>NC_136063.1:769147446-779147446 GCF_964261635.1 Lissotriton helveticus | reverse complement strand
TGTCTGAGTGATTGCATGAGTCCATTGTTAAGGCTTGAGTAATTGGATAAAAGTAAGTGTACTGCTGGGGTGATTGTATTAGTGCAAGAGTATTGCCTCAGTTATTCGATGAGTGCATAGGTCCTGGATGGGTTATAGGTTCACTGCAATGGTACTGACTGTGTAATTTGATGAGTGCATGAGTAGTACCTGAGTGTTTGGATGAGTGCATGGGTTGTGCCTAAGTATTTGGATTAGTGCATGAGTTGTAAGTGGGTGTTTGGATACATGCATAGTTTATGCCTGGGTATTTGAATGACTGCATAGTTACAGTCTTGGTGACTGTATAAGTGAATGCTTAGTGCCTTGGTGATTGGAGGAATACTTGGGTAGTGCCTGTGTAGTTCAAGGAGCACATAATTAGTGCCTGCATGGTTGGAAGAGTGCATGTGTTGTGCCAGGGTGATTGAATAGGTGTGGGGATAATACATGAGTGAATCAATGACTGCCTGAGTAGTGGCTGGGTGATTGGATGAGTGCCTGGGTGACTGTTAAAGTACCTCCAGTGCATTGCAGGGGCACATGATATAGGTAGCTCAGCTAACTATAATGTCTGAATTTCTCTGGTTTTGTACGAGTGAAATGTCAGCCTAACTATAATGCTCCTGCAACCTTTGTTTTCTCTGTGAATTCCTAAGGTTTTTAAATGCTAATTCCTAACTATAATGTCCCTGTAATCTTTGTATTTTTCAGAGAATTTCTATGTTTTTTTAAAGTGGTACTTGCTTTTAAAGAGTGGTGGAGAAAGGGGAAGTGGCCTCTGACTAGCTCTCAGGAATCCCGCTGTGTAGGACCTACAGGTGGTACCAGGAGGGATTCTTGGTCCCCAAGGTCCCTCAAGAGTAAAATGGGCTTCACCCCCCATCCAGTATTGCGCCAGGATCCATGTTTGCAGAGTGGAGGAGAAAGGGGTTGTGGCCTCTGAAGACCTTTTAGCAATCCTGCTTTGTGGGACATACTGGAGGTAATAGGAGGGATAGTTGGTCCCCAATCCTCAATAGCCAAGGGGACTTCACCCCCATACCCCAACTAATAGTGTGTCAGAAGGCACGTTTGCAGAGTGGTGGAGAAAGGACGTCCTTGATGATTGCACAGGTTGTGCCTGTGTGATTATATGTGTTCATTTGCCAAGGACGCACTGCGAATACCGGGTGTCTTTGACAAAGTGTAAAACACATATATAGACATATTTTACATAAAGTTTCAGTGTAGGTATTTAGTAAGATACTAATTTAACTTTCCCCTTTGTATTCATTTGTCGGAATAACTACATCAAAAATGCATTTTCCTTCTCCACAGCAACACTGGAGGTTGTAATGACTGGGGTAGGGCTGGAACTTCTAATGGAAGAAACCTTTGCAGAACTGATGTTGATTTTCCCTCTTTCTTGGTGTACTCTAATATATGCCAAAAACAGAAATGGAAGTGGTCAGATCAATCCTGTCCACAGATTGACAAAGCCAGGAAACATATTAATAAAACTGTTTCTGCATTCCTCAGAGACCATTGCATGGGCTTGATCTATAACAGCAATCTGTGTTTTCACATGCATGGAATTTATAGAAATGATGGAACAACTTTGAAACTCAGCAAGTCTTATGTGTTGCTGTCATATATACACACAATCAACACAAAGGCTCTCGTCAGAGCCACTCTAGTGCCAAAAATATTGTTAATTTTCTTTAAAAAGAACTTTTTTTTAGTTTTTGGGGATTTTTTTATATTTTATTTTCCTTTTTCATGAATACAACACAAAAAGAAATCCTATATACAAACAATATTCCACAAGACATGAGAAGCGAAATTATACCATGTTACAACACTAGATCTGAAAAATTAACAACAAGCAATGAATTTAATCCAAGATTAAACATGATCAATCTCAAGTGGCTTTGACATATAAAAATTAAAAAGGGGGAAATAATACTAACATGTTAATATTGAGGACACATCATCTCAAATCCAGGCCTCAAACCCAACCTAGGTGCTTCGACTACAGTGGAGATCATTCTGACTAACCAGCCCCCGTGGTGGCAGGTGGAGGAGGAGACGTTCGAGGTTGAGACACCATATAGGTGGTGTACAGACTCCAAACGTTTTTAGGGCGATTCCTGGAAGGCAACAATTCACTATACACTTCTGTTTGAGTGTTACAATACAGCATGTCTCTGGACCACTGCGCCAAGGTGGGAGGGGGACCGTGTGACCAATGCATTGCAAGGACACGCTTAGCCCTTAATAAGGCCATATCGACTAGATGTCTGATAGACTTCGGCAGTTTCTTTGAATAGCCGAGCAGGGCTAGCAACGGGTCAAGACTGAGCATTTCTTGTATGACTGCTCTTATTTCGGCAAAGACCTGTAGCCAAAAGGTTGCGATAGTGGGGCACAACCAGGTGAGATGTATAAAGTCAGCCTCACTCATCCTGCATCTCTCACAGTCAGCAGTCCCACGTAGCCCAAATATGCATAACCGCACAGGTGTGTGATAGATCCTGTTAAGGAATTTGAATTGTATAAGGCGGTGTCAGCCATTGAGTGAGATTCACCTGGTGGCTTCGCAACAATATGTCCACACGCTGCCATCTATCGTGATCTCTAGGTCAGCCTGCCAATCAAGCCTAGCCAGGGGGACGCCCTGACTACAATCCCCAGCTGCCCCAGCGCTTCTGGACCACGCTCACGCAGAAGGGCAGCGCCGGGAGGCGCATAAAGGAGAGCACGCCGCCGGGGTGTGTTGGGAGGCACTTTCACCTGTTGTACTCGGCCGGGCTTTGCTCCGCCGTGGTGCCTGTGGCCGGGCTTGGCTCCGCCGGCATTTCCTGCATCGTGGTGTTACCGGCCGGGCTTGGCTCCGCCAGGGGGACGCCCTGACTACAATCCCCAGCTGCCCCAGCACTTCTGGACCACGCTCACGCAGAAGGGCAGCGCCGGGAGGCGCATAAAGGAGAGCACGCCTCACCGTCCCGCGGGACGCGCGCGGGCGTGTGCCGGGCTAAGCCCGGGCAAAGGGCGGGCCCTCTGTGGCCCTCAGAGGCCTGAGGAGACTGGACTGGGCCAGGTCCTTTTAGCCTCCTTCTGTTGGACCTTATTGCGCCAGGAGCTTGTAAGACATTTGATAATTTTTAATACTTGTTTGTTTTATAGGTTGTTTTTATTATAATTAAGAGTGCTTAGATTGAAGGAACTAGTCTGCAAAAAGTAGCTCCAGTTGTATTTACTATGTCGAAACCCAAAAATGATAAGGTACTGGTAGGTCCTGCTACTCTTGATAATTTCCTGGTCAGGAAAGTCAGTCAGATTAATAATGACAGACGCGCATCGTTGGGGAAAGGCACTGTGGCAGGGGAGACATTACTGGAAAATGCCCCTATTAGCCTATCACAAGATAGTGCAATTAACTCAACTGATGTCATCACTATTGACCCCCCAGTGCCCATGTCAGTAATCGTGGAGGTTCATTCTGATCCACAGGTGTTATCATGTCCTGATACTAGTGTGTTACAGGAGACCCAACCAGAAACCAGGGCCATAAGAACTTGTAGAACTTTGTCTCAAAGGGTAAATGGGAAGCAAGATAAGTCTAAAAAAAAGGATGGTAAGGCAATTAACAACCCTGCAATACCAACCCCTTTTGTTTTTACGGGAACTAGTAATGATGGTAATGGAAATGGGGTAAATATAACTCCTGATTTTTTTGCTTCGCTTATAAAAAATCTAGAAGCTTCTTTGACAACTAAAATGGAGGAGCTTATTAAACCATTAACTAGTAAGATAGATAACTTAGCTAAGGAAGTGACAAGGTTGGGCGCTCTGTTATTATCACAGAATAGTGTCATACCTAGTGGAAGTGTACACTCTGGGAGGAAAGGGCGAGAACTTGCCGATATTAATGATTCATGTGATAAGGCAAGGGGGAATGTTGTTGTTGCGGTGGCCTCGGGCTCTGTAGCCCCTATCCGTCCTGATATCCCTGTGGCAGCTGCTCAGCCGCAACCATCTACAAAGCAAATAAACAACAGAGCTCCCAGACCCCCGAGGTACAACCGTTATCTTAATTTACCACCTGATTGTGCCCCGTTTGTGGTAGTATTAACTAATGTGCCCTCCTGTGGCACCCATCCCGCATCTCCTTTTGACGAATCCCAAACCTCTTTGAAAAATAAAACAGTGTCATGGCTCAATAAAAACTGTGGGTTCCCAGTCTCTTACTCGGATCAAATTATGACAGTAAGACGTGTAAATTGGGTAGGGCCGTCTAACAAGACTGGGACAGGGGACTGTATAGTCGTAAACTTTAAACACCCCCAGCACGTGGCAACTATCCTTTTGAGAGCTTCTGCTTTGGTTTATAATATGGACAGTATTTGTGTACGCCCCCTGGGTTATTTTTATGCGCATTTGTGTAAACCTTTACCACAACAGAATTTAACCAGGCGGGGGCTTGAACCTTATACTCCTGTGCAGGAATCTCAGTTTCTTTACAACGTTACTAATCCCTGTGGGGCAGGTGGGCCCTCTAGAATTCACATTAGGAGTCCGAGTGTCGGCCAGTATAAATATGCGTCGAACATAAATATACAGAACAGATTTGAAATGTTATCCGTTCTTGAGCAGTGTGATTGACTGGGGGGACCTTTGGCTCAGGTGACTAGGGCTTCAGGTGAATCTACAAACTCAGTTAACCCGGTGATTAATACCGTAGGAAATCTTATCGTCTCTTGGAATATTGCTGGTCTTGCGGCTAAAATGTCTGATGTAAATTGGGTTACTTACATCAAACAATTTTCTATTATTTGTTTGCAAGAGACTTGGGAGCTGGGCTGTAATCTCTTCTTAAAAGGATATAAGGCCTTCTTTGTGCCAGCCTTGCCTTCTTTGCGGGGAAGGCCTAAGGGGGGTCTTGTAATCTTTGTGTCCATATTGATACCATGTGAAGTACGGAGAATTGAAGCTCACCATCCAGGGGTCATGGGATTAACTCTATCTGGAGGCAATGTTCTCGTGGGACTGGTGAACTTTTACAATGCTGCTTTTGATAGTGCAGGTATGAATCATAATTATGTTCTTAATTCGTTTGTGTCTAATTTTATGGGAAAAATGGGCCATAACCTCATGATTTTGGGGGATTTTAATCTGCATCCTTGTGTAGATCCATTGCACAAGTGTTTATCAGAAATGACTTGTGCTAGCGCAGACTGTCTGCATATGGAGCATACCAAAGAGGGGGAACTGTGCAACGATTTACTGAATGATTTTGACCTCTCTTTGGCTATGTCATTAAAGGACCCCTCATACCGTTTTGACATCCCTACTTTTAAGGGGCACGGAAGGGGTACCTTCATTGACCACATACTTGTATCAAGGACTATGCAAACTTTTTTAGACTCTTTCTGCATCCTTCCTAGTGAATTTAGTGACCATAATCCTGTCACAATCTGTCTGAACTGTCCATGGGTAAAAAAAGGTCATAAGAGTACTGTGCAAGGAAGACTGGGCACAACAGATGGGAGGAGGCGGCTAAAATGGTCAATGGTCTCTGCGGATTTACTCTATAAGAACATTACTGAAGGGTGTGCAGAGGACATTGACGTTTGTATCAATGGGGGAAGTGTACCTCAATCGGTTCTAGAGGCTTATCAAAATATTTCGGAGAAGGTGTCAGTGTTTCTATCGGCTCCTAATAAAACCCAGGCTAAAGTAGGACTGAGATGGTTTAGCCATGATTGCACTGTAGCTGCCCGCAAATTGAGGCTAGCTCTGTCAGCTTCCCCGAGGGATATGGAGGTTGTTAAACTTTGTAGAAGGGAATACAAGGCTATTACTGTCTCTCGTAAGGAGCTACTGAAGAGAGAGGCCTGGGAAGAATTGCTTGACCCCTCTACCTTGAATAGCAGCTCCAAATTTTGGGCTTTGGTCAAGAAACCTTTCTTGACAGAGGACCCTGGTGATGGAATCGTGTGCTGTATAACCAAAGAGGAATGGGAAGGTCATTTCAAAAGTTTATACTATTCTGAAATCCCGGAATCTGTGGCTGTTGCCCCCCATGTTAGGGATAGCCCTATTATTTTTGGCAAAAGTGAGGTCTTGGCAGCCATTATGGGCCTCACTGCTAATAAAGCGCCAGGTCCTGACGGAATACCCCCGGATCTTTACAAGTCTGATCCAGTTTTTTGGGCTCCCATTCTGGTAGCCGTATTTAATGCGGCGGCCATAGTGGGATGTCCGGAAACGTGGGGACTATCAACTATAGTCCCTGTATTCAAGAAGGGAGATAGGGGAAGTGCACTCTGCTATCGACCTATATCCCTAATTGATTCAATGGTTAAGATTATGGGGAGGGTTATACTTCAACGCCTAATAAGTTGGTCGAATGAAAACCACATTTTGTCTATTTCTCAATACGGCTTCTGTGAGGGGCGCTCAACTATAACCCAGTGTCTCAACCTGTTCCTCATTTTGAATAAATATACTGTCGTACAGAAGGGAGTTATTCACCTTGCCTTCATGGATCTGTCCTCAGCGTTTGACTGTGTCAACAGGGGGAGGCTGTGGCGGACCATGAAGGATAAGGGAATAGATGGGGGGATTGTGGAGTTCCTCGCGGATCTGCACAATGACACAAAAGCCAACGTAAGGTATTCATCGACTGGGGAAACTACGGGTTGCTTTCCTATTAATAAAGGTGTACGCCAGGGGTGCATCCTGGCCCCTTACCTTTTTAATTTTTATATAAACGACCTGGAGGCTGAGTTACAAGAGATAAAATCTGATTGTCCTAGAGCTGGTGCGAGGTGCATTCCTTTGCTTTTATATGCCGACGATGCGGTCTTAATCTCACGAACAGAATTAGGTCTTCAGGCACTTTTGAATGGGTTTAATAAATTTATGTCTGATAGGGATCTTACGGTCAACAATTCTAAATCCTTTATAATGCATGTTGGCCGTCAACCTAAAAAGAAGTTCAATTTTAAACTGAATGATGTCCCGATACCCATCACCCAGACATTTTCTTACTTGGGTGTCCTATTTGATACTAAGATGTGTTGGGCCCCACACTTGGCCAAGAAAAAGGGGGAAATGTCCAGGGTAAATGCCTCCATCTTTAATTTTGCCTCTAAGTTGGGGAAAAAGCCAAATGTGGCTATGATGAAACTATATAACGCTAAATCCATAGCCACAGCAGTATATGGAAGTGAGATATGGGGCTTCACAAACTGTGAACAACTACAAATAGTTGAAAATAAATTTTTAAAACGTCTGTTGTGTGTCCCTGGGAGCACACCAAATCTAGCTGCTCATGAAGAACTTGGCTGTTTGCATTTATCGGACATTGTTGGACTGAAACCACTGTTGGGCTGGGTAAAACTATGGTTAAGTGATGCAATCCCTCTAACCCACCTGATAGTGGAGGATCTCGTGTCTCTTGATCATGCAATGTGTGTACCCTGGCTTAAATATTTGAAGTCCCAATTTTTGAAGCTTGGCCGCCTGAACCTGTTTGATAACCCGAGGGATATAGTTAAGGGTGATGTTGCTGCAATTAAGAGTGCTTTTTTCCTGAACCGTAATGCTTTAAGAGATGAAGTTGAGCTTTTGAAACCCAATGTCAGAAAGTATATCATGTTGAGAACTTGTGATTCAATGGAAATGT
The DNA here is from genome assembly GCF_964261635.1 of Lissotriton helveticus. Classification (NCBI taxonomy): domain Eukaryota; kingdom Metazoa; phylum Chordata; class Amphibia; order Caudata; family Salamandridae; genus Lissotriton; species Lissotriton helveticus. Next base: position 779,139,753 of record NC_136063.1, on the reverse strand, counting down.
ATCTGACATGCTCTTTCACCACCCATGAGAAATTTTAGCTGACTCGCTTCAGGTTTAACATCTTTCATCAGCTTTTAATTAGACCCAAGTCGGATGTTTTTAAGAAACCAGCAGCTCCCTGTGGCTGCGACGGGAAGTCTCCACAGGATATGCTGCATTTTATATTTTTATGTCCATTTTATGAATATCCCCGTAAGCGGTATCTGGTTACTCTTTTAAAGAAATTAAATTTTAATCAAATCAGACCCGCCCTTATGTATTTACAGCTGCTGTACTCTGACAGTGTCCTCCAGGTGTTAGAATTTTTAAAATTGACTATGAGACTAAGGATTTGTTTGGATGAGTAATTGTGCATTAACTGCAGCTCAAGGCACTACTGCACTTTTTTCTGTATATGGACCCTACTGCACTTTTTACTGTTCTGACTCTGTCTATGCACTCTTTTTTAAGATACATTTGAGTTGTATGTAATTTAGATTGACTTTGTGATAATTGTGATGTTTTATTATGAACTGTTTTATGTGTGTACTTTTATGGATTGCAATATATCCGAAATAAAGTCAATTTGATTTGATTTGATTCAAGCCTAGCCTTAGTGTAAGTGTATCTCCGCAGCTCTATAGTTCTAGAGTAAATTAGGGATACCAGTTGCTTCGGGGAGCTAGCTCAAAATAAAGTTGTGAAGGAGTGTACCTCTGGGGGTACCTGTAGGTTTAACAAATCTCCACAAAATTTTCCCCAAAAAGTATCCCGGTCATTTTAGTTGTGCTTGGAAAGGTTTAGGGCAATCCGTCATGAGAGGGCTGAGAAAATGGGGGGTCAAACAAAGTATGTTTCCCATGTCAATTTCTTAGAGTCTTTCTATATGCCTCAGCCTGAACTGCTGGATGGATTTACACCAAATTAGGCAGAAAGCTAGCATGTGTTTCACAGATTGTGCTTTTTATTCTTTGGTGTAAATCCGTTCAGACGTTTGTGAGATATTAAAGGAAATCCAAATGTGTATAACTGGCTAGAGCCTAAGCACAGATGTCATGGTGAGGTCTGATTGGCTGTTAACACTTCATCTAGAAAGTGAAGGCAACTATCTTGGGACCAATATACATGTTGGCACCTCATTGACATGCATTGCAGTATATAGCATGTTGTGAAGGTCTCAAAAAGGAGAAAGTGTAAAGGATGGTTACAGATTTTAGTTACAATGTAAATCATCTGTTGCTAAGGTGATTTTACCCTCTGTCAAAGCCTTCTGCTGGGATTTCATGAATCATGTTTGAGACAAAACTGTTTTTACCAAGATTTTCTCATAGCAGTTATGGAAGGTGCTCTAGAAGCTAAAATGATAGCCTTTTTTTCTGTAAAATCACAATACCTTTCTCAGCCATATGAGAATGAAGTCTGACATTCTCAGTAAAACTTACTTCCAACAGGCACATGCATTTAGTTGAGTCCCTTGTGTTCCACTGCAGCTTCCCAGAGTGTTCTAAAAGACAACAAGTGTGCTAACAGTTTTACTTATAACAAAAGCATTGCACAACTAAATCCATCTTGATAGAATCAAACTGGTAAAACCTAAAACATTTCATTTAGAAAGGAACAAAAATGAGGGTGGTGAATTTGTCACACAAGTTATAGTTAGTGTTTTTGAAAGAAAGATTCGGACACAATTTAAGTGAGTTCTCAAATATCTTCCTCTTCTATTTCATTAAAACATTCCGACATGTTGACTAAAACATGCTCAACACTAGCAGCAGACTGCCAGTTAACCCCCTGGTGATCGGAAGTACACTATAGTGTTCTAATAAACAACTACAGTGCTAACATTCTGAATTTATGGCAAAGGTTTGACACATCTGACCGCCATCATAATGGAATTGAAGTGGAAAACTGAAGGCATTTTCTAACAAAAACACTGCAGTAAATGAGGAGATTAGGGAGCTTCATAACAAAGAAGTCACCCGATATGGCAGCCAGAGAGAAAAGAGCCCACATGTAGCAAAAATATCACTCAAATGTAGCCCAAGTATTGCTCAATGACAGAGTGTTGGAAACACTTTAAAAAAAGTCACAGTTTTTTATAGCACAGACTTGGCCCAATGGTATTTGAGTGCTTTACATGTGCATCAGTTGCATTACACAAGGACACATTCCTTTTGGGCTTTAGGCATTAAGAGATGAAGTAGTTTTCCCAGAATCACAGGATGTTGAGCTGACGCCGAAACTCTAACCTGGTAACTCAGTTGCAAAGTCTGCAGCTCTGGCCATAATGCCACATTCTCTCCCTAAGTGGAACAAGTGATCAACCGGATAACAAAAACATCACGATAGCAAATAATCTACAAGTCCTTTGTTGCTATTTGAGAACTCAGAAAATATGACCTCATTCTAGTTTTTTAAAGCACTGACCATAATTCCTATAGTAATGATATCCTCTCATCTTTATATTTCTAAAGGAAATGCTTTAGGTATTACAGTTTTGTTTACATGATGATGACGCTAGGCATGCCACACTTTTTATAATAAATATAGAATGTTAGCAATGTAGTTGTTCGTTAGAATACGGTAGGGAGGCAGATGTCAGGGGCATGGACTTGGATAATTGAGGGCAAGGAGGAGGGTGCAGAGGCAGCAAGTTGCCCACGCTGAACTGGCGGGAGGGGCAGTGGCAACACAAGGGTCCATGGGGCAGAGGAACGGGGAGTAGGGGCAACAAACCAACCATGCAGGAGAGGCAAAAGAGGCTGTGACAATATACAGACCTTTGAGGACAAAATGAAGAGGCAGTGGTAGTACAAGCACATATGACAACAGACCCTAAAATATCCTCTTTTTCAATCTAAGTCAATAGAGAAAATCAATTCCACAGGTTATTTTCAAATCTCCCTCTTACCAAGTTGAAAATGTTGGCAAGTATGGTACATTGGATCAATGTCGACAGGATGAATGGGGTAGGGACATGGACTTGAATACCAGAGGGTAGAACTTAGTTTGTCACGGGCACCAAACTGACCTTATAGGGCAGGCTTCAGGAGTTGCAGCAGCACAATACAACACACAGGTCAAGCGGGATGTCAGTGCAGCACAACAGACCATGGGAAGAAATAGGGAGAGGACATGGCCATGCACATGTACAACAGTGAGCAGACAGAAAAGAGGCAAGGGCAGCAAGCTGACCACACCGGACAGACAGGAGGGACAGTTGCAGCATAACAGACCATTAAGGGCAGGAAGGAGAGTTTGCAGGGGCACAACAATAAACCAGACAAAGCAGGCGGGAGGAAATAGAGGCCTGCACATGGTAAACGGAGGGCAGGGGGCATGGGGCAGGGCTGGAGCCGCAAGCTGACAATGGAAGGCAAGTGAGATGGGCACCGGAAGCACAGCACACCATGGAGTGCAACAGTGAGAGCATAATGGCATACACACAGAAAACAGAGGGAAAGTGGGAGGATGGGAGGGGGTCAGGGGCAGAAAGCTGACCACACAGGGCAGGTGGGAGGGGTAGTGGCAGCACAGAAGGACATGCATGGCAAGGTGGAGGGTTATTGGCAGCACAACGGCCATTGTGGTCAAGAGGGAGGGGGCAGAGGCATGCACAAATGACCATGGAGGACAGAAGAGATGTGTGGGTGCTGGACAAGAAGCAAGAGAGGGCAGGGGAAGGGGATTCACAAAAGACCATGTGGGTTAGGCAGGAGGAGCAGTTGCAGCATAACAGAGCATAGAAGGCAGAAGAGAGTGGCAGCAAAATGAACCACGGAGGACAGGATGGGGGGAATAGGGGCATGAAACTCATTACAGGCAGAGTGGAGGTGGCAGGGATAGGCAGCAGTCATCTGACCATGGTAAACAGGGGGGAGGGGCAGCTCAACAGAATACTCAGAGTAGCTAGGAGGGGCAATGGCAGGTTCATAGACCATGGTGAGCAAAAAGGAAGGAGCAGGGGCAAGCACACAGACATCAGAGGGTGTGGGGAGAAGGGTAGGGGCAGCAAGCTAAGCACAGAGGATAACGAGGAGGGAAGTAAGCTGGCATAGAATTAAGCAACATAAGGCAGGAAGTGAAGGCAGGGACATCAAGCTAAATAGAGGGCAGTGGCAGCACATCGGACCATGCAGGGCAGGAGAGAGGGGAAGGTGATGGACTCAGACAACAGACGGTAGGGAGGAGGTGGGTAGGGCAGTAAGCTAACTGTTTATGGCAGGCGGGTAGGACTGTGACAGAACAATGTCCACACAAGGCTGTGATGAGCGATCAGGGGAATGGTTTGGGCAATGGATGGCAAGGAGGAGAGTGCAGGAGCAACAACCTTGGGTGAGGGCAACACAATGCCAGGCCAGGCCCTATCTCAAACTCCGCCCCTACCTTGCATTACGATGGGCATTTTACTTAATGTTAAAAAAACTAGAAATTCACAGAAAAAAAGAGGTTATAGGGACGTTATAGTTTCGAAAAAGAATACAAAAATCAAAGACATTCACAAAAAACCCAAAGGTTTACAGGGACGTTATATAGTTAGGCTCAGATTTTATACACACATGCATAGTGTAATATATTGTAGTCCAAAAAAGTAAAAAAGTTATAAATGTGCAAAATGTGTTTGAGTAAAGTTTTTAATCAGAGGGAAACTACGCATCTTCATACTATGTTTTGTATGGTTGCATGCATTTGTCTTACTTAATTTAATTTGGAGGCCATTTGATCAAAGACTATAGGAAATAAATAACTGACTTCGCCTAACAATACCTGCTCCTCATCCCTTGGACGTGATGATGCTCACAATTTGGATGATTCACTCTTCAAGATCGGGAGCGATCGACGTCCTGTAGGGACATCCACCCTCCAACACACCACCCCAAAAGCCACACTTTTCGGTGGTCCCACTTCTACAAACCAGAAAGAATCTTGAGATGATCCTGTAAACAGAGCATTATAGATAGAAATTGAATCGCACCTGGGCAATACACCTAGAAAAAGAGTACCTAACATATCAAATTGACAAGTAAGAATTGTTATAAGTCTAAGTGAACACATATGCTCAATGGCCTTATCCTGTACCAAGACACAATTAGCACATCTCTTGGAAATAATGTGCAAGATCCCTGTGGAAAGGTTAAAGGGATAAATGAGGTACAACTCCAGCTTAGATTCTTCCTCAGCACTAGATTCAGCTGTGACAGGGAAGCTACTAATTGATCTCTAAAAGACATAAGGCTACGCTTGCGTGCAGGCACAACACCTTTTTCCGTGCGGCGTTGACTTACCGTGATTCTGAGTCCGCCGAGTTGTTTTTCTCCCGGTTTACATGTGCTGCGCCATTTTGGATCTTGCTGCGTGATCGCGCGAGAGTTTTTCGAACGCAATTACGTCATCGCGGCTCGCCATCTTGCACAGCGAGAGTTTGACAACGCGAGTACGTCATAAAGGCCCGCGATTACGCACTGCGGGAGTAAACAATGCCGAACACATAGATGCGGCGCGCAGCTGACTTCCGGCGGGAGATTTGAACAGCTCGCTTTCCCGAAATTGCAGAAATTGCAATTCTGCACAAGAAATCCACCGCAGGAAGCATAAACCTTCTGAAAATGATGATTTTGATCAGAATAACTCTGATTGACATTTGGCTGCACTTTTTGGTGCAAGGAGTCCATTTTGGGGGGAGGGGGTGGGAGGAAGGAAGAAGGAAGTGCCCCGGAGTCTCCAACTTCCTGTTCCTGTCCAGCAGGCTCCTCCCAGTGCTTTGTCCATGTCCTGGTCACTTTTGATTTGGATCTGGAGCTGGAAGGATTACTTTTTGTGGCTGCTGCTGGATATTTGTATTTGAGGACTTTTTGGTCTTTGGAGTTTGGATCACTTTTGGACTAGAGATTTTACAAGTAAGTTGGTGTTGTTTGTTTGGGGCATTGCAGTTGCTGCAACTACAGTTTTAAAACTTTTTTCACAAGTTTAAAACAATATATATTGTGGGTAGCCACAGTATCCAGTAGGCCCAGGGTTAGTCATGGGTGCATGATACAACTGTTTCTGTGATTTGTTTTTAACTTAATTCTCATTTATGTCATGGAGTTTTAGCTCACTGCTATATGTAGATTTTTTTATAATTTTTGGGGTGCCTGTAAAGCCTCACTAGCCAGTAGGCCCAGGGGTAGTGAGTGGTGCATGGACCAAGTCTTTCTGTGGGGTGTCTTAAACATCATTGAGGGCATGGATGGCATTGGATTGTGGTGATTTTTGTGTGTTTTTTGACTTTTTGGGTGTTGTTGGGGCCTGGCCATGAGGGTGGGTGCCATTTTGAGGCCTGGTACAGGCAGGGCCTGGCCATGTGGCGGGGGTCAAGGGGCGATTTTGAAGCCAGGCAGTGTGCTCAGCCCTGCACCCAGTTTGCCTTGCTTTCACCCATTATGCCCAGGGGTAGTCAGTGGTGCATGGACCTAGTCTTTCTGTGGGGTGTCTTGAATTTAAACATCATTGAGGGCATGAATGGCATTGGATTGTGGTGATTTTTGTGTGTTTTTCGACTTTTTTGGGTGTTGTTGGGACCTGGCCATGTGGGTGGGGGCCATTTTGAGGCCTGGTACAGGCAGGGCCTGGCCGTGTGGTGGGGGTCAAGGGGCCATTTTAAAGCCAGGCAGTGTGCTCAGCCCTGCACCCAGTTTGCCTTGCTTTCAACCATTATGCCCAGGGGTAGTCAGTGGTGCATGGACCTAGTCTTTCTGTAGGGTGTCTTGAATTTAAACATAATTGAGGGCATGGATGGCATTGGATTGTGGTGATTTTTGTGTGTTTTTCGACTTTTTGGGGTGTTGTTGGGGCCTGGCCTTGTGGGTGGGGGCCATTTTGAGGCCTGGCCATGTGGCTGGGGGTCAAGGGGCGATTTTGAAGCCAGGCAGTGTGCTCAGGCCTGCATGCAGTTTGCCTTGCTTTCTTCCATTAGGCCCAGGGGTAGTGAGTGGTGCATGGACCAAGTTTTTCTGTGGGGTGTCTTGAATTTAAACATCATTGAGGGCATTGATGGCATTGGATTGTGGTGATTTTTGTGTGTTTTTCGACTTTTTGGGGTGTTGTTGGGGCCTGGCCTTGTGGGTGGGGGCCATTTTGAGGCCTGGCCATGTGGCTGGGGGTCAAGGGGCGATTTTGAAGCCAGGCAGTGTGCTCAGGCCTGCATGCAGTTTGCCTTGCTTTCTTCCATTAGGCCCAGGGGTAGTGAGTGGTGCATGGACCAAGTTTTTCTGTGGGGTGTCTTGAATTTAAACATCATTGAGGGCATTGATGGCATTGGATTGTGGTGATTTTTGTGTGTTTTTCGACTTTTTGGGGATCGCAGGATCACTCAAAATGCCGAAATGTACATATATATATATATATATGTACATTTCAGCATTTTGAGTGATCCTGCGATCCCCAAAAAGTCGAAATATATATATATGTATATATATATATATATATATGGCGGTCGCCAGTAGGTATATATAGTTAGGATTTTTTCTCTATGGGTTTTTTGAAAATTCTATGTCTAATAACTTTGGCGTTTGTGGACGGAATTGGCTGAAATTTTCAGGAAAATGGCACATTTTGTTTCTGAGCAGCCCCTGGAAATTTGGGGGGGGGGTTCGTCAAGGGGGGGCCGAGAAAAAAGGGGGGTCCCAAAACGTGTTTTTAACATTGAGTTTTCCATAGGGCGGTTGGCCTCACTTTTAGCCCGAACGGCTGAATGGATTTGCACGAAACTTGGCAAAATTGTAGGGACTGGTAGCCCGATGTGCCTTTTGTAGGTCTCAATATATGTGCTTCAGTGGATTTTGAGAAATTAACGTTCAAAAAAAGATATATATCTGTAACAGCGGACCGGGTAGCGCTCCAGTTCGCGTACTTTTCGCGCAACGGAGCTTTGTGAAGCGAAGCTGATTGGTTCTCCGGCGTCTGTAAACATTCCAAACAGTCCGTAGCGGCCACCATCTTGTCTCTCGGTAGGATCGAGAGACAAGAGGAGGCCAAAGCGAAGGGGCAAATGACCATAAGGGGGCATAGTAGATTCTCGCTGACCCCCTAGGTTTGATGTGGAGGTTTTAAAAGGGCCCAGCGGGGCAGAAAAAAAAAAATAATAATAATCGAACGGCTGAATGGATTTGCACGAAACTTGGCAAAATTGTAGGGACTGGTAGCCTGATGTGCCTTTGCTAGGTCTCAATATATGTGCTCCAGTGGATTTTGAGAAATTAACGTTCAAAAAAAGATATATATCTGTAACAGCGCTCCGCTTCGCGTACTTTTCGCGTTACGGAGGTTTGCGAAGCTGATTGGTTCTTCGGCGTCTGTAAACATTCCAAACAGTCCGTAGCGGCCGCCATCTTGTCTCTCTGTAGGATCGAGAGACAAGAGGAGGCCAAAGCTAAGGGGCAAATGACCATAAGGGGGCATAGTAGATCGTCCCTGACCCCCTAGGTTTGATGTGGAGGCTTTAAAAGGGTCTCGCAGGGCAAAAAAAAAATATACCGTTTTTTTTGTTTTTTTGCGTGGAGTGCGCCCGGTTCGCGAACCGGGAAGCGTTCTGGGGAGCGTACTTTCTTGAAAATTAGTGAAAAAAGTTAGAGTAAAATAATAATTGTGAGTGATCAGATGTAGGGTAGCTCTGAGAAGAGCTTTTGGGTTTATGGTACATTTAGGTACTTATAAGTAGGTACCAATGCACAGTCTTAAATTCAGAGTGAAAATTCTGTTGCCCTCATCTGAGAAGTGAACTCCATCTCCTCTGTAGATATCTTGCATGTAGTAACGCAAGTTATTGTTGTACAGGGAGCCCATTCCATGGTCTCTCATGTAAGCTGAAACAGATTTGTTTACATGCTTCCTCGATTTCTCAATTTGTGGACAAAATTGGTTCGACCACCTCCATTTTTGTCTTTGGCATATATTTGAATATACCAAGGCAGTCTGAGGAAAAAGTGCCATCAATTGCTCAAAGGTGTCCTTTAAAAGCATTTCCAGACCTACCCCAGTCAAAGTGCCCAAATCATTACCTCCACAGTGCACAATTAACAGGTCAGGTTTTGGCAAATGCATAAAGGTTTTCACCAATGGTATCAATTGGTGACATTTTAATCCTCTGTGGCCAAACCACTTAATTTCCACATCTTGTAAATTGAGGTTAGGTAAATTCCTGTTTTCAGCGTACCTCTGAGCCCAATAGATGTAACTATGTCCAACAATCCAGACAGAAAACATGGCGAGAGAAGGTTCTCCTGCAGTCAGATGAAGTGTGGCAATGAAATGGCAGTTGAAAAAATGAGAGTGTAAAATGAAAAAAACTGAGGAGTTTCTGTGTTAATGAAGCAGTAAGAGTGATTGGTGGATTTTGATTGCTGAAAACAGAAAGTTAGGGTGCATGGATGAGTTCGTTGAAAGATGTATTTTGAGTGGCGAAGAAAAAATCATTAAATGAAAGATTGCACTGGATATGCAGGTGCACTGAGAGTTCAGAGTTCAATTGCAACTTTGTTGTGTGAACTTGGAAACACCAGAGGTCTTGCAAGAGGTGGTTGCTATGCAGAAAAAGCAGAGAGGGGGCAGAGGGGGGAAGGGTTTTGCTTTGAAAAAAAGTGAGGGAAGAGTTTTGATTGGGTGACATGAGAGATATGTGTGAGGAATTACAGCATTTCTGTGCTTTTGATAGCTGCAGACTCTGGAGTGCATACCTTTTGCTATGCTGAAGACAAATTGGTGTGTTTCTGAGACTGTTTTGAAACTCAAAGTATTTGCTAAGGTGAGAAAAGATTTCTTTAATTTAGATAGAAAATAGTGTGCTTTAAGGAGAAAATTATGAAGAAAGTTGTGTTTTTCAAATGTTGCTTTGTCTCAAGTGTTTTACAAATAGATTTTGTTTCTTTGAGAAATTGTAATTGGAGAAAATGTGAAGTATTAGTACTGACAGGGTTTTTATGTGCATAGGAGCTGTGGAGTGTTTTCAAATTATGACTTGTAAATCGTTTTTGAGAAAAAGCAATGGTTTTAATATTGATGAGAAGGACATAATGGTGTCTGCTTCTTTATAAGGTAATTGAGAGTCTCTGATGTTATTTTTCCCATTTCAATGTAAGAAGTTTGTCTGTGGAGCAAATTGCTTGTAAATATGCTCCCACCTGTGCATGGCAAATTTAGATTTTGAATGTTTGCGTTACATAGGCATGTTAAAGGTGACTGAAACATGCTGCAAAGGCAATCAAAAAACGCTTTTATGTGTCTTAAGGACATTTTAAGTCATTTCCCCATGTGCAGTGTTTTCAAATTATGAGTTGAAAATCGTTTTTGAGGTAAAGGAATGTTTTCAAAATTTATGTGCGCCATATGCCCCCAAATTTCTTTTTCAGGGGTGCAGCAGGGTGTTCTTGAGACACTCCTGCCCCCTGGAAAAATTCGTAATTTGCGATGAGGTAATTGCTAATCGCAAATTGCACCTTCATTCCTATGGGCCTCCTGCTGCATGGAAATGAATGGGTAATTTGTAATTAGCAAATAGCTCATCGCAAACTAGGAATGGTAAAGAATCGCTATTTATTCCTTAAAGTTCGCTATTTAGGAAATGCAAAAAACTTTGATGATACATATGGCGGTTCATGTCTAACAAGATAAGAAGCATAGGGATAGATTTATGATGACTGGCGCATCACCAGGGATGTGTTAGTCATTCTGTGCCGCTGTTCCGTCACCTATGGTGTGCTGCATTTACAATGCGGCGCATCATGGGGCAAAAACAGCACAGATGCGTGACGTATCTGTGCCGTAAAGGTGGCGCATTGCTGGAGTTGTATCGCAAGTGTGATGAAGCTCCAGCAAGGCTCAGGGGTGCCCCTGTCGTAGGGTTTCTGTTCTCACACAGAACTGTGGACAGAGGATTGGAACCTCGGCAAATTAGGGTGCCTCAAAACTCACCTTAGTAATCAAAAACCCCTTAGCAAGCTAGGTACAGTGTCACATTGGATATAACAAACTCTCAATGTTTAGACAATCCAGAATATGAACTTATAGTACCTCAGGATACGTGGAACTCATGAACAGTTGGTCGTTATATATTTCTTAGAAACCAGAACATGGAGTTAAGAAGAACACATGTGTATTTGAAATGTTTATTTACTAATGCCGTCTTCTCAGGCGTAGTATCTTAGATAATACAAGTACACATATTATCAGTAGCAAAATTACCAGCACAGTTACTAGTACATAAAAAGCGAATGGTGACAGTATGTTAACATGCTGTAAATGAATAAGAGTTAGCAACACTTATAAGCAGCCGCGGGCCGTGGAGGGAGTTACGGTGGGGCAGGGAGGCGGGGAGGGGGAGGGGCAGGGTGGAGAGGGCTCCACCCTGCCCCTCCCCCTCCCCGCCTCCCTGCCCCACCGTAACTCCCTCCACGGCCCGCGGCTGCTTATATCTCACCCTCCCTAATACACATATTATATTATTTGCTAAGAAGGTCTCTTTGTGTTGGTTTAGGGCGTGCCCATACTTTAGTGTCTTAGATTTGAAGGAATCACATCAGCATACACCAGCTCTCTCTTCATGTGAACCGCATCAAGTGTTGTGTATGTGTGTTCGGCAAAGCAATATAAAACCCGCCTCATGCCCAGAATTGGCAGAAGCTGCACTTATGTTATGAGTATGAAGTCGTGGAGATCAGACCTCATAACAATTCTGTATCGTGTTGTTCTTGAAACTTCAGCACTCGCTGTACAGATATAGTTTAACAAGTAAAGCAGATAGTAGAGCAATAACATATTATTCTCATGTAAATCACGATGAACTATTAGGTTGAAAGCTAAAGCAACAACTAAGTGTCGTGTGCAGAAGTTGCAAAAAAGGAAAAATGGCGTTTAAACCGGTAATGAGTCCATGCTAACTTAACACGGTGTAAAGATATATAGGATCTACATGACACCTCCCCATGATCCGGAAACGAACTGAATAAGATAATAGAAGTGCCATCTCATGAGAGCAGATTGCAACTTTATATGTGGACGGTCCGCAAGGTAAAACATTAAAAACTAGGAAAATGTAATGCTAAAGAAAAATAAAACAGGCAACTACTTTATCGAGGCTTAAGCCAATAGGCAAGCTAAATAATAAAAACTTGACAAATAAGTCAATGACTTGTCAATGAAATGCTAGTACTCAGCATATCAAACATGAAAAAGGTCTATGACATAACTGTGTATGCAAAATAAGCTGCAACAGCCTCTAATAGGAAGTCACCGTCTTCATCCGAAAAGAGTTCAGCCATCCAATTTAAAAGCGGAAAAGAACATACGTGCTCTTCCAGCACCGGATCCTCTATCACCATCAGAGGACAGCTCGGTGGGTTTTCAAGAAAGCTCTGTTCCAAGAAAGACTGTGTTGCCGCCAGTAAATTCCAGGGACCAATTAGTCCATAGATCAATGCCACAGCCATAATACTTTCGCCAGGACAAACCAACTCGTGAGTAATGATAGGACTCATCAGCTGATTAAAGTCGACGTCAGGAGAAACCGGTCCGCAGAGACACAAATCAATGGCCCAATCGAAATCACAGGTCAGGCAGTGAAATACAGGCTGGACACAGGTGAAGTAGGAGAATCGAAAAGATAATCCATATGCCGTGCTTAATATCGCCAACGGCATTGTGCCATAATATTCAAGCATGCGATTGCGGAACAGCGTGAGCAGCTGCAGGGCGGGAGGTTGCACAGGAGGGACATCCATATTTAAAAATGTAAAAAAGCACAAGAGCGTCCGCTGGTAATGCAAGTAAAAATGGGAATCTACCAAGCACAGTGGAAAAAATAGAATGAAAGAAAGCAGGGATGATTCCAAAGATTTTCTCAAATGAAGTCACGAGACCACTGGTAACAACTTTAAAAAAGTGTGCCAGGCACTTTGTAGAGGAGGCGTTAGAGATAGTCCGAACCATCTTGCTGAAATGGAAAGGCGAATCTGTATTTAAAAGGGTCTGCACCTCTGTACGGGTGTTCGCTATGTGAAGCACGAAAGTTTCACGGGCCGAAGTCAAGGCCACCTCTCTCTGAGACAAAAGAGCTCTTATTCTTGCCATGCCGTTGAAATGTGCTCCCAAGGTTGGTATTTGTGGCCAGATTGAAAACTCCCTATGTTCATGTGTGGGAGGAAATAGAACATTTCTGCAGCAAATAACCCGTTCACTTACTGTTACGATAAAAGGAATACTTTTAATTAACCCAGAACAATCTTCATTATTGAGCATCAAATAACTACCATTTTCCAACAACTTGAACGTGGGGATGATAGCAGGAACTGGCGTGCCTTGCAACACGCAAGCCATATTTGGTCGGTGTTTGTTGCATGAACCGTGTAACTGTATGTGCCTACACATTAGTGAATGATATGGCGTCTCAGTGCATTCCTCTCCATTCAGATAAACTTCTTGATCATCTTTGAAAATCTGTATGTGTATGGAAGCGACCAAACCTCATGAAGAAAACCACTACCTAAAGGTTAATAACGACCTATTGGTATATATTTCATACAATTTGAAAACTTATATAAAGCAAAAGGCAGCGTTATTAAACCGTGGATAAGGCACGTTGCCAAAGCAGTCAACCTTTTGGATTTATACTGGAAATGTTAAAGGAAGAATTACGGAGTAGGGCCTGTAAATCTTTAATGGACAACGAGTAAAATTACTCCAAGCATCATATTCCTGTAACTCCGGGATAGTAGGGGTGTTTAATTTTTTAGAAGTAGCCAATCCAAAGCATTTGGTCTGGGAAATTGTTTCATTCACAAACAACATATGATTTGGGATGAGACATGCACGGTGCAAAGCCTCAGTGCCTTGTACCTGCCAGGTTCGTGAACCCCAAACTGATGTAGATCCTGGATATCTTTACTCTGTGTTAAGTTAGCATGGGCTCATTACTGGTTTAAACGCCATTTTTCCTTTTTTGCAACTTCTGCACACGACACTTAGTTGTTGCTTTAGCTTTCAGCCTACCTGCGTCAAGATCTATGCCTGCTTCAAGCAGGCGCAGGGTTTTGATGTAGCTTTGTCCTATCTGATTGTAAATGCAGCACACTGTGGGTGGCAGAGCAGCGGTGCATGTTAACTGGTGCATCCCTGGGGATGTGCTAGTTAATATAAATCTGCCCCTTTACATTTAATTATGTGCAGGGGACACAGAGTCGGTGAGGTTTATCCAAGGTTAAGAAGAGATGAGTCCTGTTCAGTGAAAAATTGGAGATAGGCTTCACCTCCTCTGCTCCTCAGCATCGTTGGACATGGTTAAATAATAGCTGCAAAATGTTACTCTTGTTAAACAATTTTACTATTATAATCTCTGAGATTTGTCTCTTACTGTGCAACATCTCATTGTTGTTATCTTTCTTTAAAGATAAAGACAACATCAACATGAGTGACAATCAGCAATCAGTTGATTACGACCTCATCATTGAACTCGTAATTGAAACATCAGTGGATGTTGATCCCTTGGATGATTTCAATCCTGAGGATGAAGAAGAACGTGATGAGGATGCAGATTTGTCAGAATTGTATGACATAGGATGGGAAGCTGACTTGCTTGAGCCTATGGAACTATAAACATTTATTTCATAAATTTATAATAAATAAAAAGTAAATATGTAAACCGTTTAATTTAAAAATAAAGACACCTTCAAAAACAGGTTATGTGTAGTGTCTTCAATAAAATATTAAAATATGGTCATAAAATTAGATCAGATTCATATATAAAACAGGACAGGTAAAATGAATATAAATTCCATTTCTTTTCTGCTATTTCTGTATTCTAAATTTGCCATGTACAAAAAATTCTTCTATGTAAAAATGTTAAGTAGTGTGTTAAGTTTTTGATGACTGTTATTAATTTACTGTTGGGTAATAGTGGTTAATAACATTTTTTATTCTATTTTACCACAGATTCAACTGCAGATTATTTCAAGATTTTAGGATGCCAAGCAAAGAAAGAGTGAGAAAGGCTGCAAAACGTCAAAGACAGCAGGTGAATGAAAAAAAGCGGCAGTCCTCTAACAAAAAGATTTGTCAAGTCACCAAGAAAGCACCGGGTAAGAGTACAAAAACATTCATAAGAAATATATCTAGTAAAAAAAATATTACTACAGAAAATGTTTCAGTCCAGAAAAGGAGAAGCAATTCAAACGGTAAGGAAAGGCCAATGAGAAATGTTACTGCTAGAGTAAGAGATAACTCTATGCATGAAAGTAGAAGGAAACAACAGTTTAGGGACATTCGTAAACGAATGTTCCGCAACAGGATAATTGTCAATTTGTTAAAAAATATTAAGAAAGGTCAACAGAAAGTGGTTTTTTATAAGAGAAAAAAAATAGTTGAGAAAGTTATTGATCAGGCATTTGAAATTAAACGTAAGTTATTTATTTTGACAATCAATAGAATTAGGAAGCTAAACAAGGCAATTTATGATTTCAAAAGAAATAGTAGATGGAAGAGAATAGTTAATCGTAGTAATTTTTGTGAAGTTTTTTCTGGAGAATGGATGCATAGTTCAAGCTCTGAGGCATTTTTTAATGAGGAGAGTTATTTCCAGGATAATGATTTGGTGCATGCAGTTGACACCAGTGGTCGAGGTTATGAAGTGAAAGATGGTTGTCCAGTTGAAAAAGAAAAACTTGTGACAACAGAGATAGAAGAGGTGTTAGGTAATGAGGTTTTAGGGAGACGTCCTAAGGGTCCTGTGTACACCTGGAAGTGTAGTAGTATTTGCAGTGTACGACAGGATTCCATCAATTTGCTTTGTGATTTTATACGGTCATTTAATAAGAAAAGTTTGAAGCAGAAAATGAAGTTGTTGCAAGAATTAGATCCTTGCAGAGTGAGAGAAGTGATAGGTTTGCATGGTCATTCACTGGCTTGTCTTTCCAGGAGAGTATGCCAGAGTGTTTTTCATCATTTCAGGATGCTAGCAGTGAATCATAATAAAGTGAGGAAATTAGTTAGAATGTTGTATTATGCTAAGAGTACAGCAATTATGCTTAAACAATTATGCGCTGCTCTTTTGCATGGTTCTGAAATAGATGTGAAGAATATATGTGAAGAAATTGAGTTTTGTTACTTTGGAAGTAAAGAGGAGAATGTTGAAATTGACCAAGAAGAAGAGAGTAATGTGGAAGATAGTGTACAGGTTTCCAGTACAGATAATTTCCAGAGGGAAATTGCGACGTTTGAGGTGAAATCAAGTGAGAGGCCAAATTTTACTTGTGTGTGTTGTCGACGCACTTATTATAAGAATCAGACTAAGTTAGTGGATTTATATGCAAAAAGTGAAAGGGAAAATAATAGTGAATGGAAGGATTTTACAACATACTTGATGGTAGAAAATTGTTTTGATTTGGGATTGGATCAACGTGTGTGTACTTATTGTTGTAACAAATTAAATCAAAACCAGATGCCTGCTAGAGCAGTTCATAATAATCTGGAATTGGTTGAGATTCCTTCTGAATTGAAGGATTTAAATACTTATGAATCTATTTTGATTCAAAGTATACATCCCTTTCAGGCTATTGTAAGAATGGAGCCAAAGACAGGGAAATTGCCTCCATCAGATTTACAGAGAGGATTAAAGGGAAGAGTTGTTTATTTTCCTCTAGATTTGAAGAAAAACATTAACACAATTGGAGTAGAAAAAGTGGAAGAGGAACCTCTTGTTATCTTAGTTAATGGGGTTCCGACAAAGAATAAGAAAATATGGCAAGATTTAGTAGATGTTAGGAAAGTGAAAAGGGCAACATTGTATTTGAAAAAATATAATAAATACTATAAAAATGTATATGTTGCAGAAGAGGAAGTAAGTGAGGAAGAGGATAGCGATTTGTGTGCTGGTCAAATTGAGAAAGTAGAACCCTGTACTAGTGAAGAAATATATGAACATTATAGTGTTCATCCTTTGCATTCCAAGGAAGTCATGGGGAATGCTATTGAGTTGTTTCAAATGAAACAAGCGAAAGGGAGTCCCATTAGTGTTTGGGAGGAAAGTTTGGAAGCTCGGTGTTTCCCACAGCTTTTTCCAACAGGTCAGGGAGGAAGATATGATGAGCGACCTCATCAAATTCCTGCTTCTAAATACCGGACTTTGCGATTGTATGCAGGAGATCCTAGGTTTCGACAATGCATTCCTTATTTGTTTCATCTCCTGTTTGAAAGCGATCTGTCTGGACTGTCATATGCAGTGAACCACATCTTGAAAAGTGGTATACACATGCAAAACATCTCGGCAAGTGACTTTATGGATAAAGTCAATGTCCAAGACAGTATTTTGGATTCTCACCTGATTAATCTCATGGCGTGTCAGCGTGGTACTAATGAGTACTGGAACCGTCGTCAAGGTGATTTAAAATGTATGCTGAGGAACTTAGGAACTCCCACATGGTTCCTCACTTTGAGCTGTGCTGAGTATGGCTGGGAAGACTTACTTGAATTTCTACGAGAGGCAAATGCTAACGTAGAAAACATCGAATTCAAGACACCCGGAGAACTGTGCTCTTTGGATCCAGTCAATGTATGTAGGTACTTCAATCATAGATTTGAAGGTATGATGTCTTTCATCATGAATAAGAAGAATCCACCTCTTGGAGAGGTGTTGGATTTCTTCTGGAGGAAGGAGTACCAAGCAAGAGGTGCTCCTCATATACATATGTTGCTGTGGATCAAGGATGCACCTAAATTTGGAACGGATGCAGAAGACTCAGTGATGAGTTTCATAGAACAGTATTCTACGTGTGCTGTTCCAAACGCAAAGGAGAAAAAAAGCCTAAGAGAAAAAGTTCTACGTTTCCAAAGCCATCGATGTGGAAAGTACTGTCGTCGTAAATTCCGGAACAAAGACAAGTTCTACACCAAATGTCGTTTCGGCTTTCCACGACCGGTGATTTCTAAAGGAAGAGTGAACAGTTTGATGTCTTCGCTGCGACATAATGTGATGAAGAAATCACCTAAAAACACATACAATTTGAAGAGGAACGAAGAGTCTAAGTACATCAACGACTACAACCCGGTGATTTTGTCCATGTGGAATGCTAACATGGATATACAGTTTGTGGCTGATAACTGTATGGCTGTGGCTCGGTATGTGACATCTTACATCACCAAAAAAGAGAAGACAGAATTGAAGGATATGTGGGAGGACATTTCCCATGAAAAGAGCCTCAGCAAGAAGTTGTACAGTTTCAGTCTGAAGATGTTGTCGCATCGAGAAATCGGAGCTTACAAATGTTCTGACCGGTTGTCTTCAGCAAGTCTCTATGCCAAGTCCAGGAGTATCGTTTGGGCGAGTGTTGGTCTTGCTGCAACGCGTAATCGAGTTCTGAAACCTGTGCGGGAAATTGAGTATTTGGCGGAAAAGGAGCCATTTTGAAGAGCAACATGTTGGATACATATTATCCAAATCGAAGCAGTCACCTCGAGAATGTTTGTCTGTATGAGGTTCTGCAAAATTACATATTCAAGAGGAACATCAAAGAAGATACTGAGAAAGGAGTGTATTCTGTAATAGGAAGTGAGGGATGTCTGGTCAAGCAAAGAAAATGCCACTTGATAAACCATCGAAAATTGAGTGGCGAATCTCCTGAAAAAAAGGAGTTTTTCTATTTAGCACTTTTGCAACTTTTTAAGCCTTGGCGTGCAGAAGAGGAACTGCTTGGACATTTCCTTTGTTATGAAGACTCATTCAATGCTGCCAAGGAGACCATAGAATGTCCTGCTTTTCCCAAATATGTAGAAATGTTGAATGTGGAAATTGAGCAGGAAGCAACGATTGCAGCCGAGATTGCCAGAGACAGTTCTCAGGACAGTCAGAGTTCTGCTTCATTGAGTCAGGATCCACTAGGAGGACCTCTTATCGAAAATGAAGCTGCCACTGCTATGAATGAAGTGGAAAGAGCCATGGCACATGCTCAGGAGGATGCGGTTAACTTAGAAGAGTTGGAAAGACAACTCAATGTTGAGCAGAGGAAAATATATGACGAGATTACCATGCAAATTGATCATGGATTAAGTCATGACAAGAAAGAGTGCTCATGTACGTCGTTGAAGCCTGTCCGACTGTACGTGAGTGGAGAAGCGGGAACTGGAAAAAGTTTCCTTATTAAAGCAATTTCATTTTATTTGCAGGAAAGGACAGAGTCATCGCTGTCTTGTGTTGTCACCGCTCCAACTGGACTGGCAGCACATAACATTAAAGGGATTACTTTACATCGTTTACTGATGCTGCCAGTGGAGCATGACAACAAATTAGAATATCACAAGCTATCTGGAGATGCTTGTTTTGAAGTTTCAAGAGTCTTGAGGAAAATGAAACTTCTTATCATTGACGAAGTAAGCATGGTTTCCAATGTCATGCTTGCCTTTGTGCATTTGAGAATGCAAGAAGTTCTCAAAACAGAGTATGATGTGTTATTTGGTGGCAAACACATCATTGTTTTCGGAGATCTTCTGCAGCTGACACCAGTGAAAGGGCAACCTGTGTTCAAAATGCTCACGCATGAAGATACCAGGAAGTGCTTAGGGAGCATTGGCAACGTCAATATATGGTTAAACTTCAATTATGCTGAACTGCATGAAAATATGCGTCAGGCAAAGGATGAAGTTTACAAGACTATTCTACAAGATGTTAGAATTGGAAAAGTGACCGAGCATGGGAAAGAAGCTTTACATGCACGATTACTGACAAATTTATATCCAGACGAAGATGTTGTGCCTGAGAATATTTTTCAGAAAGTTACTGAGAAAAAATCTGGAATATGTTTGATGCCAACTCTTGCAGAATGTGCCAAATTCAATAACAAAATGTTGCATTTAGAAAAGCAAGAGATTGTGAAACTGGAAGCTATTGACAGAGTAGAGCATATGGGATCAACAATTATTTTGTCTGAGAATCTGAAAACAAAATTGGATTCATTAGAGAAGAGTATATCTAAAACTGCGGGTTTTGAAAAGACTCTGAATGTGTGCTTGAATTGCCGTATAATTTTAAGAAGGAATTTACATGTTGAAAGAGGTCTGGTAAATGGATCAATGGGTAATGTTGTTGATTTTGTGAAATACAGAAATAGAGATGGAATTGAATTTTTAAAAATTAAATTTGATGGCATTGAGGAAGTACAGCTAATTGGTCGTTGTTCTGCTAGATTTTTGCTTGTAAAAGACTTATATGTTCGTCGTAAGCAGTTTCCTGTTTGCTTGGCATATGCGGTGACAATCCATAAATCGCAAGGTTTAAGTGTAGACTGTGCATTGGTGAATATTGGCAGTTCTGTGTTCAAGGAGGGTATGGCATATGTGGCATTGTCACGAGTTAGAACTTTATCGGGATTGTACTTGATTGAGTGTGATGTCACAAACATTTGTGCGGATCTAGATTGTGTTAAGGAATACAATAGGTTAAGAAGAGAGTATGCGCCACATTTGCCTCAGTATCCTTTGTTTGAGAAACGTGTGGTAGGCCGGAAACGAAGAAATGTGACCAATACTGGGGAGGTTGTAGCAAAAAGACGAAAAGTTGATGAACCTGAAATTATAAGCAGAAACAAAAAGGATTCTGTTGAAGATGTTGTTGGTTTTCAATTTGAAAACAGTTCTGGTGTCAACTGCTATGCTAATGTAGTGGTTAATGTTTTGTTTTCTCTAGAAAATGTAAAAGAAGAGATTGTGGTCAATTCTGATCAAAGATTTTGCAGTTTGTTAAATTCTGTGTTAGAGAAATGTAGCACTGATAGAACAAACCTAGAAAGTGTGTCTGAAATTCGAAATCTGTTAGACAGATGTTCAGGCCAAACACAATTCTCTCAAAATAGTCAGCAATATTGTCAGGAGTGTTTAATGTATATGCTTGATGTATTGCATGATGAAGGTGTAGATGTATATCACCTGTTTGGGCTTTCTTATCAATGGCAGCATGACTGCGAGAACTGTAGGGTATCAAGTACTACTAGTGTAGACTCAGAAAGATTTATATATTTAACTTTGCCAGACAGTAAATCAGTGTCTTTTAATAAGCTAGTAAAAGCAGCTGATCACAACATGGAGTGTAGCCAATGTAAATCTGAAATGATGTCCACATTATTTATACGAACATATGGCCAGTATGTCATTTTAATGTTCCAACAATGTAGGCCAGGTGGAACAAAATTGACAACTTTAATTAAAAATTTTGTGGCTTCACAGTTGTCAATATCAGGAAGGACTTTTGTAACTGTAGCAATTATATATCATGATGGTCCTTCAATAACATCAGGACATTATACAGCTTATTTAAAGTGTAGAAATGGCTGGTCATTCTGCAATGATTCTGTTTTAATTTTCAAAAAAAAATTGCCGTATGACCTTAAAAACTCTTACCTGGTGTTTTTAAAACCAAAATTTTAGGGAAAGAATCTCGGGATGTGCTCTGAGGAATTTCAAGAAGTTCTAATGGCTCCTACACGATTTGGCCTTGAGGATAAGTGTAGTATAGAGACATAACTTCTTATCATAACACTGGACGTCATGGAGAAATACGTGCACTTTGAATGAGTTCAGAAAAACTGTTTCTTTTTATAAGCTAATTGAAGCAGCCAATCAAAACATGGAGTAGAGGGAATGTAAGTCTGCAATGCTGTCTACTGTTTTACATTGCTTTGTGATTAAAAGTGATGTAGAGAATTAAATAATTGTACTAGTCATAAAGGTAGTGTAAGTCTGCTTCATAGTAAGCAGTATCAGTGTGATAGGAAATGTAGAACATGATTGAGCAAGAAGGGGAAGATATTACTAGTCCAGGATTGTGAAAATGATCTTCAACATTTTAATTGTGAAAGTTGCGGAAATACAACATGACGGGATTGGTTTAAAAGAATTCTAAGAGTTATAAATGGCTCAGACACGATTTGGCCTTGTGGAAACCTGTGGTAGAGAGCGAGAAGTCATTTATTGTATGTAACATGTTTTTGAAAACGATGGAGGTTTTCTTTCAGAAAGTGGCGGGTTGAAAGTAATAACAGCACAACAGAGTGTAAGCTGTTCATAGGACATCCTTGGCCGTCATGGAAAGTAAGTTAACTTTAAGGAGTTCTGAATTCTGATTCGTTATGTTGTATGGGTTTTTTAAACACAATCATTTTGATTGTGTTTTTTTTTTCCCCGCTGTTATATGATGAATACCTTCAAGTCACTGTTTTAGTGAAATTTGATACATTCTGAGAACAGCAAAAATAAACCATTTAACATGTATAATTAATTCTGTTCTGTTTGCATTTATGATGTACATGTAGAACTGTGTAGGAGGCATGGAGAAGGTGAGGCTTCTGTAAGTGTCAAAGTTGTTGCATACAGTGCTTATATTGTACGTAGTCTTTTATATTTCATTACTTTCACTGTTTCTGACTGATCTAAAAAATTTTTTTTAAAAAGAACAGTAAGTATAAGGGAAGGAAACAGACAGTTATGTTAAAAGAAACACAGCTATAGGGAATAAACTAGGGATACTGTTACCCGCAATCCTCTGCTGATGATGTCATTGAGCATGTCATGAATGATGTAATATGTGACATCATCAGCAGTGGATTACGGGTAATAGTATCTCTAGTTTACTCCCCTATAGCTGTCTTTCTTTTAACATAACTGTCTGTTTCCTTCCCTTATACTTACTGTTCTTTTTTAAAAAAAAATTTTTGGGGTTCGCTTCCGGTTCGCGTACCGGGGAGCGAACTGGGAAGTGAACTAAGCGAAATAGAGGTTGGCACAGTTCCAAATATTGTACCAATTTTTTAATAACGGGGAGGTAGTTCTGAAAAGAACTTTTTTTTTATTGTTTTTGTCGTTTTATATTTTTTTTATTATTTTTCTGAACATTTTTTTACTTTTTTTGAATTTTTCTGAAGTTTTATATTTTTTTTGTTTTTTTTCCGGAGGGGGCAACGAAAACGATTCATTGTAAAGGGCTCAACAGGAGCAACAAAACCAAAAAAAAGAATTTATTATTTGGGGCGTTTCGTACAAACTTGCATATGATAGTCAATAGCTCTGTTGATCAGAGTGATGCTTCTTTCTCCATAGCAAATGAATCCACTGCAATGTACGCAGACTTGTTTTACTTCACGAAATCTTGTTTGTATATTTGGCACCATCTCCCTGCCCTCTGGTCCAGTTACTTCCGGTACAACAGATCTTCCGGCCATAATAGGGAGATTATCTAGGTCGTTACGAAACTGTGCAGCACTGTAGTTGTTAGGATGCCACCTAGTCATATGGCGATGCATTGTGTAGTTTCCGAAACTGTATTTTTTGTCGGTCCCTCTGGACAGTCTATCTTGACATATAAGGCAAGTTACGTATCTTGCATTTACTTTTTTCTGACCTTTGGGAATTTAAAAAAATTGCCAAATGAAGTTTTCTTTCCGGTGAGACGTCCTGGGCTCCTCAGGCAAAAAGTGCCTCTCTTCGTGCTCGTCGTCCTGTTCCTCTTCTTCCTCTTCTTGCTGAATTATAACTTGAGCAGGTGGTCCACTCTTCCTTGGATGTGGTGGAGGTGGTGGGGAAGCACCAGCTGAAGCTACTAAAGAAGCCATTGCTCACTGGTAACAAAGGGTCTTTCTCTCACAATGATGAAAGTCAGAGTGAGGAAAGAAGGAGGGATTTTCATCATTTGGGAAAAACAATAGTTCTCAACCAATGAAAAGTGTTCATTTTATATTATATGACCTAGTCTTACATCATTAGGAAACCAAAAGTGAAATGAACCAATGAAAAGTGTTATTACCAAGTCACATGACCTGCTGTGTTTACGTTACGCGCTTTGCAGGGCCTCCCGGTTTGCTTCCAGAAACCTGTGCTTTGCGACTCGGTAAGCGTACCAGTTCGCTAACGTAGCACGTCATATGACGTATCACGCGACAACGCGAAACGTCATGCGGACGGGAGGCGTGATGATGTTGTTTTCTAACGCGGCAGTTGCGGTAAAGAAACGTTTACCGGCTCGCGGTCTATTTCGCGGCATCAAGGTCAGCTAACGGGAAGCTTCCCGATTCGCGAAGCGGGACCGAAGAAAAAAAAATATTAAAAAAAAAAGTTATTAATAAACATATAAAATATATTTTTGGATTTAAAGAAGAATACATTTTACAGCTACAGATATTAGCTGTTAAAAAACCAATGAAATTCACTGAAAAAACCATAGGTTATAGACCATATATAGTTAGGAATTAGCATTTACAAAACCTTGAAAATTCACTGAAAAAACCATAGGTTATAGACCATATATAGTTAGGAATTAGCATTTACAAAACCTTGAAAATTCACTGAAAAAACCATAGGTTATAGACCATATATAGTTAGGAATTAGCATTTAAAAAACCTTATTTTACTCACACAAAACCATTGAAATTCCATATATAGTTAGTTGCACTAACTATATATCGCGCACCTGCAATCCACTGCTGATCATGTCACATATTACATCATTCATGACATGGTCAGTGACATCACTGATGACATCACTGATGACATCTCAAATGACATCACTGATGACATCACTGATGACAACATCCAGTGACTATATGTTTCTGTAAAGTTAAAATATGTCTTACATATTGAAGAATGAGTGGATGTATAAGTGTCTGGATGAAGGATTTAGTAGGTGCGTGACTGACTGTATGAGTGAGTGATTAAATGTGTCTCACTGAATGCATGGGTTAGTGACTAAACTGTCTTAATTTGTGCATCATTATGTCTGTTGTGATGTAAACTGCTGCATGTGTTGATCATTAGCTATACGAGAGGCTATATGTGTTATTAATTGGTTGCCCAAGTATTTCTATGGGAGATTGAGTTTGTGTGGGGGTGGCTGGAAGGTGTGTGACTCTGTGCATAGATGTGTGAGCAGTATATTCACTAGGTGTATGAGTTCAAGAGTGCATGTGGAAACAGCTACATGGGCAGTTGACTGTGTGCATGAGTGTATTGATGAGTGAATGGATATCTCAATGCTACATGTCATAGTAAGTACATATGTAAAACACAGTACATGTGAGAGTTGGCATATATAAATAACTGTGCATGAGAGCCACTGAATGAGTGAGTGGTTGTATCGATCATTGTGAACTTGTATCAGGGATTGTATAAGAGAGTAAATATGTGTTAGTATATGTTTCAATAAGTAAGGTGTGTATAACTGTATAGTTGAGGAAATGGAGGTGAGATTGTTTCTTTGCATGACTGACTGGGTGTGTGAGTAACTCCATGGATGAGTGGCAGTGTGTGAGTGTCTGTATACACTGAGTGTATCTAAGGTTATATTAGAGTCTGAAGAGGTTTATCGTATTAGCACAAGAATGATGTCAAATGAGACGTCATCAGTGATGTCATCAGTGATGTCATTTGAGATGTCATCAGTGATGTCATCAGTGATGTCACTGACCATGTCATGAATGATGTAATATGTGACATGATCAGCAGTGGATTGCGGGTGCGCGATATATAGTTAGTGCAACTAACTATATATGGAATTTCAATGGTTTTGTGTGAGTAAAATAAGGTTTTTTAAATGCTAATTCCTAACTATATATGGTCTATAACCTATGGTTTTTTCAGTGAATATATATATATATATATATATATATATATATATATATATATATATATCCACAGTCCTGAGGTGCCAGAAACAACGAACGGACACAAACCAGGTACAGACCACACAACGAGGAGTTAGAAGTAGATGAAGTGCTTTAATCCATAGACGGGGACAGCAACATGACGCGTTTCGTCCGGGAAACCCGGACTTGATCACATGGCAAAACCCAGAGATTTTAGTGGTTAAATACTGGTAGTCGCGAGACTCCTCCCATCAATTAAATAACATAGAAAAAATATCCTTAAACATCTATTATGGTTAACCATTATACACCAGGGTACAAATTCATGCATAAAATGCAAAGCATCAAACATTCAATTAAAAATTGAAAAATAAATTTGTTTGATAAATAAAGGGCAAGTGCCCAAAGGTCAACCACAGTGTAATCTGCATCAAAACTAAGCAATGTAAATTGATATAAAGGGGGTCAAGACGATAAACCAGTATGTAGGAGTAGAAACCACCTGAATAGATTATAAGTGCAAGAATTATAGTGCAAATAACATAATCCCAAAGTTTGGGAGAGAGCAATATGTATCCTGGTAAAAACCTGGAGCAAGATGTAAACAAATGTGATAAAGTGCATAGTGCAAGAATTATACATATATATATATATATATATATATATATATATATATATATATATATATATATATATATATATATATATATATATATATATATATATATATATATATATATATATATATAACCTACTGGCGGTCGCCAGTAGGTATATATAGTTAGGATTTTTTCTCTATGGGATTTTTGAAAATTCTATGTCTAATAACTTTGGCGTTTGTGGACGGAATTGGCTGAAATTTTCAGGAAAATGGAACATTTTGTTTCTGAGCAGCCACTGAAAATTTGGGGGGGGGGTTCGTCAAGGGGGGGCCGAGAAAAAAGGGGGGTCCCAAAACGCGTTTTTCCCATGTTAATTTCCATAGGGCGGTTGGCCTCACTTTTAGCCCGAACGGCTGAATGGATTTGCACGAAACTTGGCAAAATTGTAGGGACTGGTAGCCCGATGTGCCTTTGCTAGGTCTCAATATATGTGCTCCAGTGGATTTTGAGAAATTAACGTTCAAAAAAATATATATATCTGTAAGCGCGCTCCGGGCAGCGCCCCGGTTCGCGTACCTGACGCGTAACGGAACTTCGCGAAGCGAAGCTGATTGGCTCTCCGGTGTCTGTCAACATTCTAAACAGTCCGGAGCGGCCGCCATCTTGTCTCTTGGTAGGATCGAGAGACAAAAGGAGGCAAAAACAAAGGGGTAAATGACCATAAGGGGGCATAGAAGATCCTCCCTGACCCTCTAGGTTTGATGTGGAGGCTTTAAAAGGGCCCCGCGGGGCAAAAAAATAATATAAATTTTTTTTTTTTTTTTGGGGGGAGCGCTCGGTACGCGCACCGTTAAGCGGTCTGGGGAGCGTACTATAAGGAAAAAAGAATGATAGACTATGATATTTTGAAATATTGTATGTTTATTGATTGTTCTTTTTGTTGTGTTTTTTTATTTTTTTTATTTAAGTAGTAGTATTTATGATTATTAAATATAATTTTATTTTTCGGATTCTTTTTCAAAATTTAATAGAACGTCTAGCATTTGACTGTCCGATATGTCTTCTTTTTGACTGAACATAACTTCCCACATTTGACCGTCCTCGTATTGAAGTAAGAAATCCACAGATTCTACACATTGTAGAAGTTCATGGTCTCGTGATTCATCCATGAAATCTGAGTCATCATTGTTCTCAATATCTTTTTCTGTGTTGTTCTCCAGAACAATTTTGAAGGAAATATTCTGCTCTCCTTCCATTTTCTTGCTGTAATTTGCATAAAAAATAAATATATCAGTAGAGATAGGGCACTGTTGGGTTTAAGTTCAGACAGGTACTTGTGAGTTTATAACAGAGAAGTAATCTATGGGCACTGTATGGTTTCAGGCGTGAAGTAGTACTATTAAAAAGTGCCTGTGAAGAAACCTAAGTAAATTCATAATTATACCACAGAAACCTAAATCAATCCATAATTATAATAAACAAGCCTTTCTCAATGTCTAACTCTTACAGTGGGACAGTATATAACTATCTAAAAATGTTTTCCCAAATTAATTTAAAGTGCATGACATAGTTCTCCTTTCAAATTTACAAAATAACATCTTACCTTTTAAAAACAAGTTTAAGTTGTGAGTGAAAATGATCTTGCAATGTAGTTCAGGAAGTAGTAGTCAAAATGGCTGTGTTTCTCTCTTTTTTTTATATATATTCAGGTACATAACCAATCAAATGTCAGGTAAAAAAAGTAGAAAATGAAAGTAACATTTTAATTGGTTGTCAATTCCAACACTTCAGATGTGTTTTGTGAAGTAATTTACCTCAGGGTATTTAGAGAGGTCTACAGGCTAAATGGCTAAATGGAATTTCAATCAAATTTGTGAAAATGGTAGGGATTGGTATGTAGTATGAGCTAATCTATATTTGGTGAAAGTGTCTCCAGTCGTTTTTCTGTAAATTACTTTCCCACCTTTTTTAATGGAACGCTTCCCGGTGAGCGCCCCGGTACGCAAACCGGCAGCGTTACGGGAGTCCTCCATTTTGTATTACGGTAGAATTGAGATACAAGATGGAGGGCAAAAAATGTTCAGAATGGGTAGAAGGGGGCACGGTAGACGTATCCTGACCCCCTAGGTTTTCTGAGGGTGGCTGAGGAGGTCCATATGTGCGAAAAAAAAACATTTTTTTAAAAATTTTCGCGCGGTTAGCGTCCGGTGCGCGTACCGGGTAGCGCTCCAGGAAGCGTAAATTGTGAAATTTAGTAAAAAACAAATTACATTCAAAATTTGTTTATGGTGATCATAGTTAGGGTAGCTCTGAGAAGAGCTTTTGGGTTTATGGTAGATTTAGGTACTTATAAGTAGGTACCAATGCACAGTCTTAAATTCAGAATGAAAACTCTGTTCCCCTCATCTGAGAATTGAACTCCATCTCCTCTGTAGATATCTTGCATGTAGTAACGCAAGTTATTGTTGTAGATGCAGCCCATTCCATGGTCTCTCATGTAAGCTGAAACAGACTTATTTACATGCTTCCTCGATTTCTCAATTTGTGGACAAAATTGGTTTGACCACCTCCATTTCTGTCTTTGGCATATATTTGAATATACCAAGGCAGTTTGAGGAAAAAGTGCCATCAATTGCTCAAAGGTGTCCTTTAAAAGCATTTCCAGACCTACCCCAGTCAAAGTGCCCAAGTCATTACCTCCACAGTGCACAATTAACAGGTCAGGTTTTGGCAAAAGCAAAAAGGTTTTCGCCAATGGTATCAATTGGTGACATTTTAATCCTCTGTGGCCAATCCACTTAATTTCCACATTTTGTAAATTGAGGTTAGGTAACATTTTGTTACCAGCATACCTTTGAGCCCAGTAGATGTAACTATGTCCAACAATCCAGACAGAAAACATGGTGAGAGAAGGTTCTGCTGCAGTCAGATGAAGTCTGGCAATGAAATGGCAGTTGAAAAAATAAGAGTTTAAAATGAAAAAAACTGTGGAGTTTCTGTGTTAATGAAGCAGTAGCAGTGATTGGTGGATTTTGATTGCTGAAAACAGAAAGTTAGGGTGCATGGATGAGTTTTTTGAAAGATGTAATTTGAATGGTCAAGAAAAAATCATTTAATGAAACATTGCACTGGATATGCAGGTGTACTGAGAGTTCAGAGTTCAATTGAAACATTGTTGTGTGAACTTGCAAACATCAGAGGTCTTTCAGGAGGTGGTTGCTATGCAAAAAAGGCAGAAAGGGCAGAGGGGGGAAGGGTGTTGATTTGAAAAAAGTGAAGGAAGAGTTTTGATTGGGTGACATGAGAGATATGTGTGATGAATTATAGCATTTCTGTGCTTTTTATGGCTGCAGCCTCTGGAGTGCATACCTTTTGCTCTGCTAAAGACAAATTGGTGTGTGTTTGAGACTGTTTTGAAAATCATAAAGTATTTGCTAAGGTGAGAAAAGATTCATTTAATTTAGATAGAGAATAGTATGCTTTAGGGAGAAAATTATGAAGAAAGTTGTGTATTTAAAATGTTGCTTTTAGTCAAGTGTTTTACAAATAGATTTTGTTTCTTTGAGTTACATAGCCATGTTAAAAGTGATGCAAAAATAGTGCAAGGGTCTTACAAAAATACTTTCATGTGTCTTAGGGCATTTTAACTCAGTTCCCTATGAATGTAGGAATATAATTGCTTTACAAGATGTGTTTAAAAACGTTTTTTGAAATCAATTAGGTTTCTTGATATGTACTGCTAGAGTTTCATAGGTTGCTTGGGGCATATTTACAAGGCTTTTGAGTTCTTTTGATGTAAATTATTCTCATTTTATTTTCAGACATTTCCTTGTGGTGCAAGGTCCTTGTAAATACGTCCCCATGTGTGCTTGGCAAATTTAGATTTTGATTCTTTGAGTTACATAGCCATGTTAAAAGTAACACAAAAATGATGGAAGGGCCTTAAAAAAACGCTTTCATGTGTCATAGGGCATTTTAAGTCATTTCCCGATGAATGTAGGTATATAATTGATTTAGATGATGTGTTTAAAAACGTTTTTTGAAATCAATTAGGTTCCCGGATATGTAGTGCTAGAGTTTCATAGGTTGCTTGGGGCATATTTATAAGGCCTTTGAGTGTCTCTGACGTTATTTTTCCCATTTAAATTTAAGACCCTTCCCCGTGGTGCAAGGTCCTTGTAAATACGCCCCCATCTGTGCTTTGCAATTTTAGATTTTGATTCTTTGAGTTACATAGCCATGTTAAAAGTGACTCAAAAATGGTGCAAGGGCTTTAAAAAAACGCTTTCATGTGTCTTAGGGCATTTTAAGTCATTTCCCCTTGAATGTAGGTATATAATTGATTTAAATGATGTGTTTAAAAACGTTTTTTGAAATCAATTAGGTTTCTTGATATGTAGTGCTAGAGTTTCATAGATTGCTTGGGGTATATTTAAAAAGCATTTGAGTCCCTTTGATGTTATTTTTCCCATTTTAATTTAAGACATTTCCCCGTGGTGGAAGGTCCTTGTAAATACACCCCCATGTGTGCTTGGCAAATTTAGATTTTGATTCTTTGAGTTATATAGCCATGTTCCATACAGTGCTCACCTTCTGCGTAGTCTTTGATATGCTAGACTCCATCTGCACAATGAGATACCTAAGCAAAGGAAACACAGGTGATGTGATTGTGAAATGAGGAAAAGAAATTCCACATTTTTCAATTACATCACCTGTGTTTCCTAACTTTACGAATAACATTGTGCAGATGAGGTTTAGGCCTGTACACAGACACAGAAGAGGTCTGGCCTTTGTTCAAGAGTGAAGTGGACATGACTTGCTTCAATGGTAGGCCTGCACATGTATTATCTCCTCTGTACTCTTCAACAAGCTTAAATTTAATCTGCAACCCTGAGTAGGCCTCACCTCAAACAAACCTCTGAATAGGCCACACCTTATCGTCATCCTGAATCAATCATTTAAAATGTTAGGGACAGATTTATGATAGCCGTGTGCCTCTTTTGCGCCACTGTGCGTCACTTTTGTGACGCAGCGGTGCAAAAGATTTCCTATGTGGCGACATATTTACAACTTGATGCATCTAGGCAGATGTGTCATGCTGTAAAAAAACGCTTTCATGTGTCTTAGGGCATTTTAAGTCATTTCCCCTTGAATGTAGGTATATGATTGATTTAAATGATGTGTTTAAAAACGTTTTTTGAAATCAATTAGGTTTCTTGATATGTAGTGCTAGAGTTTCATAGGTTGCTTGGGGTATATTTAAAAAGCATTTGAGTCCCTTTGATGTTATTTTTCTCATTTTAATTTAAGACAATTCCCCGTGGTGGAAGGTCCTTGTAAATACACCCCCATGTGTGCTTGGCAAATTTAGATTTTGATTCTTTGAGTTATATAGCCATGTTCCATACAGTGCTCACCTTCTGCGTAGTCTTTGATATGCTAGACTCCATCTGCACAATGAGATACTTAAGCAAAGGAAACACAGGTGATGTGATTGTGAAATGAGGAAAAGAAATTCCACATTTTTCAATTACATCACCTGTGTTTCATAACTTTACGAATAACATTGTGCAGATGAGGTTTAGGCCTGTACACAGACACAGAAGAGGTCTGGCCTTTGTTCAAGAGTGAAGTGGACATGACTTGCTTCAATGGCAGGCCTGCACATGTATTATCTCCTCTGTACTCTTCAACAAGCTTAAATTTCATCTGCAACCCTGAGTAGGCCTCACCTCAAACAAACCTCTGAATAGGCCACACCTTATCGTCATCCTGAATCAATCATTTAAAATGTTATAGACAGATTAATGATAGCTGTGTGCCTCTTTTGCGCCACTGTGCGTCACTTTTGTGACGCAGCGGCGGTGCAAAAGATTTGCAATGTGGCGACATATTTACAACTTGATGCATCTAGGCAGATGTGTCATGCTGTAAAGTCCTGTGCCACATGAAACCGATGCAGCAGTGATGCAAAAGATGCACCATGTTGCAAGGCAGGCCTCACTTCATCTCCAACAAGATACCGTCAGTTTAAACTGTAAACATTTAGGACTGTGTAGGGGGCATGGAGAAGCTGAATGTTCTGTAAATGTCAAAATTGTTGTATACAGTGCTCAACTTCTGTGTACTCTTTGATATGCTAGACTCCATCAGCACAATGAGATAACTAAGCAAAGGAAACACAGGTGATGTGATTGTGAAATGAGGAAAAGAAATTCCACATTTTTCAATTACATCACCTGTGTTTCCTAACTTTACGAATCACATTGTGCAGATGAGGTTTAGGCCTGTTCACGGACACAGAAGAGGTCTGACTTTTGTTCAAGAGTGCAGTGGACATGACTCACTTCATTGGTAGGCCTGCACATGTATTATCTGCTCTGTACTCTTCAACAAGCCTAAATTTCATCTGCAACCCTGAGTAGGCCTCACCTCAAACAAACCTCTGGATAGGCCACACCTTATTCCATCCTGAATCAATCATTTAAAATGTTAGGGACAGATTTATGATAGCTGTGTGCCTCTTTTGCGCTGCTGTGAGTCACTTTTGTGACGTAGCGGCGGTGCAAAAGATGTGCTATGTTGCGACATATTTACAACTTGATGCATCTAGGCAGATGTGTAATGCTGTAAAGTCCTGTGCCACATGAAACCTGCGTCAGGTTTCATATAGGCGTTTTGTTGCAGGGTGGGCATTTATTTGCATGAAAGCCCTGTAAAACTAACACAGTGAAATTTAGAAGATTTCACTGAGTCAGCTTTATGGCATTGCTGAATCAAATCCTTACGCCTGTTTGAAACAGGCATAAGGAGTGATGCACCATGCAATGTGTGGCTTGCTCCTGTGCATTGCAGTAGACATGACGCGCTTACGACATGATTCCTGCAATGTGCTGCTTTTGCGGCACAGATGCGTGACGCATCTGTGCTGTTTTTACTCAATGGTGCTCCACATTGTAAATGCGGCACACCATGGGTGGCAGAGCAGCGGTGCACATTAACTGGTGCATCCCTGGGGATGCGCCAGTTAACATAAATCTGCCCCTTTACATTTAAGTATGAGCAGGGGACACAGTGTCGGTGAGGCTTATCCAAGGTTAAGAAGAGATGAGTCCTGTTCACTGAAAAATTGGACATAGGCCTCACCTCCTCAGCATCGCTGGACATGGATAAATAATAGCTGCAAAATGTTACTCTTGTTAAACAATTTTACTATTATAGTCTCTGAGATTTGTCTCTTACTCTGCAACATCTCATTGTTGTTCTCTTTCTTTAAAGATAACGACAACATCAACCATGAGTGATAATGAGCAATCCGTTGATCTCGATCTTATCGTTGAAATTGTCATTGAAACATCAGTGGAAGTAGATCCCTTAGATGATTTAAATCCTGAGGATGATGAAGAACATGATGAGGATGCCGATTTGTCAGAATTGTATGACATAGGGTGGGAAGCTGACCTGCTTGAGCCTCTGGAACTATAAACATTTATTTTTAAAATTTACTGGAAATAAAAAGTAAAAATGTAAACTGTTTCATTTAAAATTAAACACAACTTCAAAAACAGGTTATGTGTAGTGTCTTTAATAAAATAGTCTAATATGCTCATAAAATTAGATCAGATTCACATATAAAACAGCACAGGTAAAATGTAGAAGCATTCCATTTCTTTCCTACTAATTGTGAATACTAAATTTGCCAAAGCACTAAAAATTATTCTATGTAAAAATGACAAGTAGTGTGTTTTTTTTGACGACTGTTATTGATTTACTGTTTGGTAATCGTGGTTAATAACATTTTTATTATATTTTACCACAGATTCAACTGCAGATCATTTCGAAATTAGAGAATGCCGTCTAAGGATAGAATCCGAAAGGCTACAAAACGTCAAAGACAGCAGGTTCATAAATTGTTGCCGCAGTCCTCTACCAAAAAAACTTGTCAAGTCACCAAGAAAGCTCCGGGTAAGACAACGAAATCATTCATAAGAAACATTTGTAGAAAAAAAAGTAGTACTACAGAAAATGTTTTAGTCCAGAAAAAGAGAAGCAATTTAAACGGAAAGGAAAGGCCAATCAAAAATGTTACTGCTAGAGCAGGAGATAACTCTGTGCATGATAGTAGAAGGAAACAACAGTTTAGGGACATTCATAGACGAATGTTCCGCAACAGGATAATTGGCAATTTGTTAAAAAATATTAAGAAAGGTCAACAGAAAGTGGTTTTTTATAAGAGAAAAAAAAAGTTGAGAAAGTTATTGATCAGGCATTTGAAATTAAGCGAAAGTTATTTATTTTGATAATCAATAGAATTAGGAAGCTAAACAAGGCAATTTATGATTTCAAAAGAAATAGCAGATGGAAGAGAATAGTTAATCGTAGTAATTTTTGTGAAGTTTTTTCAGGAGAATGGATGCATAGTTCAAGTTGTGAGGCATTTTTTAATGAGGAGAGTTATTTCCAGGATAATGATTTGGTGCATGCAGTTGACACCAGTGGTCGAGCTTATGAGGTAAAAGATGGTTGTCCGGTTGAAAAAGAAAAACTTGTGACAACAGAGGCAGAAGAGGTGTTAGGTAATGAGGTTTTAGGAAGACGTCCTAAGGGACCTGTGTACACCTGGAAGTGTAGTAGTATTTGCAGTGTGCGACAGGATTCCATCAATTTGCTTTGTGATTTTGTAGGGACATTTAATAAGAAAAGTTTGAAGCAGAAAATGAAGTTGTTGCAAGAATTAGATCCTTGCAGAGTGAGAGAAGTGACAGGTTTGCATGGTCATTCACTGGCTTGTCTTTCCAGGAGAGTATGCCAGAGTGTTTTTCATAATTTCAGGATGCTAGCAGTGCATCATAATAAAGTGAGGAAATTAGTTAGAATGTTGTATTATGCTAAGAGTCCAGCAATTATGCTTAAACAATTATGCACTGCTCTTTTGCATGGTTCTGAAATAGATGTGAAGAATATTTGTGAAGAAATTGAGTTTTGTTACTTTGAAAGTAAAGAGGAGAATGTTGAAATTGACCCAGAAGAAGAGGGTAATGTGGAAGATAGTGTACAGGTTTCCAGTACAGATAATTTTCAGAAGGAAATTGCCACGTTTCAGGTGAAATCAAGTGAGAGGCCTAATTTCACTTGTGTGTGTTGTCGACGCACTTATTATAAGAATCAGACTAAGTTAGTGGATTTATATGCAAAAAGTGAAAGGGAAAATAATAGTGAATGGAAGGATTTCGCAACATACTTGATGGTAGAAAATTGTTTTGATTTGGGATCGGATCAACGTGTGTGTACTTATTGTTGTAACAAATTAAATCAAAACCAGATGCCTGCTAGAGCGGTTCATAATAATCTGGAATTGGTTGAGATTCCTTCTGAATTGAAGGATTTAAATACTTATGAATCTATTTTGATTCAAAGTATCCATCCCTTTCAGGCTATTGTAAGAATGGAGCCAAAGACAGAGAAATTACCTCCATCAGATTTACAGAGAGGATTAAAGGGAAGAGTTGTTTATTTGCCTCTAGATTTGAAGAAAAACATTAATACAATTGGAGTAGAAAAAGTGGAAGAGGAACCTCTGGTTATCTTAGTTAATGGGGTTCCGACAAAGAGTAAGAAAATATGGCAAGATTTAGTGGATGTTAGGAAAGTCAAAAAGGCAACATTGTATTTGAAAAAAAATAATAAGTACTATAAGAATGTATATGTTGCAGAAGAGGAAGTAAGTGAAGAAGAGGATAGCGATTTGTGTGCTGGTCAAATTGAGAGAGTAGAACCCTCTAAAAATGAAGAAATATATGAACATTATAGTGTTCATCCTTTGCATTCCAAGGAAGTCATGGGGAATGCTATTGAGTTGTTTCAAATGAGTCCCATTAGTGTTTGGGAGGAAAGTTTGGAAGCTCGGTGTTTCCCACAGCTATTTCCAACAGGTCAAGGAGGAAGATATGATGAGCGACCTCATCAAATTCCTGCTTCTGAATACCGGACTTTACGATGGTATGCAGAAGATCCTAGGTTTCGACAATGCATTCCCTATTTGTTTCATCTCCTGTTTGAAAGCGATCTGTCTGGACTGTCATATGCAGTGAACCACATCTTGAAAAGTGGTATACAGATGCAAAACATCTCGGCAAGTGACTTTATGGATAAAGTCAATGTGCAAGACAGTATTTTGGATTCTCACCTGATTAATCTCATGGCTGGTCAGCGTGGTACTAATGAGTACTGGTACCGTCGTCATGGTGATTTAAAATGTATGCTGAGGAACTTAGGAACTCCCACATGGTTCCTCACTCTCAGCTGTGCCGAGTATGGCTGGGAAGACTTACTTGAATTTCTACGAGAGGCAAATGGAAACATTGAAAATATCGAATTCAAGACACCCGGAGACCTGTGCTCTTTGGATCCAGTGAATGTATGCAGGTACTTTAATCATAGATTTGAAGCTATGATGTCTTTCATCATGAATAAGAAGAATCCACCTCTTGGAGAGGTGCTGGATTTCTTCTGGAGAAAGGAGTACCAAGCAAGAGGCGCTCCTCATATACATATGCTGCTGTGGATCAAGGATGCACCTAAATTTGGAACAGATCCAGAAGACTTAGTGATGAGTTTCATAGAACAGTATTCTACATGTGCTGTTCCAAACGCAAAGGAGGACAAAGGCCTAAGAGAACAAGTTCTACGCTTCCAAAGCCATCGTTGTGGAAAGTACTGTCGTCGTAAATTCAGAAACAAGGACAAGTTCTACACCAAATGTCGTTTCGCCTTTCCACGACCGGTGATTTCTAAAGGAAGAGTGAACAGTTTGATGTCTTCGCTGCGACATAATGTGATGAAGAAATCACCTAAAAACACATACAATTTGAAAAGGAACGAAGAGTCCAAGTACATCAACGACTACAACCCAGTGATTTTGTCCATGTGGAATGCTAACATGGATATACAGTTCGTGGCTGATAACTGTATGGCTGTGGCTCGGTATGTGACATCTTACATCACCAAAAAAGAAAAGACAGAATTGAAGGATATGTGGGAGGACATTTCCCATGAAAAGAGCCTCAGTAAGAAGTTGTACAGTTTCAGTCTGAAGATGTTGTCACATGAAGCTGCCACTGCCATGATTGAAGTGGAAAGAGCCATGGCACATGCTCAGGAGGATGCGGTTAACTTAGAAGACTTGGAAAGACAACTCAACGTTGAGCAGAGGAAAATATATGACGAAGTTACCAACCAAATTGTTCATGGATTAAGTCATGAGAAGAAAGAGTGCTCATGTACGTCGTTGAAGCCTGTCCGACTGTACGTGAGTGGAGAAGCGGGAACTGGAAAAAGTTTCCTCATTAAAGCAATTTCATGTTATTTGCAGAAAAGGACTGAGTAATCGCTGTCTTGTGTTGTCACCGCTCCAACTGGACTGGCAGCACATAACATTAAAGGTATTACTTTGCATCGTCTACTGATGCTGCCAGTGGAGCATGATAACAAATTACAATACCACAAGTTATCTGGAGATGCTTGTTGTGAAGTTTCAAGAGTCTTGAGGAAAATGAATCTTCTTATCATTGACGAAGTAAGCATGGTTTCCAATGTCATGCTTGCCTTTGTGCATTTGAGAATGCAAGAAGTTCTCAAAACAGAGTATGATGTGTTATTTGGTGGCAAACACATCATTGTTTTCGGTGATCTTCTGCAGCTGACACCAGTGAAAGGACAACCTGTGTTCAAAATGCTCACGCATGAAGATACCAGGAAGTGCCTAGGGAGCATTGGCAACGTCAATATATGGTTAAACTTCAATTATGCTGAACTGCATGAAAATATGCGTCAGGCGAAGGATGAAGATTACAAGAATATTCTACAAGATGTTAGAATCGGAAAAGTGACCGAGCATGGGAAAGAAGCTTTACATGCACGATTACTGTCAAATTTGTATCCAGAACAAGACGTTGTGCCTGAGAATATTTTTCAGAAAATTACTGAGAAGAAATATGGAATATGTTTGATGCCAACTCTTGCAGAATGTGCCATCTTCAACAACAAAATGTTGTATTTAGAAAACCAAGAGATTGTGAAACTGGAAGCTATTGACAGAGTAGAGCATATGGGATCAACAATTATTTTGTCTGAGAATTTGAAATCAAAATTGGATTCATTAGAGAAGACTATATCTAAAACTGCGGGTTTTGAAAAGACTCTGAATGTGTGCTTAAATTGCCGTATAATTTTAAGAAGGAATTTACATGTTGAAAGAGGTCTGGTAAATGGATCAATGGGTAATGTTGTTGATTTTGTGAAATACAGAAATAGGGATGGAATTGAATTTTTAAAAATTAAATTTGATGGCATTGAGGAAGTACAGCTAATTGGTCGTTGCTCTGCTAGGTTTTTGCTTGTGAAAGACTTATATGTTCGCCGTAAGCAGTTTCCTGTTTGCTTGGCATATGCGGTGACAATCCATAAATCGCAAGGTTTAAGTGTAGACAGTGCATTGGTGAATATTGGCAGTTCTGTGTTCAAGGAGGGTATGGCATATGTGGCATTGTCACGAGTCAGAACTTTATCGGGATTGTACTTGATTGAGTGTGATGTCACAAACATTTGTGCTGATCTAGATTGTGTTAAGAAATACAATAGGTTAAGAAGAGAGTATGCGCCACATTTGCCTCAATATCCTTTGTTTGAGAAACGTGTGGTAGGCCGGAAACGAAGAAATGTGACCAATAGTAGGGAGGTTGTAGCAAAAAGACGAAAAGTCGATGAACCAGAAATTATAAGCAGAAAGAAAATGGATTCTGTTGAAGATGTTGTTGGTTTTGAATTTGAAAACAGTTCTGGTGTCAACTGCTATGCTAATGTAGTGGTTAATGTTTTGTTTTCTCTAGAAAATGTAAAAGAAGAGATTGTGGTCAATTCGGATCAAAGATGTTGCTGCTTGCTGAATTCTGTGTTAGAGAAATGTAGCACTGATAGAACAAAAATAGAAAGTGTGTCTGAAATTCGAAATCTGTTAGACAGATGTTCAGGTCAAACACAATTCTCTCAAAATATTCAGCAAGATTGTCAGGAGTTTTTAATGTATATGCTTGATGTATTGCATGATGAAGGTGTAGATGTAGATCACCTGTTTGGGCTTTCTTATCAATGGCAGCATGACTGCGAGAACTGTAGGGTATCAAGTACTTCTAGTGTAGACTCAGAAAAATTTATATATTTAACTTTGCCAGACAGTAAATCAGTGTCCTTTAATAAGCTAGTAAAAGCAGCTGATCACAACATGGAGTGTAGCCAATGTAAGTCTGAAATGTTGTCAACAATATTTATACAAACATATGGCCAGTATGTTATTTTAATGTTCCAACGATGTAGGCCTGATGGAACAAAATTGACAACTTTAATTAAAAATTTTGTGGCTTCGCAGTTGTCAATATCAGGAAGGACTTTTGTAACTGCAGCAATTATATATCATGACGGTCCTTCAATAACATCAGGACATTACACAGCTTATTTAAAGTCTAGAAATGGCTGGTCATTCTGCAATGATTCTCTTTTAACTTTAAAAAAAAAATTGCCTTTTGACCTTAAAAATTCTTACCTGGTGTTTTTAAAACCAAAATTTTAGGGAAGGAATCTCAGGATTTGCTCTGAGGAATTTCAAGAGGTTCTAATGGCTCCTACACAATTTGGCCTTGAGGATAAGTGTAGTACAGAGTCAAAAGTTATTTTTGAGTTTTAAATAGTTCCTGGAAAAAAAGAAGGTTTTCTTACAGAAAGTGGTGGGCACAGATTAGTTAAAGGACAACAGAGTATTTCCCAAAGCAAACGGTGTTCTTACCATAACACTTGACGTCATGGAAAAATAACTGCACTTTGAATGAGTTCAGAAAAACTGTTTCTTTTTATAAGCTAATTCAAGCAGCCAATAAAAACATGGAGTAGAGGTAATGTAAGTCTGCAATGCTGTCTAGATTATTTGACCAAACTTTTGGTTATAATGTCATTTTAAAATTCCAACTATCTAAACCTGATGAAAGTAAGTCTTCAACTTTAATTACAAATGTTGTGGCTACACAGTCGTTTATTTTAGGAAGAACATTTTTAACTGCAGCTATTATATGACATGATGGTCCTTTGACAAGATCCGCTTATTACACAGCTTATTGAAAATGTAAAAAAAGCTGCTGTTTCGTAAATGATTCCTATTTGACTACGATACAATGTTGCCTTTTCACTTAAAAATATTCTTACTTTCTGTTTTCAGAAAAGAGAATTTAGGGTAGGTAACTGGCCTATAATGATTCTAGGGGTTGATATAATTTTATCTACTGTTTTAAATTGCTTTGTGATTAAAAGTGATGTAGAGAATTAAATAATTGTAGTAGTCATAGAGGTAGTGTAAGTCTGCTTCATAGTAAGCAGTATCAGTGTCATAGGAAATGTGGAACATGAGTGAGCAAGAAGGGTGAGATATTACTAGTACAGGATTGTGAAAGTGATCTTGAACGTTTTCTTTCTGAAAGTTGCGGAAATACAAAATGACGGGATTTGCTTAGAAGAATTCCAAGAGTTATAAATGGCTCTTACACGATTTGGCCTTGTGGAAAAGTGCGGGAGAGAGCGAGAAGTCATTTATTGTATGTAACATATTTGTCAAAACGATGGAGCTTTTCTTTCAGAAAGTGGCGGGCTGAAAATAATAACAGCACAACAAAGTGTAAGCTGTTCATAGGATATCCTTCGACGTCATGGAAAGTAAGTTACTTTTGAGGAGTTCTGATTTCTGATTGGTTATGTTATATTGGTTTTTTAAACACAATCATTTTGATTGTGGTTTTTTTTCCCCGCTGTTATATGATGAATACCTTCAAGTCACTGTTTTTAGTGAAATTTGATAAATTCTGAGAACAGCAAAAATAAACCATTTAACATGTATAATTAATTCTGTACTTTTTGTATTTATGATATACATTTAGAACTGTGTAGGAGCCATGGAGAAGCTGAGGCTTCTGTAAGTGTCAAAGTTGTTGCATACAGTGCTCACATTCTGCGTAGTCTTTCATATGATAGAGTACATCTGCACAATGATATACCTAAGCAAAGGAAACACAGGTGATGTGATTGTGGAATGAGCAAAACAAATTGCACGTTTTTCAATTACATCACCTGTGTTTCCTAACATTACACATCACATTGTGCAGATCAAGTTTAGGCCTGTCCAGGGAAACAGAGGAGGTCTGGCCTTTATTCAAGAGTGCAGTGGACATGACTCACTTCATTGGTAGGCCTGCAAATGTATTATCTCCTCTGTACTCTTCAAGAACTCTAAATTTCATCTGCAACCCTGAGTAGGCCTCACCTCAAACAAACCTCTGGATAGGACATACCTTATTGGCATCCTGAAACAATCATTTAAAATGTTAGGGACAGTTTTATGATGGCTTAGCACCTCTTTTGCGCTGCCGTTGCATCACTTTTGTGAGACAGCAGCAGTGCAAAAGATGCACCATGTTGCAAGATAGGCCTCACTTCATCTGCATCAAGATACTGTTAGTTTAAAATGTATATTTTTAGGACTGTGTAGGGGCATGGAGAAGCAGAGGCTTCTGTAAGTGTCAAAGTTGTTGAAAAACTGTTTGTCCTTCAATCTTTTCCCTTGTCTTTTCTAATTTTTAAATACATGTTTTAATATTTTTCAAATGTTTGTTCTCTCTTTCACAGATTGAAAGTATAAAAATAACAAGTGACTAAGTTAACGACAATTATAAGGTAAATGTTTTCTACTCTTTTCGTTACATTTCTATCACATTTAACTTCTATTAGTTTCACTACTTCATTTCTTTAACCCTCACTTTCCTGCCTTTGCTACTTCCCTCATTCCTTTCTCTATTACTTACTTACTCTACTCCTTCCACTATTTTTCTCAGTCCCTCTCTTCTCATACTTACTCACTCTTGTTCACTCACTCCGTCTCTATTACTCTCACTGTCTCTGACTGATCACTCTTTCACTACTTGTTCATTATGCTTTCTCTCTGTAGTTCAAGCACACTAAGGGGCATATTATCAACACAGACAATAAAATTATCGCTGCTTTTATCGGCAGAAAACTGCCGCAAAAGCGGCTTTAGCGGCAGTTTTCTGCCGCAATAGCGGCTTTAGCAGCAGTTTTCTGCCGATAAAAGCAGTCATTATCGGTAGAAAACTGCCGCAAAAGTGGCTTTAACGTCAGATTTCTGCCGATAAAAGCAGCAAAACTTTTATCGCCTATGTTGATAATATGCCTCTATGTTATTTACATTTCTTTGCTGTTTCAATCATTCCTTTTCTGTTACTTCTTCTTTTCTGCATTGTGTTTTTTCTCTCTGTTATTCCAATGTTTTAATCTTAATTTGATTATTCAGTCACATTCTCTGAGAAACTCTTGTTTGTTAGTCTTCTACTTTCCTTTTTTTCTTTCACTTCCTTATCTATTTTGTTTTTCACAATTATACCCTCTTCCATCTTTTCTTCGGTAAATAGATCTATTAAACAGTATCTTTGGTTTAGTCCCTATAGCTGTCTTTGTTTTAACATTACTCTCTGTTTCCTTCCTATATACTTTTTTTTTTGGTTCGCTCCCTGTTCGCGTACCGGCGAGCGAACCGGGAAGCGTACTCAAAAAAATAGAGGTTGGCAGAGTGCTAAACATTCTACCAATTTTTTTATAAAGGGGAGGTAGTTCTGAAAAGAACTTTTTTATAAATTATTTTTGTTGTTTTATATTTTTTTATTATTTTTCTGAACATTTTTTTACTTTTTTTGTATTTTTTTAACAGTTTTATATTTTTTTTGTTTTTTTTGGGAGGGGGGAAACGAAAACGATTCATTGTAAAGGGCTCAACAGGAGCAACAACAAAAAAAAGAATTTATTCTCTGGGGCATTTCGGACAAACATGATTGTCGATAGCTCTGTTGATTAGATTGATGCTACTTTCTCTGTAGCAAATGAACTGATTACAGCGCACGCACACTTGTTTCACTTCCCCGAACCTCATCTGTATATTTGGGACCATCTCCCTCGCCTCTGGTCCCGTCACTTCCTGTACAACTGATCTTCTGGCCACAGACGGGGGATTATCTTGCTGGTCACGTAACTGCGCAGCACTGTAGTTGATAGGATGCCACCTATCCATATGGCGATGCATTGTATAATTGCCGTAACTGTACTTCTTGTCTGTCCCTCTGGACAAACCCTTCTTACATATCAGGCAAGTTACGTACCGGGCATTGACTTTTTTTTGGCCCCGGGGATATTTAAAAAATTGCCAAATAAAGTTTTCTTTCAAATGAGACCTCCTGGGCTCCTCACGCAAAAACTGCCTCTCTTCCTGCTCTTCCTCTTCTTCCTGTTCTTGCTGAATGATAACTTCAGCAGGTGGTCCTCTCTTCCTTGGAGGTGGTGAAGGTGGTGGGGAAGCACCAGCTGAAGCTACTAATGAAGCCATTGTTCAGTGATCACAAAAGGTC
Source organism: Lissotriton helveticus (assembly GCF_964261635.1). Taxonomy (NCBI): domain Eukaryota; kingdom Metazoa; phylum Chordata; class Amphibia; order Caudata; family Salamandridae; genus Lissotriton; species Lissotriton helveticus. The sequence goes on along the minus strand of NC_136063.1, from coordinate 779,096,025 downwards.
TTCCTCTCACAAAGATGAAAGTCAGAGTGAGGAAAGAAGGAGGGGTTTTCATCATTTGTGAAAAACAATAGTTCTAAACCAATGAAAAGTGTTACTTTTAGGTCACATGACCTAGTCTTACATCATTAGGAAACCAAAAGTGAAATGAACCAATGAAAAGTGTTATTAACAAGTCACATGACCTGTTGTGTTTACGCTACGCGCTTTGCGCCACGTCCCGGATCGCTTCCGGGAAGCTGCGCTTCGCGCCTCGTTCGCGTACCGGTTCATTTCCGGGTACGCTAACGCGGCGCGTCATATGACGTTTCACGCGACAACGCGATACATCACGCTGACGCGACGCGTCACGATGTTGTTTTCTAACGCGGCAGTTGCGGAAACGGAACGTTTACCGGTTCGCGGACCGGGTCGCGCCACCAAATTGAGCTAACGGGAAGCTAACCGGTTCGCGGACCGGGATCGAAACAAAAATAAAAAAAAAAAAAAAAAATACATTGTATTAAAAACATATAAAATATATTTTTCGATTTAAAGAAGAATACATTTTAAAGCTTTTGATATTTGCTATTAAAAAACCATTGAAATTCACTGAAAAAACCATAGGTTATAGACCATATATAGTTAGGAATTAGCATTTACAAAACCTTATTTTACTCACACAAAACCATTGAAATTCCATATATAGTTAGTTGTACTAACTATATATCACGCACCCGCAATCCACTGCTGATCATGTCACATATTACATCATTCATGACATGGTCAGTGACATCACTGATGACATCTCAAATGACATCACTGATGACATCACTGATGACATCACTGATCACATCTCAAAAGACATCACTGATGAGATCACTGATGACATTATTCATGTGATAATACGATGAATCTCTTCAGACTCTAATAAAAACTTAGATACACTCAGTGTAAACAGACACTCACAGACTGTCACTCATCCATGGAGTTACTCACACACCTAGTCAGTCATGCAAAGAATCAATCACACCTCAATTTCCTCAACTATACAGTTATACACACCTTACTTATTGAAACATATACTAACACATATTTACTCTCTTATACAATCCCTGATACAAGATCACAATGAATCATACAGCCACTCACACATTCACTGGCTCTTATGCATAGTTATTTATATATGTCAACTCTCACATGTACTGTGTTGTACATATGTACTTACTTTGACATGTAGCACTGAGATATCCATTCACTCACCAATACACTCATGCACACAGTCAACCGCCCATACAGATGTTTCCACATGCACTTTTGAACCCATACACCTAGTGAATCAACTGCTCACACATCTATGCAGAGAGTCATACACCTCCCAGCCACCCATACACACTCTCAGTCTCCCATACAAATACTTGGGCAACCAATCAATAACCCATATAGTTAATCATATAGTTAATGATTAACACATGCAGCAGTTTACAGAACAACAGACATAATGATGCACAAATTAAGACAGTTTAGTCACTAACCCATGCACTCAGTGAGACACATTTAATCACTCACTCATACAGTCAGTCATGCACCTACTAAATCCTTCATCCAGACACTTATAAATCCACTCATTCTTCAATATGTAAGACATATTTTAACTTTACAGAAACATACAGTCACTGGATGTAGTCATCAGTGATGTCATCAGTGATGTCATTTGAGATGTCATCAGTGATGTCATCAGTGATGTCATTTGAGATGTCATCAGTGATGTCACTGACCATGTCATGAATGATGTAATATGTGACATGATCAGCAGTGGATTGCGGGTGCGCGATATATAGTTAGTACAACTAACTATATATGGAATATATATATATATATATATATAAGTATATATATGTGTCTAACAGAAGTAATATGTATGTATATTATTAGTTTTTATTTCTAGGTTCTTCAAAGTTGCAGGAAATAATGTGTGCTTATACTGTAAGGTGAATGTGCTAAATTGCTTTTTAAGCAGTACATAAGCCAGGGACTACAATACTGGGTGTGCATTGACAAAGCCAAAAGGGTAACACATTTTTTGAGACCTACTGAATTTAACAACGCTTGTTTATTTTTATGTTGCAAAGAAACGGTACGTACCTGATTCAAGTAGTTTAGTGAAATGTTTTTGCATTTTTGTTTTTATGAGCCTGGGGCAGGTTGTGCACAGGTGTCACTGTGACAGAGATTTTCAAATATGTTTGAGGTTGAGACAAGCTATAGCCCAACATTTTTTTAATTCCTTTTTCTAGACAATGGATTTTTCTTTAAAGTATCTTATAGAAAAGGCAATATAATTCCCAGGTTCTTTCCTTCATTTGGAGTTCCCTCCTTACCTCAGCTAGCCAACATACAGCATACAGCAGTGCATAGCTAAACTATTGCCAGGCCGGTTGAAGGACATTTGCAGACTTCAGATGGATGTATATATTTTTTACCTGCTTTGAAAGTTTAAATACGCTTGGAATTATGACAGTATAATGTTTTGGAACTAGAGCCCCTTTTGGGTGTGGTCATGTCAACTGTGAGTCACAGGCCACCGACAGTAGCCCCAGGTCACCGGCGCAACACTTCACTGAGAGACAAGGAACACAGATATGAGATGACGAAAACTCATGTTGAAGTGGCACGTTTATTATTAATTCACAAGTGGACCAACAAATGCGTATCTTTAGCAAGATAATAAATGCATATCTATTCACACTACTCAGTAAAAACCATGTAAGAAATCACAACTTCACTCTGTCAGGGGCAAATTCCAAATAGACAAAGGCTTAAAAATGTTTTGCAAGGCGAGCTGAAATGAGTAACTTTTAAAAAGGCATAATGGAAAACTGCTAGAGATCCAAAGACATGGAGTACATTTGTTATAAAAATCATAGTGCCTAGAATCAAGCCTTTCTAATGAGAACTATAAGGCAAGCTGGAGTGAGGATCCAATAAAAATCACGTTTAAATCAGCTAGAGACTCAGAAAGACACAGAATACATTCTATGAAAATATAGAGAACTTGATACAAGCCTTCCTGAAGAGAATTATTCATGCAGGCGTAAACATTTTAAAGAGACCCAGAATGCGAGGGGCCAGGATTAAAAAAGGAATAATTGAAATTAATTAGGGAATGAAACACACATTTCTATTAAAATTCTGTGCCTGGAGGCACCCAACTAGGTAGACTAACCAACAGGGTCTAGTTATTTAAAAGAAGCCTTAAATGCAAGGAATTGGGTGTGGATGGAAATACCGAGCAAAGTCAGAGATTTAAAAAGGCAAGGATATTATCTGGCTTGGGTGGGCATCACCTGAGGGAGTAGGTTTGGCAGTCCCAAATCAGATAAACGGCTGGCCGGAGAACTCACAGCAGCAAGTTCTGGCTTCAAATTTGACGGTTGGGTCTGATATACTTTGGAAAAGCTGAACCATGGTTCTATTCTGACGTCTTTACTGACGCATCTTTGGTTAAGGTGGCTGACCGCAGGTCCAAGAACACGGAACTGGTCAAATGGGTTAATCGGGTGGTTGGCCATGTTTGACCCCAAGACATAAACAAACGGTCATGGTTGACCACAGAATATAAACAAATAATTATCTGATCACGAACAGCTCTCTAAAAAGTATACGTGAGAGTGAAACTTGGGACATATGCTAAATATCGCAAGACATTGCGGTTTTCATTTGAGCAAGCTATCTTACAAAATAATGAAGCAAGATGTAAAATTCTGTACCAGCTGACTTTGTGTACGTGCAAGTGTGGGGTGTCTTGAAATGGTGCTTGTGAAAGGTTACGGTACTTTCCAGGGTTTCTCAAGTTACCTCGCTGTGTTCAACACATCAGAAATGCACGTTTAACATTATTTTAGGCCTAGTGGTTTTTGTTAACATAAGGCGGTGGCCTTTTGCCTATAACCCCAGAATTCAGGGAATCTGTGGGATTTCATTTGCTGTTTATACATGGCAAAAACTGTGGGTCTACAAGCACATTTTCAGATTTTGTCCACTAGGGCCCACATCAGACCTTCATCCTACCAAGGTCGATAAAAAGCCCTTTCTGGTGATTAAATGGTAGAATGTGACCCTTCATCATCTCCCTGCTCTTGTTCATTTATGAACAGTCTCCTAACTTATTATCTTGGTGCTAAATTTCTTTTCATACAATGACACTCATCAGCGGGATGCACCACAAAAAACAAAACAGCAAAAAATAAAAACTTTTTAGAACCGCCACAAAGGTATTTAGTCAAAGTTTAACCAATCAGTGGCTATCTACTATGGCACCTCCTCCAGCAATCCATTTCTTTTATATCTTGTTCAAGTTGTTGATGGCATTGGTCAGTTGGTCAGTTGAGCCATTTTCTTCGTTGTTAGTAAGATACAGCTCACCTCCTTATCCAAAGGCATACTCTTCTCTTGGTATTTCGAAGCCAGAGTCCTTCTGCCTTGGTCTGGAGCATCGCAATGATGGTAAAGGAAAAAGAACTGGACTCTGTTCAACCGGCAAACCTCCTTTGGTGGGTCTTTGAACGCGGTCCCCTTAGAACTGAGCACACTGCCATTTTCCGTGGAGCCAGATAACAGAGCCAGAGATGGGCATCGATGTGGAAGATATTTTCTGCTGGGACCATCATGGAGACTTTGTGCAATGTTCTAGTGAGCTCAGGCTGCTCCTTAGTAAGGGCTGTTGAAGATAGAGCCATTCTCTGCAGGCCCAGTAAAAGTCCATTCGGCCGGAGGAGCCATATTTATTGTCCGAATCAAAAACAGTGCTGTTTGTAATGTGTGTGCCGACCCACAGGTAACATGCCATTCTAGAAAACAGAAAAGAAGTGTCTTTTAATTTTAGATCATTTCATACTTTTGGACATTTTTATCATACCCCCACCCCAAGTACACTATCTGTCTATCGTATTTTATAATCCTAGTCTATCCTATGTTGCCCTAAGAGTGCTTCTTTAGAACCTCAAGTTACTTGGGGCACTCAATTTTGCCATGAGCGTAACTTTTTGCGAATAACAAAAACATCTGTTCTAATCTGTGATGGGCATTGTAGTGTGTGGGGGACGAAGCAATGATAGTCTGACAGAGAACCTGCTATCATAAACCCATTGATCCTGCAAAAAATTACACTATGGGCCGTATCATGAACGATCATCTAAAATAGCCTTGTTGCCTTCACTTCTTTTCTGTATTTGTCAGTGATGACCTCATGCATCATTGAGGTGGAGGGGTGGTCCCTTCCTGTTCTATGTATAAACACCTTAGAGAAGGTGGCCTCAATAATCTGACAATAGTTTGTGTATCCTGCAGGAGGTCTTCTATAGTCTGTGGTCGTATCTGCCTAGGTGAGAAAATCTATCTGTGCCTTCTGCATGGAGAGTGTATGAGTCATGTAACAGTACTCCTTAGTCTTCTATTGTTGTCATCTGACTGTATCACATGCTGTGTAGAAATTCATGAGCAGGATGCTGTCTCACTGCTTGGGCATTATTCTTATTTTGCATTATTACTTCCAACAGGGGAGAGCCAGATAAAAGCAGGTTTGTAATGCTAATCTTGGCACATTCATAATTTCTGTACAACTCATGCCTTCTTCTTTTCCTATATTAATTTTAGATCCTTGCACCAAAGTTCTTATGTACGCGATGTCAATATCGTCGATAAATTCATCAATGTCATTTGAACGAGACATTTTTGGTATCAATATTACCAATCAGACCAGTCAAGCCCCGACACCACCAGGCAGCTTGCGATCCCTCAAGGAAGCGGGTATGGCTCTTTTGATTGGTGTCACTGGGGCTGGAAATGGACTAGTCATTTTGAGTTTTGTCGTAGATGCCAACCTTCGAACACAGAGCAATTATTATCTCTTGAATTCAGCGATTTGTGACTTCTGCATAGGTAATCTGATACTATTCTTTGCTTTCTTACACTGATATGTGGATTTTCATGTTACATGTAGATTTGTGAAGCAGACTATCACGGGGGGAGTGTCCTGGAGCTCAACAGGTGTCAAGTCAAATGGTGGGCCTAGTGAGACCACTTGAAAAGCCAGGTCGTCATTTCTTGTGGAATTCAAGAAATGAAGACTTGGTTCTTATGTGTAGTGGCTGGTCATTCTATGCTTTAGAAATTATGTAGGAGTGGGCCCGACTATCATATTTAGTTTTCCTTATGCATGGGATGTGTGAAAGTAGGATTCCGGACAAGTGGAGGTGTCTGGAAGGTTTGTGAAAGCAGATGCTTTTGTTGTGGTATGCTGAGCCACTTATGACTTTAGGTCTCTGTTAAACAATGGTAAAATGCTTGTGCTCTCTCCTTAATGAAAAGTAAAAATTACCTTAATCTAATAGATACACTGAATTTACTTGTAAGCCCCTAGAATATGGTACTGCATGTACTCAGAGCATCTAATTAAATGTTACTAGTGGGCAGCAGCAATTATTTGGCACCCACTAAAGTTGGCCTTTAATAATGTTTCAGCCTGCCACTGCAGCCTGTAGTGCAGATTTAAACTGCCAATTCAGCCTGGCAAAATTCACCTTTTGCCAGGACTAAACTGTTCCATTAAATACTTATTAGTCAACCTAAGTTATGTCCTAAGGGGTCCTGGTACGACATGTGGGTTTTGCTTTTACGTGTCCTACCAGTTCAAACCCCCTAAAATGGGTTTTCACTGCTGTAAGAATTTTTTCTCCCATAAGCTAACATTGGATTACCTTAAGTCAAATATTTGGTGCTAAATTCATTTTGGGAGCAGATAGTGAAATGATGTTTACACTTAAATGAATTGTGATTTGAAATCCTCTTTAATGGCAAAGTCAGAGTCTGTATTATGATATTGAAAATGTTGCTTGTACAAAGTTAGCATTACCCTCCCCAAAGTTTTTAGGGCCTTTTGAGGATTTTCCAGTTGACTGGATTTGCTGACTGTCAAGAATGCATATCAGGCCAATGAAATAAACAAGGGTACTTGGGTGTAGATGGGATAGGGTAAACCTGGCAGGATGACTGTGGAGGAGCTGTGCCCTGCCCTAATTGCATCTCAAATGACCTTGCCCACAGTGCACACAAAGGTACCTGGCACCAGAGCTGCCCCTGCCTTTGTCACCGTAGATAGTTTGGAACCAGAGGAAGGGGAAGAACTGATCCGAACCAGTTTTAGGGGTAGGTTAGGGAATTCCCCCACACAAATGTTCCACCAGGTATAAAAATAGGACAGTCAGGACACTCCTGAATCTGTGGAAGATTCAGAAGAAGGTCTGTCCTGCTTCCAAAAGGGCTGCCCTGCTGGTTAAAGGACTGCCTAGCTGTCTGAAGAAGGAAGTTTGGGTCTGCGTGCCTTAATCCTAGGCAACCTAGAATGACTCCAAGGGTCAATTGGATGACCTTCTGTATGAGTTACAGGGGCACAACAAATTTCTAGAGGCTTTAATGCAATAGACAGACATGCCTTGACCTGCCTAAGCCCTGCTGCTGGCCTCTGCTGGAGTGAGTCCTGATCCCCAAGAGATGCCCCCCAGGTCTTGGACCATTGGCTGTCATCAGTGAAATGTCTTCCAAAAGTAAAGATGAAAATCCTGAAGTTTGGGCACCTCAGGACTGTTAAATGACCTCTTTACTGCACAGACCGAACACCACCTCCAAAACAAATGTTCAGCTGTACCTGCTCCTCAAATCGACTGTGAGTGTCCACAATGATGGGCAATGCGAGACCTGCAGTTAGTGCTACAGCCCACGGCGACCCCCAACATTAAGCTTTGTTGAAGACTGGCTCTTTGCATTACAGCGACGAATGTCCACGATACTCGATATGCTCTTCATGCTGAAAGCCTCCTCCTTACGACCTCCTCCAATGGGAACAGCACTCTTCGTGTCGCCCTTCAGAAGGTAACTCTTTAGCGGGACTAACCTGGTCCCTGTATCCAGCCCACGTTCCATCGTGGTTGTCCTGAACCTGTGACTTACCCTGGTCCAGTGCAGCCAGATAACCATGAGTGGGGAGTTCTGCTTCTTGGCACTATTTTCAACAAAACAAAATAAAAACCATAGTTCTACTGATTAAATTGCATTTATTTTGATCTCATTTTATTTATTAAAATGTACACTATTTTTCAAATTTTGTTTGTTATTTCTTTGTGTAGTATTTTCATGTTATTACTCATTGCATTGCCTCTAAATACCAAGCTACCACATGGTTAATCAAAGGGTAATTTAGTCACTTTTGTGACGAACCCTAGCAAGGATTGTGGTCATTGCTTGAGTGGGGCTTCCAACCCTCTCAACCAACAACCACATTTCTTTCAGTCAGAATAGTACACACAATAGACAAATGGTAATTATTCATTTACCAAGAAACCAACAAGTTCATGTAAGATCATAATGAGACCTTGGAGTGCATCCCCTCTGTGCCTCTCAAGAAAAGCAAATATATTATAAGGTTCATACATGACATCAACATGTTTTTGTGGTTTAGCAAGTGATTATTCAGATAAGAAATATAATTTCAATGGCCCTGATTAACAAAATGGCTTGCAAAAGTAAAAACATCTATGCACCATAGATTTCTACCAACATTTTGTATAGATTTACAACCCTTTTCAAAATTACAACGATCCCCAGGAGTATGCATGGAAATTTTAGTCAGTCGTACATGTCCCTGTATAACCTTCCTCAGCCAAACTTACTCCTGTAGATTGTGTGTATGCTGATTAGTCCACATGAGTAACTTTGCCCAGCTTTCTTTTTCGTAACACAAATCTTTTAATGTCCTCAACTGCAAACATTTCTCTTTGTGAAAATACCCCTACTTTCCCCTTTATGATAGGGGCATTCCCTTCTCTTTTCTATCTTGGAAACACTCTTACTCATCCTTTTCCTGAAAATATTATATGTATGGTTTAGGAGTTAAACACACAAAGCAAAACCTTTGAAAATACCCCCAAATGTAGGAGTTTGCAGGTGTTACAAACGTTTTGCCTTGTCACCCTGCCCTCCACTTTCCCACTTCTACTGCCATAAAGGTGGATTGTAAGGAGCAGTATATTCCATCGAGCACCATTTTAACTAGGAGATGACAATTGTGTGCATTTAAGTTTAACTCTGGTATGCAAATACATGTATAAATCAAACATTTAATGAAGGCATTTTCAAAACAGTTATCTTAATCATTAGTCTAACGTGCAAAAATATTGAATTACTGAATTTTTATTGATTTCATTGCAATACTATTTTGCAGGTACGTTTTCGACCCCATTGTACATGAAAAACTATGTCATGAATGGAAAATGGGTCCTTGGAATGCATATCTGCAAATTGTGGCTTGTCGTAGATTATATCATATGTCAATGTTCAATTAACACTATAATCCTAATCAGTTTTGACCGTTTCCAGGCAGTAACTAAAGCTGTAAGTATGCGAATATAGTAATAGATGAATCACTCTAAAATCATCATATTAACAATACACACGTTTCTTATTTGATCATGGCAAACAATGACACTTATTACATTTTTCTTTTGTTCATAGTCTACCATCTTATTCATCAAAAGAATTTTGTTTTTTCCAGCAATAACTTACTTTGTACTTTGTCCATAACGAATTTGCTTTCCCACTACAGTTTTATAAGGAATTGTAATTGTATTCTAAACATTTGCCAAGTTACACAAAGTGCATATATAAGGTTAAAGAGTTCAGAGTATATTTTGTGTCATTTTAACTTGTAAAAGGTAACATGTTTAAAGCTCATGATTTTGCTGCTTACTGCAGAGGCTTGAGTAGAGTTCATAATCACATTGTTGGTTCTAGATTTGAAATATGTTTGCATGACCCATTTTTATAAGCGAACTACCGGCATGGCTACACATAAGAACATTTTACTACACCCTGGTCTGAAGGATTCTTAAATGTCTGAGTACAAGAGAGAGTATGGTTAGATTGGGTCTTGGATCTTCAGAATTGTAACTTCTCCCAAGTTCTATGGGTAATAGAGACCTGCTGTACCCTAAGGATAAGCGGTCTTGGTCTGGTCAGTCAGCCTGCTTGCACAGTTGAATGTCTGTGAAGTTGGAAACTGGGAATGAGCTGGGGCTGTATTTTTTTTCTTGCCTGTCTATCGAATCTCTACCTTCTGTCTAGCGAAGGAAAATGGGATTCAGGGAAAAGAAAGCTGTTTCTGCAGTGGCGATATTCTGGGGACCAGTGCTTAATTTGTGCCAGTGTTTGCCAGTACGTGCCACTGGCACTTATTTCTTCGCACTGGCATATATTTCATAGATCAACACATGGTGGCGTTGTCAGTCTATTTTTACAAAAGCTCCAAAGCAGTGGTGTTTAACAATGCAGTATATCATTAATAGTAATAATATCAGCATGCCCCAACCAATCTTATATCTTTAGGCAACCTAGTAGATGGGTGATGGTAGTAGGTGACGTTTATTCTGGCATTTGCCAGATTTAGCAAGATCTGTGGATGGTGCCATCTGCAGGAGCCACTTCAAAAATATCTTGGTACCTGCTACTTATTCGTTTTAGAAATTAAGCACTGCACAAAAACACGATATAAAGGAAGAAGGGAGGGACCTGCAGGAGTGAGATAAAGGTACTGCACATGTATGGTCGTGGATTAAAGAGGCTTGAGATCCATTCAAGTCTACCAGCCTTGGTATCGAACATACCAACATTTAATTGCACCAGCCAAGGGCTTCTGAGCAGAGCATCTGAGCACAATTGAGGCACTGGTTGTAACTGGCCACTTTGTTGTGTAACTAGTCAGTTTGCTGTACACATGAACTGCTCCAGATGACGGGGACTCTGAGCATCTGTCTGCGTGGGTAGTGTAAGTCTTCTTTCAGGAAATGTTGCTCTGAGATGTTTTAAGTATAGGCTGCAGAGGACGATGTCTTAGCAGATACCTGCCTGGGGCACTTTAGGTACACAAGCCTTGTGGTTCGAGGGCTTGAGGCCTGCCTGGTGGAAGTCCTGGCTTGCCAGGTATGAACTCACTGGGCTGTGACAGCCTCTGAGCTGAGTGAGAAGGAAGTCAAAAGCTGTTACCTAGAGGGTAACCTGTCAAATTTCACAGAGGAATCTGTAGGGTCCCTAGTTGGTTTACAGTGGCTCAAGTTGGGTTTGTCTGAGGCGTGGCCTATGTGGTGCCCACTGGCACTTCCAGTTGACCAGATGGGGGGTTAGAGTTGACAAGAGAGGACAGGATCCTGTTTTTATGGAGGACAGGTAGGACAGTGTTCCTAGAGTTGTCCCCATTAGCGGAGTGGCCTAGGGATGACTTTCTGTCAGCAGAATAAGTGGACTTTATTCCTTAGAAAGTCAGCCATCCTCAAGGGTAGTTTCAGCTAGGTCCTGTGGGTGAGGGTCCGAAGTCCTGAGAGAGGCCTGTGGCTTATTCTTTAGCATCGAGTGACCCTGTTACATGAGGATACTGAGGTTCTGTATTCTCCAAGGGAGAATGGCCAGTGACCTGAAGGACATATTTGACACCCGTTGGGCATGACGGCATCAGTTCTCAGACACAGAACCCTTGCCAGGAGGAGTGTGATGGGCACAGAGTTGTTGGACCAATGACAAGGTTGAGCTTAGACCCGTTCAGGCTTGGGAGGAGCTGATTGTCCAAGATGCATCTGACCTAGAACCAGGAGGGTTCTTAGTGCAGTCTAGGTTCCTTGTGGGAAGAGGCGTCTTAACAGTTTAGCTAGATGGGAGGTCTTGGGGGTAGGAAGGCCACCTTAGGATATCCGTGATGGTGGATAACTTGTGAATAGCGTGCCTGGTCAGAACTCATTGCCACTTGTTGCTGCTGAATAGGAGAGAATACCAAGGAGCAAAAGCTAGCTTCTTTGCCTAGATTAACCTTGGCAAGGTGTATATATGAAATTGGTACCACTCATTTCATCCCACAGGCCTTTTTGCTTTCTAACTACCCTGTTTTGAAGTTTTTCTGTGAATGAGGTTCACCAACTCAGTCTCACTCACAATAAATTCTAAGGAAATTTACTGAGATGTAACTGCCAGTGACTGTTTTTTAATATAATAATAATATTAATAATATTAACAATAATAATAATAATAATAATAATAATAATAATAATAATAATAATAATAATACGGCTATTTATAAGGCGCAAAACAGTTACCGCCCAAAGGAGGTGTCCCGGCGCTAAAACAAAAAAGCAACAGCACAATAAAAGGACAAGGACAGAATCAAGAATCAAATCCCCCTCCAGAATCAATCTAGGTTAAAAAGCCAAGTCTTGACTGCCTTCCTAAATAAGCATTCTGAGTACATTTGCCTTAAAGCTGGCGGCAAAGAATTCCAGAGTCTAGCTACTCTCGCCACAAAGGATCTACCACCCTAGCGCTCCTTCCTAATTCGTGGGGTGGCCAGTAGATTCTGATTGCTGGACTGCAATAGGCGAGATTGTTTGTAAACAGATAATCGCTGTTTCAAATAATTGGGGCAAAGCCCATGGAACGAACAAAACGAACGAAAGGCTAAGGTCAGGGCCTTAAATTTAATTCTATTGGCCACTTGAAGCCAATGCAGTTCTTTAATGTATGGGGAAATGTGTTTTCGCATGGGCACACATCTAAGCAGACGTGCTGCCGCGTTCTGAACCAGTTGCAGTCGCTTAACCAAATAGTCCGGTAGGCCAAGATAGAGGCCATTGGCATTATCCAACCTGGATGCCACATTTGCATGAACTATGGTGCACCTGCAACTTTCTGGTAGCAGATGTAGACATTTTCTCAAATACCTCAATTTTCCAAAACAGGTAGATGGTACTTTCTGAATTTGAGTGGAAAATGACAGGTTAGCCTCCCATTGAACTCACAAATTTTAAACCATATCAGTAGGGGTGGGTGGTGTCCCCATTTCCTGCGGCCACCATAGGTCCGAGTCAGGCAGGTTGATTGTTCCAAAGAACATTACCTCCGTTTTTTCAGCATTCAACTTTTATTTTTTGTTGTTCAAACAAACTGCAACATCTGAAAGACAGCTCCTAAAACTTTCAAAGGGCTCGTCTGCCTGATCCTTGGAAGGGAACACCAGCTGGGTGTCATCGGCATAAGATATAGCCTTGACCCCCCAGCTGAAAACAGGGGGGCCAAGTAGATGTTAAACAGCAGTGGGCTTAACGCTGATCCTTGAGGCACCCCACACAACAAATGCTTCTGCTCCGACTGATAGTATTGATCAGCCACCCTCTGAGTCCGCTTTTGAAGAAATGACCTCACCCACTCCAGGGCGGTTCCCCCAATGCCGAAATCCAGAAGGCGTTGCACCAGAATCGCATGACCAACTGTATTGAATGCGTCAGATAGATCCAGGAGGACCAGCATAGCTGAGGCCCCCGAATCCACTGCCGCCCTCACCGACTCAGCTACTTTCACAAAGGCTGACTCTGTGCTGAAGCATGCTCGAAAACCACATTGCGTGTCATGTAAAATGTTACTGATTTCCGTATATTTAGCTAATTGTCTCTGGACAGCCTTTTCCAGCATCTTGGCTGGAGCTGGCAGATGGGAAATAGGTTTGTAGTTAGACAGGACACCGGCATTGATATTGGCTTTTTTCTTTAAAGGCAGGAGTGTTGCATGCTTCCATAAGTCAGGAAAGGTGCCAGAACCAAGTGAGGTATTCCATATGTTCAGTAGCACCAGGGGGGCAGAATGGGCTACTTCCTTCCATACTTTGGAGGGACAAGGATCCCCTGGGGCACCTGACCTGCACTTCAGCATCTCAGCCAGTGCCTCCTACTGAGAAATGGGGGAAAAACAGGACAAGAGAGGTTTCCTGGCACTACTCTCCCTAGCATCAGATTTAACTGTTTTTGAACTGTCTTTAAAAAAGTCAGAAAGCACATCACAAAAAAGTTGCACCGGCTGAGAATCAGTAGTTAATTCGCAGGGATTAAGAAAGGAGTTAACCCACCTAAACAATTCTTTGCCAGGTTTATCCGAGTTGTTCATCCTTGTAGCTATATACACCTTTCTAGCCACCTTAATTGCTCTGTGCAACTCTTTCATAGAGGCTTTATATACCATTTATATACCATTTTGGCAGCGTCCCTCCATTTTCGCTCCAGGCGTTTGCAATTACTTTTCAGAGGTCTGCTACTGCACAGCTGGTTACACATAAACACACACAGCCATTTAGCTCACCCTGGTATCTGCAAATAGGTTGCCTGTCACAGAAGAGACTCTTCAGGGATTGGTGCTGATCTGTTGTAGGACTTATAATGTGAGTGGGCATTCATTTTGTAGATCTGCTGTGTTTTACTAAACCTGGTGGGTGAAATCTGCTTCACTGCACAGTTTTGCCATACTTAGGCCTAGAGATACTTGTCACATATGTATCATAGGGTAAAGATGTACCCAAGTGGAGAGCCACTGTCACTTTTGTGATAAGTGTACTCATTATAGTGCTTGGTGAATTATATTTTTTCCTGGCTCAGTCCTAGTCAGATTCCAGACCTTTGTCTCCCATATTGGATACATTTAATAACTCCACTACCCAAAAAAAGGATCAAATTCCTCTTAGTACAATAGATCCATTTGACAGTGCTTGGCTCTATTCCTGGGAAAGGAAGGGTAGGGGAGAAAATCTGCTGGTGCTAATTAACTCTTTACAATGTACTTGGCCTGGGCAAGCTCACACCACCAGATACAAAGGGAAAAGGCAAATCATCTGGAGCCAAACACAGGAGCTGCTCCCCTTTGAGGTTTTGATGGGAAGAGTTAAAGAAGCTGTGTCAGTATGGGTCAGGGTTGAGGCTCCCCAAGAAGATTGTTCCATAGATCATTTGATGCTGCCAAGTTGAAAGGTCCCCGAATGCTAGCAGGTAGATTCTGGCAGAGGTGGTGTGATGATATAGTACCCTAGGATTGTGCAGATGTGCCCATCATCTAGAATGTTTCACTCACCTCCTCATTTAAACCCCCTGAAAAGGCAGACATATTTTGGAAGACACTAGACTTGTGATCAACAATGGCAAATAAATGTCCAGCTGAAAGGAGAAGTCACATTATCCCACTGAAAGGATGGAGTGGAAGACTTTGACTCCAACTGGCACCAATTACTATGATTGGTCTCTCCAGGGATAGCAGTGCAAGCACCCTTATGCCCCTTGAGGTACAGTTGGGGGGATAGACCTACTATTAGCATCTTGGAGGGTTATCCTGAGACTTCTGTGGATTGGTCCTGTATGAGTGTGCCCTGCACAAGAAGGGTGATCACTGACTGCTTTTGACATAAAGGTGCCCTGCAAGACAGTCAAAACCATGGTACCAGGGGAGTGCGGCATGTTGGTTGTTCAGTTTATGTTCTGTAGAAGACACCCCACAAGTAGGGGAGGGCATCAGGGGCTCAGGCAGAGGTCAAGTTTGACGAAGGGAGCTAAATGAAAAGCAAATGTATCGATCAGGAGGCCAGAAGAAAGTGTTCTAGTGGTCTAGAGCTGACTCTCAGGAGACAAAATGACACTAAAATGATACAAACCGACCCTGGAAAAAATGTCATACACTCAGAATAGTCCAAGCGGAAGTCCCTGTGACTGAGTGGCTGAGGGACATTACCTGACTAGGAGGAACAAAGGAGGATACACCCACAGAGTACTCTCTAGGGTAGACTGAGGACCAACTGTAAACAAACTAGAAATGTTGCTTCCCGCTAAATGTTAATTCAGGGAGAGCGACGGAAAAACAAACTACTCTTCAAAACAAGCAAATTGAATTGTGCAGTGGAAGGCAAACTCTTGCGACTCGTAATCTCAAGTCTCACCAGATTTCGCAATCCTTCCCAAACACTGCACTGAAACTAAGGGTAACTTGGTGGCCATCTTAGAGTGTGCCTATTCTCTTCACATCCACCCACAGATTGATGTGAGAGGGTTCGACTAAGACCCTGTTTTACCAGCACTCCTACCCAGAGTAATGACGCTCGCTTGATTCCTGACACAATCTCTAACAGTTCCTGAAACACCTTCCATCACTCTGAAAAGGACCAATGAAAGGCTTACCTTCATTTGTAGACCCAAGATACCTGAAATGGTCTTTCCCACTTCATCCCAAAACCTCATGATTCCTGGGCATTGCTGAAACATGTGGAGATCCACCGCCTTTTTTAGACCACACTTTGGGCCTCATTATGGGGTTTGTCAGAAAGCAAACCAACTGACTCCTTGTCGGAATCGGTTCTGACAGACCGATTACTATGCTTCCGAACACCATTCGGAAAGTCTCCCATTGACTTTAATGGGAGCCTGTGTTCCGAGCGACAACACAGGCTTCTACTGATAAAAAGGGTGGTTGCGGAAAACCTTGCACATTGTGGCGGCCAACCCATGGTGCCTGCCACACTGTGCATTGTTTGAAAGATGGGTCCCATGGGTACCCCCACAGCCCCTACCCAGAGCCTCAGGATGGAGGGTCTGCTATGGGCCCCCAAAGTCAGTTTCTGACAGCCTTTTTATGTTGGACAGGCCGATTTGGAAAGGCTGTGTGAATCTGGCCTCGTAATACGCCGGTCGGAAATGTGATCCATAGAGCTGTACGACTTGGCTTTGACCAACTTGGAGTTTCCGAATGCCTGTTGGAACAGATTCAGACTGACCGGATGGTTTGCTTTCCAACCGGGTACATTGCAATCAGTTGGTCGGAAATTATTCTGACCGAGTCGGAAACGTAGGTTCCGACACGGTTTTGTCAAGTCAGACTGCCATTCAGAGCCTTTCTGACCAACATCGTAATGAGGCCCATAGTTGGTCTTCCATTCCCCATCTTCGACAGCTTCCCAGGTGTTATCAATCAATCAATCAATCATAAGAATTTGTATAGCTCGCTACTCACCCGTAAGGGTCTCAAGGCGCTGAGGGGGGGGGGAGTCGCTATTGCTCGAACAGCCAGGTCTTGAGTTGTTTCCTGAAGGAGAGGTGATCCAGGGTCAGTCGTAGGTGAGTGGGGAGTGAGTTCCATGTCTTGGCTGCCAGGTAGGAGAAGGATCTTCCTCCGACGGTGGATTTCCGAATTCGTGGGACGGAGGCGAGGGCGAGGCTGGCGGATCGGAGCTGGCGGGTGGGTGTGTAGAAGGTGAGGCGGCTGTTGAGGTACTTCGGGCCCATGTCGTGGAGAGCCTTGTGTGCGTGGGTGAGGAGCCTGAACGTGATCCTCTTGTTGACGGGGAGCCAGTGTAGGTCTCTCAGGTGGGCAGAGATGTGGCTGCGGCGAGGGATGTCCAGGATGAGTCGCGCTGAGGAGTTCTGAATGCGCTAGAGCCTTTTCTGGAGTTTGGCTGTAGTTCCAGCGTAGAGGGTGTTCCCGTAGTCCAGGCGGCTGGTGACGAGGGCCTGGGTGACCGTCTTCCTGGTTTCTGTGGGGATCCATCGGAAAATCTTTCGGAGCATGCGCAGGATGTTGAACCAGGATGATGAGACTGCGTTCACTTGCTTGGTCATCGTGAGGGAGGAGTCCAGGATGAAGCCCAGGTTGTGTGCGTGGTCCGTTGGTTTGGGTGCGCTGCCCAGGGCAGGGGGCCACCAGGAGTCGTCCCACGCGGAGGGAGATGGTCCGAGGATGAGGACTTCCGTCTTGTCTGAGTTCAGTTTCAGGCGGCTGATCTTCATCCATTCTGCGACGTCTCTCATTCCTTCCTGGAGGTTGGCTTTGGCGGGGTCGTTGGTGAGGGAGAGGATCAGCTGGGTGTCGTCGGCGTAGGATATGATGTTGAGGTTGCGTCGGCGGGCGATGGCTGCGAGAGGGCTCATGTAGACATTGAAGAGGGTTGGGCTGAGTGAGGATCCTTGCGGGACGCGGGAGTAATTAGAGGTGGTTTCTCTGTAAAGAAGCGGGCTTGACAATGGAATTTAATGTACGAATCGATACTTGCCACATATATTGTCACTGCTCCCTCAGCAAGCATCCTCCCCACAATTCCTCTGCAAGTTGAATGTTCTATCCATAGTGTCTTGTAATTCACAATACTAGAAAGAGACGTCTTTGTTCCCTGGGGGTTTCCCCCACAAGTTGTTCTTTCATGGAATTTCCAATACAGAAAAGCAGCTCCTGGCTTTGTTCCCAACTTTTCAATTTCAAATATTGAAATTTTGAGAGTTTATCCCCAAATAGCTCATTTAACTTATTCTGTGGTATAATGTTACCGTCTTGAGTAAGGTCTCCCCAGTGACGTACACATGCATTCCTTATCGGTAGCTCTAGCTTGTCTTTTAGACACTCCAGGGTTCCTGGAGATTCCGAAATAGGTGCTGAATGGGAATAGTTGTCTAATTTTAACCATCGTCCATTAGAATACCACATTCTAGCCAATGCTTGAAGTACTTTTAATTTGATTTTTTGAAGTATTTTGGACCTCCAAATTTAAATAGGAACCTGTCTACATCCGTATTACTTTCTTTTATCATTGCCATAAACATAATTCCTAATTCTGATCCACCCTGAATAATAAAAAGCATTCTGGAGTTAGTAGGTTGGAAGGGCCAAGCATAATATTGAATGCCTGGTAGCGATAGCCCACTTTTCTCCATTATTCTCTGCAACTTTTTCCATGAGACTCTGATCCTTATATATGCCCAAATAAAGGCATTTACTGCCTGCTGGACTTTATCAATCAAAGATTTCTCAAAATGCAAGGGGATCGTATTAAAAAGGAAAGCAATTTTTGGCAATATCACTATCTTGACCAGATTGGTGCGCCCTATATTTGTTAGAGGTCGGTGTACCCATCCCTTCATTACCTGCATAGTTTCATCGTAATAATTTGCATAGGTTTATTTCTGGAATTTTATTTGTATCTAGTACAATTTTTAAACCAAATTATTTCATTTTTTTCTTTATCAAAGGGTTATCCATTCATTGGTTCCATACCAGGACCTCTGCTTTCCATTCATTTCCTAGATAGCCGGATACTTTGCCAAACTCTGAAGCTATCAAGAAGATCGCCGGCAAGGCCACTTCGAGATCATATTGTCACTTGTTGCCACTTACCCTGTAGGTCTTGTTGGTCCTCAATGCCAGCAATGTCCAGTCCTGGCACACCTGCCACCAACTCTGCTGGGATGACTGATGCCACCTGCTCCTCTAAGGGGTTTAGCATCTCCTGGTCGTCGGGTCCTCTTCCTCCAGGGAGGGTCGTCTGCCATAATTCTTCTTGACCTAAGCGCAGCCTTTGACACGGTGAACCACTGCATCTTGGTTCACTGCCTCAAAAAGGTGGGACTGTCAGGAACAGCCCTCTCATGGCTTCAATCATTCCTGGAAACCATCACTTTCAGGTTTTCGAAGGTGATACCTCATCCAAATCCTTCCCTTTACAGTGTGGAATTCCTCAGGGCTCAACTCTTAGCCCCAATCTTTTCAATTTGTATATGGCCCCGTTGGCGGATATTGTATGCCCCTTCTGTGTCCATATAGTTACATACGCCAATGACACCCAGCTGGTTGTAGCACTGAATCAGGCAAAGCAGTCACCCATAGCTCTCCTCTCCTGCCTTAAGGAAGTCACCAACTGGATGAGCTTATCACATCTAAAGCTCAATGGGGATAAGACCGAGCTGATGGTTCTCGGCAACCTGCTTAGTTTAAAATCTAACACCATGTGGCCAGCCAATATGGGCCCGGCTCCCATTCCAAAAACGGAAATAAAGAACCTGGGAATCTGGTTGGACCAAGAACACTCTTTCAAGACCCAAGCGATAAAGACGGCCACTGTGTGCTTTGGCCTAATTAGAACAATCAGGAAAGTTCTTCCCCTGCTCCCCGGTCAATCTAGAAAGCTCCTGATCCAGGCTCTGATCCTGTCCAGATTAGATCTTGGGAATTCTCTCTATCTGGGTGCCCCGAAGTCAGTAATCGCCAAGCTGCAGGTTGTTCTGAATTCAGCAGCAAGACTGCTCACAGGAACGAGCAGCCGCTGCTCAGCCAAAGCCTCCCTTCACTCCCGTCACTGTCTCCCAGTTCAGGAGTGAATCCACTTTAAGGCCCTATGTATCACTCATAAATCTTTGAAGGGGAATGGCGCACCCCTCACCAAGGCCCTAGTTAGATCCTATAAGGCCCCCAGAATTCTCCGTTCTGATGCGCTCCATCTGGCAGAGGTTCCAAGAATTATGAGGTCCAGATCAGGTGGTCGTCTCTTTTCATATAACTCATCAAAGCTTTGGAATTCCCTACCTCTCTCCATTCATAGGGAACCCAACCACTTGACCTTCCGGAAACAACAGAAGACCTAGTTCTTCCCCTAGGAACTCTCCCCTCCCTCCTCAGTGCTGTCACAGCGCTGGGATGCCTCTGGGTAGCCATGCGCTCTATAATTCCATTTATTCATTCATTCATTCTAGTCTGCATTGCCGCATTAGGTTTATTGGCCAGTTTCTCCATGGTCGTGCGCGTATAATCGTGTCAGCGCTTCTTGCAATCAGACACTGGCCTTTTAGCTTGCCAGAAACTGTTGATCTTATCCACTATGGAGGTGCCAAAAACTTGATGTTCATACTTTGTCACCTCTGTTACCAGAATTTGATTCTCCTCCTCAGTGAAATCTTTCTTCCTCTTCTCCTGGGGGATCTGTCTGAACATCCTGGTTGGTGCTAGGATCATTGGGTTTATTGCCCTGGTTGCAGCTGCCTGCTCCAGCTCTCCCTTTTGAGAAATAAGGATGTGTTTTTCTTGAAATATGTCACTTTTTAATAGATTTTTGACATGTGCCACACTCCAAAGTGGCGCCAGACTGATTTGCGTGCTTTACATGCTGCAAAGCAGTCTAACATCACTTTGAGTAAGTCCCCTGACCCTGGTCGGGGACACACTCTCTCCACAGCAGCTCCACGCCCATTTCTCTGCCGTCGAGCCTACTCTCTTTCTCTTGGGAGGGTTTAGAGTCCCCAGTGTGCCAGTCACCTCTGCCTGAGAGTAAATATTTTATTGATTCATTGTGGGCTAGTCGATACTGTTTGTGCCGATTTTGAATTGTTGTGTTTTAATCTTCATCTCTAGTTAAGGTTGTTGGCTGATTCTCGTTGTCTCCCCACATCCTTTTTCCCACCACTACTGCACCTGCACCTGTGACCCCACCCCACTCCACTGCAGATCTCGCCTCCCAGCTGATCGTCCCTCCCCTTCTTAATGGCGGCCGCTGCACGGTCGGGCCACTGGCGCACCAAAGGCGCAACTAAGGCAAGCCCGTCTGAGCCCATCCGCGTCCCTACCACGGCCAGCACCAGGAACCCTGAATCTCGGAGGCCCCACCATTATGATTCCACCACCCTCCACGCACTCAATCCCGGAAGAAACACCAACTGCGAAAGATCCTCACCGAACACCACCCACGGACAGTTCTTGTGCAGACCCTGCAGAAGATCCTTCACCATCGACAAAGCCCCCACGACCGTCGAAGGCCCGCTGGATGCACGCACCGCCAATGCCCTGACATGCATCCTCCTCAAGGTGCGCTCCCGACACTGACACGCCATAGAGATCTGGGACCCGATTGCCACCCTCTCGCCCGACGTTGCCTTCTTCACAGAAACCTGGACCAACATTGCCACTGCCATCCCTGATGGCTACAAGATCCAAAGAAAGGACTGCCCCAACCGCCCAGGAGGAGGACTCCCAATCGCACACTAGACCCCCCTCCGACTCTCCACCTCCAGCACGAGTGACCCCCAGTCCAACACAGAATGACTCCACTTCCAGATCCAGACCAGCCCCAGGACCACACTACACGGCATCCTCGTCTATAGACACCTGGGACCTCACACGCAGTCTGCAACTACCATCGCTGAGCTTTTCGCAACCCCACACCATCTCCTCCATGGACTACATTCTACTCGGGGACCTGAACTTCCACTTCGACAACTGCAGCAACCCCGAATCCACCACTCTCCTTGACAACCTCGCCAACTTGAGACTGAAGCAGCTCGTCAACACGCCCACTCACAGAGTTGGACACACCCTCTACCCCATCTTCACAGGAGGGACAAATATCAGTTTCAGCCACATCACCCAGCCCCTCTGCATGGACCACCACTGCGTTCACTTCACCTTCAACACCACCACTGCACTAAAGCCCGTCCACTCCCACCACAAAGGAACTGGAGCAAGGTAACAGAGGAACACTTCAACACCACCTTCCTCCAAGACCCCCCCAGCACCACGACCAACACCAACTCCGCAGCCAAAGAATTTCACCGCTGGATCTCCTGCTGCGCCGACAAGCTGACACCCCTCCGCCAATCCGCCAAACAACATCCTGTGAAGGCCACCTGGATCACCACAGAACTACAAGAAGCCAGGCACTCCTGCAGATGCCTAGAGAAAACCTGGCATAACCAGAAAACCACGGAAGCATGGGACAACCACAGGAAAGCTCTGAAGGAATACCAGCAGCACATGAGAGACACCAAACGGACCTTCATCAGGGATAAAGTCCACACCAACGTGAGCAATGCCAAAGAAATGTTCGTCATACAGCATTTTGCCAAAACCCCAGCGAAGCCACAGACATCACACCTTCCCAGGAACTCTACAACAAGCTCAGCTCCTACTTCCATCTGAAGATCAAGGCCCTCTACGACAACTTCAGCGAACAGACCCCAGACACCACCCCACTCCCAACCGCCACTGATAAGCCAACCGTCATGACCTGGAATCCCACCACCGTCTAACACATCACCGCGACCATGAAGAAAACCCACTCAGGAGCCCCGACGAACCCCTGCCCATCGCACATCTTCCACAGGCCGCTGCAGCCATCACACCCGAACTAGGATGAACCATCAAAGCCTTCTTCAGATCCAGCACTTTTCCAGTCGCCTGGAAGCAAGCAGTGGTTAAACCCCTCCTCAAGAAACCCACGGACTAGGCAACGGACCTGAAAAACTTTCGGCCAATGTCTCGTCTCACCTTTGCGGCCAAAGTCACTAAGAGACTCGTAAATGTTCAGCTGACTGCCTTCATCGAAGAGAACTCCATCTTAGATGCCTCGTAGTCTGCATTCCACAGCAACCACAGCACTGAGACCGCAACTGATGACATCTGCATGCTACTTGACCAGGGACACACTGCGGCCCTCATCCTTAAAGACCTCCGCGCAGCCTTCGACACCGTCTCACATCGCACGTTCGCAGCCAGACTTAACGAGGCTGGGATACAAGGAGCCGCCCTCGACTGGATCCAATCCTTTCTCTCCGGCAGAACCCAGAGGATCAGACTCCCTCCCTTCCTCTCCGAACCCACAGATATCAACTGCGGAGTACCCTAAAGATCATCGCTCAGCCCTACATGGACTCTCTCACGGCTATCATCAGACAGCATGGGCGCAGCATAGTATCCTACGCTGATGACACACTGCTCATCCTCTCATTCACAAAGAATCCCGAAGACACCAGATTCTGCTTCCAGGAAGGAATGAAAGACGTCACAGTCTGGATGAAAGACAGCTGCTTGAAGCTTAACTCAGAGAAAACTGAGGTCCCCGTCCTCGGACGCTGCACCTCCGCCTGTGACAACACCCGGTGGCCCTACACCCTCGGGTGTCCTCCCACCCCTACAGTGCACACATGAAACCTCAACATCATCCTTGACTCGTCCCTCTCCATGAACCGCCAGATCAACTCCGTCGCTTCCAACAGTTTCAACTGCCCGCGCATCCTCTGCAAGACCTTCAAATGGATCCCCCGACTGCAGAAGGACCATCACCCATGCGCTCATAAACAGCAGACTGGACTATGGCAACACCCTCTATGCCGGAATCTTCTACACAAACTCCAAACCATCCAGAAAAACGCAGCCAGACTCATCATTAGGACACTGCATCGCGAACACATGACCCAACACCTACGAGACCTCCACTGGTTCCCCATCGATAAGAGGGTTACCTTCAAACTCCTCACCCACACCTACAAATCCCTCCACAACATCGGACCAAATACCTTAACGAGTGAGTCTCCTTCCACGTACCCAAGAGGAACCTCCATTCCGCCGACCTGGCCCTGGCAGAGGTCCCCCGCATCCGCAGAAATAGAGCAGGCAGGAGAGACTTCTTCTAGAGTGCAGCCAAGAACTGGAATGAGCTCCCTGTGAACATCAGATGCTCCCCGACCCTGCCCACGTTCAGGAAGGATCTCAAGACCTGGCTCTTCGACTGATCCGGAGCTGCACCCCACCCCCGAGTGCCTTGAGACCCTCACGGGTCAGTAGCACGTTTTATAACCCCTGATTGATTGATTGATTGATTGGCTGCACAAGCGTCACTTTCCTCTGTGGTAGCCATCCCACATATGTATAATGTATTTTGATGCACTATGGGGCATTATGTCATGGTGATTCGTACCGTAAAAGTAGTGGATCCATGACATTTTGTGGTGATATAGAACAGCACAGGTTTTTCTGATGCATCACTGCCTTACTACAGCAATGAGTCAACTCTCATAAATGAGGGCCTTAGTGTCTTTTTCCATGAAAACATTTAAATTGTAAACTGATTGATTTTTAGCATAGTTTCATTTTTTCTCCAGGGATAGATAAGATACTCTGTCAAAATCATCAGCTAATTTCTAAGGCTTCTACAGTCCTGATTTCGAGTTCGTCTTAATCAAAGTAGTATTTACTGCACCTCATAAATAACGATACTTGAGTGTTGGTTGCTTACCAGATTGAATAAATAACACCACATTGCAAATTTTTGGGGAATAGCATGCATATTTTGATGCTTAGCGTACCAAAATCCACAAAGTACGGTAAATACAGTATACTTTTCCCTTGTTAAATTCTGGCAGGTTTGAACTGCTGAAAGTTAATGAAGGTTGAGATATTTAACACACCCAGGGGCAGCTTTACAAGGACTGGCGCATCTCTGCATATTAGCAGGGATGCACCAGTAAAGATGCGACACGTAAAACTACCCTTGTGCCACCATGGATGCGTGGCTTTTACAATGAGGCGCATCATGGTGCAAGGATAGTCAGATGCGTGTGGCATCTTGTGGCATAAGGGCAGCGCATTGATGGAGTCGTGTTGCAAGCGCGACGCAACTCCAGCAATGCTCAGGGGCGCCCTATACCTAACATGCAGCGCCTCTCCTGGCTTTGATGCAGCAGGGACGTAAAAGTGACTCCGTGAAATCTTGCATACATTATACCCAACGCAGCTATAATGTAGCGCAGGGCTTTACATCGTGACGCATCTCAGTAGATGAGTCACGTTGTAAATCTGTCGCATAGTGGCGCATTGTGTACGATGCTGCTGTGTCACAGAAGTGACGCAACTGTGTTGTAAAGATGTCTCAAGGGGCTTGTAAATATGCCCCCCAGTTTTTACTGGGTGTGTTAAAAAAACAGATTGTAATTTTGACTTAATCATAATAAGAGCCTATGTGTACTAAACTGCATCCTTAATTGATGCAAAGATAAATATTACATTGCTTTATATTGCAATATGGTAAACATGAATGGAATGGTCATTGTAGTATGTTTAGGAAGCTAAATGTTCTTTGCCATTTCTGTACAATATTTGTATCATGTCTTAAAAGTGAGACCATTGGAAATGTTACTTGTTTCTTACAATGAACAGGTCAAAGTATGTAATGCATTACAGTGAAACAGGATTGAAGCTTTTACTCTGCAATGTTAAAATGAACCCACAAACCTTCAATGAAAAATGTGATTTTATTGTGTGACATGACATTTGCACTCATCACTGATATGTGGTAAGTACCAGATTCATTCTCACCTAGAAAGCAAATTGCCATTCCAAGTAGGAGCTCTATGATAGGTAGGTCATTTGAAGACAGACTTTCATAGAGCATCTAATGACATTACATGTGAATATATTTGGGTGTGCACAAATGAAAAATTGCTATATGTTGTCAAACAGGGCGGGCTTTAGTGCTCTCACTACCACCCTTTAACAGCACCCCTCGTCTCCATAACTACTTTCTCTCAGATGCATTAAATTAGTTTTTTAGCGCCATCCGTACCAGTGTAAGATGCCATTTTCCATCACACCCCCACACACACACACAGACAATCATACATGTGTAGAACAGTGCATAGGAAATGTTACATAAGGCACAGGATTATGAGGTGTAAAAGTCATCTGTCATCCATACTGGAAGGCAGTGCAGTTTAAGTTTGCTTGGTCTGGAGAAGCACAAACTACGAATTTAAAACTTAACACCATGGTTTGGGATTCTTTTTAATAATAAGAATTAATTTCCACTCAAATAAACCCTTTTTGCAACATTAGGATAATGAAAAATTGGGGAAAAAATAAGAAAGCTCTAATCTATACCTTGCAGTCAGCATGTAGCTCTTTAAAGAGAGTTAATAGCTGACTGCGCTATCATAAGATTTTAACTTATAAAATGCAAGTAACAAAATGATCTCTAACAAAAGCACTAACCACTGACCTATTTATATTATATGCACTCTGTGATTTGCATAGTACACTTTCTTTTACAGTAGGCACATTAACCCTCCCTGCTACCTTACACTTCCACTGGACAAAACTTCGATCTGGATCCAGGAAGAACTTTAATCACCTGGAGTTATCTTGACATTTTTATGGCTTCCTCAAAATTGCTGGTGGCCGGAACACAGCAACAGGTGCTTTTAAATCATAATATACTTGCAAACACAGAGCCCCCACCGGACGTCAGCGCCCGGTGCGGTGTAACCGATCGCACAGCCCTAGACCACCCGGCCTTGTTGTCAAAGCAGGTTTTGCAGAACACGTTGTTGCAAAGGCCACAGTGCTCCCTTAAAGAGAAAATGGTCCCAAATAGCCAATGCTCCAGAAATGTAATTTTGAACTTCAGTTAATTAAAAGCAATTATTAATTGATAATCATAAAAGTACAGACTAAGGGCCAGATGTAGGTGGCTAAATACCGGTCGGTAATGCCGAAATTCAGTAAATTTCAGCGTTACCGACCGGTATTTAGCCATTCCTAATATAGGTAAGGAATTGGTAAATACTGATTCCTTAATACCGATTCCTTATTGCTCTTGCATTTAAGGAATCGGTAATACCAATTCCCTAAATGCAATGTAGGAAGCACATTAAAGAGTGCTTTTGAGCCTTAAGAAATTGGTAATTACCACTAACTTCAAGGTGGTGGTGATTACCGATTTCCCTTAAAAAAGCTATTTTTTGCTTTTTTTGAAGGGCCATGTGGCACACATCTATGCCCTTAGGGCATGGATGTGCGCCACATGTGCACACATGCACATTTTAGGGGTGCAACAGGGTGTCCTTTGGACACCCTGGCACCCTTGAAATACCTCCCGGTATTACCGATTCGGTAATACCGAGTCGCTAATACTGAATGTCTTCACATTCATTCCTATGGGCTTCCAAGCCCATAGAAATGAATGGGCAGGTACTCCTTATTACTGAATCTCAATTACCGATTTGGTAATAAGGAATATTAAGGATTCGGTATCTTTTACCGAATCTCTACCTACATAGGAAATACCAATTTCTTAATAGCGAATCTGTAAAATTCGCTATTAGGAGATAGGTATTTCTGATTTACCTACATCTGGCCCTAAAACCCTTAACAATACATCTTTCATCATAAAAAAGACTTTGAATAAATATGCAGTTGGAAAAAGAAAAAAAATCATATTGCAAGTCTTAGTAAAATTGACTGATCTGAAAAGTAGGAGTTTTTCAGGAATACTGTAGATCCACAAACTCCACTGTATTCACAAGTACAACAATGCCAATTACTTTTACATAACTTCTTCCCTGTTGAGTTACACTGTAATCAGAATAGTAGATATAGTGTGTGATTGTACTATGTGTTGTAAGAAAATCACAGCAAATGTGGATGCTGTTGCCATTTCTTTAGCGGAACAAAACTGGTTATTATAGAACAAGTGATCCACCACTACTTAGATTGTGTTGTAGTCATTTCTTGATGGGGGAGAGGGTAGTTCAACAATAAAATCCATAGAGATGGTATGCCACAGCCTAGAGGGTCCCAGAAGAGGCTATAATGATGATGATAGTGGAGTGGTGGAACTCTTCTACTGAGCACAGACTGCGCATATTAAAACAAACCTCTTAGCATCTCTGGAGTCATAGTTTACCGCCAAAAAAGTTGTTTCAATAATTGCACCATTTTGTTTTCTCCAGTATGTCATGCCAATGGGCTAGTGTGGCAATATCTTACAAACAATTCTTGTAACTCCTTTGTGGGGAAGAGAATATTTGTGCATTTCTATGCAAAATAAGATTTTATTCTTTTCCCAGGCTCCATCCATTCTATCAATGTTTTTACGAATGTGCTTCCCTTCCACACATCATTACTTAAAGCCGCTGTAAATAGTACCTTTTAGAAAAATGTCATGTGCTTCAGTTGATCCAGTACTTTTGCATTGTTCAAATCAAAAGTTTGACAGGGTATCTGCTTCACCATTTTTACAAGCCGGATGATAACGGATAAGAAAGTCATAGGGCTATATGTACAAGGACTGGCAAAAACTACCTCTAACACTAGTTAGCAACAGTTTTCTTACCGTTGTGTACCGCTGAAAACTATCTCCTTGTTACCGGCGTATGTACAAGACGTCGCTACATGGAGATAGCTTCAGGGGGTCTGAGGTGAAAACTGACGCTAACATTAGCGTGATGGCGATAGGCGTTAGCGGATGAAAACAAGCGAAAGGCCCATTAGCGGCAAAAATACGCATGTTAGTCACCCCTACTTGAGTTTTTTTTGCCTCTATTGGAAAACATAGCCTATCAGTCAACCTCCAATAGAAAATAGGAAAAAAAACAATGAAATGCAGAATGGAGCAGCCAGGGCCAAGAGCAGCACACATCAACAACCCCCTCAAGCCACCCAACATCTAGGATGACCAGGATGAGAGCCTGGAGGCCTCACAGGACCTGCGCCTGGGGCCTGGATTCCTCACTGGACCTGCGTCTGGAGTCAGGATGCCTCACTGGACCTGCATCTGGAGCCTGGATGCCTCGCTGGACCTGCGTCTGGAGCCTGGATACGTTGCAGGACCTGCGTCTGGAGCCTGGATGCCTCACTGGACCTGCGTGTGGAGCCTGGATGCATCGCTGGACCTGCGTCTGGAGCCTGAATGCCTCACTGTACCTGTGTCTGGAGCCTGGAGTGGGATGTGAAGGAACTGTGGAGTCGATGAGCCTTGGCAGTAGACATTGAAGTGCGGCGATCACCCATACCTGTTGGTGAAGTCTGGCCGGTCGCATACAGATACGTTGCTGACCTGAGTGAGAAGACCGCCTTCCGCCCCTTGGAGCTGTGAATGGTAGAGGTGCTCCTGGGCACCAACATAGGCAGGTCTGCATCGCATACTATGATTCACCACTACACCGGGGTGCACAGAGGGGATTACCAATGGTGGGGGGCACCTCTCTGCAGCACAGACCAGATGAGGTTTCGCTGGCCGGACGCTGTGGAGGTTGAGGTCCCTGAGCTGCACACAACTTGTGTTGTGGGAGCGCTGCAAGTTCACGCCTAAGGAGGCCCTGCTGCATCAACTCTATCGGGAGGTTCACCAGCGGACTTGGATGTGACTGCTGTACCCAGGCTTGTGCAATCCCACCTGGCTGAGGCTCCTGCTGGCTGAGTCACAGATTTGAAGAGAGTTTAGCAGATTGCGCCACAGTGTCAATGTCCAGGTAAGGAGATGGTGGGACAGGTAGCGGAGGAGGCCCGGGGCCCGAGTCGGCCAGGCCTAGCACCTGTAGACGCACCTCCAGTGTTGGCTCATCTGCTATGATGGAAGAGCGTTGCCCTACGGCTTTCAAGCAGTGCAAGAAGAGGATCAATCATCACATGATGATAACTTCCTGATGTAATCATTCCATGTTTCCTTTACGGGCGGGAGGGTGGGAAGGGCTGCTCCACTCATGGAGCAGGGCAGGGGCAGAGTTGCATGCCCACTCAAGTGCGCAGTGGCTGTTTGGTTGGCCCGCTCAGGCCGCACAAAGCAGTCATGCGCTCTGTCCTGTTTGCAATCCAGGCTGAATTACAGCCTGCATGGAGAACATGCCCACACCTCCGGCCCCTGGCTGAATGCCTCGTCCCGGTGCCAATGACCAATCCCAATGCAGCATTGCAGCGTTGTGATTGGTTTAGGGGAGGGAGTCTGGCTGCCTACTTCCTGTTCCTGGAAGCAGACTCAGGAGAGCAGGAGCAACAAAGACAAGGGACCCAGCCTCGAGGTAAGATTTCTCTCATTTAAATATTTATAACACTCGCTCACACACAAACTCCCATGCCCATGCCCCATCCAGTGTTCTTTCCGGCGTTTCCCACCTCCCAGCTTTCCAGCCACCCGCAGCACTTCTCAGTGGCAGCCACTGTGCAGCCATGTGCAGGGGGTGTACCACTGGTGTACCAAAGGTATTTATGGAGTTACAACGCATACCATTATATCGCATTCCATTACAATGCATACCATTACTAGGCATATTGCAACAGTAAGGAAGGTGTTGAATTGCAGAGATGTAAACGTTACTATTCCCACTTCAGTGAGTGCAACCCTAAAACTAACCCTTGCGCCCCAAAGCAAACCCAGAACACTAAAATTCATTTTTAGCCTCCAAAACACACCCCAAAAATCATATTTGACCCAAATGCACACCCCAATGTTCATGATTGATCCAAAAACACACCCCAAATTACAAATTTTACCCCATAATACACCCCACATTTAATCTCCGGCACCCCAAACCCATACCAACCATAAAAATTTAAAATGCCCCACTACTGACCCCAGAATGAGTTGTAATGGAATGCGATGTAAATCACCTGCTTTGTTGGATTTGCGTTGTAAAGGCATTACGATGTAATGCCTGCATTGTAATGGACGTTTGCCCCTGTACCACGCTCAGCACCAAGCATCCTTCCTCTCTGACACTCGACCACTAACGCGGCAGCACCCTCCTCGCCATCAACCCTGGATGCCACATTGCCTGCCAGGAGCAACATCTGCTCCAGATCGGACATCACCATTGCCATCACTGATGGCTACTAAATCACCTGCAAGGACCACCCTGACCATCCAGGAGGAGGCGTTGCCATCACCTACAGAAGCTACACTCTGATTGACCACGCACTCTAATGACCCAACATTGACCATGGAACACCTTAACTTCCAGATGCGGACCAACCCCAAACCCATCCTCTGCTACACCCTCATCTGCAGGCCCCCGGGCCATGGACACCCATTCTCCGATACCATTGTAGACCTCATTGCACACTAGGCTCTCCCATCCACCAACTACATCCTACTCGGCGAACTCAAATTCCACCTGGACAACCCCAGTGACCAGAACACCACCCCCTCCTGGGGTTGCTCCCCAACATCAGACTCAAGCAGCTAGTCACCGCAGCAAGCCACATAGCAGGACACACGACAAAGCACGTCTTCTCCGCCAGCGGGAATATCAACTACAGACACACCACAAGCTATCCTGGACTGACATCATTGTATAGACCACGTCTTCACCATAGCCACCGTACACAACTATATGTAATCAATAAAGGACTGGTCTATTGTAAATAAATGACTCAGAACTGTATGTATTGGGGAACAGATTGTGTTCCTTCATGACGCCCTCACCCACCAACCTAGTTTGTGGCATGCTTCATCATCGGGCCCACCCAGTGACACCAAATGTGTCCCGGGTGTGCTTCAACGCCTGTGTTACAGCGGAGCTGGTATATTACTGAGAGTGCAGTGAAAGTGAAGTGATAAGTGAACAGGTTCAAAACTATGCAGTGGTCCCAGTGCCCAAAGGGCTATCTTTAATATCCGGGCCTCTTGGTAGCGTTAAAAACAAGGCTGTGGATGTAGGTGGAGTGGTAATTATGAACTCCTGCATCCAATGGTAGGTCTATATGTTTAAGCAAGGTCTTTATTAAACTTGCTTTCCTCAGGACCAATAGAAATGTGATGGTTGTACTAGTAGTGATTACATGGTTTTAAAATGTGCTGCACGCGCTAAGGTGCCTTACGTGTGGGAGGTGGGATTCCCTCTCCAAGCATAAGCTGCTGTTTTGAAGCAAATGCCCCTATAGAGATTCCCGGCAGAGGGAGGGACCACTAATGGCAGTCTCAACCCTTCAGAATCCTATTCAGCTGCAGCGGTTCTCTGTTGAAGCACACTCGGGACACATTCGGTGTCACTGGGTGGGCCCGATGATGAAGCTTGCCACCAACTAGGTTGGTGGGTGAGGGCTTCATGAAGGAACACAATCCGTTCCCCAATACATACAGTTCTGAGTCATTTATTAACAATAGACCAGTCCTTTATTGATTACATATAATCTCCCTGGGGACACGGACTGGCTATCCAGTCCTCTCTCTCTCCATGATAATTAATCACCGTACACAACTGCCATCATTGCCCCCCCTCACAGCTGGACCAAGGCCACCGAAGTACGTCTCATCAATTTCCTCAGCACCACCACTCCGCCAACACTTACAGATGATGACAACACAGCACGCATACGCCACGGATGGATCTCCAAGTGTCCTGAAAGCCGGGCAACCCTCAAGTACAGCACTGCATCAGTGCCTTACCCCTGCATGATAGCAGGCGTATGCATGATAGCAGGCATAGGGGTAACGCAGTGCCACAGGGATAGGCTTCCCCATGCATTGCTGGAGTTGCATCATGGTTGTAACATGACTGCAGCAATGCGTGACTTTATCGCAGACAGATACGTCAGGATTCCAGATGTGTCTGTCATTACTTGTGTCATGGAAGGGGCTAGTGAAAAGTGTTGCAACGCTGTCTTGTCTCAGCGCTGCAACACTTTTCATGAGTGAGGCCCAGGAATGCGCACTATCTTATTGATGGTGTGCAGTCCTGCCACGTAGTTTTGTCACAGGGCAGCGCAGCTACATTGCTTACAGCGCGGTCCAGCAACATAATCTGCTGAAATGAGGCCCCAAGGGTTATTTCCCTTTTTAAGACCAGCCATTTTCTGATCCTAAACAACTGTCTCTGACTGCAGTTAGAGGCAGTTTTTTTGGTCCTCCAAACTTAAAGAATCCTGTTGTAAATATCGCAAAGTGGGGTTAGCAGTCTCTTTTGCACGGGAAGGCTTCCCTTGTATGTCATTTATCGCTAACAGAATTAGCGATCTTTAGAATGGCTGTTTTTGCTGGAAAACTGCTGCTAACAGAAGTTAGCGACAGCTTGTTCATATGGCGATAACAATATTGCTGCAAAACTGTCAGAAAAGTGCAGCTAAGGTGGTGTTAGCCCCTTGTACATATGCCCCATAGTCTGAAAAAAAAAGAGTCCATCTCAGTTGTCTCACTGAGAATGCTTTGCTACACTTCAAAACGTGCATACTTTTGAGAACTGGCGGTATGGTGACAGTGTACCTAGGTCTGAATGAATAATAATGCCACTCCTCACAGATGGCTATAATAGCTAGAACTTTCGGTCTGTAACTGTATAAGTTTCCTCTACGGGTAACAGTCTGCACAAAATATATGCCACTAGGGTGTGCTTTTGTAACAAAACTCCGCAAACAGCAACTTGAGAGGTATCACCTTCTAGCACAAAGGCTTGGATTTATCTGGATGCTGCAAGATGAGCTCCTGTGTAAACTTCCTCTTACATTCCTGGAAAGCCTTTCCTGTTTCTTCATTCCGAAGAAATGCAGCTCTTTCTTTGAAAACAGTCGAGTTATTGGGATCACAACCGAAGATAAATCTTATATAAACCTACAGCAAAAGATTGTAAACCCCCAAAAACTGTCTATCTCTTTAACATGGTAGGAGCATTCTATTGCAACACTACCTCCACTATCCTTTCTTCTATTTGAATACCGTTTGAGGACATCTTTATGGAGCATATACTCTTCAATTTTAGCACACAAAATGTTTTCATGTCTCAGTTGAAGTTGATTGAATGTGCTGTACATGTTCTTCCATAATCTTTAAAAAAAAATAAGGATAGCATCCAAATAGACCAGGTGCCTTGCATAGGCTAAAGTGCATAACGTGGTACTCATAGTAACCACATTTGGTGTTAAATGGGTCTTCCATTTATCTCCAGACTTGACTTGTATTAAGTGATCTGATCCTCTAACATCAGAATTGGAATATAGGGGGGGCGTGGCTTACGCGCCGCTGAGAGACGACGGATCTCCCGTGAGCTCCGTAGAGCGACGGGCGTCTTCTTGCCATGAATTTCTCAAAACCGCCGATAGATACCTGATTTTAAGAGGTACATGTGGCGGAATATGGGCTCCATCTACTGCTAGCGGTCTCGGGGACGTCTGTGCCGATTTCAAGCAGTAACGAACTCCGGCGTTTTCCTCTCACCATAGGACGCGGGCGGCCACCATTTTGAGCCGCCGTGCCCGCGTTCCTTCATCAGCCTTCCAGCTATCTACAACTGTCGGCGCTATCCCCCCCAGCATTCCAGTAAGGTGACGATTTTCGTTTTTCCTGTCTCTACAACAGGTTCGACAATGAGCGCAGCTTCCAGCATGCCATGATAATGACTTGTCTCTTCAGCGCTTCTTCCTTTAAGGCTATGGCGGCCATTTTAGGATGTGGAATGGAATTGTATTTTTCTTTGCACAAACTGCGTCCATGACTGATATTCTCTGCCAGGAAACTCTTCACCTTGCTACTTTCTCCTATTTCTACTCCTCTTCATGACATTGTCGCTGATTCAGAGCTCCCTGTCATTCATGAGTGGGATTTAGTCCTGTGCACAGCGGTTTTTGGTCATTTTACTCAAGGAGTGAACTGCAGCTACCTATATAATCTTGTACCTTCGTTGTGTGCTCTTCAATCCTCTGTTTTTGTGCTCATCTCTCTGCGATTTCTGCTAGTCTCGCATCCTTCACTTCAGTGGTCTCCATATTCATCTGGAATTTGTCCTGTCCTCCTGGTGCCATAATGTCTCATGATGCGGGTAATGGTAAATCGTCTCACAGAGGCACCAAACCTAAGAGACCCAAAAATGACCCCCCCTCCCCTATTCACACATCTCCGAATCCCATTTTGGATTCCATCCTGGAGGAGGTACGGGGTCTACAACCTTTTATGTCTGCTACTAATGAGAAGCTGCAGCAGATTGAGGAGAGATGGGTCACTATGGAAGGTAAAGTCCTTAATCTAGAACAGCGTGTCAGTGACATTCAGGATATCTCATCTAAAATCCCCCAACTGGAAAAAGAGATTCAATTGCTCAAGCTCCACACTGAGGACCTTGAAAATTTCACCAATATTAGTTGAGATAGCGTGGGTGAGCAGCACAGAGAGCAGGCACGATATGACCTCCCCAAGCAGTCAGGCCTCCACATTGCGCCACTGAAGTGATGCGGTCAAGAAAGCGGTCGGTCAGCAGCACAGGATAGATCATTGGGCGTCAGCAGCCCGCGCAGACCTTCGCGCCTCACCTGCTCTCCAATGCCACCTGGATAGCCAGTCCATGCAGCTCCAGACGCCAGTGTAGCAGCGTAGTGCAAGGTGGCCCAGGGATATCAGCTCGGGCACACACCTCCTCAAAATGGCAGCCCACGGGTCGGGACGCTCACCTCCCTCCACCAGATGCCCAAAGGTCCTCACGAGGCCAATTCTGGAAAGAAGCCTCTCCAGCGCTGCATCCATGCCTCGTCTCCCGGCACATTCAAAGCTGCAGGTCTCCGCTGGGCGTCCATCCAGTGCCGGGCCAACACGTTTACAGCAGCACCTCCCGGTCGACTGATCCCAGGCTCCTCCACAACAGAAGCGCTCCCGCAACGTCAGATCAGCCACCAGGCGATGGGATCTCCTCCAATTTGCAGGGTCGACAGCAGTTCCCAAAATCGGCAGGACATCTCAAAGCGTCGCCGCCAGCAATGCAGGCCGCACTCCTAAGCCTCAGATGAAACACCGACCTTGAGTGGGAGGGGGAAGCCATGTCCCGGCACCATGGCCCGATGGCGGCCTCTGGTCGCGGGCCCTCGGAGCAGATATCTCGGCAGGTAGGCAGTCCAAATATCCAGGATTCCCCCCGCAGATGCCTGCTACTATGGTGGTCACTGTGCAGTGCAAATTGCAGCGTTTCGTCCCCTCAGCATGTACGGATCATTACAGGATGATGTCTCGGTCGGCAGAGCTCGCTTACAAAGCAGCCATTCCGCAGCACAACCAGCCACGCCCCTCTAATACTATTTTAGTTGATCAATGAATGCCAGATATGAAGAAAGGAAAAACTATTGTCAGATAAACACGTTTTGGTGGTTCAATTATTTCAGCTGATGAATTCCTCTTTGTGGAAACAACTAGCATAAGGGCTGGCTAGAACATATTTGTGGTGCTATAATTATGGTTGACATCACATTTTGTGTACAAACCTTTTATGGGGCAATAGTTATTGTTGATATGTGTTATGTATATAGCTATGCTTAAGCTTGTTCATACAAAATGAATTGCTTTAAAATTGTAATGTTTAACGAATTATTCTAATATATATTTGTTCTTTTTTGATGCTACGTTTAATAAATTATACTGTTGTACTCTTGTACTCTAACATTTAAGATTACTTGGCTGTTTACATGTTTTGACTTCCCACCAATTGCAATACCCTTTTGGTGTTACGGTTAAACCAGATTTTGTTATGATTTTGCACCAGGCGTTCAGAACTCTCGGGTGCAGTGCTGACGCAAAGTAATTTTTGGCATTTACTAAACAATGCCAAGCAACTTGGCATGGCTTTGCATTGTTTAGTAAATACAAAGTAATTCAAAGCAGAACATAGCGCTCCCTTGCATTACTTTGCATCGAGGTGGCGTAACATGGGTGGAGCATGAGGATTGCCATGCATCAACCCATGTATTTTGACACAAAACCAGATTAACAAAGATTTGTAAGCAGGGGTTTGCAACGAAATGGTGTGCATACCCTACAGAAGAGTACTGAAGAGAAATATTTGCATTAGTATATCTGTATTTCTCATTGTTTCTTCCTCTTTTCATGTGTGTGGCATTCTGCAGCACACAGAGAAAGAGGATTCTGCCTCTAAGGATTATTTTTGTGCAGAAAGGTATCCCTACATGCACAAAAAAAACCAAGCCATAATGCATGTGCCCTTGCACTATTGCGGTGCACTATACGGGGCACTCCTGCATTTCCCCTAGAGCTGGTGCTAAATTAAGCTGGCTAGCACCAACGCAGGCAACCTTGCACCATGGTGCCAGGGTGTCTGCGTTAAGTGAAATGATTGCTTATGTGCAGGAAGGTGTCCCTTCCTGCACATAAACAATCATAAATGATGATTTGTAACTCCTGTGTAGGCTGCATTGTGCGGCACCGATAGAAGTTGCAAATCGCAATTGCATTTTGCTGTTTCTATATGTACTGCACAATGCAGCACACATAGAAACAGCAAAAACGAGAAGAAATATAGCATTTCTCCTAGTTTTGCCCTGTTATGACTAATTTTAATGCTCTCCATATTCACGCCACCCTTGTAGATATAGGGCAGCGTCAAAATCAATGGGTACTGTGGCGAAACGCCCACTGCAACACACATTGCCCACCCCTTTCTCGCTAAATATAGCGTAAAAGGGTACCTTATTTACAAGGAGATAATCAATCACATTATGTGGCTTAACTCTTCCTTGTAAATAAGGTGAAGCCCCTATCCTCACAGAAACGTCGTAAAAAGATGTTTCTGTGGCAATTGGGGCTTGTAAATATGCCCCAAAGTTTGACAACAAATATTTCTTACTAAAGTTTTCCTTTGAACATAGTAAAAGGAAACACAAATTGTTACTGTAAAATATAAAACCTAATAAACTGGCCACATGAAAAAAACAATGTCTGTTCGGTGCTTTTACTTAACAACCTAGAGGACAGCTGTACTTTTTGGTTTGGTCCACAAGAGGTTTTCGACAATAGACAGCTAAAAGCTGTCTTTCCGAAAGATTTAGAAATGGAAGGGACAGCACAGAAGCAAAGTGGGTTCAAAATTTTCGGAATTAAATATATACATATATTTCTTTTTCTAAATGTATTCATTATTTTACAGGCTGCCTACAGAGAACAGCAACACAAGTTGAAGCCTGCTGTGTTGAAGATGGCTGCTGTGTGGATTCTTGCCTTCCTTGTTTATGGGCCAGTGATTCTTTTATGGGAATACATAGCTGGCTACAGCAATATTTCAGAGGGAGAGTGCAACCCAGAATACTATTACAACCATTACCTTAGGCTTTGTACATCAACAATATTTTTCTTTACACCTTTTGTTGTTATTCTGTATTTGAATGTGACCATCTACATCAACATTAAAACTCGTACAAGGGCAAAACAGAAGCATTTAGTTGTTCCTACAAGAGATTACAATGCTCAGAGCAATACCACATCCATCTTCACCATTCCAGATTTGGAAAACAATGAGGCCAACAGCAACTCACTTGCAGGACCAGGATGTAGTACAACTCGACCTTCAATTTCAAAAGAAAGTGGACCTATGAAGCACATTCTGCACACAGACTCTTCGAATGGAGTAACTGTGTTAGAGATACCTACTGAAAACAAATTAAAAATACCCCATAGTACAAAGCCCAGCCCTTTGTTGTCTGCTGACATCAAGATTGCTAAGTCTTTATCAGTTCTTGTGGCTATATTTTGCCTTTGTTGGGCTCCCTACGCATTGATTTTGATTGCTGGTACAATTTGTCAAGATGTTTGCATACCAGCAGAGTGGAGTGATGTAACGAGCATCTTCACTCTTCTTAACTCCTCATTTAATCCCTTTATTTATCCATTTTGCCATCCCGCATTTAAGAAGGCATTTGCTAAAATATTGTTTCCTAAAAAGTGTGGATTTAAAGGTGGCTGAAACAAAACTGGGAAAACTACCGGATGCCGAAGTTTTAATTAACAAGAAATGTAAGAATTCGCTCCTTCCCTTAAATGTGTTCATGATAATAATAATAGCACAACCGCCTTATTGCGTGCAAACAGATTCTGTGAATTTTCCCCAGTCACAGTTCAATATTGAAGTACGAAGAAGAGGTAAGTAGCATTGCGCACCCATCCCTCGCACTGCGTAATTCAGGAATTTTTTCTCACGATCAGTCATTCTCGATGGGTATCTAATTTTATTCGAAGGTAAACCAATGATGATATCCATACTTCATTCCAAAATTAATCCACGTATTATGATCACTTCAGAGACAGTGTAGTTCCAAACTGATGTTTTATTTAACATGTTCAAATGCCTCCTGTCATCCAT
Organism: Lissotriton helveticus; assembly: GCF_964261635.1. Taxonomy (NCBI): domain Eukaryota; kingdom Metazoa; phylum Chordata; class Amphibia; order Caudata; family Salamandridae; genus Lissotriton; species Lissotriton helveticus. The sequence goes on along the minus strand of NC_136063.1, from coordinate 779,056,735 downwards.
CCAGACTTTTAACAGCAGCACGTGTATAAAAAACATTCTTAATGAGATTGCTCATTGTGTTCCACCTAATGCATTTCGAGCTTTAAGGCTCTTCGTCATGGGTTACTGAAACAGATAAAAAGATAACTAAACTTACTATGCAAAGCAAGTTTCACTTGGTACTCTAATGAAACGTAATCATGTGACCCTCATAACCTCCTCTTTAGCCTTCCTCGCCACATGACTAACAAAGTGAGCTCCAGCTCCACACCAGAACCCTTCCAAAGCAAACAAGTCAGCCTCCCATGCCTCCCATCCCTTCCCATCCCTTCCCAATATGGCTGACCCATACACTCCATGACCACCATATTTTTGCTTTGGAGCGTTCTGGTGTGGAGCTGAAGTTCACTTTGTAAGTCATGTGGCGAGGAAGACTAACTTGGAGTAATGAAGATTACCAGTAAGTAATTGGGGCATTAACCCCACCTACCCCTCAATCACAAACCAAAAACCACATGTAATTGGAAACAAAACAATATTAAACTCCTCCGAGCAATACAATCACCCACCATCTCGAAAATAACATAATCCACTTAAGCTTCACCAGTCAAGCCAAATTTATGAAAATAACTCCTAAGCAAACTGAAGTGCAAGGCCCCTACAACCTTTAAAGATGTTCCCGAGTCCTTTTGAAGTACTGGCCCCTTTAGTTATTGAAGTTACCATTCCCAACTAACATTATGTAAAACCCTCAGCAAATTACCTTAGGAGCCATATTCATCTGCCTTCTAACTTCATGCGCGTTCGCTCACTGCTGGCTCAAGCGGCGTGTAATGTATCTACTTACAGCCGCGGCCCGTGGAGGGAGTTGCGGTGGGGTGAAAGGCGGGGCGGAGAGGGGCAGGGTGGGGGATGCTAAAAACCGGAGTATGAATAATTGGAGGTAAGTAAACAATGTAATTAATAAAACGAATTTCGTAGTGTGGGCTGCATCACAAAATGCGATGCAGCCCGCGCTACCCCCTGTGATCTTCCCTTTCAGAGCTCCAAGACTTAAAGTGGTATTTCAAACCTAACGATGCAGTTCCCCACTACAATATGCATGAATGAATAAGTAAACTGGATAGAAGCACATTAGCCCATCCATAAACCAAAACCAATCATTAATTCACCACCACCCTTGCCGTGATCAAGAAATATTAAATATAAAAAAGCGTGTCTAGAACACATCTATGCAACTAATATTCATAAATAATGAATTCACAGCAGTTCATGCTACTGCGATAAAACAAGCCCTCACAAGAAATACATCATATTGAACATAAACGCTGGTGTGAACAAAATCAGCACAGATAAAAACGAAATTACTCTATCCAATGAAACCAGAAATATTATTACAGTCAGTGAAATTAACTCAATATCCAGCTGGACCTTCCGTGTTTTTCCATTGCCTCTGAAGTGATGATTAGTTAACTGTCAACAATGAATTCAAATTCCAACTAGTCATCTGTGGGGTGCAAACTAACAAAGGGACAGTATGATAGCGTAGCAAGAAACAAGAACTAGCATCTTCACTCTTCTTAACCCCTCATTTAATCCATTTATGTATCCATTTTGCCATCCCGCGTTTAAGAAGGCGTTTGTTAAAATGTTGTTTCCTTAAAGGTGTGGATTTAAAGGTGTCTGAAACAAAACTGGGAAAACTACTAGATGCCGAAGTTTTAATTAATTTAATGCGCTGGGTTTACCTTGTGAGATTATGGTGGGGAGGTAATGGATTGGATATATGGTGAATAATTTTATAAACGCTTGGAAAACATGATTATAGTCCTCAACTTAGTGAAGTGTTTTATCAAGTCCATGAAGTTGGCAACTAATGTGAAATATATATTGGTATTTGTAGATGCCCCTGATGAAGGGAATGTATTTCCCGAAATGCATTGGGTTGTTGGAATAAAGTCATGGCATGTGAAACCCATTTTACACTCCTGTGTTTTCATGAACATCTACGTCAAGTTATGATTGAATATAATGAATTGAACACAAGTGAATAGAAATGGATAAAATTAACGTTGAAATAATGAAGAAAATATTAAGAGAAAAGCATATAAAATTGATTAATTGGATTCAAACTATGTTTAGGCTGTGCAGCCTGGTGGAATCAAAATGGGTTCCTGTGTGGATTTGTCATGTTGAACAGCGCAACGAGACGAAGAGCGAAGCTGGCATTGCACGCTGTTAAAGTCCGAATGGTGAAAGAAAGATTAAAACATGGATTACTAGGAGTGCATCTCATCTCTTGAATCTAATTTGAAGTTTTAATTAAGGCAGGTTGATGATGTAGGTATACCATATTTATGAAGAACTCATAGACAAGAAGGTGGGTGTCGATTTACAAAAATGCTAGGGGTACTGGAGCTGACATCAAAATCCCTAGTCCTCAACAACATCACAATAAATTACATAATATGACTTTTCACACTGATTCCTCTCAGGAAGTGATGCCACATGACCTTGATAATATTACAATGTTCGACAAAGATGAAGCTAAAATCCCCTTATGACAGTAAAATGAATATAAGAACACAGGAGGCAACATTACTCATGTCTCATTACATGAAAGAACATGCGTTCCTTCCAATAGGACCACATGCGTGGTTTATATCACAAACTATCGTGATTTGATGGTTCCTCAGTGTATAACTAAAAGGGATATGTACTTATAAATCACAGGAAGATGCTAACATTGAAGATTTAAAAAATAATAATGATTATGTTCAGCTATGTTAATACGTATGGGCCATATAACTAATATTAAGTATGTCACTCAATTGAATTATGTTTTCATTGTTAATACATTTTATTTCTGATCTCTTGTAAGGCACTATCAGTGGAGTGAAGCTCCGACGGGAAGATTTTGTTCAAACATACTTTTCCTTGTGTTCCCAATAATGAAACTTGAAAACAAGCTGTTTGAAATGTGTTTATGCTTTATTTCTTTCATTTTTAGGTCTCGGCTGCACACGCGGAAGCGTGTGTCCGCCGACAGCCTATTGTTGCCGTGTCTCCTTTCCAGGAGACACTGCTGGCCGCGCGCATCGCCTTGGAGGCGATTTCAAACGAGCACGCGCACTCTCACACACACACACACACACACACACACACACAGAAGCGCCCATGCACGCACGCACGCACATACAGCCTCCCACACACACATACACACGCACACAGACACACGAGTGCTGCCCCCCTCGCCCCCCCCCACACACCGCACACCGCACACCGCACCCCCCAGCCCTTTCTAACTTACCGGGGCAATCTCGGGGGACTCCGCCGCTGCAGCTCTCCTTTCACGGGGCTCCCTCTTGGTCAAGGGAGCCCCGCAACATGTCGCCTAACCTCCTGCTGGCGGGCCCGGGGTTCTCCACTGCTCACAGGAGCCCCGGGCCGCGATACGCATGCCTCCTCTTCCGGTCCGGACGCGGCCCCGCCCCCGTCACAGGCGACATTGCCTGACTTCCGGTGGGTGCGTAGATTTCCGTTTTCTTTCTTTATTTATTTATGCAAATTTAAATAATTTATGCAAATTTAAATAGCGCGGACTTTACCCGAAGGTGTCAGAGCGCTTCACAAAAGGACCAATATTGATACAGGAGGAACAAAATACAAAATACAAAAACAAACCATAAGTTACATGGAGCAAAGTGACACTAGGGGGCAACCAGAGCAATCGGTGCATTACAGGAGAAAAAAAAGTGATATGGGTGCAGGTTACAAAAACGTGCAAAATTTATGTATATGTGTGTGCATCGATCGGTTTCTGGATGTTGTGTACGTACGTGTTTCCATTTATGAGCTCTCTCTCTATATATTTATATGGACAAGTGCATTCTTGTCTGTTGTTCCATGCATACATGTGTTTGTATGCCTGCTTACGTATGTGTAAGCATAAGTAATACAGTGGCCAAGAGGCCGGCGCTTGGGGCTTCGAGGCGCTCTCGCCTGCAGCAGGCAAAGACACCAGCAGGCAAAGACACCCTGGGAGCTGCTGCAGCAGCTCTGCTGTGTGTCGAGTTCCTCTTCGGGTGCTTTGGCAATCAGGAAGTTATGCGCAGAGCTGAGAGGCCAGAGTTAAATGAAGTTCAGCGGCTGAGAAGCAGAGGAGGCGGCACCCGGGCTGGATGGAGCGAGGTCGAAGCTGCCTCCCAGCTGCAGGCAATGACCCCCGCATCCACACCGCAGGTACCTGCTGACCACGGCCCCCTCCTGGCCTCGGGGGAGGGGGCGCGTGTGTGTGTGTGTTCTGTCCACTTCAGGGCTCGTCCCGTTACCTCGGACATGTCGTGAGGCGATATATTGATTATAGCGCTTTATATAAGCGCTAAACTATGAATTGTATTGCCTCCAGGCGGCTGGCGCCTCGAAAACCCCGAGCGCTGCCGTGTTCTTCGTGCCAGTTTAAAATGCGATTTTTTTTTTCTCTTTTAAAATGGCCAGTTGGCTTCTGACCTCTTGGTCATTTCCGCAGCTTCCTCTTATTTGAAAAAATGAAAACATGCAGAGCAGCTGCTTTGGTGTTTTTCTGGTTTGTTGTTTGCTAAGATAGCTAAGTGGGTTGATGGCGATACATGCGTGTTTTTTGCGGGTGATAGGTTGAAAATCTTGTAATGTTCGCTTGGTATACCTTTCGGGTCTTGTGCTGGGGTTGGTTCTCTAGTGTCTTTGGTTCTAAAGACAGATTATTTTAATAAAGTGTTGTGCACACACCTGCACTTTAAGAGGACTGTAAGTAAGACGTCATGTTGTTACCCATCTCATTGGTATTAATTTCATCGACCTTGGAAGGATGTCTGTAAACTGAGAAGTTTCAAATTTGGAACCCATGCCTAATGCGTTACTTATAGCCACCTGCTACCAGGGTTTTCTCCTAAGTGCCGCCACTGGCAATGCCAAGTGCCTGTACCGCCAAAACCCATGGCTGCAGCCTTCCTCTCTCTTCCACCCCCCTACACTTCCTGCCTCTTTATCTCGCTCCTGCCGGTTCTTTTTCTCCGTTTTATCACAGTTTCACGTTTTTTTCAAATTCTCCTTCCTCTTTTGTGCTTTTGCTGCTTTTTTAGGTCTTGGCTATAACACGCTGAAAACACAAATATAAGCCCACAGATGCATACACACATATATAGGCACTCACGCAGCCCACACAATTGCACATGGTTCCATTTGGCTACATAAAAACGCACACTCAATGCCACACAGAAACACGTAAAAGTTTGATTAGATATGCCACGTGGATCCATGCACACACGAGGCATACACGCTCTCAGGCCAACACACACATCCAAACGCGCACACATGGATCCGTGCACAATGTGTCACACACACACATGCACGGGCAAACACATTCATCACTGCTCTTGTGCTGCATGGAATATTACAGTTGATGTTGCAATATTTAGCAATGCCAATAGCTCAAACTTAATTAACCCGAGACCTATTGCATTGCAAATGCTTGTTATTTAATGTGAAGCGTGCATATTTCACTACTGAATTTATATATTTCCCAGTGTGTGTTTTCCCAAAAAGCATGGGGAGGCCCCCATGAAAACAGCCCAATTCTACAGGCCGCACTTTGGATATTTCACTGGACAGGACTCAGATTTATGATTGAGCTGAAGCTCTGGCATGTCTCCTACAGAGTGACATATTTCTTTCAAGGAGGGAATGATTAGGTGGATGTTTTTATGCACGGGTGAAGAACCAGTTAATCACAGTTGAGGTGTGCACATGCTGTCAATGACTAGCTACCTCAACCTATGCCACTTTCAGTCAACAAATGCCACAGTCCCATCAGCAAGTGCCATTTCCAAGCTATGTCAACATTCCATGGTGGACTCTGCAAGGCCTGCTTCTCTATTTAACTAAATGACTTTCTGGCATTCAGCTAATCATTACCTGTTTTCTATGAAATGATCCAGGACCACATAAGATGTCTGAGTCAAACATCATCATTCAAGATCTACTGACTCTCTACCTTTATCTTAACCATACTAAGACCTAAACTGGTATTTTTAGGTCTCGTGACCTACAATGCGCGCAAGCGCATTGAGGAGCGAGAATTCAAGTGCTCGAAATCCTCGTCAAACCAAGGGCTTCGTTCCTTGCGGTTTTCTTGAAGTTCACGTGGCCACAGGCACGCGCTTTTGGGCCATAAACTCTGTTCCCCACAGCCTTACATTCATTTCTCCTCCCCCTCCCCAGCCAGCTTACCCCAGGCCGTCCCAGCACTCCTCCCACACCAGCACCTCCCCTCTCTCTCCCCGCAAACACAGCCTTTACTTTAATTTCTCCTCCCCCTCCCCAGCCATGCCGAATTCTCCTCCCACCTCCCACGGCCGGCCGTCCTTTCTGCCCGCACAAGCCTTCTCTTCTCTCTGCTCTCCCCTCAGGCGCCGTGACATACTTCAAAGGCTTATCACTTCACACGGCCGCAGGCCGTGCAACCAGAGCACTTCAGTTGGTGCGCAGCCCCCCTCCCAGCACTGCCTTGTTACTCTCGGCAGCCAACTTTCGTTTCATGGTGGAACAAACCTCACTGATAACACTTCACACGGCCGCAGGCCGTGCAACCAGAGCTCTTCAGTTGGTGCGCAGCCCCCCTCCCAGCACTGCCTTGTTACTCTCTGCAGCCAACTTTCGTTTCATGGTGGAACAAACCTCACTGATAACTATCGTCTATTGTAGCGAACAACACCAGGTTCAACTTGTGACTTCAGGCGCTACACGCATCTTTGCAGGGTGTGTGCACAACCTAACACCATTTTTTGTAGTTAACTTTACGAGTATCATTGGGTATTACGACCCTGTCTACGTGCCTTGAAGTAGCATCCTGATGGCTTAAGGCGCTTGCTCACAAGTCCGCACTCGATGCACTCTCTTATCTTCTCCTTCCTGCTACCCAGGCTCCACATTTCACCCATTGAAATAACTTTAGAGCAGCATAAAAGGGTATACAAACAAAGTAATGTAACTAAACAGAACATATATTCTTAACTAAATGTGGCATATACATGGATAATATATGGAACGTATGTAAGCATAACATACCATATGTAGAGTGCAGAGTGCAGATTCAGAGTGCAGTGTGCAGAGTGCAGATTGTGAGTGCAGATTGAGAGTGCAGATTGTAAGTGCAGATTGTGAGTGCAGATTGTGAGTGCAGATTCAGAGTGCAGAGTGCAGATTCAGAGTGCAGAGTGCAGATTCAGAGTGCAGAGTGCAGATTCAGAGTGCAGAGTGCAGATTTAGAGTGCAGATTGCGAGTGCAGATTGTGAGTGCAGAGTGCAGATTGTGAGTGCAGAGTGCAGATTGTGAGTGCAGAGTGCAGATTGTGAGTGCAGAGTGCAGATTGTGAGTGCAGAGTGCAGATCCAGAGTGCAGAGTGCAGATTCAGAGTTCAGAGTGCAGATTCAGAGTGCAGATTCAGAGTGCAGATTCAGAGTGCAGAGTGCAGATTCAGAGTGCAGAGTACAGATTCAGAGTGCAGAGTGCAGATTCAGAGTGCAGATTCAGAGTGCAGAGTGCAGATTCAGAGTGCAGAGTGCAGATTCAGAGTGCAGATTCAGAGTGCAGAGTGCAGATTCAGAGTGCAGAGTGCAGATTCAGAGTGCAGAGTGCAGATTCAGAGTGCAGATTCAGAGTGCAGATTCAGAGTGCAGAGTGCAGATTCAGAGTGCAGATTCAAAGTGCAGAGTGCAGATTCAGAGTGCAGATTCAGAGTGCAGAGTGCAGATTCAGAGTGCAGATTCAGAGTGCAGAGTGCAGATTCAGAGTGCCGATTCAGAGTGCCGATTCAGAGTGCAGATTCAGAGTGCAGATTCAGAGTGCAGAGTGCAGATTCAGAGTGCAGATTCAGAGTGCAGATTCAGAGTGCAGAGTGCAGATTCAGAGTGCAGATTCAGAGTGCAGATTCAGAGTGCAGAGTGCAGATTCAGAGTGCAGAGTGCAGATTCAGAGTGCAGAGTGCAGATTCAGAGTGCAGATTCAGAGTGCAGAGTGCAGATTCAGAGTGCAGATTCAGAGTGCAGAGTGCAGATTCAGAGTGCAGATTCAGAGTGCAGAGTGCAGATTCAGAGTGCCGATTCAGAGTGCAGATTCAGAGTGCCGATTCAGAGTGCAGATTCAGAGTGCAGAGTGCAGATTCAGAGTGCAGATTCAGAGTGCAGATTCAGAGTGCAGAGTGCAGATTCAGAGTGCAGATTCAGAGTGCAGATTCAGAGTGCAGAGTGCAGATTCAGAGTGCAGAGTGCAGATTCAGAGTGCAGATTCAGAGTGCAGATTTAGAGTGCAGATTCATAGTGCAGATTCAGAGTGCAGAGTGCAGATTGTGAGTGCAGAGTGCAGATTGTGAGTGCAGATTGTGAGTGCAGAGTGCAGATTCAGAGTGCAGAGTGCAGATTGTGAGTGCAGAGTGCAGATTGTGAGTGCAGAGTGCAGATTGTGAGTGCAGAGTGCAGATTGTGAGTGCAGAGTGCAGATTCAGAGTGCAGAGTGCAGATTCAGAGTGCCGATTCAGAGTGCAGAGTGCAGATTGTGAGTGCAGAGTGCAGATTCAGAGTGCAGAGTGCAGATTCAGAGTGCAGAGTGCAGATTCAGAGTGCAGATTGTGAGTGCAGAGTGTAGATTGTGAGCGCAGAGTGCAGATTCAGAGTGCAGATTCAGAGTGCAGATTCAGAGTGCAGAGTGCAGATTCAGAGTGCAGAGTGCAGATTCAGAGTGCAGAGTGCAGATTCAGAGTGCAGAGTGCAGATTCAGAGTGCAGATTCAGAGTGCAGATTCAGAGTGCAGAGTGCAGATTCAGAGTGCAGAGTGCAGATTCAGAGTGCAGAGTGCAGATTCAGTGCAGAGTGCAGATTCAGAGTGCAGATTCAGAGTGCAGAGTGCAGATTCAGAGTGCAGATTCAGAGTGCAGAGTGCAGATTCAGAGTGCAGATTCAGAGTGCAGAGTGCAGAGTGCAGATTCAGAGTGCAGAGTGCAGATTCAGAGTGCAGAGTGCAGATTCAGAGTGCAGAGTGCAGATTCAGAGTGCAGAGTGCAGATTCAGAGTGCAGATTCAGAGTGCAGAGTGCAGATTCAGAGTGCAGATTCAGAGTGCAGAGTGCAGATTCAGAGTGCAGATTCAGAGTGCAGAGTGCAGATTCAGAGTGCAGAGTGCAGATTCAGAGTGCAGAGTGCAGATTCAGAGTGCAGTTGCAGAGTGCAGTTGCAGAGAGAACTCAGCAGCACCACCACAGCATCACTCAGCAGCACCACAGCATCACTCAGCACCACCACAGCATCACTCAGCACCACCACAGCATCACTCAGCACCACCACAGCACCACTCAGCACCACCACAGCACCACTCAGCGCAATCCCAGCATCACTCAGCACCACCACAGCATCACTCAGCACCACCACAGCATCACTCAGCACCACCACAGCACCACTCAGCACCACCACAGCACCACTCAGCGCAATCCCAGCATCACTCAGCACCACCACAGCATCACTCAGAGACATCACAGCATCAATCTGTGCAACCATTCAACAACAACTGGTTCAATTATGCTCTCTCAATGTTTCAAGCTTTATTACAAATGTCACAAAAAGATGTTATTTCACTTCTGTTCTTGGATTTTCATCACAATAAAATACACTGAACATAATCTTCACAAACGTTATTTACAAAAGTTTAAGCTATTGCCAATATAAATGACAATCACTTTTATTTAAGTATTAATTATTTAAAAAAATTAAAAGCCGTTGCTATTTGTAATATCAATACATCTAAGTCACGTAAATACAAAACATGTTGCATTACAAATGCTATAGTCGTCACATGTGTGAAAGTTATAACTATTGGCATTGAAAATGACAAAGCTATTAATTTAGCTATTTTCAAAATCAACACATAAATAAAAAAATTGTCATTTACAAGACCAATAGCTCAAACTTTCATAATGCGAGACCTATTGCATTGCAAATGCTTGTTCTTACTGATTTGAACATTGCTAAGCGCCAGCTACAATGGACTTGAATCCACAGCAGGTTGCCAGGTGCCTACTACATCACTAAGGGCCATGTTTGACACAGTGAAAGTGATCTGCCTCCGTGTCTTCTCCTCCCTTTCCTAGTCACTCAGAGATGGCATAATGTTTAGACTGAAATATACTTGTGAACAGTCTAAGACTGCAATCATGTTAAAATTAATATTAGAACATATGTTCAAGCAAATATCCCTTTACAATTGGTAAGATGGCAGTTTTGGTTCTGCACCTCACTTAAAGCATTTTTGCCAGTGCTGATTATCTTTGCAGCTAATCACCACATGCCGCAAGACACATTTATGTTGGCTGCATTGCAGGCCCTGTGCTCTCAATTACAATATGAGCGTGTGCCAAGAGCCTGTCAGACTGTTTGAGGTGTCAGTGATGCAGTACAGGAATGGCATAACAGATGTAGCCACTGTAGACTACATCGAAGCAGGGTATGGATAACATGTATTGACTGTTGGTGTTTTTATGCCTGTAACCGATGCAGCCATTACAGATAAGGGGTGTCCCGTTACGAGTTTGTGAACCCGGGTAGCATTCAATATAGAAGAATAATGGTCCTCAAACCAAACATTTCATATCGGAATTAATCCCAAAATCTAAATTTTTGCGCAACAACCAATTCACGCTCCTCATGGGCAAAATACTTTATTACGATCTTTTCTTGTAATATGCATGAAAGGATGTGTAGAGATATAAACTTCATATGTAACAAAACCAAATTTATTTAAATGAATGGATTTTAATCGCTATACATTTGGTGGTTGCTCCAGAGGGAGAACGTGCAAGGAAAGTGGTGCTCGAAAGTAAGTAGGTGGGGGAACTAAATCCCAAGGTGAAGAATAGAAAAAGGTTGAAGTTTTTGTGTGAGATTGATCATACGTATCAATCTATCTGTCCTGTCCCAATTGCTATTTTACAGGGTCTATTTACAATGGTTAGTACAATCACAGATTGTAATCATCTGTGGCACTTGGCAGTGGTACAAGAATGGGTCCAGGTACATGAATGGTTGTTGATGTTTCGACTCAACTTGTGGCATGTAGGATGTTTAAGCCTTGCCTGCGAGTCTTCCTCAGGACGAGATGTGTGGGGAAGGCGGTGGAAGGGGGCAACCAACCCCTGGTAGAATGTACTTAATCTGATGGGGCAAAGGATGCTATCAGAGCATGATTCAAAATAGAACATCCTAGATCTTAATTAAACACTAGCACATCCAATAGCCATGCAATTATTGAGCTTACCCGCTCCAATCCGTGTGCGGATAGTGCCGTGTTTCTTGGCTCAAAAGGACATAGACGGAAGCCCATCCACGGTCAGTCCGCTAATGCAACTCAATTGGATAATTTCCGAAATAACAATGATCACAGTATGAGTTGTCTGAGTTACATACACCTATGTCATATCCAACAGGTCACATGTGGGTAATTGATTCCCCATATTACTGAGAAAGAAGGATAAAGTAAAAATAAAGTAAAAATTGTGCCATAAGTGCCTAATGATGGTAACAGGTGTTAAAGGTGGAGGTAAACCGTTAGATCAGTAGAGCAGACCTATGGTGGTATGTGATGTGAAGCATCCGGTATACCCCGTGTTCATATAACAGGTAGGTAAGAAGCCAACAGCCCCCTCTCAAGCTCAATACTGCACAGTTCAAAAGCGATTCAATTAGGCCGTGGCACAGAGTCTTATTTAAAAACACGAAGCGACCAACGAGTGGATTCACGTGCACAATTTCCTAGAATGTCCGGTAAAAAACACAAACAATCACAAAAGGGGGCCGTGGCACACAGTCTATTAACTAAGAGGCCTTCAGGGTATTAAGAACAAGGGGAGGAGGCCAGCGGGTACAGTTCCTCAACTGGTGCTCATCGGCGTCTGTTTGGTAACAGAGACAGCGTCGGAATGATGAGTCTCCCTTAATATGCGTGCTCGCTGTCATTGCGCGTTACGCATCAGGATGAGGAGCGAGGAAAGACTACTGTATTAACGGTAACTGCTAAGCTGCGGTGCAGTAATTGCTAATTCATGGAACTGAGTACTCGATAATTCTACATTAGGTCCGAGTTCGATGTAGGTTGAGTTAAGCCCTCGTGGCATTAAGCAAGTGTTAAACCATGATTGGCGACTTTTTGGGCTCATAGAGTGGCTAGTGCCGTGATACTCCCTAAGACTGTATTCACCCCGCACAGGTCTTAACGGCAGTGATGTTGCCGACCAAAACATTGTTTAATACCACGAGGGCTTGTAACGAGCGATGACAGTGTAATGTTGATTATGCCCCCACACATGCACAGAGTCCAGGTAGGTAAATTGGCTTGTCTTTATTACAATTATTAATATGCCAACACGAGCTAAAGGGCGCCGAGCGTCTAACACGACTGCTCCGGTCGCCAGCTCCGTTCTCCCTGCTTTCGCGCCTTCACTCTGGCGCCTACCGCGCATGCGCGCCCTTCGCGCTCTTGTCTATGGCGTGACGCGTCATCGCGTTCACGCTCATAGACTAGAGCGCATCCTACATATCTCCCCTTTTTAACAATAAACAAAATTAACTATTCACCCTCCATCAAGTTGCACTAGGTGTCCCAATGTTCTCTGGCTGGCAGCCAGGGTGCCAACTTATCATTAATGTCCACCCATTTCATAGTCTCTATATCTTGAGGGCACTGTAACTGCCCGGCCACTACGGGTGTGTCTTACCGGCATGCTCTCTTCCACCTCTCTGTCTCCGCCTGGTCCCGCACCATCTCTCCAATCTCCACTCTGAGTTACTCCAGCCGGAGTGACATCTCTGACTGCGCGCCCTGCGCCGGGAATGTCTATCTCACTGTTCTCTCCTGTTTCCTCGAGCAACACTTCTTCAGCCTGCTCCAGTCGAGGCGTGCTCTCGTGGAAGTCCTTCTGTGCCTCTGTCTCTTCCAGCTTGGGCCATACAACAATCCTGTTTACTCTAGCCATGCGGTCTTGGGACCACACTCTGCCATCGCTGAGGAGGGCTGCTCTGCCTCTCACCTCCTTGACTTGTAGAGGCTGACTATATTTGCTGTCGCCTTTCTTTTGAAGGGTAGGGAGTTTAACCCTAACCCACTCTCCTTCCTCCAGCTCTGTTCCTTTCACATTCCGACGTTTGTCATAATTCGCAGCATAAATCTTTTGGGCTTTTTCCAAGTTATGTTGAACCACCGCAGGGGACCATTTACTGGTAATGGTCTTCTCCCTCCACACAACATTGTCTCGTGTGAACGGATGCCGTCCTCTCAACACTTGAAACGGACTGTACCCCACCGCCGTGGGGGTGATCCTGTAAGACCACAGCATGCTCATTACCTCAATCTCCCAATCCTTTCCCTGCATGATGGCCGCCTGTATGGAGCCCATCAGCACACGGTTGAACCGCTCCACCTGACCGTTGCATGCGGGATGATACACTGCCGTGTGTTTGGATTCGATACCATTCCTTCTCATGAACCTAGTCCATTTGTCCGAGACAAACTGCGGGCCATTGTCACTAAGAATGGTTTTGGGGATGCCTTCCCTTAAGAAAACTGAAGTCAGGAATCTCAAAATCGTGTCAGTGTCCATGGATTCTTGAATGTCCACCTCAGGCCATTTTGAGTACTTGTCCATCACTACGCACAAGTACTTGTTCACACCTTTGCTATCCAGGACCGGTCCCAATATGTCAATTGCCACATTCTCCCAAGGTCCCTGTGGCGTGTCGAACTTCCCCATGGCCGGTCGGAGAGGCCTCAGCACTTTGTCAGCGCCCTGGCATTGGCCACACTCCCTCACTTGCCTTTCAATGTGGACGTCCATGCCTGGCCACCAATACATCTGCTTGACGCGTGCCTTGGTCTTTACAATACCTAGGTGGCCCTCATGTAGTAGAGTTAGTAATCTGGGTATCAGTGAATCCGGCGGCACAACTCTTTCGCCCCGATAGATAAACACCCCAGAGTCACTCAGGGACAGTTCTTCCCTAATTTCATAGAACTTTCGTACTCCATCAGTGAGCTTCCTTTTGTCAGGCCAGCCTGATGTTAAGTATCTCTTGATCTCCCCTTTTCCCATGTCCTCATCATAGGCGGACTCCCATTCTTGGGCACTTATCGAACTCTCATAGTCCTCCATGCTTGCCACCATCTCTTCCCTATCCAGGGCTTCCTCTGGCGCCGCTTCCATCGCCGCAGCCCTGCTGAGATAATCCGCTACCCTGTTCTGTGTTCCCGGCAGATATTCAACATCGTAGGTGTAATCGAGTAGCTTCAGAGTCATTTTTGCTATTCTCGGGGTCGCTGTCTCATGCCCCGAGGAAGTCAAGACCTTGATGAGGGGTTTATGATCCGTTTGCAGTTTAAATCTTGTACCCCAAACGAACTGTCGGAATCTGCCTAAAGCCCAGGTGACTGCCAGCATCTCTTTTTCAATTACGCTGTATCGTTGCTCCGTCGGAGACAGCGCACGGGACGCAAAGCAGATCGTCTCAGTGGCCCCATCATCCCTCACTTGAGCCAGGACCGCCCCTAAGCCCTTGTCACTGGCATCTGTGGTTACCACGGTCTGGCCCGATGGAACGAACCCTTGCAACGGAATAGCTTGACTAATGCAGGTTTTGATGGTGTCAAACTCCTCTTGCGCCTCTGCGTCCCACTCAAACTTGGTCTTGTCTCTGATGAGTTGTCGCATTCTGTATGTCCGGGTGGCAAAGTGTCTCACAAATTTACTATAATACTCGGCCATTCCCAGGAACGACCTCACCTCTTCCTTGGAGCTGGGTGCCTTCGCCTCCTTTATGGCCGTCACATTTCGTTCTTTGGGTGAAATTCCGCTCGTGCTGATTTCATGCCCCAAGTATGTCACCGAATGGGTCCCTATCTTGCACTTACTCCATTCCGCCGTTAGCCCTTTGTTCTGCAACACTTCCAGCACGCTCCGCAACTTCCTGTCGTGATCACCTTTCGACGAGCCCATCACCAATATGTCATCCTGAAAGTATTGTACTCCAGGAATGTCCTTGAACAAGCGGTGCATCAGCTTCTGAAAAACAGCCGCTGCGGATGCCAGGCCAAAGGGCATCCTCCGGAACTGGTAGCACCCAAATGGAGTGATGAAAGCGGTGAACTTCCTGCTCGATGGATGCAGCTCTATCTGGTAGTACGCAGACGTGAGATCTATAGTGGAAAAGTGAGTCACACCTTTAGTCTTGGCGAGCATCTCCTCGATTCTGGGAAGGGGAAACTTTTCCACGATGAGACTTTTGTTGAGCTCGCGGAGGTCAACGCAGAGCCGTACCTGCCCATTTGGCTTCTTGACCACGACCAAGGGGGATAGCCACTCTGCACTATCCACCGGCTCTATGACACCTTGCTCTTCTAGCCTCCGGAGTTCCTGTTGTACTGCTCCGCTGGTGGATATGGGAATGTTCCTGACTTTATGCACCACCGGTACTGCACCCTCCTTGAGGACCATTTTGTGAACGAACTTGTCCAGTTTTCCCACTGATCCGTCAAAAACTTTGGGGTATGCTGATTTCCAATCTTCCTCTCTCGTGAGGGGCCACTCGTCCGTCAAGAGAATCTGTTCTTTACCTCCCGGGTTGAGTATGATCCCCAGATCACCTGCATCTCTCCACCCCAGCACTGAAGGTCCTTTCTCAGCTATGTACAGGGTGCACGTGGCCGACCTCCCTCTAAATTCGAAGTCGAAGTCTCGGCACCCCACCAAAGGAATGGCATTTTCCGTGTACGAGATGGGTCTGATGTCCGGCGGCCATAGGTCTGGCCCCACCACAGGCACAAAGTCTTCCTCCCATATGGACCTTTGCACGATGGTCCAAGGAGATCCTGAGTCGACGGCCACGTGTACCTTCACTCCCCCTATCAGCATGTCCGTGCGAGGCTTGTCTCTTCGCTTCCCCGTCACCTCAAGTACCTGGTCCTCGATGCACAACACCAAGTCGTCGTCATCCAAATCGTCCTCCTCGCTGACGTCGGCTGCGGCCGCATCGACGCACTTGACCGTGGATTTCTTCCCCTTTTTGCGGCAGACTTTCTCAAAATGGCCGACCAGGCCGCAAAATGAGCATCTGGCGCGAAATGCGGGACAGCGTTTATCCTGCGCCGAATGTGCCGTGCTGCCACATCTATAACACGCAAACTTGTTGTCTGTACTAGGGCGGCCTGCCTGCTTCCCTGTCCATCTCAAGTCCTTCCTCTGATCACCATACACTCCCTTGGCTCTCCCAGGCTGGGGTGCATCTTCTATTTTGTTTACCATTTGCCTCGGCGCGTTCTCCCGTTTTGCTGCCTCCGCACCGCGTCGTGACATCTCAGCCTTTTTGACCATCGCCACCACTTCTTTAAGGGACGTCTCACTCTGCGCCCACAGTTTGTCCTGGACCGACCTGCACGTGGTGTGCATAACAATTTGGTCTTTTATATATTCTTCCTGAAGCCCTCCATACTGGCACGTGATGGCCAAGCGTCGGAGCGCTGCCACGTAATCATCAATCGACTCACCAGCCTCCTGCTTCCGCTGCTGGAAATTATACCTGTCTATAGAGACACAAACTGCTGGGCGGTAGTGGCTGTCCAGGTCATCTAGGGCGTTTTTGAAGACATCTGTCTCATTCACTCCCCTCTCCTTGGGCACCAGATTCTTGAACACTCTCACCCCTTCCGGGCCCAGGTTGTGGAGCAATAGTCTCTTCTTCCTTTCCGAGGTGAATTCCCCTTCATTCTCATCTTCGAGTGCCTCAATATAGTTTTGAAAATAATCCTTCCAGTCCTCCCATTTTAACTGCGGTTCGCCCGGTCTAGGCAGGAATGGGACTGGGGCCATCAGAGCAGACGCTTGATTTGCCATTCTGGCTTCACCTCTGGGGTCTACCCCTTGGGCACTGTGTTGGCCGAGTCCACCGGATGCTCCCGCACTCTCTGCCGTGTTCCCTTGCCCTCTGGGACTGCCAGACGTGCTATCCCTTCTAGTCTGTGTGGGGTCGTCTGTTTGCGCCCTTTCCTCTGACTTGGGGTCAATGCCCTTGGCTGCCAGGGTGCTGGCTATGCTCCCTTTTCCTAGCCCAGCACTGACCTGGTTGTTTGAGCCGGCTCAGGTGGGTTCCCGTGGTTGTTTCAGCTGCTGCCACGCCCTCTGCTCGTTTGTTCCTGGATTGTCTGTTGCTGTTGTCCTACTGCTGTAAGTATGGGGCTGTCATGGAGGGTCTGCTCCTGACCCTGAAGTGCCTGGTGTTCGTGGTCCCAGCCTCGTCGCCAATGTAATGTTGATTATGCCCCCACACATGCACAGAGTCCAGGTAGGTAAATTGGCTTGTCTTTATTACAATTATTAATATGCCAACACGAGCTAAAGGGCGCCGAGCGTCTAACACGACTGCTCCGGTCGCCAGCTCCGTTCTCCCTGCTTTCGCGCCTTCACTCTGGCGCCTACCGCGCATGCGCGCCCTTCGCGCTCTTGTCTATGGCGTGACGCGTCATCGCGTTCACGCTCATAGACTAGAGCGCATCCTACAGACAGCAAGCACACATATTAAGGGAGACACATCATTCCGACACTGTCTCTGTTACCGAACGGACGCCGATGAGCACGAGGTGAGGAACTGTACCTGCTGGCCTCCTCCCCTTGTACTTAATACCCTGACGGCCTCTTAGTTAATAGACTCTGTGCCGCGACCCCCTTTTTGTGATTGTTTGTGTTTTGAACCAGGCATTCTAGGAAATTGTGCACGTGAATCCACTCATTGGTCGCTTCGTGTTTTTAGATAAGACTCTGTGCCACGGCCTAATTGAATTGCTTTTGAACTGTGCAGTATTGAGCTTGAGAGGGGGCTGTTGGCTTCTCACCTACCTGTTATATGAACATGGGGTATGCCGGATGCTTCACATCACATACCACCATAGGTCTGCTCTACTGATCTAACGGTTTACCTCCACCCTTAACACCTGTTACCATCATTAGGCACTAATGGCACATTTTTTACTTTATTTTTACTTTATCCTTCTTCCTCAGTAATATGGGGAATCAATTACCCACATGTGACCTGTTGGATATGACATAGGTGTATGAAACTCAGACAACTCATACTCTGATCATTGTTATTTCAGAAATATATCTAATTGAGTTGCATTAGCGGACTGACTCTGGATGGGCTTCCATCTATGTCATTTTGAGCCAAGAAACACGGCACTATCCGCACATGGATTGGAGCGGGTAAGCTCAATAATTGCAGGTCTATTGGATGTGCTCGTGTTTAATTAAGCTCTAGGATGTTCTATTTTGAATCATGCTCTGAGAGCATCCTTTCCCCCATCAGATTAAGTACATTCTACCAGGGGTTGGTTGCTCCCTTCCACCGCCTTCCCTACACATCTCGTCCTGAGGAAAACTCGCAGGCAAGGCTTAAACATCCTACATGCCACAAGTCGAGTCGAAACGTCAACAACCATTCATGTACCTGGACCCATTCTCGTACCACTGCCACGTGCCACAGATGATTACAATTTGTGATTGTACTAACCATTGTAAATAGACCCTGTAAAATAGCAATTGGGACAGGACAGCTAGATTGATACGTATGGTCAATCTCACACAAAAACGTCAACCGTTTTCTATTCTTCACCTTGGGAATTAGTTCCCCCACCTACTTACTTTCGAGCACCACTTTCCTTGCACGTTCCCCCTCTGGAGCAACCACCAAATGTATAGCGATAAAGTTCCATTTATGTAAATAAATTTGGTTTTGTTACATATGAAGTTTATATCTCTGCACAACCTTTCATGCATATTACAAGAAAAGATCGTATTAAAGTATTTTGTCCATGAGGAGCGCGAATTGGTTGCTGCGCAAAAATTTAGATTTTGGGATTAATTCCAATATTGTGAAATGTTGGGTCTGAGGACCATTGTTCTTCTATATTGTAACCGATGAAGACATATTTACTCAGGAACATATGTGTGCATGCAGGTGTATGCTTATGACTGCGCAAGTAAGTGTGTATGTGTGTGCGTGATGTTCTTCCATGCTTAACCCAAGTATGGTGTGGGCAATGACAATAAAGGTATTCTTGCCATATTGTGGGAATACGTGCATAAACCGGGCCACTCTTGGTATAATGCTGCCACAGCAAAATGGCGATAATTCATGACGTATTCGGATATCCAAGACATGATTGTCAACAGCCTCTTGTAATGTAGCCCTGACATTATAACGGTAATTCTTAGCAGAAGATGCTCATTCCTGGCATACGAAGGTGGAGCGTGTTTTCAAAAATAAATGATTTTATGTAATAGTAAAAAGTGCATATTTGTATAAAAGAACAATCTCCCCTTCTAAGTCACTTAGAAGTGACACAGCGTTTGACCCAAAAAAATCTACCAGTGAAACCATAAGGCTGCATTCATTGTTATAAATAAAGTAGTAGAATTCAAAATTGTCTCTCCAACAAATGTATGGGACTGGACCCCAACTGGGAAGAATTACTGACCCAGATGATTCAACTGCACAATAGAGATAATAAAAACATTCTCTATGAAATGTGGCTTACTCTTGTCAGTGTTTGGGTGGTTCCTAACCACCTATTCCTGACTCTCCATGAGGCGGACGTTGTGCAGTAAAGACTTGTACATTTGCATTATTTTCTATTTGTACCTCTTCCCTGTGTGACTTTACAACCTGTACATTTGCAATTTTTGTTCATGTTTGTGTCTTGTGTGTAACTCATGTGGTCCAAAGTCCTTATGTATCGCAACTGGTTATTCTTTTGTAAAGCGCTCTGACACCTTCGGGTAATGTTCGCGCTATAGAAAATCGCTTTAATAAAATAAATTAAACTCATCGAGGTGATGAAAAACCACCAAACCAGAGGCCCGCCGCGCTCATCAGATATGCACAGTTTGCACTCTGTGGAAAACCGGTGCTATGTTAGAGAAGGGGATCTCAAATTATGGCTCAGATCTCTTCATCAAAGTGACCAAAAGCCGATAACAAAATGGTCTGTTCCACACTTACAGTGCGAATGGTTGTGTTTCTTGTTATGGGGCCGTTACCATGTGTCTCAAGATATCACGATTGGCGGGAATACACTCCCTGTGCTCTCAATCACATTCAAGTATGCAGGCAGAACATACTAGATAAGGAGTGAGGTAATTTAGATAATACGTGGGAAATGGAGTCAGAGCTGATAACATTGCAGCAGGGTGAGGCTAAAAAGCCTTGATTGCTGGTGTGTTGAAATCTGTGTGCGAGCAAGAGCATTTGTGCATGTGTGTCTTTGTGTATGTGTGTGGGCTTGTGTGTGTGTGCGTGTGTGTGCACGTGGCGTGGGTGTGCGTTTGTTGACCGTTTTGTCTTTGTTCTTATGCCTATTTCTTTACTGGCCATTCAGCCACGACAATTTTTTGGGGGCATGTGTGTGTATATGTGCCTGTGGTGGCCATTTTGTTTTTGTTTTCCACACCTCCTCCTTCGCTTGCCATGTGCTGGATCAGCTAACTACTACCATTTTGTGCAGTCAGTGTATGTTGTATTCTTATATTCCATATTTAAAACTCATATTCTAGGAAGAAGTTCATGCAACGTTTGTTAATTTTTTGTTTTTTTCATGATATTTTTGTTTGTGCTTGTGGCTTATTGTACTACAGTGCTGTTGTTTTTGATTCAGTAATTCGATTTTGCCTGACCCAACTTCCTTAGCATCCTGGTGTTACCTTGAGGTATCTGTACATAGCAGCGGACCTGTGCTGCAAGACCAATCGCACAGCTTCTATAGAGCACGTCACAATCTTATTTTGTTTCACGTTTGTTTTTATTTTGTCATATTTTCCACATGTAATCCAAACTTTTCCTGCTTTAACACGATGGAACAGTCCAAATATCCTTTAGCTTCACATGAAATAGTTGTGCCCATCCAAGCCTCGTACTACTTCACGTTAACGATATGTAATTCATGAAAGACAGCTTTAATTAAAATCCCAATGCATTTCGGGCTCTTCTTTTTAGCCCTTCGTCAGGGGAAGCTGTTAAAAGCTTCCCCTGACGAAGGGCTAAAAAGAAGAGCCCGAAATGCATTGGGATTTTAATTAAAGCTGTCTTTCATGAATTACATATCGTTAACGTGAAGTAGTACGAGGCTTGGATGGGCACAACTATTTCATGTGAAGCTAAAGGATATTTGGACTGTTCCATCGTGTTAAAGCAGGAAAAGTTTGGATTACATGTGGAAAATATGACAAAATAAAAACAAACGTGAAACAAAATAAGATTGTGACGTGCTCTATAGAAGCTGTGCGATTGGTCTTGCAGCACAGGTCCGCTGCTATGTACAGATTCAACTTTATTTACATGCGCCGAGGCGAGGCATGTTACCAATCTGCACGCATGAAAGGATTCTTTTGCTTAGAACCGGAGAAAAATAGATAAACAGGTGTGCCACTGCACCCCCGTGTTCAATTTAAAATTTTGCTTGCCTCACAAGCAGTGTGCACCCAAGAGGAAACGAGCCAAACATGATGAACAATTACATCATCACGATGGAAACCGTCAAGTTTCATGGATAAAAACAAGAGACTGATGAATTCGCTCACATTAAATTGTTTCAACTTATCACAATGCATTCAGTAAATGAACAGTGATTGAATGTTTAGTCTTCTAGAACTATATGTATTTAACATCAATGGTATAAGTTCGTTTTTCAAAATAAGTTATGCACCTATGTATATTCTACTGTGACCGTATTTTATTGTGACCATATTTTGGGTTTCGTTATTTAATTTTGCATGGTACATAGGGTGCTGCACATTTCCATTGGAGTATTTAGACTATTGATTGCTTTTCTGTCATGTGAATGAAAAGCGTTAATCCGGGTTTGTTCGTAGGGTGTTGTACACTGATACAGATTGATGGGAGGTGTAGTTTTGGAAGGGAAACAGGAAGACGAGGGTAAACTCTGGAAGGTTTCTGGCACTTAATTAGATATAACCCAGTTCAGGTGATTAACATACCGGGAACGAGGGGCGCGAAACGCAGTGTTTAAATTGCGCAGTGAACAGCATTAGAGCTGCTTGAGAGGGAGATGGAGGTTGCAGCAGTGATGATGTGTCGGCAGTGTTTGGAAGGAGGCAGGTGAGACTGAGAGAGCACAAGTTTGAAAAAATGTATAAGTACGCCATATTTACAAGCACGTAGTTAGTTTAAACATGTTTTGCACACGAGTGTTTTATATTCAATAGCGAAATGTATAGAATGTTAAGTAGAGTAACCATAATTATAACGGTGTGAGATTAAATGTAGAAATGTTGGAGTATATGTGAAAACCTCATGGTTCTCTCATGTTAAAAGAGTCATGTCCGAATTAAATGTAACTTGGATTCCAGTATTTTGTGTAGGCCTTAGGGCAATTCACAGCAAACCTGAACGTGCTGCTAAAATAATGTGAGATAAAGTTGACATGGTTCTTTCAAAATGTACTATTGAACTTAGGGTTAAAAGTATATGCTTTATAGATGTGTTATTTTAGAAACGTATGCTAGTTAAGAATGTTTGCTGTGTAAATCAAGTTAACGTTTTAAGAGTGCAGGAACCTGCTGCATGTAAATCAAGTAGGCCAGAACAGATAATGTCATGTAGTTTAAATCGTCATGTGCTCGTTAGAGGAGAGGTCGTGAGGTGTCCAGTATGGAGCTCTGAGAGTGTTTTATGGCCTAAGATATGGTGAAGTCTGGAATTTGAGGCCCACTGCAGGACGAGCTGTATGCAGGTGCGAGGGTCCTAATCAGCTCGAATGAAAGGGACTTTGTTCAGTGGCGCCTTGCGCAGGCCTGTAGGAGTTTCCAGGAATTTCAGGGGGTATCAGCGCACGGAAGAAGCCGCCTGGGAACCAAGGCCAACTTTAACGAGGGTCTTCAAGAGTACCATCATGGAGTTTGCCGCGGAAAGATGTACCACGTGAGGGGCGTCCCAAGGGGCGTTTCTATTGGAAATGTGATTTGGTATTAGGGAAAGAGACCCGGGAGGAGGGCAGAGCAGATGATTTTGGGAGCCTAAGGAAGCGGATGGGTAGGCAGATAGGCTGATCAGGAGAGACCCATTATCAGAGAAGAGACAAAGAGAAGTGCGTGATCTTCTTAGGAAATCACCACGGCTGACACCTAGAGGGTAAAGATCTTGTTAAGTAGGGATGTCATTTAGTGTAGTGTAGGGACAGACTAACCTTAAATTTTCTTTCTGTAATGACTTTGAGGTTGCAACTTGTATTCATTTTGGCAACGCTCATGTTATTAGAAGTTGTACTTATTATCTTGTTCTTCAGACTCAGACTATTCAAAAAGTTCATGTTCATAGTGATTCCGATCTACCTCTTGAATCTCATTTTGAGAAGTTTGTATCTTCAGTTATCTTTGACTTTATATTAAATCTTTAAAACTTTATTTTGGTCAGTGGTCATTTAGAGTGGTGTAAGTTCTTAAATTGATTGTTTATTGCGAGATTACCTTTTACTCAAGACAGGTACCAACGATTCAGTCGACAGGAAATGGGATTTGGTAAGATAATTAGTAACCAGAAATCCCGCGTTAGCAGTTGGTAGCAGAGTGAGGATGGTTATCTTCTTGAGGAAGGTAATCTAGAGAGGTTAGTTTACCCCAAGGCCCGAGACGCCGAGAGACGAGCAGCGGAAGAATCGTGTGCCGAAAGGTGCAGACGGTGCGAGAAAAGCAGCAGTATCGGAGAGTGAGTATAAAAAGGGTCATGCGTGAACAGATTGCGGTGTTTTGTGTTGTATTTTTATTGTAATGTCTTGCGGAGTTGAATGCCTGTAGTGTGAAAGAGAGAAGGTTGTGAGCGCGCGCAACCTGGTAAACTGGTAACCTGGTAAACGGGTGTACTGGTGAAATCTTAAGTTCAGGCCAGAGCTTAAGTGGTTTTGGGTGTATCGAACATCCAGGGTAGTTGTCGACCATAGTACGGAGGTCACGAGGTACCATTGACCGCCGTGGATCCAAGATAGGGGGAGTGTAAGAGTGAGTGTATGAGTAACGGACGCTGGTCGAAAGTTACTGCGTGTGAGTAACCTATCGGAGAAGGCGATTGTCTGGAAGTAAACGGAAAGACATTTCGCCAAGTTAGGGTGACAACTACAGAAAGACTGTGGGCGTACAGTCAAAGAAAGGTGATCGCTTGGACGGAAGTAATCATTTTTCAGAGTATGAATGGGATGCGTGCATGACCGAGGAGACGAGCTGAGAAAGGAGGGGAACTGCTGCGAAGGGGGACGGGTGACGTCGGCTAGAGCCGCGCTCTGATTGAGCGGTTGGTGTGACGTTAGCTAGAGCCGCGCTCTGGTTGGGCGGCTAGAGTGACGTCGGAGGAAAGCCGCGTACGGATAGGCCAGTTAGTGAGAACGGCGCTGAGATTGGTGGAATATCATCAGGAAGTAAACAAACGCGGAGAAAAGAGAAATCATGAAGTGTTTTAAGTGTTTGAAAGGGATTTTTAAACGTAAACAAAGTGAACATTATTACGGGGAAGAGGCTCCCCCAGAGGGTACGCCAGCTCATTATATGGCAACGAATGTGGGGCTGCATACGATATTGTGGATTGGGGCTTGGAATAAGCTTACGGAAGGAAATGAGGAAATGCAGTTCCCGAAGTATGGAACGTTTAAGTTAGAGGTGTTACATCGGCTAAAAGCAACCATGTCCTCATCGAAACCCTCACCTAGACCAACACAGTTTGAGGCTCTTAATGCATGGATTAAGGCTGCACACGACCGAAATTTGAACAGGCGTCAACAAAGGCTGACGCGATCGGTAAGGGCAGTGCGAGATTCCAAATGGGATGAGGAGGAAAAGCGTTGGAGGGTACAGACTATTGAGGTGGAGAAAATGTATCCGATGAGGGAGGTGTCAGGAGGAGGAAGCCTCATGGAAGAAGACGAGGAAAGCGAGTCGGAGGACAATCTGATAAACAGATTGTTAATGGATAGACCACCTCCGAGAGTGGGATTGATAGAAGATAGAGGGCTCGCAAGGGAAGATGGGAATGAGATAGAGATATATACACCACTCCCTATATCGGAATGGACACCTAGCAAAGGCGGAGAAACACCTCCAAACAACACTGTACAGAGTGTAGTGGGAAGGTTTGTGGTGCAGAAAACGCCAACCACAGAAAGGGTTGAGTCTGTGGGATTGCCAGACGCTCTTCAAGTGCCTGTTACCATAGGACCCATAGTTTCGATCTATAATTCTGAGAGAGATAGAGGGGAACAACAAAGGCAATTGGATAGGGAAAGGATTGAGATGGAAAGGAGGAATAATGTGACGAATGCATGGAAACAATTACCAGGTTCGGTAACGTGGAACACCCCATTAGACACAACTGTCGGTCCCAATTCAGAACAGGGAGGTCCGAGAGGACCAATGGATCTAAGGGGACCGCGGCCAAGATCTTTTTCAGAGTTAAGAGCTGATTTGAGGGAATGGGACGGGTCCATAGTATCTCCGAGTAACAGGACAAGAACGGAACCAGAGTGGGAAAGCAGGGGAAACGGGACAGTATCTCATTGTGGGGCCAGCGAGAGTAGTCAGAGCCGGGAAGGCCAAAGTCAAGAGAATAGAGGGGATGCATGTCCTACAAATCAGAGAGAACAGCCGGAACAAAATACTAAGATTGTAGAATGTGAGGAAATGTCCCGTCTCTGGGGGAACGGAGGAGATGAGGCGGTACGGGCTTTTCAGAATAGGTTTAGGTGCCTTCATCATACACTTGGGGAAGACGTTCAACATTGGAGAAAGGAGAACAGCGATAGGTCCCGCCACGCCTCGAATAATCAGGAATCACAGGGAAGTAGGGAAGAGAGAGGGAGTAATAGAACCTCTTACCCTCTATCCCGTGAAACTAGCCAGGATGGAGAGAGAGAGGCTGGGAGGCATGAAGGAGTGTTTCACCACCCACCCCGAGAAGACGGAAAGGCATGGGATCTAGAGAGATGGGAACAGGGGAGGACTCCTTATAATTCACCAATACCTAAACGTAGATCTCGGAGCTGGGATGGGAGAGATGCGGATGGAGGAGCTAAATTGAGTGTCTTGAAAGCTGAAATAAAGGCAAAAAGGCTTGATGTTACCAGTTTAAAATCAGATGTTGATGAGATAATAGATGGAACATTGCCTTTGGAAAGGATAGAATTGTACGAACAGGATGAGTTATTGTTCATGGCAAAGGATATTACTAGGAAAGCTAGAGCGTTTCATGAAAAACTGACTGATTTGGCAGACAAGTATGCCGTGGATTTGTCTAGGACAAGGGCATTGCAGAGCAACCACAGATTACAGTACGCAGACCAAGATCTAGATGAGAAGAGAACTACTGGATTAAAAACACACATAAGAGAGTTGGTAACAGGGATAAGAGTGTGGAGAGAACTGGATAAATGGGAAGAAAGGTGGTCGAAAAAGGGCACGGTTAGGAGAAGTACAAATGTATTGACTTCTGAGGGAAGGGCAATGCATATGGAGGCATTCCCTTTGCGAGAAATATCAAATGGAAATTATGTACATGTGCCCTGGAGTAGAGGAGACTTAGCCGCATTTACCAACTCATTTCCGAAGTTGCGGGACAATCCAGTCGAGTGGTATAAGCAGGTAGAGAGGTTTGTTAAAATTTCGAAAGTATTGTGGATAGATTTGAACACGTTGTTTGACATCGTGGTCCCATCTGATTTGTGGACCCCGTGCAAGACTAGTGTCGAATGGCCAAATGCTGAACCATTGAGGGATGTTCGAACTAATGGACCATCTGAGATTGTCATGCGAAAGTATGAAAGGGTAATAGCATGGCTGAAAGATAAGGTACCACCACAGGATATAGATTGGGTAAAAATAGACCGAACAAGGCAGGAACCCAAGGAGACAGTTCACGAGTTTTATGAAAGATTGTTGAAAACATTCAAGCAATACAGTGGACTAGATGTAATGGATCCCAAAGACATAGGGCAGTTCGTGTCAAAGTTTGTCTTGGGGTTGAGACCTGATATTTGTTTGATGATACAGCAACATTTAATCTGTTGGCAGAACAAACCACTAGATGAGATTTTACGATATGCGAGGTACTGCAGTGACGAGATAGATTCTAAAGCCAAGAATCTAAAGGAGAAATTGATGGTGGTGCAAATGCAGTCCGCTGGGAAGGGTGGACAGCAGAAGCAGGGGATGGGACGAAAACCAAATGGTCAGAACAAAGATAATGAAGAAGGGCAGAGACCTAGGATAGACTTTGCCACTTTAAAGAAAACGACAAAGTGTCATCTGTGTCATCAGGTGGGGCATTGGCGACGCGAGTGTCCCTTTAACCCTGAAAACGGAGAGCTAGAAGTAGAAGAGCAGGTCCAAGAAGACCCAGTGCAAAAAGTGACAGTCCCAAGCAGTAAGGTGGCCAAAGGGGGGACTTCGGCTCCACGGGCCCAATTCCCACAGCCACCGAAGATAGCAGCTGGAGGAAAGGTCTTTAAACAAATGCCTCTGTTTATCGAGGAAGAAAAATGTTATTACATTGATCCATTGACAGGACAACGGGTGAGCAGTGAAGAAGACTGTACCCTCGGGGCAGTTCTAGAAGTGGATCAGAGAGGGCCATTTGTTGAGGCAGAAGTGGCAGGGTGTCCCACTACGTTCTTAGTGGACACTGGGGCTACTCGTTCGACTCTGAGATCAGCGGTAGTTCCAGACTTGCCGATGTCAGGGGAAACAATTCAGGTGGTAGGAGTCGCAAATAAAAGAATGACTAGTCCCTTGACAGAACCAGTGTCTGTGAAAATTGGAAACCACATGAACGAACATCAGTTTGTGGTTTGTGACTCGAGTCCGGTATGTCTGTTAGGAAGGGATTTGTTGTGCAAATTGAACTGCACCATATACTGCACCCCGCAAGGAGTGGAGGTACAGACTACCGACGATGATGCTACCTTTAAGGTGGCCAATTCAAAATTCTGTGTAGAACTATATCCTACTCTGACTGTAGAAGATCTTCCACAAGACTTAAGAGATGCAGTGGCGTCAGAGGTGTGGGATTTCACAGGAGAAGATATAGGATTGATTAAAGGGGTAGAACCGGTAAAAATTCTGGTAAAACCAAATGTTGAGTTTCCAAGAACGCCTCAATACAAATTGTCCCAGGAAACGATTGCGGGAATAAAGCCTGTGATCGAGTCAATGATACAGCAGGGAATACTGAAGGAAATCGTGGGCAGTCCTTGTAACTCCCCGATTATGGGTTTGCAGAAACCTAGCGGGAAGTTTAGGATAGTTCAGGATTTACGAAAAATTAACAACATAGTCGTTTCATGTTGTCCCGTGGTACCGAATCCATCAGTAATATTGTTTCAAATACCATGTCAAGCAGAATGGTTCACAGTGATAGATCTTTGTCAGGCTTTCTTTTCAATCCCATTGGATGAAGAGAGCAGGTACCTTTTTGCGTTTAAAATGGAAGATCGCGTTTTAACATGGTGTCGAATCCCACAAGGATTCACAGACAGTCCATCCATCTTTAATCAGTTGTTGAAAAAGAATCTTGAGAATCTAGTACTGCCACAGAACTCGGTTCTGGTACAGTACATAGATGACCTACTTGTTGCGTCAGAAACAGAGGAAGCTTGTAAAGTAGATTCAATTGCCTTACTGAATCATTTAGCTGAAAATGAACATAAGGTATCTCCGAGCAAGTTACAGTATTGTCTGACAGAAGTACAGTATCTAGGGCACAGGTTAGAAAAAGGGAAACGTAAGGTGTCCCCAGAGAGGATTGAGGCGATAATGAAAATGAATGCGCCTACAACACAGAGAGAAGTTAGAATGTTCTTAGGAATGGTGGGTTACTGCCGACAGTGGATAGTTAACTTTTCACTGAAAGCAAAGCCCTTACAGAAACTGACGCACAAGGAGGTGAGTGATCCGGTACCATGGGATGAAGAATGTCTGGTGGCGTTTTTACAGCTGAGAGACGATTTATGTCGTGCTCCGGCTCTGGGAATGCCAGATTACGAAAAGTCATTTTCACTCTATTGCTGTGAGAGAGAGGGATGTGCTTTGTCAGTCTTGGCACAGACCCACGGTAATGCCCGTAGACCAGTTGCATACTTTTCGGCTACATTAGATCCAGTAGCCGCAGCGTTGCCCGGATGTCTCAAATCCGTTGCCGCAACGGGTGTCAGCATTGAAAGGAGCGAAAGTATTGTAATGGGACATCCAGTGGTGGTGTATATACCGCATTCAGTTGAATTGTTAATGACCAGGACGAAGACGCAGCATCTGACCAATAGCAGGCTCACGCGTTATGAGCAAGTTATACTTGCCGCAGAAAACGTGACTCTCAGGAGATGCTCTGTCTTGAATCCTGCTACTTTGATGCCATTACCTTCGGTAATAGAAGGCGAAGGATGTGAAGACCACGATTGCCTTGATGTGACTGAACTATGCACGAAACCCAGACCAGATATAGTGGATGAGCCATTGTCTGACCCCGATGAAATTTACTTTGTTGATGGCTCATGTTTAAGAGACGATACTGGTCGGTTAAGAGCAGCTTATGCTGTTTGTACCATTACTGGAGTTGTGGAAGCCGCTTGCCTGGAAGGAGTACATTCCGCACAGGTAGCAGAGATTATTGCCCTAACTCGTGCCTGCATAGCAGGAAATGGAAAGAGAGTCACCATCTACACGGACAGCCAATATGGTTTCGGTGTGGTTCATGATTTCGGGCAGTTGTGGTCTCAGAGGGGTTACATGACCTCCTCTGGTTCGCCCATTCGAAATGGAGAATTTGTGCGATTGCTGATAGAAGCATTACAAGGTCCTGTTGACATTGCAGTAGTGAAGTGTGTAGCTCATACTAAGAATACAGATTTTGTGTCACAAGGTAATAGATATGCTGATGAAGTCGCACGCTATTGTGCGGAACAAAGTTATTCTTTCTCAAAGGTGGAAATAGAAGGTGCAGAAGAAAAGACTGAATTAAGTATGATGTTAGAAACTGTAGACACTTGGGAGGATTTAAGGATAATGCAGGAGAACGCACCTGAAACAGAGAAAAAGGCATGGGAAATAGCAGGCTGTGTGCGAAGTGAAATGGATTTTTGGGTTTCAGCAGATGGGAGAGCTGTGTTACCTGAAGAATTAGCTAATCCCATGGCGAGAGAAATACATGGTCCAGTACATCTAGGAAGGGATGCTATGATGAGAGTTTTTAGGCAGACTTGGTATTGCCCGAAATTCAGAATAGCGGCAGAATCAGTATGTAAGCGATGTGTTACCTGCCAACAACTGAACGTAGGCAAACGAACACCAGTCACACTGAGTCACATTGGGAGGTCGGGGGGGCCTTTCAATAGAATGCAACTAGATTTCA
This sequence comes from Lissotriton helveticus, assembly GCF_964261635.1. Lineage (NCBI taxonomy): Eukaryota > Metazoa > Chordata > Amphibia > Caudata > Salamandridae > Lissotriton > Lissotriton helveticus. The sequence goes on along the minus strand of NC_136063.1, from coordinate 779,026,247 downwards.
TCGAAATGCCAAGAGTCAATCGCCTTCGGTATGTGTTGGTGATTGTATGCGTATTTTCCAGATGGGTTGAAGCGTACCCTACACGTAGGTGCGATACACTCACAGTGGCTAAATTGTTGCTCAGGGAGTTGATACCGCGCTTCGGGGTGCCTGCCTCTTTGGAATCGGACAGAGGAAAACATTTTAACAGCGAAATAGTGAAGATGTTGTGCTCCACACTGAATATCGATCAAAAGCTGCATTGTAGTTATCGACCAGAAGCTTCAGGAATTGTGGAACAAGTGAATGGCACTTTGAAGAATAGATTGGCTAAAGTAGTGGCATCCACATCTTTGAGTTGGCCAGATGCTCTTCCATTGGTGCTCATGAGCATGCGCAGCACACCTGATAGGAGGACAGGTCTCTCTCCCCACGAGATCCTGATGGGGAGGGCCATGAGACTTCCTACAGTTCCAACTACTGCTCTATTGAATATTACAGATGATCTGATCTTGGATTATTGTAAAGGACTGTCTGACGCCATCCATTCTGTGTCCCTTCAGGTGCATGCGGCTGAAGTTCCAGCAGCGAGGAACCTGTGTCATGACCTGAACCCAGGGGACTGGGTCTTGGTTAAAAAGCACGTCCGGAAGAACTGCCTAGATGTTCGCTGGCGTGGGCCCTTTCAGGTAATCCTGATCACGAACACCGCGGTGAAGTGCGGGGGGCTGCCAAATTGGATCCATGCATCCCATACTAGAAGAGTTCCAGCACCTCTAGAAGGAACAGCTCCCATCCCAGACGAAAGCCCGGAAGTGGAAGAAGAGTTGCAAGAAGGGATTGAGGCAGCTGAGGAGGTGTCGGAAGAAGTTGGGAACGCATCGGATTCAGAAGAAGAGCGAAGGCAGGATGGCAGTGAGACAGAAGACGCAACCGAAGGAGAGAGCAGAAGTGAATACGACTCAGACTCAGATCCGTATCGGAGCGATCAAGAACCAAGTGGGAGGACAAGGAATAGGAGAATAAGGCTTGGAGCTGCCACTTGGCCAACAAGGAGAAGAAGGCTAAGTTTGAGGTCGGCCCAGGAAGAAACGCTTACTCCTATATCCGAAGACTCAGATCCAGAAGAAGATATCCAGGATCAAGCCGAGGAGGGTCTTAGAAGATCAAGTAGGGTGCGAGTGCCTAGCAGAAGATACTCTACTCCCGACTGGACCTACCTTGTTGCAGATGTCTGGGAGACACAGAACAGGGAGGATCAGGGAAGTGGAACTGATCAGAACTGACCCGATCATCACAGTGCAAATAAAGTTTCTACTGCCAGGAGCGGAGACCGAAAGGTTGCTGACACTCAACATCGTTCATCCTGCTCTCCTGAGTGGAATAAGAAAGTTGCTTTTAGAGACAGTTGAGTTTCCAGTTTGCTGTTCACGATATCCAATATTGGAGGGAACTCTTCTTCGTTTGGAAATGCTTGAGCGAGTAGTAGAAATGTTAGGAGCACTTATTGTTGTGGACTAATACCATATTGTGAATGTCTTCAAAGGGGCGCAGAACTGGAAAGGTGAAGAAAGTGATCTTGATTAGAACGGACCCCTTTGTAACTGTGGATGTAGAACTGATAGTACCAGGAGTGGAGATTGAAAAGACATTAACTCTTCATTTTGTTCGTCCCCTGGTCCAGAGTGAAATAAGGAGAATAATCCTAGAGACAGTTGAATTCCCGTGTTGTTGCAAGAATTGCCCAGAACTTGAGGGAATGTTTCTTCGTATGGACATCTATGAGGATGTAGTGTCACTCCTTGAACCATACATAACTTCAGACGAAAATAAGACTGTTGCAAAGAAATTGTAAACTTGTTGCAAGATAACCTAGCGCCGAGTGGAAGAAGAAAAGTGATAGGGGTTTCATTTTAGTGGATGGAGAAGGGCTAGGGTTGTCTATATTACTGGACTTTGAATTGTTTTGCGGAAATAAATTGTCAAGCTTCCAAGTGTTCCGAGAAAGACATTGCAAGAGAGAAAGACTTTGTTTGAAAAGAAGAGGAAGTGAATGCTGGAAGATAGTCGAAAAATACACTGTTTGAGAACATGGAGGCTGGCAACCCGAACCGCAGGGCAAAATGTATAGCTGTTACATTTTTAGGAGTAGTGGTTTCTCTTATAATTTTAGTGGTAACTGTTTCATTCCTAGCGGGACACGAAGGGGATGGAACCACAGTTAAGGAGGATAAGGGAGTGTCAACACCGAGAACTACCATTATTAAGGAGAAGGGAAACATCAATGAGAAAGACAAAGCGTTGTTAGATGCAGAAGTAAAAAGGTTACACATGGATGAGTCACAGGGGAATTACAAGTCAAATGCTTATGCTAAGTTGCTTTATGAATATGTTGATGCCATGGAGGTAAAGGACTGCTATGTCTGTATGCAATTACCAATTTCGGTGGAGGAGGGTATCAAATACCATCATCTCCCGTTGACATATGGGATAACGTGCAGTTTATTGTTAAGTATGTTTTATGGACGAGACGGATTTGAGTATTACTTCTCGAATTTCGACTCGACATTGCCAGAGGTTCCGAATTTCAAGCATTTGAACAAATGGGACTACTACAAAAGCGAAGACAGGTTACACAAATGGTTTATTCCATGGAGAACGTTAGATACTTCACATGCTCGAATCAACAATCTGACTTGTCAAATATCAGAAGTTGAGAAAAAGTTTATAGCACAGGTAGATACTAGATACAGGAAGCAGAAGGTATTGAAGGCATCAGGACAAGGGGAAACAGATTGGACCAAGGAGGAAAGGGCACAACAACGAAAAGGTAGTATTGGTCCAATTGCTTTGGATAAGGAGAAACGGGGGAAACTGTGCATTCACAGGAGTTACTCCTATTATGAAAACGTTTATGTAGGACAAGTAAATTGTGAACATGCCTTTCAATTGGAGTACTACTCTAAGAACTTCATGAAAGGGATGCAAGCAATACCAAATGTATATTTTGTATGTGGAAGATATGCCTATGTGAAGTTACCAGATAATTGGTACGGATCATGCTATCTGGCTGTTGTCTTCCCTAAAATATATCATGTTGAGAATTTAGACACGCCTAAGAAAGAAATATCAACTAGATGGAAGCGAGGGCTGGGTGCAGCAGAAGTAGTTGGAGATGTAATAGGTGCTGCATTCCCTTTCTTAGGATTGATAATGAATGACATTAAGATCAGGAGGTTAGCTACAGTCGTAGATAGACTGTCTGCCAGTACTGCAAGATCCTTGATGCTGATAGAGGGGGAGATGCAATCGATTAGGGCAATGGTTCTTCAGAACCGACTTGCTTTAGATGTTCTGTTAGCAAAAGAGGGAGGAGTCTGTAGGGCCTTGAAGGTACAGGAATGCTGTACTTACATTCCAGACAATTCAAAGCCTCTAGAGAAGTATATACAAAACATCACTGCCATACACTACGAAATTGAGGACCTAGCAAAGGTAAATGTGTGGGAAAAAGTAGGTCATGGAATGGGTAAAGTTGGAAGTTGGTTTGCCAACTTAGGAAAGGGTATCGTTTGGTACATATTGAAGCCCATCATCATAGTAGTGATTTGTGTAATCACTTTGTGGGGATTGGTGCGTTTGTATCAATGGTATAGAGCAAATAGGTTACAGAGAGCTATGAAGAAACAGGAAGAAGAGTTGACAGCGATGCAGGACACTCAATATAAGAGTCTGAAAGCATTAGAGAGTATGAAAAGAAGTGGTACTGCCCTGTCTTCACTTTAAAGGTTCTACATTTTTAGTGTCATGGTAATGATGACCCCTAAAGGTCATCAAAGGGGGGACTGAGAGAGCACAAGTTTGAAAAAATGTATAAGTACGCCATATTTACAAGCACGTAGTTAGTTTAAACATGTTTTGCACACGAGTGTTTTATATTCAATAGCGAAATGTATAGAATGTTAAGTAGAGTAACCATAATTATAACGGTGTGAGATTAAATGTAGAAATGTTGGAGTATATGTGAAAACCTCATGGTTCTCTCATGTTAAAAGAGTCATGTCCGAATTAAATGTAACTTGGATTCCAGTATTTTGTGTAGGCCTTAGGGCAATTCACAGCAAACCTGAACGTGCTGCTAAAATAATGTGAGATAAAGTTGACATGGTTCTTTCAAAATGTACTATTGAACTTAGGGTTAAAAGTATATGCTTTATAGATGTGTTATTTTAGAAACGTATGCTAGTTAAGAATGTTTGCTGTGTAAATCAAGTTAACGTTTTAAGAGTGCAGGAACCTGCTGCATGTAAATCAAGTAGGCCAGAACAGATAATGTCATGTAGTTTAAATCGTCATGTGCTCGTTAGAGGAGAGGTCGTGAGGTGTCCAGTATGGAGCTCTGAGAGTGTTTTATGGCCTAAGATATGGTGAAGTCTGGAATTTGAGGCCCACTGCAGGACGAGCTGTATGCAGGTGCGAGGGTCCTAATCAGCTCGAATGAAAGGGACTTTGTTCAGTGGCGCCTTGCGCATGCCTGTAGGAGTTTCCAGGAATTTCAGGGGGTATCAGCGCACGGAAGAAGCCGCCTGGGAACCAAGGCCAACTTTAACGAGGGTCTTCAAGAGTACCATCATGGAGTTTGCCGCGGAAAGATGTACCACGTGAGGGGCGTCCCAAGGGGCGTTTCTATTGGAAATGTGATTTGGTATTAGGGAAAGAGACCCGGGAGGAGGGCAGAGCAGATGATTTTGGGAGCCTAAGGAAGCGGATGGGTAGGCAGATAGGCTGATCAGGAGAGACCCATTATCAGAGAAGAGACAAAGAGAAGTGCGTGATCTTCTTAGGAAATCACCACGGCTGACACCTAGAGGGTAAAGATCTTGTTAAGTAGGGATGTCATTTAGTGTAGTGTAGGGACAGACTAACCTTAAATTTTCTTTCTGTAATGACTTTGAGGTTGCAACTTGTATTCATTTTGGCAACGCTCATGTTATTAGAAGTTGTACTTATTATCTTGTTCTTCAGACTCAGACTATTCAAAAAGTTCATGTTCATAGTGATTCCGATCTACCTCTTGAATCTCATTTTGAGAAGTTTGTATCTTCAGTTATCTTTGACTTTATATTAAATCTTTAAAACTTTATTTTGGTCAGTGGTCATTTAGAGTGGTGTAAGTTCTTAAATTGATTGTTTATTGCGAGATTACCTTTTACTCAAGACAGGTACCAACGATTCAGTCGACAGGAAATGGGATTTGGTAAGATAATTAGTAACCAGAAATCCCGCGTTAGCAAGAGTTCATATAAAATCTGGAAGATGTAACTATGGGATAAAGAGACAGGTTCAGTGTAGGGGGGAGGATTCGGGCATAGTAGTTCTGTGCAGACAAAGGGCGTTAATGTTTTGCATGTTCGGTTTAATTTTGATGACTGGGGAGGCTAGTGTTTACGTTGTAGCGCGAGCATATGGGCAGGTTCTACATCGAGGAAGGAGTGGGGGAGGTTATCGCGTTCAGTAAACGTAGCAGATTCAGAAAATCACTCAGCAAGTTAGTTAATAGTTCATGGGGTGATGTTTGGAGATTCACAAACCAGAATGCCATGAATACATTTGGGTATTAGAAATAACGTTGTGGTACTGAGGATTAATGTGGGTTGGTAATTTTTCCTACTCTTTCAATTTTAACAGCTTCCCCTGACAAAGGGCTAAAAAGAAGAGCCCGAAATGCATTGGGATTTTAATTAAAGCTGTCTTTCATGAATTACATATCGTTAACGTGAAGTAGTACGAGGCTTGGATGGGCACAACTATTTCATGTGAAGCTAAAGGATATTTGGACTGTTCCATCGTGTTAAAGCAGGAAAAGTTTGGATTACATGTGGAAAATATGACAAAATAAAAACAAACGTGAAACAAAATAAGATTGTGACGTGCTCTATAGAAGCTGTGCGATTGGTCTTGCAGCACAGGTCCGCTGCTATGTACAGATTCAACTTTATTTACATGCGCCGAGGCGAGGCATGTTATCAATCTGCACGCATGAAAGGATTCTTTTGCTTAGAACCGGAGAAAAATAGATAAACAGGTGTGCCACTGCACCCCCGTGTTCAATTTAAAATTTTGGTTACCTTGAGGTAGCCAGCAATATTTGTATTAAATTATTCAGTTTGCGCCTGGTCCTTATATTCCATGAGTTCCCCATGGTCCCAGTAGGGGAACCAACAATTATTTTATATATTTATTCAACTTTTACCTGTCCCCATATCCAATGGGGCCTCCATGGGACCTGAAGGGGCACCAACCAATATCTTTTATTTTTTTATTTTTGTGTGCACCTCTACCTCCCATGAGGTCTCCATGGGCCTTGGAGGGACACCAGCTATTATTTTATTAATTTATATGATTTTTGCCTGCCCTACCTATCTTGCTGAAGGTCCACATGGGCCTTGGAGAGGGACAGACAAATAGTTTATTCATGTGTTCAATTTTCGAATGGCTTCCCGCCTCTCATGGTCTTAGCATAGACCAGCAATGATGTTGCTAATTCATTCCCGGTTTACAAAACTTTATTCGGCATTATGCTATCAAAGTTCATACTCATTAAAATTGGACAAAAAGTTCCCATACAATAGAAATAATCAAAAATCAAGATAACAATTCATGTATGTGTTAAAATATAAATACATCATCATCCTGCCTGCCTTTGCCGCCTCCTGCCTGCAGATTCCTTCGCTCGCTGCCCGCTGCTCCTGGGAATTTCCTGCTGCTCCTGGGAATTTCCCGCTGCCCGCTGCTTCTTGGAATTTCCCGCCGCTGCCTCCCTGCGGCCCCGCCCCCCTGTGATTCCATTCGTCGCCCCGCTCCCGCCACCCAGCTGCTCCTCCCTCCCGGCTCCTTACTTATGACGCCCCCAGAGCGACCGCGCAGCGGAAGCGCGCAGCGGGAGCACCGATTGAGCGCCGAAGGTGTGCCAAAGGTAAGCCCGTCTGCGCCCGTCCGCGCCTGGCCCGTACCCAGCGCCAGGACCCCTGGCCCTCCCCGCCGAGGCAAGACGACCCGACTGACCTACGACGCCACCAATCTCAACGCACTCAATGCCGGCCGGACCCACGCCTGCTGCCGAGCCACCCCGGGACGCACCCACGGACCCTTCACCTGCTGCACCTGCAAGTTCACCTGCCTCGGAACCTGCCCCGCACCCGCCAAGACAAACACCAGCAGCAACCACCTCAAGTGCATCCTGATCAACACCCGCTCCGTCCACAGACACGCCGTGGAACTCTGGAACCTCCTCGACGCTACATCACCGGACGTCGCCTTCCTCACGGAAACCTGGATGAACGCCTCCTCCGCACCCGACATCGCCATCGCCATCCCGGACGGGTACAAGATCATCAGGAGGGACCGCATCAACCAGACCGGAGGTGGCATCGCCATCGTCCACAGGAACACCATCCGCATCACGACCGACGCCAACGACTCCTTCGCCGCAGCCGAACATCTCCACTTCCAGATTCACACCGACCCTAAGACGACCCTCAGAGGCACCCTCGTCTACAGACCCCCGGGACCACGCACACAATTCAGCGAAGACATCACAGACTTCATCAGCCCGCACGCCCTCCCCTCCACTGACTACATCCTCCTCGGGGACCTCAACTTCCACCTGGAGAACAACAAGGACCGCAACACCACCGCCCTGCTGGAAAACCTCGCCAACCTCGGACTCAAGCAACTGGTCAACACCCCCACCCATTACGCCGGCCACACGCTTGATCCCGTCTTCTCTTCCAGCAAGTACATCACCTTCAGCCACGCCACCGGACTCCACTGGACCGACCACAGCTGTGTCCACTTCAGCTTCAAAAGACCCACGACCCACCATCACCCGCAACAGGTACCTCACAGGAATTGGAGCAAGATCACCGCAGACCAGCTCACCACCTCCTTCAGCCAGAGCCCACCCGCCAACACAACGGACCCCAACGAAGCAGCCCGCAACTTCACACAGTGGCTGACCGCCTGCGCCGACGACCTCACGCCACTAAAGAACCCTCCCAGCAGACCCAGACGCAAGAAGGCATCCTGGTTCACCGACGACCTCAAGGACTCCAAGAAGACCTGCCGCACCCTCGAGAAAGCCTGGCTCCTCGACCGGACCACCGACAACATCACCGCCCTCAAACACGCTACCCGCAAGCACCACCAGCTCATCCGCACCACCAAGAAGAAATCCCTGAAGGAACGACTGGACAACAACGCCCACGACAGCAAAGAGCTCTTCACTATCGTCAAGAAGTTCTCCAACCCCAGCACCGGCACCAACGACATCACTCCGTCACAAGACCTCTGCGACTCCCTCGCCTTGTTCTTCCACCGCAAGATCGCCGACATCCACAACAGCTTCGGCGCCCCACCCAGGCACCCAACCGTCGAACCAACACCCCCCACCGCCACCCTTCGCACCTCGACCACGGTGACCACCGAAGACACAGCCCGCATGATGAACACCATCCACTCCGGATCACCGACCGACCCCTGCCCACACCACGTCTTCAACAAGGCCGACTCCACCATCGCACCCCAACTCCGGAACATCATCAACGCCTCCTTCAACACCGCCACCTTCCCGGAGAGCTGGAAGCACGCCGAGATCAGCGCCCTCCTGAAGAAACCTACAGCGAACCCCACCGATCTCAAAACCTTCCGCCACATCTCGCTCCTCCCTTTTCCTGCTAAAGTCATCGAGAAGACAGCTGACCGCCTTCCTCGAGACGAACGGATCCCTCGACCCCTCGCAGTCCGGCTTCAGAGCCAACCACAGCACCGAGACCGCCCTCATCGCAGCCACCGACGACATCCGGACCCTGCTCGACAAGGGGGAAACAGTGGCCCTCATCCTCCTGGACCTCTTCGCTGTGTTCGACACGGTCTGCCACCGCACCCTAGTCCAGCGCCTCAGCAACATCGGTATCCAAGAGAAGGCACTGGAGTGGATCATCTCGTTCCTTGCCGGAAGAACACAAAGAGTCCGCCTCCCCCCGTTTCGCTCCGAGGCCACCAAAGTCATCTGCGGCGTCCCGCAAGGATCTTCACTCAGCCCCACCCTCTTCAACATCTACATGAAACCTCTCGCAGCCATCGCACGCAGCACAACCTCAACATCATCTCTTACGCCGACGACACCCAGCTGATCCTCTCCCTCACCAGAGACCCCGACACCGCCAGAACCTGCCTACACGAAGGGATGAAAGACGTCGCCGAGTGAATGAAGAACAGCCGCCTGAAACTGAACTCGGACAAGACGGAAGTCCTCATCCTGGGATCTTCGCCCTCCGCCTGGGATGACTCCTGGTGGCCCCCAGCCCTGGGCACCGCACCCAAGCCAACCGACCACGCACGCAACCTGGGATTCATCCTGGACCCCTCCCTCTCGATGACCAGACAAGTCAACGCCGTCTCCTCATCGTGCTTCAACACCCTGCGTATGCTTCGCAAGATCTTCCGCTGGATCCCGACCGAGACCAGGAAGACTGTCACCCAGGCACTCGTCACCAGCCGACTGGACTACGGAAACGCCCTCTACGCCGGAACCACAGCCAAGCTACAGAAAAGACTCCAGCGCATCCAGAACGCCTCCGCCCGACTCATCCTGGATGTCCCCCGATGCCGCCACATCTCCAGCCACCTGAGGAACCTGCACTGGCTCCCCGTCGACAAGAGGATCACGTTCCGGCTCCTCACCCACGCACACAAGTCTCTCCACGACCTGGGCCCCAAGTACCCCAACGACCGCCTGACCTTCTACACGCCCACCCGCCAGCTACGGTCCACCAGCCTTGCCCTCGCAGCCGTACCACGCATCCGAAGAGCCACCGCCGGAGGAAGATCCTTCTCTTACCTGGCTGCCAAGACTTGGAACTCCCTCCCCATCCACCTTCGGCTGACCCAGGACCATCTCGCCTTCAGGAGACAACTCAAGACCTGGCTGTTCGAGCAGTAGCATACCCCTCCCCCCAAGCGCCTTGAGACCCTCCCGGGTGAGTAGTGCACTATACAAATGGCATGATTGATTGATTGATTGATCTGATTGATAGAAATGTCATGGCACTATAAAATCTTTATCCTAAAATAAAATAATTTGATTATTTTCACCTTAAGCAATGCTTTATTATTTTGCCTAATTCTCTACATACTCAACAGAAACTGTGAGACCGCAAACTCTACACAGTGACTAGTGTTGTTTCTTATAAATTCTCAAGACCTCTCTATGCATCCTGGTTATGAGATTGCGACACAGTGGATGAATGTACAGCCTCCTGAAACCTTAATACGCTGGGCAAAAGAATAAAACTTGCTCAATTGTTTCATTGGCCTCAGAACAAGATACACATTGCTCATCACAGGAATTCGGTGCACACCCCTATCTGGCTGTAAAAGAGGAAAGAGGGAGGGACCCATATCTAAACTGCAAGTAAACATTCCTTGCACTTCCCAGCTCGATTTCGTTCATAAACTGCTCCCACCCATAACCATCTTTCTGTTAGAGGAATGCCATGGTCAGGGATCGTACGTTAGGCTGGCTATGCAACAAACTCATCTTATTTTGCCAATAAGCATTCTTAATTTGGGCCTTGGAAATTTCACTTACCTCAAAGGGGGCATTCCACAACAGGCTGTAACGAATATTTGAGCGAGTTGCCCTCACAGACTTCAACCACGGAATAGCATCAGTACCCACACTGCACAATATCTCCAGTATGCCTGACTGATAAACAGCCAGTTCGGGGGAGGTCCAACATCTCTTCCAGTACAGGCCAATCACATCCATTATATTTGTTTGCCCCATATCCAGCTTTAAGGGGTGCAGCGGGGTGGTAATAGGAAGACCTGTTTACTCTTGCACGAAGTGATTTTCCACTAGCCCAAGAGTGGATACATTCCTGAGCCCCAAAGCTCTGCGCCATATAAGGCTGAACCAAGTGCCTGGTAGTTGTAAATCTGTAATATGGGAGAGATGGGACGAAAGGATGAACCCTTATGCAATTTTACAGTACCTCAGAAGTTTGCTCTAGCATGAGCCTCCTCCTTATTATATAATATTGCCAATGAAAGTGTTCAGTAAGGGTCCCTACAAAATACTGAAAGGTACGAACACATTCCATGAAAGACCCTCTAAGAGTACGATTAGGATGCATCGTGCTACAAGGATTAGGAACCATATATTTTGTTTTAGCAATGTTAATGTCCTAACCTCCGAGACTACAAAAGGTATCAAATCTATCATAGGAGATTTTGAAATAAGCAGCATTTCATCGGCAAACATCCGGGCTGGTATCCTAATGTTTGCGTGAGATGGTGCATTGGAATCACAGTGGTCCACAAAGGTCACTAAATCGTTAATAAAGAGTGAGAAGAAAGTTGGTGCAAAGATGCACCCTTGTCTCACCACCCTTTTAACAGGGAATGGTTCTGTCATTTCTCTCTCCTGGCCACATCTTACTGTTGCAAAGTTATCTTACTGCAAACTCATGTTCATATTCAATAAGTGGTGAGGTACCTGTAAATCAGACTAGTCTGTTATAACTTGGTGCAAGAAATCAAATCCAAAGCTGATCTAAGCTGAAGCCACACATAGACATCCCCGTCCCAGTAAAACATATGTCCAATATAACAACTGAAATTGAAGCACCTGATCCAATATGCTAGTCCGTTCTCTAAACCTGGCCTGCAGGGGAGACATCCGCTCTTGAAATCTATTCAGGATGACTCCTGTGAAGGATTTTTGGGTGCAATCTATTAGGCTTATGGGCCTATAACTAGTCAGGAGATCACAAGCTTCCTTCTTAAAAATGTAGATAATGTCGGACCCAGCCCAAGTAGAGGGCATATGGACATCACTCATTTTGCCACTGAAAATGTGAGAAAATAAGGACTCCACACCTCAGGCATTTCTAAAAAAATATCTCCTGGGACCTTATCCAGTCCCTGGGCTTTTTTGGGAACAATTTTGCTTATTGTCAATGCAACATCCTTGGAAGTAATGGCTTAACTATCATGAAGGTCACCAAATATAATCTGCGGCACTGCCTCAGAGCTAATGGTAGCACGACTGAAAGGTATAAAAGGATTAACCCCTTCGCTGCGGCGGCAATTCTGCCGAGCGCTGGGGGGGGGGGGCGCGGCGCTCGGAACCGCTCCGTCATGAGCCTCGGGTGAGCTGTGCTTGTGACGGACCGGTTCCGTCACGGCCCCGCCCGCTCAATAGAACGCACCGTGCTGGCGCGGCGGCCGGGCCGTGACAGAACCGCTCTGTCACCAGCACAGCCCACCCGAGGCTCGTGACGGAGCGGTTCCGTCATGAGCATGCATGAGGTTAACATCAGATGGTACACTGGATTAATAAACAGAATATAAATTAGAACAATGAGTGACCCAGGCTGCCATGGATATGTGGTTTTCCATCGGGGTATGGCCCTCCATCCTGCCAGTGGCAACTATGCTCCAGCCGCGGTTGGTACCCGGTGGTGACGTGGGGCGGGGCAGGGTGGGGGGCAGTAATCTATGGATTACGGAGGTTTACAGGAAAGTAAACATATAAATAAATAAAACGAATTTTGTTGCATGCACTGCATCGCATTTGGGGATGCAGTGCACACAACGAAATTAAGACACCCTTGTTAATTCCCATAGAAGCCCATGTTAACACAAGAACATGGGCTGATTAACATGATTAATCAGCCACTCTCTCTGTTGTTCTTTAGTCTTTGACACAATAAATGTGTATCGATTCAAAAATCGGAGGACAAGACACCGCCACTCTTTCCGCTCTACACTGCATATTGTACCAGGTGGGGGATTTCTTCCTCTTCCCAGACAGCAGCATTCCACATAAAATAACTCTCTTAAATTATCAAACAATTGCCTGTGAACATTGGTAAAATTAGCCCAAGTACCCAACACCTGCTGGGGCTGCTCTAATAATGACAAGTGAGCCTCTATTCCACCAGCAATACATCTGTATGTTTTGCCGGTTAGCTTTCCTAAGTGTGAAATGGCACTCCACTTGACCCTATGCCCATTAGTAGACATGGCCAACCTTCTATTTCATTGCAGTTGGATTGTACAATGGGCATTAGCATATGCAAATCTACTGCATTGTTGTTTTTACTACTGGGCATCGTTGTCATATGTATGAGGAGAGACACCAGCCAGACATCCAGAAGCAAATAGTCCAAAATACTAGCTCCCTGGTAGTCAGTTAAATTCGTGTTTCCCCTCCCTATCTGAGCTTGACCTGCCGTTACATGCTCTGGGCCCCAGATTTTAAGTAAAGGCCTTTAGCTGGACTGCCAGGGTGCATCATCTAATTGCTGTTGTTATTGCCAGCTCAGGTATACACAGTCCTTGGTCTTCCCCAGAGGAATGGAATCTAAAATGCACATCTACAGTCTCAAACTGACAATTAAGGTTACCCCCACAATTGTAACAACCTCAATTGGAAGTACAGCTTTGTGTGTGGATATTAAGATAACGACGACCTACAGTAGATAGTATAGATATGGCAGGTTGTAGTGCTTGGAGATACATGACTAATACCCACTATGCCTGGCGAACTCAAGTTGATTTCTTTAATAATACCAGTGAGAGTGCTTTTGGCCCATATTGTAACACCCCCCAAGGGTCTGCCTCTCCCTGAAGGGTTCACCACCTCACTGATGACTGATGGTAGCAAACCCTAAACGATAAAGTGGAGTGGTAGACCAGGACTCTTGAAATAGGCATATATCATAACAGTCAACAAATTTACATCACTCCGGATTGGAAAGTTTAGACTGGAGGCCTGTTCCAAGAAATCAGTTTAAAAGGAGTGACAGAGTTCAAATTCCTGACATCTCAGGCCACTGAACTCCTTTGACTCTCCTTCTTTCAGTCATCAAGTAACCAATGTCCACCAATGCTTCATAATGGTTTTGAACTGGTATGCCAAGAAATGGGAAACATCCTTTACAACGCAACTGTTACAACGCACTTCCATTACGACGCAACCATTACAACGCAAGTCATTACAACGACTTGTGCTGAGGGGCGCTCTAGGATAGGGAATAGTTTTAATTTACTATCCAACACCTTCCCTACCATCCACGGGGACTGGAGTTGGAATAGTAAATGAAACTATTCACTATCCAGCACCCCCTAACGCAAGTCGTTGTAATGACTTGCGTTGTAAAACATGCGTCGTAAAGGCATGCGTTGTAATAGCATGCGTTGTAACTACATACATCCCCAAGAAATGGGGGTGGGAGAGCTAGGAAGCGGTACAGAGATGAGATCACATAAAGGGCCGAAGGTGGGCAGTCTTTGTTTATAAAAGTGGCCCAAGGGAAGTGGTAAGATGCCACAAGCAGCCGGCCAATTTCCTTCTTGCCCAAAGAGCAAATGCTTGACCAAGATGGGTGACTTGGAATTAACAAGTACACAGTCGCCTTGTCAGTCCACGGGCCCTGGACCAATCCAGCCCACCCTTCTTGTCAGCAAGATATTGCTCTTCAAACTAAGAGAACAATTCCTGTGCAACATCAACTAATTCAAAGTCTTATTGAGTAAATCATCATGCATTTCCCCAGGTCTTTTCACAGTGGAGGAATTCCCAAAAGAATTAGGACACAGGGGAGAATCAGGAGGGATATTAATCACTGTCTGGATGATGGTTTGAACTGAAATCCCCTTAGATCGTAACCCCCGTTTGTCATTATTCAGGGGCGGCTCATTTTGGCATTGCCTACTCCAATTAAAAATATAAGGATCATCAGGTGTTAGACGGTTCACAGAATTTGGCTTATTATAAGTGCACGCTGGTACTGGGTAAGCGGACAATGGGTGTTTCCAGCAGACCTTTAGCCCACTACCGTATCAAAATTTGAGCAGATGCTACAATGAGACTCTATGTATCTGGCACCCCTGCCAGTTATGAACCAAACGCCTATGTTCAATAGCATCCAGCCATGCAATAGCCAGCAAATTGCCACCTGCACTATATCTTTAAATGTATATATACAATCCAAAGATTCACCCTTCCTGTTGCCTTAGTTGACATATTAATTATCCTCTCCTCCCCAAAAGGTCAAAATATGGTAGTCAGAAGGGGAGATTGGGGTTGGTATAAGGATTGACAATGACACATCACTCTGGGTAGCTATTTCTATTAAATTGGGTTTGTCCAGGCGCTTTGAGCATTTGGTGGCTGGCAAAGAACATAGTGTAGGCTTTTCCTTAGCCAAAGGTGGTGTTATGATTAAAGAATCAAGTGACCTTGCAATGGGTGGGCCCAAACAAGGAGGGGCGGGAGATTTACCTGGTGGTATCACCATATTAATTGAGCTAAGAGAAAGTCTTCTCTCTGCAAGATCGATTTCATTGCAAATGATGCTTACTGTCCTCAGCATCCTGTCAGTTGAGGTTGTGGGAGGTGATGTTGTGTCAAAAGTCCTCCAACCTTTTTCTTAACCGCATGTGCACTAGCGGTTTTCCCGCTGCGCACTGCGTTTTTAAAAAACCCGCGTTACATGACGAGCTCAGCTCGTCATCAGCGTACGACAGGCGTCGCTGATGACGAGCTGAGCTCGTCATCAGCGTCGAAGGGGTTAACCATTGTGTTTAAAGTCAAGTAGAAGGCCACAAATAAAAATTGTAGGAGTTGGTGTGAGTCAAATAACAAAATAATATCTTTGCATACTTCAAAGCAAGACCAAAGAGAGTGGTCCAGCCCAGCTTCATCCCAGCTCTGATGGTTGCAGATGAGCAGCGGTAAACTCCCAGCACTTTTAGCATGATGACAGAACTTTCTCTGCCTCATTCAGCAGCATGGGCCTCTAGGGGATGTAGTCTTAGCCCCAGAACCAGAGCACTGCTATGTTGCTTCCTCAAAACACTCCAAAGGTATGCCTTCAATTCTATTTTTGCTAGGCCTCATACTTCCCATAGGGTCTCCATCGGTCCTGGAGGGGCACCAAGTTAGCTTTTCCCCTGTAATGTCTATCAAAAATGTTTCGTGCATGCATGGGTACACTACTGTTAAGAATTGATGGTGATGATGATGATGATGACTTGTATTACAATAGCTAGATTGCTTAAGTTTTACTGACCTCCTGCTTCATTTTTATTGCATGCAGGTGCATTAAGCGTCACATCATGCACAATACTGAGATGGAAAGAAGTTTGAGAATTAGCTGACAGGAACATCAGAGTGATCTGCTAGGTGCTTCTACTTTTGATAAGTGCCGCTTACCAATAAAGATAGATGGCCCCTAAAAAAGGAGTGTTGCTCAAATATGTTTTTACCATAAATAAATAAAAAGACAAGAGGTGTTTGGCATAACAGGAACAAGTTGATTTAATTAAACACAGACTATCGACAGATAGTCTGAAAGTACAAAAGTTTGGGACTCACATATATACATTTTGTGGGTAGAAAATAACAACTTTGAAAGATAACATAGTCATAAATAACAATTTTGGTAATCTGATAAGGGACACAGATGCCCCTCGACCTCGGGGAGAACTAGTTTCGACCAGTACTTATGTTTTCAGATGTCTACTGTGGAGAGCATGTGATTATCTCTTGCAGTGTGCATTTCATGTCCTTGTTGACTGAGTGTTTCAATCTACAAGTGACATCTAACTTTGTAGTATTTTGGGGAACATGTGCCTCTGGTCAAATGTGTTTTATTGGGGTCAATTTCCTTGGTCTTGTTTATCTGTGGGAACTATCAGGGTTTTCCGTGGGTGCACATTTGTCTTTGGGCTAAGTAAGCCACCATCTGGGACCTGCCACTCAATAATCGTGGGTTGGGGTCGCTGGGCCTGTCTGACCACATAAACTTGTCTTCGGGTTGATGGGGAGGTCACTTTGCATGAATCCAATAGCAATTATACAAGTTTGTTAGAACTCCTATGAAAAATGTGGCAGCCATTGATATCATTTTTACCAATCCCATAATATTATGTATATGTTGATAAAGTCTTTACTGATATTGACATTGTTGCGCATGTCTTGATCATGGCACAGATTGATATTGTTTCTACGGGTATTGACATTGTTATCTTTGCATGGATTATCACATACGTTGACATTGCATTTATGAGTATTAACATTGTTGTGCAGGCATAGTTTATGGCATATGTTTGTGGTGGTGAGCCTCAGCAAGGCCTACCAGTGCAAGGGATTCGCCCTTCTTTGCACAGAGTCCTCAGACCAATAAGAAGAAGTTGGCACAGAAACTGGAATAGAAAATACAGAGTTTATTTAACCTCATGAGGTGGAACTACATTCACACAACACTCTTCGTTAACCGCATGCGTGCGGGCGGAATTCCGCCCGTACGCTGAGATTTGCGGTATCGCATGTTTCATGACGAGCTGGGCTCGTCATCAGCGTAGCAGGAGGCTACCTCATGACGAGCCCAGCTCGTCATGAGCGTCGAAGGGGTTAATGTATGACGTAGCACACTGAATGGAAGGAGCTTGGTCCTTTTATACCCACACAGGGGCTCAAATGAAGGCGGTACAAGTACAACATGCTGGTTTTAGGTACATATAAGGTCATACAGAAAATGCACAGTCAACAAGTGGGAGTAGCTAACAGTTGCTAATTCTGGTGAACACATCCTGACAGTTACAAACTGGGGACAGCTGCAAGGACAGCTGCAAGCTCAACTGAGCATGTGCGAAGCAGAAAAGGCTAAATATATCTCGTTCTAGGCAGATTTCAAGAGCAGTTAATAGGAAGGTAGGACAGAACACATGGCGAGCACGTGGTAGCACATGGCAAACAAAATGGCTGACAGAAATACAAGATGTATTCCACAAAACGGACAAGATAGTTTCTGAATACAGGATGGCTTCTGCTAATGCTAACCTAATCACTGCCAAATTACAACAGACAACCCTTTTAGCATTAGCTGAAGACATTCTTTTATCTGGGATAATCTAGATATGCATCCTGTATATCAATGCTCATTAGTTCAGTGACCTCTTTATTTAGCATTTGTTGGGCTTTCATTTCTGCAACATTTCTCTTGGCAGGTGTACAAGCAGTGATGCAAATGGAGCAAAGCATAGGACCATAATGTATACATACAGAGCATGAGAATAGTATCATCAATAGTATACATAAGATAGTCAGTAACTTCCAGTGCCAAGTAATAAATAGTGTCCATATCCAGTTAAAAAATGTCCATGTACCAGTCTCTGGGTGAATTTCTGCAGCAATCTTATGCAGTTTAGAGAGTGCATCATATACTGAAGGTGAGTGATCTGGTATAAAGACACAACAGCTGCTGCCAATGATGCGGCATGCACTACCTCGATCAGCCAGAATCACATCAAGCACCATTCTGTTCTGGAGTGCTACAATCCTTGCAACTTGCAGCTCCTCTGTAATGTTCCCAAGTGCCATAGCTGTTTGATTGGTGACAGCTTCCACAACACGAGTTAATCGCCTCATCTTTCTGCTATTCAATGCAGCTCCCACAAAGAAGAACAAACCCAAATTGAAATCAACATATTGTTGCAAAGTGGTATCAGTCTGTTCAACCTCATCTGTACTTATAGTTCGTGTGCAGCTATTCTTGGTAATGTCATTATAAAACTTTAAATTCTGGTGATATGATGGAGGGGCCAAGAACACAGGTGGTAACAAAAATGATATGTAACATACCCCGGACCACCCAACAGGTAATTGATAGTATCCTTTATTACCGCATACAAAATAAGTATTATGTGAAGACATAAAACTACTGTAATTAGCACCTTCAATAGTCAATGTTAAAATACATTCACTCTGTCCTACTGGAGTTCTTCCAGCATTACTAATACATAAATCTGCTTTAGCTCTGGTCACAGAAATCACAAAAGGTCCAGTGTTTTTAATGTTCCTCATATTTGTGAAGACATATGGTGTCGAAATGTTATCAGGTTGATACTCTTCCCATTCCCATTTAGTCCCTTTAGCTTGAGGATAACCATCTTTGTCTTGATAGCATACTTTCTTCAGACGGAAGTTAATTCCACCTACTGAAGGCTTTCTGGAAGCAAACAAAAGTGCATACCAAGCTTGACAGGAACCATTTTGAGAAAATGGTGGAGGAATAAAAGGTGTTCCTCCTTTCTTATGGTGCGCAGGTATCATCCCACACACCCAACAGTTTGGTAATATTCGTGGCGTTATCCATGTGATGCAACATCTGGATGAATGTGTTATTTAGGTAGGATTGTCGATGCTTCTGCTCATGGTAGGGAAGCGTGAAGTAATGATGTTCAATTGGCGCTGTAGTAGTGGCAACAAACAGCTGTCGAGCAGGAGCCATTTTCTCAGCAAACCAGGTGATTATTGCCATAACCACCAGAGCAACAACAAACCCTACAGCACAAATGATTCTTTTGTTATTCATTACAGCAACAACGATAATTGATCTTTCTAAAAACTAGTTGAAACAATCGTTGGAGCTATTATCCCTGGGCACGGGCCAAGACGGGTGTCACTACACTACGCAGGGCTGATCCCCCCCCCTTGCCACATCGGATCTCCATTTCACTAACCCAGGGCGTTAGCTCAACCAGTCTTGTTCAGCACTGCAGATTCTTTCCTCGGTCTCAAGTGGTTTCTCAATGCTCCAGGAATCGTGTGGTCCGGGAAGACTTACACAGATTCATAAGGTGAGATAGCTTGACCTTTCTCCGTCTCCAGAATCTCTTGATGGTCGGTCAACACAGCAGGTTCCACCAAGGCAGGCGACACAAGCTTACAGTGTGTGCTTTGGACCCAGTTCTTCTTGTTCGTCACTCGAACAGCTGTCCTTGTAGCCAGGAGCACCTGCTCCGGACCGTGCCACCTCGGCTCCAAGCTGTTCAATCTGTCGAAGACCTTGACCATCACATGGTCACCAGGACGGAGTTCATGGGCCTCACCTGTAGATCTGTCAGGAAGCACTTCTCGAACCTGTTGATGAATAGAGATCAAACTGTCAGTTAACTGTGTCAAATAATCATTCAACAGAACACAAGGAACATCATGTATGGGGCGTGGTTTAGGAACCCCCTAAATGTTCATTGGCCTTCCAAAGACCACTTCATACGGGGTAAGGCCAGTTCGGGAATGTGGCACCGATCATATGGATAGCAATGCCAAGGGTAATGCATCTGGCCACTTTAAAGACGTGGAAGCCAGTATTTTCGCCAACTTCAATTTTAAAGTAGCGTTATACCTTTCCACCAATCCTGCTGATTGCGGGTGGAAGACTGTATGGAATTTCTGTTTGATCCCTAATCCTTTCAGGACATGCTCAACAACTTGCCCAATAAAATGAGGTCCGTTGTCCCTCCACAAAACCTTACAAACACCATATCTAGGGAAAAACTCCTTTAGAAGCACCTTCGCTGTGGTGAGAGCAGTATTATCCTTTGTAGGGTGTGCCTCTATCCATTTGCTGAAGGCACATACCACCACTAGGACATATTTCAGATTATTGCAGCGTTCGAGTTGGATGTAATCTATCTGCAAAACTTCAAAAGGTGCGGTTGGGGTAGCAAACCCTCCTGTAGGAGTCCGTGTCCCTTTTCCAGGATTATACTGCTGACAGATCAAACAGGACTGTACTACTCTTTTAGGTGTGCTGGCAACTTCAGGATGCTCCCAAAGTTGTGTAAGCAATTTAGTTATTGCTAGAGCTCCAACATGTGCCAGCCCATGTGCCATTTGAACCATAGGTTGTAAATAGGCTGCTGGCAATTTCCATTTATCCATGTATTTGTTGCACCAACAACCCTCATCGTCCAATATTCCTTCTTTAGATCATTGTTCAAGTTCTTTCACAGAGGCAGATCTCTGTATATCCAATACGTCCTCTCTAGCATCATGTCAATGCTCAGCTTGTGATTTCACTACGTACATGGATGTAGTGCTTCGCTGCATTGCAGTCTCATGGGCTACGCGGTCTGCAAGGGCATTGCCTTGTCCTATTTTGTTAATGATTTTCTTGTGCGTGCTACACTTTATAATAGCAACTCTCTTTGGGTATGTAAGAGCAGTCAAGAGATTATGCACTAATTCTCTGTGCAGTATCTGCATCCCGTGGGATGTAAGAAAGCCTCTTTCCTTCCAGAGTAGGCCAAAATCATGAATCACCCCGAAAGCATAGCAGCTATCCGTGTAGATGTTCACACACAAGTCAGTGCTAAGTTCACACGCTCGTGTCAAAGCTATTAGTTCAGCTGCTAGTGCCGACTTCTGTGGTATCCAAGCTGTTTCCACTACTGTCTCAAGTGTCGTAATTGCATATGCAGCTGAAGTCGTGCCATCTGGTAACTTCAAACAGGAACCATCAACCCACAGTTCCCCATCTACACCTGGAAGGGGCGCATCTTGCAAATCGATGCAACCCTTTGTCTGTTCCTCACTAAGGAATATACAATCATGAGGCTCCATTGACTGAGACTGAGTCGCAGGATATGGCAATGCACTGGCTGGGTTCAGTGTCACGCACCTCTTCAAGGTAATATGAGGTGCTAACAGTGTCAATTCATATCCTGTCAGGCGAGCACTAGTTAAGTGTTGTGTCTTGGTCTGATTCAAAAGGGCATCTACTGCATGAGGTACTAGCACCAACAGTTTGTGTGACAAAACTATCCCTTCACTCTGACGTATGGAGACGGCTGTCGCTGCAACCGAGCTGAAGCACCCAGGCAACGCACGAGCAACAGGATCAAGAACTGCAGAAAAATATGCACAGGGACGCTGTTTGTCACCGTGTGTCTGTACTAAAACTGACAATGAACACCCATCTTTCTCGTGTACATGGAGTCTAAAAGCCTTTGTGTAATCTGGTGTGACTAACACTGGTGCAGACCAAAGAGCTTGTCTTAACTGACGAAAAGCATTTTGGCATTCATCTGTCCATGGAAGGGGGATCGGAGTGTTTTTAGTTAAAAGTGCTAGAAGGGGTTTAACGATGTGTGAAAAACCCAATATCGTTTGCCTACAAATTGAAGTCAAACCAATTAATGCACGGACATCTTTCTGTGTGGAAGGTACTGGTGTGTCTAATATTGCTTGAATGCGATCTGGTGTTAGTGCACAGCCCTCCTTAGACAGAAGGTACCTAAGTAGGTTACCTTCGGGCTACAATATTGCAATTTCTTCAGTAGTACTTTATGATGGTGTGTAGCAAGAAAAGAAAGCAAAGACAAAGTAAATTTTTGACACTGCTCACGTGTATCAGCTGCCAACAAGATGTCATCGACATATTGTATGAGAGCCACTCCTTCAGACAAAGTAAAGGAATCGAGTTGTCGCTTTAAGGCTTGACTATAAATACTCGGACTCTCAGTATACCCTTGAGGAACTCTACAAAATCTGTATGATCGATTATTCAAAGTGAAACCGAACAAATATCGGCTATCAGGATGAATAGGAATCGAGAAGAAAGCATTCTTCAAATCGATTACAGAAAATGTAGTTGCTGTCGGAGGGACCAGGGTAAGCAATGTCGTTATGTCAGAAACCACAGGGCACTGCGGTACTACAATCTTGTTAACTTCTCTCAAATCAGTGATGAATCTGTAAATCCTAGTGTCAGTATCTTTTTTCAAAATGGGAAGAATCGGACTAGTGCAAAAATTGTAAGGAACTTCTTCCACAACCCCACTTTAATCAAATCATGTACAATGCGTGTGAGTGCTTCTTCTCCTTCTCCAGATATTTTATACTGAGGTAGTCTTGGCAATGAAGAACCCTCCTTGACACTAATATGCACTGGCGGAATGACCATTTGCCCTACATCAGTGTCTGAAGTAGCCCACAAAGTACTAGGGAGTGAAGCTAATGCAATGTCCTCTTTAATAATACAGGATCTCTCAATCACAGGGCAGTTGGCAAGGCAATCCGGGCGGAAAAGAGACAGATGGTCTTTCCGTCCGCCGAGGTTCCCCTGCCATACTAATATGGCGGGGGGGAAACGAGTGTGGATGTCAGGCGGATTGCCCCCGCCAGGCTGCATGGCGACATCGTAATGGGCCCAGAAGTGTTTAGACAAGGCTCTACGAGTAGCTCCTGTATCAACCAGAAACTGATCAGTAGAACCCAAAACATGTGCTGTGACATAAGGACCCCTCTGATCTACTGGAACTTCAACTGATTCCTTATCCCATCCTAGGCAATCCAATGCATAAGCAGAATCTTGAAAATCAGACGGCACATAGTCGGACATTTGATATTGGTTCCGTCTATCAAAGGTGTTAAACCCATCCTGTCCACGTGCATTAGCATCAAACCTAGCACGATCATTTGTGCTTCCTCTAGGCCCTGAATATCCTGAACGATTTCTCATTTGTCCCCCACCACGTGGACACTGCTGAGCACGCAGTACTGTCCAATCAGAAAGCCAATGTCCAAATTTCTTGCAGTAAGCACACTGATCAACAGACAAATTCGAACGAGTATAGGAAGGAAAGGACAAACCATAAGATCCACATTCACCTCTATCATTACCTCTAGAAGGCTGACCA
Organism: Lissotriton helveticus; assembly: GCF_964261635.1. Taxonomy (NCBI): domain Eukaryota; kingdom Metazoa; phylum Chordata; class Amphibia; order Caudata; family Salamandridae; genus Lissotriton; species Lissotriton helveticus. Next base: position 779,002,706 of record NC_136063.1, on the reverse strand, counting down.
TAAGCCTGAACCATTATATCCTTTGTTTTCAACTCTTTAGACTTTTTATCCTCATTACTTTTAGCTTCTAATTCTTGTCGTTCATAATACTGAGCCATAGTTAGGAGAGAAACCGGAGAAGAGGTAGTCCATGAACTTTCACTCGCCTCTAGGCGGCTAGCTATTCCTGGCAAAAGGTTTGCGACATATTTATCGACAAACAGATGCCTACCCGTGTCATCTGTCAATGACTGGCCACTAAAATCGTGAAATGCTTCTTCAAAGCGTGTGAAGAAGTCAGAAACTCATTCATCTACCTTTTGCTTGCAAGATGCTAACACTGTCCAATCTATCTTTTTAGGGGGAATAATCGTCTTTAACTTAACTAATATAGCTGCTGGGAGATTTAATATTAACTGACATGGTTTCTGTGCAGGTTCTCTATCTTCATCTACCTGCTCTAAATCTTTCCACAATGCTCCAAATGTTGCATGATCATCAACTTTACGCACAGTTCTCCACATATCAGGTGGTAATATTTGTCCAAAAAACAAAACAATATCAGGCAAAGTCATAGTACAAGAGCTAATAGCACCCTCATCTACCTCATAAAAGGCTGCTGGATTGTTTTGTGGATCAGGCAATGCATTTTTAAGTGCCATAACATCTGCTCTATTCCAAGGAGTGTAAACCAATTATAAATAAAATATCCTTTTGCATCTGTAGAAGTCTTATCATCACTTGTACCCATTCCTTTAGGAGGAACATATAAAGGCGCGGCATCCCGTATGGGTTTCACATTAATTACAACATTCTTATCTGTTTCAGGAGTAGCTGATTCAAGGTGTTGGTGCTGCTGCTTCTGCTGCCTTTTTCTCCTCCCGCAAACGGGCTGTGTCAACAAACAGTTTAACCAAGCGTCTGATCGTGTCAGCTACCTGGGAGAAGACAAAAAGACCTTCACGTAGTTGTTTACAATCAGCTGCTACATCATCGGGCTCCATTTCTGCTGAATATTTCCTGCACCGTTCAATAACCTCTGCAACAAATGTATCAGTAAAATATATTTGCTCCCTTTCCTGCCAATCTTTTATACTATCTAAAAGTTCAGAAGCAGCATTAGTACTAAGAACGGCTTTAAGCGCAGCAGAACTAATCTCAGACGCATGCTCAGCAGATAACATTGAGCGAGTTTCTCGAGCTTTGTCCTGGTCTGTAGAAGAGTCCTCATCCGACTCATGAGGAGCAGAAGGAAGAGTATACGGAGGTGGACAACGATCTAATAAGAGAGAATCATCTTGGAGTTTATTAAGAATAGGATAAAGAGGTCTACGAACAGCGTACTGGCCATTTACTTGTAAATGATGCTCCCTATGTTCCCTCTCTCTAATTTTTTTCATTTCCCTATTTTTCATTTCCAATGCTTTCGCATGAATGCTTTTACGTTGTTCTTTTTCAATCACGCTTCATTCGCTCACGCACTTCTTTCTCCCACATTCGCACACAGTCAAACATATCTTGCCTAGCCTTTCGCTTAAACATTCGTTGCTCCACGTGCTGAATCTTTCGCAAATCAAATGACCCATGCATAGGCCAACGCAACTCAGGATCTTTACGAGTTGTTGGAAATGGGATCCCCGGCTGGCCAGGGCTTTCGCCAAAGTCAGTCAGAGACCACCACTCCCAAGTCAGGGCAAGGGAGTTACACGCCAAGATAACCCCTACTCACCCTCTAGGTAACGTGGCGCGAGCAGCAAGGCTAAACTTGGAGGCGATGTAGGCTAAGTATTTGCGCACGCACCCCAGCAACAACAACCAAAGGCCCACCACAAAGGAAACTCCACACAAGGTTATATAAAAATAGCCTTTGTATTACACCAAAACACATTAGATAAAACACACACTTTACAATGTGCCAGAGGCACGGGCAGAATTTACAAGGGATTATTTACAAGACAGGGCCACCTGGACCACTGTCAGGAATCAGAAGTAGCACTTTCAGAAATAATACTTTTGCACAAAATAGCACACAACCAGTAATTATTGGTAACCAGGACCTCACTAGCACCACCTGTACTAGGGAGAAAACAACCACCTACACATCACAATACCTGTGGGGGTGGAAGCACATAACACATGATGCAATGCATAACATTCATTCAGAGGTGTAAGGAGGGAAAACACATGAGGCATCACATTACATTCAGAGGTGTAAACAAAATGAACAATTGCGCCAAACTGACATTAGTCACCACCTGTGACTGTCCCTAGGACAACTGGCCTCTCTAGGGCTAGGACGCCGTGTGTCCCAAAGTCAGGGTCCTAAACGTTGCAGTTGCCCACAAAGTGCTGGGCAACTGGGGAGCAATGCTGGTGGGGACAACGTTGGAGCCTCTCAGGCTCTGAACAAACCAACTGGCCCCTTTGAGCCTCGCTGGGCTCTTTGCACAAAAAGAATGTCCCTCTGAGCCTCTCTCAGGCTCTCCAACAGGAATTCCGCCTCACTAGGCAGGGGGGTCCCTCACGGGGGACCCAGGAACACTTAGGGCGCCTGGTGCCCCTCTCAGGGCTCTGAGCCTCTCAGGATTCAATAAACAAATGTGGGCACGTTGGAGTCCCTCTCGGGGGACTCGGGACAACAGGCAGAGTAGGCAGAGTCCCTCTCGGGGGACTCGGAGCAGTTATGGGGCCCAAGAGCCTCTCGGGCTCAGAACACAGGCGGAGTCCCTCTCGGGGGACTCGGCATTAGGTGAGGCCCCACGGGCCTCTGCACACAACGAGCCTCGCTCTGGAGGGGAGGGGCGGGCACCGGCAAAGTGCCCCGACGCCCCCTCCCTTCCGCACGCACTCACCGGGTCTCTGGTGCTCGGCGGCGCTCTCCTCCCACCGGGGCTCCCTCCTGGTCCTGGGAGCCCCTCGACATCCGGCGACTGCTTCCTGGCTGGCCCGGGGCTCTCCCCAGCTCACGGGATCCCCGGGCGGCCATCACTCCTTCGCGGACTGCGGGGGCGGGACTTCCGGCCGGCCGCGCTCTGATTGGCCGGCCGGCCAAGCACTTCCGGGTCGCACTTGGCAGCGGCCCGGCAACGTTTTCTAAACACTCCAGGCTGCGGCGGTGAAGTCCTGGGCAATGCCGGGTGGGCACCGGCCTTAATTACCATAAAGCGCGGTGGGCACGCGCTCGAACGGCGGCAATGTCCCCGGCAGGGTGGGCACCTGCCAGGGGGCTCAAGACTCGTCACGGAGCGGGGCAAACGCCGGGTGGGCTCCGGTTTCCAAATAACAATAAAGCGAGGTGGGCACTCGCTCGGCAAAAACAGCGGCAACCTCTGGGCCAATGCCGGGTGGGCACCGGCTTCCAAGAATACAGCGCTCCCAAGCGCTCTAACAGCTGATCAAGCGCTCCCAAGCGCTATAGGTAGAAATCCAGCGCTTCCAGGCGCTATAAGAGCAAGACACAGCGCTCCACAGCGCTAGGGCAAAGAACAAGCGCTCCCAGGCGCTTTAGGGCATTCCACAGTCCAGCAAAAGTCCATTAGGAGTCCAGGGGCTGGGCAGGGCCCAGGGAGGCAAGCCTTCCCCCGGGCCCCAGCAGCAGCATGCCCCTGGTCAGATTCAAGTTGGGAACAAGAACATTTTCATGGGGTCACAGCCCCTCTTTTATACACCTTTTCCCTTTGTCTTTAGGTGCAGGGTGGGGGCAGAACCAGTCGCAGCTGGTTCTGGAGCACTGTTGATGGCCCAACCACCCATTCTATTCACAGGCAGGGCTAGGGTCATCAGACACACCACAGGGGGGCGGAGCCAGCATTGTGTGGGGAAAACCCAGCCCATCCAGGACACAGGTACACTCCTCCCACACATCACTCATGCTAATCTCCCACTCACCACCGGGGCAGACCCACACAGACTTCCTGGAGCCTGGCATCCCAGCCAGCTCCAGCCAATCACACGCCAGCACCCTCACAGCACACGTACAGCCATGTCTAGAAATGGCGCTTCCCTACTAGACACATACATGCGGCATACACCATCTCGCAGCATTCACTCCCCCGAGTTCACACATACCAAACTTGACCATGCACACCTCATGCACCAGGAACTACCAGGGACACAGACATTCCCCATGCATTCCTATGGGAGGGCAGGCCAATCTCACACACGCACTCAGGGAGAGCACGCACTTTACACTGCGCCACAGTGTCAAAGTGCGCAAAGACCAGAGATCACTATAATTTCAAGGCAAAAAGTTCAGGGGTGACCCTGCCAGAAGGCCCAAGTCCAACACGACCCCCTTCCAGCCAAAACGCAGGGTAGGCCAATCACCATTGTGATGGACTTCCCTGCTTGGGGCGATAGAACACGGACGCGGGCCCGCACTGCAGGGACACCCTCCGGTTCTACGCCAAGTTGATCCATAAGACAAGCACATCCTTAAAAAAAAACACAGGCCCAACTAGGCTACCCCACTGGTACTCCTTAGCTGTCCACGGCTAGGACCAGGCCCTAGGCCACCTAGATACCACTGGTCCTTGCCAATCCACAGAGTGGGGGGTAGTAACCCCTGGCCTGCACTAGCCATTCTCCACTCCCTCTCAGTGTAGTTCCAAACTACCACTGATCCTCCAACCTAGGGTCCGCACCCTCAGGCTGACTAGATGTCACGGGCAAGATTGCCCCACCCTACCTCTACTTCTGAAGCACCCTCCAGAACACAACTCTCCCACCGGGAGTCCACATTCACCGGATGCACAGGGGTCAGACTCCCTCTGACCCCCTTCCAGAGTTCTGCACCCTCCCACTGTAGAACAGGGTCCCTCCACTTAAGGTAGGCCCCACCTGCTCTCAGGGTAGTACCACAACACTCAGCCAAGAACCCTAAAGATCCCTGCTAGGCCTGTACCACCCCTTCTGGGAAACACAGGGTCTCTTCACTTAAGATGAGCCCCACCTGTGTTCACAGGGGTACCCCTAGAAGACAAACCGGCCAGGACACTGGCTACAGTCGCCCTGCCGTCCAGGACAGGCAACACCTGACCCTGGCTCCCCAACCTAGGGACGCTACCCTTTGGTTAGATGCCTGGCGCACCAGGACTTCTACAAGTTGGAAACAAAAATCTAAGACTTTCTCTCCTCCTTCAGCAGCAAGGCAACCACTGCAGGTCAATACCCCATACAGCTTACCCGGTTCCTTCTCATCAGGCAGGAGTTCCCTCTTGTAACTTCAGGACACTACATACAGTTGCCCTGACGTCCAGATCCGGAAACACCGGCTACTGGCTCCCCAACCAAGGGACGTACCTCTTTGGTCAGATGCCTGGCGCACCAGGACTTCCTTGAGGGTGACACATAACTAATGTGTCGTGTACAAGTCTGCCTGACACTCAGGACAGAAGTGGCACCACCATGGTCACTCCCTGGCGACACAACCCTTCTGGTTGGTCCCTGACCCACTGGTTCTTCCACTGGGGAACCTATCCCCCTCGCACCCCTCCATCTGGACTTCTGCACCCTCCCAACTGGAGCGGTACTGCCAGATAATAGAACTACTAGAGCCCTGCTTACAGGCGCTCCACGTTCTCTCCACACTGGGAGATCTCCCTTAAAGGACGCTCCATACGGACATGCTAGGCTCCCTCACCTGGTGTTCTTAAAAAGAAAAACACCCAGACTACGAAGACCAGGCTTGTGCTCCACTGAGCCACTTCCACCACACTGGGCTGGAAGACCAGAACTTTCCTTAGGGTCACTCCCCCACAATTAACACAATGGCACAGGGGCAGGGGAAACTCCCATGAGCTTCAGGCCCACCCATGAAATCCTGTTCACTGAGGTTCTACATTCTTCAAACACTCTAGGAGATCCTCCTCAAATGACCTATTGGTACAGCCTAGGCCCCCGACCTGATGTTCCCTTCAGAAACATTCCAGGCCCTGACACTGGGTTTCGGGCACCTGGAGACATGCAGTCCCACCCACTCCTTCTCCTCTTGAGACAGGACGTGGGCCCCTACACCGAGACCTAGCTGGGCTACACTGAACCTCTTCCACCACGCTGGGCTGGAAGACACCTCAGACACTCCTTTTGGAATCACTCCATCCCCTATGCCTCTCTCCTCCCAGAACATTACCAACTCCAAAATTCTGTCTCTCAACAGACCACAGAAATCAAAAAGCAGGCTCCACTGTCTGCAGACGTTCTTGGGAAAAGTTCAACACACAGGACTTAGGTATCTGAACAAAACAAGAGTACACAAGCATTCAGCAAGCTCCCCATCCAGAGAACTCACAAACACGTCCAGTGCCACACACCATTCATCCACACACACCCCTCCCCAGACTGGTAAGGCAGTTTCTACCACCCCTGACTTCTCAACCTGACCACACTTGACACAGGTACCATTACTCCAGGGCAGGGACGGGGGACACATGCACTGGACACACTTATGCTGCCACCACTGGATCCCACCCTTCTGGTGAATCCAGAAAACACACTGCACTTAGGGGGATGATCTACCCTCCCGAGCTAGGGACACCTAACTCAAAGTGCACAAGAAACACATTTCCCCAGAAATGGCATTTTCAGCAAACTCCATACAATAATCCCCAAAATGTTTTTATCTAAAATGCAGAGTTTTGTGGTGCAGCCAGCTGCTACTAAGGTACAACGCAAACACAAATCCTTATCCCACCGCTTGCCGCCAATGTTGGAAATGGGATCCCCGGCTGGCCAGGGCTTTCGCCAAAGTCAGTCAGAGACCACCACTCCCAAGTCAGGGCAAGGGAGTTACACGCCAAGATAACCCCTACTCACCCTCTAGGTAACGTGGCGCGAGCAGCAAGGCTAAACTTGGAGGCGATGTAGGCTAAGTATTTGCGCACGCACCCCAGCAACAACAACCAAAGGCCCACCACAAAGGAAACTCCACACAAGGTTATATAAAAATAGCCTTTGTATTACACCAAAACACATTAGATAAAACACACACTTTACAATGTGCCAGAGGCACGGGCAGAATTTACAAGGGATTATTTACAAGACAGGGCCACCTGGACCACTGTCAGGAATCAGAAGTAGCACTTTCAGAAATAATACTTTTGCACAAAATAGCACACAACCAGTAATTATTGGTAACCAGGACCTCACAAGCACCACCTGTACTAGGGAGAAAACAACCACCTACACATCACAATACCTGTGGGGGTGGAAGCACATAACACATGATGCAATGCATAACATTCATTCAGAGGTGTAAGGAGGGAAAACACATGAGGCATCACATTACATTCAGAGGTGTAAACAAAATGAACAATTGCGCCAAACTGACATTAGTCACCACCTGTGACTGTCCCTAGGACAACTGGCCTCTCTAGGGCTAGGACGCCGTGTGTCCCAAAGTCAGGGTCCTAAACGTTGCAGTTGCCCACAAAGTGCTGGGCAACTGGGGAGCAATGCTGGTGGGGACAACGTTGGAGCCTCTCAGGCTCTGAACAAACCAACTGGCCCCTTTGAGCCTCGCTGGGCTCTTTGCACAAAAAGAATGTCCCTCTGAGCCTCTCTCAGGCTCTCCAACAGGAATTCCGCCTCACTAGGCAGGGGGGTCCCTCACGGGGGACCCAGGAACACTTAGGGCGCCTGGTGCCCCTCTCAGGGCTCTGAGCCTCTCAGGATTCAATAAACAAATGTGGGCACGTTGGAGTCCCTCTCGGGGGACTCGGGACAACAGGCAGAGTAGGCAGAGTCCCTCTCGGGGGACTCGGAGCAGTTATGGGGCCCAAGAGCCTCTCGGGCTCAGAACACAGGCGGAGTCCCTCTCGGGGGACTCGGCATTAGGTGAGGCCCCACGGGCCTCTGCACACAACGAGCCTCGCTCTGGAGGGGAGGGGCGGGCACCGGCAAAGTGCCCCGACGCCCCCTCCCTTCCGCACGCACTCACCGGGTCTCTGGTGCTCGGCGGCGCTCTCCTCCCACCGGGGCTCCCTCCTGGTCCTGGGAGCCCCTCGACATCCGGCGACTGCTTCCTGGCTGGCCCGGGGCTCTCCCCAGCTCACGGGATCCCCGGGCGGCCATCACTCCTTCGCGGACTGCGGGGGCGGGACTTCCGGCCGGCCGCGCTCTGATTGGCCGGCCGGCCAAGCACTTCCGGGTCGCACTTGGCAGCGGCCCGGCAACGTTTTCTAAACACTCCGGGCTGCGGCGGTGAAGTCCTGGGCAATGCCGGGTGGGCACCGGCCTTAATTACCATAAAGCGCGGTGGGCACGCGCTCGAACGGCGGCAATGTCCCCGGCAGGGTGGGCACCTGCCAGGGGGCTCAAGACTCGTCACGGAGCGGGGCAAACGCCGGGTGGGCTCCGGTTTCCAAATAACAATAAAGCGAGGTGGGCACTCGCTCGGCAAAAACAGCGGCAACCTCTGGGCCAATGCCGGGTGGGCACCGGCTTCCAAGAATACAGCGCTCCCAAGCACTCTAACAGCTGATCAAGCGCTCCCAAGCGCTATAGGTAGAAATCCAGCGCTTCCAGGCGCTATAAGAGCAAGACACAGCGCTCCACAGCGCTAGGGCAAAGAACAAGCACTCCCAGGCGCTTTAGGGCATTCCACAGTCCAGCAAAAGTCCATTAGGAGTCCAGGGGCTGGGCAGGGCCCAGGGAGGCAAGCCTTCCCCCGGGCCCCAGCAGCAGCATGCCCCTGGTCAGATTCAAGTTGGGAACAAGAACATTTTCATGGGGTCACAGCCCCTCTTTTATACACCTTTTCCCTTTGTCTTTAGGTGCAGGGTGGGGGCAGAACCAGTCGCAGCTGGTTCTGGAGCACTGTTGATGGCCCAACCACCCATTCTATTCACAGGCAGGGCTAGGGTCATCAGACACACCACAGGGGGGCGGAGCCAGCATTGTGTGGGGAAAACCCAGCCCATCCAGGACACAGGTACACTCCTCCCACACATCACTCATGCTAATCTCCCACTCACCACCGGGGCAGACCCACACAGACTTCCTGGAGCCTGGCATCCCAGCCAGCTCCAGCCAATCACACGCCAGCACCCTCACAGCACACGTACAGCCATGTCTAGAAATGGCGCTTCCCTACTAGACACATACATGCGGCATACACCATCTCGCAGCATTCACTCCCCCGAGTTCACACATACCAAACTTGACCATGCACACCTCACGCACCAGGAACTACCAGGGACACAGACATTCCCCATGCATTCCTATGGGAGGGCAGGCCAATCTCACACACGCACTCAGGGAGAGCACGCACTTTACACTGCGCCACAGTGTCAAAGTGCGCAAAGACCAGAGATCACTATAATTTCAAGGCAAAAAGTTCAGGGGTGACCCTGCCAGAAGGCCCAAGTCCAACACGAGTGTATTGGTTCCATAACGTGCTGTACATTATGGAAGAAATACCATACTTAATATACATGTCCCTATTAGGCATCCCCTTCCGGGGGGGCCGGTTGTGCTTTGTCGAGTAAACTGGTACCTCTACAAAAGCAACACATCCTACAAAGTGTGCTGGAAAAAGGCATGCCAAAAATAGTGCAGAATTTGCAGTATTATAATCAAAGTAACGCTTAAGGTACTCTTCGTACTTTGGGCCGTTCAAACAAATTCAAATAGAGAAAAATCTCCTCATTACCTGTCTATATACATTTCAATTCATATATAATTTTCAAACAAATACTAATATTGGTCAATCCTTCAAACAAAAGCCACTGTAAGTGTTTCTAAACTAGCTTACCAATCCAAGGCATCAAAAACCAACAGCAAGTGCCGCAGAACGACTTTTACCAATCAAATGGTGTCCAAGTTCCATCTGTCCAGTTCTCAAATCGACCAAATGGTCACTGCACGGAGAATCAACAGAAGAGATCTCAGTCGAGGACCGGCACCACCTGGATGGTCAGATCAGAAAGAAAGGAAAAACGCCGTGGTTGCCAAGACTCGGGTCTCCTCAGGCAGCGATCGTGCCCAAAGCGAGATTCCAATCCTTCGTCTCGACCACACTTTTGGCCATCCGAGTCACCGATGAGCCCCACATTGGGCGCCAATTTGTGGTGGTGAGCCTCAGCCAGGCCTACCAGTGCAAGGGATTCGCCCATCTCTGCACAGAGTCCTCAGACCAATGGGAAGAAGTTAACACAGAAACTGGAATAGAAAATACAGAGTTTATTAAACCTCATGAGGTGGAACTACATTCACACAACACCCTTCGGTAATGTATGACGTAGCACACTGAATGGAAGGAGCTTGGTCCTTTTATACCCACACAGGGGCTCAAATGAAGCTGGTACAAGTACAAAATGCTGATTTTAGGTACATATAAGGTCATACAGAAAATACACAGTCAACAAGTGGGAGGAGCTAACAGTTGCTAATTCTGACAGTTACAGACTGGGGACAGCTGCAAGGACAGCTGCAAGCTCAACTGAGCATGTGCGAAGCAGAAAAGGCTAAATATATCTCGTCTCTAGGCAGATTTCAAGAGCAATGAACAGGAAGGTAGGGCAGAGCACTTGGCGAGCACATGGTAGCACATGGCAAACAAAATGGCTGACAGAAATACAAGATGGATTCCACAAAACGGACAAGATAGTCTCTAAATACAGGATGGTTTCTGCTAATGCTAACCTAATTGCCGACAAATTACAACACGGTACCATTGATTTTATTGATATTACCATTATCAGGCCTGCACACATCATGGTTACATCAATTTCACATTCACCCATCCTAACAGGAGGATACTGCCACATAAATGCCCAGGGAGAAGAAGAAGTCTGTTGTGCCACTACTACCTGCTGCACTAGCTCCCTCTCGGGCAAGAAAAGGCTGGGAGGAGAATCACCCCTGGATCAACGGCCCCACCACTAAAAACTAAGCCTATGGCTCTCAGCAATGCAGTGACTGCAGTCAAGGAGGGCAGAGCGTCTGAAATAGAACTGTTCCAGCAGCATCCAAATCTTCACAGGAAAGTCAAAAAGAGGAACCAAGGCCTGTAACACGTGATCTTCTCAAAGAAGGAGCAGGCCAAGCAAGTTGAGCTTGCTGCAAAGGAGGATGTTGTTGTGACTGCTCTTGCACTGAACACATCAGTTTCACAGTTCTGGCAAAGAAAAGAAAGAGCACTCCCCAATCTTTTCCAAGCCCCCCTTTTGATGTTCTGGATATAGATTGGAACGCACCAGGACGGGTCACGAGAGACAAGGAAAAAGGAACGCCCCAGAGAGTGGAAGTGAGGAAGGTGATGAATCAGTAGTTGTTAATGTGGAGAGTGGCACAGAGGAAGTACAGCTCACCTCTATTCAACCTGCTCTTAGTCATGTAATTCCACTAACTCTGAACACTTCCATTTTTTCAAGACACCTAAATCCTGCAGCAATCACCACCTCTACAACTGCCAAAGCTCACCCTATAAAAAGGGCCAACACAACTGCCTAGCTTCACACCAACTAGTTATTCAGGTTTTGGCATACTAAGAAAGCTCTCCCCCTCAGTTTAGAACGGCTTTACACTCAGGCAAAAAGAGGCGACACTGCAGAATGCTCAGTTTACAAAAAAATGTTTGCCGTGGTAAGTCAGATGGACATTCAGGTACGGGGGGCCAGTTGGCCCATCTAAAAAATCAACACACATTCATGTTGGTAGAGAATCTCAAAAACATAGCTACTGGTGGTGAGAGAATTTTTTTGCCAGGGCACGTTGAGTAGTGACAAAGACCAATTCAACCTTTGGTTCATCCATAGAATTTGAAATGAGCAGTGATGACAGTCTTCAGAGAGAAGTCCCTGTTTCATAAAAGACTGCACTATATTGTGTATCACTTCCTTAGAAAAGAGACACACATAGGTAAGTAGACACCACGCTTGTAGCAGATAACTTGCACCAAGGAATACTATCCTATAATGATTCATTTGATGTCTGGGACAGTCTGGTAAACTAAACTTGATAGGCCCACCTCTGTCAAAATTAAAGCGGTACATTAATTGGGAAAATGCAGACCAGTGTTGATGTAGCAAACTTTTGTTAAGTGACTTTGGATGAATGGACATGTCACATGTTGGGCACAGTTTAGTTTATTCATTGTTTGAGCCATCAATAATTAGCTGTGTACATGCAATTAGTTTCCTGTCTGGTTGCCTGAGCTTGGAATTGATACATGATTGCCTTTTGGCAAATTGTACACTACTAAGCCAACCTTTGCTCTGTACTTTAACCACGAATCCTTGTGAACCATGCATACTTTAGCACTCCATTATTGTCACTTTATTTTTGCATTCCACAGGACTTCTCTTATGGAAGGATTGAAACCTTAGTGATTCAGTCTGGCCTGTATCGAAGACGGACAGTTCCATAAGAATGTAGATGCAATGTTCATTTGTAAACAGTATATTTTTTCTTTTATTATAAATATTTTTGAATTGTGTGGGTCCTCCTTATGTTGTCTTATGCCAGCCTAGGTAACTAATAGCTAATTCAGGAATCAGTCACCTGCTAAAGAAAAAGACTGAATTGGGTAACGCAATTGTAATCTACCTTCCACAACAAATATGACATCAAGTGGTGTTCATGGACTTGATGCCTGTCGTGTTTGTCTATTCCTCACTTCTTCCTAATTCCCCATACCCAATCTTTCATGGAACCCCTAACCCACTTCCCCAGTTTGTTTGAACTGTTGTGCTGTTCATTTTGACTATCAACAAATCTCACTTTCGGTGCCACAGATGTGGTTAACGCTATGCAAATTTTCTGGAGGAGAAGGTTACAACAAATTGCTAATTGCACACCATCCCTTCTACGTCCTATCCAGACAAGGAGAGAAATCAAAGATCATTGAATACATTTCAACATTGATTTTGCAGGGGCAGATAGTATAGTGTGCACTTAGGGCCTCATTACGATGTTGTTCCGACCAACCGATTACAATGTTTCTGAACACCGTTCGGTCGGACTCCCTTTGACTTCAATGGGAGCCTATGTTCTGACCAACAACACCGGCTCCCATTGCAAAAAGGGGTGGTTGCGGAAAAAATTGCACCCTGAGTTTAAACACCATGCATGGTTTGAAAGAGGGGAGCCATGGGTATCCCCAGGGGTGCCAAATGGAGGCCTCTGGGTGAAGGGGGACCTGCTACAATCTGTGTCGCAACAACTGATTTCGAAAGGCTGTCTGAATCCGACATCATAACCAGTCAGTTGGAAACAGGGTAGGTAGACCTGTACGAGTCGGCTCTGACTGACTTTATTTCTCAGAATGCCATTCGGAACCTAGTCGAACAGTGCAACAGTTTCCGACTATTGTAATCGGTCGTTTGGATGAGTTTCCGAGTCGGTCATAAACCGATTTTGACAAACCGAATGACTTTCGGAGCCTTTCCAACCGACATTGTAATGAGACCCTTAGTTTTTACCACAATCTTTGCCGTATGGATTCTACTGAGGTAACAGTCTCACGAGTCTTGAGACTTGAGGGCTTCAATTTGCTTACTCTAGTAAAAAATTGTACACTATGTTACTAGTTATCATTTTGCCATAATGGTCTGTCTTTGCCTGGTTCACTAGCATTATTTCAAGTAGGAATATTCTTGTTTTCCATGTGAGGACTTCACTGTTTGCAGCAGGCTGCCCACCATCAACATTAAGAAGGCCCTTTGGAAAATCCTGTTTAAGGAATTAGGCCGATAGGGGAGGTAACAGACATTGCTTTATCTACTCAGGTATGAAAACAAGTTCTAAGGATGGGTAGAAATAATTGTTTTTGGTTTCTTTGTTAGCAGACACCATTAGTGGTAAATAGCTACAGATAGTTAAAATTACTGATGGGAGGATGTCTGCTGCTCTGCTCGATGACAGGGAGGGGAGTGGAGTTATGGTCACGGTCAGTTTTCCGAGACTGATTGAAGGGGGGTAAACTTGAGATGGTAAGGTAAGTAAACTACCTAAGGTGGCAAGGGATCATAGGTAAGAAGAGACTAAAAAGAGGAGGAATGGGATGGACACATTTGGACAATTACATTGTGTGGGGCTCAACTTTTGTTGCCACTATGTTGATGGTGCTTCCTATTTCATTAACAGTGATGCTACACTATCCTGTAATACCTGACTCTAATATAAAACAGAAACATATTTAATGAAAAACCACACCCCAAAGACCCACCTCACCTCCCTTAAAAGACCCATTCCCTCTCCCTAAACCCTATACACCACGACCCTTTTGTCCTTTCTACCCTCTACTCCTACAACAGGCCCATCCCCTCCCTAAAGACATGCACCTCCATGGTCTCTTTAAAATGTCCTGCTGGTTTTCCTGAAGCTTCTTTTTAACAACAAGGGTGACCCAATTAAAGTCAGCTAGGGACATTGGGAATCAATTATTTAACACAACAGTGGTCCCTAAAGGAGAATGAGCGGAGAGCAAGGAACACAGACCCAATCAGTGCTGTATTAGTAGAACTTGTCCAACCGGACAGAGGTTCTGATGTTTAATAAGTCAATAATTATTTAGGCAATATGCGGACAAGGATACTGAAAGTGGGACACAAGCCTGCATCCTACTACAGAAACATAGAGACATACAGTTGGGAAAACATTAAGGGGGGGCTCAGGCAATGCTCACGGTTTGTTTCCAAGACAAATCATCAATAGACAAACAAATTGCAAGGGACATCTCTACATAGGAAATAATAACATCACAGTGTATATATGAGAAGTTTGAGGTGCTGATGGCGTTTCAATCATAGAGAACAATGCAAGGATCATCTTCAGGACATAAAATAAGCATGCCTGTTAATACGTGCTTGGAGAAAATTGCTCTTCTGGGGAAGAATCCGTGAAAGAAGTGTGGCCAGCGTGCAAAGGGTGACCCGCGGAGGTAATTGACCGTCCGTGGAGCACAGGTGAAGGTTCCAAGGTCCGAGGTCAGCGTCCGTGATCCCCAGTTCAGCATGCCGCATCGCCCGGCTTCAGGCCACCACGCCGCTATTAATAAAAGGACTGTGGCTCCGCAATTGGTAGGCTCATCAAATGCCCATGCTGCCTCACTCCACGAGATGAACCGCTTATCTAACTCGCAACTGGCAGCCACGCCGAAAATACCATGGAACCTTCACCTGTGCTCCACAGACAGTCAATTACCTCCACAGGTCGCCCTTTGCACACTGGCCACGTAGGTGACTTGGCCCACATTTTCTTTTATTGCTCTGCCTTACAATCTTACTGGGACAAGATCTATGAGTATATACACAAAACCTTTCACTACCAACCACCAAGAGATTTCTCCTAAATTTTATTGGGCGTTCTAGATCCTCATCTTGTAAACATCCAGGATCGGCACCTAATGGATCTCATGCTCACTCTGGCATGCAAAGTCATTCTAAGCAAATGGAAAAGTGCTAGTGAAGTCTCATTCAAAATGTGGCAGGAATGGTTGTTTCTTTGAGGGCTGGGGATAACGAGTCTCTCCGTACTTCCCCATGGCGTAAATCGCACAGGAAACTGTGGAGCTCCCTCGACTCTTCGTATACATTCTATAACTAAGCATGGGCTGAAAATCCATTCCGCTCGCGGAATTTGAGAATTTTTGGCAATTTCGCGGTCCGCGAATCGCGCAAAATTTTCTAAGAATTTGCAATTTGCGAGTTGGCAGATTTTATTTGCTTAGTCGCGCTTCAAAAATACAATCTTGCGCACGCGGCGTTGACTTACCGTGATTCTGAATTTGCTGAGTTGTTTTCCTCCCGGTTTGCGTGCACTGCGCCATTTTGGATCTTGCTGCGCGATCGCGCGAGACTTTTCGATCGCGAGTACGTCATGGCGTGATCGAGACTATTCGACCGCGAGTACGTCATAGAGTCCCGCTATCTTGCAATGCGAGTGTTTCAGAACGCAAATACGTCATAAGGGCCCGTGATCACGTATCGCGAGAGTAAACAATAGCGAATACGTATATGCGCCGCGCAGCTGACATACGGCTGGAGATTTGAACATCTCGCTTTCCCGAAATCGCAAAAATTGCAATTCTGCACAAGAAATCAATCGCTGGCAGCATAAACCTTCTGAAATTGATGATTTGGATCAGAATAACTCCTTAGATTGACATTTGGCTGCAATTTTTTGGGAAAGGAGTGCATTTTTAGGGGGTTGGGAGGAAAGAAGTGCCCCAGAGTCTCCAACTTCCTGTTCCTGTCCAGCAGGCTCCTCCCAGTGCTATGTCCATGTCCTGGTCACTTTTCATTTGGATCTGGAGCTGGAAGGATTAGTCTTTGTGGCTGCTGCTGGATATTTGTATTTGAGGACTTTTTGTTTGGATCACTTTTGGAGTTGAGATTTTACAAGTAAGTTGGTGTTGTTTGTTTGGGGCATTGCAGTTGCTGCAACTACAATTTATAAACCTTTTCACAACTTTAAAAAATATATATTTTGGGTAGCCCACCGTATCCAGTAGGCCCAGGGTTAGTCATGGGTGCATGATACAACTGTTTCTGTGAGTTTTGTTGAACTTAAATATCATTTACGGCATGGATGGCATGGAATTGAATAGCTCACTGTTATATCTATGTGGATGTTTTTTGTAATTTTGGGGTGCGTGTTAAAGCCACACTAGCCAGTAGGCCCAGGGGTAGTCAGTGTTGCATGGGCCAAGTCTTTCTCTGGGGTCTCTTGAATTTAAACATCATTTAGGGCATGGGTGGCATTGGAATGGGGTGATGTGTGTGTGTATTTTGATTTTGTGGGTGTTGTTGAGGCCTGCTCCAGGGCCTGGCTATGTGGGTGGGGGCATTTTGAGGCCTGGTGCAGGGCCTGGCCAGGTGGGTGGGGGTCTAGGGGCCATATTGAAGCCAGCCAGTGCTTTGTGCCATAGGCCTGCACCCAGCCTGCCTTGCTTTCATCCATTACGCCCAGGTCTAGTCAGTGGTGCGTAGACCAAGTCTTTCTGTGGGGTCTCTTGAATTTAAACATCAATTAGGGCATGGGTGGCATTGTATTGGTGGGATTTTTGTGTGTATTTCGATTTTTTGGGTGTTGGGGCTTGGTCCAGGGCCTGGCCATGTGGGTGGGGGCCATTTTGAGGCCTGGTCCAGGGCCCGGCAATGTGGGTGGGGGTCTAAGGGCCATTTTGAAGCCAGGCAATGTGCTTTGTGCCATTGGCCTGCACCCAGTCTGCCTTGCTTTTATCCATTATGCCCAGGGGTAGTCAGTGGTGCATGGGCCAAGTCTTTCCGTGGGGTCTCTTGAATTTAAACATCATTTAGGGCATGGATGGCATTGGATTGGGGTGATTTTTGTGTGTATTTTGATTTTTTGGGTGTTGTTGGGGCCTGATCCGGGGCCTGACCATGTGGGTGGGGGCCATTTTGAGGCCTGGTCCAGGGCCTGGCCATGTGGGTGGGGGTCTAGGGGCCATTTTGAAGCCAGACAGTGTGCTTTGTGCCATAGGCCTGCACCCAGTCTGCCTTGCTTTCATCCATTATGCCCAGGGGTAGTCAGTGGCGCATGAAACAACTCTCTCTGTGTGGTCTCTCTTCTATTAATTTAAACATCCATTTTGGATTAGAATTGCAACTTTTATTTTGGGTCTTTCCGTTTTTGGGTGTGTTGTGTTAATAATAATAAATGCCTAGTTGCAAATATTAATTGAAGCACGACATATGCAACATTTATTTAACTGATGTTCCTCTGGCTTCATTTGCTTTTAGGTGCACAAAGACTGAGAACCAGGAATCATCCTCATCATCATCACTTGTTGTAGTGCCAGGAAGAAGTCCTGCTGTGGTGTGTGCACAACTGGCCACAGACAACTCTGCAACTCTTGTAACTGCGTCCTGCTGTTCTGACATCTGAAGAAGATGGGCCCAAAGAAAGGTGGCCGTAGCTCCTCTACCAAGAAAGTTGCCAGTGCCACTGCAAGTAAGAAGGAGCAGAAGAAGCAAGTGGCACCACTTACCAAGGAGACTGGTGTGCCGACAGACACTTTGTTTGGAAAACAAAAACTATGCCTGCAGCAGCGGTGTCCGCCGGGGACCAAGCTGAAAGCAACACCTCCGCCTCAGTGCCACCACACCAAGTTAGGCCCAAGCCGATGAGTGCCGCAGAGGCAGCCACTTTAATTGCTCTTTCACCATCGACCAGTGATGTTGGCGTTGACTCATTGCAAAGTGGCATCCAATCAACGCAGGGTGTAACTCATCTGACGAGTGTTCAACCACAGCCGCAACGACAACCACAGGTGCAACAAGGAGAGGCGCAAGGAGAGGCACAAGTAGAGGCTCATGGAGAGGTACAACTGTCCACAAGCTTGTTTCTTCAGAAGTAGGGGCACATCAGGAAATTGAGATTCATGCGGAGGTATCAGCCCAGCAAGCCACTCCTCCTGATGATCCATTGTCTTCCAGATCCCCAGCAAGGAAAAGGTCGAGGAGGGCTAGTACAAGTTCTTCTTCAAGGCCCCTTCCTTCTGATGATCTAGATCTTGATTGGCACCCACCAATGCAGTCTGAGAGGGAGGCACGCCATGAGCCGACAAAGCTAGGTAAAAGGAAGGTTCCCGCAAGGCTTTCAGTTATGGGTGATGACGAAGAAGAAGTAGAAGTAGTGTATTCTGCTGCTGATGAACAGTCTGATGATGATGACCCAGTCATCACCGTCATCATTCCAGCCCCAGAGGACATGCAGCAGACAGACATTTTTACCCTATCCAAAAATGCTGCTGTGCAGGATGTGTGCGGCGTGGCAACACTGTTACCTCCACCAACACAGGTAACTACTACACCAACACAACCTACAGCTTCCATATTTTCTCTTCAGAAGTTGCCGGCAGGGACCTCCGTCCAGCTCAACCTCCATTACCTCAAGTAGTGGTGCTGTAAGTGCACAACAGAGTGAAATTCCACCACGCCCATCCTCCACTTCATCTGGCATTGAAGGTAGCACCTCCCCCAGCACCAGAAATCTCAACTCCCCAGTTTGGGACTTCTTTAGTATTAGCAAAAAGGTGGAAAACCTAGTCATTTATTCGATTTGTAAACAAGTAGTTACGCGGGGTAAGCTTGGTATCAACTATGGTACCGGAGGCCAGAGAGGTCATCTAAAAAAACACCACATTATCCAGTGGGGAGCGCACCTCAGTAATATCCGGAAAGCCAAAAGTACAAATCCAAATATATCCATTGATATTGCATCTGATGACCATGAGCTGATCGTGCAGGGGGGCGGTGAAGGACCAAGAAGAGACATTTTTTCTGGTACACACAGTTCCCCTGGAAGCAGCACTGCAGTGGTAGCGCCCACACCCTCCTCTACCCCTGCATCATCTAGGAGGCACAGTAGTCTGGTAGAGACACCAGTGAGAAAAAGTACATCAATGAGCCAAACTGGGTTGAAGAAATCTGGATCCTCATCACATATGAAAAGGGTCCAGACCACCATTAAAAGCATTGTAGCAGGGTTTCCGTTCTCCCACAGAACTGTGCATAGACATTTGGAACCTCGGTGAATTAGGGTGACCCAAAACTCACCTAAGTACCCAAGACCCCTTACCAGGCTAGCTACAGTGTCTCATTGGTCATAACAAACTCCCAATGTTTAGACAAACCAGAACATGAACTTACGATACCTCAGGCTACGTGGAACACATGAACACTCTTTCGTTATACAATCATTTCAAACCAGAACATGGAGTAAATGAGGACACGTGCACATTTGAAATATTTATTTACTAATGCCGTTTTCTCAAACGCAGTATCTTAGATAATACAAGGAAACATATTATCAGAAGCAAAGTTATCAGCATAGTTACTAGTCCATAAAAAGCAAATGGTGACAGCATGCTAAGATGCTGTAATGAATAAGGGTTAACACCACCTATTTCTCACCCTCCCTAACTAGCATATTATATTAATATCTAAGAAGGTCTCTTTGGGTTTTAGAGGGGCGGGCCCATACCTCAAGATCTTAGAATGAAGAGATCACATCAGCATACACCAGCTCTCTCTGCATGCGAACTGCATCAAGTGTGTCTGTGTGCTCTAAGCAAAGCAATATAAAACGCGCCTAAAGCCTGAATTTGGCAGAAGCTGCACTTATGTTATGTCTATGAAGGTGCGGAGATCAGACTTCACAACAATTCTGTGTCGAGTTATCCTTGAAGCTTCAGCACTCTCTGTACAGACATAGTTTACTAAGCAAAGCTGATATCAGAGCAATAACATATTATTCTCATGTAAATCACAACGCTCTTGTAGGTTGAAAGCTAAATCAACAATTAAGTGTCGTGTGCAGAAGCAGCAAAAGGAAAAATGGTGCTTAAACATTTAATAAGCCCATGCTAACTTAACAGAATATATCGATAAGCAGTAACTATATGACACCCCCCCATGATCCGAGCACAGATAAGATAAGATAAGATAAGATAAGATAAGGGCCTCCACATGAAAACAGAGTTCAAGACCGGTGAGCAATGGTTAAATTTAAAAAGAAACGGAACAAAATTCCATGACCGAATTCAAAAATTTCAAAAAGTCAGTAATGTTTCTCCAGTTCTCAAGTCAATAGGTCTGGGAGGTGAAAAACGCAAAGAAAAAGTTGTCATGATCATAAATCAAGAATGTTTTTAGGGAAAGACCGAATATGCAAAATATGCAGCAACAGCCTCCAACATGAAATCATCGTCTTCATCCGAAAACAGTTCAGCCATCCAATTTAAAAGTGGGAAAGAACATACGTGCTCTTCTACTACCGGAGCCTCTATCACCATCAGAGGAAAACTCGGTGGGTTTTCAAGAAAGCTTTGTGCCAAGAAATCCTGCGCTGCTGCGAGTATGTTCTAAGGACCCATTAGTCCATGCATCAATGCCAAGGCCATAATCCTATCGCCAGAACAAACCAACTCGTGAGCCACGACGGAACACATCAGCTGATTAAAATCGACGTCAGGAGAAACCGTCTTGCAGAGACACAAATCAATGACCCAGTCAAACTCACAGCTCAGGCAATGAAATACAGGCTGGACACAGGTGAAATAGGAAAATCGAAACGATAATCCAAACGCCGTGCTTAAAGTCGCTAGCGGCAGTGTGCCATAATATTCAAGCATCCTGTTGCGAAACAGTGCCAGGAGGGGTTGCGCGGCTTCTTGCACATGAAGGGCATCCATATTTAAAGAAACAAAAAATTACCAGGACGCCTGCCGCCAGTGCCAGTAAAACCGGGAATCCACCAAACAGGCTAGAAAAAATGGAATGGAAGAAAGCAGGAATGACTCCAAATATTTTCTCAAATGAAGTCACGAGACCGCTGCTAACTATTTTAAAAAAGTGCGCCAGCCCCGTCGTCGAGGAAGCGTTAAAGATAGAATGAACCAGTTCGCTGAAATGCAACGATAAATCAGTATTTAAAAGGTCTTGAACCTCTGTACGGGTGTTAGCTATGTGAAGCACGAATGTTTCTCGAGCCGAACTCAAGGCCACTTCTTTTTGGGACAATAGAGCTCTTATTCTGCTCATGCCATTGAACTCCGCTTTCAAGGTTGGGATGCGTGGCCAGATGGAAACATCCCCGTTCCCATGCGTGGGTGGGTACAGCACATATTTGCAGCAAACGACACGCTCAGTTACCGTTACCACATAAGCAACACCTTTAATTAACCCGCAACAATCTTCATTATTTAAAAGTAAATAACTTCCGTTTCCCAGCAAGGTAAAAGTCGGGGTGATTGCCGGAACCGGGGTCCCTTTTAAAACACAAGCTAAGTTAGGCCGGTCCTGGTTACAAGAACCGTGCAATTGTATGTGCCTACACATTAATGAGTGATCTGGTGTTTCTGTACACTCCTCCCCATTCAGATAAACTTCCTGTCCGTCTTTCAAACATCTATAAGTGAAAGGAAGGGACCAGACTTCAAGGAGAAACGCACTACCTAATGGCTCATAGCGACCTATGGCAACATATCACATACAATTTGTAAATTTATACAAAGCAAAAGGCAAGGTTATCAAACCGTGGATAAGCCACGTTGCAGCGGAGGCCTCTGCCACAGAAAAAGGCAAGGAGTCTAATCTCTCAATATGTAACATAGAAAACGAAGCATCTCGCATGGAAAGCAAGCGCTGCTTGTCAGTCAAATTAAAGGGGGCAAAGAGAGAGGAGACATTCATGTAGGGCCATGGCACCTTGCCAGATTTAAGTGTTTGAAGGGTCCATGCAAATTGCATGATAGAACGCAATTGATTCTGACCATGGTACAATACAGACACATCATCCTGCACAATATCCACAATAGAAGACACAATATTATCTAACGTGTAAATGCGGGAAGAAAGCATGTTAATACTATTGTCTACTACTGCAAGCACCTTTTCCAGGTTAGCTTGATCTATAGCTCTAAGGTGCGTCGCCGCCTCAATCTGTGACGTTTTCCAGATATCATTGTAAACAGCATATATCCACCTTTTTGATCTACCACTAGCCGGGCCTTTTAGGAAATCATTTAAATCAATATCATCATTTAGCTTCGCAAGATGTAATTTTACTGCAGACAATTTAGAATGTGTCAGCCAATTTTGACATAATTTGCCCACTGAGTAAGTCGTGACAGAATGTTCAGATTCAAAACGTGGATCAGGTTTGACCTGTGTAAAGCCATCAGACAAACCCAGAAAACGGTGCTGGCATGAATCAGCACTTCTGTGCCACATCAGCCAACCTTTTGGATCCATACTGGATATGTTAAAGGATGAATTCAGCAATAGGGTCTGTAAGTCCCTAATCGAAAACTGAGTATAATTACTCCAGCCCGAATATTCTTCTAACTCTGGGATGGTTGGAGAATTTAATTTTTTAGAAGTAGCCAATCCAAAGCACGTTGTCTGTGAAACAGAGGAATTCAAAAACAACATTTGATTCGGGATGAGACAAGCACGGTGCAAAGCCTCAGTGCCTTGTACCTGCCAGCTTTTAGAACCCCAAACTGATTTTAGGTCAATAGTTTCCTTCCATAATTCATAGCCGCCAACAGCCAGCTGATCAAGAAAGGACTTCGAGTACAATAATTTGGTATCGGTAAGTCTAACCTTGGACATAGGCTTCTGTGTCATTTTGAAATAAAAAGACTCGGGATTAGACTGATTAAAGTCAGTAAAATAAGTGTACTTTTTCAAAAAAGTACTTGAACTGCCTTGTTTAGGAGCGGGGCAATGCTCCCATTGCGTGTAATTTACAGTATTCCTTCTGGAAGTCGTTTTATGTAGGAAGTGATTGCCAAAATGTTGAAAGCAAAACAAATCACCATAATTAGCAGATTCTAAGTACAAATCCTCAGCATCAAAGGCAGCATAGTATTTCAAATCAGAAAACAAAGACTCTACGGCCTGAACATCCCAATCATCAGAACGTATGTTTTGTTTCACTACATCCCCCATGTTCACTCTAAGCACATTAGGGACATTAACAACCTCAGTAGGGCCATGAATTTGAAATCTAACGGCATCCCACACTATCCCATCAAGGACAGGCCAAGCAGTGATATTAACAAATGTCAAGTCTCTTTTCAGCCTGTGTGCAGAATGCGACGAGGAAAGGGGGGCCAAAGTTCCGTTGGGATGGCGAATGCATGTTCTTTCCTCGACATAGTGTCCATTTATAATTCGGAAAAAATAAAAAACAAACCCAATTGACATAAAAAGGTAAATTGAAAAGAGCACCAGCCAAATGTATGTCCAAGGGGGTATTAAAAAATGTTTTTGAAATAAGCTGGCATACACTGCAAAACGTGAGGGTTTCTTCGAGGCATTGGAAACAGTGTCAAACGAAAATCTGGATTCTGTGGCCAAACGTGCTTGCAGGTCAGGCATTGATAAGTCAGTGGGGTAAGTGTAGTCAATTTCATCATGGTCTGTACCAGACAAAGTACTTAATAGAGGACTGGAAATTGCAGGCAATTTGATGGCCACTTCAGGTTCAGTACTAGAAGCAGTGGCCAAAACAGAATTTCTCACAATGGAAGGACAGGAGACTGCCGGTGTCATGCTAAGAAGAATCGGCGACTCTGTGTATCTTGACATTGTCATTTGAGATAAACCTGTTTTCCTTACGACCAGGAAGTGGTGGTAAAATGACTGTTCTCGTGCCCTTCACCCCAAGGACTGGAACCGGAGCTCGAAAAGAAGGACCAAATTCTTTCTTGTTATCGATCTTCTCTCGAACCAGTTCTCCAACTTGGGGTAGCCAGCCGACTACCGGGATCTGCAACGCAACATCCAATGTGGAGGGCAAATGTTCCTTTGCAAGACTGTCTCTGGTCTCTTGTAGATCCTGTAAAACATTGCAATGTTCATCTACGTCAAAGGGTGTGGCGCGAGCCACGCAGTCTAGACCGTCAAGGTCAGGGACGTACATCTTGATGCCAAAGAGCATTTCGTATGGGGTCCGCCCACCCAGAGACCTTCGAGGGAGATTATTAAGAGCACGCTGCACGCCATAGAGGTGGGTCAGCCAGTTTCTGCCAGTGCCTATAACACGAGATGTCAAAGATTGCTTTAAATGACGGTTCATCCGCTCCACTACACTATTACCCTCAGGTCTGAAGGGAGACGAAAACTTGACTTGGACCCCCATCGAAGTCATGGCATCCTTATACGCCTTAGAGGCGAAAGCCAGACCCTGATCCGAATGGAAGGTACCACAGGCAAAAATCCCCACAAAGATACGCAAATCCTTAATGACAGTCCGTGAATCAGCGCTGCGATGGGGCCAAACCCACACAAAGCGTGTGCATGAATCAACTGCTACTGAGATGTACTTATACGCAGTATCAGAGGAAAAAGGACCGCAGTGATCCAAATAAACACAACCTAGTGGTTTATTCGAAATGTACAACTGTGTCTGTGGCGGACGCGCAGCAGTCGAAGGTTTAATCTGCTGACAAACGTCACATTGAAGGACATAGTTTCGCGCCTGTTTGTACATTCCCCGCCACCAGAAACGTTGTTGTAATTGAGCTACAGTGGCCGAGACGCCCGCATGCGCAGATGCCACACCTTCATGTGCCGCTGTAATCAAGCTTGCTCTGCGATCTGAGTTGGGAATCAAACGTTCCCCAACATCAGGAATTGTCACAAAAGGAACCTTTTCGGGACTTAAGTGGTATGTGTACTTCGAAGGGAACCCCGTAGGATGTTTACCTCCCTTCTCAGTGGCAGCAACAGCCGCCAAGATGTCATCATCTATCTTACTTTTGGACCGTGTAACTGCTGCAACCAAGTATGTAGTTACCGACAGCGTGAACTCCAACACGCTGATGGCCAAGAGTATGAATTGCAAAAACGAGTGGCAACGCTGCCTTAAGCTCCGCCACTCGAACCCAGATCATCTTGTGTTTTATTGTGCTACCCTTGGAATCACGAAAATCATTCTGAATCCAAAAGAACAAGTTTTCATTGTAAGACTGGACACAGTAGTAAGAATCACTTACAATAAGAGTAGTCACACTAGGATCAGCGTACTCCAACGCTAGTAAAAGAGCACGAAGCTCAGCCAATTGTGCGGTGAAGTCTCCTAGAGGCTGCGTGTGTACTTCCTTGGAATGGAACTCATCGTACACCATGGCACCGACCACAATGGTGCATGCGGAAACGTAGGCGTGTTTAGAGCCATGCGCAACCTGCGACGAACCATCAGTGTAAATGATGCAATGGAAGTCTTCCAAAGGTCGCATAGCTAGAGGAGCAGGATGAACGAATTCATACTGCAAGTACTCTTGTGACCGTAATGAGGCGTCAAAAATAAACGTGACATCCGTGGACGTCAAGGACGCAGCCCATTGAATCCACCAAGGGTGCAAAGCTTTTGAATTCGGTACACTGGCTCTCGTAACCACCTCCAAATGAGGACAGGGTGTAACAACCAACATCCGTTTCCCCTGTGACAGAGCTCGTTCCTTAAGAATCGCCATCTGCACAGCTGTTAAACCTTTTCCAGCGTGGGAAACCGCATTTCAGCCGAAGTGTACAAGTGTGACTTGTAAGCAATAGGTACTGTGTCTCCTTCATTAAAAGTGAGGTACGTGAAACCCACTGTCCCAGGAATTATTCTTATCACCAGGTTGGTGTGGTTATCACGAGTCAGTAAAAATTTAGAAGCGAGCAGATCAGCCTGCAAGGATTGCAAGATGGCTGAGTGCTCATGCAGCCAGCATGATTTGGAAAAAGTTGGTTGTATCAAAGCATACAAAGGCTTGATACGCTGGGCATATTCCGGAATGTATGTCCTCCCGAAATTTAAAAAGCCCAGTAAAGACTGTAATTTTTTCAGTGTTGTAGGAGCACGCAACTGTGCGCATTTCTCCAAGAAGTGAGGAGCCAAACCTCTACCTTCATTGTTAAGTTCATAGCCCAGGAACAACACTGTGTACTCGGCAATGTGCGATTTTGCAAAGTTAAATTTGTAACCCATATCTGCAAAGTTACAAATAATCGAATTGACACGACACAGATGCTCCCAAATTTCGTCGTCTGTGAGATAAATGTCATCCACATACGAGCAAGCATCTGGGTCGATCCTCTCCAAAAGAGAGACTATGCGGGAGGTAAATATACCAGGACTATTCTTATAGCCCATTGGGAGACGCCGAAATTGTTTTTGGACCCCAGCGCTTGTAAAACTGGTCCATTGGGAGCTTAAGCTATCCAATCTGTGGGCATAGAAACCGTTGGAAATGTCAAGCGTTGTTTTAAAACGCTTTCGCACTAGACTATCCACTAGGGCAGAGCCGTGAGTATTCTGTACTGCACAGTTACGGCAATGCGAGTTTAAATGCCGGTAATCCAATACCAAACGATACGATCCGTCAGGCTTGGTCACAGTAAATAGAGGGTTATTCATCGGAGACACACACGTTTCAATTACACCCTGATATTCCAATTGTTCAAGGATCGCCGTGACGGAAGCCTTGGCTTCCCGCCGGATGGGATATTGAGGTTGAGGCTGCGGCTGAGACCGCAAAGGAATTTCGTGGCTCGGGGACAATTAATCCCAACCATATTGGTTGCGGTACAGAGCCGGTGCGAGAGCCAGAGCCCACTCTTCTGCAAACTGTTGCGCATGGTCTTTCGAGACAGTGTTCGCGAAACTGGGGACGATTACCTCCTCCCCTCGCGGCGCTGCAAGCACAAAAGGTGGGGGCCAGTCAGCCTCCGAAAGCAAAATGTCATACGTAGATGAAAGGTTTTCCCAAAACACCCATTTAATAGTGCGTTGTATGTCTCCTTCAATTAACAGGACAATTTCAAAAAGTCTATCAGGGCGAGCTACTCTCGTGTCTGCAGTTTCTATCACAACATAAACGTCAGTCGCTGTCACCTTCAGTAGTGGATGCAGGGCCTCTCTCACTATGGTAATCTCCGCCGCGCTGTCCAGCAAGGTCAGAGCCCACGTCAGATTCCGAAGCCGCGTTCTCACTATCTGTGGCATATCGATGCGCAGTTAAAGCCGCGACTTTCTTTTTCGCAAACTGCGGTCTTTTTGGCGTTGAGTCTTCCTGCTTCCCAGCGCCGTCTGTCTGGCGGGGCTGGCCACGTCCTTGTTGGCCACCACGTCCCCTTCCGCCTCCTCCGCCACCGGTCTTCGGGGCCGATGAGTCCTGAAAGGAACGAGGAGAGCGTTGATCAGAAACCTGAAATCGATCAGGTGATTTAATCATCGCGCGATCGCACAAATCATAAACTCTCTCTGTCGGCGCAGAAATTTGTGGCGCAGAATAAGAATCCTGAGCTTGCTGTTGTTGCTTCCCCTGTTTCTGTTTTTTAGGCCAATTTTGTTTTCTGGACTTGGGCTGGACATCTGCCTCAGCAGATTGTCCTTGTGGTTGTTTCTTCTCCTCAACTGCAAAATACTTCAGACCCTTACTTGTGCGACCAATAGTTTTATATGCGGCCACTACAATCTTCGCTAACTGTCGGGGTTTTTCGGCATCGGGTATAGCTGCCAAAGCATTTGACACCTGAAAGCTCACTGCATCCCCCTTTATATTGGAGAGTATGAGATCGCTTACAATCTCAAAAGAACCACACAGGCGCATACCCAATTCAACCACTGCCTCCGGTCCGTGATCATCCTGTACACGTTTAACGATCGTAGGCAGCACAGACATAGATGGGGTGCCGAAACACCTTGCATAAACAGCCGCAAAAGTTTTTCCCCAACTTTCACAGTCAACGAGTTCAGGAGTTAAATCCTTAGGCAAAGTAATTGTCAACATTCGATGTTTATCAGCAGGAGTAGAATTCGAAAACACAGCTTCCAGTTGGTCAAACTTCTCGGCAAGCCAGAAAGGGAACTCATCTTTGTCATTGGGGCGCTTACCAAAAACCGAATTGACCATAACCGGATTAAGCTTTAAACCGCTATGTTCCGTTTGAACAGCCGGACCCCCCCGGGGGATCACCCGGGAGATGACGACCTATGTATTGCACTAATGCACGAATCACGGCAATCGAAACAACATGTAGTCTACGAATATCCGCTAGGGGACGCGCGCTGTGATTCGGGTGCGGGGTAAATCCAGCCAATGCAGGCCAATTTGTGCCTGGAATGGACAAAGGACCTAACCTCGCAGCGGATAAAGAATGGGGTAGGGCGCCACCAAACCAAACGCGATGCTGCCAATGATCAATAGGTATTTCCAGTGCCCTGTACGGTGTATATTCAGCCGGTACAGGCGAGGGGGTGTAGGTGTGGAACACACCAGAATTTGCGTCCACTGCCGGAAATGTTACCCACGAATAAAACAGTTCGTAAGGGTACGCCGGATCCGCACACACCACCAAAATCACAGCCAAGCCATCCACTGGGACTTGGAAAGTCTGTAAATGGTTGCGCACCGCAATGCGACTATGCTGCGGGATGTCCACAGCCTGTGCCATGATTACACCGGAACTACAGAAAAACAAAGTAAACTTTGTAGCACAACTGGGTAGTAATTCAAAGAAACCATTTTTGATAGATTCAAGCTTGAAAAGACCTATTCAAAAAAATAGGTAGGTTTTTCCGACACCACCGTTTTCCGGAAACGACAGTGAAGGGGTTAAGGATTGAATGAAATACTACTCAAGTGTCATGATATAAGACCACCAACGTTGGGCGCCATGTAGCAGGGTTTCCGTTCTCCCACAGAACTGTGCATAGAGATTTGGAACCTCGGTGAATTAGGGTGACCCAAAACTAACCTAAGTACCCAAGACCCCTTACCAGGCTAGCTACAGTGTCTCATTGGTCATAACAAACTCCCAATGTTTAGACAAACCAGAACATGAACTTACGATACCTCAGATTACGTGGAACACATGAACACTCTTTCGTTATACAATCATTTCAAACCAGAACATGGAGTAAATGAGGACACGTGCACATTTGAAATATTTATTTACTAATGCCGTTTTCTCAAACGCAGTATCTTAGATAATACAAGGAAACATATTATCAGAAGCAATGTTATCAGTATAGTTACTAGTCCATAAAAAGCAAATGGTGACAGCATGCTAAGATGCTGTAATGAATAAGGGTTAACACCACCTATTTCTCACCCTCCCTAACTAGCATATTATATTAATATCTAAGAAGGTCTCTTTGGGTTTTAGCAGGGCGGGCCCATACCTCAAGATCCTAGAATGAAGAGATCACATCAGCATACACCAGCTCTCTCTGCATGCGAACCGCATCAAGTGTGTCTGTGTGCTCTAAGCAAAGCAATATAAAACGCGCCTAAAGCCTGAATTTGGCAGAAGCTGCACTTATGTTATGTCTATGAAGGTGCGGAGATCAGACTTCACAACAATTCTGTGTCGAGTTATCCTTGAAGCTTCAGCACTCTCTGTACAGACATAGTTTACTAAGCAAAGCTGATATCAGAGCAATAACATATTATTCTCATGTAAATCACAACGCTCTTGTAGGTTGAAAGCTAAATCAACAATTAAGTGTCGTGTGCAGAAGCAGCAAAAGGAAAAATGGCGTTTAAACATTTAATAAGCCCATGCTAACTTAACAGAATATATCGATAAGCAGTAACTATATGACAGCATGTTTTGGTCGGAGGCGCCATTTGAACGCAACCATCCAACGGCACGTCTGTATAATGCAATGCTGGCTAAAATGTTAGCGCTGGACCTTTTTCTTTCGTGGAAGCGGTGGGTTTTCTAGAATTCATGGCAACAGTCTGCCCTAAATGGAAGGTTCCTAGCCGGTCCTATTTTGCCAGAGTTGCGGTTCCACCACTACATCACGATGTGCTGGAGGTGATTGGGGCAGCTTTGCAGAAGAGTGCTGTTCACACTATCCACCTGACAACAGACATGTGGACCAGTTGCCAAGCCGTTGATTACATGTGCATCACTGCATCATCTCTTTTGCGGGGGTTAGAGACAAGACAGCTGCAGGTGTTGAAAGTGTCACAGTTTTTCAAGCTACTCAGAAACATGCAACAGTAGCCATCTTTGCCATGGAGAAATCTCATACTGCAGTAAAAATTTTGGAGGAGTTTAACAGTAAGGTCTTTGAATGGCTGCAGACAAGAAAGCGCATGATTGGTTATGTTTCCACGGATAATGGCAGTAATATAGCTAAGGCCATGTCTGATGGTGGCTATTTCAGAGTGCCGTGTTTGGCGCACAATATTAACATTGTTGTTCAAGATTTCTTGAAAAAAGTAAACACAGTCAGCAAGTTACTGACCACCTGCCAAAGAATCTGCACACATTTCAGCCATTCTTTTAAGGCCCAGAAGCAGCTGAGGATCATTTAACGTAACCATAGCGTGCCAGTCAGAGGACTCATCCAGAAGGTGGCAACACATTGGAACTCAACCTTCTACATGCTTAAGCGTCTGTTTGAGCAGAACTTAGTAATCAGTGAGTATGTCTTTAATGCACGGGGTGCTTCTATGAAAGACATGAGGCTAGAAGTGGATGAATGGGACCTAGTCAAAAGCCTTACAGACATGCTTCATCCTTTTGAGATGTTCATGCGTGAAGTCAGCAGGGAGGACTGTACTTTGGGCAAAGCTATCCCGTTGTTGCGCATGCTAGAGCACCAACTGAAGGCGGTGTCTTCAACGTTCTGAGTTGATGCTGAAAAACAAGACGCATATCAGTTGGCGGAGAGGTCATTAAGCCGCCTAGAAGACAATGGAAGGCTTAAAGCAATACATTCAGAACAACATTACATTTGTGCCACTATTCTAGATCCACGGTACAAAAAGGCACTGGCTAGCAATACATTAATTCCTTTTTATGAAGCAGATGTTTCCAAGTATAAACATTGGCTAGCTCTGTCAGCCACTCGGTTCGAAAAAGAGCGGCAGGAAATTGAAGGAACCACCACAAGTACTACTAAAGCAGCAGGCCATCCGGCATCAAGGTCCACTTCTGCGGCCAAAGGCAGTCACTTTCCCTCACAGCTGTTACTGACAGCAGCAACCATATCATCATCATCACCTGCACCAGGCCCAGCCATAATATTGTCGGGAGCGGATTGAATAACACATCATGGGTTTGCTCGTTCCAGTGTTGATGCAAAGGCAACAGACGGTACGCAAAGTGGAGCACCCATGGAGGACCTTGAGTGGATGGTGCAGGCCTATCTGGATGACCCAACAGAGGTCTTCTTTGATCAGAACCCATTGTGTATTGGTATGGGAAAAGGCCTCAATGGCCACTGATCACCAAGCTGCCTCTAAATTATTTGGCTTGCCCACTCGCAAGCGTGTCTTCTGAATGTGTTTTCAGTGCTGCTGGTGCCATTGTAACTTCAAAAAGGACCCGCCTCTCGCCTAAAAATGTGGAGAGGTTAACACTGATCAAGATGAATCAGCACTTCATACCACCAGATTACAAAATACGTTAATCCACGCAGGAAGAAGAGGACACCAACTTAGGTGACGGAAGTTCTTCTCTGTTAGCTGACCTAATCCGAGTTCAATTCACAGAGTTTGAGGACGAGCTCTACTTCCCTGACACCTAGGCTTGAAATACTTACCTTTTTTTCATCCTTATTCACTTTTATTTCTGTGTGTCTTTCTTTGTTTTGCAACTTTGAGCACAACAAAACTCTAATCACAACAAATCCATCATCAGCACTGTCTTCATCTTATTTCTATATTGAAGGTGACGCTGTCTGCATCCCTGAGGTTCACAAGTTCATAACTCAGTGATGCTCCTCTATCCTCCTCCTCCAGACTCCCCCTATCCATTTGTTTCCCTCACGGCAGATGGCCGGATTACGCAGAATCAAGAAACCGTCGCTATGCTGACTGTTACTTCTGAAATTGGCACGAGAGGCTGCCCTATGGCCCTACACTTAAGAATAAGATGCTGACAAAAAGTGGAACAGGTAATGAATGATGACACATGCAGAGTGGACAACACTGGCTGTCTGGCTCTGATGAAAGCAATTGCTGTTTGTTTGTTGTGCATCAAATGAATCCTATGTGTTCTGTTATTATTTAATCTTTTACACACTAAATGTAAATCAAGTCTACTGTGTTTTTACCTTGTTTAATACAAATTGTACTTCTACTGCAGGGGCCACTACGTTGCATTTTTTAATATGGAAAATGTCCTTGGACTCACTGTGTGTAGACTGTAACTGCATGAACAACATTGAGTTTGCCAATACCATGATGATGAGTCTCGATGATCAAAGTTACATAATATCTTTACAGTCACTCACTGGGATGGATGGATCATCATCGTCGGTGTACAGAAGAACTGTGGCCATGTCGTGAGTGGCAAACAGGTAAACAAGTCAACAACAACCACAGCAGAACTACATGTCTGTCTAGTCGTGGTATGGAGTGGTCGAGCCAGTGTAGTGTTATTATGCCAGAGTCCAGACAGCAGTTCATGTAAAATTTCGGCTATGTGGCTTGCTGTATAAAATTGGATCTGCTTTGTCTGTCTGTGTCAAAGAGGTATGCTACATGGAGGTTTGTTTACTCAGTGGTGCCGCCTTGACCGTCTGCATGGCCCTGGCCTGCTGTGTGCTAATTATTATCCTTGAAAATGAGACTCAGAGTACGCACTTTAGAAATGATGCTTGTATGTAATACTGTCGCCTCTGTGAAACTGAAAGTGCTATTTTTGCACTACACAGCGTACCTTATATTTTTCCTCTGGGGTGTTTTAATATCCCTTCCTGTTTTTCCATCGACAATTACAGTCCGGCTTTTACCCTGTGCGATGGGAAAAACATGAACTCAGGCTTACCATAGCAATCCGTAATTCCGCATTTGCCAGGCAGGCAGTGGAAAGTGTGGTCACCAAGATTGATCGGCAGAGCGTCAGATGGAATGGAGGAGTACCGCGAATAGGAGGAATGTCTGGATGCATGCAACTTCCCAAATTGAACAGGACAACTACAACATACAGTTACAGTATCCTCTTCACTTCTCCTTATCATTTAAATAATGTTATTGTTGTGAACTTCTATGAGTATGACTCTGTGCGTTTGCTCTCTGCTTCAAATTCATCCCTACAGCTATTTGATATGTTTGTTTGCTATTTTTAAAACTAATTTAATGTACTAATAAGTGTTTATTCTCTCTGAGGGTAGATAGGCAAGTGAAATTGCGTAATTACTGCAGCCCTGTACTGTCAAATTGTTTATTCATAGTTAGTAAGTTGTAGTAAGTACTACTTTTCAGTAACCCAACCATCCATTTAGCAAATAACTTTGTGCATGCACTTCCTTTATATCCCTTAAAAGATTTATGGATATCTTCGTATCCAAAGATTTGTTTTTCTTCATTTGTTGTTTGTCCATGCTGTGTTTTTTTTTTCTCTCTCCACAAAACTTTCCCAAAACCCCCCATTCCCATCCAATTCTCAAACCCTAACCCTCTTACCCCGGGCTGTTAGGTTTTCATTGAGGTGTGACTAAATGACAACAATAACTCCACACACTTGCTGGGGAGGATAAGGTCAAAAGCAACAGAAAATCAATTTCAAAGCAGGTCAAGGAATCATAGGATATATTCTTATTCTGCTTGACACACACCCATGAGTATTTGCAAATCAAATCAGAATTTCATGTGCGCTATCGAGTGGATTCATCATCAGCAACATCCTCCTCCTACACGTGACGAATGCTTAAATGCTGTGTCCTTCAGTACTATTTCTTGTAGTAGACATACTCTACGCAACTAGTAGTTAACTTTTGATGGAATACTTTAGCATTGCTTAGGCTACAATTTATGGCACTGTTCTTGTGTACTGTACTATGTATCGTACTGTTCTAATGCTCTTCTCAGGCCACTCAATGTTTCAATTCCTTTTTTTCATATGCTGCTACTGCCAGTGTGTACCACTACTACTACCACCACAACGATGACATTTAATCCGTCCAGGATTCCATAGCCAACCTTAACCCCTTCGACGATCATGACGAGCTGGGCTCGTCATGAGGTAGCCTCCTCGCACGCTCATGACGAGCCCAGCTCGTCATGTAAAGTGCGCTTTCGCAAAATCCAGCGTACGGGGGGGAATCATGCCGCACGCATGCGGTTAATCGCCATTTGCCATGCAGCCAGCCCTGTGCCTAGCCCTATTCTCAAACACGAATCACAGGTAAGATAATCATTTTGGGGGAGGAAGAATAATGGATTAGGAGGAGAGGTGAGACTGACGGTAGTACTAGTAAAGTAGTAGGACAATTGAATTCACTAACTCTGTCAGAGGCAATTTTGTACAAATGTGGGTGATTACGTAGACAATTTGAATCAAGCAGCCAGTTAAGTTTCAGGAAAACAAACGTCCAGTTAACCCCCGCCTCCCCCACAAAACAGTAAAAACTTGTATACTATGTTTAAGTAGAAAATAAATAATTATTTTGATCCCTAACAAAAATAAACTATCCCACAAGACCCGACCCACCCCCCTCCCTAACCCCAACCAATGTCCATGAAATCAAATGTCCCCAAAAGTCCAAAAAACCCAACGCCCAATCCCTCCCCCCAAAAGTCTTTAAAAAAGGGGCAAGGGATAGTCTCTCTACTTTCGCCGGCGGTGTCCTCATGTGGCCAGGTGGTCAAGCAGCTCTCTCCGGACGTCCTTGAGCAGGGCTTTCTGCCTCACCCTCTCCTGCTCAAGGTAGGCCACTCGCAGGGTCAATCGGTGCATTCGCGCCTTGCAGGTACCGTGGGGGGAAGATGTTGTTTTCGCGGGTGGCTGCTGGACCACGGCACCGTACTGTTGGAGGATTGCGCTGACTGTATGACCCAGGGGCAGCGGAGGAGGACGCAGCTGTCGTGGATGTTGAAAGCGACTGCGAGTCATCCTCCTCCTCCAGAGCCAACAGCTGCCGATATTCAGCGACAATTGCCTCCAGCTTCCGTTCCCGGATAGCCAACTCCTTCCTTGTTAGTTTAGAAGGAGTATCTATATGAAGAAAGAAAAACATATTGTAACCAATACTCTTTATGATTAACACTAAATAATTCAACAGAAAGTTGTGTCACAGTAGCACTAGCAACTTGCAAGCACAGTACATAACATTTATGGCATCTATCTAACCTCCCACTTCATCGGCCTCTGCTCTAACATTAGTGGGAGTTTAAAGAATTCTACTAGCACTATATGGACTCAGTGCATTAGACTCAGACAGTACAGCAGTCTTCTTCTTCTCTCTTGTTTAGCGAAATTAGCACGTAAACTTGTGGAAGCCGGCATAATGCCAGCGCAGTCAGCTTGCACCCAAGAAAAACAGACGCAAGCCATGCTGACGCAGACTTGCGTTACTGTTACCAGTCCAGTACAGGCAGGTGGTGAAGCTCTTACTTTTCTATTACGGGTGACACTGGCCATACTCTGTTACAAGGGCTACTGCTAAATTAATTTAACTTTCACCCTGCCCTGACCCTGACTACTACAAAAGGAAAATGAAGAAGATGAATATTATGATCATCTATCCCTTCACAGGATATTTGCTTATATAAGGGATGACTTTGGGTGCTTTGTTTTTATTGATTGAGTGAACACCGATAGGCCACACATGAATGACAGTTGAAATAAAAATATTTACAGAGGTAGTGAGTGGTCCCCGTAATCGCCGGAGGAAGGCACTTGTGAGTTGTGACTTGACTTAATAATGTGAACTATACAATATATATACACAATATATGCTGGCCTTGCAAACTACTGTTAGTCAAGGGAGTATTCTGAAAAATTACAACATCTACTTTTCTCGGCTTTGCTACTCTGGCACGGACGTGCGGTGTTACATGCTCTTCAAAGTAACACTCTTCATCCAGTGACCGTCTACTCTTTCTACATACACCTATGCTATCTATGAGGAAGATACCATCCAGGCATCCATCCATTCAAGGTAAATGTCAATCATTCTTATTTATGTCTCAACCGGACAAACCTTACTTTTTCTCACCGAAAAACACGATTTTAATTTTCATTTGTAAACCACCAGCCATGCATCCGTGCTTGACTTGCATTTGAATTTGAACCAAAGGATATATTGCGTACACATACAGTTTCTGTTTCACCCACTCAGGCAGTCCTCTTTTCTTTCTCCTTCCACCCATCCTTGCTTCAGCCTTTAACCGGCCATGCATCAGATTCCCAGCCACCTGTGCCTGCATTCAAAAACAAGTATCGTTCTTTGCCAGTCATTAATTTACCTTCCTTACACCATTCTTTCCCTTTTCGTTCATCCCATCCATCAAGTTCATCTCTGATCTGACTTGGCTTCTCGATAAAACATTCACAGCTGAGTTGAAGTCAAATTTAGAGGAGGCTATTGGTTACTCGTCAACTCTCACCGCTAATGTTATTGCTAATGGGAAGTCAAGGGTGACTGTCTTCTACCTGGTTGACAAAAACTTAGTTCTAAATTTGCAAGTCTTCTTAACAGTAAAGTGTACTTGTACTGTACAACATATGCACCCCTGCAGCCAGCCTACTCTGCAATCTCAATAAGTAAGGAATATAATAGCTTACCACTGCCCGCCACTACCGTGGCATCCCCCACAGCAGCTCCTGCTGGCACCGCATCCGCCCCTGGAGTGACCACCTCCGTGCTGGCCCCGGCACTGGTGGTGGGCTGTGCCGATGGTGTTACACCTAGAAAATACATTTAATATTTTTAGATGCCATATAAACCACTCCCTATTTTGTCTAGGAATGAAAAAATATGTTACTGAAATAAACAAATTTAATTATTTGTGACTCTCTAGTCTAAACTGAAAATTCCCCTTTCGTAAGGGAAGGGTGTTTTTTATTTATGCTTAGCCATACCATGCTACACTTTTTGGCACAACTGATGAATGCTTGCTTTTTAACACGCACGATTTTTTTCATAACAGACAGAAGCTTCCCTTTTACGAACAAGAGCAATATGTTACTCGGAGTCGTCATCATCACCACCAAGACTTTAAGTTCCAACCAGGTGAGAGCTCTCCCACAATTAATGTGTAAAATCAGCCACTGTTGAGTTTTCAAGAGTTCACCATTTATCTTATATGAAGTTGATTTTAATAAATGTTTTTATATAATGCACAATTGAAATTTAATATAGTACACACAGAGCTAGTTGTTTTACTTTTAATAAAGCTTTAAAACTTACATGGACTTTGTGGTTTTTGATCATGAGTGAGTGAGCGAAAGGGTTTTCAATTTGCAAGCATGTGATCGTGACTCTGAGAGGTCGGGACTCTTACTCTGTAATCTTATGTTCTGGGTTGTATAATCATTGGGGATCATTCATTGCTGCATTCGGGAGCTAAATAATGACTCTGACACACTAGCTAGTCAGTAAGGAGATTGGGGGTTAAATTTCTGTTATGACTGAGGTATGTGGAAAGTCTAAACTTCGCCTATTATCACCAATGCCCTATTTCTTGTCCATAGTTCTGTTTGTGCAGAATAGTCCCTGCAACAGTAGTAGTATGTCCTCCTATCCAATCAAAAAGTAAACTAGTATCTTATTCTTGGTGGCCATTGACATTTTATTGTTGGGAATTGTCAAAGCATAAGCATTAATAAGACTTCAATAGACATTATGGACAATCCAGAGGACTGCACTCAGTTCCTAGAGCTATTGCTGAATAAGAGTTTTGCTTTAACACCTTTTGCCAACTGTGCAAGTTTAGCTAGCTACACCGACAGACTAATAAAAGAGTCATAATAGAGGCAGGATAAGAATTTAGAAACAGTCTACAAGAAGATCAAAGACAAATTAGGAAAAAATAGAATTATGATGAACGTTTGGAATAAATAGGTGATGTAAAAAAATAGGGAAGTATAATTGTTAAGATTAACAGGAAAACTTACTGGGGCCAGCAGAGGAGCCCTCGGTGGACCGATCCTGGCCTTCCTGCTCCACCTGCGCCGCTACCTCCTCTGTCCTCTTGCCCCTGGGAGGAGCTGATGTTCATGAAAGAAAGACACAAACATGTTTGATTGTTGTCAAGCAAATCAAACATTTCAAAACAACAATAACAAATTATTTCGGGGAAATAGACAACAATTGCACTAAATTATTGACCTATGTGATGTGGTCTACTAAGATATTAGTATTGCTGGATTCGCAGACCGTCTACTTGGAAAGTTATGTAACTCACTAAACCAACTACAAAAAGGTTCTACTAGGACTGGCAGGCAGCACTCCACAGCACGCGAAGTGACAGACGCAGTCCGTCATGATTGCAGACCACTAAAAAGTTTCCTACTACATAACCAGTCATAATATACTCAAACTATTAATCCACCACCACTATCTCTTCTTAGTGGCAGGAGTACAAAGGAAGGACTGGACTTGAGTGTCTAGTGTCTAGCATTACGCAGTTCTGTAAAGTACACTCATACATAATCACTCAGGCCAAATGAGCACAAAATTGAAAACAAGTAAGCATAGTAGCACCGCCAGTGAGCAGGCGAGCACCTGCAATCACAGAAGCTTTTGAAACATAATTTACCTGCAATGTCATCGCTAGTGTCTAGCATTGCGCAGTTCTGTAAAGTACACTCATACATAATCACTCAGGCCAAATGAGCACAAAATTGAAAACAAGTAAGCATAGTAGCACTGCCAGTGAGCAGGCGAGCCCCTGCAATCACAGAAGCTTTTGAAATATAATTTACCTGCAATGTAATCGGCAGCATTATTGCTCTTCGGAAAAAAATAGATTTGCAATATCATAACACAGAGCGGAAGACAACAAAGTAGTGATTAAATAGCTCTAAGTACTCATACTCACCAAGCCCAGGGATCTCCACGCCAAGCAGGTTGAGCAGGTCGTGTTCCCGGTCCAGTATGTCTGACCACTGGTGCGTCACCTGGTTGTAGGTGCGCCGGACCCCAGACTCCCGATACATGGCCTGGCACACCTTACCCCATAGCTGGCGATGCTCCCGGAGGCTGTACCCGGTACCGGGCCTGCCACCTGCCGCGACGGTCTTGGGGAGGTGGTGCTGCACGAAGAAGACCAGTGCAGCCACCTCCACCGCGCTGAAGATCTCCCTGGGACTTACAGCCGCCCCCCCTTAAGTGCCTGCAAGGGAGCCGGCTACGGGGTGCAGGACCCTTCCCCTTCAGGTTTTTGCCGGCTCCCTTTGCCATGGTCCTGGACAGTTAAAGGAAAATAAAATAGGAAAGAATAGGGACAAAGTAAATAAAAGAAAAGAGAGTTAAAAAAGCAGTTTTAAAGTAACAAAAAGTAGAAAAAAACACCAAATATAGATGTACAAAAATAGAGTGATAGATAAAGAGTAACAAAGATTTTAAAAAGTTCAAAAAAACAAAGGATTACAAAGATTGAAGGAGGATTGAAAAAGCATGCCCAGAACCATAGCAATGCA
Source organism: Lissotriton helveticus (assembly GCF_964261635.1). NCBI lineage: Eukaryota > Metazoa > Chordata > Amphibia > Caudata > Salamandridae > Lissotriton > Lissotriton helveticus. Next base: position 778,962,867 of record NC_136063.1, on the reverse strand, counting down.
TGAAAAACAAGATGGCCACGCCCCTTGCCCCACGTGGGTACGTTTGTGCGATATTTCCCCAGCGAGCACGCAAAAACGGACGCGAACACGCAATTGCGCACCGCACGTAGGAAATGCACAACATGAGCATGCAACTAGAGCCCAGATACAGAAATAGGCAACGCGAACACTGAAAACAAGATGGGCGCGCCCATGTACGACCGCATGGGTAACTTTGCGGTAGCCGCGCTGAAAAAAATCCCGCGAACACGCAAAAATAAAAAATAAAAAGTTTGCAAAAGTTTGTGGATTTTACGGACCTCGAGTATGCTTTCGCGCGAATTCGCGTACCGCAAATTTGCAAATTTCGCCCATACTTAGCTATAACCCTCCATGAAATCGCAAGTTCCGTTATGCCTAGTAAGTCTCATACTCCTTGCAATTTGAGTGATACCTTGCTTTTACATATTGTATGAATTGGTTGCACTGACCACTTAGACACTATAAGGCTCAACGAAGAAATCTTATTTAGTGCTAGAGCACTTTCAATCATTATTGTCATCATTATTATTATTATTGCCCCTGTTGTTCTTGCTTCTTTTAATGTGTCATCAGAATACTTTTATTTTAACTACTATCATCCCTGTATAATGCTAGCATCATTATCGTCATGTTCTTGCTTTATTGGGATTTGCATTTGTTTACTGCCATCACCTTTTCTTCTTTTATTGTACTGTACTGTTTATCTTTTTGTTTAATCTCAATAAAAGCGATTTGCAGATAACAGACCCTGTTGGTATTTTAGGAACTGCGCCTTGTCTACAGCTGGATAACCCATGGTAAAATATTGCTGTGGCACAAGGTAGTTGTAGTTGTTTAATGTCATCCATCCATGCATTCTTTTTGCAAGTGAGTCCGTGTCTTCCATGATGAAGCAGATTTTTAGGGCCATCCAGACTGTCTGCTTGAATATCTGGTGGCTAGTGGGGGTGTCCCAGAGTTGTGTAAGTTCTGTACTTTCCAGTGATTCTATAAATAGGTTCTTTTTTCTCATCTAATTCCAGCATATTAAGTTTGGTCCTCACCAGGCCAGCATCTGTTTTAGTAAACCAAATTTAAGGCAGATAAGCACCAGCGAAGTGAATCATGGAAGTACAACGATGTTCCTGTCAGCTTGTGCATTACATTGTCCAGGGTTCTGGCATCCCTGCCTCTAAGCAGCTCGTTCAAGATTGTCGGTTTGAGTTTTACTTGTGCTACTTCGAGAAGGGGTGTCAGCAAAGGTCCAGACAGTTTTTTCTTCAGGTTTTAAGAGTTCCCCCCAGCACCAGCCCTTTCCTTTGTATCTCCTCTTTCTGGGCTGCTAAGCAGTATTTCTTAAAGATGATGACCCATAGATATTTGTGTTCACCCATGCCTTCAATCTGGGTGCTTCCCAAAAACCATGAATGTGTTTTTGCTTTATTATTGCTGTGTACTGTGGTCTTAGTTTTCCCAAGGTTGAGGTTCAGGCTGTTTGCCCGGAAATAGGCTTTTGTGATGTCTAGCAGCCATTGCAGCCCCACTTGTGTGGACTGAAAAAAAACACATTGTCAGAATAGAGGAAGATGTATATTGTCATGTCCCCTTGTTTTGGGGCATGGAATTACAGGTTTGAAGTTGCTGCGCCAGGTCCGCCAGAAAGAGAATGAAGAGGGTTGGTGTCAGGACGCACCTCTGCTTTAGGCCATGGGTGGTTGAAATTTATCTTGAGAGGTATGTTCCAGCACCTAGCTTGACCCGGACTCATGTATACTTATGAAGCCAGATTAACATGTGCAGCAGGGCCTGAGGAATTTTCCAACTTTCTAGCTTACCCCACAACCTTTCCCAGTCAACATTATCGAAGGCTGCTTTGAAGTTGAAACTAAATTATAGCAGTGATTTGGAACCTGTGGAGGTGTCCATTAGGAGTGAGATTGCAAATATATTTGTTGTTGTGCCTGATGTTTTTGAAAATCTGGTCTGATTGAATGGGATATTACTAGAGGCCCACATTGTTAGGTCCTCGAGCAAAGTCCAGGCAAAATAAGTGGCCTCATTGTTAATCAGGGTGATTAGGATGTAATGGGCTGAAGATGATCTGTCGCCACCCTTGAAGATTGGTTAAATTACCAATCCCTCCCATCAGGCGGAAAAAATGCCTGTGCTCCTGATCTGAGGAAAAACCGGTGCTAGTTTCTACCCATAGGGTTGGGTCGTGTTAGAATACTGCTGGAGGGTTTACGTTGGAGTCCGATGAACCTCCTCTCTACCCTTTGGCTATCTGCCTTATGATTTTGTCAATGTCCATCTAACTTGGTTCTTTGGTTGGTATCGAGGTTTTGGTTTCTTGATGGTCCTGCTGGAAGCTGTCTGGCTTTGGGTGATTAAATTGATCTTTCTAAAAGGGTGTCCAGTTGGTTACGGAGATGTTTCTGTGACAGATTCATACATTGATACCACGTTGCAGTTTGCAGCCTGAGTTCCTGAAGTATATCTGCTGTAGCAACGGGTAATTCCATGAGAATACCCTGATTGGTCTTTCTTTGTTTATAGTTGATGGTGTGCATTATATCCGTTATCTCCCCAATGTGTTTTGGAGTGAAACGTTTTTAAGAGAAAAGTACCTTCTGTGGGAGATGATCGCTGCTTGTCCAGTCTGTGATCTGATATGTGTCAACAGATAGAAAAAGTGGGAGAAACACAAATATGTTGACCAGAGTTGCACTGGTTCTGTCGGAATGAAATGTGGCTGCTGGTGGGGTGTCTTTTGTGAAACTGCTTTCAGTGCCCTGAAGCACAAGTGCTCAAGGTCGTCAAGCAGATGGCTTCCGATTTTTGTTTAGGACCCAAAGATGTTTCTTCCTTGCGGTGGAATTTCCCAGAGTGTAGTTTGGGCTACAGCGAGTTCACTGGTGAAGGTACCTAGTGAGTGCAGATTAAAATCCCTGGAGATTATGAGGTATATCAAGTTGTCCTCTTCTGTGGTCCTTGTTAGTTCCTGCACTAGTTTCCTACAATCTATTGACTTGCTCCTTGGATGGATGTAAGTGTTAATAAAGATTATGTCAGCTGCTGTATTGTTGGTTGATATAGTGCATTATGTGGTGCTCATGCCAAGGGTTTTGGTCTTCAGGGCTGTTGCCGCAGCTATTCTTGATATTGAGATGTAAGACCACCATAGAGCACCATAGAGATGACTATATTTCACCCATTTCACAGCTGCAATGGAAAAGTTTTAGTAACCCTGAATATGGGTTGGTTCAGCAAGCCAGGATACTTGAAGGAGGATGACATCAAATTACCTCAGTTAGTTGTGTAGGTCTGGGTTGGTTAGCTTTGTAGTGAGACCATTTATGTTCCAAGGGCACATTCGAAGCAGCCCAATGTTTATTTTGCCTTATGGCTCCAGGACAAAGCGAGGTCACATTGTCACAGGGGAGCAACTTATTGTTCTCAAGGTACCCCTTGCACTATCGATAGATTGCTTGACTTCGAAATGACCTACTCTCCGATGGTGGCTGATTGTTAATACATCTCAGGGCAAAAACCCCTTGTGCCCTTAAGCACAGAGGTGGTCTTATTCTGTTCCCAGAATGGCCCTCTTTCGAAGCCAGAAGAAAGAAGGGGTTGGGAGTACCGTGACTCATGTTGTGGGTTGATCATTATTCCCCACCTTCTGAAGGAAGGCCCCTCAGTGAGGATTTTCTTTAGCATGTTGGTTGTGGCCCATATGATCTTTATAGCTTCCCTGTCTGGAAACTTTCCTGATCGTTCAAACTGAATTGCTACAAGATCATTTGAGCTCATGTTGCGTAGTGCTGGGGTTTCTGATAGTAATCAGAGGATATTGCCTCTGTTTAAGATGTCATGGTGCCCGCTGGAAATGTATTCCGGAATGAAGTTACGCACTGCAAGGCTGTCTCTGTGGTCCTCAGCAGTGCTCTGGTGATATTCTTCTTCCTGATGTGGAATTTTATGATTTCTTGTAAGTTTACGCCAAGTGCAGTAGTTTCAGAGAGACTTTTGTCAATATGTTGGGGAAGGGCGGTGCTCTTCCTCCTACTTGACATCCTCCTCTTCTTCCAGGGGTCTTGATGATCCATTTCGTGTGACTTTGTTGTTGAAGTAAAAAGGGAGAACACTCTCTCTTGGTTGAACTTTTTTTTGTTCCGTCCCTTTTTCCTGTGTCCACGTCTGTATTTCGCATTTTATATATGCTCCTGACCCAGTTTGAGCTGGGCTGAGAAGTAGCTGTGTCTTCTAGTAGATCCGATGTAACATCCAGAGTTTTGCTGGGGCCATCCCTGCCAGTGATCAGTGTCTCGCTATTTGAGGCTTCTATGGTCTCTGAGGTCACGTCTGGCAGTTGAGCTAGGTTTGCATTCTCTCTGTGGCTTCTACTAGTTGGCTGAGGGCTTGTGTGATAATTGTGGTTGCTAAAGTGGTAGTCTCGCTTTTTCCCAGCAACAGGTTGAGCCCCTGTGCCAGTGAGTGTTTTTTAGACCCAGTAATCAAGTCATCCAGTATTGAGGGAACAGTTGACCGCTTGTTGACGATTTTGGTATGGGGCACTTTATTTGAGCATATGTGGATGTGGTGTCCAAATGGACCCATTTGATCAGTGAATGTAGTTCCCCAAAGCTTGTCGTAGATCCCATGCACAAAGACGACCAAAGTATTGAGAAGTGAAATGTGCATATCCATCTTACTCTATCAGTATGGAAGGTGTTGCCATTTCCTTCTGTATAATAATTTTGGGGACTCCAACTTCCCTTATTGCTGCTTTGTGTAGACCTGATGAGTTGTGTTAGAAATGCCAATGAATCACATCCTGCACCTCTCCCAATTGGGCTTCAGAAACAACCGCAGCACAGAGATCGCTCTCCTTGTTTCTACAGACGACCTCTGCACCCTCCTCGACCGAGGCAAAACTTCTGCATTCATCCTCCTGGACCCCTCTAGCTGCCTTTAACACCATCTCTCATCACACCCTCCGTGCAAGACTCCACAACACCGGCATCCGTGACACAGCCCTAGAATAAATCCACGCCTTTCTCACCGGCCAAACAGTCAGACTTCTGCCGTTCAGCTCGGACCCCACAGATATCAGCTGTGGATAGCCTCAGGGATCCTCCCTGAGACCTACCCTCTTTAACATCTACATGGCCCCAATTGGAGCCATCGTCAGAATCCAAGGACTCAACATAATCTCCTATGCCAATGACACCCAGCTGATTTTTTTCTCTCACAGAGAAACGCACAGCTGCCAAGTGCAACTTCCACTACATGATTACGGCAATTGCTACCTGGATGAAGGACATCGGTCTCAAGCTTAACTCGGAAAAGACTGAGGTCCTCATCCTGGGCTCTAACCCCTCTGCCTGGGATGACTCCTGGTCACCCACAGCACTTGGAACCATCCCACACCCACGGACCACGCACAAAACCTCAGCATCTTCCTGGACTCCTTGCTCTCAATTAACCACCAAATCAACCCCGTCTTGTCCTCCTGCTTCCACATGCTCCGCCTGCTTCATAGGATCTTCAAGTGGATCACCACCTAGTCTAGGAAATTGGTCACCCATGCACCAGTCAGCAGCAGACTCAACTACTGTAACACACTCTATTCCAGCACTACCCAGAAACTCCAAAAGAAACTGCAGAACATCCAGAACACCTCCACCAGGCTCATCCTGAACATCCCAGGCAGCAGCTACATCACTAGCCACCTGAAAGACCTGCACTGGGTACCAATCAATAAAAGAATCACCTTCAAGCTCCTAAAGAATGCCTGCAAATACCTCCACAATGTTGTCCCTGCATACCTCAATCACTGCCCCTCCTTCTAGACTCCCATCAGACATCTCCGCTCCGTCTACATAACTGTCCCTGGCCACCATCCATGGATCAGCAATACCACAGCTGGAAGAAGGTTCTTCTTCTACATCGCTGGGAGTTCTTGGAGCTCCCTGCCTCTGCACCTCAGGCAATCACTAATGCTGCCACAATTCAGGAAGGACCACAACACCTGGGTCTTCAACAGAATAACAGATTCACCCCCTCCCCTCTCAGCATCTTGAGACACTCACGGGCGAGTAGTTGCGCTCTATAAGAAGATTGATTGATTGTGTAAGCTTAAGCTGTTGATATGGAATGCTTAGCTTGAGTACACGGGTCCCCAACAGAGGAAGATGATATGAAATAACTTCATTGATGTTTGTGACAGCTATTGGAGGTGGAGTCCGGAAGGGAAATTCCAACTCGTGAGCTTGTTATTTACTCAAGAGGCGCGCTGAGCTGGCATCCGGACCTCATGAGTAGAGCTGACACCTAGTACCTGAACAGTTGGACAAAGGCCCTGGCACCACCTCTCCCCTGTCCGTTGATAAATCCTGTGGTGACAATACTGTATCGGAGAGGGGGGCACGAGCGTGCCCAGCACAGTGCAAGGTTGAACGTGCTGCACCTGCCTCACAGTCTTTTGCGTGAGGGTCTGCTCATGCTCACACAGACTAAATGCCACCTGACCAAAAAGGCCACACTTACATGCATGCTCCTCAACACCTGCTTGCTTGTTTACCAAACACACCACAGAGGTAGGCGAACTACTGAATGACCATGCTCCGGACCTGGTCCTTCCTATATAAACATGGCTAAAACAAACTTTAGACTGGACATTTCTATAGCCATCTCCACCAGCTTCCATATTGCCAGGCAAGACCTTCAGCACAGCAAGGAGGTAGAATCACAATCATAATCAGCTTCCATATTGCCAGGCAAGACCTTCAGCACAGCAAGGAGGTAGAATCACAATTATAATCAAAGATACCATCAGCTGCATCACCTACACTGACACCCCACCAGCTTCATGGAAGACCTCATGTTGAAGATATGCATCACAATCAACTTTTTTCTGGGTGGAATCCTCATATAGAGACCACCAGGACCCTGCACCAATTTTGCTAGTTACATCACAGACATAGTCTCACCCTCATCATCAACTCCAGATCCATCATCCTTTTCAGAGATCTTAACTTCCACTTAAACAATTGCACTGACCCAAACTCTATGGTCTTTCTAGAACACCTCAGAAACCTTGGCCTCACCCAGCATGTTCCCAAACCCACTCACAGCGTTGGACACCTATTTAACCAGATTTTCACCTTAATCAACAACCTCACAGTTGACCAGGCAGCAACTATGACTTGGCAGGCCATGCCCTCGCCAGTTTCAGCATACACCCCGTGCACCACCACAGACCGATCACCACTGAAACTACCCACTGCAGTTGGTAAAGTATCATAGAAGCAGAGTGGGCTACCACCCTCACCACATAGTGGTCTGGTCATATCAGCAACTTGCTAAATGCCACGAAAAACCTCAACAGTTTTATCACTGCATGTGCCGATACCTGAAACCCCTTTCAAGCCCAACCCAGTGGCAATTAACCAGTCACAGGTCAGTTGGTACATATAGGAACGCAGGCAATTGAAATGCCGATGTAAGTACCCGGAGCTCAAATGGAGAACAATTCAAGACACCCCTTATACTCCTATCAGAGCTAAGTTGCTCCCACCAGCCCATACGGAACACCAAATGCACAGTTCATGCAGATTGCTTTGACACTGACAGTAACAGCACCAAGGAAATCTTTGCCATCTTCAAAGATTTCGCTGCACCTCCTGACACTTCCAGCAACACCACCGCCTCTCAAGACCTTAGCACCAAGCTCTCAGACTTATTCTGTAAATAAATATTCTCCATGTAGAGCAACTTCAAACCTCAACCAGAACCTGGTACTTTTGCAACTCAACTTCCCATCAAGGATCAAATCACGTAACCATGATCACATGGACCTCCATCTCCTCCATCGAAAATTATTGTTATCCTGAAGACCAGCCTCTTGGGGGACTCATCTGACCCTTACCCCCACCATGCTTTCACCACAGGGCTTCTACCAATCAGCCAAACATTAACACCCATCCTGAATGCCTCCATCAATATGGACACTGTGAAATATACCACTGTAGTGCTACTGCTCAAGGTTCCATCTGCTGGCCGAACCATGCTCTCCAAATACAGACGCATCTCCCTCTTACCGTACCTGACTAATCAATCAACACCCCAAAAACCACCTGGGCAACCACAAGCTCCTCAATGTCTGCAGTCTGACTGTTTTGGCCCTGGGGACCCCATCCCCTGGGGCCAGAGCACTTTTTAGGGGTAGGGGCAATGGGGCCCCCTCTGTGGACCCCTTTTGGCCACGAGACCCCATTGCCTGGTGCCCCAACAACATATTTCAAGGGACGGGAAACATGCTCCTGCCTACACAGGCCGATTTTGTCCCTAGAGGCCAATTACCTGAGGCCCGGCACTATATTTAATAGGGAGGGGCCATCTCCTGGGGACTGGCACCTTTTTCTGGGGCAGTCCGGTGATCCCATCCCCAGGGGTTTGGTGCATTGTTTTGGGGGATGGAGTTACATGGCCCCCACCCCATTATTATTATATTCAGGCCACAGGGCATGGAGTCCCCGGTGCTGAAATTGGCCCTTGTTAACTTTGGACAAATAGGGTCCCTGGGGCCGAAATCAGTCTGGGAGGGGGATTGCGCACTGCTTCTATTTTATAACAAAGCCAGACCCGGAGATAGGACTCCTAGGGCTGAAATTGGCCTAGGGAGGGGTCCCCATCCCCTTCTCAATATAAGCTGGACTCCAGGGTATAGGATCCCCAGGGTGAAATTGGCCCAGGAGGGAGCCACTCTCCATCATATTACAATTGGCTGGGCCCAGGGGGATGGGGTCCCCAGGGCCTGTATTGGTCGGGAGGGGGACATGCGCTTCCCCCCAAATGTATGTATCACTTCCCCAGGGACTTGACCCATCCAAAGGGAATTAAAAAACAGGCACAGCAGACCATGTTTGCTTTTTTTTACATTCTGCCACAGATCCATAGATCTTCTGTGAATTCACAGCAAAAATTCAAGCCTAAAGGATCAGGATATTCCTACCCTGCCCCTTGTGGGGTTGTTTTTTTTTGGGGGGGGGTCGAGTTCCGAGTCCCAAGATGGCTGCCACCACTTCCTGGTTGAAGAGGTGGCAGGCAATCAGATCTCAGCATGAGAACCTCCATGTCCCTAGATATGAATACATATTTTTTCTTTAATAACTCTAAAACTACTGAAGGGATTCACACCAAAAAGAGCTCCTTTTGGACCAAGGTCTAACTTTCTGCCAAATCTAGTGTACAGGTTGCAGGGACGCTATAGTTAGGAAAAAGAATTAAAAACTGTTAGAAATGGGATCTCTGGTTGGCTAAGGCTTGCACCAAAGCCAGGCGGAGACCACCACTCTAGTCAGGGCAAGGGAGTTACACGCCAAAGATAACCCCTGCTCACCCCCTTGGTAGCTTGGCACGAGCAGTCAGGCTTATCCCAGAGGCCATGTGTAAAGCATTTGTACACAGCAACAACATCCCAGGCACACTACAAAAGGAACTCCACAAAAGGTTATATCCAAAATAGCCTTTGTATTCTCATAAAACATTAGAATAGTAAACACATAACTTACATGGTGCCACCTGGCACTAGGTTATATCTACAAGGGAGTATATACACCTGGCAGGGCCCACTGGACCACTGTCAGAACTATCACAGAGTGAACGTAGTAAATGTAAAACAGGTCATAAACGTACAACCAGTAACCACTGGTTATCACTGTACTTAGCATCAGCCTGTAACATAAACTACATTATGCACAGTATCACATTAGGCGCAAATCACATTCTGCGCCAACCTCAACATAAACACATTATGCAATCTTCTACTAGGTCTAAACGCATTAGACCATAACCTCCTAAGTATAACTCACATTAGGAAATAATCTCAGCGGAACATAATCTCACTAGCATGAACCATAATAGGCAAAATAACCTCATAATCATAAAACTACATTTAGAGGTATCAAAACAGAGTGCGTAAATCATACTACATGAATCACATTTCCTAGCACCACATAACTCACATTTAGCACATAGTCTCCTAAGAAGACCATAGTGGAGGCATTACTCTCATTAGCGCCTGGCGCCCTATTTACCTCACAGTCCCCCTGGCCACTGGCCGACTGGCCATCTCCAAAGGGGCTCCAACGCCCTGTGTCCAGAATGTCAGGGCTGCTGCCCAGCAGCTTAATCAAAAGTGCGCCACTGTGCAAACCTAAATGGTGCAGCTGGCACTAAGTGCTGTGCAGCTGAAGTAATCGTAGACCTGGGCATTCTCTGTGCCCTCTGTCCATGAAGTCAGGGCTAAAGCTGCCACTGCAGTGAAGCAACAGTGCGCAAAGCGCTTGGGCAGTACAGGAGTGTACCTCACTCCTTTCTCTTTTCATTATAGCCAAACATGCTCCAAAACGTTGCAGGTGCCTGCGCTCTCGCAGAGCTGGGGGGAAAGATGGCCAGCAAAAACAAGCACTGGCACTAAACTTGCATCTCAAGTCCCACTGGGGCTCTGAAAACAATATGACCCCTACACTGCTCCAGGCACCGACAATGTGCCTCGGGGGAGCTCGTCTGGTACCGCCATCAGACCCCACAATGTGCTGGAGCACACAGGCTCTCCACTCAAATGGCCCCCATCGGTGCAGCTGTCCCCATGCAACGGGGCAGCGGTAAAAACGGACAAAACTGAAAGGGCCCCCACAGGCTCGTAATACAACCAGGCCCAACGTTGGAGCCACACAGGCTCTTAAAGTCAGACATGCCCAGTAACATTGGAGCGGCCCGCTCTCTGTCGGGCCGCTCAGGCACCAACCCCGTGCCTTGGGAAGACAACAATGGGGCAGGCACCAATACGTGCCTCGATATGCACCCCCTCCCCACCAGCTTCACTCACCGAACTCCTCATGTGGGCTTCCTGGGACCGGTACTTCAACGCACCTGCGAGGCACCTCCCTCACTATGCAGGGCTATCTCTCCATCATGAGAGCCCCGCTGCCCTGCCTCGGCTTCTCCTTTCTGGCGATCCTATGGGCGTGGGGCTTCTCTCCAGGAAAGGGAAGGCCCGACCCACGTCAGGCATCCCACTGCCTGATTTCCCGCTTGGGCAGGCGGCTGTGATTTTTCCATTGTAGAATGCGGGCTGGGCACCCGCAAAGGAGATAAGGCATCAGCAGGGTGGGCACCTGTAATTGATATCTAAATAAGCGGGGTGGCACCCCCTGAGAGCACCACTACATGGACAAAGGCATCCTAACTGGTGGGACAAGTGTCTCTTCAAAATACAATGCTTGTCAAGAATGTATTCAAAAGTCATTTATAACACAAATGTTGTGACCAACTCTACTGCGAGTTAGCTCCACTCTAATGCATTCAGTGAATTTTACAATTTTGCGATATCCATACTGCATTGAAATTTCTTTACTTCATCAATACTGAGATACAAACAAATGAAAGATTATCAATTTGCGATTTACAAAAATCAATATTAAGCAGTTCAAAAATCAATCCCAATGCATTTCGGGTTTATACTAAACCCTTCGTCAGGGGATATATGATTAAGTAATGGCAACAAATGAAGAGTGTGTCTTGATGTCCTCCGTCCAGAGCTACAACAAGAAGTCAAAGGAAAATCCAATGAGACACTGGTCCAGTATAATACATGAAAAGTGTTAGGATTTGCACTCAGAAAGGGTTAAAGAACCTACTTCTGCCATCCAACTCCTCCTTGATAGATACCAGTATCCACCATTAAACATCTCATGTAGTTATGCTCTCAGATGCAGTACATGTCGATGGCTCATCCCATCCCTTACACCCTTTGTCTGTCTTCACATTTACCATCAACTTGATTTGTTATTGGTGCCCACACTTGACTCCATTGGCAGATAACTGGTCAGGCATCCTTATTACTAGGCCAATGCTCTTGGCATCTCGCACATCCTTGATATGTAATTGGTGTCCATACATCATTGGTATTAACTTGTTCCCACCATCAAAGCATCCTTCTTAGGTGCAGGCTCCGGCCATCATAGCATCCCTATGAAGTACTTGCTCCTGCTAGCCTACAAACCCCTGGTGGCTGCCTGTTACCAGCATGCCACAAATCTAGCAAGATGGCGTTAGCTTTGGCGTGCTGATGCCCATATGGTAAATTGGGCCCGCTCTAGTAAAATTGTGTGGTCTAGTAATATATGTTATTTACAGCCCTTAAAGACAAGAGCTGGCTAAGAGTTGGTTAATCCCAGCATAATCAATCAGATAATCTTTATGATCTTGTTTACAAAGGCTTGCTTAAATACACATACTGGCTTCACTGTCTACAAATATATGCCTCTCCAATGTCTTTTAATGATCAAGGGAGAACTAGATCAGTAAGTTTCCATTTAAGTTTCCATAGTGGAAGTACATCATTGCCTCAGAGAGGTAGTAAGCTCTATATACATGCAATTAAAAAGGAATACAAATAAGGAAGCATTGTTGTCAAGGTGCTATTATCCAGGCAAGACAGTTTCCAGACTATAAAGTAGTAGTATTTGTTTTTGAGGTCTCGGATATTCTAATAACTGTGGTCTGTTTGTGAGGGGTCTACTATCCTGTGCTAGCCTGGCTGATGAAGGGTGATGTCCTAAAACTGGTCCCAGGATGCTTGTTTCCAGTCCAGGGAGGACCTGGCTTGGCAGTTCAGGATGGACTGTTCCCATAAGCAACAGAGTCAAGACTGCTTTGCATATGGCTGGGTCCAAACAGGGGTGGTGTGGTGAGCAAAAAAATGATGGATTAAAACCAGATCCTTGTGACTGGGGGTGAATATGTACATTGTCTAGCATTCCGTCCATCAATTGTTTCTTTCGCAAATTGTTTTAACACACCATTCTTCGCATGTTTTGCCTTTCTTCTGAGCCTTTTCTAGTAATACATTTCAACATTTTTCATCTGTCAGAATTTATCAAGAGAAGACCATAACAGTGTGATTATTATCATATGACTTGTAATAAAAAATTAAAGGGTTTAATGAATATTAAATAAATATATTTGACCCAGGGCCCCCAACATCCTTAAGATGTCCCTGCTGACAAAGCACTGGCAGATGGGAAGGAGGAACCCAAGCAACAGAAGTTGAAAGGTAAGCAGATCCAGGAAGGCACTCCTCTCCACTGATGCCAAACCCATTCTCTCAGTGGCTGGGATTAATTCAAGCATTCCATCCATCACTTTTTGTACAATTATTTTTTATACTTTAGAGCCATACTCTCAGGAAGTCAGTGCAAGCATAATCTCTCTTGCAAGGAGGCCGATCCCACAGATGCTGCTCACAGCCCGCAACATATTTTGATGCTGATTCAATTTAAAGTGAATGATAAAATTCTATCAAGAACCTATTGGGTCTGGGATTTTTTCTTTCTTAAAAGCTTGTATACTATCGATTATTTCTTGTTTCTTTATGCACACTTCAAAGAGGGTTACTTCTAAGGAGTAGTGCAAGCACCCAATTGATGGAGAAGTAGGAGTTAATTTCTAGTTCTGAATGTTTTTTTTTGCCTGTGAATAGGTGACAGTAACAATCTCTAAATGGTTACGAAGCGTCTCAGTCTTTAATTTTGACCTCTCTTGCCTCGGCTTCGATCAAGGACACCTCTTCATCCTGGTTTTGAGATCGTTGGCCAGTATCTTAAAATTGTTAGCTCCTAAAGTCCATCTTTTGTTAAAGTTAGCCTTAAGTTGTCTTTAATTAAGTGGTTTTCCAACTTTTTAATTGCTTTCACTATTACTTTGAATTCTATCAGAGCTTCAATTGGAGACTGAGGGTCACCACTGGCTCTGGGGTGCGCATGCACTCCAGGGAAACTGAGAAGGCAGCCCTAAGTCATCTAGCAATGTAACAGTCCATGGGACTCCCGTTTGGTTATTCCTCAAAAATATCAGCAAGTCAACTGCGTAAAGGGAGAAAATGTGCTCCTCATAATGCCATGGGATACCCCTGCCACAACCCTCCAGTTGTAGAGGACAAGCAAATGGCAAGTGCGAAGAGCATGGAGGCAAGGGGGCATCTCTACATCATGCCCGACATACCTCAAAAAGATCAGAAACACACTTGCCTATGTGCACCTGTGTCAGGGCTAGCATAGAAAAATGCAATCTATTTGTTCCAGCCAACTCCCAAAGGCATTCTAGTCATGACTGCATACCGGTAATACCACTGAAATGTGAGTAAGGCCTTCCGTATGTCGATGGAGAAGACCAAGACGTCAGCTGGCTGGACCTTATACGTTTAATTCAGCACACAATACAGGTGCCAAATATTGAGCAATGTATTGCGTTTGGGGATTAACCATTTTGGTCCTCATGGACCAAAGCAGCCAGTTGGGCTTGCAACTGGTGTGCCAGAATTCTGTATATAATTTGGTCTCTGTGTTCGCATCACAAAGTTAAACTTAGACCAACAGACTAAGTTTATGACTTTTGGTATTCACAAAGGTAAGTTACGAGTAGTATCTTTACATCCACACTCGGTGTGGAGTTTCTGCACTGAGGCAGAATCTCTGCGCTCGGGCGGAGTTTCCACACTAGGGCGGAATCTCTGCACTTGGGGCAGAGGAAGTTTACTTTCATCCTGACATACATGTCGGTGCTTACAGTCTCACCACCCAGCTCCAGCTGAAAACTATTTCAGACCTTTCAGTATGTCGATGAATGGGTTTGTCAGTTTGACCCTTGTCAGGCGACAGAACTGTTTGACGAGGAGGAGGAGAGCAGAGAGGATTTTCGGACAAAGGATTAAGCTCTTTGTGATGTCCAACGAAGATGTCAGGTCCAAATAAAGATTTCCCACTGATGTCATCTTGTAGGTGATTTGTGAGTGAGAGCAGTATCTTGACTCTGACACCTGCTGCTCCCACGCCATCCCAGCCTTTTTCAAGATCCTAGCAACAGTAAATATTTTTGCTAGGGGGTCTGTTCACAGGGTGTCTGGTGACCTTGTGGCATCTCTCAGGCAAGCCAGTTCCATTGTTTGCATCAGGCACTGAGCTTCATCACTAAAAGAGCTCATCTCCATTTACATATGCCCCATACACTGCAAGGAAGGGAAAGGGTAGCTAGGGATTTCTACCTCTTCCCCTGCTTCCCATGTGTGGTAAGTGCAATTGTTTGCACCCATTTGGCTCTTCAGCCACCTCGCCACAATACATAAATGTTCCGCAACAGACACCACTGACATTCTATCAATGTGCATGGTGTGTGTAATGCCAGTGGTACCTTTACTGATGTGCATGCAGTGTTCCTAGGTAGTACACATGACAGCTATGTATTGCGCAGGCCACCTCTTGCCCGGCAGATGGCAACAGGACAATTTTGGCAACATATGGCTTATAGGTAAGTACTCAAGCACCACACAAGTCTGATATGTGTAAATGTTTTTTGATATACTCAACCATAATAAAATGCTGATCCTTATGCCACATACATTACCCCAACAGACTCTGCTTGCTGTATTTAATACATCATGTACTGAACAGATGCAAGAGGTGCATGTAAACATATCTCCTCATTCTCCTCCTCAGGTGATGCTGCATATGCACTTCCCCCCATCTCTTCACACCATAAAGATGTGCAACCACTGTGCTTCAGCATAGGTAAAATAGGGCACAAATACAAATACGAGCCATCATAGTGCCCAATTTTGGTCTCCTGAAGTCATGATTCAGATGTCTTGACCGTACAGGGGGGGGTGCTGCTGTACTCTCTAAAGCTGTGTGCAAGTCAATAGTAGCCAGTTACACATACCTTGGATCCTCACGTAGGTCTGAATTTGGGCAGCCGAGCCATTGTATGAAACATAGGGCAGTTTATGCGGGTGTGTGACCAGCTGGTTGACACTTTATTCTCCTCAGCAACCTGTTGTGTTATGGCCTTTATGTGATATAAATTCCATCCGGAGACTACTTTGTCTCAAGTCAAAAGATTGGCTGTGCAATACATTACATGCACATGTCAGTAGTTAGTGTATACAGTGTCTCAAAGGACTTCATTGCCGTAGAGGATTAAATGTCAGTCCATGTCTGAGACCTCCCCAGACAGTATGACAATATTGGCCTGATTCACAAAAAAGCCTCTGGGTGGTACCTCCGCAATGAAAGTTTTGGTGTTGCGATTCAGCCCTGAGTGCCTAGACTCATCCTTGCCTGTGGACCTCCACCACAAGGGCTGAGGCCCTTTGTGAATCATGCTTCTTGTATTTGTGTGTGCTGCAATTCATATTGCAGTGTGGCCATATGAATTTCATATAAAGGCCATGCTTCAAGTGGACCTGTACAATTTTTCGCAGTTCCATGCGTGATGTGCCACTCCAGGCCAGTTGGTTAATTTTATGGAAACTGGGAATTGTGATCCTGTTTTACTATAGAATGCAAAAGAGTACATGTGCCAGAATTTCAAGTGAAATCCTGGACTGGATCAGCATATCATGCCTGGACCTGGGATTCTTGGCAGGGATGTGTGCTGAGAAACAGTCTACCTCATGCATCCAATGAGTAGCTACTGGACCTATTAAAAAAGGCTAGGCATTTTGTATTGTGTTTAATGCTGAATGCATCACACATGCAGGTCTAATGTTCACCTATGATCAGATGTCACTGACTCATGAAAACTTTACATGTACCTTGTGAGATATATAGGTTGCCCTGTCTGAGCTGATAATGTTTTACTAACTCATTCCCTCAGAGCTTATGCTCATCTAGGCACATTGCAGGTGCACACATACACACACAACCCCAGCACGCAGCAAGTTCTCTCCAGATTTCATTGTGTACTGCATCACTAATCTATTCCGCTGGTCCCGCATAAAGAAGAGCACTCCCATCAGTTAGTATGTTCAAATCCATATCACAGAATGGGTGGGTGCCTCTTCAAGTTCTTTTGCCATGTTGGGGGTAGGTGAGTTAAACAGAGCATCAGAATTACAGAGGATCTCGCTTGTAAGTGAGTATGACTCAAAAGGTCCATACAATGGCCGCCTGCAACTTCCTGTATTGAACTTCCTGCTTTTTTTCCCCTTGGTTGTCATTTTCTGTATTAAATCTTTTTTTGCCAGTCAGATCACTTAATCTTTACCTTGGGTGTGAGTCTCCACCCCTGTCATGTCTTTTAGGATAGACACATCATGTATATACCATTTTTACAAACATTGTCCCATCCACAAGACAATAACGATTCTAAACAGGTGACCTTTTTCCTAGTAGCTTGCTCCTGTCTCTTTGACGTGGTACAAAAGAGGGTGGTGATGGACGGAGCATCTGAACCAATCAAACACTCACACCCAGTCAACAGATCTGGGTTTAATCCATCACCGTTTTTTAGCCCACTCTGCCACCCCAGTTCAGACATGGCCATATGCAAATCAGTCTGACCCTGTGCCTCATGGGAACAGTCCAGCCCAAACTGCCAAGCCATGCCTTCCCTGGACCGGAAACAAGCTTCCGAGGACCGGTTTCTTTCATTTCAGCCGTCTTCAGCCAGGCTTGCTTGAATCCAGTGGCAAAGTGAGCAAGAGACTCACGTCTGAGCATACCCTGCCAACTTATGGCAAACAAAGTGGTACAAAAGGGGGTGGTGAGGGACGGAGCATCTGAACCAATGAAACACTCACACCCAGTCAACAGATCTGGGTTTAATCCATCACCGTTCTTTAGTCCACTCTGCCACCCCAGTTCAGACATCGCCATATGCAAATCAGTCTGACCCAGTGCCTCATGGGAACAGTCCAGGCCGAACTGCCAAGCCATGCTTTCCCTGGACCGGAAACAAGTTTCCGATGACCGGTTTCTGGCATTTTAGCCGTCTTCAGCCCGGCTTGCTTGAAACCAGTGGCAAAGTGAGCAAGCGACTCACGTCTGAGCATACCCTGCCAACTTATGGCGAACAAAGTGGTACAAAAGGGGGTGGTGATGGACGGAGCATCTGAACCAATCAAACACTCATACCCAGTCAACAGATCTGGGTTTAATCCATCACCGTTCTTTAGCCCACTCTGCCACCCCAGTTCAGACATGGCCATATGCAAATCAGTCCGACCCTGTACCTCATGGGAACAGTCCAGCCCGAACGGCCAAGCCATGCCTTCCCTGGACCGGAAACAAGGTTCCGAGGACTGGTTTCTGGCATTTCAGCCATCTTCAGCCCGGCTTGCTTGAATCCAGTGGCAATGTGAGCAAGGGACTCAAGTCTGAGCATACCCTGCCAACTTATGGCGAACAAAGTGGTACAAAAGGGGCTGGTGATGGACGGAGCATCTGAACCAATCAAACAATCACACCCAGTCAACAGATCTGGGTTTAATCCATCACCATTCTTTAGCCCACTCAGTCATTTATTTTGGAGGATTTATTATTCCAAGTTAATTTTGACGATCTTGTCTGTAAACTTTTACAAAATATAGAGGTAACATAGACAGTAGATATAGGATCTGTAGACCCACAACCATTTTAAATGCTTGAATTCTCCCCATCAGCTTAAATGAAGGGCCGACTGACTTTACATTTTAGCCTTGAGTTTGGTTAGAATAAATGTATTATTGTTCTCTATTGAATGCTGCCATGTATACCATGTATTTTTGTCTGGGTACCAGATTATATCAAAATGTGTGATCATATCAGATATGCAATAAATGTTAGAAGGAAAGATAAACAGTCTTATTTATATTCAAAATATAATCAGATACTCTGGAATAATCTTTAATTATATTTAGAATTACCAGTACAGAAGTTAGCAGATCTAATACATATAATGTAACATAAGCAGTATATTCTGAGATGTTTATGTTAATAGTGCCCATATTGAGGCCTGTATAGGCTGATGGACATCTGAAAATATTAAGGAGAGGTTCAATAGCCAGTAAAAAGAAGCAGGGGAAGAAAGGACATCCTTGCCTGGTACCTCAAAAAAGGTTACATCTAGTAGAAGAAAGGCATGTGAAAAGAATCTTTGCTGAGGGTTGGATATAAAGGGCTTTGACCGAGTTAATAAAAGGTTGACCAAAATGACATGGCCACATTACAGAAAATAGAATTTGATATATGATTTTATCAAACGCTTTCTCTGCATCTATTGCCAACAAACCAGAAGGAAGAATAGTTTTTAATATAGTTGATAAAACATGACAAATGAGTTTAGTGTTATTTACAGTTAATCTTCCTTTTAGAAAACCAACTTGATCTGGGTGGATTAGTTGATCTAAAACATTAGAGATCCTAATAGGAATAATCTTGGCAGAGATGTCTGAGTTAATTAATGTAATTGGTCTGTAATAAGTAATGAGAGTGAAATCTTTGTCTTGTTTTGGTGTTACAACAATAAGGGCATCAAAAAAGAACCCTTTCAGTAGCATTGTGGGTTAATTTTGAGAGGTAGAGATATTGAATTAAATGACTATTGAATGTCCTGTTGAACTCTGCAGGAATTCCATAGGGTCTTGGAGCTTTTCACAGAAGTTAGAATAGCAATAGCAGTTCGAATTTCTGTAGCAAAAAGTGGAGAGTATAAGAGTGACTTATCCTCTTGAGACAGAGCTGCCATATTGCATGATGACAGGTAGTCATGAAGTGTGTGAGGGAAAATCAAGTCAGTTTTATGATATAATATCTTTGAAACACCTCCAATATATCTTTAGGAGCAGTTGATAGGTTTCCAGGGGTTGAGTAAATAGTATGAATTCATGTTTTGTCATTCTTAATAAGTAGATAATTAGCAAGCATGCTGCCAGATTACCCTGAAAAAATAGTTTACCTTTAGTATTTGATTATTGTAAACCAACATGTGCACTGAGTAGAGATTACTATTAATATTGACGTTATTGTAGTTGCTTTTGAAAAATACAGTTAGAGGTAGTTAGGAGTTGCTCATATTTAGATTATATTCCTACAGAGCATATCCTTTGCAATTAAAAATGTTGTTTTCATGTGCCACTAGAGAAATTGACATACCTCTAACAACATCTTTAAACGCATCCATTATGATAATAGCAGAAGTATAGTTTTCTTTGTTATGAGCAAACAATTGTATAATGGGTTTTAAAGTGCTAGTTCAAGTGGCTTTAAGCATTCATTTACCAATGGAAATGAGGGGTTGTGAAGTTTACGAAATTAAAAGAAAATGTAACCAAAGTAACCATGTCATGATCAGAGATGTCGATCTGGTGAATTCGAGGAGAGGATGTTAATGGTCATTAATCTTTAGTTGACAATCAATAGTCAATCTGAGAGTGTTAAGAATCAGGTTTTGAAAATAAGTAAATTATTGATAATACAAAACATATAATAATTCAACGAGTTCAAAAAATTATTGAAAGTTAGAAAACAATTTTGGGGGGTCTACATTTGTTCAGAAAAGGTCTGTCCAGTAATGGATGTGTAATAAAAATAAAATCTCCACTAAGTATTAAGGAAACATTATCCAGTTTAATAATGTCTGTGGTAATAACTTTCCAGAAAACCTTCTAAAATCTTAAGATCATAAGTATTAACAATATGCAACGTTTTATTATGTAATTGGAATTTATCATAGACAAATCAACCATCATTGACACAGTGTTTTTGTATAATTGTAAAAGGGAGGTTTTGTTTTTAGAGAAAAGAAGGGCTACTCATTTCCCTGTGCCACTGGCAGGAGAGTAAACATGGGCACCAATCCAACCTCTAATCATAGAAGCTAGAATGTTATCATAATCATGAGTTTCTTGTAGTAGGCAGATGTCTTCTTTCTGTATATAAAGGTACTCACTGATTTTCCTATGTTTAGCAGACTGTCTAAGTCATTTGACATTTAATGTAACAATTTTGAGCTGATAATCAAAAGACCATAATGAATCTGAGGAAAGAATTGGAGATCAAGAGTAAATAGTAGCTTAGTAAGAAAAGGAAAACAAACAACACGGTAAACATATAAGACATACATGATTAAACACTCAAAAACAGTGAAACGCAGTAGGGCAAACACAAGATATTGATGGCATTGAAGGCAGGCCTCATAAAATTATAATATAAAAGACTTTAGATTAACAGAATATGCTAAGAGTCTTCATGGTGTTGTTCCTCCATTAAGACAGGATGATGCTAGTCAATAAAAGAAATTAGGTCCTTAGGCAAATGGAACAATTTTGTTGTCATTTTTAAATATCCTTATAGTTGATGGGTCACATACGTCACAGTTATAAATAATCCTTGAAGCTTGGTTCTTGAGTCTTGGTCAAAGTGAGGTACAGATTCACGTATGGCAAATGTTTCCTTTGCAAAATCCTGGTGAGTGTAAATTATCTTACCTTCTACCAGCAGTGATAGTATTTCAGACACTGCTTACTTTATCATAATTAGATGATGATGGTGCAGGACATTAAATATCACTTGCCTAGCCTTGGTTTGTTGGGTTTTCGGTGGGTTTAATCAATTTCAAATCACTTGCTCAATTTGAGGGTAAATGTTGAAGTGAGAGTGTTTCCAAGTAAGCACAACAATTTCAACCTTTTCAGGAAGGTTTAAGATTTGTAAATTATATCATCTATTCCGATTTTCAAAATCTAAAAGCCATGTAGATAGAGCAGGAAGTATAGAGACTAAAGATGTCATTTGAATGATTTTAATTTGGTTGTCTCTAAATGTTATCTCATTGTCATAGGAAAGCTACCAATGTCTTTTTGAATGTATTTAATGTCATGACTGTTAGTATTAGAGGTAGTGCGAATTGCTTGGATTTCTTTGAGTATTTTAGCGAGAGATGGATCTAGGGGTTTGATAACTTTCGCTTTCCTGGGTGGAGGTGAAGTAACTTGCTTCCGCTTATTGGCAGTATGTGCAGGTTTGAGCTCAATCACCATATTTATATTTTCCTTCTAGAAGAATTATTTTATTAAGGTAAATCAGCTTTATTATGAATGAACAATAACAACAAACAGTAACAAAAACAACACTTGTATTTCGAAAGAACAATCGTATGAAACTGTCAATAAGAACAGAAGCTGTTTTAACATTTTCCTATTTTTGGGGAATTATAGGGAACAGGCAAAAATGGGGGGACGAAGGATATCTAAATAGATGACCAAGTCAAAACAATAACAGGTAATTTAAAATATATCCGACTATAGGGGAAAAAAAGAGGTGAAAGCTGTGTCCAACCTGTGATAATGACACACATAATACCACCAAGCTTTGTATAATATTTTGTTAGAACATTTCCAATTAGGTGAAATCTGTTGAAACACCAAAGCCACATGAGATCTAACAATTTAATATTGTAAATATCTGAGTTAATATCCTTAGATAAACTACCTATGAAAAGTGTCCAGGGAGAAAATAAAGAATGTAGGTGAAAAATTGTTGTGAGTTGAGACCAAACCTTCTTCCAAAAAGATTATGTTGGAGGTCAATGGAATAAAAGGTGCATAAGATCACAATTAGGATGATCCCATGACCAGCATTGAGTATAAGTATTCCTGGACAATACAATGGTGGTGGGGGTATTAGATAGTCTGCGATACAAAAAGAATAATGATTGTGTATTGTAGATATCTTATGGATTATAAACCATATTTTGTTCCAAAAAGATAGGCCAGGCAAATCCCGAATCTGATTCCCAATAAAGCTCCACCTTAGTTTTACTTCTAGCCATCACCCAGAAGAATTATATGTAGGAAAACATTGGTAACTTACAGACTGACTGAGTAATGTTGAGCAAAAAGCATGAAAGGATAACAATAATCGGTACTCTGCATATAGAAAACAGTTGCACCTTCAAAACAATAGTAATGAGCAGGAAAAGTAAAGCAGTTTACTTGTTTTGCCAAATAGTTATTCTGTCTCCAGGAGGAAGCAGACGGCAGGCCTACCAAGTTACAGCCGCTCTCCTTCCTTACGAGGTTGCTGCCTTCCTATCAGGTGAAGAAGGTTATCAGCACTAAACAACAGCATGTGAAGGCAGCATGAGGTCCAGCCAGCACCTAAGACACTCCTCATGTCTCAGCAGATAAAAGGGAGGAAGAAAAGGTCTGTGTACTGGAAGAACGATCATTGCTTGGAGACCGTCAAGTCAGTTGATGTGGCATAACAGCCAGAGCTGCCGATTTTGGTATTAGGTTAAAGTATTGGCGTCAGCTCAATATCCTGTGATTCTGGGCAAATCATAACATTTCCCAGTGCCTATCAAAAATTAATGTGTCCTTGTATAATATAACGGGTGTTCATGTACAGCACTCCAATACCTTCAAGTCGATTCTCAATGTATCTGCACTTCTGAGGTTTTTGCCATAGCAAATGCTTTGCCCTAAACGTCTTTTGAGTGGATTAAATTATGCATCTCGAAAGCCCCAATTTAATGTGAAATAACACCTCAACTGATATATCCATAGACATGCCAATTCTCCTCAATGTGGAGAATCTGTACAAGTAATGTTAGGGAAAACAAGCATATGAATGGGAGTTCACACATCGCACTGCTCTAATGTGTGGTGAGTAGCTTTATGAATCGAACATTGGTAGTACATTTCTAAAATGCCATGCATCTGGACATTGAGACATGTTAAAGAATCGATCTCTTATAACATCTGCTAAAAAAATTTTTTATAGAGCTTGTTTTATTGCTAAACCTATGAAAGATGTGATCAATGTAAAGTTGATGATCTTAGTTTACTTTCCAATAAGTTCATTATGTTCATATTAATTGTGTTGTGACTCAAACGAGTGCCCCCAATCTAGATTTTTCCTTAAGTTTACAGATAAAATCAGATTAAATTTGATCAGTTACAGTGAGGGCTCTAAGTAGAAGTATTCTTACTCATAATTACATGTAAGGATTTCAAAAAGCTATAGTTAATGGATATGTAAAAAATTCACATATAGTCATAATGACTACAAAGTCCAGCACAGGGCCTGACCAGAAAACCAGGGGGCGTCTTAGCAAAGGCGTTATCACCGATTTAGTGGCACTTTTTGCCGAGGAAGCAGCAATTTTTTTTATCGCCCAATTACCAAGCTGACGCTATCAGCAGTTAGCGAAGGCTTCCAGGCGATAGCGACCAGTTTGGAGCCCGCTTTGCATGTCAGTGATAATTATCGCTAATAACATGCAAAGTGCGCGTACCCAGTTATCACCTATTAGCAATACCAGCGACGCGATAAATAAATGCACACTAACCGCGATTAGCGACAAGATTTTGCACCTGATAAAACCTGCCTTAGCCATAATAGCCAATGGGAGAAGGATTCTATGGCTAAGTCCCCACCTGCCTATTAGCAAGATTTTCTTCAGCGATAGGATTTATATCGCTGGAAATCTCACATTATAGATGGGATTTGCCGCTATCGCTGGATTTTGTATCGCTGTGGAGATAAACGTTGGAAATACTGCGTTATCTCTGCCACAAAATCTCAGTAAATCCAGAGTAGTGCAGGACTGTGGCTTTACTCTTTCAGAGTAGACACACCCATCATTGAGAGATATAGGTTTGAAAAGGACAAAGTTGAGTGCCATTGCCTGTGCTTTCAGGATGTTTTCAAAGTATCCATCATAATATGTGTCTCAGCAGAAGAACATCCCAATCAATCACCTAGTTCAGTCTTACTTGCTCATATTGCCTTCAAAGTACCACATCAACACTTAACACAAATGATCTTTTCTAACAATCAAGGCATTTGAGACAATAATATTGACTTGGAATCTTATTCTTTATTGCAGATGACCCTTGACCTTTATTAGCATAAGTTCCGTGAACTCCATATTTGTCTAGCCTTTTTGAGGCACAACATCTTCACAAATGCTTTTTTAAAAGCTGGGTGGCACAATGGATAAAGAAATGGATTGACAGAGGAGTTAATCCAGAGGAACCAACATGTCACATCGTACCACACAGACGGTATGAAATAGTGGCTGAAAATGTCACGAATCACCATAAGCGATGGGTATGGTGCCCAGCAAACGCCAAATGTACACACAATAATAACTAAAGATTTTGCAACTTTCTTGTCCTTGGAAAGCTTTGAAATCTGTATGTTTTTTGCCTGATGGGCAGAAGGGATGGTTTCTTTAGGCTTAGTGATGAATACAGGTCTGGTCTCAGAGCTCCCTGGGGCAGTTGTGTTGTATGACGAATGTTGGTCATTCTGTTGCCCTGGTAAATGGCACTCTTTGCACAATTCCTTTGTGAGCGGTGAGTTGTTATTCGCAGGAAAATTTTTGGGAGTGACGCTGATGTAAAATGACAATTGTTCACGATTTACATGGGAAGTGTTGGAAGATGTAGTCGGCGACTTCTGGGGAACTCTGCTCCTCATTCGATCTTTTATGTTGCAGTAGATGCTCACGTTGAAATATAAAATTGCCGCTAGTGGTAAGAAGAATTCAAAAACAGAAGAGCATAATCTGAAATATCTCGTATAAAAGAACTCAGGGTTACAGTCACCATCCAGGACATTACTGTAGCCAGTTATGTACTCCCAGAATAGAATTGCTGGTCCATAGAGAAGAAAAGCTAACAACCACACAATCGCCATTTTAATGACAGCAGGCTGTGTTTGGCTCTGTTGGTCTCGGTATGTGACCTAAAAATGAAATTGTTACTAGTATTTATTCAGAGTAAACAAATAATTTCAACTGTATATGATGCCAATAAGTTGTACTTGCTCATGGAATGTGGGCATTTCACAAAGTTATAAAGTCAATCTGTGCCCATTTGCGAAATTCTCCGACAAAGATCTTCTAAGTATCTTTTATAATGTTTTAGCCATAACAATGCTGACTTAATAGAAATGTTGCAACACAGTTTATTCCATGAACCTTCATGCATTTGCATCTATTACAGACTTTTTTAATACGGTTTGCTTTTAGAAAACAAATATGTTCCCTTTAAGTGCAAGTTAGAAATTAACCAAAAGGCATCGTTTTGGACGTTTAGTGGTTTTTAAAATACCATCAGTGAATACATCTTATCATTTGCTGGGATGAGAATGCCCCCTGCATGGTGGATAGACATGTAAACCTACTCTAAGTGTCTGACTGTATGGGACACCAGTATTCTGCCTTCTTATTTGGCCCACACATCATGTTAATGTTGCATGTGTGCTCTAAATGGAGTGGCAATGGAGGTCTAAAGCCTGGAGGGGCTCACATAGCTTGTGCTCATAACTGGCATAGGTCTGCTGTCTATGCCTTGCCTAACTAAATAAAGTGGTGATGGCAGCGTTCCCAGTATTTGTTAAGTAATATGATGACCAGACCTTTTTCTCTACTGACCCATCTCATGCATAGTCCCACTGGTCTCTGAACCCCAGATTCCTTCGCTGACATTTATGTGCATGTCAAATGCATCTATGTTTAGTGAGTATGCAGCACATGTATGGTAACAGGAACATGAGTCTGAGTCCTGGGACCAGCGGGGTTCATTCTGGTTAGCGTAAGGTCAGAGTGGCCCAGAATAGCAACTCAACACAGGTTCCCAGATAAAGGGAGTGTTTTGATTGCATTCCTGTGGCTGGATGGGGGGAGAACAAGAAACTGAAGGGAGGAAGGATGGAACCAGGGCTCCCGTACAAATTTAATGAGGACCTTGTTATCAAAAGACTGCTGATTAGGTCTGTGGAGTCTGCTGTTCAAGGTGAGGACGTTTCTAGGAAAGCCTGCCATTTTATCTGTCTCTGATTATTGTTTATGGAAGGCTAATGACAGCCAGTCTCATAGAACTACACTTCATTGCCACCTGTTATGGATACTTCTGCTAGGAGCCATCATCATTACTACCTGCTGTACACAAATGACTGAGGAAGAGAAACAAAGTTGAAATTGAAAGAGAACCATCCCAAAATGGACACCAAATCTTAGATAGTGGATTCATATCCTCTGTTTGGAAAATGGGTATAAAAACAGGATCTATACCATGTGTTTCATGACCAAGCAAGGGAGAGCTCCACAGAGTACTTTAAGGATGGTGTGTAGCCAGGTCTGTTGCCTGAATGATAGCCAATGCCCTAGAAGTTAGGAAAGATCATCTGAGGTCTGAATTCTCTGCTAGGGAACATGGAGGTCTCCCTAGAGTCTAGAAGCCTTCCTCCTTGTACAGAGAGAAAAGGATTGCTCCTGACCCTGCAGGGGGAAAGACTGCAGAGGTGGAATAGCCAATGGAGTGAAATAGAGCAGGAGGGAAAAGCCAGGAGCTAAGCCCTGATCTCCCTGAAAGATTTTGGACATGAACTGCATAAAAACTTCTGCAGATATACAGCAGAGTGTCTGATGATCAGTCCACTGTGACTCAGAGAAAAGTGCTGCTGCTTACTTCAGAAAGCTCTCTCAACGTTCGGGGTAAGTGTCCTGATTTGCCCAGATAATGCAACTGCTGAAGAACTGCGAAATATCAAGATCAACCCAGAGACCTCATCTGCTGTCCGAGTGTTCCATCTACACCCAGCCTAGGCATGCCGCCATTGCTGAAGACAAGGGAAGCTGCAGGAGCTACTGGGTTGGGAATGGCAGCTGTTCTCCCCTCACCTGCAACAACATTACACAGGTGAGAATGATAAGAGGATGAGAGACAGCACCCCAGACGGAGGCCTGCCGAATGAATTTAAGATTTTGCATAAACAGCCAAGAGATGAACTCAAACTGAACTATTGAGCATACCTACACCTATGGGGTGAGTTGAGAGTACTGCACATGTGCCTAATCAGTGCATTGTCTTGAATTATTCAATTAGGATTGCAGACTGGTGCAGGCTTTGTCACTGGGAGGAGAATGTCAAAGGCTTTAGCACCTCAAGGAAGGTTGCAAACAGTGGTACAGCCCTGTATTTCATTCCTATAAGTCCACTATGCTGCATTGCCTTATGCTGTGTGATTAAAGATTTCTTTTGATTAAAAGAAAAAGCACTGCTTTCAATAACCTTCATTGAGTCTATTGATTTACCTAGTTTGGAATCTCTACTAACACCTATAACTTCAATAAGAAGCCTTCGGCTGCTTGCAATCAGTACCCAGAAAAGCAAGATTGGAAAGGGTGTACTTTGCCTACGTGCAGGGCTAAGGCAGGTCAGACCCTAGGACACCAGGGGCAAATGATTGCAACCGCCACTGTTGGGGTCCAGTAACTCCTCTCTGCATTGCACCCCCCAAAAAGGGTCTGTAGCAGAAAACAAATGATCTATCCTCGTCATGAAATAAATCCCTTTTGCCACATGATAAGCCTGGTGTGAGTTGGACTTTGTTACAAGTGTATGTCAGAATATTGATTTTTTAATATTATGCAACCATAATACAGTAGCACAAATATCACCAGCCAAAATATCAAGAAAGTAAATGTATATAGCCAAGTATAGATTTACTATTCATAACTCCACATCTATGAAACTTGACGTTATATATATAGCCAAATTACATGCATGTGATATCTCTGCTACAATATTATGGCAGAACAATATTTTGGTACGTTTATCCATGGCAAAAATTTCCATGTCGTTTGCGGAATTTGCAGAATTTGGGCAATTTCGCGTTCCGCGGAGAACGAGGAATTGCCAAAAATTCAGTGATCCGCTGCTTCGTGGAATTTTTTGCTTGTTCCCGGTTTCAAAATGCGTGTTTGTGAGATATTTCCCCCCCGAGCACGCAAACAGCGTTCGTGAACAGGAAAAAAGCACAGAGAATGGGAGGAACAAGCAATTCCGTGTGTTTGTGGAACTCTGCATGCTCACAGAGATTTTTTACCATTTTGCGGAGCTTTGCATAGCGGGACTACGCAAATTCCGCCCACCCCTAAACAAAAATTGGTCCCTCTAGCACGCACGTGATAAACGCACGC
Organism: Lissotriton helveticus; assembly: GCF_964261635.1. Classification (NCBI taxonomy): domain Eukaryota; kingdom Metazoa; phylum Chordata; class Amphibia; order Caudata; family Salamandridae; genus Lissotriton; species Lissotriton helveticus. The sequence continues at coordinate 778,934,049 of NC_136063.1, read as the reverse complement.
ACGTATGTGAATGGTGAAGCATTTTGGGAAATTGGTCCCTCTAGCACGCATGTGATAAACGCACGCACGTATGTGAATGGTGAAGCATTTTGGGAACTGTACTGCTAAACTTTGGCTGTGTGAATGATATTTCGATTTGCACAGACCTCCAATTGATGTATTTTCATGTTTTAAACTGACGCGCACTAAAACGAATTTGAGCTTTAGGCAGCGCGAGATAATTTTTAAAATGCACTGCGCTGATTGATTTTACGAATCTGCACTTTGTAATTCTACTTTGTACTCCTGATAAACTCACCACTGGGAATTCGATACTCCTGCTGCCCCGGTCCACCGCAAGCGCTAGGCTTGTTTGTGTGGAGGGCGCAGGGAGGCACCTTCTTCCGGCCTCACGGCCGAGGCAGGCACTGATTGGCTGAACACGTAGAGGCGGAGCTGAGTAACAGCCCGTCCTCTACAAAAGCCCATTGACTCTGCTACTCTCCCTGATGATAAACGCACGCACGTATGTGAATGGTGAAGCATTTTGGGAACTGTACTGCTAAACTTTGGCTGTGTGAATGATATTTCGATTTGCACAGACCTCCAATTGAGGTATTTTTCATGTTTTAAACTGACGCGCACTAAAACGAATTTGAGCTTTAGGCAGCGCGAAATAATTTTTAAAATGCACTGCGCCGATTGATTTTACGAATCTGCACTTTGTAATTCTACTTTGTACTCCTGATAAACTCACCACTGGGAATTCGATACTCCTGCTGCCCCGGTCCACCGCAAGCGCTAGGCTTGTTTGTGTGGAGGGCGCAGGGAGGCACCTTCTTCCGGCCTCACGGCCGAGGCAGGCACTGATTGGCTGAACACGTAGAGGCGGAGCTGAGTAACAGCCCGTCCTCTACAAAAGCCTGATGCCCCATACGACGCGCAGCGGAGACACGCTGCGATCGCGCCAGAGCCGCGCCAAAGACAAGCCCAAGACCTGCCCGTCTGGGCCCGTCCGGGACAGTACGGGGCTAGGGGCACGGGGCTATGACCCACCTACTCCGATAACCATAGGTATGAGCGCCTCCTTCCTAAAATCCCTGCGCCCCACCAAACATAAAAATTGTGCCACTTTATCGCCTCTACAACTTATAACAAATACCTGTTGCAACTGCAACTTCACTCTCTCTAATCATCAACCCTACCCGGAGCCCGATCACCACAACCAAACTCCTAAATTACGACCTAACCAAGGGGCCCAATGCTTCACGTTCTACAGCATCAACTGTAGGTCGCTACCGCAGCACAAATTTGATATTTTTCATCTCCTATTTGACAACAAACCCAGTGCTCTATATTTAACGCAAACTTGGCTGCACGAAAGTGCGGGTCCTGGTATAGCCACGGCTCTCCCACCTAACTATGCCATAGTTAGGAAAGATCGCAAAGGTCAAGTGGGCGGGGGAATTGCTATTATCTTCAATAGAGACTTTACATGCACGTTTTAACCCGTTAATATCCCAGACTGTGAAGCGGCGTCCTTCAAATTGACCCTGACCCCCAACTTTACAGACTCAGGCATCCTAATATAAGACCTCCTGGGAATGCCAATTCATGGGCAGCAAACCTGGCAAACTACATCACTCCTTTCCATCTCTCCTCTAAAAACTTTTCCCTTTTGGGAGATCTAAATCTACATTTTGACGACCCTGCTAATGTGACTTGCAACAATTTAATGGATGATCTAGTAGCATTGAATCTAACACTACTCAACTCTGGGCCTACTCACAGGGCAGGACACTTGTTGGACCCTATCTTTTCCAATATCCCGGAACTGAAATGGCTAAATACGTCCCCTACTGGCTGGTCAGACCATCACCTTGTTCAATTCTGTCTAAAACTGCCACTACCCTCGAGACCTAACAACCCCTGCCCCATATCTTCCATGAGAAATTGGAAGAGGCTAGATGTGGAAAAATTTAATAATGCACTAGCCACACATCCCCCGACCTTTGGCCATGATATGGAAAGTATAGCCACATCCACTCACGCTTGGCTTGAAAAGGCCAGTGAGAACTGCCTCCCCCTCTCCCGTCTAAAGAGTAACATCCACCGTCCCCCAGCACCATGGTTCAATGAAAATCTAAAAATTGAAAAATCAAAATGTAAAGTTCTAGAAAGGAAGTGGCGCAAAGACTATGCTCATGACAAAAAAGTGGCATACCACAAAGCCAGAAATGAGTATCACTCTGCATGTGCTAAAGCGCGTGCCTCTTACGTGGCAAAGGCCATTGACACGGCGCCAAACAAGGCAAGAACGCTGTTTAATACAGTCAAAGACCTTGCCGGCGCAAACACGGCTGCTACAACCCGTCCTCTGGATAAAACAAAATGCCAAGCCCTTGCGTCTTTCTTTACCGATAAAATTGAGAAAATCATTTCTGACATCACCAGGAACACCCCTGGTCATGATCCTAGAGAGGAAATGCCCCTACGGTCAACAAACTCTAATACCCTTGACCACTGGCCCCAATTCACCCTGGAATCATTGAAATCCACTCTTAAGACTGTCAAATCTGGTTCCCCCTGCGATCCATTACCCGCCTCTGTTTTCAGACAACTGGATGACCCAGCTTTAACCATCATTGCGGAAAGCCTTAATTCTTCCCTTCAGCTCTCCATAGTACCATCAATCTGGAAACATGCGATGGTATGTCCACTTTTGAAAAAACCCTCTGCAGACCCTGAATTACCTGCAAACTACCGACCCATTTCACTCCTCCCCATTTTTTCAAAATTACTTGAAAGACACCTCCACTCTGCCCTCACCCTCTTCACCGAAGAAAATTCGCTCCTCCACCCGTCTCAGTCAGGCTTCAGAGCGGGTTTTTCCACCGAAACTGCTCTGCTGGGAGTAACCGAAACCATCAGGAAACTCCTTGATGATGGCCAGACAGTCGCACTCATTCTGCTTGATTTGAGTGCGGCATTCGATACCATCTCCCACGCCAAACTCCTGGCCACGCTTGGGAGAAACGGTATACAGGGCAAAGCGCTCAAATGGATTGAGTCTTTCTTGTCCCAGAGAACCTTTCAGATCTCATCCCCCATCGCCTGTTCGGACACGTTTAGTACCCCGCACGGTGTACCCCAGGGTTCCATTCTAAGCCCTTTGTTTTTCAATCTGTACCTTAGACCCCTGGCAGATTTGGCAGACAGGGCGGGACTCACCCTGATGACATATGCTGACGACTCTCAGATCGTCTTCTCACTGTCAGAGTCCAAACCAACGGCTCCATCCACCCTTAAATTAGGGCTAGGAAAAATCTCGAGCTGGATGTCTACAAACCAGCTGAAGCTGAACGGTGAAAAAACAGAAATCCTCCTCTTGGGGAAAAATAAACACCTATGGAATGCCTCTCATTGGCCCACGGAGCTAGGCAATATCCCCATCCCTGCTACCCACGTTAGAAATCTTGGGGTCACCATCGATAATACTCTCTCGATGAAACTTCAAGCTAATAAAGTAGTAGGCCTCTGCTTCACCATCTTGAAATGGTTGAGAATAATCCTCTGGATGCTGCCCCCTGTAACACAAAAGACCGTAGTCAATGCCTTAATTACATCTCGGCTTGACTACGGCAACATTCTCTATCTGGGTTCGAATCAAGCAGTCATCAAACGCTTACAGCTAGTCCAAAACTCGGCTGCAAGATTACTCTGTAAAATTCCTAAAACGGCTAGCGTGTCCAAACATTTGAAGGACCTACATTGGCTCAGGGTAGAGAACCGGGTTAGGTTCAAAGCCCTGAGCTACATGTTTAGGATAAAATCCGGCACAGCACCCAAGTATCTTCTATCCTTAGCGACCCCCTACACCCCGGGCAGAGAACTGCGTTCTCTTACCGCAGCAAACTTTTCGACCCCGAGATTCAAACTGGCAAGAATAGGAGGTAGATCTTTCTCTGTACTAGGGCCCTCCTTGTGGAACAAACTTCCCCCTAATATCCGAAAGGAAGAAAATTACGCCAGCTTCAGAAAGAATATAAAGACCTGGCTCTTCCAGAAATAAGTCCCCATGCTTCACCGTTACCCCCGTTCATAGAAGAATCATCGGCGCCGGGAAACCCTTTTTGGGTAGCTGTGCGCCATACAAATGTAAAAAATAAAATAAATAAATTATGTGAGTGTGAAAGCTCAGCAATAAAGAATCGAAATCTAAATGGAAATAGCAACATCAAGCTTCCATTTACCATCTGTTTCGATTTTAAGACAGTGATGCAGTGCTGGACACTATTTTGAAGAAGAATTGAGAAGCTTTTTGGGAGAAAGTATGTTCTGCATACCTTTTTGTCTTTCAATTTTTCATTACAGGATGCTATAGCGGTTAATGTTTTATATGTATCGCTTTTTAAGTTTGCATGGTTGTTTTACTTGTTGTCTTTAGGAGTAAGTTTTCTTTATACCTGTTGTTGCATGAAGTATTTTGTGATAATGTTTGCTGACTGTTAGTGATTTGTATTGTGGCCTTTTGATTTTCTCAAAAAGGAGCCACAGTGCGAGATGGATGTTGACAATGTATTCCTTTCCTTTAATATTGGTGCAGACATTCAGACCTGTTAAAATAGACATTGCATTAAACGCAATTCCGCTGCGGTGCGTTCCATTGAGTTGCCGGGGCTGCGTCAGCCAACTGATGTGCACTGCACTGCCGAAGTAGTGCTCGCGATGGCCGTTGGTCAACGGGGACACTTAAAGGGTTAACTTCTTTGTGGAATGAGACTGCTGCTGAGTCTTCTTGGTTTGATGGTGGGCAGGTAGAGCTGCTGAGGAGCCTGTTGAGGGAAGGCATGTGTCTGTGCATGTGAGAAATGACCATCAGCAGGCACAGCCTCTACAGCCTGAAGGTTAGAAAGCACCGGGCCTTTGGATGGTTTAGGATAAACACAGAGGAGGGTTCCAGAGAACAAGAGGAAATCAGCAATATCATCATCCTCATGAGTCTTGGATTAGTTGTTGGTTTATGATCTATCTGTTATTGTACCCGACCAGGACAAGTCTCAGATTGACTTTCAGAGCCCAACACTTTCCCTGCTTTTGCTTGAGTTGGTGTGAGAATAGAAAATCTAACCCCTTCAAAGTCCCACATTTTCCCTGACTTTCCTTAGGTTGGATTTGGAGTAATAATTTTTACCTTTACAACTTCCAACACTTTCTCCACTGTTGCTCAGACTGGTGTGGGAGTGTAACTCTAACCCCTCCAAAATCCTAAACCTGCCCCCCTTTTACTCAAATTGAAGTTTTATCCTGACTGCTTCAAAGTCCAGCACTCGCTAGTGTTGCTTAATTTGCATGGTGGCTATATTTTTATTATTTATTAGAAAATGGTCATTCATAATTTGATTTTGTTATATTTTTATATTAATTGTATGTCATTTGAGATGTCATCAGTGATGTCATCAGTGATGTCACTGACCATGTCATGAATGATGTAATATGTGACATCATCAGCAGTGGATTGCGGGTGCGCGATATATAGTTAGTGCAACTAACTATATATGGAATTTCAATGGTTTTGTGTGAGTAAAATAAGGTTTTCTAAATGCTAATTCCTAACTATATATGGTCTATAACCTATGGTTTTTTCAGTGAATTTTCAAGGTTTTGTAAATGCTAATTCCTAACTATATATGGTCTATAACCTATGGTTTTTTCTGTGAATTTCATTGGTTTTTTAACAGCTAATATCTGTAGCTGTAAAATGTATTCTTCTTTAAATCCAAAAATATATTTTATATGTTTATGAATAATTTTTTTTTAAAATATTTTTTTTTCTTCGTTCCCGCTTCGCGAATCGGGAAGCTTCCCGTTAGCTGACCTTGATGCCGCGAAATAGACCGCGAGCCGGTAAACGTTTCTTTACCGCAAGTGCCGCGTTAGAAAACAACATCGTGACGCCTCCCGTCCGCATGACGTTTCACGTTGTCGCGTGATACGTCATATGACGTGCTACGTTAGCGAACTGGTATGCGAAGCGAGTCGCAAAGCGCAGGTTTCTGGAAGCAAACCGGGAGGCCCTGCAAAGCGCTTAACGTAAACACAGCAAGTCATGTGACTTGGTAATAACACTTTTCATTGGTTCATTTCACTTTTGGTTTCCTAATGATGTAAGACTAGGTCATATAATCTAAAATGAACACTTTTGATTGGTTGAGAACTCTTGTTTTTCCCAAATGATGAAAATCCCTCCTTCTTTCCTCACTCTGACTTTCATCATTGTGAGAGAAAGACCCTTTGTGATCACTGAGCAATGGCTTCTTTAGTAGCTTCAGCTGGTGCTTCCCCACCACCTCCACCACATCCAAGGAAGAGTGGACCACCTGCTCAAGTTGTAATTCAACAAGAAGAAGAAGAAGAGGAAAAGGAGGACGAGCACGAAGAGAGGCAGTTTTTGCCTGAGCAGCCCAGGACGTCTCACCGGAAAGAAAACTTCATTTGGCAATTTTTTTAAATTCCCAAAGGTCAGAAAAAAGTAAATGCAAGATACGTAACTTGCCTTATATGTCAAGATAGACTGTCCAGAGGGACCGACAAAAAATACAGTTTCGGAAACTACACAATGCATCGCCATATGACTAGGTGGCATCCTAACAACTACAGTGCTGCACAGTTTCGGAACGACCTAGATAATCTCCCTATTATGGCCAGAAGATCTGTTGTACCGGAAGTAACGGGACCAGAGGGCAGGGAGATGGTGCCAAATATACAAATGAGATTTGGTGATGTAAAACACATCTGCGCATTTTGCGATGGATTCATTTCCTACGGAGAAAAAAGCATCACTCTGATCAACAGAGCTATTGACTATCATATGCAAGTTTGTCCGAAACGCCCAAAATAATAAATACTTCTTTTTTTTGTTTTGTTGCTCCTGTTGAGCCCTTTACAATGAATCGTTTTCATTGCCCCCTCCAAGAAAACCCCCAAAAAATATAAAACTGTTCCGAAAAATTCAAAAACAGTAAAAAAATGTTCAGAAAAATAAAAAAAAAAGTTCTTTTCAGAACTACCTCCCCATTATTAAAAAATTGGTACAATATTTGGAACTGTGCCAACCTCTATTTCTCTTAGTTCGCTTCCTAGTTCGCTCGCCGGTACGCGAACCGGAAGCGAACCAAAAACAGTAAGTATAAGGGAAGGAAACATACACTTATGTTAAAAGAAACACAGCTATAAGGGAGTAAACTAGAGATACCATTACCCGTAATCCACTGCTGATGATGTCACATATTACATCATTCATGACATGCTCAGTGACATCATCAGCAGAGGATTGCGGGTTTTTTGGCAATATGCCTTATCCACGGTTTAATAACGCTGCCTTTTGCTTTATATAAGTTTTCAAATTGTATGAAATATATACCAATAGGTCGTTATGAACCTTTAGGTAGTGCTTTTCTTCATGAGGTCTGGTCGCTTCCATACACATACAGATGTTTCAAAGATGATCAAGAAGTTTATCTGAATGGAGAGGAATGCACTGAGACGCCAGATCATTCACTAATGTGTAGGCACATACAGTTACACGGTTCATGCAACAAACACCGACCAAATATGGCTTGCGTGTTGCAAGGCACGCCAGTTCCTGCTATCATCCCCACGTTCAAGTTGTTGGAAAATGGTAGTTATTTGATGCTCAATAATGAAGATTGTTCTGAGTTAATTAAAAGTATTCCTTTTATCGTAACAGTAAGTGAACGGGTTATTTGCTGCAGAAATGTTCTATTTCCTCCCACACATGAACATAGGGAGTTTTCAATCTGGCCACAAATACCAACCTTGGGACACGTTTCAACGGCATGGCAAGAATAAGAGCTCTTTTGTCTCAGAGAGAGGTGGCCTTGAGTTCGGCCCGTGAAACTTTCGTACTTCACATAGCGAACACCCATACAGAGGTGCACACCCTTTTCAATTAAGATTTGCCTTTCAATTTCAGCAACATGTTTCCGACTATCTTTAACGCATCCTCCACAAAGTCCCTGGCACACTTTTTTAAAGTTGTTACCAGTGGTCTCGTGACTTCATTTGAGAAAATCTTTGGAGTCATCCCTGCTTCCTTTCATTGTATTTTCTGCACTCTGGTTCGTAGATTGGCATTTTTACTTGCATTACCAGCGGACGCTCTTGTGCTTTTTTACATTTTTAAATATGGATGTCCCTCCTATGCAACCTCCGACCCTGCAGCTGCTGACACTGTTCCGCAATCGCATGCTAGAATATTATGGCACAATGCCGTTGGCGATATTAAGCACGGCATATGGATTATCTTTTCGGTTCTCCTACTTCACCTGTGTCCAGCCTGTATTTCACTGCCTGACCTGTGATTTCGATTGGGCCATTGATTTGTGTCTCTGCGGACCGGTTTCTCCTGACGTCGACTTTAATCAGCTGATGACTCCTATCATTACTCACGAGTTGGTTTGTCCTGGCGAAAGGATTATGGCTGTGGCATTGATGCATGGACTACTTGGTCCCTGGAATTTACTGGCGGCAGCACAGTCTTTCTTGGAACAGAGCTTTCTTGAAAACCCACCGAGCTGTCCTCTGATGGTGATAGAGGATCCGGTGCTGGGAGAGCACGTATGTTCTTTTCCGCTTTTAAATTGGATGGCTGAACTGTTTTCGGATGAAGACGGTGACTTCCTATTGGAGGCTGTTGCAGCTTATTTTGCATACACAGTTATGTCATAGACCTTTTTCATGTTTGATATGCTGAGTACTAGCATTTCATTGACAATTCATTGACTTATTTGTCAAGTTTTTATTATTTACCTTGCCTATTTGCTTAAGACTCGATAAAGTACTTGGCTGTTTTATTTTTCTTTAGCATTAAATTTTCCTAGTTTTTAATGCTTTACCTTGCGGACCGTCCACATATAAACTTGCAATCTGCTCTCATGAGATGGCACTTCTATTATCTTATTCAGTTCGTTTCCGGATCATGAGGAGGTGTCATCTAGGTCCTGGATATCTTTACACCGTGTTAAGTTAGCATGGGCTCATTACCGGTTTAAACGCCATTTTTCCTTTTTTGCAACTTCTGCACACGACACTTAGTTGTTGCTTTAGCTTTCCACCTAGTAGTTCTGGTAGAGCGCGCGAGGCCACCCGGCCAACAGTTTTCGCCGTTTCCGGCTTCAGGGCCCATATACTTTCCAAACCACCATATACGTCGATCAGGTGACTTCACGAGCTCTATCAAGTTGGTGTGTGTGTGTTCCCTGCTACCAAATTTCGGTGCACCCGACTTACCATCCACCGATGCGGGTGCCTAATGACCACAATGAATCAGGGAGCTAGCTGTAAAGGAAAGGCAGCAAAATACAAACCCAACCAATAACCTTCAAATACTGTTTAAATGACCACGGACAACTGGAAGTTTTAAAATGTTTATCTAAAGTTCAATATTTTCTTGCATGAGGTACAGTAAATTAAGGCAATCAATAACCAAGATAACGTAAATCACATAGGCAGAAAGAAATAATGACAGAGTAATCATCAAGGTACAAAATGTAACGAGAAAATACTATATAAGTCAGTATTATCTAGACAGGGATAGACTAAGTGTGTGTGACTATAGAAGAACTTATAATGAATAACACGCTTCACTTAAGGTGAAAGGGCCTTTGAACAACCTAGGCAACGAAGTTCTAGACCATATCAGGAAATGACACACTGCTATGCAAAATATGATTTCTAACAAATGAGAAGACATAGGAATAACTTCGCAAAATTATAAATGACTGTTCAATAGTTGCGGAAAGGCATGGAAATATAACATATGCAATGTTGAACTTTATTTAAGCAAAAGTTAGAAATTCAGAAGATGCAAGAATTTCAAGAGGTTCAGAGTAATATTTACCTAGAAAAGGTGTGGAAACCAAACCCTGGCCACGGGTCAGTTAAGGACAGGAAACCCTCAAGGAAGGATACCCCTCAAAGGACAGCAGGTGCAGAATGGACACCCAGGACAGGACAGGATACCCTCGGAATAGGAAATCAGGACAGGACCCTCAGGACAGGACAGCAAACCCTCAGGACAGGACCCTCTTCAGGACAGGACCGGAACCCACAGTTCGGAAGCAACGCCTGCGCTCCACCCGCTCTGCAGCTATCGATCAAGACCCCGATTGGGTCAGCGAACTCCCAGCTAAGTGCTTTGCCAGCACTTTAAGGTTCAGTAGAACCTTAGCCTATGGTCAAATTCGGACAGAGTGCTCCGCAGCGCTCTGTATCTTCAGTCACCTATTGAGTGCGTTGGGTCAGTGACAGGTCAGCTAAACCAGACAAGTCGGACGGTTCACTAGGTGAACCCAGGGTAGATATACAGTTTGGGGACAGTGTACCACCCCCCAATGTTGCAAAGTGTCAGAATCCCTCAATTTCAATTGGTCCTAAGGTAGGGTTTGGGTAACACACCAATCACAATACGCGAATTGAAGCCTTCATTAACATATTTGGGTACCGCCTAGCAGATTTGGGGTTCCCATGAGCTAACAGTAGCGCAATATAACAATGTATCACATAAGGAGCTACATTCGCTGTTCTCGCAGGGCAGAGGTGACTTTCTCAGGAGCATCTCGCCCATCACTGCCAGCTGGCTATGTTCCATCAGCCAAGGTCCCTCGTGCTGCCGAATGTCGCACAGGCGCAGAAGGGACCTCCAATATGGCTCTCCTCTCACTCAGACCCCCATTTCCCGCGGTACATGAAAAGTAAGCGAAAACAAATTAATACATAATAATGTCATTATGAAAACACATCACAGGGTTTGTACCTTTAACTCATCATCCAGAAATAAACTTAATTGCATTAAATGTTAGCTACATTGACACGGACACAAGAGCAGTGGCACGAGCTGTACCACATGATAAGCACAGCTATGAATTACGCATGCGCATAACTTTCCCTCCACTTCTGCAGACGCGTCAGGACACGTGAGTGCGGCTGACGCATGCGCAGTAACTAAAATACAAGCGACGGCCATTTTTAAAAGGACACGGATTAATTCATTAGAAATACACATAGGCAAGCTTCGGGAACTTTACTTAAGCTAAATATAAACGTTAGTAAAACATACACGGGTTACCTTATTACACATAAATGAGGTTCTTGATTTCGGCAAGCCGCAAAATATGCAAAGCTTTGCTTCATCAATCCCCTCTTTGATGATATCTACTATCATCACAAATTATACTGGAACCAGATGCCAACTTTCTTTCATACTTTATAAAGTTCTATTTCTTCCAGCAACCGCTCTAACTTTTCTCTTTCAGTTTTAGCAGGGTGAGAAGTTTTCACCTTTTTGTATATCTGATCATTCACTTCCTCTAATTCAATCTCATCCACACTTCGTTTCACTCCTCTTGCATTTACCTCGTGCTTTTTGGTGCGCTTGCGGTATTTACAGCATAAGAAAATGGAAAGTATAATAAGACCTATAATACCAATTGGCATCAGAATTTTGAATAATAAGCTTTTACCTATGCTAGCAAGCCAATGACCTACATTTGAGAGACCATCTACCAGTCTCTTCCAGGCACTATCAACCTCGAGTGGTTTGAGTTCCTTTGCCAAATTAGTAATGTTTTTCACATATCTTTTGATCTGTACACTTTTATCCGGAATATAAGTGCAACAATGTTGCGCCTTCAACATCCGGCAGACTCCGCCCTCTTTCGCTAATAAGGTGTCAAGAGCAAGTCGATTTTGTAAAACCATTGATCTGATCGCAACCATTTCGGTATTGACCAGCAGAAATCCATGAGCTGTTTCAGTAGACAGCACATCTACTATAGTAGACAATTTGCAAATTCTGTGAGTGTTCAGAACCACTCCCACTCCAGGTATCAGTGCACTGAAAATACTACCCATAATTTCACCTATACTTTCTCTTTTACTACGCACTAAGCCATTAGTATCTTCATTGCTTCCAGCTTTTCCATTCACATGGTATATTTTCGGGAAAACAATGCCAAAGTAGCAGCTCCCATACCAGTGATCCGGCAATTTGAAATAAGCCTTGTCCCCACAAATATAATAAATTCCAGGAAACACAGGCTCTGACCCATTTTTGAAACCCCAACCTCCAATTACCTTGTAATTATGTTCGCATTCACTGGAACCAATGAAAACATTATTATAATAGCTAGTCTTCTCGCGGTGAAGACATAGCTTGCCTTTCTTTTCAAAATCCAGCAACAGAGCAGGACCCGCTCCACCAGATGAGGTGCCTTCCATGTTTTCTGCCCACTTTGGCTTTTTCTGACTTTCGTCATTAGCCTTCTTCTGAATTTTAATTCTCCTTTTCTCTGCCATGTTCAGGAACATCTTTTCCTGCTCACGCAAAGAACAAGTCAAGTTATCTCTGTGTGCATCTGCTATGTCAATGTTCCCTATAGTCAGAAAGTAGTCTCCCATATATCTTATGGTGTCAGTTTTGGTATGTACAGGATTCAAGTTCCCACGTATAGGCAGTTCAGAAAAGATCACGTCATTGTTAGAGTAATAATACTGTAACGGTCCCCTTTTGTAAAATAAACTAGCTAAAATGCTACAGGAAATTCCATATGTTAATGGCAGATGATGGTATGTCACGCCTTCAGCCACCGAAGTAGGTAGCTTCATGCAGACATAGCAATCTTCAATTTCCATAGTTTCTACATAGTGTATTAACAAGTTTGCGAAAACATTCAAATGTGTCCTGTTTTTCATTCCATGGTAATGTAGTCCTTTCTCATCTGATGCTTCTAAGTCTCGTTTAGTTTGTCTCAATGCTCTCTCATGTCTTTCTACACTCTGTGTTGTCAGCTCCTCATTGTCAGTATTTACAACTTCGGTAGGGACAATGTTAGTATCTTTACTTACAGCAAAGGGAATGAAAATTGTTAATCCTATCCAGATAACTATCAGCACTACTACACTACATATACACACCTTGCAACACGTCTTAAAACGGCTGCAACTAGGTCTACCATTCACTGTTGAATCAGACATTTTAGCTCAGTAGGAGTGTTCTCACCCCTCTTTTTTTTTCTTTTTTACACAACTAGCTTACTTTGTGCAAATTCACGGTGGCTCGTCTTCCTCTTCAGCTGAGTACTCTGGGACAGGTTCTCCGTCGCTCACGTCAGTTATATCAAGATCTTCAAGTTCTTCCAAAACCAGTGTCCATTCAGGAGACTTGTACCTTTTGTTTTGCCTTTTTATTCGCTCACTCCTTCTTTTGGAAGAGTCTTCTTCTTGTTCTGCTATTCGAGCACTTCTTCTTGCTTCTGCACGTTTTTCTTCCACTGTCTTTATCCTTAGTCTCAGTCTTTTTACAAACCTAGGCTCAAGGTTGTTTCTTTTCTTTAGTCTCTTAGTCGGTACTTTGACTTCACTTTCTTTTCTTATTCTCTTGTTCTCTTTATCTTGTGGTAATTCTTCTCCACTTTCTTCTCCTACTTCCCTTATCTGACTAGTTCCAGGGCTAGCATCAAATTCTTCTGCCTGGTTGCTAATCTGGCCTTGTTCAGGAATATTTTGTTTTTGGCTTTCGATTGTCTCTGTTTCTGTTTCTGTTTCCTGAACCCGTTCTTTTAACCCTATCTGATCCTGTTCAAGCACTTCGATCTCTTGATTTTCTTCTGCTCGAACTATTACTCTATGTCTAGTCTGTCCCTTATCCACATCAGGAGTTAGCGGAGGAGTATCAAACACTTGCTCTGTATCCTGCACTTGTTCAGTATCGGGTACTTGTTCAGTCTTATTCACTTGATCTGTATCAATCACGTGCTCTGTCCCTGTCTGACTTTCTCCTTCCTCAGTTTTGATTTGAATCTCAAGTGGCTGAGGTTCTTCGCCTGTGCCTTGCTTTTCCTGACTAGTCCACTCTCTACCTTCACTAAGCCGTTCTCTTGTTCTGATAGGATCTTCGGTCAGATCAATCATCGGTATCCATTCTTCTGGCCATATGCTTGGCAGCTCGTCTTCAGCTACTCCTGGCTCAGTTTCCTGGACCTCTTCAGCAGGCTGGATTCTTGGCAGTTCGTAGTCAACTACTCCTGGGCCAACGTCTGCTGTTCCTGCAACCTGACTGGTGCTGGGCTGCTCGTTGTCAGTTGCTACTGGTCTGGCTCCTTCAGGGTCCTCTGCTGGTTGCCCTGGTTCTTCAAATCCTTTGTCTGGCAATACCTTCTGAGTGTGTCCGGCGTGGATCCACTGGGGAACACCTGCGACTTTCACTGCAGTGGTTGTCACCAGGATTACTTGGCGTTTCTTTCCCCACCTTGGTGCCAGACAGCTTGATCGAGTGTGCTTCTTTATTTTGACCCAGTCTCCTGGAACCAAGTTGTGGAGAGGAGTCGTTGGATTAAGGATGCCGTCGTCTCCAATCTGGCGAGAGATAGAACGCACTTGGTCACCCAATCTTCTGCAGTATTCAAGCACCAAATCATCAGTAATACTCAACAGTTTGCTTCCTGGCACCCATGCCTGTCTCATCACTCTTCCCATAATGATTTCATGGGGACTTAGGCCTGTCTTGCGGTCTGGAACACTTCTCAGTCCCATCAGGACCAGGGGCAGGGCCTTCACCCAGGTCATGCCAGTAGCATCTGTCAGTTTTGCTAGTCTGTTTTTGATAGTTCCATTTACTTGTTCCACTATTCCAGAAGCCTCTGGGTGGTATGCACAATGGAGTTTCTGCCTTATTCCAAAGGCCTTACAGAGTTCAGCCAGTATGTCATTCTGGAAATGTCCACCCTTATCTGATTCAATAATGCATGGTATTCCGAACCTAGGTATCAGTTCTTTTAGTAAACACTTCGCTACTGTCAGTGCGTCACTTTGAGGAGTAGGGTAAGCTTCTACCCATTTTGAAAATACGCAAACAATGACAAGGACATATCGTTTCCCTTCACAACGGGGCATGGTGATGAAATCAACCTGTATCTTTATAAAGGGACCCCCTGACCTCCCAATCTTGCTCAGTTCAACCATTGTCCTCTTGCCTGGGTTCATCTGTTGACATGACAGGCACCTCTGGCAGAGGGACTCTGCTACCTTCCTGAACTTTTTACTGTACCAAGTCTGTTGAAATACCAGAATCATGGCATCCCTACCAATGTGTGATCCTTCATGTATTAATCTAGCCATTGTGCCAAGCAAGTGTCGGGGTAACACAGGCATACCAGTTGGGCCCAAGATGACACCATCCACACGTCTCGGTCTACATCCATCCTCCTTCCATTTCTCTCTTTCTTGCCAAGGAGCCGACTCCTGCCACTCTCTCACCTCATCCCATGTAGGCACTTCCTCAAACACCTGAAGCTGGCAGCTGGTTCCTGGCCCCCCTCGTTTTGGATTTACAATATACCGATCTTTGGCACACCATTGAGCCACTCGATCAGCATAATCGTTTCCCAGAGATACTCTGTCCATGCTCCTTTGATGAGCAGTACATTTTACCACTGCCAGTTCTTTGGGTAACTGGATGGCCTCTAAAAGGTCATGAACAACCTTTGCATTCCGAATGGGAGTACCTGAGGAAGTCATGAATTCCCTCTGCAGCCATAATTGGCCAAAGTCATGCACAACGCCATAACAGTACTGACTGTCAGTATACACTGTTATGCGTAAGTCCTTCCCAATTTTGCAAGCCATTATCATGGCTATCAATTCGGCTACTTGTGCAGACTTGATGTTATATAGGTAACCTGCTTGTTCAATTTTTGTGAAAGACACTACTGCATAAGCAGCACTCAAGCCTCCTAATTCATGTCTTAGGCAGGAACCATCCACAAATAGTTCTTTATCATGCTCAGGCAATGGTACTTCTTTTATGTCTGGGCGTGGCTTGGTACTGAACTCTGTCAGATCAATACAATCATGTTCATCATCATCCCCACCTTCCATTTCCAAGGGGTCGGGGAGTAAGGTGGCAGGGTTCAGAATACCGCACCTAACAATGCTCACATTTGCTGCACCCACAAGAATCCTCTCGTATTTAGTCAGCCGACTAGGGGTGAGATATTGTGTTTTAGTTCTGGTCAATAGAATTACCACTCCATGTGAAACATACACGGTCACAGGATGTCCCATGACAATGGACTCACTCTGCTCCAAACTTGCACAGGTAGCAGCTACTGCTTTCAGACAGCCTGGTAACCCAGCGGCTACTGGGTCCAGTGTGGCAGAGAAATAGGCCACAGGCCTCCTGGTCGTGCCATGTTCTTGAGTCAGGACTGACAATGCGCAATTATCGCGAGTGTCACAGAATAGTGCAAACTCTTTGGAATAATCTGGCATTCCCAACGCAGGGGCCGTACACAGACAGTTTTTCAATCTTGTGAAAGCCATTAGACTTTCATCGTCCCACTGTACAACATCTGGCATTCCTCTCGTGGTCATTTTTATCAAGGGCCTGGCTAAGGCTGCAAATCCCAGAATCCACTGCCTGCAGTACCCTAATACACCCAGGAACATTCTGACTTCTTTTTGAGTACGGGGCAACTGCATTTTTTGAATTATTCTCACTCTTTCTGAAGTGACTTTTCTGACACCCTTTTCTATCTGATGTCCTAGATATTTCACTGATTTTGCACAGAACTGCAGTTTGTCAGGGGCCACTTTATGCCCTTTCTCACACAGGTGATTTAGGAGGGCAATGGTGTCAACTACACAGTCCCTGTGACTTTTAGACGCCAATAGAAGGTCGTCTATGTACTGCACTAATACAGAGTTCCCAGGTAAGATTAAAGTCTCTAGACATTTTTTCAAGATCTGATTAAAGATAGAGGGACTCTCTGTATACCCTTGAGGGACCCTGTTCCAACAATACACGTGACCCTCGAAAGCAAATGAGAAAAGAAATTTGCTGTCGGGGTGCAGGGGTATCGAAAAGAATGCATGACACAAATCAATCACAGTGAACCACTCAGCATCCCAAGGAATTTGGTACAGAATTACTGCAGGGTTCGGGACAATAGGGCAGCAAGGAACTACAATTTTGTTAACCTTTCTCAGGTCCTGCACTACCCTATACTTGCCGCTAGGCTTTTTGATGCCCATAATCGGTGAGTTGCATGGGCTGCTCATCACTTCCTGTATGATGTTTCCTTCCAATAATTTTTGTATTTCCAGAGTGACACCTGCTTTCACTTCAGCATTCATTCGGTAGGGCCTAGTGTTAGGATATACTGCATTGTCCTTGATGGCTATTTGTATGGGGTCCACATCTTTCATCAACCCCACATCCTTTCCAGTGAAATCCCACACCTCTGGCTTTACGGCTTCCTGTAGTTCTTGGGGCAAGTCCTGCAGGGTCAATCTTTTAATTTCTGAGTCAGGTCTAAGCAACAATAATTTATAAATGCCGTCTTCATCTGGGGTCTGTATTTCAACACCTTTTGGTGTGCAAAAGATGGTACAGTTCATTTTGCACAGCAAATCACGTCCCAGTAAATTTACTGGACTGGTGTCACAGACGACAAATCTATGCATCTGTTTAAAATTTCCAATTGAAATCTCCATTGGTTCGGTAACAGGAGTACTAATCAATTGATTAGATACACCTACTACTTGGATATTTTCTCCCGAGAGGGGTAGGTTTGGAACGTCCACTGTTCTTACAGTAGAACGGGTAGCGCCAGTGTCCAACAGAAAGGTGACATCATTTCCGTCAACTTTTCCTTCAATATATGGTCCAGACTGGTCTACCGGCAAGGAAGCGCCAAGTACGCACTCCTCGTCCTCCCCTCTCAGGCCCCGTCAGTCCTGATCATTACAAAGGAAGGTATCATTCAGCAGATACTGCGAAGTTGCTGTATTTCTGTTCTCCCCGCTTTCCCAAACCTCTATCTCTTCATTTTCTGCCTGTCTTCCCCTGTATACCTGTTTGGGTGCTCGAGGCACCTGAACTGTTTTTACCTGGGGTTGAGTCTTTCTTGGTCTTTCTTTCTGCGTCTGTGGAATTAAATCAGGAGTTTTCTCATTAACATCGACTAATTGGGGACACTCGTTTCGCCAGTGTCCAATTTCGCCGCACTGATGGCAGGGAAATTTTTTCATAGCCTCTTCCCTGCTAAATTTGGGCCGGGGCTTTCCTCCACCCCCTCCCCCAGGACTTTTGTTCTCAGCATTTTTAACCATGTTACTCAATTGTTTTTCCTGTTGTTCTGCGAGCTTCACCTGAGCCCACATAACCTTCTCCTTAAGGGCCTTTTTCTTTTCTGCCATCTCGTCCTCGCAGTACTTAGCGTACCGCAGGACCTCATCCATTTTCTTAGTATGCCAACAGATTTTATTGTCTTTTATCCACTGACAAATTTCAGGTCTTAAACCATTTACAAACCTGTAAATAAAGTGCGTCATATCCTTCAGGTCGATGTTATCAATACCACTGTATGTTTTAAATACCTGCAATAACCTCTCATAAAAAGAGTGCACTGTCTCGTCCCTTTCCTGTGTTGTTCTATCTATTTTTGTCCAATCAGTTTCCTTAGCGGGCACCTTTTCTTTCAAGTGCTGAATTACCTGCTCATATTTTCGCATGACTTCCTTTGATGGCTCCCCTGTTTCCTTGTTTCTGGGATACTCTTCACTGGGCCAATCTATGTTTATTTTACACTGGGTCCATAAATCTACTGGAACCACAATGTCGAAAAACCCATCCAGGTCTTTCCACAGACATTTTTGTACCTTCACGAACCTCTCCACCTGCCGGTACCAGTCAACTGGTTTCTCTCGTAACTTTGGAAAATCGTTCGTGAAGGACACAATATCCTGCCTAGACCAGGGGACATGCACATATTTCCCCCCTGGAACTTCGCGCATGGGGCATAACTGCTCAGGTTTTTCTACCTCTCTTAAAGCAAACTCGGGAGTCACTTGTCGGGAGCGAACCTCTTCCCTCTTTTTCGCCCACCTGCTTCTCCATTTTTCCACATCTCCCCATTTTTGCAGTACCCCCATTAATTCTTTAATCTGCAACTTCTTCCCTGCCACATTCAGGTGTTCTATATCTTTGTCTGAGAAGTCTGCTCTGTACGGTTTCTGTAAGGGCTTGGATTTTGAGATATCTACCCCCATACTAACTGCTGTTTCGGTCAGTTTTTCATGGAGCACTCTGGTGTTCCTTGTAAAGCTTTTACATATGAACGACAATTCTTCCTCAGAGTAGGTATTCAATCGATCCAACCCCACATTTCCTGCCATTAATTCTTCTATTTCAACCCTCAGCTTGTAGAGGTCTAAAGGCTTTGTTTGCGGAGTCTGCTTTTCTAATTCACGACTCCAACTCTCAATTTCATCCGGAGTCACCAGAGAGACATTCCTAGTACCTGTTGCTGTCTCTAATTTAATTTCTTTTGTATTAAAAGGGTTATACCTCTGCTGTATTCCCTTTCCAGTCTGTTTGTTTGGCAATTCCAAGAATGCAACTTCAGACTCGCACTCACTGGACTGATCATCTATGATGATTGGTTCCTGTCTCGGGGTTGCTATGACTGGGGTCATGACTGGAGTAATCGGATTTCCCTGACCATTTCCGTATAACGGGACCACCGGTCCAATAGTTACTGGAATAGTCAATGCCTCAGGACTGGTATTTATCTGAGAAATTTTCTGAATTATTTCTGTTCTTTGTCTAGCTAGAGCCTCTTGCTCCTTTTCCACTAGTACCCTTCTTAGAGTTGTGTCATGTAATATCTGTGGGGTCAATGGAGGAGTAAAACTCGGGGCAGTAGGATGCGTTTCACTTGGTCCTCCCCCATAATTTGGTTTCGGGAATAAAGTTCCAGTATTAAAGGACCTGCGCTCTTCCCCATATGGAGGTTGAACAAAAGGCAGTCCTGAATTCGATGGTTTTTCTTCGCTTTCATACAAGGGTCTGGGAAAAAAAGTTTTCGTACGTGAATATTTTTCTTCCTGGCTTGCGGGCACTTTGGGATATATATCCCTTGTTTCCGTCGGTTCGGGTTTTTCAGGGTAGGGCAATACTTGACCACCCCCTCCCAGTCCCAGGGACCTGTCTTCTTCTTTTAAGAAGTGGCGTCGGGGAACATCTCCTACACTGGAAGGTCGGGTTCCCTCATTGTAAGGTGGCGGACTTCTGGTACAGATGTCATCTATTAGTTCATCATCTGAATCTCCCAGGGCCCCCCAATGCTTACATTTTTCAGTACTTTTCTCACCCGCTCCAACGTTATGACATGCCGGCATCATGGGAAACAGACCTTCAACAATCATGCTCTGTCTCCACTGTTTCATCCTTTTATCCCTGGACTCCTGTTTCTGCCTGGGGTACCACTTGGTCAAACCCTTGTCCATTCGGGGTCTTTCTCTTTCAAAAGCCTCAATCTCCCATTCCTCTAATGCCTCATACTGCGTTAGTCTCGGTCTGGGATGCAGTTCATTCATTCGGGTTCTTAAATTAAATAAGATTCTACCATTGAAAGTACCATCTAACGGAAAAGCCAATACTCCGTCATCTTTTGTGTACTTCACCCAATTCTCCAGCCACACACAGGTATTGTACCCTCGGTCAAACATCATGAATGAGGCGGGAGTATTGGGTGCTGGGACAAGAACACCTTCCCTAGATTTAATCGGTTTGTCTGTTTTAAAATAATTTTTCACCTTATTTACAAGGGACATTTTTCTCTTGGTTCCGTACATAATATCGTATCTGTTAGCCTTCCACTGATCCCTTTCAAACCCTAGATGCCTTGGATCAGGTCGAGTCTCTGTAGTCCGCGAGTGCCACATACGACTTCTGCGCTAACTTTGTTTACAAACTACCTCCAATCAGAATGCGCTTCAGAAAATTCGTGCAACCAATGGGTGCGCGACACAAAATAAGCTCCGCCAATGGGTGCGCGGCCCCTTCGTGAGATAGTTCCCACGCTCCGGCGCTCACCCCTCCTTTACAATTTCAGCTCCGCTACCCGCCCGCTGCGTCTACCAATCCCAGCGCGGCACAGAGTGACGTCAGAGGCGCTTCGCGACTGACTCCCTCCCTTCACAAGGTAACGGAAACTTTCTTTCTTTTAAAGTGCTCAGTGCTTGGTTAATTTACAACAAATACACATTCGCCACAGTGCTCAAGTGTCTAGACAGAGAAAGAATTCTATTGCTGCAAGTAAACTACTTCCATTTACTTTTCACTCGCTGCGGGCAGATCTCTTCCGCCTACCCTTCACTCTAGCATCGATGAACCTGTTATTCCCCTAAACTCATCCACTTCTTTCCGGGATATGTTCCGAGTTTAAGGTTTCTCAGCGGACCCCTCTGCTTTCACGCTAGCTCCGAGGAACCTGCTACTTTTCCGATGTGACCCTTACTAGGTTACGCCACTATGGGAATTTTGCCAATGAACCCCGTTACTGTCATTTATTCACACATGTATTCAGAAAACCCTAGTTAGTGCTTCCCGGTTATCCTAACCTGCACCTAACTTTCCTCGAACCTGTGACCTCAGGACAATGGATTCTATTCACCACTTGCCCTTTCAATTCCCCGGGGAGTTCGGACAACACTTAACTAAACGATTGACAATTGCATGGATTAGTACATATAACAATATAAGAACAAGAAAAATAACAATACAGCAATTCATGAATTTCAGCAGCGTATTCACAAGAGAGTGATCAGTTCCCTCAGAACAGCCGCTCTTATAGCAGCATTAATATAATAGCAGCTTCCGACTTAACTAGTCCAACTAATCCTGCCTAACCTTTAGCTAGTCCCTAACCATCCTCTAGCTACCAGAAAACTGGTAGAGCGCGCGAGGCCACCCGGCCAACAGTTTTCGCCGTTTCCGGCTTCAGGGCCCATATACTTTCCAAACCACCATATACGTCGATCAGGTGACTTCACGAGCTCTATCAAGTTGGTGTGTGTGTGTTCCCTGCTCCCAAATTTCGGTGCACCCGACTTACCATCCACCGATGCGGGTGCCTAATGACCACAATGAATCAGGGAGCTAGCTGTAAAGGAAAGGCAGCAAAATACAAACCCAACCAATAACCTTCAAATACTGTTTAAATGACCACGGACAACTGGAAGTTTTAAAATGTTTATCTAAAGTTCAATATTTTCTTGCATGAGGTACAGTAAATTAAGGCAATCAATAACCAAGATAACGTAAATCACATAGGCAGAAAGAAATAATGACAGAGTAATCATCAAGGTACAAAATGTAACGAGAAAATACTATATAAGTCAGTATTATCTAGACAGGGATAGACTAAGTGTGTGTGACTATAGAAGAACTTATAATGAATAACACGCTTCACTTAAGGTGAAAGGGCCTTTGAACAACCTAGGCAACGAAGTTCTAGACCATATCAGGAAATGACACACTGCTATGCAAAATATGATTTCTAACAAATGAGAAGACATAGGAATAACTTCGCAAAATTATAAATGACTGTTCAATAGTTGCGGAAAGGCATGGAAATATAACATATGCAATGTTGAACTTTATTTAAGCAAAAGTTAGAAATTCAGAAGATGCAAGAATTTCAAGAGGTTCAGAGTAATATTTACCTAGAAAAGGTGTGGAAACCAAACCCTGGCCACGGGTCAGTTAAGGACAGGAAACCCTCAAGGAAGGATACCCCTCAAAGGACAGCAGGTGCAGAATGGACACCCAGGACAGGACAGGATACCCTCGGAATAGGAAATCAGGACAGGACCCTCAGGACAGGACAGCAAACCCTCAGGACAGGACCCTCTTCAGGACAGGACCGGAACCCACAGTTCGGAAGCAACGCCTGCGCTCCACCCGCTCTGCAGCTATCGATCAAGACCCCGATTGGGTCAGCGAACTCCCAGCTAAGTGCTTTGCCAGCACTTTAAGGTTCAGTAGAACCTTAGCCTATGGTCAAATTCGGACAGAGTGCTCCGCAGCGCTCTGTATCTTCAGTCACCTATTGAGTGCGTTGGGTCAGTGACAGGTCAGCTAAACCAGACAAGTTGGACGGTTCACTAGGTGAACCCAGGGTAGATATACAGTTTGGGGACAGTGTACCACCCCCCAATGTTGCAAAGTGTCAGAATCCCTCAATTTCAATTGGTCCTAAGGTAGGGTTTGGGTAACACACCAATCACAATACGCGAATTGAAGCCTTCATTAACATATTTGGGTACCGCCTAGCAGATTTGGGGTTCCCATGAGCTAACAGTAGCGCAATATAACAATGTATCACATAAGGAGCTACATTCGCTGTTCTCGCAGGGCAGAGATGACTTTCTCAGGAGCATCTCGCCCATCACTGCCAGCTGGCTATGTTCCATCAGCCAAGGTCCCTCGTGCTGCCGAATGTCGCACAGGCGCAGAAGGGACCTCCAATATGGCTCTCCTCTCACTCAGACCCCCATTTCCCGCGGTACATGAAAAGTAAGCGAAAACAAATTAATACATAATAATGTCATTATGAAAACACATCACAGGGTTTGTACCTTTAACTCATCATCCAGAAATAAACTTAATTGCATTAAATGTTAGCTACATTGACACGGACACAAGAGCAGTGGCACGAGCTGTACCACATGATAAGCACAGCTATGAATTACGCATGCGCATAACTTTCCCTCCACTTCTGCAGACGCGTCAGGACACGTGAGTGTGGCTGACGCATGCGCAGTAACTAAAATACAAGCGACGGCCATTTTTAAAAGGACACGGATTAATTCATTAGAAATACACATAGGCAAGCTTCGGGAACTTTACTTAAGCTAAATATAAACGTTAGTAAAACATACACGGGTTACCTTATTACACATAAATGAGGTTCTTGATTTCGGCAAGCCGCAAAATATGCAAAGCTTTGCTTCATCAGTTCATCGTGGTTTACATGAGAATAATATGTTATTGGTCTACTATCTGCTTTACTTGTTAAACTATATCTGTACAGCGAGTGCTAAAGTTTCAAGAACAACATGATACAGAATTGTTATGAGGTCTGATCTCCACGACTTCATACTCATAACATAAGTGCAACTTCTGCCAATTCTGGGCATGAGGCGGGTTTTATATTGCTTTGCCGAACACACATACACAACAGTTGATGCGGTTCACATGAAGAGAGAGCTGGTGTATGCTGATGTGATTCCTTCAAATCTAAGACACTAAAGTATGGGCACGCCCTAAACCAACAAAAAGAGACCTTCTTAGCAAATAATATAATATGTGTATTAGGGAGGGTGAGATATAAGCAGCCGCGGGCCGTGGAGGGAGTTACGATGGGGCAGGGAGGTGGGGAGGGGGAGAAGCAGGGTGGAGCCCTCTCTACCTTGCCCCTCCCCCTCCCCGCCTCCCTGCCCCACCGTAACTCCCTCCACGGCCCGCGGCTGCTTATAAGTGTTGCTAACTCTTATTCATTTACAGCATGTTAACATACTGTCACCATTCGCTTTTTATGTACTAGTAACTATGCTGGTAATTTTGCTACTGATAATATGTGTACTTGTATTCTCCACCCTGCTTCTCCCCCTCCCCGCCTCCCTGCCTCACCGAAACTCCCTCCACGGCCCGCGGCTGCTTATAAGTGTTGCTAACTCTTATTCATTTACAGCATGTTAACATACTATCACCATTCACTTTTTATGTACTAGTAACTATGCTGGTAATTTTGCTACTGATAATATGTGTACTTTTATTATCTAAGGTACTACGCCTGAGAAGACGGCATTAGTAAATAAACATTTCAAATACACATCTGTTCTTCTTAACTCCATGTTCTGGTTTCTAAGAAATCTATAACGACCGACTGTTCATGAGTTCCACGTATCCTGAGGTACTATAAGTTCATATTCTGGATTGTCTAAACAGTGAGAGTTTGTTATATCCAATGTGACACTGTACCTAGCTTGCTAAGGAGTTTTTGATTACTAACGTGAGTTTTGGGACACCCTAATTCGCCGAGGTTCCAATCCTCTGTCCACAGTTCTGTGTGAGAACAGAAACCCTGCGACAGGGGCACCCCCGACCCTTGCTGGAGCTTCATCACACTTGCGATACAACTCCAGCAATGCGCCACCTTTACGGCACAGATACATCACGCATCTGTGCTGTTTTTGCCCCATGATGCGCCGCATTGTAAATGCAGCACACCATAGGTGACGGAACAGCGGCACAGAATGACTAACACATCCCTGGTGATGCGCCAGTCATCATAAATGTATCCCTATGCTTCTTATCTTGTTAGAGATGAACCGCCATATGTATCATCAAAGTTATTTGCATTTCCTAAATAGCGAACTTTAAGGAATAAATAGCGATTCTTTACCATTCCTAGTTTGCGATGAGCTATTTGCTAATTAGCCGAATGTAGCCCAATGAAGCCCAATGTAGCCCAATGTAGCCCAAAGATGGCCGCCAGACACACAAAAAAACAAATGTAGCCCAAATATCAGCCAGATGTAGCCCAACTATAGCCCAGTGACAGAATGACCAATCAGCTTCGCAAACCTCCGTTACGCGAAGCGGAGCGCTGTTACAGATATATATCTTTTTTTGAACGTTAATTTCTCAAAATCCACTGGAGCACATATATTGAGACCTAGCAAAGGCACATCGGGCTACCAGTCCCTAATATTTTGCCAAGTTTCGTGCAAATCCATTCAGCCGTTCAATTATTATTATTATTATTTTTTTTTGCCCCGCGGGGCCCTTTTAAAACCTCCACATCAAACCTAGGGGGTCAGCGAGGATCTACTATGCCCCCTTATAGTTATTTCCCCCTTTGTTTTGACCTCCTCTTGTCTCTCGATCCTACCGAGAGACAAGATGGCGGCCGCTACGGACTGTTTGGAATGTTGACAGACGCCGGAGAACCAATCAGCTTCGCTTCACAAAGCTCCGTTGCGCGAAAAGTCCGCGAACCAGTGCGCTGCCCGGTCCGCTGTTACAGATATATATCTTTTTTTAAACGTTAATTTCTCAAAATCCACTGGAGCACATATATTGAGACCTACAAAAGGCACATCGGGCTACCAGTCCCTACAATTTTGCCAAGTTTCGTGCAAATCCATTCAGCCGTTCGGGCTAAAAAAGAGGCCAACCGCCCTATGGAAAACTCAATGTTAAAAACACGTTTTGGGACCCCCCTTTTTTCTCGGCCCCCACTGGACGAACCCCCCCCAAATTTTCAAGGGCTGCTCAGAAACAAAATGTGTCATTTTCCTGAAAATTTCAGCCAATTCCGTCCACAAACGCCAAAGTTATTAGACATAGAATTTTCAAAAATCCCATAGAGAAAAAATCCTAACTATATATTCCTACTGGCGACCGCCAGTAGGTAATATATATATATATATATATATATATATATATATATATATATGTATATATATATATATATATATATATATATATATATATATATATATATACCAGCTCCGAATTCCCAAAAATACCCAGCCGGGTTTCAGGAAACAGCACTCTCAAGCACGGCAGTAAATTAGCAGGGGGTTTTATTATTCAGAATAGACGCGTTTCGGGAGAGCACTCCCTTCGTCGGTATTCACATCTGAAAAACTGTATGCAGCGCCATTATCTATGTTTATCACAGCATTAAACACAAACAAGGGACTAAACCATAAGCGCGTCATTATGCGCCATCTTTGAATGTGCAAATACATAGGCTACAAAACATTGCTGACAGATTGATTACACCACTAATCAAGCCGTGTATCGGCACAGTCGTTATCTTAATGATCACCCACATTGTGTAAATATTCGGAGACAATTTATATCCGAACTTTGTGGCTAAGATAACATAAAACACAACTCCAGCCCCTAAATCAGGTCACATATTGGACATGAAAGCATCGGGCAAATCTTGCCGTGGATCGGCAATGGCAGCCCCTTAGGACTGCCACAATGAAGGTGTAACAAACTATACAGCAATACACAGAGCAAATATCGCTAGGGGCAGCATCTTCAGCCCTAAACCCAACGTCTCTAAAATACATTTCATCTCAAAAACATGATTTCAAATTTCTTTCATTATCAAAACACTGCAATCCATCTTATCAACCCAAGTGAGAGGCCAGTTCTTCTCCCATATTCAAACCTTTGGGCGCCCTCGTCTCTAGGTCTATGATATATCGGGACTCGAGTCTCCTTAATGCGAGCAATCTATTGCCCCCTCTCGGATTCTCTTCTACTCGGTCCAGACAAAAATACCTCAGAAGGTTCCTGTCACTATTGTGTCTGATGGAAAAGTGGCGGGCCACTGGATATGAGAAATCCTTATTCGTAATGGCCCGCATGTGTTCCAATACCCTCAACTTAACAGGATTGATAGTGCTACCTACATACCTTAACATGCAGGGGCATAATAGGCAGTAGACTGCATGGTCAGAATGGCAAGACATAAATTTACTAATCTTCTTCCCTTCTTTGCAGCCAGGGACCTCATAGCTCAATGTCCTTTTGCTTGATGAACAGGCCTTACATTTCCCGCAAGGAAAAAAGCCTTTCGCATCCTTCAATGTGCCCCGTTGTTTTTCAATAGGTTGTAAATAGCTATGAACTATTTGGTCACGTAATTATCTCGCCTTCCTGTATGTTATTAGAGGTGCGTTGGGGATATC
Source organism: Lissotriton helveticus (assembly GCF_964261635.1). Classification (NCBI taxonomy): domain Eukaryota; kingdom Metazoa; phylum Chordata; class Amphibia; order Caudata; family Salamandridae; genus Lissotriton; species Lissotriton helveticus. The sequence continues at coordinate 778,906,425 of NC_136063.1, read as the reverse complement.
AGACCCGATAATTTGGTCTGATTTTAAGATATGCCAATGTTTAGACAGGATTGATCGTAATTTATAGGAATCCGCAGCATAAGGTGTTATCATGCGGAATTTTCCTTCTGTGGTAGGACCTGGTTTCTTAACGAAAAGACTAGTGCGGGGTATATTCCTAACCTTATTCAGAGTCTCTTTGAGAAGATTAGGATTATATCCTCTCGTCACAAATCTCTCCATACATTCAATGGCTGCCTTCTCAAAATGCTCATTCTGACTACAGTTGCGCTTGAGCCGCAAAAATTCCCCGTATGGAATATTATTAATAAGTTTGCGGGGATGGTTACTGGACGCGTGTAAAACGCTATTTCCAGCAGTGGGTTTGCGGTACAATTGCGTGCAAATGCGCCCATCATTGATACTCACTTCCAGGTCCAAATAATTGACCTTTTCCTTACTGATTTCACCAGTGAATCTCAGATGATGTTCGTTGTCATTGAGAATTTGAATGTACTGATTAGCTTCCTCAATCGAACCATTCCACACAAGGAACAGGTCATCTATGTACCTGCTCCATAACACCACTTTGGTGTTCCAGGTGGAAAGCCTGGGGGCCCAGGCTACCTGCTCCTCCCACCAGCCCACGAATAAATTCGCGTAGCTGGGAGCGAAGCAGGAACCCATGGCCGTATCAGACAGGTGGCGATACATAGTATCCTGAAAGAGAAAAATATTGTTGTGTAAACAAAATGCAATTAATTCTAGCAGCATCCTCTTATGCATCGCATAGTTAAGCTCCCTCTTGTTAAGGAAGTACTCCACTGCGTGAAGGCCCTGGTCATGATCTATACAGGTATATAAACTTGTTAAATTCCGGGGTAATCAGTACATAAGATGGTTGCCAGTCCAAAAGTTCCACCTTCTCTATAAAGTCTGTAGTGTCTCTGATATACGATCTTAAAGACAATACAAAACTGAACAGATGGTGGTCTAAAAATTTGGAGAGATTCTCCGTCAATCCTCCCATAGAGGAGATTATAGGTCTCCCAGGGGGGTCATTGATGTCCTTATGAACCTTGGGTAGGTTCATTGACGTTCTCAAAAAAGTATGATCAGCCACGCAAGGAGGTCGAAAGGAAAAACCAAATGCCAAAAGCAACTGGGGAAACCAGAGTCGAAACATCGGATTCCGATGTCACTGCCAGTGAACTATCTGGAGATGAAACAACAGGCTCGGCGACCGCCCCTGAACCTTTGTCCAACAAGACCCCTTTTCAACAGGAGTTCAAGGTCATTCAAGAAAGCTGGCTAAGAGACGGCAAGAACAAACCTCCAGACGTGGGAGGCAAACCCGACGCGGGGGCTGGAAAAGGAAGAGGCAGAGGCAACACCCAAACCAAAGCAACCACGAGGGTTACCAGGAGCCAGAGGAGGGGAAGATGGTAGAAACCTCGGAGCAACTTACCATTGTGAATTTATCCCAGAGACACCTAACTCCAGCAGAAGAGTCTGTTTTAAAGCTAGGACTGACATTCTGTCCAAATAAAAACATGGAGTATACGCAGACACGTATTGATCTGTTTAAATTTATTCGGAAGGTCAAGCTACACAAGTTTCATAAAACTAAACCTACAGTTCAAGAAGTCAAGCAATTGAGACAAAGCAAAAAGGATACGGACCTCTTAACCGTAAATGATCTTACCGCCTGTGAAGTCCTACACAATTTGAGGCGAGAGTGTGACATGGAAACTGACACAGTGGTCAATACATTCACTCAAAGATTGGCAAATGTTGACATTGATCAGATGGCACCCAAGAGTGATTTTAAGTTGGCTTCCAAATTTGTCCCTCAGACTGCGGTGGACTCAATTGATACCTTCTCTGATGCGGTCATCAGGGATCTGATGGCCATGAGAACTACACAAAGGAATCAGAGGATACAATTCAACACCACCAAGGAACAAAAACTGGTCATTAAGACTCTAATGGAAGACAAGACCATTGTGTGTAAACCCTCTGATAAGGGAGGCAACATCGTCATCATGTCCAGGCCCAAATATGTAGCAGAAGCGATGCGTCAACTACAGGACGTTTCTTGCTATGCCTCAATAAAGAAACAAGATTATCTAGCGAGCATTAATGATCTTCATGCTTTACTTAAGAAATGGCTTGACAAACAGATGTTAGATCTGGAGGAATATCTTTTTCTAAAGACCACTAACCCTACTTTACCTTGTTTTTATCATCTACCCAAGGTTCATAAGGACATCAATGACCCCCCTGGGAGACCTATAATCTCCTCTATGGGAGGATTGACGGAGAATCTCTCCAAATTTTTAGACCACCATCTGTTCAGTTTTGTATTGTCTTTAAGATCGTATATCAGAGACACTACAGAGTTTATAGAGAAGGTGGAACTTTTGGACTGGCAACCATCTTATGTACTGATTACCCTGGATATAACAAGTTTATATACCTGTATAAATCATGACCAGGGCCTTCACGCAGTGGAGTACTTCCTTAACAAGAGAGAGCTTAAATATGCGATGCATAACAGGATGCTGCTAGAATTAATTGCATTTTGTTTACACAACAATATTTTTCTCTTTCAGGATACTATGTATCGCCAACTGTCTGGTACGGCCATGGGTTCCTGCTTCGCTCCCAGCTACGCGAATTTATTCGTGGGCTGGTGGGAGGAGCAGGTAGCCTGGGCCCCCAGGCTTTCCACCTGGAACACCAAAGTGGTGTTATGGAGCAGGTACATAGATGACCTGTTCCTTGTGTGGAATGGTTCGATTGAGGAAGCTAATCAGTACATTCAAATTCTCAATGACAACGAACATCATCTGTGATTCACTGGTGAAATCAGTAAGGAAAAGGTCAATTATTTGGACCTGGAAGTGAGTATCAGTGATGGGCGCATTTGCACGCAATTGTACCGCAAACCCACTGCTGGAAATAGCATTTTACACGCATCCAGTAACCATCCCCGCAAACTTATTAATAATATTCCATACGGGGAATTTTTGCGGCTCAAGCGCAACTGTAGTCAGAATGAGCATTTTGAGAAGGCAGCCATTGAATGTATGGAGAGATTTGTGACGAGAGGATATAATCCTAATCTTCTCAAAGAGACTCTGAATAAGGTTAGGAATATACCCCGCACTAGTCTTTCCGTTAAGAAACCAGGTCCTACCACAGAAGGAAAATTCCGCATGATAACACCTTATGCTGCGGATTCCTATAAATTACGATCAATCCTGTCTAAACATTGGCATATCTTAAAATCAGACCAAATTATCGGGTCTGATATCCCCAACGCACCTCTAATAACATACAGGAAGGCGAGATAATTACGTGACCAAATAGTTCATAGCTATTTACAACCTATTGAAAAACAACGGGGCACATTGAAGGATGCGAAAGGCTTTTTTCCTTGCGGGAAATGTAAGGCCTGTTCATCAAGCAAAAGGACATTGAGCTATGAGGTCCCTGGCTGCAAAGAAGGGAAGAAGATTAGTAAATTTATGTCTTGCCATTCTGACCATGCAGTCTACTGCCTATTATGCCCCTGCATGTTAAGGTATGTAGGTAGCACTATCAATCCTGTTAAGTTGAGGGTATTGGAACACATGCGGGCCATTACGAATAAGGATTTCTCATATCCAGTGGCCCGCCACTTTTCCATCAGACACAATAGTGACAGGAACCTTCTGAGGTATTTTTGTCTGGACCGAGTAGAAGAGAATCCGAGAGGGGGCAATAGATTGCTCGCATTAAGGAGACTCAAGTCCCGATATATCATAGACCTAGAGACGAGGGCGCCCAAAGGTTTGAATATGGGAGAAGAACTGGCCTCTCACTTGGGTTGATAAGATGGATTGCAGTGTTTTGATAATGAAAGAAATTTGAAATCATGTTTTTGAGATGAAATGTATTTTAGAGACGTTGGGTTTAGGGCTGAAGATGCTGCCCCTAGCGATATTTGCTCTGTGTATTGCTGTATAGTTTGTTACACCTTCATTGTGGCAGTCCTAAGGGGCTGCCATTGCCGATCCACGGCAAGATTTGCCCGATGCTTTCATGTCCAATATGTGACCTGATTTAGGGGCTGGAGTTGTGTTTTATGTTATCTTAGCCACAAAGTTCGGATATAAATTGTCTCCGAATATTTACACAATGTGGGTGATCATTAAGATAACGACTGTGCCGATACACGGCTTGATTAGTGGTGTAATCAATCTGTCAGCAATGTTTTGTAGCCTATGCATTTGCACATTCAAAGATGGCGCATAATGACGCGCTTATGGTTTAGTCCCTTGTTTGTGTTTAATGCTGTGATAAACATAGATAATGGCGCTGCATACAGTTTTTCAGATGTGAATACCGACGAAGGGAGTGCTCTCCCGAAACGCGTCTATTCTGAATAATAAAACCCCCTGCTAATTTACTGCCGTGCTTGAGAGTGCTGTTTCCTGAAACCCGGCTGCGTATTTTTGGGAATTCGGAGCTGGTATATTGATCGTGGACACCATCGCGGTTTGAAGCACCCGCTTTCAGAGTGACTTGTTTCTTTGGTGTAAGAGGAGCGTCCATATATATATATATAAAATGATAATATATATATATATATATATATATATATATATATATATATTATCATTTTGTACTTTGATATTTTAAATAGATTACATATTATGTGTATTTCAATATTTATACCTTTTTTACGCTCTTCTGTTCCGTGATATTTCTGACACTGTATATTAGTAGGTTACATACAATATATTTAAACAGGATATTTTGATAAATGTTTGACTAGTCCTACTTATATTACAGTACTGCAAATTATAGTTTGGTACACAACCATTTCAAGCTCTGACTGGCAGGGGTGCTTTAGAGATTATTGCAGGTTGATGCCTCATACATTCGTATTATTGTTGATTTTGACTGCAGCTATGACTGCTACGTGAATGGACAATGTGCATGTAGCTGTTGTCAGTGTGCTACATGTGGTTACTGCAGAAGAACTGAATCATGCCTAACAAAGTCAGTGCCTGACATACCTATAATCAACAGCCGAGCACTTTGACATCTACTGCATGCTGCCTGTTTCACGACTATGAAAATGGTTATTTTATCTTGCCTCCTATCTTTAAACTTTAAACCGGAGGGGGGGGGTCTTGTCCTTATGTGACCAGGTAGGACATCATCAATCTGATCATAAAACAAATAACATGGAACAAGGAATGTCACTGTATGACTTTATGCCCTTTGTGAGTACTGTATGCTAATTTGTGGAAAAAGCCACAAATTAGCATACAGTACTCACAAAGACCAATGGCCATTAGACCAACAGTGTGCATCCTAGTGGTGGACACTTAGAATAAATTGACATTCCTTGGAGGGTATCCCTTGTGAGCATTGGGCCAAATGTAGGTAATTCATATTTACTGACTCTTAAATACCGAATTTTACCGATTCGGTATTTAAGAGTCGCTAAATTTGAAGGGGGGAGATGTAGGTATTACAGATTCTGTAAATACCGAATCGTTAAGATTCGGTATTTACCGAATCTGTAAATACTGAATCGGTATTTCCCATTGATTCCTATGGGCCTTAAAGCCCATAGGAATCAATGGGCAATACCGATTCTGTAATTACAGAATCGGTAAATACCGAATTTTGCAAGGGTGCAGGGGGTGTCACTTTGACACCCTCTGGCACCCCAAAAATAGGCATGTGCGCCATGTGGCACACAGACATGCCCCAAGGGCATGTCTGTCTGTCACATGGCTAGGTGTGCATGCACACATGTGCATGCACACCTGAATTCGGTATTTTAACACCCAATTGGATTGGGTGGTAAAATACCAAATTTGTAGGGCCTTTGCGACTCAGAAGAGTCCCACCTACATCTGGGAATTACCGAATCGGTAAAAATGCCGATTCGGTATTTTACAGATTCTGTAAATTTACTGATTCAGTAAATTTACAGAATCTGTAAAATCTGGCCCCCTACATCTCAAGATGCCAAATACCGGTCGGAAACGGCCGAATTCGGCCGTTTCCGACCGGTATTTGCCACCTACATCGGGCCCATAGTCCTAACACATTGTGATATAAAATATATATATCAGATAGGACTGATTTGAGAAAAATAACTGGTGTACTGTTGTTTTGTAATGCTATACATGCTTTTTGATTGTATTTAATTGTTTGTAATTATTTTTTTCACTTTTTGGTGCATATATATCGGTTTTTTTAAAAAGTGTTTATTGATTTGAATGTCTTGTAGTGTGTCAAACTTGGACATTTTGAAAATCACAAATGTGTAAAACTTTATGATGTAAATGGATAATAATAAAAAAACATAAGTGCCTAAGAATGAATTAGTTTAGGTACTGAGTCTGCCAAAATAAAAAGCAGCAATATAAAATCGAGACCAGGTTATTTGTTTTTTGATCCTATCTTTAAACAGCAATTCTCCCACAATGTGAAATGAAGACTGATTGAGAATATTTGAGACTAAATTGCAGAACAATGGATTTCGAACATTGCATACTATATGTTCACAAATTAAAGTAGATAAACTCCTACAAAACAGAGTTAAGAAGTACGTTATGGAAATTCAATACAGAATGCCTGTGAAGGCTCTCAAGGATGACGAAAGTCGTTCAATTTGCCACAAAAACTACATGCTACTGCCTTCACGCACAATGTACTTTGATGCAAAATCATTGCCAAATCAGGGTTGGCCCCAATGTGCAGTGCTCTTGGTGATGTGTATACAATAAAGGTTTTAGAATACATTTTTAAAACAGGCACTGCTACATTATTAGATCACACCTTATCCAATCTGCTTGCACCCAACCTCATCAAAACATTTTAATGCTCTTCGAAAGCCACAATACAGTAAAAATGAATTAATCATTTTTTTGTATTGTTCAGTCACCATCTCACATTCAAATCTGAAGGAGTCAGGCCACTGCCTAACAAGCTATGTGGCTTTGTGGAGTAGCTGATATGACCAAAGGCAGGAATAGCAGAGTATAATTAAGAAGAGTTTATTGGCATAAGTCCTTAAGATAGGACCCATGGCTTGGGACCAGCTGCTCAGGTGAAGGTCCAGTATAACTGACCCTCACCTGGCAAACAAAGAGAAGCTTCCAAAGGAATAAGAACCTTCAATGATACGTACATATTCTAAACATATTTAAAGAAACAAAGGGACATAAAACATACCCACATACAAGCTACATCATCTCCCCCATAAGAAAAAAAACCAAATGGGTTTAAATGATAACTAAACTGGTGACACGGATACAAAAATGTAATGGCTTTCAAAAATAAGAATCACAAACCAACTCAAACATATTCAGATGTAGAAAGAGAAGCACAATACAAAAATATGCTGCATTACTTGAATACTTCTGAATCCTGTACACTGAAACCACACTAGATGAACATGCAAGAAAATAAGAATCAGTAATGATTTGAATAAAATCCTGCTGGATTCAATTAGAGAATTCCGTATTCTGTACTTTGCGAATGCTGGTGGATACATCAGTATTAGAATTAACAATCCCACCCTCAAAAATGTGCGATCCCTTTTGACTGCATTCAGTATCCTCTACCAATAAAGCATCAGAGAAACAAACATCGTTAGTAAAACATAGTACTTCCGGAGTGCATTCAGGTTCTTGAGAGCTGGAAACATTAGAAAAGACATCAGTGTTCATAGAACATTGTGTTGTAACAACTTCGAATTTTTCAACAAAATCTTGTAGTACACCCGGAGAGTCTTCAAGAAGAGTTTTTTGAGGGCCTTCCAAATCTTGTACACTGAAAGAATCAGAGGGAATACTACAGATGGAAAAACATTGCAATACCACATCATGGCCTTTATGAAATAACGACTCATGAGAATTAGTTTTATCATCAAGTGCAGATTGTGTTCTATATTTGTTAAGTTGTATCTGTGCATCAGAGATTGGAGCCAACCTGTTCTTATTCCACCAACCCCTTCCATGTGACAAAACAGCATTCATACCCACACCCTCAATTCTGAAGGGAGACTCCCCTTTTCGAACAACAAATGGTTTCTTAAGGAGAACCCACATACCAGTAGCAAAATGTCTTTCTGTAAAATGTTCTGAACCACCAACTTGGGGTTGCTGTTTGCTCTGCTTCATTTGCACTCTTTTTTGTAACAAAAATCCAGATTTTCAATGCCTGACTTTGGAATTAAATCCAATAGAGAATATATCACTTTTGCTGCCTCTTAACAACTCAACAGGAGTGAATCCTGACTTAGAATATGTAGAGTAGTGCTAGGATATGACTCTGTCTTTCAAAAACATAATTATATCAACACCGGCAGAAAGAGCATACTGAATCCCCTCCTTGAGAAAATTGTTCGCTCTCTATACCAAACCACTGACAAAATGATAAAGCAGTCCAAACTAACGATGTTTAATGTCATGTTTGGAGAAAAAATTCATAATCTCTGCAGAAACAAGAATACTATAGTCTGTCAATATTTCATGGGAGTTCCTTTTAGGCTAAAAACATCCTGAATAGAAGACAGAACAGACTGAATGGATTAGATTCAACAAGAGAATAATAAATCCACTTAGAGTCGCAATCGATAATAAGCACCAAAAACGTCTTGCAAAAGGGTAGCAGTTCAAATGGGCCAGCAAAATCCATTCACTGTCAATTACAAACAATTCAGACCTAGTCTAGGCAATGGAAACTATTACAAAGCACCCTGACTGTACCCAGGCTATTACTCAGTTGACAAGCCAATTGGAAACCTTGCAGCAAACATTAATTGAAATATCGAGCTCCTCAGAATGCCTAAGCAGAGACAACACCAAGCCAGCAAACAAAGTTCAAACTCATGATGAAAACCAAACAAAATTAACTCCAGTGCATAGCAATGATAAGTTAACAAACAATAGTAATCATAGGAAAATAGTTTTTATACCCCAGCCGACGGGCGAGGTGGACAACACTAATTTAAGTACAGAAAAGCAGGTGAGCCAACCTGAAATACTACAGCAAACAGCAATTGAATTATCAAGCACCTCAGAGCGCTCAAGCAGTGACAACAAGTCAGTAAATAAAACTCAAGCACATGATGAACACCAAAAATCAAGCCTGGCGAATAATAGTGAAAGTGTAACCAACAGCGGCAATCCCAGGGAAGCAACTCATCCCAGCTGAAGGGACAGGAGGATAAAACAGAAGACCTAGCAAACTTACATCTTATTTTAACAAATACCTTTCAACCTTCCATCAGTGTTTTAAACATGCAGTCAGATAAAGTTGATATTCAGATTGATCTGCTAAACATCATAGCTGCATATATTTCAGGTATAAACTCAAAACTTGATACAATGAAGGAATTAAATAACAATAACAAAGAATAACAGTAAATCAATTACCCTGCCAGCGACCGATTGCGTGTGTGGACCAAACATTGATAAACTCAGTGAAGTTCCATCAATCCTAAAGTCGATATTGCAAGAGGGTAAATGTTCTCACAAAGCTTCAGCGCAACATAACATGGAGGTAGGCGTTACATCACCTAGGGGTAAACCTACTACTCCCCCAGTTGCCTCACATCACGTACACATAGTGCAACCCTTGCAAAGTTAAGCAAATAATCATGATAGAGAATCCTTCGATCAACCATCTAATCCATTAGTCGATATAAATCAAGTCCAAGCCAAGCATTCAACTGGTGGCGAAAGAGATCAGAGTATTACAGCTGTTACCAGAGTACATCCAGCTGCATTAGCTAATTCCGTAGAGGCCATAAATCAATCATTTGCCAAACAAACAAGCAAGCACCCAAAATGGGCAAGTTAGCATACACCTCCTTCCTCAAACAAAAAGGCAGAAAAAGCGAGCACGGAAGGCTTGAAAGAGCCAACAGTCAACTAACAGAGCAGAGCAACAGGTAACCAGACTTTCCTATCTTCGACTTCAAAAATAAAAAACACAATTCAAACATATAAGTAACACATCAAGAATTGAAGGATGACTTTGTAAACTCCAATGAGTCCCTTATCACCTTGGATCTATCAGATATATCAATAGGAGTTTCAACGGGAACTCATGACGTAACCAAACCCAAAGAGGTCTTATTGGAGGACATTGGATGGAGAAAAGGGAAAAAGAACAAGTAAACCTCATGGAAGGGACTGAACAATCGAATGCAAGTAGAGTAAACCCAAATAGAGAAAATAAATATTCCACAACTCGTGCAAAAAAAATTGCACACTGAGCAAGAAAAGGAAGATCGAGTGAAACATAAAAAAACGATAATGGCTCTCTTACTATCCGATAAAAGCAGCAACTTATCCAGGGGAGAAAGGGAGGTCGTGCTACGGAAGTCTTACCAACCAAGCAAAGATCATTTTGAGACATTACTGATAAATGGCAATTTATGCAAAAATAGCCCCATGGGCAATGATGCCAACACAAACTCCCTGCTCATCCCATTCATCTCACATTAGGGACAATGAATCTCATAGGATCCAGTCTACTCAGATCCTTTTAACACCCCAATGTACATCACAGGGGTCGCAAGATTACCTAAACAGAGGAAACGTTTTGAATCTATTGGGAACTGTTAGAATTGGGATTTCTGGTTGGCTAAGGCTTGCGCCAAAACCAGGCAGAAACCACCACTCTAGTCAGGGCAAGGGAGATACACGCTGAAGATAACCCCTGCTCACCCTCTTGGTAGCTTGGCACGAGCGGCAAGGCTTATCTCTGACGTAATGTGTAAAGCGTTTTCGCAACACACTCCTACAGCAGCAACACACTGGGCACACCAGAACAGGAACTGAACATAAGGTTATATAAAAATATTCATTGTATTGTCATAAACACATTAGAAACACAATCACACATTTACACTGTGCCAATTACCATAATGACCTAAGCATTATCACAGTTACATAAAACACCATACTAAAATATCATAGCATGACATTAGGCAATATAAATAACATCAGGCCGAAACCTCATTAGCATAAACACATTACATAACTACCTCCTAAGCATAAATCACATTCTGGGTATAGTTGCAGTAGGAAATAACCTCACCAGCATAAACACATTATGCACATAATCTCATCCCCAAATGCATTTAGAGGCATGAATCACTGTAGAGAATCACATTTCCTAATATCACATAAATCGTTGACCCCCCTGGCCAACTGGCCTTCTCAAAAGGGGCTCAAATGCCCTGCATCCAGAATGTCAGGGCTGCTGCCAACGCAGCATACTTCGCAAGTGCACAATTGCGCTGGGGCAGAGGATTGCATCTCACTCCTATCTCAGACAAAAAATGCCCCCAAAGAACTGTGCCTAAACGTAGCATCTGGCACTAAGTGCTGCGGAGCTGTGGGTCAAGTGAAGGCCCTGGCACTGCTGTGCCTCCTTCCCACTCAGGGACTCTATAAACAAATACAGCCCCCCGTTTGCAGTTGCCCACTGTCAAGCGGGGCAACTGTGAACACATCTGCAAAGGAGCCCGGCACCACAGTGCCCTCCGGATCCCCACGGCGTTACCTACAACACAATGTGGCAAACGTTGCAGCTGCCCACGCTGGCGTGGTGCAGCTGTCCGCAAGGGCTCCTCAGGGTGCCATTTAAAAAGAACTTGCCCCCTTCGTGGGAGCGGCCTGCAATGGCGGGTCCGCTCAGAAATGTAAGCACTGGGAGGGTGCCTAACGTGAAGCCCCTCTCTGGGGCTCTTTAATTCACAAAAAATCTGCCCCCAAGCGTTGGAGCAGCCGGCTACGGTGGGTCCAGTCAGGAAAACCAAATAATGGTGCTGTGCCTTGATCGGCACCTCAGTGCTCACTGGGACGCGGGACAGGTGATGGTCTCCTCCTCCCCTTTCTGGTGATCTCTGGCTTTGCCCGGTCCCCCTTCCTGGGACCGGGACTTCAACGGCTTCTTTGGCAAGCGGGACTTCCTCTCCCTGCCGACCAGACGACTCTGAAGCCCCACCCACAGTCACGCGTCAGACTCCTGTCTTCCGGTTCAAATCGCGCTGCAGCGGTGACTTTTTCTCGGTGCTGCAGTGAAGGATCGGCACCCGTCTTCTAAACAAAACGACAAGCGGGGTGGGCACCCATGAAAGGGCACCACAATGAGGGGTTGGCACCCGCTATTTTAAATATAGATAAAGCAGTAGAAACGCAGGGTGGGCACCCGCTCCCCTCCCCTCCAGCAGGGGAGCATCCTCCCATCAGAATTTTCTTGGGAACTATTGCAGCTCAGCGCTGAGGAGCCCGCGTGCTCCCCTTCTTGAGAAAATGTAGTGCTCACCAGGCGTCCTGGAGGTCTTTAGGGATCAAGGGGCAATGCAGGGCCCAGGGAGGCAAGCCCTCATGGCAGCCCCCCCTGGGCCCCAGTAGTAGAAAGCCCCCACTGTCAGGAACAGCACACAAGAGCAGGATCTGAACCCTTTCATGGGGTTACAGCCCCTTTACTTATACCACAGATTCCTTTGTCTGAGTGCAGGGCATGGTGGAACCAGATGCAACTGGTTCAGGGGGGATTTTGAGCACTTTGTTTTGCAAGCTCCTCCTCCGCAATTTCAGGTGGGGGCTCGTCATCAGACACACCACAGGGGGTGGAGCCAGCATTCACTAGGGAAGACACCATCCTATTCAGAGTCAGGGAATTACCCCTCCCACTACTCTTAGCCCAGGAGTCCCATTCAGCCTAGCGCTGAGTCACCCTGCCCCTCCTGGAGCAACACACACCTCCCAGCCCCTGTCACTCACAAGCCAGACACGCAATTCACATCAGGCAGGCAGACACATAGCACACAGAAATGGCAACTTCTAAAAGTGGCATTTCTGACATAGTCATAATAAATCTGCGCACGCCATTGCACATCATTTATTCTCACTATTTCATACATACTAAACTCAACCACTCTGCTCCTCCCATACCATGAATCACCACTGACACACACTGATCAGAGAATCCTCAATGCATTCCTATGGGAGGGCAGGCCAATCTCACCACACATGCACAGAGAGTGCACGCACTTTACACTGGACTACAGTGCTAAAGTGCCCAGAGGCCTAAAACCACCAACAGCAGGTCACAGACAAGGCAAAAAGTTCAGGGGTGAACCTGCCAAAAAGGGCCAAGTCCAACAGGAACCTTACCAGCACTAAACCATTTGTCCTCCTCAGACCTGCTAGCCATCAAGTTTATCAATGAAGGAATTCATAACCAAAAGAAGCAACTCTTTCAACCTGGAGGACAGCAGAGATCGCTTCATTGATACTAACTGCCACACCCCAGTTCGAAGCGTGGGCCAAAAAGAAGCGTTACCCCTCGCCATTAATCCACCAGCAAAAGATGAAGCCAGCTGATTCCAGCGTAAGCCGAGTTCATTCAGTTTTGCAAAGTGCTAAAGGTAAACAGGCCGTGATTGGATTAAAGCCAAAACCATAAGATAAAATACACCAAGAAACTGATGGAGCCCAAAGGGTAGTAAAACAAGAATGACATATAATTAGAAAGTAGCACAGAGCTTGTCACTAAGCCTTTTATCGTGGAATATAGCAGGGGCGAAGCAAGCTCTGCGGCATAATTCATTTACAGACAGCTGGAAGGAATATAAACTAATAGCCCTCCAAGAAACATGGCTGACATCCCCAATACAGATTCCAGTATATGTTCTTCAATTGGTAAAAGCCATAAGAACTCAGGGATATGATAGACCAAATGGTGGTTTGGCCGTTTACATTTCCAAGGCATTAGACACAGCTTCATTCCAAATGCCTGCCTCCACGAGTACCCAACAATACAGCAAGTACTATAATTCTTATTAATGTGTATGCTCATCCGATGCAGGAAATTAAACCTATTCAATAAATTCATTAAGGCAATAGAAAAAATAAGATTGGTATAGAATAGTAACCAAGATCCGCCCATGCATAAGCACTGTGATGTAAATGGCTAGAGACTGGTAGTAGACCTAGGCCTACGTGTGCGCAATGGAAGATCTGAGCAAGACAAACCTCCAACATATGCCTATGATGTGCCGAAGGCCAGATCTATTATAGATTATACAATCCTCACCCTGCCACTACTTGCACAAACAAAGGAATTCTTAATCAGATACACTACTGAAAATGATCATTCAGCTCAACATCTTGTGCTGGCAATTCTGTTCAGCAGACAAACAATAATGACACCTGAACTAGATACAGTAACATCACTCAATTTAAACTGATTAAAATGGACAAGCACTTTTCTTCCAAAAATATCCTCCAGGGTAAAGGACCTGATCATAACCCTTGGAGTACAGGAAGGTTCATTGATAGAAGTTTGGAGTATATTCGTAAAAACTCTACAATAAGGAATTTTCGCAAACCTGCCATCTCAGCACCACAGGTTGCAACCAAGACAAGCAATTGAGTAAAACAACATTAAATCTTAAAGCAGAACTAAGAAAAATAATCAAACGAACAAGGGGAACTACAGTGCCTAAAGCAACTTGGGATCAAATAAAAAAACTGAAGAGGCAATATAAGAAATGAATCTGGGAAGACAAAATAAGTAGAACAGATAACCTATGGTCAAAGACTTTATTCAATGTCAAAACATCAAACACAAGAACTTTCTGGGAACTAGTGAACAGCCTCACGAGATCAAAGCCGGCAATAAATAACACCTGTGTGACTGAGCTAGCCTGGATAACATACATAACCTCAACCCTCGTTATCGCACATGCTATAAGGATTGAAGATGTGGCATAATTCATCGATACACCCATTATACACAAGTTTGATTATACCGGCTATATCAGCTGTAGCAGCAAGGCAAAACCACCATTTAGAACTATTACAAAATATGGACGGAAAACCGAAAATTACAACAAGCACTGCTAACTTCAAAATGGCAATAGGCTTGGAATTACCTCAATATACTATTGAACAAATAGCTTCAGTGATTCAGGCGGGTAGACATGATGGCGCCAGGCCCAAATGGGATCCCTCAGGCAATCTATGAATAGGATCCTAATTTTTGGGCTGTCTCGACTGTTTCACGAGGTACGCAAATTAAATAGCCTACAAGAGAGTTGAAGTGGATCAATTAATAATCGGGTATACAACGGAGGGGACTGAACCGATCAAACCAACTATCGAATGATCACCTTACTCAACACGGAAGCTAAATACTGCACTTCCTTGATTTTAACAACAAAATCCCTCCTAACCAGTCGGGATTCAAGAAAAGGCATACGTACCTATGTGTACCTACGCTTTATAGACTTTAAAGTGGCATTTGACCAATTAAATAGAGGTCTACTATGGCATAAATTAGTGCAGTGGGGACTCCCGGAAACATCATTAAGAGCCATACAGCTACTTTATACAAACACCTGGATCCAAATCAAATTTGAGGATGGCAATAAGCTCACCAGGAAGACCTACACAAATGCCGGTCTAAAACAAGAGTGTGTCTTGGCCCCACATCTACTTAATCTTTTCATGGCAGACCTTTCCCCAAAGCTTGATAAGGTGAACTCACATTCTCCACGCCAAGGCATTTTGCCTTCCACCCATTTATCTCATGAAGATGATATAGTGCTACTAAGCCACACACAAATAGGCCTACAAAGGGTAATCGGTGAACTGGCGCAATTTGCCAAGGATAACATGATGGTAATTAATCCTTCAAAAACAAAAGCTATGATCATAGGTCGTTGGGCTCAGAAACATCTGCCACTGCAAATCAACAATGTAGACTTGGAAGTAGTTAGCACCTACAAGTATCTGGGAGTGCTCACCGATAATAGATTTACTTTTCGAAATCACAATGAGATCCAAACAAAAAAAAGAAATGGGCTAATATTTGCCTTCTGCCTAATGACAAGAAACCTGAACGGTCCAACCTTTACACCCCTGCTAGAAGTTATTGGAGCTAAACTTTTGCCAACAGTGGAATATGCAAGTAAAATTAAGCATGAGAAAGATGCTGTAACTCTGGATGACTTGCAACAAAAGCTTACAAGATAGTATTCTTTCTACCCCGCAATGACTCCCCAGCTCAGCTGAGGCCAGAGTTTGGGTTACAGCAGCAGCACGTACAAAAGCGATATATAACTATAAAAACATGGTCCAAAATTTAGACCAACAGGCAACATCCAATCAATAATGCGTTGTGGAGGGCCTTAGATCAGGATTTTTTATCCGCCTACACTAAGTACTTACAATCATCATTAAAACGTACTAATACTATAAGTCTCTGGCAATTGAATCTCCCGCTTTCTTCCTTTCAGCTAACGCTAAAGGAAGTGGCTATAAAGCACTCTCTAATGGAGGACAAAACAAGTCTGAGTAAGCAATTCCATGCATGGATGGTCCTGCAATCATATACCAAATTGAAAACGGTAATGTATCTAGGTCAGACGTATGCCCTGCACTTAAAAACAAAGTTCCTGGTGTTACGTCTTGGCACAATTCCATCAAATGCAGATCAACCAAGCTGGCAATCTAAAGGGCCGAAAGAATGCAGTCTTTGTGGAGCACCGAAGCAGGATTTAATTAATTTCATCTTCCCTAACCTAAAATGACATCGCACTGGGTTATTGAAAAACATTTTAATTTAAATGGTATTCGCACCTGTAGAGCAGCAATATTAAAATGCCTTGATCCAAATTGTAACTTGGTAAAATTTTTAACCCTGTATGAAAAATTTGTCAAGTCCAGTCCAAGGGGAGCTACAGAATAGCAACATGCAGGACATATATTTTACAATTGACTTTTTCCAGTTCTGTCCTGATTTTATGGGTTTACAATAATATGCTAAAAACCGCTATGGACTGAGGCGGTAACACCCTATCAGGCCCCCTTGGAGACTGTGTTTTGCAAAATAGATTATTGTGTCTTGATTGTATTACACTTGGCAACTTTTTAAGTTTAAATGAGCTGTGAAACCAATGTATTGTGAATCAACTGATGTTTTAAAAAGAAAATAAATTTGTTTTGGATAATTCTTTTAAATGTATTATAATTATCTACAGTATATTGTTATGGTTTTAACTAACACAAAGTATTTTTGATTTGAATTTGTTTCTCCACATAAGCATTCCATACAGTATCACCCCCTGCAGATGGAATCATAGGGAGATTATCAAACATATTTTGGCCAGCTACTCCTAGATGATTAAAAAGCAACACCAGTTGCCTGGCAGGACTGTATGCAAGAGCATCAATAGCAGCTAAATAGTTCTCAAAGCTGCGTAGCCATTGTCTCCATTTGATCTATGGTTTACCAGGCCTTTGCAAAAATGGAGGTGGTTGTATAACGTTTTGTGTAGTGGCCATGAGATCAGTAAAGCTCTAAATATGTCAACTGTAAATGTAAAAGATTAAATAATAAATTACAACCCTAAACCAAACAAAATAAAAAAGGAAAGCTAATAATACATCAGAGGTACAACAAATGTTACCGCCTATGGAAAAGCAGATAGTATAAATAGTGTGCAAATCACCGAATCAGGTGTTGTACTAGAACCAAAGTGGGTAAATTTAGCCGTACAGCCGGTGTGCGAATGACTGATCCAAGTTTTGCAATAGAGAAACTCGAACCTGAGAATAAAATTATGCAGCATTTCAATAATAAAAGCGTGAAGCAACCTGAATAAAATGATGCGGCAGCAAGCAAAAAACAGTATTTCAATTTTGGAAGCGAGAAGCAACCTGAAGTAAGATGGCTATCTTGTGTGTGATGTAAACACATTTTCTCGCAGAATCCTTAGCGGCACATGCAGCATGATTCTGATAGGCTGCGATGGCATCACCAAATAGCGCGTCAGACCTCGCCGGTCAGAGCGAGATCACTACCATTACAGGCGGCCTCGAGCTCCAACAGCCAAACGTTCACCAACAAGGTTGGAGCAAGGATGCCAGTGGTGAGATACAATGACGTCGATCTCCCACAGGCCCAGAGGTGTTTTAATGGATGGGCAAAGTGGGCCCTGGCCCAGGGCCCCAGCTTTTTTAGGGGGCCCCCTCATAGACTCTGTCCCAGGGCCCCAGCCTTTCAGGGGGCCCCTTGAGAGAGCCAGCTCTATTCAGCAGAGAGTATTGCCCAGATGACCGTGAGTATTTCTTAAACAGATTGTTTTAAATACTGTTTTTCTTTCATTTACTTTTAAAGTGGGCGATGTGTGAGAGTCCAGTACAGACATTTTGCAGGGAAATGTTGTATTTATGTTTCATGCAACATCCATTAAAAGTTTCTTTTAGATCAAAACAGGACCTCACAAATGAGAAATGGAAGGGTGTCACAGAGATTATTTGCAGTAATATCAGTGAGCTGCAGCTGCGTTACAATATTGAAAACAGTCATTATACCTGACTATCAAATGGAAATGCATTTAGAATTTGGCAAGTGTTTGTGTGCGCTGCCAGGAGCCTAGCCAAAGAAGGCATGCAAGAGCTGAAATTGGATCATACATTCAATGTGGTTCCGAACAGGGGCCCCCAAAATACTTTTGGCCCAGGGCCCCCTAAATCCTTAATATGTCTCTGCACAGGCACACTCTGGAGAAAGACAACATTGCAGAGTGCAGCCACGGACGCCCACTTCTGCTCGGGAGGCTGAAAAGACAGGCAGAGAGGTAGGCGTGTAGCTATCAGGAACATTCAGGGTGCGATGCAGGCAATTCAAACAAGGCTGCCAACCCAAGAGTAATGGGTAAGTAACGAAAAGTAAACCAGGGTGGCTGCAAGTAGAATAATCGAAAAAGTTCAAGAAGACGCAGAAAGCATGACACACCTTTTTCCATAATATCGACGTATTCACTTCAAGTAAATTAGCCGCTATAACCAAAACAATTTCAGCCTGTGGGTCCATGACATCAGCCACTAAGCAGTCCAAGGTCAAAGCAGCAAAACCCCACTCCTGGTACCAAATGTGGCATTGACAAGTAACTGAAATGACCAAAGGCAGGAACAGCAGATTAGAATTAAGAAGAGTTTGTTAGCGTAAGATAGGACCCACTGCTTGGGACCAGCTGCTCAGGTGAAGAACGAGTATAACTGACCCTTGCATGGTGATCAAAGAGAAGGTTCCAAAGGACTTAGAACCTTTAATATACATACATATTTTAAAATTATATAAAGAAACAAAGGGACATAAACATACCCACATACATACCACAGTTACGTTATTAGATCACATGATATCCAATCTGCCTGCACCAAACCTCATCAAAACAATGTAATGCTCTTCAAAAACCACAGTACAGTCAAAAATGAATCAGTGTGATATTTTTTTGTATTTTTCAGTAACCATCTCCCTTTCAAACCAGTAGTAGGCAGGCCACTCACCAACAAGCTACCTACACACCACCTACAGATACTGTAACGCCTTCCTAAGCAAGTGAAGAGGCAGCACGGCCGAATGAGAAAGCTGCCGCAGCCGCCAATGGCAGCCCGAGTGAACGGAAGTGGCGTCCAGAGCAGGCCGCGACCCAGTGACATCCCAGGCGGGGCTCCCATGGTAAAGAGGGAGCCCTGCGGCAGCCGCAGTGTCACCGGGTGAAGTGAGAGTCCAGGGAGTTACCAGATGGGGAGGGGGGTGTAAGTCGAGGCACGCGATCGGTTGTTCAGGTAGCCTTTCAAATGTCCCCGTATTTGAAAGAAGAGACTCACTGGGGAGACAGAGTATGAGATCAGCCTGTCTCCAAAGTGGTGGAAACGCTCTGGTAAAGGGTTTAGGAAACCATAAGGAATTGCTATTTGGAAGGGGTGAGTTAAGGGTGTGCCTTTCAAATGTTGATTCCTTATGGTATGTATACATTGTTGCAACCATAAATTCCGGTCGGCAAACATTAATATTTTACCACCACTTCAAAGGAGGTGGTAACAAATTCGCAAACGGGAAGTAGGCTGTGAATGTGGACAAAAACATTTTCTTTTTTAGACACATCCCATTAATCTTTTAAGAAAATTATCTGCATTTACAATGTAAAAACATTATTGCTTTTTTCAAAAACAATCACTGACATAGTAGTCTGCTAACCCCAGCAGGCCACCAAGCCTGTGATTGTAGCCAATCGTAATGGGTCTCAATTTGCAACCTACATCATAAATATTTATAAAATAGGTTGAACTGCAACCCACTGTGTTTCAGTATTTTATGAAGTGACCTATAAGTACTTAGGGTTTTATTATGAGTCCAGCGGTCCATGGACCTTCAGACTAGTGGGGCGCACTGGTGGCTGTCTTCCTACCACACCATTATGATGAGGGTAGCCAGGCAGCCCTGCGACCACTGCAACCACCAGGGATCTAGCATCGCTGCGGCAGTATTGAGGCTGCAATATGCTTGGCAGGCCCACAGCGGCCCGCCAAGCAAATTAAGAATTTCCTCACCGTCACACTTTTCATGGTGGTGCGACCACCATGAAAAGTGTGGTAGTGAGAAAACAACGAGGGCCCAGAAGTGCCCCCTTGTACCCCCTTGTACCTCATGCCTTGTGGATGCACACAGGGGGCCACAGCATGTGCCCCCCTGTATGCATGCACACCAGTACCTGCACAGTATGGAGTGCAGCAGTCCATGCCATGCCTTGCCTTTGATGTTTCCTTTGCGGTGCCTATTTCATAGACATCGCCCTGGAAACACTAAAGAACCCCCCCATACAGGAGAAAATTCCTGATCTGGCAGGTAGTTTGTACATGGGTTTGGTGGTGCGTGAGTGGGGCGGTCCCGCACTGCCAAACTCACAATGAGGCCCATAGATAGATTTGCAAAATACAAATGCATTTGGTAAAAGTTAATGCACAAATCGCAACCACTTTTAGCAAACCAATTTTTAGCACCTTAGACCAACCCTTTTTTGTGGCCTGTAACTAGCTCTCCAATGCCAGACTGTTTCTGAAACACCCAGTACTTTAATGCTCCTGTCCCTGTTTCAAGAAAAAAACTTCATTCTTAAGTCTGACCAAGGACTGGTAGACAAACCTCTTCCAATGTTTGCCTCCTCAAAGTCTGATGATGCAAGATGTGAAAGCAGTTACTTCACACACCATAGAGAATGTACCAAACTCCAAGAACTCCAAACAATAACCTCCATGCATTCCTAGTGAAAGAGTGTGCATGTAAAATTATGCTGTCTGTAATGTCCAATTAGCAGAATGTGTCTGATCAAAACTCCTGATGTAGGTAAAGTCACAAACACAACAAATATTCTAACTACACCCACTCACCTGTAAAACAATGTAAAGCCCCTCAAAGGTAATGGTGAAATCAAGGGCTTTTTGTGAGACACTGGGTTGTTGGTTGAGGGTAGAATGAGCCCTTCTCAAGCAACAGCCACAATCTTTGTCTGGGTAAACCACAAAATTCACTAAATTGACTGGAGCTTAACCCCCTGGTAGCTAGCACAAAAACGGTCAGGATTATGTAAAAACACAGCACAAGACAAATCCCACACCAACTTAGAACCACAGAGTGCAATGTAATGCATTATTTGACACCAAAATGACAAAAATCCAATTGGTAAAACTGGAGATATACAATTTCAAATATTGAAGATAATAATAGCACTTAAAAGAACAAAGCATCTCTCATGGTTATTTAATCGTTCGAGGCCGGGTGAAAGTGGCAAGTTCATGCTGACCGTGGTGGATTACGATCCACATACAGGGACCAGGTTAGCCTAGCTGAAAAATTTACAGTATAAAGACCAGCCCGAATAGCTATGTTTGCAGCGGAGGTGGCTGCGCGGAGCAGAGAGAGCATTGCAAATGGTTGCAACTGTAAAACAAAGGGCAGGCCTGGAATTGCAACTGTTTACTGCTGTAGCACGAAGATCCTGTTCGGCGTCCTGGATGGTCATTGTTTGAGCTTTGAATTGCCAGTCATTTCTGGTGGTCGCTGTAGTGTAGAGTCAGGTTCACCAGAGCTTCGCACTGGCGATAGGCTAGGGTCCCAAAATCTTGGAACGGATGGTCCCATTCACAGTCATGACAAGTCATGACAAGCCGAGAACTTCAGGACTTCTTTTTATCATCAAGGAGGTCTCTGGATGGCACACCAAAGCTCCAGGACGTAGGAGGCACCTCTTGGGAATTAGACATTCAATCTAGCAGAGGAAGCAGTGCTTAGGCAGGTCTAGCAGAAAATCAGCTGGACAATTGCAGGGAGGCCTATGGAAGTTTTGTATCCCGGTAGCTCAGATCAGGAAGTCAATCCACTGACTTTTGGAGTCACATCACTGGGGATGACAGGTGCAGGTCCAGTCTTCTTTCTCAGGCAGCAGGGGAGGCCTCAGGCAGGATCAGTTGCAAGTCCAAGCACGTCGAGTGCAGAAGATCAGCCAGGCAGTCCTTCTTCTATAGTACCCACATGTCAGTAGTGTAATGAAGATTGGGTCAGAGGGTTCCCTTTTTATACCTTGTGCCTACTTTGAAGGGGAGGAAACATGTGTCATTTTCCCCTAAATAAATGTCTGGGTTTCCTGCCTTGCACCCTGGTCCCAGTCTGTGTGCAGGCTATTGTGAAGTACTTTCTATGTGAGCTGAAGCAGAGACTTTTTAAATGCAAGTGTGGCAGGTGAAAAAAACTCTGCACCCCCATCGAGTCACAATGGCCAATTCTGCCAACACCCAGACCCGCTACTGAGTGGCTATCTAGGAGGAATACACAAGGGCCAACTTCCAACTACATCTAGGGCTAGATGTAGGTAATTTAGATTTGCCGATTCTAAAATACCGAATTTTACCGATTCGGTATTTTAGAATCGGTAAATCTGATGTGGGTAATAATTCGGTATTATTTACCGAATCGGTAAGATTCGGTAATTACCGATTCGGTAAATACCAAATCGGTATTTGCTATTGAATCCTATGGGCCTTGAAGCCCATAGGATTCAATAGCAAATACCGATTCGGTATATACAGAATCGGTAAAAATACCGAATTGCAAAGGGGGACAGGGTGTCACTTTGACACCCTGTTGCATCCTTGTAACTGGCTTGTGCGCCATGTGGCACACAGACATGCCCGTAGGGCATGTCTGTGTGTTACATGGCGCAGGTGTACATGCACAGATGTGCATGTACACAAGAATTCGTAATTTACCATGCAATTGTATTACATGGTAAATAAAGAATTCTAAAGGCCCTGTAGTTAGAAGTGCTACCTACATAGGAAAATACAGATACGGTAATTTTACCGATCAGTAAATTTACAGAATTGGTAAAATTTACAGATTCTGTAATTTTACAGAATCGGTAATTTTACCGATTTGGTAAAATTACCGATTCGGTAAAATTACCGAATCTGTATGTTTTCAGTGCCCCTACATACCAATGTCAAAATACTGGTCAGAAACGGCCGAAAATCAGTATTTTCGCCCGATTCCGACCGGTATTTTGACACCTACATCTGGCCCCAAGTGTTGTGACCCAGGATACAGTCTACAGACACCAAATGGTTAGGGCAAGAAAATGCTACATTTCTAAATGTGGAATCTTCAGAATTGTGACTTAAAATCTGACTTTACCACTAAAGAGGATTTTCAATTCCTCAGACACCAAACATGATATTCCTACCTTCTCTGAAGCAAATGCTATCACTTATTACATGTAAAAAGGTAACCCAATGCTATCCTATGGGAGAGGCAGGCCTTGCAATAGTGAAAAACTAATTTAGGAGTTTTTCACAATCAGGACATGTAAAACTTAAAAGTGCATGTCTAACTTTTAAATAAACAGCAGATCACTGACACAATATTGAAACCAAAAATATTGTGATACAGAAATATCATGTCAAAAATATTGATCACAAAATATTGTTTTCTATATATATAATGATAAGTACAAAAATATCAAAAACAATATTGTTTTACCCAAATATCAAAAAATATATACAATATTATTGTTTTTTAATAAATGTATAGTTAATACCAGTAAATATTAAATATTTCAAAATATATAATTAAATAATGTAAATTAAACATGTTTAAGTACTAATTAAACTTAGATATAAACACAAACTTCTTTAAACACACACATATTTATAAATGTTTGTATATTTATTTTCACATGTTACAAAACTATCAAAAAAATATATACATTATATTTAATTTTCTGAAGTCCTTAAAATATGTCAATATAATAAATATACATATATATATATTTTCACATACAGATATAAACATAAATAATAAATATTTAAAATATACTACAAAAATATGAAACATATTTGTAATGTAATTTTACAAAAAATAGTAAACAATATATCAAAATACATTTGAGTAAAATTATGTTAAACATTACTTACATTTACACATATAAAAATATATACTTAAATGCATAAATACATAATAATAAATATTTAAACAATGCTAAAAACAACTATGAAACTATTAAAAAAGAATAATAAATATACTATTCCCACTCCAGTATGTGCAACAGTAGAGAAAGTGTTAGACACATTAGGGATGACATGTTCTATTCCCACCCCAGTGTGTGCAACTGTAGGGAAAGCGTAGGACTCAGGAAGGGTAAAATGTACTACTCTCACTCTAGTATGTGCAACAGTAGGGAAAGTGTCCGACTCAGGAGGGGTTACATTTAAAATTCCCCCTCCAGTATGTGCAACACTAAGGAACATGTTTGACTCAGGAGGGGTAGAATGTATTATTCCCCCTCCAGTGTATGCAACAGTAGTTAAAGCATTGGACTCAGGAGGGGTTACATTTGCTATCCCTACTCCAATAAATGTAACAGTAGGGAAAACGTTGGATTCAGGAGAGGAGAACTTTGCTATTCCTACACCAGTTGGTGCAAGAGTAAGGAAAGTATTAGACTCAGGAGGCGTTATATTTACTATTCCAACACCAGTTGGTGCAAAAGTAGGCAGAGTGTTGGACTCAGGAGGGCGTAAATTTACTATTCACACTCCAGTAGGTGCAATAGTAGGGAAAGCTTTGGACTCAGGAAGGTTAAAATGTACTATTCCCACCCCAGTCAGTGCAATAGTAAGGAAAGTATTGGACTCAGGATGGATTACATTTTCGATTCCCACACCAATTGATGCAACAGTAGGGTAAGCGTTGGACTCAGGAGGGATACAATTTACTATTTCCTCTCCAGTTTGTGTAACTGAAGGGAAGACGAAGTACTCAGGAGAGATAAAATGCATTACTCCCACTCCACTGTGTGCAACAGTAGAGATAGTGTTGGACTCAGGAGGGCATACATGTACTATTTCTACTCTAGTAGGTGCAACAGTAGGGCAAGCGCAGGACTCAGGAGGGGTCAAATTTACTATTCACACTCCAGTAGGTGCAAAAGTAGACAAAAGAGTTGGCCTCAGGAGGGGTAATATTGCCTATTCCCATTCCATTCAGTGCAACAGAAGGAAAGTATTAGACTCAGAAGGGGTAAGATTTACTATTCCTACTCCATTCATTCGTAAGTTATAGGGAGTACTTCACTTAAAACAAATAACGTATTTTAACAACTCTATTAAAAACCCCAAAATATAAAATTTTAAATATAAAAATGATGTCCTTATGTTACCACAAATTAAAACAATTACCTAAATATTACAATTTAAAACTATGATTAAATAAAACAAATATTCGAATAAATATTATACCACACTATGGGGTCTATTACAATAGCAAGTGGATCGCCACCCCCCATATGGCAGTGGCGATCCGCCCGTCATTGCCCCGGGCGGACAAAAAGACCATCTGACGGTTATCTGCCCATCGATGAGTCAACCGGGTGGAAAAGTGGCTGAATATGGTGGCGGTGTCTGCAAGACATCGCCATCAATATTAAAATGCAGGCGTAGATGTGAATTTCCATGGCGACGTTGCCGCCATGGAACGGCATGCGGTTTCTGCATGTGCAGGCCGGTTGCAGGCCCCCAGAGTGTTGGGGTGTGGGGGGTGCACATGGGTGGACCTATGGTACCCTCCTACATTGGCATGGACAAGGTGGCAGGCACCACACAGAGCCTGTCACCTTGCGCATGCCAATGCACAAGGTACATCCACAGCATTGTGGCGGGTGATGCTGTGAGCACCACCCGCCACAATGTTGAGGATGGAGGATGCCATCGTAGCGGTGGCATCCTAATTGCCGGTGCAAGACCGCCGCACCACTGGCGGCTGGTCCAGCACCTCCGGTCCTGCCATCCTAATAGATCCCTATATTCTCACAAACATAACAGCCAACAATTATTTAAATAACCCCTTTCCTCTACAAAGGAAACAACATACACTTAAAACATAACTTAACAAATATGATTATTTCACAATTAACATAATTATCAATTAATATTAAAGTACTAATTAATTTTCAGTACATTATTTCATCATTAACTTCCCACCCTGTAAGCCTAAAAACACAACAACCCACACATGGTATATACTTAAAAAATATCTTAATTAGACAATTTACATAATTATTTCCAATTAAATGATTTATAATAATTTTAATAATTATTAATTAATTATAATAAATGCACTTCTCACCCTGTATCCCTATAAACCCCACAATATGCACCTAAAACCTAACTTACAGATACCTTAATTACACAATTTACTTAATAAATTATCAATTAAATAATTACTCCTTAAAAATTACCTATTAATTAATTAAAATTAAAATGTATTTACTTTACACCCTTTACCCCTACAAATCCCACAACCCGCACCTAAAAAGTAACTTTAAAAAAAATTACGCAGTTTATATAATTAATTTACAATTAAGTAATTAATAATATTTAAAAATGAATTGCTAATTAATTTTATTGAATTTACTTACCACTCTATACCCCTAATAAAATGTATACAAACAATTTATAACATATACATTTAAAACACATACCAAAACAAATAAGAAGTATTAAAAAACGATATTGTTAACAACTATATTTTTGTAAATGATATTAACAACATAGATAATTTTTGCATCAATATTAACAACATAAATATTTTTGTAAATAATATTAACAACATAGAAATTTTTGACATCGATATTATTTACCTTAGAAAATCGATATTCTTGCCAATGATATTCCTGCATCGCGATATTTTTGGATTACAATATCAAAAGTAAATATATCTGCAACTCAATATTTTGTACGGGATATTTTGTCTGAATACCTAAACAGCACCCTGCCTTCTGGGCTGTTTAAGGCCTGCCTTAGGGGTAACCTATGTAAAATAAAAACACATTTTGGCATGGTATAAGTTTTAGTTTGCCTGGTCGATATGGCAGTCTAAAAACTGCACGCCAGGCTGCAATGGCATGCTTGAGACAGGTTTTAAGGGCTACTTAAGAGGGTGTTACTATCACTGCTGAATGCCCTTTAGTAGCATTTGATTTACAGGCCCTTGTTCCATGTAGTACCACTGTAGTAGGGACTTACAAGTAAATTAAATGGGCCAATTGGGGTGTAAGCCAATATCACCATGTTTGCAGGAGAGACCTCAAGTACTTTAGCACTGGTTGTCAGTGGTAAAGTGTGCAGAGTCCTAATACCAGCAGAAATAGAAGTCATCAAAACTAGAGGATGGAAGGGAAAACGTTTGGGGAAAACCAAACCAAGGAAGTCAGGTCTAGCAGCAAGATGAATCCATAGATGCATGAGTGTGGGCAGTTATTCAATGTGCATATGTTCCAGGATTATTTTCACACTTTACCAAGGTGACAGAGTGGATGTTGTAAAGTCTGAAGTGTTTAGATAAATTTAGTAAGCCAGATAACATGCAACCAGTTTCTTCATTGTGTAAGTAGACATGATGGCATATCCCAAATGATTATATATCAAACAGTTATAAAATATATTCATGAACAACATAAGCATCCTTAAAATAATAAACTCGGTTTCTAATTCAAATTATAACAAATACAATTGCTGAAACAAATTACAATGAAATGCTTAAATAAACTTCAGTATTTACAATACAAAAAGCAATACAAAAACATAAATTGATGTGGAGTAGGTGATAATTATTGTTCTAGCTTCAGGCCAACCAACCCTGGGCAAAATTAATAAAAGTTGCAGGGGTCAAACATACTATTCTAATTCCAATCCCACAAATGTACAATATGCATAAACCGTGGAGAGGGGTGATGGAGCAGCACAATTTAAACTCCACCCTTACACGTCACAGAAATGCAATTAAATACCTGCATCTACCATTATATTCACTGTATGCCTTAATGTTATTAATATGTGTAAAGAATTTAATCGCACAGCTGAAATCTATTCACTGTAGAGACTAAAGATTTGTATACGTGTAATTAATGTTCAGTTTAAACATGAATTGTATTCTTTGTTCACGTTTTTCACTTCCACTTCCATATTTGCATGTGCAAACATGTATTCTTTTGCTCACAATTTGCATTTATTCCTGAAAATTAGACGTGTGCATGTGTAAACATGTATTCGACATGTACATTTAGGAGCTGATTCCGATATCGGTCGGAAGGGCACCGAATCGGGTTCGGCAGTAGCGGATCCGATTCGGAGGCTGAATTTCCGTCCCGTTCGTACATGGATCCGGCCATCGAATTACGATGCGAACAAGCACAGAATCTCCGTCCGAATCGTTTCCGGGTCCGAACCGCTCTGAACGACTCGGTCGCAAGCAAACCGTGCAGTGCAATGGAGACAAATTCCGACCGAGCCAGTACGATGCTCGATTCAAACAGCCGGATCGAGTCGGCAATAGCAATATCTCCCAGAGGTGTACTTTGGGGGTCCGCATCGGACCCCCAAAGTACACCTCTGGGTGCCTTACAACTCGGACACAGGGGCAGACCCATGATTCTCCCCAACACAGGCATGTACGGTGCAGATGGCACCAATGCGTAGCCACTGTAGGGGGCGCACTTGTCCGCAACGTACCCATTCAGTCAATGGGAGCCCGTGTAGGCGTTGTACGACCGCCCCCCATTGACTTCTATGGGAGTCTGACCAAACCGAGTTCGAGAGCATACGGCCGCATCGTACTCGCTCGGTCAGACTGCAGGTGTCTGGATCGGTCGGAAAACACCCCGGATCTGGCTCGGTCGGAGTGCTTTCCGACCCAGATCGGAATCGGACCCTAAATGCTTAAGGATAGTTAGCCTGACTACAGGACTCTGTTGTAATGCATTTTGTTTGCCAGCATGTTTTCATTGTTATGCAGGTTTATTTATTTTTTGTTGCAGATTTTATATGGCGTGAACTTGACTCGAATTGGTATTAGAGTGCTTTACATAGCACCACTCACGTTACATGAGAACACACATTCATTTTTGTTATGCATGGGGAGATTAAGTGATTTGCCCAGAATCACAGGATGTTTAGCGTCATTACCGAGACCCGAACCCAGATCCCCAGGTCCGAGGTCGAGCACCCTAGCGGTTAGGCCCATTCCTCTCCCCTAATTATTATTTTGTTAGCCAGAGAAAGGCTTTTTTCTCTGTATTAGATGGCTGATAGAAAGGCTTGGACCGAAACTTGGCAGTGAACGTGGAGAAACAATCGACTTTCTGTTCATCATGTACCAGGACAGCAAGATGTTCAAGGCTGGGAACCGTAGTTTAAGTTAGATGTGTTGGGAATTCAGGGCAATGTTGCAGATGCACTCAAGTGGTTTTCTCATTGGTTCCTGCTGGTGTGAAGAGAAATAAGATGTTTCTGAACTAAATTTTAAATTGGTCTTCTCAGAATTGGAATAGGGGAGATTCCCTTTAGACCTTGAGAACTCTAGACCTATCTGCTTGTCTTAGGTCTTTATTATGAGTTTGGGGACCCCAACACTGGCCAGACGTGATGGGTACCCCCCGATCCCAGTCAAATCAGCCCGCAACCTCGGGGTCATCATAGATGAATCGCTTAATCTCAATCAACAAGCTGCGAAGACGTCAGCTACATGCTTTGCGATTTTAAAGTGGTTGAAAAAAATCTGTTGGATGCTGCCCAAAAATATCCAGAAAACTGTCATCAGCGCTCTTATAACCTCCAGACTTGATTATGCCAACATGCTATACTTGGGGGCCAATAAGGCCACTACCCGACGATTACAGACAGTGCAAAATGCCGCCGCGAGATTACTGTGGAAAATTCCCATCTCCACACCTACCACCAAGTACATCCGCGAATTGCACTGGCTGAAAATCGAAAATCAGGTGAAATTTAAATCTTTATGCTTTATGCATAGGATCTCAACCAACAATGCACCCAAGTATCTACAAAATCTAATACGTCCCTACCGCCCATCTCGAACCCTTCGTTCAGCCACAGCCAACCACTTTGTGATTCCTAAAATCAGGCTGGCGCGAATGGGTGGAAAATCCTTCTCATATCTCGGACCCTCACTCTGGAACACTCTTCCGGTGACACTTAGGCAGGAAACCAACTATATGAAATTCAGGAAGGCCTTAAAAACCTGGTTGTTTAACATCTAGAACCTGAACCAATCAAAGCACTGGATCACTAGCGCCGGGAAACCCTTTGTTGGGTAGCTGTCTGCGCTATATAAATGAAATAAATAAATAAATAAAATAAATAAATACATCCTCCTGCATTGCTGCCACTGTGCTGTCCGCAGGAGGAGAGTCAAAGCTACGGCGCACCTACCCACCAGATTATGATTGTAATCCATGGCACCCAAGTTCTACTTTGGCGGTCTCACAGCGGTGGGCTGTTAGGCTCACAGGAGAGCCTAACATGCAGCCCACCCCTGTGACAGCCCCTGCAGCACATTCCTGCATGATGTGGCATTCAAGCCACACTATGCTGGAACTGGGGTGCAATTCCAGGGGGGCACAACATGTCCCCCCTGCGTGCACCCCCAGGCCCAGGAGCGGCATGGAGGCCCTGTTAGGGCCCTTTTAGTTGCCTCTCCGCCATTTGCCATGGCGGACTCACTGCCATGAAAATGACGGTGGACAGACACCTCAGAATATGCTCAGCAGTGCCGCATCGGCACCGCAAGAATATTCTTGTTCCTGATCCACTGCATGACTGCTGCAGAATCCTGGATCCCAGGCAGACGAAGTGGTCATGTGCGTGTCTGACCACCACACTTGTAATACTGCTGGCAGGGGACTGCATTGTGGCTGTATTCAGACCGCCACTGTGAGTACTGCTGGCCTATGGGCTTCAGGACTTCTTATAATGCCCTTGTTCTTGCAAGTGAGAAAGTTTATGCTAACCACTGATTTCCTTTTTCTTTGGAACTCTATTGAAGCCTGATCATGCTAAAACCTTCTTCGTTATAGTCCGTAATTAGAGACCTTTGGGAGATGAGCCTATATCGGACCTTTGCTTAGAATAGAGACGTAACATTGCTTTATGGAATAACTGTTCATTTTTACCTGTTACTGTATAATTGTGGTTATCACAATTCTATATCTCATTTTGTTGCATCTCAATCAACTGAGATTTTTCACTAATGTACTTATTGAATTTACTTTTACCTTGCATATTTACTGGATTGATTGGTAATCCAAATAAAACCCTTAAATTAAATTTAGAGATTCCTGGTCCTCATTATGGAGTCACATGGGCTTCAGCAGTTAAAATTGTATTGCTGATATTTTCTCCCTTTCAGTGCTTCACGTCAGCTGTTAAAGGTTCATACGACTAATGGGGAAAAATCTTTAACTACTTGACTAAGAGACTACATTGCAAGGTCCAGCACAATAGCTGTGACAGGTCTCGAAAAATCATAAAAATGATAAGACCTAACTGTAATGCGCTTTACCCAAAAACTGGTTCCAAATTGTGTGATCCTAGACAAATATTTTTTCTCATCAAGTAGTCTTCTATATTACCAAATATGAGATCCCCTTTAAATATGTATGTTCAGCATGTCTGTTGAACAAATACTGTTTAATTTGATTTAATCGTTAAACTTTTGCTCCGTGTATAATACAAATCTAGCTACATAACGGATACACATGATCCTCTTTTACCTCTTAGTACATCAAAAGCATTTTCATCACAGCGGGGGCAGGAATGTTTCTCCGTTTAAGTTTGAAAACTCTCAGTTGTACTATATTACTAAAGCATGATGTTGTAGTGCACTGTCATTTAAATAGGCACAACTTTCAGAATGACATGCTGTTTTAGTGCTAAAACTTTGTACCGTACAAACGATAATGGTGAAATTGGGTTTCAGTAAATATGTATAATATGCACCTTAGAAGGTAAAGTGTTCTGTTTTATTAGATCATATTAAAATATTTGTTTCCATCAAAAATCAGCATTAAAAAAGTGATTTTCCAACTCCTGAAATATATTTTGAAATATTTGTACAGTTCGTTTACAAGCTGTTTAAATGAGTGTTAGAAAGAAATATTACATCCTATAGCCAAAAGTTGCACACAGCACAATTGTCAAACAGTTCACTTTTCTTTTCTCTCTCTGACTGCAAAGTTGGAAGATTTTGTAAACATGATCTGCAGGCTAAATTAGGGAACATATTTTAAGAAGAGTCAGACATAAGCTGACATTTTACCTGTGTCTTTGAATGTAGCAAGCATTAATGACATTGTTATTGCTCTTTCACTTTCTGAATTAAAAGAACACCTGCTCTTAGTCAGGTAGAGAATCTACTCTGACTGAGCTAGTAGTCTCTAAGAATAGCTCGCCCTGATCACACCTGAGTCACCGCAGCGAGTGGGGAAGTATATGTCTTGAGGCCAGAGTGAAATTAGGCATATCACCTCCAGTTTCATTCACATTCGGCAAAGTGCAAACATCAAATAGGTAAGATATAATGACTCCAATATCTAAGAAATTGGGTTATTAGTTGTGAGGGTTAACCACAAACCTCACCAAATAAACCTGTACTTAACCCTCTGGCAGCTTCACACAAAATCAGACAGGCTTAACTTAGAGGTAATTTGTAATGTATGTAGCCAGTACTCAAACTGTTAATTTTAATCAAATAAATGACACAAAAACAACAACAATCCATTCAGCAGAACTAGAGATATGAGACATTAACATTGCAGGTGAAATTACCGCTAAAAAACACAAATAGCCATTTGCGGTTATCTGGTTGCACTGGACCAGATGAAAGTCACAAGTTCATGCCGACCCTGATGGAGTGTGGGTCGGCTACAGGGACCAGGTTAGTTCCACTGAAGAGTTACCTTCTCAAGTCCTGCATGAACAATTCCGTTCATGTTGGCGGGGACAGAAAGGACGAGGTTGGTGGCACGAGGAGTAGGCCAGGTGTCATGGACGGATGCTGCTGAAGCTTGAAGAGCTGTTTGTTGCTGAAGATTCACAATGCAGTCAAAATGGGCTGTCGCTATTGGCTTGAAGAGCAAGTCTCACTGGAGCTTTGCGTTTGCAGTTGTCACAGTCAGTCACTGGTGGCATGATCCTGCTGGAGCTTTTCATTGCTGGTCACTAAGGGCAGTCAATTCTCAGCGCAAAAAGTTCATTCTGTGGTTGTGAGGAACCCAACACTTTTTTATCTTCACCTTTTCTTTGGGAGAACACACTGTAATGCCACCCAAGTGACCAGGACCTGGGGGCACCTCTTGTGGAATTAGGTCTCACTCCAGCAAAGGACTGCAGCAGGGCTCAGGCAGGTCCAGTTGGTACTGGTCAGCTGGGTAGTTGAAAGGAGGTCTCTGGAAGGTTCTTGTGTCCCTGTAGCTCAAACAACAGGTCAGCCAGATGACCTTTGGAATCACTTCTGTAGAACCTGGGTTCATGGCAAGCAAGACCAATACTTATGTTTCAGCCAGCAGAGCAGTACTTTTTCTGAATTGTCCACTGCTTAAGGAGTGTTCTGATTAGAGGTTCTGAAGGTCTCACTTTTATATCTGGTGCCAGCCTTTGTGGAGGGGAATTCAATGTGCAACCCCTAAAACTGATTCTGGTCAGTTCTTTCTCCATTCCTGACTACAAACTGTTTACAGTGACAAAGACAAGGGCAGGCCTGGTGTCAGGTTCCTTTGTGTGGTCTGTAGGCAGGGCCATTTGAAGTGTATTCAGGGCAGGGTACAGCTTCTACCCAGCCATCCTGTCAGGAAAATCCTCACCTCCAACACATATGTCTCTTTTAGCTGAATGTCTGGAAGCAATACACAACCCTCAACATTAGAGTCATTCACATGTGGTTAAGGGCAGAGAAATGCAAACTTTCTAAAAGTGGCATTTTCAAATTCAAACTTTAAATCTGACTTTACCATTAAAGAGAATTTACAGTTAATTTGAGTGTTAGCATCTATTAAGTTTAATAAGTTAACCCAGTGTTAGTTTATGGGAGAGCTAGCCTTACAATAGTGAAAAATTACTTGCAGAGTTTTTTACTGCCAGGTCCTTGAAATATGAAACCCACATGTCTAACTTCTTAAATACAATGCACTCCGCCCAATCAACATTTTAGGGGCTACCATAGGGGTGGTTTGCCAGCATTCATATGGAAGGTTTAGTCCTGGAAAAAGGTTTATTTTTCCACATTAAAATGTCACTTTAAAACTGCATTAAAGACTAAAGGCTGCAGTCGTAGGCTTGACACGTTTTAAAAGGATGCTTTATTTGGTGGCACAATAAGTGCTGCAGTCCACTAGTATTTATTTTACAGATCCATGCAGTACCATTTCTAAGGACCCTTAGGTGAATTAAGTGTGCCAGTTAGGTGTATGATAATTGTACTATGCTGCTTAGAGAGAGCACGGGCACTTTACCACTGATGAGCTGGGGTAGAGTGCACAGAATCCTTATGCTGACAAAAAGGAGTTCAGCAAAACAGGGGGGAGAATGCAAAAAGTCCGGGGAACCACACCAAGGATGTCACACAATCTAACATAATCCAATTCAAATGTGAGGAAGTGCACTTTTAGTTTGCAATCTATAGCGCATTTCTGAAATTGTCACCAATTGGCACCATTTCAGCAAAAAAAAAGTATACTTTGTTGGCTAGGCATTGCAATTCTGGGCAATGCAATAGTTTTGTTTATATTCCATTCATAAGCACAATGGCATTCTCGACACTCACTGTAATTATCTCGTCTTGTTTTTGCAGGACTTGAAATGATCATGTCCATGCAGCTGAGTAGTTCAACAGTACTTTTTCTTGTCTACGTCTGCCTCCATAGGGACATTGTTTATGGCAAGGTATGCCCCCTTTTCATCTATGCTGACCTAGTTTGAAATGTGTTCCAGTCATACATGCACAGAGAGTGACAAATGTGCCCACATACATACACACACATACTCACATACAGACATGCAAACACACACAAGCTATCAATAAAACGTAACTGTCGGACCCTGCAGTTGCTGCCGAAGGTCTACCTCTGCATGATCGTGGCTCTGCACTCCCTGTTTCAACGATTCCAGATTTCACAAAGGACATCAGTACAAGGGACATGCAAAAGCTTTTGCTTGTCCTGTGCAGGATAATGACCTTCGGCCAAAATTAGAACCAGGTAGAAGGCGTTAGACATACCCAATTTCTCCATCTTATCTTCAAATATTCCATACGATTTTCAGGTTAAAAAACACAACCATCCCCCTTTGGATGACATAATGCACCGCCAGAGGCTCATGTGACACGTCACTTCGCTTTCAGGAAGTCTTTATTCGATTATTCATCATAAAAGACATGCTAACATGCAATAATATAACACAATTTATACAAAGTTAGCAATATGTTAAGAAAATAATTTAGTGAAAAGTGAAAAACACAATCTAACAGAACTAAATCACTTATATTTGACTTCATTTACAGGAATAAAAAGTTTTTTTTATTTTTTTTTTTATTTTAAAAGTTTAAAACAACAATCCATATACACACCCCATCTGTGCGAGTGGTTTTCTTTTGGGAGTCATAGATCAAAAACATCCTGAGAGTACACGACAACAAAACGCTTATGACAGATTAATTAGCCGAGACCGTAAGGTAAGCAACCCCAACAACAATCACAGTGGACGTATCGAATCTTAAAATTCTACTAGCTTCTGAAGCTGAGAGGGTGCCCAGATTTCTACAGACCGGGCGTAACCACTTAGATCTAGGAGCATCATATAGGGGGCATAC
This sequence comes from Lissotriton helveticus, assembly GCF_964261635.1. Lineage (NCBI taxonomy): Eukaryota > Metazoa > Chordata > Amphibia > Caudata > Salamandridae > Lissotriton > Lissotriton helveticus. The sequence continues at coordinate 778,870,341 of NC_136063.1, read as the reverse complement.
AAAGAGGAGGTGACTAACACTTTCGCCCGACCCCGTGCACAATGGGCATTGATCTAATCCACCCTTGCCCCATGTTTTAGTGAAGGCCCTCAATGGTAGTGTGCCAGTTCTCAGTTGGTGGAATAATTTCCGATCCTGTGGTTTAGAGATAATGTCCCAATACGTTTCTAGGGACGAAACATCCTTCAGCAGAACGAATGCCGATGTGAGAGAGCTGGGCGCTATTTGAGAATGCCTTCTACCTATGACCCAATCCCAATATCGATCCTTCAACTCCTTTTTAGAAGGAAAGACAGCTGAAACTGGGTTAAGCCATAGTTCGTCGAACCCCATTGCACTAAGGGTAGATCTTATTTCTTTAAACCACCCTATTTTACCAGAGCTTAAAAGGTCCCTAACTTCAGAGCAAGCTTTAGCATAAAGCAAAAGCTCAGACGTTGTCCACAGATGCCTCCAAAACGGTAGGGGGCGATATCTTACTAGGTCCTCCACTGGTTGGCACCCTAGGTCATATAAAAGTGGGATGCACGGTGATGATTGTGGCAGACCTGTGGCTACCCTAAGAAATTTATTTTGAGCCACTTTAAGCGGATCAAGATTAGAATAGCCCCAAAGCTCAGCCCCATATAATACTGAGGGCAGAACTTTTGTGCCATAGATTTTAATAAGAGGCGATATGGGGCGAGTGTGGGAACTTTTATGCTCCTTGAGAAGGGCTCCTCCTAGTTGGGCATGTTTTAGAGCCAGTAACTCAACCTGCGGTGTCCAACTGAGATTTTCACTCAATGTGACTCCCAGGTAGGTAAATAACTTAGGCTGCTCAAGAGTGGTACCACCTAGAGTGACCCTGGCAGCAACTGGTGTCAATCCTCTTAATACCATGAATTTGGTTTTGGACACATTCACCTCTAGCTCATGCTCACGGCAGAACAACTCAAAACGAGACAGGGCCTGCTGGAGTCCCTGCCTCGTCTTAGAAATTAACAGAGTGTCAGCCGTGAACATGAGCAATGGGATTTTCATCCCCGCCAGGGTGGGAGCATCAGTAGGATGAGATGTAAAATAGTTAGTTACCCCATTAATGAATAGGGAAAACAATGTGGGGGCCAAAACACACCCTTGCCTTATGCCTTTGTCTACAGAAAATCTATCCGTGACCTCCCCAGGCTTTCCCCACCGAACTTGTGCAAAGGTGTGGGCATGTAGGTTCACTAGAAGATGAACTATAGCAGCTGGCAAGCCTAGTTTCAATAAGCAATCCCACAACTTGACCCTGGGAAAAGGTCAAATTTCCGACCTTAAGTCCACAAAGGCTGCATACAGCTTACCTTTACCAAGGACAACTGTCTTCCAATATAAAAGCATAAACCTGAGTACTTGATCTAGCGTACTCACATGTGGCCGAAAACCTGCCTGTAATGGAGTAAGGATATTGAAATCACTGATCCATTCCTGAATACGTCCTAACACAAGTCGGGCTACTATTTTGTGCACCGCATCTATGAGGCTGATCGGTCGATAATTGGAGGGAACTGAACGATCGCCCTTTTTATATATTGGTAAAATTTCAGCCCCATACCAAGAGTCTGGGACCTTTGCTCCAGATGCTAGTGCGTTGGCCAGCTTAGTGATATAAGGAGCCCAAAGTTCCTGGTTATGTAAAAATAAGTCTGCAGGGATGCAGTCGGGACCCGGTGCTTTACCCCTTGGAATACTTTGTAGGACATGAGTAACCTCAGGGATGGTGAAAATTAACGGTTCCTTATAATCAGGACAAGGAAGAAGAACTGGGGCAACACTATTATTCCTGAATTGGTCTTGAAAAAAGGAAACCCACTGCTTTTGGCCAACGGATGCAGGACTTGGGTGGTTGTCCTGACATTTCCCCCATTTGAGGAGGTGCTGCATATTCCGATGGCTGCAAGCTTCTGTAAGGGATACCCACCGATCCTCATCCCAATTAATTTTTGCCTTGTGTTTTGCAACCTTATATGCTTCCCTACATGACTTAATACATACATGATTTTTAGACTTTATTGCCAAGAACAGGGCCCCTTGCGTTCGCCGACACTCGTCGTCAAACCAGGTAATTATCCTAGGCTGCTTCCTCTTAGCCTGTATCATGTTGGGATTGACAAGTAATTTTTTTTAATCCCAGAAACAGATCAGTATGTATGCCTGTAATGTTTTCTATTATCTCTACCTGGGACCCACAATTGTTCAGTGCTTCTAAGGAATTGGACACTAAGGTTCTAATCACTGTTTGTGCCTCTTCATCCACGGCAATTTTAGGCCACCACACCCTTCTCATATCATTACTAAGTATGGCCTCAACATGGGTAACCTCAGCAATACCACTTGCTGACCCTCGAAAGCTATAGTCCCTTAGGGCCAGCATTAGCGGGTCATGGTCGCTTTCTGGGCGGTCCTTGACCTCCATGTCAACAACTGCAGCCCACAGTTTCACATCGACTAAGATATAGTCGATACGACTACTGTGTCTACCATTGTTAAAGGTGTGCCTACCCTGCATGTCAGATCTTACCCTACCATTTGCGGCTCGCAGCCCCAGATTGAGACAAAGCCCTTTAATAAATGTAGCAGAGCAGGTCCATTTCCTTATCGGTGGCAACTCCAGCTGTGGGATACCCCAGGACAGGTCTTCCTCCTCTGTAAGAGAACCATCTACTAATCCCAGCGGCTCAAAGCACGTGTTGAAATCCCCAGCAATATCTTATACCCATCCTCCGATACACTAGAGAGGAAGTCGTCCAAAAGCAGAAGTGTGGGGGAAACCCTACCCCCCTGCAGGCCCCTGATATAAACATTAACTAAAAGGATGTTTAGGCCTTTTTTAGATTTAAGCCTAATAATCAATATGTCTGAACTGTTTATAGCTACTTCCTCAGCCCAGACACCATCACCCTGTCTTACCCAAATAGTCACCCCACCTACAGGATGCCCTCTAGGTCCCTTTGTGGCTTGCTTGCTAAAATTTAAAAACCAAACACGAAACACTGGGGATAGTGCCCAAGTTTCTTGGAAAGCCCAAACATCCCCCTGGTCTATGTAATCAACCCAATGTGGGTTACACACTTGGGATTCAAGCGCCGCTATATTCCAACCTGCAATCTTTGTATAGTCAGAGTCCATCGCGGTTGGTATTATAACCCCAGACCGAGCAGGCTCACTGACTGGAGCAGTTGGCATAGTGACGTCATGTGGCGCTATTGAGATAGCACCATGCCCGGTTTCCAAGTACAGTTCAGAGGAGATAACCTCCAAACTTTTAGCTGTTAGAACATATCCCTTCTCTACCCCACTGGAGTTAGTAACCTGCCCTAGAGTGAGTCAATCATTCTCGTCAAGGTGTGACAAGGGAGCAAACCTACCCGCGGTGATCAAAGACTCAATGCCAGACCCATTGGTGGAACCCTGAGAACGGATGGTATTAGACAGTGCCATCAGCTTTGGTGCCACATTAATAATAGGGCGTGTTTTGGGGTAGAAGTCTGAAAGCTCCCACGTCACAATGGAACCATCACCCCTTTAGGGTTGCCAACCGCTAAGAAAAGGGACCACATAGGTGCTCCTAAAATTGACAATTACCAGATCGCCTTCAATGTCCTTAGTCATATGGCCAAGCCACCCCACTCTACGAACGTTTAAAATTCGGCCATCAATTAAGGGAGGAAGAGGCCTGTTTTTAGAGAGCCAATAAGCCACCTTATTTTTTCTAGCTCATGAAAGCTTTCTGATTTCCCCTGCTTGCGCTCTGGAACCCCAGAGAGAACACACACAAACGGTGCAGCCTCGGGGGGGAGATCAATTCTAGGATTTTGGCTACCTTTTGGCACCGTAACAATAGGGTCAGATTTTTAATGCCCAGGAGATCGTTGGACATTTGAGCTGATCAGGTTTGGAATAGGCCCGGCTACAGGAGGGTTTTGTGTTTTGTGCTGGGTTGAAACAGGACTGGTTGCCTCATGATGCTGCCCCCTATCAACAGGTTTACTAGTAATCCTGTGGGTCTAACACCTGAGAAACTAATCAGATAATTACATAACAGCACCTCATTGGTATGCTGAGATGAAATCAGAGAGCAAGGTTCTGATTCAAGGCGTCATACAGAAGATGGTTATCCTCGTGTTAGCGGAGTGCGTACCTATGTTAGGATTTCCATCAAAAACCATGTGTGATCAATATTATCATTTGGTCCTCCGTCCTGGGTCTCATGTCTCTAGATCACCGAGACACCTCTAGCACCCTCTTCGGACTCATAGTTCACAATACCAACATTAGGAAAACCATAGACTCTGATCTGACGGGTCGGTGCAGTGCAAGAAAAGAAAAAGTGTGTGAGGGTTTAAAATAGGATAGAGAATCTCATTTCAGAATTTTATTTAACCAAGACCCCTTCCTAATTAAAAACAAGAACAGCGCAAAACATCATTCATGCAGTTTAACAAATATCTACATGGGGGCCAACATGTTTCTGCCTTACGGGATATAGTCCCCAGGCTTTCATCAGGGCCTCTGTTCTACCAATAATGCGACTGCGAAAACTAGTGTTCGTGAAATAACTCAATCAAAAAAGAAATATTACAAGGATATATTTCTCTGACAGTAAAGGATATGTATCTCCAAAGACTGTTACTTCTCTCCTCTAACACCTGGTATCACTGTGGTATCTGTGTAGGGAGAAAATAAACATATCGTGCAACGAGAATAACCACCTTGAAGTTCAGGAAAAATTATTTCTTTCACTGAAATGACTTAAGTATACGTCTGCCAATAGTACATATGACCACTCACCCAGATTGCCCGGGGAGGAGACCTCACCTCGTCCAGGACCTGTCTCAGACGTAGTGAGACCCCGCTCTGTAAAGCAAAAAGGCACTGGAGCTGAAAACTGGGTTGCAGGACTCACTCGTCCTACTTAATCCCCCATTTAGCAAGAACCAGTGCGTTAGTTTCGCTTCTCCTTATAACATGTGGTGTTAAGGTCCTACTCTCTAGGACTTCAACCCTCCCCCTTCTCATCTGCCGCTCCTCTCATTAATCAATTAGTTGTTAAGTCACAGTGAACGCTATTACTTAGTGTTCTAGATCACTTGAAAAAACATTATTAGCTGTTATTGTCAAATCCGCCCTTTAATGATTCTAAACGGGCTTCTAAAGTAAAGTGAAGTAATGAAATAAAATATAGCCCAAGTATTACAGGCCGACCTGACCCCTTACCTGTCCGTCGTTGCCTCGAGCCTTTGCTGAGACAGGGGGAGGCACAGGACAAACCAGCAACGCTCTATTTGACTGGACCCGGTGGAGCGGTCTGCCAATCAGTGGTTGTTGCTATAGTTGCTATAGTTGCCCACACAGTCGTGTATGAGTACCGTTGTGTAAGTCCCTAACTAAGTTTGAAAGTTAGATTAGTGCTTCTACTCGATGTCCCAACGCTCGAGAGGGATATCGGATAGTAACCTTACGTCGCGTAATCTCGCGATCTTCTCATGAACTACAAAGTGACGTCATAGCGTCCGCTTTTGTAGTTCTCATTATGACGATCTCGTGTCTCACAATACTAGTCATGGTAACGACTAATCCGATTAACCCAGGCTCAGTGGTGCTGCGATGCATTGGACTAGTGTTCACAGGACTAGACAGTGCCGAGTATCATGCCATGAGGGACTCAGCAAAGAGAGTCTCATGGTATTCACGGGACTCTGCCGAACTACAGTATGACATCATAACGTCCATTAGTGTAGTTCAACATTTTCTGGTGGTTCAGCGAATTCAGTTTAGTCCACCATCATATAGAATGGCATGGAGCAAGGCAAAGGAGCCCCAGTACTACAGTCATTCGACATTTGTGTATTCTACAAGTACATGGTGGGCCTCGCTATTCAAAACTTGAGATTGAAAACACCATGTAGTGAGGCAAGCAGTCTTATCGCCGCACGTGTGATCCTATTTTGTCAGTTATCATACTGATGTGCATACCATATTCAGAACCCAGGTATCTCTTATTGAATGTCGGTAAAGAGTTCAGGCACCATCTAACACCCAATCCATCAGAGTCAATCAATGGAATCGGGTGTGATTGCTTGTAACTAGATGCCAATAAGGTCTATTGTTTCATTTTATGCTTAGCCAAGGTATGTCATCATTCAACCCCTGTTTATCAGTACACAACTTAAAAACCCATTTTTGTTCCTTTTTGAAAAGGAAACTAGCCACATCCGTGACATATGCAGGTATAAAGGGTTTTTCCAAAACAGTCCATGTAAAATCTGTTTCTCCATGATTTTTTTACAGGAAATGGCGTGTCAATTTGGAGATCTTCTTCTTGCATCGAAAAGTACTTTTATGCTCAAGCATACGTGTCTTAACTTTTCTTGTCGTCATACCAATGTACTTTTCATTGCAGGAACAGGTGATCTGGAAAATAAGGTTGTCGCTGTTGCAATTTGTAAATTGCCTTAATTCCCACGGTCTCATGGTGCCTATGTCAATGCTCGTGATGTTGCTGGTAAGGGCACACATCGAGCAAGAGCCGCACGGGTGATGTCCTTTCATTGCAGGTAGATCCCAGAGTGTACCTAGCTGTCTTTTTGGTTGTTCTCGTGGGCGGGTATGTACTAAACAGTCTCTCAGACTACTGGCTCGCGGGACTTGCGGGACAATTTGCCAGTGGGCCAGTTTTTGCGCCTGCGGCGGAATTGTTCCACTAAAGAAACTTTTAATACTCATGCCAATATACTTTCTCAGCAACTGATACAGAGACATTACCCCAAGAAACTGATAAGGAGATCATGGAAACGGGCGGAAAACAATAATCGTGAGGCTCTTCTCGAAGTATCCACTAAGGAGCCTTCACAGGACAGGTTAACCCTGGTTAGTACTTTCAACACCAAGTCGAACACAGTCCAAAAGATCATCAGACGACATTGGCGTATTCTTAATAGTGGTAAAGAGAAGATTGAATACCCTCTTTTTGCATACAAGCGAGCCAGTAGTCTGAGAGACTGTTTAGTACATACCCGCCCACGAGAACAACCAAAAAGACAGCTAGGTACACTCTGGGATCTACCTGCAATGAAAGGACATCACCCGTGCGGCTCTTGCTCGATGTGTGCCCTTACCAGCAACATCACGAGCATTGACATAGGCACCATGAGACCGTGGGAATTAAGGCAATTTACAAATTGCAACAGCGACAACCTTATTTACCAGATCACCTGTTCCTGCAACGAAAAGTACATTGGTATGACGACAAGAAAAGTTAAGACACGTATGCTTGAGCATAAAAGTACTTTTCGATGCAAGAAGAATATCTCCAAATTGACACGCCATTTCCTGTCAGAAAATCATGGAGAAACAGATTTTACATGGACTGTTTTGGAAAAACCCTTTATACCTGCATATGTCACGGATGTGGCTAGTTTCCTTTTCAAAAAGGAACAAAAATGGGTTTTTAAGTTGTGTACTGATAAACAGGGGTTGAATGATGACATACCTTGGCTAAGCATAAAATGAAACAATAGACCTTATTGGCATCTAGTTACAAGCAATCACACCCGATTCCATTGATTGACTCTGATGGATTGGGTGTTAGATGGTGCCTGAACTCTTTACCGACATTCAATAAGAGATACCTGGGTTCTGAATACGGTATGCACATCAGTATGATAACTGACAAAATAGGATCACACGTGCGGCGATAAGACTGCTTGCCTCACTACATGGTGTTTTCAATCTCAAGTTTTGAATAGCGAGGCCCACCATGTACTTGTAGAATACACAAATGTCGAATGACTGTAGTACTGGGGCTCCTTTGCCTTGCTCCATGCCATTCTATATGATGGTGGACTAAACTGAATTCGCTGAACCACCAGAAAATGTTGAAATACACTAATGGACGTTATGATGTCATACTGTAGTTCGGCAGAGTCCCGTGAATACCATGAGACTCTCTTTGCTGAGTCCCTCATGGCATGATACTCGGCACTGTCTAGTCCTGTGAACACTAGTCCAATGCATCGCAGCACCACTGAGCCTGGGTTAATCGGATTAGTCGTTACCATGACTAGTATTGTGAGACACGAGATCGTCATAATGAGAACTACAAAAGCGGACGCTATGACGTCACTTTGTAGTTCATGAGAAGATCGCGAGATTACGCGACGTAAGGTTACTATCCGATATCCCTCTCGAGCGTTGGGACATCGAGTAGAAGCACTAATCTAACTTTCAAACTTAGTTAGGGACTTACACAACGGTACTCATACACGACTGTGTGGGCAACTATAGCAACTATAGCAACAACCACTGATTGGCAGACCGCTCCACCGGGTCCAGTCAAATAGAGCGTTGCTGGTTTGTCCTGTGCCTCCCCCTGTCTCAGCAAAGGCTCGAGGCAACGACGGACAGGTAAGGGGTCAGGTCGGCCTGTAATACTTGGGCTATATTTTATTTCATTACTTCACTTTACTTTAGAAGCCCGTTTAGAATCATTAAAGGGCGGATTTGACAATAACAGCTAATAATGTTTTTTCAAGTGATCTAGAACACTAAGTAATAGCGTTCACTGTGACTTAACAACTAATTGATTAATGAGAGGAGCGGCAGATGAGAAGGGGGAGGGTTGAAGTCCTAGAGAGTAGGACCTTAACACCACATAGTTATAATGAGAAGCAAAACTAACGCACTGGTTCTTGCTAAATGGGGGATTAAGTAGGACGAGTGAGTCCTGCAACCCAGTTTTCAGCTCCAGTGCCTTTTTGCTTTACAGAGCGGGGTCTCACTACGTCTGAGACAGGTCCTGGATGAGGTGAGGTCTCCTCCCCGGGCAATCTGGGTGAGTGGTCATATGTACTATTGTCAGACGTATACTTAAGTCATTTCAGTGAAAGAAATAATTTTTCCTGAACTTCAAGGTGGTTATTCTCGTTGCACGATATGTTTACTTTCTCCCTACACAGATACCACAGTGATACCAGGTGTTAGAGGAGAGAAGTAACAGTCTTTGGAGATACATATCCTTTACTGTCAGAGAAATATATCCTTGTAATATTTCTTTTTTGATTGAGTTATTTCACGAACACTAGTTTTCGCAGTCGCATTATTGGTAGAACAGAGGCCCTGATGAAAGCCTGGGGACTATATCCCGTAAGGCAGAAACATGTTGGCCCCCATGTAGATATTTGTTAAACTGCATGAATGATGTTTTGCGCTGTTCTTGTTTTTAATTAGGAAGGGGTCTTGGTTAAATAAAATTCTGAAATGAGATTCTCTATCCTATTTTAAACCCTCACACACTTTTTCTTTTCTTGCACTGCACCGACCCGTCAGATCAGAGTCTATGGTTTTCCTAATGTTGGTATTGTAAACTATGAGTCCGAAGAGGGTACTAGAGGTGTCTCGGTGATCTAGAGACATGAGACCCAGGACGGAGGACCAAATGATAATATTGATCACACATGGTTTTTGATGGAAATCCTAACATAGGTACGCACTCCGCTAACACGAGGATAACCATCTTCTGTATGACGCCTTGAATCAGAACCTTGCTCTCTGATTTCATCTCAGCATACCAATGAGGTGCTGTTATGTAATTATCTGATTAGTTTCTCAGGTGTTAGACCCATAGGTTTGTTAGGTTGTTCATATTGGTATAGGGAGACACAACCTATGCAGGTCTTAAAACGTCTCTCAGGCCCTCCCTAATTGTGTGTGTTATATATATTTACTAGTAATCCTGCCAGTAACACCTGGGCTAGGCTGATTTTTAACTATGTCACTCAGCCTGTCGACCTCAGTAGCAGGTGTGTCTATTTTTAATAGCAGAGGTGTAACAATGTCTACAATTTTTGCCTCTAGCTTTGCCTCAAAAGCAACCAAAAGTAGCTCAAAGTGAGCCATGCTTGAGCTACAACTTACTACAGGTTCTATCTGATCCGGTCCCCCATACTTGCCTCTTTGTTTGCGTGGTGTTTGCTTATTCTCTATTACCTTTCTAGGCCTACTACCACCACGTTTGGAGGGTTGTTTCCTGCAGGCCCTAACTGCTCTCCTTGCTTTGGGGCTATCAGTTACCATGGAATCATCAGCACTTACCACTATGTTAGTATTCAGAACTGGTGGGGATAAGTGAACCTGAGCCTCAACCATAACCAACTCCCTACTTCCCAAACTGGTGTTAACATTAGGAGTGGACGAAATTGAGTCGGGGAGAGTGTTGATGGAAGGAACCCCTGAAGAACTAGATTTCCCAAATGAGGCTCTCCGGTCACTATTAATTTTGGAGACCTTTTTTACAAGGTAGTTGTCCAAAGTGTTGGCACCTTGTACTGTAGGAGTGATCTTAATATTTGACATGGTTGCTAAAGAAATAACAACTTAGAACCTAGCAATAACAAAGCACACTTGCAACTGACTGCCTAAATAAAATATTCCCAAATATTCCCAATAACTCAACCAGCTAACACTTGCTAATGGACTGCAAAACAGAACTTGCAAAGATCTTATATCCTAGGAGCGTTAACATATATACCACAAAATGTAGGAGAAATTACTACTTTACTTTTACGGCCAAAGTCCGTTGCCCAGTCCAGTCTCTACAGGCCTCTGAGGGCCACAGAGGGCCCGCCCTTTGCCCGGGCTTAGCCCGGCGCAGACCCGCGCGCGGTCCCGCGACGCTGGAACTGTGGAGAGTTTTATACGCCTCCTGGCGCTGGGATTGCGGGCGGTGTCAGCTTCCTGCTTCCTGCCGCTGTGCAGGCTGGGTGATGTAGTTTTCCCGGCTCCCCTCCGCTCTGCGGCCGCTGTAGGCTGAAGGTGCGGCGGCAGGAGGGAGACCGGCTGCAGGCAGGACAAGTGATGGAAAGGAATACGGGGCCCAACAGGTAAGCCCAGCGTTTCACAAAGTGCCCCCGCTCCACAGAAACTGTGGAGAGTTTTATACGCCTCCTGGCGCTGGGATTGCGGGTGGTGTCGGCTTCCTGCTTCCTGCCACTGTGCAGGCTGGGTGATGTAGTTTTCCCGGCTCCCCTCCGCTCTGCGGCCCCCCACACGTCACTTCATCTACAGTGAATGCATAGGTTTGGGCAGTACAGTCACCACCCACAAACATGTGCATTACAGTAAATAGAGCCATGTTCTATTGTCAACATAAAGCTGCTGCTGTAATGTGTGAAGAACTAAACGTTTGTTCACACATGAAAGCTATAACATTTTATCAACCATATGTTGGTGGATCAGCACCTCCATGGGTGAGCCACCACTTTTGTGAAGAGATGAGAGGGCCAGAATTTTGAAGAAAGTGCCGCTCTTCTGCAGAGAACATCCGCACAGGATTGTAATAGGACAAACTGAGGAGAGAGGGGGTTGCAGAGTTTCGCCCTTTGACAGGAGACAGACAAAAACCGTTAGGAGAAAGGAAGGGGAAGACTATGGGGGAGCATTGGGAAACATCCCACTGAAGTGATAAAACATAACAGGACGTTACTTCACTTGAGAGCATGATCGGGAACATGTGTTAAATCCACTTCTTTTGCTCTTCCGGCGGTGACACCTCACGGCAGACATAGAAACAGAAAGACAAGCAAAAGATGGTCTCCAAAGAGTTGCTTCGGTCTCGCTTCTGGGCCATCTGTGAAATATTTTCTTTGATAAAGAAGGGATTTAACTTTGAATCGGCCAAACGCAAGGCGCAATGTTTCGAGTACCAACGTGCCAAGACCCATGTTTTAGTCCATTGATTTTCATTTCTTATGAGCTCACAACTGTTAGAAATAACTCTATAAATTACTGCTGAGCTGCGGAGGAATAATGAAAAAGAATTTCTTTGACTCAATTCCTTTAACCACTCTCCTTGACTGCATTTTGTTTTAAGGTGAATTATCACAAAGGGTTCGATTTTTAAATGTAAACGATCATGATATTGAAGAACTTTCGATTTTAGTTGAAATGTCAGTTTCCACTAGAAGCACGGCGATGTCAACAAACATTTTATACTTAATATACTAATTCATCGGTCTGACTTTATTGATAAACTGGGAGTAAAGAATGTTGCTGCTCCTGTGCATGGATGTCACTGATACACAACTTACATCCATTCTAACATAGGATGTTTGTTGGGCTACTTCAGTTAAGACACTGACAATTGGGATCTTCGCTCAGTAACACAGCTAGCAGCACTAACACTGGGGGTTGTTAAACATGCGATCATTGTTTATAAAGAGACGACCCCCCCACCCCACCCGACATAGACGTGTATTGGTGTCTTGACATGGCACTATGCCAACACACAAGAGGGGTCCCAGATTTACACTACTTCATGGCTAGGAAGTAAGGAGTGTTCCTAGGGTAAAGTAAAAACATATTAATTATTCCAGTGTCTCTGAAGGCAAAAGTTCGTGGATGAAATGAGTGGACGCTTGAGCTTCATGCAGACTTACAATGTCCTTAAGTTCCATGCTTTGTTGAACAATAACAAATGGCAGATCGACAATTTCATAACAAAAGCTAATTTAAGACTCATCTCTTTTAATTGAGTTAAACAAAAGCCCTACTGGACTTAATAACCATGTCAGTTGTCACATGAATGTATGAAAATGCAATAAAAGGAAATTCTTTGGCCACAAAGACTTACAAGGAAGGAAGATTTGAGTCTCTAATATATATCAATACAGACAGGCACAAGGGCTTTTGTCAACATACGTCTAGATTCCAACATTTTAGAAACGTGGGGGCATATGTACAAGCCACTATCGCCACTATAACATCACCTATAGTGACGTTGTGGGAGCGATGGGGGCTGCGCCGTATGTACAAGGCAGCATTAAGCCACTTAACGTGGCTTAACGCTGCCTTGTACATGAGGCCCCTTTTTACGCTATGGTTAGCGTGAAAGGGGTGGCCAGTGGGTGTTGCAGTGGGCATTTCACCGCAACACACATTCATTTTGATGCTGCCCCTATGTACAAGGGTGGTGGACATTGGAGGCAGCGCCACAATTAAGACCAGGTAAAAAATGGACTTAAGATGGCGAAACAAGGATAAGTGCATTATTTCTCCTCGTTTTTGCTTTTTCCATGTGTGCTGCCTTGTGCAGCACACATGGAAAAAGCAAAATGCCATTGTTTGTTTATGTACAGGAAGGTGTCCCTTCCTGTACACAAACAAACTTTAAAAAATAAATGCCTCTTTGTCACTTTCATGTTTGCTGCATGAAGCAGCACACATGAAAGGATAAAGTGGCATTTCTAGGATTGTATATGTGCAGGAAAGGGCACCCTCCTACACACTACACATAAACAATCCTCCCCTGCACGCAGACACCCTTGCACTCTGGTGCAAGGGTGCCTGTGTTGGTGCTAAGTTGCTAAACTTAGTGCCATCGCAGGGGGAAATGCACGGCTGCACGGCTGCACCACATTCTTGTAAATATGGTTCAGCCTTGCATTTCAGAAGTGGCGGAGAGAGGCGTTAAGCCAGGAAGGCTGAAGCCTCTCTCCTCCACGTTCTTGTACATAGCACCTGTGGTGTAATAAGATAAAGGTGAGAGTGGAAACAAAATACTGTGAAGAACAGTCAACACTTTGATACTTACAGATCTTGTTACAGACTCGAATCGGTCAAAGCTTATCAATACAATGTTATATACGGATGACTGACCAACGACATAATCTATGGCCAGCCATAATTTGCAGATGGTTTTTCCAAGTATCCATTTTCCATTTATAATGTAGTTTATCAAATAGAGTGGAAGGGAAAAAATTCCTAGTAAAAAAAATATATTTTCCAAATAAAATATACATCAATACACATAACATGCTCAATAAAGGTTACAACAATGACGCTAAGACCACCATACAAACTTCAGAAATACATATTAAGAACATAGCACATTAATGATACTACCGCATCAGGGCTCAACTTAAAGTGCAAATCTGAAATAAAGATTCACCAGACATAGGTCATGGATCTACTGCAGCAACACTCTGCACGCGGAAGTATATCTGTTATTTACCTATGAAGAGGTCACAGGTGGCCAGGTTCAGGAGGAATAAATTACTGTGTGTTCTGAGGGCTTTGTCTACAAGAAAACTCAAAATAACCAAAGCATTTCCGGTCCCTGTCACAGCAATGATGAGTGACATCACCACGGTTTGGGGTATGACATAGCTCCGATAGTCTCCTTGCTTTGCATAAGGCATTGGGGTGACAGAATTGAAAAAGTTCATTGCATCTCGTTGCGTGTAAAAGTTAATTCTAGCGTAGAGAGACATTCTGCAATAGACGAAAAACGAGCTGTCATCTGCACTTATGCATTTGGATCATGAGAGCTCTCCTGAAACAAAAAAAGCGAAAAAACGCAGAATTATGCGCAGTCCTCGTGTCACTTGGCCGACACATAAACAATGACACACCCTGACTGCCTCACAGTGACTCTCAAAATGCTGTATTATGTTCACCGTGATACGGTTGAGAAATTCATTAAATCAATCATCTACTTTCTCGAGGGAAGCAGGTACCGTGGAAAATAATAGAAGAAATATATCTTCAAGTTGTTTGTGAAATATTTTCTTAAACTTCCCAGATAATAGTATTGGACATCAGTTGGGCATAATCTTTTGTCAGATATGTAACGTAAATGAATATTTCTCTCCCTTTTATATATGCAGTGTTTTCTCGGGAGATGCTTTCTTTCGGGGATTGTATTTAAAGATACAGTGTTCCTGCGATGGTTATCCACAGTTCTGGTTACATTGTAGAGTACCAATTATTATTCCCGTGGAGTAGAAATGGAAAAACACATTCGCAGAGAGATTACTCAATTAATGTTCTTGTTATTTTGAAGAGAATCCCTCAAATGATAAGACTTAGAGAAGGTAAAAATCAAAAGTACACCGTAACCGGGAGAAACCCAACATATTGGTAAACTTCAGAAAATACCATACCGTTATGCCTGGAGCCATATCCTATAGAGAGACAATTTATAAAGACTTTTTGGTGTTGGAAAGGTATGCAAAGTGCTGCAAGCAGTGCAACACTGGAAAAGTGTTCTGTTTTTTAGCACGAATACCGCTTTGCCTCATTTTTCATTAAGGGGTGTTACATAATAATCCACATTTGTATAGCGCACAATCACCCGTAAGGGTCTCTAGGCGCTGGGGGCCGTCGGGAAGATTAAGCAAGCTATTGCCCAGAGTCACATGGTGCTGGGCTAACCTGCCGCCGGAGCCGGGGATCGAACCCTGATCCCCAGATTCCAGCGTCAGTCGCCCTGGTCGCGGCGCCACACCTCTCCATGAATGGCACTTGTGCTTTCCAGTGCCATCACCTATGTTTTTTGATGCAAAGCCCCATCAACATTGTCGGACCAGGCTTTGTGAAAAGAGTAAGATCTCATTGAGGATGGTGCACAGTAGAGAAATATATGTATTTCTCCAAACAGTTCACACAGTGCATGTATGCTGCACTCTATAGCACACATCGAGGACCAGATTTAAGAAGATCTTGCATTGCCCTTGCACCACGCAAGATCAGATTTAAGAAGGTCTTGCATTGCCCTTGCACCACGCAAGACAATGCAAGGCAATGCAGGGTCTTAAGTGAGATTTACTAAGCCACTCAAAGCTACCATGCAAGGCTCTGTATGGGTTAGTAAATTCCGAGTAATTCAAGATAGCGCAAATCGCTGCCTTGCATTAATCTGCATTAGAAGGGCATTGAATGGGCTGAGCATGTGTGTTCAGTTAAAAGGAAGAAAGCTAATAAGAAATCCTCTGCTTTACTTCAGTCTATTATGCAGTTAGAACATTCATTTTTTACTACCAAGAATGATACTGTATTACAGCGTTTAATGAGTGCTAAATTTGAGCTTAACAATAGGTCAATTGAGGAGGCTGCTGGTACATTGTTAAAAATCAATTCCATGTTTTTTGGGAGACAATAAGGCTGGCAAATCACTTGCCAATTACTTGAAAGTTAAATCTCAAGCCTTACTGCTGAATTCTACTCCTGTTTTTTGTATCTTTTACTTATCTTTTACTTCCCTACCTACTTACTTTATATCAGTGTTTTCTCTTGCAAGATAAAGCTAAAGGAACTTTCTTAGCGGCTATGATTTGTTTGATCCCTAAAAAGTATATAGATCCCTCCTTTTGTGCTAAATATAGACCTAGTCCCCCTATTAATTTAGATTGCAAGCTTTTTGCCAAGATTTTATATATTAGAATTTCTCCTCTAATTCCTGATATGGTTGGACTTGATAGACTGGATTTTTTAAGGGTAGACACATGATTGACAACTCAAGATTGTTTCTTGATATTTTACAGATGGCCTCTTCTACCATTATTCCTATGGCTGACGTTTCTTTGGATTCCCAAAAGGCTTTTGACTGCGTCAACTGGAAGTTTGTGATGTAGGCTTTACAATGTCATGGTTTTAGTCCAACTTCTCCTTAAATATATAGGTGTACTATATCCCTCACCAATGACGGCTGTCTTTCTAAATGGTTCCTAATGTTCACATTTTTCCCTTTTACGTGGTACCAGACAGGGATGTCCTCTCTCAATTAATTTTTATTTTATCTCTAGAATCCTTTCTATAAACATTACATAATTCACCATTGTTTCATGGTTTTCAACATAAAGACACTGAGATTAGGTTCTCAGCCTACGCTGCTGGTGTGATCCTTTATGTCTCCGAACCAGAAACATCCTTCCCAGCCTTTACCAATATTTTATCATTGTACTCTAGCTTTTCTGGATACAAATTAGATTTTTCAAAATCTGAAGTATTCCCTCTCAACAAATATTGTCTGAAGAGTATGTTCGATGGCACCGGGTTTAAATGGTATTCGCACAACATCAAGGGGCATATTATCAAGGGGGTTTATCTCCGCTTTTTTGGCTTTAAAAGCCAAGAAATCGGAGATAAAGTTATCTCCCTATTACCTAGCTGTCGCTAACACCAGTTAGCGACAGCTAGTAGGAGATAGCGACCATCTTGGGCCCCGCTTTGCATGTCAGTGATATTTATCACTAATGACATGCAAAGTGGGCGTGCCAAGATGTTAGCGACTGGAAACAGTCGCTAACATCGCTATCTCCTATTACCAACTTTTGGAGATATTCGCTCTAAGCGCAAATATCTCCAAAAGCTAACACCTGCCCCTGAGCAGTTCTTAGCCATGTTATCCACTGGTAGGTGGATAACATGGCTAAGAGCATTAGCTCGGTAATGCATGAATATCACTGACTTTTCAGTGATATTCATGCATTTCGGATGATTTTTATCGCTTAGGAGATAAACCTTGATAATATCAAGGCTCCTAAGCGATAAAAATCGCCGCAGCTCGGCGATAAAAATATCGCCGCTAAACCAACATAGCGATAATTATCGCTAGTTGTTGGTAATATGCCCCCAAGTGCTTGGGAGTTAAATACTCTACCTCCATGGCAAAGACAATTCAGATCAACTTAGAAGATGTTCATCATAAGATTCTTCAAATGACAGAGAAATGGTCCCCAATATATTTGTCTTGATGAGGAAGGTTGGCCACTATCAAGATGATGATTCTACCTGTCATAAATCTTTATCTGTCCATGTTACCTATTAACACCTTCCATGCGCACGACGACCGGGAGCCATCCTGTGCATCAGTGCTTATGTACGCAGGACGTCTCCCGGTCATTCTTGCACATGGCACCGGAAATCCCTCTTGTGCAGGCACCAGAGGGATTTCCTTTTCTACCCAAAAGCTTTGGAAGCTGGGTAAGAGCTTCCCCAGCCAAGTAACAAAAAATTCTTTTTTGATTTCGATATCTGAGTGTTTAGATATATTAACAAGTATAGTCCAACTGTAGTAAAACACTTCGAAAAGATAGCTAGTTTGATATTAGATTTTATTAATTATTTATGTTATACTTTTGATAAATGTTTATATATATTTTTTGTTTTTTATATTTTATATATTTCTCTTTTTTTGACAAATTTTTTGTTTTAAAGAACAATACAATTTATAAAGTGACTAATATTGTACATAAAACTCGTGTATATTACATATTCATTTACATTCACAAAAGGTTTAAAAAACATATGAAAAAAAGTAGAGAAAAGACATAATCAAATGGAATTAAAAACTCAACAAATGAGTTGAAGGCAATACGGTAGATAACACTACGCGCGTTTCGGCTTTTGAGCCTTCTTCAGGTGACCGTCTATTGCTCTATAAAATGTGGAAAGAAAACATACATCATTCTTCAAATATAACAGATTTATATACAGTGGACAAGAAAAGCAGAACATATGTTATTTGACTTACTTAACCAATTTATATACAGTGGCTCTAACCCATATGGGGTGAATGTATATATACAGTGAGACAACCCTGTGAACAACTGGGGACAGCACATATATATATACAACAATTAGAGTTGATATCATGTCTGTTATCTGATAAGACATCTAATGCATCTAAGACATATCAAAGAAATGTGATATAGGAGGGACATTAGGATTGATGGTTTATATCTTTATAAATAGATATTTTTCAAAAGATGGAAGATATTTACAGAATCCTTCAGCAGTCAATAACGTGATGAAAGATTTATTCGAACCTAAATGAGATAAGGCTATTATCAAAAAAACTTTTTAGTAGCTGTATGCATGCCTAATAGACCAAAATATGGAGTCTGAATATGACACATCATCTAAATGGTTAATGACTTTTCGTATTAGTCCTAGGCTAATTGGTAGGATGATTGGTAAAGTCACTGATAGTGTGTAAACATAATGGGACTGAGTATAATAAATGAAATGTACTTACAGCAGGAAAAATTAATTAACCCAGACTAGATGTATGGCAACAGTGAATTCAGACAGCTGCAGAGTAGAGGGGTGGCTCAGGTTTAAAGGTTTCCGGATATCTAAGAGTGAAAAATATATATGTCATATTTGAATTCCACTCAAAGGAAGGGCAATTGTGAAACTGGAAGGATTAAGGCGGCCACTGCCTTGATATTACGGGTGAGAAATAAGAATGGGACAGTTTGATAAGTGATAATGCTTGACTCTTTATAGATGGAAGTGTATCCAAAAAGTTTATATAACATTTATGAGAGTTCATATATGACAATTAAATGCAATTCAATTATCTATCAAAGGGATCTAAAATATGATGAAGAAGAACGGGGTTCGTTTATCAATCTGGGATGTGTATAGGTTTTATTTTATTTTATACCTGTGACCTTCTAAATGGATACAGTGACATCATATATGTACACAACTTATGTGTACCTGGATGCTTACACCTTCTTCTCTCGCAAGCATAGTTTGGCAAAGGAGCGTGGCAATGATTCTATAGCGTCTTTAGTTGTCCATGGATTACCTTAAAAAGGTAAGGACGCAATGATTAATATTGCTAACTAGTTGCAAGATGTAGGAAAGCACGTAAATAAACTATACTCTTTAGGTTACCTTAGACGTGATGATCTATTATACTTCAGGCATTGTACGCAAGCAGATGTTTGATAGGTAATTGGCAGCGGAACTGTGAATAGAAAAGTATTTACAAGAAGCGTCCAATATAGGTTTCATTTCCACGATCTTGTCTGTTATTTACATATAAATGAAACACGTTTCAGTAACTTCTACATATCTATATGAAGTAAAGATTAACTCAATTGGAGATGTAAGCGGATGACAGATTACCTTTTGATTGGGGATCTTTCGTTTCCCTGGAGTTCGAGTCAGATGAAAGTAGGCAGATTGCAAAAAACGTAACTGTAATGGGGAATAGAATAGAATGGATAAAATCGAGTAAGTTTTAGTGGAAACTTCATTAGCGTGATTTTGTTTATTATCTAATTTTTTCTATTAGAAGACTAGACTAAATGCGTGGTAAATATCTAGTCTGATAAACAGAGGGAGAATCCGAGCTTCGATACTTAAGCAAACATCATGAGCGCCGTTGGTTGTATTCGCGGTTGCCATATATTTTTTGCCCGAATTGTGCGGTCAGAGTCTGATTGAAAGAGTTCGAGCTTCGATACTTAAACAAACATCATTAGCGCCGTTGATTGTATTCACGGTTATCATATATTTTATGCCCGAATTGAGCGGTCAGAGTCGGCTATACTAAATGAAGAGTGACAGATAAAGCCTGTAATGGAACGTCCTTTTCGAGACAGGCTGTAGGAGTTTATAACCAGAGATAGGAATCCGTAGTTAGTGCTCTTACCTGTTGATGGCCAGTCGATAGCATGGAACTCCCGGTATTCGTGCACGAAGGTGTGTCGGCTTTCTGAAGGCGGGATAGTCGGGTTCAGAAACCTGCAGTTTGAACCGCCGCTTTTATATAGAGGTCAGGTGTGTGTGAATGACGATGTGGAGTAGTAAAAAAGGATAACAGACTCAAGTAGTTGTATCATAGACATAGAAAGTAGGGTCTACTTTCTATGTCTATGATACAACTATTTGAGTCTGTTATCCCCAATCAAAAGGTAATCTGTCATCCGCTTACATCTCCAATTGAGTTAATCTTTACTTCATATAGATATGTAGAAGTTACTGAAACGTGTTTCTTTTATATGTAAATAACAGACAAGATCGTGGAAATGAAACCTATATTGGACGCTTCTTGTAAATACTTTTCTATTCACAGTTCCGCTGCCAATTACCTATCAAACATCTGCTTGCGTACAATGCCTGAAGTATAATAGATCATCACGTCTAAGGTAACCTAAAGAGTATAGTTTATTTACGTGCTTTCCTACATCTTGCAACTAGTTAGCAATATTAATCATTGCGTCCTTACCTTTTTAAGGTAATCCATGGACAACTAAAGACGCTATAGAATCATTGCCACGCTCCTTTGCCAAACTTTGCTTGCGAGAGAAGAAGGTGTAAGCATCCAGGTACACATAAGTTGTGTACATATATGATGTCACTGTATCCATTTAGAAGGTCACAGGTATAAAATAAAATAAAACCTATACACATCCCAGATTGATAAACGAACCCCGTTCTTCTTCATCATATTTTAGATCCCTTTGATAGATAATTGAATTGCATTTAATTGTCATATATGAACTCTCATAAATGTTATATAAACTTTTTGGATACACTTCCATCTATAAAGAGTCAAGCATTATCACTTATCAAACTGTCCCATTCTTATTTCTGACCCGTAATATCAAGGCAGTGGCCGCCTTAATCCTTCCAGTTTCACAATTGCCCTTCCTTTGAGTGGAATTCAAATATGACATATATATTTTTCACTCTTAGATATCCGGAAACCTTTAAACCTGAGCCACCCCTCTACTCTGCAGCTGTCTGAATTCACTGTTGCCATACATCTAGTCTGGGTTAATTAATTTTTCCTGCTGTAAGTACATTTCATTTATTATACTCAGTCCCATTATGTTTACACACTATCAGTGACTTTACCAATCATCCTACCAATTAGCCTAGGACTAATACGAAAAGTCATTAACCATTTAGATGATGTGTCATATTCAGACTCCATATTTTGGTCTATTAGGCATGCATACAGCTACTAAAAAGTTTTTTTGATAATAGCCTTATCTCATTTAGGTTCGAATAAATCTTTCATCACGTTATTGACTGCTGAAGGATTCTGTAAATATCTTCCATCTTTTGAAAAATATCTATTTATAAAGATATAAACCATCAATCCTAATGTCCCTCCTATATCACATTTCTTTGATATGTCTTAGATGCATTAGATGTCTTATCAGATAACAGACATGATATCAACTCTAATTGTTGTATATATATATGTGCTGTCCCCAGTTGTTCACAGGGTTGTCTCACTGTATATATACATTCACCCCATATGGGTTAGAGCCACTGTATATAAATTGGTTAAGTAAGTCAAATAACATATGTTCTGCTTTTCTTGTCCACTGTATATAAATCTGTTATATTTGAAGAATGATGTATGTTTTCTTTCCACATTTTATAGAGCAATAGACGGTCACCTGAAGAAGGCTCAAAAGCCGAAACGCGCGTAGTGTTATCTACCGTATTGCCTTCAACTCATTTGTTGAGTTTTTAATTCCATTTGATTATGTCTTTTCTCTCCTTTTTTTCATATGTTTTTTAAACCTTTTGTGAATGTAAATGAATATGTAATATACACGAGTTTTATGTACAATATTAGTCACTTTATAAATTGTATTGTTCTTTATAACAACAAATTTGTCAAAAAAAGAGAAATATATAAAATATAAAAAACAAAAAATATATATAAACATTTATCAAATGTATAACATAAATCATTAATAAAATCTAATATCAAACTAGCTATCTTTTCGAAGTGTTTTACTACAGTTGGACTATACTTGTTAATATATCTAAACACTCAGATATCGAAATCAAAAAATAACTTTTTGTTACTTGGCTATAGACCTTTTCCAAATGTCTTGTTCTTTCCCTATGTATAGCAAGTAGAACTATATTATATAGGGGTCCCCTTTTTTCAAAATAAGAGCTTCCCCAGCTCCAGAGGCACTCCCCCTGGTTTCCCTGAAATGACGATCAGTGCGCATGTCGCGCTGTTGTCATTTCATAGAAACTGAAACGAGCATTTAGGCTGTGGTGTTGCTTGGGTGGCGTGTGCCTGATGCGGGGGGTGATTCTGCTGAGGTGGGACTGGTGTGGGTGCACTTGTGTGTGTTTCTGTCCCCACCAGGGTGTCTGGTGTGGACAGGTACCAGTGTTCATGCATGCTGTTGCGTGGTATGTGTGTATTGCATGCTTGGTACCTGCGGCGGCGTCCACGACGAAGCATGAGTTGCTGGTAGTGAAGTAGGAATAGGGCCGGGAAGGCACAAAGGGCTGGGTCCATGGCCCTCGGGTCCATGAGGTGGGTCTCGTGGCAATGCTTTCCCTCTCCGTTGTGGTGCTTCCGTCTTCTATGAGATGGAGGTGTTTCCGCTGCGTTGTTCTGGTTTGTTTGCGACATCTTAATATTGCGGACTTTTGGGTCCCTATTCCGCACGGCGGTGAACCTGGATTGGCTCCGTCTGATGTGGTGTCTGGTGTGTTCCCGCGGACTGTAAATGTGCCCAGTTCCCCTTCCTAATATGGCGGATGGAGGTCCGCTGCTGTCGGACGATGAGGTGCATTTTCCGCCACCTCCAGCCCAGCGGTCATGCATCCGTCCGCCATCCTAATCGGCCCCTTAGTGTCTTTCCTTATCCTCACCAGACTATTATCCCAGAAACAACAATGTCCAGAAACCTCTACATGGCATAACAAAGCTATCACAATTTTGAATCGAACTATGTTTGGAAAAACTGAGTTCTAAAGGGTATAATTCAAACTAAACAGCTGATGTGTGACATGATCCCTCTAACTTTTCCTGAGATTCAAAATACATTTGCTATTCCTTCTACTTATGCTGGTAAATATGAGTCCCTCAGAGATGCCCTTATTCAAGCCATCTCCACTCTCACTCAGTCCCAATCCCATATAGTAGTAGTAGTAGTAGTAAAAGTATGTTTATTAGACCTTTGGTCTCCAAACAAGATACATATTACAATAAATAGTTTAAAACATGTATAAAAAATTCCACAGATACATTAAAAAGAGACACATTTTCATACAGCATTACACCCAATATTGTAATCAGCAATACAATGAAGCTTTAACTTAAGGATGGCATTCCACCTTAGACACAATTTTCTAGAGCGTGACCTACTATTACTTCATGCCAATTTCTATTCAACCATATTTGGTTCCCACAGAGTCCTTTTTACCGCCTTCATATATTTTGCCATGGCGATTGCTATATCAAGATTTGGCATGTCGGTAATTAGGTTAATTGCTAAGAGGCGCTCAGTTATACCATATTTTAAAAACAAGGGTCGCAAAAACAGTTTCCGCTGTGACACCCAATTTTGACAGTCTAATAAGATATGTATGTTGTCACACTTGGTACCTAATCCACAGCGGCATTTACCATCCGGTTGTACCAATTCTGCTTTTCTGTTTCTCTGAGATACCCAACAGTTAATCCCTATTCTCCATCGGAGCACCTCAGCTCTTAATCCAGCATTAGGTAGTGTATCCAAATAGGGATACCATGTGTCATTCTCCCAACTATTTATCATATGATGGACTGACACTTTCTTTTTCAAATATATCATATCATTTTGCCTGGATATTTATCTTCCTTTTGTTCTAAGCTCCGCATTTGAGGCTTCAACCGACAGTGTCGCCTGATCAAATTTTACATTTACATTTTTATACAGTGCGCACAATTTCATTCTGATCCTGCTGGCCCAATTTAGGTCGCTGTGCAAGATCTCCTCTTTACACCATTGTGACACTTTTGTGACTTCCTCGGATCCCAATCTTTTCCAAAATCTTAAAAGGGCCACTTGTACCTGTATGTTCCATGAGGTCACGCCTAATTCCAAGCGGATTGCGAGAATCATGGAGGAGCCGGGCAGTGACATCAACGATTTTACACATTTCCCCTCCTCAATGTCCCAATTATTCCTCCCGCTCAAATCTAAAACTTCGGCTCCATACTGCACTTGTGGGGGTATCATTGCCTTATAGGCTTTCAGTAATGGTCTATATGACATATCCCCGTAAACTTGGCTGAATTTCCTTAGCCCGCATCCTGATGTATGGGCTTTGGCAGTCTGGGCTACTAAATGGATATCCCATTTTAAAGAATTTTCAAACCAAATACCGAGGTATCTGTATTCGTTCACAATTTCTAGTTTAGTAGTTCCGAGGTACCAATTAAAATTCAAGGTTTTCTTCCCAAAACATAGGATTTTATTTTTATCCATATTTACCGTCAGGCGTTTAGCCAAGCAATACTTATTGAAGGCAGCTAACTTCCTTTGCAATCCGATTTCCGTTTGGTCAAAAATTACCAAATCATCGGCGTACAGCACACAGGACAGATGTTTCCCATGCATTTTGGGGCTAGCACTTCTAGAATAGATGGGAGATCAGCCAGGTATATTGCAAATAATAAGGGGGCTAACACACATCCCTGTCTTAGGCCATTCTTAATCAATATTTTAGGAGTCAAGGCTCTGTCTACTTCTTTAATGACTTGCGCCCAGTTATGTTTATGTAACTCCCGGATAATTTTCAAGAGCCCCTCGGGGATATTAAGTTTTCTTAGGGACTCCCACAGGCAATTCCTGTCAACTAAATCGAATGCCGCGCGGAAGTCCACGAAACAGCAGCATAACTTCCCCTGCCTTTCCATAGACTTCCTCGCCACAGCCCACAGTGCGAAGCAGTGATCGATCGTGGAATGCCCCTTCTTGAAGCCTCCTTGCTCCACCGGCACGATCGACCACCGCTCCGCCCAGTCGTTCAAACTGCCCAAAATTATTTTGGAGAATACCTTTTCCCCGATATCCAGAAAATTAATGAGTCTATAATTTTTTGGCGCTTTTCTATCACCCTTCTTGTGGATCGGTCTAATTAGTGCTCCCCTCCACTTTTCAGGGATCGTGCCTGACTCCAATATAGCCAGAAACATGTAGAAGAAAAATTGCGCCCACCAATCTTGCTGGGATTTTATAATAATTGCTGGCAGGTTATCAGGACCTGCAGCACGGGTTAGGTTTAAGTTTCTTATGATTGAGTATACCTTTTCTGTTGTAAACAAAGGTTTTAAATCTACTACCGCCTCCATCCAGGGACCAATATTCCCACCTTCTTCAGCGTATGTTCCATATAACTCACCTAGATATTCTTCCCAAGCGGCTTCCTCTACTACACAGGGCATAGCCCCGTTAGCCTGTCCTGATGCTTCCTTTATCAAATTCCAAAACTTACGCAAGTTTTTAGATTCAATAGTTTCAAGCAAGTTAGCCCAGTATTTCTCTTTGAATACCCTCTTCAGGTTTCTAACTAACGTTTTATAATCCTTCCTCATGTCACTTAGATTTTTATGCCTTATTGGATCATATTTTTTCCTCAGGGTTCTTTCTTCTCTTCTTATTTCTCTTTTCTTATTTAGACACTCCTCATTAAACCAACTTGGCTGTTTACCTTGCTTTGATTGTTTTGTAGTGGTATATGAGTTCCTGCTTTTTAGGTCTACCTTGAGGCACTGCACCATTTCTTTTATCTTTTTCTCGAACCACGGCACTTTCTTAGTCCTAGCATCTTCCAAACCCACTTTATGTTGGAATCCTGCCAACTTTTCCATATACGGCTCGGTTAATCTTGTTGTCAGCCCTTTAGGGTACACTACTTGTTGAGGGAGCACCAGTTTTCTAGAGCTTAGGGGTCCCCATGCTAATGCAAATTGCAAAATATTGTGGTCAATACCGTCACAAGGGGTTATCTGAAACCCCTTGATAAGGTCAAAATTCCACGCTTGCATAAATACGTAATCGATCAGACAAAGTTGGGAACCAAACTTAAAGGTCTGCTTTGCCGGACAGTCTGTTTCCCATCTGCCGTTTAAGCAAAACAGTCCTTTTTGCCCCAAAAGTTTGCCCAACTTCATGTCTTGTTTAGAGATTATACAATTTGGAAACAATGCTGCGGGTATGTTATTTGAGCTCAAGAGATCTTTGAACCATTGATCATTTCTCAAGGTGTTCAATTTATGATTGAAATCCCCCATTACGATTATTGCATAGTTTCCGAACTTTTCACTCAGTATATCCAGGTCATATTCAAAACATCGCATTTCACTCCCATAGTCTTCATTTGATTCCCATTGCATATAAACATTTACAATTATCATGTGATCATACAACCCTTCCGAGCCCAGCGAGGATACATCACTAACCAGTAACCATTTACAAGTCGCATTTACAGTCGTGACCCTTTTTGCTATCTTAGTCGAGACAAGCATCATAATGCCCCCAGCAGGACGACCAAATCTTTTCCTTCTTGCTGGCTTATGTAGTTGTACAAAACCTTCAAAAACGGGGGTATTGTCGCATAGCAGGTTTCCTGCAGCCCTACTATTTCAGCACCTCGGGCTAGGGTCTTTATACTTTCTACCTTTAACTCCCCTCCTAGCCCATTTATATTCCAGGATAACAGGTTCATGCTATGTGACACCCCTCCTCCCTAATCAACATCGCTGAGACGATCATCTACGGAATTTTGCCCAAATTGGGCGCCTGGCCAGCTGTCATTAAGGGACCAGTCACCCCACGGGTTTCGTATCCCATGGTTCTCCACTACCATTCTCATGTTTTCTCCTGCCCTTCCCTCGCCTAAAATCTCATATAGGCTTCTCGTCTCCTGTTCCACTTGTACTATCATCATGGGGAACAGCGTTTACAATGCAACTTTTACCGTGCAGTACCTTTACCACGCAACTTTTACAATGCAAGTTGTTACAATGACTTGTGCTGGGGGGCGCTATAGGATACGTAATAGTTTAATTTACTACCCAAAACCTTCCCTACTATCCACGGGGACTGCAGTTGGAATAGTAAATTAAACTATTCACTATCCAGCACCCCCAACGCAAGTCGTTGTAATGACTTGCGTTGTAAAACCTGCGTGGTAAAGGCATGCATTGTAAAAGCATGCGTAGTAACGACATCCATCCATCATCATCTCTCAAAGCTTCCTATAAATATAAATATCTGCATTACAGTACTCCTTCCCGTCCTAAGTCCAAAATTGAGACATTAGGGGAGCCTGATCTTCACACTCCATATCTCTAATGGACTGGGGTTCCATTTGGAATAATGTACACCACCCCCCCGAATGTTTGCACCACATAAACCCTTTATTTTTCATAAACAGGCTATATATTACTCCACTTTCTTTATAAAATGTAATGTAACACTCTCAAACATTTGCTGGTCTTGTAAAACATTTCTTGGTACATATCTACATATGTTTTTTCATTGCCCTCCAACCACTATTTTATGGATACAGGTTTGCAAGACTATATCCACTATTTGTTCTATTGATTTGCCTTTTGATTTTAAATGTATTTTTCTAGGAAGTGCTTCATACTTTTGGCCACCACGTTCTAAATTAGCCAGATTTTTCGATCTGTCACTTCAAGTCATCACATCCAATTAGAAAAATGCCAAATATATTAATGTTACCAGCTGGTGGATTCTTCTTTTTTCTTATTATAAACTTGATAGAGCAGCAGCTACATTTACACTACAAATGATGAATAAGGACCTCCTTTGGTCTCCGCTTACTGATTACTTGTATAAAAAGAATAAAACCCCCAGTGATTCCACAAGGATTTTCCAGCCACCATGATAGTTTCTTTTCCTATTATTTAAAATAACTTATCTAACTATGTATCACTGTTATTATTAGAAATAAGTTGGTAATAACATGCTTGTATTATATGAACTAAATATTATATGATATAGGATTTATTATGTGATACATGTACTGATATGCAATACGCATTATTTACTCTTTCTCTTTTTCTCTCTTTTAACTCCTCTTCTCTTCTCTTCTCTTCTTTCCTTCATTCTTTTCTTAAATACACAAAATGTCAAAAATATGATGTTCTAAGTACAGAATGATTTTGTTTAATAAGTTTATGCTGTACTCCTTCCTTTGTATTAAGTCTTAGTAAGACTTAGTAATTTTTCCTTTCTGGTTAAAATTATAATTCATAGCCTGATTGCTCATTCTGTGTAATATATAATTCTGTACATTCATATTTTATTCAATAAAGCTTTCTTAACTAAAAAAAGGTGCTGCAACAAAAAAGGAAAATAATTAACAAATATGGTTTTTCACATTCGGCAAAACTATATCTAGAAAGTGCTCTCTGGCTGCTACAATGGTGTTACAGTCCATGCAGAATGCATCAAAACGCTTCAGTTCTGGTGACACTTCACTTCATCTCTTTTGCACTTCAGGTGAAACACTGTCACCAACAGCAGGACTGGCGGTTTGGAGGCAGATGATCCCTCTCCTTCTCTCACTGCAATTTTAGGTTGCCTCCTGTGATACATTTTTAAATGATATAACATGCTTGTTGTACCACATGATTTTGTTTTGCTGTGCCTCAAGATAATGTATTCTCACACAAGATGCACCTTTGATTCACCTGATGGAATTGTGGAAAAATCACAAGCTATGCATTGTTTTTTCACTGGTGGTTCTTCATCCAAAGAGTCTTCTTGTGTAGCTTATACCTCTTGCTCTTGAACAATTAAACCACTTAAAGGTCTTCCTCTGGTTGTTAAGATGCCATTTTATTATTATGAAAATCACCAAAAGAAAGAAAAAAAATCAAAATTAGTAATAATAATTTGAAGCAGCTCCTAAAATGAACCAGCTAGTACCTGAAAAGTTCAAGAAGAGAGAAATGGGTGTGTACTTCCTTTCATAATGGAAACTCAGTAAACCAATCAAATGTCTTTATTTCTAAGTCACATGCTATTCGCGAGTGCCGACGTCATTGCGACCTCAGGCTTCACTGCAAAAACTAAAAGTTATTTATAAAAAGTGCTCTTTTTGAAAAATTCTTAGACAAATTAAAGTTAAAACATTATATTACTGAACAGATATAGTCAAACTTTACATAAATATGTCTATATACGTGTTTGACACTTTGTCAAACACACGTGATAGTTGCGACTATCGACATCCCGGCGACTTCCAGGTTCAGCGCAAACGAGGAAGATTTATTTAAAAACTACTTTTTTTGACAAATGCATTCAAAAGAGAAAATCAAATCAATATCTTACTAAACAGCTATATTTAAACTTAGGAAAAGACATGTCTTCATATGTATTTTTCACTCTACCAAAAGCACGCAGTAGTCACAACTACCGACCTCATTGTGACTTCCGGTGGCATCGGGAATGACGAAAATGCGTTTAAAATGTACGTTTTTCGACAAATACATATAAAAAAGAAACTTAAATCAATATCTACATAAACAGCTGGAGTCAAACTTGATTGAAAATATGTCCATAAATATGAATTACACTCTGTCAAGAATACGCTGTAGTCGTGACTACCGACATCATTGCGACATCCGGAGTTGCCGCGAACAAGGAAAATCCATTTCAAATATACTTTTTTCAAGACATACGTACAAAAGGGAAAGTTAAATCAATATTTCACTAAACAGCTAGACTCAAAGTTTATGTAAAATATGTTTATATATGTGCTCTACACTTTGTAAAAAACACAGAGTATTTGCACTGTGTCCGAGACGATTGTGGCATTGTTGCAAACACCAAAAATATCTTGAAAAAAGATGAATAATGTATTTTTTTTAAATAGATGACAAATATAACAATAAGTGATGCACCGTGCACATGTAATGCTCCATATCTAATTATAGAAAAAAACAAGGATGGTATATATATGAAATAGAATATTTTAAAAACATAGAAATTCACTGCAAAAACCAAAGGCTACAGGGACGTTATAGTTAGGAAATAGATTTTGAAAAACCATTGAAATGCACTGAAAAAATCAAAGGTTACAAAGACATTATAGTTAGGAAATAGAATTAAAAAAACCTTAGAAATTCACTGGAAAAACCGAAGGTCACAGAGACATTATAGTTAGGCTTATATTCTGCTTGCACATACCCATAGAAATTCAGCAATTAGAACTAGCTAAGCCTCCCACAATGCACTGCTTATGACTTCACATATTACAGCACTTGTGACATGGTCAGTGACATCACTGATGACATCTCAAATGATATCATCCACAGATTCACAGACACACCCACTCACACTCCCATAAAACCTTTTATACACCGACCCCCTCAAACCCATTCCTAGTCCTACACCAGCACTTACACACCAACTCACTGTTTCAGACCTACACACACATCCACTCATTCACCCATTTAGCTACTCATATACCCACTCAAGTAACCACTACAGCCACTGACATATCTACCCACCCACCCATGCAAACACTCACAGACTGATTCAGTCACTCATAGAGCTATTCACAAACCTAGTCACTCACACATACAGTCAATCACACAGCCACTTAATCATCCATACAGTTACATACACATGCACGTACTTACTCATACAGACACTATCACATACCCACTCACCTATTCAGTCACTGACACAGGCACACACTCATCCTCAGCTACTCTCACATTCACTTGCTCACCCACACAGTCACTCATATATCCAATCGCTGACCTATGCTGCCTTTCACATTCCCAATTACTCACCCATATACCACTGACACATCCACTTACTCATCCACACATCAATATACATACTCACTCATACACCCCCTCATACACACTCCCACTAACCCATACAACCACTTATTTACTTATTAACTCAACCAATATGGAAGCCACACAGCCCCTCACCCACTCACACAGACACTCAGACCGCTATACAGGTACTCATACAACCAAAGAATCACTCATACAGCCACACACATACCCACCCACACACCCATACAGCCATTTAGACACTAACTAAAAGACTAATGCAAGCATTCACACAACCAGTCACTCACCTATACATTCACTAAGACACCTAATCACTCATACAGTCAGTCACACATCTACTGAATCGTCCATACAGACACTCATGCACACACTGATTCACTAATACACCTTGGTATATATATTTAACACTCAAAAACATTTGATAAACACTCACAGCCACTAGATGATGTCATCATTGATGTCATTTAAAAAGGTCATCAGTGATGTCATCAGTGATGTCACGGACCATGTCATGAGTGATGTAATGTGTGAGGTTATATGCAGTGTATTGCAGGGGTTGTGAGGTATAGTTAGCTTAGCTGACAATAATTGCTGAATTTCTCTGGTTTTGCATGAGTGAAATGTAAGCCTAACTATACCGTCCCTGTAACCTTTGGTTTTCCAGTGAATATCTACATTTCTATAAATCTCTTTCCTAATTATAACATCCCTGTAAACTTTTTTTTTCAGTGAATATAAATATATCAGTAGATATTTATAGTTAGGAGCAAAGTTTCTATAGGAAAAGTGTTTTTTTGTTTTGCCAATAACTTTTGCATCGCTTGACGAATTGCCATGAAAATCTCACAAAACGTCCCCTTTTTTGTTCAGCTGCTGTTTTAGATTGTCAAATGTCAAATGTCAAAAGCTTTTATATAGCGCAACAATTCACCGAAAAGGTCTCAGGGCGCTTGGCAGAGAAACGGCAATTGACCATTGCAGGGAGCAAAAAGTGGGTGAGAGGGAGATTACTTAGGAAAGAGCCAGATTGGAGGTGATCCGTCAAGTGGGGGCCCAGAAAAAAGGTGGGCCACAAAATGCTTTTTGCCCATTATAAGTCAATTAGAATTTTTAATTTTTTGGGCATGACTACAGCCTGGACTGCTGAACAAAATTATACCAGATTTAGCAGAAAGCTAGATGTTGGTCCAGAAAGCATGCTTTGTGTGATTTGGTGTAAATCCATTCAGTAGTTTTTGAGATATCTAACTTAAAAAAATATAGATATCTGGGGACATAAGTCCATGCAGTGGACTAGTGGATCCTACTACAATTTACTTGGCTGCCAATGCTCAATCAGGTAGTGTTGGTAGCCATCTTGGGAGTCGGCTTGAGGCCGAGTCTTACCAAAAAAGTAAAAGCTAAAGAAAAGGGGACAGGGGAGGAATACCCTAACCCTCCAGATATGGTGAGGGGGTCCCACAAGAACCCCTCTGGGGGGTAAAAGTATTTTATTAATTTAATTTTCAGGTGGACCTGTGCTTCAGCTGCAAAATAAAAAAAAAAAAATATATATATATATTTATCATTTTCAAAAGTTGTTCATTGAATATAGAACACTCACGCAGTGTTGGCATTAAGCAGATTTCTTATCTGCAATTTCCATGTATATTTTCTCAGGAACCATATTTGCATTTGGAAACAAATTGGAAAGTAATCGAGTCTGTAAAGCTTCTTTGCCATGTTCTGTCAGTAGTCCAATTCTTATATCTTGGAGAATAGTTCCATAATCAACATCATTAGCCTTTTGCATATTTGTAATGAGTTCTTTGTATTCAAAATATGACCAAATGTTCACGTTTGCAACATTACCCAGAGACTTTCTAGTGTCTTCATGAGCAAGTGTTTTAAATACTGGTTGTCCCTTTACAGGAGTCAGTTGCAGTAGATCTCCAAAAACTATGACGTGTTTTCCTCCAAATAACGTGTCATACTCTGTTTTAAGAATTTGCTGCATTCTTAAATGCACAAAGGCAAGCATTAAGTTTGATACCATGCTTACCTCATCAATAATGAGAAGTTTAATTTTCTTCAAGACTCTTGAAACTTCACAACAAGCTTCTCCAGATAGCTTGTGATATTCCAATTTGTTTTCATGCTCTACTGGTAACATTAGTAAACAATGTAAGGTTATTCCTTTTATGTTGTGTGCTGCAAACCCATTTCGAGCAGTGACAACACAAGACAAATGTGACTCAGTTGTTTTCTGCAGATAACTTCTAATTACTTTAATTAAAAAAGGTTTTCCTTTTCAAGCTTGTCCATTCATGTACATTCGGAGAGGTTGAAATGACGTGCATGAGCATTCTTTCATTTCATAAAGTAATCCATGGTCAATCTGTTGTCTCACTTGCTCATATATTTGCTTTTGCTGAACATTTAGTTGTTCTTCTAAGTTTCCTAAGTTTGTTACATCTTCTTGAGCTTGATACATTGCTGCTTCCACCTCATTCATGGCGATTGCTGCTTCGTTTTCAACAATTGGTTGACCTAGTGGATCTTGACTCAGCGCAGCAGACCTTTGACTGTCTTGAGAACTGTCTCTAGCAATCTCAGCAGCAATTGTAGATTCTTGATCAATTTCATTGTTCAACATTTTCACATAATTTGCAAAAGCACAGCATTGTATGCTATATTTAAAAGCATTAAAGGAATCTTCATAGCTCTGGAAATCTCCAAGTAATTCCAGTTCTGAACGGCATGGTTTGAATAGTTGTAAAAGAGCTAAATAGTAAAATTCCCTTTTATCAGCAGTGTCACAACTCAGCTTCCTGTGATTAATCACATTTCCTTTCGTTTGTTTTACAAAACATGCTCAGGAACCAATTACTCCATATTTTCCATCATTGATGTTCTCTATAGTATTCCGTTTAAAAGTGTAGTTTTGCAGCACTTCATAAAGACACACGTTCTCAAGATGATGTCTTCTGTTTGGGTAATATATGCCCAACATGTTTGTTTTCAAAATATCTGTACTTTCTGGGTCTTTTGCTGATAAATATTCAATTTCTTGTACAGATTTCAGTACTCGATTTCGCAATGCTGCAAGACCTAGAGTCACATAAATGATTCTTGTAGATTTGGAGTACAGACTTGCAGATGATAACCGATCTGAGCATTCATATGCTCCGATTTCTCGATGCAATAACATCTTCAAACTGAAACTGTATAATTTCTTACTTAGAGTCTTCTCGTGAGAAATCTCTTTCCACATTTCTTCAATTCTGTCTTTTCTGATTTTGTAATATAAGATGTTACATATCAAGCAACAGCAATAAAATTGTCCGCAACATATTGAATATCCATGTTAGCATTCCACATGGACAAAATAACTGGGTTGTAGTCATTTATGTATATTGACTATTCATTTCTTCTTAAGTTGTAGTTTTTTTTGGAGACTTTCTTCTGATAGTATGTTGCAAAGATGACATAAAACTGTTCACTCTTCCTTTCGATATTACAGGACGTGTAACTCCAAAACAACTTTTGGTGTAGAACTTGTCCTTAGATGTGTACTTTTGTCGACAGTATTTTCCACATCGGTGGCTTTGTAATCGTAACACTTGTGCTCTTAAGTATTTTTCTTCTGTGCTTTTGGGTGCTTTCATGTTGCATATTGTTCAATAAAACTCAAAACAGTGTCAGCCGCATCTGTTCCAAATTTGGGAGCGTCCTTAATCCATAACAGCATATGTATATGAGGAGCACCTCTTGCTTGATACTCCTTTCTCCAAAAGAAATCCACAACTTCTCCAAGAGGAGGATTTTTTTTATTGCAGATAAAAGACATCATAGCCTCAAATCTATGATTGAAATACCAGCATACATTAACAGGATCCATAGAGCACAATTATCCAGTTGTCTTCTATTCAATGTTTTTATATTCGAATTTGCCTCTCGAAGAAATTCTAGTAAATCATCCAAAGCGTACTCAGCACAGCTCAGGGTAAGGAACCATGTTGGAGTTCCTAAGTTCTGTAGCATACATTTCAGTTCTCCATGATGACGGTACCAATATTCATTAGTCCCACGCTGACATGCCATCAAATTAATGAGCTGAGATTCTAGATGATCATCTCTCTGGTGCACTTTATCCATAACATTTTTTGCAGATACATTTTGCAGATGTATTCCAGTTTTTAGAATATGATTCACTGCATATGAAAGTACAGACAAGTCACTTTCAAACAAAAGATGAAATATATAAGGGATACATTGTCGAAATCTTGGATCTTCTGCATATGATCTTGTTGTCCGATATTTAGATGCAGGAATCTGCACAGGACGTTCATCATATCCTCCTTTTCCAGTTGGGAATAACTGTGGAAAACAACGAGCTTCCAAGCTCTTTTACCATACACTCATGAGACTTCGTTTTGCTTTTTTCATTTGGAACAAATCAATAATGTTTCCCCTCACTTCTTTTGAATGAAGTGGATGCACACTGTAATGTTCATACATTTCTTCACAACATATCCACTTTTTCAATTCGTCCACTTGACGTTTCAGTATCTTCTGCTAAAACTATTTCTTCTTCTCCTATATAAACATTCTTATAATATGTATTGTTTTTTAGCAAACCTAGGGCCAGATGTAGGTGGCCATTTACCGGCCGGTAACGGCCGATTTGAGCTGTTACCGACCGGTAAATGGGTTATTGGGATGTAGGGGGCCAATTTTACCGAATCGGTAAATTTACCGAATCGGTAAAATACCGAATCGTTATTTACCGATTCTGTAAATACCGATTCGGTAATGCCCATTGATTCCTATGGGCTTCAATGCCCATAGGAATTAATGGGCATGACCGAAACGGTATTTACAGAATCGGTAAATACCGATTCTTAACGAATCGGTATTTACCGAATCTGTAACACCTACATCCCCCCCTCTATTTTACCACTTCTTAAATACCGAATCAGTAAAATTCGGTATTTAAGAAGTGGTAAAATAAAATTACCTACATCTAGGCCATAATGTTGCCTTTTGCACTTTTCTAACATCCACTAACTCCTGCCAGATTTTTTTATTCTTAGTCGGCACACCGTTAACAAGCATAACTAGTGGTTCACTTTGTACACTGTCTACACCAATAGTTTCAATATTTTTCTTTAAATCTAACGGTAAATACACAACCCTTCCTTTTAATCCTCTTTGTAAATCTGAAGGAGGCAATTTACCTGTTTTAGGCTCCTTACGAACAAAAGCCTGAAACGGGTGCACACATTGAATGAGAATAAACTCATAGGTATTGAGATCAGTCAGTTAAGAGGAATAGCAACTAACTCTAAATTATTATGCACAGCTCCAGCAGTCATTCTATTCTCATTTAATTTGTCATAACAATATCTACGAATACGCTGATCAGAACCCAAATTAAGATAAATTCACTACCAACAAATAAGTTGCAAATTCCTTCCATGTATCATTATTTTCTTTTTCACTTTTTAAATACAGATCAACACTCCTAGTCTGATTTTTGTAATGAGTTTGGCGATAACAAATACAAGAAAAATTTGTCCTTTCACCTGAAATCATCTTAAACTTTGTAATTTCATTTTCAAAATTTTTTGTACAACTATGTTCAACATTCTCTGCAACATTTTCTTCTATTAATGTCTGAGTTTCTTCACTCTCTTCTTCTGGACCAAAGTAACAAAACTCAATATCATCACAAACCTTTTTCACATTTGATTCTGACCCACGTAAGAGAGCACAGTTCGACTCATTTTATATTAGTGCTGGACTTTTTGCATAATACAATCTTCTCACTAACTTGGGTATGATGTACTGCCAACATCATGAAATGGTGAAAAACACAAGCGAGAGAATGACCTCGTAAACCAGTGTGCTTTCCAACTCTGCAAGGGTCTAGTCCTTGCAACACCTTCATCTTTTGTTTAACACTTTTTTTACAATATGCTTGTAAGAAATTACGTAAATTATCAATAGATTCTTGTCATACACTACAAATACTTCTACAATCCCAAGTGTACACTGGGGCTTTAGGACGTCTACCTAGAACTTCCTCAGCTATCACTTCTTCTACATTTCTAGGAACCATTTTCTCTTTCTCAATTGGACAACCATTTTTAACCTCATAAGCTCGACCACTGGTGTCAATTCCATGCAACAAATCATTGCTCTGTAAATAACTCTCTTCATTAAAAAAAGGCTCTGAACTTGAACTGGGTTTCCATTGCCCTAAAAAATATCACAATAATTACTTCTGCTAATTACTCTTTTCCGCTTAATTTTGGCCTTCATTAAATGGATTTGTTTATCTAGTGATCGAATTCTCTTCAATACTAAAATGAAGAGTTTCCTCTTTACTTCAAAAGCCTTTTCAACAATGGACTTGATATGCTTCTTCGTTTTATGAAATTGTGTTCTCTTTATATATTTCTTTGTGTGTTTCAGTAAATTATGGACAACTCTGTTGTAAAATAATTTTTGGCGGATTTCTTTATATTGATTTTCTCTTCTTTTACTATAAGTTGTATCCTTTGTTTTTATTTTGCCTTTTTTTGCCTTTCCTATTCTTTGCACTTTTGTTTGTGCTTGGAACATTTTCACTACTTTGCACATTTGCATTTTTTCTTCTCAATCTAGTAATATTTATTATGAAGTCCTTTGAGGTCTTACCAGAAATGTTTCTTTTTTTAGCCACATTTTGTTGATCTTCCAATACTTGTGGTTGAGTTTTTTCAAGAAAATATCCTTTTTTTGATTTTTTCTTCTTCTTTCTTTTTGCGGCATGATAACTTTATTTAAATGATGATAAACAGTATCAGTAAAAAATAAACATAAATAAGTATTTATTAATA
This sequence comes from Lissotriton helveticus, assembly GCF_964261635.1. NCBI lineage: Eukaryota > Metazoa > Chordata > Amphibia > Caudata > Salamandridae > Lissotriton > Lissotriton helveticus. The sequence goes on along the minus strand of NC_136063.1, from coordinate 778,832,271 downwards.
CCTTTAAAACATTATTTTGTATTACTATACAAACACATTTCATACAAATTCTGACAAAAAAACTGTAGGCCTGAAGCAGAACTGTGAAGGTGATAAGAGCACTACATACATAATGCATAGCAGTTTCAAGCACTCCATAACACTAGAACCTGAAGCACTGTATGAGTACATGCATATTTACTAAATGATCACAATACTATAAGGAAAGACACTGAGTGAATTCATAATTGGTTCACTTTTACTTTAGTAAATAGATTATACATGGTACATAAATAGTCACTATGGTTTTGCAACAGTACAGATTCAGAATTTACAATAGTGTAGTGTTGTTTCTCTAGTGTAGGGAGTCGTGCTGAGGTACTGTTGTAGGGTAGTGCAGTGGTATTTCAGTAGTGTAGGATGTCGTGCAGGCATAGATTTAAGGTTTAGGGTAGTGTAACAGTGTTTCATTAGTGTAGGGGGTTGTGCTAGGGTAGTGTTTTAGAGTTTAGGGTACTACACTGGTGATTCGGTAGTGTAGGTGGTTGTACTGGGGGTAGATTTAGGGTTAAGGGTAGTGCAGTGGTCTTTGTGTAGTGTAGGGGTCCTGCTGGGACAATGTTCTAGGATAGTGCAGTGGTGTTTATATAGTGTACGGGGTCATGCTAGGGATAGTGTTTTAGGATTCAAGATAGTGCAGTGGTGTTTGTGCAGTGTAGGGGGTCATGCTGGGGTAGTGCAATGGTGTTTGAGTAGTGTAGGAGGTCGTGCTGGGGTACTGTTCTAGGGTAGTGCAGTGGTGTTTATGTAGTGTATGGGGTCATAGTAGGGATAGTGTTTTTGAGTTTAAGGTAGTGTAGTGGTGTTTGTGTAGTGTATGGAGTCGTGCTGGAGTAGTGTTTTATAGTAGTGCAGTAGATTTTGGGTAGTGTACGGGGTCATACTTGGGTAGTGTTCTAGGGTAGTGCAGTTGTGTTTGGGTAGTGTAGGAGGTCGTGCTGCGATAGATTTAATGTTTAGGGTAGTACAATGGTGTTTGAATAGTGTTTGGGGTCTTGCTGGGTAGTGTTTTAGTGTTTACGGCAGTACAGTCATGTTTATGTAGTGTCGGGGGTCATACCAGGGGTATATTTATAGTTTAGAGTAGTGCACTGGTCTTTGTGTAGTATAGAGGGTTGTGCTGTGGTAGTGTTTTAGCGTAGTGAAATAGTGTTTTGGTAGTGTAGGGGATCATACTGATGTAGATTTAAGGTTTAGGGAAGTGCAATGGTGTTTGGGTACTGTAGTGGGTCGTGCTGTTATAGTGTTTTACAGTTTTGGGTAGTGCATTGGTAAATGGGTAGTGTAGGAGGTCGTACTGGGGCAGTGTTCTAGGGTAGAGCGGTGGTGTTTATGTAGTGTACAGGGTCTTGGTAGGGATAGCGTTTTAGGCTTTAAGGTAGTACAGTGGTGTTTGTGTAGTGTAGGGGTCGTGGTAGGGTAGTGTTCTAGGAAATAAACTGGTATTTGGGTAGTGTAGGAGGTTGTGCTGGGGTAGATGTAAGGTTTAGGGTAGTAAAGAGGTGAATAGGTAGTGTAGGTAGTCAGGCTGGATGTAGATTAAGGGTTTACAGTAATGCAGTGGTATTTGGGTAGTGTAGGAAATCATACTGGGGGTAGTGTCACTGCAAGACTACATGTACTTATTTGTCTGCAAAAACATCAGGCATGCATTCCATAAATTTCAGAACTGCATTTTACTATTACTACTAAACTCATTTTGGAAACACATAATCAATGACTATTTTCTAATTCTACCAAAATGTGAGAACACAATACGTTTTTAACCAATTACATGTTGGGAAACACATGAACTACCAAAATGTTTCTCTCACAGTGATTCCTAAATGCACAGACTCACTGTGTGATTCTAGACAAATATCATTTTTTTCTGATAAATACCATAGTAGGATACTATAGTGGTGTTTGGGAATTGTAAGGGGTCCTGCAGTGATAGATTTAAGCTTTAGAGTAGTGAAATGGTGAATAGGTAGAATAGGGAGTCACACTGGGGTAGTGTTCTAGCATAGTGCAGTGGTGTTTATGTACCATAGGAGATCATGCTAGGGATAGCGTTTTAGGACTTAAGGTAGTGCAGTGGTGTTTGTGTAGTGTAGGGGGTCGTGATAGGGTAGTGTTATGGGAAATAAAGTGGTGTTTGGGTAGTGTAGGAGGTTGTGCTGGGGTAGATATAAGGTTTAGGGTAGTAAAGTGGTGAATAGTAGTGTAGGTAGTCAGGCTGTAGGTAGATTAAGGGTTTACAGTACTGCAGTGGTGTTTGGGTAGTGTATGAAATCATACTAGGGGTAGTGTCACTGCAAGACTACATGTGCTCTTTTGGCTGCAAAAACATCAAGCATGCATTCCATATATTTGAGAACTGCTTTTTACTATGAATACTAAACTCTTTTTGCAAACACATAACCAATGACTATTTTCTAATTCTACCAAAATGTGAGAACACAATACGTGTTCAACCAATTACATGTCAGGAAACACATGAACTACCAAAATGCTTCTCTCAGAGTGATTCCTAAATGCACAGACTCACTGTGTGATTCTAGACAAATAACAATACTTATTATAAATACAGTAGTAGGATACTATTGTGGTGTTTCGGTAGTGTAAGGGGTCCTGCTGTGATAGATTTAAGCTTTAGAGTGGTGAAATGATGATTAGGTGGTATAGGGAGTCACACTGAGGAAGTGTTCTAGCATAGTGCAGTGGTGTTCATGTACCATAGCAGATCATGCTAGGGATAGCGTTTTAGACATTAAGGTAGAGCAGTGGTGTTTGTGTAGTGTAGATGGTCGTGGAAGAGTAGTGTTCTAGGAAATAAACTGGTGTTTGTGTATTGTAGAAGGTTGTGCTCTGGTAGATTTAAGGTTAAGAGTAGTATAGTGGTGAATAGGTAGTGTAGGTGGTCAGGTTGGAGGTAGATTAAGGGTTTACAGTAGTGCTGTGGTGTTTGGGTAGTGTAGGAAATCATACTGGGGTAGTGTCACTCCAAGACTACATGTACTTATTTGTCTGCAAAAACATCAAGCAAGCATTTCATATATTTCAGAACTGCATTTTACTATTAATACTAAACTCATTTTGGAAACACATGGCCAATGACTATTTTCTAATTCTACCAAAATGTGAGAACACAATAAGTTTTTAACCATTTACATGTCGGGAAACACATGAACTACAAACATGCTTCTCTCAGAGTGATTCCTAAATGCACAGACTCACTGTGTGATTCTAGACAAATAACACTATTTCTGATAAATACAGTAGTAGGATACTTTAGTGGTGTTTGGGTAGTGTAACGGGTTCTGCTGTGATAGATTTAGCTTTAGAGTAGTGAAAAGATGATTAGGTAGAATAGGGAGTCCTACTGGCATAGTCTTCTAGCATAGTGCAGTGGTGTTTATGTACCATAGGAGATCATGCTAGGGATAGCGTTTTATGCTTTAAGGTAGTGCAGTGGTGTTTGTGTAGTGTAGGCGGTCGCGGTAGGGTAGTGTTCTAGGAAATAAACTGTTGTTTGGGTAGTGTAGGAGGTTGTGCTGGGGTAGATTTAAGGTTAAGGGTAGTAAAGTGGTGCATAGGTAGTGTAGGTGGTCAGGCTTGAGGTAGATTAAGGGTTTACAGTAGTGCAGTGGTGTTCGGTAGTGTAGGAAATCATACTGGGGGTAGTGTCACTGCAAGACTACATGTACTTATTTGTCTGCAAAAACATCAAGCATGCATTCCATATATTTCAGAACTTCCTTTTACTATTAATACTAAACTCATTTTGGAAACACATAACCAATGACTATTTTCTAATTCTACCGAAATGTGAGAACACAATACGTTTTTAACCAATTACATGTCAGGAAACACATGAACTACCAAAATACTTCTCTCAGAGTGTTTCCTAAATGCACAGACTCACTGTGTGATTCTAGACAAATACCAATATTTCTGATAAATACAGTAGTAGGATACTATAGTGGTCTTTGGGCAGTGTAAGGGGGCCTGCTGTGATAGAATTAATCTTTAGAGTAGTGAAATGGTGATTAGATAGAATAGGGAGTCATACTGGTGTAGTGTTCTAGCATAGTGCAGTAGTGTTTAAGTACCAGAGGAGATCATGCTAGGGATAGCGTTTTAGGCTTGAAGGTAGTGCAGTGGTGTTTGTGCTGTGTAGGGGGTCATGGAAGGGTAGTGCTCTAGGAAATAAACTGGTGTTTGGGTAGTGTAGGAGGTTGTGCTGGGGTAGATTTAAGGTTTAGGGTAGTAAAGTGGTGAATAGGTAGTGTAGGTAGTCATGCTGGAAGTAGATTAAGGGTTTACAGTAGTGCAGTGGTGTTTGGGTAGTGTAGGAAAATCATACTGGGGGTAGTGTCACTGCAAGACTACATTTTATTTATTTATTTATATCAATTATAAAGTGCGCTATTACCAGCCAGTTTCCTGGCGCTGTAATGACAACTCCCTTAGGATTCCGTCCTCTTGCCTAGTGAGTAAAGAGCCATGTTTTAAGGCTTTTCCGAAAAGCCAACAGGTCCGTGCTTTGTCTTAATGCCAACGGTAAGGCATTCCAGGCGTTGGCAGCTCCTCTGATAAAGCTTCTGTCCCCCCAGCGTGCTTTCCTGAAACGAGATGTCCTAATCAACCCCATGCCAGCTGACCTGAGCTGTCTGCCCGGCTTGTACCGTTGGAAATGCTGCTGAATAAACAATTGCCCAAATCCATGTACCGCCTTGTAGACTATGCACATTGATTTAAACATAATCCGTTTGCGCACTGGGAGCCAATGGAGTTTCCCCAGCTCCCGGGAAACGGATGCAAACTTAGGCAAGCCCGCAATAAGGCGGGATGTAGCATTTTGCAGGACCTGCAGTTTGTTGAGCAGCCCCTGTTGGGCCTCAAGGAGTAAGCTGTTGCAATAGTCAAGGCGGGAGAGCACTAGTGCTGTCACCACCGTCTTCTTGCACCCGTCCGGTAGGAAGGGGAAGATCTTCCTGATGATTTTCAAAATCCAATGGATGGAGGAAGTCAGCGCATTTACTTGTGGTTTAAAGGAAAGTTGGTTGTCTATCAGAACTCCCAGGTTCTTAACCTTCGTTACAGGACTGGGGGGGTCCCATTTCTTCTGGCCACCACTTAGGAGTCCAGAAGTTGACATTGGAGCCGAAAATCAGGACTTCTGTTTTGGAGGAGTTCAATTTTAGGCAGTTTCTTGCCATCCAAGTGCTGACTGCAGTCATGCATTCCTGAAACTTGGCGGCTACGCCTTTTTCTCTCCCCGGGAGCAGTGATACAACAATCTGAGTATCATCTGCGTAAGATGTTAATTCTAACCCGTATGACCGGATAACCGGGGCAAGAGAGGATACATATATATTGAAAAGGGTGGGGCTTAAAGAGGATCCCTGGGGGACTCCCCCAGGGAGTTCGAAAGGTCTTGACTTGAATTCTCCCAAGGCCACTACCTGGACCCTGTTCACAAGGAAGGCTTTCAGGATGTTCAGGGCCCTCCCCTGAATCCCGCAGTCCTCTAAACGGTCCACCGAAATACTGTGGTGGACGGTATCGAAGGCCGCGGACAGGTCAAGGAGGACCAGAGCCGCTCGGCCCCCCGCATCCATCGCCTTCCTGATCTCCTCGGTCAATTTGATCAGGGCGGTCTCGGTGCTATGACCTTCTCTTAACCCATGTTGAGCTTTATCCAAGCCCTGAGTGGATCCCAAAAAAGCGCAGAGCTGAGAGTTCATGACCTTCTCTATAAGTTTGGCTGGCAGCGGCAGTCTGGCAATAGGCCGATAACTATTAGGATCGGTGATATCCAGCGAGGGTTTCTTTAGCAACGGCGCAATAGATACCCGTTTCCAGCATGTTGGAAAGTCCCCTGTTTCAAACATCTGATTAAAGAGATTGGCAAGGGTGCCAGCTATTGGAGCTGCTGCCAGCTTTGCCACTGACGCCGGGCAGGGATCGTGGTGTACAGCAGTTTTTTAATTTCTTCGGGGCTCACTGGACAAAACACTGAAAGTTTTGCCTCCTGTGCGGTTTCTGCAAGGTTCCTGTGACTACCATCTAGTAGACTCTGCGCAACCTGAGGCTCAAGTGTGGCGAAAATAAGTTCCACCTTACTTGAAAAGAACTTAGCTAGGTCTTCGCAGAGTTCCTTTCTAGGTAGAATATTCACTGGCTTGGGAATGGCCAAGCTAGATACCGTATTAAAAAGTTCCCTAGGTGAGTTCCTGGTCCCCTCGATACGGTCGGTAAAGTATGTACCTTTGGCCTTCCTTATCATGTCTTTGTATACCCTCTGACTGGATTTAAGTTTTTGTTTATCCATCTCATGGTCATTTTTGCCCCAGTCCCGCTCAAGTTTCTTACAAACCAGCTTGAAATCACTGAGCTCCTCAGTGAACCATGGCGCTGATGGAACAGTGTGAGTAGGGCGGCAGTTTTTTTGGCGGGGCTAGTGTGCTACACGCCCGATCAATCCAGTCAGTGTACATGGCTGTGGCTTTATTCACATCTGCTGGCAGAGTGATCATAGAGGATATCAAAAAATCCTCCAATGCACTACCCTCAACCTTACCCCAGGTTCTGCACGTCCTGGTTGTTTTCCTATCCTGCCTAGCCTTGTGTGGCAAAGAACTAGAAATATTAAACAGCACCGCAGCATGGTCCGACCAGGCAACCGGATCCGTCTTAACAAATTTCAGGTCAAGATTATTTGTAAATATGCCATCCAATGTATGTCCTGCCAGATGCGTTGCCCCCTTAACCACCTGAGTATGTCCCACCCCGTGCATCACCTCCGATAGTGCAACCGTATCCGGGTCTAAACTGCTCTCTAGGTTGAAAATAAAATCTCCCAGTACTGTAAAAGATTTAGGGGTCGATTAGGATCGCGGACGGACTTGAGTCCGTCCGCGACCCCTGAGGAGGAGGGAACGTCCGCATGGGCTGCGGCGTTCCCTCCGATCTGATTAGGATGTGACCGCCAGGGTGGCGGTCACATCCTCTATCTCTAACATTGCGGCGGGTGCAGCTTCAAGCTGCACCCGCCCCAATGTAAAAAATGCATGCACAGCATTTGCGTGCACAAAGCGGCAGGCACCGCGCGGTGCCTGCTGCATTGTGCACGCAAATGCAGGGGGGTACCATAGGTACCCCCCATGTGCACCCCCCACCACCCCTTCACCCAGGGGGCCCGCAACGGGCCCCCGAAGTGAAGGTCCGTATGCTTTTTCACGGCGGAAAAGCCGCCGTGGAAAAGCATAGAATTGCAGACATCCTAATATGCCTGGCGGTGTCTGATAGACACCACCAGACATGTTAGTGCTTTTCTGCCGCGGTCACCTTCCGACCGCGGCGGAAAAGCTGCGGACAGATTATCAGACCCACCAGCCATCCTAATTTGGCGGTGGGTCTGTGGAGGCTCCGCTGCGGTTTTCCCGCATCCTCCGGGCCGGCGGTGGCTTCCGCCGGCCCGGAGGATGCGGGAATTCCGCAATCATAATGACCCCCTTAGTGCATAAGGCTTCCTCCAAAATACTGCCCGCTGTTTCTAGAAACTGGGTCTTTGTCCCAGGTGGTCTGTATAGGAGGCAGCCCTTAAAGGATTGGTGGTTGGACAGCATAAGCTTAAACCCCAAAGCTTTGCACATCTCGGAAGCCACCGGCTGGAAAGACCCTGTGAGGGATGCATGGTAAATAATTGCCAGACCCCCCCCTTTTGCGGGGTCTGTCCAGTACGAAGCTAAGATAGCCTGGTGGAATAGCTTTCACCAAATCTGGCCCGGAAGATGCATCAGTCCAGGTCTCAGTGATAAAGGCAATTTTTATCTCATTATCCTGGATCATCTCAGCACACTCCAGACTGTGCTTTACCAGAGATCTGGCATTAATCAGAAGCAATTTGCATTACTCGTCGCCTCCTTCACTTTGAGATTATGGATATTGGTAGCAGCCCGGACTGGTCTACAAAGGATTGCTGGAAGACCAGCTTGACACGCTGGGCAGCCCAGAATGCCTACCTGCATGTCCTTATTTGGGATCAGACTAATGCAGCTCTCTTTCCTACCTCCAGCATTCAGGTTTAACAGAGCGTTCCGACTGTAGACCCGATATGGCTGGGATACTGTTGGTTGTCGACCAGGGATTGTGGCACTAGGCGCGGGACCGGCGCGGACGGGCGCAGACGGGCTTGCCTCTGGCGCACCTTTGGCGCGCCGCCGGCGCGCCCGCTTCACCCGCCCGCTGCGCAGACGGAACCCCATGGTCATTTTATGGGGCAGGAGGAGGGTGGAAGGCTGCCGACAACTAGTCCGAACCCCTGACAGTCCCCCCAAGATGGCGGCTCCCCCTCTCAACTTCTGTACCTAGTCATCTGCACGGTAAACAGGGGTCAGGAGGCAGTGAAAATCAGGTATGATAGCACCTAAAGCGTGGTGCAAGTTAGAGTGCAATTATGTGCATGTACTTAATTGTCTGCAAAAACATAAAGCATGCATTCCATATATTTCAGAACTGCATTTTACTATTAATACTAAACTCATTTTTGAAACACATAACCAATGACTATTTGCTAATTCTACCAAAGTGTGAGAACACAATATGTTTTTAACCAATTACATGTCGGGAAACACATGAACTACCAAAATGCTTCTCTCAGAGTGATTCCTAAATGCACAGAAGACTCACTGTGTGATTCTAGACAAATAACACTATCCCTTCTATTTTACCAAAACACATTTCATAGAGTAGAATAAGTACTGTATTTTGATGTAGAAACTTCAATCATTTTGCAAATACATACAAAATAACTCGTTTTTAATTCTACCAAAACATTAGAACAGAATAGGTATCTGTGTGCAAACACATAAAATAAACAAATGCTTATCTCAGAATGCTTTCTAAATGCACACACACTCATAATAAAATTCTAGAGAAAAAAAAGTATTCCCTGCACTTTAGCAGGACAAACACATTACTCTGATTAAAATCAAATGCACCACATACATTCCCTCACAAATTATTAACTCACCTTTCCAATTGTTTTCTAGAATATGAATTATGTCAGTCACACAGCAGATTTTCTCATTCAGAATCTCTGTTTTCAACACCTCTCACCAGATCTATAGAATGGCAAAGTTTCCCTCTCATTTTGAACACATATACACATCAAATCACATTGCTTCCCACAGTAATTCAAAACCAAACACACATTTCTATTAGTTAGACATTTCAATCCTTTCCAAACTACATACATTTGAACCGTACCCCCATTCTGCCTTCTGCCTGTTACCACAGAAACACTTCATGGAACACTTAACTAAGCACACAGGTCAAAGGTTCATCACACAATGTTGCTAATCAAAACAGCAAGTGTGCTTGACTTTTCAATATACCAGCTTATCTCATGTAATGTTATTTTCTATCAGTTTTTGTTAACCAATAAGAATCAGGCTTTTAAAAAACAGAAACATGCACCCTAGTTTTCTGTGTAGAATGTTGTCAAACAACCAATCATTTCTTTTCTTTTTTCAACACTGCATCTTATCCACCATTTTAGAAAAATCTTAGTTTTCAAACTGCCATTTCATTTACAGGGACCATCTAAGTGCATCCAGACCTTCTTTCATGATGCTTAGAGTGTGGATTGTGCGACACAGCTATATTTTCTGGAGCCAAAGGTATGCTGAACACAACGGAATTCACAAAGACCTAGGTTTACCAAATGTAGTAATTCAATGGATTAGACAGACAGGGTTAAAGTGGCACCAATTGATGCCATTGGTGAAATCCTTTTTGCATCTCCAACACCCTGACCTCATAATTGGGCACTGTGGTGGCAATGACCTAGGCACTTTGACTGGGGTAGGTCTGGAAATGCTTATGAAGGACACCTTTGGAGAATTGATGTCACTTTTCTCCCAAACTGCCTTTGTCTATTCTAACATATGCCAAAGGGAGAAATGGAACTGCTCCAATCAATTTTGTCCACAGATTGAGAAAACTAGGATACGTGAATAAATCTGTTTCTGCTTTTCTCCCAGAGTATAGAATGGGGTCCATATACCACAACAATATGCATTTCAATATTCAAGGCATCTATAGGAGAGATGGTGTACATTTTACAGATGAAGGGAACAGAGTCTTCCTTTTGAACTTTAGACTCTGCATCGGTACTTACTTGTATGTACTAAAATCTCTCAATAAACACAAGGGCTCTTTTTAGAGCCACCTAACAACTAAACACATAAGCTTGATGTATACCAGAAAAATATTATTTGTTTTTGGCTTGGAGTCACACACCCTACAGATTATGAGTCGTGCATCCAATGCGTGCACACCAGAGGCCGCACTGAGCGCCACACTGGGTGCGCGACTCCTAATTTTACCATAAAAATAAATTAGCCCCTACCAATAATTTCCTTTATCCCCAGGGACCCCATCCCCCGAGGCCTATATAATACGTTAGAGACCGTGGGGGGAGCCTCAATGCCCCACGGTCCAAGCCGGCTCCCCGCGCACTTGCTTTTGCTCAGGGCGAGCAGCTAACATGATGCTACCCCTGGGGAAAAGCTATCTGCTTTCCTATTTGGAAGAGGGAGCAGATTTCCTGCTCTCTCTTCCAAATAGGAAAGCAGTCTTTCATGTGCTCCCACACATGAAAGAAGATCCAGTGGGTGGTGGTTCCCAGGGCTGAGGGTGCCTCAAAACCCCCCTCAATTAATGTTTTGAAGCCCCAGGGGTGGCGATTCCCAGGACTGGGGGGGTCCTAAGACCCCCCACCCTTTTTAACAAGCCCCAGGGAGTGGGGGTCCCCTGGGCTGCGAGGGGGCCCATGAGCCCACCGCATATATTAACTTAGAGCCCCAGGGATGGCGGTCCCAGGGGTAGTGTTTGGGGGATTGGGACCCCCAATACTATTTTTTTTAAATGCCCCGGGATCTGGGCCCCCGGCGGCTAATAACCTTTAAACCGCAGGAGCCAGCACTTCGTTATCTTTTTTTTTCGGCGGAGAAATGCGCAGATCCTACGCGCATCCTGCGATTTAAAAAAAATATATATATTGTTTTTGCCCTGGGGTCCTTGTGGGACCCCCTGAGAAGGCCTAGGGGGGTCAGGGTGTGTCTACCCAGCACCCTTTTCACGTTTTGCACACATATTTCACAGATTTCTTCAACCTCGCTTATACTGAGGCCTGCTCAGAGTGTTCCAAAGGACGCCTAGGGCAAAAAAATAAGAATAAATAAATCGCAGGATGAGTGTAGGATCCGTGCATTTCGCCGCCGAAAAAAAACAACGAAGCGCGGGCTCCAGGGGTTTAAACATTATTAGCCCCCGTACACTATAAACACCACTGCACTATCCTAGAACACTGTCCCAGCAGGACCCCCTACACTACACAAAGACCACTGAACTACCCTAAACCCTAAATCTATCCCCAGTACAACCACCTACACTACCAAATTACCAGTGTAGTACCCTAAACTCTAAAACATTACCCTAGCACGACCCCCTACTTTATTTATTTATTTATGGATTTGTAACGCGCCGGAATCACACCCGAAGGTGTATCTCCGCGCAGTGCTGTGGGGGGATACAGGTCCAAACTGGCGCTAATACTGAAACAGAGTTGTCTTGAGACTCTTCCTGAAGGCTGAATGGCTAGAGCACTGTCTAAGGGAAAGGGGGAGGTTGTTCCACAGACGTGGACCCATAACAGAAAGGGCGCGTCCTCCCTGTCTGGTCTTGTTATGTCGGGGAATCTGCAGTAACAGCTGATTACTGGAGCGTAAGTTACGAGAGGGGCGATGATGGACAAATTTTTCGGCCAAATAGGGTGGCCCTAGGTTATGGAGGCTTTTGTGCACCACGCAGCAGGTCTTAAATTCCACCCGTTTCCGGATAGGGAGCCAGTGGAGCAGTTTAAGAAGGGTCCGGGATGGTGTTCTGGGGGAGGCATTTGTCACCAGGCGTGCCGCGGTATTCTGTACCACTTGGAGTTTGTTTAGCACGCCTTCATTGGCCGCTAAGAGTAGACCATTGCAGTAGTCCAGGCGACTCAATACGAGGGCCTGAACCAGGGTCTTCCTTGTGCTGTCAGGGAGAAGAGGAAACACTTTCCGAAGGAGGCTGATGACATAGAAACAAGACCCCACCGTGGTGTTGGCATGATGTACAAGAGTGAGGTCATGGTCAAGACGGACCCCCAGATTTTTCACCACCTGTTTAGGGGAGGGGGCCTCTCCCAGACTGGTAGGCCACCAGTCAGGGGTCCACAGGATTTTTGCTTCCCCGAACAGCATGACTTCCGACTTTCCCACATTGCACTGGAGAAAGTTCCTGGCCATCCAGCTGGCGACCGCAGTCATGCCATTCGAGAAAGCTTGCCTTACCTCGGGAGTAAAGGTTTTAAAAGTAAACAGCAGCTGAGTATCATCAGCGTATGAAATGGGTAAAAACCCGAAAGACCTCATGATATCAGCCAAGGAGGAGACATAAACGTTAAACAACGTAGGGCTGAGACAGGAGCCCTGCGGGACTCCTCTGGTAATTTTGGTAGAGATGGAGCTAAAGGAGCCCATATTAACCTGCTGGGTACGCTCTGCAAGAAAACTGGTGAACCACGCCAGGGCAGATTTTTCTACGCCAATCTCCTTTAATCTTCTTAGGAGAATGGTATGAGATATGGTGTCGAATGCTGCGGACAATCCAACAGCACCAACACCACAGATAGACCCCTGTCCAGAGACATACGTATAGTATCCGTGACAGAAAGAAGAGCCGTCTCGGTACTATACCTAGGTCTGAAACCTGATTGAGAGTGGTCCAGACAGCCGGTCTGTTCAATGAAGCTGGAGAGGTGGAGATTGACGTGTTTCTCCATCAATTTGCCGACAAACGGCAAAAGGGAGATAGGCCTCAAGTTGGTCATATCCGACCAAGGGATGGAGGTGTTTTTCCTTATGGGCTTGACCAGGGCCTTTTTCCACTCCAGTGGGACTAATCCTTCAGAGAGAGAGCGGTTAATCACCATCTGAATGGTGGGACTAAGAGCATTCCATATAAGATGCATCACTCGGGCGGGGACAAGGTCCGCCGGGCTGCCCGATTTAATCGTCCCAATCAGTGAGTTGACATCATCCAAACTGATCTCGGGGATAGAGGACAGTACAGAAGGGCCAAGTCCAGCTGTTCCGAGCTGAAGGCTAGGAAAGGAATCCCTAATATCGACCAAAGTGGTGGAATGAGCAATATTTTGGTAGATAGAGTCGATTTTATTTGCAAAAAACCCAGCAGTATCATCACACAGTTGTTGGGACACCGTCTCTGGGCTTTCACACGCGATGGGCTTAGTGAAGGTTCGAAGAACCTGGTACAGTATTTTAGGGTCATTGCCAGCCTCAGATAATTGAGAGACAATATGGTTTTTGCGGGCAGCTCTGATATTTCTATGGTAGAGTCTCAAGGCTGAGTGATAGCGAGATTTATCTACTACATTCTGAGAGCTTCTCCAGGCCTTCTCCAACTTCCTACATGCTTTCTTTTCTGCACACAGTGAATCAGAGTACCATAGTTCCTGCCTGCGGTTAGACCGTTGGCAGGAACACTGTTACACTACCCTAAACCTTAAATCTATGCCAGCACGACATCCTACACTACTGAAATACCACTGCACTACCCTACAAAAGTACCTCAGCACGACTCCCTACACTAGAGAAACAACACTACACTATTGTAAATTCTGAATCTGTACTGTTGCAAAACCATAGTGACTATTTATGTACCATGTATAATCTATTTACTAAAGTAAAAGTGAACCAATTATGAATTCACTCAGTGTCTTTCCTTATAGTATTGTGATCATTTAGTAAATATGCATGTACTCATACAGTGCTTCAGGTTCTAGTGTTATGGAGTGCTTGAAACTGCTATGCATTATGTATGTAGTGCTCTTATCACCTTCACAGTTGTGCTTCAGGCCTACAGTTTTTTAGTCAGAATTTGTATGAAATGTGTTTGTATAGTAATAAAAATGTATAATTTGTTCAAGTTATTAATAAATACTTATTAATGTTTATTTTTTACAGATACTTTTTATCATCGTTAAAATAAAGTTATCATGCCGCAGAAAGAAAGAAGAATAAAATGTCAGAAAAAGGATACTTATTTGAATAAAACTCAACCACAAGTATTGGAAGATCAACATAATGTGGCTAAAAAAAGAACAATTTCTTGTAAGACCACAAAGAACTTTATAAAAAATATTACTATATTGAGAAAAAAATGCAAATGTGCAAAGTAGGGAAGATGTTCCAAGCACAAAAAAGAACAAAGAATGGGAAAGTCAAAAAAGGCAATGTAAAAACAAAGGAAGCAACTTATAGTTAAAGAAGAGAAAATCAATATAAAGAAATCCGCCAAAAATTATTTTCAACAGATTTGTCCATAATTTACCGAAAGACACAAAGAAATATTGAAAGAGAACACAATTTTATAAAAAGAAGAAGCATATTGAATCCATTGTTGAAAAGGCTTTTGAAGTAAAGAGGAAACTCTTCATTTTAGTATTGAAGAGAATTCGATCTCTTGATAAACCAATCCATTTAATGAAGGCTAAATGTAAGAGGAAAAGAGTAATTAACAGAAGTAATTTTTGTGATTTTTTTTAGGGCAATGGAAACACAGTTCAAGTTCAGAGCCTTATTTTAATGAAGAGAGTTATTTACAGAGCAATAATTTGTTGCATGCAGTTTACACCATTGTTTGAGCTTATGAGGTTAAAAATGGTTGTCTAATTGAGAAAGAGCAAATGGTTCCTAGAAATTCAGAAGAAGTGATAGCTGATGAAGTTCTCGGCAGACGTCCTAAAGCCCCAGTGTACACTTGGGATTGTAGTAGTATTTGTAGTGTACGCCAAGAATCTATTGATAAATTACGTAATTTCTTACAAGCATATTGTAAAAAAAAAGTGTGAAACAAAAGATGAAGGTGTTGCAAGGACTAGACCCTTGCAGATTGAGAAAACACACTGGTTTGCAAGGTCATTCTCTGGCTTGTCTTACTAGGAAAGTAAGTCAAAGTGTTTTTCACCATTTCAGGATGTTGGCAGTACATCATACACAAATGCGGAAGTTAGTGAGAAGATTGTTTAAAGCAAAAAGTCCAGCAAATAAGTTGAACAGTGCTCTTTTACATGGGTCAGTATCAGATGTGAAAAAGGTTTGTGTTGATATTGAGTTTTGTTACTATGGTCCAGAAGAAGAGAGTGAAGAAGACATTAATAGAAGAAAATGTTGTAGAGAATGTTGAACATAGTTGTGCAAAACATTTTGAAAATGAAATGACGAAGTTTAAGGTGATTTCAGGTGAAAGGCCAAATTTGTCTTGTATTCGTTGTTGCCGAACTCACTACAAAAATCAGACTAGGAGGGTTGATCTGTATTTTAAAAGTGAAAAAGAAAATAATGATACGTGGAAGGAATTTGCAACTTATTTGTTGGTAGAGAATTGTTTTGATTTGAGTTCTGATCAGAGTATTTGTAAATACTGTTATAACAAATTAGATGAGATTATGTTGCCTGCTACAGCTGTCCATAATAATTTAGTTAGTTGCTATTCCTCCAGAACTGACAGATCTCAATACCGATGAGTCTATTCTCATTCAATGTGTGCACCCGTTTCAGGCTATTATTCGTATTG
Organism: Lissotriton helveticus; assembly: GCF_964261635.1. Classification (NCBI taxonomy): domain Eukaryota; kingdom Metazoa; phylum Chordata; class Amphibia; order Caudata; family Salamandridae; genus Lissotriton; species Lissotriton helveticus. The sequence goes on along the minus strand of NC_136063.1, from coordinate 778,816,542 downwards.
AGCCTGAAAGAGGTATATTGCCTCCTTCAGACTTACAAAGAGGATTAAAAGGAAGAGTTGTGTATTTACCGTTAGATTTAAAGAAAAATATTGAAACTATTGGTGTAGAGAGTGTAGAAAGTGAACCACTAGTTATTCTGGTTAATGGTGTGCCGACTAAGAATAAAAAAATCTGGCAGGAGTTAGTGGATGTTAGGAAAGTGCAAAAGACAACATTGTATTTGATAAAAAAACAATACATACTATAAGAATGTTTCTTTAGGAGAAGACAAAATAATTTTAGCAGAAGATACTGAAACGCCAAATGGACAAATTGAAAAAGTGCATATGTTAAGATGGTAAGGAATCTATAAACATTACATTTTTCATCCACTTATTCCAAAGAAGTGATGGGAAACACTACTGATTTGTTTCAAATGAAAAAAGCAAAAGGAAGTTCCATGAGTGTATGGGAAGAGAGCTTGGAAGCTCGTTGTTTTCCACAGTTATTCCCAACTGGAAAAGGAGGATATGATGAACGTCCTGTGCAGATTCCTGCATCTGAATATCGGACAACAAGCAGAAGATCCAAGATTTCGACAATGTATCCCTTACATATTTCATCTTTTGTTTGAAAGTGACTTTTCTGTACTTTCATATGCAGTGAATCATATTCTAAAAACTGGAATACATCTGCAAAAATGTTATTGATATAGTGCACCAGAGAGATGATCATCTAGAATCTCAGCTCATTCATTTGATGGCATGTCAGCGTGGGACTAATGAATATTGGCACCGTCGTCATGGAGAACTGAAATGTATGCTACAGAACTTAGAAACTCCAACATGGTTCCTTACCCTGAGTTGTGCTGAGTACGCTTGGGATGATTTACTAGAATTTCTTCGAGAGGCAAATTCGAATATAAAAAACATTGAATACAAGACACCTGGAGATTTGTGCTCTCTGGATCCTGTTAATGTATGCAGGTATTTCAATCATTGATTTGAGGCTATGATGTATGTTATCTGCAATAAAAAAAATCCTCCTCTTGGAGAAATTGTGGATTTTTTTGGGAGACAGGAGCATCAAGCAAGAGGTGCTCCTCATTTACATATGGTGTTACAGATGCGGATGATACTGTTTTGAGTTTTATTGAACCATATGCAACTTGTTCTGTACTCAAAAGCACAGAAGAAAACAACTTAAGAGCACAAGTGTTACGATTCCAAAACCATTGATGTGGAAAATACTGTCGACAAAAGTACAAATCTAAGGACAAGTTCTACACCAAATGTCGTTTTGGATTTCCACGCCCTGTAATATCGAAAGGAAGAGTGAACAGTTTTATGTCATCTTTGCGACATACTATCACAAGAAAGTCTCCCAAAAATACCTACAACTTAAGAAGAATAAAAGAATAAAAATACATAAATGACCACAACCCAGTCATTTTGTCCATGTGGAGTGCTAACATGGATATTCAATATGTTGCAGACAATTCCATTGCTGTTGCTCGATATGTAACATCTTATATTACAAAATCAGAAAAGACGGAATTGAAAGAAATTTCTCACAAGAAGGCTCTAAGTAAGAAATTATACAGTTTCATCGCATTTATCGCATGAAACTGTATTATGTTATCGCATCGAGAAATCGGAGCGTATGAATGCGCAGATTGGTTATCATCTGCAAGTTTATACTCCAAATCTACAATAATCATTTATGTGAGTCTAGGCCTTGCAGCAATGTGAAATCGAGTACTGAAATCTGTACAAAAAATTGAATATTTAGCAGCAAAAGATCCAGAAAGTACCGATTTTTTTAAAATGAATATGTTGGACACATATCATCCAAACAGAAGTCATCATCTTAAGATCTATGAAGTGCTGCAAAACTACACTTTGAAACGGAATACTACAGAGAACATCAATGATGGAAATTACGGAGTCATTGGTTATGAAGGATGTTTGGTGAAACAAACTAAAGGAAATTTGATTAATCACAGGAAGCTGAGTTGAGACACTGCTGATAAAAGGGAATTTTACTATTTAGCCCTTTTACAATTATTCAAACCATGGTGTTCAGAACTCGAATTACTTGGAAATTTCCAGAGCTATGAAGATTTCTTTAATGCTTGTAAAGATAGCATTCAATGCTGTGCTTTTGCAAATTATGGGAAAACGTTGAACGATGAAATTGATCAAAAAGCTACAATTGCAGCTGAGATTGCTAGTCACTTATTCAAAAATAAGGGGGAACCCAGTAAGCCTTTGGCATCTGGGTAAACAAAGTCATATATAAAAAAAAAAAGGATGCCAAGGACACCAATAACACACTAATAGTACTAGGCGAGAAAACTCAATTATCCCATCCTATGACGAGTATATTATCTGGAACAAAAACAAATTATAATATTTTTTGTAAGGCTTCCCACCTCCGCACAGAACACACAATGTATTATTTTTCTTATTTATTTGTTCAATTGAATTGAAATAACGTTGGATTTAGGCAAATATAATTTTTATGCCCATTTCCTACGTGTAAACGAACAAACACATATATATACACATCACTTTTTTTACATAAATATATACAAACAAATATACATACATTGATCTAATAACATCTCTTTTTCAAAAGATGTAGCCCAATTTCTTTCTAAAGGATGCTTGCTACATGTAAAGACTCAGCATTCCTTATCGAGTAAGATCAACCAAAACTATACACAAGGGGTATAACAAGTCTATATCTTTTTTTTAGACCTTTCTTAAGTCCCTTGCCCCTTGTGAAAGCAAATGTTTTTTAACAACTTAAAATACTTTGGCTTGTGTCTTCTTTGAAAAATGTCGACGCGTTTCAGCCCTCACAGTATGGGCCTCATCAGGACTCGGGCTAGCAAAATATTCAGTCTACAAGATCAAAAAAATCATGTATCACTATATACATCTTATAAATAAATATGTAGAGAGATCAGGGTTCTATATTTGATATTTACATATCTACATACTGGAGCAACCCAGTAGCCTCGAAGTGGTCAGATTACCAAGAAATCAAACCCTTAGTGCCATTATTCTAAAACATGTGTGCACCCCGTGCATTTAAACTTTCAACCGATCATCCATGCACATTATAATTGTGAATACAAAAACCCACCCTGTGTCATGTTTTAATTTGAGATGTCATCAGTGATGTCATGAGTGATGTCACTGACCATGTCATGAGTGATGTATTATATGACGTCATCAGCAGTGCATTGTGGGCGCGCGAGTTATAATTAGCTGAACTAACTATAACGGGTGAATTTCAATGGTTTTGTATGAGTGAAATATCCAGCTAACTATAACATGTGTGAAACCTATGTTTTATTCAGTGATTTTCTATGGTTTTTTAAATGCTAATTTCTAACTATAATGTGTGTGAAACCTATGGTTTTTTCAGTGAATTTCAAAGGTTTTGTAAATGATAATTTTAAAATGTATTAATTATTATATTTCTTTCTTTTTATAGAAATTTCCTAAATTTTTATTATAAATATGTTAATTTTTTTATTTATTAAGTTATATTTCATACTCTTAATGTAAAATATGAACAAAACTAAATTAATTTTTTATCTATATTTTTTAATATATCAAAATTAAATTCCATGTAATTCCTTTTTCATTGTTTTTTGGTAATCGTACCGTACGTGTACGGTGATCGCACTATACTTTGTACTACTAATCGTTCTTAGCACGTACCCGCACATACACTACGAATACGCTTTGACGTTACGCGTCGCATCAACACTTCCGTGTGACGTCATGTACGGCACCCCGTACGCGAAAGGCGCGAATGTTTTTAATTGTTTAAAAACATATTTATGTATTTAATGTACATTCTTTATCTGGGATAACTATGAAAATAGTTTTTGTACCTTTTAATAAGCGTATATTACTTTTAAAAGCAATTACGCAAATTGCGGCGGGACGTCATACGTACTTGCATCATAAGAGCACCATAAGCACACCGTAAGCATACTCAAAGCTATGTGACTTTCAAAGAACAGATGTAATTGGTTCATAATACTTCCTATTCTAACTGTTGAAAGACCCCACCCATTTTAATCATTCTTCTTTGACTTTCATTGAAGGAACACCTTTTTCTGAAGGAGCTGTGTTTTCATTGTTTTATTATGACTGCCCGGCAAGAAGACACTTCACAACACTCTTCTGAGGAAGAATTTGTGGCAGAAGATCCACCCAAAAAAATAAAAAAGGCAGTGATATGGAAATTCTATTCATTTCCATCAGGTGAAAAAAAGATAAATGCTGCAAAAGTAACCTGCAAAATCTGCTCTGTTGTACTATCTAGAGGGAATCCGAACAAACATTATTCCTTCGGCACTGCAAGCATGGTGAGGCATGTCAAGATACAGAACCCTGTAAATTATGCCCGTGCTGCATGCACCAGAGTCAGGGAGGACATTCCACCAGCAGAACCAAATACTTCAACAGGATCTGCAAGTCCACATCCAGACATTCGTCCGGATTTCGCCGATTTCATAACATATTTCAATGTAAATTTTGTAAACAACTATTATGCTACGGTGAACAGTCGATTGATTTAATTTGCAGGAGGAAACAGCAGCACCAGTGCTGTTGGTGTAAATCTTTTTTTATATTTGATCCTGTTAAAAGCTTTTTTGTTTGCAGTTCCTTTTTTTTCCTTAAAAAAAAACTGTTAAAAAAAAACTACAAAACAACAAAACAAAAAAAAAGTTATTTTCAGAACTACCTACTCTGGTTTAAATAAAGAGCTAAACTTGTATGCTAGTGTGTGAAAGTTTAGATGTATGTATGTGTAGTGCATGATTGACTGAAAGAATACATTACTAGTGTATGGTGAATGTGAAAGTGCAGAACTATAAGGAAGTGCTACAGCTTAAATCTATAGGGTGTTTACTTATAGTATAATGTAGTACATCTGAAGCACTCGAATGTAACCTATGTGCATAAATATGTTAAAAGTCTATACTTCCCTTTGCACTGCTAGTGAAACTGCATGGGTGAATTTGTAAGTGTTTCTTAGGGGCAGATTTACAAACCCCTTGTGCCTATTTTACACCGCCGTTGCATCACTTTTCTGATGCAGCGGTGGTGCAAAAAGTGCGCCATGGTGTGTGGTATTTATAATGTGACGTATCTGGGAGGTGCGTCACATTGTAAATCCCTGTACCAGAAGGAGACATTCCTACATTGGGGGGGTAGGGCGTTCCGGCGCAGGAACACCTCCTAAAAGTGGCTGAGTGAAATCTGCAATATTTCATTTTGTCACTTTTGGCCTCATGCTGTGTCAAAATCCTGCACTAGCTTGAAGCAGATGTAAGGATTGACACAGCATTCTGAGCATAGGGCCCCCAGAGCATTGCTGGAGATGAGTTGCACTTGCAACATAACTCAAACAATGCACCACCTTTACAGCACAGATACATCACATATCTGTGCTGTTTTTGTCCCATGGTGCACTGCATTGTAAATATGGCGCATCCATGGTGGTGGTGTCACGGTGCATAATAACTGGCATATTCCTGGGGATATGCCAGTTATTGTATATGTGCCCATTAGTGTTTTAATGTAGTGAATGGATTACTAAATACCGATGAATGAGTCACTACAAAACTAAAACAGCAGTGACAGACTGTTTGGTGGAAGTGCAAGGGTACAAACTGGGGAATTGAAGGTATAAAAGACAAGTTTGCAAGTACATAGAAGCCTGCATGCATAGTCTTCAGGGGTTTGAAGCAGTCTATGGCCCAAGGCCTATTTTAATGCATGAATACTTAGGTAGTGAGTGGATGATTACAGTTCTGCAAGGAAAGTGCCTGATTGAATTTATAACGGCCTCAGTTTTACCACAGTATATAGATGAACACATACTGCTGAATGGCTCACTACAATATTGAAACAGTAGTGTCAGAGTGTTTGGTGAAAGTGCAAAGATACAGACTGGGGAATTGAAGGTATGAAAGTTTGCCGGTGCATAGTACACTTCATGCATAGTCTATAGGTGTTTGAAGCAGTTCATGCCCTAAGGCACACTTTCCACCATGAGTACTTGGGTACTGGCTGAATAATTACAATTCTGCAAGGAGAGTGTGTGGCTGAATGTATAGCTCTTTACTTTTACAACAGTGTATAGATAAGCATATACTGCTGTATGGTTCACTAAAATACTGAAACAGTAGTGTAAGAGTTTTTGGAGAAAGTGTAACGATACACACTGGGTAATTGAAGATATAAAAGGCAAGTTTGCTGTTGTAAACAACAGTGACTGCATAGTCTATAATGATTTGAAGCAGGGGAATGGGGGTGCGTTCAAGCGCAGAAACACCTCCCAAAAGTGGCTGAGTGAAATATACAAGATTTCACTTTGTCGCTTTTGAACTCATGCTGCGTCAAAACCCTGCACTTGCTCGAAGCAGGTGAAAGGATTGTCTCAGCATTGTGAGCATAGAGCCCCCGAGCATTGCTAGAGATTCGTTGCACTTGCAACGCAACTTAAGCAATGCGCCGCCTTCACGGCAGAGATACATCACATATCTGTACCGTTTTTGCCCCATAGTGCACCACATTCTAAATACTGCACATCCATAGTGATGATGTCACAGTGCACAATAACTGGCATATCCCTGGGGATATGGCAGTTATTGTTGCATCTACCCATTAGTGTTTTTATATAGTGAATGGATTACTACACACTGATCAATGAGTCACTACACACTGGGACAGCAATTCTGTTTTTTTTACGATTCAAGATGGCCGCCGCGGTAAGTTAGGCGAGCCAGAGGGAGTCTGACATGAGAGGCGGACAGTGCGCGGATTAAGGTATGCACCGTGTCTCTCTCTTTTTCCTCTTTAGAGGATTTCGTATTGATCACAGAGACAGCTTAAATGATATTAATAGTGTGAAATGAAATGAAATGAAATGAAATGAAATGAAAAAAGTATTTAATAAAGCGCACTGCGGCCAAGCGGCTTCCTGGCGCTGGGGACCTAATCAGAGCTCACAGAAGGAGACCGGGGAAACTAAGAAGGGAATGCCTGAGAAAAAAAGAAAAGTTTTGAGGGCCTTACGAAAGTGAGTGTAAATGGGAATAGAACGAATAGAAAGAGGGAGGCTGTTCCAGAACTGGGGGGCCAAGACCGAAAACCGGGTGCCTCCCGTTCTGGATTTGCGAAAGCGGGGGATGTGCAAAAGAGAGAGAGAGGAAGAACGAAGGGTGCGACAGGGGGCGTGAGAGGAGATGAGAGAAGTGATGAAAGAGGGGGCAGAGCGGGAAAGAGCCCGAAAGGCTAAGCAGGCCAGTTTAAAGAAGGATCTGAAACGAATAGGAAGCCAGTGAAGGGATTTGAGAGCGGGAGTGATATGGGAGAATTTGGGAAGGGACAAAATGAGGTGGGAAGCCTGATTTTGGATGGCCTGAAGCCGACGGATTTCGTAGGCAGGTATGCCCACGTACAGGCCATTCCCATAGTCAAGGCGAGAGGTGACTAAAGCCATGACTATGGTTTTGAGTGCGTCGATGGAGAAAAATCACGAGATTTTGCGGATGAGGCGGAGGGATAGAAAACAAGAAGACACGACGGAACTGATCTGACTGTGCATGGATAAGTCATGACTGACTTTAATACCAAGGGTGCGAACAGAGGGGACAGGTGAGGGGGGAGGGCCAAAAGAAAGGGGCCAATGTGCAGGGGACCACGGGTTAGAGGGACCACCAGTGAGGACAAGTTCCGTCTTGTCAGTATTGAGCTTAAGATGGTTAGCGCTCATCCACTCGGAAATGAAAATTAAGGTGGAACGAAATTTAGAAAGGGATGTCCGGAGAAGAAAGGTCGAAGATGAGCTGGAGGTCGTCGGCGTAATTGTACACAGAGACCCCCAGCTCAAGAAGAGAAGAAATGAGAGGATAGATATAAAGATTAAAGAGAAGAGGGGAGAGGGAGGAACCTTGGGGCACTCCACAGATGACCGGGCGGGAGGGGGCAGAGAAACCGGAAAGGTGAACGGCCTGGGACCTATCCCGAAGGAAGGACGCGAGCCAGGATAGGGCCGCGCCCTGAATGCCCGCTGCGCTGACACGGTCTAAAAGAATGGAATGGTCAACCGTGTCAAACGCAGCGGAGAAATCGAGAAGGACCAGGGCTTGGGGAAGGTTAGAGTCAGCCTTCCCCTTGAGTTCATCCAGAACCGCGAGGACCACTGTCTCCGTAGAGTGGCCCGGGCGGAAGCCCGCCTGGTGGGATGCCAAGAGGCCGTTCTCCTCGATGTACGAGGAGAGGCAAGAGGTAACATGGACCTTGAGGATCTTACTAAGGTAAGGAAGAAGGGAAATGGGTCGAAAATTAGAAGGGAGAGAGGGATCCAGACCAGTTTTTTTTAGAATAGGAAGAACAATTGCAGATTTAAAAGATAAAGGAACAGAACCGAGAGCCAAAGAAGAATTAAGTAGAGCAAGAGGGGGGTCAGAACAGTTAGTGAAGAGGGTTTAAGAATACATGCCGGTGCACAGTCCGCAGGGGAGCCCGACTTGACTTTGAACAGATATTTAAAAAATAAATCAGGGGAAATAGGGGGGAAAAGAACAAAGGAAGACAAGGGAGGAGTGAGGGGAAGGGTGAGGCTGGGTTGAGGCACAGTGGGAATGTTAGCTTTAATCTTCACAATCTTGTCAATGAAAAAGTCATTGAGTGACAAACAGAGAGACTGAGAGGGAACCAAACTAGGGGAGGAACAATCGGAAGTGGCAAGATTGTGAACCAAGGAGAAAATTTCACGGGATTTGTTGGCAGAGAGAGCTACTCTCTCCGTGAAATAAGATGTTTTGGCCGCTAAAATCGCTTTTTTGTAATTGATGAGAAGTTGTTTGTATCTGGCGCGCAGAGAGGGGCAATACTTCCGTCTCCAGAGGCGTTCCGACCGTCTACGGTCGAGCTTTAACGCTTTAAGCTCTGGAGAGAACCATTTGTGCGAATCGTAGGGGCGAACCGCTTTGATCTTTCTGAGCGGGGCCACTAGGTCACACGAGGAAGATAGCCATGTGCTGATGGCGTTAACCTGAGATTCAAGGGGAAGATCAGTGAGGTCAGGGGCGGAAGAAGCCAAAGAGAATGAAAGGGAGTCCAAGTCGGTCTTATTCCAGTTGCGGGCTGAGATGTTTTTAGGAGGGGAGGGCTTGTCGACCACACCCAAGTGAATAGAAAAGGAAATAATAAAGTGATCCGACCAGATGCAAGGAGATATAGAGGGAGGAGAAACGAGAGGACAAGAAGACCAGATTTGGTCTAAGATGTGACCTTGAACATGGGTGGGAACTGTGACATAAGATGTGAGATTCAAGCATTGGAGGGTGGCAGAAAAATCTTTAGAGGGAAAATCTTCCCTAGGATCACCCGGCCAGAAGTTAAAGTCGCCGAGCAATAGGACGGAAGAATGATTGACCACCAAGGTGGCCAAAAGGTCCTGAAGGGAAGCTACAAAAGAAGGCATAGATTGAGGGGGACGGTAGACAAGGACAACAGCAAGAGGGGCAGGAAGATTGAGGGAGCGGGCCACCAGGTAGTCCACATTAGGTATAGGGGGGTGAGAAAGAAGTTGGAATTTGAAGGTCGACCGAATGATCATTGCCACTCCTCCCCCAGCCTTGCCATCCGGGCGATCAGCTCGGAGGGCGTAATAGGTATCGGGGAGGATGGCTAGAAGATCTGGGAGGGAATCAGCAGTAAACCAAGTTTCAGTGAGAAAAAGTAAATCGGGGGAATCGGTAACCAAAAGATTAAAGAGTGCTGTCTGGTGTTTAACAGCGGAGCGGGTATTAAGTAGATAAGCGGAGGCAGCGGTAGGAGCAGGGGGAGGGCGGGAGGCAAGGGGAGGTTTAGTAGAGAAAGAGATGGGACTGTGAGAGGACCGTGTCAGGTGTGATGGGGGAGAGGTGAGAATGCCAAATGTATCGAGATGTTGCAATAAAGAGGGTGAAGGTGAAGAGGTAGCGGAAAGAGCAGTGAGTTGAGCGGGAGTGTAAACCAGTGAAGGAGCAGAGTGTGTGGCCCCAGGTCCCGGCCCGTCGCGGACGGGCGCAGACGGGCTTAACTTAGGCGCAACTTCGGCGCGCCTTCGTCGCGCCCGCTGCGCCCGTCCGCTGCGCCGCCGAAAAAGAGGAGCCATAATGTAGGGACACATGAGGGGAGGGATCAGGGGGCGTGGCAGGGGAGGAGGAGCCAAACAACAGCTGCAGCGAGCCCAGACCCGCCCAAGATGGAGGAGCCGCCCGTCCCACTCCGAGAGACAGGCAAGGAGGGGGCGATCAGCGGAGGCGGTCTGGGTGACGTGCAGGAGAGAGGGCAGCCAGGGAGGAACTGAGCGCTAAGTCCGAAGCGCTTGAAGGCAGTGCAGGTAGGCACAGTTTAAAAAAAGTCAAGTAGAATATAAAAAGAACGTTGCTCCCGGAGAAGCCTCGGGAGATCTGAAGGCATGTTTAGGCGAGCGAGCAGGTGTGTGCCTAAAGTACTTGCCAGGGGGGGAGGAGCCAAACAACAGCTGCAGCGAGCCCAGACCCGCCCAAGATGGAGGAGCCGCCCGTCCCACTCCGAGAGACAGGCAAGGAGGGGGCGATCCGCGGAGGCGGTCTGGGTGACGTGCAGGAGAGAGGGCAGCCAGGGAGGAACTGAGCGCTAAGTCCGAAGCGCTTGAAGGCAGTGCAGGTAGGCACAGTTTAAAAGTCAAGTAGAATATAAAAAGAACGTTGCTCCCGGAGAAGCCTCGGGAGATCTGAAGGCAGGTGTGAAGGAAGTGTGCACGTTTCATTTACGATGCAGCACGTGACACTTCTAGCCAGGGATTGGAACGGCCCGAATTGGGTCCTTGGAATACACGGGGAAAACGAGCAGCCTGCTCAAGCACAGAACAGGTATGCCGATTTGTGTAACTGCCACAGGCTATGTGCATGCTGACATTTAATGCTTTAAGCGCTTATGGGCCCGTGACCTCAATCGGTCCTTTATTTTGATAGGTTCCAGACTGAATTACCGGCATTTGCACAAAGAAAACCCAACCCGCATACAATTCAGGATATAGATAAGAGGTATGGGAGATTCGGCGATTCTAACGTGTAGTGCTTTCACGTTTTGAGTGAAATGATCAAACATCATGTACAAATCTCTTTTTTAATAGGATCACTAATGTAGTGACCACGACTTCTTCCTCCCCTCCCAGCGGCAACGGATGGTGCACCTGGAGGTATGTTAATGTAAAATTTGAGTATTTGAAAGCTAAGCAACTTTGTGTCGGGGCAGGCACTCTTACATAGTTTGCGCTTCATTTTTTAGAAATAAAAGTTGAAATACAGAGACCCTTTCAATATTGCGTCCTCAGCGACATACATGAAAATATTCCTCGCCTGGTGAAAACATACAGGTATATTTTGACGAGTTTACAAATAATAAATGATTGACTTGAGGCGTACAGGTTGTCAATAAAACTTTATTGTTTTCTTGCATCCTATACAGACAAAATAACAAAGCCCTGATGAGGGTTTGAGAAGTTGTTACTCGAACCTGAAACGCGTTGGCATATTTACAAGAGATAACTATTTCATCAATTGCTACAAGAAATTAGACACATGCTATTTTGCTCTTGTTATTAGACGTTAGCTTTGCTTGTTTTTTGGAATAAGAAATTGATTTATTAACAGTGACAAGATGAAATTTTAATGTTTAATGTTCATTGTCATTTGGATGTACTTTTGCTTTGTGTGAATGTTTTCTTGTAAAGTTTGCCATGTTTGTAATGTAATGTAATTGGTCATATATGTATCTTCTTTTTTTGCCAAAAAGAATAAACCCCCGCCAAAAAAGTGTGATTAAAAACAGAAGTGATAGGTATAAATAAAAGTACCTGACCAGATTTAATGAATTTTTTATTTGGTCTTTAAAATAACTGTAGTAGGAGAAAAGTCAGCACAATTATTGACCCCTCTCCCAACATTTAAAAGCCCCTTGGGGAGGTGGTAAATTAATCGAGACTGAATACGTTAGTACAGCCTACTGTGCTTACGCTACCAGGAAAACACAACAACAGTACATGGCCCAGATTTCAATTGTAGTGATTTCTTAGTTCCAGGTCTGGTTGTCAGATCGGCACACACACTCCCTCATGGCTCGTATAAACCCTCACCACACCCATGTAGCGCATTCGTCACTACACACGTGACCCTATGTATAAAAAAGATGAAAAGCACGTGTTGTACGTCATTTTAGAATTGTTCCCAAAGTACCGAACAAGTGGCCCACTACTACAGGCTTGGCCTCTTTGGTCACTGAGTTAGTGGTGCCCGAAGCACTGAGAGGGTGAAGAACCTGCGATGATGATGATGGGAGCACGAGTATGTCGTTAGCCATAGAGATATCAAGACTCTGCACCATATATGAGACTTCTTTGTTGGAGATCGGGACTACATCATGCAGAAGGTGTCTTTTCTACGAAAAGGTGAGCAGTGAGGCTTGAGTACGCATCGGAGGGAGTCAGGGTTGTAGCAGACTAGATACAAAAACGCAAATTAGTATTTTAGACGAACGCACTTTTTTTACCCAATAGCAGAAACGTTTTTATAATCGCTGAAATGTCCGGAATATTACCAATACAAACAGTTTGTAGAAATGTGAGAAGGAACGTCTAACCCCAAATTAATATAGTAACAATTTCCAATCATAACATCTTTCTTTTATTATCTTTTAGATGTAGAGCTTCAAGATGGATTATGTCCTGCACGTGGTGAAAAACACCGGTGACGAAAAGGTGAGCTGCGAGTATTGTTTTTAATTACTCTCTTATTTCCTCTCTCGTTTCATAAAAAAATTACACACAATGTTAACTTCCTTTTTATCTTACAGGTTGTGTTTTACAAATTGATGACCCCCCCCAAAGAAACTTTCAAAGGTCTATGTTCGTGTATTCTGCGATGATGCGTGGACATTGTAACAAGCCTCCTTCGACAAGTACTGCCCCCTCTTTCAATGACGGCAATGGCACAAGGTGAGCAAAGAAGCATGTTTCCGAAAGAACGACAAGTTATCTGTGCAAGGAGAGAATGTGTGGAACATTTACATTTGCAAATCATATTTAAAATTGTATACACTTAATACTTTAAAAGGGTGCTCTGTTACACTCTAATCCACTTACTAACAATTCCGAGTTACGGTATCTAACGCAGAGTCACACCGGATTAAAAAATGTTTTTTATACTTTTGTATATTCAAATTAAGTACACAATACAAACAATTCATATACAGTAAAAAGTCCCCTTTTACTGTATATGAATTGTTTGTATTGTGTACTTAATTTGAATATACAAAAGTATAAAAAAAAAAATTTAATCCGGTGTGACTCTGCGTTAGATACCGTAACTCGGAATTGTTAGTAAGTGGATTAGAGTGTAACAGAGCACCCTTTTAAAGTATTAAGTGTATACAATTTTAAATATGATTTGCAAATGTAAATGTTTCTTTAAAAAAATAAAACTTTGAGAGTAACAAAGAATGACATTCTAGTGTGGAGTACTAATGTTAACTAAAATCATAATCACAAAGTAACAAGAATTGATTCAAATGTGTAGTCCTCATGGTCACTAACTGAAAGATTAATACACAGAAAGGAATTTCTTTTTGATAAGTATTTGATACCCAGTCCTTTCTGGTCCCTGGGAAACTCTCTTTTTTTGGAGATGGAGAATGTGTGGAATGCAGCAGGTGCGTAAAACACACATTGGGCTAACGAGGCTTCAACTAGGATGAGATAGCTTCCTGGGCCCACACACAGTCGCACCCGAGTACTTCACAGGTTTTTAAAGACATTTTGCTTGTTAATGAGGCTTTGGTGTCCCCCCCGCTTATAGCCTCTGCAGCTCCACTCTTCTTTTTGCTTGAAGTTAAGCGCCCCCCAAAAAATGTTTTGTGCCCCCCCTATATGTTTGACTGTGGTTGCGCCTCTGGCTTCAGGCACCTCCCCCTGTCGTGTGTGTCTCTCCGACGTTTTATTGTCCTTTTTTCTCTCTTCCTCTTTCTTACTCTCTCACATCGTTTCTCTTTCTTTTTAAAAGGTTTGGACGCTACTATCTCCAGTCTGCTGTATAGAACCTTATCTGAGTTGAAGTGGTGAACTCTCTTGGTTACAGTGAAGGCTTCTTCAATACCTAGAGCACCCTCCTTGAATGACGCCAATGGCACTAGGTGAGCAAAGAGAGTGGGTAGTGTGCAGCAGCTTGACTGTGTAGAAATGCATAATTACCTCCGAGTAGTGACAACAGATACGTTACAACAGTCTGAGAAACAGATCTACAAGCTTATTGTGCCACTTTTGTGTCACTTTTAACATGGGAAAAGTGGCGCAAGGAGCTTGTAAATCTGCGTCTGACTTTTCAAGAAAAAATCTCAACTCCAGACTCTGCGAGTCAATGGGGTGCAACAGTCTAGGTACGCAATATTAAGAACTCACATTAAAATTCCCTTTTGTCAGGAGTTTCGCAACTCAGTTTACGGTGATTAATCAAATGTCCCTTTCTTTGCTTCACCAAACATCCTTCAGAACCAATCACGGCATATATACCATTATTGATGTTTTCTGTAATAATCCATTTAAAAATATAGTTTTGCAGCACTTCATAGAGACAAATGTTCCCAAGATGATGACTTCTATTTGGATAATATGTATCCAATATATTTGTTTTCACAATATCTGTACTTTCTGGCTCTTTTTCAGCTAAATATTCAATTTCTTGTACAGATTTAAGTACTTGATTTCGTGTTGCAGCAAGACCTAGACTCACCCAAATGATTCTTCTAGATTTGGAGTATAGACTTGCAGATGATAAGCGATCCAAACATTCATACGCTCCAATTTCTCGATGAGATAACATCTTCAAACTGTAACTATATAATTTCTTACTTAGACTCTTCTCGTGGGAAATCTCTTCCCACATTTCTTTTAATTCCGTCTTTTCTGATTTTGTTATCTAGGATGTTACATATCAAGCAAGTTGAGGGTGCACTCTGAAGCAGTACATCCGTGGACACACAACGGAGGCAAAAGGTGAGCTATGAGTATTTTCTCCTGTATTAACTGCTCCATCTATAACTTTCTCTCACAGTTTTAATGTTGTTTTCTCTCTTTCTCTCTCTCACTCTCTGTGACATCATTTCTCTTTCTCTTTCTCTTTTTAAAGTTATAGACACTGCTGTCTACTTTGACGTGAAGAAGCAGAGTTAAATTGAAGTTGTGAACTCTGGTGGCCGCAGTGTTTATACAAGGTAAGCACATCGGCCTAGATATACAATGCCTCCATTGCAATGTATTTTAAATAAATCGGCGTATTTGCAATCCTGTTGTGCCACTTTTGTGTCAGTAACGCAGTAGGCACTTGAACGCGGGACTATAACATAAGTGAAATGTACTAGGCACACAGCACACGTAAAATCGTAGTGTTACTTTCACTTGTAATGCTTCACCTTTAGTCACATCTACATAACTTTAAACTCTAATTCTCTTTTTTTGTTTTGCAGATTACTTATCCTACGTCTTTTGGAGTCCACATCACAATTTGTTTATAATACTGTTTTATTAAAGTTCTTTTTCTAGTTGTTTATTATATTATCTGTAAGTTACGTTTACAGTTATTATTGTTTTAATAAAAGTTAATAAAAAAAACTATATACTTGTTTTTTTTGGGGGGGGGAGGGCGGTGACGGTCCACAACAAAAACAATATTTATAATTTGAAGTACTATAGTAAGATGTTTGACAGTAGGGTTGAAAAGTACTGGCTGTACAATAAGTTATATTTTCTCTGGATGGACTACAATATAGAAAGGAAATCAAAGTAAAATAAAACAATATGTACCACATTTACAAACCTCTTGCGACATTTTTGCGTGCAAACCTACCCCCCTACAAAATTAACTGTGTGGGACTCAATGACGCCCCTCAAACCACAAAAACGACCACCCCCCGTAGATTTCTATATTGTGTGAGTTAGGCTACGTGACCCACCGCCTGATGCCCTGGAGTCCGTCACGCCCAGATCCGGTTCCTGCAGTGTCCTGGGGAGAAACAGCCATCACAATGCTGTCATAACCACGCGTGACCGTCACCACGAATTCATTAGCACGCATATGGCTTTACCACGTATGCCTTTACCACGCATGCTTCTACAACTACTATACATTTACCACGCATGATAAAGGCATAAGCACGGTAGTGGCTTTGTGGTGATGGTCACGCGTTGTAATGGCTGTGCCTTACGTGCTTCAAATTAGTTTTTAGGTATGCGCGTGACCAAGTCTGATAAGATCGGAGGCCAAGGACAAACACCGTGGTTTCTGTGGCAGGAAATCTCATGGATGACAGAGAAGATAGGCGGAGGGTAAAATGAAAGTAGCATGTATAATAAAAATAACGGAGGAAAACTACTAAAATGGCGGAGGACGGAGTATGTAATTAATGTTTGGCACCTCAGCAATACGTTTCAAATAAATATAGATAGAATATGAATATTAATATATTACAAAAGTATAGCAGCGGATGAGGCACACGACCCGGCAGAAGAAAGCGGCAAATTTAATACATGAAATGAGGAGAGGGTTGCTTGGCGAACTTGAAGAAAAACACAAAAGCGTGGGCTTGGAAACGAGGCTGCGCATGCGTAGAGAGTACAACTGGTGCAGAAAAAAACCAGAACAGTTTTACATACTCTCATAGAAATATAGCTCTTTTTTTGACCAGTAAAGTTAGTTCCGAAAAGAACTGTTTTTTATGAGCCCCAAAGCCCCCACGGTCCCAGCCGGCTCCCCGCGTCCTTCGGTAGCCGGCATTGCTTTTCGTCACCCCGGGCTCTGCAGAAGGCGGCACTGTAGGCACCCCGGGACACTGCAGAAGCCGGCCCTGAAAGGTGTTGCTCCCCAGAGCCATCAAAGGCTCCTGGAAGGGTGCAGCGCAGCCCCCTCCCAACATTCAAAAGCCCCGAGGGGTGGTAGTCCCCGAGGCTGGGTGGTCCGCCCCCCCTATTTTCTATATTAGACCTCCAGGGAGGTGGTGGTCCCCGGGGCGTGTGTGGGGGGTTGAAACCCCGCCACACAGTTTTTTAAAATAAAAAACGGCCCCAGGTACTGGCGGTCACCGGGGCTCTGGGGGGGCCATGATGAGCCCCCATACATATTGTTAAAGCCCCGGGGGATGGCGATCCCCGGGGCAGAGGGACACTTTTGGGCCCCCCATTATGAAAAAAAAATTGCCCTCGATATTTGACCCCCCTGGGGGCTAATTAACAATAAAGCGTTCTTTTTTCCCCCCAAAACGCGTACCATATGCGCGATTTAAAAAAAATAACTGGGGGCCTAACGATCCATGTGGAACCCCCTGAGCAGGCCTAGAGGGTCAGGATGTTTCTACCCTGCCCCCTTTCCTTATTTTACAACTTTGTTTTACTGTTTTCTTGTGACTCGGTTCTACCGAGGCACAAGATGGCTGCCAACACTTCCTGGGTTGGAGTGTTGACAGACAGTTGACATCCAAGCAACATGCAGCTCGTGCTCGTAATTGTACGGATTTCCGTACGCGTACAGTACTTCGTCTCTTGATATTATTACGATTTTACTTTTGATTTTCTCAGGAACTACTGAACGGATTTACACTATTTAACAAAAAGCACATTCTGCGAACCGAACTCTACCTCTCTGCTAAATTTGGTGTAATTCCGTTCAGCCGTTCGGCCTGTAGCCCTGGCTAAAGGTCCCTATGGAAAATTGCATGGGGAAAACACGTTTTGGGACCCCCCTTTTTTCTCAGCCCCCATTTGACGAATCACCCCTTTCAGGGAAGGAGCGGAGCGGGGCAGGCCATTTTTTTGGAGAAATTCGCGAAGATTTGTCCACCGGCGCCAAAGTTATTCCAAATAGAATGTTGTGGATTTCCTATAGAAACTAGGTCCTAACTATAACTACTATAGTTGGTGGTTGGTGTGAACTGTCAGAGCTCCTGCCAAGCAAAGACAAACAATTATCCCCTGAGGGTGGGCACCTCAGGAGATAGCAAGAGTTATCCTTGGGAGATGGTGGTCCCCGGGGCCAAATATGGCTCAAGGAAGGGAGGCATGCTACCCCCCTTCTTTATTGTGCACAGACCAACCCTTGGCAATTAGTGGTCCCTGTGGCCATATATAGGGCCAGGGAGGGTAACTGCATGGCCCCTCCTTCATTTAAAAAAGTATTTGGCCCCGGGGAGGTGGTGGTCCCTAGGGCCAGGGTTCTGCACGGACCCCTTCTTTAATGTTTTTTTTAGCCCTGGGAGAGGTGGAGGTCCCTAGTACCCAGAGAGTTAGGACAGACTCCTCTTTCTAAGTTTTTATTTAAATGACCAGGGAGACGGTTAGCCCTTGGAGAGGGGCCCTGAGTGTACTGTCCCTTTAAAAAAAATGCCTGCATAACTCCAGAACATTAAAAACAAGCATGATAGACCGAGCTTATACAAGCCATGGCAACATTCACGAATATTCACAAACTTCACGTTGAATTTAAAAAAAATGCTTTTGTGTCCTGCTCAGGGTGTTAGGGTATTGGTACCCTGCCCTCTTTTCTTTTATTTGCTATTATTTTTTGGGACTCTGCTGTAGTCAAGTCTCAATGTGGCTGCCGACATTTTCTGGTTGAAATGTTGAAGTGTGTGGCAGCCAATCAGAGCTCTGCATGAGCTTGTCATAATTTGCAAAGGCTTTGAGACCTTAAAAATACAAATTTGAATGCTCTTTTATATTTCCAAAACTACGTATCATATTTAGATCAAATAACTGGAAGCGTGATCTGTGAACCAAAAGCTACCTTTCTGCCAAATTTGGTGTAATTCTGTCCAGGGGTTTGGGTTGCAGACGTGTCTAAAGTCTCAATGGGAATTAGCATGGAAACCACACTTTTTTTGACCCTCCGTTTTCTCAGTCCCGGATCACCTCAAAACATTCCATGCACAAGAAAACCTAACTTGAAACTTTTTTTGAAAAAGTTTGTGAAGATTGGTCAAACAGCACCAAAGTTATAGGCAAATCAAAAAACACTTTTCCTATGGAAACTTGGCCCTAACTATAAATACTTACTGGAGCCCGCTAGTAGGATATATCTAGAAAGAGCCTTTTTTGTAATTTTGTAAGGAGTCAGGATAGAAGTATCCTGACCCTATATAACATTTGGAGGGGCCTGTAAGGGGCCCCCCATGGGCAAACAATTGCCCTTTTTTTTGCTAGGCCCATAGAGCCACTGTGGAGCTCAGGGCAACCTCACTATAAATCCATGGTAGACCCATGGAACCGAAACCCAAGGGGGAAAAAACCAAAACACTCAAACACCAAACCCTGCTGTGTACGGGCGAAGGCCATGTGTGGCATGAGATTGGGTGCATGTGGGGGCTGGCTGCAGTCCCTCTTTCCAACCATCCCTGGCAAAGGCTGAAGATTATATTAATGTACGGTAATTATATATTACTTAACGTTAAAAAAAATTAGGAATTCACCAAAAAAGGTTACAAGGACGCTATAGTCTTACCCATACAAAACCACCGAACTTTAACAGCTATACTTATACTTATAGTTATACTTATCTGAAGAAACTATAATTCGTGCCATTAACTAATTTTAGGCCATGAATGATAGTTTCTTCACATACGTATAACTATAAGTATAGGTCTAACTGTTGAAATTCCATGGTTAAGTGTGGGTAAAACTCTCAACCTAAATATAATGTCCTTGTAACCTTTGTTTTTTTCTGTGAATATATATAATATAAATATTGTATCACTGCCTGTGAGTGGCTGTGTGAGCGACTGTGTGGGTTTATGAGTGGTTTTGTGGGTCTGTGATTGGGTGTGAGTTGCTGTATGCGTGTGTGAGTTGGTGTATAAGTGGTTGCGTGGGTGTATGGAGGTATATACATGGGGATGTGTGGGGGTGAATGTGTGAGTTTGTGAATGTGGTTTTGTGGGTGTGTGATCAGGTATGTGAGTGAATGGCTGTGTAAGTGGTTGTGTGAGTGGGTATGTTAATTCTGTGTCAGAGTGTGAGTGGATGTGTAAGTGGTTTTGTTGGTCTGTGAGTGGGTATGTGAGTGGCTGTATGGGTGTGTGAGTGGGTGTATCATTGGTTGTATGGGTGTGTCAGCGAGTAGGTGAGTAGGTATGTGGGCCTGTGAGTGGGTGTATCTATTTTTTTAATTAGGGTCAGGATCCAAAGATCTGCTCAAATCAGTGAAGTTTCGGGCAGATCTGGGTGGATCAATTTATGAACTATTACACACCTTAAGGTCGAGGCACAGCGTGTTTCATATTAGCATGATGACATGTTTGTACCCACACTTGTATTTCTAACAGAGCTTTATGGTTTTCTCACGGACAGTTCAGTGACAGATGGCTTTCTTTATTTTGTAGAGCATTCCCCTGAAGAAGGGCTGTTGGCCAGCCCGAAATGCATTGGGATCCTTTATGTTTGATGACGCATGTTTACACATCACTGTGAAATCGTTATGAAGTACTCATGGAATCAATGAGTTGGAATAAAAATGTGGAAACTTTGAAGACTGTTGACTTCACTACATGATGAACTCGCTATAAAATTTAGACTTTTGTCATTTCAGTGCTGTTCACCGGGGAGCTTCCCTCCAAGTTGGGGAAGCCCAGTATTAGTCTTCTATGGATCTGTGGATCCTCATGCTTTAAAAAAAACCTATGTTTTTGGACAATTTCTTGCCCATGAGTGGCCCTTCACAGAACCCCTCTCTCAGTCTCATGGGGTCAGGGTACCTTTACATGACCCCTTCTATCACATTTACATTTTATCGTCCCACCTGGGCCCGTGTCCTGATACACAAAATGGTGGCCGCAACTTCCCTCTCAGGTTTCAGCCAGCAAATTATGTCACAGCTGTTGGTGCATGTGTACACAAATCTGCCAAGATCCACAGAGGATCCACAATGCATCCACGTTTCTAGATAGGTATAAATCTTTTGACTTTAATAACTCCAAAACCACTAAACAGATTTACACCAAATTACAAAAAGCTTTTTGGACCAATATCTAACTTTCTACCAAATTTGGTGTAATTCCATTCAGCCGTTCTGGTTTAAGAGACACTTAAGACATAATTTACCATTTGGGCATATCTTAAGTATAAGGAGGAACTGTTGTGATCTAAGTGACTACAAGATACTAGCCAACCACCTCACTTGCAAACTAGAGGCTAGGAAATATACAAGAAAGATGGTGTCCGGGGCAAAAGAACTGGCACAAAATAACAACAGGGAAGCAATTCTGGAACCTCTGTCGCAGTAAGACAACGAGTAAAGACTCATATGTATCTGCACTTTCAATATAGCATCAAATTTAGTGACACAAATCATCAAGAAACACTGGCGCATATTGAATAGTGGGTCCTTGTCTATACCATCCCCTATGTTTCTCCACAGACAAGGTAACCTGACATATGTTGGTACACCACCCCCGCACAACACAGAATACCAACGTGAATTCACAGAGCACCATCACGCCAATTATGGACCACTACCCATGTGGCAGCTGCAGTGTCAGCCACCTGACAAAACCAACAAGAACAGTGGTCTTCAACAATCAAATGACCTGACAACTAAGGGATGTCATCAATAGTAATACACAAAGATTGGTGTATTTGATAATGTGCTCCTGTAACCTACATCAAATAGGGATGACAACAAGAAAGATGAAAACGAGGATCTGTGAGCACCACAGTAATTTGAGATGTGGCCGCGAAGCCACAAAGATGTCAACCCATTATATAGATAAAAATGAAGCATACAGCACAAGGTTACCAATGGGTCATCCTTGAGCACATAAAAGACTCAGTGAACTCTGAACCAAGATTATTTGAAAGAGAACAGCGTTTGGTCTTTAAACTCAAAACACATGTTGGGGTCCTGAACAATAATATCCAGTGGGGCCAGTTTATTAGATGAGACAAGGCTGAGGGACATACACATGTCCCTCACTTTGAAGGACCACTCATTTTTGCATACAGTGTAGTTTTGTGTAAACCCCAAAGAACAAAACAAATCAAAGCACATCCAGCAAAAGACTCTGAGAATCTGAACTTTCATCTTTTGTAATCTATTTGTGGTGTTCCTATGCATAATATTTATACACACCGTCAACTAAAATGTTTCAAAAAATACGTTCCATACTAATTTCCTCTGGTACTCTAGAACAACATGTAGCTTTTAGGATCAAACACGATCAGGCATTAGGATTTAGCCTTTCTGGTTCAAAAATTTTGCACTTCAATGGAACCACATGATTGTTTTATTACAGACCGCAATTTTGATATCAACTAACCCTGGGCAAATGACTACGCTACGCTTGCATAGTTTGCGCAAGTTCGCACTACACGAACTGCACGTAGCACAGTGCAAACACGCGTAGCGTAGTGCAGCGGTCATTTTTTGCATGCTCGCGGTCCTCATCGTCAAGTTGGCGACCGCAAGCAAGCAAAATTACATCCAGGCTAGACTTTTTCCTCATTCACTATCAGCAACATCAAGTTGCGATCGCGAGTGTGGAAAATAAACCTCCCGGCAAGATTCGACATTCGACACAAGGAGGTCAGGTTTCTCATTACGAGTGGTCGCGCATGCTCGCGACCGCTCGCAATGAAAAACTACCAGGCCGCGTTGAGAAAGCTGCCGCTCAAGTAAAAATCTACTCCAGCAGCAAGTGTGCAAGATGCCGTTTTCAATGATTGCACAGTGCCAGATGCTTGTCTGCACCGTGCAATCATTGAAAAAGGCATCTTGCACAGTGTGAACATGCTACTACGCATTACGCGTAGTGATACGCGTAGCTCGCGTAGTACGAAGTGCACTTTACGTAGCTACGCGTAGCGTTACTTCGCGAACTACGCCCAGGGTTAATATCAACACCGGTCTAGTCTTTTTTGACACAACTTCCGAATGCACCTCACAGAACTTAACATGCCAGGAGACAGTGCATTGGCAGTATGCAGTTCCCGGATGTGCACTAAATAGGTATCGAGGCAGAGGTTGATCCTTGGTGTGGTAAGCACGGCTTCTACCACTTGCTCTCTTTGCCCGTATTTCTTGCTTTTTTTAAACACAGCATTTGCCACTTGCCTTATTTTCTGTACCTATGAGTGTGTACAGACTGCATTAGAGACATCTTCTTTTGTTCCTCAATGCATTTCTCCTAGCAAAGTGTGACTACAGGAGGAACCATGATGCAACATTGAAGCATCTTATATGTATGTGCTGTATATGTGTGTTTTTATCGTATTATATGTCAGTGCATGTGATAATGCATCCTAAGACCACAGTCTATGTGATTCAATTAGTTCATTGGAACCTCACTAGCTGTACTCACTCACAGTATGTTTGTAATACTTCAATGCAAGGTGTAGTAAAAGGAATTTGTGAAAATAATGCTGTCACCAGGCATCTGGGATAGTGATGGAAACATGATAGTAGACGTTTGGAAAACAGGTAACACATTGTCACTTGGATTGCTGCTGCAAAAAGTTCTTGCCAAGTTGAACAAAGATTGGAGTGATATTGTTTGTATTTGTAGTGATTCAGCTACGTACATGAAAAGGTTGTGTGATGACATGTCAAAATCGATACCTGAGCTGAAGTGCTTCCCTGTAAGAGATCATTGCCACATGTTAGATGGTATACTGAAAACATTTGTTTAATCATCAGAGTTAATGAAGAATACATTGACTTTTTAGACCATTCTGGTGCACTGTTTTGTTATGCACAGGAACTAAAACGCAAATATTTCTCATTTTATGCTTTGTGTAGCATCAAAGAAAGAGTCATCCCAGCTGTGTCATTTAGCTAGTGGTACTCAGTCCTAGAGGTCGTGAATGCCATATTATCCATGTGGCAACTGTTTACAGAATTTTTGCTGAGTGAAGATACCAAAGGCAAGAAATATGAGCACATTTGGTCACATATTGATAGTGAATGTGAAAAAAGTACACTCTACTGCATTCTTAGATTTATACAGGAAAGCATGACTGCTGTAGTTGACATAATAAAAGAAACTAGAGTCTGAAACCACCCTTGTCTACCAAGTGTTCAGCATAATCGATGTAGACGTGAAACATCTCCTTGAGAGTAGGCTGGGTGAAACTTTTAGTGACTTGGGCACTGCAACATGTTCCATGTTAGAGTGCTTGCCTCTTGGTAAGCAAAGAAATATTAAGGAGACATTTTGATTGACCATATATGAGAAATGGCTTGCAATGATGCATAGCAATGTCCCTTCACCAACCATCGCATTTGAAGTCAATGAAGCCTCACTGTGGTAATGTGCACAAGTTCTGGATCCCTTCCATAAAGGGGACTTTTCTCAGGAATTTCAATTCAAAAGGGCTGCTGCATTTTTGACTGCTTCAATAACTTTGAGGGCATATGCACCCACTTCAAAGCATTTGTTGCAGAACCTATCCAAAAGAATCACAGTCTTCAGGTGCACCAGTATAGGCATGGAAATCTATGTCAGTGGCCAGAGTTGGCAAATTGTTTATTGGCTATTTTGCCATTGCTTGTCTCAAGTGCCAATGTTGAAAGGGTTTTCCCAGATAAACGTTTTACATGGGAAGGAAAGAGCAAGTGTGCATGACCAAAGACTCCCTGAAGAATTATTGTATGCTGTCCTATAATAAGTTTGATTTGTAAAAAAGTATTTAGAGCTCATGTACACTGTACGTCCACTGTATGCATACCATGCACTATCAGTGCAGAAAGAAAGCAATAATAAAAGTAAAATGTTTCATAAACACTGGAAAAACACTGTTTCATTTGTTTTTAATGTCACGAACATGTGTAACCACTGATAACCACTGCTTTTTAAAGCTATTGAAATCACTTGAAAACACTGAAAAAACTCCACAGGGATTTACCAAAAATATAATTTGAAAACAGGAAAGCCTCAATATATACAAATCAAAAAGTGAGCAATAACAATAATCAAAAATGTATTTTATGAATTCATGCATTGCAATGTTTAATACAAGTGATTGTCATAGATATTTTTAATAATGTTTTATTGTTTTTTTAAACTCAAAATATCTGATTTAAAACAAATAAACAATTCAGGTAAAAAAAAATAATCCTAGAATGCAAAATACTGGGAGTTTTTAAAACACTCCCAGGTGAAGCTGTATGCCCTTCTCTTCACCCACCAGGATGAGCTTTTCTAGCTGCTCTTAGTTCCTTTTTACACATGTTGGATCACTCTTCTCCTATTCAAGTGACTAGTGGGTCCCGTCATGCTGCCCCACCCCATGATTCACACACCGGGCAGCTGTTCTCTGTGATTGCCTTTTGTATTCCATCATGCTGCCCCACCCCAAGCTTCACCATCTGGGCAGCTGTTCTCTGTGAATGCCTTGTGGGTTCCATCATGATGTCCCTCTCTTTCCCCTCTATATATTTTTTCTTATGCCACCCCAGGGGAGTGTTGGTTTCAGTGTCTTTACAAAAGTCTGTATGAGTGCTGAAAGAGTGGCGTGTCTAGGTAAGTGCAGAGTGAGCTGTGCCTGCTTGAGAAGATTGTGAGTCATGCCTATGTGTGTGTAGAGTGAGTGGTGTATGGTTGAGTGCTGAGTGTTGTAACATGTTGAGGACATGATGAACATTGTGCCATTGAGAGTGAAGGGTAAATATGGTAATTAAGTGCATAGTTTCATTTTGGATTGGGAGTGCAAGGTGAGTGGATCTTTTCAGTGAGTGAAAGGTAGGCGTTGTATCTGCCTAATTTCAGGGTGAATTGTGTGCCTGTATGAGTGCATGGTAAGCACTGTACTTGGGTACTAAGGGTGTTTTAAAAAATATGGTAAGCTCTCCTCTGGCCATGGATTTCATTGCCCAGTAAACATAGTGTGCTTTTTTAATATTGCAGAGGAGCTGCTGTACTCCTTGCAGTCCCACACAACAATGAAGAAAATTGTTGGTGGTGCCCCTGCCCCTTCTAAGGGCACCAAAATATATATATTTAAAACATTGTAAAAACTCCTAGGACATTAGGGGCGCTCCTTGCATGGAACAATTAATAATACATGAGTAGCTCCTGACACTCATTTCTTATTTTATTTATTTATTTAATTATTTTTAAGGTGGGTGCCCACCTGAGCACCCACAAACAATCAGAAAGTGAGGTGTAACATGGCCATGCATATTGAGAACGTCTTTGACAGAATTTAATCAAATGACCATTTATGAACTTTTGACAAAGGTATTGGCTACACCAGATCATTCTAGACCAACCTACAACCTTCAGTTCTCACCAATGGTATCATCTCACCAATGGTATCCTCTCATCCAGATTAAAACTGCAAGGGTGATATGACACGAAAGACCACTACACCTCTTTCTATTCACTCTTTTTTTAATATTGCTGAAACTAAAAGCTCTAGGATATTGTTTGTTTTTTCCTATTATTAAGGTAATTAGTACTTTGTTTCCTTGTTATAAACCTGTAGAATGTCAGGGGTGAAATGTGTATGCAAATGTACCTGACCACTTCTCTTCTCCTGAAACTCATTCAACGGTGAATCTACAATTCATCTGATTCCATTGATCACCAACAGAAGAAATGGAAACCCAATTAGCATGGAGTACCAGCTACTTTTTTTCGGAGTTTTATATAGTGCAAACTTGACACAAAGGTATCAGAGCGCTTTACATGAGCACCAGTTGCGTTACACAAGGACACATTCATTTTTGTTTGCCACAGGAACATTAAGTGATTTGCCCAGAATCACAGGATGCTGAGCGTCATTGCCGAGACTCAAACCCAGTTCTCCAGATTTGAGATCAACGGCCCATGCCGTTAGGTCACATCTACTTCTGTACTGTTCTCCACTCTTACAGTTACACTTTCCCCCATGACACATCAGGTTGAATACATACAAGCTGTGCCCTGTACTGATGATTGAGTAAGGGACTGGAGGACTCCACATCGCTATTGCAGCAACAAGGTCTGGCAAACAAATTAGTGGTTGTGACAGAGGGCATCAACAATCATGCCCATGAATTCAAACTCCTAGTCTAGGCAGATAATCAATTTATCTCAGCAACTAGTACCCTCCCTATCACTGGAGCTAGACCTGGACCTATGTGATATCAGGATATAACATTGATAAACACAAAAACAATATTCTTCCTCACCAACTTATGCTTGAAACACCACTTTTTAGCATGTGCTAAATGGAATTCTAATCCAATCATACATCTTGACACTCTCTTTTGGGACACATAGTTCAACCTCCACTCTTATCCAAAGGATAATTCTCATTGAAATCTCACTTAGGATGTCTAAATTATGAAACCAGTTGGAAGGACAATTCCCTCTACTCGGATGCAGTAAAACACCCAAAAACTCCAATGGCTAAACTGCCCAGATGACCCTTTTGCCGCTTCTGAGAATAAGAGTGAATGGTGCAACCAACTATCTAATATAGTAAAGACCCTGAATGCGACTACACCTCATATCTTCTGGAGCACCTGCATGAAATCATTTTATTTACTATCAGCGAACTGCTTAAAGGAAATATTGTTGCATCATTCAAATATATAAAAGAAAGGTTACATGGTAGAAGACAAACAGAGACTTCTAGAAGATATCACAAAATTTTCAAAGTGATAGACACATTGACTTCATGGAAGAACCACAATACATTTCAAGTCTAATTAATCAACCACTGCACAGCGAATTTCCCAGATAGGCAGATCAGTATGCATTCATCGGGGCTAACCTGAATAACACCATGAATCGGCCCTCCAGCTGCCATAGCAAAATCCTCTTGAGCTTCATGTACCTAATCAATCTCATAGATTTCGAGAGGAATCTGTGATACCCCAACAAACTTTATAAGGCCAACTATCCAGATAAAGACGTTTACTTGATATATAGTAAAATAGGATGCCATCCTAGAAAATATGGCCTATTTATTAACTAGACTTCTCAAACAGCATAATCAACATAATTGCACCAGCTTCGGACATGAAATTTGTTATGCAAGACACTTCATTAACCAAATAAAAGGGAAACTATTAGAATTTCGAAGTGGTATGCAATCTAAAAGATCACAACCAGGTGGAAAGTCCGGGACCTGGCATCTTCAGTCAATTCCACAAACTTGTGAATAAGATCTCCACCAGGGTCACAACTCAGAGACAGATGACCATCACTGGGGAACTATTCAGCCAAGACAACCCTTCTTACCACATGAGTACGGACTAATCACCAAAGAAGGAAGATACTTGGAAGCATACTTAAAGCAGATTAGAAACTCCTAAAATCACTTGGAAAAATATACTCTTGCAGCATCCTTTGCAAATTGTGATTTAGGCTTCTCCCTACAATCTATGTACCCTTTTTCACCTCTCCACTCCATCCCACTTCTCCCTCCTTCCTAGCTCAAGACTCTGCCGCACAACCATAGACTCAGATCTTATACTTGTAACAACTTCTACATGTCCAGTCGCTATTCTTTGCCTTACCAATTTCCTTAATGCATCCACTGGTCTGTAGTTTACTCAATTCCTTCTGTGTATTGTTTTTGTGATTGAAGGTGAGTGTCTGAAAAGTTTCAGCACTACGTCTGTCATCTCTTTATGTTTGCTTTGTGTTATCTAAAACAAATAAATATTATTTAAATAAAAATAAAAGGAACACAGAAACTGGTATAAGTAGATATACTTTCAGGAAAATAATCTCACTGTAGGGCTCATCGTTATTTCAGGCCTATACTCTAAATTGGACAGTCTTCATCATTATGAGCAACATGTTATGTCACTGGTGTCATCAATTGGATCCAAAGAAAAACATCTGGAAGCATCCAACAATGTTAATACATCATTAAAGGAGGCAGAATTGACAAGTAATCTTGAAATGAATAAAGTCATTTGCAGTATAGGTGGGCATTAATAAAAAAAAAACAATGTACTATTGGACAGAAGCTATTGAGGTAAACACATTAGTCCGCCACACCTGAATATATGCCTGCTTCTGTATTATCTTCCAGTCATGTACCACCAACGTGGCTTAGCATTTTCATGTTTCAAAATTGCTTTGAATATCACAACCACTGAGGCATTTTAGGGAATTTGATTTAGAAACGTCAGACCCGGGATCGTAAATGGATCCAACATACCTGAGATTATATTTAGGAGCTTGAGAGTTTATTGCCACAATTTCTTTTGCAAGTTGATTTATTTACTTTGATAAGGCAAGCTGTCTATATGGAAAACTCTATGGTTACTGGGGATTGAGCAGCACAAATATTTCTCAGCCAAAGTCATATCTATAAGTCATCAATAAAAGTTGGCCGGAATAGAGAGGTGGTAGTTGCTACACATGGTAAATACCAGTACATAGTTTGAGGTGTTTATACATTCCAATGTTCCAATTTTTCAATCTGAAAATGAGGCATAACATGTAGAATGTTTTTAACACACCATACACCACGTTTTGCCTTTCCAGAAATAGATTTCATCACGTTTTATCTGTAAGAATCTATCAAAGGAAGACCATAAAGGTGTGAATATTATCACACAACTCATAATTCCAAACCCTGTGCAAACTCTTGTTTGTACAGGGATTGGCATTTAGCCCGGAACTTGTAATGAGGGCGGTGGAAGCAGGTTTAGGGACATCCATAGCACATTGGGCTTTCATAAGTGTCTTTTCTATCGTTCTTGCATGCTCTCAGTGTTGGATAATGGTGAGAATGAGCTGGAGCAAGGTACTTCATAGTGTACATCAGCACTACTCCTTTGTCATTCTTGTTTCAAATAAAATAAAATAACCCACTAGCAAGAGCTCATATTTGCACAACAAGCTCTCTCTCTGGGGTACTTTAACAAAAATGGGCCAGAATAGTGCATGTTATGTTAAATGCTCTATGATCATGATGTAGATACCTCTTTGGACCAACCAAACTATATTTGAATGCCTCAGTGAGAAGGTCTGGAGGGGCAGGCTCCCAATATCCAGGGGTAGAGTTCCATGTAATGGTGATGATAACTGTAGAAGAACGTGTCTGAACAGATGTGGTTCTAAACTTCGAAACCTCATGTAGGAGAGGGATCCTGCTTTATAAGCATCTCAGATACCAAGATATGGAGAGCTGTTCTGTTAGATGTGGCGGACCGTTGTGGTGAATTACTTTGTAAGCCTGAATTAGATCACAGCCATGATAGATAGGCAGTGGAGCTCACCCAAAATAGGGGTTACGAGAGCCTGAGGTGGTGAGTAGCATAGAAGGTGAATAGAGTACAAGTTTGAGCTGTGAAATCATGGAGTGGGGGTTTGCAGCAATGATGATATTTCCAAAATTCAAGTTAGAGATTACTAGGGCATGAGCAGATGTTTTCAGTTGGGAAGTAGGAGAAAGTGCCAAACTTTTTGAGTACTTGTAGATACACATTTTAAAACGTGGCTACCTACTTAATGCATAGATAAATGTGATAGGAGGGCTAGTGGTGGAACCGAGACATTTTACTGCTGTCATGCTGGAGGCGAAATGAGGCTTCATGAAGAAATCATGACGCTTCAGGATGTCCTGAAAGATCAAATTTGCTTATGTGAGAGAGTGTCAGGAGGAGGAACTCAGGGATGGATTTAGCGTTTGGCAGATTGATACTTTGCAATAAATGTAATGAATATCCCACTCTCATTATTCCATGTGGAAAATGTCCCAATGCACTTGTAATAAGGTGAATGGGACATCTGTTACATTTGTGGTGGAATACCCGTGCACCAAACTTTGAATCAGACCCTCAGTCTTTTGGGAGATTTAAATAAGGATCTTTTCCAACACCCATTCCTCTAATATTTCATGCTGGGTACAAATAATGGCAATGTCATCAACTATTGAGGTTTTAAGATAACATTTTGTGTGTGGCATATGGATGAATTGAGGGACCTCTGTTGATGTAAACATAGAGGGGAACAGCCTTAACACCACAGCATGAACTCCACATGGCTAAACAAGGCAAGGGGATCCATGCACGTCTTATCCTTGCATATGTCTCTAGCACACATATGCGTGGTTTAGACATTAGTGGTAGTTAGCGCTCTAGACGAGGAGCAAATGGGCGGGGGGCAGGATGAGTTGCAGACTTAGAGGGACTTCCTGACTGGACAAGTAATGGCTTGATTTATACGATTTCGGAGAGAGTTTGGGAAGGTTTTTGGGTTTTAGGGCTCAGGGTGGGTGGTCAGGGTAGTTTGCAGGACCGTATTTTAGGGCTCCAGGGCGAGGGGTCAGGGTACTTTTTTATGTCTGTAGGGCAGTTTTAGGGTTCAGGCCAGGGAGCTAGTTTTTTTTAGGGCTGCATAGGGTGGGGGGCTTGGTAGTTTGTAGGGTCATGTTTTAGGGCTGCAGGGCGGAGGGTCAGGGTACCTTTTACAGCTGGGGGGACCGTTTTAGGGCTCAGGGCAGGGGGGTCGAAGTCGCTAACAAGGCTGGGGGCCAGGTTTTAGGGCTCAGGGTGGGGGGGCTGGGGTGTTTTGAGGGCTAGAGTGGAGTTTGTTTTTAGGGCTGAGGGCCACTTTTAGGATTCTGGGCGCGGTCGTAGGTTGGGGTGTTTTTAAGGCTGGGGTTGGGGTCATTCTCAGGGCAGCGGGCTGGCTTTTAGAGTTCAGGGTGGGGGCTAGGGTGTAACCTTAACCAAGCATATGTTTTTACCAATTATGCCATTACAACAAAATCAGTTGTAAAGTCATGCGTGGCAAAGGCATGCATGGTTAAGACCCTGTCGTTCTTAAGACTGCGTTTTTAACCTTTGCATTGTTAGGGATTGTGCGATTCTGTCATACAACCAAAATAGAGAGGCAACGTCCCAGTTATAACATGAGATCCAGAAATAAAGTTTCAGACATCTTGAAACACATTTGTGATAAAAGTTCATATCTTTATTATTCTTCAAATGTTCTTCATAGAATAAAGCCATGCAGCCAAGTGCTTCGTTCATACACCACAAATTCCTCTCTTCTTATACTCTCATGAGGTTTGCGAAGAACTTGCTTATTATTCATATATCAGGCAAAATGCTTCTATTTTCACATAAAATGTTCCAATAAAATGTCCTTCTATTCTGTACAATTTATGCCATACTTGGAGTGCAAATCTCAAATGATCATTCTGTCAACCAGTTTGTCCATTTTTTATGAACTTTTCCGTTCCAAGAGAAAAATTTATTTGACTGGCCTGAGGAAGCTTGAGCTGTATGAGCGAAACGTGTTGGCTACATGGTTTTCTGTGTTTCAAGATGTCTGAAGCTTTAATTCTGTATTTAATATATTAACTGTTGAATGCTGCCTGTTTTTTCATCGTCTTATTGTTTGGGCCACCTGACAACTAACCCTATGTAGTGGGCTACTTGTGTGATGGACTTGGAGAACTTACTGGATAGTGCAGCTGAGTAGTCCTTAGAAGTCTCCAGGTTGCTTGAGGGACCTACATCATTTAGATTCAGACTCAGAGCATCCATATACTGACTAAAGAGAGGAGGGCTACAATACCCTCCGTTGGAAAACCAAACAGGATAGTTGTTTTACCTAATCTGAAGTTCTCAGTGTTCACCATTTCAAATCTATTCGTAGGAAGGAAGCAAACCAAGTTAGCACTTGAACTCAAAAGCCATTGAGATGTCTGAGTGTTTGTAATAACCTGCCTTGATTGATAAATGTCGATAAATCTAAACTGAATATTAATCAGGCGTCCTCTTTGTCCAAATGTGATATGCATTGCCCAATAATTTCAAAGTGCAAACTTGAAACTGAAACCAGAGAAATGTATTCGCTCTCGACCTTAGAACCATAATTATTGTTTTCCAAAGCGTATTTGTTTACGGCACTGTATGTTCGGTACCAGCTTGCTCAACAAGTTACAACAAGTTACAATTGCATTAATATACACTCCGTTATAATAATATTCAAGGTTCCTCACGGATAAATAAATGTGTTTAATGTATGGAAACATACTTTGGCAATGTTGCCTATATTTGCTGTGTAATATTCCAGTTGCTTATCATTTAACTAAATGCACTACAAGAAAGTGTATCTACATCCCTCAAACATCATCATTTTCTGTCTGTTATATGTACAAAGATGCACTATTGTGGTTGCGGTTGCCTTTTTTAAAGAGAGTGATGATTATATGCGATGTTCTTGATTGAGCTTTGTCTGAGCTGATGAACACCATTGTATGTCATTAGGTCGAGCATAGAGCCAGCGCACATGCGCTGCTCTGTGATACTTGTTGCGGTGGAGTAGCGAAAAGAAGCCCAGCCCACTCTTGGCCCATATTTGCCATTGGCTTGTTTCATTGTCTGCCATAAAAGCTTGCCTCTGATTCATAAATAGACTTGTTAGTCCCTCCTTCGTACCGCCTCCTCTTCATTTGTCACCTTCCATGGAGACTGGCCCCTTTACTTCAGTGGTTACACGCTATGTGTTATTTAGACTTTGAGCACTATTTTCATTATTCAGTTTCTCTTACTGCAGGTATGATGTGTTTGGTGCCTTCTTTACCCCTCTCCCTCCCATTGTCGTGCCTTGTTTACCCCCCACCCTCCCTCCCATTGTCTGTGCCTTCCCCCTCCCTGTACCCACTGCCCGCCTGCTGTCTGTGCCTTCTCCCCCCACCCTCCCGTTATCCATGATGCCTACCATCATTTGCAATGCAATAGGTCTCACATTGATACGAGTTTGAGCTATGGGCATTGTAAATGACAATGCATTTTATTTATGTTTTGTTTTTCAAAACATAAATATTAGCTTAAACTTGCGTACATGTGAGACCTTTTGCATTGCAAATGCTTGTGATCTCATATAAACCCTGCCATGCTTACAGCGCCCCCCTCCCTGTCCTGCCTTTTTCCAACCCTCACTCCCTCCTGCTTGACTCTCACTGCAGTAGACAGTGTGCTCTCATCGGACCAAGCCTCAGTTTTTCCTCTTGAGCCCCCGCTTATTTTCTGTTACAAAGTTACTGCAGCTCGCTTGGTGCACGGAGTTACCTCTTCTGGGCGCCCTGCCCTGTGGGTAACCTTGTGCTGTGAGATGCACCCTTCCAGCTCCCTTTAACAAGCATTGGCATAGCCAATAGGTCTCGCTTTTGGGACCTTATATGTATTTAGTTGTGCAGCACAATATCCTTGGTGAAAGTACATCAACTGTTGCATGGCTACACACTTATAAGGTCCCAAAGGCGAGACCTATTGGCTATGCGAATGCTTGTTTGTTTACTCTCATCCACTTTTTGCAGCAGTCTGTGGGCCCAACCAGCGCACATGCAAAGAAGAGTGTTCACAAAGCGAAGGTGCTGGTGTGAGGCGTCCAAGGGCACCCATGCCCCCAGTGCTGAGGAGGGGTTATACTCTGGTCTGTCTCTGCAGTGAGTAAAGTTCCAACACACACTGTGATGTGCAAAGGTCTGCAAAACTTAAATATTGCATGAAAAGAAGTTGTTTCCTTATTATTTGGCTGCTGGCAGTAACTGACCAATTAAAAGGGGTTGTAATTTGTATCCTGTCAAATTAATATTTATTAGGCAGGTTGTTTTCCAAGCCCTGATTTCTGAATTTTATAAAATAGGTAAATAGGGTACAAATAGGTCAATATGCGACTAATCAGACAAAGAAAGATGACACCATGTGAGGAGGAAAGTGGGAGGAATAGGAGAGGAGCAAGCAGCGATCGTATGTGGCCTACCGGTTAGAGTGGGTACCTTGAAGCTGGGGAACCAGGTTCAAGTTTCGGAGTTGGACCTGGCTGTTTATTGAATGTGTTCATCTGTGATGCAACTGAAGGCCATGTAAAGTGCTCTGATACCTTCGAGTCTAGTTCATGTAGTAAGCAGTCATGGTTTGGTGTTATAGTGCCTCAAAGATATAAATAAACAAACACACAAGAATAGTGAACGGTATGGTAAAAAGGCCGATAGTGTTAAGGTTAAACATTGGAGCCGGTACAATCAAGGGAAACGCCTTTTGCTCCAGTGGAGACGACCGTAACAATATGCGTTCAAAGGTAATGCAGGCATATCTTAATGAGGGTTTGGTGGAAGAGCCCCATATGTCGCGGGGAAGAGGTGGGTGGTCTACCAATGTAGCACTTCATTTAAACAAAAACAAAGTTATCTAATGCTGAAACGTTGTTAAAAAGAGCACGACCTACTCACTAGAAAATATGTTTGCTTTTACTTACTTGTTCAATTGCTCTGTCTATGGGTCCTCCCTGTCCTGAATATTGATAATAGGAGGACGTTTTTATAGGGACACTAACTGGCATGGAGTGCAGGGTATCGGCATTGTTGTTAAGCGGTGTCCATTCAGGCTAATGTAGAAGTCTTTTCACTAGTGGCGTAGGGCTGTGTGGGTGAAGCAAGAGAAAAGGCAACGGGCGGGCCGGGGCAGAGAGAAGGTATGCAGAATAGGCACCGAAGCTAAGCACGGAGCTGCACCGAATGGAGGCCCCCGAAGAGTGGAGGGATATAGCCGAGGCGGAGGGAGCAGAGAGAGTGAACTGTAAGCGGCGCCAGAGACCAGCCACAGAGAGAGCGCGAAGAGTTTATCAGCGTGGGGGAGCACAGAGCAAGAACCCCGCAGGAGAGTTGAGTACAGGCACCGTGATACGAGGCTCAGACTCCGAGAGTAGTACCGTCTGCATCGGGGGCCATCAGAGGTGTGCGGGCGATCACCAGGGGCTACAAACACGGCCCACCATGGATGGACCTGTAGGAGCACAGGGAGTAGGAATGACTGGGTCTGCACAACGAATGCGCAAAGCGAAAGTCATTGCGATCGCGATCACTGTGAAAGCGAAAGTGATCACGATGACGCGCTGCTAAAGCACGCGAGGGATGCATGCGCAGTAGCGCGCACGCTTGTGCACGTGAGAGTAAGCTGGTGGCCGCTTTGGTAGCACTTCTAAAAGCCGCTACTAAATGTCCTGCCAGAGCAGTGCATGCATTGGCTCAGGCGAGACCTAATAATAGCCCTAGACAGACACAGGGGACCTGATATGTGGTTGGGCCAGGGTCACTGCCTTAGAAAGGGAGAGCTCGCAGTGTCTTCTTCGCTTGCGGGTCTGCTTGGCTGCATGCAGTTCTGCCAGCTCTGTATCCATTTCCAGTTGCACTGAGGATACAGAGAAAATACCCGGTATGAGATAACTCATTAAATTTCGTTCTCACAAAAACAAGGCTGCTGCTAGCGTTTAACACAGAAATGCGTGTTTAGCCCCCCACCCTGGTAGATAAGAAGAACCATTCCAGTAATCATTTTTTTATTGAAAATGGACAGGCCGAGGTTCCAACACCCCCAGGTTGCCTAGTTTTATTATATTTCACATTTTCAGTTATTAAAGTACTACGATTGTTATCCACTCAAAGGGCCTAAGTGCGCTCTGCGTAACAACACCAGAAGTATACATAGGAATGCCAATAGTGAATAAGGGGTGGGGGTGAGAACGAGTGCGGTGGGAAAAAAAATGTTCAATGTAATAATGCCATGCACCATTGTTCCAATGTGAACGGGGTCCGGTTGCTATCTTTGCTCTCATTGATTCGGGATTGGAATCTGCAATCACCAAGCTATTGCCAATTAAAGCGCCTGGGCTTGATAAACTCCCCGGGGACTTATTTCAGTCAGAACCGAAAATTTGGGCTCCCTATCTCTGTGTCCTGTTTAATTCAATCCTCATGGGGATGGACCCGCCAGTGACCTTGCGTGGTGCAGAGATAGTCCCAGTGTATAAAAGAGGTTGTCCCCTGCAACCCTCAAATTACAGGCCTATTAGCCTGATAGATATAGCTCAGAAGTTGCTGGGACGAACAATCCTGGAAAGAATCCAGACCTGGGAAGAGGAAAACGAGATCTTGAGCACCCTTCAGGCTGGTTTTAGAACGTGCACGTAAACTATTGACCAGATATTCCGACTTCAGGTCCTCTATTGGAAATCAGTGAGTGTGGAGGGTGGCAGCCTCTACCTCATTTTTGTGGACATGAGGTCGGCATTTTATCTGGTCCCTAGGGACAAATTGTGGAGAGTTCTACAGGACCTCGGTATCCCACCTTATCTCCTGGATGTGTTAAGAAGACTCCACACAGAAAACTTCGCCCAGGTGAGATGTGGGAAACATGGAGAATTGTCAGCTTGATTCCCGGTACAAAGGGGGGTGTGCCAGGGATGTGTGCTGGCCCCCACCCTTTTTTGTCTATATAATAATGGGCTCATAAACCATCTATCTGGTATAAAGGACACCGATGCCCCGAGATAAGCCTCAGGTAGGGTACCCGCATTGATGTACGCGGACGACACTCTATTGTCCCGAACATCAATGGGTATTCAACATATCTTGGATGGCTTTGCAGACTTCTGTGTGCTAAGTGGCCTGGAGATAAACTTAGCTAAAACAAAATGTACAATCTTTAATCGTCCAAGGCAGACGCGCCCTAATCCAGTTTTGAATGGCATGCCCCTAGAGAGAGTAAAGACCTTTGAATATCTAGGTATTATTCTCGAGGAACATCTGGGGTGGGATTCCCAAGTAGCTAAGTCTGCTCTAAAATTGACGCAAACTGTGGGCGGACTATCAAAAATGCATAGAGCATTGGTCTACAAGCCTGCTGCTCCAGTTATAGAAATCTACAAGGTACTAGTGAGAGCAGCATCTATATAAGGGGCAGAATTATGGGGGCACTATAGGCCCACAAGTTAAACTAGGGTTGAACAGTTATTTATGAGGAATTTGCTGGGTTTGCCAGCTAGTACCCCGTTGGTGCCTCTTAGGTTAGACTTAGGGTTACTCCCTGTGGAGGAGGAGGTGGCACTAAGGCCACTTACTTATTGGAGAAGACTATGGTCTGTCCCGGAGTTGGCCTCCTATCTTAATGAGTTTA
The DNA here is from genome assembly GCF_964261635.1 of Lissotriton helveticus. Taxonomy (NCBI): domain Eukaryota; kingdom Metazoa; phylum Chordata; class Amphibia; order Caudata; family Salamandridae; genus Lissotriton; species Lissotriton helveticus. The sequence goes on along the minus strand of NC_136063.1, from coordinate 778,778,542 downwards.
AGGAGGTGTGGGCTGTAATTAAATCTAAGAAAATCCCATGGTTAACACACATTAAGGATCTTTGTGATAGGATTGGTTTACCAGAACTTTGGGGATCACCCGATGTATCTTGTCCGGCCCTCTCTAAGGCAGACTTGGTACACCGGTATAGGTACCATAACCTAATGATCCCACATGCCAGTTCAGCAGTGGGTAGACTGACATCCCAGTTCCTCCAAATAAAAGTGGAGTACAAGAAGGAGGAATTTCTTGACCTGATTTATCCAGCATCAGCAAGGAAGTTGTATATGCAACTCAGAATAGGAAGTCTGCTGCTTAGGTAATTTACTAGCAAATGGGATTTGAACAAAAATACTGAATGCCCCGCATGTAGACACCCCGTGGAAAATGAAATTCATGTATTTTTCTTTTGTCCCGTATACTTGTTGGTGCGCAATCGCTGGGTGAAACCAATTTCCAGGAATCTGGGCTATAGAGATTGTGAAAATGCAATCAGAGTACTAAAATATGACACCCACCCCCCCTATCGTTTTTGCCGTCTCCCGATTCTTAAACGGAACGTGGCTAAAACGGAGAGCCTTCGTAACGAAATAAATTGTGATTCATGGATTTTACATAATAAAATGTACTCTTCCGATAACAATAACAGAATGATTTAATAAGATTTTGAGTAGTGTTGGTTTTATATGTGTAAATAGGTGTGTATATAAATGAATATGTTTGTTAGTGATATTTTCTGTGTTATTTAATAATGACATGTAATGTATTGTTTAATGTTTTTTAACTTGTACTTTTATGGCCCTTTGTGGTCGAAATAAAGTTATCGAAGAAGATTTGTGATTCATCGGGAAAGGTTGCAGGTTAAACGGTAGGTTAGTAGTGCCTGGCACTAGAACTTCAGACGTCCTGGAGCTGAGGTGAATGCGAAGCCACATCTGGCTCAGCACAGTGAGCAAGCGGCCATTATTATTGGGTATGTTAAATGTTCGTCTGCTTTTCCGCCTGCTTGCTACATGCTTTCTGTGCAGGGTCGTACATGGACAGTGCATAGTTGTAACCCAGCCGGGAAGGCGGAGCCGGATCCAATGGGGGCCTGGGTCAAACGCCCTCCCCTACGCCCCCCATTAACATTTCGGCTACGGCAAAGACCAGTAAAGAAAATGTGTAGCATGCATAATAAATGAAGATGATATGACCATGAACGTTGAAAATGTATAAGAATGTGATATTCAATAAACTGCGATCTGTTATGGCACCAAAGCTTGCTTGTCAGTGGTGAGTTAAGGAGTTACAGGAACGCAGTTTGGTGGGAGGTGGGCAGGAAATGGGGCGTTTGGGGTGACTCACCATCTGGAGGGGGTTTGCATAACTCTAATTTGTCCATGATTGCCTGTTTTTACTATGGTGCGGGGCACCGGGGCTTGCATGTCTCCCGATGTCTGCCCTTGTCTAGGACAGTGCATTCTCTGCCTCAACTTGGTTCATTTTCTTACAAAAAGGAGTTAGGTCCTGGGGCGTGAAGTTGGCTGGACCATCAATACTTGTCGAAAAAAGGGGGATTGCCAACCTCACATTTCTTTTATCCTCACAATTGAGGAAAACAAACCGCAATTACTCTGTGATCTGTTTGGTATATCTACTTGATACCTTTTTACTTTTTATTTCAATATTTTTAGATATTTGTTGTTTGAAAAGAACACATAGACACATTTAACACTTTAAACATTACGGACAATTGGATTCCACATTACAACACTTTGAACATTACGGACAATTAGATTCCACATTACATATATATACATTGGGTATTTCGTATCAAATTTTATCAACAATACATTCGTATTCACACAATGGTCTCTAATTGTAATTAAAACCAAAGGACAAAGTAGACATTTCGGTACTTATTGTTCAGTATATAGCAGTTCTAATTTCAAATATCGTTTTTATATACTGCAATTTGATGCATTCTTGTTTTAATGCCGACGCGTTTCAAACCCAGTTCATTACTCTGTGGGTTCTCATCAGGGCTCTGTCTCTTTTGTGTATCTACAATGTATATGTAAAACAAAACAAAGAAATTATATTTTAGTTATATTTGTTAACTTTTATCTCTATTTGCTTATCCATTCGCATTTGCCACTACTTGTACCTGAATTCCAGAATACAGCGGTTTGTTTTCCTCAATTGTAAGGATAAAAGAAATGTGAGGTTGGCAATCCCCCTTTTTTCGTCAACTTGGTTCATAGCATTCTCCAGGCCATTTGCTCAGAGCTGCGGAGCAGGCTATGCCACCTCCCCCCCTCCCCCCTGCCATATAATCGAACTGAGAGGCTCATTGTATGCAGAGGTTTTGCAGCCTGTGATAGTGTTCTGCCTGTTTTAAACTCACTGCCACGGTAAGGGGTATATTACAGCAACTGATTTGCAGAGTGTGTTGGTACATAGATCTTACAGTCTGCATTGCAAAAACACCTGGAAGGGGAGCGACACAGGCATCAAGTTAAGAGTCCACAGATAAACTTTGTCACTCTGCCATCTTTTGCACTTGTATGCTAATTTCGCGGTGTGCGCACAACAAGAACCAGTGAAGCTGTTTTATTATTGCCAAGCGCTGTTGTGTTCGTTTTGGACTATAATGTGACGGGCAGATCGAAAAAAGGATAGCACTGCTGCATTGCACAAGGACTTGTCCTGCAGTGTAGGGGAAGCGTTGTATAAACAAATGCAAATAGTTTTATGTGATGTGTATCTGTCTGCAGAGTTCAACAGTGTGTGAACTCAGGATGGGCAGTAAAGTGTCACATTTTGAAAAACCAGTTTAAACATGGCAGGATGTAGATTTTAGGAGCCAGCTGTAATAAGAAAGGAAAACAAGCATTGGCAAAAGCCATTCAGTCTCATCTTTGGAATCTTTTAACATTGCCATTGGTTTCAGCTTTGCTGCAGAGCATCCCAAATGCCTTGCAGCACACCTAAATATATATATTTTTAAATTGACATGGCCACCTGCGTCATTTTGTAGCATGCACCTACAAAATGATGCATGCATCTTTTTTCTTTTAAGTTAACAATCTGAGCTGGATCACTTACAAACAAAAAATGTGCAAAAGCATTTTTTTTAAACGCAGTAGGTCCGCATTTGCAAATTGCACCTCTTACTGCCAGCCTTGCTTCTCATAAACAAGGACTATAAGTACAAAGTGCGCACCTCTTGCAGTTTTTCAAAACACAAAAATAAAAGACATTGGGCCAGATGTAGGTAAATCAGAAATACCGATTTCTTAATAGCGAATTTTACTGATTCGCTATTAAGAATTCGGTATTCCCTATGTAGGTAAAGATTTGGTAAAAAATACCAAATCCTTAATATTCCTTATTACTGAATCGGTAATTGAGATTCGGTAATAAGGAATAACCACCCATTCATTTCTATGGGCTTGGAGGCCCATAGGAATGAATGTGAAGACATTCAGTATTAGCAATTCGGTATTACCGAATCGGTAATACCAGGAGGTATTTCAAGGGTGTGAGGGTGTCCAAAGGAAACCCTGTTGCACCCCTGAAATGTGCATGTCTGCACATGTGCCGAACATACATGCCCTAAGGGCATGGATGTGTGCCACATGGAACTTTAAAAAAAGCAAAAAAGTGTTTTTTTAAGCGAAATTGGTCATTACCACCAACTTGAAGTTGGTGGCAATTACCGATTTCTTAAGGCTCAAAAGCACTCCTTAATGTGCTTCCTACATTGCATTTAAGGAATCGGTATTAACGATTCCTTAAATGCAAGAGCAATAAGGGATCGGTATTAAGGAATCGGTATTTACCCATTCCTTATTTACCGATTCCTTACCTAAATTAGGAATGGCTAAATACAGGTCAGTAACGCTGGAATTTACAGAACTTTAGCGTTACCGTCCGGTATTTAGCCACCTACATCGAGCCCTTTGTCATTTACAATGCCATTAGCTCAAACTCTTGCAAATGCAAGACACATTGCATTGCAAATCCTTGTTTTACAGTATGTTGTAATATATCGCATTTAAAAAAGCAAAATACCTGTAAATGTGAGAATGTGTTCAATTTATGTTTCTAAACGGATGGAAGCTCTGCATCCGATTCTTCATCCTACGTTTGTGCAGCTTCCTACCTTTGTCTTACTTATTTTAAAGTGGAGGTCATTGGGTCGAAGTCTGTAAATAAATAACTGAATTCGTCTAACAATGCCTGCCCCTCATCCCTTGGACGTGATGACGCGCACAAGTGATTACATGTGTGAATGTCCAACCTCGGGGTCTATAGACCTTCTGTGGGGAGACTCACCCTCAGACATGATTCCACCCCAAAAGCCCGCCTCCTGAATTCTCGGTGATCCCACTTCTACAAACCAGAGAGAACTCAGGGGTGATCTGGCAAGCAAAGCATTAAAGATAGAAATCGAATCTCATGCGGGCAATGCACCTAGAACTCAATCCCTAAGAAATCAATCTAACAATTAAGAAAGAAACAGCAGCAGCAATAGCAGAGGCGATGAATCTATGAGCGCACATGTGCTCAATGACCTTAGGCTGAACCAGCGCGCAATTACCACACTGGATCTCTTGCAGATAATGAGGAAGATCCCGGTGGGAAGGTTAAAGGCCTCATAAAGGGCAGGAGTCTGGCTTAGACGCGCCCTCAGCCTTAGATTCAGCTGGGACAGAAGGACTGTTGTACGTGGAAAGAATCTGACACTGAGAGACTGATCTGCAACAGACATAAGGCTGCTCTTCAGTGCAGGCACACGAGCTTTATCCTACAATGACATCTCACGTGCTCTGCGGAGAGTAGCGATGTGGAATGTATGGAAGAAGGAAACCCAGGAGTCATGATGATGCTGAGCTACAACCGGCAGATACTGGACTGAGAGCTCCTCTTTGAAGGTACATGGTGAAGGGAATGTACACGTTCACATGCAGTGTCGGCATTTTTTACAGCTGTGGACATCACTTCTCTTATTCAATGCAAGGAGGAATCAACGATTGATACCAAGTGCATCTGGCAGTTGCAGCATGTGTGTGCTTCGGTTGAACCTATTGCACTCCAGGCCGGCTTTAGTGTTGTACGACCGGCGCAGTTGCACCTGGCGCAATTTCACCATCTAGCCATGTCCCAGTTGCAGTGCCCTGGGACCAGTGTCCCAGTGACATTGTTCCCCTTGTCAGTGTGTCTGTGCCATTGTCCTTGTGCACATGTCAGCATATCAATGTCAATGTATCATATCAGTTTCAGTGTCTTTGTGACAATGTCCACTTTTCCTAATGTTTGAACATAAGTACCAATGCATTGCAGATAGGATTTATTTCTGAATCTGCAGAATTCCACATTCATGCAATATTGGATTTACCTAGAGTTTTTCTTTGTTTGTTGAAGTAACTTTTCAATTTATGTTTTCCTTTGCATGCTGGTATTTGTAGTCCTGAATATATAATAAAAGCCAATCTACTAGAAACATGTTTCAATGATAACATCAAAACGATAGGTTACTTTTATTTCATTGGTAGACTTGAGTACTCCTATTTGGTTTTAAATTGAAATGTAGATAAATATTGTAAATACCAGATCCAGATCAGGAAGCTGCTACCATATTACTGATTGTCCTCGACCACCTTTCCAACTTCAAGAAGTGTCAGGCCTAAAATGGGGGAGACACCTAAGTGGTACTGGCACAACTACCACTTCTCCATTCATGAAATAAAATGCGTGCATGTCACTCACAATTTGTTGTGTTGTTGCAGTGGTTTATTTTTTTAGACATTTGCAACTATTGAGCCATAGCACAGTCACTGAAATCATGATTCAGGAACCCCAGTTTTGTCCTTGTGCTCCATAATGTATTCCTGGATCAACTTTAGAGCTGCGAGCTTTTGTCTCAATTGCTTTGCCTTTTGTTCTCCTGCATACGAATCAAGATGCAAGGCAGATTTCTACTTGAAACCAGGAAAGGGAATGAGGTGGCTGAGGAAGACAGTCAATTTAGCATGTTCCTCCATAGAGTGGCATATTTAAGCACTCCCTTTGCCTTCCAAGGCTTCAGTGGCAGGCTGGGCACTTGGGGATCCTGGGCATTGCCAACAGTCAGAAGTTGCTTGTGATTTAAGTACTCCTTCATCCAAGAAACAGGCACACCAGTTAACTGGGCAGTGATAGCTGTGAAAGTGGACACATTACCATACACACCAACATGTTGAAATAGGTGTGAGGAATATGTACCAAAGAAGTCATAAAAATATATTCTCTCCATTAGTTCACATTGATCTGGAAAAAAATTTCAAAGTGGAGAAACCCCAAAAAGGCATGTCTGCTTTAAAAATGGGGAAGGTGTTGGACACTAAAATAATGACTTTTACTATTCCCATTCCAATCTAAACCAATCTGTGGAAGGTGTTGGACAGTAAAGGGGTGACATTTACTATTCCCACTCCATACTATAGAAATTTGGAGAAGGTGTTGGACAGTAAAGAGATCACATTTATTATTTCCACTCCAAACTAAACCAATTTACTACACTTGTTGGACACTAAAGGGGTGACATTTACTATTCCTATTACAAAGTAAACTATTTAGAAGAAAGTGTTGGACTAAAGGGGTGACATGTTTTATTCTCACTCCAATCTGTACCAATTTGGGGACTTTGTTGGACACTAAAAGGTGACATTTACTATTCCTAATCCAATTGGAAACTATTTGGGGAAAGTGTTTGACACTGAACGGATGATATTTACTATTCTCGATTCCAAACTATACTAATTTTGGGAAGGTGCTGGAGACTAAAAGGGTTACATTTACCATTCCCACAACAACATAAATCAAGTTGGGTAAGGTGATGGACACTAAAAGGGTGACATTAACTATCTCCACTCCAATCTAAGACAATTTACAGAAGTGTTGGACCCTAAAGGAGTGACATTTACTATTCCCACTCCAAAGTAAAATTTGGAAGAAAGTGTTAAACACTTAAGGGTCAACATTTACTATTCCCACACCATTTGGGGAAGGTATTGGACACTAAAGGGGTGACATTCACTATTCCCACTCCAATATAACCCAATTGGTGGAAGGTGTTGGACTCTACCTTGATGACAGTTACCAATCCCACTCCAATCTAAGCAAATTTGAGAAAGGGTTGGATACTAAAGAGGAGAAATATACTATTTCCTCTGCAATCTAAAACATGTTATATAAGATGCTACTGACCAAAGGTTTTATAAACACAATCAATACTCCATACTTGCACATAATTTGTGATCTATAAAATGAACTAAAATATAATTATAAAATGCACTAACAAAAGCTACAAACCTATATATTCATATTTAAACAGAGCCTTGAGACCCTCACAGGTGAGTAGTGTGCTCTACAAATCCCTGATTGATTGAACATATAAAAGAATGTTTGTATCACTATTATTAATTAATATATGGTTTAATATATTTACTAACATTCCAAAACGTTGAACCATAAAATATACAATTATAATTCAAAATTAACAATCTTAAAATTGAAAAAATATAAAACCAATTTTTGAACTATTTTTTGTAAATAATATTTTTACTTTGACATTTTAACTTTCAATATAGAATTTTTTTAAATATTTGAATTATGATATGTTGTCACAACATTTATATATTTTTCGTACACAATGTTAACATTATTTTTCTTTATTACATGTAATTTCTTACCTATGTTAATTATTAAAAAAGATTTATAATTTAAATATGTATTTTAATATTTAAAACAAAATGTAGGATAATTATTATATATATATCAATTAGGTATAAATGATACATTATAAAAATTATTAATGTAGCAACTTACATTTACAAATGTTTCAATATTAATTTGTATATCATTAAATGATCACCATATAATTTACATTAAAATATTGACTTTTTAAAAATCTCCTCAACCTTATCCCCTAAAAACCCACTAACCTGCTGCAAAAATCGCCAATATTTGTATACTTTAATACAACCAAAAAACAAAATCTTGTTTATTTGACTAACAAACAAATAAAGACAAACTAATAAATGTATAGAAGTAAACACACCACAATAAAGTAAATACAAAATAACACTTACAACGGATATTACAATTACAGCCCCTTGGTAATAAATATTGTAGGTAGACAATAGAGAGATTGGAGAGGAGTTGGCCTAATGGCTAGGGCGCTCAACCTCGGACCTGGGGATCTGGGGTCGAGTCTCGGTAACAACGCCAAAAAAAACCTCCTGTGATTCTGGGCAAATCACGTAATCTCCCCGTGCCTAAAAAAAAAAATGAAAGTGTGTCCTGTAACTGGAAAATATGTAAAGCGCTCTGATACCTGATTCGGTTCAGGTCTAGTTCGCGCTATATAAAACTCTGCAAAAAATAAAAATAAAAGACATAGCTCTAGTTAGTACCTAGTTTCCATAGGAAAAGCGTTTTTTTGTTTTGCTAAAAAATTTGGTGCGGTTTGACAAATCTTCGCATAATTTTCAGAACTAATGGGCCAGTCACTTCAGCTGCTGTCTGGAAATTTGGGGGTGATCTGTCAAGCAGGGGCTGAGTAAAGAGTGGGGTCACAAAACCTGTTTTTCCCATTCAGTTTCCCATCAGGATTTTAGACATGGCTACAGTCTAAACAACTTAATAGAATTACATCAAACTCCGCAGAAAGCTAGATCTTGCCCCAGAAAAAGTGCTTTTTGTAATTTGGTGCAAACCTGCACAGTAGTTTTTGAGTTGTGAAATAAAAAAGATAAATATCTATCTAGACACATAGATCCTGTGTGGATCTGACATATCTCACAATGAGATCTGATTGGCTGCCACTACCCCAACCAGAAAGTGGCGACAGCCTTCATAGGACTCGGGCAAAATTGCAAAACAAAATATATGGGGTCAGGCTAGGGATACATTTACCTCCCAGGCCTGGTGGTGAGGTCCCAGAGGGACCCAGGCTGGGGCCAAAATGTTTTCTTTCTTATTTTGCCACAATTTCAGTGAGGCTCCTTGGTAAAAATGTTCTCATGTGAACATATATATATTTGGAGAAGGGGGCATGTTTGGCCTCCCTCCCCAGGCAATTTCAGCCCCAGGGCCCCAGGAACCGTGGGCCCAACTGCGACCTGGGGACCGCAACCTCCCTGGGGCAAAACTGTTCAAATAAATGCAGGAAGGCCCACGCGGCCCCCGCAACCCCAGAGACTACCACCTCCCTGGGGCACTTGAAAACATGTATGTGGGTGGGCCTGCTGGTCCTACCCGCACCCCGGGGATCTCCACCTCCCAGAGGTAAATAACATTAAAAGAATGTAGAGGTCTGTGAGGCCCCCATAGCCCTGGGACCACCACCTCCCTGGGGCTGAACTAAATTAATGTAGGGGGCCTGTTGTTTTTCCCAGGGACCACCACCTCTCTAGGGCTAAATATTACAGTGGAAGGGGGGCCGCACAGCTCCCCTCAAGGAGCCATGGATTGCCCTGGGAACCACCACACCTCATGGATAGCTCCTGCTACCTGAGGAGGTGCCCACCCTCAGGAGTAAGCTGTTTAATTTGGCTTGCTGGGAGTTCACACCTCCCAAAAAGCAACAGCAAACTTAACTCTGCTTTCTGCAAGCGGAAACTGTCAAACAGCTCCCACTTGCAGAAAGCAGAGTTTTCTTTGGGTTCCCTGCACACAAATATGCATGCAGAGAAACAGATACAAAAATTGCTGTCACAAGCATAGAGTTGCTATTTCAAGTAACTCCCTGCTTGCGGCAGCAATGATGGCTCCCACAGGAAGTGGGGAGCAGGCTGGCATTGCAGGGACCTTGAGGCTCCCCTCACAGTGCACACTGAGTGCCCTGTGGGTACCCAGGAGACATGAATGGGCTCCTGGGGATGGGTTCCCCAAGGTCAAAATTGGCCTGGTGAAGGGGGCAGTGCGTCTCCCCTCTCCATTGATTGATGGGCAAACCCTGGGGATGGGATTCGTGGGGCTAAATGTCACCAGGAAGTGGGGCACACAACCCCTCTCCCACTTTAATAAATGTATTTGGCCCAAGGTAGGTGATGGCCTCCGGAGCCCAGGACATCCATGGAGCTGCCATCACAATTTTAAAAATAAAGCCCCAGGAAGATGGTGGCCCCAGTGGCATGTAGGGGCCGCATCGCACCCACACACTGATATAAACATAAGCCAGTGCAGGCGACGGTTCTTGGGGCATATAAATTCCCTACAGAGGTGGACCATGTACACTCAATCCTTTAATTTTAAAATTAATGAGCATGACCCTAGAACCTGGCCCACCTGGGGGCTTTCTCCGAAACAAGTGTGGGAGCTTGTGCTCGTTTTGTTTTAATTTTTGCCATGACACTTATGCACCCAATCACAGACCCACTCAGAGACTCATGCGCCCACTCACACAGTTACTGAGACTCATGCATCCATACGTGCAGAGCAGTGTGAGCTGGCGCTGACAGCGTGAGGATCATTTTTATCGAGTGTTTGGCACTGGTGCGGTTGATTGGAAACCGTCCAGCGCAACTTCTTTTCTTTTGTGTAGCGCCTTGGTGCACTCTATTTTTAAAACTAACACTTCTCTTGGGGGGTGAATTGTGTGCTGATAAGATCTTTGCTCTGCACCTAGCACCCACCTGATTCAGTCCCCGGTCCGTCACGGCGCTTTTGTGCCGATTGAACGGAGGGACGCGACTCCTCCTCCTGCTGCCTACATAGCTGCCTGTAACGTCTGCCGCGCTGGTAAGAGCAGTGTGAGCTGGCGCTGACAGCGTGAGGATCATTTTTATCGAGTGTCTGGCACTGGTGCGGTTGATTGGAAACCGTCCAGCGCAACTTCTTCTCTTTTGTGTAGTGCCTTGATGCACTCTATTTTTAAAACTAACACTTCTATTGGGGGGTGAATTGTGTGCTGATAAGATCTTTGCTCTGCACCTAGCACCCGCCTGATTCAGTCCCCGGTCCATCACGGCGATTTTGTGCCGATTGAATGGAGGGACGCGACTCCTCCCCCTGCTGCGTCACTTCCTTTACCTTCCTATATTAGGCAATGACCATTCGTCCGCGCAGCGGGCGCGCCGACATCGCGCCGAAGGCGCGCCTAAGGCAAGCCCGTCTGCGCCCGTCCGCGGCCGGCTGGGAACAGGGGCCCCTACCCCTGGTCGAAATGGGTCAGCAATACACTGGAGTGCGCAGCAACTCCGCGCCCTCTGTCCTGTATTTGCTAAAGCCTGTCTCCACAGCCTCAAGGTGGAAGGCTCTAGCACCTGTAAGGAGTGTCAGTATAACTGGCATAGCACATCCACATATAAGGCTGAGATTACTAGGCTCACATGCGGACTACTTAACACCAGATCTATGCGGAAGCATAATCTTGACATTTATGACCTGCTCACAGATAGGAAACTCGACCTCCTATTTCTTACTGAGACATGGCTGGATGCCAACTCAGAACCGGATATAGTCGCTTCTCTCCCTGCTGGCTATACCATGGTAAGACTGAACATCTACCCATGTCCCAGTGGCAGTGCCCTGGGACCAGTGTCCCAGTGTCATTGTTCCCCTTGTCAGTTTGTCTGTGCCATTGTGTTTGTGCACATGTCAGCATATCAATGTCAATGTACCATATCAGTTTCAGTGTCTGTGTGACAGTGTCCACTTTTCCTAATGTTTGAACATAAGTACCAATGCATTGCAGATAGGATTTATTTCTGAATCTGCAGAATTCCACATTCATGCAATGTTGGATTTACCTAGAGTTTTTCTTTGTTTGTTGAAGTAACTTTTCAATTTCTGTTTTCCTTTGCATTCTGGTATTTGTAGTCCTGAATATATAATAAAAGCCAATCTACTAGAAACATGTTTCAATGATAACATCAAAACGATAGGTTACTTTTATTTCATTGGTTGACTTGAGTACTCCTATTTAGTTTTAAATTGAAATGTAGATAAATATTGTAAATACCAGATTCAGATCAGGAAGCTGCTACCATATTACTGATTGTCCTCGACCACCTTTCCAACTTCAAGAAGTGTTAGGCCTAAAATGGGGGAGACACCTAAGTGGTACTGGCACAACTACCACTTCTCCATTCATGAAATAAAATGCGTGCATGTCACTCACAATTTGTTGTGTTGTTGCAGTGGTTAGTTTTTTTAGACATTTGCAACTATTGAGCCATAGCACAGTCACTGAAATCATGATTCAGGAACCCCAGTTTTGTCCTTGTGCTCCATAATGTATTCCTGGATCAACTTTAGAGCTGCGAGCTTTTGTCTCAATTGCTTTGCCTTTTGTTCTCCTGCATACGAATCAAGATGCAAGGCAGATTTCTACTTGAAACCAGGAAAGGGAATGAGGTGGCTGAGGAAGACAGTCAATTTAGCATGTTCCTCCATAGAGAGGCATATTTAAGCACTCCCTTTGCCTTCCAAGGCTTCAGTGGCAGGCTGGGCACTTGGGGATCCTGGGCATTGCCAACAGTCAGAAGTTGCTTGTGATTTAAGTACTCCTTCATCCAAGAAACAGGCACACCAGTTAACTGGGCAGTGATAGCTGTGAAAGTGGACACATTACCATACACACCAACATGTTGAAATAGGTGTGAGGAAGATGTACCAAAGAAGTCATAAAAATATATTCAATCCATTAGTTCACATTGATCTGGAGGATTTTTTCAAAGTGGAGAAACCCCAAAAAGGCATGTCTGCTTTAAAAATGGGGAAGGTGTTGGACACTAAAATAATGACTTTTACTATTCCCATTCCAATCTAAACCAATCTGTGGAAGGTGTTGGACAGTAAAGGGGTGACATTTACTAATCCCACTCCATACTATAGAAATGTGGAGAAGGTGTTGGACAGTAAAGAGATCACATTTATTATTTCCACTCCAAACCAAACCAATTTACTAAACTTGTTGGCCACTAAAGGGATGACATTTACTATTCCTATTACAAAGTAAACTATTTAGAAGAAAGTGTTGGACTAAAGGGGTGACATGTTTTATTCTCACTCCAATCTGTACCAATTTGGGGACTTTGTTGGACACTAAAAGGTGACATTTACTATTCCTAATCCAATTGGAAACTATTTGGGGAAAGTGTTTGACACTGAACGGATGATATTTACTATTCTCGATTCCAATCTATACTAATATTGGGAAGGTGCTGGAGACTAAAAGGGTTACATTTACCATTCCCACAACAACATAAATCAAGTTGGGTAAGGTGATGGACACTAAAAGGGTGACATTAACTATCTCCACTCCAATCTAAGACAATTTACAGAAGTGTTGGACACTAAAGGAGTGACATTTACTATTCCCACTCCAAAGTAAAATTTTGAAGAAAGTGTTAAACACTTAAGGGTCAACATTTACTATTCCCACACCATTTGGGGAAGGTATTGGACACTAAAGGGGTGACATTCACTATTCCCACTCCAATATAACCCAATTGGTGGAAGGTGTTGGACTCTACCTTGATGACAGTTACCATTCCCACTCCAATCTAAGCAAATTTGAGAAAGGGTTGGATACTAAAGAGGAGAAATATACTATTTCCTCTGCAATCTAAAACATGTTATATAAGATGCTACTGACCAAAGGTTTTATAAACACAATCAATACTCCATACTTGCACATAATTTGTGATCTATAAAATGAACTAAAATATAATTATAAAATGCACAACAAAAGCTACAAACCTATATATTCATATTTAAACAGTGCCTTGAGACCCTCACAGGTGAGTAGTGTGCTCTACAAATCCCTGATTGATTGAACATATAAAAGAATGTTTGTATCACTATTATTAATTAATATATGGTTTAATATATTTACTAACATTCCAAAACGTTGAACCATAAAATATACAATTATAATTCAAAATTAACAATCTTAAAATTGAAAAAATATAAAACCAATTTTTGAACTATTTTTTGTAAATAATATTTTTACTTTGACATTTTAACTTTCAATATAGAATTTTTTAAAATATTTTAATTATGATATTTTGTCACAAAATTTATATATTTTTCGTACACAATGTTAACATTATTTTTCTTTATTACATGTAATTTCTTACCTATGTTAATTATTAAAAAAGATTTATAATTTAAATATGTATTTTAATATTTAAAACAAAATGTAAGATAATTATTATATATATTTCAATTAGTTATAAATGATACATTATAAAAATTATTAATGTAGCAACTTACATTTACAAATGTTTCAATATTAATTTGTATATCATTAAATGATCACCATATAATTTACATTAAAATATTGACTTTTTAAAAATCTCCTCAACCTTATCCCCTAAAAACCCACTAACCTGCTGCAAAAATCGCCAATATTTGTATACTTTAATACAACCAAAAAACAAAATCTTGTTTATTTGACTAACAAACAAATAAAGACAAACTAATAAATGTATAGAAGTAAACACACCACAATAAAGTAAATACAAAATAACACTTACAACGGATATTACAATTACAGCCCCTTGGTAATAAATATTGTAGGTAGACAATAGAGAGATTGGAGAGGAGTTGGCCTAACGGCTAGGGCGCTCAACCTCGGACCTGGGGATCTGGGGTCGAGTCTCGGTAACAACGCCAAAAAAAACCTCCTTTGATTCTGGGCAAATCACTTAATCTCCCCGTGCCTAAAAAAAAATATGAAAGTGTGTCCTGTAACTGGAAAATATGTAAAGCGCTCTGATACCTGATTCGGTTCAGGTCTAGTTCGCGCTATATAAAACTCTGCAAAAAATAAAAATAAAAGACATAGCTCTAGTTAGTACATAGTTTCCATAGGAAAAGCGTTTTTTTGTTTTGCTAAAAAATTTGGTGCGGTTTGACAAATCTTCGCATAATTTTCAGAACTAATGGGCCAGTCACTTCAGCTGCTGTCTGGAAATTTGGGAGGTGATCTGTCAAGCAGGGGCTTTGTAAAGAGTGGGGTCACAAAACCTGTTTTTCCCATTCAGTTTCCCATCAGGATTTTAGACATGGCTACAGTCTAAACAACTTAATAGAATTAATAGAATTACATCAAACTCCGCAGAAAGATAGATCTTGCCCCAGAAAAAGTGCTTTTTGTAATTTGGTGCAAACCTGCACAGTAGTTTTTGAGTTGTGAAATAAAAAGGATAAATATCTATCTAGACACATAGATCCTGTGTGGATAGTGGAGAGGTGTGGCTCACCGGTTAGAGGCGGCAGACCAGAGAGCAGAGAACGGGCTGGGACCAGGGTTCGATTCCCGACGTGGCAGGGTCTTGGACCAGGATCAGCAGACTCGATAATTCTCGCCTCGGTGCCTACACTAACCAGGGATCACACTCGGTAACTCTGGGCATTAAGCTTGCCTCATCTCCACAACGGCCCCCCACAAACGCCAGGGATGCCTGGTTTCACCTTGGAGACTCCCAGGAGGAACTATCTCACAGGGAAAGCCAGGACGGGTTCCCCAGCGGTCTATAGCGCTACGAGGCCTGCGGTGCGGGTAGCAGTGCGCTTTACAAGACACGCTTTCATTTCATTTCATTTCATCTGACAGATCTCACAATGAGATCTGATTGGCTGCCACTACCCTACCCAGAAAGTGGCGACAGCCTTCATAGGACTCGGGCAAAATTGCAAAAAAAAATATATGGGGTCAGGCTAGGGATACATTTACCTCCCAGGCCTGGTGGTGAGGTCCCAGAGGGACCCAGGCTGGGGCCAAAATGTTTTCTTTCTTATTTTGCCACAATTTCAGGGAGGCTCCTTGGTAAAAATGTTCTCATGTGAACATATATATATTTGGAGAAGGGGGCATGTTTGCCCTCCCTCCCCAGGCAATTTCAGCCCCAGGGCCCCTGGAACCGTGGGCCCAACTGCGACCTGGGGACCGCAACCTCCCTGGGGAAAAACTGTTCAAATAAATGCAGGAAGGCCCATGCGGCCCCCGCAACCCCAGAGACTACCACCTCCCTGGGGCACTTGAAAACATGTATGTGGGTGGGCCTGCTGGTCCTACCCGCACCCCGGGGATCTCCACCTCCCAGAGGTAAATAACATTAAAAGAATGTAGAGGTCTGTGAGGCCCCCATAGCCCTGGGACCACCACCTCCCTGGGGCTGAACTAAATTAATGTAGGGGGCCTGTTGTTTTTCCCAGGGACCACCACCTCTCTAGGGCTAAATATTACAGTGGAAGGGGGGCCGCACAGCTCCCCTCAAGGAGCCATGGATTGCCCTGGGAACCACCACACCTCATGGATAGCTCCTGCTACCTGAGGAGGTGCCCACCCTCAGGAGTTAGCTGTTTAATTTGGCTTGCTGGGAGTTCACACCTCCCAAAAAGCAACAGCAAACTTAACTCTGCTTTCTGCAAACGGAAACTGTCAAACAGCTCCCACTTGCAGAAAGCAGAGTTTTCTTTGGGTTCGATGCACACAAATATGCATGCAGAGAAACAGATACAAAAATTGCTGTCACAAGCATAGAGTTGCTATTTCAAGTAACTCCCTGCTTGCGGCAGCAATGATGGCTCCCACAGGAAGTGGGGAGCAGGCTGGCATTGCAGGGACCTTGAGGCTCCCCACACAGTGCACACTGAGTGCTCTGTGGGTACCCAGGAGACATGAATGGGCTCCTGGGGATGGGTTCCCCAAGGTCAAAATTGGCCTGGTGAAGGAGGCAGTGCGTCTCCCCTCTCCATTGATTGATGGGCAAACCCTGGGGATGGGATTCGTGGGGCTAAATGTCACCAGGAAGTGGGGCACACAACCCCCCTCCCACTTTAATAAATGTATTTGGCCCAAGGTAGGTGATGGCCTCCGGAGCCCAGGACATCCATGGAGCTGCCATCACCATTTTAAAAATAAAGCCCCAGGAAGATGGTGGCCCCAGTGGCATGTAGGGGCCGCATCGCACCCACACACTGATATAAACATAAGCCAGTGCAGGCGACGGTTCTTGGGGCATATAAATTCCCTACAGAGGTGGACCATGTACACTCAATCCTTTCATTTTAAAATTAATGAGCATGACCCTAGAACCTGGCCCACCTGGGGGCTTTCTCCGAAACAAGTGTGGGAGCTTGTGCTCGTTTTGCTTTCATTTTTGCCATGACACTTATGCACCCAATCACAGACCCACTCAGAGACTCATGCGCCCACTCACAGAGTTACTGAGACTCATGCATCCATATGTGCAGAGCAGTGTGAGCTGGCGCTGACAGCGTGAGGATCATTTTTATCGAGTGTCTGGCACTGGTGTGGTTGATTGGAAACCGTCCAGCGCAACTTCTTTTCTTTTGTGTAGGGCCTTGGTGCACTCTATTTTTAAAACTAACACTTCTATTGGGGGGTGAATTGTGTGCTGATAAGATCTTTGCTCTGCACATAGCACCCACCTGATTCAGTCCCCGGTCCGTCACGGCGCTTTTGTGCCGATTGAACGGAGGGACGCGACTCCTCCTCCTGCTGCCTACGTAGCTGCCTGTAACTTCTGCCACGCTGGTGAGAGCAGTGTGAGCTGGCGCTGACAGCGTGAGGATCATTTTTATCGAGTGTCTGGCACTGGTGAGGTTGATTGGAAACCGTCCAGCGCAACTTCTTCTCTTTTGTGTAGCGCCTTGATGCACTCTATTTTTAAAACTAACACTTCTATTGGGGGGTGAATTGTGTGCTGATAAGATCTTTGCTCTGCACCTAGCACCCACCTGATTCAGTCCCCGGTCCATCACGGCGATTTTGTGCCGATTGAATGGAGGGACGCGACTCCTCCCCCTGCTGCGTCACTTCCTTTACCTTCCTATATTAGGCAATGACCATTCGTCCGCACAGCGGGCGCGCCGACAGCGCGCCGAAGGCGCGCCTAAGGCAAGCCCGTCTGCGCCCGTCCGCGGCTGGCTGGGAACAGGGGCCCCTACCCCTGGTCGAAATGGGTCAGCAATACACTGGAGTGCGCAGCAACTCCGCGCCCTCTGTCCTGTATTTGCTAAAATAATATACAACAAGGGGTGGTGATGGACAGAGTCTCTGAATTAAGCAGAGTACTCTCACCCAGTCAAGAGATCAGGGCTGGATCCAACACCGTTTTTTAGCTCATTGCACCATCCCAGTTTCAGAACCCGGCTGTATGCAAATTAGTCTGTCCCTGGCCCAGTGCATCATGGGAACAGGGCAGACCAGACTACAAAAGCCAATTCTTACACTGGGAAGGAAACAAGCTTCCAGGGACCGGTTTCTGCCATTTCAGGCGTCTTCGGCCCGGCTTGCTTGAATCCTGATGGTGCAATGAGCAAGGGACTCACATCTGAGTATACCCTTCCACGCTTAGGGTGGACAAAATAATATACAACAAGGGGTGGTGATGGACAGAGTCTCTGAAATTAGCAGAGTACTCTCACCCCTTGTTGTTAATTATTTTGTCCACCCTAAGCGTGGAAGGGTATGCTCAGACATGAGTCCCTTGCTCACTGCACCATCAGGATTCAAGCAAGCCGGGCCGAAGAGGCTGAAATGCCAGAAACCGGTCCCCGGTAGCTTGTTTCCTTTCCAGTGTAAGAATTGGCTTTGTAGTTTGGTTTGCCCTGTTCCCATCATGCACTGGGACAGGAACAGACTAATTTGCATACAGCCAGGTTCTGAAACTGGGATGATGCAGTGAGCTAAAAAACGGTGTTGGATCTAGCCCTGATCTCTTGACTGGGTGAGAGTTTTCTGCTTAATTCAGAGACTCTGTCCATCACCACCCCTTGTTGTTAATTATTTTGTCCACCCTAAGCGTGGAAGGGTATGCTCAGACATGAGTCCCTTGCTCACTGCACCATCAGGATTCAAGCAAGCCGGGCCGAAGAGGCTGAAATGCCAGAAACCGGTCCCCGGTAGCTTGTTTCCTTTCCAGTGTAAGAATTGGCTTTGTAGTTTGGTTTGCCCTGTTCCCATCATGCACTGGGACAGGAACAGACTAATTTGCATACAGCCAGGTTCTGAAACTGGGATGATGCAGTGAGCTAAAAAACGGTGTTGGATCTAGCCCTGATCTCTTGACTGGGTGAGAGTTTTCTGCTTAATTCAGAGACTCTGTCCATCACCACCCCTTGTTGTTAATTATTTTGTCCACCCTAAGCGTGGAAGGGTATGCTCAGACATGAGTCCCTTGCTCACTGCACCATCAGGATTCAAGCAAGCCGGGCCGAAGAGGCTGAAATGCCAGAAACCGGTCCCCGGTAGCTTGTTTCCTTTCCAGTGTAAGAATTGGCTTTGTAGTTTGGTTTGCCCTGTTCCCATCATGCACTGGGACAGGAACAGACTAATTTGCATACAGCCAGGTTTTGAAACTGGGATGATGCAGTGAGCTAAAAAACGGTGTTGGATCTAGCCCTGATCTCTTGACTGGGCGAGAGTTTTCTGCTTAATTCAGAGACTCTGTCCATCACCACCCCTTGTTGTTAATTATTTTTTTTTTTCTGTATTTGCTAAAGCCTGTCTCCACAGCCTCAAGGTGGAAGGCTCTAGCAACTGTAAGGAGTGTCAGTATAACTGGCATAGCACATCCACATCTAAGGCTGAGATTACTAGGCTCACATGCGGACTACTTAACACCAGATCTATGCGGAAGCATAATCTTGACATTTATGACCTGCTCACAGATAGGAAACTCGACCTCCTATTTCTTACTGAGACACGGCTGGATGCCAACTCAGAACCGGATATAGTCGCTTCTCTCCCTGCTGGCTATACCATGGTAAGACTGGATAGAACTGTGGGCAGAGGTGGTGGGGTAGCCATAATCTCTAAACAGCCACTCTGCTGTCAACTTGAACCTCTTGCTATCGTTGACAGTGAGACAGGAGCCTTCTCCATTAAGGTTAACGCTAGTAACACACTGAAGAGCGTCCTGGTCTATCGCCCCCCTGGCCCTTTTACCCACTTCACTACCAGCCTCACTGAAGGTTTAACAGAAGCTGCTCTACGTAGGGACAAGTTTATGCCTTTAGGTGACCTAAACATCCATTTGGATAACCAACTGGACAAAGGAGCTACCGACTTTTGTCAGCAACTACTATCCCTCCAATTACACATCAGATCTAATGCCCCTACCCACCAAAAGGGCCATTTATTGGACCCTATTTTCGCCAATTGGGAAGACATTGAAGTTAAGGCTCCCGTCCCTATTCCTTGGTCTGACCACCTTTTAGTACCCTTCATTATAAATATTTCTGCTGGCAATACTCAAAAACGCACTAACTCTAAATATATGAGCCGTAAATGGTCTGCATTTTCCAAAGCCAAGTTCCATACTGCATTGACTAAAGGCGGCAGACCAGGAGGTGAGGATGCTGACACGGCGTCAGATAGACTAGAAGGCCGCATTAATAAGGCCTTAGATGAAATAGCCCCTCTCTGTCAGAAAAATCTTGGCAGCAGACCCCAGAAATCCGCCCCCTGGTTCAGTGATGAGCTTCGCCTAGCTAAATCGCAATCCAAGCAGTTAGAAAGACAGTGGCGGGTGGCCTACCTCGACCAAGCTAAACAGAGGTACTTAGACAAACGCAGAGAATATCATAGCTCCATCAGGCGTGCTAAAACAACTTACTTCTCAGGTAGGATAGGAGAAGCAAAAAACTCGACCAAGGAGTTGTTTAAAATTTATAAAGAGATCTCTCTCTGCGGCTCATCTGCTGACCCGTCCTCGGTTTCGGAGGAATCCTGTAACCGTATCGCTGCTTTCTTTTCTGACAAAGTGGCTATCATCTATTCCACTTTTTCAGGGGGAAAGAAAAAGGAAACTGAGTTCAGAGAAAACACACTGGAGGTTGGGGGGGTCAACAGGCTGGACCATTTTTCCACTCCATCCCCCGACGGGCTCCAGCAGATATGCCGCTCCATTAAGTCAGGATCCCCCCGTGATCCGGCATCACCTAAACTTCTTGGAGAGAGTATTGAGATCCTGGAACCTTATATTAGGGATGTTCTGGATCTTTCCTTTAGATCCAATACTGTACCTAAAATTTGGAAGCAGGCGGTAGTCCTCCCTCTTCAAAAAAAAAACAATCTTAGTTGGGACAGGCTAGATAATCTCCGCCCCATCTCACTCCTCCCTTACCTGGCCAAAGTGGCAGAAAGGTGGCAAATCTCCAGCTTATGGCATTTGTTGAGCAAGCCAACCTGCTTCATTCTACTCAGTTTGGCTTCCGGTCCCGCCATTCCACGGAATCTGCGTTGCTTATGGCCACTGAGACCATCAGGCAAGGGGTAGATGAGGGTCATACTATGGCCCTCATTCTACTTGACCTAAGCGCAGCGTTTGACACTGTAGCACATTATACTCTGCTACAGTGTCTTAACAAAGGTGGAGTCACTGGGTCAGCGCTGAGATGGATTCGATCTTTCCTCACCGACCGGGGTTTTCAGGTCAGACAAGGGGAACATTACTCGCGTATGTTCAATCTTGATCAAGGGGTGCCTCAGGGCTCGGCCCTTAGCCCCACCCTATTTAACCTTTATGCTTCCCCGGTAGCTACCATTGTGGAAAGCTATGGTATCCAACTAGTGTCATATGCCGATGACACACAACTGGTCATCTCACTGTCACGGGCACCTGATGTTGCGGCAGTCAGCTTCAGTGCTTGCATGCAGGAGCTTGCATCCTGGATGTCTGACAACTGCCTGAAGCTGAATGGGTCCAAAACTGAAGTGCTCGTGGTAGGGGGTGGTCCGGATGTGTGGTCCTCGGCATGGTGGCCTGCTTGCTTGGGCTCCACTCCAGTGCCCTACCAACAGGCGAAAAATCTTGGGGTAATGTTTGACTCTGACCTGTCATTTGCTCCCCAGATAGATCGGGTAGTTGGGATGTGCTTCGGTATACTCAGGAGTCTACGAAAGATCTTGGACCTACTTCCTGTGGGTGCCAGACAGACTCTGGTGCATGCCTTGGTTACATCAAGACTGGATTACTCCAACCTCCTCTATCTGGGAATAACAGCTAGAAGCCTTAATCGTCTCCAGGTACTTCAAAATGCCACAGCCCGGCTGGTGCTGAGGCTCCCAAGAAGAACGGCCTCTAGAGTCGCTTTGAAATCCCTCCATTGGCTTCCGGTCAAGGAGAGGATTATTTTTAAAGCACTATGCATGTGTCATCGCATCATCGAGGGCAAGGCGCCCTACCCCCTACAACGCCTTATCACTTCCTATAGACCAGGACGTAGGCTCAGATCCTATGGCACCGGGCTATTAGCAGTCCCCAAAATTCATAAAGCCCGAATGGGGGGCAGATCCTTCAGGCTACTCGCAGCCAAGAGCTGGAATATGCTTCCGATGGAGCTGCGTCTCGAACCTTCTGAGGCAAAGTTCCGCAGAGCTCTCAAAACACATCTTTTCCGCTCAGTACTGATGTAATCTCCCTGTTATGGCCACTTCATTTCTCTCTCTCAGCGTGGGGACACGCCGGTGCGCGTAAGCCAGGCGCTTTATAAAATTCCAAAATAAAAATAAATAAATATGTAGATCCATTCAGAGACTCACACACCCACTCACTCAACCACTTAGAGACACATGTATCCACTCACATACCTACTGAGAGAGTATCACTGCCACTCACAGAGCCTCTCAGACACTTCCGCTGCCACTCACGTACCAACTCAAAGACTCTTGCACCCACTTACAGACCCACTCCGAGACTCATGCACCCACTAATAGATCCACTGAGACACTCATACAACCACTTACAAACTCAATCAGAAACTCAAGTCCCACTCATGGACCCACTCAGGCACTCATGAATCCACTTACAGACCCAATCAGACAGTTATGTATTAACTCATGGACACACTGAGTAACTCTCGTACACTCTCATAGCTGAGGAACACCCTGTTGCCTTTGTCTGCAAAGTGAATTGTAGCACTTCTATAGATTCCATGAATGTCAAAATGCAGGTTATCATTGTAGACAAAACACATATTAGGGTTTCTGAGGAATGCAGGATCAGTTTTATTAACGTTTCCTAGCTTTGTCAATCTGTTGTCAGAATTGATTTTTCCAATTCCATTTCTGCCTTTGGTATATGTTCGAGTACGCCAAGATAGTCTGAAGGAAATTTGTCATAAATTCTGCAAAGGTTTCTTTTATTAGGATTTCCAGTCCTACCCAAGTTGGTGTGCAAAGGTCATTGCTACCACAGTGCATAATCATGAGGTCAGGGAGTTGGAAAGCCACAATAGTTTTAACTAAAGTCGGCAATTGATGACTTTTTAACCCTCTCTGGACAATCCATTTAATGTCCACATTAGCCAAACCCAAGTCCCTGTCAATACCAAACTCTCTGGCAGCTTCTTTAGGCCAGAAGACATAGCTGTGGCCCACAATTCACACTCTAACCATTTTGAAGTGAAGCAACATTAGCAGAGATGAGCAGGCTGGAGGTTAATGAAGCAGTTTTCAAAATAAAAGGCAGTAAAAATGGAGGTGTTCTCCTGGTTTGAAAAACACATTTGATTGGAAGGTATGAATATGGAGGTGAATTAAATGAGATACTATTGTGTAAAGTATAAGTAAGTACATCTATGATTGGCTACAGGGAAGATAAAAAAGTAAAATGCAGGCTTGAATATGTTTTTAGTTCTGCACTGTAAACTGCACCTGCTGCAGCTCATTTTGTAACTAGTACAGCCCTTCTAGAATGTGGTGTGAACTTCTGAACTAGTGGTTTTAGTGGGTTTCTATGGAGACTGTACTAAGAATTACTAGGGGAAAGGTAATAAAGAGATTTTTGTCCGTTTTAAGAAATTAGATGTCTTTTATTGTTGTGTAACAAGGGTTAGATTTGCTAGTGAGGGCTTTCTAATAGAGTGTGCAGTACTCCTAAACTCATAAAACTACCAAGCTAAAAATGTTTTTACACTCCTATTTGTTTGGAGAAATAGTCGCAACAATCACAATTAAGTCACAAATATGCACAAATACCCCTCAATGTGGGGTTTCTTTGTAAAAGTGTATGAAAGGGTTAACATATACTAACCATTCAAAACTAAAATATGAAAGGCATGCTTTTATTTGCTGCCTTGTGCAGTATCAGAATGAAAAGTTTAAAACGTTGCCATTAATGGTTGATTTGCATGAGAGTGGCGTTCCATTCTTATCATTAGTTTTCACATTTCTAAGAGAATTGAATCTATCTGATAAGAGCAAAAATATTTCAACAACAAACTACATTTTAAGGTATGTGAATGAAATTTAATTTGGTGGAAACAAATGATTGAAAAGGGTATATGTGTATGTGAGAATGTTAAATAATCAAACTACATGAGATGGTCTATGAGTGTTAATGTGAGTGGTTTTATGTATTTATTTAAAGGTAAGTAAGACAGTTTATGAGAATGTAACAGTTTGTATGATGTGCAGACTAGATGTGTGAGAAGTTACTTAACAGTCTGTTGCTTTTGTAATCATATATTGTATATTTGCAGCTTACTGTATGCTGTAATTGGTAGCTAAAACAAAAAGCTCTATAATAAAAGTTAGACTTATATTTAACAATTGATTAGAAGATGTGGAAAGATGTACATGTCTATATATGATGCACTGTTCTAAAAAAAAAAATCTTTGAATTCTGGCTCTTGTTGTTCTATTTGTAGTATTGAGAAAGAGGAGTACAAGTGTCAGAATCCAGAGTGAAAAGCATGCCCATAGGTATAGTACATAGATGAATATGTGAAACTTGTCAGCTATGTATTAGATACTCTTTAGGTTATCCGTTGTCCCCTATGTTCTTTAAATGCTTTTCTTGATACATATGCAACTTTTAACTGATGTAATTTGCAACATTATTGTCCCTCATGTAAAGCGCTCTGATTCCATCGGGTCTAGCCAGCACTATATAATAACTCATTAATTAAATTTGTTCCCATTTAGTACTCTTTCTCCCTTTGTCTACCTCCCTAGCTCCTAGCTCCTATCCACCCTCCCCTGAATCTCTCACCTTGCCTGCTAGTCTGCCTTGCCCACTGTCCTTTGTACCCCTTTGACTATGCACTCCTACTCCCCTTGTTGGGGAAAGATCCAATATGTATACCCTGGAGTCTCAGCGTACCCGATGAGAGAGTCCACAGCACCCATGGAGCCACTCACAGTTGAGGTATGGTATGGTATGGCACCCCTTGCCAAAGCACTCCTTCTCCCCTTTTTGGGGAAGGATCCAGTGTGTAGGCCTTGGAGTCTCAGAGACCCCTCTGAGAGAGTCCACTGCATAAAGGGAGCCTCACGCAACAGAGATAGGGAAGTGATACCACTTCCCTGGGATTAGAGCTTACTGGACTTTGGACGTTGCTTTGACTCGTCTACCGCTTTGTGTCCCTTCCCCTCCTCTTTCCATGCGATGTCCTTCACCCTCCCCTCCTCTTTCCCGCCTTCATTACCTGTCTACTTCCCCAGCTCCTTCCCCTGAATCTTTCCACTTGCTTGCCTTTCCCCTTACGTATTTGTGCTTATTGTTTATCTTGACCTTACAAGTAACTATGTTGCCATGCTCTAATAACTGTGTAACCTTTGTAACGATGTAAATAAATAGTAAGACATGCTCTTTAAAATAATACAAGTCTGATGTGTAGTATGCGAGCCATAGGCATAGCTAAACATGTAATGGTTTAACATGAAACCATCCTACTACTTATCAGCCTGTCTCTACACTCTCAATGCCAGCTTCATGTGGAATGTAAAAGTTGTTTCAGAAACCACCAACACATGTTTCATTACACCGTCACCTCTGAGCTATGCTGTAGGTATGCTATAAAACATAGTGCTATGTGATTAAAATAGGATAAATGGTTTTTGAGTTGTATAAGTTACCTTTACACTTGCGGCTCCTATGCCAAGTACTACATAGATTATGGTATCCGTAAAGCAACTGACATATATATCCAGAAAAGCATAGATCATCTCTTTCAGTTACTGAGACAGCTATGGAAGTACAGATACATTCAGTCAGTTATGTAGAAACTACATATGTATGCATCAGACTCAAATGGAGTTACAGTCATATGTATATTGCAGTTTATTCCCTAATTGAGGCACTGAGGTATTTGTGCAGCCATTTATATACACATTTAGACAGCCATAGAGGTACTAAAACATGCAGCTACATTACAGTACATTTACCTAAACATCTAATGGCACTGATACAGGTGTACTTTTACACTCACTCAGATGTGTAGGCAAGTACTGATTTTTTTTGGGAAAATATATTTTTATTGCAGATTAGTATAGTATACACTTATTCCGGCCAACATCATTACTATTAGTGCTTGCTGGGCATATGTCATTGGACCTCGTATTACACGGCCATTTAGCCCCCAACCCGGAGGGCGGGCGGCATTACTCAGGAAGAGGGCATATGCGTGCATGACATATATGTATAACCAAGACCGGTCAACCACAGGACCTTGCATCTGCTTTTCTTTTACTCCCATTCCCCCAACAAGTAAATGTAGACATAACACTGGTGCCAATATCAACTTAACTGCACTGTTATTGCTTGACAACTTCGTTCCTGTTGTCCCTCTTCTATTTCCCAATGCACGAGAAGCATACCATAGTTGTTCAAAGCAAGTATCATATATTCAACAATTATCATCTTCGCAACGTGCCCCAATCAACAGTGACTCCCCCCATGTCAGCTCTCACTACCCCTCCCCTCAATTCCCTCCCCCCCTAAGTTTTAGACTGTACGTAGTAATCACTGGAACGTGGGTCTCTCAATCCTCCCCCTCTGGCACTTGCTGATCCTTCAGAGTCTGAACTAGGGCCTTCCACAATCTGGCTACTTCTAGCGCCTTATCATTACCTGAGCGGGTAGCTTGTCTGAGCCTAACCACACTTTCACAGCTGGCCCACTTGCAGAATTCCCTCTTCCAGTGCCCCCCTGATGGTCCTTCCCTCGCCTTCTAAAGCCAGGTGATTTCGCGCTTAGCTAGCAGAAGCCCTAGATCGATAAATTTACTGGTAACCTTGGTTTTAGCTGTGTGTGGAAACCAGTGCAGCAGGCAGGTGGCCATATCATATTCTAGCCGTCTGTCTGTTACTGTGTTCAAAAGCTCCCCCACTTCCTCCCAATAACCTTCCATTCGCAGGCATAACCATAGCATGTGTTCTATTTCAACATCCTCCTCCCGGCATCTTGGGCAAGCTGCGTTCTGGACCTGGAAATATTTCCGGATCTTCCCTGGTGTTAAGTAGGCCCTATGCAGTATAAAATACTGAATTTGTTGAAGGCGAGCGTAACTGGTGCCCTTCCATACCCTCTTGAGGATTTGTTCCCATGTGGTATCAGGTATCTGTCGGCCTATATTCTCCTCCCATTTCGCCTTAAGAACCTCCAATGGACGCATGCCCTCTCGTAGCAGCCGGGATTGGAGGCATGTCACTGCCTTAACCGTTCCCGCAGCCATCACTGTATATTGGCAAGCAAGGGCTAACACCGGTTCCGTTCTCCCCGTTCTCCAGTGCTTTTGAATCGCGGTCGTAACCACATCATGAATCAACAAGTCCCCGTCTGGGAGTCCTTACGTGTCTTGCAATACTGGGAAGGGCACTAGTTCCCCATTCACATACAGGTCCCCTACCATCTGAACACCCAACTGTTCCCAATTCGCTAGCGGGGACCAGTCCCCGCCGTGCGGCAGCGCCGTCAGCATGCCCAGTGGGATCGCCGGAGCGTATGGGTGAGGAGTCCCTGCCCTACTCTGTGTTCTATTCCAACATAGTCGCAAGGTCCGCTCCTCTCCAGTCAAGTCCTGCAGTTCGAGTTTCTGTTGCATAACTATATAGGCCAGTACATGCCGTGGTATTCCCTTTCCCCAGCTACCCTCCGGGCCCCGATTCTCCCGCGCTATATTTCGTGTTAGAACCTGCAACTGGGCCAACAGATAATAAAGCTCAAAATCCGGCACTGCCAGTCCACCCTCCAATTTGGGCCTCATCAGCGTCGTCAGTGCTACTCGTCTCCTACCGGTGCCCCAGAGGAAACCCACCATCAGCGACCTCAGATCTTTAAAAATTCTCGGTGGTAGCCAGATCGGTAAGGTACGGAAATAATACAGCAGTCTGGGGAGTGCCACCATCCTAAGCAATGCCACCCTGCCCATTACCGACAGGGGGAGCGTCACCAAAACTCCATGCACCTCTTCAAAGCTCGAACACACCGGCCTATATTACCCTCCATCAAATCTCTCTCATTATGGTAAACCCGTACCCCCAGATAGGTGAGGCATGTTGGTGCCCACGTCAGTTCTCCCAAAGTTGCGGGAGGAGGCAGGCCCTGTCGAGTCGGAAAGAGGCATATCACCGGTTCACCTGAAGTCCGGATACCATCCCGAAGCGTGACAACATGGCCATAGCCCCCTGTAAATCGACCTCGGCATCTCGGAGAAAGAGAAGTAAATCATCCGCATACAGGGAAATGTAGTGCTGGTCTCCCCTGTGCGTCAGCCCCCTATACAACCGTCCTGATCTCGCCTGGACTGCAAGGGGTTCTATCCCCAACGCGAACAGCAGCATTGACAGCGAACACCCCTGTCGTGCCCCTCTCATGATTGGATATTGGTCAGAGATCCCCTCACCTATCTTCACCCTGGCCGTGGCCGAAGAGTACAGCACCGACGTCCATCTCACAAACTGTTCACCGAATCCAAAGCTACTTAGTACCCTACGGAGGACGGCCCATTCCAGACTGTCAAACGCCTTCTCTATATCTACAGAAAGGACTGCTGCAGAGCTCCGGTCGTCTTGATTCTCCGCCATAACCCTGAAGAAGCGACGAATACTCAAAGCGGTACATCTTGTTGGAATAAACCCCGTCTGGTCAGTGTGAACCAGCGTCGTCATGTGCGGTAATAAACGGGTCGCCAGTATACTGCTCAGGATTTTGTAGTCCACCGATAGCATGGACAAAGGCCGATACGAAGCCACATCCAAATCGGAGCGGCCCAGTTTCAAAAGGGGAATTACCAAGGCCTCACGCATCGAGCATGGTAGGTGGCCCACCTTCCCTGCCTCTTGATATATCTCCACCAAGAAAGGTGCCAACGCGTCAATATACTGAGCGTAGAATTCATTTGGCAGCCCATCCGACACCGGTGTATTGTTCCGGGCCATGTGCTTAATTGCACCACGCACTTCCGTCAATGTGATGTCCCGCCTCAGCAGATCAGCCTGGTCCTTATCCAACTGCGGCAGAGGGGTCCCCTCTAGGTATTCCTCTATGTCCGGCTCCATTTCCCCCCTGCGACTGCTATATACTGCTCCGTAATAAGAGGAGAAGCGTGACACCACTAGATCCTGCGAGTAAGTCAGGACACCAGTGCCCAGCGTTATCTGCATAATGGGTCCACTTCGCGGCACTGGGTCAGCCAGTTTAGCCAGCAGGGTACCAACCTTATCCCCCTCCGCATGTACCTTCGCCAGGTATCCCCTGTGGTCAAAGCATCGCAGCCTTTCAGTCTCGGCTGCCACTTTTTCCTTTGCTTCCACCAACTGCTCTTGCAGGGATGGTTGTTCCGGCCTCTGCTGCTCTAATTCCTTCAGATCCCTCTCCGCTTTAGCTACGTCCTCCACCACTGTCTTCCTAGCCCCTGAGTACTTAGTAATGCAGATCCCTCGAATGACCACCTTAAAGGCATCCCAATCAAGCGCCCTCGAGGTCGCCGTACCCCGATTTTCCCGGAAGTAATGGTAAATCCCTTCCCCCACCTCCATCCGAAACACCTGGTCTTCCAGAGTGTCAGGGCGCAGTCGCCATGTCGGAATCGCCGTTCTCGTCCTTTGCCAATTAAGTGATATCAGTAGCGGGTTGTGGTCAGAGATAGTTCTGGCAAGGTACTCAGTGTAGGTTGCCATAGGAGCAAGCAAGGGGCAACACAGGATGGCGTCAATTCGAACATGGAGAACATGCACTGAGGAAAAGAATGAGTAAACCCTATCATGTGGATGTTGTGTACACAACACATCCAGCAGTCCTCAACCTTCCTGCCAGTCGGATCTAGCCTTAGCCAATTTCCTAACCGTGGTCGCTGCCAGCGGAGGATGCGATCTATCCATGTCTACATCAGTGATAGCATTAAAATCTCCCCCCACAATGGCCGGGCCTACCAGAAAGGGTGCCAGCGTGCCCGACAAATTAGCTAAGAAACCAGCTTGCTCGGTGTTCAGGGAGTATTGAATTCCCTCCTCACGCAGTTCTTTCTTGATCGCTAAATAGGAGGCCCTACGCCTCTGGACATCTTGGGTGTAGTCAGGGAAAATCATAACGGTGGCATTATCAACCTTAAAGGGTCCTGCAGTGCGTGCTCTGTTGATCAGGACGTCCCTATCTTTGTAATGTAGTAGTCTGGCCACCACCAGCCGATCGGGACGGCCCAGCAGTGGAGGCTTAGCTGGCACCCTATGCGCCCTCTCGAGCGTGAAGAAGGGAGACAACCCCTCCGGAGCAACCTACATCCGAAGCCAGTTCTCCAGGTATGCCACCACATCAGCCCCCTCTATCTTTTCCGGCAGGCCCACCACACGTATATTATTGCGCCGGTTCCTACTTTCGGAGTCCTCGGCCCTCTTCTCTAGCACTGCCAGGCGTTCAAGAGCGTCTTCCAATCTGGCCGTCGTTGTAGTCTGTGCTGGTTTCAGGTCTTGGATAGTGAGCTCGTTTTCTTTCACCCTGTCCGCAAGTTTCGCGTGATCGGCGCGCAGGAGCCCGAGCCCAGTCGCCACCTGTGCAATCTCTTGGTGAAGTGAGTCTTTGGTCGCAGCTATCGCCTCCAATATCTTGTCCAGGTGCTTGCACAACCCTATACTCGTTAATTCTTCCTCCATGTCGTTCCCCGCACCCTGGCCGTCTTCCTGTCCCGTCGCTTCCTCCTTCTTACCCTTCGGCTTCATGATACAGCGCAGGGAGGTACGTCTCCTATGAGAGGTCTCACTGTCCGGCACCCCCTCTCGAAGCCCCTCAAATACACAGATGTCTTGGTTGGGCGGCCGGAGTAGTCCTGGCCTAGTATCTGCTTCCGGCCAGCGTACCCAGAGCCGAGGAGGTATGCCAAATGCCTTGCTGCACAAAAGGGGGGCGGCCCTATCTCTCACTCCGTTCAGGGGGTGGTACGGCTTGTCGTGCCACGTGAACTCCCCGCAATCATGGAGCCGCTCGCTGTGCCCGACTTGACGCCCTCTGAGCCAATGTTGCACCGGCCCTGTCGGGACGCCTCCCGAGTTTCTCTCCGCGGCCCTCCTTGCTGGTAGTTGCGGGCCCTCAATTATTTCCCCGATCATTGCAGGCTGGGCCCAGCTCGGTCCCTGGACACCCGGGACCCCTGGGGTCCACCGATCTGTAGGCCGCACAGTTCCTCTTATCTCGTTAGCCGTGCCCCCAGTCCCGGTGCATGCGGGGCCTAGACCCGCTCCCGCCCCACCTCCGCAGTCCCAGTTACAGGTCCAGACCAGCGCACTCACCGCTGGCTGGCTCTCCACGTCGTTGCGGGCCTCGTCCCTCGTACACCTGCCTCCAGTGCTCGAGTCCCATGCATCCAGGCGTACAGGCGTTCCTCCGGTGGTGCACGGGGACTCCCAGGGGCTCAAATTTCCTCGCGCTGCGCAAGGCGCCGCTCCGTCTCTCGGCCAACCACAGCCCCCTGTCTCCGTCGTCACTGCCAGGTCCTAGGTCACTGGATGCAGCGGGCTACCTCTAGTCATGGTCTCCACCTCCGCCGACCTCCCGTTAAGTGCGGAGAGGTCTCCGGGCTGCAGCCGCCATCTTGGGTCCAGCGCCAATGCCGAGATGGTTGGGGCCGCTGCCTTCAGGTCGCTCCGCCACTGCACTCCTCTAGTCTCCCAAATCAATTCACTTGTCGTCTCTCCTGGCACCGTGGTTCCCTCGACAGGCGTCCCATCCGCACGATTGCCAAGCGGATTGAGCAGCCCCTCCTTCTTCTTAGGTCCCAGTCGCCATCTTTCCCCACACTCCAGGGAGCGGGGGAGGAAGAAACCCACGCCCGGGTCATTGCGGCGGTGCAGGGTCCCCGCCGAAGGTCAGAGTCTTTTAGGCAGACCGTCCGACACACTTTGTGTCCAATGCAGGTATTTTCAGGAGTGTTAGACAGGAGAAACACGGGGTCGAGCGCGGAGCTGCCTGCTCACGCTGCCTCACCCATCGGCGTCCAAGCCACGTAACCTTCTCCACTATGCAGAGACATATTCCTTCAAACATAGGTGATTTCTACTAGTGCAGACACCGTCTGTGCACTGTCTCTGTAAGTTTCACTTGTTTTGTGATAGTTGCTTATCAAACCAACGTGTTAGTACAGATAACACACTTAGAGGATATGCTCTAGGTATGTCATAAATAGGGCTCCCGGTTTGATGTTATTTTTTTTAACATTTCCGTCTGTATTTATCCATATTTATTTGTATGTCCTTTTATCTGTATATATCCACATTTATTTTTGTTGCAGGCAAAAAAAGGCGTTGCAGCTAGTATTTTTCCACATTTATTTAAAACAACAGTGCACACGGTTGTTATAGGTTTAGCTAAATGTTTATATGCGCCAAATCAAGTAAACACAATACAGTCATCTGAAAACTTTGCCATTGTAACACAAGTCACAGTGGTGTCACAAAGATTACTTGAGTAATATTAGTGAGCTGAGGCTGTATTGAAAACACGGTCACTAAACATGATTATTAGATGTAAACACAATTTGAATTTAGATGAGTGCACCTGTGCACTTTCAGTGACCTGGATAAAGATGGCATGGAAGAACTGTCTACTTTCTTGATGAATTAGAGATAATGGATGCCATGTTCTCCTTATTGTCAGTTCCATGCTCCTCCCTGCAGCAGGTTCTGTGGTGCACGTTGACTATCCACAGCTGAGAGAGCAAACAACCTCCTCCGAAGCAGCAAGCTCTCATTTCAGAAATAAATTAAAGGCCCTTGCATTAGTCCTGCCAGGCAATATTTTCCTCACATTTCTGAGGCCTAAAATGTTGAACAACACCCATGTGAGCTGGCAGCTTTTACTTAATATTTTTTTTAACTAAGTCCTTCGCTAATGGAAAATGCTTCCTGGTAGATAATTAACACTTTACTTTAATCCCACACAGTTCCTCGTACAATGGTGAAAAAAAACAATTTAATTTGAAAAAGGGCTTACAGATATGCCCCGGGTGTCTCTGTCTCTAAGGAATGTTTGTGTTTCTTCATGCGGCCAAGTAAAGGAGGAAAGTTTACATTTTAATACCTGAAAGTATCCAAAAGCTAATGCAACCTAATTGCCCTAATGTGTTTATGCCACCTGTCCTTCTGACCTTTTTGGGTCACACTCATTTTCCCACGCCTACCAAAGATTAATGGCCCTGCAGGTGTTAAAGTGGGCAGCCATACACTGCAATCAGGAAGAGGGGCGAGGTGAGGCACCCCTGGCTGGAGCACGGACTGCCAAACAATTCTTGGAGTCCCAGAATCCATATTTTTCCGTTTCTATTTATAAATAGAGACAGAAGAAAAATATTTTTCCGTATGTATTTATATGTAAAAATCCATTTAAAGATAAAACCAGGAGCCAAAGGGCCAGATGTAGGTGGCCAATTACCGGTCGGTAACGGCCGAATTCGGCCGTTACCGACCGGTAATTGGATTTTGAGATGTAGGAGCATGCTTTACAGAATCGGTATTTTACCGAATCTGTATTTACAGATTCGGTAAAATTACCGAATCGGTAAATACAGACTCGGTAAAAATACCGAGTCTGTAAAAGCATATGTAGGTAGCACATCTTTGAGTGCCGCAGGTCTTTCAGATTCGGTATTTTAACACCCAATCCAATTGGGTGTTAAAATACCGAATTCAGGTGTGCATGCACATGTGTGCATGCACACCTAGCCATGTGACAGACAGACATGCACTTAGGGCATGTCTGTGTGCCACATGGCACACATGCCTATTTTTGGGGTGCCAGAGGGTGTCAAAGTGACACCCCCTACCCTTACAAAATTCGGTATTTACCGATTCTGTAATTACAGAATCGGTATCGCCCATTGATTCCTATGGGCTTCAAGGCCCATAGGAATTAATGGTCAATACCGATTCGGTATTTACAGATTCGGCAAATACCGAATCTTAACGATTCGGTATTTACAGAATCTGAAATACC
Organism: Lissotriton helveticus; assembly: GCF_964261635.1. NCBI lineage: Eukaryota > Metazoa > Chordata > Amphibia > Caudata > Salamandridae > Lissotriton > Lissotriton helveticus. The sequence continues at coordinate 778,744,322 of NC_136063.1, read as the reverse complement.
TACATCTCCCCCCTTCATATTTACCGACTCTTAAATACTGAATCGGTAAAATTCGGTATTTAAGAGTCGGTAAATATGAATTACCTACATCTGGCCTTTAGTCATAAAGAATGGTGTTCTGTGGTTAAGAGATTGAGAGATGTCCTTTTCAGTTGACATAATTACTAGCACACTTGCAGGCCCCCGTGCCAAGTACTAGATATAATATGCCATCACTAAAGCAATAGAGATACATATTTACAAAAGCATAGATCTCTCATTCAGCCACTGAGGCTGCTACAGAAGATATTCAGTCACTTACCCAGAAATTACTTATGCACGCAGCAGACTCAAAGGTTATTCTAGTGACACGTATATAGCCATCCAGTCCCTGTCACAGGCACTGAGGCATTTCTGCAGCCAGTTACATACATATTTAGACAACCATTCAGGTGATAAAATGGGAAGTTACATGCCAGCTTCTATACTTAAACATCTCATAGCACTGATAAAGCTGCACGCCTACATCACTCAGATATGTAGGCAAGTAATGACATAACCTTCCCAACCATGCAGAGAAATAGTACTTGAAACATGAGTGATGGGTACTAGTGCAGACTCTGTCTGTGCACTATCACTGCAAAATTAACTTTGTATGTAATAGCTGTTTCTCAAGTGTGAAACCTACATTTTGTAGAGATAACAAACCTCTGAGATATGCCTTCAGTTTGCCATAAAGCATGGCGCTTGGTGTTTAAAATATAAGAGATGTTCTTTAGAGTTTAATTAGTGACTTGTGCACTTGTAGGCCTCTATTTCAAGTACTACATAGAGTATGCCATCCATAAAGTAACTGATATTCATGTCCGCAAAAGCATAGAGCATCTCTCTTGGATAATTAGTCACAGATCTAGGTTGAATCCATCATCGCTCTTTAGCTCATTTCGCTACCTCAGTTCAGACCCAGCTATATGGAAATCTGTCTTGACCCTGTGCCTCATGGGAACAGTTCAGCCTGAACTGCCAAGCCAGGTCTCCCCTGAACCGGAAACAAGCATCCTGGGACCGGTTTCGGGGTAACACTGCTCATCAGCCAGGCTAGCTTGAATTCAATGGCAAAGTGAGCAAGGGACCCACGTCTCGGCATACCCTGCCAACTTAGGGCAAACAAAGCAAACACAAGGAGATGATGGACAGAGCACTGACACTTTTCAGACACTCACCCCCAGTTACAGATCTGGGCTGAATCCATCCTTGTTCTTTAGCTCACTTCGCCACCTGAGTTCAGCCCCAGCTATATGCAAATCAGTCTTGGCCCTGTGCCTCATGGGAACAGCCGAGCCCGAACTGCCAAGCCAGGTCTTCCCTGAACCGGAAACAAGCATCCTGGAACCGGTTTTGGGGTAACCACCCTCATCAGCCAGGCTATCTTGAATCCAGTGGCAAAGTGAGCAAGAGACCCGCGTCTGGCCATACCCTGCCAGCTTAGGGCGAACAAAGCGAACACAAGGAGATGATGGACGGAGCACTACTAAAACAGAGAGGCGCATGCTGACACATTTATGAAGACATCTTATGCCATTCTTACACTTGGTGACACATAGATATGTAACAAAATATTGATACACAGTACTCATGTATGTATTCAAACATTCATTTGAACATGGGTAGAAACATAGGAACACAGTAGTAAATATAATAAAATATTCAGTAAGAGACTTATAAGTACAGTGATATAGGGAAAGAAACAGAGACATAGACATGAAAATGAATAGGGTAATGTTAGTGATATTACTAATCAAAGTGGTGATCTTTGGTAATCTCCAACCAAGATGGGACGGACTATGGTGGCTGGCTGAAATCGGAGAGGTACCGAAACCAGTAGAAAAGGCAAAGAACTTTGGGGTCCTGATTGATAGTAAACTCAACTTCTTCCAACAAACCAATGCCACAGTATTGGCTACCTTTTACCCGATAAGGAAACTGAAGAAGGTCCTGCCCTACACCCCCCATGATTCCAGGAGATCTGTTGTAACTACATTAGTACTATCTAAATTAAACTATTGTAACAGCCTCTATCTTGAACTACAGAAACAACATCTGAAAAAACTTCAGATGGTGCAAAATGCAGCTGCTAGGCTTTTATTGAACTTACCAAAGTATCACTCAGTTGCTAAAGACATTTGGAAACTTCATTGGCTGCCAGTGGCACAACGTATCAAGTTCAAGGCACTTTGCCTTGCCTATAAAGCCTTGAATAATATAGAACCGGTATCTCTGAAAAGTTTTTTCTCCTTGTACCACCCTGGCAGGCAGCTAAGGCTCACCAATGCCAGTTTGATGTTGGTACCAAGGATTTGAACCTTGAGCTGGGGAGGTCGAAGCATATGCTATGGCACGGCTAAACTATGGAATATGCTCCCTGTGGACTTGAAAGGTTCCAACTTTCTTGCCTCTTTTGGAAAAGACCTGAAAACCTGGTTATTTTTAAAGTAATTTATTTACCCTCGCTTTCCCACAGGGCCTACGGTCAGGTTCAGCAACAAGACACCTCCGGGTATTCATGCGCTGTAAATGTTACATTAACACAACATAACATACCTGTTTATACTGGTAGCTCAATATCTGATACTATATAATAAAAATATTATATATATATTTTTTTCTTTTCAGGCAGCAATTTCTACTGAAATACAGACACTTACAATGCCAACTAAAAGTCAGAAAAGAAAGGAACTGAGACAAGGATACTATGTTGTCACAACTGAGAAACGAAAAGAGCAAAATGTGGAAAAAGTGCTGAAAGAGAAAAGAGTTGCTGGTAAGAAGAAAAAAACATTTCTTAAAATTATATCTGCACATCTGAAACAGTGGAAAATCAAGTAAATAAAAAACTAAGCTTAAGACCAAGTAAAAAAGGTGAAAAAGTCCATGATAGGAAGAGTAAAAAATTGAACAAAAAAGGTCAGAGTTTACTCAGAAGGCAGACTCAATTCAAGGAATGTAGAGTTACAATGTTTGGTGCTAGAGTAATTCACAACCTAATGATCACTATGAAGAAATATAAAAAAAGAAAAAAGCTGTAAGACAAAAGGAACAAGTTCAGGGTGTAGTTGATAAAGTATTCACTCTGAAGAGGAAGCTGCTTGTTTTGATTGTAAAGTGAATGAAGACACTGGATACAATAGTGTTGAGTATGAGGAGAAAAAAGACAAAAGAAAAGGCTTACTGACAGAAGTAACTTTTGCAAAGTTTTAAGTGGTGAATGGATGCATACTTCTAGTACTGAGCATTTTTTTTATGAAAAAGGCTACTTGCAACAGAACACATTAGTGCATGCAGTTGACGAAATCTGGACGATGTTATGAGATGAAGAATTGGTTCCCCTATTCCAAAAGACATATTGATATCTATGAATGTAGAGGAAGAGATAGCTGAAGAGGTACAGGGAAGGCGTAGATAGGCCCCTGTATACAAATGGGACTGTTGCAGTATTTGCAGTGTTCAGCAGGAATCTATGGATATATTAAGATTTTTACTGTGAAAATTTCCCCCAAAAAGTTTCAAACAGAAGATTGCTGCTTTGCAAGGATTAGATCCATGCAACATAACAAAATATACAAATTTACAGGGACATTACCTTGCATGTCTATCAAAGAGAGTCTGCCAAAGCAGCATTCATTATTTCAGAATGTTAGCTGTGCACCACTCACAAATGTTAGGAGGCTTTACCTCGTCAAAACTCCCGCCCTTTGTTTAGGAGAAATTAATGGAGCTCTTTTGCATGTTACAGTAGCAGAGGTAGAAAATGTTTGTAATAACGTGCAGTTTCAATTCTTTGGTACTGAAGAGGAGTGTAGGGAGAATGAAGATTTTGGAGCACATTAAGATGGCGGGCGGACTTTGTCCGCCAGCCATCTTGTCGTACAGAGGGACCACTCGCCATAAGGGCGGGGGTCCCGGGTCTGCCATTAGGATGCGCCAGCCACAGTGACGGGCGCATCCTGCTTCCCTAACATTATGGCGGGCGGTGCACTCGGCACCTCCCACTACAATGTTAGAGAGGCATGTTGTGCAGTTCCATGCACAACATGGCAGGCACCGTGCGTTTTTTTTTTTTTTAAAGTGTGTGTAAATTGATTTTAGAATTTGTACACCTCCCACTAACCTGTTAGGGGCACTCACCTAGACTCTGAAAACACCCGTGCAGCCGACCTAAACGCTGCCACGGGGAAGAAAAGTCTCCTTCACCGCCATTAGCGAGTGAGCCTGATTACAGGCCACGCCCACTCCTTTTGGCCACGCCCCCTTGACTACTTAAAGCGCCGACGCCCAGTCTCTCTCAGAACCTATACTCCTGAGGCACAGCCGGGAGCTCTGCTGAAAAATTGTATGAAAAATGTTATGTTTTTTTAAAGTGTGTGTAAATTGATTTTAGAATTTGTACACCTCCCACTAACCTGTTAGGGGCACTCACTTAGACTCTGAAAACACCCGTGCAGCCGACCTAAACGCTGCCACGGGGAAGAAAAGTCTCCTTCACCGCCATTAGCGAGTGAGCCTGATTACAGGCCACGCCCACTACTTTTGGCCACGCCCCCTTGACTACTTAAAGCGCCGACGCCCAGTCTCTCTCAGAACCTATACTCCTGAGGCACAGCCGGGAGCTCTGCTGAAAAATTGTATGAAAATTTTATGTTTTTTTTTAAAGTGTGTGTAAATTGATTTTAGAATTTGTACACCTCCCACTAACCTGTTAGGGGCACTCACCTAGACTCTGAAAACACCCGTGCAGCCGACCTAAACGCTGCCACGGGGAAGAAAAGTCTCCTTCACCGCCATTAGCGAGTGAGCCTGATTACAGGCCACGCCCACTACTTTTGGCCATGCCCCCTTGACTACTTAAAGCGCCGACGCCCAGTCGCTCTCAGAACCTATACTCCTGAGGCACAGCCGGGAGCTCTGCTGAAAAATTGTATGAAAAATGTTATGTTTTTTTTAAAGTGTGTGTAAATTGATTTTAGAATTTGTACACCTCCCACTAACCTGTTAGGGGCACTCACCTAGACTCTGAAAACACCCGTGCAGCCGACCTAAACGCTGCCACGGGGAAGAAAAGTCTCCTTCACCGCCATTAGCGAGTGAGCCTGATTACAGGCCACGCCCACTACTTTTGGCCACGCCCCCTTGACTACTTAAAGCGCCGACGCCCAGTCTCTCTCAGAACCTATACTCCTGAGGCACAGCCGGGAGCTCTGCTGAAAAATTGTATGAAAAATTTTATGTTTTTTTTAAAGTGTGTGTAAATTGATTTTAGAATTTGTACACCTCCCACTAACCTGTTAGGGGCACTCACCTAGACTCTGAAAACACCCGTGCAGCCGACCTAAACGCTGCCACGGGGAAGAAAAGTCTCCTTCACCGCCATTAGCGAGTGAGCCTGATTACAGGCCACGCCCACTACTTTTGGCCACGCCCCCCCTGTCGGTATAAAATCATGTGCCGCATTCGGACGCGCAGCGGACGGGCGCAGCGGGCGCGCCGTCAGCGCGCCGAAGGCGCGCCAAAGGCAAGCCCGTCTGGGCCCGTCCGGGCCCAGCCGGACCCGGGCCCAGTTACTCTGCCCATTTCTGTCACGAAATGCCCGAACTACACCCGGGACAGGCTCCTGGCCCTGAACACACAAAAACACCCCCTCTGCAATTACACCTATTCGGGCGACAATCCTTTTACCGGCTGCAGTTTCTGCAACCCTCCTGGCACAGACTCGGCACCAGGCGGACTACAACTAGGCCTCCTCAACTGCAGATCGCTCGCTAAACATGCGCATGAAATTAACCTCTTGATTCTAAACCACGCTATGGACATTCTGTTTCTCACTGAAACATGGCTTACTCACAACAATGGCCCTGATGTAGTCCTAGCACTCCCTCCGGGCTATCAAATCTGCTCATTGAATAGACCAGTTGGTAGAGGAGGCGGCCTAGCCATAATATCTAAGGACGTGTTCTCCTGTAGAATCTCGGATGGTAACATCAAAGGTTGTGAAAGCTGCCACTTCTCCATCCAAATCTCCCCAGTAACATCCCTGTCGGGAATGCTTGTATATCGCCCCCCTGGCCAACTCACCGATTTTCCTAGCAAACTCACTGACCACATCACCATGGATTGCACGACTTCCTCCAACTATCTCCTACTGGGGGACCTCAATATCCACTTCCTGGACCCGGTCGACAAACAGGCTGTAGAACTCCTACAAGATCTTTCCTCTATGGGCCTCGGCCTAAAAAACGCACAGGCGACTCACGACAAAGGACAGCTACTCGATCCCATATTCACTAACAATCAAGATCTGAGCACTCGCCCCCACGTCCCCCTCTCTTGGACCGACCACTTCCTGGTCCCCTTCGAATGGCACATTAACATCCCTCCACCTCAACCTCCTAAATTCAGAACCCTTATTAGACGCTGGCATAAACTGGTCCCAGAGGAATGGGCAGCTAAACTAAGTGAAGATACCCCTCCCCCCTCTCAAGACACTATCACTGCTGACACCAAATTTAACACATGGATCTCCCAATCTCTGGACGACATCCTCCCGAAATCCAGCACCCTCAAACGTACCAAGAGAGTCACCCCTTTCCCCTGGTACACCCCCGAATTAAACTTACTACGGAAGGAATGTAAGAGGAACAAACGCTTATGGAGGAAAGATAAAAAGGCAGACAAAAAAGATATATTTCGGGCCTCTTTAAAATACTATAAAACGGAACTCCTCAATACTAAAAGCGCCTTCTACGAAGATAGAATTAAAAACGCCTCCTGCTCGGCACATGAAACCTTTGCCGTCCTTAAGGAACTCCTCCAGGCCCCAGACCCCCCAGTAAAACCTCTGGACCCCAAAGCAGCGGAAAGCAAATGCATTAAACTTTCCACCTTCTTCGACGAGAAAATCCAAAAAATTCTCGCGGACCTACCCCCAATCACGGCTGACAACCTGGGCGGGGATCCTTCTAAATCTCCCATTTACTGCCCTCACTCCCCTGATGGCAACCTACCCTTTCTGGACACCTTTGGCCCAGTGTCTACGGAAGAGGTAGCCGCGACATTGGCTACAATTAAAAGTGGCTCTCCTCGCGATCCCGCCCCCCTCCGTTTTCTGAAAAAAGTGTCTAGCACCATCCTCCCCCCCCTCACGTCCCTCATTAATTCCTCCCTCTCGCAGGGTCTAGTCCCTCCTAGCTGGAAGGCGGCAGTGGTCAAAGGCCTTTTAAAGAAACCCTCTCTAGACCCCCTGGACCTAGCCAACTACAGACCTATCTCCCTCCTCCCAGGAAATAGCAAGATCACGGAGAAGCTAGTGAATAAAAAACTATCACTATTCCTTGAGAGCAACAACCTACTCGGGACCTCCCAGACAGGGTTTCGTCCAGGACAGGGCACTGACACAGCCCTCCTGGCAGCAGTGGAGAAGGCCAGAAGCATTCTGGACACGGGAGGATCAGTGGCAGTGATCCTCCTGGACCTCAGTGCGGCCTTCGACACTGTGAGCCACCACACCCTAATCCAACGACTGGGAGACATCGGAGTAAGGGGCACGGCCTTGAAGTGGCTAAAATCTTTCCTAGACGGACGCTCCTTCCAAGTCTGGGAGAATGACAGCCACTCCCCCGCAATCCCCCTCCGTTGTGGAGTACCGCAGGGCTCATCTCTCAGCCCTACGTTATTTAACGTGTATATGTCCCCGCTGGAGAAACTGGTCAACCCGTTCGGCATCTCGATTATCAACTACGCCGACGACACCCAGCTGGTGGTAACCCTCTCACACCCGCACCAATCCCCACCCGACCTTCACAGCTGTCTCTCGGAAATTCATAACTGGATGAACTCCTCGGCACTGAAACTGAACGGGTCCAAGACCGAGATCCTGCTGCTCGGACATAAAGAGCCCTCCCTGCCGCCTGACATCTGGCCCGTCTGTCTAGGTGACCCCCCTACACCGAAGGAGGAGGTCAAGAGCCTGGGCGTATGGCTCGAAAAGGACCTGAGCTTCAGATCACAGGCCAAAAAAAACTGCAGGAATCTGCTTTGGACTCCTTAGGGCCTGCAGAAAGGTCTTCCCCCTGCTCCCCGCTACCTCCAAGAAACTCCTGATTCAGGGCCTCATTATGGCGAGGCTGGACTACTGCAACGCAATCTACCTGGGTGCCCCCGAAGCCACCCTCAATACCCTGCAGAAAGTCCAAAACGCCGCGGCCCGCCTACTTACCGACACCCCCGCCAGATCCTCGGCAAAGCCAGCCTTGAAGCTCCTGCATTGGCTCCCAGTCAGAGAAAGGGTGGCTTTCAAGGCCCTCTGTCTGGCCCATAAGACCCTCCATGACAAAGGCCCACCCATCCTCAAGGATTTCATCATCCCTTACAATGCGAGTAGGGTCCTCCGCTCAGGCGGAGAGAACTTCATCACTGTTCCCAGAGTCAAAAAGGCCCGGTCCGGAGGACGTCGCTTCTCGGTCCACACGGCCAAACACTGGAACAACCTTCCTCGGAGACTGAGAACTGAACCTAATCTTCTCCAATTCAGGAAGGCCTTGAAAACCTTTCTCTTTCCTTAAATCCCCCCCCTTCGATTCTGACCTCTCCTGAGTTCTGGTTCTAGCGCTGGGATGCTCTAGGGTTACTACGCGCTCTATAAAACCTTAAAATAAATAAAAATAAACTGCAGGGGGGTACCAAAGGTACCCCCCATGTGCAACCCCACCCCCTGGAGTCCTTGGAGGCCCGGAACGGGCCCCCCTAGCAGACTCCAAATCCCTTTCCGTGGTGGCGTTGCCGCGACAGAAAGGCACGCCTAAACGCACATTGTAATATGGCTGGCAGTGTCTGAAAGACACCGCCACATATTGCAGCCTTTTCTGCCCAGGTCGTAAGTCGACTGGGGCGGAAATGCGGCGGCCGGTCTTTCCGTCCGCCGCGGAACCCCCAGCCAAAATAATATGGCGGGGGTCTTTTCTACATGGATGACGAGCAGATTTCCCCCGCCGGGCTGGCGGTGACCAACACCGGCCCGGCGGGGGCAATCCGGCCACCATCCTAATGGGGACCTTTGTATCAGAAGGTATTGCAGAGCAGGATAAATGTATTCCTATTGATAACTTCCAAGAAGAGATTAGAAAGTTATATCAGTCTCTTTAGAGAAACCAAACTGGTTTTTTTTATATGCTGTTGACACGCTCACTACATAAGTCCAACTCGTTATGTTACTGCGTGAACAAAAACTGAACAACACAACACGGATAAGTGGCAAGAATTTGCAGCGTATTTATTTGTAGAAGAACGCTTTGATTGTTACACACTAGAAATTATATGAAAGCACTATTATAATAGGTTGAAGGGCAATATTATCCTAGCCAGAGCAATCTAAAACAAGTTAGAATTTGTTGTTTATTAATCAATTCTAATAGCATGTTTATGTCCATTCCAAGATATAGCCTGTATGGACTCAAAGACAGGGAAGTTACCTCCAAAGAGTTACAGAAATGTCTTAAAGGTAGAATTGTGTCCATGCCATTAGAATATTGAAACTGTAGGGTGCAGAGAGTTTTGGAAGAAGCACTTATTATTGTAGTCTATGGTATCCATACAAAGAGCAAAAAGATATGGCAAGAGCTCAATTCAATTCAATGAACTTTATTCAGAAGCAATTAGCATCCATAAAAAACATTGCACAGTACAAAATAAACATAAAATATACAGTTCCTAAAATAATATAGAATAAGATATGTAGATAAAACAGATTACATTTGGAATTAGAAGCAAAGTTTTATGGCAACATAGACCTATGTGCATGTTTGCAGATTTTGAAAAAGGCTCCAATGTGCAAGACAGCTTCCTCATCCTGTAGTAACCATAGAAATCTAAATGTGGGTCTGCAATGCATAGGCTAATATCAGAGCAGCGTTTCTTTAAGAATGGGAATAAATAGAGTCTGTTGTATCTAGAATTTACAAAAAAAACATAACATGAAGCATGGATTGGCCAGACACATTGTTGCAGGGGCAAAACTTAGCATCAAGATGCCCAGCGGGAAGCAAATTTAGTATTTTATGGTATCAGAGCTGAAGCGAAATAGCAGAGAGCGCTCCCGTGTCTACGAGCACACCAGATATAATCGGTCGTGCAGTCTGTTTGAACCAAATTGAGATATCTGGTCAGGCCTAGTTTCCTGACATGGTCCTTACCTGCTGGGATTTTCCCAGTTAAAAAATGTCACGGTTTTCTTGCTCACACTGGCACATGAAAATGGATCAGAATTAAGAGAAAGCATCCTAATTTTCTGACACTCAGCGTTCACATACGCTAGCTAGGTAATTGATAACCCTTTATCTTGGGACAAACAGTCACTTATAATATACCTGGTTAGGCAGCTCCATCATTTCTCCAAATTGAGAATCACAGTGAGACTGGGCCTACCCTGATCTGGTCAGTGATGTAATGAAGCCCGAACTCCCTATGACATAAAATGCGATTTTGATATAGGTACAGATAAAAGCTTTCTGCAAAATCTATTCTATATGCTCTGGATGGTTGAGCAATTTGAAATCCACCACACTTCAGCCCCATACAAAGCAATTGGTATACATAGAGATTTGTATACCTGTAACAAGTGGGAAAGGGAACCGCCTCGTTGGTTGTGGAATACTACCCAATGACCCATTAGCCATGGAAAATCTGGTGGAGCAGTTTTCTATATTTGGAGACCATGACTAGGCCCAGGTGGAGTTGCTCTATGCGGTGTTCCACAGAGTTGGGCAAAATACACTCCACTCTGATCCCCTCTGCGTCTCCACCCCCTCAATAAATATTTATTAAATACAAATAAAAATTAAGCTCAATAAAACACACCTTTGTTGTGCCATCCTCGGGTTGCCCTCCTGTGAAGGACTGCACACGCATGCGTCTGATGTAGGGGATTCTGCAGGGCCACGGCAAGGAGGGCAGCCCGGAGACACCGCGATAAAGGTAAGTGTGTTTTATTTAGTTTAATTTTTATTTTTATTTTATAAATATTTATTGAGGGGGGTGGAGGTGGGAGAGTCCAGGGCTGAACTCCGCTCAGCTGTGGAGTCAGAGGTTTTACAAGAACTTTGAGTTCTCCATGGAATGCGAAGTATGCAAAAATCCTCAAGCTCCATCAGTGGAGTGGAGATCCCTGCCCAGGGATAACCATGACCCATGGGTAGAGAAAATAACACCAAGATAGGGAAAGTTATTTATTGGACTCATGCGTTGGGTACCAATTACCATGTGCGGGAGGGTCTGCACTTGGGTCCAATAGACATAATATTGGACTTGGAAAAATTGGTCTGTAGATTGAGAAAGGCCATGAGAGCAACAAAGGCATGAACTAGGAGACACAGTGCTCAAGGCGTATGTGCCACGACCACCGAATCATCTGTGTAGAGTAGTATGGGTAGTGGCTTTCCATTCATTATGGGAGCATCAGGGGTGACACTTAGGAGAGAAGTATACAGATCATTAATATAAAGGATCAAAAAGGGGGGCTGACACCGACCCATGCCTCACTCTGCGCTGGGTGTCTATGTCTCCTGAAACTTCCCCCTGAGAGTTATTGCGTACCCGGGCCTTCATATCTCTGTGCAGGTATGTAAGGAAATGGACCAACACTGGATCCAAGTCCCTGGCAATAAGTAGGTGCCACAACTTGACCTAGTTCACACATTCAAAAGCTGAAGATAAGTCCATAAATGCTAGATAGAAAGGAGAATGTTTGCCCACCATATATTTTCCTAAGATCCAATTCAGGTTAACACACTGCTCGATAGTAACAATTTTACACCTGTACCCATATTGACACCTGTGTACTACTGGTTTCTTTTGCACCCAGCCAATGGTCCTATTATAGAATATTCTGTCCAGGATTTTTACAGTGGTGTCGATCAAAGAGATCGACCAATTGCAGTCAGGAAATGAACAATCCCCTTTTAAAAAAATCAACACTATGATGGAGGTGCTCGATGTGCAGGGGAGAGGGGAATAGGCAAGACTATTAACAGCATTAGTGTAAAGAGGTGCCCAAAGGGATGTGCATTATCTTTAAGTCAGTCAATAGGGACCCCGTCAGGGCCTGGAGCCTTGCCCCCTATGCTTTGCCTAATGGTATCCTCAACGTCCGCTAAGGTTGACTGAAAAAGAGCACCTACACCGAGATCAATGTCAAAAGGGACAGAGAATGAGGGTGCTGCATATATTTTTATAGAGTGCTACTCACAAGCATTATTGATGACATGACAAGAGATTGAATTAGAGGGGCTGGCATTTTGCTTTAACTCTGATACAGTGGACCAAAGCAACTTAGGGCCCGATGTAGGTCGGTCGGTAACGGCCGAAAATCGGTATTTTCGGCCGTTACCGACTGGTATTTAGTAAATGGTATGTAGGGCCACATATTTTACAGAATCGGTAAATTTACCGATCGGTAAATTTACCGATTCTGTAAAATACCGAATCGGTATTTATACCTATTCGGTAATTTTGATATGTAGGTGGGACTCTTCTGAGTCCCACAACCCTTACTGAATCTGTATTTTACCATCAAATATATTTGATGGTAAAATACCGATTCCGGTGTGCATGCACATGTGTGCATGCACATGTGTGCATGCACACCTGTGTCATATCACAGGCAGACCTGCCCTTAGGGCAGGTATGCCTGCCACATGGCACCCCGGCCCTTTTTTGGGGGTGCTAGAGGGTGTCAAAGTGACACCCCCTGCACCCTTGTCAAAATCTGTATTTACCGATTCGGTAAATACCGACCGGTAATGCCCCATTCATTCCTATGGGCTTCAAAGCCCATAGGAATGAATGGGGCATTACCGGTCGGTATTTACCGAATCCGTAAATACAGATATTTACCGATTCGGTAAAAGGAACATCTGGATGTTCCTACATATCCACCCCTTAGATTTACCGATTTTTAATTACCGAATCGGTAAAATTCGGTAATTAAAAATCGGTAAATCTATTTTACCTACATCGGGGCCTTAGTGTTTTGAAGTTGTGAGGCTTGAGGTAGCATTTCCCATTGAGCAACAATAACCTATTTGTAGTAATCTGCTTGTTAAGTAAAGCACCTTCTCTGCCCTTGTGCTCTACCTGATGCTCTAACAACATGAAGTTATTTGGAATGTGAGGAATGTTTGTACTGGTGAGATAGCAGTTTGAGAAGATGGGCTGGGCAGCCAGGAGACTGCTCCTGGTGTGGTTTACATTGGAACTTACTAAGATGTAACTTGGAGAATAAACTACCAACTACAAGAGCTGTCTACTAGAATTCATTGATTCCTACATTGGTGACGATTAAGAAGTGAGAACCTGCTTGTGTTACTTAAAGAAAGCTGAAATTACCAGTGAGAATTCATTCAAAGAAACAATAATGGAAATCATAGGAAATTCAAAGGTACAAGCTTTTATATATAAATTAAACGCATGCTTTTAAAGTTATCTGGCACTCCGCCCCACCAGTGATCCCAATACGGTTGCCCTAAATCAAAGAGTGCCAGTGCGAGCCTTGTTTCAAAAGCTGAGGTGTGTGACTGTAAGGATTAACTGCAGTCGGGGCACTCATCGAGCCCCGTTGCGAATGAAGTGTAAGCAGAAGAGGTAAAAGGGCAGACACCGAGCCCTGGTTTGGGACAGTCAACCCGATGTTGAAGGCTATGACTCTTAAGATGTAATAGAGACTAACATCGAGTGTTGGCCCAAGAGTAAATTTGTCACGAACGTCAGAGAATGTGCCAGCAAAAATCTATTGAGATTTGATGGTGTTGTGTTTACCTACGTTAAATATGTGACAGATAATGTTCAACCTCTGCACAGCTGTTGGAGATTTACACTTACGGCAACGATCGAGCCCCGCTGTTAACACGTTATTTGTGATGAATGAAGACAAACCCCTGAGGTGAAGTGCTTGTGCATAACGCTCAGGGAGTGAGTATGAGCCCTGAAGTGTTTTTGAGGCATGTCAAATTACACCAGCTGTTGCCTTTGAGTATCCATAAGTGTCAGTGTGCCCTAACACATTCTGCAGAGGAAGCCTGTTGTTTCTTCCCTGGTTGCACTTTGTGGTCTGTGCTCGGGAAGGTACTTTGAACTGAACCAGTGACAAGAACCTGAGTTGGTATGTTGGTTCTTCTCTGCGAGCACTTTGTGGGTCTGTGCTCAAGAAGGTGCTTTGAGCTGAGCCTGTGACAAGATTTTCAGTTATCTCAACATCCACGGTAAGGCAATTCTTGTCCGTGATCTATGTTTGATGTTGAGATTTCTCATGCGTGGGGGGCGTTGCAAGCGTGAGCACTTTTTCAAATTGACCAGCGTAAGTGCGCGCAGTCTTACCTGTCACGCCCTTACCTGTCACGCCTTGGGATGCGCTGTCTGAAGGTGAGTTCATGACTGGAGTGCCTGAGAAAGGGCGTCTCTGCTAAACTCTATCGTATACTCCCTCCTTTTGGCACAATTTTATTCAGTTTGCTCTTTTTCTCTGGGAGCACCTGACATAGGGCCCTAGTGGTTTTTATTATATTATTGTATTGTTTTACTGATTTTAAATTGCTATTTTGCACTTACCTGTTTATGCACTGTGGTTGCTTCTACCCGGTAGCATCCCAGGTCCAGCACGGATTGTTCCGGTTGTCTGGAGGGAGGCGCTTTCAACCGGAAGTAAGCTCTGACCATGTCCTCTCCTTGCCTGTCAGGAGGTTAGCGGTCTAGTTGCTTGTATTATAAAAACGGATGCTCTGGCAGACGCGCAGCGGACGCGTGCAGGCGTGCCAAAGGCAAGCCCGTCTGCGCCGTCACCAGGAGCAGGAACCCCTGCCTGCCCCCGCCATCCCAGGTAGGAAGCATGTCTGCCTCCAATATATATTCTAGAGAGGAGTTGGTGGGGTTAAAGAGTGCTAACATTATTATAGCTACCTCAACACAGGTTGGTTGCCCTATATTAGTTGAAGGACCTTTCTCCTGTTATACATGCAAATTTCAATGCGCGTATACTCATACTCATGCTGAAGGTAACATATCCAATTTAAAGCAGAATCGCCATCTGAAAGAATCCAAACAATGTACTAGAGCAGATGTCGATAACGGGAACTGCTTCCTGGCCAATGTACGGTCATTGCCTAAACATGCCACCAACATATGTGACCTTTTGACTTCTAATAATCCCCTTTTAGGATTTCTCACAGAAACATGGATTAAACCCCATTCAAACCCGGATATTGCAGCGGCATGGAGAGACATAGTTTATAAAAACTCTGTGAATATTTCCATTTTAGATCAAATGAGTAATGAGCAATTAGAAATAATGGTCTTTAGTTTTAATCTACAGCACAATTTTAACATGAAAGGAGCGTTAGTATACCGCCCTCCAGGACCCCTTACCAACATCTCCTCACAGCTCATTGAATTCATTGCCCCTCACGTCATCACATCCACATTTTTTTTGCTTCATGGTGACTTCAATATTCATAGTGAGATCTTAGATAACCAAGAAACCTCATCTTTTCTTGTGGAGCTGGCAGCTCTTAACCTTCTTGCCATAAACAATGATCCCACTCACCAGGCAGGGCATACTCTAGATATCATCTTAACAAATTCCCCTGATATATCTTATGTGGCCATGACCCCTCTGATTTGGTCTGATCACTCGATGGTAGAATTCCAAAGTAACAACAACAAGGCTCCACCCTGCCCTAAATACTTACCTAGTAAAGAGTATTGGAAATGGAATCTGATCTCCCCTGAGCGTTAATTTATTGGCTACATTAGATAGTTTAGCCCCCCTAAAAAAAATACCCTTCTATAGCTAAGCGACATCAGGCACCATGGTATTCTGTTCCCCTGCAACTGGAAAAAGGCGTGTGTAAAAGATTAGAGCGCCTTTGGCGTCGTTCTCAACACTCTGTCGATAAAGAAAAATATAGAGAGGATCTCAAACAGTATCATTGCAATCTAAAAAATGCCAGGAAAACCCATATGGCAGACACTCTCCTACAAGCTGGAAGTTCGCAGAAATGCCTTTACCAAATCCTAAAATCCTTCACCAGTCCATCAGCCTGTGTTACATCCTTTATACCCTCACAAACACAGTGCGATAACATTGCTAGTCACTTAGTTGAGAAAATTGACATGATCTATAACAACATCATTCTGACTGGTAATCTCCATTCTACAGTGGACATGGAGCTTGAATCAACCTCTTTAGCAAATAACACACTTGACAAATTTCCTTTGCTCACGATAGAAGAGACAGAATTGCACCTGAAAAACGCCAAATCTGGATCTCCACCAAAGAGGATCCCGGCCAAAGTAACATCCACTTTGGCAAAACAGCTTGCCAACCCCATCTGTAATATTCTTAACTGCTCTCCGACAGAAGGAGTCCTTCCTCCAGCCTGGAAAGCAGCACAGATTCTGCCGATTAAAAAGAACCCAAAACTTCCCTCTGAAGATATAACAAACTATCGTCCTATCTCTCTGCTTCCTCTTCACACTAAAATCCTTGAAAAACATGTTAACACACACCTCTCTAATTACATTGAAACCACTAATAGTTTAGTTCCTTCTCAATCTGGATTTCGACCCAGATATAGTACAGAGTCATCTCTAGTGGCAGTGACAGATACTATCAGAATGCTGCTGGATAAGGGTCAGGTGGTACTGTTGTTGCTGCTTGACCTTTCTGCTGCATTCAACACCATATCACATCAAATCTTGCTCAGGAGACTGAGTGATATAGGTATCACTGGGCTTGCTCTGGAATGGCTTACAGATAGAACTCAGACCGTTAACTTGGGTTTTTACTATTCCAAAACCTCAACAAGTCACCAAGGGCGTCCCCCAGGGCTCATGCCTGAGCACTACTTTGTTCAACGTTTATGTGGCGCCCTTGGCTAGACTATTGAGAAAACTGGGATTCATTCCCATATCTTATGCAGATGATATCGAGCTACTCCTGCCTCTGACCCTAACTGACAAACCATCTTTGGCAATGGTATGAAATCTATAGCACAGTGAATGAAAAACAATTATCTCCAGCTGAATGCCACCAAATCAGAGATAATGCTTTTTGGTGAGGCCACTTTGGTTTGGTCACCCACATGGTGGACAGAGGAATTGGGCCCTACTACCTCTCCCAAATCAGTGGTGAAAAATCTGGGAGTTCGGTTAGACCAAAAATTCATTTTGAGATCACGTCTCCATGACCATCAGAGCCTGCTTTCATGTTCTCAGTATGCTTAGAAGAGTATTTCCTTTCCTTCCCTTGTCTTCTAGAAAAACATTAATACAGGCGCTAATTCTTAGTTGCCTGAACTATTGTAACGCGCTCCTAATTTCAGCTACTGACAAGGACATTAATAGATTGCAGGTAGTTCCAAATACGGCGGCTCACCTCGAGCAGATGCTCCACGTAGGACAGCCTCTCTCACTTTGCTTGAGAAGCTACATTGGCTGCCCATACCTAAGAGGATACATGTTAAAATCTGTTGTATGGCCTTTAAAGCAGTCTCAAACTAGGTCCTAGCTACCTGAATGAGAAATTTGTAAACCATGTGCCCAGTAGATTGCTTCGATCTGGAGATAAAGCCCTAATAAAGGTTCCACGTATTAGAAAATCACGACAAGGAGGCAAGGCCTTTTTCCATCTTGGCCCTCGGCTTTGGAACAGTCTCCCCATTTGCTTGCGACAGTGCCCTGACTTCCTGACTTTCAGAAGACAATTGAAAACTATCCTCTTCTGATCTGTTTAACGGAGTGCCATGGAGTCTTAGCGCGGGGATATAGGGTGATTCCTGCGCTCTATAAATTTTAAATTCAAATTCAAATTCATCGGTTTTGCGTGCCTTTACTGTGGCGATTGATCCCACGCGGAGTGGCACTTGAATTTGATGGTGCTGGGAGATGCTCTGCTGCCTGGACGTGCCTATAGCCACCCGGGATGGCTTGAACAACGTGCCGCCATCTTCTTTGTCTCTTGTTTGACCTCAACCAGTTAGTATCCTGCAACTAAAAGACCCACTTCTTTGTCTTTTGAGTTCGCATTTGGGATGCGTTGGAGAAACTCAGCACCAGCCACATTTTCCGATGCTCACTTTCTATGGAGAATTTAAATGTAGGTTTCTGGCTCGTAGTCTATAGGTTGATACGATAATGCCATCTAGTGGTTATTTGATGCCACTGCCCCTGTACAAGGAAAGAAAGGATCACTCGATCATGACTTGAGGAACTGTCAGTTTCATCTCTTCACCACGTACAAATGGCCAATAGCTGTGCACATGAAGTGTGCTGCTTAAATAGCTTGAGGACTGGTTGTTGACATCTTCACTAAACTTCTTAACAAGGACTTCACACTGGACTGAAGATCTCGGCTGAGAGACTGCTCACCGGAGCTCGAGACTTTCTTTTTATTATTTTGCTGCCCATTATAATGCATGTCTCGTTTTAGTGTCTGTGTCCCTAAGGTCCTAGTTTGTGTATAGGGTCCATATGAGTTTTTGGGCAGCCCTTCCAGTTCATACTGCACTGTGTACCCATCTTTGGGGAGGTCATGGGGTGGTATGCCATGTCATGTGGAAGTTTGGTGGGTGGTTGCTGCTTCCCTTTCAGTATATGGCACCCTTGGTATACCCCTTTGGGTGGTTACTGTGTGTGTGTGGTTTATAGGGAGGTGGATTCCCCCTTTGGGAGGTTACTGCATGTGTGTGGTTTATAGGGAGGTGGATTCCCTCTTTACAATGATTTGGGAGGTTACTGCATATATGTGGTTTATAGGGAGGTGGATTCAGCATATGGTGCCCTTGGTATACCCCCTTTGGGTGGTTACTGTGTGTGTATGGTTTATAGGGAGGTGGATTCCCCCTTTGGGTGGTTACTGTGTGTGTATGGTATATAGGGAGGTGGATTCTCCCTTTGGGAGGTTACTGCGTTTGTGTGGCTTATAGGGGGGTGGATTCCCTCTTTACAATGATTTGGGAGGTTACTGCGTATTTGTGGTTTATAGAGAGGTGGATTCCCCTTTACAATGATTTGGGAGGTTACTGTTGTGTGTGGTTTATAGGGAGTTGAATTCCCCCTTGACAATATTATTACTACATTGCTATTATTATTTTTACATTATTATTATTATTACATAGAGAAGGCAATTTATTGCTTATATTACTATTATTATATTTTACATTATTATTATTACATGATGAGAGTTTTTTCACATATTAGTACTGTATTCTATCACGTTTATTTCTGGAATGTTTATCTTCTTTTACTATGTTTATATATGTGTACACTGTTTGATTTTGTTTAATCATTATAAGGGGGAAGATGTGTAGTAATCTGCTTGTTAAGTAAAGCACCTACCCTGCCCTTGTGCTCTACCTGATGCTCTAACAATATGACGTCATTTGGAATGTGAGAAATGTTTGTACTGGTGAGATAGCAGTTGGAGAAGATGGGATGCTTCTGGTGGGGTTTACATTGGAACTTACTAAGATGTAACTTGGAGAATAAACTACCAACTACAAGAGCTGCCTACTAGACTTCCTTGATTCCTACACTCTTGCCAGCGATCAGTAGGGACTTTGTGTTTTTCTTACGTGAAAGAGCCTTCAATGCTGGGTCTCTTGGTTTGTACAATAGAGGTAATAGATGTTAGTAAAGTAAAGAAAACCACATTATATCTGCTATAAAATAATATTTGTTATAAAGATGTAGATGTTCTTCAAAATGTACCACAGATGGAGAATGACACTTAAACATCATGAGGTCATATTGGCTGATCAGAAGAAATGTATGAACACTACAGTATCCACCCTCCTCATTCAAAAGATATTATTGGTGATGCAATTCATCTCTTTTAAATTAAAGAAGCAAGAGGAGCTCCCTTGAGTGTGTCTGAGAAAAGTTTAGATGCTCGCTGTTTTCTGCACCGCTTTCCCACATAAATGGGTGGTAGGTATGATGACAGGTCTGTACAGGTACCAGCAGTTGCATACAGATCAATTAGACTATACTCAGGGGATCCTAGATTTCACTAGTATATTTTCTAAATTTTTCACTTTTTATTTGTGAGTGACTTGTCAAGGGTATCTTATGCAGTTAACCACACTTTGTAGACAGGAGTGAATCTGCAAAACTATCACTGCCAGGGAATTTGTGAACAAACTTGAAGGAAAAGTTAAAAACCTACAATGCAATTTGATTAATTTGATTGCATGCCAACGTGGCACCAAAAATATTGGTATTGTCATCACTGTAAGCTGAAATTTATGTTGAGAAACCTATGAGCACTGACTTGGTTCCTAACACTCAGTAGTGATGAAAAAGCATTGAAAGACCTTCTTGAATTCCTGCGAGATGCAAACTCAAACATAAAAGACATCATTCTAAAGACACTAGAAACAATTTGCCCACTGGATCCTGCAAACATTTGCAGATATTTTAATCACAGGTTTCTAAGGATGATGGTTTAATCTGTAACAAAACTAATCGGCGAAGTAACTTATTTATTTTGTCATAAAGAATGCCAAGCTAGAGGTGCTCCACATGTTCACATGTTAATATGGATAAAGGATGCAGCTACATTTTAAACTGACACTGATGAGTCTGTCTTGTCATTCATTCAACAATAAGTAACATGAACGATCGCAAAAGACTTTGCAGACAAGGCCTTGAGACAACACCTCACTGTTTGAAACACATAGATGTGGGGAGTACTGTCATAAAAAATATAGATCCAAAGAGAAATTTTACACAAGATGTTGTTTTGGATTCCCACAACCAGTTATCTCAGAAGGAAGAGTCAACAGCTTTTTGTCTGCAGTCAGACATACCCTGACAAGGATATCACTAAAAAATACACACAACTTGAGAAGAACAGACGCTTCCAAGTACATCAATGACTATAACCCTGTGTTTCTGAAGATGTGGAATGCAAATATTGATCTACAATTTGTTGAAGACAAATCCATTACTGTTGCCCAACACGTGACTTTGCATATGACAAAATCAGAAAATACAAAGATAAAAGAAATGTGTGAGGAAATTTCTACAGAAAAGAGTCTTACCAAGAATTGTGTAGCTTCAGCTTGAAAACGCTTTCCCACAGAGAAATTTGTTCTTATGAATTCCTGGTCAGGTTACGGTTGAGCTCGGCTAGTTTATTCTCCAAGTCAAGAGGAATTGTTTGGGTAAACTTAGGCTCTGCAAGCAGTTAAAATGGATTACAAAAGTATTTCCTAGAACTACAGTATCTTACTGAATTTGAACCTGAAAGTACAGACATTCTGAAAACTAACATGCTGGATACATATTACCCAAGAAGAAGTCTTTATCTTCAAACCATGTGTCTCCAAGAAATACTTCAGCGGTATTCATATAGAAGTAATGTAACGGAAAACATAGTAGAAGCAAGAAATGTAGTACTTGGATATGAGGGTTGTTTGGTCAGATAAAACAAAAGAAATGCGATTAACCCCCTAAAGCGTAGTTGCCAAACTCCAGAAAGAAGAGAGTTTTTCTACTTGACACTTTTGCAGTTGTTCAAGCCATGGTGGGCAGAATCAGAATTACTTGGACATTATGGGGTCAATTACAAGTCTGGCTGTCCATGGACCGCTAGACTCACAGGCGCACGGGTGTGGCAGTCTCCCAGATGCATGATTACAATTCGTGTAGTCAGACTACGTGGGACCACTGACACTGCCAGGGAACGGCCATTCCCCGGAGGTGGCATGGTGGTTCAAAGGCCGCAATTTGCTTGCTGGGAACACTGTCCCACCAAGCATATTAAAGGTTTCTTCTCTGCCAAGGTTTTCATGGCTGTTCCACTGCCATGAAAACCCAGGCAGAGAGGAAACAAAGGGGGCCCTAGGGGGCCTCCTTGTGCCACATGCAGTGTGTATATACACAAGAGGGGGCACAACATGTGCCCCCCCTTGTGCACGCACAGAGTTCCTGCACGACATGAACTTTCGAGTCCATGCCATGCAGAAACTCTTTTTGGCGTTCCGATTGTGGTGCTTGTTTTTAAAGGCACTGCAGTGAGAACACTAAAAAAAGCCAGACACAAGTTTAGTCCGTAATCTGGCGGGCAGCCTGATCAAGGGTTTGGCTGTTCGGTGGTGGGACGGATGCCGCTCCACAACGCCAAACTCATAATCAGGCCCAATGAGTGTTACAAAGACTCTTTCAATGGTGTGAAAGAAAAGAGACCATTGAATGCTCAGTCTTTCCAACCTACCTTCAAATATTGAAAGATGAGATTGAACAGGAAGAAATCATCACTGCTGAGATAGCAAAGGAGAGTTCACAAAGTAGCCAAACTTCTGCACCAGCGAGTCAAGATCCTCTTGAAGAAAAAATTATTCAAAATGAAGCAGCTATAGCTATGAATGAGGAAGAAGCAATGCAGCAAGCAAGAGAGAAAACTGTGGATTATAAACAGTGAACAATGAGCAAAAGATCTGAACAATTAAGTTAAAGGTAAAACAGAGGATGGATTTCTCCATGAAAGGAAAGTGTGATTGTTCTTCATAAAAACAATATTACTATACATTAGTGGTCAACCTGGCACTGGAAAAAGCTTCCTAAGTAAAGTTCTCTCTGGTTATCAACAGAAGACTACAGATACAAATTTGTCATGTGTAGTAACAGCACCAACAGGAATAATTGCACATAATATTAAAGGTATTAAGATACATTGCCTAAAAATGCTACCTGTTGAGCATGACAATAAACTGGAATACCAGAAACTATCTGATGAAGCTTGCCATTACATTTCAAGAGTATTAAATAAACTGAATCATTTATGAGTCCAGCTTGGTGTCCAACTTAATGCTCACTTTCATACACTTAAGAATGCAGCAGGTTTTGAGAACAAACTACGATGTACTTTCCGGCAGAAAGCATTTAGTTGTATTTGGGGACCTACTAAACACTTGTGGGTAATAAAACAAGAAATTCTCTGGGGAGTATTTGCAATGTCAATATTTAGTTAATTTTCAATACAAGAAACTAGTGAACAATTATTCAGATATACTGGAGGACATTAGAATAGGAGTTTTTACAAAAAAGGGGAAAAATACTTTGGAAAGTCGTCTTATTAAAAAACTATCTCCATCTAATATTACAGCAACTGAACTAATGCACACTTTCATGGAAGAACAGCAGTCTATGTTTTGTTTAATGCCAATACTTCAAGAGTGCTCCAACTTTAATAAATAATTACTAAAAATGGAAAAAGAAGATATTTTGCAAATTACAGCTATTGATAAAATGGAACATTAGAGAGTTGCAATACTACTCACAGATAAACTACAAGCGAAATTGAATGATTTGGAGAAGTCTGTATCCAAAACAGCAGGTTTAGAAAAGATTTTGCATGTCAGAAAAAAATGTCGAGTAATTTCACGCTGTAATGTAAATGCAGAGGAAGGTTTAGTAAATGGTTCAATAGGTAAAGTAATTACATGTATTACTTTCCCAAACAGAGATGAGGTTGAATACTTGGCCATAAAATTTGATCAAATAGATGGCATGAAGCAGATTGGCCGCTGTATTGTACATTTGTTGCTAGTGAAAGACTTATATGTGCGGCGCCAACAACTTCCACTCTCCTTAGGATATGTTGTTACCATCCATATATCACAAGGTTTAAGTGTAGATGTAGCGTTTGGTAATATCGTAAGTACTGTATTTAAAGAAGGAATGTCATATGTAACATTGTCACAAGTTAGATCATTGTCTGGTTTGTTTTTGATGAAAAGAAGGTTAGTGCAGGTGCAAACTGTGTAAGAGAGTAAGAAGTGTGCAAAAGAGTAAGAAGTGTATACTCTCCTCATTTAGGCCAATACCCTTCTTATGATGGATTGATAATTTGTCCAAAATGGAAGATAACAAAAGAGTGTACAGACACTGAAGCAATGAAATGACAGAAGGAGAAAATAGAAGCTGAAAAGAAGTGAAAAGTGGAAAATGACGGAAGTATTATAGGTTATCAGTTGGAAAACATTACAGGTGTCAACTGCAATGCAAATGTTGTTCTCACTATAGTGTTTCATGCAAGTAGCATTCTAGAGGTAACTGATAAAGAAATGACACCAACAACCCAAGGTAGTGTGACAAAAGAAATTATCACCGTAATGCCTATTTCCATTTCTTATTGTAGCGCTCCAGCAGCACCAGATGGAGTTAAATTATACTCCCATAAAGGTACCATTAAGTTTATTAACATTGCATGTTTTCCTTTTGAATTACAAAGCCCCAAATTTAAAACAATACAAATGTTAAGGCTAAAGTAATACTTTTTGTACAGCATGATTTTCTTTCCTACTCTCCCCGTAAAAATATTTAGAAGGGTGAGAATTTTTCAAAAACCATTTCAGAATGGTGATAATCTTTCTAGACACGTTTAATGAACATGTTCTTGAGCACACGTTTAATTACATCCTCAACACCGGCTCTTGTGGTTTGGAGTTAGAGTACATTTATTGGGATGCTTTACACTAACTTAATGATGACTTAATAGCCATAACCTTTTTTTCTTACCAACCGAGCACAAATCACTGTATTATTACGTCATTTTGTAAGCCTTTGGTGCCAAAAAATATAGATGCATGCCATCTTGAGATCGATCCTTGATTGATTATTAATGCTTCACTGTCATATGTAATGAGAAATTAAATGAGTACAGCACATAAATTATGTCACACTATATGAAATCTAGATAGAGCACCAATGTGCACATTTCTCCTTTTCCCCTTTTTCTTTTTCTTTCCCAAGTTATTAGCAGAACCATAACCTATAAACCAATCAATTACATGAAATAATGACAAAGATAGGTAAGTGACATTAACTTGCCCAATGTGTCAAAGTGATCTATCACGTTATTGCTGTGACTAAGGTCCTGATGAAAGTCAACCATGGACTGAAACATGTCGACCACTGAAATCCTCATTATAAAGGTGCTGTTGTCTATTCACACATCCACCAGAGCACCACACACTGTTTTTCATCTCACCACATCCTGATGAATAGAACAAGAGCACAGGATAGGAGGTATTTTTATTGTATCACTTTTTTCCGTTAACACTATCAAAATTACAACCATCAAAGAACTAGATGGTCTCCCTCCAGGTGGAAGAAGGTTGACTCCCTGGAGAACGGGTTAAACTCAAGTGGAAAAGGACAGAATGATGAAACCAATCACCTAACCTTCTCAAGCGGAAAACCAAGATATACCGCTGCCCACGGATTAGAGTGTATGAGGGCCTTTGTACAATACTTATAGGCCCTGGCATTTTTAAAGATACGTGGTTCATTCTCTTTTGATTATAAACTATTAAGAATGGAAGCAGAATTAATCACTGCTTCTTCCTTCCTTCTCTTGATCTTTTGGATAATCCAATTACAACAGCTTTTAGTGGAAGTAAAATTTTTATTTATAACAAAAAAAATTATCCCTTTTGTTTCATTAACCAAACTTCTATGCAGTATTTATGGAATTAAAACTATACTATGGAATGTTCTCTATATGGATCACTATTACTTAAACATCATTTGGCCTAGCAGGAGTTATATTTTGTTTTTTTCAAAGAGTTTTATATAGCGTGACCTAGACCCGAAGATATCAGATTGCTTTACATGAGCATCAGTTTTGTTACTGATTGACACATTCATTTTTGTTAGGCATCGGGAGATTAAGTGATTTGCCCAGAATCGCAGTATGCTGAGCCTCGAACCCTGTTCCTCAGCTTCGAGGTCGACCGCTCTAGCCGGAAGGCTAAATTCTCTCCCCACTGTTCACTGGGATCTGTAAAACAGAACAGTACTGTAACAGATATAACCATTTTCGAAATATGTTTAACACAGGCGTCTTTAACGTACTGAAGTAACTGTAGAAAAAACAATTAATTACAGAATTGTAGTGAGTGCAATGCACAGCTTCACTTGATCAAAGTGTTGCATTCTGCAAGTATACTTTTTTTTACAATCTATTAATTGGTTTTTCCATGCTGTGTGAAGATGATGCTTCATACAGGTCCCTCTTTATGGTGAAGAAGTATGAAAAATGAGCACAGCAAAAAAGGGAAAATCATATTTTAACTATGTTATAATATAATATATAAAATATATGTTGGTGTGGATCTGTAATAATGAAGATCAAATAGTAATAGAACTGTTAGAAATGGGGGTCTCTAGTTGGCAATGGTTTGCACCTTTATCCAAATAGGGGCCCTTCCTTTTAGTCAGGATAAGGGGGCTATACTCATAAAATAAACCCTGCTCACCCCCTTGGTAGCTTGGCATGAGCAGTCATGATTATCTCAAAGGCAGTGTGTAAAGCATTTGCACATAACCAACAGTAATACAGTGAAACCAGTACAAAAGGACATTACACCAGTTTTTAAGAACTAACCAATATTTATCTTTGCAAACAAGACCAAAATGATAAAAGACCAACATACAGTAATCAGAAATACGCACCCTGCAAGTATGACTTGAGAAATGCAGTTCTTTGAAGCCGGGAGCTCCATCCGGGACTACCACCAGGCTGAAAACAACACAACAGACTGCAACAATTCCGGCCGACCTTGTCGGTGCGGCTGGTTTTAGTGTCAACAGACTCGTAAACAGTAACTTTGGTTCTGGCCGACTGCGTCATTGCGGGCGGTCATCGCAAACGTCGTGGTTGCGATGTAAAGCGTGGCTGTGGTGCCCTCAAATCGCAGTGCAGGCAACGGCTTGGTGATGGTCATCCAGTGGCATCTGTGAGACCAAAGCTGTAGTGCAGAGTGAGGAGGTGCTCATTGCACGCTGACAGGTCAGAGTGCAAGCGACAGTGCCGGTTGATGGAAGCTAGCGTTGGTCGGCCCAGACTGTGATGTGGAACGGGGTGGTGCATCGTATGCCCAAACCACAGTACGATCACAGGTGTCATGGTCAGTGGGCAGCTTCTTTGGTGAGACCAGGGCAGCAGAGTGAAGCAAGGTGGTGCTGAGCGCGTTGCCCACAGGTCGCGGGGCAAGCAGCAGCTCAGTGGCAGTCATAATCATCGGTAAGAAGAGTGAAGTGTGGTGGTGCCCTCTGTGGTGCCTTCAGGAAATAGAGCCCGCAGTAGTGTCAGTGACGGTATCGGCTGCTTTCCCCCACAGTGTCAACTGAAACCCAAGGTTTCAGAGTCTTTGCTGTCCCTGAGACTCCCTGAAGAGGAGGTAAGCTCTATTTCAAGCTCTCGATACTCAGTAATCAGTGAAGAAAGTTTAGGTTAGTCTGTCAGTGCCCAAGGCAGAAGCAGCAACTGCAGGCCAACCCAACAAAGCAACAACATAGCAAAGGGACAGTACTCCTCCTGGCAGTTCTTCCAGCAGTTCCTCTTAGCAGGCTCCTTGATCCAAGTGAGTTCTAAGTTCTGGGGTCTTTACCCCAATATTTATACAGCATTTCTCTTTGTTCTCCTGGGCAGAGAGTGGCTGTGCTTAGTCCAAACTAGTTTAGTCCTCTCTGGCCCAGATTCCTTTCAGGAGGTGGAAACAACAATATCCAAGGCAGACCAGAACCATTTAGGAGAAGGTAAACCCCTTCCCACTACTCTAAATGCAGCCCAGGTCTATTCAGCCCAGCCCTAACTCATCCAGGAAAGGCATGACATACCTCAACCCCCCCAGTGGCTGTCTGAAGAGAATGCGAAGCCCCAGATCCTGTCACTCCAAAGCCAGGCCGTCAATCCACAACCCAGCAGAGGCACATAGGATGGCTAAGCAACAAAATACCTACTTCCTAAAAGTGTTTTTTTCAGACACAGAACATAAAAATTCTCTTCACTAAACTATGCATTTTTTATGCATTCTGAGTTCAGGCATACTAAACTCCATTTCTCTAGCTTGTCCTTTTGGAAGATATACTTGTAAAATGTTACAGAGTATTCTCCATTCTTTCCAATGGGACAGATAGCTTTCCACAGTGAAAAACGATTTACATTGTAGTTCCCTATCAGGACATGTCACACATACCAGGACATATCCTACCTTTCATATACACTGCACCCTGACCATAGGGGTACCGTGGGCCTCCCTTATGGGTGACTCACATAATAAAAGGGAAGGTTAGGGCATGGCAGGTGGGTGGACTTGCCAGGTCGACATGGCAGTAAACAATGCACACAGACACTGTAGTGGCAAGTCTGAGAACTCTTTGAAAGGCTGCTCATGTTGTGGCACAATCATTACTACAGACCCTCTAGCAGCATTTGATTTACAGGCCCTGGCATTCTAAATGCACTTTACTAGGGAAATACCAGTAAATCAAATATACCAATCATGGAAACACCAATCCATAATCCAACTTATAATAGAAGCACCTGCACTTTAACAATGAACAGCAGGGGGAGGAGCTTGGCGGGCATCCGAGATGGCCGCGTGAGCACAGCGCTCTCCGGACCCCCGCCGCTCCCGGCTTAATATCCTGCTTTAATCCTGATTTCTTGCGAGGATTTCTATAGAGGACGTTGGGCTGATCTACCTGGACTTTTCAGGAACTGATTTGGACATCGTGCGACTGAATTATGTTCAATTGAACTTTTGGGCTCCGCCCTCGAAGTGCGCCCGGGACTGGGTGAGGTTCGGTGGCCGTCTTGGAGTTGAACAACAACGGCAGGGGGATTGGCCTGGTGGGTCCCCTTCTTAAGTTTCGGTCTCGATTCTGCCTCAGACTGGGACATTGGTGAGAGGGTCGGGCCGGAGCTGCGGTCAGGACCCGCGTAGGTTGTCGGGCCCTTGGCTGAACTGTTCCTTGTGTTGGCTGCCTCTCTCCTAGTGCTACCCCTCTTGTGATCCTTTGGTCCCGGGGCCTCCATTTCTGGTGCCCGGTTCGTCGACCCTGGTGCCTTTACTTGTGACGCATCTTCAAAATGGCGGGCAGAGGGGACCGAGAGACGCGCAAGACGAAGACACCTCTGCGCGGGGGACCGGTTCAATCCAATGTCATGGATCGTTATACCCACTCTAAGGGGTCCCCCGGAGCTGCCCTGCCCGGTCCCATTGCATCTGACCAAGTCGTGGATGCGTCGACGGAGCCCTCCTTGCAGGACATCATGGGCGCTATTTCTGGCATGAAGGAATCCATAGGCCAACAGTACGAAACCTTGGCCCACAAACTTGACACTGTGGCGATTGAGGTGAATTTGATTCGGGCCGATCTCTCCAAGACGAACGAAAAGGTGAAGTCGTTGGATATCAAATCATCCAGCCTCACGACGGACGTCTCTGATATACAGACGGAGATTGGCAATCTCCGTAGGGTGAACGATTTCATGACCCGGCGCTTGGAGGATTTTGAGAACAGGGCACGTCGCTGTAATGTTCGCGTGGTTGGTGTGCCGGAGAATCCAGAACCCCACTCTGTTGATCTCCTGGTGGAAGACCTGATCCAGAACCACCTTTCCCCGTCTGGCCTTAGTAAATTTTTTACTGTGGAACGCGCACATCGTGTTCCGGGGGGCCAGGGCAAGCCAGGCGCCCCGCCGAGACCTATTGTTGCGAAGCTTTTCCACTACAGAGATCGGGACGCTATCCTGCAGGCCTCGCGGGTGAAGGGCCCGGTGGCCTTTGAGAATGCCACGGTGAACTTTTATCCGGACTTTTCCCAACAGGTTCAGAAGCAGCGTATGGGATTTCGTGGTGCCAAGAAGCGTCTTAGGGACATGGGGATGCGTTACGCAATGCTCTTTCCGACCAGGCTGCGGGTTGAGTATAATGATCGAACTTTCTTCTTTGATCGGCCAGATGCGGTGAATGACTTGCTAGACTCCCTGCCTAACCGACCTCCTGAGACTGAGTCCGAAGCCCACCCGGGCGGTGCTGAAGGTGGTGTAGAGAGCTGAATGTCTCGTCTTTGACTGATGCCTTGTTTGGTATAACTTCTCCAGGGATGTACGCCTATGTTCCTCTACCTCATATGTGTTTTGCTGTATGTTCTTTTCTCGTCATTGGTTCGAGCGGGGGGCGGGTGGGACGGAGCCTTTCCTCCTCCGGGGTCTTTGTGTAGAATAGGGGTTTTTGGGCGACAGGCACACTGCAGGTTGGGGTGGCTCTTTAGCTTTTTGCAGGGGTGCAGGGTGGGGGGTGTTTTCTTCTTAGTTGGGGGGTGGGTGGTTGGGAAGTTTGTTGTTTGTGTGTTCTGTGTTCAAGGCGACTTTCTCCTGTATTTGACTTTGTTTTTGCGGTCATGCTCATTGGTGGGGGGTTTGGGCTTTGTCGGGTGGGATGGGGGGTAGCGGGTTGAGATTTGTTTCGTGGAACGTTAATGGTCTGGGTGATCGTATCAAACGAAGTGTGGTGTTGAAATGTATACGACGTTTATCTCCTGATATTGTTTTCCTGCAGGAGACTCATTTGATAGGCAATGTTTGTCATGCAATGAATAGGTGGGGCTATCGCCTCGTAGCACATTCAGGGTTTACTTCCGGTTCCAGGGGTGTGGGTATCCTTATTCGGGCTTCCCTCCCCCTGGCTATTGATGATGTGATTCAGGATGACCGGGGGCGGTATGCTGTCCTGGTGGGTCGGTATGAAGGCCGTGCCCTTTCCCTATTAACTGTTTATGTGCCCCCCGGCTTGCAGACTTCTACCTTTTCAGATTTGGGCCGTGTCTTGTTGGACCTCCCTGATAGTACGCTCTTTCTGGCTGGTGATTTTAATTCTGTAGTATCCGGTCTCCACGATTGCCACCCCCCTAGGGATACTCCGGCGGCTCAGCAGTGGTTGGGTGGATTTTTGGATACCTTTGGCTTAGTGGATTGCTGGAGGCTTCTGCATCCTACTCAGCTTCAGTACACTTTTCACTCTGGGGCCCATGGGAGTCTGTCCCGGCTGGATTATTTCCTGATGCCTGCGGCTCAGTCCCCAGCGGTACGTGAGATTGTGCACCTGCCCAGGGGTATCTCTGACCACTCTCCGCTCTGGCTTCGTTTTGAGGTTGGGGTGGAGGCAGTGGGCCGGGTGGCCCCCATTAATCCGTGGTACCTTACTTCCCCCGAGACCCGCAGCCTTTTGCTTCGGTCTTTGGACGCGTATTTTCTGGATAACGAGGGGTCGGTCTCATCGGCTGTATCCCTATGGGAGGCCTTTAAGACAGTGATTCGTGGGCAGGCCCTCTCCCTTATTGTTGAGGCTAAGAGGGCGAGGAATAGAGAGGTGGTGGATCTTGAGGGAGAGATTTCTGCATTGGAGGAGGATTTGGAATCTGGTGTCACGTCTGAGAAGCTCCATGCCCTGGGTCTGAAACAATTTGCTTATAAGTCCGTGGTCACAGATGCTGCCAAAGTGATGTTTCGGGAGCAGCAGGGCCGTTTGTATGATGTTGGTGACAAAGCGGGGAAATTGCTGGCATGGTTGGATAAGAAGGAGAGAGCTAATCGTGTGGTGCCCGTGATTCAGTCTGCGTGTGGTGTGAGTGTGACGGACCCGCTTGGAATAGTTGACCGATTTGCCGAGTACTTCCGTGTGGTGTATACCCCTGTGTCTATGAGGGATGTGGCTGACTCTCGCCTTCTGTTGCGCGATATCGCCCTGCCCAGGTTTCCGATTTAGACCGTGTGGCGTTGGACTCCCCTTTTACAGTTGATGAGATAACTACTGCCATCCGCTCCCTCCGTTCGGGCAAAGCATTGGGCCCGAACGGGTTGCCAATCGAATTGTACAAGTTGCGTCCCGACAGGGTGGCTCCGTATCTTCGCGCCATGTTTCTGGAGTCCCGGGAACGGGGTATTCTCCCGTATGATCAGCGACTGACCACGATAGTTGTCATCCCCAAGGATGGTAAACCGCGTGATCTTTGTTCCTCCTATAGGCCAATATCCCTCCTAAATGTTGAACCCAAGGTATTGGCGAAACTCCTGGCATCCCGTCTCTTGACGGTCATTAGTGACTTGGTCCATCCGGATCAATCTGGCTTTATCCCACACCGCAACACGGCTCTGAACCTACGTCGTCTTCACGGCGCGGTTGCGAGGGCGGGGCGTCTGACGGAGCCGGCCATTTTGGCATCGTTGGATGCATCCATGGCCTTCGACACGGTGGAGTGGCCCTATCTTTGGGCGGCTCTTGAAAAATTTGGTTTTGGCCCTGAGTTTATTGGTTGGGTCCAGTTACTATACGCGGAACCTCTGGCGCAGGTAGTTGTAAATGGTAGGGTCTCGGCTCCTTTCGCCCTTGGTAGGGGTACCCGTCAGGGATGCCCCTTGTCTCCGTTACTGTTCGCTCTCGCCTTGGAACCATTGGCTGCTTGGCTTCGGTGGGAACCTTCCCTCAAGGGGATTCGCTGGTCTCCGGACTTTGAGGACCGCGTTTCACTTTACGCGGACGATATTCTTTTATATCTCACCTCCCCCCGTAAATCTCTGTCTGTTCTCTTCGACGTTCTTGCTTCCTTTGGTGCCAACTCGGGCCTTGTTATTAATTGGACCAAGTCCTGTGTGTATGTTCTTTCGGGTGTTTTGCCCCCCTTACCGAGCAGACTTCCTATTCAGGTGGTCCAGTCGGGTTTCAAGTATTTAGGGATTTTTATTACGTTGGATCCGTCGCTCCGCTTTGAGCGTAATCTCCTCCCACCATTGCTTAGATTGCGCTTGGATGTGGCCCGTTGGCGTAAGCTTCCTTTGTCTCCTCTGGGCAGGGCGGCCCTGTTTAAAATGATGTCCTTGCCGCGTTTCCTTTACGCGCTCCAAAACTCCTATGATGCTATCCCTGCGACCTATTTCCGAGAGATAGAGAGTCTTCAACGGCAATTGATTTGGGATGGGCGTCCGCGTATTGCACTCGCAAAACTTACCATCCCTTGGTATGACGGGGGCATGGCGCTCCCCGATATCAAGCGATATTATTGGGCTTCTCAGTTGTCTGCCATTAATCACATGATGTTTTCCCCGGGTCGTAATCCTGCATTCGAGATGGATAGACTCCAGCTTCCGGGTGGGGACTTTAATAGAGCGCTTTATTCTCGATCGGCCGGGCGCCATCTTGTGGGCCCGTCCAAGATTGCAGTAACTGTATGGCGGGCCGCGAATGTGAGTTTGGGATGGGAGGATCGACTGACGCTGGCGACGCCGCTTTATGCTTTGGAACTTTTGGGCGGTCTCTGGTCTACCAAGGGTTTCGACCGCTGGGATGTGATTGGGATTTGTAAGGTGGGTGATGTGTGCTCGAACGGTTGTGTGAAGTCGTTTCAGGCCCTCCAGGCGGAATATGGTTTGAGTGGGAGGGAATTTTTTCGCTATCTGCAGGTCCGGCACGCCCTCGCCTCAGTTTTGGTTCCGGATGAGGCTCCGCCTGAGTCTTCCCCCCTCGAGGACCGTGTCCTTGATGGGCATCTTCCTGATAGCACTATTTCTCTGATTTATAAAAAATTGATCAATAATCGGGCGGACTTATTGGTCCGACTTCGGGAGGCTTGGGTCGGCGATGGGTTGGAACTGGACGACGAGGATTGGCAGTCGGCACTCTCTTCTCCCAAGGAGGTGGCTATTCCTGCCCGTCTCCGTTTGGTTCAACTTAAGATCCTTCATCGAGTATATGTTACGGGTCCGCGGCTGGTGACGATGGGCTTTTCTTCGGATGGGCTCTGTAAGCGTGGTTGTGGTTCGAGTGCGACCTTTTTACATATCCTTTGGGAGTGCCCGGCTGTAGCGGCTTACTGGACTGCTGTGCTTGAGGTGATGACTGATGTGACTGGTGTGGCCCTGCGGCCAGAGCCTCGACGATGTCTGTTGAATGTGTGGGAGCCCACTGACTACTCGGTGGCCCAGACCAGATGGGCTACCCTGGGTTACATGATTGCGAAGCGGGATGTTGCGCAACTCTGGGGAGCTTCCAGGCCCCCTGAGGTCTCGAAGTGGGAGGACAACATGGACTGGTCCATGTTTCGTGAGAAGACGGTGTATGTGGCCAGGGGCAGGCCCAGGGCGTGGACAAAGATTTGGAGCCAGTGGAATGATTATCGTGGGGGTATTTGTACCCCTCCCCCCGTAGGCACTGCTGAGATTGTCCTATCTCCCTAGGCGAGCGTTCCCGGAACCCTTCCATACTGTTTCTTATATTTCCGGTTCTCCCCGCTGCTCCCCTCCCCCTCCCGACTTGGTTGGAGCCCCAGGGTTCTGGGTGTGTTTTCCTGATCGTGTACCATCCCCTCTGTTCTTTGGGCTGACCTGACTTACCGTGTATTCGCCTTTTAGTGTTTGTTTTTCTTTTTGTAAAATAAAAATTTAAATTGCTTTGTGATATCTGTTGAGTAATGCTTTGTGCTCGAGCTTTGCCGACCACGGGTGTACATTTTTACTTCATGCATTGTGCCTTACTATTAGCGGCCAGCCCGTGAGGTTGTAGGCCCATTCTTGTACTTTTCTATGCTTACTCCAATAAAGGTTTTTGAACAAAAAAAAAAAAAACAATGAACAGCAGTGAGAAAGTGCACAGAGATACTAAACCAGCAAAAACAAAGTCAAAACCAGGAGGTCAGAAAGCAAAAACACAGGGGATACACGTCAGATGATGCCAGGTCTTAATACCTTTATGTTGTTTTTCTTTTTTTAAACCAGGTGCTGTAGAATGTCATTAGATGTCTCACAACATTTGTCCTACCAAAAACATTTTGCTTATGCATAACCATTGAAAGTGTTTTTAAATGTAAAATGCTCTTGCAAAAATTTCCTATTAATTTGTTTTCCTTATTTTATAATACAACATACTCTCATAGTCACTCACTCACTCACTCTCCCATTCACTTGTCACACATCCGCCTATTTGCTCATACAGCCACTCAGTCACCATACAACTGTTAACACTACCACTCAGTTACCCATACGACTCTCTCACACACCCATACAGGCACCCACACTAGCATTCACTGACCCATACAGCCATTCACAGTACTGGTCAGACACCTATATAGCCACTCACACAGCACAGCTACTCACTGATACATACAGCCACTGATACTAGCACCCACTCACCAATATAGCCACTTATACATGGACACACTCACTTACGCAGCTAGTCACATACCGATTTACTCACTTATACAGCCAGTGCTACTAGAAGTCACTCACTCATACAGTTACTCTAACAGACATGTGTTCACCTATTTAGCCACTCCTACACCCACCCAATTACCCAGACCCCACTCACACACGTACCCATTCATACATAGGCCAAGTCATCCACCCCTGCAGTCATTTAGAGCTGCACTGCCATATTCATTTACTTATCCATGCAGCTACTCTCTTACTTATTTAGTCATCTATACAACTACTAACACTATCACTCACTTATCCACTTAGTTACATGCCCTATCAGTAACTCATACATCCACTCACACTAGGAGTCACTGACCCACAGAGCCACTCATAGTAATGCTCAGTCAGTCATATGACCACTCACACAGCTACTAACTAACCCCTAAGGCCACTGGTACTAGCTCACTCCAACCCATACAGTCACTTATACACACACTCGTTCACTTATACAATCACTCACACATCTATTTTCTCACTCATACAGCCCCTACTATTAGCAGTCACTCACCTGTACACCTACTCACACATACTTATTTACACATTCAGCTACTCTCACACCCACTCACTCGCCCAGATAGCCACTCACATACCCACTAGAACAATTCACACACCCATCAACTTACCCATACACTCAGTCATGCACCCAATCAATCACCCATATACCACTGATGTACTCATTCACTCAACCTTACATGCAGTCATGCACTCACTCGCTCATTTATATATATGCACTCATTCACTCAATCAATCACTCATATACCAATATTATATTCATTCACTTACCCACACATCACTCATGCACTTACTCACTCATCCCTATATATAGCCATGCACTCACTAACTCACTCACCCATGTACACACTCATGTACTCACTCACTCATACACCACTCATGGAGTTACTCGCTGACACAAATACACACTCATGCACTCAATCAATCATGTATATACCACTGATATGCTCATTAACTCACCCATATACACAGTCATGCATTTACTGACTCACTCATTCAGGTATTCATATACTCAATCAATCACTCATACACCATTCATGTATTCATTCTCCAACCCATACACAATTAATGCACTCACTCACCCATATACTCGCTCATGTACTCATTCACTCACCCATACAAACAATTATGCACTCACCCTATACACACATATATCACTTGTGCACTCACTCACCCCTGCATGTACTCACCCATACACCATTCACATACTCAATAACTCAGCCATATGCCACTCATGCACTCACTCACCCATGTACATACTCATGCACTCACTCATTCACCCATACACCACTCATGCACACATTGACCACCCATACACTGTGATGCACTCATTTTCCAACATATATATGCACTATTTCTTACATATACACAGACATACAGTTTATCTTTTTTTAACCATGAAAGGTGGTTCTGAAAAGAACCTTTTTTTACTCCTTTTTTAATTTTTTTTTATTTTATTTTTTTACAAACAAAATGGCAACAAGGGTAAAATAAATCTTACTTGAAACAGAAAAACAGAGCAAAAATTTGAGAAAATTATATTAAAAAATTAAAAGGTGTGTTTGCTGGCTATGGCGAAAATAAGATTCATGAAAAAACCACAGAAACCTGCGTGATGGGGAGCACTATGCACTTACTCACAATTACGTGATATGTATTTTTTAACTAATTTACATGCATATTTTCAATCCAAACGAAACAAAGTAATTTTATCAGAGTACTTGTTCATCAAAAATCAACACATAAGATGTTTACATCATATTATACGGTCTTGATAATCAGACTGAGAACTAAAACAAAAAAATGAAAATTGTCATCAGACAGTGTTTATATTTCTTTTCTTCAAAGCTGTTTTTATTCTTCTTTTTTCGCCATTCAATATGATTATTCGAGTTCTTCAAACAACTCTCCATCATTCAAAATGGAATGCCAGTGTTAGGCGTCTGAATACTTCATTTTTACACCTAATAAATAGATAAATATATATCTGTTGGTGCATTCGTTTTTTAGATTTAATGGGGTGGGATTAGGTAATTTTGCATTTTTGACTCACATAACACCGAGTAGAAAGTAAACAATCGCCATTTTGGATGAGTAAGGGTAGGTCTCTAGTCCGTTTTTATTGTTTATACTAAGTTTGACGTCAGACGCCTAACACTGGCATTTCGACGATGGTTCGAATTACCGAGAGAGCAAGGGATTAACGCTGTACGCCTAAACACGAAGACAGAGGTAAGGAATGATACTATATACTAGGAAGAAAGTTTAATTTTCAATTTTCATCTTTAGTTCAATTGCTAAACAAATTGAACAAATCTTAAGGCGATTTTGTTGATACGTTGCAGATAAAAGGAATTACTCAACCGCAATAGTGGTAAAACATCTACAAGCGGCACTTGGACGAATGAGTGAGTAATGGCACTGTGGATATTGGATTAAGTTAAATTACGGCACAACTCAGTTAGTAAAACATGATTCCTGTCATTGTTTCTTATAGAAGAAAGGCACGGACTATTTATTTATCTTTGAGGCGACACGTTTATTTGGCTTGATTGTTGATAGCGAAGGTAAGAGTGTCAAGAAATCTAAGGCATGTTTTGAACACTTGGATAAACATGCGGTTTCACTTTGAGATCAGTTTATTTTGAACATAGGTATTATTAGGAGTAGCTTCATCTGGGTTGTTCACAGAGTTTTCGGTTTGGTTTATAAGGTGGTAGGTGAACTTTTGTGAGCATGATCTTTGATTTTTACACGGGAAGTGTTAAATTCACATGGAGATTCTCTGGTTTCTGTTTAAGATTAATTGAATAATGTAATTTTTGGATTAATAATTGTGAATATCGTATGATTTTGCTATATATATGATAGAATTTTATGTTATTTATAGAACATTCCCCTGACGAAGGTGCATACCGAAATGCATTGGGATATGTCTTCATATGTTGAATGATGGAGAGTTGTTTGAAGAACTCGAATAATCATATTGAATGACGAAAAAAGAAGAATAAAAACAGCTTTGAAGAAAAGAAATATAAACACTGTCTGATGACAATTTTCATTTTTTTGTTTTAGTTCTCAGTCTGATTATCAAGACCGTATAATATGATGTAAACATCTTATGTGTTGATTTTTGATGAACAAGTACTCTGAGAAAATTACTTTGTTTCGTTTGGATTGAAAATATGCATGTAAATTAGTTAAAAAATACATATCACGTAATTGTGAGTAAGTGCATAGTGCTCCCCATCACGCAGGTTTCTGTGGTTTTTTCATTAGTACTGACTTGACTGGGGCTAGTCAAGATATGGGTCTGCACCAGATGTAATTGTACAAAACTTAGTTAAAAGTGAAAAAGAAAGGAGTGCAAAATTACATAATACTGTTTGAAAATAAGATTCACACACTGTTCTCCGACTGTAAGAGTGTCATTACAGTCCACATAGTACTTTCCCACATGCCTCAATGATGTGGAGAATTCTAACACAGCTTTTCCACTTCTCCTGGTACTGTCTCTGCTGTCGGAGATGCTTCAGCTCTGTAGTTTGATGGCTGCCCACCTTCTCTCTCTCTTTGTGCCATTTTAAATTGTGATCGGTGGTAAGTTTTTAAGTTGTAGAACATGGATTTTGGAGCACATGAGTACTTTTTTGTTGTGCCATGTGACAAGGATTTGTTGCACAAGGTGCACTTAACAAATGTAGCCATAGTTTTGCTTTTACTAGATGGAATGGTAAAAAAGTTCCAACCACACTCTGTCTCTTTGGTGGGGGCTCATCCTCTCCAGAGTCTTCAACTGGCACCTCCTGTTCCTCAGTTTCATCAGGATTTTCATCTGACTGTTCTCCTCTCCCTGATGCTATTTAATTAAAAAAATAACAACAAACTAGAAAATGCACGAATTCCCTCTAAACAACACTAGAGCTCTAAAAGGGTACCAAACAGGAACAATCAAGAAGGAAGAAAAATGTGGAAACTTTCCTTGAAGCTTACTAGAAAAAGTGTCTCCTCCAATCACATCTTTTTGTTTCCAGGTCACATGAAATTCATGATTACAAACATCATTGCAAAGATTCAACTGGTATGAACCCCAATGTACCCCTATATAGGTCTAGGTAGTTTTACATCCTTTTACCTACATTTGTCCTACCTTGCTCTACATAACGGTTTTTGTGCTGCCCTTTTGCCTAGTTAGGTGACGAATAAATGCTGTGTGGTTTTCTCTCAAAACTAGCCTAATTTATTATGCATGAGGATTCTTAGTATCACAGCAGGATTGCCATCTTCTGCATAAGAACTCTGTACAACGGTCTCCATTATCGTCATCCTTGGCTGCCATGCCCACCGTACCATGACACATCTAGATAGAACCCATGAGGGTACCTTTCAGGTATATAAGTACCACATCTTCACTGAGAGAAAAGAGAAGAGAAGCTTCCATGCTGACACAAGACGCTAAAGTCCCTGCACACAGACACTACAGCATGCAGTGGACTGACATCCTTTGCGGGGTGTGCAACTCGAGACCAAGATGAGGTTCTTCATTCTCTCACATCTGGTAAATGGGTTGGCTCTTTCCTAGGGGAATTACTGGCTATACACCTACATACATGCTAGGTATACTTAGGCACATCTAGTTAGGGTTTGCATCATGGGAGTACTCATGATTACTGCCATTTAGCTATATGCCTGCCTATGGTCACTGTTTTAGCCCTATGGTAGAATTCTACCTTTTATATACTCTATTGGTGCTTGTAATCGTATGTAACTGTCTCTGTCTAATGGTTGTCGCAGCACAAGTATTTTACACTAGAATGACGCTGGTTCAATAAATGCTTATTGAAAAGGGTCCCACCATTTATTCTGTGTATCTCTCTGAGACAAAGTGAGCACGAGTGACTGAGAGAAAAGTACGGTACATTTTCCATAATCACTGAGGGTCAGGGTTGTCATGTTAGATAGTTGCCAGAAACTATTCCCTCCTTGGTAAGGTTGGGGGGCTTATAGTGGCACTGTCAGCTAGCTGGTCTACAGACAAACATAACTTTTGAGGGAGTCTGGAATCAGTCTGAACACCAATCCCTTAGTTTATGTTGTCTAAATGCACAGATCCTATACAGATTTGTAGGAACTACATGACACAACAATGTCACAAAAATGAAAATATAATTACGAAGTTTTTTTAAATAAAGTTAGTTAGAGAAATACAAGTTTCTATGCTATATTAATAACGTACCAATGTCAACCAGTAATTAAAATGTGTTTATATATGTGTATATTCGTGGTTAACCACATCACTGAAAACTACATGCCACAACACCCGAGATGCTGGGAAATCGCGACAAACAGCATAATCACGACAAACGACGTAGGCAAAAAAATAGAAAACAACAAAAAAATCATTCTATATTAAAAAAAACATATTTCACTTATAAAATACAACACAAAAAAATGAAATTCACTGAAAATATAAAGGTTACATGGACGTTATTGTTAGGAAATAGAATTATAAAACCGATAGTAATTCACTGAATAAAATAAATGTTACAGGCACATTGTAGATATGAAATAGAATTTAAATAAACAGAGAAATTCACAACCTGTTACATGGACATTATAGTTAGGAAAAATAATTTTAAAAAAGTAGAAATTGGCTAAAAAAACAAAGGTTATAGGGATGTTATAGTTATGAAATAGAATTAAAAAAACCTTAGAACTTCGCTGAAAAAAGCAAAGGTTAAGGGGATATTATAGTAAGGCTCAAATTTCCTTCGTACAAAACCAGAGAACTTAAGCAGTTATAGTTGCCTAAGGCAAATATAAGTTATGCCCCTGCAATGTACTGCTTATGACTTGACATATTACATCACTCATGACATATAGGAGTGGGTGGTGAGCTCCGCTACGCTGGAAGAGTTCACAGAATTTTGGTCATTCCAGGTCCCACTTGGGAACATTGAGTTTATGTAAAAACTACGCTCCACAGCATAGAACAGTTTACTGGTGTACGTTCCCATCCCTAGTGAACAGGGCGGCCTTTTTGCACACTCATCCAATAGGTTAGCTTGTCCTTTTGCTGTTGTAGTTACTACAGATACTCCATAACCGTGCAAAGCCATGTCTGGGTGTGCCACACTCCCACGTCACAGAGGGCTTGAGTGTGACAGTAGCCAAAGGGAAGCCTTCCACCAGCAGGAGGGCCAATGAGCCTGCAGTTCCCTTCTTCCTGCTCTCTGCCTGTCGGAGCACGCTGGCCCTCACCCGTCCTTTTCCCAATGAGTGTTTGGCTCGAGCAGTGCAGATTTGGGCTTGGCGCTCTGCACGGACCAGGCAGATACTCCGAACTGGGGGAGACTAGGCCGTCCTTCACCCCACCCTGTGCCTGGAGGTCTCTGGGAGCAGGAGGAGTGAGGCATTTCTGCTTCTGGAATTTCAGTAATGGGGTATTTCCTTAACCTATTGTCACTGAAATTTGCTGGAAAGTTAATTGTATAGGGAGGGGGCAGGACCGGGTGTAAAAAGATTGACACCTGCACCCTGGAGGTGCACAGATAGGAGAACCCAGTCTCCTTTAGAGATTTCTACCACCAGAGTCTTACATCTAACTGTTGTTGGGTTGGTTGGGCGGGGGACTGCTGCAACATTTGGTAGAGACTGAAG
The DNA here is from genome assembly GCF_964261635.1 of Lissotriton helveticus. Taxonomy (NCBI): domain Eukaryota; kingdom Metazoa; phylum Chordata; class Amphibia; order Caudata; family Salamandridae; genus Lissotriton; species Lissotriton helveticus. The sequence continues at coordinate 778,702,531 of NC_136063.1, read as the reverse complement.
CACACTGTGAAAGATTAGTATCTAGGCACTTGTTGTAGCTCAGCTGCATGCTAGAGCTGATGCTGGTGCTAGATCTTCTGTCGGTCTGTCACTATGCAGAAAGTTCTGCTGCTAGAGACTATCACCCCAGTGCATTGTGTGAAAAAATAGTGTCTGTCCTGACATCAGCTGTGCCACTCATGATTCACATCTGTGAGAATTTCATGAAATGCCCCTGTAAACATATTCTTTCCACCCATCGCCCCAAAGGTCAGCAGTTTTAGAGCATGTTGTGCGCATGATATGACCACCCAATCCTCTATTTCAAATTGCTGGGTGCTCCAGTGCCAACCCATGGCACCAACTATACACAAGTTTGGAGCCACAGGAGGAGCCCCAAGAGCCCTGCAGTTCCAGGCTGGCTCCATTCATGCTGTTGGAGCCGGCATTGCTCCCACCTGCACGGAGCAGCTTTTTATGCTGCTCCCTCCAGCCAAGAGAAATATCTTGATCTATGTCCCTCTACCCATCAGTGTAAGCAAAAATGCAGATCAAAAGTCTTCTCCCAGCAAGCGGGAGCATGTTTAAAGCTCCTGACAGCTCGGAGAAGACTTTGTGTTTTCTCAAGTTTGGTAAGAGTTTAAAAAATGCTCCCGCCGGGTAGGAACAAACACAAATTTCCATGCCTCCGCTGGTGTGGGCAGGGAAATTGCTGTACCTCAGGGGTTGGCTCCCCAGAACACAACAACTAAGCTGGCACCAGGGGATGGGGTCCTTGGTCCATTAGAGTCTCAGAAAAGGGGGCTGCATGGCCCCTACCCCTTTAAGATAAATCGTGGCCCTGGAGGATGGGGTCACCAAGGCCTTTTAAAGACTCATGAAAGGGGTCCGTCATGGGGTATAAAAGCTGATTTCCAGTCAAGGGAGCAGCTTTCTCCTCCGCTGCAATTTATACCATAGAGGTTTATCAACTGTTTTGAAATCTTAGCTTCATGTCATCAGATTGTCCTTGCATAGTTCACCCCCAAATGTTCCACAACACACAGAACCTACTTTGACACTTTTTTGGAAAAGTTCATGTGAGTGGTGTATGGATAAATGAGTGGGTGCCTGCATGGCTGTTTTGGTCAGTTTAGTGAGTGTGTGATTGCCTCTATGGATGATTGAGTGGCTATATTGGTGGCTCAGTGGGAGTGTGAGTAAGCTGTATGGGTGACTGAATGGTTGTATGGGTGAGTGGCTGGGTTTGTAAGTGACTGGGTGTGTAAGTGACTGTATGGGTTTGTGGGTGGTTGCTTGAATGGGTATTTGGAAACACAAGTGGGTGTGTGAGTGGCTGTATTAGACAGTGCTTGTCTTTGTGAGTTGTGTGAATGTGTGAGTGGCTGTGTGAGTCAATGAGTAGCTCTGTTAGTAGCTGTATGGATGAGTGTCTGATGTGTAAGTGGCTTTAGAGGTGAGTGAGTGGATACGTGAGTTGATTTTTGGGTGAGTGAGTGGATTGATGGATGAGTGAGTGGGTGTGTGAGTAGTTATATGAGTCTGCTAAAGGGTATGTGACAGATAGTATAGGTATGTGCATGTGAGGTTGTTTGGGCGTAAGATTGAGAGTTTGAGTGGTTCATTGGATGCTGTAATCAGTGGTGTCATCAGTGAGTGGTTTTATCAGTGATGTCATTGACCATGTCATGAGTGAAGTAATATGTCAGGTCATAAGCAATGCTTTGAGGGGGACGTAAGTTATAGTTATCTCAGGTAACTATAAGTGCTGAATGTCACTGGCTTTGTACAAGTGAAATCTGAGCCTAACTCTAACACTGTTTTTTCAGTGAATTTCTACGGATTTTTAAATTCTATTTCCTTACTATATAACTATAACATCCATGTAACCTTCAGTTTTGGTACTTTGTAAGTTTTTAAATTCTATTTCCTAACTATAACGTCAGACGCAGTTTAGGTAACAGGTGAATGGGCGCTCAGCGTATAATTTTGGCTAAATTAAATTCTTATATCTTTATTCTTTATGCTACTAGGCAAGAATAGGGAGGTTACCTAACTCCCTAACACATCTCCTAATTCTAGGGGATCAAAAGAAACAGATATTTCTTGCCGAGCACAAAATAATCACATAGTATAAATTCCACCATAAATTAATTTCGATTCCAAAGTCGGATATTTACTCATCAAAAGGTATGACACTTAGTCCAAATTTATTCTCAGTTCAAAGTCTCTCAATTCACAATAGTCTTTTATGTTCAGAACAATCTTGTGAATAAGGTATCCAATTCAAGTCCTCACACAAGTCCTCTCAACGTAGTTCAATAATATAGTTCAGCTCCAAATCAAATTTTCATAACGTAGCTCTATATGCTTAAAAATATATCAACCAAATGGATCAGCCAACACGTGTTTCGTTGTAACAACAACTTCCTCAGGGCTGAAATCCAAAGAGACAAGTATAAACTAAAAAATATAACTACACTTTACAATCTTTTCTTAGAAAAATTATGTACATTCTAACACCTCCTAAGTGTAAGTGAAGCACAAAGTTCCCAATACGTCAGTGCGAAAAACAAAAACTTCAGTGTGGATCCCAGTGTCATAAAGTAAAGCACATCATAAGCATTAGGGTCTATTGCCATTAAACACTTCTCCATGTTTCTAATCATAAAAATCTATTCCAGAGAGAATAACCTCTCTAATATTAAAGGATTATGAAAAGATACGGGGGAGCCTCTAACTCCGCCATGGTTATCCTCGCCAATTAGAGCATTATTTATTTATCATCTCAAATGCCCACAAGTAATTTAAAATTCTTTCTTTCAGTCTAAGATTATTGTAAGATTACCTTTCTTTAGCATATATAGTCCATAGACAACAAACAAGTCTTCCACGTCTTAGTTATCAGTTTATTATATAAATTTTCTTCTAAGTCCTAAAAGGTAAACGAGCATGTCAGCACTACTATATCTCTAATCTCAAATAATGGTAGCATATTATTGCCAAGAAGGTCGCTTACCAGTCAAAATGTAAATCTTGGTATTTTATATCAATAATGGGTAAAATAATTTGTAGTCAGCACGACTTCGTTTTCATTATTTCATGATTCCTTTTTCTCTTTTTCTCATTCTACAAAAGTATAGATTTTAAAATTCTAAATTACGACATGTTCACCGCCGCTTAAATAAAACACCGGTTATTTCAAAGTATTAACTATATGAATGCTCACCCAAATAAAGAAGAATTATCCTTAGATTCCTTTAGTCTTATTCTTTCGCGATCGTCTTCAATTCTTGAATTCTGAGTTTAATTATAAGAGCTATTATTAGATATATACTACGTTTCCTATATTCACAATTTCGGTCAGTTTTAAACCAAAGGTAGCGCTTACCTGGTCAGAGTTGCTATCTCCTCCAACTTCGTGATCAGTATTACCGGCGTTCTACATGAGCGCCATCTTATGTATGGCTTGAGATCAGTCTCTATCGCGTGTTGATTCTAGCGGCGGCCATATTATGTAAGTTTAATTCCTGAATATTATTACTGCTATTAATTCTAACGGCGGTCATCTTGTAAATGTAATACCTTCTACACATATACGCTGCAAAAGTTATCCTAAGCTAATTATTTAATTAGATTACTATTACTCCTCGTGATCAGATAACTTTAAACTTAGTTTCTCTCACATATTGATTCTTGCGGCGGCCATGTTGTGTAAACTTGTTTTCTGAATAGTATTGCCGCATGGTGATTCTAACGGCGGTCATCTTATGTAAGAAATGCCGACTACACATAAATCGCTAAATCTAATTATAAATAAATATTCTTATTAAGAAAAAAGCGTAAATAACCGCTTATTTCAAGTGTACTTATTATTGTGTCATGGAATGGTTAATATCGTACCTTAATCAAAAATATCGAAGTTCTAATTGGCGATGACTGCCAACGTTAGAGTTGTCGGCACCCCATATCTTTCCACAGCATTTTTTTCTTTCTTATCAAATGTAATAAATTATACATATAAAGGTAACAGAAGAGGGTTTAGGAGAGCAAATGCAGAAGTTATATCACAGTTCAATAGAAACAATTCGTATATACCACAGTCTTAATTACAGTTCTCAATATATACTTTCATTTACATTCATTTATTATTCTCCTAAGTAATATTGAAGCTCTGAATCAATATTCAACCTGTTTTATTTAGTGAATTTCTACTTTCTGAATGTTATTTCCTAACTATAACGTCCCTGTAAGCTTTGTTTTTTAGTGAATTTCAAATCTTTTTTTTATTTAAGTCCTAACTGTATCCTTTGAGTTTGAGTGTGTAAGTGGGTGGATTGGTCAATGGGTGGTGTCTGAGTAACTGTATGGGTCTGTGAGTGGGTATTGAGTGTCTGTGTGGGTCTGTGAGTGCCTGTGTGGGTCTGTGAGTGGGTCTATAAGTGGGTATGTGTGTGTCTGAGTGAGCCTTTGAGTGAGTGCATGAGTCTCTGAGTTGGTCTGTTAGTAGGTGCATGAGTTTCTAAGTAGGTCTATTAGTGGGTGTGTGAACGGCTGAATGTGTGTGTGAGTAGGTGTCAGAGTGTCTGTGTGGATGTGTCAGTAGCTTTGTTAGTGACTGTGACAGAATGAAACCTCATCTTCTAATTTATATAACAAGATGCTACAGTTACTATGCGGTTAATTATGAGCCTGGTGGTCCATGGACATGGCAGCAGTGATCTTCCAACTGCCCAATTACAACTAGGGCAGTTGGGCAGCCTGGGACCACCCCATCCCTGGCAGGGCGCAGCATTAGTGAGGTGAGCAATGTCCTAGGTGAAATCGTTGTGGTCACTTTAAGCATATTACGAGTTTCCTCTCCATCATGGTTTTTCATGGTGATTCTACCTCCTACATGGCCCCCTGTTGCCTCTGGCCTGGGGATGCATGTAGGGGGCACACTTAATACACCCCTACCTTCATGCATCCCAGTACATGCATGGCATGGACTGAAGCGGTCTACGCCATGCAGGTACTGACTTTGATATTCCCACTGCGGTACCTATTTTTGATGATCTCATACCTTACATATTACATCACTCATGACATGGTCCATGACATTACCAAAGACATCCCAAATAACATCACTCATGACATCATCCAGTTAGTGTAAGTGTTTCATAAACCTTTCTGAAACTTAACGAAATATACTAAGCTACTGTAGAAGTTACATTACTATTCTTTCTGTACTACTAATGAGTGATACTATTTCTAAAATATGTCATCTGTGTGGCTGTAAGACAGTCCGAATCTCTATGTGAAAGACTGAGTGGCTGCATGGGTCTGTGATTGGGTGTGTGAGTTGCTGTGTGGGTGAAAAGTGTGTATATAAGTAGCTGTTTGGATGTCTGAGCATATGTATTGATGAGTGAGTGGGTGTCTGAGTGGCTGTATGTGTGGGTGCGTGGCTGTGTGAGTGGTTCTATAAATAGGTGAGTATGTATGTGAGTAGCTATATGTGTGACTAAGTGGCTTTGTGAAGGTCGATACGGGGGAATGACTGGATGTGTAATTTGATATATGTGTACGTGAGTGGCTGAATGGGTAAGTGACTGGTGTGTGAGAAGATATTTTGCATAATAAGCATTAGTCTGAGTGGCTGTATAGGTGAATGAGGGGGCATTTGAGTTCTTGTATGGCTGTGCCATTGGGAATGTAAGTGGTATTGTGGATTAGTGAATGGATGTGTGAGTGGCTGGATGGGTGAGTGAGTCGCTTTATTAGTAGCTGTATGGGTGAGTAAGTGGCTGTATGGTTGAATAAGTGGGTATGTGAGTGACTGAGAGCTCATGAATGACCAAAGAAAAGAAGAACCCCACAAGTTAAATATATAAAATATATGTATTTATTCTAAACACACCCTCCTAATCTCTTTATGAGGCTAGAGGTAAAAGCACATATGTTACACTTAATATCACTCAGTAAATTAGCACAATATATGTTGAGCCCTAGGGGCGTACCAAACCATATATTAAGAAAGTGGTATAAAAACCACAACTTGACTAGACACAAGGCCGAGAGCCTGTAGAATCACTGGGACCACAAGGAACCACCCAAGGTAGTGTCACCGTAAGCTTCTATGGGGAAAGTCGCGGTTGGAAATGTAAAGTTTAGGGACACTTGGAAGAGGACTTTGAGCAAACCCCTTTAGAATAATGGGTTCTCAGGGCCAACACCCATGGGAGCACTGGAGTACTCGAGTTACCTCACCCAGGGAAGCCGGGTGCATAGGTGTCTTTTGGTGTCTGGAATCGTCGTTGATTTCAATGGCGATCTGTTGCAAAATGCTGCTGCCATCGTAGAGGAAAGTTTCTGGGGTGATCCAAGCCTGGATCAAAGATGAGAAGAACCTGAAAGAAGAGGGGACAGAGTCTGGGTCACTTGCCAGTGACCAGGGGCACGATAGTCGAATGCCCACCGATGTCGTGTGATTTCAGGTTGAAGAGGTGAAGCTTGACTCTGCAGCCACGAGGACCAGGAGGTGACGACGACGACCAGGAGCTGGATTCGAGTTGTTACACAAAGGATGTTGAGTGCTGCAGTATCGGTGACTGGATTAGACCCAACAAGCCTTGGCAACAGCAACCCACACAGAAAGTGAAGAAATGCTTCGGTGAAGACCAGCAAGGTCTGAGGGACTCATCAAGTGGTGGAGAGTCAGGGCCTGTCAGGAGCAACCAGGAAAACCCATGAAAAGTAAAAGTTACTTTCTCAGGGACCCACCAGTCAATAGACCAGGGATTGTGAAGGTACCTCAAGCTGAAATGTAAAGAGCGAGCTCACAGAACACTTGTGGAGTATAGGCCGACAATCTTCAGTACAAAAGGTTCTCGTGGTTTTGGCTACAAGTAACCCAATGCACAGTCTTGAGAGTCATCAGGAAGTTGATGCACTTGCAAATGTGCTCTGTTTCCAGGGGTTCCGGTTCCCTGGTACCCACAAGGGTTACGGGTATCATCTTTGCTGGGGTCTCAGGTCAGCCTCGGGGAAGTCTGGAAATCTACCTCTGGTATTGCAAAATCAGCGGCGTCCGGCAGGAGCTTCAGAGATGCAGACCGGTCAGATGCTTCTCTGGTGCCTGCCAAGCAGGGGAGTAACTCCTTTACTCCAAGGGAGATTCTTCAGTCATCTAGTCGTGTAGATCGTCAAAGTTCCAGGATATCCATAGCAGAGTTTCATCCAGGTGTAATCTAAAGTCCTGTAGTCAGGGGTTCCTTTCTTATACCCAAGGAAAGGGTTGGACTTACTCTGAGGACCCACCTATGGGAGGGTTTGGAAAGAGGGGTGGCTACATCCATTTCCTTTGTCCAGTTTTACACCAGAGCAGGTATGAACTGGGCTATGCACAGTGACACCAAATCTGCCCCCAGTGCACACTTCAAAGCACTCTCAGAGTGCACCCACCCAGCCCCAATACAATAATGCCTGTCTGGGAGGTGGTTATACCTCTCTGTGGGAGGAAATCTATTGTCCAGGCCACCCCTGCTGGATTATCATCCATCAGCAGGAGGCCAGACTTGTGTCCGTGGCTGCAGCATCCATTTTGTGATGCCAGGGCTCTTTTGAAACGATACCGGGTATACCGGTGTGTACATGTTTATCCCTATAGAAGGGTGGAATTCTATCCCTGCTGCCAGGACTGGTGGGGGTGGGGGGTAGGATTCCAAAGGGTTTGACACCAAACACGACATGTTTCCGTGCAGCCATTCCAAAGTTAGCATTTACAGCGAGGTTAAAATGCACTTAAGAGTATATGGCCTGGCTGCATCACAGAACAACCCCAGAGAATATGTTCCGAATGCTGCAGAGGGACCCTGCTCATGCAAAGGCACCCTCTCACACAAAACCAAGCACCCTGCCTTCAGGATTGATAAGGTCTGCCATAGGGGTGACTGATAGGTTTCTATGTGCAGTGATCTAACCTATATCTTAGTAAGGGGTGCATTTTGGAAGGCTTTCCAGGGGTGGCATACTACATGCTGCAGCCCCTGGTAGGCCTCTGGGGTACCTATGCCCTTTCTACCTAAGGTACCATATAGTAGGGACTCATAATTGTACCCCAGTAACCAAATTGGAGTGTACCTAATGTACTTGCAATCAATTTAGAAAGGAAGCAGCCAGGCAGGGGTCCTGGTTAGCAAGCTCCCAGCCAAATTAAGTAAAAAACCATCAAAACACCAGGAAAAAAGTGGGGGCAACCATGTAGTCAGATTCAATCTTCCTACAGTGGGTCTATGGATTAGTGAGTGGCTGTTTGAGTACTTGTATGGGTCTGTAAATGTGTATGTGAGTGATCATAGGGGTATCTGAGAGGATGTAGGAGAGGCTGTATGGGGTGTGATTGGTGTGTGAGTGGCTTTCTTGATGATGTCATCTGTGATGTCATTTGAGATGCCATCAGTGAAATCATCTGTGATGGAATTGACTATGTCCTGAGTGATGTAATATGTGAGGTCATAAGCCTTGCAATGCTGGGTCGTAAGCTGTAATTAGTTCAGATAACTATAACTGCTGAATTTCATTGGTTTTGTGTGAGTGAAATCTGAGCCCAACTACATTGCCCCTGTAACCTTAATTTTTTTTAGTGAATTTGTTAGGTTTCTTTAATTCCATTTCCTAACTACAATGTCCCTGTAAACTTTGATTTTTTTCAATTAATTTCTAAGGTTTTTTAACATTTTTATTTTTTAACTGTGACGTCCCTGTAACCTTTTGTTCTGTTCAGTGAATATCTGTGGCTTTGTAATGGTATTTCCTAACTGTTCCCTGTAACCTTTGAGAGTGAGTGTGTGAGTGAGTCATGAGTGTCTCAGTGGGTGTCTGAGTGAGTTCGTGAGTGTCTCCCTAGTTTTGTGAGTGGGTGTCTGAGTGGGTTCGTGCATGGCTTTGTAAGTGTAAGTGTAAGTGGGTATCTGAGTGGGTAGATGAGTGCCTGAGTGGGTTTGTGAGTGACTGCATGAGTGTCTGAGTAGATCTGTGAGTTGGTGTATGAGCCTCTGAGTAGATCTACAACTGGGTGAGAGAGAGTATGAGTGATTCTATAAGTGGTTGTATGAGTGTCTGACTCGGTCTGTGAGTGGGTGTGAGAGTATCTGAATTGTTTTATGAGTGGGTGCATGAGTGCCTGGGTGGCTTTTGCTCATCATCTTCTCATTTCCTGCCTCTTCTGCTCATTCCTGACTTTTATTTTGCCCCTTTCTGCTAATTACTGACCTCTTTTCTGCCTCTTTCCCCTAATTTCTTACTTTATTTTGCCTCTTTCTGCTCATTTATGACCTCTATTATGCCTCTCTCTGCTCACTGGTGGCCTGTATTTTTCCTCTTTCTGCTCATTGCTGACCTTTTTTTCCTGTCTTTTTGCTAGTTACTTTTTTTGCCTTTTTCTGCTAGTTTATGACCTTTATCCAGCCTCTTTCTGCTCGTTTCTCACCTTTATTTTGGTTCTTTTTGCCTATTGCTGACCTTTATTTCGCTCTCTTTCTGCTTTTTCTCACCATATCTTGCCTCTTTCTGCTCATTGCTGACCTTTATTCTGTCTCTTTCTGACCTTTATTTTCCCTCTTTCTGCTCTTTTCACTGGCACCTCTGGGGATCCTCAAGGCCCTGCAGTCCCAGCTGGCTTACCTCCCCCTTTGGAAGTTGGCATTCCTGCTGCAAGAAGGGAGCTGCTGGAAAGGCAGCTCCCTCCATGCAGGAGCAATTGTTTCATCTCTTTCTCTTCCCGCATGGCTGCAGACAGAGAATGAGATGAAACCTTCCCTTTCAGCAGGCGGGAGCTCTTAGACAACTCCTACCTACTGGAAGCTGAGTGATTGCTTTATCTTGGCAGGAGCTGTCAGCCCATGCTAAGCAAAAGCAAACCGTTATGTCCCTAGTGTGGGCACCCCGGATATAGCAGGAGTCAGCCCTAGGGGTGGCAGTCCCCAGAGCCATGTATCGCATCAGGAGGAGGGCCCTCTGTCCTTCCTCATTTTATGTGCATGGGCCACCCCGGGGAGGTGGTGGTCCCTGGTGCCAAAAATGCCCCAGTAAGGGTGGTATCTGGGCATCCGGTGTCTATGTGACCTACGCATCTTATTCACATAAGCCCCAATGACATGGTGGTGCCCGGGGCCCTGGAGGATCCATGCGTACCCCTGCATCATTTTCATAATTAAAGCCCGGTAGAGGTGGTGGTGCCAGGGACCAGGGGAGTCTGTGTGGCCCCCTCAATTATAAATGGCATTAACCCCAAGGGATGTGGTGGTCCCTGGGGCCTTACGAAGCCCTTGAAGGGTGGTCCCATGTACACCCCTCCATTTTTTTTAAATTAAACCCTGCATGCCCCCGGGACCTGATCCACCCAGAAGCTTCGGTATATACAGGGCTTGATGGCACCTTTTCTATTATTTTATGTTTTTTGTGGGACTTGGCTTCCCAAAATGATGGCCAACACTTCCTGGTTGAAGTACTGGCAGCCAACCAGAGCTCTGCATGTCCCTGCACAAGCTCATAATTATTCGTAAATTAGCCGTGATCCCAGATGAATACATTTAGATTTCCCTACTGAATGGATTTACGCCACATAACTGAAAGTGTGATCTGTGATTCAAAATCTACCTTCATGCCAAATGTGCTGTAATTTCATCCAGTAGTTCAGGTTGCAGTGGTCTCTAAAGCTCCTACAGAAATGAAAATGAGAAACTTAATTTTTTTATCCCCCCTTTTTTCTCAGCCCCCCCTTGACGATCACCCGGAAACTTTCCATGTGCAACTAGAATAAAAGATGTACTTTTTGGGTAAAAAAAATTGAAGATTCATTAAACGATGCCAAAGATATAGGCAAGTCAAAAAACACTTTTTCTATGGAAACATTGCCCTGACTATAACTACATACTGGTGACAGCCACTATATATATATGTATCAATCACAGTGTTCTTGTAAATTGTGGCTTGTAATCCCGAGGTGTCTTTAGGTGCTCTGTGATAATGTCGTTGGTCGCGGAGCAATGTCTTGAACTTCCTCCCTTAATTCTTCAACTGAAGGGCAGGTATAAAGGTGGAGGTTGTTCCTGGACTTGGCAACAAGGAAGGAGAATGAAAGCCTCTGCAGTGGCTCTTGTGGATGTGGGGGTGTGGGCCAGAGTGAGGGAGGTGGAGCGGAGTACCCTGGTGGATCGGTGAAACATCAGGTAGTGGTTGATGTAGGCGGGCCCGAAGTTGTGGAGAGCCTTGTGGGCGTGAGTCTATAGATTGAAGGAGCATCTTTCTTAGATGTGGAGCCAGTGGAGGGCTCTGAGGTGGGAGGAGGGGCTGGTTCTCCTGGGGAGTCTTGCTGCGGTGTTCTGGATGGTCTGGAGGTTGTTGAATAGTTGCTTACTGATTCCAGTGTGGACTGCATTGCAATAGTCGATTTGATCCATCAGTAAATCTTGTGGAGCATGTGAGGGTGTGGAAGCAGGAGGAGGAGATGGCATTGACTTGGTTCTTCATGGTTAGTTGGCTGTGTAAGAGGATTCTGTGGTTGCGTGTGTGGTTTTAGTGAATCAGAACTGGCCGAGTGCATGAGGCCACCAGGAATCGTTCCAAGGGAAGGAGTTATTTCCTAAGATGATTACCTCCATTTTCTCTGAGTTGAGCTTCAGGCAGTTGGTCTTCATCCAGTTGGCGATGTCGGACAAGGTGTTCTGGAAATCGGCTCTGGTGGTGCCAGTGTCTTCTGTGAGGGAGAGAGTGAGCTGTGTGTCATATCAGTGAGAGATGATATTGAGTCTGTGAATGTGGGCAATGTCTGCTAGAGGCATCATGTAACTGTTGAAGAAGGTGGGGTTGAGGAAGGAGCCTTTGGGGATGTTGCAGATAATATTTTTGGGTTCAGAGGAAAAAGGTGGTAGGTGGATCCTATGCAGTCAGTCGAAGAGGAAGGAGGTGATCCAGTAGAGAGCGTTGCCTTGGATGCCCATATAGTAGAGTCTGGTGATGAGGGTATGATGGGAAACGGTGTTGAAGGCACCTAAGAGGCCAAGTAGGATGAGGGCTGTTGTTTCCTCTTGGTCAAGGATCATCTATGGCTGCGTTCAGGGCCGTCTCAATGCTGTGAATGGCCCGGAAGCCTGATTGGGAAGCATCAAGAAGGTTATTCTCTTCAAGAACTCAGTGAGCTGGCTGTTGATGGCTTTCTCCTGTCCCTTGGTTGGGAAGGGAGTAGCAAAATGGGTTGATAGTTCTTGAGTACGCTGGGGTCGGTTGAGGGTTTTTTCAGGAGAGGGCTGACCTCTGCCTGCTTACATACGATAGGGTAGGTGTCTGTCATAATGGATGCATTGAGGATCTTGGTAGGGTTGTTGCTGATTTCTTCTCTCCCTAGGTGTGGACAGAGGCCATGAGTTCACCAGAGTGGATTGAGTTCATGATGGTGGTGGTGTTTTGGAGCGAGAGCTGCTCCCAGTCAGAAAGTCATGGGTGTAGGTGGTATTGGTAGGAGCATGGAGGTGTTTGAAGTTGGTGGCTTGGTGGTCAAAGATGTAGATGTCTGCGATCTTCTGGTGAAAGTAGTCCGCTATGGTGTTGCAGAGGGCTTAGGAGGGGTGGATCATGTTTTTGTGACAGCTGGGCAGAAAAACTCTCGGACTATATTGCATATCTCTTTGGCGTGGTTGGCACTTGCCTTAATGCGGTTGGTGAGGGTATTCTTATTTGATTTATTTGTTTATTTATTTTATTTGAAAGGTGTTATATAGCATTGGCTAGACCCGGAGGTATCAGAGCGCTTTACATGAGTATAAGATACATCGATTACAAAGGTTACACAGTTGTTGGAGCATAGCTACATAGTTACATGTTAGGTCGAGACAAACAATAAGGATATATGCGTAAGGGAAAAAGCAGGCAAGGGGAGCGATTCAAGGGAGATAGGGTAGGGGCAGGAAAGAAGACAGCAAAATAAAGAGGGAAAGAGGAGGTGGAGGGTGAGAAACACAGCATGAAAGAAGAGGGGAAGGGTGATGGGGTCACACACCGGTAGACGAGTAATAGTTACGTCCAAAGTCCAGTAAGCTCTGATCCCAGGGGAAGTGGTATCATTCCCCCAACTCCGTTGCAAGAGCCTCCTTTCATGCAGTGGACTCTCTCAGAGGTGTCTCTGAGACTCCAATACCTACCTACTGGATCTTACCCCCAAAAATGGGAGAGGGAGTGCTTTGGCAGGGGCGCCATACCATACCTCAACTGTGAGTGGCTCCCTTTGCACAGTAGACTCTCTCAGAGGAATCACAGAGTATAAGCAATTGGATCTTTCCCCAACATGGGGAGAAGGAGTGCTTAGTTAAAGGGCACAAGGGACAGGGGCTAGGAGAGATTATGGGGAGAGGGGATAGGAGCAGAGGAAGTAGACAAAGAATGAAAGAGGGAAAGCGGTATGGAAGGGCGATAGTGAGCATGAAAGGGGAGTGTAGGGGGGCACAAGCCGGTAAACAGGTAGATCTTAGCAACAATGTTGCGAGAATTCGTAGGAGGGGGGAGGTAGGAACCATAGCAGGGAGGCGAAGAAGAACTGTGCCCAATGTCCGGCTGGGTAGGTGACGTTCAAGGGGAAACCAGGGCCAATCTCCTCTATAGCTGTCTAGCAGCTCCACTGGGAATCAGCCATGTTGCTCCGGTCTCAGAGTTCAAGAAAAACAGTTTTGAACAGATACATAGGCTACAGTTGCATGGTGCAGAGCGGAAGAACTTGTCCCCACTAGAGGACAGAGGAAAAAGACGGGAGAGGAGATATAAAACAATCTAGAGAAGGAGCAGGAGGCTGCCATTTAGGCCGCAGAGGAAACGAAAGCTGAGGCAGATGCCATTTTAAGGTCAGGAACGTCAAGTCCAGGCCTATGTAGGTCCCTGTGTAGGCGTTGCGGTGGTAGTTGGTCTCAGCCATAATGAAGCCCAGTTCATGGTAGGAAGCAGCCAGCTTTAACCAGCTGGACGCCATTTCGAAGCCATCCCCTCATTCATATCTGCAGCGACCGACCGCATAAGTTTGCCTCAGGGTGCCTCCAGTGTCCCCCTATAGCCCCTGTCCACACCCGGCCAATTTAACCAACCTCTGGGATAGTCGACGGGCTCTGGTCGCCGAGCTCTGGTCTCCAGTGTGACCACAATTGCCCATCGAGGATCAATTAGTCTTAACTGGTAAAAATTCCTCCAAACCTCAGTCATAGGGGGCGTATCTGCTGTCTGCCATCTTAAGGTCAGGCAAAAATTGCTCCTGCGTTCACTTAAAAAGATCTGGCCTCCAAACCTGCCCTTTATTACTCCCAACGTCTCCTGCCGTATCGGGAGACTAAACTGACTTTTATTGTGGCCTTTTCACAGTCTCAGATGATCGATGCCCAGTGGGCACCATGCTGAGGTCAGCCACAGGCCACGCTAGCTTTTCAACTCTAACTCTGTGCCTTCCGTTTGCCAAGGGGTCATCCCTGGTCCCCTGGCCCTCCGTGCAGTCAGCCGGGTGTTCAGACCGCCCTTGAACGCACCACCTCTGATCAGGACAACCCCAGAGCATCAGGCAGCGTTGCTGATGTTTCCCTCGCCGCCTCAGGTAACTCCTCCAAAGACTCGTGGTGGGCGCTAACTATTGCGCGCTGCCGCTCTTCCCAGCTCTGGCCAATGACACAGTTCGCCACCAATCACTGCAGGTTCCCTGCGGGCTCCACCAGAGGCGAGCCGCGGAAACAAGCCAAGTCGCACCTCTGCAGTCTCGCGTTCGGGCATCCACCACGCACTGTAGTGTAGCACTTACCCGCCCACAAGAGGCACAAGATCCGGGATCCACATGTTTTCTTCACAGTTGAGAGCTTTACTGCTGTAGGTGCACACAAAAGGTGTAGGGCTTCTCCTTGTGCACCGCAACAGTCAATTCACTTTAGACCTCCTTTCCTTGTAATTTATATTCTCAAAGTTAACCCGATTAGCACGTACAAGCTGGCGCTGCCCGACAACAGCGCATCAATAGTTGAGTACCAATTGAGGTCTAGAGAAGCCAGTAGCAGATGTACTGATGAATCACTATGACCGGAGTGGCATTTCCTCAGCTTAATAATCAAAACACGTACGAGCCACCATTTTAAAGTCAGGCAGCATTTGATTACAAAAGCTCCGCTGTAGTAGAGGAATCCCTTTTAAAGCATAGATACCTCGTTATGTGCAGAAACAAGGTCAGAGCAGACATAGACAGCGCTATCCAAGTTCCTCCCTATTTTGCTGGCATGCTCCAAGGTCCGATGTAGTAAAGGTGATGATCCGCCATTTTATGAATTCACGGACACTCTGGAGTAGATGTTGCTTCAAGGAATGCGATCGAACTCGCATACAAAATATACCATTATGTGCACTCGCAGGAACAGTAGTGCATCAGCAGTCGAATTCTTGCACTCCGGCTCAATCACAAGCTCAATGACACTGGAATCACCCCATTCAGGGTCCGTTCAAGGCAGAGAGTGTTTGTTGACCTTCAGCGAGGGGTCTCCCAGCCTTCAAGAGTGCTCCCACTGACTGCCGGGATGTTCCGGTGTCCACTCCTGTCAGTCAGGGCTCTCAGCTCCAGCCAGCATGTTTATGCCGCTGCTTTTAGAAGACGGATCGCTAGGCCGCCATTTTGCTTCCCAAGGCAAGCCCCATAGTGGTCTCCTTGCAATAGTGGTAGTACTTCTTGAGGGTGGATCTAAATGAGTTGAAATTGGAGGAGTTCTTGCTGGTGTGCCAGCATCTCTCCAGTTTCTTGTGGGTCTGTAGATCAGAGGTGAACCAACTGGTGTGCTTTGTGTGCCTGTTGTAAGGGGTGATGGTGTCTGCCATGGAGGAGATCCAGTTCGAGAGCTTCTAGACTTTGAGGTCGAGGTTATTGGAGGAGTCGAGCCTGGTTGTTTTGAGGGTGGATGTCCAGAGGGGTTCTGTGTCTCTGTTCTACATTCAGCGAGGTCGGGTGAGTCCTCTGAGGTGTTCTGGGGAGACACTGAGTGTGAAGTGGAGGATGCTGTGGGTTGTCCTAGTAGGTACAATGGTGTGTGAGAGCATGAATCTGTCACTGGAGGAGAAGATAGAGACCAGAGTGTATCCTGCGATGTGTATGGGGGTGGAGACCAGTTGTGAGAGGCCGATGCTGCTCATGTTCTCTGGGAGGGTGGCAGAGTTAGTGTCTTCTTGGTCTTTGAGGTGGAAGTTCAGGTTTCCTAGGAAAAGGAAATGATTGAAGTTGATTGCCAGGGGGCGATGAAATTGGGGATCTTGTTGAAGAAGCTTGGGTGGGGGTCTTGGGATCTGTATGCAAGGGTTCCTCTAATGGAGGTTTTTGCAGATAGTTTGATCTGAAAGTAGAGGTGTCCCGTGATTGGCATGCTGTTGCTTTCTGAGGTGGTGCACTGGAGAGTGTCTTTGTGGATGATGGTGATGCCTCTGCTGTGCCAGCCAGCATGGTCGTGTTGTATCAGCTTGTAGCCGCAGGGCATTGTGGTGGCAATGCCAGGCACTGATACGAGGTGAGACAGTTCTCTGTGATAAACATCATGTTGAAAGTGAGGGTGGTTAATGTCTCCAAGACTTCAATGGCGTGCTTACAGAAGGATCAGATGTTGACTAGCGAGCAGTTAAGCCTAGGGTAAGGCGCCATCTGGTTTAGAGTCGTTGGCGGGATGATGACGTTGTAGGTAAAGAGGCATTGCTGGCAGGTGAAGGGGTCTTCTGTGGGACAATAGCTCATTGAAGGTGTATCGGTGGCAGGAGGGAGGGCCAGTGGTCCTGGAGTTAGGGGCAATCCAGGTGCAGAAGGGTGCCTTTGGTGTTCCTTCGGCGGCGCACCAGTTGCGCAGCCGCAGCCTCCATTAAGTCAGCCCTGTGGGGGGAGGCGGGCATGGAAAAAGGAGGGAAAAGGAAAAATGGCAGTAGGATGAGTGAGGGGGGATATCAGGAGTGAGTAACTGGGTGTATGAGAGGTTGTGTAGGCGTGTGAGTCGGTGTGTAAGTAGTTCTGAGGATGATGTCATTAGTGATGCCATTTGAGATGTCATCAGTGATGTAACTGACCATGTCATGAGTGATGTAATATGTGAGGTCATAAGCAGTGCATTGCGGTGGTGTAAGATATAGTTAGCTCAGATAACTATAACTGCTGAATTTCTTTGGTTTTGTGTGAGTGAAATGTGATCCTAACTATAAGTCCCTGCAATCTTTGCTTTTGTGTGAGTCTAGCTATAAGTCCCTGCAATCTTTGGTATTTCTGTGAGTTTATGAGTTTTTTTAAATTCTATTTCCTAACTATAACTCCTCTCTAACCTTTGGTTTTGTCAGTGAATTGATAAGATTATTTTCATTTTATTTCCTAACTAATACATCCCTGTAACCTTTAGTATTTTTCAGTAAATTTGTAGGGTTTTTTAAATGTTAGTTCCTAACTATAATGCCCCTGTAAACTTTGTTTTATTCAGTGGATTTCTATGTATTTTAAGTTCTATTTCCTACCTGAAGGCAAGGAAAGCTTAACCTCACAATAGCAAGGAAAGGGTGTCACCTGACCTCTGATGGTAATAGAGCGCAGAAATGTCTCAGAGATGATAAAACACAACAACTATCTATTATCCAAGAGAGAGTTTGATACAGAATATACAAAGAGAAACAAAGATGCAAATAAGGCAAAATGTATTAAAGATACAATCAACGTACTAGAATAAATAAATATTACAATGTATCAACAGATCAAAAGAGACTGCAGATCCAACTCATATATTGTGGTGAACAGAAGAAACATTAAAGCAACAAAATCATTTTTTGATCTTTTTTTTGACAAAAACAAATCAAGATATTTAGTTCCCACTAACAGAGATATCAGAAAATAGAAAACAAATTTCCGATGCAAACAAGCAAAAACTCACATTCATCAAGCTACTCACTCAATCAAACCAACTTGTATCCAGCATTTATACAAAAAATATATATACAACAAAGCGAGGACAGAGACCACAACAGAGTAATGTGGGTGGACGATAAGATCTGGGCATTAACTAGAAGTCCTTGTCCAAAAGTCTCAGTCCTGCACAGTGCCAACGCGCGTTTCGGTGTCAAGGCTAACTTGAGGCCAAAACCTTCCTTAGGGCACTGGAAATAATATTCTCTGTATTTCAAGAACACACGTGGGGAGAACAAAAAAAGGAATGTACAAAGCTTTCTTTTGAAACAAACAGCACAAAGAAACAACACTGTTTCAAAAAAGTGCCAATAATCTAGAGACAGGCACGGATCCCAAAGTAAGGTAACTTCCAAGTCAGGACGTTCTATCCACACTATAAAAAAAGGGATGTAAAAGTCAATTAAACACACTCTCCCTTCGGGTCAAAGCAAAGCTCATCATACAACGGTTCATGAGGTATCTATCACCCAGTGTCAGAGAATACCAGTATCAGAAAAAGTGTAGAAAAAGGCCCAATAGATTCCAAAATATTTTAAAAATGAGAGAGACAGTATACTAAGAAATAAGGAGATTTAAAGCAAAATAGTAGAGAATAGAGTCCAGGATGTCAGAAATAAATCAGAACCCTTAACAAAATAAGAAGGCAACATTTAACGCACGCTTGCTGATCTACTCGCAAGGGTCATGCTAATGTGTGTTCGTAATGAAAACACAGTGTGCCCGAAGAACAAAGCATAAAAGAAACACGTAGAGGCTCCCAAACTTACAGTAAATCAGGTAACAGCAATGCTTAAGATGAAGTCCAGAAGTAACATGAATAGCAAGCAGCAAGTGCAAAGTTTAGGTAAACAGGAGGGTCAGTGGCCCAAATACTTGAAGAAAAGGGCTCAAGCCGAATATCATCCAGAAGTAGAAAATACAAGCAACTAAATCAAAAGAAAAAGAGCCAAAAGAGGATAGAGACATTAACAGGAAAGACAAAAAAGATGATATCACTGCACAAGGCACCAAGGACATATGTGTGCTGCCTGAGTGCATCATAATTTACCTGGAACAAAGTGATCCCGGGCTGAATCATAAAAGAAATACAGCAGCTCCTGGGTCACTTCAATAAATAAGATTCCACGAGTCAATCAGAGTTGGCGGAATAAACAAGCAGTCAAACGGGCTCGAGAAGTCTGGCGAGACAGATAGAATAAAAATTGGCCAAACCTGTCCCCCTCTCTCTCTCCTCCTCTCTGTCCTCTCTCTCTCTTCCCCAACGATACCTAATCAGCGGGCAACTTGAAGAGGAACAAAAATACCCAAAGAAGAAAAAGAAAAGCTAATGCATTACCAAACACGCAGGGGAAATTCTAACCCACCTCGAGGAAAACTCGACAAGAATTTTTGACCAGAGAAGGGAATAACATGAAGGCATGCCCTAGCGCTACAGCCGAAGGTATTTAAGCTAAACCTAGCTCACCTGGTGCCCAAGTCGTCGCAGAACAGATAAGGCGACGACCGCAAAACACGCCGTGGGATCACCAATGCGTTACGAATGAAATCCTCCAGCGGAAGGCAAAAAGGCAGGAGATCAGCGTCTCTGGCTTAGTAAGAAAAGAAGAAGAATGGTGTCCGTCACATGGCTGGAAAGTAAGCAGAAGTATACAGGAGACTGAAACTCCATATATATAGGCGGAGCAAATATCTAACTCGAGAATCAAAATAGAGGATGGGACAACAAAGTCATGAACATGGACAAAGGACTACCATGAAAAGACCGGGAGTCTGCGTGCAGGATCGAACTAGAAACAGGATGAGCAAAGTCTGCATCTAAGTGGCGCCCTCTTAAAAGAGAGCGGTCAAACTCAAATGAGGCCCCAAATGAATACGTAAAGCAAACTAATAAATTGCTTGCTCCCACGGTGTATATTCATTGAGTCCCTCCTTCTCAGAATTTAGGAAGAAGATCCAAAAATCCTCTCTATCCTTGCGATATTTCTCAATCTCGCGACCTTTACTGGCTATGGTCTTCTCTAGAATTCCCCATCTAAGTTCAGTTTCCTTGTGTCCCTTTTCGAGCCAGTGTTGGACCAATGGAACAGATGTTTCAGAAGTCCGGATATTTGATGTGTGTTCTCCAATGCGAATTCTAATTTCTCTGCCGGTTTCCCCAACATACGGCAATTTGCATGGGCAAAAATGTCCTTACTATGTTACACGAAACCTTTGAGAGTAAGTGTGCGAGTGAGTGCAGTAGTGTCTTAATGGGTGCACAAGTTAGTGTGTGAGTGGCTCAATTGGTGTGTGAATAGGTGTGTCTGTGTTTGTGTGGGTGTGGCTGCATAGGTGTCTCACTTGGTGTGTGAGTGGGAACATGAGAGTCTGATTGGGTTTGAAAGTTGGTCTGTGAGTCTCTGTGTGGGTCTGTGAATGGGTATTTACCTTTCAAATGGGTATGTTAGTGAATGTGTGAGTGTCTCCGTAGGTCTACAAGTGGGTGCACGAGTTTTTGAATGGGTCTGTGACTGGGTGTAAAAGTGTGCTAGTGGGTCTCGGAGTGGTTGCATACGTGTCTCAGTGGGACTGTGAGTAGATGCATGAGTCTCAGCATGGGTCAGTAAGTGGGTGCATGAGTTTTTAACTTGGTTTGTGTATAGGTGTGTCAGTGTATGAGTGGTGTGGTACTGGGTATGTAGCAGTCTTAGTGGGTGTGTAAGTGGATGGATGAGTGTCAGAGTGGGTCTGTGAAAGGGTGCATTTTGTATCTGAATGAGTCTGTGAAAGGTTGTGTCAGTCTCTGAGTGGGTCTGTCACTGCGTCTGTGAGCCTCTCATTGGGCCTGTGAGTGGGTGTGTGAGTCTATGTCTGGATCTGTTGTTTGGTGCATGAGATTCTGATTGGGTCTATAAATGGCTAAACAAGTCACTAAGTTTTGTCTGTGAGATGGTGTATGAGTGTCTGAGTGGGCCAGGGAATGGGTGCATGAGTCTCTGAATGAATGTATGAGTGAGTGCATAAGTGTCTGAGTGGGTTTATAAAGAGATGTATTGAAATGCTAAACAGCATCTTTGTAAAAGACAATTGATTGTAAGCTGTAAATTGATATTGTAGTAAAAATAATTTATTAATTTTTAAATAGGAGTCACACATCCACCATGACCCATTGCACAGGGTACGCAATGCAAGCATAGTTTTGGTATTAGCAATAGACATACATCAACACTTCTATGGTTTACTTTTAGGTTAGAGGTTTAGTAATATAGTAAAGATAGTAGTGTAGTAACATATCAAAAACATTTTATGTTCATTTTAATAGCTTTAGAGAGTTGCGAAGCCCTCATGCACCATTGTGGCATGCAATTTCGGAGTCGCACTGGGGGCACCATTCCGGCATTTTTGGGCACTAGTGAAATACATATATAGACGCTTTTTTGATTTAGTTTAAGGAAAGTGGTACACTACTATTAAAAAGAAAATAGTATAATTTGAGAGAAAATGTATTTTAAATGCCAGATTTAATACATTTTACGGCGTTAAGTACCTTGATCGATCAGCATAGCTGCACTGGAGTCACACATCCCATTTGACACAGAAACAAAGAGATTTGATAGATTAAATACCTTTCTATCATGAATACAGAAAGGTCACGCCCCTTTCCTCCATGTTTTGGCTGTGAGTTTTTCCAATTTCATGAGGCAGCTACCATTTTGAATTTGTCTGAGAGTTTTTTTTGGGATGGAATTCCTTCTAATTCATCATTGCAACCGCAGCACTGTTTCTGGAAAAGCAGTGCAGAATCTCCAGGAGGAACAGGACAAGCCACCCAAGAAAAGAAAGGAGAGCATTTTAAGGGTGTTTCCCATATAAGAGTGGCAGAAGAAAGTGACATGCACCATATGCCAGAAGGTCCTGTCACATGGGAGTAATACAAAATACTTCAAACCTTTGTTTGAAAACTTTATTCTACAAGAATCAGCTGGTGCTTCCAGCAAGTACCCACCAGTGCCATAGGAGACACTCACACAGTTTGTGTCAGTGCAGTCTAGAGTTATCGTCATATACTCTCGAGCGGGGAGTATTCCTCATGAGCACGGCATACGCCTTAAAAATCATCAAAAAACAGTGCACGGACAGTATCCATAGTAATACAAAATACTCATGTGGTACATCTAGCATGTAGAAACACCCTTGAACAATTCATGGCACTCAGCTGACGAGAGCAGAAATGAAAAGCCTGAAAGAGCAGCAAGGAACATCTGGTGCTGGAGGCAATGAAGCAGGAAGATCTGTTGCAAAAGAAGGTGTTTCTGATATACCCACAACTCTTCCTGACTTTGCCAAACGTGGCATCTTTTGTCCAAAATGTAGCACAATCCTCAGTGTTGGAGAGCAAGTTGTGGCTATATTGTTCAAAACTATCAATGGGCACACCTGTTAATTTGTGTGTGACTTAAAGAACAGTTTTTCTTTTTCTGATTAGTAGCTATATAGCTGAATGAGTGGGTGTGTGAGTAGTGGTATGGATGAGGAAGAGACTGTACACATGGCTGTATGGGTGAGTCTCTGGATGGTGTAGTGTGTGTATGTGTGAGTGAGTGTGTGAAAGTAACTGCATGACTGTATGTGTGAGTGTATCTTTTGTGGCACAATTGAGTAAAAGGGTGTGTTAGTGATTGTATAAGTCAGTGTATGAAAGTATAAGTGTTTTTATAGCTTGATGAGTTCGGTTATGAGTGTCTGTATGTGTGAGGGAGTGGATGTCTAAATAAGCGGATGAATGAGTGAGTCGGCCTGTTAATGTGTGTGTGGATGAGTAAGCGTTTGCATTAGTGGCTGTATGGCTAAATGAGTGGGTGTATAAATAGCTCTATGGCTGAGAAAATGAATGTGCAAGTGTTTCTATAGGTGACTGACTGTGTTACTCAGTGTGGTATTTATAGCATGAATTAGTAAAAATGAATGTAAGTCACTGTATGGGTGAGTGTGTGGATACATGAGTGTTTGTATAGCAGAGTAAGTGGGTGTGTCAGTGTCTGTATGTCTGAGTCAGTGGGTATTTGGTGGCAGTATGGGTGAGTAACAGGCTGTAAGAGTGGTAATATATGTATGAGAGAGAGGGTAGTCAAGTGTTTGTATTAATGATATAGTGAGTGAGTGAGTAACTCACTGGGTAAATACGTGGTTGTGTGGCTGTCTGTATGAGTGAGATAGTGGCTGTGTGAGAAGCTATATAGGATAGTGAGAGGGTATGTGAGTGTTTGTATGAGTGAGTGATAGATACATGAGTGAGTTATTTGATGAGTGAATAGATAGATCACTGGCTCCGTGAATGTTGTTTGAGTGAGTATGTTAGTAACTCTATTGCTGTGAGTGAGTGGTAGATATATTAGTGGTTCTATACTTTTGCAGATAGGAATATCAGTTGCAATGTGTATGTTAGACTGAATGTATAAAATGTCCTACCTACTACCTACGTTAGGGTTGAGTTATATGTAGTAGAAGAGGACTTTAAGGCTTAGGAAGTGCTCTTTCAGTGGCTGTGTGGATAAGTGACTGGGGTGTGAATGGCTGTATGTCTAAGTGAGTTGGTGTGCGAGGTGCTAAATGGGTGAGTGAGTAGGTGTGTAAGTGGGTACATATGGGAGTGACTGCATCAGTAAGCGAGAGTGTGTGAGTACAGTATGAATAAATAAATAGGTAGAGGTGTGATGTACTCTATGAATAACATAACAGGTATCTGACTCTATGTATGAATAACTGTCTGAAAGATTGAGTTAGTATTTGTGTGACTGACTACAATTCTGCTGTATTACTTTATACGTTTAATCACAAAATAGGCAAAACAAACTAATGGGAAGCTATGCAAGGGCACTTTATGTTTATAAAATACTTTCCATGGATATCTCTAAGCAATATGTTTGTGGTAGAAAAAGTGATTTGAGCCATCCAATGACGTTAAAATGTAGCCACTATTGAAAAAGAAAAACAACATAAAGATATGTTAGTATTTAAATATAAAAAATTACAGAAGCATTAGAATAGACATTGTTTATATTATTTTTATCACAATGTAGCAAGTGAGAGACAGTGAAATCACTTAAACTCTCCCAGCTGAAATAGTTACACAGAATAGCAACTGATAATGTTAAGAAATTATAATGTAGAAAGTAGAAGAGAAATAGATCGCACTGTACACAAAGGTATTTTCTCTTAACCTCTTAAATATTCCAAGATATTGGATTAGACACCTCATTCACTTACCGTGACATGCTTCATCATCACCACCTATCCACACCCAGGTAGGATGATACCACCAGGACGGTCTCAACCATAAATGGAATGGGAACTTCTAAATTAAGTCAAGCTGGACAAGCAGGGATCCAGAAGTGAGATTTGTTTAAAAATACTTACAGGTATACACAAATATTTTCCTTTATTTATAGGGTACCTGGGGTATGATAACAATTATGAGTATTGGGTATTTGTTTTTAAAACCATTGTTTAATTGTACCTCTTTACCAACATGTTTCAGGCCCCTCTAAGAGCCCACTTACAAATGCAACCAAAGATATAGATCTGGGACTACATACCCCTGGAATATCAGGAAACATACAAATTATAATGGTACCAACGTAGTTAAACATTCACAGAAGCATCCCAATATTCTCTAACATAGCCAGTAACTAAGCCATGGACCTCCTTCCAAACACATTAACCTTTTCGGTGTGCATGAAAGAATGGGTCCGTCATGCGCCTCAGTGCTCGTTTGCGTAGGACGGAACAATTCCGTAATGTGCACATGAGTACTAAATCGCTCTGCTGTAAGGTGAGGCTTGGAAGAGGCATTTGTTTTTCAATTTAATGACGATCATGCACATGGTGCACTGAAGTTACATTGAAACTGAAACTGAAACGGAAACGAGCCGATCGGTGTGTTTCAGTTTCACTATATCGGTGCTCCTGGGGCTCTCTTTGCCCCCCTGAGCACAAAACACATAAGAGAGGTACAATTGGAAAGGGGAGAAGGTGAGTTTTGGGTCGTTTCCTGTCACAGGAACTAGGCCTACCCACACAAGTGAGATAACATTTTTATCAAGAGACTTGGGGGCATGCTGGGAGCATGGAAGTTTGTGGCTCTCCAAAACTTTCCATTACAGAAAAATGAGGAACATGTGTTTAAAAAAAAGTTTTAGGTTTGCAAGGAGTTCTGGATAACAGAACCTGGTGACAGCCACACACATCACCATATCTTGGATTCCCCTGGGTGTCTAGTTTTACAAAATTTACAGTTTTGCTAGGTTTTCTTAGTGTCCAAAATCCACAGTTAGGCATATTGTGAGAAAAGGGTCAATTTTTTACTGGAAAAATATGAGGTGACCCTGTTGCATTTTATGCCGTTTCCTGTCAGGGGAACTAGGTCTACCCACACAAGTGAGGTACCATTTTTACCGGGAGACTTAGGGGAATGCTCAGTAGGTGAAAGTTTGTGGCTCCCCCAGATTAAAGGACTTTTCATCACACAAATATGAGGACATTTTTTGGGGGGTAAAGTTTGAGGTTTGCAAGGGATTCTGGGTAAATAAACCTGGTGCGAGCCACACATATCACCCCATGATGGATTCCCCTGGGTGTCTAGTTTTAAAAAATGTATAATTTTTCTAGGTTTATCTAGGTGCCAGCTGAGTTAGCGTCCAAAACCCATAGCTAGGCACTTTTCCGAAAAAATCGTCTCTTTTCATTGGAAAAATGTGATGTGCCCAAGTTGAGGTTTTGGCCGATTCCTGTCGCAGGATCTAGGCCTACCTTCACAAGTGGGATACAATTTTTATCTGGAGACTTGGGGAATACTGGGTTCATGGAAGTTTGTGGCTTCCCACCGATTCCAGAACTTCCATCACAGAAATGTGAGAAAAATGTGGTGTTTTTTTTTACAAAGTTTGAGGTTTGAAAGGGATTCTGGGTTACAGAACCTGGTGAGTTCCACACACATCACTTCTTCCTGGAATCTTCTGGGTGTCAATTTTATAAAATGTAGAGGTTTGCTAGGTTTCCCTAGGTTCCGGCTGAGCTAGGGTCAAAAATCCACAGCTACGCACATTGCCAAAAAAGGGTCGGTTTTCACTGTAAAAATATGATGGATTTTGGGCCGTTTCCTGTTGCAGGCACTATGCCTACCCACACAAGTGAGGTACCATTTTTATTAGGAAGCTTGGAGGAACACAGAATAGTAGAACAAGTGTTATTACCAATTGAATTCATATTTATTTCTGCCTTCTAAATGTAAGAGAGAGGATGCAGCCTTACGGTTAGAGAGGTCGACCTTGAAGCTGGGGAACCGGGTTCGAGTCTCGGCAACTACGCTCAACATCCTGGGATTCTGGGCAAATTGCTTAATCTCCCCGTCCCAAACAAAAATTAATGCGCCCGTCTGTAATGCAACTGGTGCTCATGTGAAGCACTCTGGTACCTGGTATCTTCGGGTCTAGTTCGCGCTATATAAAACAAAAACAAAAAAAGACAATATGTAAAAAGGAAGTCGTGTTGAAAAATGTCCTCAAATTCACTTGCTAGTACGGGTCCCCACAATTTTGGGGATGTGTAAATAACCACTGCTTCTAGACTCTATCTTTCATTCCCGTTTAGGAAATACATAGGTTTCCTTGATACAAATTTTTCACTCTGTATAATTTACTAAATCAATTGCTATTTACCCGTTACTTGTTGAACCTGCAAGTCCTGTATAGCCCTGCAACCAGAAGTGTCCAGCAGACTTATCAGTATATTGCTTTAAAAAATCTGCCATACTTGCAAGACGTTACAGGTGAAAACTTTGGCACAATTGGCTGTTTTTTTCAACTCAATTTCAATCTTTTTTTTAATTTCAACTGTTAGTTTCTATAGGAAAAACTTCAAGGATCTACACAAATGACCCCTTGCTAAATTCATTCTTTTGTCTACTTCTCATAAAAGAATATCTTTCTGGGATCCATTATTGCTTTCACACCCATTTCTACCACTAACTGGAAAGAGGTTGAAAGCATACCAAATAGGAAAATTGAGCTATGTCCCAGTAAAATGCCAAAACTGTGGAGACAATTTAGTTTTTTTGCCAAAAGTATGCCTTGTTCTGAAAGCTAGGAAGAAGTGCGATTGTAGCACCACACACCCTTTGTTGATACCCTTTGCAGGGAAAAAACAAGTGTTTTCTTCTGAAGTATTTTTCCCCCCAAAAACAAAGTTTCGTTGTATTTTGGCTAATTTCTCAGTCGCCTCCACGGGAATCCACAAACCCTGGGTATCTTAGAATCTGGAGGAAGTTGGAAAAAAGCACTCAAATTTGGTATGAATACCTTATGTGGCCACAATGTTATATGGGCCTAAGTTTGAACTAAACCACATAGCCCAACAAAAGGCAATTACACCTAAATCAGGACTGACACATTGATTCAGATATCCACTGATGAACTAACACTGTGCATAGGTGTAAATAGATATGTGAGCTCCAGTATGGGTGTGACACTGGATGTAAAACTTGACATGTGGTTGTGTAACTGCACATGGAACTCACGATATTCGAAAGTAAATGTCCCTTTTTGTACCACAAATAGCTCATTCTGTATACCTTACCTACAGTCTAGCTAACAGTTTGCTTATATATAAGAGAGGAGTATTTTAAGACTTGGCAATGTATTTTAATTTTTAGGCGAGCTAGCAGTAACACTTCACACACAGGCTCTACAGCAGCAGATCCTACCACAGATACAGCACTGAACTACAACCTTACAAATACATGAAACATACCAGTTGCAGATAAGAAACAAAACTTTATCTAGGTCTTAAAAATATTCCCTTAACCACTAATAAAGTATACATTCACCCAACTCATTGTACATGACTCAGTACATAACTATATTTGTTAGTTACTAATTTATTATCCAGATGCCTATATATCACACTCTTTACATGTATATATTAATTACTGTTGGAATGGATGACTAGTTCCAGATGCATTTCACTTCATATATAGTCAATACATTCAGGCCCTTTACATTCACATTACAGGTTTAATATCTAATAATCAAAATAAATTACATTTAACTTACACTTATAACTGACTATTTATAAATATATATATAGAGAGATAGATAGATAGATAGATAGAAAGATAGATAGATAGATAGATAGATGGATAATCAGTATACTCATTATTATTATCCTCAAATTATCTTAACACTCTTTCACTTCAATATTTTTCTCACAGAAAATGACCAGTGGCACTCTCTGTAAGGAAGAACTAGTAATGGAAATGTCTCCCTTTATTTTTTCCACAGCTACTGATGTAGTTAGCAAATCAAATTGTTCCCTGCATGTATTCCTTATCTTACTCCAGTTTTCATTGATTATTTTTTTTAACCCTTTGTTAGTACCCTCATATAAAGCTCATTCTGGTAGTGCCTGCGAGTTTATCCACAATTCTATAGCAATGCCTAGCGCGGCCCCGGTTTAAGTTTGCAATGGAGTCGGGACGCCATACGGGAGCTCGTTAAAGCATTTAGTATGATAGTACTATGTTTTTACACCTACATTTCAGATGAAATGACAGTACTGATTTAGAAAATTCATATTACGCAACACATGCTATGTGCAGTATATTTGGAACCCTACCCCCACATTGCTTTACCTCAGTTGTCATAGCAACCTACTTTGAAACACTCTCCTGTGCAAGTAAGACAAAAGTTCACACACTTTCTAATCAGAGCACACCATCTTCAAGTTCAACTGTTGCAAGTGTGATTGACTGATTGAAAATGTGATCATATCCAGTATGGGATACTTGCGTAACATTTATCCTTTGCCAATCACAGATCTACCTACTTTACTCCTTAAATCACTAGCTATTTTTAGATATATTATTAGTTACACAACCCAATCAAATACGGATTTTTCATAAACTGTGTCCACTCCTTCATTTTATAGTGTTTCATTCTACCAAACGTCACAATCAGCTGCAGCTTTCTCCTGTGTACTACTTCTCCTACCTTCAAAATGGTTAGAATGTAGATTGTGGGTCAAAGCCATGTATTCTGGACCAGAGAGTGTGCTTGAAAGAGTAGACTTGACCCGGACTTTGGGTTGCCTAATGTGGACATAAAATAAATTGGTAAGAGAGGGTTAAAGTGGCATCAATTGCTACCTTGGGTTAAACGTATTGTGTATTCCCAAATGCCTGACCTCATGATTGTACACTGTGGTGGCAATGACATAGACACACTGACAGGGGTAGATTTGGAAATAGCAATGAAGGATACCTTTGCCCAATTAATCACACATTTCCCTGGCATTGCCTTTGTGTACTTTAACACTTACCAAAGGCAGAAATGTGAATCGTCAAACAAATTTTGCCCACAAATTCACAAAGCCAGGAAATATGTTTAAAAAAATCTGTTTCTGCAGTCCTCAGAGACCACAATATGGGCTCCATCTACAACACCAACCTGCATTTTGACATGCATGGAATCTCTAGGAGTGATGGAGTTCACTTTTCAAAGAAAGACAACAGGGTGCTTCTCATCAAACTTAAACTCTGCATCCACTCTAATGTGTAGCAGTCACATACACACAGTTGACACAAAGGCGGTTCTCTGAGTCACCCTACTGTACAACACTAAATAGTATTCATTTAAATCCTTTTTGAATGTTTTTAAGTGGAGTTGCGACTCCGTCACGAATCCGCAGAGCAAAAGGAGGAATTCAATGCATAACAATACATTTAAGATTTATAACTCTGATTTTAAGTCTATATACCTTGCAGTGACTCTGTGAGTAGTTTTGTGAGTGTCTAAGTGAATGTGTAAATACTAAGTAGATAAATATGTGTCTGAGTGGGTATGTGACAGGGTACATGAGTCTCTGAGTGCATCTGTGATTGGATGCATCAGAGTCTGAGTGGGTCGGTGAGGGGATACATACATCTTTGAGTGGGTCAGTGAGTGTGTGTATGAGACACTCAGTGGGTGCATGACTGTCTGAGATGATGTGTGACTGGGTGCATAAGTCTGAGTGGGTTTATGAGTGTGTGTCTGCCTTTGTGTTGGTCTGTGAGGGATGCATACATTTCTCAGTAGGGCAGTGAGTGTTTGCATGAAACTCAGAATTGGTCTGTGAATGGGTGCATGATTCTTTGAGTGGTTCAGTGAGGGGGTGCATCAGTGTCTGAGTGGGTATGTGTGTGGGTGCGTAAGTAATTGAGTAAGGCTGTGAGTGGGTACATGACTCAGTGTGGTTGTGTGAGGGGATGTATAAGTCTCAGTGAGTGTGTGATTGGCTGCATGAGTCTCTCAATAGATCTGTGAATGGATGCATGAGTCTCAGAGCTGGTCACTGAGTGGGTGCATGAGTCTCTGAGTGGGTCAGTGACTGGGTAATGAGCCTAACTTTAATGTCCTTGTAAACTTTATTTTTGTCAATTAATTTCTAAGGTTTTAATAATTCTATTTTGTAACTATAATGTTCACCTTTTAGCTATTTCAAGTAACTATGACCCATGCCCTAAGGAAACTATAACTCGAGCCCCCATCACGCACAGGTTTCTCATCAGTAATTTTATTGCAAATGTTGCAGTGATATTATCACTGATGCCATAGGACACTTCATGAGCGAAGTAATATCTGCAGTAATTACCAGTGCATATCAAGGGCACAAGTTATAATTGCATGAAATAACTAACTACAACAGCTGAATTTCTATGGTTTTGTGCGTGCACATTATTTTAAATTATTGTCAAAACAAAAAAACACTCTTCCTATGGAAGCAAGGTCCTAACTATAACTAACTACTGGCAACTATTTGTTTTTTTCAGTGAAAAAAACCATAGGTTTCAGGGGCGTTATAGTTAGCTGGACATTTCTCTCATACAAAACCATTGAAATTCACCCGTTATAGTTAGTTCAGCTAACTATAACTCGCGCTCCTGCAATGCAATGCTGATGACGTCACATATTACATCACTCATGACATGGTCAGTGACATCACTCATGACATCACTGATGACATCTCAAATGACATCACTCATGACATCACTGATAACATCATCCAGTGAATGTGTGTTTTTTTTATAGTTAAATTTGTTTTATATATGTATATCTAAAGGTCGATGGAAGAATAAATGGGTATATAAGTGTCTAAATGGATGATTTTCTCATTGAAAAATTGATTGTATAACACATTGATTCAGAGTATTTTAGTGAATATAAGGGTTAGTGAGTAATGTTTAAATATATCATTATCTGTATCAGTCTCTCACTTTCTATATAAGTGACTGCATGGGTTGGTGAGTAGCTACATGAGTGTCTATATGGGTTATTTGTTGTTTTTTTTAGTACCAGTATGAGTGTCTGAGTGCCTGTATGGTTCAGTGGGGTGGTCTTACATAGTGCATAGTTCCATGAATGAGTGACTCACTGCTTGTATGTTTTGAAGACAGCATGTGTTCAGGACTGTATGGGTGGATGAGTGTGTGTATGGGTGTGTTAGTGAATGAATGACTGGCTCAATAGTGTCTTTATGAGTAACTACATATGTTTTAAACTAGTATATGAGAGTATTGGTTCATATAAGTGAGTATATGTGAGAGTGAGAGATTGGAAGAGTTCCTGTATAAATAAGTATGTGTTTATATAAGTGATTGTTTAAGAGAGTAAGTATGTGTACGTTACTGTAGAAGTGAGAGGAGTGGTGTGTGTATAACAGTATATGCAAGTAAATGGATGTTTGATTCTTTATTAGCATGAGTGACTATGTGTGTAAGTAACTCTATGGATGAGTGGTAGTGTGTAAAAGGATCTATAGGTGTATGAGTACATATGATGAGTGAATATATGTATGAGTGACTATATAGGACTGTTGGTGAATGAGTGGCTATGTATTTAGATCTTGGAATTACTGAATAGATTTTTGTAACTGGTATTGGTATATCCATTTTTGTAAAAATTTTAGTTTCTATGTTTGAATGCGTGTATCAAAGGTTATATTAGGGTGAGAGGAGGACTGCAAATTTATCACAAGGATGATGTCATCAGTGATGTAATTTGAGATGTCATCAGTGATGTCTTGAGTGATGTAATATGTGATGTCATCAGCAGTGCATTGTGGGCGAGCGAGGTTAGCTAACTATAACGCCCCCTGAAACCGATGATTTTTTCAGTGAATTTCTAATGTTTTTTAAATGCTAAAACCTAACCATAAATGATAATTCCTAACTATAACCTGCTTGAAACCTATGTTTTTTTTCTGTAAATTTTGAAGGTTTTTTAAATGATACTTCCTATTTATAATGTTCAATAATCATATCTGGTTTTTTTCTATCTGTTTTTAATTATCATCCCATTCGCAACAAAGAAAAAACCGAAATTGTTACCACTCTTTAATTTATTCTTACCTCCAAGAAAATCACTACAAACCGGAACCACAACTAACGTTAATAATATACAAACTTTCAAAAACAAACCAAATCTACAATGCTATCCAAAAAAAGGTGATAGCTCCATTTACCACTAACAAATTAATATCAACATTTAACTAGTATAAGGAAATCGACTATGTACTGTGTGAATTACATCCAACTCTCACCCATATCTATAAACAAATGTGTAATAGAGGTACTAATTATACACTTCCAACACCCAACAAAATAACAACACTTAGAGCCACCACCCAAAGAACCACCCCTCCTGACCATTCCCTCTCTACTACCTTAGATGCAGCGCAAAACAGTACAACGGACCTTCCCAAAATAATATATCCCCTCAACAGCACACCAGCTCAATGTTCAGAGATGTGGCAATCAACTATGTATAAGGGAAGGATCTCGTACATCAACAATAATGTACACACTGCTAATACTACCGATGATATGCTATACACAACACACTATAGAAACCAAAAGCTTTTCCGTGTGTAGATATGCTATTGATACGTGTAGTGTACTGCACAGTGGACGCAACCATATTATCTCAGACACTGGGGAATATTTCAGTCATGTAGCTGTTTTGTCTCCCCCCTCCCTTGAAGCAAAAGCGGAGCGGGCTGCTCCAATGTACGCAAATTCAGCGTAAGACTATAAATAATTAGCCTACGCCTTGGGCGTGGTTCACTTCTGCAAGGAGAAGAGACTTCGCTACAGCACAGGTCCAAACCCTGCCACGTGGCTGCCGCCATGACCACGTGCCTCCTCGATACAAGCCCATTCCGAACTCAACGCCTCAGGACCGCCGACTTATGTCTGTATCGACTGCTGCCTTCGATCTCCACTATGGACAGCAGGGTTCACAACTTCAATTCAGCTTTGCATCTGCACTACAGACAGCATTGAATTAAGCCTTGCTTTATTTAAGGTAAAGACAATTGTACTCTATGTCTTCTGATTTTGTAAAAGGATGTGACAAAAAACATTCGTCTATAACTGTGCTGACTACAACCTTCGATCTACACTGCAGACAGCAGGGTTCACAACTTGAAATCAGCTTTGCATCAACACTATGGACAGCATTGAAATTAGCCTTGATTTATGTAAGACAGAGACAATTTTGATAAATGATACAAAAAAACATGCCTCAATGTCTGTACTGAGTACTGCCTTCAAATGTACACTGCGATCAACAAAGTTCACCACTTGATACCAGAAGCGCAGAAGCACCACACACAACATTGAATTCAGTCTCGATTTTTTTAAGGCAGAGACAATTGTAGTATGTCCTCAGATTTTGTTAAAATAAGTGACAAAAATAATTCCTCGATGTCTGTGTCAACTACTGACTTCAATCTTCACTGCGGACAGCAGGGTTCACAACTTGAATTCAGCTTTCCAGCTACATTACCAACAGCATTCAAGTTAGCCTTCATTTATGTAAGGCAGAGACAATTTTCCTAAATGATGTGACAAAAAACATTTCTCAGTGACTGTACTGAGTACTACCTTCAAATGTACACTGCGATCAACAGAGTTCATCACTTGATACCAGAAGTGCTTAAGCAGTACAGACAACATTAAATTCATCCTTCGATCAACACTGTGTACAGCAGGGTTCACAACTTGAATTCAGCTTTCCGTCTACACTACAGACAGCATACAAGTTATCTTTGATTTATGTAAGACAGAGACCATTTTGTTAAAGGATGCCACAAAAAACATTCCTCAATTAGTGTACTGAGTACTGTTTCAAATGTACACTGCGATCAACGAATTGATACCAGTTGCGCATCAGCACTACAGACAACATTAAATTCAGTCTCGATTTCCCTAAGGCAGAGACAATTATACTGTGTCCTCAGATTTTGTTAACGTATGAGACGAAAATGCATTCCTCGATGTTTGTGTGACTACTGCCTTCGATCTACACTGTGTACAGCAGGGTTCACAACTTGAATTCAGCTTTACATCTACACTACGGACACCATTCAAGTTAGCCTTGATGTATGTAAGTCAGAGACAGTTTTGTTAAAGGATACAACGAAAATAATTTCTTGTTGTCAGTGATGACTACTGCCTTAGATCTACATTGTGAGGGCTCACGATTAAGGTAGAATGGCGATTGTACATGACGCATTCCAGTAGACAAGAGATATTATACCACTGCGACCCCCCGAACCACGAAACATTGCAGGGTACGCATACGCTGAGTTCTTTCGGTATCACTAACTCACTGCACCACAAGTCATCTCCACGTAGCCTTCTTAAAGCAGAATTCACTAGGCAAAAAACATTGCTCCTAATGTTGCCCCTCTGCACTACGCATTATCGCAGGATACGTGCAAGCTCAGCGCCAAAGATACAACTAACTCAGTGCACCATAAATCATCACAAAGAAGAGTGAACAGTTTTATGTCACTGTGAGACATACGGTCCCTTTTAAATGGAATTCATGCAAAATTCAATCGATAAAACACATTAGTCCAATTACTGTACCCCCCCCCGACCATGCATCATCGCAGGATACGTAAGCGCTAAGCACCAAAGGTACTACTAACTCAGTGCACCAAAAATCATTATCTCGTGGCCTTACTAAGGCAGAATTCACAAGACAAAGAAACATTACTATCAGTTTGACCTGTCCAGACCACGCATCATGGCAGGCTCCACAGAACCTTGTTGTTTCAGATACCACTAACACAGTGCAAACCAAAATAAGTATAACACCTATCAAACCCTACACAATATCCCTTTTGTATGCTTCCATCAAAAACGTATTTTATATCACTTATAGATTTAGTTGAATAATAACATTTACGCTGCATATATGTTCTATCTTCCACTTCAATCATGATTGCATATGATGCAGTTCACCCTAAGAGATCTACACTGAGGGCAACAGGGTTTACAACTTCAATTCAGCTTTGTATCTACACTACAGACAGTAGAGAATTTAGAATTGATTTATTTAAGGCATAGACAAAAAATACTCCTGTGGCACTGCTAGTATGCACAAGCACCTTTAATCCCTACATCCTGTGAACTACGTTTACAATGTAAGTAGAACACAGTGCCAAAATGTACCTCCACCACCGGTAATACCGAGATCCTCTGGGGTATCACCTTTAACATCGCCACCAGACATACGTCCCCATTTTGAGAAAGTTAGAATGCACTGCGTGAAATGCAATCATTTAATTTGTTATGGGGAGCAATCAGTAGACCTAGTTTGCAGAGCATGATAACCATCGAGGGTAGTTATTTTTTTAACCTCAAAATTGATGCAGACCAGTATGCAACACTCAATATTTTGAGTACAGACCACTCAAACCACTCATCATGGCAGGGTGAGCACACGCTGAGCACCACACGTACCACTTACTCAGTGCACCATAAATAATCGCCACATGGCCTTATTAAGGCATTTTTTTTTTGCCAAAAGACATTCTTACCAGTGTGTTCTGATTGAACCACGCATCATCGCAGGCTCTACATAAACCGCTCCTAATTCAGTGTACCACAAATCATGAACCCTTTACGATAGAATCTTCTGTGTATTATTTCACATATAGTGCTCCTACCTTAGTACAGCAGCAGTCATAAATCATTCACGATTGAATAGCTTTGTATGATATCATGATTGCTAATCTACTTGTTACCAACACCAACGTAATAAAATGGAGTCAAGCGCATGTGCCCGTACCCACATCAACTATCTATCTGTGTCTCTGTATTTATTATGTTTCTAAAATGCTGCTTCTACGATCTACCACATTATATTGTGCTATAAATAGCTTATGCAACCATCTTACCTCTGACAGTAAATGTGGACTATTACTCCTTTTTTAATTTTTTGTTTTAGCATATTTATAAACCGCAAAATCAACCCAAAACTATATCAGCAATTTACATGAGCTCCATATATACAGTACATTTTCAGGCATGCGTAGATTATGTCATTACTCTACAATAACAGGATGTGGACGCAATTCCAAGCCTCGAACACTGATTTCCAGCACCAAGTTCGATAGTATACCTGAATGACCACATATGTATATATAATAGCTGCCCTTCATGTGCCAAAAACTGCAACTTAAACCTTTCACAGCCCTGTATTACTACAGCTACAACACTCCACTGAATGTACAACAAACATTCATATTCACAGAAATGCTTCATGTCCACCATCTTTTATGTTTGCAACTATGAATGAATATAGAGTCAGTGATACCCAGTTCACATTTATACCAAATGGGAGTTCCATGATGACTCATAGTGACGTGGAGGTCGTAGTACAGAAAGGTAAGAAATACAACAGCGCTAATACAACAATAAAGGCAATAAGGTAAAAGATATGGGAGAGTAATATAAAGGAAGGTACAACACAGTTGTCATGTTTCACCCTAGGTTTCCCGCAAGACTGAGGAATGCATGGGACGATTGCTACACTACATCGCCCAGAAGGCTTAGGGGTGATGTCCTTTTTCTCTTTCTTGACTGTCTTTCTTATACTCCTCCTTTACCTTAGTCCGGTGCTTGTCACCTGACCACAGGAGTAGCTGTGTTGTTTGTTGCAGCCTTGGAGACGCCTTGATTCTTTGATGAAATATTCTCCCGGTTTTGGATCACAAATTTTGCTCCGTTTTTGTTCACCTTGGGTAAGCCTTTGTTTCCTTGGATCCTGCCCTGATCGCGCATTGAACGCGCTGGGATCAGAGGCGGGCGGAAGCCATTATCGGAAGATGACTTACAAATATTTCAGAAGCCTTTCAGCTTCACGGTAAGAACTATCGTTCCTGTCACTGTCGCGTTATACACGCGTAACCTTTAAAAGGAAAGAGCGGCTGCTCTCGAGTTCATTGGAACAGAAAATAACATTTGTATGACATACCGTTGAAGGTTTTTGAAACTGGTTTTGAAGATTTCATGTAGCTGGGTAATTTATTTTGGAAAGAACCTTGCTAATATTCCGATTTTCTAGGAAGGAACAAATGAGGAATACTCGTTGTTTGCAGCTTAATGGATATTTGTGGTGAAACAAATATCCTTACGGACATTTTCATTGCTGCATATCTTGACTTGGATTGAACTCTTTGGGAGCATATAGTACTGGAGAATTAGATGGTATCCTGAGTGCCTTGCTATCTTCAGGAACGTTTCACTCCTTCTATGCTTTATATTTTTTTCTTTTTCTTTTCTTTTTGTGAAAGAGTTGAATGGGATGCTTGCAGCTATATATACTGTAAGTTTATCTCACATTTAGTACATTTATCTTTTTAAGAGCTTACCTGAATGTATGAATGATATCTTGTCTCTCCCCTCTGCAGGGTCCACCATCAGAGATCAGAGAGTTAATACTTTGCCTTGATATTCAAAGTTATCAACCATTGTATTTTTGAATCTGCTGCAACTTTATTGTTTCTTTTGTCCCTTTAATTCCCTTTCCCTGGTGGTGTTGCTCTCTGTGGAGTTTGTATATACTCGCAGGGGGTGCCGTTACCTGGGGATAGGGAGAAGTGGCTACGTTCATCGCTCCTGCTGTACCCGGTGAACAGGTTAGTGAAACCTGCATGGGATCACGACAACAGTGATACCCCGTACCTTTCAGATTGGTCATGTTGTGGAAATTTACAGACATAATGGTATATTTTCATTAAGACCCGGGTGACTTCAGCACTACAAAACGGACACCCGATTCACTTGATTTTTCATATAGCTAATGACGGAACCATGCCCATAGCTCTGTAAAATTGGTTCAGAACCTCGTGCAGCACTGCCATACGTCAGTCCAGCTCACTCCGCTTACGCTTCCAGGTAAAAACAAAAACGAAACATGGCCCAGATTTCTATTGTACTGATTTACAGGTCTAGTTGTCAGAATGACACACACACACTCCCTCATGGCTGGTATACACACACACCACACCCATCCACAACTTAAGTCACTACACACGTGACCCTACCAATAAAAAAAGACGGGTGAACGTGCTCTACGCCATTTTAGAGTTGCTTCCAACACAAACGCTGTGATGGTCCGTCCTAGTGCGTTGAACGCCTCATGGAGGCCCGAAAAACCGAGTACAAGGGCCCACCACTACACGCATGGCCTCTTTGGTCACTGAGTTAGTTGTATCGAAAGGACTGAGTGGATGAGGAACCTGCGATGATGATAAGAGCACGAGTATATCGTTACCCCCACCGATATCAAGACTTGCCACCAAATGTGAGACTTCTTAGTGGCAGAGCGGGACTGCATGATGTAGAACGTACCCTGTCCGCGAAAAAGTGAGCAGTGAGGCCTGGGTGCCCAGCGGAGGGAGTAGATTGGGTGCAGCAGACTGGATATAAAAAGTTCACGCAGGGATTTAGGTGCACGCAGTCCAATATACCGTATCTTATTGCATTTGTATATATTTTTATCCAATAGCAGGAACGTTTTTATAATCGGTCAAATGTCCGGAATATAAACTATACAAATAGTTGTTTTTAAATGCGGGAGGGAAAGTGTGTGAAAGGGCGATGTTATTCAACTCTACATTAAGATAGTAACAAATACCAATCATAACATCTTTCTTTTAATATCTTTTATATGTAGAGCTTCAGGGTGCATTTTATCCCGGCACGTGGTGAAAAACACACCGGTGACAGAAAGGTGAGCTCTGAATATTCTTTTCAGTCACTCTCTCACTTCCTCTCTCCTTTGATAAAGAAATGACACACAATGTTAACTTCCTTTTTATCAGTTTGTCAGTTTAATGTTTATTGCTTGATTAATTAAAATCATAACAATACCCCCCTGCATAAAATAAGTGAGTTTCATCTACTCAAACAGCTGGAAGTGTCATATATACAAATGTACATCTGTGCTCTGTCTCCCATACATTTCTAATGTGTAAAAATCTATTATTATAAAATCATTCTAAAACTATGTTTAGAACAAGTTGCAGCAAAAATTTAAAATTATGTACCAACCAAATTAGGAAGTATGGGAATATGTTACATGCAATTATGATTAAAAATCATCCGCTTGCAATAAGCAGCTGTTGACTAATCTCATAAACTTGACTCCTCGGCAAGACAAGATGCATGACGAACCCTCCAGCCAACTTATCACAGCTTGTCTGCTAGAGCGAATGTTCAAGTTGATAAAAATCACCTTTAGGTATTGTCTCCTTTGGGTTAACATGACTGGGCATGCGCACAGCAAATGGGCCAATGTTTCCTTTTGGAATCCGCATAAGCGACAACGTTCTGAGTTAAAAACTGTCAGCCAAGAAGGGGATCAATCCTTGGAGACATGCACCCCCATCCTGAACTTTAGAAAGCACATCTTCAAATAGAAACTAAAATGGGCAGATAAGTAGGCTTGTGGCTCCAAAGACTTGTATGAGTTCATGACTGTCCATCCATGACGTCCCTTTGTGAGCGCCAATTTATCTTCCAATAAAGATTTCTTTTTACTTGCGACATTCACAGTTTTGTTAAAGGACGCTCGATCCATCTTGTTGTCCCATGCTGATTGGAGTTCCAAAGTGGCCAAAGATGTACTCAGGTAACTCCCCCAAGAGTTTGGGGTTTCTTGCTCATTCTGTGACCTTACTTCGTCCCAACAGAGTCTGTTTAGAGTGTCCACTTCGGATAACCGGAGGGTGTGGCAGAATTTAATAAAGTTGCTCATTGCCCTGAATTTAAGATCCTGAAGCCCAAATTCCAGTCTTACCTGGGCGGGCGAAGCACATTTTGGCAAATCAAAAACTGCTTTATAGATTTTTGACTGCAATTTGTTCTGGAAATGCGAATCTTTGCCACACCAGGGAACAAGACCGTATGACAAACTTGGTTGGATTTGAGCAGCCATAACTTTTAACAAATACGAATGATTAGGGCAGTCCAATTTTCTGCGCAAGGATCTGTAGGCATAGATCAAGGACTGGGTCTTTGCTTTGAGGGACGTTTTGTGTTCCGTGTGACTTGTGCCTTTCCCGATTATTACACCCAAGTATTTGTAAGAACTTTTTTCTTCCACATGGGCCCCCTTAACCGTCCATTTGAAATTTAATTTCCTACTGTCAACCAGACAAACGATTTTTGTTTTGTCTTTGTTTATGTATAGCTGTTTCGAATCCAGGTAGGATGCCAGGTTGTTTATTGATCTTTGTAATCCCACTGGAGTTTGGCTTAACAAGACTATGTTGTCTGCATATTGGAGGATTGCGACTGGCTTATTGGCCAGTTTCGCGGGTGGCAGTCTGGGTTTTCAAAGTGTCGGGCAATGTCCGATAAATACAGATTAAAAAGGCTTGGGTCCAGGACACAGCCTTGCTTCAGGCCACTTTGTGTAGGGATACTTCTGGTGGTACTCGACCCGTTTCCCAGCTTGACTATTGTCCAGGTGTCAGTGTGCAAGGTTACAATAGCGGTGAGGAGTGCATTTAGTATGCCCCATCTTTTAAGTTTGCTCCATAAATGATTCCTGCTCACTCTGTCAAATGCTGATTTGATATCCACGAAACAGGCTAGGAGGCGGACTTTCCTTCTTTGCGCCTGTTCCGTCAAGAGAGCTAGGGTTGCAAGGTTCGATTGGGTGCCCATGCCTTGCCTGAATCCTGTTTGGCAGTTGGGGATGATGTTTTGTTCCTCCATCCAACATTGCAGATGGTTCAATAGGCACGAAGCGTATAATTTGGCTTCCACGTCAATCAAGGAGATTAATCTATAATTCCCTGGCTTACCGTGATCTCCCTTTTTATCTTACAGGTTGTGTTTCACAAATTGGCGTCACCCCCCCCCCCCCAAAAACACCTAAAAGCTCAACGTTTGTGGATTCTGCGATGATGCATGGCCATCGTAACAACATCTGAGACAGCTGCTTCGGCACGGGGTACGCCCTCTTTGAATCACGCCAATTGCACATGGTAAGCAAATAAGCTTGTTCCCGAAACAACGGCAAGTCATCTGTGAAAGGATAGAGTTGGTAGTGTGTAGCAGCTTCACTGCGTAGGAATGTACAATTACCTCCAAGCAGTGAGGATAGGTTACAACAGTCTGAGGGGCTGATCTACAAGTCCCTTGCTCCACTTTTGTGTCACTTAGTTTTAACACGGGAAAAGTGGCACAAGGAGCTTCAAAATCTGCCTCTGACTTACCAAGAAAAACACTCACCGCCGGACTCTGCGAGTTAATGGGGGTGCAACAGTCTAGGTAGGCAATATTGAAAACTCACCGCTATGCAGTGGGAGTGCATGGGATATACTACTTTGGAAAAAAAACAGCACACAGACACCTCGTTACAGTGGAAGTTGATGAAATACATTATCCTGAGTGTACAAATAAATAAACCAAAAATATACTTGTGCAGTTGTATGTACTATGCTATTACTAACTCTATATACTATCTTTCAGATCACTAAACTGTAGGGTGCACTATAAACCAGTACATGCTTGGACACACAACAGAGGCAAAAGGTGAGCTACAAGTATTTTCTCCTTTTTTAACCTCTCCATCTATAACGTTCTCTCTCTCACAGTTTTAATGTCGTTTTTTCTCTCTTTCTCTCTCTCAAATCATTTCTCTTTCTCAGTTATGGATGCTGCTGTCCACTCTGCTGTGTACAACCAAAGCTGAATTTAAGTTGTGAACTCTGTTGGTCACGGTGTTTACACAAGGTAAGCAAGGCGGCCTAGATATACAATGCCTCCGATTAAATGCATTAAAAATAAAAGAGCCTATTTACAAGCTCCTTGCGCCACTTTTGTGTCACTTTTAACATGGGAAAAGTAACACAAAAGTGGCGCAAGAGGCTTGTAAATAAGCCCCAAAGAATATTGTCTACATAATGACTTGATCTCTCACCTAATTCTGTCTGATCTCTGAATCATGACCTGTTGGTGCATACTGTATATCTGACGCAGTAGGCACTTCCGTACAGACACCTTTTGAACGCGGGCCTATAAGAGAGGTGGAATGTATCCGGCACTAGTCTGCAGACCTGCAAATTATTACCTTAACTTGTAATGTTTGTAATGTTTGTAATGTTTGACCTCATTTAGTCACATCAATCTAATTTTGAACGCTTATTTTCATTTATGTTTTGCTGATTACCTACCCTACTTCTGTTGGAGTTCATATCACATAGACCGGAGAAGTGGTGGTGTCCACCTTGGGTGTCACCACTACCCAGGGCCGTTGCAACATATGGCTGCCAGTTTGAGACAGGGCGTAATGATGTAAGTGGACTGCCAAGTGCGGCTGGCTTTGTTTGCTGGGTTCACCCAGCTGAAGGCCCTGAGCAGGTGTTGCTGGCAAGTCTAATGCTTTAGCGGTGGCCAGGAGACCTCCATTATAAGGTTCAGCCCTCCCGGGCTGCAGGATGATGGCAGGCAGAAGCTGAAGCCTGTAAACTAGCAAACCCCAAGACTGATTATGAGGCCCGGGGTGGTGGCACTAAATATACATGGCCTTGCAGGAGTTCCCCA
The DNA here is from genome assembly GCF_964261635.1 of Lissotriton helveticus. Lineage (NCBI taxonomy): Eukaryota > Metazoa > Chordata > Amphibia > Caudata > Salamandridae > Lissotriton > Lissotriton helveticus. The sequence goes on along the minus strand of NC_136063.1, from coordinate 778,659,656 downwards.
GGCTGCTGTCTACATAGTAAGGGCATACATGTGCAGTGCTGCTGCGCCAATTGAAAATGCTGGGGCCTGGCTGGGGCCCACATTAATGCTCTTAGGTCAGAGAGGCAGGTGTGCCAGAGGGCTGCACACCACCCGGGAGCTCTTTGTTCCTGCCCCTGCTGTGAGTACGGGGACCAGGTAGAATAAAGCTGTGCCTCACTAATGTACTGAGAAGCGATGTGGGCCTGAAGAGGGGCAGTGATGAAGCTGGAGGTCTAACCCCTTGTGCTTACAATTGTCCTAGACTTGGATGGCATTGTTCCCTAATACTAATATGGAGTGGCTGCAGTTGTGATACTGCTACCTGCTGGGTCCAATCCAAAGCTGGACGTACACCGCTATATTGCACTAACTGTGAGAGAATCTTGAGTCCTGGACTGAGGTGTCATTGACATCTCCATTACTACACTCACTAGGGAGGTTTGAAGACGAGCAGCTGGAAACCCTACAGCCTGCATGGTGCATGCTACTCACCTAGGCAGGTGGTGGTGAGTACAGCTGTCTTCTCCACCTCCTTCCCTCAGCAGCAGCGACTGTAGGCTGATTCTTGGTGGGAATCACAGACTGTCCTTGGACAATGACAGGATGCAAAGGACCCTGAGGGAGGCATCAAACCAAGCTGGACGAATATACTGTACCTAAGTAGCCTGCAGCTGCAGGTAGAAATCTGGATGTTCTGACCCAGGTTGAGTCTGGGCCCCTGGAGGAAGAAACAATCATGGTGAGAGACTTGATGGTGGCCATACAGGGGGTGCGTACATCACTCATGGCCAAAATATACTCTGTCACCACGAAACTCACGTTGGTGAGGGTGGACCTGCGAAATATGGGTACTCGAGTAAAGGAGGTGGAAGGCACAACGGCAACCCTCAAAGCTGATACGGCTGCCCTGAAAACGCAAGTCACCAAGCTGCGGGCAGTGGCGGCGGCCCTGGAGATCTACCTTGAAGATTCTGAGGGCTGTTCAAGATGCAAAAACTTACACATACTCAGGGTTCCAATAGAGCATAGGGTCGGCAACAGATCTGTTCATAGTGGACCTAACACTAAAACATCATCAACCCAGAGAACTTTCCAAAAACTTCTCAGTGAAACAGGCCCACATGGACCTGGGCAACCAGCCAAGGCCATGAGCCCCCCACACCGCATCATAGCATGACTGTTTAACTAGCGCAACTGTGATGCAATACTTCAAACGGACCACAGCGCCCTGCAACTCACCCATAACAATGCAAGTATTACATTCTTCCCTGAGTTCACCTTACACGTGCCAAGGATGCATTGTAGTTTCCTCGAGGTGACGAAGACACTAAGAGACAGTGAACTTAAATATTCCATGATATTTCGGGCTCGCCTGCGGGAAACTGTGGAAGGCAAGATCTGGTATTTCACCGCAGAGGAGGTGTGGGATTGACTTGATGGCTGTCGACCCATTCTTAGGGCCATGCCCTGGGGGATGGAGACTAGTAGACCCGGGTGGAGTTCCAATTTGCAAAACTCCAAGTATTGACCCAAAAACTTTACCATGCTCTTGGAGTGCCACAAGCTGTGGAGTTCGCTAGGTTGCGCCGTTCACACTAATTTTTAGTGCTGGGTGTTTGTTCCATGCCAGAAAATCAGCGCAAACGGCACCATGTGCTGCGCAAGAGGGTGCTCGAGTAGATGTTCTATTTGAGTGATAGATTCCTCAACACAAACGGAAGGCTTCTCAATGCGAGTGGTAATGACCATCCATGACCACCCACGTTGAGAAATCTAGCTGGGAGGTGGTCTGGAGTAAGATGTACTTCACTCTTGCTCGTCAACTTAATGTTAGTGAGAGAGAGCAAGGACAAGGAAAAAACTCTGTTCCGTGACTTTTTTGGAACTCTGCGAGCTTCGCAGAGCGCAGAGCGGGAAAAACTCAGCAAACTCTGCAAGTGGAGTGGAATTTCATGCCCAGGACTAGCGATGAAGCACCTACGTAGTGGATGCATAGAGAGTGATTGTCAGCCAGGAAAGTAAGAGTGACGCCTCATGTCATCCTGAGTCATGACCGATGTTAGCCTGAGGAGCATAGAGCGACCAACAGCTGGGCAGTAAAAGATGAAGAGCACTAACTCCAGCCAGCACTGAAATTGAGATACCCTTCGGGGGCCATACTTGCTGGGACCCATCGGCCTGGAACTGCCAATCGCTAGTAGTGGCTGCTTGCTTATATTGTAAGGACTAAATCATTGGGAACAGTAAAATTTTTTGATTAAGGGGACAGACAGGAGGGGGCCACAGCTTTCCCCTTGCCACTTATTGTTTAAGATGTTCTATGGGGGTGACAGGCACTCTGCAATGTTGGGGGCAAGCAGTTCTTGGTCAGCTGTGCATGGAGGCCGGGAGGGGGGGGTTTGTTGGGAAGTTTACCTTTGACAAGTTTGCATCACTGCATGCATGTTTAGATTGCACCTACATCTATTCTTGTGAGTGTCTGTGCTTACCCGAACCACTGGAGGAATATATCTGGTCAGTTGACCTGGCCATGCTGAGAGGGGGAGGGGATGACCTGAGGGGAAACCCAGAATGCACCTATGGCAGCTGATAAAGATATGGCACAAATCCGCTGTGGTGTTTTACGCTTCTTCTAGCTCTATTATTCTTAGTTTCTACGTGATGATGTAGGGCATCACAATGTGGGTGGATGTTGGGTTAGAATTAGTGTCGAGAAAATAAGTTGGACCTGGCTGGATGTTGTATCTGTTTCTCCTAATAAATATCTTGGATCACCAACTTGGGTGGGAAGTCCTTCATTTGTTACTGAAGACTAACTTTTATATTTTGGTGATGAGTGACACACGACGAATGAGTGGAAAGACACAAGAAATGAAGAGACATCAACACTGTACTTTCGTTGCTTATTAAAACAAGAAAATTCAAGCTTACCTACCGCCTTTAACCCTGATTATATCCAAGGTAGTTTGCATTTTTATATTGGCTAGAGGAGATCTGGTTGATTCTAGAATATGCGAGCAATCATTAATGGAAAGTAAATTGAAAATTAGTGCATGTTAGAGGCAGCGCAAATTCCAGCGCGAGCCCTTTCACACGGCATAATGGCGTTGCTGCGGAACTCCTCACATGCAGAAGGTTGGGAGCATGATGTCACGGAGTGCTGGTATCAAAATACACAGAAGACATCTGTGCTCGATGTAAATGTGTAACAGAAGACATATGGTGGCCATTGTGGATCAGGCAAGCTGCGGTTAGTCAACACCCAGTAAAGGTCTTCAGCGCTGACACACACAGTCTTCAAAGGAAAAGGAAAGTAACGTTCAAGCCGCTACTGTTGTTCTTGATGCAGATTCTCACACACTTCACAGAGTTCATCTTGTTTGCACGCTGATGCGCACAGCTGATCAACCCAGCTCAATCGGATGTCGGGAATCCAGCACTCATGCTCACCTGATGCGTACTGCTCTCTCACAGTGAGATCTTCAAAAATCTGCATTTACACTGCGCTCATGTTCACTCTGTGTGCACAGCTCCCTCATGGCGAGCTCTTCAGTAATCTGCATTTACACTATTGTTTTTAAAGTTTGATGAGGCCAGGTCTTATAGTGCATTGTGATTACATGCAAATATAAACATCTATTGGGAGTATCACTTTGTTGTACTCCGAGACTGCATCCCGACAAAGATCTATTAGGAGTATTTCTTCAAAGATTTCTCTGTACTTATTTGGCTGAACTCAGACCAATAGTTTTTCCAATGATCTAGTCATGTGAAAAGTCCTCCATTTTTTTATCTTTACCAGGTGACCCCCCCTATACATTGGCAGAGACGGAAACAATGTTTTCGCACATTCTGCTAGGGTGCGTGGCACTTTCCTCAGTGCAGAGAGAAAACATATCTCTATTTATGCATTGTCTAAGTTTGGAGGGCCAGGAAGTGTTTGAGCATCTTCCTGATCTTATTGACAGTTTTGGAAAAGAATGCAGATACAGAAAGGGTCAGTAGAGCAGTACATAATGGTGTTAAGGAAGTTGGCCTCCACGTGCAATATTGGGGTAACCTTGGAGGAGCGTTTAAGAGATCAACTGAGGTTGGTTGCACACTTTAACAAAGCAAGTGATACTTTATGGCAGAAAGACAACCCTACCTTACAAGAAGTTCTTACGCTTGTAAAAAAGCATGAACATTCAAAAGCTTGTGTTGATACAATAAGCAAAGAGGCATCTATAGTAAAGAATGGTGCAGAGGTCGTTACAATGGTGGACTGTAAATCCACTAATGGTAATGCCAACAACAACACAATAGTTAATGTTTTAGGTGTGGCAACTTAGGACACATGGCAAATTTAAAAAAATGTCCAGGATGGAAGGCGATCTGCAGTGTTTGTCGGAGGAAGGGTCACTTTTCAAGGTGTTTTAAGTCTGATGAAGAAGCGAAAAGGTCAGAAAAGTGGCGGTAGATGGCGAAGTATGTGAAGAAGTTAACATCCTCCAGGTTAAGGAGTGTCCACCATGCAAACACTCTTTTTTATTTATAATAGATTATTATTCTCTCCAGTTCTCTTGCATAAACAACACACTTGTGTTTTGGATGCCTGCTGGACATGTTCCTCACCTCAGGCAGACCTACATCATCTACTTTTTACATGTCCGCTTGTTTGTGCCTTTTGGAATAAGGTCCATATTTTTAGGTAGTTTATCTACAATATGGTCACATCACGCCTCTAACACAAGAATTATTGACCTTTTATTGGCAGTTGCTTTTCAGCAAATTACTAAGAATTGGAAAGATTTCACCAAATTATCTTATCAAGCTTGGTGGTATGCTATTTGCTATAATCATAGGCTAGATACAGCGCTAGTACACCCTATTGTCATGGACACGAATTGTCTGTGTTTGTGGCTACCTGTTACAACATTCATTGAAGTTAGTGCCAAGCGTTCACTTTCTCTATCCCCCACACAACAAGAGGTTTCCAAACCCCATGATTTTCTGATGTTACATATTTTACATGCTTAATTATACTATATGATTTTCTTATTTCTATGATTGTCAATCCTCTCTGCTTAGGTAGATAATTTTTTTGATTGTACGTGTATTCATTTCCTTTATGTATTCAGTCAGTCAATAAACTTTATTCGTTTTTTGTTTAAAAAAAACATAAAAATTACCCAAGTACAACGCGTAAAAACAGTAAGATATTGACATAATTTAAAAGAAAAACGTCCAGTACTGCACAATAAATCTACTAAAAACATATTTAAATAAACAGTCTCTACATATCCGTACAGTGCCTTGATTTCATAGTTGCTTTTACAAACCCAACTATAAAAAAAGATACATTCATCCTTCAACAGTTGGAGATACACAAGGTCTAACTTGTTTAAAATTCATCTTTTTTTAAAATAGGAACTAAAAAATGCCAACGGGGGACTTCATAGAGTTTACAAAGGAACACAAAGTGCAGCAAGTCCTGTGGAGACGTTACGTCGCAGCCGCAGGGAGCTAGCACTTGACCTCTGTTAGCCCCCTTACGTCTTACGAGCAGAAGGTGAAAGAGATTCATCCGAAACCTAGTTGAAAGGAATTTCTCATGTGTTGTCAGAGACCCCTTGAGATATGGTTACGTCAGTGGCGTTGATTTGAGCATTAAATACATCCGGACACTAGGTTTCCTTACCTTCTCTACTTCCTGATCTGCTAGCCTTCGGCTCAGAAAGGCTGTCTTGGTTAATTCCACATCCTTTCTTGCAATGACATCTGGATTGGAAAATAAAACGCCCTGCCCAATCCATTCAAACCCTCTTTTGTCATAGTTAATCCAGGGGTTACGAGACACATTATCTAGGGTCATGAATTCTCTTAAAATCAAATGAGTGAGGATTAGATCTTCGTTCAATTAACAATTTAACTAGAAAATCAAGGGACGCAGAGCAAGAGTATCACTTAGGTAGGAAACCCCCAATTCCTCGTGGACCGCTAAATTCGAGGTTTCACGCGGAACACATAGTAATTATTTAAAAAAAACATTTTCTACTACCTAGAGAGAATCTGTGATAGCGTAACCCCATATTTCACTACCATAAGTCGCTATGGCTAAGCTTTTTGCTTGATACACTTGTAGCATAGCTCTTGTCGGTTTCTTCCCAACTTTAGAGGCAAAGTTCAAAACTGCTGCGTTGACCTGAGCCAGGTCCCCTTTATTTCTCTGAATTAGGGGACCCCATTTTAGCTGATAGTCAAATAGAACTGCTAAATAGGTAAATACATTTGTGCGGGGGATCTTAGCATTGCCAACACTGAACTGAAAACTCTTTTTCATTTGTTTCCCCACTTTCATGACATAAGACTTCGAATTATTAATAGCCAAGTCCCGTTCTGTCATGAATCCTGAGAATGCAGTTAAAAGGGTTTGTGAACTCATTTCAGTTGTGGATATTAGGACGGCGTCATCCGCATAGAGCAGGACTGGAATACCACGCCGCCCTACATAGGGGAAACCAGCTCCTGTTGCCCTCAGTGCACTATCTACTTCATTAATATAAAAATTAAATACAAAAGGCGCCAAAATGCAGCCTTGCCGGACTCCCTTCTTGATCTCAAAGTCCCTTGTGACCTGCAAGTCTTGTGAGAACCTGACATTAGCTTTAGTCGATGAATGCAGGTCCTGAAAAAAATTAACAATGCTATTTTCCACCCCTGTTGCCCTCATGGACTGCCACAGTTTGATCCTGTTTACACAGTCAAAAGCAGATGACAAGTCCATGAATGCAAGGTGGACGGTTCCGGGGCCAGCAACAGTGTATTTGCTCTGTATCATGAATAGATTAGGACACTGAGCAACGGTGGAGCGTCTCGGTCGGAAAGCATACTGGACGTCCAACAGAATGTTATGCTCATCAACCCAAGTTGATAATCTCTGTAGGAGGACGCGTCCCACCACTTTGACCACTTAGTCAATAAGTGAAAATGGTCTGTAGCAGTGGGTACTGTTTCGCCCTTTTTAAAGACAGGGACTATGGTTGAAGAAGCCCAAGACTGAGGACAGCCATTCTTTGCCAGAGCATTATATACTGACTCTAGTATCGGAGCCTAAAACAAAGGCTCCAACTTAAATTGGTCTTGATTTTTTATTTTATTTTATTTAGTTTATTGATAGATAGCCGTATAATACATTCCAGGATCTCAACCCTTTAAAAATGTATCACAGAGTCCTTCCTGTCCTGGGTTTCTCTACGAGTGGGCTCAAGCGGGCAGTCAAACATAGATTTAAAATGAAGTACCCACTCCGCCTATGTAATGTGTGAAACAAGGATCCCCGCCTTCCTGATCAAACAGGGGCCCATTCACAACACTGCAGAACCTCGAACTGTTTAATTTAAAAAAGCAATTTATATTGCGCGACCAAAACCCGAAGGTATCAAGGCGCCTACCAAAACAGATCATAAAAAGGCAACGCACCACTACAAATATGCCCTCGCAAAGAGGCGGGTTTTCAGAGCATTTCTGAAAAGCTGAAGGGTGGAAAGGGACCTTAGTTCCACCGGGAGAGCGTTCCACCACTTGGGCGCCAGATAGGAAAAGGCTTTACCACCCCATCTGTTTCTCTGGATACGAGGGACTGATAGAAGGAGTCTATTAGAGGAACGCAGGTTCCTACAAGGGCTGTAACGAGACAGAATAGATCCAATTCCGGTAGGGTTATTTTTTGCCAAGGCCCTATAGATGATACACATGGTTTTAAAGAGTATACGGTCCTCTATAGGGAGCCAGTGAAGTGATTTTCTGGCCGAGGTAGCCGAAGTGCGTCGGGGTAGGTCCAGAACAAACCTAGCCGCAGCATTCTGGACTACCTGCAAGCGCTGCAGCAGACTTTTATTCAGTCCCGCATACAGCGCATTGCAGTAGTCCAGACGCGAACCAACCAGGGCAATAGCAAGTTGCTTCCTTGCCTGCTGTGGAAGGTAATGCCTAACCTTCCTCAATATGCAGATAATACCCCAACAGGTAGAAACAGTTCTATTGACCTGTTGGCACATACTGAGGGTGGGATCGATCCCGACCCCCAGGTTTTTGGCAGAAGAAGCGGGGACAGGGCAGGCTCCCAGTGAGTCTGGCCACCAATCGGCTGACCATACCTCTTCCTTTCCTCCAAACACCATCACCTCAGTCTTCTCCCCATTCAGTTTGAACGAATTTTGAATCATCCATTGACCGACTGCCTCCATACAAGATCTAAGATTGGAGGCAGTCGAAGACACCGACTGGGAGAGAGAGACGAGGATCTGCGTGTCATCCGCATAAGAAACTACCTCCATCCCAAAAGATCTAATTAGTCTGGCAAGAGGGGTCACGTAGATGTTAAAAAGGGTCGGACTTAGCGCCGACCCCTGGGGGACCCCACATTGCACAGACAGGGATGGAGATAGAAATTTGCCCAGCATCACTCTTTGCTCTCGTTGATCGAGGAAAGAAGTGAGTAAACCCAAGGCCGCCCCCTGAACCCCGATCTCCCTCAGGCGAGATGTTAAGACTGAGGGAGAAAGGGTGTCGAAGGCAGCTGTAAGGTCTAAAAGGATCAGGAGGGAGGTCTGTCCCCCATCCACCCGCGTGCGGATCTTATCCAGCACTATGGTGAGGGCAGACTCGGTGCTATGTTCCCTCCTGAAACCATGCTGGGAGAGATCCAAGCAACCCAAGCTTTCCACAAAGGCAGCGAGATGTTTGTTCAAGTGTGTTTCTAACATCTTCGCAGGAGACGGAAGCAGTGAGCAAGTTCTTCATTACCCCAGGGTCAAGAGAAGGTTTCTTGAGTAAAGGTCTTACTACTGCCTTTTTCCACTGCTGGGGAAAAATACCATCCCTCATAGCCTTGTTCATGATGTCAACAAGGGGAGGCAAGAGGGATTCTCTACACTGCTTAAGGATCTTAAGCGGGCAGACATCAAGAGGAGAGCCGGATTTGGTTTATTAAGGAGAATCTCTAAATCCTGTGCAGAGAGCGGAGGGAAGGATTCCAAACATCCCGGCAAGAGTTTCTCCGCGAGAGCCGGGTCCATGTTAACGGAGACTAGGGGCTCAGAGGTCAGAGATCTCTGCAACTCCAAGGCGGTATAAATATCCAAGATTTTAGTCTGGAAGAAGGAGGCTATGCTGTCACAGAGCTCCTGAGATGGAGTGACCGGGTCCGGGGTCTGAAGGGTAGTTAGGGAATTCACTATCCTAAAGAGCTCTTTTGATGAGGAAAGAAAAGTGGTAAGAGCCATAAAATATTCTTGTTTTGTCTTAATGACTTCCAACTTATATTTCCTTATCAGGATCTTGTGGGCTTCCCTATCCCTTAGATCCCAGCTAGTGTGCCAGAGTCGTTCCTGTCTCCTAGCTTCCTGTCTAAGGAGTCTTAAGTGCTCCGAAAACCACGGGGCTGATTGTCTTTTCCTGGCTGAATAACACAGCCGATAGGGAGCCAATACTTCCAAAGCCTCCGTAACTGTCTCTTCATATTTTAGGACCGCCGACTGAACATTATCCTCCTGGGAAATAGACAAGCTAGATATCCAGGGAGCAAAGGAGCTTTCCGTAATGTTCTTAAAATTCCTACGCAATTCCCTTTTACTGGGAGTGTTTCTAGTTCCTTCCAAGGTCAGACAGGCCACATAGAATGGAACGGCCAGATGATCTGACCATGAGAGGCAGAAAGGGTCTTTTACCGTCAACCTCCGGTCGTTAGAGAAAATCCCATCGAGCGTATGACCTGCTCGATGGGTGGCCCCTTTCACCAGTTGAGATAGTCCACAGGCAGACAAACCATCCAGCAGGGAGAAAGTATCAGGGGTCTCCAACAGCTCCAGATGAAAATTAAAATCACCCAGAACGGTTAAATTTTCACGCCCAAAGTACGGTTCTAGTACGTGAAGCAACTGCTGTCCGAAGTCTGCTCTGGGACCTGGTGGGCGGTAAACCAGAATCCCATTGAATGCGAGCTTATGGAGACCTGTCAGGGAGAAATACAGGGCTTGAAAAGTATCCTTAGAATCAGAGACTAGTGTAATGTGACAGTGGAAGCTATCCTTATAAAGGATCGCTAACCCACCTCCCACACGGCCCATTCTGTCCTGCCATGCCAGGGAGTACCCTTCAGGGACTGCTTCGACAAGGTCAGGGCCAGAGGAGTCCTTTGCCCATGTTTCTGTGACAAAGACACACGAGGGGTTCCTGTCAAGTACAAGCTCCTTGAAAGCAATATTGTTTTTGATAAGCGAGCGAGCATTGATAAGAATACAATCTTCTCTCAATGCGCTACCTGCCAAATCCTCGTGTGGTTCCAATAGGGGAATAGGAGGAGGTAGCCCAGCGCTTCCAGGACATGCCCAAAAGCAGCCACAACGTGGAGATAATAGGAAATCCTCCGGGGAGCTTTTATGAAAGCGCGAAAGTCCCAGCGGCTTAAGCCTCAGCACATCCTGTAGCGAGTACTTAAAGGTCGAGCGAACCGCCTCATCACAGCCATCCGTCTGCCCGTCCCGCCCGTCCTCAGCGCGGACGGGTGCAGACGGGCTGGACTCTGGCGTGACTCCGGCGTCGCTCCGGCACACACGCAGCGCGCACACGCTGCGCGCCACCATACTTGAATTATATAGGGCTCTAGCCAGTCAGCCTGACTGCTAGAGCGCTCGTCCAGTATCCCTAGCGTCCCCTCTCAACCCCCAAGATGGCGCTCAGAGTTTCCCTTAACGCGATGGCCAGCCCGCTGAAATCGCGGTGGGGGGCACAGATTAAGGTGCAGGCAATGCGGCAAGTAGATTAAGAACAAGGGAAAAATCCAAACTAATTTAAAAGTAAAAGACAAAACGGGGATGTTTAAAATAAAACAGCGCCTGGATTGCAGAGCGCAGCGCGCAGTAATGTGAGCCTTAACAGGCAGACCCACCTTTACAGGAGAGCTATATAGTCCTCAGAGGTCCGCACCTGATTGTCTCTAGCCAGTCAGCCTGACTGCTAGAGCGCTCGTCCAGTATCCCTAGCGTCCCCTCTCAACCCCCAAGATGGCGCTCAGAGTTTCACTTAACGCGATGGCCAGCCCGCTGAAATCGCGGTGGGGGGCACAGATTAAGGTGCAGGCAATGCGGCAAGTAGATTAAGAACAGGGGAAAAATCCAAACTAATTTAAAAGTAAAAGACAAAACGGGGATGTTTAAAATGAAACAGCGCCTGGATTGCAGAGCGCAGCGCGCAGTAATGTGAGCCTTAACTGTTCCTGGGAGTGCAAGAATCTATCAGCTCCTTTCAGGCATCTTCCTTCAAGGCTCGCTTCCATTTAGCCAGGGCTAACTTGTATTCCTTATGACAGGCACAGATCTCACATTGAATTCTTGGTTTAGCTGACAAAGCTTCCCTCAACATTTTAGCTGCTTTGGAGCAGTGGGAATCAAACCATCTGGGTCCATGTGGGGCGTTTCCTCTGACTGGAGCACATAGCAATTCACCTACTGTTTGCTCTATTGACTCATATGCACCAAGGATCTCATTAGGGGTGGACCTCTCAGATATACATAATGTCAATTCATGGGCACAAGATGTTTTCACCTTATTATAGAATCTGTCTGGGGACACTTGGGACCATTTTAGTCTACGCTTTCTGTCTGTCAGTCTCAGAGTACCCCTGTTTGAAACATCCCCAATTTTTGCTAACAGTGGGCCCATCATGTGAACTGTTACAGGATTGTGGTCACTAAATTCATGTTCCGCAATATTAAAACCATTGAATGAGGATTGCAAAACAGAAGAAATTAAAATCTATTCAATAAATGATCCCCTGCCACACCCTTTAAACGTTGGCACAGAAAACTTAGTATGCAGGTCAGTTAAGTACATCGTAACAACCATATCTAAATTATTTAACATATTGTTCATCAGTTCCCCTTGAGGGTGATGTTCAAAATGAAAACCCCTCATACGGGGGCAGCAAAGCTCCGAAATACAGGATGTTGATGAATTACCACAGAGGTGTATGTTAAAATCACCTGAAACCAGAAGGTTATGGAAGCTAGGGCCCATAAATTGTTTAATAGTCGCTCTGATAGTGCAATCCTCATACGGACAAGCCACTGAATTGTAAAAATTGTCAATTCCCCATCTGGTATCCCCCCTTTTGGCTGTCAATGCAAGAATTCCAGGGTGTGTGGTTGGCATCACCTGCAACTTACAGTCAACAGCCGCAGAAATATATATAACTAGACCCCCCTTTGGTCTTCCCCTTACCGATGGAGTGGCCGGGACAAAGACCGCCTAATAGCCTTCCAAAAATAAATCGCAGTCCACTGACCACGTTTCTTGGAGGCTAATTACAGTGTATTGCTTTACATAATGTACCCACTGTGGATCTTGAAGCTTGTTGGCCAACCCTGCAATATAACAAGATAGGAAACTGTTAGGCTTCACAACTGGGTGCCTCGCAGCTGCCACCCCTGGAGACTGGAGAAGTGTAACTGGTTCTGGCCCAGGAGGTATAGGGACCTTCAGTCAATCACAATTCTCCAATCCAGGTAGAGCTGCAAATCTCTTGTCTAACACCAATGTGTGGTACCAAACTGCCCATTTGATTCAAGAGCTGGGCTGGGTAAGCCATAGAAATAGGCTGTTGTCTAGGAGCTAGTTTGTTTAACCAACCTCCCTGATAGGGTACCCTGAAGCCATTTTCAGACGTGTCCCTGTGAGGGGCTGGCTTATAAAAATAATCCAGAGGTAAAGCCTTGATAACAGATTCTGTTAAGGGAGTGAGACTAATGTCCCTTGATAAAATACGTCCAGCAGTGAAAGGGGTATCAAAATTTACGATAACGCAATCACCTGTACCTAGTTTACGTGAACTCCCAATTCAGCTAACCATGCGTGCCATAAGAATGTTTTTAGATACACAGGGGCCCAGGGTGGTATTGTGTGTGAACCAATGATTTAATTTATTTACCAGCTGCTTATAGTCTTCATTCACCGCATTAGGGAGAGGCGGTACAGTCCCCAAAACCACCACATATGGGGTAGATTCATATGGGAGGTCGATGATTGGGAGACTTGTTAACTGGGGGTCCCTACCCTCTAGCCTCCTTTCCCTGTGAGGCACAGGAGACCCTGCTCTTATAAAGGACCGGCTTGTAATTACCAGTGTATCTGCACCACGGGCCTGATGCTATTAAGACTATTATTGTCTATCACCACACTATTTACTGCAGGCCCCACAGTAGGCCCAACCCCTGCTCCTTCCCACCCAGCTCTTTTGCCCCCGTGGCTGTATCTTCTTTGTTTGTGGATGTACTAACTGCCAGGATAACCGTCAGGTTTCAACTGATCAGCCCTTCTAGTTTAGCTAGCCTAGCTTCTACTGAGCTTATTTTTTTAAACATAGGATCTATTAAGGTGGATAACATAATTTCAGGCCTTCTCCAGAAATTCCCCTCCTAGGTACTGTCAATTAACTGCCCTCCCGTAGTCTGATTCATAGAGGTGGAATTTTCCTCTTTACAGGCACTTGTGGACGGGATAGATAATACTTTCCCACCAGATATGCCCCGTGCAGATTTATTCAATTTCGTACAACCCCGACCCTTTCTTTTTATAGAGGGGGATTCATTGTTACAATTTGATTTCAGTTTTGCTTTCTGCCCTCTAGTTGTGGCTTTAGATTTCATGGGGTAGGTTCTTGCTCCATAGATGAGCAAGAAACAGAGTTTATAACTATAACTAGGGCAGCAGATAGAGACGGACCCAACCGCGATGGGATACATCCTGGTTGAGAACCGCCAGGGAATCAGGGAATGCAGGGGTTAGGGAAAGTCTACCTTGCGGAGGCTCAAGGGATAAACTTTGTTCAGTCAATTTTATTTCATGAATGAGGGCCAATTCTGCCCTCAATATGAAGGCATCTAAAGTTCCAGCCACACTTTTACCCAAGTTTGGTTTCAGCTTATTCATGGTTGACAACTTCTGGACACACTGAGTTAATTACACAGATCCCTGATAAAGTGCAAATTCGCTTTTAAAGGCAAATTGCCTAGTGCAATATACGATATACAATGTGAAAAATACAGGCCAGTACTAAGACACAAATTAATAAAATAACAAATGTAAACACTCCTCAAAAACCTTGTTATTATACTCAAAAAGTGCTAAGTGCTTATACAATAATACAATAATTAGCAACAGCATCTATAAAAAACAATTAATCAGTTTAGTGACTCTAAAGTGCAGAGTGTGCTACAGAATCCTAACTCATAGGACAAAAGTCATAGTCCCAGATATCTAACTGGGCCAGGTTTAATGTAAAAAAGTGTAGTCACGCCTTGTCCATCAGAGCGAAGTACTTTGGGGATATGCAAATATCAGCACAGCACCTTAACTACCAGCCACCTAAAATTACGGTAACACCAGAAAGTCAACAGTACCTGCAAGCAGACCCCTACGCCTGCACAGAAACCCTCGGTGGCAGATGAAAGGGATATGACCCTGCCCTGCCTCTTCCTGGTGATCAGGAGCAAGGACGAGTCCGCCCTTGGCCCGGGCTTTACCCGGGCGCTGCCCGTGCGCGTCCCGCGCTGCGAGAGGGCAGCAGCGCTTATGATGGGGCTGGAGGCGCTGGTGTGACGCTGCTCTACCGTGCCAAGCAGGGGCTGCTGGTACTTGTAGGACGTGCCTCTCACAGCAATGGATGAGAGCGTGGAGCCGGTCCCCTCACGGCATTTCAGGAAGGCACCCAAGCCGTTCCCCTCACGGCAGAGAAAAGGTCTAAGAAGCTGTTCACGGCAAGTACAGGCATCTGTAAGTGCAACCCCTTTATGTATTCAATGTTACCTCATGTGACTTTATAATGTCATTTTGCTTGCTGTATTGGGATATGCTTTTTCTTCAAAAAACATAATTTTTTAACTTAAAAGGAGTGTCTTGGTGAAGGGCCCTTTAAAAAAGCCTTGGTCAATGATGTGTCTGTCAACTGAAGGTGGGCGGAGCCCGCAGAGTTGCTCTACACAGAATTCCGTGGAGTTGCCTAGAAGCTCCTTGGAATTCCCGGAGTTCCTCTCCGCCCTCCCCTTTAACCTGCTCAACTGGTGACGGGAAGAAGAAATTCACTCCGCCCTGAATAAGTAGATCACGCTCACAGAACATACTGCCAGCTCATCAGATGAAAGTGCCGATCGCTCCCCTACCTGCCTCCCGCCCACCACCCCCAAGAAGATAACATGAGTATGTGACATTCTATCTCCCATGCCTCGGACAGCCCAAAGACCATCACAACACTGGGGTGTCAGGTTTCTAAAACAGGAGCAGCCCAGCAAGCCACCGTCTGCCAAAACAACAACACACCAGGAGAAGCAATTACAACTGGGCAACTGGGCAACTGGAAGCTCTGTGGGCAAGAGCCACCCTGTGATGAGCCAATCAACCACATACCTGTGCCACGACCGGTTGTTCCTCTGCAGCCAGTGTTTACTGGGATAAATCAATTGCGCTTCACCTAGAGCGGCGGCACTCAAAGTACGGCCCGTGGGCCAGTTGCGGCCCGCCAGGCCACTCCATGCGGCCCCCATGAAAAACAGCAGGCACAGACACAACACCATTATCCCACCCGGAGCCCCCGCCCTCACCTGCCTCCCTGACGTCACTTGCTCACCCTGCCTTTGAGACCATTTCCTGTGCTGCCTGTGAAGGCACGCAACGCCCATTGAACTCAAAGGACTTCGCCCGCCCCCCCCCACCCCTCCCACGTCATGTGTGTCAGCCCGGGATGAGACAGCTTCCCGGGCGCACACAGCCGCACCGCACCCGAGCGCTTCACAAGTCTTTTAAAGAACTTTTGTTTGTTAATGAGGCTTTGATGTCCCCCCACTGCCCCCCTGATTAAAGCCCCTGTAGCTCCACTCTGCCTTTTTCTTGAAGAATCAACACCCCCCAAAAATATTTCTTAGCCCCCCGGAATTTGAGACTAGTTGCGCCTCTGTGCCTGTGCATGCTGCCCACAGTGTGGCCTTTTTAATGTCTCAATTGGTCCTGCTAAATCAGCTGTCTCTGTAATTACATTTTGGTTTTTATGGCCCCAAGTTAGGTTTCAGCCAAGCCCGGCCTTTCCTTGCTCAGGCTTTCAATGCCCGCACGTGGTGTAAACAAAATACATAAAACGAGGATCCAGCAATATCCTAATGTCGATCCGTGGACTGCGCCTAGCCTTTTGTTTTATGGCATGGCTTTCCATGAGATACCTACGGGCTCACTGTTGACAACAGTGGTGCTAGGAAAAGTTTGCAGGTGGAATTGGGATAGGATGCAGTTTATACACAACATTATATGTCTAGGAAGCAGCCGGATAGATATATATAAATCCGAGCTTCCCCACATTTCTTACAGGCTATTCAACTTGCTTTGTGCATTACTCAAGAAAGTGTTTTCATTTATAGTCATGGCCCAGATGTAGCATCAGGTATTTTATGCTGCAGAATTGAACAGCAAATAGTTTTGGTTTTGGCACTCGTTAGGTAGAGTCAGAGCTGAGGGGACAGGAGGACAGTGTGTACATAGAGATGAATAGACAGAGGCAGAATGAGATGGTAGAGGTAAGGGGAAGGGGAGAGAAAGGAAAACGTAGGTACTGGCAGACTGTATGAGTAGAGCATAAAAGCAGAATGAGAAGCACAGTGAGGAGGTATGGAAAAGTTAGGGTTTAATAGAAGAGAGCAAGGGAGTAGAAGCAATGTGAAATATGAGCGCAGAGTAAGGGTATTGCCGGTTATAAGGAGTGTAAGGGGGCAGGAGCAGAGTAAGGACAAGCAGAATAGGCTGCTTTACACATAAGCACTATATTGAGCGATATATATGGAAGGTGAGTGCTAAGTCAAGGACATGGGCAAGGAAATAGTGAGGGGTACAACAACAATGGAACCAACAGCTATGAGCTAGCAGCAGAGTGAAGGGAAGCAGTGGAGTGAATGTGTAGAGCAGAACTGCAGGAAGAACACAGGACTGTCTTGTCAATAGGGTAAACCTTCAGTAGAGTGAAGGTGTACAGGCACAATGAGTGGGTAGGCGCTGAGTGACGCAATAAGGCACAATGAGAGTATAGGGGCAGAGTGGTGCATTAGCATGCAATGCAAGGTTAGGCATAGGATGAGGTGTTAGGGGCACACTTAGAGGGTAGGCAGTTTGGTAGCTTATGAGGAGAGTGAGAGGAATAATGCTGAAAAAAGTATACAAATGTGGCACCAAAAGGGTGTCACCAGATAGGGGTACACCGTGATGAAGGGAGAGCAGGACCAGCATTAAAACATCAAGGTGTGGAGAGAGAATGCAGTTTAAGAACTTGGGGCCAGAGTAGGTGTAAAAGGACAGTCTGTGAGCATAGTGAAATAGAAGGGCCAGGAAATGAGTAGAAGTAGAGTGAAGAGCGGTGTAATCATGAGGTGGAGAGTCAGACAGAGGAAGCTTGGCACAGAGGTACTGGGAGCAGATTGTGATGATTGGAATGGAAAGTGGGGGTAGGGACAGTGTGAGGGGCATTTATTAGATAAGGAAATAAACATGGGTAAGAGGAGAGGCATAACAAGTGGTGAACATTGAGGGTAAAACAATAGAAGTGTAAAGTTGTGACAGAGTGCCAGGCTGCAGGATGGGTCAGGAAATTATTAAGACCAAAGTGGTGGGATGAGGGGGTAGAGTAGAAGAATATGGCAAGCATGAAACAGTCATAAGGTAGGGTCAGAGTCAGAGTGCAGGGACAGAGTGAAACCCAAGGATCACAGCAGACCCTAAGAGCAGAGTAATTGAGTGTGGGGCTCAGGGAAGAATATCAGTTGGCGTGCTGCCTGATACATGCATTATTATTAAATGATATGCCCCTACCTGAGATTATAGTCTTTTTGTAGATGACACTACAATACCTCTGCTGTATTGTTGGGCAAGCTCATTTACTAGGAGAAGGCAGCGTGAGACACAGCACGTCTCTTGCCCATTATGCCGGACATTGTGCCATTTTAAATGTGCATTACAGCCCAAGTACATTAAGGCATGTATTGTGTGGGCCCAAGCATGCACATTACAGCATGGGGCCATTTATGCTTGTACTGTCTCGGTCCATTAAGAATATGGCTGCCTGCTGTCACTGATGCTTGTATTGCCTGCGGTTACATTCATATGGTAAGTTTCATGAGCTGGGGTGTGCACAGCGGGCTGGACAGAAGACAGAAAACCTACCTCTATCAATGCACTTTGCTTTCACGCTTCTGAGTTTTGCTGGATGATCTTGGGGCTTGGTACTACAAACACTCAACAGACCCATTGAGGGTTGTTCGTAGCAACTTTAAGAGGCATAGGGGTATGACTTGTGTCTTCTGAGAGACAAATGAAGAGCGTGTCCAAGAATCTGCTCAACTGAGGGCCAAAGAGCAGGGAACTGGGTTTTTGTAAAAACAAGGCAAAGATAGAAAACTATGGTTAGAATCACACAGACCTCATTAAAAAAACATATATTGATAGCATTTATTCGGGATAAATACACAAATATATCGCATTTCGAAATACAGCACTGTCTAGTCATGATTTGAAAAGGGGGTGATTTTATTTTCACCCCAGTAGCCCTGCCCCTACTGACCCCGCCTCTCCCACCGCCCCTGCCTCCATCACGCAGGCCCAAATGTGCAGCCTTCGGTCACAAGCCAGACTGTAATTTTGGCCCCCGAGAAAAAGTTTGTGAGTACCCATGAGGATCTGAGATGAAAGATGCTTAGTTGCAGTATTTTAGAAGATGCATTCATATAATAGGAAGTGATGGCAGACAGTTTTACACTACAGCCTCAGAGCCCGTGTCGGGATACAAATAATGTTTGTAAATGAGTAATGAGCTGTGATTGATGTTTTTTAAATATGACACTTTGATTACCAGTGAAAACAAACCACTAGCTCACAGGCACTTGTTCAAATCTGGGGACTTACTGGAGACTGCAGGAAGCAAAAGTTGCTTTTTCCAAGGTTTGGCAGGACTGAAGCAGCCAGATCCAGAGCATTAGCAGCACGGAAATAAAGATTACCTCATGCTAGCATCAATCCTTTGTAAATTATGATTGTGTGTCAAGGTCACATGCTTAGGAAAGCTGATCTTTCTTAATTTATTCATGTATGCTTCCTTTCCATGAAGTTTAAAGCAATAGGAAAAGAAAATGATTAGGCTAATGCGGACTGCTTCGTTGCAGATACTGTAACATAATTAATAATTATTAGACATATCTCTTAGCCCTCCACACGTAAGAGATTCCAATGATTTACACTATCTGGTGCACGTCGTTCGGCTTTGTTTCAATAAAATCTTTGCGCCCAGGTGCGTTAGAAAGAGAATTTAAGTAACTTACCTACATTTCCTTAGATTCATTCACCTTCTTGCCTGTGCCCGCGCTGCAGGCAGTGTGTTACGAGACTGCTCAGTAATTAACTTAGGACTCCAGGAGGACTGGAGCAGGATGTTGTCACTCTCAGCTGTTTCCAAGGGGGACTTTCTCAGGGGGGTTTTCGAGGTGCAGCCGAAGGGGCAAAGGCAAACAGTCAAACAAATGACCCATTTCGTTGGCACTCGTGGCTTTAGTGTGGGTGGTCAGGTTCCCCTTTTTAGAGTGGGGGAGGCCACACTGGAGTGGAGATTCAGTTTTTCGAGTTAAGCAGTGTGGTTAGTCTGCTGCAGAGAACTGAAGGAAGTGGAGAGTCCAACTAGCCATTGCCAAGCACAAGTTAGTGGGGGCTATACATCGGGCAAAATCTGAACTCTTTTGAGTTCTTACACTGTTTACTTTCCCAACATAGCAGGCACCACGCCTACAATAATGGGGGTGGGCTGGCGCCAGCAAACTCCGCTACGATTTGCGAGAGGCGGAGTACTTTTGCAGAACTTCGTTCTCCAAGCAGATCGCAGAGTTTGCAAAACTGCGCAAAGCAGATCTTACTCCCACCTCGCCGCCAAGACATGGAACACCCTCCCCACCCACCTACACCAGACCCAGGACCTGTTGACCTTCAGGAGACTTCTCAAGACCTTTCTCTATGACCAGTAGCTGCCGTCCCTTAGCGCCTTGAGACCCTCACGGGTGAGTAGCACACTCTACGACTCCACAAATTACTGATTGATCGATTGATTGAAAGTCCATCAGCGTAGCGGTGCTCACCGCTGACCTTTACTGTCAACATGCTTTTCGACTCCGGAACTAAGATTACTCTAATCCTATCTGGTGCACGTTGTTCGGCTTTGTTTAAATAAAATCTTTGCGCGCAGGCGCGTTAGAAAGATAATTTAAGTAACTTACCTACATTGCCTTAGATTCATTCACCTTCTTGCCTGTGCCCGCGCTGCAGGCAGTGTGTTACGAGACTACTCAGTAATTAACTTAGGACTCCAGGAGGACTGGAGCAGGATGTCGTCTCTTTCAGCTGTTTCCAAGGGGGACTTTCTCTGGGGGGTTTTCGAGGTACAGCCAAAGGGGCAAAGGCAAACAGTCAAACAAATGACCCATTTTGTTGGCACTCGTGGCTTTAGTGCGGGTGGTCGCGATCCCCCTTTTTAGAGTGGGGGAGGCCACACTGGAGTGGAGATTCAGTTTTTCGAGTTAAGCAGCGTGGCTAGTCTGCTGCAGAGAACTGAAGGAAGTGGAGAGTGGAGAGTCCAACTAGCCATTGCCAAGCACACGTTAGTGGGGGCTATACATCGGGCAAAATCTGAACTCTTACACTGTTTACTTCCCCCACATAGCAAGCACTACGCCTACAATAATGGGGGTGGGCTGGCACCAGCAAACTCCGCTACGCTTTGCGAGAGGCGGAGTACTTTTGCAGAACTTCGTTCTCCAAGCAGATCGCAGAGTTTGCAAAACTGCGCAAAGCTGATCTTACTCCCACCTCGCCGCCAAGACATGGAACACCCTCCCCACCCACCTTCACCAGACCCAGGACCTGATGACCTTCAGGAGACTTCTCAAGACCTGGCTCTATGACCAGTAGCTGCCTTCCCCATGCCCCTTAGCACCTTGAGACCCTCACGGTTGAGTAGCACACTCTACGACTCCACAAATTACTGATTGATCGATTGATTGAAAGTCCGTCAGCGTAGCGGAGCTCACCGCTGACCATTACTGTCAACATGCTTTTCGACTCCGGAACTAAGATTACTCTAATCCCAAAACTATATTTGAGCAACATTTGTTTACTTATTGATGGTGAGACAATAGATCGCTTAGGGTATTTTGGGGGACAATTGATTTTAAAGGAAGGATCATTCCTGCAAAGATATATGTGTCAATGAAAGGGGACTTGTTAATGAGTTTGTTTAATCAACGGTATCTGTATGTATATTTGGATCCTAATGAAAACCCCTCTGTGTGTTTGAAAGAGATTCTTTCTGTCAGATGAGGGAGTGAAATTTTGACCAAGGAATTTACAGATGTATTTAAGAAAGAACTGGGTGTTGCACAGATTACATGACCTGAATCAAACTTAAATTGAATGTCATTCCTAAGGTGGCAAGGGTGAGAGGGGTACCCCTGTTAGTTAATGAGAGTATGAGAACTGAACTGGACAAACGTTTGGTTCGGGGAATGGAGTGATTCAGGAGGTTGAAGCCACAGAATGAGTAACGGCCCGAAAGGCCACTGGAGAGGCTAGGCTTTGCATTGACATGAAAGAGCTCAACAAAGTGGTGGTGGTTGATCATTACCCACTTCCTAACATCAATTAGATGTTGTGCTCTCTTGGGGGTGCAAAAATGTTTTCTTCATTAGACGTATCTTCGGCCTATCATCAGGCCAGGCTTTATCCTCTCTCTCAAGATCTCACGGCTTTCGTCACTCTATTTAGCACCTTTACATTTTTGAGGATGAATGTTGGTCTTATTTCTGCAGCATCTGTTTTCAGAGAGCAATGGAGGGAATTGTTTCAGGGAATTAAGGGAGTAAAGATCTATCAGTATGACATTCTGATTGTTGGGGTCGATCTTGAAGAGAATGATGAAAGGTTGAGATCAGTGTTGAAGAAATTATTAAATGCTGGTCTCACACTTAGGTCAGACAAGTGTAAGTTTGATGTTGATGAAATTGAGTCCCAGGGACGTCTAGTGTCAGCTTCTGGAATAAGGCCCAAACCCTTGTTGGTTTACTCTATCTGTAAACTAGCATCACCCAAAACCAAGGAAGAGCGTGTGGAATTTTTGGGGATGGCCGAGTTCTATAATAAGTTTGTGCCACATTTTGCTGATAAGACCTTCTGCATGAGTGGTTTGCTTAGGAAAGGACACGAGTTTGTATGGTGCGATGGTTGTGAGAAGGAATCTGTGTCCATTATGGAGCATTTGTGCGAAGCCCCAAATCTGGGAATCTTTGAACCCTTGAAATCTTCATATGTCATGACAGATGCCAATTCAAAAGGTGTAGGGGCTGTTTTGGTGCAAAAGGTGGGTAGTGTGGACAAAACGATATTATTCTTGTCTAGACCATTAAGAGGAGCTGAGTCTAATTATGCAGTCGTTAAAAATGAGGCTCTGGGTGTTTTCTGGGCAATACACAAGTTAAGAAAGTTTCTGTGGGGTAAGAAGTTAAAAGTATTAATGAATCACAAGCCTTTGAAAGACGTGTTTACCAAGAAAGGTATTGATTTTGTGTTGCATCGGATAAGAAAATGGGCTGTGGCATTGAACGAGTTTGAATTTGAGGTCCCATAATTTCCCCGGCTCTTGTAACATCTTGGCAGATTTTCTTACCAGGTTAACATATACGGAGGCTGAGGTCACTGTAGAAGGTAATTGGTTGGAGGTGAAATGTTTTAGGAAGAGATCAATGCTTGTTTGATCAGTGAAGGGGCACTTCTGGAGAAAGAACGGAGGGACTGTTTAGCCAATGATCAGTAGCTGCAAAGAGTCCTGATGTATGTTCTATGGAAATGGGTGGAGTAGAAAGATTGTGAGGAAGAAATAAAAGGTTTTTGGCAAGTCAAGAAAAAAACTGGCTGTTGTTGAGGGTCTTCTCATGAGAGGAAGCAAGTTATTTCCTCCTTGTAGTCTCAGGGTCAAATTGGTGAAGGGTACTCCTGCCAGTCATATGGGCATCGCAAAGACTAAGGAACGGATTGAAGAGTCGTATTGGTGACTGGGTATGGACTTGCAGATTGAAAGACTGGTTCGAGACTGCAGAGAATGCTCAAACAGTGACAAAATTCTGAAATGCAGGGTACAACCTATGGAGATAGGTACACACGCTACTGGTCCCTGGTCCGACATTGCAATCAACATCTTAGGTCCAGTCAAAACTCAGGAGAGGTATATTTTGGTCTGTCTTGATTTGTTTTCACGATGGCCTCAAATTAAGATTTTTGAATCTGTGGTAGTAATAGAGTTTCTGGAGGAATTATTTGAGCAGGAGTGTTTCCCGCTATCTATTTTGTCTGATAACGGAGTGCAGTTTACCCCAAAGTTAGTGGAAAGTTTTCTGAAAGAGAGGGGTATCATACATAAGAAAGCAGCGTTGTATCACCCAGAGAGTAATTGTGTTGTTGAGAGCTTTGTGAAGGTACTGAAGGAGACCTTACAACAAGAGCTGGGAGTTAGCCATGAAAAAGAAGGTACGTGAGTATAGATTTACACCACATTCCTCAACTGGTGTTGCTCCATTTCATTTGTTCAAAGGCAGGATTGCCAACACAGAAGTGAATGAATGAATGAATGAATTTGGGATTTGTATTGTGCGACTTAACCCGGAGGCATCAAGGCGCATCTGATGGAAAAGCTGAGTGGCCGGTGACACACGAAGAGGGGGATTAAAGGTAAGATTCTGCGAAAAACCAGGCTTTTAGACCTTTACAGAAAAGGGCGAGGGACGGCTGGCCCTTAAGGTCAGCTGGAAGCGAGTTCCACAGTTTTGGGGCAAGGGAGAAAAAAGCCCTCCCTCCCCACCTTGTCTTAAAGGTTCGGGGAATAGACAGAAGGCATTTGTGGGCCGATCGCAGGGCTCAGCCTGGGGTGTAGAAGGACACAAGGGACCCAATGTCCTCAGCACCTAGACCGTGTAGAACACGGTAGGTAAGGACAAGAATCTTAAAATTAATCCTTGCCTGTACAGGCAGCCAGTGAAGATTTTTTCTGATCCCGGATCCAGAGGAGCATCTGGGGGCATCAACTACAAATCTAGCTGCTGCGTTCTGGACAACTTGGAGGCGATGGATGAGCTTTTTGCTTATACCCAAGTAGAAGGCATTGCAGTAGTCCAGACGAGGAGAGATGAGAGCCACCGAAACCTGTTTCCGGGCGTCCGGGGAGAGATAGTGTGCGAGTTTTCTAAGGATCCTCAAGACACCACAGCAGGTGGAGACAGTCTTGTTGACTTGTTTGTCAAAAGCAAGTGTGGTGTCGATGATAACCCCCAGATTGCGGGCAACTAGGGACGGCTTGGGGCATGTTCCGAGGGCAGGCGGCCACCAGTCATCCGACCAGACATCTTGTTTGCCACCTAAGATGAGGACCTCAGTCTTTTCCCCATTAAGTTTGAGGAAGTTTGAGGTCATCCAGCCTGCCACGGCTTCCATGCAGTTCTTAAAATTTAAGTCCGTGGACTCAACAGAATGAGATAGGGAGACCATTATCTGGGTGTCGTCAACATACGACAAACCTTCCAGTCCGAAGGATCTAACAAGTATTGCAAGTGGGGCCACATATATGTTGAAGAGTGTGGGGCTCAAGGATGAGCCCTGTGGGACCCCACATTGCAGAGGCTTGGCGGAGGAGAGAAAGTCGCCCAGTTTGACCCTTTGGGCACGCTGGTTGAG
The DNA here is from genome assembly GCF_964261635.1 of Lissotriton helveticus. Lineage (NCBI taxonomy): Eukaryota > Metazoa > Chordata > Amphibia > Caudata > Salamandridae > Lissotriton > Lissotriton helveticus. The sequence continues at coordinate 778,634,813 of NC_136063.1, read as the reverse complement.
GAAGGATGTCAGGAGACCCAGAGCCAGTCTTTCCACTCCCATCTTGCCAAGACGAGTGGCCAGAATGGAGGGGGACATGGTGTCAAAGGTGGTTGTAAGGTCGAGCAGGATCAGAAGGGTAGTCTTACCACTGTCGACCTTGGCGCGGAAGTTGTTGACCACCGCTGTAAGGGCTGACTCTGTGCTGTGCGCCATCCGAAAGCCATGCTTAGAGGGGTCTAGCAGGCTAGCTTTGTTCAGGAAGGCACTAAGATGGTGATTGAGGTGGGCCTTGAGCATCTTGGCGGGGGCAGGAAGAAGGGATATGGGGCGGAAGTTTTTTAGGATCCAAGGATCCAAAGTTGGCTTTTTCAGGAGAGGCTTGACAATGGCCAACTTCCAGGTTGCGGGGAAGACGGCATTCGAATTTGCCAAATTCATTACATCCAGCAAGGGGGGAAGCAGGACCTCTCTGCAGTTCTTCAAAATTTTGAGAGGGCAGGGGTCCAGAGGGGATCCCGATTTGAGTTTGTCGAGAAGCTCATTTAAGACTTCAGAGGTCAGTCGAGGAAAATTAGACAGGTATCCTCGGGGAGCCGAAAGCGGGCTCGGCCAAGAAGGAAGGACAGGTGGCGAGACGGGTTCCTGAATAGAGTTGAGGGCTTCTAGGGCGGTATAGATGTCCACAATTTTGGTGTGAAAAAACACGGAGATCTGATCGCAAAGTTCTTGAGATGCGACAATGGGATCTGGATGCTGCACAAGAGACAGGGAATCCACAATGTTGAAAAGATCTCTAGGGGAACTGAGGGAGGTTGTCAGATTGGTAAAGTATGACTGTTTGGCTGCCAGAATTGCGGCCTTGTAGCCTATAATAAGGTTTTTGTGTTTGGTTCTTTCATCTGGGTCAGGGTGGGCTCTCCAGAATCTTTCCTGCCTCCTGCACTCCTGCCTGAGGAGTCTAAGGGAGTCAGAGAACCACGGGGCAGGCAGACGGACGTTTCCTGGCGCAGTAGTGTGGTTTGGCGGGGGCAAGGATGTTAACTGCCTCCGAGATGGTATTGACAAGCTCCCGAGCGGCAGTATCCGTATCAATTTTGGGAGAGGACTTGAAATTAGCGATGATGGAGCCAAGGGCCTCGTTGTTCAGTCCCTGTAGTTCCTTTTCAAAGTCCAGATGTTATTGTCCTTTGCGGGCGGATCCCGCAGTCCAGATGTGAACTCGATAGGGACTGCCTTATGATCCGACCAGTAAAGGGGGAGGGGAAGGCCTACTTCCAGTCTACGATCGTTGGTAAAGACCCCGTCCAGTGTGTGGCCAGCAGAGTGGGTAGAGCTTTCCACTCTTTGTAAAAGACCACAGGAGGCCAATGAATCCACCAGAGATATAGTGTCGGGTGATTTAAAATTTTCCAAATGAAAATTGAAATCGCCAAGAATGGTGAAATTGAGTTTATCAATGAATGGTTCAAGAATTTCTAGTAGACCCACGGTAAAGGCCGGCCTGGGGCCAGGGGGTCTATAGATTAGAATGCCCGTAAAGGACACCATGGGAGAGGGGCTAAGGGAGAAATGAGCAGCCTGGAAGGAGTTCTGAGGGGAAGGGAGGCACTCAATACGGCAGGTTGATGAGATCTTATGTAGAATGCCAATTCCCCCCTCCCTTTTCGGCCCTCTCTGTCCAGTCTCACAAAAGCATAACCATAGGGGATGGCATCAACCAGGTCAGGACCAGCTGATTCTGAGCCCCAGGTTTCGGTGACAAAGGCCCACGAGGGCTTCCTCTCTGAGATAAAATCTCTGAAGGCAATATTGTTTTTCACTAGGGAGCGAGGATTTATAAGAAAGCCCGTTTCTCCAGAGGGGGGGAAGGGGATTGTGTCCCAATTACAGTCGGGGTACCCGGGGGTGTGAGTGGGGAAGTGTTACTCGAATCCCTAGAGCACCAACACTCAAAACCGTCTCGCAGTTTCTCCGGTACATACTTATGATGACAGCTTTGCCAGGATGGCCTGAGTGCTTTAAGGGTGCCTAGGGAGTAGGCAGGGTTTGTAATGCAAATTGATACTTGTATAGCGCACTACTCACCCGCAAGGGTCTCAAGGCGCTTGTAGGAATACCACTGTGGAACCCATCCTGGTTTCCCTGTGAGGTGTCCACTCCTGGGCACCCCCAAGGTGGAGGCCAGGCATCCTTAGCGTTGTGGGGGCCGTTGTGGAGATTAAGCAAGCTATTGCCCAGAGTTGCAGAGTGGGACTCCATGATTGGAATAGGCACCTGTAGTGTAGTGTAGTGTAGTTCCTATTATCCCAATAGGCTCTGCGCATTGGAATAATATCTTCAATAGTATAGACGTAGGACTGAGGTTAACTAGGTCTTCTACCGACGATATTAGACTTAAAGTTATGTGTGTGCCAGCTAGCTCAGAGTTCACTAGAAACTTTCTCGAATAGGCAAGGAGGAGTTTAACCTCCCTGGATAGACAAGAAGGGATTTAGTTTCTGACAACCATAGAACATGACAACTTTGCTCTCCCCTAATCAAGAGTATATCTCCAGAGTCGTCTGAAAACAAAAGACAACTTATTTTACTCAGTCAGTACGTGCATTCTTAGTTTCACCAGATTGTAGAGAAAAGGAAGAGACGGGCGTGTTCAATAAAAAGGTGTTATTTATTGATCAGTCTCCTTTCTCATACAAGAGAAATGAATCGCTATTATTGCAATACTTATAGTTAAGTAAAGTGCATACAGTAAAAACAGAATTATAAAATAATACTGTAAAAGCATTGATATGGTTTCTTAGCCATATGATACTTAAAATGGATAAAATAGATATATACATATATACATTGACTAATCGTACTCAACTGGTGCTTCTAACTACGCCTACCCCAGTGTATCTGACCTAAGCCTAATACGTGGGCGGGAGTAGATAAGTAGCAGTTTAAGTTAAGTTTGCTTTGCCAAGGATCTGATTCAAGAATTCTCTGTGAGGGGTTATTCAGTTTAGTACCTGGGATTTAGAAGGCTGGAGGGCTGGTATCTCAATCTAAGGCCTCGATATCCCAGTTGCCCGCAAGGGCGGCTGGAAATGCCGGGGCTGGATTTCTCGGCAAGAGAAAAGGCAGCGTCTCTCTCTCAGCGCGTCAAAAGGGAGGGGCAGCGTCCGTGGGCTTCCTGCATCTGCTGGGCTCCTCGGCAAGTATCGCTGCTCCAATCTCGTCACCACCGTGTGTTTGCTTAGGGCAATGTCGGTAATATTTATACCTGAAAGGTGCCGAGATTGACGTAAGGATGGACATAAATACGTCAATAAGGATGTCATAAGAACTGGTCGTTCGTACATTCTTTACTGGAGTTCTTGGTTAAATCAAAACAATAGCTGCGGGGGATTTCCCAGGTTGCTGGAGGTTTGATTTGTTTTGAGAACTCGGTATGCTTTCTATGGGGGCTGGGGGAATAGTGCTTGCCTAACGTGGTAGCATGCGCTATGACCTAATCAGAAAACGGGTTTCTGTGCCGTTGTATGGCCACTATTGATTTATTAACCGGACAAGGGTCAGAAACAGGAATATTGATACAGTTCCCATAGGAAATACATCACACCCACTCCACGGAATCTATGTCCATATTTACTAACCTAAGCATAGTAGTGTAGTTCCTATTATCCCAATAGGCTCTGCGCATTGGAATAATATCTTCAATAGTATAGACGTAGGACTAAGGTTAACTAGGTCTTCTACCGACGATATTAGACTTAAAGTTATGTGTGTGCCAGCTAGCTCAGAGTTCACTAGAAACTTTCTCGAATAGGCAAGGAGGAGTTTAACCTCCCTGGATAGACAAGAAGGGATTTAGTTTCTGACAACCATAGAACATGACAACTTTGCTCTCCCCTAATCAAGAGTATATCTCCAGAGTCGTCTGAAAACAAAAGACAACTTATTTTACTCAGTCAGTACGTGCATTCTTAGTTTCACCAGATTGTAGATAAAAGGAAGAGACGGGCGTGTTCAATAAAAAGGTGTTATTTATTGATCAGTCTCCTTTCTCATACAAGAGAAATGAATCGCTATTATTGCAATACTTATAGTTAAGTAAAGTGCATACAGTAAAAACAGAATTATAAAATAATACTGTAAAAGCAGTGATATGGTTTCTTAGCAATATGATACTTAAAATGGATAAAATAGATATATACATATATACATTGACTAATCGTACTCAACAGGTGCTTCTAACTACGCCTACCCCAGTGTATCTGACCTAAGCCTAGTAAACATAACTAATATTGTATGTGTATTCAAACCGCCCCAAAATACATTAATTTGCATTAAATTTGGATATGCGTAATATATGAAAAAGGAATATAGTTACTGTATGCATTCAAGCAGTGTAATCATTCAAAGAGGATGCACATTTTATATCAGCACGAATGATTTGCGAAAATAACACATGAAATGGCTCTTAATACAGAAGAAAAAGTGCGAGACCATTTCATCACATAGAAATACAATGGTATGTGTAAATAACCTAGAGGTCGAGGTAATGTCTTCTAGAGGTACCTAAAAATAGAATTGTCTGTTCTCTAAGAATAGTTTACTTTAAGCAGAAGATAAGTGCCTGAAAGGTAAATATTTTGGATGTTTGGAGAACGTTCCTGTTTGCAGGAGCAGACTCGAGAAATTCTTAGTGGCTTTATTTTTAAATTTGAAGGCCAAATTCAGAGTTCAGGGAACGCTGTGTGCACGTTTGCTCAAAGTCATTCTTTCTGTTCTGGTGAAAACATCATATCATTTAGATGTTCGAAAAAACAGTCAACAGCTTCTGGTGAGAGTTCGACAAGGTTGGAAAACGACGCTACCATGCAGTCATGAGCATGATTGCTTTCAGTGATGGTTTGATCAGCATAGCTGACAGATGGTTGTACCTGATCGATGCTGCTTTCATCTTGTACTTCACTACCCTTCATTCGCAGTGGTGAAATCTCCACAAATGCCGTCATCAGGATTGGTAGCCGCTGGGGACAGCACAATGCATGAGCCTTAACTGGACTCAACAAAGTCTCTGCATCCAATGGCACTTCTGATTGTAGTGTGAGACAGGTGTCCAACACGCATTCTTCGCCGCATAGCAAGCACCTTAATACAGGCATAACACAGGTCTGCCACAAGGGTCTGAATGAAAGAAACCAAGTCATATTTAAATCGCGTAGCCATGCTAATCCAAGGACTTTAGTTATGCGGTCCCGGTAGCGGATAGCTAGGATCGTTTCTTCCATTGTTGTTGGAGTCATGTCTGTGACACGGTTTGCCATATTGAAGCAAAAGTAGCAAAAATAGGACGCCTGCTACTAGTCCCAACAGGAGTGGTAGTCCGCCAAAGAGAGAATGGACAAAGTTTGGGAAAATACCCAGGATCGCTTTGAATGGTGTTAAAGCGCCTGAAAAAACTGTCTTAAATACACTGGCGATACCACTGGTATCAGAAATATTTAAGATTTCGTTTAGTATTTCTGCGAAGTGTAGGGGGCTATTCGTTGATAGCAGTGAGTGAATCTCTGCCGTTGCCCTTGCAACTTGGAGATCATACGTTTCTTTTGATGACGTCAACCTGGTTGGTGTCTGTAGGAGCACAGTCTTCATTCTGCTTAAAGTATCAATTCGAATAGAAGAGAAATTAAAACTGGGCCATAACCTTGCCTCCCTGTCTGGAGTATCGTTCGGGAACAATACTCTTTCACAGCACATGACCCTGGTAGTCACGCTTACGAGATAAGGTTTTCCGGGCATTAGGCTGCAACATCTGCGATCTACAATTAGAATGTAACTCCCGTTCGAGAGTCTCCTAAAGAATGGTTCTATTCGTGTTGCAGGTGTGCCTAGCTGGTGACATGAAAGGTTATTTGAAGTCCCTTCACAGGCCCCATGCAAACTTAAACCCTGACACAGAAGTATACCACTTAGTGATTTTGCACAATTATTGCCACTAAGAAATACACTCTGTCCTTTATTACTAACACATGTGTGTGTATAGGGCAAGTCCCATGTCGACTTAATGTATCCTTTACCCAACCTTTCATACTGGCCTGCCTGTATATATTTTTGGCAGTACTGAAACTGGAAAGTTGTTATCGGAATATTTATTATCCCATGTATTATCCATTCAATGATAGGTCGTTCTGACATTGTCAATGGTAATCTCTCAAGTTTTTCAATGCTCAGAATCGTATAGTCAGCACCCTTCTGTGCCAAACTGATTTGCTTATCAGTAAGGTTAAAGATATTAAATAATGACGTTGTGTTGATTAAACGCCAAGGCACATAGCCTGAATGCAGATTTTGTAACGTCCAGCCAAGCTGTACAATAGAACGCAATTGAGACTGACCGTGTTGTAACATCAGTAAGTCTTGCTCTATTATATCGATTGCTGAAGACACAATACTGTCCAGTGAATATATTCTGGAAGACAGAGTCATTAACCCATTGTCTACAACAGAAAGTGATTTTTCCAAATTAACACTGTCAATTTCCCGTATTTTTTCTGCTGTCTCAATTTGAGTTTCTTTCCAAGCTTCATTATAAGCTGCATATATAGAGGCCGCTATGAAACGTTTTTTTTTTCACAACAAATCGCTATGAAACGTTTTTGACGCTGTTTGCGTGGTCCCATAATGAAATCGCGCAAGTCAGCACCTTCTTTAAGTAAAGTTAGGTGTTGCTTAATTTCAGCCAGTGTGGATGTATGTAGCCAGTGAAGGCAGAGCTTTCCTACACTGTAAGTAGTTACAATCCCTGGATGTTGTCTCTGGGAGTATCTTGGGTCTGGCCTGGTCAATGTGAAACCCTGTATTTTGTTCAGGAATCTGTCTTGACAGGTATTAGTGTCTGTGGGCCAGATCAACCATTGTTTCCATTCAGGATGTGTTCTGTTTTGGTTTAAAATACTGGTTACGTCTATCTCAACATCAGAGGTGCTATTACTATCCATTGTTGGCTTTGGAATAGACGGTTTGTTTAAGTCCTTGATTTTGGCTAGACCAAGACTGGTGGTCTGCTGAATTGTGTCATTCAAAAATATAATTTGTTCTGGGATCATGCAGGCTCTAAATAAAGATTATATACCTTGCACTTGCCAATCTTTTGTGCCCCAGATCGTTTTCGTTTCAATGTTATCATTCCAGAAATCAAAACCAAATGTATTCATTTTTTCAAAATATGAGTCAGAATATATCAATTTTGTGTTTGTAAGCATGGTTTTCACTCCTGTCTTATTTAACAATTTCGGCAAGCAAAAAAGTGTTGTACAGAGTTCCCCAGTGTGAGCCAGTGTTATAGCTCAGTCGATTGTCTCTCTCAGTTAGGGTGGCGGGACAAGTGCATGGTGTAGACCCTTTTCAGAATTTTAGGATACCTCACACAAGTCACCGACAGGCCAACACCTGTTGTCCCAATCGGTGTCCGTCCAGCGTCATCATTGGTATCCTGCTCCTACGGCAGGCTGGCGGTGCAATGCCCGTCGGGCAGCCCAAAGGGCCGCACTTTGATGGAGATCTTTTATTCCGAGCCAGCGGGTGTATGTGTGTGAGGGACCTAGGGAGTGCAATAGTGAGCAAGGGGGTGTGTGTGTGTAGAGTTAAAAGAAGTCAGTCGAGTCCATTAAGAATAGCTTTAATGATCAGGCTCGCTGCTTTGTTAAAATTAAGGGGTATTAAGGAGTGATAGACAATGAGACCAATCCTTATTCAACCCTTCATGTGAAAACGGTCGACATGTTTCTTGCCGTAAGGGCAATTCATCAGGACCATAGTGCTCATATAATTGCTGGGTGTCTACTAGATTGCGAAGACCCCCATATACGACCTGAGTGGTGTCGTACTGGAATGGTTCCAGGCGGGAAACCTACTGGAAACTGAAAATTTGAATAAACAGACATACATGGTGTTAGAGTATGCTAGCAACAGTTGACATCAGCAGGTGCCTGTGTATCAAGGTGACTTGACCGTGCATATCCCGTGAGTATAAACGCTCTGCCATAGCAAATTGCATGATACTGTGAGAGAGAGGTGATAATAAAACCAGTGCGCACAGTCGAACACGCTCTATATGTGAGCAGTCATGCTGTAAGTTTTTAAAGCATGCATCTCAGTGCAAAGGGCGTGGCTCACGACTATGCGACTTGCCGAGTCCTGTGTGAACCCAATGTGCCGGGCCATTAGTGATGTAGCGCCCCAACCCAGTCAGTTGGTAAGGGCGGCCCGTTTATTCATTACAAAGTTATGAATATACAGAAATGCAGACTGAATAGTTCAGCCGGACATTCCAATAGATAAAAAATGGAAAAGAAACCGCAAATATAAACACAATACACATATATACAAATTCAAGGCGCTCATATCCAGTCTGACACTCCGTCATGTGCTCAAGACCGGTATTTGCGTGGTGATCGCGGCACAGACAAAAACGGCCAAAACAAGGATAGTGCCCTGATTAGCGTGTGCGCGTGAGCGCGAACAATGCCAACAATGATGACAACGCGCTTACCCGCTCATATGGATCCGGGTGCCTCACAAGCTGTCCATGTGGGGCCAACAGCGGGTGAGAGGTTCCTCTGGGGAAAGTAAGGCAACCCGCTGGGTTAACGGAAGAAGTGAAAAGTAAAAAGTAAAAAGTAAACACCATCACGCAGCGTCCCTCGTGAAGGGGATCCGCTGGCGGATGGCTGGCCGGGCGTCTAGCATAGAGCGCGCGGTCTATGAAAGTGGCTCCACACCTTACCTCAAGCGTCGCTGAAGGCGGGCATCTCAGCACCTACCCCCCCACGGTCGCAAGTAGCAAGGACAGCCGGCTAGGATGCCCGGGAGTCTACAGTATAGTTAAAGGGAAATTGACAACGGGCGCGCACCAAGCGGGGGGCGTGTCCCTCTGGTTGCTCTGCCCCGGAATGCAAGAGTGGAAAGTGAGAAGGGGTTAGCTCGAGGCAGCAGCTAGGACGCCCTTCAATGCGGGGGCCATCTTGGAATGTGCAGTAGAAGCTGATTTGTTATCCCAGTACTCATTAAGGAATGGACAATAAAGTCCATAATCATGCCTATCTGGCGAGGGCAGTCCAGGGCACCCCCTCGTTCAATCCCCGTTCCTCGCACTGTAATCGGTGTACCCATCTTTGTTCAAGTCGGAAGAGGGCTTGTTGATTGGAGTTAGGTACACACTCTAGTACTGCCCACCTGATGTTTTCTGGGCGATGATGATTAATTTTGCAGTGTTCATACAGTCTAGTGTGCGATTTTTGGCACCGAATGTTGCTGTTGTGCTCAATTATACGTTGTTTGATCGGACGCATGGTCATCCCAATGTATACCAGGTCGCAAGGGCAGATCAACACATAGATGCACTTGGAACTATTGCAGTTGGTATGTTTATTCATTGTCCATGTGAAGTCGCCCGGGAGTACAATGGTCTTGCCTTGGATGGTTTGGGGGCAGACAACGCAGGACCCACAGCGATAGTGTCCAGTTACTGGGGGAAGGTCCCAAAGAGTGCTGGCAGTCTGGGTGTTGGTCTTCTTAGGACGGGTGTGGATCAGCGTGTCCTTCAAATTAGCCGTCCTCTTAAAAGCAAAGCGAGGACGTGGGAGTTCCAACCCCACAGAATTGAGAAGGTCCCAATGTGAGGTGATCGTTTTTTTGATGAACGAGGAGTGTTTCGTGAAAGAAGTCACACAAACAATCGTGTCCTCTTGTGCTTTGGGGTGTATTTCGAGCAGGGCCTCCCTGTTATTGTTAAGGGCTCTCTTAGTGGAGGTTTTCAAGAGATGAGTGGGATAGCCCCGGGCCTGAAGCTTGGTCTGCAAGGATCGGGCTTGCTGCTTGTAATCAGTAGTTGAGCTACAATTCCTCCGGAGGCGGAGAAATTGGCCGAAAGGTAAATTGTCCCTGAGGGATCTAGTGTGGTGGCTGGTGTAAGATAATAAACTGTTCCTATCAGTATCCTTTTTGTACAGAGTGGTACTGATGGTGGTAGGTTCCAGTGATATAGAGAGGTCCAGAAATGGTATGGATTGATTGGAAATCGTGCCCGTGAATTTTAAAAAAGGGTTCTGTTGGTTTATCCACGAGCAAAAGGCCTCACAGGTCGAGCGGTCACCCTTCCAGAACACCAGGATGTCGTCGATATACCGGCGCCAACACGTGAGGTTTTCACGAAACGGGTTCTGTTCAGGGGGGTAGATGTACTCCTCTTCAAACAATGCCATATAAATGCATGCCAGGCTCGGCGCAAAGGTCGAACCCATCGATGTTCCACGGATCTGATGGTATAGGTTCGACCCGTATTTGAAGAAGTTCTCGGTTAGTGCAATGTGTGCCAGCTCCATGATGAAGGAGATTGGGGTGGGAGACTGCCACTCTTCTCTTCGGAGTAGGGCCTCCACTGCTTCCAGCGTGGCCTGTTGTGGAATATTTGTATATAATGCTTCCACATCGAGGGTAAGGAGGAGGTCGATGTCTTCCCTGCCATCCATATCGTCAATGAGGCGTAACACATCTCTGGTGTCTTGAAGATAAGACGGGATCGATTTGACCAGAGGCTGAAGAAAAGCATCACAGAACTGGGAAAGGGGTTCTAAAAGAGAACCGATGCCTGACACAATTGGTCTCCCTGGGACCGGACTGGTACCTTTGTGTATTTTTGGTAGTGTATAAAAATACGGTGTTATCGGGTCCGTTGTAACCAGGAATTCTGCCTCATTCTTGCTGATCCATTCGTTGGTCTCTGCTTCAATAACCAGAGACATCACAGTGGTAGTTAATCGATTGGTGGGATCCTCAGTTAGTAGTCTATAGTGTGTGGTATTGGCCAGTTGGCGTCTACACTCCCTATCATAGTCGTCATGATTCTGTATGACCGTCGCTCCCCCTTTGTCCGCCTGCTTAATAACAATTGAGGGGTCCCTACCGAGGGCGTTAGCTGCCTGTCTCTCAGCATTGGACAAATTGTTGAAGGGTTTGGTTGTAGGGATCTTCTGCATAGTTTTCAAAACAGCTCTTTCAAAAGTTAGGACCTCTGGAGGTACCATCCCGTCGGACGGGGTAAAGGTCGAAGGTTTCCTCAGGCCTGTATCGTCGCTGGAGGGTATTTGTCGATTATCAAAAAACGCTCGAAGGCGTATCTTCCTGAAAAACTGTTTAAGCTCGATCATCTCCTGAAAGGAGTCAGGGGTTGGGGTAGGGACAAAACCCAGGCCTTTTTCCAGAACACTCGTCTCTGGGCTCGAGAGAATTCTGTTTGATAGATTCACGACTAGACTCGTCTCCCTCTGGTTGTCGCGCTCCTGGTCTCCACTCCGGTTGGCTCCGGCCAAATTTAACAATTTGAAATAGAATGTTTCTGCATTACTTGCGTTAAACCCTGAAAAGTATGAATATTTATCATAAAATGTTTTCGAACTACCTTTTGGTGGAGTTGCACAATGTTCCCATTGGTTATAATTTAAAACATTTCTAGGCTGAGTAGATTTATGCAGATAATGGTTACCATAATGGTTATAGCAAAACATTTGATCGTATTAGATGAACCTTGTAAATAATCATGTACTGTAAATTTAGCTGACATCACTAGGTCAGACATCATATTATTAATACTTTCAAAGTCCCAATCATCAGCAAATGTGCTTGGTTTTACAAAGTCACTTAATGAAATCTTAAATTGGTGTGAGTACTTCAGGAGTTCAACCGGACCATATATTTCATATTCGGTTTTGTCCCATGCTACCCCGCCGGGTATAGGATTGGCTGTGAAGTTTACAGACGAAAGTTCTCTTTTCTCGTCGTGTGAAGATGTGTGCGGTTTAAGGACCAAGTTGATATTCTGGCTTGCTGTGTCCATTTTAGCATATTTTCCCTCAATGAAATGTCCCAAGCATAGTACCATGATGAGCCAAAGTATGAGGATAAATGCACCAAATGCCACCCAAATTTCAATCCATGGAGAAATCAGATAGGTTTCTTTCAGTTGATAAAAAAGTTTCTTTGCTTTGTCTTTAAAAGTTCTTTTTGTTGGATGATCGTCAGGTTCATTCAGATCTTCAGAAAAATCATCGAAGTTGATGAAGTAGCCGGATGCTGTTCTGTCAATTGTTTCAATTGCATCTGGATTACTTTTTGCTTTTAGAATTTGCTTTGTTTCATTAGCATAGTCCTTTACATCATTGTAGAGTGGAGTTTCTTGATGTAAAGTTTTGATTTGAGTTTTAAGAGGTTCAAGTTCCATGACTTTGTTGCATAGTCCTTGTTGTTTTACTGTAGGTTTATCAATTGTGATTAGTCTTTCAGTTGGAACCTCTGTATTTGTAGCAAACTTTGGTGTTCTACTACTTCTTGGGAGTCCACTTGGCCTACTACTTGTTATCGGCCACATGATTGTGGTTTAACCAGGTCGATGGATACAACTCGGTTCTCCTTTTTACCAGCAAGGGGCGGTAGTACTACTGATCTTGTCCCGTTGACAGACAAGACAGGAACTGCTTTTCTGTAAGAAGGCCCAAATTCCTTCTTTACCGCGATCTTCGCTCTGACCAGATCCCCGGGTTTTGGAATCCAGACAGGCCTTGCTGGGACAGGTGGTTTCTCTTCAGTGGTTGTTGGCTGTTGTTTCAACTTTATGTTGCTAAGGTCTCTTCTTGTTTCATTTAAGTCCTGTAAAATAGCCAAGCGATCTTTGATATCAAAGCATTTTTCTTTAACCACTGAAGTCTGACTATCTAAGTCCTGGACTAACATTCTAGTCCCAAACAATAGTTCGTACGGACTGAGACCTCTCAGAGAATTTCTTGGCAGATTATTAAGACTACGTTGGACACTTATTAAATGTTTGACCCACCCAGCTCCCGAACCTAATACCTTTGCTGTTATCGATTGCTCTATGCCTTGGTTTTTTCTTTACACCATCCTGTTTCCCTCAGGAAGGAAGTGAGAAGAGTCCCGCAATGGAATGCTCATCCTGGCCAAGCATCCTCCCACAAGCTTTTTTGGAGCTAAAGGAAAGATTCTGGTCAGGACGTAGCCTGCTTCTAGCGTATATGCCATTATAGACTCGCAAATCTTTTTATAACAGTTCAGACGTCAGCCGAAAGTTGGGGTCTACATTATAAGTGAAAATAGTCTTTACATGTTAATAAGACGCATTATTCATACTGGGTGAGTTTATGTTGTTAGCTTATTCCTTATTGATCAAAAGCCTTGGGAATACCCTGTTTCGTTCACCACTGCGATCTCTGTTTCAGTTTGAACAGTTTCTCGCGAATAGGTGTTGATCCAGACTCATTCCTGGCCACCAGTATGTTGATTGTAATTCTGCTAGAGAATCCTTAATTGTGCGATGTCTAAGACCCTCGCCAATATGTGCGTCTACTATTAACAAGACTCTCCTGTTCATGTTCACTCTATCCCCCACTCCAGGGATTCGAGCAAAAGGAACGGAGTTTGCCTCGATTATGTATGTATAATTGAGTGGATAGCTGATCGGTAAAGCTGAGCAATCGCCTTTTGATGACGTTTTCACCGCCAGCACTGTTTCACCGTCAATGTATTTTACTGAACGCTTTTTTGTAGCTACGGAAGCCGATTTAGTTGCTACTGCTGTGGCTGTCTCAGCCAATGAATTCCCTGCAACGTGAACGCCATCACGTTGATGACTCAGTGAATGTATCACGTGAGTTTTTGGTAGTTCTTTCTGTAAAAGAACTACTTGTTCCCAAAGCGATTTCTGCTTTATTGTTGCACCTGTGTCATCTTTGTAACCGTTTTGAATCCATTTCTGCAAATCGTTATTGTATGATTTGACGCAGTAATACGAATCGCACACTATAAGTGTCGGGAATTCGCGATCGGCATTATCTAGCGCCATTTTTAACGCTATTATTTCAGTTTCTTGTTCTGAATTATTTTCTACTGAGTGTGTTTTTGTAAATAGAGGTCTCAGTTTACCTCCGCGCCATACGTCTTTTACAATCTCGCATGTGGCGTTGTACGCTTGCTCTCCCCATACTGAGGGTTGAGCATGTCCGTCTGTATAGATTACGCAGGCGTACTGTCGTAAAGGCAGAATGTCGATTGGCAGAGGATATTCTCTCTCATATCCTAGATATTTTAATTCATTCATTTCTGGATCAAAATAGTATTTTATTTTGTCTGTAGCAACAGAATTTACCCACTGTATCCATTCTGGATTCAGTGCCGTTGTTGGTAAGTTACATGGGGTTGTTAATGCCTCAAAAGCTGATTCCGCTGTTCTGACTGTAATACGTCTACCGTCAGCTTGGTATTTTTCTCTTGCTACAGCTGTTTGAACCGCATGAACAATGTTTTCTTTCATGCTGAACCTTTTTTCAGCTTCTGTGTACAAGTGTGATTTGTATGCTATCGGTACCTTTTCTCCCTCATTAGAGGTCAGGTATGTGAATCCGCATCTTCCTGGGATGACTCAAATCACAAGGTTGCGTGTGTTGTCACGAGTTTGTAGTTTTGTTTTAACTAACATGTCTGTTTGTAATGATCTCAAAATTTCTGTGTGTATTTGAGTCCAGTTGATTCTTTTAAAATCTGGTTTTATTAAATCATAGAGGGGTTTAACCCTCTCTGCATAGTTTAGAATGTAAGTTCTTCCGAAATTCAGGAAACCTAGAATTGATTGCAAGTTTTTCAGTGTCCTAGGTGCTTGGATTACAGCACATTTCTCCAGGAAATCTTTAGCCAGGCTTTTGCCTTCGCTTGATAATTCATATCCTAAAAATAGGACAGTCAGATGGGCAATTCTTGACTTCTTGAAGTTGAATTTGTAACCCTCTGCTGCGAACCCAAGTATTATGGTGTTTACTCTTTTCAAGTGAGTATCCAAGTCATCGTCTGTTAGATGTCATCGACATAAGATAATGCCTCATCATCATACATTTGTAGTAACTCTGTTACTCTTGCTGAGAATAATCCTGGGCTGTTCTTGAACCCTTGGGGCAAACAACAGAAATGTTCTGCGCGCCATTTATTGAGAAAGCGGTCAAATATCTGCTTTCAGGTGCTATATTTTGACAAAAGAATCCATTAGAGATGTCTAATGTTGTTTTGTATTTTTTGCGCACTATGCTATTCATTAGTGCTGCACTGTGTGAGTTTTGCACTGCAAAAGTTTTGCAACATGAGTTCAAGTGTCTGTAGTCCAAAACAAGACGATATGAATTATCTGGTTTGGAGACAGGAAACAAAGGATTGTTCATTTGTGAGGTGCATGTTTCAATCACCCCCTGGTATTCAAGTTGATCTAGGATCTCTTTTACCTGTTTTTTAGCTTCTTGCTTAATTGGGTACTGCCTCTGTGCAGTAGGTTGTGATTTTAACTGGATTTTGTGAGGAGGAGAGTCCTCATCCCATCCCACATGATTTTTATATAATGCAGGAGCTTGGGCTACTGCCCACTTTCTTGCAAGTGTATACTTTTTATGTATTGGAATATGATTAGAGAAGGCAGGCATAATTATTTCTTCGCCATGAGGGCACTCCCTGACAAACTCTGGTGGCCAGTCTTTTTCAGCTAGAAAGATGTCATAGCCTTTAGAGAGATTATCCCAAAATAGACCCCTTATTTTCCTAGTCTTATCCCCTTCTATACGCAATGTTATTTCATATATTTTATGAGGTTTGCTAACTCTGGTATCTGCAGTTTCCACCTGAATGTATTCATTCGTGTCCACTGTCTCCAGATGATTCATCAGGATCTTGCGAGCTATGCTCACTTCTGCTGCGCTGTCTAGCATTGTCTGAGCCCATTCTCCGTTTTTCAGTTGTGTCCTCAGTATTCTCGGCATGGTTGATTACTTTAATACTGGCTACCTTCTTCTTTGGAAATTGTAATTTTTTATTTGGATGAGCAGGTTCCTTGTATTTGGACTTGACGTGCTCTTCCCTGTGTTCTGATCGTCCTCTTCTTTCCGATTTCTGCGAGGAAGTCTGAAAAGATTGAGAGGGACGTGTATCAATATCTTGATATCTGTCAGGTTTCTTTATATTATCCCTATTTCTAAGGTTGCATTTTTTCACAGATGGCTCCCTTTGGGGAGACTTACGTCCTTGGTCCGGAGATCTTTCTGTCCGCCGAGGAGACCTTCCTCTGGTTTGGAATCTTTTTTCTTTAGGAGTGGATTGTTTATTTCCATCCCAGCTCTTTTTTTGAGTGTTTAGATTATTTTTAATAAATATCTTTTCAGGATTTTCAATTAGTTGGGGTTTCACAGGTATTCCACCCAAACTATCTCTTCCTAGTTCTTCATAGGATTTTTCTATGATTCTGGCAATTTCAAATGGTTGGTCTGCTATATCTGTCTCTTTCAACCTCTGGCGGATCGCCACATTTGCTGCTTCTCCCTTTATATTGGCTAGTAATATTGCCGAGACCTGCTTGAAGTCTTTTAGTAATTTCATACCCAGAGTTAGGGCCGGTTCTGGACCGTATTCATCTTGAATTTGTTTTAGCACATCTGGTATTACTGACATGGATGGAACACCATGTGTTTTTGTGTAAACGGAAGCAAAGACTGTACCCCAAGTATCACAGTCCTCCACATGTGGTGCGATTCCCATTGGAAGACAGATAGTCAGAATCCTGTGTTTCTCAACCGGGGTGGTATACGGAAATACCGCCTCTATTTGAGTGATTTTTTGTGCTAACCAGAATGGAATTTGTTCCCGTTTTACGGGTACTTTACCTAAACAGGACTGTATGTTCTGTGGTGTAATTTTATTTGTGTTCCCCTGATGAGGGGTCAGCTGTGGAATTTTAATAGCTGGTTGGACTGTTGAAGTCCGCATTATATATTGGACTAATTGTCTGTGTATTTTAATTAGTTGTTTTAGCTGTGCTAAAAGATCTGGTGCAGACATTTCTTCAATGTCTGGATGTGGTGTGTATCCGGCTAGGACCGGCCACGTTGCTCCTGGTCTACCTAGTGGACCGAGCTTGGTGATGTGATTATTATGTTTTAGGGCGCCTTTAAACCAGAGCAGGTGCTCTTGGTATTTGAGAGATATCTCCACTTCCTCGAAAGGAGTGTAGGTATCCGGTGGTTCCTCTATTTTATAATAGTGGAACTCTTTTGTTACAGCGTTTGCTGCTGGAAAGTTTATCCATGAGTAGAATAGCTCTGTCTGCCGATATTCGTGTGTCTCAATTACGAATATGACTGTACCACCTCTCGGTGTTAGTCCATTTTCTATAAGTTTTAAGGTTATAGTTTTTCTTATGTTGACCGGGATGAGTATTGCCTCCGGGTCTTGCTGTAGGAGACTATTGTCATTCGCTAGGAGTTGAGCTGCTATTCTAGCTGTCTCCCTTTCCTCTTCAGTTTCTGACATTTTACTGTCAGGAAGGTTATTTTGTTTATTTGCAGATCAGGTTTCTATGGAAACAAAGATTAGATGCACAATATTTTGGAACAGTGTATCCTTCAACGTTGAATAAACCAAGAATCATACATAGGAGTCTCCTCCTACGAATTTTGGCGGATTTTACCTTTCACCCACTCCAGACGTCTTTGGAGTATTATGGGAAAAGGGGTCTGTGTGAAAAAGCACGACTGAGTTACTCTAATGTCTTACGTTAGATTTATCGCCTATCCAAACCGTTGGGCGCCATGTAGTGTAGTTCCTATTATCCCAATAGGCTCTGCGCATTGGAATAATATCTTCAATAGTATAGACGTAGGACTGAGGTTAACTAGGTCTTCTACCGACGATATTAGACTTAAAGTTATGTGTGTGCCAGCTAGCTCAGAGTTCACTAGAAACTTTCTCGAATAGGCAAGGAGGAGTTTAACCTCCCTGGATAGACAAGAAGGGATTTAGTTTCTGACAACCATAGAACATGACAACTTTGCTCTCCCCTAATCAAGAGTATATCTCCAGAGTCGTCTGAAAACAAAAGACAACTTATTTTACTCAGTCAGTACGTGCATTCTTAGTTTCACCAGATTGTAGAGAAAAGGAAGAGACGGGCGTGTTCAATAAAAAGGTGTTATTTATTGATCAGTCTCCTTTCTCATACAAGAGAAATGAATCGCTATTATTGCAATACTTATAGTTAAGTAAAGTGCATACAGTAAAAACAGAATTATAAAATAATACTGTAAAAGCATTGATATGGTTTCTTAGCCATATGATACTTAAAATGGATAAAATAGATATATACATATATACATTGACTAATCGTACTCAACTGGTGCTTCTAACTACGCCTACCCCAGTGTATCTGACCTAAGCCTAATACGTGGGCGGGAGTAGATAAGTAGCAGTTTAAGTTAAGTTTGCTTTGCCAAGGATCTGATTCAAGAATTCTCTGTGAGGGGTTATTCAGTTTAGTACCTGGGATTTAGAAGGCTGGAGGGCTGGTATCTCAATCTCAGGCCTCGATATCCCAGTTGCCCGCAAGGGCGGCTGGAAATGCCGGGGCTGGATTTCTCGGCAAGAGAAAAGGCAGCGTCTCTCTCTCAGCGCGTCAAAAGGGAGGGGCAGCGTCCGTGGGCTTCCTGCATCTGCTGGGCTCCTCGGCAAGTATCGCTGCTCCAATCTCGTCACCACCGTGTGTTTGCTTAGGGCAATGTCGGTAATATTTATACCTGAAAGGTGCCGAGATTGACGTAAGGATGGACATAAATACGTCAATAAGGATGTCATAAGAACTGGTCGTTCGTACATTCTTTACTGGAGTTCTTGGTTAAATCAAAACAATAGCTGCGGGGGATTTCCCAGGTTGCTGGAGGTTTGATTTGTTTTGAGAACTCGGTATGCTTTCTATGGGGGCTGGGGGAATAGTGCTTGCCTAACGTGGTAGCATGCGCTATGACCTAATCAGAAAACGGGTTTCTGTGCCGTTGTATGGCCACTATTGATTTATTAACCGGACAAGGGTCAGAAACAGGAATATTGATACAGTTCCCATAGGAAATACATCACACACCGAGGCGAGAATTATCAGGTCCGTGATATTTTGAGCCCAAGACCCGCCGAGGCGGGGAATTGAACCTTGGTCCCGGGCTAGACCTCTGCATCAGGGTCTGCCGCTCTAACCATTGAGCCACACTTCTCCACCATAAGAGGAAAGCGCGAGCCATCAGCCTCCCTGGCCCCTGGCACCTCCTTGGCGCTGAGGGGCGCAGACGGGCAGGACTCTGGCACGACTCCGGCGCAGGTCCGGTGGGTCCGCTGATCGCGTCCGCTGCGCGGAGACATAACCGTCCCCTTTTATGAACAGCTAGAGCGCGTCACAGCGCTATTCCACACCCAATATGGCTGCTAAAATGAGATCGCCAAACCGGGACCGATCAGCGCTAATGTTCGGCTGAAGCGTGGCCCAGACAGCGAGGCGAAGGGGAGAGGTGTGAGGAGAATAAAAAGCTTCATAATCAAGCTAAGTGTCAAGTAAGTTTTAAAAAACAGAATAAATGCACAACAGACCTCCCGGCTTCCGCCTCAGGAGGGACACGAGCACACAGTGATAACGAGCGCAGGGTTCAATGAATCCCCTTTTATGAACAGCTAGAGCGCGCCACAGCGCTATTCCACACCCAATATGGCCGCTAAAATTAGATCGCCAAACCGGGACCGATCAGCGCTAATGGTCGGCTGAAGCGTGGCCCGGGCAGCGAGGCGAAGGGGAGAGGTGTGAGGAGAATAAAAAGCTTCGTAATCAAGCTAAGTGTCAAGTAAGTTTTAAAAAACAGAATAAATGCACAACAGACCTCCCGGCTTCCGCCTCAGGAGGGACACGAGCACACAGTGCTAACGAGCGCAGGGCTCAATGAATCCCCTTTTATGAACAGCTAGAGTGCATCACAGCGCTATTCCACACCCAATATGGCCGCTAAAATGAGATCGCCAAACCGGGACCGATCAGCGCTAATGGTCGGCTGAAGCGTGGCCCGGGCAGCGAGGTGAAGGGGAGCGGTGTAAGGAGAATAAAAAGCTTCGTAATTAAGCTGAGTGTCAAGTAAGTTTTTTAAAAAAGAATAAATGCACAACAGACCTCCCGGCTTCCGCCTCAGGAGGGACACGAGCACACAGTGATAACGAGCGCAGGGCTCAATGAATCCCCTTTTATGAACAGCTAGAGCACGTCACAGCACTATTCCACACCCAATATGGCCGCTAAAATGAAATTGCCAAACCGGGACCGATCAGCGCTAATGGTCGGCTGAAGCGTGGCCCGGGCAGCGAGGCGAAGGGGAGAGGTTTGAGGAGAATAAAAAGCTTTGTAATCAAGCTAAGTGTCAAGTAAGTTTTAAAAAACAGAATAAATGCACAACAGACCTCCCGGCTTCCGCCTCAGGAGGGACACGAGCACACAGTGAAGTGACTCCATCATGGGTCGCAATCAAGAGAAGGTTTGTGCATGATGGTGTTGGTGACACTGAGAGGTGGAAGGAAAGGGAGAAGGCAAATATGTAAAAAAGGAAAGTTTGGTATGATGTGAGGAAGGCGGTGAAGAGGACAGTTGTTAATGTTGCCAATTGGGTCAGGATCAAATCTCCACGGAGGTATGGAAGAAAATCCAAATTTAGTCAACCTGTTATGATTCTCAAATTGTTCAAGAATGCGGAGAGAACACATGATCATGATCTGGAATCTAAACAGGGTGGCTAAGTACCAAGCGAAGGCTGTGGACTCCAACAAGCAAGATGAGGTTAGTAGGCCTTTTTGTATGAAAAGGGTTCCGCTTCGCTTGAAGGACTGTGGTTAATGATATGTGACTAGCATTCAGTTCCTTCATTATAGTTTCTTATTTATGTGTTGTTTTTTTATTTATGTTCTGTTAGAAAAGGGGAGGAGTAGTGGAGTTGTACGCTTCTTCTAGCTCTATTATTCTTGGTTTCTAAGTGATGATGTAGCGCATCACAATGATGGTGGTTGTTACTGAAGACTAACTTCCGCCTAATGTCATGGAAAGAAAATAGCCTAGGTGATAAGATCAAGAGGGGGTGGTATTACAAGACATCAGGAGACACTCCTCAGATGTGGTCCACCTCCTGGAGATGAAACTGGTGGGCACTACTTGTAAGGTCATGGATAGATGGGGGTAAAGGATGTTAGCCCACGCAAGATAAACTACTGGTTCCAGAGGTATGGATATCCTTTTTAAAAAATCACTACCAGTTACGGTCCACAAAACCTGAACAGACACAAACGGGCAACACGTGGCTCTCACTGGGACATGGGAGGGGATAATTGTGAATATTTGTATTGTGTGTTTCCCTTTAGACTGTAAGAAACAACAGTGCCTGACTTGAGCTCACTAATACTTAGTCTTCTGGAGGAGGAGCTATTTATGGGATGGGACTTTAACCTGAGCCTCAGCGAGGCTGATGAATGATGGTCTCCTCGACATGTGACGTTGACAGATTGTCCGTTGGCAGACTTTCTCAATGGTATGGGTCTTGTGGATGCGTGGTGTTCTCTTAACCCCTCGACGCAACATTTCACCTACCACTCAGGGCCCCACAGTAGTCTTTCCAGAATCAACTTTGTACTGACCTTGGCTCATCGCCCTACCTGCTTCTGTGCAATTCAACATTTGGCTAGAGGCATCTCCGATCATTCCCCTCTCTGGGCGGTGTACAGTCTCGGTAGTTTAGTGGACCTGTGAGTGATTATGCTCAGCCCCTTGCAGCTTAAGATTATCAAAGTGAAGGAGGGCCTCGTACAGACCACAGAACTTTATATTTCAGAAACTGAGTCAACAGTTGACTCAGCATTGGCATTATGAGAAGCCTATATGACTGCGATAAAGGGGCTGGGTCTTTCCCTGATCGTAGGCCACAAGAGGGACCAAAGGTTCAGGTTGGAGGCACTAGAGAGTGACATTTTGATGTTGGAGGCGCAACTGATGCTCCGGGACTAATGGAAGCCAAACATAAACTGGCACTTAAGAAGCAAACGTTTTGTGGTATGGTGACTGAGGCAGACAGGGCCAAGTACAGAGTGACTTTACACCGAGTTTATGAGATGGGAGACAAAGCGGGAATGCTCCTTGCATGGCTGGACAGAAAGGAGAGGGTGAGCTGATTGGCACTGAAAATTCATTCTGGGGAGTAGAAATGGGAGACTGAAAGATTGGCAATAGCCAAAGTCTATGTCTCCTCCTGCTGTCATCTTTACTCCCCATCTCAGTCCGGGACAGCAGAGACATACCATGAATTGCTAGCTGACATAGCACTCTCCTCACTTACAGAAGATGATAATATCTTCATGGAGAGTGATATCAAAGAAGAATAAATAGTATGCTCAATTTACGAGCTGAACTCCAGTAAGGCAGTCGGCCCTAATGAGATGCCCATTGAACTTTACAAATTCACGGCTCAAAGAATTGTCCCGTACTTATTAAAGATGTTCAGGGAGTGCAGGGATTAGGGAATTCTCCCGAGTGACCAGCTGGTGGCTACCATAATAGTCATACATAAGGACGGCAAACCACCAGATGACTACGTGTCTTAAAGACCTATGGGCCAGATGTATCAGGCAAAATTGCAAACAGTGAAATTCGCAGATTTTCACCCTTTGCGATCGCAAAATCGTAGTGTGCAATGTAGGGAAGAAAAAGCCCACTTGAAAAAGAAGGAATCGCCAAATTTGCGATTCCCTATTTTGAGCACGCATTTATAGGATTACAATTTGCGATTCCCTAAATGCTATTCTAATAGCCATCACAAATTCCGATATTGCTTTAAGGAATCGCAAACTACCACCAACTAATTGGTTGTAATTTGCGATTTCCTAGAAAAATGCACTTTTCTGCATTTTCAAAGTGTCAAGTGGCTCACATACATGCCCTTATGTGCGCCGCATGTGTACACATGCACATTTCAGGGGTGCAACAGGGTGTCTTTTTGGATCCCTTGCATACTTAAAATTGCATGGGCAATTTGCGAGCACCTAATGGGTACTGCAAATTGCACATGCAATTTCCATTCATTCCTATGGGATTCTTGGCTTATAGAAATGAATGCGATCCCTTCGCATTCCTTATTTGCGACTCGCAATTTGCGAGTCGCAAATGAGGAAAGCGCAGGAATCGCTAAATATTTGCAGATTCCTACATACATTGCATTTTGACTGTTTATAACAGCGAATCGGTAACGTTCGCTATTATAGGCTCGCAAAATGTAATGTTGATACATCTGGCCCTATATCACTCCTCAAAACTGAGATCAATATTCCTGTCAAGCTCATGGCCTCCCATTTAATACAGGTTATTGATGGGCTGGTCTACCCAGATCAATCTGGCTTAGTGCTTGGGCACACCACTGCACTCAATCAAAGGAGATTGCATAGGGTGCTGAGTCGTGCGCACCATATTGAGAAATATGCTATAGTCCTCTATTTGGAGGCCCACATGGCTTTTGACATGGTCGAGTGGCCATACCTGCTTGAAGTGTTGAATAAAATTGGATTTGGCTCCAAGTTCATGGCTTGGGTACTTCTCCTGCTGTTCCTAATGTTGTCCAAGTCATGGTAAATGGGTGGGGGGCTTCCCAGGTCTTTGGCTTGCAACACAGTACCCAACAGGGTAGCCAACTCTCCCCTCTCCTCTTTTCCATAATGCTGGATTTGGATTGAACCCTGCTTTGAGGAATCTGCTGAACTAACCAGTGAGAAGACAGAATTTGACTCTACGTGGATGACATCGAGCTATGGCATTTGGCCGCAACTCTGTATAAGTGATAAACTTGAAGAAATCGCTAATTTATGTTTTTCATAGTTGAGCAGATGCACCGCCTCAGGGTTGTGCGGTCCACGTAGTCACGGAGGGTTTCAAATACCTGGGTATATTTATCACTGCTGACCTTGACCTCTTCAACAATATGCATCTATTGTCACCCTTATCGATATTGTGGAGCAATGTAGAACACTGGAGATGATGGCTCTGCCCCGCTTCCTCAATGCACTGAACCATGCCTCATACCTTGTCCCAGCAGCCTTTTTCAAGGCTATAGACTCCACACTTTGTATGCTGGTGTGAGATACAGAGTCAGCATCATAGTGCTTAGCAAGATTCAAGACGTAGGTATGTCTCTGCTGTCCCGGACTGAGATGGGGAGTAAAGATGACAGTAGGAGGAGACATAGACTTTGGCTATTGCCAATCTTTCAGTCTCCCATTTCTACTCCCCAGGATGAATTTTCAGTACCAATCAGCTCACCCTCTCCTTTCTGTCCAGCCATGCAAGGAGCATTCCTGCTTTGTTTCCCATCTCATAAACTCGGTGTAAAGTCACTCTGTGCTTGGCCCTGTCTGCCTCAGTCACCATTCCACAATACTTTTGCTTCTTAAGTGCCAGTTTATGTTTGGCTCCCATTAGTCCCGGAGCATCAGTTGCACCTCCAACATCCAAATGTCACTCTCTAGTGCCTCCAACCTGAACCTTTGGTCCCTCTTGTGGCCTACGATCAGGGAAAGACCAAGCCCCTTTATCGCAGTCATATAGGCTTCTCATAATGCAAATGCTGAGTCAACTGTTGACTCAGTTTCTGAAATATAAAGTTCTGTGGTCTGTACGAGGCCCTCCTTCACTTTGATAATCTTAAGCTGCCAGGGGCTGAGCATAATCACTCACAGGTCCACTAAACTACCGAGACTGTACACCGCCCGGAGAGGGGAATGATCAGAGATGCCTCTAGCCAAATGTTGAATTGCACAGAAGCAGGTAGGACGATGAGCCAAGGTCAGTACAAAGTTGATTCTGGAAAGACTACTGTGGGGCCCTGAGTGGAAGGTGAAATGTTGCGTCGAGGGGTTAAGAGAACACCACACATCCACAAGACCCATACCATTGAGAAAGTCTGCCAACGGACGATCTGTCAACGTCACATGTCGAGGAGACCATCATTCATCAGCCTCGCTGAGGCTCAGGTTTAAGTCCCATCCCATAAATAGCTCCCCCTCCAGAAGACTAAGTATTAGTGAGCTCTAGTCAGGCACTGTTGTTTCTTACAGTCTAGAAGGGAAACACACAAAAAAAATATTCACAATTATCCTTTCCCATGTCCCAGTGAGAGCCACGTTTTGCCCGTTTGTGTCTGTTCAAGTTTTGTGGACCGTGACTGGGAGTGATTTTTTAAAAAGGATATCCATACCCCTGGAACCAGTAGTGTATCTTGCGTGGGCTAACATCCTTTACCCCCATCTATCCATGACCTTACAAGTAGTGCCCGCCAGTTTCATCTCCAGGAGGTGGACCACATCTGAGGAGTGTCTCCTGATGTCTTGTAATACCACCCTCTCTTGATCTTATCACCTAGGCTATTTTCTTTCCATGACATTAGGCGGAAGTTAGTCTTCAGTAACAACCACCATCATTGTGATGCCCTACATCATCACTTAGAAACCAAGAACAATGGAGCTAGAAGAAGTGTAAAACTCCACTACACCTCCCCTTTTATAACACAACAAAAATAAAAAAAACAACGCATAAATAAGAAACTATAATGAAGGAACTGAATGCTAGTCACATATCATTAAACACAGTCCTTCAAGCGAAGCGGAACCCTTTTCATATAAAAAGGCCTACTAACCTCATCTTGCTTGTTGGAGTCCACAGCCTTCGCTTGGTACTTAGCCACCCTGTTTAGATTCCAGATCATGATCATGTGTTCTCTCCGCATTCTTGAACAATTTGAGAATCATAACAGGTTGACTAAATTTGGATTTTCTTCCATACCTCCGTGGAGATTTGATCCTGACCCAATTGGGAACATTAACAACTGTCCTCTTCACCGCCTTCCTCACATCATACCAAACTTTCCTTTTTTACATCTTTGCCTTCTCCCTTTCTTTCCACCCCTCAGTGTCACCAACACCATCATGCACAAACCTTCTCTTGATTGCGACCCATGATGGAGTCACTTCTGTGTTGGCAATCCTGCCTTTGAACAAACGAAATGGAGCAACACCAGTTGAGGAATGTGGTGTAAATCTATACTCATGTACCTTCTTTTTCATGGCTAACTCCCAGCTCTTGTTGTAAGGTCTCATTCAGTACCTTCACAAAACTCTCAACAACACAATTACTCTCTGGGCGATACAACGCTGCTTTCTTATGTATGATACCCCTCTCTTTCAGAAAACTTTCCACTACCTTTGATGTAAACTGCACTCCGTTATCATACAAAATAGAAAGCGGGAAACACTCCTGCTCAAATAATTCCCCCAGAAACTCTATTACTACCACAGATTCAAAAATCTTAATTTCAGGCCATCGTGAAAACAAATCAAGACAGACCAAAACATACCTCTCCTGAGTTTTAAACCTGACTGGACCTAAGATGTCGATTGCAATGTCGGACCAGGGACCAGTAGCATGTGTACCTATCACCATAGGTTGTACCCTGCATTTCAGAATTTTGTCACTGTTTGAGCATGCTCTGCAGTCTCAAACCAGTCTTTCAATCTGCAAGTCCATACCCAGTCACCAATACGACTCTTCAATCCGTTCCTTAGTCTTTGCGATGCCCATGTGACTGGCATGAGTACCCTTCACCAATTTGACCCTGAGACTACAAGGAGGAAATAACTTGCTTCCTCTCATGAGAAGACCCTCAACAACAGCCAGTTTTTTCTTGACTTGCCAAAAACCTTTTATTTCTTCCTCACAATCTTTCTTCTCCACCCATTTCCATAGAACATACATCAGGACTCTTTGCAGCAACTGATCATTGGCTAAACAGTCCCTCCGTTCTTTCTCCAGAAGTGCCCCTTCACTGATCAAACAAGCATTGATCTCTTCCTAAAACTCTTCACCTCCAACCAATTACCTTCTACAGTGACCTCAGCCTCCGTATATGTTAACCTGGTAAGAAAATCTGCCAAGATGTTACAAGAACCGGGGAAATTATGGGAACTCAAATTCAAACTCGTTCAATGCCACAGCCCATTTTCTTATCCGATGCAACACAAAATCAATACCTTTCTTGGTAAACACGTCTTTCAAAGGCTTGTGATTCATTAATACTTTTAACTTCTTACCCCACAGAAACTTTCTTAACTTGTGCATTGCCTAGAAAACACCCAGAGCCTCATTTTCAACGACTGCACAATTAGACTCAGCTCCTCTTAATGGTCTAGACAAGAATAATATCGTTTTGTCCTCACTACCCACTTTTTGCACCAAAACAGCCCCTACATCTTTTGAATTGTCATCTGTCATGACATATGAAGATTTCAAGAGTTCAAAGATTCCCAGATATGGGGCTTCGCACAAATGCTCCATAATGGACACAGATTCCTTCTCACAACCATCGCACCATACAAACTTGTGTCCTTTCCTAAGCAAAGAACTCATGCAGAAGGTCTTATCAGCAAAATGTGGCACAAACTTATTATAGAACTCGGCCATCCCCAAAAATTCCACACGCTCTTCCTTGGTTTTGGGTGATGCTAGTTTACAGATGGAGTAAACCAGCAAGGGTTTGGGCCTTATTCCAGAAGCTGACACTAGACGTCCCTGGTACTCAATTTCATCAACATCAAACTTACACTTGTCTGACCTAAGTGTGAGACCAGCATTTAATAATTTCTTCAACACTGATCTCAACCTTCCATCATGCGCTTCAAAATCGACCCCAACAATCAGAACATCATACTGATAGATCTTTACTCCCTCAATTCCCCGAAAAAATGCCCTCCATTGCTCTCTGAAAACAGATGCTGCAGAAATAAGACCAACATTCATCCTCAAAAATGTAAAGTTGCTAAATGGAGTGACGAAAGCCGTGAGATCTTGAGAGAGAGGATGAAGTCTGGCCTGATGATAGGCCGAAGATAAGTCTAATGAAGAAAACATTTTTGCACCCCTAAGAGAGCACAACATCTAATTGATGTTAGGGAGTGGGTAATGATCAACCACCACCACTTTGTTGAGTTCTCTCATGTCAATGCAAAGCCTAGCCTCTCCATTGGCCTTTCGGGCCGTTACTCATTCTGTGGTTTCAACCTCCTGAAACACTCCATTCCCCGAACCAAAAGTTTGTCCAGTTCAGTTCTCATACTCTCATTTACTAACAGGGGCACCCCTCTCACCCTTGCCTCCTTAGGAATGACATTCAATTTAAAGTTTGATTCAGGTCATGTAATCTGTGAGACACCCAGTTCTTTCTTAAATATATCTGTAAATTCCTTGGTCCAAATTTCACTCGCTCATCTAACAGAAAGAATCTCTTTCAAACACACAGAGGGGTTTTCATTAGGATCCAAATATACATACGGATACCGTTGATTAAACCAACTCATTAACAAGTCCCCTTTCATTGACACATATGTCTTTGCAGGAATGATCCTTCCTTTAAAATCAATTGTCCCCCAAAATACCCTAAGCGATCTATTGTCTCACCATCAATAAGTAAACAAATGTTGCTCAAATATATTTTTGGGATTAGAGTAATCTTAGTTCCGGAGTCGAAAAGCATGTTGACAGTAATGGTCAGCGGTGAGCTCCGCTACGCTGACGGACTTTCAATCAATCGATCAATCAGTAATTTGTGGAGTCGTAGAGTGTGCTACTCACCCGTGAGGGTCTCAAGGCGCTAAGGGACGGCAGCTACTGGTCATAGAGCCAGGTCTTGAGAAGTCTCCTGAAGGTCAGCAGGTCCTGGGTCTGGTGTAGGTGGGTGGGGAGGGTGTTCCATGTCTTGGCGGCGAGGTGGGAGTAAGATCTGCTTTGCGCAGTTTTGCAAACTCTGCGATCTGCTTGGAGAACGAAGTTCTGCAAAAGTACTCCGCCTCTCGCAAATCGTAGCGGAGTTTGCTGGCGCCAGCCCACCCCCATTATTGTAGGCGTGGTGCCTGCTATGTTGGGAAAGTAAACAGTGTAAGAACTCAAAAGAGTTCAGATTTTGCCCGATGTATAGCCCCCACT
Source organism: Lissotriton helveticus (assembly GCF_964261635.1). Lineage (NCBI taxonomy): Eukaryota > Metazoa > Chordata > Amphibia > Caudata > Salamandridae > Lissotriton > Lissotriton helveticus. The sequence continues at coordinate 778,605,889 of NC_136063.1, read as the reverse complement.
AACTTGTGCTTGGCAATGGCTAGTTGGACTCTCCACTTCCTTCAGTTCTCTGCAGCAGACTAACCACGCTGCTTAACTCGAAAAACTGAATCTCCACTCCAGTGTGGCCTCCCCCACTCTAAAAAGGGGAACCTGACCACCCACACTAAAGCCACGAGTGCCAACTAAATGGGTCATTTGTTTGACTGTTTGCCTTTGCCCCTTCGGCTGCACCTCGAAAACCCCCCTGAGAAAGTCCCCCTTGGAAACAGCTGAGAGTGACAACATCCTGCTCCAGTCCTCCTGGAGTCCTAAGTTAATTACTGAGCAGTCTCGTAACACACTGCCTGCAGCGCGGGCACAGGCAAGAAGGTGAATGAATCTAAGGAAATGTAGGTAAGTTACTTAAATTCTCTTTCTAACGCACCTGCGCGCAAAGATTTTATTGAAACAAAGCCGAACAACGTGCACCAGATAGTGTAAATCATTGGAATCTCTTACGTGTGGAGGGCTAAGAGATATGTCTAATAATTATTAATTATGTTACAGTATCTGCAAGGAAGCAGTCCGCATTAGCCTAATCATTTTCTTTTCCTATTGCTTTAAACTTCATGGAAAGGAAGCATACATGAATAAATTAAGAAAGATCAGCTTTCCTAAGCATGTGACCTTGACACACAATCATAATTTACAAAGGATTGATGCTAGCATGAGGTAATCTTTATTTCCGTGCTGCTAATGCTCTGGATCAGGCTGCTTCAGTCCTGCCAAACCTTGGAAAAAGCAACTTTTGCTTCCTGCAGTCTCCAGTAAGTCCCCAGATTTGAACAAGTGCCTGTGAGCTAGTGGTTTGTTTTCACTGGTAATCAAAGTGTCATATTTAAAAAACATCAATCACAGCTCATTACTCATTTACAAACATTATTTGTATCCTGACACGGGCTCTGAGGCTGTAGTGTAAAACTGTCTGCCATCACTTCCTATTATATGAATGCATCTTCTAAAATACTGCAACTAAGCATCTTTCATCTCAGATCCTCATGGGTACTCACAAACTTTTTCTCGGGGGCCAAAATTACAGTCTGGCTTGTGACCGAAGGCTGCACATTTGGGCCTGCGTGATGGAGGCAGGGGCGGTGGGAGAGGCGGGGTCAGTAGGGGCAGGGCTACTGGGGTGAAAATAAAATCACCCCCTTTTCAAATCATGACTAGACAGTGCTGTATTTCGAAATGCGATATATTTGTGTATTTATCCCGAATAAATGCTATCAATATATGTTTTTTTAATGAGGTCTGTGTGATTCTAACCATAGTTTTCTATCTTTGCCTTATTTTTACAAAAACCCAGTTCCCTGCTCTTTGGCCCTCAGTTGCGCAGATTCTTGGACACGCTCTTCATTTGTCTCTCAGAAGACACAACTCATACCCCTATGCCTCTTAAAGTCGCTACGAACAACCCTCAATGGGTCTGTTGAGTGTTTGTAATACCAAGCCCCAAGATCATCCAGCAAAACTCAGAAGCGTGAAAGCAAAGGGCATTGATAGAGGTAGGTTTTCTGTCTTCTGTCCAGCCCGCTATGCACACCCCAGCTCATGAAACTTACCACATGAATGTAACCGCAGGCAATACAAGCATTAGTGACAGCAGGCAGCCATATTCTTAATGGACCGAGACAGTACAAGCATAAATGGCCCCATGCTGTAATGTGCATGCTTGGGCCCAAACACTACATGCCTTCATGTACTTGGGCTGTAATGCACATTTAAAATGGCACAATGTCCAGCATAATGGGCAAGAGACGTGCTGTGTCTCACGCTGCCTTCTCCTAGTAAATGAGCTTGCCCAACAATACAGCAGAGGTATTGTAGTGTCATCTACAAAATGACTATAATCTCAGGTAGGGGCATATCATTTAATAATAATGCATGTATCAGGCAGCATGCCTACTGCTATTCTTCCCTGAGCCCCACACTCAATTACTCTGCTCTTAGGGTCTGCTGTGATCCTTGGTTTTCACTCTGTCCCTGCACTCTGACTCTGACCCTACCTTATGACCGTTTCATGCTTGCCATATTCTTCTACTCTACCCCCTCATCCCACCACTTTGGTCTTAATAATTTCCTGACCTGTCCTGCAGCCTGGCACTCTGTCATAACTTTACACTTCTATTGTTTTACCCTCAATGTACACCACTTGTTATGCCTCTCCTCTTACCCATGGTTATTTCCTTATCTAATAAATGCCCCTCACACTGTCCCTACCCCCACTTTCCATTCCCATCATCACAATCTGCTCCCAGTACCTCTTTGCTAAGCTTCCTCTGTCTGACTCTCCACCTCATGATTACACCGCTCTTCACTCTACTTCTACTCATTTCCTGGCCCTTCTATTTCACTATGCTCACAGGCTGTCATTTTACACCTACTCTGGCCCCAAGTTCTTAAACTGCATTCTCTCTCCACACCTTGATGTTTTAATGCTGGTCCTGCTCTCCCTTCATCACAGTGTACCCCTATCTGGTGACACCCTTTTGGTGCCACATTTGTATACTTTTTTCAGCATTATTCCTCTCACTCTCCTCATAAGCTAGCAAACTGCCTACCCTCTAAGTGTGCCCCTAACACCTCATCCTATGCCTAACCTTGCATTGCACACTAATGCACCACTCTGCGCCTACACACTCATTGTGCCTTATTGCGTCACTCAACGCCTACCCACTCATTGTGCCTGTACACCTTCACTCTACTGAAGGTCACCCTATTAAGACAATCCCGTGTTCTTCCTGCAGTTCTGCTCTACACCTTCACTCCACTACTTCCCTTCACTCTGCTGCTAGCTCATAGCTGTTGGTTCCATTGTTGTTGTACCCCTCACTATTTTCTTGCCCATGTCCCTGACTTAGTACTCACCTTCCATATATATCGCTCAATATAGTGCTTATATGTAAAGCAGCCTATTCTGCCTGTCCTTACTCTGCTCCTGCCCCCTTACACTCCTCATAACCAGCAATACCCTTACTCTGCGCTCATATTTCACATTGCTTCTACTCCCTTGCTCTCTTCTGTTAAACCCTAAACTTTCCATACCTCCTCACTGCGCTTCTCATTCTGCTTTTATGCTTTACTCATACAGTCTGCCAGTACCTACGTTTTCCTTTCTCTCCCCCTTCCCCTTACCTCTACCATCTCATTCTGCCTATGTCTATTCATCTCTATGTACAAACTGTCCTCCTGTCCCCTCAGCTCTGACTATACCTAACGAGTGCCAAAACCAATAACTATTTGCTGTTCAATTCTGCAGCATAAAATAACTGATGCTACATCTGGGCCATGACTATAAATGAAAACACTTTCTTGAGTAATGCACAAAGCAAGTTGAATAGCCTGTAAGAAATGTGGGGAAGCTCTGATTTATATATATCTATCCGGCTGCTTCCTAGGCATATAATGTTGTGTATAAACTGCATCCTATCCCAATTCCACCTGCAAACTTTTCCTAGCACCACTGTTGTCAACAGTGAGCCCGTAGGTATCTCATGGAAAGCCATGCCATAAAACAAAAGGCTAGGCGCAGTCCACGGATCGACATTAGGACATTGCTGGATCCTCAATTTATTTATTTTGTTTACACCACGTGCGGGCATTGAAAGCCTGAACAAGGAAAGGCCGGGCTTGGCTGAAACCTAACTTGGGGCCATAAAAACCGAAATGTAATTACAGAGACAGCTGATTTACCAGGACCAATTGAGACATTAAAAAGGCCACACTGTGGGCAGCATGCACAGGCACAGAGGCGCAACTAGTCTCAAATTCCGGGGGGCTAAGAAATATTTTTTGGGGTGCTGATTCTTCAAGAAAAAGGCAGAGTGGAGCTACAGGGGCTTTAATCAGGGGGGCAGTGGGGGGACATCAAAGCCTCATTAACAAACAAAAGTTCTTTAAAAGACCTGTGAAGTGCTCGGGTGCGGTGCGGCTGTGTGCGCCCGGGAAGCTGTCTCATCCCGGGCTGACACACATGACGTGGGAGGGGTGGGGGGGTGGGTGAAGTCCTTTGAGTTCAATGGGCGTTGCGTGCCTTCACAGGCAGCACAGGAAATGGTCTCAAAGGCAGGGTGAGCAAGTGACGTCAGGGAGGCAGGTGAGGACGGGGGCTCCGGGTGGGAAAATGGTGTTGTGTCTATGCCTGCTGTTTTTCATGGGGGCCGCATGGAGTGACCTGGTGGGCCGAAACTGGCCCGCGGGCCGTACTTTGAGTGCCGCCGCTCTAGGTGAAGCGCGCTTGATTTATCCCAGTAAACTCTGGCTGCAGAGGAACAACCGGTCGTGGCACAGGTATGTGGTTGATTGGCTCCTCACAGGGTGGCTCTTGCCCACAGAGCTTCCAGTTGCCCAGTTGCCCAGTTGTAATTGCTTCTCCTGGTGTGTTGTTGTTTTGGTGGACGATGACTTGCTGGGCTGCTCCTGTTTTAGAAACCTGACACCCCAGTGTTGTGATGGTCTTTGGGCTGTCCGAGGCCTGGGAGGTAGAATGGCACATACTCATGTTATCTTCTTGGGGGGGGCGGGCGGGAGGCAGGGAGGGGAGCGATCGGCACTTTCATCTGATGAGCTGGCAGTATGTTCTGTGAGCGTGATCTACTTATTCAGGGCAGAGTGAATTTCTTCTTCCCGTCAGCAGTTGGGCAGGTTAAAGGGGAGGGCAGAGAGGAACTCCGGGGAATTCCAAGGAGCTTCTAGGCAACTCCACGGAATTCTGTGTAGAGCAACTCTGCGGGCTCCGCCCACCTTCAGTTGACAGACACATCATTGACCAAGGCTTTTTTAAAGGGCCCTTCACCAAGACACTCCTTTTAAGTTAAAAAAACATTTTTTTTGAAGAAAAAGCATATCCCAATACAGCAAGCAAAATGACATTATAAAGTCACATGAGGTAACATTGAATACATAAAGGGGTTGCGCTTACAGATGCCTGTACTTGCCGTGAACGGCGTCTGAGACCTTTTCTCCACCGTGAGGGGAACGGCTTGGGTGCCTTCCTGAAATGCCGTGAGGGGACCGGCTCCACGCTCTCATCCATTGCTGTGAGGGGAACATCCTACAAGTACCAGCAGCCCCTGCTTGGCACGGTAGAGCAGCATCACACCACGCCTCCAGCCCCATCATAAGTGCTGCTGCCCACCTGCAGCGCGGGACGCACACGGGCAGCGCCCGGGTAAAGCCCGGGCCAAGGGCGGACTCGTCCTTGCTCCTCATCACCAGGAAGAGGCAGGGCAGGGTCATCTCCCTTTCATCTGTCACCGAGGATTTCTGTGCAGGCGTAGGAGTCTGCTTGCAGGTACTGTTGACTTTCTGGTGTTACCGTCATTTTAGGTGGCTGGTAGTTAAGGTGCTGTGCTGATATTTGCATATCCCCAAAGTACTTCGCTCTGATGGACAAGGCTTGACTGCACTTTTTTACATTAAACCTGGCCCAGTTAGATATCTGGGACTATGACTTTGTCCTATGAGTTAGGATTCTGTACCGCACTTTGCACTTTAGAGTCACTAAACTGATTAATTGTTTTTATACATGCTGCTGCTAATTATTGTATTATTGTATAAGCACTTAGCACTTTTTGAGTATAATAATAAGGTTTTTGAGGAGTTTTTACATTTGTTATTTTATTAATTCGTGTCTTAGTACTGGCCTCTATTTTGCACATTGTATATTGTATATTGCACTAGGCAATTGCCTTTAAATGCGAATTTTCACTTTATCAGGGATCTGTGTAATTAACTCAGTGTGTCCAGAAGTTGTCAACCATGAATAAGCGGAAACCAAACTTGGGTAAAAGTGTGGCTGGAACTTTAGATGCCTTCATATTGAGGGCAGAATCGGCCCTCATTCATGAAATAAAATTGACTGAACAAAGTTTATCCCTTGAGCCCCTCTCTCCGCAAGGTAGACTTTCCCTAACCCCTGCATTCCCTGATTCCCTGGCGGTTCTCAACCAGGATGTATCCCATCCCGGTTGGGTCCGTCTCCATCTGCTGCCCTAGTTATAGTGATAAACTCTGTTTCTTGCTCATCTATGGAGCAAGAACCTACCCCATGAAATCTAAAGCCACAACTAGAGGGCAGAAAGCAAAACTGAAATCAAATTGTAACAATGAATCCCCCTCTATAAAAAGAAAGGGTCGGGGTGTACGAAATCGAATAAATCTGCACAGGGCATATCTGGTGGGAAAGTATTATCTGTCCCGTCCACAAGTGCCTGTAAAGAGGGAAATTCCACCTCTATGAATCAGACTATGGTAGGGCAGTTAATTGACAGTACCTAGGAGGGGAATTTCTGGAGAAGGCCTGAAATTATGTTATCCACCTTAATAGATCCTATGTTTAAAACAATAAGCTGAGTAGAAGCTAGGCTAGCTAAACTAGAAGGGCTGATCAGTTGCAACCTGACGGTTATCCTGGCAGTTAGTACATCCACAAACAAAGAAGATACATCCACGGGGCAAAAGAGCTGGGTGGGAAGGCGCAGGGGTTGGGCCTACTGTGGGGCCTGCAGTAAATAGTGAGGTGATAGACAATAATAGTCTTAATAGCATCAGGCCCAGTGGTGCAAATTCACTGGTAATTACACGCCGGTCCTTTACAAGACCAGAGTCTCCTGTGCCTCACAGGGAAAGGAGGCTAGAGGGTAGGGACCCCCAGTTAACGAGTCTCCCAATCATCGACCTCCCATACGAATCTACCCCATATGTAGTGGTTTTGGGGAGTGTACCGCCTCTCCCTAATGGGGTGAATGAAGACTATAAGCAGTTGATAAATAAATTAAATCATTGGTTCACACACAATACCACCCTGGGCCCCTGAGTATCTAAAAACATTCTTATGGAACGCATGGTTAGCTGAATTGGGAGTTCGCGTAAACTAGGTACAGGTGATTGCGTTATCGTAAATTTTGATAACCCTTTCACTGCTGGCCGTATTTTATCAAGGGACATTAGTCTCACTCCCTTAACAGGATCTGTTATCAAGGCTTTACCTCTGGATTATTTTTATAAACCAGCGCCTCACAGGGACACGTCTGAAAATGGCTTCAGGGTACCCTATCAGGGAGGTTGGTTAAACAAACTAGCTCGTAGACAACAGCCTATTTCTATGGCTTACCCAGCCCAGCTCTTGAATAAAATGGGCAGTTTGGTACCACACATTGGTGTTAGACAATAGATTTGCATCTCTATCTGGATTGGAGAATTTTGATTGACTGAAGGTCCCTATACCTTCTGGGCCAGAACCAGTTACACTTCTCGAGTCTCCAGGGGTGGCAGCTGTGAGGCACCCAGTTGTGATGCCTAACAGTTTCCTATCTTGTTTTATTGCAGGGTTGGCCAACAAGCTTCAAGATCCACAGTGGGTACATTATGTAAAGCAATACAGTGCAATTAGCCTCCAAGATACGTGGTCAGTGGACTGCGATTTATTTTTGGAAGGCTATTAGGCCTTCTTTGTCCCGGCCACTCCATGGGTGAGTGGAAGACCAAAGGGTGGTCTAGTTATATATATTTCTGCGGCTGTTAACTGTAAGTTGCAGGTGATGCCAACCACACACCCGGGAATTCTTGCATTGACAGCCAAAAGGGGGGATACCAGATGGGGAATTGACAATTTTTACAATTCAGTGGCTGGTCCATATGAGGCTTGCAATATCAGTATCCGGGGAGCAACCATTAAACAATTTATGGGCCCTAGCTTCCATAACCTTCTGGTTTTAGGTGATTTTAACATACCCCCCTGTTGTAATCCATCAACATCCTGTATTTCGGAGCTTTGCTGCCCCCGTATAAGGGGTTTTCATTTTGAACATCACCCTCAAGGGGAACTGTTGAACAATATGTTAAATGAATTAGATATGGTTGTTACGATGTACCTAACGGACCTGCATACTAAGTTTTCTGTGCCAACGTTTAAAGGGAGGTGGAGAAGTGTGGCTCACCGGTTAGAGGCGGCAGACCCGTAAGCCGAGGACGGCCCGGGACCAGGGTTCGATTCCCGACGCGGCAGGGTCGTGGACCATGGTCAGCGGGCTCGATAATTCTCGCCTCGGTGCCTACTCTAGTCAGGGACCACACTCGGCAACTCTGGGCATTAGCTTGCCTCATCTTCACAACGGCCCCCCCCAGACCGCCGGGGATGCTTGGTCGCACCTTAGAGATACCCATTAGGGACCATCTCTCAGGGTGAGCCAGGACGGGTTCCCCAGCGGTCGAAGCGCGGAGATACTCCTCCGGGAGTCGATCCTAGCGCTATATAAACCCGCAATTAAATTAAATTATTAAATTAAAGGGCGCGGCAGGGGATCATTTATTGAATATATTTTAATTTCTTCTGTTTTGCAATCCTCCTTCAACGGTTTTAATATTGCGGAACATGAATTTAGTGACCACAATCCTTTAACAGTTCACATGATGGGCCCACTGTTAGCAAAAATTAGGGATGTTTCAAGCAGGGGTACTCTGAAACTGACAGACGGAAAGCGTAGACTAAAATGGTCCCAAGTGTCCCCAGACAGATTCTATAATAAGGTGTAAACATCTTGTGCCCATGAATTGACATTATGTATATCTGAGAGGTCCACCCCTAATGAGATCCTTGGTGCATATGAGTCAATAGAGCAAACAGTAGGTGAATTGCTATGTGCTCCAGTCAGAGGAAACACCCCACATGGCCCCAGATGGTTTGATTCTCACTGCTCCAAAGCAGCTAAAATGTTGAGGGAAGCTTTGTCAGCTAAACCAAGAATTCAATGTGAGATCTGTGCCTGTCGTAAGGAATACAAGTTAGCCCTGGCTAAACGGAAGCGAGCCCTGAAGGAAGATGCCTGAAAGGAGCTGATAGATTCTTGCACTCCCAGGAACAGTTCGAGGTTCTGGAGTGTTGTGAATGGGCCCCTGTTTGATCAGGAAGGGGGGATCCTTGTTTCACACATTACATAGGTGCAGTGGGTACTTCATTTTAAATGTATGTTTGACTGCCCGCTTGAGCCCACTCGTAGAGAAACCCAGGACAGGAAGGACTCTGTGATACATTTTTAGAGGGGTGAGATCCTGGAATGTATTATACGGCGATCTATCAATAAAGCTCCAGGCCCAGGCGGGATCCCCCCGGACCTATTTAAGTTGGACCCTTCGTTTAGGGCTCCGATACTAGAGTCCGTATATAATGCTGTGGCAAAGAATGGCTGTCGAAAAAGTGGGTGGTGTGGCACACCAATTTTAGATAATGCTTAAAAATCAGTAGTCGTAGGTGCAGGTGTGACGTTTCTGGGCGCCGCAGGGAAGTCCCTTCTGGCAGATGAGGGACTGAGCTTTGAAAATTAGTACATTCACTCACTCACGGCTTTCCCCGTTCCAAGATGGCTGACCCTTTTTATACCTCAGCATACCAGCGTTCTGGGCTTTCTTTTCAACTCTGAGTCTGTTATTTTGTACCCAAACACTTTAAACACTTTATCTACTTTGTGAAGCCGTCCTGGTCATTAGATACTTTCTACGTAATGCATGTGCCGGAATCACATCACTATCTTATACTTTGAGCAATTTGGTACAGTCCACTTTCTATTTCGCTTCACCCGTTCCGTTAAACTCACTCTTCCTTCCCACACCTACGCTTTTCACAACTGAGACCACCCGTGTGAGCGCGATCATCTGACCGTGTGGGTAAGAGTTAATTCACTAACACGTACACAAACCGGGTGTTGGGCAACTATTATAACCGTTCGTTTTTTCCTGTAACCGTTCGCATTTTAGGCAATGCTCACGCTACTCTCCTTCGACCACCTTCACTCCAGTCTCTCTGGTTTTTGCACTCACGTTCCATCGGGCTCCGGTCCTCACTTCATATTCCTGTTTTACCTGCATGCACCTTATTGATTTCTTGGTACCCTTTACCTGTACTGATATAATTTGATACTTTTTAGAGGTTGTTGTGTTTGCCACCCCCTGATACAGTGTTTGGTTTTCCTACAGATTACCTATATATCCCCTGAGGAAGGGACATAGTCCCGAAATGCATTGGGATTTGGGACCTTGAAAAATCACTCTTGTGGAACTTATATTCGTGATGAATCACTGCTGAATATCACTTAAGTCTATATGCTTTGAATATAAGACTATGGAATTAAACTTTCTCTTGAACTACAACATTTTGATTTATTGAACCTGATAGAAACCGTATAAATTGAAGGTTAATACCTACTTAGGAGCACCGCCGGGATTCAGTGTGGGAACCCCCCACACCCCCACAGTGCTAATTTTCAAAGAATGGCTGTCCTTAGTCTTGGGCTTCTTCAACCATAATCCCTGTCTTTAAAAAGGGCGAAACAGTACCCACTGCTACAGACCAATTTCGCTTATAGACTAAGTGGTCAAAGTGGTGGGAAGCGTCCTCCTACAGAGATTATCAACTTGGGTTGATGAGCATAAGATTCTGTTGGACGTCCAGTATGCTTTCCGACCGAGACGCTCCACCGTTGCTCAGTGTCCTACTCTATTCATGATACAGAGCAAATACACTGTTGCTGGCCCCGGAACCGTCCACCTTGCATTCATGGACTTGTCATCTGCTTTTGACTGTGTAAACAGGGTCAAACTGTGGCAGTCCATGAGGGCAACAGGGGTGGAAAATAGCATTGTTAATTTTCTTGAGGACCTGCATTCATCGACTAAAGCTAATGTCAGGTTCTCACAAGACTTGCAGGTCACAAGGGACTTTGAGATCAAGAAGGGGGTTCGGCAAGGCTGCATTTTGGCGCCTTTTTTATTTAATGTTTATATTAATGAAGTAGATAGTGCACTGAGGGCAACAGGAGCTGGTTTCCCCTATGTAGGACGGCAGGGTATTCCAGTCCTGCTCTATGCGGATGACGCCGTCCTAATATCCACAACTGAAATGAGTTCACAAACCCTTTTAACTGCATTCTCAGGATTCATGACAGAACGGGACTTGGCTATTAATAATTCAAAGTCTTATGTCATGAAAGTGGGGAAACAAATGAAAAAGAGTTTTCAGTTCAGTGTTGGCAATGCTAAGATCCCCCGCACAAATGTATTTTCCTATTTAGTAGTTCTATTTGACGATCAGCTAAAATGGGGTCCCATAATTCAGAGAAATAAAGGGGACCTGGCTCGGGTCAACGCAGCAGTTTTTAACTTTGCCTCTAAAGTTGGGAAGAAACCGACAAGAGCTATGCTACAAGTGTATCAAGCAAAAAGCTTAGCCATAGCGACTTATGGTAGTGAAATATGGGGTTACGCTATCACGGATTCTCTCCAGATAGTAGAAAATGTTTTTTTTAAATAATTACTATGTGTTCCGTGTGAAACCTTGAATTTAGCGGTCCACGAGGAATTGGGGGTTTCCTACCTAAGTGATACTCTTGCTCTGCGTCCCTTGATTTTCTGGTTAAAGTGTTAATTGAACGAAGATCTAATCCTCATTCATTTGATTTTAAGAGAATGCATGACCCTAGATAATGTGTCTTGTATCCCCTGGATTAACTATGACAAAAGAGGGTTTGAATGGATTGGGCAGGGCGTTTTATTTTCCAATCCAGATGTCATTGCAAGAAAGGATGTGGAATTAACCAAGACAGCCTTTCTGAGCCGAAGGCTAGCAGATCAGGAAGTAGAGGAGGTAAGGAAACCTAGTGTTCGGACGTATTTAATTCTCAAATCAACGCCACTGACGGAACCATATCTCAAGGGGTCTCTGAAAACACATGAGAAATTCCTCTCAACTAGGTTTCGGATGAATCTCTTCCACCTTCTGCTCGTAAGACCTAAGGGGGCTAACAGAGGTCAAGTGCTAGCTCCCTGCGGCTGCGACGTAACGTCTCCACAGGACTTGCTGCCCTTTGTGTTTCTTTGTAAACTGTATGAAGTCCCCCGTTGGCATTTTTTAGTTCCTATTTTAATAAAAGATGAATTTTAAACAAGTTAGACCTTGTGTATCTTCAACTGTTGAAGGATGAATGTATCTTTTTTTATAGTTGGGTTTTTAAAAGCAACTATGAAATCAAGGCACTGTAAGGATATGTAGAGACTGTTTATTTATATATGTTGTTAGAAGGTTTATTGTGCGGTACTGGACCTTTTTCTTTTAAATTATGTCAATATCTTACTGTTTTTACACGTTACACTTGTGTAACTTTTATGGTTTTTTAAACAAAAAACGAATAAAGTTTTTTGACTGACTGAATACATAAAGGAAATGAATACATGTATAATCAAAAAAATGATCTACCTAAGCAGAGAGGATTGACAATCATGGAAATAAGAAAATCATATAGTATATACCCTATAATATAATGAACTATAATTAAGCATGTAAAAGATGTAACATCAGAAAATCATGGGGTTAGGAAACCTCTTGTTGTGTGGGGGATAGAGAAAGTGAACACTTGGCACTAACTTCAATGAATGTTGTAACAGGTAGCCACAATCACAGACAATTAGTGTCCATGACAATAGGGTGTACTAGCGCTGTGCCTAGCCTATGATTATAGCAAATAGCATACTATAAAGCTTGATAAGATAATTTGGTGAAATCTTTCCAATTCTTAGTAATTTGCTGAAAAGCAACTGCCAATAAAAGGTCACTAATTCTTGTGTTAGAGGCGTGATGTGACCATATCGTAGATAAACTACCTAAAAATATGGACCTTGTTCCAAAAGACACGAACAAGCGGACATGTAAAAAGTAGATGATGTAGGTCTGCCTGAGGTGAGGAACATGTCCAGCAGGCATCCAAAACACAAGTATGTTGTTTATGCAAGATAACAGGAGAGAATAATAATATATTATAAATAAAAAAGAGTGTTTGCATGGTGGACACTCCTTAACCCTGAGGATGTTATCTTCTTCACATACTTTGCCATCTACCGCCACTTTTCTGACGTTTTCGCTTCTTCATCAGACTTAAAACACCTTGAAAAGTGACCCTTCCTCCGACAAACACTGCAGATGGCCTTCCATCCTGGACATTTTTTTAAATTTGCCATGTGTCCTAAGTTGCCACACCTAAAACATTAACTATTGTGTTGGTGTTGGCATTACCATTAGTGGATTTACAGTCAACCATTGTAAACACCTCTGCACCATTCTTTACTATAGATGCCTCTTTGCATATTGTATCAACACAAGCTTTTGAATGTTCATGCTTTTTTACAAGCGTAAGAACTTCTTGTAAGGTAGGGTTGTCTTTCTGCCATAAAGTATCACTTGCTTTGTCAAGTGTGCAACCAACCTCAGTTGATCTCTTAAACGCTCCTCCAAGGTTACCCCCAAATTGCATGTGGAGGCCAACTTCCTTAACACCATTAACACCATTATGTACTGCTCTACTGACTCTTTCTGTATCTGCATTCTTTTCCCAAACTGTCAATAAGATCCTCCGAACTTAGACAATGCATAAATAGAGAGGTTTTTTCTCTCTGCACTGAGGAAAGTGCCACGCACCCTAGCAAAATGTGCGAAAACATTGTTTCCGTCTCTGCCAATGTATAGGGGGGTCACCTGATAAAGATAAAAAAAATTGAGGACTTTTCACATGACTAGATCATTGGAAAAACTATTGGTCTGAGTTCAGCCAAATAAGTACAGAGAAATCTTTGAACAAATACTCCTAATAGATCTTTGTCGGGATGCAGTCTCGGAGTACAACAAACAAAGTGATACTCCCAATAGTATATTTACATGTAATCACAATGCACTATAAGACCTGGCCTCATCAAACTTGAAAAACGATAGTGTAAATGCAGATTACTGAAGAGCTCACCATGAGGGAGCTGTGCACACAGAGTGAACATGAGCGCAGTGTAAATGTAGATTTTTGAAGATCTCACTGTGAGAGAGCTGTGCACATCAGGTGAGCATGAGTGCTGGATTCCCCACATCCAATTGAGGTGGGTTGATCAGCTGTGCGCATCAGCGTGCAAACAAGATGAACTCTGTGAAGTGTGTGAGAATCTGCATCAAGAACAACAGTAGCGGCTTGAACGTTACTTTTCTTTTCCTTTGAAGACTGTCTGTATCAGCGCTGAAGACCTTTACTGGGTGTTGACTAACCGCAGCTTGCCTGATCCACAATGGCCACCATATGCCTTCGGTTACTCATTTACATAGAGCACAGATGTCTTCTGTCTATTTTGATACCAGCACTCCGTCACATCATGCTCCCAACCTTCTGCATGTGAGGAGTTCCGCAGCAACGCCATTATGTCGTGTGAAAGGGCTCGAGCTGGAATTTGCGCTGCCTCTAACATGCACTAATTTTCAATTTACTTTCCATTAATGATTGCTCGCACATTCTAGATTCAACCAGATCCCCTCCAGCCAATATAAAAATGTAAACTACCTTGGATATAATCAGGTTTAAAGGCGGTAGGTAAGCTTGAATTTTCTTGTTCTAATAAGCAATGAAAGTACAGTGTTGATGTCTCTTCATTTCTTGTGTCTTTCCACTCATTCGTCGTGTTTCACTCATCACCAAAATATAAAAGTTAGTCTTCAGTAACAACTGAAGGATTTCCCACCCAAGTTGGTGATCCGAGGTATTTATTAGGAGAAACAGTTACAACATCCAGCCAGGTCCAACTTATTTTCTCAACACTCTTAATTCTAACCCAACATCCACTCACATTGTGATGCCCTACATCATCACGTAGAAACTAAGAATAATAGAGCTAGGGGAAAGCTGTGGCCCCCTCCTGTCTGTCCCCTTAATCAAAAACATGTTACTGTTCCCAATGATTTAGTCCTTACAATCTAAGCAAGCAGCCACTACTAGCGGTTGGCAGTTCCAGGCCGATGGGTCCCAGCAAGTATGGCCCCTGAAGGGTATCTCAATTTCAGTGCTGGCTGGAGTTAGTGCTCTTCATCTTTTACTGCCCAGCTGTTGGTCGCTCTATGCTCCTCAGGCTAACATCGGTCATGACTCAGGATGACATGGGGCGTCACTCTTACTTTCCTGGCTGACAATCACTCTCTATGAATCCATTACGTAGATGCTTCATCGCTAGTCCTGGGCATGAAATTCCACTCCACTTGCAGAGTTTGCTGAGTATTTCCCGCTCTGCGCTCTGCAAAGCTCGCAGAGTTCCAAAAAAATCACGGAACAGAGTATTTTCCTTGTCCTTGCTTTCTCTCACTAACATTAAGTTGACGAGCAAGAGTGAGGTACATCTTACTCCAGACCACCTCCCAGCAAGATTTCTCAACGTGGGTTGTCATGGATGGTCATTACCACTCGCATTGAGAAGCCTTCCGTTTGTGTTGAGGAAGCTATCACTCAAATAGAACATCTACTCGAGCACCCTCTTGCGCTGCACATGGTGTCGTTTGCGCTGATTTTCTGGCACGGAAGAAACACCCAGCACTAAAAATTAGTCTGAACGGCGCAACCTAGCGAACTCCACAGCTTGTGGCACTCCAAGAGCATGATAGAGTTTTTGGGTCACTACTTGGAGTTTTGCAAATTGGAACTCCACCCGGGTCTACTAGTCTCCATCCCCCAGGGCATGGCCAAAAGAATGGGTCGACAGCCATCAAGTCAATCCCACACCTCCTCTGCGGTGAAATACCAGATCGTGCCTTCCACAGTGGCCCGCAGGCGGGCCCGAAATATCATGGAATATTTAAGTTCACTGTCTCTTAGTGTCTTCGTCACCTTCAGGAAATTACAATGCATCCTTGGCACTTGTAAGGTGAACTCAGGGAAGAATGTAATACTTGCATTGTTATGGGTGAGTGGCAGGGTGCTGCGGTCCGTTTGAAGTATTGCATCACAGTTGCGCTAGGTAAACAGTCATGCTATGATGCGGTGTGGGGTGCTCGGGCCTTGGCTGGTTGCCCAGGTCTACGTGTGGGCCTTTTTCACTGAGAAGTTTTTGGTAAGTTCTCTGGGTTGATGATGTTTTAGTGTTAGGGTCCACAATGAACAGATCTGTTGCCGACCCTATGCTCTATTGGAGCCCTGAGTATGTGGATGTTTTTGCATCTTGAACAGCCCTCAGAATCTTCAAGGTAGATCTCCAGGGCCGCCGCCACTGCCCGCAGCTTGGTGACTTGCGTTTTCAGGGCAGCCGTATCAGCTTTGAGGGTTGCCGTTGTGCCTTCCACCTCCTTTACTCGAGTACCCATATTTCGCAGGTCCACCCTCACCAACGTGAGTTTCGTGGTGACAGAGTATATTTTGGCCATGAGTGATGTACGCACCCCCTGTATGGCCACCATCAAGTCTCTCACCATGATTGTTTCTTCCTCTAGGGGCCCAGATTTCTACCTGCAGCTGCAGGCTACTTAGGTACAGTATATTTGTCCAGCTTGGTTTGATGCCTCCCTCTGGGTCCTTTGCCCCCTGTCATTGTCCAAAGACAGTCTGTGATTCCCACCAAGAATCAGCCTACAGTCGCGGCTGCTGAGGGAAGGAGGTAGAGAAGACAGCTGTACTCACCACCACCTGCCTAGGTGAGTAGCATGCACCATGCAGGCTGTAGGGTTTCCAGCTGCTCGTCTTCAAACCTCCCTAGTGAGTGTAGTAATGGAGATGTCCATGACACCTCAGTCCAGGACTCAAGATTCTCTCACAGTTAGGGCAATATAGCGGTGTACGTCCAGCTTTGGATTGGACCCAGCAGGTAGCAGTATCACAACTGCAGTCAATCCATATTAGTATTAGGGAACAATGCCATCCAAGTCTAGGATAATTGTAAGCACAAGGTGTTAGACCTCCAGCTTCATCACTGCCCACAGCTTTATTCTACCTGGTCCCCGTACTCACAGCAGTGGCAGGAACAAGGAGCTCCCGGGTGGTGTGCAGCCCTCTGGCACACCTGCCTCTCTGACCTAAGAGCATTATTGTGGGCCCCAGCCAGGCACCAGCATTTTCAATTGGCGCAGCAGCACTGCACATGTATAGCCTTACTATGTAGACAGCAGCCTGGGGAACTCCTGCAGGCCATGTATTTTTAATGCCACCACCCCGGGCCTCATGATCAGTCTTGGGGTCTGCTAGTTTACAGGTTTGAGCTTCTGCCTGCCATCATCCTGCAGCCCGGGAGGGCTGAACCTTGTAATGGAGGTTTCCTGGCCACCGCTACAGCATTAGTCTTGCCAGCAACACCTGCTCAGGGCCTTCAGCTGGGTGACCCCAGCAAACAAAGCCAGCCGCACTTGGCAGTCCACTTACATCATTACGCCCTGTCTCAAACTGGCAGCCATATGTTGCAACCTGGGTAGAGGTGACACCCAAGGTGGACACCACCACTTCTCCGGTCTATGTGATATGAACTCAAACAGAAGTAGGGTAGGTAATCTGCAAAACAAAAATGAAAATAAGCGTTCAAAATTAGATTGATGTGACTAAATGAGGTCAAACATTACAAACATTACAAACATTACAAGTTAAGCTAATAATTTGCAGGTCTGCAGACTAGTGCCGGATACATTCCACCTCTCTTAATAGCCCGGGTTCATAAGGTGTCTGTACGGAAGTGCCTACTGCATCAGATTTACAGTATGAACCAACAGGTCTTTAAAATTATTCAGAGATGAGACAGAATTAGGTGAGAGATCAAGTCATTATGCAGACAATATACTTTGGGGCTTATTTACAAGCCCCTTGCGACACTTTTGTGTTACTTTTCCAGTGTTAAAAGTGACGCAAAAGTGGCGCAAGGAGCTTTTAAATAAGCTCTTTTATTTTTAATGCTTTTAATCGGAGGCATTGTATATCTAGGCCGCCTTGCTTACCTTGTGTAAACACCGTGACCAACAGAGTTCACAACTTAAACTCAGCTTTGGTTTTACACAGCAGAGTGGACAGCAGCGTCCATAACTGAGAAAGAGAAATGATTTGAGAGAGAGAAAGAGAGAAAACGACATTAAAACTGTGAGAGAGAGAACGTTATAGATGGAGCAGTTAATACTGGAGAAAATACTTGTAGCTCACCTTTTGCCTCTGTTGTGTATCCAAGCATGTACTGGTTTATAGTGCACCCTACAGTTTAGTGATCTGAAAGATAGTATATAGAGTTAGTAATAGCATAGTACATACAACTGCACAAGTATATTTTTGGTTTATTTATTTGTACACTAAGGATAATGTATTTCATCAACTTCCACTGTAAGGAGGTGTCTGTGCGCTGTTTTTCTTCCAAAGTAGTATATCCCATGCACTCCCACTGCATAGCGGTGAGTTTTCAATATTGCGTACCTAGACTGTTGCACCCCCATTAACTCGCAGAGTCCGACGGTGAGTGTTTTTCTTGGGAAGTCAGAGGCAGATTTAGAAGCTCCTTGTGCCACTTTTCCCATGTTAAAAGTGACACAAAAGTGGCGCAAGGGACTTGTAAATCAGCCCCTCAGACTGTTGTAACCTATCCTCACTGCCTGGAGGTAATTTTACATTCCTACGCAGTGAAGCTGCTGCACACTACCCACTCTATCTTTTCACAGATGACTTGCCGTTGTTTCGGGAACAAGCTTATTTGCTCACCATGTGCGATTGGCGTGATTCAAAGAGGGCGTACCACGTGCCGAAGCAGCTTTCTCAGATGTTGTTACGATGACCATGCATCATCGCAGAATCCACAAACGTTGAGCTTTGTAGGTGTTTTTGGGGGGGTGACACCAATTTGTGAAACACAACCTGTAAGATAAAAAGGGAGATCACGGTAAGCCAGGGTATTATAGATTAATCTCCTTGATTGACGTGGAAGCCAAATTATACGCTTCGTGCCTATTGAACCATCTGCAATGTTGGATGGAGGAACAAAACATCATCCCCAACTGCCAAACAGGATTCAGGCAAGGCATGGGCACCCAATCGAACCTTGCAACCCTAGCTCTCTTGACGGAACAGGTGCAAAGAAGGAAAGTCCGCCTCCTAGCCTGTTTCGTGGATATCAAATCAGCATTTGACAGAGTGAGCAGGAATCATTTATGGAGCAAACGTAAAAGATGGGGCATACTAAATGCACTCCTCACCGCTATTGTAACCTTGCACACTGACACCTGGACAAGAGTCAAGCTGGGAAACGGGTCGAGTACCACCAGAAGTATCCCTACACAAAGTGGTCTGAAGCAAGGATGTGTCCTGGCCCCAAGCCTTTTTAATCTGTATTTATCGGACATTGCCCGACACTTTGAAAACCCAGACTGCCACCCCCGAAACTGGCCAATAAGCCAGTTGCAATCCTCCAATATGCAGACAACATAGTCTTGTTAAGCCAAACCCCAGTGGGATTTCAAAGATCAATAAACAACCTGGCATCCTACCTGGATTCGGAACAGCTAGAGATAAACAAAGACGAAACAAAAATCGTTCGCCTGGTTGACAGTTGGAAATTAAAGTTCAAATGGAGGGTTAAGGGGGCCATGTGGAAGAAAAAAGTTCT
This sequence comes from Lissotriton helveticus, assembly GCF_964261635.1. Taxonomy (NCBI): domain Eukaryota; kingdom Metazoa; phylum Chordata; class Amphibia; order Caudata; family Salamandridae; genus Lissotriton; species Lissotriton helveticus. The sequence goes on along the minus strand of NC_136063.1, from coordinate 778,586,467 downwards.
TACAAATACTTGGGTGTAATAATCGGGCAGGGCACAAGTCACACGGAACACAAAACGTCCCTCAAAGCAAAGACCCAGTCCTTGATCTATGCCTACAGATCCTTGCGCAGAAAATTGGACTGCCCTAATCATTCGCATTTGTTAAAAGTTATGGCTGCTCAAATCCAACCAAATTTGTCATACGGTCTTGTTCCCTGGTGTGGCAAAGATTCGCATTTCCAGAACAAATTGCAGTCAAAAATCTATAAAGCAGTTTTCGATTTACCAAAATGTGCTTCGCCCGCCCAGGTAAGAATGGAATTTGGGCTTCACGATCTTAAATACAGGGCAATGAGCAACTTTACTAAATTCTGCCACATCCTCCGGTTTTCCGAAGTGGACACTCTAAACAGACTCTGTTAGGACGAAGTAAGGTCACAGCATGAGCAAGAAACCCCAAACTCTTGGGGGTGTTACCTGAGTACATCTTTGGCCACTTTGGAACTCCAATCAGCATGGGACAACAAGATGGATCGAGCGTCCTTTAACAAAACCGTGAATGTCGCAAGTAAAAAGAAATCTTTATTGCAAGATAAATTGGCCCTCACAAAGAGACGTCATGGATGGACAGTTATGAACTCATACAAGTCTTTGAAGCCACAAGCCTACTTATCTGCCCATTTTAGTTCCTATTTGAAGGTGTGCTTTCTAAAGTTCAGGATGGGGGTGCATGTCTTCAAGGATTTATCCCCTTCTTGGCTGACAGTTTTTAACTCAGAACGTTGTCACTTATGCGGATTCCAAAAGGAAACCTTGGCCCATTTGCTGTGCGCAAGCCCAGTCATGTTAACCCAAAAGAGACAATACCTAAAGGCGATTTTTATCAACTTGAACATTCGCTCTAGCAGACAAGCTGTGATAAGTTGGCTGGAGGGTTTGTCATGTATCTTGTCTTGCCGAGGAGTCAAGTTTATGAGATTAGTCAACAGCTGCTTATTGCAAGCGGATGATTTTTAATCATAATTGCATGTAACATATTCCCATACTTCTAATTTGGTTGGTGCATAATTTTAACTTGTTGCTGCAACTTGTTCTAAACATAGTTTTAGAATGATTTTATAATAATAGATTTTTACACATTTGAAATGTATGGGAGAGAGAGCACAGATGTACATTTGTATATATGACACTTCCAGCTGTTTGAGTAGATCAAACTCACTTATTTTATGCAGGGGGGTATTGTGATGATTTTAATTAATCAAGCAATAAACATTAAACTGACAAACTGATAAAAAGGAAGTTAACATTGTGTGTCATTTCTTTATCAAAGGAGAGAGGAAGTGAGAGAGTGCATGAAAAGAATATTCAGAGCTCACCTTTCTGTCACCGGTGTGTTTTTCACCACGTGCCGGGATATAATGCACCCTGAAGCTCTACATATAAAAGATATTAAAAGAAAGAAGTTAAGATTGGTATTTGTTACTATCTTAATGTGAAGTTGAATAACATCGCCCTTTCACACACTTTCCCTCCCGCATTTAAGAACGACTATTTGTATAGTGTATATTCCGGACATTTGACCGATTATAAAAACGTTTCTGCTATTGGAAAAAAAATATACAAATGCAATAAGATACGGTATATTGGACTGCGTACGCCTAAATCCCTGCGTGAACTTTTTGTATCCAGTCTGCTGCACCCCATCTACTCCCTCCGCTGTGCACCTAGGCTTCACTGCTCACTTTTTCGCGGACAGGGTACGTTCTACATCATGCAGTCCCGCTCTGCCACCAAGAAGTCTCACATTTGGTGGCAAGTCTTGATATCGGTGGGGGTAACGATATACTCGTGCTCATATCATTATCGCAGGTTCCTCATCCACTCAGTCCTTTCGATACAACTAACTCAGTGACCAAAGAGGCCATGCATGTAGTGGTGGGCCCTTGTACTCGGTTGTTCGGGCCTCCATGAGGCGTTCAACGCACTAGGACGGACCATCACCGCGTTTGCGTTGGAAGCAACTCTAAAATGGCGTATAGCACGTTCACCCGTCTTTTTTTATTGGTAGGGTCACGTGTGTAGTGACTTATGTTGTGGTTGGGTGTGGTGTGGGTGTATACCAGCCATGAGGGAGTGTGTGTGTGTGTCATTCTGACAACTAGACCTGGAAATCAGTACAATAGAAATCTGGGCCATGTTTCGTTTTTGTTTTTTCCTGGAAGCGTAAGCGGAGTGGGCTGGGCTGACGTATGGCAGTGATGCACGAGGTTCTGAACCAATATTACAGAGCTAAGGGCTTGGGTCCGTCATTAGCTATATGAAAAATCAAGTGAATCGGGTGTCCGTTTTGTAGTGGTGAAGTCACCCGGGTCTTAACGCAAATATACCATTATGTCTGTAAATTTCCACAACATGACCAATCTGAAAGGTACGGGGTATCACTGTGTTGTACCTTCCTTTATATTACTCTCCCATATCTTTTACCTTATTGCGTTTATTGTTGTATTAGCGCTGTTGTATTTCTTACCTTTCTGTACTGCGACCTCCACGTCACTATGAGTCATCATGGAACTCCCCTTTGGTATAAATGTGAACTGGGTATCACTGACTCTATATTCATTCATAGTTGCACACATAAAAGATGGTGGACATGAAGCATTTCTGTGAATATGAATGTTTGTTGTACATTCAGTGGAGTGTTGCAGCTGTAGTAATACAGGGCTGTGAAAGGTTTAAGTTGCAGTTTTTGGCACATGAAGGGCAGCTATTATATATACGTATGTGGTCATTCAGGTATACTATCGAACTTGGTGCTGGAAATCAGTGTTCGAGGCTTGGAATTGCGTCCACATCCTGTTATTGTAGAGTAATGACATAATCTACGCGTGCCTGAAAATGTACTGTAAATACGGGGCTCATGTAAATTGCTGATATAGTTTTGGGTTGATTTTGCGGTTTATAAATATGCTAAAAAAAATTTTTTAAAGGAGGAATAGTCCACATTTACTGTCAGAGGTAAGATGGTTGCATACGCTTTTTATAGCACAATATAATGTGGTAGATCGTAGAAGCAGCATTTTAGAAACATAATAAATACAGAGACACAGATAGATAGTTGAAGTGGGTACGGGCACATGCGCTTGACTCCATTTTATTATGTTGCTGTTGGTAACAAGTAGATTAGCAATCATGATATCATACACAGCTATTCAATCGTAAACGGTTTATGACTTCTGCTGTACTAAGGTAGGAGCACTATATGTGAAATAATACACAGAAGATTCTATCGTAAAGGGGTTATGATTTGTGGTACACTGAATTAGGAGCGGTGTATGTAGAGCCTGCGATGATGCGTGGTTCAAGCAGAACACACTGGTAAGAATGTCTTTTGGCAACAGAATTTTGCCTTAATATGGTCATGTGGTGATTATTTATGGTGCACTGAGTAAGTGGTACGTGTGGTGCTCAGCGTGTGCTCACCCTGCCATGATGCGTGGTTCGACTGGTCTGTACTCAAAATATTGAGTGTTGTATACTGGTCTGCATCAATTTTGAGGTTACAAAAAATAACTACCCTTGATAGTTATCATGCTCTGCAAACTAGGTCTACTGATTGCTCCCCATAACAAATTAAATGATTGCATTTCACGCAGTGCATTCTAACTTTCTCAAAATGGCGACGTATGTCTGGTGGCGATGTTAAAGGTGATACCCCAGAGGTACTCGGTATTAGTGGTGGAGGAGGTACATTTTGGCACTGTGTTCTACTTACTTTATAAACGTAGTTCACAGGATGTAGGGATTAAAGGTGCTTGTGAATACTAGCAGTGCCACAGGAGTATTTTTTGTCTGTGCCTTAAATAAATAAAGGCTACATTCTCTACTGTCTGTAGTGTAGATACAAAGCTGAATTGAAGTTGTAAACCCTGTTGCCCTCAGGGTAGATCTCTTAGGGTGAACTGCATCATATGCAATCATGATTAAAGTGGAAGATAGAACATATATGCAGCGTAAATGTTATTATTCAACTAAATCTGTAAGTGATATAAAATAAGTTTTTGATGGAAGCATACAAAAGGGATATTGTGTAGGGTTTGATAGGTGTTATACTTATTTTGGTTTGCACTGTGTTAGTGAAATCTGAAACAAATAGGTTCTGTGGAGCCTGCCATGATGCGCGGTCCGGGCAGGCCAAACTGATAGTAATGTTTTTTGTCTTGTGAATTCTGCCTTAGTAAGGCCACGAGATAATGATTTTTGGTGCACTGAGTTAGTAGTACCTTTGGTGCTTAGCGCTTACGTATCCTGTGATGATGCATGGTCGGGGGGTACAGTAATTGGACTAATGTGTTTTATCGATTGAATTTTACATGAATTCCATTTAAAAGGGTCATTATGTCTCACAGTGACATAAAACTGTTCACTCTTCTTTGTGATGATTTATGGTGCACTGAGATAGTAGTATCTTTGGCGCTGAGCTTGCACGTATCCTGCGATAATGCGTAGTGCAGGGGGGCAACATTAGGCGCAATGTTTTTTGCCTTGTGAATTGTGCTTTAAGAAGGCTACGTGGAGATGACTTGTGGTGCAGTGAGTTAGTGGTACCGAAAGAACTCAGCGTATGCGTACCTTGCAATGATTCATGGTTCGGGGGGTAGCAGTGGTATAATATCTCTTGTCTACTGGAATGCGTCATGTACAATCGCCATTCTACCTTAATCGTGAGCCCTCACAATGTAGATCTAAGGCAGTAGACATCACTGACAACAAGAAATTATTTTTGTTGTATCCTTTAACAAAACTGACTCGACTTACATACATCAAGGCTAACTTGAATGGTGTCCGTAGTGTAGATGTAAAGCTGAATTCAAGTTGTGAACCCTGCTGTACACAGTGTAGATCGGAGGCAGTAGTCACACAAACATCGAGGAATGCCTTTTTGTCTCATACGTTAACAAAATCTGAGGACACAGTACAATTGTCTCTGCCTTAAGGAAATCGAGACTGAATTTAATGTTGTCTGTAGTGCTGATGCGCAACTGGTATCAATTCGTTGATCGCAGTTTGCATTTGAAAACAGTACTCAGTACACTAATTGAGGAATGTTTTTTGTGGCATCCTTTAACAAAATGGTCTCTGTCTTACATAAATCAAAGATAACTTGAATGCTGTCTGTAGTGTAGATGTAAAGCTGAATTCAAGTTGTGACCCCTGCTGTTCACAGTGTTGATCGAAGGCAGTAGTGACACAAACATCGAGAAATGCTTTTTTGTCACATACGTTAACAAAAGCTGAGGATACAGTACAATTGTCTCTGCCTTAAATAAGTCTAGAATGAATTTAATGTTGTCTGTACTGCTTAAGCACTTCTGGTATCAAGTGGTGAACTCTGTTGATCACAGTGTACATTTGAAGGCAGTATTCAGTACAGTCACTGAGGAATGTTTTTTGTCACATCATTTAGGAAAATTGTCTCTGCTTACATAAATCAAGGCTAACTTGAATGCTGTTGGTAATTTAGCTGGAAAGCTAAATTCAAGTTGTGAACCCTGCTGTCCGCAGTGAAGATTGAAGTCAGTAGTTGACACAGACATCGAGGAATTCTTTTTGTCACTAATTTTAACAAAATCTGAGGACATACTACAATTGTCTCTGCCTTAAATAAATCGAGACTGAATTCAATGTTGTGTGTGGTGCTTCTGCGCTTCTGGTATCAAGTGGTGAACTTTGTTGATTGCAAAGTACATTTGAAGGCAGTACTCAGTACAGACATTGAGGCATGTTTTTTGTATCATTTATCAAAACTGTCTTCGTCATAGATAAATCAAGGCTAATTTCAATGCTGTCCATAGTGTTGATGCAAAGCTGAATTCAAGTTGTGAACCCTGCTGTCTGCAGTATAGACCGAAGGCTGTAGTCAGCACAGTTATAGACGAATGCTTTTTGTCACATCCTTTTACAAAATCAGAAGACATAGAGTACAATTGTCTTTACCTTAAATAAAGAAAGGCTTAATTCAATGTTGTCTCTAGTGCAGATGCAAAGCTGAATTCAAGTTGTGAACCCTGCTGTCCATAGTGGAGATCGGAGGCAGTAGTCGATACAGACATAAGTCGGCGGTGCTGAGGCATTTAGTTCGGAATGGGCTTGTATCGAGGAGGCACGTGGTCATGGCGTCAGCCACGTGGCAGGGTGTGGACCTTCGCTGTAGCGAAGTCTCTTCACCTTGCAGAAGTGAACCACGCCCAAGGTGTAGGCTAATTATTTATAGTCTTACGCTGAATTTGCGTACATTGGAGCAGCCCGCTCCGCTTTTGCTTCAAGGGAGGGGGGAGACAAAACAGCTACATGACTGAAATATTCCCCAGTGTCTGAGATAATATGGTTGCGTCCACTGTGCAGTACACAACACGTATCCATAGCATATCTACACACGGAAAAGCTTTTGGTTTCTATAGTGTGTTGTGTAAAGCATATCATCGGTAGTATTAGCAGTGTGTACATTATTGTTGATGTACGAGATCCTTCCCTTATACATAGTTGATTGCCACATCTCTGAACATTGAGCTGGTGTGCTGTTGAGGGGATATATTATTTTGGGAAGGTCCGTTGTCCTGTTTTGCGCTGCATCTGAGGTAGTAGAGAGGGAATGGTCAGGAGGGGTGGTTCTTTTGGTGGTGGCTCTAAGTGTTGTTATTTTGTTGGGTGTTGGAAGTGTATAATTAGTACCTCTATTACATATTTGTTTATAGATATGGGTGAGAGTTGGATGTAAATCACACAGTACATAGTCGATGTCCTTATACTAGTTAAATCTTGATATTAATTTGTTAGTGGTAAATGGAGCTATCACCTTTTTTTGGATAGCATTGTAGATTTGGTTTGTTTTTGAAAGTTTGTATATTATTAACGTTAGTTGTGGTTCTGGTTTGTAGTGATTTTCTTGGAGGTAAGAATAAATTGAAGAGTGGTAAAATTTTCAGTTTTTTCTATGTTGCGAATGGGATGATAATTAAAAAGATAGAAAAAAAACAGATATGCTTATTCAAGCAGGTTATAGTTAGGAATTATCATTTAAAAAACCTTAGAAATTCACTGAAAAAAACATAGGTTTCAGGCACGTTATGGTTAGGATTTAGCATTTAAAAAACATTAGAAATTCACTGAAAAAAACATAGGTTTCAGGGGGCGTTATAGTTAGCTAACTATAACTCGCTCGCCCCAATGCACTGCTGATGACATCACATATTACATCACTCATGACATCACTGATGGCATCTCAAATTACATCACTGATGACATCACTGATGACATCATCCATGTGATAAATTTGCAGACCTCCTCTCACTCTAATATAACCTTTGATACACACATTCAAAAATAGGAACAAGAATTTTCACAAAAATGGATATACCAATACCAGTTAGAAAAATCTATTCAGTAATTCCAATATCTAAATACACATCCACTCATTCACCAACAGTCCTATATAGTCACTCATACATATATTCACTCATCATATGTACTCATACACCTATAGATCCTTTTACACACCGCCACTCATCCATACAGTTACTTACAAACATAGTCACTCATGCTAATAAAGAATCAAACATCCATTTACTTGCATACACTGTTATACACACATCACTACTCTCACTTCTACAGAAACGTACACATACTTACTCTCTTAAACAATCACTTATATAAACACATACTTATTTATACAGGAACTCTTCCAATCTCTCACTCTCACATATACTCACTTATATACACCAATACTCTCATATACTAGTTTAAAACATATGTAGTTACTCATAAAGACACTATTGAGCCAGTCATTCATTCACTAACACACCCATACACACACTCATCCATCCATACAGTCCTGCACACATTCTGTCTTCAAGGCATACAAGCAGTGAGTCACTCATTCATGGAACTATGCACTACGTAAGACCACCCCACTGAACGATACAGACACTCAGACACTCATACTGGTACTAAAAAAAACAACAAATTACCCATATAGACACTCATGTAGCTACTCACTAACCCATGCAGTCACTTATATAGAAAGTGAGAGACTGATACAGATAATGATATATTTAAACATTACTCACTAACCCTTATATTCACTAAAATACTCTTAAACAATGTGTTATACAATCAATTTTTTAACAAGAAAATCATCCAGTTAGACACTTATATACCCATTTATTCTTCCATCGACCTTTAGATATACATATATAAAACATATTTAATAATCAAAAAAACACACATTCACTGGATGATGTTATCAGTGATGTCATCAGTGATGTCATTTGAGATGTCATCAGTGATGTCATGAGTGATGTCACTGACCATGTCATGAGTGATGTAATATGTGACGTCATCAGCATTGCATTGCAGGAGCGCGAGTTATAGTTAGCTCAACTAACTATAACGGGTGAATTTCAATGGTTTTGTATGAGAGAAATGTCCAGCTAACTATAACGCCCCTGAAACCTATGGTTTTTTCACTGAAAAAAACAAATAGTTGCCAGTAGTTAGTTATAGTTAGGACCTTGCTTCCATAGGAAGAGTGCTTTTTTGTTTTGACAATAACTTAAAATAATGTGCACGCACAAAACCATAGAAATTCAGCTGTTATAGTTAGTTATTTCAAGCAATTATAACTTGTGCCCTGGATATGCACTGCTAATTACTGCAGATATTACTTCACTCATGAAGTGTCCTATGGCATCATTGATAATATCACTGCAACATTTGCAATAAAATTACTGATGAGAAACCTGTGCATGATGGGGGTTCGAGTTATAGTTTCCTTGGGCATGGGTCATAGGTACTTGAAATAGCTAAAAGGTGAACATTATAGTTACAAAATAGAATTATTAAAACCGTAGAAATTAATTGACAAAAACAAATTTACAAGCACATTAAAGTTAGGCTCATTACCCTGTCACTGACCCACTCAGAGACTCATGCACCCACTCAGTGACCAGCTCTGAGACTCATGCATCCATTCACAGATCTATTGAGAGACTCATGTAGCCAATCACACACTCACTGAGACTTATAAATCCCCTCACACACCCACACCGAGTCATGCACCCACTCACAGCCTTACTCAATTACTTACGCACCCACACACATACCCACTCAGACACTGATGCATCCACTCACTGAACCGCTCAAAGAATCATGCACCCATTCACAGACCAATTCTGAGTCTCATGCAAACACTCACTGCCCTACTGAGAAATGTATGCACCCCCTCACAGACCAACACAAAGGCACACACACACTCATAAACCCACCCAGACTTATACACCCAGTCACAGATCATCTCAGACAGTCATTCACCCACTGAGTGTCTCATACACACACTCACTGACCCACTCAAAGATGTATGTATCCCCTCACCGACCCACTCAGACTCTGATGCATCCAATCACAGATGCACTCAGAGACTCATGTACCCTGTCACATACCCACTCAGACACATATTTATCTACTTAGTATTTACACATTCACTAAGACACTCACAAAACTACTCACAGAGTTACTGCAAGGTTTATAGAGTTAAAATCAGAGTTATAAATCTTAAATGTATTGTTATGCATTGAATTCCTCCTTTTGCTCTGCGGATTCGTGACGGAGTCGCAACTCCATTTAAAAACGTTCAAAAAGGATTTAAATGAATACTATTTAGTGTTGTACAGTAGGGTGACTCAGAGAACCTCCTTTGTGTCAACTGTGTGTATGTGACTGCTACACATTAGAGTGGATGCAGAGTTTAAGTTTGATGAGAAACTCCCTGTTGTCTTTGTTTGAAAAGTGAACTCCATCACTTCTAGATATTCCATGCATGTCAAAATGCAGGTTGGTGTTGTAGATGGAGCCCATATTGTGGTCTCTGAGGAATGCAGAAACAGATTTTTTTTAACATATTTCCTGGCTTTGTGTATTTGTGGACAGAATTTGTTTGACGATTCACATTTCTGCCTTTGGTAAGTGTTAAAGTACACAAAGGCAATGCCAGGGAAATGTGTGATTAATTGGGCAAAGGTATCCTTCATTGCTATTTCCAAATCTACCCCTGTCAGTGTGTCTATGTCATTGCCACCACAGTATACAATCATGAGGCCAGGCATTTGGGAATACACAATACGTTTAACCCAAGGTAGCAATTGATGCCACTTTAACCCTCTCTAACCAATTTATTTTATGTCCACATTAGGCAACCCAAAGTCCGGGTCAAGTCTTCTCTTTCAAGCACACTCTCTGGTCCAGAATACATAGCTTTGACCCACCATCTACATTCTAACAATTTTGAAGGTAGGAGAAGTAGTACACAGGAGAAAGCTGCAGGTTGGTAGAATTAAACACTATAAAATGAAGGAGTGGACACAGTTTATGAAAAATCCGTATTTGATTGGGTTGTGTAACTAATAATATACCTAAAAATAGCTAGTGATTTAAGGAGTAAAGTAGGTAGATCTGTGATTGGCTAAGGATAAATGTTATGCAAGTATCCCATACTGGATATGATCACATTTTCAATCAGTCAATCACACCTGCTAGAGTTGAACTTGAAGATGGTGTGCTCTGATTAGAAAGTGTGTGAACTTTTGTCTTACTTGCACAGGAGAGTGTTCCAAAGTAGGTTGCTATGACAACTGAGGTAAAGCAATGTGGGGTAGGGTTCCAAATATACTGCACATAGCATGTGTTGCGTAATATGAATTTTCTAAATCAGTACTGTCATTTCATCTGAAATGTAGGTGTAAAAACATAGTACTATCATACTAAATGCTTTAACGAGCTCCCGTATGGCGTCGCGACTCCATTGCAAAGTTACACCGGGGCCGCGCTAGGCATTGCTATAGAATTGTGGATAAACTCGCAGACACTACCAGAATGAGCTTTATATGAGGGTACTAACAAAGGGTTAAAAAAATAATCAATGAAAAGTGGAGTAAGATAAGGAAAAAATGCAGGGAACATTTTGATTTGCTAACTACATCTGTAGCTGTGGAAAAAATAAAGGGAGACATTTCCATTACTAGTTCTTCCTTACAGAGAGTGCCACTGGTCATTTTCTGTGAGAAAAAAATTGAAGTGAAAGAGTTTTAAGATAATTTGAGGATCAACTGACTGAATTAACAGTTATGGTAATAATGAGTATACTGATTATCTATCTATCTATCTATCTATCTATCTATCTATCTATCTATCTATCTATCTATCTATCTATCTATCTATCTATCTATCTATCTATCTATCTATCTATCTTTCTATCTATCTATCTATCTATCTATCTATCTATCTATCTATCTCTCTCTCTCTCTATATATATATATAATCAGTTATAAGTGTAAGTTAAATGTAATTTATTTTGATTATTAGATATTAAACCTGTAATGTGAATGTAAAGGGCCTGAATGTATTGACTATAGATAAAGTGAAATGCATCTGGAACTAGTCATCCATTCCAACAGTAATTGATATATACATGTAAAGAGTGTGATATATAGGCATCTGGATTAATGAGCGTAGTTGCCGAGACTCGAACCCGGTTCCCCAGCTTCAAGGTCGACTTCTCTAACCGTAAGGCTACATCCTCTCTCTTACATTTAGAAGGCAGAAATAAATATAAATTCAATTGGTAATAACACTTGTTCTACTATTCTGTGTTCCCCCAAGCTTCCTAATAAAAATGGTACCTCACTTGTGTGGGTAGGCATAGTGCCTGCAACAGGAAACGGCCCAAAACCCATCATATTTTTACAGTGAAAACTGACCCTTTTTTGGCAATGTGCGTAGCTGTTGATTTTTGACCCTAGCTCAGCCGGAACCTAGGGAAACCTAGCAAACCTGTACATTTTATAAAATTGACACCCAGAAGAATCCAGGATGAGGTGATGTGTGTTGAACTCACCAGGTTCTGTAACCCAGAATCCCTTGCAAACCTCAAACTTTGTAAAAAAAACACCACATTTTTCTCACATTTCTGTGATGAAAGTTCTGGAATCGGTGGGGAGCCACAAACTTCCATGAACCCAGTATTCCCCAAGTCTCCCGATAAAAATTGTATCCCACTTGTGAAGGTAGGCCTAGATCCTGCGACAGGAATCGGCCAAAACCTCAACTTGGGCACATCACATTTTTCCAGTGAAAAGAGACGATTTTTTCAGAAAAGTGCCTAGCTATGGGTTTTGGACATTTTTTTAAACTAGACACCCAGGGGAATCCATCATGGGTGATATGCGTGGCTCTCAGCAGGTTTATTTACCCAGAATCCCTTGCAAACCTCAAACTTTGCCCCCCCAAAAATGTCCTCATATTTGTGTGATAAAAGTCCTTTAATCTGGGGGAGCCACAAACTTTCACCTACTGAGCATTCCCCTAAGTCTCCCGGTAAAAATGGTACCTCACTTGTGTGGGTAGACCTAGTTCCCCTGACAGGAAACGGCATAAAACGCAACAGGGTCACCTCATATTTTTCCAGTAAAAAATTGAGCCTTTTCTCACAATATGCCTAACTGTGGACTTTGGACACTAAGAAACCTAGCAAAACTCTAAATTTTGTAAAACTAGACACCCAGGGGAATCCAAGATATGGTGATGTGTGTGGCTGTCACCAGGTTCTGTTATCCAGAACTCCTTGCAAACCTAAAACTTTTTTTAAACACATGTTCCTCATTTTTCTGTAATAGAAAGTTTTGGAGAGCCACAAACTTCCATGCTCCCAGCATGCCCCAAAGTCTCTTGATAAAAATGGTATCTCACTTTTGTGGGTAGGCCTAGTTCCTGTGACAGGAAACAACCCAAAACTCACCGTCTCCCCTTTCCAATGGTACCTCTCTTATGTGTTTTGTGCTCAGGGGGGCAAAGAGAGCTCCAGGAGCACCGATATAGTGAAACTGAAACACACCGATCGGCTCCTTTCCGTTTCAGTTTCAGTTTCAATGTAGCTTCAGTGCACCATGTGCATGATCGTATTTAAATTGAAAAACAAATGCCTCTTCCAAGCCTCACCTTACAGGAGAGCGATTTAGTACTCGTGTGCACATTACGGAATGGTTCCGTCCTGCGCAAAAGAGCACTGAGGCGCATGACGGACCCATTCTGTCATGCACACCGAAAAGGTTAATGTGTTTGGAAGGAGCTCCATGGCTTAGTTACTGGCTATGTTAGAGAATATTGGGATGCTTCTGTGAATGTTTGACTGGGTGTGACCAAGGAAATGATCACTCATTCTCTCAAAACGTGTCAGGGCTGCTACTGACAGCGTGTGTGCAGTGCAACTGCTAGGCAGACCCGACATTTACAGCATGTTCCCAAGTTAACATAGACTTTCAGGTTTCAGTGTCTCACATCTTCACCATTCATTTCCAGACACACAGAGCAGTTAATTAATTGTGTAAAATATAGGAAGATGTACACAGAGTTTCACACCCCAATACTCTCTGACTTTGGGCTCGATTCACAGAACTAACTTACAACAAAATCCTAAACTTACTACTTTTGTTATTCACAGAAGGCATTTAGTAGTCTTAAGTTAGGATTTTGTCTTAAATTAGGATTTTTTCTTAAGTTAAACTTAAGTTTAACTTAAGTTTGTCTTAAGTTTCACTTATGACAAAATCCTAACTTAAGACAAAATCCCAATTTAAGACAAAATCCTAACTTAGGACAAAATCTAAATTTAAGACAAAATCCTAACTTAGGACAAAATCCTAACTTAAAACAAAATCCTAATTTAACCCGTTTACTGCTTCGAACGTTCAGCGCCAGTGCTGAACGTTCGAAGAAAGGGGTGCGGCCACGTCGGCCAACGGACGTGCGCAGCACTAGTAAGGTAGTGCTCGCGACGACCATTGGCCGACGGCAGCACTAAAGGGGTTAAGACTAAATCCTAACTTATGACAAAATCCTAACTTAGGACAAAATCCTAACTTATGACTACTAAATGCTTTCTGTGAATACCAAAAGAAGTAAGTTTAGGATTTTGTCGTAATTTAGTTGTGTGAATCGGCCCCTTTGTTACCAGGTAATCCATGCTGCTCCTTTCAACCACATTAAGAGACCCATAGAGTCACTAAGAGAAGCACTGATATACTGAGAAACTGACAATAACAAGTCACAAATTCACACATATAGCCCATTCAATGTCTTGGGACTCCAAGTGCAGAGCCTGGGTGTTTAATTTTACTCATAGGCCGACTTGACATTTAAAATACATTGGCAAGCACTCCTCTTGGACTACATAAACATCAACCCATGACAGTCTGTAGGTTGACCATAGGGAGTAAGTTATGCGCTAAAAAGTTAAGACATATACTTTTACTATAAGTTTCAGTGAGTTACTTGTCCACTTACAGACCCATATCTCCTGTTATATATCCAGTCTCACACACACACTCAAACTAACATGCCTGTATACAAAAGGTTAATGCCACTAATACACCCAGTCACACAGAGGAAGAGGCATTCAGTTAGACACACACACACAAAGCTCTTGTGAATTCAGCTGTAATGGAGGCATCACACTCACAGTCACATACCTCAAAACTCTCTAACACAGCCAATAAGCAATCTACGAAGGCCTTTCATACAACTTTAGAGACTCATGCAGTCAGTAAGAAAGCCATTCATATACTAACATAGTGTCACCTACCCGAAGACCCCAGCAGTCCAGAGACCGGAGCCGGCTCTGAATTCTTTGTCCGCCTTGGAAGTTGTTTAGAAGGGAAGGGCCAAGGACCTCTGCGCAACACAGTCAAAACAGAAGAGGAAGCACGGTGTACGGCAGGCAGAAAACAAGAAGAAGGAGTGAAGGAGTTCGGCCGTACTGTAGTTGAAAAATCCTGGAATGAAGCACCCGACAATGAACAAGTGTACCCCAGAGGAAGTGGAACATTCCAGAAGTGGGACCAATGAGTTGGCGGAGCTCGAAGCAGCGATCGAAGCCCCAGGGAAAGAAGCAGAGTCTCCTATCTGCCCAGAGCCATGGAGTTCCTGCAGCATCCCTGGAGGGGCTTGACTTCACCAGGTGCATGCAAGGCTCTCAAACACGAGCTGGAGGGCAGTGATTGGGAGGGGAGTGAAGGGAGATCTGAGAAGTAAAAGATTGGGCTGAACTGAAACTGTCATAGTGGCCACTTAAGTACCTCCAAAATATCTCTAAAAGAAAAGACTATTAAGATTTATGCTTTGGGGTACTTCTTTTAATCTGAGAGGTTTTTGTTTCTTTTGTGTTTTGTGTTTTGCAACAGAAAGGAATATTATAGGGAGACCATATCCATACCTTAATCTCATTTAAAAATGAACCTCCCTCACTTCCTCATAATAACCCCTTCTTACTCTAAAGAGAAAGAGGAACAAGAGAATATCCCCTACTAACCTCACCACAAAAACTAAAGACCAAAAAGTTTATGTTCTTACCTCGGCTTCTTCTTCTCCTGCCAATCGTATTGATGGACAGGAACTCCGAAGACACTGGAAAAGAAAGAAGACTGTGAGGCAGGTCCCGGGGGTTCTCAACAAGGGGTCTAAGCCAATAAAGGGGGTATGAGGTTGAGGGGTAGGGCCCCCCGTCCACGATAGTGGAGGCCATGCTGGACTGGAGCGAGGCGGAAGAAGGGGGGGAGGCCACCATAAGGGGGTAGGTAGAGAGATTGGGGCAGGTTGGCCTAGGGTGGGGTAAGCGTTCTGGGGTGTCGTCACAGGGGTTGGGGGAGAGGGGATCAGGGTGGAGAGGTGAGGGACCAAGCACATCAGTCCAAACCTTTTCTTTGCAGGGTAAGGAGCATCGCGGTGCAGCTGACTGCAGGGCTGGGGGTGGCCCACCGGCACCGAGGTGAAGAGACGGTGGCGTCTCGTGTGGTGAACCTGGTACTGGCGGGGGAGCCCAACACGGCCAGCGCAAGAAGATAAGGAACGACCTCGCTGGCCCCTAAATGCCGCATTTTTAGGTGGACCGCAGCACAGGAAAGGAATCCCTTGGACAGAGTGGATGGTTTCGGGGGGCACCGGTGGTTACAGTCTGCCCCCCCACAAGAGGGACATGTAGGTTCTGGTAAGGCCTGCAGGGATGAGAGGTCCTGGGAATGGCTCCAGGTGGAAGAGCCGCTTGTTTTGGATTATGATGAAGAGATCCCCAAAGTAGGGGAGTTGATTGAAGAAGTTGGTGAAGGGGGGCAGTCTCATGTGCCCCCTAGTGTTTTTTCAGGCACCAGAAGGGAAGGCGAGAAGAGTCCGCACTCACTCGGTGAGGGCCCACCGGGTTGAGGAAGGGAGAGAGTTGGTGGCCAGGTGCTGGGCGGTGGAGCGCGCACTCTCCTTAGAGCCAGGTAAGGCAACTAAAAAGCAAGATAGGCCTGAGATGGTGTCTGTGGGGATGGGGAGGAATGGGGTCGAGAGGGGACTGACGGGCGCTTGCCGAAAGGTAAATATGTTGTGGATATGGGGGTGGGGACACCGGATGGGGGGCCGAATAGTAATAAGGTGGAGAGTGTGACCAACACCGACCAACACCAACGCAGTTGCTAGGGATGGTAAAGAGCCCTTGGAGAGTAAGGAGTTGAAAATCAAGAAGCTCCCTTATATGGGAGTGACAAAACTCCTTGGGGCCCATTTAATGTTGACAACCAAATAGTAAATTTGGAAAGGGGAATAAGTGGAAATGCTAAAGCTATTACACAGGGAAGTAAGGTCAAGAGAGGGCTCCAAGGAGGAAGAATATGAGCTGGCGAAAAGTCCTAAAGTGCCATTAACTATAGAAAATTGGACAGCAGCATTCTTGATTTATGTCAGTGTATATTGTGAGAAGTTCCCAGAGTGCTGTGTTCCAAAGTTTAAGTACATGGATGTAATTCAGAAGGCGCAGATCACAGGGGGTGGCTATGCATGGGCGCAGTACAATGAAGAGTTTCGGGCCCGAATGGCATGGGACCCGGAAACCAAATTGGGGGAGTTAGACACCGACCTATGGCAGCATACTATGGGGGCGTAGAGAGGGGTTAAAACAATATTTTCAGCCAGCGGTCTGCCGATAGTCCATCGGCCCTTTCAGGGGAAACCCACCCTGGGAGGGGTGGGAGGCGCGGCCGCGACACAGTCTGGGGCAGGAGGTGCATGCTGGGACTTTAACAAAGGCATGTGCACGCAAGAGTATTGTAGATTTTGCCATGAGTGCTCAAAATGTAGTGGACGACATGCCTTGGTCAACTGTCGGGGGGGGCGACCATAAGGGGGCCAGCAGTGGCAGCAGCCAGGTGGGACAATCTAAGCAATTTCAGAACAGCTGTGGGGCAAAGCGCCACAGGGTCCTGGGCCCAAGGGCTCATATGTCAGTTAACATTGAACAATTGGAGGGGGGCCTGCCAGGTTACGGGGATGTGAGGGCTCGGCGGGTACTGTCAGAGGGGTTTCGATGGGGATTTCAGGTTGGTTATCTTGGTCCCAGGCAGAGACAGTGGGCGGTTAATCTCAAATCAACAGCAGAGCACAGGCAAGTGGAAATTCAACAAGGAGGTGCGGGAGGGGAGGATGGTAGGACCTTTTGAGGATTGGCCAACAGAGACCCTAATTGTCTCACTAATCAGGGTAGTACCCAAAAAAGAAGCAGGGCAATACAGATTGATTCAGCTTTTGTCCTGGCCGGAAGGGGCCTTGGTTAAGGATTTTATTGATGAGGAGGCGGCCTCATTTTCATACTCTTCAGTTGACGTGGCCATGTCACTGGTAGTGATCGCGGGTGTAACGGCAGCAATGGCAAATTGTGACATACAGTCGGCATTTCGTTTGCTTCTAGTACACCCAGATGATTGGGATATTCTGGGTATCCATTTCGAGGGTAAATAGTACGTGGACATAGCTTTACCGATGGGTTACTCTATGCTGTGCGCTTTGTTTAAGTGTTTTAGCACCTTTTTGCAGTGGCATTTCACACAGCGCACAGGTCACAATGGGGTGACGCACTATTTGGATGATTTTCTTCTTTGTCTGTTCACCAAGATCCAAGGATTGCCAGACAGCACTGGACAATTTCCATGAGCTCATAGATGAACTGGGGGTCCCTTTGGCACCGGAAAAGACAATGGGACCCAGCAGGGTCCAGTCTTTTTTGGGTATTGAAATTGATTCTGTGGCTATGCGGCTAGCTAGCCAGCAGATAAAAAGGAGAGTCAGGGTGGGGTGGACTTTTTGTAGGAGGCTGGGGCTAGCACTAGCAGGACATCATCGTCCTCACCATCACGTAGTCTGTCGGCAGGGTTAAAGGAGGATTTACGCATGTGGAAATTTGGGAAGGGAGGACGATGTAAATTGGGATGTCCACATTTTCTCTGATGCAGCAGGCAGCAAAGGCTTTGGCCTGTTTTGGCAGGGTAGATGGTGTGCTGAGCGGTGGCCGCAGCAGTGGAAGGATGGGGTGCGTAGCATAGCCTTTCTCAAATTCTTTCCGTTGGCAGTGGCATTGACACTTTGGGGACAGGAGCTGGCTCACAAGAATGTCTTGCTTCGGATTGACAACATGGCAGTTGTGAACATAGTGAATAGGCATTCCGCAAGGGACGAGGAAATACTGAAACTGTTATGAGTTTTCATGTTGCGGTGCCTGCGATATTGCGTTTTGGGTCTTGCATGTACCGTGTGTAGACAATGACATAGCTGAGACTTTGTCTCATTCACAGTGGAGGATGCGAAACATCCTTTACAACAAAACTTTTACAACGCAGTGCTATTACAACGCAGGTTTTACAACAAAAACCATTACAACGCATTGCACTGGGGGGCGCTCTACGATAGGGAATAGATTTAATTTACTATCCAACACCTTCCCTACTATCCACGGGGACTGGAGTTGGAATAGTAAATTAAACTATTCACTATCCAGCACCCCAGAGCGCTATGCGTTGTAACAGCATGCGTTGTAAAAACTGCGTTGTAACAGCATGCGTGGTAGAAGCATGCGTTGTAGTGTCATACATCCGTGGGGGATATTCTGTGGGCTGGCCAAGGAGGCGGACAGTACACCAACCCCCTTGCCCGCGCATCTGTGGTACGTAGGCAACGCGGGATGTTACAGTTGGTGGTAGGCTCGTTGTCAGCAACCACATGGTTATCATATCAACTGTCCTGGAAGCAGTTCTTGGCATCGGGGGCGCAAAGGCGTTCAGAGCTGTGGCGACAGTCCGAGGATGTCATTCAGTTTATTTTGGATCTCATTGATCGGGGTCTCTCCAGGGTTACTATTGCCAGGAAATTGGCGGGCATAGCTTTCATGGGGAAGCTTTTATGGAGCTATTCCCCATCGGCGGGTGAAGTGGGGAGGAGGATGCTAAAGGGATGGGCCAGGGAGAGGGGGGACGTTCTGTTTGGAGTCCTCTATCTTGGCGAACGTTATCCAGGTTGCTAGAGGCATTACCAGCGGTATGCAGAGAGGATTTTGAGACATTTTTGCTCTCCACGTTGATGGTGTGGGCATTTTGAGTGTCCAGACTGTTGGGCAGCAGGTGAGGGGTGTGTGCGATGGCACGATGTGACCCCTTTGTAGTCCGGTATCTATATTTGGTTGGGTAGATCTAAAACAGATCAGAGGGGAGGGGAAAAGGGGTCAGGTTGGAAACACCAGTGCCAAGGGCGAGTTGCCCGCTTCAATGAACCGGCCGCTGGCGAGAGATGTTGGGCGGTGCTGGGGAGGAGGTGGTTTTTAAACATGAAAAAGGGCGGAAGGGGACGGACTATCAGCTGCCCATGGTTCTGAGGAAGGCATTAAACAACATTAGCTTGGAGGGTGCTTGTTATGGGACACATTCCTTTCAAAATTAGGGCTGCAACGGAAGTGAGTAACCGGGGTTGGTCATGGGGCGATATAATGCGGCTGGGGCACTGGTCCTCTGAATGCTTTGAGCGCTATGTTAGACAGAGTATGGGGGGGGCGCATGTGTCATCCACCTCTTTGTGAAGGCTCATACTATGTTCTCTCGTTTCAGGTTCAGTTGCCGGCCCTCAAGCGTAAGATCTGTCCATATGGATAGTGGGATATTCCTTTGTAAAATGGGCCCATGTACAGGCGAACTGGAGTTATTTTGGGTCACATTTAGGTTTTAATTAATGTTTCATTTGAATTGTCTGGCATAGGAAGGGAGGGATGCTGTGGAGGGAACTGATTCCTTTCTTAAACAGATGGAAGTCAGGGGCAGGTGCCCAGATGTGTTGCTAATCCATTTAGGTGAAAATGATTTGTCTAGGGACAAGGGAATTGTCTTAATGAGGGCAATGAAGAGGGATCTGACACGGCTTAAGGAGTAATGGTACGGCTGCCACGTATTGTGGACAGAGTTTGTGCCTCGGAGGGTGTGGACGGGTGCCGTAAACCCCAAGGCCATTGACAGGGCCCAGCAAAAAGTCAACAAGGAGATGTCTAGGTTTTGTAGAGGTGCAGGTTTTGGGAGAGTGAGTCACAAGGATATAGGTTCTGATGCTGTGGAATTTTTCAGAGATGATGGGGTAAATTTTTCAGGATGGGCATGGACCTCTATGTATTGTAAATTAGGGAGGTTCTGTCTAGGTGTTTAAACGTTCAGAAACACGCAGCATATTGAGGCTCATGGCTACCTATTTGGGTGGCAGAAAGGTGAGGGGGCAGCCTCCCTCACTTTCTGGGTGGCGGGGGTTATTGGAAGTTTGCCAGGGTTGGCAGAGGTTTTTGGGCATTGTTGAGGTTGGGTTATCTACAGGAAAAGGTAGGCAGGTTATTTTAAGTTTGGTTGGGTGATTTATAGTTGTAAAAGAGGCAGGCAGCGGAGGTTGTTTAAGGGAAGTGTTGATTTAAGAGGGTCATAGGTTATTGCAATGCTTGGTATTGTGTTGTAATATTGTAATGTATGGATGGGGCGGGCTCAAGGAAACTTTAGGGGTGGGAACGGGGTCAGGGGTCAGGTATGATGGTTGGTATTATTGATTTTTATAGTTTTGTGAGACGGTTTGCCAGGGATGTTTATTTGTTATGTGCACCTGTTTCAATAAAGCGGCCTTTTACAAACAATCTTCTGGTTTGTGGTCTGCCCCCCCTCTCAATCCTGGCTGTGATGGATTTTTATTAACTGCTCGTGGCAGTGGTGTTACATGCTGGTTTTCAATTGTTTTCCCTTACCTGATGTTAATACTGATTGGAAAAACATGTTTCAAAATACACGGGTCACCTTGTTCATTTTTACTTTTGTGGTTGTCCAAAATCTTACACTTGCACCAGTTCAAACTTTACATTTTTCATTCAAAATGTGAACTACCACGATGAACCTACACACTTAATCCTTCTTAGGAAAGTATTTGCGGGCCACATTTAGCTGAACATCGAAACTGGATGACATGTCTTTTATATAGAAGCAAACTGTTCAAGCAAGGGAAAACAAGACAAATAGACAATGTATTCTTTCTACCAGACAAAGACAGAAAGTATATTATCCTAATTTCTGCACATTAATGATTCCTATACAACTCTTTTGTTCTTTTTCTTATTTTCCTAGTTTAATTGTAGATTCTTCCACCAAAGTTCTGCCATGTCAATTTCATCGATTAACATGTCAACGTCATTTGAAGGAGATGTTTTTGGCACCAATATTACCCATCTGACCAGTGAAGCCCAGAGCCCACCAGACAGCTTGAGAACCCTCAAGGAAGTGGGCATGGCTGTTATGATCGGTGTCACTGGGGCTGGAAACGGACTAGTCATATTGAGTTTTGTTGTAGATGCCAACCTTCGAACACAAAGCAATTATTACCTCTTGAATTTAGCGATCTGTGACTTCGGCATAGGTAAATAGACACTGTGCATTTCTTTCCTACACTGATATGTTGCTCTATTCCTCTAAAACAGCTAGGATGATGATCACACTACCAGAGCCTTATACTTTCCGACTCAGTGAGAAGAGTAGACACAAGGATGTTAAGGAATTCTTGGATTGAGTCACCTCTGGTATTCTCAAGAAAATCACAACATGCTAGGAGGTTCATAAATGAACCAAACAATTTATCTGCCTTGGATTGCCAAACGATTGTTTAAAAAATAAATGGTCCAGATTACAAAATGGCTTGCAAAAGAAAATATGCTGTGCATCACTAATTTAAACCTACACTTTTGCATTGATTTACAACCTTTTATCAAACGAATAATGATCCCCAGGAGTATACATGGAAACAAACGTATGTCAGCCATTTATTTTCCTATATATCCCTCCTCAAGTAAAGGTACTCCTATGTTACATGAGTAACTCTGGCCGATTTGTTTTCTTGCAACACAAACAATCCTATTTTTCTCTTTTTGATGAGCGTAATCCTCCTTTTTTTCATCCTG
This sequence comes from Lissotriton helveticus, assembly GCF_964261635.1. Taxonomy (NCBI): domain Eukaryota; kingdom Metazoa; phylum Chordata; class Amphibia; order Caudata; family Salamandridae; genus Lissotriton; species Lissotriton helveticus. Next base: position 778,564,119 of record NC_136063.1, on the reverse strand, counting down.
GAAAAACTCTTACGTCTCCTTTTTTTAAGAAAGTTTAGTGGTTTAAAAGTTAGACACACAATGCCAAACCTTTGCAAATATCCACAAAATTGTAAGAGTTTAGGGGTGTTCCACACAGTTTGAATTGCCATTCACCCTATCACATCTCACATTGCTGCCGTATATAAAATATAGACTTGCCATAAAGGATGTCTGCAGCAGTGCATTCCATCTTACTGCATTTTAGCTTGGAGATGGCAATTGTTTGCACCTGAGTTCAACTCTTTTAAACAATTTTATGAACTAACCCACTAATTAATTTATTTTCAAAACATATCTCTCAGTTATTAGTCTACAAACAAAATATTAAATGCCTCAATATTCACTGAATTCTTTGCAATATTTCTTTTAGGTACCTTTTCGACCCCATTGTTTATGAAGAACTATATCATGAACGGAAAATGGATTCTTGGAAGGCATGCCTGCAAAATGTGGCTTGTCATAGATTATATCATAAATCAGTGTTCAATTAACACTATAATCCTAATCAGCTTTGACCGTTTCCTGGCAGTAACTAAACCTGTAAGTATGTGAGTATAGTGATATATTTTTCACTCTAAAATCATCATACTCACCCCACACAAGTTTCTTAATATGATCATGACACTGATTAGATTTTTCACCTCTTCACATGCTAATATCTTACACATGAAAGTCATTCTGTTTTTCTCAGCAACATCCTACTGCGTACTTAGGCGCTGATTAGGATCCGTCCGGTCCCTAGCGGTGTTGGGACCGTCCGCCAGTGGTGGGGTGGTCCCGCACCTGCAATTAGGATGCCATCGCCACTGCGCGATGGCATCCTCCATTCCCAGCATTGTGGCGGGTGGTGCTCACAGCCATGCCCAACACAATGCTGGGAATGCACAGGGTGACAGGCACCGCAAGGTGCCTGCCACCATGTCCATGACAATGCAGGCCCCCATTTGCACCTCCACCCCCCAAGACCCTGGGCGCCTGCAACGGGCCCCGGAAAGCAGACTCCGCATGGCTCCGCAAGGAAATGGGTGACGGGCGGGTAAGGATGTAGGGCGGATCGCCACTGCCATGCGGGCGGTTGTGATCCGCCCTACATCCTAATCGACCCCTTTTTGTATCCATAATGGTTTTGTTTTCGTACAACAAATGTATAATTGTGTGCAAAAAGTGTATCTAGTTGCAAAAAGTTCATATATGAGATGGAGGAGTGAAGCATATGCTTTTGTCATTTTCATCTGAAAAATGCAGAATGTTTAAAGCTGATTGCTTCTTACTGCAGAGGCTCAGGTATAGTTTACAATCACACATTGGTACTGGATTTCAAAAATCTCTGCAAGATCCATTTTCAATAGAGTAAAGGTTGGAATGGCTGAAGATAAGATGACATTTTTCTATTGGCTGCTTTGAAGGATGTCCAAATGTCTGTCTAAGTATTTGACCTTTTCTTCAGGCTTGTGGGTGCTAGAGTCTTGAAGTACCCTATGGACATTGAGGCCTAGGTATGGCTAGTCAGCATGCCTGCCCTGTAGAACGTCTGTGAAGCGGAAGACTGAAAAGGTAATGTAGACAAATGACGCTATGACTGCCTAGATGAAAAACAATTGATGAGCTGTATATTTCTCTTGTTTGTTGACTATGGAACGTATTCCTTTTGCCGAGGGAATGCAAATGGGCCTCCATACAAAGAAAGATGTTTCTGCTGCAGAGAACTCCCAGTGGTCAGTTGTAACTGGTCAGTTTATTGTTTACTGGAACTGGAGTTATAAGATTCTTCTGTAATTGGAAACTGCAGCCTGGTGTATAAAGACTTAAAGACTGAGGGCCTTATTATGGCTATAACGGTGTTGTGGTGATGGTCCAACAGTCGCCACACTGTGGGACCTCCGGCAGCACTACAACTGGGAAAAAAATGCTGGCGGTGCCAAGCAAATTATGAGTTGACTCATTGCCACCCTTTTCATGAGGGTGCGACCACCATAAAAAAGGTGGCAGAGAGGTAACAAAGGACCAGGTCCTGGGGGCGCAATCAGAGGGGCACATGTTGTGCCTCCCTGTAGTTAAGCACATTAGTTCCTGCGTGCTGCACCATGCAGGAAATTTCATATGGCGCTGTCACTGTGGCAGTTTGCATTTAAGGGTCTCCAATGAGCCTTACAGACCACCGCCATTGCAGCGCTACCTTTCCACTGCCCACCATGGATTACAATCATAATCCAGAGGGCGGTGGGGGCACGGCTTTGGCGTTCCTCCTGTGGGGCGCTGGCATGGAAGCCCACAGGAGGACTACCAAAGTCATAATAAGGTCCGTAGGCAAAGTTCATTAAGAAGAAAAACATTTAACTTTTAAAAGCATATTTTTACCAAATTCAGTTTTGCTAACCAAAAAAGCATGCTAATGTGTTTAACTTAAGACTCCCAATTGCACATTCTTTATTATATTTTGCCCAGAGACATGGAAGAGGAAACATACTAAAATGGCAGGTTTCCAAATGTTCTTCTTGTCTAAGCGGTACTACCTTCAACTAGTTTCTGCTTGTAAAACAGTCCTTATTAGTGTCAAGTCTCAACCCATGACTATATGCTTCACATAAAATCTTATTCCACACCATGCACCTTGCACCTATGCCATTGTAGCCAAATCCTTGAAATTAGGCTTCCATTTGTCCACTCTTTAGAATTCGGCCCCACATGAATCCCGTCCTCAAAAGAATTTATAGCCCTGATGATGTAAATGTGTTGCCGGAAGAACAACATTTATGAAGACTCAGCCCTAACCATTGGTTGGAGGAATGAATGGGGGTTAAGCACTGGCCAAACTAATACAGTTAAGAGATGATCATGTTCAACATAACTGTATGAAAATGGATTATTAGATAGGGAGGGTGTGAGTCCTCTCCCCCCCAGTAATAGGTCCAAAACACTGTAAAGTCCAACACAAATTTTCAGTAAATGATCGTTGGGTCAACCAATAGTTGTTATGGCACAAAACAGACATGCTTATAATGACACCAAAACACCTAAATTCAAATAAGTGGAATCAAAGACAAAGTTTTAGGTCAAACAGCACAATAAAAAGTAAAGCACCAATCAGAAGTCAATGTTTGTGGTTGACAGGGACCTGGACACAATTTCAGGGTGACCACAATGTAGCAGAGATTGCATACCCCAAGTGGGTCATCACTGCCAAACATTTCTCCTTTTGACTAAGTCTTTGAAATGGAAGTAAACATTCTCCAGTGAGGTAAGGTGGCCGGCTGTTTCCGGTGAAGTCTTCTCAAAGTAGGAAAGCTCTTGGATGAGGTCCCAGAGAAGAAGTTGGTTTTGACAGGAAAATTAAAAGTTCTCTCATTGGTCAGATACTTTTCGTGGCTTCACCCAGCCAAGATTTCTACCTTTCAAATGGAGCTCATAATCCTTTAGTGGGGCAAACCTGAAGATATAACCGAGGAAGCTCTCTCAAAATTGGACAACATTGTCACAAAGTCCCAATAATGCTCATGAGGTCTAGTGTAAGAAATTGTGTTTTTTAGTTGTGAAGGATGTGAGTCCTTCAAAAGTAATGTCTGGAACTTTCTTTTTACTGGGAACCAAGTACCTCATTGTAGCACTTGACTGTCTCAGGGTAGTGATGCAGAGCAGTGCAAGATCTATTGAGGAGAGGTGGTGTGTCCTTAATGATTAATAGCCCATTTACTTACAGTGGTGGCCAGTGCTGGGATCAATAGTATCCAGTTCCAGGACACCCTAATAACTTTTGGGAAGTTCGGCTTTGGACATTACCTATGCAGTAATGTACAAATATCATAGCACATTGCTCTGGGAGGGGTTCAAAGGTTTGGTAGTGTGAACTCAAGATGCTGGAAAGGAAAGACAATGCACATATATTCCATGTGAAGACATTGTACGTCTATGTATTAACTTTGTCTAATGTGAACAGATGTTATTGTAACATGGTGTGAAGGCCGGTAGGCTATCATAAACCTTTTTCCATTTTGGACACACATTACACACTTAGCCTCTATGTGGAGGGTACCTCTCTGTATGTTTAGGGACTTTGACAAGTGCCCATACCATAGATTTAGAAGTAGGGGTAGGCCATGCTTCTTGGGTTTTTGGAGATGATTGAGGAGCTCCAGAATTTCCTCACACTTCTCATAGGAAATGCAAATTTTACATGAAGGAATCTATCTTAAGCGAATATTTTTGCAGAGATTTTCTCGCCATTGGCAGATGCCAAAAATCATGCGATCAGTGGGGTTGGAGTGTACCAAGAAGTTAGTGGTACTTTTAGGGGTTCTTGATAACACGGAGGGGTGGTCACCAATAAATTTGCCCATGTTGGGGGCATGAGAAAAAGTTGTGGTTCCCAAGGTTTGCATAGGTTATCACCTGTGGAGGGGAGCATTCTAAGGTTGGCCCAGTAAGATGATGGCTCTCAAGGTATGATATGTACTGGTGGCTCTTGAGGAGATCGAGGTTGATAATAACTGCCCCGGAGGAGATGTGGTGGTGGACTTCCTAAATTCCCAGGATGGGTTAGCGGTGGACCATTAGATGTCATGGTTGGGTTAGCAACTACTTCAGTACAGTGAAGGGTGTCATCCTAGCAGCTGATTTGCCGGATCCTGAGTTGGTTGCTGTAGTAATACCCAGCCTGGTGAACCCTCAGGAAGGTCTTGTGGGATCAGAACCCATAGAAAGGGGCAGAGTCCCAATAGACTAAAGAGGTGAAGAAGAAGGGGGAGCCCACGTTACCTAACCAGGTAGGCAGGTGGTGCATGCTCCAGATGAAGATGGACCTCAAGCATCAGTCTGGGGGAAGGAAACCACTCCTGTTAGGGTTTTTGATTCTGTTCTATCAGAAGGACAGGCTGTAGATGACTTTGCCTTAATAGACTCCTGCTTGGTCCACTGTAGAAGTCCCAGTCCTAGGGTCTGAGGCTTTCAAGCCCTGAGAAGTCCTGGCCTGCCAGGCATGGGCTCACCTGCCTGTTGGATGAGTAGCGTAGGAGGTGGGTGAACCTCTGTCTGGGATTGTTGCTATGAACTGTCTGAAGGGTAGAGTGCAGCAGACTCTGCCTTGGCATACCCCGGCCTGGTGCACTGTACATGTGTGAATTTGGAGGTGGAGACCATGTTAATGGCGGTGGCAGAAGATGTGGGGAAGGAGCCTGCAATAGCTAATGAGATGACTGTGTGGCACCTGCTGCAGCAGGAGGGGACCTTGAGCCTCAGTCTGGTTTGGTCTTAAGAGTCCACGGGTGGGGAGATATGGACCCTGTTCTCTTTGGAAGACAGGTGAGCTAGGGTTCCCGGAATGATTCCCATGGGTGGGGCTGCCTAGGGCTGACTGTCTGTCAGTCTCTCTGTCTCAAAGGGTGGTAACAGCTGTAGACCCATCCTCAGAATGGTGAGGGTCAGAAGTTTTATGAGGGGCTTGTGTCTTTAAAGTTGTGTGAACCATGGCTAGGATTGCCTTATACATGCTCACTTCATGTAGGTGCTTAGTGTCCTGGATGCATTCAACATAGAACCAGCAGGTTTCTTAGTGCAGCCACAATCCCAGCCTAGAGAGGTGTCTTAAAGACTGGGTTAGGCGGATGGTCTTTGGTGAAGAAGGGCCAGGTTAGGATATTCGTAATGGCGGACAACTGATGAACGGTGTGTCTGGTCAGAACTCATTGCCACTTGTTGCCATTTACTAGGAAAGAGCTGACAAGGTTGTGTTTAGGAAAAGGCTTCCACTCTTTTAATACCACTGTATGTTTTGCTTCCTGACTACGGAAATTTTGACTTTTACTGTGAGTATGTTTCAGCAGTTGAGGCTCAATCATGATACATTTTGTGGAAATGAACTGACAGTGCTAGCCATCAGTGTCCACCTTTTAAGATAAGGTCTGCTGCTGCACACATAGGGCAATATACTCTTGGCTGGTTACAAATGGACACATATGTGGGCTGATCGTGTGCAAAACCATCTAGTTCAGTCTGGTATATGCACACATGTAGCATGCAGCATAAGAGGCCCTTCAGGGAGTGCAGCTGACCTGGTGTAGGCCTTATAATGTGAGTGTGCATTTACAGTGTAGGTCTGTAATTCTTTACTGAAAAGGCTGTGTGTTCATTACATTCTACCTTATGGCAAATATCTGTTTCATACAGAGCAATGCAGGTCAGGTAAGAATCACAGGCTAATAATGTGCCACAAGTTTAGATCCAGTGCTGTTTTTGTGATAACTGTACTCCTTATGTCACTTGGAAAATTATCCTATTTTCCTGGGCAAGCAATAATCAGAATCTCAGCCTTTGTCCCCCACGCTGGGCCAAGTAAATTACTCTGATGGCCAACGGGAGGATCAACAGCATCCCTACACTATAGAGTCATTTCTGGGAAAGGAAGAGGTAGGGAGTAGATAGGCATGCTGTAATTAATTCTTCACACTGTACCTGGCATGGCCAGGCCAAGCCTGCAGAAACAATGGAGGAAGGAAAGGCCCTCTGGAGCAAAGCACAGGAGGGGTTCTCGTTTCATGTTTTTGTTGGTAGTGGTCAGGCAGGGTTGCCCATTAGGGGCTGGGACTCCCATTGAAGATCTTTCCATAGATGACTTGAAGCTGCCATTCCTGAGATGTCTCAGAATGCTGTGCAGAAGGTTAAGAGCATCGTTGGAGTGATGATGTGCCACCCTAGGGTTCGGCAGAGGTGCCTACTTTCCGGAACTTTCTACCCAGCTCCCACTTTGAAAACCTTGTACAAGAAAGAGACATTTTAGAAGAACACTGAACTTGGGAGTGAAGACAGTGAAATAATGCCCAGCTGGAAGCAGATGCCACTTGAGCCCACTGAGCACTGTGGGACCTTGACTCTAACTAATCCCCAGGACTAGGCTAGGTGTCTCTTGGGACAGGACTTAGGCCCCCTATGCTCCTGAGGAACAGTTGGGCAGAGGTTTCTGTTGGGGGGCCTTAGAGTGTCTCCCTGACACTTCCTTCGGCACGTGTCCTGGGAGACCCCATCTTCTCATGACTGTCTAAGAAAAAGAGAACTGTTATTCTCAGAACTATGGAGCTCCGATGGAGAGCCAAACCCAGGGATCATTGCTGCTTGCATGATCCCACTCCCTATGCCCATGTCTGTGAGGAGTGGGAGGCACCCAGAACTGCTGTCCCCACCCACCCGGGATTATTTCATGTAAGAGTTGAGTGTTCGTGATAGCGGAAGGTTCGCTGGTGAAACTTTAATCTTATATCACCTAGTAAGGGTAACACAGAAGGAGTAACAGGTTTTCTCAAGCTTGAATGAAGGGTAAACATAGGTTTTTACTCACAGTAAGAGAAGGAGCAATTCTGAGACTCCAGGAATAAATCGAATACCTATCCTTTGTTTTAGTGGAACAGGCAGAGTTGTACTGACATCACAGAGAGGAGCACTGGGATTGGTCAAAACAGCGGGCGTGAGACAGTAGCATATTGTAAAGGAGGGGTCAGTAGTAAGGAGTGAAACTGATGTCACAAAAAGGCCGCTATAGCATTGGTCAGACGATGAGTGTGAGTCCGAGATCAGATGAAGCAATGGAGGAGCGCTATGGTATCAGAAGGTTTATATCCAGTGTTAATGGCTGAGGAACAGTCAAGGAGCAAGTGTAAGGAGAAAAGAAAACACATGAATGTGACAGGATATGGTGAATCAGATGACGAGTTATTGGAGGACATTTTAACGAAAAACCCTCCACTGTATCAAGAAGGACCCAGTACAATCACCGGAGTGCATCAGTAATGGGAACATCCTTAATTCCACAAATTTTACATGATACATCAGTTAATAGGGTGCTTCAAGACAGAAAGAAAGAAGCGCTAATTTAAATAGGGAAGATTTAATACAGGCCAATTGAGTTTAAGCCCTAAAGCACTGACCGTACCAGTGTCCATAGGTCCTGTTATTCCATTATATGGAGATAAATTGAATTGTCCAAACCCCCAAGCGGTAGCAACTCTTTTGAATAATCATAGAAAGGAAATAGTAATAATGGATGATCAAGCCAGTGAGTGCGATTCAATCATTTTAGTAATGGATCTACCGATAAGAGAATCAGTGAGTGAAACCCCGAACAGAGTTACACCCAGAAGTTCAAAAGAGAAAAGATCTGTGGTACCCTCAGGAACTAGAAGCTCAGCAACAGTAACCCCAGAAGATTTAGAGAGATGAGCACAGGGAATAGAAAAGCTAAACACACCTCCAAAGATTTTAGATATTTATAAATTGAAAGTAGAACTGAAAGAGATGATAGCTGGAAATGTGGGAATAGAAAGATTGAATCATTACAATGAAGAACAATTGTTGTTTGTGTGCAGGAGTATAACTGGAAATGCAAAATTGTTTCATCAGAAACTGACAGAGCTTGTTCCAGAGATGGGAATAGATAAAGGGAGATCAAAAGTATTACAAAAACCATATCGAGTAGAGTTTACAGATAAGGACTTGGAGAATATGAATGTGTCTGGGCTTACAAACCCTGCTTGACGCATTCTGTGGGTTTATGGAAGAGAAAGACCTGTCCATTAACAACTCAAAATCCTACGCCATGCAAGGAGGGATGCGCCCTAAAAAACAGTTCCCTTTCAAGGTAAACGGTGACAGTGTGCCAATTTCCTCAACCTTCTCTTACCTGGGTGTCTTACTGGATGATCGCCTGAACTGGGCTGCCCTGTTAAACAAAAAAAAGGGAGAGGTCACCAGAGCAAATGCAGCTATATTTGGATTTGCAGCCAAAATGGGCAATCGCCAGGTGGCAGCAATGGTAAAGATCTATCAGGCCAAGAGTGTGTCTATAGCGAGCTATGGGAGCGACTTATGGGGGTATTCTGGTTTAGAGGGTTTACAGGTGACGGAAAATCTTTTCTTAAAGCAGCTGTTGTCTGTCCCAAAAGGGACAGCGAACTTAATGGTTCATGAGGAAACCGGACTTCCATAGATTTGTGACATTTTGGCTATGCGCCCCTTAATCTTTTGGCTCAAATGCTGGCTAAACGAACATCTTGCTCTTACCCACAAACTTTTAAAAGAGATCTTGAGCCTGGATCATATGATTTACATTCCATGGTTAAAATATTTAAAGGGCTGTTTTAGTGAGCTGGGGCGTCCTGACCTGTTTTTAAAACCTGATAGTATTACCAGGGGAGATGTGGCTTTTGTAAAACAGTCTTTTATTCTGCGTAAAAAAATGGAAAGAGAGGAGAAAGAACTGTTAAAGATCAGTGTCCGCAAGCACTTGCTGCTTAGGACATCTCTAGATCTAGAGCCATACCTATTGTTGCTGCTACCTGCTTACGAGCGATTTTTATTAATCAGGTTCAGAATGGATTGTTTTCACCTTTTATTAGCTGTTCCCAGGGGGTGTTATAAAGGTAAAGTGTTAGCACCCTGTGGCTGCGACAATATGTCTCCACAGGACTTGATGCACTTTATGTTTTTTTGTAAATTCTATGAAACACCTAGGAAGCACTTTTCAAAATACCTTTAAAAAAGTTACATTTTAAACAAGTACGCCCCGCTCTTTATTAGTTACAAATGTTAAAACCAGAATGTATTCCATTTGTGGTTGGATTCCTGAAATGCTCGCCAAGGTATAGAAAATGTATGGATACCTAAAAGAACCGGTTGATGTATCTATTATCAAATAATTGCTCTTATTGTTTTTATTGTAATGTACTCCTTACAGTCCAACTATTGAAGGCAAAATGGATTTATTGTACTGTATGTTTTGGACTGTATATTTATTGTAATATATAATATGTAATTTTAAAGTGAGTCACAATGTATTTGTAACTAGTAACTTTTATGGTTTCCTATCGTGTGAACCGAATAAAGTTTATTGAACTTGAATGTGTCTAGTAAGAAACTACAGGATAAGGAGTAATGAATATTCTGCAAAAATGGGGAGACATTGACAAGTGGAGAACTAGATGGACAAGGAAGAAGGAGGAAGTTCAGGCAAAGGAAGCATTGTCTGCATTTTTGTTGAAAGAATCAGAAAAATCAGAAAGATTGTGCCCCATGAGAGAGGTGCCTGGTGGTGAATATGTTCATGTTCCATGGAGCAGACAGGATATTTTGTCATTTGCAAACGATTTCCCTAGATTAGGAGAGAAACCATTTGAATGGTACAAACAAGCTGAAAGATTTGTGAACGTTTCGAAGGTTTTGTTGAAGGATTTGGATGGTTTGTTTGACATAGTGGTACCTACTGATTTGTGGACAGAATATAAGATTGCCATTGATTGGCCAAGTGAGGAGTACTCCAGAGATTCTATAACAGGGGCACCCTCAGATGACGTGATGAAGAAATACCACCAAGTGATTACTTTTCTGAAAGGAAAAAATCCACCCAAAGAAACAGATTTGGTAAAAATAGACAGAACAACTCAAGAGACAAATGAGTCTGTACATGTGTATTATGGGTGACTGCTACATATGTTTAAGCAGTATAGTGGATTTACTGTTCCTCAACTCAATGATATTCATTTTATCAACCTCAGATAAATGAAAAGCTGAGTGGTCCCGATGGGATTTGAACCTGTGACCATGAGGTTGAACACAAGCCCCTGAAGTGGCTGCTTTAGTCCACTGAGCCACCAGACTTGGCATATCAATCAGCCGCAGCAGGTAGTTTATCAACAGTGTCAGGTGCCTCCAGCTCCTATGCCAAATTTGGTGAACCAACCAAAGTACAGTGCAGACGCCGAATTTCAAGGAGGAAGTGGATAGAAAAATTCTGTGGTTTCACAATATCTTTTGCAGAATAATGATGTCAAAATTAGTTACTTGCAATGACGGTGCCTGAGGAGGGGGGTAGAGGAGGGCCTACTTGGCGCATCCTTGCCAGTGGATCAGTCAGGTCCAATTGTTGATGAGAAAGTGGAAGGTAATGATATCACTTTTCTATTGGATACTGGTGCTACCCATTCTACTGTGAGAACAGCAGACATCCCAAACCTACCAATCTAGGGAGATTCAATCCAAGTTGTAGGTGTTTCGAATCAGCAGATTAGAACTCCAATCACAGAACCAATGGAAGTGCATATTGTAAATTTTAAAGACATGCATAGATTTGTAGTTTATGATTCCAGTCCATTAAATCTATTAGTAAGAGATCTATTGTGCAAGATGAATTGCACGATCCACTGCACACCGGAAGGTGTTGCATTCCAAACCCAAATGAAGATATTGTATATAAAATCATGCTAGCTAAACAGAGAGGTAGATGAAATGCATTCTTTGATGACAATACATGATTTACCAGAAGAATTGAAAACAGCAGTGAACCCAGAAGTATGGGATTTCACAGGAAAAGAAATTGGGTTAATGGCAAACATAGATCCAGTGAAAGTGACAGTAAAGGAAGGTGTAGTTTATCCCAACACCGGACAACACAAAATGAGTTCAGAAGTGAAAGCAGGAGTTACTTCAGAAATTGACCGAATGATTAATCAAGGCATTTTAAAGGAAATAATAAGTAATCCTTGTAATTCGCCTATAATGGGATTTAAAAATCCTAACGGGAAAAACAGGATAGTGCAGGATCTGCGAAAGATCAATACAATTGTGGTTCCTTGTTGTCCTGTAGTGCCAAATCCAGCAGTGATCCTTTATCAGATACCATGGAATGCAGGCTGGTTTACGGTAATTGATTTATGCCAAGCCTTTTTTTCCATTCCTTTGCACCCAGTATCTTTTTGCCTTTAAGTTTGAAAACCGTAGTTTGGCATGTTGCCGAGTTCCTCAAGGGTATACAGAGAGTCCTTCAATTTTGAGTCAGATTTTGAAAAAGTGTCTGGAAACAATAATCATGCCCAGAATTTCAGTTTTACTGCAATAAATTGATGACCTATTGTTGGCATCAAAATCGCAAATGGATTTTGTCACTGATTCTATTGCGTTGCTGAACCATTTGGCAATGAAGGACACAAAGTGTCACCAGAAAAATTCAAATTTTGTCGAACTGAAGTTAGATATTTAGGCCACTAGATTGAAAGAGGAATAAGAATAGTCAAGTAAATGCAGTTACCACACATGCAAAGGGAGATAAGAATGTTTCTTGGAGTAGTTGGATACTGTCGGCAGTGGATTGATGGTTTTTCTCTGCTAGCAAAGCCATTAATTCAGATGACACGAACAAGAGTGAAGGATCCAATTGTCTGGAACGATGAATGTGTGGAAACCTTTGCGAAATTGTGAAATTCTCTGTGTGAGGGCCCAACTATGCAAAGACGTTTGCAGTATTCTTTTGTGAGAGAGAGAGAGTTGTGCACTTTCAGTCTTGACACAAAGGCATGGATTGAGCCGATTGATTCCAGTGGCATAGTTTTCTGCTACTTTGGATCCTGTGGCTTCAGCTTTGCCTGGCTGCTTAAAGACAGTAGCTGCTACCTGTGCATCAATTGTGATGGGACATCCAGTTAAAGTCCATGTCCCACATTCAGTCAAGATCATTTTAACCGGAATTCGAACACAGCACCTTACCCCTAGACGGATGACTAAGTATGACAGAGTGATTCTTGGAGCAGAAAATGTTACAGTGATTAGACAGTGATTAGGTGTACTATGGAAAATCCAGCTACACTATTACCAGATCCACGTTGTGAAGAAGTGCAAGATTAAATAGATCATGAGTGATTGGATGTGACTGAGATGTGCACTAAGCTCCGCCCTGTTATAAAGGAAGAACCTCAGAAGGACCCAGACCACAAACTATTTGTAGATGGCTCATGCCTGAGAATGGAGGGAGGAGGACTCAGTGCAGCGTATGCTGTATGCAAAATATCTGGGGTTGTTGAAGCATCCTGTTTACCGGGAGTCAAGTCGGCAGAAGTAGCCAAATTGGTTGCCTTAACAAAGGCATGCAAAATTGGGAAAAATCGGACAATAACCATATTTACGGATAGTCAATATGGTTTCGGGGTTGTGCATGACTTTGGACAGTTATGGATGCAAAGGGGATTTCTGACTTCTTCAGGATCCCCCATTAGAAATTGAAAAAATGTGAATTTATTATTGGAAGCAATGCAATTGCCAAAAGAACAAGCAGTGGTCAAGGGTCCTGCTCACCAGTCAGGAAATGACTATGTGATGGCAGGTAACAGATATGCTGACGAGATTGCTCAATATTGTGTGAGAAATAACTTGGCACTTGAAACAAGTGAAATCAGCTGCCAACTTTTTTTTTTCTCAGCCTTAGAAACATGAGATGAGGTGAGACAGTTGCAGGATGAAGTTGAAATAAATGAAAAGGAAAAATGGATAAAATCAGGTTGCACCAGGAGAACAGAAGATGATGTATGGGTGTACACTGATGGCAGACCAGTCATGCCAGACTGCTTGCTCTCTCAAATGGCAAGAATGTATCATGGAGACACACATGTTGGGAGGGACGCCATGATTAGACTATGTAGACAAAATTGGTACAATCCAATGTTCAGAGCAGTTGCAGAAATCCTTTGGTAGAGATGCTTAATTTGTCAGCAGCAACATCCAGGCAGGAACACAGTGGTCAATTGGGGAATAATTGGAAAGGCAGAAGTACCATTCATGAGATTACGGCTAGATTTTATTGAGTCGCCGCCAAGCAATGGAATGAAGTATTCCCTTGTCATTGTGTGCTTGTTTTCACGATGGGTGGAAGCATACTCCACGAGAGGAATGACAGCCCTACAGTTGCCAAATTGCTATTAAGCGAGTTGATAACTCGGTTTGGTTTTCCAGTAACTTTGGAATCAGATAGAGGACCTCATTTTAATAATGACATAATTCGTCTAATCTGTGAAGTATTTAAGATTGAGCAAAAACTGCACTGTGCATACCGCCCAGAGGCTTCTATAGTGGTTGAGCAATTAAATGGCACAATCAAATCAAGGTTAAGCAAAGTGTGTGCATCCACATCACTGAAATGACCACATGCATTGCCTCTTGTGTTAATGGGACTCCGAAGTATTCCTGACCGAAAGACAGGATTGAGTCCCCATAAAGTACTCATGGGAAGGGCAATGAGACAAGCATTTATTCCTGGTCACAAATTAATGAATATAACTGATGATCTGGTGTTGGATTAATGCAAAGAATTGGCTGACCTAGTGCGTCTGTCTCTCACCAGGTTGGAGAAGACACAGTTGCCAGGCAGCCAGCACAAGTGCATGATTTGAATCCTGGAGACTGGGTGGTAGTGAAGAAGCACGTAAGAAAAAGGTGCTTAGCACCCAGGAGGGATGAACCAACTCAAGTCATACTGGTCACTACTTCAGCAGTGAAGTGTGCAGGTTTACCCAATTGGATTCCTGCCAGTCATACCAAAAGGGTTCCAGGCCCTACTGAAAAGACACAACAACTAAATGAACCAGTTAAAAAAGCTGAAGGTTGCAAAATCGAAGAATCTAGAGTGATAGATTCAGGACCAATAGACGAACAACTGAGCACAAGTCAGGAGGGCTGGATACCAGTGGTTCACATACCAGAAGTTATTATTCAAACAAGAAGCAGAACAAGATTAGACAGACAGGAAAGTAGTGAGGACCAGACAGGTATAGAAGAACATGGTCAGGAAAAAGTGAATAAAGTTACTTGAGACCCTGAGCAGGACCAAACAGGAAAAATACCCAGGCAAAAAGATATACCAAAGGGAGAAGAAGAACACGTTCAGGCAGCAGAAAAACCAATATAAGTAAGACGCCACTGGAGACAAGCTATCCTGGCTGACCACGGCTGATAGCCAGAAACCGGTCCTAGGATGCTTGATTCTGGTCCAGGGTAGACATGGCTTGGCAGTTCGGGCTGGACTCTTCCCATGAGGCACAGGGTCAAGACTGATTTGCATATGGCCATGTCTGAACTGGGGTGGTGTTGGTGAGCAAAATAACGATGGATTAAACCCAGATCTGTGACTGGGGTGAATGTTTTGCCAATGTGCAACATTCCATCCATCACCTTGTGTGTTTTGCTGTTCTCCCTCTGTGGGAAGGGTATGCCCAGACATGGGTATCGTGCTCACTATGCCACTGGAGTCAAGCTATCCTGGCTGATGATGGCTGATAGCCAGAAACCGGTCCTTGGATGCTTGATTCCGGTCCAGGGAAGACATGGATAGGCAGTTTGGGCTGGACTGTTCCCATGAGGCACAGGGTCAAGACTGATTTGCATTTGGCCATGTCTGAACTGGGGTGGCGTTGGTGAGCAAAATAACGATGGATTTAACCCAGTTCTGTGACAGGGGTTGAATGTTTTGCCAATGTGCAACATTCCGTCCATCACCTTGTGTGTTTTGCTGTTCGCCCTAAGTGGGAAGGGAATGCCCAGACGTGGGTGCCGTGCTCACTACGCCACTGGAGTCAAGCTATCCTGGCTGATGACGGCTGATAGCCAGAAACCGGTCCTAGGATGCTTGATGCCGGTCCAGGGAAGACATGGCTTGGCAGTTCGGGCAGTTCCCATGAGGCACAGGGTCAAGACTGATTTGCATTTGGCCATGTCTGAACTGGGGTGGCGTTAGTGAGCAGAATAACGATGGATTAAACCCAGATCTGTGACTGGGGGTGAATGTTTTGCAAATGTGCAGCATTCCGTCCATCACCTTGTGTGTTTTCCATAGGTTAAAGACAGATCATAATAACGTATTTTTTGGTTCTAGTAAATGTGAACAAAACATCCTAATTTTGGGAGGGTTGGGGACTAAAAGGGGGAATTGATCCAGTATTTCCTGGGGTTTACTACGTGTGTGGGAACAATGCTTATTATAAATTACCTGCATGATGGTACGGAAGTTGCTACTTTGGGATATTATTTCCGAAAATATATCGTGTAAAAAGAATCACTGGAAGCAATGAAAGTACTAATGAATTAACACGAAGAAAGAGAGCTAGTTTTTCAGAAATAATAGGTGACATATTTGGTGCATTTATACCTTTAGTGGGAGTCATTCTAAATTCACATAGAATTCGTCAATTGTCAACAGTAGCTGAGCATCTCTTGACTGATACTGCTGGGGGTTTCTTGATGATTAATACAGAAATGGTTGCGATTAGATCTATGGTTTTACAAAATTGACTTGCTCTTGATATTTTATTGGCAAAAGAGGGTGGAGTCGGTAGAATGCATTAAGCTTAATATTGTTGCACTTACATACCTGACAAAAGTAGGTAAATTAGGGGGTGTATTAAGAATATTACAAAACTTCATGAAGATTTGAAACCACTGGAGGTTGACAGTGTATCGGAAAGACTAACAAAGAGTATTTCTTCAATAGGGTCTTAGTTTACTAATTTAGGGAAAAGTTTCTTAGGTCAAATAGTTTTTCCGTTAGTTGGTATAGCAATAATAGGTTTAACAATAGTGATATGGTGTAAATGTTGCACAAATAAATTGAGAAGAAGGAAATATGAAGTAAATCGAAAGGGAACAAAAAGGAAGTATGAAGAGATCCAACTAGAAGAAATGAAAGGGAAAAATGTATAAGAAAGTGAAAGATTTGAAAGGAGAAGAAACTGACAAAGATCAGAAAGAGGGAAATGAAACTGAGATGTGCTAAAGTTAGCATCTGGTTTGGGATGGGTAATTTTGGTATGGCTCAAAAATGCCATCAGAGAGGGGATTGATGGAGCAAGGACTCATAAAAAAAAAACTTGCTCGGAAGCAATCCTCTCATTTAACTCCCTACCATGTTATTAATTACGTATTGTGTAAAACGAATACACACCACATAAAATGAGGGTTAGAGAAGCTTGCCTACGTGTTCACTAACATGAATAACTCAAGCGGATTGGAGGGAAATTCTTACGAATGAGCAGAAAATACTAATATGAAGTCATGAAGACTCACGTGCTTTGCATCTGCTTGCTTGAAACTAAAATGAGCAAATTTACTAAATGCTAATGCTGGGAAAGTATTAATAAGTAAAGGGGATTA
Source organism: Lissotriton helveticus (assembly GCF_964261635.1). NCBI lineage: Eukaryota > Metazoa > Chordata > Amphibia > Caudata > Salamandridae > Lissotriton > Lissotriton helveticus. Next base: position 778,547,154 of record NC_136063.1, on the reverse strand, counting down.
GAGTAGAGATAGGTGGTATACAGCGAAACAATTTATTCTTGAAATTAACATCTGTCTTTCTGACTTTATTATTAGTGCATATTTGGGCATCTTGGGTATATCTGGTGGGAGCTGTGTCACATGGGTTTCGTGCATGACATAATGGAAGTCAGACCGGAAGGATGATGGGCTGTTCAAGAAGAGTGCAAGGCCACAGACTTCTTGAAGCCTGACAACCACCAGTACAAGACCTGAATGAATAAAACCACATATTAAAATTAAACATTTGTATCTGATGTGATGTGAATGCGGGTAGGAAGATAAAGTTTGAATAAAGATTTAAGGGGATGGGTTTGCGATCAATAAGTTAATAGAAATTGATGTCATGTAAGCATGGTGTGATGATCTTCCCCCCTTTGCCTGACCACTCAGTTAGTATTTTACAATATTGAAACATTAATAGGTAGTATATGAGGAAAGAAAAGGTATAATTGAGGTAGTTTTTAGTTAGTTAGGGAGACGTCATTGCTGACATGCTGTGAGCTGAGGGTGCTGTCGGAGTGACAAGAGATGCTTATGAAGAAACAAATGCAGAGCTTAATATCCTAAAGAATTAGGCTTAGAAAGAAGATCGCGGAAGAATCTTGAGGAGGAAGAGAGTGTCAGAAGGGGTGCGGTGCTCCCGTTGGTGTTAGAGTAGTCGACTATCTTGTCCTGAAGTCTTTGTCTTCTGATCTATCCGGGGTTACCCCTACCAGCCCTTTGGCAAGGGGGTTGTCTTCACATCATCCTAGGTAAATATGGTCCTATAGGTGAGTTAGGGCCACTGTTCCTGAGAAAACGCTTCTCTATGTATGTCCCTAATCGCTGTCTCAGATCAGCCAATCAGTGTAGGATGGTCCTTCCTAGATTCAAGTATGCTAGGCTGGGGGCCAGTCTATATCCGTTACTGCAGCCAGAGCCTGGAATGCACTCCCCTTCCACCTCCGCGCATCTCAGAATATTGCCCAATTCAAGAAAGGCCTAAAAACTCATTTGTTTAACTTAACTAACTAACTGCTCCCACCACCTTCTGACTCTGCTCTCCTTACAAACCTTCACGCGCCAGGATACTCGCGAGTAATAGAGCGAGCTACAAAACACTCTATAACATAATTATACATTTTGTGAATTTGCAGGTGTTCTTTTCTCTCTGTCCTCTCCTTTCTGAGCATAAGTCATTGCAAGTTTGGAGTATATTTTGATGATCTGATTAAGTGAATCTTCTCTCCTGGTGAATGTACTGTGCTTTGAAGTTGTTCACTTGCAATTAATTTAGATAAAAACTTTAAACTTACCCGAGTCTGTGGTTTTTTACTTTAAGGTAAAAAGGTTAGAATTCAGTTAGAATTTTCCCCCTCAACTAGTTCAACTAATGGTCCATCGACTAGAGGAAAGAACTTTTTGATCAGTGAATGGTTGATTAAGAATGAGAGATAATCAATCTAGAAGTATGAAAAATCAATAAACTTTGACTCCTGCGGTTTACCCAACTAAGAGTGTGTGTTTATGGGCCCAGGTGAGTATATGGTATTGGAGTATCTGCTATTAGTACACCGCTGGATCAGGATGAATTGCAGGGAGGAATGTTCAATGTTCCACAGTACCAATGATGGTATTTACCAAATGCTGTGTTGCTTGGTAATTATCAAAGCAAAGTGCAAAGCATAACTTCAGTGTACAATGTGCAATGTTCCTCAGCACAAATTGGATTGTCAGTGTGCAATGCACACCGTTCCTCAGCACAACTGGCAGTAGTTAAGGTGTGGTGCTTTGCTTGGCCCCTTGTGGAACATACTGGAAGACAATCCCAAAGGACAGAGACCGTTTATTACTCCTGTTAGCCTTCGGCACAAGCAAAGCCAGCTACTCTGCTCATCATCAAGATGACGGCCGAAAGGGGCGTAACCAGCATAAACTCAACACTCACTATTGGTTGAAAGTTGAGGATGTTGACGTCAACACAGATTCAGGATAATACGGCGGTCGCCTTAAAATACCCTCACTTCCATGAAAATGTAAAATTGTATAGGAACTAGGGGTGGGCGTAGTATGCGTAGTCGCGCTACGCGAAGCAACGAAAGACGTTCTCACACTACGTGAGCTTCGCAAGCATGCGTAGTAGCTTGTTGGACCCGTCGCAAGGCGTTTTTCTTGCTCGGGAGTGCGTTGTGCATGTTCGGGGCGCTGTTTGCGTGCTCAGGGGATCGTAGCTCACGAACTTACCCATGCGGTGGGCTAAGGACCGGCCAGCTCAATTGTCCCACCTGCTCGCGTTGCCTTAATTCCTGTTCCGGGTCGCATATAATGTATCCGCGTGGTGCATGTCATGTTCGGGAACGCTATCTACTTGTTTGTGACGACAAGTGCGTGTTAGCGAGAAATATCGCGCAAACATACCCACGTGGTCGCAACGGGCGCGGCCATCTTGTTTTTCACTCTATGCTATGGTTCTCGGCCTAGTTTTCTATCCAGCTTTAATCTTTGCAATCTTTACTTATTTTCACTGTTTTTCTCACTTTATCATCTCTGTCTCTCTGTCCCTAATTTTATATTTTGTGATTTATTTCTACTTTCACTGTGTCTTTGTTACTTTTCTACTGTTTTATTTTACTTCTTAATCAAACTCCTACTTCTTCCCCCTAACTTTATTTTTTCCTTCTTTTCTGTTCTGCCTCCACCACAAAACCATGGCCAAGGGTAGCAGTTCCAGCTCCAAGGGCAAGGCACCTGCGCCCAAGAGCCGCCTGCCTTGGGCAGAATACGCCCTGCAGTGGTGCAGGCCCGACAACTTTTCGGGAAGGCGGAGGTGACCGTCCTGGTTTTCTTCATCCAGCTCTACCTCCCCTTGACCTTGGCAGCAGACGGCAGGCCAGGCTCCGGGTACCTTACCCAGGATCGTTACCGCCGGTGGGCGAAGGTGCGCCGGGCAATGTTTCGCTGCTCGGGGATCTGGCGCACCCACCAGCAGCTGGCCCACCGGTTGTCCGACATCCTGGACTGGGAGCAGGACCTGTTGGACCTGCTGGGTGTTGAGGTCATGGGGCTTGGTGAGTGGCTACTAATATATAGTAGTATAAGTATTGTGTATAATTCTTGGACGAATAACACGATTACTGGTGCGCTTAGTTTCATTGCAGATCAATTCCGTTTCAAAATCTTCTGTGATTGTATGACACAGGTGCTACTCTGCATTTCTCTTACTTGTTTGTAACTTTGCGCTAGCTTGGGCTGATTATTGATGTTAGAGTTTACTTTAGAGAACTGAAGTTAGTTATTGCTAGAGTCTAGTCCTTCCATTGTTCTTCAGTGAAATAGTGGTGGATGGATAATAGGTTTACTTAGTATTAGTTCATATTTTTTTTACGGTCTGCGTGACGTCTCCTCTGTCACTGAATGCTTCTTACCCTAGTCCTCCATCGAACCTTTTTGTAGTTTGTTTAGTGAGTGGTAGGCTTAGCAATAGCATTGTCAGTCAGTAGCAGAACAACATATGACGCAACCAACGAACAATTTGGTGCCTGCACAAATTTATGCATGTGTCCTCCATCGTATCTATGCATTTTTGCTGGCAAAAATACAATGGAAATGCCGACTTACTGAACAATTGGCCCGTCTGTAATAGGTGGTGTAGGTCAGGTGGTACTGGCCTCGTTAGTATTCTGCAATCAGAATGATTATGGAACATTTGATCAGTGTTCATATAAGTAGACAGTCCGTGAATCCTGCAAGCCAGTAGTTGTTTAGATAGGTCAATTGTATTGCAATTGTTGTTTCCTAAAATGTCTGAGCGTTTTTTTAATGATTTTTTTTGTTTCACAGCACTCAAAGTTTCTCTCTTTCTTTATTTTTTCTTACATGACCAGTACCCAGGGCAAGAAGACGGGTCAGAGTTGGCGGGACAACAACCACCCGAGGAGCGCTCCTCTACCGAGGATCCTGCTGCTTGCCCCAGTAAGTCCTACAGTGCGTATTTTATTAACAATGATATTTCCCTAACTTTTAACGCACCATATTCTTTCCAAACTATTAACTACGCTTCCTCCTAATTAAATTTTTAACAAAAGCTTCTTTGATCTTCATTATCTGTTTTCTAAATTTTGGGTATCCCTACCTTTCAGTTCCTTCAAACTGCCCCTGCTATGATTCTCTGTACTACTACTATTAGACAATCTGTAGCTAAGCTTGCCCTGTTGGCCACACTTTAAATAATTCTGTGATAGAACAATAGATGTAGCCACTGGGTCCACTCCTGTCCTTTGTGTTGTCCTCTTTAATCTCTAGGCTTTGACAATTCCCACCAACAAAATGCGCAACCAGATGTTTGTCTAGTATTTTTTGTTAGGATAGTAGTACAGACTACTACTACTTTTGAGGGTATTCTGCACAGCCACCTACAGAACTATGCACAAGAAAATAGGATGTTGGTGATGGGAGGTTGGACCTTACTTACACCTCAGTCAGAGAACTCAGAACCCACAATTCACTGACCGACTAGCTATAGTGTCTCAGTCATTAGTCATTATTATGTCCCGACCTCCCACACGAAGATACCCAATGATTTTATTACACAACACAGAACATACCACCCTTTCGCTCACTCACTCATGTAAGTCCACAACACCACAGACACTCCAAATATACCACAGAGTCTATGTGCAAGTTCAAAAGCTTTATTTTTTTCCAATAATAACAAGCTTTGTAAGTTGTTCCATGAAATTACATCCAGCTCCAACATGCAAAATAAAGAAGATTAAAACTAAACATTTGTACAACTAGTGCATGATAGAGATCTGTGTGAATTTTGGGAGACCCCTCACCATTGAACGTATACTGGTTACATGCATCTTTCGTAAGCTCTGCAAATCTCTGGTTCGTAGAAGGCAATCTTCTCATCTGCCTATTATGAGAAAAATGGGGCACGCTAGACAGTATAATACAATTATGCAAGCTTTTTGAAGTCATGCCAAAAAGTTTAACATTATGGCTAAGCAATACGGACTAACTCAACTCCATAAAAAAGTGGCTTGTTTTTCAACCTCTTCACTTGTATGCAACACTCATGTGGCCTCAAAGGCGTCTTACTGCGCAACAAGCTGCGAGGTAACATGCGCAAAACAGTAGACATGAATCTAAAATGGTTACATGGCTCAGGCTAACTTTTCAAAGACTACAGTAGGAGTAGAGATGAGATGACCCTAGGGACCATATAATAATAGTACCAATGTCTGTCTACTTACTCTACTGTAGTACGCAATTTGGACTAGTGATGATTTATGTTGTGCTTTAACTGTTTTTTCAATCTTCCTTCCTGGTGAAAAAACATGTAAAATAGTGGGAGGTGTACAGGCATCTAAAAAGGTGTACTTGTTTTTATGGGTGCACTACCCGTACCAACCACCAGTGCGGACGGGGCCAGCAGCGATGCCAATGCTGCCATTCAGGAGGGGCAGGAGATGCGGTACCTGCAGGAGCACCCGTGGGGGAGGAAACAGCAGCGTTGGGCGGTAGTAAGTTATATTCATTACTTATTGGCATTACTAGCTGGAAGGGGAACACTTCCCTCACTGTACTGTGAGACTTATTAACAGTAAGTATGAACTTGAAGTTGTACTGTACAATATACAATGGTTGAAGAAGACTCCCTTTACTTAGCATTACCAATGCATTAGCAATAGCATTACCAGCGTGAGTTGAGTAAACAAAGGCCTCTTCTATCAGACTCCAACTCAGCTGTGAAAGTTATGGAGAAGGCTAAAAGTCAGATCAGATGACCTTGATGGATGTGTTGAACAAAAAGGGAAAGAACTAAGGTGGAAGGAGGAAGGACGAAACAGATGTAATACGACTAGCAGAGAAGCATACTTTGAAAGCAGCATGCAGGTGGCTGATAGGAATCAGATGCATGGGTTGTTGAAGGATGGGTGGAAGGTGAAAAAAGATGCCTGCCTGGGTGGGCGACACAATATGGGTGGATAGTGGATAGCAAGAATCATCCGCGGTGTTTGTGTCAAACCCAAAGCCAAGGCAAGGAAGGAAGGAGTGGACGCATGGGTGGTTGTTGGTGAAAGTGAAACCAGCTAAGGTTTGTTAAGCAATACCTAATAACAAAAGAATGATAGACATTTACTTTTAATGGATGGATGCCCCCTGGATGTATTGTATTCATCATTGGTGGAGACTCCCACTGGATGCAGAGTCTTATTTTGAAGATAATGTAAAAGAAACTGCGCCAGAGTAGCAAAGCAGAGGGTCATCATATATTAAATAAAAGTAGGATTTCATTTCAGAATACAGTTGATGGCTCAGTAGTTTGCAAGCATAGGAACGAAGGTTGCAAAAAAGGGACATTAAAGAATACATTCTATAAAAAACTATATTGTCTTTTAATAAAACATTCATGTTACAATCATAAGTCATATACAACATAATACATACTAATAATGACACAGTAAAAATAAAACCAATGTAATATAAAATAACAAAATAACAAAAGATACAATTAAAAAAACACTCAATTAATATCAAAGGTGGCAATTAATTTAATCGACGCGCGTTTCGGCGTTAAAGGAACGCCTTCTTCAGGAGCCACAAACAATTCTGAAATACATAATAAAAAAGAGACAAATAAGACTTCATTATTTCAATTGTACATAATCCATCATAAAGAAAATACAGTTCATAAAATTCATTTAAATCACACATATAATACCTGAAGTCAACCTTAGAAGTCAACCCTTCCCATCACTGTTAAGATAGTGGATATGATAAACATGTAACTAAACATTCAAATAAAGTATCAGAGCAGTTGCATTCCAAAGTACGCTAAAGTCAATAAAAAGTAAGAATTTAAAGATATACTGGTAGTCATGTACTTACTTAAAAGAGGGAGATCCCAAACTTATATTGCTCGATCTTACAATGTAGAGAACATCAGACTGTTAGAACCGGCTATTTCTGGTAGGCTAAGGCTGACGCCAAAGCCAGGCAGAAACCACCATTCTAGTCAGGGCAAGGAAGTCACACGCCAAGATAACCCCTGCTCACCCTCTAGGTAGCTTGGCACGAGCAGTCTAGGCTAAACTCGGAGGCGATGTGTAAAGCATTTGCGCCAGCGCACAACAGCAACAACATACTAGGCACACCACAAAAGAGTCTCCACACAAGGTTATATTAAAATAACTTTTGTATTGTCAAAACATATCAGATAGAAATCACACATGTACATTGTGCCAACTGGCACGGCAATATTCACAAGGGATTATTTACAAGACAGGGCCACATGGGCCACTGTCAGAATCAACACTTCGCAGATATAGAAATACTTGTCAGAAATTAGAATAAAAGTATATAAACTTCACTGTAACACAAAGTAACAGTTATAGATCACATCCAGTAACTACTGGGAACAGGTAAGTACCACCTACGCAACCCTAACCCCTTAGGAGACTGTCACGCAGGGGACCAGGACCTCACTAGGACCACCTGTACTAAAAAGAACAGCCACCTAAGTATCACACAGCATTTAGGGGTCTAAGAAAGAACACATTACCCATGAGGCATAAATATACATTCAGAGGAGTAGTAAAGAAAAAAACACATAATGCATGAACCTACACATTCAGTGGTGTTTAAGAAGAAAGCACATGATGCAATAAAAATACATTCAGAGGTACCAGAATACTACAGTAGTGCAAAAGTCACATGATGTCTAAAAACCTTCAGAGGTGCAGGAATAACACATGATGCAAGGAAATACATTCAGAGGTGCGATAACCATACAATTGCGCAAAACCTCACATAAGCCACCACCTGTGGCAGTCCCTAGGCCCATTGGCCTTGTTGGGGGCTAGTACGCCCTGAGTCTCAATGTCAGGGTCCTAAATGATGCAGGTTCCCACTAATTGCTGGGCACCTGGGAACACTCACAAGGGCCTAAACGCTGCAGCTGGCACTAAGTGCTGCGCAGCCGTGACTGGCCGGGCACCTCTGTGCCATCTCTATCCCTCTCAGGGACTCACTCTCCATCTTGCGCCTAAACGGTGCAGCTGCCCACTAATAGCTGGGCAGCTGGAGAAAAACTGCGCCGGGGCCCTCACTGGCCCTCAGGCGCCCACTGTGCCACGCTGGAGCCACACAGGCTCTACAAACACCTAGGTCCACGTTGGAGCCACACAGGCTCTGGCATTACACGTGCCCAACGTTGGAGCCACACAGGTTCTTGAAAACAATGGTGCCCCCTCTACCTGAAACGAATGGCCCCCGAGCCTTCTCAGGGCTCTCCAACAACCACAGCCAGAGGGGGAGCCAGCACGGGCTCAAAAATACATAGGGCCCCACGGGGCGCACTGGCGCTCGAAACAAACATCCCCACGTGGTAGGAGCAGCGTGGGCTCTAGGAATGCGCCATGCCCCCATGGGGCCACACGAGGGCCCAAAAAGCTATCTAGGCACGTTGGGGCGGCCCGCTGCCATCTGGGGCCGCCCTACACTGACACTGAGCCCTGCCCCAGCCCTCACTCACCGGGCTGCTCCCTTTGCTCTCGCCGGTCTTCGGTGCGGCGGGGGCGGGCTCGTCGGCATCTGAGGAGCTCCTGCTCCTCGCAGACTCTCCTCGCTTTGCCCGGTCCCCCGTCAGGGTGGAGCCAGCAAGGCTCCCGGAGGCAGTCTCTTCTCTCGGGGGTGAAGGCGGGGCTCTCCCGGCCACGTGGGAGCCTCGCTACTCCCGCGCCGGACTTCTCTCTCTGCAGGGCTCCCTCGGCACACGGGAGCCCTGTTAACCGCCCGCCACGTTTCTTCTTCGCCGCCTCGTCTTCTCGGGGCTCCCTCAGCCGAGAGGAGCCCCGCGAATGGCCGCCATCTCCCGCGCCTTCTCCTTTCCGTCCTCAGCTTCCAGGAGCCAGCCAACCACAGCGCGGCTCCTGGACCAGGCCCCCTTCAGAGGACCAATCAGAGCACGGCTCTCCTGGGTCTCGGCCAATCCGGTCGCGGCCCCTTCGTGGTTGCTTTTCTCCGCGGAAAATCGAGGTGGGCACTCGTAAATATTAAAATAAATACGGGCATGAAACCTCAGCGCGTCCAGCGCTATCAGCGAACATAAAGCGCTCCTAAGCGCTAGAAAAGTCCAGATAAAGTGCTCTCAAGCGCTTGGGGGAAATAAAGCGCTCTTTAGCGCTAGAGCACAATCCACAGCGCTCCTAGCGCTAGAACAGCAGGCAGAGCGCTCCCAGGCGCTCAGGAGGAAGCTCAGCGCCTCCAGGCGCTAGAAATACAGTCCCAGCGCTATCCACAGGAAAATGCAGCTCCTCCATGCTGCCAAAGCCCCAGAGTTTCCCAGGGGGCAAAGCCAAGTCCCCCCATCAGCCCAGGCAGGGCAGAGGGGTCCCCCAGGAGTCCAGGAATCCAGGAGAGTCCATCAGGAGTCCTCCAGGCATCCAGGGGCTGGGCAGCGCCCGCCCCTGGTAGATTCAAGTCAGGAACACGAACAAGACAAGAAGAACATTTTGGAAGGGGACACAGCCCCTTCTTATACACAGAAAAGTCTTTGAAGTCCTTTGAAGTCTTTGTGTAAGCAGGCCCTGAGCCCTGGGTGTTTCTGGTTTCCCTCTCCTGTCAGCCTCAGGTCAGAGGTGACAGTGGGCCATCAGGAGGGAGAGCCAGCATGGTGGGCAGGCAGACACAGCCCGGCACCATCTCCTCCCGCTTCCCTGATAGCAGATGTGGCCTTTCATCCTTGGGATGGCTCCGACACCCTCCGGGGGCCCTGCAGCCCCTGTCCCACTCAAACCAGACAGTAAATCCACAAGCAGGCCCAGGCACTCCTGGGCCAGGCTCATCACCCAATCACGTGCCAGCGGACTCACCACACAAATATGCCAACTTCTAAAAGTGGCGCTTCTGGACTAGACACAGCCATGCCGCATATACCATTATGCAGCACTCATTCTCACGAGTTCACACATATCAAACTCGACCCTGCACTCCCCACGCATCAGGAATCTACCATGGGCATACATATTCCCCATTCATTCCTATGGGAGGGCAGGTCACTCACCACCCATACACAGAGAGCACACGCACTTTACACTGTACCACAGCGAAAAAGTGCGCAGAGGCCTAAAATCACCAACCCAGGTTCCAGAAACAGGCTAGGAAAAAGCAAAAAGTCTCGGGGTGAACCTGCCCAAAGGACCGGGTCCAACACAGACCAATAGTACTTTTCCCATTGGTCCAGATATATAGACGATATCTTCTTTATCTGAACCAATGGGAAAGACTCTTTACTTGAGTTCCTTGAATGGATCAACTTGACCGATGTAAACTTAAAATTCACTGCACAATTTAGTACAGATCAGGTTGAGTTCCTTGATAAAAAATCAGAACAACAAATTACAAGTTGACCTTTACGTGAAACCTACGGCATGTAATCCGCTGCTTCATTTTAGCAGCTTTCATCCTAGGAGTCAGCGGCAAAGCATCCCCTTGGGCAATATCAACTGTATGTTTTAGTTGATCCATATGAATTCAAAAATGTCTGGTATCCAGAAAACTAACGTGAAGGAGCGATTAAAATATGAGTCTTTCCCATTGGTTCAGATAAAGAAAATATCGTCTATATATCTGGACCAATGGGAAAAGTACTATTGGTCTGATGTTCTCTACATTGTAAGATCGAGCAATATAAGTTTGGGATTTCCCTCTTTTAAGTAAGTCCATGACTACCCGTATACTCTTTAAATTCTTACTTTTTATTGACTTTAGCGTACTTTGGAATGCGACTGCTCTGATACTTTATTTGAATGTTTAGTTACATTTTTATCATATCCACTATCTTAACAGTGATGGGAAGGGTTTACTTCTAAGGTTGACTTCAGGTATTATATGTGTGATTTAAATGAATTTTATTAACTGTATTTTCTTTATGATGGATTATGTACAATTGAAATAATGAAGTCTTATTTGTCGCTTGTTTTTTATTATGTATTTCAGAATTGTTTGTGGCTCCTGAAGAAGGCGTTCCTTTGACGCCGAAACGCGCGTCGATTAAATGAATTGCCACCTTTGATATTAATTGAGTGTTTTTTTAATTGTATCTTTTGTAATTTTGTTATTTTATATTGCATTGGTTTTATTTTTACTGTGTAATTATTAGTATGTATTATGTTGTATATGACTTATGATTGTAACATGAATGTTTTATTAAAAGACAATATAGTTTTTTAATGGGATTTGTCATTATCCTGGCCTATCTCTTTATGGGATAAGTTGTGGTTAAAATTACACAAAACGTCCAGAGCTGCTAATACTACCCAGGCTCTTTACTTTTTATATAATCGTTTACTTTTTACTCCACAGAAGTTGGCCACCTTTTCCCAGGATCTTTCGCCTAAATGTTGGTCCTGTTCCTGTCAACATGCAGACTTACTTCACATGTTGTTTCATTGTCCCAACATTGCTTCCTTTTGGCAATTAGTTTGGTCCCGCTTACACAAGATTTTTGGTTTTACACTCCCCTTCTCCCTTCCCAATGTCCTTTTGGGTTCCTTATCTCCTGATTTACCACTCTCCCCTTCTCACTATAAGTTGCTTGACTTGTTTTTGGCCATTGTATTTCATCTCATTACCTCCAATTGGAAGGATTCCACTAAAGTTAGTTGTTCAGCTTGGTGGAATGCTATTTGTTTTCATCATAGACTTGATACCAACTATGTTACCTCCGTTTCCTTAGCTGTCAAACGAGACATTTTATGGATTCCTCTTACTACCTACCTTTCCAAGACCTCTCCCTCTCCTCAAAAGATTATTGTTAATTACCAAAATCCATCTGATGATGTTCACAAACCGCCATGATTGTGCTTATTTCTCTTTTTACTTCAATTTACAATGTTTTACGCTTATTTATTACTTGCTGTCTATCACACATTCTTTATTTACATTCATTATCTGCATACAATGTTATGTTTTATGAATTGTCATACTTCATTTCCCTTTTATTTTGTTTCTTTCTTCCTTCCTCGTTTTTCTTTCTCATGACTTAGCTATAGGTGTTTATTGATTCCGTTGTATTATACCTTCTTAAATTTTATTTGTGTACCTTTTATACCTCTCATTGATTGATTGTATTACATTTCGTATTTTATGCTATGTTTTTGGTTTCAATAAACTTGAACTTAAAAAAAAAAAGACAATATAGTTTATTATAGAATGTATTCTTTAATGTCCCTTTTTTGCAACCTTCGTTCCTATGCTGTTGTTGTGATTGCCTAGGATTGATATATTCTAACTGTTTTTCCCTGTCCTAGGAATTATATCATTTTTCAATCAGGGGGTCCTTGTTGTTTACATATCAGTAGTTTGCAAGCACATCATATATATTATCAAGCGCCTTCCTCTGAATCCAATGACCACTTCCTACCTATGATAACATTTTTTCAATTTTTATTTATATGTTTACTTACCAGTAATTGTCCACAATCCATAGTTTGCTCCCCCCACCCTGCCCCTCTCCACGTCACCGCCCGCCAGCATTCCCACCTCTGACCGCCACTGGACTGATATGTCGTTCCACATAAGTAATGATCATTGGATCATAAGTATAATATATTATTATTAATCTGCCTTTTTGTAGGCGCCAGACGCCAGGGCACAGTGAAAGTGAAATTGAGCAATTGTCCTTCATGTAACAGAGAGATTATGGCCAGTGCCACCCGTAATCGAAACATATACGAGCTTCCCCACCTGCAGCTTAGTTAATAAAAGTAACAGGCATATGCGTATTGACTCATATGTTGGTGTTGGACGCAAGCTTAGCTGACTGAGCTGGCTTGCCGGTTACAGCCTACAACAAGGTTATCTAATTTATGTAAACTAGAGATAAGAAAAAGACTGGTGTTCTCCTGTGTACTTGAGTCCATCCATAGTACTAGGGCAAGTATAATGCCAGATAAAACTCCAACAAATTTTAGAGGCTGGGGAAGCAGGAGGATAGATACTTAAAGTTACCACAAATGTTATGTACTGCGCTTGCTAGTGCTACTGTGCCACTATGTGTTGAATTCATTTTGTGTTACTGTTTTGCTAAGAGTTTCGGTTACAATTCTGTTTCTTTCTTTATAGATCCTCCTTCCCAAAAACCAACATGGAAAGAGTTGGCAGCCAGGGCCCGGCAACGGAAACTGCAGGCCATCGTGGAGGAATACCGCCGGCTGGTGGCTCAGGCCGTGGAGGAGGAGGTGGCAGCAGCAGCTGCTGCCTCTTCCAATGCCCCGGGCCCCAGCCAGGCCCCGCCTACAGGAGTACGGTGCCGCGGTCAGGCAGCCGCCCACCGCCGCCATTTGTCAACATCTGCCGCCCACCCACATGGATGCAAATGTAGGTGCGGTGCATTTCGCCAGCAACTTCTCCTCCGGATGGCACAGCTGGAGGACCAATTAGAGGAGCGCGTCAAAATCCTGGTAGACAAACACCTTAAAGCCCGCCGATTATAGATGGACCCTGTTGATTTGCCCCTTTTTTAATACTTTGTAGGTGGATGGGAATTGGGTGTTGGGGTTTCTCTTGGACATTTGTTGGGCTTGGACATTGGTTGGGGTTAGGCAGAGGTGTGGGATAGGCTATTTTTTAATGAAAATAAATGTTATTTATTTATACTTACACATACGATGTTAATGTTTTGTGGTGGGGTTACTGTTTCACAAATTAATGTATGTCACAAGGTTTACTTGCAGATGCAGGGCAGCAGCCAGTGTTTGATTTAAATAATCTGCCAATTTTGTAACATGCAAAGAGATAGATGCGGTACCCCTCACTGAGTTATATTTGTCCTACTAGTACTACCAGTACTACCAGTCCCTCCTCCTACTCCATTATACCTCCCAGCAAACTTATCTTACCTGTGATTGATGAAGATTAAGTTCGGCACAGCAATGGCTGCATGGTTTCACAAGACAATGGAGAAGATGCTGTGGTTGTGGTGGTAGTAGCAGACACTGGCACTAGCATTTGCAAACAAAAAAAAAGAGACAGTCATGTGCCTGAGAGAGACTGTGGAAGTAGTAGAAAAGTACAGTACATAAGAAGACTGACAAACAAACAATATTGCAACTGCTAAACTAAAAGAAAACAATGGTGTTGTGGACAGCCTAGTACAAGAAGATAATAAGTTAAACTGTCGGTGTGTTGAAGGAGTCACTTAAACACAATCCTAATCCGTAAACTTTAATGCTGTAAATCCAATCAATGCCGGCAATTAATTAAGATGTATTCAGTGGGTCCCTTTGGAAAATTAATTGGCTTGTACATACACTGAGCATGGGTGGGCAAGCAGAAGAAGATCCTCGCCCTGCTTCGTTGACATTTAATTAGTGTTGCTTTCACCACATCTGCCCCAGCAAGCGTGTGAACAATTGTTGGTGTAGATTTAATGTAGTCACATCACACCTCAATATAAAACCACACAGCCAGGGGGAAGAGGGTTAGGGTTTGATGAATGGATGGAAGGGGGTTTGGGGAAAGGTTTGACAAGGAAAAACAGTACGCTTGGAGACAACAAAAGCAAAACGATGAAGACGATGATTGATGATTCACTATCCAATAAATCTATAAACTAAAGGTAGAAAAAGGAAATGCATGCATGATGAAGATAACTTGATGGTTAATGAGTAGTACTTAACTACTACTACAAAAGTTGACAGTACAAGGAAGTAGTATTATATGGAATTTGCCTTGGCTCTCTGCCCTCAGAGAAATCCTAATAACCTGCTGTACCGGGCTGAAATCTAGCAAAGAAAATAAAAAATAATTGTAGGGAGCAATTAGCAAACAAAATCACACAGTCGTAAAAAGAATGAAGAGAAAATAGGAATCAAATTATTAAAAATATGAAAATTATACTAAAGTTACTGTATTATTCAGGTCCAAATGTGTAGTTGTATCTCGTCATTCATCTTGGTCCTCCCTTCCATGGACACTCTGAACATCATTCTTGGGTGCCACTGACTGGCTGAGGAGGATTGGTAAGGTAAGTGTGAGTTGTTGCTCCAAGTATAATAGCACTGGGTAAAAGGCCGGCCTGTAAGTGTTGATAGAAAAACAAAAGGGGTATTGAAAAACAAATCAATTACGGTGTAGTGAAAAAAGACAAGACTCTTGAGCGGGAAGACTTTCAGACTGAGGCGGCTTGGCTACATTGTGTCTACTGTACTAGTTACACAGCATTAATCTACAAGAACAACAAGATAGGACCCAGCACAGAACAGGCCCATGCCACCGGGCTGTGACCCAAACTCCTTTTACCTTAATTGTTGACAGAGCCAGACAAAAGGCATATACAGCAACCAAGCATTTTCAAAATCAAGTGACTAAATCAGTGCGCCACTGTCAGTCATCATACCACTATTCGACTCCACCACTGCACAGACATGTAGCCTAGGTCTGCTGTGGTTCTTGTTGATTGGTTGTGTTTGCCATTTATTCTACTTCCTGAAACGTATTCTATCAATCATCTCAGATCCAACTGACTGACTGCGTGCAAAGATAGTATGGTGATCATCATCATCATCATCATCAGGTGTGGTACGTGTACGTGTTATCCAACAGACCAACAGCAACTCAGTCTGTAGTGAGTGGCTCCGATTAAGTAAGTCCAGACTGCAACTGCAGTAGTAGGAGTACAATTGGTTATTATTATTAAACAACATTGAAACATTGACTATAACTTGAGTCACAAGTACTTTGTTATTATTTAAACTACTAGTATAGTTCTACTTGATGCACATTTGCTCAGAGTCAGCAAGCATCCAATGCAATGCATGGCATCATTCATTTATCATATACCTGTCTTGCTCTTCTCTTTGGCTGTCAGATCAGAGATGCCGAGCCTTCTGAAAGTGATGATGAATTTACATTAGTTTTGGATGCCTGCTCAAGTTTTGACAGTGAAGAGTTGAGTATGCCTGCAGACAGAGGTGTAGCCTTAAGATAGTAATGAGTTTTGGTTTGGAAACAAAACAGAAGATGGCTATAGTCACATACGTTTCACTTGTTATGGAGGGACTGTTAGAGGCTACATTATTGTACTATTCTCCATCTCCATCCAATGTCTGGCAAGATGGACATGTATTGAGGGCGAGTCAGGAAGATGGAACAGGACTCTGAGGAGTGGAGTGGACAGTTAAATGCACAGACGTGCAACTCCAATAGGTAAATAAAAATAAGAGACGGTGGTGATGGATTTGTTGTGGTTTGATTTAAACCAGAAAGACAGACATACACACAAATAAAGGAAGGGAGAAAGTAACAATTTGAAAGCCTAGTTGTCAGGCAAGAGGAGCTCGTCCTCAAACCCTGGTGGTTCGGACAGAAGTAGGTCAAGTAACCAACTACTAATGTCTTCGGAGTCACTCTCCTCTTCCTGCTGTGATTCACGTATTTTGTAGACCGGTGGTATGAAGTGCTGATTCATTTTGATCATGGTTAACCTCTCCACGCTTTAGGGCTAGAGACTGGTCCTTTTCACAGTTACAATGGCACCAGCAGCACTGAAAACACGCTCAGAAGAGACACTTGTGACAGGGCAAGCCAGATACTTTATCGCCAGCCTGCTGAGCACTGGCCATTGGCTTCTTTTCCGATACCAATACACCAATGGGCTTTTCTCCATGAACACCTCTGTTGTGTCATCCAGATAGGCTTGGACCATCCGCTCAATGTTCAGTGGTGCTGTGATTTGCTTGGCCTCTTTTGACTTTGCACCAGCAACAGACTTACCCATCCCTTTCTGTAGAAACCAAGCAGCAATTTTTTTGCTGTGTCTGATAAATCAGATCCTGTTGGTGCTGTTGATGTTATTGGTAGTGTTGGTGACTGCTGGGAAGCAAACGCACTGCTCTCATGCTCTGAAGAAGAACTTGACTCTGGATGCCCTGTAGTACTTGCACTGTCCTGGGCTGGCACTGGCAGGCCTCTAATTGAGAGCCGTTCGTTTGCTAAATCAGTGGCTTCCTCAGCTATTAAAGTTTTGTACTTGACAACATCCCCTACTGAAAAAGGAACTACTGCATTACTGTTCAGAATTAATTTGTACCGTGGATTCAATATTGTGGCAGTAATGTAATGTCGATGTGGCACAATCTTATTTTGAATCCTTGTATTGTCAGATAAGCGGGCGGCTAAGGCGTTCACCAAATAACATGCATCTACTTTTTCTTCCACACCTTTGTATGTTTCAGACACCTCCTTCAGCTCTTGCTCTAGCATGTACAACAATGGGATGGCTTGGCCCATAGTACAGTCATCCCTGCTGACTGCACGTGTGAAGACCTCAAAAGGAGGTAACATCTCTGTCAGGCATTTAATGAGGTCCCATTGCCACATCTCAATGGTCATGGCTTTCACTGTAGGATCCCCTAATCTTCTTGTCATGACATAAGCATTAAGTGGTATGTACTGCTCAAACAGACGATCAAGCATGTAATAGGTTGAGTTCCAACGTGCTGGCACCTCCTGGATGAGTGCGTTGACTGGCATTTTATGCTCACGTTCAATGACCCTTAGCTGCTTCCGGGCTTTAAAAGAATGGTTGAAATGTGTGCATATTCTTCTGCAGGTGATGAGTAATTTGCTGACTTTGCTTTCATTTTTCAGATAGTCTTGAACAACAATATTAATGCAGTGTGCCAAACACGGGATGCTGAAATAGACACCATCTTTCATGGCCTTAACTACATTACTGCCATTGTCCGTGGCAACAAAGCCAATGTTAAGCCCTCTTAGTCGCAGCCATTCAAAGACCTTGCTGTTAAACTCAGCCAAAATGTTTGCAGCAGTATGAGATTTTTCCATAGCAAACATGGCTACAGTTGCATGTCTGTGAGTCTGATTAAAAATCTCAACAGTGTCAACGACTGCAGATAGCTTGTCTCTAACACCTGAAAAAGAGATCCACGTGCAGTGATGCACATGTAATCAGTGGCTTGGCAACTGGTCCACATGTCTGTTGTCAGGTGGATACTATGAACATCACTCTGGTGTAAGTCTTTTCCAAGCAATTCCAGCACGTCGTGATGTAGTGCTGGAACAGCAACTCTGGCAAAATAGTAGCGGCTGGGAACCTTCCATTTTGGGCAGATGGTTGTCATAAATTCCAGAAAACCCACCCCTTCAACAAAAGAAAAAGGGAGAAGGTCCAGTGCTAACATTTTAGCAAGCTTAGCATTGTACAAACCTGCTATTGGGTGGTTTTGTTGGTCCCTCCTGCCTAAACGTGCTAAGAATGGTACGCTGTGTGGTATTTCTTTCGTTTAGGCTCGACGCAGCACTTTCTCCTTGGAGTGTCCGGCTGACTCTTACTCTTGTGCCACTGAGATGTTGCTGATGCGGAGGATGTGGGCTGTACCACTGCAGTGCTGGGGACAGGGCTACTTTGTGTACCACTACCAGATAGAATGTATCCCTCTTCTTCTTCCTGTTCGACCGTGAGTGGACCTTGTACTAGCTTATCCCCACCAACATCAATGGTTCCAGTTTTTATGCTACGAAGGTGGTTCTCCCACTTGATTGCGTGGTGTTTTTCCAAATGGGTCATTTGGCCTCCGGTACCATAGTTTGTACCAAGCTTACCACGAGTAACAGAGGAATGACAAATGGAGCATATAACAATGTTCTCCTCCTTTACCCTATCCGTAAAGAAGTCCCACACTGGGGAGCTTAACTTTTGTCTCCTGCTAGAGGTGCCACTTCCAATGCCGGATGAACTGGAGAGTGTGTGTTGAATTTGACTATGTGGCTGCGCAGAAGTACCACTACTTATTCTGCTGAGGTGGTGCTTGTGCTCGATGTAGTACACTGCCGGCTCTTTGCTAATGTAAATATGGAATATGGAGGCGGTGTTGATGTTGCCTGTGTTGGAGGTATGCGTGCTACATCCCTACTAGTCGCAGCCATCCTGGACAGTGTAAAAATGTTGGTCTCCATGTCCTCGGGGCCAGGAGTGATGCTTGCGATGACATCATCATTATCCTGCTGTTCTTCATCGACCTCCATAGGTGTAAGGCTTTCTGGAACCTTTCTTTTCCCTAGCCTGGTCTTGGGATGTGTCTCCCTCTCATGCTCAGGTTGTTGTGGCTCCCAAGTGAGATCTAGAGCATCAGAAGGGATGATTGGCGAAGAACTCGATGGACTAACCCTCCTTTTCCTTAGTGGGGATTTGGAAGACAATAGATCTCCTGCATGAGTGGCTTCCTCTTCTTCTTGCTCTGCATGAGGCTCAATTTCCTGAAATGCCCCTACTTTGGGAGGAACAACAACTACTATTACGGGCGGTGCTTGTGGTTGTTGTTGTTCACCACTTATCTGCTGTGTTCCCTCATGCGTTGATTGTGTACTACTTTGAGTTAGCGATAAGTTTAGGTCAGGCTCAGCATCACTGCTTTCCACCATTACACCATTAGGTTGGCTACCTCTTCCACACTCATCTGCTTGGGCCTGGGTTGGTGGGTTTGGCCCACTGATGCAGAGGTGCTGGCCCCAGCTTGCACCCCTGACACCGCTGCTGCAGGCGTACCTTTTGGTTTCCCAAAAAAGGTTTTGGGGTCAACACCAGACTTAAGTGTCACTTCCTTCTTTTGTTCTTCCTTCTTCTGAGCAACTTTCTTGGTCTTGGAGGACCTGGTACCTGCTTTCTTACAAGCAAAGAAGGCAGAAGAACATCAGTCAAATGTGGAATTTGTTGAGCTTTAATTTTAATAAATAGTAGTGTTAGTACACTTAGTAAGAGTAAGAATAGCAAATAACTAAAATACAAATGTAGTGGAAGTGGAACTTGTTTATCCTTAATTTGTGCATCATGTCGGATGGGTGCAGCATCAGTGACCTGCAGCAGATATCAATGGGGATGTAAACAGTAAGTCAACAGGAACAATGGAAAGACACACAGGTCTATGTGACAAAAACAAAACAGCACACTACTACTACCACCACCACGGCACCCAGCCACATGGTCACTCATCACAGCCACATGGGTAAAGCCCAGAAAACAATAAACTCAAGCAGGCCTATATCTCTATATGGCCAGACAAAGGAGGATGCCTGTTACAGATCACAGCTTAATGCAAAAAAGAAAATCCCCATGGCTAAAAAGGTTGGACAGTTACACAACAAAAACACATACAACAAAGGCATATATTAACACACATCCAAAAAGTTAACTTCACCCCAAACACCACATTTGGGAATTCAGTCCAATGACATCCATGCCCTAAATGATGTTAAAATCAACAGACAACATAGAAACAGCTACATCAAGCACCCCGCTGACTACCTCTGGGACTCTAGGCCTACTGGCAGAATAGGCCACAAGTTTGGAGGCCTATGGCAAAAGCACAGTGGAAGGTCACACAAAATGGCCACCACCACGTGGTCAGCCCACCCTCAAACAACAAAGTACATACAAAGGACAGTAACAGGAAGTTGAGGTCTCTGGGGAACTTCCTTCCTCTTTAAAAAAAAATTTTTACAGAAAAATGACTACATGCTCCAAAAAACTACAACAAAATGACAACCTGAGGAGTTTTTGTAGCAAAATGAACAAAATCATCATTTTCGAGAAGGCTTTATGCAACTCGAGACATATTGCTCGCGAGATTGCCAATTTGGTGTGTTCGGCAGTGCGAACTGTACAAAACGTCGTTATTGCGTGCCCGAGCATGCAGATTGAGCGCCCGAAGAAGACATAAACTGTAAGGTTGCGTTGTCGCACTGTGCAAAGTTACCAAAACTACGCGAGCTGAATTCCTAGGGTTACCTACTGGCAGAAAAAGCCATATTATTTACACACACCCAAAACCTGAAATTCCATACCAAAAACCACATTTTGCAAATCAATCCAAAGCCATCCATGCCATATATGATGTTACAACTTAAACAAACACCACCAAAACAGTTGATTAACTTTCATGCACCCATGATGACTCGAGTAGCACCATTGGGCCTACTGGCAAAGTAGGCCACAAGCTTGGAGGCCTATGGCAAAAACACAGTGGCTGGTCCAACAAAATGGCCACCACCAGATGGCCAGGCGCTCACTAAAAATAAGAAAAGGAATAAAAAACAGACAATGCAGGCCTATGGGAAAAGCACAATGCCTGGCTTCACCAAATGGCCACCACCCACATGGTCAGCCCACCAACAAGAAAGTACATACAATAAACTCAGGCAGGCCTATATCCCTATATGGCCAGACAAAGGAGGATGCCTGTTATTTACACATCACAGCTTAATGCATAAAAATAAAATCTGCATGGCTAAAAAGGTTGGAAAGTTACACAACAACAACACATACAACAAAGGCATTTACACATCCAAAAAGTTAACTGCACCCCAAACACCACATTTGGGAATTCAATCCAATGCCATCCATGCCCTAAATGATGTTTAAAATTCAACAGACCACATAGAAACAGCTACATCAAGCACCCCCAATGAGTACCTCCGGGACTCTAGGCCTACTGGCAGAATACACCACAAGTTTGGAGGCCTATGGCAAAAGCACAGTGGCTGGTCCCACAAAATTACCACCACCACATGGCCAGGCCACCCACAGAAAGTACATACAATGAACTCAAGCAGGCCTACACTAACTATATGAACTCCTAGGGTTACCTATTGGCTGAAAAGCCAATATTTAATTAACACACACACAAAAACTGAAATTCCACTCCAAACAAAAACAGTTTGCAATTGAATCCAATGCCATCCATGATGTTTAAAAACGTGAAATTCAACAGACACCACAGAAACATGGTTGGACCCATGGGTACCTCTAGCCCTACTAGATGAAATTTCAAAGAAATACAACTTGGCCCCTCATGAAAGTACAGGCCTCCCTCAACAATAATTTTTAACAAGGATTGAAAACCCCAGAAAAAACTGTAGTTAAAAAAAAGCCCAAATCAAACAAACATGTACATCAATTCTCCAACTTACTTGTAAAAGAAAATTTCAAATCCAAAAGTCCTCACTAAATCCAATCAAATTATATGATGCAGCAGACATACACAAAAAGTGATCCTTCCAGCTCCAAATCCAAATGAAAGTGAACATCACATGAACAAAGCACTGGGAGGAGCCTGCTGGACAGGAACAGGAAGTTGGAGACTCAGGGGCACTTCCTTACTCTCGAAAAAAAGAGTAGAAAAAAAGAGGACTCCTTGCACAAAAGACTACAGCCAAATCACAATCTGAGGGTTTTTTCTGAGCAAAATGATAATTTCGAGAAGGTTTATCATGCTCGAGAGATATTCTGTGCCAGATTGCAGTTTCTGCGTGTTCCGAAACGCGATCTTACAAACATTGCGCCGGAAGGAAGATCGCGCGTCCTAATGACGTGATCACGCGTCCAAATGACGTGATCGCGTTCGCACAGTCTTGCGGGATTGTGCGGCTGGATTCCAAACGTCGTGGCGCACGCGACCGGGAGAGAAAATGAAGAAGGCGAACGAAGAACCATGGTAAGTCGTTACCCCGCACGCGAGAATACTATTGAGTGCGCGAGGAAGAAAACAACTACACTACGCTGTAGATTGCGAAGTATTCGACAATTTCGCGTTCACTGCGAAGCACGAAGTTGCCGCTACTTCGCAAACTCCGCGAGCAGAGCGTAGTTCTCTGCCCAGGGTTATTAGGAACTGTACTTAGAAAGTCCAAACACTTTTAAAGATACTGCTGCGTGTTGACATCAGGAACTTTCTGAATCATCAATATCTGGTACACATAATGGAAATTCTTTTTTAAAAAATCCAGGTCGTTGCAATTGATGAAAACGGAACCCACCTGACGGTGTAGGGAGTACTCTCCCTGAAATAACCAAAATATTACTCTACAAGAAGAACTCTGAGATAAGAAAATGAATAGAGTTCTAAATTATTATCTGAGAAACTACTGACTTCTGGAATTGGCTCGCATGATTTTGAAACGAATTACTCTTATGCCCTGAAGAAGTCATTTGGGTGACTGTACCCCATGACGAAACACGTGTTGGCATTGGTTTTTTGATGTATTGGCTACATTCTATATGAATTTGATGAATTTTGAAGACTGAGATTTTGATGGAGAATATTCTGATGTATGAAGAGAAAATAAAAGAAAATAAAAGGAATTGATTCAATGGACTCTGAAAGAACATTAATTTGACTGTGGTTATCTTTTCTCTTGAGACAATATAAGAAGTTGCTTGTATGTGCTCGGGGACAACTTGTCTTCTTTCGTTGCAAAATTTGTTGTGTATGAAGGCATTCACCGGCAAGGAAGGTAAAGTTGATTCTTTATTAGTTCCAGGACACAGAGGCCAACAAGTCTGTAGATCACAAGAGTCAAGCTGCAACTGACTATACCTCTGTGCCTAAAGTACAATACACTTTCTAATCACAACTACAATCATGCACTGGTACAGATACACATTTTAGGCAGGACAGCCTGAGATTCACAAAACATAACAACAACGATTTAAATAACAATATGAAGTTTAAATGGAAAGACAACAGTGTGCTTTCTCCATTAAGCGTGCTTGTGTTCTCTCCATTGAACATGGCACAATTGGTTTGAACCCAATTAGAACATTTATTTATTTATAAGTCCCTAGTAAAATGGCACTACAGGTACCCCGGGCCTCAAAGTAAATGCTACTAGTGAGCCTGCAGCCCTTATTGTGCCACCCAATTGAGTAGACTTTTTAATCATGTCTCAGGTCTGCCATTGCAACTTTCAAGCAGTTTGAAAATTATGATAGCGACTTGGGGGGCCAGTGCATTGCAGGGTGCCGATCAGTCTCTAGCACCAGCAGGCCAGTGCAGCACACTTGATAGGCTCCACTAAAACCCGACCAGAGATTGTACACTGGGCGTGGCTGTGAAGATGGCCATAACTGATCAAGATTAAGCTGCCCCACAACCATAGCTATTCTGGCCATCTGCCTTGCTAGACTGGGCTCCGCAGCAGAAGCAAAGAACGTGGCACCCCGACAGGGGGAGACGGACGTGGGTGGCAGTGGCCCCTGTGTTCCTCCCGATCACAGACCACGGATCAGCAGAATGTACTGCTGACATTGTAATGAGGAGCTAGGTACCACTGCTGTGTCTGTGACCCATGCCAACCTGATCGGTTCATTCAATGTCCCTGACTGCCCTGCAGAGTCCCTCCCAAATCCCCTTGCTCCTCAACCCAGCACTTTAGCTCTCAGCACCCGGCAACAACCACCATGAAACAAATAATCCCTGCCGCGAAGCAGGCAACGGAATGCCGACCGAGACATCACACAGAAACTCAATGGCCTGCAAGGGACTGCAGGGGCAGCAGCAGCGTGCAAGTTTTAGCCTTGTGTCCTGTGGGAGCGTGCAGTTCGTCGCGAGACAGGATGTTCCATTGGAAGGCGACAGAGTGTAGAGGGGAGGTAAAAAGGGCACTGAGTCAAAGATGAAACGAGTCACTCCACAGCCAGCTGTGTTGTGTGTGCATGATGTGTGTTTCCTGCAGATTCCTACCCCTGCTGACATCACTGTGCATTCATGGGTAGAAAGAGCACTGACTGGACTGTCACTGCTTACAGCTGCCCTCTTCCAGATAACATACCATAGGGAGGACAAATCAAGCGGGGGATCATAGTACAAAGAAACAGTGGCTACCTGCTCCTAGTCCTGGCTCCCCAGCTCCTGGTGGCAGCACAGCATGTTGGGAACTGTAGTCTGTTACTTAGCAAGTGAAAGCCACATTAGGTGCTGCCCAAGGTTGGGGTAGTATTTCGTGACTAAAGGGACATAGGGGCATATGTATAAAAAAAACTGATTTGCAATGCCTTAATAGCGATATTTTGCGAATCGCTTTTAAGGACTTGCAAACTGCTATGTATGTAGGAATCGCAATAATAATTACGATTCCTACGCATTCCTTTCCGTAATTGCGAGTCGCAATTAAGGAATCTCTTCCCATTCATTCCTATGGGCCAAGAGGCCCATAAGAATGAATGGGAAATGTGTGCGCAAATTGCAAGTACCAAATAGGTACTCGGAAATTGTGCACGCAATTTGAAGGGTGCAAGGGTTCCAACAGGACACCCTGTTGCAACCCTGAAATGTGCATGTGTGCGCATTTGGCGCATATACATGCTCTAAGGGCATGTATGTGTGCCACATGGCACTTTGAAAAAAGAAAAAAAGTGTTTTTTTCTAGGAAATCACAAATTATCACCAACTGGAAGTTGGTGGTAATTTGTGATTCCTTAAGGCAATATCGAAATTTGCGATCCCTACTAGCATAGCATTTAGGGAATCGCAAATTGTGATTTTCTAAATGCATGTGCAAAATAAGGAATCACAATTGTTGCGATTCCTTATTTTGCAAGTAGGCTACTTACCTACATAGCAGAATTTAAGCGTTTGCAAACGCAATTTAGCTTGATACATCTGGCCCAGAATCCTTTGCTCTTATTTTAGTACTGGTTAGGATTACTCCACGGCTGCTCTTGGGTGAGCCGTGTGTACCTTTACCGCCATATTGTTTAATGGATAAATGCCTCATGCACATTCCGTCCTACCTGCAGCCCTCTAAATAAATAAATATTTACATCATACACGTTTGTGCCTCCTGCAATTAGCACTCATTGCCTCCATCAACCGTCCCCCTCCCTGAGGATTCACGAGATCTCTTGCACAACCAAAAAGCGATAACACGCTGATAACAGCGAAATAGGTGTGTGATTTATATACCATGATTGCCATTCATAACAACTTAAAGCTTCGGTGTACCAAAACAAAATACAAAATCCTGGCAGTGGTGACAGAGACAAACATCAAAATCCCACATGTGTATATGCAGATGCAGCCAAGGAAAACATCCTCCAACATTTGACCTCGGTCTTTGAATGCACAGCAAATGTAAGGAGATAGGAACATGATTTATAGCCCTTTCACAAAAACGATCCTCATAGCCCTGAAAACATTAAGCTCTGCGGTCAAATACTCTTACAGAAAGGCAAAAGTAGTCCCTAACAGATGTTACAGTGGGACAAGCGGAAGCCTACAAGTCCTGTAGCGGTACTCCAGGGGACTGAAAAGCTTGGAAGAAGGAGGGACCCGGAAGCCAAATTACCCACTAGTAAGCAAAGATTTCTACAAGACAACCGACTAGAAAAATTAAAAGAGATGGTAGGAGCCAAAGCCTGCAAAGCAAATAAAACGGATCAACCTTGACAGCACAACCGCTGTCTAGGCTCAACCGAAAAAAGGATACAATGGGACTGGAAAAAGCAATGGACAACCTTAGGGAAGGGGTAAAAAAGCAACACAGAGTGCACGGGGTGAGAGGATTGAAGCAGGCCGCAATGGAGAGAGAGAGCGCAATAAAACATGCCCCTCCCCAGGAGCGTTAAAATAAAAAGTAATGACCTGAATGTGAGGGGTTTAACGATAAACTCATCCAATCTAAAAGATGAGAAAGACAATTACAAGAAAAGGAAGGGAAGCCATCGAAGAAGAAGGAAGCAAATGAGTGACAAGAAAGCCACCTTATGATAATCAATTGGGTTGACATAAGCCCATGTACATTTTGGTTTGGTCCCAAAAAAATCTTCAGGAGATATTTTAAAATGGAAATGATAGCAGAGCTGTATTGTAGGTTGGGCACGTTTTACTTTATATATGCACATCATTTACTATTGCTTATGGGGTCCATGCCTGCAACGGTCGGACAGGTTCTGACAGAGAAGCATGACATAGGTTTAAGAGGGGTTAAACAAAGACCTGGATTGACTACATTCTCGTTAATCTTGAACTCTGGCTCAGTGTTAAAGATATGGTCATATTAATCCGGGGAGATAGCGACCATAATGCCTTGGCACTCTCATTGTCTGGCCCAGCGGTATTATATGGACTGCCCTGGGTCAAGAGTGCCCCAGTAATCACTAGCAATAATAGCAAGAGTTAAAGGGCCACTGATACTGGCTGATCCAACCGCTCTCCCTAAAATATATTCTGAGGTTGAGCAGACTCTCCCCGACATGAGTAATACCGCTACTAGTATAGATGACACCATGGCTATATTCCGGCAACTGACTACCACAATAAGATGATTCTTTAACAAACAATATAATGAAGATCTACTTACACGCAGAACTGCTCCATGGTTCAATAAGGCCTGTAAAAAAGACAAGGATGATCTAATAGTGGCGGTGAAGTCGAAATCTCCCAAAAACATTGAAAACAGCAGGAATCTGTATAAATTAACACAAGCTAAGGCAAAAAGGGTCCGGGAGTCAGGAAATTGGCGCTCACTTGTAAACGCATCGAAGCAGAAGAATACCCAATTGTTCTGGCACCTTCTGTCAAAAGGGTCACCCAATTTGAAAACTGGAACTGACTTCCATATACTTCCCCTTTGTGGGAGGAGTATTTTGAGCAGTTATATGCAGGTCAAATGAGATCCCTAGACTCCACAATAACTTGGGAGACTGCTAATTCCCTTAATGAAAGTACCTTAGATATAAAATGATTACAGAACAGGAAAGCTTCGGGCCTAGATAAGCTCCCGGGAGATATATATAAGGCTGAGCATATAATATGGGGACCTCTGCTCCAAGTGGTCTACAATGCCATTTTGTGTGCTGGCGAAATTCCAGCGACCTGGAGGGGTGCAGAGATTATCCCTATCTATAAAAGGGGAGACAAAGGGTCTCCCGAAAACTACAGGACTATCAGCTTTATAGATGTCTCCCAAAAAAAACGTCTGTAAAATTATGCTAACCAGGATCCAGAATTGAATCGAGGAAAATAATGTTTTGTCAAATTTACATGCAGGATTTAGGGCATCCACAAGCACCACAGACCGAGTTTTTAGATTTCTTCTGGTAATATGGAAGAAAGTATCCATTAAAGGAGGCCACCTGTAGGTTGTATTTGTGAATCTAAAAATGGCCTATAGATCGCACCCAACTTTGGCTAGCCTTGAGAGAACTTGGACTCCCATCATTATTTACTTAACATCTTTATCTGTCTATATCACAACACTTATGCAAAGGTCAGGTGGAGCTCTGATGGTAGTCTTTCAATAAATATTCCGGTTCGTAAAGGCGTACGCCAAGGCTGTGTTCTTGCCCCAACATTATTTACCCTCTATATTAATGGTTAATAGGAGAGCTGTATAATTGTGGTGGTGACCCCCCAAAACTAGCAGGCAGTGCAGTACCCTGTCTGCTCTTCGCAGATGACATATTACTCATTGCCAGAACACCTAAGGGGATACAGAACCTTTTAAACAAATTTGACAAAGCCTGTAAGAATAGGGGTTAGAAATAAACTGCTCCAAGACTAAATATATGACATTTACCCTATAAATCCCACAAGGGTAAATTAATGCTGGGCACGCAATCCTTGGAACAGGTTAAGGCATTTGATTATATAGGAGTACGCATTAGTGACAGGCTGGCCTGGACACCACAAATTGAAAAGAGCACTTTGACCCTCCAACATGCCGATTGTACATTAGTCCAGAGGGTTATGGCGTCTCCGTATTTGCCACTCTTGCCCATTCTGGAACTTCATAGGGCTAAAGGTCTCGGAGCAGCCCTATATGGGGGGCAAATTATGGGGGCTGGAAAATTTGAAGGACATAGCTCTTGCTGATAATAAATGTATTAGGGCAACGATGAACCTACCTGTGAATACTTCCCTCTTCCTGCTTTGACTTGATCTTGGTCTTAAACCAATTAACCACCTTGCTATACTTAGGGCTCTCCTGTTTTGGATAAGGATATGGACTAGTAATACACAGGTCCCGGTGAAGGAAGCCGTGAAAGAGTTAATTGCGCTGCATAAACAAACAGGTCGTATTAAGTGGTTCAATATGATCAAGGATTGGTTTTTAAAACTAGGGTTGGGCTGTATCTGGGAGGAGCCAGGGTCTATTTTTAAATCAATGGTT
This sequence comes from Lissotriton helveticus, assembly GCF_964261635.1. Lineage (NCBI taxonomy): Eukaryota > Metazoa > Chordata > Amphibia > Caudata > Salamandridae > Lissotriton > Lissotriton helveticus. The sequence goes on along the minus strand of NC_136063.1, from coordinate 778,518,174 downwards.
CCCCTTCTCAAAAAAAGGTTTTTGGAGTATATAGACTCACAAAGTTTAGAAGGTAATGCAAATGGCACTTCAACCTCTAGTTTTTTAAACATGAAAGGACTGGGAAAATGTGGCTGTAACAACATTGTGCCCTACCTGTCACACTTCTCCCGATACCCTTGATCATTTTCTTTTCTTTTGCTCTTCTTATGTTGACCTCCGGAAAACCTTGATAATTCCTGCCTGCCATTTATTATCTTTTACATGCCCCAGTGAAGTTCTACGTGTTTTCATGACAGACGCCACAAGGTGACTTGTATTTGCAATTTCGAGATGTCTGCTCTTTGCCTGGAGGAAGTGGTCAAAAATGATAAAAAATGCTTGAGAATTTGATATGAAAATGTACATTTAATTGACCTCAGGGAATAGAACTATGCATTTTATTAGTGAATTTACTCAGGAACATGGGAAAAGAAGTCTACTCCAATTTACCTTGCAGGATGTGGACTCAATTCAAAATTTTAACAGTGCTAGTCGCTGTGATAGCTTGTTTTAAAATATGACTTTTTTATGATGTATTGTAATGTCAAATTTTAACTGTTTTTATGATTATGAAATGTTTCCTTTATGATGTAAATGATCATATTTTTGATCGAATAAATAAATATATATATATATATATAGATTCACTGAAAAAACCATAGGTTATAGACCATATATAGTTAGGAATTAGCATTTACAAAACCTTGAAAATTCACTGCAAAAACCATAGGTTAGAGACCATATATAGTTGGCTGGACATTTTATTGACATAAAACCAATGAAATTCCATATATAGTTAGTTGCACTAACTATATATCGCGCACCCGCAATCCACTGCTGATGATGTCACATATTACATCATTCATGACATGGTCAGTGACATCACTGATGACATCACTGATGACATCTCAAATGACATCACTGATGACATCACTGATGACATCTCAAATGACATCACTGATGACTACATCCAGTGACTGTATAATTCTGTAAAGTTAAAATATGTCTTACATATTGAAGAATGAGTGGATGTATAAGTGTCTGGACGAAGGATTTAGTAGGTGCATGACTGAATGTATGAGTGAGTGATTAAATGTGTCTCACTGAGTGCATGGGTTAGTGACTAAACTGTCTTAATTTGTGCATCATTATGTCTGTTGTTCTGTAAACTGCTGCATGTGTTGATCAGTAGCTATATGAGTAACTATATGGGTTATTGATTGATTGCCCAAGTATTTGTATGGGAGACTGAGTGTGTGTGTGGCTAGCTGGGAGGTGTGTGACTCTGTGCAGATCAATCTGTACTTGTATCAATGATTGTATAAGAAAATAAGTATGTGTTAGTACATGTTTGAAAATGTAAGGTGCTCTATGTTTAACTGTATAGACAAGAAAATGGAAGTCTCATTGATTCTTTACAGGACTGTCTAGGTGTGTAAGTAACTCCATGGATGAGTGGCAGACTGTGAGTGTCTGTATAGGTGTATGAGTGCATATGATAGTGTTGTAAAGATGAGTGATTGTATGTATGAATGATTGTATGGGTGAATGAGTGAAGGTGTGTGTAGACGTAGCAATCAGTGAGTGCGTATGTAGTAACTAGTATTGGTGTGTCAATGGTTTCAAACATTATACTCTTTTTAACACTGGGTGAAACAGAGGTTATATTAAAATGTGAGGAGATGCATTGTATTGTCACATGAATGATATCATCAGTGATGTGGTCATTGATGTCAAATGAGATGTCATCAGTGATGTCATCAGTGATGTCATTTGAGATGTCATCAGTGATGTCATCAGTGATGTCACTGACCATGTCATGAATGATGTAATATGTGACATCATCAGCAGTGGATTGCGGGTGCGCGATATATAGTTAGTGCAACTAACTATATATGGAATTTCATTGGTTTTATGTCAATAAAATGTCCAGCTAACTATATATGGTCTCTAACCTATGGTTTTTGCAGTGAATTTTCAAGGTTTTGTAAATGCTAATTCCTAACTATATATGGTCTATAACCTATGGTTTTTTCAGTGAATTTTCAAGGTTTTGTAAATGCTAATTCCTAACTATATATGGTCTATAACCTATGGTTTTTTCAGTGAATTTCAATGGTTTTTTAATAGCAAATATCATAAGCTGTCGAATGTCAAGTACGTGGTAAGTAAAAACATTTTCGTGTTTATGCACACTGATCTGCTTTGAATGCTGCCCCCCACCCCTCATTTCTATTAGGAGTACTCTCTCTTTGCAGATAGTGAAGGGTAGTTAACGCAGCCCTTTGCCCCCTTTGTAATCCGTCGTGCCTGCTTCTCTCTCCATTTGATTGATTGTTCTCTTTCGTTCATTCTCTATTTACAAACAAGCACAGAGTCAAAATACTCTGTTTAGTCTTTGCAGATAGCGAAAAACCGTGTAAAAAAACAAAAGGAATCGAGCAAAATCAGTAGGCCACTAATGGGATCTCTTTTTGACCTCGCTAAAATAGAAACATTAGGAACAACCTGTTGAAAATAGCAATGCGTATGTACATAAGCGGCGTTCATTTGTGTTCACAGTACCCCTTGTTGATTGTTTGAATCGAGCATTGAATTGTTCGAAGTTGGTTCTCTTAAGGATCTTCTCTGCCTGCAAACGAGGAAGAATAGGAATATTCTCTCTCCCTTTGCAGATAGTGAACGGTAGGTAACGCAAGCCTTTAACACGTCGTACCTATTTCATTCCTCATTGATTGATTGATTGTCCGAACATTGACTGTTTGGGAATTAGTTCTTTTTGGAGGTATTCCCTGTTTGCAAATAAACGTAGGAAAATCTTTGCAAGTAGTGAAAGGGTACGTAATGCGGACCTTTCTCCCCCGTTGTAATCTGTCATGCCTATCTACTCCCCACTGATTGATGCACCTGTTTCACCCGGACCATTTACTAGACATACGTCATCTGGCCCGACCAGAGAGCACCCCTAGTGAAAAGGACATATGCAATAATAACGAAGTGATCACTGTATCCTGTTAACAGAAACTTTAGCATGAAACAACCTGGAAAGAAAAGAATAGGAAATCGAAAATCAGTAGGCCACTGATGAACATGAACTTTTATTAAACAACGAACAAAGAAACGATAACATAACGTAATGATAAAACCTATTAATGTCCTAGAAACAAGAAAACGTTAAAATATGCCAGTGGTGAGAGACCAGAAAAACAGTAAGAGAAACCAAATCACCCCTCGCTGTCCCACCGCCTGCCACGCCAAAAAAATCGATAGACTAGGGAAAATGCAAGTCAGTAGAACATCCGCCCCCACTCTGGAAACTTCCAAGGTGGGGCAGGGTTCCGGCTACGCCCAGCCGGGAGCAGCCCATATAAGGCAGGTCCTGCTGCCACGCCTCGGCCAGGAGATCCTAACGTAGGGTGTAGCCGGAGGAGAGGCCGAGACCAGCGGGACCCGGCCAGGGGATTGCCTTTACAACGCTGAACAGTTGCAGGGGGGGGGGAATGTCTCCTCGACCCTCCCCTCTCTCTCCCAGTCCGGCCGCGGTGGCCCTTGAGAGTTGCAGGTAGTCCCGCCACATGCTCTTCCGGTCCGGCCACCAACGGTCGGGGGGCCGAGGCCGACGGGATCCGGCTGCAGCCGATAAACCAAGAAACCCGTTCATGGGGCCAGAGCCAGGGGCGTCCGGCCGACATCTACCGGAAGCCCGGCCCGAAGACGGACGGGACACTTCTTCTTTCTTGTATAATTGCTGCAACAACCCTGGGGGGGATGTCTTGCACATGCCTCCATCCCCCCCCCCTCGTCCTCATCGCCTGGTCCGGCCATAACAAATCTCAAGCGAGACGCCGTGGGGTGCACTGGGAGGGAGAGACGGTGCGAACAGGCCTCTCCCGCCTCCCCAGTGGAGGCTTCCCAGCTGCACCCTCAGCGCTCCAGGCGCCCGGAAAAGAGTTCTTCCACTGTGGCCATGCTGCAACGTCTCGCCCGGCAGGGTGGAGCCCGTCCGCTCATTTGACCCCGCGATCGCCAGTAGCTACCGAACTCTCAAAATGGCGGTCGACCTGGCAAGAGCGGGCCCAGCATAAAGAAATGGCCCGGTCACTGGTTGACTCCACCACCGTAGTCCTCCACGACCTTGAAGATTCTAGAGGAGCCGCGGGAGTCTCCGACCCCCGATGGGGAATGACTGCCATGATCACCCGTGGAGTGACGAAACTGTATCCGCGGGACGTCGGCGCCAGCCTCACTTTGAATTACTAGAATCCTGCAGACCTCACTTCCGGTGAAAGCACAGTGTGACCCGGTAGGAAAAATTGTTGCACCCCCTCCCCTTTTTGACTGATAGTTCAAACCACCGATCCTTTCCTTTGCCCTTTTAACGGAACTTTGGACTGCCTCCCCCTCTTTTACATTTTCTAGAGAAAACAAAACATTAACCACTACATTAGCATAGCAGTTGACACCAGAACTGTTTTCAAATTGAAAACCAACAACATCTTCAACAGAATCCTTTTTGTTTCTGCTGTGACCCTGCTACAGCACAGGCATTGTCCCCAGCAGTAATTCTGCAATGCCGGTAAGAATAGCTGTGGTGCCTACTGGACTCACTCACCCCCGCGGCGCCCCACGCCGTTATTTGCTGGGCGGCAACTTGCTAGACATCACTTTCGTGCCATCTAGATTTCAGCGCGTTCTGCTGCCTTGGAACTATTCGCACAACAGACCGCTACTGACAAGAATATTTCATTATTGGTGCTGTCAATTTCAATAAATCTATTGGATAATTCAAAAGAAATTGCCACGGTCTCTTCGTTGTTTAAATGTTTTTACTGTTTTTGTTTTGTTGTATATATTTATATGTTATTAAAGTTTTATATTCCTACTACTTTGTTGGAGTGCTATATATTTTTAATGTGACACATAATTGTAAAAACTTTGATGTACAAAGAGTCATTCCTGGAATCTTCCGCTTCAGGCTCGGTCCCCTCCCCAATCACAATACAGGATAGTTTTCAGATAGTAGGAACACGTGTGGTGTGACGGATCTCATCGGGTGTGGGCCTTGATCTACTATAACTCCTTTGAAGAGGGGTGATTCTTTACAGCTGGGGCCATAAACTACATCTGCAGGGCTAGCTGATAGCCTGGACAATCGGACACAGAGGAAGAGGAGTGTCAGAGGGTGCGGTAGTGAATAGGGCGAAAGGGAGGTGTGGGGCGGGCATAGTGTGATTCTCAGGGAAGAGCAGCGCAGATGGGGGGAGGTTTATTGCCCATGCATAAGACAGAGAGCGGGGGTGACCAGTGCCTGGGGAAGATGCTTGCGAGGGTGAGGAGCCATGCTACGAATCGACAGCGTGCAGAGAGTGGGTCTGGTCAAGACATCTAAAATGGCTGCCGTGCACGACAAAAGTGTGGCATTTCAAAAAAGGCAAGATGGCGCAGACAATGTTTTTCAACACTTCCTCATTTCCTTCGAATCGAACGTTAACAGACGTTGGGGCATATTACCAAAGTTAAGCGATATTTATCGCTAACGATGCTTACCAACGAATTTTTTACCGCTAAGCATCGTCAGAAATTATCGAAGATAAACCTTGCTATTATCAAGGTTTATCACAAATGCGATAATAAACGGCCGCAATGCATGAATATCGCTAAAAACTCAGCGATATTCATACATTACCGAGCTAATGCTCTTAGCCATGTTATCCACCTCCCATTGGATAACATGGCTAAGAACTGCTCAGGGCAGGTGTTACTTTTTGGAGATATTCGCGCTTAGCGCGAATATCTCCAAAAGTTGGTAATAGGAGATAGATATCTTGCATGTTGTAATGCAAGTTATTGTGGTATATGGAACTCATACCATAATCTCTCAGGAAAGCAGAAACTGATCCTTTTGGGACCGCCTAAAAAGGCCTAGGGGGTGAGGAGTACTCTACTTTGCCCCCTTTTCACGTTCCGAACTATTTTATTTTACTCTCTTCTGTAATTACACAAAATAGCAGCGATAAGATGCATCGGAGACACACAGTGAGAGAAAGGAGGCCGGAGATGAAGAAGAGATGTCAAATACACATTGGAGATAATATAGTGGCAGAAGGGAAGTAAATATGAGTAAACTTACCATGTAACATAAAAATGTTGCACTCTATACTATAAGTCTCATTTTATACTACAATCACTTCGCTACAACCTCATAAATTAAAAATAAAAATGAATAATGTCTCAAACAATTTTTGATTTCTAAATATAAATTTATTCTTCAGAATTTTCTAAATTTGAAAGAACTAGTAACATGTCCTCATCAGCAATGTCCTCATGAAAAGTCTGCAATAATGATTCTTGTAACTCTATGGTCTCCAAACACTCGATAAATTCGCCATCAAGAGATTGATCAAAAAAATCATTCAAGTCATCTCCTCCTTCTGACAATATTTCATTATTGGTGCTGTCAATTTCAATCAATGTAGTGGAATCATTCAAGTCATCTCCTCCTTGTGACAATATTTCATTATTGGTGCTGTCCGTTTCAATCAATCTAATGGAATCATACAAGTCATCTCCTCCTTGTGACAATATTTCATTATTGCTGCTCTCAATTTCAATCAACGTAGTGGAATCATTCAAGTCATCTCCTTGTGACAATATTTCATTCTTGGTGCTGTCCATGTCAATCAATCTAATGGAATCATACAAGTCATGTCCTCCTTGTGACAATATTTCATTATTGGTGCTCTCAATTTCAATCAATGTAGTGGACAATTCAAAAGAAATTGCCACGGTCTCTTCATTGTGAGCCATTTTATTTTGAAATTGCTTGCTGTAAATTGCAGAAAAAAATAATCACTTTCATTTATCGTTTTTAGTAATACATAATATAAAACAAACTTTATCAAGTATTTAGTATAACAGAAGGACTGCAAATAAATAACAGAAAACATTTTTCAAATTATCTTCAAGTGTACAACATAGTTCCCCTTACAAATTAACAACTCACCTTTTTAAAAGTAGGAAAAGTGTTAGTACTGTGTAAATCAAACACCAGAAATTCACCACCAAAAATTCCTCACAAATGTACCTCAGACAGTAGTATCACAAAATGGCTGTGGTTTCCTCTCATTTGACATATATACATAACCAATTAACTTTCATCACACACAAATACAAAACCAAAGTAACATTTTAATTGGTTCTAAATTTCAACACTTTCAAATGTGTTTTCCCCATGCAATTTTCCATAGGACATTTACATACGTCTACAGCCTGAATGGCTGAACGGAATTACACCAAACTTGGCAAAATGGTACATCAAACCTAAGAGGTCAGGAAGGATCTACTATGCCCCCTTATGGTCATTTCCCCCTTCGCTTTGGCCTCCTCTTGTCTCTCAATCCTACCGAGAGACAAGATGGCGGCCGCTACGGACTGTTTGGAATGTTGACAGACGCCGGAGAACCAATCAGCTTCGCAAAGCTCCGTAACGCGAAAAGTACGCGAAGCGGAGCGCTGTTACAGATATATATCTTTTTTTGAACGTTAATTTCTCAAAATCCACTGGAGCACATATATTGAGACCTAGCAAAGGCACATCGGGCTACCAGTCCCTAATATTTTACCAAGTTTCGTGCAAATCCATTCAGCCGTTCGATTATTATTATTTTTTTTTTTTTTTGCCCCGCGGGGCCCTTTTAAAACCTCCACATCAAACCTAGGGGGTCAGCGAGGATCTACTATTCCCCCTTATGGTCATTTGCCCCTTCGCTTTCGCCTCCTCTTGTCTCTCGATCCTACCTATAGACGCCGGAGAACCAATCAGCTTCGCTTCACAAAGCTCCGTTGCGCGAAAAGTACGCGTCCTGGGACGCTGCCCGGTCCGCTGTTACAGATATATATCTTTTTTTAAACGTTAATTTCTCAAAATCCACTGGAGCACATATATTGAGACCTACAAAAGGCACATCGGGCTACCAGTCCCTACAATTTTGCCAAGTTTCGTGCAAATCCATTCAGCCGTTCGGGCTAAAAGTGAGGCCAACCGCCCTATGGAAAACTCAATGTTAAAAACACGTTTTGGGACCCCCCTTTTTTCTCGACCCCCCCTGGACGAACCCCCCCCCAATTTTCAGGGCGCTGCTCAGAAACAAAATGTGCCATTTTCCTGAAAATTTCAGCCAATTCCGTCCACAAACGCCAAAGTTATTAGACATAGAATTTTCAAAAATCCCATAGAGAAAAAATCCTAACTATATATACCTACTGGCGACCGCCAGTAGGTAATATATATTTTTTTCTGAATGTATTCCTTTTTTTCTACAGGTTGTCTACAGAGAACAGCAACACAAGCTGAAGTCTGCTGTGTTGAAGATGGCTGCTACGTGGGTTCTTGCCTTCCTTTTTCATTTATTATTTATTTAAGGTTTTTATAGAGCGCGTAATCACCCGGGAGTATCTCAGCGCTATACCTAGTAGTCAGACGGGGGCACAGAGCAAGAGATTAGGAGGATTTGGGAAAGAGAAGGGTTTTAAGTGACTTTCTGAACTGAAGATGGTTAGGTTCCGTTCTAAGTTTCAGAGGCAGCACATTCCACTGCTTGGCTGTGTGCACCGAGAATCGGCGTCCTCCAGCCCGGGCTTTCTTCACTCTCGGTACCACTAAGAGGTTTCCGTGTTCCGATCTGAGCGCTCTGGCCGGTCTATAGGGGGTGATGCAGTTTTTGAGGATTGGAGGACCTTCTTCGTGAAGCGTTTTGTGGGCCAGGCAGAGAGCCTTGAACACCACCCTCTCCCTGACCGGCAGCCAGTGCAGCTTCATCAAGGCGGGTTTCGCGGATGTTCTGGCTGGAGTGCCCGTGAGCATCCGGGCAGCAGCGTTCTGAATTTTCTGCAGAGTGTAAAAGGTTGCTTCCGGGGCTCCCAAGTAAATGGCATTACAGTAGTCCAGCCTGGCCACAATCAGGCCCTGGATCAACAGTTTCCGGGAGTTAAAAGGTAGCAGGGGGAGGACTTTCCTGCATGACCTGAGAAGGCCAAAGCAGACGCCGGCCGTCTTCTTTGCCTGTGTCCTAAAGGTGAGATCTTTCTCCAGCCATACCCCTAGGCTCTTCACCTCAGTTTTGGGGGAAGGTGGTTCACCAAGGCAGGCAGGCCAGGTGTTTGGGGGAAGGGAGATCTCTCTGTGCCCCAAGAGTAGGATCTCCGTTTTTGACCCATTGAGCTTCAGGGCAGAGTCATTCATCCACTGATGAATTTTGGAGAGGCAGCCATGGAGGTCCGAGGGGTCTTGCTTGGGGTGGGAGAGCGTTACCACCAGCTGTGTGTCATCAGCATAACTGATGATGGTTACTCCAAATGGAGTAACCACTTCCTCCAGTGTGGCCATGTACACGTTAAATAACGTGGGGCTGAGTGACGAGCCCTGGGGCACGCCACACCGGAGAGGGATGGTAGGAGAGCGGCTGTCACTTTCCCAGACTTGGAAGGAACGTTGGTCGAGAAATGACGCCAGCCACTCCAGGGCTTTGTCCTTCACTCCGACATTCCCCAGGCGTTGGATAAGGACCTGGTGGCTGACAGTGTCGAAAGCCGCACTGAGGTCTAGGAGGATCACTGCCACTGATCCTCCCGTGTCCAGAATGTCTCTGGCCTTCTCCACTGCTGCCAGGAGTGCGTTGTCAGTGCCTTGGCCTGGTCTGAAACCGGTTTGAGAGCTCTTGAGCAGATGGTTGGTTTCCAAGAACTCAGACAGTTTTTTGTTGACCAGTTTCTCCGCGACCTTGCCCGCCCATGGGAGGAGGGAGATGGGCCTATAATTAGATAGATCTGCTGGATCTAGGGAAGGTTTCTTGAGGAGACCCTTGACTACCGCCGCTTTCCAGCTCGGCGGTACTTCTCCTTGAAGTAAGGAGGTATTTATCAATGCGGTCAGCGGGGGCACTATGGTCTGGATGATTTTTTTTAGGAACCGTATAGGCACCGGGTCGCTAGGGGCGCCGCTTTTGATGGAAGCAAGAGTGGTGGCTACATGGTCCATTGATTATCTCATGGGAATACATAGCTGGCTACAGCAATATTCCAGAGGGAGAGTGCAATCCTGAATACCACTATAGCCATTACCTTAGGCTTTGGTCATCCATAATACTTTTTTTTACACCTTTTGTTGTCATTTTGTATTTGAATGTGACCATCTACATCAACATTAAAACTCGTACGAGGGCAAAACAAAAGGATTTAGATGTTCCTCCAAGAGAAAACAATGCACAGAATGTTACCACATCTATCTTCACGATTCCAGATTTGGAAAACAATGAGGCCAACAGCAGCTCACTTTCAGGACCAGGATGCAGTAAAACTCGACCTTCGATTTCAAACGAAAGTGGACCTATGAAGCACATTCTGCACTCTGACTCCTCGAATAGAATAATTGTGTTAGAGATACCTAATAGAAACAAAATAAAAATATCACATATTTCAAAGCACAACGCTTTGCTGTCTGCTGACATAAAAATTGCAAAGTCTTTATCAGTTCTTGTGGGTATATTTTGCCTTTGCTGGGCTCCGTACGCATTAAATTTGATCGCTGGTGCACTTTGTCAACACAATTGTATACCAGCAGAGTGGAATGATATAATATATGTCTTCCCTTACTTTAACTCCTCATTTAATCCCTTTATTTATCCAATGTGTCACCCTGCATTTAAGAAGGCGTTCATTAAAATATTGTTCCTTAAAAAGTGTGGATTTAAAGGTGCCTGGAGGAAAACAGGGAATGTGCAAACAAAAACTACCAGAGATACTTTTTAGATAAGACAAATTGATGATGTATGCATGTCATATTTATGAAGTGCTCATTGAAAAGCAGATGGATGTCAACTCACCGAAACCCTAGAGGTAGCAGAGGTGACATCATACACCTTTTACTTCAACAAGAAGATTTACATCATATGAATTTTACCCTGACACGTCTCAGGAAGTGGTGTTATATAACCTTGATGACATCACAGTAATTGACATAGTAGAAGTTAGAACCCCCATATAAACGTGCAATTAATCTAGCAACACAACAGTTGTTTACACAGATTAATGTTCATTTTGGACGGTACCTATATTTTAACTAAGGTGCTGTCATGATATGACAAAGGAGGCAGAATTACTAATTTATCTTGCTATTGCATGAAACGTTATGTATCCCTTTCAATGGGACGATACAGAAAAACGTTCGGAACCAAAATGATGTATATCCCAAACTGTCATGATTTGATGGTTCAAGTGTATAACTTAAAGAGATATGTAACAATAACTAACATGGAGGTGCACAAATTAAGTTTTCCAAAATACTAGTGGTTATGGCACCTTTATTAATACATATGGATCATATAGTTAATACAAAAAATGCTATTTGATAAAAGATTTTCTTGTTAATACAATTTGATTTATGATCACTAATAAAGTACTATCACTGCAGTGAAGCACAGAGGGGAATACAAATACAATTTGTCTTGTATTTCTAATAATTAAACATGCAACAAATCGTGCTTATTTTCTCTACCTCTTTTATTTCTTATTTAATGATAAGTGTGCATTTCACTACTGAATTTAAGTATTTCTTAGTGCATACTGCGGCTGGAAAATAGCCTAAGTGTGCATGTCTCATGCTGGGGTATTTCACTGCACCCGGTGCCAGCTGTGTGAGTGAGATTTATCTCTGGTATGTGTTCCCCAAAGTGCCTCCTGGCTTTCATGGGAAAGGGATTAGCGTGATGACTTTATGCGCGGATGAAGAAAGAGTCTCAATCACATCTGAGGTGTGCACAGGCTGTTATTGACTAGCTGACTTAAGCCATCACACTTTCAGTCAGACACTGTGTCACACGACATCATGACCTCCAGACTAGCTGACATCGGTCTGGAAGGCAAGGCCCTGGCCTGGCTCAGGAGCTTTTTCAGCGAACGCACCCAGAGAGTCATCTTGGGGCCATACCAATCAGGGGAGGTGGTGATCTCAAAGGGGGTGCCACAGGGCTCTTGTTTGAGCCCCACCTTATTTAACATCTACGTGGCCCCCCTAGCTAACATCATGAGATCCCACGGGTTCATTCCAGTATCATACGCGGATGATACCCAACTCCTCTTCCCTTTTAAAACGATGACTCCTGAGGTGCGGGACTCCTTCGCCCGAGGGATGAAGGAGGTGGCCCGCTGGATGGCAGCTAATTATTTGCAGTGCAACGTCTCCAAAACGGAGGTCATGCTATTCGGAGAGGCCAAACGGTTGTGGACCCCGGACTGGTGGCCTCAAGATCTTGGCCCGGTCCCTGTGCCCAAAACCGTGGTAAAAGACCTGGGAGTCAAACTGGACCATGAGCTTACCCTCACACAACAAACTAATCAAGTGGTGGGCTCATGCTTCCATGTCATCGGGCTTCTCAGGAGAGTATTCCCCCTGCTACCAGATACCACCAGGAGAAGGTTGGTCCAGTCGCTAGTTTTAAGTAGGCTGGACTACTGCAATGGGCTAATGCTAGCTGCCAACGAGGGCATCTTTGCTAGATTGCAGGTTGTGCAAAACACGGCTGCACGACTGGTTCTGAATGTCCCGCCCCGCACTCCCTCAAAACCATTGTTGGCCAAACTGCACTGGCTTCCAGTTAAGCAGAGGGTGATGTTTAAGATCTGCTGCGTCATCCACAAATGCTTGACTGGAATAGGTCCTGGTTACCTCACTGAGAAATTTATCCCTTATGTGCCGTCCAGATTCCTGAGATCAGGAGATCAGGAACTACTATGTGTCCCCAGGGCCATGAAGGCAAGAAAGGGGGGAAGGGCCCTATCGGTAGCGGGTCCAAAGTTGTGGAACTTACTCCCGAAGGAAATTAGAGTATGTAGGGAACATTTCCCTTTTAGGAAAAAACTTAAAACATTCCTCTTCAAATCTCTAATTTGACTGATCTCTTGCCTATTTCATTAAAATGATGACGAGTTTCTGTTCTCTGGTTGTGGCCTAAGGCGCGGAGATACTCCTTCGGGAGTCGATTCACAGCGCCATACAAATCTGAAAATAAATAAATAAATAAAAGCCATTGTACCATCAAGAAGTACCCTTTATGATTTGTGTCAATGTTCCCTGATGGACTTTGCAAGGTCTGTTGCTCTGTTTCCTTATAAGGTATTCTGAAAGAAGACAACCCAGGACTCTGTCAGCCAATCATTACCTGTCTCTCGTGGAATGATCCAGGTACGACATAAGATGTGTGAGTCAATCGTTCTCATGTGACACTATAAATTGCGCTTTTCAGATTGACTCATTCTCTACTTTGTTCCTAATCATACTCGGACTGGACATAAACTGGAAGCTTTCCTAGTGATTTGAACCTGGCCAACTAAGTACCAGATGCTATTCACTTGAAAGCACCTCAGATTGACAGCTTCCCAATTCATCACTCATGTCCAGTCCTGACACAGTGATTGTCCTTCATGTTTTCTCCTCCCTTGCCCAGTCATTCAGAAATGGCACAAAGTATGGGCAACAAATACACTTTTGAACAGTTTAAGACTGCATTCCTGTGTAAATTAATAATAGAACCCGCGATGGAGCAATTCTTTGCCCTTAACAATTGGTAAGATTGTAGTTTTAGTTTTGTACCACACAAAGTATGGGGCCGATTATGATAGAGGATTTTCCGCCTCCTCCGGGCCGGCGGAAGCCACCGCCGGCCCGGAGGAGGCGGAAAATCCTCTGCGGAGTCACCAAAGACCCACCGCCGCATTACGATGGCTGGTGGGTCTTGGATTCTGTCCGCTGCTTTTCCGCCGCGGTCGGATTACAACCGCGGCGGAAAAGCTCTCCTTTGGCTGGCAGTGTCTATCAGACACCGCCAGCCAAATTAGGAAGCATTAGTAAACATGCTTTTCCGCGGCGGTTTTTCCGCCGTGGAAAAGCATGTGTACTTTTGCTTTTGGGGGCCCGTTGCGAGCCCCCAGGGCGTAGGCGGGTGGGGGGTGCACATGGGGGGTACCTATGGTACCCCCCAGCATTTACATGCACAAAGCGGCAGGCACCGCACGGTGCCTGCCGCTTTGTGCATGTAAATGTTACACATGCACTTTTAACATTGCGGCGGGTGCTGCTTGAAGCAGCACCCGCCGCAATGTTAAATATCCAGGATGTGACCGCCAGGGTGGCGGTCACATCCTGATTTGCATGGAGGGACCTCCGCAGTCCATGTGGACGGTCCCTCCACCTCTGGGATGGCGGACGGACGCAAGTCCGTCCGCCATCCTAATCGGCCCCTATGTTTGGGGTGCAGCTTTAGAGTGTAAATAATCACCACAAGACTCAAGACATGTTGATTGGCTGTTTTGCAGGCCATGTGCTCTCATTTGCACTATGAGTGTGCATCATGCGCCTGTCACACAGTGGACGTGATGAAGTCTAGGCATGGCACTGAAATAGAGTCAGAGATTACTAAATCAAAGCAGGTATAAAAGGTTTTGATTGTTGGTGTTGCTTTACCAGCTACTGCGGGGGTAGGGGTTTTATGGGCCTCTTCTGTCTGCAACTTAGCAGACAAAAGCTACAAATTAACCAAAGACAGATGAGTTGATAGGAAAGGGAACAAGCATTTGCAATGCAATAGGTCTCGCATTAATTAAGTTTGAGCTATTGGCATTGCTAAATATTGCAACACCGATTGCAACAAAAGTCTTTAAATTGTAGGCCAAAGAATTGTGTATTTATTTTCGTAGCAATGGTGGCATGCTGCGCTTTAGATGAATATGTTTAAAAGTAAAGTGCGCCATACTGCGATTGCTACAATAGTTAATTGTGGATGCGTTAACAATTGCTGTGTGCACCGATGGCTGGTGGTGTGTGCGCCTGTAGAAATTGTGCACTGGTGGCTGGTGGTGTGTGTGCCTGGTGGAAGTGTGCACTGCCGCCTGGTTGTGTGTGCCTGGTGAAAGCGTGCACTGACGGCTGGTGGTGTGTGCCTGGTGAAAGCGTGCACTGACAGCTCATGGTGTGAGTGTGCCTAGTGAAAGCGTGCACTGACTGCTGGTGGTGTGTGTGTCTGGTAAAAGCGTGACTGACTGCTGGTGGTGTGTGCCTGGTGAAAGCATTCAATGACGGCTGGTGGTGTGTGTGTGCCTGGTGAAAGTGTGCACTGACGGCTGGTGGTATGTGTGTGTGCTTGGTGAAAGCGTGCACTGATGTCTGGTGGTGTGTGTGCCTGGTGAAAGTGTGCCATGACATCTGGTGGTGTGTGCCTGGTGAAAGCGTGCACTGACGGCTGGTGGTGTTTGTGCCTGGTGAAAGCATGCACTGACGACTCATGGTGTCAGTGCCTGGTGAAAGTGTGCACCGATGGTGTGGTTGTGTGTGTGTGGTTGTGTGTATGTGGTTGTGTGTGTGCTTGTATGTGTGGTTGTGTGTGTGGTTGTGTTTGTGGTTGTGTTTGTGTGTGGTTGTGTGTGTGTGTGGTTGTGTGTGTGGTTGTGTGTGGTTGTGTGTGTGTGGTTGTGTGTATGGTTGTGTGTGTGGTTGTGTGTGTGGTTGTGTGTATGTGTGGTTGTGTGTGTTTTTGTGCGTGGTTGTGTGTGTGGTTGTGTGTGTGGTTGTGTGTGTGTGTGGTTGTGTGTGGTTGTGTGGTTGGGTGTGGTTGTGTGTGGGGTTGTGTGTATGGTTGTGTGTGTGGTTGTGTGTGTGGTTGTGTGGTTGTTGTGTGTGTGTTTGTGGCTGTGAGTGTGGTTGTGTGTGAGTGGTTGTCTGTGTAGTTGTGTGTGGTTGTGTGTGTGGTTGTATGTGTGGTTGTGTGTGTGGTTGTGGGTGTGTGGTTGTGGTTGTGTGTGTGGTTGTGTGTGTGTGTTTGTGTGTGGTTGTGTGTGTGGTTGTGCGTGTGGTTGTGGTAGTATGTGTGGTTGTGAGTGTGGTTGTGAGTGTGTGGTTGTGTGTGTGTGTGGTTGTGTGTGTGGTGTGTGTGTGGTTGTGTGTGGTTGTGTGTGTGGTTGTTTGTGTGTGGTTGTGTGTGTGGTTGTGGTTGTGTGTGTGTATGTGGTTGTGTGTATGTGGTTGTGTGTGGTTGTGGTTGTTTGTGTTGTGTTTGTGGTTGTGTGGTTGTGTGTGTGTGGTTGTGTGTCTGGTTATGTGTGTGCTTGTGTGTGGTTGGGATGTGGGTGTGTGTGTGTGGTTCTGGTTGTGTGTGTGTGGTTGTGTGTGGTTGTGTGTATGGTTGTGTGGCTGTGTGTGTGGTTGAATGTGTGGTTGTGTGTGTGGTTGTATGTGTGGTTGTGTGTGTGTGGTTGTGTGTGGGGTTGTGGTTGCGGTTGTGGTTGTGTGTGTGGCTGTGGTTGTGTGTGTGGTTGTGTGTTTGGTTGTGTGCGGTGGTTGTGTGTGTGTGGTTGTGTGTGTGGTTGTGTGTGTTGTGTTTGTGGTTGCGTGTGTGGTTGTGTGGTTGTGACGGTAAGAAGGGTGAAGAAAAGCGAGGGGGAAGGAAGGCATGTGAAGAGTAGGACAGGCGTGTGACAGGAGGCAATAGACTGCTGGAGAGAAAAAAGAACGGCAGAGGCAAGAAAAAAGAGGGGAAAAGCAGGTGAAAAAAACAAGAGGGAGGTAGAGAGGGGTCATAAAATGAACAAAGAGCAACGTAAATGGAAGGATCACGAAGCCACGAAAGAATACAGTGGAGGAGGGGAGAGCAAAAGACAAATTGAAAGAGGAGGAAGAGAGCAAAAGACAAATTGAAAGAGGAGGAATATACAGGGTCAATCGCGGCACGGGACAGAGTGCTGGAGGGCAGAAGGGGGTAGAGGTGTGGCGTGGCCTCGAGTTGAAAGGCCATGTGTTCTAGACTATGTTTGACTTAGCCGTAATGATGAAAATCTTTCCTCTGCCATCCATGCAGTCTGAATATTCTTTATGGAGAAGGGCCAACTGCGTATGCCAATTGGCAGCCTGAAGAAGCTAGCGCTTTGAAGCCTGCAGATATGAGGAATATAGCACGTTTCAGTAGTGCGTTAAACAGACGTGCCAGCATGAAAGAAGGGGGGTGGGGGGTAAGAGTGGGAGAGAAGAGAAGCTGCAACATTACTGACGCCGCTCTATAGTGCTACTGTTGTTGTGCATGGTGCCTTAGTGCACAATGGTGAATGCAGGCGCACTAATCTCACTTTGGGAAAATCAATGCTTAACAAAAGAGGAAAATCTTTCCTCTGCCATCCATGCAGTCTGAATATTCTTTATGGAGAAGGGCCAACTGCGTATATCAACCTGTGGGGGGCACGGCTGAGCACCTGCTCTATGAGTCCACAAGAAGCTTGCAGTCCCTGGTATGTATTGCACGGCCCCGTACCAAGCACTCCCCCTTAAACGTCTCCTAGCTGTGCATGCACACACACACACATCACCCAATCAACGCTTTGATCCATTCGTGAGTCCCAATCGCTTTGCTTTTTTTGGTTGCAAATGTTTTCGACAAGCTAATCAGCTGGTTTCATAAAACTACCACGCAGCACCGGTGAAGCATGTGCATCAGCGGGGTACCCTTTTGCGCGTTAGGGAAGGATTATGCATCTGCTACTACGGAACTTATGTTACCTGCTATGTTTTTACATTGCTCAAGCTTCAGGACATATTTTAAATATATAAGGTGATATAGATCAGTGTGTTATGCACCTGTTGCAGAGAGCTTGTGACGTCAGCAGGTTACATGTCTGAAACCCTGTGCAGCCACCAGATGTTTAAAAAGGAGATTGATAAATGAGTGATCGAATTGGGTGGAAATAGCGCCGTGTATTAACCAGAAAGAGGCCATTAAACGCGGCAATGATGAACGGAACTGGAGTCCATACGAACGGGGCGTGTAATAAACATGACCAGAAGAATGCAGCCTGGAAAGACCGCGGGATTCACAGGGTCGCAGAAGAGGGGGGAGCAAACAGTAATGGATTCGAAGCTGGGTAAACAGTGAAGGTGTCCAAGGCGCCTCAATGACGGCGGTAGCAAGGCCTGGTGTGACATATGAGAGCGCCAGGGGCTGAGAACTGCCTAAGATTCTGCTCATTAACAAAAACCCAGCGGGAGGGATGGATGTGTGTCGACAGAAGAGGCCGCGGCGCATCCAGTGGCACACTGCTGCGCACACAGAGGGAGAGAGGGAAGGATGGTGGTGGGGTATCAGAGTGGAAAAGGCGAGGGGAAATTAGGGCGGCGCAGCGGGAGATGAGCGGAGGAGAAGCCCAGCGCGGATTGGACAGTGAGAGTTAGCGTAGAGGTGAGGTGAAATTGGGAGGAAAGGCAGGCTCGAAGAGGTGCGGGCAGGGAGACAGTGAGATGAAACAAGAAGCAGACGGAATGAAAGAGAAAACAAGTCGAGCCCTTAAAATATTTGATATGTAAATATAAAACAACAAGCATTGGCGGTGCGCGGCAATAAAAAAAAAACTCTTGGCATTGCTGGGGGGGGGCGGGGCCGGAGCGCATTGGCGGGGGAGCAGCAGCCTTTGATGTGCGAGCCAGTAGGAGGGAATGCATGTGAGGTACACGAGCGTGCGCTGGGGAAGCGTCACGCTTGAGTACCTCACATGCATTGGGGACAATCCTCCCTGGTTTCAAGAGTTGTTTTGCCAACTATACTCTCGCAAAAAAATGCATGCGCGTTGGTTCAGCGAGACCTAAAAAGGATGGAAGGGTATTATGAAGGATGAGTTAAAGGCTGCATGGGTGTGTGAAATGGTGGGTGGATGAAAAGATGCACGGGTGGGTGAAAGGATGGGTGAAAGGGTGGATGGATGAAAAGGATGCATTGGTGGGAGAAAGGATGGGTAGAAGAAAGAATGTGTGAAGGAATGCACGGGTGACCAGAAACATGAGTGAAACAGTGTATGGGTGAAAGGATCCGTGGGTGAGTGAAAGGATGGGTGAAAGGGTGGATGGGTAAAAGGATGCATGGGTAGATGAAAGGTTGGGTGGATGAAAAGATGTGTTGATGGCTGAAAGGATTGGTAAAAGTGTGGATGGGTGAAATTATTTGTGAGTGGGAGAAAGGATGGATTAATCAATCAATCAATCAGAAATTTGTAAAGCACGCTACTCGCCCGTGAGGGACTCACGGCGCAGGGGTGTGGGGGTGCTGCTACTGCTCAAAGAGCCAGGTCTTGAGGAGCCTTCTGAAGGTGGACAGGTCTTTGGTCTGCTGTAGATGGGTGGGGAGGGTGTTCCAGGTCTTGGCGGCGAGGAAGGAGAAGGATCTGCCACCGGAGGTCGTTCGTTGGATATGAAGGAGGGCTGCGAGGGCGAGGCTGGTGGAGCGGAGCTGGCGGGCGGGGGTGTGGAGGGGAGTCTGTTGTTCAGGTGGGCTGGTCCGGTGTTGTGGAGTGCTTTATGTGCGTGGGTGAGGAGTTTGAAGGTGATCCTTTTGTTGACGGGGAGCCATTGCAGGTCTCTTAGGTGGGAGGAGATGTGGCTGCAGTGGGGGATATTGAGGATCAGTCGGGCTGAGGTGTTCTGGATGTGTTGTAGTCGTTGCAGGTGTTTGGCTGGGATTCCTGCGTACAGTGTGTTGCCATATTCCAGCCTGCTGCTGACGAGGGCCTGGGTGACTGTTCTTCTTGTCTCGGTCGGGATCCACTTGTAGATCCTGTGGAGCATGCGGAGGGTGTTGTAGCAGGAGGAGGAGATGGCGTTGACTTGCTTCGACATGGAGAGGGAGGAGTCAAGGATGAATCCCAGGTTGCGTGCGTGGTTCATAGGTGTCGGAGCTGCTCCCAGTGCGGTCGGCCACCAGGAGTCGTCCCAGACAGAGGTGGCTGGGCCTAGGATGAGGACCTCTGTCTTGTCCGAGTTCACTTTCAGACAGCTGCTCCTCATCCACTCGGCGACGGCCTTCATTCCCTCGTGGAGGTTAGTTTTGGCGGTGTGCGGGTCCTTGGTGAGGGAGAGGATGAGCTGGGTGTCGTCAGCATAGGATATGATGTTAAAGTCATGTTGGCGGGCCACTTGTGCGAGGGGGGCCATGTAGACATTTAACAGGGTCGGGCTGAGGTATGAGCCCTGGGGTACGCCGCAGATGATGTCGGTAGCTTTGGAGCGGAAGGGCGGGAGACAGACTCTCTGGGTTCTGCTGGAGAGGAAGGATGTGGTCCAGTCGAGGGCCTTCTTCTGGATTCCGGCTTCTTGGAGGCGTGTTCTTAGAGCGCGGTGGCAGACCATGTCAAAGGCGGCTGATAGATCTAGGAGGATGAGGGCTGAGGTTTCGCCATTGTCTAGCTGGCGCCTGATGTCGTCTGTGGTGGCGATAAGGGCAGTCTCAGTGCTGTGGTTGCGTCTGAATCCGGACTGGGATGGGTCTAGGATGCTGTTGTCCTCGAGGTGGCGGGTCAGCTGCATGTTGGTGTTTTTCTCGATGACCTTTGCCAGGAAGGGGAGCAGGGAGATGGGTCAGAAGTTCTTGAGGTCATTGGGGTCCGCCTTGGGTTTCTTGAGGAGGGCGTTGATTTCGGCGTGCTTCCCACTTTCCGGGAATGTTGCAGTGTCGAAGGAGATGTTGATGATCTTTCGCAGTTGGGGTGCGATGGTTGCGTCAGCTTTCTTGAAAATGTGGTGTGGGCAGGGATCTGAAGGGGATCCTGAGTGAATGGAGTACATGACCTTGCGTGTCTCTTCGTCGTTGACGGAGGTCCAGGAGGTCAGCTTGTTGGTGCAGGTGGCGTTCGTGGGGTGGTCTGTTGCGGTCGGGGGTGAGGAGTTGAAGCTGTCGTGGATGTCGGTGATCTTGTGATGGAAAAAGGTGGCCAGTGAGTCACACAGGTCCTGAGAGGGCGGGATGTCGTTTGTGTTGGAGTTGGGGTTGGAGAGTTCCTTCACTATGTTGAAAAGTTCTTTGCTGTCGTGTGCGTTGTTCTCCAGTCGGGTTTTGAATGACGATCTTTTGGCTGTTCTGATGAGGTGGTGATGTCTGCGGGTGGCGTCCTTGTGGGCTGCGTGGCTGTCTGGTGTGCAGTCGTGGAGCCATTTCTTCTCCAGCTTTCGGCATGTGCGTTTGGAGATTTAAAGTTCTTCATTGAACCAGGTGGCTTTCTTGCTGGGGTGGTTGGTGGGGGGTTTCTTGATTGGGGCAAGGGTGTTGGCGCAGTCGCTGATCCACTGACTGAAGTTTTGGGCAGTGGCATCTGTGTCAGTGGGGTCGGTGGGAGGGTTCTGGGTGAGGGCGGAGGTCAGTTGGTCTTCGGTGACTTTGCTCCAGCAGCGTTGAGGTAGTTGTTGGGTGTGGTGGTGCGTGGTTAGTTTCCTGAAGGTGAAATGGACGCATCGGTCATCAGTCCAGTGGAGTTCAGTGGTGTGGTGAAAGGTGACGTGGGCGCTTGTGGTGAAGATGGAGTCAAGCGTGTGTCCGGCGGTGTGGGTGGGTTTGGTGACTAGTTGTCGGAGGCCGAGGTTGGTGAGATTGTCGATCAGGGCGCTGGAGTTGGCGTTATTGTTGTTCTCGAGGTGGAAGTTCAAGTTCCCGAGAAAGATGTAATCTGTGGAGGCGAGTGCGTGGGTGCTGGTGAGGTCTGTGATGGAGTCGCTGAAGAGGGCCCTGGGTCCAGAGGGTCTGTAGATGAGTGTTCCTCTAAGAGTGGTGTTGGGGTCCGTGTGGATCTGGAAATGAAGGTGTTCGCGGAGTTGAGGGAGTCGTCTGCGAGGGTGTGGACCTGGAGTGTGGACTTGTGGATGATGGCTACTCCTCTTCCCATCCTGTTGGTGCGGTCTCTGCGGGAGACCTTGTAGCCATCTGGGATGGCTATGGCGATGTCAAGTGCCGAGGAGTCGTTCCACCAGGTCTCGGTCAGGAAGGCGACGTCTGGGGCGGTGGTGTCGAGCAGGTCCCACAGCTCAACGGCGTGTTTGCGTGTGGAGCGGGTGTTGAGGAGTATGCAGCGGAGGTGGTTGTGTCCATTCTTTGGGGTATTGGTGGATCTGTCACATGTGAAGTTGCAGGCGTGGCAGGAGAATGGTCCGTGGGTGCGTTTCGGGGCGGCCTGGAAGCAACGTGGGTCTCAGGTGGTGTTGAGAGCGAGGAGAGTGTCGCGTCGTAACGGAGTCTGGCATAGTGGTGTGTGCGAAGTCCAGGGATTCTGGCACTGGGCGCGGTCCAGGCATGGACGGGCGCAGACGGGCTTGCCTTTGGCACGCCCTCGGCGCACAATCGGCGCACCCGCTGGCGCGTCCGCTGCGCGTCTGGGCGGCGGTCGCCATTGATGGAAGTGTGTTTGACTTTATATTGTCACCATGGATATGTCAGCATTATGCACAAGAGTGAAATGCCTGAGGGTGACACTCTTGTTGGAAATCACTTATGACACAGCAGATTGTTGTCCTTTTGAAACATCCCCCTCCCATTTTCTTCATAATGTGTACTGACTCGCATGTGTAGGCACTGTTTTCCCTCACATATTGTACATGCATGTGACAATTCTGATAGCCCACGTTAGACCGCGGTGTGAGCCCCCCCTGGCCTGCACAGTAACTGCCCAAATTGTCAGGGACCCATCACTGAATGGACAGAGTGAGACATATGGGTTGTCTGCTACCCTATTCCTCAATGAGATATCTTATGCCTGTGTATTGCACAAGACAGACCTTGTGATGAGGGTTTGAGATTGTAAGATAATGTCCCTATATTTGACCTCCATGACACAGGTAGGCATTCACAGGCCAAGGACATTGAGGGGTGTGCAGTGTTGGACACAGTGAGTCTGCCCCAAAACATAATTTCTAATGTAATGTATGTCTTGCTCCCTCACATTCTGCATTGCAGATGTGGGCCATCTTCACCTTGCCTTCTGTGCTGGCATTCTGCATGTGTATGAGATGGCCACGTACTGTGTCCATACTCATACCTGCATGCATCTAGCTAAGATGATCTCATGCTGATGTACTACGTGTCATGCTGTATTGTCTCCGCTAAACGTATCTGAATAGCTGTGCTGAGTATGTGCATGCTCCAGTACTGAGACACAGTGGCACTTAACCCAGTGTCACTGACATTTGCTCTCCTTGTCTCCCATGCCTGCAGCTCAAAGTACACCAGCGTAAGGATGTATGGAGGGCTATTGCACGCAAGGTGTGGGCGCTGGGTGTCTCCAACCAATGGCACACACACTGTCACTAGAGGTGGGATGACATCTGCCGGCTGAGCAAAAACATGGCAGAGATGACGCTGGGGCTGCTCCCTCAGACTGGCAGGTTGGCGCGCAGGAGCATGACACCACTAATGGCCCGCATCTTGGCTGTGACACAGTCAGAGCTGGATGAATGTTTTAGGGCCCATCAGCAGCAAGCTGTGGGTGGACATTCTGGGAAGGGTGACTTTGGTTGTGAGTGACTGCATGTATTCCGACCCTGAGCCAGTGCTGAGCTATATGATGTTGCTAGTATGATGCAATGGCTTGTAAGTGGCCTCTCTGTTGGGTGCAGCTGTCATGCATTTTCGCTACATGTACTTTCTCAAGTCATTGATGTAATGGCCCCTGACGTTGCATTCTGAGTTGTGGCCATATGGCATCAGTTGCATTATGGGAGTCAGGGACATCCAATGGCAGTGAATGGCAGTGTGCCTCATCTGAGTGTTCTATCATCAATGTGTGCAGTGCCTGAGCTCAAAATTGTGAGAACTACACATCTGACACCAATGTGCAACTGTAGTTGTGCAGCAAAGTATGACTGCAGGATAGCAGGAGCTCATGGCCATTGCTAAATGACATTTTTGAGTCTGTTTCTGTGCTGTCCCCTTATGTTGACTCCATATGTGACTGTGACAACATGTTCTGATGAACATCTTTTTCACCCACAGGGACCTAGGTATGCTCACACGGATCTGCATGTCAGGTTTCACGGAGGCACAGGCAAGCTATTTGGCTGTGTGGACATTAAACCTGGGCAAAGCACTACTCTACGCTCACGTAGTTTGTGAAGTTTACGCTGCTTCGCACTACGCGAATTGCACATAGCACAGTGCAAACACGCGTAGCATAGTGCAGCGGTCATTTTTTGCTTCCTCCCGGTCCTCAATGTCAAGTTGGCGACCGCGAGCAAGCAAAATGACATCCCGGCAAGACTTTTTCCTCATTCGCGATCAGCAACATCAAGTTGCTGATCGTGAGCGTGGAAAATAAACCTCCCGGTGAGCTTCTCAATGATGCGGGGAGGTCAGGTTTCTCATTACGAGTGATCGCGTATGCTCGCGACCGCTCGCGATGAGAAACTACCAGTCCACGTTGAGAAAGCTGCAGCTTGAGGAGAAATCTACTTGAGCGGCAGAAAACGACCACTTGCACTGTGCAAGATGCAGTTTGCACTGATTGCACAGTGCGGACAAGCATCTTGCACTGTGCAATCATTGCGAACAGCATTTTGCACAGTGCACTACACAGTTCGCGTAGCTACGCGTAGCTCATGCAGTGCGAAGTGCTACTTCACAAACTACACCCAGGGTTAGTGGACATCATATGGGTGATTAATGCCAAGTGTGCATGTTACCATGCATGTTTTGAGTTTTGATTTAAGGTTGCACATGCAGACTGCACAGGGTGGTGTGCAATGGGGGGTATCATGATCTTGCTTAGTGCTTTGCTTGCATATGATGTTTGTGTGTACGGCACTAAATTTAACCTATGTCTCTGTCTCTTGCAGCATCTACCAATGGCACAGAAGGATAGGGGATGGACACCAGTGGTGAAGCTTTGGGCACGACTGCTACACATGTGCTCACTGACACTGATGTGACTAGTGCCTCGGAGGGGGACAGGAGTGTCCTTAAGGAATCACGCCCAGAAACACCAACCTTAACATCATGATTCATGTATCTACTGTACAATGTTGAGAACTGGCCTTGACACTGCCACAGCATAATGTGTCCATAGGTGGCATAAGCGTGCTCCGTTACTAGAATCACGGCCATGGGCACCAATATCAAGCGACCAAATCACCGCCAATGCCCACTGCAATCGAGGTAGTGATATACACACTGAAAAATGGCGGTTGGTGTGCTCTGCCATCAGAATCACGGCCATGGGCACCAATATCAAGCGGCCAAATCACGGTAGCGACTGCCTGGCCTCGGCGGTGTGCCGCCGCCAATGCCCATTGCAATCGAGGTAGTGATATACATATTGTAAAATAGCGGTTGGTGTGCTACGCCACCACAATCACGTCCATGTGCACCAATATCAGGCTGGCAAATCACGGTAGCGACCGCCTGGCCCCTGCGGTGTATGGCCGCCAATGCCCACTGCAATCGAGGTAGTGATATACATATTGCAAAATGTCGGTAGGTGTGCTCTGCCACTAGAATCATGGCCATGGGTACCAATATCAAGCAGCTAAATCATGGTAGCGATTGCCTGGCCCCTGCGGTGTGCTACCGCCAAAGCCCACTGCAATTGCAGTAGTGATATACGTATTCTAAAATAGCGGTTGGTGTGTACTGCCACAACAATCAGGGCAATGTGCTCCAATATCAGGCGGGCAAATCACTGTAGCAACCACCTGGCCCCTGCGGTTTGCCACCGCTAATTGCCCATGCCCTTACAGCCAATGGGAAATGCAATTGCGGTAGCCAAATGCAATTTTGAAAATCGTTGTAGGCATGCTCTGCTATCGCGGGCCGGTCATTGGATGCAATTGTAAGATGCACGATCATGGTAGCAACCGCCTGGCCCCTGCGGTGTGTCACCTCCAATACCCATGCCCTTACAGCCAATGGGAAACGCAATTGCAGTAGCCAAATGCAATTTTGAAAATCACGGTAGGCGTGCTCGGATTTTCCAGGCCCGTCACTGGATGCATTTGAAATAAGCTAACCTGGAACACCAATTGCAGCAGATTAGCAAAACTGAAACAACCCCAGGGGGCTATATATGTGTGGGAGAGAGCCACACATTTCCACTGCTTCATTGCACTGCTGGCTGACACCCTTAACCACCAACTGCTGGTGTTCCTGGCTCATGGACCCAATGATGGCGAGGACTGAGAACATCAGGGCCCGTCCCTTCACCACAGAGGAGCTGGAGGTCTTGGTGTATGAGGTGTTCACACAGTATGGGAGGCTATTTGGTGAACCTGATGTCATGGTAAGTGTTTCAGAAGGAAAGTAGGGGAGTGCAGGGAGTGCACACATGAAGTTTATCTGCTGCAGTATGTGACTGAGAGTGTGGGTTTGTGTGATACACTGCCTAGCATGCTGACTTCAGGGAAAAGGTGTGTGTAGCCTATTTTACACATTTCCCGGGCTGCATATCAGGATGAGAGGGACATGCAGTGTTTCTGCAGCCATACAGTGACACAGCAAGTTTGGAAAGTGGGAGTCAGGACAGAAATTGCCTGTGCTAATGGATGTTTGAGTCCATTAGGTTTTCACAGGCTCATTTGTTACATTACCAAGACTTTTCGTCCAGAGGGTACTGATGGAAGTGGGTTTGACTTTATATTGCCACCATGGATATATAAGCATTATGCACAAGAGTGAAATGCCTGAGGGTGACACTCTTGGTGTAAATTCATCTATGATACAGCAGATGGTTGTACTTCTGAAACATCCCTCTTCCATTTTCTTCAAAAGGTGTACTGACTCGTAAGTGTAGGCACTGTTTGCCCTCTCATATTGTACATGCTAGTGACAGTTCTGATGGCCCACGTTAGACCACAGTGTGAGCCCCCCTGACCTGCACAATTGCTGCCCAATTTGACAGGGACACATCACTGAATAGACAGAGTAAGACATATGGGTTGTCTGCTACCCTATTCATCAATGAGCTATTTTAGGCCTATGGATTGCACAAGACAGACCTTGTGAGAAGGGTGTGAGATTGTAAGATCATGTCCCTAAATGTGAACTCGATGACAAAATGAGCCATTTTCAGGGCAAGGACATTGAGGTGTGTGCAGTGTTGGGCATAGTGAGTCTGCACCGACACATCATTTACAATGTAAAATGTATGTCTTGCTCCCTCACAAACTGCATCGCAGATGTGGGCCTTCTTCACATTGCTTTCTGTGCTGGCATTCTTCATGTGTATAAGATGGCCAGGTGCTGTGTCTATCCTCATACCTGCATGCATTTAGGTATGATTATCTCATGCTAATGTACTACGTGTCATGCTGTATTGTCTCTGCTAAACATATCTGAATAGCTGTGCTGAGTGTGTGCATGCTCCTGTACTGAGACACAGTGGTACATAACCCAGTGTCACTGAAATTTCCTCGTCTTGTCTCCCATGCCTGCAGCTCAAAGTCCACCAGCGTAAGGCCGTTTGGAAGGCCATTATACACAAGGTGCGGGCTCTGCAACTGATGGCACACACACTGTCACAAGAGGTGGAAATACATCTGCCACCTGAGCAAAAACATGGCAGAGATGATGCTGGGGCTGCTTCCACGGACTGGCAGGTTGGTGCGCAGGAGCATGACACCACTAATGGCCCGCATCTTGGCAGTGACACAGCCAGAGCGGGACATTTGAGAGCCCATCAGAAGCAAGTTGGGGGTGAGTATTCTGTGAAGGTTAAATATGGGTATGATTGACTGCATGTATTCCAACTCTTAGCCAGTGCTTAGCTCTGTGATGTTTCTAGTGTGATACAATGGCTTGTAAGTGGCCTCTGCATTGGGTGTAGCTGTCAAGCATTTTCGCTACATGTACTTTCTCATGTCTACAATGTAATGGCCCTTGCCATTGCATGCAGAGTTGTCGCCTTATGCCATTTACTGCATTAGTGGCAGTGAACAGCAGTGTGCCTCAGCTGAGTGTGCTTTCGTCGATGTGTGCAGTGCCTGACCTCTAAATTGTGAGAACTACACATATGACAACAATGTGCAACTGTAGTTGTGCATCAAAGCACAACATGGTGGGTGACAGGAGCGCATGGCCATTGCAAAATGACATTTTGGAGTCTTTTTCTATGTTGTCCCCTTATGCTGACTCTATATGTGACTGTGACCGCATGTTGAGATGTACATCTTTTTCACTTACAGGGACCTAGGTATGCTCACAGGGATCTGTATGTTAGATTACATGGAGGCACGGGTAAGCTATTTGGCTGTGTGGACATCATATGGGTCATTAATGCCAAGTGTGCATGTTACCATGTATGTTTTGAGTTTTGAATTACATTTTCACATGTAGACTGCACAGGGTGGTGTGCAACATGGGGGTATCATCATCTTGCTTAGTGATTTGCTTGCATATGATGTTTGTGTGTATGGCACTAAATTTAACCTGCGTCTCTTTCTCTTGCAGCATGTACCAAGGGCACAGAAGGACAGGGGACGGACACCGGTGGTGAAGCTACGGGCACGACTGCTACACATGAGCTCACTGACACTGATGTGACCAGCGCCTCGGAGGGAGACACGAGTGCCTGTGAGGAATCACGCCCAGAAACTCCAACCTCAATGTAATCTGATGCCAGTGGTGACTCCTCGATGTTAACGGGCACAGGGAGTGGGAAATCTGCCTACTCTTTCACCATACATTGTCCAGTGCCAACCCTCCCAGTTACTTCCAATAGTGCTGCACATGCTCGCAACATTAATAAGGGAAGAGTGTCCTTCCCCCCAGGCACTGCTGCTCCTGCCCCTGTCTCCCCTGCTTCCCTCAGTGTTGAGGCTATGGACCTTTTGTGCCAGCTGTGTGTGGGTCAGACAACTCTCCTGAATGCCTCCCAAGACAATGAAAGGAAGTTGGCACAGCTAGTTGCCTTCACGGAGGGCATTCATTCTGACGTGGGTGAGCTACACGGGACTGTCCAGTCTTTGTCCTCCACAGTGACGGCAGCCATTCAGCTGTCACAGGCTCAGAGTCCAGCTCCAGTCCCTTCGGCAACCCCCCTGCCAGTGGCTACATCTGACAAGAGTGACCACATGCCACAACCCTCAGGCTCCAGGTACTCCACATGCAGCACACAACAGCAGCATCCCAAGAGGTCCAGAGCACAGACACCATCCCCCAAACAAACAAAAGTCACACAGGAGCACAAAGGCAACAGCCCTTCCGGTGACACTCAGGGACATCAAGCCAAGAAGCAGGCCTCAAGCTCACATGCCTCGAAATCAGCCCCATCCAAGGACACTCCAATCCCAAAAGCGGCTCCCAACGACAGGCAAACAGTTGCCATGCCTGCTGTGAAGCTGGTGC
Organism: Lissotriton helveticus; assembly: GCF_964261635.1. Taxonomy (NCBI): domain Eukaryota; kingdom Metazoa; phylum Chordata; class Amphibia; order Caudata; family Salamandridae; genus Lissotriton; species Lissotriton helveticus. The sequence goes on along the minus strand of NC_136063.1, from coordinate 778,488,982 downwards.
CTGCTAAGAGTCCACAGAAAAAGCCCTCTGAGGCAGATTCACCAACAACCTCAACTCCCACCCACACCCCTGTGAAGCTGGGACAGGAGGATACTGGGGGGTTCCCCTGGTCAACAGGGGATGGAGGAGAAAAGGCAAGGCCAGACCAAGCGTACCACCAGATCCAGAAGATCCCGGAGGGAAGGCCACCACCTGCACCTGATGCACCTTTGTTGGACAGTGTATCTGTTGTGACCGTCCCACTTCCCACTCCTACCAAGATGGTTCTGGGCTATCGAATACCGGGGACAAGGCTGATTTGCATATGGCCATGTCTGAACTGGGGTGGCAGAGTGGGCTAAAGAACGGTGATGGATTAAACCCAGATCTGTTGACTGGGTGTGAGTGTTTGATTAGTTCAGATGCTCCGTCCATCACCACCTCCTTTTGTACCACTTTGTTCGCCATACGTTGGCAGGGTATGCTCAGACGTGAGTCCCTTGCTCACTTTGCCACTGGATTCAAGCAAGCCGGGCTGAAAACGGCTGAAATGCCAGAAACCGGTCCTCGGAAGCTTGTTTCCGGTCCAGGGAAGGCATGGCTTGGTAGTTCGGGCTGGACTGTTCCCATGAGGCACAGGGTCAGACTAATTTGCATATGGCCATGTCTGAACTAGGGTGGCAGAGTGGGCTAAAGAACAATGATGGATTAAATCCAGATCTGTTGACTGGGTGTGTGTGTTTGATTAGTTCAGATGCTCCGTCCATCACCACCTCCTTTTGTACCACTTTGTTCGCCATAAGTTGGCAGGGTATGCTCCGACGTGAGTCCCTTGCTCACTTTGCCACTGGATTCAAGCAAGCCGGGCTGAAGACCTCCTTTTGTACCACCATGTATGCAGTGTTTGGCCTGTGTTGGCTCTTTCTGCTGACATATGCTCTGTGTGTGTGTTGTTCTATTTCCATGACATTGTGTGTGAGTAGTTTGTGCATTGTGATACATTCTGAAGTGTGTTGCAAGTGTAGTGTGCATTACTTGTGTGTCTGAAGGATGTAGCAAGGTGTTGGCTTGTTACTGGGCTTGTTTTGAGTGCACAATTGTGCTATGTCCTCTTATATTTGTCAGGATTGTACATGTGCATGCTTGTGGCACACTATGACACCATGTTGACTTGATGGGTGGTGTGGTGTCTCTGTTTGTGTTAGCTTATTGTCCCATTGAGCCCAGTTTGTCTTCATGATTGTTTTGAGATGATGCAATTCTTGTTTGTGTTGGGGTATGGTGTCTGTGAATTGGTCCTGAGTGACAATATTGTATACTCCTGTTCTGTCTGGGGTCCCATTGCCTCTCCAATGTCTGGGTGGCCTTATGTGGGCTTGTTGGACTTCTGTGTATGTTGTTTGTGAGGTTTGTGTTTGGATATTGTTTTTGTGCCTGCATTGGTTCAGGCATCCCTGAGTGTGTGTGTGATGTTTGTGGATGCACCACAGGGTGTGGGTGTCAGTGAACTCTCAGTACATCATTTGCACCATTATGTGTGTTTCTCACAGATGTTGAGTTTTGCAGGTGTGAGGTGGGTAGAGGAGGGGTATATGTGAAGGTCCAACTTGGGTTTGATAGTCGGGGAGTGTGACAATGAGTCATGTGTGTTGTGCTGATGACATACACATCACGTAAGTTAAGACAGATGTAGGGCTGATCACTGTTTGACTTCAGACACTTGCTATCATTCCTGTGCCTATGCGTGGCTTGCCTTGATGTCTCCCTGAGTTGTTGCACAGAGGTCACTTTGGTTTACTTTCACTCTCTGTGCCAACCATGTCAGATTTGATAGCCAAAGGGTGGTGTGATATGTTCCTTCTCTTGCATGTGACGTACACATGCTTTGTGGCTGGCTCCTTGACTTTCCAGCAATGTCCACTTCACTTTTGGCTAGCCCATTTACTTTCTCCATTGCTGCTGACATCTAGTATGTGTGTGTGGCTGTGTGTCAGTGTGGGGTGTGTCTGAGTGGCTTGACAGGCGGTGTGGACAATTCAGTGGATGTTCATATGCAGAGTGAGTCTTCATTTTGTGATTAGACTCAGTTTGCTTGATGTGAGTGGAAGGTAGGTGTGAGGAGGGTTGTCCTGCCCCTGAGCTTCTGTGCAGGGTGTTCTTCTTCACCCCCACCTTCTACGACAGGCTCCCTGGTTGTTTGGTATGTGAGGTGCAGGGTCTGGCTATACCTGGCAGATGAATTGTGTAGGGGGGCACAGAAGGAGCACACAGCATGTCTCCAAATGGGTGTGGGGAGCATAGTGTGTGAAGGGTGGAGGTGAGGCCCTGTAAAACTTTGTGGACTGCCCATGCCTGGCGCTGGCCCTGCCTTCTACATTGTTCACAGGTTTTCCTGCGTCTGCTCCGCTGCAGTGACATGACCGGTACATTGCAGTGATTTTGCGACTGATGGGTGACCAAGATGCAGAGGGGGGATTTTCTTAAAGATAGGACATGTGTGGGTACACTTGGGGATGTGTTCCGGTCCCCACCAGAATGGCTGATGTGGACAGGAACCGTATGTCAGCACAATAGTTGTGTGTTGTGGTTGTGTGCGGAGTTGTGCATTTGCGTACCTGCGGCGTTGTCTGCGATGGTGCATTATTTGCTGGTAGTGGAGGAGGTACAGCACCAGAAAGGCTTGTAGAGCTGGATCCATTGCGCTCCAGACCGAGTAGAGGGGAACAAGAGTCTGGTTTCGCGCTCCGCTGTCGTGCTTCCACCGTCTCCGGGTGGGCAGTTTCTCAGCTACAGTGTGATGGGTTGTTTGGGGCATCCTGATTTGTACAGCAGATGGGATGTCATTCCGCATGGTGGTGGGTCTCTATTGGCTCCCACCGCCGCGGTGGTGGGCGCATATTTACGGCGGTTCACGTCACTCCGCGGCGGACAGGAAATGGGCTATATTTGCCCATTGTAATATAGCGGGCGAGAGGACCGCTGCTGGAGTGCAGAAAAATAAATTTTCCGCTACCGCCAGCACCATGGTTGTGCCTCCGCCCGCCATCCTAATGAGCCCCTGAGTGAAAGCAACTTTTTTCCTTGCCATACTCAAGCCCAACTTTTTCAAAGTAATGCTTGAAGATTGATCCAAAACATAGCCCTACTTACTTTAAGAACGATATCATAGTTTCGTTTCGTTTGAAAAGCTTTATTTCGGTGCATTCACCATAAAAGCATCACAAGGGTTAATACAACATATATCATTAACACAAGAATTAGCAACATTGGTACAATTTTGCATCCAGTCGCCATAGAGCAAACAGTTAAAATAAAGTGCAAGTGCGTATGGTCAATACTTATACACATGGAAGAAAATCAGGAATAATAATAAAAAGCCACAATGGGTAGTAAAAAGGTTTTTAAAACAAGAGGAAATACTCTCTTTTCTTTTAAAAGGTCACAATTAAAAATTAATTACCATAGGTCATTTATAAAAGTATTAGTAAACCTGGGCAGACCGTGTACTATATTCAACCACTACACGGACGGCTCCAAAAACGTCCTCCTCATGCACCACATTGAGAATAAAAAACGAGAAACAGAGTAGACTATTGGGAGGTGGGACTCAGTTTTCAATATTCTATAGGCCTCGCTAAAGTGTCTTGTGCCCATGTTCTTACAAATTTGTACAAGCCAGCGTCTTCTTGGCGACCTATAGGAGTCACACTGAAAAAGAACATGCACCTCAGTTTCGTCCACTAAACCACATGCAGGACATTCAATCATAGCCTGTCCTCCCCATTTTTAGGGCTCGGCCTACGCATCACGAAGTGGGCGGAGCTTCGAGCTCCTAATGTTAAAGGAAAAAAAAGGTATCTCTAGGGCTCTGGCCAGACACATTCCTTAGTGTTTTCTGGCATCTGCCTAGTGATTCGTCTTCGCTGTGCTGTGTATTTTGTAGCGTTGACGTGATAGGCTGTAAGTAATTTACGCGTGCCCGATGTGGCATATTCTGTGCGAGAACGAGCACGGCAGAGTGATTAATCTTAATTAGGAGCTGTCAGAGTGCCCGTGTAATGCAATCCAGATGGTGCGAGCGCGTTCACCATTGCATTGCATGTATCATGCGCGCGTTTAACATTTACCTTTCGCGCACGGCAGTCCATTCAAGTTTACTCGGCTAATTTCAATGTTTGAATAGCTGAAATGCTTTTACCGAAATTTAAAATGTTTGTTTGGAATAAAAGGTTTACAGTTTTCAGCTAGCTTGCACCTCCTTGTTTGAACACGGAATGTAAAGCGAGTTTGTTTTAGAGCACTGATGTGAGGTGATACTTCAGGGTCGACGTGGTGGGTGCTTCGGGCTGGCTTGCCAGTTTGTTTATTTAAGTGGCTGACATGGTAAGTGGAATAACGAGGGAAGAACACGGTACCAGCTGTATATTTGACAGTCACTCTTAGCTGCGATAAAAATAAGTGGGAAAGTGCATTTTCGGATGATATTGAACATTCAACTCATTTCAACGGGTGGCGAGTTCAGTAAGAGGTAAAGAGTGCGATTTTCATGGCGGTGCAGAGTGGCGGTGCAGAGTGGCGGTGCAGAGTGGCGGTGCAGAGTGGCGGTGCAGAGTGGCAGTGCGGTGGTGCAGAGTGGCGGTGCAGAGTGGCGGTGCAGAGTGGCGGTGCAGAGTGGCGGTGCAGAGTGGCGGTGCAGAGTGCAGAGTGGTGGTGCAGAGTGGTGGTGCAGAGTGGCGGTGCAGAGTGGCGGTGCAGAGTGGCGGTGCAGAGTGGCGGTGCAGAGTGATGGTGCATAGTGGTGGTGCAGAGTGCAGAGTGGTGGTGCAGAGTGGCGGTGCAGAGTGGCGGTGCAGAGTGGCAGTGCAGAGTGGCAGTGCAGAGTGGCAGTGCAGAGTGGCAGTGCGGTGGTGCAGAGTGGCGGTGCAGAGTGGCGGTGCAGAGTGGCGGTGCAGAGTGGCGGTGCAGAGTGGCGGTGCAGAGTGGCGGTGCAGAGTGGCAGTGCAGAGTGGCGGTGCGGTGGTGCAGAGTGGCGGTGCAGAGTGGCGGTGCAGAGTGGCGGTGCAGAGTGCAGAGTGGCGGTGCAGAGTGGCGGTGCAGAGTGGCGGTGCAGAGTGGCGGTGCAGAGTGGCGGTGCAGAGTGGCAGTCCAGAGTGCAGAGTGGCGGTGCAGAGTGGCGGTGCAGAGTGGCGGTGCAGAGTGGCGGTGCAGAGTGGTGGTGCAGAGTGGTGGTGCAGAGTGGCGGTGCAGAGTGGCGGTGCAGAGTGGCGGTGCAGAGTGGCAGTGCGGCAGTGCAGAGTGGCAGTGCGGTGGTGCAGAGTGGCGGTGCAGAGTGGCGGTGCAGAGTGGCGGTGCAGAGTGGTGGTGCAGAGTGGCGGTGCAGAGTGGCGGTGCAGAGTGGCAGTGCAGAGTGCAGAGTGGTGGTGCAGAGTGGCGGTGCAGAGTGGTGGTGCGGTGGTGCAGAGTGGCGGTGCAGAGTGGCGGTGCGGAGTGGCGGTGCAGAGTGGCGGTGCAGAGTGGCGGTGCAGAGTGGCGGTGCAGAGTGGCAGTGCAGAGTGGCGGTGCAGAGTGCAGAGTGGCGGTGCATAGTGGCGGTGCAGAGTGCAGAGTGGCGGTGCATAGTGGCAGTGCAGAGTGCAGAGTGGTGGTGCAGAGTGGCGGTGCAAAGTGGCGGTGCAGAGTGCAAAGTGGTGGTGCAGAGTGGCGGTGCAGAGTGGCGGTGCAGAGTGGCGGTGCAGAGTGGCGGTGCAGAGTGGCAGTGCAGAGTGGCAGTGCGGTGGTGCAGAGTGGCAGTGCAGAGTGGCAGTGCGGTGGTGCAGAGTGGCGGTGCAGAGTGGCAGTGCAGAGTGGCGGTGCAGAGTGGCGGTTCAGAGTGGCGGTGCAGAGTGCAGAGTGGCGGTGCAGTGGTGCAGAGTGGTGGTGCAGAGTGGCGGTGCAGAGTGGCGGTGCAGAGTGGCGGTGCAGAGTGGCGGTGCAGAGTGGCGGTGCAGAGTGCAGAGTGGAGGTGCAGAGTGGCGGTGCAGAGTGCAGAGTGGCGGTGCAGAGTGGCGGTGCAGAGTGCAGAGTGGCGGTGCAGAGTGGCGGTGCAGAGTGGCAGTGCAGAGTGGCAGTGCAGAGTGGCAGTGCAGAGTGGCAGTGCGGCAGTGCAGAGTGGCGGTGCAGAGTGGCGGTGCAGAGTGGCGGTACAGAGTGGCGGTGAGTGCAGAGTGACAGTGAGTGCAGAGTGGCAGTGAGTGCAGAGTGGCAGTGAGTGCAGAGTGGCAGTGAGTGCAGCGTGGCAGTGAGTGCAGAGTGACAGTGAGTGCAGAGTGACAGTGAGTGCAGAGTGACAGTGAGTGCAGAGTGAGTGCAGAGTGACAGTGAGTGACAGCGAGTGCAGAGTGACAGTGAGTGCAGAGTGACAGTGAGTGCAGAGTGACAGTGAGTGCAGAGTGACAGTGAGTGCAGAGTGACAGCAGAGTGACAGTGAGTGCAGAGTGACAGTGAGTGCAGAGTGACAGCAGAGTGACAGTGAGTGCAGAGTGACAGTGAGTGCAGAGTGACAGCAGAGTGACAGTGACTGCAGAGTGACAGTGAGTGCAGAGTGACAGCAGAGTGACAGTGAGTGCAGAGTGACAGTGAGTGCAGAGTCACAGTGAGTGCAGAGTGACAGCAGAGTGACAGTGAGTGCAGAGTGACAGTGAGTGCAGAGGGACAGTGAGTGCAGAGTGACAGTGAGTGCAGAGTGACAGTGAGTGCAGAGTGACAGCAGAGTCACAGTGAGTGCAGAGTGACAGTGAATGCAGAGTGACAGTGAGTGCAGAGTGACAGTGAGTGCAGAGTGACAGTGAGTGCAGAGTGACAGTGAGTGCAGAGTGACTGCAGAGACAGTGTGTAAGGGTGCAGGGTGCACATTGTGTGAGTGTGCAGAATGAGTGTGCAGGGTAAACAGTGTGTGACTATGCAGGGTGACATTGGGAGTTGTTGTATAGCTCCTATATATCCTTATATCGTGTTAAGTTAGCATAGGTACATTTGAGATTTAAACGCCATTTTTCCTTTCTTGCAACTTCTGCACACGACCCTTAATTGTTGACTTAGCTTTCAACCTAGTGGTTTGCCGTGGTGTATGTGAGAATAATATGTTATTGCTCTGATATCAGTTTTGTTTAATAAACCATGTCTGCACGGAGAGTGCTGAAGTTTCAGGAGCAACACGATATGGAATTGTTATGAGGTCTGATCTCCACGCCTTCATAGTCATAACACAAGTGCAGCCTTTGCCAACTTGGGCTTGAGGCGGGATTGATATTGCTTTGCAGGAGAATAGTTAACACACTTGATGCGGTGCACATGCAGAGAGAGCTGGTGTATGCTGATGTGATTCCTTCATGCTAGGACACTAAGGTATGGGCCCGCCCTAAAACAACCCAAAGAGACCTTCTTAGCTAATAATATAATATATGTGTTAGGGAGGGTGAGATATAAGTGTTGTTAACTCTTATTCATTACAGCATGTTAACATGCTGTCACCATTCGCTTTTTATGTCTTAGTAACTATGCTGATAATTTTGATACTGATAATAAGTATACTTGTATTATCTAAGATACTGCGCCTGAGAAGACGGCATTAGTAAATAAACATTTCAAATGCACATGTGTCTTCTTTACTCCATGTTCTGGTTTGTAATGATAATATAACGAAAGAGTGTTCATGAGTCCCACGTACCCTGAGGTACTGTAAGTTCATGTTCTGGTTTGTCTAAACATTGGGAGTTTGATATGTCCAATGAGACACTGTAGCTAGCTCGGTAAGGGGTGAGTTGGTTGCTAAGGTAAGTTTTGGGACACCCTAATTTGCCGAGGTTCCACTCCTCTGTGCACAGTTCTGTGTGAGTACAGAAACCCTGCAACATGGCGCCCAACGTTTTCGGTGGTCTTATATCATGACACTCGAGTAGTTTATCGTTCATGCCTTAACCCCTTCACATCCGTTTCCGGAAAACGGGGTGTCGGTGAAACCTACCTATTTTTTGAAATAGGTCTTTATTCAAGCTTGATTCTTTCTCAAACGGTTTCTTTGAATTACTACCCGGTTGTGCTACAAAGTATTCTTTGTGTGTTCTTGTTTCCAGTGTTGACATGGCGGCGGTGGCTATTGCGCAGCATAGTCGCGTAGCGGTACGCAATCATCTTCAGACGTACCAAGTCCCGGTAGATGGGATGGCTGTGATTTTCGTGGTATGTGCAGATCCGGCGTTTCCTTACGAGTTGTTTTACTCTTGGGTTACGTTTCCGGCTGTGGACGCTAATTCTGGTTTGTTCCACTCCTACACCGCCTCGGATGTCCCGGCTGAATATACGCCGTACAGGGCATTGGAAATACCTATTGATCATTGGCAGCATCGAGTTTGGTTTGATGGCGCCCTCCCCCACTCTTTGTCCGCTGCGAGGTTAGGTCCACTCTCAATTCCAGGTACAAATTGGCCTGCGTTGGGTGGCTTTACCCCGCACCCGAATCACGGGGCTTGTACCCTGGCAGAAATTCGCAGGCTACATGTTGTTTCCATTTCCGTGATTCGTGCTTTAGTGCAATACATCGGTCGACATCTTCCTGGTGGTCCCCAGGGGGGTGCGGCCGCTCCCATGGAACGAGGCGGAATGCGTCTCAATCCAGTGATGGTTAATTCGGTTTTTGGTGCGCGTCCTGTTGACAACGATGACTTCCCATTCTGGCTAGCAGAGAAGTTTGATCAACTGGAGGCGGTTTTTCCGAATTCTACTCCTGCTGATAAACATAGAATGTTAACGATTACTCTACCGAAGGATATTACTCCTGAACTTGCTGACTGTGAAAGCTGGGGAAAAACGTTTGCGGCAGTTTATACGAGGTGCTTCGGCACCCCGTCTATGAATGCTCTGCCTGAAATCATTAGACGTGTTCAGAATGATCACGGTCCAGAGGCAGCGGTTGAATTGGGTATGCGCCTGTGTGGTTCTTTTGAGATTGTAAGTGATCTCATTCTCTCCAATGTTAAAGGAGATGCAGTTAACTTTCAGGTGTCGAATGCTTTGGCTGCTCTGCCCGATGCCGACAAACCCCGCCAGTTAGCAAAGATTGTGGTGGCCGCTTATAAGACAATTGGCCGCACAAGTAGAGGTCTGAAATATTTTCCAGTGAAGGATAAAAAACAACCTCAGGGACAATCTGCAGTGACAGATGTCCAGCCCAAGTCCAAAAAACAGAATTGGCCTAAAAAACAGACACAGGGGAAGCAGACTAGGCAAACTCAGGATTCTGTTCCTGCAATACAAGCTCCTGCGCCGGCAGACAGAGTTTATGATTTGCGCGATCGCGCGATGATTAAATCACCTGATCGTTTTCAGGGTTCTGATCAACGCTCTCCTCGTTCCTTTCAGGAAACATCGGCCCAGAAGACCGGTGGTGGAGGAGGGGGTGGACGTGGACGTGGTGGCCAGCAAGGACGTGGTCAGTCCCGCCAGACAGACGGCGCAGTGAAGCTGGAGGATTCTACGCCTAAGCGTCCGCAGTTTGCGAAGAAGAAAGTCGCAGCCTTAACAGCGCATAGATATGCCACAGATAGTGAGAACGCGGCTTCGGAATCTGACGTGGGCTCTGACCTTGCTGGACAGCGCGGCGGAGATTACCATAGTCAGAGAGGCGCTCCGTCCACTACTGAGGGTGACAGCGACTGAAGTGTTTGTTGTAATAGAAACAGCTGATACGAGATTAGCTCCCCCTGAAAGACTTTTTGAAATTGTCCTGTTAATTGAAGGTGACATACAGCGTACTGTCAGAGGGGTATTTTGGGAGAACCTTTCGTCTACGTACGACATTTTGCTTTCCGAGGCTGACTGGCCCCCACCTTTTGTGCTCGCAGCGCCGCGAGGGGAGGAGGTAATCCTTCCCAGTTTCGCGCACACTGTCTCGACTGAGCATGCGCAGCATTTTGCAGAAGAGTGGGCTCGGGCTCTTGCACCGGCTCTCTACCGCAACCAATGTGGTTGGGACAAATTGTCCCCATGCCACGAAATTCCTTTGCGGTCTGAGCCGCAGCCTCAGCCTCAATATCCCATACGGCGTGAAGCTAAATCAGCCGTCGCAGAAATCCTTGAACAATTGGAATATCAGGGAGTTATTGAAACGTGTGTGTCACCAATGAATAATCCCCTTTTTACTGTGACCAAACCTGACGGATCATATCGTTTGGTATTGGATTACCGGCATTTGAACTCGCATTGCCGTAACTGTGCAGTACAGAATACTCACGGCTCTGCCCTAGTGGATAGTCTAGTGCGTAAGCGTTTCAAGACAACGCTTGACATTTCCAATGGTTTTTATGCCCACAGACTGGATGGCTTTAGCTCCCAATGGACTAGTTTTACGTCCGCTGGTGTGCAAAAATGCTTCCGGCGACTCCCAATGGGCTACAAAAATAGTCCAGGGGTCTTCACCTCCAGAATAGTCACACTATTGGAGGGAATCGATCCGGATGCATGTTCTTATGTGGATGATATTTATCTCACAGACGACGAAATTTGGATGCATCTGTGTCGAGTGAATTCCATAATTTGTACTTTTGCTGACATGGGTTACAAATTTAACTTTGCAAAATCGCACATTGCTGAACACACAGTGTTGTTTTTGGGCTATGAGCTCAACAATGAAGGTAGAGGTTTGGCTCCTCACTTCTTAGAGAAGTGCGCACAATTGCGCGCTCCTACAACACTGAAAAAATTACAATCTTTACTGGGCTTTTTGAATTTCGGCAGAACTTACATTCCGGAATATGCCCAGCGTATCAAGCCTTTGTATGCTTTGATACAACCGACTTTCTCAAAATCATGCTGGCTGCCTGAGCATTCAGCCATTTTGCATTCCTTGCAGGCTGATCTGCTCGCTTCTAAATATTTACTGACTCGTGATAACCACACCAACCTGGTAATAAGAATAATTCCTGGGACGGTGGGTTTCACATACCTCACTTTTAATGAGGGTGACACAGTACCTATTGCTTACAAGTCACACTTGTACACTTCGGCTGAGATGCGGTTTCCCACAGTGGAAAAGGTTTTAACTGCTGTACGGATGGCTATTCTCAAGGAACGAGCACTGTCTCAGGGGAAACGCATGCTAGTGGTAACACCCTGTCCTCACTTGGAGGCGGTCACGAAAGCCAGTGTACCGAATTCAAAGGCTTTGCACCCTCGGTGGATTCAGTGGGCAGCGTCATTGTCATCCACGGATGTCATGTTTATTTTTGACGCTTCCTTACGGTCGCAGGAGTACTTGCAGTATGAATTCGTTCATCCTGCTTCTCTGGCTATGCGACCTTTGGAGGACTTCCATTGCATCATTTACACTGATGGGTCGGCGCAGGTTGCGCATGGCTCTAAACATGCCTACGTTTCCGCATGCGCCATTGTGGTCGGTGCTATGTTGAATGATGAGTTCGTTTCCAGGGAAGTGCACACGTTGCCCCTGGGCGATTGCACCGCACAATTGGCAGAGCTTCGTGCTCTCTTACTAGCTTTGGAGTACGCAGATCCAAGTGTTACTACTCTAATTGTAAGTGATTCTTACTACTGTGTCCAATCTTACAATGAAAACTTGTTCTTTTGGATTCAAAATGATTTTCATGATTCCAAGGGTAGCACAATAAAACATAAAATGATCTGGGTTCGAGTGGCAGAGCTTAAGGCTATGTTGCCACTCGTTTATGTGATTCATACTCTCGGTCATCAGCGCGTAGGAGTTCACGCTGTTGGCAACTCGCTTGCTGATGAAGCAGCGAAATCAGCAGTATCTACATACTTAGTTGCAGCAGTTACTAGGTCTAAAACCAAGATTGATAGCGACATCTTGGCAGCGATTGCTGCCTCTGAGAAGGGAAGTAAACATCCTGCGGGATTCCCTTCGAAGTATAAATACCACTTAAGTCCCGAAAAGGTTCCTTTTGTGACAATTCCTGATGTTGGGGAACGGCTGATTCCCAACTCGGATCGCAGAACAGACTTGATTACAGCGGCTCATGAAGGTGTGGCGTCTGCGCATGCGGGCGTCTCAGCCACTGTAACGCAACTACAACAACGTTTCTGGTGGCGGGGACTGTACAAACAGACGCGTGATTATGTCCTTCTTTGTGACATATGCCAGCAGATTAAACCTTCAACTGCTACGCGTCCGCCACAGACTCAGTTGTACATTTCTAATAAACCACTAGGCTGTGTTTATTTAGATCACTGCGGTCCTTTTTCATCTGATACTGCGTATAAGTACATCTTAGTAGCAGTTGACTCATGCACACGCTTTGTGTGGGTATGGCCACATCGCAGCGCTGATTCACGGACTGTCATTAGAGATTTGCGTATCTTTATAGGGATTTTTGCCTGTGGTACCTTCCATTCGGATCAGGGTCCGGCTTTCGCCTCTAAGGCGTATAAGGATGCCATGACTTCGATGGGGGTCCAAGTCAAGTTTTCGTCACCCTACAGACCTGAGGGTAATAGTGTAGTTGAACGAATGAACCGTGATTTAAAGCAATCTTTGACAGCCCGAGTTATAGGCACTGGCAGAAACTGGCTGGCTCACCTCTATGGCGTGCAGCGTGCTCTTAATAATCTCCCTAGAAGGTCTCTGGGTGGGCGGACCCCATACGAAATGCTCTTTGGCATCAAGATGTACGTCCCTGACCTTGACGGTCTAGACTCTGTGGTTCGCGCCACTTCCTTTGACGCAGATGAACATTGCAATGTTTTACAGAATCTACAAAAGACCAGAGACAGTCTTGCAAAGGAACATTTGCCCTCCACATCGGATGATGCGTTGCAGATCCCGGTAGTTGGCTGGCTACCCCAAGTTGGAGAACTGGTTCGAGAGAAGATCGACAACAAGAAAGAGTTTGGTCCCTCCTATCGAGCTCCAGTCCCAGTGCTTGGAGTGAAGGGCACAAGAACAGTCATTTTACCACCACTTCCAGGTCGTAAGGAAAACAGGTTTATTTCTATTGACAATGTCAAGATACACAGAGTGGCCGATTCTTCTTAGCATGACACCAGCTGTTTCCTGTCCTTCCATTGTGAGAAATTCAATTATGCCCACTGCTTCTAATAATGAACCTGAGGTGGCCATCGAATTACCTGCTGTTTCCAGTCCATTATTAAATAATTTACCCGGAACTAACATTGATGAGACAGACTATACATACCCCACTGATTTGTCCATGCCTGACCTGCAAGCTCGTTTAGCCACGGAATCCAGATTTTCATTTGACTCTGCTTCCCTTGCCTCGAAAAAACCCTCTCAAATTGCGGTATATGCTAGTCTGTTTAAAAAACATTTTTTGATTCCTCCTTGGATATACATTTGGCTGGTCCTTTTTTCGGTTTACCTTTTTATGTCAATTGGTTTTGTGTTTTATTTTTTTCGGATTATGAATGGACACTATGTCGAGGAGAGAACTTGCATTACTCATTTAAATGGAACATTGGCCCCACTTTCCTCTTCACATTCTACACACAGATTAAAAAGAGACTTGACTTTGGTTAACATCACAGCATGGCCTATTCTGGATGGAATCGCGTGGGATGCAGTTCGTTTTCAGATTCATGGCCCAACGGAAGTCGTTAATGTTCCTAATGTACTAAGAGTTAATATGGGGGATGTGGTGAAACAAAACATTCGTTCTGATGATTGGGATGTTAATGCTGTGGAAAGTTTGTTTTCTGATTTGAAATACTATGCTGCTTTTGATGCTGAGGATTTATATTTAGAATCTGCTAATTATGGTGAATTGTTCTGTTACCAACATTATGGCAATCACTTCTTACACAAAACATCTTCCCGAAGGGATGCTGTTAATTTTACTCAGTGGGAACATTGCCCAGCACCTACACAAGGGAGTTCAGAAACGTTTCTTAGAAAGTATACTTATTTCACTGACTTTAACCAGTCCAATCCCGAGTCCTTTTATTTTAAATTTCACAAACAGCCACTGTCCAAGGTTAGACTTACCGATACAAAATTGTTGTATTCGAAGGCCTTCCTAGATCAATTAGTTACTGGGGGCTATGAGTTATGGAAGGAAACAATAGACCTTAAATCGGTTTGGGGTTCAAGGGCCTGGCAGGTACGAGGCACTGAGGCTTTGCACCGTGCATGTCTCATCCCGAATCATATGTTGTTTTTAAATGAAACCATTTCCCAGACCACATGCTTTGGATTGGCTACATCTAAAAGGTTAAACACCCCGTCTTTCCCGGAGTTGGAGGAATATGAGGATTGGAGTAATTTTACTCGATTGTCCATTAAAGATATACAGGCTCTGCTTCTTAATTCCTCCTTTAACATTTCCAGTATGAATCCCAAGGGTTGGCTGCTTTGGCACCGTAGTGCTGATTCTTGCCAAAAAAGATTTTTAAATATAACTGACGGTTTTAAGACTGTTAGATCTGATCCCCGGTTTGATTTGAGTCATACTGTCACCTCTTACTCTGTGGGCAAGTTGTGTCAAGCTTGGCTGAAACATTCAACTTTACCTGCGGTTAAGTATCACCTTTCCAAACTGAATGCAGACGTGGATTTGAATGATTTCATTAAAGGCCCAGCTAGTGGCAGGTCGAAACGGTGGTTATATGGGGTTTACAATGAAATTTGGAAACTCTCACAGATTGAGGCTGCTTCACGCCTTAGGGCTATTGATCAGGCGAATCTTGAGAAAGTGCTTGCAGTTGTTGACAATAGCATTAACGTGCTTTCCTCTAGAATTTACACATTAGATAATATTGTGTCGTCTGTTGTTGATATTGTGCATGATGAAGTGTCAGTATTATACCATGGTCAAAATCAATTATGGTCAATCATGCAGTTTGCATGGACACTTCAGACTCTGAAAATGGGTAAAGTTCCCTGGGGATACATGAACGTTTCCTCTTTATTTTCACCGTTTAATTTGACAGACAAACAACGCTTGCTTTCAATGCGTGATGCTTCCTTTTCTATGCTCCATATTGAAAGGTTGGAATCTTTACCTTTTTCTGTGGCAGAAGCCACTACTGCTACGTGGCTTATCCACGGTTTAATAACACTGCATTTTGCTTTATATAAGTTTTCAAATTGTATGAAATATGTGCCAATAGGTCGTTTTGAACCCTTAGGTAGCGGTTTTCTTCATGAGGTCTGGTCACTCCCATACACATACAGATGTTTCAAGGATGAACAAGAGGTTTATCTAACGGGGGATGAGTGTACTGAGACGCCAGATCATTCTTTAATGTGCAGACACATACAGTTACACGGTTCATGTAACAAGGACCGACCGAATATGGCTTGCGTTTTACAGGGCACGCCAGTTCCTGCTATCATCCCCACGTTTAAATTGTTAGAGAATGGTAGTTATTTAATGCTCAATAATGAAAACTGTTGTGGTTTAATTAAAGGTATAGCTTTCATAGTAACAGTAAGTGAGCGAGTTATTTGCTGCAGAAATGTTCTTTATCCTCCCACACGTGAACATAGGGAGTCTTCCATTTGGCCACAGATACCGACCTTGGGAGCAGAATTCAGCGGCATGGCTAGAATAAGAGCTCTATTGTCCCAGAAAGAGGTGGCCTTGAGCTCGGCCCGTGAAACTTTCGTGCTTCACATTGCTAACACCCGTACGGAGGTTCAGGCTCTTTTAAATACTGATTTGCCTTTGCATTTCGGAGCCATGGTCCGTTCTATTTTTAACGCATCCTCCACAACGGGCCTAGCACATTTTTTTAAAGTTGTTAGCGGTGGTCTCGTGACTTCCTTTGAGAAGATTTTTGGAGTCATCCCTGCCTTCTTCCATTCTATTTTTTCATCCTTATTTGGAGGGTTCCCGTTTTTACTTGCATTAGCGGCTGGCGCATTGGTGGTTTTCTGCCTTTTTAAATATGGATGTCCTTCCTGTGCAAGACCACGCTCAGCTGCTACTGACGCGGTTTCGCAACCGCATGCTTGATTATTATGGCACACTGCCGTTGGCGACTCTAAGCACGGCTTTTGGATTATCTTTTCGGTTCTCCTATTTCACCTGTGTCCAGCCTGTATTTCGCTGCCTGACCTGTGATTTCCTTTGGGCCATTGATTTGTGTCTCTGCGGACCAATATCTTCTGACGTCGATTTTGATCAACTGATGAGTCCTATCATTGCTCACGAGTTGGTTTGTTCTGACGAAAGGATTATGGCCTTGGCGGTGGCACATGGACTAATGGGTCCCTGGGATGTGTTGTCGGCAGCGCAAAATTTCTTGGAACGAAGTTTTCTTGAAAACCCACCGAGCTGTCCTCTGATGGTTATAGAGGATCCGGTGCTGGAAGATCACGTATGTTCCTTTCATCTTTTAAATTGGATGGCTGAACTGTTTTCGGATGAGGACAGTGACTTCCTCCTGGAGGCTGTTGCAGCATACTTTTCATATACAGTCTTATCATAGACACTGCCTCAAATTGACATGCTGATTGATAGCATTTCCTTGATTTTATTGACTTTTGGTCAAGACATTTTATTTTTGCTTGCCTATTGGCTTGAGCCACATTATACTTGTGGGCTATTTTTTAGCATTAGTTTTTATAATTGAATTTTTATTCATGCTCGTTTATAATTGGATTCTGCTCTCATGTGATGGCACTTCTGTTATCTTATTTAGTCCGTTCTCGGATCATGGGGGGGTGTTGTATAGCTCCTATATATCCTTATATCGTGTTAAGTTAGCATAGGTACATTTGAGATTTAAACGCCATTTTTCCTTTCTTGCAACTTCTGCACACGACCCTTAATTGTTGACTTAGCTTTCAACCTAGTGGTTTGCCGTGGTGTATGTGAGAATAATATGTTATTGCTCTGATATCAGTTTTGTTTAATAAACCATGTCTGCACGGAGAGTGCTGAAGTTTCAGGAGCAACACGATATGGAATTGTTATGAGGTCTGATCTCCACGCCTTCATAGTCATAACACAAGTGCAGCCTTTGCCAACTTGGGCTTGAGGCGGGATTGATATTGCTTTGCAGGAGAATAGTTAACACACTTGATGCGGTGCACATGCAGAGAGAGCTGGTGTATGCTGATGTGATTCCTTCATGCTAGGACACTAAGGTATGGGCCCGCCCTAAAACAACCCAAAGAGACCTTCTTAGCTAATAATATAATATATGTGTTAGGGAGGGTGAGATATAAGTGTTGTTAACTCTTATTCATTACAGCATGTTAACATGCTGTCACCATTCGCTTTTTATGTCTTAGTAACTATGCTGATAATTTTGATACTGATAATAAGTATACTTGTATTATCTAAGATACTGCGCCTGAGAAGACGGCATTAGTAAATAAACATTTCAAATGCACATGTGTCTTCTTTACTCCATGTTCTGGTTTGTAATGATAATATAACGAAAGAGTGTTCATGAGTCCCACGTACCCTGAGGTACTGTAAGTTCATGTTCTGGTTTGTCTAAACATTGGGAGTTTGATATGTCCAATGAGACACTGTAGCTAGCTCGGTAAGGGGTGAGTTGGTTGCTAAGGTAAGTTTTGGGACACCCTAATTTGCCGAGGTTCCACTCCTCTGTGCACAGTTCTGTGTGAGTACAGAAACCCTGCAACAGAGTGTGCGGGTGAGCAGTGTGTGAATGTGTAGGGGCAGTGTGTGAGTGTGCAGAAAACACCACACACACATAACGCACACACAAACCACACACCTCAGTCTCTCAACACCACACACTTGTCACCACTCAACACAACACACTCACCACCACACTCACTCCCCAGGCTCACCCCCACAGACTCACCACCACACACTCACCAGCACACAGAAAACAACACACACAACAACACACCCCCAGCCGTCAATGAATGCTTTCACCATGCACAAACACCAACAACCATCATCCATCTGTGCACGCTTTTACCAAGCACACACCCACCAGCCGTCAGTGCACCCTTCCACCATGCACACACACCTCCAGCCGGCAGTGCACTTTTCCACCAAGCAATCGCAGTATGGTACACTTTACTTTTAAACATATTCATATAAAGCACAGCATGCCACCATTGGTAAAATTACAATTCAACCAACATACTTCCACTACACACCACATGCACACACTCCATAACACATGGCAAAAAGACATTGGCATTTACAATGCCATTAGCTCAAACTCAAATAAATCCGAGCCCGATTGCATTTCTAATGCTTGTTTAACATACGATCGTAGGGGGAGGCACCCATACCTGAACTGGAGAAACAATTTTTGTGCCAACACTGGTTGGATGCTATCCAGGATGGGCTCTGCCTGATAAGTATTTTTGATTAAAAGGAATTCGCTTGTCAGCCGTCCCGATGTAGAGCTACGCATCGTCTTGGACAGCCGGTATTCCCTATAGGCAGTCACCAGTGTATTCCTACTTAGTGATTGTGACACGGTTTGGGGCTCATCCCACAAATCAACACGTCCCAGTTCCATACATAGAGCCTTAAGGTGCCTCAACCAAGGTATCTTACCCACCCCTTTCAGCCCCAGTATCTCAGTTAATTCCTCACTATACGGGGCTAGCTCGGGAGTGCTCCACAGGCGTCTCCAGAAGGTCAGTGGTCTAAGTGCGGCATCCTCGGTAATTGGTCTGATTCCTAAGTCCATTCTCAGCGGGATCAGAGAAGTGCTTTTGGGGAGGTTAAGAAGCTGTCTAATGAATACATTCTCAGTGCGTTCAAGGGATTCGAGTGCACAATGGCCCCAAATTTCTGCACCATATAATGCAGCACTTCTTGTCTGTGCCCTATAGGCCTCCATGGGTGCGTAGACCTGCTTGTGTGATGCCCCCTTAAAGAATTTATGGATACCTCCCGACACCTGGGTGAGCTTCAAGTTACACTTGTTAATCTGTGCTCTCCAATCCATATTCTCCTTCAGGGTAATGCCAAGATAGTCAAACACCACCACTCTTTCGAGTGGTAGGCCCCCCAGGGTCGGATTACTGCGTGTGGTTTTACCGCCAATAAAGACCATATATTTGGTCTTCTGTAGGTTTATCTCCAGGCCCCGATGTTTGCAGAAGACAACGAAGTTGTCGAGCGTCCTCTGGATACCCATAGGGGACTTGGCCAACAACAACGTGTCGTCTGCAAACATCAGGGCTGGTAGACTACGCCCTGCCAGTTTGGGGGCATCAATATTAAGACCTTTATTAAGATGGTCAATGAGCCCGTTGACAAATAGGGCGAAGAGTGTTGGGGCCAGGACGCATCCCTGACGGACTCCTCGCATAACTGGGATTGGGGATGTGAGATTGCCATGTTTGCCGTACCTGATTTGAGCATAATTGCCCTCGTGCAGGCGAGCAAACAAATGGCAGAGGTAAACCGGCACCCCCATCTCCAAAAGGATCGACCACAACCTCTCTCTGGGGACCAGGTCGAACGCAGATTTCAGATCTACAAATATTAAGTATAGAGTGCCACTCTCTATACTCACGATCTTCCAATGAATCCTTTGCAGTCTGAAAATCTGGTCGACCGTAGATGTCCGTGCTCTAAACCCAGCTTGGAGTGGGGTCAAGATGCTGTGATCCTCCATCCATCCGTGTAAGCACTCAAGGAGAACACGAGCGAAGATTTTTTAGGTTACATCCCGATATAGGCCGATAATTCGATGGCAGGAGTGGGGACCCTTTTTTAAAAATGGGTATAATTTCAGCCCCCGCCCATGTGGGGGGCATGGGGATGCCCTCCAATAAAGCATTAAAAAACAAAGTAAGATACGGACCCCAAACTGAGACTTCACTGTGAAAAAGATCTCCTGGTATTCGGTCTAACCCTGGTGCTTTGTTAGGTGCTATTTTCTCCAGTGAAAACTCGACTTCGCTGAGTTGAATTTGCGGCCCAGAGACCCCTCTTAGTTCTTCCTGGCCTCCCTCTCTTGTATTATGAGGGCCATTAGCTGGGGGGCATATAGGGGTTGGAAATGAGCAACCCAAACATCCTCGCTAATATTTGGCTCAATGGCAGATTTATGGTTCCTAGACCCCTCGTTGACCAAATTCCAAAAGGCTCTAAGATCCCGTACTAACAGGGCTGCCCTAATATCTTCCCACTTCTGGTTTTCCCAGCATGTTTTGGCCTGTTTCAATTACCTAGTATAAGCGGCCCGTGCCTTTAGCAAATCTGTCCTTTTATTACTCTTAACTGCATTCAGTAGATTTTGCTTAGCAGCTCTGCAGTTACCATTGAACCATTGATGACTAGGTTTGGGCTTGTCCCTTGGTTTACTATGGTTAACAAAAAAGGGAGCCAGAGTATCCATTAGTTCTTTATGGTTTTCAGAGATAGTTAGCCCAGATTCCAAAGAGCATGGTTCATTAACTAGTAGGTCTTCTTTAGCAAGAAAAGGGAGTACAGTCTGGTAGAGGCTGGCCAGCTTTTCTTGGGAAATTGTAAAGTCCCCCCAGCGTACCCTTCTCCCTCTGTTTACTTGGACTAGGGCAGGAACTTAATTCCCATCCGTTAGATCCTGGTTTTTGCCCGTTGATAGGCGGAAATTTATATGCAGGGCATTGTGATCGCTATCACTGCGGGGACTAATAATGAAACCAAGAACTCTATCCCAACTACCGGTATCAACAAGGATAAAATCAATAATTGATGTGGATCCTAGTCTATTAAATGTAACGTTGGAGGCAGTGCCTGCCGGAAACCGGCCGTTACAAGCCCGGAGTGAGAATTTTAAACAAAGGGCATTTGTTTGCAGTACTAATGGGGTCCAGGCAATAACAGGCGGAAGGCTAGTTTCTGGGATTGACCAATGATGATCTTCTTGGTATATAGTGTCAGGTGCCAAACCCTTAAGGGGTTCAAATTGAGTATTAAGATCGGCACCAATGATCATCCTTGTGTTAGGGGGAATTGTTTCTAGAAAGGCTGACAGGGCGTACAGGGTTGGAGAGGTCGCACCTCTTGCAACAGGTCGGGAATAGACATTAATCAGGGCAACAGGTAGTTCATCAGGCAAGGTAAGGACCACACACAAAATGTCCATGGATTCGGTGTCTAATTCTTTAGCCTCGCACCCTAGGTGCATGCCAACCCAAGTGGACAAACCACCTGACGGTCGCCCCTTGCCCAAGTGGGTAGCTGGTTTATCAAAGATGGCAAAGCCCAAACTCGCAGGCTTGGATCTTGCCCAGGTCTCTTGAAACATGCATACGTCATGCTGTTCTATAAATAGGCACCACTCAGGAATATTCAATTTAGATGGAAGGCCCGCCACATTCCAGGACAACACACTAATGGCAGAATTAGTTATGGATACCCCCTCTATCCACAAACATGAGGGTTGTGCCACTAGGGGAACTGGTGGACTGAGCTCATGAGTGACAATGGGAGAAGTTGCCTTGGCGGGTGACTGTAAACCAATCAGTCAATCGTTTTGGTTGAGGCAACATAATAGGTTTACCTGTTACTTAGGGAAATATGGCCAGTGGGTGCGTTTAAGAGAGGGCGTTCAACAATTGGGAGGGTGCTAGTATTAGGAGGGGGGTAGAAATACCCCAATGGAAGAACGTTGACATGGTCGTGATTAATTAGGACTGAACCAGTTTGCCTTAGTATATGGTTCACTAGTTTGGAAGAGCCAAAATTAACCACAACACAGTCACCAGTCAACGTTTTCTTGGTTTTCCCTACCCAGGGAACCCTTCTCACCATTTTAAAATTGTCAAACAGACGCTCACCTAATACAGTTTTATTGCTTAGGAAATGGAGCACCTCATTTTTAAGAGCGGACCAATGTTCAGTTTTTCCATCTTCTAGTTTAGGGACATTTGCCAAGATGACAGTGTATGGGCATGACTCTGGGGGAAGATGTAATGAGAAATTTGAAAGGGGGGCCTGATCCGGGGGATATAGACTACCCACTGGGCCAACAGGGCCTGACTTGACTACTCGTTTAGAACTCATTGGGTTTTGGGCTGCAGGCAGGGCATTAGTAACTCTAGCCTGGGTGGCAGTGGTTAGAGTGGTGGTTGTCTGATCAGTTAAGTTAGGTGTAATATTGTTCAAACATGGTACTTCCGGTGGCTTGGGGGTAGGTAACGGTACTACCTGCTGTTGTAGTTTGGTTTCAATAGTGGAGAGTCTATTGCCTAATTCCTCAAGTTTAGTTAGAACGGGGGAAATAAGTGCCTTAAGCCTACACTCGATGTAGTCCATGAGATCATGCTTAACCCCCCCTGGGTTAGATGTGTTAGGCTCTATCCCTCTTACATTGCTTGGAGATATACTAGCCGCAGGATCCGGGTTTACAACATTCCCCGGATTGCCCAGATGGTGCTCCAGCCCAGGTGCAGATTTTTTGCTCCTAGGCTGTTTGGCTTGATGTCTACTACCCTTGGGTATACCAGTAGCTTTTCTTTTGCCCCCTAGGATATAATTATTGGCAGACACAAGTGCCCGCGGGTGCCTAATACGGGCTGCTAAGGGGGAGGGAAATGAACTAGAACCAGCACGTGTAACACCAGGTGGTAGGTTAGGAGGCAGATTTTCACCCTGTATTGGATCAGTGGATATGATGGAAATAGCACAAACATTGGTCAAATTAAGTGGGGTATTAGTGGGGCTTGGTAGCTCTATGTTAGCCAAATCGGGAGGTGGGTGGACTAGAGCGTCCAATGATAATCTTCTTTGGACATTTGCTATCTCTTTGGCCACCTCATGCTCATCCCTTCTAAGATAGGCGTCCAGAGTCCCTACACCCCCAACCCCGGAACCAGCTTTAGGAATCAACTTAGCCATATATAGATCTCAATTGACCATAGGTAGCTAAATATAGATGGATGACACTGGACACTCACGTAAGAATGAAATGTGCCAGAACAATAACAATAACAAAGACAGTAGATTGGCATCACCGGCTCAATGTTCCTATACCGTCCATGAAATCCTATCCAAGGGCGAAAATGGTATGGCCCAGCCCGGCCTCTTCTGGCCCCTGATGGCCACAGAAGGCCCGCCCTCTGCCCGGGCTCAGCCCGGCGCTGCCCGCGCGCTCCTGCGACGCGGGGAGTCCGTCGTCAATTTGTGCGCCTCCTGGCGCAGGCCCCCGGTGTGCGGCTTCCGGCAGCGATGCCTGCCGGGAAGTGTAGTCTGGACTGGTGCCCCACACGCTCACGCCCTTTCGGCAGCCGCAGAAGGTTGGTGCAAGCCGTGGCGGGGAGGGAGCGTGCCCGACCACACAAGAGGAGCAGTCCCGCCTCAGTGGCAGCCCCCAGAGACCAAGGCACAAGCAGCGAGGTAAACCCTAGATGTTGCGACGAGTGTCACATTTTATGAAGAGTACAAATTTGACCTTTAAAAAAAAACAATTTGTGTTTCATAATACACAAATCTGATTCTGGATCCAATAGAAGTGATATACTGTACTACACTTCACTGCATCCTTGACTATCCATTCATATTAGGAATAAGATGGGTAGTATTAGACCCAGATCTAAGATAAAGGGACTAGAGAGGAAACTAATGCCCACATGCATCAAAGTCAATTGCATTCGCAAACGGTGCGAATCGCAATTTTCGGCCGTTTGCGAATGCAATTGACTAATTTGGAATGCATCATGCATTTCGCAATGTTAGGAATTGCAACCATGTTGCGATTTCTAAAATTGCGATTGCATTTAAGAAATCGCAATTTCAGATTTCTTAAATGCAATGCATGATCATTTTTTAATTGCGAATTCGCAATTTGGAAGTGGTAAAGTAGCATGAAGTTGAACTTCATGCTAATTTACCGAAAACTTTCAAATATGCACAAATTGCATTTTTGAAAGTTGTAATTTACACACACACATGCCCTTGGGGCATGTGTGTGTGTAAATTGCATTTAAAGTTCCATTTCAGGGGTGCAGGGAGGGGTTCTTTGGACCCCCCCCTGCACCCTTGAAATTGCATTCACATTTTGCGAATCGCAATTTGAAATTCGCAAAATGTGAATGCCTTCCCATTCATTCCTATGGGCCTTTTGGCCCATAGGAATCAATGGGAGGGGTTTTCCTTAATTGCACCACATTGAGAATAAAAAACGAGAAACAGAGTAGACTATTGTGAGGTGGGACTCAGTTTTCAATATTCTATAGGCCTCGCTAAAGTGTCTTGTGCCCATGTTCTTACAAATTTGTACAAGCCAGCGTCTTCTTGGCGACCTATAGGAGTCACACTGAAAAAGAACATGCACCTCAGTTTCGTCCACTAAACCACATGCAGGACATTCAATCATAGCCTGTCCTCCCCATTTTTAGGGCTCGGCCTACGCATCACGAAGTGGGCGGAGCTTCGAGCTCCTAATGTTAAAGGAAAAAAAAGGTATCTCTAGGGCTCTGGCCAGACACATTCCTTAGTGTTTTCTGGCATCTGCCTAGTGATTCGTCTTCGCTGTGCTGTGTATTTTGTAGCGTTGACGTGATAGGCTGTAAGTAATTTACGCGTGCCCGATGTGGCATATTCTGTGCGAGAACGAGCACGGCAGAGTGATTAATCTTAATTAGGAGCTGTCAGAGTGCCCGTGTAATGCAATCCAGATGGTGCGAGCGCGTTCACCATTGCATTGCATGTATCATGCGCGCGTTTAACATTTACCTTTCGCGCACGGCAGTCCATTCAAGTTTACTCGGCTAATTTCAATGTTTGAATAGCTGAAATGCTTTTACCGAAATTTAAAATGTTTGTTTGGAATAAAAGGTTTACAGTTTTCAGCTAGCTTGCACCTCCTTGTTTGAACACGGAATGTAAAGCGAGTTTGTTTTAGAGCACTGATGTGAGGTGATACTTCAGGGTCGACGTGGTGGGTGCTTCGGGCTGGCTTGCCAGTTTGTTTATTTAAGTGGCTGACATGGTAAGTGGAATAACGAGGGAAGAACACGGTACCAGCTGTATATTTGACAGTCACTCTTAGCTGCGATAAAAATAAGTGGTAAAGTGCATTTTCGGATGATATTGAACATTCAACTCATTTCAACGGGTGGCGAGTTCAGTAAGAGGTAAAGAGTGCGATTTTCATGGCGGTGCAGAGTGGCGGTGCAGAGTGGCGGTGCAGAGTGGCGGTGCAGAGTGGCGGTGCAGAGTGGCGGTGCATAGTGGCGGTGCAGAGTGCAGAGTGGTGGTGCAGAGTGGCGGTGCAGAGTGGCAGTGCAGAGTGGCAGTGCAGAGTGGCAGTGCAGAGTGGCAGTGCAGAGTGGCAGTGCGGTGGTGCAGAGTGGCGGTGCAGAGTGGCGGTGCAGAGTGGCGGTGCGGTGGTGCAGAGTGGCGGTGCAGAGTGGCGGTGCAGAGTGGCGGTGCAGAGTGGCGGTGCAGAGTGCAGAGTGGCAGTGCAGAGTGGCGGTGCAGAGTGGCGGTGCAGAGTGGCGGTGCAGAGTGGCGGCGCAGAGTGGCGGTGCAGAGTGGCGGTGCAGAGTGGCAATGCAGAGTGCAGAGTGGCGGTGCAGAGTGGCGGTGCAGAGTGGCGGTGCAGAGTGGCGGTGCGGTGGTGCAGAGTGGCGGTGCAGAGTGGCGGTGCAGAGTGGCGGTGCAGAGTGGCGGTGCAGAGTGGCGGTGCAGAGTGGCGGTGCAGAGTGGCGGTGCAGAGTGCAGAGTGGCGGTGCAGAGTGGCGGTGCAGAGTGGCGGTGCAGAGTGGCGGTGCAGAGTGGCGGTGCAGAGTGGCAGTGCAGAGTGCAGAGTGGCGGTGCAGAGTGGCGGTGCAGAGTGGCGGTGCAGAGTGGAGGTGCAGAGTGGCGGTGCAGAGTGCAGAGTGGTGGTGCAGAGTGGTGGTGCAGAGTGGTGGTGCAGAGTGGCGGTGCAGAGTGGCGGTGCAGAGTGGCGGTGCAGAGTGGCGGTGCAGAGTGGCAGTGCGGCAGTGCAGAGTGGCAGTGCGGTGGTGCAGAGTGGCGGTGCAGAGTGGCGGTGCAGAGTGGCGGTGCAGAGTGGCGGTGCAGAGTGGCAGTGCAGAGTGCAGAGTGGTGGTGCAGAGTGGCGGTGCAGAGTGGCGGTGCGGTGGTGCAGAGTGGCGGTGCAGAGTGGCGGTGCAGAGTGGCGGTGCAGAGTGGCGGTGCAGAGTGGCGGTGCAGAATGGCGGTGCAGAGTGGCGGTGCAGAGTGGCGGTGCAGAGTGCAGAGTGGCGGTGCATAGTGGCGGTGCAGAGTGCAGAGTGGCGGTGCATAGTGGCGGTGCAGAGTGCAGAGTGGTGGTGCAGAGTGGCGGTGCAGAGTGGCGGTGCAGAGTGCAGAGTGGTGGTGCAGAGTGGCGGTGCAGAGTGGCGCTGCAGAGTGGCGGTGCAGAGTGGCAGTGCAGAGTGGCAGTGCGGTGGTGCAGAGTGGCAGTGCAGAGTGGCAGTGCGGTGGTGCAGAGTGGCGGTGCAGAGTGGCGGTGCAGAGTGGCGGTGCAGAGTGCAGAGTGGCGGTGCAGTGGTGCAGAGTGGCGGTGCAGAGTGGCGGTGCAGAGTGGTGGTGCAGAGTGGCGGTGCAGAGTGCAGAGTGGCGGTGTAGAGTGGCGGTGCAGAGTGCAGAGTGGCGGTGCAGAGTGGCGGTGCAGAGTGCAGAGTGGCGGTGCAGAGTGGCAGTGCAGAGTGGCAGTGCAGAGTGGCAGTGCAGAGTGGCAGTGCGGCAGTGCAGAGTGGCGGTGCAGAGTGGCGGTGCAGAGTGGCGGTGCAGAGTGGCGGTGAGTGCAGAGTGACAGTGAGTGCAGAGTGGCAGTGAGTGCAGAGTGGCAGTGAGTGCAGAGTGGCAGTGAGTGCAGAGTGGCAGTGAGTGCAGAGTGACAGTGAGTGCAGAGTGACAGTGAGTGCAGAGTGAGTGCAGAGTGACAGTAAGTGACAGTGAGTGCAGAGTGACAGTGAGTGCAGAGTGACAGTGAGTGCAGAGTGACAGCAGAGTGACAGTGAGTGCAGAGTGACAGTGAGTGCAGAGTGACAGCAGAGTGACAGTGAGTGCAGAGTGACAGTGAGTGCAGAGTGACAGCAGAGTGACAGTGACTGCAGAGTGACAGTGAGTGCAGAGTGACAGCAGAGTGACAGTGAGTGCAGAGTGACAGTGAGTGCAGAGTGACAGTGAGTGCAGAGTGACAGTGAGTGCAGAGTGACAGTGAGTGCAGAGTGACAGCAGAGTGACAGTGAGTGCAGAGTGACAGTGAGTGAAGAGTGACAGTGAGTGCAGAGTGACAGTGATTGCAGAGTGACAGTGAGTGCAGAGTGACAGTGAGTGCAGAGTGACAGTGAGTGCAGAGTGACAGTGAGTGCAGAGTGACAGTGAGTGCAGAGTGACTGCAGAAACAGTGTGTAAGGGTGCAGGGTGCGCATTGTGTGAGTGTGCAGAATGAGTGTGCAGGGTAAACAGTGTGTGACTATGCAGGGTGACATTGGGAGTGTGCGGGTGAGCAGTGTGTGAATGTGTAGGGGCAGTGTGTGAGTGTGCAGAAAACACCACACACACATACACCACACACACATAACGCACACACAAACCACACACCTCAGTCACCACTCAACACAACACACTCACCACCACACTCACTCCCCAGGCTCACCCCCACAGACTCACCACCACACACTCACCAGCACACAGAAAACAACACACACAACAACACACCCCCAGCCGTCAATGAATGCTTTCACCATGCACAAACACCAACAACCATCATCCATCTGTGCACGCTTTTACCAAGCACACACCCACCAGCCGTCAGTGCACCCTTCCACCAGGCACACACACCTCCAACCGGCAGTGCACTTTTCCACCAAGCAATCGCAGTATGGTACACTTTACTTTTAAACCTATTCATATAAAGCACAGCATGCCACCATTGGTAAAATTACAATTCAACCAACATACTTCCACTACACACCACATGCACACACTCCATAACACATGGCAAAAAGACATTGGCATTTACAATGCCATTAGCTCAAACTCAAATAAATCCGAGCCCGATTGCATTTCTAATGCTTGTTGAACATACGATCATAGGGGGAGGCACCCATACCTGAACTGGAGAAACAATTTTTGTGCCAACACTGGTTGGATGCTATCCAGGATGGGCTCTGCCTGATAAGTATTTTTGATTAAAAGGAATTCGCTTGTCAGCCGTCCCGATGTAGAGCTACGCATCGTCTTGGACAGCCGGTATTCCCTATAGGCAGTCACCAGTGTATTCCTACTTAGTTATTGTGACACGGTTTGGGGCTCATCCCACAAATCAACACGTCCCAGTTCCATACATAGAGCCTTAAGGTGCCTCAACCAAGGTATCTTACCCACCCCTTTCAGCCCCAGTATCTCAGTTAATTCCTCACTATACGGGGCTAGCTCGGGAGTGCTCCACAGGCGTCTCCAGAAGGTCAGTGGTCTAAGTGCGGCATCCTCGGTAATTGGTCTGATTCCTAAGTCCATTCTCAGCGGGATCAGAGGAGTGCTTTTGGGGAGGTTAAGAAGCTGTCTAATGAATACATTCTCAGTGCGTTTAAGGGATTCGAGTGCACAATGGCCCCAAATTTCTGCACCATATAATGCAGCACTTCTTGCCTGTGCCCTATAGGCCTCCATGGGTGCGTAGACCTGCTTGTGTGATGCCCCCTTAAAGAATTTATGGATACCTCCCGACACCTGGGTGAGCTTCAAGTTACACTTGTTAATCTGTGCTCTCCAATCCATATTCTCCTTCAGGGTAATGCCAAGATAGTCAAACACCACCACTCTTTCGAGTGGTAGGCCCCCCAGGGTCGGATTACTGCGTGTGGTTTTACCGCCATTAAAGACCATATATTTGGTCTTCTGTAGGTTTATCTCCAGGCCCGATGTTTGCAGAAGACAACGAAGTTGTCGAGCGTCCTCTGGATACCCATAGGGGACTTGGCCAACAACAACGTGTCGTCTGCAAACATCAGGGCTGGTAGACTACGCCCTGCCAGTTTGGGGGCATCAATATTAAGACCTTTATTAAGATGGTCAATGAGCCCGTTGACAAATAGGGCGAAGAGTGTTGGGGCCAGGACGCATCCCTGACGGACTCCTCGCATAACTGGGATTGGGGATGTGAGATTGCCATGTTTGCCGT
Organism: Lissotriton helveticus; assembly: GCF_964261635.1. Classification (NCBI taxonomy): domain Eukaryota; kingdom Metazoa; phylum Chordata; class Amphibia; order Caudata; family Salamandridae; genus Lissotriton; species Lissotriton helveticus. Next base: position 778,459,915 of record NC_136063.1, on the reverse strand, counting down.
ACCTGATTTGAGCATAATTGCCCTCGTGCAGGCGAGCAAACAAATGGCAGAGGTAAACCGGCACCCCCATCTCCAAAAGGATCGACCACAACCTCTCTCTGGGGACCAGGTCGAACGCAGATTTCAGATCTACAAATATTAAGTATAGAGTGCCACTCTCTATACTCACGATCTTCCAATGAATCCTTTGCAGTCTGAAAATCTGGTCGACCGTAGATGTCCGTGCTCTAAACCCAGCTTGGAGTGGGGTCAAGATGCTGTGATCCTCCATCCATCCGTGTAAGCACTCAAGGAGAACACGAGCGAAGATTTTTTGGGTTACATCCCGATATAGGCCGATAATTCGATGGCAGGAGTGGGGACCCTTTTTTAAAAATGGGTATAATTTCAGCCCCCGCCCATGTGGGGGGCATGGGGATGCCCTCCAATAAAGCATTAAAAAACAAAGTAAGATACGGACCCCAAACTGAGACTTCACTGTGAAAAAGATCTCCTGGTATTCGGTCTAACCCTGGTGCTTTGTTAGGTGCTATTTTCTCCAGTGCAAACTCGACTTCGCTGAGTTGAATTTGCGGCCCAGAGACCCCTCTTAGTTCTTCCTGGCCTCCCTCTCTTGTATTATGAGGGCCATTAGCTGGGGGGGCATATATGGGTTGGAAATGAGCAACCCAAACATCCTCGCTAATATTTGGCTCAATGGCAGATTTATGGTTCCTAGACCCCTCGTTGACCAAATTCCAAAAGGCTCTAAGATCCCGTACTAACAGGGCTGCCCTAATATCTTCCCACTTCTGGCTTTCCCAGCATGTTTTGGCCTGTTTCAATTACCTAGTATAAGCGGCCCGTGCCTCCAGCAAATCTGTCCTTTTATTACTCTTAACTGCATTCAGTAGATTTTGCTTAGCAGCTCTGCAGTTACCATTGAACCATTGATGACTAGGTTTGGGCTTGTCCCTTGGTTTACTATGGTTAACAAAAAAGGGAGCCAGAGTATCCATTAGTTCTTTATGGTTTTCAGAGATAGTTAGCCCAGATTCCAAAGAGCATGGTTCATTAACTAGTAGGTCTTCTTTAGCAAGAAAAGGGAGTACAGTCTGGTAGAGGCTGGCCAGCTTTTCTTGGGAAATTGTAAAGTCCCCCCAGCGTACCCTTCTCCCTCTGTTTACTTGGACTAGGGCAGGAACTTAATTCCCATCCGTTAGATCCTTGTTTTTGCCCGTTGATAGGCGGAAATTTATATGCAGGGCATTGTGATCGCTATCACTGCGGGGACTAATAATGAAACCAAGAACTCTATCCCAACTACCGGTATCAACAAGGATAAAATCAATAATTGATGTGGATCCTAGTCTATTAAATGTAACGTTGAAGGCAATGCCTGCCGGAAACCGGCCGTTACAAGCCCGGAGTGAGAATTTTAAACAAAGGGCATTTGTTTGCAGTACTAATGGGGTCCAGGCAATAACAGGCGGAAGGCTAGTTTCTGGGATTGACCAATGATGATCTTCTTCGTATATAGTGTCAGGTGCCAAACCCTTAAGGGGTTCAAATTGAGTATTAAGATCGGCACCAATGATCATCCTTGTGTTAGGGGGAATTGTTTCTAGAAAGGCTGACAGGGCGTACAGGGTTGGAGAGGTCGCACCTCTTGCAACAGGTCGGGAATAGACATTAATCAGGGCAACAGGTAGTTCATCAGGCAAGGTAAGGACCACACACAAAATGTCCATGGATTCGGTGTCTAATTCTTTAGCCTCGCACCCTAGGTGCATGCCAACCCAAGTGGACAAAGCACCTGACGGTCGCCCCTTGCCCAAGTGGGTAGCTGGTTTATCAAATATGGCAAAGCCCAAACTCGCAGGCTTGGATCTTGCCCAGGTCTCTTGAAACATGCATACGTCATGCTGTTCTATAAATAGGCACCACTCAGGATTATTCAATTTAGATGGAAGGCCCGCCACATTCCAGGACAACACACTAATGGCAGAATTAGTTATGGATACCCCCTCTATCCACAAACATGAGGGTTGTGCCACTAGGGGAACTGGTGGACTGAGCTCATGAGTGACAATGGGAGAAGTTGCCTTGGCGGGTGACTGTAAACCAATCAGTCAATCGTTTTGGTCGAGGGAACATAATAGGTCGTACCTGTTACTTAGGGAAATATGGCCAGTGGGTGCGTTTAAGAGAGGGCGTTCAACAATTGGGAGGGTGCTAGTATTAGGAGGGGGGTAGAAATACCCCAATGGAAGAACGTTGACATGGTCGTGATTAATTAGGACTGAACCAGTTTGCCTTAGTATATGGTTCACTAGTTTGGAAGAGCCAAAATTAACCACAACACAGTCACCAGTCAACGTTTTCTTGGTTTTCCCTACCCAGGGAACCCTTCTCACCATTTTAAAATTGTCAAACAGACGCTCACCTAATTCAGTTTTATTGCTTAGGAAATGGAGCACCTTATTTTTAAGAGCGGACCAATGTTCAGTTTTTCCATCTTTTAGTTTAGGGACATTTGCCAAGATGACAGTGTATGGGCATGACTCTGGGGGAAGATGTAATGAGAAATTTGAAAGGGGGGCCTGATCCGGGGGATATAGACTACCCACTGGGCCAACAGGGCCTGACTTGACTACTCGTTTAGAACTCATTGGGTTTTGGGCTGCAGGCAGGGCATTAGTAACTCTAGCCTGAGTGGCAGTGGTTAGAGTGGTGGTTGTCTGATCAGTTAAGTTAGGTGTAATAATGTTCAAACATGGTACTTCCGGTGGCTTGGGGGTAGGTAACGGTACTACCTGCTGTTGTAGTTTGGTTTCAATAGTGGAGAGTCTATTGCCTAATTCCTCAAGTTTAGTTAGAACGGGGGAAATAAGTGCCTTAAGCCTACACTCGATGTAGTCCATGAGATCATGCTTAACCCCCCCTGGGTTAGATGTGTTAGGCTCTATCCCTCTTACATTGCTTGGAGATATACTAGCCGCAGGATCCGGGTTTACAACATTCCCCGGATTGCCCAGATGGTGCTCCAGCCCAGGTGCAGATTTTTTGCTCCTAGGCTGTTTGGCTTGATGTCTACTACCCTTGGGTATAAAGGGGGGCCTGATCCGGGGGATATAGACTACCCACTGGGCCAACAGGGCCTGACTTGACTACTCGTTTAGAACTCATTGGGTTTTGGGCTGCAGGCAGGGCATTAGTAACTCTAGCCTGGGTGGCAGTGGTTAGAGTGGTGGTTGTCTGATCAGTTAAGTTAGGTGTAATAATGTTCAAACATGGTACTTCCGGTGGCTTGGGGGTAGGTAACGGTACTACCTGCTGTTGTAGTTTGGTTTCAATAGTGGAGAGTCTATTGCCTAATTCCTCAACTTTAGTTAGAACGGGGGAAATAAGTGCCTTAAGCCTACACTCGATGTAATCCATGAGATCATGCTTAACCCCCCTGGGTTAGATGTGTTAGGCTCTATCCCTCTTACATTGCTTGGAGATATACTAGCCGCAGGATCCGGGTTTACAACATTCCCCGGATTGCCCAGATGGTGCTCCAGCCCAGGTGCAGATTTTTTGCTCCTAGGCTGTTTGGCTTGATGTCTACTACCCTTGGGTATACCAGTAGCTTTTCTTTTGCCCCCTAGGATATAATTATTGGCAGACACAAGTGCCCGCGGGTGCCTAATACGGGCTGCTAAGGGGGAGGGAAATGAACTAGAACCAGCACGTGTAACACCAGGTGGTAGGTTAGGAGGCAGATTTTCACCCTGTATTGGATCAGTGGATATGATGGAAATAGCACAATCATTGGTCAAATTAAGTGGGGTATTAGTGGGGCTTGGTAGCTCTATGTTAGCCAAATCGGGAGGTGGGTGGACTAGAGCGTCCAGTGATAATCTTCTTTGGACATTTGCTATCTCTTTGGCCACCTCATGCTCATCCCTTCTAAGATAGGCGTCCAGAGTCCCTACACCCCCAACCCCCGAACCAGCTTTAGGAATCAACTTAGCCATATATAGATCTCAATTGACCATAGGTAGCTAAATATAGATGGATGACACTGGACACTCACGTAAGAATGAAATGTGCCAGAACAATAACAAAGACAGTAGATTGGCATCACCGGCTCAATGTTCCTATACCGTCCATGAAATCCTATCCAAGGGCGAAAATGGTATGGCCCAGCCCGGCCTCTTCTGGCCCCTGATGGCCACAGAAGGCCCGCCCTCTGCCCGGGCTCAGCCCGGCGCTGCCCGCGCGCTCCTGCGACGCGGGGAGTTCGTCGTCAATTTGTGCGCCTCCTGGCGCAGGCCCCCGGTGTGTGGCTTCCGGCAGCGATGCCTGCCGGGAAGTGTAGTCTGGACTGGTGCCCCACACGCTCACGCCCTTTCGGCAGCCGCAGAAGGTTGGTGCAAGCCGTGGCGGGGAGGGAGCGTGCCCGACCACACAAGAGGAGCAGTCCCGCCTCAGTGGCAGCCCCCAGAGACCAAGGCACAAGCAGCGAGGTAAGCCCTAGATGTTGCGACGAGTGTCACATTTTTTGAAGATTACAAATTTGACCTTTAAAAAAAAACAATTTGTGTTTCATAATACACAAATGTGATTCTGGATCCAACAGAAGTGATATACTGTACTACACTTCACTGCATCCTTGACTATCCATTCATATTAGGAATAAGATGGGTAGTATTAGACCCAGATCTAAGATAAAGGGACTAGAGAGGAAACTAATGCCCACATGCATCAAAGTCAATTGCATTCGCAAACGGTGCAAATCGCAATTTTCGGCCGTTTGCGAATGCAATTGACTAATTTGGAATGCATCATGCATTTCGCAATGTTAGGAATTGCAACCATGGTGCGATTTCTAAAATTGCGATTGCATTTAAGAAATCGCAATTTCAGATTTCTTAAATGCAATGCATGATCATTTTTTAATTGCGAATTCGCAATTTGGAAGTGGTAAAGTAGCATGAAGTTGAACTTCATGCTAATTTACCGAAAACTTTCAAATATGCACAAATTGCATTTTTGAAAGTTGTAATTTACACACACACATGCCCTTGGGGCATGTGTGTGTGTAAATTGCATTTAAAGTTACATTTCAGGGGTGCAGGGAGGGGTTCTTTGGACCCCTCCCTGCACCCTTGAAATTGCATTCACATTTTGCGAATCGCAATTTGAAATTCGCAAAATGTGAATGCCTTCCCATTAATTCCTATGGGCCTTTTGGCCCATAGGAATCAATGGGAGGGGTTTTCCTTAATTGCGATTCGCAAATTGTGAATCGCAATTAAGGAAAAATACCGAATCGCAAAAATAAATGCGAATTGTTCATGCATTGCAGTTTGCAATTTCTAAATTGCGATTCCTTTATTTTCGCAATTTAGGAATCGCAAACGGGTGCAATGATGCATGTTGCCGATAGACACTAGGTATTACCATTCTGGTTCATCACTCAGCTAGGCATTGTTGCCTACTTGGGTCGTAGTGGATAATATAAAAATATGATTCATATCTTTATTATCTTACCTTGATGCATGTTCATTGAACACTTGCTATTGCAAATGATATGCCACCAGAATATCTCTTCATTTCAGGCAATAGGAATGCTCGTGGATGTTCCTTGAACTGAACCATAAATTACACCTATGATATTAGTATAAGGAGTTTCCGTTAAATCTCATCATCATCTCAGGCAAATACAACTACTGTACATTACTTATATACAAGCGCTCTAGTACTGGAAATTGATATGTATTCAGCTTGTTCCAGTTCGTTTCTTAAACTCCAATGCAAACAAGCGTTTGTGGGGATAATATAGCTTACAGTCACACTAATGAATTATTTTCCAAGGCATATACCTCTACTTTCATTACAAACATGAAATATCAGCAGTCATTAATGTGTTGAGGACCGTTTCTGTTCTTTATGTCGCTTTGGAATCCGAATGTAGGGTTTTAACTTCCAGATAAGCTCCTTACCATTAATTCAGACCAAAAAACGTTATTTTTAAAATATGACTAAATGTGTTCAAATACTTTTCTCTATCCATTTTCAACTTTTAGGAGCATATTATCAAGGGATTTATCTCCGCTTTTTTGGCTTTAAAAGCCAAGAAAGCGGAGATAAAATGATCTCCCTATCAGCAACAGGGTGCTAACACGCAAATTCACATGTTAGCTCCCTTTTTCTCTACGCTTCCGCAAAGGGGGCGTTCCAGAGAAAAATAATAGGAGAAATGTTGTTAAGCGACATTTCTCCTATTATCAAGGATTTCCCTAACCCTGTTAGTGATAAAAAAAGCAGCGCTAACCGCGGTAAGCACTGCTTTTTTTCACCTGGTATTTTCCTGACTTAGCAATGATATCCTATGGAAGGTGGATATCATGGCTAAGTTTGTGAGCCCCTATCATCAAGCTAACGCCAAACTTCGAGAGATTATCGTTGGTTTTCCATCGATAATCTCTCATTTGGCAGTTAGCGCGAGGATTGTTATCACTTCTGAGATAAACCTTGTTAATAGCAAGTTATCTCTGCGATAATTTCCGGCGATGCTTAGCGTTAAAAAAGTTGTTGCTAAGCTTCGTTAGCGATAAATATCGCTAATCGTTGGTAATATGCCCCTTAGTCATGGTTTTCATGCAAAAAACTATCTCCAAAGTTGACACTAAGGGGCATATTACCAAGCAATAGCGATAATTATCGCTATTGCTTGGTTGGAGCCAAAAATTTACCGCTGAGCTGCGGCGATTTTTATCGCAAATAAACCTTGGTATTACCAAGGTTTATCGCAAGTGTGATAAAAATCGTCCGCAATGCATGAATATCACTGAAAAGTCAACGATATTCATGCATTATCGAGCTAATGCTCTTAGCCATGTTATCCACCTTCCATCGGATAACATGGCTAAGAACTGCTCAGGGCAGGTTTTAGCTTTTGGAGATATTCACGCTTAGCGCGAATATCTCCATAAGTTGGTAATAGGAGATAGCGATGTTAGCGACTGTTTCCAGTCGCTAACATCTTGGCACGCCCACTTTGCATGTCATTAGTGATAAATATCACTGACATGCAAAGTGGGGCCCAAGATGGTCGCTATCTCCTACTAGCTGTCGCTAACTGGTGTTAGCGACAGCTAGGTAATAGGGAGATAATTTTATCTCCGCTTTCTTGGCTTTTAAAGCCAAAAAAGCGGAGATAAACCCCTTTGATAATATGCCCCTAAGTCTGGTAACAGAGTCCTGGCCACTGATATTTCCAAACATCCTGGGAGTACTGTGGGAGTTTATGTTGATTCTGATGTATATGTTTCTCGGTCTTTCTGCTGTTCCTCGAAAATGCTGACCACATTTTGAGATGTTATTTCCTGCTCATAGAGCTCATAGATTATATCGCTGCCATTCAAACTGTCACATTGTTTTAGAGATTCCCAAAATCTGATGCCTTTTCAAAGGTTTATGACCATGGGACAAATTCCCTTTGCACCTCAGTCTTTCTTCTTCATTGTCGCAATTCTGGGACAATCTCACAAACCCACCTTTTTACATTCTTCCTACCTTCAGCAATTTTCCCTGCCCTTTTCTTATTCCCTATTACATATAGGGCCTTTGTTTGCATTTATCTCTAATAGCGGATTACTTTCTCATCGTAAACATACCGGCATGTTTTCTCCCCTCCGATGGCAAATGTATTTGTTACTATCTAAAAGATTTCCTGCCTTCTGGGTTTGGTTCCACACTTTCTAAAAACTCTCAATAATATAATAAAGTAAATCATAATATTCTAGGCAATTGTTTAATATCATTTTCCCTCCTTCTTCATTATCCAATAAAAAAAGGCAAAAAGGATGTCAAAATACATGGCTTCTGAATGTGCTTTGTACAAAACCTTCTCAGGTGTTAGATTTATTAAACTATAATATTTTTTGTGTATGTAGGAATCCAGTCCAAAGAGTGCACTTAACAAATGACTTACATCTTAGTTCAATATTGACATTGTTGTCAGGACTGGGGGAAGAAGGACTGTTTGTTAAATTCATTTTTGAAAACTATTGCTTTTAAAAAAATACTTCTCAATGCACTGATATAATGTTAAGTTGAAACGGTTCTTCATGTTAATGAAATACACGTTTTGAATTTTGAAGAGACGTTATTACATGTTTACACTTTTGCTGCAAGATTAAATAAAAGTGTTTCTAAAAGTAGGCGGTCACCCTTTCCTTTCAATTAAACTCTGAATAAAGGCTTGGAGGTTTATCTAACTTATTTCTCAATGCTTCTGCTGAGTCGGAAAAACAGCAGCCCAGTGCTGCTCTTGACCAGGGGAGGCATGTAAAGGTCAGGAGGGCCGCATGCCGCCCCCGGGCTGTACTTTGAGTATCACTGATTCTAGACGCACTTGGCAATGTCTGGATCCGTAAACAGGACCTGGATCGTGTAAGTTGGAAAGTTACCCTCAGAAATAAAGTAGAATATGTTGTATATATGTTGCCTATTTCTCTTGTTGTACTAAATTGAAAATTAAATTAATGTAAATTTGGTTGCAATGAAGTTTGAATGTTTATACTTTTTGAAATTGATAGAGGTCTTATTGCAGTGGAGTTCTTAAAAAAAAAATATTGTTAACATATTTAAAGAAATCGTTTATTAGCAAGACAAAATAGAGTGGGTGTGGCTAAAAATAAATTGCCCACAAACAGCAATTTAAAAAAAAAAAAACCTCAAATCTCCTCCTAAAGCCCAGAGGCATTGGCAACATTCCTCAATCTATTACGTTCATGGTGATTGCACTTCATATACTTCGCTCATTTACAAACAATTATACAATTCCCAGGACTAAAGCACATTCCACAGTATATAAGAGAGAGAAACGTTGCTTTTTCCTTACTTATCTTAAGAAGCGCTTACACTTCGCTGGTGTTTTCGGAATTTAAAATTAAATCCGGATTTTTGCATCAATATCAGAAGTGCCGCACTGGATAAGAATCTCGCAGCTTCTCCAAACGTTCCATTCATGAACTATATAATACAAGTTAAGTGCCGTAAATCCGTGCATGCGAACTAACAGCACAATGCACTTCAGAACTATCTGCCTAGTCACAAGCATTGTAAGTAACTGCTGAAACAGACAGCAGCTCCTTTTCCTTTCCAGCTGTCATTGTCTTCTTCTAGGTAGTACCTTATGTGTTTGCTGTTTGTGTTCTCGCAGTATTTTCATGTGCATCAAAAATGAAGGTTTTTCGATTGGTATGAAGTCCTTTATGCAGCTTTTTGTGTTCTATGACGCTGTTGCACCTTTTCGTGCATTCATATGTGTCTTGCATTATCCTATCATGCTGTTATTAGCTCGAGGCCACTGACTGCCTTGATTAGAATTGTGCAACAATGTCTAATGCATAATAATTCATAGATGTTTGGAGTTACAAAGTGGTGAGTTTTAGTTACTTTAGAATTGAGGCATAAACCAACTTATAGTGTACAATATTTCTAGCTGTGGCATGTTCCAGGGCAATTCCAAATGCATAAATGCTCAGACAGTAGCTAACTAGAGGTACAGACAGAAGGTAAATCATCGCTATAAAGCTAGAGAGATAGAAAATATATTGATAGATGGACTGAGGTAAGTAAAACAAGAGGAGCAACAATACAGTCAACATTTTAAATAGAGTGTGACTGCAAACAAAAGCATTTCCAGATTGCTGCCCTAGCAAGTAAAGCTCAAGTTTACGAACCCTATTAACCAGGGTGTGCGGGCTCAGATTAAGACACGGAAAGAAGATAACAATCTTGAAGATAGATTTGAGAGAGCAGATATTTTATAAACCGTGTCTGAAGTTTACCATACAGAGCCAGATCGTAGGTTCAAAAAATCCTGTGCAATTGCTTGTCAGGGGAGGTGGTTTGCATGACAGAGGGTTTGTTGAACGTGCGAACGGCCCTTTTATAAGGTTTTACCTCACTGCCTGCAGATTCGAGAGGAAGCATCCCTTCATTTGCATAGGATTAAAGAGGTTTTACTTCAGTCTAAGGGAATCTTAGCCTGAGTACATGCAATGCCCACTGTCCAGCGTTTGATTACATCTTGCATTTGCTTCGGCAGTGATTTCGAAGATTTACATATCTAGAGCCTTTCAGTGTGGTTGACAATATTTGTCCACACACCTATGGGTAGTTGAGAGCGGCACGAGGGTCCCAAGTATGGTGTGAGAAGCTTCACACTGCACCCTCTCCTATTTTGACTTTAAGCCCCCTCCTCAAGGGTCGTGAAGGCCATGAAGTCAAAGCATATGGACATTGTACCAGATTCTTGTATATGGGTTCAAACCCCCCCGCGTTGCACTTTGGTCCACAGACAAAAGCTGTGCAGTTTGAAAAATTAGGTGCACAGTCCCTTGACGCAGTGTCTTAAGTAATATGCCCTGATGGTATGCAGAATATACCCAGTGATATCATATTCACACTTATGGTACAAGACAAGGGGCGCGATCGGGCATACCGACATACACGGAAAAACTGGCAGACATCCTCTCCCCTGTCCTTATGGGTTGTTGGCCTCATTTAGTTTTTGGGGGAAGACGAATTTCCTGACTACCACTTCCAGCTCCAAGGGTGGGAAAACCATTGTTCACACCAGATTCCATCAGGAATGGGACCAGCACCATTACCACCAGTATCCGCACTGCCCAGTACTACCATGTAAAGTATAGTGATTCTGGACAGAAAAAGCACAGGAAAGCCCCCCACCACCACCGCCATGCTTGGAGAATGCTCTGAGTGTGCGGGGGAACCTTAGTTATGTGTTTGCCAAAGAATGATTTTCACTTTGTGGGTCCATCTTTGGAAAAACACTAAAGTGATATTAGCTATACTACATCACTTCATGTGAAAAATATTCTTCAGCTGGCAGTACATCTTTAAAATCGGTGGACTGTCCGCTGCTGAGGTGGAAGAGTTGGTGCGCGTAAAGCGATAATGATGGCCTACATCTTTATGGTGATTCCATCATGTGAATTGTGTAACAAGTTGAGAAATAGCATGCTTGTAAATTTGCTTATTGTTCTTGGAGCACTTACTGAGAATGTTAGATCTGTTTTATTTATGTTTTGGGGAAAAGATCAACAATATAAGAATTTCTAATGTCTTTTTCAATTTTCACAACACTACCAATTTATTTATTGTAGGGATGCACTGGACAGTTGTTTGGTTGACTTCATTCTCAAGGGCTTATAATTAGAATGAATAATTTAATATTTCACCTAATTGCGTACTGTAGCAAAGTGATGAATGCGTGCTTACATTGTTTTACTACAATATAATTGAAATTTAAGTGCATTATTGTCAAAGCTATTGAAATAATGATGTCAAGTATCCAAAGCATTGTTTGTGCTTATGGGTGTGCATACTATAGTGTTTCATTCTTACAAGGCGAACGGAGTAAAGTTTATTCCGAAATTAAAGTTAAATGTGCTAAATTACCACTGTACACATACATTCCCAATCCTGGTTCACAGATTCAAGACTGGTGGAATTCTATGCACACAAGGTACATTTTGCAAATACACAAATACCACTTGAATACTGGAATTACCACTTTTCTAAATGTAGTTTATGGACGGGATTTTGGGCGTTTCAGGCTGGGCACACAAGTTTAAGTTTGTGTGCGTTCACAAATGTAAGAGTTTGTGGTTTCCATCTACCCTCTTTCAGGCAGTTTCACAGCATGACATTTTTCAAAAGCTTTTCTCCTTTGCGCACGAGGAGATTTTTGTTTGTAAATCCAAATTGAAAATAATTGGGAAACAGGCACCAGCTGAATAAAATAACGCATGCCTGACAATTATCGCGAGAGGAAGCACAACACAAACCACACCCTAGGCTCTGCCCTCTTTCCCTTGTGCTGCTAGACACCACGGAGCGAACAATCAATTATAGTTGTGCTGTGTGTCATTGTGGCTTGCTTTTGTGTGGGTTTGTGTGAGTGAGTGCATTGTGGTATGTATGGTGTCTTTTTGAGTGTGTGTAGAATAATGTCAGAGGTGAGATTAGTAGAATTAATTTATAATTCATTAACGATTTACACATAAAAAAATTTGTTAAGCATCCAGTGTTATTTGTATGAGTCCTAGCAGTTTCCTAGGTTAGATGACCGTTTAAAAAAAATATATAAACTGCTTTTATTTTTTACATTTTTTATCACATTTTTACCGTTGTCTTTGGATGGATGAAGTTATCTGACCTTTTTTTTTTATTTCTTTTTTTGAGTGTATGCCTTTGTGCTGATTGAGGTATTTAATGCTCCATTGGTTTGAGTGTGATTCACCTGCAGTACCTTTTGAACGGCACTGTGTGTCTTACTCCATGGGTCAGCTGGAGTTAATTTGGTTCTGTTTTGCCCACAGTACTACTAGGACAGATGTGAATGCAATCTTGATGAATTGACACTGGCTTGCCCTTTTGAAGTTGTAATTTTGTATTTGCAAGTACCTTCATGTGCCACTCCTTAATTTTACCCACTTTGTAGAAGATTTTCCTAATTTCACATATCCACCCTTTTACACTCAAACATTTACACCTAATAGAAAGGGCGATGTTAAACAAAAACTACGTGTGTGTATACTTTGCACCTAAGTGATAATGCCAGCATAGGCAAAGTTTTCTGCAGAACCTTTGTAAATTGCATTTATGAGTAGGGACGTAGTACTATAGGAGGGCTTTTCACATACTTATAAATACCTTTCTGAATTGACCCCAATGTTTTGCTTGCCAGAATATGGATGGTAATAACATGTGTGCCATGTGCAAGTGGAAACCAAGGCCTTGTAATAAAACCATAAAGAGTACCAGCGTGGGAAGGAAACTGTACTTGGACATACTTGTGTTCAGGGATGACAGTGACCAAGATATTCACCAAAGCTCAGGTTCAAAGAGGTAATACGTGCGCTCTATAGCCTTAACTATAGAGCAAAAACCAAAGAAGATCAGTGGAGGAATACATCAGGGTAGGATATGCCTTGTAACACACAAAACATGATGGGAGGAAAGCTTGTAATAAGTCTAACTACTGACAATCACTCTGGCTAGCATTTCAACCCATCGGTCTTTTCAGCACCATACCACCTCAGACTAGACCCAGATTTATGCAAACCAGTCTTGGCCCTGCTCCGGTAGGAATGGACCAGCTGAAACTGCCTGGCCAGGTCCTCAGTGAACTGAAACTCAAGCGACCCCTGACCGATTTCACCTTGATTGGGGCTGTTCAGTTGGGTGTAGCTTGGTACCATTTGCACAGTAAGTTATGGGGCCTCCATCTGGTGATACCCTTGGCTGCTTAGGGTGTTACATAAGCACACAATATGTGATGGGAAGAATGCTTACAATACTTCTAACCAGTAGCAATCGCTTAAGTAGCATTCCACCCCAAAGCCCAGCTTGGCTGCGCCTTCCCCTAGAACAGGAGAAAGACAAACATGGGACTCCTGCTGACACACAGTGTCACACGTCTACCCCAGCCAATGATGTGCAAGTGTCTGGGAACTGGAAACCAAACAGGAGGTTTGAGTCCTCTGAGTGGAGTGTGAATCCTCCATGGACATTTCATGCTGTGCCACTATAAACAACATGAAGAGGTAGCGGGAAGTAACAGCTGAAGTGGAGGAAGTACAAGTCAACACTATTACGGATGTCACCTTTGTGCTGTCAGAAACAATTATTGTTAATTTGATCACTCACTGTTGTTCTCCCTCATCCATGTGCTCCCCACAAACCTGCCCATACTTGTGTTTCTCTCCCTCCTCCCTCCTCTCTCCAAAGACTAGGAGCAATATCTCGCTTGTGTTCTCCCTGGCGCTACTTGCTATTGTCCCTCGCATGCTGCTCAACCCCAAACCACCCCCCACCCGACTCCATGCGCCATGGCTCGCAGTCTCTGCCATCAGTGTTAGGTCCTTTGCATTGGGCGCATTAGGCTGCAGTAAGTGGATCACTTCTCGGGGGCTTTCAGCGGGTGTGTGTCCTTGCCTGCCATGGAATGCATAATAGACATGGGTTTCCATTGTGGACAAAGCCACTGACATCTGTAACACAGATCAGTGCTGGTGATGACCATCAACACGTTAGGATGTCTTATTGGCCATTGCCGCTTTCAGTGAGAAGGCATGTTTGATTACTTATCCAGAAAGGCCCTTTTTAGGTCTAGGCTAGCGTAGGCTGCGTACATGCGCAGTCTCACTGGCGAGATTTAATGAGTTAGAGTAAGTTTCACTAGCAAGGTTAAGCCCCGCCCCTCTTTTCCATCGGTTGGCGTCACCGTTCATGCTAAACGGTGGCCAGCCATTGGAAAAGAGGTGTTAGTGGCATACTTTTTTCTCTTTTGAAGCCGTCCCACTTGGACTAGCTTCCTTGACTTACTGCTGTGGTAAAAGGTTTCTTATCTTCTTTATGGGGCAAAACAGATGGCCCCATAAAGAAGATAATAAACCTTTTACGCCACAAGCAAGTCAAGCTGAGGCCATCCGAATGGGACGGCTCTGAAAGAGAAAAGAGAGAACTAATGCCCACTGCTTCTGTGTATTGTGGTTTCAGCTGTTTCAGATATAGCCCATAATTTCCCTCTTTAATATATAACTTGGCGCATTATTAGGTCTTCACAGTTAACAACTCCATTTTGAGTAAGTTCTACTCCTGTTTTGTACACAGTAAATAGGCAAACATATTTGAATGCCCTTGATATGGCGTGCTATACTATTTGCCTAAGTGTTCATTTTGTAAACTAATTGCAACAAATAAAAACATTACAGTCGAATCGTACTTGGAACATGATAAAATGTCAATAAATACCAGGTGGCACGTTCAGTTATGTTTCGGGGTTTTCGGACATGGATAACACTGAAAACTGAGGCATGGAATGTCCCTTCTGTAAATTGCAGACCCCGCATTCTTTTTCGTCACCCCAGAATCTTGTTCAGGATATTGACGCGGCATTTTAACAGGATGGAGAAATGGCGGCACCAGTCGCAACACTGCAATCCGGGGAGGCCTGTCACTTCATCACGAGCGGTGCTTCCATCTTTGGTGGCAGGGCTGCTGTGATGGGATTGCAAGGGGGTGGGTGCTAGGTGAGGGAACGGCTAGGCTCCCAATGTTTGTTTAATTCATCAGATTTTAATTTCAAGTGAGCCGTCATGTGCCGCAATTAAACAATAATATAGAATGACATTTTTTTTTTTTTATTGTTTCAGTTAATAAAAACCATAACAATACATTTTATAAAAACGACTACTGCTTTTAAAATTTCCTAATATAAGGATACATTCTCTGTTAGTTCATCTAAAACATTCTGAGTCTAGTACAAGGGTTTGTTATTTGAAACAATCGAGCAGTCCGTGTAGCTTATAGTTCCAAGAGTTCTAGTAATATACTTCATTAGATTCAAAGGCGCCCTCTTCCAAAACTGCCGCAGTCCTGTTTTCCTTTTGTGGACAGGGTACCAAGTTATATTTCAGCGCTTGGGCATGATTCGCGAGGAACTTTAATAATAGGCAGTTCAAACGCATGTCTGTTGGGTTCAAGGTTGCCATAATGGCCGATCTACACGTTCTTATGCCTTGCTCGTTCATAGCCTTTTTTAGAAAGGTGGCTCGTGCTTGGGCTAGGTTTGGGCAGATACAAACAAGATGAATGAAGTCCTCCTTGCTGCTCCCACATAGTCTACAGGTTTTGGGTCTGCCGTGCACCCAGATTGGTTGGTCCACGGTTGATGGAAGTTTTCCTAGGCGGAGCCCCATTAACTTTTGTTTTCTGTGAGCTGGAAATGTAATTGTTAGGTATGGAGCTGCAGTGAGCGTTTTGTAGTTTGATATGACCATCCAAGCGTGTTTTCTTTTACTGAAGGTGGCTTTGTCAAGTAAAAGAGAATGGACATTTGTTGATTTATTTATGGCTTGTTTGAAGGCTGAGTAAGGCAAATTGAGTTCCAAAGATTTTTTGTTCCAGTCTCCGTTATGGCCTTCTCTAAGTACTGATTGTATGGGGACTTAACATCAGTTTTTATTTCCTCCCACAGGGCTTGGTGCAGGGCTGAGGCTACCGTATTCTGTTTTAAGCTGTACCAGTACTTGATATTTGCGTACTTTCTTCCCACTGTTTCGTTTATTATTCCAAATTCTAGTCTCGTCTGAGCAGGTGAAGCTTCCCGTTGAATTTGGAAGGTGGCTTTAAAGATGGCTGTCTGCATTTTATTAAGCAGTTCCGCGTCTTTCCTGTGCAGTCCTACGCTGCCATATGACAGAGTAGGAAGCACTTTCGCTTTTATCGTTGCCAATAGAGGTTTGTATGATGGCCCCGTAAGCTTCTTAGCTAGAGATCTAAAAGCTAATGAAAGTGAGTTTGCTCTCTGGGCAATGTACGTCTTTTGCTGCTGATGTTTATGACGATTATCAAAGTAGAAGCCCAGGTACTTGTAGTTGGTCACGGCCTCTAACTTTGTTCCCTCCAGTTGGATGTTTAGGTTGGGTGACCGTCGTCTGGTGATAAGCATTGGTTTTGTTTTTGTTGTATTTATCTCCAGGTTATTATTTGTTATACATTCCGCTAGCCCTGCTAGTGACCTTTGAAGGCCAATCTTCGTTAGGCTCAACAATACCACATCATCCGCGTAGGATTAATGGGTTAGAGATAAGGAGCCTAGTTTAGGTGGGTGGGATGAGATCTTGTTTAGGCTTGGGGCTAGGTCTACCATGAAAAGATTAAAAAGAAGCGGGGCTAGAACGCCGCCCTGCTTCAGACCTTTGTTAGTATTGATTTTTCTTGAGAACCATGTTCCATTCCCCAGTTTTACTTCCATCCAAGTGTTGGAATAAAGGAGTAAGATTCCTCTCAGTGTTTTATCAGGGATGTTCCAGCTGCGCAGTTTCCTCCATAAGATGTTACGATCTACGCTATCGAAGGCCGCCTTTAGGTCGATGAAGCATAGGTGGAGGGGCTGTTTCCTTCGTAGGTAGTTGACAGCTAACACTGAGAGAGACAGTATGTTTGTCATTGTCCCGGTCCCTTTCCTGAAGCCTGTTTGATTGGGCGGTATTCTCTTTGTGGCGTCAGACCAATTTGTTAGATCTTTCAGGATTAGGGATGCAAAGTACTTCGCCTCTACGTCCAGGAGAGAGATCAATCTGTAATTTGATGGGGATGTTCTGTCTCCTCCTTTGAAGATGGGTGAGATTCTGGAGCCTAGCTAACTTGATGGTATTTGGTTTTCGCTTTCTATCTCATTAAATAATTTTTTTAATTTTCCGCTCCAAAAGTCCGGATCAGTTTTGAAGACTATTGGTGGAATCCCGTTCGGCCCTGGAGCTCCGCTGCCACGAGTCTTCCTTAAGATTCTTCTTATGTCCTCTTCACAAAACCATGTGTGTCTGGACTTATTTGTTGTCTCCTTCTTCTCCCGTGGGTGAACCGTGTAACAGTGAGGCCTTGTTGTCCAGAGATCCCCGTCTGGTGATTGATTTGCTCTGCCTTCTTCCTTCGGGTATAAAGTTTGCGTGCGGGGGGTTTTGAGTTCACTACTGGATGCGGTGCTCACTTTTCTTTGTTTGACCCCTATATTGGTGTTTTGTTGGACTAATCCTGTATTGGACTGGTCAGGTGTTGCCTCTGAGAACCTCTGTGTTAATAGCGCGGCCCAATCTGCTTCTTGGACATTAGATGTTATTGGGTTTGAAGGATGGTTTAAACTGTTAATGATCCTCCAGAATGCGTTTGAGTTAGTATTCTTTGCTGTGCAGAGTAATTTTGCCCAGATGCCATCCTTCAGTGATCTTTTATGTTCCCACATTTTCTTTTTATACTCTTTCTTAAGGTACTGTCTTGGAGCCCAGTCTTTTGGGGACATAGTTGTCTTTTTTAATGCTCTGGCGTTTCTCCTTATTTCTATTTTGAGCTTTACCAGGTTCTTTGGCAGTGGAGTGTTGTTAGTTGGAGGTCGTGATTTTTTTGAGATGGACATAGTTTTTGTTAGCTTTTCCGTAAGGTCCTCCCATTTTTGTATTTGGTTGCCTATTGTTGTCTCACTCTCCGTATTTAATTTCTGTACATTTGCCTGCAGCTCGTCAATGTTGGCCATTGTCCAATTAAGTCGTTTCAGGTTGGTGGAAGAGGAACTGTCTCCCACTAACTTGGAGCTACGATGTTTGGTGAGTTTTAGATTAAAAAAAGTATGCTGATATGAATGATCACTTTTTGATGTGTATTCAATTGAAAATTGCTGGCCAAATGGCAATAGTGGAAGTGAAACTGCTGTATAGTCGAGTCTTGAAGAGGTCAAGATCCCTAGATGGGTATACTGCGGCGGGTTGTCACCTGGAGTTCTTACATTGAGGAACCGCAGCCCAAGGAATTCCAAGGATGTTACCAAATGTATGCCGATTGGATCGAAGCGCTCTATTTTAAGCTGGCTTTGTGGTTTAACATTCCAGAATTCGTTGTCAGCTGCTAACATCTCGTCCTCTGGTGTATGAGTTAGATTTGAGTTAAAATCACCTGTTAGGATGACTTCCCAGGTGGGATTGTTGTTTCGAATGTTCTTAATTGTGGATACTAACTGATCCAGCTGGGCTTGTTTCTCTTTCCCCTGTGGAGGTGCGTAGAAGTTAACCAATAGTACCGGAGCTAGTCTACCAGATAAAGATAGTTTTATTAATTGCATGTTTGGCCCTTGCGGGTCTATTTGTTCTGATTTAATATTGATGTCCGACGAGATATAAACTAATAGTCCCCCTTTTGGTCGACCGTAATTGAAGTTTTTTCTTGCGGGGATGTTAAAGTGTGTGTACCCAACAAGAGGTAGCCCCTCGAGTGCCCATGTTTCTTGAAGGGCGATGATATCGCATGATGTACAATTGTGGGGGGGGGCAAACCATCTTCCAGCCATTTCCTGGACCCGGCTATATTCCAAGACAGTAGGTGGAGAATTTCCTGGCTGTTATCCTTTTGGAGTTTTTGGGGTGGTCAGTTTTTCTTCTTTTTATTCAATGTGTCAGTTAGCCAGCGCCATTAATCGTCGTTGTCTTTGGAGTTTGCTTGATTGCCTGTGTTAGTCGGAGGGTGGGTAGCCAGAGATGGGCTATTCCCTCTTGCATTCCGTAATACTGAAACTGCCTGATCATTTTTTCCCGGCAGGTTTTCTTTTTTTTCTTTTATCGCCGGACGTTCTTCAAGAGGGCCTGGATAGCGTGGTTTTGCCGGCCTGGAGAGCCTTATGCCCCATGAGTCAAACCTCTCTCTGAAGGATAATATTAACTGAGCAATCTCTGCCGTTCGCCAGGTTGTTAATGTTTGATCTGATAAGTTATTATTATCTTGCTTGCGCAATTTGGCTGCAAGTAAGTCTGCGTTGGTTAGATGTTGTAGGCCTTCTGTATTGGCGTAGAGCTTAAGTATATTGCCCCTGTTGAGTATGTCGTGCCTCCCCTGAGTTTCATATTCTGGGGTGAAGAGGAGTTGTTTGAGATGTAGATCGTCTTTGCTAGACCAGTTCCCAGAGCCTTTCCCCGATTCTAGTCTGCTATCTGTTCCAATTCCGCAATAAGGCCCAGTCCCGGCAGATATTTGTGTTCCATGCATACCGATTGCCTGTGCGCATTGGGATGTCGTAATCCTTGTGATCCGATTGCTCTCTTTCATCAAGCCTCCCCTCATGACTGGGCTGGTCTGGGGGACTCTGGTATGCTCCATCTCTGTCCCACTCTCTGAGTTGGCGTCCTCCTTGAAGTTCAAATTTACACTTCGTCCTCCGCGACTTAGTATAATGTTTATGTCCGCGATAGGGGGTAAGCTTTTTCCTCCCCCGACCTGGAGTTTCTAGTTTGGGGTTCTTTCAATGATTTTAGGTGGTACCTCTTGCTTGTTGATTTCATTAACAAGCTGGTCTTGCTTGATAGTCCCGCATGGTGCACCTTGAGACTTGTTTTGACTGGGATTTGATTCTTCTCTGCCTTGTAGGCAGCGTTTAATTCCTTCAGGCCACTTTTCCAGATTCACGTCGGCTTTTTGTCTGGCTGGTGTTAATGTTTTTTTCTTTGCCGCCTCTCTACATTTTGCTGTTATCTCCGATGTGGTAGGTTTCCCTAGGGGGCCAATTGGTTGTGTCAAACTCCCGCTTTCTATGCGGCTGCTTTTTTCCGCGGTGTCGTCTGTCTGTGTTAAGTTGCCCGAACCCAGCGTCGGGTGTGCGTCTCTGTTATTTGTTTCGTCTGTAGGTGCTACTCCAGTGCATGTGCCAGGTTTGCTTGTGACCTCTGCGGGTAGGACCTCCTTTCCTTTTTTTGTTAAGAGCTGTTGTCTCGATGAATAGTGTGTTTGGTCTGATGAATCATCAGTTTGCCTTGTCGTGTTTAGAGTTTCTTCCTTGCTGTTGGCTGAGGTGAATATGGGGAACATTCTTGCCCCTTCCTCCGTGTGCCCTGTTAGTTGTTTGTTCCTTGGTTTCCTTTCCCGCTTTTTTTGACGTCTAGTTAAGGTTGTTTTTTTGTTTGACGATGATATATTTAACGTTGGGCTTGCTTCTGCCATGTTCTTTTCTTTATGTAGGTCTATTTCTGAATTCTTGGCGAGATTATGATCAGTAATGGTTTTAGGTGGTTTCACTTTGGGGGGATACGGGTCTGATTCTTTTAGAGCCAGTATTTGTTCTATTAGGTTGGGGAGAAGGTTCAGTTTGTCTATGATTGGACCACAGGAGCAGGGGCTTTGTTCCATTGTATACTTTGATTAAGCTTTTAATATCAGGTTGTTTAATTTATCGAGTTTGTTGTCGATCCCCGCAATGTAGTGGGCTATGGTATTCATTAAGTCAATTTGGGTGTCCATTTTGTCGGATTGCCAATTTAATGCCGTTGCTGATGACTGAAGGGTTTCTATTACTGAGCGAAGCAGCCCTGAATGGATTGCACTAGCACTCTGTTTGAGATTTTGATTGAATCGAGGGTCAACGCGCTCTTGGCGAGGCGAGACGTTGCTGGATGTTGGAGATACAGGTGTTCCTTCTCTGATTTTTTCCGATGTTTTTTCTTGGCTTCGCGACTGAGTAGTTTGCCCTTCTTCTTTTACGTTACGCAGTTTTTTCTCTGGGTTTTTTCCCCCTTCCTGATTAGTTTTACTTGTGTCTTGCAGCTTTTCATTGTTAGTTATAGGGCTTGATATGAGGCTTAATGCTTTTCTTTCCACCAGGTTTGCTTCCCCTTTGTAATTGTTTATACTTATGTCTTGCATCAGTACTTTTTTTGATATTGGACTTGATGTGAAATTTAGTAGCTTCAGCCATGACGTTTCTGAGGTGTTCTGGCGAATAGATTCCATTTGGCTTGTATTTTCTTCCCTGTGTATCTGGACTTTGGATATCTGAGACTCTTTGTCAAATAATTTCGCTGTTTGCGGTTTTGTGGGGGGACTCTGTAATTTAGTTTTTAAAAATGTTGTGAAGAAGGTTAGTGCTGCTTTGGATGTTGTAGGTGATACATTAGATGCTGATTTTTCTACACACGTCGGTTCTTCCCTCATCCTCTTGCTATCTGGAGTGGCCTCTGTTGGGACTCCAGTCGCCTGTATTATACTTTGGCCCTGGATAGGGATTACTCCTGTGCTGCACTTTTGTGGCAAGGTGGATTTCCGGACACGGCGCTCCCCAGGTTCTCCCTGGGGGTGTACCATTACTATTGTCTCATCCTGGTGCTGACTTTGGCGAGATGGAGTAGTTAAGTTTGCCCGAGATGCATGGTGAGTTAATCTTCTGAATATAGATGGTAAGCCTTTATTAAAGGCGAACTTCTCGGGGGTTAGAGGCATGGGGAGGCCTGGGAGAGATTGTTGGGACGTTAGGAGAGTGGCTCCAGGATTTTTCAGAAAAAAGAAAGCTTTGTTTGACTCTAGTTTCTCTCTCCCGTCCTGCTTTTTTTTGTGAACATTGTTGCAATTGGGGAGATAAGTGGGGTGTGTAACACTGTTGTTGGTCCTTTTTTTTGTGTCCGTGATGTTAAGTGACGTTTCTTCCTGGTTTGCGTTGCACTGATCGGCTAGTGGGGATTTCCTTGCCTTTGAGGTTCTTTTTTTTTGCTTTGGTGATCTCCTAACCCTGCCTGATCTCATCCTTTCAGGATAGGGTGAGTAGCTTAGATGGTTTAATTGTTACTTTGGGGGCTCCCACGACAAGTCCGAACCCAAGCCGATTGCAGGATTCAGCGTCCCCCTGCCCTGCCCTGATCACGCCCACCCTCCTCCTCCGTGAGTGCTGCTGCTGGTGTTTATGCAGTTCACCCCTACTGCCTTCTGAGCATCTCTGTGTGCCTCCTATGTCTCCGTGTGCTTCCTGCCTCGGCCTTTCTTAGGTCATGGGTTGCGGTGGGCTGCGGTCCCAACGCTGCAGTTCCAACGCTGCTCCTGCTGGGGACCGCTGTTTGGTGCTCTTAGCGCAGCTTGACACAGCTGTGGTTCGCAGCGGCTCGCGTTCTTCTTGCCTGCCGCTCCGCAGTTCCCGCTGCTCCCGCTATGACAATTCCCGCTATGACTCCCGCTATGACTCACTGGCGGACTTGTGGGCTCGCGGGCTGTGGGCTATAGGCTCTCTCCCTTCCCCGCTGCTTCGCCTGTCTCATCTGCGCAGCTCGAGGGTGGGGCTGCAACCGGGAGCCTGCTACCGGGAGCCTCAGCCTGCTGCCTGCTGCCTGCCGTCTCCTCGCTCCTCGCTCCTCGCTTCTCTCAATGACTGCAGGGCTCTGGTGCGGACTCTGGTGCGGTGCGAAAACACCGAATGTGGTTTAGTTAACGGATGCATGTACTGAAGCTGGTTTAATTTTTAGATTTATATAGCGCCGCTTACTCGGAACATGATAACATGCCAATAAATACCAGGTAGTAAACAACAAGAGATGCCAGTGCCGCTACTCAATTCAACAAAAACCTGTTTTCCTTCAAAACATCTGAATAAAAAGATATGCGTTGTATTCTTATTTACTTTCAATTATTTTATTTGGTTCAATGCTTATTTTTACTCATATTATTGGTTTTAAAATGTTCAAACTTTACATTTTTAAGACCTTATGTACACAACGAAAACATTGTTATTCACAAAAACATTTCTACATTTCAAAAAGGTTCGTTCAAACACTCAATCATGCCTCACTCATACCGTTACAGACAACATAAGTTAACTATATATCTGCTGGAATTGTGATATTCACAGAACAGCTATTAGCAATTTATTTTCTCAAAAGGAAGCCTATTCAGTTTCGAATTCCTTTAGCTTATTCTGTCCTTTTGGCTTTTTACAGTTACGCGTTTCGAACTCGCGTTGTTGAGGAGTTCTCATCAGGACCATAGTCTGCAAAAAAAGGGGAAAGACACCTTTCTTTAGGACATATGTCTTTACTTGCTATGTGCATGCTGTCACCTCCATCACTACTAGCCTCCTTATCTTACCTCTTATGTAACACAGTGCAGAGGATGTGAGTTTGCCCCGACGTGCAATCAATTCTTTTACAAGGAAAATGCAGAAAGACACAACTCACATTCGACATTTAAGCGTCCATATCCATCCATCACACTTATTATTGTGCCACTTACTTTTGTGTAAAGATGGGGATGTTCGACTTTGTTCGACTGCCTGGCACTCTGACAAAGAAAAATTGCCAAGAAGTTGTAAATTACAACTTGGCCACTTTGCTACGTTTCGGTTACTTAAATTAATCGGCCTCTTCTTACATAATTTGTGGGCTCAGGCTTCCGTATCCAATGGTCGTGTGCTCCCGCCTGAAAGGAACAGGAGGAGATGGCATTAGACATCCAGGCGTCTGAAGTTCGTTTGTGGCCAAGGGTCAGTCCAGATACGCATAAATCTTTACCTTAAAAGATTGGGGCACAGAGCAAGAAATGCTTTCCTTCCTCGTTCGGACACCGCGTCAACAGTGAATGGCGTGGGCTTCCGGGTTCGCAAGGGATCATGGGAGATGTGGTTCAGGCTAGCTGTGCCAATTATATGCACCAGCTCGATTCTATGCATGTTACTACTTTCGATTGAGTAACTGTATCTTTCCTTTGGCGTTTGCCACAATGTGTAGTCCACTTTTACACTCTGTGGTGTGCGCTATTACTGTTCGTCATGTATCCGTGCTCCTAAATTTTACATGGACTTTGTGCTATGTGGTAGGGCACGTCTGGAGTGGGATGTTTGTATTTATGCCGAATGGGTTGTGCGTAATTGGTGATACTGTTTTGTATCATATCTTCTCTCTCAATCATGTTCTGTCAGATGTACGAGGGATCGTGGGATATGTAGTTCGACTCAATTGGTATGCCTCTTCGCAATTGCCCAATGATCTTGGTCTTATCATCGTTAGTGGAGTCTTTCGTGGGTCTACGTGTTGATAATAAGAACCTCAGGCCAACACCAGTTGTGGGTAGTCTACAATTATAGAACCACCTGGCACTCTCTCTGATGGGCTGTACTGTTTCCCTATTTCAGCATTGTCCACAAGTGCTACCAATTTCAATAATCCTATCGGAGATTTCAACACAACTTAACATAGTTTGAACATCTCTGTTAATTCATTCAAACCCTTTATGGCAGAGTTAAATTTGACTATAAGCATTGCTTCTCTTCTCGAGAGCTTCGCTTCCAAGTTACCGCCTCATACGTCATTGTCAACATTCGAGATTACTGTCCAGATTAGGTCTGTTTCTTTATGATTTTTTTCTCGCCAATGGTTTACAAGGGGTGCTGTCGCTACATTGTACTTTATTCTGGATTTATGCTGTTGTATCCTGAGTCTCACCTCTTGATTGGTTTTCCCAATGTACACTTGGTTACAGGGACATATGATTCCATATATCACGTGAATGTCTCATGTTTCCAGATTATGTTTTAATGTTCAAATATGATTCCTTCTTTTGTTGTATCACAACATGAGCATGTACCGCATTTATTATGTCCTTGAATGGGCGGTAGACCTAACATTGTTCTTAAGTTGGGATTGTTTTCTTGTGGAAGTGCTGCTCTTACTAATTGATTAGCAATGCTGCAGTTCTTTTTGAATGCAAATAATGGTTCTTGTGTGAAAGCTTCATCCAGATTTTTTAGTAAGTGCCAGTTTTTTTTACCATCTTTTTTAGTGCATTAGAGTTTGGTTAGAATGTTGAAACAAACACCATTCTGTTGGTTTCTTTTTTTGTCTTTCTTTCGAATAAGCTTTCTTGTGGTGTCCACCACGCCCTCTTGAGAGATTTTTTCAATAATTCTTTGAGGTATCCGCGTTGCAACAAATTATTTGTCAGATTTTCTGCGTGTCTTAAGTACTCATCCTTGTATTGGCAATTCCTTCGGATTCTTAAATATTGCTCATATGGGAGATTATCTTTGAGGCTCCGAGGGTGATTACTTTTGAAATGGAGGGCCTTGTTGCGGTCTGTTGCTTTTTTGTAGAGGGTTGTAACTAGACCGCCTTCTGAGGGATATACCTCTACATCTAAGAATGGCATTTTTTCCTGTGAATGGTCCATGCTGAACTTAATTGTTGGGGTTCTATTATTGATCCAGTAATGGAATTTCTTCAAATCCTCCACTGACTCGGTCCAGACAAAAAAAATATCGTCGATATATCGGTACCAATTATTTATCCATTGGGCACATGGATTATCCCGCTATATAAAAGTCTCCTCATATTTCGACATAAATAAGACTGCCAATTCTGGGGCGAAGGGGCATCCCATCGCCACACCGCCTGTTTGGAATAAAAACTCTCCATTAAAATTAAAATAATTATTTTTTAATGCAAATTCTGCAAGTTTTAGAATGAAAGCCGTTGGTATTTGATGGGGTCTTTCTCTCTCTTCTAGAAATGCTTCTAACACATAAATCCCCTCTTCTTGCAGGATTTGTGTGTATAAGGACGTAATGTCCATTGTTACCATCCAGTGATTGTCTTCATTGTATTCGATTGTCATCAATTCATTTATAAAGTCTGTGGTATCCTGTATGAATGATTTCACATGTGATAGAAAAGGTTTAAGAAAAAAATCAACAAACTTAGAAATAGGTTCCAGTAGTGATTCGCAACCAGAAACTATTGGGCGTCCCGGGGGTGTTTTTTCATTTTCATGTATTTTTGGTAATACATAAAATATTAAGGTCCTTGGATGTTTAATTTTTAGGTACTCCATCTCCTTTTTGCCCAGGAATCCCTGTTCAAAGCCATCGTCAATGATTTTATGTAATTCATGTTTCAAGTCTGATGTTGGATCTTTATTTATTTTGCAGTAACATGAAACATCGTTGATTTGTCTTTCCACCTCAAGAATGTACAAGGCCTTGTCCCAGACCACAATTGAGCCCCCTTTGTCGGCCTGTTTTATTATGACCGAGGTATCCTTTTTCAAGTTCAATAGTGCTTGTGACTCCACGTTTGATAAATTATGTTTGGTCCATTTTCTCTTTGTTTCCATTTCAGTCGCCGCAGATAGAATCGTTCTTTCGAACATGTTTACTTCTTTAGGCACCTTGCTGGTAGGGGGGCAGAAGACAGATTTATTCCTTAATCCCGTAGTTTCTGTTGGAGATTGATATATATTTTCAGCAAAAAAGGATTTTAATCTCACTTTTCGCCAGAATTCAATCACTTCTGTTTTCAATTTAACAAAGTCCGTCTGTCTAGTTGGGACAAATGTTAATCCTTTTTTCAATATCTTCTCTTCATCACTTGTTAAGACTTTATTTGATAAACTGAATATGGGTGACAGGGCTAGTTCTTGTAATTCTGTTGTCTTGTCGACATCTCCCATGGTTGTTGGTTGTATCTTGTTTTTCCACAGGGTTTTGTTTGGCCCCTGGCTAAAAAAGATGGTCCTTGATGTTGCTGTTGGAATCCTCCTTGTCTGTTATTGTTTCTCCGTGGAGATGAATTATCTCCCTCACTACCACTCCCAGAAGAGGATGTGTCAGAAAATGTAATAAAGTTGTTTTGTGATCTCCCCTGGTATTCCTGGAGATGTTTCCTTGCTTCTGGTCTAGTGTAAAAAGTCCGGTTGTAGGAAAGGATACACTTTCTCTAGGTTAAAATTCTTTTTATCCTTTTCAAATTGTGCTGTTTTTTGATTTATCGTGTAGTCTTTAAACTCTCCAATATCTTTTTGGACTTTTTCAAGTAGTGTTTTTTCATCAGTTATTAATTGATTTGTCAAAATTGCGGCTTCTAGTGTTTCTATTTCTTCCAATTAATCTTTGGACAGTCTTTGGGCTGTTTCAATAGTGAGCACCATCAGGTCCCGGCTACATTTTGTTTCTATGTAGCTATAGCCTTTTTTATATAGGGGGTCTTCTGTAAAAATTACAGGAACATTTTTGATCTGTAATCCGCCTGGAATTGTTCCACTTCTTAGATGTTGAAGTAAGAAGTGACCATGCAGGTCAGTGCGAATTTGTTTTTTCTTTAGTCTAGTTAATTTATCAATTTCATTTTGGTTCTGAGCAGAGGTACTTAGAGATGCAGAGGCGAATAATGGGGGCATAGCAAGCAACTTCTTTATATGTTCCTCGCTGTAAGCAAATGTTTCATTTTCAGACATACTATCACAAGATTTTCACCAACTCTCACCATAAGGTCAACATCCACTTCAAAATGACACGGATGCAGAACCCTAATCTCTGCTAAAATTCACAATATATACACAATCCTTACTCAGCTTATTTCAACTGGGAAAAGAACCACACAGGCCTTCGCCTGCGAATACCACAAAAAAACCACCACTGGGTCTGGGCTCCCAACAGCACAGCTTTGCTACAAGCTACTAATAAACAACAAGAGATGCCAGTGCCGCTACTCAATTCGACAAAAACCTGTTTTCCTTCAAACCATCTGAATACAACGATATGCTTTGTGTTGGAACTGGGGTCACCAGTCCCCTAGGGTAGCATGGCACGAGCGGGTAGGTATCCGAAAGCACATGTGTTAAGCGATCATGCAGCACACACTCACACTGAGACAGAAACCTGGGCACGCAATAAATGACTCCACTCCAGAGCTTGTATAAAAACAAGTGATTTGTATTAAGATAAATAATCAGATAGATAGAGCAGGATCAGGGAAATCATAAATTCATTTAAAATACATGTGTCTCAAAACTTGCGATCAATATTAGATGAATAAATATCCGTTCTGCAATAAACATTAAATATTGGATCAATAAATAGTTAAATACATTTTTAGTGGGACACAGGCCCGACCTACGCCTTGCTTCTTGGTCAGTACCTGAAAGGAATACATCTCAAAGTCATAAGAACAACACTGCATTAAGCATCAATATCCATTTCCTCAGGTAAACAAAGGGACAGTTCCATAACAGAAACATCTCCCCGCTGCAGGAATAAACAATTCGTTACGTGTAGTTCAAACATTTCCTTAAATATGAAACATTTCATTTGCCACAAAAGTATGTGGACGTAACTCTCCTCCTGTAATAGGAATTAAACATTTCATTAAGAATAATTATTCCATATAACAAGGTTGGGCATCCCTTTGGGAGAACTTCTCATTGGGCCCAGCTAACCATTGCATTAGCCAGCACTAACTAGGAGAAAACATTGCAATCTAGGTAACCATCCCCTTGTGCAGGTTTAACTGTATCAGGGCTACACCAACATTCCATCAGGGAAGTAGAAATCCCTACATTGAGCAGGTGTAAGTAGATCTCTGTTATAGCAGGGGTATGAGACCCTTCCCTGGGCAGGAGTAAACATTGCCTCAAATGAGGTCAACACCTTTCATTAGGCATAAAGTATTTCTTTAGGCATCACACACCATCCTATTACCTGATGCCTGAACAGGCAGGGCCTTCCCCCTATTAATCAGGAGCTTACAGGTAAAACATTTCCTGCAATAGAGATAATCAGTTTAGCAGAAGTAAAACACTTCACTGAGGGTAAAACATTTCATTAACCATTTCCTTAGGCAGGAATGAAACTCCTATGGCAGGAATAAAAACACACCACTGCGGATAAAACATCTCATTAGGCAGTGTAACTATATCCTTATAGCATTAACGTTCCCCTACTCAGCAATCAACAGTTAACAACTCTTCAAGGCAGAGATAACCATTTTTAACAGGCAAGCCTGAGCTTAGAAGACTTGGTTTATGCATGTAAAGCCTTTTAGTAAATGTAAACATTTCTTTTAAAGCAAGGAGCACCTCACTCCATAACTGTGGGCATGTGCTCCACCTTTCAACCAACATGAATAAATGTTTCATTAGTCAGCAGACACAGTTCATTATGCAGCTGTTGGCGTTTCCACCCCCAGGCCAGGATCAACATTCTAATTCCTACATTAAGCAGGCATAAACCTTTCAGCACCCAAGAGTAATCCTGTAAATAAGTAGAGGTTATAACACTGGGGCAGGGGTGTAATAAAACTTCTATAGTTCAGAATAATCCTGGTTCCAAGCAGGAATAACCACTTCAAAACTCTTCCCCAATCATAGGTAATATCCCCCTAATCAGGAGTAAACATTACAGGGAAGGAATCAGGCATAGGCATTTCATTAAGTAACTTATAAATAGAACATTACTCATTGCTAGAGAGCAACATCTCATTAAGCAAGCACAAACCTTGCTTTAGATTAGTAAAACATTTCTGTTAATTAAGGTGAACATTTCAATAAGCAATTCAGTAAAGCATTCTCAATGAGCATTTTACTATGCCTTAGACTCCCCTATGCAGGGCTAAGCCATCGCAGGTGAACTCAGTATGTCTTTAGGCCTACGCCGGAACCAGGGCCCAAACAGTTAATGAATGGCAAGCCTGTCCTCAGGCATAAACAGTAACTTAATGGCCTCCACGTCACTAGAGGCACATAGGGGCCAACAGGTGGGCACTTAAGGTCAAAAATACAGCGTTTCTCTGGGGCCTACAAGAGAGCGCTTGGAGGCACAATTACAGCGCTTCTATGGGACATTCAAGAAAGCGCTTGGAGTGAAATTACAGCGCTTCCCTGGGCACTACCTCAGTTCCTCACATGACAGCGCTTGGCCACAGGCAATGCCGGGGACAGCGCTTCAGCAGGCAATCAGGTTTAGATAATAGCACCCTGCAGGTACAGCACTTCACAAGGCAGCAACCCCCTTCAGTACCTCAGCACTCTTCACAGGGACAGCAAAGGAGCGTTGGGGGAGCAGGGAGTCAGCGCTTCAGAAGGCAGCAACTTCTAGAGCCACAGAAGTTCTTGGTGACACAGCGCTTCAGGGGGATAGCGCTTTTCAGGATTCACAGCGCTACGATATAGCAGGCAATTCACAGCAGAGGTAGCGCTCGGCAGACAGTTCATTCCAGGTAGCGCTGCTGAGGGGCACCACAGAATATAGCGCTTCAGGCAGGAATCACGCCCAGGATTCTAGCGCTTCACAGACAGCAGGGTGCAGGGCTATAGCGCTTTGGCCCACACGAGGTGGGGGCAAGACCAGCAGGTCTAATAACATTCAGTTCAGGATGCTGCAGTTCAGGCAAATATAGCGCTTCAGAAGGCAGCAACCCCCTCCATTACTTCAGCGCTCTTCACAGGGTCAGCAAGGGCAGCGCTAGATATACAGGACAGGTGACACCCCAGTAGCAGGTTAGCAAGGGAGACCCCACGTGACATCAGGAACCGCAGGGTCAGTACCGCGCCAATACCTGTTTGCTTCTTCAAAAGTCCTGTGAGGATTTAATTTCTTCTTAGCGCTTTAGGTTTCTTGCGCCCTTGTAAATAGAAGCTTAGTTTCTTGTTGGCGTGATGTTTCTTGCGCCCTTTGGTTTCTTGTTTCCTTGAAGGGGGTTAAGTTGGTGGCTGGTGTTAGATCTCCTCAGCCAATCCCCTCAAGTGGTCCCTGGGGGTTCCCTTCCATGGGGTTAGGTCAGTGGGGGGGGGGGGTACAGGATGCCTCAATACTTGTAAAGCAGCACTCTAGGCCCTGTCATTTCCAGCATCATAAGACCCTGCCCTGACCCCCACTGCCTATCCTCCTGCGTAGGTTCTTCCCCAGGTCTTCCCCTCAGTCACTCTGACAGGAAAGTTTTCCTTCCTTTCCTTATACAGTGTCAGTTGACAGTTGGCAGTGGCAGTTGGTGTCACCTCACCTGTTCCAGAAGGTTCCAGGGGGTTCTAGGAGGTTCCACCATTCTACCTGTGGGCAGGCTGGCAGGCTACGTTGATACATTGTTTGGAGGGTTCCAGCCAGGCCCTAGCCACTAGAATGCGCCCACTAACCCCGCTGCAGCAGCAGTGGTCAGTGGCAGCCATGTTAGGGGTATAAGACACCTGCATCTT
This sequence comes from Lissotriton helveticus, assembly GCF_964261635.1. NCBI lineage: Eukaryota > Metazoa > Chordata > Amphibia > Caudata > Salamandridae > Lissotriton > Lissotriton helveticus. Next base: position 778,428,592 of record NC_136063.1, on the reverse strand, counting down.
AACATCAGTTTCACAGTACACAGGGCTTTCCTCCCTACACAAGGCCTATACATTGTTGTTACAATAGGGACATTCTAAATTAAAAGGGGTAAAAAAACGAAAAATTTCTGGGGAAAGGGCCAAGTCCCACACATCTCCCCCCCAGCCAAAAGCCAGGGTAGTCCGATCATTCCCTTGATGGGCTTCCCTGCTTGGGGCGGAAAAAGGTGGACGCAGGCCCAATACCACCATAACATTCTCGCTAATCCAACCACCCCACTGGTGTTCCCCAGTGAGATGCAGCCAGAACGGACCTCTAAACAATTCAGATGTCTCTGGCCCTTGCTCTCTCTCAGAGTGGGGGGCAGTAGCCCCAGGCCCGTGGTACCCTTTCCACTCTCCTCCTCAACCTAGGGTCTAAACCCTTAAGTTGAATTGGTGACCGGGGCGAGACCTACCTCTCCCTGCACCCCCTCCCAGGGTTCCGCACCCTCCCACCTGGAGTAGTACCCCTGAGAGTCACAACCGGGGGAACTCTGAATACAGAGATTCCTCCCGCCAGGTCAGGCAACCCCTGAACCTGGCCACCCAACCCAGGATCTGAACCCCGTGGCTGGACCGGTGCCAGAGGAGAGTCCTTCCTCCCTCTGCACCCCCTTCCAGGGTTCCGCACCCTCCTCCCCGGATAGGTACCCCTGGAAGTCACATTGGTAGGGTCCATAGTTACTGGTACCCCACCCTCCAGGTCAGGCAATCCCTGCACCTGAAACCCCAGTCCAGGTTCTACACCCCGTGACTGGTCCAAACCCCGAACCTCGGGTACGCTGACACCATGGAAGTACCTGGCACACATGATTTCAAGGTCTTCAGCTCTGTCTCTGTTAGCTGAAGCCTGTGCACCAGCTTCCCTTCCTTCATTGCAAGGCTCATACTCTCCCTTTTCTGCTCTAACCTCTTTGACGACACACACTCCCTTCCAAGGTTCTCTGGTGTGCCCGCCTCCCTGGGTGTGACCTGCTCCTCCTGTCCCCATCCCCTCTCCCCTCTGGGTGGGCTCCTACCCGTGCCCCCAAAGTGGTACGGAGTTCATTCTTTCCTCCGCCCAACAGGCACCCCCATCCCCTGACAACACTCCAGTACGCCAGGTGGGGACTCAGATAATTTAGGAAAAGGTTCTAGGATGTGGGTGACAGTATAGGTCAAACAGGCCCTGATACACTCACAGGCTAGACAGTGGAGGGGTCAATTCCTAAGGCTTGCACACACAATAATTGTGCAGCCCAATTGCTGTGCACCCTGTCCCAATGGAGGGTGCTGCATGGTCACAGGTCCTGGATCCCACCGCTCGACACCAATATGTTGGAACTGGGGTCACCAGTCCCCTAGGGTAGCATGGCACGAGCGGGTAGGCATCCGAAAGCACATGTGTTAAGCGATCATGCAGCACACACTCACACTGAGACAGAAACCTGGGCACGCAATAAATGACTCCACTCCAGAGCTTGTATAAAAACAAGTGATTTGTATTAAGATAAATAATCAGATAGATAGAGCAGGATCAGGGAAATCATTAAGCATGGGCGTAAAATCCGTTACGCTCGCGGATTTTTCGTATTTTCGGGGAATCCGCAATCCGCGAACTCTCGCGGATGCGGCGAGAATACGCAAAATCCGCGCGAAGCGGATTTTTTGTTTGTGTTCGCACTGCTCGCGCTGCTCGCGGTCCGCGGCGCGGGCAGGAACAATCTCGCACTAGCGAAAGTACAAAAATTACTTAGTAAAGGAAGTGGCCCAGTCTCCAACTTCCTGTTCCTGTCCAGCAAGCTCCTCCCATAGGGGTGGGGTGAAGGAAGTGCCCCAGTCTCCAACTTCCTGTTCCTGTCCAGCAAGCTCCTCCATTTCCTGGCCACTTTTCGATCATTCTTGACTGGGAAGGATTACTTTTTGTGGTTGCTGCTGGATATTTGGATTTGAGGCTTTTTGGATTACTTTTGGATTCGAATTTTGATTTCACAAAGAAGTAAGTTGATGTTGTTTGTTTGTGGTGATTTTTGTGTGTGTTTTTTTTTCCGACTTTTTGGGGGGAAAATCTGCAAGTTCGCGAGCTGAGGATGTTTTTGCTTGTGTTCGCACTGCTCGTGTCCCGCGCAGCAACAATCTCGCACTCGCGAAATTGTAAAAATTACAATTCTGCTGCACATGAATTGAAAACCACCAGGCTTATTTATGGGTGCATGGATGATACAACTGTTTTGTTGAAATTATTTTTGTTAACATGATTCTGTGCTCTGATGTCATCCATTATGCCCAGGGGGGCCCAGAATCGGTCTGTTCGCGGATTTTGTGGGTTTTTGCCACGTTCGCGCCGTGAAGCAACAATCTCGCACTCGCGAAATTGTAAAAAATGCAATTTTGCACCGGAAAACCACCAGCAGGCAGCATAAGCCTTCTGAAAATGGATGGATGGCATTGGATTGTGGTGATTTGATTTGTGTTGTGTGTTTTCACTTTTTGGAGTAGGGGTTGGGTGCTGGCTATGTTGGTGGTGGCCATTTTGAGGCATGGTCCTGGCCATGTGGATGGGGGGGTCAAGCGGCCATTTTGAAGGCAGGCAGTGAGCTATGAGACATAGGCCTACACCCATTGTGCCCTGCTTTCACCCATGGTGCCCAGGCGGAGTCAGGGGTACATGAAAGCACAACCCTCTGTGTGTGTGCTCTCTTGGATCAATGTTAAATTCCTGTTTCCCAAAAATTTAGCAAATCCTAATTTTGAAAATTCCATATTGTGTGGTGTGCACGTGTGTATTCATAAATGCCTACTTGCTAACTGTTTATTCAAGCGCTACATATGCAACATTTATATTTACTGATGTTCCTCTGTCTTCATTTGCGTTTAGGTGCACAAAACTACGCATCATCGTTGAGCATCAGTGCCAGGAAGAAGTGCTGCTGCGGCCTGTTGTTAAGACATCTGAAGAAGATGGCTCCAAAAAGAGGTGCCCGTAGGTCCTCTTCCAAGAAAGATGTCTCTACTAAGGAGAAGAAGAAGCAAGTGGCACCACTTACCAAGGCGACTGGTTGCTCAACCAAGACATTTTTTGGGCAACAACAACCAAAAAAACAAAGGCCCACCATGAGTGCTGCACAGGTAGCCTGTTTAGTTGTTGAATCACCAACGACCAGTGATGTTGGATCATCGCAAGAAAGTAGCAGCACGCCATCAACACAGGTTTTAACTCATCTCACAAGTACTATTCAACAACCAAAGCCGCAACAACAACTGCATGGGCTACTAGTACAAGCAGAAGTACATGCGCAAGGAGCTGTCCGAGAAGGAGCTGTCCGAGAAGGAGCTGTCCGAGAAGGAGCTGTCCGAGAAGGAGCTGTCCGAGAAGGAGCTGTCCGAGAAGGAGCTGTCCGAGAAGGAGCTGTCCGAGAAGGAGAAGGCCGAGAAGGAGAAGGCCGAGAAGGAGAAGACCGAGAAGGAGAAGGCCGAGAAGGAGAAGGCCGAGAAGGAGAAGGCCGAGAAAGAGAAGACCGAGAAGGAGAAGGCCGAGAAGGAGAAGGCCGAGAAGGAGAAGGCCGAGAAGGAGAAGGCCGAGAAGGAGAAGGCCGAGAAGGAGAAGGCCGAGAAGGAGAGGTCCATGGAGACTTGCAAGTAGAGGTCAGTGAAGATGGCCATGGAGCGGTGCAAGTTCCCACAATGGTTGTTCTTCCAGAAGTAGGGGCACAGGAGGAAATTGACTTTGGAGCCGGGGTATCATGTCAGGAAGACGAAGCCACTCCTCCTGATGATTCATTTTCTCCCAGCTCCCCAGCAAGGAAAAGATCAAGGAGGATGTGTAGAAGTTCCTCTTCAAGCCCCGCTCCATCAGACGATGATCTGGATCTGGATTGGCAACCATCTCCGACGTCTGAGAGGGAGGCACCCCATGAGCTGCGAAAGGTATCAAATGTTAAAAGGAAGGGCCCCGGAAAGCTTATACTTATGGATCCGAACGTCGGACTTGATGAAGTGGTGCATTCTGATGTTGTTGAAGAGGATGACAGCAATGACCTAGTCATCACACATGTCAGTCCAGCCACACCGGCCATGCAGCAGACAGACATTTACACCCTATCCCGACGTCATGCTGAGCGTGACCCTGGCGACGTGCCACTGGTAGCACCACCAACGCAGTCAAGTAGTACCACAAGTTCAACAAAACCTACAGCTCCCATATTTTCTCCCCGGAGGGGGACTCCATCCCGCTCGACTCCCTCAAGTAAGGTTGCTGCAATAATTGCACAACCCAGTAGATGTCTGCAAGGCTCATCCACCACTGCTTCATCTGGCATTGGCAGCAGTATCACCTCGTGCGGCAAAACCAGAAGTTTCCAGTCCCCAGTTTGGAACTTTTTTAGTGTCCATGAAAAATATGATAACATAGCCGTTTGTTGCATTTGTAAGACTAGAGTTAGCCGTGGTAAGACTGGTACCAACTATGGAACCGGAGGCCAGATAGGTCATCTTGAAAGAAAGCACGCTGTCGAATGGTTTCCGCAGTCAAGGGAAAGCGATCCCAAAGGGCAAGTGGCCAAAATATACCCATAGTAGGTGTTTCATCTGAAGATGATGGGGAGGTAGAAGAAGCGTCAGACATGTGTCCGGTTGCACCCAGTACCCCTTGCAGCATCACACCCTCCGTAACACATAACAGGCACACTGAGAGTCTGGGAGACACACCAATGCGGAAAATGTCAACACTGATCAGAAGTGGGTCGAAGAAGGCATCCGCATCATCCCGTAAATTTGTCCAGCGCACCATTTCAGGCATGTTCTCCTCAGATGCGCAATTTCAACGCAACCACCCAACTGTACGCCTCTATAACACTAAGCTGGCAAAAATGCTAGCGGTGGACCTTCTCCCTTTTTCGTTTGTCGAATGTGTGGGTTTCCTTGAACTCGTGGCAACATTGGCCCCTAAATGGAAGGTTCCTAGCCGGTACTATTTTGCCAGGGTTGCTGTTCCAGCACTACACAAAGAGGTGCTTGAGTTGGTGGGGGCAGCTTTGCAGAAGAGTGCTGTTCACACTATACACCTGACAACAGACATGTGGACCAGTTGCCAAGCCCTTGATTACATGTGCATCCCTGCACACTGGGTCTCTTTTTCAGGGGTTATTAAACAGATAAATGCAGGTGGTGATTTGGTCGAGATTTTTAAGGGTGCTCGTAAACATGCAACATTAGCCATGTTTGGCATGGAGAAAAGTCATACTGCAGTCAACATTTTGGCTGACTTTAACAAAAAGGTCTTGAAATGGCTGCGCCCAAGAAATTGCAAGGTTGGTTATGTTTCTACAGATAATGGCAGGAATGTAGTTAAGGCCATGGAGGACGGTTTCTATATCAGAGTGCCGTGTTTGGCACACTGTATCAACCTTGTTGTGCAAAATTTTTTGAAAAAAGAACTTGCAGTCGACAAAACACTGACCATCTGCAGAAGAATATGCACACATTTCAACCATTCTTTTAAGGCCCGGAAGGAGCTGAGGCGCAAGCAAAATGAACGTAGAATGCCAGTGAAAGCACTTATCCAGGAGGTAGCAACACGTTGGAACTCAACCTTCTACATGCTTGAGCGTCTGCATGAGCTGTTTCCAGTAGTCAATGAGTATTTCTACAACCTGGGTGGTGATACGACAGGAATGATGCTAGCGGTGGAGCAATGGCAGCTAGTTAAAAGCCTGACAGACATGCTTCGGCCTTTTGAGGTCTTCACGCGTGACGTGAGCAGGGAGGACTGTTCTTTGAGCAAAGCTATCCCACTGTTGCTGAAGCTCGAGCACCAAGTCAAGGTGGTGTCTTCACAATTAAAGGACGTTGGAAAGAACGAAGCACATGAGTTGGCGCAGAGATTATTACAACGCCTAGTTAGCAATGAACGGCTTGTAAATATCAAGAAACAACAGCACTACATTTGTGCTACTATTCTGGATCCACGTTACAAAAAGCCATTGTTTGGCAAAGTAATAATTCCTTTTGAAACATCGGATGTTACAGAGTACAAAGGTTGGCTAGCTCAGTCAGCCATTCGTTTTGAAATAGAACGGAAGGAAACTGTAGGAGAAGACAGTACTACTAGTGAATCAGCAGGCGATCAGGCGTCCCAAAAAAGCACTTCACCATCTGTGCCTGTGGCAGAAGTGAGTGACTTTCCCTCTGAGCCGTTAACCACACCAGCAACCGTATCATCTGCACCAGGCGCATGCGATATGTCTGAAGCGAGTTGGCTAACTCAGCTAGGGTTTCCTGGTCCTAGAAAGGACACAGAAGTGCAAAGTACAGGAATCCGGGAGGACATTCTTTCAATGGTGCAGGCCTATCTGGATGACTCAACAGAGGTCAATATTACTGAGGACCCATTGGCGTATTGGCATGGGAAAAGAAAAATATGGCGAGAGCTCACCAACCTGGCTATCAATTACTTGTCTTGCCCACTCGCAAGCGTGTCTTCAGAACGTGTTTTTAGTTCTGCTGGTGGCATTGTGACTTCCAAAAGGTCCCGCCTCTTGCCCGCAAATGTGGAGCGGCTCACCATGATAAAGATGAACCAGCACTTCATACCACCAGATTACAGAGTACGAGAATGCACGCAGGAAGAAGAGGACACCGCCCTACCCGAGGAAAGTTCTCCTCAGTTACCAGAAGTAACCCCGACTGATGATTTAGCAGAGTATGAGGACGAGTTCTGCTTCCCTGACAGCGAGTTCTGAAAATGACTCAATCATTCATTCATTAATTGTAAATAGTCCTCCTTATTCACTTTTATTCCTGTATGTCTGTCTTTCTTTAGCAAGTGCTTCATCACATTCCCAACAAAACTGTAATCACCCAATCAAACAACAAGCACATCAGCAGAACTGTCTTGATTTTGATGCCGCAGCATTCCTCCGGTTCACAACAGTTAGTTGACAAGAACTCAGTCCTGGTCGTCTATCCTGAGTCCTCCTCCTCCAGACTCACCCTATCCATTACCCATAATGCTGATGCCTGGATTCTGCACAATGAAGAAATGAAGAAATGAAGGAGCCAGCCCTCAAACACAAATTACAGGTAAGATAAGCTTTTGGATGGGAGGTAGTATAAAGGAGTATTCGGAGAGGCGAGAGAGTGACAGTGGTACTAGCAGCAAAGTCCTAGGGCTCTTGAATTAACAAAGTCTGTGACAGGCATTTACTTAGGAAAAAATGTGGCCTATTGCACGTGAACGTGTAGGCGTTCTATTGCTCGCTTGCCTGTCTCAGGGGTGCTGTCTCTGGGGTTTCTAGGTTTTAGGGTTGTGTCAGCACCGCTACCACATTTCTAATGTTGATTGCTTTTGATTTGCAGAAAATCCACGCCGGGAAACTCCAGTTGTGGCCCTGCTGCAGAACGCGTTAGGACTCTGTGAATTCCAGGTGGAGCCAGCCCTCAAACACAAATTACAGGTAAGATAAGCTTTTGGATGGGAGGTAGTATAATGGAGTATTCGGAGAGGCGAGAGAGTGACAGTGGTACTAGCAGCAAAGTCCTAGGGCTCTTGAATTGACAAAGTCTGTGACAGGCATTTACTTAGGAAAAAATTTGGCCTATTGCACGTGAACCAACACGATGACAGTGTTCTGTTAAATGAAATTACTGCAAAACCACCACCCACCCAGCTCAAAAGTAGTAAAAAAACAGGTATGCTCAGATAAAGTTTGAAAAAGTATATTTATATCCCTAACAAAATAATCTCCCGCAAGACCCTCCCTAACCCCAACAAATAGTCCTCAAAAGTCCCCAAAAAACCCAACTCCCAATTCCCACCCCCCAAAAGTCTCAAAAAAAGGGGCAAGGGACACTCTAGGGATGCAAGCTGGTAAGTTTGGCCTCCAGGGCATCATGCTTTAGGGCCAGGGCATCATATTTTTCTTGGAGGATGGCTTGCTCTAGGCGGAGGCCCTCCACCACATTTTGAAATTTGTGCCATTTCTGGACCTCCGCCTCTAGGTCTGACACTCTGCGGAGTGCACGGCGCAAGCGACCTTTAACAGTGCTGCGAGGTGCAGCTTTTGCTGCTCGGCGGTGGCGTCTTCCGGCACGGCTCCGGTTCGCTGGAGCACTGTGCTTACCGGCAGAACGTGGGGTAACAGAGGAGGATGTAGACGATGTTAAGTTGGATGCACTGGAGTGCGTGTCATCCCCCTCGAGTTCCACCAGTCACCGATATTCCGCAACAGTTGCTTCCAGCCTCCGTTGCCGGGCCAGTACAGCCAGCATACTCCTCGTTGTTTTGGAGGTTTTAGTATTGCCAAATATATGAAGAAAGAAAGACATAATCTGTAAGCAATGCTCTTTAGGAATATGATTAACACAAAATGATTCAGCAGGAAGTTGTGTCACAGTACAACTAGCAACTAGCCAGGGCAGTACAAAACTATTCAGGCCAGTATCATGGGCGTCCGCAGGGAGGGGCGCTTGAATCACCATTTCCCTTCCCACAACTCTCTTGTATCCTTGGTTTGGTGCTCTTTCATATGAAAGAGATCTGGCAGAAGTGTGTGATTTTTTCTCTGAGCCGTTAACCACACCAGCAACCGTATCATCTGCACCAGGCCCAGGCGATATGTCTGTTTCCCTCCCTCTCTCTCTCTCTCTCTCTCTCTCTCTCTCTCTCTGTCTCACTCTTTCTGTCTCCCTTTGTCTCCCTCTACCTCGCTGTCTCTCTCTCTCTGTCTCCCTCCCTCACCCTCCCTCTGGCTCCCTCCCTCTCTATCTCTCCTTCTGTCTTCCTCTCTCTCTGTCTCTGCCTCTATCTGTCTTTCGGTCCCAGCCTGCTGTAATTACCATATTGTAATTTGTCACTGGGCCACCACTGGATACACATCATATCCTATCTAAGAGTCAGATAGTACCATGATCCAGCTTACCTGTACTCGCCACCGCCACTGTCTCCTTCCTCACAGTCTGTACTTCTTCTTGGTCCGACTCCTCTAGCGCCGCCTCCTCCCCAGATCGACCCTCGGACTCAGAGTCAATGATGACCACATCCGAGCTGGCCCCGCCACCAGATGTTCCACCTACAAAGTAGATTTAAGAATGTTAGATTACACCACTCCACTAGTATTTGGTCTATGAATGAAAAAATGTGAAAACAACTGAAAAATTAATTGACTGTCTACTCTAGTCTAAAGTAAATGTCCCTCCTTCCAGGGAAAGCTGTTGTCTTGCTTAATTTTTTTGTCACAATTGTTGAATGCTTGCTTAATTTTTTAACACACATTATTTTTCTCTGAACAGACAGAAACTGGACTTCTAATGACAAGAGAGGAACATCAACTTGAAACCAGGTGAAAGCTCGGCTCGACCACAAGAAATGTGTACCATTCCAGAACTCATCAAATCAGCACCAAGCACTTTTCCATTTCCAACTAACTTTATTTTAATATATGTGTTTACTTAAACTTTTAATAAAGCTTTTAAACTTGAATTGACTCTGTAGTTTTTCCTCTAGAGAGTCCGGACTAGAGTGACTGAGCGAAAAGTTTTGCAATTTTTGGAAGGAGGAATCTGTGCTGCTGACACTACCAGGTTTATTTATACAGTGTGCCAAACACGCCCCTCTGAAATATTATTACTCTGGTCTTTGGTGTCCATAGTTCGGTTTGTGGAGAATTGTCCCTGCAACAGTAGGATTATTGATTTTGCTCCTATCTAAACACTATTTCGAAACAATTAAATTAGGAATGCTTGGACAACAATAGGTCCTCTATATTTAAAAGAAAACTTACTGGGGCCAGCAAAGGAGCACTCGCCGCCCTGGCCTGCATCCTCCTCCTTTGGAGCCACTGCTGCAGCAGATTTTTCGGTCCGCTTGCCCCTGGGCGGACCTAACATACAACATGAAAGAAATAACAGAAAACATTGATGATTGCTGCTTGCCGATGTCCTTGTCAACCAAATCAAACATTTAGAAAGAACAAGAACCTACTATTTCATCCAAAAAGAGGGCTACAAAGGAAGGACTGCACCTGAGCCTCTACTCTAGGGGCAGATTTACAAGCCCCTTGCAGCTCTTCTGCTCCATTCTTGCGTCAATTTTGTGACGCAGCGCCACAAGAGAGGCGCCATGGTGTGGCGTATATTAACAACGTGGCGCATATGGGAGATGCATCCCATTCTAAAACCCTGCGCCATTAGGGAGCGTTCCAGCGCAAGGGAGGGCGTTCCTGCGCAGGAACGCATGCTAAAAGTGGCTATGGGGAATATATAAAATTTCAATCAGTCATTTAGGACAATGATGCGTCACTGAAACCCTGCGCCTGCATGAAGCAGACTTACGGCTTGACGCAGCATTGCTGGAGCTGCGCCATCGTTGCAACGCAACTCCATCAAAGAGCCGCCTTTACGGCACCGATGCGTAACACTTCGGTGACGTTTTGGGACCATGGTGTGCCGCATTGTAAATACGGCGCACCATGGGTGGTGCTGCCGTGCCACACACTTTGCAGGGATGCGCAGGTAATTGCTAATCTGACACTTACGGGCATACTTACGAGTTCTGAGCTGCACACCTCCAGATGTGCACCAGAACAAATACGTAACACAAAAATAACCTTGCGTCACGGCAGATGCGCCGCTATTACAATGCGGCAAACCCTGGCGCAAGGGTAGGCAGATGCGTAACGCATCTCGTGACGAAATAGGGGCGCATCTCTAGAGTCGCTTCGCGGGCGCAATGCAACTATAGCAGTGCTCAGGGCTGCCCAATACTCTACATACCGCATCAGTCCTTACGCCTGCTTCAAGCAAGCAGGCATAAAGAATTGACATAGCAGCGTCGCGGAAGTGCCTGCGTTAAATCTTGTAGATTTCACGCAGGCACTTTTGCGAGGCACACATCTGCCTGACCGGCACCACCCACCCCCCACTCCCCCCCTGCGTGGGAACGCACCCATTGAGGCGCAGGCCCAGGCATTCACGTGGCGCATCTCCTTAGATGCATCACGTTGTGCATGACTCGCAGGGATGCGCCACGTTTACGTCGCTGTGCGTCAGGTAAGGCAGTGTAAACGTGGAACAAGGGGCTTGTAAATCTGCCCCTTTGTGTCTAGCATTACGCAGTTCTGTAAAATACACTCATACTCAGCCCAATTAAATGAACACAAAATAGATAACAAATAAGCAGTGGCACCGGCACAGAGAAGGAGAACAGTGCACATGAAATGCACAGAAGATTTTGAAATATTAATGAAAAAATTGCTACTACTACTCACCAAGACCGGGGACCTCCACTCCCAGCACGTCTAGCAGGTCACGCTCTCGGTCAAGGATGTCGGTCCAGCGGTGGGTGACCTGATTGTAGGTGCGCTGGACCCCCGTGATCTTAAAAAGGGCCCGGCACACCTGCGCCCACCGCTTCCGTCGCTCCTGGCTGTTGGTGTAACCAGCAGCAATCCTGCCGCCTGCCGCGATGGTCCTGGGGAGACGGCGCTGCACGTAAAAAACAAGTGCGCCCACCTCCTCAGGGCTGAAAATCTCCCGAGGCACCACCATTTCCGCCCTCAATCGACCACACGGGAGACGGGCACGGGCTGCGGTGCCCGTCTTGGGCAGCTTCACAGCTGTCTTGACCATGTTCTTGTTCTGGGCAGGTGTGAGCAGTAAAGAAGAGACAAAATGAAAAAAAATAAGAGTAGGGAAGAAGGAAAGTAAAAGTTTAAAAAAGTAGTTCAAAAGTAAACAAAAATAGCCTAAAACACAAAAATATAGATCTAGAAAAATACAGGGATAGAAAATAAGTTAAATAGATCAAAAAAATAGTAAAACAAGCAAAGGATGGCAGAGATATAGAGAGGATAGAAACACCATACCCAGACACATAGGAATGAATGAAAAACAAGATGGCGGCCCGATCACGTGCGAGTAAGTAAGTTCGCACGCGATTTCTCTCGCGAACTCGTGCGAACTTGTATTCGCAAGGCGCGAGTCGGGCGAGATTACACTTAGCGGGCGGAAATGGAAATACGTCACGCAAACAAAATGGCGGCGCCCATACTCAACCTTGAGGTAACTCGCACGAGTTCGCGGCTTCCACGGGCGAGTTCGCACTACGACGCGCCCCGCGAATAGGGCGAAATTACCGAAAAACGAGTTTTGCAAAAGCAAAACGAACGAGCAGGTGCAAAAGTTCGAGCTATTCATTTGTAACCATTTACCTGTAGTGCTTCCTGAAGGGGCCCTCCAGAATCCGGTTGCCTACTTGCAACTATTGTGTGACCCTGCTCTATCAGTCACAGAATAGTTACAAGTATGCCATTGCATCCTGTTAAAAAAAATTATTTACTTTGCATTTGCAACAAAAAGGAAAGGGAGCAGACAAGCAGGTGCCAGCCTTCATTAATGTCAGTTGGGGCAGGGCAGGTGTTGTTGTTTGCAAAACTTAAGGCACTTAGCAGGTGTTTGTTCACTCAGTGGTCAATCAGAGGGTGTTGTGATGACACTGAGGGTGGCATGGGTGTGCCAGCCAGAGGGTGGCATGGATGAACCAGAGTGCCAGTGTTGACAGAGGATGGCAGTGCTTTGCTTTGCCCCAATAATGTACACTGGTGAACTAGAGGGTGATGTGATGACACAGAGGGTGACATGGGTGAGCCAGAGGGTGGCATGGGTGACCAAAGAGAGTGCCAGTGGTGACAGAGAGTGGCAGTGATGAAGAAAGCTTAGCAAACAGACTGGGCACGTACAAACAACAAGTTCGCTAAACTGGCGACCCGACAAGTAAGTTCGCAATTTGCGAAATAGTACAAAACCCTCGCGAACTTGCAGAAACCCGTGCGAACACACACACCCCCAAAAAATCCGCTAATCCGCGAGAATTCGCGGATTTCGCGTATTTTCGCAATCCGCGAATACGCAAATCCGCAAATTCGCGGATCGCGAATCCGCAAAATCCGCCCATGCTTAGAAATCATAAATTCATTTAAAATACATGTGTCTCAAAACTTGCGATCAATATTAGATGAATAAATATCCGTTCTGCAATAAATATTAAATATTGGATCAATAAATAGTTAAATACATTTTTAGTGGGACACAGGCCCGACCTACGCCTTGCTTCTTGGTCAGTACCTGAAAGGAATACATCTCAAAGTCATAAGAACAACACTGCATTAAGCATCAATATCCATTTCCTCAGGTAAACAAAGGGACAGTTCCATAACAGAAACATCTCCCCGCTGCAGGAATAAACAATTCGTTAAGTGTAGTTCAAACATTTCCTTAAATATGAAACATTTCATTTGCCACAAAAGTATGTGGACGTAACTCTCCTCCTGTAATAGGAATTAAACATTTCATTAAGAATAATTATTCCATATAACAAGGTTGGGCATCCCTTTGGGAGAACTTCTCATTGGGCCCAGCTAACCATTGCATTAGCCAGCACTAACTAGGAGAAAACATTGCAATCTAGGTAACCATCCCCTTGTGCAGGTTTAACTGTATCAGGGCTACACCAACATTCCATCAGGGAAGTAGAAATCCCTACATTGAGCAGGTGTAAGTAGATCTCTGTTATAGCAGGGGTATGAGACCCTTCCCTGGGCAGGAGTAAACATTGCCTCAAATGAGGTCAACACCTTTCATTAGACATAAAGTATTTCTTTAGGCATCACACACCATCCTATTACCTGATGCCTGAACAGGCAGGGCCTTCCCCCTATTAATCAGGAGCTTACAGGTAAAACATTTCCTGCAATAGAGATAATCAGTTTAGCAGAAGTAAAACACTTCACTGAGGGTAAAACATTTCATTAACCATTTCCTTAGGCAGGAATGAAACTCCTATGGCAGGAATAAAAACACGCCACTGCGGATAAAACATCTCATTAGGCAGTGTAACTATATCCTTATAGCATTAACGTTTCCCTACTCAGCAATCAACAGTTAACAACTCTTCAAGGCAGAGATAACCATTTTTAACAGGCAAGCCTGAGCTTAGAAGACTTGGTTTATGCATGTAAAGCCTTTTAGTAAATGTAAACATTTCTTTTAAAGCAAGGAGCACCTCACTCCATAACTGTGGGCATGTGCTCCACCTTTCAACCAACATGAATAAATGTTTCATTAGTCAGAAGACACAGTTCATTATGCAGCTGTTGGCGTTTCCACCCCTAGGCCAGGATCAACATTCTAATTCCTACATTAAGCAGGCATAAACCTTTCAGCACCCAAGAGTAATCCTGTAAATAAGTAGAGGTTATAACACTGGGGCAGGGGTGTTTTAAAACTTCTATAGTTCAGAATATTCCTGGTTCCAAGCAGGAATAACCACTTCAAAACTCTTCCCCAATCATAGGTAACATCCCCCTAATCAGGAGTAAACATTACAGGGAAGGAATCAGGCATAGGCATTTCATTAAGTAACTTATAAATAGAACATTACTCATTGCTAGAGAGCAACATCTCATTAAGCAAGCACAAACCTTGCTTTAGATTAGTAAAACATTTCTGTTAATTAAGGTGAACATTTCAATAAGCAATTCAGTAAAGCATTCTCAATGAGCATTTAACTATGCCTTGGACTCCCCTATGCAGGGCTAAGCCATCGCAGGTGAACTCAGTATGTCTTTAGGCCTACGCCGGAACCAGGGCCCAAACAGTTAATGAATGGCAAGCCTGTCCTCAGGCATAAACAGTAACTTAATGGCCTCCACGTCACTAGAGGCACATAGGGGCCAACAGGTGGGCACTTAAGGTCAAAAATACAGCGTTTCTCTGGGGCCTACAAGAGAGCGCTTGGAGGCACAATTACAGCGCTTCTATGGGACATTCAAGAAAGCGCTTGGAGTGAAATTACAGCGCTTCCCTGGGCACTACCTCAGTTCCTCACATGACAGCGCTTGGCCACAGGCAATGCTGGGGACAGCGCTTCAGCAGGCAATCAGGTTTAGATAATAGCACCCTGCAGGTACAGCACTTCACAAGGCAGCAACCCCCTTCAGTACCTCAGCACTCTTCACAGGGACAGCAAAGGAGCGTTGGGGGAGCAGGGAGTCAGCGCTTCAGAAGGCAGCAACTTCTAGAGCCACAGAAGTTCTTGGTGACACAGCGCTTCAGGGGGATAGCGCTTTTCAGGATTCACAGCGCTACGATATAGCAGGCAATTCACAGCAGAGGTAGCGCTCGGCAGACAGTTCATTCCAGGTAGCGCTGCTGAGGGGCACCACAGAATATAGCGCTTCAGGCAGGAATCACGCCCAGGATTCTAGCGCTTCACAGACAGCAGGGTGCAGGGCTATAGCGCTTTGGCCCACACGAGGTGGGGGCAAGACCAGCAGGTCTAATAACATTCAGTTCAGGATGCTGCAGTTCAGGCAAATATAGCGCTTCAGAAGGCAGCAACCCCCTCCATTACTTCAGCGCTCTTCACAGGGTCAGCAAGGGCAGCGCTAGATATACAGGACAGGTGACACCCCAGTAGCAGGTTAGCAAGGGAGACCCCAGGTGACATCAGGAACCGCAGGGTCAGTACCGCGCCAATACCTGTTTGCTTCTTCAAAAGTCCTGTGAGGATTTAATTTCTTCTTAGCGCTTTAGGTTTCTTGTGCCCTTGTAAATAGAGGCTTAGTTTCTTGTTGGCGTGATGTTTCTTGCGCCCTTGTAAATAGAAGCTTAGTTTCTTGTTGGCGTGATGTTTCTTGCGCCCTTTGGTTTCTTGTTTCCTTGAAGGGGTTAAGTTGGTGGCTGGTGTTAGATCTCCTCAGCCAATCCCCTCAAGTGGTCCCTGGGGGTTCCCTTCCGCGGGGTTAGGTCAGTGGGGGGGGGGGGTACAGGATGCCTCAATACTTGTAAAGCAGCACTCTAGGCCCTGTCATTTCCAGCATCATAAGACCCTGCCCTGACCCCCACTGCCTATCCTCCTGCGTAGGTTCTTCCCCTCAGTCACTCTGACAGGAAAGTTTTCCTTTCCTTTCCTTATACAGTGCCAGTTGACAGTTGGCAGTGGCAGTTGGTGTCACCTCACCTGTTCCAGAAGGTTCCAGGGGGTTCTAGGAGGTTCCACCATTCTACCTGTGGGCAGGCTGGCAGGCTAAGTTGATACATTGTTTGGAGGGTTCCAGCCAGGCCCTAGCCACTAGAATGCGCCCACTAACCCCGCTGCAGCAGCAGTGGTCAGTGGCAGCCATGTTAGGGTTATAAGACACCTGCATCTTAACATCAGTTTCACAGTACACAGGGCTTTCCTCACTACACAAGGCCTATACATTGTTGTTACAATAGGGACATTCTAAATTAAAAGGGGTAAAAAAAACGAAAAATTTCTGGGGAAAGGGCCAAGTCCCACACTTTGTATTCTTATTTACTTTCAATTATTTTATTTGGTTCAATGCTTATTTTTACTCATATTATTGGTTTTCTAATTTTCAAACTTTACATTTTTTAAGACCTTAAGTACACAACAAAAACATTGTTATTCACAAAAACATTTCTACATTTCAAAAAGGGTCATTCAAACACTCAATCATGCCTCACTCATACCGTTACAAACAACATAAGTTCACTAAATATCTGCTGGAATTGTGATATTCACAGCACAGCCATTAGCAATTTATTTTCTCAAAAGGAAGCCTATTCAGTTTCGATTTCCTTTAGCGTATTCTGCCCTTTTGGCTTTTTACAGTCTACGCGTTTCGAACTCGCGATGTTGAGGAGTTCTCATCAGGACCATAGTCTGCAAAAAAAGGGGAAAGACACCTTCCTTTAGGACATATGTCTTTACTTTCTATGTGCATGCTGTCACCTCCATCACTACTAGCCTCCTTATCTTACCTCTTATGTATCACAGCGCAGAGGATGTGAGTTTGGCCCCGACGTGCAATCAATTCTATTACAAGGAAAATGCAGAAAGTCACAACTCATATTCGACATTTAAGCGTCCATATCCATCCATCCACACTTATTATTGTGCCACTTACTTTTGTGTAAAGATGGGGATGTTCGACTGCCTGGCACTCTAACAAAGAAAAATAACCAAGAAGTTGGAATTTACAACTTGGCCACTTTGCTACGTTTCGGTTACCTAAATTAATCGGCCTCTTCTTACCTAATTCGTGGGCTCTGGCTTCCGTATCCAATGGTTGTGTGCTCCCGCCTGAAAGGAACAGGAGGAGATGGCATTAGACATCCAGGCGTCTGAAGTTCGTTTGTGGCCAAGGGTCAGTCCAGATACGCATAAATCTTTACCTTAAAAGATCGGGGCACAGAGCAAGAAATGCTTTCCTTCCTCACTCGCACACCGCGTCAACAATGAATGGCGTGGGCTTCCGGGTCCACAAGGGATCATGGGAGATGTGGTTCCGGGCTAGCTGTGCCCATTATATGCACCAGCTCGATTCTATGCATGTTACTACTTTCGATGGAATAACTGTATCTTTCCTTTGGCGTTTTACACAAAGTGTAGTCCACTTTTACACTCTGTGATGTGCGCTATTACTGTTCGTCATGTATCCGTGCTCCTTAATTTTTCATGGACTTTGCGCTATGTGGTAGGGCACATCTGGAGTGGGATCTTTGTATTTATGCCAAATGGGTTGTGCGTAATTGGTGATACTGTTTTGTATCATATCTTCTCTCTCAATCACGTTCTGTCAGATGTACGAGGGATCGTGGGATATGTAGTTCGACTCAATTGGTATGCCTCTTCGCAATTGCCCAATGATCTTGGTATTATCATCGTTAGTGGGGTCTTTCGTGGGTCTACGTGTTGGTAATAAGAACCTCAGGCCAACACGAGTTGTGGGTGGTCTACAATTATAGAACCACCTGGCACTCTCTCTGATGGGCTGTACTGTGTCCCTATTTCAGCATTGTCCACAAGTGCTACCAATTTCAATATTCCAATTGGAGATTTCAAAACAACTTAACATAGTTTGAACATCTCTGTTAATTCATTCAAACCCTGTATGGCAGAGTTAAATTTGACTATAAGCATTGCTTCTCTTCTCGAGAGCTTTGCTTCCAAGTCACCGCCTCTTACGTCATTGTCAACTTTCGAGATTACTGTCCAGATTAGGTCTGTTTCTTTATGATTCTTTTCCCGCCAATGGTTTACAAGGGGTGCTGTCGCTACATTGTACTTTATTCTGGATTTATGCTGTTGAATCCTGAGTCTCACCTCTTTGATTAGTTTTCCCAATGTACACTTGGTTACAGGGACATATGATTCCATATATCACGTACCGGGAGCAGTTCGTGAATGTCTCATGTTTCCAGATTATGTTTTTATGTTCAAATATGATTCCTTCTTTTGTTGTATCACAACATGAGCATGTACCGCATTTATGATGTCCTTGAATGGGCGGTAGAACTAACATTGTTCTTAAGTTGGGACTTTTTTCTTGTGGAAGTGCTGCTCTTACTAATTGATTAGCAATGCTGCAGTTCTTTTTGAATGCAAATAATGGTTCTTGTGTGAAAGCTTCATCCAGATTTTTTAGTAAGTGCCAATTTTTTTTGACCACCTTTTTTAGTGCATTAGAGTTTGGACAGAATGTTGAAACAAACACTATTTCTATTTTCTATTTCTATTTAGGGGGTTTTGTAAAGCGCTTGGTGACGCACAACGGCGTGTCCCCGCGCTAAGGAGCAACTCTTACTGGAACCTATAGAAGCGGCGTACCTTACTGGGCAAATAGTGCAGTTTTAAGTTTGACTCTGAAAATTGATTCTGATGGCTCTAATCTCAGTGCCATGGGTAGTTTGTTCCATCTTGAGGCTGCAAGGTACCTGAAAGATCTTCCGCCCATTCGAGCTCTAGACACCTTGGGAACGACCAGGAGTCCAGAGCCAGAGGATCTCAACGAGCGGGACGGCTCATAAGTAGTCAGAAGTCCCTGCAGGGGAAGAGGGGATCTCCCGTTGATGATCCGATGGCACGTACA
The DNA here is from genome assembly GCF_964261635.1 of Lissotriton helveticus. NCBI lineage: Eukaryota > Metazoa > Chordata > Amphibia > Caudata > Salamandridae > Lissotriton > Lissotriton helveticus. The sequence goes on along the minus strand of NC_136063.1, from coordinate 778,409,660 downwards.
TAGAGCTTTAAATTCTACCCTGCTTCTGACCGGAAGCCAATGCAGAGATCGGAGGGCCGCGGCCGATGCAGCTCGTCTGGGTAGTTTAAGCACTAAGCGGGCAGCGGCATTCTGTAGGACCTGTAGGCGGTTGAGGTTCTTCTCCAAAGTCCCTAAATAGAGAAGATTGCCATAGTCCATCTTTGATGTGACTAGTGCATGCACCAGGGTTTGTCGGGCTCTCACAGGTAAAAACTTCAAAGTCTTCCTGAGACTTTTAAGGGTCCCAAAACATGATCCAACCACCTGATTAATCTGGGGGCCAAAGGAGAGGTCAGTGTCAAACCAGATGCCCAGATTCTTTGCTTTCTGGCACGGAGAGGGTGTTGGACCTAGGCAGGATGGCCACCATGCCGACGTCCACGCTGATTGGCAGCCCCCCACGACCAGCACCTCAGTCTTGCCTCCGTTGAGCTTGAGGCAGTTGGCGGACATCCAGGCAGCTAGATCTTGCATGCAAGCTCTGAAGATGTCCGCCGAGAGACTGGGTGCACGCGACAGGGAGATCACCAACTGCGTGTCGTCGGCATAAGACACCAAGCGGAGGCCGTGACTCTCTACTAAGGTGGCGATAGGAGCGACATAAAGATTGAAAAGTGTTGGACTCAGGGACGAGCCCTGCGGCACCCCCTGGTCCAAAGAAATTCGCTCAGAGTAGTGGTCGCCCTGCCTCACTTGGAAGCCTCGGCCAGTGAGAAATGAATAAATCCATTTCAATGCTGCTCCTCTCACCCCTCCTTTGTTCAGACACTGTAGCAAGATGGAATGTGCTACAGTGTCGAATGCAGCACTGAGATCTAATAGAATTAGAGCCATGGTTTGTCCCTCGTCTGCACCCTGTCTGAGGGATTCGGTGGCCCTAAGAAGGGCAGATTCCGTAGAATGACGGGGCCGAAACCCGAATTGGGTAGGGTGAAGAATGTTGCCTTCCTCCACATACTTCATAAGCTGTTTGTTTACCACCTTCTCCGCTACCTTAGAAAAATAAGGCAGCAGAGAGATGGGGCGTAGGTTGTCCAGCTTCTCAAAGCTAATATTAGGCTTCTTGCGGAGGGGAAGCACCACAGCCTGTTTCCAGTCCTCAGGTATAGAACTGGATCGGAAAGAGACATCCAGCACGTGCCTGATATAGGGTTCAAGGGTCTCCAGACTGTCACTCAACCTTTTTGGGGATGCAGGGTCACGGGGGGAACCGGATTTAACAGATCTGCAGATTTTGACTAGCTCTGCCTGTGAGGGGGTGGTGAAGTTGAGAAGCAGATTTTGATCGTCTTCCATCTCTGCTAGGTCTGCAGGCTCTTCCGCTGCAGGAGGAATTTCAGAAAAAGCAGAATAAATTTTGGACACTTTATCTCCAAAGTAGCTAGCAATGCGGTTGCAAGCTGCTACTGAGTAATCATCCTCTTGAGTAGAGGTTTTAGGAGTGGCCAAAGATTTATATATACTGAACAGTTCCCTGGCAGAGTTCTCTGCCCCCTGAATTCTGTCTGCATAATATGTGGCTTTCTCTATCCGGATTTTATTATGATAGGTGCGCCTCTTAATGAGATAGGCCTCTTTCGACCGGTCGTCGTAAGCCACTCTCCATTGTCTCTCTGCTCTTTTACATTCCCTTTTGGCGCAGCGCAACGCATCGCTAAACCAGGGAGCAGTTCTATGTCTGTGGGCATTTTTTGTTGGCCGGCCTAATGGGGCTTCGCAGTCCAGAGCAGCAGTGATGCGGTCATTGAGTAATTTGCTAGCTGTTGCCACATCATTGCCTCCTGGGGGCCCACCCTCGATGAGAGCTTTGTTGAACTCTGGCAAGGAGAAATTCGCCCACCTGCGACGGGGGTAATTGAGAGGGGCAGGATCGGTTACTTTATGCTTAGGCAAGTGTATAACAAATGGGACATAAAAGTGATCTGTCCAGGGTAGGGGTTCTGGGGAGGCAACCAGGACATCCTCCCAATTGGCAAATATAGGATCTAACAGATGCCCACGGTTATGTGTTGGGAGCTGCCCCTTGAGCTCTAGCTGTAGGGTATGAAGTTCTTCCCTGAACTCCATCGCTCCTTTATCTTGCGGATCTTCCAGATGTGTGTTTAAGTCACCCAGCAGCAAAAACTTGTCTCTTCTTATTGCTGTTTCAGTGACACACTCTAGAAGGTTACCTTTAAATCTAACCATGGGTCCAGGTTGGCGATAGACAAGCAGACCTTTTATAGTCGTGCTTCCGTCAATAGTTATGGTAAAAAAGCCCGCCTCACAGTTTGCCAAACTAATTGGCTCTAGTTTGCACGCCCAATGTCGTTTAAAGGCGATCGCAATTCCGCCTCCTCTGCCTATCGGTCTGTCCAGGCGCACCATCTGGTAATCCTCTGGTAAGGCCTGTACGATATCTGGCTCGGAGTTGGTGTCGAGCCAGGTTTCTGTGATGAACAGCAGATCGGGGTGTTTATCAATGAGAAGATCATATACATCATGTTTATGACAGCTCAACGATCTAACATTGATGAGGCCACAAGACAGTGAGAGGTTGCAGATCTTGTTGTCTACTATCGCTGTGCTGAGGCGAAATTGGCAGTGACGACACCCTTCATTCTCCCCTACTCTAACACTATGGAGCCCAGGGGTGCAAATATTTGTAGCACAGCCTAGTAGTATATTCCTGCTCCAGGTGAGTCTACCGGCCGGACCAGGGGTAGGGGCCCTGGGCCGTGTCCGGTCGCGGACGGGCGCAGACGGGCTTGGCTTAGGCGCGGCTTCGGCGCGCATCCGGCGCGACCGCTGCGCCAGCCCGCTGCGCCGTCTGGCCGGGATGCACATTATATAGTGTGTGAGGAGGGTGGGAGGGCGGCGCGAGTAGAGCGCACCCCCAGCCCTACCTAAGATGGCGCCCGCCGCCGCCAACAGCAATTTACAAAAGACGGCTGGGCGAGGCAGGGATAGGAAAATTCAGCGTGGGAAAGAGGTGTCAGTGTGCCTGTAAAATTCCCCAATTAAAACTTGTATTTAGAACCCCCAAGTGCAATTCGTAAAAACGCGGTATTATCAGCTTAAAAACACACTTTAGACAGTTAAATATGCCAGCAATTGAGTCCAGATAAAAGCGCTCGCAGCCCTAGTGCCTCTCGCTAGGGAGAGCTCAAAAACGGGCAGCGAGGAAGTCCAGTACCAGCTCTAAATAGCCTGGGAGGGCGAGAGGGCGGCGCGAGTAGAGCGCACCCCCAGCCCTACCTAAGATGGCGCCCGCCGCCGCCAACAGCAATTTACAAAAGACGGCTGGGCGAGGCAGGGATAGGAAAATTCAGCGTGGGAAAGAGGTGTCAGTGTGCCTGTAAAATTCCCCAATTAAAACTTGTATTTAGAACCCCCAAGTGCAATTCGTAAAAACGCGGTATTATCAGCTTAAAAACACACTTTAGACAGTTAAATATGCCAGCAATTGAGTCCAGATAAAAGCGCTCGCAGCCCTAGTGCCTCTCGCTAGGGAGAGCTCAAAAACGGGCAGCGAGGAAGTCCAGTACCAGCTCTAAATAGCCTGGGAGGGCGGGAGGGCGGCGCGAGTAGAGCGCACCCCCAGCCCTACCTAAGATGGCGCCCGCCGCCGCCAACAGCAATTTACAAAAGACGGCTGGGCGAGGCAGGTATAGGAAAATTCAGCGTGGGAAAGAGGTGTCAGTGTGCCTGTAAAATTCCCCAATTAAAACTTGTATTTAGAACCCCCAAGTGCAATTCGTAAAAACGCGGTATTATCAGCTTAAAAACACACTTTAGACAGTTAAATATGCCAGCAATTGAGTCCAGATAAAAGCGCTCGCAGCCCTAGTGCCTCTCGCTAGGGAGAGCTCAAAAACGGGCAGCGAGGAAGTCCAGTACCAGCTCTAAATAGCCTGGGAGGGCGAGAGGGCGGCGCGAGTAGAGCGCACCCCCAGCCCTACCTAAGATGGCGCCCGCCGCCGCCAACAGCAATTTACAAAAGACGGCTGGGCGAGGCAGGGATAGGAAAATTCAGCGTGGGAAAGAGGTGTCAGTGTGCCTGTAAAATTCCCCAATTAAAACTTGTATTTAGAACCCCCAAGTGCAATTCGTAAAAACGCGGTATTATCAGCTTAAAAACACACTTTAGACAGTTAAATATGCCAGCAATTGAGTCCAGATAAAAGCGCTCGCAGCCCTAGTGCCTCTCGCTAGGGAGAGCTCAAAAACGGGCAGCGAGGAAGTCCAGTACCAGCTCTAAATAGCCTGGGAGGGCGGGAGGGCGGCGCGAGTAGAGCGCACCCCCAGCCCTACCTAAGATGGCGCCCGCCGCCGCCAACAGCAATTTACAAAAGACGGCTGGGCGAGGCAGGGATAGGAAAATTCAGCGTGGGAAAGAGGTGTCAGTGTGCCTGTAAAATTCCCCAATTAAAACTTGTATTTAGAACCCCCAAGTGCAATTCGTAAAAACGCGGTATTATCAGCTTAAAAACACACTTTAGACAGTTAAATATGCCAGCAATTGAGTCCAGATAAAAGCGCTCGCAGCCCTAGTGCCTCTCGCTAGGGAGAGCTCAAAAACGGGCCATTCTGTTGGTTTCTTTTTTTGTCTTTCTTTCGAGTAAGCTTTCTGGTGGTGTCCACCACGCCCTCTTGAGAGATTTTTTCAGTAATTTTTTGGGGTATCCGCGTTGCAACAAATTTGAGAAATGGCGGCACCAGTCGCAACACTGCAATCCGGGGAGGCCTGTCACTTCATCACGAGCGGTGCTTCCATCTTTGGTGGCAGGGCTGCTGTGATGGGATTGCAAGGGGGTGGGTGCTAGGTGAGGGAACGGCTATGCTCCCAATGTTTGTTTAATTCATCAGATTTTAATTTCAAGTGAGCCGTCATGTGCCGCAATTAAACAATAATATAGAATGTGGTTTAGTTAACGGATGCATGTACCGGAGCTGGTTTCATTTTTAGAATTATATAGCGTTGCTTACTCGGAACATGATAACATGCCAATAAATTCCAGGTGGCACGCTCAGGCGTGGAATGTCCCTTCTGTAAATTGCAGATCCCGCATTCTTTTTCATCGCCCCGGAAGCTTGTTAAGGATATTGATGCGGCGTTTTATCAGGATAGAGAAATGGCAGCGCCTGTCGCTACACTGCAATCCGGGGAGGCCTGTCACTTCATCACGAGCTGTGCTTCCATCTTTGGTGACAGGGCTGCCGTGATGGGATTGCAAGGGGGTGGGTGCTAGGTGAGGGAACGGCTATGCTCCCAATGTTTGTTTAATTCATCAGATTTTAATTTCAAGTGAGCCGTCATGTGCCACAATTAAACAATAATATAGAATGTGGCTTAGGTAACGGATGCATGTAACGGAGCGGGTTTAATTTGTATGCCCGATGAGGGCATATAGGCGCTGTAAATGGGCATGGGGAGGTTTAGTGAATTGCCCAGACTTGCAGGACGTTGCGAGATTGGAACCGGGATCCTCGGTTCCAGAGTCAACAGCTCTGGCCACCACGCCACACCCTCTCCTTTCAGCTGTACCACTTAAAATAATTCCTTTTAAGTAGAGAAAAGTGGCCGATCGTAAATGGTGCGAGCGTCGTTCCTGGGCTTGGAATTGCCACTGCACATCTAGGGGCCGATTATGATGGCGGACGGACAAATTAGGATGTGACCGCCACCCTGGCAGTCACATCCTGTATTTTTATCATTGCGGCGGGTGCTGCTTGAAGCAGCACCCGCCGCAATGATAAAAATGTAACTTGTGCATTTGCATGCACAAAGCGGCAGGCACCGCGCGGTGCCTGCCGCTTTGCGCAGGCAAATGCAGGGGGGTACCATAGGTACCCCCCATGTGCACCCCCCACCCCCCTTCACCCCTGGGGGCCCGCAACGGGCCCCTAAACAAAAATCCGTATGCCTTTGCACGGCGGAAATGCCGCTGTGTAAATGCATGTTCCTCCAGACATCCTAATATGACTGGCGGTGTCTGATAGACACCGCCAGCCATGTTAGTGCTTTTCTGCCACGGACGGGAGGCGACCGCGGCGGAAAAGCTGCGGACTGAAAAATGATCCCCCAGCCATCCTAATCTGGCGGGGGTCTTTTTCAGTCCGCTGCGGTTTTCCCGCATCCTCCGGGCCGCCGGTGGCTTCCGCCGGCCCGGAGGATGCGAGAAAACCGCCATCGTAATCGGGCCCAAAATGCAGAATTTGCGAGTACCTTTTTATATTTATTTATTTATTTTTGAAAGGGGTTCTGCAAACACTCTATCCTTTAAATCAACTAATATTTTTAATATGCACATTGTCTTTCCGTTTCTTTTTCTTCAGATATTGTGATATTAATGCTCTGAACTGGCTGGAATGTGTGCTCAGTGGAAAGGTTTTTTCTTTTTCAAAAACCCCACTTCGTCTTAATCTGAAGTTTTTGCTTTTAGCAGAAATGCCAGTATGACACTATGTTATAGATATTTTCTATCAGCTGTGGTATTCCTTTCTTCAATCCTTAGAAGGTTGAATTGCGGCGTCGGCCCTGCTGGACCACGATTCTGTGCTGAGGATTGCACACTGACCTCCGTAGCACGTACTCAACCCACTGAGCCTCTGTAGGGGGCAACTCTTGGTAAAAATTTGGGTCACATCGTCTTTATGCTGCTTCAACCCGTTCTCCAGGGATTATGCATGAGTTTGTGAAGTGCAATGAAAAGTAAACAATAGTCAGTTAACTTGATAAATTCAAAGAACTAATGTTTTATTCACAGGCAGGGTGGAAAAATAAGATTAAATGGCATTCAGTTCAATTTACCAAATTTGAACCTCTGAAAGCGAGCTGGTGATATTACGTAGACCTTATGCTGATCGACGATGCAGAGAGAATATTACGTGCTATATATACATCTAGGTGACCATAATTTTAAAGCCATGCTGCTGGGCTGCAGTTTCCTGCTTCTCTTGTACCAATTGGTGAGGAGAACTTTGGAAGAGGCGACTGAAAAGATTAACCCAGAGCCCTTGGTTTTAGGAGCCGCCCCCTCCCCTGCCATGGAGCCGCCATCTGGGACGGGAGAGCCCCCTCGGACCCCGGCAAGCGGCGGAGGAGACCACCCTCTGACCTCAGTTGCCAAGTAAGTGAGAAACTTGTCTAAACAAACAAATGTTCTTCTATTTTTCCAAGTCAGATCGCCTCTCTTGTTACCGCTGACAGCCAAGTCACTCTCCTTGTGTAACACCAGCCGTCATTGTTCGATTGTGTAATGTCACCATAAATGGGGGGCACCAGTGCCACCACTATTTATTTCAGGGTTTGATAGGTTAGTGATGTGGAGCGTGTAAGAGTAATGGGTGGAAAGCTCTCACCCCCCAACCTACCCCAGGAAGAATGTTTTTTGTGATGTCAAAATAGAATTGAAGCGTTTGAGTATGTAACGTCACAATGGGATTCTCCGGTGTCTTCACTATCCTATCTGGGTGCATTTGACGTCACAGTGAAACGCTCCAGTAAGAATGTTTGATTGTGTGATTCATAATAGACTGGAGGCTGTCCAAGCCTTCCTGGCCTATCAGAATGTTTGAATATGTGACGTCACAATGGGATTCTCCTGCATCTTCACTATCCTGTCTGGGTCCATTTGACATCACAGTGAAACACTTCAGTAAGAATTGTTGATTGTGCAATGTCATAAAAGCCAAGAAAATCTAAAAGCCTTTCTGTCCTATTATAATGTTTGACTATGTGAAGTCACAACTTGATCTCCTGCGTCTTAAGTATACTGTCTGATTGTTTGTAACGTCACAGTGAAACATTCCTCTGCTTTCACTATCCTGACTGTGTTCATGTGATGTCGCACTGAACGCCAATCCTCCCCCTCCCCCGTCTTCCCTATCCTGACTGAGTGCTTAATTGTGCAATGTCATAATACATTAGAGACCTTCACGGCCTATCAGAATGTTTGAGTGTGTGATGTCACAATAGGATCCTCCTACTTCTTCACTATGCTGTCCTATTGCTTATATGAAACACTTCTGTGTCTTCGCTATCTTGGCTGTGTTTATGTGAGGTCACAATGAGGTGACTTCTCCTCACGACATCTTGAGCGTGTGAAGCCAGGTGACAGAGAACGGACACATTTGATTTCTCTTTTTCAGTCACAATTTTTGAATGTGTGACTTCATGACGGAATGGGAGCCTTTTCTGGATTCAGTGTTCACTTAAAAGGTTTAATTGTGTGAGCTCACAATGCTTGTTAACTACATTGGCTCTTGGAATTATGCTCTGTGGCTCTGTGTATGTGGCTCTGTGTGTGTGTGTGTGTGTGTTTGGCTCTGTGTGTGCGGCTCTGTGTGTGTGTGTGGCTCTGTATGTGTGTTGCTCTGTGTGTGTGTGTGTGGCTGTGTGTGTGTGTGGCTGTGTGTGTGTGTGTGTGTGGCTCTGTGTGTGTGTGTGTGGCTCTGTTTGTGCGTGTGGCTCTGTGTATGTGTGGCTCTGTATGTGTGTGTGGCTCTGTGTGTGTGTGTGTGTGTGTGTGTGCAAATGCAATAGGTCTTGCATTTGCGAGAGATTAAGCTATTGGCATTGTAAATGACAATGACATTTATTTATCTGGTTTCAAAACCAACCCATAAATAAAAATGTTGTCATTTACAATGCCAATAGCTCTAACTTTTTCGAAGGCAAGACCTATTACATTGTAAATGCTTGTTCTACCTTTACTCCACTATTCTCGAGATTTATTTCCTGGATGAAAGATGCGCACCAACAGCTTGTCCGAGTCGCAATTCTATTTTCGCATAACAAAGCAAATATTCAGTGATTTTCCCCTCAGATTTTACTGTTTGAAGTTTGTGCTGCTGCGAGATTTCCCTAGACCATTTGTTTTTTTGCTGACTCTGGGGCTTATTTACAAGCCCCTTGCACCTCCATTACATTGTTTTTTGTGACGCAAAGGCGAGCTTCATGTGCTCCATATTTACATGAATGCAGATTTGTCACTTTTGTAGGGTTCCATCGGTTTTTACCTGCGTCGGAATCAGCTGCTGCAATACAGATTATAATTTATGTAAGGTAGGCGTTCTGGGAAAACTCCTAGTGCAAAACTGCAGCAGAGGTATTTACGTTTTTCTTTCAGTTTCAGGCCACGGAGCTGCCAATGTGTCATTCCTATGCCTGCTAAACCCAGGCATAGGGATGACGCATTGGCTGTGCCCAAGGGACCAAACCAGCTGTAGTGAATTGATTGAAATACAGCCACGGTCCATGCAGGTAACAACGATGGGGCAGTGGGGTGGCGAGTGGGGGATTTTGAGAGACGATGTCCAGGGAAAAATTCATATTTCATTTTTCATTCACATCGTTTCTAGAAATGACCCTCACCCGGCCCCACCGCCCCACCGCTGTTACCTGCACGGACCGTGGCTGTTGCAATATGCAACCAAGTCAAGAGGTAAGTGGGCCACAGAAGGTGGGTATTGCATGTAATGCTACAATTTATGACATTACACGCTGATGTCACACATGCAAGTGGAGACTATGCCCACTTGTAGGCGTCACGTCCAGAACCAATATATCTGAGAGCAAGGTGATTTTGGCACCTTTTTCACGCTCTAACACATTGGTTCCCATTCAATGGGCGATGCATGAGTGTAAACCTCTGCATTGTGACTTTGCTGAAGTTCCATTGGTTTTCCCACCAACTCCAGCAATGCACCAAAAAACCCTGCACCATGGTGCGTTGTTGTGTAATTATGGCGGATCTATAGTGGCACAAGGGTTTCATGCTGCAGGCGCAAGTAAATTGGGGCATCACTGCTTTAATGCAGCGATCCATTAGTTTCTTGTAAATGAGGCCCTTTGTTGCTCCAGTGAATGACGTGTGTTGTATTATATTGTACTGTATTGCAGCATGTATTTAGTGGTTACTACCCCTATGTGGGGTGCTGAAGTCCCTGCCTACATGGCTAGCACGTTGCACCGTGTAAAGGAGTGTGGATGAAGGATGTTGTCTTTGTTTTTATCCTATGTGGCATATCTTTACATGTGATGTGCGATGACCACTGAGGACAGGTTATCGTGTTAGGGGACGCATCGTTTGGCTGTGTGATGGATGAAGAAGTGTAAGAGATAGGTAGGCAGTTTATAGATTTCAGCAAGCTGACTGCTTTGAGCAGCTCTACAGGTCCCTAATGGTATTTCTTATTTTTATTGTCCACAACCTGATTACTACACTGGGTTGTCTATTCTGAGATATCTTGTTTAAAGTTTAAAGTTTATGGTCTTGTGCAGGCATAATTTGAAAAGTTGAAGGGAGTCATGGATCAGAGAACTGCTGGGATTGACTTTCCTACTATCACTGCCATTGTGATATTTCAAAAGTAGTTATAGTATGTAGCTAGTTGGGACCGCAGTGGTGGAAAAAATTGTAGTCCTCGATTGGCCAGTGCCATGTGGCAGATGTCTGCAGTTATTCCATGTCTGTTGAGTTAGTGACATGTGGTTTAATGTCGTGGTCTAGTACTCTACTGGGTGATGGAAATTACCCATAGCAGTATTGTGTAATGTGAGTATGTGAGTGCCAGGTAGTATAAGAAAAATATTATGGGTTCTGTATGACATGCAATTGACTGGCCAACTGGAATGTGTTATGGAATTAGTATTAGTATGAGAAAGGAGGGTTATATATTGTATTGAATTGTAACTGACTGTAAATAGCACTTAGTAACCCTGCAGAGGTAATGCATCATTTCACGCTGGGTACACTGGGCAGCATGCTGCTCTGAAACCCAGGGTGAGTATTCTTTTTTGGTTATTGTTAGTGGTTGGGATTAGTCTTCTGCTCTCAAAGAAACCATGCCATGTATTTACTTCAGTGTCTATGTGGAAGATTAAAATCATTGGAGTTAGGTAGGATCTGGGGAATGGGAATACCCTGCATTGATTGATAATATTAATAGATGAGCTACAGGAGGTTAGGTTTGTTAGGTTGTAGGGGCAAGATTTATAAACTAGACAATATGACTTAAGTGAGGTGTGCGCAATTTGTAGGGATACAATACTTGGGGTTAAGGCACATTTTCATACAAATTAGAATAGGCTGTGCTCACAAAGAGGAGGCATGCAGAAGATGGAAAGGTAGGACAGAGTCATTTGAGAGAAAAGGAGAGTCGAGAATTAGACGTTTTAAGGCAAAGTCAGTTTTCAATCAAGGTTTTTAGGAATATTGTGAAGTGTTTTTGGACAGCACGCAAACCTGTAGAAAGTACAAGATCCAAACACTGTAATCTTGCCACCACTAACTTGTGGAAGAAGAACACAAATGTGTAGACTGATCACACACAGTAACATTGTGTGGCAGATTCTGTTCAGCGCCTCCTTCCACCTGCTGTTTCCACCTGGTTAAATCATTGGCCTCATTCCAAGGGCAGAGTCTTTACTTTACCATCTTCAAGTTCTATACCAGATATGGTGCAAGAACATTCTTCCAGAAGTGAACCACTGTGACTATACCTGCACCAATACTACAAAATTAATCTGCATCAACTACAGATGCTGCACCTTTGCAAGAAATTGCATTCTCAGAAGATGAGCTCAAGGCTGAAGTATCAATGCTTGTTGTTCTTCAATCTCTCCCAGAAATGTGGATTTCTGAAATTAGTCAACATTAAATATGGATTCTTGCCTGTTGCTGAGGCAGTGACAGGTATATTCACCCAGCAAGGTTCTACATTTGGACCTTTGCTGCAACGCATCATTCCTTTTGTGTATTTGGCACATTGATTATTGTTTTAAAAATGGCGCATAGGCACTATCTTCCTTACTAAGTGAATTTGATATATATGTCACTAGTGGAATATTTTCCAGGAAGGCAGCCTTCTTATGTGTAGAGTGTTTCCATGGTGTAATTGTTCGCTTGGCTTTGTGATAGCAAGTTTGGACATTTGACTAGCCATCTAGCAAAGCATGCTTCAGGTTTATAGCGGCCTTTATGAGATTTCACAAAGGCTAAAAAAACTGGTCTGCTTTACGTAAAGGCTTGGTTTTGTCAATTTAATACATAAGAGCATGTATAACAACTAGGATGTGGAGAGCTCTCTCTGCCAGAGTCTGGCTGGGGAAAGAAGACTGGGAGCTCCATTGTTTGGTTAAGGTGAAAGAGCAAAACCACCTTAGGGAGGAACTTAGGGGCATATATACAAAGCTACTGGAACATAACTTTTTCTGATGTTCCCATGGCGATAGGGGCCTTGCCTTATTTACAAGGCAGCATTAAGCCACTTAACGTAGCTTAACACTGCCTTGTAAATAAGGCCTCCTTAAACCAATTTTTAGCAAGGGGTACCTTCCTGTACATAAATAATCTTTCCCCTACACGCAAACACCCTTGCACTATGGTTCAAGGGTGCCTGCATTTGCGCTACACTGCTAAGTGTTGTGCCAGTGCAGGGGGGAATGAAAGGCTGCACCATATTCTCAGAAATAAGGTGCAGCCTTGCGTTTCTAAAGTGGCGGAGTGAGACGTTAAGAAATTATGGCTAACGCCTCGCTCTGCCACTTCAGTTATACATATCCCCTTAGTGTTAGTCCTGACTATTACCCGGTGCATGTGAACTTGCATGAGGGGTTTCTGCAGTGTGAGGGCTTTCAACTTACTAATGGGTCAGGGAAATGAGAGGTACTGTGCTGAGAAAGGCCACTTTCCAAGAGAGGTACTGGAGAGGACTAGAGTGTACAAGATCAGAAATGGGACCCATACCTTTGTGATAATGTTAATATTCCACATGGGACCAGACGAAACCCTGGGAGCAATGACCCTTTTGAGGCCTTCCATGAAGACTTTAACTACGGGTTTTGCATGTAAGCTAATATGGCTGCTAGGTGGACCTGTATCAACATGTAGGCTAGGCCTGACTTCTGAAGATCCAGCAGGTAGCAGATGATATCCTGGACTGTAGGTTTTAAGGGGTCCAGGTGTTTGGGAATGAAGTAGTGGACAAACCGTTTCCATTTTCATGCAATGCATACATGGGTGGTTGGCACGTAGGAATCACTTAATATATCCTTGCATTCTTGCTGGAGGCATAGGTTACTAAACTCTAGGACCTCATGTGTCAAATCCCTAGATTTTGCCGTTTGGGGTCTAGATGCCTGATCTGGCCTTGGTTGCTGGTGAGAAGGTCTGGACTGTTTGGGCTCTTCATGTGGCAATTGATGGAAATCTCGAGGAATGCAGAGAATGCAGAGAACCTGGGCTTCCTGGGCCAGGTGGGAGTTATAAGGATTTGGGAAGTTTGTCTCATCTTCATCAGAAAGGAAAGGATTGGGAGAGGTGGACAGGGTAAGCAAAGATCCCTGACCAGTTAATCTATAGTGCATTGCCCATGGACTGTGGGTGTGGGTACCTAGAGGTGAAGCTTGGGCTTGTGTGTTCCCAGAGATGGCAAGGATGTCTATGTGTAGAGTGCTCCATCATTGGAAGTTGAGGTGCAGATTCTGAGGGCCACTCTTGACTTTCTTGATGCGTCCTGCTGAGTAGGTCTGTGAAATCATCGTCCACCCTTTGGAGGTACTCTGCTATCATATGAATGGGGTGGTGGATCACCCTGAGCCAAATTGTTTATGCTTACAGTGAAACGTGCTGACCGGTTTTTGTAAGTAGTACATGGCAATCATATTGCCTATCCTGACCAGGACTATTATGCCTTGAATGAGAGAAAGGAGGGACTTGAGAATGAGCTGAATCAGTAAATGTTCAAGGTAGTTGAAGTGGTACTCTGCTTATGGAAAGTCCACACTCCATGTACTGTAGTCTCATTGAAATTGGCCCCTAAGCTGGCTTGGAATGAATCAGTGGTAATGGGGACTCATGGAATAGGTTCTAGTAAAGTCTAAATTACTGCTGTTCATCCAGTGCAGAGAGCAATGCACACTGGTTTATATCAACACTAGATCCTCCAACTGACCCACTGCCTGTGATCATTGTGTCAATAAGAAATGCTGCAATAGGAGCATGTGTAGTCGGGCTTGGGATACAATGGCGAAATATGAGGCCATCATGATCAAAAGGCGCATTACAGTCCTGACTGTGAGGTGGAAAAAGAGGTATGAGTTACTGAAATGCTGCTTTTTTTCCTGAGTTTTATATAGCGTGAACTTGACCTGAAAGTAAAAGAGCAATTTACATTAGCACCAGTTGAATTACAGACAGACACATTGATTTTGTTAGGCAAGGGAGATTAAGTGATTTGCACAGAATCACACGATGTTGAGCGTCCCTTGCCGAGACTCAAACCGGGTTCCCCAGCTTCGAGGCTGACCGCTCTAGTTGTTAGGCTACATCTTTTTCCCTCTTGAAGACTGGGATAGGCTTTGCCTGAAACAAGAATGAGCACCACCCCTAAAAAGGATTGGATTTGAAGGGACTTTGGTGACATTTATGGTGAACATGAGGCTGTGGAGAAGCAAAATAATTGCCTTAGTATGCACTAGGTATTGTTGTCTGTTTGCAGTCTCCATCAACCAGTCACCTAGACTGGGGAAAGTGTGAATGCCTCCCCTCCTTAAGAAGGTAGGGACCACTGTCAGTCCCTTGGTGGAGTGGTAATGCCAGAGGAAAGTAGTTTGAACTGGTAATGAAAACCATTTACAAGGAAGCATAGGTAGCATCAGTAAGCTGGATGAATGGGGTTGTGAAAATAGGCATCCCTGAGGCCTAGAGCAACCATGTATTCGCCAAAGGGATTACATGTTGCAGCATCACTATATAGAAATGTTGGGAGAGGATGTATTGATTGAAAGACCTGAAGTCCAGGATGGGCTTTCTTAGGAATGGGGAAGTAAACAAAGTTCACTAATTTGTCCGCTGGTGGGGGGGCACTTGTTCTCTACCCTCCTTTTAAAGGAGCACCTGTACCTCTTCCTCAATTAGTTCCCTGCTGAGAATGTGCTTGTGGTGTGGGATATTGGGGGTGGGTAGGTAATAAGTTCTAGGCAGAAGCCATGGGGGACCACTGCTAGGACTCAGTTTTCTGATGTGATTTCCAGCCAGTGAGGGAGGAAAGTGCAGCCCTCTCACTGCAAAGCAAAACAAATCATTTTATATAATCAGGCATTCCCAGTGCTGGGTCTTGGCAGAGACATTCTGTTATACCCTACTTACTTGTATAACATGTACTCTAGTCCTGCTGCCTCTAGCTGCTCAGCCAGAGTGTGAGTTGGCCATTGGAATGTTGGTGTGCCTGTGATGCATGGAATGCCTGGGTGTCTGAGTGGGATGAATGTGGCAGTTAGAGATGGGCTGAGCAGCTAGGCAGGCTGCTCCTGGTGGGGGTGGTACCACACTAGGCTGGCTGGAGTCACGAGAGATGTAACCTGAACTGAAGTTTGAATAAAGAAGACCTAAATATACATCCTGGCTCCTGGTGTCTTTCTACTTAGGACACAACATATTTTTGGTGACGAGCGGACTTGGACCCTAAAGACTCTTGGTACAGTGTGGGATATTGGGGGTGGGTAGGTAATAAGTTCTAGGCAGAAGCCATGGGGGACCACTGTTAGGACTCAGTTTTCTGATGTGATTTCCAGCCAGTGAGGGAGGAAATCTTGCAGTCTGCACCCAACAGGTGCTATGTGATCGAGATGAGGACTCTTCACCAGAACCCCCCTTGCCCCTGCCCCTGTTATAGTTGCCTCTTTAGGCACCCATGGTGTACCCATGAGGTGACTGCTGGTGGTAGGTCAGCCGCTGCCTCTAATAGGACAGACTACATTCTGGAGAGGTGGCCTTGGAGCTGGCCCTATACTGGCATTTCTAAAAGGAGCTGCTATAGGTTGAGGTCTGAAGGACGCCCATACCTGTGGTAGTGTCCTTCTTTACCTTTTTCAGAATCTGGTCAACCTCGGGGCTGAAGATTTGTTTGCCATTGAATGGCAGGTTGAGCAGATGCTCTTGGACCTTGGGTCTAAAACCTGAAATGTGTAGCCACGCATGGCATTGATTGAGGACACTAATATTAACCCCTTCTGTAGCTGGTGCCAACTGTATCTAGGGCACAGCGAATGATGGAATTGGATATCGTGTTCTAATTTACCACCAACTCATCCCTTTTCTTATACTCTTCCGGGAGGTGCTAGATGAGCTCATGCATTTCTTCCCAATATGCTCTATCCTACAAGGAGAGCAGGTAGACAAAATTGGCAATCCTCTAAAGGGTGGCTTCTCCTACAACCACCCTCTTCCAGCAGCGTCTAGCTTCTTGCTCTCCTTGTCAGGTGGTGGAATCATCACCGGTGGCCTGAGCCTTGGTGTGGTATTAACCACAGGAGAATAAGGACAGTCATGACCAATAATGTAAGGCAGGTCATTGGGGGAGGGTTTACATTTTTTCTCCCCGTGGGGAGGTACCACCCTCACCTTAACTGGTTCCTTGAAGGTGTCTGTGGTGGACTTTAGCATACCTTTCGACATAGGGATAAACTAGGCTAGGCTGATCTTTGGGACTTGGGTTATGTTCCCACCAAGAAGTTCATGAATGACATGCATGTCCACCTTTTGTAATACGGCTGCCCTCTGTATCACCTCATGATATGCCATGGCATTGTTTGGTAGTGATGCCCTAACTGGGTTATGATCCAGGTCAGTACCTACCGGCAAACCAATATTGAAGTCATTTAATGACCATTTGGGGGGCACTAGATTAAACGGTGTGTCATATGAGCCTGAGGGTGTAAAGGGCTACCCTCCTTGTAAGAGGAGCGGGGGTAACCCTCCGGCATGTAAGGAGGTGGTGATTTATGGGGAAGTGGTGGTGGATGGAGGAAGTGCTGGAGGAGGAGGCACGTATGGAAGGGGAGTGGAGTCAACTCGTCCTCAAAAGTCAATTTCCTTTTGTGAGGCAGAGTCTCTTTGGGCCTCGATTGCAGCTTTGTGGAGATCTTCCCAGTCTGATGATTTATAAACAGATGCTTCTGCCATTGTCAACTAAGGGAAGAGTCACCCTATACACTGTGGCTTGAAAGACTACTTCAAAGATAAACAGCTTGCAAACATCTAAGTACAACACTAGATGGGAGGAGTGTGAAGAACATGCGTATCTATAGCAACACAGGCAACACACTAATCTTTTGGTCCCCAGCTGTGTGGGCAGGTGATGGGACATATTACTTGCCCCAAATTCCATCAAGTGAGCAAAGCAAGCAAGTTTGAATTGTATGATAATGTGGCGGTTCCTTTTCCTGACAAAAAGCAGGAAAAAGACTTCACATAGTGCCTTTTATAGCACAATATTCATGTGACTTTGTTAATAAGCCATGGATTCTGAAACAACACTAAGAAAATATTGTGTACTTTCACGGTGTGCCAGTGAAGTCTAATGCTTCTCTTGAGTTGACCATCTCAAACTTTTTTTTCAAATAAATTTGCTCTGGTGTACCGTCATTTTTTAAGAATACCATTCAGTATGCCACTGCCTGCTTTTTGTCATAGGCACCCTGTATGGCAAGAACTACATACAATATGCCAGTACCATAAATCATCTTGAGAGTGTCAACATGTCAATGCCATAGTTGCCATTCATGCATCCCATGTAATATGGTTCTCCATTAATCAAACACTTCCTCCTGTATGTCACTGCCAGCATTTTCACATGGGTGCCACCCTCCCTCAATATACCATAGCTGTCCACTTTTAGGTCAAGAAGTAGCCAAAAAAAGTCAGCTCCAGCATTTCACCATGTACCGGTAAGCTCAGCCATTGCTGGATGTGGGATGCTGCAAGCAGAGTGGCCATGGTGAAGGAAGCCATACTTCACAGTGGCCCATGCACCAGTGTTAGTATTGAGAAGAAAATCTTTCACTTTAAGATGTACTAATTCTGACATTGACTATATCAACTTGCATTGTGACTTGTGCTTGCAAAGTTCACCTGTTCAATGCTCAGCTTTACAACATCTACGTTTGCCCACTTGAATGTTTAGATGGAGTGATGACTGAAATTGCCCTTTTAGCAGTAGTAGTACAGCCTCCTCATACTTTGGTAAGCTGAAACACTTCTAAAAATCTGTCTCTCCAATATTGGCATCATGGTAGCTAGACAAACTGTAGCTAAGACAAAAACCTAATTGGTACTCAAAAAATCATTGACATACTGAAGCTCTCCTCCAGGTGGGAGATAGATCGGATGTGCCTAGATCAGATATGAAGTGTCTGGGTGGGATGGGCTCTGTGAGGAGGAAAGAATAATGGACAGAGAACCTTAGGCAAGGATCCTCAACACTATCTTAAAAATCGTATAAATGTGATCAACTGGGATTGTCCCAGCATTATTAGGAGGCACTGGATTACGCTGCTGAGAAAGAAGACTGGGGAGCATGTGGGCATTCTAATATGATTTATTGTGGGAATTCAGCCAATTACGTGTGGTACGAAAAACAGTCCTTGAAAGTTTCGGAGATGTTAGTAGCGCCAGAGAAAAAGTTGTGAGGGAACCCTTGTATCTAAGAAATATGGATTCCCTTCTATCTGAAAAATATGGATTGGCTTTTTATCTCTATAAAACTATTCACTGTTACACTGGGATCAATAGATGTATGCATTGCCTTAAAAGAACTACATTTCTGCCCTTGAGTGACCATTTTTGTTTTCATTGAGCTGCCAAAGCCAACCAATTTAAGGCTTTCTTTATGAAAAGTGACGCATCGCTGCATGAAAACAGCGATGCATCACTTTTCTTTGAGCCCTCCTTGCGACATGATGGATGCGTCATATTTACTGTTTGACACATTAGGTTGCAAGGAATGACAGATACTCCAGTTTTTATCTGCGCAAAAAGACGCATTGCTGGAGTTGTGTCGGTAGCTTGACGCAACTCCAGCAATGTAGGGGGAAGGCTATTGATATAGATTTCACTGCGTCACTTCTACAAGGCTTACTGGCGTGTGAATGCCCCCTCTGCATACATTATACCTGTTGCAGGTATAATGTAGTGCAGGGGTTTTCAAAGTGACCCTCTGCTTAGATACATCACTTTGCAGATAGGGCGCAACAGGGGGCATGTTTTACTACGTCAATGCGTCACAAAAAGTGACGAATGGCAGTGCAAAACTGTCACAAGGCTTTATAAATAAGGCCCATAATGTTTTATTTCTCACTAAGAAATTGCCTTTTATGTCCACTTTTGCAGTTCAAGCAATACTATTTGCTCCCTAACTATACCAACCTCAGATGGGCCAGATCATGTGCTTTAATGTCGTTGCTGTTCAAGTCTCCCCAGCCCGCCGGAAAAGGGTACCTCCCCAGAAAAGGGAGGTCCTACAGACAGACAAGTGGATAATCATTGGATCCGATTCTTTGATCTCAACCACTCTATTATAGGCTGCCATTACTGAACTCCCTTTTTTCCCTGAAGCACGCATGATCCTGTGAGCAAAACCTCATAACCACATTAACCCACTATTCCACTACCAAAAAATGAACTGCCTTTAATGCAAAAAATATCTTCTAATCTCCAAATACAATGTGTTTATTTGTAGCCCATTTTCAATAAGCAAGTGTTTTTTGCTTTTATCTAAATATATATTTTGTAAGTATATCTTATTTACTAACTGTAATGTTGTTTGTGGTACTGCTGTTTATACACCACAGGCAAAGTCTCACTGCTTATGCCAATCTTAAAAGGATGCTCTTGAGATTCCTCACATTTCTTACATCTAGGATCTAGTTTGTTTAAATTGTGTGGAAGTGGGCCCCTGCTCACAACAAGACTGAGGCCTGTCTCTCCATAGTTTGACAATGTGGTTTCCTTCATACACTTCTTTACATCACCAAATCTAGACTTGATGTCTATCATTATGCAGATCAGGTTATGCACTCTGTATCTTCAAATCCCAATTGGAAGAAATTGATCTCCTGGTTCCAACAGTGCACATTTATTAGAACGACCTGATTGCGGGCCCCTTTATCATTAGTAGTTTGGAAAAATGTATGGGTCAATGTTCAGTTATGGTAGAGATGGACTATCTAATAGCAGTTGTTTCACTCAATAGCCAAAAGAGGCACATGTCAGATCTCCTAGGAATCTACCAATGATTTTTGGGAATCTTGCTTTCATTGCCAGAATTCTGTTCCTCCAGGCTGCCTTTTGGGGAAGCACACGAGGGAGGGATAGAATATGACTTTCTGTTTGATTCTTTTTCCATGTACCTTCTCTATTTTATTTGGAATCTAGAACTGTAGGCTACGTCCAGTCGATTATTTCTTCAAGGCCATCATCATGCAGTTTTTTATCACTGTTTTCATCATAGTTTGTACCAAGGACCCCTTTTTTGCATCTTAGTAGTGGCTCCGATGTGCTATTAAACTCTCTTTGAACTTCAATATTCTTTTCATCCTTGTATTCTGGTTGAATCCTCAGGGCAAATATTAGAATCACATTCTTTGCCGGACTGCCAGACGTGTCAGTTACTATAGTTAGGTTTAGTATGGTGGGCCTTGCCCATTTAGAGAACCCGGCAATCTTCATGCAAAGAGTGTTTACTCCAAGTAATATAAAAGGTTAATAGGTAGTTCTGTTAGATCACTGTAGCTGATGCATGGATGGGACAACCAACACATAGTTGTCATTTCCAGACACATTCTAAATGTATAACGTTCCCTAGCATTCCCAGGATAAATCTTTCCAGAATTTAAACATTTCAAGTTCAACTAATGTTGTTTCACATGTACAAACTGAATGGAAAACTATTAATGCACACCCTCTAGCCTGCTGTCTTCTCAGAAGTCACTAAAATATTCTAGCGTATGGAACACTACCCTCATTAGAGATCAGTGCCTCTGATGAATAAATGTTCCCTTGTCTTTATATGTTCATCAACATGAGTTACGATTCGTCAGTGTTTAATTTTCTTCAAGAGCATCTTGGACGTTAGAATCTGTGACATTACATGCACCAAACTGCAATCTTCTCACAATGTAATCTGGGCTGTAGGTGTAGGTGAGAGTCTGCTTTATGGCGTATAGCAGATTGAAGTATTTTACTATGTCTACCTACTTGTAGGAATGGTAAACCTCTACAGAACACTACACATCCTGTAATAGACAACAGTACTTTTTTGTGTCCATTTCATTATAGGGATTGTAAAAAGACTACCATCAGCTAGGTGTGATGCTATAGACAGCAGGCACAGCTTTCCGCCTTCAGAAGTAGGAAAGCATATTTTCTAAAAAGTACCACTGCCTGTGGGAGTATTCCTCCGACCTCTGTAAATGCCTGTCTGACATGTGCAAAAGGTATAGGAAATTCACGAACTCCAAATCTCTCCCAAATTGTAGATGATTCAGAGTTTGTGTGAACGAGTTAACACCTTGACAGACAGCAATTGAAATTCCTTCATTGTTGGACTCTCCTGTCATGCAGTCGGGCAGTCTGACACTGCCAGATTAGCCAGCTTGAAAGGACCAGTGTGTGGGTCAAATTAGGCTCCACACAACTAGAAAAAAACTGTCCCAACACACTAGCCCATCTGGCAGCTCCGAACTGCTCACAACGCGTGTCCAGCACTGGTCCTTAGTTATTTGAAAATGGGGATGCAAGTATTTTTGCGCTTCTGTTATCCTAACAGAAGAATACAGTTTAGCTGGTCTTTTAATGTTTCTTCTCATTTTGCCTTTTTCTCCAGCTCCGACTCCCACAAAGCCTGACACTGTTTGAAGAGGATGTGCATTCCAAAGGACTGCCTGTAGTTCCTGTGTTATTCTGTGCAGTAGTTTGGCTGCTTGTCTTCGTCCTGCAACACCTTGCCTGGTTGACCAATTCCATCAGGAAGAGGACTTGCTAGCTCCAGCTGAGTGCTTATTTCAGCATGTCTTTTCTAATTGCTTCATCTATCTATACGCATGCTGGTGATTTTCTGTTTCGAAAGATGCTGGGCAATGCAATTTGCTCAGTTTAACTTGATGCGAATAAAGCCAGAGTAGAGAACAAAATAGTTACTTCTGTGTCATCAATATACTCATGTTCTTTCTTTATAATTCGCAGGTTGACATAAATAGGATGCAATGTAGGGTGATCTAGTACAGTTGTTACTGGCTAGTAAGATGCATTCTATCCTAGCAGGAACTCGTCTTAAACAATGTTGCACAATTGTTGATTAATAACCACCTTGGGTAGCTTAATATCCAAAATTCATTTTTGATTAATTTGTGTATACAACGCTACATGCATTTTGTACATTTGCAAGACGTTTACACATCGCTATATATCAATCAATCAATCAAACAGAACATTTGTATAGCGCACTACTCACCCGGAGGGTCTCAAGGCGCTGGGGGGGGAGGGGTCCGCTACTGCTCGAACAGCCAGGTCTTGAGCTGCTTCCTGAAGGCGAGGTGGTCCTGGGTCAGGCGGAGGTGGGTCGGGAGGGAGTTCCAAGTCTTGGCGGCCAGGTAGGAGAAGGCCCTTCCTCCTGTGGTGGCTCTTCGGATGCGGGGGACGGCGGCGAGGGCGTGGCTGGTCGATCGAAGCTGGCGCGTGGGAGCGTAGAAGTTGAGGCGGCTGTTGAGGTATCCTGGTCCTTGGTTGTGTAGGGCTTTGTGTGCGTGGGTGAGGAGCCGGAAGGTGATTCTCTTGTTGACCGGGAGCCAGTGCAGGTCTCTCATGTCCAGGATGAGTCGTGCTGAGGTTTTCTGGATCCGCTGGAGTCTCTTCTGGAGTTTGGCGGTGGTACCGGCGTAGAGGGAGTTGCCGTAGTCCAGCCGGCTGGTGACGAGGGCCTGGGTGACCGTCTTCCTGGTTTCGGTGGGGATCCATCGGAAGATCTTGTGTAGCATTCGCAGGATGTTGAAGCACGACGAGGAGACGGCGTTGACTTGTCTGGTCATGGAGAGGGAGGAGTCCAGGATGAAGCCCAGGTTGCGTGCGTGGTCAGTTGGTTTGGGTGCGCTGCCCAGGGCGGGGGGCCACCAGGAGTCGTCCCAGGCGGAGGGTGAGGATCCCAGGATGAGGACTTCCGTCTTGTCCGAGTTCAGTTTCAGGCGGCTGTTCGACATCCATTTGGCTACGTCTGTCATCCCTTCGTGCAGGTTGGTTCTGGCTGTGGCGGGGTCGTTGGTGAGGGAGAGG
Organism: Lissotriton helveticus; assembly: GCF_964261635.1. Lineage (NCBI taxonomy): Eukaryota > Metazoa > Chordata > Amphibia > Caudata > Salamandridae > Lissotriton > Lissotriton helveticus. The sequence goes on along the minus strand of NC_136063.1, from coordinate 778,386,546 downwards.
ATCAGCTGGGTGTCGTCTGCGTAGGAGATGATGTTCAGGTTGTGCTGGCGTGCGATGGCTGCGAGGGGGCTCATGTAGACGTTGAAGAGAGTTGGGCTGAGCGAGGAGCCTTGAGGGACGCCGCAGATGACTTCGGTGGCCTCCGATCTGAACGGGGGGAGGCGGACTCTCTGTGTCCTTCCGGCGGGGAAGGAGGTGATCCACTCCAGTGCCTTCTCCTGGATTCCGATGTTGCTGAGGCGCTGTACTAGGGTGCGGTGGCAGACAGTGTCGAAGGCCGCGGAGAGGTCCAGGAGGATGAGGGCCGCTGTTTCTCCGTTGTCGAGCAGGGCTCGGATGTCATCTGTAGCTGCGATCAGGGCGGTCTCGGTGCTGTGGTTGGCCCGGAAGCCAGACTGCGAGAGGTCGAGGGAGCCGTTCGTCTCGAGAAAGGCGGCCAGTTGCTTGTTGACGGTCTTCTCGATGACTTTGGCTGGAAACGGGAGCAGCGAGATGGGGCGGTAGTTCTTGAGGTCGGTGGGGTCTGCTGATGGTTTCTTGAGTAGAGCGCTGAGTTTGGCGTGCTTCCAGCTCTCCGGGAAGGTGGCGATGTCGAAGGAGGTGTTGATGATGTCTCGCAGGTAGGGTGCGATGACAGCGTCGGACTTGTTGAAGACGTGGTGAGGGCAGGGGTCTGTTGGAGATCCGGAGTGGATGGAGTTCATCGTGCGGATGGTGTCTTCGGTGCTGATCGGGGTCCAGGCGCGGAGGGTGGCGGTGGGGGGCGGTGGTTCGGTCGTGGCGTGCGTTGGTTGAGTGCTGAAGCTGTTGTGTATGTCCGCGATCTTGTTGTGGAAGTAGGAGGCGAGGGAGTTGCAGAGGTCTTGCGAAGGGGTGATGTAGTTGTTTCCGGCGTTGGAGTTGGAGAGCTCTTTCACGATGTTGAAGAGTTCCTTGCTGTTGTGTGCGTTGTTGTCCAGTCGTTCCTTGAATGCGGTTTTCTTGGTGGCGGGGATCAGCTGGTGGTGTTTTCGGGTGGCGAGCTTGAGGGCAGTCATGTTGTCCGGTGTTGGGTCTCTGCGCCAGGTTTTCTCGAGTGCTCTGCAGTTCTTCTTGGAGCTCTTGAGTTCGTCGTTAAACCATGGGGCTTTCTTGCTGCCAGGTCTGCTCGGCTGGGTCTTCAGAGGGGCGAGGTCGTCTGCGCAGTCGCTGATCCATTTCGTGAGGTTGGTGGCCGCTTGGCTGGGGTTCGTTGTGCTGGTGGGAGGGTTCTTGCTCAGGGAAGTAGTGAGCTGGTCTGCAGTGATCTTGTTCCAGCTTCTGCGGGGAGCCTGTTGCTGGTGATGGTGGAGCGTGGTCCTTCTGTAGCTGAAGTGTACGCAGCTGTGGTCCGTCCATTGGAGTCCCATGGCGTGGCTGAAGGCGATGTCCTTGCTGGAAGAGAAGATCGGGTCGAGTGTGTGTCCGGCGTAGTGGGTGGGGGTGGTCACCAGTTGCTTGAGTCCGAGGTTGGCGAGGTTGTCCAGCAGGGTGGTGGTGTTGCGGTCGTTGTTGTTCTCCAGGTGGAAGTTGAGGTTTCCGAGGAGGATGTAGTCGGTTGAGGGGAGGGCGAGCGGGCTGACGAAGTCGGCGATGTCCTCGCTGAATTGTGCGCGTGGTCCTGGGGGTCTGTAGATGAGGGTGCCTCTGAGGGTGGTCTTGGGGTTGACGTGGATCTGGAAGTGCGGGTGTTCGGCGGGTGCGAGGTTGTCGTCGGTGTTGGTCGTGATGCGGATGGTGTTCCTGTGGATGATGGCGATGCCTCCTCCTGTCTGGTTGACGCGGTCCCTCCGGATGATCTTGTAGCCGTCCGGGATGGCGATGGCGATGTCGGGCGCTGAGGACGTATATATCAATATATCAATGCCCATGTTGTTGGTCAGATACCCTGTGGGCTCAAAGTACAGGTTGACTAATATAGGGGACATAACACGTCCCAGTGACACATTGTTTGCTGTTGGGATAGAGTCTGTCTCAGGTGGTTTAAATGTATCTTTCTGGCATTAAGTAGTCGAAAAGCACACAGAGCAGTCCTAGTGTCATGTAGTCACTGACGATGAAAAAGAGCACAGCAAAGGATTCATAAAGTATTCAATTAAATATAAATGGATTTGTAAATTTCTCTTTTGTATTTGCTTATGATAAAGGATGCAATTTGGTCTGTGAAAGACAAATCGCCTTGTGACGCTCTGCAGTTGTTTTGCTATACAGAGCTGGCTGCTATTGACAATGTAAGGGGACTTAGGGGTCGTGGGTGGGAAAAGTAATAGAAAAAAACGTACCACAGGGTAAAAAAACGCACAGGAGATCGATCGTACCACTCAAGAGCCTAAAAATAACCAAAGTCAAAATCTTCAGGAAAACAGCCTACTAGGGACTTCTTCTCCACCAGCTACGGGGGTCTACCAACTGGGAAAGAAGACCTGGGAAACGCAAATCACACCTTCCGCAGAAGATCACAATGAAATGGCCTCCAGTCACAAGCCAGTGTTCTGCAAAACAAATACATCATTAGATACATAAACACTTACATAAATTGAGTGCCAAGTTAATTCTGCATGCACTAAGCATTCTTGTGATGCATCATGGTTGGCTGCAAATCCTAATTTTTCTTTGGCAAGCAACTGACCCCTACTGTGGAATTGTGGCCTGAATGCCCTGGGTAGGTAGCAGCAGCTCTCTACAAATATTTCATTCGTTCAGTAATTCATTCATTCATTCATCCATCCATCCATTCAATTGAGGCAGTCGGCATGTGCAAGTATTTTTTTCATATACGCTCAAAATCACAATAAATGGCACCACTTAATAGTTTACTCTGAAAAGGCCTCTATACTAGACACACCCAAAACTAAATGAAACTTTGGTAGCCAACACGTTTGTCTGATTAATATCTATGCCTAGTAATATACCGGACTTAATATGATAATATGAAAAATCATGTTTATTACAAATGAGCCCTGTTAAACCTGACATCCGTGGCGCCCTTTTTCCCCAAACGTTTTAAATTCACCTATCCTGATTTATGAATTTCGTTTTTTGTTTGCATTAGGACTTTGTGTACTTTGCCACTGCTAACCAGAGCTAAAGTGCTTGTGCTCTGAAACATGGTATAATTGGTTTACAACTAATTTGCATATTTAATTTACTTATCAATTTAAGGTATATGGTGCTACCTGTACCCAGGGCCTATACATTAAATGCAACTACTTTTTCTGCAGCACTTATTGTGCCACCCACTTAAGTAGCATTCTAAATATGTTTTGGGCCTGCTGGTGCAGCCTGAAGTGCAGTTTTAAAATTGCCACTTCGGCCTGGCAAAATAAATCTTTTGTCAGGCCTAAACATTTCTTTTTTTGTACATAAGAATGGATCCTACGGCACATAGTGTTTGGTGCATTGTATTTAAATATTAGAACATGTGTTTTTAAGTTTTACATGTACTGGTAGTGTAAAACAACTAAAATTGATTTCCACTTTACACTTCTGTAAGACCTTTTCTCTCCTATTGGATAACATTAGGTTATCTTCTTACATTTATTAAATGCTGACGTTTGCTTGGCAGTATATAACAAACTGCAATGGCTCTGTCAGGGAGCACCAATCACTTTGTTGCATGGCTATGGGGCAGTGGACTATTAGGAACGCTACGTCTATGAAATGATTGTGGAGCTTCGAGCCTTCTTGAGCTGAAACAGCTCCAAGACTCTATTTGCCATGGTGTAGACATCTTAACACCCTGTAATGACATTCTGGGCATCCATCACCCCTTACCACAAATCCGCTGCCGCTGAGCAATTCCAGAATATATGCGCCATATCAGCATTTGGTACCTGGCATGGGGAGGGCAATTTAATGCAGACCCAAAGATTTTGTGTAACCTCGTTGGGGTGAGATTGGACCTGTGTAGAATGCTATATTAGATTTACTGAAGCTGGATTTTGCAGGAACGTTTGTCCGGATATAGCAATACCCTGTCCCATTCTCTATGTGTCAAGTCCAGTACCAGCACCTGCTAGTTGGCAGCAGGGGTGAAGTGTGTGTCAATCGCACTGATTGCAGTCTGCCGAGGGCATCCTTAGTTCTTCTATTAGCCACTCCATCAGCAAGCAGGCAGGCCAAGTTGTTCTGCCAAATAATATTCAAAGTGAGGGGCCTCAAGGTCCCCCTTTTCGACAGGTAGCTGCAGCTTGGGCCGAACCACTTAGCGCATGCCTTTATTCCATAGGAAGCTCCCTTGCATGGAGTGCAGGACACGAAATGTGAGCCGAGGTATGCCCACTCGGAGTTTGCTGGAAAAATATAGCAGACGGTGGGAGCATCACCATTTTAGACAGCGATTCTCTATCATGTACAGTAAGTGGGAGTGTGCTTCAAAACGCCATTTGGGGAGGCAGGAAGGCAATGGCCCTAGTAGGGTTTCCATCTATAAGATCCTTTGTGGTATGATAAATAGTGATGCCTGAGTACAGGTAGGTGTCTGGTTCCCAGCAGAAGAGGTGAGTGTCCACTAATAATTGCTCTGGGGGGGATTTCAGGTGAATTGAGAACAGGCAGGACTTGGACCAGTTCACTCCCAGGCTCAAGTTGGCCTGGAACTTAATCAGGATGCCCATGATCTCAGAAATACCATTTCTGATATCACAGACATATATTAGTACGTTATCAGCATATAAGGGGACAATGTTTGTCACCGCCTCAAGTGGTATGTCCCACATCTGGTCTTGCTGTCTGAGTCTCTGTGTCAGTGGCTCCATCCCCAAGGTGAAAAGCATAGGGGACAAAGGCACCCCTGGTGCATTCCCCTGTTTACAGATAATGGGGCAGAAATAGACTGCCCAATCTTCACCTGAGCAGAGGGATCCATGTGGAAGAACCTAATTAGTCTCTGTAGCATGCCAGATATGTTCATGGATAATAGGGTTGAGAACATAAATCCCCAGTCAACAGTTTTGAATGCCTTCTCCAGGTCTAGCACTGTGCGTGCCACCTAAGGCCAAAAGGTAGGATCCGACTCCATCGCTCTGTGGAGTCATAGTATATTAAGAGTGGTGGATCTGACCAGAATGAAGCCATTCTTGTCTGGATGTGTGATGTGGGAAAGGTGCTCCAGGAGTCGCACAGGGACAATCTTACCTAAAATATTGTAATCTGTCCCAAGCATAGACAGCAGTTGCTATGACGTCACCTCCAGGAAGTCTCTCCTGGGCTTAGAGAGGGATAGCACCTCGTGGAGCGTCGGCAGGAGTCGACCCTCTGTTAGAGCGGCCTTAAATAATTCTAGGACCTTAGGAACCAAAAGGCCTTCATATGCTTTATAGAACTCAACCAGCAGACACTCCAACCCTGGCCTCACAAGTGGCAGCCCCGATGACTCCCCAGATTTCTTGGACTGTGATAGATGTGTTGACTTTGAGTTCTTCCCTGCCAGTTGTTTTAATGGCAGGCAGTGTAATCCTATCAAGAAACTCTCAGATGTGTACCTAGATGTCTATGGGTGATCATAGATAGTTTGACAATGGCTGTGAACACTGCATGTATGTCCACCTAGCTGGTGACCAGGTGGGTCGGAGTCACTCTAATCATAGTAATGGAGTGACTGATATCACAATTCTCAGTAGATAACCCAGCAAGTGGCCGGATGTATCACCCTTCAAATGCTTGTTTTTGGCCTGCTGTGCCCTTAAGTATATGCAACTGTTCAATCATTCTGGCAAGGTGATCATTCGCTGTTGCCAATGCTGGTCTTTTAGTAGGAGTTGTATGCAACGCCTCTTCCAAAGCTACCAGGAATGTCTCTATCAGGACCAGTCTCCAGCACGCATATGGACATCCAGACAAAGAGAGCGTTACTAAAGACAACATTCTAGAGAATTAAGGCATTCAGTATTAGAACCAAGAGTCTCCATGAAGGATTAGAATTTTGCATTTGGTGACATCCTCATATATGTCACATCGAACCAAGAAAGGGAGAAAGAAAACCCCCCATAGGAATCTGGGGTAAATAACCCTGCCAGGATGCAGTTTTAAGCAAATCTCCATTGTTGGACTTTGGCCCTTAGGGCAGGTTCACCCCTAGACTTTTTGCTTGAAATGGTGACCTGGAGATGGTGATTTTTGGATTCTGCGCACTTTCACTGTGTCCCAGTGGAAAGTGCGTGCGCACTCTGAGTGCATGTGCTGAGCTAGGCCTGCCCGCCCATAGGAATGCATGGGGAATGTATGTGTCCCTGGTAGTTCCTGATGCGTGGGGTGTACAGGCTTGAGTCTGGTATGTGTGAACTCGTGAGAATGAATGCTGCGCAACGGTATGTGCGGCTTGTATGTGTCTAGTGGGGAAGTATCATTTCTAGACATGGCTGTACGTGTGCTGTGAGGGTGCTGGCATGTGATTGGCTGGAGCTGGCTGGCATGCCAGGCTCCAGGAAGTCTGGGTGGGTCTGCCCGGTGGTGAGTGGGAGATTAGCATGAGTGATGTGTGGGAGGAGTGTACCTGTGTCCTGGATGGGCTGGGTTTTCCCCACACAATGCTGGCTCCGCCCCCCTGTGGTGTGTCTAATGACCCAAGCCCTGCCAGTGAATAGAGAGGGTGGCTGAGGTAAACAGAGTACTCAAGAACCAGCTGCGACTGGTTCCGCCCCCACTCTGCACCTTCAGACAAAGGGAAATGCTGTATTAAAATGGGGCTGTGTCCCCACAGATGTTGTTCTCTTCCAGGATCCTGAGGGGGCTGTCACTGCTGCTGCTGGGCCAGAGGACCGCCACTTGGGGTGTCTCCCTCCCTGGAGACCCAGTGAGCTGGCTCTGGGCCCAGCCTTGCCCCCCCTGCCTTGCTGAAGGACTGTGGGGGTCTGAACTTTCCTCTAGCGCTTGGGAGCGCTTGATTTCGGCCCGAGCGCTTAATAGCGCTTTATTTGCATTTAGCGCAGGGAGCGCTGCATTTTTGCCCTGTAGCGCTTGGGAGCGCTGTGGTCACCCCTCTAGCGCTGGGAGCGCTTTGTCTGCAGAGGCCGGTGCCCACCCGGCATTGTCCGTCCCAAGCGAGTGCCACCTCGCTTATTTTTGATTAATTTGCCCCTGGCAGGAGCCGACCCTGCCAGGGACCTTGCCGCTGTATTTTGAGTTTACCTCGAGGGAGCCCACTCCTCGGTAAACTCACCCCCCGCCTAGAAGTGCTGGACACGGGCCGCCGCGCTGCCCGCGACGACCCGGAAGTGTTCCGGCCGGCCGGCCAATCACAGCGCGGCCCCGGGAGAAGAAACCGGAAGTCCCGCCTCGCCGCCGGGAGAGGAGAGCCCAGCAGCGAGGAGAGGCGGCGGAAAGGTGCAGGCGGGGCCCCGTGGCGGAGAGGAGAGCCCCGCCGCCCACAAGAGGAGAAGTGTGGGAAGGGAGCCCCCGAGGAGCGGGAGCTCCCGTGAAGAGCCGCCGGGCAGAGGAGGCAGCGCGAGCCCGGTGAGTGTCTGCAAAAGGGGAGGGGGCAGTCGGGGCACATTGACGGTGTCCGCCCCTCCCCTCCAGTACGAGGCCCGAGTGTTTGTGAGCCCGTGAGGCTCCAGGCGGCACTTGTGCAAAGCCCCGAGGGGTTCAAGGGGGCACTTGCGGAATCTCGAGTCCCCCAGAGGGGGGGACTCCCACCAAAGGCGCCCCACGTGTTCGCGGGTCCCCGTGAGGGACCCCCCTGCCCCGAGAGCCCTAGTGAAAGGCTCGTGGGGGCCTGACCTGTGTTGTTGAGCCCGGAGAGGCTCTAGAGACAGCGCACTTTGTGTTGAGCCTAAAAGGCTCAAGGGGGCATTTTTGAGAGCCCACGAGGGGCTCAGGCGCCCCCATTGTTGCAGGAGCCCAGAGAGGCTCAGGGGCCATTTGTTTCACGAGCCCAGAGAGGCTCAGGAGACAGTCAGTTGGGCAGAGCCTAGAGAGGTTCCCACGTTGGCCCCATCCTCATCTCCAGCTGCCCAGCACTTTCTTGGGCAGCTGCCACGTTTAGGACCCTGACATTGGGACACATGGACAGTCACAGGTGGTGACTTGTGAGATTGGCGCAATTATTATTGTCTTGACACCTCTGAATGTATTATATGCATCATGTGTTATGTGCTTACACCCCTACAGGTATTGTGATACATAGGTGGTTGTTTTCTCCCTAGTGCAGGTGGTGCTAGTGAGATCCTGGTTACCAGTAGTTACTGGTTGTGTGCTATTTTGTGCTAAAGATTTTACATTCTAAGTGCTATTTCTGATTCCTGACAGTGGTCCAGGTGGCCCTGTCTTGTAAATAATCCCTTGTAAATTCTGCCCGTGCCTCTGGCACATTGTAAAGTGTGTTTTATCTAATGTGTTTTGGTGTAATACAAAGGCTATTTTTATATAACCTTGTGTGGAGTTTCCTTTGTGGTGGGCCCTGGGAGTTGTTGCTGGGGTGCATGCGCAAATACTTAACTTACATCGCCTCCAAGTTTAGCCTTGCTGCTCGCGCCACGTTACCTAGAGGGTGAGTAGGGGTTATCTTGGCGTGTAACTCCCTTGCCCTGACTTGGGTGTGGTGGTCTCTGACTGACTTTGGCGAAAGCCCTGGCCAGCCGGGGATCCCATTTCCAACATCCATCTAAGTAGTACTGAAGTGATGCCTCATGAACTAGATACTTCTCAGAAGGATTACTGTTATAAAGTAGCTGGGTGTTTTGATGTATCAATTTCCCCATATTACCACCCTTTGAAGCTATTACATTGTTGTGTGGTCCTGAAGAAGGTGTGTTGACCATTTATGGAACAATAACCCGAGCCCACAACACCTCAACGGACAAAAATGCAATCTGTTTTGTCATTGTTGACTGTCTAATGTATATGTAGTATGCTGGGATGTGATATGAATGTTGAGTATGGTAGTGTTTGATATCTGATGTATGCAAGAGTGATTGGACTTGGGATATGGGTCAATTTAATTGCATTGTTGCATTTTTGTTTTGATAGCAATGGCTAAAACATATCTCTCTTTGTGATACATAAACATATTTCTCTTTGTGATACAATGACTATGTTAAAGTACATGGAAAGAATTGTTAAAATGTACATGTAGACCTTTTCCAAATTTTGAAAAGATATATATTGTTTGAGATAAACAAATAAGAAATACTTATCTATACAATAAGGACCAGTGTGTAAGCCATTGCGAAAGACAAACAGTGGCAGCCGCTACAGAGAAGGCCAGTATAGGAAGATGTGAGTAATGTAGATGCAGGTTTAAGACACAGTTAAAGTCTCCTCTGATGATAGAGGGGATGCTAGGAAGGCCTACCATGCTGTATTGGGCGCGTAGTTGCTACCCAGTAAGAAAGGCCTGACATCAAGTTATCCTTCCACTAGGTCATAGTGCCCCTCGACGTCTATTCCTGTAGCTATGCACCTAAAAGCCGGTCTAGCCCAGATAAGGGTACACTGGGCAAAGCCGTAGTACATAGTACCATAGCATTGACCACACCACCATTTTTGCAGGAGAGTATCCTCCTCTCCATGTATGTGGGTTGACTGGAGAAACACAGTCTGAGCATCTTGCCTTCTAATATATTGCTGTACTGCATGTGGCTTGCATGTTGTCCCCATGTCCCAGACAGTCCATATTCAGATACGCAATTGAGTAATAGTGTTATACACGGGGAGAGGGAACCAGAGGAGGGGCCTCAATGACACCTAGCGAGGGTTCTAGCATGAAGGGCAGGTAATGCATGGGGCTAGCTAAAGTCTCACTGTATGAACATATAAACAAGAAAAACTCCCAACCCAGTTTGGCGGAGCAACCTCTAACTGCCAAAACAAACAATAAAAGTCCCATTGGTGAGGTTATCCTTGTTGTGTATTAGTTTACCGAACATCTTCCAAGGAGAATGTCAGGGGGCTGGCCAGAGTGCAGCGGCCAGGTGCAGTGTTGTTATAAAGTATATAGGCCATAAACCAGAAAGAAAAACCCAGGGATAGGGTGTTCAACCTGTTTCTTCTCAGCTAAAGTCAGTAGAAACATCCAAAAAGGTCCCACTTAGGTTGTGCATCAGTTCCATTCAGGCAGTCAGCAGGTTTGGGAGAGAAAGAAAGACATGTCTTTACCTCTATGGGGAGGCAGACATGCCCTTACACCCACACAGTCACAGAGGCCAGCTGAACGGTGCTTGAGCATGGCCCTGAGTGTCTTACCTGCAGTCGACTCAAACCAAAGTATCTACAGTCTACAGAGTTACATCCGGTAGTATCACTCATGTGGTGCTACCCATCGAGGACCTGTCTGCCCACATAGTAATTGCGGCTGACGGAGCCTGAATCTGTTTCACTCAGTCTTACACAGGGGTGGGGGTGCTATTGATTTTCATGTCCCCGTTTCCACACTTCCAGCACTTCTGGTTCTGACCAGTCAGGTCTGTCTGTGATAGTGGTTTTGGCATCAACGAAAACGAGGACTCATACCAGTGCTGCTCCACCCAATCCCAGGCATCTGCCGGTTCTTTAAAGAAGTAGCAAGATCGATTCACCATGACTTTAAACTTGGATGGAAAAAGCAAGGAGTAGGTTAAGAAAGGAGGCTCTTTGGCAAGGCACAAACCATCCGTAGGATAGCCTCCTTATCTGTTTAGTTCATTAATTTGGCCATTACTGGTTGGGGCAGGTGGCCCTGGCGGCGCCGCTTTGCTGGCATTTGAGGGGCTTGTTCCACGAGGTAATGACCAGGTAATGACGGTTCCACATGCACCACTGCTCATGCCAGCCAAGTTGCAAAGAACATGACCGGACCGGGGCCCTCTACACCCCCAGGGAAGTCCATGATTTTCAGATTTCTGCAGCTTGACCCTCCCTCTGAGTCATCTGACCTGCTCTTGAATTCATGGACCTGGGTTGGAAGGGATCTGAGTTGCTCCTTAGGTTCAGACACTGTGGGGCGAAGCTCGTACAGTGTGCCTTTTTGCTTATGTGACGTGGTTAGTAAGTTTCTTATGATCATCACACCACTGCTACAACAATCAACCTGTTTCGTAGGTCTTGTCTGATTCAGTAATGGCAGCAAGGATTTGGTCTAGCTTAGCACCAGCTAGGGCTGTTGGTAGATCTTCTTCTTGTGGTGTCATCCTGTCAACCTGATCATTGGTCCTGGAATCTGTATGCTCCATGAATTGGGAGCGCCCTGCACCCACCTCCCCATTGTAGGATTAGAAGTGGTGTCTCTCGTGCGAGAATCCACAGTGAATCCAAGCGAATAGGCTGCCAAGGGGAGGTTATTGTGCTACAGTTAGTGCCCCCTGCCTGCGAACCTGCCTGTACCACGGCTTTCACTCCAAAACCACAAACCAGGCTGGCACTTGCAGCCCAGGCAATCAAGAGTCCACTCTGTCGGTATCTTTGGATGGGTTTCCTCCCTGGCTCATGAAGGTGATAGGCAATATTGTATGGGAGGGCGGTGCTATTTATAGAATGGCCCCAAGTGCAAGTCCAGGTTAGGGGTCTCCAGCTGGATACGGTCTGCTAATCCCATCAGGACCTGCTTCTACTCTCATTCCCAGCAAGGGCATGGCAAGGGAACACAAGCAGTCCAGGGTCTGCACAGGCCTTCGCAGAGATGGTCAGCAGAGTTGGGGGGAAAGAAGAAAGTAAGCATGGGCTTACAATTCTGGTCTCCGAGAGGGGAGATGATGTAACTATGGTATGGGGTATATGGACCCCGAACTTCACCCAAACAGATTAGCCGGATAGGAGGTGCCTTCACTACCTCTAAAAATGGTCACTCAATGATCTGGCACCCCCCACATGCTGGTTCAGATGTGCTGTATGTACACCGAGAATGAGACACCACCATGACTCTCAGGCACAGCTGCCAATGTAATGTCCCCAATACAGTAAGTGTTTCAGCTGATGTATAGGAGTAAATGTCCACCCTGGGGGACTGGAGTCACTTGAAGAAGAGTGCTACCGTGGGCTGCTATTTCTAATGCCTGGACCACATTAGGCCCACCAGTTGCGCTTGTTCGCTTTCCGGGTCTCAGGTCACTTGGTGGGCGTCATCTGCCATGTGGTCACTCAGGACTCGCAAGAGCAGTCAGGGCACCACACTGACCGAGATGCCCACCAGATAGACTTTAGCAGAGATGTTGAAGGAGGGGCATTGCACAAGGAGCAGGACCACCGGTATTGGGGCCATGGAAGACTTGTGATGCAGGCAGCTGCCTCAAATCACCTGGGACTCAGAGGGTCTATTTACTGCATGCACTGGGTCACCTGTGAGATGTGGTCACCAGCGTCGTTGCCAGAGGCTGAAACGGGGTGACGGTAATGCCGTATATATGCATCTTCCTTTGCCTCGATGGCCTGTTCAGGCTGCTCAGACTTGCATTGTGCCATCAGTGACCCGTACATAGGATGCTCAGGTGCAGGGTAGCACAAAAAATTATGTCAGGTTCCCGATAATTCTGCAGCCCTAGAGGCAGCTTGGCTGGTGCCGCTCTTTCTCCAAATTATGGGCTTTCCCTGCCTAGGTACCGGCAACCAGGATCACAGCGGATGACAATGGATTTTGGGTCGCTGGCTGGAGCTGGTGGTTCTATTTCTCCACACCACAGGCCACCCCTGCCTAGGCAGCTGCAACCTGGATCACTGTTCCCATTGGGCACAGGGTAAAGACTGATTCGCATACGGCTGGGTCCAAACTGGAGTGGCATGGTGAATAAAAAAAATGATGGATTTAGGCCCAGATCTCTGTACTGGGGTGAATGTATGACATTGTTCTGCATTCTGTCCATCAATTGTTCTTTTTGCAACCTGGATCACAGCTGATGACAACAAATCATGGGTTCCTGGCCGGACCGATCCTAGAACTCAACTGCTATCTTGCCATGGTTAGCCACACCCCCATGCTCCATGTGGTTAGCCTTAACGTTTGGCTTTGCCTCAGTCTCACACAACCATATACCTGCAGTATGCCCTTTGATAATTTAGTTTACTAGATTTCACTAAATTGATTGGATTTAATTTGGATGTATTGCCTTCACTACCCTATTTGTTTCTGAACCCTTTTTTTGCTGTCCTTCTAACTCTGTGTACTTTACCCCTTCTAAACAGTGGTAAAGTACTTTTGCTATTCCTTGTACAAATGGGCACATTGGCATATAACTAATGAACACATTTAATTTGCTTATAAGTCCCATTTATATGGTACTATATGTACCTATGGCCTGTAAATTAAATGCTAACGTGGGCTGCAGAACTCATTGCTCCACCCACTAAAGTAGCACTGTAAAGCATGCCTCAGGCCTTCCACTGCAACCCCTGTGTGTAGTGTTTCAGTTGCCATTTCAGCCTGGCAAAAACATATTTTGCCAGACCTAAAATATCCTTCAAAACACAGTGACCTCTAAGGTAGGCCCTGAATGCTTGCAGGGCAGGGTGCATGGTATTTAAAAAGCAGGGCATGTATCTTCAACATATTTGACAAGACCTGCCAGTGATAAATCTCCAAAGTTGTGTTTTTTTCCGAGGCAAGGTTAGCCTCGCATAGACTAACACTGGTTTACCCTATTACATTTAAGAAGTGCTAAATTCAGTTTGGGAACAGCTAGAGAAACAATTATTCCACTCATTTTAATTGTAATTTTAAATCCTATTTAATTGTAAAGTTAGATCCCAAATCCATATTATAAAAATGGCACTTCTAGAAAGTTTACATTTTCCGGTCTAAAAACAAATGGGCCTTTCTGCTAGTGTCGACGGTCACCTGACATTATTGGCATTCCTCCCAGCAGTGAACAAAGGGGCCTTGGGCGTGGGTAAGGCTGTTCCTTCTCCTGAGTAGAATGTCCTGAGAAGCTATGCCAAGCCCCTTCCTGAGCTTCAGAGGGTGACCTGAGTGATGTATACAGCCGCTTCCTGGCTTCAGAAGATGTTTACCCTCTCACGGACAATTGCAGCTCACACATAGGTCTGCCTACCCTTTGTTTCACTAGACAGACTGGAGTCAAACTCAGCGGAAGGGGAAGAACTGACTGAACTAGAATTAGACAATGGTATGTCTACCTCCAATTCCCCAGATACTTTACAATAAGGTAATAACTCAGCTAAAATGTCCCTCCCTCCTTATCAGATACCCTTCTTATACACATTCTAAAACATTTTTAAACATTACATAACCTTCTACAAAAATCTTCCACATTTCCTCATCCACACCTCCAAATTCTTTGGACATCAATTCTGCTATGATGGCTATAACCTCTGAATCGCCTGTCCCATCATTTTTCCATATTTTCACACAGTAGCCTTGTCAAACAATCAGCAGTGACATTGCTTTTTTCAGGCACATGTTCCATCTTGAAACTGTACTCCTGGAGTCTGCACATCAACCTTGCAATACACTCATTAGCAGAATAACCTTCCTTTATCAGACAACACTCTAATCAGTGGATTGTGATCCATCCTTATGATGAAACAAGAGTCCCATACATAATTGAGGAAATTCCACAGCCCACAAGCCTATAAGCAACTCATTTTCTATTACAGCATACCTTCTTTCTGCATCATTCAGGGTGAGTGAGGCAAATGCCACATTTCATTCCACACTACCGCACCTCTTTGTTAACACGCTTCCCTCACCATAATGACTAGCTCAACTATAATTATTAATTCGCTGTTTACACAAAAGGGTTTAAGCGTAGGTGCCCCACGATCTCTGATTTGACCAATTCAAGCTCTTGCTATAGTCTCTCCGACCACTCTCTTAATGGTTTCATTTTAATAACAGAGTCTCTGATGAACCTACCATAGTATTCATAGACACCTGTAAATGAGAGCAACTTCTCCTTATTGCCTGGTGGAGGAGAGTTGACAATGGCATCTATCAATGACATCTTAGGCACAATCCCTTCCTTAGACAAAGTATGTCCTAGGTATTCCACAGATTCTCAAAATTACTTACTCTTGCTCTCTTTCAATGTCAACACTTGCTTTTCTAACACTGTACACACTTTCTTAAAGTGTTCTAAATGTTCTTGTTTGTCTTTTTAGACAATCAGAATGTTATCTTGGAAGAACTTAACATAGGCTTCCATGCCCTTGAAGATGTGAAACATCACCCTCTGAAACACAGATGCCAACAACGCAAGGTCTAATGACATGCTCTTAAACTGGAAGAAGCTTTGTGGAGTATTGAAATCGGTCAAACACTTGGAATCTTCACTCAACTCAGACTGATGGTAGGCTGATAATAAATTGAGTGTAGAAAACACAGCTGTATCTTCCAACATACTCACCACTTCATTAATGTTTTATAATGGGTGGCAGTCAACCATTATGTTAGCCATGAGCGCTCCAAAATCAACACATAGCCTCAAAGTTTTATCTGCCTTGCATGCCAAAATTATGGGAGACACCATTTGGAATATTCAACCTCCTCAATGATACTTTCACTCAACATGTCATCCAGAATACTTTGAGCTCATCTCTCACATTAATGGGTATTCCTCTCAGTTTCTGTTTCACTGATAGCGCCCCACTCTTGAACTCAATGCAGTAAGAGTAACCTTGCAATTTGCCCAAACTTCTCGTGAACACACCGGAACACTGAGAAATTAGCAGGACAAAGTCCTCAGGATTTTTGACAACTGATACTGGCTCCTTGCTAAGTGGAGTCAGTATTTTACCAAACTTTCACTGATCCTTCCGTCTCAAAACATTTACAGCTTTCACCACCACATACAACTTAATGTGCGCTTCTCTCCCCATGATTGTAACATCTACCTCAGTATAGACTTTCATTTCAATTTTTGAACAATCGCAAAGTCTTACTCCTTCAAGTCTTCTCGAGTCATGAAATCACTAAATGTTTCCACTAAATATTGCTCAGTGATTATGGTCCAAGGTAACCCTAAATCCGCCATGAGTTCCAGAACTCTATTATGATTCTGAACTCTGCACTTGGGAGGTTTGCTAACCTCCATCTCCCCTTTCTGAGCATTCAAAGATAAAACTATCCCCTATTCCCTGTCGCGGTCTCCACCACAAGCGCTCTTTACACAAGACACTTTCCTCACACATGTCACCCTACCATTGGATGTAACAGCACCTTTCATCGTTTCACACTTGCACAGCCACAGACAATGTTACATCAGCCCACTTTTACTGCATTTCTTTACAATGGTGGAACATTTAGGTGACAAGGCTAAGTGAGTAAAACTACGACATCTAACTATAACAAGTCAGCGTTATGTTTGCATACAGCACTATCTCCAACTACACACATTTCATCAGTCACTTCACACTCCTTGCAGCACTATTTGCACAGCCGTCATCCATTTCTTTGACTGCTCAATAGCCTTAGTGGTGGTAATGCATCCATTACCCACAACTCTTCTTGCACCTTCTTATTTTAAACATTCACAATTATCTGAGCTCTTAACATCTCGTCAGTAAGAGTTCCGAAGTTTCAGTCTAATGACGCCCCCTCAAGACTGTAAGAAAGTCAGCAAATTAGTCTCTTTGACGTTGGGCCCTGGTGTAAAACCTGAACCTGTATAACGCCACACTAGAGGAAGGTTTAAACCTAAGTTCCATTCGTATTCAGGCCTCCTCAAACCCATTCAGATCTCCTTCTCCCTGTGTAGGAACTTGCAGCAAATTTCTAAATGTCAACTGGCCCTTCGAGCCTAAGCAATGGAGTAAAATGTTTTTTGTCTCTCTGCTCCCATCCTATCCCCATCAATTACTTTCATATAAATGAAGAACTCTTCTTGCCAAACATTTCACAGGAAGTTCAAACTGCATTGTTGCAGAAGAAATGCAGATGACACCTAAAAGGACACCCCAATAAGTCATCTCATATAGGAGTATGCGTGAATAATGGCATTCAAATAAACTGTACAGTATTACACATTAAAATACACTGCTCAAATAAATTATACGGTATTAAACATGCATATAAACTGTTCAGAAAATGTGTGCTGTTATTAAACAGCAAAATTATGCTTCAAAACTAAGGGTTAAGTAAACAATACAGTGAACATACTTGCACCGCCTTTCCCTGCCGTGTGCATTGACATGAAGCACACAACCTCACTACCTTGCACTGTGAAAAGGAAGACTAATAGATTCTTGTTATCATGCATGTGCCTCAGTGCTGAAGACAAGAAAGGCACTCAAGTTATGCACATCGGCACTGGAGAAACAAATCCTGATGCAAAATGGCGCTGCTGATGGTAGTCTGCATCATCAGTGCATCTGTCTGTCAGGAGTACTACGTGCCTGATCCCAGGATGGTGCCAGTGACAGTATCCTGCGTCTGCACATCCACATCAGCACGTCATCCGCTTCAACGATCTCCAGATGCTCAAGCCACATGTCAGATGTTACTAAGCGATGTTCTCCGGCCACCACAAGCACCGCCCACCTCAAAGACTCACGCGCATGAAGAATGTTGGTCGACTTCCACCTAGAGAACTGATTCCAGGCCCGTTCAAACACAAGGTTTGAAAGATGCATTCACCAATTTGCGGTAGTGATCCCAGGTATTTTCCAAATTTGAGGCACAACCAATAATTCAGATAAAAGCCAGTCACAGTTGTTCTACCCAGGATGAGCCCATGCAGGAAAGAGCGGTGGGGCTGTGGGGCTGGGTGGGTATTGGATAGGGAGTCGACAGACAACAAAAAGGGAAAATTCAATATAAAAAAAGAAAACCACTTGCCTTGCGCTCAGTGCTTAATTTCTAAAAAAATTAGTGTCAGGGTTCTAGTCAGCAGGCCTCTGATGCTTGCACCACCGATTGCCGCTGCCGTCATTGCCAAGGAGAGTACCTACACAACTACTAACCAGCACACTTCTACAGTGTGACAATTCAGCCTATTCCAAGCCCCCACAGCTATACAAAATAACTTGGGCGGCAGGTATTAGTTGTTTTTAATGCATACTGATGATAAACAATTGTTGTTCTGCTTATCTCTAAATTATGCAAACAGAGCCACCTTTTGGCAGCTGGCATAAGCGCTAGTGTCAACAATTAAGTGTCAAAGCCAGCAATTAAGTGACAAAAGACACATAATTGGTGGACAGATTGCAGAACAAATCAAAACATTCACCCCCAGTGAAGAGCTATGGGTTAAATCCATCATTCTTTTGCTCACCATGCCACCCCGGTTTAGACCTGGCCATATGCAAATCAGTCTTGACCCTCTGCCTCATGGGAATAGTCCAGCCTGAACTGCCAAGCCAAGTCCTCCCTGGACAAGATACAAGCATCCTAGGACTGTTTTGGGGGTTTCATCCCTCATCAGCCATGATAGCTTGAATCCAGTGGCACAGTGAGCCCGAGACCCATGTCTGGGCATAACTAGCGCACTTAGGGTGAGAAAGCAAGAGACACATAATTGATGGACGGAATGCAGAACAAATCAAAACATTCATCCCCAGTCAAGAGATCTGGGTTAAATACATCATTCTTTTGCTCACCATGCCATCCCAATTTAGGCCTGGCCATATGCAAATCCCTGTGCCTCATGTGAATAGTCCAGCCCAAACTGCCAAGTCAGGTCCTCCCTGGACCGGAAGGAGCACACAGTGGCTTTAATATCTAGGAAATTGTGAAATTCCAAATGTTTTTTACAGTACAATAAAAAGAGAAACCCTGGCATGCATATGGGCAGTTGAAGAATTAAAAACATGCTTGTGGGGTAGAGAATTTAAGCTTGTTACAGATCACAAAACCCTATTTTACATGATGGATGGTAGTGGTAGAGGGAATTCAAAAGCATCATCATGCTTAGTGAGATTAATTGCTAAGTTGCAAGAATATAATTTCAAAGAAAGATATATAGCGAGAGGCTTGACCAAGCGAGCGGACTGTTTGTCCAGATTACCATTAAATGAAAAATATGGTGGCAAATGTTTAAGAGAGGTTGAGAGTGTTGCTGTGGCAGTTGATGCTGTTGAATATAGTTTTAAAGTAATTTATGAAAAAGAATGGTTAGAAGCTTCAATAAATGATGTGACCAATCAACAGGCATTGAGGTATGTAATTGAGGGTTGGTAGCCAATCAGAAATTTAGATACAGCATTTAGGAGTTATTTTCAACTAGCTAGTGAGTTAACAATTGAAAGTGAAAATTACTGTGACACAATATTATTTGTACCACCAAAATAATTGTGCACTAAACGTTTGATTTTAGCTCGTAAGAGTCACCCGGGGATAACTGCCATGAAAAAGGTTGTTTGCGATTATTATTGATGGCCTGGAATAGATGCTGATATGGATATGTTCATTGACAATTGTGCACAGTGCTTAAAAACTGACAAACACTGAAAGTGTAAGAAAACAAAATGCATATGCTTGACAGAGGAAACGGACCTTGGCCCAAAGCGGGTATAGATGTTTGTGGTCCATTGAATATTTTGGAGGCAGACAAACGTTATTTAGTTGTTCTTACTTACTACTATTCTAAGTGGATTCACTATAATTTTATTTGAAGTATTACAACAGATGTAGTTATACAAAACATTTTTGCCATCAAAGGTTTACCTAATATTTTAGTATCAGACAATGGCATGCAATTGGTGTCTGTAAAAATGTCAGAGGTTTTGTCTTTACAGTGTATCAAAAAGGAAAAACAACTCTCTATAGTCCTTCTTCTAATATCCAAGTTAAAAGAATCAATAGATTACTTGAGGAAGGAGTACAGATGGCTATTGGTTCTCATTTGTCTACATTTTATTTTATACGTGAGAAGGTGAAAAGCCACAACAAAACATCGAACACAGTAACTGAATTTTCACCTTTTTATTTATTGTGTGGTAGAAAAGTAAACACTATTCTTACATTCAAATTTGGAAAAAAATAGAATACTACTAATGAGTTTGCAGAAATAAATGACAAATGTGAAACAACATTTTTTGGAGAATCAAAGAAAAAACAAGAATTATCATGATTCTGTAAATAAAGTAGGAAGTAAAATATAAAAAAAAAGTGATCGGACGATAATTAAAACACCAGGCAAGGTAAAAAAAGGTAAGTCAGTGTACTCTTCATCTGTACAGGTAATGAAGGTTTCAATTAGTGCAGTTTTGTTTACAAACAATGGATGGTGGAGTAAGAGTGCTGCTGTTTTATTAAAACCTAGATTGGAGAAATTCTGGAAAGATAAGTGTGACACTAACTGATGAAGATAGTCAACTGTACTTTAATTTTCCTTATAAAACATTTTTTTAAAAGAGGTAATGATGGAGCAAGGATTCGCACGTAACACGACTTGCTTGAATTCAGTCCTCTCGACATAACGTTAATATACTAATCAACATGTTTGTCTTGTTAATATTGCATTTTAAGACTTGTTAGGTATCTAGAAGAAGCTTGCTTATGTGTTTCTACTAATCATATTGCGCTTGCATTAATATGGCCACTGCTACGCGGGATTTCTTACTGCGCATGTGTCTGTCACACTCATGTGACATGACGTACTCTCTGCTTTTGGAGGGAATCTTTTGCTACTGTGCACTAGAACTAAGATGGCTGCTCCATGTCCTCACATGCAAGAAGCTTGCACTGCTGCTTTTGCCACGCTGTTCGTTCTGCTTAACTCTAACGCAACAGTTAAAAATAAAATATTGGGATTAGAGTAGAGATAAGTGGTATACAGTGCATTCATTTAGTCTTGTTCTAAAACAGTTTCATTTCTACTTTTTTCATGTAACCACGCTTCTGAGCCTGAAATGTACCCGATACTCCATTTTGAAACCCACTGCACTCCATATTGAAACCTTTGAGCCTGCGCACCAGAGTCTGAAAACCATCGAGTCATGGCATTGAATGAGTGCCAGGGACAGTCTTGACCAAGATGCGCCTGGGAACTTCAACTCCTGACCCTTGAGAAGGAAGCTGATCTAAAATATGAACTAAAATGTAACCAATATTGGAACATTCATTGTTGGGTGGAATAAAACATACGTTGGAAAAAATTGATGGGTGGGAATGCAAACATTAATATTCATTATAAAAGTTTAATGTTTGTATGGTAAATTGACCTCTCCTCATTCTCTTGTCCAAACAAAATTGGGAATCCTTACACTTGCAACATTGGGGGGTGGTACACTGACCTGGAAAACAGTATAACTAGGGTAGGCTTAGCTAGCTAATTTGTCTGACTTGTCCAAATAGCTGACCTGTCACTGACCCAACGCACTCAATAGGTGATCGGGAGCAGAGGTGCTGGCAGAGCCCTCTGTCAGAAGGTTCGAAACCCAGATCGGTGTTTGAGATCTGAAGCGCTGGCGAAGCACTTTGTCAGAGAAATCGATAACTCTTACCGGGTTCTGGCTGTTAGCTGCAGAGAGGGAGTAACGCAGGCGTTGCAACTTGAACTGCGGGTGCCGGTCTTAGCCTGTGGTGGTCCTGTCCTGATCCAATTTGGCTTTACCTGTCCTGATTCTGATCTACACCTGCTTGCCTTTATGGTGCCTGCACTTTCGGGGTTCTGTCCTTTAAACTGACCCGTGGCCAGGGTTAGTCCTTCACACCATTCTAGGTAAATATTCAATGTGGGTATGTCATTGTACTGTTTCCTTCTCCTTTCCTCCCCTAATGTCAAATGCGTAAATACTGTTTTGTAAAACTCTGCATATTTTCATCCTAATCGTTCTTTTCCTAATTGAGAATTTTCTATTGTTCAATGCCTGGATTATGACATTTAAAGATTTTAGATAAAGAGTTTAAACCTTTCCCGAGTTGTGGTTATTTTATGAGTGCAAATTTTCTTACTTTATCTATTATTCTAACACCTTTGATCCCTTAGGACTTTAGGTACCGATAACAAGTATTGGTAAGTCAATGGTATAGGTCCTAATGTAATTTATAAATCACTGATTAGAGTAAGTGCATAGGTTACCTGATTAAATCTCATCATATGTTTATGGGCCCTGGTGAGTATGGTAATCTGAGTTCGGTGACCTGCGCGCTCTATCAGTAATGAGGTGTGTAATGGGGCAGGCAGTAATGTTGTAGAAAGTGAAATGTTTTACAAGGTGATTTATAACAGGAGGGTGATCATAGTAAACTGTAAGAGTTTATGCCACCAGTTTCACAGGAGGAAAATTGACATACTAATGAAACTTATAGAGCTGAAAAAATTTAAAATGTGTTACGCTCTGGCAGGAGGATTAATGTACCTAACAAATATTCAGATTTCACAATTTATTAGTGTATATATCTTATTTGTGTATTAATGTAATGGGAGATGTTGTATATAGTTCAGACACAATATTCTAATCAACACATTACATTCATGCATAAAATCATTCATACAATGGTCATACAGTGATACATGTAACACACTCACGAACACTTAAACATTCACATAAACACTTGCATGAGGTCACTGTCCTATCAGTTCTTACCCTGTGCCACACGTAATAGATGCAATGATAGTTAGGTATTTATATGACGTATAAGAATGTTGTGGAAGACAGTGATAAGGACTCATAATGTCGGCCTGTGTTAATTATACTTGGATAATAAAGAAGAATTAAAGGAGACAAATGTAACTTTCGGTATTTACAACAATCTGGTTGCCTAAGAGGTCTACAATATCTCTAAAATCTGATTTTTTTCAAGCTCTTTGTCTGCTGCAGAAGTAATACAAAAGACTATATTTATGCCTGATTCTGCATCTTGATTGGGGCGCCGGTGCTGCTTCCAGGGCATGGGTTCTATCCAGATTCCTAAACAGCACACGTACCAGATTACACATAGTGCTGAATGGGTTTGGGCTGAAAGAGTTAGAAGCTGTGGAGAACAGGACCACAGACATTGACAACAAACAAACACTAGACCGTTAAACAGACCATTGTAGTCCCTGACTCACTTTCAGCTTATTGTACCACTTCCAGGGCAGATTAAGAAGATTTAAGGACAAAGCTACATGGATGAAAAAGGCAACAATGTGCTAGTGCTGCTGTGACTTTCTTCCTCATTACTGTGTAGACCTTGCCATGCATTCCCCTACTTGAGTTGATTTATTTTCTTTTTGGGTTCTCTTGATGATTAGAGTCTTCCCCTTTTCCCCACATGTGTTTTTGTTTTTGCTGTGCCAAGGCACTTTTTTAGTATTTGTCTTATATTTTGCCTTCTCAGCTCCTGTCCGGCTGACCTTCTAGGTTTCCTAATGTCCACGACTGGTACCCAGTATTGTTGGGTGCTCAAGATTGACTCACACTTTAAAGACCAGTAATACATGAATTAACCTATTGCTGTACTTTTCTGGCATCTAATCAAATTTTGTATTGAGACTCTGTGCTACCTCCTACTTTATAGTTGGTCCTGGGGACCCAGGAGTCTACTACTTAAACGTGATTGAGACAAATCAATTAAAAAAAGATTTAAGTCCAGTGTTTCTCTCTTTCTCCTCTTCCTATTTTTCCTATTTTCTTACTGAAAACATGTTGATCTGATACATCTGTGAGTTTAGAGATGGTAGGTGTTCAAATTCAGTACATCCTTCCACATCCTGCTATGGATGAAACCACAGGAGATGCCTAGTGGCTACACAGTAAAACCCAATAACCTCATAATTTAGACCAATTTATGGTTATTTTGTTTGAAAGAAGTATTTGTGTTGATTTTAAAAGCACAACTAATCATGCTCACCCAAAAGAATGTAGATGAAAAAATATGACCACCTTTGGTACATCTACCATTAGGATTGCTCTTAGACAAACAGCAAAATTATTTTTATGCAAAGCCTAAAGTTAAGATGATGATACAAGCCATCCACAGAAAGGGAAACAGTCAGCCTATCCCTGATTTTTCTCTTTTGTCTACCCCAGAAGCTGTCCGGGTCAGATGCCATGGTTCCTCACAAATGTAGCGCTCCTGATGTTATCCTTTGTGTAATGGCACTTAGTTTGGCTCTAGAGTGCAGACTCAGTTTAGGACAAGCCTACTCTGCCAAGCAGCATATATACCTTGCCAAAAGGCTGAGAAATCAGACATAACCTGACTGGTTAAGACTTTAAATATCCAGCCTGCACTGACTTTGCTTTGCAGTGTTTTACTTCTCATCTGCATGAACTGTAATTAATAGCTTGTGCTCCAATCATTTGCTAATCTGCCTTGCTGCTGTCTTGTCTTGTCTAGCAACCCTAGCCTGACCAGTGAGTCGAAAGGTACTGAAGCATTCCGACCTCCTCACCAGACATACAGGAGGGGTGCCTAGCGAATGACTCCACATGTGTAGATAAATGGGTCCATCAAAGGCTGTTTTGAGTCCAGTAACAGAAATATTATCTAAACCACACTTCGGTGTTTCTTGCCATTTACTGTGTGTGCAGTGGCTCAGCACTCTCTTGGCCTGTGTGGTAAACTGTCATTGACTTCAAAGAGTGAACCTGCATGGTCCCTTGTGTGCCATATTGTCTATTTGTGCTAGCATTCTATTAGCACCTGGAGGCCCGAGGTCAACTATGTACCCTTAATATACAAGAGATGTCACTTCTCAACCTGGAGATTTTTTGAACATGGGTGCTTGGACCCCCGAGGTTATAAGATAATCAAATTTGATGTTCTTTTCAAAGCCTAACATTGAACTGGGAGACAGATCAGATCTCTTAGATCAAAACGCAGCTGGAAAAACAAAGCAGCAAGCTTTAGAAAACAAGAAAAATATCTTTGGCAATTATCCGAAGTTCCATTGATTTACATCAAATATGAGGTTACTACTGTGTACAAGTTGTGAGTGCGTAGTCTATTTATTGAGAACAGGCATCAATGTAGGCGCCCGGTTGTTATTCAGATCCTCTTTTCTATGATAACATTGCCCATTATTTCCCAAGAAGAATGACTCCAATCCTTACTTTTATGTGAGGTGATTACAAAAAATAATACAATGATCACAAATAGCACAGTAACATTAATCAGTTTTGACAGGAAGGATGGTGGTCAGTTACCCCTTGGTGGAAAATTTAAATTCCTATGAGCCCATTGTGGTCTTTATTTTTATGTACATGGATTATGCAAGGCGTTGTGTTTAGAGACACATTGCTTGGAGACCTGAAATGTTAGCACATTACACCTGTACTAGCATGGCGAACACGGATAATACGTTTTGGGTGTAATTGAAGAGTTTAGTGTTGGTGACCTGTTTTTCATGAGTTTTACTATTTATTTTACTTTCTAGTGTGTCTCAAATTTTACGTGTTTTTTTAAAATTGTGGTGGAACATTCCTTCTTTACAACTACGAGAAGTGTGTTATAGCTTATCTTCTATCATCCTTCATACCAGCTAACAGCAGTTAGTGTTTGTTTTCCTGGCCATGCTATCCCAAAGAGTCAATGAGAATGTGAATGCCCATACCTCTGTCTCCGAGTAAGTATTTAACATCCTAATTTGGAGGTTGCAGAAGCGGACTCGCCTTCTTTCTTGGCCCTGGTCAAAAGCATAACAGGTACCTGGTGGCCTGTAACAGACAACAGAGTTATTTTCAAATCGGTCTGAAAAGGTCACTGATTTATTTGCCAATTAGCATGGCTTTTCTCTATTACATTTCTCAGCATTTTTAGAATGCTTTTGATAAAATATGATAAGATATTAAGCAATACAGTGTTACACCAGCCACATATTGCAACTGTTCAGCTAAAACTACTTTTAAAGACATTTAAAATCACGATGCTTGGCTAATGCCAGGGCAGGTTTTGTATTATATTGTATTGCACCATTTATATAGCACTTACTAACCCTACATGGGACTCTGAAGCACTTGCCTAAATGGGTAGTGTTACAAATACGTTTTTTTGTTGTTGAGGGGGTGCTAGAACTGGGGTTTCTGGTTGGCAGAGGTATGCCCCTTGTTTAAGCAGGAAGAGCCACTCTAGTCAGGGTAAGATATAGATTCTATTTTTATGAGTAAAACAAGACCAAAATCACAAAAATCCAATAAGTACAAGTTGAAATATGAATTTTAATAGAATAAGTGTAAAAAGAGCACCTAGAAGCAAATAGTGCTTTAGGGGTTACTTGAGGTCATGCTGGAATGCGGCAAAGTCAACATTCGGACAATCCACGATGGAGTGCAGGCCAGCTACAGGACCCTGCACTGGCCTCGGTGAGTACTGTTCCTGGTCTCAACAACGAGATGCGTTGTGAGATGCATCAATGTCCATCCCACAGGTTGAGGATGCTTAGAGTTTCTTCCATGCATCGATGCCTATGCATCTGTTCCGCAGGTGAGATGCTGGACTGATATATGTTGGTTCCATAGAGCAATGTGCCAGGTTTCTCCATGCAGTCAAGGGATGCGTAGTTCTCTCCAAGCTGATGGATCAAGCTCTTGATTTTACCCCCGCAACTGAGTCGATGCGTCTGTTCTGCTACACGCACACCGGAGATTTTTTGATGTCCGTGTTGCAAGTATCTGGGCCACTTCCAGTGACCCAGGCACAGGAGCAGGGGTAGAGACTTTGATATCCCTGAGTCTCATGCATTAGGAGGCAAGTCAATAAGCCCTTGGAGTACACTTGGAGAGAAAGGCCAGCTCTCCTTCAGCAGAGTCAGAAAGCAGCAGTAAGCAGAACAACACATGAGAAAAGCAGGCCTTCAAGGTAAGCAGTCCAGCAATAAGTGCTTAAAGAAGCACATCAGTCCTTATGATAAAGTGCAGTTGTAAGTCAAGAAGTGTCTGAATTTAGGGGGTCAGAGACCCCGTACTTATACTCAAACGTGCGATCGAAGTGGGGGTGATTTCAAAGCAGGCATTTGAAGTGCACAGGCCCCCTTTTCCTCTCAGCCCTGGCTCCAGAATAGCTATGGGAGGCAAATCAGCCCTTTGTGTAGGACAGGACACTACCTATTCAAGTTTGGGGACAGGACACTCCCTTTTCAATTAAAGTGTTAACACCTACCTTCCCTCCTGTCCAAGCAGGGTCATCAGAATGCAGATGTATGTAGATGAGTACTCAGACAAAGCTATCAGTCCTGTGTTTGTGGCTATCTAGAGGGAACACACAAATTGTACCTGTCACCCACCCCAGATGTGTTTTCGATACTGGCTGAAAAGCACTAAAATCTATGAGTGCAGAGAAATGTCCACTTTCTAAAAGTGGCATTTCTAAAACAGTACTCATTTCTAGTAAGAGATTACCATTAAAAGTGCATAAGGGAATTTCCAATGCTAACCTATGAGCCGAGTAGGCCTTACAGTAGTGAAACACAAATGTAGCTGTTTGTCAGTACCAGGATATGCAAAACATAAAAGTACATGTCCTACATTTTATTTACTCAGCAACCTGCCCTTAGGGCTACCTAGGGCCTACTTGGGGGGTTGCATATGTGTAATAAAAGAGGAGTCTAAGGGTTGGCAAGTAGTTTTAAATGAGACACCGTACTTATACCCAAACGTGCGTTTGAAGTGGGGGTGACTTTAAAGCAGGCATTTGAAGTGCACAGGCCCCCTTTTCCTCTCAGCCCTAGATCCAGAATAGCTATGGGAGATACATCAGCCCTTTGTGTGGGACAGGACACTACCTATTCAAGTGCGGGGGGGAGAGGACACTCCCTTTTCAAGTAAAGTGTTAACACCTCCCTTCCCTCCTGTCCAGGCAGGGTCATCAGAATGCAGATGTATGTAGATGAGTACTCAGACAAGTGGCAGTAAACTGCAAAGGCAGGCCTGAGACCAGTTTGAAAGGCTACTTGTGTGGGTGGCACAATCAGTGCTGCAGGTCCACTAGTAGCTTTTATTTTACAGGCCCTGTGTTTATGGTATACCACTTGACAAGGGACTTACAAGTAAATTAGATATGCCAAACAGGTGTAAACTAATTATACCATGTTTAAAGAAGAGAGCACATCACTGTACCACTGGTTAGCAGTGGTAAGGTGCTTGGTGTCCTAAAGCCAACAGAAAAAAGGTCAGAAAAGAAGAGGAGGAAGGCAAAATGTTTGGGGTGACACTTCTGAGAGGGCCACTTTCCAACAAGGTGTGTGAACCTTTCCCAAGCACCAATCACAATCCTTGTTAGGGCGAACAACAAAAAGTCACTGAATTAACCTGTACTTAACCCTCTGGTAGCATGGAACAAAAGCATTCAGGCTTAAATTAGAAGCCATGCTTTAAGTATTTATGCAACACACAAAAGGTGATGGGAGGCTGCTTGCAATAAGTTTAGCCAGTGGCAATAGCTTGGGTTAGCACTCTAACCCATTGTTCTTCTGCTCACCATGCCACCTCAGTTTTGGCCAAGCCATTTGCAAATTAGTCTTGACCCTGCTCAGGTCCTCCATGAACTGGAACACAAGCAATTCAGGACCAGTTTGACCCTGGTTATGGGCTCATCAAACTTGTACGGCTTGGTTCCAGTGACACAGTGAGCATGGGATCCACATCTGGGCACAGGACAGGAAATGCAAAAACAACAAGTTGAATTGACTCTTCTACCTGTTCCCAATCAAATGTTAGCACTTATTAAATATAATAAGGTGGCCAAATGATATCATATGCAAGAGATAGGCCTCACAGTAGTGAAAAATCGAATTTAGCTATTTTTCACAACCTGAACACATGAAGCTTAAAAGTACATGTCCAATTTTCTAAATACAATGTGCCCTGCCCTATGGCTGCTTAGGCCCTACCTTAAGGCTGACTTATAAGTATTATAAAGGGAAGTTTAGGCCAGGCAAAAGGTTTATTTTGTTAGGCTGAATGGTCAGTTAAAAACTGCACACAGACTGCAATGGCAGACCTGAGACATGTTTTAAAGGGCTACTTAAGTGGGAGGCACAGTAAGTGCTGCGGCTCCACTAGTAACATTTAATTTACAGTCCCTGGGTACAAGTTGTACCACTTTACTAGGGACTTATAAGTCAAGTGAATGTGCCCATCAGGTGTAGGCCAATTTGTCCATGCTTTAAGGAGTGAGCATAAGTATTTTAGCACTCGTTAGGAGTAGTAAAGTGCACAAAGTCCTACAACTTATACCACAAAAAGTACCTAGAGGTCAGGACCTATCTGTCGCTCAACTGTGGATACAGACCCCAACACCAAAAATATAACATTACAGTGGGAACAATCAGGGTAACTAGGTGTAAAAATTACTTAGTAATACTCAAGAGCAAAGGGAAAAATTCCCATCAGAAACCACACTGTACCGCCCTCTTTTGCATCATTTGGGTACTCCTTGCTCAGGAGGCAAAATAAAGCGGTCTGCCAATGTTACCATGACCGTCTATAAATGTGCATAAAGTATAACAGTAGAGGGAGGTTGTCAGAGAATTCTTAGTGTTAATGTGGCTGCTGAAAAAGCAGTGTGAAGATGAGTGATGTGTGAGGGAAAACTAAAATTGGATAGGCTGAGTAGATGTCGTTAGTTTATTATTAACTCTCAGTCTCCCAAATTTAAAAACAAAGTGCAAATACAGGTTTGAAATAATATCTGTGATTAGTAGTGGTCAACATGTTTCAGCATATCAATGAAATAGTGTCAATGCATTCGTCAGGACCCGTTGTAAATTAACTACTGCTTTTATAAGTGAAAAATAAAAAGATATCACCTGCAACATTCAAGTTGAGTGTTCAACCACATACTACTACCACATCATGTTGGAAGTCCGACACCCACAGGAACAACATGTAAAACAAACAACAAATGACAACATTATGTCACATCCAAAGGATGGTGTCCCTATTGGTTTAATACATCCTTTCATTTCCCAGTATGTCCAAATCATATCTTTTACAAACAACAAATGACAACATTATGTCACATCCAAAGGATGGTGTCCCTATTGGTTTAATACATCCTTTGATTTCCCAATATGTCCAACTCATATCTTTTACAAATATATATTGATTGTAACCACTCACCCATTAGTTGTGGTTGTTGCGCTTCACCCCACCTGGCTACAGCTCAGGTTAAGAGGAGCACCGCTCTAAATCAAAAGAATGTGAAAGAAAAATGACAATCATGGCTATTTGTTTCTGTCAGTAAATTTGCGCCGGGAAACTGTGTTGTCAAATCCAATCTCCATATGCGTTTTATAAACTAACTCATGGTTTTATGTTTTCTATCAAATACTAGAGGTGCTTACTGCAAATTTCGTCTCATAAGCACTGGACTCGCTTAAACTATCACATCGCTGTCTGGCAGAGTGTAGAAAGAGAAACACCGCCTCAGTCTGTCAATTTTCAGCGTCACTCACCTGTCCGTCGGTGTCTCCCGGCAGTCATCTGAACTGTCTGGGGGGGGCACCGAACGGCGGTATGGTGCCATCATTAACAGAGCTCGTGACGTCAAACACGTGACTAGCGGGCATGACGGGAATAGTAGTTGTTTTTAGTCCCGTGCCTGTAGTATTTACTAATACGCTTCGCAGCAAAAGGATCTACTGTTGATAATAGAACGATCTCTTATCAACAATGGCAAAGATTATGCCTACATTTATTCTTATCCCTATGTTAGTAAAAAATCGAGTCACATGACTCCCAGGTAGACCTCATGGTTTTGGGGGAAGTCCTAGTTATATTAATTTCTGGTATCTTTCAAAATGAGGCTAGTCTAAATCAATATCTGATTTCTGGACTATTTGACATGGAAATGCAGCTATAACCTTCCAAGATGGTGGGTATTTGCAATCTGTCAATTGCAAATTGTTCGCGCTATTAGAAGTGTCTCACACAGTAGAACTGACTTAGCATTTCTGGATTTGAAAATCTCAGCGACTGCTAATGGCCTTGAGTCCGAACTTTATCGGAAGCCAATGGCGAAGAACGCCTTACTTAGCTATGATAGCTGCCACCCGCGGGCCCTGAGAAACAATTTGCCATTTGGTCAGTTTCTCAGGGTCCAGAGGAATTGTTCCAACAAAGATGCATTTAACGTCCATTCAAAGGATCTGGAGGAACGACTATATGAGAAGAACTATCCGAAGAAAATAATTCGACAGTCCAAGAAGAGACCATCAAACAATAACAGGGAGTCCCTTCTGGAAATACATCCACCGAAGGAGAAAACCAATCGTATCACTTTTGTGAATACTTTTAATACGAGATCAAACCAAGTCCAAAAAATCGTCAGAAGACACTGGTCGATATTGAATACAGGAGGTGATGAGATTCCTTTACACCTGTTTGCGTTCAAAAGAGGACAGAGTTTAAAGGATCAACTGGTCCACACACGCCCAAAGAAAAAAGGACCTAGACAGGTGGGCACCCTATGGGATCTACCACCAGTACAAGGTCACCATCCCTGTGGGACTTGCTCGGTGTGCCCTCAAACCTGCAAATCAACAACTGTAGACATAGGCACAAGTAGATTGTGGGAACAACGCAGATTCATGAACTGCAACAGTGAGAACCTCATCTACTTAATAACCTGCCCATGCCAGAAACACTATATGGGCATGACAACGAGGAAGGTTCGGATAAGAATACAGGAACATAAGAGCACGGTACGCTGTCGTAAATAAGCTACCCGTTTGACTGCCCATTTCTTAGAGGTTGGACATGGTCCAAATTATCTTCACTGGACTGTGCTTGAACAGCCTCTAATACCCGATTCGTGCCCAGATGTAGGCCGGTTTCTATTCAGAATTGAACAGAAGTGGGTCTATAAGCTCAACATCGATAAAGATGGGCTCAACGAGCCGATACCTTGGATGTCCCTCTGATGATCGCTTTGAATCACTACTGCCTGTGGATATTGATAATACATGACCAAATCTAGAAAGATAATCTGAGTAGAGTTTATTCACTATTCCAACACAAACCCAATGGATTTGCTTGAATGCTAGTGTATCAGTAAACATACTACTGTTGAGGATGGACTGATGCCTAATGCAATTATCTGTGAAGGGTAAGGCTGTATATCCTTTTAAAAAATCCATAAATTAGATATTACGCTGGACTAACCTTATTTTGCAAAAAACTAGAAATAAAACCATGACTTCCTCTGAAAACTACAATCATGGGGTCCATTTGGGAGTCATGTGACTCGAACTGTATACTAACATAGTGATAAAAATAAATGTAGGCACAATTTTTGGCCATTGTTGATGATAATTGAAAGAATTAGATCTATCATCAAGAGTAGATCCTGTTGTTGTTACGCGTATTAATATAGACTGCAGGCACGGGATTAAAAATAACTACAATTCCTGTCTTGGCCGTTAGTCACCTGTGTGTCGTCACTAGCTTTGTAAAACACTATAGCTAAAAATGGCGCCTTACCGCCGTTCGGCGCTCCCCCAGACAGTTTGGATGACTGCCGGGAGACACCGACGGACAGGTGAGTAACGCCAAGATAGAGAGACACTTCTAATAGCGCAAACTATTTGCAATTGACAGATTGCAAATACCCACCATCTTGGAAGGTTATAGCTGCATTTCCATGTCAAATAGTCCAGAAATCAGATATTGATTTAGACTAGCCTCATTTTGCAAGATACCAGAAATTAATATAACTAGGACTTCCCCGAAAACCATGAGGTCTACCTGGGAGTCATGTCACTCGATTTTTTACTAACATAGGGATAAGAATAAACTTAGGCATAATCTTTGCCGTTGTTAATAAGAGATCGTTCTATTATCAACAGTAGATCCTTTTGCTGCGAAGTGTATTAGTAAATACTACAGGCACGGGACTAAAAAGAACTACTATTCCCGTCATGCCCGCTAGTCACGTGTTTGACGTCACAAGCTCTGTTAATAATGGCGCCTGACCGCCATTCGGTGCCCCCTCAGACAGTTCGGATGACTGCCGGGAGACACCGACGGACAGGTGAGTGACGCTGAAAATTGACAGACTGAGGCGGCGTTTCTCTTTCTACACGCTGCCAGACAGCGATGTGATAGTTTAAGCGAGTCCAGTGCTTATGAGACGAAATTTGCAGTAAGCACCTCTAGTATTTGATAGAAAACATAAAACCACGAGTTAGTTTATAAAACGCATATGGAGACTGGATTTGACAACACAGTTTCCCGGCGCATATTTACTGACAGAAACAAATAGCCATGATTGTCATTTTTCTTTCACATTCTTTTGATTTAGAGCAGTGCTCCTCTTAACCTAAGCTGTAGCCAGGTGGGGTGAAGCGCAACAACCACAACTAATGGGTGAGTGGTTACAATCAATACATATTTGTAAAAGATATGATTTGGACATATTGGGAAATGAAAGGATGTATTAAACCAATAGGGACACCATCCTTTGGATGTGACATAATGTTGTCATTTGTTGTTTGTAAAAGATATGATTTGGACATACTGGGAAATGAAAGGATGTATTAAACCAATAGGGACACCATCCTTTGGATGTGACATAATGTTGTCATTTGTTGTTTGTTTTACATGTTGTTCCTGTGGGTGTCGGACTACCAACATGATGCGTTAGTAGTATGTGGTTGAACACTCAACTTGAATGTTGCAGGTGATATCTTTTTATTTTTCACTTATAAAAGCAGTAGTTAATTTACAACGGGTCCTGACGAATGCATTGACATTATTTCATTGATATGCTGAAACATGTTGACCACTACTAATCACAGATATTATTTCAAATCTGTGTTTGCACTTTGTTTTTAAATTTGGGAGACTGAGAGATAATAATAAACTAACGACATCTACTCAGCCTATCCAATTTTCGTTTTCCCTCACACATCACTCATCTTCACACTGCTTTTTCAGCAGCCACATTAACACTAAGTATTCTCTGACAACCTCCCTCTACTGTTATACTTTATGCACATTTATAGACGGTCATGGTAACATTGGCAGACCGCTTTATTTTGCCTCCTGAGCAAGGAGTACCCAAATGATGCAAAAGAGGGCGGTACAGTGTGGTTTCTGATGGGAATTTTTCCCTTTGCTCTTGAGTTTTACTCAGTAATTTTTACACCTAGTTACACTGATTGTTCCCACTGTATTATTATATGTTTGGTGTTGGGGTCTGTATCCACAGTTGAGCGACAGATATGTCCTGACCTCTAGGTACTTTTTGTGGTATAAGTTATATGAATTGGGGCATGTACCTAGTGGGGGTCACTAAACTCGCCCTTGGACCCTCCGATTAATTCTTTTGTTTTTTGTTCACAAAGTCCTACAGCCAACAAAAATGAATTTCAGCAACAGAGGTTAGTAGGCAACAAGTTCAGGGAGAGACTATGCCAAAGGCTGTCAAGTCTAACATGTGCTCACCCCCACAGATGCAGGTGTGGAGAACTGCACACTCTCATGGAAGTTCTCACCACTAAGGTGAAAGAAACTGGATACACCATCAGCAGTGGAGTGGTCTGACCAAATGGCGGTATTCCACCATAAAGACCATTCCCTGTAGGGAGATAGACCACCTCAACAGTTTGGGATTAGCACCCATCATCTGCATGAGCCATTTGAGGGCCCTGTGGTCTGTCTGAATTCGGAAGTGAACCCCAAACAGGTTCTGATCTCATCTTCTTCTGTGCCCAGACCACAGAAAAGGGTTTATTTTCAATCACACTTCACCTCAGTTCCCTGGGGAGTAACCTCCAACATATAAAGGCCACAGGTTGATCTAGGCCCTACTCTTTTAACTGTTTTTTTTAGAATATATTTATTGATTTTATTTCAGAAATCAATTATATATTGAACCAGATAAGAAAAAGAAAAAAGAACAAAATGGATATCATATATATAGGGGTCCAAAATACATAATTATGATATACAATAACATAAATACACAATGACATAGCAGAGGGAAAAAAAAGGGAAAAACAACAAGAAAATAAAGAATCATATCCACTTAGAAATAAAAGTCCATAACTTTTGGCCGAGTCTTTTCCTTTTTAACCCCTTTGATCTATAAATCACCATTTCCAATTGATATATAGATAATAGTTTCAATTGCCAGTGATGAAAGACTGGTGGCTCAAGATCTAACCATCAAGAAGTGATACAAAATCGATAAATTGACATATAAATAAATAAAAACCCTTCTTCGGCTGCTGAACTTTTTCCAATTTGATTTGTTTGAAGTCCAAAAATAATCAATTCAGCAGACAATTGTACGTCTATCCCCAAACTATTATTTAAAAAAAATTGAACATCCGTAATAAATTGAGATAATTTTGGACAATTAAAAAACATGTGTATAGAGTCAGCAGCAAAATAACCACATCGATTACATTTATCACCTTTTCTGGCTTTCCATTTTGCCAATTTCGCCAGAGAATAATATAGATCAAAGATAGCCATAAAAGGTTGACTTTGTAACGAGCCATTAAATAGCATTTTGATTGACAACTCAATTGCTCTAGTTATATCTATATTGTCTATTTCAAGTTTCCTTTTCCATTTATTCTCAAATAAACATACATCATCTTCAAATGTATTTATCATAATTTGATATACTAAACCAATTTTCTTTTCTCTTCTACTAGTTTCCAAAACATCAATTTTAGTAATCAATGAACGATATAAAAGACCCTTGGATTCCAAAAAGCTTCGTATCTGGAGGTATTTGAAAAAATCCTTTCTAGATAAATTATATTTCTGTTGTAAAAAAGAAAAAGAAGCAACCTGATCCCCCTGGTAAAGATCTCCAAGTAAACGGATCACCGCTGAGTGCCATCTTATCATTACTTGATCCTTAAAAATCTCTAGTAGAATACGATTATTCAAAACCGGAGAGTAATAATTTAGATCAGCACAGAGAAGATTTTTTTTTTTAATCTGCCTCCAAATTTGCCATGCGATTATCATAATTTTAAATTTAGTTTTTTTATAATAACTAGGTTTGATTATTCTTACTAGGCATTCACGAGCTTCCTCCCCTAGTAGCATTTCATATATCAAAGGGCTAACAGATTCCGCAGAACTAATATCTTGAAAAATTAAGACGCCCATATGTCTAAGTAAAATAGCCCACTAATATAACCGAAAATTGGGAATTCCCGAACCGCCCTTCATTCTTGGAAGAGTACACAAGTTTCAAGTTTATTTTATTTGATTTGGGACTCCGAAGAGATCCACAAAATGAAAATACATAGTCACAAAATTACAGGTTATATAATAGAAGGACACAATTACAAAGTACCATTTATCTGTGCAGAAAAACCAATACGAATTTCATAATCGTAATACCTTAGTTCATACATTGCAAAGAAAGACGCGTCAATAAATATCTAAAAAACATTTTAAAAAGTTAAAAACGTTAAA
This sequence comes from Lissotriton helveticus, assembly GCF_964261635.1. NCBI lineage: Eukaryota > Metazoa > Chordata > Amphibia > Caudata > Salamandridae > Lissotriton > Lissotriton helveticus. Next base: position 778,350,354 of record NC_136063.1, on the reverse strand, counting down.
ACAGAACATCTCGTTGGGAGGGTTATTAAGAACAAGTACAAACGCATTGACGGTTAGAATACTCAATTTCAAACAGATGTGACGCAACCATTTGCGTCGGGAAGGAAGCAGAGAGGGACATACAAATAATACATGTGTCAAATCTTGCTTAGGGAAGTAGCAAAAATTACAGGCTGCGGAAGTACCGTACCATTTGGCCAAAAGTATGTTTAAAGGTAGAAGATCCTGTCTTAGCAGGAACCAGAACCGCCGGACACCATGAGATAGGTTCCAGGATATATAGGGTTGCCTGTATTTGATTGCACAAGATGAAATGAATGGAGTGACTCCTTTCCTTTTCACGATATACTCCCTATCTAAACAGAAACTAAGTTCCCACGAGGCCCGTTTCAGGACTGATTTCAATTGGCCCTGGGATAGTGAAAAAAGGGAGGTCTCATCTAATTTTAAAAACGGCACCGCCTTTCTAAAGTTTTTTACGAGAAGGGAGAATTCATTAAAAGACCCCAATAATTCGTTTTTCATAAGACATCGTAGGGTCCCCACTTCCCCCTTGGCCAAACAGACAACCCATCGCAGCAATCCCACCAGGCCCTGGGCCCAACTACTACATACTCCAAACTCGAGTCTGAAGGCCGCTGCTGTACATGCGTTATTAGTAGTAGTTAGATACCGGAAAATCTTCCCCTCGGCCTGCTGCAAAAAAAACCATTGCCCCAAATCCACTGTTTCCAGTCCATAGAGTAGGGAGGACGGGATTTTTGCACGAAATACCTCCAACAGGTAGGAAAAATGTTGCCTCCCAGTGGCAGTGTAAAGGGATAGTAAACTTTTGCCTTGGGCCACAGCCTTCCGCATATTATTATCAATATTGGGTTTCTCACTAGAATTACTAGTTATTATTTTCCCAAAAAATACATAACTATGTACAATTTCCAACATTTGTCCCCCAACAGTCCATCCAATTTTGAGGTTTTTTTTCTTGCCAGCAATACACATTATTTTACTCTTAGAAATGTTTATTTTAAGGAAATGAGATTCAGCAAATAAATGGAGGGCATGTAAGCGGTTATTTAAGCCTTTAGGGGTTAGATCCAATATTAAGATATCATCGGCGTAAAGTAAACTAGAAATCGCAGAGCCCCCTAACATAGGAGCTATTCCTTCACAGGAGGCAAGTGTCAAGGAAGATTAGAAATATATAAAGAGAAGAGCATGGGGGCAGAGTGAATGACCCTAGATAGCCCTCTTTCTCCCCCTAAAAGAACTTTACACCATGTATCTGTGTGAAGAGCACACACCAGCTCCAACAAGCTGGAAGGCATACCCAGCGCTGATAGCTTTCTCCAAAGTAGCGGACGATCCACTTTATCGAACGCCGTGGAGAAGTCTATAAACGCTGCGTACACCCTACCACCGCAAACCCTCACATATTTGTCAGTGATTATTTGTAAGGCCGTAAGATTATCAAGGGTACCATGACCCCTGCGGAAGCCTGTCTGTTCAAGGGGCAATATGTTGTTATTGGACACCCACTCATCTATCAGGAACAGCAGGCATTTAGCAAAGACCTTACCGATTGCATCAAGAAGGGCGATAAGGCGATAGTTTTTGGGGGCATTCCTATCGCCCTTCTTGAACAGCGGCACGAGTATACTTCCCTTCCATGACGGCAGGACAGTTTTATTCCTAAAGCAGAAACTAAATAATGGAAATAAAATCTTGCTCCAAGAAACAGGATCCTGCTTCAAGACCAAAATTGGGAGCTCATCAGGGCCCATTGCGCCAGAGGAGCGTAATTCTTTTATGGCCCGTTCGATAACCTTCTCAGAAGGTGAATCTAAAGGAGGGCTATCTTCTTTACAATCTCTGAAGACATTCATACCACCATTACTTGCATAAAGACTAGAGATGTAATTAATCCAAGTTGCCTCAGCAATGGGGATTGGAGCAGGGGAGGACCTTGTCCCACAATCCTCACTAATAAAAAACCAAAACAACCTTGCCTGCCCGCATACTGCAGCCTCACGCAGGTTGATCCATATTCTGTCCTCTTTATCCTTCTTTATTTTTATTTTTGCCCTATGCCTCCTTCTTTTCAGAAGGGTTATTTTATTGTTTCTGTCAAGGGATCTGCATAAATATTGCTCCATGACTAGTTTATTAATTTCCCTGTTGAGACACAAGATGGAACTAGGAATTATTTTCCTCATTCTATGGCGATTAGATTTTCTAGCAACAGATGTTACCTCCTTCATGAAGTCCTCAAAAAGGGATAGGGACAAGCTATTCCAATTTTGTAGATTTTTTAATTTACTATCTATAATAGGTGCTAGGCCCATAATAGCCGTAGAGTTCCAAAGACATCTTCCGGACTTGTTGGAAAAATTGACCAAGTCGCCATTAAGAATCCATGGATCAGTCATAGGCGGATTTATTAACACTGATACCAATATCATATTGTGATCACTAAGTGTAGTATTTAGTACCGACAGGTCACTTATAATATAAAAGCTATTTATATCTATAATCACATAGTCTAAAATAGACCCGCCCTGCTTGGATCTATGCGTGCAATTTGCGGGAGAATCGCAAGGGAATCTTCCGTTTACTATAATCCCCTCCATCTCGGAGAGTTCGGTTAAAAACTGTTTCCCTCTCTTGTTTGTTTTAATCTTATCCGGGAAAACGGCCCGGGGGATATGGAGAGATTCCTCTTTTAGCTTGTTTCTAAAGAGTTCCAAACTTAGGTTAGAGACTAGACAATTAAAGTCTCCCGTCAATATTACATGGGGAGCAGGGGTTTTATCTATGATTGTCTTTATATAGTCAAAAGCCTGTTTTAGAACAGTATCGAAACAAGCTTCAGGGGGGATGTAAGCGTTAATTATTACTAAAGGATTCGAGTTTATAACGTTGTCCGCACTAAACAATGTTACCGCTTGAAAAAGCTTACTCGAGTCCAAGTGGTGAGAAAAATTCCACCTTATATGATTTGAGAGTAGACATGCTATACCCCCATTAGCATGGCCTCTCTTTGAAGGTGTGGCTCCCCCCTCTAGGGAAAAGTAATCCTTTACTACAGGCATTCTGTCCACACACCACGTTTCTTGTAAACAAATAACGTTAGCATTTAAAGAGGAAAGGTACTGCAACTTCTCCGGACAGTTTTTTATACCAGCAGCATTCCATGTAATTATTTTCAATCCGCTGTTAAAGATGAGAAAATAGTGTAGGGTTACTGGTAGATTTACTCGCAAGCACTCAGGCAACCAATTCCACTTATGGCTATCCTCAACCGTAAACCTATTTGAGGCCGGGGAGAAAGGGATTATATGTGACACTTAACGGTTGTTTTTGGTTAGGCTAATCTTTAAATCTTCAAAGACCTGGGGGAAACCACTAGATCCCATTAAAGACGGGGGACATTTTTTAATTAGAGAGCCCTCTTTCCTATTTAATACAAAAGGCATAACATCAATCCCCCTACATTGAAAGTTCTCGGCCTGAAGGAGAATGAGATTCACAATTAATTTGGAATGGAATTTTACCCTAGTATATGTCCCATCCTTACTTTTCAATATCGAAACCAGATCAATATCGTTGGAGTGTAATAATTTTAATCCTTCTAACTCTTGAAAACATTTAAGTAACAGAGATCTGTTTAATATTAAACCAGAATCGAAAAGAGGGAAGAAATCTAGTGTGAGAGTATCTACCTCTTCTTTTTTAGGCAAGGCAACAGGGTTTTTAAATTCTCCGTCACTAGCCACAAAGGGTAGAGCCTCCGGGTTAAGGGTATTTTGTATAGAGAATGTAGCTGTTTTCATATCTTCTACAGGCACCTGGAACGAGAGCTTTCCAGATATGTCAACATAACCACCTGGTACAGATATCTCCCCATCAGGAACAGAATTCACGCACTCCGAATAAATAATAGGTTTTTTAGTTACAAGAACATTTTGTCCCTGTGCTATCGGGACAGCCACTTCCACATCCAACTTTACAGAGGAATTATTACCCACATCTTTTATAGGAGAATTCTCCATGCAACCAAAAACAATTCTTCTCTGTCTTTTTTGCTTATGTCTACGGATAACTTCCCTCTTTTTACCTCTGTTAGTTTTGGGTTTTACTTTTTTATTTTCTTCCACTCCAATATTTTCCTCAGGTAGAAAAATTGGGAATAGTTCTTTATTTGCATTTGTACCTTCCACTCCCTCAACTGCCTCTGACTCCTCAATTTTTAAGTCATTGTCAATAACGCAGTTATAGGCTGCGGATAATGGAATTGGGGTCAAATCAACCTTAACCCTTAACAGAGCATTAACATCCGTGGCCACAGGTATTATATCTCCAGCATAAAGGACATTTGGAGAGGAAGGCATATTTAAACCAGTTTGCGGAGCCATGCTAGGGACCCTCTCCACATATCTATTAACAAGCTCCTTCAATATCTGAGTAACTGACTCCAATATGCAATCTGAACTTCCAACAAATTTGCCCAATAGAAACAAAATTGAGGACAGCAGTTGTTCAAGAGCTAGCATTGACTCAGAGATTGGTCTGTCCTGCCTATCAGGATTAATTGGATCAATGCCAGATAGCTCCAACTCAGGGCTTTTAGAGAAGTTCGACATATCGAACGATTTCACAGAGGACTTACTACCATAGAGCAACAAACCAGAGGGACCTACAACTTCTGGCGTTTTAGTGGAACCCACGGGTTCAGAGAGGGTATCAGGAAGATACCTCTTGCAGAGCTCCATGTCGATGTCAGGTAATATGGAATTTCCCTCTGAAACTACCGGTGCACTCCCAACAGAGTTAGTTGTCGGGAGGTTCCCCGTTATAACCTTTAAGTTGGATTGAATATGGCTAACTAACATAGGAGGAGAGGCACCTATGGAAGAAGATGGCTTCTGAACAGCCTCAGTAAGAGGATGGATACCAATTGAGTTAAAATAAGAACGACCATCAACTGCCAATAGAGGAGAGATTCTATCAGATGTGTGGAACACACAGGTATCTCTACTTGCATCATTGACAGAAGGAGCAGCCTCATTTGGCCCCAATTTGTTTTGGGGTTTTTCCCATAGATCAAATAATTGGCACTGACCCTTAACAAGGGATAATTGACCGTTCCTATTTCTTAGTGGATTCGATTTGGTCTTATTACAAGATCTTCCCATCAACAATCTCCCCGACCGCAGCTTTTTCATATATTTTATTTTTTCTATACACCAAGTAGAGGGAGAAATAGACGATAAATATAAATACAAATATAATACCTATAACTAACAAGGGGCAAAATAAATAAATACATAAATAAATAAATAAAATATAAAAAATAAATAAATAAAATAAAAGTGCAACGCACCACAATAGTTAAAACCACGTAAGCAAAACAACAAAATATATAGTAAACCAATGGCCTTGCATTAACAATGTTCTACCAGAGATGTTACAAGTAAAATACAAATTGCCACTAATAAGATGAAAGGGAGTGGGCCCGGCCCGGCCTACTTCAGCCTATGAGGGCTAAGAGGGCCCGCCCTTTGCCCGGGCTTAGCCCGGCGCCGCCTGCACGCGTCCCGCGATGCGCGTTACTGCTGCACAATTTGAGCCAGGTGAGGGGGGCGTGGCGGGGAGGTGCTCCAAGCCCAGATGGCTTGTGGGCAATGATGTTCCTGGCCTCCCTCACGTCCAACAAGCCCCCTGCGACGAGTGTTTCCCGCAAAGCGGGAAACGCGAGCAGCGGTGCACAAGCGCTGCGGATGACAGGAGCGCTTTTCTTCACCGCTTCTGCAGGGCACGAAAAAGATTCCCTCAGCGGATAGCACAGCAGTCACTCCGTTTCAAACAGCCAAAAAGTTTTAGACTCTCCAAGGGCGCTGCTGCACAATTTGAGCCAGGTGAGGGGGGCGTGGCGGGGAGGTGCTCCAAGCCCAGATGGCTTGTGGGCAATGATATTCCTGGCCTCCCTCACGTCCAACAAGCCCCCAGCGACGAGTGTTTCCCGTGAAGCGGGAAACGCGAGTATCGGTGCACAAGCGCTGCGGATGACAGGAGCGCTTTTCTTCACCGCTTCTGCAGGGCACGAAAAAGATTCCCTCAGCGGATAGCACAGCAGTCACTCCGTTTCAAACAGCCAAAAAGTTTTACCAGAGTACACCATTTCAGAGCCTTTTTGGATCGACGATAACCCCAGAGAAACCTGGAGGACATTCTATCAATCTTAGAAAAGTAAACAGATGAGAATAAGAGGGGTATGGTGCGAAATAAGCAACAAACATTTGGGAAAAATCAAAATGTTAAATATATTAGTACGACTGTATAAAGAAAAATGTAAATTATTTAGCCTCTCCAGAGTTCTATTGGCAGATTTTAAAACAGGTTCTATATTAAGACGTACTATATCATCCAATTTGGGAGATATTGTAATCCCAAGATATGGGGCATCTGGAATAAAGACCAGGTCATTTGGTCGTCCCTTTTCCAAATGGATCAGCTGTGTTTTTGAGACGTTTAATTTATATCCCGAAAGCCCCCCAAATTCATTAGCTAAATCAATTATTTTAGGTAGAGCCCGTTTAATATCTGAGGTAGTAATAGCGATGTCATCGGCATACGCAAACACTTTAAATTCGGTCTGCTGGATAATAACCGGAGCAATATCAACCTCCTTCTCCAACTTATTGAGAAAAGGCTTAATATACAGAGCAAACAACAAGGGGGAACCAGGACACCCTCGCCTTGTCCACCTTGTTATCATAAAGTTTTTGGATAATGTATCTGTTATTCGGATTGCAGCCTTCGGATGAGAGTATAATGCTTGTATTGCATCAATGTATACTTTGGGAAATCCCTTCCATGCCAACACAGACCACAAGAACCCCCAGGAGACCCTGTTGAATGCTTTTTCATTCGGGAGAGGTAGATTATGGGGGAAACTGGTGAAACGGGGCCTACTGCAGTCGACCCTAAACATGCCGATGCTTCTCCATACGGACACCTGGGTGCAGGTGAAACTAGGAAGTGGCACTCACCTGTCCTCAAAAGTACGAACCACTAAAGGACTTAAACAAGGGTGTGTGCTCGCGCCAATTCTGTTTAACCTTTTTATGGCGGATCTACCGAGTGGGCTCGACGCTTGGTAACTCCCACTCACCGAGGATAGGAGGGAAAACTCTGAGCAATCTTCTGTATACAGACGACGTAGTGCTACTTAGCCACACCTACATTGGTCTTCAACGTCTTCTGACTGAAATGAAAAAATACGCCATGGAAAACAACCTAAAAATAAACCTCAGTAAGACTCGCACAATGTCAATTAACACCAACAAAAAACAACAGAACAGCTGGTCCCTTTGCGATTTAAAAATTGAGCCAGCATGTGCGTACAAATATCTGGGGGTCATCTTCGACAAAGAAGGCACTTTCGCGTACCAGAAGCAGGAGATAAGAAGGAGAGGTTCACTGATGGCCTTGGCGATGAAAAACCTGGCAACTCAATTGATGGGTCCGACTCTGACCCCTTTCTTGAAAGTAATCCAGGCGAAGCTGCTTCTCTCGATTACCTATGGGAGGGAGGCAATGTGGGGAAGAGACTCCAAAGACCTGGATAGAACACAGGTCAAAGCTTATAGAACAATGTTCTCGCTCCCGCCTTACATATCTCCGGTTCAAATAAGACTGGAGTTCAGCCTGCTAAAGCAAGACCTAGCCAGGAATGGGGCATATATCATCTGCTTGCACAAACTTAGAAGCGCCACTACAGAGACATTAAACTCTCTGCTATGGCAGGATATACAAAACAGGGATGCCTCATAGGCAAGAACTTACCTGCAAGCAGCATTGGAAGCCACTTAGCTCTTAACGCTCTGGGATACACAACTTGGGCATAGTACTTTCAAAAAACTAGTCTGGAAAAATGTTAAATCACTCTCCCTACTGGAGGACAAGGCACTATTCTCAAAAAGATCTCATGCATGGATGACCCTAAATTCTTATAAATCGCTAACATCACAAATATATTTCAACCAGGGTTACCCGAAAGCCACACAAATTAACCTCTTAAAATACAGAATAGGGATTCTGGCAAGTACAGAGACTTACCGCCATGGCTCAGGAAAGACGGAAATTAAGCCTGCATGCTATGCAATTCAAAGAATGGTGACATTCTTCATGTAATCTGCTCATGTTTAGAACTGCAACAAGCATGCCAATTGCTTCTTAAAGACCAACTCAAGCAAAAAGGGATCAGCACCAGAAGGCAAGCGGTGCTCGTCTGCCTGAATCCGTCAAACACCAAACTAAACTCTAGATTCGTGACATTTCTGGCAATGGCCAAGCAAAGAATGCCAAGTCTGCCAAAACTGGGGGACAAATCTATAGACTCAGATCGATCAGCAGACTGACAATAGTACCTAAGGGCACATTCAGCGCACAAGTCAACCTAGCACCAGAGGGTCACTCCTGAGCAAAGCAAAACGCTAGTGGCTAAAATAGCACATGGCTGAACAGGGCGTGAACATTCTAATACGAGGATGTGTACTGCTTACCACTCAGTGTAAAAAGTGTGTTTCTGATCAGTCTTATTGAGTTACTTCTGTGTAAACTGCAATGAATTCTCAACTTTATGATCTCTTAATGTTTTTGAATAATGATGTCTTAAGAATTTTGTAATATGCACTGCAATGATTTTAATTAACTATGCATAACAATAATAAACTAAACTAAACTAATCACCTGACAATAGCAGGACATGGTATGCAAAGCAGGCTATGGAGTTCTTGTCGAGTCGGCATATCCAGTATGTTATCTAGGGTATGAATCACCCTTTTAAGAGGATTAATGTGTGCTCATATGGCCGTATTTCTCTGGATTTAGTCACTCACCTGGCAGAGCCTACTCAAGGTGCGGCCATCCTGCAGCCCGGTGAAGCCATGCCCCCGATATTGTCAATGGTTAATGAGTTTGCCCTAAAGCCAGTTTGACAAAACCGGATCAGTTCATCTTCCACCCAGGACTCCAGATCTTTTTGGAGGATATCGAGAAGTGCGATAAGATGATAGTTGCCTGGATCCAATCTATCACCCTTTTAAAATATTGGATGTAATATGGAATCTCTCCAACTTTCTGAAATCTGGCCAGTGACTGAACATATATGATATAGTGGGCAGAGTATGGAGGTCCATAGATCTACGTCGTTCTTAAAAAGTTGGGCTGTGATGCGGTTTTGACTTGGAGCTCCCATTGTTCTGATTTTTTACAACGTTTTTGAAATTAATTTTGCTGTACAGGTTGGATCTTTCTTAGAAATATGGAGGTCTGTACTAAGATTGTAGTTAAAAGGAATGCTAGGTGTTTTGGTTACATACAGTTTGTTTATATGTTGTGTCCTCTGAGCCTCTTCTATTGCGTTGGTTCGTGGTCTGTGTTGGGATATTTTGCTTTCGATGTGGCTCCACAATTCGGAGTGACTATGTTTCCTAATAGAGAGTAAATGTGTAGCCATTATTTCTCCATTTAATCACACTAAATAGACCAGACCAGCTGCTTGTATAATTGTAAATGCCCCTTCAATTTTTGTTGCAGGTCGGTTTTAAATAGTTGATTGTGAGTTTTGCAAAGTAATGTCCACGTCCTGCCGATCTTGTGCTTACTTACTATTACAGGACCCTTTTGATGAGGCTTTATGACTTTGGAATTGCAGTGGGGACATTTGGGGCCTATTCTAGAATGGATATTTTTAATGATGGCATCTCAATGTTCAAGGAGTGTTTTTCCTTTTTGCACCTTTAGTAGAGAGCCACTGGTGGATTTCCAAGTTTTTAATTCTTCAAGGGGGATTGGGCCCCATTTGATTTGCCAGATTATTTGTGTTTTTTGATTACCTTTTGAGGTGCCAATTGTTTTTTTGTGGTCACGCTTCACTGCTTTTAATTGTAGCACCATATAGAGTGGAAGATAGTCACCCTCTTGGAGTAACAGAATTTTGAAACTCACCAACAACTCCATGATATTGTCTGAAGTAAACACGTAATCAAGTGTGCTTTAGGAAATTGTAGGTCTGCTGTAATGTGATCCAATGTTTGTTGGATTGACTTAAGAGTGTGTCTGTTAAGCAAGCTACTTAACAGGTTTAGCAGCGTACTCACTCGGGCTGTTTGGGCATTGAGGTCCCCAGTTAATGGAGATTCAAGTCACCACAAATTATCCTCCGTGGTTGGCATAGTCACAGAGAGCTGCACATAATGGGTCACATAGGTGTGTCATCCTTTTTGCCCGTTCTGGATCAAAGCTTTTTAAATATAGTTTAATCAATAGGAGTCTTATCTTGCGGAACATAATTTTTGTGCCTTCCAGTGTGATCGCTTGCATCATCCTTTTCTCGGATGGAACATTTTTTATTTTCATATCTGCCAATATTAAGATATGTAGAAAGGCCACCAGAGGGCCTTCCAATTATTTTATTTATGTTTGCGACATGATGCATTCCATGGAAGCCTGGTATAATTGTGGGATTTGATGACCAGGTTTCCTGTAGGCAGAGTTAGTCATAGGTTGTGATCAATGACCTTTTGAGGGGTAATTTAGGTATTCTAGACAATCCGGCTACGTTATGCGCTAATGTCTTTAGTTGTGTTTTACATTCCGCAGGTTGTTTACTAGTGCTAGGAGCAGTGTTGTCGGTTACTAGATAGGGTGAATGAATGAATGAATGAAAATATTTGTAAAGCGCGCGATGGCCAAACGGCTTCCTGGCGCTAATCAGCTCCAGTCCGTTTTTCTATTTTCCTCAGCAGGTCCCATGGCGACTTTTTTTATTGGGTCCTTTGTATTTGTCTACTGTTGTGATATACTCAATTTACACTGAATTGGAGTATTTTAAAAGTGCCCTGCACCCCTTAACAAACTGAAAGTAGATGTATGTGATTTTTGTGACTCTTTTTGGTACTTCAGTGAAAAGTGATATTAAGATATCGTAAGTCTTAAAATCCCTATACCCCAGTCTTCAAAGATGGATTTATTGCCCATGATTTGTTCCGCAAATGAGAGTGATTTTAATGCTATTATTGTGGACTCTCTTCTCCTAGTGAGTTCTGGCAACATTTTAGATTCTATACTCAGAATGTCCTCTGAAGTTATTTTAAACAGGATTGGTATAACTTTGAAAATATATGTTAGGTTAAAGCAATTAAGACTGTCATGAATACCCTCCGAAGTGAATATGTAGAGTAAGTACCAGTTTGGGAGGACTAGGTTCATTACTGGTTCCACTGAGTTGATTATTGATACTTATTTGGGTTGCCCTTACTTGTTCTCTTAAGGGGATACTAGGAGCGAAAGCACAACTTATTTGAGTGTCCCTATCTTGCTTTACTGAAAGTCTGTTAAGGCTACCGTCTAGTGATGCTATGTTTATGGATTCTTCATTTTTTTGCGTGCTTGTGTTATTATCTGGCTGCAATCCTAGACATTTGCTTAATTTGGTGGTAGTTGGTCATGATGGAGCTGTTTGAGCCTACAACAAACAGGGTGCTGTTGAGGAACCATGGGGCATATTATCAAGAACGGCATTAAAAATTATCGCCGGTTTAGCAGCATAAAACCGCAGCTAAAACAATGATAATGGGCTTGTTAATATGCCCTTGAGAATTCCAATAGGCGTCCATGTTCTGGTGTGAACATGGGCTTCTATTGGAATACTCCAGGGCATACTATCGAGCCCATTATCGCCGCTTAAGCTGCAGTTTTCTGCCGCTAAACCGGCGATAATTTTAACGCTGTCCTTGATGATATGCCCCTTCGCTCTTTGGAGGAACCTCGATAGCGATGGACGCCAAGCCACGGAGCCGGCTAAAACTATCGATCTGAATACATTGGGGAAGGATGACTACTTATTGAAACTGATCGACCCGTGTGAGAACTTCTATACTGCGGCTATACAGGAAATAAAACAAGAAAATATTTTAAGGTAAATTGGAATTTGTCTGGATCCCACTGGGGAAATATTGAAAGATCTTGCAAAGACCACAGACAGCTATATTCTTTGCCCTGAAGAAGTCCGTGAAGGACAAACCGCGTTGGCTACGGCTACGGTCTCTTTTTTATTGGAAGAAAAATTAAGAAATAAAGAATATACTACAAAAACTCCACTGAATCACTATCATCTGTTTTGAATAAGCTTTGTAAATACATAAAACAACTGTTATTATTGTTCCAAAATTGAGTTATAATTATGATCTAGTGTGCTGGATCATTGCATGTTGTCTTTGGAGGAACCTGCTTCATGATTGACTAGAGGAAATCCAGGAGTCAAGATAGCTGTAATTTGGATTGTTCACTCAGGATCTGTGACTTTCTTATCCATTCCCCTTGCCTTAAAAAGGGGATACACATTGTCGATCTCAGCTACGTTGGCCCCTTATTCATTTAAGTGTTGGTTATTCATTTGCTATTTGGATTCAATATTTGTGGCCTTTTTCAGTTAATTTTTGGATCGTTTGGAAAGTACCCTTGTGCACTGGTGATCCTTATGTATAGTGTTATCCTCATGGATGTTAAAAGAAGTTTTTTTCGTTATTGGCATTTTGAGGGTTGGGGAGCCTTTGAGAGCATCGTTATAAGCGGCCAAACCAGCAATGTCCGAGATTTACCAGATCCATCAGATCTACTGTAACTGTAGCTCGATTGATTGTTTTTTTTCTAATAATGAGCTTCCTAGATCCAATTTTGCAGGACGTGTATGTATGCCTGGGTTGTCAAGGTGAAGGAAAGCAAGTTTCCACTCTAAAATCACAGTGGTTAATACCTCCGGTAAGGTGCATAATTGTTCGGCGATTTTGTGGCAGTCACATAATGTATTTTTGTTTCCAACTGAGCTGGAGCATGGGGCGGCTTTGGGTACCAGCAGTACTGAGCTGGGCCTGGGACAGTTGGAGTGTTCAATCACCCTCAATTCAAGCATCTTGGATACTTCCTCATTGATCTTAGCCCTCACCTTGTCAGATAGCCTATACATTTTGCTTTTTTGAGTGTGCTTTCTTCTTTGTCAATATCATGGGTACACACATATATAAGCCCAGGGGTGAGAGAGAACAGAGAAGCAACCTGACCAAATTACTGGCGACAGTCCCTCTGCTGCTCAGAGGTCATGGTATACGAGAGGTTGACATTCCCTACTGACCTATCATGCACCTTGGAATATAGGAGGTCGGGGAGAGGTTTACTATCCTGTTCCACCACATAATCTCACACTAGGAGCATGGTGCTTTCAGACCTCTCATAGTGTGGTTTGAGGTGGTTAGCAGTATGTACCCTTAAAGGGTTCCTGGGGGTCTTGAGGTCCACCATGTAGGTGACCCACCCTTTTCTTTAATTCAGCTCATAAGGCCATGAGCTGTGATTTGTAGGGCCACGGGCTCCACTGGCTTCATCACCCACACTTTTTTGTATACGTTGAAGCTCAACCAGAGCAGACTTATAGTCATGCCCAAGTTTAATTATCTTCTGCTTGGCTTTCAGGTTCTAAGAAGCATTGTTCCAGAAGTGTACCTCTTACTCCATTCTAATACGCTAATTCAAACCAAGTCAATCATTTATTCCACCTCTATCCTTGTCTTTATGCGAGGGAGGGAGAACCGGTTGGTACAAACTGAATGAAGTTTACAGGATGAACAGGTTGCTGGCTGAGGCTCTGCAGAGGTAACTTGTTAAAGCTTAGATTTTCAGGGACATGAGGGAATTAGGTTGTTATGAAAGGTGAGTTTTAGTTAATGGTGGCAGAGGGGTAATCATGATGGGAGTGGTTGAGATGGGTTTTTTATTTAGCATTTTTCCTTAGTTTTATTTTCCATAAGATGGGTTTCGGGTTTTGAGGGACTGAGTTTGGAGGCATTGAGGATACAGAGGGAATGGGAGGGATTGGATGTTGTAGCATTTTACAATATGCTTGAATAGAGCAGTAAGTGGAGTTGTTTTTTTCATGTTGCAGTGACCCCTGGCGAAGAGCCAGCACAGCTCGAAATGCATTGTGTACGACACAGAAAGCCTTTTTTATGAAATAAGGTTGACCTCACTTGCTACTGTTTTAAGCCTGGATGGGCAGCAGGAGGCATTTGAAACTGGTGAATAAAGTATTCAGGCGCAACCATTCTGCCCCCATGATATTAAACATGAAAGAACACTGACGAACGGCTAAATAATAAATTTGGTATACTGTGATAAAAATGGTGAACTTTGAAGGAAGTCGTTTACCTTGAGGGATTATCCCCATTCAGCAGTGCCACAGTTGTGTGCGTGAATTATGTGCCCTTTTTCAGTAGATTTAAACTTTCTAAAAGTGGCATTTTCTGAACTGTGACTTTAAATCTGACTTTGACATGAAAGAGGACGTTAAATTAAAAAAAGTTGAGACCAAACATGACTTTTCTACCTGTTCTCAATCAAACGTTAGCACTTATTAAATTTAATAAGGTAATCCAATGGGAGAGGTAAGCCTGCCAGTAGTGAAAAACACATTTAGGAGTTTTTCACTACCCAGGACATATAAACCTTAAAAGTGCATGTTAAACTTTTTAAATGCAATACACCCTGCTCTTTGGGCTGTTTAGGACCAGCCTAAAAAGGAGGTTTTGGCCTGGAAAAAGGTGTCTTTTGCCAGGTCAAATTGGCAGTTTCAAACTGCACAAAGGCTCCACTGGCAGGCCTGAGACATGTTTTCAATGGTTACTTCAGTCGGTGATACAATTAGTGCTGCAGACCCAATAGTATCATTTAATTTGCAAGCACTAGGATAATGTTGTATAACTTTAATTGGGACTTAAAAGTACATTATATGTGCCAATCATATGTAGGCCAATTTGACCTTGTTTTAAGGAGTGATCACAAGCACATTAGCACTGGTTAGCACTGATAAAGGGCACAGCGTCCTAAAGCCAATAAAAATTCATTTCAGCGGCTATCACTTTACAGGATTCAGCTCTTAGCTGAGAGGGGGTTGAAGAAGTGTTAGAGTGTGGTGTGCAGTTTGTAGGTTTCAGTTAACTGGTGACTTTACACAGCCTTGCTGGTCCTTTTATGTTATTACCTTTGATCATAGTAGACTTATTTAGCTACTGCACTGGGATGTCCATTTTTTGATATTTTGTTTATCCTAAGCAGGTATAGGTTGGAGGAAGATATGGTGGAGACATTGCAAGGAAAAGCTTTGCTAATATCATTCCATGTATGATTATCATTGTGAAATGTCCAGAAGGGGTCATAGTATGTAGCTTATTGGCATCTGCAGTGGTGGAGTAAACTTAATTGCTCCAATTGCCAGTGACTTGTGGCAGATCCCTTCAATTACTCCATGCCTTTCCAGTTGGTGATGGGTGGTTTATTTCAGTGAACTGGTACAGTACTGGGTGGTGGACTTGACCTGCTGCAGCCTTGCCATAAGGGAGTGTGTCAAACAGTATAAGGGAAGAATTATGTAGTCTGTATGATGGGTTAATCCATCATAAATGTGACAAATATCCCACCCACTGTGTTACAATTTCCATTGGATATAATGCACTTGTAATTAGACATATGGGATACTGATGACGGAGAACCCATCTGCCAAACTCTAAATCAGGCCTGGAGGATTTAATACATCTATCAGACACCCCATCAGATTTATAATGTTAAAAAACTATCCTCTACAACACAACTGAAATCACACTAGGGTTCTTTGGCTTATGGTACTAATATAATGCACTACACTTTTATCTTTCTTTTTCCCTATAGACAACGTAGCTGCTGTCAACAGAAGTTATCATGACACTTCCTCTGCACTCTATGCCTACATTCTTCAGCAATACTTCAGAGTACGATGAAGGAGATGTTTTTGCCTTCAATATTACCCATGCTAAAAGTGAGGAACAGAGATCATCAGACAACTCGAAATTCGGCAAAGGATTTGGTTTGGCTCTAGTTACTGGTGTCACTGGAATTGGAAATGCCTTAGTCATTTTGAGTTTTGTTGTAGATACAAACCTCCGAACAAAAAGCAATTACTTCCTCTTGAACCTGGCAATCTGCGACTTCTTCATAGGTAAATTGAGGCTCCTTTTTTACCTTGTGTATCCCAAGTTTGACTGTGCTTGCAAACCACACAATAGGGAATAGGGATCTGAAAAATGTATCACAAACAATAGATTCAATCACTGTTATTCTCTGTTCTTGCATTAGAGTGCTTAAATACCAGGGGTCAGATTTACTAAGGGCATGTATCGCCATTGTGTCATGAAAGGCAATGTAAGGTGATGCAAACAATCACATTGGAGCCATCCCAAAAAAGATTCAAATTCAAGGATGGGCTAATTTAGAACGAGTATTAATTAACTGAACTAGCTTAATATGTCTTACCTTTTTAAGCATAAATACTAACATATTTTGCATACATTTTTTGCCAAAATTGTCACAACTACATAAGAAACCACAACAGCTGATGCTAATAATCAAAATCTCTCCCTGAGCAGTACCGCTCAACCCCACAGACAGGCAGATTTTGGCTTGCTGTTTAGAACGTCTCTCTTGAGAGGCCCTCTTTTGTTTCGGACGTAGCCCTTAAGCCAGATTTACTATGCAACGAAGTCTCACAGTGCGTGGCTCAGCATGGCATAGTAAATCTTGAGTAACGCAAGGCACTGCAAGTCAAAGCCTTGCATCAGTCTGCTCTGGGAGTACGTTCCATGGGTGGAGTATGGGTGCTCCCACTCATCCACCCATGGTTTTTGGCGTATTCCCAGATTTACTAACACTAGTAAACTTTGGACTGCATCTAAATGTAACACCTTCCAAGGTGAGGTATAACAAGGAGAAATATGTTTATTTCTCCTCGCCCTTTGTCTTTCTACATGTGCTGCATCCTGCAGCACATATAGAAAGAGCACAACGCCTCAAATGATTGTTTTTATGCAGGAAGGTGCCCCTTTCTGCACAAATACAATCCTGTCTGTAACGCACGCAACCTTGCACCATGATGCAAGGGTACCTGCATTGGTGGTAGTCTGCAATGTGTGCTCGAGAGAAGAGCGAGAACAGAAATGCCCCTCTCCATTTGACGCATTGCAGCACAGCAAGCTGCCTTCATGTGTTGCACCAAATGTTAGTGTTAGATCTGGGGGTCTCTAGTTGGCGGAGGTAGGTAACAAAGTCCAAATAGGGACCCTTGCTTCTAGTTAGTTTAAGGGGGATACACTCTTTAGATAACCCCTGCTCACCCCCTTGGTAGCTTGGCACGAGCAGACAGGCTTATCAAAGGCAATGTGTAAAGTATTTGTACCAACACTCACAGTAACACAATGAAAACACCACAAATGGAATCCACACCGGTTTAGAAAAATAAAGTATCTTTATCTAAACTACACAAGACCAAAACAACAAAAATCCTACATAACACTGTTCCAAAATTAGTCTTTAAAAAGAGTTCATGAGTTTGCACCAAAATAATCCACAGTTGCGTCACTTTTAGCCCAAAGTACCTGTAGATGCGACAAACGTTCCTAGCGGCAGCTGCAGCGATGCAGTGATGCGTCACTCCTGAGACCCTGGGGAGGCGATGTAACAACCCGCTGCACGCAGCGGGCGTGTTGGGACAAATCCGGTCTTTATGGGGAGCAATGCGGTACCTTGTATGGATTCCGGGGTGCAGGTTTCTCCGGTAGAAGCGTCTTGCA
Organism: Lissotriton helveticus; assembly: GCF_964261635.1. Taxonomy (NCBI): domain Eukaryota; kingdom Metazoa; phylum Chordata; class Amphibia; order Caudata; family Salamandridae; genus Lissotriton; species Lissotriton helveticus. Next base: position 778,332,640 of record NC_136063.1, on the reverse strand, counting down.
CAGGCACAATGCGATGATCTTCGGGGCGGCGGCGATCTTCAGTGCGGCGGCGATGCACGGCGCAGCGTTGATCTTCTCTCGCGGCCCCTCTATGCGTTGACTCTGCAATGAGACGATGTTCACAGCAACGGAATGCGGTCCGCAAGCAAGCCGTGCAACAGTTTCTCACTTCTATGACAGGTTTTGCGACAATACTCACAGCGACAGGAATCTTCACGCGCCGGGGCGATGCGCTCCGCAAGCAAATGATACGTCAGTTCTTGCAGCGGCAACAGGCGCTGCAACGATCTTCGCGACGACGGGAATTTTGTCCCACTATCGACGATGCGATCCTCAAGCGAGCGATACGTGCAAATTGTAGATCTTCTTTTCTTCTTGTCCAGCTCCCCAAACAGCAGGAAACAACCTCAAGAGGCCCCACAAATGGAGCAAGCACTCTAGGCAGGTCACACAACAGAGTTCAGGGGTGAAGCTGGGGGTGAAGTCCTTTTGTGCCTGGGACTTCTTAACAGGAGGCCTGCTCTTCTCAGGCCCTTGCGGATCTCTTCAAGCAAGGGGACACAGCAAAGTCCTTCCCCCCTCTGTGGAAGAAAAGCAACTGCAGGTCAGCCTTACAGCAGGTCAGTCCTTCTTCTTCAGTCTTCCAGCTTTCTCCTTGGCAGATGTTCCTTCTTTATTCCAGGATGATCTAATTTTCAGAAGTCTGGGTAGCCCTTTTTATATCAATATTCTCTTTGTTCTCTGAGGGCAGAGAGGCATTGGCCTACTCCAAACCAGTTCTGGTCAGTCCTGGAGCACTCTGTTTACCTGACTCCTTCTTTCCTTTGAGAGAGAGGGGCAGGGTTGTCAGCTGCCCAGCAGAAGGTGGATCCAGGATTATGGAAGGCAGGCACAGCCCTATTCAGGCCCAGGTGCTATCCCCTCCCACCACTCAAGATGCAGATGAAGCTATTCAGCCTAGGGCTGACTCACTCACCCTCTGGGAGTCACCCCAGCGCCTGTCACTCACAAACCATACAGTCAATTTACAAACAGGCCAAGGAACACAGAAAGGTTAGACAAGAAAACAGCCACTTTCTAAAAGTGCTGTCTTCAAACACAGGATTTAAAAAACATCCGTCCTAAAAGATAGGTTATTAAATTCTGAGCTCAGGGATACCAGACTTAAATGTTCCATCTTGCTACTATGGGAAGATATGCAGGTAAACATTATTCACAGCGTTCCCCATTATAGCCTATGGGCAAGATAGCCTTTCAATAGTGAATAACGAAATTGGCAATATTTCACTATCAGAGCATGTCGCCAACACTAGTACATGCTCTACCTTTAACATACACTACACCCTGCCCAGGGTGGTACCTGGGGCCTTCCATAGGAATGTCCAATATGTACAGAATGGGAAGGGTTAGGTCTGGCCAGTGGGGACACTGGTCAGGGCAGCATGACAGTTAGAAACTGCACACAGGCACTGTGGTGGCAGGCCTGAGACACCATTTTAGGACTCGGGTGGATGGCACAATCAGTGCTGCAAGCCCACTAGTAGCATTTGAATCACCAGCCCTGGCACACTCAGTGCTCTTTACTAGGGACCTACTGGTAAAACAAATATGCCAATCATAGATAACCAATCACAATAACAATTTATACAGAGAGCATATGCATTTTAGCACTGATCAGCAGTGGTAAAGTGCCTGGAGTTCTATTGCCATCAACCACAGGTCAGGAAAAACAAGGGAGGAAGAAGCAAACAGTTTGGGGATAACCCGGCAAAAATGGCCAATTCCAACAGTTAGCAACTCTGCCCCCAGTTTCTGAAAGGGCGGAAGACAAGTGCTTATCTAAAACCACCCCTGACTTTCTATGGACCCAAAAGAGGCAGTGGATGGAGATAGACAGTGCCATATCCCCTACATACCGAGCCCTCCTTAAGGTCCCAGTAGAACCCAAAAATGTGGAAAAATGTGTTTTGGCATGTGCCAGTCATCAGCTCTCTTGCTTCCGAAAGATCAGGTGTAGTCTCTCCCCTGAGGCGGAAAGCCGGGGGCTCATTATCACAATCTTAAAAGTGTGCGTTATCTTTCGTTTGGTTTTTATTTTAAAACTTCTGGGCTATTTTTACTGTGAGCCTGACTTGCTGAAATCGCCGCTCTCACATGCTGTCCTCAGCGCAGCAGATTACGTGCTGACGCCGGGAGTGCAGGCTGAGCAGGCGCCATATTGGGGGTAGGAAGGGTGGCGTCCCAGTAGCTGGCCGCCTCCCGCCCTCTTAGGCTATAAAATCACCGTTACAGCGCGAGTGCGCTGACTTAACTTGTAGTCTCTCCCCTGAGGCAGAAAGCCGGGGGCTCATTATCACAATTTTAAAAGTGTGCATTATCTTTCATTTGGTTTTTATTTTAAAACTTCTGGGCTATTTTTACTGTGAGCCTGACTTGCTGAAATCGCCGCTCTCACATGCTGTCGTCAGCGCAGCAGATTACGTGCTGACTCCGGGAGTGCAGGCTGAGCAGGCTCCATATTGGGGGTAGGAAGGGTGGCGTCCCAGTAGCTGTCCGCCTCCCGCCCTTTTAGGCTATAAAATCACCGTTACAGCGCGAGTGCGCTGACTTAACTTGTAGTCTCTCCCCTGAGGCGGAAAGCCGGGGGCTCATTATCACGATTTTAAAAGTGTGCATTATCTTTCGTTTGGTTTTTATTTTAAAACTTCTGGGCTATTTTTACTGTGAGCCTGACTTGCTGAAATCGCCGCTCTCACATGCTGTCCTCAGCGCAGCAGATTACGTGCTGACGCCGGGAATGCAGGCTGAGCAGGCGCCATATTGGGGGTAGGAAGGGTGGCGTCCCAGTAGCTGGCCGCCTGCCACCCTCCTTAGCACTGGATTAAAAGAGATTGTCATCTCGTCCGCGCAGCGGGCGGGCGCCCGAGGCGCGCCAAAGGCAAGCCCGTCTGCGCCCGTCCGCGCCGGACCCGCGCTCAGCGCCATATCCCCTGTGTCATTCACCACAGAGAAGATTAGATATGCTCCGGCTGAGATTATGCAGTTGAAACCAGCACATAGGGAGGCCTGTCCACAACGCAACCCTGGAACCACTATTGAACTCACTACTATCTGTTGTTCGAACTGTAAGTCTACCATTCCGTTTATTAACTATAAAGCCAGCTTCTCAGATGCTCTTATTAGTAAACCGGAGACTATTATAATATCACTCATTAATGCTCGCTCTCTGGCCAGCTATAGGCAGGAGATCGCCGACTTAATCATGGACAGAAAAATAGATATCCTTTTCATCACAGAGACGTGGATGGATGAAGCGTCCGAACCTGATATACTGGTAGCAGTGCCGCATGGCTTCACTGTATACCGGTTAGACAGACAAGGGAAAAAAGGAGGGGGTTTGGCAATTATTTCCCAGACTATCTTTCCGGTCAGAATATCCCCTATACCTTCATTAACACATGAAGCTTTACATTTTGCCATCAAGCTTACTCCTTCATACAATCTCAAAGGAGTACTCATTTATAGACCCCCGGGTGCACGCTCTGAATTGCTATCCTCCTTTATGTCACTTATGGAACCATTGGCAATTGACGACACCTTTATAGCCATGGGAGATTTAAACTTCCATTTAGACAAAACGGAGGATTCTGAAACTATATCCCTATTGGCCGACTGTGAAGCGTTGGGAGTAACTCAGTTCATAAATGTACCTACACACGAGGCCGGACATACATTAGACGGCATTTTCTCTAACATCAATGAGCTAGTAATAAGTGATGTACTGCCTCTCACTTGGTCTGATCATCATGCCATCCTGTGCCATATTCCTATTACTCAGGCTCCTATTCATAAAAGGGCCCCTCCAACTCAGGAAATGTTCAGAGTCTGGAAGGACATTGATTATGAGATCTTTAGAATGTCGCTGATTAAATCCTCTCCCGTTATTTCGGAAGACCCTAACGCAGCGGTGGATCAGTTTTTTACTTGGTTAGGCAATGCGGTGGAGGGACATGTGCCGCTTAAAACCATTTCAAAAAATAGGAAAGTGCCCTCGGCCCTGTGGTTCTCAGAGGCCTTAAGAAAGCAAAAACAAGTCTGTAGGAACCATGAAAGAAATTGGCGAAAGATTTACGACAGTAAAAGCAAATCTATATACAAAGAAACACTAGCGGTCTATAAAAAAATGATTCAGGAGGCAAAAAAGAAATATTTTGAGAAACAGATCGATAATGCAAAAAACTCAAGTAGACAACTGTATGAGGTGGTAAAATCATTGGCTTGGAAATCAGAAGACCTGGGTCCTCCTCTTTCGCAGGAATTTTGTGATGCATTGGCAAACTTTTTCTTTTCTAAAGTAAATGATATTTACTCAGAGTTTTCAGTAATGACAACCCCTATTAAACCGAAACTCATTCCCGCATGCAAACTCATTGATTGCTCACTTTCTCAATTCAAAGAGATAAAGGAGGAGCAGACAGCTGATATCATCAGGCTTATAAAAACGGGCTCAGCCCTAGATTCTTGCCCCCCAAAATCTTTCCTCCAGTAATTGATTTAATTAGTAAAGTCATAACACGAGTCTGCAATGGGATGTTCAAATCTGGGGTCTTTCCGGATAGGTTAAAGAATACCCTACTGAAACCTCTCCTTAAAAAATCTGGTCTAGAAAAAACTATGCTGAAAAACTATAGACCTATTGCCAGTTTGCCGTTCTTAGCCAAAGTAGTTGAGAAAGCAATGAACAGGCAACTGTCGGAGTATATAGAACAAAACACTCTCCTTGACGACTCTTAATTTGGGTTTCACAAAATGCATGGGACCGAGACCGCACTTATCAAGGCCGCGGAGGACATCAGGACCATCAGGGATCAAGGGGGTACAGCGGTATTGGTCCTGTTGGATTTATCTGCGGCCTTCGACACGGTCAATCACTCCTTCTTGATTGACCGTGTCGAAGAACTTGGCATCCATTCCATGGCTAGTGCCCTGCTTGCCTCTTTTTTGTCGGGCAGAACGCAGGCAGTAACATTGGGATCTTTTAAATCTGCTGATCTTGCCCTACCATGTGGCGTTCCTCAAGGCTCATCCCTAAGCCCGACACTTTTCAATATCTACGTGTCGGATTTAGCTAGGGTTATTAAAAACTACCGGATGAGCCTTACCACATATGCCGACGATACCCAGTTGGTGCTTGCCATTAAGAACGATGGAGAAGAGGTGGCGGCTCGGTTTCAGAAAGGTATGTTGGCAATCAAGGAGTGGATGGGTGGAAATTGCTTAAGACTCAATTCAGAGAAAACTGAGGTAATTATCTTCGGAAAGTTATCTCCTGTGTGGTCTTTCCTCTGGTGGCCCCCATCACTTGGAGCCCTACCAACCCCTGTTCATAAGGTTAAGAATTTAGGGATAATCTTCGACGAAAAGCTGAATTTCGCTAACCATGCCAATCAGATAGCATCTTCTGCCTTCCACAAACTCAGACTCCTTAGAAAAATCTTACCATTTCTTCCAAATAATGCGAGGAAAACGGTGGTGAGCTCCTTGGTGCTTGCTTCTTTGGATTACTGCAACGGATTATTTGCGAATGCTCAATCTAGGGTGGTGGCCAAATTGCCATTGCCATCTTAAAAATAAATAGATTAAATAAATAAATCCATGAAAAACTGAATTCCATTCTCCACTGCCAGAGCTGCTCTCAACTTGACAAATTATCTCTGCTCTCTCAATGCCAACTGTGAGCACAACACTAAGATGCATGTGTTGGTGGGGGGCGGGGGGTGGAGGGTGTGATGGTTAGAATTACTATTCTACCCATGACACTCTCCAGTGCCCGAGAGGTACCTGTTCTTCAAAATATTTTCGGGAAAGAATAGAAAGAGGGAGATAAAGGAAGCCAGGTGTTGTGTGTTTTTATTTGTGTGGGAAAAGTAGCATCAAGAAGGAGCACAGAGAAGACCATTCTTTGTGCTACTATCCCATGACACCATGCGTTTTGCAGAAACGATCCATGGTGTCAGTTTACACTGGTATATTTATGAGGGGCCAAGCACAACACAAAATTATAGATGGCTTGCTAACAAAAAGAGGTTGAATTTTTAGAGTTTTCGAATTTTGATCTCGTTGTTTATACCACTCAGTAGTAAACAAATGTCTGTGTTGTAAATGGATTCCACAGGACGACCTTAAAAACAAGGGGCTTCATTTATGAGAAATGACGCATCGCTGCGTGAAAGCAGCGATGCGTCACTTCTCAGTGCGCACTCCTTGCGACATGATTGATGTGTCATATTTATAATATGATGCATCATGTCGCAAGGAGTTAGATACGTCAGTATTTCTGATGTATCTGTAGGCGCAAAAGTGACGCATAGCTGGAGTGTGTCACAAAAGTGACGCAACTCCAGCAATGTGTACTTTCACATGGGCAAGTCCCATGTCGTTAGTGCCTGCATCAGTCTTACGCCAGCCATGAAGCAGGCGTAAGATTTTGACGCATTAGCGGCCAAGAAATGGCGCAGTGAAATCTTATAGATTTCACTGCGTCACTTCCATGACCCTTTCTTGCGTCAAAACGCCCCCCTTGCATACATTATACCTGGCGCAGGTATAATGTGGCGCAGGGGTTTACAAAGTGACGCATCTACCTAGATGCGTCACTTTGTAAATATGGAGCAACAAGGCACATTTTTTACGCCACTGGTGCGTCACAAAAAGTGACGCACCGGCGCCATAAAAGTGACGCACAGCCTCATAAATGAGGCTGTGATATTGCTTTGATGCACAATCAATCCTGTTAACTAATGTGACACCACAGCAACCCGTAGCTGCCCATTCCCACCTCTCTTGGGTTTCCATACACCAATTGTACTATTGAATATCAACATGAAAAATATCCACATACAAGAATATCGAGAGAGAAAATATCAAAGGGTAAGTGCATATAGGAAGTATAGAATGTACTATTCCTAACTCCAAATATATGTACTGTGTAGGTATATGTATTACTTAGGTGTAGATTTGGAGTTAGGTATAGAAGAGCTAGACCTATTTAACTGTAAATATTTGTTTTCGATATTCTGCCCTCGACATTTAGTACCCTTTATGTTCCTACTTCAATATTTAGTATGCATACCCATAGATTAGAGGAAAGAGGGTGAAGATTTCTTGTGCTGGTAGAACCTTTGTCACTTCTCCCCCTACGAACCAGAGGGAGGTTGATGGTGATCCTCTCTTCTCTATTGAACCTGTTAAGGCCTGACAAAACCACTGGAAAGAGGGATGCTGATCCACTTCCCCTTGCACCCCATGAGTCTCCAAAAGCCCAAAAGCTCGTCCCCTCCCTTGACTCCCCCAGATCCAGAGGGACCTCACGAAATTAGTGGAAATGTGTCTGTACTCATCGGCTTTGTGTACCAGTACTGTAGCCGAGTACAGAGGCTGCATATCACCAACAGAAAAATGGCTGGATGTAGGGAAATCACCGAAACACGTGTAGAGGGAGGTCAGATATGCCATCATATGTGAGGCAGAGGTTGAGGTGGGAAACCCTCAGGGAGGTATGCTGGGGGTAGGTTCTGTATATTTCTTCATGTAGTCAGGTGTACGGATGCCAAGATCATATACTGAAATGGCACGGGGAGCCAAAAAACAATCGATTTAGGCCCAGATCTCTGTACCAGGGTGAATGTTGGACATCGTTCAACATTCTGTTCGTCAACTGTTCTTTTCGCAAGATCATATACAACATACATTATATTTAGGTAAACATCAGTATTATCATGTTTCCTCTCTGGTGTTTCCAGCAGTGCTACATACGACTGAAGCTACACTGTCATCATCAATGGACCTCAGTATCCATTTGTAGTAAACACCTCAGTACATTTTTTACTTATGCATGTGTCCTCCTTTTTGGTAATCGGGAACAGTTTAATTTTAATTAAACAAATGAATAACCCCATATTGTTTGCCTCTGGTGAAGTAAACGTTTAGAAAGCCACAAGTAGGGGCTTTTTAGAAAATGGTCAATGAAACTCAGATTGAGTGTGTTGCACGTCTTCTATAACAGGATTAATGTCACAGGGAGCTTAGTACTATTCATCCAAGGGTTGTTGCTTATAGATTTAAAGTGACTGTAAAGTGCAAAATGCTTGCCACTACTAGTCTTAGACCTTAATAATTCACTGCACTTCATGCATTTGCGTTGTACTAAATCCCCAGGCACTTTCCCGTTCCCGCTGTATATGGTCAACTTTATCATGAATGGAAGATGGATTCTGGGAAGGCGTATATGCAAAATATGGCTAGTGGTGGATTATGGTCTCACTCAATGTTCAGTGTGCAGTATTATACTGATCAGCTATGACCGGTTTCTGGCAGTCACAAAAGCTGTAAGTATGCAGCATTTTATTTACACTAATGTACATATTGTGAATGGTCCCTATAGCCACTTCAACACGACTCTCTGTACATGCTAGTCACGATCTAAGGCACATATTACCAGTTGGCCGTATTTGCTTCTCATCAAGCCGCCATTTGACTGTGGCACCCATCTGCTGAAACGAATTTCAGTGTTGGCACTCAGTGTGACTGTGAGATGGTTTGCACTGTTCTCTTGCCTCCTGTGTTTGTGCACTTTCACTCCTCTAGTGCTATTCATCTTTAAAAAATATATAGAATTCCTTAGACTAATGTAGACCTAATATTTTTTACAGAGCTATATCTTTCCCTCACCTCGTTTCCCATATTCCTATAGACCGTTTCCATGTTGCAAATGAATATATTTATAGAGAAGAGATGGCATACCAGTGGATTTTAGATAGACTCCACTCATAAGCTAGTCCTTGTGTACTCACTGGTTAGAGGAGGTAGACCCTGAAGCAGAGGTCAGACCCGGGACCAGGGTTCAATTCTCGACGCGGCAGGGTCTTGCGCCCAAATATCCACGGACTCGATAATTCTCGTTTCGGTGCCTACTCGAATCACGGGTTCACACTCTGCAGCTCTGGGCATCAGCCTGCTTAATCTCCACTATGGCCCCCCCCCGCGGCGGGATGCCTGGCTTTCACCTTGGGGATGCCCTTTACGGGTATCTCACAGGGAAAAGCCAGGACGGGTCCCCAAGGCAAGCGCCGAGATGCCTACGGGTAATCGAGCGCTATATAAGAACACATAATAATAATAATAATAATAAAGCTCTGTTGCATTCTAAATAAGCGTGTTCCCCTGCTTGTGTTGTCACTTGTCAGTGAGAACACTTTAGAAAGACTTTGATGTACCACTAGCTTCTTTTTTTAGGTAGTCAAGACCTGGTTTTTTCCATATACTGCTACTTGACTGGGGACTGCAATTGACATTTTTATAGGGGAAAGTCCAATTGGATTCTTCTCAGGCAAGGAGCTGAAGGAGATGGCGGGACTACAATCCAAGCACAGACATTGCACACCGGTTACCTTTATTTATTGGATTCTCACTGGCTCACAAGGCCTACACATGAAGAAGCCGCCACTTCATGCAGTGTTTCTTCTCATTCCTTGTACGCCTCTCCCCACCTCCTGGCTCTTTCCTGCTTTCCCAGGGAGTTGTTGTGGCCGGGCAGTTTGAGTGCTGACTTGCTCTGTTTGTGGTCCTCTCTGGGTGACATTACATCTATCTCAGCTTGGAAAAAGGTTTGACAACATTGTACAACATTCATCACCCCCCAGCTTTGGAAGCTTTATTCATTTTGTTTTGAGACCTTTGGGTTTTCTGATTGGTCTCTTTGACGTGCGGATGGTCGGAGTAGTCTCTGCTGCTGGGTGTTACGTGGTCATGAGTTTGTCTTCATTCTCCCACACAGCGTCTTGTTTGGGAATCCGCCATTCCTTATGTTTCATGGTGTGGCATGGCCTGAAATGGTATATCGTCTAAATATTGGTTTGCCTTGTTTCATGGGGTTACTGTTGTTTTTTTCTTCTCTACAACTTGAAGGGGGCAAGTGTTGTATCTTGTGTTTCTTTTCTTGATTTGGTGTTGTCTCACCAGTACCCAATCACACGTGTAGATATTGGTGTCTTTGACCCATTTTTGGCTATCCATGTGTTCTTTAATCTTTTGTTTTGCTTTAGTGTCTTTCACTTCAATTAAAGCATGCATTCAGTGTATGAATTCTTGGTTCAGGTCCTGGTTCCAGCTTGGTTTCCATGTTCGAAGTTCCCGACTATTTATTAAGGTGTCTACACACTGACCCGTGGTGCTATGTGAGGTGTGCCTTGAGGCATTTGTTGAGGGTTTGCTGTATTGGTGCATTGTCTTTTTTCAGCTTGTTGGGCTGCCTTTGTAGAGTTCTCATGAAGCACTCCACCATTCCAATTGCCTGTGGCCACAGAGGTGTGATCTTTCAGTGCTTAAAGTCTAAGTGTGCAGCTATTTGAGCAAAGTCCTGTCCATTGAATGTGAGTCCCTTTGGCATTTTGAGAATACCACATTCTGGGAATGTCTTCTCCAATTTCGTGATTACTGGTTTTGAGGTGGTGAATGAGCTTTTTTTGGGGATGGGAAATCTAGAGTATTCATTCATCGGGACCATAATGCATTTTCCAGATGCTAAGGTATCTGAAAAAATTAATTGTGACACTGTGCTGTACCATGTCTATTAAAGCTGACATTTGAAGTAGTAGTGGTCTTGATCTCTTGCTCCAGTCATGGGAACCATACTAGGTCTCACAGTGTCCTCTTGTTGGAACTGGCACGTTCTAGTTGGATGAGGCGAGGTCCAAGCAAGGCAGAGCCTACCACTCCCATGAGTGGTGGGTGATTACACTCACTGTATAACCTATGCTCACTCTTGGGAAGCTTGGCACTGAGCAGTCAGGCTTATCACAGAGGCAATGTGTATAGTATTGGTGCAGCACTCACTCACAATAAATATACTGAGTGTCCAGATGATATGCGAACCATCATGCAGCATGTCCTTCAACTACCTCTAGAGGCAGCCCCACTGGTGATCATCTTAAAGAATGTACCAACTTTGTGTCATGGCCAAACTGAAAGCTAGATTTAACTAAAAATAATGCTATACATTGGTTGTTTACAAATATGGGAGATCTGAGTAGTAATTGCTCATCACAGACTATTATTTAAGTGTGGAGAGTCTCTTGGAGGTAATACAGTGAAGAGGGAATCAGGAGACTGTATTGTTATTAATTTCTCTAACACATATGTGGTCAATACAATATTGCACATGCTATCAAGGAGACACAACAATAACTGTACCATTACAGCAGTATTTCTGAGCTTTTTCTATAAGCCCACATTTCTGGTACGATCTGTGTTTAATCATGTGGTACTGTCATCAAGAAGATTCCAGGCTCTGCCTTTTGTTGTTCCCACTCAAAATTGTGTTTCAGATTTGGCAGATGTTTATTGACTAGGGAATATTAAAGAGGTGCAACATCAAAATGAGGAAGGCACATCAGGATTACTGAAGCCGATTAATACATCTGTGGAGGACAATTTTGGAGGCAGACATCTCCAACATCTGAACTGTATCATAGAGAATGGTGTGGTGGGAGAAAAAGGGGTTGACTTAGAGACAGTAGGTAATAATCCTCCTCAGGACTTGGTCTGACCTGTCCATCTGGAGTCAAAAGTGACCTTATGAAGGAACAGTGCCCACACACAAAGTCCTGGCCAATTCATACCTATATTCACAGTGGACACTATTGCTGTATTTTGGGATGGTGCAGGGATTGTTCAAAAGTTGATAGAACCAGATTAGATAAACATGATGGGGGGTGAGAACATAATATGTTTACAGGAAAAAAGTGTATATCTGAATGGGTTCTTTGCCTTAATGACACTAGATTTGCCAGTCATGCATGGGCATGTTAGTGGGGGTTTGCTGACGTTGATTAGTACTTCTTTACCCTGTCATATATTAGAAAGGCATCTTGATTCTCCCCATTTCCAGATTGTGTGTTTAAACTTTGACTTCCTTCCCATTATTATACTGATACATTTCTATCATAATCATTTTGGATGGGGGACACATCAATCGTGGAGTCACTGTCAGATGTTATAGAAGTGTAACAAAGGATTATCACATTTTTTGGGGGGTGGGGGGTAATTGCAGAAGGTGCTCAACTTCTTGTAACTCTGTATGTGGTTTATGGAATAGAGATACTGAGGATCCTGTGCATTTTGAGTGCAATCCATGTGGGGACTGGATGTATGACATTACAACGCATAGCGCTTAGAGATGCTGGATAGTGGTAAGTATAATTTTCTATTCCAACTCCAGTCCCCGTGGACACTAGGGAAGGTGTTGGATAGAAAATTAAACTTATTCCCTACCCTAGAGCGCCCCCCAGCGCAATGCGTTGTAATGGTATGCGTGGTAATGCCTGCGTTGTAATGGTAGTGCGTTGTAAAACTTTTGTTGTAAACGTTGCATACCGTGGGGACTCGTTGAACAACCTATTGGTTAGATATAACCTTATACTTGCAGTTGATTCATTACAGGATCAACTTGGTGGGTATGTATCGTTCACAGGGAGGGGTAAATGTAGTCTAATTGACCATATTGCAGTTTCACCAGAGTTGAGGGGGTACGTTTGCCCTTTTAATATTGACACTAGCAACTAAAGTGATCATAACCCCACTAGTGCTCCACTTGTGTCTGGATCTAGCAGCCCCAAATTATACTCACTCTTAGATTTCATTAGAGTATTCTGAAAATAGATGGATTCTGCGTAAGTGGTCAGACCTGAACTGTAGGGAATTGCTTAGAAGCCTAGTGAGGAGCAGTGGAAATGCAAAGCTACCTGTCTGGATATTGATGCAACATCAGGGGACATATAGGAGGCCTATTTAGCTTTCTGCATACAAACCTCTGAGCTTTTAATAGACACTAGGGAACACTGTACACAAAAGATTTAAAAGTGGTTTAATGGTGCATGCTCGAGAGCCCTCAGATTGATAAAAAAAGGCTCTAAAGAAATCTCCAAGGGATATGGAGGAAGTGCAGTCTTGTAGACTGTTATATAAAGCTGCTCTGAGTGCAAGTAAAGCTTCAAAAAGGGAAGAAGCAAGTGTAGAGCTTGAGAAAGCCAGTTTGACCAAAAGCACTACAACATTTTGGTAGGTGATAATTGCCTCGTATTTTAGTAATGACCACAACACTGATATGGATATCTCTACTTAGTCCTTTGCATGGGTAACACATTACACAAATGTATTTGAAGAACCGCCCATGGAATTCTTGGAAAGAATGGCAATGACTTTAGGTCTGCCTTAGAGGCAAGTGAGCCATGGACAGTAACCTTGGATGAGGTAGGTCAGGCGGTGATGAGCTGTCCTAACAACAAAGCCCCAGGTCCAGATGGAGTCCCAGTATATTTGTTTAGGAGCAATATGGACCTGTGGGACCCAATTTTAAGCTAGTATTTTTATGTAGATTTCACTTCAGGCAGCACCTGGAAGACTGTATTACCCTATTGGCCCCGGGAGTTGGTGCGATGTCCCTGCAGGGTCCTAAATTGAAGTCCTTCGCACTCAACTCATCAACTCATCTCCCAAGGAAGGCAGCAGTAGTACAGGGGTCTCCTATAATGCCACTCTCCTGGGTCTCCACACACTGGAGGTCACCTGGTGCAAGCATTCGCTGGCTGGGGCATGTGCCGGGCAGGCCAGAGTCACTGGGCAAGTCCAGGGTACATTCCAAAGCTGCACTGGTCTTGCTACCTGAAATTTCACCCCCAGACTGCACACGGCTGCTTCGCTGGTCCCTGGCCAGGGAGCTGTGTGTCGCTTGCAGCCACTCCTCAGTATGGCTGTGATCTGTTGTAGGAGGCTTCCCCTACCACCCCACAGCTGAGCTATCTCCATGTCTTGCAGATGTTGCCATTTTGAGGAGTATGGGAGGGTGGCAGAGTGGGCAAGTCACATCTGTGCAGGGGTTGCCTCACTGCCAATGTTGCGCACTCCCAATATCCTCAGTGTTTCACAGCTTGTGGAGGCACTGTGAGGGTTGCCACTCTGCTGGCATTAAGGGCCATTGTTTCTCCATCACCTTGCAGCTGATGCCATCGTACCTGTTGAAACTGGCCGTGACACAGTCAGGTTTCGCGTGTGGACAGCGGCAGATACTTACATTTCTAATGTATCCGCAGGTGCCCAAGAAGTCCCAAAATGTATACGGGTACTTTGAGGCTCTGGGCAGTCTGTAGTGAGGGCAAACAGCAAGGCCTCATGGCGCCAGGGTCGGATGGATGAGGAAGTTTTTCCTACCTGTCCGCCATCTTGGCCATGCCCAAACAAACTTTAAAAATGCATCAATAAATAATACACCATAGGCAACAATTACCTCTTCAAAAGACTTTAGGGGCTAGGTGTACCACCATTCCATTTTGCGAGTCACAAATTGCGACGTTTTGTGACTCTCAATTTGTGACTCGTAAATGGAATGTACAACATTGTCTCAGACCTTGTTTGCTATTCCCAAAGGGATATCAAATGACATGCCTCAATCATATTCATGAGGCAGGTCGCAATTTGCAACCCCATTTGGAATGGCCATCATTTACAGGCATTGTGGCCTCCTGGGATCAGCAAACCATCATGTCTGTCTCTACTTTTTTAAATAAAGTAGTTTAAAGGAAAATGGGATGCATTTAAACAGAAAAATGAAACTTTTCTGTTTTATTCTGTAAGAGGAGGCAGTATTCTGTGGGACCATTGCCTTCTCCTATAAAATACTTTTGCTGCCAGTCACAAAGGGAAAGGGGTCCCCTGGGGACCCCTTCCCATTTGCGACTTGCTTATCATCTACTTGAAGTAGGTGGTAAACTGCAAGTGTTTTGTGACCGCAATTGCGGCCGAAAAACAATCTTACAAAGAAGTGCAACTCGCTATTAGGAAGGGATGCCCTTGGCACGCCCTTCCTAATAGCGAGTCGCAAACCCTATTTTGCGAGTAGGTAATACATTACCAACTCGCAAAATAGGGTTTTTACATTGCACAGACCAATATAACTGTCACAAACAGGCCGATTTCCTGTTTGCAATCTCTAAAAGAGGTTGTACATCTGGCCCAAAACCTGTCTGCCATCTTGGCCACACCCGGACAAACTTTAAAAATACACCAACTCCAATCAGCCATAGGCAACAATAACCCCTGGAAACGACTTTAAAGTTGCATAAAACTCATAAATCCATCATTTGTCTGTCTGTTTGTCTCTCTCTCACTCCATCTGACGCCCCCACACACCCCCACACATGGCTGGTTACATGGGCCTTTAGCACAGCAGCAGTGAAAATTTGGAAAATGCAGTAAAAATACATTAATTCTTATAGCAGACTAAACACAAAATTGTAAAAGACCATAAGGGTTTGCAAATCTTGGTGCTATTCACAAAAACATAAGGAAAAGAAAAGAACCCATATAACCAGGCCATCATTAGCTAGCAAAGCCCATTTCACTTACATGCTTAACCGATCTCACACAGACTTGCTGCTCTCTCTACTCCAAACTGAAGGCCATTCACAACAATCATAATGGAAAGAAAGAAAATGAATTCAATTAGTGGTACCAGTACGTCCTCAATCAATAGAAATTGCACTGATCATACTTAGCATTCACATAAAACATAAACTTCCAAGGGGGAATTTTGTAGCAGAGGTTTCAGACATAGGATGATTGATGCTTTACCCCCAGAATCCAAATCCAACTTGACCAAGGGATAAACCCAGTACAGGGAAGTGCCCCATAGAAAGAGGAATTGTGCGCGGAAATTTGGGATCTTTTTTTACAGTCTCACTGACACCCAGCTGGGACTAGATCATGATCTTCAGCATAATCCCACGCATGGATCCCACACAAGATTGTGCCTTTGCCGAGATACATTTTTTTCTCTCTTTTTTTGCATATGTGAAGTTGAGTTTTTCTGTGCCTATTTCTATCACACTCCATGCGGAGCAGACAACAGTGGAAGTATGATAAAAGTATAAAAAAAACTGAATTTCAGAGCACAACTTGACAATCCAGAAGAATAACACACATTAGTTACAATACCTTTTGAGAGAGTAAGGGGCATGTTATCAAGAAACGCCGTTAAAATTATAGCCGCTTTAGCGGCAGGAAACTGCAGCTGAAGCGGCAATAATGGGCTTGATATTATGCCCTTGTGAATTCCCATAGAAGCCCATGTTCTTGTGTGAACATGGGCTTCTATTGGAATTCTCAAGGGCATATTATCAATCCCATTATCGCCGCTTTAGCGGCAGTATCCTGCTGCTAAAGCGGCGTTCATTTTAATGCCGTGCTTGATAATATGCCCCAAAATGCTGTGTTGGAGGTGTATTTTAGCACTTTGTTTATTCAAAGTTATTTTCGGGATGCTTCCCCATAAAAACAATCACATCAATACAAAATGTAGGTAAAGAAGTGCATTTTACATTATCTAAACATGTAAAAATATAACTATATACACATACAAAAATACAGTAGATAGTTACAAAATATCATTAAAACATATAGAAACATGATCCCAAAGAATTCACTACTCAATGTCGTACATACCCTCCTATATTCAAATCCCCAATAGCCATTTTTATATCTAGGTGCTGTTTATGCTACATTAGAGTTTCCTAAAGTGGCATTCCTAACTAGTTCCTGGTGAGCCAAGCCTAGTATCGAAACCTAGTTAAAGGGAACACAAGAAGGGGGGTAAGTATCAGATTGGTAGATTGTTAAAATGGGCATGTGCTGCTGGAAGCCCAAGCAAAGGCAGATAGGACAAGTCCACTTTCTTCTTGCCGCATAATAAACCATGCAGAAAAATAGTAAGTGCTCAGTTTTTTCTACTACCCTGGTGATTTCAAAGTGAACAGTAGGTACTGATACCTTGGCTGACAGTCCATTTTGAGGAATAACTTTTTTTTCTACCTTTATTTTCAGTTTACATGTTCTAAAGACAAAAACACACAAAATGGTATCAAATCATTGTATGCAGGCAAACCGATGACATCATTAATGACACATAGGACTACAGGCAGCATCAGGGAGGGAACGGAACCATGGGGAAAAAATAATAATGTGCAAACAGAGCACCGTGAGGAAGAAACCGGGCATGGCACTGAGTCGCACTGCTGACATTACTGGGGCCAACCCTCTTGCTCCTCGTAGGGAGGACTAACATTTAATGTGAAGCAGAACAAACTAAAGTTTAAAGTAAAGTGTCTTAGCTAATGGTAGATGTATGTCAGCCACACATGCCCCGAAAGAGGTAAATATTTGAATTACAAATACTTAGCTGTAACGCTTCCCTCTGCAACACTCACTTGTATATTTCCCGCGATTTGGGGCCAGATGTAGGTATGCTTTTACCGGTCGGTAACGGCCGATTTCGGCCGTTACCGACCGGTAAATGGATTTTTAGATGTAGGGGGCATATTCTTACAGAATCGGTAAATTTACCGATCGGTAAATTTACCGATTCTGTAAAATACCGAATCAGTATTTTTACCGATTCGGTAAATTTGATATGTAGGTGGGACTCTTCTGAGTCCCACAAGCCTTACCGAATCGGTATTTTACCATCAAATTCAATTTGATGGTAAAATACCGATTCCGGTGTGCATGCACATGTGTGCATGCACACCTGTGCCATATGACAGGCAGACCTGCCCTTAGGGCAGGTATGCCTGCCACATGGCACCCAAACCTGTTTTGGGGGTGCTAGAGGGTGTCAAAGTGACACCCCCTGCACCCTTGTGAAAATCGGTATTTACCGATTCGGTAAATACCGGATCAGTAATGCCCATTCATTCCTATGGGCTTCAAAGCCCATAGGAATGAATGGGCATTACCGGTCGGTATTTACCGAATCGGTAAATACCGACTTTTACAGATTCGGTAAATCCACATCTGGATTTACCTACATCTCCCTCCTTATATTTTACCGATTCATAAATACCGAATCGGTAAAATTCGGTATTTATGAGTCGGTAAAATATATTTACCTACATCTGGCCCATAGTTCCAGTACATCTTTTTTTTAAATTAGTTGATGATAGCTGAAGATGAGCCAGCCTTTGTCCTGCTTGTGTCCCACACAGCAGAAGACCTTTGTGCGCAGTGTCGCGCTGGGCAGCGCTGGACAATAATGTCCCCCACCTACTCTGCCCCTCCTCCACAGAAAGCAAGTGTGATATGGGGCTTAGAGTCCCCCTAGGCAGTGTTACATCCTGTGCAGCTGGAGACATGCATGCACTTTGTAGCTATAGGCTTTAGAAGTTAAGTTGATGCAGCAAGAGGTGTCGACGCAAATTAGGTCTTGAAAAATAGTGTGAAAGCATGTGATACACATATATAGGTGTCAACCTTTCACCAAGTAGTAATTCAATAGGAATGTAGGAAACCTGCGTTACAAGACTCCATTTGGCTCCCCATACCATTTTTCTTTTATTTTTTTATTATTTTTTTTAGTCCTCACCCATGCCTTAACGGACACTCTTGATGGGATCCCTCCATACCTTACCTTCCAATCAGGGCAGTTCTGACTCCGCCCATATATCGTGCTGATGGAAAAAGAAGAGGAGTTCACCCTCAAGATAAAACTGTTTCCTTTTCCACCTCCTGTTCACAGCACCTGGGAGACGGAAGTTACTAGGGAGGTCAGGACCAACAGTACCTTGGCATAATCATAGGACCAGCTACCTCTCCCTCCAGGTCACTAGGGCCACCCAGATCTTACGTGTACTTGTTTCATCACAGGCCATGTCGGATTGGTTGGTCAAGATAACATGCTTCAGGCAGTCCATGAAGGAAGGAAGGATTTCAGATTTCCAGGCCCTACAAATTTCCCGTCTGGTGAGCATTATTACATAAAACATAAATTTTGAAACTGGAGAATTCATACAGTAATCCGACATAAGACTGAGAAAAATCAACCTTGGGCTAAATTCCACCTGCTGGAGCAACACATCCTCTAAAAAGCCACATACCTCAGTCCAGAAGAGCTTGATTCGTGGACACTCAGAAAACATGTGAAGATCATCAGCTACTGGAAACTTACACCTGGTGCAGTTATAAACCTTCCCGGTCACTTTAGATAATTTTCTAGGAGTCCAATAAACTCTGTAGACAGTGTATAGATGATTCCTTTTGAGTGCAGCTGGCTTCACCACTGCCTGCAACATAGAAAAAGAGTCACACCAGAGTTTCCACATTCCCTCGTCATCTTTGCCGAGAACACTGCCCCAAAGGTTCCCCACTTCCCATGCCGCCCCTTCCCCTGCTTCTAAAAGTACCCGGTACCAAAATGAGACCTTGCGTTTCCCGTTACCTGTTCTGGAGACTAAATCAAACTTCAAACTGGCATCTTCATTGCTCCAAGACTGTGTTGCCCACCAAGCAGATAGCTGGTAAAACTTGAATCTAGTTAATGTCCTGAGAGTCAGATTGGAAATTGACTCCCAGCTAATCAGATGTGAGTCCTTCTGCAGGTCACCCCAAAATCTAATACCATCCAACTTGAGTGGTTGAGAAAGTTGGTCCTGAAGGCATTCAGGGGTGATGGGGGAATCCCAAATTAGGGTCTGTGATGTATAATAAGGGATTTTCAACATCCTTCTGATGTAAATCCAGTTGTTTAATGCAGCTCCCAATGTCTTAAGACAGACCTTCTAGTAGAACTTGGGATCCCCATATTTATACAGAAAAAGTCATGTGCTTGGGGAACATCATGTAACATAGCCCAAAATAATAAACCTAAAGAGGAGGAATCAGTCATATTGGCCAAAATTCTAAAATTCTTAAAATGGAATGCATGGCAGTAAGTAAGTAGGTCAGGCAAAGCGAGACCACCCATGTTTAGGCCTCTCCTGAGCTTTTACCAGGCGATTCTTGGGCTGTTAGTAATCCATTTAAAGGACCTAATTTTCCCTTGGAGTTTATCAATGTCCTTTGGGCTGAAAGATAATGGAATCGAATTGAACAAAAATGTTAGTTTGGGCAAAATTATCATTTTAACGAGGTCGACCCTCCCATAGATGTTCAGGGGGAGGTTTGCCCAGCGTGATAATAATTTGCCAACCTCTCTAGACACCCTCTTCCAACTGATCTTTGGTATGTCTGCCAGGTTCTGCGCTAAGTGGATCCCCAGGTATCTCATTTGACGCTCTTCCCCCTGTGTTGTATTGGCACAGTCCCATTCCATTATCTCTGTTTTTTCTTTATTAATTTTATAGCCGGAAACTTCACCAAATTTCTCGGCGACCTCCATTAACCTGGGTACTGCTTCTACGGGATTTGAGGTATACATGAGGAGGTCGTCAGCATAAAGAGCAAACTTTAGCTCTAAATCCGAAATTTTAAAAGGCTTATTAAGGGGATCCACCCTAAGGAGACACACCGGCGGTTCAATATATAAATTAAATATTAATGGTGACAGGGGAAACCCCTGCCTGGTGCCTCTCGAGATGCTCAACCATTCCGTCAGAGCACATTGACTAAAACTTTTGCTCGGGGCTTAAGATACAAAGATTTAACTGCCTGCACAAAGTTTATAGGGAAACGGAAACTCTGCAAAGTCTCCCAAAGATAACACCAATTAACCTGATCAAAAGTCTTAGTGGCATCTATTGCAACAATCTTAAGTGGACACTTATTATCCATTGCACTGTCTGTTGCCCCTATGGCTTGAAAGGTGAGCTCGTTTAGCTGTCTTCCAGATATGAACCCTGGTCTGGGTGCACAACAGAGTTAATAATATTGGCCACCCTAGCTGCCAGTACCCCTGTAAAAATCTTGTAGTCCGCATTTAGCAGTGATATCGGTCTCTAGGACTCAATTTTCTGTGGATCCTTATTCTGTTTTCAAATGAAGGAAACTGTTGCTTCAGACCATGACGGTGGGGCACATTCTCCCTTCAAATATATTTAATTGAACACATTTCTTAAAACCAGCACCACCTTGTCCAATATCGCTGAATAAACCTCTATTGGCAGCCCATCCGGGCCGGCCGCTTTGCCCCTAGCCATTTTTCTAAGTTGCACTATAATCCCACCCTCAGTAATACTCGTAAGCAAAAATAGCTGTGGAAGATCAATTGAGCTTAACCATTCCCTAGCTCCCTCTGGTCCGGGCTCGATGTCTTCTTCATACAAGTAATGCATGAATGATCTTGCCTCCTCTCGAATCGTATAATCATCATGCAATAAGGCCCCAGACCCTTTTTGGCTCAAGCTCTTTATCTGGTTCCTAACCCTGTCTACCCTAGTCTTCCAAGCCAGAAGAGAACCACATTTTTCGCCATAGGCGAAATGTTGTAACTTGCTGACATCCCATCTATCTGCATTGGCCTGAAAGTCCGCCTGAAGACCAACTAGCTCTCTTTCCAGCTGTGGAACAAGATTCTGAGAAACCAGAGAGGCCTGCTGTAATTCAGCTTCTTTTTCTTTAATATTATAAAGCCTGTCAGCTTCAACCTTTTTTATAATTTGTTTTTATTATTCATTATGGAGCTTAGAAGCCCTCTTAGATAAGCTTTAAATGCAACCCACACTATCTGGTCCTTAGCGGACCCTATAGTAAACATAAGAAATTCATCTGTTCTTGCTTCTATCTCAGACCTAACCCCCTCATTCAGTAGCAGGGTCCTGTCGAGGGTCCACCTCCTCTGGCACTCTTTATGTTTAAAATTAAGTGTCATATCAACAGCGGAGTGATCGCAGGAATATAGCTATAGACTCAAGCTCCGCAAACATAATCTGGTCCACCAAGAAATAGTCAATTCTGGAATGGTGCTTATATTTTTTGCTATAAAAAGAGAAGTCCCTTAAATTTCCATTCTTAACTCTCCAAATGTCCAGTAGATTAAACTCTCTAACGACATTTCTCAGCACAGTAAAAGATCTAGGTGGAATAGTATATTTTGCTTTAGAGATCCGGTCTAACTGCGTGTCCAAAACTAGGTTAAAATCACCCCCAATTATAACAGGCGCAGATGTTTTAAGCAAACTGGCATCTAAATTTAAAAGAGCCCCCGAATTATCTTCGTTAGGCCCATAATAAACTGAAAAGACTAAAAGGGACCCATCTATTTTCAAGGTAGCCACTAACCATCTCCCTGACTGATCAGTATCAACATTTTCTACCTTGATCCCTGCGCTGCCCCTGATAATCAGTGCAACTCCCCTCGTGCAGCCTCGTTGTTTGAAGCACAACTCATCCTGAACCCAACTAAACTTACTGAACCCCTGCTTGCATTCATGGGCCTCAAGATGGGTTTACTCCAACAAACAAATATGGGCCTCACTATTCTTTAAGAACTCGCAAACCCGGGACAACTTCCTACTGTTTCTCAAACCATTCACATTCCAGGTAAGGAATTTAATTTTGTTTGACCTACTCATAATCAGGTACCCAGAGGACTTCCCAGAGTGAACATGTGTTACTTTAATATGCATGAGGAGACATTTTTTCTATTTTTTCCCCTTTGCTCCCAACACCCTGTGCACCCCCCCTCGCCCTCCCATGAGAAACCCAACTTTCATCCCTTGGTGACACATGACCGCCTATTCGGGACCCCCCTGGAACAGCAAGGACATCTCACCCGGTAACGAAAAAAGAAACATAAACTAATAAACTAGTGGCCGGAAAGGCCTCACACCACGTCCCTTCTGCTTCTCTCTCCCTTTTTTGTTTTTTTTCCTTTATTTATTTTTCCCCTCTTTCCTTCTTTTCCTTAATTCTCTTTTCTTTTCCTAGTTAACTATTTTTCCAACAAACAATCCATACTATGGGAACATGCCCGCCCCCTAAGTCGTTCTGAGTTACCCCTTCGCTTGGGTCAGGAAGGAATCCACATCTTCTGCGGAGCTGAAATTATACATCTTATTTTTCCACATTACTTTCAGTAATGCAGGAAATTTCATTTGGACGTTTGCCGCCAGACTCCTTAACTCCGGCATTCTAGAACCAAGATCCCATTGCCTTTGGGCTGTTCTTTTTCTGAGATCAGAGCGGATTTGATAATGCCCTGAATCAGAATGAAGCACCATCTCAGTCAAAGCTCTCCCCAGGATCAACTCCTTAATACCGTACGTTTGAAAATTCACCAATATTTTCCTTGGGGCTTTTCTATCAGGATGTAACTTAAAAGTATCTCTATGCACTCTCTGTATCTCTGACTCAAGGTCAACATCTTCTCTATCCTTCAACACTCCCTCCCTGAGAAGTTTACAAACAAATGCCTCAATATTACCCTTCTCCGCTCCCTCCGGAATTTTAAGGATTCGTAGATTGTTTCTGCTAGCTTGCATTTCGAGCCTCTCCATATCTGCCTGTAAAGATCTTTTTTGCACCTTTAAGGACTCTAACAGCCTGATTCATCAAGGGGCCATTTTGCGAGCCCCTAATAGCGAATCATAGCGATTCGCTATTGAGGACTCGCAAAACGGTATTCATGTAGGAATTGCTAAATAAATAGCGATTCCTACACATTTTTTATTTGCGAGTAGCAAATTGCTACTCGCAAATAAGGAATAACTCCCCATTCATTCCTATGGGCCAAAAGGCCCATAGGAATGAATGGGGAGTATCCCTTATTTGCGAGTAGCAATTTGCTACTCGCAAATAAGATAGCGATTTTAAGGGTGCCAGGGGTGTCCAAAGGACACCCTGTAGCACCCCTTAAATGCACATTTGAACAGGTGTTGCGCACACACATGTCCAAAGGACATGTGTGTGTGTAACATGCAAAAGAAAAAAATGCACTAAAGTGCTTTTTACACTATTTTCGCAATTTACCACCAAGTCAGACTTGGTGGTAAATTGAGACCAAATATTGCGATTTCGCTATTTCTAATTGGTTGATGAATTGCATTTAAGGAATCTCTATTAGAGATTCCTTAAATCCAATTCCTCGCAAATATGCAAATTCTTAAATAGCGATTTTTGCATTTGGGATGATGAATCCCAAATGCAAAAATTGCACTCGCAAAAGGCAAGATTCTGAGAATCTTGCCCTTTGCGAGTGCAATTTAGCTTGATGAATCAGGCTGTAAGTCCTTCGTGTTGCCCTGCACCGTTTCTGCAAGAGATTTAACTTCAGCTTCAAGTGTCCCCGTACGTTTATAGATGCCATCCAACTTTGTCTCCAGGGCCTCTCATTTCTCATGGATCCCCTTCTGGTTTGCCTCCGATATCTCAAATTTAGAGAGCAGATCACCCCTTAAAGATTGAAACATAAAATGAAGCATTAACTCAAGCTGTGGCTGATGTTTCCCAGCCTTTTCTGCCCCTGAAATCTCAGTAAGATTGCAGACATTTACTACCTTGCTTCCTGCTAGGAAACCCCCGCTAACCACAGTAGATGGGGACAGAGATGGAGCTGGCAGAGATGGTGATGGAGTGGTAATAGTGACAGTATCATTGGCATTAGCAGTACTGATGACGGTAATGATAACTGAGCTATCAGGCTGATCTAATATTAAAGGGGTATCCCCAGAGGGAGATTTAGATTGGTTCACTGTAGCAACAGCGCTGACATCTTTCTCAAATTCCACAAGCTTTGTAAGGGCGGATTGCTTTGGGCGCCCTTGAATTTTTTACAATCCCCAGATTTGGTAGTCTTCCTTTTTCTAGGAGTAGTGGGAACCACTCCTACCGTACTCAGTTCTGCAGTAGCTTGACCCCCATTAATTTTAGGCTCCGTCTGTGAACGTAGCTGGTATCGATTTTTTGCAGGAAAAACAACCTCCCCTTGAACACCAAGCCTGAACCCCCTCCTACCTCGTAGTCTTTCAGAAGAGTCTACCCTGCTCTTTAGAACCTGTGCTTCAGCTATTCCGCAGTTCCCAGTTCCACTGGTAGGAGCAAACTCAGGGGCAGTCAGATCAAAATCCAGATCCATGTGCTGACAATCCCCACCTTCTGGCCCCCATCTTACCGCATAATGGCAGGGTCCAGGGTAATGGCGGGCCGTGGTGCCGTTAAATGCGTGGACCGCCCGCAGAAGTGCACAACGACCTCTCCCCTCTGAGGCTCGATAATCAATCAGCACTGTGGCAGCCCGGATCTGCAGCCACAGCCCAACTCGGCAGCCTCCGTAGTCTCTGTAACTGCTGCAAGGTACTGGCCCCACCTCCGGACCCATGCGTGACGAAGAGAGATACCAGCTTCAAGCTCGAGGGGAACTCAGCAGCTGGTAGGAGACAGAGAGAAAAGGAAATCGAATCAACATAAGGTAAATCGCATTTCTATTGACATGGTGTGCTGTTCTTACCGTGCATAGCACTGTAGTAGGCTTTCAAATTGCTGCATGATGTCTTGCTGCTCCCGGAGCTCCCGCGACTGGCGTCAGCCCGCGGCCATGTTTCTCCTCCCCTCGTCTTTCCCGACTCCCCATACCAGTTGACATGTGAAAGAGAGCATGTATTTAACTTCCTTGCACCAAGAAACCAAAAACACTTTCTTAGGGTCCCTTATTGAAGTAAAGGATTTTAGGATTGCCATATTTGACCCTAATATTAATGTAATAAATGTGTTTGTACACTTGACAATGTTACTAGGACGAATTCTTTATATTTCACTTCATGTTGAATTATTTATTGTTCAAATGGATATCACAGCAACTCTTACTTTCCTCAATGCTCCATATTGCACTTTTTCTTGTTTTCCTGCCTCAACAATTTTTATAATTTTACTATCATTTGAAATACTATTGTGAAAATAATCTTACATATAATTTAGTGTGTATCGTCTTGCAATGTTTTATGACGGAACCCTTTTGACTCTTGATATCTCTACTTGTGTACATTGATTTTTAGTCATTTTGGTCTTGTTTTATTCAGATAAATAATGGCTATTTATCTAAACTGTGTGGACTCATGTTGTAGTGTTTTCACTGTGTTACTGTGTATGTATGTACAAATGCTTTACACATTGCCTCTGTGATAAGCCTGACTGCTCATGCTAAGCTACCATGGGGGTGAGTAGGGGTTATCTTAGCTGTATGACTCCCTTATCCAGACTAGAGGGAGGCTCCCTACTCCGTCAGGGGGCAAACCACTACCAAGTAGAGACCCCATTTCTAACAACCGTTAAAAAGCTAAATATTAACAATAGATGGTCTGCGTGGATAGACATTTGATAATTTCATTGATGCACTTGAAGAGACTGATACAAAAAGATTATCAAGTAGCTCAAATATCTTCCTGGTGATGGTGTGGAAGAATCCATAAAGAAAATGCTGCGGACTGACAAAGAAATTACTTATTGTCAGGTTAAAGAAACTGAGAATCTAAAGTAAAATCCAGTACCACGTGTTGATTACGAAAGATATATTTTCAGCCAAGAATGCCAAAAAGTTGGTTAAACTATTGATGAATTTGTGGAGAGACTTGACACACTCATCAAACACTGGAAGTTCAATGAATTTAATGATTGGGAAGACACGCGAGTTAGAGTTATTGATGGATGCTCGTCAGATTCATTTAGATGGTAAATGCTGAGAGAAACTCTTAGTCTGGAGCGAGTTTTGATAGCTGAGGAGCGTACTGAAAGACAAGCTGCTGACATGGAGGCTGGAGGTGCACAGAGTGAATCAGTCATAAGCATAAAAAGTAATCCAAAGCAAAAGACTGAATGACACAAAGTGCAGTTTACAAGTAAAAGAAGTTATGTTTTAGATGTGGATTTTCCTTTCCACATGAAGCTAAATAGGTAAATGTCCTGCCATTGGACAAATATGTAAAGGCTGTGGGAATGAGAATGATTTTGTGACGGTTTGTAAAGTAAAGGAAAAAGCAAATGGGTCATGGTGCAAAGACAAAATGGCCACCAGATCATTCCAGCGGCAACGTTCAATACACCCCAACGAGGCCAATCGGCAATCTCAATTGAGGCAAATTGACACTGAACGAAGTCAATTGTCATCTAAATCATCATCAAACTGTTCGTCCACTTCAATATCAAGTGAAAGTGAAGAAGACGGTTACAACATGTCAATATTTACCTGAGAAAAACGTGTGCATGTCGGAATGACTGAAAAATGTCAGTCAAAGAACAGTTGACATGCCAAAGCACCAAAGTCATAAAAATATTGTCGGAAATTTACATTGAAAATAAATGACGGCTTCATACCTTTCGTCCTCGACAGTGGCGCATTGATAAACTTAATGCCTGAAGAAAAATAAAATGAATTATCTGCATTGCCTTGACTCACACCATCGAAAACCAAAGTATATACTTGGGCTGCATCAACGCCCATGAAAAATCAAAGTTAATTTGTAGCAACATTGAAACACTAGAGAATGAAGGTACAAGCACCCATTTTTGTGCTTCAAGGTACAAGTGCCTGCTCAATTTCAGTACCGCTGCTGATATTGGACTGAATTCTGTGAACTACAACATGAATGCTCAACATGAAATAGTAAGTCAATTGCCTTCATTGTTTCATGGTTTGGGAAAGCTAAAGACTATGAAAGTAAAGTTACCTATTAATGACGAAGTCCGTCCCGTTGCTCAGAGACATAGATGAGTTGCTTTTCATTCACAAGAAGCTGTTGAAAAAGAACTTTAATCATTACTTAACATGACATTGTTGAGCTTTTAACTGGTCCAACGCCATGGATTTCTCCCTTAGTGATAGTGCCTAAAGAGAATACTGAAGGAGCTGTACGCATATGCTGGAGAACCCGGCCTTATGGGCCAGGCGGCGCAGGGCACGCCTAAGATCTCCGAGTTCACCTGCCTCGACCGACAGAGACACGAGACACTCTGTTAGGCGTAGAAAAATAGTTTTATTAGCTGCAGCTAAGCACAGTTATCTAAGAAGTACCACACAGGTAGGTTCTCAAGAGACTGCCACTTCAATCCGTGGCGCACAGTCTATTATACAAAACAAGTTTACAATGACAACTCCCAATATACACAAAACTGACAAATAGGAATAGTTCGAAAACAAGCTATCGAATGTCTAAAACACACCCTCCTTTCAGACCCCGTGTGCTCTCCTCCCATTAGGTTAATCAACACTAGTGCCCGTAATTCAATTTGCAGGTGGAAAAACATGTGTAGAATGCTTCAAAAGAAGGGCTATGTAACAAGAGAACACACAAAGAGAATAGTGAAGGCCAGTTAAATAAGATAAGGTAGAGAAGAATGGTGGGACCCAAACAGTGGAGTAAGTCATGGATTAATCAGTCTAGACATGGCTTTGCGAACTCGGCCAGACCCTGACATCAGTATCGCACACAAGGACAAAGATTGCTCCTTAGCGAGAAAAACATGGAGCAGCTGAAAACGGCAGAAAGACCATTTTACCGCGTTAGCCGTGCTGCCTGAGTGAGGCAACATAAAATGGTGACTAAACACGAAATGGCGGCTATAGCGAAGAGGAGCCGAAAACTACATAACCTCAGACCCTCCTTTTGTCATACTCAGGCAATGCACAAAGGAACCCATGTTAGTCTGAGTCAATATCAATGGTCATGAGGTCACTGAGATGTTGTTGCACCATCATCTTAATGTGTTCTGTCTGCTGTGCTACTGGTTTGGAGACACAGATTGTGGCACAGAGTCCACAAATGGCTGGACCACACTGTAGACAAAGACAACAAGAAAAGACGAGTGCTAAAATCATTCCGAGGAAAGTTAGCACTTTCCATCCCCAAGTGGACAGTAGTCCCCAAAACCATCCCATCACAGACCAATCTCCAGTATCTTGGTGAATAGACTCAGAGATGACATGTAGCTTAGAGATGGCTTGGTATACTGTAGGGGCATTGTCAGGAAAATAAATGCAACAACTGGACCCAATCAGTTTACAAACTCCTCCTTTATCTGCAAGGATTATGTCTAAAACCATTCTATTCTGTAAAGTCATAAGTCGAACCGCCTGAAGCTCAGCAGTCAAATTCTTTAATGCTCCGGAAGTTACATTGATTGTGGTATCAACCACACGGATCAACTGTCTGATATTTTTGCTATTGGCCATCGGACCCCAAAAGGGAAGAAACCCTTTCAGAAAATCCCCTCCTTCTTACCCTGCTGTATCTTCCGAATCTACAACTCCTCTAGCAACTCACTTTTTATGATAATCAGCAGGAGCAGCGTATGTAGGAGGGAGGAGAAAAGCTATATAACACGTTCCCGAGAAGTGTGTGGGAAGCCATGTATAAGCTTTGTCATAACAGATGAAATATGTACCCTGTGATGCCACTAATGGTGCGGGGGTAGAAGGAGTATAGACATAAGTATGGGAGCAGTTGCTCCTCTCTTGCTTAGTTTTGGTATTCTGGCCATTTATTCGCAAGCACAAACAACCTCTTTGGGGTAATACCCAAATTGGCGTAGAACTCTGTTGCTTGAGCTTGTCAGTGAGGCTGAGAGTGTAGCAAGATATATTCCACCCATCGTATGCTTTCTATTCGTCTTTGGGAATTTTGATAATGTCAGCAATCTTTGCCATAGTCACAATGCCCTTTATCAAAGAACTGTGACTGAAATCCACTCCATCATTATAGGATCCACCAGAAGGGTATCGAAGTAAGTTCTGGTATGCATTGGAAAACATAGCCAGATAGGCCCAAGCAGAACCTTCATATGAAAAGGGGAGGATTAGATACGGCATTCCTCTTTGTGTATTATGTGTATGATACCACATACCCAACAATCAGTAACATTTACTATCAATTGATGCTGGTGTAACAGTTGAATGAACAAATTGTTAAGATATTCCATTCTTCTCATTTGCTCGTGATCTGGGAGTGAGTAAAATGTATGCGGTGAAACAGTAGTAGAGGGAGTTAGAGGGACAGAAACGGGAACAGGTACTAACTGCCGGACGTGAATAAGCCATCCTATGCATGCTAATAAAGTACATAAACATACTAGAATACATAGTGCTGCACCGCAACGACCAAATAATAATTTCTTATAATGAGCTCTCTTCATCATTTTAATATCACTTCCTTTCCCTGTACTATCCATTACTCTAAAGGCGTTGCTCACGATAATCTTCCTTAATCACTTGGCTTTGATTGTTAGCCGTCCTATGACACTGCAAGTCCTGTTGACCTAGTCACTATTCAGGTCACAGCTCAAGACTCCTACCGTGACCCTGCAACTTGATGGACAAGGGAAGAAAAGAGAAAAAAAACGTTTCTTTATAAATAAAGTAAAAGGAAACCAGAATTAATTGTCTTTAGGCAATTTCTTTCTCAGATTGTATCGTCTCTTTCCAGGCGTTGTTTGGTCCTTGAACAAATGTTCGGGATCTGTGGTGTTAAGTCTTAGATGCACAGATACAGCTTCCTGTAAGACATCATCATCCTCTTTCTCTGAACTAGTCCAATCCAGGTGTGCACTGCTGAACGGTACGAAGCGGGGTACCTTCTCACATTCGCTATCACCAACACCTTCTCGGACCCACTGGTCATAAGGTAAAGGCAATGGTACCCTTTTGCAATGCACACCGTGGATCCAGTTCTTCTTTCCCAGGACCTTGACAGCTGTACGAGTCGTGAGTATGACTTGTCGCGGAAGCCCCCAGCGAGGTTCCAAGTTCTTTTTCCTCTGGAAGTTTTTCAGACACACCCAGTCCCCAGATGGATGGAGTGTCCGGGATCTGAGGAGGCCTCTGGTAAAGCGTTTTGGACCTGTTGACGAATAACATGCAATTTAGTGGTGAGATCATGCAAATAGTCAACCAACAGCGGGTATGGAATATCTGAGTACTTTTTGGGTCTGGGGACTCCCCAGACATTAGCTGGGCGTCCGAACACAATCTCGTATGGGCTAAGCCCCAAACGAGAATGAACAGTAGTTCTAGTAGAAAGGAGTGCTAAAAGCAAAGCATCAGGCCAAGAAAGGCCCGTGCTGGCCTGAATCTTTGCTAACTTAGGTTTGAGAGTGCCATTATAGCACTCTACCAGACCTGCTGACTGAGGATGGTTTGCCGCGTGGAGTTTTTGTCTAATGCCTAGACCCACACACACCTTTTGCATAATTTGACCTACAAATTCACTTCCATTGTCACTCCAGACAATGCGCGGCAAACCAAATCTCGGGAAGAATTCTTTCAAAAGTATTTTTGCAGTGGACAAGGCAGTGTTGTCCTTTAGGGGTTAGGCCTCTATCCATCTGGAAAAGGCACAAACCACCACCAGGACATACTTGAGATTGTTGAAGCGTTCCATATGGATGTAGTCTATTTGCAGTACCTCGAATGGGTACGTAGGGGGTGCAAAGTGACCTGCTGGAGTTGGAGTTCCCTTTCCTGGATTGTGCATCAAACAAACAATGCAATGTTTCACCACATTTTCTGCACATTTAGGAATACCCTCATTCTGCCATGCTGGAGCTAAAAGCTTACATATACCCCGTGCGTTAATATGGGCTGGTCCATGGGCCATAGTAACTACAGGCAGTACATACGCATCTGGTAGCAACCATCGTTGATGTTCTGACAATTCCGTCCAACATCCCGTACTATCCAACATTCCCGTACTTTCTCTCCACGTACTTAATTCTTTCTCAGTGGCCTCCTTCTGGATCGCTTTCACACTTTCCACTGTGTCTTCACACATACCAGCTTCTGCAACCCATCTAGCAGGACCCGCAACATACATGCGACTTTCAACATTCCTCGCTGTTTCCTTCGCTATCTCATCTGCAAATGCATTTCCTCGACCCACGTCATCAATAATCTTTTTGTGTGCACTGCACTTCACAATCGCTATTTGATTAGGAAGGGCAAGTGATTCAAGAAGGTCAGTTACCAACTGACCATGCTGTATCTTGGTGCCATGGGAGGTAAAGAATCCTCTTTCCCTCCACAAACGACCAAAACTATGGGCGACGCCAAATGCATACTGGCTGTCAGTATAGACCGTCACTTTTTTCCCTTTCGCCAACACACATGCTCTTGTCAATGCAATCAATTCTGAAGCTTGCGCTGAGTTATGCGGAATGCGTGCAGTTTCTACCGCTGTGTACAAAGTCGTTACTGCATAAGCAGCTGTGGTTTCGCCATTAGGAAGCCTGAAACAAGACCCATCTACCCATAGGATCCCATCCGGATCCACAAGTGGTGTATCCTTGAGGTCTATTCGACCCTTTGTTTCTTCTTCAGTGCGAAGAAAACAATCATGCTGATCTTGTACATGGTTAGCATCCAAAGTAGGCAACAATGTTGCTGGATTCAGAACATTACATCTTTTTATGTGTCTATGACTAGCTAGAAGTGTCAACTCATATCCAGACAAGCGAACACTCGTTAAGTGCTGAGTTTTCGTCCTGTTAAGAAGAGTATCTACTGCATGTGGCACCATAAAATTAAGAGTATGATCTAGCACTAGTCCAGCAGATTGACGAATAGAAATTGCCGCTGCTGCTGTTGCTCTAAGGCAACTAGGTAATGCCTTAGCTACCGGATCTAATGTTGCAGAAAATAGGCACACGGCCTTTGTTTGTCGCCGAATTGTTGCGTCAATACTGATAATGTGCAACCTTCCCTTTCATGGACATAGAGTGTGAAAGGTTTACTGTAGTCTGGAGTAGCCAACACAGGAGCAGAACACAATCTGTAAAACTCTTTTGACATTCATCAGTCCCAGGCAGAGGCTGGGGCGTATCTTTAGGTGTAAGTGCCAACAGCGGTTTAGCAAGTAGGGAAAAATTTGGAATCCACTGTCTACAGTAAGAGGTAATGCCTAAGAAAGGACGCACTTCTCTTTGTGTGGACGGTACAGCCATTCGTGCAATTGCATGAATACGTTCTGGAGTCAATCGCCTTCCCTCCTTCGACAAGAGATGACCTAAATAGGTAACTTCTTGTCGGCAATATTGTAATTTGGAAGACGATACTTTATGATGTAGATCAGACAAATGTCGTAAGAGCGATACAGTTGCTGCTTTACAAACATTTTCCGAATCAGCAGCGATCAATAAATCATCCACATATTGGATAAGAGTGGCACCTGAGGGCAAAGAAAAGGTGTCAAGTTGAGATTTCAAAGCTTGACTGTATATTGAAGGACTTTCACAATAGCCTTGGGGTGCACGCTTAAACCGGAAGCTTCGGCCTCCGAGAGAGAAGCCAAAGAGATCCCTACTCTCTTCAGCAATAGGAATGCTAAAGAAAGCATTCTTAAGATCGATAACCGAGAACCAGACTGCTGAAGCTGGAATCATAGTAAGCAAAGCTGTTATATCTGGCACAACAGGGAATTGAGGGACAACGATTTTGTTGACCTCTCGAAGATCAATTACAAAACGGTACACAGGTGGCTGAGAGGGATCAGTACGTTTAAGAATAGGCAAAACAGGGCTATTGCAAACATTCCCTGTAGTCTCTTCAACCACACCCTTCTGAACCAAATCATGAACAATGGCCAACAAGGCTCTCTCGCCACCACTGGATATTTTATATTGGGGAACACGTGGCATCTTAACATTGTCTTTAACAATAATCACATATGGTGGAATTTGCAATAAGCCAACATCATTTGAACCCACAGCCCAAAGTGTAACAGGAAGTGAACGCAACTCGGGTGGTAGCTGTTCTTTAGATACATACATTGGAGAAGTCAATTTATCACCCAAAGTGAGATGCACACCAGAGGGTGAACAGTACAGGGTAGCATGTAAACGTTTCAGTAGGTCCAAACCCAATAAATTTTCTCCGCATCCTGTCGTTAAAAGGAGTGGAGCTTCCAAATCGTATGGACCAATAGAAATGGGCAAAGGGCAAGAGATAGGATTTGAAACTGGGGCGCCAGAGAATCCCACAGAAACGTTTGTTAAGCCAGACAAAGGTGCCCCAGGGAGTTTAGAATGCATTATGGAACTTCTCATAGCACCAGTATCCAAGAGAAATGGTTCTGTAACGCCTAATGCCATAACATTAACATAAGGTCCTTCCTGATCTACTGGAACTGATACGACTCCCTTACTTTGCCTATGGCTGTCCTAGCTAGTATGAAAAGCAACATCCTCATTATCGAAACAATAGTCATCGTTGTAGTATTGTGCAGATTGAAAATTCTGCTGATCAAAGTAATTTGTAGAGTCCTGAGGGGGAGAGGGACGTCGTTCCTCAGTCGACGCACCACGACCCCTACCTCTAGATATGGATCGGGAATCACCACGACCCCGTGGCGCTAATGATCCACCATACCGCTGCAATAAAATTGGACAAGTATTCTTAAAATGACCATCTTCCTTACAGTAAGCACACTGATTAGAGCCCAATGGAACTCGTGGAACTGAGGGTACTGACTTCTGCAACAACCTCTGAAACTGTGGGGGCTGTGGAAATGGGGGCTGAGCAGAACGAGGGGGATAAGCCTGTTGCAGAAGGACCTTCGTTTTTAAGTCTTTAGGGGCAGATTTATGTGCGCCACTGCTCCGCCACCCATGGTGCGCCGCATTTACAATGCGGCGCACCATGGTGCAAGGCAGTGAAGATGCGTGACGCATCTCTCGGCGTACGGGCGGCGCATTGCAGGAGTCATGTTGCAAGTGCGACATGACTCCTGCAATGCACAGGGGCCACCTCTTCAATGCATGGTGCGTCACCCTTACGCCTGCTTCAAGCAGGCGTAAGGAATTGACGTCGAAAGTGACTGAGTGAAATCTCATAGATTTCACTCAGCCACTTTTAGGAGGCGTTCCTGCGCAGGAACGCCCCCCCCCTGCGCAGTAACGCCTCCTTATGGCGCAGGGCTTTCCAACGTGACGCATCTCCTAGATGCATCACGTTGTAAATAGGGCGCATTGTTTGCCCCGCCGTTGCGTCACATTAAGTGACGCAATTGCGGCGCAAAGGGGCGCAAGGGCCTCATAAATCTGCCCCTTTTCTCCGCTTTCTCCTTATCTTCCTTATCCCTATTCTCATAATATTGAGCAGTAGCCAATATCTGAGCAGTGGAAGAGACAGCCCACAAACTCTCCGATTGTTTTAATTTATGTGATAATTCTGGAAGTAAATTAAAAACAAATTTGTCTACGAACAATCGCTGTCCACCTTTAGTACTCATATCTTGACCACTATGGTCGATGAAGGTCTCCTCGAACTGAGTAAAGAAGTCGGAGACACTTTCATCCGTCTTTTGCTTACACGCCGCTAACTTATCCCAGTTAACGCGCACCGCAGGCATCATAGTTTTCATCAAATCTATTATTTTTCCAGGTAATTACGTAATCAAGACATCCGGTTTGGCACCACCTACTTGTCCTGCATCCGCAGCTGTAATGGCAGCCCAATCACCACCTAAAGCTGCTGCATGATCCTGCCTACGAATCTTGGTCCATATTGCTTGTGGGACTATATTCCCCATAAGTAAGTCAATATCTGCCAAATTCATAATACAAGCGTCAACAGTCTAAGACAGCTCTTTATAATACCCAGCAGGATTCTTACGAGGGTCCGGTAAAGACTGTTTGAGTGCCAATACTTCTGACCTTTTCCAAGGGTCATGTACCCATATACGCTGAAAATGAGCAGGAACACCAGGAACATTACCCGCTTGTGGAACCTCATCTCTCCATATTGGAGGGACTTCTCGCATTGGATATTGTGCCGTCTTACGACGAACCGCGGGATCAGGCTCAAGAGAACTTTGAGAGAAAAGGGTAGATCGAAAAGCAACAAGCTTCTGAACAGCATGCTCTACAGCAGGACCCACAATAAGTCCCTTATCAAATTGATCCTGTATTTCGAATAAATCCCGAGGAGGCGAGTCTAGATCTACGTCTCCCCATTCTTTAATCAGAGTATTGCACATAACATTAAATACGTATCTCTGTGTGGGCGCGTTCCATTGCAGAAAAGTATCTAAAATATCACGTATACTATACTGTACACGACTCATGATCCATTTATAAGCAAGGGAATCTAATTTAGTCCGTTCTTCCAAATCCAGAAACTGACTACGGGATTGTCTCCTAGACGAGGCAGGAGAGAAGAAAAGAGGTCCAAGAAAAGGCGACAAAAGACCTGAAACAGTGTCGACTAAACGCCGTCGAGCTGCAGGGGAGTCTGACACTAAAACGGGGGACAACGTATTCTGTAAAACAGAAGAAGAATCTGTAGCAAAAGAAACGACAGATGGAGAAGGCTGAGGCACAGGAGATTGGGGTACAGATCTCGCTGGCAAAGGGGGCGGACGTGGAATCACAGGGATAGGCAACTGTGCAGGAATTAAAGCAGCTGGATTAACAACAGGCTGCAATGGCAGTGCATTAGCACCTAACACATAAGGCGGAGGTAATGTCAACAAATTGGACATAAAAGAATCATCATCAGGGGTTTTACTCTTTGATACAGTAGGTAATACAGGATAGCATCTATCTATTGCCATACGATGTTGTCTTTCTGACACCTCAATCACCTGATCAGCTTCGTCATTTTTAAATTGTTGGGCAGCCTGTAGAATCGACATACTCTGTTGTTTCTTATCTTTCTTCATTTGCTTAATTTCTTTCTGTTTGGCTTCCTTGCGCTATAGGCGAAAGGAGTCAAACATTGCCGGCCGGGCTTTTCTCTTGAATAATGTTGTTTCCAAATTATCTAATATATCTGGCTCAAAGGACCCATTTTGTGGCCACTGTAAAACACCGTCTTTCTTAGTGTATCGGATCCATGTTTCATTAAAAACTATAGGACCGGGGAGCGTGCTTTGAGTAAAGTTCGTAAGTAGGAGTTCCAACTGGGGGAATCGGACAAGAATCCTCTAGTCGGGTATCCCTAGAACAACCAAAACAACAAAATTCCTTAAACATAATAAATTCAGGCATTTCGTAACAAACTGGACTTCCTTACAAGCGTCAAGGGATTTACAGACAATAGAGTCACAGCACAAACGTACTTACCCCTTGGCTTCGGTTAGCGCGCTAATCGAATAACAAAAACAAAGAGAGTGGGCGCTACCCACAAATACTTAACTAAATGCTTTTCTCACGCCAACAGATGTCCGTCTATCGTCTCGCGATACCAATCGTCACCAAAGGGCCAAGGCAGGGCGACAGTCAGGGTAGCAGTCGTCAGCAGCCGTCGGGAAGGAGTAGCCACGCTTCAAAAGACCTTCGGTCCACTTCGACATGCAGGGGTCGCTCACGTGGTTCCCAAAATCCTCCGGAATTTTCTTGCGTAGCTCCTCACGACTCTTGGGCAAAACTACTACCACTGAAGTCGCCCACACGTTGGGCCGCCAATTGGAGAACCCGGCCTTATGGGCCAGGCGGCGCAGGGCACGCCTAAGATCTCCGAGTTCACCTGCCTTGACCGACAGAGACACGAGACACTCTGTTAGGCGTAGAAAAGTAGTTTTATTAGCTGCAGCTAAGCACAGTTATCTAAGAAGTACCACACAGGTAGGTTCTCAAGAGACTGCCACTTCAATCCGTGGCGCACAGTCTATTATACAACACAAGTTTACAATGACAACTCCCAAAATACACAAAACTGACAAATAGGAATAGTTCGAAAACAAGCTATCCAATGTCTAAAACACACCCTCCTTTCAGACCCCGTGTGCTCTCCTCCCATTAGGTTAATCAACACTAGTGCCCGTAATTCAATTTGCAGGTGGCAAAACATGTGTAGAATGCTTCAAAAGAAGGGCTATGTAACAAGAGAACACACGAAGAGAATAGTGAAGGCCAGTTAAATAAGATAAGGTAGAGAAGAATGGTGGGACCCAAACAGTGGAGTAAGTCATGGATTAATCAGTCTAGACATGGCTTTGCGAACTCAGCCAGACCCTGACACCAGTATCGCACACAAGGACAAAGATTGCTTCTTAGCGAGAAAAACATGGAGCATCTGAAAACGGCAGAAAGACCATTTTACCGCGTTAGCCGTGCTGCCTGAGTGAGGCAACATAAAATGGCGACTAAACACGAAATGGCGGCGATGATATGCCACAAGTTAACAAGGCTAATAAATGAGAACAACATCAAGGTCCACATAACACGGTCATGATAAAGTGGTGCAAAGATTTTCTCTCTGCTTGATTTAAATAAAGGTTATCATCAGTTAGAACGCGAAGAAGATTTCAAGTTTATTACAACCTTTGCTACACATGTCGGTCTGTTTTGATATAAAAGACTGACTTTTGATGTGTCATCAGCTGGTGAACATTTCCAAGATGTAATTTGATGTGTCATGCAGCAGGTTGTGGATGAACTAAACTATAACAATGACATATTGATTTTAGCAGCATGATAAAGCTCTCACCCAAGTGTGTAGCTTACTAAACTGATGCAGCCTGACTTTGAATGCAGACAAGCGTGACTTCCACAAGACAAATTTAACATTCTTTGGCTATATCTTCTCTGTTGGGGTTGTGACACCGAATCCTGCTAAAGTACACACGCTGTCAAATGCTGATTCCCCACATGATGTTTCTATGATACTTTCAGTTCTTGGCATGGCCAGTTACTGTTCAAGATACTTATGAGACTTTACTACCACAAGTGCTCCCTTATGAGAGTTAATGAATATTTGTTTTTATTCAGGTGGTCACAAGAATGTGAGAGAAGTTTCAAGAAAATCAAACAAGCCATTGAAACTGCTACTGAAATGGCCTATTGCATGCCAGAGGTTATTGTTAGTGCTCCCCCATTGAGATAGGTGCTATCTATAACTTAGGAGGAGGTTATACCTGTGAGGGTTAAGAGTCCTTATTCCGGAGATTGTAAGACAGA
Organism: Lissotriton helveticus; assembly: GCF_964261635.1. Classification (NCBI taxonomy): domain Eukaryota; kingdom Metazoa; phylum Chordata; class Amphibia; order Caudata; family Salamandridae; genus Lissotriton; species Lissotriton helveticus. The sequence goes on along the minus strand of NC_136063.1, from coordinate 778,293,946 downwards.
AAATAATTAAAGTAGCTCACAAAGGACATCATGGTAGTGTTGCTACCAAGAGAGCTCAACTAGATCGAGTTTGGTTTCCATATTTAGAGGAGAGGGCTGAAAAGGAACTCAAGGCTTAACATCCATGTAACTGCCTCGCTACAAACATTACTCAATATGCTCTTACCATGTTAGAATTCCCTAAGAATGCATGGTAGTGAATAGCCGTCAATTTCTTTACTCCCCTCAACAATGGACATCATTCGAAGGCAATTGTAGATGCGTACTGTCGATTTCCATTAATAGAGGATCTCTCCTCCACAAATCGTGAGCGAGTCATGAGAGACTTGACAGCATTTTTGTAACATGTGGTGTTTCAGTCATTTTGAAGTCTGATAATGACCCTCCATTTAACACTCAAGAATTCAAGGATTTTCTGGAGTATCTGAACGTAAATCATTAGAAGAGTACACATTTGTGGCCGCAGGCCAATGGACTTGTTGAGCATTTGATGAGCAAATTAAAGAAAGAAGTAGGACAGAATGCAACTCTTGAGAGTCTCAATTTGCAAACTGTGTTGAATTCCACCCTACAACACCTCACTCGACCACAGGCAAAAGTCCTATGACTTTGATGTTCGGGAGAGCAATGACTACCAAGTCACCTCAATGGACCAATAAAAACAGAAGGAAGTGAGATTGCAACTGCAATGAAGGAGTTGGTTAATAAATAAAAGCTGAAAGACTATGTTGACAAGAGGCGACATGGAAAGAACATTGAGTTTAATACAGGAGCTTAACCTTTCCAAGTTGCGTCCACCATTGGCTATATAATAACTGGCCATCAAACTGGGAAGTCTGTTACCAGAGACTCTTTTCTTTCAGCATTTGACTTATCTATCTTCTGATGAAGATGGTGAAAGAAAGACTGAACCTGAAAACCCAGTGACTGCCATTAATGCTTCATCAGTTCCGAAGATCTCTGATGGTGTGTTGTGTAGTTCTTATAAAACCAATACAGGATTTGCGCATTCAGACAGCATACACTGTAGGATTGGTGTCAGACTGATTCTTAACACCCTCACTGGGTATGTTGGCCTTTTGTACCAGCTAGCTCACTGTGCCACTAGAATCTCCTCTTACCAAGGAGAGAGTAGTTCTTGGCAACCATTGAACATGACAACGTTGATTCCTCAGGATCGTGGAAACAAAATACTACTTTTCGCTAAGTCACTCGTGCTCCCTCAGTCAGTCTCCGGGAGCTACACAGAATAAACATCCTGGGTGTTTTTAATAAGTATTTATTGAACAGTTGTCATTCTGGTGTAAAATAGATGAGTTGCAACAACCGTTAGACAGTAGAAGATATATAGGATTAGAAGCACTATGAAAGTAAACGGATGGTAAAGCTCTACCATCTTGCAGTAATTATGAATACATACAAGTATATAAAATACATGATAATAAAAAGCTGCGTACTCCTACGATGCCTCCCTAACTAGATGTACCTGAGTGTACCTAGCATGCGTGTAGGTGTTACACCACAATCCCTCTAGGATAAAGTCGACCCCATTACCTGAAGTGAGAGACTGTGGGACCCCATGCTGGTCTTGAGTTGGACACCCCATGAGGGGTATTTTTAGACAACTGTGAGCTGGAGTGTCTGCATGCAGCTGGGAAGTCCTGGTCTCCTCTGTCTATCTTAGCAAGTGTGATGTATATATTCCCATAAGTCACCCAAGGGATCCTACCTCGCTGTATTACTGTGTCGGACTAAGGATGATGTTGGGCATGAACTTTATACATACATATTATACAGGAGATGGTAATCCTGCTTTGCTTCCAAGAATCCTCATGCATAATGTATGAGATTTCGAACTAGGGAAAACCTGCATTCTGAATGCAGTGTCGTATCTAGGTAAAAGGTCAGTCCTTGTAAACCGTTATAAGTGTATTGTAGGGAAGAATATAGGGGAAGGGTTATGAAGTTATCAGGGCCTATATATGGAATATAACATCCACTCCTCTTCCGAATGGATGACATAGTTAAATTCTCAACGTACTACTAGGTTGACTAGATACTGGTATGCTAATAGCTCCAACACATTCGTTATTGCTTAAAAAATAATTAAAAGTTCAAAACAAATCTTTAAAAAGTTTTGAAAAAGGAAATTGTGACTCAAGCCATAGCTCTAATGTGCCCGTAGGTATAGTTCAAACTACTACAAGCATTTGAAAGCCTAGCATGCCCAAAAAGAGTGTCAATTTTGTTTTGGAGTTCCAATTTATAGTTTGTTTTTCAAAAAGTCAAAAAGTCGCACACTGTGGGCCAAATGAGTCAAATGTTTATGTGTCCTGCCTGGTAGTTTCAAAATTATCGTTGCCTGCCTCTGCAGACGACGGTCCCTGTAACACCTCGCAGATTATGTCAATTGAGCACAGATGATCTTCTGCACTGTCCACAATCGATGCTGGGGCAGCTTGTGTGCCATCCAAGGCCTGGGTGTCAGAGGAGGAGCCAATGTCCATACCAATAGGACCCAATACTAGCTGTGGTGGCTTTAGGAATACCGCCATCAACAATGGAATATGCTGGGGACACTGCAGAACATGGGCCGTTATTGGGTCTACTAAAGCCTCCAAGTCCGGTTGCGCACATGATGGAAGTGTCAGACAGAGATCCAACACACATTCTTCTCCACAAAACAGGCATCGGAGGACAGGTAAGATGCAGTCCATTCCTAAATGACAGGAACCAAGACATACTTAGTTCTCTCAGGCGAGGTGTGCCTAGTTGTTGTACAATGCAATCACATTATTTACGCTCTGGGAGTACCTTTTCCATCACCTTGGTGACTAGGATGTCCATTGCGTAGCAAAAAATTCACAATCAGGATACCTGCTATTAAAAACAGGCTGTCCTCCAATGTGCTTCGAAATACGGAGTGTAAGAAGTTTGGTATAACTCTGAGGACCGTCTGAAAGGTGCTTCAAAGGCCATAACCAATGGTACTAAATAGGTGGATGATGCCTGTTGTATCAGACATGTTATAGATACAATTTACTATTTCTGTGAAATGCAAGGGGCAGGTCGTACATATGAGTGCCTGTATCTCTGCTGAAGACCTTCGATCTGGAGATCAAAAGTCTCTTGAGCAGAGGTTAAGCGCACAGAATTCTGTAAAAGCATGGTGTTCATTCTGCTCAAAGCATCAAACCCTATTAATGAAACATTAAGCGAAGGCATCAACACCGCCTCCCTGACTGTACGTTGGTGGAAACAATATTTGCATACAGCAAGTAACTCTGGAGCTCATGGTTACCAGATATGTGATGCCCGGAAGCATCCCACAGCAACCTTGATCGTTCAGCATCAAGTAACTCCCATTTGAAAGTAGTCTGAACACTGAGTGACCATGGCAGCAAGGGCACCCCTCAAGTGATACAATAAGTTAGCTAGTGAACCGTTACAGGCCCCATGCAGCATTATATCCTGACATATGAGTGATCCTCTTAAAGTGTTCTCACAGTTTATACAGCTCAAAACACTTATCTATCCCCACTCCGGCATCGAAATCTGTACAGTAATGCCCAAGATTCCTTGATGAATTCCCTATCCATTTCGTCATATCTGCCTGCCTGCTTTTGTTCAAGGCAATATTGAAATTGAAAAGTAGTGACCAGTAGAGTTTTGATACCATGGATTAATCATTCTGTAGACGGTAATTCTTCCACAGTAAGGGCTACTCTATCCAGTTTTTCAATACGCCGCATTGTATATTTTGCTTCCCTTTGTGCCATTTCTATCTGTTTTTCTGTTAGGTTGTATGAAGAAAACAGAAATGTACTGTTCATGAAACTGATCTATTTTATTGCATGATCTTATCTAACGTAATCCCTTCTTGTGATGTTATGTTACCCTCGGTGTGTGATGGTGTGGGCATCCAAGGTGTATTCAAGTCTTTGTTCTTGGCTATTCAAAGACAGGACATTTGTTGCACGGTGTCATTCAAAAACATGATTTGCTGATGAATGAGGCCTGCTCTAAATAGTGCCTCTGATCCCTGGCCCTGCAAGTCCCTAGTACCCCAGACAGATGTTAAGTCTACAGTGTCTTTCCATAAGTCGAAACCTTGTTCAGACAACTGGGCAATACAGGAAGCTGAATACATCTGTTTGGTGTTTGTCAACATATTTTTCAGTGCTGGTGTTGGTGCAACCTTATAATATTATGAGGCTGGGTTTGACGTGTTAAACCCTGAAAAATATGGACATTTCAGTGCAAATGTCTTTGAACTGGTTTTCGGTGGTGTAGGGCAATGTTCCCATTAGTGGTAGGTAAAAACATTTCTGGGATTAGCAAATATATGCAGAAAATGATGACCATAATGTTCCAAAATCTGATGTGAATATTTCACTATTAGAAAAGGCAGCAGATTTTTCTAAATTAGACAACATATTATTTACAGTTTCATAATCTCAATCATTGAAAAATGTACTGGAGGTAATGATATCACTCAATTATATTTTAAATAAATGTGGAATTTTAAAAGTTCTGTCAGACCAAATATATCATAATGAACCTTGTCCCACACTATGCCATCAGGTATAGGAACTGCTGAAATGTTCACTGATGACAACTCTCTTTATTCATGATGTGATGATAGGTGAAGTTTTAGAATCGGATTAATTTTTTGTGCTGCAGAGCTTTGTCTAAGGCAAGTTCCATTTATAAGCATGCTAAAAGCAGTTACTAAGTCTATCCTGAAAAGAAAGAAAAGTATCCCGGTAATTACTGAGAGTTCTATCCATGGTGATACCAGGTAAGTCTTTTTAAGAAAGTTCAGAAAGTCTTTAATTTGCTGGTTGCGTGTTCTTTGTGCTGGCATCGTTTCAGGTTCACTTGGTTCCAATGTAAGGGTATCAAACTTCCTGGATGCCCCGACCCGTCTGGCATAACCTTTTGCAAATTATGGATCCTTTTCATTTTGTTAAACCATTTCAAATGTAGGAGGGCTTCACTAGATCTCCAATTCTGAAGAATTAAAAAAAAATCTAAGGAGGGATTATAGTATTTATTCTTGTTATATCAATACTGTAGTATTAATGTAGTGCACTTTAGAAGCATTTGCACTATACATTGTCGCACTTTATTAGTATCCTGGGAATATGCATAATTTTAATTTTTTTTATTTTTGTACTTTTAGAGAAGTCTAAAAGAGGGATTGTAGAATTCATTTTGTATATTAATATGCTAGTCATTTTGCATTGCACTTTAGAAATATTTAGCACTTTACACTGTTGCACTTTATTTAAACTTGTAACTATATCGATTATTGCACTTTATTTTTAATGATTTGTACAGTATCAATATCGAATGATAATGTTATTTGCTGCTACAGTTGAAGATTTCGCTTTCTTGTTTTGTGGTTTTTTTTTTTTAGTTTTATCTTGAAAATGGAACCTATCAAATTGAATATGTATTACTGGATTTTTCCGTCAATGTCTTTGTAAGAGATTGTGTATCCGTGAAGCTATGTATCTAAAGCTCTGCTCAATAAAAAAAAAGAAAAGGAAAGGTATCAAAGTCTATGACGTAGCCTAATGCAGTTCGATCAATTTTAGGTATTTCTGCAGATCTTGTGGCAACTGTAGCTTGCTCTTGTTGAGGCATGTTGATGTAGATACCTGTGTTTGGTAGAATTGAAATTTGTCTTTCATTTTAATTTTGAATCTGATTATGAACTTCAGTTTCGAGAGGAACAAGTTCCATGCCATTATTGCATAGTCCATCATTCCATGCAGGGGACTCTTCATACGTGATCAGTCTTACTGTTTGAACTTCTTGTATGGTAGCGAGAGGAGGGTGTCGGCTACTCATGAGTCCACGAGGCCTACTATTCAGTATCGGCCACATAGTGTGTTTTGATTAAGTCGATTGAGACAAATCTTTTCTCCTTTTTTCCAACAAAAGGCAGCAGAAGTACAGTTCTTGTTCCTTCAAGGGTCAGGACAGGTATAGGCTTTCTGTATGATGGCCCAAATTATTTTTTGTCTGCAATTTTCTCTATGGCCAGATCCCCAACTTTAGGGACCCAGACAGGCCTTGCCGGGACTGACTTTACTTCCCAGTGGCGGTCCGCTTTACCTGGACATTGCTTTGTAGTTCCCTGGAATCATTTATCTCCTGTAAAACAGCAAACATTTATGGATGTTAAAAGGTTTTTGATCAGCCACTGTGCCTTCACAATCAAGATCAGCTACCCACATTCTCATCCCAAAAAGGACCTCATAAGGAGTGACACTCCCTAGAGAACTTCTTGGCATATTATTCATTGCTCGCTGAACTCTGTACAAATGTTTTAGCTAATTCTCTCCGAGCCTAATACTCTAGCTGTTAAAGTTTGCTCTAAGTCCCGGATTTTCCTTTCCACTACCGAATTTCCTGTAGGATGATACAGAGAGGAGTACCACAATGCTATACCCAAACCTCCCATGGCTTCCTTGTGAGTCCTAGATCTAAACGTGGGGCCACGATCAGAATTAATGTGCCAATAGCGTATGTCCCTATAAAGACTCACAAATCTTTTATACCATTTTGAGCGTCAGCTAAGCGCTGTGGCCACACCCAAAGGAATCTAGAGCAGGAATCCACGCAACCATGATATATCTGTAAGCCCTATCTGTTTGTAAGGGGCCGCAGTGGTCCAAATAAAAATACACAAGTGGTTTGTCTGATATTAGCAATGGTGTCTGCACTGGACCTGTTACAGTGGAGCCTTTCATCTGCTGTCAGATGTCACATTTCAAGACATAATCTTTGTCTGCTTTGTTAACCCTGGCCACCAGTAGCGTCGTTTCAGTTGGGAAACAGTCACCATAACTCCTGTGTGGGCAGAACCTATTCCCTTGTGTGATGCTAAATTAAACCACACTTGAGTTCCATATTTGGTATTACTCTATCCCCCACTCTAGAAATCTGAGCAAATGGAACATTATTTGCATCTAACTTGTAGGAGTGGGAATCTTCAAGGTAGTGCCAATTTATTGCCTGTAGCAATAATTGCAATCATAATCTGACCGTCAATTCTCGTTTTTGAACCGGTGATTGCAGCTATGGAAGCCGTATGCGTACAGGCCCCTTTGCGGCATCATCAGCCAATGAATCCCCTTCAACGTAAACACCATCACGTTGATAACTCAGTGTGCCCTTAGTAGTTCATTTTTCAACTCCACTACTTGTTCCCATAGTGTTTTGTGCTTGATTGTGCCATCTTTTGCATCTTTGAACTAATTTTGTCCCCAGTGGTGTAAGTATTCATTGTATGACAGTAAAAAGAATCACACACGATTAGTGTGGAGAATTTTCAATCCGTATTTACCTGTGCCAGTAACAGGGCTTTTAATTCTGCCAGCTGTGCCGTGCAGTCTCCTAGAGACTGGGTTTTTGTACAACTCGGATGAAACTTTCCATCCTTCATGCATCCTTTAACGCTTGCTCATGCAGCGCTGTATTGCTGCTTACTCCCAATGGCCGGCTGAGAGGACCTGTGAGTGTAAATTATACATTTCTTCTGATCTAGAGGCAATATTTCATTAGAGAGAGGATATTCTTGTCCGTATTGCAGGAATGTTTGTGATTTTAGACTTGGGTCGACATATAGTCTACATCTGTTGCAGTAAGAGGATTAGCCCATTGTATCCATCTCGGATGTAAGGCTTTAGCGTTGGGAACGCTAGCCGTTGTAGCAGCCTCTAAGGCCAGTACCAGGGTTAAGACAATTATTCGGTTTCCCTGAGCCAGTGCTCTTTCTTTCACTACAGCAGTCTATTCTGCAGTCAGAATTGTTTTTGGGGATGCAAAATGCATCTCAGCATTGCGTGCCTGTAAGTGTTTTGAAGCTACCATATCAGCTTGTAGGGAACGAAGAATATCTGTGTGTTCCTGTGTCCATTGTCTAACTGAAAAGTCACGTTTTATCAAATCGTAGAGAGGTTTAACCCTTTCTGCATAATCCAAATTGAATGTTCTGCCAAAGATTCTGAATCTTAGTATTGATTGTACATTTTTTAATGATTTTGGAGGTTGTGGCAGTGCACACTTTTCTAAAAAAGTTTAGCTGCTCGGCTTTTCCCTTTACTTGAAAGCTCATATCGCAGAAAAAGGACATTGAGGTGGGCTATCTTTCATTTTATTTAAATTAAATAGGTAGCCTCAGAGGCAAACCTCAATATTATGGTATTTACTTTGTTCAAGTGTTCCTCTAGGTCACGGGTACTCATAGTACGGCCCGCGGGCCGGCAGCGGCCCGGCAAGCCTTCCCTGGCGGCCTGTGGACCATGAGACATCGTACCCGTGTTTTTAAAAAACATTTCAAAGAGTGTCTGCAAACACTGCGAGTTGCAGACACTCGGAGAGACTCTGCTGCTCTGTGGGGGCCGGGCGATTCAATCCAGCGAGGCTAGAAAGGAGCTGCAGGGGCACTGAGAGGGGGTGGCCCCATTCACACGCAAATGGTCTTTTTAAAGACCTGTGAAGTGCTCGGGTGGGGCTGTGTGTCTGTGCGCGCTGGGGAAGCTGGCTGGGGAAGCTGTCTCAGCCCGGGTGACACACAGGCAGGGTGAGATGACAGAGGGTGACAGAGGGAGGTAGAGGGACAGAGACAGAGGGAGAGGGAGGGAAAGGGAGACCGAGACATGGAAACAGAGAAAGGGAGACAGACAGAGGGAGGAGGGCGACAGAGAGAGGAGGGCAACAGAGGGAGACAGAGGGAGTGGGACAGAATGAGGGAGATGGAGTGAGGGAAGGGAGTGAGGGAAGGGGAGGGAGGGAGGGACAGAAAGGGAATGAGGGAAGGGAGTGGGGGAAGGGGAGTGAGGGAGGGAAGGGGAGTGAGGAAAGGGGAGTGAGGGAACGGAGTGATGGAAGGGGAGTGAAGGAGCGAATGAGGGAAGGGGAGTGAGGGGAGGGAGGGAGTGAGGGAAGGGGAGTGAGAGAGGGAGTCAGGGAAGGGGAGTGAGAGAGGGGAGTGAGGGAGGGAGTGAGGTAAGGGGAGTGAGGGAGGGAGTGAGGGAAAGGGAGTAAGGGAAGGGGAGTGAGGGAGTAGAAGTGAGGGAGAGAGTGAGGGAAGGGGAGGGAGGAAGTGAGGGAGGGAGTAAGAGAAAGGGAGTGAGGGAAGGGGAGTGAGGAAGGGAGTGAGGGCGGGGGTGAGGGAGGGAGGGAGGGAGGGAGGTGGTGAGGGAAGGGGAGTGAGGGAGGGAGAGAGGGAAAGGGAGGGAGGGAGAAAGGGAAGGGGAGTGAGGGGAGTGAAGGAAGGGAGTGAGGGGAGGGAGGGAGAGAGGGAAGGGGAGTGAGGGTGAGGGAGGGGGAGTGAGGGTGAGGGAGGGAAGACGAGGAAAGGAGAGGGAAGGAGAGGGAAGGAGAGGGAGGGAGAAGGAAGGAGAGGGAGGGGAGGGAGGGTGAGGAAAGGAGAGGGAGGGAGAGGGAAGGAGAGAGGGAGAGGTGGTGAGACAGAGGGAGACAGGGACAGAGAGAGGGAGGGAGAGGGGGATGGAGGGAGGGAGGCAAATATATATACACATATACACACACATATACCGGGTCTGGTAGCTCAGTGGACGAAGGCGTCCACTGCAGGTACCTGTGTTCAACCTCATGGTCACAGTTTTTTTGTTGCTCTAGCCCCACCCCCTCCCCCACTGACCTCGCCCCCACCGGTGCGGCCCTCGGACACAAACCACACTGTAAATTTGGCCCCCTAGAGAAAGTTTGTGAGTACCCATGCTCTAGGTCATCATCCATTAGATAAATATTATCCACGTAGGACAATGCCTCTTCATTCAGATTTTGAAGTAATTCAGTTACTCTGGGCGAAAATAACCCCTGGCTGTTCTTATACCCCTGGGGTAGTCTACAAAATTGTAGCTGGGAGCCTAACGCAGACAATGCGGTTAAATACGTGCTTTCAGGCACTATATTTAAAAAAAAATCCATTTGAAATATCTAGTGTTGTTTTGTATTTTTTCTGCACAATGTATTTCATTAGTCAGCACTGTGTACATTTTGTACTGCAAATGTCTTTTTGCAAGTGTTTAAATGTCTGTAATCTAAAACTAGACGATATGAGTTGTCATGTTTCATTACGGGAAACAAAGGATCATTCATTTGAGAGGTGCAAGTCTCAATCACCCCTTGGTATTCAAGTTGATCTAAGTTCTCCCTGACCTGTTTTTTTAGCTTCCAGATTTTTGGGATACTGCCCCTGTGAAGAGTATTTTTTAATGGAATTGTGTGGTGGGTTGAATCCTCATCCCATCCAACATGGTTTTTATATTATGCCGGGGCTAGGGCTACCGCCCACTCCTGTGCATATGTGCATTTTAGATATTTGGGAACAGGGTCGAAAAATGTTGGTAAAATTACTGTTTCTCCCCTAGGGCAGTATATAACAAATGCTGGTGTCCAATCTTGTTCAGCTAATAGGATTTCATAACCAAACGTCTTGTCCCCCTCCATTTGGAGTGTTACTTCATATTATTTATGTGGGACACTTACCCTAGTATCAGGTGTTTCCACCGTGATATAATCATTCAAGTCTGCTGTCACCAGAAATTCCATCAGGTTCTGGCGATCTATTGTTAGACCTGCAACCCATTTCTTTTTTAATTGAGGTTTTGGTTTGACTTTAGCTTCTTTTTTGGAAGTATAGTCTTGACCGTGCTGCTTATCTCTGGACTTTGCATGCTCTTCTTGTCTGTCTGACCGTCCTTCCCTCTGCGAGTTTTTCGCCAAACCATGAAAGGAACAAGAGGAACGTGTATCGGTATCCTGATACCTGTCAGGCTTTCTAATATTGTCCCTATTCCTAACGTTATACCTCCTTTCAGGGGGTCCTTTAGAGGAGATCTACCTCTGGATTGAGATCTATTTTCTTTAACCTTTTACTTTTTGTTAATGCCCCATTTCTTCTTTGATGAAGCAGGTGTCTTTTTGAAAGTGTCCTTTTCGGGACAACCCATCAGTTGGGGTTTTAATACTTTTCCACCCAAACTGTCTCTGCCTAACTCTGCATACGCAGTCTCAATTATGTTTGGTAATTCGTGTTCCTGTTGTAACGGGCTGAACTCCCTTAGGTGTTGACGGATTGCCACTGATGCTACCTCCTCTTTAATATTTGCTAAAATTATAGCTGATATCTGGGCAAAATGACCTAGTAATTTCATCCTTAAGTTCAGAGCAGTTTCTGTTCCGCACTCATTTTGTATTTGTCTCAATACAGATGGTATTACTGCAAATGACGGGATACCATGTGTCCTGGTAAAAATGGCAGTAAAAACTGTACCCCAAGCGGAATAATCCTCTATCTGTGGTGTGATCCCCACGGGCAAGCAGATTGTTAGCATTCTGTGTTTTTCATACAGGCTGGTATTTGGGAATACTGCTTCTAGCTGTGTTATTTTATGAGCTACCCAAAATTGCATTTGTTCACGTTTTGCGAACATTTATCCCATTACTGTGTGTAAGGTTTGCAGTGTTATTTTAGTTGCTGTATTTTGAACTGTATTTGTGCTTGTTGTAGCCATAGCTGGCTGGACCATAAGTGTCCTCATGACAAATTGTGTCATGTTTCTGTAAAGCTTTATCAATTCTTTGTGAAGTGTAAGCAAGTCTCCTCCTGGCGTTGTTTCAATGTCAGGATGTGGTGTGTAGGCCGCTAATACTGGCCATGTTGCTCTTTCTCTTCCGAGCGGACCCAGTCTTACTTTATTTCTTGTATGGGGGAGGGCGCCTTTAAACCAGTAAAAATGTTCCTCTTAAGTTAGTGGAACTTCAATGTCCTCATAGGGACAATATTCTTGAGGTATTACACTTTCTGTGTAATAATGAAATGTTTTTGTTCTTGCATTTGCAACTGGGAATGTAACCCATGAATAAAATACCTCTGTTCTATATGATTCGTGTGCCTCAATTACGAAAGCTACTGGTCCACCCTGGTTGTTAGACCATGTGCACCTAGTTTTATGGGGATTGCCTTTCTAACTTTGTCTGCAATGTGAATTGCATCTTCTTTGTCTGCTGTGAGGCACAGTTCTTGCACAACTCGATCCACATTTTCTGTTTCTTCAGTAATTGGTTTAGAGAAGAGGAGCTTTTCAAGGGAACTAAGACAAGGTGTTTTGAACCGTTTAGGAACAAAGTGTCCTTCAAGCTTGATTAACCAACAGCCAATTAATAGGATTTTTGCCTACTCAGCTGTGGCGGAATTTCTGCCCACCCACTCCAGACGTCTATGGGGAATTGTGAATGGGGGTCTCTGAGACTAGCACGACTGAACTACTAAGATTCTACTGTTAAATAAGTACCCAACCAACGTTGGCGGCACCATGTTTTGTAGTTCCTATAAAACCTATACAGGATCTGCGCATTCGGACAGCATACACTATAGGATTGGTGTCAGACTGATTCTGAAAACCCCCACCGGGTATGTTGGCCTTTTGTACCAGTTAGCTCACAGTGCCAGTAGAATCTCCTCTTACCAAGGAGAGAATAGTCTGGGCATTTTCAATATCAGTATTTATTGAACAGTTGTTATTTGTGTTGTAAAATAGATGAGCTGCAACAACCGTTAGACTGTAAAAGATATATAGGATTAGAAGCAATATGAAAGTACACAGATGGTAAAGCTCTACCATCTTGCAGTAATTATGAATACATACAAGTATATAAAATACATGATAATAAAAAGATGTGTACTCCTATGATACCTGCCTAACTAGATGTAGCTGAGTGTACCTAGCATGTGTGTAGGTGTTACGCAAAGAATCCCTCTAGGATAAAGTCAACCCCATTACCTGAAATGATAGACTGTGGGACCCATCCTGGTTTCTAGTTGGACACCCCGCGAGGGATGTTTTTAGACCACTGCAAGCTGGAGTGTCTGCATGCAGGAACCTCAGCGTCTCTGATCAGTGTGTCAGCTGGAAAGTCCTGGTCTCCTCTGCTTAACTTAGCAAGATGCGATGTATATATACCCTTAGGTCTCCCCAGGGATCCTACCTCGCTGTTTTAGTGTGTCCGTCTAAGGATGACATCGGGCATGAACTTTATACATAAATATTATACAGGAGATGATAGTCCTGCTGTGCTTCCAAGAATCCTCATACATAATGTATGAGATTTAGAACTAGGGAAAACCCGCGTTCTGAATACAGTGTTGTATCTAGGTTAAAGGTCAGTCCCTGTAAACCGTTATAATGCAATGTAGGGAAGAATATAGATGAAGGATTATGAAGTTACCTGAGCCTATATCAGGGTACCTAAATGGAATATAACAGGTGAAGATGACAGCTCCCAGCTTCCAGGAAGAAGATCGGGTCAAATAATTAAATTGCCAAGAATGTTGATTGAAGAAATGTGATTATATACATATATATTTGTTGAATTGAAGATGTTTTTATTTTTATTTAACAGGGTGGGTGTAGTGTTTTGTAATGCTTTATGATAAAACATCTTTGGCTCCTAACAGACTCCGTAGAGCTGTGACATAGGTGTCAGAGTGCAATGCCATGAAAGATGGTTTTAAAATGCTTATTTCGCAGTTACATGCCGCAGAATAAAGACTTGTAATACTTAGGTCTGTGTGTGCCATGGTCCTTAGCGGGTAGCCAAGCAGGGAAGACGCCACATAGTAGAGGATAGTAATTAATACATAGTTGAAGATAGAAATTACTTTTCCATTAATGTGGGATTTTGCTACTATTTTTATCACAGTTGTGTAAACCTACACACACGCAACAAAATGGAGCATGGCAATTTCCTAGCTTATAATTCAACTAAGAGACGTTAAGACCTTTTAGGACCTTAGATCATAGAACTTGTAATGGCAGTTTGACATTAAAACATTGAAACTTTATTCAACTGTAAGCTACCACTTATTGTTTGCCAATATGGGTGCAAATAAGACTCAGACATGCACAATTATGCAACAGTTTCAGCCGGATATGGATGGCTTGGAGATTCAACTCACAGACACTTTGAGAACCCTTACTGATTACTCTGGAGGCCTTACATTGCCATTTGGTTTACTTCTTCACTAATTTGGAGGTAACGGAATCTGAAACTGGACTCAGGTATTAAGATACAGGTTTTCGGCACAAGACATATGATCACTAGAGACATCGTCCATCAATAGTGACGTTTCAAAATGGAGTTTACTGTTGGCCCTCCTTTTGGATTGTTTAAGCTGGCATCAGCAATTTCTTCACTTTATTCTTGCCCTGAAGAAGCCCTCGTGAAGGGTAAAACACATTGGTTGTTTCCACAAATGGACTAAAGACCTTGCAAATAAAAGACTTACATCAGAAATCAACAAAAACCTGCTAAATGAACTCTTCTTTCTGTATCCTGTACCATTGTTGATCCTTTGTGTTGCCTCTCATCAGCTTTTATCTTGTATGTATTTGCGGTCATGCAGCAGCTGGCCCTGTGAGGTTGGCAATACGAGTGTAAAATACCCTTGTAACGAGCCTGGGTAGTGCAGTTGCTGCTAACCCTGCTGTCTTTGCTTTTGTGGCTATGCACCATTATGAGCTCTCCAATGTACCAGAATTGACTAATCTCATCAACATAATCGATTAGATGGGTTACTATGGTGTCCTCTAATGTATCCCCTTCAAAGATGGTGTTTGCTTAGATACTATTTCTAGTGACCCACATTTATTCATCTACGTTAGTCCTCCTTCTTTGCCAACCAGTATTTATTCATACCTAAGATGGTGGTTAACTTGAACGCCATGGTAGGAGACACATGGTCTACTGTTCACGAGAAGGCTGACACTCCTTAAAGTAATAGATCACTATGAGCTTAGTCCGAATCTACCAGAAACTTCAAGAGTAAAGACATACACCTAGAAGTATTTACTTTAAGGCCTGCTACTGCGTGATAACCTACGTCATGCAAAATACACATTTTAAATGCAAAGTCTTACACTACATAAAGGGATACAATGAGTATACCACTACTGATGTATGGCATTGTTTCTAAAACACATCACTTTTTTTCCGCGTAATTACTGGTACAAAGTAGCTGCTCCATTGACCTTGAGTAACATTGATATAAGATGATTACTATTGGTATTTCAATATATGATTTTACCACTTCAGAACTCTCCGAGTTTAACTTGAATCCCCCAGCTTAGTGGCATTAGGAAGATGGTTCCTTTACCTTGTGCCTCATTAGTATAAAAATATCCATTGTTTAATATTTCTCTTTGTATTTGTTACTCTTTTATATTTAATGACAATGATTTCTGCATTCCGGCAGGTATATCTGCGTACTTTGTTCATTATTGGTAAAGTCATATCTCCTTCACAAGTTTTACTGGTCTGCCAGTGCAACACCAGATGGGCGAACATGGTAATGCACTTACATGGACACCTAACCAGTACAGTAAGCACTTGGCTAATATGCAGTTTCTTTTAGCTACACAGCAGCTGTTCATATACCCTTTGTGCATTTCGATTAAACTGCTTCCACGTTTCCTACTTATATGTGATAATGCTTCACAGTTTATGACATATATGTAAATACAGGTGGTTTCTGCTACCAGGTAGTGAGCCTTACGTTCCTTTTTCAAAACTGTAGCAGCCTACCTCGCCACAGGTACATGCACATGATCATGCCAAATACAGAACTTGCTATTACATGTCTTTATTCCTCAATCTATAACCTTTAACTGAAAATTCTATATCATGAATTCCATCAGCTGCACACTTACGTCACTGTTCTACGGAGTCCATCAGGAACCAAAAGGGTCCCGTCATCTGTAGCTCACACGACACTACAATTAGCAGCACATAATAAGCTCCTTACAGACAGACGCGGCGCGTGCAGATAAGAGCGGTGGGGCGTGGAGGTGGAGTGGGGGGAATTCGACATACGACAAAGAGGAAAACTTGAATGGTTTTCTATGAGAATGATCATAGAAATATATTCACACACCCTGACTAGTTATAATTTAAAAAATATAAACACAACCTGCTAATTTGTCGGGCATGTAATGAACGAAACATTGCTTCTTGTCTCCTTTCAAACTAGATGGAGGCTATACAATTTTAAAACCAGCAGCCATGTAGCGAGTCAGCTATGTTATTTTGTGTTACCTTTGGCCACTGTATAATGGAGCACGAAGGCAGCTTTAATTATTACAGGTATAGTATTTAATCGCTCAGATAATTTCAGCAGGCATGATGGGTATGCTAATTACCTAACACCATGACAATATTTGGTTCATAAAATAAGAACAGAATAGAGAGCCCTCTTTAAATAATCACTGGGACATTGGAATAGTATCATGGATAGAAAGAAAATGTCACCCTGTTAAAGTCCATCCAGATGGGTACAGAGATTCTTCCATTTAGTTCATAAACACACGAGTAGACATAGAGGCGAATCTTCAAAACACCACAGGCATATTAATTAATTGTTTTTTTGTATACTTGACTAATGTGAACCATCCTCCTTATGGGGTGCTACATTTCCGAATACATAGACAATCTAGAACGAATAATACTACACTAATAGATGCTGATATTCAGTGGAGCATAAACTGAAATATCATGTTCTTGTTCATGAGAACAATAGCAGGTTATCGCCAGCCCTCTCATATACTCACTACAAGGGTTGAGGGCACCTTCTCACACTGTGACACATGACCCTCTCAACGTCTAAATGACATCCCACTGGGAATGCAGCATGGGATTGTATCCAGCACAGTCTTTTTGATGAAGCATTCTTGAAGGCTGTATGTTATTTGCATGCAGATCATAGGTTAGTGAAGCCATGTGGCCTTCATTGATCTGTACTACAGATGTTGACATACGCTTTAACACCAAGGTCGAATGTTCTCTGTACTTAATTTGTAGAATAATAAGTGCCAGGGCCCTCATGAGGAAGCCACTCCAGCTTGCACCACCCATTGCCACTGCCAGCGCTATCAATGACACCACATGCACACCACATGCACAACTACTAGCCATCACACTGCTACAAGTTTGACAATCGTCTAGATGATGTCAGAAGTGCTGGTGTTGACAATTAAGTGCTGGTGCGGAGCACCGGAAACCACTGGCTCAAATTAAGCATTAGTTCTCGTAGAAATCACTAACATATACTAACTCTCAATAGCTAGTGAACAGAAGGCTTATTGTATTACTTTTATGTCTCTTCCCTAAACCTGAAAAAGTCATTGGGTTGCACACGCTTGATAAAACAGATGTTGGCAGGCTAGAACATTTTATAGGGAAAAAAATTCAGAATGATGCTGATTGACTCTTGATAATTTTTCTATACAAAGAGTGGTGTGAGAGCATCAGAATTAATGAAGTAAATATTTGGCTAACAGTAAAAGATCATAAAACCATTTAAATGCATGCATGAAACATCTGCCCTATAACTCAAGGATAAAACAGCAACAGCTGACTAAACAGTAAATAAAAATGTGAAGAATTAATTTAAAAGGCAAACAAGGGAATGTTTTTGTAAAGGCTGAAAATTGCATTTGTAGTTACCGAACCACACGCATCAATACCCAAGGGCATTGGTTTTCTTCAGCCTGTAAAAAGTAACATAATGTTCTCTGCAGTTAAGTAAAGTAGGGTAGCTCTTGATCTTATTGAATGCATGCTTGTTAAAATAGGCATTAGCAAAACCAATAGGTCCGGCTATTTAACAAGTGAAAGTGCTTATTTTAGACCGACATGTTTGTGTGAGTGAATGTAAGAATGAAATCAATGGTTGGAAGGGTAACTGAATCCATTGATAATTCCTTACTGAGAGAATGGATGACCAGACGGATGATTGGGTAATTTCAAGAAGGGATCTACCCAGATTACAGATATCTGCAGAGACATCACAAAACGGTAGTGTTAACATTATGGCCAAAAACTACCTACCTATATTATACAAGTGTAAACAGTAAACTAGGGCTTGGGGCTACTATGCCAAGTGTCTACAATATGCCATCTTGCACCCAAGTGGACACCATCATGCCAAGTAGGCCCCTAAAAAAAGTGATCAGATGAGCCAGATCACTTTGTAATCCTTGGCACAAGTTCAGATTTGTGGCACCACTCATTCTTCCTAACTACATGTTTAGATTTTCCCCAAAGCTCAGTACTCCCCAGCACATATTCAGATTTGCACCACTACCCACTGATCGTAAATGCATGTTCAGCTCTGCACCATCATTCATTTAGACTGGTGCCTGCTCAGAATTGCCCTCAAATGTGCTAATAATTAGTGCATGTTC
This sequence comes from Lissotriton helveticus, assembly GCF_964261635.1. Lineage (NCBI taxonomy): Eukaryota > Metazoa > Chordata > Amphibia > Caudata > Salamandridae > Lissotriton > Lissotriton helveticus. Next base: position 778,275,659 of record NC_136063.1, on the reverse strand, counting down.
AGATTTACAACATCATTCTCTAATACTCAGTACATACCCAGATGAGCGACATTACTCAGGATGGCTAGGAGTGAACCGATATTTGTTCTAGAACACAGAACTCTGAAAGGGTGCCCAAATTTGCACCATAACTTGATCAACTTTAGCACAGATTCAGATCTGCTCTCTAGGTGCTAAACAAATATCATTTAACATATTATTTGCAAAGTTTTCCACTAATCTGATGTACAGAGGTAGATTAGCACTATGACTAAGTAATAATCCGTGAACATTGATTTGCACCTTCACACAGAAATATTTAGTAGAGGCCCACCTTAGAATACTTACTTAAAATCATGACTCCATGCAAAAAAAGAAGGTTCACTAAACTTCCCAAAACCTGCTACATCAGAACCTATTCAATCTGCGTGGAAGTGGCAAGGTAGTGGACCGGTGTGCGGTGAATGTGCACACTAGCTAGCTGAGGCACTTCACAATAAATCTAAGCACTGATTGAATATAATTCAGAGTTACGCTATAATAGAAGCCAGCATAAGCAATGCATGGTACGTAGTTGGAAAGACTGCACAGTAAATAGTTTGGTATTAGGCAGGCATTAAAAGGGAAAATTAACGAAGAATTGCAAAACGATTCCATCCAACGGTCTTTGAATTCCATTCACCCAACATACAAGACAACCACCACATTCATCATCTCAAAACCGGAAGCAGAGTTACCTGATGTTCTTTTGGACCAGCCCATTGAGACTGACCTCTTATCACCCCTTGAATCTGAATAAAAATAAACACATATAATGTTAAATCAATGAATTAAGATTAAATATGGGGGAACGTTTTTGGGGTGAGATGATAAAAAACACAAACCCATTTAGCACATGCTTGGTTACAATGTAGTTATCTAGCTAAAAACTCGCAAAACACCTATTCCATCTTAAAATGCAGGGTAGACCCGGGCTCCAGATACCATCCGGCCAATATTCCTCTTCAGCTCGAACATTTGAGGATTACTTGCTCAACTAATCAGAGAAGGGCCTTTTCCAGCTCTCAGGCCATCATCCACCAATCTGGACACCAGGTCGAAAACAGCCAACAGCCAGCTCGACGGTATCTTTGACTGCCATAAAGGCAAAATGGATCACACCCGAACAATCAAAATAACTGCATTACAATCATCTCCTGGATTGTGGCTGGCCTCCAGAAATTGATTAAGAACAACTCGGCTGTAGAGTACCTCCAAAGCGGCGACCTAATCTGCCGCCAGGAAACATGGGCAACCACCACCATCGCCCTTCCCGGATACTACGAAATTCACGTCCCAGCAACGAGACGGAACATCTTTGGGCGACCAATGGGCGGCCTCTCCGTTTACATCAAGCATTCGTGCAGACTGGAAGCAACTATGATAGGATCTGATCCATCCGGAACTCAAGTAGTATGCATCAACGGACTATAAATCATAACAACCCGCTCCGTTTGCTACGATTTAATTGCTATGTTAATCCTGCCTTGCACCCGAGAAATCAAGCCCTGGACGACCTGGTCGCCACAATTGGAGACTTTCTCATTAAATACCCCAACCACAACCCTCTTATAGCTGGGGACTTCAACAAAAGATCGCTTGATAAACCAGAAAATGAAAAGAATCATGCCAAAGAGGTCGCGCTTCTGCAAGCTTTATTCAAAGCCAGCTCTATTTCATCTGCCCTTAATCTAAGAAAAGCAAACGACCACACATGGGTCCCACTTCTAACCTACAGGAACATCTCTACCATCGATTACTTGTTCATCGGAAGCACGCTAGCCCTTCACCTACATGATTTTAACATCGACCATCGTACCAAGAGTGATCATAGGCCTTTAAGAGCATCCTTTAGCCTTTCCATCGCTGCATCCTGCAGATTTACTCCCACGGGTGAATCCAAGGGTGAGGAAAACAACCAAATCTTACGCAGGATTAAATGGTCCATCAATTTAGACTCAAAACTGGCTGACTGGGTAACGAAAAACGATCAAGCAAAAATAGCTACTGGCCCTCAAGCCCTCTTAAATCACTGGCCCATTCTCTTGAGAGACTTGCATCGGGCTCTGGGGGGCCCATCTGACGCTCAAGAAAAATGGATGACAAAGGCTCCTAACCAAGTTTCAAACCCGGAAATATCTGAAAACAAATGGAAGAGGCAAAATGGCCCAAATGGAAGAAAAAAAGGAGCAAGAGCAGCTCAGCGAGCCACAAAAAGGCCACATCGAGCCGCTAGCAAGAAACGCGCATGGGCCCAACGGACTAAACGCACAGAGGAAGCCTGGATAAAAATGTTCTCCTTCCTAAAAGAAAAAAATTCGGCCCGATTCTGGAGGTACACCAGCTCAGCAACAACGGCCAGACTAAAGAAAATGGGGTACCCGAGAACGTATTGGTGGAGCACATTAACCAGCTTTATAACGGTGGGGTAGGGGAGCTGTTAACTCCCTCCCCGCCCCAAGCACCACTCAATGGAAAAACCCCAGGCCTGGCTACATCTGAAATTGCAGTAAGCAAGATCATTAGTCGTATGAAGAACGACGGGGCACCAGGGCCTAATGGAATACCCGCAGCAGTTTTTAAAACATTTCGGCAGTTTTGGGCAGAACTCCTCACACCCCTTTTTGGACAAGCTTTCCTCACAGCCACAGTTCCATCTTCTTGGCAGGGCTCAATATTACACCCAATCTATAAAAAGGGCAATCACTCAAACCCAGCTAACTATAGACTAATAGCTTTGTTGGACATCGAAGCCAAAGCCTACGCCCGTGTCTTACTGGCGGAACTCGAAAATTGGGTTAGCGAAAACAACATCCTGCCTCTCTCCCAGTCAGGCTTCAGAGCTGGCTGCTCCATGACGGACAACATAATAGCACTGTCCTACTTGTCGTGGAGAGCTACTTTGGCCAACCAGCTACCCCTATTTTGCTGCTATGTGGACTACAGTGCAGCTTTCGACAGAGTCAACCGAGGGACGCTATGGTACAAATTAAATTCCTGGGGGATACCATCTCCACTTCTCTCTGCTTTGATATCCTTGCATCATAAAATGTGGGTGAGGTTCAAAACAAGTGCAAAAACATTATCCATAAAAATTGCAACTAAAAACGGCCTAAAACAAGGCTGTATACTTGCCCCACTACTATTCAATCTCTACACCGCCGACCTTCCTAAAGAACTGGCAGGTGCAGCCCTGGCCGCACCAAAACTGGGTGGGACACGTCTCCAGACAATGCAATACGCCGATGATATCATTATCATGGACCACACAAAAATCGGACTGAAAAGATAGCTCACTGCTCTTAACAAGTACAACACAAAGAACCATCTTCTGATGATTGAATCCAAAACCAAAATTATGATCGTTGGAAACTACAAAAAAAAGAAAAATCTTACTTGGAGAGCCGAGGGCCTTCAAATAGTGACCTGCACCAGCTACAACTACTTAGGAGTCTGGTTTAATGCAAAGGCAAACCAAGCAGCACACCTTAGACACTTAAGGCCCAAGGGCATGGGGATCATTCACAGCCTAAGGGTCTTGAATCGCCGCCTGCACAGCCCCACAGCTGAACCAATTCTAAGGGTGCTACGGGCTAAACTACTACCAGCAGTGTCCTATGGCCATCTGGCATTCCCCAGAAAAATGGACGCATTTCTGGGAAATTTACAAATAAGAGCCTATAAGAAAATCTTTTCTGTCCCGCAACACCCAAGGAGGTCGAGGACGAGACTCGAGCTGGGCCTGACATGCGCAAACCTTTACTGCCTGGGAGACTTGATCAAACTCTACATTCACACTCTACAATCTCCAGGACAATCTATGAAAGAACAACCACAAGCTGTGTTCAAGGATGAACTTTCCCCGTGGCACAAAGAGCTGCACTGTGCCGTTTACACATTAAAGTTTTAAAGCCACCTCCCTCACTAATCCAACCATTCCCCTGTCAACGTGGAAAACACAATAACAAATCAAATCACTTTTGTTTCATTTCAGACAGACGTTTCCGGGCTCTCCAAAAACGTCCTTTTCACAGCTCAGAAGGAATCATACATCAAGGGGAAACCTCAACCATATTTGAACTATTCTCTTAACTCCCAGACTCGCAATAAAATACTATACATGAGGCTGCTTGCCCTACCAAATTTTTGACTTTAATCCGCAGTGGGCTTGGTGGAATGAGCAGCCCATTTGTAGGTTTTGTAACTTCATACAAGAGTCCTGGCTTCACCTGTTATGCTGCTGCCCATTCTTTGCCTCAGACCGACGCCGCTTACTGACTCCAGTCTTCCGGGATCAGTCACTGAGACATTGTAGGGAAGCATCGGTCATGTGTTTCAGCAACAACTCAGCCCAGGCCTTAGCAAGAGCTGGGAAGTTTATTAATATTATTTTAACCACACTGCATAATGCTCCGCATTAAGAATCTGATCACGATCTTATATTATTTTTTTGATTTTTGATTTTTTGTAAAACTTTTATTCCATTATGTATTGTCATGTTTGTACATTACGGTTTTCATTAACTGTATAATAAAGTAGTTATCAACAGCACTGAAAATTGTCTTATCTTTGCAGAATGATAGTGTACATAAACCACTGGGATTAACAATACTCATCCCAGTAGCCTGTAGAGAAAATACTGCACCCAAAGAGCACTGAGGTGTAAAGGGCAAGCTACAAACAGGGGGCATGTCAGCAAGGTAGCACTATGAAATTATTGCCGCTTTTGCGTCCGTTTTCGGGTGAAAAGCGGCGATAGTTTCATCGCCTTATCAGCAAAAACACGCTATCGCGTGTTTTGCTGAATTAGCGCCCCTTACAACAACGCCCAGCTTTGCATCTCTAATGAGATGCAAAGTGGGAGTTCCATGCCAAAATAACTGGAGAAATGTCGCTAACTGACATTTCTCCAATTATCAGGTTGCACGCAAGGAAGCAGAGTGATAAGAAAAGCAGCGCTAACCACAGTTACCGCTACTTTCCGTACGCCTTCTTGTAATCTGAATTAGAAATGTAATCCAGTGGGAGGTGAATTACATGGCTAAAACCACCCTGCCCTATCAGCAAGGTATCGTTGGTCGCAGTGCAATTATCGCTGCAAAAGACGAACTATGGCGACCAGAGAAACCAGGAGCAAGAGTACCCTGACCGCTGGAGCAACTAAAGGTACTCTGGATACTTATTTTGCCAAAGCTGGGTCTCTCTTGATTGATGAGATAATGATACTGGAAAGGCGCATATCCCAAGAAATAGATTGGGTCCAAAGATCTTCCATAGGACCAATAGCGCACGCTAAGACTCCGGAAAATAGACTGGATGGTACTGCCACAGAGAACGGGGAAAATGCGGTTGGTGGGGTGCTAGTCTTATCTAATTTAACTAATTCTACCTTGCACAATATTGATAATGACATAACTGCTGTTGATGAGTTTAGTCTTCTACCCCTACCCCTGATTCAAGCGCAACAGACCATCCCATCTCCCTCTGCTACCATGGCTAACCCGGATGATATCATTGATAGTGTAGATTGCCTTACGCAGGGGGAAAGGGAAGGTGCTATACCAAAAAGGAAAAGAGGGGCTCAAAATATCGGTGGACGAAAAGCGAAAATCCCTAAGCATAATGGTATAGTGGAGGGTAGCAGACAAGGACCAAGTAAAAAGGGACCCATCGCACCAGACAAAATTACGCCTCCACCAACTGTTTCATTGTTATCGCAGACACCAAGTTTGGCAATTTCACCTGCCACTGTAAACATAGATCTCAATGATCTTACTTTAACCAGGCTGGAAGCACTTTTTAAGACACTATTAAGTCCTCTAGAAAAACGCCTATCAAAGATTGAAGTCAGGCTAGCGACGATAGAAAATACAACTGCCCAGTTTGCTGATACGTTTAAAATAAATAATAATATAGTGAAAGGTGGGGTAGAGCTTAGAAGTAAGAAGGCCATACCTGAGCCCCCACAAAGGGATGTTGGGCCAGTTCCTAAGATACTTCAAACACAACCTCCTACACCACATATTGCCACCCCTCAGGTGACTGACTGCATCACTCAAACACAACTACTGCCAGCACTTACTGCTACTTCCCAGGTGAATGATAGTAACCCTATATCTAGCCGCCCAGAGAAGAAAGTTGCTGGCACGCAAGGAGCATATTCAATCACCAAAAAACCTGGGCCAATGAACCAGCCGCCAGAGGCGAGCCCGTACACAATCATTTTGGCTGGTGTACCAGAGTTGAAGTCCGATTCTAAAGAATCCGTCTTCGCTCTGAAAAATAAGGTCGCCAATTGGCTCACCATAAATAGACCCTTACCTTATGGAATCACAAGCGGGGTTCTTATGGTTAGGAGAGTCCCATGGTTGGGCAACACAGAGAAATCAATCAATGGAGATTGTGTCATAATTAATTTTAGGGATCCTAGGACTCTTTCCCATATTTGTAGTTGGTCGCTTTCTGAATAGGGGATATCCATCCAGTCGCTACCCCTTTCCTTTTTTTACCCACCATTGTACAATCCATGCGAGGAGGAGGGTTGGCATACAATTCCCAGGAGGGGGAGAGGCTGTGTTGATAGAGCTAGAGGTGACTTTCATTACCCCAGATCACACCAGCCAGATTTTTTTCCAATAGTCAATAGATATAGCTGTCTGGACATGGTGGACTGACAAAACCGGGGTACGAGGTGGGAGGAGGGCGACTCTCACAGGGTCCGTAAAGAAGGAAATACTAGTCCCCACACCGCAAGCCTTGCTAACACCTCAAAGAACGATAACTGTGATGGGCATGATAATGATAACATAGTGGCTCACTTAGATACCATAGGCCCCCTAATTGACTTCGTGGAACCTAGAGATGAAATACGGGAACGAGCCCCTGGTGTTTTATCACAGTCGAGTATAATGGATATAGTCACATCCACTGCTCCTGCCTCGAACTCTAGATCACCCTCACTTAAGTTATTGTCCTGGAACGTGGCCGGCCTGGGGAATAAATTGAATTGTCCTGATTGGAGTTCGTTTATTGAGGGAAAAGATATATGCCTCTTCCAGGAAACTTGGGCCAGAGAGGCTGTCCTTCGCACAGGCTTCGCGGCATTTTCGATTCCGGCAAAGTGGGGAGGTAAGGGGCGTCCCTCAGGCGGCCTCGCAACCTGGGTGGCTGTCGACCTGGGTTGTAAGGCTACACTCCTCCCTTCAGTTTCCAATGATATCCAGGGGGTCCTGCTGGAATGGCCGAACTCGAGCAGGCTGGCTGTGGTAAATGTTTACTCTAGACCAGTAAACATCACACAAGAGTCAGATACCATTGATCAACTCTCGGTTTTCCTTAGTGATATCCCCCAGGGTACACCGCTCTTGGTGGGAGGTGATTTTAACTGCCACTTTGAGCCCCTACCAGGTCTATTGGATGGACTATCCCAGGAGGAAGATGCCGTGTGGCTGGTACCTCCTTCGACAGCTCCCCCCCCCCCCCAGAGCCTGGACTCCTCTAGCTCTTCAAATTACTGCCCTAACTCTGAAGTGTGGTATGGGGCTTGTAATGGACGTATAAGCTCAGACCTTCCACCCAAATGCACATATCATAGAGAGGGCAGGGAGTCCAGACTGGATTATATCCTGGCCCAACTCTCCCTGTGGTTGCACATCACCGACTTTAAGGTGATATCAAGGGTAGACAGCGACCACAATGCGCTAGAATTGGAATATGCAATTCCGGACTTAGAAGATAGAAGACTTGCGCTAGATGATGTTGCCCCAGGGTTGGCGCTGACAAACAACAGACGACGAGTGAGGTGGGAGAGGTTAGCCTCTAACCCGGAGAAGGTGTGCGGACTTTACTCCCGGCTTATACCGACCCTAGAAAAGATCTACATAATAATCGAGCGCTCCATCTCCAAGGACATGTACAAGGAATTAGGAATGGCACATGAGAATCTTATTGAGTCCGTGGCTGAAGTCCTGTTCACCATAGGAAAGAGGCGGCGTTGTAACCGCCCCAACTGGTATAATCAGGCTTGCCGCAAGGCTAAATCAGATCTTCTGACATCGATCAAGGATGGTGCAGATAGGTCTGTAACCCAGGCAAGAAGAAGGGATTATAAGCACCTAATAACCCATGCCAAAAGTGAATGGGAATACGAAAAATGGGAAAATCTTAGTACATCATTGGCCATCAGGGACTCCCGTAAATTTTGGCGCATTGTTAACACGGGGTCCGAGGAGCTAGCCCCGGCAATTGAACCCAACATTTCAGCTAAGACCTGGCAGGATCACTTCCAGTCCCTTTATAAGGTCACAGATGGTGTCATCAATGACACTCTTCTTTTTAACATTAATGCAAGAGTGGAGGGGGATCTCTTTACAGAGATGGAAGTGCGAGCAGCCATTGCAGCACTGGCACCAGGCACAGCACCAGGATTGGATGGCCTGCCGGGTGACTTATTCAAGCAGGAGCCTGACGTATGGGCCCCCTACTTGGTTCTGATATTCAATGCTATTTTAAGGGGTATGGAGGTTCCCATAATCTCTTGCTGGGAGCAGAGATTGTTCCCATATTTAAGAAGGGATCACCCCTGCTCCCAGCCAACTACAGGCCCATTAGCCTCATAGATGTACCCCAGAAGCTATTTGGCAGGCTGATATTAGACCGCCTCCAAAACTGGAAAGAGGAATTCACCATTCTTAGCCCCTTCCAGGCGGGATTTAGAAGAGGGGTCTCTACTATGGACCAGATCTTCCGCCTGAACCTCCTGTTTTGGTAGACTGCGGTAATCAAGTTCAAGTTCAAGTTTAGAATCTGTATAGCGCACTACTCACCCAGAGGGTCTCAAGGCGCTTGAGGGAGGGGAGGTACTTTGCTTATCGAATATCCAAGTTTTTAGTTGTTTTCTGAAGGAGAGTTGGTTCTGTGTAAGGCGGAGGTGGATGGGTAGAGAATTCCAGGTCTTGGCCGCTAAGTAGGAAAAGGATCTTCCCCCCATGGTGGATCTTTGGATGCGAGGAATTGCGGCGAGGGCTTGATTGGACGATCGTAGTTGGCGGGTGGGGTTGTAAAAGGACAGGCGCGTGTTGAGGTATTCGGGTCCTAGGTCGTAGAGGGCTTTGTGTGCGTGGGTGAGGAGACGGAACGATATTCTCTTGGTGACGGGGAGCCAGTGGAGATCTTTCAGGTGTCCGGAAATGTGAGCTTGGCGGGGGATGTCTAGGATGAGTCTGGCTGATGCGTTTTGGATGCGTTGTAGTTTTTTCTGTATTTTGGCTATGGTTCCGGCGTAAAGGGTGTTTCCGTAGTCCAGTCGGCTTGTGACCAGTGCATGGGTGACCGTCTTTCTTGTTTCGGTGGGGATCCAACGGAAGATTTTTTTGAGCATACATAGGATGTTGAAGCATGATGATGAGACGGCGTTGACTTGTCTGGTCATCGAGAGGGAGGAGTCCAGGATGAAGCCCAGGTTACGTGCGTGGTCTGTTGGTATGGGTGCGGTTCCCAGGGCCGGTGGCCACCATGAGTCGTCCCAGGCGGAGGGGGATGATCCCAAGATGAGGACCTCCGTTTTGTCCGAGTTCAGTTTTAGACGGCTGTTCTTCATCCACTCGGCTACTTCTTTCATTCCTTCGTGTAGGTTAGTTTTGGTGGTGTTTGGGTCTTTGGTGAGGGAGAGGATCAGCTGGGTGTCGTCTGCGTAGGAGATGATGTTGAGGTTGTGTTGGCGCGCGATGGATGCGAGGGGACTCATGTATACGTTGAAGAGGGTGGGACTGAGTGATGATCCTTGTGGAACGCCTCAGATGACTTCAGTGGCTTCCGGTTTGAAAGGGGGGAGGCGGACTCTCTGGGTTCTCCCGGTGAGGAATGAGATGATCCAGTCCAATGCTTTTCCTTGTATTCCGACGTTGCTGAGGCGTTGTATAAGGGTGCTATGACAGAGTGTGTCGAAGGCTGCGGAGAGGTCAAGTAGGATGAGGGCAGCTGTTTCTCCATTGTCTAGTAGAGTTCGAATGTTGTCTGTTGCTGCGATGAGGGCGGTCTCGGTGCTGTGTTTGGCTCGGAAGCCGGACTGTGAAGGGTCGAGGGATTTGTTGGATTCGAGGAAGGCGGCGAGCTGACTGTTGACGGCTTTCTCAATGACTTTGGCAGGGAATGGGAGTAGCGAAATGGGGCGGTAGTTTTTAAGTTCAGTAGGGTCTGCTGTAGGTTTCTTCAGGAGGGCGCTGAGTTCGGCATGTTTCCAGCTATCCGGGAAGGTAGCGGAGTTGAGGGAGCAGTTGATGGCATCTCGGAGATGGGGTGCGATAATGGAGTCTGCTTTGTTGAAAATGTGGTGGGGACATGGGTCGGTTGGCGATCCTGAGTGGATGGAGTTCATCAGGTGGATGGTATCTTCAGTGGTGATTGGGTTCCAGGCGCAAAGGTAGTTGGAGGGGGGTTTTAGTTCGGAGGCGGGTGGGGTGGTCAGCAGGGTGGCAGCTTGTACACGGTATTCGTGGACTTGCGAGCCGCCTTCGACTTAGTACCCAGAGACAGACTCTGGATCGTATTGTCGGAGCTGGGCATTCCGGCTGACATCCTGACCATTTTGATAAGATTGCACCAGGGAAACTTTGCACGTGTCAGGTGCGGAAGAAATGGGGCACTTTCTGACAGGTTCCCCGTTGACAGAGGGGTGAGACAGGGTTGCGTGCTCGCGCCGACCCTCTTCTGCCTCTTTGTCAACGGGGTGATTGCCCACCTGACTAGGATGGGCGACATTGATGCTCCCAAGTTGAACGGCAGCAGGGTGCCCGCTATTATGTTTGCGGACGACACCCTGCTGCTGTCCAAGTCCCCCATGGGAATACAAAGGGTCCTGGATGGGTTTTCAGCTTTTTGTGTGGAGCGGGGGCTTGAGATCAATGCTTCAAAAACTAAATTCATGATTCTCAACCCCCCTCCCTCAACACGCCCCAACCCTACTATAGGTCCATTAAGACTAGAGATGGTTTTTACGTTTGAATATTTGGGTGTAACCATCAATCAGGACATGATGTGGGATACGCATCGGACCAAGGCTAATATGAAACTGGCCCAGTTAACGGGTGGCATTTGTAGGATGGCAAGTAGGTCGACCTACAAACCTTTTGGTGCCGCCCTCGAAATCTACAAAATGCAGGCTAGAGGGGCAGTTTTATACGGAGGGGAATTGTGGGGTCATACTTCTGCCCAAAATCTCCAGACTACTGAACACAAATTCATCAGGCAGTTGGCGGCATTACCTGTAAGTGCCCCACTTCTCCCTCTGAGACTTGATTTAGGTCTCAGACCTATCTCGGAGGAGCTGGGACTAAGACCAATAACCTTCTGGCATTGTATCTGGAGCACGCCTGAACTTATGAACTACAGGAACGAGCTCCAAGATATTCTTGGTCTACCCAAATCAAGACAAATCCCATGGTTAAGGTATATTAAACAAACATGTGAGATATTAGGTAGACCAGAATTATGGCTAGATCCATGCAATGCATGTAGTAAGATCCCACGTAAACTCCTTTCGAGGGACTTTCATGAACAGAAGCTATCAGCTACAAAGGGAAACATACGGGAGGGGTCTCTGACAGATCTGTTTATTAAATCCAAAGACACGTACCAACTTGAATGTGTGTTAGATGGCATTACTCCCGTCCTTACTAGAAAATTATTTATGCAATGGCGCTATGGCACAATTCCTATTAGGGCATTCACAAATCACTGTCTTCATCTAGCGAACAGTGCCCGTCATGTTCACACCACCTGGAAGATGAATTGCACATTATATTTTTCTGTAAGGCTTATCGAAGATCCAGAAAATACTACCTTGTTCCCCTCCTTAAAAACCTTGGCTTCAGCCGATACCTCCCTATTTACAGAATTTTAAAGACGGATCTCTCACCTCCGACTGTGTTTGCCGTAGCAAAATTCTTAACTGCGATGTGGCACATCCGCTCCCACCTTTTGAAATATGAGGTAGAGGCGGGATAAATGAATTGTATTGATGATTTTTAATTGTAATATATAGCAAACGATTTTAAACATGCACATTGTAATCAAATCAAATCAAATCAAATTGTTTATTATGTTTTGGCTCTCGACCGAGGGCCACATAAAATGTACAAAGATACAAGCAATATAATGCATTATACAAACAAAATCTGCCCTAAAAATACCTGCATTGAATACAAGCTAACATACACACAGAACTGAGAAAATTGACAAGCCAAAAAACATCTCCATGGATTATTAATAAATAGCTAAAAAACCTTTAAAAAATTTAAAAATGTGGAAGCAGAACATTTCATTGGGGGGACAATAAAGTGCATGAACAAAATCATTCAATGTGAGAATGCCCAGACGGAGACAAATAACTTTTAACCATCTAGTACGCAATTTACATAGCGCCGGGCAAATCAGTAAAACATGCATACCATTTAGATAACAAAAGATTTAATGGTATTAGGTCGTAGCGTAGCAGAAACCAAAATCTACGAATACCGTGAGGAAGGGACCAACGCACATAAAATTGTGGCTGCTTCATCAGATAAGTGTCGAAAAGGATATCTGCATTCCTTTTTCCACGAATTAACTTTTTATCCGATTGAAAGCAAAGGTCCCAAGAGGCTGCTTTTAAAACAAGTTTTAACTGTAAAGGGGAATACACAAAAAGAGTGGTTTCATCTAATTTTAAAAGAGTTACGGCTTTTCTAAAATTACGAACCAGTTGAGAAAACTCTTTGAAATTACCCAATAATTCACTTTTGAGGAGAGCTCTCAATGTCCCGACTTCTGCTCTCGCAAGACAGGCCACCCATCTTACTAGGGCACATAATCCCTGTACCCAACTGCTCCTTAGACCATAGTCGAGCCTGCAGGCAGACAGAGAGCAAGCAGTATTTAAGGAAGAAAGCAATCTTAAGAGTTTCCCCTCAATCTTATGGCAAAAGTCCCACTTTTTCACATCTATTAACTCAATACCATAGAGAATAGTTGCGGGGATTTTTGATCTGTACACTTCCAATAGAATCGGAAAGTGCCGTTTCCCCGTTGCATGGTATAAAGAGTTTAAACCTTTGCCATGGGCTAGAGCTTTACGAGAGCAATGCTCTATGTGCAGCTTCTCACTCAAATTAGCCGTAACGATTTTCCCCAAAAAAATATAAGACTTTACAACCTCCAATTTTTGCCCCCCGATAGACCAACCAAAATCTGCCGCTCGACACCTCTTCTTGCCTACTATACACATGACTTTACTTTTGGTTATGTTAATCTTCATGCAATGAGCCACAGCATAACTATGGAGAGCGTGCAGCCGATTTGAGAGTCCTTTGGGAGTTAAATCAAGAATAAGAACATCATCGGCATACATCAAACAAGATATTGGGGTCCCCCCCACCAGTGGGGCGATGCCCTCTGTGGCAGATAAAGCGGCGGGCAGGTCAGCCGTATATAAGGAGAACAAGAGGGGGGCTAATAAACATCCTTGTTTAAGGCCATTACCCGATGGAATTGGGTCAGATAGCCCCCCTTCACCCCCGAGCAGGACCCTACACCAAGTCTCTGTATGGAGAGCCCGCACCAACTCCAACAGATGAGGCGGAAGACCAAGCACAGCCAATTTTCTCCACAGGATTCCACGGTCCACTTTGTCGAATGCCGTGGAGAAATCTATAAAAGCTGCATACACTGCCCCCCGCCTCACCTGTACATATTTATCCGTAACCACATGAAGAGCGGTAAGATTATCCAGCGTTCCGTGGTTCCTACGGAAGCCAGTCTGTTCAAGCGGCAGGATATTATTTTCCTCAACCCAAGCGGAAAGGGATACTAAAAGACATTTCTCAAAAACCTTTCCGATTGAATCGAGGAGAGCAATCAACCGGTAATTACTTGGGCAATCCCTAGTTCCCTTCTTAAAAATGGGGACCAGGATACTCCCCCTCCAAGAGGCGGGTACCGTTCTAGACATAAAGCAAGCTTTATACAAAGGGTACAGAATTTTACTCCACCTTACAGGATCCTGTTTGAGCACCGTCATGGGGAGTTCATCTGGGCCCATTGCCCCGGAGGCACGCATATTTTTTATGGCGATCTCAATTTCCTTTTCAGAAGGATAGTTCATGAGGCCATCTGCAGTTAAACCGATAGTGATATCATCACCTATAACATCATCAAAGGCGATAATATCAGAAGAACAATTCCCTGCATAAAGGTCCCGGATATAAATGGACCATACCTCTTCCGCTATAGGGATAGGGGAGGGGCTCAATCTAGACCCACACCCCTTACTAATTATTGCCCAAAAATCTCTAATCCTACCGTGAGCAACGGATTCCCTTAAGTCAATCCAGACTTTGTCTTCCTTGCCCTTTTTTAGTTTTGACTTAAGTCTGCTTCTCTTTCTTTTTAGCCTGGAGATCTCTTTTCCACATTCCGTACCTCGATCTAGATATTGTTCCCAGACTAAATTGTTAATTTCTTTATTTAAGATACACAATGTACTAGGAACTGCAATCCCTCTTCTCGATCTTGAAGATTTATTAGCACAAGAAATAATCTTCCGCAAAAATTCTTCAAAGAATACTATTTCATTTCCACGCCACTCATTTAAAACTAAAAGGGTATCGGATAGCAAGTCCTGCACCCCATTAATGGCTGATGAATTCCAAAAGCACCTTCCCGATGAAACATGAAAGGCAGGATCACTGCCTATAAGGGACCATGGTGCAGTAGGCAGGGAATTTAAGGAAATAGTTACAAATAGTATTGTATGATCACTCAGAGGGGTAGGTATAGTCTTAAGGTCAAGAATAAATGGAAACAGGCCATAGTCAGCAATGACATAGTCTAAGATGGAAGACCCAAAGGGAGACTTGTGAGTGCATTTTGCAGGGACGTCCGACGGGAATCTCCCATTTAGTATAAGCCCATCGACAGCCAATAATTCTTTTAACAGGATCTTCCCTCTTTTATTTGTCACTGACTTTTCAGGAAAGAGAGCTAGAGGAACAAAATACGCCTCTTCCTTGGACTTATTCCTAAAGAGCTCCAGACTAACGTTGGAAATCTTACAATTCAGATCGCCCACAATCATAACTTCCGGGGGAAGTGGAACATTTTTAATTTGGTCAACATAACGAAACACCTGCTTCATTAACACATTAAAACGCTCTTCTGGAGGAATATACACATTTAAAATCACGATGGGCGCTTTTATGCCAACATTAAACAGGTTTTCAATAGTTATAGCATGGAAAAGTTTACTGGAATCAATATAATGGGAGAATCTCCATTGGAATTTATTAGATAATAAACAGGCGATTCCCCCCCTGGCGTGCCCTTTCTTGGAAGGGGCAGCAGGCACTTCCAAGACATAATAGTCCTTAGAAACATTCAACATATTGACACACCAAGTTTCCTGTAAACAAATCACATTAGCTCCTAACGAAAAAAGGAGTCCAAATTTCTCTGGGCTGCTATGAATCCCTGACGCGTTCCAGGAGATAATTTTCAGCGAGGTGTTAAAGATGCTGAAACAATCTGGGGTTATCTTTAGTTTTTGTAGTTAAGGCACTATGCAGCCAGTTCCACCGATCATTATCCTCTGTAAGAGAGGCAGTCTGCGTTAGCAGAAGTGGCTTTACTTGCAGGACCGAGCGTTTTCCCTTGGAGACCCGAATCTTCAGATCCTCAAGGGAAGAGGCTACCCCCTTAATCTTATCTCTTCCTAGTACCTCCCCAGAGGAGTGATTAATATTTCCCAAGTTACAGATCGGGAGAATATCAATACCTGTACGTTGGAAGAACTCAGCTTGCTGCAGTATGAGGTCTACAATAATAGGTGAATAAAATTTAACCCTTATACTAGAGACCTTGACTTCCCCAAACAGGGTCACCAACTCAATATCCCTAGTTTGGATATGGTGGAGACTTTCACTCTCACTGAAGCGCTTAAGTAGCCAAGCTCTGTTTAGGGGAAGGTCCACATCAAATAGAGGAAGAAAGTCTAAAACAAGAGTGTCCACTGGAGCTTTTAATGTTATTTGGGGGCGATCCGCTATAAGGCCATCATCCGTCTCTAGAACTATAGAGAAAGGAGGAGCCAAGGGGTTTAGAAGGCCAGATGGACAATAATTTGGATCTCCACTCGCAGGCGGTAGAGTCTGACGTGGAGAATGACCCCCTATTTGGGACAAAACTTCCAGAGATGTTGATGGACACGGTACACTATCACTTTTTAAAGGTGAAGAAATGATGGAGTTCCACTCAGCATCCGCCTTTGCGGATAATGAGCAGGATTCCAAAGCCACTACTTCATTCTCCACTTCGGTCGAACAATTTTGGAAAATTATTCGACGCTGCCTTTTCTTCCTATACTTTCGAATTGGTTTCTTTCCATTCCCTTTATTGTTTCCATGTTTAGCACTTTTTACCTTTACCTCTTGTTTAGTGTCAATCACGTCTTTTCTATTCTCAGACGTAAAGATGGGAAAAAGATCTTGAACCCCTTTAGACCCAGAGATGGATTTATTTTCTTCCTCAATCTCTAAAACTGAGTTCTTAATACAATTTGGTGCTGCAGTTAAGGGGATAGCTACAGTATGCATTTGCAAAGATGCCGCCACATCCTTTGTGTTAGCGACTTCTAAAGGGGCATTTATTTCTCCCACTGGCTGACTGTGTTCAGTCATAGGAGGAAGAACACCTCTCATATCAGATGATTTTTGCAACAGAGCCTTCAAGATTTGGGTAACTGAATCCAAGATGCAATCTGAGCTGCCAACAAATTTCCCCAATAGGGCTAAAATCGAGGATAATAATTGTTCCAAGGCAATCATGGATTCAGAAATAGGTTTTTCACACGCCTCCTGAGGATGGCATATACCCGATAGATTAAGACCCAAAGACCCAGAAGCATCTAACAAATTAGACGTGTCCTGACCATTTAAAGAGGGGGTACTACTATACAGCATAAGCCCAGAAGGAGTCGCACCCCCCGACAATCTAATAGGGGCCTGACTTTCCACTTTAGCTGTATTTACATACCGACCACAGAGTGCGCGGTCGTTCGATAGACATAACGAGCCCCCGCCCGACCTATCATTCTGCGGAGTATGAGACAGCAATCGATGGTTCCTGGGATCCCCTTCAGGTTCAACAAGATCAACCCTACTTTCTCCCTTCCCCTCAGCAAGAACAAGAGGAGAAGACACCACTAGTGCAGATTGTAAGACAGAAGGCTGCACCAAAATGGGCGGGGGAGACGTAGAAACAGAGGTAAAAACCTCCTGGGCCGTCACACCAGTGGCTTTATTCGTGGACAGATTAGCGATCTTGTGAGTCGGGAAATCCCAGAGATCAAATAGTTGGCATTGACCCTTCAATGGGGGGTTATTTACAGATTTGTTTCTTATGCGAACAGGTTTTGTTTGTGAGGCTAATATGCCTCCAACTTCCCTCCCAGAGCGCAATTTTTTAGACATCTTGTAAAAAAGTAACTCACAAACTAGTGGAACAAAAAATGCTAAACCTCCAGAAGAGTTAATATAAAATAATTAAGATAGTACTCCACAATAAAACAAATAGTCCTGGAGATCCAATAGAGGCTGACGAATTAAACAGATCAAGAAGATGGCGGCACAATTTCAATAGGTAACTCTTCCTCTGGCCGACCAGCCAAAATCAAAAAAAGTCTCGAGAATACACAATTAAAATAGCGCAGTCAATGTAAGTAACCGGGCCCAGCCCAGCCTACCTCGGCCACAGAGGGCCCACCCTTTGCCCGGGCTTAGCCCGGCGTCGCCCGCGCGCGTCCCGCGATGCGGGATCTTCTGGAGTTAATGAAGCCAGGTGAGGGGGGCGTGGCAGGGACTGGTCCTGTCCGTCGAGGCTTCTGGTCAGTGTAGTTTGGTGCAGACCTGCCTTTCACTGGCACACCAAGGCGAGTGTTTCCCGCGAAGCGGGAAACGCGAGCAGTAGTTTGAAGATAGCGCTGCCAAAATGCGCTTCCAGGGATTTTCAGAGAGCCCTGCCAAAGTGCGCTTTTTCAATCAGATGCACTGAGGCGGCTACGGCGCTTTTAATTGTTCCGTCCTTCACTCGCTGCAAACTCCCACTCGAAAGAACTGCACACCGGCAACAGGAAAATACTTCTCCCACATTGTAATGCTTTTTAATGATGTTTACTGAATATCATCTGTATCTTGATCGAAAATGTATTTGTACTTCTTTTATGATCTATATCGATCGAAATAAAGATTGAAAGTTAAGTTGATATCAAACAGAAACTCTTTTTTCTAGTCAAGAGTATCCGTTAAGGGATTTATCCTGTCAGTTAGCACTACACAACTAAAACCTTTAAAAATAAATGTGTAGCAAAGGTAGTAAGTACCTCCCGAAGCAGAGCAGTAGTGTAATTGGCACACACACAGTAAGCCTGCTGCACACATAGTATGCCTGATCATCGAGTAACATATTATAAAATGTTTGAGTTTCTACCAGAGCCACAATACCTTTAGTTCTTCAAGCAAAACATTTAATCAAGAAAGCAGCGCATTGTTGCAGATTGGTTCAGTTCATTTGCAATCCTCCTACCAATCTATGAACAATCCCAAAGAGCCTAACTGAAGAAGAAAAGCCGATACAATTAAATCAAGGATGGATCACAGCGGCCCTTCATGGGGTAGTACAACCTTGACAAAGTAAGCCAAAGTGCACTAAGGAGGAAGTAATTATTCAAAGAGAAGCAATATGACTTTGCTCTTGGAACATAAATGGGGTATACGCTAAAATACAAAATGTTCATTTATCCTCAATGTCAAGCAACTTTAAGATTATACTCAAGTAACTGCAAGTAACTTGGTCAACTGAAACATTAATGTTAGAAGGTTTTAATGGCTACTTTCAACCGACAATCAAACAAAGCAAATATGGGCGCCCCATTGGGGGTCAAGCAACATTCATAGCAATAGATCTAAAACTGCAGCAAGAACAAATTGTCTTGAATGATCACATTTTAATAGTAACAATTCAGTATGTGGAAAAAATAAATTAAAGTCATAACTACTCATACATTTATATATATATATACATATATATATATATATCCAAATTTAAAAACAAGGAAGATCATGGCTACCAATCTTACTAGTATTCTATTACAGAAAATGATTGTGGATCCATATATTGAATATATTATTTTGGGCGACTTTAATCTGAATTTGCTATGGCCTTACACCAGAGACGATACAATACTACAACAGGACCATCTATGCGCTATAACCAAACAATCATTACCCCCGGCAAAAAGTACACTAGGAGGAGTAGTTGGAATACAGTTTTTTAAAAGACATAGAATCGCCTGGATTGGGATTTTTAAATGGCAGGTTTCCACAAGATAGACTGCCAGCATGGTCATATCTAAAGATCCCTGTTATCTGTCTTTACTGATTTTAATAGATAAATACAGACAGAAAACATTTATTTTCTTGTCTGTATTTCTTTTTAAATATGGATAAAGAGGCTTCTGCGGATGTTTACAGCACTGAAACCTAGTAGGCATTAAAGCCTGAGTGCATATTTACCGGTTAAATAAAAGTGGGAATTTACTAATTTCAGCATCATTTTTCCACAAAACCCAAAACAGATATGGATAAATACAGATGCAATTAGCAAAAAACAAATATGGAGAAATACAGACGGAAATGTCAAAAAAACTAAATACCATAAAACCGGGAGCCCTAGTCATATCATTCACATAGTCATAAATCAGTAATTGATTACACAATAGTATCTATTAATCTATTCCAGAAGATATCATGCTTCCAGATTAACAAAACCAAATGGCAGTGATCATGGCCAACAATTAAAGGTCTTGCTGTTCCAATATACAAGACATAACAAATGTACTACTTTACCTGGAGAAACGAAAACAGTTAATTATAGGAGACTGTATTGGAAAGAAGAGACCAAAGTACCTACCAGCATATTAGCACTCAAATTGGTTAAAGACATTTTTGAAGAGGAACCTTTAACTGCAATGGAAAGTTGGGTGCTCCTTATAAAGAATCTAATTGCCACCTATGCATCAAAACCTTATGACAAACACCAGCCTAGTAATCAAGCTACAGCGAGATAGAAAATCAAACTATCATACGCAACTCGTACTCTAAAAAGAACCCGTAACAGGCTACAAAGACAGATAAAGAAAAATGTCCAGACAATACAGCTATACGTTCTAAAATAAGAAGTATTAATTATGTTTTAAGAAGGCATGTTTGGGAAGAAACAACACAGGCAAAACAAACACTCTGGGCAAAAGCATTGAACACAAGTAAAAAGAATAATTCAAGAGACTTCAGGAAACTGATAAATGGACTATAAAGAGCCTGCAAAATGCCTGTATTGTTGACACTAAATGAAGCGTTCTGGAGAGGAGTTTTAACGCACCTTAATAGTAGCCTGGTAATTACACAAAATAACCATACGTTTAATGGTATAGGACTGTAATAAAAGAATTTAGAAAATGAACTAGATATAACTAAAAATCAAGTATGTAAACGTATGCAAAAACTAAAAGACAGTGCCCCGGGCCCTAATGGTATTCCATTAGCCTTATACAAAAAAAATGCTGCTCTTTGGGCCGAAAATCTTGCGCAAGTATTTAAGAATGCCGTTGAATCTTCATCAATACCAGAAACATGGAATGGCTAATTAATATCCCCTATATACAAGAAAGGAGTCTGGGCTCTGCCCGGTAATTATCAATTAATTACTTTGAAACACACAGATGCTAAACTTTTTGCAGGAGTTCGACTATCTATATTATCTACTTGGGCCACTGAGAAGAAGATAATTCCGCCGAATCAAACAGGTTTTATGCAAGGCCTGGGAACTATGATAAATATATAGGTCCTGTTAGTTCTAAAAGATAAATATCTGGTAAAGAAGCAACCATTATATCTGTGTTTTGTCGAGTTTAGAACAGCTTTTGATTGTGTGCACAGGCAGCTACTTTGGGAAAAGTGGAAGAAGCAAGGAATAGCATTCTTACTTCTGAAACCGAACCAGCTCCTATATTCAAATACTTGGGTTAGAGTACGATTAGGTAATGATTTATGTGTCTCAAAAAAATTCTGATGACTACGGGCCTAAAGCAAGGGTGTGAACTCATTGCGTGTCTTTTAAACTTGTGTTTTATCAGATCTATCACAAGCTATGTATGAGGTAAATACCTATCCACCGAAATTAGCTGGTAGTCAAATATCAAACCTACTATATGTAAATGCAAAAAAAAGTAATTATATGTAGAAAATGTTATCCTACTAAGTCAAACAAAGGTAGAGTTACAATGTCTGATTAATCAGATATCAAATTACTCCCTAGCAAATGGCATGATTATAAATGAGTCTAAGACAAAAATAATAGAAGTTAGCAAAAACACAGTGACAAAGTATAAGCACAAATGGTATGTCTAAGGCTGCCAATTAGAGTAAGATCATATAAATATTTGGGAGTACTTTTTGATGACAAAAGATCATTCCACCCACGCAAGGTTGTTATGCAAAGGAGAACCAACACCTCGATGACAGCATTTCGAACTTTGCTAAAGTACTTAGGGGCCTAGTTATCTCCCGCTCGTAAAAGTGAGATCTGCAAAATTATTACCAAGTCTGACCTATGGTAGTGAAGCACTGTGTGGTAAAGATGCTATAACCATTGATAATGCAGTGACAAAAATCTTCAAATCTCTTTTACACCTTCCACAGAATGCATCATCTGCTCAAATTAGATAAGAATTTGGGCTATTTAACCGGCTAACTGCTAGGTAAGCCCAATTTCTAAAAGTATAGAAACCAATTATAATGGATAACTCTAACCAATTGTGCAAATTGTTATGGGAGGATATACAAACAAATCGGAAATCTCAATCTTGGAAATATTTACAACTTGCCCAAGATGAATATTCTTTATAAAACTAAGGAGTTAGGTCCATACAGGGTGGGGTAGGCTGGACCCTATTCTATATTGAAAAAACACAAAAATGCCTACATCCAACTGCTTTTCAAACAATTATTTTTTGAGCATTAGGGTAAACACAGAATCTCTTGAGTTTGACCCGGTATTTTTATTTATACCTGTCTACTTTGAAATTTATACACTGTTTTTTTTTAATTTCGCAAAATAGGAAAAACTGTACTTTCAATACATTTCAATTACAATACATAACTATTTACAAACACATATTTACATTTTATATACATAATTATCATACATTCCACAAAGAAAACAGAATACGAACAAACAATAATAATTGAAATTTTCAATAGAGTTGATCTATGTCCAGAAAGGAAGGGGACAAAGTCAAAAAGAAGGAGCAAGAACTCAAACGAGGATAACTTAAAAACCGGCCAAAGCCAGTTCAAATGCTTGATGGTATTAATTGTTCCCTCGGATGTGCCGACGCGTTTCTAGTCTAAGGAAACCAGTTCCTGGACTTTCATCAGGGCTTTGTCACTTATCTGTCGGTATCTGATATCCTGGCCTCTCACGATGTCATCAGGGTCGAGTAGAACTAATTTTAGTCTTTATTTTTTAATCTCTATTAAGGATCAGGACATAAATGCCTCCTTTTCAAGGAAACTGATTCTGAGTGGTAGCTGCTCTTTTACTTTTGTTGAAGTTTTAAGGGGTGAGTTCTTTCTCAACGTATGGCACGGAAGGTACTGGGTCTGATTAGAATTCCCTGCAGTCCATCGTCAATTAATCTCGGCGCGAGCAGACACAAGCTGATTGCGTCGTGCTCCGCTCTCTCTGCACGGACAAAATTCTATAACACGGCTCCTAATATCGCAGCCTGCACCGGAACGGGTCACTTCAGTTCTGGTATGAATATTCAGCACACGTAATTTGGGATATGCCTATAAGTGTGGAATATTTTTTTTAAAAGATCAATAAAATAACAAAACAATTATCGTTGCATAAAGATAAAGAATCCCTTGCACAAAGAACGCATGCATGGGCACTAATGAATTAGTACAAATCCATTAAGGCACAATCATATCTAGAAACACCTTGGTCTTAAAGCTGAATACAAAAAATTTAAGTCACAATGTGGCCTTTTCCCAGGATCATGTCACACAATGCCATGGCTGCATACAACAGAACGAATACCCTGCAGATTCTGTAAAACAGGAGAAAAGAACATTATCCATCTGCTTTGCATATGTTCAAAACTGAAAGAAGAAAGAAGAATGACACTTAAGCAGCATTTAAATACCTATGGAATTTGGACTTGCAAACAAGCACTCATTAGATGTCTAAAATCAAACAACATAGTTTTGAACTCTGCATTTGTAAAATGTATGTTGATGATTAAAAAGAAATTAACTCCTGATGATTTGATCGGAAAGAATGAATAGGTTGGGTTTAATAGTTAATCTGTACAATAAGTTTTGCACTACTTAGAATTGCAATATTTTAAAAGATGGAACTTCTCAATTAGCATAATGAGTATATTTGTATCCAACTAATATGTTTTACTCGCAATGTAAGTGTTATAATATGAATTATCGTTTTTTTTATCTATTGTAACATTTAAAATAATCAAGCAATACAAATTATAATAAATATTATTATTATTATTATTATTAACCCTCCTACTGTGGAGTGGTGTGGCTCACTGGTTAGAGGTGGCAGACCTGGAAGCAGAGGACCGCCCGGGACCAGGGTTCAATTCCCGATGCGGCAGGGTCGTAGACCAGGGTCAGCGGACTCGATAATTCTTGCTTCGGTGCCTACTCTAACCAGGAATCACACTCAGCAACTCTGGGCATTAGCTTGCCTCATCTCCACAACGGCCCCCCACATACACCGGGGATGCCTGGTTTCACCTTGGAGATACCCAGCAGGGATCATCTCACAGGGAAAGCCAGGATGGGTTCCCCAGTGGTCTACAGCGCTGGGACACCCCATTGCTGGGGTAGCCATGCGCTTTACAAGACAACATAACATAACATACCAAAAGACTGCACTGGAAAAATTCATCCTGACAGGCCTAACTGTAGTCCTATCAACCAATTTTCCTAAACATATTTTGCTAAAATATCTTTATCATAAACATTTTTAGAAAAACATTGTTTTTCCATGTGGTATCATTTTGACCAAACCAACATTTCAAACATTTTTAATTCCCTTTAATATTTAATTTCTTTACTGTGTTTTCTGTTTTTTAGTACATACACACTCTTACACATTTCCACTGAGTGAACACAGTTAAGGATTAGTTATGGTTCAGCCAACTCAAAATACAAAAAACGCTGACACTCACCAATTACAGCATGCAATGCACTTAGTGTACACCATAAATCACATTGCCAACCATGTTTTGCTCTTGGCAGACAGTTATTCCATGTACCATTGGCAAAATGGTACACTGAGTATGAGGTAGAATCAATGTACTCCAAATGCAATTCTCATGAGTTCACTCTTCATGTAACAGATGTAACAACAAATATAATAAATTATCTTCCAGGTCGGGGTACATATACATATAGAATTATTGATTTATTGATTGGACTAAGTGTTTCAATGTAATGAGATTTTTTTTGTGTTTATACTTATTGGTGTTATTATAGCAAGGTCATAAGTATTGCTTTAGGTGGGCGAGTTATTGTTTTCAAAGCTAAGCATAATTTGGAAATATCTGTGTTTTTTCAGTTTAAATTTAAATTTACAATGCACTGTAATGGATTGTGTTGTAAAGCCCTGCGTTGTAAAAGATGTGCGGTGTAAAAACTGCAGGTTAATGGCATGCGGAGTAAAAGTGTGCGGGGTAAAGTGCCCTGTTCTTCAAGAAAATATTTTGAGACCCCTTTAAGATAAGAGACATAGAATTGGAAATTCCCCACTCGAATCAGCATTTCTTTATGATGACACAGGCCATGGGCACCCCATCACAACAGATGTGATGAGGATGAGTTCACCATCAATTTGCAAAAGAAACATTAACCTTACCTAAAAAAGAATTGCAACACGGTATCCATTTATTTGTGTATGTTTGTACATCCAAATACATAGCCACATTCTTCAACTTTATCGTCTTAATTTTTTAGATTGTCTACAGAGAACAACAACACTTCATTAAGTCAGCAGTCTTGAAGATGGTTTCAACGTGGGTCATCGGTTTCCTTGCTTATGGGCCTCTAATAATATTTTGGGATTCCGTGGCAGGATACAGCATCATTCCAGAAGGGGAATGCGAACCTGACTTCCTCTACACTCAATATTCCAAGTTTTGGTCAACCTCAATTGCAGTGACATACTTTTTTATACCTGTTATATGCATACTTGTTTTCAACTTTTACCTTCAAATGAATATACGAAAGCGCGTTAAAGCTAAACAGAAGCCAGCAGTTGAACATAAAGGTACATCCAGCATAATAAGAGGTAACACACTTATATTCACCATACCATGTGTGCAAACAAAGAAAACCAGCAAAAGCACGTCTTCAGAGTCAAAGAGGAGTAAGAGACATGCTTCACCATTAAATAAAATAGAAGTGCCTAAGAACGTTTTACCCAATGACTCTTCGAATGAAATATTTGGTCCAGACCCAACTACGGGAAACAAATTAAAACTATCTAATCAAACAACACAGAATACATTATTGGCTACGGACATGAAGATTGTCAAGTCTTTATCAATTCTTGTGGGCACATTTTTTCTGTGTTGGGCTCCCTTCACTCTACTTTTGGTTGTTCAAAAAATATGCCACCCTAATTGTATACCAAGAGAGTGGTCTGATACTGTATATCTAGTGACTTACCTTAATTCCTCACTTAATCCCTTTATTTATCCATTATGCCACCCAGCATTTAAAAAAGCATTCATAAAAATTTTCTGCATCTTGAATTGTGGATTTAAATGTACCGGGAGAGACCTTCATCATGTGCTTCCAAAAATTGGCCAAAGTAAAATTTTAAGATAAGGGACGATTCTGATATTGCATATTTCCAAGAAGTATTCACAGAGAAGCTGTAGAAGATGCTTACTAGGAAGGGCTGGTTTGGCCTTAAAGAGAAGCAAGGAAAAGTGCATTTAAAGATAATTAATGGTAACAAAAAACAAAAAAAAATAATTTTTGTGCAATATACCAAATGTTTGCAATTTTGTTTATCGAGAACTTGCACCCGGTGATTGTTGATAATGGGGTCCTCTGTGGAGTTAAATCCTTCTGGCTTGGATTCACATATTTAATGGTCTTAGTTGCAGTATTTTATGATGCGACATAACTCAGAACATCTCACAAAACAAGAAGACAGGGTAGGGGCGCTCCTTTCCAAGTGTAAGTCTGAATTTATACATGAAACAAGAAATTAGCCAAATAAGGACTGTCATAACTGTGTTGTTTTCCAATGCACATTGAAGGACGGAAATGCATTACTCCATCTTCCTCATCGATTTCCTTATTGCATGTGGCCTAAGTTTGTAAGATCCTATGAGAGGAAGACTAGCCAGTTTATCCACTATTATAGACAGCTTCCTGTCAGTTTCGGATTTGGACTCTAAACCTCTTATTCTCTGCTCTACCAAATTCAAGGATTTTTTCTCCAAATATGACATTGAACAGGTCAAATTATGTCGATGTGATTATGCAGTGTCCAGTGACATAAGAGACACAAAATACTTGCCAGCAATCTCAGCACCTTTGAAATAAGGATTCTTATTCAAATGTTGAACATAGGGACCTCTGAAAGAACTAAAGGATAGTTTGAAAACTAAAATTGAAAACAACCTTGTCTATAGAATATGCTCAATAGAAGACTACAGTAATTTCCAATGTCAATGGAATGTTGTACCCTCTGTAACAATCTCTCACATTCATGGTGTTAATCTATTCGCACAGCACTCTAAAATAAACGTTTAAAGCACAATCCACCCATTATAGATCTGTGTGCAGTGTCCTAACACCCCACAACTGTAATCTGTTATCATCAGGAAGTGATGTAGTATGAGCGGCAGTAGGCTTAACTTCCATTGACTTGTATGTAGCTAGATATAATACTATAAGCATGATAATTATTATGATAACTGCAGCTTTAAGTGTGCCAGCTATAATGTTTATATACCTTTTAGTTTTAGAAATGGCTTCCATTTCTTCACTAGAATCTAAACAATTTGGTGAAACGAAGCAGGTCAGAACCTTTTCTGTCAGTTTCTACCTGTGCAAGCAGCAAAACCAAGTTCAAATGATATGCAGTGAAATTATATACAACGTCTTCATGAACCTTCTTTCTACCCTACAAAGTCTATTTAAATGTCTCTAATGATAAATAGTTCAAATTCACTGACAATAAGTTCATCAACTAGCACTGGAAACTCATTCACATCCAAGAAAGGACATTCAGCCAAATCCAGAATAAGATGCTTCAAGGCACTCAATTTCACTAACAAAGGAAGTTCAAAATTAAGATCAAACTAAAGATCAAGTATTGGAAGTTTCAGTAGAGTACCCTGATTGTTCTATCTGTCATTTGCAAGGTAGTAAGTCTATTAAGTCGTAGAGTACCTTCAACAAGGCACTCTTGTTTGCTTTGACCTTCTGAGTGCATTCGTCTCTCCTTCACCATTCAGACCGGAATCCGCAGTATTCTGCAAAATGACTAGGAGGTCACCTTTTCCATGTGAGACCAGTCTCCCCTTCTCTTGCCTTCTCAGCCAACTTTCTTCTGCAGCCACTCGCGGTTCTACAGCACTAAGCCCTTTGTCAGGGTCAGAGTCTGCTTCAGCCACAAACACAGAACTAGTGCCTTCATTTTATGCTTCAACAACCAACTCTCCAGGACCCACCTCAGGAAGAACAAGTGCTGTTTCATATTCTTGCTTGTCCCAACAGGTTGACTAACCTCCTCCCATGGCCTCTCAACCACCATTGACGCTTCTGGGAGAGGTGCTGATATATCATCAAGGGAAAATAGAACTCAGCGAGTGTGGACAGCATGCATCCAATTGGGGAGACCTCCTCACTTTGCAGCAGTCATTGTGACAAGGATCACCTGGTGCGGCCGATGCCAACGATACTCTGGACAGCTCTTTTGTATATGCTTTTTCACCAGGACCCAGTCACTGGGGCTGATGTCATGACACTGCTCATGGTAAGACGGGGTTGTCATGGCTTCAACTTGACGGTAGACAGAATGCACCACATTCGCCAGTCCAATGAAGTAATTAAGTATTAGATTATCAGTAATGTTCACAAGCAAATTTGCAGGTATGACTGCTAACATCATTGCCCTACCCATGATGTTCTCATGGGGAAACAATCCTGTCCTTTGATCAGGTATGCTGCAGACACTCATCAAAACAAGCTTCAACGCATCAGGCCATTTCAAAGTCATAGAAGCACAAACTTTTGCAAGCCTGGATTTCAAAATCCCATTGACCTTCTCCACCAAACCCGAAGCCTCAGGTCTGTAGCTACAATGCAGTCTCTGTTCAGCTTGTAAAGAAGCACACAGCATCCTCAGGATTTCATTACTAAAGTGCGTGCCTCAGCCAGATTCCAAAGAAGTAGGAAAGCCTAATCTGGTATTAACTCCCACAATAAAAGCTTTGCTAGTGTGAGACTGTCATTCCTTCGTGTGAGATATGCCTCAACCCATCGTGAAAAAATACACACAACAACCAACACGTAGCTCAATCATTTTCACACAGGTTTTTCAATGAAGCCTAACTACATCCTATTGAAAGGACCACCTTATCTCCCTGTGTGACTCAGTGTTACTGCAGTTCTCTTTCTCACATTATTCTGTAGACACACAACACATCTGTGGCACAACATGTCAGCCATCAATCTAAACCTTGGATTGAACCAAGTCTGCCTAAACAAGTGCAGAGGCTCCCCGTCTAGAGTGAGCCGTGCCTATGGCGGTGATGCCAGACACAAACAGAGGGTTACAGCACAGGTTGTGGCAACCTTTGGGGCAGGGTCAGGGTGGGATTGGTTGGCTGGGACGAAACACCCTGAAGCACTGGAATGCTTCTGGGGATTAAAACAGCAGCTTGGTCGCCTCCACCCCTTTAAAAAGTGCTGCAAGGCAGGCAGTGTGCAGGTCTCTTTTTCCACCATCTGCCTCGAACTGAACAGGACCTCGTGACTTCCCCGCCCTCATGTCCCCAGGAATGGCAAGGTCAGCTGCCGCAACCCTTGCATTTTTTCTGTGATTGTTGCCTCCGGGAGATGCACAAGTTGGAGAACATGTTTCCCCCACCCATCATCCCCAGAGCAAAGGGCATGAGAGGTGCTCAGTTCTTGTGGCTAAGCAGGATGGGCAAATAGATGGCTTTCAAACTTGCTTGGTGAAGTCAGCTGGGCTTCATGGGTAGTCGTAGTAATCTTGTGTGTCATGTCTACCACAGCTTTTTCTCTTGCAGGTCATCAAAGTTTGTCGTATTTATGCTAGATTAATATTTCGTATTTATGTTGGTTGGCGGGTGAGTTCATAATTGGTGGAACAATTCGGGTCCATCTAAGGCCCCCATTTAGACCAAAGTACCAAGAGCTTCACTGGACACTCCAAGGGGTGCTGGCAGCAAGTCAAAAGAAGGTTGCAGTGGCACAGGGGTTGGGGCGGTTGTTGACATGCAGCCCTTACCACACACCCATCCTCACATATGCAGTTGGCACAAAGTAGCATAGGCCCTTGGGGGAAGAAGATGGATGTATGAAGGTACCTGAGGGAAGTATCCTAGCAGTCAGACAGCTGCCCTGTACAGGCACCTCTGGAATGGGAGATCAGTGGGTCGGGTACTCCCAAAAAAAATGAATGCCCAAGTTGGTAATGAACAAGGGGCTCTAAGAGGAAGGGTCCTGGGACCAGTCATGATCTCACTTGGAAGATGTTTGTGATGGATGCACAGGAACAACCTTAGTTATGGTTAGGTAACTCCCATGTATTAGCAACTCTGTTAAGGCTAGGGTGTCACACTGTAAACAAAAATGTAAAATTATGGGTTACTGTCCAAAAAAATGTCAAAATGTGTTTTCCTGTTTATTTGTTTTAATGAATATGGCAGGGGGTTTCCGACCCCTAACCCAAAGAACATGATTTGGTGTTCATGGTTTCTTAGAAGAGGGGTGAAGGTGGGTTAGGGCATTGGGCTGGGACATCCGCGTCTACCTGACCATACAGACTATTGCATTCCTTCCCTCATGAGAAGGACTACGATAACTTCTGGCCATCAGTGGTAAAATGGTGTTAAGCAACACTTCCATCTCATCTCCTGAAACCCAAATTTCTTCCTTATCTCTCTTTACACAACCTGCTTTGACTAAACTCTCCTGTTCTGCCGCTGACACTTCTTCCTGCAAACTCCTAATTTTCTCCGAAGTATCGGCTGTGGTTAACAAAAGGTTACAGATGGTTTTGACTGTTCCCTCATTTGTACACTATCTGTTAAGGATACAAGCATTGTAAGCACAGTACCTGGCAACTTCCTCTGTGTATCTGTTACCATTGGTCATATAATTATCCCTCTTACAATGCACTGCACACTTCACAACAGCAATCTGTCTAGGCATCTGCAATGCTTCAAAATATTTTCAAACTTGCTCCCCATTCCAAATTGGCAAGCTCGAGGAGGTCATGAACTCCCATGAACACCATCCGGGAGCATAACTGTCTGAAAACATGAAAAAAATCAAAGACATCCTGATTATCAGTGAAAATGGTCAACGGCTGCTGGTCTTAAACACAGCTACTTGTGTTGTGAACAATCACTGGAGCCACTCATTGGAGACATCTACTTCCACATGTACGCTGATGATACTCAGATATACATCAAAATCTCCATCTGAATGACGCCCTGAAACTGACTGTTCAATGGCTCACCAATAACCAGCTCAAACTGAATGCCCAAAAAACTGAGTTCCTCCTCATCTCCCCCCCTAATAACTCCAAGGACATCCGGGAATGGATTAACTCATTCACAGCACTCAACTGCACACCGACCATAGTAGATTCTGCCAAATCTCTCGGTATAACCTTGGACAGCAACCTGAATATGCGCAAACACATAAACTCGATGACCAAAACGGCCAGGTTCCATCTGAGCTACTTGATAAAACTAAAACCCTTCCTTGAAACTACTGACCTTAAAAACGCAGTTCAGGCTTTAGTTATCTCCAGAATTGAATGCAACTGCTCTACCCTATCTGGCCTACCAAAGACTTCCATGGCCCCGCTAAAAGCTTGCCTCAATGCAGCAGCTAGACTCTTATCTGGCTCAAGAAAATTTGACCACATTTCACCACATCTGAAGGCCTTGAACTGACTTCCTCTCAAGGCCAGAATCCAGCTCAACCTGGCCTGCACCACACACAAAGCCCTGTGCACGAACACCCCGGCATACCGCGCCCAGAAATTTGTGGTATCTGGAAAACTCAGAAACTCACGGTCTGCCAGAGACCTCGTGCTCCAGCCACCCCTCTTTCGCAAGGAAAAAACTTATGACCGAGCATTCTCTGGGGCTGCCCCAAGAATCTGAAACTTGCTACCATCCACCATCAAAAAAATACCTTCTCTGTCAATCTTTAAAAAGGAAGCTAAAACCTTCCTAATGAGCAAATTCCTCCAATAACTCGCCTTGATCGCACATACCGCCTTTTGTCGTGACTTTTGTTTCTGTGCATAATCTCCTGTACTGCCTTGGCACTCTCTGTGTACCAGTTCTCACTCCTTCAAATGTTCTGCCAGTTCTCTCTACCTTTTGCTATCTTTTGTCCCCCCATGTACACTTGCTGGTTTTTCCCTTTTCATTGCTTACATGCCGCTCACTGACTTTAGTTCTGCACTGATTATTGTATATAACTCCGGCTGTTGTCCTATTCTATTCAATTCCCTAACCCCCATTGCTTGCTTTTTGCCTATGCCTAATGCTGTATGTAACATGTTTATCCCTGTAAAGTGCTCTGATACCCTAACAGGTCATGTTCCCACTCTGTTAAACCTCAAATAAAATAAAAATAAAATAAAAAAATAATGAAGCTTCTACTGCTTCTGAAACTGTACAAACTGCAAAAGCAGCTCATAAATTTCCTTCACGGTCTCACAAACACGAGCCGTCCACAAACAATGCAAAATCAGATTTAGGCAGTGGCTCATCTTGAATATCTGGGCTCAGATTGGTGCACAGTTCAGTAACACTGAGAGAGTCATGCTCCACTTCATTTTCATAATTATAAGTCTCAGGAAGAGTCAGTAGGGTGGCAGGATTCAAAACAGAACACCTCTTCCGAGTAACGTTCTCAATTGCCATTACGATCTGCTTATACTGGGTCAGACGGCTGTTTGTCAAATGATGTGTGTGAGTACGTATTAACAGTATTTCCACAGAGTGCAGCTCTCCCTCTCACTGTAATAGAGTGAAAACACTTTGGTGTAATCACGTATTGCTAGTGATGGGGCACAGCAGAGACTCTCATTGAACTCTAGAAAGACAACAAAACAATCATTGTTCCAAGGCACTGGATCCTACACATCCTTGTGTGCCAGCCTCTGTAAAGGCTTGGTCACTAGGGAAAAATTGGGTGGGTATCCACTGGCAACAGACACCCACCATTCTCAAAAACATTCTGACCCTTTTCATGGTGGTTGCGGTTTCATCTGCAAAATCACCAAGATTCTAGCCTGCAACATCTTTCTAACTCAATTTGATAGTCAAGAGAAAAAACTTCTTTCAAATAGTACTGCAACTTGCTGGGGGACACTTTATGTCCATTCTAAGCCACATGTTTCAACAGTGCAATAGTGTCAGTTTTGCAAGATTCTCGGGTCTTTGGCACAACCAGTAGGTCACCAATGTACTGTACCAGGACAGAGTTACAGGGCTAACAAAAGACTTCAAATTCTTTTTAAGAATCTGGTTGAAAATGAAAGGACTCTTGGAATACTCTTGTGGGACTCAGCACCATGCCAAAACACAATTTCAGAGTCTAAATGCAAAGATAAACTGCCTGTCCTCATGCAATAGTGTGGAAAAGAAAGCCTGGCACAAATCGTATCGATAACAGAGAACCACAAATCCTCCCATGGAATTAAAAGCAATGTCACAGTAGGATTCAGTATCAAGGGGATACAAGGAATCACTATATTCTTTATATTTGGAAGGTCCTGCACTATGTGGTACTTATCACTAGGCTTCTGCAGGCCCATAATAGGTGAATTACATGGACTCCCCAAAATCTCTTTCAAAATACCTTGTTGAATCATTGTCTTGATTACTGGAGTTATTCCGGCAATCCTTTAATTGGTCAGATTATACTGTGGTGTTCTGGGATATTCTGTATTTGGCTTTATCTGCATATTGACAGACTCAACTCCTTTAATGAGTCCAATGGCCTTTCCTGACAGGTCCCAAACTTCAGACCTCACTCACAGAGTACAGTGCAACAACTGGGATTTGATTATCCATTTTAAAGACAACATCCGTGTTGTGAGTGTGGAACTCCACTGCCTCTCAGTGTGCAGGAAACGGTACAATTCAGATTGCACAACAAGTCACATCCTAACAAACTCACAGCACTTGGGCCATAGACCACAAATTGGTAATTATCCTGTAAATGCCCTATTTTTACAGGAAATCCTCAGTAATGGGGTTCCTCATTTGTTGATGAGCAACTCCAACAACTTGGATACTTCTTCCTGAAAAGGGTAGGTCTAGAACGTCAACTGTTTGCACATTAGAATGGACAGCAAGAGTATCAGCCAAAGATAATACAGTGTGGCCATTTACCTCACCATCTACATATGGGCCACTCTAGTCTACCTCAACGACTAAGCCGAGTATGCAGTCTTCCTCCCCCCTCAGGCACTGTCAGCCAGACTGATTCTCAATGGTCTCAAACATGGAATATTGCTGGTAAGGAATAAAACCCTGGAAAGAATTCTGACTCATATTTGGAACTTGATTTGAAATAAATATGTGACCAGTGGCAGCTCGCTGTGGCATCGGTAGATGTGGAACTTGTATCACTGGGGCTCGGGGTGCTTTACAGTTTTGAGAACTAGGTCTAAGTAAATTTTGCAGATGCATAGGATTCTTGTTTTGTGACTGTGCAAACCCTGTATTCTGACCTTTATTTGCAGGGTTTTTCTATTCGGCTACATCAATTCCAGTTCTTGAATCAATAGGAATTTCCCTACCTCTACCTTGGGATTTAAAGCTACCTCCACCTTGCATGACAGGACTTCCTTGCAGGTACACTCTCTGCATAGGGGGTACATTCCCAAAAAATGTAGGACCTTTACTTCCCCTCTGAGCAGCTTTTATCTTGGCTGCCATGAGCTTCTCCTTTAATTTCTTCTGCCTCATGTCAATCTCATCATTGCAATACTTAGCGTATTGCAAGATCTCATCAACCGACAACAATCAAATGCTACTGAATCATCATGCTAATCTCAATCCTGTCACTAATCTAGACCGAAAAGATCCCATGTCCTTAGTCTCCAACATTGCAATACTGTTTGAACGCCTGCAACAGTCTCTCATAATATGCATGAATTGCTTCTTTAGGTTCCTGGGTTGTACAATCAACCTTGACCCATTCAATATCTTGGGGTGACACTTTAAAACTTCAACCACCTCATCACCTGGTTTTACTTCCTTATTATTATGGGTAATGGATCATTATCCAAAGGATCCCTGCTGGTTCTCTCTTGGGCCATTTTTAGAGCTATCTTACATGCTGTTCACAAATCACTTGACACCACAATATCAAATACAGTTTTTAAGTCAGTCCTCAAGATCTCCGATATTTTCACAAACCGCTTAACTTGTTTGCATCATTCCACAGGTTTCTCTCTTAACCTATGGAAATTATTAAATAATGACACAAGATCACTCCTACTCCAAGGTACATAAACATAACCTCAACTAGGTACCTCTCATAAAGGTTGTATTGTCATTCCCAGCTCCCCCCTCTCCAGAAGGAGACTGTTCCCCCATTGAGCTTTTGGGACTTTTCCTTTTCGACCATTTGACTTCCTACAAAACCAAATGCTTTGAATTAATTCCCAAATTTGCATTCTCAACCTCGGTATTCTCATATTTTCTAAATCCTGATCAGAAAAGCAAAACCAGTGTTTTTTCTTTTAAGCTTCTGTTGGCTCCAAATGTACTTCATATTTTTTAGCTATTTCAGATAATTTATCATGAGCTTGCCTCGCTCTCCCAGTAACATCATTGCCCATAAACAGAAGCTTATTTTGTTGATGAGTGATATTTGAGCCAATTCAAGACTTCCCTTCTCACCTCATCTAATTCAAACTTTAATTTATCTACATACGCCAAATGCACTTTCAGTGATGACTTAATCATTCTTTGACTTAGTTCTGTTGCTTCCACTTTTGTTTAAGGTGGCATTAAAAACCTTCAACCAGGCATCTAGCTCCTGAGCATCAAGTCAATGTGGCCCCTCAGAAGTTTTTGGTACTGCTCTGTCTTTGGGGGTGTGACTCTACACATCCAGGGGTGGCTCCCAAGTAAGCGAACCCAAACCTGGCAATCCTCCACATTACCTCAAAGGTCCAAATCTGGTCTCATTTGCTGATGGGTCTGCAATGGCGCCACAAAGGATATTCACATTAATTGAGACCAGGAGAAAAAAACATGACATTAAAAATTGTAGGAGCCTTCTTTCGGACTCTCGACTCAGTTGGAACAGCCCAATCATATTTAACACTTACTATAGAGCCAGGATTTGTATATAGGTATCAGGGACAATGGTAACCAGAACAGTGAGAGCATCAGGAACATTAAAAGGTGCAGTAACATTCGGAACTGTTGAGGTGCCAGGCCCACAAATCCCCAAACTCCCTCCCACTGAGATATGGTTCATATTACAAAGGGGTGGTCCCCATTATTTTAGGGCTCACAGTTACTGGCACCGTAGCAATTCCAGAATGTCCAGTAATATTAGCCCTTCCACCTCCCCTTGTTTGGGGATCATTGAGTGGGTGTGGATACTCTGGCAGTAACACATCTAAAAGACTATCACTAGTATCGCTGTCACCATTTTCACCTCCTTCATCTGATTCCTTTGCTTCATTTCCGCTCTCTCTCCTTTTCTTCTCTTGTCTACTCTTCTCAGCCTCCACACCTGTCAACACCGGATACAACTTAGCTCCCTCTATCATGTCCGTTAACTACTTCTGTTGTGCATCTTACCTTGCACCAACATACTGTAGTATGGTTTAGGGCCTCCTTTTGCGTGCATGTTATTTTAGCATGACTTATTAGAAGTTTAAACGCATTTTACGTTTTGCTGCTTTTAACACCCGACACTGAATAGCTGTTTTTGAAAGTTAGCTTTCACGAAGGTCTATACATGAGAAAAGGTTTGTTTTTTGACATCTCTAGACATACATCGTGCCACCAGTCTGTACAGTAAGTGCTGAGCTGTCAAAGTTATCATAACATGTGAGCTTGTTTATCGACATGTCAGTGTAACACATTCTAGACACAACATTTTGGCAGCTTGCGAGCCAAGCAAGATTCTGGAACCTTTATCATAGCACACTTGCCATAATTTCACACACTTGGAAGATTCCAGGGATGCAGAGAGACTTGCTGATCCAGATGTAATTTACACTTATTGAGCAGAAAGGTAAGGGGGTCCCCCAAACAAGCTCAAGAGATTTAGCGCAGTCGACAATGATGGGTTTACTGTTGAGTAAATTCATCTGGTCCATCCAGGATTGAACAGGAGGCGGGGAGAGAGAGCTAGATAGAAGGAGGTATTCAGTTTTGGAGGGATTGAGAATGAGTTGGTGAACTAACATCCAGTTGTGAATAGAGTTGAGAGTAGAATTGAGTAGTGAAAGATTTTGAGAGGAAGACACCTTGAGGTATATTTGGGTGTCATCCGCATAGAGATGGTGGAGGATTCCAGATTTGCTTAGGAGGATCCCAAATGGTTCCAGATGGAGATTAAACAGAGTGGGAGCAAGGATAGAACCTTGAGGGACGTCTTGACCAACCACCCGTGGAGATGAGAGACTGTTTGCAATCTTTATCATTTGGGATCTGTCCGAGAGGAATTAGGCTAACCATTTGAGTACTGTGCCTTCCACGCCCATTCTCTGTTGAAGAATGTTAAGGAGGGTGTTGTGATTAACAGTGTCAACGGCTGCAGAGAGGTCAAGAAGAATCAGGAGGCATGATTCCCCTGAATCGAGTAAATGCAGCGCATCATCGATCACTCGCAGCAGGACTGTTTCGGTGCTGCAATTTTGAATAAAGCCAGACTGGAACATGTCAAGGAGATTATTGTCC
Organism: Lissotriton helveticus; assembly: GCF_964261635.1. Taxonomy (NCBI): domain Eukaryota; kingdom Metazoa; phylum Chordata; class Amphibia; order Caudata; family Salamandridae; genus Lissotriton; species Lissotriton helveticus. Next base: position 778,238,293 of record NC_136063.1, on the reverse strand, counting down.
ATAATGTGTTGGGAAAGATGTTTTGCAACACATATTTTTGTGATCTTTGAAAAAAAAGGCAGATTGGTGATGGGGCGTACGTTATTGAGGTTGTTCACATCTGAAGGGGGTGTTTTTAGAAGGGGGGTAACCTGTCCTGTTTTGAGGACAACTGGGAGGGATCCTTGACTGAGGAAGAGATTAACTAGCCTGGTCCAGTAGGAGAGAGTATTGGTATAGAAATCAATGGCGATGACACTGGGTATTTGGTCAGAAGAATGGTTGGAGGGTTTGGTTTCGAGGATGCATTTGAGGAGATCATCTTCTGAGATGGCGGCAAAGTTCTGCCAAGTGACTAAGGAAATTCGCTCCTCAATGGGGATGGGGTGGGTTACCTGTTCCACCAGTGATTTTACCTTTTGATCGAACAATATAGTGAACTCAGTTGCTTTCTTTGAAGCATCCTCAGGATTGATGGTTTGGGGAGAACAGTTTGGGTTTTTGATGAGGTTGAAAACTTTTTGGGTCTGTTTTTAGCTGAATCAAGGAGGGATCTGAAATGTGATGTTTTTTCCTGGAAGATGTGCTTGTGGTATTTGGATCTTGCTGAACGTAAAAGAGAGATGTTGGAGGGGGATGGAGATTGTCTCCAAATGTTTCTCCAAGATTCTAAGGTTTTTCCTTTCGTCATAGAGAGCTTTATTGAACCAAGAAGCTGAGGGGGTGGGTCTTTTCCTTTTGCTTTGGAGTGGAGCAACCTTGTCGATTTCGACTGTAAGGAGTGAGAGGCAATGGGAAGTGAGATTGTTGACAACTGTATTGGGGTCTAGACTAGGAAGGGAACGCATAGCAGAATCACATAGAGTCTCAAGATCAATGCTTTTTGTGTTGCGGAACCAAGTAAAGGCCCTTTTAGGTTGGCCGAGAGTTATATTGTGAGGGAAAAAATGGAAGGGAATAAGGAAATGGTCTGACCAGTCTACATGGATAGGGGGAGCAATGGTAAGCTGGTCTGATTTAGAAATAACAAGGTCCAGAATTGAGCCCTTGGCTTGTGTAGTTTCCGAGCAGTGTTGGACAAGATCTTTAGCTGAGAGAAAGGTTGCAAGCTTGTTGTCAGCCGAGTCTTCCACGGAGCCCCAGTGGAGATTGAAATCACCTTGGAAGATCTGCTTGTCGGTTTGTGAATATTGGTCACTAATGAAGTCGATAAGTTCCTCCATGAAAGAAGAGCAATTACCAGGAGGGTGGTAGATGGCATGGAACCAGAAGGGTGATCCGTGATGAACTTGGAGTTCTATGGAAAGGCATTCAAATGTGCGGAAGAGGGTGGTGGGAAAGGCTTTGATTTGAAGGGAGTTTCTGAAGATAATCACACCTCCCTCTTGTCTGTTCTGTCGTTTCTGAGGGTAGTCGGTAGGTATCAAAAAATCAAATATAGTGTGAGAGTCATTAAACCAGGTCTCAGTGAGAAAGAGCATGTCCAGATTGTGGTGGGCGATAGTGTCAGAGATTTCCAGTTTGTGTTTGGTTGCAGATCTGCAGTTATGGAGCATACAATGTAGCTCAGACACAACTGTTTTGGTGATGTGAGTGTCTAGACTGATAAGGGAGATAGGGATTACATTCTTGAATGAGGGTGCCCCTTGAGGGGGAGGCTGGTAAGTTCTGACGGGAGAAATGGTCTGAATAGTGAATTGAGTAGAATTGTTACGTGAGGAGAGTGGAGGGGGATTGACGTTGGTGGTCTTGTAGCTAGCCAGTAAGTTGATGACATCTGTGGAGGACAGACTGTGGTTGGCTTTATTGGGGCGCGTGAGCAAGGAACTCCTCGGGAGGTTATTCGGGGAGGGGGATATCTTAGCACTTAAGAGTGAAATGGACGCTTCAAGAGATGAGAGAATCAAGTTTAGTTTCCAGGGAGAGGTGGGCTGAGCATTGAATAAAGGGTGGCTCAATGGTTAAGGGAGGGAGTGGACTGGGCGAAGGAGGACAGGGGGATGTGGGGGGCTGGGGAGAGTGTTGGGGTGCGAGGGTCGGGAGGTGGGGGAGGAAGTGAAGTAGGCAAAGGAGGACAGGGGGCTGTGGGGGACTGAGGAGAGTAATGTGATGCAAGGGAGTGGATGGAGTTACAGTGATATTTTTACTGGTGTTGAGCAGCTGTGAAGAATAGAGATCATACGTAGAAGGAGAAAATTGAGAAGTAGAAATGGAGGGAGAGAGATGGGGGGGGAGGAGGGGGGTTATGGGAAGGCCATGGATACGGTAAGAAGGGAGGAGAAGGGGCTGTACAGGGAGGGGAGGGAGGGAGGTCAAAGGAAGGCCACAGGAATGGGGAGAAGAGAGAGGGTGCAGGCCAGGTACAATGGGTAAGTAAATGTGAATGTGGGGGTACAGGCACCAGGCAGAGTGGAGGGGTTTAGCTAAATGGTAGTTGTGGGAGGAGTGAAGGACTGTGAGGTCAAAGGGAGGGAAGAGGGAAGAAATAGAAAGAGGGGCATCAGGGTTGTGAAGCATAGGGGGAGTGTAGGTTGTGGAGAGATGGGAGGTGTTAAGTCAGAGGGAGGGAAGAGGATGGAATTACAAAGAGGGGGACGCAGGGATGTGAGACAAAGGAGGGGGGAGTGAAGGTTGTAGAGAGATGGGAGGTGTAATAATAGAATTGAAGGTATGAGGTAAGGGGAGGAGCGGAAAGGGGTAAGGAGAAGAGGGGAGGGAGGGGGAGGGTAAGGCGAGTTGATCTGTACTTCAGGTTGTAAGAAAGGTGGCTTAAGTAGGGGGAAATGGGTAGGAATAGGGGGGTTGGGGCGGGAGAAAGCAGTGGAATAATGGGGAGATGCAGGATGTAGAGGTGAAGTGGGGTGTTAAGCAGATGAGGTAAGGGGAGATGTAGTTGGGAAGGGGGCAGAATGGGAGGGGAGGGAACAAGAGAAGCGGGGGATAAAGGGTAGATCTGTGACTCCTGGGAGAGCAGTCTGAAGCAATGTGTGGGGGTCAAGGGGGAGAAAGGCAGAAAGTAGACAAGCTAGAAGAAGAAGAAGAAGAGGAAGAATCTAAAGAGATCATAGTCACAAGGGTGGGATGAAGGGAGTGGAAGAGGTGGTCAAAGAGAGAGAGACAGGAGTCTGTAGCTTGGATCATGACAGTGCCATTGTTATAAAGTGTAATGGTGAGAGAGCCATTAAAGCAAATGGAGGGGGAAATTTGTAACCGCTTCCCATGCGGGAAAGAAGAGGAGGAGGAGAAGACGTTGAAGGAATTCAAGTAGCTGGAGGACCAGGAAGGGATGTCGTCAGTGAAGAAAATGAAGTCATTTTTGATCTGCCATAGAAGCCCATTATGGAATTGGTCAACAAAGAGGGAATCTGGAAATTGTTCAATGGTGTTATGCTTGAACCTTTTTGCTGATGCTCTGGGCAGAATAGGGGGATGAATTACTTTGAAGCAGTTGATTCCAGACTTAAATTGAGTGGAAGCCATGATAAGGAGATGAGGTGAAGACATGGTGGGGTGGATAGAAAAAGGGGCCACTTGGGTAGTGATAGCGCAAAGAAGTAAAATAAGAGGGGTGCGCATATTCCGGAAATCAAGTAAGAATAAAACCAAGAGGAAAGCGGTCAGATCAGGACCAAAGTGAGATACCTAACAAGGCTAAAAACAGGCAGGAAGGTAGAGGGGAGAAGCAGCATCTGAGTATTTTAGGGGAAACCAGTGGTCAATGCACGAGTGTCATTAATGGAGTTCTTGATTATTCCAGTATGGTGGAAAGTGGTGAGTTGTCATGTCCGAGAAAGCCGCCACAGTAACAGGATAGATCATTCCTTTTTCTATTTCCAAAGTCCAAGGACCACTTTGATATGCATGCGTACCTCTTCTATTTCTAATAGTAGAAGAGGAAGCCCAAATTGGGATGCCCTATCCAAGGTGACCGCTATAGATTGAAAGATCTTTCCTCCTTCTATTTCCAAACCCACTTAGTCATGTGTGCATACCTCTTCTATTTCTATAGTTGAAGAGGAAGCACCAAATGGATGCCCTATCCAAGAAGGGCACCAAAAATTGAAAGAACATTCCTCTTTCTGTTTCCAAGCCCACTTTGTCATGAGTGCATACCGCTTCTATTTCTGATAGTGAAAGAAGTTGATAATGGTGAGTATTGCTTAGAGATGATGATGATACCAACACAGTTTTATTTTCGGGTACACAACGGTGAAGCCCTAAGTCACTGCCTGTATTCTTTGCATCCCCACCATAAATACAGGGGTCTATGAGAGCTGTGGTGGCAGTTACTAACTAGATGTACAAGGCCTCCCGCTGTACTGAGCCTGTATTACAGCCTGGGGCTCAGAGTGACTGCATGCTCCGACATCAGAGGCAGCACCGCCGCAGGGGCTAGGTGCAGGGAGTTTGTGTCTGCCAGTAGATCTCCAGGTCGGGTGGAATGTGTTGCCTCTGCTGCAAGGGCCCAGTAATTTAGCCCCTCGCTACACCTATATCCTCAGCAGCGGGGTGGGCAAACAAGCATCACCGCAGCAGTTCTAGGGGCAAGGGGGAATCGGCCCCCTCTCACACAGGCCCCAGCGTCTGCCCCCGCACTCACTGCCAGGCCGCAAGGCTCTGCAGTCTCGTCTTCCCATGGAATCTGCCTGGATATTTCCAGCCCCTCTGTGTTCGAAAGCCCCAACCAGTCACCAGTCCGTGGGGATCCGCTCTGCAGCGTCCAGGGACGCCGTTCCTCATGTAGCAGCAGTAAAACCGGCCGTTTGTTTTTTTTGGGTTTTTTTTGTCCTCATTTTCCACCATGATAACAAAGGTATGACAGGTCTACCTTTTCAATCTCGCTGTCTCAGTATATTTACTGGAAGGGATTATATAGTGGTTGGGGCACCCAAAACCCTACAGCGAGATTAGCAAACTTCAAGACTTGTACACCAAGACCAAGCATACGTGGAGCCTGCCTTTTTCCAATCAGAAAGGGAAGCCAGGAAATCAAAGACCAAGGCGGCGTAATCATTGGACCTTTTTTATTTTATTTTTATTGGGAATATGGTACATACAGGGACAAAATTCATCAATTATTACATTCACAATTACAGCACAAGTCAAACAATCAACGTATTTACAAAAAAATTTGCGAAGAGGCCTGACAAAAAGAGGAAATAAATTACGAGAGAAGGACACTTTAGGGGATTTAAAAGAGTGAGCCTGTCAGTCCATCACATTCTGGCAGTTCTCCAGTTTGTTACAGGAGCCCAAAGACGAAGACCCTTCTTACGCTTCCTAATACCTTTGAATTCATAAAGGCATGATTCCATATTGTGGATTTCCAACAACCTGGACAACCACATCTGGAAGGACGGAGCAATCGCGTCCTTCCATGCAGCAGAAATTAAAATTCGTAGTACTGCAACAGATAAAAACAATAAGGCTCTTTCATCCTCCCCCAGACCCAACTTAGAATCTATGCCAAGCAACATTAAAGTAGGGGATAGATCAATAGAATGACCTAGCAGCCCCTCCCAAAATTTAATTATCTCATTTTTAACAGCGTCCAGCCGATTACAGAAAAAGAACATATGTGTAATGTCAGCATGGCTTTCATGACATCTGGGGCAGCTGTCATTTTCACTTATACCCCATGCATATAGCTTCGCAGGTGTATGATATAAATAAAAAATGGTTTTATAATGTTGGGCGCGAAGATTGGATGCCCGTAATACATTTTTGTTCAATGAAAGAGCGAGATCTACATCCACATCAGGATCCCCCAATTTTAGAGCCCAATTAGATTCTACCTTATCAATATCATCCGGGATTCGCTCCAATAGACAGTTATAAATAATCGTGATCTTACTACATCCTCTATGAAGTATCTCAATCATAGGAAATTCAATTGTCGAGGAAATCCTAGGCCTAACCGACCTAATCATACGGGTAACTTGGCCGTATAATAGCCAGTGGCTATCTGGAATACCATATCTTTCCTGCAAACTCTCGAATCCCAAGACTTCACCTCCTACCAATATATCTCCCAAAGATTTAATCCCCATTCTCTTCCAAACCTGCAAATTTCTATCAGTTTTCAGATGGGGAAGGAGAGACGAGTTACATAGTTGTACATAGGGATTTACTTTCGGGATATTAAAAAGTCTCATAATAGCTTTCCACACCTGCCATACCCCATACAGTGTCTTCAACCTCGTTTTTTTAAAAAAGCGTCATTCTAGTTCACTCTGCATTAAACCTGCAGCCCTACCACCCAATAACATTCTATAAATCTGGGGGGGCGGCTGTCCATCTATGTTCCCAGGTCCTGCATCAATTGGAGATTCAGATTGAAATAGGGCGGTCATTTGAACCAAGAGACAGGCCCAATGATATAGTCTTAAGTTTGGGAGAGCCATCCCACCCCGTTCTCTAGGTAACGTCATTAAGTTTGTAGAGCGTCTTACCCTTCCATATTGCCAAACAAATCTAATAAACACGGATTCCAAATGTTTCATAATCCTGTCTTCTATTGCTAAAGGAATAGCGCGAAACAGGTACAGCACTCTCGGAAACATACACATTTGAACTGAATTCACCCTGCCTACCAGTGAAAGATGTAGCACGTTGTAGTATCTTGGCATTCCCTATGCTACCCTTCTCTCCCTCCATTGGAATGTTCATATGATGCACCTTTCAGAATGTTAGTGTCCTGCCAGTGAGTTCACAGTTGGCTGGGCTGAGTACCTTGATGGATGCTCCTGGTGGGGTCTCTCTATACAACTTAGAATAAAGCATCACTAAATACCACTCAACGTGTGGACTTTACATCATTACATTCATGGCGACGATCTTAAGAAAGAACCTACTTTTGTCAAGTCAAGAAGTACTTCAAACTACAAATTATCAAGAAATTAATCTACAAAGTCTGAAAGGACCTCCTGCAACAAGAAAAGCTACTCCAACTGCCAGCAAGACCCCACCATTGACCTACAACCGGTCGCCCACAGCAGTCTGGCAGTCGTCCTGTGTAACACGCGTGTGTGCACGCTCTTACCTGCTGCCTCCTTGAGAGTTTCTGTGACGCCGTTGTAGAGTCTCTGTGACGCATCGTCATCTGCCTCATCTCCCGTTTTGGAAAAACGCCGTGAGCCACCCTGCTAAGCGTCACTGTACGTGCCGCCATGTTTATTTTAGAACCTTTCCGAGCGTTGTCTTCATTGTCTGCCTCAACGTTAGTTACGTTTCTTCAGTCAGCGAGACAAGTGCCATTTAAAGTTTCCCTTTCACTTGTTTGGTCTTTGTAAATGCAGCAGACCGAACACCGTGTAAAATCGAAGGTACTGGTTTTTCATGCTGGAAAGTCGGAAACAAAATCGTACTCTGTTTGTCATTACATTATGGATTATCGGGAGCAGAGATCGAGCTCCGGCGTTCTCTCCATGTAGCCTCCTATTTTTACAAGATGATTGGCACACTAATAACATTTAAGTTTTAGCGTTTAGTAGTAAATAAATCTTGCTTGTTAACCTCATTTCGGTGACAGGCACACCACTGTCAATACAGTTTTTTTTAAGTTTGTTCTTCATTTTTGATATTTTTCGGGGGCAAGCATCGAGCCCCGGTGTTTAAAACATGACTGTATGTTTGTGTGTGATCTTAAACTCCTGTGCTGAATTTTTTTTCTCGTTTTTAATTGCATTAACGTTAAGGAGCAGTGCAACGTGTACTTTTCTAATAATACAGTGTTTACATGTCGAAACATAGCACTTTGTAGGCGCAGGACAACAGGAGGTGTGTTTCGTTTTTTTTTTTAAGTCCTCCTCTCTGGCTAAATATTTTTGGTGTACTCGGCTGTGTCCCACAAAGTCATGTTTCATTCTTTTACAGTGGGTTTGAGTCCCAGCTGTTCTGTTGTTATGTTCTGCAATGGGTCCAAGTCCCTTTTGCTTACAATGGGTTTTAGTCCCATTTTGTTTAATTCAGATGTGTTTGCTTTGGGTTCCAGTCCCATTTGCTTACTGTGGGTTTCAGTCCCACCTGTTTATTTTACATTGGGTTTCAGTCCCATTTGTTTACAAGAAGTTTTAGTCCCACTTGCACCATTTCTTTGTATTTGCGATGGGTCTTAGTCCCATTTGTTTGTAGAGGGTTTTAGTCCCTTCTACTTTATTTAATGTTTTTACTATGAGTTTCAGTCCCATTAGTTTGTAGTGGGTTATAATCCCATCTACTTAATTTTTAATTACTGTAGTGGGTTTTAGTCCCACCTGACACTATGTCAGTTGTCCACACGGACCTCGTCTATTTTTATTTTATGCCCTGTTGGGAGTGTGTATTTTTTTCAGAGGAGCTTTGCTAAGGTTATAGTCCTATAGCATTATTTATCTAGTGTTTTGAACTTGTTTTGTGTTTTTATTCACATATACTAGTTTACCAGTCACTTTTAAGAGTCTAAGTTTTTAAAGTTTTACATCCACATATTTAGCTTGTGTTTCTCTATCTATGTGCTTTTATGCTTTATATGCTAAATATGTTTAGATTTAATGTATTTTATTGCAACTTTTACACTGTTATCTCTTGCATTGCATATTGTAGTTTGCTTTGAGGTAATAGTGTTTTGATGAAGTTTCACCTTTTCGATTCCTCATCTTTCTTGTTCTTGAAACGTAGTCTTCTTTTAGTCTTTCGCTTTTCTTATTGTCTTCCTTTGTTTCCTTCCTTTATAGTTCTATAAGAAGAGAGGATGGTTTATATAGATTATATGGTGTAAGAAAGGAGGATGGTTTATACGTTTTTTCATTCTTCTTTCTTTATTCTATTTTTATGAGTATTTTCTCTTTGCTGTTCCTTTTTCCACTTTTGCTTAATTCTCTAGGTTTCTTTTCCTTCTATTCTCCATTGCTATTTTTAGCTTTTTGTTATCTGTTTGAGAGGAGAGGATAATGTAGTATCTTGGTTTTCCCTATGCTACCCTTCTCTCCCTCCATTGGAATGTTCATATGATGCACCTTTCAGAATGTTGGTGTCCTGCCAGTGAGTTCACAGTTGGCTGGGCTGAGTACCTTGATGGATGCTCCTGGTGGGGTCTCTCTATACAACTTAGAATAAAGCATCACTAAATACTACTCAACGTGTGGACTTCACATCATTACACACGTCTATTCTTTTTAATTCCGTTTACATTTTATTAATAAGCGGCAAATAATTCTCCGTGACAATCTTTCCCACAGTGGCATTGATTTTAACCCGCAAGTACGTGGCAGAATCAACAAATCTATAGTCAGTTTTAATAATATTCTTGGAACATATTACCTGCGTTTTTGTTTCATTTAATAGGTACCCTGACTCACTACCAAACGCTTTGGCCATCTCCACCAGGATAGGGAGGGACTGCTGTGGATTAGTTGTTATAACAGCAAGGTCATCGGCATATGCCAAAATTTTATTTGAATAACCATTAAAAATTACTGGGTTTATTCCGGGGCAGGAAAGGTTGCCCTGAATAAGGGGGTCAATGTATAGGGCAAAGAGGATAGGGGAGCAGGGGCACCCCTGACAGGTTCCCCTCTTGATATTAATCACCCCTGATTTCTCACCCATGGCAGTCACCCAAGCTGTAGGTTCTACGTACATGGCTTTAAGGGCTCCTATAATGTTAAGGCCGAATCCACTTGCCGCTAAAACAGTCCAGAGAAAGCTCCAATCGACACGATCGAAAGCCTTCTCTGCGTCGAGCAGGATCATGGCCTCTTCCCCCCCCCGCGGCAGCCTGGGCGTCAAATAATGATATTGCCCTGCATGTGTGGTCAGTTGTACCCCGACCTGGGACAAACCCATGCTGCCACGGGGATACAAGACTACCAATGATCCTGCCCAACCTCTTAGCCCAGATTTTTTAGAAGAGTTTTGTGTCAGAGTTAATCAATGTAATGGGGCGATACGATCCTGCCAGTTCCGCTGGTTTCCCCTTTTTGTGATAGATTACAATATTTGTCTCTTTCCAGGAGTCGGGTATCGTACCTGAGCACATAACCCCGTTAAACAGATCTAGTAAGAGTGGAGCAATTTCTGCTTCAATAGCTTTATATACTTCGAGGGGAATCCCATCAGGACCTGATGCCTTCCCAGAGACTAATTCCCGCAATGCTGACTTAACCTCTAATAATGTAATCTCCTCATCAAGTTATTTTTTGGTTGATTCCTGTACTAGAGGGCCAGAATCTAGGAGTCCTTCGCCTGGTTTTTTACTAGGTCCTTCATGCTCATAAAGCCGCTGATAAAAACTTCTCAAATACCCTGAGGATATCTTTAACTTCCGTATACCCCACCCCATCCTCTTCAATACGGACAATGGTGTTCCTAGCCTTTTCCTGTCTTAACTGGAGGGCAAGCGCTCTCCCTGCTTGCTCACCGGTCTCATACCTTTTTACCCTATTCGACTGATATTCACCTACAGTCTTAATGGCTAATCCTTTCTGGAGTGCGGCTTTAGTTACTAAAAGAGTTTCCTGGCTTACGGTGGTATTCGCCCCTGTGGCTATATCTTTCACGTGTTGTTCTTCAGCTTTCAATAATTCTGTCATTAGAGCCTCGACCTGACCCCTATCTTCCCTTCTCAGCCTGGCCGAACAACTGATGGTCTCGCCCATCAGAGCCACCTTAAAAGTTTCCCAAACCATATTCCTAGAAGTGCTGTATCTGTTTGCCGCAAAAAATTGTGTAACCAATTTTTTTAAATGATCCGTGAATCTGATATCACTAAGTAGCTTCTTCTCAAAAGTCCAAGAGTTTATTTCCCTTTTCCTGTGACCTACATTATATGATAAAATTAAAGGATTATGGTCTGATACCACTCTAGGGAGTTTAGTGATATCCACTTTAGTTATTTCTGACGCAGAGATGAGGAAATAATCTAACTTTGTATATCTTTGCGCTGGGTTAGAGAAATAAGTAAATCCATAGTCCAGAGGAAATTTAGTCCCCCAGACATCCTGCATCCCATGGGAGCCCAACAGAGATTGTATAGATTGAAAAACCTTGGGCTTACGGCCCATATATGGTGTGGAGCCAGCCCAGTCTGCCGAGATATTAGGATCCCCTGCTATTATCAGCGGGGTAGACCACCCCACTAATTCGGCTTCAAGAAAATCAATATCTCAGGCTCATCCAGATTTGAGTCATACGTTGCACATAGCGTAAAGCCCAGATCTAATTCGGCGATTGCCCATCTCCCATTACTATCTGCTTTCGCTTTTTTACTTTACCTAAGGACCCTCGGATTAAAATAGCAACCCCACGAATTGTGGACGTCTGTGTAGAACATACAGCTAGTTCAAAGCCACTAGGGCAAAGTTGTCTGCGTTTAGCCCGTGGGAGATGGGTCTCCTCTATACAGATGATATCTATTCTTTCGTGTCTTAGCAGATATGCCAGCCTATGTCTCTTCCTCCAGTCGTTCAAGCCTCCAGCATTAATAGTACATATTCTAATGTTTGCCATTAAATTGTGCTTGTATCACAACAATCAAATCCTTTATCATGATATTATCCATTACATCATATCTTTGTCCTAGGCTGTACCACTTCCCTTTTCCCCCCTTTTTCCACCCAATCACCCCCCAAACCCTTCCCTCGTCCCACCCCCCCACCCCTTCTGCCCTCTTCTACCTCCCTCTCACCCCTCCACCCCCCTCTACTCTCCCCTTTACGTGAGGCACACAGACCTGGTCTGTGCAAGTGATGGAGTGCAGTGACTGCAGCGAGGACGCTTGTGAACTAATCCGATTATCTACAGTGTTTGTGGAGCCCAAACGAAACAAAAATACTTCCCATCATTAACCAACTTAACGGTTCGAGGATCTAATAGCAATCACATATGACTCAAGCCTGCAGCACTGCTATTTAAATCAATTATTTCCTGCAACATATTTTAGGCATCAATATCAGACAGTCAGAGTGAGTCCATATACTCTTCCACCTTGATCTCGGAAGAGAAAAATAAAGTCTTGCCATTATTGATAATCTTTACCTGTGCAGTGTTTAGCAGGAAGGCCTGCAAATTTTTATCCTGACAGGGCTTAATCATTTCTCTCAGTCGCCACCGCCTCTCTACTGTGGTGTGGCAGAAATCTGGCCTAACAAAAAAAGAAATCCCTTCAGAGCTTCTTTTCGCATTTGGTCTTGCTAGATCTGATATTGCTTGCTGTAAGATAAAATTTCCAATGAATATCAGGACTGCCATTGGGTAATCCCCCTCCTTAGTATTTCTTTTTGCCTTGAAAGGGGTACGGTGATCTCTCTGAATTTCAGTGGACCAGTTCCATCCATTCAGCTCGGGGAAGGCCTGAGTAAATAGTTTGATTATATATGCTCTAATGTCAGACCCTTCTGAGCCCTCAGGAATTCCCAGCACTTGCAAATTGTTCCAGCGTAGCCTGTTTTCCATTTCCTCGAGCTTCCAATGGACATCAGTCATTTGAGCACCATATGAGCCAACTTTAGAAACTGTTTCCGCCACCTCCGCTTCTGTAGATACAATCCTGTCTTTCTAAATTAGCCACTCTATCGCCAGTGGTAGCACAGACCTTTGATAATTTTCTAACTACCCCCTGCATTTTTTTCATAGCAGTGAGGGCTTTCTGATTATCCTTGTGAGTTTCCTCTCTATGCGCTATAATCTCCTGGTGTATTCTTTCTAAAAGTGACATGTGGGCGGATTCCAGACCAGAACTATCCTGTAGAGAGTTACCATAGGGCTGATCCCAACTTGACTCATATTGAACAGTGGATGTCACACCCTTATTAGTACCACCGGAAACCTTTAAGGCTGTTGCTGGTTGATCTAATTCTGGATCGCTTTCAGAGTCTAGATCGGAAGAGCCAACTTCTTCATCCTCCGACCATTCCTGGCCATCTGAAGCAGAGTAAAAAGCCTCACTTGAGGCATTCTCCCCCCCCCCCTTCAGGACTCGGTCACTTAATACCTCTGTGCCACCACTTTCCTCTACAACAGAAGTTGACTATTTTGTTGAGTCATTTGTGACACCCAAACATGTTTCCAATTCTGAGGGGGCCAGACTTAATGCATTACTCTGGACTAGCACAATATTCGCCTGATGTGTCTCATTTATATTTGAGTCCATGTGCTCAGCCATATTCCTAGTTGTACAATCCACCGCTATTTGTATTTCGCCCTCCTTCAACTTGTTTTCAGTTTCTGGAGAAATCTTAGCGCGGGTAGTACCCTTGTTAGATGCTAGACAATCCTGGGGGTACTTTATCTCAGCCCCAGTCCCAGTAACAGCCTTTGTTTCAGTTAATATGAGCCCTTCATCATTCATAGACTCGACAGCCCCCATCACAGCCTCTTCAGTTCCTTTCTCCTTACCAGCTTTGGCGCAAAGTTCCGTGATTGTTGCTGTCGCTAAACGCGTCCGTGCTCCTGCTGGCTGCTGTATCTGTGATTGCTTCCTTTTGCTGCGTTCGTCAGCCTGGGGTGTATGCACCCCTCCGGGCTCAGCCAATTCTTCCTCCCTTAGAGCTTGCTGCTTCTTCTTAGCGCCGGGGGGTTTACTGGTGGAGTTTACTTTGGGGGCCATAGCTCTGTGAGAGGTAAAATCTCTCTCCAATGCCTGAGAAAAGCAGCCTCTCCCGACCGGCTTCTGGCTTGAATAACTCCCGGCGTCTGCAACTCCTGCGGCGTCCCTCAGCTGAGAGCGCTTACAGCTCTTGCCTTTACTCCGCCTTCCAGCTGAATCAAACCGCTTCCACCTCGGCAGCACGACAGCGAGGATATTTGACAGATCCTGCAGAATCTGTGTAGCAGAGCCACGGCAGGCGAGCATAGACTGCATCAATTCCACTCACAGAGCGTCTCTCCTTAAAATCCGTTCAATGGGACAGGCTGTAGGTCCCGGGCTGTTTTCGCCATCCTCAATATTACCAGTGAGCCGACATTGTTTTGGCGAGTTCCGCAGAGTGCATCCCGCGGTTCACTCGCGGGCAGACCCGCTCAAAACTCGAACGAGCGGCAGCTGACGCGGCGCGCCCGCACCACGCCCGGTCCTTCAGAGCTCCAGTTTACAGCGTCCTCCTTGCAGCGCTGCTACAGCCACTAGTGAGCAGCCGCAATCTTGCCTCTCCCTTGCGTAATCATTGGGCCCGGGAAAAAAAAAAAAACAAGGACCATTAGTTCCACTTAAGCAGATGCCAAAAAGTTCTTTTGTTACTTTTCCCGGATCTTACCAGATCAAGTTTGGAGACCTGCAAGACAGAAGCTTGCCAGTCTAGGAGTGTAGACGGCTGTTCATCTTTTCCCCTCTTGCATATCTCTCTTCTGGCTAGTAAGATAGAATAAAAGAGGAGATTGTTTGCCGGGGTCCGGACTCCGTCTACCACTCCGAAAACCACAAGAGGGAGATCAATTGAAATCTGGGAACCCAAAGACAAGGATAAAAGGTTGCTGATAGAGGTCCAGAGGGCTGAAATGGAGGGACATTCATAAAACATATGGGCATCCGTTGCTGCTACTAGTCCGCACCTAGCACATGCTATGGAGGAATTTTGCACAAATGTTGCCAGCCTTTGAGGTGAATAATATGCTCTATGGAGCGTAAAAAGAGGGTTCCTACGCAACCATGCGGGCATCACAATGTCTCACAGAACCTTGAAAGAAGCAAGCCAGCGATCTCTTAAGTTGCAATCCACTAGAGAAGAGCCCCATAATAGATCAGGGAGTTGGAAATCACCATCGGACTCCTCTAATATCAGATTGTACCATAGGGACACCTCTTTCTTGCCAGATGGTTTATCCAAAAGTACAGACTCCAACTGGTTGCCACACCCAATTGTAGATAGACTTCGATAAGAGGCCCCCAGGGCATAGGATCGTGCCCAACCGGTCATTTGGATGTACTTAAATTTAGAAAAATTGGACCGTATCTTAGATCTTAAAACATCCCAGGGCAGTAGGTTTCCTTCCATAAATAAATCCCCCCATACCTCCATCCCTGCATCCTGCAATGGGGCAGCTAATCTATCTTCCAGCCACCCAGGGTTCCAAGGAGAGCTCCACAATGGAGCCCTACTCGAGAAGTATCCAAGCTTTGTTACGCCCCTCACTTTAGCCCACATTTTCGCCATCTCTTGTAGTATCTTTAGTTTAATTTTTTTTTAAACTTCGGGTCTCCGAATTTGAATAAGAAACCAGGCTGTACTTCTCCTTCACCCTTGAGTAAAGCTAAAAACAAGCTACCAACCCCATGGTCTATAATGCATCTTTAACAGCATTCGTGTGTGTGATAGCTGGAAAGCCCAAGCATAGATTTGCAGATCGGGAGCTGCCAAACCACCCTTCTCTCTTCGTCGCCTAAGCTTTTCCCACGCAATCCTTGGGATTTGCTTATTCCAAATGAATATCTCCCTGTAACTTAGATATAACTAATGGGCCAAAAAAAGAGGGATAGTGTTAAATAAGAATGAGATCTTAGGCAAAATGGTCATCTTAACTAGATTGACTCTCCCCAGGAGAGACAAGGGGAGATGTAACCAGGATTGCATCAATCTTCGACAGTCCTTAGCTATCACCTCAAAGTTAGTTGACCGGCCGTTTGTTGTGCGGCTCAGATAAGCTGCGTCCGCTTGCGGTCCCCTGGTCCTGTCTGATTCAGCTGTTTTCCAGATCGGACTCTGCTGCACTCTGCGTCGGGTTGTCCGGGAAGTTCACATGGGTGTCAGGAGATGTTCCTGATGCTTTTTAGGCGATTTTCAGGATTTTTCCCCTTCTAGGGTCCGGAGCTTCACCGGATCACGTCCGCCATCTGAGGTAGGCGGGGGCGCACTAAGAGTTCCGATGGGAAACAATGTTTCTAAAACAGCTCTGTATGCTTGCAGTAACTAAAAAGTAAATGTTGTTTTCCTAAACCAATCCCTGCAGAGTATAACCCAGGCAACCGTTAGTCCCCTTCGCAAAGTCTGGTTCTGACATTGTATGCAGATTGAAGGATGTTGCGGTAGTTATCACTTGCCAGCCTGTAGGGTCATCGTGGCAGGCAGCCCCTCATCGGGGCGCTGGTACACACATACAGACAAGCCTGCATGTAGAGGTTCCCTCGGATTGCCGTGGAAGCAAAATGGCTGCGTGCATTGATCGGGATCCACTTTCACCTTCGTTCGTTCTATTGTTCGTAATTCCTCCTTCGAACAGTTTAATGTTTACAATATCGCTGCTTCATAGACCCATTTGGATGTTCCCAGGGTCGCGGACTTTGCTATAGGATGAAGAGCTAATGTGACACTGATTGCTAGCTGGTTGGGGTTTCTAGGTACTGAGGTGAGTTTCTGGTACACCACAATTCACTAATGTCCTAGGTCTCTGTGCACAGTTCTGTGTATGAGCAGAAATCCTTGCAACAATACATACGCACTGACTTTCCCTGATATCTTTCCTTCTCTCTAGCATGAGCTGCATGCTCCCAAACACTGAGTTCTTCTAACAGTGTGTGTTGAGGCTTTTGTTTTATCTCATACAAAATCCTCCACAAGTTTTCAATATTTCTCACATTAAATGTACTATAACATGGACATGCCAGTACACCTTCCTTCCCAGCGATCTTGTGCCTTTGCTTAACCCAAATACAAGTGTGTAACCTTACATTTATCGCCAGAGATTTGCCAGTCTTAAGTTAATTATAATTTGCATCCCTGCTATGCACAATATTGTTATCAATTATGTCATTTAAGATGCTGCTGTGATGTTAGCAAGTATGTCATAGAACAGCTCATGAGTTATGTAATAATTAGCTGTGCATGGCTAGGGCGTGAGTTATAGTTACCTTAGGTTACAAATTATAGTTACTTGACATACCTATGACTGTTGAATTTCAGTGGCTTTGTTAATTTAAAACAGTATGTTTTAACTGTAATTTTCATTTTACTATAATGTCCCTTTAACCTTTATTTTTATCAGTTAATTTCCAAGGTTTTCTTTAATGCAAATGAAGATATTATTGCTATATCTAACCATAAAGTCACTTTAACCTTTAGCTTTGTCAGTGAATTTCTTGTTTTTTCCCTGTAAAACCAATATCATCCTCATAAGTCTAAGATTCACACACACGTTTTTGGCCCAACAAGTGTTAACATAACATTACAGGTGTATTTGTAAAGCGCACGTTCGCCCCAGCAACGGGGAATCTTGGCGCTGAAATAACAGATGCATATTGTTACCCAACTCAATGGTACTCATTTAATCGACCTCAAATGGATGAAAGGCTGAGTGGACCCACTGGGATTTGAACCTGTGACCATGATGTCCAACACAGGCCCCTGCAGTGGATGCATTAGTCCACTGAGCCACCAGATCCAGCTGTTAAGTAATCCAGACGAGAAGCAGAGAATGTAAAAGTAGTTTATTCGAGTAGAAATACAACATCACCAGGGAGCGTCCAGTGCCATCAATATCCAACCTCCAACTGAACCACAGAGCATGGCACGGACCTTACACTCCAGAATGAACAAAGAATGAAGGGTCCATGCCGAGAACATGGTTGCCAAGTAAAAGAAACATAGCAACCAGGTACACAACACATCTTCCTCCTTAACCAAAAAAACCAGAGAGGAAACAGAAAAAAATATCACATATACAACTTATTTCTAATGAAAGTAACAAAATCAATTTGGGAACAGACGCCCTAATATTGACATGAGAACTGCTGGTGGCAGTGGACATAGTGGGAGCAGGAGAACTGAGATTCTCCATACTCTGTTCGCCACTATGTTGAATGTCGTCTAGAACCATGGGACTACTACCAACAATGTCCTCAGTATCAAAATTGTGCCTGGGTGCAAGGCATTCCTCACGATACAAGTTCTTATTACCTTTGAGCACAGCAATTTAGCTAAGATTCCATACTTTGCCACTGGAAAGTCTAACTGAGTTTTTTAAAACACCTCTTACAGTAAATTGTCCCATAAATTGGCTTTGACCCTTCAGAACTCTCCAATGTTTTTTTACTTTAACCAGCATACCAACCTGGAAAATTGGGTCAATTTTGGAGCCTTTCTTTGAATCAAATCTATGCCTATTGACCACATGAGTTTTTTCAATCTTTTTCCTATCTAAGTCAATACGACTCCTGGTGGAAGTGACTAACCAAGAAGGGCTACTTTTGGTTCTTGGTAATCTTTCCCTCATAATTTCAAAGGGGGAACAATCAGTCATGTCATTGGGAGGGGTTCTATACTTCCACATGGTTTGCACTACTTGAAATTCCCACTTGTCATTCTCAACTCCAGTGATTTGTATGGTGCTCTTAAGTACCCTATTTAATCTCTCAATGACACAATTACCACTAGGGTTATATAAAGAAGTGGTACAATGTATGACACCAACCTTTTGTAAATAGTCCTTGGCCTTGTTAGAAATGACTTGTACCCCGTTGTCAGTGATAACACGGATGGGTAAACCTTCCACGGTGAAAGTTTCATCAAGAAATAGCAGTACAGTATCAGTGTTTATTCTCTCTACAATTTGTATAACAGGCAATCTAGAGAATATATCAACATCAGCTACAATGAATTTGTTTGTTGGACCTCTGGGGCCCATAATATCCATAGCAATAGAGTGAAATCGTTCTTAGAAGTCCAGCCTTCAAGGATACATTTCTGAACTTTTTGCAAAGTGTGGTCTTGCAGGTATTCGGTAGACCATTTTGCATTCTTGATGGGTAGGGGACCCTCATCATGTACTAGAGCAATTTGAAAATCGTCCCAAGGATTATGGAAATGCTTCTTAAGGGATAAGGGAAGTCTGAATAAAAAGTCAGCAGTGACATTCTCTTTGCCAGGGACATAAACAATTTTTGTAAATAAAATCTTGCAGTCTCATGGACATTCTGGCAATTCTTGCAGAGGCATTCATCATACCCTCAGCAGTGAGCAAACGTACTAAGGGTTTATGATTGCTACGGATCTCACATTCCTTGCCCCAGACAAACACCCTAAAATGCTCCAAGGCCCACACACAGGCCAAAGTTTCCCTTTCAATAGTTGAGTATTTTTCTTCAGAAGGGGTCAGAATTCTAGAGGCATAAGCAATAATAGTTTCTTTACGCTTCTCCAGTTTCTGTGCAAGCACCGCTCCTAAGCCGTTTGAGCTAGCATCCGTAGTAATAACACAAGAAAAAAGGGGTCAAAACTATTGAGAGCTGTTGCATTTTCAATGGCATATTTTACATCCTTAAACTCTTTCTCACCCTCCTCACTCCATGTAAATGTGCTATTGTTTCTTAGTAACTGTCTAATGTTGAACACTCTGCATGAGAAAGTCGGAATGTATTTAGCGTAGAATTCAGTCAACCCTAAGAACGACCTTACATCGTCTTTTGAAGTAGGAGAAGATGCTTTAACTAGCTCAGGTTAGGGTCTGATGCCATCCTCACAAAGTACATGACCTAGATACGTCATTGATGTAACCCCAAATTTATATTTTGTATGCTTCACAGTCAATCCATTAGAAGATAATCGCCTTAGAACTATATCCAAAGCATGATCATGATCGATTTTGGTATTAGCAAGCACAAGGATATCGTCCTGAAAACAAGCCGCATTTTTATAATCCCCAAAGATGTTGTGCAGAGTACACTGGAACACAGCTGCCGCTGACGCCATGCCAAAGGGCATTTCTTTTGAATTGGTAACACCCAAAGAGTGTAACAAATGCAATTAATTTTTTACAATTCTCATCAAGGACAATTTGATGGTAGGAGGCAGAAAGATCAATACAGGAAAATAACTTTGCTTTTTCTACTAGTCCCAACATTTCAGAAATCCAAGGTAAGGGAAATTGGTCAACTAAAATATTGCTATTAAGGTGGCACAAATCCATGCAAAGTCTGATGTTACCATTGGCCCGGCAATGACAATGGAGAAAACCCATTCAGAAGACTCAATCTTCTCAATAATATTACTCTCCACCAATTTATCAAGTTCCTTTTCTACTTCCTTTCTCACTGCTATGGAAATATTCCTTGCTTTAAAGATTTTGGGACAAGCATTATCCTTTAAAAAGGTCATGTGTCTAAAGTTTGTCAATTCACCAATTCGTCTCTAAAAACCTCTGGAATTTTGCTCAACAAAATGTTACTGTATTTTTCTGACTCTCCTACAGTCATTATCAGGGTTATTAGGGTTCAGGAAAATATCAAGTTTTCCTTGCTGGAACCATCCTAAGACAGATGGTCCTTGTTTAGAAACATACAACCTTGCAACACATGTACGGTCCTTGAACTTGAAAACAAGTAAACGAGATCCAATAATTTATATTCTTTCTCCTGAGTACCCTTCAAGGTTGATGTCAGGAGGATCCAAATTGGACCCAAACTTTTCTACAAATTTGGTATCCAAAATTTTCATGTCGGAGGGATGGTCGGAAGCAGAAGCGGGGAGGCCGTATATGGTCAATAGTGAAGCTTTTATTGGGTTCTTAGAGTACTCAAGAGGGTTAAAGAAACACAAAGGAAGGGTCGTGGTACAGTCTTGGGATGTTACAGCTCTTCTCCTGTTATTAGATGTCCGGTCTTCACTTCTGGCTGACTTGCTACTACGGGTTTCAGGGGTCCTCCGATATTGGGAAACCTATTACGGGTTTCAGGGGTCCTCCGGTCTTGGGGAAACCTATTACGGGTTTCCTGGTGTTCTGCCCGGTCCCTTGGATACCTCAAACAAAAAGAGAGTGGCATCAGGGTCTGTCTGTGAAAGGGGATTATTTAGGGCTACCGTCACCCCACCACTGAAGTGAAAGCAATAAAGAAGGTTTGTGCACTTTGTTGGAGCAACTTAAGCTTCTGGGCGATAGATGGGTCTGCTTAACTGGGCTGTAGGCACTATACTATAGTGAGGCCGTTTTAGCAGGGAAACGTAGGGTGGTGTAAAAATAGGTTAGGAAGGAGGCAATTGGAATAAACACCCCTCCCGAATAGTGTACACCCACCCCTTCCCTAGACCCTTGTCCCGCCACGTACCGCCAGTGGCCACAACTCTCCTGAGTTGTGGCGGCTTTTGCGTCCTCTGGGCTCCACCAGTCCTCAGTCCAGGTTTCCTCGTCCTCTTCAGCTCCGGTGTCCTCAGCGTTCGCGTCCTTCGGCAGCTCCCGAGTTCTCGAACCAACTCCTTCCGGTGTCTTCCCCGCGATTGCCTCGCATAGCGTGGCTTCTTGCTTTTTCAGCAGGTGTTCTCCTCGTAGGAAGGGCTCTGATTGGCTGTCACGCCCGTTGGTCCCACCTTCCAGAGAGCAGAGCGCATCCGGGTTGCGTGGCTGTGAGAGGAGGGGAAAATCTTGAATTAGGGAGGGCGGTCCTACACTGGAGTCGTCCTCGTCGTCATGCCCGTTAAGGAATCCACGGGGTCTGTATAGGGGTGGGGACTCGTTCTAGGCTCGGTACAGGGGCTGTTCTCGGTATAGGAGGGGGGCCCACCTCACATCTCCCTTCCCTAACTTTCTTGTCTTCAAGAAATGGATCACATGGATAGCGAGACATAAAATCGGCATTTGCATGATCCTTCCCCTTCCTATGGTGCACAGTATACCTAAAAGGCTGTAGGGCTAGGAACCATCTTAAAATCCTTTGATTTTGCCCTTCATTGCGAGAGAGCCATTCAAGAGGGGCGTGGTCTGTATAAAGTAAAAACTCTCTACCACCTAAATAATACCGGAGAGCTTCTACTGCCCATTTAATGGCAAGAGCTTCTTTTTCGATAACTGCATACTTTGACTCTCGGGGAAAGAGCTTCCTGCTAATAAAGAGGATGGGGTGTTCTTCCCCATTGTCAGCTTCTTGTGATAAGACTGCGCCAAGTCCATGATCCGAGGCATCTGTTTGTAATAGGAAGGGCTTCCTATAGTCAGTATTGACCAGAACGGGTTTAGAGGTAATAGCCCGTTTTAGCTGATGGAAAGCATCCAATTCTAGGGATGAGGGACTTTTTAGTTTGTTCTCGGCCTGACCTGTCTTCCTTAGTAGGTTGGTTAAGGGACTGGCTATCTCCGAAAAGTGTGGAATGAACCTTCTATAATAACCAAGGAGGCCTAAAAAGGCTCGGAGGTCCTTCTTACTGTTGGGGAAAGGAAACTGGTCTATAGCTGCGACTTTTTCCTCCTGGGGTCTCACACAACCCCCCCTAACAAGAAGCCTAGGTATTTAACCGACTTAGAGGTTGGGTGGCTTTTGGCTGGATTGATAGTTAAACCTGCGAGTTTTAGTGCTTGTATGACTTGGGACAGGTGATATAAATGTTCCTCCCAGGAGTCACTGTAGATGATGATATCATCCAAATAAGCAGCAGCATACTGCTGGTGTGGATGAAGGATTTTGTTCATCAACCGCTGGAATGTTGCGGGTGCCCCATGTAAGCCAAATGGCAGGACCTTAAACTGATATAATCCTTTGGGGGTACTAAATGCAATTTTTCCCTTGTCTTGAGGTCTCAAAATTACTTGCCAGTACCCTATACATAAATCAAGGGTGCTGACATACTGAGCCTTCCCGAGTTTCTCAACCATCTCGTCCACTCTAGGGAGGGGATAAGCATCAAACTGGGAAATCTTATTCACCTCTCTAAAGTCAATACAGAAACGTATGGACCCATCCGGTTTGGGTACTAAGACCACCGCAGAACACCATTCACTTTTAGAAGGTTCTATGATATCCATATGCAACATTTATTGTATTTCTTTCTCAATGGCTTCTCTACGGGCTTCAGGGACACGATATGGTTTCAGCCGTACTATTTGCTTGGGTGGAGTGTGTATCTCATGCTCTATCAAGGTAGTTCTTCCCGGTGTTGTTGAGAAGACGTCTTGTAGTGGTGCTAAAGTGTTTCTTAGCTCTTCCTTTAGGGCATCAGAAAGATCGGGGTTGATGCTTTGTTCGGTTAATGTCGTAGAGGGTTGAGCTATTAGTACCGGGGTGGGTCCTTCCCATTTTTTTAACAAGTTTATGTGGAAGATTTGAGTGGTTTTATTCTGGGGATCCATTTCCAATTTATAAGTCACTGGAGTGACTTTTTCTAGTACCAAAAAGGGTCCCTGTCATTGACTCAGTAGTTTGTGTTCAGAGGTAGGACGGAGTAACAACACTTGGTCTCCGACCTCTAGGGATCTTTCCTTAGCTCTTTTGTCATATTGGGTTTTTTGAGCTATTTGCGACTGTTCTAAATTTGTGCGTACAATATCTCGAATTTGAATCAAGTGAGTTTTTAAATTGGCTACATAATCTAAGATACTTTTAGAGGTGTCAGATTCCTCCTCCCACTCCTCCCTATCCATAAGGGTGCGGGGAGGCCTTCCATAAAGTAATTCAAAGGGAGAATAGCCCAGGCTCTTTTGTTGGTGGCACCCTAAAGCAAAAAGGGCTAAAGGAAGCATGTCCTCCCACTTCCGTGCCTCTTGATTCAATAGTTTTTTTAGGGTAGTTTTTAGGGTAGAGTTATACCGTTCCACCAAACCATGCGTTTGTGGATGGTAAGCTGCAGTACATATCTGTTTGATATGCAACTGTTGACATACTTCCTTCATAAGTCTGGAGGTGAAAGGCGTGCCCTGATCCGTCAATATTTCTTTTGGAAATCCTACTCGAGAAAAAATACTAATCATCGCTTTGGCCACCTGAGTAGTGTTAGGCTGTCTTAAAGCCACAGCCTCCGGGAACCTTGTGGCATAATCCACCAGTACCAACACATAGCGGCACCCACTACGAGAGGGAAGGAGAGGACCTATAATATCCATGCCCACCCGGGAGAAGGGTACGTCTATTACTGGCAGGGGTCTTAAAGGTACTCGAGGAGGAAGAGATTGGCTGGTTTTTTGGCACACTGCACACTCCCTACATTATTTCCTGACTTGGTGGTAAATCCCTGGCCAATAAAATCTTACTGTTATGTCTTTCCCAGTTTTCTCAGCACCATAATGGCCACCTAACAAATGACTATGGGCTAGATATAAAACCTTTTCTCGGAACGGTATAGGGACCTATAGCTGTGTGGGATGTGTCTTACCAGCCTTCCTATATAGTAAACCCTTCTTGATAAAAAACTGTGGACCTACTTGAAGGGGATCTTCCTCTTTGCTGGCTTGTCTCCAAGCTTCCTGTAGTGTACTGTCTTCCCTTTGTGCTGCATGAAAACTTCTGTCATGTTCCCATAGAGAGGTAACAGGATTGGTCAAAAGAACTGACTTCCCTTTTTTGTTTTTCTTGTCTTCGCTGTCGCCTACTCTTCCTGTCTTTGCCAGGTTCCCAGTCAGTACAAGGCTCTGAGAAAAAAGGGGCTTCTTCCCTCCATTCTCTGTTATCCTTTCTTTCTCCTGGTAAGAGTTGGTTAAAGTGAGGGTAGTCGGTTAAAAGGATCATAGGTTCAGGTATGTGGGGAAGAAGGCCAACTTTCATTTTAACGGGATTCTGGGTGGTTTGATGTTGAATCTCTAAGTCGGTCATGGGGTACAGCTTGTTGTCTCCATGAATGCATTGGATGTTCACCACCCCTGTGGGAATAGGGTTCTTCCCTGGAACTACCTGAGGCCTAATTAGGGTCTGTTTGCTTCCCATATCTACTAAGGCTTTTCGGGGTTCTCCTTTTACAGCGATTTGTCGGTGAAAGGACCGGGGGTCATTGTTTGATCCTCCGTACAAGACTCGGGTATAACCGACTTCCATTGGTTCTTCCTTTTGTGGACATACCCTTGCTATATGTCCAAAGGTCCCACAAGGAAAACACTGGGGTCCTAAGGGGGCTGGGGTTCTGGAAGCGGTTGGGAGAGGATGTGGTACCAGTGTCACAGTTTCTGTTTTCTTGGGGAACATAGAGGTTCTAGGAGGTCTAAATGCAGGATGGTTAGGTGGTTTCCAGTTGCCCTCGTCTTTTCCTTTCTGTATCTCTTGGGCTCTAAAGTAAGCAGATGCTACTTCTACTGCTCTTTCTAGGGTCAAATCAGTATGCTGGCGAACCAACTTTTGGATAGGTGGATGTAGAGATGTAAGGAACTGTTATAAATAGATTTTCTCAAGGATAGCTTCTTTAGAGGCGCTATTTGGTTTTAACCAACGATCTGCAGCATCTTTTATGCGATAACAAAGAGCTCGGGGATTTTCTTGTGGCCCTTCCTTAATGTAACGTAGACGTATTCGGTAGGTCTCTTCATCTATACCCATTCTCTCTAGGACACAACATTTTATGTCTGGATAGGGAGTTGTACCTAGGGGATTTGCGGCTTGGCATGCAGCCTGAAGATCTCCACTCAGGAGGGGTCCCAAATACTGTCCCCACCTATCCTCTGGCCATTGGGCGGCCTGGGCCATTCTTTCAAAGTTGGAAAGAAACAAGTCAGGATCTTCCCCAGTTACATATGTTTGTACTACTATTGAAGGGGGAGCCGTATATCCCCGAGGTTGTCCTAGTGTCTCTGCCAACTTTCCTATGGCAGCTTCCTGGGACTGACTCTGTCCAGTAATAGTCTTATTACCAGACCAGGAAGACTGTCACCCAGGCACTCGTCACCAGCCGACTGGACTACGGAAACGCCCTCTACGCCGGAACCACAGCCAAGCTACAGAAAAGACTCCAGCGCATCCAGAACGCCTCCGCCCGACTCATCCTGGATGTCCCCCGACGCAGCCACATCTCCAGCCACCTGAGGAACCTGCACTGGCTCCCGGTTGACAAGAGGATCACGTTCCGGCTCCTCACCCACGCACACAAGTCTCTCCACGACCTGGGCCCCAAGTACCTCAACGACCGCCTGACCTTCTACACGCTCACCCGCCAGCTACGGTCCACCAGTCTCGCCCTCGCAGCCGTACCACGCATCCGAAGAGCCACCGCCGGAGGAAGATCCTTCTCTTACCTGGCTGCCAAGACTTGGAACTCCCTCCCCATCCACCTTCGGCTGACCCAGGATCATCTCGCCTTCAGGAAACAACTCAAGACCTGGCTGTTCGAGCAGTAGCATACCCCTCCCCCCAAGCGCCTTGAGACCCTCCCGCGTGAGTAGTGCGCTATACAAATGGCATGATTGATTGATTGATTGATATGTAATGCTCCCCTATCGGTTTCTGCTGTTTCCAAAAATTGAGTCATGATTTTCTCCAGTCTCTCTTGCCCTTCGGCCATCTTCTTAATCACGGCCTCCATGGCTTCCGATCCCACTTCTGACACCAAATGTCGGAGGGAAGGTCGGCAGCAGAAGCGGGGAGGCCGTATATGGTCAATAGTGAAGCTTTTATTGGGTTCTTAGAGTTCTCAAGAGGGTTAAAGAAACACAAAGGAAGGGTTGTGGTACAGACAGTCTTGGGATGTTCCAGCTCTTCTCCTGTTATTAGATGTCCGGTCTTCACTTCTGGCTGACTTGCCGACTTCGAGAAACCTACTACGGGTTTCAGGGGTCCTCCGATATTGGGAAACCTATTACGGGTTTCAGGGGTCCTCCGGTCTTGGGGAAACCTATTACGGGTTTCCTGGTGTTCTGCCCGGTCCCTTGGATACCTCAAACAAAAAGAGAGTGGCATCAGGGTCTGTCTGTGAAAGGGGATTATTTAGGGCTACCGTCACCCCACCACTGAAGTGAAAGCAATAAAGAAGGTTTGTGCACTTTGTTGGAGCAACTTAAGCTTCTGGGCAATAGATGGGTCTGCTTAACTGGGCTGTAGGCACTACTATAGTGAGGCCGTTTTAGCAGGGAAACGTAGGGTGGTGTAAAAATAGGTTAGGAAGGAGGCAATTGGAATAAACACCCCTCCCGAACAGTGTACACCCACCTCTTCCCTAGACCCTTGTCCCGCCACGTACCGCTAGCGGGCACAACTCTCCTGAGTTGTGGCGGCTTTTGCATCCTCCGGGCTCCACCAGTCCTCAGTCCAGGTTTCCTCGTCCTCTTCAGCTCCGGTGTCCTCAGCGTTCGCGTCCTTCGGCAGCTCCCGGGTTCTCGAACCAACTCCTTCCGGGGTCTTCCCCGCGATCGCCTCAAATAGTGTGGCTTCTTGCTTTTTCAGCAGGTATTCTCCTCGTAAGGGAAGGGCTCTGATTGGCTGTCACGCCCATTAGTCCCACCTTCCAGAGAGCAGAGCGCATCCGGGTTGCGTGGCTGTGAGAGGAGGGGAAAATCTTGAATTAGGGAGGGCGATCCTACACAGGAGTCGTCCTCGTCGTCATGCCGGTAAGGAATCCACGGGGTCTGTATAGGGGTGGGGACTCGTTCTAGGTTCGGTACAGGGGCTGTTCTCTGTATAGGAGGGAGGCCCACCTCACATTTCATTTACTATAGAATATGGAGAGCCAGAATCGGCATAAATTTGTATCTCTATACCCCAATAGTCATATTGCACATGGGTTTCTTTTTTACCACAGCATTGTTAATGTTCAAAATGACAGAGGAGGAGTCTCTAATATTTAAGTATGATCTTTCAAAGTCTGTATCCCTATCATCACTGTCACCATCACCTGGTTCGTTCCCATATACGCACTTAACCTTACCACCTTTGGCTTTTCTGCGCACTTTAGAAAAATGTCCAAAGACTCTGCAGACGGAACATTTCTGTTTTATGGCAGGACACATTTTGTTGTCAGCTAAGTGAGATTTACTGCCACATCTGTAACATCTAAAATTGTCCTTGTCAAGGAAAGCATTGCATTCCTTTGGAGTGCTTTGTATTTTTGTATTAAATTTAAGACTAGTATTACCAACTTTGGCTACAACAGTACTAGCTTTATCAGCTTTAATGCTATCCTCTACTCTGACTTTTATCGCACTTCTGAATGACATCTCAGCTTTCTTAACTATAGCTAACATATCCTCCAATGTAGCATCTCCGTTGACCCGCAATCTATTTTGGGGAGAAAAATCTCTAACATGCGTGACTTCTTGGTCCGTTATAAAATCTTTTTGTAAGTTTCCGAATTGACAATCAAGGGAAAGAGTTCTTAAAGCAGAAACGTAGTTGTCAACTGACTCATCGGCCTTTAGCTTTCGCTGGAAGAACTTGTGCCTCTTAATGCCAATACATACTTTAGGGGAAAAATAACGATCAAAATCATTGAGACCTGCTGTAAAAACATTTTGATCACTACTCCCACCACCTCTTATCATTTGGTTGTAAGATTTAAGCCCCTCAGGTCCACCAGAGTGTAAGAAAATTCCTTTTTTTGTGAGCCAGAGACATTTTACCTTGAACATCAAGAGTGTCAATGTCATTAAGAAAGTACGCTTTCCCGTCCAGCCACTTTATGGAGGGAGAAGAACCAGCAGGCCAAAACACTGAGGAGGAGCTAGAATGAAATGTTGAGTTGACATCTTGAAGCAGAACAATAAATGTTATGTAAAGGAAATTGTTTGCTGAGTAAGGGGAAAACAGCGTCCAAACTTCAAACTTTAATGCTGAAAAATGAAAGAATCCAAGGGACTGGAGGATAAGCTAGTCAAAGGTGTAAATAGAAAGTCTGGAAGATGTATAGTAGCAGTAGAAAAATTACCACAAAATGTGGAAGTAAAGTCACAAGTGGAACCCAAAACTTGCAGTAAGGAGAGAGAAAAAAATGAAAGAATGACTGTAAAATATACAAAATTGTTGCAAGTTACCGCAAGTCAGGTATGCTCCAGTAGAGTGCAAACTGCACGCTAGTATACCCAGCCAGTGAAGAGAGAGACAATCATTGCGTTGTGTACGGGTTACGGCTGATGTTGCTAGGAGACACTCAAAACAAGATGGTGGTACGTTGCGTGAAGGAACGTAATGACAATACCTTATGTTCACTCACGACAAGGTAAGACGAGGAGTTGTACGTTCTTACGTAGAAGCAGGAAAGATTTGTCACAATGCGGGTCGCTCCAGATTCTGGGGTCACTAAGTATTCTGAAGATGCCGTCAACCTTAAATTCCAACCGCAACGGTAAGCTTTGAAAGATGCGGATTTGAAGGCTGAATAAAGAGCAACTTGAAAATATATTAAAGTAAGTAGGCACATATAGAGCGAATCCTCCAAAGCAGCAAAAATGATGCGCCGATAGGACAACAAACTACTCGTCAAAAAAGCAGGCCACACGCGTAGGTCCGCAGGGTGACACTGCTCCGGCCTTTATCGCCAAATTGTTAAGTAATCCAGACGAGCAGCAAAGAATGTAGAAGTAGTTTACTTGAGTAGAAATATAGCATCACCAGGGAGCGTCCAGTGCCATCAATATCCAATCTCCAACTGACCCACAGAGCAAGGCATGGACCTTACAATGTAGAATGAATAAAGAATGAAGGGTCCGTGCCGAGAACATGGTTGCCAAATAAAAGAAACATAGCAACCATGTACACAACACAGTGTCATGTATTTTTATGTATTTATCATTTTATTTTTGTATTTAATAACAATTAAATAGTTTAATCAAGTATTGCTCAATATACATAGCTTATTTTCATCAAAACAGGCATTTATCCTGGGTATGCACACTACAGGTCTACATGAGAAACAAAAATATTAAATTAAAAAGCATAGTATTCAAAACACTTTCATACCACATATCTCATACATCCAAAGGGGCAGAGTGGTCACTGAGCTCAGTACAGAAACAACATATCCTGGCTCGTGTGCATGCAGTACCAGTAAAAATATGCAGGCTCAAGCGGCGCGGTTTACTAGCACTGTTGGCTTCGCAAATCTCTGGCTGAAGAGTTACACAATGCTTGTCTCCATAACGGTAGACTTGGTTATACAGGAGAGTTTCGAGGAGGCCCTTACAATTTTTAGGTATGAGAGTATTCGATGTGCCAAGAATCACCTTTTGACAAAAACTGAAGCTGAGATTACAAATCATGTACAAAAAATATATAATTGAAAACGTACCCATTAATTAGCCTCAATATGTTTTTTTAAACCTATCCATCTCTCAAACTAATCAGTATTACGTTGCTGTGAAAAGCTCTGAAAACAAATTACCAAAACTGCTCAGCCACCCTAGGTCATGTTCAACAACTTACAACACTTCTACTTGTCACACTGGAACTACGAGACCCACAATGCACAGGACCCAAATGCCAACTTCCTGATGTTTTCTTGGCAGTTGTGAAAGAACTCAATACGACTGTGCAGACCCCATTCAGCTAATGTAGATAAGGTTACACAACCAACTCACCCAGGTCCACATAGTATTTAAGTTCCTTGTGCGTGATTTCTCCCTGAGCCGCCCTTTTCACATGCTTGAGCAAACTGCATCTTACTAACCTTCCTGTTCTGTTGCTGGCATCAATGGACCATGCACCAGGATTCGCAAGTGCCACCCCATCGGGGGTTCATAACAGAGAAGTGATGCTGCTCCAGCGAACACCAGCCCTGAGCCATTGTGCTGAAGATGATTGCGTCATATGACGTTCTACCACGATAAATTCTGCGTGACCCTACCCAGCCCTTGTTGCAGCCGACTGGTGGTAGGAGTTAGGCATAGTGCTGGGCAAGGTTGAAGTGCTGTCTTTCTCAAAGTGTGCAGTTGTTTGCAGGAATTTCCAGAGCTGCTAAGGCAAGAGAAAACAGCAAAATTATGGTGATCTCTATTTGCTGGAGGCGTGAGTGCTTTTAGCCAAACGTTTGGTATTGTAAAGAATATCTTTATATTCTACTTTCTTACACTCCTCAGGTGACCCTCAAGTGTAGGATCTCACTTTCAAGCCCCTTTACATTACAATTTGTTGTATAAAAATGACAAATTACCAGTAAATATTTGTAATTCCACCATCGGGTGGAGCGGCAGGATTTATTAGCAATTCCGCGTTACATGAGTAACGTGGAATTACTAAATTCCTTGTCGCCCTAAGTAGAAAGGGTATGACCAGACGTGGGTCCTGTGCTCAATACACCACTGGATTGAAGCTAGCCTCGGACCGGTTTCGGGTGATGCCCTGAAACCGGTCCCAGGATGCTTGTTTCGGGTCCAGGGAGAACCTGACTTGGCAGTTCCGGCTGGACTGTTCCCACAAGGAAAAGGGTCAAGACTGATTTGCATATGGCTGGATCCAAACTGGGATGGTGTGGTGAGCAAAAGAATGATGGATTAAACCCAGATCTTTGTGACTGGGGGTGAATGTTAGCATTGGCCAGCATTCCGTCCATCAATTGTTTCTTTAGCTTATTTCACCCTAAGTAGGAAGGGTATACCCAGACATGGGTCCTGTGCTCACTACACCACTGGATGCTTGTTTCCAGTCCAGAGAGGACCTGGCTTGGCAGTTTGGGCTGGACTGTTCCCATGAGGCACAGGGTCAAGACTGATTTGCATATGGCTGGGTTCAAACTGGAATGGCATGGTGAACAACAAAAACAATGGATTTAGGCCCAGTTCTCTGTACTGGGGAGAATGTATGACATTGTTCTACATTCTGTCCATCAACTGTTGTTTTTGCATTTGTCACCCGAGTGGGACGGGTATGCTCAGATGTGGATCCTGTGCTCTCTATGCCACTGGAATCAAGCTATCCTGGCTGAAGAGGGGTGAAACCCGAAACTGGTCCTAGGATGCTTGTTTCCAGTCCAGAGGGGACCTGGCTTGGCAGTTCGGACTGGACTGTTTCCACGAGGCACAGGGTCAAGACTGATTTGCATATGGCTGGGTTCAAACTGGAATGGCATGGTGAACAAAACAACAATGGATTTAGGCCCAGATCTCTGTACTGGGGTGAATGTACAACATTGTTCTGCATTCTGTCCATCAACTGTTGTTTTTGCATTTGTCACCCGAGTGGGATGGGTATGCCCAGACGTGAGTCCTGTGCCCTCTATGCCACTGGAATCAAGCTATCCTGGCTGAAGAGGGGTGAAACCCTGAAACCAGTCCCGGGATGCTTGTTTCCAGTCCAGGGAGGACCTGGCTTGGCAGTTTGGAATTTGGGTGAGGTAACCCAGAATCTTTAAAGACTGCTGATCCACTCGGGGCGCAAACCATTTGTAGATCTTTCCATGCCTAGCTACCTATACAGAAATCCATCAACCCCTACAGCCATCTCAGTCAGGGGTTCAGAAGGAGTCATAGCATGGAGTTTGCCTAATTAGGGGCCACAGAGCATTTAAAACGTCTGCTGGATGAGGATAATACTGTGGCCTTGATTTTGCTGGACTTGAGTGCAGCTTTGGACCCGATGTCTCACCCCATTCTGCCGGGTGGACTGAGATCAATCGGCCTTAAGGACACCGCCTTTGAATGCATAGTCTTTTTTTTAAAGAAATCTTTCCAAGTATTTTTGGCTGATTCTTGGTCAGAGACCTATACCCTCCTCTCAGTAGTTCCTCAGGGTTCTGCACTAAGTCCCTTGTTATTTAACCTTTATGTGCGTCCATTGGCAGATCTTGTGGAGAGTTGTGGCCTTACTCTTTATTTGTACGCCACTGACACCAAAATTACTTTCTCATTGACTTCCCATCAGAAAAGCCATGCTGAGTCAATTAACTAGGGTCTCAAGCGGATTGCCGCATGGATGGATGGCAATCTACATAAACTGAAAAGGGACAAAATTGAGGTTCTGATCTTGGAAAAAATTTACAACTATGTGGTCTGGAGCACTGGCCGCCCTCTTTAGGCTCTGTTCCCACTCCTTCTCCTAAAGTAAAACACCTGGGTTTCTGGCCAGATGAAGATTTGTCAATGTGTCCCCAAGCGGCCATAGTTGCATCATCCTGCTTTGCATTCATGAAGTGGGTGAAAAAAATCAGTTGGATCATACCTCATTCAGCAATGAGGGCAATAATTCAGGCTCTCATTCTTTCAAGATTGGATCATTGTAATGTTTTGTTCTTGGGTGGGACAAGGCAGCTATCCGTTGCCTTCAAGTAATACAAGTTTCAAGTTTCAAGTTTCAAGTTTATTTATTTATTTATGATTACGGAACTCACATGAGATCCACATAAAAGACAATTACATTCCAAAAAAACCTTGAATAAGAAATATTACATTTACATAAAATTATAAAATATTAAAAAATATACAAAGTGAACTGTACGTCAAAACAACCACCTAATACAGAGTCAAAAAACATTTTAAAAAATTATACAATTTAAAACAGAACATTTCATTGGGGGGGGTTGTTCATAGCAGCAATAAAGGCAGTAGCAGACAAAATATTCAATTGGAGACAGATGGGTCTTAGCCACTTTCGCCTATGCGACATTAAAGCTGGGCAAACAAAGATATCCTGATTTTTCATATTGCAAAAATCACATAAGGCTGATGAACCATACCATCTGGATAGAAGAGATTTCAAAGGAAGTAGGTCCTGCCTTAATAAGAATAATAGACGCCTGACTCCATGGGGGATGTTCCAATGAACATAGGGTTGCGCATTCCTCACCAGACAGGAATCAATAACTGGAGTGGTGCCTTTTTTCAAAATACGAAACTCTCTATCCAATCTAAACCCCAATTCCCAAGATGCGGACTTCAGGAGGGTTTTCAGCTGATAGGCCGATAAAGAGAATAAAAGAGCTTCATCTAATTGTAATTGGCTCACAGCATATCTGACATTTTTTAGAATTAAAGAATAATCATTAAGGTTTCCGAGCAGCTCAGTTTTTATGAGATGTCTTAACGTGCCAGGCTCACCCATAGCCAGGCTAATGACCCAGCGCACACTCCCCGCTAGACCTTGAACCCAGCTGCTACGTAAACCGAATTCCTGTCTAAGAGCAGCTGTTGAACTAGCTGTGTTGACAGATAAAAGGCTACGTAGGATTTTACCTTCAGAGGAGTTCAAGAAACTCCAACTTTTCATATCGATTATCTCCATTCCATAAAGTAAAGAGGCAGGAATTTTTGCTCGATATACCTCCAGCAGTATCGAAAAATGTCTTCTGCCGGTGGCCTTATATAGAGACACCAAACTCTTTCCCTGAACAATAGCTTTCCGGATGTTATTAGCTATATGAGCTTTTTCACTTAGGTTGTTCATAACAATTTTGCCAAGAAAAATATAAGAATTCCCTGTTTCCAATTTTTGGCCCCCCACAGTCCAATGAAAGTTCGCATATTTAGAATTCTTCCTACTTGACAAACACATCACTTTACTTTTTGCGATATTTATCAGCAAATGATGCTTTCCTGCATACTTGTGTAAGGCATGCAGGCGATTATTCAACCCTTTAGGCGTTAGGTCAAGAATCAAAATGTCATCAGCATACATAAGACATACGATTGGGGAGCCCCCCAAATTCGGAACAATACCTGTGCTTGCGGAGAGAACCTGGGGTAGGTTGGCTATATATAGAGAAAACAGCAAAGGAGCTAATAGGCAGCCTTGCTTTAACCCATTAGCTGTGGAGATAGTTCTAGATAGCCCTCTTTCCCCACCCAACAACACTCTGCACCAGGTATCCAAATGCAAGGCACGGACTAATCTGATAAGAGTGCATGGCATCCCCAAATCGAATAACTTTCCCCACAGCAATGTTCTATCCACTTTATCGAAAGCTGTGGAGAAATCGATAAATGCGCCATAAACTCGCCCTCCACGGACCTTAACATATTTCTCCGTTATAACCTGGAGTGCGGTCAGATTATCTAAGGTACCGTGCTTTTGCCTAAAACCGGTTTGTTCATAAGGTAAAATTTCGGCTACAGACACCCAATCGTTGATTAAATTAAGGAGACATTTTGCAAATACCTTGCCAATAGCATCTAATAGAGCGATTTGGCGGTAATTTTGAGGTAGATCTCTAGCCCCCTTTTTAAAAAGAGGGAGTAGTATGCTCCCTTTCCAAGATGGAGGAACGGTTCCACTAGTAAAACAAAATTTAAACACTGGGTAAAGGATTTTACTCCATAATTCGCTCTGATGTTTTAGAACAGAAATAGGGACCTCATCCGGACCCATCGCGCCAGAAGAGCGCATGCCCTTAATAGTTAATTCGATATCCTTTTCAGACGGTGGATCATAGGGGAGATTGTCCTCGTAGAGAGGCTCATTATCCCGTTGCAAGCCATTACTGCTATACAAGTGCTTGATATATTGAACCCAAGTCTCCTCATCAATAGAAATTGGTGTGGGACTGGATCTAGAACCGCAACCTTCGCCAATTAGAGACCAGAATATCCTGGCTTGACCCTTATGAGAGGATTCCCGGAGTTTGATCCATAAAGAATCTTCCTTATCTCTTTTTAATCTAGCCTTCAATCTTAATCTCCTTCTTTTTAACATGACTAATTTATGGTGCCTTTCCTGGTTAAATAATAAATATTGACCCCTTGTCAATTTATTTATTTCAATATTTAATTGCCGAAGTGGTTTGGGGAATACTGTAGGTTTTTAATAGGAGGGGCTTTCTTTGCCATTGAGGTTACCAATTCCATAAAATCTGAAAAACCTAGGAATTCCCTCCCGTCCCATTGGGACAAATTCTTCACAGTAGATACTAAAGTACTCAGTAGTTTCTTGATGACCCCAGAAATCCAGTAACATTTCCCAGACTTGGCTCCAAAATTCACCAAATTAGTATCAAGGTGCCAGGAATCCGACAGGGGGGGCTTGAGATCGACTTTAATGGTCAACACCTTGTGGTCGCTTAGTTCAGAATTAACCACCAAAACATCCTTCAGGAAGGAAAAGAAGGAGCTATCTGCTACTACATAATCAATAATTGACTCTCCATTTTTTGATTTATGTGTAAAAGCTGCAGGGGTGTCAGAGGGGAGCCTACCATTTATTACTAGACAATCCACCTTAGAAAGACCTTCCAAGATTAATTTCCCTCTTTTGTTGGACTTGATATTTGCCGGGAACTGAGCTTGTGGAATATGGAGAGATTCTTCCTTAAGCTTATTCCTGAATAAATCAAGGCCACGATTAGAAATTTTGCAATTAAAATCCCCTAATAACAAAATATATGGAGGCGATGGAGCGTCCATAAGTTTAGATATAAAGGAAAAAAGCGACTTTAGGCCAGCATTAAAAGAAGTGTCGGGAGGAATGTAAGTGTTTATTAGGACAAGCGATTTATTTGGGCCATCCTTGACCAAATTTTTCAGAGTTACTGCCTGGAACAATTTATTTGGCTCTAGAAAATGGGACAAATTCCAATTAATCTTATTGGAGAGTAGACATGCTATTCCACCCTTCACGTGGCCTCTCCTGGAGGGAAGTGCACTACCATCCAAAACAAAATACTCTTTTTCCATCATTAGTTTTCCTTCCACCCAGGTCTCCTGAAGGCAAATAACACCAGCTTCTAGGGATTGTAAAAAAGACAATTTTTCCGGACTATTCTTCAAACCTGCAATGTTCCAGGAAATAATTTTCAAATCAGTGTTAAAAATTTAAATGCGGTTTAAGGGTAGAGGTGGATTTGCTTGAAAGAACGCCAGGCAACCAACTCCATTTAGATATGTCATCCATCAAAATTGGTTTAGAAGGAGGAAGATTTTTATAAAGTACTTGCCGTTTGTTTTTTGATACACATATTTTTATATCCTCAGTTTTAGCTGAGGACCAATCTGAAGAAACCGGATTTACTCCGTGGATTATTGACAAGTTAGTGGACAGTTTGTTACCCTGTTCCTCAATGAAGAAAGGGGCAACATCTATCCCTCTAACTTGTAATTCCTCTGCCCAGTGTAAGATGTGATTTAATACCAGTTTAGAATGAAATTTAACCCTGGCTGTTTTCCCCATGGGGGAATTCAGAAGCGATACCAAATCCAGATTGGAAGTTTGAATTAATTTCAAACTTTCGATCTCTCGGAAACATTTAAGAAGTACCGATCTATTTAAAATAAGATCGGTATCAAAAAGAGGAATAAAATCTAAGTAGGCGGTATCTACACTTCCTTTCTCCTGAATAGACAAAATGGGGACAGGCTCAGTTACAGGCAAATCATGAAATGGCTTGGCCAGGGGATTAAGGGTTGAAGGTAGAGCATTTACGGGAAAAATCGGTTCAACAGGTCGAGAATAGCTCGAAAGTCCTGCAGAATCAATAATAATATTCACATGGTCTCCTTTAGATACACCAGTTGTGTCATCAGGTAAGTTAAGAGACAACTCTTTCGGGCAGGATTTTTCTAGCGAAGCCTCTAAATTACTTTCAAAATTAATTTTCCTCTGTCTTTTTTAATAGAATCTTCGGATAGGTTTCCTTTTTTTTGCTCTATTATTTTTTTGCATTATAGGAGCTACCTTATCATCATTACCTGGGGGATCAATACATGCCTCTTTTTCTTTTTTTATATGCGGGGTAAATATGGGAAATACAGGAGGCGTTTCCATATTTTGCATGACAACAGAGTCTATCAAGGGTTCTATCACTTCATCAAGGATGGCAATACAATTGCCTCCAACTGACACTACATTGTCGACTATGAGACTCGCCGGAATAGCCGCTATCTTATTTCCAATACGACCTTCGGAAACGAGATTTGAGTCCCTTTGAGCAGGGTCTAAAATGTCCATCTCCTTTGTTAGCCTTTTGTCTTTACTCGTATTCACCAATAGGTTGGCAGACTCTCGATGCGACCTAAGAACGGACCCACCATTATTATGTAATAACAGCCTAAGAATTTGGGTTACCGTATCCAGGACGCAATCTGAGCCTCCAACAAATTTTTCTAATAAACGTAAAATGGAAGATAACAAGTATTCTAAAGAAGACAAGGATTTAGAAATTAAATTATCATTATCAATCGGAGAACTCGGAAGGATGTTATTCATATTATTCTCAGGGCTAGAGGTGAGGTTTAGCTGAGCTAGTGAAGAATCTAATTTATTAGAAGGAGTGCTGCTGTAAAAATGGAGCCTAGGGGTTAAAGGAGCTTCATTAGCATTTGTATGGACCATGGCTTTAACGTGAGCGGATTCCGAGTACCTCTTTTGGGACTCTAGATCAATATCAGGTAATGTAAAATCACCCTCCGGAATTACGGGGGTGAAAGATGAGCCAGGAGAGACTTTTAGTTCCTCCTTAATCGAATGTGTTGGATTAAGCACAATTGACTCAGGTAATTTTAAGAAAATGTCGTTAGGAGTTTTTAAATTATTAAAACCAGAAGCCCCAAGGGGGAGCTCCATTTGCCTCTGTAAATCTATCAAAACAAGAGGAGGACCCCCCACTATTTCAGAGGATAGTTTCCCAAGATGGAGCGATAAGGGAACCTCAGTCAAATTAATATTATCCTTAACAGGGAGAGAAACTGCCTCTGACTCTTTGCCCTTTACTTCGTCAGGGTTTGAGGCATCCGACACAACTTTATCCTTTCCCCTTTCCCATAAACTGTACAGTTGGCATTGACCTTTCAATTGCAGGGTAGAATTAATTTTATTCCGCAAGGGATTCGATTTCGTTTTAGAACCTGACCTCCCCACAAATACACGACCTGAACGAAGTTTTTTTGCCATCATATTTAAAAACAAAAGAATACAGCAGAAAAGCAGAACAGTAATATATCACTCTTAGCCAGAAAATAGGATAAGTTCAATGAATAAAGGAAATAAAACAAAAACCAAAGGGACGGGGCCCAGCCTACTTCAGCCTCTGATGGCCTTAGACGGCCCGCCCTTTGCCCGGGCTTAGCCAAGGGCGCTCCCGCGCAGCGGGCTGCTGCGTTAGTTATTAGGAGGTGAAGGAGGGCGGGGGGCGTGGCAGCAGGGAGAGCGGGCCAGGTGCAGATGGTTTCAACCTGCAGGGACTCCTGGGATTTCGAGTCCCTGCGTCACTGCTCGCAGCCCTGCAGCTTTCACAGGCCTCCTAATCTCTGCCCAGGTCCGGTGCACGAAAGACATCCCTCCAAACAGCGAAGCGGGACCCGCGGAGCGGGTCCGGCAAGCTGTAACTGCGATGACAAATGGCAGACAAGTACAAACAAAAGTTCCTCGTAGCACAGAACAGCAATTCCTTTTAACGTCCCACAGAGTTCAGGACTACAGGGCACTAAATACACCTCTGGCGGGGGGCGTGGCAGCAGGGAGAGCGGGCCAGGTGCAGATAGTTTCAACCTGCAGGGACTCCTGGGATTTCGAGTCCCTGCGTCACCGCTCGCAGCCCTGCAGCTTTCACAGGCCTCCTAATCTCTGCCCCAGGTCCGGTGCACGGTAGACACCCCTCCAAACAGCGAAGCGGGACCCGCGGAGCGGGTCCGCCAAGCTGTAACTGCGATGACAGATGGCAGACAAGTACAAACAAAAGTTCCTCGTAGCACAGAACAGCAATTCCCTTTAACGTCCCACAGAGTTCAGGAATACAGGGCACTAAATACACCTCTGGCGGGGGGCGTGGCAGCAGGGAGAGCGGGCCAGGTGCAGATGGTTTCAACCTGCAGGGACTCCTGGGATTTCGAGTCCCTGCGTCACCGCTCGCAGCCCTGCAGCTTTCACAGGCCTCCTAATCTCTGCCCCAGGTCCGGTGCACGGAAGACACCCCTCCAAACAGCGAAGCGGGACCCACGGAGCGGGTCCGGCAAGCTGTAACTGCGATGACAGATGGCAGACAAGTACAAACAAAAGTTCCTCGTAGCACAGAACAGCAATTCCTTTTAACGTCCCACAGAGTTCAGGAATACAGGGCACTAAATACACCTCTGGCGAGGGGTGTGGCAGCAGGGAGAGCGGGCCAGGTGCAGATGGTTTCAACCTTCAGGGACTCCTGGGATTTCGAGTCCCTGCGTCACCGCTCGCAGCCCTGCAGCTTTCACAGGCCTCCTAATCTCTGCCCCAGGTCCAGTGCACGGAAGACACCCCTCCAAACAGCGAATCGGGACCCGCGGAGCGCGTCCGGCAAGCTGTAACTGCGATGAAAGATGGCAGACAGGTACAAACAAAAGTTCCTCGTAGCACAGAACAGCAATTCCTTTTAACGTCCCACAGAGTTCAGGAATACAGGGCACTAAATACACCTCTGGCGGGGGGTGTGGCAGCAGGGAGAGCGGGCCAGGTGCAGATGGTTTCAACCTTCAGGGACTCCTGGGATTTCGAGTCCCTGCGTCACCGCTCGCAGCACTGCAGCTTTCACAGGCCTCCTAATCTCTGCCCCAGGTCCGGTGCACGGAAGACACCCCTCCAAACAGTGAAGCGGGACCCGCGGTGCGGGTCCGGCAAGCTGTAACTGCGATGACAGATGGCAGACAAGTACAAACAAAAGTTCCTCGTAGCACAGAACAGCAATTCCTTTTAACGTCCCACAGAGTTCAGGAATACAGGGCATTAAATACACCTCTGGCGGGGGGCGTGGCAGCAGGGAGAGCGGGCCAGGTGCAGATGGTTTCAACCTGCAGGGACTACTGGGATTTCGAGTCACTGCGTCACCGCTCGCAGCCCTGCAGCTTTCACAGGCCTCCTAATCTCTGCCCCAGGTCCGGTGCACGGAAGACACCCCTCCAAACAGCGAAGCGGGTCCGGCAAGCTGTAACTGCGATGACAGATGGCAGACAAGTACAAACAAAAGTTCCTCGTAGCACAGAACAGCAATTCCTTTTAACGTCCCACAGAGTTCAGGAATACAGGGCACTAAATACACCTCTGGCGGGGGGCGTGGCAGCAGGGAGAGCGGGCCAGGTGCAGATGGTTTCAACCTGCAGGGACTCCTGGGATTTCGAGTCACTGCGTCACCGCTCGCAGTCCTGCAGCTTTCACAGGCCTCCTAATCTCTGCCCCAGGTCCGGTGCACGGAAGACACCCCTCCAAACAGCGAAGCGGGACCCGCGGAGCGGGTCCGGCAATCTGTAACTGCGATGACAGATGGCAGACAAGTACAAACAAAAGTTCCTCGTAGCACAGAACAGCAATTCCTTTTAACGTCCCACAGAGTTCAGGAATACAGGGCACTAAATACACCTCTGGCGGGGGGCGTGGCAGCAGGGAGAGCGGGCCAGGTGCAGATGGTTTCAACCTGCAGGGACTCCTGGGATTCCGAGTCCCTGCATCACCGCTCGCAGCCCTGCAGCTTTCACAGGCCTCCTAATCTCTGCCCCAGGTCCGGTGCACGGAACACACCCCTCCAAACAGCGAAGCGGTACCCGCGGAGCGGGTCCGGCAAGCTGTAACTGCGATGACAGATGGCAGACAAGTAGAAACAAAAGTTCCTCGTAGCACAGAACAGCAATTCCTTTTAACGTCCCACAGAGTTCAGGAATACAGGGCACTAAATACACCTCTGGCGGGGGGCGTGGCAGCAGGGAGAGCGGGCCAGGTGCAGATGGTTTCAACCTGCAGGGACTCCTGGGATTTCGAGTCCCTGCGTCACCGCTCGCAGCCCTGCAGCTTTCACAGGCCTCCTAATCTCTGCCCCAGGTCCGGTGCACGGAAGACACCCCTCCAAACAGCGACGGGTCCGGCAAGCTGTAACTGCGATGACAGATGGCAGACAAGCACAAACAAAAGTTCCTCGTAGCACAGAACAGCATTTCCTTTTAACGTCCCACAGAGTTCAGGAATACAGGGCACTAAATACACCTCTGGCGGGGGGCGTGGCAGCAGGGAGAGCGGGCCAGGTGCAGATGGTTTCAACCTGCAGGGACTCCTGGGATTTCGAGTCCCTGCGTCACCGCTCGCAGCCCTGCAGCTTTCACAGGCCTCCTAATCTCTGCCCCAGGTCCGGTGCACG
Organism: Lissotriton helveticus; assembly: GCF_964261635.1. Lineage (NCBI taxonomy): Eukaryota > Metazoa > Chordata > Amphibia > Caudata > Salamandridae > Lissotriton > Lissotriton helveticus. The sequence goes on along the minus strand of NC_136063.1, from coordinate 778,196,735 downwards.
GAAGACACCCCTCCAAACAGCGAAGCGGGACCCGCAGAGCGGGTCCGGCAAGCTGTAACTGCGATGACAGATGGCAGACAAGTACAAACAAAAGTTCCTCGTAGCACAGAACAGCAATTCCTTTTAACGTCCCACAGAGTTCAGGAATACAGGGCACTAAATACACCTCTGGCGAGGGGTGTGGCAGCAGGGAGAGCGGGCCAGGTGCAGATGGTTTCAACCTTCAGGGACTCCTGGGATTTCGAGTCCCTGCGTCACCGCTCGCAGCCCTGCAGCTTTCACAGGCCTCCTAATCTCTGCCCCAGGTCCAGTGCACGGAAGACACCCCTCCAAACAGCGAAGCGGGACCCGCGGAGCGCGTCCGGCAAGCTGTAACTGCGATGACAGATGGCAGACAATTACAAACAAAAGTTCCTCGTAGCACAGAACAGCAATTCCTTTTAACGTCCCACAGAGTTCAGGAATACAGGGCACTAAATACACCTCTGGCGGGGGGCGTGGCAGCAGGGAGAGCGGGCCAGGTGCAGATGGTTTCAACCTGCAGGGACTCCTGGGATTTCGAGTCCCTGCGTCACAGCTCGCAGCCCTGCAGCTTTCACAGGCCTCCTAATCTCTGCCCCAGGTCCGGTGCACGGAAGACACCCCTCCAAACAGCGACGGGTCCGGCAAGCTGTAACTGCGATGACAGATGGCAGACAAGTAGAAACAAAAGTTCCTCGTAGCACAGAACAGCAATTCCTTTTAACGTCCCACAGAGTTCAGGAATACAGGGCACTGAATACACCTCTGGCGGGGGGCGTGGCAGCAGGGAGAGCGGGCCAGGTGCAGATGGTTTCAACCTGCAGGGACTCCTGGGATTTCGAGTCCCTGCGTCACCGCTCGCAGCCCTGCAGCTTTCACAGGCCTCCTAATCTCTGCCCCAGGTCCGGTGCACGGAAGACACCCCTCCAAACAGCGAAGCGGGACGCGCGGAGCGGGTCCGGCAAGCTGTAACTGCGATGACAGACGGCAGACAAGTACAAACAAAAGTTCCTCGTAGCACAGAACAGCAATTCCTTTTAACGTCCCACAGAGTTCAGGAATACAGGGCACTAAATACACCTCTGGCGAGGGGTGTGGCAGCAGGGAGAGCGGGCCAGGTGCAGAAGGTTTCAACCTTCAGGGACTCCTGGGATTTCGAGTCCCTGCGTCACCGCTCGCAGCCCTGCAGCTTTCACAGGCCTCCTAATCTCTGCCCCAGGTCCAGTGCACGGAAGACACCCCTCCAAACAGCGAAGCGGGACCCGCGGAGCGCGTCCGGCAAGCTGTAACTGCGATGACAGATGGCAGACAAGTACAAACAAAAGTTCCTCGTAGCACAGAACAGCAATTCCTTTTAACGTCCCACAGAGTTCAGGAATACAGGGCACTAAATACACCTCTGGCGGGGGGTGTGGCAGCAGGGAGAGCGGGCCAGGTGCAGATGGTTTCAACCTTCAGGGACTCCTGGGATTTCGAGTCCCTGCGTCACCGCTCGCAGCCCTGCAGCTTTCACAGGCCTCCTAATCTCTGCCCCAGGTCCGGTGCACGGAAGACACCCCTCCAAACAGCGAAGCGGGACCCGCGGAGCTGGTCCGGCAAGCTGTAACTGTGATGACAGATGGCAGACAAGTACAAACAAAAGTTCCTCGTAGCACAGAACAGCAATTCCTTTTAACGTCCCCAAGTAATACAGAACTACGCAGCTAGCCTGCTTACATGCTCTTCAAGAAGTACCATGGCCTCCCTCATTCTGCGGGAGTTACACTGGTTACAGATTGGAAAAATAATACAATTCAAAGCCCTCTGCTTTATGTTAAAAGCTAAGAAAGGGCTTGGCTCTAGTGATATACAAGAGCTGGTCTCCTTGTACATTCCTTCCCGAAACTTGAGATCTGATAACCAGGAACAATACTGCGTACCGAGAATACATCGGATACGATCAGGCGGAGTGCCTTGCCTTGCAGAGTGCCTTGCCTCATTATATCAGGAATTGTACCTCATTAATGCAGTTGCCCAAGCTCCTCAAAACATTGCTCTTTTAATGGTAGCGTTTTCTGTTGTGCCACTGTAGTGTTTAGCGCCTGGAAACCTGATGGGCAGCTGTGCACTATACAAATGGCAAATAATAATAATAATAATAATAATAATAATAATAATAAAAACGCATTCTCTCTAATTAGCAATATCTATATGCTATCCTACTAATATAAACTTCTTGCTTATCCTGGGCAGATTGCTTTAAGGCACAACTTAAATTGTGATTTTCTCTACTTCGTGAATTGTTTAACCACCTAGAAGAAATGGAGTAAAACACTATTGTTTAGGGGGTTAAAGAGCATGAGAAGCAGTTATCAAGATGGAATCATTGGTCATTAATACCAGCTTTTCATCTAACTCAGCCTGAGCCTACTAACTCAAGTTACCCCCTTTGTTAACTCAACAATATTTTATGCTATTGGGATAATAACAGTGGGTGCGTTTGTTACATCAAATACTTGACTGTTACACAGTTGTGATAACTAAAGCTTTTTAGAATAACTTCATTATCAAAAATGAAATGCAATCTTTTTCCTTTAAAAACAGTATGTTTGTAGTAGTAGTAAATTATACAGAAATATACAATTGGCATTCAACGGATTCCATCATAATAATGGATTACTAAGTGCCACTCCCTGAGAATCTTTTTTTTCTATAGCACAAATCTTCATTCAAAATATTGACAAGAGGAGGCTCTTTCCAGTCGGCTCCTCTCACAATCAATTCTTTCAAAAAATTTGGTAAATTGAAAAAAATAGCAGACATGGAGAAAACAGAATTTTACTTATAGATATTCATTATTAACAAACTTTATCCATGACTAAATCTTAATTGTAATGGAAAAATATTACAAGAACCAATTGGTTCAACTTTGGTTTTACAGTTTGGGGAAACCAATATACTGATACTGCTGGTCTTTGTAGTAGGGTGAGGAGACCACTATTGCTACAATGGAGCTGGGCACAATGGGAAAAACTGACAACAAACAATCTCGCCTCACGTTTGAAATGCGCTAACCGGGAAGATCGCAGTCCAGATAGGCGGACTCTGAGGCTGAGGTCCCATCAGACGCTGCCCCAATTCTGGAAGCCACACTTCTAGCAATGCAGCATAGCCTGCAGTCAATCGATGAAAAAATTGACACACTTAATTTACCCATGGATCATATGGCTGCAAATCTTGACCAGCAAGGCACCAGGCTAGGGGAAGTTGAGAAGTGAGTATCCATGGCTGAAGACAACCTGTGCACAGTTTCCAATAAAACCTTGAACATGGAAAAAGTGTTGGCTCTTTTCCAGGTGAAGAATGAAGACTTGGAGGCAAGATCAAGGAGGAATAACCTACGGATTATGGGTCTGCCATAGTCGACCAACACTGGGAAGATGGAGGTATATGTGGAGGGAATGCTTAAAGACACTTTTCGAGAGGACAATCTGTCACAAATGCTGATTGTGGAGCATGCACACGACTCCGTGGCGGCTCACCCAGTCCCTGGGGCTCCGCCGCGACCAATTATTGCACGGCTGCTAAACTACAGGGATCGAGACAACATCCTCAGAATGGCCAGAGACAAGGGAACTAATAACTATAAAGGGAGCGTGTTAGCCTTCTTCCCGGACTTTACCGCAACTGTTCAGGTGGAAAGATGGGAATTCGTGCAAGTCAAGAAGTTGCTGCTGGAGGAAAGCATCCCGTATGCAATGCTCTACCCTGTACACTTTAGGATTGGGCTGGAAGTGTCCTCCAAGAGCTTCAGTATTCACAAAACTGCCATGGAGCACTTCAGGGCACTGAAACAACATTGCCGCAAATCTGCCGATGACCCAGGTGCGGAGGAGCAGTGAGGGGCTAGTTGGGCCCACATAACAGTGAACATATTGACAGAGGGCCCGCGCACTTCCATTTTGGTAGCCGATGAGAGATGAGAAGTTCACTGCTACTGGGTTCTTCATGTGAACTATTGCAACATGTGGGGGTTCTAGGTTAGGCCTATGTCCTGTGGTGCTTGAGTGCACTATTAAAAAGATGGAATGGTCTGAAGTCTTACAGGCACTGTATATTGGCTGTGCTTTCATGTTGAGACTATGGCCAAGATCAGCCACCTCCCCTTCCACTGGGAGATTGAATGCACTCTAAAGCTCCCTAATAGGTGTACCCCGACTATCTCTTTGGGTTGGGTTTCTGTTGAAAGGTTTTTTGTATATTCTAGGAATGTCTTTAGCAAGTTGATGGTGCTGAAGTGAGTGGGGGTTTGGTTGATTGTGTGGTAACTTGGCAGACACAGTGTAGTGCAGAAGCAACAGGCTTGATGGCACAATGGATCTATCAGAGAAGTGTGCAGAGTGGCACTTTGCAATGTATGATGGTTAAATGCTCGCCCGGTGGTACTATTAAGTTAATAACGTGAAATTTGCATGGTCCCAACAACCCCAAAAAGATCCAAAATGTTTTAGCTTTTTTAGACAGACAGACATGTGCAGGTAGCGTTTCTGCAGGAGACACATCTTACCAAGCATACGGAACAAAATATGGGGGGGATCATTGGGCTGTGGTGCGTCTTGCAGCATCGCACTCTTCATATTCTAGAGGTGTGCTGATTCTATTAAAGAGGGCTACTCCTTTCACTTTAATTAAACCTGAAGCCGATGAGCAGGGAAGGGTGCTTCTCGTTCAGGGCATACTGGGTGGCACAACAGTGCTTTTTGATAACATGTACGGCCCTAACATTGACGATCCGGCATTTTTTAATGATGTCTCGTGGCGCATTTCCTCCTCCCCCTCTGCAGTAATATGGTGTGGTGATCTAAATGTATGTCTAGACCCCAGGTTGGCCGCTCGGTGGGTGGGAGAAACAGGCTGCTCAGGTAGTAGCCGAACTGATGGAGACTATGGGGCTTCAGCATATACGGAGGTCCCAAAATCCGATTGGTAGAGAGGGCACATACATGTCTACAGCTCATAGCTCCTGCTACAGGCTGGACTATTGGTTGGTTTCAAAGGAGGCATGTCCCTGGACATTCTCTGATAAGCACTTGGCAAAAACGCTCTCTGATCACTCCCCTGTCCTTTTAGTGTTTTATGTCCCTGAATGTGTTAGACCAAAATTTCAGTGGTGATTGCAGCAATCTTCTCTACTAGACTTTGTGTTCCGGACCATGATTGGGGCTGCTATATCCAACTGTTTTTACCAAAAATGAGGGTTCAATTGATAGAGCAGGCACTCTCTGGGAGGATTTTAAAGTTACAATTAGAGGGGAATGCATTTGGGTGCAGGCAGGCATTTTGAAGGATCTCTGGAACAGAATAAATAGCCTAGCTGATAAGATCATTGAGCTGGAACGTTTGTATAAGCTAAGTCCTGCACCCACTATCTTGGCATCTGAACACAATCAGACAGCTGACCAGGCAGCGCTGCACAGGTCTAGGAGATGTAAGGCACAATACTATGGAGAGGGTGGTAGACCTAGTAGTTTTTTGGTGCATAAACTGACACTTCCTAAAGGACAGGAGCATATTACAGAAATGCTGGACAAAGATTCCATTGCTCGCCACTCCACTCCGGAGATTAGTAAAGCATATGTCGACTTTTATACCAAGCTATATGGGACTAGGCCCTCAGCAAGGAAGGATGAAATGTCGAGTTATCTGAATGACATTGCATTGGGATGGTTGTCTGATGGGCAGCGTGAATACTTGACACAGGCCTTTGATGTGGAGGATGTAAAAGAAGCTATAATGGCCCTCCCGACCTGTAAGGCGTCCGGTCTAGATGGGCTACCCAAAGAATTTTATAAGGTGAATGTTGTGGACCTGGCCTGCGCCTGCTTGAGGTATTCGCTGAGGTCTATGAATCTGGTACCTCTCCTCCCACCCTCAGGGAAGCTTTGTTTGTTACATTTCTAAAGCTGGACAAAGTCACCATTAAATGCAAGTCAATCAGGCCTCTGTCCCTAATAAACAGCGATACAAAAATATTGGCTAAAATATTCGCTAATAGGCTACAGCCTCTGATCCCAAACTTTATACTTCCTGATCAGTCAGGATTCGTCCCCACGCGATCGACCGTTCATAATTTACAGACTATATTTTCTGTAATACTTCATCTAAACCCTGAACTCCTGGCGGCTGCTGTGCTTTTAGATATGTTACGGCTAAAGCATTTGACTCAGTATAATGGGGATATCTGTTTGTTGTGCTGTGGAGAATGGGAATGCCGCCATTTTTTCTGAAGTGGGTCCGACTATTACATACAGACCCAGTCTGTATGTAATAGTAATAGTGACCGGGTGGGCATCGGATGCATTCCCAATATGCACGGGCACCACTCAGGGCTGCCCACTCTCCCTCATGCATATTTTAAATTTACGCTTGAGCCGATAGCGTGTAAGATCTGACAAAAACACACAGAGGCTGCATTGGGCTCGGCAGCGCCCAGTGGTTATTTTGCCCCATGCGTATGACATGATGTTATATGTCCATGAATCGGCCACACAAATGGCGCCACAGCTCCGTGAGTATGTTTGTTTGAGAGACACTTAGGGTTAGGTATAAACTGGGCAAAGTCCACAGTTCGCCCTCCGACGGACTGCACCCAGGAGACTGCACTGGAGTACCCACTTTCCTGGACGGCTGACCCGGTGAAATACCTGGGGATATGGGTGCACAGGGACCCTGACCAGGTGCTCAGGATGAACAACAGACATGTCATGACCAAGATTGCAGACCAGGTTCCACGTTGGACTCGCCTCCCATTTTCAATGGCGGATAGAATTGCGGTTGTGAAGATGTCTATTCTTCCCAAGCTCCTCTAGCTCTTTGTAAATATTCCAATAGCACTGAATGCAGCCCTTTCTAAAACTCTGCAGTCCAGCCTAATGGCTTTGGTATGGGCTGGCAAGTAGCCTAGGTGCAGCTGGATCACATTGACACTGCCATTAGAGCGCAGGGGATGCGAAGCATTGGATCTGCGTCTATACTACCTGTGTGCACAGGTGCAATTTGCTCATTATTGGCATTATCCACAGCGATACCTGCCGCATCTGGCGGTGGAGGCGGACATTGCAATTTCAGTCCTGCTGGCGGCTAGGTCCTACACGGGGGCGAGGGCAGCACCAGAAAGGAGCTAAAACCTGCCAGATGTACTGTTTGTGTGCGTGGAGGGCTCTGGCTGCTCATGTAGGGTGGGAATATCTATATGAGCTGGACATGCCAATTGCTTCACACCCTGGCATTTCTGCTGCGCAGGAGCGAGGGGCCCGGGGTATCCTGGCCCCTCGCTATAATGGTGTCACGAAACTTAGGGACATGTATTTAAATGAGTCTTTTATATCCCTAAATGATTTGATGGCTGGTCAAGTGTATAAAGCAATAAATGGTTTAACATTTACTAGGCTGCGTGTGGCAGCACGAGCTCTGTACCATCAGGTTCTGAAGGGCCTAGAGTTTTGAATGCGTTACAGTTGATTGTATCGGGGGGGCAGCAAAGGATTAGTCACTAGTATAAGGCATCCCAAAGGAAAAATGATAGGTCTACCTCCTCTGCGCTCGATAAATGGAATAAGGAACTTGATACCCCCCCATTTCCTGGGAAAACTGGGAAACTTGCTGTAAGTTACTGGGCACCTGACTGCCAATTGTAATCTCCGTATTATACATTTTAAGTGTCTACATCAGATGTATTACAACCCTGTGCAATTTCTGAGGTTTGGATTGAGGGAAGATGCAAGATGTATTAGATGAGGGCAGGATCAGGCCAATTTCATGCATTTGGCGTGGGGCTGTCTTCTTAAACACAGATTTTGGCAGCAGGTTGTGAAAGTGATCTCTGACATGACTCTGGAAAAAATGTCATGTCTGCCACAATTATATCTCCTACGGCTATTACAGAAGATTAAGCCTTGCAATAGGCACATTGTCGCTATTTCTACCTTATTTGCTAAACGTGCTGTTGCAATGCATTGGGGTGGCAGATCGGCTCCCACCCTGACGAAGTGGATCAGAGAACTAGTATATTGCAAAGAACAAATGGAGATATATGCTGAGGAACTGCCAATGCCCTCTAGATCCAGGGATTTCTGGGCTCCACTGATCGATCACATACCTGTTGTAACATGCGAATATGACCTAATCTATACAGAAGGTTTGGTCACTGCAAAATCTACACACTCTTCTTGCTGCTATTTCTGTGAAAAAAAGTAACATCTTAAATTGTAAATGCTGCCACTTGTGTCTATGTATTTAAACTTGGGTTGGGACAGTGGGGTGGGGACATAAAGTAAAGAAAATGCTGCATCTTATCTGTCATTTACTTGATGTGCAGTGAAGGCTCCTTAGCTAGCTGTTTGTTGAATCATGTAGTATAATAAACTAGCTTACCCGTTGCGCGTTGCTGCGATCTCAGAAGAAAGGAAATTTAAGGAAACTTGTTATGATAAGATTCAATTTACATTGTGTCATTTTTATTGAAACTTATTCATTTTAATATGGAAAACATTTTAAAGTGTTGTTTTAATTCTGTTTATTTATTCGAGTGCTTGTGAATACACGTTATTTTTAGTTTTTCCGTCTGGTGCGTACACGCATAAACCAGAAGGTTTTCCGACGCGTGAGCTGGCCACATACAGTTGTCCATGTGATAAGCACGGATTCTCCAAATCTAGTCCACACACTTGCAGCGATTTTCCTTGTGCTTTGTGATGGTCATTGCAAAAGCGAGTCGCACCGGAAACTGTAAACGTTGCGTACACGGATAAATCAGAAGGTTTTCTGACACGTGAGCTGGCCACATACAGTTGTCCATGTGAGAATCACGGATTCTCCAAATCTAGTCCACACACTTGCAGCGATTGTCCTGGTGCTTTGTTGATTGTCATTGAAAAAGCGAGTCGCACAGTAAACTGTAAACGTTCAGTATTGGAAAGATTATGAGGGCCCTGGGTGGCCGGGGGGCTGATATTTAACCATTTGTTTTTTTTTTTTGCCAGAAACCTTCGCGGGGGTGTATTCAACAACTTCCTAAAGTTTCATGCCGATCGGATGAATGGTGTAGTAATGCATAAAGGACAAACGGACATACTTTGGTTTTTATATATATAGCTAAAGTGAAAAAAAAAAGATTTTTCAGACTCCTAACAAGTTCAGTGAGAAACACCAGCCAGTTTTCTCTTTCTCCAAATAGGCATCTGATTGCTCTTGGCTTACCACTCCTATCAATCCCCCTATCATACGGTTATCTGAAGAGGCTTAGGGCTTGAAGCCTGGGTCTTTGCAAAGTATCAGCAACTTTTCTGACATAATGTATAAGGGTACAGGGCTTTTCAAATTCCAAATATTCTTTCTTAGCATTCCTAATCAATCATTCCATTGTCTGCATGCTCCACAACATCCAGGGTCACTGAGTTATAGATAGTGTTTCTCTTTTTCCTCTAATGTTGTAGTGTAGTTCCTATTATCCCAATAGGCTCTGCGCAGTGGAATAATACCTCCAATAGTATAGACCTAGACCAGACGTTAACTAGGTCTTCTACTGTCGATATTAGACTTAAAGTTTTGGGTTTGCCAGCTAGCTCAGAGTTCACTAGAAACTTTCTCGAATAGGCAAGGAGGAGTTGAACCTCCCTGGATAGACAAGAAGGGATTTAGTTTCTGACAACCATAGAACATGACAACTTTGCTCTCCCCTAATCAAGAGTGTATCTCTAGAGTCGTGTGAAAACAAAAGACAACTTATTTTACTCAGTCAGTACGTGCATTCTTAGTTTCACCAGATTGTAGAGAAAAGGAAGAGACGGGCGTGTTCAATAAAAGATGTTATTTATTGATCAGTCTCTTTTCTCGTACAAGAGAAATGAATCGATATTATTGCAATACTTATGGTTAAGTAAAGTGCATACAATAAAAGCAGAAGTATAAAATAATACTGTAAAAACATTTATATGGTTTCTAAGCCATATGGTGGTTTAAAATGGATAAAATAGATACATACATATAAACATTTGACTAATCGTACTCAACTGGTGCTTCTAACTACGCCTACCCCAGTGTACCTGACCTAAGCCTAATACGTGGGCGGGGATAGAAAGTAGTAGTTTAAGTTAAGTTTGTTTTGCCAAGTGACTGATTCAAGAATTCTCTGCAAGGGGTTATTCAGTTCCGTACCTTGAATCTAGGATGATTGAGGGATGGTATCTCTCATCTTTGGTCTCGATATTCCAGGCTGCCTGCAAGGGCTGCTCGGAAGCGCCGGAGCTGGATTTCTCGGCAGGAGAAAGGCAGCGTCTCGTTCTCAGCGCGTCAGGAAGGCGGGGCAGCGTCAGTGGGATTCGCTCTCTGCTGAGCTTCGGCAAGTCTCGCTGCTCCGATCTCGTCACCACCGGGGTGTTTGCTTAAGGCAATATCGGTAATATTTATACCTGTAAGGTGCCGAGATTGACGTAAGGATGGACATAGATACGTCAATAAGGATGTCATACGAGCTGGTCGTTAGCACATTCTTTTACTGAAGTTCTCGGTGAAATCAAAACAATGGCCGCAGGGTTTTTCCCAGGTTGTCATAGGTTTGATTTGTTTTGAGAACTCCGTATGCCTTATCAGGGGCTGGAGGAATATTGCTTGCCTAATTAGATGGCAAGCGTTATGACCTAATCAGATAAGGCGTTCCTGTGCCGTGGTCTGGCGTAATCAGATAACGGTTTCTGCATCATGGGATGGCTGCTAGTTAATTTGTTAACCAGAATAGGGTCAGGAATAGGGGGATCGATACAGAACCTATAGGAATACATCACACCCACTCCACGCTAACTATGGTCATATTTACGAATCTAGGCATAGTAAAACATACTGTAGAGTATCGTGTATACCTTACCACCCCAAAATACACATAATGCATTTTGAAATTATGTAACATACGGGAAAAAAATAGTCATATGTACTATATGCACTCAAGCAGTAGAATAATGCTAAAATAATCACGCATATGTATACATTATTAGTAATTGAATATTAGAATTACACATGAAATGGCTCTTAATACAGAAGAAAAGTTCGAGACCACTTCATCACAGTTCAAAAATATTTATAAACATACCAGCGGGCAGCTAATGTCTATGAAGTTTCTAAAAATAGAAATTAGTTCTCTAAGAATAGTTCTTACTTTAAGCAGAAGAAAAGTGTCCCGTAAAATTTAACAAAAATATTTTGGGGCTGCTAAAAAATTGCTGTCCGTGAACTGGAGGAAAAGTCGATCTTGCTACTTTATTATTAAAGTTGAAGGCCAAATTCAAGGTGTCGGGAACGCCGTGTGCTAGCTTGTTCAAGAGTCATTATTTCTGCTCTGGTGAGAACATCATATCGTTGAGACTGCTGAAAAAGCTGTCAACAGCTTCCTGTGAGAGTTCCACTAACTCGGAAAAGGATGTAACCATGCATTCATGTGCATGATTGTCTCCATTGACGTTTTGAGTAGTATTGCTGACAGAAGGTTGTACCTGATCGATGCTGCTTTCATCTTGATCTTCACTACCCCTTAATCGTAGTGGTGAAGTTTCCACGAATGCCGTCATCAGGATTGGCAGCCGTTGAGGGCAGCACAATGCATGAGCCTTTACCGGACCCAACAATGTTTCTGCATCCATTGGCGCATCCGATTGTAGCGTCAGACAGGTGTCCAACACGCATTCTTCTCCGCACAGCATGCACCTTAATACAGGTAAAACACATCTTTGCCATATCGGCCGAAATGAAAGAAACCAAGTCATGTTCAGGTCTCTAAGCCGGGTTAGTCCCAGGATTTTTGATATCCGGTCCCGGTATCCAATGGCTCGGATTGTTTCTTCCCTTGTCGCAGGTGTTTTGTCTGTGACATGGTTTGCCATAATGAAATATAAGGACTAAGAATAGGATTCCTGCAATTAGTCCCAGAATGAGGGGAACTCCTCCAAAAATCGAATGGACGAAATCTGGAAAAATACCCAGTATGGCTTTGAATGGTGTTAATGCCATCGAAAATACTGTCTTAAATACATTTGAGACTCCACTGGTATCAGAAATATTTAAGATTTCATTCAGGATTTCTGCGAAATGTATGGGGGAATTAGTTGATAACAATGAGTGAATCTCTGCAGTCGTCCTTGCGACTAGGAGATCATACGTTTCTTTTGATGACGTGAGCCTGGTCAGCGTCTGAAGAAGCACTGTTTTCATTCTGCTTAAAGTATCAACTCGAATAGAAGTAATTTTCAAGTTAGGCCATGCCCTTGCCTCCCTGTCTGGAAAGGAGCTGGGGAACAATAAACGTCCACAGCACATGACCTTCGCAGTCGTACTAACGAGATAAGGAACCCCGGGCAGTAGACTACAACATCTGCGATCCACAATTAGAATGTAACTCCCGTTATAGAGTCTTTTAAAGAATGGTTCTATCTCTGTTGCAGGTGTGCCTAGCTGGTGACATGAAAGGTTATTTGAGTTCCCTTCACAGGCTCCATGCAAACTAATTCCATTACACAGAAGTGTACCGCTTAGTGACATCGCACAATTATTGCCACTGAGAAACACTTTCTGTCCTTTATTACTGACACATGCATGTGAATAGGGCAAGTTCCATGTTGTCTTAATGTACCCTTTTCCCAATTTTTCGTACATGCCAGCCTGTATATATTTTTGGCAGTATTGAAACCTGAAAGTAGATATCGGAATATTAATTATCCCATGTATTATCCATTCAATGACAGGTCGTTCTGACATTGTCAATGGTATTCTCTCGAGTTTCTCAATGCTCAGGATTGTATAATCAGCACCCTTTTGTGCCATACTGATTTGTTTATCAGTAAGGTTAAAGATATTGAATAGTGACGTTGTGTTGATTAAACGCCAAGGCACATGGCCTGAACGCAGATTTTGTAACGTCCAGCCAAGCTGTACAATAGAACGCAATTGAGACTGACCGTGTTGTAACAACAGTAAGTCTTGCGATATTATGTCGATTGCTGATGACACAATGCTGTCCAATGAAAAGATTCTGGAGGACAGAGTCATCAACCCATTGTCCACTACAGAAAGCGATTTTTCCAAATTAATACGGTCAATTTCCCGTATACTTTCTGCTGTCTCAATTTGAGTTATCTTCCAGGCCTCGTTGTAAGCTGCATATATAGAGGCTGCTATGAAGCGTTTTTGACGCTGTTTGCGTGGTCCCATAATGAAATCACGCAAGTCAGCACCATCAGTAAGTAAAGTTAGGTGTTGCTTAATTTCTGTCAGTGTGGAAGTTTTTAGCCAATGAAGGCAGAGTTTGCCCACACTGTAGGTGGTGATTATCCCTGGGTGTTGTCTTTGGGAATATCTAGGGTCTGGCCTGGTCAATTTGAACCCCTGTGTTTTGTTCAGGAATCTGTCTTGACAGTTATTAGTATCTGTGGGCCAGATTAACCATTGTTTCCAATCAGGATTTGTTCTGTTTTGGTTTAATACATAGTTTACGTCTATCTCTTCATCTGCAGAGGTATTGCTGTTCATTGTTGGTTTTGGAATAGACGGTTTATTTAAGTCTTTGATTTTGGCTAATCCAAGACAGGTAGTTTGTTGAATAGTTTCATTCAAGAATATAATTTGTTCTGGGATCATGCAGGCTCTAAACAATGATTCTATACCTTGTACTTGCCATTCTTTTGTACCCCAAACACTTTTTACTTCAACATTTTGTCTGTTTGTTGTGCTGTGGAGAATGGGAATGCCGCCATTTTTTCTGAAGTGGGTCCGACTATTACATACAGACCCAGTCTGTATGTAATAGTGACCGGGTGGGCATCGGATGCATTCCCAATATGCACGGGCACCACTCAGGGCTGCCCACTCTCCCTCATGCTTTTTTTATTTACGCTTGAGCCGATAGCGTGTAAGATCTGACAAAAACACACAGAGGTGCATTGGGCTCGGCAGCGCCCAGTGGTTATTTTGCCCCATGCGTATGACATGATGTTATATGTCCATGAATCGGCCACACAAATGGCGCCACAGCTCCGTGAGTATGTTTGTTTGAGAGACACTTAGGGTTAGGTATAAACTGGGCAAAGTCCACAGTTCGCCCTCCGACGGACGGCACCCAGGAGACTGCACTGGAGTACCCACTTTCCTGGACGGCTGACCCGCTGAAATACCTGGGGATATGGGTGCACAGGGACCCTGACCAGGTGCTCAGGATGAACAACAGACATGTCATGACCAAGATTGCAGACCAGGTTCCACGTTGGACTCGCCTCCCATTTTCAATGGCGGATAGAATTGCGGTTGTGAAGATGTCTATTCTTCCCAAGCTCCTCTAGCTCTTTGTAAATATTCCAATAGCACTGAATGCAGCCCTTTCTAAAACTCTGCAGTCCAGCCTAATGGCTTTGGTATGGGCTGGCAAGTAGCCTAGGTGCAGCTGGATCACATTGACACTGCCATTAGAGCGCAGGGGATGCGAAGCATTGGATCTGCGTCTATACTACCTGTGTGCACAGGTGCAATTTGCTCATTATTGGCATTATCCACAGCGATACCTGCCGCATCTGGCGGTGGAGGCGGACATTGCAATTTCAGTCCTGCTGGCGGCTAGGTCCTACACGGGGGCGAGGGCAGCACCAGAAAGGAGCTAAAACCTGTCAGATGTACTGTTTGTGTGCGTGGAGGGCTCTGGCTGCTCATGTAGGGTGGGAATATCTATATGAGCTGGACATGCCAATTGCTTCACACCCTGGCATTTCTGCTGCGCAGGAGCGAGGGGCCCGGGGTATCCTGGCCCCTCGCTATAATGGTGTCACGAAACTTAGGGACATGTATTTAAATGAGTCTTTTATATCCCTAAATGATTTTATGGCTGGTCAAGTGTATAAAGCAATACATGGTTTAACATTTACTAGGCTGCGTGTGGCAGCACGAGCTCTGTACCATCAGGTTCTGAAGGGCCTAGAGTTTTGAATGCGTTACAGTTGATTGTATCGGGGGGGCAGCAAAGGATTAGTCACTAGTATAAGGCATCCCAAAGGAAAAATGATAGGTCTACCTCCTCTGCGCTCGATAAATGGAATAAGGAACTTGATACCCCCCCATTTCCTGGGAAAACTGGGAAACTTGCTGTAAGTTACTGGGCACCTGACTGCCAATTGTAATCTCCGTATTATACATTTTAAGTGTCTACATCAGATGTATTACAACCCTGTGCAATTTCTGAGGTTTGGATTGAGGGAAGATGCAAGATGTATTAGATGAGGGCAGGATCAGGCCAATTTCATGCATTTGGCGTGGGGCTGTCTTCTTAAACACAGATTTTGGCAGCAGGTTGTGAAAGTGATCTCTGACATGACTCTGGAAAAAATGTCATGTCTGCCACAATTATATCTCCTACGGCTATTACAGAAGATTAAGCCTTGCAATAGGCACATTGTCGCTATTTCTACCTTATTTGCTAAACGTGCTGTTGCAATGCATTGGGGTGGCAGATCGGCTCCCACCCTGACGAAGTGGATCAGAGAACTAGTATATTGCAAAGAACAAATGGAGATATATGCTGAGGAACTGCCAATGCCCTCTAGATCCAGGGATTTCTGGGCTCCACTGATCGATCACATACCTGTTGTAACATGCGAATATGACCTAATCTATACAGAAGGTTTGGTCACTGCAAAATCTACACACTCTTCTTGCTGCTATTTCTGTGAAAAAAAGTAACATCTTATATTGTAAATGCTGCCACTTGTGTCTATGTATTTAAACTTGGGTTGGGACAGTGGGGTGGGGACATAAAGTAAAGAAAATGCTGCATCTTATCTGTCATTTACTTGATGTGCAGTGAAGGCTCCTTAGCTAGCTGTTTGTTGAATCATGTAGTATAATAAACTAGCTTACCCGTTGCGCGTTGCTGCGATCTCAGAAGAAAGGAAATTTAAGGAAACTTGTTATGATAAGATTCAATTTACATTGTGTCATTTTTATTGAAACTTATTCATTTTAATATGGAAAACATTTTAAAGTGTTGTTTTAATTCTGTTTATTTATTCGAGTGCTTGTGAATACACGTTATTTTTAGTTTTTCCGTCTGGTGCGTACACGCATAAACCAGAAGGTTTTCCGACGCGTGAGCTGGCCACATACAGTTGTCCATGTGATAAGCACGGATTCTCCAAATCTAGTCCACACACTTGCAGCGATTTTCCTTGTGCTTTGTGATGGTCATTGCAAAAGCGAGTCGCACCGGAAACTGTAAACGTTGCGTACACGGATAAATCAGAAGGTTTTCTGACACGTGAGCTGGCCACATACAGTTGTCCATGTGAGAATCACGGATTCTCCAAATCTAGTCCACACACTTGCAGCGATTGTCCTGGTGCTTTGTTGATTGTCATTGAAAAAGCGAGTCGCACAGTAAACTGTAAACGTTCAGTATTGGAAAGATTATGAGGGCCCTGGGTGGCCGGGGGGCTGATATTTAACACATTTGTTTTTTTTTGCCAGAAACCTTCGCGGGGGTGTATTCAACAACTTCCTAAAGTTTCATGCCGATCGGATGAATGGTGTAGTAATGCATAAAGGACAAACGGACATACTTTGGTTTTTATATATATAGCTAAAGTGAAAAAAAAAAAGATTTTTCAGACTCCTAACAAGTTCAGTGAGAAACAACAGACAGTTTTCTCTTTCTCCAAATAGGCATCTGATTGCTCTTGGCTTACCACTCCTATCAATCCCCCTATCATACGGTTATCTGAAGAGGCTTAGGGCTTGAAGCCTGGGTCTTTGCAAAGTATCAGCAACTTTTCTGACATAATGTATAAGGGTACAGGGCTTTTCAAATTCCAAATATTCTTTCTTAGCATTCCTAATCAATCATTCCATTGTCTGCATGCTCCACAACATCCAGGGTCACTGAGTTATAGATAGTGTTTCTCTTTTTCCTCTAATGTTGTAGTGTAGTTCCTATTATCCCAATAGGCTCTGCGCATTGGAATAATACCTCCAATAGTATAGACCTAGACCAGACGTTAACTAGGTCTTCTACTGTCGATATTAGACTTAAAGTTTTGGGTTTGCCAGCTAGCTCAGAGTTCACTAGAAACTTTCTCGAATAGGCAAGGAGGAGTTGAACCTCCCTGGATAGACAAGAAGGGATTTAGTTTCTGACAACCATAGAACATGACAACTTTGCTCTCCCCTAATCAAGAGTGTATCTCTAGAGTCGTGTGAAAACAAAAGACAACTTATTTTACTCAGTCAGTACGTGCATTCTTAGTTTCACCAGATTGTAGAGAAAAGGAAGAGACTGGCGTGTTCAATAAAAGATGTTATTTATTGATCAGTCTCTTTTCTCGTACAAGAGAAATGAATCGATATTATTGCAATACTTATGGTTAAGTAAAGTGCATACAATAAAAGCAGAAGTATAAAATAATACTGTAAAAACATTTATATGGTTTCTAAGCCATATGGTGGTTTAAAATGGATAAAATAGATACATACATATAAACATTTGACTAATCGTACTCAACTGGTGCTTCTAACTACGCCTACCCCAGTGTACCTGACCTAAGCCTAATACGTGGGCGGGGATAGAAAGTAGTAGTTTAAGTTAAGTTTGTTTTGCCAAGTGACTGATTCAAGAATTCTCTGCAAGGGGTTATTCAGTTCCGTACCTTGAATCTAGGATGATTGAGGGATGGTATCTCTCATCTTTGGTCTCGATATTCCAGGCTGCCTGCAAGGGCTGCTCGGAAGCGCCGGAGCTGGATTTCTCGGCAGGAGAAAGGCAGCGTCTCGTTCTCAGCGCATCAGGAAGGCGGGGCAGCGTCAGTGGGCTTCGCTCTCTGCTGAGCTTCGGCAAGTCTCGCTGCTCCGATCTCGTCACCACCGCGTGTGTTTGCTTAAGGCAATATCGGTAATATTTATACCTGTAAGGTGCCGAGATTGACGTAAGGATGGACATAGATACGTCAATAAGGATGTCATACGAGCTGGTCGTTAGCACATTCTTTTACTGAAGTTCTCGGTGAAATCAAAACAATGGCCGCAGGGTTTTTCCCAGGTTGTCATAGGTTTGATTTGTTTTGAGAACTCCGTATGCCTTATCAGGGGCTGGAGGAATATTGCTTGCCTAATTAGATGGCAAGCGTTATGACCTAATCAGATAACGCGCTCCTGTGCCGTGGTCTGGCGTAATCAGATAACGGTTTCTGCATCATGGGATGGCTGCTAGTTAATTTGTTAACCAGAATAGGGTCAGGAATAGGGGGATCGATACAGAACCTATAGGAATACATCACACCCACTCCACGCTAACTATGGTCATATTTACGAATCTAGGCATAGTAAAACATACTGTAGAGTATCGTGTATACCTTACCACCCCAAAATACACATAATGCATTTTGAAATTATGTAACATACGGGAAAAAAATAGTCATATGTACTATATGCACTCAAGCAGTAGAATAATGCTAAAATAATCACGCATATGTATACATCATTAGTAATTGAATATTAGAATTACACATGAAATGGCTCTTAATACAGAAGAAAAGTTCGAGACCACTTCATCACAGTTCAAAAATATTTATAAACATACCAGCGGGCAGCTAATGTCTATGAAGTTTCTAAAAATAGAAATTAGTTCTCTAAGAATAGTTCTTACTTTAAGCAGAAGAAAAGTGTCCCGTAAAATGTAACAAAAATATTTTGGGGCTGCTAAAAAATTGCTGTCCGTGAACTGGAGGAAAAGTCGATCTTGCTACTTTATTATTAAAGTTGAAGGCCAAATTCAAGGTGTCGGGAACGCCGTGTGCTAGCTTGTTCAAGAGTCATTATTTCTGCTCTGGTGAGAACATCATATCGTTGAGACTGCTGAAAAAGCTGTCAACAGCTTCCTGTGAGAGTTCCACTAACTCGGAAAAGGATGTAACCATGCATTCATGTGCATGATTGTCTCCATTGACGTTTTGAGTAGTATTGCTGACAGAAGGTTGTACCTGATCGATGCTGCTTTCATCTTGATCTTCACTACCCCTTAATCGTAGTGGTGAAGTTTCCACGAATGCCGTCATCAGGATTGGCAGCCGTTGAGGGCAGCACAATGCATGAGCCTTTACCGGACCCAACAATGTTTCTGCATCCATTGGCGCATCCGATTGTAGCATCAGACAGGTGTCCAACACGCATTCTTCTCCGCACAGCATGCACCTTAATACAGGTAAAACACATCTTTGCCATATCGGCCGAAATGAAAGAAACCAAGTCATGTTCAGGTCTCTAAGCCGGGTTAGTCCCAGGATTTTTGATATCCGGTCCCGGTATCCAATGGCTCGGATTGTTTCTTCCCTTGTCGCAGGTGTTTTGTCTGTGACATGGTTTGCCATAATGAAATATAAGGACTAAGAATAGGATTCCTGCAATTAGTCCCAGAATGAGGGGAACTCCTCCAAAAATCGAATGGACGAAATCTGGAAAAATACCCAGTATGGCTTTGAATGGTGTTAATGCCATCGAAAATACTGTCTTAAATACATTTGAGACTCCACTGGTATCAGAAATATTTAAGATTTCATTCAGGATTTCTGCGAAATGTATGGGGGAATTAGTTGATAACAATGAGTGAATCTCTGCAGTCGTCCTTGCGACTAGGAGATCATACGTTTCTTTTGATGACGTGAGCCTGGTCAGCGTCTGAAGAAGCACTGTTTTCATTCTGCTTAAAGTATCAACTCGAATAGAAGTAATTTTCAAGTTAGGCCATGCCCTTGCCTCCCTGTCTGGAAAGGAGCTGGGGAACAATAAACGTCCACAGCACATGACCTTCGCAGTCGTACTAACGAGATAAGGAACCCCGGGCAGTAGACTACAACATCTGCGATCCACAATTAGAATGTAACTCCCGTTATAGAGTCTTTTAAAGAATGGTTCTATCTCTGTTGCAGGTGTGCCTAGCTGGTGACATGAAAGGTTATTTGAGTTCCCTTCACAGGCTCCATGCAAACTAATTCCATTACACAGAAGTGTACCGCTTAGTGACATCGCACAATTATTGCCACTGAGAAACACTTTCTGTCCTTTATTACTGACACATGCATGTGAATAGGGCAAGTTCCATGTTGTCTTAATGTACCCTTTTCCCAATTTTTCGTACATGCCAGCCTGTATATATTTTTGGCAGTATTGAAACCTGAAAGTAGATATCGGAATATTAATTATCCCATGTATTATCCATTCAATGACAGGTCGTTCTGACATTGTCAATGGTATTCTCTCGAGTTTCTCAATGCTCAGGATTGTATAATCAGCACCCTTTTGTGCCATACTGATTTGTTTATCAGTAAGGTTAAAGATATTGAATAGTGACGTTGTGTTGATTAAACGCCAAGGCACATAGCCTGAACGCAGATTTTGTAACGTCCAGCCAAGCTGTACAATAGAACGCAATTGAGACTGACCGTGTTGTAACAACAGTAAGTCTTGCGATATTATGTCGATTGCTGATGACACAATGCTGTCCAATGAAAAGATTCTGGAGGACAGAGTCATCAACCCATTGTCCACTACAGAAAGCGATTTTTCCAAATTAATACGGTCAATTTCCCGTATACTTTCTGCTGTCTCAATTTGAGTTATCTTCCAGGCCTCGTTGTAAGCTGCATATATAGAGGCTGCTATGAAGCGTTTTTGACGCTGTTTGCGTGGTCCCATAATGAAATCACGCAAGTCAGCACCATCAGTAAGTAAAGTTAGGTGTTGCTTAATTTCTGTCAGTGTGGAAGTTTTTAGCCAATGAAGGCAGAGTTTGCCCACACTGTAGGTGGTGATTATCCCTGGGTGTTGTCTTTGGGAATATCTAGGGTCTGGCCTGGTCAATTTGAACCCCTGGGTTTTGTTCAGGAATCTGTCTTGACAGTTATTAGTATCTGTGGGCCAGATTAACCATTGTTTCCAATCAGGATTTGTTCTGTTTTGGTTTAATACATAGTTTACGTCTATCTCTTCATCTGCAGAGGTATTGCTGTTCATTGTTGGTTTTGGAATAGACGGTTTATTTAAGTCTTTGATTTTGGCTAATCCAAGACAGGTAGTTTGTTGAATAGTTTCATTCAAGAATATAATTTGTTCTGGGATCATGCAGGCTCTAAACAATGATTCTATACCTTGTACTTGCCATTCTTTTGTACCCCAAACACTTTTTACTTCAACATTTTTGTCCCAATAATCAAAACCAAATGTATTCATTTGTTCAAAAAATGAGTCCGAATATATCAATTTTGTGTTTGTAAGCATGGTTTTTTTTCCTGTCTTATTTGACAATTTGAAATAAAATGTTTCAGCATTACTTGTGTTGAACCCTGAAAAATATGAATATTTGTCATAAACGGTTCTTGAGCTTCCTTTTGGAGGGGTTGCACAATGTTCCCATTGATTATAATTTAAAACATTTCTAGGTTGTGCTGATTTATGTAAAAAATGGTTACCATAGTGGTTGTAGCAGTACATACTATCATAATTAGACGAACCCTGCAAATAATCATGTTTGGTAAATTTAGCAGACATCACTAGGTCAGACATCATGTCATTGATACTTTCAAAGTCCCAATCATCAGCAAATGAGTTTGGTTTTACAAAGTCACTCAATGAGATCTTGATTTGGTGTGGATATTTGAGGATTTCGACCGGACCATAAATTTCATAGTCAGTATTGTCCCATGCTACCCCACCCGGTATAGGATTGGCTGTGAAATTGACTGAAGAAAGTTCTCTTTTCTTGACGTGTGAAGACGTGTGTGGCTTGAGGATCAAGTTGATTTTCTGGCTTGCTGTGTCCATTTTAGCATATTTTCCCTCAATGAAGCGTCCCAAACATAGTATCATGATGAGCCAAAGTATCAGGATAAATACACCAAAGGACACCCAAAATTCAATCCATGGAGAAATCAGATAGGTTTCTTTCAGCTGTTTCCATATTTCCTTAGCTTTATCTTTAAAAGTTTTTGTTGATGGCTGTGTCTTTGATTCACTTAGATCTTCAGAAGAATCTTCAAAGTTGATGAAGTAGCCGGATGCCGTTCTGTCTATTGTTCCAATTGCTTCAGGATTACTGTTTCTTGCAGCTTCAGCATATTCATTTGTTACTTCATTGTAGGTTGGTGTGTCTCTACTAAATGTTTTTATTTGGGTTTTCAGAGGTGTGAGTTCCATTGCATTGTTGCATAGTCCTTGTTGTTGTTCTGTAGGCGTTTTGAATGTGATTAGCCTTTTAGTTAGCACCTCTGTACTTGTAGCAAACCTCGGTGTTCTACTACTTATCGGGAGTCCACTTGGCCTACTGTTTGTTATCGGCCACATGATTGTGGTTTTACCAGGTCGATGGATACAACTCGGTTCTCCTTTTTACCAGCAAGCGGCGGTAGTACAATTGATCTTGTCCCGTTGATGGACAAGACAGGAACTGCTTTTCTGTAAGAAGGCCCAAATTCCTTCTTTACCGCGATCTTTTCTCTGACTAGATCCCCGACTTTTGGAATCCAGACAGGTCTTGCTGGGACAGGTGGTGGTTCTTCAGTGGTTGTTGGCTGCTGTTTCAACTTTATGTTGCTGAGGTCTTTTCTTGTTTCGTTTAAGTCCTGCAAAATAGCCAAACGGTCTTTGATATCAAAGCCTTTTTCTTTTACCACTGAAGTCTGACTGTCAAGATCTAAGACTAACATCCTAGTTCCAAACAACAATTCGTACGGACTGAATCCCCTCAGAGAATTTCTTGGCAAGTTGTTTAGACTACGTTGGACACTTATTAGATGTTTGACCCACCCAGCTCCCGAACCTAATACCTTTGCTGTTATAGATTGCTTTATGCCTTGGTTTTTTCTTTACACCGTCCCGTATCCCTCAGGGAGGAAGTGAGAAGAATCCCGCTTCGCTATGCTCATTTGGCCGTGCTTTCCCACAAGCTTGAGGGCTAAAGTGAAAACATTGGTCAAACGTAGCATGCTCCTAGCGTATATGCCATTTAGACTCGCAAATCTTTGTATAACAGTCCCGACGTCAGCCGAGTGCTGGGGTCTACGTTTATAAGTGGAAACTAGTCTTTATTTGTTAATGGGACGCATTATTTACACTTGTTTCACTGATTATTGTTTAGCCCTTATTGAGTGAAATGCCATGGTATTACCCCGTTCCTCTCGCCGCTGCGATCTCTGTTGCAGCCCGGGCATTTTTTTTACAAAGATGTGATGATGCAGGCTCATGCCTGGCCACCAGTACACTGATTGTAGTTCTTCCAGAGAATGTTTTAGTTTGAGGTGTCTGAGACCCTCGCCCATATGTGCGTCTGCTATTAACAAAGTTCTCCTGTCCTTGTTTGGAATTACTCTATCCCCCACTCCAGGGATTCGAGCAAAAGGAACGGAGTTTGCATCGATTATGTATGTATGCGGGGGAAGACAGTGGCAGTGTCCAACTCCGCTTGCTGGCCACTGGATGAGCTGGTGCATTTACTTTGGAAACGATAGAGCGTTGCTGAAAAAATAGCGCTTTTTAAACTTTATCTTTTAAAATATCTTGTGCACGATTTTAGCGTGTGTACTACACCCAAATTGTTTAATAATATTTTTAAAAATTTACCCGGAGTGTTGGTCTCGATTTCTGTGCCTGCCCGCCTCGGTCCGACTCGGTAATTTATTACCGTTGTGCGGAGGGCGGACAGGTGAGGGCCACACTTCCGGCGAGCGGTCAGCGCTCTAGTGCTCTACTGAGGACTATTTAGGCGGAGCCCTCGCTCAGCGCAGCTGCGGGGGAAGACAGTGGCAGTGTCCAACTCCGCTTGCTGGCCACTGGATGAGCTGGTGCATTTACTTTGGAAACGATAGAGCGTTGCTGAAAAAATAGCGCTTTTTAAACTTTATCTTTTAAAATATCTTGTGCACGATTTTAGCGTGTGTACTACACCCAAATTGTTTAATAATATTTTTAAAAATTTACCCGGAGTGTTGGTCTCGATTTCTGTGCCTGCCCGCCTCGGTCCGACTCGGTAATTTATTACCGTTGTGCGGAGGGCGGACAGGTGAGGGCCACACTTCCGGCGAGCGGTCAGCGCTCTAGTGCTCTACTGAGGACTATTTAGGCGGAGCCCTCGCTCAGCGCAGCTGCGGGGGAAGACAGTGGCAGTGTCCAACTCCGCTTGCTGGCCACTGGATGAGCTGGTGCATTTACTTTGGAAACGATAGAGCGTTGCTGAAAAAATAGCGCTTTTTAAACTTTATCTTTTAAAATATCTTGTGCACGATTTTAGCGTGTGTACTACACCCAAATTGTTTAATAATATTTTTAAAAATTTACCCGGAGTGTTGGTCTCGATTTCTGTGCCTGCCCGCCTCGGTCCGACTCGGTAATTTATTACCGTTGTGCGGAGGGCGGACAGGTGAGGGCCACACTTCCGGCGAGCGGTCAGCGCTCTAGTGCTCTACTGAGGACTATTTAGCCATCGCCTCACAGTAAGCGCGCAGCGATTGTGCGCAGCCTCATTGCAGCCGAAGACCAGCCAAAGAGCTGCCCGTCTGCGCCCGTCCGCGACAGGACGTGGCGACGGGGCGGGAATCCTATATCATGCCGCCTCTTCGTGCTCACAAACATATCAGGTATGACTCCACATTCCTGACTTCACTGAGGTATCTTTCTGCCCTATGTTACGCTGAGGATACCAGACCTTGTTTTAATGGCCCGTTCTCGTGCTACAAATGCCATTACACTTCTTTGTCTCTAAACAACTCCTATGACCCTTGTAAACCTCATAATGACCTACAATGCATTCTCATGAATGTTCGTTCAATGCCTAAACACCAGACTGAGATCTGGGACTTATTACATTCCCTATCCCCAGATCTATGTTTTATCACCGAGACTTGGCTAAAACCCCACACGGTGGCGGCCATTACTTTAGGAGTACCTATGGGTTACAAACTTCATCACTCTGACCGCCCCGACAAAATTGGGGGTGGCATTGCTATAGTGTATAGAGAGTCAATGAAATTGGACGTTTTAGAAAGACAATGTTGCAGAGACATGGAAACAATGGTCTTTAGAATTACTCTTCCCAATAGAAAGACCATCAAAGGTGCACTTGTTTACCGTCCTCCTCTTCCATGCCCCAGCTTCTCCACATCTTTTTTAGAGGTACTTGGCCCCTATATGCGGGCCAATGAGGATTTTCTTCTCCTTGGAGATTTTAATATCCATACTGACCAATGTGATTCTATAGGGACAAAATCTCTGTCGACTGATATGACAACTATCGGTCTAACACAAAAGAATCAGGATCCCACCCACGAAGGCGGTCATTGTATCGATTTGATATATACCAACTTCGATAACATTCGATGTCACAAACCTATTCAAGTCCACTGGTCAGATCATTTTTTAATGCAGTTTTGCATTTTTAAAGTTAATAAGGGCCCCCCACAGAAACCCCTCCCTTCCACCACACGCAGACAGTGGCACAAACTCACACTGGATGCGCTAGAAAAGGCGTGGGAAAAACCCGAGATCAGAGATACTGACGAAGTAGAGCAAAAGCTAACCGTGCTTCTGCAAACTTTGACGGTAGCCATCGATAAAATTGCCCCCTTGAAAACAATCAGACAGTTCCCGGTGGCCAAACAGGAAAAATGGTACACCGAGGCCCTAAGAAAAGAGAAGCAAGAATGTAGAAGGATAGAGAAAAGATGGAGGAAATTACATTCTGAGGATAATAAAAAAGCACATCGTGCAGCCCAAGCTAATTATTACAAACACATCAAGGCTGCCCGTAGAAACAACATCGCTCAACAGCTTATGGAAGCCGATAATTCTCCAAGAGAATTGTATAGGATTCTTGACACTTTTGTAAAACCCGTGGCATGTACATGCCCAGACGACTTCTCACTAAGTCTATGTGAAGAAGTGTCATCTTATTTTGAAAATAAAATAGAATCCATCTATGGCAAAATCCTAGGATCCCAACCCAATAGTGATTCCCATAAGGCCCCCTCTCTTAATGTGAATTCAAACTTTACCTTAACTACATTCCCTCCTATAAATATCGAAGAGCTTGACACAATAATGACTCAAGTCAAATCTGGATCTCCGGATGATCTTATTCCCGCTAAAATCTTTACCCCACTTCGTACCCTGTTAGTCCCCTATATTCAGGATATCATCAACCAGTCTCTTAAAGAGGGAAAAGTACCAACTGAATGGAAGAGAGCAGTGGTGAACCCAATCCGCAAGAATGCGGCCCTTCCTTGGACGGAGCTTTCCAACCTCCGTCCTATCTCGCTCCTACCCTATTACAGCAAGATGGCCGAGAAACATGTTAATGCACACCTGTCCAATTACATCGAGGCAGCGGGCGGCCTAGACCACTCGCAATCTGGTTTTAGGCCCAACCATAGCACCGAATCAGCCCTTCTGTCAGTGACAGACAACATCAGAATGTTACTTGACAGAGGGAGCTCAGTGATTCTGGTGCTATTGGATTTGTCCGCTGCCTTCGACACGGTGTCGCATGAAGTTCTTCTCGGCCGTCTGAAGGGAGCTGGAGTAGAAGGGACTGCCCTTGCGTGGCTGGAGAGCTTCCTCGGAGACAGACAACAAGGTGTCAAATTAGGCTCCTATAAATCTGTCTGCAGGAAGCTTACCAAGGGGGTGCCACAGGGCTCATGTCTAAGCCCCACGTTATTCAACGTATATGTGGCCCCCCTGGCAGAGATCATCAGATCTCACGGGTTTTCACCAATCTCCTATGCTGACGATACTCAGCTGCTTTTCCCCTTTCAAACTATTACACCTGCAGTCATGCAATCTTTCCAAGACGGTATGAGAGCGGTGGCAGGTTGGATGGCCCAGAACTTCCTCCAATGCAACGTGACCAAAACTGAGGTCATGTTGTTTGGAGGGGCCTCCCTGCTTTGGTCCCCGGAATGGTGGCCAATGGAGCTCGGTCCTGTCCCAGCGCCCAAGCAAACCATCAAGAACTTGGGGGTACGCCTGGACCAATCCCTGATTATGAAAGATCACGTCAGTCAGGTTGCGGGAATGTGTTTCCGGACAATTGGACTTTTACGGCGTATCTTCCCCTTCCTACCAAACATCCATAGGAAGACGCTGGTTCAGGCACTAGTCCTTGGACGAGTGGACTACTGCAATAGTCTACTCATATCTGCCAACCAGGAACAACTTCGCAGACTGCAGGTAGTACAGAACACCGCGGCAAGACTTATCATGAATGCCCCCCCCGCACCCCTTCCCGCCCTCTCCTCTTCCATCTTCATTGGCTCCCGGTGCAACAGCGGATTCATTTTAAGCTGTGTTGCATCATGCATAAATGCATCTATGGTTCTGGTCCCAAATATCTGAAAGATATCTTTCTTCCTTACTCTCCTGGACGTACCCTACGTTCTAGCAACACTATGTTGCTATACGTTCCTAAAGTTAACAGAGCAAGACAGGGTGGCCGTGCCCCCTCCCTTAAAGGTCCAATGCTGTGGAACTCCCTTCCCCTCCAGCTAAGACAAACTCCCCACCTTCTCAACTTTAGGAAGAAATTGAAAACTCACTTATTTACACAGGACTAACTTAGCTTCCCTTCTGCCCTTTCTGATCCACAGTATTTTTGCACTACTCATTTTGCAGCCACGCGCGGAGATACCCCTTCGGGGCTGATTCAAGCGCGATAAAAGACCATAAATAAATAAATAAATATGTATATTTGAGTGGGTAACTGATCGGTAACGCTGAGCAGTCGCCTTTTGATGACGTTTTCACCGCCAGCATTGTTTCACCGTCAATGTATTTTACTGCACGCTTTTTCCTAGCTACGGAAGCCAATTCAGTTGCTACCGCTGTGGCTTTCTCAGCCAATGAATTCCCTGCAACGTGAACGCCATCACGCTGATGACTCAGTGAGTGTATCACGTGAGTCTTTGGTAGTTCTTTTTTTAACAGAACTATTTGTTCCCAAAGCAGTTTTTGTTTTATTGTTGCACCTGTGTCATCTTTGTAACCGTTTTGAATCCATTTCTGTAAATCGCTGTTATATGATTTGACGCAGTAATACGAATCGGACACTATGAGTGTCGGGAATTCGCGATCTGCATTATCTAGCGCCATTTTCAATGCTATTATTTCAGTCTGTTGTTCTGAATTAGTTTCTACTGAGTGTGTTTTTGTTAATAGAGGTCTTAGTATACCTCCGCGCCACACTTCTTTTGTAATCTCACATGTGGGGTTGTATGCTTGTTCCCCCCAAACGGATGGTTGAGCATGTCCGTCTGTATAGATTACACAAGCGTACTGTCGTAATGGCAGAATGTCGATTGGCAGAGGGAATATTCTTTCATATTCTAGATATTTTAGTTCCTCTAGTTCTGGATTAAAGTAGTATTTTACTTTGTCCATTGTATTGGAATTCACCCATTGTATCCATTCCGGATTCAATGCTGTTGTTGGTAAATTACACGGGGTTGTTAATGCCTCAAAGGCTGATTCTGCTGTTCTGACTGTGATGTGTCTACCGTCAGCTTTATCTTTTTCTCTAGCTATTGCGGTTTGAACTGCATGAACAATGTTTTCTTTAATGCTGAATTTCTTTTCAGCTTCTGTGTACAAGTGTGATTTGAATGCAATTGGTACCTTTTCTCCCTCGTTAGAGGTCAGGTATGTAAATCCGCATCTTCCTGGGATGACTCGAATTACAAGGTTGCGTGTGTTATCACGTGTTTCTAATTTTGTTTTAATTAACATATCTGTTTGTAAGGATCTCATAATTTCTGTGTGTTTTTGAGTCCAATTTGTTTTTTTAAAATCTGGTTTTATTAGATCATAAAGGGGTTTGACCCTTTCTGCGTAATTTGCAATGTATGTTCTTCCGAAATTTAGGAAGCCTAGAATTGACTGTAGGTTTTTTAGTGTTCTAGGTGCTCGGAGTACGGCACATTTCTCTAGGAAATTGTCAGCCAGGCTTTTGCCTTCACTTGATAATTCATATCCTAAGAACAGGACTGTTAGATGGGCAATTCTAGATTTTTTAAAGTTGAATTTGTAACCCTCTGCTGCGAACCCAAGTATTATGGTGTTCACTCTCTTCAAGTGAGTATCCAAGTCATCGTCTGTTAGGTATATGTCGTCGACATACGATAATGCTTCGTCATCATATGTTTGTAGTAACTCTGTTACTCTCGCTGAGAATAATCCTGGGCTGTTCTTGTACCCCTGGGGTAACCGACAGAATTCTTTTTGAGCGCCATTTATTGAGAACGCTGATAAGTATCTGCTCTCTGGTGCTATATTTTGACAAAAGAATCCATTAGAGATGTCTAATGTTGTTTTATATTTTTTGTGCACTATGTTATTCATTAGTGCAGCACTATGCGAGTTTTGTACTGCAAAAGTTTTGCAACACGAGTTAAGGTGTCTGTAATCCAAAACTAGACGATATGAATTGTCTGGTTTGGAGACAGGAAACAAAGGGTTGTTCATTTGTGAGGTGCAAGTTTCAATCACCCCCTGGTATTCTAGTTGATCTAGAATTTCTTTTACCTGTTTTTTAGCTTCTTGCTTAATCGGATACTGCCTTTGTGCAGTAGGTTGTGATTTTAACTGGATTTTGTGTGGAGGAGATTCCTCATCCCATCCCACATGATTTTTATATAAAGCAGGAGATTCAGCTACTGCCCACTTTCTTGCAAGTGTATATTTTTTATGAATTGGAATATGATTTGAGAAGGCAGGCATAATTATTTCTTCGCCATGTGGGCACTCCCTGACGAACTCTGGTGGCCAATCTTTTTCAGCTAGAAGGATGTCATAGCCCTTGGAGAGATTATCCCAAAAAAGGCCCCTTATTTTTCTAGTCTTATCCCCTTCTATACGTAAAGTTATTTCATATATTTTGTGAGGTTTGCTAACTCTGGTGTCTGCAGTTTCCACCTGAATGTATTCATTCGTGTCCACTGTCTCCAGATGATTCATAAGGACTTTTTGTGCTATGCTCACTTCTGCTGCGCTGTCTAGCATTGTCTGAGCCCACTCTCCGTTTTTCAGCTGTGTCCTCAGTATTCTTGGCATTGTTGAATACTTTAATACTCGCTACCTTCTTTTTTGGAAACTGTAATTTTTTATTTGGATGAGCAGGTTCCTTGTCTTTGGACTTGACGTGCCCTTCCCTGGGTTCCGATCGTCCTCTTCTTTCCGATTTCTGCGAGGAAGTCTGAAAAGATTGAGAGGGACGTGTATCAAAGTCTTGATATCTATCAGGTTTCTTTATGTTATCCCTATTTCTAAGGTTGTATTTTTTCACAGAGGGCTCCCTTTGGGGAGACTTGGGTCCTTGGTCCGGAGATCTTTCTCTCCGCCGAGGAGACCTTCCTCTGGACTGGAATCTCTTTTCTTTTGGATTGGATTGTTTGTTTCCATCCCAGTTCTTCTTTTGACTGTTTAGATTATTTTTAATAAATATTTTTTCAGGACTTTCAATTAGTTGGGGCTTTACTGGTATTCCACCCAAACTATCTCTACCTAGTTCTTCATAGGATTTTTCTATAATTCTGGCAATTTCAGCTGGTTGGTCTGCTATATCTGTCTCTTTTAACCTCTGGCGGATCGCCACATTCGCTGCTTCTCCTTTTATGTTGGCTAGTAATATTGCCGAGACCTGCTTGAAGTCTTTTAGTAATTTCATACCAAGAGTTAAAGCGGGTTCTGGACCGTATTCGTCTTGAATTTGTTTTAGCACATCTGGTATTACTGACATGGATGGAACTCCATGTGTTTTTGTGTAAATGGAAGCAAAGACTGTACCCCAAGTGTCACAGTCCTCCACGTGTGGTGTGATTCCCATTGGAAGACAGATAGTCAGAATCCTGTGTTTATCCACAGGGGTGGTGTCTGGAAACACCGCCTCTATTTGGGTGATTTTTTGTGCTAACCAGAATGGTATTTGTTCCCGTTTAGCTGGTACTTTACCTAGGCAGGACTGTATGTTCTGTGGTGTAATTTTATTTGTGTTCCCCTGATGAGGGGTCAACTGTGGGATTTTAACTACAGGTTGGATGGTTGAAGTCCGCATTACATATTGGACTAGTTGTCTATATATTTTAATTAATTGTTTTAGTTGTACTAAAACATCTGCTGCAGACATTCTTTCGATGTCTGGATGTGGTGTGTATCCGGCTAGGACCGGCCACGTTGCTCCTGGTCTACCTAGTGGACCGAGCCTGGTGATGTGATTATTATGTTTTAGGGCGCCATTAAACAAGAGCAGGTGCTCTTGGAATTTAAGTGGTACTTCCACTTCCTCGAAAGGAGTGTAGGTATCCGGAGGTTCCTCTATTTTATAACAGTGGAACTCCTTTGTTACAGCATTTGCTGCTGGAAAGTTTATCCATGAATAGAATACCTCTGTCTGCCGATATTCGTGTGCCTCAATTACGAATATGACTGTACCACCTCTTGGTGTCAGTCCATTGTCTATAAGTTTTAACGTTATAGATCTTCTTATGTTGACCGGGATGAGTATTATATCCGGGTCTGCTTCTTGCATAGTATTATCAGCTTCTATTACTTCAGCTGCTACTCTAGCTATCTCTCTTTCATCATCACTTTCTGGCATTTTACTGTCAGGATGGTTATTCTGTTTGTTTGCAGATCAGGTTTCTTGTGGAAACAAAGATGAGATGCACAATATTTTGGAACAGTGTATCCTTCAACGTTGATTGAACCAAGAACCATACATAGGAGTTCCCTCCTGTGAGGTTTGGCGGATTTTACCTCTCACCCACTCCAGACGTCTTTGGAGTATTATGGGAAAAAAGGGGTCTGAGTGAAAAAGCACGACTGAGTTACTCTAAAGTCTTGCGTTAGTTTTATCGCCTATCCAAACACGTTGGGCGCCATGTAGTGTAGTTCCTATTATCCCAATAGGCTCTGCGCATTGGAATAATACCTCCAATAGTATAGACCTAGACCAGACGTTAACTAGGTCTTCTACTGTCGATATTAGACTTAAAGTTTTGGGTTTGCCAGCTAGCTCAGAGTTCACTAGAAACTTTCTCGAATAGGCAAGGAGGAGTTGAACCTCCCTGGATAGACAAGAAGGGATTTAGTTTCTGACAACCATAGAACATGACAACTTTGCTCTCCCCTAATCAAGAGTGTATCTCTAGAGTCGTGTGAAAACAAAAGACAACTTATTTTACTCAGTCAGTACGTGCATTCTTAGTTTCACCAGATTGTAGAGAAAAGGAAGAGACGGGCGTGTTCAATAAAAGATGTTATTTATTGATCAGTCTCTTTTCTCGTACAAGAGAAATGAATCGATATTATTGCAATACTTATGGTTAAGTAAAGTGCATACAATAAAAGCAGAAGTATAAAATAATACTGTAAAAACATTTATATGGTTTCTAAGCCATATGGTGGTTTAAAATGGATAAAATAGATACATACATATAAACATTTGACTAATCGTACTCAACTGGTGCTTCTAACTACGCCTACCCCAGTGTACCTGACCTAAGCCTAATACGTGGGCGGGGATAGAAAGTAGTAGTTTAAGTTAAGTTTGTTTTGCCAAGTGACTGATTCAATAATTTTCTGCAAGGGGTTATTCAGTTCCGTACCTTGAATCTAGGATGATTGAGGGATGGTATCTCTCATCTTTGGTCTCGATATTCCAGGCTGCCTGCAAGGGCTGCTCGGAAGCGCCGGAGCTGGATTTCTCGGCAGGAGAAAGGCAGCGTCTCGTTCTCAGCGCGTCAGAAAGGCGGGGCAGCGTCAGTGGGCTTCGCTCTCTGCTGAGCTTCGGCAAGTCTCGCTGCTCCGATCTCGTCACCACCGCGTGTGTTTGCTTAAGGCAATATCGGTAATATTTATACCTGTAAGGTGCCGAGATTGACGTAAGGATGGACATAGATACGTCAATAAGGATGTCATACGAGCTGGTCGTTAGCACATTCTTTTACTGAAGTTCTCGGTGAAATCAAAACAATGGCCGCAGGGTTTTTCCCAGGTTGTCATAGGTTTGATTTGTTTTGAGAACTCCGTATGCCTTATCAGGGGCTGGAGGAATATTGCTTGCCTAATTAGATGGCAAGCGTTATGACCTAATCAGATAACGCGCTCCTGTGCCGTGGTCTGGCGTAATCAGATAACGGTTTCTGCATCATGGGATGGCTGCTAGTTAATTTGTTAACCAGAATAGGGTCAGGAATAGGGGGATCGATACAGAACCTATAGGAATACATCACAATGTGTTATTCTTGTTTAGCAGCCCTAAAAAATACCATATTAGAAATATGTCATTACTCCTAGCTCCTTTGGTGCCTCCTGGTCTCAGGCTCAAAACAACTACTCCTGGATCTTCAGGGATAAGGTATCAAAATATTTCAGCTATCACCATGGAAACACACTCCACACAAGACACAATCCGAGGCAGGGCCTTCAAATATGCAATATTTCAGCCACCTGCCTGTAAACTCTTGAACACTTGTGGCTATCATTTATAAATATGTAGTGAACCTTTGCAGGAGCATAATACCACTCATGTAATTTATAGTGGACCACTCTATTTTGGGCATTATTGAAGCATTTCATAATGTCCTTGTACATGGTCTGCCACACTTTCCAAAGAAACTCCCATTTTGAAATCTCTGTCCAGGTGGAGATTTTCTGAAACCCTAATAATGATGCAAATAACCTTGATATCTCACCCCTGATATCAAAAAGTGAGATAAATAAGCTCTTCAATCTAGTATTCTCTGTCTTTGCTGATGCTTTCAGTTCCAGATGTTTTACCCACGGCACAGATCAATTGCACCGCAAACATGAAGAAAAAACGTCCATGCGTGCTGCTGTATTCTTTTTAAATGAGCAGCTGGAGTCTTTTTTTTATGCCTGGAATATGATGTGCACTCCTAGGATGGCCGTGGGTGGGCACGCTTGCTCTCCACAGGAAACATAGCATATGACCACAAAATATTTGTACCAATGAGTAACAACACCACCATAATAGATAATAGGTAGTGTAATATTTTATTATGCCATATTAAGTTTCTGGTGACATTTAAAAGCTACTTGATATTTGTGGTTTGTAACATCATCTATCTATCTATCTATCTATCTATCTATCTATCTATCTATCTATCTATCTATCTATCTATCTATCTATCTATCTATCTATCTATATATCTATCTATCTATATATCTATCTATCTATCTATCTATCTCTGTATCGATCTATTTATTTATCTAACTCTCTCTATCTATGATCTGTTAAGATCCCCATGGATGATGTGTGCTATCAAGCTGCACTCCTTGCTCCATCTGCTATCAGCCCAGAGTGAACTCAGGATTAAAGTGGATCAGAGTATCACGAGAGGGGAACATGGTTTGCCACCACGGAGTAACTTTGTAATTTTAGAATGAACACCTACAAAGTTTCACAAAAAAAGCTTCAAACAGCTCAGTGAAAGCCCTTCAGAATCAACATGATCATGTGCCCAATCATCACAGTTTTTTATAAATCACAGCAAGTTGTATTAAAGGACAGAGCGAGAATATAAGGAGTTAATCATTTGCATGTAGTGAATCAAGAGGAGAACCCCCATTTGAAACAGGCCTTAATGATGTAGAGTTTGCAATTATTTCTTATCTTTTGAAAGGGAACACTTCTACTCACATTGATCTACCTAAACGCTATTCTATTTACCCTAATATTCATATTTAATCCATCAAAGGTAATCTTTTGAAAGGGAACACTTCTACTCACATTGATCTACCTAAACGCTATTCTATTTACCCTAATATTCATATTTAATCCATCAAAGGTTCATATTTCAATTGCTATGATTTTTTACACTGCAAGTGTTTTCACACAAGAGGGTTATGGCTTGTCTATTCATTTTCCCTGCAATCTGTGCACCTTGCAATGTGCTTGATATGTCTTCAGTTTTCCCTGGCTGAAATATTGTTCTGCCCATGTATGTGCTCCTTTGTTAAAGTGGAACATTAGTTACAGTGAATCTGCCATTTATTAATGTCCTTTTGAAGGTGCTCAGTCTGTCCGAGATCCCCTGAAAAAGATGTAGAACTGGCTGGTGGTCACAAAGTACCCATTTACACTCCGGCTTGTGCTGTGGATTAGGTAAAGTGCTGCAGCAAAAGCTGCAGTGTAAATGAGCACGTTGTGTACATCCATGCACTGTGTGACATGCACCAAGGACTGCATGGCACACAGTGCATGGAGTTATGTGGGGATACTACAATGTTCACAGAGCCACTTTACAGTGGCCCATGAGGGACAGGGGTCCTCTTTGGCACCCCCAAAGTCCGTTTCTGGCAGTGATTTAATGGCGGTCTTTCCGCCATGAAAAGACTTTTGGAAAGAGACATCTTAATCCCAAATGCAGTGCCTTCCTCGGCACTGCCTCTTGTCGGGTCTACGATTCTGACCACTGACTCATCGGGTTCTGAGATCCTGGCAGCCGTCTTCCCCCGACCACTGATGACCATTCCCACTCCCAAATAGATATCAATTGCGAGTGGCATGATAATCTTGGGTGGCTACAAAGCTCACATGAGACTTCATGCTTGCTTGCACTGCTTCTGGCCATGACAGCACCAATGTAGTGCCAAATGTGATTCTGAATGCACCACTTAAGCAGCTTTTGTGATCAAGAAGCATCTGAAATGCTTTTTGAGTGGATTGCCTTCTCCAACTGGCCTCTGAAGTTGCTTTTTGTGCAAGAAGTTTTTTTTTCAACTGGAAGTGCCCCAAAGATCCAACTTCCTGTTCCTGTCCAGCAGGCTCCTCACAGTGCTTTGCCCATCACCTGGTCCCTTTTCATTTGAATTTGGAGCTAATAGGATCACTCTCCTTGTCTGCTGCATATATTCCATTTGATTTAAGGACTTTGCATTTGAGATTTCACAAGTAAGTTTAAAAAACATTGCATAAGGGTGTTGTTTTATTTGATAGAGGGCATGCACCAATATTTATTTGTACCTTTATTCAAATTTTTCAAAGTGATTGTGGTGAGTGACCTGCAAGGACCTAGTTATATTTTTGCATTTTTTTTTTCTTCTTTTGTAAAGGAACAATGTTGCACAATTCAGTACATTTTCTCCAAGTTTGTAAAAAGTGCAATATTTATTTATTTTACTCTGTGACTTAGCCTGCCAAGGGGCCATCCAGTAGGCCCAGGCCAGTGCTAGTCATGGTTGTATTAAACAACAGTTTCTGCTTGATATATTGTTTAAAAAAATTATTTAGGGCTGGGATGGCATTGGATTTACCTAAAAATGTGGTGTTTATTTTTGTATTCCTCCTTTTTTTGTGTATAAAAGGTGTATATGTGGGATAATATTTAATGCCTTGAGAGGATGTGTGTTGTTGTAAAATGTTATAGCTCAGTTATTTTCGTTTTTGTCATTGCTGAGTTAATATTAGTGTTTTCTTCAGTGTTACCATGCCTCCTTTGTTTGTCCAGTGTGTGTGTCTGTGTTTGCCATACTAACACACTGTTACTCAGACTGTGGTACTAACACTAATATTACGTGCACTTTGTGCCTAAAATGAATATGTTTCTTTTATTTTCTGTTTCCTCCACAGATAACTCCTGATGAAGGGACACAAGTCCCGAAATGCATTGGGTTGGGTCTCAAAACATGTTGATTCAAAAAATGATGTCATGTTAAATTGATTTATGTTTACATGCTTTTTTCTTGAATGTTGAAATGCAAGCTTTTGAATATACACAGAAACCGCACTAAAGCTGAAGTGTTTAATTTAGTGCAATAAAATTGTATTTACTTTATATGAAATTGTCACTGTTGATGCGTGTTAGAGTCCTAGTTGCCAATTAGGGACTAGGCCACTTTTCACTAGTACATATGTCCGGCAGACATATTTCTAACACTGCACACATACCGGGTAAATAAGTTGATCATTTGTTGATTTGAGTGTGCTGGTCACCTACTTCTTATTGTGTTTGCCATAGGCCATCGTTGATGTATCTTTGCTCTCCATGCCATGTGGCCGGGGGCCATTTTGTGGAGTCTGTGTCCATAGGCCTGAATGTGTTCTCTTTGATCCCCTTGCTCAGAGTTGTAGTTTTACCCTGTGGCAGCCATTTTATGCATCCAGCCAGTGTGCTTTTTCCATAGGCTTGCATGCATTCTTTGTTCCCCATGCATCCTTACTAGGTGTTGTAATTTGACCATGTGGCACTGGCTGTCATTTATTTTGTGCAAACAGCCAGTGTGTTTTTTCCATTGGCTTGAATGCGTTCCTTGTTCCCTATGTCTCTTTGCTCAGTGTTGTTGTTTGACCATGTGGCACTGGCTCGCAGCCATTTTGTGTGTCCAGCCAGTGTGCTTTTGGCATTGGCTTGCATGTGTTCTTTCTCCCCGATAACTCCTTGCTCGGTGTTATAGTTTGACCATGTGGCACTGGCTGGTAGCCCTTTTGTGTGTCCAGCCAGTGTGCATTTGCCATAGGCTTCCATGGATGGATGTGAGATATCAGTTTAATAACATTTTTGAGAATTATTGTAGTATGTATATTAAGAATATGATTTTGATGACCAGTGCTAATTTAATGTTGCATGCATTTTTTGCTTATTTTTATTTAGCATCTCCAATAGGTTTCCTCCCATCGACCCATCCATCCATCCACCATCGGTGCCCAGCTGTGCAACATTGTTCAGTTAATTTAGGTATATAATTACATTTCCTGCTGGACACCCTGACTGCATTGCACTTTAGACACATCAGCATCATTAATTTCTGTAATGATGATTATTTCATTTCCCCCTCAATCACACGTTCCTGTATAGGCACACACTAACATCCATTTTTTAAAGATTACTATTCAATTTACCCACGCAGCTCCCTGAGCGCCACATACATCTCCGTTAGAATATATGGACATAAAGGAGAGAGCTCTATCATTCTGTATATAGTGTGTGTTTCTGATGGATAATTACATTTTATGGTATGGTGGTGCGGTTTGACTTTAAAGTGGTTATTACCTAAGCCACCAACCGCACTAATATTGCCTTTGTATCTACTAATTCAAACTTCAACAATGCCATGTTTTACTAAATGTTTTTCTTGCTTGTTTGCTTTTAGGTGCACAAGAAAAGAGACATCACTAACAGTACTGTGAAACAGAAGGCCTGGGCAGTGAAGTCACACATCAATCCTCCAATCTCTTCCACTTGTGCAGCTTAGTGCAACTGCCAACTGAGCATTTTAATATAGCACCAAAGAAAGATGCTTCCATGAAAGTGGTCAGTGAGAAGAAGCAGCATCCCACCAGTGGCATTTCGCCCCAAACCTTTCTTGGACGATGTGGTGTGCCTGCTGCACTTGCCTGAATTGGAATGAGCTGAGAACAGCACTCCCACATCAACAGTAGCACGCCAACCTAAGCCTAACACCATGTCTGTCAGTGAAGCGGCCACTGAAGTCATGGCGATGCCAATGAGCAGTGACACAGAATTTGATTTGTCCCTTTTGCAAAGTAGTACCGAATAGTTTTAGGAAACAGCATAAAGTGAACAGCAGCCAGCAGAACAGGGGGTTGAGCTTTCTTTTGAGCAAAAACCTCCACTTTTAAATTAATTTACTCCCAGATACCCAGCAAGAAAAAGGAAGGGTACTACTCCACCATCTTCTCGAAGCAACACTTCTGATGATGATGATAGGGATATGGAGTGGACCCGGGCAGAGTCCAGGAGACGCCAGGAGATGCAAGGGAAAAGAAAAGCTCCTGAAAGCCTTAGAATTATGGAAGGGGATGATGAGGAGGAAGACAATGACGAGCCACTCATTGTGGAAGGTGACACTGAGGAGTCTGACATTGCTCTTCAACCAACTCCAAGGTATGTGGCAGAGGTAGCACCGCCAGCTCCCATATTTGCAAAGCCACAGCAGAGACCTGCACCAGTAACCACTACCTCAGTAGAAGTATGCACTGCAGAGAGGCAATCAACGACACACCCACCTACCTCCAGTTCTTCTT
The DNA here is from genome assembly GCF_964261635.1 of Lissotriton helveticus. Taxonomy (NCBI): domain Eukaryota; kingdom Metazoa; phylum Chordata; class Amphibia; order Caudata; family Salamandridae; genus Lissotriton; species Lissotriton helveticus. The sequence continues at coordinate 778,157,620 of NC_136063.1, read as the reverse complement.
CAGTTTTTGGCAGAGGCACAGTAAAAAAAAGTACTCCTCCCCAGTTAGGTACTTTTTTACAGTTAGCGAAGAGGGGGAGCACATTGCACTATGCACCATTTATCGCACAAATGTTCAGGTATGTCTGGTACGCATTATGGTACTGGAGGCCAAACAACCCATACGATAAAAGACTGCACAATGCGGTGGAAGGATCATCCTAAAGAAATTGCTGAACGTGGTCGTGGTGATGAAGGCGAGGAGAGCTGGGGAGCATCAGCTAAAATCTGGGAAGTGATTGTGACGAGAAGAACAGGGTGACATCCACTATCAACACAGCTATATCCCCAGCAGTGCTCCAGCAGAATCACCTAGCTAAGCAACTTCACAATGGCACAAGACTCAAAATCAGCTGGAGAAACCACAGCATACTGTCACTGCACCTCTATGATGCGCACTGAGTCAACCGCCACCTACTTCTCAAGAATTGCCTCATCACTGACGCCAAAAAAGAAAAAGAAATACAGCCTACTATTACGTGGATGTTCAAGCTGGAGGGTCCCTATGACCACAATCACCCAACAGGACATTTGTACAATGGGACGCTGGCAAAAATGTTAGCACTGGACCTCCTGCCTTTTTATTTTGTGGAAGGAGTGGTAGCCATCTGCCAGAAATGGAAGATTCCAAGTCAGACCTTTTTTGCCAGAGTTGCCGTTCCACAGCTGCACCACGATGTGCTGCAAAGGTTTGGAGAAGCTTTGCAGAAAGGGGTTGTTCACACTATCCATCTAACAACAGTAATGTGGGCCAGTTGTCAGGCAACTGATTACATGTGAATCACGGTACAAAAGGGGGTGGTGATGGACGGAGCATCCAAACCAATCAAACACTCACACCCAGTCAAAAGATCTGGGTTGAATCCATCACCGTTCTTTAGCCCACTCTGCCACCCCAGTTCAGACATGGCTATATGCAAATCAGTCTGACCCTGTGCCTCATGGGAACAGTCCAGCCCGAACTGCCAAGCCATGCCTTCCCTGGACCGGAAACAAGCTTCCGAGGACCGGTTTCTGGCATTAGAGCCGTCTTCAGCCCGGCTTGCTTGAATCCAGTGGCAAAGTGAGCAAGGGACTCACGTCTGAGCATACCCTGCCACACTTATGGCGGCCAAAAGCGGTACAAAAGGGGGTGGTGATGGACGGAGCATCCGAACCAATCAAACACTCAAACCCAGTCAAAAGATCTGGGTTGAATCCATCACCGTTCTTTAGCCCACTCTGCAACCCCAGTTCAGACATGGCTATATGCAAATCAGTCTGACTGTCGTGTATTTCTATAGGTTCTGAATCGATCCCCCTATTCCTGACCCTATTCTGGTTAAACTAACTATCAAGTTAACTAACAGTCAGCCCATGAGGCAAGAAAACCCCCATGATGCAGATACCGTTATCTGACACAGTCACACTACGGCACAGGAACGTGTTATCTGATTAGGTCATAACGCTTGAGATCTAATTAGACAAGCGACATTCCTCCAGCCCCTGATAAGGCATACGACGTTCTCATAACAAATCAAACCTATGACAACCTGGACAATCCGTGCGGCCATTGTTTTGATTTCACAGAGAACTTTAGTAAAGAATGTGCTAACAAGCAAGTCGTATGACATCTTTATTGACGTACCTATGTCCATCCTTACGTCAATCTCGGCACCTTTAAGGTATAAATATTGCCGACCTTGCCCTATGCAAACACACGCGTGGTGACAAGACGGAGCAGCCATACTTGCCGAAGCCGAGAGCAGAAGCAGACCCCGCTGGCAGCAGCCCCGCCTTCCTGACGCGCTGAGAGACGCGCTGCTATCTCAAGCCGAGAGACCCAGCACCGGCGCTTCTGGGCAGCCCTCGCAGGCAGCCTGGAATATCGAGAGCAGAGAAAGAGATACCATTCCTCATTCATCCTAAATTCCAGGTACAGAACTGAATAACCCCTCACAGAGAATTCTTTAGTTATTCACTTGGCAAAAACAAACTTAACTTAAACTGTAACTTTCTATTCCCGCCCACGCATTAGACTTAGGTCAGGTACACGGGGTAGGCGTATTTAGAAACACCAGTTGAGTACGTTTAGTCAAATGTATATGTATATGTAAATATATTTTAATCATTTTAAACATCATATGGCTCAGAAACCATATCAATGTTTTTACAGTATTATTTTATACTATTGCTTTTAATGTATGCACTTTACTTAACTATAAGTATTGCAATAATATCGATCCATTTCTCATGTATGAGAAAAGAGACTGATCAATAAATAACACCTTTTTATTGAACACGCCCGTCTCTTCCTTTTCTCTACATTCTGATGAGACTAAGAATGCACGTACTGACTGAGTAAAATAATTGCCTTGTGCTCACACGACTCTCGAGATTGACTCTTGATTAGGGGAGAGCAAAGTTGTCATGTTCTATGGTTGTCAGAAACTAAATCCCTTCTTGTCTAATCAGGGAAGTTAATCCATCCTTGAACATTCGAGAAAGTTTCTAGCGAACTCTGAGCTTAGCTGGCAAACCCAAAAATTAAGTCTAGTATCGACAGTAGTAGACCTAGTTAACGTCTGGCCTAGGCCTTTACTGCTGTATGTACTATTCCAATGCGCAGAGCCTATTGGGAAGATAGGAACTACACTACATGGCGCCCAACGCGTTTGGAAAGGGCGATAAAACTAACGTAAGACATTTAGAGTAACTCAGTCGTGCTTTCTCACTCAGACCCCTTTTCCCAAATACTCCAAAGACGTCTGGAGTGGGTGAAAGGTTATATCCTCCAAAACCTCGCAGGAGGGAACTCCTATGTATGGTTCTTGGTCAAGTCAACGTTGAAGGATAAACAGTTCCAAAATATTGTGCATCTAATCTTTGTTCCATAAAGAAACCTGATCTGCAAACAAACATAATACCATCCTGTCTGTAAAATGGCAGAGAGTGATGATGAAAGAGAGGCAGTTAGATTAGCAACTGAACTCGCAGATGCTGATGCTACCATGCAAGCAGCAGACGCGGATATAATACTCATTCCGGTCATTAAAAGGAGATCTATAACCTTAAAACTTATGGAAAATGGACTGACACCTGGAGGTGGCACAGTCATATTCGTAATCGAGGCACACGAATATCGGCAGACAGAGGTATACTATTCATGGATACATTTTCCAGCAGCAAATGCTGTAACAAAGTACTTCCACTATTACAAAGTAGAGGAACCTCCTGAAACGTACACTCCTTTCGAGGAGGTGGAAGTACCACTCAAATTCCAAGAGCATTTGCTCTTATTTGATGGCGCCCTAAAACATAATAATCACATTACAAGGCTCGGTCCTTTAGGAAGACCAGGAGCAACGTGGCCGGTCTTAGCCGGATACACACCACATCCAGACATCGATAGAATGCCTGCAGCAGAGCTGTTAATACAGCTAAAACAACTACTAAAAATTCATAGACAATTAGTTCAGTATGTAATGCGGACTTCAACAATTCAGCCAGCGATTAAACTTCCACAGCTGACCCCTCACCAGGGGAACACAAATAAAATCACACCACAGAACATCCAATCCTGCCTAGGTAAAGTTCCGGCAAAACGGGAACAGATACCATTCTGGTTGGCACAGAAAATCACCCAAATAGAGGCGGTGTTTCCTGACACCACCCCATTAGAGAAACACAGGATTCTGACTATATGTCTCCCAATGGGAATCGCACCACACATAGAGGACTGTGACACTTGGGGTACAGTCTTTGCTTCCATCTATACAAAAACGCACGGTGTCCCATCCATTTCGGTGATACCAGATGTGCTAAAACAAATTCAAGATGAATACGGTCCAGAACCTGCTTTAACTCTTGGTATGAAATTACTGAAAGACTTCAAGCAGGTCTCGGCTATATTACTAGCCAACATAAAAGGTGAAGCAGCAAACGTGGCGATCCGCCAGAGGTTAAAAGAGACAGATATAGCAGACCAACCAGCTGAAATTGCCAGAATCATAGAAAAATCCTATGAAGAACTAGGCAGAGATAGTCTAGGTGGAATACCAGTAAAACCGCAACTGACTACAAGTCCAGAAAAAATATTTTTTAATAATAATAATTCACCGAAAAAGAACTGGGATGGAAACAAACAATCCAATCCTAAAGAAAAGAAATTCCAGTCCCGAGGAAGGTCTCCGAGGCGAAGAGAGAAATCTCCAAACCAAAGACAGAGGTCACCACAGAGTGACCCCTCTGGGAATAGATATAACCTTAGAAATAGGGATAATATTAAAAAACCTGATAGATATCAAGACATTGATACACGTCCCTCTCAATCTTTTCAGAATTCCTCGCAGAAATCGGAAAGAAGAGGACGATCAGAAGAGCACGCCAAGTCCAAAGACAAGGAACCTGCTCAGCTAAAAAAGAAATTGCAATTTCCAAAAAAGAAGGTAGCCAGTATCAAGGTAGTTAACAATGCCGAGAATACTGAGGACACAACTGAAAAACGGAGAGTGGGCTCAGACAATGCTAGACAGCGCAGCAGAGGTGAGCATAGCTCGCAAAGTCCTTATGAATCATCTGGAGACAGTGGACACGAATGAATACCTTCAAGTGGAAACTGCAGACACCAGAGTTAGCAAGCCCCACAAGATATACGAGATAACATTACGTATAGAGGGAGATAAGACTAGGAAAATAAGGGGACTATTTTGGGATAACCTCTCCAAAGGCTATGACATCCTTCTAGCTGAAAAAGACTGGCCACCAGAGTTTGTCAGGGAGTGCCCGCATGGCGAAGAAGTAATTATGCCTGCCTTCTCGAATCAAATACCGATTCATAAAAAATACACACTTGCTAGAAAGTGGGCAGTGGCCTTAGCACCTGCTTTATATAAAAATCATGTAGGATGGGATGAGGATTCTCCTCCTCACAAAATCCAGTTAAAATCACAACCTACTGCACAAAGGCAGTACCCAATTAAGCAAGAAGCTAAAAAACAAGTAAATGAAATACTAGATCAGCTAGAATACCAGGGGGTGATTGAAACTTGCACCTCACAAATGAACAATCCTTTGTTTCCGGTCTCCAAACCAGACAATTCGTACCGTCTAGTTTTGGATTACCGACACCTTAACACATGTTGCAAAACCTTTGCAGTGCAAAACTCACACAGTGCTGCACTAATGAATAACATAGTGCGCAAAAAATACAAAACTACCTTGGACATTTCCAATGGATTCTTTTGTCAAAACATAGCACCGGAGAGCAGATATTTAACTGCATTCTCAGTAAATGGCACTCAAAAACAATTCTGTCGGTTAGCCCAGGGGTACAAGAACAGCCCGGGGGTATTCTCAGCGAGAGTAACAGAATTACTACAACTATATGATGATGAGGCATTATCTTATGTCGATGACATTTACTTAACAGATGATGACTTGGATACTCACTTGAAAAGAGTGAACACCATAATACTTGGGTTCGCTGCAGAGGGTTACAAATTTAACTTCAAAAAGTCCAGAATTGCCCATCTAAAAATTCTATACGAAGGATATGAATTATCAAGTATAGCCTGGTTGACAATTTTTTAAGAACTAGAAGAATTAAAAAATCTAAAATATGAAAAGACGTATCCTCTGCCAATCGACATTCTGCCTCTACGACATTACGCCTGTGTAATCTATACAGACGGACATGCTCAACCCTCCGTTTGGGGAGAACAAGCATACAACCCCACATGTAAGATTACAAAAGAAGTGTGGCGCGGAGGTAAACTAAGACCTCTATTAACAAAATCACACTCAGTAGAAACTAATTCAGAAAAACAAACTGAAATAATAGCTTTGAAAATGGCGCTAGATAATGCGGATCGCGAATTCCCGACACTTATAGTGTCAGATTCATATTACTGCGTCAAATCATACAACAAGGATTTGCAGACATGGATTCAAAACGGTTACAAAGATGACACAGATGCACCAATAAAGCAGAAACTGCTCTGGGAACAAGTAGCTCTTTTGAAAAAAGAACTACCAAAGACTCACGTGACACACTCACTGAGTCATCAGCGTGATGGCGTTCACGTTGTAGGGAATTCATTGGCTGAAGCAGCCGCAGCGGCAGCCACTAAACCGGCTCCTGTAGATCGAAAAAAGCGTACATTAAAATACATTGACGGTGAAACAATGCTGGCGGTGAAAACGTCATCAAGAGGCGACTGCTCAGCGTTACCGATCAACTATCCACTCAATTATACATACATAATCGATGCAAACTCCGTCCCTTTTGCTCGAATCCCTGGAGTGGGGGATAGAGTGATTCCAAACATGGACAGGAGAAACTTGTTAATCGCAGACGCACACATGGGCGAGGGTCACAGACACCTTAAATTAAAAGATTCTCTGGAAGAATTACAATCACGGTACTGGTGGCCAGGCATGAGCCTGCACTACACCATGTTTGTAAAAAACTGCCCAAACTGCAACAGAGATCGCAGTGGGGAGAGAAGCAGTTTAATACCTCGTCGTATCAAGGCAGATAATATTACCAGCAAAAAGAATGGCTTGCGATTAACATATACAGTTTCCACTTATAATGTAGATCACCAGCACTCGGCTGACGTCCGGACTATTATACAAGATTTGCGAGTCTAAATGGCATATACGCTAAGAGCATGCTACGTTCGACCATTGTTTTCACTCAGGCAATCCAGCCTGGGGGGGAAACATGGCCAAATGAGCACAGCCCAGCGGGAATCTTCTCACCTCCTTCCTGAGGGTACGGGATGGTGTAAAGAAAAAACCAAGGCAGAAAGCAATCTATAATGGAAAGGATATTAGGTTCGGGAGCTGGGTGGGTCAAACATCTAATAAGTGTCCAACGTAGTCTAAATAACTTGCCAAGAAATTCTCTGAAGGGATTCAGTCCGTACGAATTATTATTCGGAACTAGGATGTTGATCTCTGACCTTGATAGTCAGACGTCAGTGGTAATAGAAAAAACCTTTGATGTCAAAGACCGTTTGGCTATTTTGCAGGACTTAAACAAAACAAGAAAAGACCTGAGCAACGTACAGTTGAAACAACAGCCAACGACCACTGAAGAATCACCACCTGTCCCAGCAAGACCTGTCTGGATTCCAAAAGTCGGGGATCTAGTCAGGGAGAAGATCGCGGTAAAGAAGGAATTTGGGCCTTCTTACAGAAAAGCAGTTCCTGTCTTGTCTGTCAACGGGACAAGATCAGTTGTACTACCGCCACTTGCTGGAAAAAAGGAGAACCGAGTTGTATCCATCGACCTGGTAAAACCACAACATGTGGCCGATAACAAACAGTAGGCCAAGTGGACTCCCAATAAGTAGCAGAACACCAAGGTTTGCTACCAGTACAGAGGTCCTAACAAAAAGGCTCATCACATTCGAAACGCCTGCAGAAGAACAAGAAGGACTATGCAACAATGCAATAGAACTAAGACCTCTGAAAACCCAAATAAAAACATTTAGCAGAGACACACCGATCTATACTGAAGTACCAAGTGAAAATGCAAAAAACTAAAATCTTGAACCAATTGGAACAATTGACAGAACTGCATCTGGTTACTTCATCAACTTCGATGATTCCTCTGACGGCTTCAGTGAATCAAAGACACAGCCATCATCAAAATCCTTTAAAGACAAAGCTAAGGAACTTTTGAAACAACTGAAAGAAACATATCTGATTTCTCCTTGGATTGAATTTTGGGTGGGTTTTGGCACATTTATCCTCATACTTTGGCTCATCATGGTATTTACTTTGGGACGCTTCATTGAGGGAAAATATGCTAAAATGGACACAGCAAGTCAGAACATCAACTTGGTCCTCAAACCACACACATCTTCACACGTCGAGAAAAGAGAACTTTCTCCAGAACTTTCTTCAGCCAACTTCACAGCCAATCCGATACCTGGTGGGGTAGCCTGGGACAACACTGACTATGAAATTTATGGTCCGGTCGAGATCCTGAAATATCCACACCAAATCAAGATCTCTTTGAGTGACTTTGCAAAACCAAACTCATTTGCTGATGATTGGGACTTCGAGAGTATTAACAACATGATGTCTGACTTAGTAATGTCTGCTAAATTTACAAAACATGATTATTTGCAAGGTTCTACAAATTATGATAGTATGTATTGCTATAACCATTATGGTAACCATTTTTTGCATAAATCTGCACAACCTAGAAATGTTTTAAATTATAATCAATGGGAACATTGTGCTACACCTCCAAAAGGGAGCTCTAGAACTGTTTATGACAAATATTCATATTTTTCAGGTTTTAACACAAGTAATGCTGAAACATTTTATTTTAAATTGTCAAACAAGACAGGGATGAAAACCATGATAACCAACACAAAATTGATATATTCAGATTCTTTCTTTGAAAAAATGAATACATTTGGATTTGATTATTGGGACAAAAATGTTGATTTGAAAAGTGTTTGGGGTACAAAAGAATGGCAAGTACAGGGTTTAGAAGCTTTGTTTAGAGCCTGCATGATCCCAGAACAAATGATATTTTTAAATGACACTGTTCAACAAACCACCTGTCTTGGCTTAGCCAAAATCAAAGATTTAATTAAACCGTCTATTCCAAAGCCAACAATGTTTAGCAATAGCTCTGATACAGATGAAGAAATAGACGTAAACCATATACTAAACCAAAACAGAACACATCCTGATTGGAAACAATGGTTGATCTGGCCCACAGATACAAATTACTGTCAAGATAGATTCCTGAATAAAACACAGGGTTTCAAAATGACCAGGCCAGACCCTAGATATCCCCAAAGACATCACCCAGGGATAATAACAACCTACAGTGTGGGCAAATTATGCCTTCAATGGCTACAGACTTCCACACTGCCTGAAATTAAGCAACACCTAACTTTACTTACTGATGGTGCTGACTTGCGTGATTTCATACTGGGACCACGCAAACAGCGTCAAAAGCGTTTCATAGCAGCCTCTGTATATGCAGCATACAATGAGGCCTGGAAGGTTACTCAAATTGAGACAGCAGAAAGAATACGGGAAATTGACCGTATCAATTTGGAAAAATCACTATCTGTAGTGGACAATGGGTTAATGACTCTGTCCTCCAGAATTTTTTCATTGGACAGCATTGTGTCTTCAGCAATCGATATATTATCGCAAGACTTACTGTTATTACAACATGGACAGTCACAATTGCGTTCTATAGTACAGCTTGGCTGGACGTTACAAAATCTGCGTTCAGGCTATGTGCCTTGGCGTTTAATCAACACAACGTCACTATTCCAAATCTTTAACCTTACTGATAGACAAATCGGTATGGCGCAAAAGGGTGCTGATTATACAATCTTGAGCATTGAAAAACTAGAAAGATTACCAATGACAATGTCAGAACGACCTGTCAGTGAATGGATAATACACGGAATCATAAATATTCCAATCTCAACCTTCAGGTTTCAATACTGCCAAAAATATATACAGGCTGGCATGTACGAGAAATTGGGAAAGGGGTACCTTAAAACAACTTGGAACCTGCCCTATTCACATGCATGTGTCAGTAATAAAGGACAGAAAGTGTTTCTTAGTGGCAACAATTGTGCTATGTCACTAAGCGGCACGCTTCTGTGTAACGGAATTAGTTTGCATGGAGCCTGTGAAGGGAATTCATACAACCTTTCATGTCACCAGCAAGGCGCACCTGCAACTGAAATAGAACCATTCTTTCAAAGACTCTATAATGGGAGTTACATTCTTATTGTAGACCGCAGATGTTGCAGTCTTATGCCCGGGACTCCTTATCTAGTAACTACAACGGCGAAGGTCAAGTGCTGTGGACGTTCTTTATTCCCCAGCTCCTTTCCAGACAGGGAGGCAAGGGCATGGCCCAGTTTGAAAATTACTTCTATTCGAATAGATACTTTAAGCAGAATGAAAACAGTGCTTCTTCAGACGCCTACAAGGCTCACGTCATCAAAAGAAACGTATGATCTACAAGTCGCAAGGACGACTGCAGAGATACATACATTATTATCAACTAATTCCCCCGTACATTTCGCGGAAATCCTGAGCGAAATCTTAAATATTTCTGATACCAATGGGATCTCAGGGGTATTTAAGAAAGTATTTTCGATGGCATTAACACCATTCAAAGCCATACTGGGTATTTTTCCAGATTTCGTCCATTCGATTTTTGGCGGACTTCCCCTGATCCTGGGACTAATTGCAGGAATCCTATTCCTAGTCCTTATTTTTCGTTATGGCAACCCATGTCACAGATCAAACTCTCGCGACAATGGAAGATACGATCCTAGACATTGGATACCGGGACCGGATATCAAAAATCCTGGGACTCTCCCGGCTTAGAGACCTGAACATGACTTGGTTTCTGTCATTTCGACCAATGTGGCAAAGGTGTGTTTTACCTGTACTAAGGTGTCTGCTATGCGGAGAAGAATGCGTGTTAGACACCTGTCTGACGCTACAATCGGATGCGCCAGTGGATGCAGATACACTGTTGGTTCCTACCAAGGTTCACGCTTTGTGCTGCCCTCAAAGGCTGCCAATCCTGATGACGGCATTCCTGGAATCTTCACCACTGCGATTGAAGAGTAGTGAAGTTCAAGATGAAAGCAGCATCGAACAGGTACGACCTTCTGTCAGCAATGCGAATCAGAATGTCAATGGAGACAATCATGCGCACGAATGCATGGTTACCCCTATTTCCGACTTAGTGGAACTTTCCCATGAAGCTGTTGACAGTTTTTTCGAAAGCCTGAATGATATGATGTTCTCTCCAGAACAGAAATAGAGACTTTTGAGTAAACTCGCACACGGCGTTCCCTGAATTCGGCCTTCAACTTTAAAAATAAAGTCACATGAACAATTACAATCCAGTTCACGGACAGCAATTTTTTCAGCATGCCCCCTAAAATATTTTTCTACATATTTTTTCCAGGGACGCTGATCTTCTGCTTAAAGTAAGAAACTATTCCTAGAGAACTAAGATTTCTATTTTTAGATGTTATGTTATGTTATGTTATGTTATTTATTCTTTTATATAGCGCACGGCTACTCAAAAAGAGTGTCCCGGCGCTTTTATTGGAGAAGGAAGGCTGCCACATAATAACATAACACTGAATAAAAGAAAAAAACAGAAATACAGAACAAGTGCAAACAGAAAACCGGCTACTGAGTGAACAACCAGGTTTTCAAACCTTTTCTAAAAGCAAAGAGACTAGAAGCTCCCCGGAGGGCGAGCGGCAAAGAATTCCACAACTGTGGTGCCAGCAGACCAAAGGAGCGACCTCCCAGGCGCGCTCTCTGCACACGCGGGACGACCGCCAAAAACAGAGATTCTGACCTCAAGGACCTAGTCGGTTGATAAAAGACCAGTCTCTTTTGAAGGTATTTAGCTCCCACCAAGTGGAGAGCTTTGTAGGCCAGAGTCAAAGCCTTGAAGGCAATCCGTTTCCGGATGGGAAGCCAGTGCAGAGTTATCAACAGGCCAGATGCACTGGCCCGCCTGTTTAATCCAAAGATAGCTCTCGCGGCGGCGTTTTGCACCACTTGAAGCCGCTGCAGCAAGTACTCTGGAAGGCCCAGGTAAAGAATGTTGGAGTAATCCAACCTGGACCCAATCAGAGCCTGCACTGTCACTTTCCTGTGCTCCTCGGACAACAGGGGAAGGAACCTCCGCAGCATCCTGAGGATGCCGAAGCAAGTGCCCGCAACCCCAAGGATCTGGGATTTCAGAGTTAATCCTTTGTCCATCTTGACCCCCAGATTTTTCGCGACCAGGGAAGAGCAGGATGGAGGAAACATGTTAATCGGCCACCAGGCCTGCCAATCTGGCTCTGTGTCGCACCCGAAGAAGAGCACCTCGGACTTATCGGAATTGCACTTGAGGCTGTTCAGATGGAACCAATGAAAAACAGCCCCAAGGCAATCCCGGATACTCTCCTCCTCAAAGTCTCCTCCCCTCTGACAAGAGAAGAGGAGCTGGGTGTCATCAGCGTAAGACACGATCCGGGCGCCATACGACTCCGCCAACGCCGCCAATGGGGTCATAAAGATGTTGAAAAGGGTTGGGCTCAAAATAGAGCCCTGTGGAACCCCGACTCCCAGAGGCGGCATCACGGCGGAGTCTGGCGGCACCCAGACCGTTTGCCGGCGGCCGGCTAGGAAGGAAGAAAACCAATCGAACACCGTCCCCCGTAGACCTATCTCAAAAAGTCTAGCGAGAAGGCCGTCATGGGGGACGGTGTCGAATGCCGCCGACAAGTCCAGCATCACCAGCATGACTTTGCCCCCTGAGTCCAGGACACCTTTAATGGTTTCCGAAACCTCAAGGAGCGCAGTCTCTGTGCTTAGATGGGGACGAAAACCAGACTGCGTGGCATGCAAGATCCCATTGGTTTCAAGAAAATTGGAAAGCACAGCCTGGACGTGCTTTTCCACAATCTTCGAGAAAGCCGGCAGCAGAGAAATAGGCCTGTAATTGACCGGGGCCTTCGGATCCAGGCCAGATTTTTTTAACAGTGGAATCACCATCGCCTGTTTCCAAGCTTGCGGGACCACTCCCCTGCTCAATGAGATATTTAACAGCGGGTTTGCCAAAGGGTTGATCACCTCCGCAACTTTCGCCAAGAATTTAGCGGGGCAAGGGTCGAGGGGCGACCCCGATTTAAGATTGCCCATTATCGCTAAAGAGTCCAGGGCAGACATCGGTGGAAACACATTCAACGTCACAGCTGGCAAAGCCAGCGGTGCTAAGATGATCTCAGGATTAGTCTGGACCATAGGTCCAGGCGATGGAAAAGAATCCTGTATGCGTTGAATCTTGCTCGTAAAAAAATCAGCAAGGTCCGAAGCCCAGGTGCCAGACGGTTTCTCATCCGAGGTGTTAGACCATGGGGAGATAAATTCTCTCACAATGGAGAAAATCTCCTTGCAGGAATTAGAAGCAGCTTCTATTCTCCTAGCAAGATATGCCTTCTTTTCCAGGCGAATGTCCCGGTGATAGGCTTTGACCACCGACTGATAGGTCAACTTGGCTACCGTATCATATTTAGCCCGCCAAGCTCTTTCGGCTACCTTACACTGCTGCCGCGAAGCCGACAGTGCAGCGGTAAACCAAGGCGCAGAGACCCGTTTCGGAGTCAAGCGTGGTGTCAATTCCGGGGACAGATCGTTTAGCCTGTCAAGAAGCCAATCTTGCAAGGTCTCCAGATCCCTGTCCAAATCGCCCGAGAGGGAACACGGGTGATCCGCAGCGGACTGAGCCAGCAACTCTGGGGTCACTCGGTGATAAGCTCTATGGGCCCGGCCCTGTTGCTGTGCCAGGGCAACCCTCGGTTTAGCTATGCCTTTGATCGTATATTTGGCAAGCAGATGGTCTGACCAGAGTACAGGTGTAATCTCAATCTCCTCAAGCGGGGATACTTTATAGACTTTATAGACTTTAGCTGCCCGCTGGTATGTTCACAAATATATTTTATTATGTGATGAAATGGTCTCGAACTTCCTTTCTGTATAGCCATATTAAGAGCCATTTCATGTGTATTTCTCATATACCAATAAGCAATAATGCATAAAAATGCGTGTTTACTTTTGCATTTAATTCATAGCTTAAGTGCATACAATATATATGACTGCAATTTTTCAGTATATTTGAAAATTTCAAAATGCATTTATGTATTTTGGGGTGGTAAGGTATACACTATACTCTATAGTATGTTGTACTATGTTATACTATGCATAGATTAGTAGATATGACCATAGTTAGCGTGGAGTGGGTGTCGTGTATTTCTATAGGTTCTGAATCGATCCCCCTATTCCTGACCCTATTCTGGTTAAACTAACTATCAAGTTAACTAACAGTCAGCCCATGAGGCAAGAAAACCCCCATGATGCAGATACCGTTATCTGACGCAGTCACACTACGGCACAGGAACGTGTTATCTGATTAGGTCATAACGCTTGAGATCTAATTAGACAAGCGACATTCCTCCAGCCCCTGATAAGGCATACGACGTTCTCATAACAAATCAAACCTATGACAACCTGGACAATCCGTGCGGCCATTGTTTTGATTTCACAGAGAACTTTAGTAAAGAATGTGCTAACGAGCAAGTCGTATGACATCTTTATTGACGTACCTATGTCCATCCTTACGTCAATCTCGGCACCTTTAAGGTATAAATATTGCCGACCTTGCCCTATGCAAACACACGCGTGGTGACAAGACGGAGCAGCCATACTTGCCGAAGCCGAGAGCAGAAGCAGACCCCGCTGGCAGCAGCCCCGCCTTCCTGACGCGCTGAGAGACGCGCTGCTATCTCAAGCCGAGAGACCCAGCACCGGCGCTTCTGGGCAGCCCTCGCAGGCAGCCTGGAATATCGAGAGCAGAGAAAGAGATACCATTCCTCATTCATCCTAAATTCCAGGTACAGAACTGAATAACCCCTCACAGAGAATTCTTTAGTTATTCACTTGGCAAAAACAAACTTAACTTAAACTGTAACTTTCTATTCCCGCCCACGCATTAGACTTAGGTCAGGTACACGGGGTAGGCGTATTTAGAAACACCAGTTGAGTACGTTTAGTCAAATGTATATGTATATGTAAATATATTTTAATCATTTTAAACATCATATGGCTCAGAAACCATATCAATGTTTTTACAGTATTATTTTATACTATTGCTTTTAATGTATGCACTTTACTTAACTATAAGTATTGCAATAATATCGATCCATTTCTCATGTATGAGAAAAGAGACCGATCAATAAATAACACCTTTTTATTGAACACGCCCGTCTCTTCCTTTTCTCTACATTCTGATGAGACTAAGAATGAACGTACTGACTGAGTAAAATAATTGCCTTGTGCTCACACGACTCTCGAGATTGACTCTTGATTAGGGGAGAGCAAAGTTGTCATGTTCTATGGTTGTCAGAAACTAAATCCCTTCTTGTCTAATCAGGGAAGTTAATCCTTCCTTGAACATTCGAGAAAGTTTCTAGCGAACTCTGAGCTTAGCTGGCAAACCCAAAAATTAAGTCTAGTATCGACAGTAGTAGACCTAGTTAACGTCTGGCCTAGGCCTTTACTGCTGTAGGTACTATTCCAATGCGCAGAGCCTATTGGGAAGATAGGAACTACACTACATGACCCTGTGCCTCATGGGAACAGTCCAGCCCGAACTGCCAAGCCATGCCTTCCCTGGACCGGAAACAAGCTTCCGAGGACCGGTTTCTAGCATTACAGCCGTCTTCAGCCCGGCTTGCTTGAATCCAGTGGCAAAGTGAGCAAGGGACTCACGTCTGAGCATACCCTGCCACACTTATGGCGGCCAAAAGCGGTACAAAAGGGGGTGGTGATGGACGGAGCATCCGAACCAATCAAACACTCACACCCAGTCAAAAGATCTGGGTTGAATCCATCACCGTTCTTTAGCCCACTCTGCCACCCCAGTTCAGACATGGCTATATGCAAATCAGTCTGACCCTGTGCGTCATGGGAACAGTCCAGACCGAACTGCCAAGCCATGCCTTCCCTGGACCGGAAACAAGCTTCCGAGGACCGGTTTCTGGCCTTACAGCCGTCTTCAGCCCGGCTTGCTTGAATCCAGTGGCAAAGTGAGCAAGGGACTCACGTCTGAGCATACCCTGCCACACGTATGGCAGCCAAAAGTGGTACAAAAGGGGAGACATGGCTTGGCAGTTCGGGCTGGACTGTTCCCATGAGGCACAGGGTCAGACTGATTTGCATATAGCCATGTCTGAACTGGGGTGGCAGAGTGGGCTAAAGAACGGTGATGGATTCAACCCAGATCTTTTGACTGGGTGTGAGTGTTTGATTGATTCAGATGCTCCGTCCATCACCACCCCCTTTTGTACCGCTTTTGGCCTCCATAAGTGTGGCAGGGTATGCTCAGACGTGAGTCCCTTGCTCACTTTGCCACTGGGTTCAAGCAAGCCGAGCTGAAGATGGCTGGAATGCCAGAAACCGGTCCTCGGAAGCTTGTTTCGAGTCCAGGGAAGACATGGCTTGGCAGTTCGGGCTGGACTGTTCCCATGAGGCACAGGGTCAGACTGATTTGCATATAGCCATGTCTGAACTGGGGTGGCAGAGTGGGCTAAAGAACGGTGATGGATTCAACCCAGATCTTTTGACTGGGTGTGAGTGTTTGATTGATTCAGATGCTCCGTCCATCACAACCCCATTTTGTACCGCTTTTGGCCTCCATAAGTGTGGCAAGGTATGCTCAGACGTGAGTCCCTTGCTCACTTTGCCACTGGGTTCAAGCAAGCCGGGCTGAAGACAGCTGGAATGCCAGAAACCGGTCCTCGGAAGCTTGTTTCCGGTCCAGGGAAGACATGGCTTGGCAGTTCGGGCTGGACTGTTCCCATGAGGCACAGGGTCAGACTGATTTGCATATAGCCATGTCTGAACTGGGGTGGCAGAGTGGGCTAAAGAACGGTGATGGATTCAACCTAGATCTTTTGACTGGGTGTGAGTGTTTGATTGATTCAGATGCTCCGTCCATCACCACCCCTTTTGTACATGTGAATCACAGCACACTGGATCACCTTTGCAGGGTTAAAGCAAAAGATATCTACAGGTCTTTGCCCTAAAGAAAGTCTAGGAGCGTTTTAAAGGCATGCAGCAGTGGCCATGTTCACCATGGAGAAATCACTTCCAATTGTAAACATCTTGGATGGCTTTTACAGCAAGGTATATGGATGGCTGTGACCCAGAGGTCTCAGAATAAGATGTGTTTCCATGTACAATGGCAGTTACATAGTCAAGGCCATGTCATATGGTGTTTATTTCAGGGTCCTGTGTTTGGCCCATTGCATCAAACTGGTGATGCAAGACTTTCTCAAAAAAGAAGACACTTGCAACGTTCAGAAAAATCTGCACTCATTTCAGCCCTTCTTTTAAAGGCCAGAAGCAGTTGCAGATTATTCAGCGAGCAAACAGAGCATCAGTTAAAGCCCTGGTACAGGAGCTACCAAGATGTTAGAACTTAACCTATTACATGTTGCAAATGTCTGTGTGAGCAGTACAAACAGATCAATGACTACATCATTCAAAGAGAAGGGAATGCATTTGGGAAAGCTATGACCATGGATGCAGACAAGTGAATTTTTCAAGGAGGACAGCATAATGGGCCAAGCTTTGTCATGATTGTATCCGGTTGGATAAGGTAAAGAAGGTGTCTGAAGGGTTCGACTCCACAAGTGTAAATGCAAACACAGAAGCGCACACCTTGGTTGAGAGCTTAATCCTTCACTTTGCTTGTAATAAAAGGCCGCAAAATGACATTATCTTGTCCAAAGGGTACATCTGTGCCACAATATTTGATCCATGGCACAAACTAAATTCTGCCCAATTTCATCCCTTTTTCTGAAGGGGATGTTTCAAAATACAAGAGATGTATTGTCGAGCAAACCGGAGACCTGGAAGAAGCATGGCTGGAACTCAGAGTCACATCCTGCAGTTTTGGGGTGCTGCCTTCAACATCCAGAGAGGGCTGTTTTGTCGTACAGCAGCCAACAACACCATCAAGCAGAACACTGGCAACAAGAGAAACAGAAGGACCATACTTAACCTCTGCACTGTAAGTGGCAGCACCAACGACCATCCAGATGATGTTCCAGGAGTATCTGGATGATCCAGAAGCAATCTATGTGGTTCAAACCCCATTGATGTATTGGTATGGGAAGATGCACCAATGGTCAGTGCTCAGCAGGTTGGCAATAAAGTGTCTGGCTTGGCATGTAGCAGTGTGGCTGCTGAGCATGTGCATAGCTCAGTTGGTACAGTTGTTACAGTGAGAAGGATCAGTCTCTCGCCAGATTGACTATAATGAAAATTAACTAACATTTCATATCACACAATTACAACGTTCATGAAGCAGCAGAGGAGAAGGAGGCTTGGTCAGAATCAAGTGCATTAGCTGACCAACTTCTGGGTGAACCATATGAGTTTGAGGACAAACTCTACTTCCCGGACTGACTATCCCAGTGTCGTAGAACGTTTTAATTATTTCTTGTTGAAAGTCTTTCTTTGCAAAAAAAACCAGCTAGTGCAACATTATATTTGTGTCAGAATTATGCTGCCTGACCATTTTTTGTCACATATATTGCCGGAATGCAGTTGGACCAGTGTGCAGAGAAGGATCCTCCTCAGTGCTTTCATGACATTTGAGTCAATGCCTGCCTCCCTTGCATGCCTATCCTTTTTTTGCATCACTTAGCAGGGCTGCTCCAGAAGATCACTGATATGCAAGAGTGTCAGTACCAAATTCCAATGTGTTGGCTGCGTCAAAGATTCAATTATATACCTACTACCTAACCTACCAGTGCTTGGATTGGAAGAGGTAACTACAACTGTAATGGTAAGTGAGCGATTGTGAGTGATGATTGATGATTCATGTGGTGGCAGAGAGTGAGGGAAGGTGCTGAACTCTTATTTGCAAACTTGCCTGAGATGATTTGCAATGTTTGGGGCCTGAATTATGGGTGATAGCTTTTTCCCTGAGTAGATTGGCCTTTGCAGTCTTTCTTAGTGAAAATTAACCTGCATGGCCCACCCCTATGATACTTCTGTTTTTTCATCACCTAGAAGGGCTGACACAAACTATCATTTCATTTATAAGACTGACAAATTCTAATCTGGTGCTTGCATCAAAGAGGAGATAGTATACCTATCACTGTGCTTGGGTTAGTGCAGGTAAACATTGCACCAACAAGAGATTTTTATGCAATTGTGAGTGATGATTGATGATTCATGTGGTGGCAGACAGTAAGAGAGGGTGGTAAACTGTAATTTGGGAACTTGTTCGAGATGATTTGAAGTGTTTGGAGTCTGACTATTGGGTGATCATTTTTTCCTGGAGGTGATTGTCCCTTTCACTCTTAGCTAGATTTACTTGCAGGGTCCACTCCTTTTTTCGGTTCTTCAGAGACCAGAACAGTCACTTTAATTAACAAACAAAAACCTATACAAACTACTGCAATTCTGTTTCTCTACTTGTCCTTCAAACAGCAGTGCACTACATGTCTATCTTGATCTGGTCGTGACTGGGAAAGTGTTACTTGGAGTCAGGTAGAGGATGGAAAAACTCAGGGTGGGACTACCTCATCAACAGCTAGAAGCAATAAGTTATCAACTTCAAAGGGAAATCATGCTTTTGAGGCCAAGTACTCAGATATGTGGAATGGAGAGAGATGCTTTGATTTGTGAAATGCTGCTAAGTCTGTGTCTGTTGCACTGGTTGCAGAAGTGAAACTTTGAGCCCTCTTGTTATTTTTGCTCTGCCTCTGAGTCTTCTTGGTACAAACCTCATGAAGCTTACCTTCCTTCTGTCCTTCTACTTGACTCTAAAATAGTTTCTTCATGAATAAAATGTCAAAGCTGAGCTCAACACACCGACTTACCTACCAGACAAGTCCAGATAGGCACCCAAGAGTGATGGACATTCCCAAGGAGAATACAGATGCACCACCTAATTGTGTAATACAGTATTATTTTTATTTTAACAATCATATTTGGAGAAGTGGGTGGGTGCGTTCACTCCTCCTCATTTTTATTTTTTTCAGCCTAGAAGACAGAACATTTAGATATCTGAATACTTGGGTCTCTGAAGCAGAAGGACTGTTTGCAATGCATTTAACGGTAGAGTGTTATACTCATTCCATTGTTTCCTTCCACAACAGATTGATGACGGCGGTGTGCTGCTCATCACCCAAATGAATGTTGTAATTGTGTAGTGTTTGTCTTTGTCAAGCCTTTCAAAAATCCCCTTACCCATCCATTCATCAAACCCCTAGCCCTCTTCC
This sequence comes from Lissotriton helveticus, assembly GCF_964261635.1. Taxonomy (NCBI): domain Eukaryota; kingdom Metazoa; phylum Chordata; class Amphibia; order Caudata; family Salamandridae; genus Lissotriton; species Lissotriton helveticus. Next base: position 778,137,720 of record NC_136063.1, on the reverse strand, counting down.
CCCAGGCTGTGTTATTTATTGAAGTGTGGCTTAATTTACACTATCAATGAATCACACACTTGGTGGGGCAAATGTGGTGAAAGCAACATCAACTCACTGCTGGTGCTTCTATTACCTAAGCAATTGCACACTTTGGTCCCATTTACCCACCTGTGCATTAAAGTGGTCCATATTTTAGATATAGAATGAAGAACATCAGTCAACAGCATCAGGCCTTGTGTTGCATAACCATGAATGCATAACCTTCCCAATACAGATTTTGAGTCCAGTTTTCATGACTTGTAGATTTCATAACTTTAGTTTTAATTAAATAGTAGCTATCCATTGCTAAGGAGTTACTATTGCAATTTTTTGTTATTTTATCACTATCAGGAATTCTTTGTTCAGTCATGTAGTTGTTTGGTCTCAATTCTTTGTAAAGCTTTGATATAATTTATAACCCACTAACTCAGTGTTTTTATTTCCATTTAGCTGCCTGCAATGGATAATCCTTCTGATTAATCCTACAGATGGAGCTCACCTACGTGGAAGTGGGACCTCGCTTGTAATGTTGTGATGCCTTCCCTGTTATTGCTTCATCTATATTCAGGAATGACAACTATGGAGTGAAGTGAACTAGTTAAGTTAGTAGGTAATTAACTGATACTGCAAGTCTTTTTCTACCTAGTTTGCTGTAGACAATATAGGTCATGGATTGGCAGCATCCCCCCTTTAAGGTGCAGCGCACACTGACACCTTTCAGAATACTGTCCCTGAGGAAGGGACCTGTGAGTACCGAAATGCATTGGGCTTCGGGCTTTGTGACATCTATGGCCCCGTGACAGCTATGCACTGACGAATATGGGAACTGTAACGCAAGGATATATTGTATTGGCAAATTGTACTGTATAACACTAAGCTTTTTTCAAATATAAGAATTTGGTTTGTTAAAGCAATTGAATTTATGTTGTTATCAGATGTTTGCGTAATAGTACGCTGATGAATGTAAGCATTGGATTACACTTTATAATTTATTGGTCAATAACAAGTTCTTGGAAAAAGAAAATTTTGATTTAGTATGTTGTTACACTTAGCGAAAAAAGTGAAGTTTATTATTATAGAACGTCTGTTCAGTAGGAACACTGCTCACTACAATCAGGGTCTAGCCTGTAATTTCTCCAGTTTATTGAGTGTGTGATGTCAACACGCAAAAGTAGTGCAGCACCCTTGGTTTCAAAATTATTATCGCAGAGGAATATTGAACCTTAGAGTGCATCTCTATTTCTCACAGATAGAATAAAACATTATACATTTTTTAGATGCCAGATATGCGTCCCTTAAATTCTTTCAATCAGAAAAATACAACCCCAATACCAACATCACTACAGTTCAGTTAGCACTGCAGTATCTTCCAATATCACTCTGGGCATTTTGTTGGTTGACAATGTTAGACAAGCCAGGTAGTGAAGTCAACCAAAAACATTTTGTAATAGAGGGGTAGAGTTATAACCTATGATGATCATGATGTCTCAGAGTCATTGAAGCACAATGAATGGGTGGAATAATGATCAATGAAAGACATATGATGTTGGTTGGCAAATGCAATGGAACCTCATACTTTCTAGCCATGCTGCACTGTCATTGAAACTGCTAGTAAACTGTATAAATGAATATCAATCAATCAATCAATCAATCACTACATTTGTACAGCGCACTACTCACCCGTGAGGGTATCAAGGCGCTGAAGGGGGGGTGCCGCTACTGCTCAAATAGCCAGGTCTTGAGGGGTCTCCTGAAGGTTAGATGGTCCTGGGTCAGTCGTAGGTGTGCGGGGAGGGAGTTCCATGTCTTGGCTGCCAGGTAGGAGAACGATCTTCCTCCGGTGGTGGCTCTGCGAATCCGTGAGACGGTGGCGAGGGCGAGGCTGGTGGAGCGGAGCTGGCGGGTGGGGGTGTGGAACGAGAGGCAGTTGTTGAGGTATTCGGGGCCCATGTTGTGGAGTGCTTTGTGTGCGTGGGTGAGCAGCCTGAACGTGATCCTCTTGCTGACGGGGAGCCAGTGCAGGTTTCTCAAGTGGGCGGATATGTGGTTGCGGCGGGGGATGTCGAGGATGAGTCATGCGGAGGCGTTCTGTATGCGCTGAAGTCGTTTCTGTAGTTTGGCTGTGGTTCCCGCATAGAGGGCGTTCCCGTAATCCAGTCGGCTTGTGACGAGGGCCTGGATGACGGTCTTTCTGGTTTCGGTGGGGATCCACCGGAAGATCTTACGGAGCATGCGCAAGGTGTTGAAGCATGAGGACGAGACTCCGTTGACTTGCTTGGTCATCGTGAGGGAGGAGTCCAGGATGAATCCCAGGTTGCGTGCGTGGTCCATGGGTGTCGGTGCAGTGCCCAGCGTCGTGGGCCACCTGGAGTCGTCCCAGGCGGATGGGGATTGTCCGAGGATGAGGATCTCCGTCTTGTCCGTGTTGAGCTTCAGACGGCTGTGCTTCATCCATTGTGCGACATCTTTCATTCCGTCCTGGAAGTTGGCTTTGGCGGTGAGAGGGTCTTTGGTGAGGGAGAGTATCAGTTGGGTGTTGTCGGCGTAGGAGATGATGTTGATGTTGTTTTTGTGTGCGATGGTGGCGAGGGGGCTCATGTAGATATTAAAGAGGGTCGGGCTGAGTGAGAAGCCCTGGGGTACGCCGCAGATGATCTTGGTGGCCTCGGAGCGGAAGGAAGGGAGGCGGACTCTCTGGGTTCTGTTGGAGAGGAACAATGTGATCCAGTCCAGGGCCTTTCCTTGGATCCCAGAGTTGTAGAGGCGGGTTATTAGGGTGCGGTGGCAGATGTATCAAAGGTTGTCGAGAGGTCCAGGAGGATGAGGGCGGCTGTCTCTCCGTTGTCCATCAAGGTCCTGATGTCATCGGTGGCTGCGATAAGGGCGGTCTCGGTGCTGTGGTTGGCTCGGAATCCGGACTGAGATGGGTCGAGCGAGTTGTTTGCTTCGAGGAATGTAGTCAGCTGTTTATTGACGGTCTTCTCGATTACTTTAGTCAGGAAGGAAAGAAGAGAGATGGGGCGAAAGTTCTTGAGGTCTTTGGGGTCCGCTGTTGGTTTCTTCAGAAGTGCGTTGATTTCTGTGTGTTTCCAGCTTCCAGGGAAGGTGGCTGACGTGAAAGAGCTGTTAATGATGTTCCGGAGGTGGGGTGCGATGATGATGTCGGCTTTGTTGAAGATATGATGAGGGCATGGGTCGGAGGGGGAGCCGGGGTAGATGGTGTTCATGATGCCGGTGGTGGCTCCAGTGCTGATGGGCGTCCATGCGCTGAGGCTGGTGGTGGGAGTCGTTGGTTTGGTGGCTGGAGGCGGAGTCTGGGGTCCGAAGCTCTCGTGTATATCTGCGATCTTGCGGTGGAAGGATGCGGCGTGGGAATCGCAGAGGTCTTGCGAAGGTGTCATGTTGTTGTTGCTGGTGCTGGGGTTGGAGAGCTCTTTGACGATGCTGAAGAGTTCCTTGCTGCTGTGGGAGTAGTTGTCAAGCCGCTCTTTGAACGATGTCCTTTTTTGGTGGTGCAGATCATCTGGTGGTATTCGCGGGTGGCGCTCTTGAGGGCTGTCATATTTTCTGAGGTCCGTTCGTGGTGCCATGCTATTTCGAGGGTTCGGCAAGCTTTCTTAGAGATTTTGAGGGCGTCTGTGAACCAGGAGGTTTTTCTGTTGCTAGTCTTGCCTGGGGGTTTCTTCAGTGGAGTGAGGTCGTCGGCGCAGTTGGTGATCCACTGTGCGAGATTGTCTGCTGCGTCGTTGGTGTCAGGGGCGTTGGCAGGTGGGTTCTGGCTCAGCGATGTGGTCAGCTGGTCTGTGGTGACTTTGCTCCAGCATCTGCGGGGGATCTGTAGCGTGTGGTGGTGGGATGTGGTCTTCTTGAAGGTGAAATGGATGCAGCTGTGGTCGGTCCAATGTAGTCCGGTGGAGTGGCTGAAGGCAACGTGGATGCTGGCAGAGAAGATGGGGTCGAGCGTGTAGCCGACGTAGTGGGTGGGGGTGTTCACCAGTTGCTTGAGTCCGAGGTTGTCGAGGTTGTCGAGCAGGGTGGTGGAGTTGTTGTCGTTTTTTTCTAGGTGGAAGTTCAGGTCCCATAGGAGGATGTACTCTGGTGAGGCTAGGGCGTGCGGACTGATGAAGTCGGTGATGGCTTCGCTGAATTGGGTCCGTGGGCCCGGGGGTCTGTAGATGAGCGTTCCTCTGAGGGTGGGCTGGGGGTCGGTGTGGATTTGGAAGTGTAGGTGTTCGGCGTCGGTGAGTGTGTCTTTGGCATTGGTCGTGATGCTGATGGCGTTCCTGTAGATGATGGCGATTCCTCCTCCAGTTTTTTTAACGCGGTCCTTCCAGGTGATTTTGTAGCCGTCCGGGATGGCTATGGCGATGTCGGGGGCCGAGGAGGCGTTCATCCAGGTTTCCGTGAGGAAGGCGATGTCTGGTGCTGTTGTATCAAGGAGTTCCCAGAGTTCAACTGCGTGTTTGTGGACGAAGCGGGTGTTGAGCAGGATGCACTTGAGGTGGTTGTTGTTGTCGGTGCTGTGTTCGGTGGACGGGGTGCAGGTTCGGAGGCAGGAGAATTTGCATGCTTGGCAGGTGAAGGGTCCGTGGATGCGTTTCGGGGAGGCTTGGTGGCAGGCCGTCCTGTGTTGAGTGCGGTGAGGGTGGCGGTGTCGTACCTCAGTCGAGTGCCCTGGCAACAGCTGGGGCCAGGGGTTCTGGCACTGGGCGTGGTCCACGCGCGGACGCCCTCCACAAGAGGCGAAGTGGGAGGGAGGAGCAGCTGGGAGGCGGGAGCGGGGTGGCCAATGGACGACTGGCACAGAGCACAGAAGGCAAAAGGGGGGCGGGCCGCAGGGGAGCAGCGGCGGAAAGTGGGGAGTGGGGGGGCACAGAGGGCGAAGGCGCAGAACGGGCGCCAAACAGAGGGGCAACCAACAATAACAAGCAACAATCCGCAATAAAACAAAACAAACATCAGACACAGGTACCAGGGCACACCAGCGGCGAAACCTTGACAGCAGCAGCGGCAGACACGGGCAGTCACGGGCAATCAGGGGGAGCCGTGCGGCGTGGGGAGTGACCAGAGGTCAGGTCTCAGCACAACATGAGGGGGGTCCATGACCATGGCCACTTTCTTGTTAACTGTTAAAGCATGCACAAGAAAAAGAAAGCCTTCTCAACAAACATACAAGGTGAATATTATTTATAATACTAGCTTACTTGGGCCTGCAATCTTTACAGTAGACAGTAGAATACCAAAAATATGTTCTTAATCTTACAGCACCACAAAATATAAAGGGGAAAGGGAAAGATTACTAAAAAAGCAGAAAATAAGTGAACTAGAGACTGGAAAAAAGAATCCACCAAAATTAAAAACATGAAATAAGGAAACAGAAAATGCAGAGATAACAGGAATAAGACTTAAATTGGATAGGGGAGTTAGAAACCCTGTAAAAAATAAACAAGGCAACATTTTAAAGTAGCATAGTGGGCAGAGCAAAAAGAGCAAATCCATTCTGCTTTGCACACGCAGGTTTGTATCCCATCCTCTTTGCCACATGAAAGGAGGACGACAAGTAATGGTGTCAGAGCAATTTCATTTTTTGCTTGCAACACCAGGCTCCAGGCAGCAACTCCTGTCCTGGAACGCAGCACCAACATTCCAACATTCCAACATTCCAATATCCCAAGATTCTGCCCTAAGCCAACAACAAGTTTAAAACCCAACATTAGGGAAATGATAACAATACATAGTAGGACGTACTGGAGTTAGCAGTCACCTCGGCAGCGCTGCTTGTCGTTGGTGCCTCCTAACCAGCTTCTCTCAGACCCACCTCCACAACTTCCCTCTTCTTGCCCTTGGGTGCTGATGTAAGAAATGAAGAGATACAAAAAGTAGATTAGTGATTCAGTTAATCTCCACAAAAGTATTATGACAGGCAAATGCAGTCAAATTGTACTTATCTAAATCAGATTGCCTATAGTACTAGTTTCGAGCCTATCGACGATCGTTGATTTGCCATACTAATCCTAAAATATTTATTCCAAATTTCCTCAGCAAAAAATACATTTGGAACTAATACTTTGCAAGGAATGCTCTTTGATTCTCTTCTCATTTCTCAATCCCCTTGATGGAGAAGCTCAGACTCCCTTTTTACCATGCACAGATGCATACTACACATCATTGTAAAAAGCTTGGTACTGTATGAGCTACATGCAGATAGTCACAGAGAAGGCTAACTCACTGATATCACTGACTCACTATGGTGACAGGAGGAAAGAAGACTCTGCAGTTGCTTCTTAATTAATTAAGCGAGCGCCGATGATAAGTACGATTAGGTAACACTGAGCACCTGCCTAGCTATAACTGGATCACATAATTATAATATTATTAACGTAAACTAACTGTAACTTTCCTCTGAGTGTGAGCAACATGCTATTTGGCAAAAAACGTTAGCATTGCAGAACATAAACAGAACAGATCATTAATAATACTCACCAAGCCCCAGGATCTCAACACCGAGCAGGTCAAACAGGTCCTGCTCCTGTTCAAGAATATCTAGCTTCTGGAAGGTGTGCTGTAACTGGCCGGGGCACCGCACACACTGGTGCACCCTCCCCAGTGCAGCTGACGCTCCCGCAGGGGGTATCCACTGCTGGGAATGCTACCTGCTGCCAGCTTGGAGAGGAGGTGGAGCTGCACAAAAAGAAATAGTGCTGCTACCTCCTACTCGCTGAAAATAGGCCCGGGCTGCACACCTGGGTGGTAGTGTTGCCCACAAGGTAGGCGGCTGCTGCTGGCTGTTCGGGGGAGCTGCCACTCCCCTGGTCACCCTGTTATTTCATGGTACTGGTTTGGGTAAAGAAAAGAAACAGGAAAAGGAAGGAAGGGAGGAAGGAAGGAAGGAAGGAAGGAAGGAAGGAAGGAAGGAAGGAAGGAAGGAAGGAAGGAAGGAAGGAAGGAAGGAAGGAAGGAAGGAAGGAAGGAAGGAAGGAAGGAAGGAAGGAAGGAAGGAAGGAAGGAAGGAAGGAAGGTAATGGAAAAATATACACAAATACAAAAAGTGATAAAAAAGGAAAATACACAGACACTATAACACATACTAATACAATAAATAAAAACAAGTTGTAGATGAATTAGGAGGATGGAGGATTAGAAAGTTTAAAGAGGGATGAAAAACAGGCCCAGCACCTGTAGAAAACAAGATGGCTGTGCCCATGCTAACTGCGTAGTGCCGTTCGCGCGTGATTTCGCAAGTGAGGACGTACTCCAAGTTGCGTTTGATGTTAAAAGCGCAACGTGAACGGGCACACAGGGAAACTCCGCCCACCCGCAGGACTCCACGTAACAATGCAGAGTTTTTTAACCACTTGGCGGAGTTCTGCTGAGTTCCGCATAGTGCATCTCCCTGAACTCGACCCAGGTCTATGGAAGACACAGTTACAGCTTGTTTTGCCTTGGTCTTATTCACAAATCCCTTGGAGACATTTTTGCAATTAGAGGGGCCTTTGTGCTGCATGGTCAGCTCGTCAAAATGATTACTGTGCACATCAGTCTCCACAACAGTTATCAGGCTCTCACATAGTGATCAGGCTCTCACATAGTGATGTGGGTGTAATTGATAGTGTTTCTAATGACCCCATGCAGTTTTAACAAATTAAAAAGTCATGAAAGCCTTAGGTTCTAAAAACAACTGGACGAGGGCACAGGGCCTAGCCCACATTCTTCCAACCTGATGGGCTGTGGCTGTGAGTGCCTTCATGAGTCCTGTACTGCTGGGTAAAATGCAGCTTTACTGCCTGCAACATCATGGTGAATGCAGTTTTGGTGGTGAGCACGTAGGGTATGGGCCTTGGAGTCAGTCTCTGGAAAAAGTCCTTGTTGATAGCCAGTCAATCATTCTAGGCACTAGTATGGGATAAATTGCAAACTCCAGGCATGCGCTGGAGGATTCATCTCTGGACTAGCCCCTCTCCCTCTCAGCTGCAGACTTCCAGGTACCAAAAGAAGCACAGCTCATTCTTAATATTCTTAGGCCCACTGCATTTCTCTTTCCAAATTATCTCGCTTGGTTATGTGAGCTCCACCTTTGGCTTCTCCAACCATGTCTATGATGAATACAAACACATTTCTTGATCCTTTCTAACCTTTGCTCTCTACCTTAAATCAGGTATCTCTGACTGCTTCACTGCCATTCACCACTGGGTCTCTGATGTTAAACTCTTCCAAAACCAAGAACCTTCACTTTTCCACTTCATCAGTACCTATGCCTCCAGCAAGTTCTAACCGCTCCCCCCTGATATCTCAAATCTCTCCCTCTCTGTTAGCACTCTCATGTAGTAATATTCAGCTCCTCAATCGTATGCAGCTCCTCAGTCAGCATTGCATATATTTTTTCCTCTAATAAATATTGGCAACAGCATAAAATATGTTTTAGTGATTCGAGCTGATCATGACATAATCTGCATTCTCCTATAAAATTTGGAAATGTCTTCCAATCACTCCTGAATTCATAAATTCGAAGAAGGAAGCACTTATGAATGATCCTCTGCCTGCTTAGACAATTCATTGCTGCAGATAAATATTATTTTCTAAATGAATCGTAACATGATTATAAAACTAAATTAGCAGGCTTTCTGTAGCTTCTCTTTCATTCTTCCATGCGTCTTTGACTCACAGGCCATTGATTGCACAATACATTCCCTGCATGCATGGATTCATAAGTGTGCATTATATCCTGGCAGGATATTCCAGAGAACTGACTTCAGAGAGCGGCGGTGAGCATTATTAATTTTGTGGCATAGCTTGAAAATGTTGCCCAGTGGATTTCCGAAAGATAATGGGGCCGCCCTGCAAAATATGAAGAGGACCTCTTTAGTCTCCCATATCTCAGAGCTATTAATTTAACTTGGACTGGATGGGGTCCCGCCTCAAGTCTTGAGGGGCATCTGAATGATCGGGGTTCCCTCCTGCACCACAGCTGCAGGGGCTTACATTAGACCACTGATGGTGCCCTACATATAGGCTCTGGTTTATCTGCACTAGTTCTAACCGTATATCCACTGAGACTTGTGGTAGCCAACAATCCAAAGATTTTTCGAAATGCAAAACAATAAGTTAAATCCAGTATTTTGTGCTGATTAGTTTTGAAATTGGATCTGACTTTGGACTCTTGGCTTCATATATTATCTGCCCACAGCAAATTCAACTGTGGCGAGAAGGTACCAGGATGCTCCCAGTGTCAGATATCCACACTCCAAGAGAGTTATAAACTGAATTGTGGCTCTGCAACATAGTAGCCAAGCAAATATTGTTTACAAAAAAATCGCTCAATTTGGAGTTAATATTAAAAGACTGCCCTCTTGAGGACAATTCTTGTGAATGGTATATAGAACTAAATATTATGCCAGATGATGTTTCTATATTTGATATTCTAATATACAGCTCTCCACATTAATACACAAGTCACCAATCCTAGAGCAATATTATGCTCATTACCCAGAAAGGATTTTCAGTCTATGATTGTCAATGTAGACCTCTTTAAGGTACATAAAGAAGAAGTACTTTTTGGAGGGTATTCAAGACCCACTAAGGTGCTAGTCCCATTAATAGTGCCGGGACCTTCAAGCAGTATTTGAGCGCTTTATAAATCCCTAAATTCATTCATTCATTGTCTATCGAGAAATTTCATTTCTTAGGCAGAAGAATTCCTGTAAAAGATGAAGGCATTACCTAAATGTGACCAAATTGACACTTAGGGCCTCATTATGATGTCGGTCGGAAAGTATTTTGACCGACCACTTGTCGGAATCGTTTCCAATCGACTTGGGTACGGGAAGTCCGACTGACCAATTACGATGTTTCCGAATACTGTTCCTACCGACAACACAGAAGAAAGAGGTGGTTGTGGAAAACCTTGCACCCTGTGGCGGGCATTCCATTGTGCCCGGCACACTGTGCAAGGTTTGAAAGAGGGGTCCCAGGCGTACCCCCATGGGCCACAACCTGAGGCCTCTGGGTGAAGAGGGGCCTGCTATGGGCCACCAAAGTTAGTTTCCGACAGGCAATCCGGACAAACCGACTCGGAAAGGCTTTCCGAATCCGACATGATAATATGTCGGTTGGAAACACGGTCCATAGAGCTGTACGATTCGGCTCTGACTAAATTGATTTCTCCGAATGCCGGTCGGAACCGAGTTGGAAAGACCGAACGGTTACCTTCTATAGTAATCGGTTGTTCGGAAACGTTTCTGAGTCAGTCGGCAATATGGGTTCCGACACAAGTTAGCAAAATCCGAATGCCATTCGAAGCCTTTCCGACCAACATCATAATGAGGCTCATTGTCTTCCTGTCATACATGTTGTAAATTGGTTGCGTCTGGTACCTCTCAAGTGATTGGTCCTAAATGTATTTTGTTGAATCACTTTCAGTACACAACAACTATAATACACTTTCACATTCATTGAATTGTGTCATCAGTGATGTTATCCGTGATGTCATCAATGATATAATTCAAGATGTCATCAGTGATGTCTTCAATGGTCTCATTTAACATGTTTAGAGTGATGCATGATTGAGGTCATAAGCAGTGCAAGATTCGGGTGTAAGCTATAGTTATCTTGCAGAACTACCTGACCTATGGTGAATTACAGTGGTTTTTGAGTTTTTGAAAATTATATTTCGAGTGACTCTGTCACCTTACTCTAATATCACTTTCACCTTGGTTTTGCCAGTGAAAATGTATAGGTTAATTATCTGTAGCATCTGTAGCGTTTTTTTAGTTACTAACGTTTGCACCATTCAAAAAATCTGTCCAAAACTTTCCAAAAAAACACACGTTTTCCGATTTTGCTTCATTAAGGCAAATTTCATGTGGACCAAAACAAAGGAGGGTGGTGAAAAACAGGAGTTTATTCAGTGAGAATTTGTTTTGTTCACTGAATCACTTTGAAACACTTTGGGCCTGATTCACAAAGCGGCTCCACAATCATAGCGGGGGGGGGGCCCACACTCGTGGCGGGACCTCCACCATGAGAAACTGCAATGCGCATGTGTATCTATGAATGCAGCTCCCCACCACGACTGCGGCGACTCCTCCATGAGTGTTGATGCCCTTTGTGAATCAGGCCCCAAGGCTCCCTACTCTGGCGGAGTGAAATTTCAGCATAGAATTACCCGCTTCACATCTGTACATTAATCACTGATAAGGCATGTTTAACCAAGCCATATAGACAACTCTCAGTAGTTAGGTAAAAATGTACTACACATATTCCTCAAATACAGGGCCGGACTCGCTACCTGGCGTTTTGGCATGTGCCCAGCTAGGGTCTGATGTCACTGCTGTGGGGACTAAATTTGTTGATGGAGACCTGCGTGTACTTCGAAATAAACAAAGCTAAACGAATTTTGTTGAGCACACACAGGTCCCCATCAACGAAATCAGCCACCAGCTCTGCGGCATGTCAAAACGCCCGGTAGCCAGTCCGGCCCTGCTCAAATGAACAGAATGGCGAACAACTTTAGAGCAACTTAAAACGTCTGTAATTGGGAATTATGTATCATTCGACAATGTATAGTGTGACAAATTATTCAGTGGGCAGGTGGAAATAAATATCTGCACGTGATAAACCCCCAGTTTATACATGTAATTAATTGTGAAACATTTACGTCAAACATTCTTTTTTTGAGTTTTATAAAGAGTTATAGAGGAATTTTAGTAGTAGTAGCTTGGATGGTGTCATTAGTGATGTCGACAGTGAGGTAAGCAAATTAAGTCATTTGAGATGTCATCAGCGATGTTATTTAACATGCCATGTGTGATGTAATATTTGAGATTGTAAGCAATGCATGATGCGGCTCGAGTTACAGTACCCTCAGTAAACTATTAAATATATAAATATGAACACTAAACATAATTTCATATATATATATATATATATATATATATATATATATATATATATATATATATATATATTACCTACTGGCGGTCGCCAGTAGGTATATATAGTTAGGATTTTTTCTCTATGGGTTTTTTGAAAATTCTATGTCTAATAACTTTGGCGTTTGTGGACGGAATTGGCTGAAATTTTCAGGAAAATGGCACATTTTGTTTCTGAGCAGCCCCTGAAAATTGGGGGGGGTTCGTCCAGGGGGGGTCGAGAAAAAAGGGGGGTCCCAAAACGTGTTTTTAACATTGAGTTTTCCATAGGGCGGTTGGCCTCACTTTTAGCCCGAACGGCTGAATGGATTTGCACGAAACTTGGCAAAATTGTAGGGACTGGTAGCCCGATGTGCCTTTTGTAGGTCTCAATATATGTGCTACAGTGGATTTTGAGAAATTAACGTTTAAAAAAAGATATATATCTGTAACAGCGGACCGGGCAGCGCTCCAGAACGCGTACTTTTCGCGCAACGGAGCTTTGTGAAGTGAAGCTGATTGGTTCTCCGGCGTCTGTCAACATTCCAAACAGTCCGTAGCGGCCGCCATCTTGTCTCTCGGTAGGATCGAGAGACAAGAGGAGGCCAAAGCGAAGGGGCAAATGACCATAAGGGGGAATAGTAGATCCTCGCTGACCCCCTAGGTTTGATGTGGAGGTTTTAAAAGGGCCCCGCGGGGCAAAAAAATAAAATAATAATAATAATCGAACGGCTGAATGGATTTGCACGAAACTTGGCAAAATTGTAGGGACTGGTAGCCCGATGTGCCTTTGCTAGGTCTCAATATATGTGCTTCAGTGGATTTTGAGAAATTAACGTTCAAAAAAAGATATATATCTGTAACAGCGCACCGCTTCGCGTACTTTTCGCGTTACGGAGCTTTGCGAAGCGAAGCTGATTGGCTCTCCGGTGTCTGTAAACATTCCAAACAGTACGTAGCGGCCGCCATCTTGTCTCTCGGTAGGATCGAGAGACAAGAGGAGGCCAAAGCGAAGGGGCAAATGACCATAAGGGGGCATAGTAGATCCTCGCTGACCCCCTAGGTTTGATGTGGAGGTTTTAAAAGGGCCCCGCGGGGCAAAAAAAAAAAATAATAATAATAATCGAACGGCTGAATGGATTTGCACGAAACTTGGTAAAATATTAGGGACTGGTAGCCCGATGTGCCTTTGCTAGGTCTCAATATATGTGCTTCAGTGCATTTTGAGAAATTAACGTTCAAAAACAAGATATATATCTGTAACAGCGCTCCGCTTCGCGAAGATAAAATTATATCTGTATTACCTAGCTGTTGCTAACACCAGTTAGCGACGGCTAGTAGGAGATAGCGACCATCTTGGGCCCCACTTTGCATGTGAGTGATATTTATCACTAATGACATGCAAAGTGGGCATGCCAAGATGTTAGCGACTGGAAACAGTCGCTAACATCGCTATCTCCTATTATCAACTTTTGGAAATATTCGAGATAAGCGCAAATATCTCCAAAAAAGTAACAGCTGCCCTGAGCAGTTCTTAGCCATGTTATCCAATGGGAGGTGGATAACATGGCTAAGAGCATTAGCTCGGTAATGCATGAATATCGCTGAGTTTTCAGCGATATTAATGCATTGCGGTCGTTTTTTATCGTATTTGCGATAAACCTTGATAATAGCAAGGTTTATCTGCGATAATTTCTGACGGTAAAAAAATCTTTGCAATGCATCGTTAGGGATAAATATCGCTTAACTTTGGTAATATGCCCCAACGTCTGTTAACGTTCGATTCGAAGGAAATCAGGAAGTGTTGAAAAACATTGTCTGCGCCATCTTGTCTTTTTTCAAATGCCACACTTTTGTCGTGCACGGCAGCCATTTTAGATGCCTTGACCAGACCCACTCTGTGCACGCTGTCGATCCTTAGCATGGCTCCCCACCCTCGCAAGCATCTCACCCAGGCAGTGGTCACCCCCGCTCTCTGTCTTATGCATGGGTAATAAACCTCCCCCCATCTGCGCTGCTCTTCCCTGAGAATCACACCCTGTGCCCGCCCGACACCTCCCTTTCGCCCTATTCACTACCGCACCCTCTGACACTCCTTTTCCTCTGTGTCCGATTGTCCAGGCCGGTCCTAGGCTATCAGCTAGCCCTGCAGATGTAGTTTATGGCCACAGCTGTAAAGAATCACCCCTCTTCAAAGGAGTTATATTAGATCAAGGCCCACACTCGATGAGATCCGTCACAGCAGAAGCGTTGCTATTATCTGAAAACCATCCTGTATTGTGATTGGGGAGGGGACCGAGCGTGAAGCGGAAGATTCCAGGGATGACTCTTTGTACATCAAAGTTTTTACAATTATGTGTCACATTAAAAATATATAGCACTCCGACAAAGTAGTAAGATTATAAAACTTTAATAATTTATAAATATATACAAGAAAACAAAAATAGTAATAACATATAAACATTTTTAGGGAAAAACAACGAAGTAGCGGTCGGCTGTGCGAATAGTCCCAACGCAGCACAACGTCCAGATTTCCGGCGTGGGGCGTCGCGGGGGGTGGGTCATCAGTAGCAAACTGTTGTGCGAATAGTTCCAAGGCAGCAGAACGCGCCGAAATCTAGATGACACGAAAGTGATGTCTAGTAAGTTGCCACCCAGCAAATAACGGCGTGGGGCGTCGCGGGGGGTGGGTCATCAGTAGCAAACTGTTGTGCGAATAGTTCCAAGGCAGCAGAACGATGGCACCAAGGTGATGTCCAGTAAGTTGCCGCACTGGTTTTGGTATCCTACAATGCTGCTCCGAATAACGGCGGGGGGCGCCCCGGGGGAGGTGGCGTGAACGGGCCTCTCCAGGTGGAGTGTCATCTGTTGTAGTGGCGCGCCCCTTTACCGTTTCAGTTGCCATTCCGTCCGCTTTTGGTCCACTGTGTCAAAAGCCGCAATTCAGCTGAGTTGCGCCCACTCTTGCAGTGCAGCGATAGGCGGCTGTCACAGGACTCTCAAAATGGCGGCAGGCTCTTTCCTTTTTGGGCCTGGTCCACTGAAATGGCCCTGGGACACCTTGGAAATCGGACGCTTGTCTGCTAGGTCTTGGACCCCATTCTCGAAAGCGTCCCCTCCGCCTTGAGAATTCATCAAAAGTTTTGGGGGCCCGACTCCTGCAGGCTTCTGGTGGGGAGCGGCTGCCATGATTGCTCGCGGAATGACCACGACGGAGCTACGAGATGGTGGTGCTCTCATGCTGACGCCAGTTTAGTCTGAAACATCCAGAAACAAGGTGGGGCTTTCATCGTTTGGGAAAAAAAATAAAGTTTTCATCCAATGAAAAGTGTTGTTTTTAGGTCATATGATCAAGCCTTCCATCATTAGGAAACCAAAAGTAAAATGAACCAATGAAAAGTTTTATAAACAAGTCACATGACCTGTTATGCGGCATAGGGTATAAAATGCGGAGAAAATACTTTGGCACGTGAGGCGGCGTCAGTAGCGGACCGATGTGCGAATAGGCCGAAGGCAATACAACGCGCCAAGATCCGGATGGCACCGAGGTGGTGTCCAGCAAGTTGCAGCACTGGTGTGGCCATCCTACAATGCTGAAAGTCGGCGTGGGGCGCCCCGTTGGCCTGTGAGTTTGCGTCAGTAGCGGACCGATGTGCTAATAGGCCGAAGGCAGCACAACGCGCCAAGATCCGGATGGCACCGAGGTGGTGTCTAGTAAGTTGCCGCACTGGTGTGGCCATCCAACAATGCTGAAAGTCGGCGTGGGGCGCCCCGTTGGCCTGTGAGATGGCGTCAGTAGCGGACCGATGTGCGAATAGGCCGAAGGCAGCACAACGCGCCAAGATCCGGATGGCACCGAGGTGGTGTCTAGTAAGTTGTCGCACTTCTGTGGCCATCCTACAATGTTGAAAGTCGGCGTGGGGCGCCCCGTTGGCCTGTGAGATGGCGTCAGTAGCGGACCGATGTGCGAATGGGGCCAAAGGCAGCGCAACAATATTTTCTGACTGACACCACAAGGCGCTGAGATGCCAAGATCCGGATGGCACCGAGGTGATGTCTAAGTTGCGGACTGATGTGCGAATGGGGCCAAAGGCAGCGTAACAATATTTTTTGTATGGAAGATACCACTAGGCGTTGAGATGCCAAGATCCGGATGGCATCGAGGTGATGTCTAGCAAGTTGCTGTACTGGTGGGGTCATCCTACAATGCTGAAACTCGGCGTGGGTCGCCCCATTAGCCTGTGAGATGGCGTCAGTAGCGGACCGATGTGCGAATAGGCCGAAGGCAGCACAACGCGCCAAGATCCGGATGTCACCGTGGTGGTTTCATAGTTGAGAGGCACTTCATCTGCAGTGGGGCGCCGAGATCCGGATGGCACCGAGGTGATGTCTAGCAAGTTGCTGTACTGGTGTGGTCATTCTACAATGCTGAAAGTCGGTGTGGGGCGCCCCATTAGCCTGTGAGATGGCGTCAGTAGCGGACTGATGTGCAAATGGGGCCAAAGGCAGCGCAACAATATTTTCTGAAGAGAAGACACCAAAAGGTGCTGACATTCCAAGATCCGGATGGGACCGAGGTGGTGTCTAGCAAGCTATGCAGTTGAGTTGTGTGCGCACTTGCGGCGAATAGGTCGAAGGCAGCATAACAATGTTTTTTGAATAGAAGACACCACAAGGCGTTGAGATTCGGTTACCACCAAGGTGATGTCTAGCAAGTTGCCGCACTGGTGTGGCCATCCTACAATACTGCTCCGAATAACGGCGTGGGGTGCCCGAAGGGGGGGGGAGCCGGCGTGAATGGGCCTTCCTAGGTGGAGGCTCGTCTGCTGTAGTGGGGCGCCCCTTTACCGTTTCAGTTGCCATTCAGCTGAGTTTCGGCTGCTCTTGATGCTACAGCGACAGGCGGCTGCAAGAGGACTCTCAAAATGGCGGCCTGTTCTTTGGATTTGGGCCTGGTCCACAAAAATGGCCCTGGGACACCTTAGAACTCGGACGCTCGATTTTTTTTTCCTTTCCTGTACATGCAAAAAAAGGTAAATGCCCGGTACGTTACACGCTTCATCTGCCACGATGAACTCTCCAGAGGAACCGAAAAAAAATATAGTTGTGGTAACTATACCATACATCGTCATATGGAGAGGTGGCACCAATTAATTATAGTGCTGCATAAAAGAGAGATTTGGAGGAGAACCCCTGACCTGCTAGTACATTCATCAAAGAAGTGGCACTGAGAGCTTCAGAGGCAAGGGAAACGGTCCCAAATATTTAGAAGAACTTTGGAAAGATTAAAATGACATGTTTAGATTGTGGCAAATTAATTTCATGTGGACAGATGAGTGTTACTCTAATAAATACAGCATATGAACATCATCATAGTCGATGGTTGGTAGAGACATTTTGACTATATCCTGGACCTGCCCGTCCTCGCCCAAAATGGCGCCGGAATAAATGGGACTCGTAACTCCTTGTTGTGTACTGGTTGCAGAACCTTGAAATCACGAGATACGTATGCAGTTTTGAAGCACATGGCGGGCGGGGACGAGAATTGATTGACTATTTCGACATCCCTATTGATATTAAGTTCTGATGTGTTATTGATTACTGTACTGTTGAAAGTTCGAATTAACGTCACTCATGGTACTTGCCCGCAAATGTATATCTAGATAATTTTATTGTAACTGGCCCTGTCGTATTTTAATTATAAAATGTACGTCCACCGATTCCGTAACTGTTAGACACCTTAGTTCTTGAAACCTAATGGCCCGCCCGTTACGTTCCTCTACAGTGTAAATGTCTATTCATCATATACGATTACAGTTTGCTCTGTGGCAGGCCCACGTGGTTATAGGCTCGTATTTGTATAATGAAATATTCACAATAAAGGTTTTTAAAAGAAAACATGGTAGTAGTATATACATTGGTAAAGTTTTTAATAATAGTGACTGTTTTAGAATCATTAAAAGGCAAGTGAAATAAAGCAGACCAATTACATGAAGGGTAAAAGGTATAATACGAAGGAACGCAGTAAAGATAAATGGTCAAGGGCTGTTGTGTTTTCTATTCCTGCAACATAAAGTGATCGATAAGAATCTCATATTCAGGCGTATCGGCGACTAAGACAGCAGGTCGACCCTCTTTTGCTCAACGGCTCCGTCATGGGACGAAGAAACGCTCTTTTTCTCGAAAAAAGAATATATTTTACTTGCAGGACAGTTGTAAAATTTCCGGGAAAGTACATTAGCCTGGAACATTATAACATATATTTAAGAAAAAATAATGTTCGGAAGTAATGAAAAGCGTAATTTTTAGGTCATATGACCAAGCCTTTCATCATTACAATAAGAAAAGTAAAATGAACCAATGAAAAGTTTTATTAACAAGTCACATGACTTGTTATGCTTACGTTACGCGCTGCGCGCCCCGGATGACTTCCGGATGCGCTAACGCGGCGCGTCATATGACGCATTACGCGACAACGCAGGTACAGAATATAGTCAAAATGTCTC
Source organism: Lissotriton helveticus (assembly GCF_964261635.1). Classification (NCBI taxonomy): domain Eukaryota; kingdom Metazoa; phylum Chordata; class Amphibia; order Caudata; family Salamandridae; genus Lissotriton; species Lissotriton helveticus. The sequence continues at coordinate 778,119,287 of NC_136063.1, read as the reverse complement.
CACCAACCAGCGGTCGGAACACAACCCCTTTCAGCAGGCTAAATAGTTCTGTTAAATGACAACAGAAGGGACAGGCAACAAGAACCATCAGTCAAAGAGTGGAGGGCTAGTTCTTCTCTACCGGGTTACATTGGGGCGCTACCGGAACTGATCGAATTGGTAGTCTACAGTGTTTCTGGATGTTTCAGACTGAAGCTGGGGTTAGCATGAGAGCAGCACCATTTCGTAGCTCCGTCGTGGTCATTCCGCAACCAATCATGGCAGCCGTTCTTTATCGTTATTTTGGGCGGGGTGGGTGGCGGAGCCGAGCTGTTTTGCAGCCATCATGGTGTGGAGTTCAGTTCATCTCACTAGTTTTGTATTTGTCATGAGGGGTTGTTCCTAATGTTTCTATTTTAGCGAGGTCAAAAAGAGATCCCATTAGTGGCCTACTGATTTTGCTCGATTCCTTTTCTTTTTTTTTACACGATTTTTCGTTATCTGCAAAGACTAAACAGAGTATTGCGACTCTGTGTTTGTTTGTAAATAGAGAATGAACCAAAGAGAACTAATTCTAAAACAGTAAATACTTGGATAACAATCAATCAAATGGAGAGAGAAGCAGGCACGACGGATTACAACGGGGGCAAAGGCCTGCGTTAACTACCTTTCACTATCTGCAAAGAGAGAGTACTCCTAATAGAAATGAGGGGGGGGGGGCACCATTCAAAGCAGATCAGTGTGCATAAACACGAAAATGTTTTCACTTACCACGTACTTGACATTCGACAGCTTATGATATTTGCTATTAAAAAACCATTGAAATTCACTGAAAAAACCATAGGTTATAGACCATATATAGTTAGGAATTAGCATTTACAAAACCTTGAAAATTCACTGAAAAAACCATAGGTTATAGACCATATATAGTTAGGAATTAGCATTTAAAAAACCTTATTTTACTCACACAAAACCATTGAAATTCCATATATAGTTAGTTGCACTAACTATATATCGCGCACCCGCAATCCACTGCTGATCATGTCACATATTACATCATTCATGACATGGTCAGTGACATCACTGATGACATCACTGATGACATCTCAAATGACATCACTGATGACATCACTGATGACATCTCATTTGACATCATTCTTGTGCTAATACGATAAACCTCTTCAGACTCTAATATAACCTTAGATACACTCAGTGTATACAGACACTCACACACTGCCACTCATCCATGGAGTTACTCACACACCCAGTCAGTCATGCAAAGAAACAATCTCACCTCCATTTCTTCAACTATACAGTTAAACACACCTTACTTATTGAAACATATACTAACACATATTTACTCTCTTATACAATCCCTGATACAAGTTCACAATGATCGATACAACCACTCACTCATTCAGTGGCTCTCATGCACAGTTATTTATATATGCCAACTCTCACATGTACTGTGTTTTACATATGTACTTACTATGACATGTAGCATTGAGATATCCATTCACTCATCAATACACTCATGCACACAGTCAACTGCCCATGTAGCTGTTTCCACATGCACTCTTGAACTCATACACCTAGTGAATAAACTGCTCACACATCTATGCATAGAGTCACACACCTTTCAGCCACCCCCACACAAACTCAATCTCCCATAGAAATACTTGGGCAACCAATTAATAACACATATAGCCTCTCGTATAGCTAATGATCAACACATGCAGCAGTTTACAGAACAACATACATAATGATGCACAAATTAAGACAGTTTAGTCACTAACCCATGCATTCAGTGAGACACATTTAATCACTCACTCATACAGTCAGTCACGCACCTACTAAATCCTTCATCCAGACACTTATACATCCACTCATTCTTCAATATGTAAGACATATTTTAACTTTACAGAAACATACAGTCACTGGATGTTGTCATCAGTGATGTCATCAGTGATGTCATTTGAGATGTCATCAGTGATGTCATCAGTGATGTCACTGACCATGTCATGAATGATGTAATATGTGACATGATCAGCAGTGGATTGCGGGTGCGCGATATATAGTTAGTGCAACTAACTATATATGGAATTTCAATGGTTTTGTGTGAGTAAAATAAGGTTTTTTAAATGCTAATTCCTAACTATATATGGTCTATAACCTATGGTTTTTTCTGTGAATTTTCAAGGTTTTGTAAATGCTAATTCCTAACTATATATGGTCTATAACCTATGGTTTTTTCAGTGAATATATATATACACATATATACATCCATAGAGAGAGGGGGGAGATTGCTAGAGAAATAGAAAAAGATGGAGGAACGAGCGACAGAAGACAGGGGGAAATTAAAAAAGAAATTGAGGGTGTCGTTGAGAGGGTGAGAGAGTGAGTACAAGAGAGTGAGGTAGATATGATGATGAGAGAAATGGAGAATAATATATCCTATAAAAAGGAAATCGTAGTTTAGGTGAAAAGACTCTATGGAATTGTTGGCACATTCTCAGGTGATTTGCTATTCATTGTGTGAGCAATTACAATATTTCATTGGTACGCACAATTAGAACGATCCCAAGTGTAACGGCTCAGAGGTGAATAAAAGTGTTGTACGTGTCTTTATCGCACCAGAGAGGGGCATTCAGATGTAACGGAGTCATTATTGTGTGTGGAAAGAATATGGTATTGACCGATTGATCGATGGTCGACTAGAAGTTACGACTGCAAAAAAAAAAAAAATTATTCGACTAAGTTAAATCCTGTGCCGCATACATTCACAGTCTTCTGCAACTCGCAGTAATGTGGCAAATATGGAAGTACGGAAGTGGGAAATACTGAAACGAAGTTATATATTTGACGGGCGTTAGCGGAATAGGCTTGCTAACCGTGTACAATCACACATCCACTGTAAGTAGCGAGGGCGACAGAAAAGAACCATTCTCCCACTGATTACCACGCACCTCATTGCATGTGGGAGTTCATGTTGGCAGCTTATTACGTTCGTGTAAGACATACCATCCTTTCATGAAAACTAAATGAATGTCAATTTGCAAGTAAGTCTTCAGTCGAAGCTTTTATTTACTGTTCACCTAAAACCTAAAGTCTCTGGGACTCTCCTGGTTTATGTTGTTGCCTGTATCACTTGGACTGTAAAGGCAGAATGTGGCTAAAATACACGAGCAATGTCATGCCTGTGTCCATTTTACACCGTCTAAAGCATTTAAACACAACTAGTTATAAAGAGAGGATATGTGAAGTAGGCATCAATGTGTGTCGGTCACATAGTTACAGCCAATGGGCTGCTCCCTTGGTTTTGGCTGATTGATTTTTTTTCATTTTGTCTCCTGCTTCCAATTGAAATGTTGTACCAATGTACCTTAGGGTCGAATGACCACAAATGTCTTTAGATTATGTTGTCTTCTTTATGTAGTAAAATCCGTTCTGAGAGATGTAGTTTAAAGTGTTCTTCTGCCCTCCTAGCGGCACAGGGAGCACCAAGATAAATTGTGTTTTTTACAGGACAACTTTGAAACGGGGATTTAAGGGTCAACACAATTGAATTCACAATCAAGTTTCCGAGTGTCAAGAATTTTGAAACATCCCAACATGCGAGTGATGTAAGTTTGTGAAATATGCTTCATGGGCTTCACATAAATCCTATGAAATACGGACTTGGACCCCTCTGCCGTATGTGCAATCAGTCAAATATGTAGTCAGGTCTGTCTTTGTCATCTTTATTTCTTTGGTGTCAGTCACGGCTGCAGGGGTGGGTGGGGGCATCGTGTCTTGGTTCCATTGTTGGCCACTGTGCCATCTCCCTTGTCTCTGTTTCTCCTAAGTTTACCGCCTTGTCATACCCTACACTGCAGCAAGTACAGCTCTGCTTGCTAATATCAGGCATATAAGCTAATCAAAAGAACTATTACTGAGAGCATATTCCATAGCAGTCCATGCTCATCTTTTTGGAGCTGCTGTTACATAAAACAATGTGGAACTTACAACAGCGTATCAGAACACGACTGGCAAACTTAATGTATATGAGGTAAATAGTACTTCTCAGGAGCAGTACTTCTCAGGAAACCAATTTTAGTTGGAAATGTATATTATCAACGCCCCCACTCCCATTACTCCAACCTTCGTCTCTTCCCTCTTTGCTCTCCTGCTCATCCATCCCCCCTCTGCCTATATTCTCTGTGCCTTTTTTTATTACAGTACATCATTGTCTGATTTTCTTTAGCCACACCCCGGTTATGCTGTGAGAAAAATGCTAAATTAGGAAATTTGATGTAGGTACAGGTTTTGGTTTAGTGAGGCCTCAAAAACGCTGATCACCCAGCTCCTGACTTTGGAATTTTGCACTGTTTTCAAAGAAGCATTGACTTAGCTCTTTCGTACATATGTCTGTCCCTGTGCCTCTTCTGCAAGGAGTCCAGATCGGGGAAATATAGAACGAGCCAGGTCTTTCTGTTTGCTTGACCCTACACCAAAAATGAAGAGGCAGGACGTGTGCATGTTTACCCCATCCTCATCAGAGGAATCCCTCCTTCCTTTCCCTCCATGCCAAGGTCAGGCACTCTCCAGCAGCTCAGGTGGAGGGGGAGTTGGACAGCTTGTTGCCTTCACCAAAGTAGCTCGAGAGTCTGACCCTGGGATGCAGGAGAACGGATGCTGAGCGAGGAGCGGACATGAGGTCTCACAATGGTGCAGAGAGGAGATTCAAACGAGTAGCCTTAGCTGGGTAAAGGATGTGAGAAGAATCCTCCAGAAAATAGCAGGGCGCCTTAACGTGAGACTCCCACAGCACTCCTTGGTGGTCGATTTTACAAAGAGAACACTTAGGGAACAAGGGCAATCTTATTCAAGGTCACAGGACCGTGATTATATGTCAGGGGAAAAAAAGGTCCAGTGGTTAAATAGCTCATAGGCAAACAAAGCTTGTTTTTCTGTACTTGGATATTTTGCCCAACCAAGGTTTCTGACATGAAATCTTAATGACTCGAGTTGGGATTAACCCTTGGAAGATAGAAGGAAAAATAAAGGCTGCATTGATTGGCTCAGATGGTTATTGTAATTGTGGGCTAGGACTAAGAAATGAAATTTTGCACATATTGCTTGATAGCACATTTGTCCTTGCCATACGGAAATTGTTTTTAAGGCCAATATTTTTATCACATAAGATAAATTTGCGTGCCAAAGCGGTTTGTTTACTTACAGATATGCCGTCGTTGGAAATCACAATAGGAATGGGAAAATTCCTGAAGGCCACAAAAGAATTTGTAAGGGAGAAACTGAAGGAGGGGCATTGATCTTAAATGTTTTAGGGCTCTCCCACTAACGTGAATTTTCTTTAGGAATTTAGAGATCTTTGTAAATTGTGTTTTATGAATTGTATGTTTCCGAGGGGGCAACCTTCTTTTAACTTGTATAGTATTTTAATTATTTATTTTGTTATAGAATTTAGATTGTCTGCACTATCTGGATTCCGATTGTGTTTTGTACAGTTTAAAGACTATGGTCTAAATAAACAAAGTTTTCTCTCTCAAGAGGAGTGGACAGGGGTTGTTGATCTACCAGGAGTTATACACTTCAGAGAAAGAGACACTCGGAATCAGGCCCTATAGTCCTAGAGGAACAGCTGCAGGTTTCGTGTTATTCCACCTCTGGGAGCAAATGAGGCTGCTGGTGTTTATTCAGTGCCTGCTGTGTAAGTAAAGCTTACAATGCAGATATCAGGACCTGACATGCAATGGATGCTTGCCCCGATGTTGTCAGTGAGAGCTGGTGAAATTTGAAGGTAGTGAGGCATAAAAACTGTTTGCGACTTTGACTGAATGCGACATTTTGTAGGGTGGTTTGATGGGGGTCTCAGTCGGACACTATTTTGTCAAATAGTTGACAAAACAGTGCATTTACAACACATTTTGGTAAAGCAGTTGGATAAAAAGCTTCAGGTTTAAAAAGCAATTCCGAAGGGATACTCTTGAAATGTTTAAATACACAAACAAGTGTGCACATGTTACTGCAGTATGTATTATCCCAGGTTCAAGCAGCAACCCTATTTTGTTTAATTTAATAATAGCATTTCCACCTCTTCTGACTCTTGCAAAGCCCGCTTCCTCTAAAGTCCTGATGTGTTCACATTAACATTTTTGGCTTCTAATTTACTGTTTCTGTTCAGGACAGCAGTGGCTCTCTTCAGGTTCCTGTGCCACTCTTTTCGAGTGGTTGCCTCACTCCCTCCATTCAGATTCCTGTGTGCTCCCTCCTTCCAGATGCATGCAGCAGCATTTTGTACTATCCTGCTCCTACCGGACTCTTTCCCTAATTTCAAGCCCTTGCAGCACCCTCTACCTCCTTTAGGACACTGGAATGCTTTGTCCCTTCTGCTGAGCCCTTGTCGCTGTAGATAAAACAATGCTTTGCACAGGCACCTGAATATGGCAGAATAAACAAACGCTACAATATACCTGCCCCATTGACATATCTTTGATTGTACACTCCTTCCACCCGCAGTTCTGAGCAGCTCTACTATAAAGTTTATGTCTGACAAGTGCTCTTAGAAGCTGCAGCTTGTTTTTGTCACCGAGATATTCCAGTGATGCGGTTTAGATGCACGAATTAGGCGTGTCTGACTATTTGAACAAAGGGACTGGTCATCCAGACATCAAAATTATGTTATTGACATCATGAATTGTGAGCATAGTATTTCGTTGGAATGCCACACCCCTTTCATCTTTACATGATTATAGAAAACCAGGACCAAAGTATGGTTGATGAATTAAAATACCTACAAATGCAAAATAATAACTGCTCTTTATTGGGTGGCTTGCATTGGGCGAACCACCAATGAACTACAATTAGAGTGTTATTATTGTCACAATGGACAATGCCCACAACACTGAAATTCCCCAGCAGTGAGATAATCAATGACAATTATTCACAATTCAGTATGTTTTCAAAATTATTTTTCAGTTCCACAACTACAGCGATTTGCTGGAAAAACACAGTACTTCTATTTGTTTAGCTACCCACATTAATGCTATTAGTTTAGCACCTCAGAGGGATAAGGCTTTAGTTATGTTAACCACACATGCAGCATCATAGAAATATATGATTACCTGGTGTGAAAAACATTGTCCATACCCAAATACAAAGAGCATAACCTCACCACATATGTTGCAAATAATCTTACAGATGAGATTACATATCACATTACCTTTATCACTTTGAAAGCGATGGCCATGAATTCAGCATTATGTAATGGTTTGAGTATGTTTTTCTGTTTAAATACATTTGCTTTTGGTGTGCAAGTTATGGTTTGCATGACTGTTGTGTGTCTTATAAATTGTGGTTGTAATCATAAGTTGCACATTTTAGTGGTCGTTCAGTTTTAATTCCTAACTATGACTGCACTTTAGCTGTAGTTTTTATGTAAATCTCTGAGGAGTTGTAAACATACATTGAGATATTATAACCAAAGCTAAACATAACTCTACTTCAACCTTTGTTTTTTCAGTGCATTTTGTTTTTGGTTAATCATATAGTACGTTCAACAATTCGCTCTTGCCAACTCCTCTCATGAGTGGCTAACCTAGCTGTGCCTAGCCTCTGGCCTTGTGCTGTGGAAGTTGACTACAGTGGATATATATATATATATATATATATATATATATATATATATATATGTTTTTTTTTTTTCTCCCAATCCTGACGGCAGCGAACAATCAGGCTCAGACTCTGTGATGTGCTGGCAAAAAGTGTTTAATAATCCAAACAATGCAAGACGCGTTTCGACGGCGAACCGCCTTGGTCACTACGTCTTGAACACACTGATAAGTTCAGTTAAGTACACACTGCTCGAGAACAAGTTGTCATGGTTACATCACCATAGACATAGCAGTTTCCTAATACCATCACGGACATGACTGTGCATTGGTTTATGTTACACACAAAAAAGATAAAAACCACTTTTAAATCAGTGAAATGAAACATGTACTTCGTGTATTGAAACTGATACTGAAATATAAGTATTTGTAAGGTGTATACCACAGTCCTATATAGAAAAGGAAGAAAAATAACTATTGTGTGACTTCCTAGACTCTTCTAAAATAAAGTGAAAAGGGAAGAAAATAAACGTGCGTCAAAAATATGTGCAAATATTTAAGTCATAGTAGTATTGTGACTGTTAGGGGCTGAGTGGATCTAGTATGATTAAATTAAGAAAGGAACCGATAAGCACTTGAGTGTGCGTGGGCGGCTGCTGCATCTCAAAATACACATGGTAGTACAGTTAATACCGCAGTAAATCATAATTAAAGCACGGGGTCACTGCGCCAGTGCACGAGAAGAAATGTAGGGAAGGGGGGTAGTGCCCATGTGGGCCTAATAGTGAGAATTGTAGCAGCAAAGACAGTGATGTTACAAAGAATATGAAACTACACTCCGCTAAATTCAGTCAAGAGAATGTTAAGTAAAATGTGCATGTGCTAACGATCAAAACATACAGTTTAAAGGAAAGACTATGGATGTCACAGGAAAATGAAAGTGCATGAGCAGAAGAAAAATAATGTGTATAATAAAAACAAAGTATGTCCAGGCGTTACAGAATCTGGAAAGAGAAGCGGGTTCAGACAGCGAAAGAAACATTAAAGATGTACATTCAGTGCTTCGTCTGCATTCATCCCATTCGGGATTTTGGAATTGTATGTGATAATGTATTGTGACTCCAGTCTTCTAAGTGCGAGTAACCTATTGCCCCCTCTGGGGTTTTTGGGGACAGTATCCACCACATAGAATGTCAGGTCCTGAGCCCTCGCGCTGTGTGCTGTGTTGATGTGTCTGGCCACAGGGTATGTGGGGTCGTTGTTTGCAACTGCTCTTAAATGTTGCAATATACGTACATGTACTTGGTGAATTGTACTTCCCACATAGTTTTTCCCACAGGTACAAGACAGTACATATGTTGCGTAGTCTGTTTTACAGGTGTAATGCCCTCTGATAATATAGGGTGACTGTCTGAAGGGTAACCTGACCTCCTTGGTATTGATACCGTGTTTACAGGCTTTGCATTTAGAGCATTTGAAGAAGCCTTTGGGAGATTTCAGCCATGTGTTGCTAGAAATAGTCTTGTATGGAGCGTTGTTTACTAGGACCTGTCTCATAGATTTAGCCTTTCTGAATGTGATTTGGGGTTCTTTTTGGTGCTGGTGCCAATGACAGGGTAATTTCTCACTGAGATCCAGTGTCTGTATACTATTTTCCTGATCTGTGCATGGTATGCGTTAAAACCTGTTATCAGTCTAGGGGTCTCGTTGTCCTTAGCTCCCTTAGTGCTGCCACCTTCCTTAGCCTTGGGCTCTAATTTCAAAAGTGCAATGCGTGAGGTGTTATCAGCTTTACTTCTCGCTTTGGCGAGAGTTTCTTCGCTATAGCCTCTGCGTGATAATCTATCACAAAGCTCACCTGTTGCCTGTTCTAGACTCTGTGCCGTGCTGCAATTGCGCTTCATACGAAGGCATTCAGTATAGGGTATGCGTTCTTTGAGGGATGTCAGGTGAAAGCTGTGTGCGTGCAAGATTGCATTTCCAGAAGTGGGTTTTCGGAAGGTTTTGGACTGGAGTTTGCCCTTTTCCACATATAGCTCAAGATCTAGAAAGTGTATACATGTTTCACTGATGTTGCAAGTAAAACTAAGGTTGAGTGAATTGTTATTGATTTCATTATCAACGTTTTTGGCGCTATGCTCTGACCCTTTCCACAATATGAATACATCATCTATATAGCGAACATATAGTTTGACATTTTCTGCGAAAATTGCAGCATGCCCCGCCATGAGTACTTGCTTCTCCCACCAGCCCATATGCAAATTCGCATAGCTGGGGGCGAAGCAAGTACCCATGGCAGTGCCCTGCAACTGTTTGTAGGTCAAATTATTGAACGCAAACACATTGTTGTCCAAGCAGAATTCAGTCATTTGGACAATCATCATGTATGTTGGAACATGGGTATAGGTCTCTTTCCCAGGAAGTAGCGTAGAGCTTTAAGGCCATCTAGGTGTCTAATGCTTGTGTACAGCGGATTAACATCAAGAGTCATTAGTAGAAAGTCTTGTTCCCAGTTGACATCATAGATTTTAGTGAGGAAATTGCCTGTGTCCTTGATAAATGCTGGAAGTGTCTGCACAAAGGGTTGGAGGAAGTAGTCAATGCATTTAGACGTGTTCTCCATCAATCCACCAATTGCTGCAATGATGGGTCTTCCTGGTGGGCATACAGGGTCCTTATGGATTTTGGGGATCAGGTAAAGTTGGGGTAGGACAGGGTAATCACATTTGATAAACTCAAATTCTTGTTTGGTGAGTAGTCCTGCACTCCTCCAGTCATAGAGGGCCTTGTGGAATCTTTCCTTGATTCCTACAATGATGTTGGGGCTGACCCGGCTGTAACATTCTTTATCAGATGATTGTCTGATGGCCTCTGTATTGTACTGATTCAATGGCCAAAGGACCACGTTTCCTCCCTTATCCGACCAGCGCACTACTACTTCTTGGTTGAGTTTAATTTTGTTCATGAGTTCGTTGTACTCAGTCATTTTGTTCTGATTATTCTTGACAAAGTCCCGGCTACTCTTGTATGCCAATTCTTTGAAATCCCTGATGACATTGTCTGTAAAGATGTCAAGACCATCTTTAGGCATCATGGGCATGAAAGTAGACCTGGGTTTGAATGGTGTTCTAGTTGTGCTAGCCGTTTCAAAATCAGAATTGACAGCGAACTCGTTTATTGTGTCTAGATTTATGGTGTCTTCCATATTGGCTAGGTCATGAAGAAAGACCATGTCATTCACAGTGAGACAGTTAGGATCAGGTTCCAATTCACCCTTTCCTGCCATGCTTTTAGTCATATAAAAGAAATGTTTTTGTAATTTCAGTTTTCTCACGAAAAGGAAAAGATCTACTCTAGCTTGAGCATAGTCAAAATTGTTTTGGTGCAAAAAGTCAGACCCAGAGAGAGGATGCGTTCTTCTTCAGTGGATAAGGCCATGGTGAAAATATTGATTACTGTGTCGATGTATTCATTCATCTGCGTCGGTAGTTTCTCTGTGTGCAAGTGTTTTTGTTTTGTGTGTCCTTTGCCCCAACATCTGTTTTTCCATTTCCTGTTTGTTGATTTTGTGCGCCAGTGTTGTTTCCCGTTCTCGGCGGTCGGGGTCTCAGGCTCATAAGTCTTTGTAGGCGTAAAAAAGCAAACTCCTGTGCTACTGTTGGCGCTTTGCTTTTGTCAGTTAGTATGATTTCCACATCAGATTCTACTTCCGAGCTCAATTCTGTTTCACTAGATATTGTTGTTCTCTTTGGACACTGTTGATGTCTCTGATAATTGTTGACGTCGAATGTTTCATACTTCTTCGAAAAAGTATATATTTTTCCACTCATGTAGTCGTTCCTGTCCCTTTGAAATTTAACTGCCTTCCTCTCTTTGATTGATTGTTCATGTTTTTGGAACCTTTTTTGCATGGCTGCGAGTATTTTGCAGATTCCTTCTTGGCGTGGCGATTTTTCGCGCTCTACCGTGATTTTCTCTATTTTCTTGAGTTTTGCCTCCCTGTCGCTGGTGGCATATTTAATTAAGATTTGTAGCATTCTGCATGATGAATTAGCACTATTTTCTGCCAAATCTTTCAGTATCTCTGGGTCAGGGTTCTCGTAGGTGGGGGCTAGTAAGATTCTTAGGCCCCTCGGAATGCGTCCCACATCCAGGTATCTTTGGAGTGAATTTCCTCAGTTTTTCAAGTTCGTGAGTCAATTTAATTATGTCATCTGTCTTTTGTGCTGTTTTTCCCATTGCCTCGTGTCTGCTAATGGCGCCACTGTCATCATCGCAGAAGATGTCTTTTGCTGCTTCCTCCCGCTCTCTTTCCCAATCTGCTGCCACGGCTGGATTAGAGTTGCTTTGTGCCATTCACTGCCCGATACCAAATATACGGGTCTACCTCTCCCACTAGCAGTACTGTAAATATATTCACACGACAGCCCTTTCCTGATATGCACGGGCTTACCTGTAACTTTTGATCGCCTTCCGACTCTTGCAAGCCGCAGTTAGCCGTGTCTCGGTCAGGACAGGATCGGTGATCAATCACAGGATGTCAGCTGCGGGGGGCACTGCGTCTTATATATATATATATATATATATATGTACCCGAACAGTCAGTCCTGAACTTCCAGATAACCTGGCGACCAGAGACTAGAGACCAAACGAATCCCAAAGTTGAGGCAAAAAAGATTTATTCAGACAAATTCAGCAGCGCAGCGGACTGACACGTTTCGGGCGGATGCCCTTGATCACAATAGAATATTACCCAAAATGCCTTGTTTTTCAATGCGTTTGTGCACACCATGTGATGAATAAACAAAAACGAAATACTACATGGTAAGTCCCAATGCAGAAGCGGGTTATTTCAAATTGAATATTACCAGTTGACAAAGTCATAAAGAAATTCAATATATATACTGAATAAATTCTTAAACAGTTAGTAGTGTCCCTGCATAAATGCAAGAAAAATAATCAATTGAACAGTCAGTACAGTACTCATAAAAAATGCATTGATGTAAACTGATACACATGTGCAATTTGTCGCAATATGTGCAATTGTCGCAATAGTAAACATTTAAGTAAGTGCAAACGTCTATAAATCAAGTTAAAAGTAATAATGTATATACCTAAAACCATCAAATTGTTTAATCTAAAAACTGTCCGTTGGGAAGTGCTAATCTTACGCAATATAAACATAATAATTGTGCAACATACGCAAATAAATAAAGTACTGATAAGACTAAGAACCTGCTGTTAATAAAAACAACAAGTTAAAAAACCTATATAATGATGCGGGGACATCAAACATTGATGGCAACCCCTCTTGCAGTATGAATGTTGGGCCTACCCTTGGCAATTACAAATGTAAAAAAAGTGCCCATAATAACCCTGTAGTGTGGTGCATATTTCCGATGTAGTGGGATTTAATAATCCATATCTACATCTAAAAAAGGTCAAATAAAATGTTGGGAAACGGAAAAACCAACTCAAATGTCAAACATTCAAGTAGCAAAATCAAAGATCAGTACATCTCATTTCAGTGTGGGAGGGCGGCCTCATTTCGATCCTGTTCTCATCCAATATAATACATGTTAATGTGAAGCAGCAGGCAAACTACTGTAAAGTTGGAATAGGACCTTTATAAAAAATGATAAAGGTCCTCCGTGGTATTTAAACTATTGGGTACCTTCGTGTCCAGTTCTAGAATCATTCTCAACTCTAATTGCCGCAGCATTTTGTCTCTATCCCCTCCCCTGCGTGGTTTGGGGACCGAGGTCAGGACAAAATAGCTGAAACACTGTAAGTTGTTACTGTGTACACTTTTGAAGTGTCTTGCGACAGGATAAGAGCTGTCATTATTTACAATCGCGCGAAGATGCTGTAATATTCTGGCATGCACCTGAAGCCTGGTGCTGCCAACATATCTCAGGCCGCAGGTGCACGCCAGAACATAAACAGCATACTCCGTCTTGCAACTGTAATTGCCCTTAATTGGCAATGGGACTGGACTGAAGGGAGTGGTATGTGTTCTGGTATTAACCCCAAATCTACACACCCTGCAACTTGTACACTTGAAGAACCCCTGCCGGGGTGGAAACCAAGATTTCTTTTTTGGCAGTTCAGGGAAGGAATTGGATACATGGGTACGTAATGAGGGTCCCCTCTTAAACTTAATGTTGGGGTTGTTAGGCAGTTGTGGAGCTAAAACCCCATCAGTCATCAGTATGGGCCAGCTTTTGGTCAAAATTGACCTGATTTTTCTGTCCTGGCAACTGTATGACGTAATGAACCTGACAATCGACTTGTCAGGGTCTTCAGTTGTATCGGGGATGGGGACAGTTGGTTTGAACAAGGATTCCCTAGTTCTTTGATTCATCTTACTAACTGCTCTTTTTAGAATTTTTTCATTGTATCCTCTGGCTCTGAACCTGGCTAGAGCTTCTGTTGTGCATCTAGCTAGTTCCTCCTCATTGCTGCAGATCCTTTTGAGGTGAAGCAGTTCCCCATATGGGATAATATCAACCACATGGTGGGCACTGCTCGCGTGGAGGGTCGAGTTGCCCGCTGTGTTTTTTCTATACAGGGTGGTGGCTATTCTCCTGCCTTTATGAACACTTTAACATTCAAAAAGTCTACTGTTTTTCTGCTCATATTGTGGGTAAACTTTAGATTTTCTTCATTGGTATTTAGTTTCATAATAAAATATCTGGCACTGGCTTCATCCCCCCTACAAATTAAAAACACATCGTCAATATAACGAACCCACAATGTCACATGTTCAGAGAATGTTTTGTGGTGTTCACCCATGAGGACCCACTTCTCCCACCAGCCAACGTGCAAGCATGCATAGCTAGGGGAAAAGCAGGCCCCATGGCCACACCCCTCTTCTGTAAATAGACATTATTACCAAAAACAAAAAAGTTATGGTACAGACTCCATGTCACAAAGTCCACCAGCATTTTGTTGTGGTTGTAGCATTGCATAGGTCTGGTATTTAGAAAGAATTCCAGTGCTTTGAGTCCTGTAGGATGTTCTATGCTCGTATATAGAGCTTCTATGTCTAAAGTTATAAGTAAAGAGTTCTCTGTCCATGGAATATCTTTCACTTTTTCCAGAAAATGGCCAGTGTCCCTTACGTAGGTCGGCAGATTGGTAACCAAGGTTTTCAAAAAGTAATCAGTATATTGTGCCAGGTGTTCAGCTACACTATTGATGGCCGATATTATTGGCCTTCCTGGGACAGGTGATATTTCCTTGTGCACTTTAGGTATAAGGTAAAACCTGGGCATAACCGGTTGCTCCACATGTAGAAACTTGAATTCCTGGACCGAAATTAGTCCTTCTCATTTATATTTGAATGGAGTTTTTTCAACTTTTCCCTTGCCAGGTCATATTGCTTTAAACATGTTTTCTGGTAGCATGCCGCTTCGGAAAGTTGCCTGTTGGCCTCCGCAATATATTGTATTTGAGGCCAGATCACAATATTGCCTCCCTTGTCAGAGCTGCAGATAATATTTTGATGGTTATTTTTAAGTTTCGCTACGAATGCCCAGTATTGTTTTTCTTTTTCCAATTTGATTCTTTTGCGATGTTTCACCTGATGGTACAATTTTTTCAAATCTTTCGTGACCACCTCGTGAAAGGAATCTATGGCATCTCTTGGCATTGTCGGTATAAAACAGGATGCAGGTTTGAATGGACTCATCCCTGCGCCAGTTTGTTGTATTTCTGCCTCCCTAAGTTCCTGCTGAGTGGACATATTTGCATCTGTATCTCTATGTATGTCGCCCATCTGTTGTAGTGTTAGTAGCGCTCTTACATCACGCGCCTCAAGCATAGGGGTGGAGGGTTCTGCCGCAGTTGTGTCAGTATTACCCCTCCTTCCTTGATGCTAAAGAATTTACGTAGCTTGAGCTTGCGAATGTAACGGAAGACATCAATTCTTGTTGCTGTATAGTTGAAATCGGTGAGGGGACAAAAGGTGAGGCCAAGGCTCAATAATTGATTCTCCGATGTTGTCAATATTGCAGTAGAAAGATTAATTATCGTTTTGTCCTTTATTTCTTGTTGCGCCAGAATTGTTTTTTCGTTTTGTTGTTGTTTGCGTTTGTGTTTTTTCAGGCGGGCTTTGCGACGTTGGTTGATTCTGGCCCTTTTTGCAGCTGTTGTTGCTGGTTCCGTGGCCGAAGGGTTTGGAGGCGTGCGCTCACTAAAAAATCAACCTCCTCCCCTAAGTTTAGAACCATTTGGGGTTCCCCTACACCAGCATCCGCAGACGAGTCATCATCCGAATATGTGCTGCTATTGCTACTTATTGTTGAGACTGTATTGCTTGAGCTTGGAGCATACTCAGGGAGATGGCTACGCGGCCCCGTCATAGATGCAGATGTTGAAGTTGAAGGGGCTGATTTCTGATTCATTTTAATACGTTTAGCATTGTCAAATTTGCACGCGAATGTATATATTTTTCCATGTTCATATTCATGCTTGTCGTGCGCCAACTTCCAAGCTTTGCGAGTCTTAATCTTCTCCTCATGTTTGTTCAAGCGCTCTTGAATTTCTTTTTTCATTGTAGCTATGAGCTCATTAGGTTCAAATTTCAAGAGTTCTGCATTGATTTCCTCCATATCCTTCAAAAGCTGCAAACGATCGATTTCAGCATACTTTATTAGGATTTTGATCAGATTGCATGAGCAGCCAAATTACTTAGTCCCCACTCCCTTAGCATTTCTGGATGCGGTTTCTCGAAGCTGCGCGCTAGGAGGATACGCAACCCTCGTGGAAGAGGTTAGAAAATGCTCTTGCTTGCTAGGAGCACAACTTTCATCTGTCTCAGGCAGGGGGATAGGCTAAAGGATTGCTCCTGTGTATATATATATTACCTACTGGCGGTCGCAAGTAGGTTGTTATTCAATTCAATTCAAATAGTGCTTTATTCGAGTAATTACTCATAAAAGCAAGATATACACAAAATATTAAAATTGAATTAAATTTACAGTCAATAACAATGACACTGCACTATTGAATTCATAGAGGACACATAAAAAGTTCTCACAATGTTTGTTAAATAATTAAAAAGAGATTGATACATTTAAAAAGTTGCAAGGTTATTAAACATTGACAATCTAAAAAGCAGTGATGGCAATAGTCATAGAGACAAATAGTACAGACATAGAATAGTTAAGTAACTAGCAGTCTCTATCGAAATGCAAAACATTAATAGTTTAAAAAGCAATAGTAACAGAATCATAAAAATAAGTTATGCAGACAGAGAATAGTTAACCAACTAGCAGTCTCTGCCTGATAGCCCATGCCTAACCGGTATATTTAGCTGTGGCTATTACTATCCATGTAGTTGAGCTTGAACATATAATACGGAGTGCAATAGAACTACATGTGGTCCCAAGGTTCCTGCACATAGGTGCTAACCATACACGCCTTGGAGCACAGTAGGCTTTACAAGAAAACAAAAAGTGACCAACTGTTTCCTTTCCCGTACCACAGGCTGGGCAGGTATCACTCCCCCCTACACCCCATTTAGCAGTCAATGATTTTAATGGGAGTGCTCCAGCTCTCAGTTGGAATAAGAGCTTTCTGTCACCTGGCTTTGAAATAATATCCCAATACGACTCAAAAGCGGGATATAGTTTAGCCTCAAGAAAACCCACAGACATAGACCCATTGCTAGATCGGCTCAGGCTCCTGTTAGCAACATTTTCCCAGAAAATATTTTTTAGGGCACACTTGGTGGGAAATAATGCACCTGCTGGATCTAGCCATATAGAACTTAACCCAAGCTCATATAGTATTGCTTTCAGTGAATTGAGCCAACTAATTTTATGAAAGCTATCCGCCTTTATGACATCAATAAAACCTTCAGCATAGTGCAAAAGCTCGGGAGTGGTCCAAAGTCTTCACCAATACAAGATAGGCCGTAAGCTGGCCAGGTCCTTAATTTGTTTCCTACCAAGATCGTATCTTAGAGGCAATAGCGGAGTGCTTTGCGGTGTGCCAGTGAGTAGCCGTAAAAATTTGTTCTCTGAGGTTTGCAAGGAATTCAAATTTTCAAAGCCCCACATCTCCGCGCCATAAAGTGCAGACCCGATTGCCTTTGCTTCGTAAACCAGCAAAGCTGGCTTACCGGGTTTAGTCAAGGACTTCCTGTGTTCTGTATTAATGGCACCCGCTAATTGTTTGTGTCTCAGTGTAGCAATGTTTATATGCTGGGTCCACCTATTATTGTCTGCAATATGGATACCCAGATAAGTAAATGAGTTTACTACCTCAAGAGGCCGACCACCCATAACAATTTTTGACTTAAAACTGCGCTGCGGCTTGAAGATCATGAGTTTAGTTTTAGTTGCGTTCACCTCTAATCCGTGTTCCCCACAGAAATTTTCAAAAATTAACAGAGCACGCTGCAAGCCACTAGGGGTTTTAGACAGAATGAGCGTGTCATCCGCAAACATTAGTATAGGGATTTTTAGACCTGAAAGGGAGGGAGCATCTACTGAAGCTGGTACCATACGGGAAACAACACCATTGATAAACAAAGTAAACAAAGTTGGAGCCATTGAACACCCTTGTCGCACCCCTCGCTCGACTGGGAAGTCAGCTGTGACCATACCATAGCCACCCCACTGAATTTTAGCAAAAGTGAACTCATGGAGGCGCATTATCAAGGTCAGTAATTCCTCAGGGACCCCCAGGCTCTGTAAAACTTGCCACAATTTGGCCCGTGGCACCAGGTCGAAGGCCGCCCTTAAATCGACAAAAGCCGCATATAGACTGCCTCCACCCAGCACCACGGTCTTCCATTGTAGCAATTGAAAGCGGAACACTTGGTCCACCGTGCTTGTTGCCCTTCGAAATCCTGCTTGGTAAGGTGATAAGATGTTATTATCCTCTGCCCTGTCAAAGGACCCTATTTACAACCACACAACCGACTATTTTTTGCACAGTGTCTATAAGGCTTATTGGCCTGTAATTACCTGGCTGTGCACGGTCGCCCTTTTTAAACACAGGGATGATCACAGCTCCTCTCCATGAAGCCGGGACCTCTGCTCCCTTTGCGATGAAATTAATAAGTAAATGAATATATTTACACCATCGCTCCTTATCATTTATGAAAATAGCGGCAGGGACGCCATCTAAACCGGGAGCACGCCCTCTGTTCACTGCATTAATGGCAGACATAATCTCTTTGTAAGTAAAAAGATTACCTTGGGAAAAGGACATAGTAAGCTTGTCCTCACCTGTAATCTGAGTATTAAGAGCATATTGTGAGCGAAAAAATTCTACCCAGTCCTCTTGTGGCACGTTGTTATTAGGGGGTTCCTCTGCTCTCTCATTTCCCCATTTTACGATGTTCCAGAACACTCTGGAGTCCTTCCTGTCGCTAGCTTTTTTCAATTTACACCAATGTTGCTCGTCCCAAGCTCTCTTGGCTTTCGCTATGCAGGCTTTATAACCCTTTCTGGCTAGGGAGATGGTCTCGGGCTCCCTCCTTTTAATGGCATGACCCAAAGCAAGTCGTGCCGCCCTACATTCCGCATTATACCATTTTGCACCTTTGCAAGCTATTGCCCCGTTTTGCTTAGCAGGTTTTAAGAAATGTTTTTTGATCTTGCCAAAGAGGGTATCATGGATGTTGACCACGTCCCCCAAGCCAAAAGAAGAAACACTAATTGATTCCATAGCTAATATAGCTTGGTCAGTTTCATGGTTGATCGCATCAATGGCCTGTGGATTGGTCACTATACTTTCCCATTTGAGCCTGCGCATGTTATTTGCTGGGATGATCAAAGGTGGAGCAGAAGCATTCGAGCAGGTTGAATTAGTCCTAGCGGGCCACCATTTATGCTCCACGCATAGACGGTTGTGGTCGCTCTCGGGTCTCACAACAACTTCCATGTCACAGACAGATGGCCACAGAATCATGCTACATATTACATAGTCTATTCGACTTTTATGTCTCCCATTATCAAAAGTCATCGAGCCATTTTTATCCCGTGCTGTTCTTCCATTTAGAGCTCTCAGCCCTTTCTCGAGACACATGGCATTCAGAGCTATTATGTCCTCGGTCCAACGTGTGACAGGCTTCACTTGCAGCTCAGGGATACCCCAATGGGAGTCCTCATCTGCTCCAAGGAAAGGCTCACTCGCGACCAAAGGCTCAAACGTCCGATTGAGGTCGCCTGCAATAACAGTACTGTTGTCATGGGAATACGTATCAAGAAAGTTATCTAAGGCAATTAGGACTTCAGATCGGACACCCTTAGCACTTCTAGCATATATATTATAGATGTCGAGTGACCCTAGAGTATCATTAGTCATCCTGATCAACTGGATGTCATTATGGCTAGTCCGTATACTTTTGATTGTGAATTTTAGGGACTGTCGGACCCAAATTGTGAGACCCCCCATTGGTCTCCCTTTTGGACCCTTTATGGCTGGCACAGAAAAATGTAGATATCCTACCACAAAAACAGGTTCACATGCCCAAGTCTCCTGGAATATGCACACATCGAATAGACTAACAAAGCCGAGCCAGTCCCCACTGTCTAGTTTGGAGGACAACCCAGCCAGATTCCAAGAGATTAGATTCGCCCCCCCAGTAGAACCACCAACTAGCACTTCAGGAATAACATTCGGTATTCTAGGCTCACCTGCTACTGTCACTACTGGGCTTGACTGGGCTATATTGCTTGTAGCAACACTGTTACCTGCCCCCTGAGAACCAACTACAAGATTGCAATGTAGACAGGATAAGGCCGTAATTGTTTGGGGAGCCTTCTTGCCATACACGGCCCCCAGTTTAGCCCTCTTCCTATTTCTGCAACAATAGACATTCTGGACAGGCAAGCTGCATAAACTCTGATCGGTTGTAGCTGATAATGCTAACCTTTTGCCCCCGGGAGTCAATCACAATCATTCAGATTAGAAAGAGCTGAGTACCTATTCTCCAGATTTAATCCCCCTCGTTGGATTGGGAAACACTCCTCCCCTTAGTTGATACCACATTCCATTTTGTCCTTAACGTACACCGGTTCGGAACCCTCCCATTCCGATAGTAAAAGAAATCTAAAGTGAGTGGGATAATCTCGGTGGATCTTCTCTGTGGCGGAAGGATATTGGGCAGTATGTCAGTTAAAACATCAGGGTTTGCGAAATTCAAAACAACACAGTCACCCCTGAATTTTTTTGTACTGTTTCCAATCCACTCCACCCTCCTGGCCATAACTAGTTCTTCTGCCAACTGTTGCTTACCCCAGGGAGTTATCACCATATTGTCTGTCAGCCAGTGTAAAGCTTTGGACAACAAGGATGAAGTAGTTTCCTCCTGTCCTGGAGCCAATGTGGGGACGTTAGCTAGGACCAGGACTAAAGGAGAAGCCTCAACTATAAGCTCGACCGAGCCTTTCGTAGGTTCCAGAGCAGTAGATACAACTGGAGGGGCAACTTCCCCCTGCACACCATCCAATGCGGCTACCTGAGGAGCCGCCGGTTGATTAAGCAAAGGGAAGGCTCCGCCGCCGCCCACAGATGTAGAGGTGCCCATCCTTAGCTCAGCCCTATTAGCGACTTCATCAGGCAGCTTTTCTACTTCAGCTAATGCTTTATTCAATAAACCCCCTAGTCTGTTAACCTCATTAGTGAGCTTCTCTATCATGCCTACCAACGGCTTTACAATTCCTTTAACCTTAGTGTCTATCATGCCCAACAGTTTCTTCATCAATTAATCCATCATCCTCCACCACAATGTTACTAGGGGGGGAAACAGGCTTTTTCCGGCTTGATCGAAGCCCTCCACGTTTGGGCAGGCCCTTTCTAACACCTCTAGTAGTACGCGGCGCACGCACTGGGGTGGGGGCTTTTTCCTCAGTTAGGAGTAGGTCAACCTCCTCCTCATTTTCACTGTCTTCCGCTACACAGTTTATCTGAGCCGTAATCACATTGTCAACATGGTCAGATATTGGAGCAGTACTACTACTGTTATCGAACTCAGGGGATTGGGTCAGGACTGGTGCCAATAGAGTGGGTGTAGATGATTTAGGAAATACACCCAACCCAAGTGAGGATCTCCTTTCGCTGTTGATTTTAGCAACTACCTGGACTAGGTAGTTGTCCATTGTATTTTTAGCCGGAGATAGCTTTTTGCAAGACATAGCGCACCAGTGAACAATACCCTTTCCAAATACCCTATGTGGAAACGTTGACAACGTGTATCACAATCCCTCAGAGCGGCGTAGCCTCAGTACAGCAATGTCTGTAAGCGTTGGTAACCAAGTTGGGCCTCAAGCAATAGGGAAGTCTCACCTTGACAATACGGACAGAGTAACTGGCCCAGCCCAGTCTCTGCCAGTCTCGGACTGTCTTAGACTGTCCGCCCTTAGTCCGGGCTTCGTCCCGCGCGTCCCGCGCGCGTCCTCGCGGGACGAGGGACCTGCCGGTGCTTTATGCGCCACCTGGCGCGCTGTTTGCAGTCGTCGGCGCCTCCCCCTGGAGGCTGCTGGGAGATGGAGTTCGACCGGCGGAGCCATGCCCGGCCGGTCGATGTCAGGGACGATGTGGCGGAGCCAAGCCCGGCCGCTGAACAAGCAGGTAAAGTGCCTCGGTAATCAGGCTGCAGATTAGAAGAAGAACAGGGGACTCGGACCCTGCTTTATGCGCCACCTGGCGCGCTGTTTGCAGTCTTCGGCGCCTCCCCTTGGAGGCTGCTGGGAGATGGAGTTCGACCGGCGGAGCCAAGCCCGGCCGGTCGATGTCAGGGACGATGTAGCGGAGCCAAGCCCGGCCGCTGAACAAGCAGGTAAAGTGCCTCGGTAATCAGGCTGCAGATTAGAAGAAGAACAGGGGACTCGGCCCCTGCCAGTGCTTTATGCGCCACCGGGCGCGCTGTTTGCAGTCATCGGCGCCTCCCCCTGGAGGCTGCTGGGAGATGGAGTTCGACCGGCGTAGCCAAGCCCGGCCGGTCGATGTCAGGGACGATGTGGCGGAGCCAAGCCCGGCCGCTGAACAAGCAGGTAAAGTGCCTCGGTAATCAGGCTGCAGATTAGAAGAAGAAGGTAGTTATAGTTAGGACCTAGTTTCCATAGGAAATCCGCAACATTCTATTTGGAATAACTTTGGCGCCGGTGGACAAATCTTCGTGAATTTCTCCAAGAAAATGGCCTGCTCCGCTCCGTTTTCCCTATGCAATTTTTGATAGAGCCTTTAGCCAGGGCTACAGCCCGAACGGCTGAACGGAATTACACCAAATTTGGCAAAAAGGTAGAGTTCTGTTCGCAGATCGCGCTTTTTGTTGAATGGTGTAAATCCGTTCAGTTGTTCCTGAGAAAATCAAAAGTAAAATCATAGCGATATCTTGAGGAGCTTACAGTACGTGTACAGGTACGCGTACGTACGCGTGTCTTTCCGAGCACGAGCTGCATGCTGATTGGCTGTCAACTATCTGTCAACACTCCAAACCAGGAAGTGTTGGCAGCCATCTTGTGCCTGGCGCATACTGGAGGTTCCTGGTGGGCTAGTTGGCCCCCAGGGACCCCCCATATGCAAGGGGATTTAATCCCCCAACTTAGAACACTCTACAGGGCGCGTTTGCACAGAGGTGAAGGTAGGGGGCAGGGCTTGAGGTGATGTGAGTGCAAACATGCCCTGAGGCGCGTTTTAAGTTGGGGAATTAATTCCTGTTCAATCCAGAGGTCCCCTAGTAGTAGGCAATTAGTCCAACTGGTATCTCCAGTAAGCGCCACGGAGCTGTGTTGCAGAGTGTTGTTTGAGATTTCATCCGTGATGTCATGAGTGATGTCACTGACCATGTCATGAGTGATGTAATATATGACATCATCAGCAGTGCATTGCGGGCGCGCGAGTTATAGTTAGCTGACCTAACTATAACGGGGGAATTTCAATGGTTTTGTATGAGTGAAATGTCTAGCTAACTATAACATGTGTGAAACCTATGCTTTTTTAGTGAATTAATATATATATATATATATATATATATATATATATTCACTGAAAAAACCATAGGTTATAGACCATATATAGTTAGGAATTAGCATTTAAAAAACCTTATTTTACTCACACAAAACCATTGAAATTCCATATATAGTTAGTTGCACTAACTATATATTGCGCACCCGCAATCCACTGTCACATATTACATCATTCATGAAATGGTCAGTGACATCACTGATGACATCACTGATGACATCTCAAATGACATCACTGATGACATCACTGATGACACCATCCATTGACTGTGTGTTTCTGTAAAGTTTAAATATGTTTTACATATTGAAGAATGAGTAGATGTATAAGTGTCTGGATGAAGGATTTAGTAGGTGCGTGACTGACTGTATGAGTGAGTGATTAAATGTGCCTCACTGAGTGCATGGGTTAGTGACTAAACTGTCTTAATTTGTGAATCATTATGTCTGTTGTTCTGTAAACTGCTGCATGTGTTGATCAGTAGCTATATGAGTAACTATATGGGTTATTGATTGATTGTCCAAGTATTTGTATGGGAGACTGAGTGTGTGTGTGGCTGGCTGGGAGATGTGTGACTCTGTGCAGGTCAATGTGTACTTGTATCAATGATTGTATAAGAGAGTAAGTATGTGTTAGTATATGTTTGAAAATGTAAGGTACTCTATGTTTAAATGGAAAATGGAAAAAATAGAAAATGGAAGTGTGATTGATTCTTTACAGGACTGACTAGGTGTGTGAGTAACTCCATCGATGAGTGGCAGAGTGTGAGTGTCTGTATAGGTGTATGAGTGCATATGATAGTGTTGTAAAGATGAGTGATTGTATGTATGAATGATTGTATGGGTGAATGAGTGAATGTGTGTGTAGACGTAGGAATCAGTGAGTGCGTATGTAGTAACTAGTATTGGTGTGTCAATGGTTTCAAAAATTATACTCTGTATTTAACACTGGGTGTAACAGAGGTTATATTAAAGTGTGAGGAGATGCATTGTATTGTCACATGAATGATATCATCAGTGATGTGGTCATTGATGTCAAATGAGATGTCATCAGTGATGTCATCAGTGATGTCATTTGAGATGTCATCAGTGATGTCATCAGTGATGTCACTGACCATGTCATGAATGATGTAATATGTGACATCATCAGCAGTGGATTGCGGGTGCGCGATATATAGTTAGTGTAACTAACTATATATGGAATTTCAATGGTTTTGTGTGAGTAAAATAAGGTTTTGTAAATGCTAATTCCTAACTATATATGGTCTATAACCTATGGTTTTTTCAGTGAATATATATATTTTTTTTCAGTGAATTTCAATGGTTTTTTAATAGCAAATATCAAAAGCTTTAAAATGTATTCTTCTTTTAATCGTAAAATATATTTTATATGTTTTTAATACAATTTTTTTATTAATTATTTTTATTTGTTTCGCTCCCGATCCGCGAACCGGGTAGCTTCCCGTTAGCTCAATTTGGTGCCGCGACTCGTTCCGCGAACCGATAAACGTTCTGTTTGCGCAACTGCCGCGTTAGAAAACAACATCGTGACGCGTCGCGTAACCGCGACGTATCGCGTTGTTGCGTAATGCGTCATATGACGCGCCGCGTTAGCGCACCCGGAAGTGCTCCGGTGCGCGAAGCGAGGCGCGAAGCGCAGCTTCCCGGAAGCGATCCGGGGCGCGGCGCGGAGCGCGTAACGTAAGCATAACAGGTCATGTGACTTGTTAATAAAACTTTTCATTGGTTCATTTCACTTTTGGGTTCCTAATGATGTAAGGCTAGGTCATGTGACCTAAAAATACCACTTTTCATTGGTTTAGAACTATTTTTTTCCCAAATGATGAAAACCCCTCCTTGTTTCCTCACTCGGACTTTCATCTTTGTGAGAGGAAGACCTTTTTTCCTCACTGAGCAATGGCAAGTGTTGTAGCTTCAGCTGGTGCATCCCCACCACCACCACCACCTTCTTGTTGCCTGATCCGGCCAGCTCAAACCCAGGGTCGTCCCGAAGTTCAGCAGGTCCGCGGCTACGCCCATCCGGAAGACGAGGCCCCCGGCACGTATAGGGCGGGGCCTTGCTGGCAGCCATCGGCCGAAAAGGTCGTTGGGTGGATGGCCCGGAAGCACCACAGCCACGATGTTGTTGTACTGGCCTTCCCATTCGTCCACCCTGGGGTGGCATCCAGCGAGCCATGGGTGGGGGGGGTGAATGCCTTGCTGATGACCGCCCCTCTTATTGCCTGGTCCGACCATCACATATACCTGCGCCAGGAGACGGCGTGGGGTGCACTGGGAGGGAGAGGCGGCGCGAACGAGCCTCCCCCACCTCCCCAGGTGGAGGTTTCTCAGCTGCACCCCAGCGCTTCACTCGGCCAGCTGAGTTGCGCCCGCTCTTGCGGCACAGTGCCTCGCTCGGCCAGCTGAGTTGCGCCCGCTCTTGCGGCACAGTGCCTCGCTCGGCCAGCTGAGTTGCGCCCGCTCTTGCGGCACAGTGCCTCACTCGGCCGGTTGAGTTTCGCCTGCTCTTGCGGCTACAGCGTCTCACCCGCCATCCGGCTGAATTGCACCCACTCTTGCGGTACAGCGACAGGCGGCTGCCACGGAGCTCACGAAATGGCGGATGGCTCCACAGACTTGGGCCTGGCCTGCAAGGATGGCTCTGGGCAACCCTGGAACTCGGACGCTTGACTGCCAGGGCATGGGCCCCATTCCCGTAAGCGTCCCCTCAGCCTTGAAGATTCTACAATAGTCACCGGGGCCCCCGACTCCCGCAGGCTTCCGGTGGGGAGAGACTGCCATGATTGCTCGCGGAATAGCCACGACGTAGCCACGGGATGGTGGTGCTCTCATGCTGACGCCAGCTTCAGTCTGAAACATCCAGAAACACTGTAGACTACCAATTCGATCAGTTCCGGTGGAGCCCCAACATGACCCGGTAGGGAAGAACTTGCCCTCCCCTCTTTGACTGATGGTTCTTGTTGCCTGTCCCTTCTGTTGTCATTTTATGGAACTTTTTGGACTGCTGAAAGGGGTTCTGGTCCGACCGCTGGTTGGTGGAGACATTTTGACTATATTCTGGACCTGCCCGGCCTCGCCCAAAATGGCGCCGGTATAAATGAGACTCGCAACTCCTTGATGTGTACTGGTTGCTCAGCCTTGATATCACAAGATATGTATGCAGTTTTGGAGCACATGGCGGGCGGGGACGGGTACTGATTGAACATTTGGACATCCCTATTGATATTAAGTTCTGATGTATTATTGATTACTGTACTATTGAAAGTTCGAATTAACTTGTTTTCTAGTGCTCGTCAAGCCAGGACTGTGGCAGAGCGTCCAAAATCTACAAAAAACACCACTGCCAACTCTTCAATAACTTCCATCACCCAGCACCGCATTTCCAAAGAAACAGCATAGCAAGCTTTCGTGGCCTTTAGAGTTTTCGGAAGCAGTTTCCCAAGACCATCACTGCAGCCATTACAATCCAACATCGGAACTTTTTCCAAGATCGGCATATTAACAGGGCTGCTGGTGTAATCGGGGCTCTTGCAGCCATTCAACTTAATTGAGGCTTTCACAATGACAGACCGCCCACTGAACTTCGTGCCATGACATTTACTTATAACATTCTGCTGGGTCTTCGCCGAACTGAAGTCTACAAATGCAAAGCATTTCATTCCGCTTTGACATTTCTTGACATGTAGTGAGTTGAAGTCTTTAAAGAGGTCCACAATTTGCTCCTCAGTCACATCACTTGAAAGATTCCCCAAGCCAGGCAAGTCCCACACCACTTGAAACGACCTGCCTGGCCTCGACCAAAATGGCGCCAGTATGGGAGCGACTTGCAACTCCTTATGACGTTCTAGTTACTTAGCCTTGACGTTATGGGGGATGTATGCGGTCTTTGTGCACATGGTGGGCGGGGAAGGGTACTGACTGGGCATACGGACAACCCTATTGATGTCGGTTTTTCATTATTGATTATTGTATTATTAAAGCTTCGAAGTAATGTTACCCATGATACTCGCCCATGGTGTGCGTATGGACAATTTTATTGTAACTGATCCTGTTATACTTTCAATTATAAAATCAACCTTCACTGATCCTGCAACCGTTTGTCACGTTTATTTTTTTCAATTAAATGGCTCACTTGTTACATACTCCTATACCCCTGGCTTTTGACCCTTTCCTACGCGCGGTCTGTACTACTGCCCTCGGGCGATCTATGTAATGAACAAACTACCATTGCCGAAACACAAGGGAATGCATCTCAGAGAGATAAGTCAAGTACGTGGTAGATAAAAAACATTTTCGTGTTTATGCATGCTGATGTGCTTTGAACGCTGCCCCCCCTCTTTTCTTTTTCTGCAGGTTACATTGGAATTTCAGCTGAAGTATGGAGAAGACCTAAACCGCACCGTGTTCCACGCGAGGAAAAATAGGCTAGCTCTGTGAGACGGTACATTATATGTAGGAGCTATCTCTGGGAGCGTGAAAGATTGCATGGTATGAATGTGCGCATGGGCCCTGATTTGTACGGTTTGAATGCGTATGTGTGGCATACGACTGGGTCAATAAAAGAATGCTTTTTGTATGACTGAGGCGTTGATCGAACGGTTAATGGAATGAGAAAAATAAGCCTGAACATGGTATCCGCATGTGAAGGACGAAAAAGAATATAGCACTTTCCTTACTTAGGAACGACTCTCTCTGGAGCTAGTGAATGGGAGAGTAGCCTACACCAGAAACTTGAAGGGTTCTTTCAGTACGACGAACCCGACCCCAACCAATATCCCAAATGTACACCCAAAATAATGCGCACCAGTAAGTCAATTTATGTGCTGACTAAATAAGAGAAGTTAGCTCGGCTCCGCCGCCCACCCCGCCCAAAATAACGACAAACCCTATGCAAATATTATAAATATATACAACACACCAGCAAAGTAACACGGTAAAACTTTTTATTAAATAACTATTTACATGGCAGCCTGCTGCAACATCGATCCAAATGCATAGCCCGGGGGCGACACCACGCGCCAAGGCTCGTCCCCAGTACATCCAGAGTTGATGTCCGACAAGTTGTGTGGGGGGATGCCTTGCTGATGCCACCCCCCCAACCTTCTTGTTGCCTGATCCGGCCAGCTCAAACCCAGGGTCGTCCCGAAGTGCAGCAGGTCCGCGGCTACGCCCATCCGGAAGACGAGGCCCCCGGCACGTATAGGGCGGGGCCTTGCTGGCAGCCATCGGCCGAAGAGGTCGTTGGGTGGATGGCCCGGAAGCACCACGGCCACGATGTTGTTGTACTGGCCTTCCCATTCGTCCACCCTGAGGTGGCATCCAGCGAGCCACGGGTGGAGGGGGGTGAATGCCTTGCTGATGACCCCCCCTCTTATTGCCTGGTCCGACCATCACATATACCTGCGCCAGGAGACGGCGTGGGGTGCACTGGGAGGGAGAGGCGGCGCTAACGAGCCTCCCCCACCTCCCCAGGTGGAGGTTCCTCAGCTGCACCCCAGCGCTTCACTCGGCCAGCTGAATTGCTCCCGCTCCTGCGGCACACTGCCTCGCTCAGCCAGCTGAGTCTCACCCGCTCTTGCGGCACAGTGCCTCACTCGGCCGGTTGAGTTTCGCCTGCTCTTGCGGCTACAGCGTCTCACCCACCATCCGGCTGAATTGCACCCACTCTTGCGGTACAGCGACAGGCGGCTGCCACGGAGCTCACGAAATGGCAGACGGCTCCACAGACTTGGGCCTGGCCTGCAAGGATGGCTCTGGGCAACCCTGGAACTTGGACGCTTGACTGCTAGGGCATGGGCCCCATTCCCGAAAGCGTCCCCTCAGCCTTGAAGATTCTACAAGAGTCACCGGGGCCCCCGACTCCCGCAGGCTTCCGGTGGGGAGCGACTGCCATGATTGCTCGCGGAATAGCCACGACGTAGCCACGGGATGGTGGTGCTCTCATGCTGACGCCAGCTTCAGTCTGAAACATCCAGAAACACTGTAGACTACCAATTCGATCAGTTCCGGTGGAGCCCCAACGTGACCCGGTAGAGAAGAACTTGCCCTCCCCTCTTTGACTGATGGTTCTTGTTGCCTGTCCCTTCTGTTGTCATTTTACGGAACTTTTTGGACTGCTGAAAGGGGTTCTGTTCCGACCGCTGGTTGGTGGAGACATTTTGACTATATTCTGGACCTGCCCGGCCTCGCTCAAAATGGCGCCGGTATAAATGAGACTCGCAACTCCTTGATGTGTACTGGTTGCTCAGCCTTGATATCACGAGATATGTATGCAGTTTTGGAGCACATGGCAGGCGGGGACGGGTACTGATTGAACATTTGGACATCCCTATTGATATTAAGTTCTGATGTATTATTGATTACTGTACTATTGAAAGTTCGAATTAACTTGTTTTCTAGTGCTCGTAAAGCCAGGACTGTGGCAGAGCGTCCAAAATCTACAAAAAACACCACTGCCAACTCTTCAATAACTTCCATCACCCAGCACCGCATTTCCAAAGAAACAGCATAGCAAGCTTTCGTGGCCTTTAGAGTTTTCCGAAGCAGTTTCCCAAGACCATCACTGCAGCCATTACAATCCAACAGAGGAACTTTTTCCAAGATCGGCATATTAACAGGGCTGCTGGCGTAATCGGGGCTCTTGCAGCCATTCAACTTAATTGAGGCTTTCACAATGACAGACCGCCCACTGAACTTCGTGCCATGACATTCACTTATAACATTCTGCTGGGTCTTCGCCGAACTGAAGTCTACAAATGCAAAGCATTTCATTCCGGCGCGAGCGAGCCTCCCCCCCCTCCCCAGGTGGAGGTTCCTCAGCTGCATCCCAGCGCTTCACTCGGCCAGCTGAGTTGCGCCCGCTCTTGCGGCACTGCCGAAAGGGATTCTGGTCCTGCCGCTACTTATTGGAGACATTGAACTATACTCTGGACCTGCCTGGCCTCGACCAAAATAGCGCCAGTATGGGAGCGACGTGCAACTCCTTACGACGTTCTAGTTACTTAGCTTGACGTTATGGGAGATGTATATGGTCTTTGTGCACATGGCGGGCGGGGAAGGGTACTGACTGGGCATACGGACAACCCTATTGATGTCAATTTTTCATTATTGATTATTGTATTAATAAAGCTTCGAAGTAATGTTACCCATGATACTCGCCCATGGTGTGCGTATGGACGATTTTATTGTAACTGATCCTGTTATACTTTCAATTATAAAATCAACCTTCACTGATCTTGCAACCGTTTGTCACGTTTAGTTTTCTCAATTAAATGGCTCGCTTTTTACATACTCCTATACCCCTGGGTTTTGACCCTTTCCTACGCGCAGTCTGTACTACCGCCCTCGGGCGATCTATGTAATGAACAGACTACCATTGCCGAAACACAAGGGAATGCATCTCAGAGAGATAAGTCAAGTACGTTTTTTTGCCCCGCGGGGCCCTTTTAAAGCCTCCACATCAAACCTAGGGGGTCAGGGAGGATCTACCATGCCCCCTTATGGTAATTTCCCCCTTTGTTTTGGCCTCCTCTTGTCTCTCGATCCTACCGAGAGACAAGATGGCGGCCGCTCCAGACTGTTTAGAATGTTGACAGACACCGGAGAGCCAATCAGCTTTGCTACGCGAAGTTCCGTTACGCGTCAAGTACGCGAACCGGAGCGCTACCCGGAGCGCTGTTACAGATATATATATTTTTTTGAACGTTAATTTATCAAAATCCACTGGAGCACATATATTGAGACCTAGCAAAGGCACATCGGGCTAACAGTCCCTACAATTTTGCCAAGTTTCATGCAAATCCATTCAGTCGTTCGGGCTAAAAGTGAGGCCAACCGCCCTATGGAAATTAACATGGGAAAAACGCGTTTTGGGACCCCCTTTTTTCTCGACCCCCCTTGACGAAACCCCCCCAAATTTTCAGGGGCTGCTCAGAAACAAAATTTCAGCCAATTCCGTCCACAAACGCCAAAGTTATTAGACATAGAATTTTAAAAAATCCCATAGAAAAAGAATCCTAACTATATATACCTACTGGCGACCGCCAGTAGGTAATACATATATATATAAATATATATATATATATATATATATATATATATATATATATATATATATATATATATATATATATATATATATATATATATATATTACCTACTGGCGGTCGCCAGTAGGTATATATAGTTAGGATTTTTTCCCTATGGGTTTTTTGAAAATTCTATGTCTAATAACTTTGGCGTTTGTGGACGGAATTGGCTGAAATTTTCTGGAAAATGGAACATTTTGTTTCTGAGCAGCCCCTGGAAATTTGGGGGGGGTTCGTCCAGGGGGGGCCGAGAAAAAAGGGGGGTCCCAAAATGTGTTTTTAACATTGAGTTTTCCATAGGGCGGTCTGTCGCACTTTTAGCCCGAACGGCTGAATGGATTTGCACGAAACTTGGCAAAATTGTAGAGACTGGTAGCCCGATGTGCCTTTTGTAGGTCTCAATATATGTGCTCCAGTGGATTTTGAGAAATTAACATTTAAAAAAAGATATATATCTGTAACAGCGGACTGGGCAGCTCCCGGTTCGCGGACCGGGGAGCGTACCAAAACTTCGCGTAGCGAAGCTGATTGGCTCTCCGGCGTCTGTAAACATTCCAAACAGTCCGGAGCGGCCGCCATCTTGTCTCTCGGTAGGATTGAGAGACAAGAGGAGGCCAAAACAAAAGGGGAAATAACCATAAGGGGGCATAGTAGATCCTCCCTGACCCCTTAGGTTTAATGTGGAGGCTTTAAAAGGGCCCCGCGGGGCAAAAAAAAAATAATTTTTTTTTGTTTTTTTTGCGTGGGTAGCGCCCGGTACGCGAACCGGGAAGCGTTCTGGGCAGCGTACTGCAATGAAAAATGAATGATAGACTTTTCAAATGCTGTATGTTAATTGATTGTTGTTTTTGTTGATTATTTTTTTATTTTTTTTATTTTTTAAGCATTTTTTATTGTGTTTCATAATTTATTAAACTTTCTAACATTTCATTGTCAGAAATTTCAAAATTATCATGGAATATACTTTGTAGTCTCTGAGGTTGTAAAATGTCCTCATTTGCAAGGAGGTTATCTACTGCTTGTACACATTGCAGTAGTTCTTGGTCCCAAGTTTCATCCATAAATTCAATCTCATTTGGATCAATGATTTCTGTGTTGGACTCTGGAAGGACAATTTCAAATGAAATTTTTTGTTCGCTTTCCATTTTCCCTGAAATTTGCATAAAAAAAATATATATTAGTAGAGGTAGGGCAATGTTGGGATTAATTTTAGATAGGCAGTTTTTAACAGTGAATTTATCTTTGGGCAGTGTATAGTATCAGAGTGATTGTATCTAAATTTATAAGTACTACAGAGGGATAGTATATAACTAACAGAAAAAGTTTGCCATATTAACTTAAAGTGCACAATATACTTCAGTTTTAAAAATAACAACTTACCTTTAAAAATAAGTTGAAGTTATTAATGAAAATCCTATTGAAATGTACACCAGGAAGTAGTAGTCAAAATGGCTGTGTTTCCTTCTCTTCCTTTATATATATTCGGGTACATAACCAATCAAATGTCAGGTAAAAAAAGTAGAAAATGAAAGTAACATTTTAATTGGTTGTGAATTCCAACACTTCAGATGTGTTTTGTGAAGTAATTTACCTCACGGTATTTAGAGAGGTCTACAGGCTAAATGGCTAAATGGAATTCCAATCAAATTTGTGAAAATGGTAGGGATTGGTATGTAGTATGAGCTAATCTATATTTGGTGAAATTATCTCAAGTGGCTTTTGTGTGAACTACTTTCCCACCTTTTTTGATGGTGCGCTTCCCAGGGAGCGACCCGGTACGCGAACCGTTGAGCGCCCCGGTTCGCGGACCTTAAGCGTTCCAGGAGTCCACCATTTTGTGTTTCGGTCGAATTAAGATACAAGATGGAGGGCAAATAATGTTCAGAATGGGTAGAAGGGGGCACGGTAGAGTTATCTTGACCCCCTAGGTTTTCTGAGGGTGGCTGAGGAGGCTTATATGTGCGAAAAAAAAACATTTTTTTAAAATATTTCGCGAGGTTAGCTCCCGGTACGCGTACCGGGTAGCGGCCCCGGTAGCGTATTTTGTTGAAAATTAGTGAAAAATGTTAGAGTAAAATAATAATTGTGAGTGATCAGATGTAGGGTAGCTCTGAGAAGAGCTTTTGGGTTTATGGTACATTTAGGTACTTATAAGTAGGTACCAATGCACATTCTTAAATTCAGAGTGAAAATTCTGTTGCCCTCATCTGAGAAGTGAACTCCATCTCCTCTGTAGATATCTTGCATGTAGTAACGCAAGTTATTGTTGTACAGGGAGCCCATTCCATGGTCTCTCATGTAAGCTGAAACAGATTTGTTTACATGCTTCCTCGATTTCTCAATTTGTGGACAAAATTGGTTGGACCACCTCCATTTCTGTCTTTGGCATATATTTGAATATACCAAGGCAGTCTGAGGAAAAAGTGCCATCAATTGCTCAAAGGTGTCCTTTAAAAGCATTTCCAGACCTACCCCAGTCAAAGTGCCCAAGTCATTACCTCCACAGTGCACAATTAACAGGTCAGGTTTGGGCAAATGCATAAAGGTTTTCACCAATGGTATCAATTGGTGACATTTTAATCCTCTGTGGCCAAACCACTTAATTTCCACATCTTGTAAATTGAGGTTAGGTAAATTCCTGCTTTCAACGTACCTTTGAGCCCAGTGAATATAACTATGACCAACAATCCAGACAGAAAACATGGTGAGAGAAAGTTCTCCTGCAGTCAGATGAAGTGTGGCAATGAAATGGCAGTTGAAAAAATGAGAGTTTGAAATGAAAAAAACTGTGGAGTTTCTGTGTTCATGAAGCAGTAACAGTGATTGGTGGATTTTGATTGCTGAAAACAAAAAGTTAGGGTGCACGGATGTGTTCTTTGAAAGATGTATTTTGAGTGGTCAATAAAAAGTCATTAAATGAAAGAA
Source organism: Lissotriton helveticus (assembly GCF_964261635.1). Taxonomy (NCBI): domain Eukaryota; kingdom Metazoa; phylum Chordata; class Amphibia; order Caudata; family Salamandridae; genus Lissotriton; species Lissotriton helveticus. Next base: position 778,084,682 of record NC_136063.1, on the reverse strand, counting down.
TGCACTGGATATGCAGGTGCACTGAGAGTTCAGAGTTCAATTGCAACATTGTTGTGTGAACTTGCAAACAACAGAGTTCTTCCAGGAGGTGGTTGCCATGCAGATAAAGCAGAAAGGGCAGAGGGGGGATGGGTTTTCATTTGAAAAAAGTGAGGGAAGACTTTTGATTGGGTGACATGAGAGATATGTGTGAAGAATTACAGCATTTCTGTGCTTTTCATAGCTGCAGACTCTGGAGTGCATACCTTTTGCTCTGCTGCAGACAAATTGGTGTGTTTCTGAGACTGTTTTCAAACTCAAAGTATTTGCTAAGGTGAGAAAATATTTCTTTACTTTAGATAGAGAATAGTGTGTTTTAAGGAGAAAATTATGATTTATGTGGCACAAATTGCTTGTAAATATGCTCTCACATGTGTATGGAAAATATTGATTTTGAATGTTTGTGTTACATAGCCATGTTAAAAGTGACCCAACCATGCTGGAAAGGCAATCAAAAAATGCTTTCATGTGTTTTATTGACATTTTAAGTCATTTTCCCATGTGCAGTGTTTAGAAATTATGATTAGAAAATCGTTTTTGGGGAAAAGGAATTGTTTTTAAAATCATGACAAGGAGATAATGGTGTATACTTCTTTATAAGGCTATTGACTGTCCTTGATGTTATTTTTCTCATTTTAGTGTAAGACCTTTCTCTGTGGCGCAAATTGCTTGTAAATATGCTCCCACATGTGCATGGAAAATTTAGAGTTTGAATGTTTGTGTTACATAGCCATGTTAAAAGTGACCCTACCATGCAGGGAAGCCAATCAAAAAACGCATTTATGTGTCTTAAGGACATTTTAAGTCATTTTCCCATGTGCAGTTTTTAGAAATTATGATTTGAAAATCGTTTTTGGGGAAAAGGAATTGTTTTTAAAATCATGACAAGGACATAATGGTGTATGCTTCTTTATAAGGCAATTGACTGTCCCTGATGTTATTTTTCTCATTTTAGTGTAAGACCTTTCTCTGTGGCGCAAATTGCTTGTAAATATGCTTCCACGTGTGCATGGAAAATTTTGATTTTGAATTTTTGTGTTACATAGCCATGTTAAAAGTGACCCAACCATGCTCGAAAGGCAATCAAAAAACGCTTTCATGTGTTTTAATGACATTTTAAGTCATTTTCCCATGTGCAGTGTTTAGAAATTATGATTTGAAAAACGTTTTTGGGGAAAAGGAATTGTTTTTAAAATCATGACAAGGACATAATGGTGTATGCTTCTTTATAAGGCAATTGACTGTCCCTGATGTTATTTTTCTCATTTTAGTGTAAGACCTTTCTCTGTGACGCAAATTGCTTGTAAATATGCTCCCACATGTGCATGGAAAATTTAGATTTTGAATGTTTGTGTTACATAGCCATGTTAAAAGTGACCCTACCATGCAGGAAAGCCAATCAAAAAACGCTTTTATGTGTCTTAAGGACAATTTAAGTAATTTTCTCATGTGTAGTGTTTTGAAGTTATGATTTGAAAATCGTTGTTGAGGTAAAGGAATGTTGTTAAAATTTATGTGCGCCATATGACCCCAAATTTCTTTTTCAGGGGTGCAGCAGGGTGTTCTTGAGATACCCCTGCACGCTTGAAAAAAATCCTATTTTGTGATGAGCTAATTGCTAATCACAAATTGCAACCTTCATTCCTATGAGCCTCCTAGCCCATGGAAATGAATGGTTAATTTGCAATTAGCAATTTGCTCATTGCAAATTAGGAATAGTAAAGAATTGCTATTTATTCCTTAAAATTTGCTATTTAGGAAATGCAAAATAGTTTGATGGTACATATGGTGGTTCATCTGTAACAAGATAAGAAGCTTAGGGATACATTTATGATGACTAGTGCAATAAAGTGCACATTACTTACTTCATTGGTAGGCCTTTACATGTATTATCTCCTCTGTATTCTTCATCAAGCGTAACTTTAATCTGCAATCCTGAGTAGGCCTCACCTTAAACAAACCTCTGGATAGGACACACTTTATTGTCATCCTGGATTAATCATTTAAAATGGTAGGGACAGATTTATGATAGGTGTATGCCTCTTTTGTGCCACTGTGCGTCACTTTTATGATGCAGCGGTGGTGCAAAAGATTTGCTATGAGGCGACAACATTACAAATTGATGCATTTAGGCAGATATGTCATGGTGTAAAAAAAAACGTACCACATAAAACCCAAGCAGCAGTGATGCAAAAGATGCACCATGCCGCAAGACAGGCCTCACTTGGGGCCATATGTATGAAGGTAATTAGCATTTGCAAAGATCAAAATTCTACAAATTTCAGCCTTTGTTAATGTTAATTAGACAAATGGTATGTATCAAACAAGTTTGATGCAAAATAAGGAGTAGCAAAATTTGCTATTCCTTATTTTGCAATTGTACTGAAGGATTTGCAAATTTTGTGATTCCTTAAATGCAATGTATCAAACAAAAAATATGTAAAAAATGACATTAAGGATTTGGAAACTATTGTGGTAAATTGGTGGTAATTTGTGAAATCTTTTCAAAAAGCTTTTTTTCAAAAAAACAAAAGGTGCTATATGACGCCAACACATGCCCTTAGGGCATGTATGTGTGCCATATGCCCCCAATTTTCTTTTTCAGGGGTGCAGCAGGGTGTTCTTGAGACACCCCTTCACCCTTGGAAAAATTCCTAATTTGTGATGAGCAAAATGGTAATCGCAAATTAAACCTTCATTCCTATGAGTCTCCTAGCCCATGGAAATGAATGGGTAACTTGCAATTAGCAATTTGCTCATCGCAAATTAGGAATGGTAAAGAATCGCTATTTATTCCTTAAAATTCGCTATTTAGGAAATGTAAAATATTTTGATGATACATATGGCAGTTCATCTCTAACAAGATAAGAAGCTTAGGGATACATTTATGATGACTGGCGCATCACCAGGGATGTGACAGTCATCCTGCGCCGCTGTTCCGCCACCCATGGTGTGCTGCATTTACAATGCGGCGCAGCATGGGGCAAAAATGGCACAGATGTGTGACGCATATGTGCCGTAAAGGTGGCGCATTGCTGGAGTTGTATTGCAAGTGCGATGCAGCTCCAGCAAGGCTCAGGGGTGCCGCATCTCCACAATGCTGCGTCAAGACCTATGCCAGCTTCAAGCAGGCGCAGGGTTTTGACGCAGCTTTCTCCTATCTGATTGTAAATGCGGCACACCATGGGTGGCAGAGCAGTGGTGCACGTTAACTGGTGCATGCCTGGGGATGTGCCATTTAATAGAAATCTGGCCCTTTACATTTAAGTATGTGCAGGGGACACAGAGTCGGTGAGGCTTATCCAAGGTTAAGAAGAGATGAGTCCTGTTCAGTGAATAATTAGACATAGGCTTCACCTGCTCAGCATTGCTGGACATGGCTAAATAATAGCTGCTAAATGTTAATCTTGTTAAACAATTTTACTAATATAATCTCTGAGATTTGTCTCTTACTCTGCAACATCTCATTGTTGTTATCTTTCTTTAAAGATAAAGACAACCTCAACATGAGCGACAATCTGCAATCAGTTGATTTTGACCTCATCATTGAACTTGTAATTGAAACATCAGTGGATGTTGATCCTTTGGATGATTTAAATCCTGAGGATGAAGAAGAGCGTGATGAGGATGCAGATTTGTTCGAACTATATGATATAGGATGGGAAGCTGACCTGCTTGAGCCTTTGGAAATATAAACATTTATTTTTAAAATTTATAATTAATAAAAAGTAAAAAGGTAAACCGTTTATTTTAAAAATAAAGACACCTTCAAAAACAGGTTATGTGTAGTGTCTTCAATAAAATATTAAAATATGTTCATAAAATTAGATCAGATTCACATATAAAATAGCATAGATTCTTTTCTGGTATTTTTGTATTGTAAGATTGCCAATGACTAAAAAATCTTCAAATTAAAATGTCAAGTAGTGTGTTAAGTTTTTGATCACTGTTACTGATTTACTGTTTGGTAATAATGTTTATTAACATTTTTTATTATATTTTTCCTCAGATTCAACTGCAGATCATTTCAAGATTTTACCATGCCTACAACACAAAGACAGATTAAGGCTGCAAAACGTGAAAGACAGCAGGTGAAAACAAAAACCCAGCAGTCCTCTAACAAAAAGATTTCTCAAGCCACGAAGAAAGCACCAGGTAAGAGCTCTAAATATTTCATAAGAAATATTTGTAATAAAAAAAATATTACTACAGAAAATGTTTCTGTCCATAACACGACAAGGAAATCAAATGGAAAGAAAAGGACAATGAAAAATGTTACTGCTAGAGCAAGAGATAAATCTGTGCATGATAGTAGAAGGAAACAACAGTTTAGGGAGATTCGTAAACGAATGTTCCGCAACAGGATAATTGGCAATTTGTTAAAAAATATTAAGAAAGGTCAACAGAAACTAGTTTTTTATAAGAGAAAAAAAATAGTTGAGAAAGTTATTGATCAGGCATTTGAAATTAAACGTAAGTTATTTATTTTGACAATCAATAGAATTAGGAAGCTAAACAAGGCAATTTTTGATTTCAAAAGAAATAGTAGATGGAAGAGAATAGTTAATCGTAGTAATTTTTGTGAAGTTTTTTCTGGAGAATGGATGCATAGTTCAAGCTCTGAGGCATTTTTTAATGAGGAGAGTTATTTCCAGGATAATGATTTGGTGCATGCAGTTGACACCAGTGGTCGTGCTTATGAAGTGAAAGATGGTTGTCCAGTTGAAAAAGAAAAACTTGTGACAACAGAGGCAGAAGAGGTGTTAGGTAATGAGGTTTTAGGAAGACGTGCTAAGGGTCCTGTGTACACCTGGAAGTGTAGTAGTATTTGCAGTGTGCGACAGGATTCCATCAATTTGCTTTGTGATTTTGTACGGTCATTTAACAAAAAAAGTTTGAAGCAGAAAATGATGTTGTTGCAAGAATTAGATCCTTGCAGAGTAAGAGAAGTGACAGGTTTGCATGGTCATTCACTGGCTTGTCTTTCCAGGAGAGTATGCCAGAGTGTTTTTCATCATTTCAGGATGCTAGCAGTGCATCATAACAAAGTGAGGAAATTAGTTAGAATGTTGTATTATGCTAAGAGTCCAGCAATTATGCTGAAACAATTATGCGCTGCTCTTTTGCATGGTTCTGAAATAGATGTGAAGAATATGTGTGAAGAAATTGAGTTTTGTTACTTTGGAAGTAAAGAGGAGAATGTTGAAATTGAGCAAGAAGTAGAGGGTCATGTGGAAGATAGTGTACAGGTTTCCAGTACAGATAATTTCCAGAGGGAAATTGCGACGTTTGAGGTGAAATCAAGTGAGAGGCCTAATTTCACTTGTGTGTGTTGTCGACGCACTTATTATAAGAATCAGACTAAGTTAGTGGATTTATATGCAAAAAGTGAAAGGGAAAATAATAGTGAATGGAAGGATTTTGCAACATACTTGATGGTAGAAACTTGTTTTGATTTGGGATTGGATCAACGTGTGTGTACTTATTGTTGTAACAAATTAAAACAAAACCAGATGCCTGCTAGAGCAGTTCATAATAATCTGGAATTGGTTGAGATTCCTTCTGAATTGAAGGACTTAAATACTTATGAATCTATTTTGATTCAAAGTATCCATCCCTTTCAGGCTATTGTAAGAATGGAGCCAAAGACAGGGAAATTGCCTCCATCAGATTTACAGAGAGGATTAAAGGGAAGAGTTGTTTATTTGCCTCTAGATTTCAAGAAAAACATTAACACAATTGGAGTAGAAAAAGTGGAAGAGGAACCTCTGGTTATCTTAGTTAATGGGGTTCCGACAAAGAATAAGAAAATATGGCAAGATTTAGTAGATGTTAGGAAAGTTAAAAAGGCAACATTGTATTTGAAAAAAAATAATAAATACTATAAGAATGTATATGTTGCAGAAGAGGAAGTAAGTGAGGAAGAGGATAGCGATTTGTGTGCTGGTCAAATTGAGAAAGTAGAACCCTCTACTAGTGAAGAAATATATGAACATTATAGTGTTCATCCTTTGCATTCCAAGGAAGTCATGGGGAATGCTATTGAGTTGTTTCAAATGAAACAAGCCAAAGGGAGTCCCATTAGTGTTTGGGAGGAAAGTTTGGAAGCTCGGTGTTTCCCACAGCTTTTTCCAACAGGTCAGGGAGGAAGATATGATGAGCGACCTCATCAAATTCCTGCTTCTGAATACCGGACTTTGCGATTGTATGCAGGAGATGCTAGGTTTCGACAATGCATTCCTTATTTGTTTCATCTCCTGTTTGAAAGCGATCTGTCTGGACTGTCATATGCAGTGAACCACATCTTGAAAAGTGGTATACACATGCAAAACATCTCGGCAAGTGACTTTATGGATAAAGTCAATGTCCAAGATAGTATTTTGGATTCTCACCTGATTAATCTCATGGCGTGTCAGCGTGGTACTAATGAGTACTGGTACCGTCGTCATGGTGATTTAAAATGTATGCTGAGGAACTTAGGTACTCCCACATGGTTCCTCACTCTGAGCTGTGCCGAGTATGGCTGGGAAGACTTACTTGAATTTCTACGAGAGGCAAATGCTAACGTAGATAACATCGAATTCAAGACACCCGGAGAACTGTGCTCTTTGGATCCAGTTAATGTATGTAGGTACTTCAATCATAGATTTGAAGCTATGATGTCTTTCATCATGAATAAGAAGAATCCACCTCTTGGAGAGGTGTTGGATTTCTTCTGGAGAAAGGAGTACCAAGCAAGAGGTGCTCCTCATATACATATGTTGCTGTGGATCAAGGATGCACCTAAATTTGGAACGGATCCAGATGACTCAGTGATGAGTTTCATCCAACAGTATTCTACGTGTGCTGTTCCAAACGCAAAGGAGAAGAAAAGCCTAAGAGAAAAAGTTCTGCGTTTCCAAAGCCATCGATGTGGAAAGTACTGCCGTCGTAAATTCCGAAACAAGGACAAGTTCTACACAAAATGTCGTTTCGGCTTTCCACGACCGGTGATTTCTAAAGGAAGAGTAAACAGTTTGATGTCTTCGCTGCGACACAATGTCATGAAGAAATCACCTAAAAACACTTACAATTTGAAGAGGAACGAAGAGTCCAAGTACATCAACGACTACAACCCGGTGATTTTGTCCATGTGGAATGCTAACATGGATATACAGTTTGTGGCTGATAACTGTATGGCTGTGGCTCGGTATGTGACGTCTTACATCACCAAAAAAGAGAAGACAGAATTGAAGGATATGTGGGAGGACATTTCCCATGAAAAGAGCCTCAGCAAGAAGTTGTACAGTTTCAGTCTGAAGATGTTGTCGCATCGAGAAATCGGAGCGTACGAATGTTCTGACCGGTTGTCTTCAGCAAGTCTCTATGCCAAGTCCAGGAGTATCGTTTGGGCGAGTCTTGGTCTTGCTGCAACACGTAATCGAGTTCTCAAACCTGTGCGGGAAATTGAGTATTTGGCGGAAAAGGAGCCAAACAGTACCGACATTTTGAAGACAAACATGTTGGATACATATTATCCAAATCGAAGCAGTCACCTCGAGAATGTTTGTCTGTATGAGGTTCTGCAAAATTACATATTCAAGAGGAACATCAAAGAAGATACTGAGAAAGGAGTGTATGCTGTAATAGGAAGTGAGGGATGTCTGGTCAAGCAAAGAAAATGCCACTTGATAAACCATCGAAAATTGAGTGGCGAATCTCCTGAAAAAAAGGAGTTTTTCTATTTAGCACTTTTGCAACTTTTCAAGCCTTGGCGTGCAGAAGAGGAACTGCTTGGAGATTTCCTCTGTTACGAAGACTCTTTCAATGCCGCCAAGGAGACCATAGAATGTCCTGCTTTTCCCAAATATGTAGAAATGTTGAATGCGGAAATTGAGCAGGAAGCAACAATTGCAGCCGAGATTGCCAGAGACAGTTCTCAGGACAGTCAGAGTTCTGCTTCATTGAGTCAGGATCCACTAGGAGGACCTCTTATCGAAAATGAAGCTGCCACTGCTATGAATGAAGTGGAAAGAGCCATGGCACATGCTCAAGAGGATGCGGTTAACTTAGAAGAGTTGGAAAGGCAACTCAACGTTGAGCAGAGGAAAATATATGACGAAGTTACCATGCAAATTGATCATGGATTAAGTCATGATAAGAAAGAGTGCTCATGTACGTCGTTGAAGCCTGTCCGACTGTACGTGAGTGGAGAAGCTGGAACTGGAAAAAGTTTCCTTATTAAAGCAATTTCATGCTATTTGCAGGAAAAGACAGAGTCATCGCTGTCTTGTGTTGTCACTGCTCCAACTGGACTGGCAGCACATAATATTAAAGGGATTACTTTACATCGTTTACTGATGCTGCCAGTGGAGCATGACAACAAATTAGAATATCACAAGCTATCTGGAGATGCTTGTTTTGAAGTTTCAAGAATCTTGAGGAAAATGAAACTTCTTATCATTGACGAAGTAAGCATGGTTTCCAATGTCATGCTTGCCTTTGTGCATTTGAGGATGCAAGAAGTTCTCAAAACAGAGTATGATGTGTTATTTGGTGGCAAACACATCATTGTTTTCGGAGATCTTTTGCAGCTGACACCAGTGAAAGGGCAACCTGTGTTCAAAATGCTCACGCATGAAGATACCAGGAAGTGCCTAGGCAGCATTGGCAACGTCAATATATGGTTAAACTTCAATTATGCTGAACTGCATGAAAATATGCGTCAGGCGAAGGATGAAGTTTACAAGACTATTCTACAAGATGTTAGAATTGGAAAAGTGACCGAGCATGGGAAAGAAGCTTTACATGCACGATTACTGTCAAATTTATATCCAGAACAAGATGTTGTGCCTGAGAATATTTTTCAGAAAATTACTGAAAAGAAATCTGGAATATGTTTGATGCCAACTCTTGCAGAATGTGCCAAATTTAACAACAAAATGTTGCATTTAGAAAAGCAACAGATTGTGAAACTGGAAGCTATTGATAGAGTAGAGCATATGGGATCAACAATTATTTTGTCTGAGAATCTGAAAACAAAATTGGATTCATTAGAGAAGAGTATATCTAAAACTGCAGGTTTTGAAAAGACTCTGAATGTGTGCTTGAACTGCCGTATAATTTTAAGAAGGAATTTACATGTTGAAAGAGGTCTGGTAAATGGATCAATGGGTAATGTTGTTGATTTTGTGAAATACAGAAATAGAGATGGAATTGAATTTTTAAAAATTAAATTTGATGGCATTGAGGAAGTACAGCTAATTGCTCGTTGTTCTGCTAGATTTTTGCTTGTAAAAGACTTATATGTTCGCCGTAAGCAGTTTCCTGTTTGCTTGGCATATGCGGTGACAATCCATAAATCGCAAGGTTTAAGTGTAGACAGTGCATTGGTGAATATTGGCAGTTCTGTGTTCAAGGAGGGTATGGCATATGTGGCATTGTCACGAGTTAGAACTTTATCGGGATTGTACTTGATTGAGTGTGATGTCACAAACATTTGTGCAGATCTAGATTGTGTTAAGGAATACAATAGGTTAAGAAGAGAGTATGCGCCACATTTGCCTCAGTTTCCTTTGTTTGAGAAACGTCTGGTAGGCCGGAAACGAAGAAATGAGAACAATACTGGGGAGGTTATAGCAAAAAGACAAAAAGTGAATGAACCTAAAATTACAAGCAGAAACAAAAAGGATTCTGTTGAAGATGTTGTTGGTTTTCAGTTTGAAAACAGTTCTGGTGTCAACTGCTATGCTAATGTAGTAATTAATGTTTTGTTTTCTCTAAAAAATGTAAAAGAAGAGATTGTGGTCAATTCTGATCAAAGATTTTGCGGTTTGTTAAATTCTGTGTTAGAGAAATGTACCACTGATAGAAGAAACATAGAAAGTGTGTCTGAAATTCGAAATCTGTTAGACAGATGTTCAGGCCAAACACAATTCTCTCAAAATATTCAGCAAGATTGTCAGGAGTTTTTAATGTATATGCTTGATGTATTACATGCTGAAGGTGTAGATGTAGATCAGCTGTTTGGGCTTTCTTATCAATGGCAGCATGACTGCGAGAACTGTATGATATCAAGTACTACTAGTGTAGACTCAGAAAGATTTATATATTTAACTTTGCCAGACAGTAAATCAGTCTCCTTTAATAAGCTAGTAAAAGCTGCTAATCACAACATGGAGTGTAGCCAATGTAAATCTGAAATGATGTCCACATTATTTATACGAACATATGGCCAGTACGTCATTTTAATGTTCCAACGATGTAGGCCTGATGGAACAAAATTGACAACTTTAATAAAAAAAATTGTAGCTTCGCAGTTGTCAATATCAGGAAGGACTTTTGTAACTATAGCAATTATATATCATGACGGCCCTTCAATATCATCAGGACATTACACAGCTTATTTAAAGTCTAGAAATGGCTGGTCATTCTGCAATGATTCTGTTTTAATTTTCAAAAAAAAATTGCCGTATGACCTTAAAAACTCTTACCTGGTGTTTTTAAAACCAAAATTTTAGGGAAATAATCTCGGGATGTGCTCTGTGGAATTTCAAGAAGTTCTAATGGCTCCTACACAATTTGGCCTTGAGGATAAGTGTAGTTCAGAGACATAACTTCTAATCATAGGACTGGACATCATGGAGATATATGTGCACTTTGAATGAGTTCAGAAAAACTGTTTCTTTTTATAAGCTAATTGAAGCAGCCAATCAAAACATGGAGTAGAGGGAATGTAAGTCTGCAATGCTGTCTACTGTTTTACATTGCTTTGTGATTAAAAGTGATGTAGAGAATTAAATAATTGTTGTAGTCATAGAGGTAGTGTAAGTCTGCTTCATATTAAGCAGTATCAGTGTCATAGGAAATGTAGAACATGACTGAGCAAGAAGGGGAAGATATTACTATTCCAGGATTGTGAAAATGATCTTCAACATTTTAATTCTGAAAGTTGCGGGAATGCCAAATGATGGGATTGGCTAACAAGAAATCCAAGAGTTATACATGGCTCTGACAAGATTTGGCCTTGTGGAATCTTGTGGTAGAGAGCAAGAAGTCATTTATTGTATGTAACATGTTTTTAAAAACGATGGAGATTTTCTTTCAGAAAGTGGTGGGCTGAAAGTAATAACAGCACAAAAGAGTGTAAGCTATTCATAGGACATCCTTGGACGTCATGGAAAGTAAGTTAACTTTAAGGAGTTCTGATTTTTGATTTCTGATCTTGTATGGGTTTTTTAAACACAATCATTTTGATTGTGGTTTTTTTTCCCCGCTGTTACATGATGAATACCTTCAAGTCACTGTTTTTAGTGAATTTTGATACATTCTGAGAACAGCAAAAATAAACCATTTAACATGTATAATTAATTCTGTACTGTTTGCATTTATGATGTATATGTAGAACTGTGTAGAAGGCATGGAGAAGGTGAGGCTTCTGTAAGTGTCAAAGTTGTTGCATGCAGTGCTGCACTTCTGCGTATTCTTTGATATGCTAGACTACATCTGCACAATGAGATACCTAAGCAAAGGAAACACAAGTGATGTGATTGTGAAATGAGCAAAATAAATTGCATGTATTTCAATTACATCACCTGTGTTTCCTATCATTACGAATCACATTGTGCAGATCAAGTTTAGGTCTGTCCAGGGAAACATAGGAGGTTTGGACTTTGTTGAAGATTGCAGTGGACATGACTCACTTCATTGGTAGACCTTCACATGTATTATGTCTTCTATTCTCTTCAACAACTCGAAATTTCATCTGCAACCCTGAGTAGGCCTCACCTGAAACAAAACTCTGGATAGTAGACATCTTATTGGCATCCTGAAGCAATTATTTTAAATTTTAGTGTCTTGCGACACTTTTCTGAGACAACAGCAATGCAAAAGATGCACCATGTTTTAAGATAGGCCTCACTTCATCTGCATCAAGATAGTGTTAGTTTAAAATGTATATCTTTAGGACTGTGTAGCTTCTGTAAGTGTCAAAGTTATTGAAAAACTGTTTGTCCTTCAATCTTTGCCCTTGTCTTTTGTAATTTTTTAATACATGTTTTTATATTTTTCAAATGTTTGTTCTCTCTTTCACAGATTGAAAGTATAAAAATAAAAAGTGAGGAATTTAACGACAATTATAAGGTAAGTATTTTGTACTCTTTTCGTTACATTTCTATCACATTGAACTACTATTAGTTCCACTGCTTCATTTCTTTAATCCTCAGTTTCCTGCCTTTGCTACTTCCCTCATTCCTTTCTCTATTAACTACTTACTCAACTCCTTCCACTCTTTTTCTCAGTCCCTCTCTTCTCATAGTTCCTCACTCTTGTTCACTCACTCCGTCTCTATTACTCTTAGTGTCTTTGACTGATCACTGTATCACTATTTGTTCATAATGCTTTCTCTGTGTAGTTGAAGCACACTAAGGGGATATTATGAATGCAGCCAATAAAATTATTGCTCTTTTTATTGGCAGAAAACTGGTGCAAAAGCGGCTTTAGCGGCAGTTTTCTGCCGCAAAAGCAGCTTTAGCGACACATTTCTGCCGATAAAAGCTGCAAAACTTTTATTGCCTATGTTGATAATATGCCCCTATGTTATTTACATTAGGGCTATATTGTCCAGTATAACAATCAAAATTGCTCTCCAAAGACACCAGGCAAAGCAGACGCTCCCTCAAACAGATCACCAAGTGCAATTTACCCTACTTACAATCTAGCCTGTTCTCTGTCGAGACTTTAGCAATCTTTAGACCACAAGATAAGATTTTTTTACATGGAAGAGCCATACGTATTGCAATTCTACTTAAGAAACAAGCATTGGCATAGACAATAGGTCTCGCCTTTGGGACTTTATACGTGTTTAGCCATGCAACAGTTGATGTTGCTGCACCAAGGATATTATGCTGCATAACTAAAGACTTAGAAGGTCCCAAAGTCGATACCTATTGGCTATGCCAATGCTTGTTTTTCTTTCACTTCGTTATCTATTTTGTTTTTCACAATTATACCCTCTTCTGTCTGTTCTTTGGTAAATAGATCTATTAAATAGTATCTCTTCTTTACTCCCTATAGCTGTCTTTCTTGAAACATCACTCTCTGTTTACTTTCCTTATACTTACTCTTTTTTAAAAAAAAAAAAATTTTTGGGGTTAGCTCCCGGTACGCGTACCGGGAAGCTAAACCGGAAGCGAACCAAAAGAAATAGAGCTTGCCAGAGTGCTAAACATTCTAGCAATTTTTTTGGAAAGGGAAGGTAGTTCTGAAAAGAACTTTTTTTTTTATATTTTTGTTGTTTTATATTTTTTTTGTATTTTTTGAACATTTTTTGTTTTTTTTGTATTTTTTGAACGATTTTATATTTTTTTTGGTTTTTTTGGGGGGGGGGAAACAACAAAAAACAGGCGTTGAAAAGGGCTCAACAGGAGCAAAAAAAAATTACTGGGGGCGGTTAGGGCAATCATGGTGTTCATACGCCAGGTTCAGTGCATTGATGCTCATGTTGCCACAAGCTAATAATCCACGACAGCGCATACATAAGTGTATCATGTTCCCAAAATTGGGCTGGATATTTGGCACAGTTTCCCGTGCCTCCTCTGGTGATAAAGAAACCGATGTTGCTGGTCTCGTCACAGGAGTTGGTCGAGGATTGTCCATCATATCCCTTAATTCCGCCCGGCTGTAATTTAAGGGATGTTTCCTCGTCATATGCCTATGCATGGTATGATTACCGTAGCTGTATTTTTTGTCCGTCCCTCTGGACAATTGTTCCTTGCATATGAGGCATGTTGCATACCTGGCATTGACCTTTTTTTGGCCACGAGGGATGGAAAAAAACTGCCAGATGAAACTGGGTTTCTTTCTTGAAACCCGGGGCAACTCTTCAAGAAATTGTAATTGTTCTCCCTCCTCATCCATCTCTTCATCTTCCTCCTCAGTGTTGATAACCACCTGGGGAGGTGGTCCTCTCTTCCCATGAGGAGGTGGAGGTGGTGGTGGGGGTGCACCAGCTGAAGCAATCAGTGAAGCCATTTTCATACAATCAAAATAGGTCTTCCAAGAAGCAAAATAGGTCTTCCTCTCACAATAATGAAAGTCAGAGTGAGGAAAGAAGGAGTGGTTTTCATCATTTGGAAAAAACAATACTTCTCAACCAATGAAAAGTGTTATTTTTAGGTCACCTGACCTAGCCTTCCATAATTATGAAACTAAAAGTGAAATGAACCAATGAAAAGCTTTATTAACAAGTCACATGACCTCTAACTTTCATGTTACGCGCTGCGGAACGCTCCCCGGTTAGCTTCCGGTTCGCTGCGCTTCGCGCCTCGGTCCGCGCCCCGGGACACTTCCGGGTGCGCTAACGCAGTACGTCACAAGACGCATTTCGCGGCAACGCGATACGTCGCGCTTTCGCGCCGCGGATCGCTTCCGGGGAGTTGCGTTTCGCGCCTCGGTCCGCGCCCCGGGGCACTTCCGGGTGCGCTAACGCAGTACGTCATAAGACGCATTACGCGGCAACGCAATACCGTCACTATGTTGATTTGTTACCGGTTCGCGGACGGGATCGCGGAATCGAATTGAGCTAACTGGAAGCTTCCCGGTTAGCGGACCGGGAGCGAAACAAAAAAAATATTTAAAAAAAATTATTAATAAACATATAAAATATATTTTTGGATTTAAAGAATAATACATTTTACTTCTGTAGATATTAGCTTTTAAAAAACCAATGAAATTCACTGAAAAAACCATAGGTTATAGACCATATATAGTTAGGAATTAGCATTTACAAAACCTTGAAAATTCACTGAAAAAACCATAGGTTATAGACCATATATAGTTAGGAATTAGCATTTAAAAAACCTTATTTTACTCACACAAAACCATTGAAATTCCATATATAGTTAGTTGTACTAACTATATATCGCGCACCCGCAATCCACTGCTGATGATGTCACATATTACATCATTCATGACATGGTCAGTGACATCACTGATGACATCACTGATGACATCTCAAATGACATCACTGATGACATCACTGATGACATCTCAAATGACATCACTGATGACATCACTGATGACATCTCAAATGACATCACTGATGACATCACTGATGACATCTCAAATGACATCGCTGATGACATCACTGATGACATCTCATTTGACATTACTGATGACATCACTGATGACATCATTCATGTGATTATACGATGAAGCTCTTCAGACTCTAATATAACCTTAGATACAGTAAGTGTAAACAGACACTCACAGACTGTCACTCATCCATAGAGTTACACACACACCTATTCAGTCATGGAAAGAATCAATCACACATCCATTTTCTCAACTATACAGTTATACACACCTTACTTATTCAAAGATATACTAACACATATTTACTCTCTTATGCAATCCCTGATACAAGTTCACAATGATCCATACAGCCACTCACACATTCACTGGCTCTTATGCACAGTTATTTATATATGTCAACTCTCACATGTACTGTGTTTTACATATGTACTTACTTTTACATGCAGCACTGAGATATCCATTCACTCACCCATACACTCATGCACACAGTCAACCGCCCATACAGCTGTTTCCACATGCACTTTTGAACCCATACATCTAGTGAATCAACTGCTCACACATCTATGCACAGAGTCATACACCTCCCAGCCATCCATACACACTCTCAGTCTCCCATACAAATACGTAGGCAACCAATCAATAACGCATATAGTTAATCATATAGCTAATGATCAACACATGCAGCAGTTTATAGAACAACAAAGATAATGATGCACAAATTGAGACAGTTTAGTCACTAACCCATGCACTCAGTGAGACACATTTAACCACTCACTCATACAGTCAGTCATGCACCTAATAAATCCTTCATCCAGACATTTAAACATCCACTAATTCTTAAATATGTAAGACATATTTTAACTTTACAGAATTATACAGTCACTGGATGACGTCATCAGTGATGTCATCAGTGATGTCATTTGAGATGTCATCAGTGATGTCATCAGTGATGTCACTGACCATGTCATGAATGATGTAATATGTGACATCATCAGCAGTGGATTGCGGGTGCGCGATATATAGTTAGTACAACTAACTATATATGGAATTTCAATGGTTTTGTGTGAGTAAAATAAGGTTTTTTAAATGCTAATTCCTAACTATATATGGTCTATAACCTATGGTTTTTTCAGTGAATATATATATATATATGGTACAAAATAAACAGCTTCTTCTGGAGTGCTGGAACCCAGGGGAAGTTGGCGCAGATACCGGCGAAGCAATCCGGGTCAATAATATATCCAAAGTGAATTCAAAAAATGAATGTCTTGCGCTCTCAGGCAAAAAGGCGACAGGGGATCCAAAGTATCAGGAAAGCAGTTTAATAAACTGCTTTCCTGATACTTTGGATCCCCTGTCGCCTTTTTGCCTGAGAGAGCAAGACATTCATTTTTTGAATTCACTTTGGATATATATATATATATATATATATATATATATATAAACAAACAAAGAACACGCGGCACTCTTCTTGGCAGTTACGATGTTTTAATTACAGGTTCACAGCAAAACTCCTACGCGTTTCGAACTAACAATCTTGGTCACGGCAGTGTTTTACCATAGTCCTTTCTTTCTTTTGCTTTTTATACATTACATTCACATACACTTTTTGTGATGCATTATGGGACTTGTGGTATTTACATTTTTTCATTCTTATGTCTTCACGATATGCAATTAATTTATCATGACGTGTTGTGTGGGGATACATAAGAAACAGTTGTTCACCGTATATTAAGCCTTAAGTAGGCTTGCAGTTAATATGTCTTTGATTTCCACAGATTAACCCTGGAATTCTCCATATACCCAGATTCTGCTTTCATGGATTTGTGAACCCCCTGTTTACAAATGAATTCATTCCTAGGGCTGAGTGCCCTTGACCCCACACTTTTTAACACATCTTTGTAATGATCATTCTCAGTCCCTTTCTCTAACACCAAATACACAGTGAATTTTTGCAGTGATCAAACAGTCTGATAGTACAGTCTCATCCATTCTTGTTATGATTTTACAAATGAACATGCATCTCCTCATCTGCATTGAGACCCAGTGGTTGTTTTGTTTTGAATTTGATTATTAGTTTTGACTCCAATCTTCTTAATTTCAGAAGTCTATCACCACCTCGTTCTTGGTTGGGAATTGTTGCTATCCCCAAATATCTGACATCTTGCCAACTTTTTCCTGTGTGGGTTTTGATATGTTTTGCCATGGCATACGTGTTATCAACGTTCTGTATAGCCCGGATGTGTTCCAATATTCTTTTTTTCAACGGGCACTTCGTACTGCCAATATATTTCTTTCCACAGTCGCATATTAGCATGTATACTGCAAATGTAGATTCGCATGTAATTTTGGTTTTGATCTCAAAATTCTTTCCTGATGGGTCTTTTAGATTTGTTGTGTTTTGGCCTATCTTACAGGCTTTGCACGTTTGACATTTTGTAAAACCTCGGCTTCTCTTTTGCAACCAGTCTTCCTGTTTTTTTATAGAGAAGTGGCTTTGTACTATGTGGTCTTGTATGTTCGGCGCTCTCCGATATGAGAAGAGCGGACTTGTTCCAATGTTTTTTCCAATGTCCGGATCTTTTAATAATACATGCCAGTATTTTGATAGGATTTTACGGATTTTGTGACTTTCTTTTGAATAAGTCACTACCATTCTTGGTTGATCGTCTTCTTCCTTCTTTGTTTCCTCAGGTTTCTCAGTTTCTCAAGGAGAAGCGTGGCTCAGTGGTTAGAGGCGGCAGACCCGGAAGCTGAGATCGGCCGTGGACCAGGGTTCGATTCCCTGCCTCGGCGGGTCTCGGGCTCAAAAATTCCACGGACTCGATAATTCTCGTTCCGGTGCCTACTTGACTCACGGGGTCATACTCTGCGACTCTGGGCAATAGCTTGCTTAATCTCCACTACGGCCCCTCGCGGCGGGATGCCTGGCTTTCACCTTGTGGATACCCTGCCGGGGTATCTCACAGGGGAATACCAGGACGGGTTCCCTAAGCAAGCGCTTAGATACCGTGTTGGTGATTTGCGCTATATAAATAAATGTACAAATATATAAATAAATGTACAATCCTTGTCAGGGACAGTGTTTTTTCTTTCTCTGTTTTTTCCAGTATTTCCAATCTTGATCTTAATCTTGCTTTTTTCTCACCTTCTTTAATGTCCTTGTTTTTATATCCTCGTTCAAAGAAGCGGTTCCTGGTGTCCTCAAATTTGTTTTCTATTTCTTCATTTGTTGAACAATTTCTCTTCATACGGAGAAATTCCCCATATGGTACACTTTTCTTTAATTTAGGAGGGGGGAACTGGACCCATGAAGGATGCTATTGGTTGCAGTCTTTTTCCTGAATGTTGTTGTTTCAATTTTATTGTCCTTTACAAAGACCTTGATATCTAGAAATTCAATTTCTTTAGGACTGATTGTGTACGTGAATTTTAGTCCTTCCTCATTATTGTTCAGGATGTTAAAAAAGGTTTCAAATTCCGATGTTGTGCCTTTCCACAATAAAAACAGGTCATCTATAAATCGCAGCCACAACGTGACTTTCGTCATATGTTGTTCATTTTCCTCTCTCCAAGCCACGCTCCTCTCCCACCACCCCATCATGAGATTCGCGTAGCTTGGAGAGAAGGAAACCCCCATGGCTGTTCCACAACATTGTTGATACATGTTCTGGTTGAAAAGGAATACATTATTCTGTAAAAACATCCTGATTATGTCCACAATCATTTTTGAATGCTCTCGTTCTGAGATCGGTCTCTGGTTTCGGAAGAATTCAATTGCTCGAATACCTATGTCATGATTTATAGAGGTGTAGCGAGACACCACATCTATAGTTACCAATAAATATGATGGTTCCCACTCTGTATTCATTAGAATCCTTAAGAAATCACCAGTGTCTTTTATGTATGACGGTAAGGTTGGAACTATGGGAGCAATGTAGGAATCAACATAATCAGCCATGTTTTCATATAGGCTCCCACAGCTGGAGATTATTGGCCTTCCTGGCGGTTTGTTTAGAGTCTTGTGCACTTTAGGTAGAAAGTACATTGTGGGAGTTATTGGATTTTCCACCATTAGAAATTTCTTTTCATTCTCTGTGATAAGACCCTTTTGTTGCCAGTGATTTAGTTTGTTTTCCAGCTCAATTTTTAGGTTTAGAACAGGATTGTTGTCGTTGTGCTTCTGAGATATATTGTTGCTTGTCCAAAATAACAATATTCCCGCCCTTATCGGCCGGTTTGATTTCGATAAGGGCGTTGTTTTTCAATGACTGAATAGCCGCTCGTTCATTTTTAGATAAATTTTCTTTCGCATGTGAGTAAGTGTTGTTTTTCATCTTTTCTATATCACTTAGTACTAAATCATAGAAGAGATCTATTTTGTTTCCTGGATGAAGTATGGGGTAAAACTTGGATTTTGGTTTGAATGTTGATGGTCTGCGTTTATTTGTGGTTATGTCCATTTCCTCTAAGATTTGAGTTTCTGTAATATGAGAATTTTCCTCCTCATTTGCTAGTTCATAAGCTACACGCAGTTGAGGGATGTGTTCAATGTTAAATCCATTGCTGTCTTTCCGAATTTTTTGTGGGTCGAGTGGTTCAGATGTATTTTCAATGTCCTCTGTATTTTCATTTGTTTCTGAGGTTATTTGTACATTCTGTTTTTTCCGGGCAAAGAACTTTCTTAGCTTTAGCTTTCTTACATATTTATACAAGTCAATTTTTGTATCTGTCTCTTCATGGTGGGTTTCAGGGCAAAACGATAGGCCTTTGTTCAACAAATTAAGCTCATCTTCTGATAGGTTATAGCGTGATAAATTTATAACCAAATTTGCAGTGGCTTTCTTCTTTTTTATCCTTAGCTCCTCACTGGTCTTGATCTTAGGTTGTATCTTGTTCCTTTTGTGGTTGCCTCGTCTTGTTTTGCGTTTGGTTTGCCCAAGTATTGTTGCCCTCTTCCTCTTGTTCTTTGTCGATAATATCCGCGTCCTCTTGGATTGTAGCGTGGTGTCTGCTGCTCCTGGTAGAGCAGCTTCATTTCCTCTAAAAAAGAGAACCTACGTATTCCTGCGGTTCCCGTATCCAAACAAATAACTTTGTTAGCACCAGGTGTTTTTCTAAATAAAGTCCGAAGAAATATACTTGAATAATTTGAATGACAGTGCCCTAACAAGCATACAGTGAAATTGAGCAGGATAATTAACAGTATAAAAACACAAATCAGCAATGGAAGAAAGGGCGTCTAAACGATTAGCGAAAGCGGAAACAATGTTCCAAAAACGAGATCAAAAAACGACAAATATAGAAGAAGTGGAGAAAACAGCACAGCCAAATGTTACCACATTAAAACAACAGTTTACAAAATTAGAAAAACTCATGAGAAAGGAAATATCACGAGGCTGGGAGATAATTACATTGGAAAAATATGTGGAATGTAATATGGTGCCTAGAGGCCTTCGTATCTTCACTCTCCCCAACCATCCTGATACAAAGCCTGAAATGCTGGAGGAATGGGGCAACAACAACATGGAGTGCTCAAAACGCATGATGAAAATTATCATTAAATATGCAAGAAAAGAAATAGATGAACTAATCCAAAAAATAACGGAAATAGAAAGTGAAATTACAGCATCGAAGGAAGACACTGGCACAGTTAAAAAGTTAAGAATGGAGATGGATAAAAACTTAGACAAACATGATGATGAGGTTCAAAAAAGAAAAGAACGAAAATATCACAGAGATGAAGACGACTATAAATTCGGAACAATCTTAACATTTGCACGCAAATTTGATTCAGTCAAAATACAATGGGATGCCAATAAGGATAAAAATACAAACCAATTGACGAGTGGTTCAGAATCGGACCTTGATGAAGGGGAACAAAGAACCGCAGGAATACGTAGGTTCTCTTTTTTTAGAGGAAATGAAGCTGCTCTACCAGGAGCAGCAGACACCACGCTACAATCCAAGAGGACGCGGATATTATCGACAAAGAACAAGAGGAAGAGGGCAACAATACTTGGGCAAACCAAACGCAAAACAAGACGAGACAACCACAAAAGGAACAAGATACAACCTAAGATCAAGACCAGTGAGGAGCTAAGGATAAAAAAGAAGAAAGCCACTGCAAATTTGGTTATAAATTTATCACGCTATAACCTATCAGAAGATGAGCTTAATTTGTTGAACAAAGGCCTATCGTTTTGCCCTGAAACCCACCATGAAGAGACAGATACAAAAATTGACTTGTATAAATATGTAAGAAAGCTAAAGCTAAGAAAGTTCTTTGCCCGGAAAAAACAGAATGTACAAATAACCTCAGAAACAAATGAAAATACAGAGGACATTGAAAATACATCTGAACCACTCGACCCACAAAAAATTCGGAAAGACAGCAATGGATTTAACATTGAACACATCCCTCAACTGCGTGTAGCTTATGAACTAGCAAATGAGGAGGAAAATTCTCATATTACAGAAACTCAAATCTTAGAGGAAATGGACATAACCACAAATAAACGCAGACCATCAACATTCAAACCAAAATCCAAGTTTTACCACATACTTCATCCAGGAAACAAAATAGATCTCTTCTATGATTTAGTACTAAGTGATATTGAAAAGATGAAAAACAACACTCACTCACATGCGAAAGAAAATTTATCTAAAAATGAACGAGCGGCTATTCAGTCATTGAAAAACAACGCCCTTATCGAAATCAAACCGGCCGATAAGGGCGGGAATATTGTTATTTTGGACAAGCAACAATATATCTCAGAAGCGCAACGACAACTTAATGACACAAAAAACTACAAACTACTAAAAAAGAATCCTGTTCTAAACCTAAAAATTGAGCTGGAAAACAAACTAAATCACTGGCAACAAAAGGGTCTTATCACAGAGAATGAAAAGAAATTTCTAATGGTGGAAAATCCAATAACTCCCACAATGTACTTTCTACCTAAAGTGCACAAGACTCTAAACAAACCGCCAGGAAGGCCAATAATCTCCAGCTGTGGGAGCCTATATGAAAACATGGCTGATTATGTTGATTCCTACATTGCTCCCATAGTTCCAACCTTACCGTCATACATAAAAGACACTGGTGATTTCTTAAGGATTCTAATGAATACAGAGTGGGAACCATCATATTTATTGGTAACTATAGATGTGGTGTCTCTCTACACCTCTATAAATCATGACATAGGTATTCGAGCAATTGAATTCTTCCGAAACCAGAGACCGATCTCAGAACGAGAGCATTCAAAAATGATTGTGGACATGATCAGGATGTGTTTACAGAATAATGTATTCCTTTTCAATCAGAACATGTATCAACAATGTTGTGGAACAGCCATGGGGGTTTCCGTCTCTCCAAGCTACGCGAATCTCATGATGGGGTGGTGGGAGAGGAGCGTGGCTTGGAGAGAGGAAAATGAACAACATATGACGAAAGTCGCGTTGTGGCTGCGATTTATAGATGACCTGTTTTTATTGTGGAAAGGCACAACATCGGAATTTCAAACCTTTTTTAACATCCTGAACAATAATGAGGAAGGACTAAAATTCACGTACACAATCAGTCCTAAAGAAATTGAATTTCTAGATATCAAGGTCTTTGTAAAGGACAATAAAATTGAAACAACAATATTCAGGAAAAAGACTGCAACCAATAGCATCCTTCATGGGTCCAGTTTCCACCCTCCTAAATTAAAGAAAAGTGTACCATATGGGGAATGTCTCCGTATGAAGAGAAATTGTTCAACAAATGAAGAAATGGAAAACAAATTTGAGGACACCAGGAACCGCTTCTTTGAACGAGGAAATAAAAACAAGGACATTAAAGAAGGTGAGAAAAAAGCAAGATTAAGATCAAGATTGGAAATACTGGAAAAAACAGAGAAAGAAAAAACACTGTCCCTCACAAGGATTGAGAAACCTGAGGAAACAAAGAACGAAGAAGACGATCAACCAAGAATGGTAGTGACTTATTCAAAAGAAAGTCACAAAATCCGTAAAATCCTATCAAAATACTGGCATGTATTATTAAAAGATCCGGACATTGGAAAAAACATTGGAACAAGTCCGCTCTTCTCATATCAGAGAGCGCCGAACATACAAGACCACATAGTACAAAGCCACTTCTCTATAAAAAAACAGGAAGACTGGTTGCAAAAGAGAAGCCGAGGTTTTACAAAATGTCAAACGTGCAAAGCCTGTAAGATAGGCCAAAACACAACAAATCTAAAAGACCCATCAGGAAAGAATTTTGAGATCAAAACCAAAATTACATGCGAATCTACATTTGCAGTATACATGCTAATATGCGACTGTGGAAAGAAATATATTGGCAGTACGAAGTGCCCGTTGAAAAAAAGAATATTGGAACACATCCGGGCTATATAGAACGTTGATAACACGTATGCCATGGCAAAACATATCAAAACCCACACAGGAAAAAGTTGGCAAGATGTCAGATATTTGGGGATAGCAACAATTCCCAACCAAGAACGAGGTGGTGATAGACTTCTGAAATTTAGAAGATTGGAGTCAAAACTAATAATCAAATTCAAAACAAAACAACCACTGGGTCTCAATGCAGATGAGGAGATGCATGTTCATTTGTAAAATCATAACAAGAATGGATGAGACTGTACTATCAGACTGTTTGATCACTGCAAAAATTCACTGTGTATTTGGTGTTAGAGAAAGGGACTGAGAATGATCATTACAAAGATGTGTTAAAAAGTGTGGGGTCAAGGGCACTCAGCCCTAGGAATGAATTCATTTGTAAACAGGGGGTTCACAAATCCATGAAAGCAGAATCTGGGAATATGGAGAATTCCAGGGTTAATCCGTGGAAATCAAAGACATATTAACTGTAAGCCTACTTAAGGCTTAATATACGGTGAACAACCGTTTCTTATGTATCCTCACACAACACATCATGATAAATTAATTGCATATCGTGAAGACATAAGAATGAAAAAATGTAACTACCACAAGTCCCATAAGGCATCACAAAAAGTGTATGTGAATGTAATGTATAAAAAGCAAAAGAAAGAAAGGACTATGGTAAAACACTGCCGTGACCAAGAACGTTAGTTCGAAACGCGTAGGAGTTTTGCTGTGAACCTGTAATTAAAACATCGTAACTGCCAAGATGAGTGCCGCGTGTTCTTTGTTTGTTTATGGATCTAAAAGACACATCCCGGTCTTTAAACGCTGGCACCAACATACAGAGTTCCCTCTGCGACGGGTACAATTGAGAGGGAGATATATATATATATATCAAACACAAAAGTTGCCTCCAAATGAAGCCACAACCACGGCAAGTTGAACCTTTTATTCGTGAAATGCAGGACAAACAGACCAGCTGCTTCTTTGCAAATGTCTCGAGCCAAACGCGTTTCGAGCGTAACACCGCTTTTTTTCACGGGCAAAAGGGGAGAGGCAGCGTACGCACCAACAGCGCAAATTTAAATGTCCCGCCTCAGTGGGCGTCTGCGCTAGGAAGGCTGGTAGTTGTGGTGCATAACAAATATTATCCCAAGTGGGTTGCATGCCTTGCCCCAAAATGTTCAAAAATAAATACCCAAGTGGGCTGCATTGAAGTTGTCCGGAATTTCATCCTGCCCATACACCATCCACGAAGCGGACTCACCGCC
This sequence comes from Lissotriton helveticus, assembly GCF_964261635.1. Classification (NCBI taxonomy): domain Eukaryota; kingdom Metazoa; phylum Chordata; class Amphibia; order Caudata; family Salamandridae; genus Lissotriton; species Lissotriton helveticus. Next base: position 778,059,903 of record NC_136063.1, on the reverse strand, counting down.
CCCACAGCGTCTATGATTTTCGTCGCTGTAGGCCCGCCATGTTAGCAGTGGGGCTCCATCACGGCGGGGCACGCCGCTTAACATCAAACACAAAAGTTGCCTCCAGAATGAAGCCACAACCACGGCAAGTTGAACCTTTTATTCGTGAAATGCAGGACAAACAGACCAGCTGCTTCTTTGCAAATGTCTCGAGCCAAACGCGTTTCGAGCGTAACACCACTCTTGTTCACTGGCAGAAGGGGAGAGGCAGCGTACGCACCAACAGCGCAAATTTAAATGTCCCGCCTCAGTGGGCGTCTACGCGAGAAATGCTGGTAGTTGTGGTGCATAACAAATATTATCCCAAGTGGGTTGCATGCTTTGCCCCAAAATGTTCAAAAATAAATACCCAAGTGGGCTGCATTGAAGTTGTCCGGAATTTCATCCTGCCCATACACCATCCACAAAGCGGACTCACCGCCCCCACAGCGTCTATGATTTTCGTCGCTGTAGGCCCGCCATGTTAGCAGTGGGGCTCCATTGCGGCGGGGCACGCCGCTTAACATCAAACACAAAAGTTGCCTCCAGAATGAAGCCACAACCACGGCAAGTTGAACCTTTTATTCGTGAAATGCAGGACAAACAGACCAGCTGCTTCTTTGCAAATGTCTCGAGCCAAACGCGTTTCGAGCGTAACACCGCTCTTGTTCACTGGCAGAAGGGGAGAGGCAGCGTACGCACCAACAGCGCAAATTTGAATGTCCCGCCTCAGTGGGCGTCTGCGCTAGGAATGCTGGTAGTTGTGGTGCATAACAAATATTATCCCAAGTGGGTTGCATGCCTTGCCCCAAAATGTTCAAAAATAAATACCCAAGTGAGCTGCATTGAAGTTGTCCGGAATTTCATCCTGCGCATACACCATCCACGAAGCGGACTCACCGCCCCCACAGCGTCTATGATTTTCGTCGCTGTAGGCCCGCCATGTTAGCAGTCGGGCTCCATCGCGGCGGGGCACGCCGCTTAACATCAAACACAAAAGTTGCCTCCAGAATGAAGCCACAACCACGGCAAGTTGAACCTTTTATTCGTGAAATGCAGGACAAACAGACCAGCTGCTTCTTTGCAAATGTCTCGAGCCAAACGCGTTTCGAGCGTAACACCGCTCTTGTTCACTGGCAAAAAGGGAGAGGCAGCGTACGCACCAACAGCGCAAATTTAAATGTCCCGCCTCAGTGGGCGTCTGCGCTAGGAATGCTGGTAGTTGTGGTGCATAACAAATATTATCCCAAGTGGGTTGCATGCCTTGCCCCAAAATGTTCAAAAATAAATACCGAAGTGGGCTGCATTGAAGTTGTCCGGAATTTCATCCTGCCCATACACCATCCACGAAGCGGACTCACCGCCCCCACAGCGTCTATGATTTTCGTCGCTGTAGGCCCGCCATGTTATCAGTGGGGCTCCATCGCGGCGGGGCACGCCGCTTAACATCAAACACAAAAGTTGCCTCCAGAATGAAGCCACAACCACGGCAAGTTGAACCTTTTATTCGTGAAATGCAGGACAAACAGACCAGCTGCTTCTTTGCAAATGTCTCGAGCCAAACGCGTTTCGAGCGTAACACCGCTCTTGTTCACTGGCAGAAGGGGAGAGGCAGCGTACGCACCAACAGCGCAAATTTAAATGTCCCGCCTCAGTGGTATGTGAATGTAATGTATAAAAAGCAAAAGAAAGAAAGGACTATGGTAAAACACTGCCGTGACCAAGAACGTTAGTTCGAAACGCATAGGAGTTTTGCTGTGAACCTGTAATTAAAACATCGTAACTGCCAAGATGAGTGCCGCGTGTTCTTTGTTTGTTTATGGATCTAAAAGACACATCCCGGTCTTTAAACGCTGGCACCAACATACAGAGTTCCCTCTGCGACGGGTACAATTGAGAGGGAGATATATATATATATATCAAACACAAAAGTTGCCTCCAAATGAAGCCACAACCACGGCAAGTTGAACCTTTTATTCGTGAAATGCAGGACAAACAGACCAGCTGCTTCTTTGCAAATGTCTCGAGCCAAACGCGTTTCGAGCGTAACACCGCTCTTGTTCACTGGCAGAAGGGGAGAGGCAGCGTACGCACCAACAGCGCAAATTTAAATGTCCCGCCTCAGTGGGCGTCTGCGCTAGGAATGCTGGTAGTTGTGGTGCATAACAAATATTATCCCAAGTGGGTTGCATGCCTTGCCCCAAAATGTTCAAAAATAAATACCCAAGTGGGCTGCATTGAAGTTGTCCGGAATTTCATCCCGCCCATACACCATCCATGAAGCGGACTCACCGCCCCCACAGCGTCTATGATTTTCGTCACTGTAGGCCCGCCATGTTAGCAGTGGGGCTCCATCGCGGCGGGGCACGCCGCTTAACATCAAACACAAAAGTTGCCTCCAGAATGAAGCCACAACCACGGCAAGTTGAACCTTTTATTCGTGAAATGCAGGACAAACAGACCAGCTGCTTCTTTGCAAATGTCTCGAGCCAAACGCGTTTCGAGCGTAACACCGCTCTTGTTCACTGGCAGAAGGGGAGGTCCCCTAGTAGTAGGCAATTAGTCCAACTGGTATCTCCAGTAAGCGCCATGGAGCTGTGTTGCAGAGTGTTGTTTGAGATGTCATCAGTGATGTCATGAGTGATGTCACTGACCATGTCATGAGTGATGTAATATATGACATCATCAGCAGTGCATTGCGGGCGCGCGGGTTATAGTTAGCTGACCTAACTATAACGGGGGAATTTCAATGGTTTTGTATGAGTGAAATGTCTAGCTCACTATAACATGTGTGAAACCTATGGTTTTTTAGTGAATTAATTAATATATATATATATAAAATCCAGACCTTCACCAGTACGATTGAAGAAAGGCGCCACCGTGGGCTTCACGAAAGGGACATTTATTACCCTGTGCGAATGGCTTAACGCGTTTCGACGGACAAACCGCCTTGGTCACAACAACTTCCTATTTACAAAAGACAGTTTATATACATGAGCACAACTCGTTGGTTAGTGCAGGCTGATGACGTCCATTGTTTACATCGGCTGAATTGGTAAACATAAAGGAAAGAAACAAACATGGTTGCACACGATTCCCATGTCTTACTGGGTGGTGTTCGGGCATTATTTACAAAGCGAGATTATCTGCCAGTGCAGTTTGCGTTCCTTTAGTTCATGATAGATAATTAATGCACATTGCAATTTTTAACGCAAAACAACTATTATCAAATAATCCATGCCCCTTCACACGATATCAACCCTCATCAATCAGGTACCTATGCTACTGCATATACAGGCATTTACGCGACCTATAGCCAAAAAATAATTAATGTGAAGTGGTAGACTAAACCAAAACACCAACTGTGACTTATTATATATATATGCGGAATATTCCAACAACACATCTAACTATGCCTGGGTACTAGCACAATATTTATACATTTCTACTATGTCAGTTCTCTTCACTCCAGGTAATTAGTTCAAGATACCAATGAGTTTGTTTTTGGCAAGCAATGTTCCATTTTCCTGAAAATTTCAGCCAATTCCGTCCACAAACGCCAAAGTTATTAGACATAGAATTTTCAAAAATCCCATAGAGAAAAAATCCTAACTATATATACCTACTGGCGTAATATATATATATATATTCACTGAAAAAACCATAGGTTATAGACCATATATAGTTAGGAATTAGCATTTACAAAACCTTAAAAATTCACTGACAAAAACCATAGGTTATACACCATATATAGTTAGGAATTAGCATTTAAAAAACCTTATTTTACTCACACAAAACCAATGAAATTCCATATATAGTTAGTTGTACTAACTATATATCACGCACCCGCAATCCACTGCTGATGATGTCACATATTACATCATTCATGACATGGTCAGTGACATCACTGATGACATCACTGATGACATCTCAAATGACATCACTGATGACATCACTGATGACATCTCAAATGACATTACTGATGACATCACTGATAAAATCATTCATGTGATAATACGATGAACCTCTTCAGACTCTAATATAACCTTAGATACACTCAGTGTAAACACAGACTCACAGATTGTCACTCATCCATGAAGTTACACACACACCTAGACAGTCATGCAAACAATCAATCACACCTCCGTTTCCTTAACTATACAGTTAAACACACCTTACTTATTCAAACATATACTAAAACATATTTACTCACTTATACAATCCTGGATACAAGTTCACAATGATCCATACAGCCACTCACACATTCACTGGCTCTTATGCACAGTTATTTATATATGTCAACTCTCACATGTACTGTATTTTACATATGTACTTAATTTGACATGTAGCACTGAGATATCTATTCACTCACCAATACAGTCATGCACACAGTCAACCGCCCATACAGCTGTTTCCAACATGCACTTTTGAATCCATACATCTATGCACAGAGTCATACACTTCCCAGCCACCCACACACACACTCAGTCTCCCATACAAATGCTTGTGCAACCAATCAATAACCTATATAGTTACTCATATAGCTACTGATCAACACATGCAGCAGTTTACAGAACAACAGACATAATGATGCACAAATTAAGACAGTTTAGTCACTAACCCATGCACTCAGTGAGACACATTTAATCACTCACTCATACATTCAGTCATGCACCTACTAAATCCTTCGTCCAGACACTTATACATCGACTCATTCATAAATATGTAAGACATATTTTAACTTTACAGAAAAATACAGTCACTGGATTTTGTCATCAGTGATGTCATCAGTGATGTCATTTGAGATGTCATCAGTGATGTCATCAGTGATGTCACTGACCATGTCATGAATGATGTAATATGTGACATCATCAGCAGTGGATTGCGGGTGCGTGATATATAGTTAGTACAACTAACTATATATGGAATTTCATTGGTTTTGTGTGAGTAAAATAAGGTTTTTTAAATGCTAATTCCTAACTACATATGGTGTATAACCTATGGTTTTTGTCAGTGAATTTTTAAGGTTTTGTAAATGCTAATTCCTAACTATATATGGTCTATAACCTATGGTTTTTTCAGTGAATTTCATTGGTTTTTTAATAGCTAATATCAAAACCTTTACAATGTATTATTCTTTAAAAAGAAAAATATTTTTTACATGTTTTTTATACAATTTTTTTTTAATTTTTTTTTGTTTCGCTCCCAGTACGCGTACCGGTTAGCTTCCCGTTAGCTCAATCCGGAGGCGCGACCCGGTACGCGAACTGGTAAACGTTCCTTTTGCGCACCTCTCGCGTTACAAAACAACATCGTGACGCTTTGCGTCAGCATGACGTTTCGCGTTCTCGCGTAATACGTCATATTACGTGCTACGTTCGCGTACCCGGAAGCGCAGCGGTACGCGAACCGGAAGCGATCCGCGGCGCGGCGCCGACCGCGTAATGTAAACATAGCAGGTCATGTGACTCGGTAATAACACTTTTCATTGGTTCATTTCACTTTTGGTTTCCTAATGATGTAATACAAGGTCATGTGATCTAAAATGGACACTTTTCATTGGTTTAGAACTTTTGTTTTTCCCAAATGATGAAAACCCCTCCTTCTTTCATCACTCTGACTTTCATCTTGGTGAGAGAAAGACCCTTTATTGAGACTTTGAGATGGCTTCATTAGTAGCTTCAGCTGGTGCTAGCCCACCACCTCCACCAAATCCAAGAAAGAGAGGACCACCTGCAGAAGTAATTTTGCAAGAAGAGGAAGAACAGGAAGAGGAGGAAGAGGAGGAAGAGCATGAGTTTTTGCCAGAGGAGCCCAGGAGGTACAATCGAAAGGAGAATTACATCTGGCAATTCTACAGAATTCCTGAGGGGCAAAAGAAAGTGAATGCACGTTACGTGTTTTGCCGCATATGCGGTGATAGATTGTCAAGGGGCACTGATAAAAAATACAGTTATGGCAATCATACTATGCATCGGCATATGAGTAGGTGGCACCCAAATAATTATAGTGCTGCCCAGCTACGTGACGAACAACGAAATCCCCTCCCAATGGCAAGAAGATCGGTGGTTCCAGAGGTGTCGGGACCAGAGGCGAGGGAGATGATCGCAAACATCCAAATGTTGTTTGGGCACGTAAAGCAAGTGTGCGTGGAATGTGGCACTTTCATCTGCTACAGAGAAAGTAGCATCACTTTGATTTTGCGAGCAATTCAAAATCATATTAATGTTTGTACGAAACGCACCAAAAAATAAATTCTTTTTTTTTTTTTTGCTCCTGTTGAGCCCTTTATAATGGATCGTTTTTGTTTCCCCCCCCCCCCAAAAAAACCAAAAAAAATTTAAAAACGTTCAGAAAATACAAAAAAAGTAAAAAAATGTTCAAAAAATACTAAAAAAAATATAAAACAACAAAAACATTAAAAAAAAAGTTCTTTTCAGAACTAACTCCCCATTATAAACAAATTGGTAGAATATTTGGAACTCTGCCAACCTCTATTTCTCTTAGTTCGCTCCCGGAGCGCTACCCGGTACGCGTACCGGAAGCTAACCAAAAAAAATATTTTTTAAAAAAAAGAACAGTAAGTATAAGGTAAGCAAACAGACAGTTATGTTAAAAGAAAGACAGCTCTAGGGAGTAAACTAAGGATACTGTTACCTACAATCCACTGCTGATGATGTCACATATTACATCATTCATGACATGGTCAGTAACATCAACAGCAGTGGATTGTAGGTAACAGTATCCTTAGTTTACTCCCTATAGCTGTCTTTCTTTTAACATAACTGTCTATTTCCTTCCCTTATAGTTACTGTTCTTTTTTAAAAAACATTTTTTTGATCAGTCATAAACAGTGACATTAATAGAAACAGAGAGAGTGAACAAGAGTGAAGAACTATGGTCCTCCTCAGCCACCCTCAGAAAACCAAGGGGGTCAAGATACATCTACCGTGCCCCCTTCTACCCATTCTGAACATTATTTGCCCTCCATCTTGTATCTTGATTCGACCGAAACACAAAATGGTGGACTGCCATAACGCTGCTGGTTTGCGAACCGGGCAACTTCCCGGGAAGCGGTCCAAAAAAAAAAAAGTTGGGAAAGTAATTCACAGACACTAAGAGTAATAGAGATGGAGTGAGTGAACAAGACTGAGGAACTATGAGAACAGAGGGACTGAGAAAAAGAGTGGAAGGAGTTGAGTAAATAGGTAATAGAGAAAGGAATGAGGAAAGTAGCAAAGGCAGGAAACTGAGGATTAAAGAAGTGAAGCAGTGGATCTAATAGTAGGTGAATGTGATAGAAATGTAACGAAAAGAGTACAACTATTTACCTTGTAATTGCCGTTAAATTAATCACATTTTATTTCTATACTTTCAATCTGTGAAAGAGAGAACCAACATTTGAAAAAAATTAAAATATGTATTTAAAAATTACAAAAGACAAGGGAAAATATTGAAGGACAAATAGTTTTTCAACAACTTTGACACTGACAGAAGCTTCTGCTTCTCCAGGTCCTCTACACAATCCTAAAGATATACATTTTAAACTAACAGTATCTTGATGCAGATGAAGTGAGGCCTATCTTAAAACATGGTGCATCTTTTGCATTGCTCTTGTTTCAGAAAAGTGTCGCTTCAGTATGCAAATAACATGTCTCCTATCCAGAGATTTGTTTGAGGTGAGGCCTACTCAGAGTTCAAGATGAGATTTACACTTGTTGAAGTGTACAGAGGAGATAATATCTGTGAAAGTCTACTAATGAAGTGAGTCATGTCCACTGCACTCTTCAACAAAGTAGAAACCTCCTATGTTTCCCTGGACAGACCTAAACTTGATCTGCACAATGTGATTCGTAATGATAGGAAACACAGGTGATGTAATTGAAATATGTGCAATTTATTTTGCTCATTTCACAATCACATCACTTGTGTTTCCTTTGCTTAGGTATCTCATTGTGCAGATGTAGTCCAGCATATGAAAGAATACGTAGAAGTGCAGCACTGCATACAATAAATTTAACACTTACAGAAAACTCACCTTCTCCATGCCTCCTACACAGTTCTACATATACATCATAAATGCAAACAGTACAGAATTAATTATACATGTTAAATGGTTTATTTTTGCTGTTCTCAGAATGTATCAAAATTCACTAAAAACAGTGACTTGAAGGTATTCATCATGTAACAGCGGGAAAAAAAAAACACAATCAAAATGATTGTGTTTAAAAAACCCATACAACATCAGAAATTAAAATTCAGAACTCCTTAAAGTTAACTTACTTTCCATGACGTCCAAGGATGTCCTATGAACAGCTTACACTCTTTTGTGCTGTTATTACTTTCAGCCCGCCACTTTCTGAAAGAAAACCTCCATCGTTTTTAAAAACACGTTACATGCAATAAATGACTTCTTGCTCTCTACCACTATTTTCCACAAGGCCAAATCTAGTCAGAGATATTTATAACTCTTGGATTTCTTGTAAGCCAATCCCATCATTTGGCATTTCCGCAACTTTCAGAATTAAAATGTTGAAGATCATTTTCACAATCCTGGAATAGTAATATCTTCCCCTTCTTGCTCAGTCATGTTCTACATTTCCTATGACACTGATACTGCTTAATATGAAGCAGACTTACACTACCTCTATGAGTACTACAATTATTTAATTCTCTACATCACTTTTAATCAAAAAACAATGTAAAACAGTAGACAGCATTGCAGACTTACATTCCCTCTACTCCATGTTTTGATTGGCTGCTTCAATTAGCTTATGAAAAGAAACAGTTTTTCTGAACTCATTTAAAGTGCACATACATCTCCATGATGTCCAATCCTATGATTAGAAGTTATGTCTCTGAACTACACTTATCCTCAAGGCCAAATTGTGTAGGAGCCATTAGAACTTCTTGAAATTCCACAGATCATATCCCGAGATTATTTTCCTAAAATTTTGGTTTTAAAAACACCAGGTAAGAGTTTTTAAGGTCATACGGCAATTTTTTTTTGAAAATTAAAACAGAATCATTGCAGAATGACCAGCCATTTCTAGACTTTAAATAAGCTGTGTAATGTCCTGATGATATTGAAGGGCCGTCATGATATATAATTGCTGTAGTTACAAAAGTCCTTCCTGATATTGACAACTGCGAAGCTACAAAATTTTTTATTAAAGTTGTCAATTTTGTTCCATCAGGCCTACATCGTTGGAACATTAAAATGACGTACTGGCCATATGTTCGTATAAATAATGTGGACATCATTTCAGATTTACATTGGCTACACTCCATGTTGTGATTAGCAGCTTTTACTAGCTTATTAAAGGAGACTGATTTACTGTCTGGCAAAGTTAAATATATAAATCTTTCTGAGTCTACACTAGTAGTACTTGATACCATACAGTTCTCGCAGTCATGCTGCCATTGATAAGAAAGCCCAAACAGCTGATCTACATCTACACCTTCAGCATGTAATACATCAAGCATATACATTAAAAACTCCTGACAATCTTGCTGAATATTTTGAGAGAATTGTGTTTGGCCTGAACATCTATCTAACAGATTTCTAATTTCAGACACACTTTCTATGTTTCTTCTATCAGTGGTACATTTCTCTAACACAGAATTTAACAAACTGCAAAATCTTTGATCAGAATTGACCACAATCTCTTCTTTTACATTTTTTAGAGAAAACAAAACATTAATTACTACATTAGCATAGCAGTTGACACCAGAACTGTTTTCAAACTGAAAACCAACAACATCTTCAACAGAATCCTCTTTGTTTCTGCTTGTAATTTTAGGTTCATTCACTTTTTGTCTTTTTGCTACAACCTCCCCAGTATTGTTCTCATTTCTTCGTTTCCGGCCTACCAGACGTTTCTCAAACAAAGGAAACTGAGGCAAATGTGGCGCATACTCTCTTCTTAACCTATTGTATTCCTTAACACAATCTAGATCTGCACAAATGTTTCTGACATCACACTCAATCAAGTACAATCCCGATAAAGTTCTAACTCGTGACAATGCCACATATGCCATACCCTCCTTGAACACAGAACTGCCAATATTCACCAATGCAGTGTCTACACTTAAACCTTGCGATTTATGAATTGTCACCGCATATGCCAAGCAAACAGGGAACTGCTTACGGCGAACATATAAGTCTTTTACAAGCAAAAATCTAGCAGAACAACGAGCAATTAGCTGTACTTCCTCAATGCCATCAAATTTAATTTTTAAAAATTCAATTCCATCTCTATTTCTGTATTTCACAAAATCAACAACATTACCCATTGATCCATTTACCAGACCTCTTTCAACATGTAAATTCCTTCTTAAAATTATACGGCAGTTCAAGCACACATTCAGAGTCTTTTCAAAACCTGCAGTTTTAGATATACTCTTCTCTAATGAATCCAATTTTGTTTTCAGATTCTCAGACAAAATAATTGTTGATCCCATATGCTCTACTCTATCAATAGCTTCCACTTTCACAATCTCTTGCTTTTCTAAATGCAACATTTTGTTGTTAAATTTGGCACATTCTGCAAGAGTTGGCATCAAACATATTCCAGATTTCTTATCAGTAATTTTCTGAAAAATATTCTCAGGCACAACATCTTGTTCTGGATATAAATTTGACAGTAATCGTGCATGTAAAGCTTCTTTCCCATGCTCGGTCACTTTTCCAATTCTAACATCTTGTAGAATAGTCTTGTAAACTTCATCCTTTGCCTGACGCATATTTTCATGCAGTTCAGCATAATTGAAGTTTAACCATATATTGACGTTGCCAATGCTGCCTAGGCACTTCCTGGTATCTTCATGCGTGAGCATTTTGAACACAGGTTGCCCTTTCACTGGTGTCAGCTGCAGAAGATCTCCGAAAACAATGATGTGTTTGCCACCAAATAACACATCATACTCTGTTTTGAGAACTTCTTGCATCCTCAAATGCACAAAGGCAAGCATGACATTGGAAACCATGCTTACTTCGTCAATGATAAGAAGTTTCATTTTCCTCAAGATTCTTGAAACTTCAAAACAAGCATCTCCAGATAGCTTGTGATATTCTAATTTGTTGTCATGCTCCACTGGCAGCATCAGTAAACGATGTAAAGTAATCCCTTTAATATTATGTGCTGCCAGTCCAGTTGGAGCAGTGACAACACAAGACAGCGATGACTCTGTCCTTTCCTGCAAATAGCATGAAATTGCTTTAATGAGGAAACTTTTTCCAGTTCCCGCTTCTCCACTCACGTACAGTCGGACAGGCTTCAACGACGTACATGAGCACTCTTTCTTATCATGACTTAATCCATGATCAATTTGCATGGTAACTTCGTCATATATTTTCCTCTGCTCAACGTTGAGTTGCCTTTCCAACTCTTCTAAGTTAACCGCATCCTCTTGAGCATGTGCCATGGCTCTTTCCACCTCATTCATAGCAGTGGCAGCTTCATTTTCAATAAGAGGTCCTCCTAGTGGATCCTGACTCAATGAAGCAGAACTCTGACTGTCCTGAGAACTGTCTCTGGCAATCTCGGCTGCAATCGTTGCTTCCTGCTCAATTTCCGCATTCAACATTTCTACATATTTGGGAAAAGCAGGACATTCTATGGTCTCCTTGGCGGCATTGAAAGAGTCTTCGTAACAGAGGAAATCTCCAAGCAGTTCCTCTTCTGCACGCCAAGGCTTGAAAAGTTGCAAAAGTGCTAAATAGAAAAACTCCTTTTTTTCAGGAGATTCGCCACTCAATTTTCGATGGTTTATCAAGTGGCATTTTCTTTGCTTGACCAGACATCCCTCACTTCCTATTACAGCATACACTCCTTTCTCAGTATCTTCTTTGATGTTCCTCTTGAACATGTAATTTTGCAGAACCTCATACAGACAAACATTCTCTAGGTGACTGCTTCGATTTGGATAATATGTATCCAACATGTTTGTCTTCAAAATGTCGGTACTGTTTGGCTCCTTTTCCGCCAAATACTCAATTTCCCGCACAGGTTTGAGAACTCGATTACGCGTTGCAGCAAGACCAAGACTCGCCCAAACGATACTCCTGGACTTGGCATAGAGACTTGCTGAAGACAACCGGTCAGAACATTCGTACGCTCCGATTTCTCGATGCGACAACATCTTCAGACTGAAACTGTACAACTTCTTGCTGAGGCTCTTTTCATGGGAAATGTCCTCCCACATATCCTTCAATTCTGTCTTCTCTTTTTTGGTGATGTAAGACGTCACATACCGAGCCACAGCCATACAGTTATCAGCCACAAACTGTATATCCATGTTAGCATTCCACATGGACAAAATCACCGGGTTGTAGTCGTTGATGTACTTGGACTCTTCGTTCCTCTTCAAATTGTAAGTGTTTTTAGGTGATTTCTTCATCACATTATGTCGCAGCGAAGACATCAAACTGTTTACTCTTCCTTTAGAAATCACCGGTCGTGGAAAGCCGAAACGACATTTGGTGTAGAACTTGTCTTTGTTTCGGAATTTACGACGGCAGTACTTTCCACATCGATGGCTTTGGAAACGCAGAACTTTTTCTCTTAGGCTTTTCTTCTCCTTTGCGTTTGGAACAGCACACGTAGAATACTGTTGGATGAAACTCATCACTGAGTCTTCTGGATCCGTTCCAAATTTAGGTGCATCCTTGATCCACAGCAACATATGTATATGAGGAGCACCTCTTGCTTGGTACTCCTTTCTCCAGAAGAAATCCAACACCTCTCCAAGAGGTGGATTCTTCTTATTCACGATGAAAGACATCATAGCTTCAAATCTATGATTGAAGTACCTACATACATTGACTGGATCCAAAGAGCACAGTTCTCCGGGTGTCTTGAATTCGATGTTTTCTACGTTAGCATTTGCCTCTCGTAGAAATTGAAGTAAGTCTTCCCAGCCATACTCGGCACAACTCAGAGTGAGGAACCATGTGGGAGTACCTAAGTTCCTCAGCATACATTTTAAATCACCATGACGACGGTACCAGTACTCATTAGTACCACGCTGACACGCCATGAGATTAATCAGGTGAGAATCCAAAATACTATCTTGGACATTCACTTTATCCATAAAATCACTTGCCGAGATGTTTTGCATGTGTATACCACTTTTCAAGATGTGGTTCACTGCATATGACAGTCCAGACAGATCGCTTTCAAACAGGAGATGAAACAAATAAGGAATGCATTGTCGAAACCTAGCATCTCCTGCATACAATCGCAAAGTCCGGTATTCAGAAGCAGGAATTTGATGAGGTCGCTCATCATATCTTCCTCCCTGACCTGTTGGAAAAAGCTGTGGGAAACACCGAGCTTCCAAACTTTCCTCCCAAACACTAATGGGACTCCCTTTGGCTTGTTTCATTTGAAACAACTCAATAGCATTCCCCATGACTTCCTTTGAATGCAAAGGATGAACACTATAATGTTCATATATTTCCTCACTAGTAGAGGGTTCTACTTTCTCAATTTGACCAGCACACAAATCGCTATCCTCTTCCTCACTTACTTCCTCTTCTGCAACATATACATTCTTATAGTATTTATTATTTTTTTTCAAATACAATGTTGCCTTTTTAACTTTCCTAACATCTACTAAATCTTGCCATATTTTCTTATTCTTTGTCGGAACCCCATTAACTAAGATAACCAGAGGTTCCTCTTCCACTTTTTCTACTCCAATTGTGTTAATGTTTTTCTTGAAATCTAGAGGCAAATAAACAACTCTTCCCTTTAATCCTCTCTGTAAATCTGATGGAGGCAATTTCCCTGTCTTTGGCTCCATTCTTACAATAGCCTGAAAGGGATGGATACTTTGAATCAAAATAGATTCATAAGTATTTAAGTCCTTCAATTCAGAAGGAATCTCAACCAATTCCAGATTATTATGAACTGCTCTAGCAGGCATCTGGTTTTGTTTTAATTTGTTACAACAATAAGTACACACACGTTGATCCAATCCCAAATCAAAACAATTTTCTACCATCAAGTATGTTGCAAAATCCTTCCATTCACTATTATTTTCCCTTTCACTTTTTGCATATAAATCCACTAACTTAGTCTGATTCTTATAATAAGTGCGTCTACAACACACACAAGTGAAATTAGGCCTCTCACTTGATTTCATGTCAAACGTCGCAATTTCCCTCTGGAAATTATCTGTACTGGAAACATGTACACTATCTTCCAAATGACCCTCTACTTCTCGCTCAATTTCAACATTCTCCTCTTTACTTCCAAAGTAACAAAACTCAATTTCTTCACATATATTCTTCACATCTATTTCAGAACCATGCAAAAGAGCAGCGCATAATTGTTTCAGCATAATTGCTGGACTCTTAGCATAATACAACAGTCTAACTAACTTCCTCACTTTGTTATGATGCACTGCTAGCATCCTGAAATGATGAAAAACACTCTGGCATACTCTCCTGGAAAGACAAGCCAGTGAATGACCATGCAAACCTGTCACTTCTCTCACTCTGCAAGGATCTAATTCTTGCAACAACCTTATTTTCTGCTTCAAACTTTTCTTGTTAAATGTCCGTACAAAATCACAAAGCAAATTGATGGAATCCTGTCGCACACTGCAAATACTACTATACTTCCAGGTGTACACAGGACCCTTAGCACGTCTTCCTAAAACCTCAGTACCTAACAACTCTTCTGCCTCTGTTGTCACAAGTTTTTCTTTTTCAACTGGACAACCATCTTTCACTTCATAAGCACGACCACTGATGTCAACTGCATGCACCAAATCATTATCCTGGAAATAACTCTCTTCATTAAAAAATGCCTCACAGCTTGAACTATGTATCCATTCTCCAGAAAAAACTTCACAAAAATTACTACGATTAACTATTCTCTTCCATCTACTATATCTTTTGAAATCAAAAATTGCCTTGTTTAGCTTCCTAATTCTATTGATTATCAAAATAAATAACTTACGTTTAATTTCAAAAGCCTGATCAATAACTTTCTCAACTTTTTTTTTTCTCCTATAAAAAACTAATTTCTGTTGACCTTTCTTAATATTTTTTAACAAATTGCCAATTATCCTGTTACGGAACATTCGTTTACGAATCTCCCTAAACTGTTGTTTCCTTCTACTATCATGCACAGATTTATCTCTTGCTCTAGCAGTAACATTTTCATTTGTCCTTTTCTTTCCATTTGATTTACTTCTCATGTTATGGATTGAAACATTTTCTGTACTAATATTTTTTTTATTAGAAATATTTCTTATGAAATATTTAGAGCTCTTACCCGGTGCTTTCTTCATGGCTTGAGAAATCTTTTTGTTAGAGGACTGCTGCGTTTTTTTTTTCTCCTGCTGTCTTTGACGTTTTGCAGCCTTTATCTCTCTTATTTTTGTAGGCATATTTAAATTTTGAAATGATCTGCAGTTGAATCTGAGGAAAAATATAATAAAAAATGTTATTAAACATTATTACCAAACAGTAAAACAATAACAGTGATCAAAAACTTAACACACTACTTGACATTTTAAATAGAAGATTTTTTAGTCCTTGCAAATTTACAATACAGAAATACCAGAAAAGAAATGACATTTATATTTATGTTACCTATGCTATTTTATATGTGAATCTGATCTAATTTTATGAGCATATTTTAATATTTTATTGAAGACACTACACATAACCTGTTTTTGAAGGTGTCTTTATTTTTAAATTAAACGGTTTACCTTTTTACTTTTTATTGATTATAAATTTTAAAAATAAATGTTTATAATTCCAAAGGCTCAAGCAGGTCAGCTTCCCATCCTATATCATATAATTCGGACAAATCTGCATCCTCATCACGCTCTTCTTCATCCTCAGGATTTAAATCATCCAATGGATCAACATCCACTGATGTTTCAATTACAAGTTCAATGATGAGGTCAAAATCAACTGATTGCAGATTGTCGCTCATGTTGAGGTTGTCTTTATCTTTAAAGAAAGACAACAACAATGAGATGTTGCAGAGTAAGAGACAAATCTCACAGATTATAATAGTAAAATTATTTAACAAGAGTAACATTTTGCAGCTATTATTTAGCCATGTCCAGCGATGCTGAGCAGGTGAAGCCTATGTCTAATTTTTCACTGAACAGGACTCATCTGTTCTTAACCTTGGATAAGCCTCAACGACTCTGTGTCCCCTGCACATACTCAAATGTTAAAGTGCAGATTTATATTAAATGGCACATCCCCAGGCATGCACCAGTTAATGTGCACCACTGCTTTACCACCCATGGTGTGCCGCATTTACAATCAGATAGGAGAAAGCTGCTTCAAAACCCTGCGCCTGCTTGAAGCTGGCATAGGTCTTGACGCAGCATTGTATAGATGGGGCACCCCTGAGCCTTGCTGGAGCTGCATCGCACTTACGATACAACTCCAGCAATGCGCCACCTTTACGGCACAGATGCGTCACGCATCTGTGCCGTTTTTGCCCCATGCTGCGCCGCATTGTAAATGCAGCACAACATGGGTGGCGGAACAGTGGCGCAGGATGACTGTCACATCCCTGGTGATGCGCCACTCATCATAAATCTATCCCTAAGCTTCTTATCTTGTTACAGATGAACTGCCATATGTATCATCAAAATATTTTACATATTATAAATAGCAAATTTTAAGGAATAAATAGCGATTCTTTACTATTCCTAATTTGCAATGAGCAAATTGCTAATTGCAAATTACCCATTCATTTCCATAGGCTAGGAGGCTCATAGGAATTAATGTTGCAAGTTGTGATTAGCAATTAGCTCATCACAAAATAGGATTTTTTTCAAGCGTGCAGGGGTATCTCAAGAACACCCTGCTGCACCCCTGAAAAAGAAATTTGGGAGCACATGGCACACCTACATGCCCTAATGGCATGTATGGGCGTCATATGGGACCTTTTTTTTTTTTTAAAAAAAAATGCTTTTTGAAAAGAATTCGCAAATTACCACAAACTAGAAGTTGGTGGTAGTTTCCAAATCCTTAATATCATTTTTTACATATTTTTTTTTGATACATTGCATTTAAGGAATCACAAATTTTGAATTATTGACATTTTAAGTAATTTCCACATGTGCAGTGTTTTCAAAATATAATTTGAAAATCGTTTTTGGGGAAAAGTAATGGTTTGCAAATTTATGACAAGGACATAATGGTGTATGCTTCTCTATAAGGCATTTCAGTATCTCTAATGTCATTTTTCCCATATTACATTATAAGACCTTTCCCCATGAAGCACATTCCTTGTAAATATGCTCCCACCTGTGCATTGCAAATTTAGATTTTGACTGTTTCAGACACATAGCCATGTTGAAAGTGACCCAAAAAAATTGCAAACGTTTTAAAAAAAAACATTCATGTGTCTTAATGACATTTTAAGTCATTTCCCCATGGACAATGTTTTCTAAGTGGCACAAAAGAGGTATACACCTATCATAAATCTGTCCCTAGCATTATAAATGATTAAATCAGGATGACAATAAGATGTGGCCTATCCAGAGGTTTGTTTAAGGTGAGGCCTACTCAGGATTGCAGATTAAAGTTACGCTTGATGAAGAATACAGAGGAGATAATTTATTGTAAAGGCCTACCAATGAAGTAAGTGATTTCTACTTCATTGCACCAGTCATCATAAATGTATCCATAAGCTTCTTATCTTGTTAGACATCAACCGCCATATGTATCATATAACTATTTTGCATTTCCAAAAAAGCGAATTTTAAGGAATAAATAGCGATTCTTTACCATTCCAAATTTGTTTGAGAAAATTGCTAATTGCAAATTACCCATTCATTTCCATGGGCTAGGAGGCTCATATAAATGAAGGTGCAATTTGCGATTAACAATTTGCTCATCACAAATTAGGAATTTATTCCAAAGGTGCAGGGGTGTCTCAAGAACACCCTGCTGCAACCCTGAAAAAGAAATTTGGGGGCATATGGCGAACATAAATTTTAACAACATTCCTTTACCTCAAAAACGATTTTCAAATCATAACTTCAAAACACTACACATGGGAAAATTACTTAAATTGTCCTTAAGACACATAAAAGCGTTTTTTGATTGGCTTTCCTGCATGGTGGGGTCACTTTTAACATGGCTATGTAACATAAACATTCAAAATCAAAATTTTCCATGTACAGGTGGGAGCATATTTACAAGCAATTTGCGCCACAAAGAAAGGTCTGACATTAAAATGGGAAAAATAACATCAGGGACAGTCAATTGCCTTATAAAGAACCATACACCATTATGTCCTTCTCATGAATTTAAAAACAATTCCTTTTTCCCAAAAACGATTTTCAAATCATAATTTCAAAAAACTGCACATGAGAAAATGACTTAAAATGTCATTGAAACACATGAAAGCGTTTTTTGATTGGCTTTCCTGCATGGTTGGTTCACTTTTATCATGGCTATGTAACACAAACATTGATAATTAAAATTTTCATGCACATGTAAGAGCATATTTACAAGCAATTTGCGCCACAGAGAAAGGTCTTACACTAAAATTAGAAAAATAACATCAGGAACAGTCAATTGCCTTATAAAGAACCATACACCATTATGTCCTTGTCATGATTTTATAAACAATTCCTTTTCCCCAAAAACGATTTTAAAATCATAATTTCTAAACACTGCACATGGGAAAATGACTTAAAATGTCATTAAAACACATGAAAGCGTTTTTTGATTGCCTTCCCAGCATGGTTTGGTCACTTTTAACATGGCTATGTAACACAAACATTCAAAATCTAAATTTTCCATGCACATGTGAGAGCATATTTACAAGCAATTTGCGCCACAGAGAAAGGTCTTACACTAAAATGAGAAAAATAACATCAAGGACAGTCAATTGCCTTATAAAGAACCATACACCATTATATCCTTGTCATGAATTTAAAAACAATTCCTTTTCCACAAAAACGATTTTCAAATCATAATTTCTAAACACTGCACATCAGAAAATGACTTAAAATGTCATTAAAACACATGAAATCATTTTTTGATTGGCTTTCCAGCATGGTTGCGTCACTTTTAACATGGCTATGTAACACAAACATTCAAAATCAAAATTTTCCATGCACATGTGAGAGCATATTTACAAGCAATTTGCGCCACATAAATCATAATTTTCTCCTTAAAGCACACTATTCTCTATCTAAAGTAAAGAAATATTTTCTCACCTTAGCAAATACTTTGAGTTTGAAAACAGTCTAAGAAACACACCAATTTGTCTTCAGCAGAGCAAAAGGTATGCACTCCAGAGTCTGCAGCTATCAAAAGCACAGAAATGGTGTAATTCTTCACACATATTTCTCATGTCACCCAATCAAAACTCTTCCCTCACTTTTTTTCAAATGAAAACCCTTCCCCCTCTGCCCTTTCTGCCTATTTTCCATAGCAACCACCTCTTGGAGAAACTCTGGTGTTTGCAAATTCACACAACAATGTTGCAATTGAACTCTGAACTCTCAGTGCACCTGCATATCCAGTGCTTTCTTTCATTTAATGATTTTTTATTGACCACTCAAAATACATCTTTCAAACAACACATCTGTACACCCTAACTTTCTGTTTTCATCAATCAAAATCCACCAATCACTGTTACTACTTCATGAACACAGAAACTCCACAGTTTTTTTCATTTCAAACTCACATTTTTTCAACTGCCATTTCATTGCCACACTTCATCTGACTGCAGGAGAACCTTCTCTCACCATGTTTTCTGTCTGGATTGTTGGTCATAGTTATATTCACTGGGCTCAAAGGTACGTTGAAAGCAGGAATTTACCTAACCTCAATTTACAAGATGTGGAAATTAAGTGGTTTGGCCACAGAGGATTAAAATGTCACCAATTGATACCATTGGTGAAAACCTTTATGCATTTGCCAAAACCTGACCTGTTAATTGTGCACTGTGGAGGTAATGACTTGGGCACTTTGACTGGTGTAGGTCTGGAAATGCTTTTAAAGGACACCTTTGAGCAATTAATGGCACTTTTTCCTCAGACTGCCTTGGTATATTCAAATATATGCCAAAGACAGAAATGGAGGTGGTCAAACCAATTTTGTCCACAAATTGAGAAGTCGAGGAAGCATGTAAACAAATCTGTTTCAGCTTACATGAGAGACCATGGAATGGGCTCCCTGTACAACAATAACTTGCGTTACTACATGCAAGATATCTACAGAGGAGATGGAGTTCACTTCTCAGATGAGGGCAACAGAGTTTTCACTCTGAATTTAAAAATGTGCATTGGTACCTACTTATAAGTACCAAAATGTACCATAAACCCAAAAGCTCTTCTCAGAGCTACCCTACATCTAATCACTCACAATTATTATTTTACTCTAACTTTTTTCACTAATTTTCAACAAAGTACACTCCCTGGGGCGCTACCCGGTACGCGTACCGGGAGCTAACCTCGCGAAATTTTTAAAAAAATTGTTTTTTTTTCGCACATATGGGCCTCCTCAGCCACCCTCACAAAACCTAGGGGGTCAAGATAAGTCTACCGTGCCCCCTTCTACCTATTCTGAACATTATTTGCCCTCCATCTTGTATCATAATTCGACCGAAACACAAAATGGTGGACTCCCGTTACGCTTAAGGTTCGCGTACCAGGGCGCTCACCGGTTCGCGTACCGGGTCGCTTCCTGGGAAGCGCACCATCAAAAAAGGTGGGAAAGTAGTTCACACAAAAGCCACTTGAGACAATTTCACCAAATATAGATTAGCTCATACTACATACCAATCCCTACCATTTTCACAAATTTGATTGGAATTCCATTTAGCCATTTAGCCTGTAGACCTCTCTAAATACCGTGAGGTAAATTACTTCACAAAACACATCTGAAGTGTTGGAATTGACAACCAATTAAAATGTTACTTTCATTTTCTACTTTTTTTACCTGACATTTGATTGGTTATGTACCCGAATATATATAAAGGAAGAGAAGGAAACACAGCCATTTTGACTACTACTTCCTGGTGTACATTTCAATAGGATTTTCATTAATAACTTCAACTTCTTTTTAAAGGTAAGTTGTTATTTTTAAAACTGAAGTATATTGTGCACTTTAAGTTAATATGGCAAACTTTTTCTGTTAGTTATATACTATCCCTCTGTAGTACTTATAAATTTAGATACACTTTTTTATATTCCTACTTCCACTCTGATACTATACACTGCCCAAAGATAAATTCTCTGTTAAAAACTGCCTATCTAAAATTAATCCCAACAGTGCCCTACCTCTACTAATATATATTTTTTTTATGCAAATTTCAGGAAAAATGGAAAGTGAACAAAACATTTCATTTGAAATTGTCCTTCCAGAGTCCAACACAGAAATCATTGATCCAAATGAGATTGAATTTATGGATGAAACTTGGGACCAAGAACTACTGCAATGTGTACAAGCAGTAGATAACCTCCTTGCAAATGAGGACATTTTACAACCTCAGAGACTACAATCTATATTCCATGATTATTATGAAATTTCTGACAATGAAATGTTAGAAAGTTTAATAAATTATGAAACACAATAAAAAAAGCTTAAAAAAAAAAAAATAATAATAATCAACAAAACCAACAATCAATTAACATACAGCATTTGAAAAGTCTATCATTCATTTTTCATTGTGATACGCTCCCCAGAACGCTTCCCGGTTCGCGTACCGGGCGCTAACCACGAAAAAAAACAAAAAAAAATTTATTTTTTTTGCTTAGCGGGGCCCCTTTAAAGCCTCCACATCAAACCTAGGGGGTCAGGGAGGATCTACTATGCCCCCTTATGGTCATTTCCCCCTTTGTTTTGTCCTCCTCTTGTCACTCGATCCTACCGAGAGACAAGATGGCGGCCGCTCCGGACTGTTTAGAATGTTGACAGACACCGGAGAGCCAATCAACTTCGCTACGCGAAGTTCCGTTACGCGTCAAGTACGCGTACCGGGGCGCTGCCTGGTCCGCGCTTACAGATATATATCTTTTTTTGAACGTTATTTTCTCAAAATCCACTGCAGCACATATATTGAGACCTACAAAAGGCACATCGGGCTACCAGTCCCTACAATTTTGCCAAGTTTCGAGCAAATCCATTCAGCCGTTCGGGCTAAAAGTGAGGCTAACCGCCCTATGGAAAACTCAATGTTAAAAACACGTTTTGGGACCCCCCTTTTTTCTCGGCCCCCCCTGGACCAACTCCCCCCAAATTTCCAGTGGCGTCTCAGAAACAAAATGTTCCATTTTGCTGAAAATTTCAGCCAATTCCGTCCACAAACGCCAAAGTTATTAGACATAGAATTTTCAAAAAACCCATAGAGAAAAAATCCTAACTATATATACCTACTGGCGACCGCCAGTAGGTAATATCGGTCAGAGACGCTTTACAGAGGTCCCCACCTCGCAAAAGGGCTTGGAGAGAAACTGACAAACGGCTGTGCCTTTCTTTTCTTCCATGTTAATGGGATTTCCAAGTCCGCCTTGAAGCACGGAAAGAGAATAGCGGCGCTGAGGCAGTTAAACCTCACCATGGACGGCATGCACTGACAAGCTGTCCCCGCTACAAAATGTCCAGACTTTGGGGCTGAGGTGGTCGAAGGGGACCGGAGGAGGCGCATTTTTAATTCACAGACAGGACACTGGTTCTAATGTGCACGGATTTGGACTGTGCACTTCCGCGCAAATCACAAGATTTCATTGCCATTTTTCCCGTATCACCCACCTGGATCAGAATGGATTCTGGGTAATGCAGTTCACAAGGACATTGCGACCAGTATCAGGTGGGTGGACACTGGAGGGGCGGAGCGGACCTTGAACTAACAAAAAGGAGGCAGGACTTACCAACAGCTTGCATAGAACCTCCTGACACTTTGGGCGCTGAGGAAGGCTGTATGAGCAGCCGAAATGCATTCGCCATTCCAACTGAATAAATGCTGCTTCCAAAAGTTTCCCCTGTTGTGGCCTCTGCTCTCTGAATAGGAGGGGTTCTGCTGCATACAATTGAGCGTTGGTCAGAGACGCTTTACAGAGGTCCCCACCTCGCAAAAGGGCTTGGAGAGAAACTGACAAACGGCTGTGCCTTTCTTTTCTTCCATGTTAATGGGATTTCCAAGTCCGCCTTGAAGCACGGAAAGAGAATAGCGGCGCTGAGGCAGTTAAACCTCACCATGGACGGCATGCACTGACAAGCTGTCCCCGCTACAAAATGTCCGGACTTTGGGGCTGAGGTGGTCGAAGGGGACCGGAGGAGGCGCATTTTTAATTCACAGACAGGACACTGGTTCTAATGTGCACGGATTTGGACTGTGCACTTCCGCGCAAATCACAAGATTTCATTGCCATTTTTCCCGTATCACCCACCTGGATCAGAATGGATTCTGGGTAATGCAGTTCACAAGGACATTGCGACCAGTATCAGGTGGGTGGACACTGGAGGGGCGGAGCGGACCTTGAACTAACAAAAAGGAGGCAGGACTTACCAACAGCTTGCATAGAACCTCCTGACACTTTGGGCGCTGAGGAAGGCTGTATGAGCAGCCGAAATGCATTCGCCATTCCAACTGAATAAATGCTGCTTCCAAAAGTTTCCCCTGTTGTGGCCTCTGCTCTCTGAATAGGAGGGGTTCTGCTGCATACAATTGAGCGTCGGTCAGAGACGCTTTACAGAGGTCCCCACCTCGCAAAAGGGCTTGGAGAGAAACTGACAAACGGCTGTGCCTTTCTTTTCTTCCATGTTAATGGGATTTCCAAGTCCTCCTTGAAGCACGGAAAGAGAATAGCGGCGCTGAGGCAGTTAAACCTCACCATGGACGGCATGCACTGACAAGCTGTCCCCGCTACAAAATGTCCGGACTTTGGGGCTGAGGTGGTCGAAGGGGACCGGAGGAGGCGCATTTTTAATTCACAGACAGGACACTGGTTCTAATGTGCACGGATTTGGACTGTGCACTTCCGCGCAAATCACAAGATTTCATTGCCATTTTTCCCGTATCACCCACCTGGATCAGAATGTATTCTGGGTAATGCAGTTCACAAGGACATTGCGACCAGTATCAGGTGGGTGGACACTGGAGGGGCGGAGCGGACCTTGAACTAACAAAAAGGAGGCAGGACTTACCAACAGCTTGCATAGAACCTCCTGACACTTTGGGCGCTGAGGAAGGCTGTATGAGCAGCCGAAATGCATTCGCCATTCCAACTGAATAAATGCTGCTTCCAAAAGTTTCCCCTGTTGTGGCCTCTGCTCTCTGAATAGGAGGGGTTCTGCTGCATATATATATATATATATGTATATATATATATATAATTTTGAGGCCATTGGTAAATGCCCTTCTCTCTCACACATTGAAAATCCCAAAGAATATTTAAAGAGGATTGAAGGTATCAATTGGGAGAATGGTTTTCTACTGATGACACGATGTGATCACTTTGCATCATCAGAATACAGCACAAATATGAGGTTGCAGCTTGTGAATACTTTTTAAGAGCCAGGCCAATCTGTTATTATGCGCTTACACAGATGATCTTTAAGATGATGGAATACTGTCTGAACAATTTTTTTCTCCTATTTAATAGGTTACTTTATAGGGAGGTACAGGGAACAGTGATGGTCACCTGCCTCACCCCCAGCTACGTCAACTTGTTGATGGGCTGGTGGGAGGAGCATGGAACATGTTGAGATGTGATTCAGATTTATAGATGCCCTTTTCATAATCTTGGAGGGGAGTGAAGAGTAGGCTGGACAGATTGTTGAACATTTGAATGTCAATAATTACAATCTGGAATTGACTTGCAGTATGAACAGAGTCAGTATACTTTTTCTTGATATGGAGATTGAAGTTTCAGGGAACAAACCAGTGTTCAAATTGTTCAGAAAACACATGGCTGGAAACAGCTTACTCCACACCCTGAGTAGTCACCCTAAACAGCTGAAGTGGAGTATACCTTATCGTGAGATAATGTGAGTGAAGTGGAATTGCAGTATTGAGGGGGATTTTCTAGTGAAACCACACACAATGATAGGGACACTTAAAAAATGTGGCTACCGAGTGGGTACTCAAAATGTCTATACTAAGAGTTAACATTAAGTCAAGCAAAGAGATACTTTTGGTCCCAACAAGAAGCCCTGATCAAATGAGGAAGGCTCTGGGAGGTTGATTACCACCTTTAATACTGAATCAACCATTGTAAATAGGAATTGGAATTTGTTAAAGTGTCATACTATCATAGGTGACTCAGTATCGGATAACCCAGCCATCATTTATCAGGGAAGGTGCTCACTTGCGGACACATTGGTATGTAGTGACATCACCACTATAGTAGAAAATGGATTTATGTGGTGTTTATGTCTGTGGCAAATGCGAGGCATGTTCTAACTCAGTCAGACATAAAGAATATAATGTACCTAACAATAAAACTTGCAGAAAATGTTCTCATTTTATCACATGTGGCACTAATTATGTCATCAATGTGTTGCAATGCCTGTGTGGACTTAAATATGTAGGCAGTACAATCTATCCTGTGCACAAGAGAGTGCTCGAACATATGTGAGCTATTGTCAACCATGATAAACATTTTTTAGTGACAAGGCCCTTTGAAAATTTTATAACGTTTTCATCTTTTATGGTATTGAAAAAGTAGATGTTGACCCACGGGTGGGTGATATAGTTCAGAAGTTCAGGAAAAGAAAATCATCATATATAATAGATTTAACACAAAGCCCTCCCATGGTCTGAACTCTTAGGATATTCATTTAGACTGAATACCAATTGATTAGTTGCAATGTGAAGCTATATTTGTACATTGGAGCCAATTGCCTTTTAGGTTCTAGAGCTCAATTCTTTTAATTTTTAGAATGCAGGAGTGGGTATTAGTGTTTGTACTGCATTTTATTTATCTTTCAGGAGCAGTGGAAGGGACTCTCCAAACCTAGCCTTGATATGGAAGCACAAACTATAGAGAAAAGAGATACTCAAGTTTAGGACATTAGATAGACGTAAGATACTTAATTATCATATTCCTCTCAGTGGATCTGTATGTATAGTTTATACTATGTAACATATTGCAGTGGACACATCATAACCAGGGCACAAAGGGGTAAGTAAATATGTGGCAGTAAGGCAAATTCACAATAGATAAGCTCTGTGAGAATGTATTTAGTTGTTTTCTTCTGTCAACTGATCCTTGAATGGAATATATGAGATAATACACACTGTTTACACGTGCCAATTAAGCTGTAATTGGTAATAACATCAAATTTGAGCTTTGCATAACAGATAGAAAGTGTGTTTAGTAGTACATATGTTAAACATAATGGTTTTTTTGGCCACGTTTATTATGGGGTGAAAATTTGCATAATGTATTTGTTGTAATTTCAGAAGAATTATATGAGATTAGTTGAAATGCAAGCACAGCATTTATCACTGTGTTTCTATGCAAAATACATTGAATATGAGAATGCAGGAAGGAACCGTAATAATATTATAATGATCCCCCTTCATGGGAGAATCCTTTCATGGAATGGGGAGCACTGCTTTTTTTTCAAACAGAAAATACAGTTCTGAGATTTTCTTTTTTAAAAGAAGAAAAGTATACTTTTTGCTACAGGGCTGTGTCTTCCGACACAGCCCCGTAGAAAACGGTAAAATTAATTGACAGGAACCGCTTTAACGGAGGTTCCTGCCAATGTCTTTATCAATGACCGCGAGATAGAGGGTCATTTATAAATCTGACGGGCAGAGTAATCTCAGTCTGACGGGCAAAAAATCCTCTGCCAGGCCAAGGGAGAATATTTTGTCCACCAGAAAATAGTTTGGGCTCGAAGTTACATTCTTCTGTGTACTCCAGGCTATACCAATCCACCCTGTATTTCTATTCCTTATGCAGTTTGTTTCCAGTTTAAATCGATATCACTAAAATCAGTTTATTTTGTAGCTACATATTTTGTGGCATTTTAGAAGGTCTGAAGCAATAATGATGGTGTATATGTTATGTTTTATTTTTGTTGTATTTGTTACACTTTATGAAATTTTATATTTCAGTTGTCCTTCAGTAGTGGATTTTGTTCTTTTCTCGTTTAAAGAATTGTCCATTTGATGCAACAGGTGCAGAACTCCACTAAGATGTTATTTTATGTAAAATATTGATTGATGATTACGTACTGCTAGGAGAACCCATTTCGTATTTGTATTTGAATTGGACAACTAAAGTTGGGCTGATGTTATGTATAGGCTTGAAAATAAAGTGCCTCTCAAACTCTACACGCACTTAGGGGCATATTTACAAGCCACCGGAGTGTCTCTTTTTCTGACACTCCGGTGGCATTGCTCCATACCTCATATTTACAAGGTGGAGTTAAGCCACTTAATGCCACCTTGTAAATATGCCCCTTTCTGCAGCAGTCTGCTGAGGCAAAGGGGCGGGCAATGGGTGTTGCCGTGAGCGTTGCACCGCAATAACCATTGCTTTTTAGCACTGCCCCATATTTACAAGGATGGGGCAGTGCCAAAAACTAAGGCCAGGTAAAACCCAACCTTAAGATGGCAATACGAGGAGAATTTATCAAGTTCTCCTTGTATTGTCATATTTCTATGTGTGCTGCATTCTGCAGGACACAACGAAACAGCAAACCATGTTTAGAGATTGTTTATGTGCAGAATTGTGTCCTTTCCAGCACATAAACAATCACCCCTGCAGTGCAGGAACCCTTGCAACATGGCATAACAGATCCTGCGCTGGCACTAGGCAGCTTTTTTAGCACCAGCGCTAGGGTAAATGTAGGAGTGCACTTTATTTTTGTAAATACAGTGAATCCCTGCATTTTGAAAATGTCTGAGCTTGGTTTTGCCAAATTTGGCTTTTATTCTAAGAGGTGACGTGGGCCAGAAACATAGGACTCCACTATTCATACCAATTATTAACCCAATGGAAAAGTAATTTAACCTAAGTAACCAGCTAAATACTACACACAAAACGCACAATTATTCAGGACCCAGGCATGTCTAACTCCTCCTGTCCTGTTGCAGTGCCATGAACTGGGTTTTTTCCGTGCCCTATATATATGATATTGAACAGAGAGTTTTCAAAATGTAGTAGCCCTTGCCAACTGTCTTTGAATCAATGCTAGCACCATGCCTTTGACACAGACTGCCACACAATGCAGGAGCTTCTTCCCTTGCTTTTTGCCGCTATGATGAGGAGAAAAAGATAATTCTTCAGTTGTGAACAATGCTACTGAGGATTTCAAATTTGGGGTTTCTCTGAAGTTCCTGTTTTGATGTAGGGCCCGATTCACAGAACTAACTTAAGACAAAATCTTAAACTTACTGGCATTTTGGTATTCACAGAAGGCACTTACTCATGTTGGTTTTCACAGAAGTCACTCATTTTGGTATTCACAGAATGCACTTACTCATCAATGAGTAAGCTACTCATCAAGGAGTAAGTGGCATATGTATGAAGCCCATTTCCCGTTTGCAGGCCGATTCTCAGAATTGGCCCATTTGCGAACGGGAAAAAGCCTTTTGGGATGTATCATCCCAAAAGGTCCTTGCAAAAAAAGGAATCGCAAAATTTGTGATTCCTTATTTTGCGAAAGCATTTAATGAATTGCAAATTACGATTCCTTAAATGCAATGTAAAAATCGCCCAAGTTGTGCAATTTCTCCTTTTGAAATCGCAAATTAACACCAACTTCAAGTTGGTGGTAATTTGCGATTTCTTTGAAACATGCACGTTTCTTGCATTTTTCAAAGTGCCATGTGCCACACATACATGCTCTTGGGGCATGTATGTGTGCCACATGTGCACACATGCACATTTCAGGGGTGCAACAGGGTGTCCTTTTGACACCCTGGCACCCTTGAGAATCGCAAATTGAGAATGTCTTCCTATTCATTCCTATGGGCCTCTAGGCCCATAGGAATGAATGAGGAGGTATTAGTTAATTGCGAATCACAATTTGCGATTCTCAATTAAGGACTATGTAGGATTCGCAAAATTATTTGTAAATCCTACATACATAGCGTTTTGCAGAATCACAAATGTATCTTTTGATACATATGCCCCTGAGTGCCTTCTCTGAATACCAAAATGAGTAAGTGCACTTACTCATCAATGAGTAAGTTATTCATCAATGAGTAAGTGCCTTCTGTGAATACCAAAATAAGTAAGTGCACTCACTCATCAAGGAGTAAGTTTGTGCCTTCTGTGAATACCAAAATGATAGTAAGTGTAGGATTTTGTGTTAAGTCAGTTCAGTGAATCGGGCCCGTCGTTTGCCTGTAGGAATGCTGTTCTCTCTCAGAGCAGGCTGCGTGATAACAAGAAAGATCAAAGGCTAAGGGCAGTGAAGTTTCCAACCTAAGTGAAATCATTCCTTCAGCCATGTGCAGTGTGGGGGTTGTCTCTTAGGATTGGCTAGGCCCTGTGCTCAAGTCTTACAAGTGGACAACTTACATGGACATGCTCTCCAGCCATCTACAGTGGTAATTGTCCACCAGGTGTTCACCCAACCAGCGGTGGTTATCCACTCTTCACTGGGCATGACGTTAGACTGTGTACAGTGAGGGTTGGCCACAAGTCCAGCATCAAAACTACTATGGGAATCCAAGCACTTCTGCCCTGCTGCACTTTGTCAGAGATGGTACACAGCTGAGTTTGGCAGCAGGGCCTAGTGTCTGGCCATAGCAGCAGAGGGTGGATGCAGGACTACACCCAATCTGATGATATAAGGTTGGCAGGGCTTAGAACTAAAAAGTGACAAGCTCTTTTATTGATTTGGTGGGTGGTCCTCAAAAGAACATCTTATTTTTTTGTGTTTGATTTTTTTGTCTTTTTTGTTGCTTCATGCTTTACATGAACACCTTTCAAGACAAATGGCCACTTGAAACTGTAATTATTTTTAATTGTTGGTATCTTTGGTAGTGCTCCTCCATTTTTTAGTTCCCAATCCTTGGATTTGTTTCTTTGCACCAGAATTTCATTTTGCACTCAGTGCGATAAAGTGAAAAGGTTCTGGGGTCTGTAGTTTTCTCTTTTTCTTTCTGCAGCACCTCTTCTGGAATATTTAGTGAATCCTGCAGCCTATAATTCTGGTATTTGTAATTTTCCTTCCGATTTTCCAGAAATCTCAGTTACTCCTTTTTATGCTCTGACTTTAGATGGCGTGTTGTGGAAAAAGTCCTAAAGGAGTACATGCCTCTTTGCCCCCTGTTTAATTTCTGAACTAAGAGTTTGTAGGTAAACCTCCTCACGTTCAAGCTCTCCTTTCTAGGGAGATGAGTGAAAAACTTTCAAATTATGGAATTCATGGTTTCATCCCCTAATTTCACACTTCCCCAGTACAAATCTCTTCTTTTTCTTCCTCTGAAGAAGTTGATGATGTTCCAGGAAGTTCCTTATAAGCTGTGTAAGCCAATGGTCATATTGTAAAGTAGAACTGACTATCTTAAAAAAAACATACCTGGCCGCAAATATCATATATCCAAAAGCATAGCAAACAATACAAAATACATTTATCCACTACAGTCACATCACAAAAATCAAACACTACACTAACTGCACTATATGGGTGGTGGCTGCCCAAAACAGGCATGCCAATGCCCCCACCACGACATCAATTACAGTCTTTCTGCCCCTACCCTGGGGAGCATATGGGTGCGGTAGCTCCCAATCTGCCCCCTCCTCCCCAGGGGGGGCAGAAAGGCCACTAGAAACCATAGATTGTTTTCTTCATTTGTGTAGGGATGGGGGCTGCCAAAAATGAGCATGCAAATACCCCACCCACCCCCAGAGAAATTCCAGTCTTTCTGCCCTCCGGTGCGGCAGATGGGGGCAGTGGCCCCTGATCTGTCCCAAGAGAGGGCAGAAAGCCCACAAGGTGCCAGAGATTATGCTGGCTTTTTTATGTGCGGGGGCTGCCAGAATGGGCATACCAAGGCCCCCACCCACACAAAAATAGCCACAGTCATTCTGTCCCCCTTTGGGGGCATATCGGGGCAAACCCTCCCCCCGCCGATTCCCCCCAGGGTGGCAGAAAGCCCACTAGGCACCAACATCTTTTTTTTAGCAATGTGCCGAGCTCTAGATTTTGAACCCTAACTCTCCAGCACCTAGGAAAACCTAGCAAACCTATACATTTTTGAAAAAATGTAGACACCCAGGGGAATCCAAGCTGTGGTGACTTAACTAGCTCTCACCAGGTTCTGCTATCCAGAACCCCTTGCAAACCTAAACATTTGTCTAAAAAACTAATTTTACTCACATTCCTGTGGTGGAAAGTTTTGGAATCTGCAGGGAGAGGGGGGGGTTAGGGGGATGGGAGGGGAGGCTGGGGGAGGGAAGTGGGGGAGGGGGGAGCATCTAAAAGAAATTCAAAAAACAGAACCCGAGTCAATCTAAGTTTTACTTTTTATCCAATACTCTCATGGACGAGGGCAATAGAAATCAAGTCAGATCAAACACACTGTCAATATGAGCTGAGGGCATTGGCAGATAATGGCCCGCTAAATATAGGACCATGGGGAAGTTAACTGTACGAACTTGGAATGTTTCAGGACTCTTAGATAGTGATAAATGCCAACGGCTGGGAGAGATAATATACCGAAACCCAGCAGATATCATCTGCCTTTAAGAGACGCACCTGCCCTGGCTGAAAAGACACCTTCTCAAAATCAGGGGATATAATCTATTAGCATGTACCACACAAACCTCCAATATTAGGGGGGTAGCAGTGCTTGCTAAAACTTTTCTGGGACAGGCCACCCATAAAATAGTAGATACTCATGGCAGATGGGTAATTATCAAACTAGGCATTGGTATCACTATCTGCTCTATTTACGGATCTAATCAGGATGATCCAACTATATTTGAGACACTTGAGCTCGAGCTAGCACCTATACAGGGCCCACTTATATTATGTGGTGATCTAAACATATCGTTAGGCCCTCGATTCAGTAGTCATATACACCCTCACTATATTGGCCGTAAGCCACGAGTCTTTAAAGCTCTTAGTAGACTTTGCGATAGCTTTGGGTTAAGCGATGTAGGGGACCTAAAAAACTATCCGGACCCTGGCTACACTTATTATTCCTTCCCCCATAGCAAATATGTCCGGATTGACTATATGTTTGCTACTAGTGATTTGGCTGACAATGCTACAATTATAAAGGAATCTAAAATTATCTCGGACCATAATGCTCTAACTCTCACTATTAAACTTAGATCCATTAAGAGGGAACGCAGAATCTGGACATTTGATAGGAAGTGTTAGCTAACAAAGATTACATTACTCACATTACTAGCTGGGCCCAAGAGTTTTTTGATATAAACAGATATAGTGCCTCTAGGGTTGTTGTATGGGATAGTTTTAAAGCGGCTCTAAGAGGCGAAACTACGAGCTATCAAGCTAGAATACGGAAGCAAAACAATTTGGGATATCATCAACAATTGGCTGATCTGACTAGAGCCGAGGAGGAGCACATTGCACAAATAGCTCAAGGCGAGAATGGGAAACTAGCTATGCACCGCCTGCTAGTGTTAAAAACTGAGCTTAACTCTGGCTTGACTCAAAAAGCTGCTGAGACATATAAAGCACATCGGAAAGAAGTGTACGAGAACAGGGAAAAAGTTGGCAAACATCTCGCACTACATACACGCCAACAAATGTCCCATAATGCCATCACAAAGATACAATCACAAGTGCAGACGTTCACACAAACACCAGAAATAATTGATGCATTTCAACAATACTATCAGACCCTTTACCAGGATGATAAGAAAACCAGCAGGGTAGACGCAGATTTGTTTTTAAAAGATCTTCTTGAGCAACCAGAGGTAAACAAGACTTTAGATGATAATACCAGAGAAGAGCTTGAGAAAGAAATTACCCTTATAGAAGTCCAACTTGCACTGTCTTCACTGGCTTCTGGGAAGGCGGCAGGTCCCGATAAAATACCTCTGGAACTATATAAAATTCTCAGTCATACCCTGGGCCCACTAATATACGATCTATTTTTAGGGATCCAATGGAGTGGTATCCCACCCACCTCATGGATTCTCTGTAAAGGTAGCAACTCTTTGGAACTCACTCCCTTTAAGTTTGCGTTCTGAGCCATGTCTCTTGCGTTTTCGTAAACATCTGAAAACTTTTCTTTTTTGTTAACCGCTGTCCCTCTATTCACTTAAGTATTACTCTGTTTGGTTAAGCGCGGGATGCTCCAGGGTAACCATGCGCTATACAAGACTGCCTTAATAATAATAATAATGGAGAGAAACAAATATAATTTTCTTTCCAAAAAAGGGCAAACCTCAGGATCAATTATCATCATATCGCCCGATTTCCCTAATCAATTCTGACTCCAAATTATACGCTAAAATAATGGCCACGGGTCGTCGAACATCTGGTCTCCCCATGGCAGCACGGGTTTATTCCCGGCAAAGGTACGACCGACCATACTCGGAGAGCAATCTCCCTGTTTGATGTAATGTCTGCAACAGGAGGCCAGATGTCGATGATCCTTCTGGATGTCGAGAAGGCCTTTGACCGGGTGACCTGGAATTTCTTATGGGCTGCCCTGACGCAGTATAATTTTGGCCCCAAATTTGTCAAATCTATAATGGCTATGTATTCTAAACCAATAGCAAAATTACAAATAATGGGCTCTGAATCAAGTATAATTAGAATATCCAGAGGCACACGCCAAGGCTGTCCCTGTTCTCCAATATTATTTGCCCTGTATATAAATCCTTTAATTCTGAAACTTTTAGAGAACCCACTAATCACACCTATAGTTGTTAACAAATTTGAAACTAAAGTATTGGCCTATGCCGATGACATTGCGGTACTAACGCCTAATCCTTCCGTGGCAATATCAGAAATAGAGGCAGTAACGCAAGCCTATGGACGCTGCTCTGGATATTCTCTGAATAAAGAAAAAACGATCATCCTATGTACGGATAACATTATTTGTAATGATCATAGGAAAACTAATAATGCTACATACCTAGGTGTTAGCATAAGCCCAGATGTCATACAAACCTCTCAACTCAATTATGAGCCATTACTAAACACTATAAAGAAAGACCTAGATCGGGTTAATAGTTTACAGTTGTCGATAATTGGCAGAGGAAACTTTTTAAAAATGAATATCTTGCCAAGGGTGCTTTATCTTTTTCGGGCTATTCCATTGATGCCTGAGGAAAAGGTCCTCAAAATACTAGACTCTCTTATGTCCAAATTTATGTGGCAACAGGGCAAAACTAGAAGATCCTTGAAGCTTCTGTCACTACCACAGAACAAAGGTGGACTAGCAGTTCCAAACATTCTGCTATATCTCTGGGCTTCATTCCTCCAACAGATGGCCCCTCTTCTTTATGAGAAACCTAGCTTAGAGACCATGGAGGATGCACCTATTCCATCTATATATGAGTTATCCCTAGGGAAAAAAGCTAAAGGTCTTTTTCTGAGACAAGTAGAGAGAAGTTATTACAAGAAAAACAAATTTAAAGTTATCACAAGTGCCTGGACAATCTGGTTAAGGACAACGAAGTATATGCACATCCCAAAGCTTAATAGGTATTCTCCCCTATGGCATTCTAACCTTTTTCCCGAACTAGGGAGCGATGTTATCGCAAAGAAATGGCGTTCTGTAGGAATTATCTCAGTTGGCGACCTTTTGGGTGCGAATGAGGCTTATACCTTTACAGATCTACAACAAAAATGTCATATTTCACATGGGGACTACTTTAAATATTTGCAGATTCATACTATGCTCAAACATAAGGACCCTAATATTAACTCGGAGAAAATTGAAATTATCGATACCATCGCTAAAAAAACTGCAAGAATAGGTACAATCTATGATCAACTACTGGATAAAGTACAAGATGATCTAGAACATACAGAAACAGCGTGGGCAGACCGACTTGACAATCCGAATGTAGATATTGACATGAGTCTCTGCCTATTATCACGACTACTTATGTCAGCTAGTTTAAAAGCCCAGACCTATAAAACTATCTATAATCTATACTATTCTCCGGCCAAATTATATGCCTGGGGCAAAAGAGAGATAGATCACTGCCCCAGATGTTTTAAAGGCCCGGCAACGCTTATTCACATGTTCTGTGAATGCGACCAATTAACACTTATTAAAAAAATGATCTGTGAATTCTGGGAAGAAGTGTTTGGCCATAAAATACCCGACTCCCCTACTTTATATCTGCTAGGCACTGATAATACACTAAACCTGAGCAGGGAAGAAGAGGACATGCTCTTTATAAGCTCTGTAGTCCTCCGGGTAATACTAGCATCACGGTGGAAAGACTCAGATCCACCGAGTTTTCAAATGTGGTTAGCACGTCTGCTTGGGGTCTTCAATCAGGAGAGTGCCATTTATGCCACCAGAGGGCTAAGATCCGCTAAGCGTGCCATGGCGATCTGGCAACCCATCACTAATTAGAGGAGGAGGCTTAGCCCAGTGTGATAGTGTGATAATGAATTACTCTAATATTTATTTTTATATGTTTTATTCATTGCCCCTTTTTCTTTTCTTTTCCATATTTTTTATTTCACTCACCCTCTCAATATGAGAATGAAAACGAATCATACATGAAAGGAATTGTTTATTATACAATATTATTGTATTTGGACTCCTTTTTCTGTTTGTACCTGTTTTATCTGGTTCTGACAAATAAAACATTATAAAAAATAAAAAAAAAGGAATCTGCATGGATCCACAAAATTCAACCCATCCCGCGTTCCCCAAAGTCTTCCAACAAAAATGGAACCTCACTTGTATGGGTAGGCCTTGGGCCCGCAACAGGAAATGTCCCATAACGCAACGTGGCCACAACACAATTTCACAGTGAAACCTGACCCTTTCTTTGCAAAGTGCCTAGCTCTAGATTTTGAACCCTTACTCTGCAAGCACCTAGGGACACCTAGCAAACCTATACATTTTTTAAAACTAGACACCCGGGGGAATTCAGGATCGGGTGACTTGACTGTCTCTCACCAGGTTCTGTTAACCAGAATCCTTTGCAAACCTACAAATTTGTCCAAAAAAACAAATTTTCCTCAAATTTCTGTGATGGAAAGTTCTAGAATCTGCATGGATCCACAGAATTCAACCCACCCCGCGTTCCCCAAAGTCTTCCAACAAAAATGGTACCTCACTTGTATGGGTAGGCCTTGGGCCCGCGACAGGAAATGTCCCATAACGCAACGTGGCCACACCACAATTTCACAGTGAAAAATGACCCTTTTTTTGCAAAGTGCCTAGCTCTAGATTTTGAACCCTTACTCTGCAAGCACCTAGGGACACCTAGCAAACCTATACATTTTTTAAAACTAGACACCCGGGGAATCCAGGATGGGGTTACTTGACTGGCTCTCACCAGGTTCTGTTAACCATAATCCTTTGCAAACCTACAAATTTGTCTAAAAAAACACATTTTCTTCAAATTTCTGTGATGGAAAGTTCTGGAATCTGCATGGATCCACAAAATTCAACCCACCCCACATTCCCCAAATTCTTCCAACAAAAATGGTACCTCACTTGTATGGGTAGGCCTTGGGCCCGCAACAGGAAATGTCCCATAACGCAACGTGGCCACACCATAATTTCACAGTGAAAAATTACCCTTTTTTTGCAAAGTGCCTAGCTCTAGATTTTGAACCCTTACTCTGCAAGCACCTAGGGACACCTAGAAAACCTATACATTTTTTAAAACTAGACACCCGGGGGAATCCAGGATGGGGTGACTTGACTGGCTCTCACCAGGTTCTGTTAACCATAATCCTGTGCAAATCTACAAATTTGTCCAAAAAACACATTTTACTAAAATTTCTGTGTTGGAAAGTTCTGGAATCTGTGTGGATCCACAAAATTCCACCCACCCCGCGTTCCTCAACATCTTCCGAAAAAAATTGTACCTAACTTGTGAGGGTAGGCCTACTGCCCACGGCAGGAAATGGCCCAAAACACAACGTGGACACACCACATTATCCCAGTGAAAACTGACCCTTTTTTTGCCAAGTGCCTAGCTGTAGAATTTGAACTCTAACTATACCTACACCTCAGGAAACCTAGCAAACCTATACATTTTTTAAAACTAGAATCCAGGAGGGGGTGAATGACTGGCTCGCACGAGATTCTGTTACCCAGCATCCCTTGCAAACCTCAAAATTTGTCTCAAAAAAATGGCACCTCGCTTGCATGTGTGGGTCAAGGACTCGCAACAGGCAAGCGCCCAAAACCTATTGAGGCGACATCAAAATTACCTTTTGCATACCAACCTGGTTTTCCTAGGGGGTCCCATGAGTTTTTTACCCGGGGCCATCTAGGGAATCCAACCAAACCCACACATTTCTGGAAAGTAGACCCCCAGGGGAGTCCAGCGAGGTATGGCTTGCGTGGGACCCCCAACATTCGCCTACCCAGAATCCCCTGCAAACCTCAAATTTCGCTGAAAAAAATTACTTTTTTATCAAATTTCTGTGTGGGAAAGTTCTGGAATGTGCATGGATCCACAAATTTACTACCACCCAGCGTTCCCCTAGGTGTCTCGATTGAAATGGTACCTCACTTGTGTGGGTAGGCATAGTGGCTGCAACAGGAAATGGCACAAATCGTACTGTTGAGACTTCAAAAAAACCTATAACAAAACTACCTGGTTTTGGGGGTTCACTTGGGGTTTTGGCCCTGGGCTTGCCGCCATCTAGGGAAACCTACTAAACCCACACATTTCTGAAAACTATACACCATGGGGAGTACAATGAGGTATGGCTTGGGTGGATCCCCGAATGTTTCCCTGCCCAGAAATCCCAGAAAACCTCAAATGTATCTGCACAAAACAAATGTTCCACATATTTTTGTGGGGAATCACTGTGGCTTCACAAATGTCCTACCCCACAGCGTTCTCCTTAGTGTCCCAAGCAAAATGATACCTCACTTGTGAGGGTGTCCAATGCAGAATTGGCTAAAAATGTATTTTTAGAAAAATGTAGTGCTTACAGTTCTCGGTGCTATACGCTTACTCCCTATGTTTTGGGCTCTTCCCAGTCACAGGCCCTTACCCCACCCACACAAGTAAGGTATCATTAAACTCGGGAGACTGAGGAGAATGCTGTGGGGTAGGACATTTGTGCAACCAGAGTGATTCTACTCAAAAATATGTAGAAAATGTGTTTTTCAGCTATGTTTGAGGTTTGCAGGGCATTCTGGGTAGGAAAACGTTTGGCGACCCATGCAAGCCATCCCTCGCTGGTCTCCCTAGGGTGTCTAGTTTTCAAAAATGTGTGGATTTGGTAGTTTCCCAAGTTGGCAGCCAAGCCGGGGGCCAAAAACCCAGGTTACCCCCCTTGTGAAACCAGGTTGTTTTGTGATAGGTCATTTGATGTCTCCTCAATAAGTTTTGGGCTCTTGCCTGTCGCGGTTACTTGACCCACCCATGCAAGCTAGGCATCATTTTTATTGGGAAACCTGGGGGAACACTGGGTGGTAGGAAATCTTTGGATCCACATAGTATCCAGAACTTTCCCACATAGAAATTTTAGAAAAAATGTGATTTTTTTCTGAAAAAGTTGAGGTTTACCGGGCATTCTGGGTAGTAAAACAATGGGGAACTCACGCATGCCATACCTCACTGTACTGCCCCGGGTGTCTAGTTTACAGAAATGTGTGGGTTTGGTAGTTTTCCAAGATGGCCGCCGAGCCCGGGGCTAAAAACCCAGGTGACTCCCTTGCAAAACCAGATTGTATTGTGATAGTTCATTTTGATGTCTCCCAAAATGTTTTGGGCCCTTGCCTGTCACGGGTACTGGACCCACCTGGATGAGTGAGGTATCATTTTTATCGGGAGTCCGGGGGAATGCTGTGTGGTAGGAATTTTCCAGATCCACGTAGATTCCAGAACTTTGCCACTTTGAGGTTTGCAGGGCATTCTGGGTAGAGTAACGTTGGGGGACCCACACAAGCCATACCCCACAGTCTACAAGTATCTGCAAATGTCCTAGCCACCCAGCATTCCCCCAGGTCTCCTGATAAAAATTATACCTTACTTGCGTGGGTGGGTCAAGTACCCGCGACAGGCAAGGGCCCAAAACGTATTGAGGAGACATCAAAATGACCTATCACAAAACAACCTGGTTTTGCAAGGGGGGTCACCTGGGTTCTTGGCCCTGGGCTCGCCGCCATCTAGGGAAAACTACCAAACCCACACATTTTTCAAAACTAAGATCCGGGGTTTAATAGGTTTCCCTAGGTGCCGGCAGAGATAGGGTTAAATAACAACAGCTAGGCACTTTGCAAAAGAAGGATCATTTTTCACTGAGAAAATGTGGTGTGTCCACACTGCATTTTGCACCATTTCCTGTCACGGGCACTAGGCCTACCCACACAAGTAGGGTGCCATTTTTCTCTGAACACTTTCAGGAATGCGGGGTGGGTGTAATTTTGTGGATCCACGCAGATTCCAGAACTTTCCCCCACAGAAATGAGGGGAAAATGTGTTATTTTTGACAATTCTTTAGGTTTGCAAGGGATTCTGGGTAACAGAACCTGGTGAGAGCCAGTCAAGCCACCCCTTCCTAGATTCCCCTGGTTGTCTGGTTTTCAAAAATGTATATGTTTGCTAGGTTTCTCTAGGTGCCAACAGACCTATAGTTCAAAAACTTTTCATTGTGAAATTGTGGTGTGTCCACGTTGCGTTCTGTGCCGTTTCCTATCGCGGGGACTAGGCCTACCCACACAAGTGAGGTACCATTTTTCTCAGAAGACTTTGGGGAATGCGGGGTTTATGGAATTTTGTGTTTCCACCCAGATTCCAGAACTTTCCACAACAGAAACCTGAGTAAAATGTGTTTTTTTACAATTGTTGAGGTTTGCAAGGGATTCTGGGTAACAGAACCTGGAGAGAGCCAGTCAAGTCACCCATCCTGGATTTCCCTGGGTATCTAGTTTTTAAAAATGTATAGGTTTGCTAGGTTTCAAATGGTGCCGGCAGAGCTAGGGTTAAAAAACTACAGCTAGGCACTTTGCAAAAAAAAGGTAATTTTTCACAGTGAAATTGTGGTCTGTCCACGTTGCGTTTGCACCAATTTCTGACGCAGGCACTAGGCCTACCCACACAAGTGAGGTACCGCTTTTCTCAGAAGACTCTGGCAAATGCAGGGTGGGTGGAAATTTGTGGATCCACGCCGATTACAGAACTTTCCACCACAGAGAAGTGAGAACATTTTATTTTTTTGGCAATTTTTTAGGTTTGCAAGGTATTCTGGGTAACAGAACCTGGTGTGAGCCAGTCGAGTCACCCCATCCTGGATTACCCTTGGTATCTTGTTTTTAAAAATATATAGGTTTGCTAGGTTTCCATAGGTGCCGGCAGAGCTAGGGTTCAAAAACTACAGCTAGGCACTTTGCAAAAGAAGGGTCATTTTTCACTGTGAAAATGTGGTGTGTCCACACTGCATTTTGCACCATTTCCTGTCACGGGCACTAGGCCTAACCACACAAGTATGGTGCCATTTTTCTCTGAACACTTTCAGGAATGCGGGGTGGGTGTAATTTTGTGGATCCACGCAGATTCCAGAACTTTCCCCCACAGAAATGAGAGGAAAATTTGTTATTTTTGACAATTCTTTAGGTTTGCAAGGGATTTGGGGTAACAGAACCTGGTGAGAGCCAGTCAATCCTTCCTGGATTCCCCTAGTTGTCTAGTTTTCAGAAATGTATAGGCTTGCTAGGTTTACCTAGATCCCGGCAGACCTATAGTTCAAAAACTACAGCTAGGCACTTTGCAAAAAAAGGGTAATTTTTCACTGTGAAATTGTGGTGTGAACATGATGTGTTTTGCCCCGTTTCCTGTAGTGGGCACTAGGCCTACCCACTAAAGTGAGGTATCATTTTTCTTAGAAGACTTCGGGGAACACGGGTTGGGTGGAAATTTGTGGATCAACGCAGTTTCCAGAACTTTTCACCACAGAAATGTTAGTAAAATGTGTTTTTTGGGACAATTTTCTAGGTTTGCAAGAGATTCTGGGTACAAGAACCTGGTGAGAACCAGTCAAGTCTCCCCATCCCGGATTCTCCTGGGTGTCTAGTTTAAAAAAGTGTATGGGTTTCCTA
This sequence comes from Lissotriton helveticus, assembly GCF_964261635.1. Lineage (NCBI taxonomy): Eukaryota > Metazoa > Chordata > Amphibia > Caudata > Salamandridae > Lissotriton > Lissotriton helveticus. The sequence continues at coordinate 778,018,717 of NC_136063.1, read as the reverse complement.
GATTTCCATAGGTGCCGGCAGAGCTAGGGTTCAAAAACTACAGTTAGGCACTTTGCAAAAAAGGGGTCATTTTTCATTGTGAAATTGTGGTGTGTCCACTATGCGTTCTGTGCTGTTTCCTGTCGCGGGGACTAGGCCTACCCACAAGACTTTAGGGAATGCGGGGTGGGTGGAACTTTGTGTATCCACCCAGATTCCAGAACTTTGCACAACAGAAATGTGAGTAAAATGTGTTTTTTTTTTACAATTGTTTAAGTTTGCAAGGGATTCTGGGTAACAGAACCTGGAGAGAGCCAGTCAAGTCACCCCATCCTGGATTTCGCTGGGTATCTAGTTTTTAAAAATGTATAGGTTTGCTAGGTTTCAAATGGTGCCGGAGGAGCTAGGGTTAAAAGCTACAGCTAGGCACTTTTTAAAAAAAAGGTAATTTTTCACAGTGAAATTGTGGTCTGTCCACGTTGCATTTTGCACCAATTTCTGACGCAGGCACTAGGCCTACCCACACAAGTGAGGTACCGCTTTTCTCAGAAGACTCTGGGGAACGTAGGGTGGGTGGAAATTTGTGATCCACGCCGATTCCAGCACTTTCCACCACAGAGATGTGATGAAAATTTATTTTTTTGGCAATTGTTTTGGTTTGCAAGGTATTCCGGGTAACAGAACCTGGTGAGAGCCAGTCGAGTTATCCCATCCTGGATTACCCTTGGTATCTTGTTTTTAAAAACATATGGGTTTGCTAGGTTTCCATAGTTGCCGGCAGAGCTAGGGTTCAAAAACTATAGCTACGCACTTTGCAAAAAAAGTGTAATTTTTCATTGTGAATTTGTGGTGTGTTTATGTTGTTTTTGAGCCGTTTCCTGTCGTGGGCACTAGGCCTACCCACATAATTGAGGCACCATTTTTATCAGGAGACTTAGGGTAACACATATTTGTAGAGCAACTGTTATTACCTATTGACTTTTGAATTATTTCTGCCTTCCACATGAAAGACAATGTGTAAAAAATAAGCCCTTTTGAAAAACGAGATATAATTCCCATGCTGCTATGGGTATTCCAAATTTCGGAAATGTGCAAATATCTACTGTTTCTGAACTCTATATCTTGTTCCCATTTCAGAAATACATATGTGTCTCTCATACTGACTTTTCCATGTATACATTTTCCCAGAATAATTGCTAAATACCAGGGGCCTCATTTATGAAAAGTGACGCATCGCTGCGTGAAAACAGCAATGCGTTACTTTTTATTGCGCCCTCCTTGCGACACCAATGATGCGTCATATTTACAGTATGACGCATCATTGCACAAGGAGTTACAGATACGTCAGTATTTTTGACGTATCTGTATGGCGCATTGCTGGGGTGTGTCACAAAAGTGACGCAACTCCAGCAATGAGTCCTTTCACATGGGGCAAGCCCCATGTGAAAGGGCCTGCGTCAGTCTTACGCCTGCTGTGAGGCAGGCGTAAGAAATGGACTCATTTGCGTCCTAGAAGTGGTGCAGTGAAATCTTATGGATTTCACTTCGTCACTTCTATGACCTTTTCTTGCGTCCAAGTCCTATATGTCCCCACAACCAGTAAAGTTTTGCGGATGTAACATTATATTGCTTTCAAACATCTGTCATAATTAGAAGAAGTTACAGGTAAAAATATTGACACAAATGGCAGTTTTTTCAACTAATTTTATTTTTTTCTATATTTAACTGTTAATTTTTATAAATAAAACTTGAAGGAGATTTAGAATTTTGTCTACTTTTCTAAATTGTATAGATTTCCAGGATCTATTATTGCTTTCATACCCATTTCTACCATTAACTGGAAAGAGGTTGAAAGCACACAAAATAGCAAAAATAGTATATGTCCCAGAAAAATGCCAGAACTGTGTAAAATATTTTGGTTTTCTGACATAAGTCTGTCATTCCCTAAGAGCTGAGAAAATGGTGATTTCAGCCCACAATCTCTTTTTATAATACCATTTGCATGGAAAAAAACAGACGCTTTCATTTGCAGCACTTTTTACCATTTTTCCCAAAATAAACTAAATTTAGCTGTATTTTGGCTGATTTCTGTGTCCCCTCCAGGAGAATCCACATACCCTTGATACTGTTAGAGTCCCCATGTACGAAATGGATGCAAATTTGGTGTGCATACCTTATGTGGTCAAAAAGTTACAGGAGCCTAAACGCAAACTACCCTGAATAGCCCAAAAAAAGGGGGGGAAATGCTAGCAACAAAGGGGTTAAATAGTACTATAAAACACACAAGATAATGGACAGAATGTTGCACAATGGCAAAACATTCACCCCCAGTCACAGATCTGGGTTTAATCCATCATTATTTTGCTCACCAAGCCACCCCAGTTCAGACATGGCCATATGCAAATCAGTCTTGACCATGTGCCTCATGGGAACAGTCCAGCCCGAACTGCCAAGCCATGTCTTTCCTGGACCAGAATCAAGCATCCTAGGACCGGTTTCTGGCTCTCATCCGTCTTCAGCCAGGATAGATTGACTCCAGTGGCTTAGTGAGCAAGGGTCCCACGTCTGGGCATACCCTTCCCACATAGGGTGAACAGCAAAACACACAAGATGATGGACGGAATGTTGCACAATGGCAAAACATTCACCCCCAGTCAAAGATCTGGGTTTAATCCATTGTTATTTTGCTCACGAAGCCACCCCAGTTCAGACATGGCCATATGCAAATCAGTCTTGACCTTGTGCCTCATGGGAACAGTCCAGCCCGAACTGCCAATCCATGTCTTTCCTGGACCGGAATCAAGCATCCTAGGACCGGTTTCTGGCTATCAGCCGTCTTCAGCCAGGATAGCTTGACTCCAGTGGCTTAGTGAACAAGGTACCCACGTCTGGGCATACCCTTCCCACATAGGGTGAACAGCAAAACACACAAGATGATGGACAGAATGTTGCACAATGGCAAAACATTCACCCCAGTCACAGATCTGAGTTTAATCCATAGTTATTTTGCTCACCAAGCCACCCCACTTCAGACATGGCCATATGCAAATCAGTCTTGACCCTGTGCCTCATGGGAACAGTCCAGCCCGAACTGCCGAGCCATGTCTTTCCTGGACCGGAATCAAACATCCTAGGACCGGTTTCTGGCATGTCGACTGGGCAGAAAAGCGGCGGACAATCTTTCCATCCGCCGCGGTTTCCCCCGCCATAGTAATATGTCGGGGGAAAATGGGTGGCGGGCGGGGAAGGATGTCGGGCGGATCGCCACCGCCCGCATGGCGGTGGCGGTGGCAATCCGCCCGACATCCTAATGGGGTCCATAGTGTTTATAAGTAAATACACATAGTACTTTTAATTAAAAAGTAGAAATATAATCACAAAATATAAGTATTTGCAGAAGTGTGTTTTTATTTATACAAATGTATTTGTTGCAAAAAGACAATCATATATTGAGTACCAAAATATTTTACATTTGCATATATTTTGTACAAATATTTTCATGCATTTTTACTTTTTCATTGACATTTTATTAATTAGTACACATTTTGTAACCAATTTAACATATTTTTATAACATTTTAATATTGTTATATATGTTGGTAAAAATTGGTAAATATTTTTTAACATAATATATTGTAAACATTAAAATTAAAGTTTGTACAAAAATAACATAATTCAAAATTAAAATAGAAAGTACATTTATTTAAAGTATTAATATTATACATAAATTATTAATATGAATAATTATTACATATGCGAACATTTGTTTAGTAAAATTAATACATTCATTAAGAGTTTTTTTTACATAAATGTTTTTTTAATCATAATACATATTATTATGTCATAATATTTATTATTATAATTTTACAATACATCAGAGAAATACAATATTAAAAAAAATATAAGATACAATATATAAAACTGTATCATACTGTTATTTTAATTTATAAATCATTATTTAATGTTAAATGCATTATTAACTCATTTATTTAACATTTTTATTGCTGAGATCTTTATTTGGGTCTTTTATTTTGTAACCGCTCGTTGTCTTTTTGGGTCATTTGCGAAGAGAGAAGCTCGCGGTAGGGAGCTGTTTCGCGTCTGAGAAGGGAAGAGTTATTTTCTTTTAAATTTAACAATTTTAGGTGTGTTTAGCAGGTAGAAGTGTTGTATTTATGGTGTGTGGAGTTACATTTTGAAAGTTATGGTGTTAGTAATTGTTTATTTAGGTATTAATTTTTATTGTTTTTTGTTAGGGTTTTTTGTTAGGGTTTCTGGCCTAGTTAGTATATTTGTGTATGTATTTATTTACTTTAATATCTAGTTAAATATGTATGTAATGGTGTTTTAAAGTGTATTATTTCTACTTTTGTTTGGGTGGGAATGTTTATGTTTCTATTTCAGGTTTTTCCAAGAAGCTTTCTCATTTTATGGAGTATTGCATTTTTTTTTAAAGGAAGTGTATTTGTGTTATATCAACTAATATTTATTTGACACTTCCTTTATTATTCGGGGTTCCTGGAGCGGTTTTTAATCTTTTTAAATTATTTTCAGATTATCTCTTTTTCCAGGATGTTCGAGTTTTTGCCACAGTTGTATTTTTTCATTTTCTTGGGGCCTATTTTTGCACATGGATTTATAACTTACTGGATTATTTTGGAGGAGGTGGAATTTCAGATTACAGTAGTGGAAAAGGTAAGTATTTTTAGTTATATTTTATTGTGGGAGGGAAGTTATGTTATTTTTATTTTGTACTTGTCTTGTTGTTTTGTTGTATAATTATTTTTTTATATATATATTAAAAATATATATATATATATATATATTAGACAAAATAATTATTTAGTTTATTAAAGAAAACTATCTGTTTTTATTGAAAATGTTTTTAGGCTGTTATTTAATTAAATTGGTTTGTTTATTTAGATTAGGGTTTTTGCTATCATTTTTAAGTACTCTAGGCCTCTTGTTGAAGGATAAAGTTGGACTTGTTGTTGTAGATATAGATACATTTGGGCAGTCTGTCGAGATAGTTTAGGTTTTAATTGTATGGCAGATTGTTCCATTCTCAATTCTTGGAAACTTTGTTCTTTTTGTATTGCCATTAAGAGTTTGTGTAGGGTAGGAGTTGTTCGTCCAGTGGAAGCTAAGGAGGCATTATGCCAACCCTCCACTGCGTTGTTTGTTTTGGCTTCTTGGTTTAGTGTTGGTAGATATACATTCCACCAAGTAATTTGGAATTTAGGTTGGCGTCTATTGCCTGATCTGTGCAATCTCCCCACCTAAGTATCCTCAAAATAATCTAGAAGGGGAGCTAATTTTTGTTCATTTTGGTTGTAAAATGGACTTTCTAGTAATATGTTATAGTGCTCAGCCACATCTGTGACTGGCACATAGGCCATGGCTATTAGGTGTTTTATTTGATATGCAAATATTATATTTGTTGCATATTTAATACTAAGGGGGTCATTAGGATGGCGGGTGGACTTTGTCCGCCCGCCACCCTATCGGGAAACGGGACTGTCCGCCATAAGGGTGGGGGTCCTGTGGGGGCAATTAGGATGCGCCCGCCACAGTGGCAGGCGCATCCTGCATTCCTGTCATTGAGGCGGGCGGAGCACTCAGCACTGCCCGCCACAATGCCAGGAAGGGATGTGGTGCACTTCCATGCACAACATGGCATGCACCACGCGATTCCTGCCATGTTGTGCATGGAACTGCTCTGGGGTACCATAGGTACCCCCATGTGCACCCCGAGTCTCTGGGGGCCTGCATCGGGCCCCCAATGTCAAACACCGCATGCCTTTCCATGGCGGCAATGGCATGTCCCCGCCTGCATAGTAATATGGATGGCGGTGTCTAACAGACACAACCACCATATTAAATCCTTTTCTGCCCGGTCAACTCGTTGACCGGGCTGAAAAGCGGCGGAAGGTCTTTACATCCACCACGGTCCCCCCGCCATAGTAATATGGCGGGGGAATTGGGTGATGGGCAGGGTCGGATCACAGGTAGATCACCACTGCCATGCGGTCGGGGGCGATCCGCCCGTGATCCTAATGGGTCCCTAAGTGTGGATTTCTGAAAATGTCTCCACAAACATTGGTTGAAGTGAAAGTAACATCCTTGTATAGATGTGTGAGAGTATAATTTGAGGATGGAGTTTATCATGGCTTGTTCAAAGTCTATCACTATTTTTTGCGGGGAAGAAGTCTGTTGTTTCTTGTTTTATTTAGTCAACATTTCTATGTATGTTGAAGTTTGTTTGTTTGGTAACAAACAATGTATAATAGGAATGCTAGTGTTATGGTATTGCCCATGAATAGTGTACAGTTGATAGAATGGCTTAGGCCATATGCTAAAAGTGCCATCCATCATCCATGTTTGGCCGTCTTTGAGTTTATTTATATTGTTTGCTGTAGCAAACATAATAATCCTTTTATCTTTATTTTGGTTGTCATAGTAGATGTTCTAGCTATTGTTCTTTTGATTGAAGCTATTGTTGGTAATTGACCTCTTGCTTCTCTAGGTACTCTAGGTAATAGTTCTGTAAGTATAACACTTGTGGGCAGTTCTGAAGAGCTACTTAATTCTTTAATGTTTTCTTGAGTTGATCTTACTTCTGTTTCAGAGATATTTGGTGGATGGTTGTGCTCACTTGTATGTATTACACTTTTTTCCCTCGTTGTTACAGGACCATACCATTTGTTTGAGTAATACTTTGAGCATTTCCAGTTTTCTTTCAGCCCTGTTTGCTTTTCTTGGGTGTTAACATACCCCATATAGCACAATAAAAAATTCCCTTTTTGAGATGTAATACATTTTGCATCTTCAGTCATTGTGGAGTGGCAAAATCTAGAAAAAATGTATATAACAATAAATGTAAATCTATGTTATACATTATGATTGAATAATTACAAATGCAGTTTTATTATATACTTACCAATTGTTATATAGTTGAAGTTGACTGAAGAAGGTTCTTTTTTTCGTTGTTGCTGTTCTTTTTGAAGTGGTCTGTGGAAAGAATTTAAATTATATTTTATTTTATGCTTATCAATTTTATGTGGGGGTGGCTTTTTTCAGGATGAATTGGACTTTCATTAATCTTTTATATTTATTTTGTAAACTTTTGTACAAGAGTTAAAAGTGCAAAATGAGTTTTTATGACCTTTCGGACATTTTAGGTGTTTAATACTATTTTAGTTGACAATGTTCTTCTTGTTTTTCTAGTTATATCTGTTGTGAAAAGATAAAGAAATAAAATATATAAGTTATTTCTTTTAGTAAGTAATTTGAGTTTAGGTTACATTTTAAATTAACCGTTTATTTAGAAATACTTATTTACTTACTTGCTGTTTGTTGTAGTAGGCTTTCTTTTACAGTAGTCTTTGAGAGTGTTGAAAATCCGGCAGAGTTTCTAATTCCTGGAATTTTGGTTATAGGTGCAGCAGTTTTCAGTTTAGTTATTTATGTAGTGAGTAATTAATTGGTTGTTGTTTGTCATTGGTTCTTTTTATTTTTTAGTGTTGCTATTGGTTTATTTGATTTTTTTTTAAGTTTGGTCATTGGTTTTCTTGTATGTAATGTGGAGTAAATGTATTTTTTTTTCTTAGGAATGATAGTCTAAATGCGTTTTATTTTAAAAAAGGTATGATATATATTTTATTCATTGAAAATGTTGATTATATTTGTTCTTAAATATTTTCGATTTTGTAATTGTTTTTTTTTATGATGTATACATTTTGTTTGGTGTGTATGTATATAACTTTAATGTGTTGTTAGTATATATGTTGTTTATTATATTTCTAGTGTTGAAAATAGTAGTTTTAATGTGTTTTACAGTTGTCGATATTTTGTTAATGACGATAATTTTGATGTCTATATTTTTGTTTTCGATATTTTGGACATGTTCTATATATATTTTTAACCTTCGATATTTTTTATTTGTGATATTTCTGTTTGCGATATTTGTGTGGTCGATGTTTTTGCATTACGATACTGTGGTATCGATGTTATTGTTTTTTATAGATAAGTATAGAACATCGATATTTTAGTTATCAATATTTTGAACTCGATATAGTTGTATGTCGATTTTTTGCGTTTCGATAATATGTCAGTGATTTATAGGGTAGATGTGTTTTTATGCGCTATTCGCAGGAGTGGTGACTCTGCTTTGGATGTATGCGTGTCTCGAAAGGGTACAGTGCAAGGATGGTGCACTACTGTACATGTACAGGTTGTATGTATGCATGAGTGGAATATATTACTTGAGAGATATAGTGATGTGTAGTGTGTGTGCAGGGACCGCATCTGTTGGGTGTATGTGTGCTTGTATGAAGTACAATATATGAAGAGTGAAGGGTTGGGCAGCATGCACATAGCAAGTGTGTGTGTGTTGGCAGTGTTTTTGTTTTAAAATAAGGACACCCTGGTTGAATATAGGAAAGCTTCAGTACTGAACAGTGTGCGCAGAATCAGGGTGTGTTCTGAATGTATCTGTACATGTGAGGGTACAATGTATACAAGTATTAGTGTTCAACAGAAAGTGTGCTATGAATGAACACTGAGAAAATATGCCTGCAATGGTACATTATATGAAGGATCCTGGTTTCATTTTTGGGATGCCCAGGCCTGCCTGGTAAATACAAGAGGAGGAGAGGAATACCCCCAGACAAATATTTATATTTATATTTCTGGATTCCTGCGAGCTGGGTGGGACTAAAGTGAGGCTGTGACCGGCAGGTCTAGTCACACTGAGGGATGGACCCTGACTAACCCCCGTGAACCATGAGGATGCTGAGGAGGATGATGCACACTCATGGGACTCCAATTGGGAGCCAAAGGACTGAATTTCCCCCACTAGGAATGACTTGACTTACTGCATGACTTGGAGCTGAAAATTGCCCCAATTGTAGGGACAAACAGCTGCACCACTCCTGAGAGTGAGACTAGGCCCGCCTGATGCCTGCCGCTTGTACAGCGAGCAGCCCAACTTCGCAGAGCAGGATTGGATCTTGCGCTGTGGGCACCCACTCTGACACTGAGTGCTTTTGTGTTGCAAGAACAGGTAAGACTTGAACTAGGGTCTTTGGGTTCCCAGGGGAGTCACTGCTGAAGGTGCTGCAGCACTATAGACACTTTTGACTGAACTCCTAAAGAGTCAAATGGAAACTCTTGAGTCCAGCATAATAGTTTGCATTCCCTGAAGCAGCCACCAGTGAATGGGAAATAACCCTGAACAAAAAGGAGGGTGGGACAGGAATTCCCCTTATAGCTACTAGAGTCCTGACTTCAAGGGGGATTGCATTTGAATGTCGCATCTCTTTGCATGTGTAGAATAACATACAAAAACTACTTTTTATTATAAAAGCAAATATTTGGCTGGACATTCATTTCTTGTTCGTACTGATTGCACTGTGAGTTATGATTCATGTTCACTGATCTGTATCTACATCCCCCGAGGGAGCCTTGACTGCTCAACCACAGCTACCACTAAAACTGTAGCAGGGGTTCTTGACTCAGTTGAACGGGATCAAAAGTCAGTCAGGCCCCAGGACATCAGGAGTTAAAGGTCTCAACCACCTCAATTGGGCCCAATAGCCCTGAATGCCCCATGGCCCTCTGAAAGGAGATCTGACAATTGTTGGCATCATAGAGGTATGTGTAGTAGACAGTGAATACATCATTTATGCCCGATTGTGAGTAGAGAAGTGGGCCCTCCTAATGTTGGATAGCTATAATTGTGTTGTACCTGAATTAACCTTTTTAATAAATGGCCTGACTTGTCTCACTCTGAATGCCTCAAAACCATGTATTCCTTGTAAAATTGTAAATCTAGGGATATATTTACAATTCCCTTGCAGCACTTTTATGCTGCCAGAGAATCACTTTTGTGATGCTCCGGAGGCGCAGTGTGCCAGCCCACATATGCAAGACCTGGTAAAGCCACCCTGCGTGGCTTTTCATGGCCTAGTGAATATGGAGTAAGGCAATGCCTTACTCTACGTGGAAGGGCTGCTGTGGGTGTTGCTGTGGGTGTTCTAACCCAACATCCATGTTTTCTGACACTACTCCAGATTTACAACATAGCGTAAATCTGGGACAGCGCCACAACTAACGCCTTCCCAAAGCAGGTGTAATGAAGATAAATGTTTACATTTCTCCTTGTTTTTCCTCTTTCCACATTTGCTGCATTCTGCAGCACACAAAGAACGAGGGAAACTCCTCCTTCAATTGCTTTTGTGCAGAAAGGTGTCCCTTCCTGCGCAAAAACAATCATGCCAATGACACAGACAACCTTGCACCATGGTGCAAGGATGCCTGCATTGGGACTCAGCCTCAGTTTGTGTACCAGTGCTAGCAGAAAGGACAGCAATGTGCTGTATATTGTAGAAAAGGTGCATTCCTGCCCTTTTTTTATGTAGGTCAGAGCAGCTAGAAGGCTTTTGGTGGCACCCTACTCCAAATATTGTAAAGATACCCCCTAGTCTTTGCTGCAGTTCAATTTTGAGTTGCCCCTTGTGTATCAGCTCCGTGTTATCAGCCTTTGACACTCAGCCCGAGTCTCTATGGGTTATATCTCACCTTCTGTCCCATTGCATTTTGTGTGCAGTGCCACAAGCACTCAGCTGTATTTTTAAATGCCTTGAATAAAGGCTTTAAAAGTCTCTCAAATGTATTTAATGCAACTCCAGGGTATCTGCCATTTACCTGAAAATATTGCCTCACCTTGTCCGCTATTGTGCCTCTGTATGCTGTCTTCCAAAGCTGCTAGCTTTAAACGCCAAGTTAGAATTCTAGTGAGTATGAATCCCCATTGTACTGATAAGAGCAAGGCATTGTAGGCTTAAAGGGTTTTAGCTCAGTGCTGAGCCAAATGTAGCACCCCTCAGGAGGTGTCTGGTATTGAAAAGGATGTCTCTCCTAGCAGGAAGGGAAGAGTAGGGAAAATACTCCCCCTGCTCTGGGTTTACCGCTCTCCACGTCTATGTGAGACTCCACTTTAACACCCTAACCAGTAGCTTCACTGAATAGCTACAAGCTGAAATTCAGATCAGTGAGGTGTGAAACCTATCCTTGCCAACATTTAAGGTTCAGCTAAAGTTTCCTACTATAAGTGGCTCATACAGATTCTGGCCAATACAGTGGCAAGACTATCATGGAACATTGCCTGACCAGTAATGGCAAGCTAGACCCCCAACAAATTAAGCACCCTCCCATCCAATCTCTCTCCCATGTATGTGTACCTCCTCCCTGTCTCAAAAACTTGCGTTACAACTGTGAGAGGGACCACTGGATGCACCCATAGAAGGAACCTTCTGGCATAAGCCAAAAAGGATGTGCTGGACAGCTAAACCACCTTTCAACTACAGCTCAGCCTATCTCCTTCTGGCTTAGTTGGATGTGTCTCCTCTAAGACAGTGAAAAGTGTACCCCACTTTTTCAGATGCCTTTGTGGCATTTAAGAGGCCTCGGCATTCCAGGTGATTAGTTAATATCTGCCTGCATTTTCCTTTTGTGCTTGCATTGATAAGAAAAAAAGACTTATAGTTTAGGCTTCTGCCCCACTCTGATATATGCTGTTATCGTATCTAGTGGCTACCCTGGATATGCCATCATTCGGAAGGTCATGTGTGCAGGGTTGATTGTATGTAATGGCTTTATCTCGGTATGTCCCTTCTAGTCAAATCAACTATAAAAAACCAACTCTAACTGCTCTTCCTGGACTGGAGCTAAAATTTCCTCCTGCTTAAAGCTATTTATATTTACACAGGGTGCTTTTCTTGTTACTGGACCACTCAGCCAGTTCCGGAACCCAACAAACGTCTTCATTGTGAGGAATGTGTTCAGTGTTTCTCCCTTCCTGCATCTCTGGCTTAATGTTGTGTTGTCACCAGATAGGAGAAGGAGATATGCCAATACAGATTACGTCATCACCAGTCCTAGACCCCCTTGTCATCTCGCTCAGTCTACCATAAGTCCACAATGCAACAACAGACCTCACAGAAGATCATCAGATGTTTGCGGAGTCACTGTGGGTATTCTTTTGTTTCCTGAACTAGTGGATGATTTTGTCATTTCTCCTTAATCTGTTGTTCTGTCCACCATTGTCATTTATAGAGTTTACGCCATCACCTGAGCTGTATGCCAGCTTTCTTGTGACATTGTCTACGTGCCCAGCTGTGTCACTTCCATCCTCTTTTTCATTTTGGCTGCTCCTACTCGACAGAAGTTCCTGTATGTTGAGTGAGGTTTTGATGCTTCACTCAATCCCATGCTGCATCAGAATCCCTGAAGAAAATGAAATTCTGGCCTTGAATGGTTTTATACTTAGTCTGGAAGAGCAACACATACTTCAACCCCATCTCCTGTCGTTTTTTCTCCACTCCCATATAGGAAACACTTCAACTTTGGACTGCCAGAGTGTAAGCAGAAAAGACATATACCTTTCTATCTTCAGCTATGAAATGGCTGTTTATCTCAGAAATTGCAAGATGATATTGCAGTACTTAAAGTGTAGCAACTTGGCCACAATGGTTCTTAAAGCCTCTCTTGCAGACAATGCATGGATACCCTGTATGCTCTCTACTATAAAAAGAAGGATGATAACCGCCGAGGAGCATTGTCCCCACAAAGCCAGCTCTAGGAACCATGATTTGTGAAAATTGCACCCAGCATAATATCCCACTTGTTTAATGTCTCCTCCTGAGGGACCAGGTATGAATCCGGTTTCGGCCCTCCTGACTTCTCCCCAGGACTTTACATCGTATGAGGCAAGATATTCAGTGGTGACCGGGCTCTGCTGTGTTTCTCAGACACCACATCTGTCGCTTTGCAGTGTAATATCTTTAACAATGGCCAGGGTGTCAACAGAAAGCCACTCTCTTCAAATAACATATGGAGAACCAATGCAGTGTTGTGTCGGTTACTCCGGGATCCTGGGGGGGAACCGAACCATGAACAGCCAACCTTTGCCAAAGATATAGCCTCTTAAGTTACCCTGACAAGAGGATATCCAGCCGATTGTGTGCAGAATCTGTCTCATTGGTGTGCATGGATGGGAGGAAATGTGGGGTTCCAAAGAATGCTCAATTTCTACAGGTGAGGGAGGGATCAAGCCGAAATTCTGGAGAAGGAGGAGGATGAGAGTGTCTCTCAGGCACAGTGTCTTACTATCCAGGGTGGCATAGTCTATGGGGCACCTTCACCCACCAATCAGGCCTTGGACCACAGTTGTTTACCGTGTATTTTAGTCGCCCTTCCAGCCTGCCATTGATCTGCTTGTGTGAGACCTAGTCTGTGTTGCTGCAGTTGTCCACTCTGCTAAGGCCCCCAGTAGCATCTCCTTTAAATGATCACGGACAAATACTTTCTAAAAGTAGCTTCTTTATTATCAACCCCATAGCAAGCAAGTAACATCTCCAAGGAAGAGAACAACAATGAAAGTAAAGATTCTATGTCATGACATTTATGCATGGAACTTAGAATGCATGCAATGAGCTAACACATTCTACATGATAATGGTTCTACCAATTAAAATATTCCACCAATACTACACATCCTTTCTCCTTTATTTTCATCATTTTAATAGCTGTATACAAGTCTTATAAAGAAAATGTACCTGGAAGAAAGGAAAGTGTGAAAGAAGAACCAAAAAAATAAATATAATCATACAAAAATGTATTAAAATGACTTAGGGCTAGATGTATATAGCTAGCATTTTGTGATATCCTAATTGAGAATCACAAGGATTCGCAATTAGGAAATCGCAAAATGCAATGTATAAAGGTGTATAGTACATCTTTTGTGATTCCTAGGGGGGCAAATGGCCTACCTCATGAATATTAATGAGGTAGGTCAGAATTTGTGACCCCCTCAGAATCGCAAAAATTACGGGGATGGTGGCCTGCTGAGATCAGCAGACCACCATGTCCATGATTGCTTTTCAATAAAGCAATCCTTTTTTTGTAGAGCAGGCCGTTTTCCTTAAAGGAAAATGAGATGCTTTACAAAATGAAAAATGTCAAGTAAAACATTTTTTTAAGAGCAGGCAGTGGTCCGTTGGGCCACTGCCTGCTCTTAAAAATGGTTTTACAAACATTCACAAATTGGAAGGGGTCCCTTGGTGACCCCTTCTCATTTGCGAATGGGTTACCACCTACTTGAAGTAGGTGGTAAAATGCTAATATTTTGCAACCGCAATTGCTGTCACTAAACATTCATACATACCGATGCGATTCGATATTAGGAAAGGGACGCCCTTAACAAGCCCCTTCCTAATACAGAGTTACTGAATCGCAAAACTAGGTTTGGTGCATCGGAAAAGCAATTTTTGCGTTCACAAATGGGCAAATTCTGCAAACCTGCTCGTTTGCGAACGCAAAAATGCTTGATACATCTGCCCCCAGGTTTCTTAACAATTCTACCACAAGCTGTTCTTAATTCAGCAGAACACAAAGAAGCCTTTTGATTCTGCTCATCCTGCATCCGTTCACTACCATTTCCATTCCTAGATTCACCTTCCTCATAACCTTCCTCATTCACAACACAATCCTTACTCTCATTGACCCAAATACCATCATGAAATGCTGAACCACTTACATCTGGTGAATCAGAATTCCCACCATTACCACTTGACCACCAATACCCATCATGTCGAGAAAGATCTTCATTTAAACTTCCACTACTTCTTCCATATGCCAAATGTCCCCATTATCCAATACCACAGTGTTGTTTTTTACCAGGGCAATACTCCTGGGTTCCCTGAACCTACTCTCCCCTTTAGAAGGTATATTACCACTGTTCTTACGTACTAACTGACCAACTTGTAGATTGACATGTCTAGTGCCTTGCTTCACATCATAGTAAAGCTTATTTTTCATTTGAGACTTTTCAACGTTGCTTTTCACAATTTCCAAATCACACTACTCTTTTTCACTTCTTTTCATCCATTCAGAATTCACCTTAGGAAAAGGAACTCTACCTTTCATTATGAAAAAAGGACTGCACCTGACCGATGCATGACATGCCACCCTATAAGCCCAAATAATTATCTTTAGTTCATTTTCTCGAGAAATATTTGCCTTATTAGAAAGTTGCAGAAGGCCTTTGATAATTCTATTAACTGTTTCCACAACACTATTCTCACTTGGGTGATAAAGTGCAGTGCATTTCTGTTTAATACATGATGATTTAAGATACTGAATTATTTCATTGGATTTAAATTATACTCCATTGTCAGTGAGAATGGATGCAGGAAATGCTTCCCTTAAAAACATATCATTTAGGAATTCAATGACGATTTTGGCATTGCTATTCTCTACAATACTTCATTCAAACCAGCTACAAAACAAATCAGAAAGTACAATAATGTACTTGATGGAGACATCTTGCTAATGAGTAGGTCCCATAAAATCCAATGGTACATCCTCCCATAGCATATTTGAGCAACGCAAAACACATGCTTGGGTAAGTGTTTTTTTAGATTTATTTGCAACTTCACAATTGACACGCTTTCTCACAAACCTTTCCACATTAATGTCTACTCCAGGCCACCAATATAACGCATTGAGCCTTTATTTGGCACGAGTGATACCTGAATGTCCTTCGTGGCAAATACCTATAATTCTATTCTTCAAAGCTATGGGAGGAATAACTTTTTCACCTGTCAACAAAAACTGATAATTCACACAAATTTCATCTCTGACTTCCCAAAATCCTCTCAAATCTTTAGTCAAACGTCTTTTTTCTACACCACCCCTACCATTAATTACTTTGGATTTCACGTCCACGAAAACAGTTTCTTCCTTTTTGACATTTAACCATTCGACCTGATTAATCCTTCCTTGCAAAACATCTGCATGTGAAACACTAGCAACAGAATACTCAATCCTTGAAATATTATCAATTTCCATTAATGGCAAAGCCATTATACTCACAAAAATCCACTTTAATGTTTTTTACACCAGGAATCTCTTGAACAACGTACCTGAAATTCTGCAACCTCATTGAAAATCTGGTAATCCTAGCAGTAGCCCTGGATAATCCTTCCGTAGTTAGTAATTTAGTAAGAGGTTTATGATCACACTTTAAAACAAAATGTCGACCCCACAGAAATTTCATAAAGTGCTCCAACACCTAAACACAAGCCAGCGCCTCTCTTTCAATAACAGAGTACGTCACCTCTGTAGGGGATAGTGATCTGGAAGCTAAGGTGATGACTGCTTCTTTCTTGTATTCATCAAGGTGGGGCAAAACACGACCCAAATCTTTACTGTTTGCATCTGTGGTTACAGCAGTGCTAGCAAAAGGGTCAAAACCTTGAAGATTTGGAGCTTTGCTGATAGCTTCCTTAATGGTTTGAAAGGCTTGTTGACTCTCAGTGGACCATACAAAACTCACTTTGTTTTTTAGCAAAGCTCTCATTGCATGAGTTTTTTCTGAATTTTTTTTAACAAATTTAGAGTAACCCAAAAATTATCGTAAATCATCTTTGTTATCTCTGTTAAAATTATATCTCTGATTCACAATTTGTATACCAATGCTAAAGCTAATGTCATCATAAATACTTCAATGGTTGGGTCAGTCTCAGTTAAACGTGGCACGAGGCAAGGGTGCCTTTTATCGCCAGTCCTCTTTGCTTTTTTTATCGAGCCTTTGGCAGTTGCATTGAGGAACTGTGCGGAAATTCTCCCCCTGATTCCATCAATGGCTAAAGTGAAATTGTACGCAGATGACATCATGCTTATTATTAAACCCGAATTACGAACTCAAGCAAAAGTATTTCAGATTTTTGAGGATTTTGAAGCCCTGGGGGGATAGCGTATAAATAAAAAGAAAACGGAAATACTAGTTTGTGGGGGTAAAACTCTGGAATTGCATCCCGATATACGCTGTTGTATTAACACTAAGCCCAAGAGATATCTCGGAGTCTTTTTTTTCAGCGTCGGTTAAAGATTTGTATGATCTGAATTTTGATCCCCTTCTTCGGAAAGTTCGAGCATTGTTTTCACGTTGGAACGCTTTACCATTAACCATTCTAGGTCGAGTGGCATTGATAAAAATATCCGTTCTCCCTTTATTTAATTTTCTGTTTTCAACTATTTCATGCTTTTTACCAGGTTCTTTTTTTACTCAGGTAGAATCTATGTTTTCGGCCTTCATCTGGGCAAAGAAGACACCTCGCATTGCACTAAGCACTTTATATGAGGATTTGGATCAGGGAGGGCTCTCCCTGCCAAATCTCAGGGATGATTATAATGCATACTTTGCACAATATTTATAAAGATTTAAATGTCAAATTTATAGCAAGAAATTATATATTAATTTCTTTTTTGATTTA
Source organism: Lissotriton helveticus (assembly GCF_964261635.1). Classification (NCBI taxonomy): domain Eukaryota; kingdom Metazoa; phylum Chordata; class Amphibia; order Caudata; family Salamandridae; genus Lissotriton; species Lissotriton helveticus. Next base: position 778,001,401 of record NC_136063.1, on the reverse strand, counting down.
ATGTGTAAGGAAACTCAGATACCAGCCCCTTTGCAGGTGCTTAAATCCCCAAAATTAGTCCGTTACAAGTCTTTACTATGTTTTTTTTAAAAACGTTAGGCTCTGTTTAGAAGATACTCGGTTCCCTCTATTAATTCAACAACTTTACTGTCCAGCATTCTCCCATTGATGGGGGTTGTACAAAGCTTAAATCTAGCTGGTAATTGGGCTGCGGCAGGATTTTTTAAGGTTTCAGACTTTTTGAGAGATGGTGTTTGGATCACCTTTGTGGAAATGTCCCAATTAATCCCTAGAAATTTCATGCTGTTAGGGTCCTACAATATTGTGTATAAGTTTCTCGTTCAATTGGACACTACTCAGCTAGGTCAACCAAGTCAATTGATTAAAGAACTCTTAATTATCGAAACCGACAGAAAACCTGGGGATTGGAAGCGTTGTCTAGCTCAGAGTCGGAGGGTTGATTTAAGTCAGAAGGCAATTAAAAAATGGCAGGATCAGGAGAACCACGTATTGCCCTTGAATACTTGGTCAGTCATTAACAGATTTAATTTCAGTACATTGCATGGGGCTAATTGGCGGAGAATGTTATTTTTCAGTAAATGGCTGCTGTATCGCACACCTGCCTCCATCTCCAAAATGTATTCTAATTATTCTGCACACTGTTTCAGATGTAATCATCATTCACCAGCCAACTGGTCACATGTCATGGTCCATTGCATCAAGATTGCGAAATTTTGGGAAGAAACATTTGCTTTTTGCCAGATCGAATGTAATATCACGATCACAGTGAACGAGAAACTAATCCTCCATGGTTTTGACCCTGATCTTACGCTTTCCGATCAGATGGCTAAATTACTGTACATTGCTATGGCTGTGGCCAGATCTCTTCTGTTACAGCAATGGCGTACAGAACAGATTCCATCTATGTATGAATTGTTACAAAAGATGAGACAAGTTAAATCTAGTGAGCAGATCTTTGCACTGCGGGTAGGGAGGATCAGAAGATTTGATAGGATCTGGGGGACATTTTTTGATTAAATCTGAGAGGAATCACTGTTCTGTTGAGAGATTTTGATGATTCGTGTATATAGTAATTTTGTGCTGTGCTACAATGCTTGGTCTATAGATTTTGCTTTATCTAAAAAAGGCTTTTGTTTATATTTTGTGTTTAAGAAATGACGTTGGAATGTATATTTCTATTAATCTGTAATGACTTCAGGACTTCAATAAAAAAAATTTTTTTAAAGTAAATCATCCTTGGATTTGGGAGAGAGAGCATTGGTAATTTAATTGACTCATTTTTCCTTCGGTTTGATTCCTTTGTTGCTTACTTCATGTCCTAAGTAAACAACCTTCCGTTCTGCAAACTTGCATTTAGAAACTTCTGCAGTTAAACCTTTTAGACACATAAACACCTTCCTTAATCTCTCATCATGTTCATATTTATCACACCCATGATGAGGATGTCGTCTTGGCCCCGTACATTTCCAAGCGACAATGAAGCTATCTATGGACTACCGGACTCTCAGATTTCCATGGACCAACCGGACGTCACACCACAGACAGCGGATCTGATCAATTGAAGAGACTTATCGGATCTCAACGGGAAATGCCTGGGCAGCAACATCTTGATCAAGACGCCAGCACACATCTCTGCGAGACTGCAGCCTCGCGGCGCTTGGAGCGGGGCCCCGCCCCACCAGGAGACAGTGGTGACGAGACACAGTGAGTACCACCCTTGCAGCTCGAACACTGGCACAGCGCCGCACTAACGATGCCCCCCTGCTGCCCCTGTCTGCCGGGCCTTGACTATTGATACCCGGCCACGCCCATGGCGTACGGCCCTGCCTAACTTAATACATGGTGGCTCGCCTCGCAAGGACACATGAATAGCGAGCTAAGACACGATAGCCCAGTATGACTCCTGCCGAGCAAAGCCTGCTTCATGAGGCCTGGGGAGGGACGAAGTCTCTTTAGCTGACCATATTGTTATAACACTGTAACTGTGCCTAGTATATAACACCCCTTAGAATTGAAAGGTTACTTATCTCGATTGAGAGTTTGGACGGTGGCATGTTCGGCAACCGACCTTTTGGTATTCCTTATTGGTTTGGCCCTTTCTGATCTGTTATGTTTTTTAACTTCAGCTGTGATGTATTCCTATAGGTTCTGTATCGATCCCCCTATTCCTGACCCTATTCTGGTTAACAAGTTAACTAGCAGCCATCCCATGAGGCATAAAACCCCCATGATGCAGGAACCGTTATCTGATAAAGCCACACTACGGCACAGGAACGTGTTATCTGATTAGGTCATAACGCTTGCCATCTAATTAGACAAGCGATATTCCTCCAGCCCCTGATAAGGCATACGGAGTTCTCAAAACAAATCAAACCTATGACAGACCTGGGAAAAACCCTGCGGCCATTGTTTTGATTTCACCGAGAACTTCAGCAAAAGAATGTGCTAACGACCAGGTCGTATGACATCCTTATTGACGTATCTATGTCCATCCTTACGTCAATCTCGGCACCTTAAAGGTATAAATATTACCGATATTGCCCTATGCAAACACACGCGGTGGTGACGAGATCGGAGCAGCCAGACTTGCCGAAGGCCAGAGCACAGCAGACCTCGCTGGCGCAGCCCCGCCTTCCTGACGCGCTGAGAACGAGAAGCTGCCTTTTCTCCTGCCGAGAAATCCAGCTCCGGCGCTTCCGGGTAGCCCTCGCAGGCAGCCTGGAATATCGAGACCAGAGACGAGAGATACCATCCCTCATTCATCCTAGATTCCAGGTACAGAACTGAATAACCCCTCGCAGAGAATTCTCTAGTCAGTCACTTGGCAAAACAAACTTAACTTAAACTGTAACTTTCTATTCCCGCCCACGTATTAGGCTTAGGTCAGGTACACGGGGTAGGCGTAGTTAGAAACACCAGTTGAGTACGATTAGTCAAATGTATATGTGTATGTATTCATTTTATTCATTTTAAACCATCATATGGCTTAGAAACCATATCAATGTTTTACAGTATTATTTTATACTTCTGCTTTTAATGTATGCACTTTACTTAACCATAAGTATTGCAATAATATCGATCCATTTCTCTTGTACGAGAAAAGAGACTGATCAATAAATAACATCTTTTATTGAACACGCCCGTCTCTTACTTTTCTCTACAATCTGGTGAGGCTAAGAATGCACGTACTGACTGAGTAAAATAGGTCGTCTTTTGTTTTCACACGACTCTAGAGATACACTCTTGATTAGGGGAGAGCAAAGTTGTCATGTTCTATGGTTGTCAGAAACTAAATCCCTTCTTGTCTATCCAGGGAGGTTTAACTCCTCCTTGCCTATTCGAGAAAGTTTCTAGTGAACTCTGAACTAGCTGGCAAACCCAAAACTTTAAGTCTAATATCGACAGTAGTAGACCTAGTTAACGTCTGGTCTAGGCCTATACTATTGAAGGTATTATTCCAATGCGCAGAGCCTATTGGGATAATAGGAACTACACTACATGGCGCCCAACGCGTTTGGAAGGGCGATAAAACTAACGTAAGACATTTAGGGTAACTCAGTCGTGCTATTTCACTCAGACCCCTTTTTCCCATAATACTCCAAAGACGTCTGGAGTGGGTGAAAGGTAATATCCGCCAGACCTCGCAGGAGGAAACTCCTATGTATGGTTCTTGGTTTAGTCAACGTTGAAGGATACACTGTTCCAAAATATTGTGCATCTAATCTTTGTTTCCATAAGAAACCTGATCTGCAAACAAAAGAAATAACCTTCCTGTCGGTAAAATGGTAGACAGTGATGATGAAAGAGAGACAGTTAGGATAGCAACTGAACTCGCAGCAGCTGATAATGCACTGCAAGACGCTGACCAGGATATAATACTCATCCCGGTCATCAAAAGAAAATCTATAACCTTAAAACTTATAGAGAATGGACTGACACCTAGAGGTGGCACAGTCATATTCGTAATTGAGGCACACGAATATCGGCAGACAGAGGTATAATATTCATGGATACATTTTCCAGCAGCAAATGCTGTAACAAAGTACTTCCACTATTACAAAATAGAGGAACCTCCTGATACGTACACTCCTTTCGAGGAGGTGGAAGTACCACTTAAATTTCAAGAGCACCTGCTCTTATTTAATGGCGCCCTAAAACATAATAATCACATCACCAGGCTCGGTCCCTTAGGTAGACCAGGAGCAACATGGCCGGTCCTAGCCGGATACACACCACATCCAGACATCGATGGGATGTCTGCAGCAGAGCTTTTGACACAGCTAAAACAATTAATAAAAATACATAGACAATTAGTCCAATATGTAATGCGGACTTCAACAATTCAACCAGCAATTAAAAGTCCACAGCTGACCCCTCACCAGGGGAACACAAATAAAATTACACCAAAAAAACATACAGTCCTGCCTAGGTAAAGTACTGGCTAAACGGGAACAAATACCATTCTGGCTAGCACAAAAAATCACCCAAATAGAGGCGGTGTTTCCAGACACCACCCCGTTAGAAAAACACAGGATTCTGACTATCTGTCTTCCAATGGGAATCGCACCACACGTGGAGGACTGTGACACTTGGGGTACAGTCTTTGCTTCCATCTACACAAAAACGCACGGTGTTCCATCCATTTCGGTAATACCAGATGTGCTAAAACAAATTCAAGACGAATACGGTCCAGAACCGGCTTTAACTCTTGGTATGAAATTACTAAAAGACTTCAAGCAGGTCTCGGCTATATTATTAGCCAACATAAAGGGAGAAGCAGCACACGTGGCGATCCGCCAGAGGTTAAAGGAGACAGATATAGCAGACCAACCAGCTGAAATTGCCAGAATTATAGAAAAGTCCTATGAGGAACTAGGTAGAGATAGTTTAGGTGGAATACCAGTAAAACCACAACTGATTGAAAGTCCTGAAAAAATATTTTTTAATAATAATTCAACATCACAAAAAAAGAGCTGGGATGGAAACAAACAATCCAATCCTAAAGAAAAGAAATTCCAGTCCAGAGGAAGGTCTCCTCGGCGAAGAGAAAAGTCTCCGAACCAAAGACACAGGTCACCCCAAAGTGACCCCTCTGGGAAAAGATATAACCTTAGAAATAGGGATAATATAAAGAAGCCTGATAGATATCAAGACATTGATACACGTCCCTCTCAATCTTTTCAGACTTCCTCGCAGAAATCGGAAAGAAGAGGACGATCAGAACAAAGAGAAGAGCACGCCACGTCCAAAGACAAGGAACCTGCTCATCTAAAAAAGAAACTACAATTTCCAAAAAAGAAGGTAGCCAGTATCAAGGTAGTTAACAATGCCGAGAATACTGAGGACACAACTGAAAAACGGAGAATGGGCTCAGACAATGCTAGACAGCGCAGCAGAAGTGAGCATAGCTCGCAAAGTCCTTATGAATCATCTGGAGACAGTGGACACGAATGAATATCTTCAAGTGGAAACTGCAGACACCAGAGTTAGCAAACCTCACAAAATATATGAAATAACTTTACGTATAAAAGGGGATAAGACTAGAAAAATAAGGGGACTATTTTGGGATAATCTCTCCAAGGGCTATGACATCCTTCTAGCTGAAAAAGACTGGCCACCAGAGTTTGTCAGGGAGTGCCCTCATGGCGAAGAAATAATTATGCCTGCCTTCTCAAATCATATCCCAATTCATAAAAAATATACACTTGCCAGAAAGTGGGCAGTAGCTCAAGCTCCTGCTTTATATAAAAATCATGTAGGATGGGATGAGGACTCTCCTCCTCACAAAATCCAGGTAAAATCACAACCTACTGCACAAAGACAGTACCCAATTAAGCAAGAAGCTAAAAAACAGGTAAAAGAAATCCTAGATCAATTAGAATACCAGGGGGTGATTGAAACTTGCACCTCACAAATGAACAACCCTTTGTTTCCGGTCTCCAAACCAGACAATTCATATCGTCTAGTTTTGGATTACCGACACCTTAACTCATGTTGCAAAACTTTTGCAGTACAAAACTCGCATAGTGCTGCACTAATGAATAACATAGTGCGCAAAAAATACAAAACAACATTAGACATCTCTAATGGATTCTTTTGTCAAAACATAGCACCAGAGAGCAGATATTTGTCTGCGTTCTCAATAAATGGCACCCAAAAACAATTCTGTCGGTTAGCCCAGGGGTACAAGAATAGCCCAGGGGTATTCTCAGCGAGAGTAACAGAGTTACTACAAACATATGATGACGAAGCATTATCTTATGTCGACGACATATACCTAACAGATGATGACTTGGATACTCACTTGAAGAGAGTGAACACCATAATACTTGGGTTCGCAGCAGAGGGTTACAAATTCAACTTTAAAAAATCCAGAAGTGCCCATCTAACAGTCCTGTTCTTAGGATATGAATTATCAAGTGAAGGCAAAAGCCTGGCTGACAATTTCCTAGAGAAATGTGCCGTACTCCAAGCACCTAGAACACTAAAAAACCTACAGTCAATTCTAGGCTTCCTAAATTTCGGAAGAACATACATTGCAAATTACGCAGAAAGGGTCAAACCCCTTTATGATCTAATAAAACCAGATTTTAAAAGAACCAATTGGACTCAAATACACACAGAAATTCTGAGATCCTTACAAACAGACATGTTAATTAAAACAAAATTAGAAACACGTGATAACACACGCAATCTTGTGATTCGAGTCATCCCAGGAAGATGCGGATTCACATACCTGACCTCTAATGAGAGAGAAAAGGTACCAATTGCATTCAAATCACACTTGTACACAGAAGCTGAAAAGAAATTCAGCATTAAAGAAAAAATTGTTCATGCAGTTCAAACCGCAATAGCTAGAGAAAAAGATCAAGCTGACGGTAGACATATCACAGTCAGAATAGCAGAATCAGCCTTTGACGCATTAACAACACCGTGTAATTTACCAACAACAACATTGAATCCGGAATGGATACAATGGGTGAATTCAATCACAACGGACAAAGTATACTACTACTTTGATCCAGAACTAGAGGAACTGAAAAATCTAGAATATGAAAGAACATTCCCTCTGCCAATCGACATTCTGCCCTTACGACAATACGCTTGCGTAATCTATACAGACGGACATGCTCAACCATCCGTTTGGGGAGAACAAGCATACAACCCCACATGTGAGATTACAAAAGAAGTGTGGCGCGGAGGTAAATTAAGACCTCTATTAACAAAAACACACTCAGTAGAAACTAATTCAGAACAACAGACTGAAATAATAGCATTGAAAATGGCGCTAGATAATGCGGATCGCGAATTCCCGACACTTATAGTGTTCGATTCATATTACTGCTTTAAATCATATAACAAGGATTTGCAGACATGGATTCAAAACGGTTACAAAGATGACACAGATGCAACAATAAAGCAGAAACTGCTTTGGGAACAAATAGCTCTTTTACAAAAAGAACTACCAAAGACTCACGTGACACACTCACTGAGTCATCAGCGTGATGGCGTTCACGTTGCAGGGAATTCATTGGCTGAAACAGCCACAGCGGTAGCAACTAAATAGGCTTCCGTAGCTCGAAAAAAGCATACAGTGAAGTATATTGACGGTGAAACAGTGCTGGCGGTGAAAACGTCATCAAAAGGCGACTGCTCAGCGCTGCCGATCAACTATCCACTCAATTACACATATATAATCGATGCAAACTCCGTCCCTTTTGCTCAAATCCCTGGAGTGGGGGATAGAGTAATTCCAAACATGGACAGGAGAAACTTGTTAATAGCAGACGCACATATGGGCGAGGGTCTCAGACACCTCAAACTAAAAGATTCTCTGGAAGAACTACAATCAAGGTACTGGTGGCCAGGCATGAGCCTGCATCATACCATGTTTGTAAAGAACTGCCCAAACTGTAACAGAAATCGCAGTGGTGAGAGAAACGGTGTAATACCGTGGCGTTTCACTCCAGAAAGAATCAACAGTAAAAAGCAAAGCGTCCGATTAACATATACAGGCTAGTTTCCACTTATAATGTAGATCACCAGCACTCGGCTGACGTCTGGACTGTTATACAAAGATTTGCGAGTCTAAATGGCATATACGCTAAGAGCATGCTACGTTTGACTATTGTTCTCACTCTAGCCCTCCAGCCTGAGTGGAAACATGGCCAAATGAGCATAGCACAGCGGGAATCTTCTCACTTCCTTCCTGAGGGATACGGGATGGTGTAAAGAAAAAACCAAGGCATAAAGCTATCTATAACAGAAAGGATATTAGGTTCGGGAGCTGGGTGGGTCAAACATCTAATAAGTGTCCAACGTAGTCTAAATAACTTGCCAAGAAATTCTCTGAAGGGATTCAGTCCGTACGAATTATTGTTTGGAACTAGGATGTTAGTCTTAGACCTCGACAGTCAGACTTCAGTGGTGAAGGAGAAAAGCTTTGATATCAAAGTTCGTTTGGCTATTTTGCAGGACTTAAACGAAACAAGAAAAGACCTGAGCAACATAAAGTTGAAACAGCAGCCAACAACCACTGAAGAACCACCACCTGTCCCAGCAAGACCTGTCTGGATTCCAAAAGTCGGGGATCTAGTCAGGGAAAAGATCGCGGTAAAGAAGGAATTTGGGCCTTCTTACAGAAAAGCAGTTCCTGTCTTGTCTATCAACGGGACAAGATCAGTTGTACTACCGCCGCTTGCTGGTAAAAAGGAGAACCAAGTTGTATCGATCGACCTGGTAAAACCACAATCATGTGGCCGATAACAAACAGTAGGCCAAGTGGACTCCCGATAAGTAGTAGAACACCAAGATTTGCTACAAACACAGAGGTTCAATCTAAGAGGCTAATCACATTTGAAACGCCTACAGAACTACAACAAGGACTATGCAACAATGCAATGGAACTTAGACCTCTGAAAACCCAAATAAAAACATTTAGCAGAGACACACCAATCTATAATGAAGTAACAAACGACTATGCAAGAAACAGTAATCCTGAAGCAATTGGAACAATTGACAGAACTGCATCCGGCTACTTCATAAACTTCGATGATTCCTCTGAAGACCTAAATGAATGAAAAACACAGCCATCAACGAAAACCTTTAAAGATAAAGTTAAAGTACTTTTGAAACAACTGAAAGAAACATATCTGATTTCTCCATGGATTGAATTTTGGGTGGGTTTTGGTGCATTTATCCTCATACTTTGGCTCATCATGGTACTAACTTTGGGACGCTTCATTGAGGGAAAATATGCTAAAATGGACACAGCAAGTCAGAAAATCAACTTGATCCTCAAACCACACACATCTTCACACGTCGAGAAAAGAGAACTTTCTTCAGTCAACTTCACAGCCAATCCTATACCGGGTGGGGTAGCATGGGACAACACTGACTACGAAATTTATGGTCCGGTCGAAATCCTGAAATATCCACACCAAATTAAGATCTCGTTGAGTGACTTTGTAAAACCAAGCTCATTTGCTGATGATTGGGACTTTGAAAGTATTAATAAAATGATGTCTGACTTAGTGATGTCTGCTAAATTTACCAAACATGATTATTTGCAGGGTTCGACAAATTATGATAGTATGTACTGTTATAACCACTATGGTAACCATTTTCTACATAGATCTGCACAACCTAGAAATGTTTTAAATTATAATCAATGGGAACATTGTGCAACCCCTCCAAAAGGAAGCTCAAGAACCGTTTATGACAAATATTCATACTTTTCAGGTTTCAACACAAGTAATGCTGAAAACATTTTATTTCAAATTGTCAAATAAGACAGGGACAAAGACCATGATAACAAACACGAAATTGATATATTCAGACTCATTCTTTGAACAAATGAATACTTTTGGTTTTGATTATTGGGACAAAAATGTTGAAGTAAAAAGTGTTTGGGGTACGAAAGAATGGCAAGTACAAGGTATAGAATCTTTGTTTAGAGCCTGCATGATCCCAGAACAAATTAATTATTATATATTATATTTGTATTAAACAATAACAGAACACATCCTGATTGGAAAAAGTGGTTGATCTGGCCCACAGATACTAATAACTGTCAAGATAGATTCCTGAACAAAACACAGGGGTTCAAAATGACCAGGCCAGACCCTAGATATTCCCAAAGACAACACCCAGGGATAATAACCACCTACAGTGTGGGCAAATTATGCCTTCAGTGGCTACAAACTTCCACACTGGCAGAAATTAAGCAACACCTAACTTTACTTACTGATGGTGCTGACTTGCGTGATTTCATTATGGGACCGCGCAAACAGCGTCAGAAATTTTTCATAGCAGCCTCTGTATATGCAGCATACAACGAGGCCTGGAAGGTTACTCAAATTGAAACAGCAGAAAGTATACGGGAAATTGACCGTATTAATTTGGAAAAATCACTTTCTGTAGTGGACAATGGGTTAATGACTCTGTCCTCCAGAATTTTTTCTCTGGACAGCATTGTGTCTTCAGCAATCGACATATTATCGCAAGACTTACTGTTGTTACAACAAGGCCAGTCTCAATTGCGTTCTACTGTACAGCTTGGCTGGACGTTACAAAATCTGCGTTCAGGCTATGTGCCTTGGCGTTTAATCAACACAACGTCACTATTCAATATCTTTAACCTTACTGATAAACAAATCAGTATGGCACAAAAGGGTGCTGATTATACAATCCTGAGCATTGAGAAACTTGAGAGATTACCAGTGACAATGTCAGAACGACCTGTCAGTGAATGGATAATACATGGGATAATTAATATTCCAATATCAACCTTCAGGTTTCAATACTGCCAAAAATATATACAGGCCGGCATGTACAAACAATTGGGAAAGGGGTACATTAAAACAACATGGAACCTGCCCTATTCACATGCATGTGTCAGTAATAAAGGACAGAAAGTGTTTCTTAGTGGCAATAATTGTGTTGCATGGAGCCTGTGAAGGGAACTCAAATAACCTTTCATGTCACCAGCTAGGCTCACCTGCGACAGAGATAGAACCATTCTTTCAAAGACTCTATAATGGGAGTTACATTCTAATTGTGGACCGCAGATGTTGTAGTCTTATGCCCGGGACTCCTTATTTCGTAACTACGACTGCGAAGGTCAAGTGCTGTGGACGCTTATTGTTCCCCAGCTCCCTTCCAGACAGGGAGGCAAGGGCATGGCCCAACTTGAAAATTACTTCTATTCGAATAGATACTTTAAGCAGAATGAAAACAGTGCTTCTTCAGACGCCGACCAGGCTCACGTCATCAAAAGAAACGTATGATCTCCTAGTCGCAAGGACGACTGCAGAGATTCACTCCTTATTATCAACTAATTCCCCCATACATTTCGCAGAAATCCTGAATGAAATCTTAAATATTTCTGATACCAGTGGAGTCTCAAAAGTATTTAAGACAGTATTTTCGATGGCATTAACACCATTCAAAGCCATACTGGGTATTTTTCCAGATTTCGTCCATTCGATTTTTGGCGGACTTCCCCTCATTTTGGGACTAATTGCAGGAATCCTATTCTTAGTCCTTATATTTCGTTATGGCAAACCATATCACAGACAAAACACCTGCGACAAGGGAAGAAACAATCCTAGCCATTGGATACCGGGACCGGATATCAAAAATCCTGGGACTATCCCGGCTTAGAGACCTGAACATGACTTGGTTTCTTTCATTTCGACCAATGTGGCATCGATGTGTTTTACCTGTATTAAGGTGCTTGCTATGCGGAGAAGAATGCGTGTTAGACACCTGTCTGACGCTACAATCAGATGCGCCAATGGATGCAGAAACATTGTTGAGTCCAATAAAGGCTCATGCTTTGTGCTGCCCTCAACGGCTACCAATCCTGATGACGGCATTCGTGGAGGCTTCACCACTACGATTAAGGGGTAGTGAAGTTCAAGATGAAAGCAGCATTGATCAGGTACGACCTTCTGTCAGCAATACAAATCAAAACGTCAATGGAGACAATCATGCGCACGAATGCATGGTTACACCTTTTTCCGAGTTAGTGGAACTCTCCCAGGAAGCTGTTGACAACTTTTTCGAGAGTCTAAATGATATGATGTTCTCACCAGAGCAGAAATAGAGACTATTGAGCAAGCTCGCACACGGCGTTCCCTGAATTTGGCCTACAACTAGAATATCAAAATACCATGAACAATTTTCCCTCCAGTTCACGGACAGCAATTTTTTTCAGCAGCCCCAAAATATTTCTACATATTTTTCGGGACACTTATCTTCTGCTTAAAGTAAGAACTATTCTTAGAGAACTAAGATTTCTATTTTTAAGATACTTTATAGACATTAGCTGCCCGCTGGTATGTTCATAATTATTTTATTCTGTGATGGAATGGTCTCGAACCTTTTTTCTGTATTAAGAGCCATTTCATGTGTAAATTCTCATATACAAATTAGTGATGATGTATAGATATGCGTGATTACTTTAGCATTATTCTACAGCTTGAGTGCATATATTACATGTGACTGTTTTTTCCGTATATTTGATAATTTCAAAATGCATTTATGTATTTTGGGGTGGTAAGGTATACACGATACCCTACAGTATGTTTTACTATGCATAGATTCGTAAATATGTCCATAGTTAGCGTGGAGTGGGTGTGATGTAGTCCTATAGGTTCTGTATCGATCCCCCTATTCCTGACCCTATTCTGGTTAACAAGTTAACTAGCAGCCATCCCATGAGGCAGAAAACCCCCATGATGCAGGAACGGTTATCTGATAAAGCCACACTACGGCACAGGAACGTGTTATCTGATTAGGTCATAACGCTTGCCATCTAATTAGACAAGCGATATTCCTCCAGCCCCTGATAAGGCATACGGAGTTCTCAAAACAAATCAAACCTATGACAGACCTGGGAAAAACCCTGCGGCCATTGTTTTGATTTCACCGAGAACTTCAGCAAAAGAATGTGCTAACGACCAGGTCGTATGACATCCTTATTGACGTATCTATGTCCATCCTTACGTCAATCTCGGCACCTTAAAGGTATAAATATTACCGATATTGCCCTATGCAACCACACGCGGTGGTGACGAGATCGGAGCAGCCAGACTTGCCGAAGCCCAGAGCAGAGCAGACCCCGCTGGCGCAGCCCCGCCTTCCTGACGCGCTGAGAACGAGAAGCTGCCTTTTCTCCTGCCGAGAAATCCAGCTCCGGCGCTTCCGGGTAGCCCTCGCAGGCAGCCTGGAATATCGAGACCAGAGACGAGAGATACCATCCCTCATTCATCCTAGATTCCAGGTACAGAACTGAATAACCCCTCGCAGAGAATTCTCTAGTCAGTCACTTGGCAAAACAAACTTAACTTAAACTGTAACTTTCTATTCCCGCCCACGTATTAGGCTTAGGTCAGGTACACGGGGTAGGCGTAGTTAGAAACACCAGTTGAGTACGATTAGTCAAATGTATATGTGTATGTATTCATTTTATTCATTTTAAACCATCATATGGCTTAGAAACCATATCAAGGTTTTTACAGTATTATTTTATACTTCTGCTTTTAATGTATGCACTTTACTTAACCATAAGTATTGCAATAATATCGATCCATTTCTCTTGTACGAGAAAAGAGACTGATCAATAAATAACATCTTTTATTGAACACGCCCGTCTCTTACTTTTCTCTACAATCTGGTGAGACTAAGAATGCACGTACTGACTGAGTAAAATAGGTCGTCTTTTGTTTTCACACGACTCTAGAGATACACTCTTGATTAGGGGAGAGCAAAGTTGTCATGTTCTATGGTTGTCAGAAACTAAATCCCTTCTTGTCTATCCAGGGAGGTTCAACTCCTCCTTGCCTATTCGAGAAAGTTTCTAGTGAACTCTGAGCTAGCTGGCAAACCCAAAACTTTAAGTCTAATATCGACAGTAGTAGACCTAGTTAACGTCTGGTCTAGGCCTATACTATTGAAGGTATTATTCCAATGCGCAGAGCCTATTGGGATAATAAGAACTACACTACACAGCTCCTTCTATGTTTTTGAGGATTTTGTCCTGGTGTCAATGGGGATGTCTCTGAAGGTGGACTGTGGGGTTGTGTGGAGGGTCCGGGGGGGGCTACTACGGTGGGGGGGGGGGTGGGGGGAGAGTGTGGGGGTCGCCTAAAGTAACAAAATGACTGCGATAAAAATATGTACTTGGAACATCAGAGGCATGCACACGCCATCACGCAGGTATCAAATCTACTCCTACCTCAAGCGCCACCAGGTCCACATCGCACTCCTACAGGAGACACATTTGAACAAGGCGGAAGCACAAACACTACACCGCAGATGGCGCGGACAGCTCTACGCCACAGAATACTCCTCCTATGCCCGCGGGGCACTGTTGTGGGTGAGGCCTAGGACTCCTTTTGCAGAAACACACTCTCACACTGACCCGGAGGGCAGATTTGCGATTGTCCATGGCCGGCTGGATGGGCAGCCCGTAGTTCTGTTTTCCTTGTACCCCCCCAACACAGACCAGGGGAGCTTTTTCACACGACTATCAGTGCAGCTGGCACCCTGGCACGGCGTCCCTTGGATACTGGGGGGCGATTATAATTGCATTCTAGACGCGACACTAGACCGCTCCTCCCCACCTCAGGCCGGCACACCAGCACATGGAGCCATGAAATCACTCACCAGCTGGGCAACTCAATGGGACCTACATGATGCTTGGCATGCTCGCAATCCTACATCTAAGGTGTATTCCTATTATTCAGGAGCACACACCCTACATGTACGGTTAGATAGATACATGATATCCACAGAACTTCTACCCCTTATCATAGACACACACTATATGGGTTGCACCCACTCCGACCATAACCCGCACGTCCTGGACATAGCATGGGAGCGCCCGCACCCGCCCATCCCTACTTGGCTGTTACAACCCGCCTTGCTCCTAGATGCCTCTTTCCGGGATTCCCTGCCTGCACGTACAGCACAATACTTTGAGGACAACTCAGGCACGGCGTCCTCCCCACAGATTGAGTGGGACGCCTTCAGAGTCGTGATATGGGGACACTGCCTGGGCACACAGGGACACATGCAGAAGCAATTGGACAGGGACTTGAAACAGGTAGAAGCTGACCTGCTCCAACGAGAACAGGAAGCGATAGGAGGTGCTGATGGACCACTACTTACGGCTCTGTCTCATCAATTATGCAGCCCACTCAGCGCGCACGCATCACCTCAGTGACAAACCTGGGAAGTTGCTGGCCTGACTTGTTAAGCAGGAGGATCGCACAGCGCCGGTGTCTGCAATATGCACTTCTGAGGAAGGGGTGGTGTATGCACAAAGCAAAATACACATGGCTTTCACATGCCGCTACCAAGCCTTGTATCGCTCCCAACTGCAAGCCCCCGCTGTGGCCATCACAGACTATCTCTCAGAAATACAGGTACCGCAATTGACCACCGCACAGCAGGGAAACCTTGGGGCGCCGCTCACGCCGGAGGAGCTGCGCACTGCCATTTTTGCTCTATCTAATGGCAAGTCCCCTGGCCCGGACGGGCTACCTGCCGAATTTTTCAAAGCCTGCTCTGATATCCTGATCCCCGAGTTACTAAAAATTTACGAGCCTGCCGCCGGAGACTCCTCTCTCCCCCCCTCACTGAACAAGCCAACCTCATCTCCATCCTAACACCTGGCAGGGATGGCACGCGTATGGGCTCCTACCGACCACTGGCCCTGCTAAATACTGATTACAAAATACTTGCTTCCACCCTAGCTCAACGGCCTTACCCCCTGGTCTCAACTCTCGTTCACCATGACCAGAATGGTTTCGTACCCACACGCAGCACCTCTTATAACATCCGCAGACTGTTTAGAGTGCAGGAATATGCCACCCACCAATGGCCGAGATCGGGGTGCCTCGTGCTGGACCTCGAGAAGGCATTTGACTCTGTGCAATGGCCCTACCTCAGGGCAATGCTAGAGAAATTTAGCCTGGGGGATGATTACATCGACATGGTTGGCTTGCTATATCAAAAACCCACCATGCGTGTGCGTACGGGCAAGCTGCTCTCTGACGCAATCAGGGTGCGAAGAGGGACTAGGCAGGGCTGCCCCCTGTCACCGCTGCTCTTTTCCATGGCCATAGAGCCTCTTGCAGCGTTATTGAGAGCGCAGGGAGAGGAGAGGGGGATCCCGCTGGCAGACGGCGTGCATGTGGTCTCGTTATATGCAGATGACCTGCTTTTATTCCGCAATCCCTATCTTATATATTTCGGACCTTTGAAGCCGTGTCGGGACTAAAAGTCAACTGGGCTAAATCAGGAGCGTACTCCTTCAGTCCAGATACACAGGAGTGTGACATCCGTATCAATGGTGGGAGACTCGCCTGGTACCCCACTACGTTTAAATATCTTGGGATCCACATTTACAGGACTCCATCTGACATACTGAAGGGGAACCTGATGCGAGCCATCTCCTCGCTGCGCGCGTGGATGGCCTTCTGGAAGACCCTACCTCTGAACGTGCCTAGCCGTATAGCACTGTCGAAGATGATAGTCCTACCAAGGCTATTATACCATTATGCTAATATACCAATATACGTCCCAACCCGAGTGTTTCGTGAATTAGACACCTTGCTCCGGAACCTCATCTGGAACGCTGGGAGGCCCCGTGTGGCACCGACAAAACTTTATGGGCCCACTGAGGCTGGGGGCCTTGCGGTCCCCAACCTGGAACTTTATTATTTGGCTGCGCAGCTGCAGTGGGTGTCGGGCTGGCTGGGTGGGAAGAACTTAGGCGATACTGCCACAGATGCCGCTGTTTGGACCCACACGCAAATCTGCACATTGTTTCACCCCTGACCAAGGTTCCCTGCCCAATGCAGCTACATGTGGCGGTGGTTCGCGGGTGCTTCCTGCATAGCCTGAAACTGACTCGAGAGGTAAAACCCTACGCCCCGGTGATCCCCCCACTAGGCACCCCCAGAGAGGGCGGAGTGGTAACGGCGGCTGTGCTGGAGAGATGGGCAGAAGCTGGAGTGGAAACACTGGGAGATCTCTATGTGGATGGAGCCCTGCTCCCTTTTGAGGAGTTGGTTAGAGACACAGGCCTACCGGCCGGACAATTTCTCCTCCACGCGTCAATATTACGCACATTTGCGGACCCCTGGGGAGACATTTCAGAGGAGCTGCAAATGCACCATTTCGTGCAACACCTCCATGTCATGAGCAATGGCTCCCACGTAATCCATTGGCAAGCACAAGCCCTCCTGATGCATACACAACACTCCACCCAGCTACTATGAGACAAATGGGCGATGTCCAGGGGAGGGAATGGACGGACAAGGAATGGGCGATGGTGCTAGCCAGCCCTGTTAATATCCCACGCAACTCCCGCTTCAAAATTATACAATTTTATATCTTGCATCACGCATACCTATCGCCAGATAAGATCAACAAATACTTCTTGATCACTACTGCTGGGTGTCCCAGATGCTCCCTGGTTGGAGCGGACCTCTTACACATGCTCTGGGCGTGCCCCACTATCCAAACATACTGGAACACGGTAACGACCCTACTGACACTGAGCGCTGGCGACGACCTGCCCCACACATGGGAGGCCTGCATCCTGGGGTTATACAAGAGGACTAAACTGAACAAGGTGCCAGCTAGGTTCTGGGATTTGGGACTCATCACGGCCAAGCGCCTGCTCACCAAGCGCTGGAAAAAGAGCGAACCCCCACATGCTAAATACTGGTACGCTTCCTTTGCTAATTGGGCGAGAGCGGAAAGCGCCACATTACACCGGGAGGAGACAGCGGGCCTGAGGAAGTTACCCATTGCGCAACTCTGGGATGATAACCTGAAATCTTTCCAACAGGTGAGCTTGGACCAGGGAATCACCTAGCTGTGGCCCTTTCTGAGCCGGCCCTGACTGACGGATGTGACGGAAAGCCCCATGCCCACTTTGAGACCACCTCTCTTTAGATGATGTGCTAGAAGCAACATATGCCTATGTAGAGAGGCAATGTTGCGGAGCCACGGTGCGGCAACCGCCTAAAACCCACATGCTCCCAACGCCGACACCCTGGTGCCTGCCAGACACCGCTGGGCCACTCCTCCCCTCCCCCTCCCCTGGAGGGAACCCTCACCCACGGGCCACCTATCGCCCATTACCTTACTCACGGACTCGGACACTTACCTTCGCGGCCACACATTGACACTCTTCATGACACACCAGGCCTTTCACCTCATCCTATTCTCCTCATACCATTAATTTTATTTTTGATCTTCCCCCTCATCACTTCATAATGTTGGAGAAGTTTTTTCTTCTCCCTGTTTTGTCCCATTTCGTATCTCCCCTAATGGTTTCGTTAAGACGTCATGGTAGTTTACCCATCGACACGTCTGTTATAAAGCTGTATATATTGCATTGGTTGACGATAACCATCTGGCACTCAGCACTCCTGATACCACAATACATTGGGTGACACACCACTCACTGACTGTCGGGAGGGACTCGGGGAAGGTGCATAACTGCTAGAGCATGCCGCCTCCCACCAAATCTCATCTCTCAAAACCCCAGACCATATTAATATCAGTACAGAGCGACATCACACTCAGTGCGGCCCCAATCACTAACCATATTGTTCCGCCTATTCTACTGAACGGATTGTGATGCATTATGATTATCTTGTTATGTGCTATCATTGTACTATATTGTCGCTATGTTACCATGTAAAATAAGTGTGTTATTTCCTTTTGCTCACCGCATACTTATGTACTGATTATAAATGCCGAAAAACCAATAAAATATATTCAAACAAAAAAAATTAGGATGTCGTCTTGGAAAAACACAATCTCCAGCATATCAACAAAAAATTACGACATTAACCTTTGGAATACAGCGGCTGCAGATGCCAAACCAAAAGGCATTCGGCGGAATTGATAGCACCCGAATGGGGTCCAAAAAGAGGTTACACTTCGACAAGAGGAATGTAAAACGGTCTGGTGATTTGCTGAGGAAAGGTCGATGGTGGAAAACCTCTTTGCACCTCTGGTTAGTGAAAGCATCTCATCAATTATTGGCAGCGGGAACTGATCCACTGATAAGTTGTAATTCAAACTCCTGAGACCTACACACAGGCGAATTTTCCTATTAGAACGTCGAGGTATAATCAATGAAGACATCCACTCAGACGCTTCTGTGGGCTCAATAATCCCTGAATCTTGTAATTTCTTAAGTTCCAGTTTGCCCTTGTCTCTAACAATCATTGGAATATTACGCACTTTACCTATTTTGAGAATATCAGAAGGTTTAACACAAATGTGGTGAGTGAGCCCCTTGAGTTTACCATCTTTGCCACTGAATACATTTTGAAATTCATTTAAGACCCATTCTTTAGTGTTTTTGTCATGTATTCCTATCGGTTCTGAATCGATCCCCCTATTCCTGACCCTATTCTAGTTAAACAAACCAACAAGTTAACTAGCAGTCAGCCCATGAGGCAGAAAACCCCCATGATGCAGATACCGTTATCTGACGCAGTCACACTACGGCACAGGAACGTGTTATCTGATTAGGTCATAACGCTTGCGATCTAATTAGACAAGCGATATTCCTCCAGCCCCTGATAAGGCATATGGAGTTCTCGTAACAAATCAAACCTATGACAACCTGGGCAAAACCCTGCGGCCATTGTTTTGATTTCACCGAGAACTTTAGTAAAAGAATGTGCTAACGAGCAAATCGTATGACATCTTTATTGACGTATCTATGTCCATCCTTACGTCAATCTCGGCACCTTAAAGGTATAAATATTACCGATCTTGCCATATGCAAACACACGCGTGGTGACGAGACGGAGCAGCCATACTTGCCGAAGCCGAGAGCAGAGCAGACCCCGCTGGCAGCAGCCCCGCCTTCCTGACGCGCTGAGAGACGCGCTGATTTCTCCTGCCGAGAATCCAGCCCCGGCGTTTCTGGGTAGCCCTCGCAGGCAGCCTGGAATATCGAGGCCAGAGAAAGAGATACCATTCCTCATTCATCCTAACTTCCAGGTACAGAACTGAATAACCCCTCACAGAGAATTCTTTAGTTATTTACTTGGCAAAAACAAACTTAACTTAAACTGTAACTTTCTATTCCCGCCCACGTATTAGACTTAGGTCAGGTACACGGGGTAGGCGTATTTAGAAACACCTGTTGAGTACGTTTAGTCAAATGTATATGTGTATGTAAATATATTTTATTCATTTTAAAACATTTTATGGCTTAGAAACCATATCAATGTTTTTACAGTATTACTTTATACTATTGCTTTTAATGTATGCACTTTACTTAGCTATAAGTATTGCAATAATATCGATCCATTTCTCTTGTATGAGAAAAGAGACTGATCAATAAATAACACCTTTTTATTGAACACGCCCGTCTCTTCCTTTTCTCTACATTCTGATGAGACTAAGAATGCACGTACTGACTGAGTAAAATAATTTGCCTTTTGTTCACACGACTCTCGAGATTGACTCTTGATTAGGGGAGAGCAAAGTTGTCATGTTCTATGGTTGTCAGAAACTAAATCCCTTCTTGTCTAATCAGGGAAGTTAATTCCTCCTTGAACATTCGAGAAAGTTTCTAGCGAACTCTGAGCTATGCTGGCAAACCCAAAACTTAAGTCTAGTATCGACAGTAGTAGACCTAGTTAACGTCTGGCCTAGGCCTTTACTGCTGTAGGTATTATTCCAATGCGCAGAGCCTATTGGGAAGATAGGAACTACACTACATGGCGCCCAACGCGTTTGGAAAGGGCGATAAAACTAACGTAAGACATTTAGAGTAACTCAGTCGTGATTTCTCACTCAGACCCCTTTTCCCATTATACTCCAAAGACGTCTGGAGTGGGTGAAAGGTTATATCCTCCAAAACCTCGCAGGAGGGAACTCCTATGTATGGTTCTTGGTATAGTCAACGTTGAAGGATAAACAGTTCCAAAATATTGTGCATCTAATCTTTGTTTCCATAAGAAACCTGATCTGCAAACAAACAAAATAACCATCCTGACAGTAAAATGTCAGACAATGAAGAAGAAAGAGAGGCAGTTAGATTAGCAGCTGAAATAGCAGCAGCTGATACTGCACTACAAGACGCTGACCCGGAGATAATACTCATCCCGGTCATCAAAAGGAAATCTATAACCTTAAAGCTTATAGAAAATGGACTGACACCTAGAGGTGGCACAGTCATATTCGTAATTGAGGCACACGAATATCGGCAGACAGAGGTATATTATTCATGGATACATTTTCCAGCAGCAAATGCTGTAACAAAGTACTTCCACTATTACAAAATAGAGGAACCTCCTGAAATGTACACTCCATTCGAGGAGGTGGAAGTACCACTCAAATTCCAAGAGCATTTGCTCTTATTTGATGGCGCCCTAAAACATAATAATCACATCACCAGGCTCGGTCCTTTAGGTAGACCAGGAGCAACGTGGCCGGTACTAGCCGGATACACACCACATCCAGACTTCGAAAGAATGCCTGCAGCAGATCTTTTAGTACAACTAAAACAATTAATAAAAATACATAGACAATTAGTTCAGTATGTGATGCGGACTTCAACAATTCAGCCAGCTATTAAACTTCCACAGCTGACCCCTCACCAGGGGAACACAAATAAAATTACACCACAGAACATCCAATCCTGCCTAGGTAAAGTACCGGCTAAACGGGAACAAATACCATTCTGGTTGGCACAGAAAATTACCCAAATAGAGGCGGTGTTTCCTGACACCACCCCGCTAGAAAAACACAGGATTCTGACTATCTGTCTTCCAATGGGAATCGCACCACACATTGAGGACTGTGACACTTGGGGTACAGTCTTTGCTTCCATCTACACAAAAACGCACGGTGTTCCATCCATTTCGGTGATACCAGATGTGCTAAAACAAATTCAAGACGAATATGGTCCAGAACCTGCTTTAACTCTTGGTATGAAATTACTAAAAGACTTCAAGCAGGTCTCGGCTATACTATTAGCCAACATAAAAGGTGAAGCATCAAACGTGGCGATCCGCCAGAGGTTAAAAGAGACAGATATAGCAGACCAACCAGCTGAAATTGCCAGAATCATAGAAAAATCCTATGAGGAACTAGGTAGAGACAGTTTAGGTGGAATACCAGTAAAACCGCAACTGACTGAAAGTCCAGAAAAAATATTTTTTAATAATAATACACCAAAAAAGAACTGGGATGGAAACAAACAATCCAATCCTAAAGAAAAGAAATTCCAGTCCCGAGGAAGGTCTCCTAGGCGAAGAGAGAAATCTCCGAACCAGAGACACAGGTCACCCCAGAGTGACCCCTCTGGGAAAAGATATAACCTTAGAAATAGGGATAATATTAAAAAACCTGATAGATATCAAGACATTGATACGCGTCCCTCTCAATCTTTTCAGAATTCCTCGCAGAAATCGGAAAGAAGAGGACGATCTGAACAAAGAGAAGAGCACGCCAAGTCCAAAGACAAGGAACCTGCTCAACTAAAAAAGAAATTACAATTTCCAAAAAAGAAGGTAGCCAGTATCAAGGTAGTTAA
Source organism: Lissotriton helveticus (assembly GCF_964261635.1). Taxonomy (NCBI): domain Eukaryota; kingdom Metazoa; phylum Chordata; class Amphibia; order Caudata; family Salamandridae; genus Lissotriton; species Lissotriton helveticus. Next base: position 777,978,786 of record NC_136063.1, on the reverse strand, counting down.
CAATGCCGAGAATACTGAGGACACAACTGAAAAACGGAGAGTGGGCTCAGACAATGCTAGACAGCGCAGCAGAAGTGAGCATAGCTCGCAAAGTCCTTATGAATCATCTGGAGACAGTGGACACGAATGAATATCTTCAAGTGGAAACTGCAGACACCAGGGTTAGCAAACCTCACAAGATATACGAGATAACATTACGTATAGAGGGAGATAAGACTAGGAAAATAAGGGGACTATTTTGGGATAACCTCTCCAAGGGTTATGACATCCTTCTAGCTGAAAAAGACTGGCCACCAGAGTTTGTCAGGGAGTGCCCTCATGGCGAAGAAGTAATTATGCCTGCCTTCTCAAATCAAATTCCAATTCATAAAAAATACACACTTGCTAGAAAGTGGGCAGTGGCTCTAGCACCTGCTTTATATAAAAATCATGTAGGATGGGATGAGGATTCTCCTCCTCACAAAATCCAGTTAAAATCACAACCTACTGCACAAAGGCAGTACCCAATTAAGCAAGAAGCTAAAAAACAGGTAAATGAAATACTAGATCAGCTAGAATACCAGGGGGTGATTGAAACTTGCACCTCACAAATGAACAATCCTTTGTTTCCGGTCTCCAAACCAGACAATTCATATCGTCTAGTTTTGGATTACCGACACCTTAACACATGTTGCAAAACTTTTGCAGTGCAAAACTCACACAGTGCTGCACTAATGAATAACATAGTGCGCAAAAAATACAAAACAACCTTGGACATCTCCAATGGATTCTTTTGTCAAAACATAGCACCAGAGAGCAGATATTTAACTGCATTCTCAGTAAATGGCACTCAAAAACAATTCTGTCGGTTAGCCCAGGGGTACAAGAACAGCCCGGGGGTATTCTCAGCGAGAGTAACAGAATTACTACAACTATATGATGATGAAGCATTATCTTATGTCGATGACATTTACTTAACAGATGATGACTTGGATACTCACTTGAAGAGAGTGAACACCATAATACTTGGGTTCGCAGCTGAGGGTTACAAATTCAACTTTAAAAAATCCAGAATTGCCCATCTGAAGGTCCAGTACGTAGGATATGAATTATCAAGTATAGCCTGGCTGACAATTTTCTAAGAACTAGAAGAATTAAAAAATCTAGAATATGAAGAAACATATCCTCTGCCAATCGACATTCTGCCTTTACGACATTACGCCTGTGTAATCTATACAGACGGACATGCTCAACCGTCCGTTTGGGGAGAACAAGCATACAACCCCACATGTGAGATTACAAAAGAAGTGTGGCGCGGAGGTAAACTAAAACCTCTATTAACAAAATCACACTCAGTAGAAACTAATTCAGAAAAACAAACTGAAATAATAGCATTGAAGATGGCGCTAGATAATGCGGATCGCGAATTCCCGACACTTATAGTGTCAGATTCATATTACTGCGTCAAATCATATAACAGCGATTTGCAGGCATGGATTCAAAACGGTTACAAAGATGACACAGATGCACCAATAAAGAAGAAACTGCTCTGGGAACAAATAGCTCTTTTACAAAAAGAACTACCAAAGACTCACGTGACTCACTCACTGAGTCATCAGCATGATGGCGTTCACGTTGTAGGGAATTCATTGGCTGAAACAGCCGCAGCGGCAGCCACTAAATCGGCTCCCGTAGTTCGAAAAAAGCGTACATTAAACTACATTGACGGTGAAACAGTGCTGGCGGTAAAAACGTCATCAAAAGGCGACTGCTCAGCGTTACCGATCAACTATCCACTCAATTATACATACATAATCGATGCACACTCCGTCCCTTTTGCTCGAATCCCTGGAGTGGGGGATAGAGTGATTCCAAACATGGACAGGAGAAACTTGTTAATCGCAGACGCACACATGGGCGAGGGTCTCAGACACCTTAAATTAAAAGATTCTCTGGAAGAATTACAATCACGGTACTGGTGGCCAGGCATGAGCCTGCGTCACGCCATGTTTGTAAAACGCTGCCCAAACTGCAATAGAGATCGCAGTGGGGAGAGAAACAGTTTGATACCTCGTCGTATTACAGCAGATAATATTACCAGTAAAAAGAATGGCTTGCGATTAACATATACAGGCTAGTTTCCACTTATAATGTAAATCACCAGCACTCGGCTGACGTCCGGACTGTTATACAAAGATTTGCGAGTCTAAATGGCATATACGCTAAGAGCATGCTACGTTCGACCATTGTTTTCACTCAAGCCCACCAGCCTGGGGGGAAACATGGCCGAATGAGCACAGTCCAGCGGGAATCTTCTCACTTCCTTCCTGAGGGTACGGGATGGTGTAAAGAAAAAACCAAGGCATAAAGCAATCTATAGCAGAAAGGATATTAGGTTCGGGAGCTGGGTGGGTCAAACATCTAATAAGTGTCCAACGTAGTCTCAATAACTTGCCAAGAAATTCTCTGAAGGGATTCCGTGCGTACGAATTATTATTCGGAACTAGGATGATTATCTCTGACATTGATAGTCAGACTTCAGTGGCGAAAGAAAAAACCTTTGATATCAAAGACCGTTTGGCTATTTTGCAGGACTTAAACAAAACAAGAAAAGACCTGAGCAACATAAAGTTGAAACAACAGCCAACAACCACTGAAGAACCACCACCTGTCCCAGCAAGACCTGTCTGGATTCCAAAAGTCGGGGATCTAGTCAGGGAAAAGATCGCGGTAAAGAAGGAATTTGGGCCTTCTTACAGAAAAGCAGTTCCTCTCTTGTCTGTCAACGGGACAAGATCAGTTGTACTACCGCCACTTGCTGGTAAAAAGGAGAACTGAGTTGTATCCATCGACCTGGTAAAACCACAACATGTGGCCGATAACAAACAGTAGGCCAAGTGGACTCCCAATAAGTAGCAGAACACCAAGGTTTGCTACCAGTACAGAGGTCCTAACGAAGAGGCTCATCACATTCGAAACGCCTACAGAAGAACAACAAGGACTATGCAACAATGCAATAGAACTCAGACCTCTGAAAACCCAAATAAAAACATTTAGCAGAGACACACCAATCTATACTGAAGTACCAAGTGAAAATGCAAGAAACAAAAATCCTGAACCAATTGGAACAATTGACAGAACTGCATCCGGCTACTTCATAAACTTCGATGATTCCTCTGAAAACCTCAGTGAATCAAAGACACAGCCATCATCAAACTCCTTTAAAGACAAAGCTAAGGAACTTTTGAAACAACTGAAAGAAACATATCTGATTTCTCCATGGATTGAATTTTGGGTGGGTTTTGGTGCAATTATCCTCATACTTTGGCTCATCATGATACTAACATTGGGACGCTTCATTGAGGGAAAATATGCTAAAATGGACACAGCAAGTCAGAAAATCAACTTGATCCTCAAACCACACACATCTTCACACGTCGAGAAAAGAGAACTTTCTTCAGCCAACTTCACAGCCAATCCGATACCTGGTGGGGTAGCCTGGGACAACACTGACTATGAAATTTATGGTCCGGTCGAGATCCTGAAATATCCACACCAAATTAAGATCTCCTTGAGTGACTTTGCAAAACCAAACTCATTTGCTGATGATTGGGACTTCGAAAGCATTAATAATATGATGTCTGACTTAGTAATGTCTGCTAAATTTACCAAACATGATTATTTGCAGGGTTCTACAAATTATGACAGTATGTATTGCTATAACCACTATGGTAACCACTTTTTACATAGATCTGCACAACCTAGAAATGTTTTAAATTATAATCAATGGGAACATTGTGCAACACCTCCAAAAGGGAGCTCAAGAACCGTTTACGACAAATATTCATATTTTTCAGGTTTTAACACAAGTAATGCTGAAACATTTTATTTTAAATTGTCGAACAGGACAGGAAGCAAAACCATGATAACCAACACAAAATTGTTATATTCAGACTCATTTTTTGAACAAATGAATACTTTTGGATTTGATTATTGGGACAAAAATGTTGAATTGAAAAGTGTTTGGGGTACAAAAGAATGGCAAGTACAGGGTATAGAAGCTTTGTTTAGAGCCTGCATGATCCCAGAACAAATGATATTTTTAAATGACACTGTTCAACAAACCACCTGTCTTGGCCTAGCCAAAATCAAAGATTTAAATAAACCGTCTATTCCAAAGCCAACTATGTTTAGCAACACTTCTACAGATGAAGAGATAGACGTAAACCATATATTAAACCAAAACAGAACACATCCTGATTGGAAACAGTGGTTGATCTGGCCAACAGATACTAATAACTGTCAAGACAGATTCCTGAACAAAACACAGGGGTTCAAAATGACCAGGCCAGACCCTAGATATCCCCAAAGACATCACCCAGGGATAATAACCACCTACAGTGTGGGCAAATTATGCCTTCAATGGCTACAGACCTCCACACTGGCAGAAATTAAGCAACACCTAACTTTACTTACTGATGGTGCTGACTTGCGTGATTTCACTTTGGGACCACGCAAACAGCGTCAAAAGCGTTTCATAGCAGCCTCTGTATATGCAGCATATAATGAGGCCTGGAAGGTTACTCAAATTGAAACAGCAGAGAGAATACGGGAAATTGACCGTATTAATTTGGAAAAATCACTTTCTGTAGTGGACAATGGGTTAATGACTCTGTCCTCCAGAATTTTTTCTTTGGACAGCATTGTGTCTTCAGCAATCGATATATTATCGCAGGACTTACTGTTATTACAACACAGTCAGTCACAATTGCGCTCTATTGTACAGCTTGGCTGGACGTTACAAAATCTGCGTTCAGGCTATGTGCCTTGGCGTTTAATCAACACAACGTCACTATTCCAAATCTTTAACCTTACTGATAGACAAATCGGTATGGCGCAAAAGGGTGCTGATTATACAATCTTGAGCATTGAAAAACTAGAAATATTACCAATGACAATGTCAGAACGACCTGTCAGTGAATGGATAATACATGGAATCATAAATATTCCAATCTCAACCTTCAGGTTTCAATACTGCCAAAAATATATACAGGCTGGCATGTACGAGAAATTGGGAAAGGGGTACCTTAAAACAACATGGAACCTGCCCTATTCACATGCATGTGTCAGTAATAAAGGACAGAAAGTGTTTCTTAGTGGCAACAATTGTGCGATGTCACTAAGCGGCACGCTTCTGTGTAACGGAATTAGTTTGCATGGAGCCTGTGAAGGGAATTCATACAACCTTTCATGTCACCAGCAAGGCGCACCTGCAACAGAAATAGAACCATTCTTTCAAAGACTCTATAATGGGAGTTACATTCTTATTGTAGACCGCAGATGTTGTAGTCTTATGCCCGGGACTCCTTATCTAGTAACTACGACTGCGAAGGTCAAGTGCTGTGGACGCTCATTGTTCCCCAGCTCCTTTCCAGACAGGGAGGCAAGGGCATGGCCCTATTTGAAAATTACTTCTATTCGAATAGATACTTTAAGCAGAATGAAAACAGTCCTTCTTCAGACGCCTACCAGGCTCTCGTCATCAAAAGAAACGTATGATCTACAAGTCGCAAGGACGACTGCAGAGATACATACATTATTATCAACTAATTCCCCCGTACATTTCGCGGAAATCCTGAATGAAATCTTAAATATTTCTGATACCAATGGGGTCTCAAAGGTATTTAAGACAGTATTTTCGATGGCATTAACACCATTCAAAGCCATACTGGGTATTTTTCCAGATTTCGTCCATTCGATTTTTGGCGGACTTCCCCTGATCCTGGGACTAATTGCAGGAATCCTATTCTTAGTCCTAATTTTTCGTTATGGCAACCCATGTCACAGACAAAACTCTTGCGACAAGGGAAGAAACAATCCTAGCCATTGGATACCGGGACCGGATATCAAAAATCCTGGGACTCTCCCGGCTTAGAGACCTGAACATGACCTGGTTTCTATCATTTCGACCAATGTGGCAAAGATGTGTTTTACCTGTATTGAGGTGTCTGCTATGCGGAGAAGAATGCGTGTTAGACACCTGTCTGACGCTACAATCGGATGCGCCGATGGATGCAGAAACATTGTTGAGCCCGATCAAGGTTCATGCTTTGTGCTGCCCTCAAAGGCTACCAATCCTGATGACGGCATTCGTGGAAGCTTCACCACTACGATTGATGGGTAGTGAAGTTCAAGATGAAAGCAGCATCGAACAGGTACGACCTTCTGTCAGTAATGCAAATCAGAATGTCAATGGAGACAATCATGCGCAAGAATGCATGATTACACCTATTTCCGAGTTAGTGGAACTTTCCCAGGAAGCTGTTGACAGTCTTTTCGAAAGCCTAAATGATATGATGTTCTCACCCGAACAGAAATAGAGACTTTTGAGCAAGCTCGCACACGGCGTTCCCTGAATTCGGCCTTCAACTTTAAAAATAAAGTCACATGAACATTTTCACTCCAGTTCACGGACAGCAGTTTTTCCAGCAGCCCCAAATATTTTTGCATATTTTTCGGGACACTATCTTCTGCTTAAAGTAAGAACTATTCTTAGAGAACTAAGGTTTCTAAATTTTAGATAGCTTATAGACATTAGCTGCCCGCTGGCATGTTCATAAAGATATTTTATTCTGTGATGGAATGGTCTCGAAACTTTTTTCTGTCAGAAACCATTTCATGTGTAATTCTCATATACCAAATAAGCAATAATGTATACAAATGCAATTACTTTGGCATTTTTCTACAGCTTGAGTGCATACCATATATATATGTCTGCAATTTTTTTCAGTATATTTGAAAATTTCAAAATGCATTTATGTATTTTGGGGTGGTAAGGTATACACACTACTCTATAGTATGTTGTACTATGTTATACTATGCCTAGATTAGTAAATATGTCCATAGTTAGCGTGGAGTGGGTGTCATGTATTCCTATCGGTTCTGAATCGATCCCCCTATTCCTGACCCTATTCTAGTTAAACAAACCAACAAGTTAACTAGCAGTCAGCCCATGAGGCAGAAAACCCCCATGATGCAGATACCGTTATCTGACGCAGTCACACTACGGCACAGGAACGTGTTATCTGATTAGGTCATAACGCTTGCGATCTAATTAGACAAGCGATATTCCTCCAGCCCCTGATAAGGCATACGGAGTTCTCATAACAAATCAAACCAATGACAACCTGGGCAAAACCCTGCGGCCATTGTTTTGATTTCACCGAGAACTTTAGTAAAAGAATGTGCTAACGAGCAAATCGTATGACATCTTTATTGACGTATCTATGTCCATCCTTACGTCAATCTCGGCACCTTAAAGGTATAAATATTACCGATCTTGCCATATGCAAACACACGCGTGGTGACGAGACGGAGCAGCCATACTTGCCGAAGCCGAGAGCAGAGCAGACCCCGCTGGCAGCAGCCCGCCTTCCTGACGCGCTGAGAGACGCGCTGATTTCTCCTGCCGAGAATCCAGCCCCGGCGTTTCTGGGTAGCCCTCGCAGGCAGCCTGGAATATCGAGGCCAGAGAAAGAGATACCATTCCTCATTCATCCTAACTTCCAGGTACAGAACTGAATAACCCCTCACAGAGAATTCTTTAGTTATTCACTTGGCAAAAACAAACTTAACTTAAACTGTAACTTTCTATTCCCGCCCACGTATTAGACTTAGGTCAGGTACACGGGGTAGGCATATTTAGAAACACCAGTTGAGTACGTTTAGTCAAATGTATATGTGTATGTAAATATATTTTATTCATTTTAAAACATCTTATGGCTTAGAAACCATATCAATGTTTTTACAGTATTACTTTATACTATTGCTTTTAATGTATGCACTTTACTTAGCTATAAGTATTGCAATAATATCGATCCATTTCTCTTGTATGAGAAAAGAGACTGATCAATAAATAACACCTTTTTATTGAACACGCCCGTCTCTTCCTTTTCTCTACATTCTGATGAGACTAAGAATGCACGTACTGACTGAGTAAAATAATTTGCCTTTTGTTCACACGACTCTCGAGATTGACTCTTGATTAGGGGAGAGCAAAGTTGTCATGTTCTATGGTTGTCAGAAACTAAATCCCTTCTTGTCTAATCAGGGAAGTTAATTCCTCCTTGAACATTCGAGAAACCCAAAACTTAAGTTTAGTATCGACAGTAGTAGACCTAGTTAACGTCTGGCCTAGGCCTTTACTGCTGTAGGTATTATTCCAATGCGCAGAGCCTATTGGGAAGATAGGAACTACACTACATTTTCACTCTCACATACAACCAGGACTTGTTCAGGACTGTTGGGGTCAAGAATAATGTGCAAAGCTCTCTGATCCTTCCAATCTAGCACTGAAGGACCATCTGATGCAACATATGACTTGCACATTGCTTTTGTACCCTTGAATTCAAAATTAAGCAAAGCATAACCCAACCTGTTTATTTTTTCATCAGTAGGCTGCAGGGGTGGATTAATTGCATTTACAAATTTACTCTCCCAAACAGAACAAACTTTTATAGTAAACGGAGATCCAGAGTCAGCAGTAACCTGCACAGGAATGCCTCCAAAGTTGATAACACATAAGGGTTTACTTCTATCATGAACATTAATATTGAGAACAATAATTTTCTTTTTATTTCCTTTCCCAGACAGTAACTCTTCGTAATCCTCTGATTCTTTACCAGAAAAATCTGAATCAGTTTCTGATAGGCAAGTTACCTTGCAGTTTTTTTTCTTCTTTTTTTACTACAAACCCTAGTTAAATGTGATGTAATACCACCCTCTTAGCACTTTACTGATCGAGTAGGATACTTGTCCGATCTAGCATTATGTGAGATACTATCACACCGGCAACATGCAAATACAGAAAACCTTCCTTGATTGTTCATGCTGTATTTACTGGAATTTTTTTTTATAGAAAGTACGCCCCTCAGAGCTCTTTGTGAAGCTGATTGTTCCTTTTTTTCCAGTTCAAATGTTATTAACTGATGGTATTTCATTTTGAGAACAAATTGCTTTAGAACTTCTTTCTGATAATTCAAGGAGCATTATTTGCCTATAGCTATTAGCGAGGCAATAGAGCCCTTCTTCTTTAGTAGTAAAATGATACTACTCATCTATGAAGATGGAATTCACCTATGCCAGTAACAATAGTTAAAGAGAGCTGCCAAATACCCTGACCAAAGGTCTGCCTCCAATTTTATGAAAGAGATTGGGACTTGGTCCGGGCCGTTAGCACCCTAGGTCATGTATTAAGTATATTCACCTTAATCTGGGCTCTTGAAGGGCTTACTAAGTCTTCGCTTTAGAGGAGGTAACCGCTAAAGGAAGTACTGTGGGTGATTAGCAGAGTAAAGGTTCTAAATATAAGACAACCATTTATTACCTGAGATTGGACACATTGTTGGCCTTATACTTCACCCAGTAGTGTGGTGGTTATTTGCCAGAACTTTTCTAGACTCTTTATATACAGCAGCTTTTAGTAGATCAATACAGATCTAATCAACCTGTTTTTTAATGCTTGCTTTCCATTTTTAGTGCCTTATTTTTAATAATTTAATAATAATAACAATACTGTGCCTTATGTCAATGATAACCTCCTCAGGTGCCAGGTTAAATTATTATTATCATTTTCCTCATGAGTTTCACCAGATGTTTGGAAGACCTGTATATTCTCCTGAAGTGGTTCTTTGGGAAAGCCAGCAGAGGTCATGACCCAGTAGGTGGAACGTTTCTTTTAGAAATTAGGTTCTTTGTTGACAGGGGTAGGAGCCCTGGTCAAGCAGTAACCACAGTCCTTGGATTGGTAAGACACAAATACACTCTAAATTAACCTGTGCTCCCCCTTTGTTAGCTTGGCACAGAGCAGTCAGGCTTAACTTTAGAGGCAATGTGTAAAGTATTTGTGTAGCACTTCAAACAGTAAATCTGTGAAAACACCATTCAAAAAGATTCCACACCAGATTATAAAAATAGAACTTAATTTATTAAATAAAACAAGACCAGAACAACAAAAATCAAATAAATAGAACTTGAGATATTGAATTTTAAAGTTTGTCAGTACAAATAGTGCCTGGAAGCAGCAAGCGCTATATGGGATATCAGGTCATGCCGGACCCAAAGTCAAAAGTCCAGGTTCAACGCAATAAAGCGCAAGTTGGATACAGGGACCCAGTGAGGCCAGCTAAACATACGTACCTTAATCTTGTGTGCCTAGTCATTGGGGATGTATGGTACAGTTGAGGCGATGTGTCGGTGCCGATCCATGTAGTGGTGGTGATGTGCTGGTCCTGATACGGCAAGCAGCAGCGAGGCATTGGTTCCAATGAGCGGTGAGCAGTGATGTGGAAGTTTGGCATTGCCTGTTGAGGCTGCTGTCGACAGAGATGTGAGGACCTCGCACCAAGAAGAGCATACACAGTGGTGGTACCACAGGCAATGCCACGAGTCTGATCAATGCAGCAGCAGTGATGCATCGGTGCCAATCCATGTAGCAGAGGTGATGCGTCTGTTCTGATCCATGCAGCAGTGTGTCGGTTTGATGGCGCATGTGTTGGTTCCACTGGAACAAGCTAGACCCACTTCCAGGTGTCCAAGACTAAGGTGGCCCCCTTTGGCAGCAAAGACCCACAGATGGCTGAATTTAAGTGCAGAAGCAAGGTGGTTGGAAGTATTTTATGTCCCTGAGACTTCAGATCAGGAGGCCAGCCAGCTAGCCTTTGGAATCACTCTGGTTCAAGTGATGCATTTCCAGTCTTTCTCTCCTAGGCAGGGTAGCAGCAGGCAGCAGGAAGCAGGCCATTATAGCAAGGCAGGAGTACTTCAGCAGCACAGCAGTCCTTCTTCCTGGCAGAGTATTCACAGGTCAAAAAGTTTGCTGAAGTGGTGGTGCCTGAGGTCCGGAACTTATTCCCAATTGTGTCTTTGAAGTTGGAGAGACTTCAAAGACATGCCTTCGAAGTGCACTGAGGTCCTCCCTTCTTACACTGGCTCCAGACTCTCTACAAGGGGGTATGCAGCCCTTTGTGTGGGCACAGGGCACAGAATATTCTAGTGTAAGTGAAGCTGGCTCCGGATCCTCCCTCCCATCCTCCCAGGATGGCCCATCAAGTCACACCTAAGCTCCCATTGTGCGTGGCTGTCTAGGGGTAACACACAAAGCCCAGCTGCCATTCATTCCAGACAAGTGATCAGAGACAGACAGCAGGCACAAAATGGCTAAAGTAAGAAATTGTCAACTTTCTAAAAGTGAGAGTTTCATTTTTGGCAATTTAATATCCACCTTCAATGTAAGTTGGGTTTTTAAATTAGGATTCTAGAGACAACACCTAATGTGAAAATTCTATCTCTTCACAATAGGGAATTACACTTCGTCAATGGAATAAGGTACGACCAGTTTTAACCTGTGGGAGAGATAGGCCTTGCATTAGTGAAAAACAAATCTGAGAGTTTTTCTCTACCAGGACATATAAACCTTAAAAGTACATATCCTGCCTTTTACATAAATTGCACCCTGCCCTTTGAGTTTTCCAGAGCCTGCATTAGGGGTGACTTATGTGTGTAAAAAGGCAGGTTTGGGCCTGGTAAGAGGATTTTCTTGCATGGTCAAAATGGTAGTGTAAACTTCATACTCTGGCTCAGCACTGGCAGACCTGAGCTATGGTGAGAGGATACACAAGTGGGTGGCACAATAAGTGCTTAAGTGCTGCAGGCCCTCTTGTTGTATTTAAATTACAGGCCCTGGGCACATGTGGTATACTTTACTATGGATTTACAAGTAAATTGAATATGCCAATTGGGGATGAGCCAATATTGCAACATTTGAGAGAGAGAATATATGCACTTTAGCACTGGTTAGCAGTTGTAAACTGCTCAGAGTCCAAAAGCCAGCAACAACAGAGTCAGAAAAAGTGACAGAGGAAGGCATAAAGTTGGGGGGAAGACAACCCAAAAGCTGTCAGGTCTAACAATTCCTTATTAACTATGTTCAGAAGAGTTCTGAAAGATGAGATAAGAGACGAGTTTGTTCCTGTACTTCGTTCTCATTCTTTAATGAAGACTTTGAAGGCTGTTTACATATCAAGCATATACCAAAGGAGAGTAGTATGGAAAAGATGTTAGGAGGTTCTGGTCAGTACTCCTCATTTATAAAAAAACATTCAATCCAGGAAAGTGGATGAAACAAAGGGCACAGTAGCGACAGAAGAACCTATGCAAATAGGCTCTTCTAGAGGTCCCCCAGCTGAAAGTGAGAGGCAAAGATATGGCTGAAGGGGATATGCTGTTTTTGTGAAGAAGGTTGACCTCTCATTTGCCAATGCCTTGTTTGACCGACTAAGAATTTAGGAAATGCCTGAACACAACCCTCATTGGGAAGGAGGTGTTGGGTATTAAGAATCTTGTCTTATCAATTTGACTCTGAAAAGAGTTGCCACTTATTTTTTACTACTTGTGACCTTTCGTTTGAACGATGGCAAAACATTCCATTAATGGCACTGTTGGGCTCTGGTGCCACTGGAATATTCATTGACTCAAAGTTGGCTTTTTGTAATGAAATACCAAGACATAACAAGCAAACAACTGAAGTCATACATACGATCAAAGACACACCTTTAATCTCAGGACAAGTCAGGGAGTATACTTTGCTTTTCATGGTAACCATGTGTAATCATCAAGAGACCCTAATTTATAAGTCACATAACTGAATTGAAGTCACTTAACCATCCGGTAATCCTTGGATTTCGTTGGCTATATTGTCACAACCTGTATATATACTGGGCTACTCTGACTATCTGTCTCAATTCCAAGCATTATAGTCTATTTTTCTTAAGATCAACTACTTGAGTAGTGAAAGAAAGGCATTCAGCAGTCATAGGAATATCTCCCTGGGTATATTCCTTAAGTTTAATTCCAGATCAGCATAAATAATGTATTCATATTTGTGTCCAATCTAAGTCTGTCAATTCCCATCTAATTGTGAAGTTCTCTACGAGCTGATGTATTCATTATCTGAAAAGGAAAAGTAGGTTTTAAAACTGAATTTGGATAAAAGCTGGGGACAGGGACAAATAGTTCCTACTTCTTCTGCAACTAGGACCCCATTATTGTTTGTCCTGGAAAACAATAATCAGTTGAGCCTCTGTATTGATAAAAAGGGATTGAATGAAAGAACAATAAAGAATAGACACACTCCTCCTTTAATCAAGGACATCTTGGACGCTGTTTGCTAGACTCCACTCTTTACCAAATTAGATCTCAAGGGAGCCTCTGACTTACTGCATATGAGGAGTCACTATGAGTGGAAGACTATCTTATGGACCCCATATGACCATTTTGAATATATGATAATGCCCTCTAGATCCTTTTATTTCCCTAAATTTCATTGAAATTAACTCTTCTGATAAGCTGGCCATTTTTGTCATAGTCTATATGGATGACATTGTGATATTTTCTAAATCATTAGCTGATAAAAGGGAACATGTTCAGGTAGTATTACAGAGACTTCGGAGAAACCTACTGACATGTAAACCAGAAAAATGCCCTTTTGGAATTAGTGAAGTGGAATACATGGTATTTTTACTGACACTTTACTGATTAACAAATGATGACAGGAATATATATGCGATATTGGACTGACCATCTACTTTTACAGTGAGAAAAACTCAACGCTTTTTTGTCTTCATCAAGTGTTATCAGCAATTCATAAAGATTCTGTCTGGTTACACCAGCAAAATGACAATAATCCTCAAAAAAGGACAACTCAAGGATGTATGTAATAGGGATATTTGTGCTGTAAGAGCATTTCAGTGAACTAACAGAAGTTTCATAGGTCTCATTTGCTTATAGGTCTGTGCCACATATGCAGACCTAAAGATTGAATGCGAGTGAGAGAGTACCAGTTGCGTGTCCTGGTTGATCTTGCGGATTCAGCACTGGTCATTTGTTTTGAATTTTGACTGCAACCCGGTTAACATACACCAGCGTCATAGAAGACACCTCCCCCTCCAGGGTATTGAATATGGTATGTTAGGTGCAAAAGAGAGACAGCATGCTTGGCATCTTGATTTGATTCATATCATTGGTGGATAGGATTGAAACAAACTAAACTCAGGGACTGATTTCCAAAAAACAGCATATTCTCAGGGGATCAGCATGACTGGACTGGTAATTTGGGGAAATAATGTACAATTCTGAGTGTGTGAATACTAGGAATCTCACTTGTTTTATTGGCATAACATCCTCCCTTTGAGCACTGTGCCTTTGTCAGTCACATAATTACTGGTATATATCAGGAGAATATCATGTAAGCTTTCTGAAAGGAAATGTCCTCTGTAATTCTTGGGTTGCATGATATTTAAGTAACAGTGGTTCCGCATATGTGTCACACACCTGTAAGCAAATGAGACTATGGAGTGTGTAGTTCACTTGTTTTATTGGCACAACATACTCCCTTTGAGCACTGCACCATTGTCAGTCACATCATTGCTGGTGTATATCAAGGAGAATATAATTTAAGCTTTCTAAAAGGAAAAGGCCTCTGTAATTCTTGTGTTGCATGATATTTAAGTAACAGTGAGTCCACATACCTGACACACACCTGTAAACAAATGAGACCATGGAGCCATCCTGTTAGTTCTCAGATTGTACCCTGGTTCTGTTCTTAGATACAAAAGGTTTTGTCTCTGTGATATTTATTTGAAAGAGTGTTTCAAGCATAAAAATCAGCTTTTATGACAGCTCCTGTTCTTTGTCACCCTGACCCTTCAAATATGTTCCTAGTCATGGTGATGCTTCAGCAGTGCTAATTGGAGTGGTTTTGCTGCGGTGACAAGAGGGTGACAAGGAACCTCATATCTTTTATTGCACCATGCCCAGTAGAGAGAAACTACTGCATTCTAGAATGAAAATTACTGCTGATGAGGAAATGTGTTCGATATGGAGCCATCTTCTATTCGAGGCCAAATACACCTTTGAAATTAGAGCTTGACACCAACATTTACAAGCATGAAAATTGATTTCATGCACAAACAG
Organism: Lissotriton helveticus; assembly: GCF_964261635.1. Lineage (NCBI taxonomy): Eukaryota > Metazoa > Chordata > Amphibia > Caudata > Salamandridae > Lissotriton > Lissotriton helveticus. Next base: position 777,963,777 of record NC_136063.1, on the reverse strand, counting down.
TCACCAAGCACAGTGTGTGTATTTTTTCAGACTGCTATTTTTGTATCAGTTATATTCATGGAACTCAATATATAGTAGCAAATGCAATATCTCGGAGATATTTTAGTGGTGCAGGACCTAAAATATTGACTCTTATTCCTCCCAAGTCACATTGTCTCCAATGGTAAGTAAGAGCTGCAGAACAACAATACAATGTGGGAAAAATTAACAAATTCAGGACTACCAAAATGTAATGTTAAGGAGTGGCTTAAATATTTTCCAACAAGCACTCTTCATTCCATGTCTTACTTTACTAAAGAATGCATTACAACGTTTTCATGATACCCTAGTTGCTGGACATCGAGGAGTAAGAAACACCTTGGAACAACACAAAACGATTGGCGCCCTTCTTTGAAGCAAAATATACAGTGTTATATTAAATCCTGCCTTGTATGTTCTCAAATAAAAACCCTGCATCAGAAACCAATAGGCATATTGCAACCAATACCTTCAGTTCCAGGACCTAGGCTATTTTTGGTTACAGATTTTATCCCTGATTTACCACCTTTCAAGAAAAGAGCTGCACTTGTTCAGCAGCAAATGGAGGTGAAGAGGATGGTTTCTGAGAATTTGGGTGTGGCCGTGACTCAGATGAAAAAGCAGGCAGACAAGCATAGACAACAGAAACCTGACTATAAAGTTGGTGAAAAAGTTTGGCTGTCAACCCTCTATTTTCCAGCCAAAGCTTTATGTTTGGGGATTTTTTTCATTGTTCATAAAATGTATTCTGTAACTGTCTAATGAGACTTCCTCCTACTTGGTGAATTCATTCCACCCTTTATGTGTCTCGAGTAAAAGTCATATGCTCAAGATGAGTTTCTAAAAATATGCCTCTACCTCCACCTGTAAAGGTTAGTAGGCAGCTAGAATATGAAGTCTCCGATATTGAGTATTCTTCCTTCTTTCATGGAAAGATGCCGTTCTTGGTAAGGGTGAAAGGATCCCCAAATTATGACCAATCTTAGGAATCAGCTGGAGTGATTCACACCCCTATTTTGATTAATAAATTCTACTGAATTCATCCTAGGAAGCCTGGAGCTCCACGAGGAGGGATGCTGATGAAGACATCCCAGCTGCTCTTCCCAAGCTCGGGGGTAACATGTTTCTCAGTGGCAGGACTCATGGCAAGAATGTGTTTTACCTTCTTGATGTGCAAGTCAGAGTGGCCCTGTTCTCTGTGGCACCAGCCAGTAGAGCTGTGATGGCATTCCGGTATTCACGCCACTAATGAGTGTAGTTTGGCAGGGATTAGTGCATAAGCCTTTTAATCTGCACTGTCGCTGTCTTTGGCTTTTAATATAGTTCCCAATCTAAAATGGCACCTTCTTCTTATAACCAGTGTTTCATGCTCCCAAACTAAGATGACATGTGTTTCGTTCCTGTTTCAGGGGGGGACCTTTCACCCAATTTAAACAGCACAGTCACAAGGTACCCATTTCACTGCTACGATGCATCAGTCTAATGGTTAACCTACACATTAAATTGCCCTAACAAAGTGCAGTGTATCCAGTGGCATGAACGCTTTATAGTAAACCAAAGGGTATATCAGCAAACATCATTGAGCTTCATACACACCAAGGCAGTCCATGTGGCTCAATGCATGGGACAGGAAATGTATCAGGGCCCTTTCAATTAGACATTGAGGAATGCAGATGTATACAATGAATAAGGTACACATTGAATTTAGTTTGTCTGAGTCACCAAAAATGTGGCAAATTAATTGTATGTGCTAAATCAAGAAAAAAGAGGGACCTTAAGATGGAAACCTCTTTTCATGTAATTTGTTGTCAAGTAGCTCAAAGATATTGGGTGGTCACAGAGCTCAGAGTTGGATCGTTAGCAATGCCAATCAACCTGGTACTAAAAGGCTCCTAAACAGCTCCTTGGCAAAATATACAAAATATACCAATCCACAACAACAACAAAGTGGATGGGAGCTGGCAGCCCACAGGTGCAGCTGCATATGAGAGTCAGAGGACACTGGTCATTGGGCTTTTGAGATGAGATTGCTTACATCAAAACACATCTGAGCTGCAGCACTGAATGTCATCCAATGTTTAGAAATGTTGCACAACACCCTTATGTGCATAATAAAAAGGAAGACGTGTCTAGTCAGTGATCTAGATGAAAGGAGTATGATTAGAAAGCAGTAATTCTCCAAGGCTGGCAAGGCCGATTGCGCTAGTGCTAAGGCCGATTTGGGGCCAGAGCACAATGAAAGAAGCGCGAAAAAACAGCTCACCATTGATAGAGGTCACTCCTGAGGCGGAAGCCGGGAGATAGATACTGAATTGTTTTATTAATGCACTTCTGAACTGTTAATCTACAATTTTTTAAAATCGCAGTTTTTGTATTTTCTCACTGTAATCTCTTAGGGCACGAGAAAACATTTCCCTGACTGTACTTACTTAAGGACTCATTCCCTCTTGGGACTCCTACCGTCCTTTCTTGGCCGATCTACGGGCCCAGCAGGTTCTCACTCCCCTAGTCCCCAGGCGCAGACAGCGGCCGCCATCTTGGGTGAGGGAGAGGATAGCGCGCTAGTGCAAAGGCCGATTTGGGGCCAGAGCACGATAAAATGGATCCCGCTTTCAGTCCACGCCGATGGCGCGCCGGAGGCGCGCCAGAGGCAAGCCCGTCGGGGCCCGTCCGTTCTGCCGGGCTCAGGGCGCGAACCTATGCCCGATCTCACTGATAGCTCCATTCTCTACTCCCGAAGTGAGCTTCTTGCCCTGAGACCCCGCAAGAATAAACATTGTCACTATTTGCATACATCTGAGCACATATTCACGCGCTGCGACCTGTGCAGCACAGACCCGTCAGGTTCAACGCAGTATCACCCAGCCACTACGGACCTTCGTATGGCCTCATTGAATTGTAGGTCCCTCCCGAAACATTCGCTTGAGCTTAACTTTTTGCTTCAGGATCATGACCTGGATATTCTGTTTCTCACAGAAACGTGGCTTTCTGCCAACTCCGAGGCCGACATTGTTAGCACTCTCCCTACAGGATACCTTCTTTACTCACAGATCAGAACCTCGGGCAAAGGAGGTGGACTGGCTATTCTATATAAAAACCGCTTAACTTGCAGGATGAAGGACGGCCGAATCGCGGATTCCGAAAACTGTCACTTCCATTTCCAACTTTCCCCTACTACCTCCTTTACAAGCCTTTTAGTATATCGTCCCCCCGGGCACTCCGGTCATTTCACCAGCTCCCTCCTAGAAACGCTTACCGTTCTAGCCTCCTCCAAGCCTAACTTTACCATCTTAGGTGATCTGAATCTCCACTTCAACGAACCCTCTGACATAGCAGCCTCTGACTTGCTACTTGATCTATCATCTTATGAGATTTATCTCAGAAATACAGGAGCCACACACAACAAAGGTCACCTTTTAGATCCGATACTCTCTAATATCGGGTCACTTCAAACCAGCCCCCCGTCTCCCCTCCCCTGGACAGACCATTTTCTCTTGACTTTCACGTGGCAGGTCGAGCGCAAAACTGTTCATACGCCCAGTACCTCCACTCACGATAGAATGTGGTAGAAACTTTCAGTGGAAAAGTGGACTGACATCCTAGACTGCTCCCTCCCACCCCCCGCTTTGGACCCCGTTGTGGCCGATATTAACTTCAAAAACTGGCTCTCTAATTCACTGGACTTAGTCCAACCCAAAAAAGTCCTGAGGAAAAAGCATGCCAGAACTGGCTCCGCCCCCTGGTACACTCCTGAGCTCAGAACCCTTAGGCAAGGCTGCAAGAGGCTTGAGCGTATCTGGAGAAGAAACTGGGACACGGCCAACAAAAACACCTATCGCGACTCGATCAGAGCGTACACAGTCGCCCTCAGAAATGCCAAAACAACATTTTATGATCCCAGAATCAAAAATGCCTCTAACTCAACGAGAGAGACCTACATGATCATGAAAGAACTCCTGAAGATCCCTGATCCACCGTTACCCCAAGATCCCTCAGGCGCTAAATGCAATGAACTAGCCACTTACTTTGATCAGAAAATCAAAAATATCATTTCCATCCTACCCCAAATGGAGAGCCCCTCACACTATGAGATCTCGCCCCCGGACATAACCCCTCAGTTGAACACCTTTAATTTAATCTCTGAGGAGGATTTCCTCAAAATCTTATCCAGCATCAAGAGTGGTTCTCCTAGTGACCCTGTCCCGATGCGTCTCTTAAAACAGATAGCTGCCACTATTTCCACCCCGGCAACTGAGCTCATCAATCTCTCTCTTTCTCAGGGCATTGTGCCTCCCAGTTGGAAAGGGGCCATTGTCAAGGCCCTTCTTAAGAAACCTCATCTCGACCCTCTAGAGCTTGCCAATTTCAGACCGATCTCCCTTCTCCCAGGGATTAGTAAGATCACGGAAAAAGTGGTGAACTACCAACTCTCCCACTTTTTGGAGTCCAATGATCGGTTGCGCGATTCCCAAACCGGATTCCGCCCAGGCCAAGGCGCTGACACCGCTCTCCTCACTGTCATCGAGGAGGCCAGGCGCATTCTGGATTCAGGAGGATCAGTGGCAGTGATCCTCCTGGACCTGTGTGCGGCCTTCGATACGGTGAATCACCATATCTTCATCCACCGCCTGGCTGAAGTCGGAATACGAGGGTCTGCTCTGACCTGGCTATCGTCCTTTCTTTCGAATCGCACCTTCCAAGTCTGGGAAGGCAATTCACAATCTGCCTTAATTCCCCTCCAGTGTGGTGTGCCGCAGGGCTCATCTTTGAGCCCCACATTATTTAATGTGTATATGGCCCCCCTGGAGGAGGTGGTCGCCCCTTTCGGGATCAAAATAATAAGCTATGCCGATGATACCCAACTGGTCGTCTCACTTTCACAGCTTAGCCAATGGTCTGACAATCTCCATCATTGCTTGACTAAGATCCATGCCTGGATGTGTGACTCCTCACTTAAGCTTAACGGAGAAAAAACTGAAATCATGATGTTAGGCCACAAGTCGGCCTTTCTGCCCTCTTCCATCTGGCCGACCTGTCTAGGGGACCCACCCACCCCGAGAAAGGAAATCAAAAGTCTGGGGGTTTGGCTTGAGCAGGACCTTTCGCTTAAGACTCATGCGAAAAAGACAGCAGGTACCTGCTTCGGCCTACTCTGTTCCGCCCGCAAAATCCTTCCCCTCCTCCCGCAGCATTCTAGGAGGCTTTAGATGCAAGGTCTAGTTCTTTCTAGACTAGACTTCAGCAATGCATCTTCCTGGGAGCCCCGGAAGCTACAATCAACAAGCTTCAACAAACCCAAAATGCCGCTACCAGGCTTTTAATGGGTATCCCCCTTAGGTCATTAGCTAAACCTGCTCTCAAAGCACTTCACTGGCTCCCCGTACGAGAGAGGATTATTTTCAAATCCCTATGCATTGCCCACAAAATCCTCTAAGGTAAAGGACCTCCGATTATGAGAAACCTGGTCACCCCCTATAAACCCAACAGACCCCTGCGTTCTGACAATGGGTTCCTGGCCACGGTGCCTAGAATCAAGAAAACTCGCACCGGAGGCCGCCGCTTCTCGGTCAACGCGGCTTCCCATTGGAATTCTCTCCCATTGCAACTTAGCGCTGAACCCGGTCTCCTCCGCTTTCTGAAATCTTTGAAAACTCTCCTCTTTCCCAAATGATTCCCCCCCTTTCCTTCCACGCCCCCCATCTGAGTCTCACTCTATCTTAGCACTGGGATGCCTTCTGGTAACCACGCGCTTTACAAAAACGCCATACAATACAATACAATACAAGCCACCACCTCCTCGTCCACTATTTATACATAGCGTGTTGTCTCGTACAGCCATATCACACATTGAGAGTGAGTATCTATGGTTGGAGCAGAAACGTCTGTCTCACTTAAGGCGCCATACACTACAATAGTGTTCTGATGCAGATCTACTGGAGAGCTCTTAGCATTAGCTGGGTGAGGTTTTCTGTGCATACTGGTCCAATGCTTCAACACACTCTCCTGACAAGGATCTGTGACAAGTGTGAGAAAACTGATTATTAGTTGGGGTGGATGGCCATTCACAACAAGTAATAATGGCACTACTCCTATTTAGGTCCTGTAAAGGTTTCAGCAATTCAAGCCTGAGCTCAACTGCAGATAAGCTTAACTTAAGGAAAATTAAGAACATTAAAAGTCAAACACAGAACACAATCAGATCCCACTCTTATCTATAAAAATAGACAATATATTTACTTAATTCAATTGCACCAAAACAACAAAAAACAATAAGGATAACAAAAGATGTAAAGTTTAAATATTTTGAATGAAAATAGCACCAAACAGGAATTAAGCTCCAACCATGAAAATCTGCTTGTGCTTGATTGGGACTTAAGCAAGATTGATCTTCCCACAAACCTTTTGCCTGCTTGTCTCCAATTCTGCTCCATTCTTTTTGGTGATCTTAGAACTCTGAGCACTTTACCACTGTCAACCAGTGCAAAAATGCATGTGCTCTCCCCCCTAAGCATAGTTTGATTGACTTATCCTTACTCAATTAGTCTTTATTCAATCATAAATAATCATAAAAGACACATAAAAACAGCAAGATAAAATATCAAGAAATAACTTTTTAAAACAATTAGTGTCACATGATAAAATCCAATAAAATTCCATTAAAACGTATCAAACTCATAATACATGTCACAAAACCTTTTGTCTTAAGACTAGATAAGAATTCCTAGAGAAAAAGGAATAACCATATTTACACAGGTTTAGGTTAAAAAGAAACACAATCTTATGAGCAGATTAGATTAGAAGAGACTAAAAACACCATAACTCATTGAAATCAGTTACATAGTTATATAGTTACATAGTGCCTTGCAACCTTTTCCTTCTAAGGGCCCACGTCCAGCTCCAAAATTTAGCCATAGCAAAAACTATGACTTTGCTAGTGTCAGTTTTTAAAATACGCAAAGCCGTTTGGCAGGATCTTGTTCCTATTTTAGCACAAACTGTCTTGAGCCATTTGTGGCGAGGGGTCTGATATGCAAGGCAAACAAAAATAATATGCGACAAGGTCTCTTCCTCACATGAACACGAGTGACAATTTGTGTCTTGAACATTCCCCCACTTTTTTGTAAACGATTTTATGGGGTGAGTACCCACTCTAAATTGGTGATAGAGCTTCCTATCCCCAGGGCTGGTAATGGTTTCCCAATAGGCCTCCAATCTATGTTTAATTTTGTGACCCAGAAAGTAACCTGTTAAGGAGTCGCCATTCACCTGAGAAAGAGAATTCTGACAGACCATATCCCTATATAAGGCTTTAAATTCTGATTTTGAGGGGAAATAATTCCCTTCTGGGTCCAACCACAAGTGGCTGAGGCCCATATCCAATAAGGTAGCCTTAATCATTTGTAGCCATGAGATTTTATTGGATTTATCAGCTTCTCTAATATGCTTAACAGCTTGCGCGTAAGGAGCTAGCTCTGGGGTGGCCCAAAGCCTTCGCCAATAGGCGAGAGGTCTATAACCCGCTGCCTCCTCAAAGGAAATACACCCCAGGTCTAAAAGTAAGAGTCTAAGTGGTGTCGACTGAGGAAGGCTGGTCAATGCCCTCAAAAACTTGTTCTGAGCATGGACTAAAGGAACTACATTTTTAAAGCCCCAGAGTTCAGCTCCATAAATTATTGATGCAGTGACTTACCCTGACTAGGATTGTTGTTCCTGCTTGGACATGATGAATACCTCTGCCAACCAGAAACCCACTTTCTAACAAAGTTTTACCTTCTTACTTATTCTCTGAAATGGAAGCAAAAAATGCTCAGCAGTGCAAGGCAGCAGGCTGTGTTTGAGAAGAGCTGCAAGAGGCTGGATAACCACCAGATAAGGTTTCAGTGAAACCGTTGACTTTTGCCAGGAAAGCTCCGACGGAGAAATTCAAAATTTGCAGAGGCGTCCCTTGGTGGCCAGATATTTCACGCACCTTGTCAATGAAGATTTCTATGTTCAGATCACTCCAGCAGTGCAAGGGTGCAAAATGTAGCCGAACAGGACTCCAAGAGGTTGTATACTCTTTCCACAATGTCCTGCGGGAATTGATTTGCTGCTGTGGAAGAGCTCTGAGCTAGAGCAATCTGAATCTTTGGCCCATTGTCCATGTACCTTTGTTGGATTGACTTGCCAGGTTTGTCCTGGTGCTCTGGAGTTCTTTGGAGCCAAAAAATGAGGAGTACACTTGGACGCAGTCAAGGGCCCCATGACCTCAGGAACAGTACATGCAGTTTTAGACCCACTCCAGCAGGGTCCAGGATAGGTCCAGTTGGAACTGGCCAACTAAGCTCTTAGGGTCTTCTAGCATCTTGTTGTGTCCCAGCCAAAGGACCATTGGAGTTCCTTTTTTGTCCTGTCCAAGGGGAACAGATCCAGCCTTTCATGTTTCCTCACAGGTCTCAACAGCATGTAAAGTCTGTTTTCTGTTTTCCACTGGTACAGCAGTGTTCAGAAGAGGTTGTCAAGGGGTGCCACATTTATGCCTGGCACTGGCCTATGGGTGGGGAGTGACTCATGGTCCCCCTCAATCAATAGCGAAAAGGTTTACCAGGGGTACCCAACCCACATTTTAAGCAGTTATTGTGTGCCCTGCTGCAAACAATCCCACAGTACCCCTCCCTACCTAAAACCAAGAAAGGAGAACCTCTCTTTCCCTGTGCAGTACTCTTGTGCCTACCCCAGAAGTGTGGCCAGGAAAATGGGAAACATCTTCCCCGTGGTCACCGGAAACCGGTTCTGGGGGCATCTTCTCTCCCACTGGGATTGGTGCCTGCCTGACTACCTGGACAAAAGAGGGCCCTGCTCTGGTGTCAGCTGACATTTGCCTGTGACAGTGTATGCCTCTCTGAAGTTAAGAAAGCTCCTGGGCTCAGCCCAGATGGTCATCCTGCCAGAGGAACAGTACACCACCCCATACCAAAGACCTTTATCTAAGCAATGGGAGCAAGTTTGCAAGAGAGCGGCTATCCAGCTCCTGGATGACAGTTGGAAGCTGGCCTTCTAGAGGTTTGTGGCACAGAAAAGGTGACTTTCTAAATGTCCATTTTCTAAAATATGTGTTATAAATCTGGCTTTACCAGTGAATTAGGCTTGTAATACCTATTTGTAAAAGTCCAAGAAGAAAGTTAGTAGCTGTTTTGTAGATGGAGATAAAATTATTGAATTTAATATTGAATCCCAATTTTTTCCTATGGAACACCAACTCTGCTACAGTGAAAATAGTTTTTGGGGCCTTCTTACTGTGAGGATGTGTTTAACATTAAACATTTACATGTTCTTCTTATAAATGCCATAACCCTTACTTTTGGACAAGAAAGCTTTCTTAGGGGTGACAAAAAAACTGGTTTTAGGATTGTTAAAAGGAGTTATTTTCACAAGTTGAATTTGTGGTATTAAAATTGCACAGACAGGCTACAGTAAATTGCCTTCCATTCATGTTTGCACTGTCACTAAAGTGGGTGGCACAATGGGTGCTGCAGTCCACTAGTGACATTTCATGTACAGGCCCTGAGTATGCTTGGACCCATATTCTAGGGCACTGCTTCCTAAACTGTGTGCTTGGTGCGCAGGGTTCCTGACTAGTTTTGATTGCACACAAGGGTGCCGTAGCACTCAGATTGGGAACCACTGCACTAGGGACTGCTCAATATGCCAATTGACAATATGCCAATTGACAGATAGCCAGTTTACACATGTTTACCAAGTCTCAATGCATGTGTCAAAGCACATGCATTGAGACTTGGTCAGCAGAGCCCCAGTGAAAGGAGTCAAAAAGGCAAGCAGCATCAATCCCCAAAAATGAGGGTTGTCATGCAAAAAGAGGCATTTTCCGACATAAGGTATATGACATACGTGACAGAAAGTAGGGGTGAAATGCACTAAGCATTTTTATGATCTCCGATTCTCTGATTTGGTTTTTACAACTATAAAAATGCTTTTTCAGATATGCTAATCCCATTTTAGGTGTCAGAAAAGGTTGTTCCAATTCCTAAAATTTAATTACAATTGTGCACCGACTCTATATCTGGAAAGGCAGTGATGTAGGCATCGCTGAACATTGAATTGAGAAGCTAAGTATCAATGTTTTGATATCAAAATTGCAATACTTTGAAAATGTACTGAAACCTCAAAGTAGGTAATATCCTATTCACAAGAGAGACCCGTTGCCATTTGTGAATTAAAAATGAACCTTTATTTAGGAAGAGGCAGTGCCTCAGTCTACTTTCAAACAAAAAAATACATTTTCTTTTTAAATGCAGCCCCATTTCTTTTAATGAAAATGTACTGCATTGTAAAAAACAGTATCATTTATTTAAAGGCAATCACAGATATGGTGGTCTGCTGACCCCAGTAGGCCACCGTCCAAGTGATGACCTCCAATTGCAGTGAGTCTGTATTTGAGACCTAAAAAAATTAATATTCATGAGACAGCTCATAATAAGAATCACACAATTGGAATTTTAAGAACCAACCTATTAGTATATAGATTGGTTTCTAAAATTCTTTACTGATTGCAAAAAACCTGATCACAAATTTTGTCCAGTGTTTTGTAACCAATTGTATGTACATCTGCCCGTGATATCAATGGCTTTTTGAAGGTCCCTATACATTTTGTATCTCAAAAGAACAACTACTTACTTACCTTACTGTTCATTTCATTTGCTACAACAATCATATTGTTTGGTTGTTGTGACAAACTCTACCATACAATGTCCTTTCATTCAAAATATCTACAGGACATTTTACCATGGACCTTTCTTCCCTAGTAGATTTATTTATAAGACCTTCATTTTTTTATCCAGAGGTTTTAGATGCGTGATCACGCAGACCAAAGAGGGCGCAGAAGATATTCAGCGATCTACATGTATGTCAGGATCTTAGCATATACTATTATACTTTCATAAAAAAAGAAAAGAATAAAAGAAATACATATAACTGACGAAGGCAAGTGCTGAAACGCGTATTACTTTTTTTGTGCAATAAAACATAATTGAGGTTTAACTTACTGGGTGTGCTGGTTTGTCGACCTTGGTCTGGCAGAGGAGCTGAGAAGATATATATATATATATATATATATATATATATATATATATATATATATAGATATAAATATATATATATTACCTACTGGCGGTCGCCAGTAGGTATATATAGTTAGGATTTTTTCTCTATGGGATTTTTGAAAATTCTATGTCTAATAACTTTGGCGTTTGTGGACGGAATTGGCTGAAATTTTCAGGAAAATGGAACATTTTGTTTCTGAGTAGCCACTGAAAATTTGGGGGGGGGGTTTGTCAAGGGGGGGCTGAGAAAAAAGGGGGTCCCAAAACGTGTTTTTAACATTGAGTTTTCCATAGGGCGGTTGGCCTCACTTTTAGCCCGAACGGCTGAATGGATTTGCACGAAACTTAGCAAAATTGTAGGGACTGGTAGCCCGATGTGCCTTTGCTAGGTCTCAATATATGTGCTCCAGTGGATTTTGAGAAATTAACGTTCAAAAAAAGATATATATCTGTAACAGCGGACCGGGCAGCGCTCCAGTTCGCGTACTTTTCGCGTTACGGAGCTTTGTGAAGCGAAGCTGATTGGTTCTCCGGCGTCTGTAAACATTCCAAACAGTCCGTAGCGGCCGCCATCTTGTCTCTCGGTAGGATCGAGAGACAAGAGGAGGCCAAAGCGAAGGGGCAAATGACCATAAGGGGGCATAGTAGATCCTCCCTGACCCCCTAGGTTTGATGTGGAGGTTTTAAAAGGGCCCCACGGGGCAAAAAAAAATAAAAATAATAATAATCGAACGGCTGAATGGATTTGCACGAAACTTGGCAAAATATTAGGGACTGGTAGCCCGATGTGCCTTTGCTAGGTCTCAATATATGTGCTCCAGTGGGTTTTGAGAAATTAACGTTCAAAAAAAGATATATATCTGTAACAGCGCTCCGCTTCGCGTACTTTTCGCGTTACGGAGCTTTGCGAAGCTGATTGGTTCTCCGGCGTCTGTAAACATTCCAAACAGTCCGTAGCGGCCGCCATCTTGTCTCTCGGTAGGATCGAGAGACAAGAGGAGGCCAAAGCGAAGGGGCAAATGACCATAAGGGGGCATAGTAGATCCTCCCTGACCTCTTAGGTTTGATGTACCATTTTGCCAAGTTTGGTGTAATTCCGTTCAGCCATTCAGGCTGTAGACGTATCTAAATGTCCTATGGAAAATTGCATGGGGAAAACACATTTGAAAGTGTTGAAATTTAGAACCAATTAAAATGTTACTTTGGTTTTGTATTTGTGTGTGATGAAAGTTAATTGGTTATGTATATATCTAAAATGAGAGGAAACCACAGCCATTTTGTGATACTACTGTCTGAGGTACATTTGTGAGGAATTTTTGGTGCTCAATTTCTGGTGTTTGATTTACACAGTACTAACACTTCTCCTACTTTTAAAAAGGTGAGTTGTTAATTTGTAAGGGGAACTATGTTGTACACTTTAAGATAATTTGAAAAATGTTTTCTGTTATTTATTTACAGTCCTTCTGTTATACTAAATACTTGGTAAAGTTAGTTTTATATTATGTATTACTAAAAACGATAAATGAAAGTGATTATTTTTTTCTGCAATTTACAGCAAGCAATTTCAAAATAAAATGGCTCACAATGAAGAGACCGTGGCAATTTCTTTTGAATTATCCACTACATTTATTGAAATTGACAGCACCAATAATGAAATATTCTCACAAGGAGGAGATGACTTGAATGATTTTTTTGATCAATCTCTTGATGGCGAATTTATCGAATGTTTGGAGACCATAGAGTTACAAGAATCATCATTGCAGACTTTTCATGAGGAGATTCCTGATGAGATGATTGAAGAGGAAATTCCTGATGAGGACATGTTACTAGTTCTTTCAAATTTTGAAAATTCAGAAGAATAAATTTATATTTAGAAATCAAAAATTGTTTGAGACATTATTCATTTTTATTTTTAATTTATGAGGTTGTAGCGAAGTGATTGTAGTATAAAATGAGACTTATAGTATAGAGTGCAACATTTTTATGTTACATGGTAAGTTTACTCATATTTACTTCCCTTCTCCCACTATATTATCTCCAATGTGTATTTGACATCTCTTCTTCATCTCCGGCCTCCTTTCTCTCACTGTCTGTCTCTGATGCATCTTATCGCTGCCATTTTGTGTAATTACAGAAGAGAGTAAAATAAAATAGTTTGGAACGTGAAAAGGGGGCAAAGTAGAGTACCCCTCACCCCCTAGGCCTTCTCAGGCGGTCCCAAAAGGATCAGTTTCTGTTTTCCTGAGAGATTATGGTATGAGTTCCATATACCACAATAACTTGCATTACAACATGCAAGATATCTATCTCCTATTACCAACTTTTGGAGATATTCGCTCTAAGCGCGAATATCTCCAAAAACTAACACCTGCCCTGAGCAGTTCTTAGCCATGTTATCCAATGGGAGGTGGATAACATGGCTTAGAGCATTAGCTCGGTAATGCATGAATATCGCTGACTTTTTAGCGATATTCATGCATTGCGGCCGTTTTTTATCGCATTTGCGATAAACCTTGATAATAGCAAGGTTTATCTGCGATAATTTCTGACGATGCTTAGCGGTAAAAAATTCGTTGCTAAGCATCGTTAGCGATAAATATCGCTTAACTTTGGTAATATGCACCAAGGTCTGTTAACGTTCGATTCGAAGGAAATGAGGAAGTGTTGAAAAACATTGTCTGCGCCATCTTGCCTTTTTTGAAATGCCACACTTTTGTCGTGCACGGCAGCCATTTTAGATGCCTTGACCAGACCCACTCTCTGCACGCTGTTGATCCGTAGCATGGCTCCCCACCCTCGCAAGCATCTTCCGCAGGCACTGGTCACCCCCGCTCTCTGTCTTATGCATCGGCAATAAACCTCCCCCCATCTGCGCTGCTCTTCCCTGAGAATCACACTCTGTGCCCGCCCGACACCTCCCTTTCGCCCTATTCACTACCGCACCCTCTGACACTCCTCTTCCTCTGTGTCCGATTGTCCAGGCTATCAGCTAGCCCTGCAGATGTAGTTTATGGCCCCAGCTGTAAAGAATCACCCCTCTTCAAAGGAGTTATAGTAGATCAAGGCCCACACCCGATGAGATCCGTCAAACCACACGCGTTCCTACTATCTGAAAACCATCCTGTATTGTGATTGGGGAGGGGACCGAGCCTGAAGCGGAAGATTCCAGGGATGACTCTTTGTACATCAAAGTTTTTACAATTATGTGTCACATTAAAAATATATAGCACTCCAACAAAGTAGTAGGAATAATGAAACTTTAATAACTTATAAATATATACAACAAAACAAAAACAGTAAAAACATTTAAACAATGAAGAGACCGTGGCAATTTCTTTTGAATTATCCACTACATTTAATGAAATTGACAGCACCAATAATGAAATATTCTCACAAGGAGGAGATGACGAATGATTTTTTTGATCAATCTCTTGATGGCGAATTTATCGAATGTTTGGAGACCATAGAGTTACAAGAATCATCATTGTAGACTTTTCATGAGGAGATTCCTGATGAGATGATTGAAGAGGAAATTCCTGATGAGGACATGTTACTAGTTCTTTCAAATTATGAACATTCAGAAGATGTTGCCTGGGTGCCGCACTGATTTGGGTATCCGGTTTGGGGCGTCCCGGGGGGTGGGTTGTCAGTAGCGGTCTGTTGTGCGAATAGTTCCAAGGCAGCAGAACGCGCTGAAATCTAGATGGCACGAAGGTGATGTCTAGTAAGTTGCCGCCCAGCAAATAACGGCGTGGGGCGCCGCGGGGGGGGGGAGGCAGTCCAAAGTTCCGTTAAAAGGGCAAAGGAAAGGATCGGTGGTTTGAACCATCAGTCAAAAAGGGGAGGGGGTGCAACAATTTTTCCTACCGGGTCACACTGTGCTTTCACCGGAACTGAGGTCTGCAGGATTCTAGTCATTCAAACTGAGGCTGGCGCCAGCATGGGAGCGCCGACGTCCGGCGGCTACAGTTTCGTCACTCCACGGGCGATCATGGCAGTCATTCCCCATCGGGGGTGTCTGCGGGGGTCGGGGACTCCCGCGGCTCCTCTAGAATCTTCAAGGTCGTGGAGGACTACGGTGGTGGAGTCAACCAGTGACCGGGCCATTTCTTTATGCTGGGCCCGCTCTTGCCAGGTCGACCGCCATTTTGAGAGTTCGGTAGCTACTGGCGATCGCGGGGTCAAATGAGCGGACGGGCTCCACCCTGCCGGGCGAGACGTTGCAGCATTGCCACAGTGGAAGAACCCTTTTCCGGGCGCCTGGAGCGCTGAGGGTGCAGCTGGGAAGCCTCCACCTGGGGAGGCGGGAGAGGCCTGTTCGCACCGTCTCTCCCACCCAGTGCACCCCACGGCGTCTCGCTTGACATTTGTTATGGCCGGACCAGGCGATGAGGACGAGGGGGGGGGGTCGGAGGCATGTGCAAGACATCCCCCCCCAGTGTTGTCGCAGCCATTATAAAAGAAAGAAGAAATGTCCCGTCCGTCTTTGGGCCGGACCTCCGGTGGATGGCGGCCGGACGCCCTTTGCTCTGGCCCCATGAACGGGTTCCTTGGCTCATCCGGTGGGGCAGGCCTTGGCGTGTGGTGCCTCTCCTGGGCCTTTCGTGCAGTGGCCTCTCCACTCCCAGGCCCTCCATGGATGCTGGCCCAGACTGGGAGAGAGAGGGTCTAACCTGCAATTCTCCAGGGTTACCGCCACCGCGGCCGGATCCCGTCGGCCTCGGCCTCTGGTTGATGGTGGCCGGACTGGGAGAGAGAGGGGAGGGTCGAGGACACGGACATTCCCCCCCCTGCAACTCTCCAGTGTTGTCAATCCCCCTGGCCGGGTCCCGCTGGCCTCGGCCTCTCCTCCGGCTACACCCTACGTGATGATCTCCTGGCCGACGGTTGGCAGCAGGACCCGCCTTATATGTGTTGCTTCCGGCTGGGCGTAGCCGCAAACCTGTTGCACTTTGGAAGTTTCCAGAATGGGGCGGATGTCTGCTGACTTGTATCTTTCCCAGTTTGCCGTTATTTGGGCGTGGCAGGCGGTGGGACAGACACGTTTTGGGGCAGTGAGGGGCGATGAAGCCTCGTTGCCTTGTGGCCGTTGCAATGTCACACTTGGTTTCTCTTACTGTTTTCAGGTTTCTTATTACGGGATTACTTCTAACGTTTCTTGTTTCTAGGACAATAATAAGTTTTATCATTACGTATTGTTATCGTTTCTTTGTTTGTTATTTAATAAAAAGTTCATCAGTGGCCTACTGATTTTCGTTTTCCTATTCCTTTCTTTCCAGGTTGTTTCATGCTAAAGTTTCTGTTAACAGGATACAGTGATCACTTCGTTATTATTGCATATGTCCTTTTCACTAGGGGTGCTCTCTGGTCGGGCCAGATGACCTATCTCTAGTAAATGGTCCGGGTGAAACAGGTGCATCAATCAGTGGGGAGTAGATAGGCATGACAGATTACAACGGGGGAGAAAGGTCCGCATTACCTACCCTTTCACTACTTGCAAAGATTTTCCTACGTTTATTTGCAAACAGGGAATACCTCCAAAAAGAACCAATTCCCAAACAGTCAATGTTCGGGCAAACAATCAATCAATGAGGAACGAAATAGGCACGACGTGTTAAAGGTTTGCGTTACCTACCCTTCACTATCTGCAAAGGGAGAGAGAATATTCCTATTCTTCCTCGTTTGCAGGCAGAGAAGATCCTTAAGAGAACCAACTTCGAACAATTCAATGCTCGATTCAAATAATCAACAAGGGGTACTGTGAACACAAATGAACGCCGCTTATGTACATACACATTGCTATTTTCAACAGGTTGTTCCTAATGTTTCTATTTTAGCGAGGTCAAAAAGAGATCCCATTAGTGGCCTACTGATTTTGCTTGATTCCTTTTGTTTTTTTACACGATTTTTCGCTATCTGCAAAGACTAAACAGAGTATTGCGACTCTGTGCTTGTTTGTAAATAGAGAATGAACCAAAGAGAACAATCAATCAAATGGAGAGAGAAGCAGGCACGACGGCTGGGAGGTGTGTGACTCTGTGCAGATCAATGTGTACTTGTATCAATGATTGTATAAGAGAGTAAGTATGTGTTAGTATATGGTTGAAAACGTAAGGTGCTCTATGTTTAACTGTATAGATTAGAAAATGGAAGTGTGATTGATTCTTTACAGGACTGACTAGGTGTGTGAGTAACTCCATGGATGAGTGGCAGATTGTGAGTGTCTGTATAGGTGTATGAGTGCATATGATAGTGTTGTAAAGATGAGTGATTGTATGTATGAATGATTGTATGGGTGAATGAGTGAATGTGTGTGTAGACGTACGAATCAGTGAGTGCGTATGTAGTAACTAGTATTGGTGTGTCAATGGTTTCAAAAATTATACTCTGTATTTAACACTGGGTGAAACAGAGGTTATATTAAAATGTGAGGAGATGCATTGTATTGTCACATGAATGATATCATCAGGGATGTGGTCATTGATGTCAAATGAGATGTCATCAGTGATGTCATCAGTGATGTCATTTGAGATGTCATCAGTGATGTCATCAGTGATGTCACTGACCATGTCATGAATGATGTAATATGTGACATCATCAGCAGTGGATTGCGGGTGCGCGATATATAGTTAGTGCAACTAACTATATATGGAATTTCAATGGTTTTGTGTGAGTAAAATAAGGTTTTGTAAATGCTAATTCCTAACTATATATGGTCTATAACCTATGGTTTTTTCAGTGAATTTTCAAGGTTTTGTAAATGCTAATTCCTAACTATATATGGTCTATAACCTATGGTTTTTTCAGTGAATTTTCAAGGTTTTGTAAATGCTAATTCCTAACTATATATGGTCTATAACCTATGGTTTTTTCAGTGAATTTCAATGGTTTTTAATAGCAAATATCATAAGCTGTCGAATGTCAAGTACGTGGTAAGTAAAAACATTTTCGTGTTTATGCACACTGATCTGCTTTGAATGCTGCCCCCCCCATTATTTCTATTAGGAGTACTCTCTCTTTGCAGATAGTGAAGGGTAGTTAACGCAGGCCTTTGCCCCCGTTGTAATCCGTCGTGCCTGCTTCTCTCTCCATTTGATTGATTGTTCTCTTTGGTTCATTCTCTATTTACAAACAAGCACAGAGTCGCAATACTCTGTTTAGTCTTTGCAGATAGCGAAAAATCGTGTAAAAAAACAAAAGGAATCGAGCAAAATCAGTAGGCCACTAATGGGATCTCTTTTTGACCTGGCTAAAATAGAAACATTAGGAACAACCTGTTGAAAATAGCAATGTGTATGTACATAAGCGGCGTTCATTTGTGTTCACAGTACCCCTTGTTGATTGTTTGAATCGAGCATTGAATTGTTCGAAGTTAGTTCTCTTAAGGATCTTCTCTGCCTGCAAACGAGGAAGAATAGGAATATTCTCTCTCCCTTTGCAGATAGTGAAGGGTAGGTAACGCAAACCTTTAACACGTCGTGCCTATTTCGTTCCTCATTGATTGATTGTTTGCCCGAACATTGACTGTTTGGGAATTGGTTCTTTTTGGAGGTATTCCCTGTTTGCAAATAAACGTAGGAAAATCTTTGCAAGTAGTGAAAGGGTAGGTAATGCGGACCTTTGTCCCCCGTTGTAATCTGTCATGCCTATCTACTCCCCACTGATTGATGCACCTGTTTCACCCGGACCATTTACTAGAGATAGGTCATCTGGCCCGACCAGAGAGCACCCCTAGTGAAAAGGACATATGCAATAATAACGAAGTGATCACTGTATCCTGTTAACAGAAACTTTAGCATGAAACAACCTGGAAAGAAAGGAATAGGAAAACGAAAATCAGTAGGCCACTGATTAACTTTTTATTAAATAACAAACAAAGAAACGATAACAATACGTAATGATAAAACCTATTATTTTCCTAGAAACAAGAAACGTTAGAAGTAAGCCCGTAATAAGAAACCTGAAAACAGTAAGAGAAACCAAGTGTGACATTGCAACGGCCGCAAGGCAACGAGGCTTCATCGCCCCTCACTGCCCCAAAACGTGTCTGTCCCACCGCCTGCCACGCCCAAATAACGGCAAACTGGGAAAGATACAAGTCAGCAGACATCCGCCCCATTCTGGAAACTTCCAAAGTGCAACAGGTTTGCGGCTACGCCCAACCGGAAGCAACACATATAAGGCGGGTCCTGCTGCCAACCGTCGGCCAGGAGATCATCACGTAGGGTGTAGCCGGAGGAGAGGCCGAGGCCAGCGGGACCCGGCCAGGGGGATTGACAACACTGGAGAGTTGCAGGGGGGGGGAATGTCCGTGTCCTCGACCCTCCCCTCTCTCTCCCAGTCCGGCCACCATCAACCAGAGGCCGAGGCCGACGGGATCCGGCCGCGGTGGCGGTAACCCTGGAGAATTGCAGGTTAGACCCTCTCTCTCCCAGTCTGGGCCAGCATCCATGGAGGGCCTGGGAGTGGAGAGGCCACTGCACGAAAGGCCCAGGAGAGGCACCACACGCCAAGGCCTGCCCCACCGGATGAGCCAAGGAACCCGTTCATGGGGCCAGAGCAAAGGGCGTCCGGCCGCCATCCACCGGAGGTCCGGCCCAAAGACGGACGGGACATTTCTTCTTTCTTTTATAATGGCTGCGACAACACTGGGGGGGGATGTCTTGCACATGCCTCCGCCCCCCCCCTCGTCCTCATCGCCTGGTCCGGCCATAACAAATGTCAAGCGAGACGCCGTGGGGTGCACTGGGTGGGAGAGACGGTGCGAACAGGCCTCTCCCGCCTCCCCAGATGGAGGCTTCCCAGCTGCACCCTCAGCGCTCCAGGCACCCGGAAAAGGGTTCTTCCACTGTGGCGATGCTGCAACGTCTCGCCCGGCAGGGTGGAGCCCGTCCGCTCATTTGACCCCGCGATCGCCAGTAGCTACCGAACTCTCAAAATGGTGGTCGACCTGGCAAGAGCGGGCCCAGCATCAAGAAATGGCCCGGTCACTGGTTGACTCCACCACCGTAGTCCTCCACGACCTTGAAGATTCTAGAGGAGCCGCGGGAGTCCCCGACCCCCGCAGACACCCCCGATGGGGAATGACTGCCATGATCGCCCGTGGAGTGACGAAACTGTAGCCGCGGGACGTCGGCGCTCCCATGCTGGCGCCAGCCTCAGTTTGAATGACTAGAATCCTGCAGACCTCAGTTCCGGTGAAAGCACAGTGTGACCCGGTAGGAAAAATTGTTGCACCCCCTCCCCTTTTTGACTGATGGTTCAAACCACCGATCCTTTCCTTTGCCCTTTTAACGGAACTTTGGACTGCCTCCCCCCCCCCCCCCGCGGCGCCCCACGCCGTTATTTGCTGGGCGGCAACTTACTAGACATCACCTTCGTGCCATCCAGATTTCAGCGCGTTCTGCTGCCTTGGAACTATTCGCACAACAGACCGCTACTGACAACCCACCCCCCGGGACGCCCCACGCCGGATACCCAAATCAGTGCGGCACCCAGGCAACATCTTCTGAATTTTCATAATTTGAAAGAACTAGTAACATGTCCTCATCAGGAATTTCCTCTTCAATCATCTCATCAGGAATCTCCTCATGAAAAGTCTGCAATGATGATTCTTGTAACTCTATGGTCTCCAAACATTCGATAAATTCGCCATCAAGAGATTGATCAAAAAAATCATTCAAGTCATCTCCTCCTTGTGAGAATATTTCATTATTGGTGCTGTCAATTTCATTAAATGTAGTGGATAATTCAAAAGAAATTGCCACGGTCTCTTCATTGTTTAAATGTTTTTACTGTTTTTGTTTTGTTGTATATATTTATAAGTTATTAAAGTTTTATATTCCTACTACTTTGTTGGAGTGCTATATATTTTTAATGTGACACATAATTGTAAAAACTTTGATGTACAAAGAGTCATCCCTGGAATCTTCCGCTTCAGGCTCGGTCCCCTCCCCAGTCACAATACAGGATGGTTTTCAGATAGTAGGAACGCGTGTGGTTTGACGGATCTCCTCGGGTGTGGGCCTTGATCTACTATAACTCCTTTGAAGAGGGGTGATTCTTTACAGCTGGGGCCATAAACTACATCTGCAGGGTTAGCTGATAGCCTGGACAATCGGACACAGAGGAAGAGGAGTGTCAGAGGGTGCGGTAGTGAATAGGGCGAAAGGGAGGTGTCGGGCGGGCACAGAGTGTGATTCTCAGGGAAGAGCAGCGCAGATGGGGGAGGTTTATTGCCGATGCATAAGACAGAGAGCGGGGGTGACCAGTGCCTGGGGAAGATGCTTGCGAGGGTGGGGAGCCATGCTACGGATCAACAGCGTGTAGAGAGTGGGTCTGGTCAAGGCATCTAAAATGGCTGCCGTGCACGACAAAAGTGTGGCATTTCAAAAAAGGCAAGATGGCGCAGACAATGTTTTTCAACACTTCCTCATTTCCTTCGAATCGAACGTTAACAGACGTTGGTGCATATTACCAAAGTTAAGCGATATTTATCGCTAACGATGCTTAGCAACAAATTTTTTACCGCTAAGCATCGTCAGAAATTATCGCAGATAAACCTTGCTATTATCAAGGTTTATCGCAAATGCGATAAAAAACGGCCGCAATGCATGAATATCGCTAAAAAGTCAGCGATATTCATGCATTACCGAGCTAATGCTCTTAGCCATGTTATCCACCTCCCATTGGATAACATGGCTAAGAACTGCTCAGGGCAGGTGTTAGTTTTTGGAGATATTCGCGCTTAGCGCGAATATCTCCAAAAGTTGGTAATAGGAGATAGATATCTTGCATGTTGTAATGCAAGTTATTGTGGTATATGGAACTCATACCATAATCTCTCAGGAAAACAGAAACTGATCCTTTTGGGACCGCCTTAGAAGGCCTAGGGGGTGAGGGGTACTCTACTTTGCCCCCTTTTCACGTTCCGAACTATTTTATTTTACTCTCTTCTGTAATTACACAAAATGGCAGCGATAAGATGCATCAGACACAGACAGTGAGAGAAAGGAGGCCGGAGATGAAGAAGAGATGTCAAATACACATTGGAGATAATATAGTGGGAAAAGGAAAGTAAATATGAGTAAACTTACCATGTAACATAAAAATGTTGCACTCTATACTATAAGTCTCATTTTATACTACAATCACTTCGCTACAACCTCATAAATTAAAAATAAAAATGAATAATGTCTCAAACAATTTTTGATTTCTAAATATCAATTTAATCTTCTGAATTTTCAAAATTTGAAAGAACTAGTAACATGTCCTCATCAGGAATTTCCTCGTCAATCAACTCATCAGGAATCTCCTCATGAAAAGTCTGCAATGATGATTCTTGTAACTCTATGGTCTCCAAACATTCGATAAATTCGCCATCAAGAGATTGATCAAAAAAATCATTCAAGTCATCTCCTCCTTGTGAGAATATTTCATTATTGGTGCTGTCAATTTCAATAAATGTAGTGGATAATTCAAAAGAAATTGCCACGGTCTCTTCATTGTGAGCCATTTTATTTTGAAATTGCTTGCTGTAAATTGCAGAAAAAAATAATCACTTTCATTTATCGTTTTTAGTAATACATAATATAAAACTAACTTTATCAAGTATTTAGTATAACAGAAGGACTGTAAATAAATAACAGAAAACATTTTTCAAATTATCTTAAAGTGTACAACATAGTTCCCCTTACAAATTAACAACTCACCTTTTTAAAAGTAGGAGAAGTGTTAGTACTGTGTAAATCAAACACCAGAAATTGAGCACCAAAAATTCCTCACAAATGTACCTCAGACAGTAGTATCACAAAATGGCTGTGGTTTCCTCTCATTTTAGATATATACATAACCAATTAACTTTCATCACACACAAATACAAAACCAAAGTAACATTTTAATTGGTTCTAAATTTCAACACTTTCAAATGTGTTTTCCCCATGCAATTTTCCATAGGACATTTAGATACGTCTACAGCCTGAATGGCTGAACGGAATTACACCAAACTTGGCAAAATGGTACATCAAACCTAAGAGGTCAGGGAGGATCTACTATGCCCCCTTATGGTCATTTGCCCCTTCGCTTTGGCCTCCTCTTGTCTCTCGATCCTACCGAGAGACAAGATGGCGGCCGCTACGGACTGTTTGGAATGTTTACAGATGCCGGAGAACCAATCAGCTTCGCAAAGCTCCGTAAAGCGAAAAGTACGCGAAGCGGAGCGCTGTTAGAGATATATATCTTTTTTTGAACGTTAATTTCTCAAAATCCACTGGAGCACATATATTGAGACCTAGCAAAGGCACATCGGGCTACCAGTCCCTAATATTTTGCCAAGTTTCGTGCAAATCCATTCAGCCGTTCGATTATTATTATTATTTATTTTTTTTGCCCCGCGGGGCCCTTTTAAAACCTCCACATCAAACCTAGGGGGTCAGGGAGGATCTACTATGCCCCCTTATGGTCATTTGCCCCTTCACTTTGGCCTCCTCTTGTCTCTCGATCCTACCGAGAGACAAGATGGCGGCCGCTACGGACTGTTTGGAATGTTTACAGACGCCGGAGAACCAATCAGCTTCGCTTCACAACGCTCCGTAACGCGAAAAGTACGCGAACTGGAGCGCTGCCCGGTCCGCTGTTACAGATATATATCTTTTTTTGAACGTTAATTTCTCAAAATCCACTGCAGCACATATATTGAGACCTAGCAAAGGTACATCGGGCTACCAGTCCCTACAATTTTGCCAAGTTTCGTGCAAATCCATTCAGCCGTTCGGGCTAAAAGTGAGGCCAACCGCCCTATGGAAAACTCAATGTTAAAAACACGTTTTGGGACCCCCCTTTTTTCTCAGCCCCCCCTTGACAAACCCCCCCCAAATTTTCAGTGGCTGCTCAGAAACATAATGTTCCATTTTCCTGCAAATTTCAGCCAATTCCGTCCACAAACGCCAAAGTTATTAGACATAGAATTTTCAAAAATCCCATAGAGAAAAAATCCTAACTATATATACCTACTGGCGACCGCCAGTAGGTAATATATATATATATATATATATATATATATATATATATATATATATGTATATATGTTCCACAAAGCACCTCCGATTAAGGAGCCTCCAACCCTTCAGGGCGGCCTCTGAGAGGCGGGCTCGGAGAAGCCCGTCTCACCATCTCGCAAATGAACCAAATTACAGAGGCCCTTCTCCGAGGAAAACAGCTTTATTCAGGGAAAGCGGCACAGGTAAGCTTCCATTCACCTACATGTTTCGGCGATTAGCCTTGCTCACGGACAGGAAGATAACCACAAAGTGCATTGGTGCACGCCTTTAAATAAGTCTTGACATCACGTGACATATCTCGGAACACAAGTCCCATAATGCACCCGGAGCTTATACTTGAATACTTGATTTACACAGAATAATTCTTGTTTTCTGGGCACAGTACATGTTGCGCTCACTTGCAAGAAGCCGGTGCATTACTCAACAGTCAAACTGGAATGCTCTTTGTCACGGAGTTCACAATACAGGCATATTGCTCATTTCTGTTGACGCCCTGTCCAAAGCTCGAGTCCTCAGAGCGATTAATGCAGGGTTTAGCCCACATTAAATCCCTTCCAGCGCTGCACGTTGATTGGCAAAATAGCATACCTCAGTGGGTCCGCAGTGCAGCGAGTGGGTCATGCTCCTTTAATTAAGTTCCACAAAGCACCTCCGATTAAGGAGCCTCCAACCCTTCAGGGCGGCCTCTGACAGGCGGGCTCGGAGAAGCCCGTCTCACCATCTCGCAAATGAACCAAATTACAGAGGCCCTTCTCCGAGGAAAACAGCTTTATTCAGGGAAAGCGGCACAGGTAAGCTTCCATTCACCTACATGTTTCGGCGATTAGCCTTGCTCACGGACAGGAAGATAACCACAAAGTGCATTGGTGCACGCCTTTAAATAAGTCTTGACATCACGTGACATATCTCGGAACACAAGTCCCATAATGCACCCGGAGCTTATACTTGAATACTTGATTTACACAGAATAATTCTTGTTTTCGGGGCACAGTACATGTTGCGCTCACTTGCAAGAAGCCGGTGCATTACTCAACAGTCAAACTGGAATGCTCTTTATCACGGAGTTCACAATACAGGCATATTGCTAATTTCTGTTGACGCCCTGTCCAAAGCTCGAGTCCTCAGAGCGATTAATGCAGGGTTTAGCCCACATTAAATCCCTTCCAGCGCTGCACGTTGATTGGCAAAATAGCAAAATAGCATACCTCAGTGGGTCCGCAGTGCAGCGAGTGGGTCATGCTCCTTTAATCAACGTGCGTCAACAGAAATGAGCAATATGCCTGTATTGTGAACTCCGTGACAAAGAGCATTCCAGTTTGACTGTTGAGTAATGCACCGGCTTCTTGCAAGTGAGCGCAACATGTACTGTGCCCAGAAAACAAGAATTATTCTGTGTAAATCAAGTATTCAAGTATAAGCTCCGGGTGCATTATGGGACTTGTGTTCCGAGATATGTCACGTGATGTCAAGACCTATTTAAAGGCGTGCACCAATGCACTTTGTGGTTATCTTCCTGTCCGTGAGCAAGGCTAATCGCCGAAACATGTAGGTGAATGGAAGCTTACCTGTGCCGCTTTCCCTGAATAAAGCTGTTTTCCTCGGAGAAGGGCCTCTGTAATTTGGTTCATTTGCAAGATGGTGAGACGGGCTTCTCCGAGCCCGCCTGTCAGAGGCCGCCCTGAAGGGTTGGAGGCTCCTTAATCGGAGGTGCTTTGTGGAACTTAATTAAAGGAGCATGACCCACTCGCTGCACTGCGGACCCACTGAGGTATGCTATTTTGCCAATCAACGTGCAGCGCTGGAAGGGATTTAATGTGGGCTAAACCCTGCATTAATCGCTCTGAGGACTCGAGCTTTGGACAGGGCGTCAACAGAAATGAGCAATATGCCTGTATTGTGAACTCCGTGACAAAGAGCATTCCAGTTTGACTGTTGAGTAATGCACCGGCTTCTTGCAAGTGAGCGCAACATGTACTGTGCCCAGAAAACAAGAATTATTCTGTGTAAATCAAGTATTCAAGTATAAGCTCCGGGTGCATTATGGGACTTGTGTTCCGAGATATGTCACGTGATGTCAAGACTTATTTAAAGGCGTGCACCAATGCACTTTGTGGTTATCTTCCTGTCCGTGAGCAAGGCTAATCGCCGAAACATGTAGGTGAATGGAAGCTTACCTGTGCCGCTTTCCCTGAATAAAGCTGTTTTCCTCGGAGAAGGGCCTCTGTAATTTGGTTCATTTGCGAGATGGTGAGACGGGCTTCTCCGAGCCCGCCTGTCAGAGGCCGCCCTGAAGGGTTGGAGGCTCCTTAATCGGAGGTGCTTTGTGGAACTTAATTAAAGGAGCATGACCCACTCGCTGCACTGCGGACCCACTGAGGTATGCTATTTTGCCAATCAACGTGCAGCGCTGGAAGGGATTTAATGTGGGCTAAACCCTGCATTAATCGCTCTGAGGACTCGAGCTTTGGACAGGGCGTCAACAGAAATGAGCAATATGCCTGTATTGTGAACTCCGTGACAAAGAGCATTCCAGTTTGACTGTTGAGTAATGCACCGGCTTCTTGCAAGTGAGCGCAACATGTACTGTGCCCAGAAAACAAGAATTATTCTGTGTAAATCAAGTATTCAAGTATAAGCTCCGGGTGCATTATGGGACTTGTGTTCCGAGATATGTCACGTGATGTCAAGACTTATTTAAAGGCGTGCACCAATGCACTTTGTGGTTATCTTCCTGTCCGTGAGCAAGGCTAATCGCCGAAACATGTAGGTGAATGGAAGCTTACCTGTGCCGCTTTCCCTGAATAAAGCTGTTTTCCTCGGAGAAGGGCCTCTGTAATTTGGTTCATTTGCGAGATGGTGAGACGGGCTTCTCCGAGCCCGCCTGTCAGAGGCCGCCCTGAAGGGTTGGAGGCTCCTTAATCGGAGGTGCTTTGTGGAACTTAATTAAAGGAGCATGACCCACTCGCTGCACTGCGGACCCACTGAGGTATGCTATTTTGCCAATCAACGTGCAGCGCTGGAAGGGATTTAATGTGGGCTAAACCCTGCATTAATCGCTCAGAGGACTCGAGCTTTGGACAGGGCGTCAACAGAAATGAGCAATATGCCTGTATTGTGAACTCCGTGACAAAGAGCATTCCAGTTTGACTGTTGAGTAATGCACCGGCTTCTTGCAAGTGAGCGCAACATGTACTGTGCCCAGAAAACAAGAATTATTCTGTGTAAATCAAGTATTCAAGTATAAGCTCCGGGTGCATTATGGGACTTGTGTTCCGAGATATGTCACGTGATGTCAAGACTTATTTAAAGGCGTGCACCAATGCACTTTGTGGTTATCTTCCTGTCCGTGAGCAAGGCTAATCGCCGAAACATGTAGGTGAATGGAAGCTTACCTGTGCCGCTTTCCCTGAATAAAGCTGTTTTCCTCGGAGAAGGGCCCATATATATATATATATATATATATATATATGTATAATGAAAGTATAATAGTACATGCTAAGATCCTGACATGCATGTAGATGGCTGAAAATATTCTGCACCCTCTTATATATATATATTTATTTTGGTAATCACCCCCCAAAAATGCAGAATATGCAGACCAACTGCTTTTATTTGTATTTGACCTGTGAAAGTGTACTTCAATAATCAACCATCATGTGATAGCAGTGTATGAGCACAATTTCAACTCTAAGATCAAAACAAGCTTTACTTATATATTACTTATTGTCTGAATTCAGAAAGGCAAATTCTTTTGAATAGTCTCATCTATATTGATAGTAGGCAACTTTAAGGGGATGTCAACTTTTTGTATTAACAATAATAGACTCACCCTGCGTGCACTAGACCACAATTTTATGTGTATGTTTTCTTCCATTGACTATGACATTACAAGTGTGATGCAATTCCGTAGAAACTCTGACTCTACATAATATGTGCATACATCACTTGTGAACCACCAATGCACCAGATAGTAATAGACTGCTTTACTGTTTTGTACATTAGCATGGGTTTCCACAGGTTCTGGTAAGCTACATGAATAGAAGTGTCTTTTGATGCTCTTTTCACAGGAACAATCTGGGTTGGGTACTTATAATTCCCATATTGCTTACATATGTTTCTTAGCCCTGAAGAAGTTGCTGCTTACAGCAGCAAAACGCGTCAAAACACGTGTTGCCTAAGACTTTATTTCATTTGACCATGTAAAGAACAAACAATTTGTGTTGCGAGATCGAGATACGAATCAAGATTGCTCTCTCTTTATTACCTACCTGGTATATATATACTGTTTAGGGTGTGCAAGGGATTATGCTGTTATTTTGCTTAGTGGTTTAGCCACAATTAAGGTAGAAGGGTGGTTCTCCCTACCCCTTTTTGCACCGCTCACATAATACAGACACGAGTACACTATCTGCCTACTGCCTAGGATCGCCATCACCCTATGTGACCACCCACCTTGAAGCTTCTAGTTCTGAATATTGCTGTTAGCAAAAGAGAAAGATAACGAGTTAAATCAAAAGACTTTGGGGCATATTCACGAGGGACTGGCGGAGCATGGCGTTAGCTCCCTTGGCTTAATGTTGCACTCCACTCCACCACTTTCAAAACGCAGGGCTGCACCGTATTTACAAGGATGCGGTGCAGCCCTGCATTTCGTCCAGCGCTGGCACTAATTTTAGCTGCCTAGCGCAAATGCAGACACACTTGCACCATAGTACAAGGGTACCTGTGTTGTAGGAGATGATTGTTTATGTGCAGAAAGGTCTCCCTTCCTGCACATAAACAATCTGAAATGGCATTTTGAAACTTCTATGTGTGCTGCTTCATGCAACAGATTAAGACGTTTCAAAACATCATTTTTTTTTCCTGCACATAAACAATCAATGGCCTTTTGCTGTTTCCATGTGTTCTGCACAGAGCAACATGCATAGAAACAGAAAAACAAGGAGAAATTAAACGTTTCTCCTCGTTGCACCTGTTTAAGACCAGGTGTTCCCTGGCCTAATTCCAGTACATAATACTAACCTTAGACAAACTGTAAAACATTTGCCACTTTGGGTGTGTGCGGTACAGTGCACCAGACATGCAAAGCCTGAAAACTTTGGTGAAATAAACACATTTTTCCTTTTTTCTCCTGCCTCAGAGAGACATTATTTTTATGTGAAAAACCCTCTCTACTATTGTTAGTAGATTGAGTTTTGAATCAAAAACCATGAGTGGCTGCATGGTAACTCCCATGTACCACCGATGGAAGCCCCCTTTGGTGGAAATGTTTACTTTCAGGCAATGTTCCAATGCAAAACACGTTTTGTGATGGAAAGTATATTCAAAATAAACATTATATTCCAGTGCATTATTTTAGTAACACAAATCTTGTGCAAAATGTTGGTTAAGCTGCCCCTTCGTATGCTGACAGCAGCACTAGGCTTAAAGTGAGTGATGCATACATTGTTTGGAAGCTCCTGCATTTATAATGACATTACAGCATTTAGAAGGGATGCTAAATAGCATTGTGGAATATCATGGTAAGTGTAAGTACTTCTTCGAGAGAATGATATGATTCTTAGCGAAAAATACAGAATTCATGTTAGGACACATTGATCAATTGGTACATATCACAAAAAGTGAAGGAGATACACCTGGTGTTGTCATGGCAAATATCAGTTAGAGATGCTTGAACTAGCCTGTAAAGTATAGATTACTTTTTTTGTAGATTTGTCTGAGTTTTATTGCCTATTTCTATGAATATGGTAAATTTAGGAAATTTAAAAAAGAAGGAAGCAGTGTGTTTGACTGAGGAGCAAAATAAGTTAACAAGCTTGGAGCCCTCAAGGACCAAATAGGAGTTTAAGCAATTTTGTCTTGATTTCACTGTAAATGCTTAATTACCACCATTCCGACTCATTCATTTGATTATGTATTGTTGGACTTGGCCCTTTTTGGCTAAATTTTCTAAACGTTTTGCCTTCCCCCTGGACCTTTTTTTTTACATGGTGTTGTCAACATAGATGCTTTTGGGCACTTTGCCACTGCTGATCAGTGTCAAAGTGCAAGTGCTCACTGTGTAAAGTGTAATGGTAATTGGTTGTCCATGATTGGTATATTTGCCTTAGTAGTAAAGTCCCTAGTAAAGTGCACTATGTGTGCCAGGGCTGGTAATGCAAATACTACTAGTGGGCCCGCAGCACTAATTAGTGCCACCCACACAATTAGCCCTAAAGAGGGAAGTCAGGCCTGCCACTGCAGTGCTTGCACGCAGTTTGTTAAACTGCCTTGTTGTCCCAACAAGTGCTCCCACTTGACAGGCCTTACGCTTCCCTTTTTTTGCACATCAGACACCCCTATGGTAGGCCTTAGGTATCCCCCTGGGCAGGGTGCAGTGTATGTGTAAGGTAGGGCATGTACTAAGGTGTGTACCATGTCCTGACAATGAAAAACTGCCCGATTTGTTTTTTACTGTAGCAAGGCCATCTTGCCCATAGGACAACATGGGGGAGGCTGTGTAATATGCTTCCAGCCTATCTTCCTATAGGCTTGCGACGGAGAGGTGAAGTTTAGTGTGCCGGAACTCATAATTTAATAGCACATCTTTTTGTGAAGGTGGTTTTTGAATTGTATGTTTAGAAACCACGTTTTCAGAAGTGGCTGGTTTCTGTGTTCTAACAATTCTGTGTGTCTCTGCCTGGTTGTGTATTGACTGTCTGGATTTGAATGTGATAGGATCTGGGAAATGTCTTGACCCAGGGGAGGAGGTGAGACAGCAATGGGCTGTCCTGCATCAGGAGTGTAAGGGGGAGGAGTAGCCCCTGGAGGTGAAGGGGCCTGGGCTGCTGCCATAAAACAATGGCTCCATCTCCTGCTGAGTGATTGAGGATACAGACCCCCACTAATCAAAGGAAGAAGGTGTCACTGGCAGGGAGACACCCAGAACTGGTTTGGACAGGGGTCAGTGCCCCCCTGTACACAAAGACTTCAAAGGCATTTAGGGGTATATCAATGAGAGCTGAAACCCCTGGACTTTTGACTGATCAAAACTGAAAAGGATTGAAACTACTTCGTGGTTAAGAGGAACCAGTGCCAAAGGAAGAACAGTTGAAGAGACTGAAGAGAAGGACTGACCCTTGCTGTGTGTTCTGGGGCTGGCCTGCAGTTGGCTGATCTAACTAAGGAAAGGCTAAGGGACTTTGCTGTGTGCTGTGTCCCCTTGCTTGAAAGGACTTTGCTGTGCGTTGTGTCCCGAAGTAACGTGTCTCCAAGGGCCCGAAGAGAGCTGGCTCCCTGTTGTGGAAACTCAGGAACATAAAAGTTCCCAAGTGTGTCTCAGCGACACTGTGTGCGTGTGCTTTTTGCAGCCTGAGACCTTCGCAAGAACTGCCCCATGATTGTGTGCACCCGGAGTCCAAGTGAGTCTCAGCAGCGCTGTGTGCGTGTGCTTCGTACAGCCTGAGACGTCATAAGGATTGCCCTGTGATCGTGTGCACCCAGAGCTCAAGTGAGTCTCAGCGACACTGTGTGCGTGTGCTTCATGCAGCCTGAGACCTTAGTTAGAAATTGCCCAGTGACTGTGTGTCCCGCAGTTGCCATGGTCTCTGCTTCGATCAACAGCATGTCCAGAAGTGCTGCGATACTTATTGCCATCGGACCGGACCGGCATCCCCAGAGGA
This sequence comes from Lissotriton helveticus, assembly GCF_964261635.1. Lineage (NCBI taxonomy): Eukaryota > Metazoa > Chordata > Amphibia > Caudata > Salamandridae > Lissotriton > Lissotriton helveticus. Next base: position 777,931,941 of record NC_136063.1, on the reverse strand, counting down.
CCTGCGGGAATTCACTGCCGGCCGGCCCGAGCCTGCCTTTCCCAAAGAGAGACCTCAAACCATCACCATCGGGGATCCGAGTTCCACTGCCCAAGATCAACAAAGTCCCAATATGAAATGCTGATGTCCTTGTTTAAAATTTGATCAAACAACTGTACTAGCAATTGGTGTTTGCTTTATAGTTTGACTAAAATTGTGGGAATGTGGAAGGAGGTGTACATGGGAGGGGATTCGTATTTCCTGCGCTGTAGTGTATATTGTGAGTTTTCTAGAAATGAAGTTACTTGAAAGGGGTCTCATGGTAGCTGCGGGGCTGGGGATGTGCGGGTGCTTGGTTCTGGAGTCATTCTAAAATGATACTCTTTTAAAATCATTGTGTTGCATATTTCTGGTAGAATGTTACCCTGTACTACTTTATAAGACTGAATAAAGTAACTTGAAGCAAAACACAAAATATAAGAAACCAACACATTGTTTAATCTTTCTCCTACTGCTGGTGCATTTTATAAAATTAATAGAATTTTCTAAATCAGTTTTTTTTTCAGAAATGGCAAACATCTTGAGGCCTGTCCCTTATATATTTGAGGCAAAACTAATTGGGAGACTAAAATACTGCACCTGCTTAAGGGCTTAGCATTAGGGAAGGAATACAGGCCCATAGGTATTTATAAAGCTAATTGCTCTGCAGCATACCTCACCTAATTCTTGATAGAAGTAACAAAACACACCAATAATGGTCCTACAATGCTGTTTTTTATTTCTTGCCTTTAAAAAACCTGTAGGCACACACACAGACGTTATTATGACCAACGTGCCAATGACTTCGATAAACACGTCACTGCCATTTGAAGGAGAAGTTCTTACTATCAACGATACCAATCTTTCCAGTGACGCAGCGAAGACGTCAGACAACGTAAGACTCATCAAGGATGTAGCGATGGCATTAATGATCGGTGTCACTGTGACTGGGAATGCGCTGGTGATTCTGAGCTTTGTTGTAGATGCAAACCTTCGAACTCAGAGCAATTACTTCCTTCTGAACCTAGCGATCTGCGACTTCTGCATCGGTAAATAATTTTTTTATTTACTTTGTTGTACTCCTTGTTGACCTAGGTCTGAACAATCATTGAATTCTAGACGGACGGTTAAATCATTTTAGCAGTAAACACAGTGGCAGTGGTTGCTGCAAAAATGATAGGTACTTCTTGATTCCGCCAACTAAAAAAAGGTATACGTAGGTAATTGAGTATGATGGACATGTAGGGTCAGTTTCAAGTAGCAGCATGTAAATATGATAAGGACAATTGTAATAGACGCGCATGAGTTGTATATTGATATTTAAAGCAATTAGAAAAAGTATATAATGAGTCTTTGTTTTAATTCACATTTAAATAGGCTTATGATCTAAAAAGCAAGTTGCTGTTTTTTAATCAATTGCATTTCACTATTGTTCAGGTACTTTTTCTATCCCTCTCTACATGAAAAACTATATTATGAATGGAAGGTGGATTCTTGGAAAGTATATTTGCAAAGCATGGCTGGCCATAGATTATGTGATATGCCAATGCTCAATTTATAATATTGTCTTGATCAGCTATGACCGATTTTTGGCTGTTACCAAAGCTGTAAGTATTCATCGTTTTTAAACAGTGTGTTCGTCCCTCTAAACAAACTTGCAACTACCACCTTCTTCAACATTGGATTTTTATTGCTTGCATAATGATGATTTACAATACTTTTTTCTCTAGATTACTTGTGGTATTAGAACTCGAAGGGACCATTTAGATTTTAGCAGATGACGGATTATCAAGTTTACAGTTTAGCCATGATATCAAGCCATCCTCTAAGAAGAGGTCATTTATGTAGGTGCATTGCATGCGTCCTCCATGCTAAGGGCCTGATTACTTGTCCAGCAGCCCGAGAACCACCAGACTCATGATGAGCAGCAGTGGTGGGCTCCCAACCACCCGATTATGACTCAGGTGGTCGACCCGCCATGGGACCACCGCCAGGGAGCCGCCATTCCCTGGAGAAGGTGCAGCGGTCGAAATGCCGCAACAGGCTTGGCGGGACCATCGTGGTCACGCCAAACATTTTACGAGTTTCCTCTGTGCCTGGGTTCTCATGGCGGTTCCTGCGCCTTGAAAACCCTGGCAGAGAGGAAAACAAATAGGGCCCCCTAGTCCCCCACGAGCCTGTGTATGCACACAGGGGGGCACAATTAGTGCCCCACTGTCTACATGTGACGATTTTGGCTACGATTCGGGGAGCGGTTCATACGTAAAACAAATATACATGGGCTGAAATATCCATGCCCACACTGATAGAAATGACTTAGGATTAGGGCATTAAGAAGCCTTTTACAACAAGCGACTATACCTTTGGTGGAGTTAATAAATAAGAGGCCCAATTGGCTCTCCTAGCCAGAGGAAGGGACCGAGTGGAAATAGAGTAAAGAAATGTAATGGACCAAAATAAATGACTGTTGTTGCTATTGCCCTAAAGAAGACCTTTTGAGGTCGAAACGCGTTGGCTACAGTTGTTTTTATGAATAATTTTTTCAATAAAGAACCAAAGAAACCGGAACCTGCTGAATTGATGTACATCTCTTTATTTTGTCTAAACCTGTGAAAAATATTATTTTTTGCACATGTTGGAGTGCTGAATCATTGTTGATGTTGTAATTTCTGTAGGTGCATTGGACTGCCTGCATCCACCATGCTAAGGGCCTGATTACGAGTCCGGCGGCCAGAGGACCCCCAGACTCATGTTGAGCAGCAGTGGCGGGCTCCCAACCACCCGATAATGACTCAGGTGGTCGACCCGCCATGGGACCCTCACCAGGGAACTGGGATTTCCTGGAGGAGGCACTGTGGTCGAGATGCCGCAACATGCTTGGCAGGACCATCATAGTCTCACCAAACATTTTGCGAGTTTCCTTACTGCTTGGGTTTTCATGGCGGTTCCTGCTCCTTGAAAACCCTGGTGGAGAGGGAAAAAAATAGGGTCCCCTTGTCCCTCACGAGCCTGTGTATGCAAACAGGGGGGCACAACTAGTGCCCCCCTGTGTGCATGCACATCAGTTCCTGCACGTTCCTGCATGGCATGCTGTTGGCATTCTCATTGCAGTGCCTATTTTTAAAGGCACCACCATGGGAACGCCCAAAAAAGATAATAATCTGGCAGGTGGCCTGAACACATGTTTGGTGGTGAAGAAGTGGGGTGGACTTGCCGCCGCACCGTTAAAATCATAATCTGGCTCTTAGATTGATCTGTCGACATGACATGAAGGAGGACCCTTCAGGCCAGACGGCCCTAGTATGAATACCACACAAAATGGTAACATTTCCATCATGATAGCCAAGTGCTATGAAACTCACCTGCATAACATCAAGCAGTGAGCAACATCTGCTGCCACAATGACAGACCATTCCCAAACACCAATGCATAGCTTTTGTGACAAAGCAAAGTCAGACCAAACTCATACTGCTGGCTAATGAATGTTCATTACGTGTTCACTAATTCTTATTTTGACTTTCCTGGATACCATTCTATGTATTTTAAGTTACATGGACCCTCAGTTAGGGTAAAATACTAGTGACTATGGACAACACAAACACTCATTTACATGGGTTTTTATCTTGCAGTGAACAACACGTGTGATTGCATCTTTTATGTTGTTTTTACTTTCTATTTATGTCCAAATGAAAGTGTCTCAACTACCAATGTCTCAAATGTTTTTTTTAAATTATGATATGTTTGCATATCGCTGTGCACTGTTTTACTGTGGTGTGTTGCATGAGTATATACTTGGATACACTGACTCAATGACAATTTGGTCTGATGCTGATTAGGTATAATAGTATGTTACCCTTGGTTATTTTGATCTCTATAGGAATCCAGAGTGGGGAACTCAGCATTAGAGCGAGTAGTCCCTTTGAATGTTCAAAGTTTTATGCTGTATGTCCAGACTGACTGAGTTAGGATGACTAATGACAACAGTAGGCAATAAATCAGTTTTTCCTGGGGCATGCACCTATTCCTGAAGACAGCCCAGGACCCATATGGCCTTTTTCTAGCAAGGGATGAAACAAGTCAACGTAAATAAGGGTGCAGGGACATACTACCCCGGCATCAGTTCAGATACATAGTATGGGAAATTGGGTTGTTAATTGAGTGGGGTGGAAACCCTGTTCAAGCAACAGCCACAAGTCCTGTCAGGGTGAACAGTTAAAGTCACTAAGTTAACATGTGCTTAACAATCTTGTAGCTTGGCACAAAAGCAGTGATGCCAAATTTAGAGACAATATGTAAAGTATTTATGAAGCACACAAATAGTAAAAGTGCCAACGAAACACATGAAAAAGTTGTGGTGAAGATTTCTATGTTCGGACTTGGGGCCTGATTTAAATGTTAGTGGGACTGCAATGCAGTGGTTTTTATTTGGGCGGTCTTCCTGTCCACCTGATTTAGATGCTGGCTGGCAATGGTAGAGAAGTCCACTGCCAGGATTTCAACCTTGCATCTATGGTGGGATGGCTTGCAGGAAGTGGCGGCTGGACTCTAGCCAGGAATCCCACCCTCCAGATGTGGATGTGGGCTGTTTCGAAGGCAATTTCCTCAGGAATCCTCCTACTTTGAGTTGGCTGAATGGGATGAAAAGGAGTGAAGACTCACCCTTTTTTCAGGGTACAGCCTGCAATTTTGTCCTCTACTCTTTCACCCAGGTCCCCCCTTACCTGCTGCACCTTGACCGTGACAGACCGGCATCCTGTTTTGACGGACCCGAAGGTCGGTTTTTGTGGTGTGTGAGGGTATACATTGCATGGTGTGTGTAGGTTGTGGAGTGCTATCTACTGCGAATCCCCCACAGGACATTTATATGTTACGTTCATTCCTTGAGATGGCCAGTTAATGTTCTAGATACATATAAGACTTTGCCATGATCGGTGCACTGTTACGAGAGTTGATGAAAAAGAATATGGTGTTTCAGTGGTCATGTGAGTGTGATGAAAGTTAAAGAAAAATCAAGCAAGCCATAAAAAAATGCTGCTGAAGTGGCCGACTTTGGTCCCAAGAATCATACCAAGGTTAAAGTTGATGCTAGCCCTGTGGGGTTAGGCACTATTCTTGCACAGCACAATGGACAGCCAAATGCCCGAAGGCATATTGTGGCTTACATCAGTAAAATCTTGTCACAAACTAAACATGCTTATTCTCAAGCTGATAAAGAAAGCTTAGCAGTGGTGTGGGCTTGTGAATATTTTCAGGTGTTCTTATATGGAAAGCCTTTCACAGTAGTTAGCGATCATCAAGCACTATTGACAGTATTTGGCATCCTAACACCCAGATGTCTCTTTGTATTGATTACAAGAATACAACTACCCAATTTTTCACCATCCATGGAAAGATGAGCATCCTGCTGATTATTTGTTATGAGTGCCATTACAATGCCATGGTACCCCATCTAAGAGGGCTGAAGCCAACATAAATTTCATTGTATAATTGAGAGACATCATTGCTCACCAATCTTGGAAACAGTAATCTGAACCGCTCACCAGTGAATACTTAAAATTCAGAAATGTGAGAGATGAAAAATCTGTAACTAAGGAAGGCCTCATCTTATGAGATACACTCATTGTCATTTCAGAGAGTCTACTACAACAAGTAATTGAAGTATCCCATGAGGGACACTGAGAAATAGTTGCCAAAAAGAAAGCTCTTCAAGGCAGAGTCGATTTACTTATCTCGTCGAAAGGGTTGAATGAGAGTTAAAAGACTGTCACTAATGCAACTGCCTCTCATCACACATTACTCAGCACCCTTTAAACATGTCAGAATTGGCTAACCATGCTTGGGAGAGAATTGCTGTTGATTTCTTTGGTCCTCTTGAGAATGGGCATTATCTAATGGTCATTGTTGATGGCTACTCCCGTTTTCTATTGGTAGAAGACTTTTCATCCATCGCTCTTGAAAAGGTAATTGAAAGATTAGATGTCATCTTTGCAACATGGGGTGCCCTGTGATCTTGAAATCTGACAACTGCTTGCCCTTCAATAGTCGAGAGTTCAGAGGCTTTCTCTGCCATCTCAACATAAAGAATCAGAAAAACACTCCTCTTTGGCTCTAGGCCAATGACCTTGTAAAACGATTCATAAGTACTCTAAAGAAAGCTGTTCAGCATACTGCATTAGAGAAGCTTGACTTCAGGGTTGTTTCAAATACCACTCTTCGAGCTTACCAATCAACCCCTCACCTTAATATTTGGAAGAGCCGCGAAGACCAAGTTAACTCAATGGACCAACCCTCAGATCAAAGACTAAGAAAGACATTTACACTGAAGATTCTGGTCACAAACAAAAAATGAAAATCTATGCTGACAAGCGATTTGATGTGAAAGATATCACTTTTAAGAGAGGAGATAAAGAGCTAGTTTGACAATCCAGAAAATGAAAATCTGATGCCTCTTTCGTGACTGAGCCCTATACTGTTGCAACCCAAAAAGGCTATATATTGACTATCCAACGTCCTGGGAATCCCTTACTAGAGATTCTTCTCACTTCAGACATGTGGCTCATCACTAACCAAACATTGATGTTACAGTAGAGACTGAGTCCAGACAGAGAGTCAATGATCTTGCAAATACTGTTTTTTCCACCTCACCTACGCAAATCACTGACACTTTAACTGCCAGCTCCTGGTTTCCAAAGATCCGATCAGTACGTTTGATTCAAGCGCCACAAAGATTATTTGAAAAGTTATGTGTGTATGTAATTCTGTATGTATTACTTTATTTATTTATTTGTTGGAAAAGTTGCTACTTTTTATTTAACGAAGAGGGAGATGTAGTGTTGTGTAAATAAAGAATGACACAACTCCTTTGGTTCCTGATGGACTCCGTAGACCTGTGACATGAGTGTTGGATGGTAATGAAATGAATGTGGATTTAGAACGTGGATTTCTTGCTTACACGCTGAAGAATAAAGACATGAATAACTACTCTCCGTGTGTTGTGTAGTCATTGACGAGTGCCCGTGCTTGGTAAGAAAATACATAATGAATTCCTTGTATCTGAATGATAATGTACTAACTACTGAAGCAAGAGAGTGAAAGAAATTCAGACTTGAGAAAACACCTAGTTTCCAGCGATGAAACTGAGACCAGAAAATATCTCAGAAGCTTAGACAAGCAGATCAAGCAGACCAAGACAGGCAACAGCAGAGATGTAGTAGGAGAAAACAGCCTCGAGGATACAGAGTGAGCAATCAAGTTGGAGCACTCCTGTTGGTGTTCTGTAAAAACATGGCCATAATCAACATATTCTCTGGAAGACAAGCAGTCTGCATCCAGCCCTGGGTCACGAATGCCTTGCATGAATAAATCCAAAGATTTGGATTTCAACTGCTTGAACAAACCCATACCAACCATGGAACTACAGAACCTCCATCGGGTGCACGGGCATAACCAATGGTCAGTCGATTGCTGATCAGCATTTCTGAGATGCCACAGCACACAAGGGAAAATTAGGAGAATGTTTACCAATATGTGTTGATTAGCAAAGTACCTGATTTTTCCTAATAGTAAGCTTCTCTATGTCCATTGACAAATAGGATGGCCTAGAAGTGATTGGAAAAACTCTAGCCACCAGGTTAGTACATTCAACAATGAAACCTATATCCAACTCACGGAACAGCAGTAGAAGCAAAATAATACTCTATCCTGTGCCTTTCTCTTCGTGGAACAAGTAGAATGACAATGGTTCTGTGATGAGAATGTCACTGAATTCATCCAACTTGTATTATATTGGGGGAGAGTCATTGATGACAATCTCTGAATTTGATAGGGAAACAGGAACAAGTACAGATATCTGTCTCATTAATGAAAAAAATCCATCCAATACCAAATCAACCATGCAGATTTTTAAAGAACAAGTGGGTTTTTGGCCACCATTTATAGCAATAATACTGACTGCAAACAAAACGTCAATGAAAACCAGCAACTTTGAACTCTGGGGCATATTACCAAGGGCTAGTATCGCCGCTTTCTCGGCGAATTGTGCCGAGAAAGCGGCGATACAGCTAGAGCCCTATTACCAAGGGCACTTTAAAGCCTGGGCCGAGCCCACTTTGCATGTCGGCGATAAACATCGCTAATGACATGCGTTCCCATGTCCAACCACATGTAAAATGTGGTTGGAGGTGGGAACACCCTATTACCAAGGCAGGCGTTGGGAGACACAAACCTGCGATAAACTCATTTATCGCAGGTTTCCCAACGCCTGCTCTGACCAGGCGTTAGGCATTCTTATCATGGGGGTGTGGATCATAAAGCTGAATCCACCCCCCATATTATCAAGGCCCACATTAGCGCATGAAAACAACGTTTGTTTTCATGCGCTAATGTGCCATATCGCCGACTATCGCCGGATTTCTAATCGCCTGCCTGATGCGCATTGATAATTGCGCGCTAATTAGGCGATGAAATCCGGCGACAGCCGGCGATACGGAGATGTGCGTTGTGCGTTTTGCAACGCACACCTCGGTAATGTGCCCCTCTGTTCTTTAAGCCTATTGCTGTCCATCCAAAGTCCCTCATTCCGTGTATATCAAACTATGAATTTCTGAAAACAAGACGAAACCGCAGTGAGGATGATGTCTTCCCCACCTTCACCTACTTAAGTGCTTCTTTGACCCAGGATATGTAACAAAAACATTTAAAAAATGCTGAGGTCAGACAGCTGAATAGATCAACGCTGTTACCCACCCAAAGTCATCGAAAGGAACCCACAACAATAAGATTAACAACTAGATTTCATGAACGCCAATAATATCTACATAAGTGCTTACAAAAACTATGGTACTTTCTCAGAAACAACATTACACTGACAGACATCACAGAAACCCACAAATGGGATTCAGGTGATGTAAAAGAGAAGGGACCGTGAGGATTTGGGCATAATATATGGTATGGTTGTGCAAAAATTCAGTGTAATACATTCGGAAAAACTGTCTTGGCCCAAGTCAGGCTCTTTTGTAAATGTTAAGCTCAATCCTGGGTAGCTGAGACTTCGAGCAGCAAAACTGAAACAAAAGATTTAGTGTAAACTATTTAAAAACATCAAATAACGAAATAAGAAAGGAACACAAGAAAGCTTGTATGAATTTTTAGAATCCAAAATTATCCAATTCACTGGAGGGTTACGGAGGTATAGATTTTCAAAGGTAGTATTAATATCAGTACTTTTAGTCACAATCGCAAACGAGCATTAGTAACTGTAAAATTTGGAAACTTTTGAAAAGTTAACACGAGTTGTGTTCGGCTACTCCAGCCCAAACATGGCAATCAGATTTGGCATGGAGAAGGTCAGGAGGGCCACTAGGGAGCATTTGGAGAGTTATCTGGTTACCAAAGCATTCTCCAGTCCAGTTCTGAGCTTTACATCATGACTGCAATAGACTTTCACTGAGTCATTCTGATGCTGGGTAAGCAGGAGATGGACGATGCTCAAGGATGCTCATGGTGCTGTGAGGTCAAAAGGAGTGTCCTTGTGGGTAATCCTCAGTCTGCAAATCAAGTGGCGTGACTTTGGCTGCAGATGTCGGGGTCCCTTGAAGTTCTCATTGAGCCAGTAGAAGGTCATCAGTGGCTGGGCTACCTGTTTTCATCCAAAGGCAGGTCCAGCGGTATCATTTGGTGGAGGTTAGAGTCCCTTCTGGGTGACCAATATGGACTCAGATGACATTCCCGGGTCTGGCCTCTGGTCATCAAGGATAGCCGCTCACTGATGTCAGTGAGCGGCGATTTTCCAGAAGTGGCTACTGACTTGCCGAGTTGGGCTACTTCAGCTTTGATGGCCCTGGTGCCAGTTCAAGGAGATCAGCCAACTGACCCTTAGAGTCATTTCTTTGGTCTAGGGCTTAGAAGCGACATTTCCTCAAGCCTGGAGCCACAGTCCTCTTTGCTAGCCCAAGGTGTGGTAGGTGGAGTCCAGCAGACGGTGCAGCGTCTCTTTGCCAAGTCCAGGGGTAAGCAGGGCAGTCCTTCTTCAGTACTTTCTCCAGTTCCACATTGATCTGAGGTTCAAGGTGCCTGGTGTTCCATATTTATGCTCAAAAAGTGCCATCTCTGAATGATGCAGTCACCAGCCAATGGGCTACCAGGATCACTGTGTGTTATCAAAAGAGACTAGCTTAAATATGACCAATATTGTTAGGACTCTGATTAGATTTGTCATGGGCACCTCGTTGGTGAGTTCATGAAGCCCTCACCCACCAACCTGGTTGGTGGCATGCTTCATCATCGGGCCCACCCAGTGACACCTAATGTGTCCCGGGTGTGCTGCGACGCCTGATTACAGCGGAGCTGGTATTTTACTGAGAGTGCAGTGTGAGGTGGAAAATGAAGTGTGAGTTAAAACGGCTTGGCGAGGGTCCCAGTACCCGAGGGTAAATTAAATTTTAATAACTGGGCCCCTGTCAGCGGTTAAAATAAGGCTTGGGGATGTTTAAGGGAGGCGAGTTACTACCTCCTACATCCATCAGTTGGTCGACATGTTTCCGCCAGTGCCTTAAACTAAATCTGGCTTTCCTCAGGACCTTTTTAAAATAGAGTGTAGTGCAGGTTAAAAAGGAGTGTAATCCAGGCTATGTGTTACACTCACTAAGGTGTTTCTCTAAGTGTGAGAGGGGGGATTCCCTTCTCATATATGCGCTTAGGTTTTGCAGCCAATGCTTCCAGGAGTGAAGCGGTAAGGGGTTGACCAGCTTTTCTGGTCAGAGCCTGCCTTGTACCTGTTGCACCGTCCTCGTCCCCAAGTCCAGCGCAGAGGAACGCCTGAAGACACCGACGGAGAGAGCGGTGCTCCTCATTTACCTGAGCTGCAGCCAGGTGAGGTGAGGCGCTATCCCCACATTAATTGGATTGTGGTGGAGCATCTGAACCTGACAATCAGGTGATATGATTCCTTTTTCCTCTTGTCACTAATTTTACAGCAGTAGCACCAACTAGGTCCTGATGAATGCATAGGCACTTCCGTTTGATGCAGAAACATGTTGACCACTCGCTGAGCAGATATTCTGTTAAATCTGTTATCACACTTTTGCTTTTAGAGTTAGGGAGCTGAGAGAAAACATTAAAAGTCTTTCCTCTACTCAGTCTCACCTAATTTTATATTTTCACTAATCACTCACTTGCACTGCTTTTTTCAGTTGTCCTATCACACTGATACCGCTCACCAGACAAGAACGGTGGGCCTTCTTACTCTCACAGTCCTCTTTTCCGTTTTGTGTGACTGTGATTGCACTGACTCCTGGGTAAGGAGAACCCAAATGATGTAAAAGTGGCGGTACAGGTAGACAACTGATGGGAACATTCTCACCTTGAGTATGTGCCTCACGTGAATGTGGTGATATTATATCACGTGGTGCAATTGGTTAATGTAGCTGTCACCCCTCTCGTAGTTGTCACGTCAACAGTTGGTTGTGATTTGATTTCACTTTTAGACTCCTAGATATTCTTTTGTGTATAATTAGGCTTCATGAACTCACCAACGAGGTGCCCATGACAAATCTAATCAGAGTCCTAACAATATTGGTCATATTTAAGCTAGTCTCTTTTGATAACACATATAAACTACGGGGACTCGGACTACCTTTCTAGTCCTCTCTCTCTCTCTTGATACGCGCCTACCAGGATCCCTCCCACCCTATGACGACCTTGGCTATGTGTGGCATCTTGCAATCCCAAAGTGCAATCTTCTACCCACTCCCAAAATGTCTGAACCCCTCCTTGGATGTTAAGAGCTCGGTAGCCTACCCTCGAGATGTGGCTACCTGTGGGCTACATGTCCACAGGAAAACTGGCTTGGTCTCCTCCCTCTGTTCCCACTCCCAACCTGTCTACCTGAACAAAGAGGCAACCTCTCGGGATTGTGATCGTCATTTGCCCACCAAAGATGGCTACACCTTGGAAGCTCGTCTTTTTGGCGAACGCCCTGAGTGGCTTCCTGCAAGGGGGAGGTGCCACCTCTCCCCACAGAAGGATCTTATTTTCATGCACCTGGGAGTTGTTTGCACCTCTCTCTAGGAGGGCAGAAGTCTGTCTGGTGGCCAACAGCTGGATGAACTGGGCAATAGAGTGACAACTTTCTAAAAGTTGCCTTTCCTTAAAAGTGGCATTAAATTCGACTTGGGTTTAATGCCATGATTAATTTGAAACCTCAACGTACCAGTTTTAGTAGTCCCATTCAGAAGTTAGCCAGGCTGAGGGGTCAGCTGGTAACTCTGTGTTAGCCGATGGGGCTAGTAACTCTTCCACATCAATTGGACGTTTTGCTGTTAGGACATATTAAAAATATATGCCCAATTAATAATAATATACAGCTCCCTGCGTTAATGGGCCTTCCTTAAGGGAAGGTTACATATGTTTTTAAGGAAAGTGGGGGTTTTACCATTGGTTTAAATGGCAAAGCCAGACAAGCAGTTTTAAAACTGTTCTTTCAGGCTGCAGTTGCAGGCTGGGACCCATTTTGTACTTTTCACACACATGGTGTCACAACCAGTGTTGCAGGTCTGGGTGGACACTCTGTCTTACATGTCTTTGGCAGTACCCTGTGTACCATGTACTAGGGACTTACAACTAAGTCAGTATATGCCAATTGGGCATAGCCAACTCAATATACCTTTTGTAATTGTTAGAACACTGGGTACACTGAGAAGGCTGGCACTGAGGTCTGATTAGCAGGACTCAGTGCACTCTCAGCGAGAAAAACGAACAGCATCAGTCCAAAATTGTGGGAATGTTCATGCAAAAAGAAGCCTTTCCAAACATTACCCCCTCCAGATAAAAGTCATGAGCAACTAACCTTTGTCCTGGTAGTTCTCATCATCTAAGTGGACGAACCTGGAACGGCCATCTGCAATGGCATAGTCAGTCCATGGTCTGTGTTCTACTGAATAGTCCATATCCTGTAGGGAAATGGACCACCTCAACAGTTCGTGCCTCTCATCTGCATCAACCATCTGAGAGGTCTGTTGTCAGTTTGAACTCTGAAGTGGGTCCCAAACAGGTAGGACTTCAGTTTCTTCAGTGCCCAAACCATGACAAAGGCGTTCCTCTTAATGACATTTCACTGTTGCTCTTTGAGGAGGAGTCGTCTGCTAATGAAGGCAACCAGTTGATCCTGCACCTGGTCATTTAGCGGTAACAGTACTGCCCCAATGCCATACTCTGAGCCATCAATTTAGACAACCAACTCCTTCCTAAAATCAGGTGCCTTTAGGGCAGGTACTGAGCACAAAGGTTCCTTAAGGGTGTCAAATACCTTTTGACATTAGTCAGTCCAGATAACTTTGCCTGGCTGTTTCTTGGAGGTTAGCCCTGCCAGACGTGCCAATATGGTACCATACCCTTTAACAAATCTCCTGCAGCACCCAATCAGGCCAAGGAATGCTCTGATATGGGGTTGGGTCATAGGAGCTTCCCAGGTCACAATTGAAAGGATTTTGAGCATGAGAAGATGTACATGGCCTCCACCTGAACTGTGCCCTATCTGGCATTTACTTGCCTTGATAGTCAGATCTGCTTGCTGTCTGAATTGCAGCACTCCCCTTAAGTGGACCATGTGATCCTCCCAGGTGGAACTAAACACAGCAATATCATCCAGATAAGCTGCAATGACTTCTTCCACCCTCAGAGCACTCTATTCTCCTCTGGAAGGTGCATTTTTCAACCCAAAGATCATCATATTGAATTGGAAGTGGACTTCAGGAGTTGAAAAAGCAGACCTCTCCTTGGCTCCTGTTGTGATGGCTATCTGTCATTAACATGAAGTCAGTTGAAAGGTGTCAAGGTAGCCCCCCAACTTAACATTGAGCTCATCAACTCTTGGTATGGGGAGACAGTCAGTCTTGATGACTGCATTCAAGCCTCTATGGTCCACACAGAATCTGACCTCTGATTTTCCTCCCTTGGAAAGAGGCTTAGGCATCAGAACTACTGCGCTAGCCCAGGCACAGCTAGAGGACTCAATCACTTCTAACTCAAGCATGTTTGCAACCTCAGCTTTAATGATAGTTTGGCCTGGTCTGACACAGTGTAAATTTTACTTTTGACAGGCAAGCTGTGCCCGGTGTCCACATCATGGGCATACCATGTTGTTAAACCAGGGGTCAACAAAAAGAGATCAGCAAACTGACTGAGCAGGTTTCAACAGTCCTTTTGCTTCTGTTCTATCAAAGTGCAAGAGAGAACTCCCTCCACTGAGCCATCTTTAACATTGGTAGACAGCAGGCTGGGATGAGGTTCACTCTCCTCTTCACTGCCTTCTGTCACCATGAGTAGTGTGATATCTGCTCTATTGTGATGGAGCTTGAGCCTAGTCACATCACCCTAGAGGGGTGTTTGGGGATTCCCAAGTGCACCATATACGGCAATACACCCTTCTTCTCCAAGTTAGGGTAAGGCTCAGTCCACTTGTCTTGCAGGGCTCTAGGGGCCACAGACTCCAGGACCCACACCAGTTGTACAGGTTGCCATTCAACCATGGAGGACGTCTGGTTGTACCTGTGCTTGATAAGCTCCTGGCTGGTCTTTAAATGTCTGTTTGCTTTCTTCATGTACTCAACCATTCTGGAGCGAAGGACGAGAACACTGTCCAAAATGTCTTGTTTGGGCTTCTAGATAGGTCTTTCCAAGCCTTCTTTCACCAAACTCAAAGAACCTTGTAGTGAGCGACTCTGTAGACGCAGTAGGTTCTGGAGATCAAGTTTAATTCAAACAGGCTACACAGCAGACAGGAGCACCAGGGTGGGTGACATCCAACTCCAACTGCTCCACAACAGTTTGAATCATGGAACAATATGACAGGGCTACTAAGCAACAGGCCAACATTCTATAGGAGAATACTAGACAGAGGAAAAGTAAGGAAGTACAGGTGGTTCAAGATACAACATATCCTCTCTTCTCAATAAAATGTAAGAAAGAAACTGAAGGAAAAAGAAGGGTAAGAAGTGAAAAAGCGAAGGAAGGGAAAGAAGAGAAGAAAACAAGGAAGGAGGCTAAGAACAAAAGTAATTCAAATATAATATTAAAAGGTACAATAATATTTTCACATAGTTAACATTTAAAATGATGAAAAGAATAAAAATGTCAAAGACAGTATCTAAAGTATAATACTAAAAGAAATGGTTAACGTTTCAATCACGGTATCTGTACGGTACACACCTTGATCTAGTGCTCCTTTCAAGGGAGACACCAGACAGTCTTGCATGTTCAACAACATGAGAGGTTGATATGGAAGGAGAAACATTCATAGTTAAAGCGGATGGAGTGACCTTCTTAACTTTTACAATTTTACTGACATTCCAATACATTCCTCCTTCAACTTGTACGGCATTCCTTCCTACCCTGGTAACAAGAATGGGGAAACCGAACTTACTCTCACCTTTCTTTACAATGAAGGGAGATTTTATGTGAACATGATCTTCTATGACAACAGGGACAGTTTTCACTGTTTTCGTTGTCAAACCAAGACTTTTGTTTAACTTGTAATTTTGCAACATTCTTTTGAACCAACTTCATAAGACTGTCAACACCAGGAACATCATTTAACAACTTGGTCATCCAGGCAGGCTTAAAATGTGTATTAGCTCTTCTTCCCCTCAAGTTCAAAAGGGGAGACTTTGGTTGTGGAGTGTGGGATGGTTCTATAAAACAAGAGCATACTATCAAGAGAGCTGGAAATATCACAATTTCGGGATCTTGCCCACCTAATGCAGTCCCCCACAACCCTGTTCATATGCTGTACGAGCCCATTGGATTGTGGGTGATAGAGGGAGCTTTTGACATGTTTAATGAGGCATGATCGTAGGAAAGATTCAAAGCCAGAACTGGTGAATTGTGTACCATTAACCGTAACCACAGTATCAGGAAACCCCTCTCGCATAAAAACATTCTTCAAAAAGGAAACAACAGAAGCAGCAGAAATTTCCTTAACAAGTTTGACTTCAGGCCATTTTGATGCATAATCGATCAAGACAAAGATGAAACGACACCCACGATGGCAAAATCTCTAGAGGTCCCATGATGTCCAACCCTACCTTAGACCATGGTTTAGAAGGAAATTCGATAGGCAGTAGAGGAGGAGCGGTCACCTTCAAACCTTTGTCAGCTGAATGACAAATGGAGCAACAATCAACAAGTTCATTCACATCAATGTCCATTGAGGGCCACCAAAAATATTTGCGAACCCGTCGCTTGGTAAGCGTGGTTCCTAAATGACCCTTGTGTGCTTTAGTGATAATGTTTCTCCTGAGGCTTTGAGGGCCAATAAGTTTATCACCACGTAGTAACACACCACCCTACAGAGAAATCTCAGATTCCACCTTCCAGAACGGCTGTAAGGACTGCGGAAGGACACATTCTCTGGGCCAGCCAGACCTGACAAACCCACAAACGTGTTGTAGCACTTCATCCTCACTGAGAGCCTTTACCCACCCCTCAACAGAATCAAGACCATGCTCAGGAAGGTCAAGAGACTCCACAAAACAATGATCAGAGTCTTCCTCCCCAACATCGGAAAGAGTACCCTCACCCTTGATAATGTCTAGGGGAAAGTGTGACAGATAATCGGCTCTGAGATTTCTACCACCTGAAATGTGCACAACATCGAACTCATAATGCATGAGTTGAGAAACACTTTGAAGAATACGGGGAGAACATGTCTTCCCAGTACAAGAACCCAGAATGCTTACAAGGGGCTTATGGTCAATTTTCAATGTAAAATGTCTGATGCAAATGTAGGGGAGAATTTTTCAATCGCCCATAAACAGGACAGTAGTTCTTTTTCAATTACAGAGTACTGTAACTCAGTGTCTCTCAAGACTCGAGATGCAAAAGCGACCGTACTTTCTCCATTAAAAGTGTCTTGAGTTAAGACAGCTTTCAGACCCACTTGACTAGCGTCAACTGTAATACAAGAGGAAAGATTGGGATCAAAAGGTTTCAGCGCCCCACTGTTGGTGAGTGATGACTTCACACAACACAAAGCAGACTCACACTCATCAGTCCATGCGAACGTTACCCCCTTGCAATGAAAGGTACTAATCGGATGTACCAGAGTAGCATAATTCAGAACAAACTTGGAATAGTATTCCTGTAATCCCAGCAAAGACTTGACTCCTGTCTTATCAGATGGTGCAGAGGCTTGGGTGATGGCATCTAACAGGCCTTACCTAGGTCGGATCCCCTCCCTAGAGATCAGGTGACCCAGATATTCAATCTCATCACAGAGAAACTTGCATTTTTCAGATTTTACTACCACACCATGAATCTGGAAAACATCAAGCACTGTCCTAAGTAATGTATTGTGTGTTGGGATATCTTTGGAGTGAATCAAAACATCGTCTTGAAAAACAAGAACCCCACTAATTCCTCCCAACATGTTCTGCATCACCCTTTGAAATACCGAAGTCTCAGAGGCAAGCCCAAAAGGCATCCGTTTGTACTGAAATGTGCTGAGGTGTGGCACAAAGGCCGTGAGGGGGGGAGAAGACGGGTCCAGTTCAATCTGGTGATAAGCGCTGGCCAGATCCAGCTTTGAAAAGTATCTAGACTCCCTAACACTAGAAAAAAGATCATACATTTTTGGTAGGGGGTGAGAGTCGACCCAGATCTCCTTACTGAGAGACCTCAAGTCCACACAAAACACAGTTTACCACATTTCTTACATGCGACCACCAAGAGAGAGAGCCAGAGTGAAGACTCCGTAGGCTCCATGATCTCCTGATCACATAAGGACTTGAGTTCTCTCTCAAGGTCGTCTCTCACACTGAAGGGTACACCCCTCATTTTACGTTTAACAGGAAGGGCCCCATCCTTGACTATGATTTTGTGTCAGAAACCCCATATGATTCCTAAGCTTTCCCCAAAGACAGAAGGACACTGTTCCTTCCACCTGCGCAGTTGTTGATTTTCTGAGACAACAAGAACTTGTTCATCAGTACCAGGTTTAAGGATCATTCCAAATAAACCTTGGTGGTACCACCCTAAAATGTTAAACCCTTTTACAGCGACATAGATTTTTCGGCTGATTCTTCTATCTTTGAAAACAAGTTTGTCTTCGAAAAAACCAGAAGATACATTTTGCATCCCTCATAAGAGACTGGGGAGTGGTCAGGGTATTGCAAAGGTCTATCTCCCCATGTTTAAAAATATTTTTTTTGAGTTAACATCGTTATCCTGGCACCTGAGTCAACTAACATGTTAAGAGATGTTCCTCCTATGATGGTCTCTACAATGGGATCTTCACACTCACATGAATTATTCACATTAGATACAGTCTCCTGGCTATCAGTGACAATAGAAATGATTTCTGGGTCAGATTCCTGATCTGATTCAAGAACACATGCAACAGGTTTATATTGTTTTTTCCTTTTCAAACATACTTTCGTAAAGCGCCCTATTTTTTGCAGTAGTTATACGTTACATTGGCTCCAGGACACTTTGCACCCTTTTGATGAGGAGGATTTCCGCATTGGTAGCACATATATCTAGTAACATGAGGTTCAGATGCACTGCTACCCTGACTCAGATCTTTCCGTGTGCTGTTCTTTGAATATGAAGTCTTAGAAATACTTTGTTTCCCTGTACCATTGCTAATGACAACGTTGACAGAATTAGAAGTATTCTCCTCCAGTTATTTTAATGATATCAAGGATGTCTCAATACTTTTGGCAATTTTAATAGTCTCATTGATAGATGGATTTGCAAGAGAGAGAGGTTTTTGACAAATGTATTTGTCTTTGCAATGGTACACAAACTGATCACGGATCGAATGGTCAGTGAATGTTTCAAACTGGAAAAAGGAGGCAAAATTACATCGCACCGAAATGTAGGAATCCACATCTTCACTTTCATTCTGTTGTTTTTTGAGGAATTAATGACAGAGGACCATCAAACTGGGCTGTTTGTCAAACCTCAACTTGAGTTTGGTTATAGTGTCTTGATATACATCAACAATGTCATCAGGAAGATGATTAATTTCTGGGAGATGCTTCAATATAGAGTGTCCTTCAAAACCTAGAGCATGAAGAAGAAGATATTTTCTCCTTTCGCTGGAAAATCTAGAAGCTCCAATAGCACCTAGGTAGGTTTGAAAGGCATCATACCAAACCTCCCATCAAACAGATGGTTTCCCAGGAGATTCTAAAAATGAGGGAGGAGGAGCAACAGACTGCGTAATGACAGAGGAAAAAGAAAAAGAGAGTAAACTAGGGAGAAAGATTAAGATATAGAAAAATAAAGTAAGATAAAAAAAAATGCAGGTAAGAGTTGTTTTGAAGAAATAGCTGAATAAGTGTTAAAAAACGTAGAGTACGATAAAATACACTTAAAAACAGATGTGGAAAGGAGTTGTGTGACCAGCTCGACAAAAGCTGTATAAAAATAAAATGTAAAAATAAAAAAAAATGATTGGCAGACGTCAAATATAAAATAGATGTTTAAAAATATCTTTTTTGAAGAGGAGCACAGAGCTTTATATGGATAAAGACGTGCTGATCGTCGTAGTGATCAGCTGAGTTTGTAAGACGTGCTGGTCATCGCATGTAATAATGTACTTAAAGATGTGCTGATCGTCGTGATGATCAGCTGATTTTTGAGTCACTAGGCAACCACATAAAGATCCTCTGAAATACAAGCAAATTTTAACGCATTTTGACGTGCCAATCGCCGTGATTGGCTGATGTAAGTCGGAGAAAACTGTTGACGAATGAGCGCTTACAAGCGTGGAAAGCAGAGCGTGATGTCCCGCAGAAGACCGTGCATAGAATGCAGCAGTATAATCAGCGAAAACAAGGAAACTGACTGAAGACAACAGTGTGCATGTGAAAAGAGATAAGCGGAAGACTTCACACGCCTGTAAAGTCAGAAAGGTGAAATGGATGACGGGAAGCAGCGGAAGTCTCCGATCGTTGAGGGCATTCCAAGTCGGACCTTAGAAAGGTAATTAAATTTGCGTGCAGACGTAGGAGACTTGTAGTGGAAGAGTAGAGTTGAAGTCAAGAGACAGGCACGGTGGGCAATGAAAATGCTGAATATCACAGAACAGTCTTACCGCAATTTTGAAGACAGGAGAGCACACATTTGAGGCAATCAGATGCAGGCAGGGTCCAGCGTGTGACTGTGTTGCATGAGATCGACGCCACAAAATTCTAGTGAGCGACTCAGTAGACACAGTAGGTTCTGGAGATCAAGTTTAATTCAAACAGGCTACACAGCAGACAGGAGCGCCAGGGTGGCTGACATCCAACTCCAACAGCTCCACAACAGTTTGAATCATGGAACAATATGACAGGGCTACTAAGCAACAGGCCGACATTCTATAGGAGAATACTAGATAGAGGAAAGGTAAGGAAGTACAGGAGGTTCAAGATACAACAAACCTCTTACAATGTGTCCGCAGAGTAGTTCAAATTGACTGAAAACGGCTCCTTTCTGAGAAACCTCCATGTATGCAAACAGCAGGCATGGCAGCAGAACATCCAATCTGCTTCTGATTTTCTCCTGTAACCTCATAACCATGTCCTTCATAGTCTATGTGAATCTCTCCACAAGACCATTTCCTTGGGCATGGTAATTCATCCCTGTAACTTTCAGATACACATGTAATTCATGCGACCTTGCTGAAATGACCCCCTTAAGCAACCTAGCCCTGGTAAAGATTGCAAGCAGGGCTCTAGCTATTGAAGGAGCAGGAACTGTCCTAAGACCAATAGTTTCAGGGTATCTGATGGCATGGACTACTACCACCAAGATGAACCTATTGCTAGAGGCATTAGGTGGGTCTAGGGGGCCAACAATATTGATTCTCACCCTCTCAAAGTGAGTCCCCATCAGAGGCAATGGTATAAGGGGATCCTTTGGCTTGCCACCTGCATTGCCACTGGCTTGACAGGTGACACAGGAGCAACAAAACACCTTCACCTTTTCTGACATTTGGGACCAGTAAATGTGGTTGACCAGCCCTTTTCAGCATGTCCAGCTGAGGGGATGCCATGGGCCACGTTAAAGAGGAACTCTCTGCACTGTTGCAGGATCACATCTATCCTGGTTGTCCCCTGGTGTTGGGTCCCTTGCCTTAGTGTTCAGGGTTCCCTGCTCCTGGCACACCTTATGGGTACCATTAACATCTCCCTGCTCCAGTTTGACAGCCAGCTGTTTCAGGCCCTTAAGAGTGGGACACGAGTTTTGCTTCAGGTGTAAGTCCTCTCTGGAGTGTCCACCTGCTCCTTGGAGCTCTGCAAGTTAAGCAAGTTTCTCAAGGAAGCAGTCTCCTGTTCAGACAACTGGCCTTCCTCTTGTGGGTGAGGCTCTTCCTGGGTCTTTGAAAATTATTCAGTGGCCTTGCATTTCTTCCTGTCCTTCCACTCGCAACTAGGGCTCTATACCATTTTTCCTGGCTACAAGGTACCTTGACTTCCCCTTAAGGTCTTTTGTGCTCTAGTGGAGACACATACCCACTCAGGGAGACCCAGCATTGCTGCATGAGTTTTCTTCACCTCTGCTTAGGTCGTAGTTTCAAGGTTGTTACCCAGTAGAAACTCCACTGGGATGTCAGGGGACACATATACTTCTTAGGAGCCAGTAAACCCTCCCCACTCAATGTCCACTATTGCCATGAGATTTGACTTTGTAACATTGTCAAAGTTAACTATCTGGTGCAGCTCATTGGGTATTGTCTGCCCTTGAGAAACCAGCTAAGCCATCCCTTTAGTGATGGTGACTCCTGTATCCCTCAGAGCCTGTATTTCAGTCCCATTGGTTCTTGGCCACTACCTGTACTTTACCATGTTGGCAGGCAAGTGAGCCAAGGGTTCAACTTCCTCCCCACCCATTGAGACTAAGGTGGCTTCAGTGTGTCCCTTGCGACCCAGAGGGACAACTTCCACCCCATCCCTACACTGGCAATGCACTTGAGATGGTCACCAGTGGGTGATTTCTTGGTGCATGCAGAATTTCCCCTCTTGTTCCTTGGATGCCTACAGTCGAAGCACACCCACAGCCTTTGCAGGATCAAAATTCTTTCCCATGTATCCTCTCCACTTTGAATGGGATGTGGTTCTGTCTTCCCTCCATTTGGAACCTTTTCGGGACTCTCTGGGTGTTTCTGACTTGTTATGCTTGGCCCCATTCTTCACATGAAAGGGGACTGTCCTCCTTTCTAATGATCACCAATTTGGGACTTTTTGGACACCTTAATGTATACTCATTCATCAGCTATCTTGCCTAATTCTCTAGGACTAGATAGCTTAGAATCAACTAGATGCTAGTGTAATTTTTCGGAGGTGCAATTGATAAGTACAAGTTCCTTAACCACCAGGCTGTAGAGCCCCTCATAGGAATGCACTTTGTAATCCTTTATCCAGCCTTCCAGTAACTTTACAGAGGTATCCACAAAAACACCCATGTCTTATGTTGACACCTTGTGCTTGTTCCTGAACCTTTGTCTATACTTTTCTGGGTTTAAACATAATAGCTTGATGAGTGCCCCATTCATGTGATTGTATGACTCTGCCACCTCATCTTCTGGTGTCCGCCATCTATCTCTCCCTACCGTTGGAACTAGTTTCCATAAACGGACCCCCAATGCTGGGTACCCACCCTTCTCATCCTTAGAGCCCTCTCATATAATGTCAGCCCCTTTACATATTTAGGAACAATACCCTTGGGCAACCTAGGGCTAAAGGCACCTCATGCATCTTTGTTGCTGACACCATGTCCTTGGGGTTCCTGCCCCAGCTTGACACTCTTCTCCTTTAGAGCCAATTTCCTTTCCTCTAGAGCCAGCTAGATACAGAGTTGGGTTTCTAGGTCCTTGGGTCTCCTTACTCAAGTGCAGCTCATTCACTTCCAGATTTGGAGTCATGCTTTGAATGAACTGTGGGGTCACACTCTCTTTGTCGCCCACCTTATCAAAGAGAAATCTGCTATCCTCCTCACCCTCACTGACAGAGGTGATCTCCTCTGCCAGTTGGGCGAGGGCTCTCCAGGCATCATCCCAAGCTCTGAGGACCTTCTCCAGGTTATACTTCTTGGCAGTGATGCCTGGGCTGATTTTTCTAGCCTTGCACACCCTTAAATCATTGACCCATAGTGTGGGCAAGATTGCCAAGTCAATGTTCATGTTTTCCATTCCTGAAGACCTTGCAAAACCTTTTACTAAATTTTGAGAAACTTGTAGTCAAATTTGTGACTTCTTACTCCTAATCAGTAAGTACTGGAAATAGGCGCCTTGGATATACAGTACTTGGCAAAACTTTTAGAAAATTCACAATGTCGACTTGGCAGATTTTTTGGGGTATTACATGGTATGGTTGTGAGACCTTACCGTATAATACACTCACACTCAGGTTTGCATACAACGTAGGAGTACTCTCCTTTGGTTATGGTTACCAAGATACAGGTGTTGACACAATATTGATAGAAACAAACATATGTTATGTTATGTTATTTAGGCTTGTAAAACGGATTGTTACCCAAGGGTGTCCTAGCGCTGAGCACAATCTAGCTTGAACCCTCAACCCCTGAGCCCAGATTGAGACTAAACTGAGAACAACCAAGTTTTCAGACATTTCCTGAACAAAAGAAGCTCTGTGGCAGTCCTTAGATGTAAAGGGAGGTTGTTCCAGGCATTGGTGGCTCCTTGGACAAAGCTCCTTCCACCCAAATTAGCCTTTTTAGCTCTAGGAACGATCACCCGCTTTGCTTCCCTTGAGCGCAGCATTCTCCCAGGGACATACCATTGAATGCGCTTTTTTAAGTCTTCTGGGCCGATCCCCATCATGGACTTAAAAACAGTACAAAGAGCTTTGAATTGAGCTTGTTGTTTTAACGGGAGCCAATGAAGGTAACATAGGCCAATTCTAACAGAAATAAACCTTGGAGTGCCAGTGAGCAGCCTGGCTTCCGCATTCTGCACCATCTGTAATCTGTTGAGATGTTTCTTATGAATAGTCAAGTATAGGCTGTTACAATAGTCCAGGCGGGACAGAAGGAGGGCTGAGACGACTGTTCTGCAACTACCTTCAGCAAAGAAGAATTTTATTTTCCTCAGGGTTCTCAGGATGAAGAAACTTGTTGACACCACCCCGCTGACCTGGTCACCAAATGTGAATATGTTGTCCATGATCACCCCCAAGTTCCTGACTTTCAACGAAGGGAGTGGGGTATTGCCCATATCACTAGGCCACCATGCTGGAGACCAGAGGTTGGGGTTGTTCCCAAATATAATCACCTTTGTTTTGCCAGCATTCAGCTTCAGGCAGTTAGCAGACATCCAGCCAGTTACTGTTAACATGTAGTCATGACAACTAGGGGCATTTTCAGCTTCTTTGCCCCACTGAAGTGACAGCACCATTTGGGTATTGTCTGCATAAGAAGTTATTAGTAACTCAACGGATCTTATGAGGGCGTCCAGCGGGCTCACATATATATTAAAGAGCGTCCGACTGAGGAAAGACCCCTGCGGCACCCCACAGGGAAGGGAGAATGGTTTTGATCTGTCAGTTCCTAGATCCACCGTTTGTACTCTGTCAGCCAGAAATGACTTCAGTAGGTTCCAGGCCTTTCCCTGGACCCCTGCCTTCGATAAATGGCCCATCGGCACATCGTGATAGACCGTATCGAAGATTGGAGACAGATCTAGCATGATTAAGATGGCTGAGCCTCCCTGGTCCACCGCCTTGAGAACCTCCTCCGTGGCTTTGATCAATGCTAACTCAGTGCTGTGTCCCACGCGGAACCCATACTGAGAAGGATCCATCGTATTGTTGTTCTCAAAGAACAAACTTAGTTGTATGTTGATAGCCTTCGCCAATATTTTCGCTGGTTAAGGGAGTCGGGGAATGGGTCTATAGCTGTTAGGATCACTAGGCTCCAGATTAGGTGTTTTGTAATCGGTGGCAGAATTGAGGCAGTTTTCCATGCTGTAGGATAATGACCTGCCTCCAATATGAGGTTCAATAAAGGGGTTAGGGTGTTAGAAATAACCGGCTGGAAGTTTTTAATTACTGCTGCCGGACAAGGGTCCATAGGGGAACCAGAGTGGCATCTCATCAGCAGATTGTTAACCCCTTCGACGCTGATGACGAGCTGAGCTCGTCATGAGGTACACCTCTCGTACGCTCATGACGAGCTGAGCTCCTCATGAACGCATAGGTTTCCGTTTGCGCTTAGCGCACAGCGGAAATAAGCGCCGCACCGATGCGGTTAACCTCCCTGTTCTCAAATGGGGTGAAACGGTTAAACGTGGGAGAGTTGTTGATCACCTTTATCCCGACTGCCAGATCCATGGCCTCATCCTGTTGATTGCTGAATGAGGAGAAGATAAACCTCTACTTTATTCAGAAAAAAAGAGGCTAGAGCATCACAGAAAGCTGGACTGCTGTGAGTAATCGGTTTGGGGGGCTTATAAGATTGGTCACAGTTCTGAAGAGCTCCTTCGCAGAGGATTTAGCTTCAGTGATCTGTTCGGAAAAATAGGCCTTTTCTGCTTCCTGAAGTAATTTTTTGTAGGTTGTGAGGCTTGCTTTGTATGCACATACATACATGCCTAAAGAGGATTATTACTATTTATGACTGCTCAATGAATACACTTGGGACTGTAATGTGTTGACAACAACAATAATTAAAAGTAGGATATATGAAAGTGCAGCCCTGATGAAGGCAGAGGTGCATGTACCTAATGATGAAACACGTGTTGGCTTCTGGATTGACCAAAGTGGCTAAAGAATGTATTGAGATTACCTAAATCTTGTGTGAAGAAACACCACTGCACATACGTACTGACATTTTGAACAGTGGGCTTCTCAGGCTTCTTACTAATTCATTTAAGTTGGGGATGTTACCCTCAATGAGGTTGGGGTGTTATTGGCCACTCTTTTCCCTTTGGAGCACCGTAAGATAAAGTGATATTAACATGGGAATACTTTAGGTTTGCGCAACCAATAACCTTGCCCCAGTGATTGTTTTCACTCACAAAAACTGTGTTGGGGTCAATCAGGCTCATTTGTAATCCTTAAGATCAACTCTGGGTAGCTATGGCTTCGAGCAGCATGGCTTAAACAAAGAAATGAGTGTAAAGCATTTAGAAGCAGCAAAACTAAATCATAAATTCACACAATATGAAAGAAATCTGAAAACAATTTATAAAAACAGATCTTATTTTATGAATTTTAGAGTCCAACGTGAACAAAATCCACCAGAGGTTTCCGGAGATATAGATTTTCTACAAGGTAATATAAATGTCAGTACTTTTACACACAACCGCAAACAAGACTTGGTAACCGTAAATATTGGACTCTTTTGAAAACTTTTTAGGAGTTGTGCTCAGCTATCAATCATTATTAAATGCCATGAAGACATAATTACAGATTACATCAACAGAAATCCGAATATTTATAGATCCTAAGTGAACAGCAAAATCTGTAGAGAAATGGACAGAGGCCCTAGTAGCAAGTAGACGTCATCTTAGTTATAATAGTCATAGCTCAAAGTAACCTGACAGAATCTCAAGTAGCATGGAAAAAGTCCCTAAACAAATGGACAGAGTATTGAGAAGAAATAAGAACATTTCTCTGGCATACCCCCAAAACCAGGCTTTTTTAAACACATTTCTAACATAAGTAATGAGCAAAAGCTGCAAACTAACAGTGGTCTGACTAGTGATAACACATTTCTAACAAATCATGTGTTAACACGTCACTAAATCCCATATTATTGTATTTTTATTTCATTTAGGTGTTTTATATAGCGCTAGTTAGAACCGAGGGTATCAGAGCGCTTTTCAGCAAGTAAATTATGAGCAAGTATGCAGTACAGGGTATAGTCAAACATGTGGATCAAGCCGAGAAAAGGACGAACAAAGGCGCATTTGCGCGGGCGGGCAAGGAGGATGCAGTTCATACAGGGTGCCACCCCAAAGGTTGCTTTGTTCACACCGGACGCGAGTCCAGAAAGATTTTCTTGATCCGAGTCAGTGCCAGTGGTCAAAATATAAGGATAGAAAGAGTGCAGGCTGGAGTGCATTCTTGGCTTCTATCGGTTCGTTCAAGAGCGGTTGAGGAAGAGGATTTTGAGCAGATTTTGGGATTTGGGAAATGAGGGTATCGTTCTGATGTAGGGGGGATGGAGTTTCAGATTTTTGGGGCGTTTCCGGCAAACGATTATGTCACGTTTTTCTGCTTATGTGATTTCAGTGGGATGAGTAGCAGAATGTTGGAGCTCCTGAGGTTTCTGGACTGGCCGGCCTTTTTGAGTTTGGCAGCCAGGTATTCCGGTTTGCCTGTGTGCAGGGCTTTGTGGGTGAAGCAGGCTTTTCTGAAGCTGGCTCTCAATTCAATTGGGAGCCATTTGAGTTCTTTGAGTGCAGAGGAGATGTGATCAAACTTCTTAGTACCAGTGACCATTCTGGCTTCTGCATTTAACGTTGTTTTCAGGGGGGCGAGGTGAGAGTCTGAAGTCCAAGTCAGGGCTGCAATCCCGTAGTCAATTCTGGAGAGCACTAGTGCTTGGGTGGCTTGCTGCAGGTCTTTGGGTGGGAGGAAGGGTTTGATTTTGTACAGTAATTTCAGATTGAGGAAGGCACTTTTTGCGAATTTTGAGATATGTTTTTTCATGTTTAGTTTCGGGTTTAAGGTAATACCTAGAGATTTTACCGACTCCGCCAGGATGAGGTTGCCATTGAGGGCATCAATAGCTTTGAGCCATTCCACGATTCTTGGGTTTTCGTCTTTATTGAAGATGAGGAGTATTTCTGTTTTCTCTTGGTTGAGTTTTAGGTGATTATTTGAGAGCCAGTCTTGTACCTCCCTGAGCGTGACATTGAGTCTCTGGAAGTCAGCAATGGAGGAGGTTTCCAGGTAGAGTTGTGTGTCATCCGCATATAGGTGGAAAGGGATGTTAGATTTCCTGAGTAGGGAGGTAAGGGGTTCGATGTAGATGTTGAAAAGCTGAGGGGAGAGCACTGATCCCTGTGAAACACCCCTGTTAACGGGGTGGAGGTCGGACTCGATCTTTTGAATTTGTATTCGTTGTGAGCAGTTGTGGAGAAGGGAAGAGAACCAGTGAAGTACTGTCTTTTCTAAACCTGCCCTTTCTTGTAGAGTCTTGATGAACAGTTTGTGATCGACTGTATCGAATGCAGCTGATAGGTCTAGGAGGATGAGAAGGCAGCATTGGTCCGAGTCCAGTGATTTGTGAAGATCGTCTATGACATTAAGGATTGCAGTTTCAGTGCTGCAGCCCTTTCTGAAGCCAGATTGGTGGGGGTCTAGGAGACTGGTGTTGTCCAGGTGTTGGGTTAGCTGAGGGAGTACACATCTTTCCAGGATTTTGGACAGAAGGGGTAAGTTTGATACCGGTCTAAAGTTGTTAAGATCATCAGTGTCTAGCCCAGTCTTTTTCAGCAGTGGCGTGACTTGGCCAACTTTGAGGCAATCAGGAATGACTCCTGAACTCAGTGAGCTGTTGATGATCTTGCACAATAGCGGAGCTAGGACGAGCTTCATGTCCTTGGTCCCTTGAGGGTGAAGTTGATCCAGGGCGTGGGATCAGGGTTTAGCATTGGAGATTAGGTTGATAATCTCTGATTCCTGAATGGGAGTGAAAGAGAACCATTGTTTTTGGGTCAGGGCGGAGGGGATGAGATTTGGGCCAAACGCGAGGTCGATCTTGGCAATTTTGTCGTTGAAAAAGATGGCGAAGTTTTCACAACGTTCATCAGATGCCTTAATTGAGGATGTTGCTGGCTTAGAGCTTTGAGTCCTGATGATATTGAAGAGTTCTTTGGGTCGTTTTTTTGGCGGCGTCTAGTGCAGAGCAGAAGAAAGATGTCTTTTTGTTCTTAATGTGCCTTTTGTAGTTCCTGCGGTCTGCTTGGAGTTGGTCACGATGAAGGGCAGTGGGATTATTCATCCAGATTCTTTCTGAGGCTCTTAGATGTCTTCTTTTTTCATTGATGTCAGTGGAGAACCATGATCTGGATGGAATGCTCCTGGATTTTATTCAGTTTCAGAGGCTCAAGGCTGTCTAGGGTGAGTGACATATTGGAGTGGTAAAGAGAGGCAAGTTCAACAGTTGAGAGGTGATCAGTGCTGTTAGGGAGGAGCGAGCTTATTTTTTCTTCTAGTGTTGCTCACGTTTTCAGGAGTCTCCAGCACCTTCTATGGTGTTGTTGTCTGGAGATGCAGAACATTATGATATATTAGGCAATCAATAGCTCATACACTAGTGTCTTCTATCAGGCCCACTGTCAGGAAGTTACAGCAGAAAGCGTTCAAAATATTACATATAATACACAATCAAAGTTGTATTCACAGTAGATTGCACTTGAAGGAAATAACCAGTTATGTCACAGAATTCTGTGCTCTGCGAACTCTGCAGAAACAGTAGGGCAAAATGACACACAGGGGGCATTGATTGGGAGAGGGATTGTACAGGAGCATTTTGAGCAGAACATCTGAAATCTACATCCAGGTGCCTCAAGAAAATGTGGCACAACTTAGTCACTTATTGAACACACTTCTAAGTATATTAGCAAATCTTTTAAATGCAATATTACTCATTTTTGGATTAGGACTAGTATTCATCATACAAATTCTCAGTACTCAAAATTATTTGTCATCCAAAATTAAACATTTTAAAAACTTTAAAATAGGGAAAAAATGGACTACCTCTTACTAATTTAAGGAGCTTGGTAGTATCCTGCTGATCCTTCGCATTGCAGAGAAATGACCCTGAATCTACTTTTCCCAGCGTTAGAAGATGCAAGTATACTGAGCCCCTACAGCACCCCAACCACTTCCAGGCTGGTTGCAATATTTCAGGCAAGACTTGTGGGATCCTAGGGAACTTTAAAATTTCCCATTGAGAAGATACGGCCCACAATCTGCCCTTATCTGCATTAGCAGGTGAAAGTATGGTCAGCACTGCCATTCAAGAAATATCAAACTACCCTCTTCTTCATTAAGGATGGTTGCAATGTCTTGGGCTATCTTTACTGATCTCTGGGCACTTAGTCCCATCCTGCTGACCCTTCACGTTGCGTTAATATGGCCAGCATACTGAACTCTACGGAATTTGTCCCCTCCTGGTGACCATTCCCATTGTGAAGATATGAGCTACTGTCTGCCTTTATCAGCATTAAAAGATGAAAAGATTAAAGCAGTCTAAGCCCTACCAGCCATGAAAAATCAAACTACTCCGTAGGGTTGGTCATAATTTCTTGGGCTAGCCTTGCTGATTTGAATATTTCTCATTAAAAAGGAGCCTTTATATTCCTGCTGGCACATAGGCTACATTATTCCACAAGTGCAGCTTTGTCTCACATACCCAATGTATATAAAATATGTTCTAGCCTTTATAGCTCTAGTTTGAATGAATGAAAGAATGGTTAAGAGAACTTAGAAAGCACAAACATTCATTCAGGGGCGACTTTAACGCAGAGCGAGCCCAGTGCAACAATCGTTTTTGATGCCCTCACGCCCCATGACTGCGTCCTCAGATTCTCTCGCTACCACTGGGTAAAAGTGCTACTCATCTTTCCAATCATAAGATACTGCTAAACTCAGTACCTCCTTGAGGTCAGTGTCCCGTCCACAGGTCAGCACCCTGTGCTGCCCCACCGGTCGCACTGCCATAAAGCAAGCCTGCATTCATTACCTGTGATTCCTGACATTGGTGGTCATGATTTGTGAAAGAGAAAATAAACACAGATATGCTTTCAGATAGTGGCAATAGACGCATAATTGTCTCTGAGGCTATTGATATTAAAGTGATTACAACAAAGGGGAGTGAGTCAGTTCAGGAAGTTCAGAGTTTGGAATCAATATAGTAGTATCAACACGAGCATGTACCGCTGAAACCATAAATGAAACTATACTTAAGCCTCAGTAGTCCTTTTTATTAACTCTGGGCACATTCATTTTTTAGAACAATTCTTTTTTTCTTTCCGTGTTAGGAAGCTCATCCCTTAGACAACTTTGTAAATATCATTACAATTAAGGTTGATGTTGTTTTTATATGTGATTATTCACTTTTGGCCATTAGTAATATATATGTATGTAATGTAAATAGTGTTTATGTTAATTGTTGTTGATTTGTCTTGAAAAGAGTCTCTGGTTTACACAAAAAATACAGAGGTGTATGTTTTAATGTGCCATGTGAGGGAAACTCTATTTAAAAAAAGAAAAAAAGAATTGTTTTAAAAATGAATGTGCCTAGAGTTAAGAAAAAGGACTACTGAGGCTTAAGTGTAGTTTCATTTATGGTTTCAGAGGCACATGCTCGTGTTGATACTAAGTTGATATTAAAGTGTGCTGTCCGCAGGGTTCACAAAGAGGGAATGACTATGTTCCATATCTATCATGGCATTTGTGGAAGTGGGAACCCAATGTACAAGACAGACGCACAACAGTAGCTATCTCTGATTACTGAATGCTTTGCAACCTGACATTTATTTTCACTCCGATGGAAATAGTACTTTTTTTGCAGTGCAAAAGGACCATTCGGTAGCATTTGAACAATCCTATCCCACTAATATTAGACCCCCTTCACCTTGCAGAAACAAATTAGATACAATGGGTATACTTTAGGAGTCAGAAAACTACTTCTGAATCAAAGGCTTTGTGACTGTGCTTTTAAGCAGTTTTCATGTTTGTTAATTGGGGCTTAATGTGCAATGGGTTTCAAATCCAAGTATTTCCACGTAACTATTTAATATCTATCGTTTTTGGCTACAATTTTCCATTGTCTATTTATTTGTACTTTGGTATGTGTGTTTCTACGAATATTTTTCTATGGGCCTCATGTATCAAAGGGTTTTACTCATTCTGTGTCTATAGCGTAATGCTTTGTGTCTCCTCTTTTATTTCCATAGTGAATCAACATGGGTGTGTGTTTCTGGTTTGTGAACTTGATGAGGAGTCTTTTGCACAATTACAATTTTTTAGGTCTGAAAAAATCTTGGAACCGGTTTAGGAAGGCCCAATTTAATAATTACTACATTATCTGAATTTAATAGGTGTGGTAATTATAAACTAATCTGACTTATTTGAGAATAATATACAGAATGTGGTGCTTACTGCTCTAAAATGTACATGTCCATGTAAATATAAGGCCATGTCCCAGTTATGTTTCGGCATATTTGACCTGCTGAAATTAAACAGTGTGTGAACCTTATCACAACTAGACATAACTGGTTGCTATAAAAGGGTTTTAAATGATAATTCCTTTGACACCAAACTTGACAGTCCTATTGCCTCCTAATTGGAAGTTTCCACTTATTAAATGTTACAGTAGAGCTTGCAGCGTGTGCTTAACTTCTTTTGCTCAAATTTGGGGAGAGAAGGAATCTCACTCCCACGGAGGATAACGATAAGATATCTCGACCACTCAATAGTAGAACGGGTCAGGAGTTATTACTTCTCCTCGATACGGCTGCAGCAACCACTGGTTGCTGCAGCCGTATGGTGGTCGAGATATCTTATTGTTATCCTCCGTGGGAGTGAGATTCCTTCTCTCCCCAAATTTGAGCAAAAGAAGTTAAACACACGCTGCAAGCTCTACTGTAACTGAGCGGTGTAGCCATTGAAGTGGACACCAACACAAGAATTACATCTTATCCTCGGCCTCAGACTAAGAGACCGCCTATCGTTGGATGCGCCACTGTACTACATTCAAGTACTGTCCTCAGATAAACTGGCATATTTGACCTGCTGAAATTAAACAGTGTGTGAACCTTATCACAACTAGACATAACTGGTTGCTATAAAAGGGTTTAAAATGATAATTCCTTTGACACCAAACTTGACAGTCCTATTGCCTCCTAATTGGAAGTTTCCACTTATTAAATGTTACAGTAGAGCTTGCAGCGTGTGCTTAACTTCTTTTGCTCAAATTTGGGGAGAGAAGGAATCTCACTCCCACGGAGGATAACGATAAGATATCTCGACCACTCAATAGTGGAACGGGTCAGGAGTTATTACTTCTCCTCGATACGGCTGCAGCAACCACTGGTTGCTGCAGCCGTATGGTGGTCGAGATATCTTATCGTTATCCTCCGTGGGAGTGATATTCCTTCTCTCCCCAAATTTGAGCAAAAGAAGTTAAGCACACGCTGCAAGCTCTACTGTAACTGAGCGGTGTAGCCATTGAAGTGGACACCAACACAAGAATTACATCTTATCCTCGGCCTCAGACTAAGAGACCGCCTATCGTTGGATGCGCCACTGTACTACATTCAAGTACTGTCCCCAGATAAACTGTCCTGATGAGACCCGGTATCTAGAGAGGGTCGAAACGCCGTCTACGAAATTAAGAAAAGAGACAACCTTAACAGACAAACATTTTATTCGTATATGTTGTCCTTTTTGTTGAATTTACTGATAACCGTTTTTGTTTGAATATGTCACTCAATGTTCACTGTAAATATGGTTATTGTCACTACACTTGGGGTTATGAAAATATTTTTTATGTGAAAATGTATTAAATTGTTTACTTTTTGTATAAATAAAAGTGCCTACTTCGGCTGAAGTTTGGTACAACCAACTGAATGTTCTGTGAGCTTGTCCGAAAGGGTTATATGATCAATTCATTGATATATATAAGAGATAACCAATATATAATTGTTTATTAAGTACTGCAATTACTTTATTTGCCACAAAAGTGTTATTTATATTTAAAATGAGTTCCTTGTGAACGTTGTTTCTTGGTACGAATGTACTTACCCAGTTTGCAAGGACATATGGGTTGCTCTTGTTAGTAATAATACAGATTGGGGAGAGGCATGGTGGTGCCTGACATGGAGGCCTACTACTTCGCAGGACAACTGCTGAGGTTCACACAGTGGGTGGCAGGAAGCAGGGAGCCGGACATGAGGGTGCCATCTTTTGCCCCGGACAGGGCTGATGTGTTCCAAACTCTACTAAGGACGGCCAGGCCTCAACAGATCCGCAGCAATGAACTTAGAGTGATAAATCGTTGCTGGGGCAGATGCTTGCAGAAAACCAGAACAAAGCGCCCATATTCTCCAGAGATGGTGCTGTCGATGTTGGAAGCTCTTCCCCATGGAGGACAGTGGCGAGGCTTGGACGATTGGGTTAAAGCAGGAGTGACGAAGATAGGGCATCTTTTCCGGGATGTAAATGTAAATGTACATGTAAATGTAAATGTACATGTATTTATATAGCGCAAATCACCGACACGGTATCTAAGCGCTTGCTTAGGGAACCCGTCCTGGTATTCCCCTGTGAGATACCCCGGCAGGGTATCCACAAGGTGAAAGCCAGGCATCCCGCCGCGAGGGGCCGAAGTGGAGATTAAGCAAGCTATTGCCCAGAGTCGCAGAGTGTGACCCCGTGAGTCGAGTAGGCACCGGAGCGAGAATTGTCGAGTCCGTGGAATTTTTGAGCCCGAGACCCGCCGAGGCGGGGAATCGAACCCTGGTCCACGGCCGATCTCAGCTTCCGGGTCTGCCGCCTCTAACCACTGAGCCACGCTTCTCCACTGATTGGGAGGGGGAGCTTCTCTCCTTTGAGGATCTTCAGTGCTGACTGGGACATACCACAGGGGCATTTCCTACTAAATGGGGAGGTCACTGGAGTGGTGAGACGACTTTGGAGAGCGGGGATGACGGAACCACCGCAACACACCACAACACACCACATACGAATACATAAGCTTGGCGGGAGGAACCATCAAGGCCGTGGCCAGCCTCTATAGAGCCATAGGGCAAGACTCCATACAACCGCTGGACAGACTAAGATACAAATGGGGCGACGACATTGACAGGCCACTAGAGGACAAGGACTGGGGCAATATTTTAGAATGAACCGCCAAAGTATCTAGAAACGCCCGGTTTAGCCTGATAAGTTTCTGTATACTCCACCAAGCTTACCTAACTCCAGAAGGTATTAACCGCTACTTTGATGGCGCGGATGCTCGATGCCTGAGGTGTCATGCTCAGGGGGCGACTTTTACCCATATGGTGTGAGCTGTGCCTCTTTAACGCAATACTGGCAGGAAGTGACACATGTGACAGCGAGAGTGACGGAGAGGGTGCTCCCCTGCACACCTGCCCATGTGCTGCTCCACTTGTTCCCACACACAGCCAAAATCAAAACCACAGCTAGATTTCAGGACCTGGCATTTATCCTGGCAAAACAAGAAATAACCAGTAGCTGGAAGAAACCGGATGGCCCCACGTGCACAGAGGGAAAGGAGAGCTGGTGAAATGGGCAGGTAGTGAGGGCAGGGTCCTGCTTAGGAATGCACAGCGTGGAGTGGACAAGCCGGAACGAGCCTAGGCATGGGAGGGGCTGATGGCGAACTTAAAAAGAGATAGCGGGACATCGGAGGCTTCCACCCCAGAGAGACCCTTACTTGTGGAGAACCCCCAGGGACCAGATTAGGAAGAAACCACTCAGTAGAGCCAGAGGGATGGGAGCATTCTATGGCATCGACACACAGGAGAGGAAGGAGTTGCGATGGAAGGCTCCGGCGCAGCACCATTACACACACCTTTAGCGCAAGAGAGTCTACTAACTGAGCTCAATAGTGGTCGAGAGGAGACAGAAGTGCGGGGAGGGAGGGGGAGGCTTAGTTACTTGTTGGGGAGGAGGGGCGGGGGAATTTCTTGTATGAATGCTGTACCGCTAATATTATTATTATTATGCTGTTTTATTACGCGCTCAATTACTGCCGGAGTATCCTGGTGCGAAATGAAAAAGAAAACAGAAAAAGAGGAGAAAACTATACGAAAAATCTAAAAAGCCAACCTGAACAGATGGGTTTTCAAAGCTTTTTTAAACGGACCAAAGTTCAGGGTAGCTCGCAAGAATAGTAGAAAGGTCATTCCAGGCAGAAGCGGCCTTCACCGCAACCGACTGCCTTCCCAGCCGAGAGCGCTGGAAACGTGGGACCTGCAGCAGATGTTGAGCGGCAGAACGCAAAGGTCTGTTGGGAGAGTAACGGCTAAATCGTTTCATCAAATAGGCAGGACCATGACCATTTATAGCTTTATGAGCCAGTGTAAGAATTTTAAAGATGATCCGTTGTGGAACTGGCAACCAGTGCAATCTCTGCAAATGGTTCTTTACACTCACACGGCTAGAAATGTTACATAGAAGTGTGGCGGTAGCATTTTGGATTAATTGGAGACGCCTCACCAAATAGGCTGGGCAGCTGCTCAGCAAGGCATTGGCATAGTCAAGGCGCGAGAGAATTAATGCCCTCGCTACTGACTCTCTTGCTGTGGAAGGAAGATAAGGAAAAAACTTCCTTAGCGCTTTAAGGGTCCCAAAGCAACCCCCTGTCAGTTTCTTAATGTGCGCCTCGAACCGGAGGTCTTCTCCGAACCAGACCCCTAAATTCTTAGCGGGGACATTAACTGAACAGGGCATCGGAAAGCCAGCTGGCCAAAGTAAATCTCTAAAACTAGGGGGAAAATGACCATACAACAAAATTTCCGTCTTATCCTCATTACATTTCAATTGTGAGGCAGCTAACCAATTAAAAACCGAGGAAAGACAGGACTGAATCAGCACTGTGTCAAGAACATCACTAGGCCACGTAAATAGAAGCTGCGTGTCATCAGCATAGGCAATAATTTCGGCCCCCAGATGTTCGGCCATCTTTATCAAGAGGGTCAAATAGACATTAAAAAGCAGAGGGCTCAATGTGGAGTGCCGTGACCGTTATAGCCAAACATTTGCAAATGTGACCAAGTAGGGGCAATAACAAATGCTTTTGCTTGGTCGTGCTCTACTTCCTATTGCACATTGTCACCCTGAAAGGGGATATGCTATATGACATGTAAAAGGCAATAAAATGTGTTTACAAAAAACCTAATCAGAATAGGAACATGGAATCATACAACAATCAAAACAGGAATCAAGCCTGCAGTATAGTAGAAGGGTCAGTAGAGTTCAAGTAGGCTCAACAGCAGGGTCAGCTGTGAGCCCTTATACTGACAGGGCAGAAACATCAGGTGGCTCAGTAGAGGAGCACAGGTGAAGGGAGAGAGCCAAGTACAAGGAATACACCAGGGGCAATGAATCTGGGAACCTCCAACGAAGGGAAAGCAGTTCCGGGACTTGGAAAGAGGAAGACCGGGAAAAACAGAAGACAGAACACAGAAAAGCAAGGAACGGAGTGCGGGTCAGAGCCAAGAGAGTGAAAAGTCCAAAAGGCAAGTATAAAGAGGTCAGATTTAGGATCCAGGAATCAAGATAGAGAATAGAATACCACCGCCATGACTGTATCGGGGCAGGCTTGGGAGACAGAAAGGACTACAGGAACTATGATGCATCATGAAAATAATGCAAAAGCCTGGATGGGTATTTGAAGCGGATCAGAGAATGCAAAGTGTAGGAGTGTAAAGGCAGGGCCCTAGAGGGACTTTGTGAGTGCCACCTAGTGGCCAGATGATAAAATCCTAACAGAGTATCAACCATGCCCATGTGAATCTGCTTTTAAAATACATCTATAAAGGCTACTCTTTTCTCTATGTACCTACCTTTCTTGAATATTTCCTCCAACTGCAACCCGGTTGACAAGAGCTCCTTCTGGTTCAAACTGGCAATGACGTGTATAGACACACATTTACTTCCCTCTACAACAAGCCGTCATCAGGTTACAGCAGTTGAAAAGGTAATACTGCCCTCCGGCACCTGCTAGGGCAGCAACTTAAGCCTACAAGGTTGGGGGAAACTCCCTATACAAAAAAAACTGAATAATCTAGGTAGAATTTTTGGAAACAAGAAATGTGCTTGCTAAAAAGCAGCAACACTTCTCATGGAAGCAAACACCTGTCAGGTGAAGTTAAGCAAATATAAAAAAGAAGAATGTTACTCTATGCCAACATAACTCTGACTATGAAGAACCTATTTCCCACCTTTTTGTTGTTTACACTTTTGACATGAACTTAGGATATGTCGGATAAGCACGAACGTTAAATCCATGGAAGACTATAAAAGCAAGAAAAAGCAACATTCTTTTCGCCATAGTTTATGAGTCAAGTGTGGAGGCTACGAAAATAATGTCAAGAGTAACTATATGCCGTATTTCAAGAGCAACTAATTGCC
This sequence comes from Lissotriton helveticus, assembly GCF_964261635.1. Classification (NCBI taxonomy): domain Eukaryota; kingdom Metazoa; phylum Chordata; class Amphibia; order Caudata; family Salamandridae; genus Lissotriton; species Lissotriton helveticus. The sequence goes on along the minus strand of NC_136063.1, from coordinate 777,893,803 downwards.
TGCCTAGCAAAAAACTAACATGCCGCAGGCAATATAGCCTAGGTGGGATGATGAAAATCACCTTCATCATGTGAATTTGCGGACTAATAATTACTCGTATCCTAAGGGATTGTTGCGCCACTATTTGAAATGACTTGCTGCTCTCACCATTAGTACATATACACTTCACTTCCCTACTCAACCTAGATCTCTTGTTCCTTCTTTCGATGGATCAAAACTTCCCCTGCTCTCTTTTGATTTGTTTGTGTGAGAATCTGGAATTTTAGATTTAGATGTTTATATCTTTGAACGTATGTCAACAAAGAGAGAGGTAGGGAAAGTAAGGACACTCTCTTAGTCCCCGGTTAAATATCAAACAACAAGAAAAGAGAGGTCTGGTCAGTCAACAGGCTGCCAGGAATATGGAGCAAGGAGATAAGTGGGTTTTTCTGTTTGTACACAGTCACTCCGATTGAGTAGGAAAGCCCTCACACACCGACCTGGTCAGTGTCATGCTTCATCATCGGGCCCCACCGAAGAGACCGAGTGCCTCTTCGGTGTGCTACGACGCCAGAAAGACTGCGGAGCTGGTCGTGTGGGGAGGACGTGATGTGAAAATTAGAAACTTAAAAGTGCCTAACAGGGTATCAAAAAAAAATTTAATGAGTGATCCCTAAGACACGTGTAGGTGGTTTTATGTGTCTGAATTTACGTGCCAAGGTTATTACGAGTTGGAATAAATTCAGCTAAATACCACGCATTTGGAGTAAATCAGTCAACATGTTTCTGCCGTACTTGTGGTATATATTCACCAAGGCATTCTTCAGGACTATACCCCGGCGGTATGGACACTCTAATAGTCCACCCGGACCTGGGGGCGTGAAAGTGAAAAAGAAAAAAGGGTGAAAAAGTGCTTAAAAATTAGAAGAGCAATTGCTCATTCTAAAAAAGCCCCAAAATTCAGGGGTGTGTCAGCACCTGTAAGAGAAAGTATACGAACAAACAGATACAGACAAACATACAATTAGTATATGCCAGAATACACTTATCATAGTGCTCCTAAGATGGTGACAAGCTTTTGTGTGCACACAATAAATGATATCTTATGCACCATCCAAGTAGCCCTTAGGGATATTGTATACGCTAGGAGGTGGAGTGCTAAAGGTGGGTTTTATTTAAAAGCTACTGTTGTAGCAGGGGAAGTAAAAACACGATGTGAATTCTCCATGAGCAGGGATCAATTTGACCAGGTGGTCGGTGACCCCCCTAAGCTGGTTCGCTACTGAGTCGTCTTCTTGCCAGGTTACTCTGGTGTTTCCTCTCCTTTTGCCTCGGCCTCTCCGTCCAAGAAACGACTGGATGAACTAAACAAAGAGATGAACGAATATAAGGATAACCTAATGCAATCTAAGGTGACTAAACTTCAAAAGGACCAAAAGAAGTTTGTATTCGAGAAAGTATATCCTTACTCTGCAGTTTCGTTCACTCCACCAGCACGCAATACCAACAACTCAGACTACTCAGATGAAGATTCATCTAATAGCATTATGGCTCGAAGATAGGCTCGCGACTCCAAGCCTCACTCTGAAATGAAGCGCACCGCGCCCAGGTGGGCGTGTGCGCTCCAGGCCTCGCTCTGGACGAGACACGCCCAACCAGGAAACGGGCGCGCAAACAAGAAACAAAGTGCTTTTAAACGCATTTACCGGCCCCGCTCTCTATCGTCGGGGTCCGGTTTAGAGGCTTCTTGCAGGTTTAGAAGCGGATTGCGAACGCTGAGGGCGTGAGTCTGCATCTCCGGCGGAACGACTTTTTGCGATCATCACGAGCTAAGTAACTGTATGCTTGGGTCATTCTGACATTTAACTCTTTCACTCCATAGGATGTGCCAGGCGCGCTCCAATCCTCCTCCCGAGACCCATGGTGCTAGTAGCGCCCCATTTTAAAGTGAGATTTTCTCCATATTTACCAGCTTAGGGGGGTCACCGACCACCTGGTCAAATTGATCCCTGCTCATGGAGAATTCACATCGTGTTTTTACTTCCCCTGCTACAACAGTAGCTTTTAAATAAAACCCACCTTTAGCACTCCACCTCCTAGCGTATACAATATCCCTAAGGGCTACTTGGATGGTGCATAAGATATCATTTATTGTGTGCACACAAAAGCTTGTCACCATCTTAGGAGCACTATGATAAGTGTATTCTGGCATATACTAATTGTATGTTTGTCTGTATCTGTTTGTTCGTATACTTTCTCTTACAGGTGCTGACACACCCCTGAATTTTGGGGCTTTTTTAGAATGAGCAATTGCTCTTCTAATTTTTAAGCACTTTTTCACCCTTTTTTCTTTTTCACTTTCACGCCCCCAGGTCCGGGTGGACTATTAGAGTGTCCATACCGCCGGGGTATAGTCCTGAAGAATGCCTTGGTGAATATATACCACAAGTACGGCAGAAACATGTTGACTGATTTACTCCAAATGCGTGGTATTTAGCTGAATTTATTCCAACTCGTAATAACCTTGGCACGTAAATTCAGACACATAAAACCACCTACACGTGTCTTAGGGATCACTCATTAAAAATTTTTTTGATACCCTGTTAGGCACTTTTAAGTCTCTAATTTTCACATCACGTCCTCCCCACACGACCAGCTCCGCAGTCTTTCTGGCGTCGTAGCACACCGAAGAGGCACTCGGTCTCTTCGGTGGGGCCCGATGATGAAGCATGACACTGACCAGGTCGGTGTGTGAGGGCTTTCCTACTCAATCGGAGTGACTGTGTACAAACAGAAAAACCCACTTATCTCCTTGCTCCATATTCCTGGCAGCCTGTTGACTGACCAGACCTCTCTTTTCTTGTTGTTTTATATCTTTGAACGTTCATGATTTTGCGAATTGTTCTCTCTGCCATATAAGTGTTAGAGGATGTTTTTTTTTATTTAAACCTATAATTGATAAGTGTATTTAATGAATTGAATGTGCCATTTTTCACATTAAGAAGTCAAAGAAAATGTATGCAGTAAAAAAAATAGGACTGAAGAATCTTGGTCTTCATTCTTCCCAGGTAGTGTCGTAGCGAGTGAAAACACAGGGAGACTGGAACAGGTAGGTGCTGTTCATTTTAAAATTACAGCTGAGCCATCTTGGGCAAAGCAGGTTCGGCATCGGCAACCACCAACTGTCTTTTCCAGCACTCGGTGTGGAACACTCACGCAGTGAGGTTCTACACCGATGAACATTCCAGCTAAACATGGAACAAGCTATTACATGGGTTTTTCCTAAAAATATAACAGAAAAAAAGAAAAGAACAGAGAAAAGGGAAAAGAGAACAGAAAAGAAGAAAGTAGTAACAGGGAGAAATCAGAGCGTAAGGAACAAGAAAAACAGAGCTAGAAGAGACGGAAGAAAAACAAAAATGACAATCATCAAAGCATCTTAAAAATCAATGTAAAGAATAAACTAAAACAGGTAATTAAACTCTATTACGTGCAGTAAGCTTCCTAATCCTAGGACTACATTTTAAAACAGACTGACCATCATGGGAGAAACCACCTTAACTACTGCCACAAGATGGTTCATCAATCACACTGAACTTTACTAAAAAACACTTGTTCCACCACTGACCATTCGCAAGGTTTACAGAATCACCAAATACTTTTACCACTTCAATGGGAGGGCCAAACTTGGACCCACCCTTCCTCACTTGGACAGGCTTAGTCACCCAAACACAATCATCAACCAACAACTCAATCACCTTGACATTCTTCCTAGAATCATAGTACTCCTTTGGCTTATCCTGAGTAGGACCAACCCGTTTTTGAACACACTCATCTGCCCACTTTTCATCTTTGATCCATTTATTCATCCAACTGGGAGAAAAGGAAGTATTGGCCCTATGTCCACGCAGCAACTCAAAAGGTGACACCCCTGTGGAAGATGAGAAGTGGTACGATAGAACCAAAGCATACTTCTGACCCAATTAGCAACAACACACTTGTTGGACAAGGCCCACTGTATACATTCACCTAACACCCTGTTCCTGCGTTCTACGAGACCATTGGTCTGTGGGTGATAAAGGGAACTCTTGAGATGTTTAATACCACTAGAAATAAGAACATCACCAAGTTCACTTGCAACAAATTGAGTCCCATTGTCCGTCACAAGAAACTCAGGGAAACCTTCTCTTGAAAAACATCATTCAAAAATTCGACAACAACCTTCGATGTCACTTCCTTAACAAACCTGATTTCAGGCAACTTAGAATAGTAGTCCATCTTGACTTAAGCAAACCTTGAGGAGGGATCAAGCGCATGGAAAGGACCAACAATATCAAGCCCCAACTTTACCCATGGTGCTGAAGGCAACTCTATGGGAGACAGAGGAGTGTGCAACTTTGAAGTTTTATCACAGCTGGAACAAACTACACAAGCCATGACCACTTCATCTACCTCCCTGTCCATTGCAGGCCACTAAAAAGAAAGCCTAACACTTTTTTTCGTCATAATAGCTCCCAGATGAGCCTTCATGGGCACGCAGAATAATACCAGATCTGAGACAACCAGGAGGAACCAATTTATCACTCCTAAGTAATAAACCGTCCTCAATAGACAATTCGTCTGCAACTTGTACAAAAGTCTTCAATTCAAAATTGAGGTTCCTCTCCTTCGGCCAACCGGACTCCATATACTTCATAACTGTCGTCAAAGACACATCTTTGCTAAGAGCACAGCACCACTCCTTCTCAGTGACAGCACACTTCTGAGGGATATCAACTGAAGCAACAATAAATTGTTCCTTGTCCTCTTCATCAATGACAAACTCATCTCCGACAGTGTCAGAAGAATGAGAAAGATAGTCAGCACACCCATTCTTATTTCCCGGAATATACACAGGTGAAAAATCAAACTGGAGCAGCTTAGACGACAATCTAGCTATGTGGGGAGTGAAACCTTTTACGTTTTTCCCACTCAAAACAAAACCAATGTCTTGTGGTCAGTCTGGAGACACAACATTCTTCCCCAAATAAAATTACGGAATTTCATCACTGCCCAGCAACAAGCTAACAATTTTTTCTCTATAACAGAGTACTTCTTTTCAGAAGGAGAAAGAACTCTCGAAGCAAAATCAATGGTTCTTACTTCATCATTATTAGTTTGAGACAACATAGCCCACACACCTACATTACTCGCATCCACAGTCACAGTGCAGGGAAGATCTGGATCGTAATGTTTTAAAACTTTGGGAGAAATAAGCTGTCTCTTGAGCCATTCAAACACACTCTGACACTCAGCAGTCGACTCAAATAAAAATCCTTTCTTAAGCATTTGAGAAAGAGGCCTCAATTTGGTAGCAAAATCCTGAATAAAACGAGAATAAAATTCACAAAGTCCTAAAAAGGACTTGAGGCTAGTCTTATCAAAGGGTGCTTTTGCTTTCACAATAAAATCTACCAAACTAGATTTGGGATGAATACCTTGTCCCGTGATCTTGTGTCCCAAATAGTCATCCATGATCTGTGAAAAAAACACACTTTTCCCGGCATAATACCACCCCCTTCAACTGAAATCTAGATAACACTTTTTTAAGTATATTATCATGGGTAGACCTATCTGGTGCGAAAACTAATACATCATCTTGGAAAACAGATAATTCATCAATTCCCTTAAGCATATCAGACATTAAACGCTGAAACACAGACGCAGCTGACGCTAGACCAAAAGGCATGCAGACATATTGGTAGGTGCCAAATGGTGAAACAAAAGCAGTCAGATGTCTGGAATTAGGAGCTAGCTCACACTGGTGGTAGGCAGATGCTAAGTCTAGTTTATAAAAGTTTTTGCATCTTTGAGACCTGCTAGAAGCTCATTAGTGTTTGGCACTAGATGGGAATCCACCCAAATTTCCTTGTTAAGGCAACGAAGATCAACACACTCTCAGTTCCCCACTCTGTTTACTGGCAACCACTAAGGGGGCAACCACAAAGACGAGTTAATTGGTTCAATAATCCCCTTTGCACACAAAGACTTCAGTTCATTTTCTAAGTCTTGCCTAAGACTAAAAGGGACATTCCTGAGTTTGTGCTAAATAGGTCTTGCACCCTCTTTCACTATGATCTCATGTTGGTAATCACTAATCTTCTCCAATTCTCCAGAGAAAGCATGGGGACATTCATTAATGATTTCTTCAAGATCCAATTTGTCCCTCACCACAGCTATTTGTTCACTGGTCCCAGGTCTAGGTACCATTCCGAAAAGACCCTGGTGAAACCAGCCGAGAATATTGAAACCCCTGTGTGTGACATAAACTTTACCAGAAATGTTCCCCCCTTTGAACTCCATAATATACTCAATGTAACCAGACAAATCGATTTCCCTTCCCTCATATGAAATAGCTTCATGATTAGGAGGCAACAGAGATCCAGTTGGCCAAGTTCTGTCTAAAAGTTATTGAGTGATCAGCGAAATTCTCACTCCAGAGTTTACTAAAAGCTTCAAAACCTTTTCACCAACTATTATATCAATGTAAGGATCGACACAGATTTCAGGATTACCCACTTTGACTCCTTCGTCTTGAACAACTGAAATCATGTCTTTGGTAACAAAATCTTCTCCCTCTTCATACACGTTGTCATCCTAAACACATTTTACTGATGAGGTTTGTATACCCTTACTAGTTTGACAAACCTTAGCAATGTGACCTTGTTTATTGCAAATTCTACAAGTAACAAGCCTTGCCGGACCCTTGTTGCCTTTAAAATGAGCTCTGTAACCACATCTAGAGCACATATTATGTTGGTTGAAAAATGAACTCTGTTTTCCACCAACACTGAATCGTGACTTGTCTCCTTGTTTATTCTCTTTCGAAACTTTAATCTTGACAGCCGAAACTGCTTCACTGTGTTTCAGCTCTAACTCCTTTGCAGATATTTGAGATGTTTCAATACTTCTCGCCAATTTAATTGTTTCTTCCAATGTTGGGTTACCCATCGAGAGGAGCTTTTGTTTGATCATCTTGTCCGTGCAGTGACAAATGAACTGATCACGTACCAGCTGGCCTGCAAAATTCTCAAATTGACACTCAGATACTAATCTTCGCAAAGCTGTTATATAAGTGTCAACATCTTCTCCATTGTTTTGGACTCTCCAAAAAACTTGTGACGCAAAACCACCAAGCTAGGCTGGACATCAAACCTAGTTTGTAATCTTTTGACAGTATCTTGATACTCATCGAGGGTCTCTTCACCAACTAAAACAGGTGGAGGAAGATGTTTCAAATTCTCCCTTCCCTCAAACCCCAAAGAATGAAGAAGGTATTTCCTTCTCTCAGATCTAAATCTTATTGCACCAATAGCACCAAGATTTGTCTGAAATCCATCGAACCACTGTTTCCATTGTATTGTAGGTTCACCTGGACTTTCCAAAAAAGGTGGAGGTGGGGATACAGTCTGCATCTTGATTTCATTTTTTTTTCTTTTGAAAAATAGATGAAACTAGAAGTTCTGCACAGTAAATATTTCAACATAGACTTTGTTGTAATGATGTTGTCCTTTTTTTTGTAGATATCCCTTAAAATTTTCAATAAAAAAATGCAGTTCTTCCCAGTAAATATATCTGGAGTAAAGAGTTTATAACAATTTCTTTTTTATATATTTTTATTGTCTTTTTGTGTCTTTATGGCATGCACACAACTAGAACAATGAAAAAGCAGGAGTCTGCTTTTCACGTGTCACAATGGATACTGAGCGCGTCTTTCTGTGCCTCCATATCCATGGATACAACACTTCACAATGCAGAGTGTTCACTTCTCTGTGAGCCTTCACGTAAAGAATCTCCCCGTGCGTTCCAACAAAAGATTCTTGGGCTCACCGTGAACTTGTCAGTATACGTCACCATGCCGCAGTCATCCTCTTCACTGTTGGTAAAACGCACACCATCTTTTCCTTCTCACTGCTCCTTCGCAACTCTTTTTTCGCCCGATCTGAGCTAAATTCACAGTAGAGACGCCTGTAATATCAGCCCAGGATACTGCACTCCAAGTACTTCAAGCAAGCAGCTTTCTTCGCATCCTGGAGGCACATAGGTCCATTTAGAAGGCCAACACTCGTCGCCAACAAAACTGTGTCGTAACGATTGAAAACACAGGGAGAGTGGAACAGGTAAGTGCTGTTTATTTTAAAATTACGCGGTACAAAAGGGGGTGGTGAAGGACAGAGCATCCGAACCAATCAAACACTCACACCCAGTCAAAAGATCAGGGTTTAATCCATCACCGTTCTTTAGCCCACTCTGTCACCCCAGTTCAGACATGGCTATATGCAAATCAGTCTGACCCTGTGCCTCATGGGAACAGTCCAGCCCGAACTGCCAAGCCATGCCTTCCCAGGACCGGAAACAAGCTTCAGAGGACCGGTTTCTGGCATTACAGCCGTCTTCACCCCGGCTTGCTTGAATCCAGTGGCAAAGTGAGCAAGGGACTCACGTCTGAGCATACCCTGCCACACTTATGGCGGCCAAAAGCGGTACAAAAGGGGGTGGTGATGGACGAGCATCCAAACCAATCAAACACTCACACCCAGTCAAAAGATCATGGTTTAATCCATCACCGTTCTTTAGCCCACTCTGCCACCCCAGTTCAGACATGGCTATATGCAAATCAGTATGACCCTGTACCTTATGGGAACAGTCCAGCCCGAACTGCCAAGCCATGCCTTCCCTGGACCGGAAACAAGCTTCCGAGGACCGGTTTCTGGCATTACAGCCGTCTTCAGCCCGGCTTGCTTGAATCCAGTGGCAAAGTGAGCAAGGGACTCACGTCTGAGCATACCCTGCCACACTTATGGCGGCCAAAAGCGGTACAAAAGGGGGTGGTGATGGACGGAGCATCCGAACCAATCAAACACTCACACCCAGTCAAAAGATCAGGGTTTAATCCATCACCGTTCTTTAGCCCACTCTGCCACCCCAGTTCAGACATGGCTATATGCAAATCAGTCTGACCCTGTGCCTCATGGGAACAGTCCAGCCCGAACTGCCAAGCCATGCCTTCCCTGGACCGGAAACAAGCTTCCGAGGACCGGTTTCTAGCATTACAGCCGTCTTCAGCCCGGCTTGCTTGAATCCAGTGGCAAAGTGAGCAAGGGACTCACGTCTGAGCATACCTTGCCACACTTATGGCGGCCAAAAGCGGTACAAAAGGGGTGGTGATGGACGGAGCATCCAAACCAATCAAACACTCACACTCAGTCAAAAGATCAGGGTTTAATCCATCACCGTTCTTTAGCCCACTCTGCCACCCCAGTTCAGACATGGCTATATGCAAATCAGTCTGACCCTGTGCCTCATGGGAACAGTCAAGCCCAAACTGCCAAGCCATGCCTTCCCTGGACCGGAAACAAGCTTCCGAGGACCGGTTTCTGGCATTACAGCCGTCTTCAGCCCGGCTTGCTTGAATCCAGTGGCAAAGTGAGCAAGGGACTCACGTCTGAGCATACCCTGCCACACTTATGGCGGCCAAAAGCGGTACAAAAGGGGGTGGTGATGGACGGAGCATCCAAACCAATCAAACACTCACATCCAGTCAAAAGATCAGGGTTTAATCCATCACCGTTCTTTAGCCCACTCTGCCACCCCAGTTTAGACATGGCTATATGCAAATCAGTCTGACCCTGTGCCTCATGGGAACAGTCCAGCCCAAACTGCCAAGCCATGCCTTCCCTGGACCGGAAACAAGCTTCCGAAGACCGGTCTCTGGCATTACAGCCGTCTTCAGCCCGGCTTGCTTGAATCCAGTGGCAAAGTGAGCAAGGGACTCACGTCTGAGCATACCCTGCCACACTTATGGTGGCCAAAACCGGTACAAAAAGGGGTGGTGATGGACGGAGCATCCGAACCAATCAAACACTCACACCCAGGCAAAAGATCAGGGTTTAATCCATCACCGTTCTTTAGCCCACTCTGCCACCCCAGTTCAGACATGGCTATATGCAAATCAGTCAGACCCTGTGCCTCATGTGAACAGTCCAGCCCGAACTGCCAAGCCATGCCTTCCCTGGACCGGAAACAAGCTTCCGAGGACCGGTTTCTGGCATTACAGCCGTCTTCAGCCCGGCTTCCTTGAATCCAGTGGCAAAGTGAGCAAGGGACTCATGTCTGAGCATACCCTGCCACACTTATGGCGGCCAAAAGCGGTACAAAAGGGGGTGGTGATGGACGGAGCATCCGAACCAACCAAACACTCACACACAGTCAAAACATCAGGGTTTAATCCATCACCGTTCTTTAGCCTTCTCTGCCACCCCAGTTCAGACATGGCTATATGCAAATCAGTCTGACTCTGTGCCTCATGGGAACAGTCCAGCCCGAACTGCCAAGCCTTGCCTTCCCTGGACCGGAAACAAGCTTCCGAGGACCGGTTTCTGGCATTACAGCCGTCTTCAGCCCAGCTAGCTTGAATCCAGTGGCAAAGTGAGCATGGGACTCACGTCTGAGCATACCCTGCCACACTTATGGCGGCCAAAAGCGGTACAAAAGGGGGTCGTGATGGACGGAGCATCCGAACCAATCAAACACTCACACCCAGTCAAAAGATCAGGGTTTAATCCATCACCGTTCTTTAGCCCACTCTGCCACCCCAGTTCAGACATAGCTATATGCAAATCAGTCTGACCCTGTGCCTCATGGGAACAGTCCAGCCCGAACTGCCAAACCATGCCTTCCCTGGACCGGAAACAAGCTTACGAGGACCGGTTTCTGGCATTACAGCCGTCTTCAGCCCGGCTTGCTTGAATCCAGTGGCAAAGTGAGCAAGGGACTCACGTCTGAGCATACCCTGCCACACTTATGGCGGCCAAAAGCGGTACAAAAGGGGGTGGTGATGGACGGAGCATCCGAACCAATCAAACACTCACACCCAGTCAAAAGATCAGGGTTTAATCCATCACCGTTCTTTAGCCCACTCTGCCACCCCAGTTCAGACATGGCTATATGCAAATCAGTCTGACCCTGTGCCTCATGGGAACAGTCCAGCCCGAACTGCCAAGCCATGCCTTCCCTGGACCGGAAACAAGCTTCCGAGGACCGGTTTCTGGCATTACAGCCGTCTTCAGCCCAGCTTGCTTGAATCCAGTGGCAAAGTGAGCAAGGGACTCACGTCTGAGCATACCCTGCCACACTTATGGCGGCCAAAAGCGGTACAAAAGGGGGTGGTGATTGACGGAGCATCCGAACCAATCAAACACTCACTCCCAGTCAAAAGATCAGGGTTTAATCCATCACCGTTCTTTAGCCAACTCTGCCACTCCAGTTCAGACATGGCTATATGCAAATCAGTCTGACCCTGTGCCTCATGGGAACAGTCCAGCCCGAACTGCCAAGCCATGCCTTCCCTGGACCGGAAACAAGCTTCCGAGGACCGGTTTCTGGCATTACAGCCGTCTTCAGCCCGGCTTGCTTGAATCCAGTGGCAAAGTGAGTAAGGGACTCACGTCTGAGCATACCCTGCCACACTTATGGCGGTCAAATGCGGTACAAAAGGGGGTGGTGATGGACGGAGCATCCGAACCAATCAAACACTCACACCCAGTCAAAAGATCAGGGTTTAATCCATCACCGTTCTTTAGCCCAACCCGACTGGGTGTGAGTGTTTGATTGGTTCAGATGCTCTACACCGATGAAAATTCCAACTAAACATGGCACGAGCTACTACAGGTAGTTAATCCTTATTCAGGCGCAAACTGCAGTTTGCAACCAAATCAATTGTACAATGTAAGTGAAATTACTGTACATGGTGGATTGCACGAGCCGAGGACCGGAACCTGAATAGGTTGAGATGCCGGGTGACTTTTCAAATTGAAGACCACCCACATTACCCTTCCGGTCCTGTGTGAAGCATTCAACTTCCCCAAATTGGATGGAGTCTGGCAGATGACACACACTTCATATTTCACACCACGAGGAGCAGCTACTCTGCCCGTGTATCACTGATAGGATAGGGACCTCCCATCCTTATTAGTTTCCTCACATAGGGGTTTATCAATTGTCCTGAAGAAAGTTCAGGACCTTTACGGCAACTCAGGACTGAAACATGTCAGTACCAGGGTCTTAGGACCATAATACTCCAATAAGACCCAATTTTTTTATATTTTTATTTACCCAGACAGACCCAAGAAAAAAGGGAAAACGGGGATCTGCCTGAGGTATTTTATCTTTAAACCCCCTGGTCTTTTGTCTATCTAAAGAGCTCCCAACACTGTGATTGAGCCCACCCTGACTTCTAGAGGTCAGGGTGACCCGATGATGAAACTTGACACCACTAGGGTGTGTGAGGGTAATTATAACAAAAGAGGTTTTTTCCTCACATTCATGTTTGGGTTAGGTACAACCTTTCACTAGGGAGATTTCTTCCCCCCTCCTTCTTTTGTCCCCTTCCTTGGGCATAGTTAGGTAACAAGCACCACTGACCACTAGCTGGTAAAATGGAGTCCTTTTTGTGATTAGAGTGCTGTCTGCACCAATTTTGTGAGTTAGGACCTGCTGAAGGTTCTGCAAGAAAAAACACAACACCGCAGGAACAGTGAAAAAGTAATGTACATTGAATGACTGCATATTCACCATTATTATGGGAACAACTCGGAATTGTAATATAATATTGCACAAGGTAAATAGTACTGTACTTGCTTTATTGTTTCTTAACTGGTGCAATAATGCCTCCTTAAAAAATGGTGGCATCAGAATGGGTCCTTACGTTGATTAGGTAAGTGAATTTGCATTCTTTTGAGGCAGCAGATGTTCAGATTCCATAATATGGAGGACATTCTCACACAGTCACACTCAAATTGACCTTGTCATCTTGTTCCTGATGTTTCTCATTTGCACTCCTGGTTCCGTATTATAAAATGGGCGCACTGTCTCTGTTTGCACCTTGATGCACCTTTAAACAGGTGCACCAAGCGCAAACAAGGACAGTGCTCCCTATTAGAATCCATGTGCTGCCCCCAGGTTTGCCTCGAACTCGGTGCTACCTTGGTTGCAGCACATTCAGTGAAACACAGAGAGACTGATTACAAGTTGCTCGATAATTCACAGTGCAGATGGCAACCTGCCTGTGCTGTAAAGAGGGAACAGGGATATCCTTGTCGGAGGATGTCTGGGGTGCACCAGACCTCCTTTGCTCCTCCCAGAAGGCTGCACTTAGAGGGTCCACACAGTGCACCAATGTTTGGGGCACACTATCTGTGCATCTCCTGAAGGCCTTTTTTGCCTCTGCACCTTCGTCAATAATATGGCAGGGGTACAGAGGCACAGTGATTCCCTCATTTGTATGGGGCACCGCCCCATGTCAGTAATGGAACCCACTGAGGAAATGGCGCTAAATCTATAAGTGTGCCAGCACTATCAGTATTACAGATGGGGCTGCAAAAGCATGTGCAGCTCCTCCTGTAATGCAATAGTGCCATGGGGGCACACACAGTTCATTCACACAGCAGTTGCTCCCTCTAGGCACTGTGTGTAAGACAGCCCCTCATGCAGTTTTAGAGATTCAGCATCCACATTCATTTTCAAAGTGTTTTATAGGGTTTTTAGATTGACGCAGTTGAAACATGGTTTATTTGGTTTGATGTTGGCCATGACCTTTTGATTTTACTAAAATAAAATATTTAAAATGCTTGCTTAAAGGGTCTTTCAAACAGCCCTCTTCATCCAATTGTCTGTTAATGTGCCATTTACATTTTTCTTCTGCCCACTACAATGTACAGCATGGGGAAAAGGGTCAGTCCCCTTCACCCATTGGCTACCTTCTTTGTGAATAACATCATACTGCTCTTTCACAAGCACCCCACCCAGTTCATTGCCAGGGTGTACTATGGAAATGTGTTCTTTTTGAAACCCAAAGATATGTTTGTTTTTAGCTATTGATGAGTGCCGAACAGCTCCCCTAACAATAATGTTTTACAAAAGAAATAACAAACTAAAACAAGCATTGGCAAAGCCAAACCACTGGTGGCTAAGGCCGACCCACTGGTGTTGCCAGTGCTTGTTTTTACATATGAGAATGGAGTGAGGATTTAGAGTTAATGCGGGCGCCCCACTGCTGGCTGCTCCTGAGTTTTGCTTTAAGTCATGTGGAAGTAGTATGCACCTGTACTGTGCCTCATATTAGAATGTTATGGTACATTTGCAAATTAAGTGACTGCAGACCGTGGAACATATTTAACGTGTGCCTGCAGATTGACTGCCCTATGGCTCCAAAACAGGAAACACCTTTTCCACTCATAAGAGCATTTCACAAATGTGGATTAACCACCTATACAAACACATTCTAAAGCGGGTGGAAGGAGCAGAAAAGGACTGGCCTGAAATGTTACCCATAAAAGGAGCTCTGTCATTTTGATCGAAGTAATCTAGACCGTGATATTTGTGTTAGTGCCTAAATGCACACAATGTTCTTATCTATTATTTTTTTAAAGGTTAGCTACAGAGGACAACAACATAACATCGGAAGTGCTGTTTTGAAAATGATGGTTGCTTGGACACTCGCCTTCCTTGTGTATGGCCCAGTGATAATATTCTGGGAATATGTAGCCGGCTACAGCAACATTCCAGAGGGGGATTGTAATCCTGAGTTCTTCTACAACCAGTACTTCCGGCTGTGGTCATCGATTATTTTCTTCTTTACTCCCCTTGTCGGCATTCTTTATTTTAACCTGAGCACCTACATTAATATCAGAAACCGCACAAGGACTAGACAAAAATCTTTGGTCCTAAACACCACAGACTCCAGTCCTATTTTCACCATTGCATATTTGCCAAACTGTAATGGCAACAAAAACTCGCCTTCGAAACAAGAAAGGAAAGAGAAGCCGGCATCATTTTTTAAACGTAGTAAACTATTTACGAACCTCAATGCATCTTTCAACAGAACTGTTGTTTTGGAGCACCGTGTAGGAAAGACACCAAGAACATCTCCGCCTACAACACACACTACAGTGCTGTCTGCAGATATAAAAATTGCAAAGTCCTTAGCCGTTCTAGTGGGCACGTTTTGCTTTTGCTGGGCGCCCTACTCCTTGATTATGATTGCACGTGAAGTATGCCAACAAGATTGTATTCCAACAGAGTGGTCTGACACCACTTACCTCTTCACTTACCTTAACTCCTCACTCAATCCCTTTATTTATCCCTTATGTCACCCAGCCTTTAAAAAAGCCTTCATTAAAATATTGTTCCCTGAGATATGTAGATGTAAAAGTGCCTCAAGGAAATCTGGGAATGCTAGAAAGAACATGTCCAGGGAAGAATTTTAAGATAGGAGATGAGGATTACCTAAGTGAAGTACTGCAGCAAACAGAATAAGGGAAGAGGAAGGAAGACTAGTCTTAGCCATGTTTTTGTTTTGTAAGAAATGGTAGGCAGTCCTCGAGAAATTAGGTATAAAGATCGAATGCAAAATTCTTATATTTTGTAGTTGTAGCAAAACAAATACAGGAATGTATTTTTTGTTATGTAAAATTCTTTAAAAAGCATCTGTTTGTGTGTGTTATATTTGCAGCTATTTGCTTTGGAATTAAGTATTTTGCAATTATGGATTTTTTAAGAAGTGATGATTCAGTGAATTCAGCTAATTAAGAAAGATAAATCTGGCTCTGATTAGAGTTCGTTGGATGAGTCACATCACAAATGTGACGGAGATCCTGCCCGCCTTCTTACACATACATTATATGCTAAGGCCCTTGTAACAAGACGGACAGGACATCCGTCACGTCTGTGACATGGTAACCGGTCAGCCAAACTCTAAATCAGGCCAAGAGGTCTTTATGAGCAGCAACTCTCAAAGTCTGAAAAATGCTTCTTCAGTAAAAAAAAAAAGCACACAAAGATAGAAAGTAAAATTGGAAAATACTTTTGGTAAATAAGACTAAACAGAGATAAGACAATTTATAGTTACAGAATTTTAAGGTATAAAAGAACAAACGGGCATATCATCAACACCCAGCGATAATTATCGCTAAGCGCACTTAGCGCTAGGATAATTATTGCCGGGTATTGCTTGTTTTTACCACGGAGATAGCGCGCTATCAGCGACGCTTATCTCCAGAGCGATAAAAATACCCGAGTTAGCTGAAAAATGTGCAATGTTTGGCGCTACGTTGTTGATAGGGCATGGCATAATTAAACATGATATCTACCTTCCATTGGAAATCATGGCTAAGTCAAACTAAAAGCAGGCGTAAGGAAAGTAGCGTTAACCGCCGTTAGGTCTACTTTTCTTATCGCTATGCTTGTTAGCGTGCCAATTGATAATTAGAGAAATGTCGGTTAGTGACACTTCTACAGTTATTTTCGGCAGGAACGCCCACTTTGCATCTCATTAGAGATGCAAAGGGAGGTGTAGTAAAAAAGGGTGCTAACATGCAAAATAAATAGGGCGATAGTTTTATCTCCGCTTTTTTGGCTTTTAAAGCCAAAAAATGCGGCGATAAATCCCTTACTGATATGCCCCAAAAGAGCTGAGCAGGAGAAGTTGAAGTGATAATCGCTTTGGAATCAATGTAACAACATCCCGAAAGATGTTTACAAGATTTTGAACTAGAGCCCCTACATCTTTCTTCGATGCAGATATAACCTCTCTGACGAAAGCAGTGCGGAAGAAAAGAAGGAACATGATAGGACAGCCACTCAGAAGTTTATAATCAAGTGAATTTTGATTCCAGATTGTCAGCAATGACAAAGTGTGCAACAAGGAACCAAAACAGAACAGACTCCATATCGCCAGATGGAAGAGGAAGCAGTGGGGTTGGACGACAGCAAAGAGGCTTAGTGGGAGAATTAAAAAGTGCAAACATGAAATTTGCGTATTTTAAATATACGGACATGTCAAGCTGCCCTGGTCGAGTGCATGAAAGACGAATCAGTGAAGTTGGCGGCACGCTCCATGAAATTCCTGACGGCAGTAAAAGCAGTTTTGGATTCCGAGAATTCACACTGAACTCTAATCCATAACGCAGCGCAAACTGTTTTAGAGCTTCATGTTTATAGTTGCTAAAGTGGTGATTACAACTTTAAAACTCCAGAACAATAGATAATAGACAATTTTATATTATTGGAATATATACACTTTATATTGTTTTCATATGGACTGATTGCAATGTTTTTAATTAATTGTGCAATAAAAAGTATGTAATGTGGGGCATCCAATGCAATCCAATTAATGTTTTCGGGGAAGATAATTTAACAATTACGGTAAGACAGATAAAACACTGATTTACGCCCATTTCAATATAATCAGAGAATTGCAAACACAACTTGAAGACACATAAAAAAACATTTAAAGTTGTGTAAGCTCATCTTAAATGATGAAGCATGTAAATAAAGACTGAATTTCCATATTAAGAACACAGGGGATTTTACGGACATTCTTAATAAAAAATCAGCTACTGACCCAGTCATAATCTCCAAACATGAAAAGGTCTTATTTTCAAGTGTCATCTCTACTTCTGGTACATCTGTCAACAACTGTATCTGATAATGTAATCATCTTCCCTGGAATTAAGATATGCATCAGTGGCAAAAGTAAGAGAGAATGATGCAGTAAGGAGGACAGTTCATTGAGTGAAGCACTGTCTGCTGGGATATGTGTGCAACAAGCATGTCACCAACTGATGTCTCAATCTAATCCATATGAGATCAAAACACATAGAAGCATTACTTATATAATAGTTCTTTTAAACACTATGCATGCCTGTTTGTGGCCATTTCACAGTCAACCACTAAACTCAAAGAATGCATGGTGAAATCTGTTTGTTTATGAGGAAACCAAATGACTTCCACGGTAGTAAGCACTTTATCCATGAACACAGTATTAGGAGGTATGAGGGCGATCAAATGTTAGAGAAGAAATGCATATTTGGTGGAGAGAAGAATAGCTAACTGAAGTGAATTCAAAGAGGGGATATGCATGTACGAAAAAGAATGGGGAGCAGGGCCGGACTGACTACTGGGCGTTTTGGAATGCTACCGAGCTGGGGGCTGATTTCACTGCGGTGGGGGCTGATTTCGTTGATGGAGACCTGCGTGTGCTTTTAAATAAACAAAGCAAAACGAATTTCCTTCAGCACACGCAGGTCCCCATCAACGAAATCAGCCCCCAGCTCAGCAGCATTCCAAAAGCCCGGTAGCCAGTCCGGCCCTGATGGGGAGCTTAGAAACAAGAGAAAGAGCAGGGTGATGAGAAAGGCAAGGACAGTGTGACTAGTTTATGTTTATGAAATTTTTATTGCGCGCAAATACCCGAGGGTGTCTCGGCGCAGATCGGACTCCTGAGATGAAGCTGCCTTATAGTTATTGGTCAAATAACCAAGTTTTCAGGAGTTTTCTAAAAGTGGTAAGGGTTGGACTGGTTTTAATGAACAGGGGAAGGGAGTTCCACAGCTTGGGGGTGGCAACTAGAAAACGCCTGTCTCCCCAGCTGGCAGTCCTGGTACGCGGAACAGCAAGAAGATGGGTGCTAGCAGAGCGAAGATGTCTTTGTGGGTTATAAATACGAAAGGCATCTTTGAGGAACTTTGGTCCAGAGTCATGAATAGCTTTGTAAGCAATGCAGAGAGCTTTGAATTTTACGCGATTCTTAACTCTTAGCCAGTGCAGATGGCGTATAGCCATGGTGGTTGAGCGACAACTGGGGATGTTAAGCAAGATTCTGGCCACTGCATTTTGCACGGACTGCATTTTTGCTAGAATCTGTTCCTGTGTGCCAAGAAAGAGGGCATTGCCATAGTCCAATTTTGAGAAGACAAGGGTGGTAATCATAGTTTTCCCAGCTCCTGCCGGGAGGTACGGCAGCAGTTTTCTAATTTTTCTTAGCATGAAAAATGATGAAGAGACCACCTTGTTCACATGGTGTTTGAACAGCAGTTTATTATTGAACACAACACCGAGGTTTCTGACCTTGGCAACCGGGGTTGGGGTGGGCCCATTTCACTGGGCCACCAGCTGGAAGACCATTCTGGTGCAAGGTTGCCAAAGGTCATAACCTATGTCTTGTCCGAATTAAGCTTTAAGCAATTACTGGACATCCATGAACTGATGGTCCTCATTCCTTCCTGAAATCTTGCCGCCACAGCTGGCCCGTCTTTGTGTATTGCCAACACCAATTGGGTATCATCCGCATAGGTGGTTAAGCGGAGACCCTGAGCTTTAATGTGTGGGCTGTGCCGTAGGTAATAAGATAAGAAAGATAGTGATAATGGCCTAGAAGATAGATAATGATAGGATGGGCTGATTGGCTAGGGAGAAATGAAAGCATTGAGGAGATATTTCAAATTTTATATGGGTTTATTACACACTTTCTAAGCTTTGAATGATTTAAAACTAAGGCAACATCTGACTGACTTTTTTGACTAGCTCAATGTGGCATTCAGCAAGTGAGGGAATCAGGCATGGGGCAGCAGAGCATGATGGGATCCTCTCTCCAGCAATATGTCTCTTTAGCTGTACCTGTCACAATTTCAATCCCTGTTACATCCTTATTCTGTGTCACCACCCCAAAATCTGTAACATTCCCTTTCCCTGCCATGGTCTACATTTCGGCTGATAAATTTGAGGAGTTGTGGAAATGAAACAGAAAAGCTATACAAGGGGGAAGCAGAAAGGCATGCTGTCCCCTAAGTTTAAAGAGGAGGTGTCTAAGGGATAACTACTGTGAAGAAAATGAACGAATATTGTTGCTTAACCAATGTTTACGATCTCCCCGGACTCTCAAGGGATTGCGAATAGCAAAAAGGAGTAGATGAGTTCTCAATACATTCCATTAGTAGGAATGCATATTGTGGTGCTTGTTTCAGAGGGAAAGTGTGTCAGAGATACGTACTGTGAGGAGCAGATGATTAATTCCTATTTTCCTCATAAAGTTAAAATCAAGATAGACTCTTGCAGATCGTGTAAATAATGTTCAGTGAAAATGCTAATTCCATTCTAAAAGTATGCTAGAGAGAGAGAGGCTTGCAAGCGTAATGCAGCAATCACTGCCCCTTTGGAGTGGATGGGGAGTACTTTGTCCGTGGCTCAGGCAAGAGGTCTGCAAGAGTCAACCACGCTATTTATGAGAGCATCATGCCTCTCCCAAGTGTTAACTGAGCTAACTATAAATTGAGCCCCGGCAATGCACTGCTTATGACCTCACAAGGTGTATTAGTGAATCAGTGGGTGTATGAGTGCTTGTATGGTTGTAACTGACTTTATGAGTGAGTTATTAAATGTCCCAGTAAATGTATGGGTGAGTGACTAGGTTCTGTGAATGTCTGTACCAATCTGTCAGTTGGTGTTTATGTGCCTGTATGGGTTGGTGAGTGGGTACATGGGAGGCTGTGTGTGTGACTGATTTATTGTCTGAGTATCTGTATGGATGTATGAGTGTCTGTGTGGTGGGGTGAGGATGTGTATGACTGCCTGCATGGATGAGTGAGTCAGTGTCTTATGGGTTAGTTAGCACATCTGTCAGAGGCTGTTAGGGTGACTGAGTGTGTGTATGGCTGTATCGGTGAGTGAATGGGTGTGTCAGTGGTATATGAGTGAGTAACTACATATGTGAAAGACAGTATAGGTGAGTTTTGGATTATATGAGCGACTTTATGTGTAATGAGTAAATGTGAGAAGGCTGTATGGGTGAGAGTGTGTTTGTGTCAGTAACTGTATAGGTGAGTGAGTATATGTTAGTATCTGCATGAATAAGTGAGTGGATGTATGTATAACAACGGCTCTGACCAATTCACTACAGGCCCATCTGAAATTTATCTTTGAGACCCCATGCAATCTGTGGTCCAATTAATTAACGAGCACTATTAGGCCCCTCCAAATAGAGGAATCTCTGTACATGGGACGTTCCATATGTATCCTGGAAAAAAGCAATAAATCAGCAATTGAAGGAGATCTCAAAGGAGCTAGACTTATCATCACTAGATAACTTTGCTCCGGTTCAGACCCTGATTGACCCCTTACCAGGCTGGAAACCGCAACCATATCTCCTGGAAGCCATAAAAACGCAAACACTTTTAGGCCTACTAATAAAAGATTTCAATTCAGCCTGGGTCAGCCGAGGAGGAACGGGGATATGCAGGCTATATAAGTATAGACACGAACCATGGCTGCACTTGCTAAGCTGCTGCCCCAAACTCGACATCCAATGGAGACTACTGCTCAAAATGACCTTTCTTGCTCAAGGAATGCGCATGTACCAGGAAGCATCCTCTATTCACCTCACGAATACTGCGCCATGGGCCATGGCAAGATGTGCCGAATTATTGATAAACTCAGGCGCCAGCTTTGTCTAATAATCGTGACCGCACCATGCCATAAACAAGGACAAAATCTGATCAATAATTTGATCTGTCCTGGGCAGGATGTCTGGCCCGGGGCTGAGAAAGTGAACTAAATTGCATACGGAACTATGCTCAGCTCTTTGATTCTTAATTTGGGGGGTAAAAGGCTAAGGGATCAGTTTAAATATGCACAGGTATAAAACCAGTGAATGATGACAGGGATTAACACCCACAAACAAGGGCGCTGGTGGCGGGGGTAAATGTTTACAGCGTTTTATTTGTTTTAATAATGCACTGGTTTTCTTTCTTAATCTCATACTTGTATATTACACACATGCACTTTGAATATTTAGTTCCTACTTAATTGTTTTTATACATAGTTGTTATGGTTATATTGACCAAAAATAAAGCTTACTACTAAAATATCATTTCTGCAATTTTGAGAATAAAACACCCAGTCACACAGAGAGAGGGGAGATTTTTTAATTAGGAATGGTGGGTTATGTGGAGTGTCATGTCGGGGCCTAACACGTAGTAGAGGGGGTTCACAATAAGGGACACAGGCACTGGTATGCTGGTTAGCCGGAAAGACCTTGAGCGGTCTTCCGCCCTGTTTATTTATACCCCGGTGCGAGCCCGCCCCGGGGTATGCGTGGATGCGTGTTGGTTTGGCAACATTGTATAGGAGAGCCCATGTGGCTCTCTACATCCCTCCTTCAATTTAGTCTGTCGTTACATTAATCAAAACTCTTCGTCTCAGGGAGATGTCCAGACAAAGTCTCTCAGCTTCTGGCTGGGTCTTTGGTTGGATCGCAGGCTGTAACGTTGGCTTCGGGCAGATGGAGATGCTGCAACCCCGGCCGGGGTTGTTCCTTCACTCTCGCCACTTGGGACCCCCCATGGTTGGCTGTACTCGACAGTGGTGTTATAAGGTGTTGTCCTGGGTGAGCTCTCTCCGCTTTGCCTGACCACCGGTGACCCAGGGGATGATCCTCCGAGATCCAGACCGCCATCATCTCCCGTCTCCTGACATTCCGTTGTTTCACCCCTGCTAGTCGGTTCTCTCGTTTTCTTGAAGCAGGACACGTTGCGTGTTACTACGTGCCCATTTCACCTTGCGGTGATCATGGTCCCTTGGACTTTGTCTACGACCCACATCTCGGGTTTGTAGGGCGTTCGGAACTTCCATCCCGGGTGCCGATCTCGCACGACCACCGTGTCACCCTGCTGCAGGCTAGGGTCTTTGGCATGACGTGCCTCACTTGCCTTCTGGTTGGTGGTGCGCCTCCACGCTTGAATGGCTTCATCATTCCTGTCTTCAGGCATCCAAGTGCTATCCGTCGGGATGCTGTCTCGGGGTGCTTTCTTGAATAGTGCATGGGCAGGAGCACATTTGGTGGCGCTATGCGGCGTCTGCCGATAGGCTCCTAGGAATTGATCAAGGGCCACTTCGGGATCCACTCCGTTGTCTACGGCTATCCTTAGGGCTCGGTTCAGTGTCCTCATTAGCCTTTCAACCTCCCCGTTTGCCTGGGGCCACAAAGGGGTAATCTTCCTATGTTTGATTCGGAGGCTCTCGAAATAGTTCTGAAATTCTCTCCCCTGGAAGGGTGGCCCGTTGTCTGATTTGATTTTGTCTGGGAGGCCCATGGTGGCAAAGACGCGATTCAGGGCTTTCTTGACTTGGGGAAACGCCGTCGAGGATATTACTTCTACCACCGGGAATTTGGAGAACGGATCGACGATGACTAATGTGTGCCTGCCATCGGGGAAGCTCCCGAAATCTATGCAGAGGTGGGTCCACGGCATCTGTGGGGCGTCTTCGGTGATCACTGGTGCTAGGGCCGGGTCGCTGCCGATGATGGTGAGGCTGTAGTGTGTTTATATAGGGACCTATATCGATACTCCTATTTCTGACCCTTGTCC
Source organism: Lissotriton helveticus (assembly GCF_964261635.1). NCBI lineage: Eukaryota > Metazoa > Chordata > Amphibia > Caudata > Salamandridae > Lissotriton > Lissotriton helveticus. The sequence continues at coordinate 777,870,584 of NC_136063.1, read as the reverse complement.
GGTTAATAAATCACTAATATCCATACAAAGGCACAGAAACCCGCTTTCAGATTAAGTCTCCAAAAAAGGATTTACAAAGCACGATCTTTGGAGCTAATCCAGTTGTGGGACATCGGAAGTGCGGGACATGCTCGGTCTGCGACCTAACAATAGAAGGATCTCTGTTTACAGATGGCAATAAGTTCTGGCGCCACAATGAACATACGAACTGCAAGACAAAATACACTGTGTATGCCATCCAATGTCCGTGCAAAAAACTGTACATTGGCAAAACCACACAGGAGGTCCGCCAAAGAATTATTCAACACCACTCACGGATCAATAACAAGAACTTGACTGCTCCTCTCGTCTCCCATTTTCTACAACAGAAACATTCTAGTCAGGATATAAGATGGACTGTTTTGGCGGTTATCAGGGGTGGCAGTGGAGATCCTGACCTTCGCCTTTCTCAAAAAGAGGCGTATCTTATCCTGAAGTTTGATACATCCAATTCTGGCTTGAACGAGATGTCTGAAACTGTCAACCTTTGAACTCGCCCGTGACTGATGTTGGTGAGTTTGGCTGTGCTGCATTATTATAACTTTCATTGTGTATTTATCCTCCATTTCTCACTCACCCTTTTTACACTATCTGCTGGGTTCTATAGGTCTAGTATTGATTCAGCCCGGACACTGAGCTAAGGTGTTGTCCATGGTGATAACAAACTTGAAGTGTAATAATTGTCATTCCGAATATTACAATGTAAAATGAATTTTCATGTTTTGACGAGTATGATGATATGTACTATTGTAGTGAAAACAATCGGTATGATGACATGTAGTACTATCGTGAAAATGCTGCTCATTTTAACTGTTGATAAATGTTTTCATTTCATTAGCCTTGTAAATATGCCCAGGCTCGGGGAGGAATGCCACGTTAGTCTGGTGAAAAAGCTGTATAATTGCCAGTTTACAGTGCTCCTGGCAAGCTTCCGAGCATGAAATCAGCTGACAAGTTCTTATTTCAGGTTCCCTATAAACTACAGATACCAGCATTCCATAGGGCTTTACTCCGTTTTCTGTTGACAAATGTTTTCATTTCATTAGCCTTGTAAATATGCCCAGGCGCGGGGAGGAATGCCACGTTAGTCTGGTGAAAAAGCTGTATAATTGCCAGTTTACAGTGCTCCTGGCAAGCCTCCGAGCATGAAATCAGCTGACAAGTTCTTATTTCGGGTTCCCTAAAAACTACAGATACCAGCATTCCATATGGCTCTACTCCGTTTTCTGACCACACCCCCTGTGACTTTGAACCGGATTTAAAATACCTAATGGTGTCCCGGCGCTCCACCTACAGACTGCTTGTCACTGTGAGGGAGTGAGCTACACCGATCCTTCTGAGGCTGGATTAATTCCTACATAGAAGTAAGCATTTCATGCGCAGCGTTTTTAACCAGCTCCGCTGCTGCCTCTTGACCCTGGCGCTCATAGAAGGTTGTTTTCTTTTTCTAGCGGGCCATCTCTGCCTGCCGGACTGAATTGAGGTCAGTGACCGGTCGCTTTCCCCTCCATGGTCTACAACGCCAGGTAGGAACCTCGCACCATTAGACCTTGGCGAGTGGGGGCTGTGATATTCTGCATACCCACGCTAATATATACATTCCATATATATCTTTTATCACCTATCCAGACCAACACGCGCATAAACAATGTGAGCCGCTCTTATCCCTGAATGCTCCTGAAGCCTGACACCACGCTCAAAGTCCAGCTCTGCGCTAATTGCAGGTATGATTCATACATAGGCGAAACCCTTTGCCAACCGCAGTGTCACTCCTTTATTCTCCTTGCACTGAGCACCTGTGCATATGTCTTTTAGGTGTGAATACGAACCAAGATATACCTACACTGCGGCAATCTTTGTGCCCTCGTGCAGGTAAATATTCTCTACTCTTCCTGGAGTCTCAGTAGGCACTTTACAGTACGTTAATGTACCTTTCTGACACCAATTCTGTACTTTTTTGCAGAATCCTTTTCCCAGTCCCCGTCCTGAAGAGAACCTTGAATATTGAGGTTCGAAACGGGTCGACAATACCACCCTGTGGCTACAACAAAGGGTGCCGCTAGGATGTAAATCATATCACCACTCTGTACCCTAGCCTTGCAACCCTATTAAACATTATACCACAGGCTTTTGCTGGCAGGCAGGCTTGTTTTCGATCTCAATCCCGCCTGTCACTTGGTTTTTCAATCCCTAGGACTGGTGCCTGTTTTTTGTTTATGGACTAATCTTTGCACTGTTTATAATTACCATTTATATGGATTATTATTTATGTTATTGGTTTTCTTTGGTGTGTCAAACCACTTTTGCTTGATTCTTTGTTGCAAATTGGTAAATGTGTACATTTGTAGATACTGTATATATGAAACTTTTGATCTGACAGTGGTTCTGTTTGTGCCTGTTTTTCATAAATTTTTGCTGATAAATGTATAAAAAAGAAAAATAAATTCGTTTGGAAAATTAAATCCAGTGGTCACATGGTACAGATTGACTGTGTGTCTGGGGAATTGTCTTGCGAATAATCCTGTCCAGCCACCTTGTCCTGTTTTTCCCATCACATTAAGCAAGCACTATTCCTCCAGAAAGCACACAGAGTTCTCAAAATAAACCAAACCACCAGCAGACCTGGGAAATCCCCCGCAGCTATTGTTTTGATTTCGTTCGAGAACTCCTGTAAAGAATGTAAGAATGACCAGTTCTTATGACATCCTTACTGACGTTTTATGTCCATCCTTACGTCAAACTCGGCACCCTTCAGGTATAAATATACCGACGCTGCCCTAAGCAAAGACACAGTGGTGATGAGCTTGGAGCAGCGCTACTTGCCGGAGAGCCCAGCTGATGCAGGAAGCCCACGGACGATGCCCCTCCCTTTTGACGCGCTGAGAGAGACGCTGTCTTTTCTCCTGCCGAGAAATCCAGCCTCTGGCGTTTCCGGCTTGCCCTCGCGGGTAACTGGGATACCGAGTCCTGAGAGAGAGATACCAGCCCTCCTGCCTTCTAAATCCCAGGTACTGAACTGAATAACCCCTTACAGAGAATTCTTGAGTCAGACCCTTGGCAAAGCAAACTTAACTTAAACTGCTACTTATTTACTCCCTCCCACGTATTAGGCTTAGGTCAGGTACACCGGGGTAGGCGTAGTTAGAAGCACCAGTTGAGTACGATTAGTCAATGAATATATGTATGTATAACTTTTATCCATTTTAAAGTATCATATGGCTAAGAAACCATATCAATGCTTTTACAGTATTATTTTATAATCCTGCTTTTACTGTATGCACTTTACTTAACTATAAGTATTGCAATCATAGCGATTTATTTCTCTTGTATGAGAAAAGAGACTGATCAATAAAAAACACCTTTTTTATTGAACACGCCCGTCTCTTCCTTTTCTGTACAATCTGGTGAAACTAAGTATGCACGTACTGACTGAGTAAAATAATTGTCTTTTGTTTTCACACGACTCTAGAGATATACTCTTGATTAGGGAGAGCAAAGTTGTCATGTTCTATGGTTGTCAGAAACTAAATCCCTTCTTGTCTATCCAGGGAGGTTAAACTCCTCCTTGCCTATTCGAGAAAGTTTCTAGTGAACTCTGAGCTAGCTGGCACACAAAACTTTAAGTCTAATATCGTCAGTAGAAGACCTAGTTAACCTCTGTCCTAGGTCTATACTATTGAAGATATTATTCCAATGCGCAGAGCCTATTGGGATAATAGGAACTACACTACATGGCGCCCAACGGTTTGGATAGACGATAAATCTAACGCAAGGCATTAGAGTAACTCAGTCGTGCTTTTTCACACAGACCCTTTCTCCCATAAATACTCCAAAGACGTCTGGAGTGGGTCAAAGGTTAAATCCGCCAAACTTAGTAGGAGGAGACTCCTATGTATAGTTTTTGGTTTATTCAACGTTGAAGGATACACTGTTCCAAAATATTGTGCACCTAATCTTTGTTTCCTTGGAAACCTGCTCTGCAAAATCTCATTAAAACAATGTCAACTAACGGCGACAACAACGAAACCGGGGAAACTGCAGTAAATGCAGATCAACGGGGTTTCGATGTTACAGGGTTTAATGAAAATTAACCGGGTGCAATCATCATCCCGGTCAACATAAGAAAAACTATAACCTTAAAACTTATAGAAAACGGACTGACATCGAGAGGTGGTACAGTCATATTTGTAATTGAGGCACATGAATATCGGCAGACAGAGGTATTCTATTCATGGATAAACTTTCCAGCAGCAAACTCTGTAACAAAGGAATTCCACTATTACAAGATAGAGGAACCTCCGGATGAGTACACCCCTTTCGAGGAGGTGGAAATACCACTAAAATACCAAGAGCACCTGCTCTGGTTTAATGGCGCCCTAAAACATAATGATCACATCACCAGGCTCGGTCCACTAGGTAGACCAGGAGCAACGTGGCCGGTTCTAGCCGGATACACACCACATCCAGACATTGAAAAAATGTCAATACCAGAACTTTTAGCTCAGCTAAAACAACTGATTAAAATACACAGACAATTAGTCCAATATGTAATGCGGACTTCAACAGTCCAAACAGCTATTAAAATTCCACAGCTGACCCCTCATCAGGGGAACACAAATAAAATCACACCACAGAACATACAGTCCTGTCTAGGTAAAGTACCCATTAAAAGGGAACAAATTCCATTCTGGTTAGCACAAAAAATCACTCAAATAGAGGCGGTATTTCCGGATACCACCCTTGTTGAGAAACACAGAATTCTGACTATCTGTCTTCCAATGGGGATCGCACCACATGTGGAAGACTGTGACACTTGGGGCACAGTTTTTGCTTCCATTTATACAAAAACACATGGTGTTCCGTCCATAGCGGTAATACCAAAGGTGCTAAAACAGATTCAAAGTGAATACGGTCCAGAACCTGCTTTAACTCTGGGTATGAAATTACTGAAAGACTTCAAGCAGGTCTCGGCAATATTACTAGCCAACATAAAGGGGGAAGCAGCAACTGTGGCGATCCGTCAAAGGTTGAAAGAAACAGATATAGCAGACCAACCATTTGAACTTGCCAGAATCATAGAAAAATCCTATGAAGAACTAGGAAGAGATAGTTTGGGTGGGAAACCAGTGAAACCCCAACTAACTGAAAATCCTGAAAAGGTATTTATTAAAAATAATCTAAACACTCCAAAAAAGAGCTGGAATGGAAATAAACAATCCACTCCCAAAGAAAAAAGATTCCAGTCCAGAGGAAGGTCTCCTCGGTGGAGAGAAAGATCTCCGAACCAAGGACACAAGTCTCCCCAGAGGGAGCCCTCTGAGAAAAAATACAACCTTAGAAATAGGGATAATTTGAAGAAACCTGATAGATATCAAGATATTGATACATGTCCCTCTCGATCTTTTCAGACTTCCTCGCAGAAATCGGAAAGAAGAGGACGGTCAGAACACAGGGAAGAGCACGTCAAGTCCAAAGACAAAGAACCTGCTCATCAAAGTAAAAAGTTACAATTTCCAAAGAAGAAGGTAGCCAGTATTAAAATAATCAAACATGCCGAGGATACTGAGGACACAACTGAAAAACGGAGAGTGGGCTCAGACAATGCTAGACAGCGCAGCAGAAGTCAGCATAGCTCACAAGATCCTGATGAATCATCTGGAGACAGTGGACACGAATGAATACATTCAAGTGGAAACTGCATATACCAGAGTTAGCAAACCTCATAAAATATATGAAATAACATTACGTATAGAGGGAGATAAGACTAGGAAAAAAAGGGGTCTATTTTGGGATAATCTCTCCAAATGTTATGACATCCTTCTAGCTGAAAAAGACTGGCCACCAGAGTTTGTCAGGGAGTGCCCTCATAGCGAAGAAATTATTATGCCTGCCTTCTCAAATCATATTCCAATTCATAAAAAATATACACTTGCAAGAAAGTGGGCAGTAGCCCAGGCTCCTGCACTATATAAAAATCATGTGGGATGGGATGAGGACTCTCCTCCTCACAAAATCCAGTTAAAATCTCAACCAACTGCACAGAGGCAGTACCCAATTAAGCAAAAGGCTAAAAAACAGGTCAGGGAGATCTTAGATCAACTTGAATACCAAGGGGTGATTGAAACTTGCACCTCACAAATGAACAATCCTTTGTTTCCTGTCTCCAAACCAGATGATTCATATCGTCTAGTTTTGGACTACAGACACCTAAACTCATGTTGCAAGACCTTTGCAGTACAAAACTCACACAGTGCAGCACTAATGAATAGCATAGTGCGCAAAAAATACAAAACAACATTAGACATCTCTCATGGATTCTTTTGTCAAAATATAGCACCAGAAAGCAGATATTTGACCGTGTTCTCAATAAACGGCTCGCAGTAAAATTTCTGTTGTTTGCCACAGGGGTTCAAGAACAGGCCAGGATTATTCTCAGCGAGAGTAGCAGAGTTACTACAAATATATGATGATGAGGCATTATCTTATGTCGATGACATCTATCTAACAGATGATGACTTGGATACTCATTTGAAAAGAGTGAACACCATAATACTTGGGTTCGCAGCAGAGGGTTACAAATTCAACTTCAAAAAGTCAAGAATTGCCCATCTGACTGTCCTGTTTTTAGGATATGAATTATCAAGTGAAGGCAAAAGCCTGGCTGACAATTTCTTAGAAAAATGTGCTTTAATCCTAGCACCAAGAACGCTGAAAAACTTACAATCAATTCTAGGTTTCCTGAATTTTGGAAGAACTTACATTATAAATTACGCAGAGAGGGTTAAACCTCTCTATGACCTAATAAAACCAGATTTTAAAAGAATCAATTGGACTCAAAAGCACACAGAAATTTGGAGATCTTTACAAACGGACATGTTAGTTAAAACAAAACTACAAACACACGATAACACACGCAACCTTGGGATTCGAGTCATCCCAGGAAGATGCGGATTCACATACCTAACCTCTAATGAGGGAGAAACGGTACCAATAGCATACAAATCCCATTTGTACACAGAAGCTGAAAAAAACATTCAGTATAAAGGAAAACATTGTACATGCGGTCCAAACAGCTATAGCAAAGGAAAGAGCCCAGGCCCAAGGCAGAAGGATTACTGTTATAACAGCAGAATCAGCTTTTGAGGCATTAACAAGCCCATGTAATTTACCTACTATGGCATTAAATCCAAAATGGATACAATGGGAAAATTCCCTTGCTACAGACAAAATAAAATACTACTTTGGCCCGAACATGAAAAAATTTAAAAATCTAGAATATGAAAGAGAATATCCTCTGCCAATCGACATTCTGCCCATACGACAGTACGCCTGTGTAATATATACAGACGGACATGCTCAACCCTCAGTTTGGGGAAAACTAGCCTATAACGCCACATGCGAGATTTTAAAAAACGTGTGGCGCGGAGGAAAATTGAGACCTCTGGTAACAAAATCACAATCGGTAGAAAATAATTCAGAACAACAAACTGAAATAATAGCGTTAAAACTGGCGCTAGATAATGCCGATCGCGAATTCCTGACACTAATAGTGTGCGATTCGTATTACTGCGTCAAATCATACAATAACGATTTACAGAAATGGGTTCAAAACGGTTACAAAGATGACACAGATGCCACAATCAAGCAAAAATCGCTTTGGGAACAAGTAGTTCTTTTACAGAAAGAACTCCCAAAGACTCACGTGATACACTCACTGAGTCATCAGCGTGATGGCGTTCACGTTGCAGGGAATTCATTGGCTGAGACAGCCACAGCGGAAGCAACTAAATCGGCTTCCGTAGCTACAAAAAAGCGTTCAGGAAAATACATTGACGGGGAAACAATGCTGGCGGTGAAAACGTCATCAAAAGACGACTACTCAGCGCTACCCATCAACTATCCACTCAATTATACATACATAATCGATGCAAACTCCGTTCCTTTAGCTCAAATCCCTGGAGTGGGGGATAGAGTAATTCCAAACACGAACAGGAGAGTCTTGTTAATAGCAGACGCACATATGGGTGAGGGTCTTAGACACATTAAGCTTAAGGATTCTCTGGAAGAATTACAATCAATATACTGGTGGCCAGGAATGAGCCTGGAACATCACATATTTGCAAAAAACTGCCCAGACTGCAACAGAGATCGCAGTGGCGACCGAGACGGTATATTACCATGGCATTTCGCTCCAGATTGGATTAAACAATAAAACCCATTATGAATAATGTGTCATATTAACATATAGAGACTATTTCTCACTTATAATGTAGACCCCAGCTCTCGGCTGACGTCTGAACTGTTATGAAAAGATTTGCGAGTCTATAATGGCATATACGCTAGGAGCATGCTACATTCTGACCAAAGTCTTGCCTTTAGCTCTCGAGCTTATAGGGGGGTAGGGCCAGCATGGGCATTACATTGCGGGACTCTTCTCACTTCCTTCCTGAGGGAAACGGGATGGTGTAAAGAAAAAACCAAGGCATAAAGCAATCTATAATGGTAAAGGTATTAGGTTCGGGAGCTGGGTGGGTCAAGCATTTAATAAGTGTCCAACGTAGTCTTAATAATCTGCCAAGAAATTCTCTGAGAGGTCTCAGTCCATACGAACTATTGTTTGGGACTAGAATGTTAATCCAGGACCTCGATAGTCAAACTTCAGTGGTTAAAGAAAAATGCTTTGATATCAAAGATCGTTTGGCTATTTTACAGGACTTAAATGAAAAAAGAAAAGACCTGAGCAACATAAAATTGAAACAACAGCCAACAACCACTGAAGAGAAACCACCTGTCCCAGCAAGGCCTGTCTGGATTCCAAAAATCGGGGATCTGGTCAGAGAGAAGATCGCGGTAAAGAAGGAATTTGGGCCTTCTTACAGAAAAGCAGTACCTGTCTTGGCTATCAACGGGACAAGATCAGTAGTATTACCGCCCCTTGCTGGTAAAAAGGAGAACCGAGTTGTATCCATCGACCTGGTTAAACCACAATCATGTGGCCGATAACAAGTAGTAGGCCAAGTGGACTCCCAAGAAGTAGCAGAACACCAAAGTTTGCTACAAATACAGAGGTTCAAACTGAGAGACTAATCACCTTTGATAAACCTACAGTGAATCAACAAGGACTATACAACAAAGCCATTGAACTAAAACCTCTTGAAACCCAAATCAAATTCTTACATCAAGAAACACCAATCTACAATGATGTAACCACTGACTATGCTAATGAAACAAAGCAAATTCCAAAAGCAAAAAGGAATCCAGAAGCAATTGAAACAATTGACAGAACAGCATCAGGCTACTTCATCAACTTCGATGATTCTTCTGAGGATCCAAGTGAACCTGAGGAACAGCCAACAACAACAACTTTTAAAGACAAAGCAAAGGAACTTTTTCATCAACTAAAAGAAACCTATCTGATATCTCCATGGATTGAAATTGGGGTGGCACTAGGTGTATTCGTCCTCATACTTTGGCTCATCATGGTACTATGCTTGGGACATTTTATTGAGGGAAAATATGTTACAATGGACACAGCAAGTCAGAAAATCAACTTGGTCCTAAAACCACACAAGTCTTCACACATCGAGAAAAGAGAACTTTCTTCAGTAAACTTCACAGCCAATCCTATACCCGGTGGGGTAGCATGGGACAAAACTGATTACGAAATCTATGGTCCAGTCGAGCTCCTGAAGTATCCTCATCAATTCAAGATTTCATTGAGTTACTTTGTGAAACCAAGCACATTCGCTGATGATTGGGACTTTGAAAGTATTAATGATATGATGTCAGATCTAGTGATGTCAGCTAAATTTACAGAACATGATTATTTACAGGGTTCATCTAATTATGACCAGATGTATTGTTACAACCACTATGGTCACCATTATCTGCATAAATCTGCTCAACCTAGAAATATTTTTATTTATAACCAATGGGAACATTGTGCTACTCCGCCAAAAGGCAGTTCAAAAACATTTTATGAAAAATGTTCTCATTTCTCAGGGTTCAACACGAGTGATGCAGAAACATTTTATTTCAAATTGTTAAATAGGACAGGAATGAAAACCATGCTTACAAACACAAAATTATTCTATTCAGAGACATTTTTTGAAAAAATGAAAACATTCGGTTTTGATTTCTGGAACAATAATATTGAAACAAAAACGATCTGGGGTACAAAAGATTGGCAAGTGCAAGGTATAGAATCATTATTTAGAGCCTGCATGATCCCAGAACAAATTATATTCTTGAATGATACAATTCAACAGACAACCTGTCTTGGCCTAGCCAAAATTAAAGACTTAAACAAACCGTCTATTCCAAAACCAACACCTGACAGTAATAGCACTACAGATGTTGAGATAGACGTATCCCGTATTTTAAACCAATACAGAACGAATCCAGATTGGAAAAAATGGTTGATCTGGCCCACAGACACAAATAACTGTCAAGATAGATTCCTGAACAAAATACAGGGGTTCACATTGACCAGGCCAGACCCTAGATACTCCCAGAGACAACATCCAGGGATTGTAACTACTTACAGTATAGGGAAACTCTGCCTCGAATGGCTACATACATCCACACTGGTTGAAATTAAGCAACACTTGACTTTACTTAAAGAAGGTGCTGACTTGCGTGATTTCAGGTTGGGACCACGCAAACAGCGTCAAAAACGTTTCATAGCGGCCTCTATATATGCAGCTTACAACGAAGCTTGGAAAGAAACTCAAATTGAGACAGCAGAGAGAATACGGGAAATTGACCGTGTTAATTTGGAAAAATCACTTTCTGTTGTAGACAATGGGTTAATGACTTCCAGAATATATTCACTGGACAGTATTGTATCATCTGCAATCGATATAATAGAGCAAGACTTACTGATGTTGCAACACGGTCAGTCCCAATTACGTTCTATTGTACAGCTTGGCTGGACGTTACAAAATCTGCGTTCAGGCTACGTGCCTTGGCGTTTAATCAACACAACGTCATTATTCAGTATCTTTAACCTTACTGATACACAAATCAGCTTGGCACAAAAGGGTGCTGATTATACAATTCTGAGCATTGAAAAACTTGAGAGATTGCCATTGACAATGTCAGAACGACCTGTCATTGAATGGATAATACACGGAATCATAACTATTCCAATAACGACTTTCCAGTTTCGATACTGCCAAAAATATATACAGGCAGGCCAGTATGAAAGGTTGGATAAAGGATACATTAAGTCAACATGGAACTTACCTTAAACACACACATGTTACAGTAATAAAGGACAGAGTGTATTTCTTAGTGGTAACAATTGTGAAAAATCACTAAGTGGTATACTTCTGTGTCAGGGTATAAGTTTACATGGGGCCTGTGAGGGGACTTCAAATAACCTTTCATGTCACCAGCTCGGCACACCTGCAACGAAAATAGAACCATTCTTTAGAAGACTTTCTAACGGGAGTTACATTCTAATTGTGGATCACAGATGTTGTGGCTTGCTGCCAGGAAACCCTTATCTAGTGAGCGTGAGCTCCATGGTCACTTGTTGTGAGAGAGTATTGTTTCCGAATGACACTCCAGACAGGGAGGGAAAAATCTGGCCCAGTTTGAATATCTCTTCTATTCGAATTGATACTTTAAGCAGAATGAAGACTGTGCTCCTACAGACGCCAACTCATTTGACGTCATCAAAAGAAACGTATGATCTCCAAGTTGCAAGGACAACGGGTGAGATACATGCATTGTTATCAACAAATTTCCCCCTACACTTCGCAGAAATGCTAAACGAAATCTTAAACATTTCTGATACAAGTGGTATCGCGAGTGTATTTAAGACCGTTTTTTCGGGACTGTTGACACCATTCAAAGCAGTCCTGGGTATTTTTCCTAATTTCGTCCATTCCATCTTTGGCGGACTTCCACGCCTGTTGGGACTAGTAGCAGGCATTTTATTTTTGCTACTCTTGCTTCGTTATGGCAAGCCCTGTCACAGACAAGACTCCAGCAACAATGGAAGAAACAATCCTAGCTATACGCTACCGGGACCGCATAACTAAAGTCCTTGGATTAGCCCGGCTACGAGATCTGAATATGACCTGGTTTCTTTCGTTCAGACCCATATGGCAGAATTGTGTTATGCCTGTATTGAGGTGCATGCTATGCGGCGAAGAATGTGTGTTGGACACCTGTCTTACACTACAATCAGAAGTACCATTGGATGCAGATACTTTGTTGGGTCCAGTAAAGGCTCATGCATTGTGCTGTCCCCAGCGGCTACCTATCCTGATGACGGCATTCGTGGAGACTTCACCACTACGATTGAAGGGTAGTGAAGTACAGGATGAGAGCAGCATCAACCAGGTACGGCCTTCTGTAAGCAATGCTGATCGAAACATCACTGAAAGCGAAAATGCGCACGACTGCATGATAGCGACATTTTCCAACTTGGTTGAACTTTCACCAGAAGCGGTAGACTGTTTTTTCGAGAGTCTGTCTGAAATGATGTTTTCACCAGAACAGAGAGAGTGACTTTAAACGAAATTGTACACAGCGTCCCCATAACTCTGAATTTGGCCTTCAGCTTTGTGAAAACAAAGCGACTGTGAACTATTTTTTCTCTTCTCCCCTGACAAACTAGAACTTTTTCAAATCCAAAAATATTTCCCTTTTTGCACTTATCTTCTGCTTAAAGTAAAACTATTCTTAGAGAACAGAGCTTCTATTTTTAGGAACTCTAGAAACATTACATTACCTCAACCTCTAGCTTATTTACAAGTGTTTGTATTTATATGTGATGAAGTGGTCTCGCACTTTTTCTTCTGTATTAAGAGCCATTTCATGTGTAATTTTCGCAAATCATTCATGCTGATATAAAATGTGCATCTCTTTTTTGAATGATTATACTGCTTGAATGCACACAGTACCTATACTCATTTCGTGTATTTCGCATAAGCCATTTTTCAAATGCAAAGAAAAAAAAATGTATTTTGGGGTGGTTCGGTATACACATGCACTGTTAGTTATGTTTACTACTGCTTGGGTTAGTAAATAAGTACATAAATGCGTGGAGTGGGTGTAGTGTGTTTATATAGGGACCTATATCGATACTCCTATTTCTGACCCTTGTCCGGTTAATAAATCACTAATATCCATACAAAGGCACAGAAACCCGCTTTCAGATTAAGTCATAGCGCATGCTATCACATTAAGCAAGCACTATTCCTCCAGCCCCCTAGAAAGCACATCGAGTTCTCAAAACAAACCAAACCACCAGCAGACCTGGGAAATCCCCCGCAGCTATTGTTTTGATTTCGTTCGAGAACTCCTGTAAAGAATGTAAGAACGACCAGTTCTTATGACATCCTTACTGACGTTTTATGTCCATCCTTACGTCAAACTCGGCACCCTTCAGGTATAAATATACCGACGCTGCCCTAAGCAAAGACACGGTGGTGATGAGCTTGGAGCAGCGCTACTTGCCGGAGAGCCCAGCTGATGCAGGAATCCCACGGACGCTGCCCCTCCCTTTTGACGCGCTGAGAGAGACGCTGTCTTTTCTACTGCAGAGAAATCCAGCCTCCGGCGTTTCCGGCTTGCCCTCGCGGGTAACTGGGATACTGAGTCCTGAGAGAGAGATACCAGCCCTCCTGCCTTCTAAATCCCAGGTACTGAACTGACTAACCCCTTACAGAGAATTCTTGAGTCAGACCCTTGGCAAAGCAAACTTAACTTAAACTGCTACTTATTTACTCCCTCCCACGTATTAGGCTTAGGTCAGGTACACCGGGGTAGGCGTAGTTAGAAGCACCAGTTGAGTACGATTAGTCAATGTATATATGTATGTATAACTTTTATCCATTTTAAAGTATCATATGGCTAAGAAACCATATCAATGCTTTTACAGTATTATTTTATAATCCTGCTTTTACTGTATGCACTTTACTTAACTATAAGTATTGCAATCATAGCGATTCATTTCTCTTGTATGAGAAAAGAGACTGATCAATAAATAACACCTTTTTTATTGAACACGCCCATCTCTTCCTTTTCTCTACAATCTGGTGAAACTAAGTATGCACGTACTGACTGAGTAAAATAATTGTCTTTTGTTTTCACACAACTCTAGAGATATACTCTTGATTAGGGAGAGCAAAGTTGTCATGTTCTATGGTTGTCAGAAACTAAATCCCTTCTTGTCTATCCAGGGAGGTTAAACTCCTCCTTGCCTATTCGAGAAAGTTTCTAGTGAACTCTGAGCTATCTGGCACACAAAACTTTAAGTCTAATATCGTCAGTAGAAGACCTAGTTAACCTCTGTCCTACGTCTATACTATTGAAGATATTATTCCAATGCGCAGAGCCTATTGGGATAATAGGAACTACACTACAAGGCATGGCAGGATCGTATCATCTCGTCAACTAGACGGTCCATGGCTGGGAACCATACCTTGCTTCTCAGGCGGGCTTTCGTCTTGGCCATTCCCTGGTGCCCTATGTGCGCCAGTGCTAGTACCCTCTGTTAAAGGTTCTCAGGTATTTCGATCAAATGTCCTCTGAGAATGACCCCTTCGTCCCCCCCGCTCAGCTCGTTTCGGATTTGCCACAACTGTTGGCGCGAGTGGCTTACTTCCAGTCGAAGGCTTTGAGCTCCATCTAGAAAATGGGCCCAGCGGTTTCCCTCCAGAGCATGATGAACTCTCGCTAGTGTCTCATCCGTTGCGGTCGCTTCCCCAATCTCCTTCAGCGTCATGTTTTCTGGGCACGCTGCTTGCGAGATCATGTGAACGAATTCTTCTGCTTCCGTTCTTTCCTCTGGCGGGGAACATTGGCCGGTGGCTTCGGGATGGCGTGATAGATAATCAGCCGGGTTGTGCGCACCAGGTCGGAAGACAATCCTGAAGTTGTATCCTTGTAGCTGGATGGCCCAGCGCTCAATCCGTGGGGGTGCCAGCCTGGAGGACCCCGTGAACAATGACAGCAGCGGCTTGTGGTCCGTCACCACAGTGAATTCTTGGCCACACAGGTATAGGTGGAAGTGTTTACATGCCCATTTTATGGCCAGGGCTTCTCTTTCGATTTGGGCGTACCGGGTCTCAGTGTCAGACAATGCTTTGCTGGCGTATGCTACTGGCTTCCACACCTCCGGTCCATGTTCTTGCAGGAGCACTGCACCCAGGCCTACCGGGCTGGCATCCACAATCAGCTCGGTTTTGCGACGAGGTTGGAAGTAGGCCATCACGGCCGTGTCCAGGAGATTTGCTTTAATGTCCTGAAAAGCTTTATTTGCTGCTGCTGTCGACTCCCACTTGTGGTCTGAACGCGTGAGGGCTCTTAGGGGCTCAGCGAGCGCTGCCAGGTTAGGTATGAACCGGCCACAGTATGTGGCCATGCCCAGGAAACTGCGCACTTCGGTGGGGTTCTTTGGAGTGCTCGCAGCCTTGATCGCTTCTGCCTTCTTGGAGTCAACTTTCAGTCCTTCCCTCGTGAATGTGTAGCCAAAGAAATCTATCGACTCCTGATAAAAGGAGCATTTAGACCGGTGTAGGGTCAGTCGACTGTCTACGAGCCTTTGAAGGGTTGCCCTCAGGTGTGCAGGGTGTTCCTCCAGCGTCGCCGAGTATACTAGAATGTCGTCACTGAGGTTGATTACTCCGCTCAGCCCGGATAACACTTTGCGTATGGCATTTTGAAACACCTCTGCGGCGGAGGAGACACAAAAGCTCAGCCGTCTGTAGCGACGAAGTCCTACATGGGTTGAGAAGGTAGTTATATACCTACTCGCTGGTTCCAGTTCAAGTTGATGGTAACCCGAGTTGAGGTCCAGTTTCGAGAACCATTTCGCCCCATTCAGGTCGGCCACTATGTCGTCCATGGTGGGGGTGATGTGTCTCTCCCGCTTAACGGCCGCATTGGGTAACCTCATATCCACGCACAACCTGATCGCCCCCGGTTGTTTGGGTTTGGGTGCTACTACCAACGGGGAAACCCAGGGTGTCGGGCCCGACACCTTTTCTATCACTCCGAGATCTTCCAACTTCTGGAGTTCTTCCTCTACCTGGGGTCTCAGGTTGAACGGCACCCGTCTGTGTCAGAGGGCTACTGGCCGTACTGATGTGTCGATATGCAACTTGAACTTCCGTCCTTTGAGTTTTCCGAGACCGTGGAACAGTGCTGGGAAATCCTTCAACAGGGTGTCTGCATGTGCCTGGTGCACCTGGTTTGCAAAGAACACGAGTCCTAGATCTTCTGCCGTGTGGCAGCTCAGAAGGGTGCCCTTTTTCCCTTCCGTGATATGAAAATGTGTTTCAGTGGAGTAATCGCCATTTACAACGGTCGTCTGTATTACTCCCCTCAGTGGTAGTGGCTCGGTGCCGCCGTAGGTATAGATCCTCACGTTGGAAGGTGCAAGGGGTGGCTTGGGAGCCATCTTATCGTACTGGTCTGAGTCCATCACGTTTACTGAGGCCCCCGTGTCTATGAGGGCTTTTACCTCGGTGCCTTCTATGGATATTGAGCACATGGGCGGTGGCCTCCTTTTGGTGGATGCTCTGCTGACGTAGGAGATGACATAGACCTCATCGTCCTCGTCGTCTTCATACCGAGGTCGCCTATCTTGGGCTTGACTATCTGGGGGAGGTAGTTCTTGGTCTAGCGACATCTGATGAATGTGTTGCGATACTGTCCTAGGCCTTGGACCTGCTGGTCTGTACTTTCCTCCTCGACATACTGCAGCAAAGTGGTTTAGCCGCCCGCATTTTAGACACGTCTTTCCTTTCGCTCCACACGTTGCTGTTGCTGGGTGAGCTTCACCCCAATATCCGCATTTGCTCCCTCAGGAGGTGCGGCTCGTGGGGGTCTCCCCTGGATAGCGTCATCTTTCTCCTCTTTGATCGGCGGTGTTCTAGCAATTGCTGGTGCAATTACCGAGGTACGTAGAGCAACCTACATCTCTTCCGCTCTCGCGTCCGATAGCTCGTGTGACCTGGCTAGAATTAGTATCTCATCTAGCGATATGCCTGGTTGGTGGAGAATGAGTTTCCTCAATAGCTTTGACCGGCAGCCCACTATGATTTGGTCTCGGACTTCTTCCCTCGGGCTCGTGAACGGGCAGGTGCTGGCCAGCCGGCGCAGCCTGGTGTAATATATGTCCACAGATTCTGACCCAGTCTGCCACGCTCTTTTGAATTTGAACTTCTCAAAGTCGTTGTTGAGTTGGGGATCAAAATGAGCGCCTAGCGCAGCGACCGCAGCGTCGTCGCCGTGCTCGGGTCAAGTATTGGGGAGCGATTCAAACAGATCGTAGATCTCAGGACCTCCATATAGGATGAGAAGCGACCTCTTGACTGTCCCATCGGTCTCTCTGGTGCCTTTAAAGTAGAGGTTTAGTCTTCCGATCCACGTCTTCCATCTTGACGCCGCTGTCGCAGGATCCGCCGCCTCGCTAAATGGGGGAATTGGCGCTGCGCCCGAGTGGAGGTGGCTGGGTGGTGTCGGGGCTCCAGCCTGGTTCTGGCCTGGTGGTGGCGGTGCGATCATCACAGGTGGTGGTGGGGCGACCGCTGCTGGTATATTCTGCCCTGCGCCATCTTGGCCTGCGCCTGGCACTGTGTTGGACATGACTCAGTCCCTTTCAGGCCTTCTTGTGCTCCTTCGCATTGGTCCCGGCGCGCAAAACCCTCTTGCGCGGGTGGTTGGGCTGGCCAAGGTTTGTTCGCTTTGTGCTGATGTTGAGGCTGACCCTCTTCCCCCCTGTTTTGGGGCTTCCTTTCCTGGCCCAATATGAGTGTGGGCTTGGGGCGCTGCAGGAATGAGGCCAGGAGTGTTCTTTCAGTCTCTTGACTTTGCCTGTGCTTGTTTGCAGTGTGTAGTCTTCTCTGCCGTCTTGTTGGAGCCAGGGGGCAGCGTCCCCACTTGCCGGTGTAGATCGTGGCCTTCGCGCTACTGGGGGCGAGCCTTGGGCCTCCCAGTGACCACGTGTGTCTCTGCTGCTTGTGCTGCGCGGTGCTCCTCCCCTTATCGAACGGGTGCGCCAGCACTTCCAGGCCTCTGCCTGTACAGAGGCGCGCGGGCGGGCAAAAGCAGACTCACCCGCACCTCTCGGGGCCAGCCAGCCACGAACAGACCCACCGGCAAGTCCCGCCAGCTGAAGGCAATCCCGACGGGGAGACGCGTGGGCGGGCCTCAAAGCCGGGGCCGATACAGGAGTTCAGGCGGGTGGGCTCCGCGGCAGGCAGCAAGCACACCGTGGAGCTGTATACAGAGGTAGCCAGGCACGCGTGAAGGTAGGCCAGCCTCGTCGCCAGTGTGGAGTGTCAGGTCGGGGCCTAACACGTGGTAGAGGGGGTTCACAATAAGGGACACATGCACTGGTATGCTGGTTAGCCGGAAAGACCCTGAGCGGTCTGCCGCCCTCTTTATTTATACCCCGGTGCGAGCCCGCCCCGGGGTATGCGTGGATGCGTGTTGGTTTGGCAACATTGTATAGGAGAGCCCGTGTGGCTCTCTACAGGTTACTCTCCTCAATAGATTCACAACTTTGCTCAATTTTCAAAGACATTACAGGGATTAACCCCCAGTGACGCAAGGGAACAGTACCATGGAATGATGATTGCCTGCAATTCTCCCTAGAGCTGAGACACTCTTTCTGTACTACACCCGCTCCCAGAATGTCTGCTTATGAGAAATACTTATTTATATTCTGTTATGAGAAAGAAGGGTGCTCACTTTCCATTGTTGTACATCAACACGGCAATGATAAAAGACCAATTGCATTTTTTAACTTATTGCATCCAGTCACTACTGCACTCCCAGAGGGATTGAAATCCATTGCTGCAGTTTCAACTGAAATTGCTTAAATGGACCTTATTGTGATGGGTCATAGCTTGATGGTGGAATGGCGTTAGTGTCCCATTCAGTAGCTAAATCTTTAATGAGAGCTAAGACACAGTACATAGCTGATTCAAGATTGACAAAGCATTAATTGGCTATTTTTGCAGCACCAAATAATTAAATTTAAAGGTGAAATATTTTGATTCCTGGTACTCTTTTGCTAGCTCAGAATATTTTTACAGACTGGTATAATAATCAAAATAGTAACAATGACTGCTTTGATGTGACTGAATTTTGCATCAAACAAAGAGCTGGCATTCGGGATGTACAACTTGATGTAGTTGATTTTCTTTTGTCGATTGTTCATGTTTAACCAGATAATCAAAGTTAATTTATGAGCACCATGTACAGTTCGCATGGTAATATGCATATTGGAAGCATCATATTTGTGTAATGTAACTTTGGCACAATCAGCAGAATTGATTGTCATTACCAAAGTTTGTTGCATATCCAATTATTTGAGTATTACCATTTGCTTCCAAAGTCAGTATTGTTTTGGTATAGTCCATGATTTTGGCCAATAGTGGTCACAGCATGAATTCATGAATTCTGCTTGCACCACAATATACAATCGACCTCACATTCTTGATTTGCTGTTTGCTGTCAATTTGCAATGAAGGGCTGCTGTGACAAAGATGAAACTGATCTTAATTGTGTTAATGCAATCTATTGATGAACCCAAGAATGTCCAGAGCAAGGTAACAAATGAGGAAAAGAAAAAGTTAGAAAAAACAGGACGTAAACTAGATGAAAATGATTTGTGGAAAAGTGCAGATGGGAGGTTTGTCTTGTCAGATTCATTGTTACAGCATGTGCTGATGCTTTAACGTGGCCCGACACATGTAGGACTTGATGGGATGATGCGGCTTTTCAGAAGATTTGTTTAATCTTTATTTTAGATCTGTTACTGTGATTGTTTTCCCCAGAAAGGCATTTTATGTCAACACAGTATTGTCAGGAAAAGGACACATATAGCAACAAGCCACATAGTTAGAAACAGATGGTCGATTTTACAAGACTGCATATTAGATTACTTTGTTTTATAAATGCAAAGATGCAATTGCTTAAAATATATTTTAGTCATTTTTTTTTCAAAATAATTTCAGGCATATCCAACATGCAAATGGGATAGACTGACAGCTGTAAAATTATTATGAGGGGATTGATTCTGAGATTTGGAATGCCATTTGCCAATGATTCAGAGAAGGGCACACATTTTATGAATGAATCCTCGAAAGGCGTCTGCAGAGATTTAAATATTGATCAAAATTTCCACTGTAGTTATCATCCAGAAGCATAAGGAGTGATAAAGAGGCTAAATGGTGTAATAAAAGCAAACAAAGCAAAGTTTTGTCTCGACCTCACTGAAATGGCCAGAGGTAATTCCCTTAGTGTTGTTGAACATGAAATGCATCCCACAAAGTGCTGGTGAAATGAGTCCAGAAAGAGCAATGAGACTTCCAGTTGTACCATCAATAGCTTTGATAAAAATGACGGTTGACTTGCTCTTAGATTACTGCAAATGTCTATCTGATACGGTATGCTCTAGCTCTCATCCTGCAAATCTTGCTACACTATCTGCGTCTTATTAACAGTGGCATGATCTGAAACAAGGCAAACTGATCCTGTTGAAGAAACATGTAGCAAAGTGTTGCTTGAAGCCTCTAGGGTATGGACCTTACCAAGGCATTCTGTTGACAAATGCGGCTATGAGGTGTGGAGGTTTGCTGAAGTGGACCCATACATGTCCCATGAGAAGAGTGTGTGCTCCAGATGAAGAAATAGTAAATTCCCAAAGACAACTTTGAGTTTAATGCATGAATCCAGATGGGGGAGAAAAAGAGAAACAAGAAGACAGAATGAAGAAACACAAACTCAAACATTTTGAAATTTTCAAGCAAACACTGAGCAATTACATTTTTGAGCAATGATCAATGAATGTGTCCACGGGACAAGTGCGGGTAAGGAGAGGTACGAGGCAGGGATGTCCCTGCTCACCACTGCTATTTGCCATGTACATGGACCCACTGGTACGTAGAATAGAGATGTGTGAATCAATAACTCCATTACCTACGCGAACTGGTCAGTGTAAAATACTAGCATACGCCGATGATGTTGCAGTGATTACACCGACCCCAACGGAGGCTATTGTCCAGATTGAAATCGAGGCCCTGAGGTTTGGGGAAATCTCGGGCTATAAACTTAACACTGCTAAGACACAGATAATCAAAAATTGTCATACTATCTGTACAGATAGCCGAGTGATTCAGGCAGGAACATACTTAGGGGTGATTATTTCGGCCGACCTGGATAGCTTAGTGGAAAAGAATATAACCCCTCTCATTAATAAAGTGCGGAAGGACCTGGATAGGTTAGATAATTTACACTTAACTATCCTGGGGCGAACGAACGTAGTAAAGATGCTAGTTCTACCTAAGTTCCTTTATTTTTTCAGAGCAATACCTTTATTATTTGAGACCAGGGTGTTTAAGAATATTGAACATTTGATTAATAGATGTATCTGGGCAAAGGGGAAAACCAGGAGGGCAATCAGGTTTCTGACACTTCCACGGGAAAGGGGGGGGTGGGCTCTGCCAGACTTAAAGCTATATTACTGGGCAGCAGCCCTGCAAAATATGGTAGGTCTGGTGGGAGGGGCAGAATCTGAAGGTAGGACTGAGTTTGGTTCATTGGCAATATACGGTCTTTTATTGGGGTCAGAAGCAGAGAATGTACTGTTGAAATATACGGAACCTAGTTATTTCAAAAGGACACGGTTCAAGACGCTTACCGCGGCGCATGCAGTTTGGAAAGCTTTCGCTAAACGGTCTGAACTAGGGAGGTATAATTTCTATACCAGATTAAAAGAAAACCCAAATCTGCCAGAGGAGGTTTTTGCTGGCCCCATATTTATAGAATGGGAAAGGAAAGGAGTTAGAAGGGTAGGAGATGTGTTAGGACAGCAAGGGGTCTATCAGTTTTCTGAATTACAGGCAAGATACGCCCTAGACAACAGACAATTTTATAAATATTTACAAATAAGGAGCTTTTTGTACAATAAAAAGGGAGAACCATCAGGTTTCAGTAAAAATTCAATAATGGAAGTGATCCAAGCAGGGGAGGATTGTACAATAAACAGATTCTACTCTGAATTGTTAATCTCAAAGGAAGATGATACTGAAAAATGGGCAAAAAAATGGAAAAACAGTTTGAATATTAGTGAGGAAACTTTTTATTTGTCTTTAGAAAGGGGATATAAATTGTTATGCTCAGCGCCCCTCCAGGCACAACATTATAAAGCTATATACCATCTCTACCATACTCCTGCAAAAATAGCTCAGTGGGGAGGTATAACAGGAACTAATTGTTTTAGGTGTGGAAACTTAAATGCAGATCTGGTACATGTGTTTGCAACATGCCCCCAACTGCAGTTGCTGGAAAAAGGTATCGAGGGCTTTATAAATAAAATATTAGGAACTGATATTTCCTTAACTCCCTCGATAATTCTCTGAGGAGTGAAGGAGAATGAGGGGCAACTGCAGGGTGGGGGGAACTTTTGTTTGTAGCAATGTCTGTTATGAGACTCTGCATTGCATCTGCATGGCTGGACCCTATGCCACCCTCATTTCATCACTGGCTGGCTAAATTACTTACAATATATAATATGGAGACTGAGATATATGCAAGGAAGGGGAAAAAGGGAAGGAAGCTTGGTAAGCAAATATGGGATTCCATTACTCGGTGGAAAGAAGGAAGTATAGACTAAAATGCTAAATATTTAGTAGTAGAACTGCATAGGCTTACTGTACATTTGAAAAAAACAATAGAGGAGTAACCCCTCGTGGGTAGGGAGAATAATAACTCTCTGACAATGAGCACTAGTGCTCTGGTTAGCACATTTTGCCCCAACCTGTTACTGGATAAAGCATATCCTTATAGAAGACCCCTCACTCACCAACCTAGTTGGTGACATGCTTCATCATCGGGGTCCCACCCCATAGGCCGAGTGCCTACAGGGTGTGCTGCGACACCTGATTACAGTGGAGCTGGTTTCGTTTTTTATGTGTACAAGACTATCAAGATTGTGTATAAAAAAGGGCCAACACTACTCACTTCAAGTATTTATTCTTGAGCGCTTGAACCCTTAGTAAAAATAAAGTGTGGCACCTTTGCCTAATTAGGAAGGCTTTGGTGTCAAAAAGTCGTGTTAAAATATATAAAAATAGCGAAAGTGTGCTATGTGAATGTGAATATACAAAACTATTGTTTTAAAAGGTCTACATGTTTCAACCCAAACATGGATTCAAGGGTTTTCGTCAGGACCGTGGGTGATTTGAACTGGGTGGTCCGCCCACGCTAAGGAGCGTCCTGCCCTAGTTCAATTTAGAGATCGTAAATAGGGATCTCGTGCAAAAAGGTGCGTTTTTCACTTTTGAAAAAACCTGTGAAAAGACAGGGAAACAAAAAACAGGAAGGGGTCACACACAGGGGTAGACAAAATGGATTGTGCCACATATAACATATATATTCATGATTATTAGGACAATCATAATATCCACGTGTGGAATCATACCAGCATATCACTATCGTGGTTTTGAACATATCTATTGCGTGGTTGGCAACAGAACTATAGTGAAAAATGCCGGGAGGTGCCTTTCAATCAAAGGGCAGGCGCCAAATGGGGGGTGTCGGTATGGTTTGGCGTCTGGGATACGTGAAAATCAGGGGTCGATAAATGGGAGAGTGACCTGTTAGCGTGCTGCGCTGTGAACGGCTGCCAAATAAATGTGAGCAGTCGTGAAAAAAGACCGTCTCAATGAATATTGAAGCGGCTGGTTATTAGGTGCTTACGCTTGAAAGCGAAACTCTCGCTTCATAGGCACCAGCGTTACCAAGTGGACAGGATTCCGTCTCCTGTAGGTGAAAAAACAAGTTTCCAGTGTCAGCGCTGTGATCAAAGCGTAATGACAATCGAGTGTTGCCCCTGGAAGAAATAGTAAATAATGCAGGCAATCGTTCCCGCTTTGCGGTCTTTCAAGAGTACTTACTTGTCGCTTCTGTTCATCAGACCGATTAACCTACTTGGTTCTTGCTCGGCGTGCCCCGTGGAGTGTCTCCGGTGCCTGTTTGCCGGTAATGTGAACACTTCCTTGTTGGGCGTGGCCGGGTCACGTGTGGTGAGCACGTGATCTGGTTGTGGCCAATCACAATCATCGGTGAACACTATTGTAGGACTAGCCCGAGTAAAGCAAAGTGTACATTGTCATGGTAACAGGTGCAGTGATCGGGCGGACATCGCTCATGTTGCTGAGCCGTAGTTCTGGGGTATTTTTTATCGTTTTTCTAAGCACATACATGGGAGTAAATGGGCAATATTTACAAGGTGTTTAGTATGCAGAGATTACTTTCAGGACATAGGAAAATATTTTCGTTTGGAAGGTATGACAGAAAAGGAACAGCCATAAGATGACTTCGTCTGGTGGGTTCTAGATTCTATCCTATCTCAGTACATTGTTCCACGGAATATTATCATTTAAACCGGTTTTGTGCGTGGAAAGTCTATAGACCCACCTCTGTTCCTTCTCATATAGGCGTTTGTCTAGGTTTGTACCGGGTTGTATTTGTTCAATTATTGTCCACTTTATGTCATCAGCAGTGTGACCTGCTGACAGAAAATGTTCAGTAAGCTTTGTATTTGTCTTCCTGCATCTGATGGTGCTCCTGTGTTCACCTATGCGAAGTTTTATTTTTCTACTGGTCATTCCTACGTAATGCAAGTTGCATGGGCATGTCAATCTGTAGATGACATTCTCGCTATTGCAGTTGGTCTGTCCTCTGATTGTCCACACTTTGTTAGGTTCCAACTGTAATGTTTTGGTATTTGTGGTAAAGGGGCAGACACTGCAACTTCCGCATTTGTAGTGACCAGTTACCTTAGGTAGACCCCATAGATTAGTTTGTGTTTCTTTTCTAGGGTGTTTCGCTAGGGGTCTGGTATTCACTACCGCATCTTTTATGCTTCTTGCTCTTTTGAAAGAGAATAACGGTTTGTTCCATCTTAGGTTGCCTGTATTCAGAATGTTCCAGTGCTTTTTTATTATTCTCGACACGTCATTGGATATAGTGTTATATGTTGTAACACATGTCAAAGGGATCTCTTCCGGGACCCTTTCGTTTGGTTCCAAAAGTGCTGCGCGAGGCTGATTACGAGCGCGCTTCTGGCTTTTCTGCAGTATTCTGTTTGGGTAACCTCGGTTTTGAAGTTTCTGAGAAAGATCTTTGGCTTGGCTCTTGTAGTCATCCAGTTCACTACAGTTCCTACGGATTCTAAGGTATTGCCCGTATGGTAAGTTTTCGCGTAGGGGTCTGGGGTGAAAACTTTCAAAACGGAGGAGGTTATTTTTGGCAGTAGGTTTGTAGTGGGTAATAGTAGTCAATTTCCCATCTTTTTTTGTGATTTTTACGTCTAGGAAGACCAGGGTGTCACTGCTTTTTTCATATGTGAACTTTAGATGATTGTCTCGAGTGTTTATCCAGTTGAAAAAAGAGGTTAGTGATTCCTCTGAGCCTTTCCAAATGGTTAGCACATCATCGATGTACCTACGCCATATCAGGAGGTTGGAGCTATAGGGGTTTGTATCGCTCAGAATGTATTTCTCTTCAAAATCAAATACATATAAACCCGCTATGCTTGGAGCAAAAGAACTGCCCATGGATGTCCCACCCGTCTGTAAGAATATTTGGCCCTCAAACTCGAAATAATTCCTTTTCAGTGCTAGCCTTGCACACTCGAGAATGAAGTTTTTGGGTGTTCTTGATGTCCATGTTTCTTTCTCTAGAGCTCTTTCTAGTACTTCCAGCGTTGCATCCTGAGGGATGCTGGTGTACAGGCTCTCAATGTCAAAACTCACCAGGATGGTGTCGTTATCCACAGTGAGTTGGTCAAGAATCTGTAGGAGGCTCTTTGTATCCTTTAGGTACGTGCTGGTTCTTTGCACCATGGCTTTGAAGAAAAAATCGCAAAATTGCGATAGTGGTTCAAGGACAGATCCCAAACCAGAGACAATTGGTCTGCCTGGCGGTGGTGTCCTGTTTTTATGTATTTTGGGGAGGGTATAGAAGTAAGGGATTTTCCCTTCGCTGTCGCAAAGGAAATTTGCCTCCTGTTTGGATATAAAACCTTCTGTTTCTCCATATTCCACTAGAGATGTTATCTCGCTTTTCAAGTCTTCTGTTGGATCCATTGGCAGTCTCCGGTAACTGTTGTCATCTGCTAGAAGTCGAAGACATTCGGTTTGGTAAGCTGTGCGATCTTGCACGACAATTCCTCCACCTTTATCTGCAGGTTTTATCACAATTGTTTCACAGTTCCGCAGGGTTTCGAGGGCGACCCTTTCCTGATTAGTCAGGTTCATAAATTGTTTCTTAGGTTTTGTATTCTCAATTTCATTGAAAACAGCCTGCTCGAATGTGGAAATTTCCACAGGTATCGAGTGTGGCGGAGGGGTGAAAGTGGCTTTGGTTCTCAGACCTGTTTCATTTGGATCAGGGTTCTCCTCAGTAATTGGCCTTTTTTCGAAAAAGGCTTTTAGTCTGAGTTTCCGAAAGAAAGATGAAAGTTCACAGTGGAGTCTGAATTTATCCAGATTTGCTGTCGGTACAAATCCTAAGCCTTTATTCAGGACTGATTCTTCGACTGTGCTTAGTGGTCTAGTTGCGAGGTTGGTTATTAGGTTCTCCGGTTGCTTGGTCCTGCTTGTTGCGGTCTGGGCTTGTTCTGGTTCGCACTCGGATCTTCGGCTGCCCAGTGTACCTGAGCTCCCTGGTTTTGATTTCTTCGTTTTCCCCTTCCTGTACATTTGACCATATAATGTGAATTTTCATTTACTTATCTATCTAATTGTATATATATATTTTTTTTTTCCTTGTCTGTTGAGCAATTATCATTATAAACTGGTAGAATGTATTAGACTGTAAGTACTAGAAAGATATGAAGTGCTTCTGATTGATTTACATTTATCTATTTTATTGTGACTGGATTGTTAATGAAGAAGAAAAAGTGAAATTAATATTATATTTTGTTTGGATGTAACATATTACCGTGCCCTGTATGTAAAATTTGGTGAAAAAATGTTCAATAAAAAAAAAAAAAAAAAAAAAAGAATGTTTCCTGATGAAAAAGTAAAGTGAACTGTTATCCAGTTACTTTGAAGCTTGAAGCTTTCCTTTTGAACTTTGCTCTTGATTAGTCTGAATTATCATGAATTAATTGATTTACTTTTTGTACATTGATATAGTGCTCAGAGGAATGTTTAAGAAATTAGGAATATGCATGGCTTTCCAAATAATTACAAAAGTTATATTTTCAGCTACCTTATTTGGTCTCTTGGTGCACAGATCTCCTCCTAGTGGAAAACATTAATATTTTTGTAATATTTGTCCAACTCCTAATTTATTGAGCTGAGCTTATTCTACTGATAGTCATAGATTAGAATATGTAGATGATTATGCTGATGAATTCAATTGTTTTACATATTTCAGTTAAAAAACTTTAGGAAAATATTGAATTAAGCAGATTGCTATATGTGTGGTCACTTACCCACTTTCTGTTACGAAAGGTGTAACATATTCAATCTCCTCTCTCATATTGACTATTTTATAACTCATTGATTTATTATCAGAACAATTTCGAAGAAGCTAATATAGATCTTGATATTCCTAAGAACTGTCTTCCTGAAATTATAAAATTGAGAGAAAATAAAAGTACTAAAGGTGTTATATGGTTTCATAGTATTAATACAAGAAGTAATACTATTAGGAATATGTGTAGATAAAATTAATATGAGAGTGAATTTAACAGAGAATATAACAAGAGAATTATGGAAGAGAATACATTTGAAGAGATGTGTTTTGATTCAAAAAGGAGTTTTGGTTGGAATTTCAAAAGAACGCCCTAGTATGAGAATTTAAAGGAAAGAGAGGGAATTGTATATATGCTGTGAATGAGGTGGAATTAATTCCATATATCTGCTTATGATAGAGATAATTGTTTGTGCACATAGTTATATGATCCATAATTATATTATAGATCAATTGTATTTGTTAGCTTGGTTTAATATTGTATTTGTTAGCTAGGCTTGATCTTATGTTTAAGAGCATTTATCTTGTTTGTAATGAGACAGTTTTTTCAACGCCAGGTTGAGCAGGGTTGTTTTTTTTGCCTTTTGTGGTTCCTAGATGTTATCATGCAAAAAGCCTGAGTGATGTGAGTCATGCAAAAATGAATACAGGAACAGTATAATAATAATAATACAATCTTTATTTGGATATAAAAATAACATCCTTAAAAGAGACACCAACAACAATACACAATGTAAAAGAGAAACTTAAAAACTAGCAGCACATAAGCAGCGACAGGTAGGTACTGGTCCGAAACATTATACAACTCCCCTTTGTAAGCAATCCAAATAGTATTAAACTAACTTTAGTAGGGGAGAAAGTTGTTGTACCAGTGATTGGCAGTAATGAGCTTGTGAACCAACAACTGCTAACAAATAATTACAAATATTAAAAATGAATACGAATGAAAATAGCAGCGACAGTTCAATAGCAACAGGTTGTGGGAAAATGCAATGGTAAAAAGGGTTTTTAACAGTTTAAAAATCTTGCAATTTGATTTAGGTTATCGACAGGAGGCGGTATACATGGCGAATGTAGGTTGTGAGGCCTATGTTTAAGGCTGTGTTTTCTGGGGTTAGGGCTGCGATAATTGCTTGCCTGCAAGACCGAATTCCCAGCCTGTTCCACTCCGCTTTCAATTTGAGTCTGCGCAGTGACGTAAATGCTGGGCAGAGACAGATCACATGCTCCATTGTTTCAACCGTTCTTCCGCACCCTCTGCACCATAGTACGTCGGACGTACGGCGCCAGCCTGGCAGATCTTTTAAAAATTGCCAGTCACCGAGTCTGATGGCCAAAAAACTAAGTTTTAGGTGCAGAGAATACGTGCATGCCAGATAGGATGCGGGGCCTATACGCCCGTACGAGTTCATAATAGCCCAGGCGTGTCTACGTTTGGCAAGGAGATTTTTATCAGTAATGAGAGAACTCATTCTAACACTTTTCTTGACAGTGCTTTTGAATACTGACACGCTGGGGTTAAGGTCCCATAGGTCGCCCGCAGAAAGTTCTAGAATGGAATCTTTAAAAAGGCGACCATACGAGCCCCCTGGGTTTTTCTTGATGATATCTAGCCAAACTAGTGACTCCAGTGAGCCTGCATCTGCTTGTCTCAATTTATGGCAAAAATTTAAAAACGTGCCAGTGCTAGAGACTTCATAGTTTAATAAGCCAAGTTCTAGCCTAATCTGAGCGGCAGAGGCACTTTTGGGCAGGCGGAGGACCTTTTTGTAGATTTTAGTGACATGTTGGTTTAAAATCTTATTTAGTTTACCCTTGAAGGTTTCAATGCCGTATGCCAGTGTCGGGCCAATTTTTGCTCTCATTACCTCAAGCAAAGGTGTTAGGCTTGGGCCGGCCAGTTTTTTTGAGAGCTTTGAGAGGGTCACCTGTAGGGTCACAGCTTTAACTGATATCTCCTTACGTTGTTTAGCAAGGTTGCCCCTTGAGTCGAGGTTAACCCCTAAGTGCTTCCTACTGCAATACTCATGTTGTTGTACATCCATCCTCCCCCTGCTTTTCTTTTTTTACCGAAGGTAACCACTTGTGTTTTCTTTAGGTTAACCTCTAGTTGATTTGCAGTAGTGTAATTGTATAATTTAGCTAAAAGCCTTTGTAACCCCACTCGTGTGAGACTAAAGAGCACTAGATCGTCAGCGTAGAGCAGGTTGCTTATGGGAGCTCCACCCATCTTTGGTGGGTGACTGTTGGTTTCTTCCAAGGCTGTTGGCAAATCAGCTATAAACAGATTAAAGAGAAGCGGGGCCAGCACACAACCCTGCTTGATACCCCTGGTTGTCATGATTTTCCGGGAGAGATGTGTGCCGGACCCCAGCTTCACCTGAACCCATGTGTCAGAATGTAACTGGATAATTGCCTCCAGTAGTTTTTGTGGGATTCCCCATTTCTTTAACTTTTCCCATAGTGCTGCCCTGGGGACTCGGTCGAAGGCGGCTTTAAAATCAACGAAACAGCAAAAAACCGCCCTGGATGTAGCGCAAACTTTGTCGACAATTATGGCCAATGTTAATAAGTTGGTCATGGTCCCGGATTTAGCAGTGAAGCCTGTTTGAGTCATTGGAATCAGATTTTTCACGTCCACCCATGCTCTCAATTCACTCAGGAGAATGCCGGCGTAATGCTTGGCCTCAATGTCCAAGAGAGCAATTAGTCTATAGTTATTTGGGGACGAGTGGGAGCCTGATTTATAAATTGGGTGGATTATTGCCCCACGCCAGGAGTCCGGTATAACTGAGGTTCTGAGAGAGTAGTTAAAAAGGTTAGTTAGATGACCCGACCAAAATGGTACATTTGATTTAAATAAAGTCTGTGGAAGGCCATTGGGGCCCGGGGTTCCGTCCGATCTTGCTTTCAACAATGCTGTAGTGACTCTTTCTTGGGAGATCTGAAGGACATCGGTGCATGAGTCCCAGCCACCGGTGGACCTGCTCCAGCTGTTGCTAGAACCTGTTTGCTTCAACCTGGGAGCACGCGTGTCTGTAAGCGCTGTTCCTTCTGGGGACTTAAAGTGCTCTGTCAGAAAAGTAAACCAACTGGCTTCTTGAATGTTAGCTGACCCAAAGCTGCAGTTGCTGGAGTTTTGACGATTAATTAAGGCCCAGAATTTTCTTGTGTTGCAGTTTTTGCTTTCCCAAAGTAATTTGCACCAGAATTCATTTTCTTGAAGTTGCTTTTCTTTCTTGACCGCCTGCCTGAACATTTTTTGTGCAGATTTATATGCCTTATGGAGCTCGGCGTCTCCCGGAGACTTCATTAAAGACCGCAGTGCGCAATTCCTATCTGTCTTTAGCGCCCTTGTTTCTCGTGAGATTGAATGCTGGCGACTGGCCGAGTCCGTCTGATGGTGGTGTTTAATTGGAAAAAGGGATATCAGTTGTGCACAAAGCGTCGACCATGCCTCGGCTGAAGAAAACCCCGGGTCGGAACAGTCTGAGATAAAAGCCTGGCTTGCCTCCTTGACGAGGGGTATTATGTCGTCACTCCATCTTAGGCGCTTCAAGTTGTCACAGTGCGTTCCTGTGAATGAGTTTGGGGCAGTTTTGTGGGACTCTGGATTTATTTTAAAAGTTACAGACTGAGGTCGGTGATCGCTTTCTGTTCGCGGGTGGATACTAAAGTTGCCCAGGTGTTTCAGCAGAGCCGAGTTGCAGATGGTGTAATCTAAATACGAATGCTTGCGGCCGTTCGTCCAAGACCAATTTTGAGGAGTGTCATTTTTGGATCTTCCATTTATTACCAGAAATCCCGCGCTGTGGAGCTGCAGCACGCAGAGTTCTCCCAGACCGCAGTAGCCTTGGTTTGGTGGTTTAAACTGTTCTTTAACCTCTGCAAATGAAAATGGAGTTAGCCCTTCACAGTCTTCTGTATTGCCTTGAAATAGGTTGGTGTTGAAGTCCCCTGTGATTATACAGTCTGCGTGAGGTTGATCCGCTGCCAGGGCCCGTACAATTTTCATTAGACGAGTTAGATGGCTCTTTTTTGTGCGGGTGCTGGGGTTGATGTAGATGTTAAGCAACAGGAGTGGACGTTGTTTACTCCATGAATAGATTTTGACACCTAGTAACCAATCTTCGTCAAAATTTAAAGACACAATCGGGCCTTTTAGGATTTCGGAGACATAGATCGACAGGCCCCCTTTGGGATGGCCGAAAAGGCAGTCTCTAATTGCTGGTTTCCAAAGTTCAATAAAGCCTGTAACTGGGGAGTTTTGGGTGGCCCATGTTTCTTGAAGTGCTATTACTGTGTGCCCAAATATAAAGGAGTGTGTGTCCAAGTTGGTGTTTTTGTTGTGGAGACCGCTGATGTTCCATGAGCACAAAGTGAATAGGGAGTCCCGGCCCGAAGTTGGTTTTTTTTCGAGTAACACAGCTCGGGGTGTCCGGAGGACCAAGGTCTCACAGTTTGAATTTAGAAGAGTAGATTCTCGGGGTCAAGCCATTTTATTACAAGACAGGGCTGCTGGGAGCCACCCCCAGTCTTTCGTTTTGCCCAGGTTGGGGATGTTGTTCCAGGGAGTTGTGATCCCCTCCATTGTCCCCAGGGCGTTTCTTAGTATAGAGTAAGGCCTTGGTTTGGTTCCTATTTCTATAATTTCGGCTTTTTTCAGGGTGTCCTGATGGTTAAGCAGCTGCGAGGGGTAACCTGGGGGGTTATGGGGGTAGATTTTATTGCCCCATTCCCGAAAGATTGCACTTTTTTTGGTGAATGCTCGTGCCCAGGTTGCTGATTTAAGTGACACCAGAGTTACCTCGGAGGGTTGGTTACCTCGTGGTGGCAAAAATTCAATGGACTCAATGTCTTCTGTTGTAAACGCCTCAAAGCCCGGTACTCTGTTCGCTAGTTTTATTATGTTTGACCTATTAAGGGTGTCATGTCGACCCTTTGAGGTGTATTCTGGGGCGAAGAGTATTTTGGCGCCCTGTGTGGATTTGTTGTTGTGGGCTT
Organism: Lissotriton helveticus; assembly: GCF_964261635.1. Taxonomy (NCBI): domain Eukaryota; kingdom Metazoa; phylum Chordata; class Amphibia; order Caudata; family Salamandridae; genus Lissotriton; species Lissotriton helveticus. The sequence continues at coordinate 777,838,019 of NC_136063.1, read as the reverse complement.
CTGTTGCAGTGCTGGACCCAATTAATGGGATTCCCCCTATTAATTTAGTGTTATGGATTACTTTTACGAGGCTGGTACTAGTAGTTAAGTTAGTCTGCTGAGGTAAACTAGAAGTAGGGGCAGATTGAGGTTGTGTTGTCATAACTTTAGTCATTGATTGAGTTAGGTCACTGATGTTGGCTATTAGTGGGTCGGTGGAGGGGTGGGATTCAGTTACTGCTACGATTACAGATGTGGTGGTACAATCCTGTCTACTGCCCAAAGTTTGTTGGCAGACACTCGGGTTTAAGTCGTCCTTAAGTATGCTTTTACTGGAAGTTGATGCCCTGGGAGTTAGTTGGGGGACCCTTTGGGCTTTTTTATTACTAGCGTTTATAAATAACGGGAATAATTTTGGGAGATCGTTTGTTTGATTTGATCTTAGTTTGTTTCTCTGTTTGCGCTGGCGTTTGCGCTCCCTCTTACTAATATGGAGGGGTGGGGCAGTGAGTGTGTCTTGTGTGGAAATAGTGGCAGGGCTGGTGAACGGCGTTACCCTATTGGCGCTAGTGGGTTCCGGGTCCCCATTTGGAGGGTCAGTGCTTGTGGCCAAGGTCACGGGCAGTGCTGCCATGGGGGGTAATCCGGTGGAGCTTTGAGGGGCCTCTCGATGGACGGTTGCCGCAGATTCTGCCACCCCGCTCGACTGAGGCACAGCCGTTAAGCTGTGCGGAGGGTTGAGCGGTTCGAAGGTCATAGCTGAGGAGTTTTGGTTTAACTTAAGGAGAGTTTCAGATTGGTTACCTCCCTTCAACTGCTTGACCTCGCTTATAACTGTGGATAAGAAGGCCGGAAGCGAGGATAGCGAGTCGATAATAGGGGAGCAGCAACAGACTGATTGGACTAATTTGGAGGATGATTGTGCTGCTATAATTAGATTGTTTAATTTGTCCAATTTATTATAGATCCCTGCTGTGAACAGTGCTAATGTGTTCAGCAGGTCAACCTGGATGTCCAGTTTGTCCGAGTGGTAATTCAAAGCAGTAACTGTTGATTGAAAAGTGAGAAGTAATTGGGGCCAAATACTCAATTGTGTGGGGGCATCTGACTGTGGGTCTGTTTTTGGTGTAAAGTTAGACGAATTCTGGGTGTTTTTGAAAAAAATGGACAGGTCCGCTAACAGTTGATCATTGGTGTCGGTTTTTAGAGGTGGGTTTGAGGGGGCAGTTATTTCTACAGGCGATGCACAAGCGTGTTGTTGCTGGGGAATTGGCGAATGTACACTTCCCTCAGGAGGACTTAGGTCGTGAGGAATGGGGAAGCTGAACAATTCAAAATTTGATGCGGGGATCTTTTGCTCATGTGTTTGTGCGAAAATTAAATGGGAATGTGATGCTGGGGGGCCCTCCCTGGATACTTCGTGAGTTTGTGGTAAAGGGACTAAAGGCTTCGTTGATTGCTGAGGTTGCCATGCTTCAGGGCTTAGGTTGAAAGTTAAAGACAGAGGAGGCAGAGGAGGCGGTTGACTGGGGGAGACCTCTTGCTCAGGGAGATCAAATTGGGGCAAGGGTAGTCTTGGGGAGGGTTGGAGACATGGTAGTACATTTTGAGGGTCTCTCCCCATGTATGTCAGAGGTGGTGGTTGTCTAAAGCGAACCTCTTGCTTGTAGAGGTCTTGTTGGGAGGAGAACTGACTCGGAGCTGAATGGAAAGTTGATGGTAAGTTTTGGGGAGTTCTCAAAGACGGGTCCTCCAGGGAGGTGTTCCGGGTGGAGAGTGAGGAGCCAAAGATATACATGTCCTTGACCAGGGTGGGTTTATTGATTGTTGGTGACTGCTGTTGGGGCAGAAACATATTTAGATCTGCAGCTCGCTCTGTCCCACAAGGCCTATTTGACTCTAGATGTTGGAGAGGAGAGGTCAACTTGGTACCACCCGGTGCTTTTTTAAAAAAGTCCAGAAGGGTGAGGGGATTTGCGCCGTTCGAGGATGAAGCGCGAATAGGGGCCAAACCCAAGTTGTTTAAGTGTTGTCCTTCGTTATGTGAGGATTGGGAGGCCTTCAGTGTGGTCTTGAGAGATAGTGGACTCGCAGGGGGGTGCTTCGCAGCTGTGTCTAAATGCTTACGTTTCTTCCGTTTTATTATTGGCGGTGGTTTTCTTGTTTTCCCTGATCTCATCCTCTTTGAGTTTGTAGTTTGTAGTTTGTTCGTAGGGCTGTTCGAGCCAGTGAAGATGTAGGCTTGAACGGGAGGGGACGTCTTGCAGACTTTCTCGATGTTGCTGGCAGTATTTGACCAGGTTTGCTTGGATGTGGTGTCTTGGTTGTAGTTTTGTTTTGCTTGGTGCTTTGCTAGGTTGCAAGGCCCGGAGTTGTCACTCCAAGTTGTCTTGGGGCTGTGTTGATATGAACTCAACCGGCCTACTGGTTGCGTGGCCAGGGTTTAAGCGTGTGGCACCCCCCCCGCACGCTTGGTCCCAACCCCGTCCCCTGCCTGCTATCACCTGTCTGAAGGTCCCTATTGACCCCTCGCCCTGGACCACGGCGGTCACCTCTCCCCACTCCAGTGCAGCCCCCCTACCAGAAAGGCTGCACAAGGGGGCGAAAGGGCCGTCGCGACCTGACTGCGACTAGGTATAGTACCAACAGCGGCGAAGCAGGCTAATGTTGAGGAGGGGGGGCGCGGGGGGAGCAGGGCAGGAACTGGGAGTGCTTTTGCAAGCAGAAAGCCTAGGCAAGTGGCGGCAAGTGGTGCAGGCGATGGGGACGGAGGAGAGGAGGAGCAGGGGCAGGACAGAGCAGCCAGAAAACGAAAAAACGGTGACCCCGAACAACCTGGCTTAGGTTGGTCGGCCACCAAGGCGCGGTCGCTGAGTGGGGGCCGAGTAAAGCGCAACCCTGAGTCCCGCGCTTACACCAGCCGGCCGGCCGGGGAAAAAAGAGAGGACCCAAGACAGCTAGGTACCCACTGGGCGGTATTGCAGGCGATTTAGAGGGCAGGGCGACCAAGGGGAAGGAGAAGAGAGCTTGCTCGGGGCTTGCTCTAGTCAGAGTGCACACTTCAGGAAGGCCGACAGGTTGATGCCACCACCACTCACTTCTCACTTCTCTCTTTCCCACTTCCCAAGTCTCAAAAGGCCCCTACCTTACCGACCGTGGCTTAGGTCTCCGCCTCCGCCTTCGGGTGTCCCTGCTTGTCGTTGCCGATCCTCCGTCAGCTCCCCCAGCCGGTAGCGGTGCAGATAGCAGTGGCAACAACCGTAGTTGCAGCCACAGCGGTTACAGCGGTTACAGCGGCGCCCTTGGCATCCAGCACACACCACGCCTTGGCCCGACCTCCACCCCCCCCCGGGGGGGAGACTAGCATTGGGGGAAGTTCAGGGAAGTTCTAGCCCGTTCGCGCGTGGCTAGTCCGTTTCTGTCCGTTTCTGTCCGCTTTCCGAGCCACTCGCGCCGCCACCCGCTCACTCAGCTCAGCCCCTCCCCTCGCCGCTTCCCCGTCACATGCTCTCGCCGTCGGCTCTCGCTCACGCTGTCAGCAACCGCAGTCAGTGCCCGCGGCCAAAAAGTAGACAAACAAGTGTTAGATGTTTTTGCATTTTAATTCCGCCTCTAGGTGTGGCTAATAATAATGCTAAAATGGCAGAAGTTTCTACTTTGGTAGAGTGCTTGACAAGTAAAACAGCACATGCTTTTGTTGAAACTAATGAAGAGCTGATCGCAATTCACATAATAGTGACACAAAATCATCTTGCTTTAGATATGCTTTTGACTAAAGAAAAAGTTTATTGTGTGGTGAAAGTGAAACATTGCTGGACAGATGCTACCTGATATTAGTGAAACAATTGACAAATACATTCACAACCTGACAACTTTTGTTAGTGAAGTTCGTCCAATTGGACAGCCTGGAATTTGGAAGAAGATTAGTTTCGTGGATAGGTGGATCAGGTTAAGACTTACTGATAAAGATTAATGTAGCAATAATAATGGTAATAACTTTGAGAATGAACGTGTGTTTGACATTTAAACTTTGTGAGGCTATCTCTATTAGGGGCCCACATTTTTTTCCCAAACATGGGAGCAATTATATCACTTTCTTGAATTATGCGATGACCTCGTTTTTTTGGATTATAGCTTGAGAGTTCTCCAATATAAACTGGATGCACGTACAGAATAGTGTGCATTAAACCATCTGATAATTAACTTGGGTAGAACAAAGGTTTTGATTTTCGTGGGAAAAGTACCCTATTTATTGATACAATACCAACATGAAAATAGAAGAAGTTACATCCAACACATATATGGGGTTGTTCTTTAACTCTAAGCTGGAACAAGATATTATATCAAGAGCATTGTTACAAGCGAGCTCACTAGTGGAGTTTAATAATATGTATGGGTTATGTCATTTTGACCGCTTTTAAAGGCATTTTTGAGCAATTTTCCTCCTTTAACTTTAACTAGGTCCACAATATTGTGTATTGATAAAGGGTATATTTTAGATAAGTTGGAAAATGGATGTATAAACCAAGTTTTAAATCTCCCAAAGCGGTTTATGATACAGAGTATTAGGTGCAAAATAAAGCTGACCTCTTAGGCATATATAACAAAATTTTGTTTTTTTAAATTTGTAAACGACCTTGCTCGATTGGACAGTCCTGAAAGAATAGCCTATGTATGCTGGATTGAAGCCCAGTGGAGTGAGTTAAAATGGGCTCGAACTTTCAAGGGGAAAATGCTCAACCTTAAAGGTAATATATTACCTGCAGAGGTTTTTGTCAGTTGGAAGCCTTTTTCACATAAGAAGTTACTGCAAGAAGTTGCTTGTATTCTTTCTCACCGTAAATATAAGGAGTACTTATCTCAGAGATCCTGAATCCAAATGACAGTGTGTTCCCTGGGCATCCTAGATATATAGACCCTTTCTTTTATCATTTTTCAAATCCCTTACTTCATATGGACATTTTGAAAATTAGACCAGACATGAATCCTCTCATGACCATAACATTTGTCGTTGAAAAATAATGGGAAATAAGGGATATTGTATATGCTCTTTACAAAAGAAATGTAGCGTTATTCATGCATTACTTGGTTGTCCCCTTTTTCTTTCCAAGCAACGGAAAATGTTAACACCTTTGTTTTTAAAATATGGTGCACTGTCTCACACTCTTGCAATTGATGTTGTTTAGGGTAAGCGGTTTCTTGATATAACTGTGGGTGTGGGGTATGTTTTACAATCTTTGAGAAAAGGGCTGTGATGAATTCTTATTTTAATTTATGTTTTATGCTGTGATGTTCACTTGGGGGTTTCAGAATGTTTTACGCGGAAATGTGGCATTGATTTGTTTTTGTTTGAAGGACAAATATCCAAATAAAGTTAAATTTTTATGCTAACCTGTTAGGGCACTGAAATATATTTTCAGGAATCAGAGAAAGAATCCATTGAGACTAGTGATGAAGGAAAAAATTACCATGGACATATGAAAAATGGAATGTTTGGCAATTTTAGGTTATTGCAGAAGAAAAATGTGTTAAAATCAGGAATTATATGAGGGTTGTAATAGTTAGTTGGTGGTAATGGTAAACATCATCAGAGGTGGGATTGTTTAAGTGTAGTTTGCAAATAAATTGAACACTTACCATACGTTGCGCTGGTTAATATGACAGCGCTGTAATTGGATCCTATTAAGAGAATGCCAGCAGTAAGTCAGAAAGAAGTGCACGTTTATTTTGATGAGTAAAACCTAAGCACGTTCATGAGTTTGTTCTCGTCCAGAAAACAATTGTACTTGTTAAATAATAATTTTCTAGCTCCATTCCAGTAGAGTATGCAGTATTAATTGACAATGTTCTTCCATTGCTATGAATGAGCAGACAAATCTCATTGTACGATGTTTCATTTCATTTTTATTTCCTTTTTGTAGTTAGATCACGTATTCGTTTAACCAATCACATTAATTTGGAATTAGGTGATATCTTTAGTGTTTGCAAACTAACGATTCGATTTCACAAAATTATCCTTTTATCACAGACTGTTTCACGGTGATGGTGGCATCCCGCATATATTGCATTGTAGCGGGCGGTGCGGTAAGCAGCACCTGCCAAAATGCAATATATGCATGTCATGCATTTGCATGCACAACGTGGCAAGCACAGCGCAGTGCCTGCCACATTGGGCATGCAAATGGAGGAGGGTACCATGGGTACCCACCAAGTGCACCCCCAACCACCTCAACCCCAGGGGGCCCGCAACGGGCCCCCGACAATAAACTCTGCCTGGCTTTCCATGGCGGGGTCTCCACCATGGAAAGCCCTGCACCGCCGCCCATCCTAATATGGATGGCAGTGTCTTGTCAGATCCCGCCACCATATTGAAGCCCTTTTCCGCCTGGTTGCCTGTCGCTGGGGCCTCACGGCCATCGTAATTTGGCGGGGGGAAATGGTAGGCGGGCGGTGGAAAATGGCGGGCGGATCGCCACCGCCAGACGGGTGGTGGCGATCCGCCCGCCATCCAAACATACCCCATAATTCTTTCCTTGAGTTTCTTTTGGAGTCATACCTTTTGTTAGTTCTCTTGCTGAGTTACACTTTTATTAATTTTGAATATACAAATGTTAAATAGCTATTCAAATACTATTTGCTTTCTGATCGTAGTTTTTTAATAAACCCCGGAGGTCTTAGTCTGAAGTCCTGTCTTGCACAGTTTTGTTTATTATCCGAGGTCTAAGGGCCATATTCACAAGAAGGTGTGGTAACCACTGCAAGAGTAGTGTAACGCAACTTTCAACATCGCAGCCCATCACAGGAAAATAACCCAGTGTCAACGTGGAATTCACAACAACGCGGAAGCATGCAATAGTAGATAATGCGTCAAAAATCAATACCACGCTGCAAAAATGCCAAACGCGAATTTAAAAAAAAGGCGATGAGGCCAATTGCGGTACAAGAATTAGAGATAACCAGACACAGGCCTGCAAACCCCACGCGCTATAAAAGAGAAAAAAAAGAAACATTTCAAACTGCGTAGCACCATGGATGCACCAGGACAGAGTGCAAAGGACAAGCCGAACCCCACAAGCCCCATGGAGGACCAGCATGGAACCCCGTGTTCGGGGAAGGGCATGGACAAGAGGAAGAGGAAGACGGGGTTCAGTCCGCAGGAAGACCGGACCATCGTCACGGAGGTCATAGGACACTACCAACAACTGTCCGCCACTGCCACTGCGGCACTGGAAACCCAAACGGAAATATGGCAGGCCATTGTCAAAAACGTCAATGCATTTGGAGTGGCGGGGAGGTCACTGGAGGAGGTCAAGAGGCGCTGGCATGAAGTGCACAGCCAAACCAAGGAGAAGCTCTCTGCCAACAGGAAGGAAGCAAGGGCGACTGGAGGTGGGAGTCCTCCGGCACAGGAGGTGACAAATGAGCTTGAGGAAATGGTGGCCACAGTCAGCAGTGTGGAGATGGTGGCAGGAATTTGGGTCCGGGACACAGCACACTACAACCTGACCCAACAGCAACAGGGTGAGTAACGACCAGGGATAAGGGGGATGGGTGGAGATGGGCACAATGGCACACATGCTCTATTATGTGTAGCACACTGCACACCCACAATGACCCTGGATCATGTCACTGAGAGCAGTGGCACACCGCAGCACACATAGAAATGCCAAGCAGGCTCCACCACAGACCTTGGCTGACCTAGCTGGGGCAATGAATCTAATACAAGAACTGTGTGGTCAGACAGACACCAGCGATCAGAGTACAGATTTGGCACAGATGCAGAGGTCAATGGAGACCATGGAACAAATGCAGGCTGGTAATCTGTCTGCCACGGCTGGACACCAGCGAGTAGTAACTGGGAACCCCACTGCCCTGCAGTACCTCATCTTGCCTTTGCTGCCACTGAGCCAGTCCCAGATGACTGCAGGGGGAACATCGACACACACAGCTCAGAGCCCTGATATGTCCCTGGCACACAGCATTGCTGCAACATCACCTTGACAGTCTGTTGTGTCAGTGACACACAGTGATGCAGCCATCACCCCACCACACACCCCGGACACACCGGACACAGAACCCGTATCAGGGGAGTAAGAAGGGGATGGGAATTAATTAGTGAGGAAAGAGGCAGTAGCATCCATCACCGCCATATTCCCGGTCCCTGCCTGGTTATGACCTATGCATCATACCCTGGGAAATACCTCATACTGACCCCGGAACATTCTGCAACATGCACCCAGACCCGGACACGGACAATAACTTCATCGCTGCTGGCCAAGTACACAGAAATCCTGCTGCAGACTGTACTCTCCCACTTCCTAATCACTTCCCAATCCACAAAGAACTGTTTTTTCCCACCACTGGGCTTCCAAGTGATGTGGGCTTGGATGGCCATGTACAGCACAGGCTCCTTCGCTCACCTGAATGTGAATAAAACATTCTAAAGCACACAGATGTGTCATTACTATGTTCACTCACATATAGAAGTATGGTTGGATGTTGGGACAATGATTGCACATGAAGGTACACCATGGTAACTTACATCTATGCACATACGTGTCCCTGAGACACATGGCAAATTGGTTGACTGTGAAGGTGAGTACTAGCTGTGTCCCCATTGCACAGCATCAATTACCTCATGACCCCCCACACTAGGCACACATCAATGCGTTGAATAGGGATGTGGATAGAACTGACCAAATCGGTATCAGGCCAGGTGTGGTGACCTACAACACATGTGACAACAGAACAGCACGTCACATACCCACTTACCCACATCTGTGTGGACACATTCTGTTATGATATATGACATTGCTCCACATGATCAGAGGTTGCACACCATACTCACATTGCTGTAGTCACGTATGTGCACATGTCGGCCAGCACCTATTCCAAAAGCATGTCTGGCTCACAGCGGTTGAACTTGCAAAAGGGACACAGCGCCATTGCACATGTGTCAGTCAGTTACTCCCTGTGTGGTAATGATGCTCATTGTGGCACACGAGTGGACAATCAAATCAACACACCTCACAGTTAGACACCATTGGGTTGACATAGACTTTATTGGCATGTGCGTGTCAGTACGGACCAGGTAACGGCCACAACAGGCAGGGACATTCTTAAGACACTTGCACGCAGCATGGGTACATGTTGAGGTTCATACATTGTTGTTGCAACAGTGGAAGAAAATCATCGCGGATGGCAACGTTCCCAGGACACCTTGCCTTGCTGGATGAGTCTGGTGTATTTTGGTGTCTGCCCATTGCCCCGTGTGAGGTGGCATAACTCACTGCCCATGGGATCTGCATAGTGCTCTGCCACCGAGGTGTGCCTATTGTCTGCTCTGCTGACAGTGCTCAGGTGAAAGGGTCCGACAGGTTCACATGTCATGCTGCAGTGCTGTGTGTGTGCTGTACCCCAGCAGTGTGTCTGAATTGGCAACATTGCCAAAGGAAGCAGTGTTGCTACGGCCATGGCCCTGCCTCACCTTGCACAGGTGTGTGTACACACACGTTGTTCAATGCACATGCATCCAGAGTTCAGACGATGGCAGACGTGTCCTCTGTTGTGTTGGGATATGTGAGCCATCCCAATGATGCAACATGTTGTTGGGACCTGTGTTGTGGGTAGCAATCAGTTGTGGCAGCAGGAACATAGTTACTAGTCCATGAATGCCTGCGCAACTTCAAATGCAATGTGTTCCAATAGTACCTGGTTGTCCCGCTCAAGAAACACCAGGGTTGAGCCAATCCATTAACTGGTCCTGGCAGGTGTGCTCAGCCCACGCTGTTTCACCAATCCGCAAGACAGCCCAATAGGGTAGCGCCTCTATGTGGTCACTGCACATGAGGAATTGTGCAACTCCCCATGCACAACTCCCAATACATATGCAGTATGTCAAGGCATCCCATGCACGGCTGATTCCGTTACACTCCTGTTCATGATCCAACAGGGGGCGCAGAAACAAGTCATAATCCAGTTCAGCTATCGATGTGTTGAATAGGCAGACATCTATGGGACACTCAAATGTGCATGTTGGGCATTAGAACCAGGGCTGGACGCAGGTGACATAGGCAATGCAGAAGCTGAGCCGGTAACTGATCCACAGCACTGCCAGTGGCACTGCCCCAGGAATTGCTGCATGCATGCACGGTACTGTTCCACGTGATGGGGTTGTGCATGTGCCCAGTGTGGCCTGCCATTGCCAAGGTGTGTCTCGTGGAACTGGCACTCTTCTGTACTGCGGCAGTTGTGTGGAGGATATGCCACAGCTCTGAGCAATCATTAGAATGTGTGTGAAACTTTGGGCAGAATGGGTTGCTGTTTCCGTGACAGTCCAGGACATACCATGCAGGGGTACCTCAGGTAGGGACTTCTGTGTGTGGGGTGTGGATCAGTCGGATGGTTCCTTTGCACAATGCATGGTGTGGGAGTCATCCACATCTGCCATAGGATCTCTCTCAGGGTGTTTCAGGTGCATTCTGGACCAAGGTCAGAGGTGCAGGTGTCCCCCCGCCTTCTGCATTGCAACAATAGGGCTTTCATCCCTGAGGTTTGTCTGAATACTACTTGTGGTTTCCGAATGTGATGTGGCTTGGTGTCTGACATTGGGACATGGCCTTGGGCTCATGGTGTACGGATGGTGATACACACACACACATGTTGGCATGTGGTGCCAGGTACCCTGCAAGGCCTTACGCTGCTTCTGCATTCTCACTCCGTCTCTCTCCCTCTCTTTTATTGGATTTCATCTTCCGGGCTATGTCCTACGGATTGTCCAATGTGGACCCGCTTGGACTTATCCGAATGGTTGTTTGTATTTTGTTTGTATGGTGTTTTGTGTTGGTGATTGCATTGATGTATGACTGGTTATCCATTTTCTGGCGACACATGTATGTTGATTTTCCTGCCTGTGCGACCTCAAGCAACATATTTGTTTTGTGATTCATGTTGTTGGTGTGCAATTTTTTGGTCCGGGTTTTGGGGTGGGCCAGGGTGGGGGGGGGTTTGTTGGCCTGGGTGTGGTGTGGGTGGGTGCATTTTCAGTTGCCCCATGGCATCTGTTTGGCTTCAGGTGTGGCTGTGGGCTGTGCTCCCTTTTGTTGTGCAGACTGTGGTCTGACTTTACACCCGGTCAGAGCAGGTGTAAATGTACTGCTGCTAACGCGGCTTAGCGCGTGTTTTGTGTTTTTTCGCGGTTCTGTCTGTTCATTTTGAATGAAACAAAGGAAGACTGGGCTGTTCCTGGAGTATTAGACAGTCACTGAGGTGCAGAATGGAGTGCTCGTTGGAGATCTACCCCAGAGTATCCATTATGTTGGATATAATGGCCTCACACACCCTTGCGGGTGTCATGCTTCATCATAGGCAATGCTCCTCGTTGGGTAGGCAGTGCAATTCCCAATGGGCAACACCTCTAGGAGGGGCTCTTTGGCGGAGATCTTTTATCCAACTGCCTATGGGTGAAGTGGGGGTGTTGAGCCAGGACAGTGTAGACGGTGTTAGTGAAAATAAAATGAAGCAAGAGGAAACAACTTTATTCAGGTGGTCCTTTGCCTCAATTAAAATAAGGATTAGACTGTACTCGCTGGAACTTAGGTTTCCACGTACGAGACAGTACTAAGGTGTGGACGGTATGAACAACATGTTTCTCGCTATACGTTCATTGACATGCGATTCTCCAGGACCTAAAATTGAAACAGAACTACTGTCTACAAAACATGACCTACGTAAGTATCAGTTTGACAAGACACACAGTTGTACTACCTGTCACACACTTTCTCATGCCTAAAGCTCAGAGTTTATGTGCGTCAACAGTGCCCAGCTGGTCAGACATCAGGGGTGGAACCAATGTAGTTTGGGTTCTTCCACCTGTGTCCGTGCGTAATTGCCTACCCCTCACCGCCGGGCCCGGGTTTGAGAGGGAGATGTTCATTTTAAATGTCAAGGTGTGGTGTTGTCGCGGGTTTGGGCACGGGAACACCTACTCTGCATCTAATTAGCGATATTTGCGGGGATCCTCTGTATGATGTTTTTGCCGCTGCTATCGCGGGAAAAGTGGTGCTGTGGGCTGTTAGCACCTGCTTGTGAATGGAGGGGTAAATTTATCATGACTTTGGCTGCGCAAATGTGCTGGTAATTTGGCAATGGCTCCTTGTGAATATGCCCCTAAATCTTATAAAGACTCACAAGGTCTTACAAATACTCAGACAGTCCTGATCTTGACCATCAACCCCCTTAATAAGTTAATTACAACACCATCCGTAAAATCATGTATTTAAAGCCAGTCTTTCATGCTTGTCTCCTAATAATCAAAATTCCTGACTCTAATTTATCAAAACAGTCAGCTGCTGCTCTCACAAGTAAGCTGTGCTAGCTTCAGATAGAGATGGTATTGTCTTCTAATGGGCAGGGCTGCTGTTAAGCAAGAGTTCCCCTTTCTTGCTCTGTGTTTGGCTGATGAAAACATGCACTTAGCTATAGATATTTCTTTTTATTCAGTATAGATTTTTAACTTAAAGTTTGCCTTAGCCTTCCAATATCAGTCATAAGTTATAAGCCCGTTAGTAACCCATCTACATTTAAGCACTGAACAATACGAGAAGTTGAGTATTATCCTGCTTTAAAATTGCCCCATCTGAATGTATCTTAATGGGAATATTAGCTCTGCGCGTTTCACAAGTAGGCACATATGCATCAACATCGATTTATTCAACTGTTTGGTTAGGAAAACAGGTTAAGTTTCCACCATCTAAAGTAGCATTTGCAAAATCCGAGGTTCTACTTAATCAGAGGCAGTGAGAGGCAGATAAATGGAGAGAGAAAGAAAGCAGATTAATAAGTATAACAAGAGGAAGCAGGAGAAAGTTACTGGGACAAAAGAAAAAAAGAATCAGAGGTCAATAGAAATTAAAAGAACTGATGCTCAGGCAGTTTACTTGATTTGCTCAATATCATAAAGTCCAGACACAGACAGGATTGCCTGTAAAAACAAAGCACCCGACAGTGGATCTCTTCCTTCTTCCGTCTTCCGGTTACGACGCCTGGCACCGTGATGAACCCTGGTCGGCATACCTGACAGCACACTACTGGCTGCAGGCTAATAATTGACGGCGTATCGCCTTAAAAATATATGAGGAATATGACCGGGTGTGATCGATAGTGTTGCTTTAAATGCTGTGACATAAGGGGGAAACCATTCATGTTGTTGAGCGCCATCAAACAGAAATAATTTGGAAACTCCGGAAGGAAACGCTTATAAGCTGATACATTTTATCTGTGACTATGAACATGCAGTTTAGGGATTAGATGTGATTGTTTTGTAGGTGACGCTATGGATCGCTATCAGTAGAGAATTTAAAGTTGAAGCTTTGCTATCTATGGTGCCTTGATATTGCATCCACATATCTTTCAACCCAGTTACCCCGTTATGATATGGGGAACAACTAATGCCCTGAAGAAGTCCGCTTCAAGGACGAAACTCGTTGGATGTGCCACTGTCAACAATTGATGCTTATGACCCTGTTTTTACAAACCTTTTTGATACTGGAATAAAGGAAACTTTGGAAGAACACTGCTGTTTGGGAATATATTATATATTTGCTTTCCCTGTTTATTGAGAAGTGGTGCACCTGTGCTTTTGTTTAAAAGAAAAAACAGACAGGATTGCCTTTGGTATACCGTTGCACTACTGCCTCCATGGGTAGATTCTGGGAGGGGCACTGAGAGGAGTGGAAGTGGGGGGAGAAACGGCGAAAAAAGTGAGTGGTGGCGGGGGAGTGGCGCAAACAAGGAATAGCAATAACAAAAAACAGAGGTTGTTTGTGACTCGCTCTTCAAGGAAATGTACTGTTTTTAGATGAAAATATAGACACATCTCAAGTTATTAGAGAGCACAACAAAACACAACGCACTAAGATAACACATAGGAGATTAAGAGCACACAAAAATAAAAAATGGCAAAACAAAACAGAACCCAAACACTGTACAAAAGAACAAGATGTGTACATGTAGTAGAAAATCGAAGAATATCAGGTGGTGATAAAGTTTGTCTGTAGATTGTACTGATAATGTATTAACAGCACCTTTTCATTTGTGTGACTGAAGCTTCCCCTGATGCTGGCTGTGCTGTCAGTTTTCTGTCGATAAGTACTTCCAGTGCTGTGCAGTGTGTGTGTGTGTGTGTGTGTGTGTGTGTGTGTGTGAGAGAGCAATGCTTCCACTGATGCTTACAGTAGTGGGGCCGATATTTGGGGCTATGTTCCAACACCAGGGATCCAAATTATAGAAAACAAGTTTATATGATCCCTTCTGTCACTCCCACAATCATCCCCCACATATTCAATTCACTGTGAAGTAGGCTTGGGGTATATTTCTGATTACTTAAAAATGGCCCCTCTATTACGATGGGTCAAAACCTGGCTGAATGAGGAGATCACGCTTAACCACCTGATACTCAAGGACTGTATGGCCCTAGATAGAGTGGATAGAATACCCTGGCTTGCGTATGTTAGAGCGGCATGCGTGAGGCTGGGGCGTCTGGAAATGTATTTATCACCACAGGGTCTCAGGAATGAGGATGTAGGGTGGATTAAGCGCAGTTTCCTCAATTTACTGCAGTTAGAAAGGGAGGAGGTTGAACTCAGGAAACCTATGGTGAGATCAATTTATCAACTGGTGATCTCCCCAGTCATGGAACCATATCTGAAGTACGTGACTAATTCCTACCATCGTTTCCTTTTAGTTAGATTTAGGTTCAACCTCATCCACCTTATACTTGGTACCTATCTGAAGTGGGGGACCCCCGAAGATACCCCACCCTGCACCTGTGATAGTTTTTCCACACAGGACACACTCCACTTAGTGATGTTTTGCGAGCACTATCTGGTGGCCCGCAAAAAAATGTTATACCCTGTTCTGAAGGAATTAAAATTTGTCCAGGTGAGGCCTGCCCTCCTACATTTACAAATGCTTGATTCTATGCAGGTTACTTACAGCGTAGCCAGTTTCTTGGTAGCGGCAGTGCGTGTAAACAAAATTAGACTCACCCAGAAGAATTCATTGCCAGGATGATATAGAATATATTGAGGATTGTCTGTAACTGGGTTGGGCCTATCGATCTATGATACTGATCTTGTCCCTTTTCTCTTTGTATCAAAGATTTTAACTCTTTTAGATTGTTTAAATGAACTGCAATCATGTGCATATCTTATTTCTGTATAATCTCAAAGTGTATAATAATGAATTTTGTATTGCTTTTATGGTTTTTATTAACCGAAATAAAGATATTTGACTGACTGACTGGCTCAAAGTACTGTACCTGATCTGTGAGAAGACCTGAAATTGTTTCTACTTATGCTGTAACGTTTTTGGGAACATTGTTTAGTTTTCTACTTTATTCGAAGCTTAGCAGAATTGCTCTTTGTTGAACAAAAACAAATACTGCCCCTTCTGAAATGGCTGTGTGCGTACTAGGCTAATTTGGAAACTTGACAGGACACAAGGAACCACTTAACACAATCTACTCACTTTGCAGGATTACCTAAATATTACAGCCATCTTGGAATAGTACTCGGTATGTAGGCAGCGGAAATCACCAGCAAGAGAATGTGGTCTATTTTCACAGGCGTGCATTTCTTATGAGTAGATTCATAGAAATCCTACCTCTGCCTGGCCCTATATGTTAGCCCAGAACTGCCTATTGTTTCTCTGAGGACAAACAAAAGTCTTGACCATAGCACTTAAACTGGCAATAGTGGGTACAGTTAAGTTCTCTGTGTGTTGATTGCAGCAGCAATTCATTTGTAATAGCCATATAAGGTATGGTTTATCACCCTACAGCTGTATGTCACAGAATCCAATAGAAACAAATGGACATAACAAAATATCATAAAAATATCGCTGACAAAATTGATGATTTCCAATACCTATAATGTATATGAAATATTGTCAACAAGAATATTTTTGGTAGAAATATAGTAAATACAAATATATCTGCTTCTAAAATATTACTTACAAAACTATAGTGACTTAAAATACTATAGACTGGACCAAAATAACTAATACAAAAAAGTAGTGTTCAAAAATCTTGATAAAATAGATTAAAAGATAGAACTGCAATTCTATATCATTTAAAATCAAAGTTTTTTTTAAAATAAAATAATGTCTTGCAAACAAAAAGATGTTCTATAAATGCAAAAATTAGCTATAAACAAAAATATAGCTTTTTCGTTATAAAGGGTTATTGTTAATACAATTTTAAAATTCTGTACATTTTCATGCACATATTTAATATTTATTACAATGTCAACAATTGTGTATACAAAAATATGCATTTCTCATTGAAGCATTAGAAATTCTTGTAATTACTATTAGTCAAATGTACAAATATTTTAAAACCTCTATAACAAAACTTTGAAATTATTCAGATGTTAAAACTAGAAGCCTTGACTAAAACAAAAAAAAAAAAATTAAATTAAATTAACAAGCATTTGCAATGCAATCGGTCTCCCCTTGGGACCTTTTATGTATTTTGATATGCAGCACATTAGCCAGGGTGCTGAAACATCTACTGTTCTTTAACATGGAGGGAAAGTAAGCAGCAAACTGCGTGATACGCCAGGTATGGGAACACATGAGAGAAATATTGTCTCTCAGTGGGTATTGTTATAGTCCTAAGCTCTGTATTTACTATAAAATCAGGGCCTTCGGTGGTTATATCACTGAAAATACAAGATTTGAAAAAACTGTTACTGTCTATGGGTGCTCAGGGAAGGCAATTTCTATGGACTGGAATCTAGAGAATGCTAAAGTGATTCTGGGATTTTACCGACCTCTGCTGGTCGTTTTCTATCAAGAAAGTTAAATAGAGGCAGTTGCCAGAAAAAAAACGAAAAAAGAAAGTTGCTCAGCAGAAAGCAATTCTGGTATTTTACTGACCTCTACTGGTCATTTTCTATCAAGACGGTTAAATAGAGGCAGTTGAACAAGCATAAAGCAATTCTCTCATTTTACTGACCTCTAATTTTCATTTTCTGTCAAGACAGTTAAATAGAGCCTACCTGAGCTGTGGTGGCGTCCCCGGGCTGCCCTCTTCCTCCAGTGTAACGTCTTGATAACAACAGCGCATGCGCGAGTGCTCGCGCATGCGAATTTCTCAACCAAATAGCCAAAAAACGGTTCAGCACTTGGGGGGGTGTCCAGAAGTGAAGGTGTTAAGGATCTTTATTAGTGGTTCCCGTTAAGTTTCTATCTAATTTTGAAAGGAAGGTGTTGAAGAAAGCTGATCTGAAAATGGATGCTATTCCAGATTCTGAGTTTGAAGGTACAGTCCACTCAGAAAACCATTTACTGACCGATACAGCCACTCATGCAATCTGCTACTCACCTATACCGCAACTCACATAGTCACACACTTACCCATACAGCTACTTACACACACACTTATTTACCCTCACAGTCACTCACACACCCACTCACTCACCCATACACTCTCTCAAAACGGCCACTCACTCACCCATACAAGCATCATATACTCACACATAGAACCACTGACATGCTCATTCACACATTCATACAAGCACTCAAATAATCGCCTACTCACCCATACAGCCATTCACACAGATACATACTCTCCAATACAGCCACTCACACAGCAACTCACTTAAACAAACACACACCTAAAACAGCTACTCACTCACTCACTCATTCAGCTACTTACACAAAGAGTACCTTACTCATACAGCCATTCTGACACCCACTCACTCACCCATACAGTCACTACACACCCACTTACCCACCCATAGAGTCACTCCCACAGCCATTCACTCAGCCATACAGCTATTGACACACCCACTCACTCACTCTCTCACCAATACTGCCACTGACACAGCAACTCCCTCAACCACGCAGGTGCTCACACACCCACTTATACACCCATACCGCCACTTACACACCATACACACAAGGATACATACAGTCACACATCCACTCACATATTATATTTTAGAAATAGTATCACTCAGTAGTAGAGCACCTAGTATACTACTTTAACTTTTGTAGCATATTAGTATACATGTTTAACACCCCTAAACTCTTAAAAACACATACTCACAGGATGATATCATCAGTGATCTCATTTAAGATGTCAACAGTGATGTCACTAACCATGTCTTGAGTGATATTATATATGAGGTCACAAGCAGTGCGTTGTGGGGCACGTAAGTTATAGTTAGCTCAGGTAACTATAACTGCTGAATTTCACTGGTTTTGTATGAGTGAAATCTTAGCCTAAGTATAACGTCCCTGTAACCTTTGTTTTTTCAGTGAATTTCTAAGGTTTTTAAATTTTATTTTCTAACTATCACTTTGTTGTAAACTTTGGTTTTTCAAGTGAATTTCCAAGGTTTTTTAATTTCGATTTCCTAACTATAACATCTGTGTAACTTTTGTTTTTTAAGTGAATTTCTATGTTTTTTTTAACTAGTAATTGTGATTGCAAAGTGGTAGAGAAAAGGGGTGGGCCTCTGACTAGCTCTCAAGAATTCCACTTTAAGGGGCTCACTGGAGGTAACATGAGAATTTCTTGGCCCCTCTGGTCCCTCAACATCCAAGGGGACTTCATCCTCCAACCAGTAGTGCACCAGGAGGCGCATTTGCAGAGTGTTGGAGAAATGGGACATGGCCTCTAAAGACCTCTCAGCAATCCCAATATGTGGGAATTACTGGAGGTAACAGGAGGGGCAATGGGCCCCAACGGCATTCATCAGCAAAGAGGATTTCATCCCTCACCCAGTGGTAAACCAGGAGGTGCGTTTGCAGAGTGGTGGAGAAAGAAAGCATGGCATCCAAAGACCTCACAGCAATCCCGTTGTGTGGGACTTACTGAAGTTAACAGGAAGAGTAGTTGACCCCCAAGGACATTCAGCAGCCAAGGGGACTTTATCCCCCAACCAGATGTAGGCCGGGAGGTGCATTTGCAGAGTGGTACAGAAAGAGGGTGTGGCCTCTGACAACCTCTCAGCAATCCTGCTGTGTGGGATTTACTGGAGGTAACAGGAGGTGTAGTTGTCCCTCAACGACACTCAGCACCCAAAGAGGCTTCATCCCACAACCATTTGTACGGCAGGAGGCATGTTTGTAGAGTGGTGGAGAAAGAGGGCATGGCCTTTGATAAGCTCTCAGCAATCCAGCTGTGTGGGACTTACTGGACATACTAGGATGAGTAGTTGGCCCCCAAGGACCCGAAAGAGCCATGGGGACTTCATCCTTCAACCTGCAGTGCACCAGGAGGGGTGTTTGCAGTGTGGTGGAGAAAAGGGGCATAGACTATGAAGTCCTCCTAGGAATCGCCCTCTGTGGGACTTACTAAAGGTCACAGGAGGACTTGTTGGCTCCCAGGGACCCTCTGGAGTCAAGGGGACTGCACCCCTCAACCAGAAGTGCACCAGACGGCTCATTTCTAGAGTGGTGGAGAAAGGGGGCATGGCCACCAAAGTCCTCTCAGCAATCATGCTCTATGGGACTTATAGGAGGTAAGAGGAGGACTTATTGGCCCTCAAGGACCCTCTGGAGCAAGGGGACTTCACCCCCCAACCATATGTGTGCCAGGAGGTGCATTTTCAGAGTGGTGGTACATGTGGGCGGACTTCCAGCGACCTGCGGCCCCTTTTTTAAATCATATGAGGAGGTAGGCCATGTGGTCCTCCTTCCCTGGGCTAATTGTGGCACCGGATACCTAATCCCCCAGGGCCTAGCCTCCAGTGTGAGTGCCTTGGTCCCACCCAGGGCACCTACTTTGTAATGTCATCAGTGATGTAATTTGAGATGTTATGAGTGATGTCACTGACCATGTCATTAGAAATGCAATATGTGAGGTCATATGTTTTTTTAAATTGTATTGCCTGAGTATAACATCCCTGTAACCTTTGTTTTTCTAAGTGAATTTCCAGTTTAAAAAATATATATTTCCTTACTGTAACCTGTAACCTGTAACCTTTGTGGGCGAGTGTGTGAGTGAGTGTGTGTGTGTCTCAATGGACGTGTGAGTGTGTGACTGGGCCTCAAATTTGCCTCATAAGTGTCTCACTGAGCATGTGAGTGGGTGTGTGAATGTCTGAGTGGGTCTGTGAGTGGGTGTGTAAGTGTCAGAGGGGATGTCTAAATGGGTGCATGAGTGTCTGAGTGGAGTTGTGAGTGCCTCCATGTGTGTGTGAGTCAGTCTTAGAGTGAGTGCATGAGTGTCTGAGTGGGTCTGTGATTGGGTGCATGAGTCTCTGACTTGGTGTCTGAGTGGGTTCATGAGTTTCTGAGTGAGTGTCTCTGTGGGTCTGTGAATAAGTGTGAGAGCGTTTGAGTTGGTATGTGCGTATCTCCATGAGTGTTTGAGTCAGCCTGTGAGTAGGTACATGAGTCTCTGAATAGACCTGTGAGCGAGTGCATGAGTTTTTCAGTGGGTCTGTGAGTGAGTGCATAAGTCTCTGAATGGGTCTATGACTAGGTTCATGAGTCTGAGTGGGTCTATGAGTAGATGCGTGAGTGTCTAAGTGGGTCTGTGAGTGGGTGCATGAGTGTCTGAGTGGGTCTGTGAGTGGGTTCAAAATACTGTAAGTGAGTTTGTAAGTAGGTGCATTGGTGTCTCATTGTGTCTGTGAGTGAGTACATGAGTCTCTGAGTAGATTTGTTAGTGTATGAGTACTCTCTGTTTTGCCCTCTCCTGCTGTTTCGCCTTTTCTGCTTGTTTTTCTGCCCTCTGTTTTGCCTTTCCTGCTAATTTTTCTGCCCTCTCGTTTGCCCTCTTCTGCTCTGTTTTCCCTTTCCTGCTCCTATTTCTACCCTCTGTTGTGCCTCTCCTGCTCATTTTTCTGCCCTCTGTTTTACTTTTTCTGCCGTCAGTTTTGGCTTTTGTGCTAGCTTATTTCTGCCCTTTGTTTTCCCTTGTTAATTACTTTTGTCTCCCTCTAAAAGGGGGGGGGGGGGCTGCCGTAATTTCAATGGGGGCGGGGTACTGTGCAGCCCCCATCCCGGGGCGATTTTGCCACTGAGGACCTCATCCCCCGGGGCCCACCCAGGGCATAAGTCGGGTGTACAAACATGTACAATAGTGTCCAGACCCTACTTCCACAGATTGGACTCTGTCCACCCTGCCAAGAAGTTGGACCCCACAGAATAAGCTGAAGTTGTCCCAGTGTCATTTTCAGCTATTGGGTCATGTCAGCAGTGTCTGCTCATTGTCTGCTTCACGCAGGAGAGGCATGCTTTTGACTTTGTTTAGTCCCTGTATATATGTGCATGCACTGTAAGATTGTCATATGTGTTGGTCTGTCCCAGTATTTACACAAATAATGGTTTAAATAGCACTTTTATATTTCTTTTAGAGTGCTACTCATCCCAATGCAGGGTGTCAGAGCACTTTGCATAACATAAACAGCATACATTGACAATATATCAAGTGTTACAAAAGTCAGACAGGGTTATAAGGTGTAGGATTCACATGTCATTCATAGCTCACTGTGCTATTTTAGAGGGATTACAATTCATAAACTGCAAGTAACAAAAGGATCTCTGTGTAACATTCGGTTCTAATTTAATTTAAATCTGAGACTACACAAAACACAGATCTCTCCAGCAAAAGCGTTAACCTCCAGAGTAACCTCACCATTATTACAATTCCATGAGTTTTACTGGGCACACAAAAATTGTTGCAGCGGGTCCCTTATCCCCTTAAAAGACTATGCAACCAATTAGGCAGAACAGATCTAATACCATGCTTCTCCATGTTGCCAATTTCTTTGTGGCAGTGTTTTAAAAAAATATATATATTAATTGAGGGCCAGATGTTGCGTTCAGGTTGCGCCTCTTTCTTGGCACAACCCAGATGCAAAATCTCATTCGTTAAATCTCATGCTGCGCTTACCGCTTAAATGTACTCATGGTACACCTAATAAACATATGTGTGAGGTCTTAATATCTGATGTCACTTCCAATGAGGTCACTTCCTACAATGCCACTTGCAATGTCACGCGTTGTGACATCATGCCATGTGATGGCACGCGCCATGATGTTACTTGCATACTGTCTAACTTGGATAGTCCAACACCGGAGAGTGCAGGCATTGCGGGTCATACTAAAGCTTATGAACACATTTTTATCATTACCGCACGCACCCAGGATTGTCACACAATTTAACTATGCCTTATGTTACTTCAGTGCTAACAGAGTGTTTATTTCCCCAATCTCAGACTCAAAGAACTGCTGCCTGAGTCTGTTTCAGGATAGCAGGGGCTGTCATGGTTACTGAGAAGGTAGCCTCATTGGAATGTTTTTGCCGGATATCGGTGACACGCCGATAGCCAATCTGGGAGCTCAAATGGGTGCTCGTCTCACCTGCGCAGACGTTCTCTTTAATTGCAAAACATTTAGGTAATAGTTTATCTATGAACATTTTTGTTGATTAAATTAAAGGCCACTACTGCTCATGGCGAGCTACTCACACAGAGCACTACCTACATATTAATTTTAAAACTGCTTATATGGCATTGATCCTTCAGCCTTCCCTGGTTTTAATCCTAAAAATAAAAGCAGACACTAGTAAGTAATTCGATTATGTGTACTCATAATACACACTTTGGAAGAAGCAAAGCATATTTCTTCCAGTAGTTATGCTTTGAGTCACTCAATTTCAGACAAGTCTCTGCAGCAGCTACATTGACCCGGTGAGTGTCCTATAAGGCAATGCACGGCTTATTAAGATGATGAAGTGTGGACACTTTTAGGGACTTGCATTCCGGTCCACTGCTTCATAGTACACGAAGAAATAATACATTGTTCAGCCACGGCCGGCAGTGGGAGTACCTGCAGGGCGGTGACGTGGGGAGGGGTAGGGGCAGGGGCTGGGTGGGGGGTAGTAATGTATGGATTCCGGAGTTTTACAGGTAAGTAAACATTTAAATAAATAAAACAAATTTGGTTGCGCGCACTGCATCGCATTTGGGGATGCAGTGCACTCAACCAGCCGCGGTCGGTAGTAGGAGTTCCTGCAGGGTGGTGACGTGGGGAGGGGTAGGGACAGGGTTGGGGGTAAATAATGTATGGAATATGGAGTTTAACAGGTAAGTTAATAAATAAAACAAATTTTGTTGCGTGCACTGCATCACCAAATACGATGCAGTGCGCGCAACGAAATTTGTTTTATTTATTTATATGTTTAATTACCTGTTAAACTCCGTAATCCATACATTACTACCCCCCTCCCTGCCCATCCCCCTCCCCACGTCACCGCCCTGCCGGTACTCCCACTGCCGGCCGCGGCATAACAGAGAAATACTGGCAGACCTTTAATTGTGTCAGTGTGTTAGCCTGTCTGGCTCAGGATGGGCATGCCACTGCTTGACAGCGCAAGCACCCAGCCATTCAGCAGCTTCTGTTAATTACTGCTGTCCAGATCTTGCCAAAGAAAGTGAAATGAAGTTATAAATACAGCATCTTTTCCTGATTTTGGGTCTAGCTAAAAAAAACGGGAGAGGCGGCCATGCATATGTCTGTAGATACTGTCTATGAGAACGCTAGCGTCAGGCAGGATAGTTTTATGCATGTTTTATTTTGTGGAGTTATTACAAGTATCACATGCTGTTTTAGAACTGTTGGAGTTTCAGAAAAGGCACTCTCTCATTATTTATTTGCCAGGAGCATTTTGAGGATTCACATTGTCAGAATTTCCCATCTCTGTGTAAACTTTCACTCGCAAAAACTATACTTGCACTCATCGATTGTAAGCAGGTACACAGAAGTCTCCAAACTTGCATGGTTTCTGACAAAGTGATTCTTCAGCAAATTATTGGAGATCACATACGCGATGCGTGCTTTTCTCAGTTGTTCACGTGAGCCTAACTGTGTGAGGCCTTTGCTAGCATAGGACATAATTTTATAAAAAACAAGAATACTCTCCTTTTCTGGTAGCACTCGCTGTTTCAAAGCGTGGACTCGATGAGAAGGAGCACTCCAAAACAAACATTTATAAATGCAATGGATTTTACATTGATCAACCCTCGCCAAAATACAGGCATCAGGAAAGAAATCTGTCCTGGGATTCGGAGAGAATGACTGAACATGCCATGTTCAGAAGCACCGCAAAAAATCGAAAGTATTTGAATTTGAATTTTAAAATATTTATAAAGCGCTCTTATACCGAAACCGGTTTCATGGCGCTAGATAGCCGAGGGTCAGTGGGAAGCGAGCTAAGCTGCAACAGATCTGGGGAACAAGAGGGTCTTCAATTGCTTGCGAAACTCCAGATAGGAGGGAGACATCCTAAGGGCAGGTGGAAGTGAATTCCAAAAGGATGGAGCCAGCACAGCAAATCTGGCCCCCCCGGCCTTCTGTTTCCTAAAACGAGGAACTGACAGCAGGGCCAGGTGAGTGGAGCGAAGTTCTCTGGACGGAAGGTATGGAGAGATGGATTCGCACAAGAAGGTGGGGGCGGTCCCAGATCTGGCCTGGTAGGTAATGCAGCCCAGCTTGAAGAGCGCCCTCTCCCTCACAGGGAGCCAGTGGAGAGACTGAAGCAAGGGGGTCGTGTGATTGGACCTGGGGAGACCAAAAATCAGGCGAGCCGCCTGATTTTGAATCAGTTGGAGCCGGTGGATGAGGTAAGCCGGGGCACCGTTGAGAATAACATTCCCATAGTCAAGGCGTGACAGCACCATGGCCATGAGAATGAGTTTGAGTGCGGCAGCTGAAAAAAAACGTGAAACCTTCCGGATAGTCCGGAGGGAGAAGAAGCAGGCAGACACCACAGAACTGATCTGAGTGTGGAGGGTAAGCTAGGTAGGCTAGGACATGTCATGGGACAGCTTTAGCGCTGAGCAGATCATCTGTTCGTTTCTTCCATGGAATTATGATTTGCTACTGTCATTAAAAACACAGAAGTACATGTGCTTGAATACAAAGAATAAAACAGAACAATCATTTTCCACAGTTTCTTGTTGAAAAGCTTGTGGCAGTACAACTCAGATTGTCACACATAAGGTATTCAAATGACACATATATTCAAGTTGCTAGCATAGACATGTCACACATATACATACTGAAAACTTGGCAGCTATGATTAGTCCCCCTTCTTTTTTTAATACTTGTGCCCTAGGCTCGCCATGGTTCAAAGGGGAAGGGGGGCCATGTGACCTGCTTCCACAGGCCGATTTGGGCCCTGGGGACCCCTACACCAGGGCCAGGCCACATTTGAATGGGGGAGGACCCCCCTACACTGGCTGATTGTGGCCCCAGGAACCTTGACATTATTTAATGGGAAGGGCCCCCCTCCACGGGCCAATTTCGGCCATTGGGACCCCATCCCCCATGGTCGGTCATGTGTCTCTGGGTGCCCTAAGTCCAACGGGGCATCCAGTGTGCACCATGAGGACCGTGCGGGAGCCTGAAGGCCCCCACGGTCCGAGTCAGCTCTCCTCCTCCTGCAGGAGCCGGCATTGCTGCTGCATGCAGGGAGCTGCTGGAAACACAGCTGCCTGCATGCAGGGGCAATACTTTAATCTCTTCCCCTGTCAGCTTGTCTGCGGGCAGGTAAAGTGATGAAACCTCCACTTCCAGCAAGCAGGAGCTGTATGGCAGCTTCTGCCCACTGGAACCGGAGTGTTTGCTTTCGCTTGGTGGTCATACAAATATTGCCCTGAGCAATGCAATATCTGAGGTCATAAGCAGTGCATTGTGGGGGTGTAAGTTATAGTTATTTGAGGTAGCAATAACTACTACACATTTTGCAGCAAAAGATGTTTACATGAATATAGCGTGAATAATGTCGCTATTGAATGAAAAGTATGGACACACTTCAAAATTCCTTCCTTAATCTATATTTAACATTATTTTAAGACATCAATTCTCTGCTAGACAAAATGGAGAAAGTCACCATTTAGACAGAAATAAAAAATGAGAAATAAAAAATAGTTATAATAATTTTAGATGGTGTTGCACACATATTCTCTAGGATTTCTATTTTAACCAGCATACAATTACTGTACTTCGTAATTTGTAAACAAGAAGATCCCAGGAGCAAATGCGACTATATAAAGAGCAGCAGGGCTGTTCGTTCCACATCCCATTTCCATTTCCGTGAGCATCAGAAGCTTTCAGTTCTCTGACTTTTTTCTGCACCAATTTATGTGGAATACATATATAACGATTTTGTTGCATTAAACATCCCGGGGAAGGCAACTCGTTGGTGCGCTTTATATAGTCTTCTCTACAAATTGGAGAACTACATCACGCGGAATGACAACAACAGATTTCTGCAACTTTTTGGAATGAGCTCTTCATGACGATGAAATACATGTCAGTTACAGAAAAGCTGGTGATACCGAGAACATGCTGGAATAATACTGTATTTTGATGTGAACGTAGCACCGCATACATGAGAACCACGCACTGAGAACAGAACAGCTACCCTTCCTGTCAAAAAATGCATCCTTTTCTGCACTGTTCCAAGTGAGGTGAGTGTGGTGCTGTAAAACTTGGTATTAAGACTATTCTCCCGGATTACCCACACTGGGTGGGTGGTGCACATTTATAGCCCCATGCTCTATATTTACGGGTGTGCTCTTTTTGTCTTTTAGCCAATTTCATTTTGTAACAGTCAGTGGTGTTTTGTAAAAAAACATAGTCAGTAATCAAATTTTTCCCGCAGTGGCAACAGCACTACACACTTATAGCTTCTCCAATCGACTTAGCGGTATATACATTAGAAAGCGAAATGTATTTTTCTACTTCTGCTGTTTCAGCTGTTATCGTTATTCAACACGATCAATTATGACTTTATGCTAAACCTTGTTTAGTTCAGGATCAAGATGAAGGCAACATTTCCAAACGGTTCATGTAGGAAATTGCTCACTTTGTGTGGTCGCCCCCACACTTTTCTATCTAATGCTGATGGTTATGAATTACCCCTTGCGCGCTCAAGCAAGTTCTGGAAACCTCTAGACCTATTCTTTCGGGTTACCTTGTAGATCGACTCAATGGTTTTACCAGCTGAGTCTCCAAAGCAGTTAACACACTCGCCCCACAGTGCTCTCCTAGCCTTTCCAAGGAATCTCCTTCTAAACCCTGGAGCCTAAAGCACTCAAAGGCGAATGTAAGATTCTGAAGTGAGCGTGGCGTCGCAGTGATTACTGTTCTGCTGCTATGCTGAAGTTCAGACTCAAACTGCCAAAAGGCAATTCTATTCTAATCGGATTGACTCTGCTAAAAACAAGGCTAAAGAGATCTTTGGGATTGTTCAGAGCTTCACGTCTCTCTCGGCCCAAGCTAGTGTGTCATCTCCCTCAGCAACCTGGTGTGATACTCTTTCAAATTTCTTCCTAGATAAGATCCGCACTATACACGTGGCTTTTTCACACGGTGACAATGGGACCGTGGCAACTGTCTTGCCTCTATCTGCCAGCGCTGAACATTGCTTGGATGAATTTAATCCAGTTGGTTTTGCATGACTCTTTTAAAATTATTAGGAGTTTTAAATCTGGCTCACCCTCTGACCCTTGCCCTGTTAGACTGCTAGCTGCAGCAGCAGAGATAATCAATGTAGAGGTGAACAGCATCCTTAACTTGTCTCTCCAGACAGCCAGTGTCCCAGCGGCCCGGAAGCAGGCCAGGATTCTGCTGCTTACAAAAAAACAGTCACTAGATCCCCTCAATCCAGGGAACTACCGGCCCATTTCCCTCTTGCCTGGACTGGCCAAGGTGTGTGAGAAGGTTGTTAATAAACAACTCACAGCGTTCGTCGAGAGGGAGGGTATTCTGAATCCAGCACAGTCAGGGTTCCGGCTGCCCACAGGACCAAATCGGTTCTGGTGGAGGTTGTGGAGGCCATTTGGGAGTGTCTGAGAATCAAAAAGGGCCTTGACTCCTTACTCAGAAAGGCTGAGTCCAACCAGACTAAATAAACAACAAAAAAGCCAAATTCTGGAATAATTTTTACAATTTTTACAAAGAGCGCTGCTTTGATTGAAGCAAAAACAACCTGTTTGTCATTAACACCATAAAGGTTTATTCATAATTATAACATGATCATTTTTCATATTAGCACACTATTTGTCGTGCTTGGAAAATACAACATACAAAATGCACAACTATCTTTATATACAATATATACAAGAATATACAATTTCAAGCATACTTAGCCATTCATTCATGCACACTCCTTACAAAACAGTGAAAACAATAATAAGAAATAAGAAATACAAAAACAGTGCGTCCAAACATCGGTTAGTAAATCAGTCCTAAATATTTCTTTTCATATTTTGACGATTTGTTGCAGTTTGTGATAATTACAAGCACTCTCGTGAAGCCAAATCAATACAAAACAAGATTAGGGGTAACCAGACGTTGGACTGAAAGGTGGTCGACGCGTTTCAAACCCCTATCATTAGGGTGGGGTTCTCCTCAGGACCGAATGGTTCTGAAACAATAAAGATTGCTGAATTTAGCGCATGTGTCTAGAACATAGACAGCTAACTAAAAGAAGGGATCAACTCCCTGTGTTCCACTGGAGCCGCCTACCTTAATCCAATAGTCACAGCACAATCGATAACAGGCAGTGAAGTATCCCAAAGGTATGGTATTTCCCAACAAACGTGATTGAAGCCGCTGTGCAGAAAAAACGCGACAACAATTACTGGTGTGTCACACTTTACCCATACTTTCATTCTGTACACACACGGGCCGATGTAGGGAGCGCTAGTACTTACCCGCTGTGGTGCAGCTGGCTGCTTGCAAATAATTGTATTATGCGTCTGCTCCTTTCCTGCAAAAATGGAGCGAGATGCGCGTTAGATGTCTGGCGCGCTGAACGCCACTGTTGTAATCAAACCGCAATGCGGAGTCACGTACCAGTGTGAGCAAAAAGGCTTGACTCCTTCTCCTAAGGCGGCTTGTCTGATTGAAGTCCTCGAGTGGAAGTGTAGTCTCTGTACTTCCTGATTGTTACCAGGTCTCAGGGGTTTCTGGGATATGTAGTCCCAAGGTCAGTCTACCAGCAGTGTGGAGCAAAACCAGGCCTGGAATGGATGTCATGATGGTAATTGTCGCCTTAGACTGTGGGCTTGTAGATTTCCGAAATTTCGTTTAACCCCCGAGTGGCGGTGTTAAACCTCATTATAAGCATTGCCTCTCGTTGAGACAGTTGGGCATCCAAATCGCCGCCCCTCGGATTTTTTTCAATTTTGGACAGCACGGTCCAGCGGAGATCAGTATTTACGTGATTACACTTCGCCCAATGATTGACCAAAGGGGCATTCTCCACTCCCCTGCGGATACGCGATTTATGTTGCGTGATCCTACTCCTGATTTCTTGCGTTGTTTTTCCAATGTAGACTAGAGGGCATGGGCACACAATGGCGTATACAACGTTCTTGGACTTGCAATTAGTAAAGGTGTCATGTTTCCAATGGATATCATCGAACGTGAAAACTGAGTCCTCAATAGTCTCTGCACAGCAGGTGCATGTACCGCACTTATGGTGTCCTTTGGCCGGAGGTAATCCGAACAGACTTTGTAATGTCGGTGCCTTAGTAGTTGGTAGTGCCGCCCTGACAACGTAATTGGCCACACTTTTGTCCTTTTTATACGCAAAAAGTGGTGGCACTGAGAAATCTTCATGCAAGTTCTTTAGCAGATGCCAGTTGGACGTGATGAGCTTCCTGTGTAAATTTGACGCTGGACAGAAGGTGGTAACACATACCATCCTTTTAACGTCTGGTTTACTCCTTTTGACCAACAATGTCTCACGAGGAGTCCACCATGCCCGTTTGAGGGAATTTTTTAAAAGTTTTTTTGGATACCCTCTCTGAATAAGACGATCTTTTAGAAGTTCTGCGTGTTTGAAATATTCTTCCTTCGTGGAACAGTTTCTGTGTATTCTCAGAAATTGCCCAAAGGGCAAGTTCTGTTTCAAACTGCGAGGGTGGTTGCTGGAAAAATGTAATGCCTTATTCCTGTCAGAAGGTTTGCGAAACAATGTTGTACTTAAGCTTCCATCCTGAGGTTCCACTTTGACGTCCAGGTAGTTGATGGATTCATTTGAGGCTGAGACTGAGAACTGGATGTCAACCGTTCTTGAATTCAACCAGCACACGAATTGGCTGAGATCTTCATGGCCTCCTGTCCACACCAAGAAGATGTCATCAATATAACGCATGTAATGGGATATGTTGCTGCTGAAAGGGTTGGTTTGATATATAAATTTTTCTTCATATAACCCCATGAACATTATGGCTAGCTCTGGGGCAAAGGGGCAACCCATCGCCACCCCCTTGATTTGATAAAAAAATTCAGCATCAAATGTAAAAAAGTTTTTTTGCAGGGCAAACCTTGCAAGGTCAAGTATAAACTCCGTCGGGACTCTCATTGGTCTTATCCTTTTATCCAAGAATGCCGTCAGGGTTTCCAGTGCCTGTTCTTGGGGGATCTGGGTGTATAGAGACACCACATCCAGTGTAACTAGAAGTTGTCTTTTTGGATCAAATTGAATAGTGGAAATGCGATTAAGGAACGAGGTGGTATCTTGAAGGTGAGCGGGGATTGTCTGAATGAACGGTTTTAGAAAATGGTCAATGTATTTTGCAACTGGTTCGAACAGGGACTCACACCCTGAAATAATGGGGCGTCCTGGTGGGTTAATCTCATCTTTGTGCAATTTAGGGAGCACATAGAAAACCGGTGTCCTCGGATTTTTGTTCTGTAAGAACGCTAGCTCCTTTGGTCCGATGATACCTTCATCAAAACCCCTTTGGATAGTGTCAAATAATTGATTTTTTAAATCTGTGGTAGGATCTACATTGATGCGTCTGTAACATTCCTGATCGTCAAGTTGGCGGTGTACTTCCAGTTTATATTTGTTAATATCCCATAACACCACCGCTCCGCCCTTATCGGCTTGTTTGACGACTATGGTGTTGTCATTCTTAACCGCTATAAGTGCATCCTTTTCCGCTTTGGACAGATTGAACTTTACATATGACTTCTTTTTTTCAATCGTCGAAATTCCTGATAGCACGGTTGTTTCAAACGATAGAACCTCCTTTGGGATTTTGGGTCCTCTCGGACAAAATGTCGACTTTTTCTTAAGGCCAGTTGTTTCTTCCTGTGTGTTTTCAGTGATATCCTGGAAAAATGTTTTTAGACGGATTTTACGGCAGAACTCCAGTGTCTCTAGTTTCATTCTAGTGTAGTCCGTTGGTCTTGATGGGACAAAGTTAAGTCCTTTGGTTAGGATAGATGTTTCTGCTTCCGTTAGCATCCTATTTGATAAATTGAAAATAGGCGAAATCTCTAATTGTTGTAAGATTTCTGGCGAGTTCTCATTTGCCATGGTTGTGTGAACCGGACCCGACCTCTGGGTTTCTGTTGACCCCGTCCTAAAAAAGGCTGTTGGATTTGCGCTTGTTGTTGGTATTGATTGGGGCGGTTTGTTGCCCTGTTTTGGTTTGGTCGACTGCTATTGTCTGGTTCGCTCCCTGAGGAAGATGAAGTGTCTGAAAAAGTTAGAAATTTACGGCGAGATCGTCCTTGATTGTCCTGCAGAAAGCGTCGAGAATCGGAATGTGTATAAAAATCCTTGTTGAGGTATGGATAGATTGATTCTAATGAAAAATTTTTCTTGTCCAGTTCAAATTTATTGTTTTTTTGAGTAACTGTGAAGTCCTTAAATTCTAATATTTCTTTGTCAATTTTCTCCAAGAGAGTTTTAGAATCTGTTATTAGCTGATTGGTCTCAATTTCCCTTTTTAAAGTCTCTATTTCTTCTAGTTCTTTAAGCGATGTCCTGTGTGCAGTCTCGATGGTTAAGACCATGAGATCTCTGCTGCACTTTGTTTCGATACCACTGAAACCTTTTTTGTAGACCGGATCGTCCGTAAAAACAACTGGAATATTGCGGATCACAAGGCCCGCTGGAATGGTGCCAGACCGAAGGTGTTGAAGTAAAAAATGACCATGCAGGTCTGTCCGAATTTGTTTTTTCCGTAACCGAGTCAATTTATCAGACTCGTTCTGAGTGTTAGCTGTAAGGCTGAGAGCAGCAGAGGCGAACACCGGAGGATCCCTAATTAAGTTCTGAATGTGTTCTTCGCTAAAAGCTAGTGTGTCACTTTCAGCCATATCATTCAGGTGAAACAATTAGACAAGACAAACATAAACGGTGTGAGTGATGTAAATTAGAGAAAAGTGAAAGAAGGTAATGACCTAACCACGTACCCAAACACGAATGCCTTCACAGTAGGCAGTTCACGGTTATCAACAAACAACTACTACCCTGTGGTAGAATTTCTACCTATCAGGACCTCGCGAGCTGCTGCCCGCTCAAAAGTATAAGAATCAAAAATGGCCTTGACTCCCTACTCAGAAAGGCTGAGTCCAACCAGACTAAATAAACAACAAAAAAGCCAAATTCTGGAATAATTTTTACAATTTTTACAAAGAGCGCTGCTTTGATTGAAGCAAAAACAACCTGTTTGTCATTAACACCATAAAGGTTTATTCATAATTATAACATGATCATTTTTCATATTAGCACACTATTTGTCGTGCTTGGAAAATACAACATACAAAATGCACAACTATCTTTATATACAATATATACAAGAATATACAATTTCAAGCATACTTAGCCATTCATTCATGCACACTCCTTACAAAACAGTGAAAACAATAATAAGAAATAAGAAATACAAAAACAGTGCGTCCAAACATCGGTTAGTAAATCAGTCCTAAATATTTCTTTTCATATTTTGACGATTTGTTGCAGTTTGTGATAATTACAAGCACTCTCGTGAAGCCAAATCAATACAAAACAAGATTAGGGGTAACCAGACGTTGGACTGAAAGGTGGTCGACGCGTTTCAAACCCCTATCATTAGGGTGGGGTTCTCCTCAGGACCGAATGGTTCTGAAACAATAAAGAAACCCCTGAGACCTGGTAACAATCAGGAAGTACAGAGACTACACTTCCACTCGAGGACTCGAGGACTTCAATCAGACAAGCCGCCTTAGGAGAAGGAGTCAAGCCTTTTTGCTCACACTGGTACGTGACTCCGCATTGCGGTTTGATTACAACAGTGGCGTTCAGCGCGCCAGACATCTAACGCGCATCTCGCTCCATTTTTGCAGGAAAGGAGCAGACGCATAATACAATTATTTGCAAGCAGCCAGATGCACCACAGCGGGTAAGTACTAGCGCTCCCTACATCGGCCCGTGTGTGTACAGAATGAAAGTATGGGTAAAGTGTGACACACCAGTAATTGTTGTCGCGTTTTTTCTGCACAGCGGCTGTAATCACGTTTGTTGGGAAATACCATACCTTTGGGATACTTCACTGCCTGTTATCGATTGTGCTGTGACTATTGGATTAAGGTAGGCGGCTCCAGTGGAACACAGGGAGTTGATCCCTTCTTTTAGTTAGCTGTCTATGTTCTAGACACATGCGCTAAATTCAGCAATCTTTATTGTTTCAGAACCATTCGGTCCTGAGGAGAACCCCACCCTAATGATAGGGGTTTGAAACGCGTCGACCACCTTTCAGTCCAACGTCTGGTTACCCCTAATCTTGTTTTGTATTGATTTGGCTTCACGAGAGTGCTTGTAATTATCACAAACTGCAACAAATCGTCAAAATATGAAAAGAAATATTTAGGACTGATTTACTAACCGATGTTTGGACGCACTGTTTTTGTATTTCTTATTTCTTATTATTGTTTTCACTGTTTTGTAAGGAGTGTGCATGAATGAATGGCTAAGTATGCTTGAAATTGTATATTCTTGTATATATTGTATATAAAGATAGTTGTGCATTTTGTATGTTGTATTTTCCAAGCACGACAAATAGTGTGCTAATATGAAAAATGATCATGTTATAATTATGAATAAACCTTTATGGTGTTAATGACAAACAGGTTGTTTTTGCTTCAATCAAAGCAGCGCTCTTTGTAAAAATTGTAAAAATTATTCCAGAATTTGGCTTTTTTGTTGTTTATTTAGTCTGGTTGGACTCAGCCTTTCTGAGTAAGGAGTCAAGGCCCTTTTTGATTCTTATACTTTTGAGCGGGCAGCAGCTCGCGAGGTCCTGATAGGTAGAAATTCTACCACAGGGTAGTAGTTGTTTGTTGATAACCGTGAACTGCCTACTGTGAAGGCATTCGTGTTTGGGTACGTGGTTAGGTCATTACCTTCTTTCACTTTTCTCTAATTTACATCACTCACACCGTTTATGTTTGTCTTGTCTAATTGTTTCACCTGAATGATATGGCTGAAAGTGACACACTAGCTTTTAGCGAAGAACACATTCAGAACTTAATTAGGGATCCTCCGGTGTTCGCCTCTGCTGCTCTCAGCCTTACAGCTAACACTCAGAACGAGTCTGATAAATTGACTCGGTAACGGAAAAAACAAATTCGGACAGACCTGCATGGTCATTTTTTACTTCAACACCTTCGGTCTGGCACCATTCCAGCGGGCCTTGTGATCCGCAATATTCCAGTTGTTTTTACGGACGATCCGGTGTACAAAAAAGGTTTCAGTGGTATCGAAACAAAGTGCAGCAGAGATCTCATGGTCTTAACCATCGAGACTGCACACAGGACATCGCTTAAAGAACTAGAAGAAATAGAGACTTTAAAAAGGGAAATTGAGACCAATCAGCTAATAACAGATTCTAAAACTCTCTTGGAGAAAATTGACAAAGAAATATTAGAATTTAAGGACTTCACAGTTACTCAAAAAAACAATAAATTTGAACTGGACAAGAAAATTTTTTCATTAGAATCAATCTATCCATACCTCAACAAGGATTTTTATACACATTCCGATTCTCGACGCTTTCTGCAGGACAATCAAGGACGATCTCGCCGTAAATTTCTAACTTTTTCAGACACTTCATCTTCCTCAGGGAGCGAACCAGACAATAGCAGTCGACCAAACCAAAACAGGGCAACAAACCGCCCCAATCAATACCAACAACAAGCGCAAATCCAACAGCCTTTTTTAGGACGGGGTCAACAGAAACCCAGAGGTCGGGTCCGGTTCACACAACCATGGCAAATGAGAACTCGCCAGAAATCTTACAACAATTAGAGATTTCGGCTATTTTCAATTTATCAAATAGGATGCTAACGGAAGCAGAAACATCTATCCTAACCAAAGGACTTAACTTTGTCCCATCAAGACCAACGGACTACACTAGAATGAAACTAGAGACACTGGAGTTCTGCCGTAAAATCCGTCTAAAAACATTTTTCCAGGATATCACTGAAAACACACAGGAAGAAACAACTGGCCTTAAGAAAAAGTCGACATTTTGTCCGAGAGGACCCAAAATCCCAAAGGAGGTTCTATCGTTTGAAACAACCGTGCTATCAGGAATTTCGACGATTGAAAAAAAGAAGTCATATGTAAAGTTCAATTTGTCCAAAGCGGAAAAGGATGCACTTATAGCGGTTAAGAATGACAACACCATAGTCGTCAAACAAGCCGGTAAGGGCGGAGCGGTGGTGTTATGGGATATTAACAAATATAAACTGGAAGTACACCGCCAACTTGACGATCAGGAATGTTACAGACGCATCAATAAAGATCCTACCACAGATTTAAAAAATCAATTATTTGACACTATCCAAAGGGGTTTTGATGAAGGTATCATCGGACCAAAGGAGCTAGCGTTCTTACAGAACAAAAATCCGAGGACACCGGTTTTCTATGTGCTCCCTAAATTGCACAAAGATGAGATTAACCCACCAGGACGCCCCATTATTTCAGGGTGTGAGTCCCTGTTCGAACCAGTTGCAAAATACATTGACCATTTTCTAAAACCGTTCATTCAGACAATCCCCGCTCACCTTCAAGATACCACCTCGTTCCTTAATCGCATTTCCACTATTCAATTTGATCCAAAAAGACAACTTCTAGTTACACTGGATGTGGTGTCTCTATACACCCAGATCCCCCAAGAACAGGCACTGGAAACCCTGACGGCATTCTTGGATAAAAGGATAAGACCAATGAGAGTCCCGACGGAGTTTATACTTGACCTTGCAAGGTTTGCCCTGCAAAAAAACTTTTTTACATTTGATGCTGAATTTTTTTATCAAATCAAGGGGGTGGCGATGGGTTGCCCCTTTGCCCCAGAGCTAGCCATAATGTTCATGGGGTTATATGAAGAAAAATTTATATATCAAACCAACCCTTTCAGCAGCAACATATCCCATTACATGCGTTATATTGATGACATCTTCTTGGTGTGGACAGGAGGCCATGAAGATCTCAGCCAATTCGTGTGCTGGTTGAATTCAAGAACGGTTGACATCCAGTTCTCAGTCTCAGCCTCAAATGAATCCATCAACTACCTGGACGTCAAAGTGGAACCTCAGGATGGAAGCTTAAGTACAACATTGTTTCGCAAACCTTCTGACAGGAATAAGGCATTACATTTTTCCAGCAACCACCCTCGCAGTTTGAAACAGAACTTGCCCTTTGGGCAATTTCTGAGAATACACAGAAACTGTTCCACGAAGGAAGAATATTTCAAACACGCAGAACTTCTAAAAGATCGTCTTATTCAGAGAGGGTATCCAAAAAAACGTTTAAAAAATTCCCTCAAACGGGCATGGTGGACTCCTCGTGAGACATTGTTGGTCAAAAGGAGTAAACCAGACGTTAAAAGGATGGTATGTGTTACCACCTTCTGTCCAGCGTCAAATTTACACAGGGAGCTCATCACGTCCAACTGGCATCTGCTAAAGAACTTGCATGAAGATTTCTCAGTGCCACCACTTTTTGCGTATAAAAAGGACAAAAGTGTGGCCAATTACGTTGTCAGGGCGGCACTACCAACTACTAAGGCACCGACATTACAAAGTCTGTTCGGATTACCTCCGGCCAAAGGACACCATAAGTGCGGTACATGCACCTGCTGTGCAGAGACTATTGAGGACTCAGTTTTCACGTTCGATGATATCCATTGGAAACATGACACCTTTACTAATTGCAAGTCCAAGAACGTTGTATACGCCATTGTGTGCCCATGCCCTCTAGTCTACATTGGAAAAACAACGCAAGAAATCAGGAGTAGGATCACGCAACATAAATCGCGTATCCGCAGGGGAGTGGAGAATGCCCCTTTGGTCAATCATTGGGCGAAGTGTAATCACGTAAATACTGATCTCCGCTGGACCGTGCTGTCCAAAATTGAAAAAAATCCGAGGGGCGGCGATTTGGATGCCCAACTGTCTCAACGAGAGGCAATGCTTATAATGAGGTTTAACACCGCCACTCGGGGGTTAAACGAAATTTCGGAAATCTACAAGCCCACAGTCTAAGGCGACAATTACCATCATGACATCCATTCCAGGCCTGGTTTTGCTCCACACTGCTGGTAGACTGACCTTGGGACTACATATCCCAGAAACTCCTGAGACCTGGTAACAATCAGGAAGTACAGAGACTACACTTCCACTCGAGGACTCGAGGACTTCAATCAGACAAGCCGCCTTAGGAGAAGGAGTCAAGCCTTTTTGCTCACACTGGTACGTGACTCCGCATTGCGGTTTGATTACAACAGTGGCGTTCAGCGCGCCAGACATCTAACGCGCATCTCGCTCCATTTTTGCAGGAAAGGAGCAGACGCATAATACAATTATTTGCAAGCAGCCAGCTGCACCACAGCGGGTAAGTACTAGCGCTCCCTACATCGGCCCGTGTGTGTACAGAATGAAAGTATGGGTAAAGTGTGACACACCAGTAATTGTTGTCGCGTTTTTTCTGCACAGCGGCTGTAATCACGTTTGTTGGGAAATACCATACCTTTGGGATACTTCACTGCCTGTTATCGATTGTGCTGTGACTATTGGATTAAGGTAGGCGGCTCCAGTGGAACACAGGGAGTTGATCCCTTCTTTTAGTTAGCTGTCTATGTTCTAGACACATGCGCTAAATTCAGCAATCTTTATTGTTTCAGAACCATTCGGTCCTGAGGAGAACCCCACCCTAATGATAGGGGTTTGAAACGCGTCGACCACCTTTCAGTCCAACGTCTGGTTACCCCTAATCTTGTTTTGTATTGATTTGGCTTCACGAGAGTGCTTGTAATTATCACAAACTGCAACAAATCGTCAAAATATGAAAAGAAATATTTAGGACTGATTTACTAACCGATGTTTGGACGCACTGTTTTTGTATTTCTTATTTCTTATTATTGTTTTCACTGTTTTGTAAGGAGTGTGCATGAATGAATGGCTAAGTATGCTTGAAATTGTATATTCTTGTATATATTGTATATAAAGATAGTTGTGCATTTTGTATGTTGTATTTTCCAAGCACGACAAATAGTGTGCTAATATGAAAAATGATCATGTTATAATTATGAATAAACCTTTATGGTGTTAATGACAAACAGGTTGTTTTTGCTTCAATCAAAGCAGCGCTCTTTGTAAAAATTGTAAAAATTATTCCAGAATTTGGCTTTTTT
The DNA here is from genome assembly GCF_964261635.1 of Lissotriton helveticus. Taxonomy (NCBI): domain Eukaryota; kingdom Metazoa; phylum Chordata; class Amphibia; order Caudata; family Salamandridae; genus Lissotriton; species Lissotriton helveticus. The sequence continues at coordinate 777,799,530 of NC_136063.1, read as the reverse complement.
GTTGTTTATTTGGGAGTGTCTGGGCGCTGGCGGGAGGGCAGCATTAATTCTGCTGGAACTCTCAGCGGCGTTCGACACAGTCCCGCACTCTCTCTCCTTTCACGACTTACCAGGATAGGTGTGTCGGGTACTGCCTGGAACTGGCTTAGCTGCTCCTTAGAAGATCGGGCCCAGCAGATTTGGATGCCTCCATCCTCTTCCTCTATACAGTCTGTGACCACGGGAGTGCCCCAGGGGTCTTGCCTTAGTCCCCTTCTATTTAAAATTTATGTTACACCTTTAGTCTATCTGGCCGAGAGCCTGGGGGCCAAGGTGATGGCCTATGCCGATGACACCCAGCTGCTATTCACTTGGGACAATAACGAGGAGTCAGTCTCCTCAGTTCACAACTGTCTCTCATCCATTTTAAAATGGTTAGTGGCTGCGCAGCTAAAGTGTATTGAGGAGAAGTCAGAGATCCTCCTCCTTGGAAAATTCCCTCTCAACGTCCAGGTATCACTGTGGCCTCCTGAGTTTCCCTTGCCAACCTCTGTAGGGAAGCCTGCTAAGAATCTGGGGGTATGGTTCGATGAGAGTCTCTCTTTCTCATACCATATTAAGAAGCTGGCCAGCAATTGTTTTGGTCTCCTCAAAACTTTGAGGCAGTTCTTCCCTCTCCTTCCCTAGGCAGCAAGAGAAACGGTCACATGTGCACTCATTCTGTCCCGGTTAGATTATGCCAATGCGTTTTACATCGACATTCCAGGCTACTTGCTGAAAAAGCTTCAGGTGGTCCAAAATGAGGCAGCCAGACTTCTTCTGGCTATCTGTGCCAGGAACAGCGTGCAATATCAACTACACGCACTACATTGGCTCCCTGTTGCAGAACCGGGGAAGTTCAAATCGCTGGTTTTGGTTCAACGAGCTTTGCGTGGTCTCGGCCCACTCTAATTACAAAAATGGTTTTCTTTCTATGTTCCATCTAGACAGTTTCGCTCTACGTCTCTTCATCTTACTCAGGTTCCTCGATTTAAATACCAGAGGCTTGGAGGCAGTTCATTGACAAAGAAGGCCACTGTTGCTTGGAACTCACTGCCCCCTGCCCTACGCAACATTCAGGACCAAGCAGTATTCAAGAAAAACTTGAAAACACATCTCTGCACTTAAACAGATACTTTCACCCTTTTTGGTTTTGCGCCGGGACACTCGTGAGCTTCCGTGTGCGTTGTAAATCAAAATAACATCACATGGCATAAGACTAAAAGTGCACTGGAACCTGCTAACCAGGTCCCAGTGCCAGTGCTTTCTCCCCAAAAATAATGCATGTGAATTGGTAGTCCCAATTGGCAAGGTCTTTAACCCCCTACCCTGCTCCGCTGCAACTGGGATTGATTCCCGTTGTACCGTAGTGGGGTAGTTCAACCACTGGGCCAATCCTGGTTGCAGCGGAGCGGGGTAGGACAACCACTGGGCTTCTTCTTGGCGCAGACACAACATTACGTGTGTCTTTTTCCTGCTGCAACTGATGAAGCACGATCTTACAGAATTGAGGTTGGCTTCTTACCTGTGGATAATACTCCCGTAGAACCACTGTATGGTATGTTGTTGCACACATTACCAGGAATTTGTAGATAGTTCTTCACACACGGTCCTGAGAATTGCCACAGATCATCCGTGACTACCAGGCGAGAAACATGTCGACCACCTAGGAGTAGAGCGCATTTTCCGACACATTGTAGCCAGATTGTCGCCTCTCCTATATTCTTTTAAATCAGGCTAGGGTCCAGCCTGAATAAAGTCATTTAGAGGAATCCCACCCCTGTTTTAATCTGAGCACTTCACTTTGACATCTACACGTACTAGGCCCCTTACACCCACAGCACCTATACGGCAGGAACAAAAGATATCCACCAAAGAGCCCCTCTATGGGAGCCTGTCGGGTATTGCCGCACCGACCTGATGAGGAGCAGGCCCATATGATGAAGCATGACACCTAGTTTGCTGGGTGTGTGAGGGCCCTAGTTCCGAAAGGAGGAATTCCACTCCACATAGGATTTCCGTCCAACCTTTCACCATACATCACCTTCATTTGTGTTCTGTGACCTACAAGGAACTCCGTACTCTAATTTTCACAATACCAGTGGTTGACCATCTAGAATGCTGAACTTACTGTAGCTCAGAGCTGCAATACTTTACCTCTAATTTGGGTCCCTTTTTGGCTGCAGTGCTGTTTGTGAACTGGTATGGGCTAAACCTTTTTCCAACCCTTCCTTATATCCTCCTTGCCACTGCCTATTTACTTCCCCTTTAATAGTAAGTATTCCCTATTTTCTAGCCACTCCTTCTGCCCCTCCAACATTTACTTACAAAAACATGTACTTATCTTTGCGGGGACTCTGCATTCGGGGTGGAGACATGCTATGTTGGTTAGCCTACAGGCACAAAAGATATTTAGTTATTTGAAAATCGTGATTTCTTCTTTGGCTAGTTGGGTTTACTGATTTATATTTTAAACATTTAAAACGTGGGGGCAAAGGAGTTGGGTTAGATAAAATATGACACCGTGGTGCCCTCTCAAGTGACTGGAACTGTACAGCTAAGCATGTTTTCCAAATGGATGAGAAGTCCAGGATGTACCTAAAATGTTCCTCTTTGTGAAGAAGTTTCTTGATGACATAGTAATATGTGGGCAGTCTCAGGATATTCTTTGTTCATAAAATCAGGCTGTGCCTGCAAGCCCGGGCCTGCGACCCGGTTATAAGCATGTAGCGTGTCTGGCATAGTGACTGAGGGCTCTAAAGTTAAAGTCAGTCAGCAATAAGATAACTGAGGTCCTTCTTTGAGAAGCTGGTGAACAGTAGGTACTCATTCTCTTATAACCACTCTTTTTTATCTTTCTTTTTCTGTCATGCATACAGATGCTTGCAGATGAGTTAATATGGTAATGTGATGCTTATTATGAACGGCATTTCAGCTTCACTTGAGAATACCTCATTGTCCGCTGGGGCAGATGCTTTTCCAGCCAATATCACCAATCCTTCGAGTGAAGAGCAGCAAAGACGAGACCAATTTGAAATCATGAAGGATGTGCCGATGGCATTAATGATCGCTGTCACTGGAACTGGCAATGCTTTAATAATTCTGAGTTTTGTGGGAGATGCAAACCTTCGAACTCAGAGCAACTACTTCCTTCTGAACCTCGCGATCTGCGACTTCTTCATAGGTAAATGACTGCTTCCTATATGTTCGTCTACCCATGTTGGCTTTTAGTGGTCAAACTGTGCAGCGTGCTGGCACACTGCCCTCGATCTATTGAAGAAAAGCAAACAAATAGAAACCTACATGTATGTGTCTTTTGCTCATGGTCTTACAGTAAATACCTGGTGATATTTCCTAGTTTCTTGTGACAGTATTGCAACTTACCCATAGGTTTATCTTTACTTATGTAAGGTAGATACTACTAAAATGCATATGGTTTGTGATTTAAACAAAATATCTTAATGATGAGCCTGTGGACTATATATTTGTTTGCTAAATTTCCACAAATGTTATTGCAATCACGTTTCTTAGGTACTCTCTCTATCCCAATGTACATGGTCAACTTTATCATGAATGGAAGATGGATTCTAGGAAGCCAGATCTGCAAAGCATGGATGGTCGTAGATTATGGAATAACACAGTGTTCAGTATTTAGTATCATCCTGATCACATATGATCGGTTTCTGGCCGTCACTAATGCTGTAAGTATACAGTCTCTTAGTAAAAAGCAATGTGTCCTTCCTCCATGGTTATTTTGCCCAATGCACGCCTGTTTTTATATCATCTCAACGGTCTTGAACATATACTATAACTATCTATTAATTATGATCTAACAAGCTGCGATTTCAATTACAGGTGGAGAAGCCAAGAAGGCTACAGCCAGATGTCTGGCTCTGGCTCCGGTTGAAGCCCACGAGCCAAAAACAAGCCAAGCGATCATAGGGTTTCCGCTGCACCCTTTATTTTAGTCACCATTACCTAGAAATTTTTTGTTTCAACCTGATTTAGTATCTAAAACATATATTTGTTTAACCCGTTCGCCGCGGCCGCGATTTCGTGGCAGTGCGGCACTTCCTTAAAAATGGACGTGCGACGCTCTGCGAAGGTAGTGCTCGCGATGTTCAACGGCCGACAGCAGCACTTAATTTTTTTTTTTTATTTTTTATTTAAAAGAGTTTTATATAGCGCTGGCTAGACCCGAAGGTATCAGAACGCTTTACATGAGAATCAACAATGTAACAGAACAAGTCCAACAAAGTACACAATAAATAAAAAAAAAACAATACAATTAGGAGAGGAGAGAAAGGAGAGAGAGAAGTAGTGGAGGGGGCATGGGAGGTGAGAAAGGGAGGATAAGGGAAGAGACAATAAGGAGAGACGAAATGAAGTCTGTCTAAAGACCGACTGGGTAGGTGACGACCAAGGAGGGAATCCACGGCCCATCTCCTCTGTAGCTAAACCAGGTAGCTCCATCAGTGTACTGATGAAGCCCCTCAAGGAATTTAAGAGAAAGCAGTAATGTTTCCATAAAATGAGGAGGGAAAAGGTTACTGGTCTAGTGGCCAAATTTCACAGCCAGGAAACGCTGGATAAATCCCAGCTTCCCTGCTGGAACAAATTGCATCATCCTAGGCAATTACCAATTCAGACCGTCGTCTGTTTCTTTATCACCACCTTTGAGAGTGCCTTAAAATGCATCATTAGCACATTGGAATGTTGAGAGACTATGGAGCCGTTCCGGGCTTATAATGGCTCGTATAAGCCCGGAGCTCCAACATTTCAATGTTTGTCTTCAGGTTTCTCCCTTTTCAATTTAGCACATTCTACCCTCAGTGGGTGGTATGTTCTAATAGCCTTATAGACCTTCTCCCACGGGCTCTACTAGTTTAAGGTCCTCTTCCTCAATATAGGGCCCCACATTTGGCTCAGGCCTATAACTTGGGTTAAGGGCCTTTAACAACCAGTACAGCCCTCAGTGGACTATAAGGCTATAGTATGGAACTCTCTCTTGCAAATGTTTATTAGTCTTTAATAATGCTTCATCTATAATAACAAACAAGGCCACCTGTGGGATATACATGAAAATTGATGTCTCTTGCTTCACCAATGTGTCATCATTCAGGTGGCGGGCATGAATGTTTCCAAGCTCATATTTCCAAACATTTTTTTTTTTAAAAAAGCCCCCTGAATGAAGTGATACAGTCTGATACACAAAAGTGAAATGCTTCCCAAGTTACAGAAATAAATATTTTGAATTTCGGAGGCTCTTTATCAAATTTTATGTGAGTTTGTTGCATGATTTACATGGCAAATAGGTGAACAACCTGACTTGACTTATGGCTCTTAGAGACAAGCCAGCACCTCTGCTCCACTCTTAATGTTAATCTGCCCACCTTTACTTTCAGTCTGGACTGAAACAGAGTACAGTCATCATTGTGATGACAGAACTTAGATGCATCTCTTGTGACTTCTCATCACAATGTGCATCTGACCTCAGATATACAATTGCCATCAAGGTTTCGTAAGGCCACATGTTGGAAAGGCGACCCCAGGGGAGACAGAAGGTGTCTGACTGTCCGCCCCGAGACCCACCTCTCTGTGTGGAATAGGCCGAGCGCCGTAGGGAGGCCTCCTTGGCGAGGCTCCTCTCCTACAATCGTAACAGCAGAGTAATCACACTACTTACAGATAGACACTACACAGGAAGGATGTTCACAAGAATCTTTATATAAGTACTCAAAGCAAGTTCTTGGCAGGATAGCGGCAAGGATCGAGGGATCCGTAATGTCGTGATCTCGGGAAAAAGGGGGTAGCGGGACAGTCTTGGCACCCACGGGTGCGTGGATAGTTCAAGGGTTCAGGCCGCGACAGCGTCAGCAGGGCCTTGGAGATAGTTCAGCTTGGACAGGCCGCGACAGCGTCAGCAGGGCCTCGAAGATAGTTCAGCTTGGTCAGGCCGCGACAGTGTCAGCAGGGCCTCGAAGATAGTTCAGCTCGGTCAGGCTGCGACAGCGTCAGCAGGGCCTCGAAGATAGTTCGGCTTGGTCAGGCCGCGACAGCGTCAGCAGGGCCTCGAAGATAGTTCAGCTTCGTCAGGCCGCGACAGCGTCAGCAGGGCCTCGAAGATAGTTCAGCTTGGTCAGGCCGCGACAGCGTCAGCAGGGCCTCGAAGGTAGTTCCAGGTGCAAGAGTTCGGATCAGGATCAGCCGCGACGAGGTCAGCAGGGCTTCGACTCCAGATACAACTGCCGTCTTGATCCGGGGCTGGCCCAGATATAGGACTGGAGGGCTTTGATGTCCGGACCCTCGCGCCTGGGGGTCAGAGGGGCCGGGATGAAGGTGTCCAGACACCAAGCAGGGGGGCGGAGCCAGTGCCCAGGGAGCCTGGAGAGCGATCGATACCAGGCGTCCGGGGCGGTGGGAGGCCCATCGAGACTCTCCTCCTCCGGGGTCTGGTCGAGTGGCCACTTTACCACCTAGGAGGATCCTGGTGCCTCCAGGTCTGGACTTCGCTGGGGCCGGGCCCGGGATGGCTGCGGCCACGTGTTCGGGGGGTGATGGTCCCAAGATGGAGTCGGGCCGGAAAGGGGGGCCTGGTCAGGGTGCCAGGCTGGCAGCATTGGCGAGCAGGTTCCGCCGGGGTACCAGGGAGGCGGAGAGCTGTAGGTGGCCGGGGGGGCTGCTCGCGCCGATGGTTCGTGAATGTGCGTGTCCGGGGGGTCGATAGTAGGTAAATGGAGGGCCGATGTCGTCCTGGGCCCTCCATGCGGACGGGGTCGGACCACGCCACGAGGCCGTGTCCAACACATGTCCCCTCCAGCTGAAGGCGGGGAGAGTCACCCATCTTCCTGGGGGCTCTCTTCGTCGAGGCGGAAAAACCGGGACAGGCCGTCAGCGTTGGCATGGTCACTGCCAGGGCGATGCTCCACAGTGAAATCCATGCCTTGGAGGGAGATGGACCATCGCAGCAGTTTAGGATTTTCGCCACGCATGTGCATCAGCCACCTTAGGGGCCGGTGGTCAGTCTGCACCCGGAAGTGGGTGCCGAAGAGGTAAGGCCTGAGTTTCTTGAGGGCCCACACGACAGCGAAGGCTTCTCTCTCGATGGTGCTCCATCGCTGTTCTCGGGCCAGCAGCCGTCGGCTGATGAAGGCCACAGGATGGTCAGTTCCCGCGGAGTCCATTTGCGATAGGACCGCCCCGATGCCGTGTTCCGAGGCGTCGGTCTGGACCACAAACTCTCGGCTGTAGTCGGGGGCCTGGAGCACAGGGGCGGTACACATAGCTGCTTTCAAGGTCTCGAAGGCCACCTGACACGCGGGTGTCCACTGCACTTTCTGTGGCCGGTTCTTCGAGGTCAGTTCCGTGAGGGGCCCCACAATGCTCCCATAGTTCTTGATAAAACGCTGATAGTACCCCGTGAGCCCCAGGAAGGCTCGGACGGCGGTCTGGTTGGCCGGGGGTTCCCAGGCTAGGATGGCGTCGATCTTGGGTTGGAGGGGAGCCACTTGGCCGCTCCCCACTTGGTGTCCCAGATAGGTCACGGACCCTTGGCCTATCTGGCATTTGCTGGCTTTCACAGTTAGCCCGGCCCGGCGGAGGGCGGTCAGGACTTCCCAGAGGTGTTTCAGGTGCTCAGCCCAGTGGAGGCTGTAGACCGCAATGTCGTCTAGGTAGGCGGCACTGAACTCTTCGAGCCCCGCCAGTACTTGGTTTACTAGTCTCTGGAAGGTGGCCGGGGCGTTTTTCATGCCGAAGGGCATCACCTTGAACTGGAAGTGGCCATCGGGTGTGGAGAAGGCTGAGCGCTCCTGGGCGCTAGGGGTGAGGCCGATCTGCCAATACCCGGCGGTGAGGTCGAAGGTACTGAGGTACTTGGCGGCCCCCAGGCGGTCGATCAGTTCATCGGCCCGGGGGATGGGATGTGCATCGGTTCTCGTAACAGCATTCAGCCCCCGGTAGTCGACGCAAAACCGGAGTTCTGGCGGGGTGCCAGGTGCGGCGGCCTTGGGGACCAGGACCACTGGGCTGGCCCAGGGACTGTCGGAGGGTTCGACTACCCCCAGGGCCAGCATCTTGGTGACTTCCTTCTGGATGCAGGCCCGAACTCGGTCGGGGACCCGGTAGGCCCGGTGTCGTACTGGCTGACTGTCCCCGGTGTCGACATCGTGGACACACCATTGGGTAACCCCGGGGGTGAGGGAGAACAGATCTGTGAATTGTCCCAACAGTTCTTGACAGTCTCGGCGCTGTGCGGGGGTCAGGTCGGGGTAGAGAGAGATCCCTTCGACGGAGCCGTCCTTCTCAGTGCACTTTAGGAGGTCGGGCAAGGGCTCGGAGTCGTCTTCGGTCCCATCATCGGTAGCGAGTAGCAGGCTCAGTTCTGTGCTGGCAAAATGAGGTTTGAGCCTGTTGGCGTGCAGAACCCGGAGGGGGTTCCGGGGAGACTCCATATCCACGAGGTAAGTGACGGGGCTCTTGCGCTCGATCACCTTGAAGGGCCCCGACCATTTGTCCTGGAGGGCACAGGGTTCGACCGGGGACATGACCCAGACCCGCTGGCCCGGCTCGAACTCGATGGAGGAGGAGTGCTGGTCGTACCAGCGTTTCATGTCCTCCTGACTGGCCTCCAGGTTGGCCTCTGCAAGGGCCCGGAACTTCCGGGTCTGGTTTCGGAGGGTCAGGAGGTATCGGTAGACATCCGGGGGTGCGCCTTGGACGGTAGTTTCCCAGCCCTCTTTGACCAGGCTGAGCGGACCTCGGACAGGGTGTCCGTACAAGAGTTCAAAGGGGCTGAACCCCAGGGATTTCTGTGGTACCTCCCGATACGCAAACAGGAGGCAGGGCAGCAGGACGTCCCATCTGCGTCGTAGTGGCTCCTCTAGGCCCTGTATCATTCCCTTGAGTGTCCGGTTGAACCGCTCCACAAGTCCATTCCCTTGGGGATGATACGGGGTGGTGAACTTGTATGTGACCCCGCACTGTTGCCACAGGGACCGCATATATTTAGATATAAAGTTCGTGCCCCGATCGCTCACGACCTCCCGGGGGAATCCTACTCGGGAGAAGATCCCCATCAAGGCTCGCCCCACCACGGGAGCGGTGATGGTTCGGAGGGGGATGGCCTCAGGATAGCAGGTGGCGTGGTCCACCAGGACAAGTATGAAGCGATGCCCTTGCGAGGTTTGAGGGTCCAGGGGCCCCACAATGTCTATTCCCACTCGTTCGAAGGGGGTGGTCACTACTGGAAAAGGTTGAAGCGGGGCCTTCACCGTCCCCCCGCTCTTTCCGCTGGCTTGGCATGTCGGGCAGGTGCGGCAGTGGTTATGTACATCAGTACGCATTTTGGGCCAGTAGAAATGGGTCACCAGGCGGCTGTAAGTTTTGTCCTGCCCCAGGTGCCCTGCGAGGGGCACATCGTGCGCCAGGTTCAAAAGGAAGTCTCTGAATCGCAGGGGAACCACTAGCACTCGGCTGGCCCCCAGCTCGGCAATTTTCTGTTCACTATATAGGAGGTCGTGGTCCCAGTAGACCCAGTGGGACCCTGAGGTGTCCCCGGTAGCTTGGGCAGCGGCTTGTTGGCGGGTCCCCTCGAGAGAAGGGCAGGTCTTCTGTTCCTGCCGAAACTGTTCTCGGGTGGGACCACCCTCTTGGCGCCATTGGGCGAGTTCGGGGATGTCGCTGAGCTCGTGGTGGTTTCCGGGCTCCGAGGGCCTGGTCTCGGAGTCGCATTCTTCCTGGATGGCCGAGGGTGGTGGCTCGGGCCACTCCGGCTCTTCGGTCGGGGCGGCCTCGGTCGCTGCCGGGGCTCGGGCCGCCATAGATCGGGCCGTCGCACAGACCCACTCTGGTAGTCCCATCATTCCTAGGTGCTCTCTCCGCTCGACTTGGGCCCAGGGAGAGCTCTCGAGGTCGTTCCCAAGGAGGCAGTCCACGGGGGCGTCGTCCCGGACGGTCACCTTGAGGGTGCCCGACACTCCCGCCCCATTCGAAGGGAATTCGGGCCATCTGGCATAGAGTTTCAGAGTTGTCGGCGGCCCTCACGGGGCAGCGTACGTTCGGGATGATCTGTTTGGGGGTCACCAAGTGGCAGCGGACGGCGGTCACACTGGCTCCCGTGTCTCGGAGGGCTTCGGTCCGTCGTCCATTGATGTGGACCCACTGTCGGTATTTTCGAGTTCCTTGAGGCCACGCTCGTGTTCGTATGCGAGTTTTTTTTCTTCCAATTCTCTTTGCCGCCGCCTCTCTTCCAGATCTCCCTCTAATCGCAGTTGTTCAAGGGCCATTTTTTTTTCTGCTAATTGGAGTTCTCCGTCCAGCCGGAGTCGGGCGAGCTCTAGTTCATGGAGCCGACTCCTCTCTCGCTCCCGGGCATCTTCGTGGGAGAGGCCCGGGTCCCTGTTGGCGGTTCTTTCCTCTATGGGGGCTATGACGGTACTCACGGGTACTTCTCGGACAATGTCATCGTTCGTTTGGGGTGGGGTCTCTCTGGTCTCCACCCAGGTTTGCAGCTCTTCTTTGAAATCGTCCTTTGTACTTAGTCCAGTGGTAGCGATACCCAAGTCTTTGCAAAATTGTTTAAGTTCTTTATGGGTATACTCCTCTAACAGGTCTTTCTGGAACTCTGCGGTCGTTCCGGCTTCCTTAGTCGTCATCGTGGCTGTGGGTCTCTGTCAGTAGTGACGTGTTACTCGCTGTACGATTTGCGTGGGCTCGGTTCCCGTCGCTTGCCACCAATGTTGGAAAGGCGACCCCAGGGGAGACAGAAGGTGTCTGACTGTCCGCCCCGAGACCCACCTCTCTGTATGGAATAGGCCGAGCGCCGTAGGGAGGCCTCCTTGGCGAGGCTCCTCTCCTACAATCGTAACAGCAGAGTAATCACACTACTTACAGATAGACACTACACAGGAAGGATGTTCACAAGAATCTTTATATAAGTACTCAAAGCAAGTTCTTGGCAGGATAGCGGCAAGGATCGAGGGATCCGTAATGTCGTGATCTCGGGAAAAAGGGGGTAGCGGGACAGTCTTGGCACCCACGGGTGCGTGGATAGTTCAAGGGTTCAGGCCGCGACAGCGTCAGCAGGGCCTCGGAGATAGTTCAGCTTGGACAGGCCGCGACAGCGTCAGCAGGGCCTCGAAGATAGTTCAGCTTGGTCAGGCCGCGACAGCGTCAGCAGGGCCTCGAAGATAGTTCAGCTCGGTCAGGCCGCGACAGCGTCAGCAGGGCCTCGAAGATAGTTCGGCTTGGTCAGGCCGCGACAGCGTCAGCAGGGCCTCGAAGATAGTTCAGCTTGGTCAGGCCGCGACAGCGTCAGCAGGGCCTCGAAGATAGTTCAGCTTGGTCAGGCCGCGACAGCGTCAGCAGGGCCTCGAAGGTAGTTCCAGGTGCAAGAGTTCGGATCAGGATCAGCCGCGACGAGGTCAGCAGGGCTTCGACTCCAGATACAACTGCCGTCTTGATCCGGGGCTGGCCCAGATATAGGACTGGAGGGCTTTGATGTCCGGACCCTCGCGCCTGGGGGTCAGAGGGGCCGGGATGAAGGTGTCCAGACACCCAGCAGGGGGGCGGAGCCAGTGCCCAGGGAGCCTGGAGAGCGATCGATACCAGGCGTCCGGGGCGGTGGGAGGCCCATCGAGACTCTCCTCCTCCGGGGTCTGGTCGAGTGGCCACTTTACCACCTAGGAGGATCCTGGTGCCTCCAGGTCTGGACTTCGCTGGGGCCGGGCCCGGGATGGCTGCGGCCACGTGTTCGGGGGGTGATGGTCCCAAGATGGAGTCGGGCCGGAAAGGGGGGCCTGGTCAGGGTGCCAGGCTGGCAGCGTTGGCGAGCAGGTTCCGCCGGGGTACCAGGGAGGGGGAGAGCTGTAGGTGGCCGGGGGGGCTGCTCGCGCCGATGGTTCGTGAATGTGCGTGTCCGGGGGGTCGATAGTAGGTAAATGGAGGGCCGATGTCGTCCTGGGCCCTCCATGCGGACGGGGTCGGACCACGCCACGAGGCCGTGTCCAACACCACATTTATAAAAGACCCCTTTTACTCAGTCTGTTTCATGGTTTGTTTATAAAATATCTGTGAATAGAGTCATAATTTTTCTCATGTTATATCAAAAGCAAGTTCCCACATGTGCATGCATCGAGCCATTCAGAAATGCTAAGGGGCAGATTTACAAGCCCCTTGCGCCGATTTTACGCCGCCGTTGCGTCACTTTTGTGACGCAGCGGCGGCGCAAATCCAGCACCGTGGTGCGCGGTACTTACAACGTGACTCATCTGGGAGATGGTGGGGGGGGGGAGTGCTGCTGAAAGAATGTTAATGCATGTGTCGAGACGTACTGTTGCCAGAGCATGTTTATAAATAACCCGTGTTTAAAAACACAGGAGCTAAAATGTCAGGAGCTTAAGGTATCCACGTAGCTAGTGTTTTGTAGTCACTTTTCTTTTACCTCGTGTACGCTGCAATCTGGGCAATTTATCCTTTCTCTTTTAGTAAACGGAATAGTTCCATGGAAAACGTGTACTCAAAACTGGCTTTAGCGTTCATGACACTTGTTTGAAGTGTACATTGTCCTGGAATGAGAAGTAGCCTGCTGCATATTTAAATCTTTAGGGTTCTATGTGTCGAGAAGACCACCTGGTTGGCATTTCAGTCAGAAACGCACATGATCTGTCCAACTCTTCAGTTGCTTGTTGTCTAGTTAACATACCACGGCAGGTAAAATGGATTAGATTTACAAGTACAAAGAACCCGTTATCATATAGCATTCAATTTTTTTTTTAAATGGCATTTTATGTAACGTTGCAACTGATCATGCATGTTTTATGCAAAATCTGGATTATTTGCAGGTACATGTATATAGTGAGTAAAGAGTTTTCTTTAGTTGGTTTCTTTCGTCACTTTCATGTGTTTGGTCCATAGCTGTACACATTAACAAGCATTTGCAATGCAATAGGTCTCGCATTTACGCGAGTATGAGCTATTGAGATTGCTAATGGCAATGCCTTTTATTTTTATTTTTATTTTTAAAACATAAATAAAAGGCATTGTCATTTACAATGCCAATAGCTTAAAGTCGTTTAAATGTGAGACCTATTGCATTGCAAATGCTTGTTACTTTTTTTACCAATTCAGATTTACCAATGGGCACAAGGCGCACTATAACTCAATCTGTCTGAAATGCTATTGTCTTGATAGATCTTTTTTTTAGCACTGAGCTGTATGTAAATTGGGGGCATATTATCAAGAACGGAGTTAAGATTATCGCCGCTTTAGCTGCAGTTTCGGCGATAATGGGCTTGATTATATGCCGTAGAGAATTCTAATAGAAGCCCATGTTCACACCTGAACATGGGCTTCTATGGGAATTCACAAGGTCATATTATCAAGCCCATTATCGCTGCTTTAGCGGCAGTTTCCTGCCGCTAAAGCGGTGATAATCTTAACTCTGTTTCTTGATAATATGCCCCTTGGTGTTTTAAGCATGGCAGGCTATGCACCCCTACTGTGAAAGCCCAGTTCCTGCGCACAACATGCTAGCGATAGCTGACCCTCCCCCTCATTCACAGCATCTGTTTCTGTGCAACAAGAGTTGACTGCTGATTCTGGATTGCAACCAGGCTCCAAACCCAACACAAGGTAACTAATCATTGTCGCACACAACATTCAGTCATACAAAGGGTCTAGTCTATAATGAATTACAAGGAGATGCTGTGGACAGTGTCTACCCTTGTGCACACAGGACATTGCCTCTATTTACACCCTCTGGTAAACTCACTGTGGGTGATTTACTATGGCCAAGCTCTTGTGAGTACAGCCTTCAGCCTTGTGCTGCAGGGTTGGTTGCCTGGCCTGGGTAACTAACAGACCCTGCTCCTTACAAAGAATTGTCTATTTTTCTTTTTTTTGTTCCATAATTGTATTTCTCAGTTGTATCAATGTAGTCAGTGATGTAAGTGATGCTGTCATAAGTGATGTCATTTATAATGGTATTGGTGTTGTCATCAATGATGTTACAGATGATGAAATATGCAGCCTAAGGGAGTGAGGCAGGTTATGGTGTATGCAGCAAACCATAGCTGACACATTTCTGCAGTTTATTGCATTTGAGCCGCAACCATAATTTCGTTTTTAACTGTGTTTTTTAGTAAATATCTTGAGTTGTTTAGTGTACACATGATTATCATACACAAACTCACAGAGGGCAGGCAACCCCTGCTGTGTATGGCCCATGGTTGAGCATAGTGGGGATAGGCCAGAAGGTTTTACTTCTCGCCAAGCCCTGTTCCCCAGCTATACCAGGCAACCAACTCCTGCCATGCACGCCCTTTGGCTTTACACACTGGAGTTTGCCTACAGGTTCTGGCCTGCAGCTAGGTGTGCCCCAATAACTACAGGTGAACAACCAGTTTTTGGGTGTAGGGTGATGCCTCTAGCCACACTTAGGGCCAGATGTAGGTAGGCGTTTACCGGGTGGTAACGGCCAAATTCGGCCGTTACCGACCGGTAAAAGCAATTTGATATGTAGGGCCCTGTATTTTACAGACTCGGTAAATTTACCGACAGGTAAATTTACCGATTATGTAAAATACCGAGTCGGTATTATTCCGGATTCCGGAAAATTGTTATGTAGGTGGGACTCTTCTGAGTCCCACAAGCATTAAAAAATCGGTATTTTACCATCAAATACTATTTGATGGTAAAATACCGATTCTGGTGTGCATGCACATGTGTGCATGCACACCTATGCCATATGACAGGCAGACCTGCCCTTAGGGCAGGTATGCCTGCCACATGGCACCCGAGCCTCTTTTGGGGGTGCCAGAGGGTGTCAAAGTGACACCCCCTGCACCCTTGTGACAGTCGGTATTTTCCGATGCGGTAAATACCGACCGGTAAATGCCCAATCAATCCTATGGGCTTCAAAGCCCATAGGAATGAATGGGCATTAACTGGTCGGTATTTACCGCATCGGAAAATACCAACTGTTTCCGATTCGGTAAATGCACATCTGCATTTACCTACATCTCGGTACTTTTATTTTACCACTTCTTAAATACCGAGTCGGTATGATGCGGTATTTAAGAGGTGGTAAAATAAAATTTACCTACATCTGGCCCTTAGTGAGCAACACTCTGCGGCTCGTCAACCTGTGCTCTGCATGGCCACCGATCGTGCACACTGGGGATTGGCTACAGTGCCTGCCTTACGGCCAGGCAATGCACCCAACTCAATACTGGTGAGCCACCCTGCTGTGATTTTTTTGTGTATTTCTTCTTTTTTTTATAAGATCCTTAATGTGGAGCCCTTTTTCGTTTCTGTTTTCTAAACTTATATTAAACTTGTTTTACTTTATTTATGTTGTTTTACTTTTTCAGGCCACTGTTTAGCCTTTCCTGCACTAGTCTTTATTTCTACAAACTTGTGCAGAAGGTTTTATGGTTGGTACTAAGCACTAGAGATGACAGTTTTGTCCATCTATCCAGAACAAAGTTCCTTATTACCTTTATTTCAGAATGTTAAGAACATTAGCAATTTTGTTTTTTTCTCCTCTGCAGTTTAAATTAATTCTGGTGGTATTGATTCCTCCTTCCGACAATGCTTTCCCATTCCAATCGGAGAGTACTCTTGTGGGTGCATTGCATGTAGGTGCTTGATTATGCCACTTGTGGCAAATGAGTAGAACTGGAATGGGATGACCATGGTGCAGGACCCGGACACAAAAATTACAACCCACACATTGTGCATTTACTTTCTTCTCCCCTCTGGGGTGTGTTAAAAATGTCGGGTCTAGGGATTCTCAAAAGAAATTATCTGGTGTTGCACTCTATGAAATTGTTGCCACTTCCAAAACACCAATTTCTTGCTGTAACTCAGCAGGTGACTATGGTTAGAGCGGCAGACCCTGATGCAGAGGTCTAGCCCAGGACCAGGGTTCAATTCCCCGCCTCGGCGGGTCTTGGGCTCAAAATTCCATGGACCTGATCATTCTCGCCTCGGTGCCTATTCCAATCATGGAGTCCCACTCTGCAACTCTGGGCAATAGCTTGCTTAATCTCCACAACGCCCCCCACAACGCTAAGGATGCCTGGCCTCCACCTTGGGGGTGACCAGGAGTGGACACCTCACAGGGAAAGCCAGGATGGGTTCCACAGCGGTATTCGTACAAGCGCCTTGAGACCCTTGCGGGTGAGTAGTGCGCTATACAAGTATCAATTTACAATTTACAATTTTTACTAGTCATGACTTGATCCTGTTGTTTTCTGGGTCTGTCCATGTTTTCGTGTAAACGTTTTTGCGTGAGCATATGCTTGCCGCTCTCAGTCTCTGGGGAGAAATTGAAAATAACGTCCTTCAAAGGGTGTGTTAAGCTATCCAGATGCCTCCTTACTTTTTTGCTTGTTCAGGATTCACCTGTTCACTGTGGCTCCTACAATGGGAATATTTCTATGATAATGGCCTTTCTTTCAGAGTACAGCGTATCCAAAAACAAGTTTGGGAACCCCACATGTTTTTAAAAGATTGTATGTAGTGTGAAATTATTTTAGATTTCTTGTTTTGAGGGTATGGGTTATAAAAGTGCAATTTTCTTTTAACTCAAATCGTTTTTATTACATTTTTAAGAAAAGAACAAATAAATAATAAACACAGTAATCAAATAATAATGATCACAAGAATATTATCAAATGATAGCAACCAGGAAGACATACGAAGAAACGAAAACGAAAAACAGCAAATTATACAAGAGCATTACCGTAGATGTTGCAGTGGAGCTAGAGAGAGTACAGGTAGTCTATTAACATCACAGTCATTACAGGTGCAATATGAGAGGTACAATACAGCTGTTGCACAAAGGGCATAGGATTTTATAAGCAGTGTATTGTGGGAAATTGAACAACAAATCCTATACGATGTGTTCTTGGGGATGGTTGGTGTATGATTGGAAAGCTCCCAATTTAAAGGACGAGATCACTAGGACAACTGCAATTGTGCGGTTAGTCGACGAGATAAGTTTCACGATGGATCATATGTGAAGGAAAAGGCATCAAGGGACCTCCATAACTTCCATTGTGTTATACGCCAGGGAGAGGAGTAAAGAGAGATGTTGCCATCCCCTCTGAGGAAGCCCAACCATTCATGCCATATCCTAAAGGATACAACTTTTGAGTTTTTCCACATAGTCAGTACTATTTTACAGGCCAGAGTGAGCATAAGGTCCTGTCAAACCCTTTTCGCCCCCCATCTTGACTTTGCACCATGTTGCAGAATGTAATGCCATGATTATGGTGTGCAGCTCATTAGGTATTTCAAGCATCACCAACTTCGACCAAAGAGTTGGCATGTCTACACAATTAAAGGCAGTGGAAAAATCAACAAAGACACAATAAACAACTTGCTGCTTTATTACTACATATTTGTCTATGGTTGTTTGCAGAACTGCAATGCTATCCATTACAAGTGTTTTGGTTGAAAGCAAGCCTGAGTCGTTGGTATCACTCCTATGGAGAATGCCCAATCTTTCAGGTGTTCCAACACGCATGTTGCAAAGATTTTACCTGTAGCATCCAGTAGGGCTATCTGTCGATAGTTGTTGGGCAATAGTCCGGATCCTTTTTTCAGGATGGGAACCACAATACTCCCCTGCCATGTTTTGGGAATTCTCCCAGTGGAGTAACAATGGGAAACTAAAGGGGCCAAACACTTTCTCCAATCTTATGGGATTGCTTTGAAGATTTTATAGGGGCCTGTTGCTGCGGTTGATCTTGCTGCCTTTAGTATAATGCCATTTCTTTGACTGATGGTGCTATTGTGTCATGAAGTTTTTCCTCCTTTCTGTGCCAAGTTTGCATTTTTTTTGTCAAGCCATAAAGATTTGGTTTATAAAGCTCAAAGAGATAATTTTCCCACTCTGAAGGGGGAACAGGAGAGGAGTGAAGAGCTTTCCTGGTGCCTGTTGCTTCTGCAACTATCCTCCAGAACTCATTACTGTTTGTTTAGTTTACTGCAGTTTGAATATCCACCCAGTTTTGTCATTTTGTGCACATCTGATTTTCTCCTTCTGTCATTGGCGTGCTTTATTCAACTTTGGAATATACGACTTTACATCGCAGTGTTTACACTGCGATACCTTTACAAAGCAGGCATTACAACGCAAGTCGTTACAACGACCTGTGCTGGACTTAGAAATAGTATGATTCACTATTCCAACTCCAGTCTACGTACAGTGGGAAAGGTGATGGAATAGTAAATCACACTATTCCTTAGGTAAGAGCGCCATCCAGCGCAAGTCATTGTAATGACTTGCATTGTAATACCAGCTTTGTAAAGGTAATGCGGTGTAAACTCCACGATGTAGCCAATGTTTCCCTTCAACTTTCCGATCTCTTTCTGTTTGGCTCCAGAATATTAAAACAATTGCAGTCTAATCAAGTACTTTAAATTATGAGTTACGCAATCTGAGCTCATTAGGACTAAGTGACCCCCACTCTTACTAAACCTAGCTGTGCGGCCAGTCAAATAGGCCACTATCTCAGTAACTGTATCCTCGTAGACTGTTATTGGGTCGACAACAGTGCTTAAATTGGTCAGTAATGAAGAAATGATTGTAGAGTTTATTTTTGCAATTGCTTTAGAGTTCCATTTTATTCACCCGTTTTTTGAATTGTCTTCTATAGTTCCGTTTTGTTGAGATAGGGACCATGTATCAGAGACTTCAAAGGGATCTCAGTTGTCAAAAACAAAATGAGCGTGATCACTTTCTTTTGTGATTTTAACATTCAGGGTTTGCATTTTCCTGAAGAGGTCAAGACTTCAGATTATGCAGTCAAGAATGGAGGTGCTAAGTGGCCTCTTTCTGGTGTAAGCCGTGGGAATATCCCCTTCTAGTCTTCCGTTCTGTAGGGGTCAATTAAATGCCATCACCGAGGCGACAAGCTTTTTCCCCCTTTTATCAGCTTTGGACTTTTAAGGGAATAGCGGTGATGGGATTGACATCATATGCGTAAGTGCCACATTCAGTCAGTAAAGTATTAGAGATTTATCCATTAAAGTCCCCTCTTATCAGTACTGATGGAAATCCTTTGGAGTCTATGAAGGAATTGATTTTGGCAAATACTTTGATCATTAAGTGATTGTTCGTTGGCCCTGGGGGGATGTAAACGTTAAAAACAAAGAGATCATGCATGGAGTCCAAGGTATCTTTCCTATACTTGATATTTATACATTGGATATTCAGCAGACACATATTGAATACTTCCTGATCCCAGAATATATCTTTCTTCAATAGGATTTTGAGGCTTCTTTTTGCATGACCCCTTCCCACCGCCTCTGCCGGGAGATCATATATTATGTCATATTTTTGGTCGAAGGATTCTAGTGCCCATGTTTGTTGCAAGGTCACAATCAACGGTGAGTTTTCTAGGATCATAGCTAGTTTTCCAAGTTCCTTTCCATCTATAATCCACAATGAAATGCTGAAGGATCTGCTAAAAGGGTAGCTTGTTTACCTTACCCTGCTTGTGGCTATTCAGGTTTTTGGATATCCAAGACCAAGAGAGATCGTAGGACTGAGATCTAGAATGTTTTTGAGTGTGATCCAGAATTCATCGCTCCCTGTTATTTAACGAGATGGTTAGTGATCCTTCAGATGCATTCGTTTGTGCTCCTGCACTGTGGGAAATGTGGGTATGGTAAGGGATCTTAGTCTCTGCTAGTACCTTTTGATTTATTTTCACAATTTAGGTTTTCCTTAATGGCAACCACATCAAATCTGTTTTTATGGATGGTATCCTTTTCTCTTAGACTAATTGAGGGTATCACATTCAACCAGAACTCAACTTTTGCCATTGTATACTGGGATTTATTTGGAAAGGTCACTCATTTTATTTCCGAGGGTTTTCCGAGGGTGTTAAAGAGTGGAGCAGAGTTTTTTAAGCAAGTTTACTACTCTCCCACGATTTAGGGGTGCTTTCCTACAGGAAACAGATGGGTTATTTCTAGAGTACAAGGGACACTCGGCTTCTCTTTTTTGTTTGAATTTCCTTGGAACTAATAACCTTTTTTACCTGAGATATTCACTAGAAGGAAGTCATCTACGATATTTTTTGTAAAGTTGTGACAAGAGAACATTTGCCTTGTTGGTTGCCGAGAGTGGCTTCATTTATTCTCTTCATATGCCTTTTACCATTACAATCATTTTTGTTTCTCTTTCCCTTTCCCTTTGGTTTAACTGTAATCCTAATGCAATCGGACATTCAGTAGTGACTGTTGCCTCATTACCAAGTGTTTGATTTGTCAGGGTTTGCTTCTTTTCTGGTTAAAGATTGGGAACAATTAAATACCTTCTTTTATATTGATGTCACTTAAAGACTCCTTAAATAAATTCCGGAGTGAATATATTTTAACATCGAGAGGCACTTTAGTTGTGTTTTTATTACCAATAGTCATGTAGGTCTGCGTCGCCCTTTGAATCTTTAATGGAGAGTATGAATTAGTTGGCGGAATATGTGTCAAACTCTGCACTGTTTCCTCATCTGTTTTTTCTGGATTTCTTGATTGAATTTGTTGATTACTGTTAAGTTGTTTTTCCCTCTTTTTGTCTACTAGGTATTGGAGAATACCAGTTTGGGTTTTCAATATCTGATCACAGTTATCCATATAGTGTTCCATTGGAGCTAATATAGATTCTAAAATGTTATGAAGGATAAAAAGGGCACTTTGTCTATTAAGTGAGTGCAATGAGTTGAATAATGGAAAACGTGGTGACTGAGAAAGATTTTCTATTTGGTTAGAGGTGAGGCTAGGAGTGTTGAAGAGTATTAGCAATGTTTACTTTGTTGGTTTTAAGAGCACTGACGGAGGAGCTAAATTAAGATTTATGTCTGATAGGGTAAAGTAATTTACTGATATTGAGGGTGGTATCTCCTCTGACTTTTGTAGTTTTGGTTCTGGGGGTCTTGAGATTGTTCTCCTTTTATATAATCATTAGGAAGATTCCTTTCGTGTTCTTCTTCAGGAGCCAGATCATTTATAAGTATTAAAGATTTGTTCTCCAGATGCATCTGTTTTCTCTACAGTTTTCGATGGTAGGCTCCTGTTATTGATCCGCTTGATTTTGGTATGCTTGAGAGAAATGTTGTTATTCCAGTGGTTCCAGAGACAGCTCCAATGTGAAGGGCTTTGCATTTATTCTTACTCAAGGGGTGTTCCGTGCCCAATCTTTTCATGTGGATAGTTCTTGTCCCCAATTTCTTGTATTCCATCGTAGAGCAGTGGGAGGGGTGGGACACTAAAACTAGCACTAGAAGAAGGTACTGAGAGGTGGAGGGAAAATGAGGGCACCACTCACTACTGTTACTCGCTGGTCTATCCCCCTGTCTCACATTTAACCACCTCTCCGCTCATACCTCTCTTTCACAGTTAAAGGTGCACCCTGACGTGGTCTCCTGATTTAGCAGCTCCTCCACCTGGCTAGAAATTCGGCACGGTAGGTGTAGCAGGCAACTACAGTAGGTGATAACTCCTGTATCTGCAGCAATGTCCGAAATATGTTCTCCCAACCAGCACTGGTTTGTGTAGTTATGTTTAGCGAGTGAGGCCCCCTGGGTAGCCCACAAGCTGCACCCGTACTAATCAGGCCGCCTCCGTAGGTCTCTGGGGCCACTCTCTGAGGCCGCTGACTGTCAGCGACTGCACCCGCAATCTAAAAAATGAATAACTGGACTGGAAGGGGGCCTCCACTGACTTCTCTCTGTAGTTGCTGGTTCTCTGAGGCTGCCCTCATGGTTCCAAGGATGTTTTTCTGTTTTGGGGGACAAGAGCCTTCTTCGGAATGCCAGGCAGATGTGGTTTGGAAACTACGGGGCCGAGGCCATGGCAGAAAGTGGTCAGTGAGCGACAAACTGCTGGCTGCTGCAACGTGCTCCTCCCCTCCTCCAACAGCGCCTCAGCAGCCCTGGCGACTATGAGTTCGCTGCCCGTCTCCACACCCTCACCTCACAGTACTCAGAGGATTTCGCTGATACTGATATTCTGTATTTCCATGCCTCTCATCGCTGAAAAGGACACTCCCACAATGCAGCCGAGGCTACGTATACTATGCACGTCAGCATCAACAACAGTCCCATAATTGATTCCAAGGTGCTGTGCCAACGGGCCGCCGCTGTGTGAGCTATTCCTAGACAATTAGTCTTAATGTATGGAAAATGTCTCTAGACCCTCACCTCTCAGACAGCAGCAGACAGCAGCAGTACAGTGTAGGAGACTCCGCGGCTGATCGAGTGGCAGTCTATTCTGCTCCTCCAAGGACTGTGTGCTCATCCAAGGCTCCTGGACCTGTAGTAGGGCAGTGGCAGTGAGGCAGCAGGGCAATGGGGCACGGGGCCACGAGGATAAAGCGCACCAGGAGCTTGGACGCTCCGGCGCAAAACACCGGCCAGCCACTCCCTGCTCACTTTGTCACTTCCTCTTCCGCAATTCCACAAGTAAAGTACTGTTGTTATCGGGAGACATGTGGGAAATCTGGGTGGTATGAAATTTTGGGATCTCCACAGAGTCTGGAACTTTCATGCACAACTAGGTGAATAGAATGTGTGGTTTAATCAAAAGCTTGAGGTTTGCAAGGCCTTCTCTGTAGCAAAACCTGGTGTGAGCCAAACAAGTCACCCCACCCTGGATTCCTCTGGGTGTCTGGTTTTTAAAAATGCACAGGTTTACTAAATTTCCTTAGGTCCTGGCCAAGCTAGAGCCCAAAATCCACAGTTACCAACATTACAAAAAAAGCATTGGTTTTTACTGGAAAACTGTGGTGTCCCTGTTGCATTTGGAGCCCTTTCCTGTTGCAATCACTAGGTCTACTCACACAAGTGAGGTAGTATTTGTTTCGGGAGACTTAGGGAAATGCTGAGTGGTAGGAAATGTGCAGGTCCCCACAGATTCCAGTATGTTTTTGTCTCAGAATTATGAAGATAAAGCATGTTTTTGTCAAAGTTTGAGGTTTGTAAAGGCCTCTGGGTAAGAATATCTGATGAGAGCCACACATGTCATTCCAACCTGGATTGCCCCTCTAAAGTTTTAGTTTAAAAAATGTATAGGTTTGCTAGGTTCATGTACGTGCCAGCAGAAATAAGACCCAAATACACAGCTACCGACATTGCAAAAAAAGGTCAGTTTTCAGTTGGAAAACGAGCTGTGTCTGGGTGCATTTTTGGCCCTTTACTGTGTTGGAACTAGGCCTACCTCAAAAGTGAGGTATACCATTTTTATCAGGAGACTTGGGGGAATGCTGTACGGTATGAAGTTTTTGGATTCCCACAGAATCCAGAACTTCCATCACAGAAATGTGAGGACAATGTGTTTTTAGCCAAAGTTGGAGGTTTGCAAGGGTTTCTGGGTAAGAAAAGTTGCTGAGAGCTCTGCAAGTCACACCACCCAGGATTCCCATAGGTATCTAAAACATTTTTTTAAAGGGTTTCTAGGCTTCCCTAGGTGCCACCTAAACTAGGGCCCAAAATCCAAAGCTACTGACATTGCAAAAATAAGGACCATTCTTCATTTGAATATGTGATGTGTCCATGTTGTGTTTTAGGCCGTTTCCTGTCGCTGGCACTAGGCCTACATACACAATCAAGGTGCCATTTTTATGGGGGTTTGAGGGAATGTTAAGTGGTAGGAATCTTGTGGCTGCACACAGATTCCAGAACTTTCCATCACAGAAATTTGAGGACAATGTGTGTTTTGAGCCAAAGTTTAAGGTTTGCAAAGGCTTATCGGTAAGGAAACCAGGTGAAAGCCGAGCAACTCCACCACCCTGGAACCCCCTATATATCTAGTTTTGAAAAATTTACAGGTTTTCAAGTTTCCCCTAGGTACCAGCTGAGCTAAGGGCCAAAATCCATACCTACCAACATTGGAATAAGAGTAATTTTTCAGTGAAAATATGTGGTGTCCATGTTGTGTTTTGGGCCATTTTATGTTGTGGACAGTAGTCCTACCTACACAAATGAGATACCAGTCTTATTGGGAGACATGGGGACATGCTAGGTATGGGGAATTTTGTGGCTCCCTTATAGATTCCAGAGCTTTCCATTACAGAAATGTGAGGAAAATGTGTTTTTTAGTTTGAGGTTTGCAAGGGCTTCTGGGTAAGAACTGGTAAAAGCCAAGTAAGTAAACCAAACCTGGATTTTCCTAGGTGGGGTACTTTAAAAAATGTACAGGTTTTCTAGTTTTCACTATTTACCAGGGAAGCTTGGGCGCACAGACTACAGCTACTGACATTCTATGAAAGGGCCAGTTTTCAGTGGAAAAATGGGTTGTGTCCATGTTTTTGCCTGTTTCCTGTCATTTCCACTAGGCCTGCCCACAAACGTGAGGTGCCATTCTTATCTGAAGACATGTAGGAACATAGAATATTGCTACATTTGTTATTACCAATTAGATTTTGCTGCATTTGAGCTTTTCAAATCTTAGCTAGTTTGTGAAAAAGAAGACATTTTGAAAATTGCCTTCTAAATCACATGCTAGTATGGCTACCCCCAGATTCGGAAATGTACAAATAACCACTGCTCCATAGCTCCATATCTAGTGCCCATTTCAGAATCACACAGGTTTTCATGATACCCATATTTCACCATATAAATTGGTATTCACTTATTACACAATGAAAAACTATTGTAAGGTGCAGCTCAGTTGCAACCTAGAAACCCAATATACATACCCACATCATGAAGGGACTAGTGGAAATAATGATATATATGTAGATTTTTCAAGTTGACCATTGTAACACAAAGTTACAGATGAAACAGTTTTCACAAATGACTGTTTTTTTCTACCTATTTTCAATATTTCTTCATTTCAACAGTTAGTATTTTTTGGGCAATTATTGAGGAATCTACACATGTGACCCCTTGCTCAATTCAGAAAGTTGTCTACTTTTCAGAAATCTATAGCTTCCCTCGATCACCCATGGGATTCACACTAGTTCCCACGACTGAAAGTAGTTTTAAAGCACAAAAATATGGAAAATGGCCTCATAGAAAAATGGCAAAAACTTGGTAAAAAATTGTTGTTTTGAATCAGCTCTGCCTGATCCTAAGTGTCCTAAGAGCCTGAGCAGATGGTGAGTTTAGAACAGTAAACCTTTTGTTGATGCGATATTTAGGATAAAAATAGATCCTTTTCCTATTTGTCCCCAAAAATCAAACTTTGTCTATCCTTTGCCTATTTTCTCAGTCCCCTCCAGGGGAATCTACAAACCCTGGCTACCCAAATAGCCACAAAAGAGCTGAGCACAGGAGGGAAAAGCCTCAGCAGTTACGGGGCTATTGTTTTAAAAATAAATGGCAAAATATATGTTGGTTGTTTTGTATATCGTTGTGTGCAAGTAACAGTGAGTGAAGGGGATGGATAGAAGAAGATATAAGTAAGTGAAATAATCAATGAGAGAATGAGTGAGCCAGTGTATGAAACAGTCAATTAGACAGTGCGTTAAAGTGAGGGACTGAGTGAGAGGTATTGCACAGCAGAAGTTAACGCATGGTAAAACTGACAAACATAGCCAAATTCCCCTACTGATCACAGCATTTAGTCATGCACAGCAGGAGGTAGATGTAGGGCCACACGTCTAGGCAAGCCCTGCCCCAGGGCCTGCAAATAACCCACTACAGGCATCCAACTTCTACAGTGAGTGGCTAAGCCCTACTGCACATGAGGATTGCATACAAGCAGCCAGCTTCTCTGCTGGTAGCCAACCTGCCATGCACAGCATGAGTTGACCACACTCAAATCCATCAATGGAGACCGCAGGCAGTTAGCTGTCGGTGGCCAACCAGCATGGGGCAGTCTCTTCCATTTTGCCCTCTCTTTTCCTGTCTTTGCTTTCCCTTGTTTATTGGTTCACCGATTCTTCTAAACCTATTTTATTGGTTTGACCTTTTTTTAAATATATAGAGGTAAACCTTTCAAAGTGATACCGTGGTTCATAAAAATGTTTGCTAAGTCAGTGCCTTACTTTTAGGACCACGCTGGGAGGAGGACCAGAACAAGGGGGCAGGAAGTGGATGCCATGGCAAATGGTAAGCTATATTCTGTTCTTAATAACACTTGCTGCATTCATTAACCCTAAAATAACATGTATTTCTTGACCGTAAGCCCTAAGTCTCTTCTTATGCCACCAGCCCATTTCCTTGCATTAACATAACCTATCCATAACTAACCTAAATGAAAACTAAGACCCAGCCTAAATTCACTCTTACTTTGCATCCACTTGCTCTCTAACCCAGGAACAATTTATATGGGAGGGAGTGGTGTGGATTGGGACTAGCTAGGGAAAGAGGAGGGCCACAGGATCTATTAGTAGTTGTACAAAAATCATGCAGGGTTTGTTCAAACAATTATTTTCATGATTGTAAGGTCAAATAAATCGCTCTGCATAAATGATAGCACCATATTTTCTGTGACAGTATAACTTTGAAGTTTGGTAATTTTTTTGAACATCGGTTAAGGCTGTCTAATGAAAGATTCAGCCAATGAACACATTTTTTTTTACTTTTTTCATCTGTATTAACCTAAAACTTTCATTTTAATTTTGTAGATGGTGTGTGATTAAATAACTAACGGAAATGAGTGTAAATAATATTTATGGCTAAAATAATCATTGAGACAGAGATGCATAACATTTCAGTTCCCCTAGTTAGAAGAACCCCAACCAGTGCTCACTGACTATACTAATACTGGCGTACAGTGGGCACTAAAAATGTGTCTTCTTTTCTTCTATCCTTAGACCAGCCTGCTGGTCCAACCGGAAGCCAAAAACAACATTGTAAGGTCCAGCAGAAGATAGCAGCTTGTCTGAGGCAGGAGAAGATAGAGGTGATTGTGGCAGTCATCTGCTGGCTTGGGGATCTGGAGGACGTGGAGGAGCAGGCAAAGTGGACATCCTCCCAGAAGCTGGTGATAATCTCAGAATCTGCAGACATCCAAGCCACATCACCATCCCACACTCACTTAATATCCAATGACAACCTCCTCCTCCATACCCAATGTTGGATTCGCACAGCCTTTTCTAATCGGTTTGTCTGACACAGATCGGCTGTTCAATTTCAACTTTTGGGGCCCTTGGCGGTCCCCCCTTCACCTGGAGACCTCCGGTTGGGGCCCATGGGGGTGCCCATGGGTCGCCTCTTTCCAACTATTCATGGTGTGGCAGGTACCAAGCAATGCCCGCAAAGGGTGCAATGTTTTCTGTGACCACCCCTTTTTTCAATGGGAGCCTGTGTTGTCGGTCGGAACACAGGCCCCCATTGAAGTCAATGGGAGTCTGACCGAACGGTGTTCGGAAACATTGTAATTGGTCCGTTGGACTCCCCGAATCCAACTCAGAGACCCAGTTGGTCATAATGGGCCCGATTCACAGAACTAACTTAAGACAAGATCCTAAACTTACTACCATTTTGGTATTCACAGAAGGCACTTACTCATTTCGGTATTCACGGAAGGCACTTACTCATTTCGGTATTCACAGAAGTTAGGAGTCCCAACTTTATGATTCCTAAATGCCGTTTGTGAATACCGAAAGTTTTAAAGTTAGGATTGTTCTTAGTTTAGGGGTCCTAAAGTTAGGAGTCCTAACTTTACTACTCCTAAACTGAGAAAAATCCTAACTTTCCGACTTTCGGTATTCACAGAAGGCATTTAGGAGTCTTACAGTTAGGACTCCTAATTTCTGTGAATACCGAAATGAGTAAGTGCCTTCCGTGAATACCGAAATGAGTAAATGCCTTCTGTGAATACCAAAATGCTAGTAAGTTTAGGATTTTGTCTTTAGTTAGTTCTGTGAATCAGGCCCAATGTTTCCAACGAAAATCGTAATGCTGCCCTTAGTAGGCAGGCTAAAATGAACTGAGGAGCAGGATTGACAGACTGGAGGAGAAATGTTGCTTCTGGAGAGGGGTGGATTTTTGTTGCCGGTGGTGTGGGTGAGATGATTTAAGGAAGGGATTAGTTTTGTTGGTTTGTAAATCTAAGTGAAGGCATGAGTTTCTGTTTTAAGTGGTGTGGCTAGGGTGAATTGGAAAGCGGTCATTTTATTGTTTTTTAGAATTTAGGGGAAGGAGTAGGTTTCTGTTGTGGGTAGTTTGGTTGTTATGAGTTGTGGAATTAGTTATCTTTGTTAGTTGTGAGACTTTGGAGAAGGAGTGAGTTTCTGTTAAGAGTGGCATAGGTTTGCATATTCATAATGATTCAAAATGATGTAATCTTTCATTATTAATGTAACTTTTAGCTATCTATGGATAGCTAACTGTTACATTAATATTGATAGATTACATCTGCTGTGCTGGTATGGTCGACCTGCCTACTGACAGAGGCTTAAATATGGCCCTTCACAAAGAGCTAAGAAGTTTGGATGTCCTCTCTTAATTCTTTCTACCTACACTCCCTTCCAAGGTAATCTGCAATGCAGATTTCTAGCACTCCACCGCATGCAGTCAGTGTGGAGAATCTGACCATGCCCATGTCTCCATTTTATGGCTTGTCACTTAAGCCATCCCTCATAAGTAATAGCTGTGGACAGCACTCCCTTATGAGCCCACCAGTAAGTACCAGGGCCGGACTGAGAACTGAAAGCAGCCCTGGCAAATTCAGCCAGACCAGCCCCGGTTTTGCCCTTGGCCCATAGCGAACGAGCATAGCGAGCAAGCCCGACAATAACTAGGGGGGTTTGGGCATTATACAGCACATTTTGTAATTACATATTTATTGTATTAACTTTCAAAGCACAGTAATTAGTAAATGATGACCTTAAAGATCACCAGGTTGCCTAGTCATGTGTACCCATAGACATTCTTACAGAGAACACCAACAATAGACACAAGAGTAGTGAATAAGAGAGCACAAAGTATAAGTAAGACCAGCCCCCGTACAGTGTATAGCGAGCATGCACAGAAATGCGACCACTACGAGGGGGGTTTGGGGGGTTCTCCCCCCACATACATTTTGGAGACAGAAACGCCAAAACAATGCATTTTTCAGCACATATTTCCTTACATGTGTAATTGTATTAACTTTTAAAGCATAGTAAATGATGACCTTATGGTGCACCAGGATACCCAGTCAAAATAGACCTAAATCACAGACATTCCTACAGAGAACTTCTTGATAAAACCCAGAAAATCAATAAATAATGATAAACCAGGTCAGGGCAGGGTAACACGGGAAACATCCTTTACAACGCAACTTTTACCACGCAGTGCTTTTACATCGCAACTTTTACAACGCAAACCATTACAACGCATTGCGCTGGGGGCGGCGCTCTTGGATAGGGAATAGATTTAATTTACTATCCAACACCTTCCCTACTATCCACGTGGACTGGAGTTGGAATAGTAAATTAAACTATTCACTATCCAGCACCCCTCAACACTATGTGTTGTAAAGGCATGCGTTGTAAAAGATGCGATGTAAAAGCATGCGTTGTAAAAGCACGCGTTGTAATGTCATACATCCGGGTAACACACCTGTATGCCATGCAGGGGCAGTCCTGTCCCAGTACCCACCTGAAACTGGCACACCTGTCTGTCTCAGTAGAGAGGCTGGTGCTGAATGAACACTGACTGGACGTCTTTCTCCTTGTACAGCAAGCATGATGTTAACTGTTATTAGTGTATTATTCCGAAACCTCCATCCCCTCAGGCCTTAGGGCTTTCGCTGTGGCTGCTTTGACTCCTTACCAGCTTCCGACTTACAAAAGTGCATAGAGTCATTCAGTTTTCAGTGCATACTTTACAGAAAGTGCCATATAGGACACTGATTATTTTCAGAAATCTATCCTCCCTCAGATACAGAGAAAATAACACAAAAGAGAAGTTGGTGATGCGTTTTAATTGTTCACACAAAAATAATGCCTAGCAGCCTTGACAAAGCTAAACAAACATTGCGATTTTACATTCAGCACACCTGTTGATTTTGGCAAATACTTTGATCATTAAGTGATCGTTCGTTGGCCCTGGACGGATGTAAACGTTAAAAACAAAGAGATCATGCATGGAGTCCGAGGTATCTTTCCTATACTTGATATTTATAAATTGGATATTCAGCAGACACATATTGACTACTTCCTGATCCCAGAATATATCTTCCTTCAATAGGATTTTGAGGCTTCTTTTTGCATGACCCCTTCTCACCGCCTCTGCCCCGAGATCATATATTATGTCATATTTTTGGTCGCAGGATTCTAGTGCCCATGTTTGTTGCAAAGTCACAATCACTAGTGAGTTTTCTAGGATCATAGCTAGTTTTCCAAGTTCCTTCCCAGCTATGATCCACAATGCAATGCTTAAGGATCTGCTAAAAGGATAGCTTGTTTACCTTACCCTGCTTGTGACTATTCAGGTTTTTGGATATCCAAGACCAAGAGAGATCGTAGGACTGAGATCTAGAATGTTTTTGAGTGTGGTCCAGAATTCGTCGCTCCCCGTTATTTAAAGAGATGGTTAGTGATCCTTCAGATGCATCCGTTTGTGCTCCTGCACTGTGGGAAATGTGGGTATGGTAAGGGATCTCAGTCTCTGCTAGTACCTTTTGATTTCTTTTCACAATTTAGGTTTTCCTTAATGTCAACCACATCAAATCTGTTTTTATGGATGGTATCCTTTTCTCTTAGACTAATTGAGGGTATCACATTCAACCAGAACTCAACTTTTGCCATTGTATACTGGGATTTATTTGGAAAGGTCACTCATTTTAATTCCGAGAGTTTTTTAAGCAAGTTTACTATTCTCCCACGATTTAGGGGTGCTTTCCTACAGGAAACAGATGGGTTATTTCTAGAGTACAAGGGACAATCGGCTTCTCTTTTTTGTTTGAATTTCCTTGGAACTAATAACCTTTTTTACCTGAGATATTCACTAGAAGGAAGTCATCTACGATATTTTTTGTAAAGTTGTGACAAGAGAACATTTGCATTGTACGCAAGTTGTAGCTGATCTTTTATTAAGGAGATCCATTTCCCTTTCCGGGGATGTAAAGAGTGGGAATTTTATTTTCCTTGTTGATTGCCGAGAGTGTCTTCATTTATTCTCTTCATATGCCCTTTACCATTACAATAATTTTTGTTTCTCTTTCCCTTTCCCTTTTCCTTTAGCTGTAATCCTAATGCAATCGGACATTCAGTAGTGACTGTTGCCTCATTACCAAGTGTTTGATTTGTCAGGGTTTGCTTCTTTTCTGGTCAAAGATTGGGAACAATTAAATACCTTCTTTTATATTGATGTCACTTGAAGACTCCTTAAATAAATTCCGGAGTGAATATATTTTAACATCGAGAGGCACTTTAGTTGTGTTTTTATTACCAATATTATTATTATTATTATTATTAAACAGTTTTGTACAGCGTGTGGTTACCCTGGAGCATCCCAGCGCTTCACCAAACAGAGTAACAGTAAGAACAGAGAGGAAATCCAACAGTTTAGCAGAAGAGAAACGTTTTCAGTTGTTTACGAAAATGTAAAAGACAAGGCTCCGAGCGTAAACATAGGGGGAGTGAGTTCCAAAGGGTTGCAACATTTACGGAGAATCTCCTTCCTCCTGATCAGGCCTTTTTGACCCTAGGGACCACAATTAGATGTTGTTGATCAGAGCGAAGAGTTCTACTAGCTTTATATGGGATCACCATCTTTTGGAGGGCGGGCGGGCCTTTGCCTTGCAGGATTTTGTGTGCAAGGCAAAGAGATTTAAATGTAACCCTTTCTCGCACTGGCAACCAGTGCAGTGCCCTCAGTGCTGGTTTGGCCGATCGTGACATGGGGACGTTGTGAAGCATTCGTGCCGCCGCATTCTGAACTTGTTGAAGTTTGTTTAGAGTAATCTCAGGGGCACCCAGGTAGATTGCATTACTGAAGTCTAATCTGGATATGATCAGACCCTGGATTAGAAGCTTCAGAGATGGAAAAGGAATCAGTGGCAGCACTTTACGCACCGATCGGAGGAGACCAAAACAGACACCAGCTAGTTTGGAGGCCTGGGTCCTAAAGGAGAGGTCTTGCTCCAGCCAAATACCCGGGCTCTTAATCTCCGCCTTGGGTTTGGGAGGGGATCCCTGGCAGCTGGGCCAGGCCGAGCAGGGGAGTGAGGGATTTTTCGTTCCCATCAGCATTATCTCCGTTTTTGAGCCATTAAGCTTAAGTGCTGAATCCCCCATCCACGAGTGGACTTTGGATAGGCAGGAATGCAGCACCTGGGAATTATCCGTGGTCTGTGAGAGGGCGAACACCAACTGGGTGTTGTCCGCATAGCTCACGATCTTGATGTTAAATGGAGCCACCACATCCTCCAGGGGGGCCATGTATACATTAAATAGTGTAGGACTCAGGGAGGAGCCCTGAGGTACACCACAGTGGAGGTGGGTGGATGCCAATCGTGCGCCCCCTTCCCAGACCTGGAAGGTGCGTTCGCTGAGGAATGACCTCAGCCATTTCAACGCTGTCCCCCTCACTCCAACATCTGACAGTCGCTGAAGGAGCACTCGATGGGTAACAGTGTCGAACGCTGCACTAAGGTCCAGGAGGATCACTGCCACTGATCCTCACGAATCCAAGATGCAGCGTACCTCCTCCGTGACTGCCAGCAAGGCGGTGTCAGTGCCTTGGCCCGGGCGAAAGCCTGTTTGGGAGCTTCTCAGCACACCGTTGGACTCAAGGAAATTGGACAGCTGGAGATTGACCAATTTTTCTGTGATTTTACTTAGTCCCGGAAGTAGCGAGATGGGCCTGTAGTTCACCATGTCTAGGGGCTCTAGGCTAGGTTTTTTTAATAGGGCTTTTACTATTGCGCCCTTCCAATTGGGTGGGACTACACCAGCACCTAATGAGGAATTAAGTACATCCGTAATAGGCTCCACAATGGAAGGGGCAACCAGTTTAAGAATCCTCATAGGGACCACGTCCCGGGGAGAGCCACTCTTAATGGACAGTAAGACTTTAAGAGCTTCATCCTTAGTGGCTGGTCCGAAGGAGTCCAGGGTCCTCCGAGGGAGGTAAACCCTCATCCTCCAGGGGCTCAGCTCCTATGTTGATTTGGGGCAGGGTGATCAGAATTTTTTCAATTTTAGTATGGAAGTACTCTGCTAGATCGTTA
The DNA here is from genome assembly GCF_964261635.1 of Lissotriton helveticus. NCBI lineage: Eukaryota > Metazoa > Chordata > Amphibia > Caudata > Salamandridae > Lissotriton > Lissotriton helveticus. The sequence goes on along the minus strand of NC_136063.1, from coordinate 777,766,389 downwards.
CATTTGTCTTCCAGATTATCCGTGGGGGCAGGAGGTGGGGGGACCCTCAAGAGTTCTTTAACCACCAGGAAAGTTTCTCTAGAGGAGTTGGAGGCATTACTGATTCTCTCCTCCAAGAATTGGGTTTTGGCGAGCCGGATGGAGAGCTTGTAATTCCTTATCGCCACTCGATATTCAGTCTTACAAGCTACTTCCCAGTTCTTCCTCCAGGCACGTTCACGTTTTTTACAAGCTCTGCGCATTACCCTCACCTCTGGCGTGTACCAGGGAGCGGTGCGCAGTCTATTCTCCTTTCTTCCTGCTGATCTTACAGGAAGAACGGCGTCGGGTGTGTTCGACATCCATCTGCAGAAGTCTGCTTCTGCCAAGACAGGGTCCTGCGCTAGTAGTGGGCGCGAGGTTTCCAGACTACGTGAAAAGTTTTCCACTGATAGCCTGGCCCAGGGTCTTTCTGGTGCACCAACACTGGTGGGGGGGTGCTCTCCGACTCAGTCTGCCAGGCAAAAGGGATCATAAAATGATCCGTCCATGGCAGAGGGATCGGGGGGGCTGCTTTCATGGTGGGAATGTTTGAGAAAATAGGGTCCAGCAAGTGGCCCTTGTTGTGGGTCGCCTCCAAATTTATAAGATTAGCCCCGCAGGTTTTAAGGTCACATTGAAGGGCTATCGCCGACCGGTCTTCCTGGTCGGTGAGATGGAGATTAAAGTCTCCCAAGGTAATAAAATTTGTGGTGGACGCGGCACAGACCATTACCGTTTCCATGAGTGAACCAAGGAAGTTGCCAGTACTTCCGGGGGGACGGTAAACTAGTAACCCCGACATCGCCACAGTGGGAGAGTGTAAAGATGAGTCCAAAGTAACTTGTAAGAGAGATTATGCTTTATTTTGATGAGCATAAATAAGATGACCTCCACCTCCTTCAGCAGCTTCTTCTAACTGAGCTGTAGTTCACAAGATAACATTCTGAGCATCTAGCAACATGCTCAGTGTTCTAACAAGCATAGATCCTAACACATCTTCCCCATTACAAATACAAACAAATTGCAAGATAACCAATGTAAAAATGATAAAACATGTTCAATACAAGTTACATTTCATGAAATAACAAAGATCAAGGAGCAGTACATTTTGCGACATTACCAGTACTCCAAGCCGAACCATCACTCAAAATAAGGATGGTTTTTCTGACACATTTCACTTGTTTGGGTTGCGAAAACTTACTCTCCCCTTTAATCCCTATGCCACCTTTCCTAGTCACAACCCAATCACCTACTTTGAAATCGTTCTCACATACTCTCATTCGCAAATTATATGATTGAGCAGAATCACTCTGCTTCTTATCAACACTGCACTTCTCATCCATACGATTAACCCAAACACACTCTTTGTTCTTCAACCAACCAGGAACCTCCTTTGTGCCGGGTTCTGTTCCTTTAAGGGAAACAAAAGGCGAGACACCGGTAACTGAATGTGGGGTAATCCTATAAGACCACACCATTTTCTTGAGTTCATCTGACCATGCTAGACCATTCGCAAGAGATAGTTGAATATTTTCCATCAATAACCTATTGATTCTCTCCACAAGACCATTGGCTTGTGGTCTGAATAATGCAACTCTCTCATGACAGATTCCCATACCATCCAAAAATTCTTTCATCTCTCTAGAGACTAACTGCACCCCATTGTCTGATATTAGATTTTTTGGAATACCTTCATTCAGAAATACTCTTTCCATAAACCCAATTACTTTTCTGGTATCTATACTTTCCGTAGACTCTACTACAAACCACTTCGAGTGGTAATCCACCAGAACCATCAAAAATTTATTACGAGCACCTAATCTGGAAATCGGACCAAGAAAATCAATAGCCAATTTCTCCCAGGGACGTAATGGAAAATCAACACACGAAAGGGGAGGCTGCCTAACAATTTTAGTTTTGTCACTACTAGCACAGGCATAGCAATTTCTTACCAAGTCATCTATTTCTCCATCCATCCCTGGCCACCAGTATGACTCACGAATCCTCCTCTTCGTCATGTTTCTACCTAAATGACCTTTGTGCGCCAAAGACATAATCTTAGACCTAAGACTGTATGGTGGTACCAACCTGTTCCTTCTCCACAACTTGCCTTCCGAAACACTTAATTCACTCTCAACATGATAAAACCCCTTCAAACGAATGTCACCTCTACATTCCTCAGACCATCCTTCAGAAACATTTTTCATGACTGTTGACAACACTTGATCCTGTGACATAGCAGATTCCCAATCAGCTTTATCAAATGCCAAGATTTCATTACAATTAGATACAAAGTCATTATCTTCTGAATCTTCATTTCCTGAGTCTATGGGCATCCTTGACAAATAATCAGCAACTACATTCTTCTCACCTCTAACATATTCCATTTCAAAGTTGTACTCAAGCACAGACAAAATCCACTTGGATATCCTGGGAGTTACATTTCCTTCCAAACCTCTTCCCCCCTTGAACAAGTGTACAAGGGGTTTATGATCTGTTCTCACCCTGAAAGGTAAACCCTAAAGAAAATATCTGAAATGTTTTATCCCCCAAGTGCAAGCGAGAGCTTCCCTCTCAATAACTGAGTAAGAAACTTCAGCACTCTGAAGTCTCCTTGACGCAAACCCTATGATCTTCTCCACACCATTATTAATCTGGGACAAGACTGCACCAATCCCTACAGCACTGGCATCCGTGGTAACTAAAGTCCTAGCTTTCACATCAAAGTGACCAAGGGTCGGTGCATGCACAATGCTTTCCTTAACGCATTTGAATGCTTCATCACAAACTTCACACTATTTCAATCCAACTCCATTCTTCATTAACACTCTCAACGGTTCCACAACATTGGAAAATCCTTTTATAAACTTTGAACAATATTCAGCCAGGCCTAAAAAAGACCTGAGCTGATCCTTGTTAGATGGTATAGGAGCATTGACAATCGCAGCAATTATGCTCTTTTTTGGCTTAATCCCAAGACCAGATATTTCATGTCCCAGATAAGTCACGCTGTCTTGTTTCAATTGACATTTCTCCTTCTTTATAGTCAACCCATTACTTTCCATTCGTTCCAACACTTCAGTTAAAACTTTATCATGATGTTCACAACTCTTCCCAACAATCAACACGTCATCTTGAAAACATAAAACATTCTGTATGCCAACCAAAACCTGTTGCATTACTCTCTGAAACACCGCCGAGGCAGATGCCAACCCAAAGGGCATCCTACAATATCTGAATGCACCCAGCGGAGTCACAAAAGAAGTGAGATGCCGTGATTGTTAAGTGTGGAACATTTCTAACCTTATGAACCACTGGGACTGCCTTTTTTTTTAGAATAATCTTGTGTGAAAATCCCTTTAATTTTCCCAATTCATCAGAAAAAACATTGGGAAATTTTTTCATGATGTCAACTTCAACACTGTCAACATTAAGAATAGAAAGTGAAGAAACTGGTATAGGGGCATTAGGATTCAATACAATACCCAAATCCTTTTGGTGACGCCAACCTAGTAAATTAGATCCTTGTTTTGTAAGGTAAACTCGTCCAAATACCTTCCTATTTGAAAAACTAATTACCATCCATTTGAGTCCCAGAATATCTATAGTTTTCCCACTATAACCTACAGCTTTGATATCTGGTGCCTCCCAAGAAGTAATATCACCATCCTTCTCCCAAACTTGAATGTACATATCCTTGGATAACAACGTATAAAGGCTACCAGAATCAACTAACATTCTTACATCTCTGGTCTTAGGATGTTTTTGATCTCTGCTATCAAAATTAATTAAACAATGTGGCTTTTCTAGTTTATCTGTACTCTCGGAAGGTATATCAATGAGAGATACTTGGTCTTGAATACTTACATTGCCAGGCAAACCATCAACACACAACATCAATTCTTGAACATTTTCACAACAATCATCAATTTCATTGACATTTTGTGTTCTAGCATTACAAACTTTTGCTAAGTGCCCCCTTCGGCCACATGTTCTACAGATAGTATTTCTGGCCATACACCGGGTACTCGAAGCAATATGCCCAGGAGCTCCACACCTGTAACATTTAATTTGACGAAAGCTTCCTTGTTGTCCAATGTTATTTGGACGATAATTTGAAAATTTACTAGTGACCTTAGAATCAAGTTTTGTGGCAGGCTTCACAACTTTGGTTTCATCAATATTAGCTGAAACTTGAGAGGATTTCTCAGTATGCTCTGATACTTTCAGAGTGTCTTTAGATGCTATCAAATTGGTGCACTTATCCATCTCCTTAATCCATAGGTCAGTATTCTCAAGTCCCTTAGCAATTTGTATCGCTTCCTCCAAAGTACAGTCTTTTATAAGTAACTTTTCCCTTACTCTCTTGTTATTAGTGCATCTAACAATTTGGTCTCTGATAAGAGAATCAGCCAAGTCTTTAAATTTGCAATTCAAAGATAGGCCCCTCAAGGCTGCAACATAACTAGAAATGTCTTCATCACTTCTTTGCACACGACAAAAGATTTGTGTCTTTCCAAAACAGTATTAATTTTAGCCACAAATCTTATCTCTAACATCTGCATGCTCATTTCATAAACATTAGAGGGTTCGCCACTACCAATACCTAAGGAAATTTCTGGCAAATTTTCATAAAGTCTTCTACCCTCTACACCTAAATTGTGAAGTAATATTGCTTGTCTACGAATTGGTCCAAATTTGTCTGCACCACTGGCAAGAATGTAGGTCACAAACAGCTTTTTCCATTCTTTCCATGGAATAACAGGTTCTCCAGGGGTAGGAAGAAAGGAAGGAGGAGTAGCGAACGACTGGTCAGCCATGGCTATAGTATAAGCTACACACAATATCTACTATAGACAGTGCATCAAAACAATGCCCCCAAAGATGCACTACTATTTACCACAAACAATGTAATATGCCCAAAGAATATTGTAGAAAAGAGTCTCACACCACCACCCATAGCACTTAACACCAACTGGAAAAATGTACGATCGTTTCAGGCACATTCAGTATCGTTTTCCAATCGCCTGATGTTGCCAACAGTTATGTGGACGTGCAAAGTAATTTAAAATGGCCGCCACGATTATATGACGCTGTGTAAAGCCAAGACCAAACAAAAATGGCCCCCACGCTTTTTTGACGTATGTGAAGGTTTGACCAATTCAAGATGGCCGCCGAGTCCTTTTGACGCTGCGTGTCGCTACGCGATGACGAAGATTCATCCACTTTGTACTTTGCCACAGCGCTTGGCAACAGCAGCGCGAACACAACGATGTTGGACAGCGCGTTCAGGTAGGAACTTTAAAAGATGCAGAATGCGCTGGGATGAAAGTTTTTTGACTTTCGACGATCAATAGTCGACGATTAACATTCGTAGCAATCCACAATTAAGGGCAAATTCAAATCTTCGATCAAACCATAGTTATGTAGCAATCCACAGTTACGAATAATTGCAAATCCAATAAAATTGGTCACAGTCACGGGTAAATGGCTGAAAATCGAGAAACTTGACGATTTAGGCAGACTTTTAGACAGGTCTCCTGTGGCAATAGTAAGAAGATTTTCAAAATCTTTAAGCAAAAATAGGAAGTTCAAATCCGATAGAAGGAGTAAATGTATACTACCAGCTCCAGGTAGAATCGTCCAGGGGTGGAGGTCAATGGCAATCTGCCCCTGCCAGAGTTGTTTCCCTCGTCGCCAGTGTAAAGATGAGTCCAAAGTAACTTGTAAGAGAGATTATGCTTTATTTTGATGAGCATAAATAAGATGACCTCCAGCTCCTTCAGCAGCTTCTTCTAACTGAGCTGTAGTTCACAAGATAACATTCTGAGCACCTAGCAACATGCTCAGTGTTCTAACAAGCATAGATCCTAACAGAGAGATTTGGAGGGAGAACTTACAGCTCTCCCAATCTTCCACCTCCCCGTTTTGGGCCCTGCATACCAACGAATTATTATACAGAATGGCCACGCCTCCCCCTCGACCCAGCGGTCTGCCCTGTGTAGGAATAAGAAAACCCGGAGGAAGGGTGTTCACTATATCTGCTTCAGAGCCTTGCGTAAGCCATGTTTCTGTTAGAGACAGGATGTCTAGCTCGTGTTCCAAAATAAGGAGGTTGATCTCCAGGGAGTGCTTTGGAAGAGATCTGCAGTTCAAGAGGGCAGAACGCAATATATGTTTTGCCTCTGCTTGATTAGAGGGTTGACATAATGCACAATAAATAAAAGGTTCAGTGCCCCTCTGTATTGATGTGCAGTGCGACGGTTTCAAGGAGCGCGATCGAAGTAGGTCGGCACACGAATAAGTGAATGCAGAATTTAATGAAACCGGCAGAGTGACTGGCCCTAGGCTTGTCTGGTTGCGGACGGGCGCAGACGGGCATGACTCTGGCACGACTCAGGCGCAGGTCCGGCGCGTCCGCAATGCGCGTCCGCTGCGCGGAGTCATGACCGCCCTTTATGCGCGCTGCTAGAGCGCGTCACTCACCAGCCCTCACCCAATATGGCCGCCAGAGTTGTAATCACCAGCCCTCGGCGTCTGCACTCGACCGAGAGCTGTCAGGGGGCCGCGGGAGGGGGGAGAGGTACAGAGAGTAAAGGGGTGTGACAAGGGAAGTCTCTACACGCTTCTTGAGTCAAGCGTGCAAAGTGCGAGCAGTGTTAAAATTATTAAAAACGCTGAAAGCGCTAAGTGCAAAGTAAAGAAAAGAGACTTCCCGGCTTCCGCCCCAGGAGGGAAAGTTATCTGCAGGTAGCTGACACGAACACTGCCTCTCGGGACCCTTTATGCGCGCTGCTAGAGCGCGTCACTCACCAGCCCTCACCCAATATGGCCGCCAGAGTTGTAATCACCAGCCCTCGGCGTCTGCACTCGACCGAGAGCTGTCAGGGGGCCGCGGGAGGGGGGAGAGGTAGAGAGAGTAAAGGGGTGTGACAAGGGAAGTCTCTACATGCTTCTTGAGTCAAGCGTGCAAAGTGCGAGCAGTTTTAAAATTATTAAAAACGCTGAAAGCGCTAAGTGCAAAGTAAAGAAAAGAGACCTCCCGGCTTCCGCCTCTTGAGGGAAAGTTATCTGCAGGTAGCTCATAGCCAATAGTCATGTAGGTCTGCGTCGCCCTTTGAATCTTTAATGGAGAGTATGAATTAGTTGGCAGAATAGGTGTCAAACTTTGCACTGTTTCCTCGTCTGTTTTTTCTGGTTTTCTTGATTGAATTTGTTGATTACTGTTAAGTTGTTTTCCCCTCTTTTTGTCTACTAGGTATTGGAGAATACCAGTTTGGGTTTTCAATATCTGATCACAGTTATCCATATAGTGTTCCATTAGAGCCAATATAGATTCTAAAATGTTTTGAAGGATAAAAAGGGCACTTGATGTTGTATTTTGTCTATTAAGTGAGTGCAATGAGTTGAATAATAGAAAACGTGGTGACTGAGAAAGATTTTCTATTTGGTTAGAGGTGAGGCTAGGAGTGTTGTTGAGTATTAGCAACGTTTCCTTTGTTGGTTTTAAGAGCACTGAAGGAGGAGCTAAATTAAGATTTATTCCAGTTTTGGTTCTTGAGATTGTTCTCCTTTTATATAATCGTTTGGAAGATTCCTTTCGTGTTCTTCTTCAGGAGCCAGATCATTTATAACTATTAAAGATTTGTTCTCCAGATGCATCTGTTTTCTCTACAGTTTTCCATGGTAGGCTCCTGGTATTGATCCGCTTGATTTTGGTATGCTTGAGAGAAATGTTGTTATTCCAGTGGTTCCAGAGACAGCTCCAATGTGAAGGGCTTTGCATTTATTCTTACTCAAGGGGTGTTCCGTGCCCAATATTTTCATGTGGATAGTTCTGGTCCCCAATTTCTTGTATGCCATTGTGGAGCAGTGGGAGGGGTGGGACACTAAAACTAGCACTAGAAGTAGGTACTGAGAGGTGGAGGGAAAATGAGGGCACCACTCACTACTGTTACTCGCTGGTCTATCCCCCTGTCTCACATTTAACCACCTCTCCGCTCATACCTCTCTTTCACAGTTAAAGGTGCACCCTGACGTGGTCTCTTGATTTAGCAGCTCCTCCACCTGGCTAGAAATTCAGCACGGTAGGTGTAGCAGGCAACTACAGCAGGTGATAACTCCTGTATCTGCAGCAATGTCCGAAATATGTTCTCCCAACCAGCACTGGTTTGTGTAGTTATGTTTAGCGAGTGAGGCCCCCCGGGTAGCCCACAAGCTGCACCCATACTAATCAGGCCGCCTCCGTAGGTCTCTGGGGCCACTCTCTGAGGCCGCTGACTGTCAGCGACTGCACCCGCAATCTAAAAAATGAATAACTGGACGGGGAGGGGGCCTCCAATGGCTTCTCTCTGTAGTTGCTGGTTCTCTGAGGCTGCACTCATGGTTCCAAGGATGTTTTTCTGCTTTGGGGAGACCAGAGCCTTCTTTGGAATGCCAACCAGATGTGGTTTGGAAACTACGGGGCCGAGGCCATGGCAGAAAATGGTCAGTGAGCGACAAACTGCTGGCTGCTGCAACGTGCTCCTCCTCCCCTCCTCCAACAGTGCCTCAGCAGCCCTGGCGACTATGGGCTCGCTGCCCGTCTCCACACCCTCACCTCACAGTACTCAGAGGATTTCGCTGATACTGATATTCTGTATTTCCATGCCTCTCATCTCTGAAAAGGACACTCCCACAATGCAGCCAAGGCTATGTATACTATGCACGTCAGCATCAACAACAGTCCCAAAATTGATTCCAAGGTGCTGAGCCAACGGGCCGCCGCTGTGTGAGCTATTCCTAGACAATTAGTCTTAATGTATGGAAAATGTCTCTAGACCCTCACCTCTCAGACAGCAGCAGACAGCAGCAGTACAGTGTAGGAGACTCCGCGGCTGATCGAGTGGCAGTCCATTCTGCTCCTCCAAGGACTGTGTGCTCATCCAAGGCTCCTGGACCTGTAATAGGGCAGTGGCAGTGGGGCAGCAGGGCAATGGGGCACGGGGCCACGAGGATAAAGCGCACCAGGAGTTTGGACGCTCTGGCGCAAAACACAGGCCAGCCACTCCCTGCTCACTTTGTCACTTCCTCTTCCGCAATTCCACAAGTAAAGTACTGTTGTTATCGGGAGACATGTGGGAAATCTGGGTGGTATGACATTTTGGGATCTCCACAGAATCTGGAACGTTCATGCACAACTATGTGAATAGAATGTGTGGTTTAATCAAAAGTTTGAGGTTTGCAAGGCCTTTTCTGTAGCAAAACCTGGTGTGAGCCACACAAGTCACCCCACCCTGGATTCATCTAGGTGTCTAGTTTTTAAAAATGCACAGGTTTACTAAATGTCCTTAGGTCCTGGCCAGCTAGAGCCCAAAATCCACAGTTACCAACATTACAAAAAAAGCATTGGTTTTTACTGGAAAACTGTGGTGTCCCTGTTGCATTTGGAGCCCTTTCCTGTTGCAATCACTAGGTCTACTCACACAAGTGAGGTATTATTTGTTTGGGGAGACTTAGGGAAATGCTGAGTAGTAGGAAATTTATTTAACAACAAGGGGTGGTGATGGACAGAGTTTCTGAATTAAGCAGAATACTCTCACCCAGTCAAGAGATCAGGGCTAGATCCAACACCGTTTTTTAGCTCACTGCACCATCCCAGTTCAGAACCCGACTATATGCAAATTAGTCTGTTCCTGTAGTAGGAAATGTGCAGGTCCCCACAGATTCCAGACGTTTTTGTTCCAGAATGATGAAGATAAAGCATGTTTTTGTCAAAGTTTGAGGTTTGTAAAGGCCTCTGGGTAAGAATATCTGATGAGAGCCACACATGTCATTCCAACCTGGATTGCCCCTCTAAAGTTTTCGTTTAAAAATGTATAGGTTTGCTAGGTTCATGTAGGTGCCAGCAGAACTAAGACCCAAATACACAGCTACCGACATTGCAGAAAAAGGTCAGTTTCAGTTGGAAAATGAGATGTGTCTGGGTGCATTTTTGGCCCTTTACTGTGTTGGCACTAGGCATAGCCTCAAAAGTGAGGTATACCATTTTTATCAGGAGACTTGGGGGACTGCTGGACGGTATGAAGTTTCTGGATTCCCACAGAATCCAGAACTTCCATCACAGAAATGTGAGGACAATGTGTTTTTAGCCAAAGTTGTAGGTTTGCAAGGGTTTCTGGGTAAGAAAAGCTGCTGAGAGCAATGCAAGTCACACCACCCAGGATTCACATAGGTATCTAAAACATTTTTTTAAAGGGTTTCTAGGCTTCCCTAAGTGCCACCTAAACTAGGGCCCAAAATCCAAAGCTACTGACAGTGCAAAAATAAGGACCATTCTTCATTTGAATATGTGATGTGCCCATGTTGTGTTTTAGGCCATTTCCTGTCGCTGCCTCTAGGCCTACATACACAATTAAGGTGCCATTTTTATGGGGGTTTCAGGGAATGTTAAGTGGTAGGAATCTTGTGGCTGCACACAGATTCCAGAACTTTCCATCACTGAAATTTGAGGACAATGTGTGTTTTGAGCCAAAGTTTAAGGTTTGCAAAGGCTTATCGGTAAGGAAACCAGGTGAAAGCCGAGCAACTCCACCACCCTGGAACCCCCTATATATCTAGTTTTGAAAAATGTACAGGGTTTCAAGTTTCCCCTAGGTACCGGCTGAGCTAAGGGCCAAAATCCATACCTACCAACATTGGAATAAGAGTAATTTTTCAGTGAAAATATGTGGTGTCCATGTTGTGTTTTGGGCCGTTTTATGTTGTGGACAGTAGTGCTACCTACACAAATGAGATACCAGTTTTATTGGGAGACATGGGGACATGCTAGGCATGGGGAAGTTTGAGGTTTGCAAGGGCTTCTGGGTAAGAACAACTGGTAAAAGACAAGTAAGTAAACCAAACCTGGATTTTCCTAGATGGGGTATTTTAAAAAATGTACAGGTTTTCTAGTTTTCACTAGGTACCAGGGACGTTTGGGCGCACAGACTACAGCTACTGACATGCCATGAAAGGGCCAGTTTTCAGTGGAAAAATGGGTTGTGTCCATGTTTTTGCCTGTTTCCTGTCATTTCCACTAGGCCTGCCCACAAACTTGAGGTGCCTTTCTTATCTGAAGACATGTAGGAACATAGAATATTGCTACATTTGTTATTACCAATTAGATTTTGCTGATTTGAGCTTTTCAAATCTTAGCTAGTTTGTGAAAAAGAAGACATTTTGAAAATTGCCTTCTAAATCACATGCTAGTATGGGTACCCCCAGATTCGGAAATGTATAAATAACGACTGCTCCATAGCTCCATATCTAGTGCCCATTTCAGAATTACACAGGTTTTCTTGATACCCATTTTTCAGTCTACATATTTCACCATATAAATTGATTGGTCTTCACTTATTACACAATGAAAAACTATTGTAAGGTGCAGCTCAGTTGCAACCTAGAAACCCAATATACATACCCACATCATGAAGGGACTAGTGGAAATAATGATATATATGTAGATTTTTCAAGTTGACCATTGTAACACAAAGTTATAGATGAAACAGTTTTCACAAATGACTGTTTTTTTCTACCTATTTTCAATATTTCTTAATTTCAACAGTTAGTATTTTTGGGCAAATATTGAGGAATCTACACATGTGACCCCTTGCTCAATTCAGAAAGCTGTCTACTTTTCAGAAATCTATAGCTTAGTTTAGGAGAAGTAAAGTTAGGACTCCTAACTTTAGGACTCCTAAATGCCTTCTGTGAATACCGAAAGTCTTGAAGTTAGGATTTTTCTCAGTTTAGGAGTCCTAAAGTTAGGAGTCCTAACTTTACTACTCCTAAACTAAGAAAGAGCCTAACTTTAAGACTTTCGGTATTCACAGAAGGCATTTAAGAGTCCTACAGTTAGGACTCCTAACTTCTGTGAATACCGAAATGAGTAAGTGCCTTCTGTGAATACCAAAATGAGTAAATGCCTTCTGTGAATACCAAAATGATAGTAAGTTTAGGATTTTGTCTTTAGTTAGTTCTGTGAATCAGGCCCAATGTTTCCAACCGAAATCGTAATGCTGCCCTTAGTCTGCAGGCTAAAATGAACTGAGGAGCAGGATTGACAGACTGGAGGAGAAATGTTGCTTCTGGAGAGGGGTGGATTTTTGTTGCCGGTGGTGTGGGTGAGATGATTTAAGGAAGGGATTAGTTTTGTTACTTTGTAAAACTTAGTGAAGGCATGAGTTTCTGTTTTAAGTGGTGTGGCTAGGGTGAATTGGAAAGTGGTTATTTTATTGTTTATTAGAATTTAGGGGAAGGAGTAGGTTTCTGTTGTGGGTTGTTATGAGTTGTTCAATTAGTTACCTTTGTTAGTTGTGAGACTTTGGAGAAGGAGTGAGTTTCTGTTAAGAGTGGCATAGGTTTGCATATTCATAATGATTCATAATGATGTAATCTTTCATTATTGATGTAACTGTTAGCTATCTATGGATAGCTAACTGTTACATTAATAATGATAGATTACATCTGCTGTGCTGGTATGGTCGACCTGCCTACTGACAGAGGCTTAAATATGGCCCTTCACAAAGAGCTAAGAAGTTTGGATGTCCTCTCTTAATTCTTTCTACATACACTCCCTTCCAAGGTAATCTGCAATGCAGATTTCTAGCACTCCACCCCATGCAGTCAGTGTGGAGAATCAGACCATGCCCATGTCTCCATTTCATGGCTTGTCACTTAAGCCATCCCCCATTAGTAATAGCTGTGGACAGCACTCCCTTATGAGCCCACCAGTAAGTACCAGGGCCGGACTGAGAACTGAAAGCAGCCCTGGCAAATTCAGCCAGATCAGCCCCTGTTTGGCCCTTGGCCCGTAGCGAGCGAGTATAGCGAGAAAGCCCGACAATAACTAGGGCGGTTTGGGCATTATACAGCACATTTTGTAATTACATATTTGTTGTATTAACTTTCAAAGCACAGTAATTAGTAAATGATGACCTTAAAGATCACCAGGTTGCTTAGTCATGTGTAGCCATAGACATTCTTACAGAAAACACCAACAATAGACACAAGAGTAGTGAATAAGAGAGCACAAAGTATAAGTAAGACCAGCCCCCATACAGTGTATAGCGAGCATGCACAGAAATGCGACCACTACGAGGGGGGCTTGGGGGGTTCTCCCCACATACATTTTGGAGACAGAAACGCCAAAACAATGCATTTTTCAGCACATATTTCCTTACATGTGTAATTGTATTAACTTTTAAAGCATAGTAAATGATGTTCTTATGGTGCACCAGGATACCCAGTCAAAATAGACCTAAATCACAGACATTCCTACAGAGAACTTCTTGATAAAACCCAGAAAATAAATAAATAATGATAAACCAGGTACACAGGACAGGGTAACACACCTGTATGCCATGCAGGGGCAGTCCTTTCCCAATACCCACCTGAAACTGGCACACCTGTCTGTCTCAGTAGAGAGGCTGGTGCTGAATGAACACTGACTGGACGTCTTTCTCCTTGTACAGCAAGCATGATGTTAACTGTTCTTAGTGTATTATTCTGAAACCTCCATCCCCTCAGGCCTTAGGGCTTTCGCTGCTTTGACTCCTTACCAGCTTCCGACTTACAAAAGTGCATAGAATCATTCAGTTTTCAGTGCATACTTTACAGAAAGTGCCATATAGGACACTGATTATTTTCAGAAATCTATCCTCCCTCAGATACAGAGAAAATAACACAAAAGAGAAGTTGGTGAGGAGTTTGAATTGTTCACACAAAAATAATGCCTAGCAGCCTTGACAAAGCTAAACAAACATTGCGATTTTATATTCAGCACACCTGTGCAGTTGAATATAATGTTATTTATTCAGCGAGGAGTGAGCGCACCACGCTGGGACACTTTCATCTCTCAGCTGTCCTGATGGAATGCAGAGATAGTGGAAACTCGAACACTGCTAGTTCTCCGAGCAGAGGCAGACTTGTGGAGAATCTCATTACGCCGACATTTCCCCGTGTTAACTCTGTAAGGGGTGGTTTTGCAGCTTGGTAGAAGAAAGACAAGTTATTTTATGTCCTCCTTCACAATGCACTGTCAAACCCCATGCAGCCGCCAGCCAGATCTTTCTGACTGGATCCCAACGGCAGGGAAAATATGAACAAATTGCTCTTTCATTTCGGGAGCATGAGCATGGTCTGCACCGTACCAGGGCCCATCTCCAGGTCTCTGAAAGTCTCAGACATGAGCTTTTTCTTTGGCCTCATGGCTGGACTGGTCTGTCTCCAAAAATATAGTGCCAGGAAATCATACCTATCCCAAGTAGTTGCATCACGTGCAGGCAGGCAACTGTGAATCAGAGGGGGAACTGGAAGTTGGTAACTATTTTCTATGCTCTGGGCTGCAGCTCCAATGTTCCATCGTTTTAGCTGCGGGCTTAATTGGGGTAGGGGCGCGCGACGCGGCGGAAGTCCGACCAATCATCTGTGCCCCTCCTTCATCACATCCTACATTAAGGCGGGTCAGGTGACGGTTCACGGGCAGGGCTTGTCACCAGTGGTGGCGGCGTAGCGCGGAAAGTATGCGCTGCCTGCGCGCACACTGCCAGTGCGCACACGCTCTAATAAATTCGCCCAGGCCACACACAGCAGTCCACAATCCCACTTGACTTTGTGTGGGTAATACCAAAAAGCACCACTGCCTTCGTGAGATGAGGTCACCTCACCAGTGGCAGTTGTTCTTTTTCCCCATGTACAGAGTGTGCAGGAATACTGATGTCAGTGTCATGAACAGCCTTCTGATTTTGTTGCTGGAGGCTGATTTTGCTCAAAAATCGGCCCTCAGTATGAAAACCGGCCCCCACCCCTTCCGGCCTACCAGGGGATTGCCTGATAGCCGGCATCATCAGTCCGGCCCTGGGTAACACCCGCTGAATTGATGGCACATCACACCACCCATCCCAAAACCAAACCTTTACCAACTCCTCCGGCTCTCCTGAGCAAACATTGTGGTTAACTTGCCCAAAACCTCTTAGTAGCTGAGGGACTAACTGGTTCCTCTGAAAAGTCCAACAAGTAAGACACCAGAGGCAAAAAAGGCAGATTTATCAATACCTTGCACCGTTGATAAGTCACACAAAGTGGTGGAAAGACAGGATAAAGTATTTACTTTCCACCCAAAAATGTTTTTGGGACTCAAAAGTAACTTTAAAATGATATAAGCAGCACTCTGCCCTACATCGCGCTGTTCGGAGCCACTTTGCACTATTTTGTGTCAAGAATGCACACCATGGGTGGTACGCGGGTCTTTCCATGCTACCGTGCATACTTTTTGACCCAAAGCCCTACCTACTAATATTGTTAGCCAGGGAGTATTGTCAAAATAATGCTGTTTGATGGAGGAGGCACTAATCAGGAATTTGTTTTTAATTTCTCATAACTTTTCACACAATTGTAAATGTTTGTTGTGGTCGGTGTATGCACATATTGAAAGTTGTCCAAGAACATTTGCCCATGCTGGAGGATCGTGTAGGTTGGAATTATCACCACACATGAAATGGACAAAAATAAGAGACATTAGAGCCTTGAAAAAGTTGCAGGATTGTATACCCACTATGGCGACGAAACATGTGTTGACTGGCTAAGATCGTGTTTGAAATTAAAGGAGAAAAAGAATTAAAGAAACAAGGAACGTCATTGCGATTCTGTTGTGTATTCAAGTGGATTTACATAAGCTACTGCTGTCATTTCTTTAAAATCATAAAACGTGTGCTGGGGATTGTCATTACGTGAATTTGTAGCCTAGGTCACAAGATTTGGGGAGGTTTGAGGTTCTCTCCCCCTTCAGCACCGTTATAGTAATATACTGACCAAGATATTAAGTGACACCTTTGGAGCGCCAGGATCCCTATATAATACCGCCAACTATTTGCCTTATGTTTAATAAATAGGTATTGACAAGCTGCAAAAACTTGAGAGAGATGCATATATATATTCAACATTCAGCTACTCTCTTGGACATGGCACATCTGTCAAGAAAGGAAGATGACAATTACGTTAGCACAATTCAACCAGTCTTTAGCAACCCAGAGACTGCTCTCAAATTGATTACCTAGGCTACAATGTACAATATGAAAGACACACCACGTAAAAAACATGTTTATAAAAATTAACACTGATGCTGCATAAAAATGTTGCAATTTCATTCTGGCATTGTTGGTTTTGGAAGAAAGGCTGATCCACAAAGGAAGGCACCATGAAGGTCCTTTCAGAATAGAAAATAAAATAAATTACATTAATTGAGAGTCTAAGTAAACAGGGTGCATAAGGTCTCAGACCGAGGGGGATGCACTAAAGTAAACAGCATTACCTAAATGTCAATCTAATAACAATCCAAGACAACAAGCAGCCTGTTTACTAAATGATCAATCACCTAAACATAAAAAAGTTTAGCTGTGCCCCATGTCTGTCATATAAATCACTTAAGATTTGACTTGAACCACTAGTCAACATTATTCTAAATAAATCAACACTTTGCAGTCCATAGGAGTTGCATTTTTGAGTATTTTCAATAGAAGTAGATGTAAATTGGTCCTTCTTCTAGATGTTATTGATGGGGCATGCAGATTATATATTATTCCTAAAAAAAAAGTAATACCTTTTGGACAAGGAAAAGAGGCCGAAATTGAGCATTAGTGTAAACTGTGAAATCTCAGATGAATCAAGAGATACTCTTGTGGAGTAAACAAAAATCTATTCACGTAACACTCGAAGAGGCACATAGAAGTGTGCACCCAGAATGATCACTCAAACATTGAAAATATAAAGTTTACCTAAGACTGTCACAGGTATGTTACCTTTGTATTGCAGATTTACTCTAGATTACATTACCCATGGTATTTTCAGATCATGGTAATGTTGTAATGTGTAATTGTGTTTAACAGTTTATTGTTTTTTGTGTTTTATGGTCCAGCGTTTTTATGTTTTGGTTTTAGGCTGTTTTTTTTTGGTGTGGGTATTTATTTATTTCTAATGGTTCAATGTATTTTATGTTCCATCGTGGGTCTTCATTTTTTTGGACTGAGGGTAATATTTTTTATTTTGGGGGGGTTCAGATAAAAGCCTTGGGTAAAGCCTTCTAGCATTGTTGTTATGTTCATATGATAAGTGTTTTACCCAAATTAAAAATTGTTAACAGTGATATATCAGGCATTACATGTGACTCATGTAATGCTAAATACCAGAATGTATGCAAAGTTGTACCAATTTATCAAAATTGTGCCTGGGCTTAGTAAGGATCCTTCTGGGTTTCTCAGTAACGTTGGGCCCACCTGGGGCACAATCAGAACTGCCTTGGTAACATTTTGAGTTTAACATGTTCCACAAGAGAATTTAAAAGCCCCATGAAGCTAAACTCTCCAGCTACGTGTAATTCCACAGTTGCTAGCAATTCAGTAATTCCTGTTATACATCTCAATTTGTTTGTCTAGTATTGTGTTGATGGTGGTTTTCCTATACAACTTAAAGCACTGAGGAGGAAATGTACAAGCAAGCGGCAGAGCATGTCGTTAGCCTCCTTGGCTTAACGAAATGATCAGCCACTTCTGAAACACAAAGCTGCACCATATTTCCAAGAGCGTGGTGCAGCCTTGTCTTTCCCCTTCGATGGAGCTACGTTTAGCAGCTTAGAGCCAATGCACCAGAGTGCAAGGGTATCTGCGTGCAGGGGAGGATTGTTTATGTGTAGCAAGGTGTTCCTTCCTGCACATAAACAATCCTAAAATGCAATTTTGTCACTTTCATGTGTGCTGCTTGATGCTGCACACATGAAAGTGACAAAATAGCATTTTCTTAAAAGGTTTGTTTATGTACAGGATGGGATACCTTCCTGTACATAAACAAACCATGGCATTTTTTCTTTTACCATGTGTGCTGCACAAGGAAGAAGCAAAAACGAGGAGAAATAATGCATTTCTCCCCCTTTTGCCAACTTAAGGCCAGGGTTTTTCTGGTCTTAATTTTGGCGCTGCCTCCTATGTGTGCCATCCTATTTAATGCTGCCACATACGGGGCAGCATTAAATTCAATGGGTGTTGCGGTGGAACGCCCACCACAACACCCACGGCACGCCCTTTTCACGCTAAACATAGCATGAAAGGGTACCTTATGTACAAAACAGTGTTAAACCATGTTTTTTTTGTTGAAACTTTTTATTAATTTTATAACATAAACACAAACGACTTGCAAGGAACAAAGAAAAAGAGAGACAGCAATATAAACAACGTTGCAGTACATGGTGTGGGAGCGGGAAGGTCAACCAATGAGCGTTTGTTACATCGAAAAAGAGTTTCTCAGGGGGGGGGGGGCAGAAGGAGCAAAATGTAAACAATACACAGTAGTAAGTGGAGGAACCCTGGGGTTACGGGGACGGAGGTGCAACATCTGGGTCAGGGAGAGGGGGGGTACAGATATCACCACGGTAAGTGTTCCACTGAGTCCATATCTTCCCCCATTTGCGGGGGGTACCCCGAGAAATATATACAGTCTTTTCCCTGAACATGCACCAGTCCATGTTTTGTTTCCATTTCCGAAGCCCGGGTGGTCCCTGAGCGCCCCACATCTGCGCAATGTCTCTTTTGGCGATCATATTGCCCAAGGTCACCCATCGAAGCTGCGGCACGGAGTAATTGTTCGGCTCCCATACATTCAGCAGGCATCTCCTAGCCTCCGGCATCGATCGCACCCCCGTAACCTCACTCATCACCTCGTGCACACGGGTCCAGAATCGCGGGGCACTCCCAAATGATATGTAAAAAGGTGCCCAGGAGACCGCACCCACGCCGACACAAACCATCCACAGAGAAACCCATGTGTACCAAACGGGGACCAGTCACATACACTCTATGCAGGATTTTGAGTTGCACAAATCTAAGACGCGCCTGAATGGCCACCTCTTTAGGGGAGGAGATCGCCGCCTGCCAGTCCTCATCGTCCAGCTCCAGCCCATCACCAATCCAAATCTCTCTAAGACGAAACAGGAGATCAGACCTGGAGTTGATCAATTTTTTATAAATAAGCGAAATCGTGCTATCAGGAACATGACCGTCCAGTACTCTGTCCTCAAGCGGGGACGACTCCGGAATCTCCACACCCGAAGGGAAAACCGAGAGCACCGCGTGGCGGATCTGCGCATATCGAAAAAATTCGCGATCGCTCAGAGCATACTCGGTTTTCAATTCCTCAAACGTCTTCATTCTCCCCTTAGTCCAAACATCATCAATCCTGCTAATACCGATCAAGTCCCACCTATCAAACCCCTTCAACTGCCAGAGTGAGCCAAGTCTATCAGACGCGTACAGTGGGGTGGCTCGAGTCAATTTATCAGACCACCCAAGCGCCATGGAGGCCTGTCTCCACACCTGGATAGCCGTCCTAGTGGGGCCCGTCACGTTTCGAGGGATAAGTTTCGAGTAGAGGGCTCTATTATAGTCACCCCCCGATAACAACCATTTGTCCATCGCGAAGGCCGGATTCGGCAAAGGGCCATACATGCAATGATTTATCGCCCCCAATTGAGACGCCCAATAGTAGCGACGGACATCAGGCAAAGCAATTCCACCGTCGTACCACGGGAGCGACAGTTTAGCGATGGCGATCCGGGGCCTACCCCCCCACACCAGTTGTCTCTGTAAACTCTCAACCTCACGGAAATATCTAGCCGGGACAACGTCAAGTGTGTTTTGCAATGCGTAGAGGAAGCGGGGCAGTGATATCATCTTAAACAATGCCGCTCTACCTAGGGGAGAGAGAGGAAGTTTCCCCCAAGCGACAACATCTGCCCGAAGGCGCTGAAGAGGGGGCAACAAGTTACGATCAAACCGCAGTTCAGGTTTCAGGGTGATAAAAATGCCTAGGTATTTAAAACCATCTCTCACAATCGCGATAGGACAACCACTTGGCAGGGGGGGGGCGTCTCCCGACAGGACATATACACAGGACTTCGACCAATTGATAACAAGACCCGAGTTTTTGCGAAAGGACGTTAATACATCGAACAATACAATGAGGGATTTACGGGGAGATGTAAGATACAGCAGAATATCATCAGCGTAGAGAGATACACGGTCCTCAAACTCCGAATTCCATCTAATGCCCTTCAGGGACGGCTCCCACCTCAACCAGGCCGCCAGCGGTTCCAAGGCGAGAGCAAACAACAAGGGAGACAGGGAACAGCCCTGTCGCGTCCCCCTGCCCAGTGCAAAGGGTGCAGAGACCCGACCATTGACCACCACCTGAGCCATGGGATCGGCGTAAAGCAATTTGACCCACCGAACGAACTCCGGACCGAAACCAAACTTGGCAAGAACCGCCCACAAATACGGCCATTCTATTGTATCAAACGCCATCGTAGCGTCCAATGACGCCAAGATGGCGGGCTCACGCAACATCTCGGGCCGCGCCAAGACGCCATGCAGCCTTCGGAGGTTAAGCGCCGTGTTGCGATGCGGTATAAAGCTGGATTGATCAGGGTGAACCAGACCTCCAATGACGGTCGCCAAACGTGTCGCCAGCAGCCTGGCCAAGATTTTAGGCTCCGCATTAATCAACGAAATGGGTCTAAAAGAGGCACAGCGATCCCGAGGTTTACCATCTTTATGGATGACAACAATAGTGGCCAGTCTCTGGTCAGGTGGGAGAATACCCACCTCCAAAGACTCAAGAAACATAGAGCGCAGATGTGGAGCCAGCGAATCCGGGCGCAGTTTATATAGCTCAATGGGGAGTCCATTAGGGCCCGAAGCCTTGCCGGATCGGATCGAACGGACAGCAGCGGCAATCTCGTCCACAGTAGGCGGCGCATCCAGAGCATCTCTATCAATGTCAGGCAATCGGGGAAGTGCAATATCACGCAATAGCAGGTGGGAGTCTTGCTCAGATTGATCAGACACCTGGGAATACACCTCGCGGAAATAATCGGCAAAACATGTAACAATATCAGCAGGGTCTGTACAACACTCTCCATTCTCCGCAACAATCACAGGGACGACACGACTCGCATTCTCCCTCTTATCCAGCCAAGCAAGCAATTTACCAGCCTTATCACCCACATCATACAGGCGGCCCTGCTGTTCCCTTCCCATTTCCTTAGCAGCTTCAGTGACCAGAGCCCTGTATTCATGTTGTTTCAACTCCAGTAGGTGTAGCCCCTCAGTGGTGACCCCAGATTCCAAGCACCCCTCCAGGGCCGTGACCTCCCCCTCAAGGCGAACTATCTCAGCACGGTTGGCCAACTTCACGCTACCAATCAACGAGAGGGCCTGACCACGAATGACAGTCTTGTAATCCTCCCAAAGTACACTAGGGGAGGAAACAGAGCCCACATTTTCCGCAAAATAACAATCGTGTGTTTTAACCAGCTCAGCCCTGACCTTGGGGTCCTTCAGATACCAGGGGTTAATCGGAGCCACTCGGCCCTCTGAGCCCTGCCGTGCATCAACCACCAGCCAAAGCGGAGAGTGGTCCGAGATGCCCCTTGCCAGATGTTTAACTTCCCGTATGAGGGATGCCTGGGCCGAGGGCAGTAATATATGATCTAACCTCGAGAGACTACCATGAGCACCAGAATGATAGGTATATTGCAACTGCACCGGGTGAGGCAATCGCCAGCAATCAGTGAGCCCCAGCGTCTCCAGGAAGTCACTCAACCAAGTCTGGGCCTTCGGCAGTTCCCTGGGAGGGTGACGGTCACACATCCCCGAGATCACCGCATTAAAATCACCCCCAACCAAGAGCAGACCCTCAGGGAGACCCAGGATAAGCCCACTCAGATCAGCGAACGTGGTGGCTTGGAGGCCCGGGGGCACGTACACGGAAATCAGGATAAGAACCTTCCCCTCCCAGCGCCCCACAATGGCGGCGTATCTTCCTTTATCATCCAGTATGACATCATCAATAGTGAAGGGGAGGGAGGTCCGGACCAGAATGCCCGCCCCCCTAGAGCCCGAAGTGAAACCCGAGTGCGCCACAAGGCGATAACCACGCCTATTCAGAGCGTAGCACTTGTTGCCGAGCAAATGAGTCTCCTGCAGTAAGACAACATCTGGAGTCAAGCGTTTCATCAATTGCAGTACCACCCTCCTCTTGATCCCATCCCCCAACCCGTTAACGTTCCAACACAATATCCGAAGTCCCCTACCCCCATCCCCAAATTCAGCCCCTCCCCCGCCCCACACCCGAAGCAACTGCAAAAAACAGGAGTGTGCCTTTCCTTCGCCTTGCAAGTAACAATAAAATTCAAACCAGCAACCCAGTCCCCCCAACAATGTCAAAACAACTATACCCCCCACTCCGCACCCCTGCTGAAGACCAAAAAGCCCCATAAACTTGCAGTGTGCCTGTCGCCCAACCACCCAACTAATCTACGAAAAGAAAACCCAGGAGGAGAAAGGACCCGTTCACCCCCCACCCACCCCCAAAAGGACTATTACTTGCAAACATTAATGACACAGCATAGCACAGTTCGAAGCCAACGTGAAGGGCACGGGGTCAAAGTCTACATCTACTCCTGCTCCGTCAGGCCACCGTCCGCCCGATCCGACCTGCCAGAGTCCTCAAAAGGTTCTTGATCCGTAGGCAACGAGTCAAGCCAGTCACTCACGACCCCAGGATGGTCGAAGAAAAAAGTGCGATCCCTATAAACCACCCGCAAACGGGCCGGGAAGAGCATGGCACACTTCATAGACCTTTCCCGGAGTCTCTTCTTGACCCCTTGAAACCCCAGCCTCTGTTTCTGGACCTGTTGTGTGAAGTCCGGATAGAAGCTAACAGTAGAGTTCTCAAAGGCAATGGGACCAGACAGCCTCGAAGCCTGCAGGATAGCGTCTCTGTCCCGGAAATGAAAGATCCTCGCAATGATGCGTCGAGGGTTAGCACCCGATTTAGGCGTACCGCCGGGGATCCTATGTGCACGCTCGACAGCGAAAAACTTGCTGAGACCCTTGGGCGCCAAGTGATTCAGCACCAGGTCTTCCACCAATAAGTCCGTCGAGGCAGCAGTCGATGATTACGGGACCCCAATCAGGCGGATGTTATTGCGCCTGGCACGGCATTCGTAATCCTCTAGGCGCCCAGAGAAATAGTCATTGGCTTTCCTCAGATTCCCGACTTCAGCCTGTAAGTCAGAGACGTCAGTGACCAGACTAGTGGTCTTAAGATCCAGGGACTTGACCTTTTCGTTCGTCTTCGCCAAATCCGCCCTGATCAGATTGACATCAATCGACACAGTGTCCAGTTTGAGAGTCAAGGCCTCATATTGTTGCCCCAGTGAGGCCTTCATACCGGTGATGGTGCCCATGAGATCCCGCAACGAGGGCTCTTCCTCAATCGATGAGTCCTCCGGCACTGTCGTCGAGGGTTTAGATACTGCTCCCGGCGATCCTTTAGCGAGGGTGTACCGGTCCATAATGTTCGTTTGCTGAGCACTCCCTCGAACGCCCGTTTTAGGCCCGCGCTTCCCACTCTCTGGCTTGGTGGCCATCTTGGATCCCGGACCCGCACGGGTCGCCTGTTGTCGGGTAAAAATGGTGACTGCGGTGTCAAATGCAGGACCAAAAGGGCGAAGGTAGTGCCAGTCTCAGAACCAAAGCCACGACAAATCTGTAGCAGGAGCGGACAAACCAGAAGCATAGGCACGTCCGGCCGTCTGCGCAGCTGACAAAGTCAGATTGGTCTCCGGACAGGAATCGAAACCAAAAGCGGTCGCCGGTCCACGCAAGTCTGGTAGTCCGTTGTTGTTCACTTACTAGACGGCAGGCCAGACAAGATAGCTCGGGGCGTCACCACGGAGCAGGCCAGAAAACTGCGACAGTCTGTAGCTCCGGACCCCGAAGTCCAAAAAAGTTTTTTAAAACAGATAAATGATCAGTAGAACTATGCCAATAAACACCCGTCGTCCGAACCAGGATAAAGTACAGGATAGTCGATGGAGGTGGCGAGGGTCCGGGAGCCCTGTGCTCACGCGACCATCTTGGGTGCGCGCGAAGCTCCTCCCCGTGTTAAACCATGTTAAATGGATAAACGCTGGTTTGTACATAAGGTGCAGACCCTATCGCCACCACAACGTCCGCAAAAGTGACGTTGTGCTGGCGATAGGGGCTTGTACATCTGCCCGATCTAATTATTGAGATTTACTTTGTAAATATTGAACTCTGAGACTCTTATCTTGCATCATCTCTCCCAATAAGCCTTTGACTGTCTGCCATTCTAAACTGAGAGTGAAATTCTAAAGTATTGTAAGTGTAATGCACTTGATGATCAGTTTTCAGAGTTTATAGTTGTCCCCCATGGGGCTCCAGAGATAAAGGACACAAACCTCCACAAATGGGACTAATTAATATCTGCTTGTCCCATGGCACCCCAGCCACTTTGGACATCTGATAAAATGGTTTTGTTTGTAGTACCTGCAGAAAAGAGTTTCATTTGAATTAATGGAAAACATATTCCTCGAACTACATTGTCATCATTACAATATAATACACATTTTTTTTAATCGAATTCTGGATTTAACATTGGTTTGTTCTTTTAACCCCTTACGCACTGCAATAATTCTCACCCTGAGCGGGAGAATTAATAAGCGGGTGGGGTTTGGACGACCCCCGGCTTTCCTTAGCACACGCCCACCGTGGTGTATGATGTCAGGGGGCCGTCCTAAGCACCGAAGGGGTTAATGCAACCTTTTGGAGGTATTTCTTTTTTCTCCAAAAATGCTATTTTTAGTCCATAGCAAACTTTTGTCTACTTCCGTAAGGCAGAAGTTTAGAATGTTGATCTTTCCTCAGATCAACTGTAATTCTAACTAGAAGGCAGCAGAGGGAGCAACAACACAAGACTTCTGCTAGCTCCACCAGTCGCACAAAAGGTAAAGTTAAACATTTGCTGGCCCAAATTTGCTCTAAACTGTTTATCTCAATATATTGCTGGAGAAGGTGTTCAATTCAGAAAACACAAGGAAAAAAGGAAAAGCTGCTTATTCCTCTACACAACCTTGCAACATCCAGCAAACATGATTTTTCTAAGAGCCATAGCATTTCGTTTTAACATGCACATTTAAACCCTTCAAACTAACTCTTACCTGGTATTAAAACCCAACAGAACCTCTACAAACAAAAACAGAATCTGTGTAATACAGCCATGATTTCTTCTGTTTTCCATATGAAAAGTTTTTGTTTTAAAAAGTTTGTATTAAGTTTTTGAATACATAAGAGAGGTAGAAGCCATAACATAACATATACTATATAATAAAATAAAACAATCAGGCAAAAAACATGTGATGAAAGAGCAACCTTATAAGAAGAAAAGAAGAGAAACAGAAAAGAGTAGAGAGAAAGGAAAAGAAAGAGAAAGAGAGGAGGAGAGACAGAAAAAGGAAAAGGATAGGAAGGGAAAGAAAGGAGTGAGGAAGACATATATATATAGAGAGAGAAGGATTAATGTATAGAGGAGTGAGAGGAAAGATAGGTTGTAAAAGGGAGCCAAAGAAGATCAGATTTAATTTTTTGAGAAAGAGAAGAAGAGGAAAGAGTAGAAATCCTATGTTCATCACAGATGAAATTCCACCAAGTCAGTAGAGATATTTAAGAGTTATCTTTCCAAGACGATAAAATAACTTTAAAAGCTAATGCAATAAACAGGTCAAATAATCTGGAAACAGAAGATGCAACATTCACATCAGGTGACAAAGAACCAAGAAAAATACTCTGTAATGTTAAAGGAACATTAAGTTTAAAAATAGACATGCAAGAATTCCAAATAGATTTCCAAAAGGATAAAACATTAGAACAATCATAAATTTGATATTTTAACGTGCCCGTTTCATTGGAACATGACCAACATAATGGAGAAGAACCTGGTGAAAATTTGCAAATACGAACAGGAGTAATAAGAGCTCTATGGTAAATAAAATACAAAGATTGGGTTATACGGGCAGCAGCGGAAACTTTGACCACACTTTATCCCAGGTTGAGATAGGAAAAGAGACGGACAAATCAGTTTTTCAGCTAATCTCAATATGGGATTTAGGTCTTTCAATACCATCAGATAACAATAACTTATATATAAGAGCAACTTTGGGTCTGTGAAATGAAAATAAGATGTAAAGAGGAGTAGTTGGTGTGATAGACGGTGTGTGAGGAGGGAGGGAAAAAGTGGCTAGATAAGGCATTAGCAATAATATTATATTCAGGAAGAAAAGAGTCAGGCAATTGATAACACGTTTGCAATGTATGAAAAGGAACAATAGAGTAATTGTGTGGAAGCTGGTGTACAAAAATAATGCCCTTTTCTTTCCAATACTTGTAGTAAAAGGATTTGCCTTTATATTTGAGAAATGTATTATACCATACAGTAGAGGACAATAAACACTGAAGTGGGGTAAAGTCCTTAAAAAATGTATTGTATAATAAAGTTTGGGAATATTTTAAAACAGGATTAGAGGATAAAAAGGTACAGTTTGACATAAAGACTGTATGCTGAAAATAAAAATCCTTTACGAAGGAACGTTCAAAAAGGATCTATCTTGGGATGGGAATAGACATAAAATCATAGGCTAGTGCAAAAGATTGTCTAATCAAAAAAGCTGAATGATAACCTTTAAAGTTTGGGAAGCGCACACCACCCTCTTCTTTAGGTCGAATGAGTTTGCTTAAAGCAATCCTTGGGTGTTTATTATTCCATAAGAATTTTGTACAGATAGAGTTAATTCGTGAAAAATAAACATTCGGAATTCTTACAGGAAGCATAGACAATGTATAAAAAACATGAGGCACAATCATCATTTTAATGGTATCTAACCTGCCCCACCAAGAAAGGTACAGGGGTGACCAAGTAAGGAGCAGCGATTGGATTTTGTCAGATTGTGTATGCAACTTGAACTTAATTGTATCTTTTAAGGATGATGACAACCAAATACCAAGGTATTTAATCTTTAAAGGGCACCAAGCAAAATTAGAATCAGTAAACATAAATTGATAGCATATAGAGTTTAAGGGTAAAACCTCTGTTTTTGAGAGATTAAGTTTGTAACCAGAGTAACTAGAGTATAATCGGACTTCATTCATAAAATGAGGGAGAGATTCAACAGGGTTAGACATATAGACCAATATATCATCTGCATAAGCAGAGAGTTTAGTTTCTACAGAGTTATGCATAAAACCAGCAATTAGAGAGTTAGTACGAATACATTCTAAAAAAGGCTCAAGAAATAGTATAAATAATAAAGGGGAAAGGGGGCAGCCTTGTCTTGTACCTCTGGATAAGGAAAAAAAATTGAAAAATGATTATTAACAAAAATACTGGCTCGAGGGCAGGAATATAAAAGCTTAACATACAAAATAAAAGAGGGCCCAAAGCCAAACCATCGGAGGATATGGAACATGAACTGCCAATTAATATGGTCAAATGCTTTTTCAGCATCTAAAGACATGGCTGCAAGGGGAGATTTGTATTTTTTTCCATATGATATTATGTTAGCAAACATCCGAGCATTATCAGATGCCAATCTGCCCTTCACAAACCCAACTTGAACAGTTTTGATCAAAAGAGGAATGATATTTTCAAGTCTGGAAGCAAGAATTTTAGCAAAAAGTTTACAATCATAATTGATTAATGATATAGGCCGAAAGGTTTTACAGTAAGAATGATCTTTATCAGGTTTGGGTATTATAACAATTAAGGCATCCATAAAAGATCCGGATGCACTAGCGTCCTCAATAAAGGAATTGAAAAGTGCAAGGAGTTTAGGGACAAAAATGGAGTTAAAGGTATTGTAAAATTCCACAGATAGACCATCAGGCCCTGGGGCTTTAGATTTTTTTAAAGATTTAATAGCATTAGTTACCTCATGGAGAGGGATGTCTTTTTCTAGCTCGAGGAATTCATCAGGAACAGATGGTGGGGAAGAGAGGCCTGAAAAAAATGTATTTAAATTTGGAGAGGAGGGAAAAGTATCCTCAGAGTAAAGAGATTTATAGGATTCATGAAATACCTCAGCAATGTCCTAATCAGATGAAACTAACTTGTTAGTAGATTTATTAAGGATAGGACCAATATTTCTACGTTCTGTTTTAATTTTTAAATAGTTAGCTAACATTCTACCTGCTTTATTCTGGCCTCCATGGTATTTGGATTTAATTTTGAGCAAGATATGACATGCTATAGAAGTTGCCACTTTATTAAGCTCAGATTTTGCTGTGATCAAATCATGAAGGGCAGATGGTGATCGAGAAGTAAAATATACATGTTCCAAGTCTTTAAGTTTATGTAACTGGTCTTCGTATTTCTTCTTGTTGGATTTCTTCTTTTTCGAGACATAAGAAATAGTGAAGGCACGGAATGCAGCTTTAAAAGCATTCCGGGTATTCGAAACAGAGGTATCAAATGGGTTATTAATAATAAAAAATTCATTAATGAAAGAAGAAGCTTCCTTAATAAAAATGGTGTCTGATAATAAAAAAGTATTAAGTTTCCATTGACTAAATTGAGAGGAAGTGAGTGAAAAGTCCAAAACAGCATGAACAGGGGCATGATCCGAAATATAAATTGACCCAATTTCAGAATGTTGGAGTGAAGGGAGTAAGGATTTACTTACCAAAATATAATCAATCCTAGAACGGGTATGATGTACATTAGAAAAAAAAGTAAATTCACATAAATCAGGATTACAAGTCTTCCAAACATCGTATAAGGAGCGAGAGGCAATGGCAGATTGACAAGCTTTATGAGTTTTATCAGGTTGAAATTTACATTTGGATAATCTTTCAGAAAAAGGATCCAACCATTGGTTGAAGTCACCAGCAGCAATGACATTGGGGCGATCAATTGAAGAGAGAGGAATTTTAATATCATTCCAGAATTTAGGGTCAGGCGTGACAGGACCATAAATATTCAATAAGACTATTGTTTTACTTAGTACTTCAATCTTTGCCATTACCCATCGTCCATCATCATCATTTTGTGTAGATACAATTTGTACTGCTGAAGCTTTATGGAATAAGATCGCAACACCCCTTTTTTTTAACAGCAGGCGAAAAAAAACTTGACCCACCCACTGCCGTTTCAACTTAAGAGATTCCACATCCGTACAGTGAGTTTCCTGAAGAAAGGAAATCTGTGAATTGAGTTTAGAAAAATGAGAAAGTACCTTTTGCCTTTTGACTGGATTCCCAAGACCACGGACGTTCCACGTAAGAAGGTTACACATAATGGAGGGATGGGAGGGTATAACACAGTTGGAGTCGATACACTTCAAGGGTATAACTATAAGAAAAAACACACCACAAGAAACAATTACATATAGGACGAGCTGCAGTGATTCCCACAATACCAGGGAACATTAATAGAAAAACAAGGACAAATGAGAATGATGAGAAGACAAAGATAGAATAAGCATAAGAACATGAAAAAAGGAATAGAGCAGAAGATGAGAGAAGAGAAAAAAAAAGAGAAAGAGGACAGAGAAAGAAGTGAACAAACAGAACAGGGCAAAACAGCCAGATCTGTAGAGAAAAGAAAAAACAATGAGGGGAGAGCATGGTGACGCAGGGCGAAGTGGATCTAAAAAGGAAAAATAAGAAATATAGAAAAACATGAGCCACAATAAGAGAGAAAATATATGGCAAAGAGACTGCAAGAAAAAGAAAACATATGAAGTTAAAAAGATAGAGTTAATAAGCTACTTATATAAGGAGAAAAAGAGAGGAGCAAACGAGGAAAATCACACATTAGTATCCATTCCAGAGGAAGAAAAGTGTTGAAGAAAAAGTTTTAATTTCTCAGGATCATCGAAGGATCGCGAGTGCCCATCATGAGTAATCTTGCAGAGACTTGATGAAGTATTCCATATTGAATATTAAGATGTCTCATCTGAGGGCGCATTGCTAGAAACTCCTTTCGACGTGCGTTGGTTGCATTGGAGATGTCTTGCGAGATGAAGATGTTATGACCAGACCAGATAAGACGACTTTTAATTTTGAAGCTCTCAGGACAGACATCAATTCAGTAAATTCCAGGAATAGCATAATGATACCACGTGGTTTCGCAGGATTAGAGGTAAGACGACCCACACGATGTGCTCTTTGGATATTGAGAGGAGTATTTGAAGACGGAAGATCAAGGAGCTCTGGAGGAAATTTTTGAAGAAAGAGTACCATGTTGGAGCCCTCAACATTTTCCGGTAAACCATGAAGACGTAGGTTGTTACGACGATTACGATTTTCCAAATCCTCTGTGTGGATTTTCAATTTAGGTATTTCCTGCTCTAATATTGGAATCTTTGTGGAGATATCCTGTAGGACGCCAACACGTTGTTCTAAGTCCAGCACTTTACTCTCCATAATAATCCATCTCTCCTCAATTTGATTCAATTTTTCATTCGTTGCGTCATAAAAGGCTGAAGACCCCGTACTTCTTCCAGGATAGAGTCCAGGACAGGGTTCTGAGAGGAATGAATAGGAGACGGTGGATAATTTTTTTGTCGCTTAGGTTTTGTGCCCGTGACGGAGGAACTGGCAGAGTGTGAGTCGTAACTGCATGGTGGAGCAGGGCTCCTCAAGAAAAAAACATTAATGTTAGTGGTCAGCTCAATAAACAGAAGTTAGAATAGGTGATGTCAGAGACATGGGGCTAAAACCTTGGTCAACCACAATAAAGAGCTGTAGAAGACAATGTGGTACTGAGGAGGGTGTACTCAGCGGATATTAAATAGCGGCTGTACACAACCAAAACACGAGATGTGATGTTGGTGGAGGCAATTTATACTGTATTGAAGTCCAACTCGTTGAAAAAAAAATCACAAAAATAATCAGGAAATTAAATTATTAACGTCGATAGTTGTAGTGAGTCCCAGTAACTTAGGAGTTAATGATGAGGAGTACTGACATCCCAGAGCGCTCTTGAAGCGAAAGTATCTCAGTGTGAGGAGAAGACGCGAATGCGGCGCCCCAAAATGGCGGCTGCCCGCGTTATACCAAGGAGAAAGCAGCAACACTCCGCTACTCAGGCGTCCAGCACAGAAAGACGCAGAAAATGCCACCAAAGTATGCGCCGCATCTTCCGACATCAAAACCCGTTACTTCGGGAAACTGAGACAGCGTGAAACCGGCTCAAAGATAAACATGAGGTCCGCGGTTAAGCGGAGCTCACGCAGTACCCGCCATTTCGCTGCAGCGTCTAAGCTACGCCCCCCTTATGAAAAGTTTAAATCCTCTGTTTTAACTAAGAGAAGCATACTCCTTTAGCACTGTCATCCAAACAGACAAACACCATCCCCATGTAGAAGCTGCCTTCTAAAATGAAGGGCGTTGATTGTTTACTTTAACCTTTATGCCAATTTAACTATAAATAGTTCTGGAGTACTATGTCATGTGACATTTTAACAACTGTTGTTTTTAGATCACTCATGGGACTGTTCTGCTTGTACTGTAGTTACCATTAAATTGTGTTTCCAGTTAAATGCTCCTTTAAATTTTCAATTCAAATGCATTTCCATTGAAATGTTTCCTTCAATTTTCAATGTCTTAGTGTTTCCTTTGAGACTTTCCTTAAATAAGGATTTCCATGTCTTTGTTTCCTCCAATATGCTTTCTTTGTTTTAGTTCTTCTACTGTGGTAAATACCCCATACTATCCAGGCCAGCTTGTAATGAGGGTCATATTTCATCTCACCATATAGAGTTGCACTCTTTTTTCTTTAAATGTACTGTACAAGGTAGTGTTGGTGTAAGACTTAATGAGGAAGCAGTTTCACAAGAGAGAATTAGGAAAAATGCTGTGTCAAATACTATGGAATATTGGTAGATGCTAACCAGTTAGCAAATAGATATATATGTGATAAATATTGTAAGTATGTAGCCAAAATGTATAGAGCAGGGTTATTAGGAATATGCAAGAATGTCTCACTTCATCTGTGCTGCAAAATAATCAGTCATATAATTATATATGAGATTGTATTTCATTGTATAGAATATACATGAACTCTCTTTAAAGTATGTCAGGTTGTCAATGATTAAATAACATTAGAGACTGAAACCTGAGGGAGTGGAGTGTTGATGCTGTGATAATTCTCCCACCAGCAGACCCAAATTAACCAAATTTAATTTGTGAGGGACGATATGTCTTTTTTGTTGAAGGTGTAAATGATGTGGGTGGGTCTGCACACCTCTACTAAACTTATATAATCTCAATCTGTGAAGTATTGTAATGAATTTGTATGCGTGCGGTGCATGGGGAGAGGGTACCAACCCCCCTGGGTACAATGTCAAAAATGAGTCCTCGGAAACCGGGGACTATGCAGCGCACAGCTATAAGGTAATTATACCTCAACCAATGTGACTATGATATTCAAGAAAAATTCTTATTTATTTGTTTAGAGCACAACTTACTCAAATATTTTAATTGTCCAACATAATATTAGTGATGCTACAGTAAATCACGACTTCCATGAAAATTCTACAAGCATCAGTTGAAATGTTATACATATATATAAAAACCAATAGCAATTTTTTGAAACAATAAAAAGAAAAACATTCAGAATAACCCAATGCATTTCGGGTCCCTTCTGACCCTTCCTCAGGGGTATGGTTAAATTTTCAATGTGCAACAGTTCAAAGTTCAAAATCCTCAGGGATGATTCAGGTAACGTATCTACAACAGAATATGCATGGCATTCAAAATTCAGGAAAAAATACATGTATCTCAAAGCAAATCTTAAGCAATAACAGCTCATACTCTATGTAACCTCAGGGTGTTTTTTGCATTCTCCCCAATATCAGCTTAAATCCCAAAAGGCGTGTACCATTCCAAACTCCTTAAACAAACCAAAAGTGCTGATGATAAATGTGAATGACACTAGAAATCATGTGCCAATATCCAACATATAACTATGTGCGTTAAAAAATAAAAAATAAAAAGATGGAGTGTAAAATTAGTGCCTGTGATACGAAACGAGAATTGTAAAATAACCCTCGTGTGATGACAAAGGTGGAAAAATAGAAAAAAAATATATGCATGCTCAAGGAAAAAGAAGTGATGAATACCGTGTAGTATCCAACTAAGGTCCGAAGTGGATATGTTGCTCCAAGGAAATCAATCCACTCTATGAATAAACAGTGGTGGGTGAGAAATAATACTATGGAAACTGATGCGCCAAATTACACTCGGGAGTAACCTGTACATACCTGTCACTCAAGTAGTGAATCCAGACGTTTTATAAATCACTCCTGTCATCATATGGTAATGTACACCTGGTTAAGAAAATATGTATCAATGTTGTATGTGAACCAATATCATGCTATGAGAACTGTAAAAACTCGACAAGGACGACGTCTCTATCTTACCCCAGACGAAATAAGAGTGTCCAATCTTCTAGTTGCCAAATGCTACCTCCTCATATGTCATCTCCGATCAAGTCTAAGAGGAAATTCAATAAAAATCCTGTAGATAAACTGGACTCAAGGTCAACCAGTCCCCTCGTATTCCTCTATAGAAACACGTACCTGTATTCAGTAAGGAACTGTCCTGCACCCGGTCTCGCCTCGGTGTAAACGGTGAGTTACATGTCAAAATTGGGAGCCTCAGTTAAAGCGCGACGCTGTGTAATTCCCATAGAAAGAGGACTATCGTGAGTTTGGACATTCAAAGATGGCCCCTGTGAACAAATGCACGTCCTTTTTTGTTGAAGGGTCATAAGAGGCACACAAATCCTATCCCCTTGCAGTGCATTGCTGCTGACTTGGGGTGGCAAACATCCTGGAAGGCTGCTATGGTCTCGCAGCACTCTCTGGCCTTTTCCTCGTATGTCCCCTTTTGTATCCCTCCTCTGGCATAGTCAGTGCTTGTCTGACAGAAGTTCACAGTAGTTCACACAGCTTTTCTTTCCCTCAGTCGGAATCCATGGGCTGGTGATGCCATTCTGGAGTTTATCCTCATCTGAATTATTTACAATTGCGAGACCTCCTCTGATGTGTCTGTAACAGTGGCAGCTCGGTGTAGGAGTGCTGAGGGGCAGTGGGGTGGGGCGGGGGAGGGGCAGGGCAGGGGGTAGTGGTGTCAACCTACGACGGACAGGAGTAAGGTAAGTAATTAAATAAAACAATGTACCTTATGCGCGCTGCATCGCCAACTCGGCGATGCAGCATGCTTAAGGTAAATTGTTTTATTTATTTAATTACTTACCTTACTCCTGTCCATTGTCATTGTAGGTCGGACACCACTACTCCCACTCTACCCTGCCCTGCCCCACCGCCCCGCAGCACTCCCACAGTGAGGCACCACTGGTCTGTAAAATCGACTTTTTGTCCCAAATTTTTGTTCTGAATTTTGACCTTCTGTCCTGAATTTGTGTCCTGAATTTTGACCCTTTGTCCTGAATTTTTACACTCACCATCCTGAATTTGCACCCATGCCAGTTGGTCACCCTACTCCACCCACCTGAGCAGAGCTGTGTTGCTTTCCAGGCTCAGCACACTGGC
Organism: Lissotriton helveticus; assembly: GCF_964261635.1. Taxonomy (NCBI): domain Eukaryota; kingdom Metazoa; phylum Chordata; class Amphibia; order Caudata; family Salamandridae; genus Lissotriton; species Lissotriton helveticus. The sequence continues at coordinate 777,731,888 of NC_136063.1, read as the reverse complement.
TGATCTGCAACTCGCACAGGATGTACCTTCAGGTCTGGGACTGCAGTTAGCTAGGGACCTGTGAGGAAAAATGGGGGCCCTCTTTCAATGCTGTGACCCATGGATCAGACCCGAGGTGCCGTTGCGCACTACAGCACTCGCTAATGATGGCTGGTTTCCACAGCATATGGCATCAGGGAGGAGCGCAGCTTAGGCGGGCTCTCTCTGACTCCACCTCTGGGGGTGCAGACTGCATGATCTTGGATCACCCTGGTTCTTTGGCGTTGTGCAGGCATACAGAGGTGGCGTGATTGGGTTTTAGAACAGGACCCTCAGGGTGGAAGAAGCTGCCACAGCAGCGGAAAGATGCCCACTTTGTGATTGAGGAATACACTACTTTTAATTACCATATATGTGGGGGCTCCGACCAGCTGAAGCTCGACACTGAGTGAGTGCGCGTAGGCTGTGAGGGACGCAGGAGTTACATAGGTCAGGAACAGAAGTTGGTTGTGCAGTTCTGGGAATAATGTGAGTTCACCGAGGACATACACTCTGCTTGGCTCTAATGGCGTGCTTTGGTATCAAATAACGGCATGGTGGAGCAGGGCTCCTTTGAAAAGCTAAATGATAATTCGTTTTATCAGCCTCTGGAATTCCGCTGCTTGAATAACTCTCTGGAAACGTTTAGGTAATTTCACTAGATTCCATGGAGTAAAACTCCACACGTTCTGCCCACCACTAGTGACTTTCAGCGATTTGTTTTTGTTTTTTAAGTTCAAATTTTTACGTTTTTCAAGACCTAACTATAACATTACTTTAACCTTTGGTTTTCTCAGTGAAAACATACACACATATTTATTTAATTTGCATTAATAGTACCCAAAGACAGAATTGTCCCCCAATTATTTGTGGCATGGATTACAGTCAAGTTTTATGATAACACTTGAATAAAAGCCTAATGAGTCTTGTATGCCAGTAGATCTTAGGAGAACAAAATAGTTCAATCAACTAACAAACTGGTTAAAAGAAGGAATCAAATACATTAAATTTACAGAGAGTTCACAAGTTTTCACCAATAGACAAAGCATAATCACAAATGCAGCTCGTACTGTCACCAAACCAATGGACTGTAAAACTATACAAGAATGAAGCCTGATACATTATTGAATTTTGCAGTGGCAAATATTTGGTTTGCAAAATCACAGGCTTATGTGTTTCATTGAACTATTAACACATACTCTAACCTACAACCACTGGAGCGTGTGGGGCATAAGTAAGGAACATCAAGCCTGAGATCTGAATAACTGGGGTATAACAGGTGGGAATGGGGGGAGGGGTGGGAAGGGGGATCTTTGAGGGGAGAACTAATCTCGAGGGAGCGGCTCCTTTGCTGTATCATATTGACTTCTATAGCAATTTGAGAGTTTCAGTGATTGGATTGAGTAATCCCCGCCCATGGCAATGGCGGCAGCTACCTGTCCCTGGCGTGCGGGTTGCTGAAGGTTGCTAAATGTCGGGGGTTGGAGTGGCTTCTGTGCGGAGGAAATGCGCTGAGGAATCGCGCTGAGGCATAGCGATCCCGCTCCTGTTTCTGTGACCAGGAGGACTCTGGAAGGAGCTATGGATGGGCCGCGGTGTTTAGGATAAAAAGAGCAGAGAACAGCTGTAGTTCACCGCGCCGCGTAGTGGAGCAGGGTGGTGTGCGACGCCAGTGACTCGATTTTCGACAGCGTGAGGTCCGTTGCTTACGCTAATTGCTCTTACTTTCCTGGTGGAGCCACCCTGAGGCGGTGAAAGGTGGTTGACAGAAGGCGCTGGCTGGCTCTGGCAGAAAAAGCTATCAGAGGAGATGAAAGCAGGAGGAGGAGATGAAAGCATGATATATGTGAAAGGGACCCCCAAAGTTGGACTGGGATCAAGTACTGGAGCAGCCCAGGTGGCGAGATAGACTATGATGAATTTGATATGGTGATACCTGTCTGAAGTTAACCAAAGAATTGGAATTATAAATCTTGACGCAGTGCCGAGTGCGAGGGCATTTGATCAGCAGAAGAACTATCGGCCCCAGGAGCCATTTGGGGCAGTGAGTGACTGCCTGAGCCCTCCCTTTCCGCCCGCATCGGCTCAAGTTGACCGGGAGGCGCAAGTTGACCTCGTGCCTCCCGCTTCGCGGGAGATGCAGCGCCGAGTGTGAGGGAGTTTGAGCAGCAGAAGAACTATCAGCCCCAGGAGCCATTGGGGGCAGTGAGTGACCGCCTGAGCCCTCCCTTTCCGCCCGCAGTGTGTTAAAAGTAAAACATCACTTCATTCCCGTGGGCCGTCTGTGGCCAAACATTTATTTACTGGCTAATGTAAGTCCATGCCTGTACCTCGCTTATCGTAAACTAAAAAAAACTTTGGTATATAATTAACTGACATTACCAAGCAATATACATCTGCATGTTACTTTTTATGGTTTAGAATTGTATGGAGTTTAATTATATTGGCGAAAATTGTTGATTTGTAGCGACACATCCGGAATGGCAAAACAAAGGGACGATAGTGGGAAGGGGTTAGTCTGCACTTCAGATGCCTATTTATTAAGAGCTGAAAATGCCATAATTAATAAAATTAAGCAAACAGAGCGCAGATTTTACCTGGAGTCTCAAATGCCATAAATACCCCATAGTGGCAATATTATCTTAAGTTGAAACATCAATGATTGTCCCATCAATGAAAGTTTACAAACCAATGGATGTATTTTATCATCGCCCAAATCGCCAAGTATTCAGGAGATTCCAGATTCTGTAGACTCTTCCCCCGTCTCGATTGATAAACCCTGCGTAGTGACAAGGGCACAAAAAACGAAGCAAACAAATGGAAATTGTCATGCCCCGATTTTTAAAAAACGAAAGGTCCAAGCACACAAAAAACCGCAGAAACAAATACAGTACATGCCTAGACCTCTAGCAAGGAAGGCCTCAAAGAAAATCCCAGATCCTGTAACCAATCCGGCACCTGAAATAAGCAAAGAAATAAGTCTGGAAGATACACAAACAACACTTATAACATCAATTATAGAACAGGGTTTGGAGGGGGGCTTTTGGGCTAAACTGGAAGCGGTAATCTGTTCTCATTTAAAACCGGTGCTTCAAAAACGACCATTGATAACAGATTGACGCGCTTAGAGAATCAATATTCTAGCACTTGTGTTTCACATCCCGAAACGAGACCCAGCATAAATAGACCCAAAGGAAACTCCGTTGATATGTGTGTAGATAAATCTGACCCTCTGGGTAAACAAACTACACATGATGGGAACGGGAGGGGAAACCCTGGAACTGCAGGTCCCGCCTTAAATACTACTGTGATAACATCGGAGGATCGGACCAAGGATGATCCCCAGGTCCGTAGTATTAATAAACCCATAAGGGATAGAAACATTCAAAATAAAGACATAGTAAATATGCCCTCAAGTGCGGAATATCATTTACGTTACTCGTCCCAGAATAGCCCTGATTCGACTCTTAATTTACCCCCACAAACTACTCCTTACATTATTGTTCTATCAAATGTCCCTCCTTCAGCTCCTGGAGAGAGTGAAGATTGGCCCTCTCTGAGGAATAAGTTCCATATATTTCATAAACGCTAAAACAGGTATAAGCCAAAACACATTGTTTTCAGAACTTAAGATGGCTCGTAGGGTTAGATGGGTTGGCCCAGCCAAGAAATCAATGGAGGGAGATTGTATTGTTTTAACTTTCAGGCCCCCATGCTTGGTAAGAGCCATAATTGACAGGGTACACGAGCAGAATATGCACCAACCTGGGGTTTTGATACTTCCTCTGGGTTTGTTTTTTATCGACATCTTGTGGGACGATCAAGTCAAATAGAACCTGTATTTCAAACAGGGCCAAAGTTATCTCCATTGCTGCCCCCATGGTATCACCCAAATTGTTTTGACCCTTTGAGTTCTTTGGTTGAGGTAGATTGACTTCAACTTGAGAAGGGTGAGGAAAATACCATATAGAAATGACTCTCTCTCTCCCTGACCTACTGGCCAATAATAGCTACTCGCAGTTGTCTTTTGGTACTACTGATGAAATCAATAGTTTACTAACAGACAGCGAGGAAGATTGGAATTCAGCTGTGTGAAAATGGCAATGAGTGTCCCTCTAATGACCACCTTCAAGGTTTCCTAGAGTTGGGCTATGGAGTTTCTTTGGGGTATTGTTAGTTTGTAGGAAGTCATGGATCACCTTCTGTATCTCTTTGAGAGGGGGGCTGTATGACAAGAGAGTGCCATTTAGCAGCCATTGTCGATGGTGCATGGCATGGCTCAGTGTAGGAAAGGAGATCAAAATAAAAGACGCCCGCTTCCGTCTGTGTGGCAAAACCGAAAATGCATGGAGAGGTGATAAAGTATTCTATATGGGCATACATCTGGTGAGATGCATACAAAAAGTGTAGTCCTGGTCTGCTGGGCACTGAACCCTCCAAGCATTGGAGAAACTCATCTCTTGCAGCCAACAGTGAGCCTCCGGCTTGAGGGAACCCCTTTATCCCATTCTGTGAGCCGATCTATCTAGTGTGGTGTCAGGGACGAGGATGACGTCTCCCACTATTAGGATGTCTGTATCGGAGTGGAGGTAGCCAGCCCTAGAGCCCTCAGAATATTTTGCTCCAGGTATTCATTGGGTGCATTTAGGGGGACAAGGATATATATGTGGGTGTGCATCAAGAGCTGTAAGGAGGGTAGTCTCCCAGTAAGTTCTGCCTGGATCTGCACAGCATGTCCTTGGATTTTGGCAGCCAACCTGATTGCCATTCCTGCATGTTTTGTGGGTACAGATGAGAAATATCTACTTTAAAACATCAGGACCTCATCCTCCACCACATCTTTTTCAGGAGATGTGTCTTCTGCAGGGGGCAAATATCACATTCCAGTCTCTGAGTAGAGACTGGAGGGTCAGTGGTTTCATGGATTCATTTAGCCCACGCACATTGAAGCTCAGGAGCTTAACCATATCTGAGTGCTTGGTTGTCCTGATACAGGATATGTGTGCTGAGGTCAGTAGCCCTGGATGGGGGGTACCAACAGGGGGTATATCTTATAACTGCAACGCTTCCCCCAAGGGAACCATAAATGTCATCAACAATGGGGTCATGATGACAGATATCATGGTAGGTCAAGTAATGGGGACATGCGCTGTCCACCGAGCCAAGGTGGATCAAAAGTAGCATGTAGCTGTGGCCCAGGCTTGCTGGAGGGTTACAACCGTGGGAGCCATCACCGTGGCACAGTGTTGGTTTGAAGATTCCTCCTACGCTTGCACTCTTATGTCTAAGGTGCATGTTAGGTGGCGTCATTGTGTTGCAATTTTCAAAACAGGTCCTTGGGCACTTTCATCTGTTGATGGCTTGTAGGCATTCTACTTTGGGACTCCACAGCACCCCCCAGTGTGCAATTGTGGCACAGGCTGTTTCTGACTCTGCGACATCCACTTAGCCCCTGCTTGGGGATCCTCCAACTCCAGGACCGACTGGGCCTCCTCCAAAGTGCGCACAATGCAGGTTTTATTGTTCCAAATAAAATTGAGGCAGAATGGGTAGCTCCATTTATATTTACCTCTCTTGTCTCCCAAGAAAGTGGTTGCAGTTGGATTATGTAGCATCTCTGTAGAATGAGTGGTGATATTTCTTAGTAGAGACACACCTTTGTGCCCTTGAAGAGGATGGGGCTTAGGTGGCGACAGCAGCCATAATTGCTTCCTTCTGCCAAAGGTCATGAACTCAAATAAGTATGTCCTGTGCCGCTCCGGCAGTGAGGGATGGGCGGCCCGCTATCTGAATACGTTCTAGCATAATGTCTTTGTCAGCCAGTTCAGGCATTAAGTGGTGGAAGAGACAGTTGACATTTCCCTCTAGGTTCCTAGAATCTACCAGTAGAGGAACAATCCTAATCATGATGTTAGAGCAGTGGGACAATTATTCAAGTCCTCTAGGTTAAGTTGTAGATCAGCATTGTGCATTCTCATCTTCAGTAATTCGTGGTGGATCATTACTTTGCTTAAGAGTTTCCACACGCTGGTCCAACTCTGTAACCTTCTGCTTCACCTCCTTTAGTTCTATAGGACGTAAGGGGGGTCTCTGTTTCAGCTCTGCAGCTCTCTCATTGATCGTGATCGTGTTCTGGGACACCACCTTCGCCGATTCTGCAAGATCTGGTTCATCCTGCTGGGCTGCTTTTTGGGAGGGGGTCTTGAGAAGCATCTTTTTGAGGAAGGCATCTTTCTTTGATAGAAGGGCCAACAGCAAGAAAGGTGGAATGGTGGCCACAATGAGTCCCAGGCCTCTCAAGAATTGTCCGTGCTGACGTGTCCATCCCAATGGAGCCCAGCAGGTTAAGGAGGCTGTGGCACCATGAGTAGGCCATTATCAGCTGTGGGTGAATTTGGAAGGATCCCAACTGTCCAGAAGTGCTCTCTAGCCACTGCCCAATGGGAGACAGTCTAGTGTTCGACCACGCCAAGTGGTCTGTAGTCACCCAAGCCCCCCCAAGTTGTCTAGGGGGGCTGCTCACATGGGGGGGGGGCGCAGGTGTGGGGAATCTGTGTTGGGTATGCATGTCTGAGGTAGAATCATACTGGAAGCCAACAGGCACCCAGGCTGTCAGTGCAGCAGGTCAGACTGAGTCGTTCTGGAACCACAGAGAGGGAAAATCATATTGGGTTCAAAGACAGCTTTTTACATGTTTCTAATTACATGCATAATAGTGTTTGATTAACACTGTTGTGTGCTCCAGACAAGATTGGAATGTATATTCAGGTTTGCATTAAACAATAGTGTAGTTTGTTTTAGCACTCGTTCCAATACGAATTTGGCTTTTTGTAACATTAACCGATACAATTTGGGATTGTGTGAGCATCCTATCGCCACTGTGATACTTTTTGTACATAGGTTGCATTGCAGATTGCAGACCTGTTCACACACCTGTCAGCGTGCAATCTGCTCATACTAAATTCTAAACAAGTAACATTGGGAACGGTATTCCTTATAATACATTGTCACACAAATCACCAGCACAAAGTCAACTTTTAAATCCACGATCTTTCGCTCCTTTCTATGAAAGACTTTCTATTACTGTAGTAATGTGAAATAAATGTGAAGTTGATACTTTGAATAGAAACAATGCAATGTTCCCCATAATGCTTGCTGCAAATTATAGTTTAAGTTGTTAAATCTAAGCTATTTTTAAAGCAGCTGTAGTTCAGAATGTGTGATAATATATAGAGAGATATTGGTGTCTTTCAATAAATACTATACCACCATATAATTAATTTTGTTGTTTATGGAGAAATTATATATGATTTGACATTATCTGCTGTCTCTGGCAGCAGATATTGGGATACGAGTAACAATGTGATTTTCATGTAACAGGTGATGTCATAACTAGACTAAAAGAAACCTAAAAAGAGGCTTTCCTACAGTTACTTAAACTTCAATATATTATTTCTATACCTTTATGAGTTTGTTAATTCTCTTTAAAGGTGGCATACAGAGATCAACAACATCACATCAAATCTGCTGTTTTGAAGATGTCGGCTGCTTGGATTCTCGCCTTCCTCTTTTATGGGCCCGTGATTATATTTTGGGAATATGTGGCTGGCTACAGTAATATACCAAATGGAGAATGTAATCCTGAATTCTTCTACAGCATATACTTCAAGCTTGGATCATTCATAATAGCAACAACTTACTTCTTTAAGCCTATCGTTTGCATACTGGTTTTGAACATATACATTTACATCAATATAAGAAGTCGTACAATGGCTAAGCAAAGTCATTTGATTGTGCAAACAAGTAGATGCAAAGTAAAAAGGGATAACACAGATATTTTCACCATATACCTGAACAAAACTGAATACAACAAAAATTCGTCGGAGTCAGCAAGAAAAAAGAGGCATAGTACAACATGGAAATCCATTAAAGTACTTAATAACCTTCTTCCCAATGAGTCTTTGAATGGAGCGTTTGCATTGGAGGTCCCTGTAGACAACAGGTCAAAAATATCTCAAATACTACAAATGACACTAATAGCTAGGGATATAAAGATTGCAAAGTCTTTATCAGTTCTCGTGGGCATTTTTTTCCTTTGTTGGGCTCCGTATTCTATACTAATGATTGTTCAAGCATTATGTACACACAATTGTATACCAAAAGTTTGGTATGACACGTCATACCTTTTCACTTACCTAAATTCCTCTCTTAATCCCTTTATTTATCCTTTGTGTCACCCAGCATTCAGAAAAGCGTTTATCAAATGTTTTCTTCCTATAAGTTGTGGTGTTAGGTTTTCCCGAAACAAACATTAATGTAGAATAATAAAAACTACAAAAGAAAGAAATTCAAGGTAAGAGAAAATAACAATGTGTAACAAGCAGCAGTAGCTGTGAGAAAGTAGTCAGAGAGCAAGGGATGAGAGTCGTTACCTAACATTGAGGGTCCTTCTCTGGATATTCCTGCTGGTAAACAATGGATTAGATATGAGAAAATTAGAATCTTAGCAAGAAAGGATATGATTCTTTAATACTACATCAAAGAAAGGCAAATGTTTTTGAGGGGAAATCATTATTGCCATGCATCATCCTACAAACACCAGATTCTAGTTGTAGTGATAACTTCCATCTCCAAGAATAGTTAACACAGGATTTTTCATGCTCCTTAAAAATGTGACATATTTATTCTTGGTTAATGGAATTATGGATGGATATCATTGAGACGGCCATTAATGGTATTTACTGGTAAATATTCCCCCCCCATTTTCTGCCCAACTTTTAATGACGGAAATGTTTGCCATAGCGATGCTAATATTAGCATACAAATCCAGATCCACCGTTTTCTGGGCCAACCCTCCTTACCATTTGTCCTCCGATGGACCATTTTGTTCCTGACTTAGTGGTGATGGGAGTTAACATTTCATCAGTCGATTTCAATTAACAGTGTAACCCAACTGGCTACACATTAAGAAGCAATAAGCAGTAACTGTGATTAAGGAGATTTTTTTTTTTACAAATTACCAGTTAAATTTAGGTACAAAAAAAAAGGATACAGGTGGTAGTGTTCCCAGAAGGGAAACGTCCGCACACACTCTACAAAGCAAATATAGTATCTCCAAATTCAGTACACATCCAACAGTGTATATTTTATCAAAAAGTAACAAAAGAAGGGTGCTAGAAAGTCTCAAGGCACCTACCACCTCGAGGTGCCGTTAGTGTACACAACAGTTGTACACATGAAATCAAACAAAATTTTGAGAAATTAGTATCAGCACTCCTATAAGCAAGTAATCATAACCGTTAGGGCAAAAGTTAAAGGCCCTGCTGATCTCAAGTGTATCCGGCTCTATTGATTATAGAGTTACGGAAAAGAGAGAAAATTAATGACACAATGATCTCAACATAAGTCTTTGTCAGAACAGGGGGTTCAAAAATATAGTCCACTTGTTTCTTTTTCTTCAATCTTTATTCTTTCATTTTTCATAAAACAGGTATTCCCAGCAATAAGTACAGATCACCAACACGTGTTTCGTCCTACACAAGGACTTTTTCAAGGCATAAGTAGGATAACCTAAGATGAGTGTGGGACATCAAAATTTTAGCAGAACCAATCACGCTATGTTCATTGAAGCTTAGTATCCAAGATCGAAAAATTATATATTAGGGTGGAAAAATGCGGCACGTAATGAAGATGGGAAGGGTATCCCGGTATGTTGCACCCTTTCCGCAGGTGAATGGGCGTCTCAGCAGATCGTCGCGATATCGAGACGATTTGGGTACAGAAAAGTGACGGCAGCTAGCTTGCTTCTCAACTTACCATGGTTGTAAACTGAATCTGTGAACCATTTTCCTTCACCGAGTGTTCGTATTTGGAACCCGGTTGCAATGATATACCTTCATTTTTGAACTACTTTAGTTGTTACTAGTTTACTCTGCTGAGACGCCCATTCACCTGCGGAAAGGGTGCAACATACCGGGATACCCTTCCCATCTTCATTACGTGCCGCATTTTTCCACCCTAATATATAATTTTTCGATCTTGGATACTAAGCTTCAATGAACATAGCGTGATTGGTTCTGCTAAAATTTTGATGTCCCACACTCATCTTAGGTTATCCTACTTATGCCTTGAAAAAGTCCTTGTGTAGGACGAAACACGTGTTGGTGATCTGTACTTATTGCTGGGAATACCTGTTTTATGAAAAATGAAAGAATAAAGATTGAAGAAAAAGAAACAAGTGGACTATATTTTTGAACCCCCTGTTCTGACAAAGACTTATGTTGAGATCATTGTGTCATTAATTTTCTCTCTTTTCTGTAACTCTATAATCAATAGAGCCGGATACACTTGAGATCAGCAGGGCCTTTAACTTTTGCCCTAACGGTTATGATTACTTGCTTATAGGAGTGCTGATACTAATTTCTCAAAATTTTGTTTGAGTTAAATTTAGGTACCCAAATCTTAGAACTATACTGTAAAGATACAAAATAAAAACTGGGAAGTTCAACCTCCCGAAGAAATTGAGGCGAATTAGAATCAAGCTAACAAGCAATTTAGTCACCGCAATACAAAAGATCAATAGTAAAATGTGATGCTCACAGGAGGCTTTTCGGTTCTCTTGCCTATACATGAATAAATCTAGTTTAAAGTCCAAACTAAGAGGATGGTTGTATCTAACATAGTCTCTAAAAGCTAGGGAAATTCAATAAAGCAAAAGTCTAAAACAGGATTTTAAAATTGAAAAAATAGGAAAACAATAAGGAAGGTGTCGGTTTTACCAAAGCACTGTCAAGAGTCTTCTTGGGTCAGGAGAATAAGTGTTAGCCTATGCCACACTCGGCAAAGGATCAAGGGAAGCATATAGGTCGAAACCTCTTTAAGTCCAAGGGAAAGTGAGGGTCTGGAAAGGTTGGGGAGAGAACCTGAAGGGGTCTCTAAAAGGATTCAGAAAGTGTTTGCTCTCTCACAATGTGAACTCTAAGTTCTATCACACAAGAGTCTTCTTGGGCAGCACCCATTTTGCACACATCATCAGGGGCCATTATCTTTCTCTACTTCTTCCGCTTCAGACAGAAACATTCATCAAGAGTCCCACACTGTACATGGGAACAACATCATCTTCTCACACATAGGCCAGGTTGCAACATTACTGAATCGGCCTTTCAGTTAATGCTCCGGCTCTCCATGTTCTTTCGTCAAGGTCTTTATCTCGGGCTCTTTCTCTATCACTAGTACAGTAATGTATCTATTCTTCCACCAGCAATATGTGTGGATATCTGCAAGAAATGTCATGTTAGCACAAAATGAAAAACAATATGGTATGCTGCATGTCAATCAGGCCTACCAACAACAACTCAAAATGTTACCTCAACAGTGAACATTATTTTATGCATGTGTTTATTTAAACACAGATGAATATGAATGATCAGTACATTAAACTCCTCTTACATGTGGCATACACTAAACCTTTAAATCATGATGTGTAAGTATCTCTAAGAAATACATTTAAATGAAATATATGTATATCATAAGCACACATTACATAACTTTTGTTGTTTCTAAAGTAATCACATTCTACATAGATGAGGATGGTTGCTATTCAGTCATCTAAACAGCCAAAAAAAATAATGTATTAAAGCACACAATGTATAGATTGACTTCATGTTATAATGGGTACATATCTACTAAGTAAGGCTGGTTTATTCATTCACCTAAACAGAACAGTATGAGAATGGTTCTCATCCGATTTCTTAGTAATACATCCTATATTATGATTAGGGCACACAATGGATACACAATGTCTCTAGTTCTACAGTGAATGCACTTTAATATAGATGTTGAGTGTACATTTGTATTATTAGGGCACACAAGAAGCATCTGCTAAGTGCACATATATGTCTGATGGCTAATCAAGCAATAATAGGAATGCCTTATCAGATGGACAAATCACAATCTGGTTGCTTTTATCATCTTTCTCCTGGAATCTTCCAGAAACTTCATGTCATCATAATATTTACTCTGCCTATATTCCAATCCAACATCTGCTCTTTTTCTCTTCAGTCCCTTTTTTACATTTGTATCCCTTATAGGTTAAACCAAGAGCATTCTGCAAAGAGCAATTATCTCTAATGGTTTTAAAATGTTTCCTACAATTCGTCTGCCTAAGATTTAAGCCATCTGCCTATAGCAGACTCTCCATTCCCTTTTGCTTCCCAAGCACTTCTTGCTTCTAACCCTTTCAAAATCTATAAGCAAATAAGTTAAGTTGGGTCTATGTGCAGAAGCAGTGTCTACTGTCATGGTGGGTCTAAAACAATGTCCCACTAATTGAGTGTTCTTAGCATCCGGCTGACAATTGAAGTGTTTCAGCAATTCAAGTAATATTACTGAAGATGACTCTTTTCATAGAATAAGTTCAGTAATGAGCTACAGGAAACTCCATGTCAAGGGAAAATGGTGAAATATTATCCCCTCAACTACTAATGCAAGATATTGCATGCAAACATAGCAATCACCACCATCCATTGTGTCAAGATATTTATAAAGTAACTTTGAATAAACATTCGATGAATAATTTCCTTTAGAAGCATTTAGATGTAAGTCTTTCTAATCTATTGCAGGTAAACTGTTGTCAGTAGGAAGTGGTGTCTGAGGGGCACATGTAGACCTAAGCTCCTCTACATGTGAAGAATGGGGTAAACAAAAATTACAAATAAAGCAATGAGTACTAATATCACAATAACAAATACTCCTACCCATAAGCTTCTATGTCTACTAGAGTTAGGATTAGGCTCTATGAGTTCTCTATGGTTAGACAGTTTAAGTTAAAGATATATAACACTGTCCTTTTCAGTTAGTTTCCACTTGCTCAGATAGCAAAGCAAAGTTCGAATGTATTTTTCGGTAAACCATGAATTATGATATTCGTGAGTCCTTAGTCCTATTCGATGTTCTTCTAAGGGACAACCTTATGCTCCTTCAGCAGACTCAGGCCTTGGTACTCTTCTTTGTAATTTGGGTAAATATATTAAGTTCTTTCTCTAATAAGTGCTCAATTCAAACTCACTAATGATCACTTCCATGATACATTGATTCAACCTGTGTAGTGGAAGTGCAATTTCAGAACTCAGTTCAGCCACAAAGCTCAGTTCAAGGAGCCTTAATAGGATGCAAATTGTTGTAGAAAAAGGTGCAAAATGCTCTCTCTGAGTCCTTTATAGCAAAATACTCTAGCTTTCTTTGATCTCCTTACTGTTGGTTCCTCTTCAATACTGTCACTTAGCCCACATCCTTCCTGTACTTCAGATAAACAGTCTCTCTCTCTCTTTCCCTCTTTCTCTCTCTCGATTTCTTTGCCACCAGTCTCAAGATACAACTCAAGTTACTATAGCACGTGGCCCTTCGACATTGTCTGAACCAGGATCAGTCAACACCACATGAAGGGACCCTTCTGTACCAATTCCAACTGTTGATTCTCTCAGAGGTCCCTCAGGCAAAAAAGTGTTGTCCCAGCTTCTTGCTGTTCCCTAACAGCTTATCTAACCTGCTCCCTCTGTCTCACTGTAACCACCAACACATCAGGTGCTGTTATATCATCAAGGGGAAAAGGCACTCTGTAAGTATGACCAGCATGCACCCAGTTAGGGGGACCTCTGAACTTCATAGCTGGTGTGGTGATCAGAATCCCTTGAAAGGGCCCACGCCACTGAGGCTCCAAGCACGCCTTGCTCACGTGCTTCTTCACCATAACCCAGTCACCGCGATTGAGATCATGGCACTGCTTCTATTGAGGAGGGAGTGTGCCTCTCCAACCTGGTGAGACACAACATCAGCCAGTCCTTTGTAGTAATCAAGAATCATGTCATCTGTAATGTTCACAAGAGCATTTGCAGGCACAGCTGGCAGTCTCATGACCCTTCCATGATTATCACATCAGGTGATAATCCTGTCCTTCTAGATGGAGTACAATGTAGTCTTATCAACACAAGAGGCAATCCATCAAGCCATTTCAGGGATGACAAAGCACACACTTTAGCAAATTTGGATTTAAAAGGGGCATTGACTTGCTCCACAATTCCAGAAGTTTCTAGTTGGCAGCTGCAGTGGAGTCTCTGTTCAACTCACAATGCTGTGCAGAACATCTTTAAAATTAAAATTGGTTCCTCTGTCTTACTCCAGAGAAGTAGGGAAACTGAATCTTGGCATTAAATCCCTCAACAACGTAGCCATTCTGAGACTATAATTTCTCCTAGTCAGGTAAGCTTTAACCCAAAGTGAAAACACACACAGAGTCACTAGGACATATCTCAACCCATTGCACACAGGCATCTCGATAAAGTCTAGTTGCATCCCGTTGAAAGGACCTCCAGATCTCCCTACTTGACTCAGTGCTAATGCGGTTCTTCTGCCTATATTCTGCTGTTGGCACACAACACATCTGTGATACAATCCTTCAATCATCAGTCTGAACCTTGGGTTAAACTAACCCTGGACGTAGTTCGCGAAGTAGCGCTACGCGAAGCTACGCGAAGTGCACTTCGCACTACGCGAACTTCACGTAGCACTACGCGAGCTGCGTAGTGGCATGTTCGCACTGTGCAAGATGCATTTTCAATGATTGCACAGTGTGAACAAGCATCCGGCACTGTGCAATCATTGAAAACGGCATCTTGCACAGTGTGAGCTGTAGTTTTCTGCTTCTCGAGTAGATTTTTACTCAAGCGGCAGCTTTCTCAACGCGAACTGGTAGTTTCACATCGCCAGCGGTCGCGAGCATGCACGACCACTCGCAATAAGAAACCTGACCTTCCCGCGTTGAGAGTCTCGCCATGATGTCATTTTGCTTGCTCGCGGTCGCGAACATGACGTTGAGTACCGCGAACAAGCAAAAAATGACCGCTGCACTACGCTACGCTGCACTACGCGTGTTCGCACTGTGCTACGTGCAGCTCGCGTAGTGCGAAGTTGTGCAAACTACGCAAACTACGCGAGCATAGCGTAGTGCTTCACCCAGGGTTAGGTTAAACAATGTTTGCCTGAACAAGTGAACCATGGCATATCTCCCTATGTGTGCAGGTCCATGATAATGTTCACCATTGAGGGGTAACAAGCAATCAGGCAATACAGTCCTTCCAACTCCTGAAACCCAAATGCCATCCTCATCTCTTTTGACACAACCTGCTCAAATCCAGTCTTGCGGTTCTGCTACTGACACTTCTTCCTGTAACCTCTTAACTTCCTCCCAAGTACCAACCACAGCCTGAAAGATTGCAACTTGTGGCATCTGATTTTTCATTGTGGTACTCCCCATTAAAGGTGCAAGTACTTAGAGCGCAGAATATAGCTTTTTCATCAGCTTACCCATTGCCAACTCTCACATAGTCAGTGCTGTTTCGATGTGTGGCACATTTTACAACTGCAATCTGGGCAGGTAATTGTAAAGCCTGAAAAAGGTTATAGACACTATCCCCATTACGTATCGGGGATCCTGAAGAGGTTATAAATCCACATTGGGACCATAAGTGTCCAAAGTCGTGAACAACATCAAAGCCATACTATCTGTGAAAATTGTCACTCTTAGCTGGTCTGAAACACAGCATGCCCTAGTAAGAGCAATCAATTCTGCCACATGTGCTGAGAATACTCCTCGAAGCAAGTACACTTTTACCACACCTGAGACAGTGCAGACTATGTAGGCAACTCTCCGGTTTCCATCATGGTCTTGAAAGTAGGAGCAAAGTCAACAAATATCACATATTATTATTCAGGTAGTGGCACATCTTGTATGTCAGGTCTTTGCTTGGTGCATAGTTCAGTAACATCGAGACAGTAATGCTCAACTTCAACTTCATCAGATTCATTTCTAGGGATGGGCAAAAGGGTAGCAGGATTTAGTATAGTATATCTTCTTAATCTGACATTATCTGCGGCCAGAATTACCTGCTCGTACTTTGTGAGATTACTATTGGATAATTATTGTGTTCTGATATGAGTTACCAATACCTCTACAGAATGGGGGGCAAAAACTGTCAATGGATGACCCAAGACAGTCCTCTCGCACTGCTCTATGCTGACACCTGTTGAGGCCACAAACTTGAGACAGCCAAGCAAAGCAGCGTCTACAGGATAAAATGTGACAGAAAAATATATAAGGATCTGTGAGCAATCCCATGCATCTGAGTTAGCAGTGAGAGAGTGCAGCCCTCCCTCTCACTGCAAAGCAACGCAAAACATTTAATATATTCAGGCATTCCCAGTTCTGGGTCTTGGCAGAGACATTCTCTCACCTTTGAGAAGGCATGCATGCAGCTGTTATTCCATTGTTCCCAATCTAACATATCCTTGTGTGTAAACCTCTGTAAAGGCTTGGCTAAAAGGTAAAGTTGGGAATCCAATGTCGACAGTAGCCCACCATTCCCAAGAACATTCTGACTTCTTCCTGAGTTGGTGGGGGATTCATTTTGAGAATCACCAAGGTTCTCTTGTGACACCTTCTTTGTTCCTTTCTCAGTGTACTGTCCTAGATAAAGAACTATTTCTTACAGTACTTCAACTTGGTCGGGGACACTGTAAGTCCATCCTCAGCTAAGTGGTTCAACTGAGCAATTGTGTCTAGTTTGAAATCCTCCTGCATATTTGACGTCACCAATAGGTCATCAAGGTACTGGACTAGGACTGAGTTATATGGCATCACCAGAGACTCCAGATTCATTTTGAGTTTTTGATTGAAAATTGGACTCTCCATATACCCTTGTGGGACTCGGCATTCTGCCAAAACACGGATGGTGAAATGGAAAGCAAAGAGGAATTGGCTGTCCTTATGGATTGGTATAAATAAGAAGTCTTGACACAAATTGATCAAAGAGAACCACTTGGCCTCACTTGGAATATGAAACAAAATCGCAGCTGGATTTGCTAACACCGGAAAACAAAGACTATGGCCTTAGCCCTCTTCCAATCCTGCACAATGCAGAGCTTTCAATTAGGTTACTACAAACCCATGATGGGTGACTCACAACGATTCCCCATAATTTCTTTCAGAATGCCTTGCTCAATCATTGACTCAATCACAGAAGTAATCCCAGCAATGGTTGCAGTGGTCAGATTGTATTATAGGATTCTTGGGTACTCAGCATCTGCTTCACTGTTATGCGGACTGGTTCAACACTTTTGATAAGACCTATGTCTTTTCCCTGCAAAGTCTCAGTCTTCGGGTATCACAGTGTCTCTCAGCTCTTGGGGCATATCGTCTTTGGTCAACATAGGGTACAGTACGATTTCTGGTCTCTGTCTAGCAAGTTTAAAGGCAAAGTTCTCATCCTGAGTCTGAAACCCATTTGGGGTACAGAAAGTGGAACAATTCAGCTTGCACAAGAGATCTTGTCCAAGCAGATTGGCAGGACTCAAATCACTCTCCACAAATCTGTGATTCTCCTCAAAGGACCCTATTTTGGCAGGTACCACTTCTGAAACTGGATGGCTCATTTGTTTATTTGCAACTCATACAACTTGAATTCTTTGTGCTGAGAGGGGTAGGTTGGAAACCTCTCCTGTTCACACTGTAGAACAGGTAGCACCAGTGTCGATGAGGAATGATAGGGGATTCCCATGTACCACACCATTCATGAATGTACCACTCTGGTGTACCTCTAAGGTCACGTCAAGTACGCAATCCTCCCCACTCATGCCCTGTCATTGTGACAAGTCTGATCTGAAATTGTAATCTGCTTGTATCATATGGCACTGCTGAGAAGTACCCTGATTCACCAAAGGATTTGTGTTTACATGGGGAACCTGACACTTGTTAAATCTCTGGACATTTGCATTCTGTTGTGGCATTGGGGCTTTTGATACCTGCATTATCTGAGCTTGGGGTACATTGGGATTTTGAACCCTTTTTCTCTACACTTACTGTGTCTAAACCATGTTATTTCGTTGTGAGTGCACAAATCCACCAGTGTGAACCTGATTCCCATTAGCCATATTGCCAGTATGAAATTGACGTTTGCACTTGAAATGGCCCACCCTGCTGCAAACGAGTCACAGATTGGCTTTCTTTAAATTCGGCATATCAATACCTGTACTCTGATCAATTGGGGACACCTTGTTCTCTACATTTCTGAGGCAATTCCATTACCACATTGTTTCACTGGGACTCCCTGTAGATAGATATACTGCATGCATGGGACCATCATTCCCAACAAACTGTTGAATCTGATCTTGCTGTGCTGCTTTCATTTGTGCTACCATTAACTTCCCTTCAATTTCTTGTATTTCATCTCCAATTTGTCACTGCAGTATTTGGCATACCTCAGTATCTAATCAATTGGCTTTCTCTGCCAACAAATCTAATGCTGCTGAATCATGGAACTAACCTCAGTCTTCAATCCATACACACATCTGTAAACATAATGTCCCATATCCTTTGCCTCAATAGTCTCTGTCCCACTGAACTGTTTAAATAGCTGTAATGGTCTTTCATAATAAGTGTGCACTGATGATTCATTGTACTCTTGGGTTGTTCAATCAATCTCTTTAGAAGAGATGTTTGATTTCAGAAATGTAATCACCTAATTATATTTCTTTGTTACTAGTAGGGATGGAGCATGTGAAACAGGATGTCTTGTCAGCTCCATGTCAGGCCAATCCACAGCAAATTTGCAACAAACCGCAAGTCACTTTGTACCACAATTTCAAATAAGGTATTCAAATCCTCCCATAAAACCTATGATATTTTAAAAAATCAATCTACTTGTCTGTACCATCCATTGGGTTCTCTCTCAATTTTGGAAAATCAGTTGTGAATGACACAAGATCAGTCCTGCTCCAAGG
This sequence comes from Lissotriton helveticus, assembly GCF_964261635.1. Taxonomy (NCBI): domain Eukaryota; kingdom Metazoa; phylum Chordata; class Amphibia; order Caudata; family Salamandridae; genus Lissotriton; species Lissotriton helveticus. Next base: position 777,713,039 of record NC_136063.1, on the reverse strand, counting down.
TATATAGACATAACCTCCATCAGTCACTTCTCTCATGGGAAGCATGTGTATGTCCTCATCTTTCTCCTCTGTTCGAGATGGAGGTAGTTGTACCCTAACATTCTTTTGTTCCTTTTTCATTTAACCATGTACCTTCTCATTTGTCTATCTCACTCCACTTTTGAACATAGTAATCCCTTGATCTGTAATTTCATTTCTGGCGGTCTCAGGTTTGCAAGATCGCTGTCAGTAAAGCTTAAATGATACCTTTTGTTAAAGCTTTAGTGTTCTTCAAATCAATTTCATATCTGTGAGCCAATTCAGATAATCCTTCATAAGCCTGCCCTGCACATCTGGTAATATCTTTACACAAAAATAATAGTTAATTGTCATGGTAAGCATTTAATTGTATTGAATACAAACAGAGCTGAGCTGTTCCTAAAGTAAGAAAAATAAGAAAAGAAAAATAATGACCGTGTCACCTTCGTGCCCAAAAACTGTTGTACTCAATGAGTCCTACAGTGGGGCATCCATTTCGTTGGATGTAATGCCCTCACACACCCTTTCATGTGTCATGCTTTGTCATCTGGGCTGCTCCTCGTTGGGTCGGCGGTGCAATGCCCAACGGGCTCACCTCGAAGAGGGGCACTTTACCGGAGATCTTCTATCCAACAGCCGTAATGTGAAGTGCGGGTATGGGGCCAAAGAAGTGTAGACGTGTGAGTGAATTAAAATAGAGCTGGTAGTACCAGTATCAACTTTATTCTGGGGGGTCTCCTGCTCTAGTTAAAATCAAAGGACTAGCCAGTACTCCCTGGAATTCAATGTTTCCTAAAAGAGACTAAGCTAGTATGTGCTCATGGTGGTTGGTCGACATGTTTCTCGCGTTTATGTGTATTAACTTGCGATTCTTCCGGACCTTTGGAGAGAGAAAATTGTTATTTATACAAAAATCAGTCTACACTAGGAGGGGATCTACATAAGCAGGACACACAGCTATTAGACTCCATACTTTATGGAAGCGTCGTCTTGTTGTGAAGACCGCTGGGTACTGATGGTGCCTGGGAATCAGACACAATAGGTGGAACCAGCGCAACACTGGTACATTGACATAGGAAACACACGTTCCTTATGCTATTGTAGGGATTAAACTGGATACTTATGTAGATCCCCTCCTAGTGTAGGCTGCCCTTTCATCTTCCCCAGCGTGCTCCCCCAGCTGAGGCGAGTCAGTTACACCGAGGGTGCAGCCCGTGATCGCCGAATCTGCAGCCTCCATCCGCCTGTGTGTCCCAACCGCAGTGTGTGGATGGTGGACTGTGGCCACAGCAGACGAGCGGGACAGGTTACACGACTGGGAGAGTATTTTCATTAAAGCGTCTCAACCTGGTCCAGCGACGTGAGCGATCAAGAATACAACTCACTCCGTCCCGACCGCCGGATTATCCTGTAACCAGCCACCAGAGATCTGTTAAAATTTACCAGACAAGCTGAGGGCTAATCTGGAGGTTTGCAAATACCGGATTCGTGGCAAAAGGACCAACGGAGAGGCCGCGCACTGCAGCGGGGCCCAGAGTTTGCACTCGTGGGCCCTCCCACACTGGACTCTTGACTCTTGCTGGTGAAGTGCTGATCGAGGAGGCTGGCTCCTCTGCAGGTACGTGCTGCTGGCGGGTCCTGCTGCCGAGGCAGGGGCATACAGTGACGGACCACAGGCATGTTGAGCACCCCCGAGCGCCAAACTACATCGGAGGAGCGCTGCAGTTACGGGCTGAAGAACAGGCAGGCCACCTACCCAGGCGCCCAGCACTTCTCTAATTACTGAGGGAGCACCAATACCACCCATTGGTCCGTGTCGGACCGGGGACCCGCATGGACTGTCTGTGCTACGCATACAGTGGTAACACCCTGCACACTATAGCGCATGCTGGCTAAGGGTCCCAGGAGCATAACACTGGATTCCCCCTTCACCATATACGTGCAACGGAGGCCTGAGATGGCATAGGGCATATTGTGGGCCTATTTAAAGCATGGGGAAGAAGCCCCCAAAAAGGGCCTGCCTAACCTCGCTGCCAGACCTTAAGATGGTGGCTCTATCCCTTATATCTCAAGCTCGTAAGGCACCCAGGGGTATCCAATAGGCCACGGCCACTCGCAGGATGCTGCCCAGAGGCCCTGAGGAGCATGCTCCACAACAGGAAAGAGACCCTGACCTACAGTGCCACTTGAGAAGCACAAGTCTAGTCCCCACAGCCGAGTGAGAGGGGGAACAAACTATCGCACCAACGTGCGGCTTAACCCGAGAATTGCCCATATGCCTCCCAAAAAAATCACAAGCCAACAAAGTCTTAAGCTGCTTTGGAAACTCTAACACAGGAGACAAACAAGAACTAGGGCATAAACAGCCAAAGGAGAATATGGGACTGACCCGCAATGATCTCCTGGCCACACTCAGGGACTTTAAAAGAGAGCTGTGTGACAACAATAAAGCCGACATCAGCGCTTCTCTTGATGCTTTCAAATCTGCCCCTTACCCTTCCTTGCTCCATCCACCTTGTCCCCTATGTTCCCCTTACCCTTCCTTGCTCTATCCACCTTGTCCCCTAAGTTCTTTAAATGCTTTTCTTGATACTTATGTATCTTTTAACTGACGTAAATTGCAACGTTATTGTTCGTCATGTAAATTGCTCTGACTCCTTCGGGTCTTGACAGCGCTATATAAAACTCATTAATCAATTCCCATTTATTGCTCTTTCTCTCTTGTTTACTTCTCCAGCTCCTATCCCCTCTCCCCTGAATCTCTCCCCTTGCCTGTCACTTTGCCTTTGTTCCCTTTGATTAAGCACTCCTTCTCCCCTTGTTCGGGAAAGATCCAATATTTATACTCTGGAGTCTCAGCGAACCCGCTGAGAGAGTCCAGTGTGCCAAGGGAGCCACTCACAGCTGAGGTATGGTATGGCACCCCTTGCCAAAGTACTCCCTCTCCCATTTTTGAAGAAGGATCCAGTTTGTAGGCCTTGGAGTCTCAGAGACCCCTCTGAGAGAGTCCACTGCGTAAAGGGAGCCTCTCACAACAGAGATAGGGAAGTGATACCACTTTTCCTCGGATTACAGCTTACTGGACTTTGGATGTTGCTTTGACTGTTCTACCGGTGTGTGTCCCAGTCACCCTTCCCCTCCTCTTTCCATGCAGTGTCTCTCACCCTCCCCTCCTCTTTCCCACCTTCATTAAATGTCTATTTCCCCTGCTCCTACCCCCCTCCACTGAATCTCTCCCCTTGCCTGCTTTTCCCCTTACGTATTTGTGCTTATTGTTTATCTCGACCTTACAAGTAACTATGTTGCCATGCTCTAATAACTGTGAAACCTTTGTAACGATGTAACCTGTAACTATGATCTGATACTCATGTAAAGCGCTCTGATACCTTCGGTTCTATCCAGCGCTATATAAAACCTTTAAGATAAATAAATGAATAAATAAGAGAAATGTCTAAATACAAGAGGCTATAGAAATTGTTCACACACAATTCATAGTAAGACAAGTGTAAAAGAAGCTTGTCTTAAATCCTGGCAACAACGGAGTTGAGTAGCTTCGTGGTCAAGTAGTAGCAGCAGAGGATGAACCTGGACAATGGGGTTTAAGACAGAAACAGAAGTCAAAAAAGGAGGTATCCCCACCACAGTTACCTCAATGGAAAGGCGCATCGTGATTGGACCAGCGGTAATCCTGTCTGGACTCCCGCAAACAGCCACTTCTGCCTATGACGCTGTTAAAGCGGGTGAAAATTCCTAGCAGTCAGTGGCATTCGGGCGGTCTTTCATCCATGGACCTGCTAGCCTCTAAATGGAACAGGCCGACTGCCAAGTTGGCGGCTTGATACCATCAAAAAAGTAACAGTAGGCCCAGATTCGCCAAGATCTAAATCAGGCCCATAGTCTCTGAAAGCTAGGGAAATTCCATAAAGCAAAAGATTAAAACAGGATTGTAAAATGCAATAGGTCTCGCATTTGCAAGAGTTTGAGCTATTGCATTGTAATGACGATGCTTTTAGTTTTTTGAAAACCTGCAAGTGGTGCTTAAACACCCACTTTGTACTTATAGTGCTTGCTGACAAGAAGCAAAACTGCCAGTAAAAAGGGCACAGTTACCTCCAGCCTTGCTTCTTATAAGTGAGGACTGTAAGTACGAAGTGTGTGTTTATGGACAATTTTCAGGTTTTCAAAACACATAATTAAAAGGCATTGTCATTTACAATCCTAATAGCTCAAACTCTCGCAAAAGCGAGACTTATTGCATCGCAAATGTTCATTATCACTTGCTGCTGGAGTGAATGTAATCTGGTAAACCTTCATCGTGGTGAGGCCTTGCAGCTGGGTGGGGGAGAAATCCTGGACATTAGTATCTTCATTTCTATTCAATCTTCGCTGGGGGGAGCTGTGTTCTATAGGCCCCCTGGGTCAGTAGGGGCCTTTCTTAAAGCATTGGAGGATGCTATCCTCCCCCGGGCCACATGGTTCTCCCACTATGTCCTGCTCTACTGTATACTTATCCATCTTGACCAGACTGATTTAGGGGTGAGTCGGGAATTTTTGGATTCTCTAAGCCTTGCTCAGCTTACTCAATGGGTTAGATTTTGACCCATTGTGGCGGCCATATCCTTGACCCCATTTGTACCAACGTTCCCATTATGATCAAAGACAATCTCCCGGGGACCTGGTCTAACCATTTCCTGTCTTATTCTTGGGCTCTTAGGGCAATAATTCTCCGACACAGGCAGGGCCGGACTGAGAACTAAAACCGGCCCTGGCAAAGTGCTTGGCCGGACCCCTGGGGGTGCGACCGAGCTCTTTGGCGGGGCTGTTTTTCGGCCGTTTTAGTTACAGTGCCGCTTTTGCAGCTATGCTGCAAAAACGGCCCTGTAACAAAAAAGGCCCCCAGGGCCCAAAACCGGCCCCAACCCTTGCAGCCCACCGGCCGATTGCCCGGTGCCGGCAACGGCCAGTCCGGGCCTGGACACAGGCCAGACATGACCCTGCCCCTGTCAAAATTGATCCTCAGACTTTCAGCCCTGCCTTGGCAGAGTCAAGACCAGTTTTTTGTACTGTCTTAGAGGGAGCTCTAGCTAGCTTCACTGGTTGGATCACGCGGGTGGTGGATATTGTTTCTTCTCCTTCACTGCTTAGGCGGGCCAGGGAGTCTCCCTCTGAACCATGGTTCTCATCAGAACAGAAAGCATTCTATCCAGGCACAAGATAAAGAGGCGCAATTTCCAAGCCCGAAGAGAGGAGGGGCGGATAAGGACGAAAAACCTCCCCGGATTGCAAATCATTTAACACTGATTCACGAGGCCCTAATCTCAATGGCAAATGCAGCAATAATTCATGCAGACAAGCTTGATACCCAAATTAACATCTTACAAATAGCCGCAGGGTTGATTTCCGGGATAGACTCCAAATTGGACCACCTGAACTCATTAATACATAGAGCTCAGGACAGTACAACCCTAATACCAAAGCCAGAAACATGTGGCTGCAGCCCCACACTGCTCAACTTAGAAACACTACCAAACATAATGAGCACTTTAATTGAGGACCTCAAGACTGAAGCTAGCAAGTACCAGAAGACATCAGTCGTACAGCAAATCGCAGATGCGCCTTTTAACATAAAACACAAAATAAACTCACAAGCTGGCGGCACAGATGGCCTCCAAGAAGCGAAGAATCTGGGTATTGGGCCTTTGGAAACTGAAACAGAACCCAGCCCCACTCGCGATATCAACCAGGAAACTGACCACACACTTAAACTGGCTTCCCCAGAAACTCAGAATGTATCTAGGAAAAACAAGAAAAAACTAAGAAAACTTAATAAGCAGAGAAAAAACAATCCTTACTCTAACAGCACAATCAGGCACTGGCTACTGCCTGCTAACCAGACGATTGCCATTCATACTGACACCCAAAAGGCGATCAGCCCACTAGTCACTGACAAAACGAAAAGAAAAACCGTGGAAGTGCTGAAGGTCACAAAATCCACCAACCTCCTTATCAGCAGGAGTACAGCTGACCCGGCACCGAATGAACAAAAACAAGCGCCGGACCCACAAGGACACAATTTCAGGGAAACAACTCAGGCCTCACCAAGAGATCGCGAAGCCTGCCTTGAAAGCCATCAGCCTTGCGAAAAACCAAAGACAATAATTGGAGGAATGACCCAAGGGCCTCAAGACATTAAAAACACCATCAACCCTCCTATAATGTCGGAACAAATCCTGAGTGCACCCCAATGCACCCTTGAATGACCACAGAGCTCACTTTTACCAGTACAAGCATGGCAGAGGTCCTGAAGAGAAACCGTCCGCTACTGGAAAGTTTGGGCATAACAATAAAAACCCAGCCAGCATTAAAATACCCCTCAATTTTAAAAACCTGCCACTCTATGACTGGCATGGACACCCGGGAACCGACTATTGTGAGGAACCCAAGCATGAACCACCTGGCCGCATTCCACATGTGGGGTCCATTCTCTAGAGGAGTAAAGGTGGCACGCACACAGGCCTAACTAATGAAATCGCTATTGAAATAAAAACTAATCCGGGCCAGGGAAAACGCTCCTGCTCAATTAGGGGGTGCGCAAGTAAAGACTGGTCTTGGCTGCCACAAGCTTTAAACTCCAGCTCCTAACATCGACCCCCTTGGAAAAAAGGGCCGAACTCAGCATTGCTCGACAACCGGCCAGAACACTTACACAAATCAACCACCGACCATCAAGAGATTGAATATCTTGACCTGGAATGTTGCTGGGATTACAAAGCTTCTCCAAAACCACGCTGCAGTAACTTTTCTGGAAGAGGCAGACATAATCTGCATACAAGAGACTTGGGAGACAAAACTGCCATCAATAAGAGGATATGCAGAATATGGCAAACCAGCCACAAAGATGAATTCATTTGGAAGGCCTTCTGGAGCGAGGAACTGTTTGCTGTCCTACGACAGTTTTCATCCTAGACATCTTAAACAGAACCTCCCTTTTGGACAATTCCTAAGGTTAAGGAGAAACTGTTCAAGCAAACAGGATTACCTTATGCAAGCAGAAGATCTAAGCCTGAAACTGAAAGAAAGGAAGTACCCAAACAGACTGATAAAGAACGCCAAAAAGAGGGCTGGAAATAACCACAGAGATGCACTGTTAGAACCTAAAGTAAAAAATACCAATGAAAATCAACAACCCATTTGCATCACGACTTTCAATAAAGTGTCGGACCAAGTAACGCAAATAGTAAGGAAACACTGGCCGATTGTCAACAGTGGAGACCTCAACATACCTATCCCTATGTTCAGTCATCGCCGAGGAATGAACCTGAGAGACCATTTGGTCCACACACGCCCAAAACCGACCAACACCACTACTAGACTACTAGACTTCAACCTCTACCGACGGGCCACTATCCTTGTAACAACTGTAGTGTGTGCCATTTAACATCAACTACAAAGATGGTTACCTTTAACAACAATGCCACATGGCAGCTAAAGCAGATGTCCAATTGTAATACCACTGGAGTAGTATACATGATCACGTGTTGTTGTAACCTACACTACAATGGAATGACTACACATAAGATCAGTACCCGTATAGTTGAACACAGGAGCAACATCTGATGTAAACGAGCAACGACTCATATGACGAACCATTTCATTGAAAAGAACCACACACCAAATGACATGACGTGGGTAGTGCTGGAAGTTGTAAAAACCAAAGAAAATCAAGAACGAATACTTCATGAACGCGAACAACGATGGTTGTTTAAACTTCACACGGACACCCTAGGACTTAATAATGACATTCCGTGGGGCGCCTTCAGGAACTAATACCTCATTTTTTTGTAGGCTTTGTATATACCCTGTCGCTTTCTCCCCCCCCCCCGTTTTTCCCCCCCTTTTCCTTTATGAGTACCTAGAGACATCTGCAGTACCTGGTACTCGTTTAAATGCACACCCATCTTAGTGCATTATAACTTTATTATTGGAGAAGGACATTTAAGGTCAGTAGCATTCACTGTGAATATACCAACAGCACTTTTTTAAGCGCTGTCATACTGAACTACCTGAGTTGAGCCTGCTATCTAAAGACGATCTGTACCCTGTAATCATTTCCTTCGTAATCACAATATGATTTTAACTATATACATACAATCTATTTTGACAACAACTGCCCAACTCATAACCTTGTTTCATTACAATCGAATGGGAGTTATTTTTCTCATTTTTTTCATTTCTCATTTGTTTAATTTCTCCTTTTTCTATTTTTGTGTCAATGATGCCCCTATTACGATAGACGTGGATGATAATTACATTCCCCTGGCATTTTTTGAATTACCCTTTGTGTAGGTCTTAATTTTTGCCGCACAACTCGCCCTATTAGAACCGTCACAAAACCTTCAATATCCTTTATTATACCACGTAAAAGCATACACCCAATATGGACGCCGCGTACACCCAGTCTAGTGGTCTAGCATCTCTGGGAAAGTACCCGGAAGCTTGTCTCCATTTAACTTTACTGGAGCAGCAGACAGGTAAGATGCGGTCCCGGGGAGGCAACTATTAGGTATTGCCGAGCATTTTCACCACTTCGGAAGTAAGTAACCTTTCCTTACGGAGCCTTGAGACACCGCTTTAGGCGTCTTAACAGATTTTGATTACCATTTGGCGAATTGACAAATATCGATCTTCTTTCCCTTTCCGGACCACTAGCAGTGAGTCCAATAGGTGGAATCGATCCCCCTGAGAGACCATGAAGTATTTTTTTGCACAATTCTAAGTAAATATCGAGAGTCCTCTTTTATCTATGTACTTACTATATGTTCCACGTGTCTATCGTCTTGGTCACATTAAGTCCTGTCTTGTTTTTATGAGTGAATTCACGAATCACCTAGCACAGTTAATATGTCCAACACTTGGAATGACGGCCTGCACGCACCAATATGGTGCAACCATCCACTATAGTATCGGATATGTGCAGCATGAAAGAACACTATGTGACCCTTCCCACAGGGAGGGGATGAATGCCACTAATGATGTGCTTTCTTTTTACAGCATCGAAATTCGGTACAAACATATGTATCTCCATGGTGAATGCATGCCTTTAATAAGTGTATTATCTTAATTTATCACTCCCTAACCAGGGACATAGGAGTGGCAATTGCAGGGCTGGTCCCGGCATGGTCCTGAAGAAATGCAAGGGGTAGCATGAAACATGTTGACCATTTCATTTTCACTGAACCTACAAAACCTGACCTTTAGGAGCCAAAAAGCACACTCCACTGGCCGCTGTGTTCGTCCATGAGCCTCATTAAAGCAGACTTCCCTGGCATTGTTGTAACAACCATGGTCGGTTGGGATGAGCGGAGTCTCTTAGATGAAAGACAAAAAAAGGGCAAAATAATGTAAAACTATTCCAGATTATGCAACTAGAAATACCCCCAAAAATATATTGAAAGATTGTACTGGCCAACAAGCCAGGCCCTCTCAGTTCTAAGTTGAGACATTTGCAGGGGTATGGGTCTGTCCTGTTGCACAAAAGAATCACGGGCAGAGTTGGGGAAATGAGCACAAATGTTGTGATGTACAAATCCTGAAAGCAGACAACTTGTATGTTTATTGAATTGAAGTGTTTCTGATTCTGGTAGACTTGTTCTCTTGTGTGTGGTGGCACTAAGCAATATATGGGCCATCAATTGCTCCAACCACCTGTGCTAGGTGACCCAAACCAAAACAAAATGTCACTCTTCACATTGGCTAAATCCTACTGCTGTGGAAACTGGATGAAGCTGTTGATGTTTCTCAAAAGTGAAGATAGAACTTCTTGCAGCACACCACTGAAAGTTGGTTGCGACATTCCACCATATATTGCCACAGTGTATTGGTAGGATCATGTGGCCACAAAAACATTTGCTTCTCGCTCTTTATACATCACAAATTACATTTATGGCATTGATATAAATGCTAAAAATAAATGTGCAAATAATAAATTTCAAATGGTATTATTTACACATGTATTTATGTAAAAGAAATTCCCCCATAAATATTGTTTACGGAGCTGCACACAATACCGCGCTAATATCATGATTCAGCACAGTAACACACTACACATACATTTATTTTCAAAGCCTAGGTGTCCATCAAAGTGTGGATATATGAACAAACTAGCCCCCATTTAGAGTGATAGTGATGCTTTCAGTTTATGCTAACATTGGTACAACATTGCAGTCTATTTGACAGATGTTGATTCAAATTTCACATAGTCATAATGATAAGCATGCATAATTTAGGCCCTCATGAACACACTGTACAAAGTATTGTTGGTGTATATATGTTTTTTGTGACATCAGTTCACTATTCTGTAGAACAAAGGCCAATAATTCTGAGGTATGCAACAGTTCCTGAAGGACATATTAATGGATAAGAGACAACATCATACATGATACAGGAGTTCTCCAGGGAATGACATAGCTGTGGCCAAGTGTCTTCTGAAAATGCTGCCTTCATGTAGGTGCTTATGCTGATGTAGAACCAAAGTTTGAGAGGCTTGAAGCAGGTGAAATCAGAAAGTGTGATAAGTGTTTTGTGGTCAAAGCAAATGATCTGATCTGTGTACACAAATACAATAACACTATTGCATATGTCATTTCGGCATCATACGGCTCAAGTGAAGGAGAAGTTGCCAACATACGGGGGAAGAATCTGTCCACAGCGGTTCTGGTACTGACACCATGGGACACAGTGGCCAGAGGATGAGGGGAGTGCAATGGAAGCCACCAATGACTTTACATCCTCTTTGGAGGCCTCATCCATTGTGCACTCCCTAGTGGTGGTGGTCCCTGCTGCTCCAATTACACCTTCATCCGTGTCTGCCACCCAGAGTACTATCTGAACCCTCCCTCTTGCTCCGTCCAGTTTGTCTACTCATTAATTCTAAAAGGCTTGGCATCTCCTTTTCACCGGGAACCTCTCCCTCTGCCCTCGTTCCCTTGGCTACTTTTAGTGGCGAGGAAATTGACCTAATCAGGAATATCTTTGTAGGCCAGACTGCACTACGGAATGCCGTCCAGGGGTTTGGCAACCAATTGCAACACATTGTAGCCTACCTGTAAGGCATTCACAGTGCTATGTCTGGCCTACAGAGGTCTTTTCAAGGTTGGCCCACCTTCCACCTCCTCTCCAACCAAATTCTCTATTCTCAGACCTGTCCCAAACACACTCACACTTTTGCATTTGCTCACTTAGACAAACACAAGCAGCAAACCCACACACAAACACACATACACTACCTAAATCCCCAGCAAAACCACACACTACACCCATCACCACAGACACATCCACCACACCTAGCACACTCACATACTCACCCACCACCAAAAACACACCACCCATCACAGCCCCAGACACACCACTCATCACCACAGTCACATTCACCATGACCACACCCAGCACGTCCACAGCATACACACACACAAAATAGAAATACCTGCACTCACCCAAACAACACACACCAATACAGCAAGAGACACCCAAACATTCATGACATACACCAGATCCACAGACACCTACACCATCAACAGACACATGCACAACAGACAGTTCCACTCCCTCTACCTCCCAGCCCCAAATCCCTTCCGACCACCTTGCCCATTTTCCCCATGAAAGTAATCAGTTTAGTGTATGGTGAGTTTCAAATTTTTGATTTGATATCCTTTTCCGTCCAAGTGTCCTTTTTTGCTAGGCAGCTGGCACATGATTTATGAACACAATGGGCTTTTACAGGTGAGTTACTTTAAGTTTCTTAAAAGTCACCATTAGAGACATATGCATTGCACATTGGTATGCAATTGCTTGTGTGAGTAATTTAGAAATGCTTGAGTCCTTAGCATATGTGAATTGCTAAGTGAAAAGGTAACAAATAAATGGGGAGGTTACCTTAGGTTCCAGGAACAATGGTGTTGATTTACATTGTGATCAGCCAACAGCAGTAGAGGCAGGATGTGTAGGATCAGGTTAATGGTGGAATAAGAAGTGGGAAGGTGAGTAAAAGTGAGTTTGTGCCTAATATGCATTTCATTCTGCCAACTCAAGCGTGGAGGTTTCTCCGCCGCAGTTGCGTTGGTGGGAAGGCACATTGTCATTGGCCTGGCAGAGAAACAGAAGGTCCTCCCTCTGACATCTGCTTTTGCCTATCCCGCCGTCAAAAGGGTGACAGAGGGACCGTGGTGATGTTTTGTCTATGCAATCACCAACATCTAAATAGTTCGGGCAGACCCCCAGGTCGGCAGATGGGAAGACAGCTGAAAAAAGCGACTGCAGGACTGATTTCACCAATATCTAAATCAGGCCGTTAATGACTTGTTATTTCTATGTAGTGTGGTACTACCGCAAAACACAGCAAACTTTTGTGAAAATACCACAGCAACAGATTTCACTAGTTTGAAAAACTTTATAACTTGAAAAATACTCTACTTACCTGCAGTATCCAGAAGAATCATCTGCACACCCTAATATCTAATGCTGCCAAATTTCAGTAAAATCCGACAGGTTGTTTTAACGCTACGCTACATACAAAATTCTATGCAAAATGCATTGGATTTCAAGCCTGTTTTGGGACTCCCTCCTTGTTTTTTACACCCCCTTGGCCAAACAAATTTCAGTCCTCCGCACAATGAAACAGGTGCAGCAGGTCTGCAAATGTTTGTGGACATTAGTCGAATGGGTGCAAGCTTATTAAAGGACAAAAAATCCCTATCTCTGGTGACCCTAACTTTAACTACAGAGTGGCTACCGCTACTCTGTACTATAATATGATAGAATAGATAGATAGATAGATAGATAGATAGTTAGCTAGATAGATACACATGCATATAATTGAATTACCTGTATTTGAAATTTTTAAGGACATTCCATTTTTCGAATCAGTGATTGCAGCATGGAAAATATAATTTCATGTGAGCAGATGTTACAACTCGCTGTTAATTGTGTATATAAGTGATTGAAATTCATTTCTCTGTAGGCATTTCCCTGGAGAAAATGTGTGTTACCTGTACACTATAAATGCAAGATGAGCTTGAAGATTCAGATTCGTTTTACAGCATGTTACTGCCTGTTTCTGTATTGAATGGAAGAGGGAAGCCACATTATCCATTAGATGGTGGATCTGAAATGTACTGGTAAATGGAGGACAAACAAGAAAAAGTTGTATTGATTTATCTACCTTCATAAATTATAAATTTTAAATAAAATAATTAATCTATATCTAAAATCTGAATACAATGTTAAATGACAGGAGAGGTTAGGCTGCAAACTCCATTGCTCTTTGAAATAGTCCATCCAGAAGATGAGATTGAACAGATGAGCCATAAACAAGTGAATCAGAGGAATAATTAAACTATACTTTGTTATTAGGATGATGTGTTTGTAACAAGACAAGTGACTCCAAAATGAAAAACTAATTTGGTTTTATTAAGAGCAGCCAGAGGCAGTCACTCCAGATCCACATGATCATATTGGACTTTTTCCAGTTTATATACTGACAAATTGAAGCACACATTTTAGTTTGTAAACTGTAAATTACTATTAAACCACAATATATTTGAGCTGAAATAACGTTATATTTTCACAGGGGTACCAGAAGTGACAATGCAGTTATATATTTGAAATCCTATACTCATCAAGAATATGTTTTCTTTTGCAAGAAATCAGTCTATTGGATTTGTGGACAACTATTCGCATTTTAATTCTGTCTGTGTTGCATCAAACAGCGATTTGGAGGATTGTGCAAAGACCAGCTTCCTACTTCCGACAGTGATGATCTCTTTTTTTATTGTAATGATTGGTGGTTCAAATGCTTTGATCATTCTGAGTTTTATGGTAGACAAAAGCCTTAGAATTCAAAGTAATTTTTTCCTACTGAACTTGTCTATCAGTGATTTTTTTATAGGTAAGGAAATCACTTTGAATATTTTACTATTCGAAAGAAAATGTATAATTTGAATAATTTAAACTCTGTCCATGTTCGCTGTATAATTGACATTGAGTACTATCTCTGTTACATTAAATTTGCCTGGTATTGTGTGTGTTGTACTGTAGTTGCTTTCTTTCATTAGTGTCTTGCTGTGTTGGAGAGTTGCTATTCTGTTGTTGTTCTGAATTACTGTGGTGTACTTTTGTTGAGATAATGTATTGTTATGATATTGGTGTCCTGTTTTATCTCAACCGAAAGTCGACTGCTTAAGTGTGGACACATGTTTTTGACACCATTTTTCGTGATATGGTTGTAAAGGTCTTAGCTCTGCACACTACGAATGACATGTAATAGCACTGATGAAAAGATGCTTTGTGATCCAGTCCTGTAAACCTTATCCAGTGGGCACAACAGTGTTATGCCATTTAACATGGCTAGCATGTCTCATGTTTAATTCATTATTACAAGTCTAATCATAAAATCCACTCAATGCTTCAGTTGCCTTGTCGACATATCACGTGCCACTATTGTAATACCAGGGCTAACTCCAATATTGCAAACCCAAGAAAAGAGCGTTATGGCTTTGTCTAATGCTTCATATGCATTTTTATGTGAATGGTAAATATACCTATCATGGTTTCCTTTTTATCTCTGCACATTCTAGAGAGAACAGTAGTCACACTTACCCTCCTTGCTTCAAAGGTGTTCATGTTTTCAGTTCGTCCGCCCTCATCCTACTAGATCTTTCAGCGGCTTTTGAGATGTTCTCACATGCAATTTTGACCGACATTGTACGAAATTGGAATTCATTCAGGAATTCATTCAGAGGCTCTGGCTTTGTTCCTGGGTTTTCTGAATCCATTGATTTAGCACCACTGGACATGTTTATACTCTTAATAAGGTCTGGTACCCACATGCACATCAAGGCAAACCCCTTTATCATTCCTATTTGAATGAATACAATTCATTGAAAGAGAGAAATTGAATTAGCTACAATCGAAAAGTTCTCTCCAAATGGATGGATAGTATTACCACACCATATACGTCAGAGGAGATGAATTTGAGAAACAAAATTAGATTAAAAAATACACTCATCTGTTGATAAAGATCATAAAAATATGTAAAACAAAGTCAGGAAAATGGGCTAGGCCTATCAGAAAGAGCCTAATAAAGCATTGAAAGCTGATCTTAAGGGCATTGGGAACCTGTATGAGAAGGCTGGTGTCATAACTCAATGGGCACATATTTAAGATTTCACTAAGGCTCTTTTCCAAAATGTAAAGGTTTTAGCAGGCTCCAAAACTGGTAAGCAAGATTCTGCACACTTCCCATACCCCAAAATATTTGGTTCAATATTGTCGAGAACATTTCCAGAAAAATAACATGGTCTGGTCAGAAAGGATAGTCCTCTATTAGATCTCAGACCCAGAACAAACACACCGAGGCTCAATAACGAGCAGTGGTCCTCAATGTTGTCCTTCTTTGAAACCCCTGTGAAAGAGCCTATCTCTATTACTCAATCTTTAATTCTGACTTTTGACACGGAGAGCCATGCCACTTAAGACGAGTAAATGAAGGACATTAATGAACTGGTACTTTTTATTAGGAAAATTAATAATATCTCATTCAGGGAGAGAGTAATTTCCTCTGCCTTAAAGGAATCCTGTGTATCGACACCTAAAAAGAATCCTTCTGTGGATATGCTGCACCCTAAATGTTACTATTGCATATCTAATACAGATCCTTTGCTGAAATATCGAAGAACATACGCATCATTCAATTACACTACTTCGCAGTGAGCAATAAAACCCTAAAACACAAGCAGTCCGTGTTTCGCCTGCACGGAGGCACAAACACCACCTTAACAGATGGCTAGCCACCCAGCACTGCTTCTCCTCTTTAACATGTTGGCTGCCTTCCACACTCTCAACCATCCAATGCTTGTGAACCAGATGGCTGGATTCGTCAGGGTGTCAGACGTTTCCATTAATTCACTACATACCTTCCTGCCTAACAGGAATGTGAGACTTGTGGCTGGATAAAAGTACGACAAATAAGTCTTATTTTACAATATGTAGTTCCACATTCTAATATTCATTTCCAACCACTTCAGGAGCTTTTTGGCAAGTTTTGGACTGAATTTCTAGCGTATGAACATGACTCAGCAACATCGGAATCCAAGAGAAGGCACTGGAGTGGATCATCTCATTCCTCACCGGAAGAACCCAGAGAGTCTGCCTTCCCCCGTTCAGATCCGAGGCCACCAAAGTCATCTGCAGCGTACCACAAGGATCCTCACTCAGCCCCACCCTCTTCAACATCTACATGAGCCCCCTCGCAGCCATCGCACGCCAATACAACCTTAACATCATCTCCTCCGCCAACGACACCCAGCTGATCCTCTCCCTCACCAACGACCCCGCCACCGCTAGAGCCAGCCTACACGAAGGAATGAAAGACGTCGCCGAGTGGATGAAGAACAGCCGCCTGTTACTGAACTCAGACAAGACGGAATTCCTCATCCTGGGATCATCTCCCTCTGCCTGGGATAACTCCTGGTGGCCCCCTGCCCTGGGCACCACCCCCAAGCCAACAGACCACGCACGTAACCTGGGCTTCATCCTGGACTCCTCCCTCTCGATGACCAGACAAGTCAACGCCGTCTACTCATCATGCTTCAACACCCTGCGCATGCTCCGTAAGATCTTCCGAAGACCCCCACCGAAACCAGGAAGACGGTCACCCAGGCACTCTTCACCAGCCGACTGGACTAGGGCAACACCCTCTACGCAGGAACCACTGCCAAACTACAGAAAATACTCCAGCGCATACAGAACGCCTCCGCACGACTCATCCTGAACATCCCCCGCCACACCCACATCTCCGGCCACTTGAGAGACCTGCACTGGCTCCCTGTCAGCAAGAGGATCACGTTCAGACTCCTCACCCACGCACACAAGGCCCTCCACAACCTGGGCCCCAAGTACCTCAACAACCGCCTCACTTTCTACACGCCCACCCGCCAGCTGCGTTCGACCAGCCTCGCCCTCGCCACAGTACCACGCATTCGCAGAGCCACCACCGGAGGAAGATCCTTCTCCTACCTGGCGGCCAAGACATGGAACTCCCTCCCCATCCACCTTCGGCTGACCCACGACCATCTCTCCTTCAGGAAGCAACTCAGGACCTGGCTTTTCGAGCAGTAACGGACCCCTCCCTCCCAGCGCCTTGAGACCCTTCCGGGTGAGTAGCGCGCTATACAAATTGTCTGATTGATTGATTGATTGATTGACTGAAAGTTTGTCAAACACCTTTAACATTGGTTTGAATAGATTTGAGCAATCCAGATCTAGATGATAAATTATACTTACTAACTCTTGTTGCTGCCGAAATCTAAGGGCTTATTTACCGAGGTTTTGAGCATGTGCTCACATGGTGTGAAGTGCCACGAAGCATTGCATTGTTTTACCTACCGTTATAAAGCCTACCGAGTTCAACATTGTGCAGTGCTAAACAACCATTCGCATAACCCTTCGAAATTATAAGCAGAATTATCTGTGAGGCCATAGCAATGTACAAAAAATTGGTTAAAGCAACACTCTTTTTTAGCTCTTAAAACCACACAATACCATAGTAGTCCCTGGCAATGAAGGGAACAACTTTGACTGTGGACGTGCTCCTTGTGAAAGAGCTGTCTGTCTGCCCTCAAGCACACTAAAGTAAGCCGGTGGGTGAAGTTGCCTGACTATTTGCCCCATGCTGTCTGCTTTTGTGCGCGGAAGAGATATGCAAATGGCACAACGAAAGAACAATTGAGGAAGAGCTATTTGAAAACCTTAGAAGTAAGCATATCATACCTGCTAGAAAAAAAAAATAGCTAACGTCTGACTTAAAAATGCAAAGGGAGTGGTGTGGCTCACTGGTTAGAGGCAGCAGACCCGGAAGCAGAGGACGGCCGGGACCAGGGTTCAATTCCCGATGCGGCAGGGTCATGGACCAGGGTCAGCGGACTCGATAATTCTCGCTTCGGTGCCTACTCTAACCAGGGATCACACTCGGCAACTCTGGGCATTAGCTTGCCTCATCTCCACAACGGCCCCCCACATACACCGGGGATGCCTGGTTTCAACTTGGAGATACCCAGCAGGGATCATCTCACAGGGAAAGCCAGGACGGGTTCCCCAGTGGTCTACAGCGCTGGGACGCCCCATGGCTGGGGTAGCCATGCGCTTTACAAGACAACCTAACATAACAAAGGGAGCTCCCTTTGAAGTGATACAAATCGATCTCGACGCAGAACTGTTATTTGCAGCATAACAAAGCTTTCCAAACACAAAGGTTTCTACTCTGAAATCTCAGGAAGAGCGTAGAGTATAATGAAATCCAAGTGAGAGCTCGGAGAACACTTCAGTGAGAGTGGCTCACTTAAGGGTGCATTGGGAGGACATTTTAAGCAGCCTTCTCACACTGACAGCCCTTTGGTGGCTCTGCAGTGTGGTACATGATGTCTTCGCAGTTGAAAATGTGAGGGCCATTAAAACATAGGTCGCGTGGCTTCTTTATTATATAGCCGAGCGACATCAGGCAGGAGAATTTCTCTTTTGAACAAGTTACAACATGGTGCTGGAAATGCTACTGGTACTGACGTAAACATGAGTCAAAGAATGGCCCTTCCCATTGTTGACACTACAGAAAGTTGTGAAATACCAATAGTCGCTGTCAAGATAACTAGGCCCTTTAGATGAACACGAACAAAAAGAGAAGAAAAAACGTATCATCGTCGATTGTGTTTTTCCTCCAAATGTACACAGGTTTTCTACGGCCGTACTCTTAATAATTATTTTAATCGTTTTATGTTCGCTGCAACTACTATTTATAGGCGCTGTGGAAATAACAGGTTGCTACGGTGGTAGACTTAAGAGGCGATGCCACTATGCCTTTAGGTAAATTATGTAATAAATACTCCTTGTGCCCAGGAGCCCAGTACACTATTAGATGCACCCGCACACTCACTGCTAATGTTAAAACAGAGCTGTGTATTTGTAATTCGATTTTACTATTACAGTTGCACATGGTGTCTCCCAAAGTGTTTGCACTTTCCCTCAAACATCACCGTGTATTATACTCGTTGATAGGCATTCTAATTTACGCTTTATACTATTTTTGCCTGTTTTGAGTTGCAACCCTTATTGCCTGAGCTGGCACCGCATCTGCTTATTAGTCCCAGACGTGGTTACCTTGCTCACTCGATTCAAATTAGCCTGGCTGATGAGAGGAGATACTCCGGAACCGGTCGCAGGATGCTTGTTTTTGGTCCAGGGATGACCTGGCTTGGCATTTCAGGCAGGACTATTCCCAAGAGGAGCAGGGTAAAGACTGATTTTCACATGGCTGGGTCTAAACTGGGGTGGGACGGTGAGCAAAAGAACAATGGATTTAACCCAGATCACTGAACCTGGGGTGAATATTTGATGTGTTCCACATTCCTTCCATAATTTATGTGTCTATTGCTTTCTCGTCCTTATTAGCAATCCCTGGAGGTACTACCATTTGTATGCTACCAATTGTCACTAAGAACAGCCTCGAAGTCTTGTAGAACCATCACAAGCTTATGGCATCATATTGGAATGAGGAAACAGAGCGTGCCCATGCTTAATTTATGAAAGAATGAATGCTGGCACATAAACCTCTGCTCCAGCTGTGCCATTAAAACATCGGCTGCTAAATACCTGGGTTGCATTACGTTGAATTCACCCCAGGCCTCTTTAATCTTTTACCAGGGTCACAATGGCCTCTGGGGAAATCAGGTAGTGCCTGATGGAATGGTCTGACAGGTCAATGTGTGGGCTAATTTTTTGGCTGTTTGTTGGCTAGTTTTATGGTGTGCTAGGCTAGGTTTTACTGTTGTTTCCCCTGATAGTCCTACAAACATTGAAGCACAAAGCCATACAGTCTTCATACTGTTCAAAACAACTGTACAGCATGAAAGGGAGAAACCAGGAATGTACTCTATTTAACATTATACAGTGAATTCCTTCTCTCTGCCTGCGTTGGTGCACCAACTGCTGCCGAGCACCATCACAGGCAACCTTGCACCATGGTGCAAGGGTGCCAGTGTTGTAGGAAGTATTGTTTATATCCAGGAAGGGGCACCTTTATGCACACAACCAATCCTCAGAGGCACTTAGGCAGCACTCTTAGAAAGAGGAAATAGCAAGAAGAAATGACGATTTCTCCTCATTTTACCTCTGTTGGGGAGGTGTACAATTCTGACGCATTTCCAGGGAGTCCTCGAAAAATCAAAAAGAAGCTAACAGTCCTGCAGGTCTAGTGACTTAAATAACCTACTTTACCTAACTGTAATGCTCTTGACCCATAAACTGGTTTCAAACTATGTGATCCTTTGCAAATATTGTAGTTCACTAAATCATCATTTTCTTCATTACTGCATATGAGAGCTCCTTCAAATCCGCAACTTCAGCATGTCCGCTGTACAAAAAACTTTAGGTTTGAGTTGATAGACTAAACTTTTACTCCATATATACAACAAATCTAGCTACATATAGAAAACACATGACTCCTGACTTGCCTCTTAGTTTATTAACAGCACTGTAATCTGGGCGGGGGGAGGCAGGAACATTTCTCATATCATGTTTAAAAACTATCACTTTTAATAAATACTTGACTAAAGCATAAAGAGGTGGCACACTGCCATTTGCAATAAGCACATTTTCCAATGAAATAGCCAAAACATTTCCATCTGACCTGATTTTACTGAAAAAAGCTATGCAGTGTCCAAACAATGATGTTTGGAAATCTAGTTTATGAAAATATTTCCTGTTTACACATCCCCAAGTAAAGTGTTCTGATTTGTTTTGCTTCTATTTAAATCCTTGTGTGTATCACACTTCTGAATTGCAAACAAAAAAGCTCTTTCCTTACTCCTGATATGTTTAGAAATATTTAAACTATTTATTTACAACCTATTTAAATGTGTGTTAGAAAAAAAACTGACATTCTACAGCCTTTTGTTTTGTCAGACAGCTCACTTGACAAAATCCTCTACCTCTAATCCTCTAACTGTAGTAAGTGAAAGAAAAGTAAACATCATTTTCCAGGATAAGATAAGCAGCAATTAGTAATAAGACAAACTGACCTTTGAACTCTGTCCTTGAACAGACAGCAAATGTGTCAAGATAAAAATAAGATTTAAAGGCCTCTTTATTGCTCCTTCACTTTCTGAATGAACAGAACTCTGGAGGACCAGTAGGTTTAAGGGAAGTACATTTTTCCAGGCCTGCCAGGGGTACCAATGTTGGTACATCTGGGACTGTCTCAGAATCCATTGGTGAATGCGTGGGAACACATATGCTCCACTGATGGCATGCCTCCCTGCCACAGAGTAATGCAAGGGAGCAATTTGGGCTGCCTTGCTTTACTCTAGTTTTATCAAACCACTCATGGCCGGCAAGGTGGCCTTACGTGGTATGATAAATTTCACTAAGGCTTTTTTGTCTCCATTGCATCCCCTTGTGTGGCACAAGGGAGACCAAAACCTTGATAAATGTCCTTAAAAATGCAAAACGGTCTTGATATGCAGATGTGAGCTACGTTTTTGGCTATCTGGTTCACTTTTAAGGCCGCTTTCATTTCGGTGCCTGGGCCTATATTTTGTGCCAGTCTGACCTTGTCCTTTACCGGACACTCGTGCCCCTTTATCTCACATTTGCTGGTCTCTGCATTCGCCCTTTGTGCCCGTTTTCATGTCTTTTTCTACCCCCTTCTATCCCGTGTGTCTGTTTTTCTCTCACTCAGATTCAATATCTGATGATGAAAAATAAGTACTGGTACTCAAAAATGAGCGCATGTTGGGCACCACCGACTCAAATTAAGCACTGGGATTGTAGTTAATTGAAAGGTGTGCTGCTGTTTACAAAAGTTTTATTTACCAACCAAATGTGTTGATAAATTGCCTTTTTCCAATGCAATATGTCGCTGTAGCCTTACTGTATATGCTGTGGGACTACATGGGCTGCACCAGTCAGCAGAATTCTTATTTGTTTTGCAACACAACACTGCTAATGGAGCACATGCGAGAGAGAGGCTGCTCATTAGGGTACATAACTGTCAATCTACTCGATAAAAACTGCAGGTCAAGCTAGGTATTTCGGAGATTATTTTCAATGGGCGAATAAACACACACAAATGCGTGCGCCACCCGCTAAATGCAGGCGAGGTGACAGGTTTGAGGATAACTACTCATACCCCTTCACAACAAAGAGCATGAATGAGAAAACCACTAACCTAACGCAGCGTGTGCACCATTTGAATCCTTGTAATCTGTCCTAGTTTGAATAGATGTCGGATAGAAAAAATAAATGAATTAATTTTTATGTTTACTTTTGTTTAAAACAGTGATTTGCCGCTTTTAGTAATTATTTTTGGTTCAATCAATTCTCACCACTGTACGGTGGAATAATCATGGTTGCATAGCAGTTTTTTTTAGATGTTTTCATTTGCAACTAAACCAGCATGTTAGCAAAAAGAATCAAAGAACAGTAAGATTGCAAAATTGTATGACTGACCTTTGAGCATTTGCAGCATCAATGTGGTTACTTGATGTGGATACAGCAGGAGCAGAACATGCCCTACCTTGTCTGAAGGTGACACAAACAAGGAGCGCGCGAAGGAAGCAATGGACAGCAAATAGTGGCGAGGGCTCGATCTGTGGCTGTGCCCGTTGTTACCAGTCCCTGAGAAGCATTCAAATAAATACTATTATATTTTTTTAAATCTACACTGGCCCACAAGTCCATGACACTTTAAAGAACCTACTTTCTGTGAGAAAGACAACATTGTGCACTAAGAGAGAACCAATTGTTCAAAGGGGGCTGACCCACTGGGCATGTTGCAGGCTGAGGTAGGCAAAAGAAAAATGTGAATGACAAATTGTGACAATACACACAACAATACTCCACAAATATTTTACGAGGAAACAAAACAACAACATGAAAACATCTATTTCTTCATTATGTTACTAGCAATCACAAAACACCCTAGCAAGACCTCTTCAATTATTTAGATCTTGTTGGGCTACAAACATGCTAGTTCTGAAACATCGACGTTTCGACCCCTGAAAACATGTGTGTTTCAAAAACTTCAAAATGGGGTCTTCTTCAGGACAATAAACTGTTGTGTATGCCCTTCTAGAATGAATCAATGGATTGCACTATTTGTTAGATAAACTCAGCCCAGATTCATCCCAATATTATCCGAGGTATCCTTGACCTGTTATTTTGAAGGTATCATGGAATATGCAGCAAGAGTCCAATTAGTATTCCAATAGTCGGAGGCTCTTAGGCTCCCCGTAAATCTCCGTCTCACAGGCACGGAAAAAAAGGCTATTAGTTCTATAAACACAAAAAACACAGCATCTCTGATAGACCTGGTCCAGCCTAAGGTATATCCAAACCCAACTTGTCAGGTTAATCTTCCATTTCTCCGGCAAGGCTGCTCGGAATGTGCTCAGAGTGTGCAGAAGGGCATACACAACAGTTTAATGTCCTGAAACAGACCACATTGTGATGTTTTTGAAATGCACACATTTGTAGGGGTTGAAACGCTGATGTTCCAGAACTGGCATGTTTTTAGACCAACAAGATCTAAAAAATTGAAGCGGTCTTGCTAGGGTGTTTAGTGATTGCTAGTAACATAATGAAGAAATAGATGTTTTCATGTTGTGGTTTTGTTTCCTTGTAAAAATATTTGTGGAGTATTATGGTGTGTATTGTCACAATCTGTCACCAGTTCAAGTCACTGTTGTAAATATTCAAGTTTACTTTGTTGTGTATGTTACATAAAGTCATTTGGTTATTGTGTGTAACCTACAAATTTTTCAAATACAAAAAGATTTGCTGAATTTAAATTGTCATTTTTTCAGTTGTGTGCTACTTATACATATGTTGTAAATCCCATCTGGAAAGTGGGACATACAAGTTTAAGTGTTTGGGTGGCAGAAGCACTGCATCTTTACTGTACCTATCCCCAGGTCCTGCACTATACTGGGTTACCCATTAGATTATCCCTCTTCTCCATGCGGCACAGGCTGCCAGAATGCCCTGCATCCAATCCTGAAGCTGCTCTCACATGTGGATTGGCCTGGGCACCCTGGATTTGTGCACCAGGACAGACTGTGAGTCTGTGCCTGCTTTCTCCAATCACAGCTGCGTTGCTGGTTTGCTGAGAGTTTTCACTGCACATGATAGTTTGGCTCACCTACATCATGCGCAGTGAAGGAGTGCCCATACCGTTCCCCTCAGTGCCTGTCATTCCCAGGCACTGCCCACAAGACTTGGCAGGAAAAATAAAAGAAGTGTTTAATATTGTTTTATTTTTCCTTTCCTCAAGTATATTTTTGGGGGGAGGGGGTTGCGCTCTTTCGCCATACGAGAGGAGCCGCCTCTGGTAAATACTGCAGCACAGCAAGTCACCTTCCTGCACTTTGTTACAGGGAAAAGGCAGGGATGCACAGTATTTAAAATAAATCCTGCCTTATCCCCTGGGATGGTGGTATTCTGGCTGCCTAGCGCTAACACAGGCACCCTTGCACCATGATGCAGGGGTGCCTGTGTTGCAAGCAGGATTGTGTTTGTGCAGGAAGGTGCCGGCTGCAGGTACTTTTTTAAAAATTATATAGTTTTTCTATTTTGCCCCTCCCTCCCCAGGCCCTGTACCCCCTATGCCCCCATACCCAACCCGCCCCACCACTCGTCCCCAACTTCGTCCACTACTGCCATTTACTTTCCTATCAATTTGAGCCTAATTGCAAAGGGCCTCATAAATAGACCCCTTAATGTATATCTGAGATCCTCACAGATATGGCCAAATTTACTCACAAGGCAATCTATGCCTATTCTACCCACAGTGTTTTGCTCCATTTTAAATATATGGCTATTGTTATGTATGATGTTTCTCCTGGGCTATTCTGGGGTTACAGTTTCTTCTCTAGCATCCACAATCAGGAGTCTTATATGAATTCGGAAAACGTATTATGATTCTGAAGTGAAGTATAGTATTTTATAGCATGCATTTTTTTATTGAGCTCCTTATTGTCACAGGTACAGTTTCATTGCCATTTTATATGGTAAACTTCGTTCTGCATGGAAAATGGATCCTCGGCCGGGCGATATGCAAGCTATGGGTAGTCCTGGATTATGTATTGTTTCAATCGTCACTATATAACATAGTTTTGATCAGCTATGACCGTTTCTTGTCTGTAACAAGAGCTGTAAGTACTTAAAAAATGTTTACAATGTTTAAATGCACGTTTTCTATAGGAATGGCGAGTTTTATATGTAGAATGATATCAAAGCGTCCTCAAACTTTAGACTCGAGAAGGAATTAAATGACCCCACATGTGTGGCAATACGTTTCCTTAAACACCACTTTGGGTATATCCTACCACTGCTGATGTGTCTGGGTCTACCTGCTTATTTAAATATACGCCCTTTTGTTTTGCATGGGAAAGTATGACAGATGATGCTACAACAGTACAATGTAGTTATAGGAAGCAGTTCTTTTAATACAAATTACCCTTTTTTGAATGAGGATTTACAGAACTATGTGCCAGAAGTATGAACATTTAGAATAGAAATTTCTTCCAATATAGCAGTTTTTTCTACATTTCTATTTAGTAATTGCAATTGTTAGTGTTGGGCAGTTTTATTTTTAAATTACCAATATGTAGTGGGTCACAAATCGACCTACCTCATGAATATTAATGAGATAGGTGGCAATTTGAAACTCACTAGAAATCCCAGTGGTCACAGGGATGGTGACCTGCTTGAGTCAGCAGACCATCATGTCTGTGATTTCTTTTAATAAAGCCGACTTTTTTTAAAAGGTAGCCCATTTCCCTCAAATAAAGCTGAACTGCTTTTTCTAAGAAAAAAAGTTATTTGTTTGCATCAAAGGAGGCAGTCGTTCCGTGGACCACTGCCTCCTCTGAAACCAATTTTTTTTCATTCAAAAAGGGGAAGGGCGTCCCATGAGAAACCCATCCTGTATGGGACCCCTTCCTGTTTGCAATGGGTTACCACTACATGTTTAGTTGGTAAAGTATTTATGTTTTGAGACTGTATTTCAGTCGAAAAACATTAATACAACCCATTCCTATTTGGTATTTGGAAGGGACACCCTACAGACTACCCTTCCAGTTACCAAATTGGGATGTATTTTAAAACCCAAATTGTTATTCGGTATTGCGTTACTGATTCACAGTTTGAGTTTCATGCATACCAAAATGCCTTTTTGCAGTTGCAAACTACCCAAGTCTACAAATCGGCTAGTTTGCAGACACAAAATTGGCCAAGTCTGTAAATTTGCTAGTTTGCAAACACAAAATTGACCATCTGTACCTAAATTGCATAGTAGGATGGAAGCTGACAGCTTTTCATCTAAATATGCTAAATAACATATTCCATAGAATTGTTACTCTTAAGAATGTTCCTGTGCGATAGTATTGAATTTAGTATTAGAACTCACATGTAATTTAAAAAACAAAACTTTTGCATGAAGAGAAATTTGTAACAAAATCTGGTAAATGGTTGTATTTCAGAGAGGAAGTTAAAGAAACCATGGGCCATATTATCAAGCAAGGGCGATACATTATTTCCACTTTTATCAACAGGAAACTGCAGCTAAAGCGGTGATAATGGGCTTGATAATATGCCCTTGTGAATTCCCATAGAACCCCAGGTTCTGGTGTGAACCTGGGCTTCTATGGGAATTCATAAGGGCATATTATCAAGCCCATTATCGCCGCTTTAGCGGCAGTTTCCTGCCGATAAAAGCGGCAATAATGTATCGCCGTTGCTTGATAAAATGGCCCCATGGGACTTGTAGCGGGGAGAAATTAGAATGGTGGTGGCAGATGGGGGGTGATAAAACTATGAGAAGAAATAGGCAGAATAATGTCCCTCACATGCCTTTGCAACTTCTAAGAGATGCTCTAACCAAGAAGACTAGCAAGAAGCAGTAATTATAACATGCCTATAAGACTGAAATGTAATGGGCCATACATACAAAGCATTTTTACATTTGAAAATGGACAATCAGGCTGTTTACAACCACATAATGCTTTTACGTATGTTCAAAGCACAATCTGCGATTCAGGAACACATTATTGAATTGGAATTTCTGTTTGTGATTCAGTATTTTGGGTGTATCTTTGGCATCCATTACAATTATCAAATCTGAAAGGAATGTATTCATGTTTTGTGACAAATTCCAGGCATAAAACCTTAATACTTTATCAGAACCTTGAAGGAGTTGGTAACCCATTTGAAAATGGGAAGAAGTGTCAATGGTACTCCTTCCGCTTTGAGAAGGGAAGGAAGCGTTTTTTAAGAGCAGGCAGCTGACAATGAACCATTGCCTACTCTTAAAAAAATGATACTTCAAAACTTAAGTTTTCTCTTTTTAACTTTTTTTTAAAACATCTTGTTTTTCTTTAAGGAAAATGGGCTGCATTTGAAAAAAGCATTGCTCTATTAAAAAGCAATTACCAACATGGTGGTCTGCTGACCTCAGAAGGACCCCATCCCTGAGATAACTGATATTCCAAAAAGGTCAAAAGTTGTGACTTAGCTCATTAGTATTCAGTAGATAAGTCAACTTGTGACCCATTAGGAATCACACATTAGCACGTTTTATTACATTAGGAATTGAGATTTTTCATAGCTATTTCGTAAGAAAAAAATCACAATTCCTAAATTCTTACGTGCCCCATAATGTTGAAAAAGGACATTATGAAAAGATGTTCTTTTGATATAATAATTAAAACATATATTTTCCAAAGTATCAACAACCATAAAGTAGTATAGATAAGTATGTATAGGTGAGAGTAGATTTACTATTTTTAATTCCAAATCTGCATACATTGAAGTTGTGGAGTTAAGAACAGCAAATCTACCATTACCTGTATATTCACGTTCTTGATAGTGCGGTAGTCAATGTACTTTTTACACATTTTAGTTCAATGATGTCTAACACTCAATAATCCGGTAGTTTATTATATGAGGTAGCTAAGCTATCATATCATGGTCCACGATTAGGAAGATTTTCAGAGCAGACGGACTGCGAAGGCTGCCTGTTTTTAAAAAAAGTCAGTTTATCGATCACTTTGCTTGTGTATTTGGTTGCAGATGGGTTCTAACAAAGCTTGAGATTCAGATGCTATCATCAAATCATTTGAGTATGTTTCCTAGTACATCCTAAAACGTCATAAGACAGAGCTAGGCATCAAGTCCTGCTAGACTGAAGGTCATACCCACACTTTATGATTTTATAGGCTAAAGTACTTTGACTAATCATACTAAAACCATTCAAGTAGGAGGTGCTACTCACCAAAGGATGAACATATATTTGATGTCCCCTAGTAAGTATACGCAAAATATTAATAACATGAGCAAATAAGTGTCCCTAACAAGATACTGTGTACAAAAAATATTATGAAATGCGTGGCCTTTTTGCGGCAATAGCAGCAATCCAGATGTCAAAAAGTACGAAGACTATTTATTGAAGTGTGCATACCCACCCATGTGAGAAGCAAGAAAGCACGTGAACTATGGTCAGAATCACAGAATGAGCACAAACAGCTGTAAAACATTTTGCACCAAAACCCAGTAGCCCAAATGAAGATCCAAGAACAGTCAATGCAGAAGGTAATGCTGCAGAGACTTGCATTTAGACATGCATGTGAGTATACACCGCATGGTGCACATGGAGTTGATTTCACAATATAATTTAGGATATTGTGTGATATTCTTAAAAGGACTGCTAGAAGTTGAAAGTCATTGTGATTAACTAATATGGAATTCAAGTGGAGAATAGGCCTCACCAAATAAAGCAAAAAGTCTTTGCAGTTTCTCGTGGTAGAAATTGTGAAAGGCACTCTTCAGACACACTCCACAAATGTGCGGTGTTTTCAAGTGTTGTTTTGAGCATCAACATTTGTGTGCCTACACTGTACAGTGTTGTTAAAACACAATGGTAAGTCTGGTGTGGAATTTCTCATGGAAATGTATTAGAAATAAACATCTTTTGCATGGTATTCACCCGGAGTTTTGACTTGACTGGTTTTGTTGCATATAGTAATCTGTCTACTTTACCCCTTCTAATCAGGGGTTAAATACTTTTACTCTTACTTGAAACATGATGAAAGTGGTATGCACCTGATTAAGATCTTTATCTTAGATGTAAGTCACTGATATATAGTATAAATTGTACCCATGGCATGTAAGTTAAATGTCACCAGTGGGAAACAGCACCCATTGTGACACCCACTTCAGTGGCACAGCAAAACGGCCATTTTAGTCTGTCAAAATAAACATTTGACAGGCCTACACCTTCATCTGAAATATTAATAAGTTACCCATAACGCAGGGTGCATGGTATTTAAAAGTAGAACATGTAAAAGTTTAATGTTCCACAATTTCATACAGTAAAAAAGCCTAAAAGCAATTTTCACTGTAGCAAGCCTGGGGCTTCCAGAGGAAAACAATGGGCTACATTATTACACCATATAATGCTAAATGGTTGGTATCAGCTACAAAAGCATTCCAAATAGTATTTTTAATAGCTGTTGAAAGTCCAATTCATGGTAACACTGGATTTTGTCTATTTATTAAACTAAAGGCCTTTTAGAATATTCTCACTTTTCTCACTAAAACCTCTAAGACCTTTCTGAAAGTATTCTATCTGTCACTTTGCAGCTGATGGCTCCTCTGTGGTGAGATGTGAACTGCTCCCAGGACAGGAGCAAAGAGCCTTGGGCGTGGGGTGGCATTGTCCTCCCTTGACAGGATGGCCTGGGGGGTTTTCCCAGTCCCTTTATTACATTCAAGGTAGCCTTTTCCTTCAAAGGCAGATGCAGCTCACAGCTGAGCCTGTCCCCTCTAGTGTCCGAATCAGGCTGGCACCAGTCCTAGTGCACGTGGGAGCTGGTTCAGAGTGACAACAGGGAAGGGCATGCCCATTTCCTTATCCCCACCTCTGTGATGGCACAGGAAGCTCCAACTAAGGGAAGAAAGGTTCCCCATATTTGATTTAGGAAGAGATTGACATTGTGAGACTATTTACAGTAAAACACACATGAAGTGCTGCATAAGTGGATAGGGTTAACCACTTTGCACGTTTACCCATTGGCTATGGAGTGGCCAGGAGTTTCCCCCACACACAGGCCCAAATGTCCCAACTGTAGTACCCTCCTTAGAACACTGCTGAACCAGAGGACGATTCAGAAGAAGATTGTCCTGCTGTCTAAAGACCTGAGAACACCAGACTTGCTTTCCTTGTACCCAGGACCCAGTTGGCTTGAAGGTGACTCCAAGGGTCATAAGACTGACGTCTTGCTTGAGTTACAGGCCCTTTTTGCCTGTATTCCTAGCTGATTTGTTCCTGCTGGGGCTTTCCTGGACCCTATTACTGGCCTCTGCTGGACTGATTGTTAACCCCCAAGTATTGTTCCCAAGGTCCTGGACCCTTGGATGTGTTCCAAGTGTACTCCTCCCTACCTAACCCTAAAACCTTGGACTTTCTGCCATCATTTTACCTGGAGAACTGTCCGGAGACTGAGACCAATCTGCATTGCTGCTGGGTCTCACTCCACTGTGGCTCCCACTATGTTCTTCTCCACAGTAGCTAATTCATTTCAGTAGGTCCGCCTTTGTCTGGCATCTGATCACAGTGAACCCTCTTTGGCAATCGCCTGAAGACTTGTCCTGTTGAAGAAATATGACTCCCAGAAAAAGTTGTAAGTCTGAGCATAGAAAGCTTCAACAGCGCAGACAAAAAAGGGAATCCAATCAACATTGATGGCTTCCTGCGTGCGGAATTTGAATTTTTCTGACCAGGAGCATTTCCCACCTTTACCAGCGGCTTCACTAAGACTTTGTCTTTCATTAATCCATTGTCGAGAAGACCCTCCTCAGTTACAGCCTGCTGCCTGGACCCACTGAAAACCTTTGACTTCCAAAAAAGATTCTAAATTTGAAGGTAACGTTTTAAAATGGTATGACCCTGGCCTTGGATAAGACCCTCTCTCCATCACGGTCAGACTTAAATGTACTGTTGTCCCGGTCACACACAGCCAGATGACCAAGCTGGTGCTTTACACATTTTGGCAATAGTTTTTAAGTTAAACTTCAAACATTCTTAACTCTGGTATCACTGATTTTGGTGCCATTATGTTTGTTTTAAAAGTACTCAATTTCTTTTAAATTGCTTTGTTATGTTTCTTGTGTTGTGTTTTGACTTTATTACTGTTTGAATATTGCATAAATACTTCACACATTGCCTCTAAGTCAAGCCTGTCTGCCTTGTGCCATGGCTATGAAGGGGTTGAGCCCTGGATTATTTAGCGACTTTAATGGTTGAGTTCTCATTTCAAGGGGCCCAGAGCAAGGGTAAGACCTGTGCTAGTTGCCGTTCCACCCAGCCCATCAGAGCAACAATGTGCTCTGTACTCCCACATCAGGCCTTAGACTTCCATACTGGGGGTCTACAACAGCCCAGCATAAGTCCACTAGGGTTTCACTCTATTGTGTCTGGCTACCATACCACACGTAGGGAACCAGACCTCTAGTAGTGCACCCTTCACTCACTTAGGACCTGATGAAGTGTCACATGACTCGTTAGAAGCGACTAGGGCACAAAACATGTTGACCCATTACACTGCAATAGCCCTCTAGGAACATTGCATCCACGCAGGGCTTCCACACAAGTTTAAACTAAACTGGAACTACCTGAACCATTAAAATATTTTCTGAACAGGACTGCTTCAAACTCACTACCTGTGCACTACACTGTCCTTGCCCTCTTACCAGCACGCACCCCACAGCTTCTTCTAAAGGTCTCCGCCAAAGAGGCCCGTTTACTGGAGCCCTTCGGGCATTGCAGCGCCGGCCCGACGAGGTGCAGTGCCCAATGATGAAGCATGACATCCTTCGGGTTGTGTGAGGGCATCACGAAGAAAGACCTGCTCTTTCCCTTGTCCCTTTGTTAGGAACTGCACACCCCTCTGTAACATAGTTATATTGGAGCCTCGTGTGCAGGACCTGGTTTAAATAACGGCTCCTGGTCCCCCCCTCTTTTTTTGACATCAGTGATTTTGGTGTCATTATGTTTGTTAAAAATTACTCCATTTTTCTAAATTGGTTTGTTATTTTTCTTGTGTTGTGTTTTGCCTTTATTACTGTTTGAATATTGCATAAATACTTCACACATTGCCTCTAAGTCAAGCCTGTGTGCTTTGTGCCATAGCTACGAAGGGGTTGAATCCAGGATTATTTAGGGATTTTAATGGTTGAGTTCTAATTTCAAGGGGCCCAGAGCAAGGGTAGGACCTGTGCTAGTTGCCGTTCCACCCAGCCCATCAGAGCAACAATGTGCTCTGTACTCCCACATCAGGCCTTAGACCTCCATACTGGGGGTTTAAGACAGCCCAGCATAGGTCCACTAGGGTTTCACTCTATTGTGTCTGGCTACCATACCACACGTAGGGAACCAGACCTCTAGTAGTGCACCATTCACTCACTTAGGTCCTGATAAAGTGTCACACGACTCGTTATAAGTGACTAGGGCACAAAACATGTTGACCCATTACACTGACATAGCCCTCTAGGAACATTGCATCCACGCAGGGCTTCCACACAAGTTTTAACTAAACTGGAACTACCTGAACTAGTAAAACATTTTCTGAACATGACTGCTCCAGACTTATTTTAAAACTCACTACCTGTGCACTACACTGTCATTGCCCTCTTACCAGTATGCACCCCACGGCTTCTTCAAAAGATCTCCGCCAAAGAGACCCATTTACTGGAGCCCGTCGGGCATTGCAGCTCCGGCCCGACGAGGAGCAGAGCCCAGTGATGACCACACCTAGGGAACCAGACCCCTAGTAGTGCACCATTCACTCACTTAGGTCCTGATGAAGTGCCACACAACTCGTTAGGAGCGACTAGGGCACAAAACATGTTGACCCATTACACTGCAATAGCCCTCTAGGAACATTGCATCCACGCAGGGCTTCCACACAAGTTTTAACTAAATTGGAACTACCTGAACCATTAAAACATTTTATGAACAGGACCGCTTCAAACTCACTACCTGTGCACTACACTGTCCTTGCCCTCTTACCTGCACGCACCCCACGGCTTCTTCAAAAGATCCCCGCCAAAGAGGCCAATTTACTGGAGCCCATCGGGCATTGCAGCACCGGCCCGATGAGGTTCAGAGCCCAATGATGAAGCATGACATCCTTCGGGTTGTGTGAGGGCATCACGAAGAAAGACCTGCTCTTTCCCTTGTCACTTTGTTAGGAACTGCACACCCCTCTGTAACATAGTTATATTGGAGCCTCATGTGCAGGACCTGGTTTAAATAATGGCTCCTGGTCCCCCCTCTTTTATTTGACATCAAGGATTTTGGTGTCATTATGTGTGTTAAAAATTACTCCATTTTTCTAAATTGGTTTGTTATTTTTCTTGTGTTGTGTTTTGAGTTTATTACTGTTTGAATATTGCATAAATACTTCACGCATTGCCTCTAAGTCAAGCCTGTGTGCTTTGTGCCACAGCTACGAAGGGGTTGAGCCCAGGATTATTTAGGGACTTTAATGGTTGAGTTCTCATTTCTCTCAACTAATAACCCAATATCTCACACTGTGGTTCAGCAGTGGGATCCAGGATTCATGTTTTGCAGTATCATTAAGTGATATGAGATGAAACAAAAAATCCCTTTTATAATCTGACCACAAAATCAATTTATGATTTTAAAATTATCCGCCCAATTTTAATTTTTACCCTAAATTCCAATCATATTCCGATATTTTGCACCTGCAATTTGTGCAAGCATGGAGGTGGATCTCAGCAACACTGAGAGACTCAGCATGGCAGAGATAAGGAGGTTGTGCAAGAAGAGGGGGGACTGGAGATGACAAAGGGCTTCAAGGAGCTGGAGTACTAGATAGCCCTCTGAATCTGGAAGGAGGTCTGCATACTGCAGTCTGTCTTACAGGAGTCAAAGGATGTTAGTGAGGAGGGTGAGGGTGAGTTTGAAAAAGCAGAGGAGGAGGAATATTTAGTTGCCCCAGAGCCAGGGGAAGAGGAGGAAGATCCTGCAGTATCCCTGGAGCTAGAGGAGGAAAGGATGCCCATAAGAGTGAAGCTAACTGTTTCGTCCACAGCCGGGAGCAGATTGTCCTCCCCCAGCCTCGCCCCCACAGAATTGGGGGACAGGAAGGCAGAGAGGGCCTTAAAATTACAGCTGGCTACCCTAACCCTGGAGAAAAATCTGCTGGCCCTACATGTAGAAAAGAAAAGGGCAAAAGCAGAGCACAGGTAGCCCTGCAGGAGGAAAGGTTATCCTTGGCTATCAAGACGAAGAATTCCCTACTGCCCATGAGATGAGCCAGGAAAACATGGACTTGAATGCAAAGACAATCTTTAGGTCCAATGAGGATTGTGGCAGTGAAAATGATGTGCCTAGAGTAGGTAGAGGGGTCCACATCCCCAAAATCCTGGTGCCTAGCTTTGTGGTGGGGGATGCCATTTAGTGGTTTGAGCTCTATGAGGTGGCATTGTGTATGCATTGATTCTTAGAAGAGGAGGGCTGGGACTTGCTTGTGGAAGTGCATGCCCAATAGGGGGAAGGTTATGTTACTGGCCCTTAAGAAACCTGATAGTATGAAATATGCCCCAACGAAGGAAGCACTTGCTGTGAAGTCTGGTTTGATACCAGAAAGGCATCACCTGAAATTCAGGGACTGCCAGAAGCAGTCCTGCCAATCATGGACTGATTTTCTGTATTACTCTGAAAGGCACTGGAAGGTTGGATGAAGGGCAGCAAATTAAATGATTTTGGTGGGCATTACAATTTGATAATGAAGGAGCACATGTCCAGGAGTTTTTTTCAGAGTTGAACTTAAACATTATTGGGCCCCAGTGAGCTTGGAAAGAAAGCTGACCTCTGGAATGGTATCACAATTTCCACAAAGATCCCGGGGGGTTAGGCCCAAAACGCTGGACTGGGTCCTTACCTGATGAACGATGGGGGAACAGGTTCAATGAAAAGGGGTTATCTAAAGGCCCTCAAAAGAATTTGAGGGGGAGGTGTACCAATCTAATCCTGACCATAGGAAGGAAGTGATTTGTGGGAAGAAACCCACAGGATTTTTTTCCATCCCAAGTATTATTAGAGCTACTAGTTAGGGCTCAAGAAGGGGGGTGACATCTACCCCAGCAAGAAATAGTCCCTCTGATAGGCCTACCCTGTGTATTACCACTGTAGTGTTGGCGGGAAGTTGCCCCGTTCATTTTTGGATGGAATCCAGAGGTTACGCTAATGTCCTTGAGCGACGAAGATATGTTGCCTAAGGCTCTCATGGCTGAAAACACTAAAAAGTACATGCAGTGCCTTACCCTGAATAGGAAGAGGGTGAAAGCTCTCAGAGACACAGGGGCCAGCATTACTACTGTAAGGTGCCATCATTTGTCCTCAGAGCAGAGTATAGCTCATTAAGTCTGCCGAGTTGTGACAGCTGACAACCAAGTGATTTATTGAGTGTGAGGTTCTCCAAAATTTACTTTTAGTTCAGCACTGCCTATTGATTGTCTGCTGGAGAATGACCTAGACCACACTATCTGCAAGGAATTGGAACTTAGGTCTCATCTGGAGTTGTTGGGTTACCTGAGTGCGTGCCTTACCACAGCCCATGGCAGCCCAACAGGGAAGTTAGAAGGACCTGTAGCCTGCAACAGTGGCCTAGGCGCCTGCTAGGAAGAAGAGGGGCAAAGAGCATCAGAATCCTGCCCCTGATGGTCCTACATTCTGAAAGGAGGCTAAGCCTGAGAGTGGTCGAACAACATATCATTAGCAATGCTTACAAGTGCTCTGGTAGGAAAGCCAGCAGTTTACTTCATCCTCATAAGAACTTCATAAGGTGAGAGTTCAGTGATATTACTAGGGGTGCTTCTTGAACTCATCAATATGAATGGCAAAAAATCTGGCCATTTCAGAGACATAGGATTGAAACCTTTGATAGCTTTGACATGAGAACACCATTCATTCTCTCAACTAATTCTGATGCTTTTGGTCGACAACTACAATTAAACATCGGATCTGTTTTTAAAGGGTCGCACAAAATTCTGATAAAAATTTTTTTTAAAATAGGTCCTCGATCTGATTCTAAGGAAGATGGCAGACTAAGTCATTGGATCCACTTCCTCAACAATAGCCTAGCTACGGTCAGGCTGTCCCATCTCCTAATCGTAAAAGCCTCTACCCAGCATGGAAACAAACAGACAAGAACTAGAATGTAACATAACTTATTTCACTTGGGCATTTCATCGAAATTAATCTGTGTTCTTGTAAAGGGGCCTAACAACTGACCAATATGACTATGTCACTTCAGTCTTTTTACCAAAATTTAATTGCTGAAAAATATCTCCAGCCGCAGTTCTAAAATGTTTATGATTATGTTTATGTATTTATTTTTATATAGCGCATAAATCACCGTTCGGTCTCAGAGCGCTTGCGAAAGGCTGGACTAGAGATAGACAGACAGGGGATTTTACATCAGTTTAAAAGGGCCAAGTTTTAAGATTTTTACAAAAAGTTTTATGATTAAGGTCAGTTCTGATGGACAATGGTAGAGTGTTCCAAGTGGTGGGACCTATTTTGGAAAAGCTTCTATCCCCATTTCTGACCGTCCTAAAAATGTGGATCAAACCAGCCTTTTCTGAAAACATGTCACATGGCATCAAATATAACATGTACAGGACAATAGAAACACCTAACGATATGATTTAAAATGCTGTTCTGTAATACATGTTATCAGGTGACTTCCAGACACACCTTTAATCCATAACATAACAAACAGAAATCAATTTCTCCGGTTCAACATCAGATCCATTTTTTCAATGTATTTTTGACAAAAAACTATTTGCACACCCTTTTTGAGAGTTACATGCTCCAGGTGACTTTAATGTACTGGGAATAAGAGTACAGTATTTTCCAACACCACCATCATATCAGTTGCCAAGGGTGACCATGTCATCTCAGCTGCTATGTGTTGCACATTTACAAATGAAACTTCTTGCGGTAACTGTAGTGCAAGAATACCTCCAAAATCTTTGGTCTAATTCAAAATGGAACTGCGAGAGAATGTTAAGGAACCCTTTTGTGACCAAAACTATCCACATTTTTGGTCTACACCAAACCCATATTAGCTATCTGTCTAACTTGTAACACTCAGTCTATTAGCAATAGAGCCTGCTCTTAAAAGGGGAGCCAATGCTGCAACTTGTGCCGATATTCATCACACAGGTTTGACATTTCAATCATAGATATAACTGTGAAAACAGCATACGCTGATCTCAAGATAACTTGTTGGTATCTAAGATGAGAACCATCTATAAATAAAATGCAATTAGCCAATTCATGTGGCACACCTTAAACATCATGTGTTGGGCTGATACTTCAAAACAAATCAAATCAAATTGTCTTTATTCGGTTTTTCATTGTTTTTGAAATACCATAAAAGTTAATAAAAATACATCAATTTCATAGTCATATTTAAAACCCAATAAAAGCATACAAATTCACAATTTGAATTCCAAATATTAAAAGCTGATTTTGCCAGTATTCATATTGACATTAAACAATTTAAAAAAAACGTATAAACAGCAAAGTGTCAGTTGTGCCTGAATAGATTGTAACTTCTCCAACTTAGTCTAGGGCATTTATCAGAGATTAGAGCGATGTCTAATGCAAAATTTAAGAAAGTAAACTATGGATTTTGTCATGGGTTCAGTTTCCAAGAACTGTAAGGCCAAATAGGCTGAACGACACTGACGCATCCTCAAAACCTTCAAGAGTGGTACTATCCACCGCCTGCGTGGTGGGACATAGAATTTACAAAAAAAGAGTACATGAATAGTGGATTGTAAAGAAATGGAGTTACAGGGACAGGGGGAAAGATTTGTAGACCAGTCATCTTGGGAAGGAAGAGAAATCATACGATGGAACACCTTAAACCTAAAACGGGTCAACAAAAATTTGCCATACTGATTTAGATTGTACTGTAGGTATGGCTGAATGGTAGGAACAAGTTGCATTAGCAGGCATTGCTGTACAGAAGGTTTCCCTATCTCATTTAACAAATGCATTTGAGACAAATGCGACAAACAGGCTATTTTTAAATCTTTTTTGAGAGGTCCAATACTGATGGAGGATCAAAGAAAAATCTTGCAAGTCCAATGTCAGTTAGGAATGACTTAATATAAACCAGCCACCAGATCTTCCCCATATTGTCAAGCTTCATGCAGTCTTGGACAATTGATCTTGTAAGGTAACATTGTTCCGTCGCCCAAATCCTCCGCCACAACATGACTGGTTGGATTTTAATGATGTCCGATATATAGTCCAAACCAAGTTCAAGATGACAACCGTATGTTGTGGTGCTTTTTGGGACTGCCAACAAAAACCTTAGAAATGAATTTTCAATTTTCTGGAGCTGGTCTACGTTCGCCCCACCCCAGACCCCTGCTCCATAGATCGCAATGCTAAGACATTTTGCATTATATATTTTGAGCATTTCAGTCGGGGGTCTCTTGCCCAACCGAAGTGCAAATGCCTTCAATGCAGCAACAGCCCTTAAAAAAGCCAATTTACGCGAGTTGACGGCTTCCCTCCATTTAAAATCCTCATCAATTAAAATCCCTAAATAGGGATATGTTTCCGTTCGTTCAAGGGGGGATTTGTCCACATAAATTTTCTTGTTTTTTTTACGTTTTATGCCAGCATGCATCACGTAGGTCTTTTTTATGTTTACTCTAAGATTCAAGCTGGCCATGAACGAGCAGTACTTATTCAGAACCCGTTGAAGCTGGACTGGGGTTCTGGCAAGGATCACCGCGTCGTCGGCGTATAGTAAGGCTGGTATCTGCCAACGACCGGCTGCTGGGAGATCTTATGCACCCTCTAACATAGCAACCTCTAGCCCATTGGTGTACAGGGTAAATAGGAAAGGGGCCAGCACACACCCTTGTCTGACCCCCTTCTCTACCACAAAACTATCAGTTAGTTGACCTCCAGTCCCAAATCTTACTCTTCCCGTGGCCCCTGAGTAAAGTTCACAGAGAAAATTGACTATTGGGGGGTCAATTCCCATTTGCAGCATAATTGTCCACAACCTTGAGTGGACAACGCAGTCGAATGCTGCTGTTAAATCCACATACACCATATGTAGAGAAGTGTCCTTCACCTCCACATACTTTCCAGCCAGTAATGTCAAGTTTAGGGCCTGATCCATTGTACTCAATCCCGCCCTGAACCCGTATTGCAGATCAGAGATTACTTCTTGATCATTCGTCCACTCCTGGAGACGGTCGAGAAGAATGCGCCCATCCACCTTCCCGAGCGAATCCAGGAGTGAGATGGGTCGGTAACAGGCGGGACTGTTCCTGTCTCCCTTTTTGAAGATGGGGACCAATATCGAGGACGACCAGGAATCGACCAAGCCAACCTCTTTAGCCGCGTTCAGTACGTTGGTGAGTAGCGGGGACCACAAGTCTGAATTATGTTTAAAGAGGTCCACAGGGACCGAATCCGGTCCTGGTGCCTTTCCGGGTTTAGCAGTTTTTATTGCCTTCTCTACCTCGTTTAATGTGAAGTGAAGGGCTAGTGGATATTGCACTTGAGTCAGAGGTTCTGCATGTTCTAGTTCAGGGGCTTCTTTCTCGCTAAAAACCTTAGAGAAGTGTTGCACCCATTCTCCTGCGTCGATAGCGACGTCTAGAGATGGTACATCTACTTTATCTGGTAAAAAAGGAGACTTCACTATCTGCCAAAAGGCTGAGCTGTCCTTTAGGGTGCTACTTCTCTGGAGTTGGACCCATAAGTTGGATTGTAGTTCCTTTTTCCTAGTTCGTAGTGCAAGTGCATAAGCCTTCCTTAGTCTTATGATCTCCTCTCTGTCTCTCTCTACTTTAGCTCGGGCCCTTTTTAAGTTAGTATGTGCTTTTGTGCATTCTGTACTAAACCATCTCTTTCTAGTGCTCTTATTTTGTTTGCATATTCTGGTTAGTTCTTTTCTAATGATTTCGACGATGTCACTATAACTGGCCAAGAACTCAATTGAGGTTGTAGAAGGATCTAGACATCTTTCCATCGCATTTCTACTTGATTTTACTATTTTAGTAGTTATGGCTTCCTGATCTAATTTGCCCCATTTTAGTGTAAAACTGTTTACCCTGTCCAATGTCAGTGCCTGTTGGTCTAACAAGTTTAACTGCACAATATCTCCTCTGTTCTGTGATTTGGGCTCCTGGAGAGCCAGGCTAATGGGGGAATGGTCGCTAAGTGCGTTGTTGATAACTTCAAAGGTCTTAATGCATGAAGCTTTATTAGTGGACACTAAAACATAGTCAATCAGGCTTTTGAGGCCCCTGCCGTGAAAAGTTGGCATAAATTCAACTACAGGTGTTTTTAATTTATTGGCAAACCCCATGTCTAATTCGACCATCGTCATCTGCATTTTATTGCCCTCAGGTGTATGTGTGAAGTGGGTTAAACAGTTTTCATCTTCGTCGATGATCCCACAATTGGGGGTATTGCTCTTATTGCACAAGTGCAGGTTAAAATCTCCACCCCAGACTACTGTGTGAGATTCCTTTACATACTTTATTACAAGATCCTGCACCAGGTGGGAAATCTCACTTAACACCCGGGTTAACTCAAATAAAGTCAAGTTATTGTAAAAGTTGATAATCGTGTAGACCTCTTGTCTATTTCTTCGGAAAGTGATAAGCTGGTAGTTCTGCTCAAGCTTTAAGGGAATTATTTCATAACAGGGCCAGGTCTGATACTTAACTCTGTAACATAAATGCAATCATGTTCATGATCACTTTCACCATTGTCAGAATCTTCACTTGGCATTGGCAAGAGAGTGGAAGTATTCAGGAGATTGCAGTGTCTGACAGAGGCATTCTCATCTGCTAGAATTATTTTTGCAATCAGCTGTTTTTTAAATGCTGAGCTTGAGTGTGTCAGCAAAATCACAACTGAATCAGAGACTAACTCGTTAATTATATAACCAATCACAAACCCCTCACTTTGTTGTATTGCAAGACAAACAGCAGCAATATTTTTCATGCAACCCAGAAGTGTGGTGGTTACAGTCAGTCAGTCAGTCAAAAAATTTACTTTATTTGGTTTATCACAACCATAAAGCATACATATACAAAAATTCTATTAAAATAACGACAGGTTAAAAGTTCATGTGGTTAAAATTTGTTTTAGCATTCATTAATTAAATACTTCCTCCCAGGCCTTATCTGTGGTCTATTTCTATTTTTGGAGCAATTTCTCTACAGAGTTCATGAATTTTACCCCACGGCATATTAGAGTGTTTGAACCTGCTCCCATCCAGCTGGTCACAGCTTGCCTACAGGTACGGATCTGCAGCATGTTAAAAATAGGTTTCAATAAGTTCTTCCTTTTTTCTATGGAAGATTCACATGTACATAGAAGGTGACACAAGGTCTCGCTGTGGTAGTCACATAACCTACAACTTCGTCCCTGATGCGTGCCTTTCCATGATGGGATCAAGTCTTTGGAGCAGTGGTCTCCCATTCTGAGGGCCATGAATTTTGTTTTTAAAGATAGCCGAAAGTGCGCTATGAGGTAGGCTTGAGGTTTTAATTGTTTGTATGAATTTAAAACGGTCCATGCATGGCGTCGCTTGGCCAAAGTCTTTTTATCTTCTACCAAAGATAAGGCTTTTGCATTTAGTTTGCAAATCTTTTTGAAAGCGGATTCTTCCAGTGGTTTCTTCCAGATCTCCTCTATTTTGAGGGTTTCTAGTGATGCTCGCAGATCATTGCCCCATGAGTTGGCTTCATGTCGGTCATATTGTTTTTTAATTTCTTGCCAACATAAGTTGTTTAAAGAGCCCATTTCTGCCGATCTTAATTTCCAGCACCATTTTACTAGAGCAGCTTTCCGTTGGTATATTTGATTTTGTAACCCAAATTCTAGTCTTATTTGGGCCGGGGCTGATCCTTTGTATAGATGGAACACAGATTTGTATATTTTTGTCTGGAGAGTATTTAAAATGGCTGCTTCATTTCCATGCCATATTTCCAGTCCGTATGAGAGTGATGGTAAGACTTGGGCTGCCATTACCTTTAACAGGTGGTCGTATGATGGACATTGCAGTTTATCTTGTATAACTTTGTACGCAAAGCTCAGTGATTGTGCTTTAGCGGTGATGATTCTTTTTTGGTCTGAAAGTGACATGTTTTTACTTATTGTAACTCCCAGATATTTATAAGCTGTTGTTTCCTCGATTTGTCTGCCTTTTGTGTACCATTTAAAAGATCTTCTACTATTGCCCGCTAGTCTCACCACTTTTGTTTTTTTGATGTTTAATTCTAGGCCTTCTCTTTCAAAGTAATCTGTTAATTCTGATATTATTCTTTGTAGGCCTGTTGGCGTTTGACTTAAGACTACAATGTCGTCGGCATATTGGAGAAACTGAATACTTTCGTTGGCTAATTTTGGCGGATGTCCATTTGCATTCTGTAGATGGTTTTTTAGGTCGGCCAGATATATATTAAAAAGGCTTGGGGAGAGCACGCAGCCCTGTTTGAGGCCATTAGTTATATTTAATTCTGCAGATATTCTTCTTCCGTCTCCCAGTTTTATTTTTGCCCATGTTCCGCTATATAGTGCCATTATTGTTTCCATTAATGCCGGCGGTAGACCCCAAAGATCCAGTTTTTTCCATAGGCGTTTTCTGGGGACTCGGTCGAAGGCGGCTTTCAGGTCTATATAGCAGGCTATTAATCCAGTCTTTCTTTTCCCTGCTCCTTCGATTAGTAACGACAGTGCTGACAAGTTGGTTAAGCAGCCCATGCCTTCCCTGAAACCGGTTTGGAATTTAGGTATTATATTATTGTCTTTTATCCAGAATTGAAGTAGGGACAATATACAGGATGAGAAAAGCTTAGCCTCCACATCAATTAAGGCTATTAATCTGTAATTCCCGGGTTCCATTCTACATCCACTTTTATGAATTGGGTGGAAGATGTTTCCTTGCCAGGACGGTGGGATCTTTTTTCTTTGTGAATATAATTAAATAGTGGAGTCAAGTATTTTGGCCAGAAGTCGGTGTCATATTTGAATAAGGCATTCGGCATTCCATTTGGGCCAGCTGCTCCTTCCACTTTCATTTTCCTTATTAGTGCGGTTAGGTGTTTAGTCGTTGTCAACGGTGCTTGTTCCTCTTGGGCAGCGCTTTCCTGCGGGACGTTCTTCCATTGTTCGGGAGCTGTATCTTTTTGTTCTAGATCTTTTAAGTTTTTGATTGTTTCTGTGTTGATTGGATAACTCTGGATGTTGTACAGATTGTTAATATACGCGGCCCATGTTGTTTCACTTATTCCTATATTGGCTTGTTCACCAACTACTTTT
Organism: Lissotriton helveticus; assembly: GCF_964261635.1. Lineage (NCBI taxonomy): Eukaryota > Metazoa > Chordata > Amphibia > Caudata > Salamandridae > Lissotriton > Lissotriton helveticus. The sequence continues at coordinate 777,669,517 of NC_136063.1, read as the reverse complement.
GAGAGTTTATTTATTATGTTCCAAAATTCTCCACTATTTGGAAGTTTACTTGTTCCTAAAAGATCCACCCAGATTTCTTCTGTGTGAGCTTTTTTAGCTTTTCTACAGTCCTCCTTATATTCTTTCCTCATTTTTTGTATGTCGGTATTATCTACTTCGTTTCCTGACCTTCTTTCTGCTGCCCTTATTCTTAATTTTTTCGCAATTTCCCTTTTCTTATCTCTTAGTTTGGTGTTGTACCATGGCTCTTTGTTTGCTTTGTGACCATCAATTACCGGTGTATTTATTGCAAATTTTCCCAGCACAAATTTATGTAGATTTTCCCAATTTGCTATGGGTGATAGATTTTCCATGCCCGTAGGACAGCTTTCATATTCTAACACTGCGTCCATTATCTCCTTTTTTACTGGGCCCTTGCTTTTGAGTTTTTTCAATTTGTATATTTCCGGAATTGCGGAAAGTAATTCTAATTTTGTTTTCTCTTCGGTGTTTAACCTCATTATTGTCTCTTGTGGGAAGTGGTCGCTCTCAGGTCGAGTTTGTATACCAAAATATTCTATGTTCTTTTTTAATTCAATGCTTGTTAGGGTGAAATCAATTATGGAGTTCTTTTTCCCACTGGAGAAAGTAGTTTTGGGAGGTTTGTCTCCCTCCATTTTTCCATTTAGGATTGTTAGACCTAATGTTTCCAGGTCGCTCCAGATATGTGGTGGTTACAGGATCTAATATAGTTGAAAAAAAGACTAACAGCTGTTTTGCTCATCTGCAATGCTGAGTAACTACTGAAAGTGAGAACCTTTGTCTCACATGTAAAAAAATATATAAGTATTTTGCATAATTAGACATTTGAAGAGTGGGAGCAGTACAGAGCTATGTACGAGCTCCAGAAGGCATTCATACATTGATTGACCATGGGCACTTGATCCTTCACATCATTATAACAATGCATCTGTTAAAACTATTCAAAATAGGGGAAAGTTTGGAATCCACTGACAACAGTAGCCAATAATTCCGAAAACAATTCTCACTTCCTTTAGGGTGGTTGGTGGGTTTATTTTCAGATACTTTCCTCCCTCCTTTTTCATTTTCATGACCCGCATAAACAACTTCTTTCTAACAGTATTGCAATTTTGTCAGGAACACTGCATACTCATAATCAACAGTGCAATGGTGCCAAGCTAACAGTCTTCTTTTTCTTAGAATTAATCAAACAGGTCAATAATGTATTGCAACGGTGCTGAGTTACAGGAAAGGTGCAGACTCTTTAAGTCATCTTCGTGATTTAGGATAAAATAGATGGACTCTGCATGTACCCCGTGAAATTTGACACCAGACCATTAATTTATTTTGCAATCTGAATACAAAAGTATACTAGTTATCCTCTTGAAGAGGAACAGAGAAGGGCACTTGGCACCAAACAATAATAGCAAAACATTCCTCATGAGCAGGAATTTGAAACAATATGACAGCAGAATTCGGTACCTTAGGACAACATGGGATAACCATATTATTAACTTTGAGAAAGTCCCGCACTATTCTCCACTTTCCACTCTGTTTCTTCAATCAAATAATCAGAACATTTCTCAGCACTTCTTTTAAGATGCCTTGATCAATTATTTGTTTTTATAACAGGTTTTATTGCCTCATCTGCTTCATGAGTAAGTTTGCAGTGCTGAGTATGCGGTAACACTGCATTAGGCTTTAGTTTAACCTACATTGGCCTGAAGTTTTTATTAGACCAATTTACTTTTTCATCAAATTCCAAAGATCTTCTTTCACTGTTTGCCATAAATCGGGCAGTAAGTCCTCTTTTGTGGTACTTAGGAGAATTCTAATACTTGACTCTTGTGATTTTAGTTTTAATCCTAAATCTTCATCTACCCACATGCAGCTCCTGTCCTCTGGAGATTCACAGGTGCTGACAACATTCCTTCTGTGCTTGCACCCGGTAGGAGCAGCATTTCCTCTACCTCCCACTGGCAGGATCAAAATACTGTTCATTTCTGCCTTGCTTGCATTGAGGGTGGACTGGGCACTCTGGGCCAGCATGACCCACCCTGCTCCAAACATGGGAAAGGGGAGCAGGAAATATGCCAGTTGCTCCAATATTTACTTTGACCCAGGGGATGGAGTCCCTGACAGAGTGTTGCATTGGGCCCAGGGCCAGTGCTCTATTTAAAAGGTATATGGTAACTAAGTGTAATTACATTTGGTACTGACAACTTACCTCTAAATTCCTAGTATATGATAAGGCATGTGGATTTAGAGATCCAGTTTTACGTGTACACTGATGTGTTGTCTGCTGTCATTTTAAAGGCAGACCTGCTTTACAGACTCCTTTTAAAATATGACTTTTTTTTAAAGCAGAAAAGCAGGAACGTTGTAAAACATGTTTTAAATGACCTGGAGACGCAAAAACTGCCCATTTCATTTGTTTATCGTTGTAGTACATTAGCTCCATAGGCTAACATGTGAATGCTTTATTCAAATTTAATAAAGCCTAATATTTGACAGGAGTGAGCTTAAATAATAATTCTGAGTATCAAATTAATAGTTGCAATAATTCCAACAACTTTGCCAAGGTTAGATGTATTATAACTATTGCAGGATAGTAGTGTTAAGACTGATTTCCTAAAGGTACCTAACATCAACCCTGTAGCAGCCTCTTCTGATTTGCCAGCTATTTGACAGGCTGAGCCAAGCTTCCATATTAAGGGGTGAAGTGGCCAGGGCTGAGACAAAGAAGATGGGTGGGAGAAGATCTATTGCAGCAGATGCCAAGACAGGAAGGGGTCTGGGTAGCCAAACTAGTCTTCAAACGGAGAAAGACAGTGAGGATAGGAACCAGGCCCACCGCCACTTCCTGCCTCCCCAGCCAGATGGTATCCCCTGTAATTGAATCAGGAGAGGGGCTGGATGGAGAGCTTAGGGAACAGTTAGCCACACCTGTGGGTTGGGTTAGCCAGACCTGCACATCAAAGAAAGTTTCTCCATTTTGATTTTTATGGAACAGATATATCCAGGGCGGTAAAACATGCCACACTTCTAAGACGCTTTCATCACAGAGAGTGGCTTAGCTGTACCCCATTGGTCAAGGGTACCCCATTCTTGCCGGTCCAGAAACCTGGATAAATATGGGAGAGCTGCCTGGCCACTCAGATCCATGCCTGAACCTGAAAGGACTGCACCTGCTGCACATTCTGGGCTTCACAAAAGAGGACTTTGACTTGCTTTAAAGGAGTTAAAAGAGCATTGAGAAGTCACCTGCACCAAGTCCACCAAGAAGAACCCAACTGACCAGAGTCTGATGGACTTTTCTGGATTTGGCCAGATGCATTTTGGGAACTGTAGTTCCAACTCTCCACGGAGCAACTCTGACTCTCCAGAACCTTGGCTGGTGTTGTGAACACTTCAAGGCCCCCAAAAAGTGTTTGTAAAGAGGAAGATCCAAAAGTTTGGAATCATTTGAAGAATTTTTGCAAAAAAGCTCCATAAGGTGACCAACCTGTTGTCAAGAGTCAAGGCGAGACTCAGCTTGAACTTCAGGGTTGCTCCTCGGAAAGCTACAGCGCTCTTCACCATTAACGAGAACTAAGACCTCCAAGAACCATGAGTCTTTGTGCTGAAGCAAGCTACCGTCATTGAACTGCAACCCGGTCTGCCGAGGTAAGGCGGTCGACGTGGATAGAAAAAAAAAAAGGTGACTACTTGCAAAGGTAATGTTTTGACCACCCCAACCACCCCAACATATCCAACCCGCACTCCATCACGGTCGGCCTGAAATTATTACTTGGTTCTGGTCAAGCATGAGCAGACGCTCCTAGGTAGCACTTTAGGCTTTGAAGCCTTTGAACCTGGATTTTTACATTTAATATTCAAACATTTATATCTTCTGTTTCTTACAATAGATTTTTGTCATTTTGGTGTCATTGTAAGGAGAAAAATATTTCCTATTTTTATAAATTGACTTTGAATTAAGCTTGACTGCTCATGAGCCAAGCTACCAAGGGTTGAGTAAGGATTCATTTATTGACTGGACCTTATTTGTGTTTTTCGTGTTACTAATAGCTGTAGTTACCTACCTGTACCTACTAAGAAGCAGCCTTTTAACTCTATCTATCTATCTATCTATCTATCTATCTATCTATCTATCTATCTATCTATCTATCTATCTATCTATCTATCTATCTATCTGTCTATCTATCTATCTATCTATCTTCAACCGTGCGAGGCAGGGGGTTGGCCAAAGGGTCTGGCCTGTGACCAGACCATGCGATCAGCCCCCCACATGCAGCCTACCCCACTCCATCCATGGTCTTTGGCTTTGTGCAGTGGGTCTTGGTCACAAGGCCTGGCCTGCAGTTAGGCTCTGTGAACAAGCTCCCAAAGGCAGCCAACCAAGAAGAGGAAAATGCAGCCCCCTCCCCAGACCTTCTTTAAGGGAGGAGGTACATGTCCCCCCACCCAGGCCATTTTAGGCCCAAGGACCCAATCCCTTGGGGCCCACAACTGGATTTGTGCGGAGGGGGCATGCAGCCCCAGCTCCCCAGGCCAATTATATCCTACGAATCCCATTCCCAGGGCCTGGCCAGGAAAGGGTGGGTGCCCTGAAGCATCTAGAGCATTACCTCATCACTGCATCTGTGATGGGGGCAGTGGGAGGAGGCCAAATGGCCCCATGGCGCAGTCATCTCTCCGCACCCAACAGGAGCTGGCATTGCTCCCACCATCAGGGAGCATTTAAAAATGCTGCTTCTTGTGGGCGGCATAAATATTCAGGTCTGTTTCCCTGCCCGCATCACTGTAGCAGGGAAACAGATCTGAAGTTCTCTACCTGCAGGCGGGAGCATTTTTAAAGCTCCTGTCAGCTGGAAGAAGACTTCATATTTGCTCTTGCTTTTATATATAAATTCACTGAAAATAATAAAGGATACAAGACATTATAGTTAGGTTCAGATTTTACACACACAAAACCATAGAAATGTAGCAGTTATAGTTAAAGATATATCAAGTAACTATATTGTGCTCTATGGTAAACTAAAACTTGTGCATCCGTCATGCAGTTTTCTCATCAGTAATTTTACAGGAAAATGTTGCAGTGATATCAATGATGTCATGGAAGGTTTCATGAGTTATGTAATATGTGGGGTCATTAGCAGTGCATGGCGCGGGTGTGAGTTATAGTTACCTTAGGGCAAAATTTATGGTTACTTGAGATAACTCTAACTATAACGACTGAATTCCTATGGTCTATAACTACCCTGTAACCATTTTTTAATTCTAATTCCTAACTACAACGCCCCTGTAACTTCTACGATGTTTTTTACCATAAAGTATTATTTAATTACCATCCGTTAATCTAACCACCACCAGGTGTGGCAGGGGGTTGGCAAAAGTGCCTGGCATATGACTGGGCCTAGAGGCCAACCCCTGCATGCAGCCACCCTCACGCCATGCACAGTATTCGGCCGTACACAGCAGAGGTTGGCTACAAAGACTGGACTGTGGCTAGGCTCTGTGACCAACCCTCCAGAGGCACCCAACCTGGGAGGGATTTCTGTTCAAGGGACCCCACCTCCCTGGGCCTGGCACATTCTTTAGGGGAGGGGGCCATGCCCCCCCTCCCTGGGCAATCATTTGCCACAGTGACCTCATTCCCCAGGGCCCACAATTGGATTTATGGGGAAGGGAGCATGCAGCCCCCCTCCATGGGTCATTTCAGCCTGGAGAACCCACCTTCTGGGGCCTGGCCATATTGTAAATGGGGACGGGGCACGCAGTCTTTCTCCCTGGTTCAATTTGGCCCCGGGGACCCCATTCCCTAGTGACTGGCAAAGAAAGGGTGGGTGCCCTGAAGCCCATCCAGGGCACCCGCCGCATCCTTGATGGTAGCCACGCTGGAAGCCCCAAGGCTGCCTGCAGTCCCAGCCAGCTCCCAACATACAGCAGGAGGCAGCATTGCTCCCATCCTCAGGGGGCAGCTAAAAATGTTGCTGTCTATGGGCAGGAGCAAATTTCACATCAGTTTTCCTGCCCACATCACTGTGGGAAGGGACAGAGATCTGAAGTTTGCTCCCAGGTGAAGGGAGCATTTTTAAAGCTCCCGCCAGCTAGGAGCGAACTTCATGTCTGCTCTCGCTTGGTAAAAACTTTGAAATTCCTGCTGCCAAATGAGAGTAAAACACACAGTTGATGGACAGAATGTAGAACAATGTCATACATTCACCCCAGTACAAGGATCTGGGCCTAAATCCATCGTTTTTTGCACTCCACACCACCCTGGGTTAGACACTGGCTATATGCAAATCAGCTCTGACCCTGTGCCTCATGGGAACAGTCCAGTCCGAACTACCAAGCCATGTCTTTCCCAGACCGGAATCAAGCATCCAAGGACCGGTTTCTGGCTATCAGCCTTCATTCAGCCTGGATAGCTTGACTCCAGTGGTGTGGAGAGCCTGGGACTCACGTCTGAGCATTCCCAGCCCACTCAGGGTGAAATTGCAAAAAACACAGTTGATGGACAGAATGTAGAACAGTGTCATACATTCACCCCAGTACAAGGATCTGGGCCTAAATCCATCGTTTTTTTGCACTCCACACAACCCTGGGTTAGACACTGGCTATATGCAAATCAGCTCTGACCCTGTGCCTCATGGGAACAGTCCAGTCCGAACTACCAAGCCATGTCTTTCCCAGACCGGAATCAAGCATCCAAGGGCCGGTTTCTGGCTATCAGCCTTCATTCAGCCTGGATAGCTTGACTCCAGTGGTGTGGAGAGCCTGAGACTCACGTCTGAGCATTCCCAGCCCACTCAGGGTGAAATTGCAAAAAACACAGTTGATGGACAGAATGTAGAACAATGTCATACATTCACCCCAGTACAAGGATCTGGGCCTAAATCCATCGTTTTTTTGCACTCCACACCACCCTGGGTTAGACACTGGCTATATGCAAATCAGCTCTGACCCTGTGCCTCATGGGAACAGTCCAGTCCGAACTACCAAGCCATGTCTTTCCCAGACCGGAATCAAGCATCCAAGGACCGGTTTCTGGCTATCAGCCTTCATTCAGCCTGGATAGCTTGACTCAAGTGGTGTGGAGAGCCTGGGACTCACGTCTGAGCATTCCCAGCCCACTCAGGGTGAAATTGCAAAAAACACAGTTGATGGACAGAATGTAGAACAGTGTCATACATTCACCCCAGTACAAGGATCTGGGCCTAAATCCATCGTTTTTTTGCACTCCAAACAACCCTGGGTTAGACACTGGCTATATGCAAATCAGCTCTGACCCTGTGACTCATGGGAACAGTCCAGTGCGAACTACCAAGCCATGTCTTTCCCAGACCGGAATCAAGCATCCAAGGACCGGTTTCTGGCTATCAGCCTTCATTCAGCCTGGATAGCTTGACTCCAGTGGTGTGGAGAGCCTGGGACTCACGTCTGAGCATTCCCAGCCCACTCAGGGTGAAATTGCAAAAAACACAGTTGATGGACAGAATGTAGAACAATGTCATACATTCACCCCAGTACAAGGATCTGGGCCTAAATCCATCGTTTTTTTGCACTCCACACCACCCTGGGTTAGACACTGGCTATATGCAAATCAGCTCTGACCCTGTGCCTCATGGGAACAGTCCAGTCCGAACTACCAAGCCATGTCTTTCCCAGACCGGAATCAAGCATCCAAGGACCGGTTTCTGGCTATCAGCCTTCATTCAGCATGGATAGCTTGACTCCACTGGTGTGGAGAGCCTGGGAGTCACGTCTGAGCATTCCCAGCCCACTCAGGGTGAAATTGCAAAAAACACAGTTGATGGACAGAATGTAGAACAATGTCATACATTCACCCCAGTACAAGGATCTGGGCCTAAATCCATTGTTTTTTTGCACTCCACACCACCCTGGGTTAGACACTGGCTATATGCAAATCAGCTCTGACCCTGTGCCTCATGGGAACAGTCTAGTCCGAACTACCAAGCCATGTCTTTCCCAGACCGGAATCAAGCATCCAAGGACCGGTTTCTGGCTATCAGCCTTCATTCAGCCTGGATAGCTTGACTCAAGTGGTGTGGAGAGCCTGGGACTCACGTCTGAGCATTCCCAGCCCACTCAGGGTGAAATTGCAAAAAACACAGTTGATGGACAGAATGTAGAACAGTGTCATACATTCACCCCAGTACAAGGATCTGGGCCTAAATCCATCGTTTTTTTGCACTCCAAACAACCCTGGGTTAGACACTGGCTATATGCAAATCAGCTCTGACCCTGTGACTCATGGGAACAGTCCAGTGCGAACTACCAAGCCATGTCTTTCCCAGACCGGAATCAAGCATCCAAGGACCGGTTTCTGGCTATCAGCCTTCATTCAGCCTGGATAGCTTGACTCCAGTGGTGTGGAGAGCCTGGGACTCACGTCTGAGCATTCCCAGCCCACTCAGGGTAAAATTGCAAAAAACACAGTTGATGGACAGAATGTAGAACAATGTCATACATTCACCCCAGTACAAGTATCTGTGCCTAAATCCATCGTTTTTTTGCACTCCACAGCACCCTGGGTTAGACACTGGCTATATGCAAAACAGCTCTGACCCTGTGCCTCATGGGAACAGTCCAGTCCGAACTACCAAGCCATGCCTTTCCCAGACCGGAATCAAGCATCCAAGGACCGGTTTCTGGCTATCAGCCTTCATTCAGCCTGGATAGCTTGACTCCAGTGGTGTGGAGAGCCTGGGACTCACGTCTGAGCATTCCCAGCCCACTCAGGGTGAAATTGCAAAAAACACAGTTGATAGACAGAATGTAGAACAATGTCATACATTCACCCCAGTACAAGGATCTGGGCCTAAATCCATCGTTTTTTTGCCCTCCACACAACCCTGGGTTAGACACTGGCTATATGCAAATCAGCTCTGACCCTGTGCCTCATGGGAACAGTCCAGTCCGAACTACCAAGCCATGTCTTTCCCAGACCGGAATCAAGCATCCAAGGACCGGTTTCTGGCTATCAGCCTTCATTCAGCCTGGATAGCTTGACTCCAGTGGTGTGGAGAGCCTGGGACTCACGTCTGAGCATTCCCAGCCCACTCAGGGTGAAATTGCAAAAAACACAGTTGATGGACAGAATGTAGAACAATGTCATACATTCACCCCAGTACAAGGATCTGGGCCTAAATCCATCGTTTTTTTGCACTCCACACCACCCTGGGTTAGACACTGGCTATATGAAAATCAGCTCTGACCCTGTGCCTCATAAGAACAGTCCAGTCCGAACTACCAAGCCATGTCTTTCCCAGACCGGAATCAAGCATCCAAGGACCGGTGTCTGGCTATCAGCCTTCATTCAGCCTGGATAGCTTGACTCCAGTGGTGTGGAGAGCCTGGGAATCACGTCTGAGCATTCCCAGCCCACTCAGGGTGAAATTGCAAAAAACACAGTTGATGGACAGAATGTAGAACAGTGTCATACATTCACCCCAGTACAAGGATCTGGGCCTAAATCCATCATTTTTTTGCACTCCAAACAACCCTGGGTTAGACACTGGCTATATGCAAATCAGCTCTGACCCTGTGACTCATGGGAACAGTCCAGTGCGAACTACCAAGCCATGTCTTTCCCAGACCGGAATCAAGCATCCAAGGACCGGTTTCTGGCTATCAGCCTTCATTCAGCCTGGATAGCTTGACTCCAGTGGTGTGGAGAGCCTGGGACTCACATCTGAGCATTCCCAGCCCACTCAGGGTGAAATTGCAAAAAACACAGTTGATGGACAGAATGTAGAACAATGTCATACATTCACCCCAGTACAAGGATCTGGGCCTAAATCCATCATTTGTTTGCACTCCACACCACCCTGGGTTAGACACTGGCTATATGCAAATCAGCTCTGACCCTGTGCCTCATGGGAACAGTCCAGTCCGAACTACCAAGCCATGTCTTTCCCAGACCGGAATCAAGCATCCAAGGACCGGTTTCTGGCTATCAGCCTTCATTCAGCCTGGATAGCTTGACTCCAGTGGTGTGGAGAGCCTGGGACTCATGTCTGAGCATTCCCAGCCCACTCAGGGTGAAATTGCAAAAAACACAGTTGATAGACAGAATGTAGAACAATGTCATACATTCACCCCAGTACAAGGATCTGGGCCTCAATCCATCGTTTTTTTGCACTCCACACCACCCTGGGTTAGACACAGGCTATATGCAAATCAGCTCTGACCCTGCGCCTCATGGGAACAGTCCAGTCCGAACTACCAAGCCATGTCTTTCCCTGACCAGAATCAAGCATCCAAGGACCGGTTTCTGGCTATCAGCCTTCATTCAGCCTGGATAGCTTGACTCAAGTGGTGTGGAGAGCCTGGGACTCACGTCTGAGCATTCCCAGCCCACTCAGAGTGAAATTGCAAAAAACACAGTTGATGGACAGAATGTAGAACAGTGTCATACATGCACCCCAGTACAAGGATCTGGGCCTAAATCCATCGTTTTTTTGCACTCCAAACAACCCTGGGTTAGACACTGGCTATATGCAAATCAGCTCTGACCCTGTGACTCATGGGAACAGTCCAGTGCGAACTACCAAGCCATGTCTTTCCCAGACCGGAATCAAGCATCCAAGGACCGGTTTCTGGCTATCAGCCTTCATTCAGCCTGGATAGCTTGACTCCAGTGGTGTGGAGAGCCTGGGACTCACATCTGAGCATTCCCAGCCCACTCAGGGTGAAATTGCAAAAAACACAGTTGATGGACAGAATGTAGAACAATGTCATACATTCACCCCAGTACAAGGATCTGGGCCTAAATCCATCGTTTGTTTGCACTCCACACCACCCTGGGTTAGACACTGGCCATATGCAAATCAGCTCTGACCCTGTGCCTCATGGGAACAGTCCAGTCCGAACTACCAAGCCATGTCTTTCCCAGACCGGAATCAAGCATCCAAGGACCGGTTTCTGGCTATCAGCCTTCATTCAGCCTGGATAGCTTGACTCCAGTGGTGTGGAGAGCCTGGGACTCATGTCTGAGCATTCCCAGCCCACTCAGGGTGAAATTGCAAAAAACACAGTTGATAGACAGAATGTAGAACAATGTCATACATTCACCCCAGTACAAGGATCTGGGCCTCAATCCATCGTTTTTTTGCACTCCACACCACCCTGGGTTAGACACAGGCTATATGCAAATCAGCTCTGACCCTGCGCCTCATGGGAACAGTCCAGTCCGAACTACCAAGCCATGTCTTTCCCTGACCGGAATCAAGCATCCAAGGACCGGTTTCTGGCTATCAGCCTTCATTCAGCCTGGATAGCTTGACTCAAGTGGTGTGGAGAGCCTGGGACTCACGTCTGAGCATTCCCAGCCCACTCAGAGTGAAATTGCAAAAAACACAGTTGATGGACAGAATGTAGAACAGTGTCATACATGCACCCCAGTACAAGGATCTGGGCCTAAATCCATCGTTTTTTTGCACTCCAAACAACCCTGGGTTAGACACTGGCTATATGCAAATCAGCTCTGACCCTGTGACTCATGGGAACAGTCCAGTGCGAACTACCAAGCCATGTCTTTCCCAGACCGGAATCAAGCATCCAAGGACCGGTTTCTGGCTATCAGCCTTCATTCAGCCTGGATAGCTTGACTCCAGTGGTGTGGAGAGCCTGGGACTCACATCTGAGCATTCCCAGCCCACTCAGGGTGAAATTGCAAAAAACACAGTTGATGGACAGAATGTAGAACAATGTCATACATTCACCCCAGTACAAGGATCTGGGCCTAAATCCATCGTTTGTTTGCACTCCACACCACCCTGGGTTAGACACTGGCCATATGCAAATCAGCTCTGACCCTGTGCCTCATGGGAACAGTCCAGTCCGAACTACCAAGCCATGTCTTTCCCAGACCGGAATCAAGCATCCAAGGACCGGTTTCTGGCTATCAGCCTTCATTCAGCCTGGATAGCTTGACTCCAGTGGTGTGGAGAGCCTGGGACTCATGTCTGAGCATTCCCAGCCCACTCAGGGTGAAATTGCAAAAAACACAGTTGATAGACAGAATGTAGAACAATGTCATACATTCACCCCAGTACAAGGATCTGGGCCTCAATCCATCGTTTTTTTGCACTCCACACCACCCTGGGTTAGACACAGGCTATATGCAAATCAGCTCTGACCCTGCGCCTCATGGGAACAGTCCAGTCCGAACTACCAAGCCATGTCTTTCCCAGACCGGAATCAAGCATCCAAGGACCGGTTTCTGGCTATCAGCCTTCATTCAGCCTGGATAGCTTGACTCCAGTGGTGTGGAGAGCCTGGGACTCACGTCTGAGCATTCCCAGCCCACTCAGGGTGAAATTGCAAAAAACACAGTTGATGGACAGAATGTAGAACAATGTCATACATTCACCCCAGTACAAGGATCTGGGCCTAAATCCATCGTTTTTTTGCACTCCACACCACCCTGGGTTAGAGACCGGCTATATGCAAATCAGCTCTGACCCTGTGCCTCATGGGAACAATCCAGTCCGAACTACCAAGCCATGTCTTTCCCAGACCGGAATCAAGCATCCAAGGACCGGTTTCTGGCTATCAGCCTTCATTCAGCCTGGATAGCTTGACTCCAGTGGTGTGGAGAGCCTGGGAATCACGTCTGAGCATTCCCAGCCCACTCAGGGTGAAATTGCAAAAAACACAGTTGATGGACAGAATGTAGAACAATGTCATACATTCACCCCAGTACAAGGATCTGGGCCTAAATCCATCATTTTTTTGCACTCCACACCACCCTGGGTTAGACACTGGCTATATGCAAATCAGCTCTGACCCTGTGCCTCATGGGAACAGTCCAGTCCGAACTACCAAGCCATGTCTTTCCCTGACCGGAATCAAGCATCCAAGGACCGTTTTCTGGCTATCAGCCTTCATTCAGCCTGGATAGCTTGACTCAAGTGGTGTGGAGAGCCTGGGACTCACGTCTGAGCATTCCCAGCCCACTCAGAGTGAAATTGCAAAAAACACAGTTGATGGACAGAATGTAGAACAGTGTCATACATGCACCCCAGTACAAGGATCTGGGCCTAAATCCATCGTTTTTTTGCACTCCAAACAACCCTGGGTTAGACACTGGCTATATGCAAATCAGCTCTGACCCTGTGACTCATGGGAACAGTCCAGTGCGAACTACCAAGCCATGTCTTTCCCAGACCGGAATCAAGCATCCAAGGACCGGTTTCTGGCTATCAGCCTTCATTCAGCCTGGATAGCTTGACTCCAGTGGTGTGGAGAGCCTGGGACTCACGTCTGAGCATTCCCAGCCCACTCAGGGTGAAATTGCAAAAAACACAGTTGATGGACAGAATGTAGAACAATGTCATACATTCACCCCAGTACAAGGATCTGGGCCTAAATCCATCGTTTGTTTGCACTCCACACCACCCTGGGTTAGACACTGGCTATATGCAAATCAGCTCTGACCCTGTGCCTCATGGGAACAGTCCAGTCCGAACTACCAAGCCATGTCTTTCCCAGACCGGAATCAAGCATCCAAGGACCGGTTTCTGGCTATCAGCCTTCATTCAGCCTGGATAGCTTGACTCCAGTGGTGTGGAGAGCCTGGGACTCATGTCTGAGCATTCCCAGCCCACTCAGGGTGAAATTGCAAAAAACACAGTTGATAGACAGAATGTAGAACAATGTCATACATTCACCCCAGTACAAGGATCTGGGCCTCAATCCATCGTTTTTTGCACTCCACACCACCCTGAGTTAGACACTGGCTATATGCAAATCAGCTCTGACCCGGTGCCTCATGGGAACAGTCCAGTCTGAACTACCAAGCCATGTCTTTCTCAGACCGGAATCAAGCATCCAAGGACCGGTTTCTGGCTATCAGCCTTCATTCAGCCTGGATAGCTTGACTCCAGTGGTGTGGAGAGCCTGGGACTCACGTCTGATCATTCCCAGCCCACTCAGGGTGAAATTGCAAAAAACACAGTTGATGGACAGAATGTAGAACAATGTCATACATTCACCCCAGTACAAGGATCTGGGCCTAAATCCATCGTTTTTTTGCACTCCACACCACCCTGGGTTAGACACAGGCTATATGCAAATCAGCTCTGACCCTGCGCCTCATGGGAACAGTCCAGTCCGAACTACCAAGCCATGTCTTTCCCAGACCGGAATCAAGCATCCAAGGACCGGTTTCTGGCTATCAGCCTTCATTCAGCCTGGATAGCTTGACTCCAGTGGTGTGGAGAGCCTGGGACTCACGTCTGAGCATTCCCAGCCCACTCAGGGTGAAATTGCAAAAAACACAGTTGATGGACAGAATGTAGAACAATGTCATACATTCACCCCAGTACAAGGATCTGGGCCTAAATCCATCGTTTTTTTGCACTCCACACCACCCTGGGTTAGAGACCGGCTATATGCAAATCAGCTCTGACCCTGTGCCTCATGGGAACAGTCCAGTCCGAACTACCAAGCCATGTCTTTCCCAGACCGGAATCAAGCATCCAAGGACCGGTTTCTGGCTATCAGCCTTCATTCAGCCTGGATAGCTTGACTCCAGTGGTGTGGAGAGCCTGGGAGTCACGTCTGAGCATTCCCAGCCCACTCAGGGTGAAATTGCAAAAAACACAGTTGATGGACAGAATGTAGAACAATGTCATACATTCACCCCAATACAAGGATCTGGGCCTAAATCCATCGTTTATTTGCACTCCACACCACCCTGGGTTAGACACTGGCTATATGCAAATCAGCTCTGACCCTGTGCCTCATGGGAACAGTCCAGTCTGAACTACCAAGCCATGTCTTTCCCAGACCGGAATCAAGCATCCAAGGACCGGTTTCTGGCTATCAGCCTTCATTCAGCCTGGATAGCTTGACTCCAGTGGTGTCGAGAGCCTGATACTCACGTCTGAGCATTCAAAGCCCACTCAGGGTGAAATTGCAAAAAACACAGTTGATGGACAGAATGTAGAACAATGTCATACATTCACCCCAGTACAAGGATCTGGGCCTAAATCCATCGTTTTCTTGCACTCCACACCACCCTGGGTTAGACACAGGCTATATGCAAATCAGCTCTGACCCTGTGCCTCATGGGACCAGTCCAGTCCGAACTACCACGCCATGTCTTTCCCAGACCGGAATCAAGCATCCAAGGACCGGTTTCTGGCTATCAGCCTTCATTCAGCCTGGATAGCTTGACTCCAGTGGTGTGGAGAGCCTGGTACTCACGTCTGAGCATTCAAAGCCCACTCAGGGTGAAATTGCAAAAAACACAGTTGATGGACAGAATGTAGAACAATGTCATACATTCACCCCAGTACAAGGATCTGGGCCTAAATCCATCGTTTATTTGCACTCCACACCACCCTGGGTTAGACACTGGCTATATGCAAATCAGCTCTGACCCTGTGCCTCATGGGAATAGTCCAGTCCGAACTACCAAGCCATGTCTTTTCCAGACCGGAATCAAGCATCCAGGACCGGTGTCTGGCTATCAGCCTTCATTCAGCCTGGATAGCTTGACTCCAGTGGTGTGGAGAGCCTGGGACTCACGTCTGAGCATTCCCAGTCCACTCAGGGTGAAATTGCAAAAAACACAGTTGATGGACAGAATGTAGAACAATGTCATACATTCACCCCAGTACAAGGATCTGGGCCTAAATCCATCGTTTTTTTGCACTCCACACCACCCTGGGTTAGTCACTGGCTATATGCAAATCAGCTCTGACCCTGTGCCTCATGGGAACAGTCCAGTCCGAACTACCAAGCCATGTCTTTCCCAGACCGGAATCAAGCATCCAAGGACCGGTTTCTGGCTATCAGCCTTCATTCAGCCTGGATAGCTTGACTCCAGTGGTGTGGAGAGCCTGGGACTCACGTCTGAGCATTCCCAGCCCACTCAGGGTGAAATTGCAAAAAACACAGTTGATGGACAGAATGTTGAACAATGTCATACATTCACCCCAGTACAAGGATCTGGGCCTAAATCCATCGTTTTTTTGCACTCCACACCACCCTGGGTTAGACACTGGCTATATGCAAATCAGCTTTGACCCTGTGCCTCATGGGAACAGTCCAGTCCGAACTACCAAGCCATGTCTTTCCCAGACCGGAATCAAGCATCCAAGGACCGGTTTCTGGCTATCAGCCTTCATTCAGCCTGGATAGCTTGACTCCAGTGGTGTGGAGAGCCTGGGACTCACGTCTGAGCATTCCCAGCCCACTCAGGGTGAAATTGCAAAAAACACAGTTGATGGACAGAATGTAGAACAATGTCATACATTCACCCCAGTACAAGGATCTGGGCCTAAATCCATCATTTTTTTGCACTCCACACCACCCTGGGTTAGTCACTGGCTATATGCAAATCAGCTCTGACCCTGTGCCTCATGGGAACAGTCCAGTCCGAACTACCAAGCCATGTCTTTCCCAGACCGGAATCAAGCATCCAAGGACCGGTTTCTGGCTATCAGCCTTCATTCAGCCTGGATAGCTTGACTCCAGTGGTGTGGAGAGCCTGGGACTCACGTCTGAGCATTCCCAGCCCACTCAGGGTGAAATTGCAAAAAACACAGTTGATGGACAGAATGTTGAACAGTGTCATACATTCACCCCAGTACAAGGATCTGGGCCTAAATCCATCGTTTTTTTGCACTCCACACCACCCTGGGTTAGACACTGGCTATATGCAAATCAGCTTTGACCCTGTGCCTCATGGGAACAGTCCAGTCCGAACTACCAAGCCATGTCTTTCCCAGACCGGAATCAAGCATCCAAGGACCGGTTTCTGGCTATCAGCCTTCATTCAGCCTGGATAGCTTGACTCCAGTGGTGTGGAGAGCCTGGGACTCACGTCTGAGCATTCCCAGCCCACTCAGGGTGAAATTGCAAAAAACACAGTTGATGGACAGACTGTAGAACAATGTCATACATTCACCCCAGTACAAGGATCTGGGCCTAAATCCATCGTTTTTTTGCACTCCACACCACCCTGGGTTAGACACTGGCTATATGCAAATCAGCTCTGACCATGTGCCTCATGTGAACAGTCCAGTCCGAACTACCATGCCATATCTTTCCCAGACCGGAATCAAGCATCCAAGGACCGGTTTCTGGCTATCAGCCTTCATTCAGCCTGGATAGCTTGACTCCAGTGGTATGGAGAGCCTGGGACTCACGTCTGAGCATTCCCAGCCCACTCAGGGTGAAATTGCAAAAAACACAGTTGATGGACAGAATGTAGAACAATGTCATACATTCACCCCAGTACAAGGATCTGGGCCTAAATCCATCGTTCTTTGCACTCCACACCACCCTGGGTTAGACACTGGCTATATGCAAATCAGCTCTGACCCTGTGCCTCATGGGAACAGTCCAGTCCGAACTACCAAGCCATGTCTTTCCCAGACAGGAATCAAGCATCCAAGGACCGGTTTCTCCTTTCTAATTGCGACCAGGCCACTGGGGATGGGGTACCCAGGGCTGAAATGTGTCCAGGAGGGGGGCAGTATGCCCCCATCCCAGTATTTATAAGGCCCGGCCCGACGGTTGGGGACCCCATAGCTGAAATTTGCCTGGTGATGCGGGCAGCATGCATCCCCTACCCATTTTGAATATTGTGTGTGCTGCAGAGGATGGGGTTGCACACACCCAGCCACCCAAATACATGTATTTCCTCCCCCAAAGGCCTGGGTCACCTGGGGGGCATATAAATGTAAGCAGAGGAAATTGTGCTTGTTTTTTTACATTTTTCCCAGACCCACACAAGCATTCACACCCCCACTCACACAACCACTCACACACATTCATACACCAATACAGACGCTCACCCACCTACTCAGAAACCCAGAAAACCTCTCACTTACCCACTCAGACACCTATACAGTCACTCACAAAGCTAGTCAGAGACCCAGAAACCTCTCACACATCCATTTACGCACTCATACAGCCACTAAAACCCCTACTTAAAGTCCCATAGAATAGCTCATCCATCTATTCACAGACCCACAGAGGCACTCATACACCCATGTACAGTCATACAGCTAGTGACACACCCACTCTCAGACCCACACAGCCACGTACACACACACTCATACACCCAGCACATACTCACACACACACACACACTTACAACTCACACAACCACTCATAGAACCATACTGCTAGTCACACAGCCATTCAGAGACCTAGAAAACTACTCACATACCCATTCACACACCCATACAGACACTCACTCAACCCAGGCCCCAGTGGCAGTGCTCTCCCCTAAATCTATTACTTTACCCCCCTAAAAAGTCCTTAGTATATAATGCCAGTGGTACCCAGGGCATGGGTGGTAAAGTGGTCTCAGGGGCTTTCAGCACCGATTGTGCCACCCTGAGTGACCCAAACCAACTACTTAAAGAAGGCCTGCCATTACAGAGTGCAGGAGCAGAGCAAACTGCTTGAACTCAACTTTGTCCTCACCATGTGTGGCACAGTAAATGCACGATGTTTGATAAATGCCTATCACCCCTAAGGAAGGCCTCCTAAAGCCCATGAGACAGGGTGCATTATATTAAAGGTATGGACATGTAAGTGCAAGTTTTTATGATCCTATAGAGCCCTTTACCATTAGAGGACACTATAAGTGATAGACGGTTCATAGGATAACATGAGGCTTGTACCCAGGCAAACCCAAGGTTGGCACCTCCATATGGTACTCCCTAAATATGACATGTTTGGCATGGATTCCTCACAGTTTGGCTTTCGTCGTGAACATAGAACCAAAACAGCACTTATCAAAGCCACCAAAGAGATCAGGGCGGTGATGGATCGGGGTGGCACAGCGGTACTGATACTCCTCGATCTGTCAGCCGCCTTTGATACGGTTGACCATTCTCTCTTGCATGAGCGGCTCTAGAGATTAGGAATCGGGGTTCAGCATTGGCCCTGCTGTCCTCCTTTCTTGAAGATAGGAGGCTTAGGGTCTCGGTTGATGCATTCCATTCAGATTCTTAAACCCTTCCTTGTGGAGTGCCACAGGGCTCCTCGCTGAGCCCATCACTCTTCAATGTGTATGTTTCGGAGCTGGCCCCACTAATTCAGACTTTTGGTTTTAGCCTCACATCTTACGCTGACGATACTCAGATTGTGGTAACAGCATACAAAACTGAGACCACCCCACCTTACAATTTCAAAATTGCATGCGTACCATTAATCAATGGATGATTACGCATTGCCTTAAAATAAACTCTGACAAAACAGAGATTCTGATCTTTGGCAATTTACTACTGAATTTGGGCAACCTATGGTGGCCAGTAGAGATGAGCGAGCCCCCAAAACCGATGGTAAAAGTTAAGAATCTGGGGGTGTGGCTGGACCACAAACTTTCTCTTATCCAACACACTAATGCAACGGTTTCGGCCAGTCACTTTCTTATTAAAAAGGTAAGGCAGATCCTTCCATACCTTCTGTCAGAAACAAAAAAAAACGGTAGTGACATCCTTTATCCAGTCAAAACTTGACTACTGTAACGGACTACTGGTAAACGTACAGAAACAATGCCTGAAAAAACTGCAAAGTGTACAGAATTCAGCGGCACGGCTGCTATCTAACATCCCTAGGAACAACTCGGTCACTGCTGAAATTCGAAAGCTGCATTGGCTCCCAGTGGAGCAACAGATTAAATTCAAGGCACTCTCTCTAGCCTACAAAGCCTTGAGTCAAAAAGGCCCTGTCTGCAGAATCTGTTCACATGGTACAAAACTACCAGACACCTTTGTTCCTCCGACACAAAACTTCTGTGTGTGCCAAAAATCCGTACCTTACAATGGGGTGGTCGCAGCTTCCACTTCTACAACACCAAGCTCTAGAATTCTCTTCTATCTGAGCTCAGAAGCGCCCCCACCCTCATCTCCTTTAGAAAAGGCCTGAAAACCTGGCTATTCCAGAACTAGCTGTCAGTGCAGACCCCCGCTGTCCATAGCGCCAAGACACCTCCGGGTATACGTGCGCTTTATAAATCAAAATAACATAACATAACATATGTTAAGCCTTCTCATGCTTGAAATAATCTTGTTACAGGAGTGATGAGGCATGCAACCAGGTGGTTATCTTAGAGGCTTCCCCCCTGGTTGCCCCAGTTTCCTATGTGCTGGCTGACAGCCCATGTTTGCTGCCTCCAAGACAGCCTTCTGTCCTTACAGGTGGCTATTGCATTCCCCGGGACCACCAGACATCGAAGTAACTATCTCCTCTACTTACCTCTGCCATGGCTTGTTGGTTGAAAGTCAGGCAAGTGACCCCTGCACTTGACACTGCATCTAGAGGGAATTCAATCCATCATTTATCCAACATCATCAGCAACTCCATTGTGCTTTTGCATCTTGTTCTCCCGCAGCCCCACTTTAGTGGTAAAAGCAGCTCTCCTACAGCTCCCCTTCAGCTCCAGGGACAGCCAGGACAACTCTGCACCCAGGCTCTAGAGGCCAGGTAAAATTGAGCTGACTGTTGTGGCTTGGTCCTGGGATCTGCATCACCTTTACCTTGTAAGGGTTCCATGCAACTCGACCTGCAAGTGACCAATTGTCACAAGTGTGTTTCCTGTTAAATACAATGATAAACTTTCACTGTATTAATTTGCATTGATTTTATATTGTTTCGAAAATCTATAACTCTGATTATATGCATGCTATTTTGTTTATTGTGGTGTCTAACTTAAGATAACATGCTGCTTTCTTTTTATAAATTGGTGTCTAATTTCATTTGTGTTGGGTCAATTACTTATCGTCCATGTTGGTACTCTGAAATGTTCAACACATGTTCCTCTAGAAAAGCCTGACTGTTCTTTGCAAAACTACCAGGACTGAGCTAAGGATTTATCAGTGTGAAGCAAGTAAAATCCTTGGGGTGTGTGATAGCATTGCATGGTGAAGCTTAAGCACCATCAACACATAATACTCCACCTTCCTACAAGGGGCAAATGGCCACCCTCATCAAGCCATTATAGGCCCCAGGGAGTCCATCCTCAGGCCAAAATCCATTAGAAAGGCGGAGAGAGTGTCAAGGCACCCCTCCCTGAGCCAACAATGGACCTAGGGACTCCAACCCTTGGGGCCAGCTCACTTGCTGGGTCCTGGGGAGCCCTCCCTTAGGACACAGCAGTTTCTCTGCCTGTACCTGCGTGGGCAAAGAAACTTTTTTTGCTTCTGCCTGGCGTTAATGTTTCTAAATCTCCCACCTCACGAGAGCAAACACAAAGTTTGCTCCCAGTGGGCTGGAGCTTTGAGAATGCTCCTGCTAGCTGGGAGCAAACTTTTTATCTGTTTCCCTACTCGCACTGATGAGGGCAGGGAAACAGATCAAGATATTACTTGTGGCTGGAGGGAGCAGCTTAAATAACTGATCTCTCCGTGCCAGAGCCATGTGATTTGTGTTTCCCTGCCCACATCAGTAATGATGCTTCAAAATATTCTGAGCTATTTTGCACTTACTTTCATAGCTCTAATTGTATACCAATGTATAGACCATTGTTAACAAAAGAAGCTTGGATGATGCCAACAGTGATGTCATCTATGATGTCATTTGAGATGTCATCAGTGATATAATAAATGATGCAATAGAACATGTTATGAGTGATGTAATATATGAGGAAATAATCAGTACGTGACGGGGGCAACATTTAAAGCTAGCTCTGCTAACTATAACAGGTGAATGTCTCTGTTTTTTTAGTTCAAAACGTTAATGTTGTTACTGACATATTCACCTAATTATAACATTACTTTAACCTTCATTTTTTTCAGTGTACTTCTATGATTTCTTTTTTCAAACAAAAACAGATCAATTTATCAGACCTTACTATAACCTTAAAAACGCCCACGCCGGGGTATGTAAACACTGCACAACGTCCAACCCAGAATCCACAAAAGGAAGGAACGGCACTCCACAGAGCTTACTTAGTTAAATGTGGTTTATTCCATCAATGATTCAAATCGGTAAAGAGCGTCTACGCGTTTCGGTGGGAAGCCTTTTTTACGACGCTGACTTGCAGTTACCGGGCATTATTTAACCTGATATACATAGCTAAACATAGAAGAAGGGTACATGCGCATCTCATTGAATACTCTGCACATAGCAGCAGCCATATTGTAACATGTTTTAGTAAGAGAGAACATCAAAATTGTTGCATCACATTTGATTACAACTCATAACATAAAATTTAACATTGCGACTGAAAACAAAAAGAAGCAATTTCTATAAATGCTTGTGCCATCTATCACAACTCGTGCCCCAATGGGGTGCAACAAATTGTTATTGTTTTGAATTTTGATGTATTTTTCATTCCAACCGGAACAATTTTGACATTGTAGTTTATGCAGGATTTGAGAGATTAGTCCCAGGTTTTTTTAGGTCTGTGTGTCATACCTTTTAAGAGCCACAGTACCCCTCAATGTCCCAGTGGCAAACCTACTGTTGGTGCATATGTGCCACATGTTACAAAAAACTCAATTGAACCAAATCATAGATGTGTATCGAATGCTCTTAACATATATTTACTAACAAAGTTGCAATTTAACATTGTGTATTTTCATATAACTTTTTCAGAGAAGGGGCTTTGGAATGTGAGGTTCAGTCCATGTCCTTTTGATAATACATCTTTGTAGTCCACAATACATTTTAGTATTTCGTGTCATTTTTACAAGAAACCATAGAAATGTTTTTATTACCTATGTACCATTCAAATAATTGTAGATATAATAGAACTGCTTTCCTTTCCTTCCAAGGATTATCATCTAATTTGATGTGCATCTCCATTGCTAGCTTTTTACATTGTTTAATTAAAATAAGGAATCAATTGTGTAAGAAATAGGGTTACTGATTGAGGGGCGGGGGTGAAACCCTACTCTAGCAGCAACCAAAATACTTGTCAGGGTGAGGCACAAGCAAATCCCAAATTTACCTGCACTCAACCCTTGGGATCTGGGCTCAGAGCAGTCAAGCTTAACTTAGAGACAAAGTGTAAAGTAGTTAACAGCACTTCAAACAGTATAAAGTAAAAACACAACACATAACAAATCCCACATCATTTTAGAAACATAGTGTAGATTATAATAAATCAATAAAAGACCTAAATGACAACAACCTAATCAGTAGAACTGGAGTTATGCAGTTCCAAAGATTTTGGGTGAATCGTGCCAAAATGCACAAAGTGCCAACTGTGAATATCTAGCATAAGAGACTGGGACAAAGTCACAAGTTCAGGCTGACTGCAGTAGAGGGTAGGCCAGCTACAGGGACCCAATTAGGCCTGCTGAACAAGTGCACCTTAAATCCTGGTTGTGGAGTCCCATGTTGATGATGCGTTCTGCAGTCGTGGTAATGTGCCGGTTCTAAAGAGCTGTGAGGTTGCAGTGTGAGATCCTGCATTGTCATCGAGGACCCCATTGATGCGGCCTTGCGATGCAAAGTCCAGCGGTGAGGATGTGTCAGTTCCGAGGAGCTGCGTGGCTGCAATGCGAGTTCCTGGATTGTCATTGAGGATTCCATTGACAAGAGGCTTGCGATGCGAGGACCTGCATAGGAGATGCATAACTCAGTGGTGGTTCTGATGGGGCTTTGAACTTCAATGTGCATTGGGAAAATCTATGCAGCAGAGGAGATGTCAGTTCTGCTCAGGGTTGCACCTCCCAGCTGTGGAGATGTGTCAGTTCTGGTAGATCTACAGATGGGCCGGCAGAGCACCTTCAGGCCCACTTCCAAGGGTCACAAACTGAGGTGGCACCACTTGGCAGGGTATGATTCACAGATTGCAAAGTCCAGGTGCTGTGTTCAAGGTTGTTGGAGCCTTATGTCCCTTAGGCTCTAGTCAGGTAGTCAGCCAACTAGCCCTTAGAGTCAATCTGAGGTCGTAGGTTCAACAGATTCCTGCCACATCCTTCTCTCTCAAGCAGGAGGGCAGTAGGTCAGCAGGGCAGCAGTGTTGCAGAGCAGCAGCCCAGCAGAGTGACACTCCTTTCAGGAGCACAGCAGACTGTCTTCCTGACATGGTCCACAGGTTCAGAAGTTATACATTTCCTGCCTCTACTGCTCCAGAATAACTTCAGAGGTATGCAGCCCTTTGTTTGGAGGCAGGAAACAGCCTATTCAAGTGTAAGTAGAGCTGAGCTTAGCACGGCCCTCCCATCCTGGCAGTGACGGTCCATCCAGGCACACCTAAGTCCTCTATTAGGCTCAGCTATCTAGAAGGAATACACTAAGCCCACCTGCCAGCTAAACACAGTCATGTGGCCCAGTGAGAGACTGCAGGCACTAAATGGTTAAGGCATGAAAATGCCAATTTTCTTAAAAAAGGCATTTTCACAACTATAATGTAAAATCAGACTTTTCTATAAGTGAGGCTTTTTCATTACAAATCCAAAGACACCAAACATGAACTGGTGACATGTTCCCATTTGGAAATCATCACGTATTAATTGTAATGCGGTAACTCCAATGTTATCCTAGGGAAGAGGTAGGGCTTGCAGTAATACAAAATGAATTTAAGAGTTTTTCACTACCAGGACATGTACAACTTCAATGTACATGTCCAACATTTTGAATACACTGCATTCTGCCCTCTGGGCTGTTCAGGGACAACCCTAGAGGTGATTGTTATATATTAAAATGGAAGGTTCTTGAAAGGGAAGTTTAAAACTGCACACACAGGTTTCAATGGCAAGTCTGAGATTTGTTTAAATGGCTACTTAACTGGGCGGCACAATCAGTGCTGCAGGCCTCCTAGTCACATTTTATTTACAGGCCCTGGGTACATGTAGTATCACTTTATTAGGGATTTCCAAGTGAATTTAATAAGCTAATTGGGCAGAAGCTAATTCCACCATGTTTTAGGGAGAGGGCACAAGCACTTTACCACTGGTTAACCGCGATAAACTGTGCTATGGCCAACAAAAATCAGTGAAAATTGGAGTGAAGGCAACAAGTTTTTGGATGACCCTGCAGAATGGAGCCAAGTCTGACAAATTCTATGTAACACAGGATACCATTTGAAATAAATGCACCTATAATCCATGCTGCTATGCCATTTGCATTTTTAAAAACATTTATAAACAAATTAATTGGATTATTATTATTATTATTTACTCTCTGTTTTTATGTGTTTTTATGTTGCCAATATCAGCTGAATAAAGAGTAATGACAGACTGAATATTTATACATTTTGATTAAAAAAGTTATGCGGCATATACATAGTTATTTTCCTTTTACATCTTTCGCTACATGGTACTGTTAATCTCTCTCACTACTTTCTCCTCTTTTTCTTCTAGTTCACTATTTTCTCCTCTCTCTTTTCTTTCAAAACAAAAATATATACAATTCTATTTTTTTTCTAACTCAGAATTACAAGGCACTACACTTTGTGATGAATTAAAATGTTATATTTATTTATTGTTGAATTACATGGCAGAATTGATCAACTGTAGTATAATCTTATGATTCTTATATGTTATTTATTGACTCTATATAATTGCTACTTTTTCTTTTAATTGCAATAAAGCATCCTAAACATAAAATGTTTTCATTTATTCACTTTGGGCTAAATTTTGTTTTTAAGGCTTCCTATAGAGCTGAACAAAGCAGGACTAAACCTGCCTTCATAAAGATGGTGGCTGTGTGGTCCTTAGCTTTTCTCCTCTACGGACCTATGATTATTTCCTGGGAGTACGTGGCTGGCTACACTAACATCCCGGATGGGGAATGCAATCCTGAGTTCTTCTACATTAGATATTATAGATTCGGTTCTGTTACTGTTGATGTCTTCATTCCACTTGCTGCAATCCTATATTTTGACTTGAGCATCTACTGCAACATTAGAGCTCGCACCAGAAACAAAGCTATGCAGACAGCAACTACCTCTGCAAAAAAGGAAAAGAAATCGTCTTTTAAGCAAGCAGAAAACGATCTTGGCACACACGGAAGTTCATCAGTCTCATCAAACACTGACACATGCAAAACCATAAGAAAACTGAACTTTATTAATTCATCAATCAGGAAAATAAGGTTGATTTGCTCTTCGTTGCATTCTAATAAAACTGCCGGAGCTGTATTAACAATATCACAGACCAACCTCAAAAACAACCGTCTGGCTGCGGATAAAAATATAGCCAAGTCCTTATCTATCATTGTATGTACTTTCTGTGTCTGCTGGATTCCCTTCTTTGGTGTCATGGTAATTCGTGAAATTTTTGGGCATGATAGCATACCTTTGGTCTGGTATGAAATAACAAATTATTTCCTCTGGTTAAATTCATTAATTAACCCTTTCCTATATCCTTTGTGCCACCCATGTTTTAGAAAATCATTTGCTAAACTGCTTTGTCCGAAAAGGAACTCGCCAGGCAATGACAGAAGGTAACACAGAGGAACTTAAAACATCTGTTAAAAATCGCCACCATGGAAGGAATTTCTTTTTTTTTTTTTTTATTTCAGCAAGTTTTATTCCACAATTTTTATAAAGAAAATACAGGAACACAAAGGAATTTCAACGTAAGAAGGTGATCATCACAGACGGCAGAACGTATAGCACCAGCGGCTACACAATGCTTCTTCATTTTAAAAATATTTATAAAAGAGCACGCCAATGTTTTCAACCTCACATGTTCAAATTAATGAATCTGGGTAATTCATTTTAAAACAATGTTCATGAAAACTAGGATTCCGGGAGTAATCCTGGAAAATTCTTGTGAAATACTAAATACAATATTTGTGAAGACAGTTCCACATCCATAGTTGTGCTTTTAGAACAATTTGTAGGGGCGTTTCCTTTCCATTTTTACCATAGAAAAGGTTTTCCAAGAGGAAAACTCTGATTGTTTCCAGGGCACGCACTTGGCAGAGAATCAAGTTTGTAAATACCGATGAAATTGCGTTTTTTCCAAATGCTTCCAATGCACCCCCACTATGCACTGATAGAAGCGTTACATATTCATAATATTATGCCCTACTGGGGTAACATTGAACAAATATAAATCGATGTATAAATACGATTGCCTTTAGTCAAATGGCAGAACTCATGAAATTGAATGTGCTTCTGGTCCAGTTTTTCTCTTATTTATTATTTATTTAGAAATTTTATATAGCACTGGCCAGACCCTAGGGTATCAGAGCCCTTTACAACAGAAATTAAGCTGTAATTACATAAGAAAGGCATAGTCCTACATAAGTGTTCAGAGAAACCAGTGAGCTGCGAGTCATTGAGGTGAGGAAGTCCTGAGTTAGCCTCGATGAGCGCACAATGACCTAAGCTCAACCTCATTCTGGGAGGATGTAACGAGGGGGGGATCGGGGAGGGAGGAAGAGGTAGGGTGAGGTTGAGCATTGTCAAGGGGCTGTAGGGTGCGAGAGGAGGGGGGTAGAGGTGGAGCATTATCAAGTGGCTGCAGATTGTAGGGAGAGGTAGGTAGTATTGGAGCATTATCCAGGGGCTGTGGAGTGCAAGTTTATGCGTTTCGGCGGCGGTTCATGGTTCGGGAAGGCACGGTTGAGGTAGAGGACTTTTAGGAGTCTTTTGAATGTTATAAAGGAAGTGATAGTCCTGATATCGGCTGGGATGGAGTTCCAGAGTTTTCGGGGCGTTTCCCGCAAAAGACTGTGCAGCATTTTTTGTTTGCGTGTTTTCATGGGGTTGAGTAGCATGGGAATATATGACGTTATTCCGCATACAATCATCCCGCATACCATCATCCCGCATTTTTCATCCCTCATATACTATTAGTCCGCAAACTAAAAGAACTAAAACTTTTAGAACGAATATGCCTTTAGCACGCATGCCTTTACAACGTAAAAGCATGCATGTTAAAGGCATACTCATTGTAAAAGTTTTAAAGGTAAGTGAAAGTACACTACCCCACCATACACTACCAAACATTACCCTACACTACCCTACACTACAGTCCTTTTACTACATTTACACTACCCAGCAGGACCCCCCAACACTACCATTAAGCACTTTACTTCCCTACTCAAACACTGCAACAGTACCTTAATACACTACCCCCAGCATGACCCTACACAACACTACAATACTACACTAAACCACTACACCCCAGCATTACCCTACACTACACAAACACTACAACACTACCCTAAACCATAAACCACAACCCCCAGCATGACCCTACACTACACAAACACTACAACACTACCCTAAACCCTAAAACACTACACCCCAGCATGACCCTACACTACACAAACACTACAACACTACCCTAAACCCTAAAACACAACCCCCAGCATGACCCTACACTACACAAACACTACAGCACTACCCTAAACCCTAAAACACTACACCCCAGCATGCCCCTACACTACACAAACACTACAACACTACCCTAAACCCTAAAACACTACACCCCAACATGACCCTACACTACACAAACACTACAACACTGCCCTAACCCCTAAAACATTACCCCCAGCATGACCCTACACTACAACACTACCCAAAACCCTAAATCACTACACCCCAGAATGACCCTACACTACACAAACACTACAACACTACCCTAAACCCTAAAATACTACACCCCAGCATGACCCCACACTACAACACTACCCTAAACCCTAAAACACTACACCCCAGCATGACCCTACAATACACAAACACTACAACACTACCCTAAACCCTAAAACACTACCCCCAGCATGACCCTACACTACAACACTACCCAAAACCCTAAACCACTACACCCCAGCATGACCCTACAATACACAAACACTACAACACTACCCTAAACCCTAAAACACTACCTCCAGCATGACCCTACACTACAACACTACCCTAAACCCTAAAACACTACACCCCAGCATGATCCTACACTACACAAACACTACAACACTACCCTAAACTACCACAAACACTACAACACTACCCTAACCCCTATTACACTACCCCCAGCACGACTCTACACTACACTAACACAACACTACACTACACAATCACTACCCCCACCTCAACTCTACACTACACTAACACAACATTATACTACACAAACACTACCCCAGCACGACCCCCACCCCTAAAAAATAAACCCAAAGCCCCTTACCTCTCTCGTTAACAACGCAAATGCATTTACCATACATGCCTTTACAACGTATTTCGTTGTAAAGGCATGCGTGATAAAAGCACATGCGTTTTAAAAAAATGCGGGATAAATTACATTGCGTTTTAAAAGTATGCGGCCTAATAGTATGCGGGATAAAAAATGCGGGATAAGGGTTGAATACCGTAGCATGGTGTTGGAACTCCTGAGGTTTCTTGTCTGGCCGGCTTTCTTGACTTTGGAGGCCAGGTATTCTGGTTTCCCTGTGTGCAAGGCATTGTGTGTCCGGAAGGCAGTCCGAAAGCTGGCCCTCATTTTGACTGGGATACATTTTAGTTCTCTAAGTGCGGGTGAGAGGTGGTCAAATTTCTTAACTCCGGTGACCATTCTGGCAGCTGCATTGAGAGTTGTTTTGAGGGGGGCTAGGTGGGATTGAGCTGTACCGGTGAGGATTGCGTTACCGTAGTCGAGTCTGGATAGCATAGAGATTTTACCGATTTAGCCAGAGTGAGATTACCATTGAGGCCATCTATTGCTTTTAGCCACTCTACGATTTGAGGGTTTTCTTCTTTGTTGGAGATGAGGAGGAATTCTGTTTTGTCTTGATTGAGTTTAAGGTGGTTAGTTGATAGCCAGTGTTGAATTTCTCTAAGGGTGTTGTTTAGTCTTAGAATGTCGATAATGGAGGAGGTTTCCAAGTAGATCTAGGTGTCATCTGCGTATAGATGGAAGGGATGTTGGCTTTTTTGAGTAGGGCGGTGAGGGGTTCCATGTATATATTGAATAGTTGAGGGGAGAGCACTGAACCTTGGGGACACCTCTGCTGACGGGGTGTAGGTTGGACGTGAATAATTGATTTTTACCCTTTGGGAGCGGTTGTGTAAGAAGGAGGAGAACCATTTTAGGACCATCCCGTCTGCACCTACTCTGTCTTGGGGAACCTTGGTGAGTAGATTATGGTCAACCGTGTCAAAGGCTGCCGATAGGTCCAGGAGGATGAGTAGGCAGCTTTGGTCGGTGTCTAGGGATTTGTGGATGTCATCCACAATGTTAAGGATCGCGGTTTCAGTGCTGCAGCCTTTTCTGAAGCCCAATTGGTGGGGATCTAGCAGGTTGATGTTGTCCATGTGCTGGGTCAGTTGATGGAGAACGCATTTTTCAAGGATTTTGGATAGAAAGGGGAGATTGGAGACAGATCTGAAGTTGTTCAGATCGTTGGGGTCTAGGCCTGGCTTTTTCAATAGAGGTGTAACTTGGCCGACTTTGAGGCAGTCTGGTATGACGCCAGTTTTCATGGAGCTGGTTATGATTTCGCACCAGATAGGGGCGAGGGAGTGTTTCAGCTTTTTAGTCAATTGGGAGGGAACAGGATCGAGAATGTGGGATGAGGGATCAGAGGAAGAGATCAGTTTGATAATCTCATCTTTGAGTACGGGATCAAAGGAATTTCAGGATTCCGGGGGGTGCTTGTGTGTGTTGGATTCAATTGTAGCAGTTGGGTTTTTGCAGGAGGGATTGAGGTTGATGTCTAGTGATAACTCCATCCTGGTGACTTTTTAATTGAAGAAGATGACGAATTTGTCACACAGGTCTTTGGAGGTCTGGATTGGGGTTACTGAGGTATTGGAAGTTTATTGCCTGATGATGTTAAAGAGTTCCTTGGGTCTGTATTTCGCGTTGTCCAGAGCGGTGCAGAAGAAGGTGGTGTTTTTGTTGATGATGTGCTTTTTGTATTTCCTTCGGGCTGCTTTGAGTTAATCATGAAGGATCATAGAGGGATTGTTCATCCATAGACGCTCTGTGACTCTAAGTTGCCTCCTTTCAGCGTTAAGGTCCGTGTTGACCTAGGATCTGAAAGGAATGGTTCTGGATTTTTTTAGTTTCAGGGGGGCTAGTTGGTCTAGGATGGAAGTCATAGTAGTGTTGTAGTGGGACGTGAGATCTGTTGCGGAAAGACCATTGAAGGAGATGGGCAAATGTGTGTCTTTTCTTCTAGGTCACCATTGTTGATCTGAGTTAGGTTTCTCGTCCATGTGGGGGGGGTCTTGGATGTG
Organism: Lissotriton helveticus; assembly: GCF_964261635.1. Lineage (NCBI taxonomy): Eukaryota > Metazoa > Chordata > Amphibia > Caudata > Salamandridae > Lissotriton > Lissotriton helveticus. The sequence continues at coordinate 777,638,376 of NC_136063.1, read as the reverse complement.
GGGTTGGTACATGACCGGTTGCGTGATGTGGAATAGGATTAGGTGGTGGTCTGACCAGTCCACTGGTAAGATATGATCTAGAGTGATTGAGTCGTGTTGGGCGATGATGGCATCCAGGATTGCTCCTTTGTTATGGGTTTCTTCTGAGCAGTGCTGTGTGAGGTTGTTGCTGTGTAATAGCTCCTTTAGGTTTTGAATTAGTGATTTGCTTGTTACATTCCAGTGTAGGTTGAGGTCACCTAGAATTAGGTTGTCGGTGTCTCTGAGTGAGCAGTGAGCAACCTGGTCTGACAGGTGCTCCGTGAAAGTGGTGGTGTTGCCTGGGGGATGGTATAGGAGGTGGCAGTGTAGAGTCTTGTTGTCGCATAAGTTAATGTTGGCAGTTAGGCATTCAAAGGTGTCATAGTTGAAGGTATCTATTTCTGAAACTGGTATGTTGTTGTTGTGAATGATCGCTACCCCCGCCTCTTTGGTCCTTACGGTCTTTGTTAATGATTGTAAAGCCTGGGGGTACTAGAGTATCCATGATTGGAAGCGAGCAGTCATTTAGCAAGGTCTCGGTGAGGAAGGCTATGTCTATGCTGTGGGCTAGGATGGATTCTGCTATCTCTGTGGCATATTTAGTGGCTGATCTGTAGTTTATGAGCATGCAGTTGGTAAGGGGAGTTTTTTTGTTAGGTTTCTTACTTAGTGGGGCCAAGGGGATGTTGGCGAGGTAGGAAGGGGGTCTAGGGGGTTTCCGTGTGTCATTTCCGAATCCGGATATCACCTGGATCGTGGAAGGAGGGATGCCCGTAGAGGGAGTGTCGTACGAGGAGGCTAGTTCTGGAGCTTCGTCCGCAGACATAGCCTCTCTGGTTCTATTGGGTCTCATATTGTGGCTCGAGAGGGGGGACAGGGCCCAGCTGGGTCGTGTGGTCTTGGCGGGCCTTTGGTGTGGGGGGTTGTTTGCAACTGGAGTACATTTGTGGTTTTTAGGTGGATTGCGAAGTGAAGCAAGGTTGGTTAGGATTTCGTTGAAACCCTGTATTATAGTAGCTACTTGGCTTTGGAGCAGGGAAAGACGTTGTCCTGTCTCTTCCTGGGTTGGAGAGGTTGGGTTCTGAGCGGGGTCCTCACTGTGGAAGGGGAGACCTGGCGCACTTGTGTTGTCGTCTAGTAGTTGTTGTGTTGTCTGTGCGGGCTTTCGGATGGGAGGTGGGATGCGAAGATTCCTGTTGCGTCATCTGCATACTTTTGCAGGAGGGTGTAGGAAGGTGGTTGGAGGTCTTAGCCTGTGTATTGTGTTCGATCGGTGTTCTTTGGGGGAGGTTGTGCGTGGGGGGCTGATTGCAGGGATGATTGGATAAGTGAGGGGGGAGCCATTTTCTTGGTGCCAGCGGTGCGGGTGGTGTCTCTTGGAGGGGGGTAGGAATTTATTATATAGGGTGCAGGAATGGTGTGTGTGCTAGGTTGCGGGGGTCTGGTTGTCCAGGAGGAAGGGGTGGGTTGGTAGGGGGAGAAGTGAGTGAGAGGCGGCAGTCTGAAGTGAGGGGAAGAGTGAGTCAAATCCTCAAGGTTGTCATTGTTAGCTTGTATCGGGACTGTGCCATTGGAGTAAATGGTCACAGAGGTGTTCCCTCTCTGTGTCATGCGGTTGGGAATAGAGAATGATACTTTGCAACTGTGGGGAGTATTGGTAGTCTTGGTAATCTGCAGATGATATCGGAGGACAGAATTCCACTTATCAGGACTTTCCGTGTGAAAAATAAAGTCAATTTTTATTGGCCTTTGGAACAGTAGTGATAGATGTCAACAAATAGTGATTCTGGGTATGGTTTGATCAGTTTGTGTTTGAGGTTCTTTTTCGCTTTCGGTGAGAGGTTGGGGGGAAACTTATCGAGAAGGAGTTCGGGCCATGCGGTTTTAGATAATTCGGTGTAGTTTGTTGCCAATGTCAATAACTAAGTTTTCATCTTTTGTCAGCGAGTTTTCTATGAGTGAAGAGTAATCATTTATAATGGTATTATTATTAATGATGTAACATGAAATTCTCATCAGAACTGCTTATTCAATTTGTACTACCTTCCTTTATAAAAGCTTTGAATGTCTTATCATCTTTCTCCACTGTTTCTTTCTTTTTTATTTTTTAAAAGAAGATCGATTATCTTAAATCAGCATCATATTCTTCTTAATTCACATCAAATGTAATATTGTGTCCTTGAGAAAGCGAGAGAGAGAACACAAGGTGAAGCATCAGCCATAAAGGACTGACTTAAGCCAGGACATTTGCACAACAGTAACAGCTGTGAACATAATCTGAAAACTATAAAATTTGTATGAATGATTTGAGACAGTATTTTCAATTAATTAACCATCTAGTGGGAAAAGTTTCTCTGTCTACATAATATAATTTTGTTGTTCCTATATCTTTAAAGGCTAATCGAGTACTGATTACATCCTCGTTCACTTGCTTTACTTCCACTACTAGGCTGGAGTAAATATGGGTGTTTGCTTACTATAGTAATTATTGATCTTGAAATTGAGAGAAATTCCAAATATGGCACAATACATATCTCACCTTTTTCACATCTCAAATCATGGCATATATACGATGGATTGCTATTGAAAATGATTTTCTTTTCTAAACTTGAACTCATCGGAGCCTTTGAACAACCTATATCTTATGTTTGGAGCAAAAATAAATACTTATTATTGTAAATGACTATAAAGAAGAAGAAACAACTTAAGGCACTCTTTGAAGAAATATACACGTTAAAGAAAAAAAATATGTTGCATCTTGTTCAGAGAGCATTAGGGGGGTTAATTAATAACACTTTTTAAAGTCCATATAGTTCTGGTCTGAATTTTAAAGAGACTCGAGGCCCATTCCAAAATGTTTCCTATTGAATGTGGTCATATATCATCAGCACATTTTTGTTGAGGCTCCGGTAGCGCTGTATGCTGGCCTATATTTACAAGGCCAAGCAAAGCCACTTTGTATGGCAATCAATGGCTTAGTAAATATGGCCCTCTTTCACACAGAATTTTGCGTTAAAGGGGCATGTCATGGGTTTTGCTGTGGGTGTTCCCACGCAACACCTGAGCTTTTGACACTGCCCCAGATTTACAAGGGGTGGTGATAAAGATGCACAACAGGGATAAATACTTTTATTTCTCCTCGTTTTTTGCTCTATGTGTTGCATTCTGCAGCAAACATAGAAGGAGAAAACCGGCATTAATGATTGTTTTTGTGCAGGAACATGTCCTAGGCAAAAAAGTTAATTTTGTTGTGTATAGTTTTTTAATGATTGAAATGCTATCTGCCCAATAGAATAGCATAGAACATGCTTTGTAACATCTTACAAGTGTAACTTCCCATTAGGACAAGATACAGAAACAAAGTTTAGGCTCTTTGAACTAAAAATGCAATAACACATCTCTTAGAAAATATGGTTTTTAAACTGCGTGTCAAAAAATGCCACTTTTAGAAAGTAGGCATTTTCTGTGTGCCTCTGCCTGTTTGTGGATTGACTTTCTGGTTTTGGAGTGACAGTGGCTGGGAATGTGCATTCTCTGTAGACACCCGGGGGGGGGGGGGGGGGTTTGAGGTGTGGCTGGCCCTTCCTGTGTGACTCATAGTTGAGCTGAATAGACCTTGGCTGCATTTAGAGTAGTGGGAGGATTTTCCCTTTCACTTGAATACGCCCTGTCTGCCTTGCACAATGCTGTATCCACCCCCTGTGGTCATACTGCACCAGTGAGGATTAAACTGGTTTGGACTAGGCTCAGAGACCCTTGCACAAAGAAGAAAAAAGACAAAATGCAGGATAAGTAGTGGTCCTCAAACCTCAGAAGTTTACGTTGCTTCTGGACTTAAGAGGAACCTTGGTCAAGGAGAAGAGCTGGAGAGCAGTAGGGAGGAGTACTGCCCTTTTTGCTGTATGCTGTTTGGAGTTGGCCTGCAGTTGCTGCTTCTGCCAAGGAAAGGACAAAGAATGGAATGTTGCTGTGAACCTGTTTGAAGAAGAATCTCAAAGGGCCTGTGTTTGCTGGCTTCCTGTTCTGAATTCTAAGGGACATAACAACTTCACCCACAGCTCCTTTGAACTACATTGCTGAGAGTTCTGATGTGCCAGGAGGTGCCTCCTCCAGTTTTGGGCCTCTGGAGGTTGTTTCTGCTGTTGGGAGCTGGAAGAAACTTGAAAGAAGCAAGAAAAACTGTCTCTGATGCCATCAACGATGCCGCTGTGACACTGCGACCTGCACCGAGGCCCAAGGCAACGCTCATGAAGTGCACAATGCACTGCCTGGCCAGCATCGCAGCTCGGGTGCTCTTCTATACCTGCAGTTAGTAGCCTGTGGGACACCAGCGCTCACACCAACTCCGTCACCACCAGTGCCTGCATCCTGTTCTCATGGTGGCGATAACTGCCAAGGGGCACTCCACAATCTCGCTGACCTTGCTACACCTCACCAGAACTGACTCCTCACCGCAGACGCAACTGACTTCCCCTACCCTGGATTTGAAACGTCCTGGACACCAACGCCTCACCTCCACGATGCCGGCCATCATCATAGCCTTCACTATCCAAAGGAACTGTTTGTTTCAGGGTCCGTGTGACTCCGTGCCCGATGCTGTGCACCTCGCAGTCGCGCTATACTTTGGATTTATTGCTGTCACAATGTCACAATAGCCCCAGGTTGAGCTATTTATTTTCTATAAGCTTTATTTTGGAAGTAACTGTTCTCAAGTGCTATTTTACTACCTGAATGTTGGGTCTAGCTAAAGATACTTTATTTTTCTGAACTGGTGTGGTGTCCATTTGTTGTGTTATCACCATTTTACTGTGTGTTTTGAGAACAAATACTTTACACATTGCTTTTGGGATACACCTGTCTGCTCATGTCAAGCTACCAAGGGGATGAGCAGGTGTTATCTAAAGTGTGTATCCCCTCTTACCCTGACTAGAAGCAAAGCTCCCTAATTGGACAAAGGTGCTTACCTTTGTCAACTAGAGACCTCCATTTCTAACAAAGCTCAAGTGCAGTTTTATAACACCTCTTGTCTGTGTGTTCTTTGTGGTAGTCTATTTTTAAGCAAAATAATGGGTTGTTGCAAAATATTAACAAAATAACTGCAAACAAAATCTCAAATTAACAGTCCTACATGCTGTTCCAAATAGTGGGACACTTTCTGTGTGTCAGTGCTGATAACACAAATGACCCTTGTCACATAATGTTTCATGTATTGTTTAGATCATCCTCCTGCCAACATGAATGGTCAAATAAAAATAGTAATGGTATAGTGCTAACTTTTATATGTCTTTAGCAATTAGCCAAAATAGCTGTAGGTAGCATGTCAGATCTCATTTCAGCTCTTCAAGCATACTCTCTACCCCTGCTGTGATAGAACTAGGCCTGGGTGAAATTGTATTTATATGGGCGTAATTGGTGTAATTTTGTTTATTACATTTACGTGAAATATATGACATTATGCCATATTGCCTGATTTGTTTGATAAACAAATTTTTATTAATTTTACAGGAAATACCAGCCAATCACCAAGATACCACGGTAACAAAGGATTACTTGCATTACTCTGGACAACCCAAAGGCCATAGACATACAAATTCAAAAGGGCGGATATGGGAGCATCCCCGCCAAATCAGACCATACCTCCCAACTACTTCCCCCAGACCCTATGATACTTCTTGGGGCAGCCACGTGCCATGTACAGTGTCTTCTCTTGCGTGGTGCACCAGTCCACTCTGGCCCGCCACTTCACCACGGTGGGAGGATCAGGACACTTCCAGGTAGAAGCTATGTCTCTTTTGGTCACTACCATTGCCGTAGTGTAAAAAAGTTTTTAGTTCCTGGTCCCTTACAACCCTTCTGTGATGCCCAGCAGTGCGTGTCGTGGGTCTTGTGGGACCCCCCACCCCAACACCTCAGTGAGTTCCTCTTCAATGTCGCCCCAAAAGCGCGCCAAGCGTGGGCAAGTCCAACCCATTTGAAAGAAGTCGGCTGGCTCGGGACCGCACCTGTCACAGGAAGGGGTCGGTCGGAGCCCCCCACGGTGTAAGAGTACCGGAGTCAGGTAGGCAGCATGCAGTAAATAGAGTTGTGTCAAACGCAATCTAGCGGAAGCAGTGACTGTCCTGGGGGCCATAAGGGCATCGCGCCAGTCTTCCTCTTCCAAGGAACCCACCTATTCCTCCAATTGGGACCGTAGTCGGTCAAGTGATGTTGGAGCGTTGTTAATGAGCGACCGATAAATGCGGTAGACGCCCCCTCTCCCCCGGTCCCCCAGCATAATTTGTGCCTCGGGAGGGCTATACTCCGGGAGTCATGTACCAGATGTTAAGTGTACCTGAAGGGCGTGGCTAAGCTGAAAATATCTGTAAAACTGTGAGTGATGCAAGGAATGCCTAGCCCGGAAGTCCTGGAAGGCGCGCATGTGGTCACCCACCCAAATGTCACCTAGTTGGGAAATACCTATAAGGTCCCAGGACTGAAACCCCTGCAGTCCATTGACTTCTCTGATTCAGGTACCCTGCCACAGGGGTGAGTCAGCGTGCGGGTCCAGTGCGGCTCGCCAGGCCAGGAACACCAAACGTGTCACCTCCGGTAAGCGAGACGGGACTGGTGCCCCATACATTATCGACTCTAGGTTGGACAAGCCCAATACACTGAGTTCCGGATCGGACCATCCTCCATTGAGCCAGTCATGCAGGGAGAACAGGCGTGTGGGTAGAAAATACAAATATAGGTGGGTCATTCCCAGGCTCCCATCAAAGGAGGAGATCTGACAAACACCCAGGGCCAGTCAGGACCTGCCTTTCCCCCAGAGGAATTTGGAAGCCAAGCTATCAAGTTCCCAGAACCACTCTTTTGGAAAGTTAATGGGGGTATTTTGGAGTATGTAAGGAACCTGGGAAGAATCATCATCTTAAACAGAGCGACTCTTCCCATGGGGTTCAACGGTAACGACTGCCATTTCGACAGATCTGCCTTGGCCCGTTTCACCAGTGGGGTAACTTTGAGTGCCCAGCTGAGTTCAGGAAGTAAAGTCACCCATATCTCTAGGTACTTAAAGGATTGGCGACGGAGTGGTATAGTGGATTGCCAATCAAAACACTCCCTTGACATGTGGAGGGGAACCAAAACTGATTTCTCTGGATTCAGCCGGAGGTCAGACGCCTGTTCAAAGGACCGGAGGATCTGGAGGCAGTGAGGGCCCGAAGTGGTGGAAGCCGCCAAATAAATTAGGACGTCATCCGCATAAAGGGCGATTTTCTCTACCTCCGTGTTGGGCCACTTCCAGCCCTGCACCTGCCCGCTGGAAGGTATCAGGGCTGCCAGGGATCCATTGCCAGGGCAAAGAGCAGGGGAGAGGGAGGGCATCCCTGCCTCGTTCCCCTGCAGATCGGAAAGGGTTCCCACTGAACACTGTTCACTAAAACCCGCGTCCTTGATCGAGCGTATAATAGTCGTACGAAACTGCGGAAGCGGGGACCAAAGCCCATCTGCTCCAGAACGTCGTCCAAGAACCTTCCGTCCACCGGGTTGAAGGCTTTCTCAAAGTCAACCAAGAGGAGAGAGAGGTAGGGGATGAGCAGGTGGCGGTAAGACAGAGCTGTATGGAGCCTCCGCAAACAGTGACGGGTGCCACACGCCGGCATATACCCACATTGGTCCGGATGGACCAATGTGGGTAAATGAGGCTTAAGACGCTGGGTGAGTATTGTAGCATTCAACTTCAACTCTGTGTTAATGAAGGAGATGGGGCGATAGTATGCGCATTGAGGCGAGGGTGGTTGAGATTTGTGAAGGACCACAATGGTAGCCATGTCAGTTTCAAAAGGGAAGGAACCTTTCTCTATCGCCTCCCTAAATAACTGGTTGAGATATGGAGTCAATGTCTCTCTATACATAGCATAGAAATCTTGGGGGAGGTCGTCCGGTCCTGGCGTCTTGCCGGACGAGACTAGGGTAATCGCGTCTCCAATTTCTGTGGGGGTGATAGGACGGTCCAGATCACCCTGAGCTTCTGAGTCCAATTGAGGGATGTGACAGGCTCCAGCCTGCAACAGATCTATAAGGTTTAGGGAGGGAGTCCTGGCCATATAGAGCTGGCGATAGTACACAGCAAAGGCCTGGCCCATGTCGGCTGGGTGAATTACGCACCGAGCCGTCCTGGCCCACATTTTTCTGGAATTTTGCGATTCGCTCTGGGGTAGGTGACCAGTCTGTGGAGGAGAGAGCAGTTCTTGTCTCCCCACCCGTACACCCTGGCGACAGAGGAGCGCCAGAGAAGTTTGGCTGCGTCAATCGACAATTGGTGAATCTCCTCCCTCATGTGAGAAAGGAGCCTCACTTTGGAGGTGTTTGGGCTCAGGGCGGTGGATCGCTCGAGGTGCAGGGCCTGCGCTTCACATGAGGTGAGTTGCTCCAGCTGCGCGTGCCACTGGGTTTTGAGTTTCCCCTTGGCAACTCCACGAATCGTTGCCTAGCCAGCCTCCCACAAGATGCATGGGGATGACACCGACCCCATGTTTGTCTGGAAGTATTGTTTTAGCTCCTGCCCTACCACCTTGCGGAAATCTTTGTCCTGGAGAAATCACGCATTCATTCTACATGTCTGACGTATGGAGACAGGGGGGGCTCCCATAGTGGTTAGCACCGGGGAATGGTCCTATATACCCTAGGGAGGATAGTGACATCAAGAGGCAGTCGGTCGAGGGAATGTAGAAGGTGTCTATGCGTGTGTGTGTGGTGCGCGGCTGAGGTGTGGGTGAACTGTCTAGACCGTTGGTGCCACACACGCCAGGCATCGCAAAGACCCACGGATTCAGCCCAGTCCGTTAGGTGTTTTGCATGCACCAGTTTGCCATGGGAAGGGGGCCCAGGCGAAGTTGAGCGCAGGAGAGGGAACCGCGTTGAAGGGTATACAGCCTTTACAATGAAACTTTTACAACAAACTACCATTACAACGCAACTTTTACAACGCAAACCATTACAACGCATAGCGCTGGGGGGCGCTCTAGGATAGGGAATAGGTTTAATGTACTATCCAACACCTTCCCTACTATCCACGGGGACTGGAGTTGGAATAGTAAATTAAACTATTCACTATCCAGCGCCCAAAAGCATTATGCGTTGTAATGGTATGCGTTGTAAAACTTGCGATGTAAAGGTAGGCGTTGTAAAAGTATGCATTGTAACGTCATACATCCGCGTTGAAGTCACCCCCCAGGAAGATGGGGCTCGTCGGCATGGAAGCCAAGAGTCCTGCGGAGGCGGCCAGGGTGGCAGTCAATCGTGATGGGGAGAGTACAAGGACACCAAGTTAAGGGTTACTCCATTCAGGGTACCGGACAGTGCCACGAAGGTGCCCTGGACGTTGTGGGCCACTCGCGTCACCACAAACGGAAGGGAGTGCTGCACCAAAATCGCAACCCCGTGGGGCCCGCATATGAAGCCCGAGTGCCAGACCCTGTTGTACCCGTATCTCACTAGGAAGGGGCAGTGGTTACCCAGTAGGTGCATTTCTTGCAGCATTAGGACCTCCACCCCCTGTCACTGCGCATATCGAAGAACCGCCGATCGCTTGAGGCGGTCAATGAGACCATTGACATTCCAGGACAGTAGGCGCAGGGATACAGCCTGTTGTAACATGACTGTCATCTTAGTGGACTGTCTCGAGGTGGGGGACGACCCTAAGGGGAGCTTTGCCCAGGGCGCTGATGCCAGGATGAATGATTGGGGCCCAGATGCCATGAATCATGTCTTTCAATGCCAGAGTCGGGGCGTCCCGTGAGTGCTGGTGGGGTGAAACAAAAGGACAACAAAAAAACAAAAACAAAAACCATGGTACAACGGTCCCCCCTTTGCCCTACTCCCACCCCCCACACTATACTTCAGGAACAGAATCATCTGTCGCCTCAACAGTAACAAAAATACAGAAACAATCTACAATGCTTGGGATTGAACAAGGCGTGGAGGACCCCTCCTTATGATAGGATGTCCTTAAACCAGTCCAAGAAGAGAGAGAACAGGGTAAGCCGGTCAGTGCCCCCTGCCGTGGAGCCAGGCCCAGTGGGCAGAAACGGATTCAGGCTGGGCCGCCGAGAAGAGTTGGGTTACGTGAAAGGTCAGTGTGCAGAAGATCAGGCATGGAGGAGGCTGGTGAGGACCCTCCACGGCCCAAGCAGTCAGATGAGCCGGAACGCCGCTCAGTCTGGAGGCGCTCCCGGGGCGGCCCGGTCGACCGGGAGGGATTTTAACGGAGAGTCCAAGCGGGGCCTCCTATGCCCACAGCACCTACGTGAGCGGTTGCGCTGGGGCCTCGGGTCCGGCAAACCAGTTCGATTGGGCAGATCTACCCCACCATCCTGAAGAGGAATTTGATCATTGGGCCGAATGGGACACTCCTCCGTGGCCCAAGACCATGCATCCGCCGGAGAGTGAAAGAACAAGGTTTTGTTGGCAAACACCACCCGCAGGCCTGCTGGAAAGAGAAGTGGATACTGGATATTGAGGGCTCTGAGCTTCTGTTTGACCTCCCCAAATGAGCGGCGTTGACCCTGGACTTCCCGAGTGTAGTATGGAAAGATCAGGAATGAGTGATTTTCGTAGGGGAGGCGTCGATGCTTGCGAGCCTCGGCCAAGATGGAGTCGCAGTCTCTATAATTGAGGATTCTCATTATGAATGGATGTGGCGTTCCCCCTGCTTGGGGCCTCGGGGCAAGGGATTTGTGGGCTCTCTCTATTATGAACCAAGGAGAAAGAGAGCCCTCTGGGAGCCAGGATCTCAGCCATTTCTTGATGAATTCAGCGGGGCGGCCCTGCCCTGTCCCCTCCGGGAAACCCATCAGGCAGCGGTTGTTGTGGCGCGATCTGTTTTCTGCGTCTTTGGCCCCCGGTGCAGCTCCTGGGTGTGTGCCTGGAGGCGCACCACCTGCCCCTAGAGTTGTTGAATGTCGTCTTCCACTGCTGATATTTACGGGATTCCGTTTCTGTGATCCGGGCTGTGGCGTTTCGGAGGTCCTGCTGGATGACGGTCATGTCCACCCAGACCTCCACAATCTTCCCCTCCACAGAGGACTGCGAAGTATGGATGGCCTGCAAGATGGTTGGTTAGGTCCGAAGCCGGTGGTGCGTCCTTTTCGGCAGCGCCCCCTGCAGCCCCATTGTCCGTGGTTGTGAAGTTGTCCATTTTTGTCTGGGTAGCCGGGGTCTTAGCTGGTCCGTTCTGGCCCATGGCTGCCCCCCGCGGGGCAGGGAAGGGAGAGCCCCCCCAAGAGACTCGGGGCACGGATGTCACAGGGGCCCCACCGGACTGACCAGGGGCTGATGATGACAGGCGATCCAAGGTGGAGGCAGCCCCCCCGCAACAATCTGCAGCCTGACCAAGGCGGACATTGTGGAGGCACCCGGCGTGGTGGTGGAGGATGAGGCCGAAAGGTGAAGGCAGTTCGCCGGGGAGGCCCTTGGATGCAGTTCACGAAGGGGGGGACTCACAGGGAGGCCCTCACGTTGCTCGACAAATGCAGCTGAACACCCCCTGTCTTTGCCGCACCCACCCAGAAGGGAAGGCGCCGATCCCAGTAGCAGGATACCCAAAAAAAAGTCTTATGCCCGGTGGGTCCAGGGTCCCAGCTCCAAGACCCGGGAGGATGTACTCGCCGCGGGGACACCCCTGCCGCCCGATGAAGCGTCCGACATCGCCTGGTCTCCCGAGCCCCAGAGCTCACGCGGGGTCCAAACCAGGGAGTCCACAGGAGGGCCACACAAGACCAGACCCCATCCCCAAGGATGGTATCCAAGCAAGCTGCTAGGGAAGATGCCAAGTGTAAGTGCTCTCCTCACAAGTTCCGTGACCCCTGCCGCTGCCTGACACCACTGCGTCACACCCTATCCCAGGGCCGGGGGGGCTAAGCCACGTAGATGAAGCTGCGTAGGAGGTAGGACCTTGGGGGGGGTGTAGAACATGAGGGTATAGATCCCCGTGCTGGGCCGCCTGTGCCCACAGAGGGTGCCCCTTCCCAACGACCACCCTTCCGCTGCTGGGACTCACCGCCAAAAGTGTTGTAATGCAGCGTTGGCCCTCCTCCGGCAGCTGGCTCTAGCGATGATACACACGGGCACGGACTGGGGGGGGCCCAGGTGGCTCTGACACTGACCACAGTTGAGCTCAGGCCTCCACTACACAGCCAGCAATCCCAGCAGTGAGAAATCACAGCCGAAGGGTGCATCCTGCCTCTGGGTCAACCCAGGAGATGATGGCTGCGATCTCCGGCGAGGAGGGCCCTCCCAACGGCTCCTGCCACCCCAGCCAGCCCAATCAGCGGGCCCGGACGGGACCTCAGTCACGTAACTGCAGGCGAGTGCCGCGGGGGGTCCAGCAGTGCCCCAGGCACACAGCGCACTACCAGTACTCCTCTGTCATGGAGAGTGCCCTTCAGTGCCCCCTCTCCACACAGGCCGCAACGGAGCTCAGTGGAACAAGGAACTGCAGAGCTTGCTGTTCAGCAAGAGCGGCCCACCATCTTAGGGGCTGAGGGCCACCGGTCGCGCAATCAGCCTCTTAAAGCCTCCATCCAGTGGACATCGACGGCAAAGGTTGCGACCAGGTTCGAGACAGGCAACCAGTCGGCGAAAAAAATGGTTGAATGGGTCTCTCCTTGGGCGGATGGCAAGCGGATAGTGGAGGGGTCTGGGAGCGCACTCAAGGTGCGACCACGATTTTAGCTCGGCAAGCCACGCCCCCCCCATATTGCCTGATTTTGGGGTACATTTTAATGTGAGATGTGCTGTACTGGTAGCTTTTGAAAAGGCGCAGAATTTAGAGTAGATTTGCTTCACCTGAGCAGACCTTTTGGTTAATTATATAGCACAACCTACAAATCCTAATATGAACTGCAGTGTTTTGAGAGCACTTGACAGTGTTTTGAAGAGAATAGTTTTTTGAGTGCAAAAATAATTTTTCACAATTACAAGTAATTTTGTAGTAATTATGTGTAATTATGCTACAACAAATTACAGGAGTTGCTCACACCTCTAGATATAACCTTGTGGTAAAATAGCCCAAAGAAAACTGTTAATACATTTGTATTGTTTCCCCAAGCATTCAGAATTTTCACATCCGCAAAAGGAAAATGACATGGAATAACAGTCTTTACAGCAAGTCATACCTGGAAGAATTTGAAATAAATAAATAAATAAATACCAGCATTTGTAAAACACACAGCTACCTCCGAAGAGGTGTCCCAGCGCTAGGGGCTGTCGGGATGTTTAAGCGAGCTATTGCCCAGAGTCACAAGGTGCTGGGCTAAGCTGCCGCCAGCACCAGGGATCGAACCATGAGCCCCTGTGTTCTGGAGTCAGCCAACCTGGCCGCTGCATCGCACCTCTTTCCTTTGGAGGTTTAAATCATGCAGGGATCCAGAGTAGAGCAATAAGGTAAAGCAGAAGTATATTAAGGTTATTAAATTTCTTCGCTGCTAATTACTATGTATTTTCAATCCATTAGTGCTCTTACATATCTCAGGAGATCATGTCACATAGTGAATTGCTGAAGACAGTTTCCCATAGTGAGTCTCTGCATATATTTTGATTTTTAGCACACACAACAATTATGATTGTACATGGTATCACTATGTGCATATGGACTGAGACCCAGATATCAGCTCTGTGGTCTGGAGGGCCACACCATGTGCATCCCTGCTTTACCAATTATGACTACCGTCAGGTCACTGGACTGCAGTAGATTGACAGTAGTAATCCGGCCAATGAAAATAACGAGGGTCCAGTGCTTGTGAATCTTTAAAAACCTGAGGTATCAATGTTATGAGTAAAAATGTGTAATGAAGTGAAATGTTCCACCACAAAAAATGGCATGTCTCCCTGGATTGGATACTGAAATCCCTCAAGACTCTATGCGAAGGGAGGGCCACGCCCACGAGGAACATGGCGGAGGGCTGAGAGCCGGTCGCGGCTGCACTTAGGAGTCCCTGATGACTGAAAGGAAAGACCGAGCTTTTCGCGAGAAAGAATCTGAAGTCTTAAGCCCCCTGCATTAAAGTGAGATGTAGATTACTGCGCCGTGAAGGGGTCCCGCGCATTTTCTAAGCTGGTTTCGTTCGCTTTTCTCCTACGAGGTAACGGTCGGCTCAGACACGCGAAGAAGAGACCGGCGCTAGGACCTGCGCCTACCGGCATCATTGTTCACGCTGGAAGAACGCCGGCGGTGTCTGTGGAGCAGATCTCGCTCCGCTTTATTCCAGCTTAGATTAAGAGGACCAGCGTTTAACGTGTATAAACAACCCTGTAATGCTGTGGCAGGGGAGCAGTTCTACTTGTTTGCGGTAAGGTGGGGAGAGAAGGGGGATTTAGTAGCAAATCACTCGTTTTCACTTGGGAGGCAGGGTTGTATGGAGCAAGCACAGATTGAGGCTCCAGCTGTTAATAATAACTCTGCACAGGCTTTAGTGAAACCTGTTGAATTAACCAAGAAGTCAACAGTAACTGCTTTAACTGCAGCTGCTGAGCCTGCAACTGTGAACATAAACCTGAGTGCGGTGAGAAAAAGAAATACCCCCCCACTAGGAAGGAACAGGTATCAGTTGAGATCTAGGGTAGAGCTGAAGGAAAGGGGTGCGTTGGAATTTGAGGAGAGGGAGTGACCTATGCCATTAACCCCCTGCAAAAGGAAAAACAAAAAGACTACTTTAGTAAAAAAATCTAAAGGAGTTTTTCCCGATAATCAGGTGGTGAAAAGTACCCCCTCACTTAAATCTTACTTCAAAGTCCTAGATCAGACTATGAGTTCCGCTACGCAAATGGAGGGTAGTACTAGCACTGTACTCTTAAAAAATCGTTTTGGGCCTTTGGAGAGCTTGGGCAACATGGAAGGCGCTGGGTCAGTGGACCCCTTGAATGGGGGAGTGATATGCGAGGAAGTGGGAGGCCCAGAGACCCTGGTATTGGCTTGTTCAGAGCATCAACAGGCTCAGCCGAGTCCTCCTGAGTCTAAAAATCCTGGTATACCCCCTACATCTTCTACTCTACTCTCCTGCCCTGTTCCGTCTGCTAATTTATCTAAAGCACCTTCTGGCGATAAAACGCAAGGAGAGTAGGATACCAGACCTAAGAGTCAGTCGGTAACAGCTAAATCGGTACAAAATAGCTCTAAGGGGGTTAGCGAAGGAAACAGGAGGCAGGATCTTAATAGGGACATTCAATCAGACTCAGTTTCAGCCCCTACTAGAACTAGAAGAGGATCTGAAGAATTAAGTGAGCAAGAGAATGATCGCTTGGGTGATCTCTTTCGATCATTGAGAAGTGATATGATGTCAAAATTTGAGATATCAGAGACCAATCAAAAAACAATACATGACAGATTCGACCTTTTGGAAACTAAGTTAGATGATGTCATTCTTCGCACAGATAAACTGGAAACAGAAGTAACAGCATTGAGGAAAACTGCACATGGAAATTTAAAATGTATAGACACTTTGAAAGCCCAAAACAGAACATTGGCTATGGATGTTGAGAGATTGGAGACCCAGGCACGTAGGAATAACCTAAGGATTCTGAAAATACCAGAGGGGGAAGAACTGGAAGACATAAAGGGATTTGTTTGCAAGCTTCTGAGAGAAGGCGTATTAAAAGATCGCCCAGATATAGATCTAGAAGCCGAAATCCAAAGAGTACATAGAGACCCTTATAAGAGACGCACAGACAGGAAAGCACCAAGGAAAATATTGGTAAATTTCCAAACATTTAGTGTTAAGGAGCTCATTCTAGGGAGATGCCTGTCGAAAACAGACCTTCGTTATCGGTCCAGTCCCTATCTTATCAGGTCTGATATAGGAGCCAGAACTGCACAGAGACAATGGGAGCTGGGCACCAGGATGCCAGACCTGAGATCATTGGGAGCTCACTTGCAGATGAGGTTTCCTGCCTTGCTCAGAATCATGTGGAAAAATAAGACCTATAGTTTTTCCCAGCCTGAAGAAGTTGATAATCTTTTAGGCCGTATGAGAAACGATCAGGAAGATCAATAATGGGCAAATTTTGTGACAACTCTTAGAAGTATATAACTCAAGAAAAAAAAAATATATATATATATATAAAAAGGGGGAAAAAATATTAAAAAATATTTGGGAAAAAATAAAGAATAAATTGAAGCACTGAAACACTAAATCACGGCATAGGGAACACGACTCATTTAACGTCACACTTTTTACTCGCTATAATATAGTTGATTCGGTCAGGGGATCCACCTAGGTGTTCCAAAAGGCGAAGCCATCGTCTGGTATGTTGGGGGGGGGTTCCTCAGGGGGGAGGGTGTTCACTGGGGGGAGGGAGCAAAGGGAGAAAGATAAAAAATAAAAAATCCTCATATATATGTAAAAATATTTTGTATATAGCTATGGATGGATACGAGATGATAGCAGGGTTATGAGTAATCTATATAAGCTTAAAGCCCTCTCATGGAACATCAATGGCATGGGGGGAAAAAAGAAACAGAATAGGATTTGTGAATTCTTAAAAAACTCAGATGCACATCTTATAATGCTTCAAGAAACCCATCTAGAGGCAGATATTTGTAGTTCTCTTTTTAAGAAACTAAGGTGGGTTCAGGAAATAATCTGCTCCAGGCAATCTGGCACCACAAGGGGGGTCTCCATCATAATTCGAGCAAATAGTGGGATAAGTTTGAAAAAATATGAGACAGACCAATCAGGAAGATGGTTGGTAGCAGTAATACATATTCAAAACATCCCGTATACACTGGCTGTATACTATGGTCCGAATGATGATAACCCGGGCCCACTATCTAAGCTAGCGACAGCATTAATAGGGTCAACTGGCCCGGTAATCTTGGGAGGTGATTTCAATCTGGTCTTTGACCAGAAGCTAGATAGAACCTCTAAAGCTAAATATCACGCTCCCTCAAAATCACTCGCTACCTTAGATGCTATAATGAAGGACTTCAGTCTTCTAGATGTATGGAGGAAAAAATATAGAACTTTACCAGGGTTTACTTTTTATAGCAAGAAATATAAGAATTACTCTAGGATTGACCATTTTTTAGTTGATCAGCATTTCCTCACAGATATCAATTACCTTTCCTTCACACCGTTAGGGATGTCAGACCATGCAGTATTGGAATTGGTAATTGTATTGAATTTATGTCCTTTAAAAATAAGATGGACCCTGGAAAGATCACTCTTATTAGATGACCAAGTAAAAAGAGATGTTAAAGAGAAAACTGCAGAATTTTTTTATAATAAACTCTGGCACCTCCACCCCCCAGGTAGTGTGGGAAGCTTATAAGGCTTTTTTGAGAGGGGTTTTAGGCTCTTTAATGACTTATAAAAGAAAGAGTATGAAAGTAAAAAGAAAGGAAGACCTGGCGGTAATAACAAGAAAGGATCTTGAGTTACAAAATGCAATCTTAACCAAGTCCAATAGAGTTCATCTGATAGAGAAGGAACTTACTGAGCTACAACTTCAGCTTAAAGTCTGTGACGAGAAAATTCTTAAAGAAAAATGGGAGACCAGTAGATTAAAGAATTTCGAATACGGAGAAAAATGTGGAGCCCTCCTAGCCTGGAAATCTAGAGAAGAGAGAACGAGGAACAGTATTAAAGCCTTACTACAAAGACAGACAGGAGACCTGATAGAGGCAGATGCCGAGATTAGAGAGGAAGCAAGGTGCTTCATGAGAAGCGTCTATACGGAAGATAAATACCCCAATGTGGATGAGATAGAAATCTGGTTGCTTTTGACAAATCTACCTCAAATTTCAGAACTGGATAAAACATACCTGGAAAGTGAGATAACAGAAGGGGAAATATTAAACCAACTAAAGAAAATGAAATGGGGAAAAGCTGCAGGCTCAGACGGGTTGCCGGTTGAGATCTACATGGACTATAAAGATCAGCTATTACCTATACTCAGCGCACTTTTTAACCTCTTATTAATTCACGGCCATTCTATTCCCCCTTCATGGGCTGAAGCCACTATAACGCTCATAGTAAAACCTAATAAAGACCCCAAGAGAATAGAGTCATACAGACCAATTTCACTTTTAAATACAGATATGAAAATTTACTCCGGAATCTTAGCAACCAGACTAGCGAAGATAATAAAATCTATAATACATCCTGATCAAAGAGGTTTTATTCTAGGGAGACAGCTAAACGAATTAACATTCCAAGTGATAGGGGCTATAGATTATGCTAACGATAAAGACCTCCCGTTGGCCCTGGTTGCGATGGATGCGGCTAAGGCCTTTGATCAGGTCAACTGGAAGTATTTATGGGCTACAATGACGGCATTCGGGTTCCCTCTAACTTTTATTAAGGGTGTCAAATCATTGTATCATAATCCAAAGGCAAAAGTTTTGGTAAATGGAATATTATCTGATTGGTTCGACATATCTTGAGGCACCAGACAGGGTTGCCCTTTATCCCCTCTTTTGTTTGATGTCTACATGGAGCCTTTTGTTTGTGGAATTAGAGATGACAATATAATTCAACCTTTTAAGCTTGGTAATATGTCACTAAAAACTGCCTTGTATGCAGATGACCTCCTCTTGTATACTTTTAACCACTCAGTAGCAATACCCAGGCTATTTTACTTATCAGAAGAATTCGGAAAATTATCAGGCTACCAGATTAATCAGGAGAAAACAGAGATTATGGGCTGGAATAATAACATACCCATACAGAGCGTGAAACAAAAAATGCGATACTTGGGAATTGATTTAACTCAAGAATTAAAGAACATACCTTTACTTAGTTGGCAGACGGTGGTCAAAGACATTAATAAAACTTTAACAAGATGGGGGAATCTGCCACTAAATATCTATGGCCGAGTTAATCTCATCAAAATGACTATCCTTCCCAAATTGACTTTTTTATATAACTGTATCCCTTTATCATTTTCTTTGAAAGATATTAATATTCTCCAGGGTAAGATTGGATCTTTTATATGGGCTTGTAAATCATCTAGGATAGCCTGGAAAAAATTGACGAGGGGTCTAAAAATTGGAGGTTTAGCCCTCCCAGACTTACTATCATATTGTCATGCCTTTCACTTTAAAAACTTCAGGCTACTTGCGAATACGTTAGACGCATCATCACAGGGCTGCTTGTTTCAGGCTTTACTATATGATCTACCTTATGACCATGACTATATCTTATTCAAGTTTGGAGACCAGAAATTTTAAAAAAAATTTGCCTTAAGATACTTCAGACTGCACTTAAAAACTGGGGGGTTATTCGGAAGGTTTTTAATATTCCTTATTATCAAACATACACTCCAATTTGGGATTCCCCGGGAACGCCCCTATGTCTCCAAGATCAGCTCTCACAACCTTTGAGAATAGCTGGACTACAAAAGTGGGGAGATCTATGGGTAGATTCAGGCCTAATGGATTGGAACTCTTTAACACAACTAACAAATGGACACCTGACTAGGTTTAAATATTACCAATTATCTGCTTGGTGGTCAAGTCAGAATCTGCAGCGGGAAAAAGATCCAGCTATTCTTGATGCAATTTGTAGGGGGGGAAATGGATAAAAGAAGTATCGTTTTGGTATAAGTTGATAATCAAGGATGAAGAGAACAAACTACACTCGGAGGTGATACATTTATGGGAAAATTGTATAGCGGAACTTTCCGAAGAAGGTAGTAAAATATGGTTAGATTCCATTTCCCTTTCCCAGAGCTTAATCAAACCAGCCAATTTAAGACGTAATCATTTATTTACAGTCTATAGAGTATATTGGACCCCGGCTAAACTGCATAAGATAACGCAAAATAATTATTACTGTCCCCGTTGTAACTATAACGCAGCAGATGATGTCCATATCTTTTTGGAGTGTCCGGTAATTCAGGACTACTGGAGAGCGATAGTTGGTTTTTTAGGTGAGGTATTAACAACAACTATTATATGCTCACCTAGACTTGTTTTTTTTGGTTTACTGAAAGACTATAACATTAATAGTTTGGATACACAGTTTATCTTTTATGTAGTAGCTATTGCTAGGAGACAAATTTGCAAAGAGTGGAAGTCAACAGCTCCCCCCAGATTTGCAGAATGCTTAAAATATATAATGGAAGTTTGTAAGATGGACATGGTTGGACGTAACGAGAATACTGAGAATGTCTGGTCTAAACTTGAGGTCTGGTCGAATAAGTAAATGGTCCGATGATTATGCCAGAGGTTGTGTCGGTCCTGTCCTCCCCCTGGCTTCCTTCATCGGCTAAGGGGAGTTGGATATGGAAAACAACCTACCTCTGGGACGTCCCTGTCTGCTATGATACTGTCTCCAGGGCAGACTCGAAAATGTCAGTATAAGAGGCGACAGCGAGATCAATCTAGAGCATACAAAATCTGGTGGCATATATGAGGACAAAAAAAAGTTTAAAAAATAAATAAATAGGAAAAAAAGAAAAAAAAAAAAAAAAAAGACTATGCGAAGGATACTGGAATGCTCATAAATGTGATCAATGAGTATTGCAATGTCTGGCAAACTGGCCTGCCTGATGGATGACCATAGACAAATACATTTTGTACCACCTCCGGATTACTTGTGATTGGCACGATGATGCCAACTCAATCTGTGGGCTCTGGTTTTCGGATACCCGGCCAAATGGTTAGCAACCATTCAGATTCCAATTCTGGCACATCTAGAGCCTCGGTGCATCTCAAAAGACAAGGTGCAACCCCACTCCCCAGTTTTTTTTACTCCACATCATGGTCATATTGTCTGTCAAGTTCTGGAACGCAAAGGGAATGGAGAAAAGCCTTGAGCACCACCCAAATTGCCCTCAGTCTCAGCAGGATGATGCTGATAACCGGCACCTGTAGAGATCAGATGCCTCTGAATCCCAGTTCCTCCACAAGAGTGGGAGGACATCCCTTGGGTAAGGTGATGCTCCAAAAAACACCAAGTCAGGTCTACTGTAGTTTACCAGTAGATCACAGTGGTGTCCCCCTAGCTGATACCATTACCCCACTTAGGAACAAAGCAGGTTAACAATCCAGCCCAGTGGTGAAACAACCATGAAAGTTTAGAAAACCATTTTTGTCCTGCTCACAGCTTTGTGCACCAAAATAAAACAGATATATGATGTTACAATACATGCAATTACAACGCATGCTTTTACAACCCAGTCTTTACATCGCAACTACCATTACATTGCATGATTTTACAAGCATGCCATTATAACGCATTTTTAAAAACTACCATTACAACGCAATCTATTACAACACATACCATTACAACGTATACCATTACAACGCATAATACTTTTAGGGCAACAGTAGGGTAAGTTTGGATAGTGTAGGGGTAAAAATTACCATTTCCCCTCTAGTGAGTGGATAGTGTAGAGATAAAAATTAGTAAGTGTTGGATAGTGTAGCGGTAAACATTACTATTCCTACTCCAGTGAGTGCAACAGTAGGGAAAGTGTTGTATAGGGTGGGGTAGAAATTTATATTCCCATGTACCCAAACCCCATGCCTACCCTAATACTAAAAAAATCTCCATTACTTACCTCAAAAGGCTTTGTAATGGCATGCATTGTAATGGTAGGTGTTGTAATGGCATGCGTTGTAGTGAGATGCGTTGTAATGGCATGCATTGTAATGCCGTGCAATGTAAAGGCAGTCGCATTGTAACAGTTGCATTGTAAATGTAGGTCGTTGTAATGACTGCGTTGTAATAGATTTTTCCCAAATAAAACCCTTAGTTTTATCTGAAAACCAATGTCTCCGACTTCAGAGGGACACTAAGTGACTTCATAAACGCCCCTACAATCTACATCTGTGTAATGAATGCAACTCATCAGTTAATGCTGATTGTGGAGATTAGGTTATGGGCCCACAGTAAGCTATTCGTTATTCCGCTCCCATGTACTTGCTTCCATTGTGCATCTATGTACCTTCCATGCACTTGGATCTGTGTGTTTGTTACTTTTTTCCTGAAAAAGCATATCCAATGCACTAACCTATTTCTCATCCTGTACCTCAATCAATATCTTAATCTACATATACTTACTTCCTTTATGCATCTATATACGTATATATTTTTTCTTTCTTCAAATTTAGCATTTCCAATGCACTACCCTATTTCACAGCCTAAACTTCTCTCAACACATCTTCTAGCCCAACTTTCGGACTCATCTCAAACTTCTTCGTACTACGCTTTCCAAGGCACTACCCTATTTGTCACACTATACGTCCATCAATATATCCTCTACATCCACTCTCAGGTATCCCAAACCCCATACCACTACTATGAGCCCCAAAATAACCCTTTCTAGAATCTCCCCCACTCAAGCTCTCCTTGCATCATCTGACACCTCTTTTTACTTTACAGATCCCACAATACAAAACTTTCTAAACTCTTCCCTCTGACTCTTCTCCTCCAAAACCCCTTTTTACTCATCCAAAAGCCTCCTCCTACTGCTATGACTTCAAAAAAATGAAAAATATCTCAATCATTCACTCTTCTATCCCTCCACTATCCTTTTCAGTCAAAACAACAGACTAACATGTTCCCTTATGAGTTCCAGAGTAGTGTGCTACTTGCCAATAAAGCGTTTCAACACCCCATTAGGGTTGCAAGCGCTGTATAAATGCAAACCTTTTTTCCCTTTTCTACCCCTCCCCAACACTTCTCAATCAAAATAATTGACTAACATATCTACCACTCAAATTACTTTCATGTTACACCATACTAATTCAACACTAATCCTTATGGGTTCCAGAGTAGCATGCTACTCGCCAAAAAAGCGCTTCAAAACCCCATCAGGGGTAGCAAGCGCTATATAAATAAAAACGCCTTTACCTCTTCTCTCCCGCCGCCTACCCTTCTCTGTTCAAATAACTGAATAACATATATCCACCACTCAAATTACTTCACATTTCACTATACTAATTTTCAGCACTAATCCTTTATGGGTTCCGGAGTAGCGTGCTACTCACCAATAAAAGCGCTTCAACACCCATCAGGAGTAACAGGTGCTATATGAATTCAAGCCTTTCTTCCCCTTCTATCCCTCAAATATCCTTCTCACTCCAAATAATAGTCCTTGACTAATATCCACCGCTTAAATTACTTTCATATTTCACCATACTAATTCACCGCTAATCCATCATGGGTTTCCGGAGTAGCATTCTACTCGCAAAAAAAAGCACTTTAAACACCCCATCAGGGGTAACAAGTGCTAACTAATTACAACAATGTTTTCCGCTTCCATCCATCTGCTATCCTTCTGAATCCAAATAACTGACTAACCTATCCGCCACTTAAAATTACTTTCATATTTCATAATACTAATTCAACACTAATCCTCTATGCGTCACTGAATAGCATGCTACTCGCCAAAAAAATGCACTTTAACGCCTCGCCAGGGGTAGTAAGCGCTATATATATGCAATTACATTACAATTACAACTAACGTAAAGAATTTTGAGAATAGGAAAAGATTCAAGACAAGCAAGTTAAAAACATGGACCCTGAGACATGCTCGTCTTAGCACACCACATTCAATTTTATTTGGCCTAAATTAATGCCTATGTCCTAATCAGCTATGAATATTGATTCTGACTGGGGATTTATAGTTTTTTTTACTGTTTTTGCCTTTACACATCAAAGATCCATACCTATGATTCTCCTAAATTATTTTTTATCTTTGTAGCAGCATTTTACTTTTTACATTTTGTCTTAAGTTTCTATATTGTTAGGAACTTTATAGGGTTCAGACAACAGCAGGTCAAAGAGTTAAACAATTAGATTAAACTTATCTTAAACTAATAACCCTGAAAACTGGTAGGAAAGGATTTACCTCAATCCTGTAGGCTGCCTAAAAGTTAGGTCTTCTTCTATTTCTACATGACAGAAACTCAAGTCACTAAGGATTAACATTTTAAGCTCAGGCTCTAGTTAACAATATAACCAATTCTGCTCTTTTTTCTGTGAACAAGTAATACATGTGTTTATTTTGTCTATATTGGAATACTGCAATGTCCTCTATGTAAACATTGCCAGATGCAAATACAGATGAAAACACACACTGTTTCCCAACCCCTTGCTTTATTGAAGTAGTTTAACATTTCTCATTTGTACTTTGTTCATTTCAGTAGTTTTCAGTGAAGCATCACAATTGCTCAGATTTGGCTAATTTCAATGGACCTAGGGCCGTATGGAAAGAACATAGGAATTGTGATTTCTTATTTGCAATTCTTTCCAAAACACAATTAGGAAATCACAATTCCTAATGTACTGAATAAATATTTTTTCAAAATAGCAATTCCAAATCGGGTCGCTAATAGACCCTACTCATGAATATTAATGGGGTAAGTCGCAATTTGGAAACCCATTAGGAATCACGGTTATCACAGGGATGGTGGCTTTCTAAGGTCAGCTGACCACCATGTCTGTGATTGTTTTTTAATAATTTTATATATTTTTTTAAATACAGCCCTTAGGGCCAGATGTAGGTAGGCTTTTACCGGGTGGTAACGGCCGAATTCGGCCGTTACCACCCGGTAAAAGCAATTTGACATGTAGGTCCTTGTAATTTACAGACTTGGTAAATTTACCGAGTATGTAAAATACCGAGTCGGTATCATTACTGATTCCGGACAATTGGTATGTAGGTGGGACTCTTCTGAGTCCCACAAGCAGTACCACATCGGTATTTTACCATCAAATACTACTTGATGGTAAAATACCGTTTCTGGTGTGCATGCACATGTGTGCATGCACGCCTATGCCATATGACAGGCAGACCTGCCCTTAGGGCAGGTATGCCTGCCACATGGCACCCGAGCCTCTTTTGGGGGTGCCAGAGGGTGTCAAAGTGACACCCCCTGCACCCTTGTGACATTCGGTATTTTCCGATGTGGTAAATACCGACCGGTATATGCCCAATCAATCCTATGGGCTTCAAAGCCCATAGGAATGCATGGGCATTAACTGGTCGGTATTTACCACATCGGAAATTACCGACTGTTTCCGATTCGGTAATTGCACATCTGCAATTACCTACATCTCGGTATTTTTATTTTCCGACCTCTTAAATACCGAGTCGGTATGACTCGGTATTTAAGAGGTCGGTAAATAAAAATTACCTACATCTGGCCCTAAGTCCTTAAAGTAAAAGGAGATGCATTTTCAACAAAAGATTTTTAACATTTAAGTTACATTTTTTAAGAGAAGGCAGTGATCCCATGGACCTGCTTCTGAAAATACTGGTTTCAACAGTCACCTCCCATAATTCGCAAAACATTCATACACACCACTGCAATTCTGTATTTGTAAGGGACACCCTTAACAAGACCCATACAAATACTGAATTGGGAACACAAATTGTGATTCAGTAACATAGTAACAAATTATACTTTCAATTTGTATATATTTAAAAGCATTTTTAGTCTAGGGAAATGGTAATGGTTCTCCTGTTCTCTTCCACCAAATTTTATGTTTTTTGCCTTGACAGTTTAGCAGCAATTCCATGGCTCTCTTTGCATGACATCTCCCAACTGAATGGAATTGCCTAAATTACAGTAAATGCTTAAATATCTGATTATTTACTGTAACCTGCATTTCTTGTTCCATGAGGAGTGTTGTGTTCTCAGACCTGTGCTACCTGTTTCATGTGGTTCACTGACAGAATATCAAAGCCTAAAATATCCCCATACCACAATATCCAGTTATAAAGATTGATGTAAAAAATATCGACATCCTATATTTATAATGGTAAGTACTAAAATATCGAAAAAAATATATATGTAAAAAAATATAGCTTTATATATATATTAAATCAATCAATCAGGAGTTTGTTAAAGCGCAACTACTCACCTGTAAGGGTCTCAAGTTGCTAGGGGTGGGGGGTGCAGGTTCCATTCCATCAAGGAGGGGGGTCTGTCGAAGAGCCAGGTTTTGACGTTTCTTGCAAAGATGGGGAGCAATGTTGTCTATCTGAGGTGGATTGGAGGGGCGTTCCATGCTTTGGCCGCGAGGAAGGAGAAGGAGCGGCCTCCCGATCTGGTCTTTGTGGTGCGGGGGACCACGGCGTAGAAGAGCTGGGCTGATCGTAAAATCCTTTGGGGTGCGTGGAATTTGAGTCAGTTGTTCAGACATGATGGTCTGGTGCTGTGGAGGGCCTTCTGTGCGTGGGTGAGTATCTTGAATTTGATTCTCGCCTCAACAGGGAGCCAGTGGGATGTGTGCAGGTGCCGGGAGATGTGGCAGTGTTTTGGCTGGTTGAGGACTAGTCTTGTGGCTGCATTCTGGATGTTCTGTTGCTTGCGGGTGAGGTTTTTGTTTATTCCAGGGTAGAGTGTGTTGCCGTTGTCGAGTCTGCTAGTGACCAGGGCATGAGTGACCGTCTTTCTGTGTTTGAGGAGGATCCGTTTGAAGGTCTTACGAAGGAGGCGGAGGGTGTGGAAGCAGGAAGACGAGATGGAGTTCATCTGCCAGTCCATTTTGAGCTCGGAGTCCAGGATCATTCTCAGGTTGCATGCATGGTCAGTGGGGGTTGGTGAGTTTCCGAGGGAGGGGGGCCACCAGGTGCCGGTCCAGTTGTCGGGGTATGGGCCCATGATAAGTACTCCTGTTTTTTTTTTCTAGGCAGATGTTTTTCATCCATTTGGCAATGGCTTCCATGCCTTCTTGAAAGTTGGGTCTGGCTGTGTTGGGTTCATTGGATAGGGATAGGATGAGTTGGGTGTCGTCTGCGTATGACACAATGTTGAGTTCATAGGTTCTGACGATGGGGGTGAGTGTAGCCATGTAGATGTTGAAGAGCGTCGGACTGCGGGAGGAGGCCTGGGGGACTCCGCAGGTGGTAGGTGTAGGGTCTGAGAGCAAATGGGGGAGTCTGACCTGCTGCCTTCTGCCGGAGTGGAAGTAGCAGATCCAGTCGAGGGCTTTGTCCTGGATTCCTGCTTCGTAGAGTCTGTGTATTAGGGTGTGGTGAGAGACTATGTCGAACACCGCTGAGAGGTCGAGGAGGATGAGGGCTACTGTTTCTCCTTTGTTCAGTAGGGTGCAGATGTTGTCTGTTGCGGCGAGGAGGGCAGTTTCCGTACTGTGTTTTTTTTCTGAAGCCGGATTGGCAGGAGTCGTGGATGTTGTATTCTTCGATGAATGTGGCGAGTTGGCTGTTGATGGCTTTCTTGATGACTTTCACAGGGAATGGGAGCAGGGATAAGGGTCTGTAGTTTTTGAGGTTGGTGGGGTCTGCTGAGGGTTTCTTCAGGGGGGGGTTGACCTCGGCATGTTTCCAGTCTTCAGGGAACGAGGCGGTTGCCAGGAAGTGGTTGATGGTGTGGGGGAGCATGGGTGTGATGGTGTCAGCTGCACTGTTGAAGATGTGGTGGGGCAGTGGTCCATGGGGGCCCTGAGAGGATTGACTTCATTGTCTTCAGTGTGTCTTCGGTGGGGAGGGCTGTTCAGTTGTCAATTGCTGGTTTGCGGGTGTTGGGTTGGTTGGTGAGGGTTCAGTGTGTTGGTTGTCTTCGTCAAAGTTGTCGTAGATGCTCTTGATTTTTGTGGTGGAAAAAAATGCTGAGTTTTTCGGAGAAGTTTTGTGAGGGAGGGATGTGAGGAGACTCACTGGTGGGTTGGGGCAAACTCCTTGATGATGCTGAAGAGTTCCTTGCTGTTGTGCGCGTGGGTGGAGATTCTGTCTTCAATTGCTTTTTTCCTAGTTTCTCTGATGAGTTGGTGGTGAGCATTGGTGGCGGCTCTGAAGTTGTTGTGGGCTTTTGTGGATTTGGTGTTTCTGTGGGCCTTTTCGAGGCAGTGGTAAGTGCATCTGGACTCTCAAAGTTTGGTGGTAAACTTCTTGGTGTAGGTATTGTTCTTTTTCCTGTGGGGGGCTCTGGTGTTGGCGCTGTCCAAGATCCATCTATGCAGGATTCGGGCTCCGGTGTTGGGCTGGGTATTTTCCACGATGGTTGGGGTGGAATTGTTGAGGGAGGAGGTCTGTGATTTTGGTCCAGTTTCTTTGTGGGAGAAGGTGCTGGTGTCTGTGGAGGGTGGGTACTCTGAAAGTGAAATGGATGCAACAATGCTCGGTCCATTTAAGTTTGGTGTTATGGCTGAAGGTGATGGAGTTTCTTGTAGTGAAGAGGGGGTCGAGGATGCATCCTGCTGATTGCGAGGGCTCGGTCACAATCTGGCGGAGTCCAATGCTGTGGAGGTTGTCCAGGAGGGATGTGGTGTTGGGGTCCAGTTGGTTGTTGCGTTGAAAGATGAGGTCTCCCAGCAGGGTGTAGTTGGTGCATGTGATGGCCTGTGGGCTGTGATATCCGTGATGGAGTTTGCGAAGGGTCTGAAGAGTCCAGGGGGTCAGTAGATGAGGGTTCCTCGGAGAGTGGCGGTGGGGCTAGCCAGCATCTTGAAGGTGTTCCATCAGGTTTGTGGGCTCATTGGGGAGTGTGCCCATGCGGAGGGTGGATTTGTGGATGACGGCGAATCCCCCACCCGGGCTCGTGGGGTGGTCCTTTCTGGAGATCTTGTATCCTTGGGGGATGTCGATGGTGATGTCTGGTCCCGAGGTGGTATTGGTCCAGGTTTCTGTGAAGAATGCTACATCCTGGGTGGTGCTGTAGAGGAGGTTCCAGATTTCGGTGGCGTGTTTGTTAAGGGATCCGACGTTGAGGAGTATGCATGGCAGGGTCTGCGGTTCGGTTTTGGTCTTGTGGGTGGGTTGTGCTGGTTCCGTGTTCTTGGCGGTGCTGCAGGTGTGCTGGCAGCGGTGACAGCTGAAGGGTCTGTGTATGTTGGCTGGTGATACTAGCTTGCTGTTGTTGTTGCAGCCAGGGTTGAGTGCGTGGAGTGCTGGGTCGTAGCGTTGGTGAGGTGGAGGTCCAGGGTTCCTGGTGCTGGTCATGGTCAAGTTGTGGATGGGCGCATACAGGCTTGCCTTTAGCTCACCCGCTGTATGCATCCTCTGAGCGAACGCACAGCAGCCACCATTAAGTTAGGTGTTGGGGAGGGCTGGACAGCTGGAAGGCGGTAGCGAGGAGGGGAGCTGGATTGGTCGCACTGGTCGTGCTGGGGGAGGGGCTGCGGGGGCAGCAGCGGCGGGGGAAAAATGGGCATGAAAGGAGGAAAAGTAGGAATAAAGGGAAATAGAGAAAAAAGCAGAAAGCAGAAAATTACAGAAAAATAGATTTAGGAAATAGTGTGAAAATGAGTGAAAAAAGTAAAAAAACAGAGCGGAAAGCGGGACACAGAGGTCCACTGGACCACCAGGGATGAGGCGCAGGTGAGCCTGAGGGTAGAGGAGGGCCTTGAATACTCACACTAGAGAGTGCAGGGGCCGGGACAGGCCTCACTCAATGGTGGAGCTACGAGGGTGGGAGAGCAATTTGCCTGACACAGAGTCAGTAGTCTTGCTCGCCTGTCCCAACAGCGGCCGCCATTAAGGTGGGGTCAGGGAGGACAGTTGGCAGGCAGGAGCCGGGAGGGGAGCGGGATTGGTCGCTCTGGTCATGCTCGGGGGAGGGGCCGCAGAGTCAGCAGCGGCGGGGAAAAAACAGGGGGGAAAGGAGGAAAAGTAGGAATAAATGGAAAAAGAGAAACATTTATTTTAAATCAAATGTTTAAATTTAAAAGCTTTAGATTTAATAAACATTTTAAGAAATATAATAAATGAACTTAATTTAAAAAAGTTAAACACACACATATCTAATAATTAATATATACACATATATTTACGTTATATAAATATATAAAACTGATCATTTTGGTGTATTTTATCATTTTAAAACTATATATAAATTTAACACATAAAAAAATATAGAAATCTTTAAAAATAAGTTTCCCACTCCAGTCAGTGCAACAGTAGGGAACATATTGGATAGCAAAGGGGTAAACATGTCTATTCCCACTCCAATGAGTGCAACAGTAGGGAAAGTGTTGGATAGCAGAGTGGTAAAAAATATTATTCCCACTCCAATGAGAGCAACAGTAGGGAAAACGTTGGATAGTGGAGGGGGGGGTAAAAATGACTATTCCCACTCCAGTGGGGAAAATGTTGGATAGCATAGAGATACAATTTACTATTACCCACTCCATTCACTGCAACAGGAGGGAAAGTGTTGGATAGTGGAGGGATACAATGTACTATTCCCACCCCAGTCAGTGCAACAGTAGGAAAAGTGTTGGATAGCGGAGGGGTAAAAATGACAATCCCCACTCCAATGAGTGCGACAGTAGGGAAAGTGTTGGATAGTGGAGGGGTACAAATTACTATTCCCACTTTAGTGAGTGAAACAGTAGGGAAAGTGTTGAATAGCATAGAGATTCAATTTACTATTCCCCCTCCATTCACTTCAACAGTAGGGAAAGTGTTGGATAGTGGAGGGATACAAATTATTATTCTCACTCCAATGAGTGCAACAGTAGAAAAATTGTTTGATAGCGGAGGGATAAAATATACAATTCCCACCCCAGTGAGTGCAACAGTAGGGAAAGTGTTGGATAGCGGAGGGGTAAAATGACAAATCCCACGCCAATGAGTGCAACAGTAGGGCAAGTGTTGGATAGCTGAGGGGTAAAAATTACTATTCCCACTGCGGTGAGTGCAACAGTAGGGAAAGTGTTGGCTAGAGGAGAGGTCAAATTTGGTATTCCCACTCCATTCAGTTCAAAATTAAAAACAAACGAAACATCATCAACAAAATGAAAATATTTTGAATAAAAATTTCAATAATAAAATATAAATATGATAAAAATAAGAATATATTTATTATTAAAAATAAAAAATAACATATTATAATGTTAAATACATATCACAAATACCTAATATTATAATATTAGATAAACAAATAAAAACAAACAATTATTTGTATTTTGAAATTATTTATTATCAAAAACATCAATTATTACATCAATCTAGTTTTTACTTCCTACACTATAACACCAAACAAATCACAACCAACATCTAAAATAAAAAAAATATTTGAATACTTAATTAACAATTAAACAAATATTAATTAAAAACAAATTAAAACACCTACAAATTAATTAACTTCCCATCCTGTATGCCTATAATCCCCACAACCCACACCTAAAATTAAACTGTAAAAAATTATTGACAAATACATTTTTTTAAATTAAATAACGAAAACATCCTTTACAATGACTGCGTTGCAACGTATTTAAATACCCCACATTTTTTACT
Organism: Lissotriton helveticus; assembly: GCF_964261635.1. NCBI lineage: Eukaryota > Metazoa > Chordata > Amphibia > Caudata > Salamandridae > Lissotriton > Lissotriton helveticus. Next base: position 777,607,161 of record NC_136063.1, on the reverse strand, counting down.
CCGCAAAATCTTTTACAACTCAGGGCTTTACACTACAAACCATTACAACACATTCCCCATTACAATGCCCCGGTGGAGTTAGAATAGTAAATTGTGTTGTAATGGACAATGCGTTGTAATCGATTTGCGTTTTAAAAGATTTTACGTAGTAAAAAATGCGAGGTAACTGCAGCCATTGTAATATGCATGCGAGGTACAGTGTCATATTCTTAAATAACTAATAGTATTTAACAACTAAATATAAAGTAAATACAATTAATTTACTTCTCACCCTTTACCCCTATAAACCCCAAACCCACACACCAAAAAATAATAAAAAAAATTACCCTAATTAATTAATTTAAAAAAATACTTTCTACCCTTTCCTCCTAAAACTAATTATACAATTACTATGATTAATTTTCAATTAATTAATTATTATTAATTAATAAATAATTAAAAATGCATTAAACAATAATTATTTCTCCCCTAAACTATCAACATTATAATATTGCAATTAAATAAATATTAATAAATAAAAAATGTTCATTAATTTATTAGAATTAAATTACTTTCCACCCTATTCCCCTATAAACCCACAACCCACTACGGAACTAAGGGCTCGATCGACTAGCTATCGGTGGTCCCGCACCCTGTATTCTTTGCATTGCGGTGGGTGCTGCTGGCGACACCACCCGCATTAATGCAAAAAATGTACCCTGACCATTTCCATGTGCTACGTATCGCCACCCATCCACCTGCCATTAAAATATTGCGGGCGGATATGATTGTTTCGATAGCAGTGGGACCGCCACCAACAGGCTGTCGGCAGCAGTCCCACTGTCATCCTAATCGGGCCCTAAAAAACACAAAATGTAATTAAACTAAAATGAATAACTATTAAAAATGTAACACATATATTAAAAAACATAATCAATACTTATACAATAAAATACATTACATACATTTAAAATATATACTAATATACATAACGCTAACAAAAAAAATCGATATTTTAAACAAATATATTTTTGCAAAGGTTATTATTGGCTTACCTTAACCCCTTGCGTGCATGTGTTGGCCAACGGCCGTTGCGAGCACTACCTCGGTAGTGCTGCGCAGGTCCATTGGCTGACGCGGCCCCGTCCGTGCATTAGAACGCCCGCACCGCCGCAGAATTGCCGCGGCGGTAAACAGGTTAGAGTCGATACTCTTGACCACAATATTCTTCCTGTTAATATTTCTGTGTCAGGATATTTAAAACTCAATATTAGTGTAAGTCAACATTTCCAACTGATATTTTGACTAAATGCTGTTTTGTGTGATTGGAGTGACAACCTGACACGCACAGGAAAGTATTCTATTTACATTAAACCATCAAGAAACAAAGCCGGTTTGGCTCGAACTTCAGGACTGGTATTTTTAATTTTCTGTTTTTAAGCAGTCTAATTTTCTTTAGCTTTGATTCATGACTAAATTTGCAAGAGAGAATGAACTAGTAGCTTTAATGTCTATCAAGTGATAATCTGGTCAGCTATATTGATCAGACATGCAAAGTATCATTATTTATTGTCAATAATTATTTCATGAGTGATGTTATATTAAATACTGACTAGTATAGTTTCTCAGCCTGACCTAAAATCGTAAATACTCGTGTAGCCAGCCTCATTCTCTTCTTATGAAATATTTGTCTATAGGTGGAGGAGAGCTCATTAGCTGGGACCAAAGACATTTCCCAGGAATTAGGTTTTACTTGATCATTTATAGTCCCTTTAGGAAAAGGAGAGGGGACAACCTTTACATTTCCAAATTGTTGCTGGAAAGCAGGAAATGGTCCTTCGTTTTGCTTTCTTATTTGCGAACTTCGGCTAAATGGCTGGTGATGCTTCTCTGATGCTGTAGATGATACAAAGTCTTCTGGAAATCTTGCAAAGTATGATGAGTAGCTTGAGTATACGATCTGAATAAAGGAGATTATGTCTGTGATGAAAAAGTAGAAAGTTAGGGGCAGAGGATTGACAGAGTAAGCAGAGTTGCCTGGAGGTAAAGATAATACTATTTGTCATCAGATAGGATACTACATGCAAGGCCCACTTTACGAAGGTCTGATGGGAGTCTAGATTTTCAGGCAGCAGCATGCAGCCTCAGCTAAAACGTGGGGGAACAACTGCTTTGATGGGAATTTGATTCTCAGACAATAGCCTTCTCTTTGTAAAGTAGCAACATTTGATGGCAGGTTGTGCCCGACCATATGATGTTGATTTAAATTTCTATTATTGCCTTCAGAAGAGTACATTTAAATATAGACAATTCATCCAATTTATGTTAGTCAATAAGACTGTAAGAGATCCCAAATAGTGGCGGAAAATCAATGATGATAGGATCAGCTTTGCAGAACATTGCAGAATGTGGCCAAAAGCATGTATTAGATGGACCTCATCGAGTTGTGCTAGGTTCTGTCTTGTAGATAGGGTATGAACCCCTGTAAGATAACACTGTCAAAGTCCAGTGGTCTTTGAGATGGCTGAGAGGTTGAGTAGGAGACAAAAGTTACAATCTATGTAGCATTGTTCATCACATGTCAGGTTGCCATTTCTATGTTATTCTGCAGCTTCGAAATAAACTGCTTTGAAAAAGGTTGTGTGTTTTGATAAGAAGCAGTAACTAAAGACAATTGATATTCAAACAAAAAAATCTAAAGTTACTGACGTGCTAAAGTTGTCAAAACCGGTATAAATGTACTCTAGCTCACCTTTGGAGTAAGTAAAGCCCCATGCATGGCTAACCACAGGAACTGCAACACACTTGCATAGGGACTAAAAAAATACAAACATAAGATCTAGTTCATCATAAAAATTATATGCACGAATACATATCTGTAGGTGATTAAATCTTATATAATTATTTTAAGAAATATTAAAAACAATTACATCAAACTATAAAACAATGCAAACTGTTTAGTCCACAATCCTTTTAGTGGTCTTGACCCTTTCACAGTGCTGCTCTGTGTGGTAGCTGCTGCTGTCCCTGTTGCTGCTGCTGAACATGAGGTCAGGAGTTTGAGGCTCTCCTCCACCCGCAGGCTCCTGCCTGCGCCTCAACCCTGGTGGTTTAGTGGCAAAGGATCACTGCTCTGCTTCAAGAGCTGCCCTTCTGTCTCTCTTTCTGCTTTTTTCTGTCTCTCTTTCTGTTTTTTTCTGTACTTCTTTTTGCCTTTTTAGTCTCTGTGTTTATTTTTCTCTTTTCTTTTTCATTTTCAGAATGCGCCTTGGGCTTTCCTTTTTCCTTTTCATGCCTGTTTTCCCCTTCATTGCCCCTATGACCCATATGGTCCCTTCCCACATTTTCCTGCATCCAACCTGTCCAGCCCACCTGCAGAACTATTTTATAGTGGCAGCTGCATGACTGTACCAATGGCAAGCCCATCTGTGTCTGTCAGCACCTGGACCACACCCAGTTCCAATGAACCCTGTTTCTCGGACCTTCCAATGCTACAACGCAAGCACCCTCCTCGCCCTCAACCCTGGATGCCATGCCGCCTGACATCTATGATCATCGAAGAAGACCCATGGACCCTTCATCTGTCAAAACTGCAACTGCACCTTCACCCACACCAACACACCAGTTCCTCTCTCCACCCAGCCGACTAACAGCACATCCAACCAGCTCAACTGCATCCTTCTCATTGTGCGATCCCTCCACAAACACGCCACATAAATCTGGGCCCTCATCTACACCACCTCCCCCGATATTGCTTTCCTCATAGAAACCCAGGCAAACCCCTGCTCCGGACCGGACACCCCCATTGCTTTCCCTAACAGCTACAAAATCACCCACAGAGACTGTCCTGACCGCCCAGGAGGAGGCATCGCCATCATCCATAGTAAAAGGCCTCCAACTAACCATGAACTTTAATGACTCAACGACGACCATGGAACACCTCCACTTCCAGTTCCAGATCAATACCATCACCACTCTCTGTGGCACCCTCCTCTAAGAGCCCCCGAACCCTGGCAACCGTTCATCGACTACATCCTACACGGAGACCTCAACTTCCACATGGACAACCCAGTCACTAGAACACTGTCACACTACTGGAAAACTTTGCCCACATCCGACTCAAGCAGCTAGTCACTGCACCTACCCACACAACCAGAAACACGCTCAACCCAGTCTTCTCCCCCAGCGGGAACATCAGCTAAAGCCACATCAAGAACTCACCTGGACCAACCACCACTTCCTGCACTTCACCTTCACCACTCCCACCACACACAACCACCCTCACCCTCTCCCCAACGCAGCTGTATCAAGGTTAACAAAGAACTGCTTGTTGACTCCCTCAGGACAACCACTCCACCAAAGAATGCCAACACTGCAGCATGCAACCTCTACAGATGGATCTCCAAGTGTGGCAACACTCAGGGCACCCCTCAAGGAAAGCCCAGTTAACGTACACTACCTCCTCCTCAAAACCACAAAGAAGATGGCCCTCGGTTACAAATGGGGGTCTCTAGTTGGCAGAGATAGGTACCTTGTCCAAACATGGACCCGTCCTTCTAGTCAGGATAAGGGAGTTACACTCCTAAAATAACCCCTGCTCACCCCCTTGGTAGCTTGGCACAAGCAGTCAGGCTTTTCTTAGAGGCAGTGTGTAAGGCATTTGCACCTAATCAACAGTAATACAGTTAAAGCACTTCAAAAGGACACCACACCAGTTTAGAAACATATACAATATTTTTATTTATTTAAGAAAAGACCAAAAAACGATAACAATCCACAATACAGTACTTAGAAATCTTCAGTTATCAAAATAAACTTAAAAAAGAGTAGTCGATAGCTCCGCCTGGGGCTATCAGGGCGTCATGAACAACAAATCCGAACAGTTCTGGCTGACCGCGGCATCGCATTCCAGCTTGCAAACAGTACCAGTAGAAATGCAGGGTGTTGGCGACCTCTTGTTGAGCTCCGAAAGCACAGCATCCACAGGCATTGGTTCTGGAAGTCGGTGCAGGAGTCATCTGGCCCTTCAAGTCACACTAGTTGCAGATTAAACTCCTTGCGGTTGAAGTCAGGAGCGCCGGCGTTCTGCATTCTGTCCATCAACTGTTGTTTTTGCATTTGTCACACCGAGTGGGACGGGTATGCTCAGATGTGAGTCCTGTGCTCTCCATGCTACTGGAATCAAGCTATCCTGGCTGATGAAACCGCTTCTAGGATTCTTGTTTCCAGTCCAGGGAGGACCTGGCTTGGCAGTTCGGACTGGATTGTTCCCATGGGGCACAGGGTCAAGACTGATTTGCATATAGCTGGGTTCAAACTGTAATGGAATGGTGAGCAAATAAAATGATGGATTTAGGCTCAGTTCTCTGTACTGGGGTGAATGTATGACATTGTTCTGCATTCTGTCCATCAACGGTTGTTTTTGCAGACATCGGGTGCTCCAGTGCGAAGTGCAGCTGTGTGGCACCCTCAGGTCGCGGTGCAGGCAGCGGCTCGGTGATGGTCTTTCAGTGGCGTCAGTAAGACCAGGGTCGCGGTGCAAAGTTATGCGATGCTCGTCGCGATGCTGAATGAACTGCCAAATCAACACAGTTTCCTCAGCCTGCTTCCACCCACTCTGCCTACTTTGAAAGATATTCAGATGGATCCCCACATAATCCAGAAAGACGGTTACCCTCACACTCATCACCAGCAGACTCGACTACAGCAATGCACTCTACGCCGACATCAACCAGACACAGCTCAAGAAACTACAGGATGTCAAAATCGCCTCAGACAGACTGGTCCTCAACATCCCCCGCCACAGACACATTACGCATCACCTCTAACAACTCTACTGGCTCCCAGTCAATAAAATAATCACCTTCAAGCTCCTCACACATGCCTACAAAGCTTTCCACAAAAAAAGACCAGCATACCTGAACCACCGCCTCCATTCCCAGTGACTGTTAGACAACTCCATCCTGCCCAACTCGCACAAGACCAGAACTGGTGGAAGTTCATTTTTCTACCTTGCCTCCAAGACCTGGAACACCCTGCCCCTCCACCTCAGGCAATCTGCGTCGCCTACCCAATTCAAGAAGGACCTTAAGACTTGGCTCTTTCAATGCTCCCACACCCAAAAGGACCAGCAACACCCCTGTGCCTTACCCTCATGGATGAGTAGCCACACTTTGCAAACCCCTGGTTGATTGACTTTTAAATTAATCAAATATATAACATTTAAACACATTTACTAGATATTAAATAAATGATAGTGAGAGTGAGTACTTGTTTGAAATTATTTCAAAATTAATTCTTATAAATTTAAGTAAAAAAAGATTTTAATATATTAATTAACATACATTTAATCCAGGAGTTAATGTGCTGAAAAAGTTTCATTTTAATATTAATACTATTCAGGTTAATTGGAAATATTTTAAAATAAATTACTTTTGTCAGAGGTCTTCGCTTTAGAGAAAGATATTTCCACCAACTAGGCAGACCATAGATAATGCCAGAGTGAATAAATGATTGCATGGGTAGAGCGTGGATCATTTGATGAGTGTATGGGTAGTGCCTATGTGAATGGATGAGTACAAGGGTAGTGCCTGGGTGATTGGAAGAATGTCTAAGTCAGTGGTTCCCAAACTTATTTGACCCGTGGCTCCCTTGACCTAATTGGCAGTTGGCCATGGCTCCCCATCATTTTTTTTTTACCAGCGCACCGGGGTGCCGCAGCGCACACTTTGGGAACCACCGCAGTAGACCTTTGTACTCTCTACCATTCCTAGGTGACTCTTAGAATGTATCCATTTGTATCTCTTCCTTGAGTGACTTTACAACCTGTACATTTGCAATTTTTTCTATTTGTCTCTTCCCGGTGTGACTTTACTACTTGTACATTTGCAATTTATTTCTGTTTATATCTCTTCCCTGTGTGACTTTATAACTTGTACATTTGCAATTTTTTTCTGCTTGTATCTTTTATGTAACACATGTAATCCTAAGTCCTTATGTATCGCAACTGGTTCTTATGTTAAGCGCTCTGACACCTTCGGGTAATGTTCACGCTATATAAAATCACATTAAATAAAAATCAAAATAAAACCAAAGTGTGTACTTTCTGATATGTATCTTATTGTAGTGATTTTTCTGCTTGGTTTAAATTGCAATTACGTTTCACTGTCTCTCATGAAGCACACTTAAACCCTACTCATTGAAAATTAAGACTGCATTTGGCAGCCTGCTGGCGGAGTTTGATTGGATGTGGTGTCACAAAAGCAGGTTGATTTAGAGTTGTTTGTCGCAAACTTTGGGCATGAAAATGCATCCAGAAAAAATCAGTGCGCAGTCCATGAACGCAAATGCAGCTGATACAACGTTTCCATTGGCTAACTTGTAGAAATGTGTGGTGGCTCCTTTGGAGGAGAATGTAAATGGTTTTAACTTGAGTGCACCTTATTAAGAAGCAAGTTACTAGTCTGTTAACCTAACTCCCACTGTTAGCTCCGAAATGCTATGCTTGTCTAATGGTTGTTGTGGAAACTCGGGGACAGAGGTAATGCGCTGTACTTTTGTATAAATGTATATATTTTTTCTAACCCTTCACCTCAGAGTCGCTCCTTGAGGGTAGTTTTCAAAGTGGGACAACAAGCATACATTCCAATGAGTCCAATGCTAGGGATCCACAATCATACGCATGCACTTTTTCAAAATCCCTATTTGCCCCCCACTTCACTACTTCCAGTTTCCAAAGTGCTTCCAGTTCAGCTTCTAGTGCTTTTCCTTTCAGTTGGGATCTGTATAGGAGCCTGAGGTTGCCTGTTGTTTTGATGATTTGCCACACATCATGCCTTCATTGTTTCGAGAGTTGTCCTCGAGAGGTAAAGTCTTATCCTCGTAGGGAACTTATGGCCGTAAGTCATAGCGCAATAGGGCTGTTTTCTTTAGGTGCTGCTGTGTGAGTAAGGGCTTTCATGTTCCCAGCGGCTTTGATCACTTAGACCCTAAGTGTTTGTTTGTTTTAATCGCGCGGTGTTCTGGCACTCTGCACTTCTGACATCCCTGCACAGGGGGGGCCTAACGAGGCCAGATGCTATCTTTCCCAGTAGTGCGGCGCCGCCCCTGGCTACTGATAACGGCGCACCAGGGCGCCGCGGCGCACAGTTTGGGAACCACAGGTCTAAGTAATGCCTTGTTGATTGGATGAGTGCATCAGTATTGCCTGAGTGAATGAATGCCTGCATGGATAATGTCTGGGTGAATGAATGAGTGTATGGGTAGTGCCTGGGTGATTGGATGAGTGCATTGATAGGGGCTGGGTAAATAGATGAGTGCACGAGTATTGCCTGGGTGAGTGGATGAGTAGAAGTATGGTGCCTGGGGGATTCAATATGTGCATGGTTAGTACCTGTGTGAATATATGAGCACATGGGTAGTGCACAAGTGAGTGGATCAGTGCAACAGTAATACCTGAGTAAATGACTGGAAGTGTAACACCTGAGTGATTGGATGAGTGCAAGATAGTGCCTCTGTAATTGTATTAGTGCAAGGGTAGTGGCTTGGTAATTGGGTGAGTGCATAGATAGTGCCTGGATGATTAGGTGAATGAATGCATAGTGGCTGCAAGATTGGATACGTAGTGCATGGGTAGTGCCTGGGTGAATAGGGGAGTGCATGGAAAGTGCCTGGTTGATTGTATGAGTGCGTGAATAGCGCATAGGTGAGTAGATGTCTGCAACAGTAGCACCTGGGTGATTGGATGAGTGCAAGGGTAGACCCTTGGCCATTGGATGAGTGCAAGGGTAGTGGCTTGGTGATTGGGTGAGTACACAAATAGGGTCTAGGTGATTGGGTGAATGCATGGATACTGTATGCATGATTGTGTGAGTACATGGATAGTGCCTGGGTAATTGCATAAGTGCGTGGGTACTGCCTGGGTAATTGGATGAGTCCATGAGTAGTGCCTGGGTGACTGGATGAGTGCATGGGCAGTGCCTCAGTGAATGGATGAGTGCATACACTGTGTCTGGGTATTTGCATAGTGCATGGGTAGCGTCTGGGTGATTGGATGAGTGCCTGAGTAGTAGCTAGAAGATTACATTAATGTGCAGAACTTGAGTGATTGGATAACTGCTTAGGTAGTGGCTGGATAATTGGACTAGTGCAACTGTTGTGTATGGGAGATGGGATGAGTACATAAGTAGTAACACAATGAATCCATTACTAGATTGGTGAATTGCCACACAAAATATATCTTGGCCTCCAAACACTATGAAGAAATAAAAAAAGACAAAATATATTAAAATTTCATTTACAATATTAGGCAACCAAACAAAATACAATATTTTCTTACCGAAACTTTAACTCAACATAGTCAAATGTTATACTGTTTTTTCATGTTTCAGCTTTCATACTTGTTCACTTTCAACAGTGCTTTGTATGAAGACTCATCATGAAACAGTGGCAAAAAACAATCAATGGATTATAAAAAACTAACAAATGTGCACATTTGATCATTATAACCAAGTCAAATTCAAATTCAAAAAGCTTTATTCAGTACATTTTTCATGACCATAAAAGCATACTAAAAACACATGATAAAAAATATATAAATCAATTCGCAGATACAGTCCATATTTCAACATAGATCCAAGGAAACAATTTAATAAAATTTCATTAAAAACTTATACATTCATTAATATTAAAAAATACTCATCTCGTGTCGTACATAATGTGCATTTGATTTTGGTTATAGATCTCTTAGGGTATTATGCATGTTAATATCAATCTTCAATTCACATAATTTTCATAGATTAAAGCTTCTAAGTGGGAGAGAGTATTTCTTTTCCTATTGACAATTGAATGAAGTTACATACAGCACTCATGTTTTTTTCATCCTCCAAACTACATATCATATTAAAAACTATTTTATAGTGGTAATATGAATTTGTTTTAAAGAGAGGTTTCAAAACGAGTTTACGAATGTCCCTATAAAAATCAGAAAATAATAAAAAATGCAGCGCGGTCTGGGGAGATTTTCCATCGCATGGACAATTTGGTAATACATGGTATTTAATCCTTATCTTCGGGAACGCAGCAAAATAATGTAAAATACTAAATCTTAATCTGGTTAGTAGGAACCTCTGCTGAACATTTCTTACTATAACAAGGTACGGTTGTATGCCCATAAAAACGGGGCGTTCATAGTAAGAAACAACACTTTGTTTTGCACCATGCTCGCCCACCCTTACCAAGTACATTGCAGTAATAAACCTTGTTTTCAATTCTCTCTTACTATATTCTGCAATTGACACAGGTTTCTTGGGCTCTGGAGTTAACTTGCAGATTTTGTAATAAAGTTTGTATATATTCAAGCCACAATATATCCCTACTGTTGTCTAGGGCCAAGCAGTCGAGTATTATACTCTTTGTAAACCCAGCTTCTTCACGCGTCCAAATACCATGCCATAATGTCAACCCTGCTGTTTTTATAAAATCACTAATGTAAGGGACAGACAATTCACTATGGACTAAACAGTTTGAGGCAGAACTTGGAACTGCTAGTAGACGTTTTAAAAACGTATTCTCCTGCGTTTGGAGGATGGCAATATTTCCTTTCCCCCATAGTGCTGCGCCATAACATGCGGTCGAAATGGCCTTACTTATGTAAAGCGAGAATCTAAAAATTCCCTCTATATTTCTTATAAATTTTAAAGTTGATAGATTAATATGAGGGCCCCACGTACTATTTTCATTAAACAATAAACCCAAATAGGTAAAACTCGAAACTCTCTCAATCGCGATTCCGTCCACATAATGCTTTTTAATCATTCTTTTATTTTTGCCACAGGTCATAACAAAGGTTTTAGTTAAATTCAGTTTTAGATCCCTTTCGGTCATAAAATGGGTAAAACTCTCAATCAGGCATTGCAAACCATTTGCCACCCTTGAGATAAGAACAGCATCATCTGCATAAAGGAGAACCGGGGTAGGGCGGGATCCCACTCTCTGTGCACCAGCCTTAAGAATCTGAAGCAGCGGTCAACATTATTTATAGATAGTGGGAATAAGAGGGGTGCTACAATGCACCCCTGTCTTATCCTGAGTGTTAACCTGAAATCAGGGGTGCAGTCGCCTTTTAAGCCAAATTGAACTCTGGATAACAAAAAAGTATAAATCTGGGATAAATAAACAACAATATCTTGGGGGCACCTATCTCAACCAGTGTTTGCCATCATTTATTGTGATTTACCAGGTCAAAAGCGCTGGTAAGATCCATAAAGCTTGGGTGTACTTTCCCACCAGAGGTTCCAGATTTACACATTGTTTTATTGTCCCTATACCTCTCCTAAACCCATACTGGACCTTTGAGAGAATGTTATTCTCAGAGGCCCAGGTTTCTAGTCTTCCAAGTAGGACTCTCCCCATCAATTTCGATGTGGAGTCAAGGAGAGATATTGGACGATAGCACTTCGAATTTCCTCTATCCCCTTTTTTAAATATCGGGACTATAATGCTTTCAACCCACGATGTAGGCAATTTCCCATCAAGAGTAGCATTAAAGAAATTCAATAAAATAGGAGACCAGAATTCGATATCGTGCTTGAAGACATTGATTGGAACCCCGTCAGGCCCAGTTGCTTTACCACTGGCACTTTTATTCAGAGCTCCCTTAATTTTTTCCAATGTTATTAATGATATTCCTATGTGTTTAAATTTAATAAAATTGTTTTCCTCCTTATGGGGGGAAATTATCCCTCCTGGATTAAAAATACCTCCAAAATGGGTTATCCATTCCTCCATAGGTACTAGGACATCAATCTTTACAGCTGAGCATCTCTAAAACAAGCATTGGCATAGCTAATAGGTCTCGCCTTTAGGACCTTAAGTGTTTAGCCATGCAAAAGTAGATGTTGTTGCACCAAGGATATTGTGCGGCATAACTAATTACTTATAAGATCCCAAAGGCGAGACCTATTGGCTATGTCAATGCTTGTTTACCTTTTTTATCCCCTCACTGGATTGGATTCGAATTTGCAACATGAACAAATGGTTTCCGGCATAAGGAGTCCTGGAGCAGGCTTTATTTGGTAAGATGCTACTCTCAATGCTTGTCACAAGTAATTTATTCTCCTTTCTTATAATCTGAAGGAAAACAATACAAGCCTGTAGATGAAATGGAAAAAAGGCCACATTCTGGATTCGCTGACAGTACAAAGGTGTCACATACAAGAAAGATTGACACAAACCAAGGGGTATTGTGGGGAATATGATAATAACGATAGAGAAGACCAATTATTCCCCAGCTGCCAGCTGGCAACATTCAAACCTTTTTACTGTCAGTTCAAACATATAAAACTTTATTGCTCTTGAAGGAAGGGAAACAATTTCTCACTGCAGAGCTTTCCCTGGCCTGGGTTTATGCCGTCTGTGTTATTGCTCTATAGTGGCATTTTAATCTTTATTGAACCAGAATTCTACAATTGAAGGAAGTATATAAAACTGTACATTTATTAGTTTTTTTTTCAAGATAACTGCCCTATTCAGTTGTGCTTTAGACTTGGGAACAGTGAGAAGCGAGCAGGCTTATAAGGGCTGACGGCAGTCGTTTCCTCTAAAAATATTGTTTGAGTAAAATTGAAAAAAAAATCTGTCAAGGAAGCATTGGTATAAAATCGTTTGAATATGTTGTGCATCTGCGTGACTAGCATTTAATTTTTGGTAGTTTGCCTAGTGGGAGTTTCTTCACAGTTGGGATTTGTGTCTGGAATCTGTGTGCCAGATCCGCAGATGATTCTGAACTATTGTAAACTGTGAGATCTAAGGAGGCACAGCCCCCGCGCCAGGGTTAATTAAGAAGTGGGCGTGCACTCCTATATCGAAGCTGACCAAGCAGGGCAGCTGCCATAATGCATAATGTTTAAACAGTAGTGAAAACCAGTGCAAACCCAGTAAGAGCTGTTTTTGATGCTCAGTAATATTTTGCACCCACCTGGATAAACTGAATGGCGAGTGCAGACTTGCCAACGTTGCCACCTCCTACCACCTCTAGCCAGTACTTCTCCATTGAGCCATCCTTCCAGTTTGCCATTTAGTAGTAGGAAAGCCAACCTGGCGCTGCCACGGGGGCTACATTGCAGAGGGATAAAGGGACAATTCCCAAAGCCAAATCAGGCTTGTTTCTGTGCTGGCTCTGCCTGAGTTTGCCAGGCTAGGACTTGGTGTCTGGACCCACACTCTCAGCCCCCTCCGCACACCTTCAATCCCGGCGCTGCTCTCGTCACTGCAGATATAACATTGCAGTGTAGAACCAGTGGTTCCATCTTAGCGGAAACTGTAAGTAGTGAATCACACAGTAGAAAATGCCATTGGTGGGGAGGTGGAAACTTGGGGTGGGCGTAGTGCTCCGGTCCGTCCACGGACTGTGCGTAGTGTTGCCTACTTCGCAATTTGAAAAGTAGGCATAGTAGGCAACACTACGCACACGCCATGGAGGAGCGAAGTTGCCTGCCACCCGCCTCCCTCCCGCCCTCTCCTAAATGAGGGCGCCCATGCATGCGCATTTGTGAGGAAGAAGTCAGGGAGAAACCAGGAAGAGGGAGCCCCGGGATGCCGCATCTCATGTAAGTCGTTTTCATTAGTTTTAGAATATTTTAAATGATTTTAAGGGCATTTAGAAGAGGGAGGGAGGGAGGTGGGCGGTGTATAGTGGGGCTACACGAAGTGTAAGGGTGTGGGTAGATTCACCCCACTTCGTGATGCTTCGCGTAGCCCCACTACGCCCACTACGCCCACTACTCCCAGGGTTAGTGGAAACCCTGCAATTTGCTAGTACACCTAGACACTAGACATCGAGGACTACATATAAAACAGTCATAGCATGGCAAAAATGTCTATGTTCCAATTAATTAGTCCCAATGCATTTTGGGCTCTAGGGGCCCTTCATCAGGGGATTGTTTAATATTGGTGTTGGTGAAGCATGAAAGAGGCTGGCTTACCTACACTGTATGAACAAGCTCTATATTCAGAGAATGAGGCAATATTGGTGCAGATACTCTGTCTCAAGCGTGAAGTAGCATTCATGCAACTAAGTGCACGTGTATTTACAAACAAGAGAAAGCTCAATGCAATTGAAACAAGAACTGCTTGTATGAACTTTCACAAAAACATCGCTCACTTGCGGTTGGACAGAATCTGCTGAGTGACTCCATCTTATGTGACATCATCAGCCAAACCTATCTTTTCAGCCAGATAGGTCAGTGAGCTAAGAGCTTTGCTCACAACCTTTGTGACGTCCAGGTAGCGGGTTTGGTTCACGGCAGGGCTGACTCAGCGTGTTATCTTTCAGAGGCAGAAAACTGGGTAATATAATACCTGTGATACATGAAACATGCAACACGGTGTATGGAATCCAGCACTATAAAAATAAGTTGTTATTTGTCCTTATTATTAGCATACCGTGCCTTTGTGCTCTCAAACAGATCTCATCCACCAACTCTCTCGAGACATAAAGAGGAGAAGTTACAACAACACTTTCAGAAGTAAACACGCCCAGGGAAATCAACGACATGTTCATGAGCAGGATGTCAAAAATACTTAGATACAAACATGAGGCAGGACCGAGTCACGCTCAGGGGAGTTACGAGACAGCGCTGGCTGGGGCAGTGAAGTGCACGCGCCTTCGCTGCCCCTCTTTCACGGGCTCTTCCTGGTTGTGAGTTTCATTATCACACAACCTGTCGGGGAGGAAGTGAGAGCCCGGCAGCAGCCCTGCGACGCCAAGCAGGGAAAGGAGGGGACTCCGGACTGAAGTTTGTGCAGGGCATGAACAGCGATCTCCGAGCCGCTGGCCAGGTGAGCTGCCTCTGGCAGCTATCGGCATTCCACAGGGACCCACGGCATCAGTTCGCAAAAGGTACATGGGGGGCCCTGGGTAGCCGACAGGGTGCCCTTTTTAGCTCCCAGGTCGTCCTTGCTTCGCCTTCAGCCCACAGGGGCCTTTACCTCAGTCCCTTGCCCCAGGTTTTAGCTGAAGAACCTAGCTTCAGTCCGCGGTCACCTGGGACCCACTCCAGCGAATGATCCGAGCTGCAGCCGGGGCGTGGAAGTGGGTTGGGGATGGCTGGGACGAGGGCGCTGCAGTCCACGTGTGTCTTATCTGCAGTCCATAGATGCTAGCAGTAGCTTCAGTCTGCGGGATCCCTGGCTGTACTCCGCAGGGTGTTCCTGATGTCCTGACTACTCCACAGTGTCCCGACATCACCCCGCAGGGTGTCACGACAGCTCACCGCAGGATGTACCGACTTGCACTTTGCAGTGGTGACTGGCTGCATAGCACTCAGTGGCTGCCTGGGGAATCCTGTCTACATTCTGTCTTTTTGGGGGTGTCCTAACTGCACTTTTCATGGGGTGCTGTTTTCTCTCTGCTGGGTGGCAGTGATTGTACTCCGTAGGGGGGCACTGACTGCACCCCACGGGATAGGGGTTGACTGCACTAGACGAGGGGTCCTGACTACACTACTCTGCACAATGGGAATACTGACTGGGCCCCAAGGGGGCTGACTGAACTCTGGGAGGGGGGCTACTAGTACTGCACCCCACACATAGAGGCTTGCCACACTCCTGGGGGATGACTGCTGCTCCTGGGGGGCCTGGAACGCAGACCATGTGAGGGGGCGCTAGTTGCCACAATTTTTTGTGGTGTAGCCACATTCCAGAGTAGGCAGTCACATTGGTGACGGCCTGGGTGTATCCAGTGTCTGTCCGGGAGAGTAGGATCGAGGTTGTGGCGTAGGTTAGTCAAAACAATCTCGTGCGGCAGCGGGGGGAGGCGCGCGCACGCCTCGCAGGGCAGCAGGGGGAGGGGAGAGAGGAGGGTGCCGGCGCAATTCACTCGCGGGAGGGAGCGGCTGGCGCAGCGATAATTGCTGCCATATGCCAGCCACTCATTCCCGTGAGGAGATCGCCAAAGAGTGCACGCGTTGCATTGAAATCAATGCAACGCGTGCACTTTTTTAACTGGAAAGCTGAAGCGATTTCAAGTGGCCTCTTTCCTATGCAGCACATGCGCGTTGCATAGGCGAGACCTAAAAAGGATAATTTATTATTTTCCAACATAAAGTTGTTGCTGCAGCTTGAGCTAAATTGTCCCAGACCTCATCTCGGATCTCTGTTTTTCTAACATTTAAAGCCAAATTATACTTTCTCCTCAATTCTCTTATTTCAATACTGTTCCTAGGTTTAATTTTTAGTGTTGCATTGAGTGCACCGTAATTATATGACGTGTAATTATGTGACACTGAGTGGTATTTGGAATGTATGTTGCGTTGAGCGCAGTGTAATTATGTTGCATTTAACTATGTGTCACTGAGTGGTATTTGGAGTGTATGGTGCATTGAGAGCTGTGTAATTATGTGTTGTTTAATTATGTGCGACTGAGTGGGATTTGGAGTGTATGTTGCATTGAGTGCAGTGTAATTATGTGGTGTGTAATTGTGTGGCAATGAGTGGTATTTGGAGTGTATGTTGCATTGAGTGCAGTGTAATTATGTAGCATATAATTATGTGGCACTGAGTGGTATTGTGTGGTGTGTATGAGGTATTCAGTAGAGTGTAATTGTGTGGCGTGTAACTATGTGGCACTGATTGGTATTGTTTGGAGTGTATGTTGCATTGAGTGCAGTGTAATTATGTAGCATATAATTGTGTGGCACTGAGTGGTATTGTGTGGAGTATGTGTTGCATTCAGTAGAGTGTAATTATGTGGTGTGTAATTATGTGGCACTGAGTGGTATTTGGAGTGTATGTTTCATTGAGAGCTGTGTCATTATGTGTCGTGTAATTATGTGGCACTGAGTGGGATTTGGAGTGTATGTTGCATTGAGTGCAGTGTAATTATCTGGCATGCAATTATGTGGCACTGAGTGGTATTTGGGAGTGTATGTAGCATTGAGTGCAGTGTAATTATGTGGTGTGTAATTATGTGGCACTGAGTGGTATTTGGAGTGAATGTTGCATTGAGCGCAGTGTAATTATGTTGCATATAACTATGTGTCACTGAGTGGTATTTGGAGTGTATGGTGCATTGAGAGCTGTACGTAAACAAGAAAAGAGGTCAAAAACTATCTCCTGGCCAATCTAGGAGAAATCTCAACAGACCACAATTCAAGGAGTCAGAACAAGGTTAACACACCCGATTTGGGTGGTAAAGAAAGCCCTCACACACTGACCTAGTCAGTATCATGCTTCTTAATCGGGCCCCACCAAAGAGGCCGAGTGCCTCTTTGGTGTGCTACGACGCCAGAAAGACTGCGGAGCTGGTTGTGTGTGGAGGGCGTGCTCTAGTTTACAGTGAAGAATTAAAAGTGCCTGAAAAAAGGGTATCCAAAAACAAAGTTTAATGGGTGATCCCTGGGGCACGTAACAAAGAGTATTAAGTGTCTGTATTTAGTTGCCAAGGTTCAGGGTTGGTTAAATACAGGATATACTCAAATTAATCTAGTCAACATGTTTCTGCCATAAGGGTGGTAATTACCAAGGCATTCGTCAGGACTAAACCCCGGCGGTATGGGCTCTCTAATCACCCACCCTAACCTGGGGACGTGAAAGTGAAAATTATAAAGGTGAAAAAAGTGCGTAAAAAAGTGGGTAGAGTAGAATACTCATTCCAAAAATACTCCGTAAATTTGGAGTTTCACAGCACCTGTAAAGTGGAAAACAAAGACAAACAAAAGACAAACATGAACATTATTAATATGAGCCTTTCTGAGTTGTCATAGTGCTCCATGATATGTGGCTCAAATGGTGTTCCCAAAGTAATCATAGATTTTATACAGCATCCAGATAGCCCCTAGAGGATGATAGCAAATAACTCTGGGAAGTGATGTGCTATAGGTGTGCTATTTACAAGAAAACGATATGGAATGGGGGGATTAAAAACACAAATGCGTGTACTCCTTATGAAGGGATCAATGGACCACAAAGGTCTGTGCCCCTCAAGTTGGTATCAGAAGGTAGAGCTCTCACTTTCAAAAGGGGCGCTACTAGCACCATGGGTCTCGGGAGGGGGTCAGAGCGACCTGGCACATCCTAAGAGAGAGGAATAGTACAGTTTCAACAGCCTGTGCACTAGCGGTTACTTAGCTCTATTTGCAGAAGAAGCGGCGATCTCCTTTTCAGTGATTACTCACGCCCTCAGCGCTCTCAACCCGCTGGAAACCTGGTTATGGTCTCTATGCCGGACCCCGTGGATGGAAAACCGGGGCCGGTAAGCTTGTTCTTAAAGCGATCGGTCGCGTGTGCGACCTGTTTCCGGGTGGGCGTGTCCGGCCGAAAACGAGGCTGGGGACGCATCCGCCCATCCCGGAAGGCTCGATCTAATTTTAAAACGAGGCTTGGTTGTCGGCAATGTATCTCGGGCCAAAGTCCATCGGTGTGATGTGGACAATGCTATTAAGACTAGTTCTGTTGCCGCGCTTGTGCCTAAAGTTAAGAATATAATTAAAATTACAAAAGCGCTGGATTGATTGAAGTTAATACGACTATATATATCCAAAAAATTCGTTATATATAATACACTCCATCAATCTTCATCAATCTAAGGGCAATAGCACAAATAAAACTAACAGGAAGGCATAATGCTCGACCTGAGAGCAGGCGAGAGTGGCACTGAAATGGTAAAGCAGCGGTCTTTCAGTGTCAGAATTACACTGATTAGGTATAGCTAGCTATTAGATGGGAGTCTCAGGAAATGGAATTGCTGGTTGTTGCAGGCAAGCAATTCCCAATGCTATTAGGGTAGATTATCAGAAGTAGCGATACTATTCTCAAGGTAGTATTGAGCTCCAAGGAATGTCATCATTAAGCCCATTCACATTGGTGCCCAAACGATACACCCAACGTTACTCCTTTTCGAAAAGTTTACTGGTTATGTTGGTTGAGCCATTCACCACTTCGATTACCGTCCACCTCATGTCATTCGGAGTGTGATTACTGTCCAAAAAGTGGCGGCTCAATTTCGTGGTCAGTTTTTTGCATCTGACATTGCTCCGATGCTCGCAGATACGTTGTTTTATCTTCCGCGTTGTCATGCCAACATAGCGTAGCTGGCAGGGACAAGTAATCAGGTACACCACGTTCATGGTGTTACAATTTGTATGTTCTCTTTGGATCCATATTTTGCCTGCTTCAAGCGATAGAGTTTTGGTAGCTTCGGTCAGGTGGCAGACACTACAGTTAGAGCACGGGTAATGCCCTACAACTCTGGGCATACCCCAGGCTCCGGTGACTGTGGGTGTAGATTCAGGGGATTTTCCTTTGGGACGAGTGTGCACCAAAGCATCTTTCAGGCTCCGACCTTTTTTAAAAGAGAATAGAGGTTTTTCCCAACTCTCTTTATATGAGGTCAGTATGTTCCAATGTTTGTTAATGGATTTCTTCATCATGTTAGACAGGCTGCTGTATGTGGTAACACACGTGAGGGGTATTGATTCAGAGTTGGTGACTTTTTCATCCAGCAGGGCCTCTCTTGGTTGATTCCTAGCTCTTTTGAAACCTTTGCTTAAAATAGGTGCTGGATATCCTCTGTCTTTCAATTTGCCAGTGAGGCTTAGGGACTGTTCTTTGAAGTCCGAAAGGGAGGTGCAGTCATGCCTGAGTCTCAAATATTGCCCATAGGGGAGGTTCTCCTTCAGCGGGCGGGGATGGAAGCTGCTGAACTCCAGGAGGTTGTTTTTAGCAGTGGGCTTGTGATGGGTCTTGGTCTTAAGGCCCGCTCCTTGCACCGAAATTACAACATCGAGGAACACAATCTCAGATCTGCTTTTGGTGTTTGTAAACCGCAAATTGCAGTCTAGAGTGTTAATCCAATTTAGGAAGAGTTCAAGATCGGTGTCATTCCCAGTCCATAGTAGTAAAATGTCATCTATGTAACGCTTCCACAGGAGCATTGAAGATGAAAAAGACTGGGAGGTCGGCAAGATGTATTTGGCCTCAAAGTCTGCTACATACAGCCCCGCCACGCTTGGAGCAAAAATGCTGCCCATGGAGGTACCTGAGCACTGAAGATAAAGCCTGTCTTTAAAAGAAAAGAAGTTTTCTTTTAGGGCGATTGTGGCACACTCGATGACGAAGTCTTTGGGTGTTTGATGATCCCATTCGATGGAGTCTAGTGATTCCGCCAGGACTCTAATTGTATCGTCCTGGGGGATACTCGTGTACAGACTTTCGACGTCCAGAGTAACAAGAGTGACTGAGTTTTCAGGGAAGGTTACATCCGATAATAGGCGTAGGAGGCTTTTGGTATCCTTGAGGTAAGTTGGAGTGGACTGCACCAAAGGTTTCAGGAAGTGGTCACAAAATTCGGAAAGGGGCTCGAGGAGAGATCCGATCCCTGAGACGATAGGGCGGCCTGGTGGGGGCAGTCTGTTTTTGTGCATTTTCGGTAACGTGTAGAAATATGGTATAACACTTTTGGAATTCCTCAGAAACGCAGCTTCGTTTTTGGACACATGTCCTTCTTCCTCTGCCTGTTGGACAAGGGTCGAGATCCTACTGGTGAGGACTGCAGTGGGGTCTACTGTTAGTGGGGTGTAGTTACGGGTGTCCCCAAGTAGTTGATAGCATGTTCTCAAACAAAGGGAAGAGGCAACTGTGGAAATAGAAATTCAAGAGGCAGACAAGGGAATCGAGGTCAACATCAACAATGGCAACCACCTCAAATGATGATGGGCCACAATCCCTTTGCCTTCCACCAGCCTCAGTTTCCTTTCATGGGCTGGAATCCAGGTTTCATGCCCCCACCTAATTTCCAAAACCAACACAGGCAGCCTTTTTTAGAGAGTGGCCGGAGAGGCAGAGGAAAGAGGAGAGGCAACAACCGAGTAACCTGGGAGGAGGACGACTCTGTAGCGAATCACACCCGCAGCAACCAACAACCAGGAACGAGCGGGATGTGAGCCTAGTGACCAACCTATCTACCAAAGTACTCACAACTACTGAAATCCAGGTACTTGAGAAAGGCCTGGGTTTTGTTCCTAAAGCTAGACCTGACAAGTTCAAGCTTCACTGTGAACTTGCCGTTTTTTTCCGAAAACTTAAACTGAAAGCTTTTTTCGAAGGCAAGGATGACCCTAACGAAGCCACAAGAAATGGTGATACAGGTTTGAGACCAAGTTCAACCTATACCCCCCCTCCTCACACTACACCTGCAGCGATCACAACCTTCGAGCAGGCTGTATTCAAAGACCTAGAGTCCTGTGAAAACCCCACAGTTTTCGGTAACTTCAGCACAGCTGAATATCAAGCACTGCAACAACTGCAAAATGACAGCACGATTACCATCAAGCCGGCCGACAAAGGCGGGGGAATCGTCATTCAAGACACTGTTGACTATGAGAGAACATGCTATCAACTACTTGGGGACACCCGTAACTACACCCCACTAACAGTAGACCCCACTGCAGTCCTCACCAGTAGGATCTCGACCCTTGTCCAACAGGCAGAGGAAGAAGGACATGTGTCCAAAAACGAAGCTGCGTTTCTGAGGAATTCCAAAAGTGTTATACCATATTTCTACACGTTACCGAAAATGCACAAAAACAGACTGCCCCCACCAGGCCGCCCTATCGTCTCAGGGATCGGATCTCTCCTCGAGCCCCTATCCGAATTTTGTGACCACTTCCTGAAACCTTTGGTGCAGTCCACTCCAACTTACCTCAAGGATACCAAAAGCCTCCTACGCCTATTATCGGATGTAACCTTCCCTGAAAACTCAGTCACTCTTGTTACTCTGGACGTCGAAAGTCTGTACACGAGTATCCCCCAGGACGATACAATTAGAGTCCTGGCGGAATCACTAGACTCCATCGAATGGGATCATCAAACACCCAAAGACTTCGTCATCGAGTGTGCCACAATCGCCCTAAAAGAAAACTTCTTTTCTTTTAAAGACAGGCTTTATCTTCAGTGCTCAGGTACCTCCATGGGCAGCATTTTTGCTCCAAGCGTGGCGGGGCTGTATGTAGCAGACTTTGAGGCCAAATACATCTTGCCGACCTCCCAGTCTTTTTCATCTTCAATGCTCCTGTGGAAGCGTTACATAGATGACATTTTACTACTATGGACTGGGAATGACACTGATCTTGAACTCTTCCTAAATTGGATTAACACTCTAGACTGCAATTTGCGGTTTACAAACACCAAGAGCAGATCTGAGATTGTGTTCCTCGATGTTGTAATTTCGGTGCAAGGAGCGGGCCTTAAGACCAAGACCCATCACAAGCCCACTGCTAAAAACAACCTCCTGGAGTTCAGCAGCTTCCATCCCCGCCCGCTGAAGGAGAACCTCCCCTATGGGCAATATTTGAGACTCAGGCGTAACTGCACCTCCCTTTCGGACTTCAAAGAACAGTCCCTAAGCCTCACTGGCAAATTGAAAGACAGAGGATATCCAGCACCTATTTTAAGCAAAGGTTTCAAAAGAGCTAGGAATCAACCAAGAGAGGCCCTGCTAGAGGAAAAAGTCACCAACTCTGAATCAATACCCCTCACGTGTGTTACCACATACAGCAGCCTGTCTAACATGATGAAGAAATCCATTAACAAACATTGGAACATACTGACCTCATATAAAGAGAGTTGGGAAAAACCTCTATTCTCTTTTAAAAAAGGTCGGAGCCTGAAAGATGCTTTGGTGCACACTCGTCCCAAAGGAAAATCCCCTGAATCTACACCCACAGTCACCGGAGCCTGGGGTATGCCCAGAGTTGTAGGGCATTACCCGTGCTCTAACTGTAGTGTCTGCCACCTGACCGAAGCTACCAAAACTCTATCGCTTGAAGCAGGCAAAATATGGATCCAAAGAGAACATACAAATTGTAACACCATGAACGTGGTGTACCTGATTACTTGTCCCTGCCAGCTACGCTATGTTGGCATGACAACGCGGAAGATAAAACAACGTATCTGCGAGCATCGGAGCAATGTCAGATGCAAAAAACTGACCACGAAATTGTGCCGCTACTTTTTGGACAGTAATCACACTCCGAATGACATGAGGTGGACGGTAATCGAAGTGGTGAATGGCTCAACCAACATAACCAGTAAACTTTTCGAAAAGGAGTAACGTTGGGTGTATCGTTTGGGCACCAATGTGAATGGGCTTAATGATGACATTCCTTGGAGCTCAATACTACCTTGAGAATAGTATCGCTACTTCTGATAATCTACCCTAATAGCATTGGGAATTGCTTGCCTGCAACAACCAGCAATTCCATTTCCTGAGACTCCCATCTAATAGCTAGCTATACCTAATCAGTGTAATTCTGACACTGAAAGACCGCTGCTTTACCATTTCAGTGCCACTCTCGCCTGCTCTCAGGTCGAGCATTATGCCTTCCTGTTAGTTTTATTTGTGCTATTGCCCTTAGATTGATGAAGATTGATGGAGTGTATTATATATAACTAATTTTTTGGATATATATATAGTCGTATTAACTTCAATCAATCCAGCGCTTTTGTAATTTTAATTATATTCTTAACTTTAGGCACAAGCGCGGCAACAGAACTAGTCTTAATAGCATTGTCCACATCACACCGATGGACTTTGGCCCGAGATACATTGCCGACAACCAAGCCTCGTTTTAAAATTAGATCGAGCCTTCCGGGATGGGCGGATGCGTCCCCAGCCTCGTTTTCGGCCGGACACGCCCACCCGGAAACAGGTCGCACACGCGACCGATCGCTTTAAGAACAAGCTTACCGGCCCCGGTTTTCCATCCACAGGGTCAGGCATAGAGGCCATAACCAGGTTTCAAGCGGGTTGAGAGCGCTGAGGGCGTGAGTAATCACTGAAAAGGAGATCGCCGCTTCTTCTGCAAATAGAGCTAAGTAACCGCTCGTGCACAGGCTGTTGAAACTGTACTATTCCTCTCTCTTAGGATGTGCCAGGTCGCTCTGACCCCCTCCCGAGACCCATGATGCTAGTAGCGCCCCTTTTGAAAGTGAGAGCTCTACCTTCTGATACCAACTTGAGGGGCACAGACCTTTGTGGTCCATTGATCCCTTCATAAGGAGTACACGCATTTGTGTTTTTAATCCCCCCATTCCATATCGTTTTCTTGTAAATAGCACACCTATAGCACATCACTTCCCAGAGTTATTTGCTATCATCCTCTAGGGGCTATCTGGATGCTGTATAAAATCTATGATTACTTTGGGAACACCATTTGAGCCACATATCATGGAGCACTATGACAACTCAGAAAGGCTCATATTAATAATGTTCATGTTTGTCTTTTGTTTGTCTTTGTTTTCCACTTTACAGGTGCTGTGAAACTCCAAATTTACGGAGTATTTTTGGAATGAGTATTCTACTCTTCCCACTTTTTTACGCACTTTTTTCACCTTTATAATTTTCACTTTCACGTCCCCAGGTTAGGGTGGGTGATTAGAGAGCCCATACCGCCGGGGTTTAGTCCTGACGAATGCCTTGGTAATTACCACCCTTATGGCAGAAACATGTTGACTAGATTAATTTGAGTATATCCTGTATTTAACCAACCCTGAACCTTGGCAACTAAATACAGACACTTAATACTCTTTGTTACGTGCCCCAGGGATCACCCATTAAACTTTGTTTTTTGATACCCTTTTTTCAGGCACTTTTAATTCTTCACTGTAAACTAGAGCACGCCCTCCACACACAACCAGCTCCGCAGTCTTTCTGGCGTCGTAGCACACCAAAGAGGCACTCGGCCTCTTTGGTGGGGCCCGATGATGAAGCATGACACTGACTAGGTCAGTGTGTGAGGGCTTTCTTTACCACCCAAATCGGGTGTGTTAACCTTGTTCTGACTCCTTGAATTGTGGTCTGTTGAGATTTCTCCTAGATTGGCCAGGAGATAGTTTTTGACCTCTCTTTTCTTGTTTACGTGCAATTGACTGGGGACTGAGAGAGCGTCCTCTTCTCCCTACCTCTCCTTTTGTTGTCGAGCATTGAGAGCTGTGTAATTATGTGTTGTTTAATTATGTGCGACTGAGTGGGATTTGGAGTGTATGTTGCATTGAGTGCAGTGTGATTATGTGGTGTGTAATTGTGTGGCACTGAGTGGTATTTGGAGTGTATGTTGCATTGAGTGCAGTGTAATTATGTAGCATATAATTATGTGGCACTGAGTGGTATTGTGTGGTGTGTATGAGGTATTCAGTAGAGTGTAATTGTGTGGCGTGTAACTATGTGGCACTGATTGGTATTGTTTGGAGTGTATGTTGCATTGAGTGCAGTGTAATTATGTAGCATATAATTATGTGGCACTGAGTGGTATTGTGTGGAGTATGTGTTGCATTCAGTAGAGTGTAATTATGTGGTGTGTAATTATGTGGCACTGAGTGGTATTTGGAGTGTATGTTTCATTGAGAGCTGTGTAACTATGTGTCGTGTAATTATGTGGCATTGAGTGGGATTTGGAGTGTATGTTGCATTGAGTGCAGTGTAATTATCTGGCGTGTAATTATGTGGCACTGAGTGGTATTTGGGAGTGTATGTAGCATTGAGTGCAGTGTAATTATGTGGCGTGTAATTATGTGGCACTGAGTGGTATTTGGAGTGAATGTTGCATTGAGTGCAGTGTAATTATGTGGCGTGTAATTATGTGGCACAGAGTGGTATTTGGAGTGTATGTTGCATTGAGTGCACCGTAATGATGTGGTGTGTAATTATGTGACACTAAGTGGTATTTTGAGTGTATGTTGCGTTGAGCGCAGTGTAATTATGTAGCATATAATTATGTGGCACTGAGTGGTATTGTGTGTAGTGTATGAGGTATTCAGTAGAGTGTAATTGTGTGGCGTGTAATTATGTGGCACTGATTGGTATTGTTTGGAGTGTATGGTGCATTGAGTGCAGTGTAATTATGTAGCATATAATTAGGTGGCACTGTGTGGTATTGTGTGGAGTGTGTGTTGCATTCAGTAGAATGTAATTATGTGGCGTGTAATTATGTGGCACTGAGTGGTATTTGGAGTGTATGTTGCATTGAGTGCAGTGTAATTATGTGGCGTGTAAATTTGTGGCACTGAATGGTATTTGGAGTGTATGTTACTTTGAGTGCAGTGTAAATATGTGGCGTGTAATGTGGCAATGAGTGGTATTTGGAGTGTATGTTGCATTGAGTGCAGTGTAATTAGTTGACGTGTAATTGTGTGGCACTCAGTGGTATTTGGAGTGTATGTTGCTTTGAGTGCAGTGTCATTATGTGGTGTGTAATGATGTGGCACTGAGTGGTATTTGGAGTGTATGTTGCATTGAGTGCAGTGTAATTGTGTGGCGTGTAATTATACAAATTAGCCTTTACTTCAGCCCTGCCAAGTGCCATGCATCAAGGGTTAACCTTACGCATTTGGTACATTTCTGCCTGCTACCGCAAGCACCCCATGTTGCCATGCAATTATACTTAAGCACACGTCTGGTGCCAGCTTGTGAGAGTTGTGCCTTTATTTCCTCAGGCAGTGGCATACAGAAATGCTCATGGAGCCATCCCCGACATTACAGGTGAGGTGGTGTCATGATTATTACTGCATTGCACCCTTGTTCTGGAATTGTTTTTTGTTCACACATAGAAGGCGGCTGGTTTGAACCCTTGGTGTCTCCCTATGATTGGTTTAAATCAGAGGGTATACGCTGCGCCCAGCGCTTTCAGCATGTTCATAAGTAAGTCAGAAAACATCCCTACCCTCTCTGTGCATTCAACACTGAATTTAAAGTGACAAATAGCACAGTTAAACACCCAGACCAGCTATCCACAGGGCACCGAAGACCAGTTAGTGTGAGCAGCTAGCAGTAGTAACATACCAGACACCAGTGCAGCTCAGCACTGACATGGCAATCACAACCCTCGGTACACAGATTATCACTGTCATGCAGTGATAAAAGTATTACACTAATTCTATATGACATTAAACTTTAGAGTTTGTGGGTCCGAAATGTAGCAGTAGGCCTGTTTATACGTGCTTAATAGCCACACTTGACATTATCTAAATAAACTGTGCAATGGCTGTAAGATAACTGAGTGGGTTAGGTTAGCTGCTGCAGAGATATGTTCGGGAATTAGAGGCTTGAATCCTTAATCGTGGAAGCTTCAAAACATCTATGCAGAAGAGACAGGTACTCTTTTGAAATAGCACATTTATTTATCATGAATAGTTCATTAAAACCAATAACATGTCCATTAAAACACATCAAAAGTCTGTGCCATATTAAATACAATCAAATTGAGCTGGACCTGACTGGCAGATAAAATGATGTTGTATCAGCTAGACAGAATGATAAAAATCAATAAAAATGTAAGAATAATAAAATCGATCAAAATGTTAGGATCAGAATGTTAGTGATTTACCAGGGCCCGCTCAATTTGTAGACCCCTTATACTTTGTCTACTAAGGGACGCAAGTCTTTCATGGAGTAAAGTGCTTATCGTGCAGTGCGATACTCGTGCATTAAAGTGCCTTTGTGCCTTTGTGCCTTTGTGCTGCTATTGTGAAGCACTAATTAAAGTGCTTTTTTATTGCTAGATTAATTAAAATACTTTCTAAACAAACGGTCGAACTACCCATGAAACAATTGAAAACAACCACATTTCTTGTATAAGTAATCAATTATAATAGTCTAAACGCCTCCTTCGCTCCTTAGTGGATTACGATGGCCCGGTACCTGATCTGGGAGGATAGGGTGTGTGGTGCATTATTTTGGTGGTGCCAACCTAGTCAGATAACAGTTTCAACATGCATGTGAGTTTAAAACCCAGTCCTGAAATATAAAGTGTTAAGCGCTTCCAGCTCCT
This sequence comes from Lissotriton helveticus, assembly GCF_964261635.1. Classification (NCBI taxonomy): domain Eukaryota; kingdom Metazoa; phylum Chordata; class Amphibia; order Caudata; family Salamandridae; genus Lissotriton; species Lissotriton helveticus. Next base: position 777,579,361 of record NC_136063.1, on the reverse strand, counting down.
TGAAGGTGTCCATTGTGTGAAGCAGCCCTCGACTAGAAAAACAGATCGGAGGAGCAAGACAAGTTAGGTGTAAACTTTTCCAGCTCTTTGGTGGCGAGGTTGGAAAACCTCACATCCTTACATGCTAATTGCACAAGTCCCCTTTTTAATAAGGCTATTACAGCTGGACTGCATTATCTGATTTGCAAAGATCTTAAAGCTGGGGGTAAGCGTTTTGTCTGTGGATTAGCAAGGCCAGGCAGATGTGACTTGAATGCCGCCTCAAAACATCTATGCAGGTGAGCCATGTACTCATTTATAAGTAGGAGGGAGTCACCTGTACACCAATGAGTAAGTAAATGAACTACATCACGTTATTGTGAAGGAGAGAACAAACCATTATCGGACAATCAAACATGCAGCAACTGTTTCTACAAGGGAATTACTGATGTCGAGATCTTGAAAGTAAGAGGAAATAATGCACAAGTGAAAGGAAATAATATCACTATGTTTTCCTGGCTAAGGTAGCTGACAAAGTGGAGCGATGCAACCACACATGTTGTTATTGTAATGAAGTTATTAGTCTAATACGTTGCATTATAACAGTTTATACGCCAGGAAATGCCATAAGGACTGGGCGAGAAGGTGTCGTGTTGTGTATCGCGCCCCACACAGGAAACACACAGGACACAGATCGGGTGTACAGGTACTCCTTTATTTTGTATGTCTTCCGTCTGTCTGGGCACGTCCGTCCTCGTCCTGCTGCATAATGTCCTTTTCCTGTCCGTCCACAGGAAGTGGTCTGGTGACCTGGTCACCGCCCTGTGACCCACAGGGTCCTAGTGTCCGGTCTCTGTCTTCGTCATGGTCATCACATCTCCCCCCCTGTCGCAACAAAGTCTTTTCGGCATGCACAAGTTCCTGGTATGCTGTTCACACTATGGACAAGAGAGAGAGAGAGAGAGAGAGAGAGAGAGAGAGAGAGAGAGAGAGAGAGAGAGAGAGAGAGAGAGAAAGAGAGAGAGAGAGAGAGAGAGAGAGAGAGAGAGAGAGAGAGATAGTCTCTACATTTCTTCTATCAGTCTCTTTGTCTTTTTGCACTCTCTTCGTGGTCTTTGTTCTCCGCTCTGTTCGTGTTCTCCGCCTTCTTCTTTGTGTGTTGTCATCTCTCCGTTTGTTCCTTGCTCTCTGTCTTCCCCTTCCGGTGTTGTTATTGCTCTTTCCCCTTCTTCCATCTTGAGCTCCTTGAAGTGCAAGCTGTTTCTTGTTATTTTCCGATGATCTGAGATCGCAGTCACCATCGACCCTTTTACTCCAGTCACTACCAGAGGGTCTTTTGAAAAAGGGCTGTCAGATTTCCTTTGCTGTTTTTCTTTCACTATTACCAAATCTCCTTCTTTTAGCTTGTGTTCAGCTGCATTTCTCTTTTTGTCAGCGTATTCTTTCATTTTCTTTTTCTCTTGACTGTCTCTTTCGGCAATTTCTCTTCTGTTGCTGTCCGCTGTGGCCTCTGTTTGTGGTAGCCTTGTCCTGCTTGCTCTTCCTAGCACCAGTTCTGCCGGACATCTGCCCGTGGTGCTGTGAGGGGTGTTCCTGTAGTCGCGCAGCACTTGACAAAGCGCTTGCCCAATTGAGATCTGTGTCAGCTTTGCTTGCTGAATTGCTCTTTTGATGGTCCCCATAAACCGTTCTGCCATTCCGTTGGCTTGTGGCCACAGAGGAGTTATTTTCCTGTGTTTGATTCCCAGGTAGTCCATGAACCTGCGGAATTCCTCTCCTGAAAATGGAGGCCCATTGTCCGTTTTCAGTGTTTGTGGTGATCCCCAGGCGGCAAATATGTCGTCTAACACCGGTAGGGTGGCACCTGCCGATGTCGACGACACTTCCCTCACTATTGGAAATCTTGAAAATTCGTCAATCACTACCAGCAAGTACTTTCCAGTCTCTAGTGGCCCATAGAAGTCTGCTGCTAGTTCTGTCCATACTGCCAAGGGCAGTTCCGACATCTTCAATGGTGTGGGCTTACTGGACGACCCTGTTACTTGACAGGTGTGGCATTGTGACACTTCATCCTCCACCATTCTGTCCAGTCCTGGGAACCACACTCTTTCTCTCAACATCTTCTTTGTCGCTACCATTCCTCTGTGTGACTCATGAGCTATCTTAACGGTCCTTTTCCTCAGCCGATGCGGTATTACAATCCTTGGACCTCTCATCATGACTCCGTTCTCCGTCTCAGACAGCTCTTCGCCAATCTTTGTGAACGCCAGCAGTTCTTCTTTGTCGACCCCTTCTTCTGTGACAGTGTTGCTATTGATATGTCTCCATCTTTGTAGCCTCACTATCGCCCCTATTGCTTTCATTGTTGGGTCTCTTTTTGTCTCCCGCTCCAACTCTTCACTTGTTATTGACGCTGGAGTGTTTTGCTTCACAATGAAGTTCAGATAGTCTTCTGCCATTGTGGTACCGCCCTTTTGGTGCGGGAGCGGGTGCCGCGACATATAGTCAGCTGGGTTTTGGTCTTTGCCTGGTTTGTGCACTATTTTGAAATTATAGTCCATCAGCCTTATTCCCCACCTTTCTATTCTTGGTGGTATTTTCGCATTTGGGTTGCCAAATATGGTCACTAGTGCTTGGTGGTCCGTCACTATTGTGAAGGGTTTTCCATATATGAACATATGGTAGTGTTCGCATGCCCATACTACTGCCAAGCTCTCCTTCTCTGGCTGAGAGTATGCTCTCTCGACATCTGACAGACTCTTGCTTCCGTAGGCTACTATCTGTCGCGGTGAATCTTTTCCAGGTTTGTGTTGTGCTAGTATTGCGCCCAGACCTACCGGGCTGGCGTCTACTGTTAGTTCAGTGCATAAGTTCGGGTCGAAATATGCCAAATGATCTACTGCCGTTACGGACGCTCTTATCTCCTCAAACGCCTTTTTGCACTCTGTGGTCCATTCAAATGCGTGTCCTTGTTTTGTTAGTTCTCTCAATGGTGTGCTCACCGTTGCGAAGTCTTTGATATACCTCGCGCAGTAGCTGGCAAGGCCCAGAAAGGATCGCACTTCAGCGACGTCTTTTGGTTCACTCGTTTTCTCAAGCGTGTCTATCTTGCTCCGGTCTAGCCTCATTCCTTTCCGTGAGAATATGTGTCCGAAAAATACTAATTCTTCCCTTCCCAGTTCACATTTCTTCTCATTTACTGTCAGGCCCACCTCTACTAGCCATGAGCACACTGCCCTTAGTGCCGTGTCGTGTTCTCCGTCTGACTTCCCAAAGACCAGAATGTCATCGCTGTAGTTGAGACTGTTCCTTATCGGTCTTATTATCTGCCTGATCGTTTCTTGAAATATTTCTGCTGCTGAAGATATTCCAAAACTCAGCCTTTTGTATCGAAACAAACCTAGGTGCGTTGAGAACGTTGTTATGTATCTGGACTGCTCGTCCAGCTCCAATTGATGGTATCCCTTGCACAGGTCTAGTTTGGAAAATGTTCTCATTCCCGTCAGGCAACTTATCATGTCGTCCAGATGTGGCCCTGGGTGCCGTTCTCTTTCGATGGCTGTGTTTGGTATTCTCATATCCACACAGATTCTTATCTGTGTGGTATCCTTTTTTGGTACAGCCACTAATGGGGACACCCATGGCGTTGGCCCTTCTGCTGGCTCAATGATGTCCTGTGCTAGGAGGGCCTTTATTTCTTCCTCCACCTGAGGTTGTAGATGTATTGGTACCCTTCGGTGGTGTTGTGCGACTGGCCTGACAGCTTCATTTATGTGCAGCGTTATTTGTCTTCCTTTCATCTTTCATAGTCCTTCCGTCAGGGTCGGGAATTCCTGGAGTATGCTCTCCTTTTCCGACATGTGGTACGTCATTTTCAGTAGGCCCATTAGTTTTGCTGTTACATTGCTTAGTAGACACGGTGCAGGAATGTCTCCTCGTAACACGTGTATTTCTTCTGTGACAGTCTTGCCCTTGTGCGTCATGGTGTCGGTGAATTTTCCCATGTTCGTGACGGGATTTTGTGCACCCCACGTAAACACTCTTACGCTTGATGGTTGTAACGGTGGCTTCCTCTTCATCTTGTCATATTCAGTGGCACACATGATGTTGCACGTGGCTCCGCTGTCCAGTACAAATTCCGTTTGGTGGGGCCCTACTTCAATGGTCACCCAGTCCGTCTTCTTTATTGACTTCCTGTCTATTAGCCGGATGTGTTCCTCTTCATGCTCTCCATCTGTGGTCATGAGGTATAGGCGTTCTACTTTTCTTGTTATTTCTTCCTCTTCCTCTTCTCCTCCTGACTCTCCAGACGAGCTCCTCTCCGTCGCGTCCATGTGCCTTACATGTCTTGTTGTTGCTGTTCTTGGCCTTCCGGGCCTGCCACGTTCATATTTAAAGTGCCCACCTTGGCACATGGTAGCGAAATGGTTGCTTCTGTTGCATTTCTTGCATGTTTGACCGAATGCTGGGCATGGTCCTTTGTGAGGGAATTCCAGACCGCACCTGTAGCATTGGGAACCTTGTTTTTTCGCCGCTTGTTCCTTGTGTCCTCCCTTCCAGTTCCCTTTCTTGCCTACGTCTGACAGTCTATGTATTTGTTCTCCCTTTCGGTCCATTTGTTTCGCTTGTATCATTGCTCTTGCTTCGGCCCTTGCCAGATCTAAAATGTTTTCTAGGGTGATCGGTTCTTTTAGTAGTCTTGTGCGGAATTCCGTGTCTCGGCAGCCTTCTATCATTTTGAGGCGAAGTGCCTGTTCATTGTCGTATTTTTCAAATTCGCAATGTGCTACTAGCTTTCTCAGCCTTGTTGCGAAATCATCCATTGACTCTTCTGGTTGCTGATATGCCATGTGAAAGGAATATCTCTCAAAGTCGACATTTCTTTGGGGGTCAAACTTGGCCGTCAGACACTGTTTTAACTTCTCATAGGTCTCTAATTCACTCTGTGGCAGTGTAATGAGGAGGTCATCCACCTCATCCCCCACGTAGTTTAGGAATAGATCCAGTTTTTTTTCTTTCACCACGTCAGTCGCCTTCATGTATCGTTCAAATTTTATGATCCATTTCTCCCATCGGATGCCCACTTGTGGTTCCGATACAGTGAAAAGCACTGGTCTGCGGAATTGCGCGCTTGGCTTTGTTTCTGACATTTCTCTTGTTCTTCCCTGTCCTCTGCTCTATTGCTGCTTGTTCAACCCTTATTGTCTTTATTTGCTTCTTTTTGCCTTTGCTTATTCTTGGTTGTGTCTTTTTCTTACTTTCCTTCTTTTTCTTACTTATGTCTTTTTATTTGCCCCTTTTCTTCCACTTGTTGTTGTTATTTATTCTTCTTTGTGCCTTTTTTTTTCTTCTACCAGCACTTTCCACTGTTTTTCGCCTTTTCCTGACTTTAAGATGGCCGCCGCGCTTATTCTCTGTTTCTATTGGCTTGTACAGCCTGACTCTAAGATGGCCGCCGTCCTCTCGCGAGACTTCGCGGCCAATCGTGATGCCGCGTGACTTCAAAATGGCCGCCGCGCTTGTTCTTCGTCCCTATTGGTCCTCGCGCCTGGCCCCAATATGGCCGCCGAGACTCTCGCGAGAGCTCGCGCTGGCTTCCCTTTGTTCTTTGAAACTCGCGCTCTTCGGCTGGCGCTTACCGGGCTCGTTTCTTCTTCTGTTGCGGCGGCGGTCGGGGTGGGCTCCCACGTCGCCGCTTTCTTCTGGATGGCGCTTCACTCTTCCCTCTTCCTTTTGACCACGACGCAATCCAGGGTGGGCTCCTGGTTGAACTCACGATGTTCCGATGGGCACAGCATGCAGTCCGTCGAACCTTCGTCGCCAGATGTCGTGTTGTGTATCGCGCCCCACACAGGAAACACACAGGACACAGATCGGGTGTACAGGTACTCCTTTATTTTGTATGTCTTCCGTCTGTCTGGGCACGTCCGCCCTCGTCCTCGTCCTGCTGCATAATGTCCTTTTCCTGTCCGTCCACAGGAAGTGGTCTGGTGACCTGGTCACCGCCCTGTGACCCACAGGGTCCTAGTGTCCGGTCTCTGTCTTCGTCATGGTCATCACATGAGGGAGGGGAAATGCCAGCAGGAAGGGAGGGCGTGGGCCGCTTTGATGTTCTTAGTGGCTGCGCGGCTCTCCGAGACCATCAAAGCGTCCGCGAAATTGCTCTCAAAGCCTGCAGGTGGACAAATGGTGCGTGCGCCCGGCGCACATGCACTGTGTCCAATCTTCAAACTTTGGGAGCATTTTTGAAAGCCCTACTATACTCTCGCAGAACAACACATGCGCCTTGGTTCAGCGAGAACTAAAAATTGTCTATCCTCCAAAGTCTCGTTCCATCCGCTGGTAACTGGAATGAAATCCAAATATGTGAAAAAACATTGCTTGTTGCTGTAGGTCGCGCTAAAACAACACTGAGAGAATCATTTCAAGCAGGAAAAATGACATAGTTATAAGATCACAAAGCAACGTACAACCAGACCTATGATGGAAACACTTTCAGCCGCAAATGTAATGCATTTTGCTTGAGAGTTTACACTAGACTGGTGTGGTTTGCCATGAATGAGGGCAGCATTAAAACAGGAACACACATCACGCCAAAAGTGATGAGGCAATTTTGTAGAGCTTGATGTAGCACACAATACTTGTATGTATAAAGTCCAAGAGAAGAGATGATGGGGAGCACAGCAAGCCAGGACTGGGCTGTCCGGTGTGAAGGTCACTGGTGGGGCTGTAAGGCATGCTGCACAGTTTCCTTTGTTTCTTGTGAAGCTCAAAACACTTGTTTCTTGTTGACTTAGTACCTTTTGTGTCAAACCATCGTCCTGTGCAGCTTTTTACTGCATTGAAGCCAACAATGACATGTCACTATTTTTTCCAAAACAACTTTGCGCTGTCTGGACCATTTACTCCTGGAAACACTGTCTGTGTGGTCATCAGTGAACCACTAACTGTTCCGTGTGCTATTTGTGCTTGTAGTTTATGTAAGTTTCTTCCAACATGAAGACTTCCTTGACAAGTCATCTTTAACTTCTTAAAGACCACAAGTAGAGCGTGAGTAGTCTCCAGATCGTTGCCAAAATGTAGTGACGAAGTTCCATGTGTAGCGGTGATGAAGCAGACGTAGCCGAGTAGTGTCTTTGTAAGATGTTTATTAAGTGAATAAGATCAATGGTAGCAGCCCCACAAGGAGCGTATAGCCTGCTGCTCAGCCCATCTTCCAACTGTCAAAACACACACCAGGTACCCAAGCTTTCCACTCATGTCATCACACCAAAATTCCACACAGAACACTCATACTGGCTGAGCAGCTAGGAACCAGGTAACATTATAACCACAACAGGAAGATATTACGCAATCACACATTGTGGCCTGTGAAATTATTGGGTCTTGTATTTATGCAAATCCAGGTCTTTGTTTCTCCCCTCATTTCCCAATGCACATTGGTGCAGCTTGTGAAGTACTTATACTTTCATTGGTTGTGGTACAGCAAGGGAACTTGCTGCCAATATTTGTTAATAGTAGCTAAACAGAGTGTGGGTTATCCTTTGTCAATGTCAATGTAAAATATTCTTGTAAAGTGCACATCTCACTGGGAGGTCTCATGGCGCTGGCTTTCACTCCCCATTGAAGGGTAGTACAGCACAGTATGGGGGTGTTTCTTCATCACCAAAAACTTGTATTTGAAGCAGTGAGTTAAAAGGTTCAATTGCCTTGTGAAAGGAATTGGGGGAAAGGGTTTTTTTTTATACTCACTCAGGGGTGTGCTATGTATAGATGCACAGAGCCAACCTCCCCATTAAAATGTAGTAAGATCTTTTCTCTTGAAACATATTTGGAGACCAAAGGGACCTGTTACTACTCCCTCTTGACATTCATTGAGCATAGTGAGAAACTTATATGCTTTTGGGTTATACTGCTATTTGGTTAATTGATGTTTCTAAGATTTTGAGTTAAGTCTGAACCTTTTGATGAAGTCACAGTGCTGGTAGTGAGTAATACCTGAGCACATAAGCTGAGTTAAAGCCCTAAGTGAGGTAAGAGGTAAATATTATCTGAATTACTGTGGCTCTCCTTGAGGTACCTATGTAGAGCTCAGTGACTGAAGGAGACAATTGATGACGGAAGCAGCATGCACATAAAAACTGTCAAAGAGCTGTAACAAAGCACAAAGATAGCCCCTAGAACCCTTTGTGGAAAGCTTTTTGGGGGCTAATTGGACTCTTTCGACTTGTACCAGTTTATTTTAATGAACTCTTCTCTAATCTGCTTGATCTGAAAGACTTGGTCGACATTATCTCCAAAAGTATGCTTTCAAAGCATCCCAGCCCAGTATCAAATTTATTTTCAAGGCTCGAGTTGCCACGTTGTTTGTTTTAGTGGAAATGGGGCACTGCGTGCCACCTCTGAATTGTCAGCTGTGTGATAATTTTTTTTCCTTCACCACATGCATGGATACAAAAAAACTTAGTGTGGCTGTGTTTGGCGCCACCTCAGAATATATTATTCTCAAAAGAGGGGGTACAGAGTGTCTGAGTTAGATAGTGATTTAGCTTCTATTGCTTGACCACTGCATGTCCGGTCAGCCTTTCATGGTGGTGGGCTTACAGTGCTCCTCCCACCTTTTCCATTTAAGAAATTGGCGGGTGCTCGTTCTTCTGCTTTTTTTGTTTTTACTTTTTACTTACAAGAGGTAAGGGTTAAGAAGTAGTAATCTATTCCTCAGGGGAGAGGGCATGTTTGCCCCGCCGAAATGTTGGCCATTGCAGATGCATTGCTTCCAGTACAATATACTGCTTTTCTCAATAAACAAGTCAACACTTTAACAGCGTTTCAGTAACATATATTGTACAACTGCTCACCAAGCTACAACTTACAGCAACAAAAAACATTTGTGTTAATGAGATAGGCAAAACATACTGCATTTACCAATGCTTGTTTTTAGAAATGTGCTCTATTTGTCAGGCGTCAATGTCATGGTTATAGCCTTTCAATATCAATACACATTTGGAATCGAAAGCTTTCGACCCCTGAATGAGAGGATGTGGAGCCTCTGGGTCGCGTCCACATCCTGTGATTCTGGGCAAATCACTCTGGGCCATATGTATCAAGGATCCATTTTGCGGTTCTGCAATAGCGATTTTTAAGAAATCGCTATTTCAGAATTGCAAAATGGTATGTATCAAGAAAAATGAATTTTTTTAGCGATTTCTTGATATTCCTTATTTGCGAATTCGCAAATTGCGAATTCGCAATTAAGGAATACTTTCCCATTCATTTCTATGGGCCAGGAGGCCCATAGGAAGGAATGGGAATTTCCTCTCAATTTGCGATTCGCAATTTGCTAATCGCAAATTGAGAATAATTTCAAGGGTGCAGGGGTGTCCAAAAGACACCCTGTTGCACCCCTGAAATAAGCATAGGTGCATATGTGGTGCACATACATGCCCTAAGGGCATGTATGTGCGTCACATGGCACTTTGAAAAATGCAAAATGTGCATTTTTCAAGGAATTCGCAACTTACCACCAACTAGAAGTTGGTGGTATTTGCGATTCCTTAAGACCATTTAGCAATTTTTTTTGCCTTCTTACATTGCATTTAAGGAATCGCAAAATTTGCGATTCCTTAAATGCAATCGCAAAATAAGGAATCGCAAATTTTGCAATTCCTTATTTTGCATCGGGATTTCCTTCATACATATAATTTTGCGAATTCGCATTCGCAAATGCCGAAATTCTGTGAATTTCGGCCTTTGCGAATGCGAATTTCAATGATACATATGGCCCTCTATCTCCCCGTGCCTGAATGTGTCCTTGTGTAACGTAACAGGTGTTCATGTAAAGCGCTCCAATACCTTCGGGTCGAGTTCGCGCTATATAAATCTGCATTAAAAAATGACTAAGAATTACATCAACAACTAGCAAAAGGGTTACGCATTGTGTCCTAGAACACGTAGCTAGTTCAAAAGGGAAACTGAAAAGTAAAGTTGAACTCTGCAAACAAGTAAGAAAGAAGCCAGCAGCCAACTTAAGCAAGGGGCAGCCCGGCAAGCCCATCGACCACTGAATATACATCAGGCTTTTTTTTAGCAACAGTTGGTAAAAAGCTTGTTTTCGCCATATCATTGGCTAAAATATAACCCTGCTTTTTTGTGACGGCTGATCCTGAAATCTCTGTTGGTCATCAGTGTAGCTGCTCGATATTATCATTCGTTAAAAGCATAATATGTATTCTTTCTTGTTCTCAGATCCAATCAGAATGCAAAGCAATCATTGTGCTGCGCAATGCAAGTATAATTCTCAGCTATCCAATCAGAATATGGAATTGTTCAGCGTGGTTTAAGTCAATGAACGAACAGTATCTGCCAAACGGCAGGTTTTGTCTGTGTTCTGCAGCCAATGGCAATTAGCAGCGAGAGCTTGAGCGAATGGGGATGCAAGCTCCACTCCTGCCAACCAATGGGGTGGAACCTTTATTCCGGGGACAAGAATTGCTCGTGAGTACTGCAACATGAGCAATGGAGGGTACCGTACAGGTGGTGGGAAGGTAAGACGAGCAGAATGAGTGAAAGCTAGGGAAAATAAGGTTAAAATTAAGGGACAGGTGAGAAACTGGGGGCATGGGAGAAATGGCTGCCAAGGACAAGTAGGTATGGAACAGGTGGAGATGTAGGGAGCTGCTGAGTAGGGGCCGTGGAGAGGGGGGAGCAGATTGCTGGAAAGTGAGCCAAGAGAGCACAAAAAAACCACCGCATTTTGGAAATTGAATTTCCCAACAGATTGCTCTGTTATGTCGAAGTTTGCAAAGTGTATACAGTTGAAGTATGCACAGGAAGAGGCAAGTAACATAAAGCTTCAAGTAGAAAATGATTTTGAGGGGATTGGAAGTGTTATTAGGGCACCCGGCTAAACTGAAAGTAACGCACAAGCAGTACTGGCATTTTTTTAGCAGACTGAAGCAGCAGAGTCATTTTTGAGGGAGGTGAAACAGAAAAGGGAGAGAAGAAAGATTACCAGCAGTAGCAGGCATGGTGGATATGAGAGAAGATAGCAGGCGAGAGAAAAAGACTTCGGGCTGGAATGAAATAAGAGACAGAGCAAGAAAAAAACAAGCTCTAGACATTGCGTGGTGGGGGTAGGGGAGCAGCTTCCTTTGAAGTATGATGGGGGGCGGGGGAGCGCTTCCTCTGAAGTCTGATGCCAAGGCTCAGACATATGGGGTGCGATGTGGCCCGGCGATGTGCATGCCCCTGGCTCACATGAACTGTACCTAATCCTCAGTTTGGGTAGACTTTTGAAAGCCTTACTATAATCTCGCCAAACATGCATTGCTAAAGCAATGCTGTAGACAAGACCTAAAAACGAGTGGAACAGAGGGCAGAAGGGCACAAAAAACGAGGGGAAAACGAGTGGAACAGAGGGCAGAAAGGCACAAAAAATGAGTGGAACAGAGGACAGAAGGGCACAAAAAACGAGGGAAAAACAAGTGGAACAGAGGGCAGAAAGGAACAAAAATGAGTGGAACAGAGGGCAGAAGGGCACAAAAAACGAGGGAAAAACGAGTGGAACAGAGGGCAGAAAGGCACAAAAAAAGAGGGAAAAACGAGTGGCACAGGGGCAGAAAGGCACAAAAAACGAGGGATAAATGAGTGGAACAGAGAGCAGAAATGCACAAAAAACGAGTGGAACAGAGGGCAGAAAGGCACAAAAGACAAGGGAAAAACGAGTGGAGCAGAGGGCAGAAAGGCACAAAAAACAAGGGAAAAACGAGTGGCACAGAGGGCAGAAAGGCACAAAAAACGAGGGAAAAACAAGTGGAATAGAGGGTAGAAAGGCACAAAAAACGAGAGAAAAACGAGTTGAACAGAAGGCAGAAAGGCACAAAAAACAAAGGGAAAACGAGTGGAACAGAGGGCAGAAAGGCACACAAAACGAGTGGAACAGAGGGCAGAAAGGCACAAAAAACTAGTGGCACAGAGCCAAAATACAGAATACAGAAATATAGGGGCAGCTAAGAACAGAAGGCAGAATGGGCACAGAGGTACAGGGGCAGCGAGGGGAACAGAAGGGAAAACCGGACAGAGACACGGGGCAGCGAGGGGTGCAGAAGGAAAGACCAGGCAGAGAGAGCACGGGGACAGCGAGGGGAACAGAGGGAAGAAAAAGGGGCATGGACCACGTACAGGCAGCGGGGGAAGACAGACAACAGCAGTCACCTACACAACAATGAGAATGCAGGCAATACAATAAAAGCAATAAAGCGTTGAAAGGCACATGTGTATAGGTTACCGATACTTGGCAGGCAGGTAAAAATAGATGCAGCCAGGATCAGCAGTAGGATTTTCGCGCTGCTGACTGATTGCTCACTTTCCACAAGCCCTTGGGTGAATTATGTGTGCTGTCAAGCTTTCATATTCAGACATATCAAGCTCTTATTCTGTGTAGCCTTTGCAGTTTGTTGCTGGCAAGGGACGGGGCAGTGGGCATCCTAACAGGAGAGGGTCATGTCAGGGGCCACGCAAGGCCTCTCTGAAATGTGCCTTAACTCACTGCTCACCCCTTGGTGGTAAAATGTTGTTCTGCTGTCTGTGACTAAAGATTATGTCTAACAGGGGTTTATGGTAATTGGCATAGCATTGTTCCATGATCTCGATGAAACAATATGCCTGCTGTGCAGATACCTTCCTGCCATCTCTTGCACTTCCATGATAAACTCCTAATATAGACCTTGAATTTGCTCTGTACACTGGACTCATTGCTTTGTGCACTATCTTGTTAGAATTTTCACAATATTCGTTGGTCCTTGGGGCATGTCTTTATTATAAAATGCTTCATAATTGTATAATATTTTAGACCTTCTTAAACTGTGACTAGGTAAAAATGCTAATAATTCACAATTATTCAACCTGTTGCTGTAAGGAAGGGTCACCATTCCAAGGCTCTGGAATGAGAATGTAGAGGTGCTGCTATGGCTGAGAGTAGGAGACTTGTACCACTAAATAATACACTGCTGTATGCATATATGTCCAAGCCAATAGACCCAATTCAGGCTGTCTCCCTCTTGAAATTGCCTCTGCTTCAAAAGGCATTTTTAAAAAGAAATTTAAATTGTACAAATTGCTTGGGGGTCCCCGGATTCCAGTAGTGATTCAGTGGGGGTCCTCAGGAGTCAAAAGTTTGAGAACCACTGATCTAGGTTCTTGATTAAAAACTTTTCTCTTCTGTTTTATCTTTAAATCATCTGCTATCTCTATGATAATATTAGAGAAAGGAACAATAATCTCTGAATTGGTTGACAATCTATCTAGACTGGAATCAATTTCATGCTGTTTCTTCCCTGTAAGATTTTCCATAAACGGACAGGGGTTTACTCCTCACCATTGTATTTAAACTCCGTTATTGCCTTGGGTCACCATGTTTTCATCAGTTGCCTTCCCTCTTTTAGTCCTAGATATGTTTACCTTCAAAATCAGGACAATAGGGTAGTGATCACTAAGGAGGCTTGCACGGACTGTAAGGGAACCCACTAAATCCCTACATTGTTCTGTAACAATAAAGTGGTCAATAGTAAAGGACGCTCTGTGTCCTACAAAGGTACGGGTGGGCGATTGTTCATTTACAGCCATTAATTCCAAAGTTACCAAGTCATATTTATAGATAGCTGAATTAATTGCTTCTCCATAATCATTACGGGGGAATGCAAAATTTGGTCTCCATATTCATTTAAATGACCGCATTGTTCCTCAGCTATGACTCTACATATTTCAGTGTTAAAGTCGTCGGCCCATATGAGCATATAGTTGCCCCCCAAACCTCACAGAAATCTATCAAGATCCTTGTCTAAGCAAATAATTACCTTAGATCTTGTTTTATCAAAGATGTTATTGTAAAAATGTGTTATGACAATGGGCTGTATCCCCTCAGCTTAAAAATAGAAAAATTGGTAAAATTGTGAAGCAATATATGATTTTTTTTAAATGAGAGAAGAGGATAATAGGTTTGCAACTGCAAGGCCGCCTTTTGCGTGTCCCTTACTAGATGGTATAGCATGGGTACACATGGTTTGATATCCATTTATAAAAAAAGATTCAGTGTGCCACGTTTCTTGCAACATGATTAGATCACAGTTCTCGAAAGTTTTTAACCATACATCATCTTTCAATTTGGCGTTTACACCTGCCACATTCCATGACACTATAGTTAGGTTGGCTTGCAAATGCTGGTATACACCCTCCACTTGTTTAGTACACATCACTTCCTTTACATCACATGGAGGCCACTGTTCCTGAGATAACTTTCTAGCACAACCATCTGTAGCTGATTTCAGGTCCTCTTTTCCATTTTGATGAACTTTCTGGTTATCTATAAAGTCCATCTCCTGTCAATCTATATTGCTACAGTGACTTAATGGGAAAAATCTATTTTCGGAAGGTGCGATCCCCATTGCGTCAAGCATTCCTAAATTGTTAATTTCATTATAACAGTGATCAATCTTTGGGCGATAAAAATATCCAAGAGGGACAGTGGTGATATGATCACCTAAATGTGTAGTAAGCTCAGCTGAAGAGTTAAAAAGCATATTCAACGAATTACCCACCAGTTCTTTACTATGAAAGTTCACTACCAAACAATCCCCATGACAGGTTTTCCTTAAGTTTCCTACCCATCTTACTCTTCTCAACATTATAATATTTTGTTGCAGTAGGTTAATATTGAAATTTAACTTATTTGAAAACCAATGTACTACCTGATTTTTTAAAGACTCATGTTTCTTTCTTGGCCCCCCTCACTTTGGGTACATTTGTTAAAATTATCACATACAGGGTTGCCTGGGGGGGGTAGGTGAAAAACATCATCTTGATTGTCAATTGATGCTAGTTGGCGATCTATCATTTCAGAATTTTTTACTTTTTCTGTAATATTACGCCTATTATTGACCGTTTTTATTTGTTGCCCTGGTTGAGTCTCATTCTGCATAGATGGTACTTGGGGTATGGATCTTGGTTTTGTTGAACTACCTGCAGTCTGTGGCCCAGCTTGTGTCCTAGAACCATCTTCCCATGACTCAGCAGATGGCTTTGTCATCATTATTTTTTCTGGCACATTTGATGATAAGAGTTCTGAAACCAGACCTAACAGATGCATGACATCCTTCTTCACTGAGTCTATTTCTGTCATCAAACGTCGTTCAATGTTGTCCATTTTCCCATGGAGTTTTTTTTAAAAGATTTTCCAAATTTAGTGATTTTTTAACATGATTTGTCACATTTTCGTTATTGTTGCTTCCTTCATTTTTTGTTCCTTTATTAGCTTTAAGTTTAGCTGTGGCTTTTTTCCGCTGGTTTGTTATCAAAACTTCTTTATCTCTAAGAAGTTTTTTAAATTTTTGGGCCGGTGGAGAGACCAGTTCCAGGGAATCAGACAACACGGACATTTCTAACGGGTTTGTCATAATACAAGCATTCTTCATACCCTTGGTGTTTGCTATAGTGATCAAGCAAGGACCAGTAAGTATAGATTCAAGAACAGGGCTCTTATCGATTCCCTTTTCAGCGTTCTTTAAATTGATAGACGGCGAAACACTTTGCGTAATCCGCGTACTCCCCTTACTACACGCCTCTATATGTGATTTTTTCATTACTGCATCTAATGCATCCTTAGTGGTGGCAAGTTCTTCTTCTACCTGGGTTATTTCATTATTAATTATCCCCACAGCACTTTTCAAAAAGTTAGTTATTGGTATATTTTTTGTGCTAGCCTTTCCACCGCTGGGCGACAGTTTTGTCTTGCTCATACTTAGTTATTTCACTTTTACAAATTTATACAGTCAACGGCTTTCTTACCAGTATTTCCTTCTGGAGCCAAGGGGAGTGGCCCAGCCAAGCCTTGGCTTGCCGCAGACGGGCGCAGACAGGCCCGCCCTTGGCCCGGGCTTTGCCCGGGCGCATCCCGCGCCGCGGGGGGAGAGGCTGTGCTTTGAGCATGCTGGAAGCTCAGGCGCCTCCCCCCTCACTCACAGCACCTGTGGAGCTCTCGTTGTACCCTGGGAGATGTAGTCTCCAACCAGGGTGTGGTGATGGCAGTGCAGGCTTCCAGTGGTCCTGGGACTCCCGTCCCACCAGGGCAAAGTCAGGGGGAATGCAAAAATGCGGGCGGCAGCAGCACAAGCCCAGGACACAGAGAACAGGTTCCCCTGCCGCGGGGGGAGGCTGTGCTTTGAGCATGCTGGAAGCTCAGGCACCTCCCACTCACTCGCGGCACCTGTAGGGTTCTCGTTGCACCCTGGGAGATGTAGTCTCCAACCAGGGTGTGGTGATGGCAGTGCAGGCTTCCAGTGGCCCTGGGACTCCCGTCCCACCAGGGCAAAGTCAGTGGGAATGCAAAAATGCGGGCGGCAGCAGCACAAGCACAGGACACATAGAACAGGCTCCCCTAAGTCATACTGCACTCACTATAAGCTTTTTAATACTGGCTTGCTGATAGCTTACTACCTTAATCAAAACAACAATATGGTAAAAAATGTTATTATTAAATCTGTTACAAAATATCCAACAATTATGAATCAGTCTTCATTTGTGCATATCCATTTGTAAACATCATCCCTGTTAGGCCAAATGATGTCTAAACTTTTCTTTGTCCATGTATGAAAAACATGCCATGGGTGTTGTTATTCACATGCAACACCCATGGTTTCTGCCACATACCCAAATCTAAAACAATTTGTAAACCTGGCAATGTGGCACAATCCTACAGCTCCCCAGGGAAGTTTTAAGGAGATGCAACGAGGAGAAATACTTTTCTTTCTCCTCATTTTTCCTTATTTGTATGCATATTGCATTCCAAAGCACACATATAAAGAGAAAAACACCTCTTGTGAAAAATACAATAATCCCCATTACACAAGCACCCTTGCACCATGATGCAAGGGTGCCTCCATTGGTGCATGGCGGCCAGTTCTGTACCAGCACAGGCAGAGCATAGGGATCCATACTATTGTTGTGAATATAATGCATACTTGTGCTTTGAAAGTAATGCAGCGTGGCACAGCCAAATGGTTTGCAGCTCTGCACCACATTACTTTCTTCTAAATTTTGCCCCAAGTGTACAAGTGCATACAGTGTCTCAACACTATAAATACAAAAAACAACATAAGAGCTATTGTATGACTCTCTACCACTGTGTTAGTGGTCTATTTATTATCTCAGTACTGTTCTACTTAAATGTATCAGATTAAAATAAAAAAAAACGGTGCATATAACGATATACCTCACTAATTCTTCCAACTACATCCAAAGAGTAATCAATCAATCGATCATTTCATTTGTAAAGCGAGCAACATACCTGTGAGGGTCTCAAGGTGCTGGGGCGGGGAGGAGGGGGGCTGCTACTGATCAAAAAGCCAGGTCTTGAGAAGTCTTCTAAAGGCCAGAAGGTCCTGGGTCTGTCGTAGGTTGGTAGGGAGAGTGTTCCAGGTGTTGGCGGCAGAGTAGGAGAAAGATCTGCCGCCGGCGGTGGTTTTCCGGATGCTTGGGACTGTGGCGAGGGCGAGGTTGGTAGAGCGGAGACTGCGGGTGGGGTTGTAGAAGCGGAGTTGGTCGTTGAGGTATGCTGGTCCAGAATTGTGTAGGGCTTTGTGTGCGTGGATGAGGAGCTTGAAGGTGATCTTGATGTTGACAGGGAGCCAATGCAGGCCTCTCAGGTGTGGTGTAATGTGGCCGCATCGGGGGACATTGAGGATCAGTCGTGCCGAGGCGTTCTGGATGAGTTGCAGCGGTCTCAGGAGCTTGGTTGTTGTTCCTGCGTAGAGGGCGTTCCCGCTTTTCTCGTGTCGGAGGGGATCCATTTGAAGATCCTGTGGAGCATTCGAAGGGTGTTGAAGCAGGAAGCGGAGACGGTGTTGACCTGCTTGGTCATGGAAGGGGCGGAGTCGAGGATGACCCCCAGGTTGCGTGCGTGGTCGGTGGGTTCTGGGGCTGTTCCTAGCGATGTTGGCCACCAGGAGTCATCCCAGGCTGAGGGGGTGGGGCCGAGGAAGAGGACCTCCATCTTGTCAGAATTCAGCTTAAGCCTGCTGTCCTTCATCCATTTGGTGACGGCCTTCATTCCTCTGTGGAGGTTGGCTTTGGCGGTGTGGGGGTCTTCGGTGAGGGATATGATTAGCTGGGTGTCATCGGCGTAGGAGATGATGTTGAGGCTATGTTGTCATGCGACGTCGGGCTGAGGGATGATCCCTGTGGAACGCCGCAGATGATCTCAGTGGTCTTGGAGCGGAAGGGTGGGAGGCGGGCGCTCTGGGTTCTGCCAGAGAGGAAGGATGTGGTCCAGGCCAGGGCCTTCTCTTGGATTCCGGCGTCATGGAGGCGTGCTGTTAGGGTGCAGTGGCCGACCGTGTCTAAGGCTGCTGATAGGTCCAGAAGGATGAGGGCGGCTGTTTCTCCTTTGCACATAAGGATCCTGATGTCGTCGGTGGCAGCGATGAGGGTTGTCTCGGTGCTGTGGTTGCTGCGGAAGCCGGACTGGGATGGGTCCAGGATGTTGTTGTCTTCAAGGTAGTGGGTCAGCTGTCTGTTGACGATCTTCTCCGTGACCTTCGCCGGGAAAGGGAGCAGGGAGATGGGCCGGAAGTTCTTGAGGTCGTTGGGGTCCGCCTTGGGTTTCTTCAGTAGGGCGTTGATCTCAGCGTGCTTCCAGCTCTCTGGGAAGGTTGCTGTCTCGAAGGAGATGTTGATTGTTTTCCAGAGATGGGGTGCGATGGCTGTGCTGGCTTTGTTGAAAACGTGGTGAGGGCATGGGTCAGATGGGGATCCGGAGTGGATGGAGTTCATGGTCTTGATGGTGTCTTTGTTGCTGACGTTGGACCAAGCGGTCAGGCAACTGATGCGGGTGGTGGTCGCAGGGGGGGTGGTCTCGGCGGTGGATGTGGGGGTGGCGGTGTCGAAGCTGTCGTGGATGTCGGTGATCTTGCGGTGAAAGAAGGTAGCCAGTGAGATGCACAGGTCTTGTGATGGTAGAATGTCGTTGGTGTTGGAGCTGGGGTTGGAGAGTTCTTTCCCGATGTTGAAGAGCTCTTTGCTGTTGTGTGCGTTGCTGTCTAGGCGGTCCTCTTGGTGGTCCTCTTGGCGGTCCTGATGAGTTGGTGGTGTCTGCGGGTGGCGTTCTTGTGGGCTGTGTAGCTGTCTCATGTTCGGTCGCGGAGTATGTCACACCTTGCATATAATTCACCAGATGGTTCTAAAAGAGTAGATATTCTTCAGTAAAACTTGTAAAAACATGTGTTTGTGGTTGAATACATGAATATACAGAGGATGATTGAATCGGTGCATACATAGTACCTACATGATAATGGATGATACAGATACTGCCTAGATTATTAGCGCATATACGAACAGATGGCTGGGTGAAAGTTTATTAATGGTTCTTCAGTCATATACTACAGTTTTTCGTGATTGTGGATAGATGTGTATTGATCGTATCTTTTGACAGGTTCGATGTTGATCTATTATTGACAATACGAGACTAGGAAAGGCCACACACCTTTATGGTTAACTCAACATAGTGCAAGTGAGTTTTTTATTTATTTATAATGTTTCTACTCGTTTAATAAGAGTCTGTGCTTCATTGGCTTTATCACTGTTTATACTTATGAGTGGTTCTGTTTCACAGAATCAAGACAACTGGAATGCTCCCTATTTTATGAATTTGAAATGTACTTATTGGTTTAACGTTATAATCTAAAAGAATTAGGTGAGTTCTACTAGTAATTTGACCTTTCTCTCGCCTCACGTGCATGTGCATTTTGCATGCGGGGTTTGAATGTGGTTAATTCTTAAATACCACCCCTTACGAATATGGCATGTTAGTTTGTTAAACCTACTACCTCACTCTTCACTCAAGGCATCCATATTTAATTTCTGAGTATAAGGATAATTCTCGGTGGTCTTTCTTCCAACTGTCTTTCTATTAAGATAGAAGGACATAGTGAACTATCTGCACCTTGTTTAATTCGTTGCACTTTTGGTGGTTTAAGTACCTTCTTGGTGGCTTGTTCTGGTTATCATAATGACACTTAGTTCCTTTACTTGGATTAGGTGTAATTTATGGTGATGTATGATGTACATACAGTATATGCTTTGATATTTTGACTGTGTGTATTGTAACATTCTAACCCTGACGAAGTCTTTGGTTGTTACCACGAAAGACGAAACACGTGTTGGCTAGGCTCGAAGCTGAAGATCATCATTGAATAAGAATAATAAATGAAGAACAAAAGATGATTGCGTCGACTTTGACTTATTATGAACACTGATTGTTGTTGTAATTTAGCTCAGGATATACCAGTTGTTTTTGCTTATAGAGGGGAATTTTTATTCACGCTATTTGGTTGATGGTAGATGGCCATCACCTTATCCTTTGAGCTTGGAGACTGTAAATTATCATATTAATCACTACCCTGCGCAACTTTCACCCAGCCATATGTTCGTATATGCGCTGTTAAATTTTGGGTGTGCTGCGGGTGGTTTTTGAAACTTGTGTCATTTGTACTTTATGCAAATATGTGTTCTAGAACTGACAGAAACAAGGTGGCAGATGATTTATTCAAAAACCTAAATGCTGGTGCTTCAGTGAACAAGGCAGTAGCACAAGGCACTAATAGACCCAATGAGGAATTGAAATCACAATTTATCAGGCTCGAAAGGCTGAAAAAGGTTGAGATCAGCAAGTGGTGGGATGGGGCTACATTAAAGGAATTCCAGAGGTTGGATATGATTCCCCGGGACCTGAGGTCGCAACTCTTCCCCATGTATGACGATCTAGACAAAGATCTAATGCTGATCTGGGAAAAAGAACTAATTGGTAACTCTATGAGATTAATGAATCTCCTCATTGAAAATTCAGAGAGAAAGGTTTTGAAGACTATAACTGAGGTGGACATCTTAGAGAAAGAAATAGCTGATATGAATAAAGCAGAAGGGACTAAGAAGAACTATGAGATCCTGACTGGGCTGTTAGATAAATATGAGGAGGACAACAAATAAAGGAAAGCGCGTAAGCTTAAACGCGATGAGCAAGACTACACTAATGGGAGGGTTTTTACCTTCGCCAAGCGTTTTGATGTCCTCATTAAACAAGATATACCATCTGGTGAAAAGAAGGCAACTTCTATGAGCAGTATCAACACGGCCTCATCTAGTAACATCTCAAGCAGTGGGGATGAGGTCGCCATTAATGAGACTAGTGAACCCTCAGGTAGTAACTCTTTTTTAAAGGAGGTCCAGAGGATACGCATGGGGAACTCGAGGCAGAGAGAACAGAGGATGTATACCACAGGAGGACCAAGAGAGGAAAAAGGGGTGGACAGTGTTGTAGGCGAAAAGGAACACTATCACACACGCTCATAGAAAGCGAATCAGAAAATATAGATGGCAGTAATGATAAACAAATAATCAATCTCTCTAGCCAAAATCTTACCAGTGAAATGTCAACAGTTCTTAAAAAGGGGTTGAATTTCTGTCCAACAATGAGATGTGATATAAATGGTGTTAGAATTGATGTCTATAAACTGGTGAGACAACTTAAGATCAAGAATGTTTTTGCCAATGATATTGTTAATAAAGTTCGACCTGCAGATAAAATATGTGGTGGTTTTACAATTCAAGATATTCATGACACAAAAATGTTACTCTCCATTACAGAAAATGAGAATGACCCTATTACCTTACATCAAATACTACAAGACTTAGACTGTTGTGTTAATGAAAGGGAAAACAGTGGTCTGAGAGAGATGTCCAGGTGGACCCCACAGTTTTCGAGTGGCAATAGTATAGATGGCTTCTATAAGAATGTCAGTTGGAAATTAGATGTATTGGAAGAAAGAATTAAAAAGACCAAACCATCACACTATAACAACAACTTGACTTATAAAGAGAGATTGGCCCTTAAAACCCTTGGATCGAATGCCTCCCTCATTATTAAAGAAGCACACAAGGGTGGAAATGTCGTCCTAATGGATACGATCAAATATGACGCTGAGGCACTTAGTCAACTAGACAATGATGAGTGGTATCCTAAATTACCCCATAATCCCATTTTTTATATTATTGCCATTATTAATGGTCACCTTAAGAAATGGCACAGTGACACTATCATTAATGATGATGAGTTTAAGTACCTTACTATAGACCGTCCTCGTTTTCCATGCCTATACACCTTACCTAAGGTTCATAAAGATGCAGTGTCAACCCCCGGTAGACCTATCGTATCGGGTATAGATGGCCTGACGGAGAGACTAGCGGAGTTTATTGACGTGTTTTTACGACCCTATGTGGACAACTTATCATCTAACATAAAAGATACTAAACATGTCTTAAATATCCTTAATGATTTTACTTGGGAATCTGGAATGATGCTTGTCACTATGGATGCAGTATCACTGTATACAAATATAAGCCACAAACATGGCCTGAATGCTTTAAAATACTTTTTATACAGAAGACCTGTTGAACTGCTCGAGCATGCAGATATGTTATTGACAATGGCCGGATTGGTCCTTGAACACAATGTCTTTTTATTCAATGGACAATGGTACAGGCAAACGTATGGGACTGTCATGGGTTCCAGATTTGCTCCGTCCTTCGCCTGCCTTTTTATGGGGCGGCTGGAGGCAGGGCATATCTGGGGCCCAGGTGGCGGACACTGGCATCAATACATACAGTACTACGGAAGATATATAGATGATCTTCTGTTCATATGGACAGGAGGGGAGGCAGAACTTTTGAGTTTCTTTCCACATATGAATAACAATGCCTACAACATGTCCTTTACAGTAAACTACAGTCATGATAAGATAGTGTTTTTAGATCTAGAATTATATGTTAACCATGGTATGCTTTGCTCTAAAATCATCAGGAAGAGTACTTCATGTAATTCTATACTACATTCAAACAGTGCCCATCCTAGATCGCAAGTCAATGCCATACCATATGGCAAGTTCTATAGAGCATGACGTAACTGTAGTGAAGAATCAGACTTTAAACCATGTGAAAAAAAGATATAGAGAATAGGTTTTTATCTAGAGGATATGGACCTGAGATTGTTATCAGAGCCAGAGAAAGAGCTTTGAAACTAAACAGAAAGGTCACTTTACAACCTAATAAGAAATTGAGTAAGGACCGCAAGAATCCAGTCAGGATGATTACCAACTATCACCCATGGTCGGCCAAGGTATATTATATCTTAAAAAAAATATTGGTTCATGCTTACATCTGATCCCATGTTGCACCCATTTGTGGAAAATCACCCATCGATTACATATCGAAGGGGTCTAATCCATTAGGAACATGATCAGTCCCAGCTACCCGAGAGAACAGAGACAGAAATCAACATGGCTACATACACTTAATAAGGGCTCTTTTAAGTGTGGTGGATGTAGCATGCGTAAATTAATGCAGCATGGTATATGTAATTTCAGCTACAATGGCTCCGTGAACTTTCAAATCAAGACACACATAGACTGCAATACGCCCTATGAGGTCTATGCAGTAATATGTAGATGCTCTAAGGTCTACATAGGTAGCACAATCAGGAGATTAAGAGATCGCATTGCTGAACACTTCAGGGTTCTGAAGAACAGGGATATGAGATACCCAATAGCAGTACATGCGTCAGAATGCGAGTCACAAGGGATGCATTTATCCTTCTCCTTCCATGGGATCGAAACTGTTCTAGCGGATGCCAGAGGTGGCAACCGTGAATTAAAACTGAGGCAAAAAGAAGCACGATGGATCATGCAAGTACATGCCGTCGACATGGGCTTGAATATTGATAATGAACTTCAGTATTTCTTGGGGACTTGAGCTGCTTTAAACCGTTTTGTACATTGCATGTATCTCTGCTTAATTCATAACATTCATGACGACAAGATAATATTAATTCGGATTGGGTCGGTAGAATAAATAAAGATAAAGATGGCTAAGGTCTTCCAAGTTTTTATGTGTAATAATCAATTCATGATGTTTGTAGTTCTTCTACATTTTAGGCCTTGCCATACTTCATGTTATCAAATAAGAGATGGTTATTATGACTTAGGGTGATTATATGTGTTTATACAGGCGTCGCTATTATGAGCATAACTGTCATATATAATTATGTTCTAGACGATTACCTTTGTATGTTCTTCAAATCTTACACTCTGTAGAGATCACGTAATTTATGTCCCTCTATGTGGAATGTCACTTCTTATGTTTGAACAGTGATATTTACAATATTGTTATCGTGTTTAAATTAAGATTCTGTTAGTATATGAACTGATCGTAAAAGAGTCATCTAATAGAATGATCACATATGGGTGTATTTACTTACACACATTAATCTACTCCATGCCCTTCACTAATATATTTTTCCCTTTGATTGCTTATGTATAACATTTCACAGGTGTATTTATGATTTTGAATTAGGTTTTTGGGATTTTCACTTTTTTCTAAATGATTGCAAAATAGATTAACAAAATATATACTAAGTCCGCTTTAAGATGGCGGCCGTTTTTAAAGGGACTAGGTCCTCTTTCTGAGTGGTTATGAGGCTTACTGGTAAATAGGACAGTCAAAGATGGCGCCCTTGTGAGATGCCGACTTACACGTGCGCGCAGGTAATACTGGTCTGACCGGTAAGCGCACAACTCTGAACTGAAATGGGAGCCTGTTGTTTGTATGACTTGTAGAGATACTCTGAAATCAGGTTGCACATGAGTCTCCGTGTTACTAGAGATTGATATATTAATGACACTACGGGTCATAGTGATATTTGTGTATCTTCGGTTTAAGTGTGGATTCTATTGCGTAACCTAGACTTGCTGAATCCCGTGACTCCGCCGGGAGTGCTTATATCGACTTTAAGGAATACTCCCTTGTACTGATGAAGATCTTACTTGACAATAATACCTTTTCATACGATAACGTTTTGAATTTTGAATCCTTAATAGAGTTTCACTGATAGACTCGATGTGTACACACACGAGTGATTTTTATTAATGGTTCTTCAGTCATATACTACACTTTTTCGTGATTGTGGATAGATGTGTATTGATCGTATCTTTTGACAGGTTCGATGTTGATCGATTATTGACAATACGAGACTAGGAAAGGCCACACACCTTTATGGTTAACTCTACATAGTGCAAGTGAGTTTTTGATTTATTTTTTTCTACTCGTTTAATAAGAGTCTGTGCCTCATTGGCTTTATCACTGTTTATACTTATGAGTGGTTCTGTTTCGCAGAATCACGACAACTGGAATGCTCCCTATTTTATGAATTTGAAGTTTACTTTTTGGTTTAACGTTATAATATAAAAGAATTAGGTGAATTCTACTAGTAATTTGACCTTTCTCTCACCTCACGTGCATGTGCATTTTGCACGCGGGGTTTGAATGTGGTTAATTCTTAAATACCAATCCTTACGAATATGGCATGTTAGTTTGTTACACCTACTCCCTCTCTCTTCACTCACGGCACTCCATATTTAATTTCTGAGTATGAGGATAATTCTCGGTGGTCTTTCTTCTAACTGTCTTTCTGATAACCGCATCGATGCTGATGACGGAAGCGCTCCATCATCAGCCGCGGTGGCGCTGTGCTGATGACGGAGTGGTTCCGTCATGGCCCGCACGACGCACCTGCGCGGAGCTGATTTTGCGCCTGCGCGGCGCTGATTTCACGCCTGCGCGCGCGTTCTATTGAGCAGGCGCGGCCATGACGGAACTGCTCCATCATCAGCACAGCTCACCTGAGGCTGGTGACGGAGCGGTTCCGTCACCAGCGTGTGAGCGCCGCGCGCCCCCCCCACCCCATTAGCGCTGCGGTGGAATAGCGAAAGACGAAACACGTGTTGGCTAGGCTTGAAGTTGAAGATCATCATTGAATAAGAATAATAAATGAAGAACAAAAGAAGATTGTGTCGACTTTGACTTATTAGGAACACTGATTGTTGTTGTATTTAGCTCAGGATATACCAGTTTGTTTTTACTGCCTAGATTATTGCCTGATTATATTGGAACTCCATGGGTCATTCCATATCTGCATAGTTACTGCCTGCATGTGTACATGAGTACATCACTACTATCTGGATGTTTGCATGGGTATATGAGTAGTGTCTGAATGATTAGATGCATGACTAATGGCTCAATAATTCAATACATGCATAGATACTGGTTGGATGATTAAAGGAGTGCAACTTTAGTGTCTGGATGATTGCAGGAATGCATAGATTGTAGAACAATGATTTATAGGGTACATGGAAAGTGAATACATGATTGCATAGCCCCTAGCAGATTGGATGAGTGCATCAGTAGTGTTTCATTGATTGCATGACTACTTAGCTGCAGCCCATGTATTTTTGGTTCAATAAACAGATAGTGCCTTGGTGTTTAGATAACTACATGGGTATTGCCTGGATAATTCACTGAGTGCATCAGTATTGTCTGGCTGATTACATGGGTGCAGAACAAGTGTCTGAGTGATTCCAGGAATCTATTGTTAAACCTTGAGACATTGGATGGAAGTAAGTGTACTGCTGGGGTGATTGTATTAGTGCAAGAGTATTCCTTCAGCAATTACATTAGTACATAGCTACTAAATGAATAACAGGTTTACTAGAATAGTACTCTCTACGTAATTAGATGACTGCATGAGTAGTACCTGAGTGTTTGCATGAGTTCATGCGTATGCCTCGATATTTCAATGATTACATGGGTTGTAAGTGTATGCTTAGATGACTGCATAGCTTCTTCCCAAGTGTTACAATGAATCCATAGTTACGGCCTTGCTAATTGCATAAGTAAATGGTCAGTGACTGGGCAATGAGATGAATGTATAAGTAGTGCTTCCAACTGTAAATAACTAAATATTTCTGCCTGCCTAATTGCAAAAATACAAGTGTAGTGTCTAGGTAAGAGAATAGCTTCATGAATACTGAATAACTGAATAACTGGTTTGAAGACTGTCTCACTATTGTTTGGTTGATTGCATGAGTACCTGAGTACTCCCTGACTGACTATAAAAGTATCTTCACTACTGTTAGAGACATAACAGTTGTGACTGTATATCTGACTCATTGGTTAGCTCCTTCTGTCGATATCAAACTACCTGTTTTACTATATATATATATTCTTTTCTACTGAGCTATGTGTGACTGAAGTCTAGATATCACACTTGGTATATAATTGCACACATAGATCTTTAGCAACATATATTGCTCTGTTACAGAGAATCAACATGCATCATCAAGTTTGTAAATAGAAAACATTTAGAAAAAGAAATTCTAAGTCCAAACCTTTTGTGAATGGTACAGCTGCATCATTTCTCAATACTTGGTCTGCCTTTAAAACATATATTCACCATTTTCCAAACAAAAGTTACAAACCAAATGAAGCTGTTGCAAGAAACGAACATGTGCGGGCACGCGCGCATGCACAGTTTTCTCAAGCATTACTGGTACGGCGAGGAAGAGGAGGAGGACAGCCCGGGGACGCCGCGGTACACAGGTAAGTGATTTTAAGTTTCTTTTTAATTAATGTTAACTTATTTCTTAATGGGGTAGAGGCGGAGGCTGCCAAACTCTGCTCCGCTGCAGAGTGTGCCGAGATTTGCCTTCTCTGCTTTCTCCACGGAACGCAGAGAAGGCACAGCTCTGCATACTCCGCGGGAGGAGCGGAGGTCTCCACACGGGGTTATACACTATCCTCACTTGTGAATGGTTACCATCTGGTCACCCTTTCCTTCTCCTTCTGAAAGAGATTCCTATCTATGTGTGTTTGCAATGTTTTTGCGATAATGGCATAGAAATCGAGAACAAAGAGGGAGTTTTAATCTATTTCTAACTCAATTTAAAAAGAAATAAAATACTACATAACAGTCTATTACATAGTCCTGTGTTGGAAATTGCGTAAATTGTGTCATCAATCCTCGACTTTTTAATGTTCTGTGTCTTTAACACCCTTTCCCCACAAATACACTATTACCTCAGTATATCTAGCAAACCAGTGCAATCAATAGGTCACAAGTTCATAACACATTCTAGGAGGAACATGCTGCTTCCCAATAAGATACTGTATATTCCAGATACAGTGGTTCTTGTGGAAACAATAGCATGTAGTATAAATAATTTGAATGTACAATAGCAATGTAAAAAATGGGTCAAGCGGGTGTCAGACACAAAGGTAGCCAAGTACACTTTTGTTAAGTTTTTAGTTTTATGGCAAAGGCAAATATCAAAAAATACATATAGAATAGCGTGTCCCCAGTGTAAAATTGGAACCAAACAAAGAAGTTCGAAGTGACATGTGTAACAATTCATAACATGGTTTCCATTATTCTGAAAAAACGATCATTTCATATTTAAAAAAAAATTTCATCACTGTAGGAAATAGTCAGTGCTGAGATAATAATTTGTTTTCTCTAAAGTCAACAACGTTTTGACCCTTCCAAAAATACAGGGTCTCTTCAGGATCTCATGATATAGGGACGTCTGCAAATCAGAAAGAAAAGTGGTGTGAGCTACGGTCCAGTAGGATCACGCGTTGTGATTATATGGTAGAATGACTAGAAATAGGGGTAGTTAATGGTACCTGGAACAGATAAAATCGACGTGTGCAGCCACGTGGGTGGAGTGATAAAAACCGGTCAAGTGCGAAAAACAGTAAAGGTAAAATATACTCACACTGGATCCAGCCGGGTACTACAGGAGTGAGAAGAGAAAAAAATATATAGAAGAAAATGAGAGATATCGAAAAAGGCAGTGATGCTGGTCATCTGTAATTGTGAAACCTGCAAGCACTTACCTCTTTGTGAGAGGAGGGGATAGGGAGGAGGGCTGGCAACAGTGAGTGAAGTAAAGCGAATACAGCGAAGGAGACGTAATCTGTTAAAAATACATATCTCTGTCAATGCAGTGGTCGATGGTTACACATATGGACATGTGTCTGAAAAGAAGGGAAAATGTCTTACCCGTGCTCAGTAAACAAAGTTGAGGCAATGAAGCAGAGAAGTGATAGTCAGGCGGGAACCAGATGTGTCCCGGATGTGGGTTATCTGCAGTGGAGACATAGTGTAGTTGTAAGCTCTCCCAAATTGCATCTACAATGTCTAGGCATGTGTGCAGGGATTTGTTCGGTAATTGCCCTGATGCGGAGGCATTCAAAGCGTTCCATGTAACCAACTCGGGGCGTTATGCACAATGTGACACAGGAGCTGGCTTTTTAAATACAGAAATGTGAATCAACATTCACGGTATAATAGAAAAGACAGAACGTGTTGGCAGCGGCGTTGTATATTACACTGAAGCGCAAGCCTGTTTAGCCTCGAATTACGAGTAAACAGTGAAAGCGCCAATGAATTGAACGCTCAATACTGCGTCGAGAACACAGAGCAGGGTGTTCATAATTGACCTGTCGTTTAACAAGGGGTATACAGTAGGAATTAATAACAGGGGACAGACAACGCTTACCTTATGAGTAAATCAACAAAGGACACGTGCAATCGCTACGCGTCTTACTTTCTGCCACTGGTACAATGACAGCGAGTGTCTGCAGGCGGTGTGATTATATACTGAAATAACCAGTGCGAACAAGGTACGTACGGCAGGCATCAGGATTGATTGCCAGTCGTCCGGGGAACCGGCGGAGAGAAAAAAAAAGGGTAGAAAGACCGGGTTTTCCACTCACAGAATGGTAAAAAATAAAACGTGTCTTATATTGATGTGCACTTTTACAAAATATTAACGATGTTGAAAAAAGAGTGTATATTTGTAAAAACATACTCTTATAAGGAGATTCATGATTTAGCTTAAGCTATCATTTGTATCCTCATCAGAAGGTAAAAATCTTTAGCAGCATGTCGATATTGTACTACATCATAGTTGTGTCTGGGCAAAGTTAAACAATACACATACACATCAATGTAAAACCATTTCACAGGATATGTTTTAAATAGAATAGAGACAGCATCATAGTTCTGCCTAGAAGAAATGGATACATATTTGCTTAAGTGTAGACCCATTTCATACAATATGTTTAGAGTAACATAGAGACAATACATATACCCCTTTCAGCGTGAGCGCACTGTTAAAATGCAAATATTAATTACTCCATCAGATAGGGGAATCATATTTTGTCACATTGAAATGCTGATATGAAAAAGGTGACCACAGGTAGCGTCATACACAGTATACAGTGACATTTTAGTCAGTCATCATGATGTCATAGACCCATAAATGTATATGGGAGATGTATCTGGTCAGCTGGTCAGCGGCTTAGGAGCACTGTCTTGCCATCTCTATCTAAGGTTAATAATGATGACAGAGAACTGACAAATCCTCTCCATTCCTCTGTGGAATTCAGACCTTGTGCTATGGAATTGGTCTTCTCAATCCAGTGACATTCCAGTCGTTATAGGATCTGGGTCATATAACCTCCTCTTGTGGGTATAGTGGCCTTGTCAATGACACCTCATGTCCTCAACTGTGTGATTATGCTCTGCATAGTTGTCCACTAACGGAGCATTTGCCACTGACCGCCGAATACGGCTCCTGTGTTGTCCAATTCTTGCTTTAACCTATTGTTGGGTCTGGCCTATATATGGCAAGCCACAGGGGTACCAGATGCAATATACTACATTGCGTGTGTTGCAATTGGAAATCCAAATAAGATCCAAATGGATCCAAATATGATACAGCAGATGTGCTTTACTCCATAGATTCAAAAGCATATCATTGTCTGTATTACATTTCTTTACTTAAACAACATCCAATAATAAGACTTCTTGTTAAGGCATCCAACACACTACCTAATTGTATTTATTTTCATGCTGACAGCATCCAATGAAATATATCTAAACACCTCCATTTTAACTGCTTTTTATTTGGAAAACTACTTTATTCAGCTCCAGCCTTCTCCTGACTGCTCTTGCTCCTTCACTTCAAAATGCTTAGAGTATGGATTGTGGGCCACAGCTCTATCTATTGGGCTAATGAGCCTATAAAAAAGAGAAGCATTGACTGAGACTTGGGTTTGCCAAATGTGCAGATTACTTGGTTAGGCAAGTGAGGGTTAAAGTTTAATCAGTTGCTGACTTTGGTTAAATCCATTGTGGATTCCTAAACCCCTCACCTCATGATTGTGCACTGTGGTAGCAATGACCTAGGCACATTGACTGGGGTAGGCCTAGAAATCCTAATGAAAGAAACCTTTGCAGAACTAATGTCACTTTTCCCACACACTGTCTTGGTGTACTCAAATATTGTGTTTGCCCTGTACTCTAATATATGCCAAAGACAGAAACGGAAGTGGTCAAATCAATTCTGTTAACAGATTGACAAAGTCAGGAAACATATTACCAAAACTACTTCTGCATTCATCAGAGACCATCCAATGGGCTGTATCTATAACAACAATCTGCGTTTTGACATGCATAAAATGTAAAGAAATGATGGAATGCACTTTACAGATGAAGGCAACGAGGAGTTCCTAAATACCCTGAAACTCTGTGTCTGGTCTTATGTGAACCAGCCATATACATGCAACAAGCACAATGGCTCTTGTCAGAGCCACCCTAGTATCCGAAATAATGTGAAGTTTTTTTCTAAAGGGCTTTTATTTATTTTTAGTTTTTGGAGATCTTCACGACGTTGTTGCGATCCCCTGTGGGTACCTCGCAACAGCTGAAAGCAAAAGTAGGATTTCAATGGCCACCAACACATCCAAAAATAATGTGTATAAATATTTATTCTGAACATTGCCCTACACACATTACTATATACATACTTCTTTCAAAGCATGTTTAAACTCATATTTTTGTACTAAGTGTCTTTAAAAACCATCTTTCATACCTATTTTTCATTTTCCTGGTTCAATCAATCAATCAATCAATCAATCAATCAATCAATCAGGGGTTTATATAGTGCACTACTCACCCGTGAGGGTCTCAAGGCACTGGGGGAGGGGGGGCAGCTCCGGATCAGTCGAAGAGCCAGGTCTTGAGGTCCCTCCTGAAAGTTGGCCACGATGTAGGAGAAGGCTCTACCGCCTGTTCTGTTTCTGTGTATGTGGGGGATGTCTGCCAGGGTGAGGTCAGCGGAGTGAATGTTCCTTTTGGGTACATGGAAGGGTACTTTCTCGTTGAGGTATTTGGGTCTGATGTGGTTGAGGGATTTGTCGGCGTGGGTGAGGAGTTTGAAAGTGACCCTCTTCTCAACGGGGAGCCAGTGGAGGTCTTGTAGGTGTTGGGTCATGTGTTTGTGATGTGGGGTCCCAAGTACAAGTCTGGCAGAAGTGTTCTGAATAGTCTGGATTCTGTATAGTAAAGCTCTGTTGATTCTGGCATATAGGGCATTGCCGTAGACCAGTCTGGTGGTTATGAGCACATGGGTGACGGTGTTTCTGCAGTCGGGGGGGGATCCATTTGAAGGTCTTGCGGAGGATGCGGAGGCAGTTGAAGCTGGTGGAAGTGACGGCGTTGACCTGGTGGTTCATGGAGAAGAAGGAGTCAAGGATGATGTAGAGGTTTTGTGCGTGGTCAGTAGGAGTGGGAGCATTCCCGAGGGCAGAGGGCCACCAGGTGTTGTCCCAGGCGGTGTTGCAGGGTCCAAAGATGAGGACCTCGGTCTTCTCTGAGTTGAGCTTCAAACAGCTGTCTTTCATCCAGGCTGCCATGTTCTTCATTCCTTCTTGGAAGTAGAGTATGGTGTCTTCTGGATTTTTTGTGAGTGAGAGGATGAGCTGGGTGTCATCAGCATAGGATACAATGCTGACCCCATCCTGTCTGACAATGGCAGCGAGGGGGGCCATGTAGATGTTGAAGAACGTGGGGCTGAGCGATGAGCCTTGGGGTACTGGTTATTCGGGAAGTTGCAATGAAGTTGTTAACCCAGACGATTGTGCCTTTCTCATGAATTGAAAACACATATATGCACACACATTACAGTATTCTACACACTAGAGGTTTATTACTGTTCATTTCAAACTCATGTTTTTCTCTGAAACCTATACTGCGTTTTCGCTGTGACTCCGGAAATTGTGATGATGTTACTCATTGTAGTCCCCACAGTTACGTTGTGAAAGTGGAAAACAAAAGCAGTATTTCAATAGCCACCACCACATTCAAAATTTATAACTATATAATTAATTCTAACCATCACAGTAGAAAACATGCTTTATAAATAACTCTATAAAACCATTCATCAGAATCTCAATATCTCTATAATAATTAGCATTAATGATTCCCCTCCCTAATTTAATTTTATACCGAGGGCGCAGCAGAGCAATTGGATGGCCTACAAATTACATTACCTTTTAGCGTATTATTGCATGAAAAATGTACTTTGTATATGTGTTTAGAAATGGCTTTTATTGATTTTATGAAACCGGATGTCGAATTAAAGCTTCATGATGATGATTATTAACCAATATTCTCAGGCGACATTGATAGTCACAATGTCCTGCTACGACTAACATGTATGGAGAATGCAGAAGAGCTAAGATAGCTTATTATTATTTTTATTTTTCAGTTTTTCCCATGGGAAGTTTTTTGATTCAGTATTTAGATAGTAGTAGTCTAATATTAATTGACTGTTCAGGGAATAAAAGTGACAGTGAATCTCACGGTTATTCTTTCTTACGTAAATTTATTTTGATTCATATACATTCAATATATATATAAAGGATAATTAATATTTAAGCCCACTTGGGCAAGATTGTAATATCAGCACTAATACAAGGAAATCCAATTCAATGGAAAAGTATGCATAAGTTACATTGCCAAAACACTGCCATATGGCTGCCATGGAAGAGTATGTCACATAGTCAATATTCTGTGCTGTGTTGCCCTGCATGTGCAAATAGGAAGTGTTTTTTGGGTGCAGGCATCATGAAAAAGGCATTTGAAATCGAAACGTATCTGACGATTTACATATATTTGATCTGCCATGCTGCATAAATGTTTGGAATATGTAAATGTAAATGTAGTTGAGCTTATATAGCGCACAGCTACCCGCAGTGGGTGTCCCGGCGCTTGCTTAGGGAACCCTTCCTGGTATTCCCCTGTGAGATAGCAGGGTATCCACAAGGTGAAAGTCAGGCATCCCGCCGCGAGGGGCCGTTGTGGAGATTAAGCAAGCTATTGCCCAGAGTCGCAGAGTGTGAACCCGTGAGTCGAGGAGGCACCGGGGCGAGAATTATCGAGTCCGTGGAATTTTTAGCCCAAGACCCGCCGAGGCGGGGAATTGAACCCTGGTCCAGGACCGATCTCAGCTTCCGGGTCTGCTGCCTCTAACCCCTGAGCCACACTTCTCTACTGAATGCTACTGTGAGTAAACTACTTCAGAAACCCTTTTTGGAAAAAAATAAATATATATATATATATATATATATATATATATGTATATATATATATTACCTACTGGCGGTCGCCAGTAGGTATATATAGTTAGGATTTTTTCTCTGTGGGATTTTTGAAAATTCTATGTCTAATAACTTTGGCGTTTGTGGACGGAATTGGCTGAAATGTTCAGGAAAATGGAACATTTTGTTTCTGAGCAGCCCCTGAAAATTTGGGGGGGGTTCGTCAAGGGGGGGGCCAAGAAAAAAGGGGGTCCCAAAACGCGTTTTTCCCATGTTAATTTCCATAGGGCAGTTGGCCTCACTTTTAGCCCGAACGGCTGAATGGATTTGCATGAAACTTGGCAAAATTGTAGGGACTGTTAGCCCGATGTGCCTTTGCTAGGTCTCAATATATGTGCTCCAGTGGATTTTGATAAATTAACGTTCAAAAAAATATATATATCTGTAACAGCGCTCCGGGTAGCGCTCCGGTTCGCATACTTGACGCGTAACGGAACTTCGCGAAGCGAAGCTGATTGGCTCTCCGGTGGATGTCAACATTCTAAACAGTCCGGAGCGGCCGCCATCTTGTCTCTCGGTAGGATCGAGAGACAAGAGGAGGCCAAAACAAAGGGGGAAATGACCATAAGGGGGCATAGTAGATCCTCCCTGACCCCCTAGGTTTGATGTGGAGGCTTTAAAAGGGCCCCGCGGGGCCAAAAAAAATAAAAAGTTTTTTTTTGCGTGGGGAGCGCCCGGTACGCTTTTGTGCAATGGGCGGTGGTAATCTAAATGATGAGGGTGGTGTTACTAAGGCATTAAAACAAAAAAACACTGACATATAGTTCCCTTTTAAGGGTCAGATTAGGGGACATCAGTCGTCTTACCTGTCCTTTCTTTCTCAGCCAATTAAGTTCCAACATTTTACAGAAAGGAGATGTAGTAATATGGCAAAATACGATTGTTTTGTTTCTATCAATTTGTTCGAACACTGTCGTGTCTAAAGCCAATTATACCTGTACCGGCGAGGTACAGTGTCGTCATTTTTTCAAAAGGGAGCAAGGGAGCCCTCAGAGGGAGAGAGCGTCGTGCGCACCAAATAGGCTATTAGTACACGTACAACATAAAGAGAGAGAGAGAAAAACGTGTATAATAATAGGTTATTCAGTGCACACACATATAGAACAGTACAGGTCGGTTTCACGTATAAAACACAAGCTGAGGGAAAACATAAATTCATAGTTTACGTACACACAAATACCAGACAGGGTGCGACATTACATACGTCAAGTACGGAAACCTAAGACAAAACACAGAGCTATTTTGGGCAAAGGGACTTTTTCATGCGCGTTGCGTATTCTCAGTATTCCAATTCATTCATATGGGGGTCAAGCTCTTTGTTCTCCTTCCTTCCTAATAGTAGACAATTTTTGTTGGTAACCTCGTTTTCGAAAACACTTACTCCTTTTTTAGTTGGTCGGACACTAGTCCAGTCGTGCTTATACTCACGGTGGGGCCTTCCAACATCTAGAAAATGATGATCCAAGCTGATGTAAAGGAGGGGTGTCAGTCGGACGTGCGATGGTACAATTCTGACTTTTCTACGAGGGTGGAAGAAGAAGAGGTAAATCTAAAACATAACAATATCCCTAATTTCTGGGCTGAGGGGGATCTTGGATGAACTTCAACCCGGGGTACTCTTAACTTCTCTTATTTAGTCAGCACATAAATTGACTTACTGGTGCGCATTATTTTGGGTGTACATTTGGGATATCGGTTGGGGTCGGGTTCGTCGTACTGAAATAACCCTTCAAGTTTCTGGTGTAGGCTACTCTCCCATTCACTAGCTCCAGAGAGAGTCGTTCCTAAGTAAGGAAAGTGCTATATTCTTTTTCGTCCTTCACATGCGGATACCATGTTCGGGCTTATTTTTCTCATTCCATTAACCGTTCGATCAACGCCTCAGTCATACAAAAAGCATTCTTTTATTGACCCAGTCGTGCGCCACACATATGCATTCATACCGTACAAATCAGGGCCCATGCGCACATTCATACCATACAATCTTTCACGCTCCCAGAGATAGTACAGACCGCGCGTAGGAAAGGGTCAAAAGCCAGGGGTATAGGAGTATGTAACAAGCGAGCCATTTAATTGAAAAAACTAAACGTGACAAACGGTTGCAGGATCAGTGAAGGTTGATTTTATAATTGAAAGTATAACAGGATCAGTTACAATAAAATCGTCCATACGCACACCATGGGCGAGTATCATGGGTAACATTACTTCGAAGCTTTATTAATACAATAATCAATAATGAAAAACCGACATCAATAGGGTTGTTCGTATGCCCAGTCAGTACCCTTCCCCGCCCGCCATGTGCACAAAGACCGCATACATCCCCCATAACGTCAAGGCTAAGTAACTAGAACGTCATAAGGAGTTGCAAGTCGCTACCATACTGGCGCCATTTTGGTCGAGGCCAGACAGGTCCAGAGTATAGTTCAATGTCTCCAATAACTAGCGGCAGGACCAGAATCCCTTTCGGCAGTTCAAAAAGTTTGTTAGCGCCAACAGAAAGAACAGGCAGCATGAACCATGACTCAAAGGCGAGGGAGGCAAAATCTTCCCTACCGGGTCACGCTGAGGTCCCACCGGAGCTGATCAAGTTGGCAGTCTACAGTGTCTCTTAGTAATTCGGACAAAAACTGGCGTCAGCATGAGAGCACTACCATCCTGTGACAATGTTGTGGCCACTTCCGGAGAGCGGGACAGCAGGTGTATCCCTCCGCCGATGCACTGAATCAGCCTCCCTCACGGCACCAGATGTGGATAAGGCGGCGGACACCCGTGGCAGCGGTATATCCATGGGGGATAGTTGAGCAACAGTGGCGGTTGCCTCCATCGGAAGCCCGCGGGAGTCGAGGGCCAACGACTCTCGTAGAACCTTTAAAACTGAGAAGACGTCTTCAAGAGTGGGGCTCATGCCTGAGCAGGCAAGCATTCGAGTTCCAGGGTAGTCCAGAGCCGTTCTAGTGGACCAGGCCCAAATCCGGGGAGTGGGCCGCCATTTTGAGCGTTCTGCAGCAACAGCCGCTCTTCACCCCGGCCACCGGAGCGGGTCCCCGGCCATCCAACCGAGTGGAACGCCAATGGCAGTCCTGGTGCAGCTGACCAGGGAGTGAAACGCTAAGGGTCGCCCTGCTGCAGCTGACCGCGGGGACGGGCCTTGGCGCGTGGTGTCGCACCCGGGCTATTTGCACAACGGTCCTCCACCCCTAGACCGCCACCTATGCTACCTCGACAGGAACAGCGTCATGCATTTGGATCGATGTTGCAGCAGGCTGCCATGTAAATAGTTATTTAATAAAACGTTTTACCCTGTTACTTTGCTGGTGTGTTGTATATATTTATAATATTTGCATAGGGTTTGTCGTTATCTTGGGCGGGGTGGGCGACGGAGCCGAGCTAACTTCTCTTATTTAGTCAGCACATAAATTGACTTACTGGTGCGCATTATTTTGGGTGTACATTTGGGATATCGGTTGGGGTCGGGTTCGTCGTACTGAAATAACCCTTCAAGTTTCTGGTGTAGGCTACTCTCCCATTCACTAGCTCCAGAGAGAGTCGTTCCTAAGTAAGGAAAGTGCTATATTCTTTTTCGTCCTTCACATGCGGATACCATGTTCGGGCTTATTTTTCTCATTCCATTAACCGTTCGATCAACGCCTCAGTCATACAAAAAGCATTCTTTTATTGACCCAGTCGTGCGCCACACATACGCATTCATACCGTACAAATCAGGGCCCATGCGCACATTCATACCATACAATCTTTCATGCTCCCAGAGATAGCTCGTACATATAATGTACCGTCTCACAGAGCTAGCCTATTTTTCCTCGCGTGGAACACGGTGCGGTTTAGGTCTTCTCCATACTTTAGCTGAAATTCCAATGTAACCTGCAGAAAAAGAAAAGAGGGGGGGCAGCGTTCAAAGCACATCAGCGTGCATAAACACGAAAATGTTTTTATCTACCACGTACTTGACTTATCTCTCTGAGATGCATTCCCTTGTGTCCCGGCAATGGTAGTCTGTTCATTACATAGATCGCCCGAGGGCGGTAGTACAGACCGCGCGTAGGAAAGGGTCAAAAGCCAGGGGTATAGGAGTATGTAACAAGCGAGCCATTTAATTGAAAAAAATAAACGTGACAAACGGTTGCAGGATCAGTGAAGGTTGATTTTATAATTGAAAGTATAACAGGATCAGTTACAATAAAATCGTCCATACGCACACCAAGGGCGAGTATCCTGGGTAACATTACTTCGAAGCTTTAATAATACAATAATCAATAATGAAAAACCGACATCAATAGGGTTGTCCGTATGCCCAGTCAGTACCCTTCCTCGCCCGCCATGTGCACAAAGACCGCATACATCCCCCATAACATCAAGGCTAAGTAACTAGAACGTCATAAGGAGTTGCAAGTCGCTCCCATACTGGCGCAAGTTTGGTCGAGGCCAGGCAGGTCCTTTCAAGTGGTGTGGGACCTGCCTGGCTTGGGGAATCTTTCAAGTGATGTGACTGAGGAGCAAATTGTGGACCTCTTTAAAGACTTCAACCCACTACATGTCAAGAAATGTCAAAGAGGAATGAAATGCTTTGCATTTGTAGACTTCAGTTCGGCGAATGACCCAGCAGAATGTTATAAGTAAATGTCATGGCACGAAGTTCAGTGGGCGGTCTGTCATTGTGAAAGCTTCAATTAAGTTGAATGGCTGCAAGAGCCCCGATTACACCAGCAGCCCTGTTAATATGCCGATCTTTGAAAAAGTTTCTCTGTTGGATTGCAATGGCTGCAGTGATGGTCTTGGGAAACTGATTCCGAAAACTCTAAAGGCCATGAAAGCTTGCTATGCTGTTTCTTTGGAAATGCGGTGCTGGAAGTTATTGAAGAGTTGGCAGTGGTGTTTTTTGTGGATTTTGGACGCTCTGCCACTAATCCTGGAAAGCAATAAATTACATTAATTCCTGAAATTGTTTGATAATCACAAAATCCTCAGAATTGTCTTCAAACTATAGCAATTTCCCTATTTATATTCTTAATTTCTTGTAACTTCTACAGTCCAGAGTATAGTTCAATGTCTCCAATAACTAGTGGCAGGACCAGAATCCCTTTCGGCAGTTCAAAAAGTTCGTTAGCGCCAACAGAAAGAACAGGCAGCATGAACCATGACTCAAAGGCGAGGGAGGCAAAATCTTCCCTACCGGGTCACGCTGAGGTCCCACCGGAGCTGATCAAGTTGGCAGTCTACAGTGTCTCTTAGTAATTCGGACAAAAACTGGCGTCAGCATGAGAGCACTACCATCCTGTGACAATGTTGTGGCCACTTCCGGACAGCGGGACAGCAGGCGTATCCCTCCGCCGATGCACTGAATCAGCCTCCCTCACGGCACCAGATGTGGATAAGGCGGCGGACACCCGTGGCAGCGGTATATCCATGGGGGATAGTCGAGCAACAGTGGCGGTAGCCCCCATCGGAAGCCCGCGGGAGTCGAGGGCCAACGACTCTCGTAGAACCTTTAAAACTGAGAGGACGTCTTCAAGAGTGGGGCTCATGCCCGAGCAGGCAAGCATTCGAGTTCCAGGGTAGTCCAGAGCCGTTCTAGTGGACCAGGCCCAAATCCGGGGAGTCGGCCGCCATTTTGAGCGTTCTGCAGCAACAGCCGCTCTTCACCCGGCCACTGGAGCGGGTCCCTGGCCATCCAACGGCCACCGGAGCGGGTCCCCGGCCATCCAACCGAGTGGAACGCCAATGGCAGTCCTGGTGCAGCTGACCGGGGAGTGAAACGATAAGGGTCGCCCTGCTTCAGCTGACCGGCGAGTGAAACGCTAAGGGTCGCCCTGCTTCAGCTGACCGGCAAGTGAAACGCTAAGGGTCGCCCTGCTTCAGCTGACCGGCGAGTGAAACGGTAAGGGTCGCCCTGCTGCAGCTCCACCTGGGGGTGAGGGGAGAGGGGGCCGTCCGCGCCGTCTCTCCTGCGGGCGCCCCACAAGATGGCCGGGCCTATGACCCTGGGTTTGAGAGTCTCATGCTCGATCGATTGAGCTAGCTGGATCAGGCAACAAGAAGGTGGGGGGGGTGGCGGCATCAGCAAGGCATCCCCCCACACAACTTGTCGGACATCACCTCTGGATGTACTGGGGACGAGCCTTGGCGCGTGGTGTCGCCCCCGGGCTATTTGCACAACGGTCCTCCACCCCTAGGCCGCCACCTATGCTACCTTGCCGGCTGATGGCCTTTGTAGACTTTCTAAAGCCCAAATCCTACTAAAAAGTAGCCCAAAATAGCCCAACATTGCTACTTTAAGGAAGGAGGGACAGGAACAGCGTCATGCATTTGGATCGATGTTGCAGCAGGCTGCCATGTAAATAGTTATTTAATAAAACGTTTTACCCTATTACTTTGCTGGTGTGTTGTATATATTTATAATATTTGCTTAGGGTTTGTCGTTATTTTGGGCGGGGTGGGCGGCGGAGCCGAGCTGTCTTGCAGGCATCATGGCGTCAAGCTCGGTTCCTCTCACTAGTTTCATATTTCTCATGAGGGGTTGTTCCTAATGTTTCTATTTTAGCGAGGTCAAAAAGAGATCCCATCAGTGGCCTACTGATTTTGCTCGATTCCTTTTGTTTTTTCT
Organism: Lissotriton helveticus; assembly: GCF_964261635.1. Classification (NCBI taxonomy): domain Eukaryota; kingdom Metazoa; phylum Chordata; class Amphibia; order Caudata; family Salamandridae; genus Lissotriton; species Lissotriton helveticus. The sequence continues at coordinate 777,538,323 of NC_136063.1, read as the reverse complement.
AACGATTTTTATGTTATAGTTTGCTAGCACGATACAGCGGCTAGTCCGCATTTTATATATATGTCCTTTTTATTAGGGGTGTCCTCCGGTGGAGTCGGATGATCTACCTCTAATAAACTGTCCGGGTTGAACCAACTACCAACAAACGGGGCAGAGATAGGCATGACGGGTTACAAAGGGGACAAAAGTCTGCACTACCTATCCTTCACTATCCGCAAAGACTAAACAGAGTATTGCGACTCTGTGCTTATTTGTGAATAGAGAATCACCCAAAGAGAACCAATTCCGAACGATCATAGGCTATTGGCAGTGGGCAGAGAGGCCATGACACACAAAATGGCTGTCACTTACGTGCATGATGGGGCCTAAAAGGGACAAGATGGCGTGGCCACTGTTTCGCGACTTTCACTTTACTTTCTACAGTGGCTGTGGTGAACATAAATGAACGCCGCTTATGTATACCTAATTTTAGTCATTTTCCACAAAAAAGCTTTTGATATTTGCTATTAAAAAACCATGGAAATTCACTGAAAAAACCATAGGTTATAGACCATATATAGTTAGGAATTAGCATTTACAAAACCTTGAAAATTCACTGAAAAAACCATAGGTTATAGACCATATATAGTTAGGAATTAGCATTTACAAAACCTTATTTTACTCACACAAAACCATTGAAATTCCATATATAGTTAGTTGCACTAACTATATATCGCGCACCCGCAATCCACTGCTGATGATGTCACATATTACATCATTCATGACATGGTCAGTGACATCACTGATGACATCACTGATGACATCTCAAATGACATCACTGATGACATCACTGATGACATCTCATTTGACATCAATGGTCACATCACTGATGATATCATTCATGTGACAATACAATGCATCTCCTCACACTTTAATATAACCTCTGTTACACCCAGTGTTAAATACAGAATATAATTTTTTAAACCATTGACACACCAATACTAGCTACTACATACGCACTCACTGATTCCTATGTCTACACACACATTCACTCATTCACCCATACAATCATTCATACATACAATCACTCATCTTTACAACACTATCATATGCACTCATACACCTATACAGACACTCACACTCTGCCACTCATCCATGGAGTTACTCACACACCTAGTCAGTCCTGTAAATAATCAATCACACTTCCATTTTCTAATCTATACAGTTAAACATAGAGTACCTTACATTTTCAAACATATACTAACACATACTTACTCTCTTATACAATCATTGATACAAGTACACATTGATCGGCACAGAGTCACATATCTCCCAGCCAGCCACACACACACTCAGTCTCCCATACAAATACTTGGACAATCAATCAATAACCCATATAGTTACTCATATAGCTACTGATCAACACATGCAGCAGTTTACAGAACAACAGACATAATGATGCACAAATTAAGACAGTTTAGTCACTAACCCATGCACTCAGTGAGACACATTTAATCACTCACTCATACAGTCAGTCACGCACCTACTAAATCCTTCATCCAGACACTTATACATCTACTCATTCTTCAATATGTAAAACATATTTAAACTTTACAGAAACACACAGTCACTGGATGATGTCATCAGTGATGTCATCCGTGATGTCATTTGAGATGTCATCAGTGATGTCATCAGTGATGTCACTGACCATGTCATGAATGATGTAATATGTGACATCATCAGCAGTGGATTGCGGGTGCGCGATATATAGTTAGTGCAACTAACTATATATGGAATTTCAATGGTTTTGTGTGAGTAAAATAAGGTTTTGTAAATGCTAATTCCTAACTATATATGGTCTATAACCTATGTTTGTTTCAAATGAAACAAGCGAAAGGGAGTCCCATTAGTGTTTGGGAGGAAAGTTTGGAAGCTCGGTGTTTCCCACAGCTTTTTCCAACAGGTCAGGGAGGAAGATATGATGAGCGACCTCATCAAATTCCTGCTTCTGAATACCGGACTTTGCGATTGTATGCAGGAGATCCTAGGTTTCGACAATGCATTCCTTATTTGTTTCATCTCCTGTTTGAAAGCGATCTGTCTGGACTGTCATATGCAGTGAACCACATCTTGAAAAGTGGTATACACATGCAAAACATCTCGGCAAGTGACTTTATGGATAAAGTCAATGTCCAAGACAGTATTTTGGATTCTCACCTGATTAATCTCATGGCGTGTCAGCGTGGTACTAATGAGTACTGGTACCGTCGTCATGGTGATTTAAAATGTATGCTGAGGAACTTAGGAACTCCCACATGGTTCCTCACTTTGAGCTGTGCTGAGTATGGCTGGGAAGACTTACTTGAATTTCTACGAGAGGCAAATGCTAACGTAGAAAACATCGAATTCAAGACACCCGGAGAACTGTGCTCTTTGGATCCAGTCAATGTATGTAGGTACTTCAATCATAGATTTGAAGGTATGATGTCTTTCATCATGAATAAGAAGAATCCACCTCTTGGAGAGGTGTTGGATTTCTTCTGGAGGAAGGAGTACCAAGCAAGAGGTGCTCCTCATATACATATGTTGCTGTGGATCAAGGATGCACCTAAATTTGGAACGGATGCAGAAGACTCAGTGATGAGTTTCATAGAACAGTATTCTACGTGTGCTGTTCCAAACGCAAAGGAGAAAAAAAGCCTAAGAGAAAAAGTTCTACGTTTCCAAAGCCATCGATGTGGAAAGTACTGTCGTCGTAAATTCCGGAACAAAGACAAGTTCTACACAACGAAACAACTCAATAGCATTCCCCATGACTTCCTTGGAATGCAAAGGATGAACACTATAATGTTCATATATTTCTTCACTAGTACAGGGTTCTACTTTCTCAATTTGACCAGCACACAAATCGCTATCCTCTTCCTCACTTACTTCCTCTTCTGCAACATATACATTTTTATAGTATTTATTATATTTTTTCAAATACAATGTTGCCCTTTTGACTTTCCTAACATCTACTAAATCTTGTCATATTTTCTTATTCTTTGTCGGAACCCCATTAACTAAGATAACAAGAGGTTCCTCTTCCACTTTTTCTACTCCAATTGTGTTAATGTTTTTCTTCAAATCTAGAGGCAAATAAACAACTCTTCCCTTTAATCCTCTCTGTAAATCTGATGGAGGCAATTTCCCTGTCTTTGGCTCCATTCTTACAATAGCCTGAAAGGGATGGATACTTTGAATCAAAATAGATTCATAAGTATTTAAATCCTTCAATTCAGAAGGAATCTCAACCAATTCCAGATTATTATGAACTGCTCTAGCAGGCATCTGGTTTTGATTTAATTTGTTACAACAATAAGTACACACACGTTGATCCAATCCCAAATCAAAACAATTTTCTACCATCAAGTATGTTGTAAAATCCTTCCATTCACTATTATTTTCCCTTTCACTTTTTCCATATAAATCCACTAACTTAGTCTGATTCTTATAATAAGTGCGTCGACAACACACACAAGTGAAATTTGGCCTCTCACTTGATTTCACCTCAAACGTTGCAATTTCCCTCTGGAAATTATCTGTACTGGAAACCTGTACACTATCTTCCACATTACTCTCTTCTTCTTGGTCAATTTCAACATTCTCCTCTTTACTTCCAAAGTAACACAACTCAATTTCTTCACATATATTCTTCACATCTATTTCAGAACCATGCAAAAGAGCAGCGCATAATTGTTTAAGCATAATTGCTGGACTCTTAGCATAATACAACATTCTAACTAATTTCCTCACTTTATTATGATGCACTGCTAGCATCCCGAAATGATGAAAAACACTCTGGCATACTCTCCTGGAAAGACAAGCCAGTGAATGACCATGCAAACCTATCACTTCTCTCACTCTGCAAGGATCTAATTCTTGCAACAACTTCATTTTCTGCTTCAAACTTTTCTTATTAAATGACCGTATAAAATCACAAAGCAAATTGATGGAATCCTGTCATACACTGCAAATACTACTACACTTCCAGGTGTACACAGGACCCTTAGGACGTCTCCCTAAAACCTCATTACCTAACACCTCTTCTATCTCTGTTCTCACAACTTTTTCTTTTTCAACTGGACAACCATCTTTCACTTCATAAGCTCGACCACTGGTGTCAACTGCATGCACCAAATCATTATCCTGGAAATAACTCTCCTCATTAAAAAATGCCTCAGAGCTTGAACTATGCATCCATTCTCCAGAAAAAACTTCACAAAAATTACTACGATTAACTATTCTCTTCCATCTACTATTTCTTTTGAAATCATAAATTACCTTGTTTAGCTTCCTAATTCTATTGATTGTCAAAATAAATAACTTACGTTTAATTTCAAATGCCTGATCAATAACTTTCTCAACTATTTTTTTTCTCTTATAAAAAACCACTTCCTGCTGACCTTTCTTAATATTTTTTAACAAATTCCCAATTATCCTGTTGCGGAACATTTGTTTACGAATATCCCTAAACTGTTGTTTCCTTCTACTTTCATGCATAGAGTTATCTCTTACTCTAGCAGTAACATTTCTCATTGGCCTTTCCTTACCATTTGAATTGTTTCTCCTTTTCTGGACTGAAACATTTTCTGTAGTAATATTTTTTTTACTACACATATTTCTTATGACTGTTTTTGGACTCTTACCCGGTGCTTTCTTGGTGACTTGACAAATCTTTTTGTTAGAGGACTGCTGCATTATTCCATGGTCCTGCTGTCTTTGACGTTTTGCAGCCTTTCTTACTCTTTCTTTGCTAGGCATCCTAAAATCTTGAAATAATCTGCAGTTGAATCTGTGGTAAAATATAATAAAAAATGTTATTAACCACTATTACCCAACAGTAAATTAATAACAGTCATCAAAAACTTAACACACTACTTAAGTATATAATATACTGAAGCCTATCTCCAATTTTTCACTGAACAGGACTCATCTCTTCTTAACCTTGGATAAACCTCACCTACTCTGTGTCCCCTGCACATAATTAAATGTAAAGGGGCAGATTTATATTAACTAGCACATCCCCAGGGATGCACCAGTTAACGTGCACCGCTGCTCTGCCACCCACGGTGTGCCGCATTTACAATCAGATAGGACAAAGCTACATCAAAACCCTGCGCCTGCTTGAAGCAGGCATAGATCTTGACGCAGGTAGGCTGAAAGCTAAAGCAACAACTAAGTGTCGTGTGCAGAAGTTACAAAAAAGGAAAAATGGCGTTTAAACCAGTAATGAGACCATGCTAACGTAACACAGAGTAAAAATATCCAGGATCTACATCAGTTTGGGGTTCACGAACCTGGCAGGTACAAGGCACTGAGGCTTTCCACCGTGCATGTCTCATCCCAAATCATATGTTGTTTGTGAATGAAACAATTTCCCAGACCAAATGCTTTGGATTGGCTACTTCTAAAAAATTAAACACCCCTACTATCCCGGAGTTAGAGGAATATGATGGTTGGAGTAATTTTACTCGTTGTCCATTAAAGATTTACAGGCCCTACTCCGTAATTCTTCCTTTAACATTTCCAGTATAAATCCAAAAAGTTGACTGCTTTGGCAACGTGCCTTATCCACGGTTTAATAACGCTGCCGTTTGCTTTATATAAGTTTTCAAATTGTATGAAATATATACCAATAGGTCGTTATTAACCTTTAGGTAGTGGTTTTCTTCATGAGGTCTGGTCGCTTCCATACACATACAGATTTTCAAAGATGATCAAGAACTTTATCTGAATGGAGAGGAATGCACTGAGACGCCAGATCAGTCACTAATGTGTAGGCACATACAGTTACACGGTTCATGCAACAAACACCGACCAAATATGGCTTGCGTGTTGCAAGGCACACCAGTTCCTGCTATCATCCCCACGTTCAAGTTCTTGGGAAATGGTAGTTATTTGATGCTCAATAATGAAGATTGTTCTGGGTTAATTAAAAGTATTCATTTTATCGTAACAGTAAATGAACGGGTTATTTGCTGCAGAAATGTTCTATTTCCTCCCACACATGAACATAGGGAGTTTTCAATCTGGCCACAAATACCAACCTTGGGAGCACATTTCAACGGCATGGCAAGAATAAGAGCTCTTTTGTCTCAGAGAGAGGTGGCCTTGAGTTCGGCCCGTGAAACTTTCGTGCTTCACACAGCGAACACCCGTACAGAGGTGCAGACCCTTTTAAATACAGATTCGCCTTTCCATTTCAGCAAGATGGTTCGGACTATCTCTAACGCGTCCTCCACAAAGGGCCTGGCGCACTTTTTTAAAGTTGTTACCAGTGGTCTCGTGACTTCATTTGAGAAAATCTTTGGAGTCATCCCTGCTTTCTTTCATTCTATTTTTTCCACTCTGCTTCGTGGATTCCCATTTTTACTTGCATTACCAGCGGACGCTCTTGTGCTTTTTTACATTTTTAAATATGGATGTCCCTCCTGTGCAAGCTCCCGCCCTGCAGCTGCTGACACTGTTCAACAATCGCATGCTAGAATATTATGGCACAATGCCGTTGGCGATATTAAGCACGGCATATGGATTATCTTTTCGATTCTCCTACTTCACCTGTGTCCAGCCTGTATTTCACTGCCTGACCTGTGATTTCGATTGGGCCATTGATTTGTGTCTCTGCGGACCGATTTCTCCTGACGTCGACTTTAATCAGCTGATGACTCCTATCATTACTCACGAGTTGGTTTGTCCTGGCGAAAGGATTATGGCTGTGGCATTGATGCATGGACTAATTGGTCCCTGGAATTTACTGGCGGCAACACAGTCTTTCTTGGAACAGAGCTTTCTTGAAAACCCACCGAGCTGTCCTCTGATGTTGATAGAGGATCCGGTGCTGGGAGAGCACTTATGTTCTTTTCCGCTTTTAAATTGGATGGCTGAACTCTTTTCGGATGAAGACGGTGACTTCCTATTGGAGGCTGTTGCAGCTTATTTTGCATACACAGTTATGTCATAGACCTTTTTCATGTTTGATATGCTGAGTACTAGCATTTCATTGACAATTCATTGACTTATTTGTCAAGTTTTTATTATTTAGCTTGCCTATTGGCTTAAGACTCGATAAAGTACTTGGCTGTTTTATTTTTCTTTAGCATTACATTTTCCTAGTTTTTAATGTTTTACCTTGCGGACCGTCCACATATAAAGTTGCAATCTGCTCTCATGAGATGGCACTTCTATTATCTTATTCAGTTCGTTTCCGGATCATGGGGAGGTGTCATCTAGGTCCTGGATATCTTTACACCGTGTTAAGTTAGCATGGACTCATTACCGGTTTAAACGCCATTTTTTCCTTTTTTGCAACTTCTGCACACGACACTTAGTTGTTGCTTTAGCTTTCAACCTAATAGTTCATCGTGATTTACATGAGAATAATATGTTATTGCTCTACTATCTGCTTTACTTCTTAAACTATATCTGTACAGCGAGTGCTGAAGTTTCAAGAACAACACGATACAGAATTGTTATGAGGTCTGATCTCCACGACTTCATACTCATAACATAAGTGCAGCTTCTCCCAATTCTGGGCATGAGGCGGGTTTTATATTGCTTTGCCGAACACACATACACAACACTTGATGCGGTTCACATGAAGAGAGAGCTGGTGTATGCTGATGTGATTCCTTCAAATCTAAGACACTAAAGTATCGGCACGCCCTAAACCAACACAAAGAGACCTTCTTAGCAAATAATATATTATGTGTATTAGGGAGGGTGAGATATAAGCAGCCGCGGGCCGTGGAGGGAGTTACGGTGGGGCAGGGAGGCGGGGAGGGGGAGGGGCAGGGTGGAGCCCTCTCCACCCTGCCCCTCCCCCTCCCCGCCTCCCTGCCCCACCGTAACTCCCTCCACGGCCCGCGGCTGCTTATAAGTGTTGCTAACTCTTATTCATTTACAGCATGTTAACATACTGTCACCATTCGCTTTTTATGTACTATTGACTATGCTGGTAATTTTGCTACTGATAATATGTGTACTTGTGTAATCTAAGATACTACGCCTGAGAAGACGGCATTAGTAAATAAACATTTCAAATACACATGTGTTCTTCTTAACTCCATGTTCTAGTTTCTAAGAAATATATAACGACCGACTGTTCATGAGTTCCACGTATCCTGAGGTACTATAAGTTCATATTCTGGATTGTCTAAACATTGAGAGTTTGTTATATCCAATGTGACACTGTACCTAGCTTGCTAAGGGGTTTTGATTACTAAGGTGAGTTTTGGGACACCCTAATTCGCCGAGGTTCCAATCCTCTGTCCACAGTTCTGTGTCAGAACAGAAACCCTGCGACAGGGGCACCCCTCAGCCTTACTGGAGCTTCATCACACTTGCGATACAACTCCAGCAATGCGCCAACTTTACGGCACAAATACGTCACGCATCTGTGCTGTTTTTGCCCCATGATGCGCCGCATTGTAAATGCAGCACACCATAGGTGACGGAACAGCGGCACAGAATGACTAACACATCCCTGGTGATGCGCCAGTCATCATAAATCTATCCCTATGCTTCTTATCTTGTTAGAGATGAACCGCCATACGTATCATCAAAGTTTTTTGCATTTCCTAAATAGCGAACTTTAAGGAATAAATAGCGATTCTTTACCATTCCTAGTTTGCGATGACCTATTTGCTAATTACAAATTACCCATTCATTTCCATGCAGCAGGAGGCCCATAGGAATGAAGGTGCAATTTGCGATTAGCAATTACCTCATCGCAAATTGCGAATTTTTCCGACGGTACAGGGGTGTCTCAAGAACACCCTGCTGCACCCCTGAAAAAGAAATTTGGGGTCATATGGCGCACATAAATTTTGAAAACATTCCTTTACCTCAAAAACGATTTTCAACTCCATAATTTGAAAACACTGCACATGGGGAAATGACTTAAAATGTCCTTAAGACACATAAAAGCATTTTTTGATTGCCTTTGCAGCATGTTTCAGTCACCTTTAACATGCCTATGTAACGGAAACATTCAAAATCTAAATTTGCCATGCACAGGTGGGAGCATATTTACAAGCAATTTGCTCCACAGACAAACTTCTTACATTGAAATGGGAAAAATAACATCAGAGACTCTCAATTACCTTATAAAGAAGCAGACACCATTATGTCCTTCTCATCAATATTAAAACCATTGCTTTTTCTCAAAAACGATTTACAAGTCATAATTTGAAAACACTCCACAGCTCCTATGCACATAAAAGCCCTGTCAGTACTAATACTTCACATTTTCTCCAATTACAATTTCTCAAAGAAACAAAATCTATTTGTGAAACACTTGAGACAAAGCAACATTTGAAAAACACAACTTTCTTCATAATTTTCTCCTTAAAGCACACTATTTTCTATCTAAATTAAAGAAATCTTTTCTCACCTTAGCAAATACTTTGAGTTTCAAAACAGTCTCAGAAACACACCAATTTGTCTTCAGCAGAGCAAAAGGTATGCACTCCAGAGTCTGCAGCTATCAAAAGCACAGAAATGCTGTAATTCCTCACACATATCTCTCATGTCACCCAATCAAAACTCTTCCCTCACTTTTTTTCAAAGCAAAACCCTTCCCCCCTCTGCCCCCTCTCTGCTTTTTCTGCATAGCAACCACCTCTTGCAAGACCTCTCACACAACAATGTTGCAATTGAACTCTGAACTCTCAGTGCACCTGCATATCCAGAGCATTCTTTCATTTAATGATTTTTTCTTCGCCACTCAAAATACATCTTTCAACGAACTCATCCATGCACAATAACTTTCTGTTTTCAGCAATCAAAATCCACCAATCACTCTTACTGCTTCATTAACACAGAAACTCCTCAGTTTTTTTCATTTTACACTCTCATTTTTTCAACTGCCATTTCATTGCCACACTTCATCTGACTGCAGCAGAACCTTCTCTCACCATGTTTTCTGTCTGGATTGTTGGACATAGTTACATCTATTGGGCTCAAAGGTACGCTGAAAACAGGAATTTACCTAACCTCAATTTACAAGATGTGGAAATTAAGTGGTTTGGCCACAGAGGATTAAAATGTCACCAATTGATACCATTGGTGAAAACCTTTATGCATTTGCCAAAACCTGACCTGTTAATTGTGCACTGTGGAGGTAATGATTTGGGCACTTTGACTGGGGTAGGTCTGGAAATGCTTTTAAAGGACACCTTTGAGCAATTGATGGCACTTTTTCCTCAGACTGCCTTGGTATATTCAAATATATGCCAAAGACAGAAATGGAGGTGGTCGAACCAATTTTGTCCACAAATTGAGAAATCGAGGAAGCATGTAAACAAATCTGTTTCAGCTTACATGAGAGACCATGGAATGGGCTCCCTGTACAACAATAACTTGCGTTACTACATGCAAGATATCTACAGAGGAGATGGAGTTCACTTCTCAGATGAGGGCAACAGAGTTTTCACTCTGAATTTAAGACTGTGCATTGGTACCTACTTATAAGTACCTAAATGTACCATAAACCCAAAAGCTCTTCTCAGAGCTACCCTACATCTGATCACTCACAATTATTATTTTACTCTAACTTTTTTCACTAATTTTCAAGAAAGTACGCTCCCCAGAACGCTTCCCGGTTCGCGAATCGGGCGCACTCCACGCAAAAAAACTAAAAAAACTGTATATTTTTTTTTTGCCCTGCGAGACCCTTTCAAAGCCTCCACATCAAACCTAGGGGGTCAGGGACGATCTACTATGCCCCCTTATGGTCATTTGCCCCTTCGCTTTGGCCTCCTCTTGTCTCTCGATCCTACCGAGAGACAAGATGGCGGCCGCTACGGACTGTTTGAAATGTTTACAGACGCCGAAAAACCAATCAGCTTCGCAAACCTCCGTAACGCGAAAAGTACGCGAAGCGGAGCGCTGTTACAGATATATATCTTTTTTTGAACGTTAATTTCTCAAAATCCACTGGAGCACATATATTGAGACCTAGCAAAGGCACATCGGGCTACCAGTCCCTACAATTTTGCCAAGTTTCGTGCAAATCCATTCAGCCGTTCGATTATTATTATTTTTTTTTTTTTTGCCCCGCGGGGCCCTTTTAAAACCTCCACATCAAACCTAGGGGGTCAGCGACAATGTACTATGCCCCCTTATGGTCATTTGCCCCTTCGCTTTGGCCTCCTCTTGTCTCTCGATCCTACCGAGAGACAAGATGGCGGCTGCTACAGACTGTTTGGAATGTTGACAGACGCCGGAGAACCAATCAGCTTCGCTTCACAAAGCTCCGTTGCGCGAAAAGTACGCGTCCTGGAGCGCTGCCCGGTCCGCTGTTACAGATATATATCTTTTTTTAAACGTTAATTTCTCAAAATCCACTGGAGCACATATATTGAGACCTACAAAAGGCACATCGGGCTACCAGTCCCTACAATTTTGCCAAGTTTCGTGCAAATCCATTCAGCCGTTCGGGCTAAAAGTGAGGCCAACCGCCCTATGGAAATTAACATGGGAAAAAGGCGTTTTGGGACCCCCCTTTTTTCTCGGCCCCCCCTTGACGAACCCCCCCAAAATTTTTAGGGGCTGCTCAGAAACAAAATGTGCCATTTTCCTGAAAATTTCAGCCAATTCCGTCCACAAACGCCAAAGTTATTAGACATAGAATTTTCAAAAATCCCATAGAGAAAAAATCCTAACTATATATACCTACTGGCGACCGCCAGTAGGTAATATATATATATATATATATATATATATATATATATATATATATATATATATATATACCCTTGACCTGGTCACTCCACTCACCGCACGGCCCCTGTGTGCCCTGGTCACCGCTGCTGCCTCTATTCGCTGCCACTCCTGCTGCCTTCTCCCCTGTGTGCTGTTGCTGCTTCTTGGGCTTCCGCCCTCAGGCTTGCCCCCTCGCCGCTTCCCCCGTGACTGTTTTCCCGCCTTTGTCCCCCCGCTCCCTGCCGCTGTTCCCCTGCGGCCCCGCCCCCTTCCTTCTTCCCGTTCTCCATTCGCCATCCCGCTCCCGCCTCCCAGCTGCTCCTCCCTCCCACTTGGCCATATATGGCGGGGACCGTGCGTGCGTGCGCGCAGCGGGCGCACCAAAGGCAAGCCCGTCTACGCCCGTCCACGCCTGGACCGCGCCCAGCGCCAAAACCCCTGGACCTCGCCGGAGCCAGCCAACCCGATGGAGTTACGACGCCGCCACCCTCCACACACTCAACCCCGGCCGACAGCCAGCCTGCTACCAAGCCACCCGAAACGCACCCACGGAGCCTTCACCTGCCATGCCTGCAACTTCACCTGCACTCGGTCCCGCACCGGGCAAGCCAGAACAACCACCAACAACACCCACCTCAAGTGCATCCTGCTCAATACCCGCTCCGCCCACAAACCTCCTGGACAAAACAGCACCAGGACATCGCCTTCCTCACGGAAACCTGGATGAAATCCACCTCAGCCCCCCCCCATAGCCATCCCGGTCGGCTACAAGATCATCCGGAGGGACCGCGTCAACCGAACCGGAGGAGGCATCGCCATTGCCCACAGAAACACCATCCGCATCACGACCAACACCAACGACCCCCTCACCGGCGCGGAGCACCTTCACTTCCAGATACACACCGACCCCAAGACCACCCTCAGAGGGACCCTCATCTACAGACCCCGGGACCACGCTCACATTTCAGCGAAGCCATCGCAGACTTCATCAGCCCGCTCGCCCTCGCCTCCCCCGACTTCATCCTCCTAGGAGACCTCAACTTCCACCTGGAGAACGACAAGGACAAAAACACCACCACCCTACTAGACAACCTCGCAACCCTCGGACTCAAGCAACTGGTCAACACCCCCACCCACTACGCCTGCCACACACTCGACCCCGTATTCTCCTCCAGCAACCACATCTCCTTCAGCCACACCACCGAGCTCCACTGGACCGACCACAGCTGCGTACACTTCAATGTCAGGAAAACAACGACCCACCACCGCCCACAACAAACCCCCCGACGATGCTGGAGCAAGATCACCACAGACCAACTCACCACCTCCCTGAGCCAAAATCCTCCCACCAACACTACGGACCCCAACGAGGTCTCCGACTGCGCAGATGCCCTTGCTCCACTGAAGAACCCTCCAAGCAACCCCGACAGCAAGAAAGTCGCATGGTTCACCAACAACCTCAAAGACTCCAAGAAATCCTGCCGTGCCCTCGAGAAAGCCTGGCGTCACAACCAGTCATTTGAAAACATGACAGCCCTCAAGAACACCACCCGCAAACACCAGCAGCTTATCCGCACCACCAAAAGGACAGCATTCAGAGAACGACTGGACAACAATGCCCATAACAGCAAGGAACTCTTCAACATCGTGAAAGAGCTCTCCAAACCCAACGCCAGCAACAACGACATCACGCCATCGCAAGACCTCTGCAACTCTCTCGCCACTTTCTTCCACCGTAAGATCCTCGACATACACAACAGCTTCGGCGCCCAGAACTCTGACCCTGCCACCGAACCTACGCCCCCCACCACCACCCTATGTGCCTGGACCCAGGTCAGCACGGAAGACACCACCCACACGATGAACACCATCCACTTGGGCTCCCCAGCCGATCCCTGCCCACACCACATCTTCAACAAAGCCGACTCCATCATCGCACCCAAACTCCGGGACATCATCAACAACTCCTTCACATCCGCCACCTTCCCGGAGAGCTGGAAGCATGCAGAGATCAACGCCCTCCTGAAGAAACCCACCGCAGACCCCACAGACCTCAGGAACTTCCACCCGATCTCGCTCCTCCCCTTCCTCGCAAAAGTCATCGAGAAAACCGTCAACAAACAGCTGACAGCCTTCCTGGAGATGAACGGCTCCCTCGACCTATCGCAGTCCGGATTCCGAGTGAACCACAGCACCGAGACCGCCCTCATCGCAACCACCGATGACATTAGGACCCTGCTTGACAACGGAGAAACCGCCGCCCTCATCCTCCTCGACCTTTCGGCTGCATTCGACACGGTCTGCCACCGCACCCTGACAACCCGCCTCGGCCACGCCGGGATGCAAGGAAAGGCCCTGGAATGGGTCACCTCCTTCCTCTCCGACAGAACCCAAAGAGTCCGTCTCCCGCCCTTCCTCGCAGAAGCCACCAAGATCATCTGCGGTGTACCTCAAGGCTCCTCGCTCAGCCCCACACTCTTCAATGTCTACATGAGCCCCCTCGCAGCCATCGCACGCAAGCACAACCTCAACATCATCTCCAAGGCCGACGACACCCAACTGATCCTCTCCCTCACCAACGACCCCGCCTCCACCAAAGCCAACTTCCAGGACGACATGAAAGACATCGCGGACTGGATGAAGCTCAGCCGCCTGAAGCTGAACTCGGACAAGACGGAAGTCCTCATCCTCGGCCCATCCATCTCCGCCTGGGACGACTCCTGGTGGGCCCCTGCCCTGGGCCCCCCACCCAAGCCCACGGACCACGCACGTAACCTGGGCTTCATCCTTGACTCCTCCTTCATGAGGACCAGACAAGTCAACGCTGTGACTTCCTCCTGCTTCAACACCCTCCGTAAAATCTTCTGCTGGATCCCCACTAGAACCAGGAAAACGGTCACCCAGGCCCGGTCACCAGCCGTCTGGACTACGGGAACGCCCTCTACGCTGGGACCACTGCCAAACTACAGAAAAGACTCCAGCGCATCCAGAACGCATCAACACGACTCGTCCTGGACATCCCTCGACACAGCCACATCTCCACCCACCTGAGAGACCTGCACTGGCTCCCAGTCAGCAAGAGGTTCACGTTCAGACTCCTCACCCACCAACATAAGGCTCTCCATGACTTAGGCCCGAATACCTCAACAACTGCCTCTCGTTCTACACGCCACCCCGCCAGTTCAGCTCCGCCCGCCTCGCCCTCGCCACCATCCCACGGACCCGCAGAGCCACCACCGGAGGTAGATCCTTCTCCTACCTGGCGGCAAAGACTTGGAACACCCTCCCCACCCACCTGCGACTCACCCAGGACCATCTCTCCTTCAGGAAGCACCTCAAGACCTGGCTTTTCGAGCAGTATCTCCCCTCCCTTCCCAAGGCCTTGAGACCCTAGCGGGTGAGTAGCGCGCTCTATAAATGTTACTGATTGATTGATTAAATATATATATATATGAAGCTCAATACTGGCAAAATTCAGTGTTTATTCAACGCCAAAACACTGCAGCTTCCTTCTTTCACCTAACGTTTCTGCCTTTTTCTTAAGACTCACGTGACTTAGTTGAAGAATACTAGTCCAGAGTGCACCGCCAGTGTGATAGTTGTACAGCTAGAAGTCCACATTATTCAAAGTTGCGGTGCCACTCTCACATGGAAAACACATTGGAAAGTCAGGTGAGTAAACAGTCATCATTAGCACATTGCTGTACCTCTTTTCATGATGTGAATTGACACAAATCCAGCCAGCACGATCGTTGGTGAAGGTCATTCACCCCGAATCCATTCCAACACGCGTGCCCATTTGTCACATTGGCCTCTCTTTGGTAGACTGGGGCACGTGAGCTAACTACAACAGACGAATTTCATTGGGTTTGTACGAGTGAAATGTCCAACTAACTATAACGTCTCTGAAACCTGCGTTTTTTTCAGTGAATTTCTAAGGTTTTTCAAATGCTATTTTCTGATTATAACGTGTCTGAAACCTATGTTTTTTTTAGTTAATTTCAAAGGTTTTTTAATGGTAATTTCAGAGGTTCTCAGGACACAGGAGGACCTCATTGCCCCACCAGCAGTGCACCATAAGCTGCATTTGCAGAGTGGTGTAAAAAGGGGCATGGCCTCGGACCAACTCTCCGCAATACAGATCAGTGGCGCTTACAGGAGATATTTGGTGGGCTAGTTGGCCCCCAGGAACCCTCAAGATTGAAGTGGACTTAATCCCCAAATTTACAATGCCCAGGGGGGGTTTGCACACTTGTTATATCAAGCCCCGCTACCTCCCTGCACTACTGTGAAAACGCGCTCCCTGGTGCATTGTAACGTTGGGGATTAAGTCTCCTTGAATCCTGAGGGTCCCTGGGGGCCAACGAGCCCATCAGGTACCTCCAGCTTGCACCACAGAGCTGCGTTGCAGAGAGGGGGTCAGAGCTGTGGTTCTTACTGGAGGTACCTGGAGGTACGCAAATAATTAAAGAAATCCCTGGGGAGGAGTCGGTGCCATCCCGCATATAATTTACATAGCCCCGGGGAGGTGGCGGTCCGCGGGCCCCTGCAATATTATTTATGCATTCCCCTGGACCTGGCCAACCCGGGGGCTCATTTAAATGAAGCGCGTTAGACTGCACTTTTACAGAAACATACACATACTGTGGAGAAGCGTGGCTCAGTGGTTAGAGGCGGCAGACCCGGAAGCTGAGATCGGCCGTGGACCAGGGTTCGATTCCCCGCCTTGGCAGGTCTCGGGCTCAAAAATTCCACGGACTTGATAATTCTCGTTCCGGTGCCTACTCGACTCACGGGGTCACACTCTGCGACTCTGGGCAATAGCTTGCTTAATCTCCACTACGGCCCCTCGCGGCAGGATGCCTGGCTTTCACCTTGTGGACACCCTGCCGGGGTATCTCACAGGGGAATACCAGGACGGGTTCCCTAAGCAAGCGCTTAGATACCGTGTCGGTGATTTGCGCTATATAAATACATTTACATTTACATTTACATACTTACTCTCTTAACACGATTTCCCCCCGGTGCTGGACATTCCAGAACAGGGTGTGGTCGTGACGGAACCATTCCGTCATCAGCACAGCTCAACTGTGACTGATGACGGAATGGTTCCGTCATAAGCATCGAAGGGGTTAAACAATCAGTTATAGAAACACATACTTATTTTTACAGGAACTTTTTCAATCTGTCACTGTCATATATCCTTACTTATATACATCAATACTCACATATACTAGTTTAAAGCATATGTACTTACTCAAAAAGACACTATTGAGGCAGTCATTCACTCACTAGCACACCCATACACACATTCATCCACCCGTACAGTCCTGCACACATGCTGTCTTCAAAACACACAAACAGTGAGTCAGTCATTCATGCATCTGTGCCCTAAGTAATATCCACCACCAAACCATACAGACACTCATTCTGATACTCAAAAAAACAACTAATAACCCATATAGACACTTGTGTAGCTACTCACCAACCCATGCAGCCACTCATACACAAAGTGAGACACTGATACAGATATATAATATTTAAACATTACTCGCTAATACATGTATTCACTAAGATACACTTAATAAGTCAGTTATACAATGAAATTTACAAATAAAACATCCATTTAGGCACTTATTTACCCATTTATTCTTCCATCGACCTTTAGATATACATAAATAAAAAAAATATTTTTCAGAAAGACACACATTCAGTGGATGATGTCATCAGTGATGTTACTGACCATGTGATGAGTGATGTAATATGTGACGTCATCAGCAGTGCATTGCGGGCCCGCTAGTTATAGCTAGCTGAACTAACTATAACGGGGGAATTTCAATGGTTTTGTATGAGTGAAATGTCCAGCTAACTATAACATCTGTGAAACCTATGGTTTTTTGCAGTGAAATTGCAAGGTTTTTTTAAATGCTAATTCCTAACTACAACGTGGCTGAAACCTATGGTTTTTTCAGTGAATTTCTAAGGTTTTGTAAATAATAATTTTAAAATGTACTAATTATTATATTTCTTTTTTTTTATAGTAATTTCCTGCAATTTTATTATAAATACTTATATTTATTTTGGTTTTAACGTTACATTTCATATTATTTATGTAAAATAATAACAAAAGTAAATTCAAAAAGAATGCACTGCTAGTGAAACTGCCTGGGTGAATTTGTAAGTGTTTGTTAGGGGCAGATTTACAACACCCTTGTGCCTCTTTTACACCGCCGTTGCATCACTTTTCTGATGAAGCGGTGGTGCAAAAGATGCGCCATGGTATGTGGTATTTAGAATGGGATGTCTCTGGGAGGTGCGTCACATTGTAAATCCCTGTACCAGAAAAAGACATTCCTACATAGGGGGGGCCTTCCGGCGCAGGAACACCTCCTAAAAGTGGCTGACTGAAATCTAAAAGATTTCACTTTGTCACTTTGTCAAAACACTGCACTAGCTTGAAGCAGGTCTAAGGATTGACACAGCATTCTCAGCATAGGGCCCCCAGACCATTGCTGGAAATGTGTTCCACTTGCAACATAACTCAAACAATGCACCACCTTTACAGCACAGATACATCACATATATGTGCCATTTTGACCCATGATACACCGCATTGTAATTACGGCACATCAACGGTGGTGGTATCACGGAGCACAATAACTAACATATTCCTGGGGATATGCCAATTATTATATATGTGCCCATTAGTGTTTTAATGTAGTGAATGGATTACTACATACCGATAAATGACTCACTACAAAACTAAAACAATAGTGACAGAGTGTTTGGTGCAAGTCTAAGGATACAGACTGGGAAATTGAAGGCATAAAACACAAGTTTGCAGGAGCATACAAGACTGCATGTATACTCCATACGAATTTTAAGGAAACCATACCCTCTGAACCACTTTGCATATTGTACATCAATACAAACATCTAAAGAATGTATAACTGAATCTATAAGTGCTTCACTTTTAGTACAATAAATACAGTAGTAGATAGTTCTCAAACCTTTATTATTTTTAAACAATACATTTATTGTTGTAACATCTCATAATTGAACAGACATTCCAACACAAGTTCATCAGATATGTCATTCAGATCAATTGCCTCGTTAGCAGTTTCTGAATTAATTTGTTCTAAAATTTCAACATAATTTAATACTTCTAGAAATTCTCCATCAAAGCTTTTGTCTTCGAAATCACACCTCATTTTTGCAGCAGTAATTTTCCCTTCTTCACTCTTATTGCCTGTGACAGATACGAATAATTCTTCAATTATACTCAAGATAATATCCAAAATCTCCTCAGTATGAGCCTGTTCTCTTTCCATAATTTTTCCTTTATGTTCTTGCTCCTTCTATAAAAATATAAACAGTTAATTTTATCACTTTTCATAAGATATAATACAAAGCTACAGTTTTCACCTATTTTGGCCTACAAAAAATACTATATAAATACTATTATCTAATAACATTCGGTTACTACAGTTTTACTCCTTTGCAAAGCTATATAAATATAATTACTTATAACAATATCCTGTTCTGAACTTTTCTTAAATTTCGAAACCAGTCACTCCTTATGACTATAGGAAAAGACTCCGGCTATTACACTAAAACACACTACTAAAAAATGTAGAATATATCTATTCACCTTACCCATTCCAAAATAATAAATGTGTTTTAGTAAAAAGCAAAAGATATTATTCATTGTCCAGAATAACACTGTGTATCTGTGTATATTCAGACATCATTATCACACTACTTTTTGAATACTTCATGTCGTTACTCTATCTCTATTCCTCATCTATAACTTAGTCTAACCCTACTAATTACCTACCTCCACAACTTTCGAACTAGCCTATCCTCTAATATTTATCTGCAACCTTGTAGATTGCGGTTCTTTATTTTTCTCACTGCTTATAACCTATAATTACGTAACATTCATTAACCTAGGCCTCTCAGTTTAATGTCTAATTTGTATATTATTAATTTACTTGTGTTCCTCTACTAACCTTTCTTTATGCAGTTGCTTGTTACCTATTCTGTCAACCCTTGAATATCTTATGTTTTTCACTAATGTTCCTTCTTAATTCAAAAGTCTTTCTAGTAGTATTCCTTACTCAATGTGTTCTTTTCCCTTAAAACCTTGCTTAACACGATTTTTATCGTTTCTTGTTTTAAGTTAGAGAAAATACATCGAATGAGTACATTCAATATTGTCTATAATGTCAGGTAAGTTTACTTACTCACTAACTTGTCATACATCGTTCTTTAACTCTCACAGAAATATTGCCACTTTCTCTTCAGGAATGTCGAAGCAGCAATTGAAAACGGGTCTGAACTCAGGAACGTCTTCGGTGAAGTGCGCACGCATTAGTGAGCGCACGCCTCACCAAGGATTAGCCGCGGCCCGTGGAGGGACTTGCGGTGGAACAGGCAGGTGGGGCGGGGAGGGGCAGGGTGAGGGGTGATAAACAACGGAATCTGGATGATTGCAGGTAAGTAAACAATTAAATTAATAAAATGAATTTCGGGCCATATTATCAACAAAAGGCGATAGATTATCGCCGCTTTTATCGGCAGGAAACTGCCGATAAAGCGGCGATAGTGGGCTTGATAATAGGACCTTGTGAATTCCCATAGCAACCCAGGTTAACACCAGAACCTGGGCTGCTATGGGAATTTACAAGGGCCTATCATCAAGCCCATTCGTTCCGTGCCCTGCATCACATTTTGCGATGCAGGGCGCGGTACGAAATTCATTTTTTAAATTTAATTGTTTACTTACCTGCAATCATCCAGATTTCGCTGCTTATCAAACCCCACCCTGCCCCTCCGCCGCCCCGCCTGCCTGCCCCACCGCAACTCCCTCCACGGGCAGCAGCTGACAGTTACTTGTACTTACCTTAAGCATAATATATAATAAAAAAATTATATATTATAAAATTATCCCCTGTGGAAGAAACAAAAAATACAGTTACAATATATATTTTACAACACAAAATAATTTGTAAACCATTTCATTTGCCTTTTTTGCTGTGCTCAGAATATATTGAATTTCACTAGAAACAGTGAGTTCAATAGTACTCATCACATAACAGCGGGCAAAAAATAGACAATCAATAAGATTATCTTAAAAAAAAAAC
Organism: Lissotriton helveticus; assembly: GCF_964261635.1. Lineage (NCBI taxonomy): Eukaryota > Metazoa > Chordata > Amphibia > Caudata > Salamandridae > Lissotriton > Lissotriton helveticus. Next base: position 777,517,453 of record NC_136063.1, on the reverse strand, counting down.
ATTCAACATTCTCAATAACAATTTAAAAAATAGAAATAAAACATATCTTAAATGTTTTTTTCTAAGAGCAATTTCTTACATAAATATGACACACCTCAAACAGTCATAAAATAACAAAACATTATGATTAATTTTCTTACACTGTAAATAATGTTATGTACAAATATATGCTGACAAAATACACAACAAAAAGTCCCTAATTGTTTCACACACTATTCCACACGGCCAAATAGTATGCATCAAATCCTTTGTTTGGAAGTTGTTCAATAGTAATCCTGAACGTCCGCCTCCCACCCTTCTAATCCAAAACCACCGACATCAACTACGGGTCCCCCAGGACTCATCCATCAATCCGACGCTGTTCAACATCTATATGGCCACCCTCACACACAAGTTGCCCACCATCACAACCTCAACATCATCTCCTACATCAACAACACCGAGCTCATCCTCTTCCTCACCAAGAAGCCACATACCACCAAAAGCAACCTCCACGACACAATGAAAGACGTCACCAACTACATAAAGAAGAGCACTGTAAACATAAACTCACACAAGATCAAGGTACTCATCCTCAGACCCACCCCCTCAGCCTCGGACAACTCCTATTACCTGACTACACTGTGAACAGTACCAACACCTACCAACCATATCCACAACCTAGGATTCAACCTCAACTCCTCCCTCTCCATGTGTAACTAAGTCTACCCCATCTCCTCATACTGTTATAACACCCTCCACATGCTCCACAAGATTTACAAGTAGATCCTACCCAAAAGAAGAAAAACAGTGACACATGCCCTCATCAGCAGCAGACTACACTGTGGCAAAACACTCTACACAGGAATTCTAGCCAAACACCTACAACAACTACAACAAATCCAAAAGACCTCCACCTGAGTGATTATGAATGTTCCATGCTGCAGCCACATCACTCACCACCTGATACACCTACACTGCCTCAATATCAACAAGAGGATCACCTTCAAGCTCCTCATCCTCACTTACAAAATACTCTACAACACCAGACTAATCTACCTTAACAGCAGTAATCCTAAAGGGCAAATTTTGATCTGAAAATTTTGCCTTTAAAAATATTAGGTAAGAATTTCGTAACTCTTTGGGCAAAGTTGCTTAAAAACTAATTGACTATCATTACAATGTATCCAACCTTTCACACATTTTAAATAAACAATGTAATGTCCAGATGTGGTAGAAGGTCCATCATGAAAACTAATTGCAACAGCTACAAAAACTCTTCCTGATATTGAACATTGACCAGCTACAACATTTTTAATGAAAGTATCCAATTTTCTTCCGTCAGCTCTACAACGTTGCAGCATTATTATAACATACTGTCCATATCTTTGTATAAGTAATGTTGATGACATTTCTGATTTATATTGGCTACACTCCATGTTTTGACTTGCTCCTCTAATTAGATTGTTAAAAGACACTGATTCACAGTCAGGTAAAGTCAAATATATGAATCTTTCAGTATCTATGTTAGTGCTACATGTAAACAAACAATTTTGACAGTCATGTTGCCATTTATAAGAAAGGCCAAAAAGGTTTTCAACATCTATACCTTCATCTTCCAGTACACCAAGCATAAACATAAAAAATTCCTGACAATCTTGCTGAATATCAGAAACACTTTGGGGTCGATTCCGATCTGGTAAAAAGCGCTCCGAATTGCGGTTCGGAGCGTTTTTCCCTGTACGAATCGTACCTGTAGGCGTCCCCGTATGAATTTGCAAGTACGATCACAATCTAAAGCGTCACTCCGTACGACTCGTAAAAAAGGCCGTACAAATCGAAAGTCCATACGAATTGCAGTCGGCTGACGCACCACGCAACGTCCGTACGTAAATAGACCGCGCCTTCCGAACCAGGAAGTACGATCCGTGTTGAACACACTCCGTACGGCTCTTTTTCTACGAGAGCTCAAAACTACCGTAAAACCACACTCCGGCAAGACCCGCACCCGGTACACGACAAGCAGGACATGAACGCCATCGTCCGTCTCATCCCTATCCTGTACGGCCACCACCTCGTACTTAGAAACCGACGACGGCGCAGAAGGTGAGCACAACGAAGTCAAAGATACCTGTACGTGTTGCCAGATGGGCACATCGCCATTGCACAATTGTAATGTCTGGGTATGTAGCGCCACACACTCCCGCACATCACTAGTGTAATACGGAGAGAGGCCGTATCTTCGTCATCGACCACGGGGTACGGTACGTCACCGCACAACACCATTGTAATACGTGGACGGGCCCACCTACGTAATCGACCACGTGGTACGGAACGTCACCGCACATCAGTAGAGTAATACGGTGACAGGCCGCACCTACGTCATCGACCACGGGGTACGGTACGTCACCGCACATCACTAGTGTAATACGGTGACAGGGCGCACCTACGTAATCGACCACGTGGTACGGAACGTCACCGCACATCAGTAGAGTAATACGGTGACAGGCCGCACCTACGTCATCAACCACGGGGTATGGTACGTCACCGCACATCACTAGTGTAATACGGTGACATGGCGCACCTACGTAATCGACCACGTGGTACGGAACGTCACCGCACATCAGAAGAGTAATACAGTGACAGGCCGCACCTACGTCATCGACCACGGGGTACGGTACGTCACCGCACATCACTAGTGTAATACGGTGACAGGGCGCACCTACGTAATCGACCACGTGGTACGGAACGTCACCGCACATCAGTAGAGTAATACGGTGACAGGCCGCACCTACGTCATTGACCACGGGGTACGGTACGTCACCGCACATCACCAGTGCAATAGACGTGTGGGACATACGTCTGCTATGTCAACGTAAGTCTAAGTGGTGTATAGTAAACACATCCACCACTGCCCACCACTGACCACCACTACCCAGCATCAGAGTGCCCACCACTGCCCAGCATCAGAGTGCCCACCACTGCCCACCACTTCCCAGCATCAGAGTGCCCACCACTGCCCAGCATCAGAGTGCCCACCACTGCCCACCACTTCCCAGCATCATAGTGTGTGTGTGTGTGGCTAACACCCCCACCACTGCCCACCACTGCCCAGCATCAGAGTGTGTGTGTGTGGCAAACACCCCCACCACTGCCCACCACTGCCCACCACTACCCAGCATCAGAGTGCCCACCACTGCCCACCACTACCCAGCATCAGAGTGCCCACCACTGCCCACCACTGCCCAGCATCAGAGTGCCCACCACTGCCCACCACTTCCCAGCATCAGAGTGTGTGTGTGTGTGGCTAACACCCCCACCACTGCCCACCACTGCCCAGCATCAGAGTGTGTGTGTGTGGCAAACACCCCCACCACTGCCCACCACTGCCCACCACTGCCCAGCATCAGAGTGCCCACCACTGCCCACCACTTCCCAGCATCAGAGTGCCCACCACTGCCCACCACTGCCCAGCATCAGAGTGCCCACCACTGCCCACCACTACCCAGCATCAGAGTGCCCACCACTGCCCACCACTACCCAGCATCAGAGTGCCCACCACTGCCCACCACTGCCCAGCATCAAAGTGCCCACCACTGCCCACCACTTCCCAGCATCAGAGTGCCCACCACTGCCCAGCATCAGAGTGCCCAACACTGCCCACCACTTCCCAGCATCAGAGTGTGTGTGTGTGTGGCTAACACCCCCACCACTGCCCACCACTGCCCAGCATCAGAGTGTGTGTGTGTGGCAAACACCCCCACCACTGCCCACCACTTCCCACCACTACCCAGCATCAGAGTGCCCACCACTGCCCACCACAACCCAGCATCAGAGTGCCCACCACTGCCCACCACTGACCAGCATCAGAGTGCCCACCACTGCCCACCACTTCCCAGCATCAGAGTGCCCACCACTGCCCACCACTGCCCAGCATCAGAGTGCCCACCACGGCCCACCACTTCCCAGCATCAGAGTGTGTGTGTGCGGCAAACACCCCCACCACTGCCCACCACTGCCCACCACTACCCAGCATCAGAGTGCCCACCACTGTCCACCACTTCCCAGCATCAGAGTGTGTGTGTGTGTGGCTAACACCCCCACCACTGCCCAGCTGTTACATCAAAAACATACCATTGTTAACCTCATTACCCTCAGGAGATAGACACATTTTAGCATACCTAAATGTGAACATCACACCAGCTCCCAGGCACACAGCAGTCACAGACATCATCACATTAACTACAAATCAGAAAAACAAAATATTAGCTTTATTCAGCTGATTCCAAATAGAAAAGCAAATGAGAGTCCTTGCTCATTAAAGGCCAATGGCCAGTCCAAAAAAGTCTCTGCAACAGTTTGTGCCTCCATGGGTGTTATCACACCCAAACCTGCCTGCACATGGCGTTTAATCCGCTGTGGTGACTACGGGGGCACCATCTGTGGAATCCTCCGGCACCGCATGGACAGGAGAGGGAAGGACAGGTGGAGTGGGTGCAGGTGAAGTGGATTCATCCACACTGGTTAGGGCATCGCCGAAAGTAGATTCAAAAACCTGGCTGCACACCTCAGCCAGTGCGGAAAAACTACCACCTGAACCCGGGGACACATTGGGGGTGGAGATACAGGGCTGTGAGTCTGTTCTACTGGGTGTGTGGATGCGTGTGTGAGGTGTCTCCCCTCTCCCTGTGGGTGTGCCTACTTCCTCTTGAGACTGGGTGCGTGGAGCTTTGAGCTTCTTATGCTGTGTGTGTGTGCGCTGGGTGTGTCTGACCTGTGGCGTGTGCGTGTATGCTGTGTAGGTATGTGAGAGGCAGAGGTGGATGGCTCTGAAGGATGGGGGGGACAGATGCTGCTGGGTGTACATAGCTGCCGTCAGTGTTGACTCTATGGCAGCCACACTCCGACGCAGATCAGACATGGCTGATGACATGCCCTCCATGAACGACACCACCTGTGTAATCAGTTGTGTATGTCCATGGAGGACAGTTAGCATGGATGTCTGACCTACTGCAATCTGCCGGAGTAGGTCCACAGTCTCAGCACTGAGGGCAGCAGGGGACACAGGGACGGGGGCTGCGGTGCCGGGAACAAAGGAGACACGGGGGCTAGCACGGACCCTAGGCACACCAAGGACTGGGAGTGTGGAGATGGGACTGGAGGAGGGGAGGGCAGCCAAAGATGAAGGAGTGACCATTGCTGCATATTCCCCCCCTCCTGAGAGTCTGACTCGGAGTCGTCGGCATGGTAAGATGTGTCAGTCACATGTCGTCCGGCCTGCAGACTCTCCTCACACTCTGTGCCACTGCCTCCCTCTGACATCTCAAAGCAGGTGGCACTGTCGGTGTGTCCCTCTGCCTGGTCCGCGCCTGTGTCTCCTCCAGATTCAGATGATGATGCTGTGAGCAAGGAGAAGAATGAAAACATATCAGTCACCTGTACACATCAGACATATCACCTACACATCATTTGGCCTCATTTCTCAACATGGCATGCATCATGAGTCACATGACACTGAACTCTGCACAATGACAAGTCTACTGACAAATACTTGTATGAGAGACACAATCATGATCCACTGCCTGACAACAGGATAGCTGATGATGCATCACAGTTCATTTGCCAACCCTGCCACCCAAATCAAGACCTGGTCATGTTTGAATAGCTTTGACTCTGTGCCACATGGGAAAAGTCCTGCCCGAACTGCCATGTGACGCCATCCTGGGACCTGAAACAAGTGTTCCATCACCTCACACTGGCATCACAGCTTTCTACACCCAAAGTCACATTGTGTGGCTGACCATCAATACTATTTACAAACAACATGCAACATATTTTGAGGATATGCACACACGCACTGCCCAGTGTGAGTATGCATAAGCCCAAAATATTGCACATGTACATTGTGCACCTGTAGCTAACACATGACAATTAGAAAGTGTACCATGGACAAAGGCCACTGAGGCTGACTTGTGCAGAAAACACATGTTGAGACTCAAGAACAGTGCCAAAATATGAAGAAGGGCAGACACAGTGCACATGTGGTGCTACATGTAAGGTACCAACAGGTGTCACAGACCCCCCTACAACATGAGGATGTGCAAAGGAAGATGCATACTGAGACATTGCACCATAGGAGTACATGTCAAAAACAAGCATTAACCAAAGCAAAACTCAAATGTGGAGTAGGGCAAGGCATGTAAAGAAGCAGCTGCTGACACTGGGACATTCAAATGCCAATGAATGAAGTGCCTGTCTGACCACACCACTCAAACTATGGGAGTGTTACCATGCCTTGGAGCACTTCAGGTAGCATTTCACACACACATGACAACAAACAGATATGTACCTACCCCCTTCTTGCTGCTGTCCCTCCTGCAACTGCCTATGGAGGTCTGGGAACACCACTTCCAGGACCCGGAGCATGTGGGGGGTGAGGTGGCGGGTGCCGCCATGCCGGCGTGGAGCTTCCAGCTTCAGCTGGACTCTGGCGATGCGGCGGGTCCAGCACTGGATGTCCTGCCACCACTTCTTGATGTTTCGGAGCCTCCTGCGAGGCCCCCCCCCTCTCTCCTGACAGCCCTGGCGATGTCCACCCAGATTTCACCCTTCTCATAGGCAGATACCAGTCACAAATGTAAAGTAAAAGAACATCAGTACACCTGGTCCATGTTCCAAAGACACACATATGTGCACAAAATACATGAGGACAACAGGGCATCGTATGCCACACACATTTGCATCATTGTCCAGGAGTATGTGGCCTGTGTGCAAACACAACTGCATTGCATCACATTGAAAGTCTGCAGATGACATGAGGGGTGCAAAACACTCTTTGAGCATGGCACTCACTGAGCAATATATGCTACATCTGGGTGTACTGCAGCACGTGACATGCTGTCACACACCACACTACAACAAAGAACTATCTTGTAACAACACTGTACACCCTGGCACTCACTCACAACAACATTGCATCTATCCACTATACATACACAGTGGCTATAATGTCACACACACAACAGGTGCACACTCCAAGGTATTGCACACATCATTCACCTGATCCTCTGGTCTCCCATACAGCTTGCTGTAGTTTGGCAGGAGGGCATCCAGCAGGGCCTTGTTCTCACCATCAGTGAATGCAGGTGCCCTCCCCATGCTCAGCTAATCAGGGTCCAGAGGAGTCAGAGACAGCAGCTGTGGTTACCACACCAATGTTGTGCAGGCAAGTGCCCTCCCACAGCCACATGCTGCCTTATATCTGTGCTGCAGAGGGTCTGTGAGTCCAAGGAGTAGTGTGTGATAGGCCACCATATTTAGCATCCTATGTTCCATCCAATCACATCACACATAAGCCCATGACACACATATGCATGGTTTGAAAATAGAGCCTGAGCTGAACAACAACTTTAGCAACATTGTATACTTTTTCCAAACTGATTTTTCTAGAACACCTGTAGGAGTTTAAAAAAACTCTGTATCCATGACAACCTGGTTGCATTTTGAACAGTACACTGTTCCCCTAGTTGTTCCCTATGTATTTATTCAAATACCCACCCAAGTACGGTGACATTGCCGTTGCCAATGCAACCCATTTAATGGTGTAACGAGGCGTACACACGCACGTACCATTGGGGTACACTTCGCTCGGGTATAGCTGAAATGCAATAGGGAAACGAGGCCGACACACGCACGGACGAGTGCATGTGCGTGGGTGTGGAGACATCAGAGCCCCTTATTTTGACATCAGTCCTCTAGGGCAAACTCGTCAGGTAACCCAAAGAAGTCAGAGATATGTAATTGCAATAACAAATCACCACGATGCAAGCGCAATGCTGCATGGGATTAGGGTGACACCGAACACACGGCTCAGTCATAATTGCAGCCGTCGTAGCCAGCACCACGACCTCCGGTCCCTGCCCTGCATGTGACACAGGAGGAGTAAGTGCACTTCCTCATGTCCATGATGTCCCTCACCCCACCAACGGACTAAGCGTCAACTTCTGGCCCAGCGTACCCGTCTGGGGGCAGTAGCGCCTCTGTTGATTTGCCCCTGACGCCATCACTCGCTGAGTCACGGACGCAGGCGGCGCATACGTCCCAGAACCGCTGTGACAGACAGGATCGGAATGTTCATCCTTGTCCCCGCTGGTTCAACTCACAACCTCACTGGCAAATATCCCCCAGGTGTCAGCCGTGGCGCCGTTCTCGGGTGGTGCTGGCCCCGATACCACACACTGTACGGCTCTGCCGTGGTAACTGTGTGGCAGAACCCCGCTGTTAATGCTGCATGGGAAGTTAAAATTCAATGATCCGGGCACACCTCATTACAATGGGTGTTAATGAGTATTGGGAGGGTCATGAAGACCCACTGGCACGTGAGTGTCAGTCCCAAGACAACAGGACAGGTGGACTGGGGGATGCGAGTGGTCTGGACACCTAGCCAGACACTGGTGATGTCTCTACTCCAAACGTGTCTTTCGATGAGTGGGCAACGTACAGTGTTGTGTTTATGTGGGCGGCCGGAACCATGGCACTTCATCTCCCCGTTGCTGCCGTGAGGACCAACTCGTCACTGAGGTCCTTAAACTACACTAACGCTACGCTGAGCCTCTGCAGGCATATCTTGATGAATGTACTGTATGTATATTGGCAAGCATGTACAGCCACGCAGCATGTTTGGCTGTAGATAGGCACGTTGTGAGACCCCCACACCCCTCCCTGGACTGACCATGTTCCCTGTCCTCCCACCCCACCCCAGAGAGCATGTGCATCCAGGCCTCAAAACCACAGACCACATTCCCGTTTGCTCCGCTGTAGAGGGTATCCAAGAGGTACAAGCACTACGCAAAGATGTCATCATCCTCCCTGAGTCTGGGAGTGATGTCTTCCAACATCACATGCATCTTTGCCCGCTACCCACACTCTCTGTGGGATATGGTTGTGTAACTGCTGCCAGTGTGTGCGTTGTAGGTACGGGCAATACTTGGCCACGCCCTTGTCGGATGCCAATCCGCGACACTGGTTTTGTTCCGGTGTGGCCTGGATAGCCCCGACTCACTGGTCAGATCGATGGCACCCAGGGAGACTAATTTGTCCAAAGCTTGGTATGTATTGAAAGTTGGCAATATGCTACTGACTACTGTTCCTTACAGATATTTGGTTACAAAAGGTAAGTAACTAGTCCATACAGTTCTGTACATCTGCTGTAGGAGCATCTATGTTGTGTCCTTGCTGTGATGGCAGGGTTACTAATGTACGCACACCATGCCACGTGTGTTAATGACCCGTTCATATGTGTGATGGCATCACAGACCATTAGTGACAAATCAAACATTTATGCTGTATGATGATGGGTATGTAATTGTAACTGAAAGTACACACCGCAACATGACTAAGGCAGAACAGTGCAAATGATGGCACATGTGGTGTGTGTGTGTGTATTGCAGTCAGCCGTCTGGATGTGCAGACAACCTCCTACTGACATTGACATGACGTGTGTCACTGACATGATACATTGTCATGCTCACTAAGACCTATCCATCAGATCGTTTGTATGCATGTCATATCCATTCCACACACTACAGGTCTTTTATTTTCCACGGAGGAGTGGCTGGGAGCTGGCACACGTTACATCAGTGTGTATCCCACGCCACACTCCAAATTGTCTAGATTATTTGAAGCAGTGTTGCTTGTGCCATGTACATTGTTATTGTCTTAGTCAGACAGTTGAAGATATTTTGGACTAATTGTGTTTTGCAGGGCACCCCCTCTGGAAAGGCCGTTGCCTGACTTGGAAGCCATGAGGGAGCGCAATTGCATCCGTCGATATCGCTTCACCAGACAGTTGATCAAGGACCTGACGGACAGGCTTGAGGCTCACCTACAACCACGCCACAGGTATCCAACTGCACTGACACCCAAGGTAAAGGTGATGGCAGCCCTCCATTTCTTTGCCACAGGTACGTTCCAATTTACCATAGCTGATGTGGGAGGGATGTCTCAGACTATGTTTAGCCGGGTATTGGGTGATGTTTTGGGAGCAATGTTGCTCCACCTTGATGAATTCATTACATTCCCTACTCCAGAAGAGTTGACAGATGTCAAGGGGGAATTCTATGCCCTGGGCCGCATGCCACATGTAATTGGTGCAATTGATGGTACACATGTTACTCTGGTGCCACCACAGGCTCAGGAGCAAGCGTATCGCAACAGGAAACACTACCACTCGATAAATGCCCTGGTGGTGTATGTATGTATAGGCATTTATATAGCGCACTACTTACCCGTAGGGTCCCAAGGCGCTTCGACCGCTGCGAAACCCTTCCTGGCTTCCCTGAGAGATGGTCCCTTAATGGGTATCTCCAGTGTGAGACCAGGCATCCCCGGCGGTCTGGTGGGGCCGTTAGTGAAGATGAGGCAAGCTAATGCCCAGAGTTGCCGAGTGTGAACGCTGATCAGAGTGGGCACCGAGGCGAGAGAATTATCGAGTCCGCTGACCCTGGTCCAGAAACCTGCCGCGCCGGGAATCGAACCCTGGTCCCGGGCCGTCCTCTGCTCTCGGGTCTGCCGCCTCTAACCAGTGAGCCACACTACTTCACTACTTGGTGTGTCTTGCCAATATGATTATCTCACATGTTTGTGCACGTTTTCCAGGATCGTGCCACGATGCTTTCATCATGAGGCGTAGCAGGGTACCACAGATGATGCTGCAGCTGCACAACCACCGGGCATGTCTAGTTGGTGAGTACACACTGTCAGCTCTGTATGTCAGTATGTCACAACTTCATGATCTGCATCATATGAATCACTCTTGTACATGATGTCAATTTGCAGGAGACGCTGGATATCCAAACATGCCGTGGCTAATGACTCCGCTACGCAACCCCAGGACAGCTGCAGTCCAGCGTTACAACAATGCTCATGGGAAGACCAGGCGGGTGATCGAACGAACCTTTGGACTCCTGAAGAGCCGGTTCAGGTGCCTGGACAAGACAGGCGGAGCCCTCCAATACAGCCCACGCAAGGTGTGTGACATCTTCACCGTGTGCTGCATGCTACACAACATGGCAGTGGAGAAGGCCGTGCCACTCTACCTTGATCCTGATGAGCTGGAACATCCGCCCGTTGAGGATGAAGGCCTTGGCCAGGATGCCAGTGACGAGGAGGGTGAAGATGATATCCGCGGTCACCTCATCCGCAACTTCTTTTCATGATGGTGAGTCATATAATCTTTTATGTAAAAGATGGACTATAGAGTTGCATGGGTAGCATGCTGTGTATGCAACAGACTGTATGCAAGGTCACTTGGATGTGTGTTGTGCAGTGTCACACGTGCAGTTGTAATGCAACACACATACGTGCTATGTGTGCACTTGGAATGTACAGGTGTTATACTACATCTGGCTATTCAACAGACATTGCCAAAATGACATTATACAGAACTTGACCCCTTGTGTGCCACTCTCATCCACAGCTCGCCCTGCCTGTTGTCCGTTGGGGTCATCGTGGTCATCCTGCTATTGCTCATTATGATTGCAACGTCAGCCACATCAACGGAGCATGGTTGGCCATGTGGAGAAGTCAATTTGGGTAAGGACTCATATGAGGCTGTTTAGCGTTGGTATGTGTAGAAACGTGTGGTACATGTTCATGTGCATGTAGTGTGACCTTGCATACATGCAACTCCATTATGTTACTTATGACATGTATGGCCACTCCCATGACAGGATAGTCACCCCTTCTGTCATCTGTTGTACTTTGATACTCTGGTGAATGCATCAATGTGTGTAGACATTGCCACTGCAACATTGCACATACCATGGCTTGACATTGTGTCAGAGGTCACAACCACGGACTCTGTGGGGGATTGCAGCCTCACTGTGTGCCTTAGAATGTGACTGGATCCTCACCTCCAGCTTGTGGGCCAGTCCAGTTTGATTACCATGAAACCATGTGGTGTGGGTGTGGCCCAGTGTATGTTCCACATGTTAAGACAACTGTCCTCTGAATCAGTTTACATGGATGCATTGCCCCTTGTAGCAGTATATCATGTCACTGTCATGTCGTTACCTCAGTGCAGGTTGAGAATACTGCTACGCCAGCCTTCACAGTGAGTAGCAGTTCTGTTTTGATTCACATGATGCCATGTATGTTTAGCATGACAAAATAAAATGTTGGGATGATGCATATGTGATTTATTGTGTTGCACCAGTGGAGTGCGGTCATTCACATGAATCTCTGGTCCCCTGCAGCATTACTGTGCAATGGTAGGGTCTGATTATGTAGCTTGGATGGACATCACTTGCACTTAATATTTCTTCTACCTGCATATCATGTTTTGCATAGTAATGCATACTTGACACATCAAAAGACTGGCTACAGAGTGCCTTCATTGCATGTCGGTCATTAGCTTCCTCATCATATGTGATACTTACAGCTGTTGTGGATGAGGTCAAGTTTGCCTACATGGCCCTTATGGGTAACCAATATCAGATACAGACATTACAGTTAGCGTAAGTTGCATTTCCATATGTTTCCATTTGTTTGTAAGGTCCACCTCATCTGAGCCAGTGAATGAGTTTTAACAACATTGATCTATTTGCATGGTAGCTCACTTGTGAGCGATATACACGACTCTAATGTATGACAGACTGTCCTAGTTTTTATGTGTCCGTGTCACAGCATCGGATCTCATGTGATGGCATGATTACTCATCATAAATTTTCTCCAGTCAGTACACTTCACAGGTGTGACTGGTACAGTGTAGCAAATGAGGTTTTTGAAGTGTCAGTGACATGAGAATGTACTCCTAATGCTTATTTGCCTCTGTTTCAGGTCTCCCTCCCAGCAGTTCCCATCCTCTCCTTCCCTCGTCTGATCACCCTTTTGTGTCTGTCGTTTGTAGTCAGACGAAGGGGCTATTTGGAGGTGGAACCCTTTGAGCATCACACCACTCTGATGAAGAAAGGTACGACCAGTCCTTGACAGCCTTGTAGGTAATAGTAATGCGGCATTACAGGTGACATCATGAATAGTGTAATTTGGACTTCTTGACAATGCACATGTATGTTTGTTAATGCTCCATGGGCTCACAATGTAAATAATCATGTTGTGCATGACGTCTGACTCCTACAGAATATTGTGCCGCCTTGGGGTCAACACACATGTCCTTCTAATGTGCATCTATACTATTTGGCATATAGTTAGCTCATGCTTGTTATGTGTGTACCTGTATAGTGACCACACGCATGGGGTTTGTGAAGGCTAGAATACTATGTTGTGTGTGAGGTAGATGGCTTTGTCGCTGCTGTTTGGCTTTGAACACAGTAGGTGTTGTAGGTGTTGTCTACACCTGCTGACGCTGTGTGTCTTGTGCCCCACTTGTCCGTAAGGGCCCTGATCCAGTGACTGTGATCTGTGGTGATTACTGTGCCATTTTATTGTCAGTGACCCTGAGTGAGGCAGACACTCCTGCCTTCACATCCACATGTCACTTTGTGCCTTGCCGATGCCCTTGTGTTATGTGTTTGTTTAGCAATTTGTCACACTCCTCCTGCCGTCATGTCTTCACTCATTGCTGCTGCTGCATACACAGCCACCATGCAGCGCACACTATCCAGGAACACAGACACCTACAGGAAGACCCTCCTTCCATCCATTAATAGAGCATGCTCCTGCCACACCAAAACACAGACAACACCAGACATTCACCCTCATGCTATCACAAAGCTTGGAACTCAGCCATTGCTGCTGCTATGCCTGTGTGTGCAACACATACTGGCACGACTATGCAGATTCACATGACATTGGGTCTACGTACCACCAGGTCATGTGCCGTGTCCACCACACACACACCTTACATAGGCACAATATTGTACTGTGTTACCTTGTCAACACCACTAGAGCAAAAAACTGATAGCTTACAGTCACGTGCCAGTACACAACCTGCTCACACCACTTCAACATTGCTGTCACAGTCAGTCAAGTTGCCACATGGGACACACACCATGACCCTGTCTCTTGGGTGTGGTGTGATTTCCCCGTTCTGGTGTAGTTATTTGTCAGACGTGTGTAGTTGTTCTGTATGCGTTGCTCCCATTACGATAGTATAGTACTTGTAGCTCCATAGGGGTAGGTCACCTAATCAGGTGTGCTTGTGTAGAGTGCTACAGCCCATTGCCCACAGTCTGTCCTGCCACCCTTATCCTGTGCGCCATTCATCACATACACAGTAATGCATCATGCTAGCTCACATACCTGAGGACACAGTTGTAGGTACTCCCTACGTGGACTACTACTTTTGTGACACTGATATGTACACCTCAAAGTGACTCTCCTGGGCCTGCCTGCCTGTGATAGCAGTATTGGGATTCAAACCCCCCTCCAGCATTTACTGTCCCACACAGGTGTGTCTTACCATCCATGTATGTAGTTGTTGGGAATTTCTGACCAATGTTTGTCCTCACTCAGATTCTGATCCAAGTGTGTGGATGACTGCTGTTTGTTGTATACCCTTGCATTTTTTACATTTGCACACACATATACATTTATGCTGTTTCAAAGATTACTCACCAAATGCGTATGAGGTTTAGAATATTTATTGGGTGATCTTGTGCAGGAAACGTGAATAGGTGCTGTACAGAAAGCAGCCTAGGACGCTCCCGCGCCGCACGGCCACCAGCTGCTGCGTGTGCCTCCCCCTCCGCTGTGCCTTGCTGCCCGACTGCCGCCTCGTGACCACGCCCCCTCCCCAGAGCGGCGTGGTCCGTGATCGGCGCTCCGCTCCCTGTGCCCCTGGTGTTTATTTTTCTGTATTGTCTCAATAGAAGTGTTATTGCCATATCTGTTGTCTCTCCCGCTGTATTTGTTTACATTGTTGTTTCTCCCGCTGTTTTCCCTGTTCCCTCCTGCCTGTTGCCGCCCTCCGTCGTCCCTCCCCGCTCCCCGCTTCCCGCCTCCACCGCTGACCCCGCCCCTTTTTTCCTTCTGTTCCCTCCCCGCTCCCGCCTCCCAGCTGCTCCGCCCACCCGCGCACTTGGCCATATATGGCGACCGTGCGAACGCGCAGCGTTGACGCGCAGCGGGCGCGCCGATTGTGCGCCGAAGGCGCGCCAAAGGTAAGCCCGTCTGCGCCCGTCCGCGCCTGGACCGCGCCCAGTGCCAGGACCCCTGGCCCCCACCGACGGAAGCCGACCCGACGAACCTACAACGCCGCCGAACTCCTCGCACTCAACACCGGCGGCATCCCGGGATGTCACCGAGCCACCCCAAAGCACACCCACGGACCCTTCTGCTCCCACGCCTGCAAGTTCACCTGCACCCGGACCTACCCTGCACCAGCACCCGCCAAGCCGAACACCAGCAGCAACCACCTCAAGTGCATCCTGCTCAACACCCGCTCCGTCCACAGACACGCCATCGAACTCTGGAACCTCCTCGACACCACAGCCCCTGACATCGCCTTCCTCACGGAGACCTGGATGAACGCCTCCTCAGCGCCCGACATCGCCATCGCCATCCCAGAGGGCTACAAGATCACCCGAAGGGACCGCACCGCCAACCAGACGGGAGGAGGCATCGCCATCATCCACAGGGACACCATCCGCATCACGACCAACACCGACGACACCCTGACCACCGCCGAACACCTGCACTTCCAGATCCACACCGACCCGAAGACCACCCTCAGAGGCACCCTGATCTACCGACCCCCGTGACCACGCACACGATTCAGCGAGGACACCCCCGACTTCATCAGCCCGCATGCCCTCCCCTCCGCCGACTACATCCTCCTGGGGGACCTCAACTTCCACTTGGAGAACAACAGCGACCGGAACACCATCACCCTGCTCGACAACCTCGCCAACCTCGGACTCAAGCAGCTGGTGACCACCCCCACCCACCTCGCCGGACACACACTCGACGCCGTCTTCTCATCCAGCAAAGACATCGCCTTCAGCCACGCAACAGGACTCCACTGGACGGACCACAGCTGTGTCCACTTCACCTTCAAAAGAACGACGATCCACCACCACCAGCAACAGGTTGCCCGAAGAAGCTGGAACAAGATCACAGCCGAGCAGCTCACCGCTTCCCTGAGCCAGCACCCTCCTGCCGGCTCAGCGAACCCCAGCCAGGCTGCCGACAACCTCACGAAGTGGATCAGCGACTGCGCGGACGAACTCGCCCCTCTGAGGACCCCGCCCAGCAGACCCGGCAGCAGAAAAGCCCCATGGTTCACCGACGAACTCAAGAGCTCCAAGAAGAACTGCCGAGCCCTCGAGAAAGTATGGAGAAGGGAACCAACAATGGACAACATGACCACCCTCAAGCTCGCTACCCGGAAACACCACCAACTGATCCGCGCCACCAAGAAAAATGCATACAAGGACCGGCTGGACAACAACGCACACAACTGCAAGGAACTCTTCAACATCGTGAAAGAGCTCTCCAACCCCAACGCCGGAAACAACGACATCACCCCATCGCAAGACCTCTGCAACTCCCTCGCCTCCTACTTCCACAACAAGATCGCGGACATACACAACAGGTTCAGCATCCAACCGACGCACGCCACAACTGCAGCAACGCCACCCACCACCACCCTCCGCGCCTGGACTCCGATCAGCACCGAAGACACCGTCCGCACAATGAACTCCGTCCACTCCGGATCTCCGACCGACCCCTGCCCTCACCACGTCTTCAACAAGGCCGACGCTGTCATCGCACCCCACCTGCGGGACATTATCAACACCTCCTTCGACACCGCCACCTTCCCTGAGAGCTGGAAGCACGCCGAACTCAGCGCTCTACTCAAGAAACCTACAGCGGACCCCACCGAACTCAAGAACTACCGTCCCATCTCGCTCCTCCCGTTCCCGGCCAAAGTCATCGAAAAGACCGTCAACAAACAGCTGGCCGCCTTCCTCGAGACGAATGGATCCCTCGACCCCTCACAGTCTGGCTTCTGAGCCAACCACAGCACCGAGACCGCCCCCATCGCTGCCACCGATGACATCCGAGCCCTGATGGACAACGGAGAAACAGCGGCCCTCATCCTCCTGGACCTCTCCGTGGCATTCGACACTGTCTGCCACCGCACCCTAGTGCAGCGCCTCGGCAACATCGGAATCCAGGAGAAGGCACTGGAATGGATCACATCCTTCCTCGACGGAAGAACACAGAGAGTCCGCCTACCACCGTACAAGTCAGAGGCCACCGAAGTCATCTGCGGCGTCCCTCAAGGATCCTCGCTGAGCCCCACCCTCTTCAACGTCTACATGAGCCCCCTCGCGGCCATCGCACGCCAACACAACCTCAACATTATCTCCTACGCCGACGACACCCAGCTGATCCTCTCCCTGACCAACGACCCCTGCGCCGCCAGAGCCAACCTGCACGAAGGGATGAAAGAGGTAGCTGAGTGGATGACGACCAGCCGCCTGAAACTGAACTCAGACAAGACGGAGGTCCTCATCCTGGGCTCCTCGCCCTCCGCCTGGGACGACTCCTGGTGGCCCCCCGCCCTGGGCACCGCACCCAAACCGACGGACCACGCACGCAACCTGGGCTTCATCCTGGACTCCTCCCTCTCCATGACCAGACAAGTCAACGCCGTCTCCTCGTCATGCTTCAACATCCTGCGCATGCTACGGAAGATCTTCTGGTGGATCCCCACCGAGACCAGGAAGACTGTCACCCAGGCCCTCGTCACCAGCCGACTGGACTACGGCAACGCCCTCTACGCCGGAACCACCGCCAAGCTCCAGAAGAGACTCCAGCGGATCCAGAACGCCTCAGCCAGACTCATCCTCGACATCCCACGAAACAGCCACATCTCCGGACATCTGAGAGACCTGCACTGGCTCCCCGTCAACAAAAGAATCACCTTCCGTCTCCTCACCCACGCACACAAAGCCCTACACGATCAAGGCCCGAGCTACCTCAACAACCGAATCAACTTCTACGCTCCCAAACGCCACCTCAGATCGACCAGCCACGCCCTCGCCGCCGTCCCCCGCATCCGAAGAGCGACAACAGGAGGAAGGTCCTTCTCCTACCTGGCCGCCAAGACCTGGAACTCCCTCCCGACCGACCTGCGCCTGACCCAAGACCACCTCTCCTTCAGGAAGAAGCTCAAGACCTGGCTGTTCGAGCAGTAACGGCACCCCCCCCTCCCTAGCGCCTTGAGTCCCTACGGGTGAGTAGTGCGCTCTATAAATGTCTTGATTGATTGATTGATTGATTGAGAAAGAGGTGGAATCCAAAGTTCACTTCTGGAGATGAGATGCCTTACAGTTTCAGTAAACAGATTTCAGGCAACAGTGCCTGACATCATTGGGCAGACTGTGACCAGCAAGTCCATGTGGGAGAGTCTCATAGGGGATGCTGTTGCACCCAGGGGCAATATGCCAGGTCCAGTGTCCTGGGAGATGTCCATGGCCCACTGGCCCTCAACGTCTTCGCCGTGGACGACCCACCTTCCTTGGGGGACCCTCATGTGCAGGCATGGACGGTGTATGGGACGCTACGTCAGAGGGTTCCTCCTCCTCCTCCTCCCTTCCTGTGGCTGATGTTGCACTTTGCCGTGATGTTGCTGGCCTTGTGACACAGGGAGGGGGCTGCATGTTGGCAGCCATCTGACGTAGCATATGGCAAATGTCCCGATGCACCATCAAGAGCTGAGCCTGGTGTGCCTCCACCCGTCCATAATGCAGGTCTTGCCTGGCTATTTGCTCTGCCTGCTGTTGTCTGACCTGGTTGAGGGCCTCCGCAAGCTGGATTACCTCCCTGGTGTCCCGCCGGTATGCCTCCAGGATGTTAGCGAGTTCAGGCATACCGGGTGCTGCAGCTGACTGTCCAGATTCTCGCCTCCGCCTTCCGCCACTCCCACCACCCTGACCCACATGAGCACGGCCTGCGATTGAGGGCACATCCGATCGACGGGCCCCCCCGAGTGTTGGCAGGGTGGAGGTTGTCACCAACCTCAAGGGTGTCCCTCATTTTCAGACTGGCTCTCTTGTGAATCATGGGCAGGGCTCTGACCTGTCTGCTGGGATGTGGTGGGAATGGGTCTGGTGGTTGGCTGAGATGTAGCTGGTACAGTTGCTGCAGGGGTTTGGGATCCAGAGGAGCCAGGTTGGTTGGGGTCATCCACAGTGCATTGAGGGACGGCGCTGGTGGTGGGGTCTGGGTCCTGCTGAGCCTGGGACTGGGATCCTTGTCCCCCCTGGCTGGAGGGGAGCTCTGCGCGTTGCTCTGTGTGTGGGAGAGACAGACACTGTTAAGGCACTATCAAGTGACATGTTGTTTAGTTATCCATTATCAGCATCACAGTTCCACAAGCTTTACATTGTTGACATTGTTCAGTTGTGTATGTAGTGGTAGAAAAATGAAATGTACGATGGGGTATTTACATTCTTCCAATCTCTTGACAATGACTGACACAGTCATTGCTGTGTCTTGTGTTGGCGGCACCACACGTGTTAAGCATTGCTCAGTTTCACGCTACATCCAGGATACGGTGTAAATCCTTATGTCTGCGTCAAGCAGGCACAGAGTTTAGATGCAGCATGTTGATGTAAGAGACAGAGCATCATTATTTAGCATGTCATCTACTACTTTGGATGTCTTTTGCTGTTCCGTGCTGGCCAAACAATGCCAACACCCCTGGACCTGTACACCCACTTCTAGATCATGGCTTTAGAACTTGGCACTTCTCTAAGATGCATCACCTTGTCAATAACCATGTCCACGTTGGTACTTAAGTGCATCCACAAAGTTCATGAGATGGGGCACGTGCATTGTTTGAGAGGCACAATGGACTGGAGCTTCTGCTATGTGCATGTATGAGTTGTATGCATATTCATATGAGTGAGTGTTTTGTTGTGGTACATGACAATTGGAACAGTGTTGCAATCCAATGCCTGTCCCCAGGGGATGAGTTTCTGTAAGGGGTGTGTACAACAGGGCATGCTATTACTTTGCTTGTGAATTGCAAGCGGCCATCGTTCATGATTTGGCTGTCCCCTCATGTGGCATGCTGCCATATTCGTGGATTTGTGTTGGTGCACAGGATGTGTGACCTTGTCCTGGTGTTTGTGTTTGCAATGATCACAGGAGGGACTTGTGCTGCCTACACCTGTGCCCATTGTGTACTACAGAGCTTTCCGAGATGTGTGTCCTGACACAGTACAGTGTTGACTGCAAATGGTGGGTGTCTTGCAGGCACATACCAGATGACTGCTGGTACTTGTGAGACATCCCTTAACATTCTGCTCTATGGTGTTTGTGAGGCCTGTGCAGTGCTTGTGTGCAACTGTGTGTGTGCCCCAGGGAGGTGCGTTGAGGTGACAGAGGGAGGAACACTGATTGATGGAGACAGAGGGAGACAGAGGGAGACAGAGGGAGACAGAGACAGAGGGAGACAGAGGGCGACAGAGGGAGAGGGAGACAGAGGGAGAGGGAGACAGAGGGAGAAGGCGACAGAGGGAGAGGGAGAGGGAGACAGAGGGAGAGGGAGACAGAGGGATAGGGAGACAGAGAGAGAGGGAGACAGAGGGAGAGGGAGAAAGAGGGAGAGGGAGACAGAGGGAGACAGAGGGAGAGGGAGACAGAGGGAGAGGGAGACCGAGGGAGAGGGAGACAGAGGGCGACAGAGGGAGAAGGCGACAGAGGGAGAGGGAGACAGAGGGAGAGGGAGACAGAGGGATAGGGAGACAGAGGGAGAGGGAGACAGAGGGAGAGGGAGACAGAAGGAGAGGGAGACCGAGGGAGAGGGAGACAGAGACAGAGGGAGACAGAGGGCGACAGAGGGAGAGGGATAGGGAGACAGAGGGAGAGGGAGAGAGAGGGAGAGGGAGACAGAGGGAGAGGGAGACAGAGGGAGAGGGAGACAGAGGGAGAGGGAGACAGAGACAGAGGGAGACAGAGGGCGACAGAGGGAGAGGGCGACAGAGGGAGAGGGAGACAGAGGGAGAGGGAGAGGGAGACAGAGGGATAGGGAGACAGAGGGAGAGGGAGACAGAGGGAGAGGGAGACAGAGGGAGAGGGAGACCGAGGGAGAGGGAGACAGAGAGGGAGACAGAGGGATAGGGAGACAGAGGGAGAGGGAGACAGAGGGAGACAGAGACAGAGGGAGAGGGAGACAGAGACAGAGGGAGACAGAGGGAGAGGGAGACAGAGGGAGAGGAGACAGAGGGAGAGGGAGACAGAGACAGAGGGAGACAGAGGGTGACAGAGGGAGAGGGCGACAAAGGGAGAGGGCGAGGGAGACAGAGGGAGAGGGAGACAGAGGGAGAGGGCGACAGAGGGAGACAGAGGGAGAGGGAGACAGAGGGAGACAGAGACAGAGGGAGAGGGAGACAGAGAAAGAGGGAGAAAGAGGGCGACAGAGGGAGTGGGAGACAGAGGGAGAGGGAGACAGAGGGAGACAGAGACAGAGGGAGAGGGAGACAGAGGCAGAGGGAGATAGAGGGCGACAGAGGGAGTGGGAGACAGAGGGAGAGGGAGAGGGCGACTGTGGGAGAGGGTGACTGTGGGAGAGGGCAACAGAGGGAGAGGGCGAGACAGGGATGGAGACAGGTAGTTTGTGCTTGCTCTCTTGCTACACTGCCTTACTGTGTCACAAAATGATGCCTCTCTGAAAGGTGTGTCAGCAAAATTAAAATTTTTAGAAGCTGTGGTCTACTATCTTGTGTGATATTTCCCTACCCCTGTGCATTGGGCATTATGCTTGTGTGTGTCCCTGGGACATATGGGATGAGAGCAGCCTCCTACCCTACACATTCCACCCTTTGTGCCTCCCCCTTGCAACTACCCCCATTTGGTAGTGTACTGCTGGGACTCATGCCCACCCACCCCATGCTGCTGGGCACTGTTGTTAGTCTACACATGTAACTTGTGTTTTTTGTACACTCACTAGACTCAACGGCTCCTTCTATTCCATGTACTCCCACCGGTGGCAGCAGGGCAACGACCTTCTCCTCCCAGGGATGGTATACAGGAGGTCTGCGGGGACCACCGCCTCCAGTGTGGAGTGCATTGGCGTAATCCTGGTCCATCTTCTTCTTGACCATCCTCCGCAGATCGCACCACCTGTTCTGGCATTCCCCCCTGGTGCACCTGATGAGTGCAACAGCATTGACCCGGTCTACGATCCTCTCCCACAGGCGTGTTCTTTCTGCCATGCTGGTCTGTCTGACCAATGCGCCAAACAGCTGCGGCTCGACTCTGATGACTTAATCTGTAAGTATCTCATTCTCCGGGTTAGTGAACTTTGGATTCTTGGGTGTGGTCATGGTGTGGAGTGTATGTGATTGAGGTGTTGATGGTGTGTATGAATGAGGGTGTGTGGGTCTGATTGTGAAGGGGGTGGTGTGGGTGTAGATGAGATAGAGTGTATGTGTGAAGGTATGTGGCTGCAATTGTTTGTATGCTCTCTGTTTCCTCGCAAGAATGTGTATGTTGCAAAGGATGATGGGTTGTATGTGTGGACCCTTTTATTGGTCAAATGGTGGGTGTGGCTTATATTGAATTGGTGGTATGTGTATTATATGGGGTGGGTGTTGGTGTTGTCCTCTGTTTGGCTGTTTGGCTGTGACCAGGACATTGATTGTCAAAGGTGTGTACACAGGAGACATGTTCAGTGTTGTAGTGCGACTCGTTAGCAAGGTCCTTGTGGTCGTTTGGGTGTTGGCGTTATGTGTGCGTGCGGTACTTGTGCGTGCGATTGACTTGTACGGGCCGTTGGCGGGTGGGGGGGTTCGCGTAGGCTTGTTGGGGGGGTGTGCGTGCGGTACTTGTACGTGCGATTGACTTGTACGGGCCGTTGGTGGATGGGGGGTTCGCGTAGGCTTGTTAGGGGGGTGTGCGTGCGATTGAGTTGGACGTGCCGTTGGCGGGTGGGGGGGTTCGCATAGGCTTGTTGGGGGGTGTGCGTGCGGTACTTGTACGTGCGATTGACTTGTACGGGCCGTTGGCGGGTGGGGGGGTTCGCTTAGGCTTGTTGGGGGGGTGTGCGTGCGGTACTTGTACGTGCGATTGAGTTGGACGTGTCGTTGGCGGGTGGGGGGGTTTGCGTAGGCTTGTTGGGGGGGGTGTGCGTGCGGTACTTGCGCGTGCGATTGACTTGTACGGGCCGTTGGCGGGTGGGGGGGTTCGCGTAGGCTTGTTGGAGGGGTGTGAGTGCGGTACTTGTACGTGCGATTGAGTTGGACGTGCCGTTGGCGGGTGGGGGGTTCGCGTAGGCTTGTTGGGGGGGTGTGCGTGTGGTACTTGTACGTGCGATTGACTTGTATGGGCCGTTGGTGGGTGGGGGGTTCGCGTAGGCCTGTTGAGGGTGTGTGCGTGCGGTACTTGTACGTGCGATTGAGTTGGACGTGCCGTTGGCGGGTGGGGGGGTTCGCGTAGGCTTGTTGGGGGGGTGTGCGTGCGGTACTTGTACGTGCGATTGACTTGTACGGGCTGTTGGCGGGTGGGGGGGATCGCGTAGGCTTGTTGGGGGGGTGTGCGTGCGGTACTTGCGCGTGCGATTGACTTGTACAGGCCGGTGGCGGGTGGGGGTGTCGCGTAGGCTTGTTGGGGGGGTGTGCGTGCGGTACTTGTACGTGCGATTGAGTTGGACGTGCCGTTGGCGGGTGGGGGGGTTCGCGTAGGCTTGTTGGGGGGGTGTGCGTGCGGTACTTGTACCTGCGATTGACTTGTACGGGCCGTTGGCGGGTGGGGGGTTCGCGTAGGCTTGTTGGGGGAGTGTGCGTGCGGTACTTGTATGTGCGATTGAGTTGGACGTGCCGTTGGCGGGTGGGGGGGTTGGCGTAGGCTTGGGCGAGGGGTATACGTGTAGTATGTGTTGATGGCACTTGCTGTGAGGCGAATGTTCCGTACGAATCAATGTTAATGCGTGAATACTTTGGGCCGTACGAATCTCGGTCAGGCTTTTCGTACCGAATCGTAATTGTGAGTTTGTACGGCCTGGTAACGAATCGTACGGTAGTATTCACGAGGCTTATTCATACGGGTCAACGACTGTGGTTCGTACGGTTCGGAGTTCGGACGGTAGTTTCCCATTCGTACGGATTCGGCTACAAATACGAATCGTATGGCGGATTTTTTTTCCGGATCGGAATCGGCCCCTGTGTATTTTACTTTTATCACTACTACATTTCTCATAAACAGAATTCAACAATGAACAGAATCTTTTGTCCCGATTTTCTACAATTTGCTGTTGCAAACTTTCAAGAAAAAAAACCAACATTAACAACTACATTAGCATAGCAGTTGACACCACAACTATTTTCAAACCGATAACCAACATTCTCTTCAGCACTTTCCTTTCTCTTTTTGCTTGCAGGCACAACTTCATCTTGTTTTTTTTCCTTCTCTACAGTTTCACTACAGATATTCTCAAATCTTCTTCTTCTACATACCAACACACGCTTTTCAAATACTGGATATTGACCTAAATTGGGCGCATATTCTCTTCTTAACCTATTATACTCTTTCACACAATTTGCATCTCCACAAACCTTTGTCTCATCAAAGTCAATCAAGTACAATCCAGATAAAGTTCTGACTCGAGACAAAGCAACATATGCCATCCCCTCTTCGAACACGGTACTTCCAATATTCACTAAAGCACTATCTACACTTAAACCTTGAGATTTATGAATGGTAACCTCATATGCCAAAGAAACAGGAAACTGTTTTCTGCAGACATACAAATCTTTGACAACCAAAAATTGAGCCGCAGAACGACTAAGTTGTTCTACTCCAGCAATTTCATCAAATTTGATTTTCAAAAATTCAGTCCCACCTCTATTTACATAATTAACAAAATCAACAATTTTACCCATTGCTCTATTTACTAAACCTTTTTCCACATTCAAATTATGTCGTAAAAATACCATACAGTTTACACATGCATATCAATTCTTTTCTAAACCAGCAGTTTTACTTATCGATTTCTCTAAAGAATCCAATTTCCTCTTCAACTTTTCACTCAAAATAATAGTGATTCCTTCATGTTCTATTTTATCAATTGCTTCCAATTTTATAATTTCTTCATTTTCCAACTTTAACATTTCTTCATTGAATATACCACATTCACGCAGTGTTGGCATTAAGCAGATTACAGATTTGTTTTCTGCAATTCTCAGGTATATTTTCTCTGGGACAATATTTTCATTTGGAAACAAATTGGAAAGTAATCGTCTCTGTAAAGCTTGTTTGCCATGTTCGCTCATTATTCCAATTCTTATATCTTGAAGAATAGTTCCATAATCAGCATCATTTGCCTGTCGCATATTTGTAATACGTTCCTTATAATGAAAATATGACCAAATGTTTACATTTCCAATGCTCCCCAAAGACTTTCTAGTATCTTCATGCACCAGTGTTTTAAACACTGGTTGTCCTTTAACAGGAGTAAGTTGTAGAAGATCTCAAAAAACTATGACGTGTTTTCCTCCGAATAATACGTCATACTCTGTTTTAAGAATTTTCTGCATTCTTGAATGCACAAAGGCAAGCATTAAGTTTGATACCATGCTTACCTCATCATTAATGAGAAGTTTCATTTTCCTCAACACTCTTGAAACTTCACAAGAAGCTTCTCCAGATAGCTTGTGGTATTCTAATTTGTTTTCATGCTCTACTGGTAGCATTAATAAACAATGTAAAGTAATTCCTTTAATATTGTGTGCTGCTAATCCAGTTGGAGCAGTGACAACACAAGACAAATGCGACTCAGTTGTTTTCTGTAGAAAAGTTGTGATTACTTTAATTAAAAAACTTTTGCCTGTTCCAGCTTGTCCACTCACATACATTCGGATAGGTTCAAATGATGAGCAAGAGCACTCTTTCTTCTCATGAAGTAATCCATGCTGAATCTGTTCTCTCACTTGCTCATATATTTCTTTCTGCTCAAGATTTAGTTGTTCTTCCAAGTTTCCTACGTTTGTTACATCTTCTTGAGCTTGATACATTGCTGTTTCCACCTCTTCCATAGCAGTTGCTGCTTCATTTTGAACAATTGGTTCTCCTAGTGGGTTCTGACTCAATGGAGCAGAACTTTGACTGTCTTGAGAACTATCTCTAGCAATCTCAGCGGCACTTGTAGCTTCATGCTCAAATTCGTCGTTCAACATTTTCACATAATTAACAAAAACAGGACATTCTATAGTATCTTTAGTTGCATTGAAGGAATCTTCATAGCTCTCGAAATCTCTAAGTAATTCCAATTCTGAACGCCATGGCTTGAAAAGATGCGAAAGAGCTAAATAGTAAAGTTCCCTTTTGTCAGATGTTTCGCAACTCAGTTTATGGTGATTAATCAAATGTCCTTTTCTTTCTTTCACCAGACATCCTTCAGAACCAATCACAGCATATATACACCATTATTTGATGTTTTCTGTAATATTCCATTTAAAAATATAGTTTTGCAGTACTTTATAGAGACAAATGTTCTCAAGATGATGACTTCTATTTGAATAATATGTATCCAACATATTTGTGTTCACAATATCTGTACTTTCTGGTTCTTTTTCAGCTAAATATTCAATTTCTTGTACAGATTTAAGTACTCGGTTTCGTGTTACAGCAAGACCTAGACTCACCCAAATGATTCTTCTAGATTTGGAGTACAGACTTGCTGATGATAGGCGATCCGAGCATTCACACGCTCCAATTTCTCGATGAGATAACATCTTCAAACTGTAACTGTATAATTTCTTACTTAGACTCTTCTCATGGGAAATCTCTTCCCACATTTCCTTCAATTCCATCTTTTCTGACTTTGTTATCTACGATGTCACATATCGAGCAACAGCAATGGAATTGTCTGCAACATATTGAATATACATATTAGCATTCCACATGGACAAAATGACTGAGTTATAGTCATTTATGTATTTTGACTTCATTTCTTCTTAAGTTGTAGGTATTTTCTGGAGACTTTCTTGTGATAGTATGTCGCAAAGATGACATAAAACTGTTCACTCTTCCTTTCGATATTACAGGTCGTGGAAGGCAAAACAGCATTTGGTGTAGAATTTGTCCATAGATTTGTACTTTCGACAACAGTATTTCCCACAACGATGGCTTTGGAATCGTAAGACTTGTTGTCTTAAGTCCTTATCTTGTGTACTTTTGGGTACATCACATGGAGCATATTCTTCAATAAAAGACAACACAGTATCATCTGAGTCTGTTCCAAAGTTGCATCTTTGATCCATAATAGCCTATGTATGTGAGGAGTACCTCTCGCTTGATACTCCTTTCTCCAAAGGAAATCCAGAACCTCTCCAAGAGGAGGATTTTTTTATTGGTGATAAAAGACATCATAGCTTCGAATCTATGATTAAAATACCTGCATACATTAAGAGGATCCAAAGATCACAAGTGTCTTGTATTCGATATTTAGTATGTTTGGATTTGCCTCTCGAAGAAATTGAAGTAAATCATCCCAAGCATATTCAGCACAGCTTTGAGTAATGAACCATGTAGGAGTTCCTAAGTTCCTTATCATACATTTGAGTTCTCCTTGACGATGGTATCAGTACTCATTAGTACTACGCTGACATGCCATCAGATTAATCAGCTGAGATTCCAAAACATTATCTTTCTGCTGTACTTTATCCATACATTCCTTTGCCGAAACATTTTGCAGATGTACACCTGTTTTCAATATATGGTTTACTGCATATGAAAGTCGAGACAAATCACTCTCAAACAAAAGATGAAACAAATATGGAATACATTGTCGAAATCTTGGATCTTCTGCATATAATCTTGATGTCCGGTATTCAGATGCAGGAATCTGACAGGTTGTTCATCATATTGTCCTCCTTTTCCTGTAGGAAACAACTGAGGGAAACAATGAGCTTCCAAGCTTTTTTCCAATACATTAATGGGACTTCCTTTTGCTTCTTTCATTTGGAATAATTCTATAGCATTCCCCATCATTTCTTTGGAATGCAAAGGATGACACTGTAATGTTCGTAGATTTCTTCAGTTCTGAACACATCCACTTTTTCAATTTGTCCAGATGGCAAGTCACTATCTTCTTGTACAGTTATTTCTTCTTCTCCCACAGACACATTTTTGTAATATTGATTATTTTTTACCCGATACAACGTTGCCTTTTTCACTTTCCTAACATCCACTAATTCTTGCCAGATTTTCTTACTCTTAGTAGGAACGCCATTACCAAGAATAACTAGAGGTTCATCCTCTACTTTTTCTATACCAATAGTTTCAATATTTTTCTTTAAATCTATAGGCAAATATACAACTCTTCCCTTTAATCCTCTCTGTAAATCTGAAGAGGCAATTTTCCTGTCTTAGGCTCCATACAAACAATAGCCTGAAATGGATGCACACATTGAATAAGAATTGACTCATAGGTATTTAAATCCATCAGTTCAGAAGGAATATTTACCAACTCAAGATTATTATGCACAGCTCTAGCAGGCATTTTGTTCTCATCTAATTTGTTATAATATTATTTACAAATAAGCTGATCAGAACCCAAATCAAAACAATTCTCAACCAACAAATAATTTGCAAAATCCTTCCACTCATTATTATTTTCCTTTTTCACTTTTTAACACCTTGGCTGCTTGAGATATTTTCCTGCTGTGCTGGACCATAATAGAAATGGGTGTTGGGCATGACGAGCTCAGCTCGTCATGAGCACACGAGCACTGTGCCCCATGACGAGCTGAGCTCACCATGAGCACAGAAGGGATTAAATACAAATCAACACTCCTGGTCGGATTTTTATAATGAATTCGTCGACAACAGATACAAGAATAATTTGGCCTTTCACCTGAAATTACCTTAAACTTTATAATTTCGTGCTCAAAATTTTCTACACTGCAATGTTCTACATTCTCTTCCACATTTTCTTCTATTAATGTCTCAGTTTCTACACTGTCTTCCTGAGGACCAAAGTAACTAATCTGAATTTCATCACAAACATTTGTTACATCTGATACAGATCCACGCAAAAGAGCACTGTTCAACTTTTTTAACATTAATGCTGGACTTTTTGCATAATACAATGTTCTCACTAATTTCCTCATTTCAGAATGATGTACTGCTACCATCCTGAAATGGTCAAAAACACTTCAACATACTTTTTTAGAAACACAAGCCAGAGAATGACCTTGCAAACCAGTATTTTCTCTCACTATGCAATGGTCTAGTCCTTGCAACATCTTAATCTTTTTTTTAACACTTTTCTTAGTATAGGTACGTAAGAAATTGTGTAAAAAATCAATAGATTCTTGCCGCACACTGCAAATACTACTACAATTCCAAGTGTACACTGGAGCTTTAGAACGTCTCCCTAAAACTTCACAAGCTAACACCTCTTCTGCCTTTCTAGGAACAATTTTCTCTTTTTCAATAGGGCAACCTTTTCTAACCTCATAAGCATGACCACTAGTGTCAACTGCATGCAACAAATCATTACTCTGAAGATAACTTTCTTCATTAAAAAAAGGTTCAGAACTTGAACTATGTTTCCATGCACCCAAAAAAAACTTACAAAAATTACTTCTGTCAATTACTCTTCTCCACTTACTTTTGGCCTTCATTAAATGGATTGGCTTATCTAGTGATCTAACTCTATTGATTACTAAAATAAATTATTTTCTTTTTAATTCCAAAGCTTTCTGAAGTACATTTTCAATTCCTTTCTTCTTCTTCTTATAAAATACTGTTTTTTTCTTACACACCTTAATTTCTTTAATTAAATTTGATTTTCCATGATTGTTCTCTTTGTTTCTATTTATCTTTTTTGTTGCTGATATACTAGTAACATTTTCTGTTTGTGCACAGTACTCTTAGGGGCCCATTATGATGTCGAGCGGATTGCCCCCACCAGGCTGGCGGTAGCCACCGCCAGCCTGGCAGGGGCAATCCGCCAGACATCCGCA
This sequence comes from Lissotriton helveticus, assembly GCF_964261635.1. Classification (NCBI taxonomy): domain Eukaryota; kingdom Metazoa; phylum Chordata; class Amphibia; order Caudata; family Salamandridae; genus Lissotriton; species Lissotriton helveticus. Next base: position 777,487,532 of record NC_136063.1, on the reverse strand, counting down.
TTTGTAATCCCCCCCGCCATATTAGTATGGCAGGGGGGACCTCGGCGGACGGAAAGACCGTCCTCCGCTTTTCCGCTCCGGTCGCCTTGCGGCCGGGGCAGAAAAGGAATAATATGGTGGCGGTGTCTATCAGACATCACCAGCTATTTTATGATGGGCAATTGTGGATGCCTTTCCGTGGCGGCGGCATGTGGAGAATCCCTGCGGGGGCCTGTTGCGGGCCCCCAGGGACTCCGGGGGGGGGGTGGGGGTGCACATGGGGGGTACCTATGGTACCCCCCAGCAGTTCCATGCACAGCATGGCAGGCACCGCATGGTGCCTGCCATGCTGTGCATGGAAGTGAACAGCATGCTTTCCTGCCATTGTGGCGGGCGGTGCTAAGTGCACCGCCCGCCACATTGGTAGGAATGCGGGATGCGCCCGCCACTGTGGCGGGCGCATCCTAATGCTGCCGACGGGATCCCGCCCTTATGGCGGGCGGTCCCTACTACCGCAAGGATAGCGGGTGGGCAAAGTCCGCCCGCCATCCTGAGGCCTTTAGTCTTTAATATTTTCCTCAAAAATGTTTTCCTTGTCTTACCAGGACTTTCTTTCTCTTTGTTAACATATTCCTGTTTATGCAAATCTTGTTGAAGACTTCTCTTCAAATACACACGTTTCTTTCGTTGTTTCCGCTTTTCAACCTTAGTAGGCATCATATAGTTTTTTCAGTATCGATAAACAGAATCTATAACAAAAAAATATATATAACATTACAAAAATAAATATATCAAATATTCTATTATATTTCTTACAAGAACAGAGGGAGGATTATGAGGAAAAACCTTGGACTATAAAAATAAAAGGACTCACAACAAAAGAAGAAATAGTATGAAACAAGGGAAAATATAATAAAAACAGAGAGAATACATAGACACTGCAATATAACAGAATAAAGGAAGTATGGATAAACTGGAAAGTATGAATAGGTAAGGGAGAGTATGAAGAGAAAGATGGAAATATAAGAAGAACAAAGAGTATAAGAAGAAAAAAAAGAGAGTAAGAGGACAGAGGGGACACTATAAGAAGAGCGAGAAAGACTAAAGAAAAAAAGAAGGAACATGTGAAAAAAACGCAACTATAAGAACAAAAAAGTAATACTAGCAAAGGACACTATGTATAAGGACAGAGAGAACAGTACCAGAAGAAAGCACGAATATTGTCAGGAAAAGTGGAGCAAAGGGAAAAAAGGGGTAAAGAAGAACAGAGGATACAGTCTGAAGTCAAAAGAAGGAGTATAAACAGATGGAGGATTATATAGACTGAAAAGTGTATGACGAAAGATGCAAAAGTATGATAAGACAATCAAATATAAAGAGAGAGGTCAGTATGAAAAGACAGAGAATATGAGGAAAGTGCTGCAGAGTGTATACAGTGAATCAAGGAGCAGTAACAGATGTGAGCAAACAATATGAACAGATTTAAGAAGTATAAACAGAGGACGGAAAATAAAAATAGAAAAGAAATATGAAGAATCAGTGGAAAATATGAACACAGACAGAAGGAATATAGGGCAAAAGCCAAAATAAGAAAAACTCACTAGTAAGAGGACACATTAAGAAGAGAGAGGAGAATATGAAAACAGGGAGCAGTATAACAACAGGGGGGAAAATAAGGAGAAAAATGTCACAATAATAAAAGACGACAATATTAGTAGAGACTGCAAAGTATAAGAAAAGACAGAAGAAATGTGAGAACAGACACAAGAGTATTAGAAGAAAAAGAAAAGTATGAGAAAACAATAGGGAATACCTGCAAAGAACATCAAGAATAAGAACAAACATAGAATATAACAACAGAAGAGTATATATGAAGAAAGATGAAGGAATGTTAAAAGACACAGAGACAAAAATATAGAGAAAATACACACATAAAGGAAGACTGACCGTATAAGCAGAGAGAGACTACTACGAGAAGACAGTAACAACTATGACGACAGTGGTCAATATAAAGACAAAAGACAATATAAACAGTAGGACAAACATGCAAAAATAGGAGCAAGTATGAAAAAAAAGTATAAAAAGAGAACAGAATATAAAGAAAAGAAGATAGTATAATGAGAGAGGAAGGAGTAAGACAAGAGAGGTGTGAGTATGACAACAGAGTTCCATATTATCAAGGCCAGGTGTTAAAATTATCGCCATTTTATCGGCAGAAAACTGCCGATAAAACGGCGATAATGGGCTTGATAATACGCCCTTGTTAATTCCCATAGAGGCTCATGTTAACACCATAACATGGGCTTCTATGGGAATTAACAAGGGCGTATTATCAAGACCATTATCGCCGTTTTATCGGAAGTTTCTTTATAATATAACGGCGATCATTTTAACACCAGGCCTTGATAATATGACCCAGAGCGTAGAAAATATGCAATAAGGAGTGAATATGGGAGCATATTATCAAGCCTGGGTGATACAATTATCGCATTTTATCGACAGGAAAGAACATCTAACAGGAGCTTCCATTGGAATTCCATAGAGCATATTATAAAGCCCATTATCGCAACTTCATTTAGTTTCCTGTCGATAAACTGGCGATAATTTTAACGCCCAGACTTGATGATATGCCCCATAGGGGCATATTATCAAGAACCGGTTTTAAAATTATTGCCGTTTTATCGGAAGGAAACTGCCGATAAAACGGCGATAATGGGCTTGATAATACGCCCCTGTTAATTCCCATAGAAGCCCATGTTCTGGTTTTAACATGCGCTTCTATGGGAATTAACAAGGGCGTATTATCAAACCCATTGTCGCTGTCTTATCAGCAGTTTCCTGCCGATAAAACGATGATAAGTTTAACACCGGTCCATGATAATATGGCCCATAAATCCTTAATGTACACATGCACAGTGTGATATTACACAAAAAAATCAGACAATGTATTTTAATATTTACTACTAAAAAAAGTTTAACGGACTAAACATATTCCATATATATAATTACTACATATCAGTGAACAACACTGACACATTTTCCAAATACATACGCATTTTACTACATTATTTCTGCCACTATTTCATTAAAAAAAATAACACAATAAAACAACAAAGACGCACAAGGAGCTTCTAAATATGCCCAGACTATATACAGAGGGAGAGAATCGAGAAAGAAGACAGAACAGGGAGTATAAAAAAAAATGAACTAAGAAGAGAGAGAGAAGAAAATGAAGAGACAGAAAGAATAGGAGGAGAGACAAGAAAATATATACACAAAGAACGACAATGTCAGCACAGAGTACAATATAAGAAAAAGACAATAGTACAGAGACAGAGAAAAGAGTAAGAGGAGAGAGAGGGAACTCTAAAAACAGAGGCTACAAATTATTGAAAAAAGGGACAAATATAGGAGCATATTATCAAGGACCGGTGTTGAAATTATCGCCGTTTTTTCGGCAGGAAAATGCTGATAAAGCGGTGATAATGGGCTTCATCAGCCGTGGCCCGTGGAGGGAGTTGCGATGGGGCAGGCAGGCGGGGCGGGGGAGGGGCAGGGTGGGGGGTGATAAACAACATATTCTGTATGATTGCAGGTAAGTAAACAATTAAATTAATAAACGAAAGGGCATATTATCAAGGACCGGTGTTAAAATTATCGCTGTTTCATCAGCAGGAAACTGCCAATAAAACAGCGATAATGGGCTTCATAATACGCCCTTGTTAATTCCCATAGAAGCCTGTGTTCTGGTGAGAACATGCGCTTCTATGGGAATTAACAAGGGCGTATTATCAAGCCCACTATCGCCGTTTTATCGGCAGTTTCCTGCAGATAAAACTGCGATCATTTTAACACCGGTCCTTGATAATATGCCCAGAATTTCGTAGCGCGCCCTGCATCGCAAAATGCGATGCAGGGCACGGAATGAAGGGGCATATTATCAACAAAAGGCGATACATTATTGCCGCTTTTATCGGCAGGAAACTGCCGATAAAGCGGCGATAATGGGCTTGATAATAGGCCCTTGCAAATTCCCATAGCTGCCCAGGTTCTGGTGTTAACCTGGGCTGCTATGGGAATTCACGAGGGCATATTATCAAGCCCATTATCACCGCTTTATCTGCAGTTTCCTGCCGATAAAAGCGGCGATAATCTATCGCCTTTTGTTGATAATATGGCCCTTCGTTTTATTAATTTAATTGTTTACTTACCTGCAATCATCCAGATTACGTTGTTTATCACCCCCCACCCTGCCCCTCCCACGCCCCCCTGTACCACCGCAACTCCCTCCACGGGCCGCATCTGGGCTTGATAATACGCCCTTGTTAATTCCCATAGAAGCCCATGTTAACCCCAGAACATGGGCTTCGATGGGAATTAACAAGGGCGTATCATCAAGCCCATTTTCGCTGTTTTATCGGCAGTTTCCTGCCCATAAAAAGTCGATAATTTTAACACCGGTCCTTGATAATATGCATATCAGTGCCATATTACCTGTAAAGGGCGATACATTATCGCCGCTTTTATCGGCAGGAAACTACCGCTAAAGCGGCAATAATGGTCTCGATAATATATCCTTGTGAATTCCCATAGAAGCCCAGGTTAACACCATAACCTGAGCTTCTATGGGAATTCACAAGGATATATTATCAAGATGATTATCACCGCTTTACCGGCAGTTTCCTGCCGATAAAACCGGCGATAATGTATCGCCCTTAATTGATAATATGGCCATAATCCCTTAATGTACAGAGACGCACAAACTGATATTAAACAAACAAACATAACAGCATGCAGTATAGCGAAACACATTTACTACTTTAAAACGTTTAACAACGGACGAATATAGGGGCATATTATCAAGACAGGCGATAACATACATTATCGCCGCTTTATCAGCAGTTTTCTACCCATAAAGCGGCAATAATATTATCGCCTGTCTTGATATACCCCATAATTCCTTAATGTACAAAGATGCACCGCACACACTCCCATACAACTTATCAACTCACCTTTCAAATCGATTTGTAGATTAAGAAGAATACCACTCACACAGTGAATATTCTTATACAGAATCTCTTTCTATCACAGGTCCAAATTTCCTAGCCAAATTGCTTGAAAATATGTAACAATAAGCAACTGAAACAATTTGTGGAAGACAATATTATTTACAACATCTTCCAGAGTGGCTTCAGAGCTGGCAAGAGCATTAAAATGGCAATCTTGTAAATCATTGATAGAGCCCTACATTTTCCCTCTCATTTTACACATACATACATATAAATAACCAATTAAAATCCTGTACACATGAATTCAAAACAAAACACATTTCTATTGGTTTAACATTCCAAACCTTTTCAACTGACATAACCTTCCACCCTACCCCCAACAGATCATGCAAAAGTCAACTGTCAACAGAGGTCAAAAGTTCAGCACTGTATAAAACTCTGCTCCTCAACAAATTTAGACTATGCATAAGTACTTACTTATAAGTACCAATAAAGCAAAAAGGTCTCATTACATGCAACAAAGATATAAACACATAAACTTGATAAATATCTGTAAAAGACTTATTTTTAATTAATTTTTCTTGTTTACGTACGCTTATGGAACAACTTTTAAAATTCGCACTGTACGCGCACAATAAATATACCGTAAAAAATAAAATAGCATACATCACTCATTTTTTACAATCACCGGACACACCATCCACCAAGCCTCAAATATAACGTTCAAGACAGTAGGTAGAGCCCCAAATCCACCAAGGTACCAGCCAGCTCCCTGCATCATTCAGGAGCTGTAATTGCTTTTGGTCAGAGAAACTACCTTACATACTGCTCCCTCATACGAAAAACAATCTGCTTTCCTACTTCAAAGAGAACTCTCGCCCAACCATAGCAAACAACAGACTCCCACGAATAGGCACCCTATAACACTACAAGAGCCGACCCTCGGAGACGGTGCTCCCCAGGGCCATCAAAGGCTCAACAAAGGCCATCAAAGATTTTGAACTTAGCCATCATTGTAAATCCCCCTAAGCAGTCCTACGGGATCAGGAAGTCCTAAGGCAAATAGCAAACTTTTCCGATCAATCTACACACTCAATCTACACACACATACAAATAAATAAAAAATCACATTTATTCCCACATTAAATTCAAAACGAAACACACATTTATATTGCTTGAACTTTTGCACCCTTTCCAACTGACAAAACTTTCAACCCTTCCTCCATTACACAATCTGCCAGTTACCATAGAAACACTTCAGGGAACACCTAACTCAGCACACAGGTGAAAAGTTCATCATACATTGTTGCAAAATAAAACAGCAAGTATGCTTCACTTGAGAATATACCAGCTTATCTCATGTAACGTTCTTTGCTAACACTTATTATTAACCAATAAAAATCAGCCCTTTAAAACACAGAAACATTCATCGTAGCTTAGTGCAGAATGTTCTCGAACAACTAATCAATCCTTTTCTTTTTTCAAAACTGCATGTTGTCCACCATTATAGAACAAATCTCACTTTTCAAACTGTAACTTCATTTACAGAGACATTCAGTGTGCATCCAGACCTCTCTTCAAGATGCTTACAGTGTGGATTGTGGGACACAGCTATATTTTCTGGAGTTAAAGGTATGCACAACGGAAAGGAATTCACAAAAACCTACGTTTACCAAATGTAGACATTAAATGGATTGGACAGAGTGGGTTAAAGTGGCACCAATTGATTCCATTGGTGAAATCCTTTTTGCATTTCCAACACCCTGACCTCATAATTGTGCACTGTGGTGGCAATGACCTAGGCACTTTGACAGGGGTAGGTCTGGAAATGCTTATGAAGGACACCTTTGCACAATTGATGACACTGTTCCCCAAAACTGCATTTGTATATTCTAATATATGCCAAAGGCAGAAATGGAACTGGTCCAACCACTATTGTTAACGGATTGAAAAAGCTAGGAAACATGTGAATAAATCTGTTTCTGCCTTTCTCCGAGACTATCGAATGGGGTCAATTTACAACAACAATCTGCGTTATAATATGAATGACATCTATAGGAGAGACGGTGTACAATTTACAGATGAGGAGAACAGAGTCTTCCTCATAAACTTAAGACTCTGCATCGGTACTTACTTGTAGTTACTAAAATCTCCCAATAAACGCAACAGCTCTTTTTAGAGCTACAAAACACATAAACAAATACACTTCATAAATATCTAAAATTATTTATATTTTTCTTGCTTAGGTACGCTTACAGGACGACTTCCAATATTCCAGCTGTACGTTGTCCATACGTGCTTGGTACGTGTACGATAAATCTACCATGAAGAAAAATAACCTTTATACTAATTTTCTTTAATTCCGGGGACCCCATGCCCCGGGGCTCAAATCTAACGTTGCGGACCATGGGAACAGCCACAAGGCCTCCACGATCCCATCCGGCTCCCCACTTCCTGCAGGAGCCGGCATTGCTATTCCTCACAGAGAGCAGCTTACATGCTTACATTCTAATTTCAAACATGATTTCAACAGTTTGTTCTACATTTTATAAAATAATATAGTAATGCACGCTAAAGCAGAAAAGTCAGCACAATTATGATAGAATACAAAGTAGAAAATAAATATATATACTTCTGCACTCAACAAACTCGTAACCAGAGTACACAGTTTAATTTAAAAAAACACCCTACCACAACTAGTTTTTCAAACGCATTGTACAATAAAATGCGTCACAAAATAGGTTACATACATGGTGACTCTATAACATCACATAGAAAAAAGAAGGCCACTCTTACGCTACCAGGAAAACACAACAAAAGTACAAGGCCCAAACTTCCATTGTAGTGATTTCTTAGTTGCAGGTCTAGTTGTCAGATCGACACACACACTCCCTCATGGCTGGTATACACCCACACCACACCCATTCAGCGCATCAGTCACTACACATGTGACGCTATCTATAAAAAAGACGGAGCGCACGTGTTGTACGCCATTTTAGAGTTGTTCCCAAAGCACCGAACAAAGGGTACACTACTACATGAGTGGCCTCTTTGGTCACTGAGTTAGTAGTGCCCGAAGCACTGAGCGGGTAAAGAACCTGCGATGATGATGATGATGACGGGAGCACGAGTATGTTGCGAGCCATAGAGGTATAAAGACTCGGCAACACGAATGAGACTTCTTTGTTGGAGATCGTGACTACATCATGAAGAAACTCGTTTCCACAAAAGGTGAGCAGTGATACTTGAGTACGCTTCAGAAGGAGTCAAAGGGTTGTAGCTGACTACATACAAAAATGCGACTTAATATTTTAGACGAACGCATTCCTATATAATGTATTATTTACATATTTTTTTTTTTCCCAATAGCAGTAACATTTTTATAATCGCTGAAATGTCCGGAATATATTCACAATACAAACAGACATATTATCAAGGACCGGTGTTCAAATTATCGCCGTTTTATTGGCAGGAAACTGCCGATAAAGCGACGATAATGGGCTTGATAATATGCCCTTGTGAATTCCCATAGCACCCCAGGTTCTTGTGTTAACCTGGGCTGCTATAGGAATTCACAAGGACATACTACCAAGTACCAAGCCCATTAGAGCGCTTTATTGGCAGTTTCCTGCTGATAAAAGCGGCGATAACAGCCTTGGCCGGTAGTGGGAGTACCGGCCTTGCCGTGATGTGGGGAGGGGCAGGGTGGGGGGTAGTAATGTATGAAATACGGACATTAAGAGGTGAGTAAACATAAAAATAAATAAAACGAATTTCGTTGCTTGCACTGCATCGCATTTGGTGCCAGGAACACTGCACTCGTAAAACTGTAGTGTTACCTTTATTTGTGAAAGGAGAGAGTGCCATATTATCAAGCCTTGGCGACAAAATTATTGCCACTTTATCGACTGGAAAGTGCCGCTAAAGTGGCGATAATGGGTTTGATAATATGCTCTATGGAATTCCAATCGAAGCTCATGTTAGATGTGAAGGACAGCTAACATGAGCTTCGATTGGAATTCCATAGAGCATATTATCAAACCCATTATCGCCACTTTAGCGGCACTTTCCTGCCTATAAAGTGGCGATAATTTTGTCGCCCAGGCTTGATATTATGGCCCAGAGTGCGTAGTGTACAGCAGCTTCTCCGTAAAATCTATAATCACCTCCAAGCAGTGACAACAGATACGTTACATCAGTCTGACAAACAGATCCACAACCTTATTACGCCACTTTTGAGTCACTTTTAACATGGGTAAAGTGACTCAAGGAGCTTGTAAATCTACGTCTGACTTTTCAGGAAAAAATCTCAACTCCAGACCCTGCAACACAGTTTTAATGTTGTTTCCTCTCTCTTTCTTTCTCTCACTCTCTGTGACATCATTTCTCTTTCTCTCTTAAACTTATAGACACCGCTGTCTGCTTGGACGTGTAGAAGAATTGGTAAAAAGAAGTTGTGAATTCAACTGGCTGAAGTGTTTGGCCGCAGTGTTTATACAACGGTAAACACAGAGGCCTAGATCTACAAAGCCTTCATAGCAATGCATTAGAAATAAGTCGGCATTACAATCCGTTATGCCACTTTTGCGTCAGTAACGCAGTAGACACTTCCATATAGACACCACTTGAACGCGGCACTATAACAGAAATTAAATGTACGAGGCACACTGCACACGTAAAACCGTAGAGTTACCAAGACTTGTAATGCTTCAGCTCATTTACTCACATCTACATAATTCTAAACTCTAATATTCTTTTTTGCTTTGCAGATTACCAATCGGACATCTTTTGGAGTTCATTTAACAATTTGTTTGTGTTACCTTTATTTGTGAAAGGAGAGAGTGTGTGGTGTACGGCAGCTTCTCTGTAAAATCTATATTTACCTCCAAGCAGTGACAACAGATAGCTTACAACAGTCTGACAAACAGATCCATAACCTTATTACGCCACTTTTGAGTCACTTTTAACATGGGTAAAGTCAGTGACGCAAGGAGCTTGTAAATCTACGTCTGACTTTTCAAGAAAAAAACTAAACTCCAGACTCTGCGACACAGTTTTAATGTTGTTTTCACTCTCTTTCTCTCTCTCACTCTCTGTGACATCATTTCTCTTTCTCTCTTAAACTTATAGACACTGCTGTCTGCTTGGACGTGTAGAAGAATTGCTGAAAAGAAGTTGTGAATTCAACTGGCCGAAGTGTTTGTCCACAGTGTTTATACAACGGGAAGCACAGCAGCCTACATATACAATGCCTACCTAGCAATACATTAGAAATAAGTTGGCATATTTAAAATTCCGTTATGCCACTTTTGCGTCAGTAACGCAGTAGGCACTTTCATATAGACACCACTTGAACGCGGCACTATAACAGAAATTAAATGTACGAGGCAGACTGCACACGTTAAACCGTAGAGTTACCAAGACTTGTAATGCTTAAGCTCATTTACTCACATCTACATAATTCTAAACTCTAATTTTCTTTTTTGCTTTGCAGATTACCAATCGGACATCTTTTGGAGTTCATTTAACAATTTGTTTATAATATTGTTTGTTGTTAACGTTATTTTTCTAGTTGCTTCTAATATAGGTATAATTGAGTTTCGTTTACATTTATTGTTTTAATAAAAGTTAATAAAAAAAACTACATACTTCTTTTACTTTGTGGGGGGTGGGGTATGACGGTCCACAATAAAAATAATGTTGAAATACTATAGTAAGATATTCAAGACTAGGATTGAAAACTACTGAGTTCTATTTCCTCTGGATAGACTACAAGAAAAGAAATCAAAATAATACGAAACAATGTGTAGTACATTTACAAACCTCTTGCAACATTTTCCCATGCAAACTTACCCCCCTACAAAATGAAATGTGTGGGCCTCAATCACACCCCTCAAACCACGGAAACAATCACACCACAAAGATTTCTATATTGTATGAGGAGCTGCGTTGCCCTCCGCCTACTGTCCTGGAGTCCACAACGCCCAGACCCCGTTCCTGCAGTGTCCCGGGGGGGAAACAGCCATTACAACGCGGTCATAACCACGCGTGATCGTCACCACGAAGCCATTAACACGCATATGGTTTACCACGCATGCCTTTACCACAAATGCTTTTTCAACTACTATCCATTTACCACGCATGATCAACGCATAATCTTAATAATGTCTTTGTGCTGACAAACACACGTTGTAATCGCTGTGGCTTACGTCCTTCAAATTAGTTTTTAGGTATATGTGTGACCAAGTCCGATAACATCAGAGGTTAAGGACAAACACCGTGGTGTCTCTCGCACGAAATCTCATCGATCACAGAGAAAATAGGAGGACGGTAAAATGAAAGTAACAGATATAATAAAAATAACGGTAAAAAACTACTAAAATGGACGGAGTACGTAATCAACGTTTGGCGCCTTGGCACTACGTTTCAAATAAATATAGATAAAATATGATTATTAATATATTACAAAAGTACAGCAGCGGATGACACACAGACACGACCCGGGAAAAGAAAGCGACAAATTTACTACCTGAAATAAATAAAGGTTTGCTTGTTGAACTTGAAGAAAAAGAAAAAAACGTGGGCTTTGAAACGAGGCTGCACATGCGTAGAGAGTACAACTGCTACACAAAAAAAAGGAAAGTTTTACATACTATCATAGAAATGAAGGGGCATATAATCAACAAAAGGCGATACATTATCGCCGCTTTCATCGGCAGGAAACTGCCGATAAAGCGGCGATAATGGGCTTGATAATAGGCCCTTGTAAATTCCCATAGCAGCCCAGGTTCTGATGTTAACCTGGGCTGCTATGGGAATTCACAAGGGCATATTATCAAGCCCATTATTGCCGCTTTATCTGCAGTTTCCTGCCGATAAAAGCGGCGATAATGTATCACCTTTATTAATAATAGGGCCCATTGCTCTTTTTTTGACCAGTAAACTTAGGTGCATATTATCAAGGACCGCTGTTAAAATTATCGCCGTTTTATTGGCAGGAAACTGCCGATAAAACGGCGATAATGAGCTTGATAATACGGCCTTGTTATTTCCCATAGAAGTCCATGTTAACACCAGAACATGGGCTTCTATGGGAATTAACAAGGATGTATTATCAAGCCCACCCTCCCAACATTATTAAAAAAACATAGGCCCTTGTAAATTCCCATAGCGGCCCAGGTTCTGATGTTAACCTCGGCTGCTTTGGTAATTTACAAGGGCAAATTATCAAGCCCACCCTCGTAACATTAATAAAAAACTCCAGACAATGCAGGTACCCGGAGCTGGAAGGTAATTTTACATATAACTACCCCAGAAAGGTGGCGTTCCCCGCGACGTGTACGGGAAGAGAGAGAGGGAGAGCTCAAAACATATTTTTTTTTAAAAAAGACTCGAGGGGTACCGCTCCCCGAGACTGCGGGGAGTAGGACCGTAACCCCCCAGGCATACTTCAAAATAAAACCAGAGGAGTGCTGTTCCCCAGTGCTCGGGGCAACTTACAAGCCCCCATTATCCCAAAAAATTGCCCCTGTAATTTGCCCCCCGGGACCTAATGAATAAAACGGACTTCTAGTTTTTTTCACCTTTTCCACCGCATATAAGTACTGCACGGGTACCCCGCCATTTTTTATGTTTTAAAAAAATAAAAATTGAGCCTAAAGATCCATGTACCACCCCCTGACCAAGACTATAGGGTCAGAATGTTTCTACCCTGCGCCCTTTCCTTATTTCTCAACTTTGTTTTACTGTTTTCTTCTCACTCGACTCTCGCAACAAACAAGATGGCTGCCAACATATCCTGGTTTGGAGTATTGACAACCAATCAGCATGCAGCTCCTGCTCGTAAATGTACGTATTTCCTTACGTGTACGCTGAGATTTTTCTTTTTTTTTTTTATAAAAAAAGAGCCTAAACATCCATGTACGACCCCCTGAGCAAGCGTAAAGGGTTAGAATGTTTCTAGCCTGCCCCCTTCTCTTATTTCTTAACTTTGTTTTACTGTTTTCTTGTGACTCGGTTCTACCGAGGCCCAATATGGCCGCCAACAGTACCTGGTTTAGAGTGTTGACAGAGAGTTCACAGCCAATCAGCATGCAGCTTGCGCTCGTAATTGAACTGATCTCCGTCCACGTGTAGAGCTCTATCTCTAGATATCGCTATGATTTTACTTGTAATATTCTCAGAAACTACTGAACGGATTTATATCATTTAAAAAAAAGCACAATCTGCAAACCAAACTCTACCTCTCTGCCAAATTTGGTGTATTTCCGTTTAGCCGTTCGGGCTGTAGCCCTGGCTAAAAGTCCCTACGGAAAATTGCATGGGGAAAACACGTTTGGGACCCCCCTTTTTTCTCGGCCCCCACTTGACGAATCAACTCCAAACTTTCAGGGAAGGAGCGAAACAGAGCAGGCCATTTTCTTGAAAAAATTCATGAAGATTCGTCCACCGACGCCAAAGTTATTCCTGGGGGATTGAGTCCTGGAACGATCAGGGACCGATGTAAGCATAGTGACTTCACCTGCTGAGGGGCGGAGCGGACATTGCACCTATCACAGTGTGGCAAGGTACATTAGTATGCACAGCACCACCAGTTCCCTAAGACACACCATGGCGCTGACGAAGGCCAGAGAAGGCCGAAATGCATATGCCACACAAAAGAAATAAAAGGTGTTGCCTCTGATCCCCGATGTGGCTTCTGCTCTTTTCGTTTTGGGAGGAGTTGTTCTGCATTTGTTATACGCATTCTCCAGATGCGCATTACAGAAGCCCCCCCTTCACAAGCTGGCCTGGAGGTTCTGACCCTTGCTTCGGAAAGTTTTTCTCCTTCAAGCAATTGAAAGCTCCAGACCCGCCTACAGCATGAGTGGAATCGCAGCAGTACAGCGAGGTTATTAACGTCAGCCTGGGTGGGATGCATGGCTCTTCCTGCCACAGTTCACTTGAAACTCATGCTCAAGGCTGAAGTGGTTAAAGGGGACCCGAGGGGGCATCACAAGTTTCTTCTACCGGGGCTCCTGGAGCGTAGTGCAGAGTACCGGGCCACCCGCTGACAACTTGGACTATTCCGAGCACGACCGTTGGCAGTACTTACCTGGGAGCCAATGGTGCATCCTGAGGGATTGAGTCCTGGAACGATAAGGGACTGATGCAAGCATAGTGACTTCACCTGCTGAGGGGTGGAGCGGACATTGCACCTATCACAGTGCGGCAAGGTACATTAGTATGCACAGCGCCAGCAGTTCCCTAAGACACACCACGGCGCTGACGAAGGCCAGAGAAGGCCGTAATGCATTCGCCACACAAAAGAAATAAAAGGTGTTGCCTCTGATCCCCGATGTGGCTTCTGCTCTTTTCGTTTTGGGAGGAGTTGTTCTGCATTTGTTATACGCGTTCTCCAGATGCGCGTTACAGAAGCCCACCCTTCACAAGCTGGCCTGGAGGTTCTGGCCCTTGCTTCGGCAAGTTTTTCTCCTTCAAGCAATTGAAAGCTCCAGGCCCGCCTACAGCATGAGTGGAATCGCAGCGGTACAGCGAGGTTATTAACCTCAGCCTGGGTGGGATGCATGGCTCTTCCTGCCCCCGTTCACTTGAAACTCATGCTCAAGGCTGAAGTGGTTAAAGGGGACCCAAGGGGGCATCTCAAGTTTCTTCTACCGGGGCTCCTGGAGCGTTCTGCAGAGTATCGGGCCACCGGCTGACAACTTGGACTATTCCGAGCACGACCCTTGGCAGTACTTAACTGGGAGCCAATGGTGCATCCTGGGGGATTGAGTCCTGGAACGACCAGGGACTGATGTAAGCATAGTGACTTCACCTGCTGAGGGGCGGAGCGGACATTGCACCTATCACAGTGCAGCAAGGTACATTAGTATGCACAGCGCCAGCAGTTCCCTAAGACAAACCACGGTGCTGACGAAGGCCAGAGATGCATTCGCCACACAAAAGAAATAAAAGGTGTTGCCTCTGATCCCCGATGTGGCTTCTGCTCTTTTCGTTTTGGGAGGAGTTGCTCTGCATATATATATATATTCATAGCAGCTGCATATCAGTGTGCGATGGGACTTAATGAGGTGGGTGTGGCCTTGTGCGTCCTTCGACTGCAGCGCCTCTGAAGAAGTGAATTACGAAACCCGTCAGGCGGCAGACGTATGCTCTTAAAAACTGAGAAATGAAGCTGTGCAACCTAATAAAATCGCTTTTTGGGGAAAAGCGTGTCGTGGTGTGAGTGCTGCTCGACTTGGTCACCCCATGGAGCTTTGATGTTAAAGCGGCAGGCCAGCCGCTGAGCGGGCACCACCCCAAGCAAAGGGGGCCACTAGCCTGAATATGCGGGCTTGAGGTGACACACGGCATATGGATAAAGCGCGGCTCCATATCCTTGGGGCTCATGTGGAGCCGTTCATCGTGGCAAATATACAAGGAAGCAAGATGGACTACATCTCCCATAATACAGTCACACGCATTGTCTAATTCATAGCAGCTGCATATCAGCGTGCGATGGGACTTAATGAGGTGGGTGTGGCCCTGTGCGTCCTTCGACTGCAGCGCCTCTGAAGAAGTGAATTACGAAACGCGTCAGGCGGCAAACGTATGCTTTTCTAAACTGAGAAATGAAGCTGTGCAACCTAATAAAATCGCTTTTTGGGGAAAAACGTATCGTGGTGTGAGTGCTGCTCGACTTGGTCACCCCATGGAGCTTTGATATATATATATATATATATTCACTGAAAAAACCATAGGTTTCATACCAGTTATAGTTAGGTGGAAATTTTACTCGCATAAAACCATTGAAATTCCCACGTTATAGTTAGTTGGACTCACTATAACTTGCGCAAAATTGTAGGGACTGGTACCCCGATGTGCCTTTGCTATGTCTCAAGATATATGCTCCAGTGGTTTTTACGACAATTAACTTTGAAAAAATATATATTGGGCTACATTGGGCTATATATATGTTAGAGCCCAAATGTAGCCCAATGTAGCCCAATGTAGCCCAATGTAGCCCAAAGATGGCCACCAGAGACAAAAAAAAAACAAATGTAGCCCAAATATCAGCCAGATGTAGCCCAACTATAGCCCAATGGCAGAATGTCCCAAAGTGTTCTAAAGAACAACTAGAACGCTAACAGTCTTACTTATGACAAAAGTATGGCACACCTGAAGTCATCTTGATTGGAATAAAGTGGTAACACTTAATACATTTAATTTGAAAAGGAACAAAATGAGGGGTTTCATTTTGCCATAGAAATTTTTTATATATATATATATATATTCCCACAAATTGATCCTTCAAGCTTGAGAGCGCTCCGCAGCGTGTGCTCGGTCCAAAGGCTGGATCAAAGCCCAATTATTAATTTTAGAACACAAGGAGGACGGCACAACTGGATACTTATTTAGAAGCTTTATTTCACAAACACTCCACCGACGCGTTTCAGCCTCACGGCTTTTCTCACGGTCAGCAAGTCCCTTTTTGCTTTTTGTTTATATACTGCCCCATGTTAACCATAAGGTGGTGTTATGGGATGCGTAGTTCTACAAGCATTATAGTTAAACAATACATTTAAAATCAACAAAGGACTGGTGTGCTCTAATTATGCAAGTATAGTACTTAGCATCCAAGGTTAATTACACTTGGGGCTTTTGACGGAGTTCAAGATTGTCTTTACTGAAGTTTTGGGTGTAGTACCCCATTTCAGTTAGTTAAAGTTCATGCTGAGTTCAAATTCACTCGAGGTGTATGTGGAGATCCTCTCCAAAGTTCATGCCTTTAGGGTGTTTGGTTCGGAATTGGATTATGAAACGTGATTTCATTTGTCGTAGGAGTCAGACAGTATCCCCTCCTCTTTCTTGTTTGGTCAACATTTTCAGTCCATAAAAATTCATGGCTCGCCAATCCCCATTTTGACAAGTTTTCAGATGTTTGGCTGTGGCATAAAGCATATTTGAATTTTTTACAGCCCGAATGTGCTCCAGTATTCTCTTCTTTAACATACATATGGTCGACCCTATGTATTTCATTCCGCATTTGCATTCTATCACATACACTATGTTTTTTGATGTGCAAGTGATATATTGTTTGATTGGCATATATTTTCCATTTGGTTCCATGACACTCTTCATTTTTATGCCTATTTTGCATGCTTTACATGTAGTACATGGTTTAAAGCCCACATTTTGTTCTGTCCACCATTTCGGTTGTTGGCTGATTTGAAAATGGCTTTTGACTAGAAGGTCTTGAAGAGAGGTTTTTTTTTGTATGCAATGGAAGGTTGTTTGCCTACCAGTTGCCCAATGTCCGGATCACTGGTTATCAAATGCCAATATTTTTTCATTTTTTTCGCAATGAGTCCACTCTCTTTGTTGTAAGTTGTTATGAATCTTGGAGGATCCTTGTCTTGTTGGGGTTTCTTTTTTTCAATCAATATTTCTGCTCTGTTAATTTTGTCAACTTTCTTTTTACAATCTTTCAATACATAATCTTTGTATCCTCTGGATTGGAATCTTGTTTTACTTTCAAGTATCTTTAGCTCTGCGTCTTCCGGTTTTGAACAATTTCGCTTTAATCGTATATATTCTCCATACGGAATGCTTTTGAGTAGTGACTTTGGATGAAAGCTGGTGCCATGGAGAACACTGTTAGTAGCAGTCTTTTTACGAAACAGTGTGGTTTCTAATTTCCCTTCTGAGATATAGACCTTAGTATCCAAGAAGTCTATTTCTTTCTTGTTGGATGAACTTGTGAATTGGAGTCCAATGTCATTCTGATTAAGTGTGGTGAAGAATTTCTGGAATTGATCATCAGTCCCATTCCAGATCAGAAAAAGATCATCAATATATCTGACCCAAAGAATTATTCGGTCAAGGTCTTCCTGTTCACTGTTGTTCCACACAATCATCTTTTCCCAATAGCCCATAGTGATATTCGCGTAATTGGGAGAAAACGAAATACCCATGGCTGTGCCACACTCTTGCTTGTACAGATCATTATTAAAAAGAAAAACATTGTTCGTCAGACAGAGCTCAATCATCTTGAGAAGCATTGCTGTGTGTTGCATTTCTTTAATGCTGCGCTGTTGAAGAAAATATTTGCATGCTTTCAATCCTACTTCGTGTCTTATTGAAGTATAAAGTGACACAGCGTCTATTGTCACTAAAAGATAACTTGAGTTCCATGGTATATCCATCAAGATTCTTAGAAAGTCTCCGGTATCTTTCAAGTAAGATGGCATACTCTGGGCAATCGGAGCTAGAAAGGTGTCAACATACCTTGAAACTTTTTCATATAATGAATTGCATGAGGACACAATCGGTCTCCCTGGTGGTTGAATTAGTGTTTTGTGAATTTTAGGCAAGAAGTACCCACACGGAGTGATTGGAAATTCCGTTGTCATGTACTTTCTCTCATCTTCGTTTATCAATCCTCTGGTGTACCAGGTTTGTAACAGTTCTTTTAAATCAGACATCATTTTCCCTATAGGATTTGTTTTCAGTTTACTATAATGCTGAGAAATCTTTAGCTGTCTTTCTGCTTCTGAGATATAGTCCTTTGTGTCCAGGATGACGATATTTCCCCCTTTGTCGGCGGGTTTTATCGTTATTGTAGCATTATTCATCAGATTTTCGATCGCCTTTCTTTCCTTAATTGATAAATTTTGTCTGGTGTTATCTTTGACCTTGATAAGGTTATCTAGCTCTTCCATCATAGCATCAGAGAACAAGTCAATTTTATTCCCAGGCGATAAAACTGGACAGTATCGAGATTTATTCTTTAATCCTGTGTTTTTGGTCAAATTAGTTTGGATGTCCACTTGTTCCAACATTTGTGAATCCATCATGACGTTACCATCAGGGTTAAACAAAGCTTCAAAGGTTTCTCTTAAATCAGATAGTTGTTCAATGGTAGTGGTACAGCTCTCCTCGATTGCCAGTTCAGTGGTATTATTAACATTAATCGATGCAATTTTATTCGAATGAATTTTAGCCAGTTTTAATTTCCTGATGAACTTATACAGGTCAATTTTAGTTTGTGGATAGTCGAAGTGCGCTTCTGGACAGAATGATAAGCCTTTATTCAATACACTTTGTTCTTCTTTTGTCGGTTGGTATTGAGATAAGTTGACGATTAGAGTGGTCCCTTCCTGTTGCGCAAAGGGTATTGCCTTTTTTCGTTGCTTGGACCTACGAGTTTTGCGGGTGCTCGTGAGGGATTTGGTTGGTTTTGTACACCTCTTCCTCTCCCTCTGTTCTGAAATTGCATTCGTCCTCTTCCTCTTCCTCTGGTGATTTTTTTCTCTAAGTTCACCATTTTCACTTCGTCTAAAATATTGAAGTTTTTTGACTGATCGCTAGTAACTTCAATAAGGCTGACATCTGATTCACTTCCACTAGATGCCTGTATTGTGGATGGAAAGTTCTTTTTTAGGTTGTCAAAACGTCTTGCAAAAGTCAAAATTCTGCCATGTAAATAATCCTGTTCATCTCTTTTGAACTTACGCTCTTTGCGATCTTGTATTTCTCCTTCATATGTAACCAGTCGCGCTTCCATTTCAAGTCTCAGTTTTGTAATTTCATCCTGTTTGGTTTCTTTAGACAAAAGTTCTTCAAGCTCTTTTATTTTTATTGTGATGTCATCGATATCCATTTTGGCGTGTTTAATGAGAATGCGCATCATGTTTAAAGAGCATATTGTATTATTTTCTAGCCATTCCAAAATCAATTCCTCCTTAGTATCTGGGTGTATTGGCATGGTAAATATCCTTAGTCCTCGCGGAATTCGTTTGACTTCCACATAATTTTCAAGCGTTATGATTTCCCAGCTTTTATTCACTTCTTTTTTATATAAACGTTCCAATGCATTCATTTGTTGTTTAAGTGTGACACTACCATTTTCAGGTGCCTTTGTTTTGCGTGTCACCTCTGCCGCTATTGCCCCTGATTTAAACATTGTGGACGCCTTTGTAGCGCGTTGTGCAACTCGCGCTTCCATTTTTGTAGTTTTTTTCAGTTTTTTTCAGTTCTTAATCCGAGCACACTCTTACTGCAAGAGTGCTTTATTTTAGGTGATTAACTTGAATAATGCTTCACTTTCTCCAGTCTGCATGACAATAACTTGCCTCGCGTATTGTATACGCTATGACACATTCACTGTTATTGTTAAACAGCCGCTTCGATTACCCGCTCTGACAGTCATTCAAAGTTGAACGAGAACGCTCACCTCGCAGTGGAATTCTTCGACAGCTGCAGCCGAGCCCGCCGCCTCCTCCACAAAGAATCCGAGGGCGTCTCTTCACGTTCCAGCAAGTTTGCCTTTCGCAGGTAGTCGGGCGCTTCTCTCTCAGCAAAGTATTCCCACAAATTGATCCTTCAAGCTTGAGAGCGCTCCGCAGCGTGTGCTCGGTCCAAAGGCTGGATCAAAGCCCAATTATTAATTTTAGAACACAAGGAGGACGGCACAACTGGATACTTATTTAGAAGCTTTATTTCACAAACACTCCACCGACGCGTTTCAGCCTCAATGTTCAATGGTAGTGGTACAGCTCTCCTCGATTGCCAGTTCAGTGGTATTATTAACATTAATCGATGCAATTTTATTCGAATGAATTTTAGCCAGTTTTAATTTCCTGATGAACTTATACAGGTCAATTTTAGTTTGTGGATAGTCGAAGTGCGCTTCTGGACAGAATGATAAGCCTTTATTCAATACGCTTTGTTCTTCTTTTGTCGGTTGGTATTGAGATAAGTTGACGATTAGAGTGGTCACTTCCTGTTGCGCAAAGGGTATTGCCTTTTTTCGTTGCTTGGACCTACGAGTTTTGCGGGTGCTGGTGAGGGATTTGGTTGGTTTTGTACACCTCTTCCTCTCCCTCTGTTCTGAAATTGCATTCGTCCTCTTCCTCTTCCTCTGGTGATGTTTTTCTCTAAGTTCACCATTTTCACTTCGTCTAAAATCTTGAAGTTTTTTGACTGATCGCTAGTCACTTCAATAAGGCTGACATCTGATTCACTTCCACTAGATGCCTGTATTGTGGATGGAAAGTACTATACTTGCATAATTAGAGCACACCAGTCCTTTGTTGTTTTTAAATGTATTGTTTAATTATAATGCTTGTAGAACTACGCATCCCATAACACCACCTTATGGTTAACATGGGGCAGTATATAAACAAAAAGCAAAAAGGGACTTGCTGACCGTGAGAAAAGCCGTGAGGCTGAAACGCGTCGGTGGAGTGTTTGTGAAATAAAGCTTCTAAATAAGTATCCAGTTGTGCCGTCCTCCTTGTGTTCTAAAAATATATATATATATATATATATATATATATATTACCTACTGGCGGTCGCCAGTAGGTATATATAGTTAGGATTTTTTCTCTATGGGTTTTTTGAAAATTCTATGTCTAATAACTTTGGCGTTTGTGGACGGAATTGGCTGAAATTTTCAGGAAAATGGCACATTTTGTTTCTGAGCAGCCCTTGAAAATTTGGGGGGGGTTCGTCAAGGGGGGGCCGAGAAAAAAGGGGGGTCCCAAAACATGTTTTTAACATTGAGTTTTCCATAGGGCGGTTGGCCTCACTTTTAGCCCGAACGGCTGAATGGATTTGCACGAAACTTGGCAAAATTGTAGGGACTGGTAGCCCGATGTGCCTTTTGTAGGTCTCAATATATGTGCTCCAGTGGATTTTGAGAAATTAACGTTTAAAAAAAGATATATATCTGTAACAGCGGACCGGGCAGCGCTCTGGTTCGCGGACTTTTCGCGCAACGGAGCTTTGTGAAGCGAAGCTGATTGGTTCTCCGGCGTCTGTCAACATTCCAAACAGTCCGTAGCGGCCGCCATCTTGTCTCTCGGTAGGATCGAGAGACAAGAGGAGGTCAAAACAAAGGGGGAAATAACTATAAGGGGGCATAGTAGATCCTCGCTGACCCCCTAGGTTTGATGTGGAGGTTTTAAAAGGGCCCCGCGGGGCAAAAAAAAAACAAAATAATAATAATCGAACGGCTGAATGGATTTGCACGAAACTTGGCAAAATATTAGGGACTGGTAGCCCGATGTGCCTTTGCTAGGTCTCAATATATGTGCTCCAGTGGATTTTGAGAAATTAACGTTCAAAAAAAGATATATATCTGTAACAGCGCTCCGCTTCGCGTACTTTTCGCGTTACGGAGCTTTGCGAAGCTGATTGGTTCTCCGGCGTCTGTCAACATTCCAAACAGTCCGTAGCGGCCGCCATCTTGTCCCTCGGTAGGATTGAGAGACAAGAGGAGGCCAAAGCGAAGGGGGAAATGACCATAAGGGGGCATAGTAGATCCTTCCTGACCTCTTAGGTTTGATGTACCATTTTGCCAAGTTTGGTGTAATTCCGTTCAGCCATTCAGGCTGTAGACGTATGTAAATGTCCTATGGAAAATTGCATGGGGAAAACACATTTGAAAGTGTTGAAATTTAGAACCAATTAAAATGTTACTTTGGTTTTGTATTTGTGTGTGATGAAAGTTAATTGGTTATGTATATATGTCAAATGAGAGGAAACCACAGCCATTTTGTGATACTACTGTCTGAGGTACATTTGTGAGGAATTTTTGGTGGTGAATTTCTGGTGTTTGATTTACACAGTACTAACACTTCTGCTACTTTTAAAAAGGTGAGTTGTTAATTTGTAAGGGGAACTATGTTGTACACTTGAAGATAATTTGAAAAATGTTTTCTGTTATTTATTTGCAGTCCTTCTGTTATACTAAATACTTGATAAAGTTAGTTTTATATTATGTATTACTAAAAATGATAAATGAAAGTGATTATTTTTTTCTGCAATTTACAGCAAGCAATTTCAAAATAAAATGGCTCACAATGAAGAGACCGTGGCAATTTCTTTTGAATTGTCCAACACATTGATTGAAATTGAGAGCACCAATAATGAAATATTGTCACAAGGAGGACATGACTTGTATGATTCCATTAGATTGATTGAAATGGACAGCACCAAGAATGAAATATTGTCACAAGGAGATGACTTGAATGATTCCACTACATTGATTGAAATTGAGAGCACCAATAATGAAATATTGTCACAAGGAGGAGATGGCTTGTATGATTCCATTAGATTGATTGAAATGGACAGCACCAATAATGAAATATTGTCACAAGGAGGAGATGACTTGAATGATTCCACTACATTGATTGAAATTGAGAGCACCAATAATGAAATATTGTCACAAGGAGATGACTTGAATGATTCCACTACATTGATTGAAATTGACAGCACCAATAATGAAATATTGTCACAAGGAGGAGATGACTTGAATGATTTTTTTGATCAATCTCTTGATGGCGAATTTATCGAGTGTTTGGAGACCATAGAGTTACAAGAATCATCATTGGAGACTTTTAATGAGGACATTGCTGATGAGGACATGTTACTAGTTCTTTCAAATTTAGAAAATTCTGAAGAATAAATTTATATTTAGAATTCAAAAATTGTTTGAGACATTATTCATTTTTATTTTTAATTTATGAGGTTGTAGCGAAGTGATTGTAGTATAAAATGAGACTTATAGTATAGAGTGCAACATTTTTATGTTACATGGTAAGTTTACTCATATTTACTTCCCTTCTGCCACTATATTATCTCCAATGTGTATTTGACATGTCTTCTTCATCTCCGGCCTCCTTTCTCTCACTGTGTGTCTCCGATGCATCTTATCGCTGCTATTTTGTGTAATTACAGAAGAGAGTAAAATAAAATAGTTCGGAACGTGAAAAGGGGGCAAAGTAGAGTACTCCTCACCCCCTAGGCCTTTTTAGGCGGTCCCAAAAGGATCAGTTTCTGCTTTCCTGAGAGATTATGGTATGAGTTCCATATACCACAATAACTTGCATTACAACATGCAAGATATCTATCTCCTATTACCAACTTTTGGAGATATTCGCGCTAAGCGCGAATATCTCCAAAAAGTAACACCTGCCCTGAGCAGTTCTTAGCCATGTTATCCAATGGGAGGTGGATAACATGGCTAAGAGCATTAGCTCGGTAATTCATGAATATCGCTGAGTTTTTAGCGATATTCATGCATTGCGGCCGTTTATTATCGCATTTGCGATAAACCTTGATAATAGTAAGGTTTATCTTCGATAATTTCTGACGATGCTTAGTGGTAAAAAATTGGTTGGTAAGCATCGTTAGCGATAAATATCGCTTAACTTTGGTAATATGCCCCAACGTCTGTTAACGTTCGATTCGAAGGAAATGAGGAAGTGTTGAAAAACATTGTCTGCGCCATCTTGCCTTTTTTGAAATGCCACACTTTTGTCGTGCACGGCAGCCATTTTAGATGTCTTGACCAGACCCACTCTCTGCACGCTGTCGATTCGTAGCATGGCTCCTCACCCACGCAAGCATCTTCCCTAGGCACTGGTCACCACCGCTCTCTGTCTTATGCATGGGCAATAAACCTCCCCCCATCTGCGCTGCTCTTCCCTGAGAATCACACTCTGTGCCCGCCCGACACCTCCCTTTCGCCCTATTCACTACCGCACCCTCTGACACTCCTCTTTCTCTGTGTCCGATTGTCCAGGCTATCAGCTAGCCCTGCAGATGTAGTTTATGGCCCCAGCTGTAAAGAATCACCCCTCTTCAAAGGAGTTATAGTAGATCAAGGCCCACACCCGATGAGATCCGTCACACCACACGTGTTCCTACTATCTGAAAACCATCCTGTATTGTGATTGGGGAGGGGACCGAGCCTGAAGCGGAAGATTCCAGGAATGACTCTTTGTACATCAAAGTTTTTACAATTATGTGTCACATTAAAAATATATAGCACTCCAACAAAGTAGTAGGAATATAAAACTTTAATAACATATAAATATATACAACAAAACAAAAACAGTAAAAACATTTAAACAACGAAGAGACCGTGGCAATTTCTTTTTAATTATCCAATAGATTTATTGAAATTGACAGCACCAATAATGAAATATTCTTGTCAGTAGCGGTCTGTTGTGCGAATAGTTCCAAGGCAGCAGAACGCGCTGAAATCTAGATGGCACGAAAGTGATGTCTAGTAAGTTGCCGCCCAGCAAAAAACGGCGTGGGGCGCCGCGGGGGTGAGTGAGTCCAGTAGGCACCACAGCTATTCTTACCGGCATTGCAGAATTACTGCTGGGGACAATGCCTGTGCTGTAGCAGGGTCACAGCAGAAACAAAAAGGATTCTGTTGAAGATGTTGTTGGTTTTCAATTTGAAAACAGTTCTGGTGTCAACTGCTATGCTAATGTAGTGGTTAATGTTTTGTTTTCTCTAGAAAATGTAAAAGAGGGGGAGGCAGTCCAAAGTTCCGTTAAAAGGGCAAAGGAAAGGATCGGTGGTTTGAACTATCAGTCAAAAAGGGGAGGGGGTGCAATAATTTTTCCTACCGGGTCACACTGTGCTTTCACCGGAAGTGAGGTCTGCAGGATGCTAGTAATTCAAAGTGAGGCTGGCGCCAGCATGGGAGCGCCGACGTCCCGCGGATACAGTTTCGTCACTCCACGGGCGATCATGGCAGTCATTCCCCATCGGGGGTCGGAGACTCCCGCGGCTCCTCTAGAATCTTCAAGGTCGTGGAGGACTACGGTGGTGGAGTCAACCAGTGACCGGGCCATTTCTTTATGCTGGGCCCGCTCTTGCCAGGTCGACCGCCATTTTGAGAGTTCGGCAGCTACCGGCGATCGCGGGGTCACATGAGCGGACGGGCTCCACCCTGCCGGGCGAGACGTTGCAGCATGGCCACAGTGGAAGAACCGTTTTCCGGGCGCCTGGAGCGCTGAGGGTGCAGCTGGGAAGTCTCCACCTGGGGAGGCGGGAGAGGCCTGTTCGCACCGTCTCTCCCTCCCAGTGCACCCCACGGCGTCTCGCTTGAGATTTGTTATGGCCGGACCAGGCGATGAGGACGAGGGGGGGGTCGGAGGCATGTGCAAGACATCCCCCCCCAGTGTTGTCGCAGCCATTATAAAAGAAAGAAGTGTCCCGTCCGTCTTCGGGCCGGGCTTCCGGTGGATGTCGGCCGGACGCCCCTGGCTCTGGCCCCATGAACGGGTTTCTTGGTTTATCGGCTGCAGCCGGATCCCGTCGGCCCCCCGACCGTTGGTGGTCGGACCGGAAGAGCATGTGGCGGGACTACCTGCAACTCTCAAGGGCCACCGCGGCCGGACTGGGAGAGAGAGGGGAGGGTCGAGGAGACATTCCCCCCCTGCAACTGTTCAGCGTTGTAAAGGCAATCCCCTGGCCGGGTCCCGCTGGCCTCGGCCTCTCCTTCGGCTACACCCTACGTTAGGATCTCCTGGCCGAGGCGTGGCAGCAGGACCTGCCTTATATGGGCTGCTCCCGGCTGGGCGTAGCCGGAACCCTGCCCCACCTTGGAAGTTTCCAGAGTGGGGGTGGATGTTCTACTGACTTGCATTTTCCCTAGTCTATCGATTTTTTTGGCGTGGCAGGCGGTGGGACAGCGAGGGGTGATTTGGTTTCTCTTACTGTTTTTCTGGTCTCTCACCACTGGCATATTTTAACGTTTTCTTGTTTCTAGGACATTAATAGGTTTTATCATTACGTTATGTTATCGTTTCTTTGTTCGTTGTTTAATAAAAGTTCATGTTCATCAGTGGCCTACTGATTTTCGTTTTCCTATTTTTTTCTTTCCAGGTTGTTTCATGGTAAAGTTTCTGTTAACAGGATACAGTGATCACTTCGTTATTATTGCATATGTCCTTTTCACTAGGGGTGCTCTCTGGTCGGGCCAGATGACGTATCTCTAGTAAATGGTCCGGGTGAAAAAGGTGCATCAATCAGTGGGGAGTAGATAGGCATGACAGATTACAACGGGGGAGAACGGTCCGCATTACGTACCCTTTCACTACTTGCAAAGATTTTCCTACGTTTATTTGCAAACAGGGAATACCTCCAAAAAGAACTAATTCCCAAACAGTCAATGTTCGGACAATCAATCAATCAATGAGGAATGAAATAGGTACGACGTGTTAAAGGCTTGCGTTACCTACCCTTCACTATCTGCAAAGGGAGATAGAATATTCCTATTCTTCCTCGTTTGCAGGTAGAGAAGATCCTTAAGAGAATTAACTTCGAACAATTCAATGCTCGATTGAAACAATCAACAAGGGGTACTGTGAACACAAATGAACGCCGCTTATATACATACGCATTGCTATTTTCAACAGGTTGTTCCTAATGTTTCTATTTTAGCGAGGTCAAAAGAGATCCCATTAGTGGCCTACTGATTTTGCTCGATTCCTTTTGTTTTTTTACACGATTTTTCGCTATCTGCAAAGACTAAACAGAGTATTGCGACTCTGTGCTTGTTTGTAAATAGAGAATGAACCAAAGAGAACAATCAATCAAATGGAGAGAGAAGCAGGCACGACGGATTACAAAGGGGGCAAAGGGCTGCGTTAACTACCCTTCACTATCTGCAAAGAGAGAGTACTCCTAATAGAAATGAGGGGTGGGGGGCAGCAATCAAAGCAGATCAGTGTGCATAAACACGAAAATGTTTTTACTTACCACGTACTTGACATTCGACAGCTTATGATATTTGCTATTAAAAAACCATTGAAATTCACTGAAAAAACCATAGGTTATAGACCATATATAGTTAGGAATTAGCATTTACAAAACCTTGAAAATTCACTGAAAAAACCATAGGTTATAGACCATATATAGTTAGGAATTAGCATTTACAAAACCTTGAAAATTCACTGAAAAAACCATAGGTTATAGACCATATATAGTTAGGAATTAGCATTTAGAAAACCTTATTTTACTCACACAAAACCATTGAAATTCCATATATAGTTAGTTACACTAACTATATATCGCGCACCCGCAATCCACTGCTGATGATGTCACATATTACATCATTCATGACATGGTCAGTGACATCACTGATGACATCACTGATGACATCTCAAATGACATCACTGATGACATCACTGATGACATCTCATTTGACATCAATGACCACATCACTGATGATATCATTCATGTGACAATACAATGCATCTCCTCACACTTTAATATAACCTCTGTTACACCCAGTGTTAAATACAGAGTATAATTTTTGAAACCATTGACACACCAATACTAGTTACTACATACGCACTCAGTGATTCCTATGTTTACACACACATTCACTCATTTACCCATACAATCATTCATACATACAATCACTCATCTTTACAACACTATCATATGCACTCATACACCTATACAGACTCTCACACTCTGTCACTCATCCATGGAGTTACTCACACACCTAGTCAGTCCTGTAAAGAATCAATCACACTTCCATTTTCTAATCTATATAGTTAAACATAGAGCACCTTACATTTTGAAACATATACTAACACATAATTACTCTCTTATACAATCATTGATACAAGTACACATTGATCTGCACAGAGTCACACACCTCCCAGCCAGCCACACACACACTCAGTCTCCCATACAAATACTTGGGCAATCAATCAATAACCCATATAGTTACTCATATAGCTACTGATCAACACATGCAGCAGTTTACAGAACAACAGACATAATGATGCACAAATTAAGACAGTTTAGTCACTAACCCATGCACTCAGTGAGACACATTTAATCACTCACTCATACAGTCAGTCACGCACCTACTAAATCCTTCATCCAGACACTTCTACATCTACTCATTCTTCAATATGTAAAACATATTTAAACTTTACAGAAACACACAGTCACTGGATGATGTCATCAGTGATGTCATCAGTGATGTCATTTGAGATGTCATCAGTGATGTCATCAGTGATGTCACTGACCATGTCATGAATGATGTAATATGTGACATCATCAGCAGTGGATTGCGGGTGCGCGATATATAGTTAGTGCAACTAACTATATATGGAATTTCAATGGTTTTGTGTGAGTAAAATAAGGTTTTCTAAATGCTAATTCCTAACTATATATGGTCTATAACCTATGGTTTTTTCAGTGAATTTTCAAGGTTTTGTAAATGCTAATTCCTAACTATATATGGTCTATAACCTATGGTTTTTTCAGTGAATTTTCAAGGTTTTGTAAATGCTAATTCCTAACTATATATGGTCTATAACCTATGGTTTTTTCAGTGAATATATATATATATATATATATATATATATATATATATATATATATATATATATATATATATTCACTGAAAAAACCATAGGTTTCACACCAGTTATAGTGAGGAATTAGCATTTAAAAAACCTATTAAATTCACTGAAAAAACCATAGGTTTCACACCAGTTATAGTTAGGTGGAAATTTTACTCGCATAAAACCATTGAAATTCCCACATTATAGTTAGTTGGACTCACTATAACTTGCGCGTGCAATGCACTGCTGATGACGTCACATATTACATCAGTCATGACATGGTCAGTGACATCACTCATGACATCACTGATGACATCTCAAATGACATCACTGATTACAACATCCTTGTGACAAAGTGGCAGATCTCCTATCAGCATAAAATAACCTTTGACACACACATTCAAAAATAGAAACTAACATTTTCTTAAAAGAGGAGAAACCAATACCAATTACAACAACTTATTAGGTAATTCCAACATCTACATACGCATCCACTCATTCACCAACAGTTCTATATAGTCACTCATGCATGTACTTACTCATCATATGTACTCATACACCTATACATCCTGTTACACACTAATACTCATCCATATAGGAACTCACACACAAATTCACACATGCAAATAAACTATCAAAATTGATGTCACTGACCATGTCATGAATGATGTAATATGTGACATCATCAGCAGTGGATTGCGGGTGCGCGAAATATAGTTAGTACAACTAACTATATAGGAGCAATTTCAATGGTTTTGTATGAGTGAAATGTCCAGCTAACTATAACACCCCTAAAACTTATAGTTTTTTGAGTGAATTTTAAAGGTTTTTTAAATGCTAATTCCTAACTATATAAGGCCTGAAACCTATGGTTTTTTCAGTGAATTTCAATGGTTTTTTAAATGATAATTCCTAACTATATAAGGCCTGAAACCTATGGCTTTTTCAGTGAATTTGCAAGGTTTTTTAAAGCCTAATTCCTAACTATATAAGGCCTGGAACCTATGTTTTTTTCAGTGAATGTCAACGTTTTTTTTAATGCTAATTCCTAACTATATAAGACCTGAAAGCCCACCAGGAATCTCCAGTATGCGCCAGGGGACTGCATTGCAGAGAGGTGTAATGAAGCCACGCCCCTTTTTACACCTCTCTGCAACGCAGCCCCCGTGCATGGTTGAAGAGGGGGAACTAATTCCCCTTGCATACTGGGGGCACCTGGGGGCCAACTAGCCCACCTTGAACCTCCAGTATGGACCAGGGGGGTGCATTGCAGAGGTGTAATGAGGCTATGCCCCTTGTTACAGCTCTCTGCAATGCAGCCCCCTGGCGCATTTGCAGAGGGGGAACTAATTCCCCTTGCATATTGGGGGTCCCTGGGGGCCAACTAGCCCACCAGGAGCCTCCAGTATGCGCCAGGGGGCTGCATTGCAGAGGTGTAATGAGGCCACACCCTTTTTTACACCTCTCTGCAACGCAGCCCCCGTGCATGTGTGAAGAGGGGGAACTAAATCCCCTTGCATACTG
Source organism: Lissotriton helveticus (assembly GCF_964261635.1). Classification (NCBI taxonomy): domain Eukaryota; kingdom Metazoa; phylum Chordata; class Amphibia; order Caudata; family Salamandridae; genus Lissotriton; species Lissotriton helveticus. The sequence goes on along the minus strand of NC_136063.1, from coordinate 777,456,859 downwards.
GGGGTCCCTGGGGGCCAACTAGCCCACCTGGAACCTCCAGTATGCGCCAGGGGGCTGCATTGCACAGAGGTGTAATAAGGCTATGCCTCTTTTTACACCTCTCTGCAACGCAGGCCACTGGCGCGTTTGCAGAGGGGGGACTAATTCCCCTGGCATACTGGTGGTCCCTGGGTCATATCTGCCCAAACGCCGGAATTCCGAACGATTGAAAATGACTTTTCTTGAGAAACATTTAGATTTGGATTATCATGTCCTATACTTTGGAATTTTTGAAAGACTGACTTTGAGGATGCTATAAATTACTCAAGTCTGCCCGAATTGTGTGGGTAAAATTGATACCTAGTCACTTTGAATAAGAATGTAATTACGTCTCGTCTAACATTTGGAAGAAATATCTAGTTATATGACAACAGGATACCGACATAACTTGAAGGAAATAAGAACGCCCTGAAGCAGTTCTGTTGTACAGAACGAAATGCGTCAGCTGGCTGTGGTACATAAACTTAAGGAAAATAAAAGCATTTGAATATACACCAAGATTCAGCGCTTCAATAAGGACTCTAAGTTATTTGATTGGACTTATTGTGCAAGTGGTGCTGTGCCAAACTTTGGAATATTCTCCACTACTCTCTACTACTTACTCTCTACTACTCCACTACTCTCTAATACTCACTCTCTACTACTCATTCTCTACTACTCTACTACTCTCTACTACTCTCTCTCTACTACTCACTCCCTACTACTCAGTATCTACTACTCTCTACTACTCACTCTCTACTACTCTCCCTACTACTCACTCTTTACTACTCACTATCTACTACTCTCTACTACTCACTCTCTACTTATCACTCTCTACTACTCACTCTCTACTACTCTCTCTCTACTACTCTCTTCTACTCACTCTCTACTACTCACTCTCTACTACTCTCTACTACTCACTCTCTACTACTCTCTCTACTACTCTCTACTACTCACTCTACTACTCACTCTCTACTACTCTCTACTATTCTCTCTCTCTGCTACTCACTCTCTACTACTTACTCTTTACTACTCTCTACTACTCACTCTCTACTGCTCTCTACTACTCACTCTGCTACTTACTCTCTACTACTCTCTACTACTCACTCTCTACTACTCACTCTCTACTACTCTCTACTACTCACTCTACTACTCTCTACTACTCACTCTCTGCTACTCTCTCTACTGCTCTCTACTACTCTCTACTACTCACTCTCTACTCTATTACTCACTCTCTTCTCTCTACCTCTCTACCTCTCTCTACTTCTTTCTCTACTAGTCTCTACCTCTCTACCTCTACCTCTTACCTCTACCTCTCTACCTCTACACCTCTACCTCTCTACCTCTACACCTCTCTCTACACGCACACATATACACATATATATATGCATATATATGCATATGCATTTATGCATGTGTATATATATATATACATACATATATAAACATATATAATCTGCATATCTGTATAAATACAAATATAAATGCATGCATACATATACATATATGCATACATATGCATGTTATTTACATGAAAGTTTTAAAAACACTAATAAAAGCAAAGCTAAAAAGCCACCTCATTACAAACAGAATGGCTTTAACTTAAACGAGGGCGAGATCAATTGCATTTTCAATGCTTGTTTACTTTGGTTCCATCAAGAAGGCATTCAGATGTGTCACACATTTGCCATAAATTCTGAATGTTAGCCCTCTAGTTGCTCATTAGATCACTGTAGTAAAGCTACTGCTCACCATGGAAGTCTGCTGCTAATCATACTTTCAATTTCTATGGCAAAATGAACCCCCTCATTTTGTTCCTTTTTAAATTAAATGTTTTCAGACTTACCACTTCATTCCAATCGAAATGGCTTCTGGTGTGCCATACTTTTGTCATAAGTAAGACTGTTAGCGCTCTAATTGTTCTTTAGAACACACTGAGACATTCTGTCATTGGGCTATACTTGGGCTACATCTGGGTGATATTTGGGCTACATTTGGGCTCTTTTGTCTCTGGTGGCCATCTTGGTAGACTGCATGTCAGAATTCTTTAATGAAATAGAAGAGGATTTGGGAAGTCACTCAAAATGTGCCCTAATTTTTCTTTCTGCAGCACTAATCATACTTTCTATGGCAAAACATACCCTCTCATTTTGTTCCTTTTTAAATTAAATGTTTTAAGAGTTACCACTTTATTCCAATCAAGATGGCTTCAGGTGTGCCATACCTTTGTAATAAGTAGGACTGTCAGCGCTCTAGTTGTTCTTTAGAACACTCTAGGAGGCTGCAGTAGAGCACAAAGGAATCAACTGACAGTCTCTGTCCTTGTTGGATGTACATGTTTTACTGAGAATGTCAGACTTCATTCTCACATGACTGAGAAGGATAATGTGAATTTACAGAAAATATGCTTTCAGTTTAGCTTATAGATCCCCTTCCAAACCACTGTGGGAAAAGCATGAGATAATAGTTTTCTTTCAAACATGATTCATGATATCCCAGCAGAAGGCTTTTTCACATGGTAAAATCACCTTAGAACACGCCACAATTCCTAAAATGAGTATGGTACCATCAACAAATGATTTATAATGTAACTAAAGTCCTAAAACCCTCTATTAACTACAATGCTTTTTAATGAGGTGCTATCATGTATATTGGTCCCAAGATGGCTGCCAACACTTCTTGGATGAAGTGCTGACAGCCAATCTGATCTCACGATGAGATGTGTGGTTAGGCTCCGCCCAGATATATATGTGTTTTTGAAGATAATTTTCATAAAAACCACTGGAGCAATTTTCACCAAATATAGCAAAGGCACTTCTGCGTACCAGTCCCTACAATTTTGCCAAGTTTGGTGTAATTCCGTTTAGCCGTTCGGGCTGTAGCCTTGTCAGAACGTCCTATGGAAATTAACATGGGGAAAACACGTTTTGGGACCCCCGTTTTTTTTCAGCCCCCACTTCACGAATCTCCCCGAAACTTTCAGGGAAGGAGCGCAGCGGAGCTGGCCAACATTTTGGAAAATTACACGTAAATTCCTCAACCAGCGCGAAAGTTATTCCCAATAGAATGTTGCGGATTTCCTATGGTAGGTAGGTCCTAACTATATATACCTACTGGCTATCGCCAGTAGGTAATATATATACATTTACAAATATATATATATATACATTTACAAATATATATATATACACACACACACACATACAGTTCAGAGTGGGTATGGGTTTTTGGTTGTCACCCAATCATGTGACCCAGTAACAGGCTGGAGGCACCAAATGAAGGTTTGGGTCTGGCAAAAGTTCAATTTTATCACATGGACGCACCTTTATGCGTACCATGTGATGGGGTGGTAGGTTTGAGAGACATTTCTTGTCTTCAAGCTTAGGTCATTATCTGGCGGCTGAAGTACGTATTCTGGCCACTGAATGCCTATGTAGGTAGACTGATTCATCTCACTTTGTCTATTTTTTATTTATTTCAATTTGTTTTCTACCGGCTGCAGTACTGACTCATAACAAATTATGTCTATGCGGGTACTCTGTTGTTTACTTTCCACACCTTTCAGTGACTACATTTACCAGCCATAAATGGACGCACTTGACATGTACCCCGTGACAGGGATGCACTTCAGTCCGTGCGATTACATATGGCTGCCGGCAGCGGTTAGTTTCACCCTCGCCGGGACTCCAGCCAGGAAGTCAGCAGCACACAACAGTTAAGCACGGATTTGTGTGCTTCTTCTACTCCTTTTTCGCTGTCACTGCAAAACCAATTACCCTGGTTGCGCTACCTCCTGTAGGACTTTTCGTTATTGTCAGGGCACCAAGGGGCATATTACCAAGGGTGGCGATAGGCAATTATCGCCGGTTTAGCGGCTGTTTTTGGCCGCTAAGCGGCGATAATTCTATCGCTCTATTAGCAAGCTGTCGCTAACTGATGTTAGCGACAGCTTTTAGGCGATAGCTAGTGGTTTGGGGCCCGCTTTGCATGTTAGCGATATTCATCGCTAATGACATGCAAAGTGGGCGTACCCAACCTGTTAGCGACTGAAAGCAGTCGCTAACGTCGCTATCGCCTATTGGCAAGGCAGGCGTAGAGATGGAAATATTCCCGCTATCGCCAAAAACCAACGCCTGCTCAGACCAGTTCTTAGCCATGTTATCCAATGGTAGGTGGATAACATGGCTAAGTTGCATTTTGTTGCTAATGCGTGAATATCGCTGTATTCTCAGCGATATTCACGCATTTCGCCGCTATCTCTGGATATTTTAGCACAATGAAGAAAAACGTTGCTAATAGCAGGTTTTCTCCCCTGACATATGCAGCGATAGGCAGCGATAAAAAAATCGTCGCTGAGCCTATTTAGCGATAATTATCGCTACTTGTTGGTAATATGCCCACAAGTGACTTTCTTCTCACACTGGCTATGAGCCCGACATAACGATAGCTGCCTACTACAGACATTTGTCATCCCCTCTGCACAGTGGGTACCTTATACACTACCCTAACCAGATGGGACACGCAGGCTTTGGAAAATATTTTTAAAATATTGCAAGGCTTTGTGGGAATGCCCGCTCACTGTTTTGTTTTCTTTTTCTACTATGAGCTAGGTAGTTTGTTCTTTCTTCACTTTTTCTTCATTCCCTGATTAAAAATTACGTGAATCACTCTATTTAACCTTGTGGGTTTTTCTAGCAGCACATGGTGCAGCTTATGGCAGACCATGATGGCTGTCTTTTAACCATAGAGTCCAGATTGCTTGCTCTGATATTTGATTCGGTACATTTCCCTTTTTTTGTTTAGTTTATTTGACTCTTCAGTTTTTTAAACACTTTTGTTTCTGTTTTACCCATGTATGGTGACAAGCAGTAATTCAGCAATTCCTTTATTTCCTGCCATATTGCTAGCCACTCATTTGGTGGCAACTAACTATTCACTTATTAAAACGACAATTTAGTGGGAAGATACCCTTCACACATATGCTTTGTCTGAAGTATTGTCTGGTTCTATGTGTCTGTCGTGGTTTCTTTTTCAGTTGGGTGCTCCTGGATGTACCCAGAGGCTTGAGGGTGGATATAACTTACTTTTTGAGAAGGTAAGATATCCTATATATAAAAAGAATCATACACAGATTACTTTTCTAATACGTAGTTGTGTGTTTACTGAGTATTATTAGATCATGAGTACATGACATAGATACTAGTCACCATTTAAATACACTCAGTCAATTATCCTTGAAATCCAGAAGATGTGTAAATCCTAAAATGTTGATCGAAGTGTCTCTTTCTTTCTTCTCTTTTGTTAGAACGATGGTGGACCCATCACACGCAGAGCCCACCACCTTTTTGGCCATCTTGATCCTTGACTGGCGAGTATAAAAAACTTTTTCTATTCTACGATAACTGTGAGCAGTGTGACTAACACCTTGGGTCCTGATGAATACCCTGGAACCCCATCTGGGTTCCACCTGCAGGCAGAAACATGTTGACCAATAAAAGGGGTATATTTGGTTTACAACCCCAGTCCTCTTTTTTTCCTAACCCAGTGGACCTACTGAATAAAGTTATTTTGTCCCCTGTAGGTAGTTTTAACAAACACTACATTTTCACTACCACTCTGTCCCTCACTGATCTCATTACCATCGCTCATCAAAACACCTGTGCTCCTACCAATTAGGGGAGTTGTGGCCCACACCATGGACTTCACAGTCTGGGTGTGAGGAGGGGACCCAATAATAAAGCATGTCTCCTTCAGGTGAGCCATAATTCTCGTCCTAAAAAGGATATCTTCCATTTGTGCAAATCGATTTTGCACACGTTGATCAATACAGGTAACAGTTCCGGGCTATGGACTAGCCTCCCTCTAGCCAGCTCTGTATGATAATACTAGGGTTACATTAATGTGAGTTACATGAAACAATGGATATAAGCCATTTGGCATATAGCCAACAAGTTTTAAGGACGGAGAACAAAGACACTGGTTAGCAGTTGTAAAGTGAGTAGAGTCCTAAGGCCAGCAAAGACGAAATCAGCACAAACATGAGGTATGAAGGCAAAATAGTTAGGGGAAAACCACGCCAAGTATTCCAGGTCTCAAAATATTATTCTATTAAGTTTGTGGACTATATCTCTCCCAGGACATAATTCAGTTTCCCACAATAAGTCTGGCTGTCCAATCTAAAGAGGGCAATTAAACGTGTCCCCCTTGTCCTGACACACATTAAAAAAGTAGTGGCAATTTTACCAGCTCTTTATGCCTTTTCTCATAATTTAATGTCTGTAAGCTGTTAAGGCTGAATTTTTTTTAGATGAAACATAATTAGCGAGCAACACTGAAAAGCTATTGAATATATAGTTCTCTTGTATTTGCGTTTTTTTCAGAAAAGCACATGCTAATTTTACTACGGAGAGATTACAAAATGGAAAAACGTATATCATATGAACATATGTTTGTATGTGCCGCTCATTATGTGTTTAAATGATGATAATTCAGTTCTCAATTATGCATTTCCACAGAGAAAATGTGTTTACCTGAACGCTATAAAAGCAAGGTGATCTTGGAGATGCGAATGTATTGGACAGCATGTTACTCTCTGGTGTACTTTCTCATGGAAGAATAAGGCTACATTATCCATTAGATGGTGCATCTAAAGTGCAATGGTAAGGGATGCTACTCGAGAAAAGGGTTTTAGTATTTGTCTTCATGGTTTCTAATTTTGTAAATACACTAAATGTAGTATAACTAAAATCTCATTTTGTTGAATGACAAATAGATACTCCTGAAAGCTTAATTGATTCATGCAATAATCCATGCATAAGCTGAGATTCAATAGATAAACTTTGCAAAAATAAATGAGAGAAGCTATTAAGATAAACTGTGAGCACGGAAAGTGTTTCATCCAAATCAAGTAACTCTAAAATAAATAGCGAATAATAAGCAGCATGTGGTTTTTAATAAGTTCTCCATAGTGGGTTACTTAAAAAATGTTCTGAACCACTAATTACATAAATTAAACGTATTAGAGTCTTTAATTTATCTGGTCGGTTCACATGTTGAAACATTAAACTACATGTTTAGAAATTTAAAAAACGTAAATGAATACATGCTTTTATTAAATTATATTTTTTACAGAAGTGACTATGGAGATTTCTATTTGAAATCCTATATTTCTCCTCAACGCTATGTTTGCCTTTGCAAGAACTCAATTGAATGGATTCAGGAACGACCATTTGCAGTTTAACTCCGTCTCTCTGTCGCCAAACCCAGGACAACAGGAGTATGCAAAGAATAACTTCATAATGCCAACTGTGATCATGTCCCTTTGCATAGCAGTGACTGCCGTTTCAAATGCTCTGGTGATGCTGTGTTTTCTGGTAGACCAGAGTCTTAGGATTCAGAGTAATTATTTCCTTCTCAACTTGTCTATCTGTGATTTCTTCATAGGTAAAGAAACATTGTAAAATAATCACTGACCAGGATTATATCTATAATTTAAATTCTATCCCCATTTCCTTTATGATTGACTTGGTATCCAATCTGTCTTACACTTCATTTGCACTTCAATTATGTGTTCTTTTGTTTTCATCATGTTGCATTTTGCCGGTGTGACTTGGATTGTGTTTTTTGTGTAGGTGTTGTGGTTGTCTTGCTGAACCACTGTCTTGGGGATGTGTGTCAATATTGGCTTACAGTTCTGCAACTACTGTTTTGTTATTGTGCTGTGGCGTTGTTTTTGGTATTAATGGGCTCAGTTGTTGGGTTTGTTACACTCAACTACAACCAGTCTGCTGAAACATACATACAAGTTATTGTCATATAATACCTTGACTGCAAACAAACTTTCATAATATTGTGACAAAGGTTTTCTTTCTAAACACTACACTGTTCCTCACCAATGATACATAATAACACTGACAAAAAATGTTTTGTGATCCAGTCCCTGCAGTCTTTTCTAAAGGCCAGAGTGGTACTGTATGTGTGAACAGGACTAGCCTTCCTCAATTAAATGTCATCATTAAAAGTGAAACTGTTTATGCCACCCAGGAGTCTATTTATTAAGTTTAAGCACCGTGTTTGCATCACAAAGGTATACTAATTTGCTTTCTAGAGCTAAACTTGTTTAGTGGTGGAAAACACCAGAAAGTAGCACAAAGCAGCGCATTGCATTGCTTTGCATCACTTAGCGCAAAGGGAGAGTACCATGGGTGGTGCATGGGCATTCCCATGCAACCTCCCAAGGTTACTGACGCTAAGCCTTATTTACTTAAAAAAGTAAGCAAGGTTTAGTATCAGAAAATAGTGCCCACTTCAACCAGGTTCTCCTTTCTTTTCTGACTTTGAATGTGTACAGCACTGTACAGCAAGGTGGGAAAAGGCTTAAAGTGAGGCTCAGCACAGTAGTTTGCACTAGAAGGGTATCCCTCCAGTACAATACCTATGCTAGACTCACAGAGACACCCTTGCAGTACGGTGAAAAGGTGCGTCCGTGGCGCACAACAACACATTTCAGCCCCGGCGCTCAGGAGACGGGAGGAGAGTACCATATTTCTGTAAATATGGTGCTCTTCTGCTCTCTCCTTCTCACACAGCGCAGCATTTTCAGGTTCTGCACTGCATGAGGAACTAGTAAATTGGGGCCCAATGTTTTAACTCCCGTCTCTGAATTCCCTATACTAACATTCAATAAAACAATTATTCTAAGCTCAAACAAAGGACCAGATTCACACAGGATTAGCTACAGGTTTAACATACCAACGCTAATTGTCATTAGCATTTGTTTGTGTGGAAAAGTAATGCAAAGTTGCGTGAAATGCTTCTTCGCTTTACTTTGCATGAAGGAGCGTTACATAGGTGGTACATGGGCATTCTCATGCTTCTCGACGCTAAACCCTTTCTACTTTATTTAGTACACGGGGTTTAGCGTTAAAGATGAATGCTGCTGGAAAGAAGGTGTTAAAAGGAGAAATGTGTTCATTTCTCCTTTCTTTTCCTACTTTGCATGCCTGCTGCACTGTGATGTATGCATACAAAGTAGGAAAAGTTTTAAAAGTTTTGAGCCAGAGTATTTGGTACAGAAAGAGTACATTTCTTGTACAAAACCTATGGTAGACTCAGGCATGCAGCATAGCACTACGACGCTAAGTTGTGTGCCTAGTCCACAGCAGCTGAAATCAGTGCCAGCACTAGGGAGATGAAAGGAGAGTGCCATGTCTCTGTGAACATGGCACTCTCCTGCTCTTTCCCTGTCATGCAATGCAGTGCAGTCTCTTTGGGTGCTGTGCTGCATTGAGTGGCAAATTTCAGAATCTTGGGCTGAAGATATAGGCCCAGATGCATTAAGCAAAAAACAGTTCGCAAAGAGGCAGATTCTCAGAATCTGCCCCTTTGCAACTGGTATTTTTGCATTTGGGATGCATCATCCTAAATGCAAAAATGGCAAATTGAGAATTCGCTAAATTGCGATTACTTGCATTTAAGGAATCTCAAATTGAGATTCCTAAAATGCAATGCAGTAAAGTTTAAAAAATAGCGATTTCGCTAATAGGGCTCACAAATTACCATGAAGTACAACTTCATGGTAATTTGCAAAAACTTTGAAAAATGCACTAAAGTGCATTTTTCAAAGTTTCATGTTGCGCACACACATGCCCTAAGGGCATGTGTGTGCGCAACATATATGCACAGATCAATTTCAGGGGTGCAACAGGGTGTCCTTTGGACACCCCTGCACCCTTGAAATCGCAATCTCATTTTGCGATTCGCTAATTGCGATTCGCAAATTGAAAATTCTTCCCATTCCTTCCTATGGGCCTCTAGGCCCATAGGAATGAATGGGGATGTATTCCTTAATTGCGACTCGCAATTTGCGAATTGCAATTAAGGAATTTTAAGAAATCGCTATTTTTAAAGTGATTTCTTCTTGCATACCATTTTGCTATTCCTTATTAGCGATTCCTTATTTTTCGCTAATAAGGAATCGCAAAATGGATGCTTGATGCATCTGGGGGATAGTTTTATATAATACTTCAAGTTAATCTTCCTGTGACTGACGAATACAGTAATCATCAATATTTTATGAGGTACACTTTGTAAATATTACCAGATTGACTATTACTCATCAGCTTCAATTTTCAGTCAGGGTTAAGGTCGGTAGTTTTCCTTTAGGAGGTTCAGAAATTACTTGCATTCGCATTATCAGTGCTGCCTCCACATGCGCTCCCTGATGCCAAAGCCGTGGAGTCCCATGTGTTGTGGCACTGTAACCTTTATTTCTGTAAAGGACAATTATTACAATACCAGCACTGTGCGAGTTCAAACTTTGGGATGGAGATCGCCTGCCGCATGCAGGCTTTCAACTCAGCATTAGAAGCAGATAGCAAGAAAAAGCAAATTCACGCTCCAGTAACATTAATGAGGCAGACAGTTTGCAAATCATTCTCTTGCTTTGCACGGGCTTTGTTCATCCCTCTCTCATAAAACAGAGAGGCTTGAGAGAGCACAATTTTTACAAGCATTGGCAAAGCCAGTTGCTCTAAAGTTAGCCACCAGCCTTTTGACAATTCTTATTTTGCTTTCTCAGCGTTTTTTGGAAAACGTTATTGTTTGGCAATCTAAATAAAATCATAAGTTGAAGGCAAAGGTTTCCAAAGACAGAGAGGTAGAGAGGCTCGAAGATAAAGACAGATAGAGAGGCTTGCAAAGACATGGAGAAAAAAAGATTTGCAAAGCGGACAGATTTTCTAAGCGGTAAGGTTAAAAAGATTGATCAGAGATATGATATGGTTGCAAAGGTAAATATAGATCGATATGGTTGCGAAGATAGATAGGGTTGTGAGAATAGATATTTGGTATAAAACACAGCTTTAATTACTAAAATATTATTTAAATATCTATGTAAGCACGACATACAAGCTGACTTAAAGCATATTAAAAAGCAATATAAGCATAACAACCTGGCTAAATGTGTGTACTAACTGGAGTGGTGTGGCTCACTGGTTAGAGGCGTCAGACCTGGAAGCAGAGAACGGCCTGGGACCAGGGTTCAATTCCCGACGTGGCAGGGTCAGTGGACCAGGGTCAGCGGACTCAATAATTCTCGCCTCGGTGCCTACTCTAACCAGGGATCACACTTGGCAACTCTGGGCATTAGCTTGCCTCATCTCTACAACAGCCCCCCACATTCGCTGGGGATGCCTGGTTTCACCTTGGAGATACCCAGTAGGGACCATCTCACAGGGATAGCCAGGACGGGTTCCCCAGTGGTCTACAGCGCCACGACGCCCCAGGGAAGCAGTGCGCTTTACAAGACACATACATTTACATTTACATTTAACACAATTGTAGTCTTCAATTAAGATGTATACCTGCATGACAAACAGGAGAGCAGTTAAATAGGTACTTCACTGAGGGAATATTAAAAGGAGGACAGAGAAAATGTTCAAATTTACACAATCTGGTATACTTTGAAACAGCAGCAGTCAGATAAAGAAAGGTCAATGTTAAAGAATTCAAAGCAGCATTAGTTCAAGTTCAAGTTCAAGTTCAGGCATTTATAAAGCGCACTACTCACCCAGAGGGTCTCAAGGCGCTAGAGGGAGGGGTTCACTGTTTATCAAATAGCCAAGTTTTCAGTTCTTTTCTGAAGGAGATGTGATTCTGAGTAAGGCGGAGGTGGGTGGGGAGTGAGTTCCAGGTCTTGGCAGCCAGGAAGGAGAAGGATCTGCCACCAATGGTGGTTTTTCGGATGCGCGGGACTGCGGCGAGGGCTTGATTGGATGATCTTAGTTGGCGGGTGGGATAGTAGAAGGACAGTCGGGTGTTGAGGCATTCGGGTCCTAGATTATAAAGGGCCTTGTGTGCGTGGGTAAGAAGGCGGAGAGTAATCCTTTTGTTGACGGGAAGCCAGTGGAGGTTTTTTAAGTGACCGGTAATGTGCTCTTGGCGCGGGATGTCTAATATGAGTCTCGCTGATGCGTTTTGGATGCGCTGGAGCTTTTTCTGCAATTTTGTTGTAATTCCGGCGTAGAGAGTGTTGCCATAGTCCAGTCGACTCGCAGAGACAGGAACTGATAAAGCTGGAATGTGCCCTGTGCTCACATCTAATTGGGGGCTGTAACACTTCAGGCTGTAAACACAAAGTGAACACTGAACAATAATCTGAAAACAAAAATACTGGCACTAAAGGAAACTGACTTGCAGATGTGCTTGTGGGGAAAGATCTAAATGCAGTCACTCGAAGTGCTGTTAACAAGTGGCTGAAATAGGTAGACTCATTGTCTTATGCTCTATGCTGCAGACAAAATGTGAATGACACAACAACTGACCAATGGATGAAGGGAACTGGCCTCTTTAAGTAAGTATAATATACATTTAACTTTAGTAAAATCAAAAGATATTGGCTAATGTCAGATCTGAAAACATATGCTGAATCCAGCATCTTTGGAGAAACTTGCCCTCTATATTGACTTTGGTAAACCACCTAAACCAATTGGGTCAAGCATCTTGAATCATGGCATGGTATGGAAATTCTGCCACTCAACATTTCCTTAACTTTCCTTGGACTGCTTGCTAAGTATGTTTCAAGGCACAGGTAAGTTGGTGTCTGGCCCAGGGCTCCGCTTTTTGTGGAGTCCCATAATTTAGGGATGCCCGAGCCTTCCTTGTTCACCTCCTGCAGTACTGGCTACAGATGAGGCATTGTTAAATGGAAAATGCTGATGTTCATCATTACTTGTAGTTTTTTTTTGTCCATGTGTATTGAGTGTTTGATGGAAGATTGTATTCCTATGCCCTAAACTTTGCAAAATACATGTGAGATTCGAAATGAACTGTTTGCTAATAAAAACATGACTTTTGACCTATTGTTTCTACATAGGATAAGAGCTCAGTGACAATCATGAGAAATCAATATCGGATGAAAGTATTACAAGAGATCTGGGCATTATGGGAGTGGATTAGTTGTATTGTGATAGGTTTTATTTGTTGAAAAGATTTCCATCCACATGTGTGTTCCGCCATCCAGATGGCTTTGTAGAGATATAACAATAACTGTTATTTCCTAAGTGTCTTTGGTGCTGAGGTTTCTATTGATTGCTTACCAGTAGCACATTTACTGATGGTGGGCCCAATTCACAAAAGTAATCTGAGACAAAATACTAACTTTATGACTTTAGGTATTCACAAAAGGCATTTAGGAGTCGTAAAGTTAAGATTCCTAACTTCACTACTCCTAAAATGAGACAAAATCCTAACTTTACGACTTTCAGTATTCGCAAGAGGCATTTAGGCGTAGTAAAGTTAGGATTCCTAACTTTACTACTCCTAAACTGAGAAAAATCCTAACTTTACAACTTTCTGTATTCACAAAAGACATTTAGGAGTAATAAAGTTAGGAATCCTAAAGTTAGGATCCTTAAGATGGTCCCCCTGCTGTGTTTTTCATAGATTTTACGACCTACAGAATGCAATGAATTTGTGTGTGTTACACATGTGTATTTCTGGGAGATCGCAAGATGATACAATCTGCATATTACCTCACTTTAGTGTGTGGGATTCTCCGCTTGTGTGGACTGCGGTACCATTTGCAAAAATTTTTTTTAAAAACACAATCCTGATTTCCTGATTTTACTGTTTCTGGTTTCCTTTGTTTAAACTCTGCCTGCGGCACTGCTCACACTGATTGGGTGGCCTTGCCCAATCAGATGCAATTTGTTCCCCCTGGCCATTTCAGGCCGGTTGCAGCGCCGACACATTTATCTACATTTTACCTCACTTTAGTGCATGGGATTCTCCGCTTGTCTGGACTGCGGGCCCATTTGCAATTTGTTTTTATAAAAGCACAATCTTTTCCTGATTTCACTGTTTGTGTTGTCCTTTGGTTAAACTATGCCAGCTGCACTGTTTGCACTGATTGGGTGGCCTTGCCCAATCAGATGTGCGGTCAGAAGTGCTAGTTGTCCCCCTGGCCATTTCAGGCCGGTTGCAGTGTGGACACGGTAATCTGCTTTTTACCTCACTTTAGAGCATGAGAATCTCCACTTGTGTAGACTGCAGTCCCTTATGTAATTTATTTATTTTTAAAAACAATCTTTTCCTGATTTTACTGTTTGTGCTTTCCTTTGGTTAAACTCTGCCTGCGGCACTTCTTGCACTGATTGGGTGGTTTAGCCTAATTCTCCGCTTGTGTTGACTGCGGTCCTGTTTGCAATTTGTTTAAAAAAAACACAATCTTTTCTTCATTTTACTCTTTGTTCTTTCCTTTGGTTACACTCCGATTGCAGCCCTGCTTGCACTGTTGCACTGTTTAGGTGGCCTTTCCCGATCAGATGCGAGTTCACGGGAAGCCAGTTGTGCCCCCCGGCCATTTCAGGCCGGTTGCAGCGCGGACACGGTAATCTGCATTTTATCTCCCTTTAGCGTGTGGTATTCTACTCTTGTGTGAAATGCGGTCGCATTTGCCGATTGTTTTAAAAAAACTCAATCTTTTCCTGATTTTACTGTTTGTGCTTTCCTTTGGTTAATTTGTCAGCGGCAGTGCTTGCACTGATTGGGTGGCCTTTCTCAATCAGATACAAGGTTGGGAGGAGTCAGTTGTGCCCCCCCATCGGCCATTTCAGGCCGGTCACAGTGTGGACATAGTAATCTGCATTTTACCTCCCTTTAGTGTGTGGGATTCTCCTTTTGTGTGGACTGAGGTCGCGTTTGCTATTTGTTTTTTTTTTAAACACTATCTCTTCCTGATTTTACTGTTTGTGTTTTCTTTGGTTAAACTTCGCCTGTGACACTGCTTGCACTGATTGGGTGTCCTTGCCCAATCAGATGCAGGGTCGGTAGGAGCTAGTTGTGCCCCCTGGCCATTTCAGGCTGGTCGCAGCACGGACACGGTTATCTGCATTTTACCTCCCTTTAGTTTGTGGGATTCTCCTCTTGTGTGGACTGCGGTTGCATTTGCTATTTGTTTTTTTAAAAAATACTATCTTTTCATGATTTTACTGTTTGTGTTTCCATTGGTTAAACTTCGTATGTGACAATGCTTGCACTGATTGGGTGGCCTTGGCCAATCAGATGCAAAGTCGAGAGGAGCCAACTGTGCCCCCTGGTCATTTCAGGCTGGTCGCAGCACAGACATGGTAATCTGCATTTTACCTCACTTTAGTGCATTGAATTCTCTGCTTGTGTAGACTGCGGTCCTGTTTGCAATTTGTTTTAAAAAATAAAAAAACGATGTTTTCCTGATTTTATTGTTTGTGCTTTCCTTTGGTTAAACTCTGCCTGCAGCACTGCTCGCACTGATTGGGTGACCTTGCCCAATCGGATGCAAAGTCTGGAGGAGCCAGTTGTGCCCCCCGGCCATTTCAGGCCGGTTGCAGCGCCGACACAGTTATCTAAATTTTACCTCACTTTAGGGCGTGGGACTCTCTGCTTGTGTGACTGCCATCCTGTTCGCAATGTGTTAAAAAAAACAAGCTGATTTTACTGTTTGTGCTTTCCTTTGGTTAAACTCTGCCTGCGGCACTGCTTGCACTGATTGGGTGGCCTTTCCCTATCTGATGTGAGGTCAGAAGGAGCCAGTAGTGCCTCAGAGCCATCTCAGGCCGGTCACAGTGCGGACACGCTACTGGAGCGCTAAAAAGCACACCAAAGGCAACCCCGTCTGTGCCAGGATGGCACCAGGCACCCTGTTCATTCATACACCCACTGACAGGTATTGTCACAAAGAACCACGATAATCAGGTCTGAGGCCCAGTTGATTGTGTGTTCTGTTGTGAACACTGCAGCTACAAAATCAGAATTTAGGGTCACGCTGCAAGGCTCCCTCTCACACTTTCAAACTTCTCAGCTTGATCTGCCGCTCTTCAGTAAAGCACCACACTGATGTGTTTGACCTGATTCAGGAGGAAGGACCTGATGTTCTATTTCAGACCGAGACTTGGCCTACCTCCGCATGCAACGGTTGCTGAGCCCCAGATGGCGTTACCTCAGGGCTATTAAATAAAGATACTGAATAGAGAGGACGGCTGGGGAGGAGATATAGTGATCATCTGTAAAAACCAAATATGCCTATGATGTCACTAAAGAGATAATCTCAAATTGTGAAGGTGGACTCTTTAAAATCTCTCTGAATCACAATTTCATTCTGACAGGGCTGCTCCTCTGAGATTACCAATTTTCTGGTGGACCTGGCAGCCTGTCAACTACTAGAATACGTCCCCAGCTCAACACACTCTGCCGCGCACCTCCTAGATCCTGTGTTCTGTAACATACCTTTTGTTAAGGTCCTTTTCCCCTCCCTATGGCATGTATAGACAACTATCTCTCTTCCATGGCACATTCCTAGGCTCATCTTAAGATGCCCTTGGTATAAGTTGGATGCCAATCTTCTCGCAGACACTCTGCGCTCCCAAACACCTCAACTGGATGATGATGTTGAAGCAGCTAATAGCTGCTTCCATGAATGGCTCGCACATTCCCTTGATAACATATCCCTGCAAAACCTACGCCCTGCCACAGAACCTATACTAGCCCTGTAGCCCAGGAGGGACCGGATAACTGTTTTTCTGATATGAAAGGATAACACAGGCCTGTGTTTCTAGAAGGGTGGAACTATCAAAAGAGTTGGTTAAAAAATCATCTGTTCCCATAAGCAGTTTGTTGAAAAACAGGAGTTATAGCTGTAGCAAAAGAACTTGAATCTACCACAAGAGGTGAAGCAGTAAAAATGACATCATCTGCATTAGACTCAGCAGCAAGTCCAGTACTCACTTCCATCATATGACTGGCCTTCGAATTAGCATTAGGAATTAACTGAAGTGAATTCTCTGCAACACTCCCCAGCTGAGGAGAAATAGCTTCAATGTTGCTCACAAGCTGTAGAGTAATTTCCTGTATGGCAGAGAGCAGAGTTAGGGAACTACCATAGAGTCCTCATAGCCTACTGTTTAGAATAAGCCACATGATGTAGCTTTATGTGATAAATAGAGACAAAACAATTGTCTTTATAACTAGCAAGCATTGGCAATATTACAGTTCTTGTACCTTGAATGCCACGGACTGGCACCAGTGCACAGTATAATGGGCCAAATTCCTTTTTTACCACAACTTTTTCTCCAGGTTGTGGAATCCATCCTGAAGGTGCTGATTGCTCCTTGATTCCGGAAGAGGCAGACGTCTTGAACTGTACATTTGATTTGCATCACAGAAGTGTTGAAAATCCTGGAGGACTGCAAAATGATCATTTATATTAAAGGGCGTAGCTGCTGCCATGATGTCTGACCATCTGGAACATAAATTTTGATGCCCGAAAATACATTGTATGGTGTCTGGCCACCCAGAGATCATTAGGGAGATTATTAAGCTCTCTTTGTAACCCATATAGTTGATGGATCCAGCTATGCCCTGAACGTAATACTCTGGCAGTTAAGGATTGCTTTGCATCACGGTTCATCCTCTAAACTGCTGAATTTCCCTCAGGATGATAGGGGAAAGAGTAATGCACCTCTACACCCAGGAAAACCATAGTATCCCTGTAAGTCTTAGAGGCAAAAAGAGGACCCTGGTCAAAGTGGAATGTAGTGCATGCAGGTGTTTTAATCAAAACTTGCAAAGCTTTAATAATAGTGTGAGTGTCAGTTGAATGTTTTGGCAACATCCAGAGGAACCTTGAGTAAGAATCAACAGTACATAGGATACATTTAAATTCTCCAACTGAACTAAGAGGACCACAATGGTCCAAATAAATGCAGCAGAATGTGTTTTGGGGAAATCAACAGGTGTGTCTTTAGTGGACGAGCAAAAGGTGTGTCTGAGGTACAACTTACAATTTGTTAATAAATGTCACAACAAAGGGTATACTTCTTGACCTGTTTATATAATCCATGCCAACAATAAGGCTGCAGTGGTAATAATATTGTGTCCGCCACACCTGCATGGGCAGAAGCAACACCTTCATGTGCAGGAATCAAACAATCACAAACCTGTGGAATTGTAACATAGAGACCTTTTTATTGTTCAATGTGAACTGGAAAAATCAACATGAATTCATTCATGTAATGATTTAATGTGCTGTGAATATTCAGGTATAACTTTAAGAAATCCTAATAAGGATAGCAGTTTCTTAAAAGTTTTTGGTGGTTGTAACAGAGCTCATTTTTCTAGGAAGTGTGGTGCAAGGCTTTTTGTCCTTCATGAATAAGTTTGCATTATAGAAATAGGACACTCAGAAATGCTATATTAGATTTCTGAAAGTTAAACTTGTAGCCAGAAAAGGGGAACTGTTCATTTGGGAGACACAGGGTGCAATTACTCCCTGGTATTGTAACTGTGAAAGTATTTATCTAACAGGAGCTTTAGCATCCTGCTTTATTGGGTATTGTGGTTGCAATTGTAGGCGTGACCGTATGGATATAACCTGATAAGGAGAATCCTTATCCCAGCTTATAGATTGTGATATAAAACTCAGGCTTGTACAAGACCCATACAAGCAGGTACAAGCATAGAAAATGATGGTATAATCTGTCTGGAGGGGCTACACTCCTCTCTGGGGTTTCAACTGTTGCATATTGATCAGTTGCTTTCACTGCCAAAAACTCATGGAGCTACTGCCACAATCTAGTGACCTCTGCTATGCTGTCAAGGAGAGTCACCACCCACCTCCTTTTCAGGAGGAGATTGCCCAGTGTTTGTGGCATACTTTGCCATAAAGGACGCAACCTTCTTTTTCTGAGATTGGGGCTTAAATTGTGGATGTTAGAAATTGGGGTCTCTAATTGACGTAGGTACGTACCTTTGTTCAAGTAGGGTCCCTTGGTTCTTGTCAGGGTAAGGGGGCTACACACTTTATATAACCTCTGCCCACCCCCCTGGTAGCTTGTCACAAGCAGGCAAGCTTATCCCAACCCACAGGTATACACTGAAAATACTACAAATAGACACAACCCATGTTTAGAAAAATACGGTATCTTTATCTAAACCAAACAAGACCAAAATAGCAAATACCGAACATACAAGTAGTAGAATACAACTTTAGAACAGGTATTTTAATAAAAGAGCTTGTAGAAAACAAATTGCTCCACCTGCGACATCATGAAAGGGAAAAAGTAAAAGTACGGCATCGACCGCGAGGTGCACAGAATTGGGCACGTAGTCACACTGACCCCCAAACAGCAGTACCTTGGAACAAAGTCTTTGGACAATACATGGCATCGTAGATATGAGGCTTGTATGCTGAGGGCTAGGCTGGCTCCCTGGCTGCCACGGGGGAGGCGAGGCATTGTGTCTGTGTGGAATCGAGGTATATAGTTCAGGACAGGGAACGTCAGTTGCATCAGCGGTAAGGCATCGGTTCCAGTGAGGTGATGTGATGTGAAGTCAAAGACTTGTGGAGTCACCCTAGCGGTTATCGGCTCCAATGAAGGAGCTGGCGGTGATGGCGTTGGTGCGAGCGCTGGTGTCAGGAAAGTCCACAGCTGCAGGCATCGAATGGCATCGGAGCTGCAATGCAGGCGGGCCGATGCGTTGTGCACTTCACGAGCCGTGCCCCCAGCCTCTGTGCAGGTTGTGGCATCATGGCGGTGTCACTGTTGGGATCAGAGATTGTTTTTCTTGCTTCTTTTAGTTTTCTTGAAGCTCCTAACAGCAGGAACAACCTCCAGAGTCCAAAAACGGAAATAGGCACCTCCTGGGAGGTCAGAACTCCCAGCAGTGGGGATCAGGGGTGCTAGTTGTGAAGTCTGTGTGTCCCTGAGACTTCAGAACAGGAGGCCAGCACACACAAGCCCTTCAAGAGTCTTCTTCAAGCAGGTTTCTCAGCAAAGTTGAAGTCTTTTTCCATTCCTTGGAAGAAGCAGCAACTGCAGGCCAACCCTACACAGCACACAGCTCACAGCAAAGGGGCAGTACTCCTTCTCACAGGTCTCCACCTCTTCTCCTTGGCAACGGTTCCTCTTGAATCCAGAAGTTATCCTCTGAGGTTTAAGGTCCACTACTTATACCACATTTTGTCTTTTTTCCTTGGTGGCAAGGCTCTCTGATCACAGTTCTGGACTCTCTAGTGCAGCATCACTAAAATAGGTAGAGACACAATTGTGCACAGGAAACAGGGCCTTTTCAGGTGCAAGGGAAACTGTTCCTACCACTCAAAATGCAACCAAGGTGCATTCAGCTCAGCTCTGAGTCACCCAGGAAAGGCAAAACACACCTCAACACCCCTCCACCCTGATGGCTGTCTACAGTGAATGGACATCCCCAACTCCAGTCACTCCAAAACCATACAGTCAATACACAAACTAGCAGAGGCACACAGAATGGTTAAATAAGAAAATGGCTAGTTTCTAAAAGTGCCATTTTCAAACACACAATTTTAAAATCATCTCCCTAAAGACATGTACATGTCCTTCCTTTCACTCACACGGGCTCCATCCTTATGGGGGGGACCTGGGGCCTACCTGGGGGTGCATTACAAGTAAGAAAAGGGAAGGTTAGGGCCTGACCTGGCAAGTTGGTGTACTTGCCAGGTCGACATGGCAGTAAACAACTGCACACATCCACTGCAGTGGCAGGTCTAAGTTACATTTGAAAGGCTACTTGTGTGGATTGCATAATCAGTGCTGCAGGCCCACTAATAGAATTTGATTTACAAGCCCTGAGTACACTCAGTGCACTTTACTAGGGGGTTACCAGTAAATCAAATATGTCAATCATGAATAACCAATCATTATAACAATTTACACAGGGGGCACTTGCACTTTGACACTGATCAGCAGTGGGAAAGTGTCCAAAGCATCTAAGCCAGCAAAAATTAAATCCAGCACACCATCAAAAATACAGGAGGTAGAGGAAAAAAGGCAGGGGAAACCCCCCAAAGGAGGCCAAGTCTAACAGTGGAGGTTTCTCCTCCTTCGCCATCTTTATGTCAGATGGGCATTGTGAGTCCTTTTTCAGTTTTATGTACTCTTCCTGTATGTGTTCAGAATCTTCTCCTCTCACGTATTTTCAGATAAGTCCTGAAAGGAACAAGAAGGATGAGTATAATAAAACTGATACTTAGCAGGTGCTTTCAACTGTGTACAATCACACAGATTGTAGGGTCCATCATAAGGCTTTAATGGCATACAACCTTCTTGAGACCTAGTTTTTTCTTTAGTTTTTTCCTATCTTTTGTTTTTAACAAACTCCAGCTTCTATTTGGCAGTCTTCTTGTCAGAACCATGTTTGCCAAGTTGTGGTTTATCTGGTGTGGCCCCTAACATATTCTGACCCACAGAAGCAATCTTTACACATGGCTGATGCTCCTGGTTGACTGGTGCAACCTGCGTGAGCTGCAGGCATATAACCATAAATTATGCTGCATCTTGAATGTTCGAAAGGATCATTAAAGAGACCATGGGGACATTTCCCATTAATTTCATCCCCAAATCTAGGACAGCAGCTGCCCCGTGTTCATTATCTATTTGCTTTAACACCTCCGGTAAGACTGACATAGTAGAGTACCATGTATGATGGTATGGATTGAAGCAAAGACTATGCCCCAAGTGTTACAGTCACCTATTTGGGGAAGCCTCCAATGGGGTAAGCACATAGTTAGCATTCTGTGCTTGTCTTGTGGTCTCGTAAGGAAAAACACCACTTCAAACTGATCAATGTTTTGGGCAATCCAAAAAGGAATATCCTCACGGTTCGCATTCATTTCTTGCATAATTGAATGAATAACAGCAGGATTTATTGTAGGTACATCAGGCAACTAGTGCTGCCCTTGCTGGGACAGCCATCAAGGTGCATGAAACATATTGAATTAAGTGACTAGACCGTTGTATAACTGCACTAGTTCATTAACATTTATATTTTGTAAATTCAGGAATGGTGAATAACAAGCTAACGCTGGCCAGCTGACCCCTTCATTAATTAGGAGACCCGTGCATTCATGACTAAGTACGTGTATCAGGATGCCTCTGAACCAATTTTGATGTTGCCAATGAGAAAGTGGAATTTCTAAGAGCTTATACGCTCTGTATTGTTCTGGTGGTGCAAAGTCAGTGTATTCATGAAATGTTCCTGTAGTATCAACCATAGCTGGAAAATTTAACCGAGAATAAAAAACCTCTAAGCAATAGGCTTCCTGGGCTTCAACTACAATTATTACGTCACCACCTGTATTGCCAAGGCCATGTACATTTAAATGTGTATGGTCAGCAGGTTTGCAATTGTCAGCTATAGGTGTAGGCTGTTGCACTACCATTGATAAATCAGCAATGGAGACCAGGTTATACATTTGATGACCAAACTCTTTAATCAGATCTTGCAAGCAGGCCTGCCTCCGCCAGACTCATGGAACAATGTCACTATAGTAGTGATCTTGAAACAAGGGAAACCAGCATTCAATTGTGGGTCTTATAAACCCATTTTGCTATTGAATGCCGACTATAAAATCTTCACCTCTATATTGGCAGTACGACTGGGTGCAGTGGCTGGGGACATCTTACACTCAGACCAGAAGGGTTTCGTGAAAGGTCGCCAGATATTGCATTTCACCTACGATCTAATTGGGGTAATAGATCTGGCCTCTACATACTCCATCCCTTTGCGGCTATGACCTTGGATGCCACCAAGGCCTTCGACAGGGTGAATTGGATATACCTGTCGGAGGCCTTGGGAAAATTCAATCTCTGCGAGAAGTTTTGCCGCACAATCCAATCTTTGTATAGGAGCCAGCGATCTGGTAAACGGTAGTACTACGGCACCCTTTAATATATCTAGGGGCACTAGACAGGCTGCCCACTCTTCCCTCTCCTATTTTATTTATACATTGAGCCATTTGCTCAACGACTTAGAGAGGACTCTAACATTCAGCCGTTCAGGTTTGGAGAGTGGGAGAGGAAAGTAGCCCTGTATGCTGATGACATTCTGATTTTTACTGCCGACCTAGATAAGGCATTTCCAGCTGTCATCAGTCAAGCCCAGGAGTTTGGTCTAGTGTCGGGGTATGAAATCAACGCTGCTAAAACGGAGATAATGGCCTGGAACCGGACGTAAAATCAGTTTCAGCACCAGACAAGCACCAGAATGAGATACCGGGGGGTTAACGTAGTGCAAGATATAGCCGTGTTGGCTGAGTTCAATTTGACTGTGGTGGCGAGAGAGTGCACGAAGCTAATGAAGACTTGGGCCTCGCTCCCCCTCTCTTTCATCGGTAGAGTCAATCTGGCTAAAATGACGATACTCCCAAAAATCACCTTCCTTTTTAATTGTATCCCTCTCCATTTTGGAAAATCACAAATCAACAAAATTCAGAGGGACATTAATTCTTTCGTCTGGGGCTATAAATGTTCGAGGTTAGCTTGGAAGAGGCTGAGACGGCGAAGGGAGAAGGGGGGTCTCGCCCTGCCTGATATTCAGCTTTATGCTTGGGCCTTCCACCTCTCCCAAGCTCAAATGCTTTTGAAAATGCTGGTCAATATCGGAGTAGGAGGGATGTTTTTAGCAATGCTTCAGGGTGCACAGTTACCGGTGGATGGTTTTTTGTTTAAATTTGGAGATGTTAAGTTTTTCGAAAATGTCAGGCTTAAGGTGTTGCAGGGTCTGGGTAAAACATGGGCAGATTTGAGGAGGTCGGTCACTCTTGGCTGCTTCTCTAGTATGGCTCCCTTATGGGATTCACCTGGAGGTCCAGGGAGCCTGAGGGATAGTTTGGCGGCTCCCTTAAGGGAATCTGGCCTGGCGGTCTGAGAGGACCTGATCCCAGATGTCACAGTGATAACATGGGATCAACTTAGTGAGAGGGTTGGGCCTGGTCTCTCTAGATTTAAATATCTTCATTTGGCTAGTTGGGTCCAGGCTCAGGCTACAAACAACCCAGGAGAGCCTATTAGGGAGGGGTAACGACTTAGAGTACAATCTGATGACCAGACCCCAAGGGAAGAAATAAGTTTTTTTTTGGTACCAGGCAGTTTTGGAGGCCGTGGATGGAGAGTTTAACCTCGATGAGGAATTATGGGGAAGTTTCTTACCAGTTCTAGAATGTGACGCTTTGTGGCAATCCTCGTGTAAACTTTTATATGAAATAGTAAAACCGGCTTGGTTAATAAGGAACCACCTGTTCACCATCCACAGGGCTTATTTTACTCCACTAAGCTTTCTAAAATTAACAAAGAGCTGCCTGTATGTTGTAAGAAATGTGGACTGGCCTCGGCTCCTGATACTCATATGTTTAAAGAGTGCCCAGCTCTGATCCCTTTCTGGGATAGTGTTGGCAGTTTTTTATCGGATATAATAGGAATCCCTGTTATTATTGGCTTACCCTTGGGCTTTTTCAGCTTACAAGAGAATGTCAGAGGCCCTGCAAGGTCGCTACTTTTTTATACTGTGATCCTAGCTAGAGGACAAATATGTATAAAATGGACAGATCCTACCCCTCCCTCCTTTTTAGACTGGCAATCTTCTGTTCTGGCGACTTCCAAGTTGGACCTATAGAGATCTGGCAGCAAAAAGAAGAGAACATTCTGGAATATATTGAAAACAAGATGGGACCCGGAGTGGAGTGTGTGTTTTTTTTTTCTCTTTCTCTTCTCAGGTGCTATGATTATGCTGCCTGAATACTCTAAGGGCTAGGTTTGGAACCCCCAGTATGGGCGGGGGGGTTTCTAAGACAAGGCCATCTAGCTCTAGAGGCTCGTAAGAATGGAGTTATCTCAGTGGGTGCCTTGGTGTACGCTCTAATAAGTCTAATGTCGGTAGGTGGGCGATTCCATTCCTTAGCTGCCTACACCTCTCAGCTTGCTGAGTGTGGGTATGGACTGCCTGAGTGTGCATTCAGGGAAAGATTGGCGGTAAATGAGAACCAAAAAAAACAAAACAAGAAAAAAGAAGAAAGAAAAAAAAAGAAAAGAAAAAATAAATCCGTAATGGAAACAAAGTGCAAACACTAATATGGATAATCTTTTTAAAGGTTAAAGCTTGTACAATAAACATAAAAAATGAGGTGCTTGCTAAAATACTGTGAAGAGTTAATCCCCAACACCGTGCCCCATGGGTGACTCCTTCAGAGGCTGAGGGAATGCGGCCTTGGGGGCACGGTTTTAAGGTAGTTCTCTTCCTTTTTGGAAGGCCGTGAACAATCTGTCTGGTCACCACCTTTTTCAGCTGACATCCCTCTGCTAAATGTTGGAGTGCCTCAGGGCTCAGTTTTGAGCCCTACTCTTTTTAATAATTATATGGCACCTCTTGCACCTTTAGCGGAGAATCTTGGGGCCAAGGTTCTTACCTACGCAGACGATACTCAACTTCTGTTTACCTATGAAAAAGATGAGCCTTTTAATGAAAGTCAACTACATCTATGTCTGAAAACCATGTTTGACTGGTTCCGACAGAATCAACTATCCTGCAACTTTGCTAAGACCAAAATTATTTTTTTCGGACATACCCTGGATGTTGAATGGTGTAAGTGGTGGCCCCAGGATCAACCGGCCCCTTCCAGCCCTGTTACTACTGGTAAAAATCTTGGAGTTATGCTGGATTCAGATCTTTCTATGAAGTCACAGGTGCAGTCAGTGGCTGGTATGTGCTTTAGGCTGTTAAAAATGATGAGGAATTTCCTCCCATTGCTGCCACTGATCCATAGAAAGACAGTGGTCCAAGCCTCGATATTGTCAAGTCTGGACTATGCTAATGTGCTCTATTTAGGTATCCCCAAGTACTTATTGAACCGTCTTCAGGTTGCTCAGAATTCAGCCGCCAGAGCAATTTCTATGGTCGGGATTAGAACACACATGACAAGTCATTTGAAATCACTTCACTGGTTATCAGTAAACAACAAAGTTGATTTTAAATCTCTGGTGTTGGCCATTATGGCTCTGCATAACAGCGGGGCACAGTATATTAGAAAAATAATTATGCCTTATATTCCAGCCAGGACCTTGAAGTCATCAACCCAACATCTGTTGCTAATGCCTAAATTTTGCCGGGCAAGGCAGGGTGGACGTTCCTTTCAGGTGGTAGTAAGCAGCTTATGGAACTTGCTGCCTTTATCTTTGAGACAAGAAGCAGAGCTCCTGAGCTTTAGACGCCAACTTAAGACCTGGGTGTTCCATCAATAATGAGATTTGTGTATGAGTGGGAGTTAACTGGGTCTCTCTTCTTTAGGGTCTTTTCTTTTTCTTTTCCTTAGCGCCGGGACGTTCTTCGGAGTAGCCGTGCGCTTGTACAAATGCCCCATAACATAACATAACACCATGGCCGTCTCAGGAGGAAATGTAAGGGTACTATGGACCCGCGCAAGTACTACTCAAGAGACTTATTAAATAAATACATGACTTATTGTTGGTGGCACCATGTCACAGGGATTCTGCTGGTAGAGCAGAACTGTGCCTGGGATGAAAGGACGTCAGAATGATTCTTTCTACAAATTCAATACCTGTTGACCCAAATCCTGGGTAGCTCACAGTGCCTCATGTGAACTTCTAACCTTCCCAGAGTAGCAGGTGAATTTGGCAACCTAGAACATGACCCTCTCGTCCTCACAGGAACTGTGGAAACAGTTAATCACCTTCCATCTTGCACTCATGTATGCCCTTAGTAACCATAAGAAAGACACAAAGTTTCCGATACATTTATTGAAACTATTGTGGTCTATTATGAAGCAAATGTGCTGTGATCACTAGGCAGATGAAACTAAACAAAGTAATTAGCATTACTATCAGGCTGTAAAAAAGAAACATTCCTATCATGGCAAATGACCTATCAATCTAGGGCTACCCCTACTTTGTGAGCAAAGGGTTATATTAGTGCTCTCTGGGATTGGCAAAAGACCCCATACCTGGTGCATATAGTTAGGTGATCACATTGCTAGTGTAAACTCAGTTAACCAAGGCTGCATGCCATGCTGTGCAGGCATTCATTCCAGGGCCAGTGTCTTTGCAAGAATTTCCCTCTCTGTTCCCAAGGAGACGAGATACAGTTTACATAAGATCCACAGTGTTGGAAAGCTGCAGCCGTGCTACTATGGGAAACATGCATCAAGCTAATTACCGGTCTTCTGCAAATCGGCTCCTTTGCAACCGGTAATTATCCATTTGGGATGCATCAAGCCCAAACCCAAGCGCAAATAGGTAATCGCAAAATGTTGCGAATGCAATTAGAGAATCACAATTTGCGCAATTCCTTAAATGCAATGCAAGAAGCAATCTGAGATTGCAAATTAGCATTAAGGAATCACAAATTACTACCAAGTCGTGGTAATCTGCAATTCCTTTGATAAATGCTAGAAATTGGATTTTTCTAAGTGCTCTGTGGTGCACACACATGCCAGTTTTGGGGTGAATCAGGGTGACCTTTTGGCCCCTTATCACACTTGAAATTGCGTGATCAGTTTGAGATTACTTTTTTGTTAATTGAAAACTGCAAGTGGTTTGCCATTTATTCCTATGGGCCTCTAGGCCCATAGGTATGAATCGGAAGGTAAGGGAAGGCATTCCCTATTGGCAAATCGCAATCTGTGATGTGCTAATAGGGAATGTTTAGGATTCACAATTTATTTAGCGATTCCTGTATGCATAGGGAATTGCGAGTCCCAAATAGCGATTACCTAAAAATCGCTATTAAGGAATCACTATTCCTTACATTGATGCATGTGCCCCCATGTTTTTATTTGTTGAAAACATAATTTTGTTGGTATTTTAATAAAACATACACAGCAATACAATAACTGTTAACACTTACTCCAACTCCCCCCTTTGATACAGTCCCCTGTGCAGCATATAGAGACCCATCTTAATTCACAAAGTTCACTGTTGTTTTACATATACTAATTTGTGAAGTACATTTCTACTCAAGTCCAAACTTTTAAACGACTCTAAATAATGAAGCCACATACTGTTCCAATAAACACATCTTAATTTGCATTTATTGACACAGTTAATTTCCATTGCGAACTACATTACTACTCGTTTTAGCTGTGCTACTGTGTTATGTCTAAAACATTAGGAGCTGTTGCTGACTCCAGGAAAGAAAACTATACAATGTTGTTACGTATTCTAGGCAACCATATATGCATTGTCCAGACTGAATCCTGGAAGAATAGCTGAATAACAAGCAACACGTACAGCGTATTGAAAAACATAATGTCACAAAAGCAAATGTAGTATGTGAAGCTGGGCAAGCAAAGGCAGCCTAAAACATAAAGGGCCAGATGTAGGAGCCCAAATACCGGTCGGTAACGGCCGAATTCGGCCGTTACCGACCGGTATTTGGTGATTGAGATGTAGGGGCATCATTTTACAGATTCGGTAAATTTACCGAATCGGTAAATTTACCGAATCTGTAAAATACCGAATCGGTATTTTTACCGATTCGGTAATTTCCAGATGTAGGTCGGACTCTTCTGAGTCCCAAAGGCCTTTCAGAATCGGTATTTTACCACCCAATCCAATTGGGTGGTAAAATACCGAATCCAGGTATGCATGCACATGTGTGCATGCACACCTATGCCATGTGACAGACAGACATGCCCTTAGGGCTTGTCTATGTGCCAAATGGCACACATGCCTGTATTTGGGGTGCTAGAGGGTGTCAAAGTGACACCCCCTGCACCCTTGCTGATATCGGTATTTACCGAATCTGTAAATACCGATTTGGTAATGCCCATTGAATCAATGGGCATTACCAAATCGGTATTTACAGAATCGGTAAATACCGAATCTTAACAATTCAGTATTTACAGAGTCTGTATTGCCTACATCCCCCCCCCCTCTATTTTACCACTTCTTAAATACCGAATCGGTATGATTCGGTATTTAAGAAGTGGTAAAATAGAATTACCTACATCTGGCCCCTAATATGCAAAACTAAGGGAGAACCAAAGTTGGCCTAAAAGGGGAATCACTACAAAGTAAGGAGGTCAGTGCATTCTCAAAGAAGTGATGAGAAACTCTATGTGAATTCCACTTGCACCAAAAGTTCGTTAATGCTACAGGCATCCCAACATTTCTTTCAGCCAAAGGCTATGCGAATATTTAATGAGGCGATTATTGTAAATAAAAAGCTCACAACCGTCACAAATGTTCTCCAGAAGCAGTCTTCGTCACTCTGATCAGTGCCCTACTCCAGGTGTAATATGTGGCTCTTGTTTTGATGTTTGTCTTCAGCTGTTCTGGGGTTATAGTTTCTTCATAACTGATTTAGGACATTATTTTCTATGAATTCAGAACAGCATGAGCTACAAATGTGATTCAGGCCTCATTATTCAATTCCTTTTCGAGCCCTCGTTACAAATATGTTATTCTATGAGCAAAATAGACCTTATAGATTATGCATTTATAATTAAAACCTTATATTCGCAGGTACTGTTTCATTGCCAATCTACATGGTAAACTATGTCATGAATGGAAAATGGATTCTTGGCAGGACTGCCTGCAAGCTGTGGTTAGCCATGGATTATGTTTTTTCTCAATCGTCATTATACAGCATCGTTTTGGTCAGCTATGACCGTTTCCTGGCTGTAACAAGAGCTGTAAGTAGTCAAGATAAATGTGCACTCTTTAAATACAGATTTCCTGAATGAATTATGGGTTAAAATGGGTCAACTTGGATAGATCGTGGAACACACTGTGCCTCTGCTGAGGTCTTTCTGAAAATATGGCCATTTTGCTTTATATTGCGGATGTCGAGCACGAATTTGAATACTTTTCCTTTGCAGCTATGGGAAGAGGTTTCTTTGAAAAAAATTAGACTTTCACTAAAATGAACTGAGTGTGGATTCCCTGAATAGAATATGTCAGCTTCACGTTTAAATGAGCTTAGAGTGACTCGTTTGACATTGGCAAACATGTTCCATTTAACTTGTAACTGTTCAGACTGCTGTCCTGCTGCATTCAATGTAGTATTTACACCTTTCTCTATTTGTTTAACACTCTTGCATGAAGAGCAGGTGTTGCAAATATATGGGTAGCTGCCTCACATTGCTATTATTAATTGCTCTGAAGTCGCTCATAGAAGTAAATCGGTAAACTACTAAACGAGGCAGGTAGCCTTATTTTCACAGGTATTTCTTTGAAAATGTGGGTGCTTTCCATTGAAGGAAAAAAATTATGAACCAAGAACAGGTAATGGTATTTTTTGAGTCTTAAAATATATGCCCGCATTTTATAGAAACATTAACAAGTTCATAAATGATCTGGCAACTAAACAAAGCTAGGGGACGATTAGAGATAAAACTTTGCATGAATTTTCGAAACATTGTTAGTCAAATAGTTATTTTAATTTAGAAAACAGTTAATTGAAAAAGTGAACTGTAAACACGCTTGATTATAGATATACGAACGAGTCAAGAGAATTATATATAAGGAAAAATGTTGCCGCAAAATGCCAATAAATATGCAAAAACACATTAAAAGACATCAGTCAGTCAGCTTCAGCAATCTATGTGTACTTATCAGGCAAATCTGAAGATTGCATCAATTCAAATTTGAACAACATATAAGTAGAATGGATAATGATCTAAGAAGAATTCAAAGTCGGGGGCGTGGCTTGCGCGCCGCTGCGTGATGGCGACTTGCGCTTGAGCTCCAGGGGGACTGAGGGCTGTTGGAGGTTTTCATCCGCTTCCAAGTGCCCCTGTTCAGTGCAACAGCTCTCCCGGTCCTTGGAATATGCAGAGAGCCGTTTGTGCGCATTTCCGTCGGATTCCGGCTACGGAGGTGTGATTTCTGACAGGCTGAAGTGGCGCTCGTTATCTCTTCGGGCGGCCGCCATCTTAGCTGCTTGTGACGGACTTCGGCTTTTCTCCTCAGAAGAGATGTCATGGATACATTCTTGCCAGTTCAGCGAAATATCAGGTGCTTGTGAATACATTTGGATACTTTTTCATTTTGTATTCCTCACTTTTTCCTTCGCGCTGCTTGGATTGTTATTTTGTGGCTATTTATGCTTGCACACATTCTGAATTGCCTTGGTACAGCAGTTTGAACCCTGAGCTGTATTTAATTTACTCTTTGGGTTTCTGCTTTAGCCTGCTGGTCTCTGGAAGGTGCTTTTCCTAATTCCTGCGAATAAATACCATATAAGTCCGCCCTATTAGTTTATTCTGATTTGTTTGCTTTCAGTGCGCTCTATTCTTTTACTTTTAGTGGGGAAGTCACTCCCTTTGACCTTGTTGCCTGCCTCTATTATTCCTCAAGTGGATTTATATTTGTTCTCTGTGTCTGTTGTTCCATGGCTGCCAATATGGGCCGTTCATCAACTGTTAAAGACTCAAAAGATTCAGGTGCCTCTCTTAAATGACTAAAACAATTGTCTCCTATGCCTGAGTCTTCTCATACAGACACTAATACCACTCTTAACGCAATTTTAACGCGACTCAATGAGGTTCATGATATTGCGCAGTCAACAAAGACTAACACAGATCTACTGCAAGTGGAGGTGTCCGCTATCAGAAATGATTTCAAGGCTCTCTCTATTCGTGTTTCGGCCACGGAGACACGTATTAGTGGTGCGGAGGATAATATGCATAAGCAATCTCGGTCTCTTACCCACTTAGAGTGCTCAATGGTGGCATTGCGAAGGGATCTCACCGAGCAGGAGGATAGTAATCGCAGATCTAATCTGCGCATTTTTGGTCTGCCGGAAGATGCAGAGAAAGCATCCCCTTCAATGATTGATTTTGTACACCATTGGCTTCCTTCTACTCTACAAATCTCTTTCCAGAGAGACTTTGAATTAGAGAGGGCACATCGTGTCCCCACCTTCCGTTCTAAATCTGCCACACAGCCAAGAGCGATAATTTTTAAACCATTGCGTCATCAACACACAGAGCAGATTCTTGCCCACATGCGGAAGATTAAAGTTGTTTCCTGGGAAGGTCATCGTCTTTCAATCTCTCAGGACTTCGCCAGGGATACAGTGATATGGAGGAAGGGCTTTCTTAATCTTCAGAAACGTCTTTCTGAAATGAACATTCCCTTTTCCTTTTCTGGTCCATCGAAATTTCGTATTACCTTCAAAGGTCGTTCCAGAGTTTTTGATGAACCCGCAGATCTAGCTTCTTTCTTGGACAATCAGATGGAACTGCAAATGGAGCTTCAAATGGCAGCTTCACTTGATCCTGGTGCTTCTGGCACATGAAGTGTATATCTGTACCTCCTCTGCTCTCTCTTTTTTCAGATCTATTGACTTAGTTGTCTCTTATGATCTGTATGGTGGTTTTATGTTTCTCTATACCTAGTATATTGGTACTGTCTGTTTGTGGCTCTACCAATGGCGGTTTGGTTTTGATTCCTGTGTGTTGTTTCTTTTTTCTCTTTGTCTGGGGTGGATGTTTGTTATTTTGTTCACCTTGTTCATTTCTAAGGTCTGTCTTCCTCTCACTAGTTGGGATATTGTCGCTTTTTCAAGTCATCCCTTTTGCTGCTCTTCTTTTCTTGTCTTGTTCGTGGGCCTGT
The DNA here is from genome assembly GCF_964261635.1 of Lissotriton helveticus. Classification (NCBI taxonomy): domain Eukaryota; kingdom Metazoa; phylum Chordata; class Amphibia; order Caudata; family Salamandridae; genus Lissotriton; species Lissotriton helveticus. Next base: position 777,424,421 of record NC_136063.1, on the reverse strand, counting down.
CTGTCCAGCCCTGATATGGTTCTTTTGATTATGTTTTCATCCCTTATTTCCTTCTTTTTTTTGTCAGTTCTTCTCTTTCCTCTCTCATTTTGTTGTGTGTTTCTTATTTCTTATTTTTTTTGTGTCTCTAGATACGGTTCTTATTCCTTTATTGTTTACTCTATCCTTCTCTGTGGGCTCTTTTCTGTCTGTTCTTTCTTTATTTTCCATACTTTTGTATTCTCTTTTTCTGACTTTCTAAAATTTTATGCATGTGTTCTTATCTCAGTTAGTACTACTTTTCCTGTTGCTCCTAATCCACTGATAAATATTTTTCATTGTTATTACTTATCTCCCATGTTGGATTATCTCCGTCTCAATTCCTGTTTTTTTGCCTTCTTTGTAAGCTGCTTCTTCTCTTTTATCTTACTTATCATTAGTGTTCCATGCCTGTTAGACCCGTCTGCTTCTGAGAGTCCCCTCACCACTATGATTTCTTTTGTTCCCCTGTACCTCCCAAAATTTGTCGCTTTTTATTTGTCTACCAGGACTTTTTATGTGTTGTCTCATGGGGTTAGATGTTCCTTGACGCCCAGTTGCTCACAAGGTTTGTGGCACCTATTTACAAGGCGCCTGGCCCAAACCTGTGGCATTACAAACTGGGGTTGTCAACCTGTATAAATGAACCTAAAATGGAGGGCACCCTTTCTTTCTCATGCGAAGTGACTCCCATTGGAGCCTTCATGAACCCTGGCCTCTTGAGGTTTTGGCGCCCTTTGTTTGGCGCGCATTTCTGACAGGAATTCCTTTATTTTCCTCAGGTACACAAAATGGCTGCTCTAGAACCCCAGTACGGTGGCTGTGAGTGTCCTAAATACCCCTCAAGAGTGCCTTGTCATTGTCACAGCCAGAGAAGGTTCTAGAACCTTCTGGCTCGTGCCAGTACCCCAGGGCACGGGCTATATAAGGCCCTGTCCCTGGCGGCCATTTTAGGAGATGATGATGAAGATTGATTAGACTAGAGAAGAGATTCCAGACTTGACACCAGATTGACACCTGCCCTGTTGACCCCTGAGGTGGCTGGTAGCGCAGGCAGTAGAGCAGCAAAGGGTTACTGGCGTTGTGTCTGACTGGCGTTCCAGTCAGCTACGTGAGAAGTGATCTAGTGCCTACAGCGCCTGCCCAGCGAGTACCTCATTGCCCCTAAAGACTGTGGCCAGATTCGTGTGCCTCCCCGCCCCCCCCGGTGGTGAACTGTGATCGATTTATCGAGTCGCGAGGCGAGAGCAAGTTCGCCGCGACCGCGATCATCAGCTGTGCCCCCTTTGCGACAGGTGCCTCTAGAGGGGAGCTTGGACGTCTCCGAGCCCCACCAGCGTAGAGCGCTTCCTGCGCAGATTGAAGGTGAGGTGGTGCGCCGGGGCGGGGAAAGGCCGGCCTTCGTTGGGCGGGACTAGCGTCTCTGCCACTCCCCAGTGACCCGGGAGCTGTAGCTGTGGGCGGGAACCACCCTGAATGCGGAAGTCGGAGGGAGGTCCGTGGAGCCCCTGAGAGCCCCGTCGCTAACGAGAGGAGTGCTGTGCCCGCCTGAATCGTATCTTGAATTGCAGCCGATGTGAGGTGGGCCCGTTTCCTCATAGTGAATGCAGCGTTGTGAAGGAACTGTGAACCGGCATTTATTTGACTGTGCGCGAAAGTTGTGTGACCTCTCCGGCAGCCCGTTCGTCAGTCTAATGACTTTGAACTGGTGCCGCCTGTGCTCAAGTGGTGCTAAAGCCCGTAGGCGCGCATAGACTTCACCGGCAAAGCAGAGATCCTATCCCGGTGACCGCCGAGTGCAAATGATGTATTTACTGTGTTTCCTTGCCTTCTAGATATACGCGCATACGCCTTGAGTGATTATTAAAGAGTCCCAAACCTTATTTTGTGCTCAGAGAAGCCGTATACCTGGTCATTGAGAACAGCATAAACTGTAAGAGTTATCTTTCCCATTTGAAACGTATTGCCGATGTAATGATTCTAAAGTATTTAATTGGTGGCAGCGATACCAGAAGAAAAATGTGGTTGTTTATTTAAATGAACCAATATTTATTCTGATATTTATTCTGATATTTATTCTGATATTTATTCTGATATTCATTCCTGAAGGTATTCTATTTATTAATACTATTGATTACTGGAACTGTATGACCAAAAGAAATGTATATGTGCTTTCCCAGTCAACCCTATTTACAACAAAGAACTTTTATATAAAGGAATCGTATTTTTCTACAGCAGTGGTGTGGTGTCCTTCTTTTTGGTGTGGATGTACAAGGAGTTATTATTGGGTCAGAGCCGGCTTAACACAACCGCCTTCACTTGCCTTGTCACTTGAGCCAAGCTACCCCCTTTGTGCTGGGCTTGCCCATCGCAGGTCCAACAATGCCCATATGCAGTTATTTATGTAATGTTTAGGATGCTTCTCCCTATTGTTTTATCTATTGTCTAGAGTAATGAATTCCTTGCATTAGATGTTCTATAGCTTCATGCAATACTTTGTTTAGTAGTTATTGCTTGTTTCTTTCTACTTTGGTTGTGTTCTTTTATTTCTATAGCACTGTCTCTTCTTCTCGCTAAGTTACCCTACACATCATTATTAGTTTTTAGATTTTAAAGGTGATATACTTACATATGGTTCTGTGTAGAGTTACACTGTTTTTTATGAAGTTTCCTTCTTTTTCTACTTAATAATAATAACTTTGGTATAATATGGTTTTTGCTGTTGTATGGATTTCTATTAGCTGTTTGCCTATTTATTATGTTCTTATTTAAAGTGCCTATTATCAATTACGTTTCACTGTCTGTTACTTCGTCCACTTATTACATGCTTTTTCTAACATATGACTAATTTATTGTATATATATTGTATTTTTTCATTTCTCTTTTGTAGCTTCTATATTTATATCTACTCTCTCTTCAATTACATGATAGTCTATTTCTATAATATGTTTTTTTTATTTTTTTTATAGTTGATGCTTCTTCAAGATATTTTTCTATCAATTAGCTGTTTCAAGACATGATTTCTATTGGGGCTGTTGATGCTGAATCTTTTTCTCCTCATAACGGCTTCCTTGCTCCCCCTTTTCACGTCCCCCCTAGTATGAATTTGGTCTTTTTCAGACCTCCCTTCCTTGCTCTTCTTCCCCTTTTTCTTTCCTTTCGCTTTCTTTCTCTTTTTCCCCTATCTTCTCCTCTTTTTATCTCCTCTGTCTTCATTTTTCTCTTTTCTTGGACTTCTTTATTAAACTTCCCCTTTTTATTGTGTTTGTTTGGTGTTTGGAGGATTACTTCTATTCTGCTTGTTCATATATTATATTCTAGGTCTTCTCTGTCTTCTCTCCTACATAGTCTATGCCTGGATTGAATGTATTATCCCTTAATGTTAAGGGTTTAAATCACCCAGTAAAAAGGTCGAAAATTTTGGACTACTGCAAATCTCTTTTTTCAGATCTCGTATTGTTACAGGAAACAAAGGTTTCGGTCAAGGAGGCACTGTTCCTGAAAAAGGAGTGGGTATCAGATATTGCTTGTTCAGACGTGTGTGGCAAAAGAAATGGGGTCATTACATTGATTTCTAAAAAGTCTGGTTTGTCTATTGTCTCTTCTGAACAGGATACGGAGGGTCGTTGGCTATTATCAAATCTGTCTGATGGTAATGTTGATCTTTTTGTCATGAATATTTATGCTCCTAATAAGGATGATCCGTTGTTTTGGAAAGCAGTAACCAAAAAATTGCATGACACTCCTCATTCTGGTAATCTTCTTGTGGGTGGAGATTTTAACTTGCCAATGGATCCCATCTTGGATAGGAATTCAGCCTTTCATTTTCGCCCCCCGAAGTCACATAAACAAATGACTAATATGTGTTCTCTTCTCCATCTTCAGGATGTCTGGCGTCTCTTTCATCCCACTGGTACTGATTTTTCCTTTTTCTCCTCCCCTCATTCTACTTTCTCGCGTATTGACTACCTTTTGGTACACTCCTCCCTTCTTCAATCTTCCTCCTCTCCTCTTATTCATCCTATTTTGATTTCGGATCATGCTGCGATTTCTTTCACGCTGCTGTCCTTTGCCCCCACGACAAGATCACGGTCATGGAGACTAAATACAGAAATTTTATATGATGATTCCCAGGTTTGTGAGTTTTCTAAGGAGATTGAAACTTTTTTCCTTGAAAATGAAGGCTCAGTTGATTCCCCAGTGGTGCTATGGGATTCCTTTAAATGTACTTTCCGCGGTCAGGTCATTAAATGTATGTCAAGGAGGAATGCTGCTATTAGAAAGGAACTAACAGATTTAGCTGGTGAGATTAAAAGCCAAGAATCTCTTTTTCGTCAATCTAAGGATAAATCCTGTCTACAATCCATTAAACACTTAAAATACACATATAATACTATTGTCACCAGAAGGGCTCATATTGGTCTTCAGGCTCAAAAATCTAAGGCGCTCTTATTAAAAAATCGAGCTGGCAAGATTCTCGCAGCTACCTTAAAATTTCAAGAATCTTCTTGCAAATCTTCCAGGATTTCTTCTATTAATGACCACTTGGGTAATAAGAAATTTCAGACTGAGAAGATTCTTGAGGCGTTTCGGGATTTTTATAATAAATTATATACTCCCTCTAATCAGGCTTCTTTTGAGCAATGTCAAGACTTTTTAAAAACAATTCCAATAAAATCGGTATCAGTGGAAGATAGTTCCTTTTTAAATCGCCCTATTTCTTCTGACGAAATTACTGCTGCAATTAAAGATACTCGTTCTGGGAAAGCCCCAGGTCCTGATGGCTGCCCTATTCTATTTTACAAAACCTTTCTTCCTGTAATTGTTCCCAAACTACGATCCGTCTTTGATGCTTTTATTAAAGATGGCTCTGTCTCTGGTTCTGCCGCTGATGCTACAATTGTAGTGATTCCAAAAGAAGGTACGGATCATTCCGACCCCAAAAATTTTCGTCCTATATCTCTTCTTAACATGGAAGCTAAGATTTTTGCGAAAATCTTAGCTAAGCGTTTAGAATCCTTTATTCCTCAGCTGATACATCCATCGCAAACAGGATTTGTAAAAGGTCGGCTGGCACGTGACAATATTCGAACATTCTGTCACATTCTCGGATCAGCTAAACGTTCTCAGCTTCCAGCCGCGGCCTTGGCACTCGATGCTGGGAAGGCCTTTGATAAGGTTTCTTGGCCTTTCCTGCGTGCTATTTTATGAGCTCATAATCTTGGGGACTCCTTTATTCAGATGGTTATGTCTCTTTATTGTCGCCCTAGAGCTAACATAAGAGTTAATGGTGCTACATCATCCTCTTTTAACCTTCGCCAAGGTACTAGACAGGGCTGCCCTTTATCCCCTCTTTTATTTTTATTATCCATTGACCCTCTTCTCAGACTGATTGACCTCCACCCGGATATTAAAGGTTTTTCTTTTGGTTCTCACCGTCTCAAAACAGCTGCTTATGCAGATGATGTCCTTATTTTCTCTGATGACATTGCACTGGCCATCCCTGCTATTTCTGACACGATTTCTCTCTTTTTAAAGGTTTCTGGATACACCTTGAATAGGGATAAAACAGAGCTGTTCCCTTTGTATGCGTACTGTTTCTCTCACCATATGGGCTCTGCTGGATGTAAGTGGCAAGCTAAACAATTGAAATATTTGGGTATTTATTTTTGTTCTTCCCTTTCTGCTACAGTCTCTTATAATGAATCCCAAACCATTCTTAAAGTGCGGCGTCTTTTGAAGACCTGGTCTCCGAAACACATTTCTTGGTGGGGTCGCCTGCAAACACTTAAGATGATGATTACCCCTATTGGTAATTTTGTTTCCTCTATGCTTCCGGTTAAACTTTCTGCTTCCTTCTGTCATGAAATCGATGTTCTTACTTCTAAATTCTTATGGAATGATAAACGGGCTAGGATTGCCTATAAATCCTTACGTCAACCTTGTGACATGGGTGGTTGTAATCTTCCTGATTGTGAGAAGTACCAAGTTGCCTTTTTGGCGTCTCAAGGTGCTTTATGGTTTTCTTCCCCCTCTGCTCATATTCCATCTTGGCTGTTGATAGAACAAACTCTTGCCTCCCCTTTACCGATTGCTTCTTTTATGACTACGAACACCCTTTCTATCCTTTTCTCCCGTTCCATTATTTTAGATACTATTGCTGCGGTCCGCAAGATTGATCGAAGGGTTGGGGTTCCATTACATAAATCTAGATGGTCGTCTATTTGGCGGAATTCTAGAATCAAACTCAATATTGATCCTCCTCTGGTGTCCTATTGGGCTAACAAAGGGATATCGCTTGTTAAACATCTCTATGATGCTGATGATCAACCATTACCTTTTTCTTCCTTAGCAAACCAATTCTCTTTAACTAACTTGGATTTTTATACCTTCCTTAAAATTAAAGTGGCACTTGCTAAGGTGCGTCTTCATCCTTCTTCCCCCACAATCACCCTTTTTCAACTATGGGTACGGTCTGGGCATGTAGCCTCCAGAATATATAAATTCTTATCATCTTCTTTATTACCTACCCCAACTGTTGCACAACGGAAATGGTTGCATAATTTTGATCATAGTGTTACGAATCATATCTCTCCTGATACCTGGCAGCGTATTGGTCAGCTCTCTCTTCGTAATAAAATTGCCCCTTCACTAATGCAATCTAAATTTTTTTCTATGAATCTCCTTCACTGGACCCCTACTCGCTTGCATTCGCTGAATCTTAAAGAGGATAACTTGTGTTGGAGTTGCGGTTTGTTACCTGGAGATTTTCAACATATGTTCTTTGGTTTCTCTCTTCTCCAATCCTTTTGGGATCTGATACACAAACATCTTATGCTTATTTTTGGTATTCAGTTCCAACTTTCTTTTCCATTAATTCTTTTAGGTCCGTTAGCTTCCCCGGCCCCTCTCCCTTTGGATTCCATGGAATTGCAATTGTTAGACCTGTTGTTAACTATTGCAGTGAAAGTAATTCTCATGGAATGGAAATCTTTTTCCTCGATCTCTTATCATACTTGGTGGGCGTGGGTTTCCTTTTTACGGAGTGCTCATACTTCAGTTGATCATGCTCATCTTTCTCCTTCCATTTCTGGGGGTGTTTGGTTAGCCTTGGATTCGTACATGGATTCGGCCTCGAAAGGATTGATTGCTCTATTCCCCTTTGATATGGCTGATTGAATGGTGTTTTCCTTTTGGGGAAGGTTCTTTGGAAGTCCTTTTTCTTCTTTTTCTTTTTTCTCTTGCTCTCATTTCTCTCTTCCTTTCTCTGACCTCTTGTTTTCTTTCTTTGCTTTCCTGCTCCCTCTTTCTCTTTGGTTTTCTATCTTTTCCCTTTTTTCTATCTTCTCTTCTCCTCCCCTTTTCTTCCCCTCATTTTTATTTATCTGATAGTGTTACTTTTGATAGTTATGTCTGCTGAATATTAATTTTTCTCCTTTATTTGACTTTGTATCTGACTTCAGTAGACCTAATGTATTCGAAATATGTCTCCAGCTAATTATTTTTGAGCCTCACATGTTGATTGTTGTTATTGGATTTCAATGGTATCACTACTTTATGTATCTTATTTCCTTATGTGCTCCTTCCAAATAATAAAATCTTTTGAAATGAAAAAAAAAGAAGAATTCAAAGTCTGTCAAACAAGTGTCTCTTCCGTTTATGGATGTAAGGCAGGGAAAACCCTCTTGGTGCAACCCTGGATCCAAAACGTTGTAAGTTTTTTTTTCAGACCAATACAAGAGTGTTCAAATAGAAAATAGACATAAATTAGGCCTGTAAAAATGCAAAGTGTAAAAGCCCATGGATTGCTTGTTTTCTCATAAAGTGGTAAGTGGTGTGTAAAAACTCACGTGCTTACTGTAAAATGTATACAACCACAATTAATAGCTGTGTGAAAAAGAGAAAAAGTGATCAAGGAACTCCATTCATTCATTCATTCATTGAAATGGGCTTTTTGGCAAAAGTATGAACGTAAAGCTGCTGCTGTTGTTCAATGCAAATGCATAAGCTGCATCTAATCCTGTTTATTCTATATTTCCAGCTGTTGGCCTGATTACAATGCATCTGACCAGCATTGTTGCTGTAAAACAACTGACCGACAGGTAGTCAGCAGTCCCGACTGCCAAATCAGGATGCGACCGCCGTTGAGGCGGTCGGAAAGATGCCTCTTTTTATTGAGGCTTGTGCTGCGGCCCAGAAAAGGACTGAAGCACAAGCTCCCAATGCCAAAAAGCATTTCTTTAAACACGTGGTACCTGCCACATGATGCAGGGATGTTTAGTGGGGCACTCAGCCCATAGCGGAGGGCCCTGGGGGACAGGGACCACACCAGGGGCCCCAAAAAAGCTGTTCCACCAGTTTTTTCACGTCAGAAGAACAAAAATGAAATGGCTGGTGGAAAAGGTGGATAGTAATCCCTACATCGGTGCCTGAGTAGGCACCAATTCCATTGTGGGGAAGGCAATCCAACCAACTGCGCAATAGGCTCCTTGAGACCATAGGAAGCTGTTGGTGGGTCTCTTGAGCAGTGCGGCGGTCTGACCGTGGGAATAAATGACAGTCCTGTAGACATCAGAATGAGTGCTTGTGTTTCTTCTCTTCTGCGGTCAAGGCTTTGACATATATGTGTATGCTAATGAAATACTTAACTATTTTGCGCTGTGGGCATATCTGGTGTTATCAAATTACTGCATGGCTGGTGGTGGAGTTCCTATCTGAATGGGCAGGAATTGGCTTAAGTTCAATTTAGACACATACACGATAAAGGTTGTCAGTAGTAGCTCATGTCTGTAGATCCAATGCATTTTACCCACAGAAAGTGGGCTCCTACCTCACTCCAGTCATTGTAGTGGATTAATTTAGTAAGCCTATCAATCTGTTTATTTTGGATTGGTAAATCCGTAAAACAGTAGAAGATTATTAATACAGCTTCACAGTTGCAAAGTTAAATATTGCCAAGGCCTTATCTGAATATTGGAGTAACCGTGAAGAATACAATTGAATCTCAATGGAGAATTTAAGTGTTTTGTGAAAGGGCCTACATATATAATTAAAATTAAACTTCACAACTCCAATTATGTCATTTCTACTAACTGAAAGACTATCCTGCACATGCTCTGATCTGTGTATTTCTTTATTAGTCAGAGACATATGATTTAGGCATTACGTTTAAAATAACCTTTATCCCAAACAGAAAACACTTTGTTTAGGGTTTGTCAGAAGGAAATATTAACTATTAACATGAAACACCCTTTACCAATACACATATTTAGTCTGCAGCATAAGCAAAAGACTTACCGATGAAAACATATGAAATAGATTCCATAATTTCTTTATGCAGAAATCTAGTTCTTACTTGTTATATCCACTTCCAAATGAGTTAAACCCTTCCAATTGACTAGTTTAGAAAAAGATCAAACTCTCTGACCAGCAGAATCCCCAGCTAGCTTAACGAGTGCAGTTAGTCCACATCTCCCTCAAGGGCACAGTGTGAAATAAAACGCATGGTGGGGAAAAATACTGCTAATTCTGATATAAGAAAGTTGCTGAATTTAAGGGTTTACAGCATCTATTGTAACACCCACTATAGAGATGGTACAAACATGACTGCAGGCCTACCACTTTAGCATGTCTGTGCAGTTTTAAACTGCATATTTAACCTGTCGAAATAACCCCTTTTGACAGGCCAAACTTCTCCTTTCAGTTCCCTAATAAGTCACTCCTAAATAGGCCTTACTGGAAGGGTGCATGGGATGTAAAAAGTAGGACGTGTACATTTTAATGTTAAACGTCCTTATATTGACAAGGCCTCGAAAGTGACTTTCACTGTAGCAGGATTAGTACTCCATAAGAAAACATTGTGTGCCTTATTAAATTTAATAAGGTTATCTCCACCCAGGAAACAGCTATAAAGGTAATTCATGCACTGTTTTCAATATTATTACAAGCCCAATTCATTGGTAACGTTGGACTTGTAATCACTATTTTAGCATAGGCCCTTTTGGAAAGTTGCCTTTGTTATGCCTAGGCCTCTAGAAGCCCCTTGATGATGTGTTAAATTGCTCCTAGATCTCAGATAAATGTCTTGGTTGTGGGGGGGTCTTTTGTATTTCTGGTAGGAGGACCATCAGGCATGTGTCAAGGCTTAATTAACTTCAAAGAGTCCTAACCTGTCACAAGCAAATGTTAGCTGATACATGAGCAGTGAGCAGAAGAAATGTTCGGCCACATTTTTTTAAGTAAAATGGCACTTTGGGATTGCATGCAGTAGGGCACACAAGAGGTACTGCAGTAATATGCACGGTTACCTCTGGACCTGTGGAAAAACAAAAGATGGACTGTACCAGCTGTTGAGACTTGTGAGGTGATCTGACGAATGGACCTCCTCCCACTTGTACTCAGAACAAAGAAGAGGATCGGGTAAAACCTGCCCAGTCAATCTGACAAAGGTGTGTTGCAATTGGGTCAAAGATTCAGTTTGGTACGGCTCAGAGCTTTTCCGCAGAAGCAGTTCCGCTTGTGTTAGGCACAGGTGTAAAAACCCACTCCGCTTGCAGAGTTTGCAGAATTCAGGCACTCCGCAGAGGAGCACGGTGTTACTAAATTCTGCCTTTCAGGTCGCAAAGTGTATTTTTTTCTATTTGCACTGTCAAGATTTGTTTTAGCGTTCGCTTGTGAGAGCCACAATAATCTCAAGCCGCTAGCGAGCTTGCTCAATACTTCACTGTCGCTTGCATCAGGGCTGACCGTGATGGCGTCAATGTAGTGCTGAGCGCGAACAGACCGCATGAACAGCATTTGTGCTCGAGAAGCAGCTGAGAGGCTTTTCAAGTGGATTTCTTTCTCCATCTAGCCATTGGGGTCGTTTTTTTGTTTGAGATGTCTTTTTCTTTGTTTTGCAATATGAAGGAAGTTCCCTAGAGACTTCAACTTCCTGTTCCTGTCCAGCAGTCTCCTCCCAGTGCTTTGTCCACCTCCTGGTCCATTGGGATTTGGAGCTGGAAGGACCACTCTCCTTCTCTGCTGCATCTATACCATTGGAATTATTGACTTTGTATTTACGATTTCACAAGTATGTTGAAAAACCACTTGCCAGGCCAGAGGAGTCCCCTTCACTCACCAAAACACTGCTCCTGCTTCATGTTTGCTGGGGTGGGACTCGGCCCCCCAGCGTAATGCGATCCATTGCAGGGGCAGGGCAAAGAACTTGATGCACCGTAAATGCGCCAGAACTCTCCCGCAGTGAGGGACGCGCATGGGCACACACAGACGAAAGCCCGTCAGAGCCAAGAGGAGGCTGGGCCCCCATCTTGATTTCATCTAGGCTTCACGCTCCAAGTATTCCGCATCTATATCCATATGCCTCTTCCCAGTCAACCAGCAGAGAAATGAGACCCCAGTGCATTTAAAGTTTGATCCAGACCTCCTCAACTGGAACTAGAACTGGAATTGGAACAAGTTAAGCCTGAGGGCCGTTATCATTGTCGACCAGTATAGCGAAGGGTGAAGAAGGTTAAAGAGATCTGCAGCTCCCGCGCTTTTCCTACTTGGAGTGCTAGTACGCTTCAACCCCTTGCTTGTTGCACCAACTTCACAGGGCAGATCTTAGTTAAATTACGATTACCTTATCTTGTAGGCCCCCACTTTGTTGCCACATTTTCCTGCCATTTCAAAGATATGTCATTCACCTAGCCAGGCCTAATGGGCAAATGCAACACTGCTGTAACAATCCATGCTGCTCCAGTAATTTCAACTATGCACTACTGTGAGAAGTTGGCCTGGTAATGCGGTCCACTAATTAAAGTGGGCACCTTGCACCAGTCCAAACAACACTGATGGTGATTCAAGAGGTCAAAGATAACCTTAGAAAGCTATCCAAGTGGTAGCTGTTTAGAGCCGCCTTCAGGCTTAGTCTTGAAAGAATGTTACACAGCTTGTTTTACCAGAATACAACCTTATATTATTGGTTAAATGGATGGAGAACCACACAGTAGTTATAAAAATATGTATTTATTAGTATAAAACACTCTAAGTGTGACATAGTATCTTCTACAAGCAGATACTCACAAAACACACACCACTGTAGCATAGAAACAATTGTAAGTAGCACTAATACACAGTGGGCTCCAGGAGGAGACCAGACCATATACTAAAATAGTGGTATAAAAACCACGACTCGAGACAAGACAGTGTCTAGAGTATGTAGAATCCCTGGGAACCCAAGTAACCACCCAAGGTGAGTAAGTAGGGACCCCAATAGAGGACGGGTGCAGTGTGGAAACATGACCGAGTGCGCAGTACAATTCTGTGGGAGAGTCAAGGTTGCAGTTTTAAAGTTTAAGGACCGTTCTAAGTGGACTTAAAAAAACCCTGTGGAAGTAAGGAGGTTGGAGGGCCACCCCATCCGATGATACAGTAGTACCAGAGTTACCTATCCCAGGGAAGCCAGGTGCAAAGGTCTGAAGTGGCTTCTAAAACAGCCGATTTCCAGAGAAGAGAACCACTGCTGGGAAGAAGAAAAGTGTCAGATGGAATCCAAAGGTAGATTCTGGATGAAGAGTAACGGAAAGCAGAGGGGACAGTGTCTGGGTCACTCAGGAGTGACCAGGGGCTCGGTAGACGAATTCCAACCAATGTTGGGTGCTTCAGGTGCGTTGAGGGGGTACTTGACTTTGGGGACACAGGAACCAGGAAATGTTGAGGACAACCAGTAGCCAGGTACGAGCTGTCCCACAAACGATTTAGAGTACTGAGGGGTCGGTGTCCAGAGGGGGCACCAACAAGCCTTGGCATCGGCAACCCAAGCAGAAGGGCAAAGAATGTTACTGTTCAGACCAGCAAGGTCCAGAAGACTAAAAAAAAACAGGGGAGTCAAGGCACAGGAGTCAAAAGGGGACCTCATGCACTTTCACAAAGCAGCAGCCCACGGAGCACTCGGTGCAAGGAGGCTGGAGTTCTTTGTAGGAAAAGATTCCAGACATTGGGGCTACCCAGAGCTTAGTGAACTTGTTTTGGAGATGCCAACAAGCACATGCACTTGCAAAAGTACACAGTGCACAGGGGTATGGGTATTGCAGCCCCCACGAGGGATTCTGACCTCAAACTTTGCAGGATGTCAGGGCAGACCTCAAGAGACTTGCCAACCCACCTCCTGTGTTGCTGGAGCCTTTGGAGTCTGTAGGAGCTCAGGAGCAGCAGATTGGTCAGTGGAGATATGGTGCAAAAATAACAGTTGATGGACAGAATGCCGAACAATGTCATTGTTCGAACCCCGAACAATGTCATCTCTGCCAGTACAGAGATCTGGGACTAAATCCATTGTTGTTTTGCTCACCATGCCATTCCAGTTTGAACCAAGTCGTATGCAAATCAGTCTTGACTCTGTGCCTCATGGGAACAGTCCAGCCCGAACTGCCAATCCAGGTCCTCCTTGGACTGGAAACAAGCATCCTCACACCAGTTTCGGGGTTTCACACCTCATCAGCCAGGATAGCTTGATTCCAGTGGCTTGGAGCGCACAGGACCCACGTCTGGGCATACCCATCCCACTCGGGGTGACAAATGCAAAAACAACAGTTGATGGACAGAATGCTGAACAATGTCCTACATTCACCCCAGGACAGATATCTGGGCCTAAATCCATTGTTTTTTGCTCAGCATGCCATTCCAGTTTGAACCCAGCCATATGCAAATCAGTCTTCACCCTGTGCCTCAAGAGAACAGTCCAGCCGGAACTGCCAACTGTCCTCCCTGGACTGGAAACAAGCATCCTAGGATCAATTTCGCGTTTTCACCCTTCATCAGCCAGATTAGCTTGATTCCAGTGGCATGGAGAGCACAGGACCCACATCTTTGCATACTCGTCCCACTCAGGGTGACAAATGCAAAAACGACAGATGATGGACAGAATGCAGAACAATGTCATACATTCACCCCAGTACAGAGATTTGGGCCTGAATCCATTGTGTTTTTTTGCTCAGCATGCCATTCCAGTTTAAGCCCAGCCATCTGCAAATCTGTCTTGACCCTGTGCCTCGTGGGAACAGTCCTGCCTGAACTGCCAAGCCAGCTCCTCCCTGGACTGGAAACTAGCATCCTAGGACCGGTTTCAGGGTTTCACCCCTCATCAGCCAGGATAGCTCAATTCAGGTGGCATGGAAAGCACGGGACCCACGCCTGGCATACCAGTCCCACTCAGGGTGACAAATGCAAAAATGAAAGGTGACGGACAGAATGCAGAACAATGTCATACATTCACCCTAGTACAGAGATCGGGCCTAAATCCATTGTTGTTTTGGTCACCATTCCATTCCTGTCAGGTCGCACTCCTCGGAATCCGAATGTATCAAGAATGGTCTACCTCCTAACCTCACCAACACCCTGGATCTTATGTATACAGGGTGTTCAAGCGATCGGGCGAGGGAAGGAGAGGAAGGGAACTGTGGGGGAAGGGAAACCTGTAAAACAAGAAATACGATTAAATAACACTTCACATATGCAGTCTACTCCCATACAATCTCGCTAGTTCTGTTTAATCACCTTGATGGAGCACCTTGCTTTCCCTGCTCTTGCAAGCATTACATCAGGCTCTCAAGTATCTCCGAACCTCTGTAGAATAAAGCATCATAGGCTAGAAGATTTATAGCGGTATCAGCAACTACTACGTATATACTGTATAAGGATGCCAACCTACCCTCAGATTACCAGAGGCTAACTAAAAAATAATTGGACACTCTTTTCCAAACAAGAGTTTTCACTAAGCTGGTTATAGTTCCAAAAATAAGTAAAAAGAACAAAGGAGGATATGTATCACTCGATACTAATAAGGTACAATGAAGAGATCCTTCCTTTATATATCAGAGAAGCAGAGTTAGAGGATCCAGTGGTTGCTTCACCACATCATAAGCTATGAGCATAGAACCACTGCCATGCACATAAACAGTCTTCCAAATACGGCAAAGCGTAGTGTAAACCACAGCTTCCCGCTTTGGCACTTGTAATCCACAAAGGTAAGGTAAATCGCTCTGAGAATAAATGTACCCAACCAGAACAAAGAACAAGTCTACCAAACACGGCAAAGCGTAGATTTAACCACTGCTTTCCGCTTTGGCATAGAATAACTACCAGAAAAGGTCACAGTTTTATCCAAGGAAGTATCCACTCCCTTTCTTCGTAACGGTGAAGTGTGGGGTTAACCACGGCTTCCCGCTCTCTCTGTCTCCGCTTCAGTCACATCCGTGACTGCTCGCAACAGTTTCTACCAAGAGAAATGGCTGAAATCTTCACCGCCTCGCACACGCTTTACTCACAATGAAAGCTGACCTTCATGCGAACTCCGGGGTGAAGATGAAACCAGCTGCTCTCAGCAAACACTCCCAAGGCCTCGGAGCATTCCAAATCCATATCCAGAAAGACGTGCCTGAATCCTCACACACGCCAGTGCGTAGCTCCTCCTCCCTGAACCACTCGAAAACCGGAACAACACAAAATCACGCACAACAACGTTCCTGACCGCCCTCCAAAAGTATCTGCTTCCTGCCCCCCAGGCCTCATGGGAGATGTCGTTTTAGAGGGCCAGGTAGGCGCGGCTGCACTAGAACCTGACAATTCCTGTTTGAACCCAGTCATATACAAATCAGTCTTGACCCTGTGCCTCATGGGAACAGTCCAGCCCGAACTGCCAAGCCAGGTCCTACCTGGAAAGGAAACAAGAAACCTAGGACCAGTTTCGGGGTTTCAATCCTCATCAGCCAGGATAGCTTGATTCCAGTGGCATGGAGAGCACAGGACCCACGTCTGGGCATACCCGTCCCACTCGAGGTGACATATGTAAAAACAACAGTTGATGGACAGAATGCAGAACAATGTCATACATTCAACCCAGTACAGAGATCTGGGCCTAAATCCATTGTTTCTTTGCACACCATGCCATTCCAGTTTGAAACCAGCCATATGCAAATCAGTCTTGACCCTGGTCCTCATGGGAACCATCCGGTCCGTACTGCCAAGACAGGTCCTCCTTGAACTGGAAACAAGCATCCTAGGACCGTTTTTGGGGTTTCACTCCTCATCAGCCAGGATAGCTTGTTTCCGGTCCAGGGAGGGCCTGGCCTGGCAGTTCGGTCTGGACTATTCCCATGGGGCACAAGGTCAAGACTGATTTGCATAACTTGGGTGGCCTAGTGGGCAAAAAGCGATGGATTTAACCCAGATCTTTTGACTGGAGTAGAATGTTTGCATTGTCAGCATTCCGTTCATAATTTGTTTGCTGTAACACTTTTCACCCCAAGTGAGGTGGGTATGCTCAGAGGAGGGTCCCTTGCTCATTGTGCCACTGAATTCAAGCTAGCCTGGCTGAAGAAGGGTGACACACCCTGAAACCGGTACCAGGATGCTTGTGTATGGTCCAGGGAGGGCCTGGCAGTTCGATCTGGACTGTTCCCATGGGGCACAGGGCCAAGACTTATTTGCATATGCCTGGGTACAAACTGGGGTGACGTAGTGGGCAAAAGTACAAAGGATTTAACCCAAATCTTTTGACTGGGGAGAATGTTTGCATTGTCAGTATTCCGTCTGTCATTTGTTTGCTGTAACAATTGTGATATGATGCCTGCGGTTGCACTACTTTACGCCAAGGGAGATATCTTCAGTTGTCCTTGATGCTCCACTGGTCCTGCATGGAGCCTGTATGGTGCATGGACACAGACAATGCTTTGTACGGAGTGGGAGATGAAGTCGGGCCCAAACGAAGTCCAGCAAAGTCCAGAGTTTCCAGACGGTCGAAGTTAAGTGGTTTCTAGTTCAGAATCTTGTCCACGTCAAATCTAGGGTCCTACAGACAGATAAGCCTTTTTGTACTCACTGAAAGTGTTGGACAGATTCAGGGGAGGAACAGGACGGTGAGGAGGTTACTCCCATGTCTTTTCTCCCGTTTCATGCCAGAGCTGGAGCCAACAGCTCACAGGACTGGTTTGAATTGGAATATGCACAAGGACACCAAATGTGCCCATCATGCAGACTTTTTGTAGCTGGTAAGCGCACGCACCCAGCCCTAATACACTAAATCATGTCTGGGAGGTGGTCACACCTCCCTATTGTTACACCTTTATCTGCTCGAGCTTGGCTCAGCAGCAGGAGGGCAGAAATGTGTATCTGATTGGCAGCAACCATTTTGTACTGCCCGGAACTAGAACACCAGGGACCCAACGAAGCTTGCTTCTGAGGGCTGGAATCATAACTCCCACACTGGTTACCGGTGTGGGGGTATGAATCCACAATGTTTGACACCAAACACGATAGGGTTACTTTCAGCTGTTTTAGTGTTGGTCATTGCACAGTCACATAATGCCACTCTATATGTCATAAATGACTGATACACTGACAACCCGGGAGAATGGACTCCGTAGGCTGCAGGGGTGTCCTGCTCATGCAGGGGCAACCTCTCTCTTAGAACCAAGCATCCTGCCATCAGGATTGTTAAGGCCTGCTATAGGGGTGACTTATGGGTTTTAAGTGCAGTGACCCTTTGCTATAGGAAACCTATATCTAAAGTAAGAGGTCCATGCACCATCTTACACAGGCTGCAATGGCAGACCTGTAGTTCCATTTTGCATGGCCTCTCATGGGTGGCATAATACATAATTAAGCACATGGGAGGCCTCCAGGGTACCTATGCCCTGGGTACATGGGTACCATATATCAGGGACTGACAGGGGTTCCCCAGTATCCAATATAGATGGTACCTAAGTACATAACATAACAGTTTAAGTAGAAAGCTGAGAAACACTGGGGTCCTGATTAGCAGGATCTCAGTAAGACTAGTCTCTCATGAAGCAAACAGTGGGGGTAACCATAAGAAGAAGATCCTACATTCCCACAACTGCTTCTTGCAGAGAGCAGCAGTGGTCCTTTATACGGAAATTGAGTTGGTGGCTCGGCAGCTCTATTGCTTCCTGGTAAATCATCTGTCCCCTTGCTCTTTTAGTCAGGTAAGTGGTCAGGCCCCTATGTTATGCACCACGAAAATTGTGGAATTGGCAGAACTTCCTCCACCTCCCTCTGGTCAGGATCCATGCCAAAGCAGGAATGTCAAAACCCAGGAGGTTGGGGGATCCAGTAAGGCACATCCAGCTCCTGGGGTTGTGCCTGGTCGTGGGTCGATGGTTACCAACCCAGCAGCGGCAGTAATCTGATTGGATGCCCAGGAGGGAGAGTTCAGGAGGGGTCTTGACCCGGGGCCAAGCGTAAGTGCACCATGCTGGAGGACAGTGCAAAAGGACATAAGGCAGGCTCCTTAACCTTAACTAATCCAGACTTAGTATCCCCTTCAAAGGACAAGATGGCAGACATGCTGCAAGCTTGTGTGTGCTCCCACTTGGATGAACTGGACTCCAAACTGGAACCAATTAAGGAATGCCATGCCACAATTGGAAGGGAACTCTCCTATTGGTACCAATATAACAAGATGGCCAGAAATATAGCCAACACTGACCAAATGGCCCATACGACCTGTGGTGGAAACAAGGCCTAGGGCCAGTTTGCCCTGCAACTTAAAACTGAGGAGGTTTGCAAAATTCGTACTTCCCCGCATGAGAGCATCATTCCCCCTATTGTCTCCAAGCCCCTGTTTGCTCCCACCTCCAAAGGAAGGTTTACAGGTTGAGCCTACAAGGATAAAGGATAGTCGAGGCAGCAATCTGACCATAAGGAGAGAGCCTGGTGGAGGAGAGGCCTCTGACTCGTCATTTGGGAAGACGGTTACGCAGCCCCTGTGCCCAAACACAATCCATTTACCTTTGGAAGCAACACCGTATGTTGTGGTGCGGGGCAACGTACCAGTGTTAAAGATTTTTTCCAGTTAACAATAAAGTTTTGCATTGGCTAAATAACAACACAATCCTGGGATACAGACTGGAGAAGCACATTATAATTGTCCGGAGGTGGCCTGGATTGGAGGATTTAAAAAGAGCAGTGAAGGAGATTTCGTGATAATCCATTTTATTGGCCACATTTGGTAGAGAGAATCCTTCAAGCGGCCAACTCTCACACTACCATTGTCCCTGTCCCTACCAACACGGCCCTTACTTTGTGCTATTTCTATAGACCCTTGTCTCCATTACCATCACAAAATGTGTGGTATCGCAGGAGACCTTCCTGCACGGCATTTCACGAGTGGTATCAGGCCCCGTATCAGTCTGTTTCCAATGCCTTTGCTCCCCTGGGGCTCCTTGATAATTGTGATTGACTGGAAGGGCCCGTGACCACGATCCGATGGCCCCTTCTTTGCAACCAGACACCATGCACCAGTCAGACCAAGGCAACGCAGGACTTCGGGCACACAAATTATCACAACATCATCTCTTGGAATATAGCTGGCATGGCAAACAACTTTTCCGTTTCGGAGTGGGATAGTTTTGCTCAAATGTTTGACATTATCTGTCTGCAGGAGACTTGGGCTATCGACAACCCCTTTTTACTGGAAGGGTACAAGTCTTTTACTGTGCCTGCAAGCCCCGTGAGAGCTGGCCGAGCCAAGAGGGGACTTGCGGTCTATGTTTCACTTAGGCTAGGAGGTGGCAATGTTGAGCTGAATACAGATAATCACTGACTGCAGGACTTGCTTTTTTCACGAGGGTCCAGTAGATTATTGCTTTTAAATTTCTATAATGCTGTCTTATCCTTGAATATTTTTAATGCTTCTACTCACCACCCCCCTAACATTGTTTTTGTAGGTGATTTCAATGTTCACCTTTGTGTGTACCCATGAATACGGGGTGAAGGGGGTTCGTACCATCCTCACCATTCTGGCATGCATTTCAAACATTGTGGGCAGGGGGACAACTTAAATACCCTAGTATGCTGCTTTGACCTCCAATCAGTGATGGGCAAACTGGACCCAGCTCAGAGGGACAACATTCTCACTTTTAAAAAGCATGGCAGTTGCTCTTTTATTGATTTTATCCTCGCCTCTAACCCTCTTTCTTATTTGATAAAAGACTTTTCTATTAAAGCAAACCTCTATGTCTTAAAGCAAGATGGCCTTTAAATGTATATATCAATGACCTGGAGAGGACCCTTCTTGTGACCAAGGCGGACATTCCTCAGGCAGGATGGCATTGTCTTCCAGTTCTGCTGTACGCAGGCAATGCTGTGTTAGTGGCTCAGACTGAACAGGGTTTACAAATGCTTGTAATCTCTTTTGTCCAATTAATGGGGGATCAGGACCTGAAGGTCAACAACTCTAAGTCCATCATTACTCTACCTTGGGATAGGGTCTACCCCTATCTCAAGGTAGAGTATCATCACATACCTGGGGATAATGATGTATGATAAAAAATGAAATAGGGGCCTCAACGTATTTGTAAGAAAAATGACCTTACAAGAGAGTCCGCAGCCATATTCAGCTTTGCTTCTAGATTGGGAAAAAGACCAATGGGAGCCTTACTAAAGCTTTACAGTGCCTAGTGTCTTTCAAAAACAGTACATGGCAGTGTAAATTGGGGGTACACTACCACAGATGACCTTCAAGTCACGGAAAACAAGTTCTTGAGACTGCTCTCATCCGCCCCTCAGGGTACCCCATCTTTCACTGTCCATGGAGAGCTTGGTATGACATATATAACTGACCTGATAGCATGTCACCCCGGGTCCCTTTGGCTGACCCTGTCCTGAGCCTAAACAGCTGGGTGTCCGTGGCAGGGTCAGAGAATAGTTGCAACTTGCAAGTAAGAAACTTCAACTCTGGCAGCTTGACGGCGCCATTCTAAAATGGTTACAAAGTTAGCTTCAAGTCGGGCACCTGCCTTAACTCTATAAGTGCTTCCTGTGGGCCAAAAGTTAAATCTCAACAGGAAGCACTTACAGATATAAATAAAGTAGGTGCTCGAATTGAAGGTCAAATTCAGTAACGTTTTAATCAACCCATAAAATTAGTGAGCGAGGTCGAGGCTGGGCAAGTGTCCTTTATCCCCATATCTGCCGTTCCAAAATTAGCTGTAATACAGGGAGGTTTTTGCATCCATGAGTTTCTCGAGCGCCATCCCCGTGTAGTTCCTGTGACCAGGAGGCTGCTTTCTCCTCATCTGCTGCTCTGCTCGCTCTCTGACCCTTTACAAGAGGCATATGAACTCACATAGAAGCCCCGCATGTTTGGCCCCGCCCACCACACACTAGTGGTATGAAACGTCTTCCCACCCTTTCCCTACTATGATGGCCAGCTTACTCAAGGGACCTCGGCGCCTTTTGGTGCGGTGGCAAAGTTACAGGCACACAATGTCACTGGAGACAAATCATCTGGCCCTTTACGCAGCTGCAGTGTAGGAAAAGCACTATACATTTACCCAACGAGGTAGCACTTACTGATTGGCCAGTAGAAAGTACTCCAGTTGAGTAGAAGTATTGCACAAAACGGTGGCATCTCAAATATGCAGGGCAGGATTAATTCTGGCACGATGCTCCTGTCACAAAAATTAAACCTCAACAGGAAGCACTTACAGATCGAGTGCCATCCCTGTGTTGTTCCTGTGACCAGGAGGCTGATTTCTCCTCATCTGCTGCTCTGCTCACTCTCTCTGACCCTTTACAAGAGGCATGTGAACTCGCATAGAAGCCCCACAAGTTTGGCCCCGCCCACCACACACTAGTGGTATGAAACGTCTTCCCACCCTTTCCCCACTATGATGGCCAGCTCACTCAAGGGGCTTTGGCGCCTTTTGGCGCGGTGGCAAAGTTACAGGCACATATGGTCACTGGAGACAAATCATCTGGCCCTTTACGCAGCTGCTGTGTAGGAAAAGCACTATACATTACCCAACGAGGTAGCACTTACTGGATTAGCCAGTAGAAAGTACTTCAGTATAAATTTCTGCAAATCCGCGAGTTCGCAAATTTTTTCGTGAACTTGCGGATTTTTGCGCAATTTGGCGTGAATTCGCGATCCGCAGATCCGCAAAATTCGCCCATACTTAGTTTTTATGATACACCCAGAAAGTCTTTTCTATTCTTAAAAAGGCCAATTTTAGGCAAGTGCTCTGAGCTTTGATTTTTCTACAAATACTCTTGGGTAGCACTCCTTTTTACGTGCTCAACTTTTTAAAATCTGCCATCAGGCTTAGGCTTAGTCATCATTAACCAGTCTACCCACTTTATTTCTTTTATGGCATCATGTATTTTATATGGTCTCTGTTGGACTTGCGATGGGCAAGCCCAGCACAAAGGGGGTAGCTTGGCTCAAGTGACAAGGCAAGTGAAGGCTGTAGTGTTAAGCCGGCTCTGACCCAATAATAACTCCTTGTACATCCACACCAAAAAGAAGGACACCACACCACTGCTGTAGAAAAATACGATTCCTTTATATAAAAGTTCTTTGTTGTAAATAGGGTTGACTGGGAAAGCACATATACATTTTTTTTGGTCATACAGTTCTGGTAATAAATAGTATTAATAAATAGAATAACTTCAGGAATGAATATCACAATAAATATCACAATAAATATCACAATAAATATTGGTTCATTTAAATAAACAACCACATTTTTCTTCTGGTATCGCTGCCACCAATTAAATACTTTAGAATCATTACATCGGCAATACGTTTCAAATGGGAAAGATAACTCTTACAGTTTATGCTGTTCTCAATGACCAGGCATACGGCTTCTCTGAGCACAAAATAAGGTTTGGGACTCTTTAATAATCACTCAAGGCGTATGCGCGTATATCTAGAAGGCAAGGAAACACAGTAAATACATCATTTGCACTCGGCGGTCACCGGGATAGGATCTCTGCTTTGCCGGTGAAGTCTATGCGAGCCTACGGGCTTTAGCACCACTTGAGCACAGGCGGCACCAGTTCAAAGTCATTAGACTGACGAACGGGCTGCCGGAGAGGTCACACAACCTTCGCGCAGTCAAATAAATGCCGGTTCACAGTTCCTTCACAACGCTGCATTCACTATGAGGAACCGGGCCCACCTCACTTCGGCTGCAATTCAAGATACGATTCAGTCGGGCACAGCACTCCTCTCGTTAGCGACGGGGCTCTCAGGGGCTCCACGGACCTCCCCCCGACTTCCGCATTCAGGGTGGTTCCCGCCCACAGCTACAGCTCCCGGGTCACTGGGGAGTGGCAGAGACGCTAGTCCCGCCCAACGAAGGCCGGCCTTTCCCCGCCCCGGCGCACCACCTCACCTTCAATCTGCGCAGGAAGCGCTCTACGCTGGTGGGGCTCGGAGACGTCCGAGCTCCACTCTAGAGGCACCTGTCGCGAAGGGGGCACAGCTGACGATCGCGGTTGCGGCGAACTTGCTCTCGCCTCGCGACTCGATAAATCGATCACAGTTCACCACCGGGGGGGGGCGGGGAGGCACACGAATCTGGCCACAGTCTTTGGGGGCAATGAGGTACTCGCTGGGCAGGCGTTGTAGGCGCTAGATCACTTCTCACGTAGCTGACTGGAACGCCAGTCAGACACAACGCCAGCAACCCTTTGCTGCTCTACTGCCTGCGCTACCAGCCACCTCAGGGGTCAACAGGGCAGGTGTCAATCTGGTGTCAAGTCTGGAATCTCTTCTCTAGTCTAATCAATCTTCATCATCATCTCCTAAAATGGCCGCCAGGGACAGGGCCTTATATAGCCAGTGCCCTGGGGTACTGGCACGAGCCAGAAGGTTCTAGAACCTTCTCTGGCTGTGACAATGACAAGGCACTCTTGAGGGGTATTTAGGACACTCACAGCCACCGTACTGGGGTTCTAGAGCAGCCATTTTGTGTACCTGAGGAAAATAAAGGAATTCCTGTCAGAAATGAGCACCAAACAAAGGGCGCCAAAACCTCAAGAGGCCAGGGTTCATGAAGGCTCCAATGGGAGTCACTTCACATGAGAAAGAAAGGGTGCCCTCCATTTTAGGTTCATTTATACAGGTTGACAACCCCAGTTTATAATGCCACAGGTTTGGGCCAGGCGCCTTGTAAATAGGTGCCACAAACCTTGTGAGCAACTGGGCATCAAGGAACATCTAACCCCATGATACAACACATAAAAAGTCCTGGTAGACAAATAAAAAGCGACAAATTTTGGGAGGTACAGGGGAACAAAAGAAATCATAGTGGTGAGGGGACTCTCAGAAGCAGACGGGTCTAACACACGTCCCCCCCAGCTGAAAGTG
Organism: Lissotriton helveticus; assembly: GCF_964261635.1. Lineage (NCBI taxonomy): Eukaryota > Metazoa > Chordata > Amphibia > Caudata > Salamandridae > Lissotriton > Lissotriton helveticus. The sequence continues at coordinate 777,400,243 of NC_136063.1, read as the reverse complement.
GGGAGAGCTACCCAACCCCTTGGGAGTCCTCAACACTAAGGTGGAAATACCTGGAGAGACCGTCTGCATTGGCGTGGTCAACTCCGGGCCGGTGTTCCACCCGAAAGTCCATTCCCTGTAGGGAGATAGACCACCTCAACAGTTTGGGATTTTCCCCCTTCATTTGCATGAGCCAACGAAGGGGTCGGTGGTCTGTCTGAACAAGGAAGTGTGAACCAAACAAATATGGTCGCAGCTTCTTCAGTGCCCAGACCACCGCAAAGGCTTCCCGCTCGATGGTACTCCACCTCTGTTCTCGGGGAAGCAGTCTCCGTGACAGAAAGACCAAGGGTTGATCCAGACCCTCTTCATTGAATTGCGATAGCACCGCCCCAATGCCAATGTCGGATGCATCTGTCTGGACAATGAACTCTTTTGAAAAGTCTGGAGCCTTCAGGACTGGAGCTTTACACAATGCTTGTTTCAGAGTGTCGAAGGCTCGCTGGCAAGCCTCCGTTCAAATGACTCTCCTGGGTTGCTTTTTGGCCGTGAGTTCTGTAAGGGGTGCCACGATAGTGCCATACCCCTTCACGAATCGTCTGTAGTAACCTGTGAGGCCCAGGAAGGCTCGGACCTCAGTCTGGGTCTTGGGGGGTTTCCAGGCCATGATTGCCTCAATCTTCGCCTGAAGGGGCTGCACCGTTCCCCGGCCCACCAAGTGTCCTAAGTACACTACCGACCCCTGTCCAATCTGACATTTGCTGGCCTTGATCGTCAAGCCAGCCCGTTCCAGGGTCTGGAGAACGGCTTGCAAGTGTTGCAAGTGATCCTCCCAGCTGCTACTGAAGACAGCTATGTCATCCAAGTAAGCAGCAGAGAATGACTCCATCCCGGTGAGGATCGTGTTCACCAGCCGCTGAAAAGTGACAGGAGCGTTCTTGAGCCCAAAGGGCATGACGCAAAACTGGTAGTGTCCATCAGGTGTGGAGAAGGCTGACCTTTCCTTGGCTCCATTAGACATGGGAATCTGCCAGTACCCTGCAGTGAGGTCAATGGTACTGAGATATTGGGCAGCTCCCAACCGGTCAATCAATTCATCCGCCCGAGGGATCGGATGAGCATCCGTTTTGGTTACCGAATTTAGTCCTCGGTAGTTCACACAGAATCTCAATTCTGGTGTGGTGCCAGGTGGGGCAGCTTTAGGAACTAACACCAGCGGGCTAGACCAAGGGCTACTTGAAGGTTCGATGACTCCTAGCTCCAGCATCTTAGCTACTTCGCTTTGGATACTGGCCTTCACCTTGTCAGACAGCCGGTAAGACTTTGACTTCACAGGTGGGCTGTCCCCTGTGTCCACGTCATGGGTACACAAGTGGGTCTTACCCAGGACAAGGGAGAACAGAGGAGCGAATGACCCCAAGACCTGGCGACATTCCTCCTGCTGCTCAGGAGTCAGGGTTGGCGAGAGTTTCACTCCGTCCACTGACCCATCCTTTTCTTGAGACGCAAAAAGGTCGGGGAGAGACTCCGTGTCCTCTTCCTCCGATCCGTCAGTCACCATAACCAACATGACTTCGGGCCTCTCGTAGTGGGGCTTGAGGCGATTGGCATGTAACACCGATGCGGATGCCGAGGGGTCTTTACGTCCACCACATAGGTAGACTTGCCCTTCTTCTCCAATACCTCATAGGGGCCTGTCCAACGATCCTGGAGGGCACTCAGCTCTCCAGGCTCCATCACCCACACCTTCTGGCCAGGCTCCAACTCCACTGGGTGAGGGTTGTGGTCATACCACGCTTTCATGACTGCCTGACTGGCTTCGAAGTTGTCAGAAGCTTGCTTCTACAACTTAGCCATTTGGCTTCGGAAGGCCAGCATGTAGCTCACCACATCCTGGGGAACTTTCCGGGGAGACTTTTCCCAGGAGTCCCTCACCAGGCTGAGAGGTCCACGTACAGGGTGCCCGTACAAAAGCTCGAAGGGGCTGAAGCCCACTCCCTTTTGCGGCACTTCCCTGTAGGAAAAGAGCAAACAGGGTACGAGGACGTCCCATTTCCTCCGCAGGTTTTCGGGTAGACTTCTGATCATACCCTTCAAGGTTTGGTTGAACCTTTCCACAAGACCATTGGTCTGTGGGTGATAAGGAGTGGTGAACCTGTAAGTCACTCCACACTCCTTCCACATGGCCCGCATATATGCTGACAGGAAGTTGGTCCCCCTGTTGGACACAACTTCCTTGGGGAATCCCACTCGGGTAAAGATCCCCATCAGGGCCTTGGCCACTACTGGTGCAGTAATGCTTCTCAGAGGAATTGCCTCTGGATACCTTGTGGCGTGATCCACCAGGACCAGGATAAACCTGTGACCGGATGATGTAGGTGGATCTAGGGGCCCAGCAATGTTGATGCCCACCCTTTCAAAGGGGGTGCCAACGACGGGAAGTGGTTCCAGGGGAGCCTTCAGCTTCGTCCCTGTTTTCCCACTGGCTTGGCATGACACGCACGACCGACAGTATGTGTCGGACGCCACCCTCATTCGAGGCCAATAAAAGTGGGGGACAAGCCGGGCAAAGGTCTTGTCCTGACCCAAGTGTCCTGCCAAGGGAATCTCATGAGCCAACTCTAATAGGAAGGCTCGGTAACACTGTGGGACTACCAGGGCCCGTGACCATCCGCGCACTGGCGCCCTGGGTTCACTGTAGAGGAGGTCATCCTCCCAGTAAACACGATAGTTCCCAGTCTCGTTACCTGCTGCCTGGGCTTCAGCCTGTTGCCTCAGACCCTCGAGGGTGGGACATTCCCTTTGTCCCTTGCTCAGTTCCTCCCTGGATGGTCCTCCTTCCACTCGCCACTCAGCGGGGATAGGCAAGTCCTCCAACGGAACCATGTCCTCCTCCGCGGACTCCGGGTCCACCTCCACAGGTGGCCTATCCGTCTCACGGGGCATGGACCTCGAGGCAGGCTCCTCCTGTCCTCGAAATGTTCCCTCATTAGCAGCTGGGTGGGCCATTGTTCCAGGCTCCAACCCACGCGACTTCTCCTCCCGAGCAGCCGCAGACCTGGTACTCACACAGGCCCAATCAGGTGTACCCAGCATCTCAGTATGAGTCCGGTATTCCACCTCCTTCCAAGCATTGTGCTCCATATCATTGTCCAGCAGACAATCGACTGGCACGGCGGGGCTTACAGCAACTCGAAGTGAACCTGCAACCCCTCCCCACTCAAAGGGAACCTCGGCCACAGGATAGTGGCCCATTCTGCCGTCAGCCATCGCGGCTGGATGAAGTACGCCTGGAATCACCTGCTCTGAGGACACCAGATGACTCCTTACCATAGTCATACTGGCTCCTGTATCTCTCAGAGCTTCCCCTCTATGGCCATTTATGGTGACCCATTGCCCATACTTGGTAGTATTTGAGGGCACCTGGATCTTTGGAACCACCTCCCGATCATCCAGGGACACTAAGGTGACACCCGCCCACTCCCCCCCCCCTTAACTAAGGGCATCTCCTCCCCGAGCGCTACACTAGCGACTCCCGGGGCCTTTCCTCCAGTGGGAGGGGGTGGTCTCTTTGGGCATTTCACGTCTCCCTTATAATGTCCAATACCACCGCACTCATAGCAATGGATAACCCTTGGCTGCTGACTCTGGCCAGGATTAGGGTTCTTCTGCGGGTTAGCCTTAGAAGTGGAGAAGAAACTTTTCCCCTTAAAGGTATTTTGGGGGCCTTTGGAGAACTCCTGCTTCTTGTTATCTCCCCCCTCTTTCTTCTGGGGAGCGCCCTGTCCGGACTTCTGAGAATCTCCTCCCGTCCCCTTCGTGGACACTCGGGTACTTGCCCAAATGTCCGCCTCCTCAGCAAGCTTACGGGGGCAAGTAAGTTTGCTGTCTACAAGGTGTTGCCTCAGCTCGGGAAGACATTTCTCGAGTAGATGTTCCTTGAGTATCAGGTCGTACAACCCTCGATAGTCCTCCACCTCATTACCTTGGACCCACCCATCCAGGGCTTTCTTAGCAAAATCCAGGAAGTCAACCCAATTCTGTGAGCTCAGCTTGTGGCTGCCCCTAAACCTTTGCCGGTATTTCTCGGGGGTCAACCCAAACTTCCTGATGAGCGCCACCTTCATGGCGGGGTAATTAACCTGTTCCTCCCGGTCTAGGGCCAATAGGGCATCCCTACCTGTCGGAGGCATGTACCGGTATAATCCACCACCCCAATGCTTCTTTCTCATGGATCCCATGGGCTCTTAAGGAGACCTCATAGGCTGCCAGCCACTTGGCTATGTCGTCTCCAGCGGTATAACTGGCGACTACGTCCTTGGGTAAATGGGGCCTGAGCTCCCTGGCAAATTCCTTTGACTCGACACCCTTCGGAGTGATGTTAGGGGCCTGGAATTCGAGTTCTCGTAGCTTGAACTCGTGTTCCAACCTCCTCCCCTCCCTTCTTTCTTCCAACTCCATTTTTGCTATTTCCCACCTTAACAGTCTTTCCTCTCTCCTGTCAGCTAACTCGGTTTCTGACAACCCTCTCGATGACACACTGCTGCCCTCCCGTGAGGTTGCCTTGGGGCTGATTGACATCTCACCCACCCCCGGGGGACATTCCGCAGTCCTGTCAATGACAGTACCTCTGTCCGATTCCTCCTCCTCCACCGTTCCCTCCGTGTGTGCTTCCACCCATGCTCGCAGACTAGTACGGAGCTCCTCTCTTTTGGCCCCTCGCCTGACAAACATTCCCCTCTCCTGACAGAAATCCTTGAGCTGTGCCACAGTATAGGTCTCCAGCTCTGACATTTCGAATTCCATCTTGTCAGTGAAAAGTGTGGACAACCACCCCGAAGTAGGTGACCAGGATAAGAACTTTGAGGGTCACTTCCACCCACCTCCAGGAAAGAATTTGAAAAAACAAAACGTTGAATTGGAGGGCCTGTGGTGCACACTGAATTATTATGGAGTTCAAAACAAGCACGGCTCGCAATCCCACCCGCTGAGCACCAATTGTATGTTGGACCTGCGATGGGCAAGCCCAGCACAAAGGGGGGAGCTTGGCTCAAGTGACAAGGCAAGTGAAGGCTGTAGTGTTAAGCCGGCTCTGACCCAATAATAACTCCTTGTACATCCACACCAAAAAGAAGGACACCACACCACTGCTGTAGAAAAATACGATTCCTTTATATAAAAGTTCTTTGTTGTAAATAGGGTTGACTGGGAAAGCACATATACATTTCTTTTGGTCATACAGTTCTGGTAATAAATAGTATTATTAAATAGAATAACTTCAGGAATGAATATCACAATAAATATCAGAATAAATATCAGAATAAATATCAGAATAAATATAGGTTCATTTAAATAAACAACCACATTTTTCTTCTGGTATCGCTGCCACCAATTAAATACTTTAGAATCATTACATCGGCAATACGTTTCGAATGGGAAAGATAACTCTTACAGTTTATGCTGTTCTCAATGACCAGGTATACGGCTTCTCTGAGCACAAAATAAGGTTTGGGACTCTTTAATAATCACTCAAGGCGTATGCGCCTATATCTAGAAGGCAAGGAAACACAGTAAATACATCATTTGCACTCGGCGGTCACCGGGATAGGATCTCTGCTTTGCCGGTGAAGTCTATGCGCGCCTACGGGCTTTAGCACCACTTGAGCACAGGCGGCACCAGTTCAAAATCATTAGACTGACGAACGGGCTGCCGGAGAGGTCACACAACCTTCGCGCACAGTCAAATAAATGCCGGTTCACAGTTCCTTCACAACGCTGCATTCACTATGAGGAAACGGGCCCACCTCACATCGGCTGCAATTCAAGATACGATTCAGTCGGGCACAGCACTCCTCTCGTTAGCGACGGGGCTCTCAGGGGCTCCACGGACCTCCCTCGGACTTCCGCATTCAGGGTGGTTCCCGCCCACAGCTACAGCTCCCGGGTCACTGGGGAGTGGCAGAGACGCTAGTCCCGCCCAACGAAGGCCGGCCTTTCCCCGCCCCGGCGCACCACCTCACCTTCAATCTGCGTAGGAAGCGCTCTACGCTGGTGGGGCTCGGAGACGTCCGAGCTCCCCTCTAGAGGCACCTGTCGCGAAGGGGGCACAGCTGACGATCGAGGTCGCGGCGAACTTGCTCTCGTCACAGTTCACCGCCGGGGGGGGGGCGGGGAGGCACACGAATCTGGCCACAGTCTTTGGGGGCAATGAGGTACTCGCTGGGCAGGCGCTGTAGCCACTAGATCACTTCTCACGTAGCTGACTGGAATGCCAGTCAGACACAACGCCAGCAAACCTTTGCTGCTCTACTGCCTGCGCTACCAGCCACCTCAGGGGTCAACAGGGCAGGTGTCAATCTGGTGTCAAGTCTGGAATCTCTTCTCTAGTCTAATCAATCTTCATCATCATCTCCTAAAATGGCCGCCAGGGACAGGGCCTTATATAGCCAGTGCCCTGGGGTACTGGCACGAGCCAGAAGGTTCTAGAACCTTCTCTGGCTGTGACAATGACAAGGCACTCTTGAGGGGTATTTAGGACACTCACAGCCACCGTACTGGGGTTCTAGAGCAGCCATTTTGTGTACCTGAGGAAAATAAAGGAATTCCTGTCAGAAATGCGCGCCAAACAAAGGGCGCCAAAACCTCAAGAGGCCAGGGTTCATGAAGGCTCCAATGGGAGTCACTTCACATGAGAAAGAAAGGGTGCCCTCCATTTTAGGTTCATTTATATAGGTTGACAACCCCAGTTTGTAATGCCAAAGGTTTGGGCCAGGCGCCTTGTAAATAGGTGCCACAAACCTTGTGAGCAACTGGGCGTCAAGGAACATCTAACCCCATGAGACAACACATAAAAAGTCCTGGTAGACAAATAAAAAGCGACAAATTTTGGGAGGTACAGGGGACCAAAAGAAATCATAGTGGTGAGGGGACTCTCAGAAGCAGACGGGTCTAACAGTTTCGTTTCTCTGTATGATCATTTTACATCTCTTGAGTTGTGTTGAGGCATCGGCTGGCAGCCATTTTGCGCATTCAGCTAGCGTGTCTTTGCCATAGGTATGCATGGAAGGAAAATATTTGTTTGTTAATATGCTAGAGGATAATTTCACTTATTGTAAAATATATATATATATTTTTTTTATTTAATGTCTTTTTTATTTAATTTTTAATTTTGATTGTTTTAATGTTATTTTTTTATTTCAAAAAAATTATATATTTTATATTTTTCATTTTTTTATTGCAAACAATTTTTCCCATTTTGACTTTTGCCTTGGTCAATCCATCATCCATCCATTCATCCATCCATTCATCCATCCATCCTTCTATCCATCTATCCATCTATCCATTCATCCAGGTATATATTTCAATTTCACCTGGTAACCCTGGCTGTGGTGCACTTTAGACTCTAGCATCATTCATTTGTGTAGTGATGACAATTATTATATTCCATTCCCCTAGACCACATACCCTACCATAGGCACACACTAACTTCCATTAAAAAAAACTATCACTATTCCATTTACCCATTAAGTTCCCTGAGTGCGACAGGTGTCTTCTTTAGAACATATGAACACAAAGGAAAGAGCTCTATCATTCTATAAATCGTGTGTTCTTCTGATGGGGAATTATGGTATGGTGGTGTGGTTTGACTTTAAAACTAATATTGCCTTTGTATGTACTAATTCAAATTGCATACAATGCCACGTTTCACACTAAACCCCTAATTACAAGTCTGGCGACCCCTCTTGTACTTCGGCAGTCAGATTACCATTGCACCGCCTTAGCTGCCAGGGAACTGCCATTCCCTGGTGGTCCCATGGGGTCCGATGGCGCAATATGCTTGGTGGTGCCCTGAGGCACTGCCAAGCAAATTAGGACTTTCTTCACTGCTAGCACAGTCAGGGAGGTTCTTCTTCCAGGAAAAGGCTGGTAGTGAGGAAAGAAATGAGACCCTACAGGTGTACTAGCAATCCCACAATTCCACCCACCTGACTACAAAAAACGTGTAAGTTAGTAGGCATCGACAACTCTTGTCAATGCAGGGGCATGGTGATGGCGAGACACCCATCCTTGGACTGCTAAAAGTCGCAATCATGCCGTAAATGTTTTTTTTTATTGTTTGTTTTAGTTGCATAAGACTTTACCTGCAGTATTGCCAAACAGAAGGCCTATGCAGTCACACATCAGTCCTCCAGTCAGCTTTGTGAAACTGCCAACTGAGAGTTTTAAAATGGCCTAAACGAAAGTTGCTGCGAAGAAAATCAGTGGAGTGTTGGTTAAAACCTTTATTCGACAATGTGTGACTGCTGCGCCTGCCTCTGGGGAGCAAGCTGAGAGCAGAACTCCTGCATCAACAGCACCACCCCACCCTAAGCCCAGGACCATGTCTGTTAGTGAGGCAGCCTGTACAATCATGTCAACGCCGACGAGTACAGACGTTGAATTGGACGTGTCTCTATCACAAAGTTGTACACAATCATTGCAGGAAACAGAGCCTAAGTCGACAGCAGCCGCAGCCATTAATAGTATGTTTTTCTGATGTTGGAGCAAGACAGGAGGTTGAGCTTCCTTCAGAGCAAGAACCTTCTCTTTCAGAATCATTGTCCCCAGATCTCCAGCAAGGAAAAGGAATGGCACTGCTCCATCATCTTCTCCAAGTACCACTTCTGATGATGATGATGATAAGGACATGAATTGGACCCTGGCAGAGTTCAGGGGAGAAGAGGACAGGAAAGGTAAAGAAAAGTTCCTGAAAGACTTAGACTTATGGAAGGGGATGATGAGGAGGATGATGACAGCAAGGCATTCAGTGCAGTTCACAAGCTTAATTTGATTTAGCATACAAATCATAAAAGCAAGAAATCCAAATGTTAATCCTGCTTGTCATTTCTTATCATTACTCACACAAACTTTATAATATCACATGTCACTTATTAATATATCTAAAATAAATATACAAATATAAATTTCTAAAACCAGAGTACTAAAATCTCCTCATATAACTTTTTCCATACCGTTTTCTGACTGCGAGTGCTCCTCTTATAAAATGTAAACCAGCAGAACAGATATCAATAGAATCCAGTGAAAGCAAATAACTAAAACCTTTATAACAACAAGAACAAGAATTTTACTTTCAAAAACTGATATAGGGCGCAAAACAAAACAAAATGCAAGGTTGTTTGTTTAGCCATAGTATTTCATGGACATGGAATAAGATTGTCGGACCAACCGCATTGCTGCAGAAAAGCTACTCAAAAATGTACAGTGCCCAAACAAAACCTTGGTAAGATAAAATCTGTATTGTGGATTCATGAGAAAGGTGCGATAGAATTATGGCTGGAGACTCAATACACTAACATTTACAAAAACACAATGATATCTGCTGACTCAGAAACTGCTGGTGATGCAAACTTGGACTTGAAGAATGAGCCAATCTAATAATAAGTTTTGCTTGAGAGGGCATTTTTGAAGGGTCAAGAAAAAAAGTCAATCAAGTCAACTGTTGATAGGGACTCCCGTCGGTCCTCTGCGTTACTAGGCGCTAGTTACTTTATCAAAGTCATGTGAGAAGGTGGGGGCGAGGACAAAGATAGTCTTCTCTCAGCCAATTTGATTTCTTTGCTTATAACAGCAATGGCACACTGCAAAAACTCATCGAAAGCTGTGCTGGTGGACAATGAAAGGGTTATTTTTTCGCTTCCCCATAATTAAGAAAATTAACAAAATAAATCTGACCCAGGCAATGAAGGCATTAAGAGCAGATCCGTAATGAGTAAGGACAGATTACATTAGCCATGAACACACCTTCACCTACTAATTGCACAGTACCTAACTTTGGTCTTTCAGATGATAGCGCCAAAAAAAAGACGCCCGGACACGGATGGGTGCAGATAGCCTGCTCTTCATCTGGTCTTTGCCAGGTCACACAACGGGGCGTGACCCACGTGTCCTGTGCTGCGAGATCAGTTGAGCACTTTTAGCCCAAATACCAGGGATTCCTGGCCTCCTGTTTCACTGGTGTTTGCTGGAGATCAAAGTCCCACCCCAGTGAGAAAATTCTAGAAAATGGTCATGCAATGAAACAAAGTTGTAAGGGCATCCCGCGCTACTGGATCAACTGAGCACATTTAGAGCGATGACCATGGATTCCCCGCCTCCTATTTCACTGATCTTTGCTGGGGGATGAAGTCCCAACTCTGCAAGAAAGTGCAAGCAAAAGGTACTGCAAGGAAACAAATTTGCAAGCGCATCCAAGGCTGTCATTGTGGAAGGTGGTCTGACATTGCTATTCAACCTCCTCCAAGGGATGTGGTACAGGTAGCACCGCCAGCTCCCATATTTTCAAAGCCCCAGCTGTGACCTGCACCAACCCCTACCTCAGGAGAAACAGAGAGTCAATTAACGACATGCTCACCTACCTCATGTTCTTCTTCAGGCATTGGTAGTTGCACAGTAAAAAAGTACTTCTCCCCAGTTTGGAACTTTTTTACAGTTAGCAAAGAGGGGGAGCACATTGCAATATGCATCATTTGCAACACAAATGTTTGTTGAGGTAAGCCTGGTACACATTTTGGTACTGGAGGCCAATTGCCCTATATAAAAATAACCACGCAATCAAGTAGGAGGAGCATTTTCAAAAAATTGCTGAACATGGTGGGGGTGGCGAGGAGAGCCAGGGAACATCAGCTACAAGTCTAATCATGATGGGAGGTGATAATGAAGAAGAACAGGTGACATCCTCACGTAAAGCATCACTGTCCCCTGCAGTGTGCCAGGAAAATCACCCACCTCTGCGACTTCACAATGGCTCAAGACTCGGAGTGAGATAGAGAAACCACAGCATAACGTGATTGCCTCACCAAAATGCAAATTGAGTCAACCACCACTATCTACTTCTTGAAAGACACCTGTGTCAGTGGCCCCAGAAAATAGAAAATCCAGGCTACTATAATGGGCATGTTTAGGCAGGAGGGGCCCTATGAGCAGAACCACCCAACGCAATGGGAAGCTGGCAAAAATATTAGCGCTGGACCTCCTCCTTTTTTCTTTTGTGAAAGGAGTGGGAATATTAGAATTTGTGGCAGTCATCTGCCCAAAATGGAAGGTACCAAGTCAGACTTATTTCGCTAGAGCTTCTATTCCATCGCTGCATCATGATGTGCTGCAGTTCGTTGGACAGGTTTTTTAGCAGAGCGTTGCTCATGCTATCCACCTGCTGACAAACATGTGGACCAGTTGCAAGGCGACTGATTACATGTGCACATTAGATCTCTTTTGTGGCAGCGGTATGCAGCAGTGGCCACCTTCCCCATGGAGAAATCACATACAGCTATAATCATTTCACAGTAATGTCAGATGGTGGCTATTTCAAAAATCCTGTGTTTGTCCCATTGCATAAATCTGGGGGTGCAAGATTGTCTTAAAAAAGAAGACATAGTCAGCAGTACACTGACCATCTGCAGAAGAAGCTTTCCCTCATTTCACTCATGCTCTTAAAGCCTGGAAGAAGTTGCAGATTGTCCAGCATGCTAATAGAGCACCAATTAAAACGCTGATACAGGTGTTACCAACACCTTGGAACTCAACCTTTTACATGTTGCAACATCTGTTTGGGCAGTACAAACAGATCAATGACTGTGTCATTCAAAGAGGGGGGGACGCAGTTGGGAAAGCTATGACCATGGATGCAGACAAATGGGGCCTAGTCAAATGCCTCACACAGATGCTACACCCTTTTGCTTGACTTGAAAAAATCTGCCCACTTTAATTCCTTTTTCTGAAGGGGATGTTTCAAAATACAGGAGGTGGGTTGTAGTGCAACCCAGAGACCTGGAAGAAAAATGGTTGGAACTTCAAGTCAAACCCTACAGTTCTGGGGTGCCAGCTTCAACTTCCAGACAGAGTAGCAAAAACAGCAACAAAAGGAACTGACTTAACCCCTTCAATCTATTGGTTTCAATCGGCAGGGCTTAAGGTCAGTGCAGAGGCGACAGCAAAAGAGGCTGAGCAAGTGGTAGCAACAATGACCATCTACAGGATGTATAGATTGTTTTAATTATTTCTCATTGAACCTCTATCTCGAAGAAAATAGCTAGTGGAACATTATTTTTTTGTGTCAGATTTAAGCTGACTCACCATTTTTTGTCACATATATTGCCAGATTGCAGTTGGACCAGTGTGCATTGAAGAAGCCTCCAAAATGTCTTCCTTACATTAGAGACAATTCCTGCCCCCCTCACATGCCTATCCTTTTTTGAATTACTTAGCACTAGCATGACAGCCCCAGAAGATCATTGATTTACAAGAGTAGTACTACCAGATTCCAATGTGTTGCCTGCGACCAGGATGAATACCTAATACCCAAACTTGGATTGGGCTTGGATTGGAAGAGGTAATTAGAACTATTGCAACAGCCAGTCAGTGTGTGAGTGATGATGATTGATGATTCATGCGCTGGCAGACAGTGAGGGAAGGTGTTGAACTGTATTTGGAAACTTGCTTGAGATTATTAAACTGCAATGTGTGGTGCCGGAGTGATGGTCGGTATTGTTTTCATTGGAGATGATTGGTGTTTGCAAACATACTTATTGAAAATTAATTAACCTGCACAGTCCACTCCAATGATCCTTCTCTCTGTTCATCACCTAGGAAGGCTGCCCCAGACAATCGTTTGTCATCACAGGGGAGATAGTGTTTCTACCACCATGCTTGTATTGGAACAAGTAACCATTGAACTAATGAGTGATCTGATTATTGAGTGATTGTGCGTGATGATTGATGATTCATGTGTGATCAGTGTCAAGAATGGTCGCCATAGCTCCGGGAATTCCCCCCCCCTCCCGGCCTGAACCAGCGACAACTTTTCCATCCCAAGCACCATCCACAACCTGTGGAGCCAGCTCGTGTGTGGGGGGCAGTGTGGTGATCGCCAGTGTGCCACTATGTTTTGGGTAGCCGCCCCTAGGGCAATGGCGATGAGACGGCCCCAGCGGGATTTTAGTGGGTATATCAGGGCGTTGGGCAGTACTAACAGGATGTATGCGGAGAAGCGGGGCAGCTGAGTATCGAGATGAGAATCTACCTCGTCTATGATCGTATACCAGTATTCCCGTATGTGTCTGCAACTCCAGGGTAGATGTTCCAGTGTGCCTAGCTCCCCACAACCCCTCCAACAGCGGTCGCTGACTGAAAGGATCGCCTGGTGCAGACGCTCAGGTGTGTAGTACCAGTATGTAGCTACCTTGGTGAGGGTTTCAGTGAGACCAGAGTGGTATACTGAATGTCTTGCTCTATGATAAATCCCGGTCCATTTCTTGTGCGCAAGGGCCCTACCTATCTCCCTCTCCCACCGACATCGTCTTGCATTGTATGTGTGGGTGTTCGTAAGAAGGAGGTGTTGATATAGGTCAGAAATCAGTTTCTTCTCAGAGGTGCGGGTTATCAGCCATTTCTCATATGGGGTGAGGTAGCGATGAGCTCCAGGTTTAACGTCAGGGTGGAGGGCCCAGTGTCAAACCTGCAAGTATCCTAGCCTGTCTTTCTCTGTGATAGCGTAGGCTTCCTTTAATTGCTGAAAAGACCGAATGCCCTCTAGGTTGAAGAGGTGCCCCAGTTCCCTGCAAGGAGTGCGTCGCCAGTCTACAAATGCTTTCGGGTCTAGGCCCGGTGTGAAGTCAGGGTTAGCAAAAAGAGGCGTCAAGGGGGAGGGAAAGGTTGTCAATTCATGTTTGGTAGCTACCCGGTCCCACACCTCCATGACTGTGCTGGTGATCTGGGATGCGTAAAGGTTAGGTGGCCTATGGCGTCTCGGTAGAAAGGGAATTCCCTGCAGTGGCATACCGGCATCTGCCTGGTCCTGGAACAGCCAGGGTTTTGGCTGATTCCAACTGGTACCATTCTACAAGGCTGCACAATTGCGTCGCGTAGAAATAGAGCTGGAGATCCGGGACTCCCACCCCGCCACACGCCGGTGGCAGGGTCGCGATAGCGTGCTTGAAACGTGGGCGACGACCCTGTCAAATGTAGCGTGCCAGCTCAGACTGCATCTGCTGGAGCCAACCGTGGGGAGGGCGCAGGGGAAGGGTCTGGAACAGATAGAGAATTTGTGGCAGTAACGTCATTTTAGTGGCTGCTATTCTCCCCAACCAAGAGAGCGGAAGGCATTTCCACCTCCGCAATTCCCCCCGTAACTGTGTGCGAAGCCTGGCATAATTCGCTTCCACCGTGGCAGGGATAGTAGGACCTAATAGGACTCCCAGATAGGGGACCGTAGTGTCCGACCACTGTATGTCGTGTTCCTCCCGTACAGCAGCCAGGGTTTCTGGCGATAGCGAAATGTTGAGTGCGATCGATTTGTCCTCATTCACCCTGAATCCCGAAGCGAGTGCAAAGCTATGGAGTTCCATGAAGAGTGCACGTAGTGAGGGTATCGGATCGGTAACAGAGAGCAGGATGTCATCCGCATAGAGGCTGATCTTGTGAATTTCGCCCCCAAATGTAATACCTTTAATAAGGGCATGTTGCCTAATCCTCTGAGCCAGTGGTTCCATATATAAGGCAAAGAGGATTGGGGCGAGGGGGCACCCTTGTCTGGTCCCTCTGCCGATCGGAAATCTAGGGGAGGTGTGACCATTGAAGCATACCATGGCATTGGGTAGCCTATAGCAGTTTAGGATGCGGGTGCATAGTTTGTCCCCAAGACCAAAAAGACGTAGGACATGCTCTAAGTAGGGCCAATGCACCCTGTCAAATGCTTTCTCCGCTTCGATGGTGAGAAGCATGCAGTCTGGTCGTGTGCGTGACCCAGCCTCGATAAGATGTAAAACTCTCCTGGTGTTGTCGCTGGTTTGACGCTGGGGTATGAACCCGGCCTGGTCTGTTTCAATGAGTTGTTGCATGTATGGTGCGAGCCGGGCTGCAAGAATACCTGTATAAAGTTTCAAGTCTATATTCAATAACGAAATCGGCCGGTAAGAGCCGCAGTTAGTCTTATCCCTGCCGGGTTTCGGTATGACCGAGATAGAGGCCTCCAGCAGGTCGCCAGGAATCGCGCCAGGTTGGTCAAAGGAGTTGAAATGGTCTCGGAGTAGGGGGCTACCTGGTGGCAGAAAGTTCTGTAAAAAATTCGCAGGGTACCCATCAGGTCCCGGCGATTTCCCTTGTTTGAGGCGAGAGATCGCGGACACGACCTCCTCTAGGGCTATGAGCCTGTCCAGGAGGTCAGCCTCGGCTGTATTTAAGGACGGCAGCTGCAGGTCCTGCAGGTACCTCTGACCTGCCTGGATATCTAGGGCGTCGCATGTATAAAGGGACTGGTAGAATGCCCCAAAGGTCTCTGCTATTTCCGAGTCGTCCGTGACTAGCTCCCCTCCGGCCATTCGCAGGGCTTGTACTCCCTGTCGCACGCGTTGTTCCCTCAAATTGGTCACTAACAGTCGACCACACCGATCCCCTCCAGTGTAGTATGCCCGCCGAAGGCGAAGAGCAGCAAAACTCTGCCGCATCTTGGTCAAGAGCCGCCAGCATTTTCCTCTCTTTACAGAGTTGGCGCCAGGCCCTCATGGCTCCAGTGCGCTGGTGCATTTTCTCTAGCTCCGCCACGCATGAGCTCTGCGCGCTTCTGTTCCCTATCCTTATTGTTGGCAGCGGCCACAGAGATGAACTCACCTCATAGGATCGCCTGGAGGGCCGACCATTGCGTCGCTCCCGTGGTATCTGCATTATCGTTGTGAGTCAAAAATTGCGTAATTGCTCCCTTGATTCGCTCTATTATCGTGGGGGTCCGGAGAAGGGATTCCCGAAGGCGCCAGTGTCGCTGCGGGGCCGGTGTTGTCGGTAAAGAGAAAGTGGCCACTACCGGTGAGTGGTCTGAGAGTGAGGCCGGCAGTATCTCTATATCACGTGTATGCGTCGCTAACTGGGATGTGCAAAGAAAATAATCGAGCCTCGCATAGGATTTGTGTGCCCCTGAGTAATAGGTGTAGGCCGTGCTGCGGGGATGGAGACGTCTCCATAAGTCTAGGAGACCAAGCTCCCGAAGATGTGTGTGGCCTGATTCGGAGAGGGCTCCCACTTGCCCCGTACGTTGGCATGAACGATCCGCTGTGTTGTGGAAGACTAGGTTGAGATCCCCCCTATTAGTAGGTGCCTTTCAGTGGTTGCTGTAGTTGTCACTAGTGCCGTTCGGAGGAATGCCTCCTGTTTCTCATTGGGTGAGTAGATTGAGCCTATCAATAGTGTCATCCCTGCTATTAGGAAGCGGTACACCAGCAACGCCCCCTTATCTCTGCGTCTTTCTGAAACACCTTGCCCTTAAACGCCTTAGTAACTAATATCGCCACCCTGGTTACCTTTTTGGATGCAGATGAGAAGAGTTGTGTAGGAAAGGCCCGTGATTTAAACCTGTGGTGGTCCTTGGGCAGGAGGCGTGTCTCTTGAAGAAGGCAGATATCAGCTGTGGAGTGTTCTAGCAGGGACAGGACCGCTCGACGTTTGATTGGATTATTAAGCCCCCGTACATTAAGGGAGAGAACCTTGAGTCTAGTGTGTACCAGCATTAATCAGGGAAAGTGTAAGGCTCCAGAAAGAGTGCATAGTGACCAAAGTGCGGGAAACAAAAAGAAAAAAAAGGTGGACAGACGGACCCTCCCCAGAAACAACCCCTCCTCTCAAAACTACCAAACCCCACCACCCTCTCAGCCCCCCCAACTCCCCAACCATCCCCAACTACCCAACTCCCCATGCATCCCGGGCCTAGTGCCCGATCGAAAAATGATAGTCCCAGTCCTACCCCTACCGAGCAGGTCTGTGGCGAGTTACCTGAGTGGACGTCCAGCCACTGCGTACCTCGAGTGCCCCCCCCCCGGACCTGCAACATGAACAATGCTAATTCGTTCTCCCCCCCGGAGGCATGTTATTCTGCGAGCGCGGTGTCTTTGGCCACTTCTAGAATGGCGTTGGTCATCTCCGACTTGATGGTGGTTGCATCAGGTTTGGAACTGGTGCCCGACCTCCGTCTCCTGGACACTCGGTGCCAGCCATCTCTAGTGAAACGTTTAGGTTGTTGCTGCGATGCACCTTCCTCGGGTAGAGTGATGCCTAGGGCGGCACAGGTCTCTTGTAGCGAACGGAGTTGATGCAGAGCCCCGTTCCAGCGGAAAATGAGTCGAAAGGGATGTCCCCAAGCATAGGGTATTTCTTTCTCTCTTAGGAAGTCCGTGGCTATCTTGAAGGACTTTCGCTTCTGGAGCGTTATTGCCGATAGATCCTGGAAAAGAGCTATGGGGTGTTCCCGGAAGCGCAGGGGTTTCTGTCGCCTCGCTTCCTTGAGTATGCGTTCTTTGAGGGGGTAATCTGGTAAAAAGGCCAGGATGTCCGGCGGAGGGGCAGACGACCGCCGCGCCATTCCTACCCTATAAGCCCCGTCTATACGTATCTCAAAGTCTGCTGGTTCACCCAGGACCTCTCGAAATAAGGCTTGTCGATATCCTGTGACATCCGTCCCCTCTGCTTTAGATGGGAGGCCTCGGACTCGAATGTTATTGCGTCGGGACCGGTTTTCCAGGTCCTCGGTGTGTGCTTGGAGGTCCAGTTGCTGGTCTTTCAGTCGTGTCACTTCTTGTTGTAGATGTTCCAGCTCCTCATCCCGTGCGAGCCCCGTCTCCTTGATACCAAGCAACCTTTCGACAAGGCCATCCACCTCTCTCCTCATCTCCCGGATTTCTCCTGTCACCTCCTGCTTCAGGGAATGAAAGTCTTCTCTGAGGGAATTGAAGAGAGTCTCTAGAAAGGACTTAGTAATGGGCACTTCACTGTCATTGGGCTCCTGCAGGCTCCTGTTCGAGCTCGGAGATGTGTGCCCCTTGTCCACCTTTGGTAGTCCTTTGCCTAGCATTTCAGGAACGGTGTGCTCCCCTTTCTTCCCTCTCTGGCCCGCCATTTTGTGGGGCGTGTGTAGGGAGGCAGCCCTGGTGGTACCGTAGTCCCGAGCCGATGGTTTCTCCCCCGAGCCTCACTGGTGTGTGTCCGTGACAGCTTGAAAAGCGGCTGGCGGCGCTGCTCCGTAGGCCCGGTTCGGTAGTAGAACGATCCCAGTCCGATTCGCCCCCCAGGCCCGTAGGCCGAGGTGCGAGGCCTCAGGACCGGCCCCCCAGCCGGCTAGGGGCCGCCTGTGCACATTCTCGGCTGGTCTCACAGAGGGCTACGCCAGGGCGGCAAGCCCGGTGGTCGTCACCTTCTCCGTCTCCTCCCCTGCCGCCCTCCACGTGTGTTAGGCTTGCGTTCGCCGCTGTGTCAATCAAGCTGCGAGGGCCGCCACTGCGGTACCGCTCCTCCCGCTACTCCTCACCGTCTATGTCTGTGAGCGCGATGGGGCCTCCACCGAAACCGGCACTCCGCTCGGCCCGATTCCCGGGCCTGCCTACAAACTCAACCGGTGCGTCTCCGGGCCCTCTCCCACCAGTGGTGGCGCTGCGCCTCAGGCGCACTGTTTCTCCCCAGCCGGTCACCGCAACGAGGGTGCCACTCCGCTGCCTCAGGCCACGACGCCCGGCTCAGGCTCCTCCCGGACCAGGCCGCGTCCCCAGCCTCAATTTGGGGACCGCCGGCGTATGTGCGTCACCCTGTCGCTGGGCCCCGGTCGGATCGACGCTGCCGCAGGGGGCTGAACCAGGGCTGATGAGGGCGTGCAGAGGCTCTGTCGGCTCCACGGAGCTCCGGATAGTACCAGCCGTTTCTGCAGCGCCCACGCTTCACCCGTCTCCGGAGCGGCTTCTACAGCGTCTCCCCTACTCAGCTAGGAGCGGCAGTTCTGACTCCCAGTCTCTCGGGTGGGTCCGCCACCGATTCTCACCCCAGTGTTGCTATTGCAGGGGGGAGATACGCTTCATTAACTGTCCGGGCGAGTCAGGTCCGGAGGAGCTCTCGGGAAACACGTCTCCTCACTCCTCCATCTTGGCCATGCCCAGTCTCTACTTCTACTTTAAAGCAATGCACTACATGCTTATTTTGCTCATGTCATGACTGGTCTGTGATGGAGTTACTCAGAGTCAGGAGGAGGATGGAAGAACTCAGGGTAGGAGCCGCAGGTCTATCTCATCAACAGCTTGAAGCAATAAGTTGTCAACTTCAAAGTCAAACCAGGAGTCTGAGGCCTAGTATTCAGGTATGTGGAATGGAGCAAGGTGCGTTGATGTGTGAAATGCAGCTGTGTGTGTTGCACTAGTGGTAAAAGTAAAACTCTGAGTCCCCTCTTTTTTGTGCTCTGCTTCAGAGTTTTCATGATATGCTCCTCATGAAGCTAATCTTCCTCTTGTCCTTCTCCTTGACTCTAAAATATAGTTTCTGTTTTACAATCCACAGGTCTTCTAGTCTCCTAGAAGCTGAGCTCAACACTCCTTCTTACCCATCGGTCCAGGCACCCAAGAGTGATGGACATTCCTGAGGAGAATGCAGAAGTGCCACCTAATTTTGCAATATAGTACAATTTCTCTTTAAACAATCATATTTGTAGAACTGGGTGGGTGGGCTCACTCCCAACCTAGAAGACAGAATATTACATAACTGATAACTTGGGTATCAGGTGCAGAAGGACTATTTGCAATGCATTTGTAACTGTACTGTGTTATTCTCATTCCTTGGTTTCCTTCCAACCCAGAGATTAATGACGAATGATGTGCTACTCATTGCCTAGATGAATGTTGTCCTTGTGTGGTGTTTTTCTTTGTAAAACCTTTCCCCTAATCCTCTTTCATATCCATTCATCATACCCTAACCCTTCTCCATGGGCTGTGTGATTTATTGAGATGTGGCTCAATTTACATGATCAATAGATCCAACACTTGGTAGGGCAGATATTTTAAGCAATAGCACACACTTGCCCCATTTATCCACCCAAGCATAAAACTTGATTTCTAATTTACATATTCAACGAAGAACATCAGTTGTCAGCATCATCATTCAGGCCTTGTAAATGGCCAACCTAAGCTTGTCCACCCCAGAGTTTGAGTCGATTTCTTTTTTACTCGAGGATTTCATAAGCTACTTCTAGCTGCCCATTGCTCAAGTTACTAATATAACTATTGCTATTTTTTCTTATTTTATAACTATCACAATTTTTTGTTGTATCAATATGTAGTAGTCTTCTGTCAATTTACAGTAAAGCTTTGATATAAACCACAAATGTAGTGTTTTAATTCCCATTTAGATGCCCATGATGGATAATCCATCAGATTAATGCAACAGATGGAGCTTACCTGGGTGGAAGTGGGACTTCGCTTGTGAAGGTATGATGCCTTCCCTGTTATTGCTTCATCAATATTCAGGTCAGACAACTATGGAGTGAAGTTAACTAATCAAGTTAGTAAGTAAGTAACTAACTGCTAGTCAAAGTAATTGTTTATCTAGATTGTTGTAGACAATATAGGTCATTACAGCATCCTCCCTAATGGTCAAGATAGAGAGGCATTCATCTATAACTAAGTGGTACACAATCTCTTACAAACACATAAGACTTATAAAAAACTGAAGGACGCAGTGCAAAGTAAAACTAAAACAAATTACTTCAGGCATAAGGTTCGATAAAATACAGTTTCTCCTTTATTTATTTTAGAAAGAAACCCACACTCTCCCCTCACGCAATATTCCCACTCCTCTCCCCGAAAAAAATGCCCAGGCCCTGATGTCCAAAAATCTGAAATGTTCAAAGAACCACAGTCCCAACTCCCTTCCCACACCCTCACCACCCACCCAGAACATGTCCCTCCCATGAAAACACTAATTTTAAAAAGGGCATTCTGGATCTGGGTCCGAGCTGGTCCAGGCTCTGCACCATTGTGGTGAGACGGCTCTCTATGGTTTCAAGCCTTTGTAGGATGCGCTGCACAAATGGATTGCTTTTGTCAGTGTGGCGGGGTGGCACCAGTTGATGTTAGGTGGTGCCGGTGATGGGTAAGCCAGGTGACTAGAGGGTGAGGGGGACCGGCTGCACTGGGGCCCGTCTGAGAGGTATTTATTTCCTCCTCCTCCTCTTCTAGGACCACCAGCTGTGGATATTCTTGTAGGATACACTTCAGCCCCTGCTGCAGTAGACAGGCTGCTATCTCCTGCCTGTTGGGTACTAAAGGGAGGACGAGCAGGAGTACCTATATTGATAAAAACAAAAAGAAAAAAGACAAATTGTAAATAATTCTCTGTGCAAACAATACATTGCATGAATGATCTTTGATTCTATTCTCTTTTCTCAACCCCCTTGGTGGACTACCTCTTTTTTCCTTTTTTACAGTACATAGATACATACTACACATCGCTGTGAAATAGCTTGGAACAAGCAACATAAAGTCACAGCAAGATCGTACTACTCATTGATATCATTGATTGACTATAGTGACAGGACAACAGTCTGAAATGGCTTCCTAATTAATCAGCCAAAGGGTGTGCCAATGATGAGCACGACTAGGTATTGCTGAGCGCCTACCTAGCAAAAACTAGAAACTGGATCACATAATAATAATATTCCAACGTAAGCTAATCTTAACTGACCTCTGAGTGTGGGCAGCATTCTTCAGAATTTTTTTTTTAGTATTCCAGTGCACATACTCAACAAATATTTAATACTCACAGAGCCCTGGAATCTTGACGTTTAGCAGGTTGAGCAGGTCCTGATCCCGATCTAACATATCCACCAAGCGGTGCATCAGCTGCTGGATGGTGCGCTGTACCTGGCTGGTGCACTGAACACCCTGGTACATCCCTCCCCCATGAAGGGAAGATAGCGCTGCACAAAAAAACAAGTGTTGTCACCTCCTCCTCATTAAAGATAGCCCGGGGCTTCAAGCCCAGGCAGCGGCACCACCCGCAAGGAAGACAGTCCTCTGTCTTGGTGCTCCGTTAGGTAGAAAAGAAGGAAAAGGAAAGAAAAACACAAACACAAAAACACACTAATATAATAAATAAAAATGAGGGGTAGATATGTTTTAAAGGGGGAGGATTAAAGAGATTAAAGAAGGAATGTGAAAATTGGGCTAAGCACCAAAACAGAGAGTAGAAAAATAAGATGGCCGTGCCCATGCAAACCATGTGGTGTCATTTACTGGTGATTTCCAACACGAGGATGCACATGAGAGCCACATAGTGCCGTTTGTGTGAAATTTGCAATGCAAGGACACACTTCGCATTGCACATGACACCATGAATGGGCACCCAGAAAGCTCCGCCTGCATACAGAACTCTTCATAGACTGACTAATTTTTTTAGACACTTCGCAGAGCTCTGCATAACAGAACCTCTCAAAATCTGCCCAGGCCTAGTTTCTGCAGGATGTCTAGGAGAGGTTATCTTGTCTTTTGATGACCGATTTGGTTACAGTTTGCAGCCTTGCCCCACTGGAGGAATCTGAGCTCCAAAAACATGACTAAAGGCCAGATTTATGATCTGGTGGATGGCCAGTTTTCCAGGGCGATGGACTAAATTACTCTACTGCCCAGACGGAGATAGCATCTGACAATTTTTGAAAAGATCACCAAGCAGGTGGTCATTTCTTAAAGCAGTGCTATGAACCACCTTCATGGTTCCTGTCAATGTTTTTGCAGTTTGATGCAAGGCTCCATCAAGATCAGAGAGTGCTGAACCAAACTGTTTTCCTTTTTATTTTCCACAAGAAAATCCCAAAACTGGATTTTCTTTTTTAAAATAAAATAGAAACTGCTCCCCTCACTATGGCAGTCCTCTCTATGACAGGGGGAGCATTTAGCAGTTTTCACTGCCCATTACCACCTGGTGGTGACACACAGTGAAAAATAACCTCTAATTCCTCCCATCTAAATTAGGAAGGCGGAATTAGAGATCTGCCTCTAACGTCCCTCGTCCCTTACTCCACAGGGAGGTTGGAGAGGTTTAATCACAGTGGAGCATGCATCTACTGTTATGTTGGTGGTAGGCATACTCCATTGTCATTGCAATGGAGTATGCTTACTTCAAACAAATAAATCGGGTCCTAAGACTGAATATAGAATTCTTCACCAGGCTAAGGTGTCAAAAGGATCTGGCTGGGGAGGGTTAAAAATTTTAGTTTGGATAATAGTCAATGGTTTTCACCAGGACCTCGTCCGATGGTTATCCAACCTTGTGGAACCCCTTCTTGGCACAGCCTGCTGCCTTGCCCCGCAGACAATTTTTGAATTTCATTTCTGTGACTAGAGGGCCTAATTTAGACTTTGGAAGTTGGGATACTCCATTGCAAAGGTGAATAAGTATCACATGGGCCAATGTATAAATCAGACCCTAAGTTGAGAGGTGCAACTATTGACCAGGTCAAACCTAGGTTCTGTATCTCACCCACACTCTATTGTGGAAGATCTTACATTCCACGTAGGTATAGATCAACTTCAAATTTTATATGCTTAGTCTTTTGTGCAGTCTTTCCTCTACTTGCACTCTTGGGGCGCAAAACTTTGATAGACGCATTGGTGATTAGCTGCCTTAACTACTGCAATGCCCTTAGCTGCCTCAAATGAGCCTCTACTCCTCTTTTATGCTTGCTTCATTGTATTCCCATGCGCAAAAGAATAATTTTTAAGATCTGTTGTATAGCGCATAAATCATAGCATGGCAAAGGACCTAGTTACCTGGCAGAGAAGCTTATCTCCTATCAGCAGGGCAGACCTTTATGATCCATGGGCAAATAATTTCTTACTATTCCCCGAATTCGAAAAGCATGCTCTGGGGTTAGATCTTTCTGCTATATGACTTTCTATTACTAGAATAAACTACCCACTCACATACAAAAATGCATGGATTACCTTCAATTTAGAAAGCTTCTTCAGACCAAGCTATTTCTAAATTAATGCTGCCTTATTCGCTCGAGGTCACTGCTGCGCTGAGATTCCCCTTCCGGGATGAATCATGTACCCTATAACTTAAATAAACATACCACAACATAACAACATAACTGCGGTTGGTACTTAGTATTTTTGGGTTCTATTTTAATTTGAACGTTTAAATATTCATATCTCCGGTTACCCATAATAGAATTTTTTGGGGTGTCAGTTTGTTCATGAAATTATTCTGTGGTTTTATAAACTGGATTTGGGTTTTTATTGTGATGTGTTTTTGAATTATTTTAGTACTTCTAAATGCTTTACACAATTTCATAAGCTAAACCTGTCTGTTTTGTGGTCCATCTAAAGAGTGTTGACCTCAGTTTTAAATTACCGAAACCTTTACTGGACCTAACAAGAATAGTGGCATTATTGTTTGTGGAGAGCTACAACACACCCCAACTAATAATCCACTTTCTCACCATATCCTTGATGGATGAAAAACATAACAGTCATGCCTAGCCCAGGCCTGTCTCTACCGACCTTTTGAAGGATGCAGATGCATATGAACTTTAAACATGACATACCTGTCCCTTCGAGGAAACAACCTTTACAACAAAGCCTGAACCACGACATGCCTTTATAACGCAGTCACTGCCGCATCTGCCACGTTGGCATGTGTTCATTTACCTCGCAAGTCAGGATACTGGCTGTGGTGTAAAGGCACGCATTTGAAATTCATGCAGGGTTCCAACATACCTCTGTCCCTTTCAGGTGATGGGAGGCCAGGATGCCGAGAGTTAGCATTTTCGGCCACTCAGAGAAGAGTAAGTAGAGTAGGGAGAAAAAAACATCTGGTCTTCCTCACAAAGCACACTGCACCTCCCCATGTAGGTATTTGCACCATTTTACTGATAAAAGTACACCACTTCTAAGTCATAGTGAGATTCTGAAACAAATGATCTGTGTTAAAAATGTTTGTTGCAGTCAACACATGTAGGGAAACAACAAAAGTAAGTCTGCCTCACATGATACCAACACACCACTCTGCATGGTCCAAAACAGCCCAGCTTTTTAGAGGTTGGAGCAGCGTAATTTTGGCTCCACGCATTCATGTTTGACAAGGCCACATATATGTTTACGTATGGCCTTTTGTATTTATGTGATGTGTAACATTATTAATAAAATGTAGACCATGTGAACAGCTACAGAAAGTGCATCTACTGTGTAATCTCAACATTTGTATGTGCATATTAACATTTTCTGTAACAACGAGTAGCATTTCTCACATATATCTACATTTGTGTGCTTTGAATAATATTGTTAATTTTTATATATCTGCGTATTCATTTAAACAATACTCTCCATATATTTTATAACTGAAAATGCCTCATTGTGGATAGTACTTCACATCTATTTTATAACCATGTATGTATCTTGAATCTGCATTTGGATTCCTTAATGTTTTAACTTTAACATGAATGATTGCTTTGGATGCACATTTTTTCTCTCCTCTGCAGGTGCAAATGCATGAGCTCATGTTTAAAGAAAGTCACATTGTGTGAAAGAGATAGTGAGGCTTTAAAGGAGTATTATCTTTTGGCAAGGATAAGAAGTTTTAATAAACAAAGAGAGTACTACTGTCTGAGCCAACTAGGGAGACAGAAAGAATCAAAATAATTTCTACCTTGTGGACCAAAGGAAATAAATCTCGAGTGTTGTTGCAAAGTTTTGTTGTTTGAAGCCGGAAATTAAGGAGACATTTGACATACGATTCTCAACAGTTCTGTTGTAGGTATAACTGAGGATTAGACTTTGGTATTGTTCAGGTTCCCTTAAGACTCTTAGAGGTACAGACCTCTTTGTGATATCTTTGTTGAGTGGCCTTATGCTATACAATATTTTTTCCCTTTAGAGAAGGTCTACTATGCTGAACTTTCTCTGCTTCCCTGACTAATTGGATTTAGCAGATATTCTAAAACTGCCTTATGCATAAGCAAGAGGATTGACACTTTCAATCTTCTCACCAGGTTTTGTTCCTCATTCTTTGTATAGCTGTTACAGAATTCCTCATTTGTTTTCTATTATTGAGGATGAATTTTGTACGCCATTTTGGATATCCTTTAGTGATTCTGTATTTTTATACTATGTTTCTGTGACTGATTAAAATACATACTTAATTTCATCTATCAACTCATATTTTTAATGGGTTACACTGTATTTGTCATATTGTAGTTGAGCTTAACTCCTTTTATTTCCCAGGCACATATAACCTTCCATCGAATAAGGCCAGGAAGAATGAGTCCATGTTCTATTCATTCTCATGTGTTAGCAGAGGACTGTTAAGTTATGAGACAGGGAGTTAGGAGACTTCATAAAAGAATAGTTAAAATCCCAGTCCCAGTTTCAGGGCCCATGGTTCAATTTGGAGGATTGTCAGAGCTCCAGTGGTTTGTAGTGGAGAGGTAACAGCGGAGATATGAGTATTAAAAGGGTTGCACGGTTACGGCCTATGTTTACCATGCAGTGCTAACAGTTGTATGATGTTTGGCAAAGTATTTTGTTTGTTGTGTGAATGGGGTGTTTCACATGAAAAAATTGAAGTCGTTAACGATTTACCACATGGCCTAGGATCCCGGGATGATATTAGAAGTGTAGAAGACACTGTATTGTACTTGTCTGCTAAAGCTTTGTGGGATCTTTCATGAGAAATAATTGATAGGTTAGTTAGATAGGGATATTTATCTTTATCTGTAAGAGTGAGGTACGATCAGTTTTGTGAACCTTTTGTGTAGATGAAAACTATACTGATCAGGGTGATTCCCTGTAGGTTGAGGTTTCATTCTAATGTGTGTCAGAGTCGATTAGAAAATGTTGTTCTGAATTATTTCTTGTGTGATTAAATTCTGACGATTTCTTTACTGATGCATACAATTGTTGTTTATTTCCATTGCATTGTATTTTCTTTGTATGCATATTGCTTAAGAGAGTGAGTTTGTGAAAATTGGAAAGGAGGGTAAACCACTGCAAAGAGTGAGACTGATGACACACTGTACCATGCTGGGATTGGTCAGTTGGTGTAAAGTCCCATTGTTTTTGGTTTTCGATCCGGTTAGTTGGGAAGTGTTTTGGAGTCTTGAAGACCTTAAATAAAACGCTTGACCTCCTGCCCTTGCCAGCCAGACAGACCATGACTCAGGCCCTGGTGACCTCCCGGATGGATTATGGGAATGTTCTATTCCTGGGGGCCACCGAGAAAAGATTGGGGCGGCTGCTAGTTCTGCAAAATTCTGCCGCACGGTTAGTTCTGCGGCGGCCTAGGAGAGCAGCCTCCAGTCTGGCCCTGGATACTCTGCACTGGCTGCCGGTCAGGAAGAGAGTGCTTTATAAATGCCTCCTGATCTGCCATCGCATTGTATGGAATAGGGCTCCTTCTTACCTGCAAAACTTGGTGCATAAATATGAACCCTCGAGAGCTCTTCGCTCGGGAGGAACGGGCTTGCTGGTGGTTCCTCGAGTGAAGAAAGCAAGAATGGAGGGGCGCTCTTTTAGTGTGATTGCGGCACGGAGCAGGAACAATCTCCCTTTGGAGATGAGACTAGAAGGCGCTGAAGACAAATTTTGAGCATTGTTAAAAACTCATCTGTATAGGATGTAGGGTTCACTGAAGGGTGGGCAGTCTCTGTTATTGTTGGTTACTTTTTTCCTCACTAGCACGGGGACACGCCGTGAAGGTGTTACCAGGCGCTTTATAAGCTGTTTTATTATTATTATTATTATTAATAAGCATTGTGAGTTAATTATCGGGGCTTGTAATGAAATAAGACATTCGAATTGTGACTATTGACATTTTACTTGAAAAATTGATTATTTTAAGGTCATACAAGATTTAAATAGGGAAGATGTGACATGCCATGTTAGGGAGAGAAAAGAAGTGTTACCCAAAGATACCGCTGATCATTATATGGTAGTAAATGTCGGGCTGCACACTTGTATCTAACTTAAACAATGGCACAAAATGACTTAGGACGAAGGTTCCATGCTATGGTACATTTATTGTGAGAATCATTGAAAATTTGAAGAGGATTTTGTTTTAAATGTAACCACAGCCTAGACTCACACAGTTAGAAACACTGAATGCTTAGGAGCATGTTGCTCATGCCAGAGAGAAAGAGAGATATTAGGGGAGAGCTACTAAGGCGGGATGCACTTACGCTGATGCCAGGTAGGACGCAGAACAGAAGAAGCTCAAGACAGACATGATAAAGGGAGATAAGTTTTATCTGGCGTTACCTGGTGAAAAGTTTGAGAAGGAAGACAAGAGAACAAAAAGAGAAAATGAAGCAAATGAATCTTCTGAGGGAGGTGAAAATGGTGACAGCGACACTAGTGATAGTCTTTTAGATGTGTTGTTGTCAGTGCGCCTGACTCCATACAATGAGACTCAAACTACATGAGTTGGAAGTGCTAATACTAGTAGACATTCTGGAATTGCTACAGCACAAGTATGTGCGACCCTGTGAGTATGAGTTAAACCTCAGTGGAGGGGAGTTTGGGGATTTGCGCCCCAACTTCTCCACAGTTCTAAACGTTACCACAGCTGAGAGTGTTTCCGATGGTTTCACTGTTCCGGTCACCATTGGCCATGTAGTGACCAATATATAATCACAGCTCCACAGAGAGTGTTACCCACTCATCAACGAATAAAACCGGAGTTGACTTTTTAGGTCATTTCGGAGGTTGCCAGATTTGGGTTTGCTCACTTGGGTGCTACACCTGAATGTGCATAGTAGCACTCTAAAAGAAGGACCATTACCAAAAACATCTGAGAACTCACATAGACTTGATGCTCAGGAGTTAAACAAATGGCTAAATGGTCTGAAGGCCACTTCAAATGAAAATGAAAGCACAGAAAGAAGTCAAAGAATGATCAAGTCATCATTAAAAGTGAATTTGATGGATGTAGTTATATTAAAACTGAATTAGATGAGATGATAGGTGGAAGTCTCGAACTGGCTCAAATAGACACTTATCAAAAAAATGATCTTCTGTTTATGAACAAGAATGTTACTAGGAATGCGAGTCAAGCTCATAATAAAATATCTGAAATAGTTCAGAAACATGAAGTAGATTTGCAGCAGACAAAAGCTTTACAGAAGAGCCACTGACTCTGTATTTATGAACAAGATTCAGAGAGGAAAAGCCCCAAAAGGTCATGAGGAACTATCTCATTCCAGGGAGCGCGGAATGGGAGCCACAATTTTATCTTTACAAGAGTTACCTAGTGGATGTTATGTACTTGCAGCTTGGAGTTGGAGTGATCTTGCTTCATTCACTAATGATTTTGCTAAGCTAAGAGAGAAACATGTGGAATGGTATGACCAAATTGAGTGGTTTGTGAAAATTTTGAAGGTTTTGTGGAATGATTTGAATACTCTATTTGATATTGAGGTTCCAAGTGAATTATGGACAGCATGTAAGATAGCTACAGAATGGCTCAAGAGAGAACCATTGAGGGATCTTTTGACTAATGGTCCATCACCCATAGTAATGAGGAGGTACAACTAATTGATGATGTGGCTAAAGTCCAAAGTGTCAACCCAAGAGAGATAGCAGCTGCGTGCCGGAAGGACAGACGTCGATGTTTTTAAAACTGTATTAATTGTGTTTGGGACAACTTTTAAATATTATGAATTGCTGATTGTGAATTTTCCACGTACCTGTCAACTTCGGCAGAAGCGCACATTGCACTTTAGGGCTTAGACGGTCCCCGGTCCACCATGATCTTTTCAGGCCGATTGAGTCGAGGGACATAGCTCCTCCCCTTGCCAGTGTCAGTTCCGTGGGTTATCGGCACTTAAGACAGATGGCTTGTCGTCCGCACCGCGGACGCGCGCGTCGGACGTGCCAATGGAAAGCCCGTCTGTGCCTGTCTGCGCCAGGGTGCCGCCAGACGCCAGACATTCTGCACGGACCCCCGCAGATAGTTGCCACTATTCTCGCGCTGAGATTTTGTCATATAATACTAACTGCGCCATTTGTATGAAATTCACTTGGGCCTCAACAGTTGATCTATTCAAATGCAAACAATGCCTATTCCAATTTAGACCTCATGGGACAAATACACCCCGTTCTATCCATAAAGTTCAGGTTCCTTAGCCTGAACTGCCGATCTCTGATGAAGCATAATGCCGAGATATTCGATCTACTAACAGAAGAGTCTCCAGATGGATTATTCCTGACAGAGACTTGGCTAAAGCAGGATTCCGTAGCGGAATCTTGGCTTGCACTCCCTCAAGGCCACGTCATGAAACAACTGAACAGAATCGGCAATAGAGGTGGAGGAATTGCAATAATCCATAAGGAGCGATAGCCCTGTAGCCTGGTTAGAGAGAACATTGCAGAATGCGAGAGTGCACTCTTCAAAATTTCCCTTAATCATAACCTTATGGTCTCAGGTTTTCTTATTTATCGACCACCAGGGCCATCAAAAGCTCTTAGGGAAGATTTAGTAAATAAAGCTGCTGTGTTTGCGAACAGGGCAGCTAACTTTACTATCTTAGGAGATCTTAACCTGCACTTAGATGGCAGTGGCAAGACAGGCATTGCTAATTTCTTTGCCGACCTGGAGGCATGTCAGTTAGCTCAACGGGTCTCAAATATCACACATGTAGGAGGGCATCTGTTAGATCCCATATTTTCGAACTTAGGCTCTCTAACATCGGAGTCTCCTACCCTTATGGCCTGGCCGGATCATTTTTTTGTTCAGTTCTCTTTTTGCTGGCAAGGTAAGCCAGTCTCGACCTGCTCCTTGCCAGTATGGACACGACCCTGGCCCAAATTAGAGGTAAAAAAATTCTCAGATACACTGGCAAATCACACTGGCATCAGACGTTGAGCTGGCGAAAACATGCTTCAAAGATTGGCTGACCCTAGCCCTGGACAGCTGTATCCCAGACAAATTGTGTTTTAAACAAAAAAGAGAACAGTTGAACCCTTGGTTCAATGAATCCTTGATTAATGCCAAGAAAAAATGTAAACAACTTGAGCGGGCTTGGAGGCACACGTATGACATTGAAGCACAAATCATATATCGCGAATCCACAAAAGCCTATCATGAGCTGGTCCGAAGAGCAAGAGCGGAGTATATCGCCGGAAAAATCACAGAGAGCAATATTTCTCCCAAAACAATCTTCTCCCTTCTTAAAATTATGAAAAGCGCTAATTCAAAAACAGACTCGCCGGTCACTTCCAACAAGCAGTGCGAGGAACTGGTCGGTTACTTTGTGGAAAAAGTGGAAAAAATCTATATGAACTTCCCACCCATCAATACTAACATCGACCAAAGGGGTGGGTATAAGGAGAATAGTCTCACAACGAATAACACACTATGCTCCTTTCCCTTAATATCCCTTACAGAGACTGAACACCTCTGCAGGAAAATTAAATCAGGTTCCTTAGCTGATCCACTGAGACCAGCTCAATTCTGTTTATTCCGCAACCACATTTTTACTAGTGGCTAGGGAACTGATGAACTTATCTTTGACCTCAGCGGGCCTTCCATTAGCTTGGAAGCATGCTAAAGTGACACCTCTTTTGAAAAAGGCAACGTTAGATCCATCTGACCCATGTAATTATCGTCCCATCTCCCAACTTCCTTTCTTAGCCAAGGTTACTGAATCCCATGTCAATACCATTTTGACAAAGTTCATAGAGGAAAATACCATACTGGATTCCTCGCAAAATGGTTTCAGAGCCCGTCACAGTATGGAGTCTGCCCTGCTAGCAGTGACAGAAGAAATCCGGAGTAACCTTGACGAAGGAAAGTCTGCGACCCTAATCCTGCTGGCTTTAAGTGCCGCCTTTGACACTGTCTCACATGAAATACTTCTAGGCAGGCTACTGGCGATAGGGATTGAGGGATTGGCTCTGGACTAGTTCCGCTCCTTCTTAGAGCGCAGAACCTTCCAGGTCATTGTCCCATCTTACCACTCCCAGGTTTCAGCAATGAGACACGGGGTCTCACAGGGATCTACATTGAGCCCTGTGCTCTTTAATATTTATGTTCAACCCTTGGCAGAGATGGCAAAAAGTAGAGGGCTGTTGTTGGTCTCCTATGCAGACGACACCCAATTAGTCATCGCCTTCTCCAAGAACTGTAAAAACAATTTTATCATATTTAAGGAGGACCTGGTGGCAGTCGCCAATTGGCTGACAACAAACTGCTTGGAGCTTAATGCCAGCACATCAGAAATCCTTTTGTTCGGAAGAGATAGTGAGATGTGGTCAGAACAATGGTGGCCAGATCAATTAAAACCTGTACCACTGCCAAACGGGGCGGTTAAGAACCTGGGCTTTTGGTTTGACAGAGGTCTTTCTTTTGATGCTCAATCCAAAGTAGTCGCAGGGACCTGCTTTGGGATCCTGAGAGGACTAAAACCCATACTTGGTTTCTTCGAGCCAAAAGTCAGGCAAACTATAATACAGGCTACAATCCTATCGAGATTGGATTATGGCTATTCCCTTTATCTGGGGGCTAGAAAATCCTGTATTCAGCGCCTCCAGAGAAAACAAAACGCAGCAGCCCGCACTCTATTGATGCTGCTGAAAACAAGTTCTGTGTCTAGGTCACAGGCAAAACTACAGTGGAAAAAATAATTCATTTTATGACCTTGTGCATC
Organism: Lissotriton helveticus; assembly: GCF_964261635.1. Classification (NCBI taxonomy): domain Eukaryota; kingdom Metazoa; phylum Chordata; class Amphibia; order Caudata; family Salamandridae; genus Lissotriton; species Lissotriton helveticus. The sequence goes on along the minus strand of NC_136063.1, from coordinate 777,367,773 downwards.
GCCCATAAAATCCTAACTCAACAGGCCCCCCCTGGTTTTATCTGACCTGCTAACGAAGTGTGTTCCAAGACGCTGCCTACGGTCAACGGACCAAGCTTTGCCATTTACCCCTAGAGCTGGTGGCGTTCTTTTAAAGTTCAGGCGGCGAGACTATGGAATTCCCTCCCAATGGCTATCAGAGGACTTAGAGATCATCTAGCTTTCCGAAAAGCCATAAAGACCTGGCTCTTCCCAGCGTAATTCTCTTCTTCCCATTTGGTTGCTACACTGTAAGGGTAATGCGGAGATTGCACTGGGATGCCCTGTTGCTGGGGCAGCTATGCGCGGTATAAATCTGTTTAATAATAATAATAAGATGTTGACTGGATCACGATTGATTGTACAACCCAGGAACCTAAAGAGATAATGCATACATATTATGAGAGGCTGTTGCAGGTGTTAAAACAGTATAGTGGAATGAAAATGTTGGACCCTAATTAGGGATGGGCAGGGCTCAAGGAGTTCTACTCCACAGAATTCTGCTGTGTTCTTTAGAAACTCCATGAAATTTCACAGAGTTTCGCATGCAGTGGAATGCCACTGCTGTGTCCCCTAGTCCTGGCTGGCAGATCTCTCATCCTGCATTACAATAACGGTCATATCTCTTGTGGACCAGTAGTTGTATTGTACTTCACTAAAGGCATTGAATGCATAGTAGAAGCTCACAAACTATGGTGTGCTTAACTCCACAGGATGCCAAGCAGCTCCTTGTGTACTCACTGTCACTCTTGCATGGGTACTGTTGCTCCTGGCCCTGTTTTCTCTTCCTGCACAGGCAATTAGCCTCCATCTCCTGGGTCTCGGGATGCTACATCTGGCTGCTCAGTGCCCCTATTGCCCCTATTGGTTACCGAGCAGTGAGCATACGTCCCATGCCGGTCCGGCCACGCTTCTAACTTTGGAAAGCCAGACCGAGCCCACTGCGGTGGGACAGAAGAAATACTCCTGCCAACCACTTCTCTGTAGTTGTACCTGAGAGAGGACTATGTGCTCTCAGCCATAGCAACCAAAACAACGGCCTACACAACTGAATGACAGCCTTGTGAGGCCCAGACTCCTCCATCCCAACCAAGAAGCGAGCATGTTTTCAATTGGTAGAGTGAGGGAATGAAAATGAAAGAAAGATTTGCTTTAAAAAATTGAAGAATGGAATCTCAGACAAAAGTAGCTAAGGGGCACATTTACTCAGCAACAAAGTGGCTTGGATAAAGCACTTTCATAGCTTCATTTAAAATCTTTCGTGGAACAGTTGTGCCATTCAGTGATGCCTGCCTTTGTACAGTTTGTCTACACATCTTGATTAGACCAGTTCTATGCCCTACCTTTATCATTATTACTTAGTACTGAAAAGTGTTGCATGATAAGGAAACAACAACAGCCACAATACAAACCAAAAAACAATGTTACTCACACCTGAATTAGAAAAACAAGAGATGTCTGGAAAGCGGGGCCCATCCCACAGAAATTTGGTATTTAAACCTGTTGTATGCTCACAAATTCCTGCAGCAGGGGCATTAACATGCTAAACTTCTTTACTGACTTAAAGAAATGGGTTGGCGGTTATTTTTCTTTTTGGACAGTTCAGATGTCATTGCATCTTTCAGCCGCACGTTTTTCTATTATTAATACAGCCCAATGAAGCAGCAGAAGGAGGCGCATTGCCTCAGGAGGAGGGGATGGAGAGACATGAGGGATGGGCCTTGTGTCCAGGGGTACCTGAGACAGCTGGTACCGAGCCAGCGAGGCTCCCTGCACAGACATTATGACACAGGGTGCCAGCCACACCCTCCCCGTCTCTACTCCTAGATAAGTTTTGTTGCTATATCTTAAGCCATTGTCAGCTGTATGATGCTCAGTTCATTAATCTTGGAAGAATGAAACACTGATTTGCATCCAGCAGGAGTTTGACCTGACACCTGCCAGAGCTCTGCAGATTGGTGCTCATCCAACTGGGTTATGACTGTGCCTACATAGTGAAACTGTTGGGTAGTGTTGGCAATTGGGTGTGATGTTCAAAAGGCCCTGCGCAAAATCATCATATTCTTCTACTGTGTCCCAAATCCATGAGCCTGGCAGGTAGCGGAAAGCTACAGCACCTCTTGGTCCCCTCTGGTAAGTTAAACTTCTCTCCTGGTACGTTGGCTCCTTACACATGTGACATTATATGAAGACATGCACCAAAGCTAGGTTTCAGTTTTTTTTTTTAAATAGTAGACGCTGACATGAGGCAGTGGGCTGTCTCTAAAATAAAGCATTGCCTGTTTGAGGGCCCCTCGCTGCCAATAAACTGCAACTGGTAGACAAAACAGACACCCTCTCCTGCAGCAATAAGGTGAGCACGTCAGTAAACTCCGCTCTGTCCGTGGTATTTTGACTTTTTGCTGTACTCCGCGCAGCAAGTGGAGCGTGTAGTTGGCAAAACTCGTCAAGCTCCACTTGTAGAGCAGAGTTTACCACCCACCCTTAAGCCTAAGGACATGGGACATTTTGTGTCTAGGTTTGTGACAGGATTCAAACCCGAGATTAGCATGATGATTCAATGGCAGTTGATTTGTTGGCAGAATAAATCTGTTAAATGAGAGTCTGCGGTACACTAAGTATTGCAATTATGAGACTGACATGAGGCAGAAGAAATCGATGGAAAAACTCATGGCAGCTCGAATGAAAGCTGCTCAGAAGTGTAGTCAAAAACTCCCTTTATAGGGAATGCACCACCTATGCATGGAGTATACCCGCACTGAGCTTCTGCATGCAGTGGAGTTTGTGTTCAGTCACAAGGTAGGGGTCTGGTGTGCTTATTGAGCTGAGTACTGGAATTGATTTACCTACATTGAAAAATTCGAACCTGTTCCACAATTGTAATAGGTTGGGGCATTGGAAGCGGGAATGTTGTCGGAGTTACCTATAGCGCAAACTTGACTGAAGGTACCAGAGCGCTTTACATGAGCATCAGTTGTTTTACAGATGGACACATTCATTTTGTTGGGCACGGAGAGATTAAGGGATTTGCCAAGAATCACAGGATGTTGAATTTCTCTGCAAAGACGCGAACCCAGTTCCCCAGCTTCGAGGTCAACCACTCTAGTCATTAGGCCACATCCTCTCCCTAGTTGATGAACTGAAACACTTGAATCTGGAACTGATTGTCAGTGAACTTGGACCATTTATTATTAGAGACATTTAAATAGACTTTGTAGGGAAGAAATAAGAGTCATGAAGACTTTTTACATAATTTCGTTGAACATCGTTTGAACTTGAACCAACAGAGAAGACTCTGTAGCTGCTACACTCCACCCAACAGTTTAGATTCTAATGAAGAAATGCAAGACAATGCTAATACTAATAGGCGTAGATACATTATAGCAGGCACACTAATAGCTGTAGTTGTTGTATTAATCATCGAGCCTATAGGGTTATATCCAGCTACATATAAGTCAGTAGTGGTTAAGCCTATTGTTGCTCATACTACACCACAACCAGATCATACAAGTCAATATAGTTATGGGGGTTACGAAACTACACACAGATTTATCACAGGGAGATTATGCTTCAAACGCTTAGTTTAGATTGCTTTATGAATACATTGACACTATGAATGTGAGAGATCGTTAAGTGTGCACTAAGTTGTCTGCATCTGTTGCAGAGGGTGTAATGTACCATCATATCCCTTAGACACATGAAATTTCTTGTAGTCTTGTACTGAGTCTGTTCTACTGTATTGACAGGGTAGTTTTCAATATTATTTTTCAAACTATGATTTAGTGCTTTCAGAAGTCCCTATGTTAAAACATTTGATATAATATCTGATGTGGATAAGACATTGTTGAATTTGTGGAAGATAGGAGGAGAGATCTAGAGTCCAAATCTGAAACTGATAGAGATCCTAAGGAACACCACAGGTGGAGTAGTGAAGAAATTGAACATCAGGTGAATGGCAATAGGCCTGCCTTGACCTTAGATTGGCAACATAAAGGAAAGCTGTGGATTCATGTTGTTCAAAGTTATATAGACCTGTTATTTTTAGGACAGAGTGACTGTGAACATATTTTAGAGGCAAGAATGAAAAATTACCTTTTCTTGGAGAGACTGGATCCTGTGTTTCCTGGAGGGACCTTTAATTTTAGACAGTATGAATATTTTAAATTGCCTATAGATGGTATGGTACATGTTATCTTGATATAGATGTTCAGAAGACTTACCATGTGGAAAATTTCAATGATCTGGTATGGGAAACAAAATCTGGAACTAGATGATGCGTTAGTGCAGCGGAAGCAGTAGGAGATATTTTTGGCGCTATAGTCCCATCTGTAGGTGTGATTTTAATGATCTAAAAATTAGAAAAGTGTCTACAATGGTGGAAAAATGGGCTAGTAGTATTGCAAATTCTTTAATGCTTGTAAATACTGAGATGGTTGTGATAATGTCTATTGTTTTACAAAATCAACTTGTATTAAACCTTTAACTCGCAAAGGAGGGTGACGCTTGAAGAATGATAATGGTTCAGAAATACTGTATTTATATCCAAGATGAAAGTCAGGATTTGGAGAAATATATTCAGAACATATCTTGGCTGACATAGATTTGAATGAGTTAGAAGTGACAGGAGCTTGAGAAGCCATTTGAAATGGATCATCTGCTGTAGGCAAATTGTTTCGAAATCAGGGAAGTGGAATTTTTAGTGCCATCTTGAAACCCCTTTTGATAATTGCTCTTTGTGTAATATTCCTATTCGTGATATTTAAGCGATACAGGTATGCACATGTTATACAGGGAGAGAAGAGGAAGAGAACAGATGTGTAGTCAGAGGAGAATCAGAGATGATATTACTATGAAATGAAACGTCTAGAGGATTCTAGGTGAACTATGCTTAAGACTACAAGGTTTTAGATGGCCTGTGTTATAATCTCAGATTGTAATCTGTGATGTCTTGATTCACCATCCATCAGAGGGGGGACTAGAGCAGTAAAATGTTGGCTTTGCTATTGTATTTGTGTGATGTGGAACATCACTAATAAGATATACTGCACTTAAACAGATACAGAAAGTGCAATGCGGTCTCAGCATTTTATTATTTTCTTTACAGTGACAATGAGTTGCATTTTGCACATATATCTACATTTGTGTGGTTTCAATAATATTGTTAATTTTTGTAATATCTGCGTATTATTTAAATAATTTTCTCCATGTATTTTCTTAACTGAAAATGTATCCATTCGAATTGTGCTTAACATTTATCTTGTAATTGTATGTGTATCTGCCTTTAAATGTGCATTGAGATGATTGCTGCACTAAATTGACCAAAGGCCTTAAGCACTGGGATTTGTTAATTTTTTAACTTGAACATGAATGTTTGCTTATGGATGCAATGTTTTTCTCTCCTCTGCAGTAGCATGGCTCATGGTTAAAGGAAGGCACATTGTGTGAAAGAGATAGTGAGGGTCGCAAGGAGTATCTTTAGACAAGGATAAGATGGTTTAACGATGGTAGCGCTACTGTCCAAGCAGAATAGGAATACAGGAGGAATCCAAGGACATTCTTATTTGTGAACCAAAGAAAGAAATCTTGAGGGTAGTTGCCAAGTTTTGTTGTTTCAAGATGGAAATTAAGGAGACATGTGACATATGATTTTCAAGATTCTGTTGAGGGTATAATTAAGGATAACACTTTAACTTTGTTTAAATCCCTTTAAGACTCTGAGAGGTTCTGACCTCTTTGTGACATCTATGTTGTGTGAATTTACGCTATATAATATTCTTTACCTTTAGGAAACATATACAGAGATTCTACTATGCTAACAGCGTTCTCTGCTTTCATGACTAATATGATCTACCTGATTTCTAGTTTAGAATAGGGTTTAGGAGATCTTCTTAGACAAACTCATGTATAGGCAAGAGGATCAAAGCTTTCAATCTTTTCACCAGGATTTGTTTCTCATTCTTTGTATAGCTGCTACAGAATTACTCATTTGCTTACTGTTATTGAGAATACATTATGTATGTCATTTCAGCTATCCCTTAGTGATTCTATATTTTGATAATATCAGCTAGATTCATCAAAGACCCGTTTTGCGAGTCTTTAATAGCGATTCATAAGGAATCGCTATTAAGGACTTGCAAAACGGGATTCATGTAGGAATTGCAAAAAATATTGCGATTCCTACATCTTCCTTATTTGCGATGAGCAAATTGCTAATCGCAAATAAGGAATAACTCCCCATTCATTCCTAACGGCCTAAAGGCCCATAGGAATGAATGGGGAGTTATTCCTTATTTGCGATTAGCAATTTGCTCATCGCAAATAAGGATGCGATTTCAAGGGTGCCAGGGGTGTCCAAAGGACTCCCTGTCGCACCCCTGAAAAGCAAATGTAGCCAGATGTTGCGTGATGTTGTGTGTAACATACCACTCAGAAAAATGCACTAAAGTGCATTTTTCTGAGTTTTCGCTATTTACTACAAAGTTACAATTCGTGGTAAATAGCGGCCAGAAATAGCGAATTTGCTATTAGAAAATGGTTAATGAATTGCATTTAAGGAATCTCAAATAGAGATTCCTTAAATGCAATTCCTCGCAAATATGCGATTTCGCAATTAGCGATTTTTGCATATGGGATGATGAATCCCAAATGCAAAAATTGCACTCGCAAAGGGCCAGATTCTCAGAATCTGGCCCTTTGCGAGCCGATTTTTCTTTCATGAATCTACCTGTATGTTTCTTCAACTGATTTGTATCAGTTTGGTTTTGAATTTGTAATAAATCCATACTTAATCTTTTCTATTGACACAGAGTTTTAATGTGTGACCAAATGAGTTACACAGTATTTGTAAAAAATAGTTGATCCTAACTCTTTTTAATTCTCAGGCACCAATAGCCTTACATTATGGTTGCCAGGAAGAAGGAGTCCATGTTCTATGTGTTTTCAAGGTGGATACCTCCTGTTTTCAGGTTACTGAGGCAGGACCACTCTTTTTGATTACTGGTGCATTTCAGATGTTATGCTTTTGTAAGTTGATAAAAATAATTCCTTTTGCTTAGGTCTCTCAAAATGTTTGCTTCATTGCTTCAAGTGAGTGAACATGCAGTATCTCAATTGTGGTCAGACCCACAAGTAGTACCATTGTTTCTTAATTTTGGAGACACTTGGATCTTGGATGGAACTAGAACTCTATTAAAGATGTGCTGTGTGGCCCACATTGCTATCCACTATCTATCACCAAACCCATCCCTTTACTGGTGCTGCCTAGTGTATACCCTGTTTTTGTCAGTAGTGGCCCTCTCCTTTCGATGGCTTACTAAGCAGTATTTAATTGCAATTTCACAACACTGGTAACACTGGTAGCATTGTTAGATTAAGGGCCTGATTTAGATCTTTGTGGGACTGGCTACCTGGTGGACCACCCGCTAAATTACGATGCTGGATTCATATAGGAAAAAAGACCACTGCAGTCCTGCCGACTCTGCCAGGACTTTGTTTCCTGCCCTGACAGTGGGATGCCCTGCAGGCGGTGGCGGCAAGACTCCAGCTAGGATTCCCGCTATTGGTATTTGGATGTGGGATTTTTCAAAGGAAATTGCAGCATGTATCCCTCCCACTTTGAGTCACACCTTTTTTCTGGGTACAGGATGTTGTTTTGTCGTCTTCTCCTTCGTCCAGGTACCTCCCATCCTGCTGCACTTTGACAGTGATGGACCAGCACCTCGTATTAATGGTCTCGAAGTTAGGTGTTCGTGGTATATGCTGGTATATGCTGGTATACATTACATGGTGTCTGTATGTTGGTGGGGTGCAGAATGAACACTTAGGGGCAGATTTACAAGCCCCTTGCGCCCCTTTTACGCCGCTGTTGCATCACTTTTGTGATGTAGCGGCGGCGCAAAAGATGCGCCATGGTGCGGGGTACTTACAACGTGACACATCTGGGAGATGCCTCACGTTGTAAAGCCCTGCGCCAGAAGGAGGCGTTCTTGCGCAGGGGGGGGGGGCATTCCGGTGCAGGTACGCCTCCTAGAAGTGGCTGAGTGAAATCTACAAGATTTCACTCAGTCACTTTGGGGCCCATGCTGCGTCAAAACCCTGCGCCTGCTTGAAGCAGGCGTAAGGATTGACGCAGCATTAAAAAGATAGGGCCCCCCAGAGCCTTGCTGGAGCTGCGTCGCGCTTGCAACGCAACTCCAGCAATGCGCTGCCTTTACGGCACAGATGCGTCACGCATCTGTGCCGTTTTTGCCCATTGGTGCGCCTCATTGTATATGCGGCGCATCAATGGTGGTGGAGGCATGGCGCACAATAAGTGGCGAATCCCTGCTAATATGCAGGGATGCGCCACTTATTGCAAATCTGCCCCCAGATGCTCTCTGCACATATCATACATTTACCAGTTGTCATGGGGAGAGGCACCGGCGTAACGAAAAGTGAGGGGGCCTCCCTGCACGGTACTTAGGGGGGCCCCCTCCGGGCTCAATCAGGAGCTCTCCGGCCAGAGTGCAGTGCCGAGGGGGCCTCTTGGAGCTAGGGGCCCCTCCGCACCGTGTGGGCTGCGGGGGGCCTGTGTTACGCCCCTGAGGAGAGGAGTTGGCCTAACGGCTATGGGCTGGACCTCGGACCTGGGGATCTGGGTTCGAGTCTCGGTAACGACGCCAAAACCTCCTGTGATTCTGGGCAAATCACTTAATCTCCCCGTGCCTAAAAAAAACAAAAAAAATAAATTGAAAGTGTGTCCTCATGTAACGTAACTGGAAAATATGTAAAGCGCTCTGATACCTGATTCGGTTCGGTTCGGGTCTAGTTCGCGCTATATAAAACTCTGCAAAAATAAAAAAAACGTACCTGTTTACCCACGGTGCGGTCTCTCCCCGTCAGTACTTTGCTGCAGGACACAGCTAACCCATCGGGAACATTCAAATTAGCTCGGCCGGTTCCCCGCCAGTGGTGGGGACCTTCACCAAAACAGAAGACTGTATAGCGTATACATCTAAATAAGGTGTGCGGGAGACCGTCGACTGGATGGAGTATTTGAGACGGCCCTAAATTTGCTTTTAATATTTGAACCCAATGTAAAATTTGTTTACACGTACACAAGCATAATGTGCATGGCTGATGCATTTACTCAAATACGCAATGAAAAATAATTAAAAAATACTTTCCATGTAGAATAATTTTAATAATTAATGGTGGCCTCTGCTTTGACTTTTAGGCTTTATATCGAGCTGAACAGAACAGAACTAAACCTGCCATAATTAGGATGGTGGCTGTGTGGTCTTTAGCTTTCCTTCTCTACGTACCGACGATTACATGCTGGGAGCACATAGCTGGCTACACCAATGTCCCGGATGGCGAATGTAATCCTGAGTTCTTCTACGTTCGATACTATAGACTTGGTACTGTTGCTGTTGACGTCTTCATACCATTTGCTGCAATCGTATATTTTGATTTGAGCATCTACTGCAACATAAGAGCTCGCACCCGGAACAAAGCTCAGCATGCAGCAGCTGCCTGTGCAAACAGTTCCTACACAAACACGGAAACAAAATCAAATATTACACAAGCAGAAAAAGATCCTTACACATATGGTAGTGCACCCGTACTGCCAGAATATGACACGTGCAAAAATCAATTAAAACAGAACTTTATTAATTCATCAATCAGGAAAATACGATTGACGTGTTTTACATTGCATTATAATAAGACTACAGAAAACGTATTCGCAATATCACACAGCAAACTCACAAATTCACGGCTAGCTGCGGATAAAAACATAGCCAAGGCTTTGTCCATTGTTGTGTGTATTTTTACTATCTGCTGGATTCCATTCTTCGGGCTCATGGTCATCCGGGAAATTTTGGGGCATACCAGCATTCCTTTGGTTTGGTATGATATAACAAATTGGCTTCTCTGGTTAAATTCTTTAATTAACCCTTTCTTATATCCCCTGTGTCACCCATGTTTTAGAAAAGCATTTTCAAAACTACTTTGTTTGAATCGAAATTCATAAGCCAACGAATGAATGCAAGAAATAGAAGTGTTTCTCAACCGTCACGATCATGGAAGTACTTTCAAATGTAATGAGAAATGGCAGAAGACATTTTGTAATCAGAACAGCACTTCTTTATCCTGCGACAACGGACCTGGTTCATAGAACAGCAAATCCACATTTCACTCTTGCATGGCAGAAGGAAATTTGCAAGTTGCATGGAACTTTCTCATCTCTAGATACCATACCTAATTTGGCCATTTCGCAAAAGAGGCTGTCCTTGTTTCCACTCCTTCATGGTGGCAGTGCTCCAGGAACCCTGGAAATCACAGGCTTCCAGGAGTATCCATGAAATGCTTGTGACTTTCTGGTAATGGTTGAAAATATAGTGGCACATGCATAATTGTGCAATGGAAAAAGTGTAAATGAAAATATGACTTTGCATATGTTTCCCCCCCCTGAAAAACAGTGAGAGAGAGAGAGCGAGATAAAGAGAGAGAGAGAAATAAAAAAACACTTCCTTTATAAAGCCCACATTTTGGAAATGTTCCTTTTCCCATGTCCTTCCATTAAACAGTTTTACTCCTGCCACAGCATTCTGTTTTTATTGTTTCGTTTTGTTGTGGTGTGCCATGTACTGTTTGTGTTTTATTATTATTTTGCTTTGTGTGCTGTTACGTTGTGTTCTGTAGTTACTTTAGCAATGTCTACATATGATGCTACATTTCCCTTTAAAGTTCCAGGAAAAAAACAACCACTTGCTACACTTTCATTGTCCACTTTATGTATTCTGTGTCTCATTCTCAAAGCTGACTAGTATTAATTTCACATTGCCATAATTCAAATTAGACTATGTATTTAGTAACAACACAACTACATAATACAGAGACAAGGGGCCAGATTCACAAAGGTAAAGTGAGACAAAAATCTAACTTTAGGACTTTCACTATTCACACGAGCATTTACTACTCTTAAATGACCTTGGTGAATACCAAAAGTCATAAAGTTCAACTTTTGGTATTCACAAAGGGCATTAAGGAGTATGCCAAAAGTCATTAAGTTAGACTTTTGTCTCATATTACCTTTTGTGAATCTTGCTCTAGGAGATCAATTATGAGCTTGGCAGTCTTACCGCCATACCAAGTCCCCAGAAGACCAAGGAGTCGGCAGTCTTCTGCCCTCTCTATTAAGATGCATGCAGACTTGACCTCCGACCTCCTCAATGGAGTGTGTCCTGCCTCAGACGTAGAGGACTGCAATGTTGGCAATGCGTACTCTGTCGCCATTAGGGCTAGGGCTTCCGCCAATCGATTAGAACAGTTTGCCAACAGCGGTAGGCCACTGCTGTACGCTCTCAGCAAAGCACCATAACAGTTGCCATTGGATGCATACTAATAAAACACACCTGATGTCCATTATTGAGCTTTTACTTTTAGATTTTGTTCCCAATTGTTGTACAAGTGTGTCTTATTTTGATGGCAGCTAGCACCAAAGTTAGAGACACAATGTGGTTGTACAGTTGTGTTGCTTTCATTTTTGTAACGAGCAACATTTTTGACATATGCATTGCACATTAAAATGCTATTGCTTGTGTAAGTGATTTAAATAGCATAAGTCCAGAAATAATGTTAACACCCAAGTGGACAGGTGACAGGTAATAGAGTGACTTACCTTTTATTCTGGCATCGTGTTCAGCCACCAGCAGCTGCAGAGGCAGGACATGCAGGATCAGCTCCATGGTGAAACAAGAAGTGTGAAGGTGAGTAATTGTGATTTTGTGCCTCAATACGTGCCATCCTGTCAGCTCAGATGTGGTGGTTTGACCACCACAGTAACGTTGGTGGGAAGGCACATCAACATTAAGGAAAAACTGGTAGTCTGCCCTCAGACAGACACATTGGCCTATTCTGCGGTCAAAAGTTCTTGGCAATGGTGGTGCTGCTGTGGTGGTCTTTCATCTATGGAACCACATGCATCGTAATAGGGTGGGTGGACCACGACTGGGCGGTGGGGCATCTGACACTGTTTCAACGGTTGTACCCTTATCAACAAATTTGTAATCAGGCCCAATGTCTTCTTTTTATTATCAGTAAATGTTGGTCTTTTTGGCTACCTCACAATACTGCATCTAAACTCCTACATCTACAGAGTTATGGATGTTGTCAGTAACCTAGAACAATACTCTTTGATTTAAAAGGAAATCACAATAACAGATCTACCCTTTCATTTGTCAGTTTTACATGCCCAAAGTGTTCACAAAGAAAATGTATAATAGTGCATATTCGAACATTTATTGAAAAGCTCTAATGTTAGTGAGTAAAACATGAACTGTAGCTGTAAGAAAAAGGCGACATATTTTTACAATAAATATTACTAGAATATTGAAAAATGAAAACAATCCAAGCATGGTAATTGATCAGGTTGCTTGACAGGAGAACACATGGCTGAACAATGCGTGCCTCTTCAACGCGGTCCCAACCACAAATGCATTTTAACCATGCATGCCTTTACAATGCATTTCATTGTAAAGGCATGTTTGCTGAAGGGATATGCATGGTAAATTACCACTATACCTCCGTATCCCCCCATAAGCCCTGAAATCCTATCCCCCTACCTCACCTCTACCCACCTTGAGCCCTAAATCTGACCCGCCCTACCATTAAAACTACTCCTTCCCTCCCCGTCCTGAGGCCTAAAACCCTGCCCTCTACCAATACCTACCTTGAACCCAGCCCCTCCGCCCTGAGACCTAAAACGTACTCCTGCGCTGTTATCCTCCAAGTCCTCGGGATCAGCGTGATGCAAATAAGGGCCACCTCCTGATCTATCCAAACCTTGAATGCTGTTATAGCCAAAGGTTGAAGAAGGATCAGGCGAGGGCAATAAAGCCCGCGGGGAAAGGGGGGAACTGCGGGGAAGGAGATCTGTAAAGAATATGAAAGGCGTGGTAACTGTGGAAGATAATTCTCTTCACCCACATCCGAGTCTAGGATGACTGTGAACAACGTTATTCCCACCCCCCTTTGTTAAAGGATTAACTGCGAAAGGGACATCATGGAGGAGCAACGTCGTTGGTGCTAATAATGATAAACCAAAATAATCCTGAACGGGTTGCCTCACCCGGTAATTATAGTTTACATGGGGAGAATCAACACACTTCCGCATTGCTGATGCAGCGGCGCTCTGCCGGGATCATAACAGTACATCCCCCTCCTCATCAAGAGCGCCGCAAAGGCCCAGGACGCAAGGGAAACCTCCTATGGTACAAGGACACCAGTCGAGGCGCATGAATGCCAGACGCGGGTTCCCAAGTATTGTCCTCCGGGCCGTACCCCTTCCAGGAGACCAGGTAACGGAGGCCTCGCCCATGCCATTTCGAGTCCAGGATGGCTTCCACTTCATACTCATATCCGTCCTGAACCGCCAAAGGTGGAGTGAGCCGTTGCACAGAAGAAAGAGACAGCTTCAGTAAGGACACATGGAACACCGGATGTACTCTCAGGTGTCTCGGGAGCTTCAGCCTCATAGCCACAGGATTGATACATCGCTCAATAGGGTAAGGGCCGATGTAGCGAGGGTTGAACACACTGTGTTTACGGAATCTGATGTTTCGAGTAGACAACCACACCAAATCCCCTACCTGATACAAAGGTCCAGGACGGCGGTGCTTGTCTGCAGTGCGTTTATAGGCTGCTTTGGAAGCAATAAGATTGCTTTGAACCTTCACCAAGGTATCCTTGATATGGAGAACCCTCTTAGCCGCCTCCGGCACCTTATCCTCCCGAACAGGATGCAGAAACAGAAGGAAACGAGGGTGGCGCCCATAGGTACAGTAAAAGGGAGATACCTGCGTAGCACTATGAGTAGCGTTGTTATACGCCACCTCAGCCAGCCACAAATAATCCACCCAATTGTCTTTCCCCTGATCCACATAGCATCTCAAGAATTGTTTCAGAGTCTGATTGAGACGCTCCGTCTGTCCATCCGTCTGAGCGTGGAAGCTGGTGGACAGCGCTGTCTTGATGTGTAAAGAGGAACACCAGGACTTCCAGAATTGCGCGGTGAATTGTAAGCCCCTATCGGATACGATGACAGCCGGCAACCCATGCAGACGAACGACGTGCACCATCAGTAGACGAGCCAACTGCCCAGCTGTGGGGACTTGAGGGCATGCGATAAAATGTCCCATCTTAGTCAGGTAGTCGATCACCACCAGAATCGCAGTACACCCCTGGTCTCTAGGCAGGCCCACAACAAAATCCATCGATATACGCTCCCACGGAACATGAGGTGTGGGCAAAGGCTGCAGCAGCCCAGCAGGGCAGCGATGATCCGCCTTGACTGTTGCACAAACCACACACTTTGACACACATTCTGCGACGTCAGCCCTCATTGATGGCCACCAACACCTCCTATTGATGTAATTCACCGTCTTCTCCACTCCCAGATGACCCGCACTGGGGGAACAATGACACCACCTGTACACCTGTTTCCGAAGGGAAACAGTAGGAACCAAAAGCCGCCTTTGTTCACTGGAAAACCATCCAACATCCTCCATTCAACGCAGCCAGGTCCTCCAGTAGAAGGTGTTTACTCCCCTCCGGATCCCCTCCAAGAAGGCATCGGGTTGTATAACACACACCCTCTTCGCTGTATTAATGATGGCTTTCTCCTCCCCAAGCTCAGGAGTTCGAGAAGAGGATTGGCGAGTCATTGCGTCAGCCTTCCGATTGTCCGCCCCAGGCCTGTACGTGATAGTGAAATGGAATTCGGAAAAGAAAAGCATCCACCGAAGCTGTCTAGGCGTGAGATGTCTAGCCGCCGTCATGAACTGGAGGTTACGATGGTCAGTATAGACAGTAACCATGTGCTTTGCCCCATCAAGAAATGCCTCCATTCAGTAAATGCCACTTTTATTGCCAGAAGCTCCTTTTCTGCGATACAATAATTGCTCTCAGCCCCATTCAGTTTCCGGGACATGTACGTAACGGGGTGCAACTGTCCTGTTTGATAATGTCTCTGAGAACGTACAGCTCCCAAAGCAACATTAGAGGCATCTGCCTCCACGACAAAGGGCTTGTCAGGATTCGGATGAGCAAGTACTGGAGCAGACACGAAAGCCTCCTTCAAGGCTACAAAAGATTCATGGGCTTCAGAGTCCCAAACAAAAGGATGAGCCTTCCTCAACAATCTAGTGATAGGAGCGACTACTTGAGAGAACTGCTTAATAAAGCGCCTGTAAAAGTTAGCGAAGCCTATGAAGCATTGCACATCCTTCACATTTCTAGGAATAGGCCACTCTTTCACCGCCCTGATCTTCTGTTCGGCCATTTCCTGACCATGGGGGCTGAGCATGACCCCTAGGAACTCCACCGTTGAGACATGAAAGTCCCACTTGCTCAACTTGCAGTACAGGCTGTGCTCCCTCAAAATGCCCAATACCTTTTGAACATGGTGTACATGGACATCCTCAGATTCCGAATAAATGAGAATGTCGTCTATGTAGACAACGACGTAGCGGTCCAGAATCTCACGTAACACATCATTCAAAAAGTACTGAAACGCCGCAGGGGCATTACAGAGCCCAAACGGCATCACCAAATACTCAAAGAGACAATACCTGGTCTTAAAGGCGGTCTTCCACTCATCCCCTTTTCTCATTCCCACCAAATGATAAGCACCCTTCAAATTTAACTTGGTGTAAATGGTGGCGGACTTAACCTGTTCCAATAGCACACTGATCAAGGGAAGGGGATATCTGTTCTTTGTTGTCACTGCGTTTAAGGCTCTAAAGTCAACACACGCCCTCAATTCCCCATTGGCCTTCGGGATAAAAAAAAGTGGAGAGGCCGCCGGAGACATTGATGGACGAATGAAACCAAGTTTCAAAAGCTTATCCAGATAATCCCTCAGATGCACATTTTCGGGTTCAGTCAAAGCATACAAGCGTCCACAAGGAACCACCGCACCAGGGACCAGATCTATTTGGCAATCATACTGCCTATGTGGGGGAAGGTTTTCTGCTTGTATTTCATCGAAGACCCCTTCGTATTCCCTGTATACTTCTGGTAACCGTACTTCTTTTTCAGCGGCCGTGGCCACATACTCTATGCTAGATAATGCCAAAGAAGGCCTCTCAGTACTCTCGTAACAATTCTCCTGACAATACGAGGAGTTCAACGTAATGGTGCCTGTAACCCAGTCTATTTCAGGATTATGTCTTTTCAACCATGGGATACCCAGAATGACACCGTATTGATGATGCTGAATTTGGCCCTTTCTTTATGACCCCCAAACATCATATCCATATCGCCTGTATGGTAACCAATGGGGCCTATGTCTAACTGTCTCCCATCCACTGCATATATAACTTCACATGTCTCTCTAAGGATCAACCCGATCCCAGCTCTCTTTGCTTCCACCGAATCCATGAACATGCCCGTAGCACCTGAGTCTACCATGGCATGCATAGGGATCCATCTAGCCTGTACCAGCAACATAATTTCGATGAACAGGTGCTGAGCCCCTACTAAATTCTTCAACAACGAAGGGATGTAATTCTGACTCCAAGGAACCCCTTCGTTCACCTCAGAGTCATCTAGTTTTCCGAAGGTTTTTCAACAGCTGCAGAAACCCCTTTGGAACTACGGAATCTAGACAGTTTGGGTTTAATAGGACATTCCCGCACGAAATGCCCCTTTTTTCCGCAATATAAACAGAGACCGTGCTTACGCCTTAATTCCTTCTCAGAAGTGGATAGGGCCGCCCTAACGGCCCCTATATCCTTAGGTTCGGAAGCATGGGCTGTGTCTTTGTCTGCGGTTTTCGAAGGCCCATATGAAGGGACTGTTCTTCCCTGAAGTTTAGGATCACCTTTACGTTCCTTTAATCTGTGATCCAAACGGAAGACTAGGTTAATCAAATCCTCGCAGGTAGCTGGCTGAGGGTCTATTTGAGCTATGATATCCTTCATGTCCTCTCGTAATCCTTGATGGAATAAGGAGGCTTGTTTAGCATCAGGCCACTTTGTTTCCGTAACTAGCCTCCTAAAAGAATTCAGATAGGTCAATACGTCCTGATTTCCCTGTCGCAACTGTAACAACTCCCTATCTGCAGTATAAGAATCCGCCCTCCGGTCAAACACCTTAATGAATTCATCTTTAAACGCCTCCCAATCGTGTATGACAGGATCATCCCTATGTATCAGTGGTACCGCCCATTGGGCGGCATCACCCGCCAAGTAAGAGATGAGGAAAGCCACCTTAGCCTGATTAGTAGGAAAAGATCGAGGCTTACAAGAAAAGTGCAACATCACCTGCTTGAGGAACACTTGTACAGAGCCAGCGTCCCCCTTAAAGCGTTCCGGAATAGCTAATGGAATGGTGACAGGCATTTCCAGTACTACTGGGTTTGGTGGTGTGGTACCGGAGGCCCCTGCGTTAAATGGGTTCCTCTGGATTGCATCTACTCGATTGCGGAGATCCGTTGTCTCCTGTCTGGAGGTGATTAATTCAGACTGAACTAGCACAAGAGCCGCTAACACATCGCCAAGAGTAGCCATCTTTACATCCACTGATCAGGAGGACATATAATCTTGGGTCGGATATTCTGTTATCCTCCAAGTCCTCGGGATCAGCGTGATGCAAATAAGGGCCACCTCCTGATCTATCCAAACCTTGAATGCTGTTATAGCCAAAGGTTGAAGCAGGATCAGGCGAGGGCAATTAAGCCCGCGGGGAAGGGAGGGAACTACGGGGAAGGAGATCTGTAAAGAATATGAAAGGTGTGGTAACTGTGGAAGATAATTCTCTTCACCCACATCCGAGTCTAGGATGACTGTGAACAACGTTATTCCCACCCCCCTTTGTTAAAGGATTAACTGCGAAAGGGACATCATGGAGGAGCAACGTCGCTGGTGCTAATAATGATAAACCAAAATAATCCTGAACGGGTTGCCTCACCCGGTAATTATGACATTCATGAACAGTACCTTCTTGTCCAACGAAGCACCAGCAATCTGTGAAGGCACTTGCAGGTACCTGATCGTTGGTATCCACAAATCAGAATCTCAATAGTATCGCCGTGCCAACATATAGTATTTCTACGCCAGGGCAGCAAGACGCCGTAATCCCTTGAAGACAGACCGCTTACCAAGCCTGGTAACGTCTGTGTGTACTGAGTAGCGATTTCGTCCTCCGCAAAAGCCTTCGCAACAGGCTCATCAACGGAGGGCAAAGGTGCAATATAAATCAAGCCGCCCTAAGGGAAAACAAAGAATAATCGTCCTCCGCATGAGCTAAGGATAGCTCTTTCAACGGAGGTCAATGCAGGGCCAGGAATCCCTTCGTGTTTAAAGAAACAAACGTCCTCCGCATGAGTCCGCCGGACTCTCCAACGGAGGACCTTAACAACAGGTTTATCGGCAATCTGCCGATCGCAAGGAGCGTGAAGAACAGCAAGAAGCGCTGTCAAGAATCAAGAACAAGAAATCAGAAAACCGCATCCACAGTACTCCTCTCCGGGTCAGTGTTTCAAAGAATATCCGACGCGGGGAACAGGAAGTGATTCCCCTAAGTAACCTTCCCAAGCATACCGCAAAGGACTCTGGGGAATGTAGTTTACATGGGGAGAATCAACACACTTCCGCATTGCTGATGCAGCGGCGCTCTGCCGGGATCATTACATGCACTGCCCTTAAAACTACCCCTTCCCCTCCCTGAGGCCAAAAAACAGGCCTAAAACAAGCCCCCTTAAAAAAAACTACCCTGACCACCCTGCAATGAACCCTAAAACTGACCTTCAACCCTAAACCCCTCCAATCCCAGCCCCAGCTCTTATAATTACCACAACCCCTTACCCTAAGCCCTAAAACCCTGCCCTCTTTTCAAGACTGTCTGAGCCCCCTGCCCTGAATGCTGAGACTACTCCACCCCTAAAAGCTACCCCCAAAATCTGCCCTAGCCCTTAAAACCACCCGGCCCTGAGCCACAAATCCCTGCTCCCTACCAAAAACGACCCCAACCCCCAACCTAAAAACCGACCCCACCCCTAAAAAATACCCTCAAACATGGCCCCAGCCCCACTTACTTTTTCACGTCTGGAGCTTCCTGTCCTGAAGCTTCCTCTACAAGCCCATCTGGACACTAAACCACTGTCTGCCTTAACACCACACATGCATAGTTGAGGCAGATGCATAGTTCAGACAAGCGAAGTTATGCTGGCAGGAAAATGTCACAAGTGGCTCACCTACATTGTAAAGGCCATTTCCCAATTGATCATAATGTTGCTGCAGTTACTCCTATCTTTTATTATTCTCCATGCAGGAGAGTGAACATTGGGAGTACCCTGTCTATCAGGTCTGTTTGAATGACCTAACCCTGTACCTTGATGCTATAGGTCAGGATACCAGACTCTGTTGATCCATAGATGGACCTCTGAAGGTACAGCTATCTTTCATCTCAGGATTAATGATGGGTACAGCAGGACGGCATTAAGCAGCATTCCGTGATGACTCCAGAGAAAGTGAAACTCTCATTAACTTCGGATTGGACTTGGTTTATATAACAAAGCAGCAAGCTAATCTCACTGTATCAAAGCTGCAAGACATTGTTTTAAATATAATAAAAGCAGGACAGTTGTCTCCTTATTAGCACAGAAAATAGAACAATACCTCATGTTCTGAATTTGTGCACAGAAACAAAACATGTCCAAACCACCATAAAAAATGAGGATGGGGGTGTGGCCAAGATGGCAGCATGAATGGACGCGCTTCACTGGAGCTCCGTCCCCGCCTAGTCTAGTCAAATGCAGTGGGGGTGGATCGCTTGACTCTGAGCTCTTGAGCTGAGTGCCTGGTGGGCCGTAAGGCACAATAATCTGGTGCTTACCCTCACACAGGCTGCTTCACCCTCCAATCCAGTGGCAGAGAGCTGAGGTGAGAACAAGAACGGGGCTCAGTAGCCCCCCCCAAAGAGGACCCGACACCCCTGCTGGCGCTGCTTGGTGCGCTCAGTGTGCCTCGCTGGAGCTTGGCATTGCTAGCTAGTGCATCCGGACCATGTTTTCCGCTGACAATAACAGTGTCCCTGGCTGCCGCAGGCCATTGGGGTGTTGTATTGCGTTTTAGGAGTCTAGTGTAATTTTCCCGATTCATGTCCTTATATAGGTATAATATATTGTATCCTTATATAGGCATGGAAGTCATAACCTTATTAAGACTTATTAAGACATAAATCAAGTAGTCCTAATACGGCTTGGCTACTTCCACTACTTCCGAAAATCTGCAGTCAGGGACTTCCCCCTGCATGAATATTAATTTATCCAAGAAATCATGGAGTTTTCGAAGAATTAAGTCTCTAATGACATTATTATGTCCACTCTTACGTCAAGCTCAGCACCTTCAAGGTACAAATATTTCTACACTTATCCAAACAAACACATGGTGGTTTGGAGCAGTTCGACTATCTACTTGCTGGACGCGCCCTGCTGCTGCAAGTGCCGAAGGAAGCCGACCCTCCGACTGACGCACTGAGAGTGGCTGTACTTTTCTCCAGTCTAGAAATCCATCTCCAGTGTTTCCAGATACCAGACCTCCTACATTCTAAAACCAAGGTACGGAGCTGATTAGACCCTAAGAAAATTCTTGGATTAGATTCTTGGCAAACAATTACCAAAACTAGGCTACAACTTACTTACTCCCTTCCTTGTACTAAGCCTAGGTTAGGTACACCGGGGTAGGCGTATTTTAGAAGCACCAGTTGAGTACTTTTGGTCATCATTTTTTCACTGTATGTATTTTATGCATTTTAGATATCTTATGGCTTAAAAACCATATCATACTTTTGCAATATTATTTTATAATACTCTTCGTACTGTACGCTTTGTACTTTACCGCAGGTATTACAATTGCAGCAGTTCATTTCTTATGCTTGAGAAAGAAGACTGTTCAATAAATATTTTATTGCAAACGCCCGTCTCTCTATTTCTCTGCACCTCTGGTGAAACAAAGCATGCACGATTGACTGAGTAAAATAACTATCTATTGTTTCCGCAACTCTAGAGATATATTTCTTATTCTTGGGAAACAAAGTTGTCATGTTTTGAGCGGTTGTCAGAAACAAAATCCCTCCTTGTTTATTCGAGAAAGTTTCTAGTGACCCCTGAGCTAGCTGGCACACACACAATTAAGTTTAGTATATTCGGTAGAGACCCAGTCGACCTCAGTCCTACGACTAAACTACAGGATATACTATTCCAATGTGCAGAGCCTATTGGGAATATAGGAACTACACTACATGGCGCCCAACGTTTGGTAAGGCGATAATTTAACGCTATATACTAGAGTAACTCAGTCGTGCTTTTCACACAGACCCCTTTTTCCCGTAAAATACTCCAATAGACGTCTGGAGTGGGTTAAAGGATAAAATATCCACTTTACACTAAGTAGGACGAAAAAATCATATGTATTGGATTTTAGTTTGTTCAACGTTGAAGGATACAGTGTTCCAGAATATTGTGCACCTATTCTTTGTTTCCGTGAAACTCACTCTGCACACTTTCGGTCAACAAAATGACGGAGAGAGCGACGACGAGAGAGCCGCTGCACTAGCAGCTCAGGCAGTTTTGGATGACACAAATCTCCAACTAAATGACCTGGATGCTATACTCATTCCGGCAAATATAAGGAAAATAGTTACTATGAAACTTATAGAAAATGGAATATCACCAGAGGTGGTAAATTAATATTTGTCAAAGAGGCGCATGAATATCGGCAGACAGAGGTATTCTATTCATGGATTCGAGTTCCATTTCTATAAACTAGAGGAAATCCCAGCGGAATACGACCCTTTCAAGGACGTTGAAATTCCACTAACTTACCAAGAGCATCAGCTCTGGTTTAATGGCGCCCTACAACATCAAAATCACATTACCAGGCTCGGTCCACTAGGTAGACTAGGAGCCACATGGCCGGTACTAGCCAGCTAGACACCACATCCTGACATTGAAAGAATGACAGCTCCTGAATTGTTAGCTCAGCTAAAACAACTGATTAAAATACACAGGCAGTTGGTTCAATATGTCATGCGGATTTTACCAGTCCAACCAGCTGTAAGGATTCCACAGCACATCCCTTATCAAGGGAACACAAACAAAATTACACCACAGACTATACAGTCAGTCATTGATAAATTACCTGCAAAATGGGAACAAATTCCATTCTGGTTAGCTCAAAAAATTACTCAAATAGAGGCAGTATTCCCCAATAGTACACCTCATGAGAAACACAGGATTCTAACAATCTGTTTACCCATGGGGATTGCACCACACATAGAGGACTGCGACACTTGGGGTACAGTCTTTGCTTCAATCTACACAAAAATACATGGTGTCCCGTCTATGGCGGTAATACAAGATGTTCTGAGACAGATTCAAAATGAATACGGTCCAGAGCCGGCCTTAAATCTGGGTATGAAATTATTGAAAGATTTCAAACAGGTCTCGGCAATACTTTTAGCCAACATAAAAGGTGAAGCAGCTTCAGTGGCAATCCGCCAAAAATTAAAAGAAACTGACATATAAGAGCAACCATTTCAACTTGCCGGAATTATTGAAAAATCATATGAAGAACTAGGTAAAGATAGTTTGGGTGGTAAACTGGTAAAGCCCCAACTAACTGACAATCCTGAAAAAGTTTTTTGTGAAAATAATCCGACCACTACCAAAAAGAAGTGGGAAAATAGCAAACAGACACTTCCTAGAGAGAAGCGTTCTGAGTTCAGAGAAAGCTCTCTTCAACAGGAGCCCTCTGAAAAAAGATACAACCTTAGAAATAGGGATAATTTGAGAAAACCTGGTAGATATCAAGGTAATGATACACGATCCTCTCGTACCTTTCAGACTTCATCGCAGAAATACGAAAGAAGAGGATGATCAGAACAAAAGGAAGAACGAGTGAAGTCCAAGGACGAACAACACGTTCCAAAAAATAAGAAAACTCAATTTACCAAAAAGAAGGAAATCCCTAAGAAGTAGGAAAAAGAAGACTTATAGTGTTTATTATGTATTCACTGCAGCATTCCCCTGACAAAGGTAAACTTTACCGAAATGCATTTAGAAGCAAGTGTAAATGTGAAGGATTCATGAAGTAATGA
This sequence comes from Lissotriton helveticus, assembly GCF_964261635.1. Classification (NCBI taxonomy): domain Eukaryota; kingdom Metazoa; phylum Chordata; class Amphibia; order Caudata; family Salamandridae; genus Lissotriton; species Lissotriton helveticus. Next base: position 777,344,613 of record NC_136063.1, on the reverse strand, counting down.
ACCAAGAATGATACTGAAGATATTCGGCAACATGATTTGAGAAAAAAGAAGAAAATAAGAAGAACTTATTAGAGACTGTTTTATACTTTTTGTTCATGTTGTGTTAGCTTGTCACATGTTTATGATGATGATACAAATTTAAGTTATGAGTATGGTTACTTTGGAATCAGATAATAGTTAAGCACCTAATGGGCAAGTGTACAGTGCGTCTTTAACAAACAGGATCTATTTGTCGTTTTGCATTATGTTATAACTGACAGGAGCCAGTCAGTTTTTAAAGACAGCACCCACAGCCAAAATAGAATAATTGGCAGAAGAGAGTGGATATAAAAAGAAAAAAAGAGGAGTATGCGGGTTATCCAGTTTATAAAGATATAATTATGCCAGCCTTCTCAAATCACATTCTAATTCATAAAAAATACACATTTGCCAGGAAATGGGCTGTAGCCCAGGCCCCAGCATTATACAAAAATCATGTAGGTTATGATGAGGATTCCCCTAACCATAAAATCCAGTTAAAAAATCAACTTACTGCTCAGAGGCAGTATCCGGTAAAACAGGAAGCTAAAAACCAAGTCAGGGAAATCTTGGATCAAATTGAATATCAAGGAGTGATTGAAACATGCACCTCATCAATGAACAATCCTTTGTTTCCTGTCTCCAAACCAGACAATTCATATCGTCTAGTTTTGGATTACAGACATCTAAACTCTCATTGCAAAGCTTTTCCAATACAAAATGCACATAGTACAGCACTTATGAATAACATTGTGTGCAAAAAATATAAAACCACATTAGATATCTCAAAGGGGGAGAGGCATTCGGATTACCGAGGCGCTGAGGAGAACACGCTACACGCTACCTGCCACCTGCTTACAGCCACACGCTTCCTGACAAGGCTCCTGGGTTCCTACCGCTGCAGTCTCGCCGCGCCGCATTGCTCCATCTTGCGGCCCGCGGCTGGAGACTACAGCTCCCAGGGAGCCTAGCGGGGACTTCCGGCTTTGACGCTACATCAGCGGGAGGCTTCCTCGGTGGAGCGGGGGAGAGGCATTCAGATTACCGAGGCGCTGAGGAGAACACGCTACACGCTACCTGCCACCTGCTTACAGCCACACGCTTCCTGACAAGGCTCCTGGGTTCCTACCGCTGCAGTCTCGCCGCGCCGCATTGCTCCATCTTGCGGCCCGCGGCTGGAGACTACAGCTCCCAGGGAGCCTAGCGGGGACTTCCGGCTTTGACGCTACATCAGCGGGAGGCTTCCTCCGCGTCGCGGGACGCGCGCGGGTGGCGCCGGGCGGAGCCCGGGCAGAGGGCGGGCCGTCTGTGGCCGTCCGGGGACGGCAGAGGACAGGACAGGCCGGTTCCCTAACATTCACCACACGAAAATGGGTAAGAGAAAACTCCAGACCTCGATTACAGGCGGTACCAGCAAAGTTAAAATTGCCCGCAAAACTAATGCATCTGAAAGCATTTTGACGTACTTAACATCAGCGGTGGGTAAGCTTAATAAAGAAATTGCTGAGACAGAACGGGAACTGGGCTTGGAAGGCGTAATTGTAGACTCTAATGAGACAAGGATACCCCTAGAACCAAATGTTATCATCTCCACTACTCACGATATCGCATCTGACTGCCAAAATATAGTGATTCATCAGGACCCAACAGTGGTTCCTGAGACTCTCGAGTCTGCTCAAACACCGGAGGGGGAAGCTAAAATCTGTAAAAATAGAAAAAGAAGAAGACTCATTAAGGCGCAAACCTTACGATATAGAGTTAGCACCAAATCACGTCAATTCTCAACTAAACTGGAAGGTTCAATTAAAGACATGCTAGAAAGGGTACTCACAGATACCATTGAAACTATGTTGATTAAGATCTCAAGTGACATAGTAGAAACTTTAAAAGACTGTGTATCTGGTATCCTAAATAAATGCGAGAGAATGAACTCATTGTTGCTCCAAAAGGTGACGGACCACCTCGCTCTAGATCCTCAACAGACTCTGAAACACCATTATCAACCTATGGAGGAGTCCAGTAGTGCTAACCCAGTACTTTTGCCTCTCAAGCCCATCACAAGTGTCACAACTTCTATACTTAAGTCAAAATCTGCTGATAAAACCCCCCACCCAACCCGACAGAATATCTCTGACCCTATAAATAGCCCCAGACCTGAAACCAGAGAAGAGGGAGCTGTAAAGACAGCTTGCCATAGAACGAGTAATGGTCAATACCCTAAACCTATGGTCAATTTACCCCCAGAGGCAACACCGTTTGTGGCAGTTCTGGTCAATGTACCAAGGCTTAAACAAGGAGATCCAGAAACACAGTCAACGCTCATGGAAAATGTAAAGAGTTGGTGCGATAATAACTGCTCAGGACCTAGTGACATTTCTGCACTCATTAGCCTGGCGAGAAGAGTAACCTGGCTGGGTCCGTCCGCAAAATGCTTTCCTGACGATTGTGTCATCATCAATTTTAAAAACCCACATGTTTGCACAAGGTTATTTTGGGACGGAACAAATATCACTCATGGACAAATTCGTGCGGTTCCATTAGGTTTTTTCTACCCCGGCCCTGCTCAACAAAGTCCCTGGTTGTCTAAAAATACCAAGAAAAATACCCCACGATCTAATGTGCATTTAGCTAACTGGGCTACTGAACCTTTAAATTCCCATTTGACTCATAATAATAACAACCCTGCGGCCTTGTCTTCAGGCCTGGAACTCAGAAACAGTTTTGATATTTTATCAAACCTTGACGCCAACATCTGACTGTCCGCGCAGAAGGGGGTGGAGGATCAGCCCGGAATTAACATTGACACTCGAAACGTGAAGCTAATGACATGGAACATATCTGGACTTCAAGCCAAAAGGGAAGACACGATCTGGCTGGAAATTATTAAGCAACATGATGTGGTTGCATTACAAGAAACATGGGACACTGAATGCAATTTCTGGGTTGAAGGTTATACATCCTTTTTTGTAGCTGCACAAAAGTCGTCTAGGGGTAGGAGCAAGGGAGGCCTTGTGCTCTTAATCTCAGTAAAACATATGGGGGTGATGAAAATGTTAAATGTTAACTCTCCCAACTGTTTAATATTGGAGGTTCTGAATAATTCGGGGGAAAAAATCCTCTACGTAAACTTTTATAATTCCACAGAGGGTACACAAGGTAGTGAAAATATCCTCATGTTGACAGATTTTTTAAATGATTACAAAAGGAGTCAAACTACATTTGTTCATTATATACTTCTAGGTGATTTTAATACACACATATGTCTTCTTAATTGTTATCATGATGTTTGTTTGGAAGATGATTATTTGACTCACCCGCATTTTGAACACTCTGTTAAAGGGGGAGCTTTAGAAGAATTGCTGATAAATTTAGACATATCAGAACCCGTCTTTGTGAACAATAAAGACAGAGTAGCAACATATAGTGCTAGGGGGAGCAACACTATCATTGATTTTATTTTTGGGTCACCCAGTATACTCAAAAATGTCATTTCCTATAATGCAACACAGACGGCATTTAGTGACCATAATCCGGTTATTATGGAATTAATTAACGCAAATCCTACCATAATAAATACCGGACCACATTTAATCTATCCTACTGTAATCCGGGCTCATGATCAAGGTAGACGAGCTAAATGGTCTAGAATTATTTCCGATGATTTTTTTAATGATTTGTGTGATAAAGTAAGTCTAGAATTAAACATTTGCAGAGACCCATTGACATCCGGAGGGAATGTTATTAAAGCCTTTGAAGTAATTTGCAAAAATGTTGCCAAGGCACTTACGTGCAAACCTAACAACAAGACACGTAAAGCGCAAGGGTGGTTTAACGCCGATTGTTCCAAGGCACATAAAAACTTATTAGAAGCCTTGAAATGTACACCGCGTAATAGAGCAGAAGTGTCTAAACTCAGGAAGGAATATAAAATCACGACTGAGGCACGTAAAAGAGAAATCAAAGATAAGGCCTGGGAATCACTATATGATAAACTTACATTGAGGGACAGCGCCAAGTTTTGGGCTGTAGTGAATTCACCACTGTTTAATGGCAGAGATAATGAAATACTGGAGGTTAACATCACCGAGAAACAATGGCTGGACCATTTTGAAACTATCTATGGCAGTAAGATCCTTATAAACCCTTTCACCCCTACTGATTTTACAAACTCAGACACCCCACTAAGAATCACGGTGAAAGAAGTACAAAACGCCATAGAAAACACGGCTGGTGGTAAGGCCCCCGGCCCGGACGGGGTTCCCGCCGATATGTTCAAGACACACTCTCATGTGTGGTCCGTAGTTCTCGCAAATGTTTTTAACTTAGCCTGTATGGATAATTCTAACATACCTACCTCTTGGTCACACTCGATTATTATACCAATTTTTAAGAAGGGTCAAAGGGGTGACCCAAGGTGTTATAGACCGATATCGTTGCTCGACTCGTCATTCAAGATTCTAGGCAAAGTCATCTTAAACAAAATTAATAAATGGGAAAAGGAAAATGAAATGTTATGTAATACCCAATATGGGTTCAGGGTGGGGAGGGGTACTGAGGAACAGTGTCTTAACCTGTACATGACTATCTGTAAATATACTGTTGCTGCTAGGGGGGCAATCCATCTGGTATTTATGGACTTGTCCACAGCGTTCGACCTAGTTAATAGGTCGAAACTGTGGACAATACTTTTGGAGATGGGTTTGGACCCTGCTTTGGTAAACTTCCTGGCCTATTTGCACAGTGATCTGACCGCATCAGTGCGTATGTCATCTGATAGTAAATGCACTGCTGGGTTTAAATCAGCCAGAGGGGTAAGACAAGGGTGCATTTTAGCGCCCATGTTATTTTCATTGTATATAAATTCACTGTATTCAGCTCTATCAACAGTCACACCTGATATACCTAGTATGGGTGGGTCCCCTCTGCCCGTACTGATGTATGCCGATGATACGGTCCTCATCGCCAGAACCCCCAACGGTCTACAGTTACTCCTTGACACTTTTGGGGCCTTTATGCAGAAATTGGATCTGGTTGTTAACATGGAAAAGTCCCACGTTATGTCAATTGGGAAAGGCAAGGATAACACAAAAATCTTGAGATGCAACGGTGTGACATTGTCTAAAGTTAAGACATTTACATACCTCGGTGTAATTTTTGACAATTTAGCCACCTGGACCCCCCAGATTGCTAACAAAGCGATAGCTGTACGAAGATCTTTTGAAGCCATACTAAGTTTCGCCAAGAGGCTGGGAGGGAAACCTATTGAAGCTATTCTTTCCCTATATAGAGCTAAAACCCTGGCTCTGGCCAGATATGGGGCCGGGATTTGGGGTCATAAGAACTTAGCCCCAATACAAAAAGAGGAGAACAGATCTATGCGTTCTCTACTGGGTTTACCACAGTCCACTCCCTCGTTCTCTGTCCTCTCGGAACTGGGGCAAGGACATATCGAGGACGCCCTTAACTTGGCACCTCTACTGTTATGGGTGAAAGTATGGCTGAACCCTACTTTGTCATTAAATCGAAAAATTATCACCGACTGCATGGGGAGAGATAGAGCAATGGACATTAAATGGCTGAAACATATTAAATCCCTAGCTATACAATTAGGTCGTCCAGAATTGTACTGTAACCCGGAAAGACTTAGTAAAGATGATGCCAAATGGATGAAAGTCCAATTTTTAAACCTTAGAAACACTCACCGGGAAGCTATGGCAATTGAAAAAATTACAGTAAGGGCTCACTACATGGTAATTTCTACCATGACCATCCAGCCATACTTAACGGTAGTCAACAGGCCATATCATCGTTGGCTATTGACGAAATTCCGTTTTAACCAGATGCATCTTCTTTTGGGTGAATATCTGAAATGGAATAAGCCAAGGGACAATGCCCCGTGTAAATGTGATGCCTTTAATGATCAAGACTTGACGCACTTTGTATTTTTCTGTCCCTTTTTTGTTGAGGGGAGGAAAAAATTATATTTTACCACTTCTGAGGGACATGGGATTCAAGCAAGTGAAACCCGCGTTGTTGTTTTTACAGCTCATGGAGACCCCTATTGTAATGTTTGGGGTTGCCAACTTTCTGGTAGCGGCGTTGCGTGCCAAACGGAAAAGATTATTGAATACTACAATAATGGAATGTGTTTTGGATTAGCTAAAGTTTGGTCAGATTAATTTTTGCCATCATGAGCTGTTCATTTTTCATCTTTTCCCTGCTTGTTCACACCGTCAACAAAAAGTAACAAGACAATGAAATTAGTTATATAATCAATCTGATGGTTTACAGGGTATTATGAATTTTATTTTTAATTGCTTAAACTGCGCCTGATTATTTCTCACACAATTGTTTTAACTGTTTTTAACTGTGAATTTATGTAGATTATTTTATAAATATGTGTGTAGTATACTTTTATGATTTTAAAATAATCGAATAAAGTATTTTTGACTCTGACTCTATCTCAAATGGTTTCTTTTGTCAAAACATTGCACCTGAAAGCAGATATTTGACCGCTTTCTCGATAATGGGGACACAGCGACAATTTTGCCGTCTCCCCCAGACATTCAAGAATAGTCCAGGGTTATTTTCAGCAAGAGTAACAGAGTTACTACAAAAGTACAATGATGAGGCATTGTCCTATGTCGATGACATCTATCTTACAGACGATGATTTGGACGTACACTTGAAAAGAGTGAACACCATCATATTGGGGTTCGCTTCTGAAGGGTATATATCCAATTTTAAGAAATCACGAATTGTCCATCTCAACGTCCTATTTTTGGGATATGAGTTATCAAGTGAAGGCAAAAGCCTGGCAGCAAACATTTTAGAAAAATGGGCGCTGCTTCAACCTCCAAGATTGCTGAAAAACTTTCAGTCAATTCTAGGATTCCTGAATTTTGGAAGAACTTATGTTGTAAATTATGCAGAAAGGGTTAAACCTCTCTACGAACTAATCAAACCTGATTTCAAACATACTAATTGGACACAAAAACATACAGAAATTTTGCGTTCAGTACAAAGAGACATGTTAGCAAAAACACAGTTAGAAACACGCGACAACGTGCGCAACCTTGTAATCCGAATCATCCCAGAGAGATACGGATTCACATACCTGATCGTTAATGAAAGGTGAGACTGTACCAATAGCATACAAGTCACACTTGTACATACAAGCTGAAATGAAATTCACTTCTACTGAAAAAATACTGACAGTGGTTCAAACTGCTGTAGCCAAAGGAGAGTGCCCTAGCACAGGGTAAATGCATTAAGATCGTTACACCTGTACCTGCCTTAGAGGCAGTGACAAAGGCTAGCATTCCAAATGCTAAAGCTCTACATCCGAGATGGATACAATGGGTTAACTCTCTTGCTGCAACAGACGTTGATTACATTTTTGACCCATATTTAAAAACACAAGAATTCCTACAATACAAATTAGAATGTCCTCTGCCGACTGAAATTCTGCCACTTGAACATTACGGCTGTATAATATATACAGACGGATCAGCACAACCGCAATAGGGGGTAAACAAGCTTACAGTGCTGCGTGCGCGATTTTTAAAGGTCGCTGGCGCGAAGGTAAATTTAGACTGATGGTGACAAAAACCCAATCTCTCGGAGACTGTACAGCACAGCGAGCTGCACTACAGGCTTTCAAGATGGCGCTTGAGAATACCGATCGTGAATTCCCCACACTCATTGCGATTCGTATTACTGCATCCAGTCTTACAACGAATACTTGCAGAACTGGGTTCAGAACTGCTTCAAAGATGCAAAGGGTGGCACAATTAAGCATAAACTGCTATTGGAACAAGTAGTTCTTTTGCAAAAAGAACTTCAAAAGACTCACGTGATCCATACACTGAGTCATCAGCGTGATGGCGTTCACGTTGCAGGGAATTGATTGGCTGATGAGGCCGCGAAGGCAGCTGTGCAAACGGCTTCCATAGCTGCAATCACTCGTTCAAAAACGAAAATAGACAGTGAAATAATTCAAGCTGTCACCGCTTCAGTAAAAGACAGTGGTAAGACACTCCCGAAAGGCTTTCCAGTAAAGTACTCATATATAACTGATGCAAACAATGTTCCTTTTGCTCGAATCCCTGGAGTGGGGGATAGGGCAATCCCAAACATGGAACATAGGTTAGGACTAATTGTAGCAGCACATGAAGGGCTCGCCTCTGCACACGCTGGAGTTTCCGCAACAGTATCATGGTTAAAACAGAGATACTGGTGGCCAGGTATGAGGAAACAAACTAGAAATTATGTTCTAGAATGTGAGATCTGCCAGAAAATAAAAGTGTCTACAGTGAAACAACCTGCGCAGACGCCCCTTCTAATTTCAGATAAACCACTGGCGTGTGTTTACCTGGACCACTGTGGTCCCTTACAAAGGGATGGAAACGATAAATATATCATGGTCACAGTAGATTCCTGCACAAGATTCATTTGGATGTGGTCCCAGCGCTCGGCTGACGCCAGAACTGTTATAAAAGATTTGCGAGTCTTTATCGGCACATACACAATTGGCAGGCTACATTCTGACCATGGTCCTGCGTTTAGCTTTCGGGCTTACAAGGAGGAGTGTGGCTCAATGGTTAGAGCGGCAGACCCTGATGCAGAGGTCTGGCCCGGGACCAGGGTTCAATTCCTGCCTTGGCTGGTCTCGGCGGATCTTGGAGTCATAATTCCTCGGACATGATTTCTCTCCTCGGTGCCTACTCTAAGCATGGGTCCCACGCTGCAACTCTGGGCAATAGCTTGCTTAGTCTCCACAACGGCCCCTTACAGCACTAGGGATGCCTGGTTGCACCCTGGGGATGCCCAGGAGTGGACATTTCACGGGGAAAACCAGGAAGGGTTCCCTAGCGGTATGAGTACAGCGCCAGGACACTCAGGAGTATTAGTGCGCTTTACAAGTACGGCTACATTTACATTTACAAGGAGGCCATGGCCAGCCTGGGCGTTGCATTGCGGTTTTGAGTCCCTTCCATCCTGAGGGAAATGCGGCAGTGGAAAGAATAAACTGTGACATAAAGCAATCTATAGCAGCTAGGGTATTAGGTTCGGACGGGTGGGTGAAACATTTAAATAGTGTCCAACGTAGTCTTAATGATCTGCCAAGAAATTCTCTGTGAGGAATCACTCCATATGAACTATTATTTGGTACTAGAATGCTAATCCAGGATTTAGATTGTCAAACTTCAGTGGTGGAACAGAAAACATTTGCTATTCAAGACCGTTTGGCGGTTTTACAGGACTTACAAGAAACAAGATGAAGTCTGAGTAACACAACACAAAGCCCAACGACCACTGAAGAAAAACCACCTGTCCCAGCAAGACCTGTCTGGATTCCTAAGATTGGGGATCTAGTCAGGGAAAAGATTGTGGTAAAGAAGGAATTTGGGCCTTCTTATAGAAAAGCAGTACCCGTCTTAGCAATTCTTGGAACAAGATCAGTGCCGCAGCTTGCTGGAAAAAGGGAGAACAGAACAGTATCAATTGACCTGGTAAAACCACAATTATGTGGCCAATAATAAGTAGTAGGCTCAGTGGACTCCCGAGAAGTAGCAGATGACCAAATCTGGCTACTATCCAAGAGGTTTGAACTGAAAGACTTATCACATTTGATAAACTTCCTGTGATAAAAGAAGGACTATGCAGCAAAGCCATGGAACTCGTCCCTCTTGATACCCAAATATCAGTTCATCAAGAAACTCCTGTCTATAATGATGTAGCATCTGACTATACAAACATGTCAAAGCAGGAAGCAACTCCAGTTATTTCGACAAATCCGGATGCAATACCAACTATTGACAGAACTGCCTCTGGCTATTTTATCAACTTTGATAACTTTTCTGAGGATCTCAGCGAACCAGAAACTACGCCAGCAAAACAACACTTCAAAAAAAATGACAGAACTCTTTCATCAACTTGAGAAACCATATATGGTTTTGCCATGGGTTGAATTTTGGATAGGGTCAGGAGTACTTTTTCTACTACTATGGCTCATTCTTGTTTTAAGCTTGGGACAGATGATCGATGGAAAATACAGTACAATGGACACAGCAAGTAATAAGATCAACTTGCTACTACACCCTTACAAATCAGGCATGCTGCCAGGAAGAGCCTATCTGGTTAGTGTGTCCTCCAGGGTCACTTGTTGTATGCAATTATTGTATCCAAAGAGTAATACAGACAGGGAGACGGCGATATGGCCTTCACTGAATATATCTTCTATACGAATTGATACTTTAAGCAGAATGAAAGTCATTCTTTTACAAAAAAATGTGCCACTGACCTCGTCTAGAGAAATGTATGATCTGCAAGTTACAAGGACTTCCACAGAGATACATTCATTATTATCAACAAACTTCCCAGTGCATTTCGCAGAAATGTTACGTCAAATCTTAAACATGTCTGATACCAGTGGCATCACACATGTATTTAAGACGATCTTTACAGGACTGTTAACACCATTTGAAGCAGTCCTCGCATTTTTCCAAAATTTTGTGCACTCTGTGTTCGGCTGTCCTCCTCTCATTTTGGGACTCATAGGAGGAATTCTATTTGTGTTTCTCCTGCTCCGATATGGCATGTCCAGTCGCCAACGATGGCCAGACTACAATGGAACGGGCTCTCCTGACCATGCGATATCGTGACCAGATTACACAGATCCTCGGCTTGGCTCGTTTAAGAGATCTGCATACCACTTGGTTTCTTTCATTCAGACAGATGTGGCAAGATTGCATCCTACATGTTCTGCGATGCCTGCTTTGTGGAGAAGAATCCGTGTTAGACATCTGTCTTACACTCCCATCAGCACTGCCAACGGACGTTGACACCTTGCTGGGTCCTGTAACGACTCACACATCATGTTGCCCCCAACGGCTGCCAATTCTGATGACGGCATTCATTGAGATCTCACCAGCGATTCCAGCTATAGGTGAGGTAAGTGGAACGACAGGCACACAGGTACCAACTACATCGAACATTGCTAATGCGATTGACGCTGACGGCGATGCTTCACATCTATGCACATTTGATCTACTCGATGATGTAGTTCAACTTTCACCCACTGTGGTAGACGGTTTCTTTGCCAGCTTAGATGATTTGATGTTTTCTCCCGACACCGAGAATAACTTTTGAAAGTGCACACAGCGTTCCAGGAACTCTGAAATTCAGCCTTCGGTTTTTCAAAACAAACCCTCTAAATTAGGAACTGTATGTTTCGGCAATCTACATTTGAACCTTTTTCCTTTTTCAGAATAGACCTCAAAACTTGGCACAAAGTAATCTGCTTAAAGTAGAACTATTCTTAGAGAACAAGAGATTCATTTGATTCTTCCTCAAATTCATTGGATTTATTGTTTAAATGTAAAGATAACAGTTTATGTATTATGCAATGAAATGGACTCGATCTTATTTTCTGTATACTTTAGTGCCATTTCATAAGCACTGTCATTTCATGTTTTATTTAGATAGCAACATTTAATGACAAGCCATTGCTGGTGTAATGCGTGCAGGACGAATATTCATGTATGTGTATAGACCTTTTTTGATGCATTTCATGTGTTTTGGATGGGCTTATGACACACATGCTTTAGTTATTTTTGTATGCATTATTTTAGTAATATCAGACATCATAAGTGGAGTGGGTGTTGTATTGCGTTTTAGGAGCCTAGTGTTATTTTCCCGATTCATGTCCTTATATAGGTATAACATATTGTATCCTTATATAGGCATAGAAGTCATAACCATATTAAGACATAAATCAAGTAGTCATAATACGGCTTGGCTACTTCCACTAGTTCCGAAAATCTACAACGATTTCTTGGAATAACCCACCTTCAGCAGTCAGGGACTTCCCTCTGCATGAATATTAATTTATCCAAGAAATCATGGATTTTTCAGAGAATTAAGTCTCTAATGACATTATTATGTCCACTCTTACGTCAAGCTCGGCACCTTCAAGGTATAAATATTTCCGCACTTATCCAAACAAACGCACAGTGGTTTGGAGCAGTTCAACTATCTACTTGCCCGACGCGCCCTGCTGATGCATGTGCCGATGGAAGCTGACCCTCCGACTGACGCACTGAGAGAGGCTGTACTTTTCTCCTGTCTAGAAATCCAGCTCCAGTGTTTCCAGGCTACCCTTGCGGGTTGCTGGGAAATCGAGTCCTGAGTGAGAGATACCAGTCCTCCTACATTCTAAAACCAAGTTACGGAGCTGCTTAGACCCTAAGGGAATTCTTAGATTAGATAATTGGCAAACAAATGCCAAAACTAGGCTACAACTTACTTACTCCCTCCCTTGTACTAAGCCTAGGGTAGGTACAGTGGGGTAGGCATATTTTAGAAGCACCAGTTGAGTACTTTTAGTCATTATTTTTTCACTGTATGTATTTTATGCATTTTAGATATCTTATGGCTTAAAAACCATATCATGCTTTTCCAATAATATTTTATAATACTCTTCGTACTGTACGCTTTGTACTTTACCGCAGGTATTACAATTGCAGCAGTTCATTTCCTATGCTTGAGAAAGAAGACTGTTCAATAAATATTTTATTGAAAACGCACGTCTCTCTATTTCTCTGCACCTCTGGTGAAACGAAGCATGCACGATTGACTGAGTAAAATAGCTATCTATTGCTTCCGCGACTCTAGAGACATATTTCTTATTCTTGGGAAACAAAGTTGTCATGTTTTGAGCGGTTGTCAGAAACTAAATCCCTTCTTGTTTATTCGAGAAAGTTTCTAGTGACCTCTGAGCTAGCTGGCACACACACAATTAAGTTTAGTATATTCGGTAGAGACCTAGTCGACCTCAGTCCTACGTCTAAACTACAGGATATACTATTCCAATACGCAGAGCCTATTGGGAATATAGGAACTACACTACAGGGGATGGGCCCTATCTGACTACCCCTCCAGCCCAAGCTGCCCCTTGGGCATTGTGCCAGAAGAGCAGTGGTGCGGGAACGTGTGGCCACCCACTGAGCGAGTTGTGTCGATTTGAGTGGTCTCAGAACCTCGCGAGCAGTGTGAGAGTGGTGCCTGGCCGAGAAGCAACGCTATCTTAGCCGGGGGGCAGGTGGAAGAAGCCTTTTACAGAACCGTCTGTGAGTTTATAAGTTAAAATCCTAATTTGAGAACAGTGAGCTATTAACTGTCATCTAAGAGCTGCATACAAACTGCATGGTATAAATTAGAGCGTTATATCCCCCCCCCAAGTCTTTGATTATCCTAATGTCCCAAAAAGTGTTCCTTTGGACATAAATCAATTCTGAATATTAAGGAGAACCCCCAACCATAGTATTACATTTTAAATTCCGGGTATTGTGTTTCTCCAGACCAATCACTATAAAACTATACGGGCTACTAGTATGGTTGTCATGTGACTCCTACACCTTTTAGTCCTTAGTCTTATGTAACATTTTCTATAAAGTGATTTACACACATATTGATTGTCTCTGTGTAATGTGTGTGATGTAAAGTGCTCTCACATCCTACAATGGTATGAGTGGTGCTGTAAATCAAATTAAATCCATCTGAGAGAGAGTGGTTATGGAGACTTGGGGGCACAGTTAAAGGGTGGTAGTGAGGGAATCCATGGCAGGGGTGGTCATTGGGGGGCACTAACAAACATTAATGCACAGGACACCACCAGGGCTATGGCTGGCCCTGCCCTTGAGGCCAGTCTGCCTCACCCATAGGTACCTCCTTTGGCCTTGTTTCAGCAGCAGTAGCTGCAACTCACCAGGGATTGGCAATGCAGGATTTGCACGCACAACAAACTAAGTCCGCAAACTTCACAGTCTCCCTGCTTCATTTACAAGCACTTTTAACATGTGCTGCCTGCTGTGGAGCCACTGGAATTAATTATGCAGCAAAGGATGACAACATTATGCCGTAGTGTTGACTAAATTATGCATTAAAAAAAAGGCTGCAGCATAATGCAGTATATTTTCAGATATTTTATTATTTTGACGTGTGTACACATGCTAACAGTCTCTGGAAAGATTTTGCCGTATTAGTACCAGTGTAACATACAAACGCAGCAGTGAGAAAGGTGACCAGTCAACCTTTACAATAGGCCATCCACTCCGCAGCAACACAAGTCACATTTTACATTAACTTTTGATATGTTTGAGCGACAAACAATTTATTAGTTTAAATGGTCAGATCATGCAGCAGATCTTGCATTATGAGGCAAATATGGCAGAGCTATAATTTTTGAGAAAACATTTGCAAACTAGGATATTTTGCCATTCATGTTTGAACTGCTTTTGTGGAAAAAGGGAGAAGTGCTGATGACAGACACTCCATGGCTCGGAGACAAATGGCTTGTGTTTCAACATTTTATCGTATTTGGTACATTCTGTAATTAGAAGCATATCCCTCTTTGTGAATATATTTTAATGTCAATAATTCATTATAACCTTAAATAATCATGTGTATCAATTGGTTGATTAAACTGGGCAGTGAAATGCCAAACAAATACTAAAATTTGGGATGTCTGTGCATTCTAGCCACACCTCTGGCTCCACCCACAGATCCAATCCTTTGGTTATTCCCGCCCTCTGATTCTCCGCCCACTGTTCCCCTACTTTTTTCCCCCACTTCGACCACTGTGTAAGACTCAGCATCCCTGAACCTGTGATGTGGCGCAGCTGCGGGCACCGCATGTGCCACACATTTACGGTGCCGGGCTTCCGCATAAGGGAGCTGGCCATTATTGTATCCCTAAACGTGCACACGTTGTCAGTTTTACATTGACTACACATAGAGGGACTCTAAGTTTCTTTAAAAAAATATAGCTAACAGTGGAAGTCAAAACTTCCACTAGAAAAAATTCTGATCTCTCTCTAGGAAGAACATTAATCACCAGAGTCATTATGACATTTTTATTGTTGCCGAAAATTGCTGGAGGCCAGGAAGGAGGCAGCAAGTGTTTTTAAAACCCTTATGTACTTGCAAACATGATGCATTCACCTAAAGTCAGCACCCAGTGGGTCACACTGGTTGCACCGCCCTAGAGCTGGCCCTTCTCAAGGGTCCTGTGACCTCAGTGACTGTTGTTCTAGGGTGTGCTGCTTCATAGGCCTGCCCGCAAGACTGGAGGTGAACTTCAGTATGTATAGAGGTGGACAAGCCTTGAAGGTTAACCTATACTTGTCCTGATAGGGTCCACCTGCTGGTGCAAAGACACCAGGACTTCTAAGGTGTTGCGAAGCCTTCTAAGGTCTAGCATGTGATTGTGCTCTCACAGGAGAGTGGTCTGGTGGGCTGGTTATTAGAACTGAACCTGGTTCCCAGTTCCAAATTCAGCAGCTCTGACCATAGTGCCACATCCTCTCCCCCACTGAACACCGCACTGCCCCACTGAGAAAAACTCCCACTGTCTAAAACTACAACCGAATTGTTGCCCGCTATAAACACCTGGATGCGGCTCAATTTAAATTACGCACTAGGCAAGAGCCATATGTGGCCTACAACAAAAAAAAAGTAACAACATCCTGGAAAAAGCAAACACTTATAGGGAATGCAAAATTTAGCAAACCATGGGAAATGTAAGCAGGAACAACATGGTTACCTTAATGTTTTTACACTCACTATTCAGAAATCAGTGAGTGTTTTTGCCTGAAAGTTAAGGACAAGACTACAGGGCCATGAATGGACCCATTTCAATGGCCATTGCTTATATCCTTACAAAACGTAAGCAGGATGGTAAAAAGACCACATCCCTGGACGCGGAGCTGCAGCACACATTTTGTTTTCCAATCCACACATTGCAGTACCTCCAGGATTGGTGCACTAGTTCCAAGTCCAGGGAAAACAAAGACAAGAAAACAAAAATAGCGCTTCACTGGTAAACTCTGTAAAAGTGGCGCTAATGTGTTTCCGTGTGAATAAAATCAGTTTGGTCAGTTTGCTACCACTCTGGCTTACTTTCTTTAGTTATTTATCTATTTTTCATATTTTTAGCCTTTTATTCCCAATGCTGCACTTTGGAATTAAAATGTCAGAAAAATACGACATTTCCAGCAAAAGCGTCTTTCTTTTTTGGATACATTTCACAGGGAAGCAAATAAAAGAAAGGAGAGGAAAGAGAGTGAGAACCCCGTCTTGAAGTCGCGGTTTTCATGGGCGTCCGCAGGGGGGGCAAGGAGGGTCGCTCCAGGGGGGGCAAGCGCCCCTCCTTGCCCCCCCTGCGAACGCCCATGGCAGTGCTCACTTTCCTTACTACTTCGGGGACAGAGAAAGGCCTGTCACCTTAAATGCTGCTTATTATCCAGCAATAAAAAACCTGGGAGTTCGATGTTCACTTCACAGCACATCTAGTTTAGAAGCTCTGTAGGTTTTAGGCCTCGCTCCGTAATCTCAGGGATGTTTCATTTTTTTTTTTTTTTTGTCCTCATCTCACCTTGGCAGGTACAAATGAACACTCGCAACCCACTATCCATCCTGGGCGCCCGGGTTGAAGTTCTTGCTGTACCCAGAGCCGACCCGGCTACACCTTTATTCCGGGACCAGGTGTAATCATTGGACAATTTCAGGGTTTCTTACCAGCCTCATTTCCTTGGCCCATTCCATCAAAGGTTGCCATACTGCGCTATTCCTATTGTGTGCTGTGCTGGTTTCTAAGTGTGCTGTTCTAAGTACAGATTGAAGCCATTTTTCGTGTAGGGGGGGGGTGACATCCTTCCAGACTTTACAGATTTCCCTACGTGCAATTAGAATAAGCGTGAAAAATAAAGCCACCTGTGTCTCCCTTAGCCCATTTAAGAGATCAATGTCCAGACCAAAGAAGACCCTTGCAACATTAAAACTAAGTTTCATCTTGAAGACACTCTCCAGTGTCTTCTCAATGGTGGCCCAAAAAGAGCCAATCCTAGGACACTCATAAAAGACATGGATATCATCGGCCTCTGGCGTGTCACATCTGGGGCATACAGAGGGTGGGTTGACAAATTTTGCGATTTTTTTAGGGGTGCAGTAAAGCCTATTTATAACATAATAGTGATTCTTTTTAAGACCCTTTGGAGAAGTTTTCCAGCCTATACCTGGTCCGTGGATCACCAGCTGTCTCTCTGCTAGTGCTGTCTCAGGGATTTCGTCAAGCGCCTCGCCGGACCCGCTCCGCGGGTCCCGCAGCGCTCTCTGCTTTGGGAAGCCTTTGCCCACCGGGGAACTCTGCCTGTGAGGAGCGCGGGGTAGGCGGAAGGCCAGGCGGGGCTGCGAGCACAGGCAGGGACTCCAGTGTCCAGGAGTCCCTGCGCGCCCAATCTGTGACACCTGGGCTGCTCTCCCCGCTGGCCACGCCCCCCGCCGACGGAGTCAAAACCAGTCCCTGTTTCAAGCTCACCGGGACCCTTTGGAGAAGTTTTCCAGCCTATACCTGGTCCGTGGATCACCAGCTGTCTCTCTGCTAGTGCTGTCTCGGGGATTTCGTCAAGCGCCTCGCCGGACCCGCTCCGCGGGTCCCGCAGCGCTCTCTGCTTTGGGAAGCCTTTGCCCACCGGGGAACTCTGCCTGTGAGGAGCGCGGGGTAGGCGGAAGGCCAGGCGGGGCTGCGAGCACAGGCAGGGACTCCAGTGTCCAGGAGTCCCTGCGCGCCCAATCTGTGACACCTGGGCTGCTCTCCCCGCTGGCCACGCCCACCCGCCTATCAGCCTACGACTCACCTGCACCACCACTCTTAAGGGTTCCCAACATCCGCCTCGCGGGAGCGAGCGGGAGCGTGCCGGGAGAAGCCCGGGACAAGGGCGGGACCGTCTGTGGCCGTCCGGGGCCGAAGGAGGCTGGGCTGGGCCCACTCCCTTTCGCCTGCATCGCTCTGATACCATTCGAATCAAGGACCAGGCACAGGTATGCCTTCACCAGCACTACATGAGACTCCATCAAGGGCGGGGGGAAGTAACACCGGGACATTGGACAATGACTTTAAATCTGCTAAGAGCGAGGGTGGAAAAGAAAGCTCCCTAGAGAGGCGAAGGGTAGAGCGACGCCGCTCCATTGAAACTATGAAAAGCAGACCTCTCAGCGATATAATCCCTTACCCAATTACCCAAGAGGAAGTCACTGATATTGATAGTCAGGATTCCCCAACCCAAGATGGTGTCCCCCTATTATTAAGAGATAACATCACTACCCCCGGCATACTGCCTGAACAGAGCACGGAGTTAACTCCATCTGCAATACCTACTAACATGGCTGTTGATCTGGTTACACAAACTCCTTCCCCAGGCAAAACCGGGAAAACGAAGCCCAAGCAAACTGTTGTGGTGGACTTCCATGGCCCCCCACCAAATAAGCGCAGAAGAAAGACCAGGGGGGGTCAGGGGAAAACCAAAATATCCCACTCAGATTTTGGCAAAAATCACAAGTTGTTACCGGCCCCCGACAAGGCCAGAGATAAAGCGCATATTGACACCGTTCCCAGGGACGCAAGCACCGTCACTTTGGTTACCAACAGTGATCTGGAGGTTAATCCCCCTTCCAAAGCTCCCTTTATTACATCTCTAGGGAGCTTAGAATTCCTACTTCGTTCACTCCTGCTGCCCATTAGCGAAAGCTTAAAAAAAGTTGAGATCAGGCTTACCATCTTAGAGGCAACTTTAAACACCTTGAATACCGCGGTGAGCAAGCAGACCAGGAATTTGGGGCCCACTCCACCTCTTGGAAATCCTCTCAGCGAAAAAAATCCTCCCTCTAATATAGGGGACTCACAGGGCCCCATTGCAGGAGCATTGAAGGGCACTGTGACTGCCCTTCCCTTGCAGCCACTTATGGCCATCCCTGTTAGGCACCCACGGAGCACCCCAAATACCACAAATCCACAAACAATAGACCCTGTCCCCCATAATCTAAAGTCAGGCATAAATCCGGAGTTCCCTTCAACTCCTAGAAATTTCTCTCCTCCCCCACGTTACCCTACCCAAAGAACACGGAGACCGGATCTGCCACCAGAGGCTAACAGCCTAATGGTGGTTCTAGCGGGTGCACCCACTCTGCAAAGGGGCGAAAACGAAGACTTCCAATCTCTTAAGAAGAAAGTCATCAAATGGCTGAATTGGAACAGACCCCTGCCGTCACATTTTAATAATGAGATTATAATGGTCAGAAGGGTGCCATGGGTGGGGAATACCAGGAAATCAATTATAGGGGACTATATAATGGTGACCTTCAGGGACCCTGGAACTGTTTTACACATTTGTGCAGGGTCAAATAGATCACTGGACTCTACCATACAGACCCTACCAGTGTCTTTCTTCTTTCCACCCATCCGCAAGCATCACGAGCTGCCGCAAGGCAATTGGACAAGGGTGGATCACAGGCCAAGACACAAAGAACATTTTCGACGCACAAACTACCAGCTACCTGAAACACCTTATTGCCATTTCAATCGTTTCAACTGCTTGAGTGGGCTTGATGGGGTGGATTGACTGCTCCCTACCAATCCTATTATTGTGGACAATGGCACTTGTGACACTCCTGAGATACCTGGACCCTCTATTGAATCTGCCCCCGAAGTAACAACTGGTGTAAATTCCCCCTCTAGCCCTCTCATCCCGGCAACTCCCGTTATGGAACATTTGAGATTAATCTCGTGGAATGTAGCCGGATTAGCAAATAAGCTGGCTGACCAAGACTAGGGAACTTACATTGAGACCGGGGACGTCTGTATGTTCCAGGAAACTTGAGCAAGGGAAGAACATGTGCAGCAAGGCTATCACTCATTTTACATCCCGGCCAGATGGGAGGGCAAAGGACGCCCTTCTGGTGGGCTTGTAACCTGGGTGGCGTCCCATCTAGGCTGTGAGGCCTCAAGGATACCAATCCCCTCCGATGATATCCTAGTGGTCCTATTGACATGGCCAAACCAAGCGAGACTCGCATTAATAAACATCTATGCTAGGCCAGCTGGAATTGCTAGGGAATCACCTACTATAGGTGAACTTTCGGAGTATTTGTCCGAAATGCCGGGAGATCTACCCTATGTAGTGGGAGGGGATTTAAACTCCCACTTCGAGCCGCTCCCAGGCCTTTTAGAGGGCTTTCCGACAGAAGAAGAGGCCAGGTGGTCAGTGCCCCCGGTAGAAGCTCCCCCTCCGAAGGCATGGACTCCTGTAGCACTCCAGATCACAGCTCTTGCCCTCAAGTTTGGAATTAGAGCCTGTAACGGGCGTGTTAGATCTGACATACCAAGCAGAACCACATACAATAGAGTGGGAAGGGAATCTCGGCTGGATTATGTCTTGGTACAGGTAGCGAACTGGCCAGCTATTCGGGACTTCAGGGTAAGGGAAAGACTGGATAGTGATCACAATGCCCTTGAACTAGATCTCACCCATCCCGGCCACCAAACATGTATAATGTCTGGGGAGGGGAGCAAACCTGAACTTCTGCTGGAAAACAACAGCAGAAGAATCAGGTGGGAACAACTGGTAGCGAGGGATGGGAAACTTCCCAGGCTCTATGCAGGACTGATCCCCTCTTTAGAAATCATGGGAGATCTATCCACCGGGGTGGCCAACAAAGATTCACAGGCCAAATTATATCAGGCTCATGAGGGTCTTATAAAGGCCGCTGCCCCCATCCTCTTTAATGATGTAAAGAATCCAAGAAGGAGGCAGCCACAAAAATCCTCATGGTATAATATAGCCTGTAGAAGGGCAAAGGGGGAACTCCTTAGATCCATCAAGGAGGGTCTAGGTGGAGAGCAGTTAAAAGAAAGGAGATGGGCATATAAAAAACTAACTGCCCAGGCTAAAAAAGAATGGGAGGAGAACCAATGGGAGGAGCTTAATAAGTCCTTAGCTACAAAGGACCATCGGATGTTTTGGAGACTCGTAAATGGGGGGTCGGGGAATCTCCATTCTGCAATCCAGCCAAACATAGCACCAGCGGCCTGACAGGCTCATTTTCAATCCCTTTATAGTTCCGAGCCGGGAGAACCTACCAACGAATTTAGAGTTGCCTGGCCTGACTATGAGGGGGATCTAATAAGACTGGACGAGGTTAAGTCTGCAATTGCAGGACTTACTTCGGGAAAGGCGCCAGGATTGGACGGCCTACCCGGGGATCTGTTCAAGCAGGAGCCCAATATCTGGGCCCCCTACTTGGTTACTCTTTTTAATGGAGTTCTCAGTGGGATGGACATCCCCAGTACTTGGTTGGGGGCGGAGGTGGTCCCTATATTCAAAAAGGGCTCGCCTCTTCTTCCAGCCAACTACAGACCAATTAGTCTGATTGATGTGCCACAGAAGTTGTTTGGGAGGGTACTGCTGAACTGCCTTCAGGATTGGGCAGAAGAGATGGGGGTTCTTAGTCCGTACCAGGCGGGCTTTAGAAAGGGAGTCTCCACAGTGGACCAGGTCTTTAGATTAAACATTATTTACTGGAGGGCGGCGATATTCGAGGGCGGCAGCCTATACACTATCTTTGTGGATCTCCGTGCCGCCTTCGACCTAGTGCCGAGAGGGAAACTATGGAGTGTTTTGGGTGAGATGGGCGTCCCACCGGACATCCTGATAATCCTACAGAGACTACACCAAAACAACTATGCCCGAGTGAGGTGTGGGAGGTCCGGGGCATTAACGGACAGATTCCCCGTTGACCGAGGGGTTAGGCAGGGTTGTGTGCTGGCACCGACCCTGTTTTGCCTCTTCGTCAACGAGGTAATCGCCCATTTAAATGCCATTGAATACACTGACGCCCCCAAACTGAATGGCAGCAGGGTGCCGGCAATCATGTTTGCGGATGACACCCTGCTGCTGTCCAAAACTCCTATGGGGATACAGAGGGTCCTAGACTCATTCGTGTCCTTCTGTACCGACCGGGGTTTAGAAATCAACGCAACCAAAACTAAGTTTATGGTACTGAACCCAAGGCAAAAACTGCGGCCGAATCCGTTATTGGGAGCCTCCCGGCTTGAGAGATTTTCCACCTTTGAATATCTTGGTGTAACTCTCAATGAATCTATGACTTGGGGACCACACCAGAATAGGGCTAATCTCAAACTGGTACTGACCACAGGGGGTATCACCAGGATGATGAATGGCTCCACATACCGTCCGTTGGGGCCGCTCATCCAGATTTATAAGGTACAGGCGAGGGGTGCTACTATGGTGCGGAATTGTGGGGACACATACCCTGCCGCAGCTTGGCAACAACCGAGAATAATTTTATTAGGCAGATAGTCGCACTTCCGCCTAGCACCCCCCTCCTCCCCCTGAGGCTGGATCTGGGTCTACGACCAATAGTGGACGAACTAGGGTTGAGACCCATAGCCTTTTGGCGAAGGCTATGGAGCAGTGAAGAACTTCTTACCTACAGGGCAGAATTGATGGAGCTTTTATCCCACCCGAAAGCACTATCGATCCCCTGGATAAAATATATCCACAAATCCTGTATGACCCTAGGGTTCCCTGACCTCTGGTCTAATCCCGCAGATGCTTCACTAAACATCTCTAAGAGAGCTCTGGCCGCTGCTTACCATGAACACAAATTAGTCATGACCCTGGATAGCCAGGGTGAAGGGTCACTTACCTCGACATTTGTGCAAAGTAAAGACTCATACAGGCTGGAGAGGGTCCTTGATGATATTTCCCCCGTGCTGGCCAGGAAGCTGTTTCTCCAATGGAGATATGGTACACTGCCCTTACGATCTTTTACCAGCTCCTGGTCAGCACCCCCTTCGACAAAACAGTGCCCGGCCTGTGCAGGTGCGGATGAAACCGATTTACATGTGGTTATGTTTTGCCCAGTATATAACGCAGCGAGGAAGTATTGGCTCCGACCTTTGATCAGAAATCTGGGTTGCAGGGAGTACCTCCCAATGTACAGAATTTTAAAAACGGACGTTTCAACCTTAACTGTGTTTGCAATAACAAAACTTCTCATCAATGTGTGGCACACTCGCACCCGTATTCTGAAGACCCAGGCTCCCTCATAATGTAAAGGCCCATAGTTTTATAAATGTAATTTTATTAGTACTTAATTTTAAGGTTTTTATTGAATAAGTATGTATTGACTGATTATGTATGATGATTTTACAGTGATTAGTGTATGTTTTATTGTACATCTTTGTTGATGGCCAGTGGCCGAAATAAAGATTTGATACGAAATAGATTCTTTTTAAGGGAAGCGGATTTAACGAATCTATATAAATATTGAAGGGAGAAATTATATAGATCAGCTGAGGATGCCTCTAAGACAGAAAGTCTCCAAACTTGATGTAATGGTGGAGCTCGAATTTCCTCTGCCTCAACCAGCTTCCTATACAAAAAACCCACTTCTTTCTTCCTCTGAGTTGGAGCCGAAAGTGCAAACTCAATGTCCCAGTTTCCACCAGTGTTATTTTTCTCAGAGGAATACCACGAACAGAGTTGAATATATTTAAATTTTGAAAAGGAGTCCCCAATCCTAGACCGCAACAACTCCCAAGGATGTACCCCCTCTGATGATATTAGGTCTGACCAGATTGTTATTCCCGCACTCCTGACTGATAGAGAGAGGCTATCCTGGAGACATTGCGGAGTACCCGGGGAGTCCCATATAGGGGCAAGATCTGAATAATATTTTATACCCCAATACCCCTTAACTCTGTTCCAAAGAATCAAGGCCGATTTCAATACCTTGAGGCGAACCTTCTTGTAAAATCTTTGCGCACCAAACTTATATAAAAAACCAGGGCCACCCCCTTCCTGATCCAACATTGTATTCAAAATCTGCCCCCAATGAAAGTTGTCTAGACTACTTAAAAGTGTGTGGACGTTTTTTAGCTGGAAAGTAAAAGCATACCACGCAATGTCCGGGAGTGCCAACCCCCCCTTTATCAGTCTTCTTTTCAGTTTTTTCCAGGACATCCGGGCATTCTTATTTGCCCAGATAAAACTACCTATCTTCCCCTGGATCTTCCTTAAGATTTTATCCAGGGATGTTTCATTTTAACCCAACAATGCAGACGAGAAGTTTAGAAGAGCCTGAACGAACTATGGCTACCAAAGTACTGGTGAAACATTACCAAAAAAAAATACTATGAAAAATGCATACGCTTTTATTGTGGGAATTGCAGCTATGGTAATGTAAATAGCAATTCACTTGAAAACTGGATCGAATAAACACTGAGATACTAACAAATGCAATGCATTTTTTGTGTATTATAGAAATTACTAAATTTACTCAATGCCTTCAACTTCAAATACAGAAAGGCATTTCATTTTCACTTGAGTGCTATGGAAAGACCAAAAAGTCCTCTCAGTGTAGGTTACATTTTTTTTTTTAATGAAATTAAGATCTTTTTGAGTCAAAGGTTAGTGGTTATGGCAGTGGTGTTTTTGTTTATTTGTGCCTCTGCAGTTTGTTGCTGTGGTGCATGAACAAACCAATGTACTAGCCCACCACAGATTATAGTGAGCAATGCCATCACTGCAGCACAAGTAGACAAAAGGAGTGAGCAAGAAAAGGTGTAGGAGGAATCAAGGGAGAGGGGAGAGGACAAAACTTGGTAAGAAATCATGAGAGAAAGAAAGTAAGGATGGAGGAGTGAGAGAGAGAGAAAGTCTGCAACAAAAGTAAGAAGTGAAGTAGTTAAAGTAAGAAGGTGAACTAATAAAAATAGGAAATTGAGTGGAAAAGAGCCATATAGAACAGGAAAGTGGATGGAGGGGAGACAGATGAACAGAGAATACTGGGGAGAGAATAAAAGTTAAGGAGAAAAAGCGAGCAGAGAGAACAGTGCGAGAAAGGAGAAGAATGGATAGAAGAGCAAGGAAGAAGGGTGCAGATAAGATAAAGGAAGAGGAGGTAGAGCAAACAGTGAGAGAAGTTTGAGAAAGGAAGAGCGGATGGGAGGGGAAGAGAGAGCAAGTGAGAAAATGGGATGAGGGAAATCGGACAAAAAGAGTGGGGAGAACTACAACGGCTTCAGTGCATCCAGCTTGTTCTGGTTAGCAAGTGTGCCGATCTCTCAAAGTGGCATTTATTTCCATTATCTGAAGTTGCACTGTGTAAAGCACTGCTCCCTTACCCTGTTACCTAAGTTTAAACCATCACCTTGCAATGCTAGGACAGAACTAATGGGAAGATTAGCACATATTTAGTGATTGTGGTGGCCTGTAATAGAACAGCACTGTTTTTCTCTTGCCTGCTGTGCATTGCACCCCTCTCGTTTTGTCACCATACTGCATAAATTATTTCAACATTTTCAAAGGGCAGGGGACACAAACTCAAATGGTCTCTAAACAACATCACTCTGTTTTTGCTTCAGAACAAACTATTTTATAAATTCAGGCTAATCTTATTGAAAGAAGGATTTAAGGTATCGCCCTTAAATGAGCAAATGAAAGATGTTGATCTCTGTTATGGACGTTTCTAGACCATTACATTGCACAAAAAAGTCTCATTTCTATAATGTATCCCAATGTGGGTGAGATAATGCATTTGTTCTTGCAATGAAGTATCGCTCATAGTGTGACTTATGGCATTGGAATGTCACTCATGAGGACACTGAAAACATTCAAATGAGGCTTATGAGGCAGCAGAAAACTTGGCAGCTATGGCTGAGGGTTCTACTTTGCAGCAATCGCACTGTCTTCAATCTGCACACAATTGTGTCAGCTTCACAAGTAAAGCTAGTACAGCTGAGAGCTCTGCATTGCAGTGAGTCGCTGTCTGCAGTACTATTCGGTGCTTTGTAAGCATTTTTAAGATCTTAGAGTTTCTTGTTGCTCAAATGGGTGTAGTTTCTGTTGTTTAAACATTTCCCTCGTATTCCTTGATTTTGCTTGCGAGAAAGTGTCACTCATATTCCCTGACTGTCACTCATAATTACACTGGAATTATGAAAATGTCACACATAAGCAGTCTGAAACCTTGGCAGCTATAGTTGTACTGCGTGTGACTTAGCCCGGCATCTGCACACATGTCATTCAACGTACTGGTTGTTCCGTCTTGCCTCTTTTTTTTTTTTTACACACTGCACTGTAACTAAATGAAAATTAATCCACCATGTCTATTTGTAGAGGGAAAGAAACATGTGGTATTATGGGTCGGGGATACCTGATACATATCCATGGGTTGCTTTCAGTGTAAGTTAGCTGAGCCATCCGTTTCTAAAGAGCTGGGGAGGGAAAGGCTAAAAACATAATGAAAACTGAACATAATATGGATACTTACTGCTGAAAGCCCTTTATGTAATATATGTATTTTTTGGGTCTAGTTTACATGATTTAGATTGCCAAATCTTTGCTTGACCTCTTACTCTGTTTTCATCCATCCAAATGTACTCTTAAATGACAGTGCTACAAAAATACAGAAACACACTCTTAAATATGCATATTAATGAGGCTCCAACACAATCAATCATTCTCAGGACTTATGTAATGATTCAACAATATTTTTAAGGATAAAATCCTAAAAATGTGGTCCAGTTTCAATTCGACTGCAACGGTTTGTGGAAGCTCAGGGGGTCAAGTTGCTTCATATAAGCCTAGATTATATTTGATGGAATATCCTCCTATAACTACAGACACATCGGGATCCCCCATGAATACTGTTTAATCAGGCTCACCTTCCGACCCTTGAACTCCTGGGGGCATATTCACAAGCCCCTATCACAACCACAACGTCACTTTCAGTGATGTTGTGATGGCGATATGGGCCTCGCCTAATTCCTTAATTAATTAATGTGGCTTAACGCTGCCTTGTAAATAAGGCCCTCTTTCACGCTGTGTTTAGCGTGAAAGGGGCGTGCAATGGGTGTTGTGGTGGGCGTTCCACCGCAACACCCATTGATTTCGAAGCTGCCCCCTATTCACAAGGGCAGCGTAAATAGGAGGTAGCACCAAAATTAAGTCTTAAGTTTGTGAAACAAGGAGAAATGTTTTATTTCTCCTCGTTTTTGCTTATTCCATGAGTGCTGCCTTGTGCAGTACACATCGAAAAAGCAAAATTCCATTGTTTGCTTATGTATAGGAAGGCGACCCTTCCTGTACATAAACAAACCTTTGTAAAACATGCAGTTCTGTAACTTACGTGTGTGCTGAATGAAGCAGCACTTATGTAAGTTACAAACTGGCATTTTAGGTTTGTTTATGTGCACATTACCAAACCTCCCTGCTTGCAGAATCCTTTGCACTCTTGGTGCAAGGCTGCCTGCATTGGCGCTAAGTTGTGAAACTTAGCGCCATCGCAGGGGGAAACGCAAGGCTGCACCATATCCTTGTGAATATGGTGCAGCCTTGTGTTTCCGAAGTGGCGGAGAGAGGCGTTTTTATTTATTTGTTTATATTTATATGGCGCACAGCTACCCAACAAAGGGTTTCCCTGCGCAGCAGATCCCAATGTCAATGCGGTTACAGAAAACTAGATGTTAAATAGCCATGTTTTTAAGGCTTTTCTGAATTTGATGTAACTCGGCTCAGACCGCAATGTATGAGGCATTGAATTCCAAAGTGAGGGTCCTAGGAGTGAAAAGGACTTGCCACCCATACGTGACAGCTTGATCTTCGGAATTTCGAAATGATTTGCCGTGGAAGACCGAAGAGATCTGGAAGGTCGATAGGGGCGCACCAGGTTTTGCAGATATTTTGGAGCGGTATTAGTGGAAATCCTATGCATAAAGCATAGGGATTTAAATTTGACTCGATTCTCAATTTTTAGCCAGTGTAACTTCCTGATATATTTAGTGGTTGGAGTAGAGATGGGAATTTTCCAGAGTAGTCTGGCTGCTGCATTTTGTACTGACTGTAACCTGCGGACAGTGGCTTTATTAGCCCCCAGGTACAGGACGTTGCCATAATCTAGCCTAGATGTTATGAGGGCGTTGACAACTGTTTTCTTGGTGTTTTCAGGCAGCATCCAACAGATCTTTTTTAGCCATTTTAATATGGCGAAGCAGGTGGCCGAAGTCTTTACTGCTTGCTGGTGTAGACTGAGTGAGTCGTCAATAATGACGCCCAAGTTGCGGGCATGGGTGACAGGGGTAGGGGGGGGTGCCCATATCAGTTGGCCAGTGTTGGGGTCCCCAAAGTTCTTTATTTTTGCCCAACACGATTAACTCGGTTTTTTCGCCGTTTAGTTTTAGGAAGTTTTTTTGCATCCATTCAGCGATTTTACTAAGTCCGAGTTGTAGGGAAGAAGAACTGTCTAAAGCTGATAAAGAAAAGAGCAGCTGAGAGTCATCAGCGTAAGAAAACATTAAAAGCCCTGTTTCCTCCACTATCTTGGCCAAGGGACTCATATATACGTTGAAAAGCAACGGGCTAAGAATGGAGCCCTGTGGTACTCCGTGTTTAAATGTCATGGTATCAGAGCAGGCAGTTTGTGAAAAGACCTGGAATGTGCGGTTATCCACTAATGATCTGATCCAATTGAGAGCCGTACCACGGATGCCCAGAGAGTGGAGTGTCTAGGCAAGGACCGCATGCGACACGGTGTCGAATGCCGCACTGAGGTCGAGGAGCACAAGTGCCACTGTTTTGCCCTTGTCGACCATACGACAGATATTTTCGGTTACCCCCAACAAGGTAGTCTCTGTGGAAAAACCTACACAGAATCCCGACTGGTGGGATGGTAACAGGTCATGAATAGTGATAAAATCCGTAAGGCAACGATGTACATGCTTCTCTAATATTTTTGCAAAGATGGGCAGCAAGGATATTGGGCGGAAGTTAGCTGGTAAATTGGGGTCTGCGCCAGCTTTCTTCAAAAGCGGATGAATCATTGCATGCTTCCATTCATCGGGTACAGTTTGTTCCAGTAACGAAGCATTGAGAGGATCAGTAATAGTAGCTAAAACGTTGCTGTTAAGTTGCTTTAAAACTGAGCATGGCAATGGGTTTTTAGGTGAGCCAGATTTAATAGTTTTTAGCAGCCTTTGAACCATATCAGGATTCAGCAAGGGCCAACTATCAAGTGTGGCAGAAAATGCATCAGCCAGAGTAGGGCAATCAGGAGTACCTATGGCCTTACCTGGAAGAGGTGATGCACAATTAGAGGTAGCTTCAGAGGTTGAATCATGTTTATTAGAAGTTTGGTTAATATCTTGGTGAATTTTGTCGACTTTGTTGATAAAGAAGGCAGCTAACAGGTCACATTGTGTTTTGTTAAGTTGCGGTGGAAGTTGAGATGTATTGGAGCCAGCCAGCTCTTTTACTAACTTGAAAAGTGTTTTGGAGTGGTCTAAAGCATTAGTGATTTTAGTGCAGATGAATTCTGCTTTAGCTTTGCTACACTGCTTTTGGTATGTTATTAACTGAATTTTATATTTTTCCTTGTCTGCAGGCGAGTAACTCCTCCTCCATTGACGTTCCAAATTTTTACATCTAGTTTTTTCATTTTGTAAAATATCATTGAACCAGGGTGCAGGAGAGCGGTGGGTATTTAGTTTTAGCTTTGTTTTGGGCAGGGTGGAATCAATGGCTGCAAAAAGCCAATTTTGTACTGTAGAGGAAAGCTGTTGGACAGTAGTCTTAGTACAAGGACGATGTTCTTCCAGGAGGGCGTTGAGACTATCAATGTCCAGTTGTTTCCATTTTCTTATAAACTGAGTGGGTAAGGGTGTGTTGTCTTTATTTGTTAGATCAACCTGAAGAGCAAATTTAATCAAATAGTGATCGGACCAGGGCAAAGGCTGGGCAGAATGCGTCACAATATTGTTGAGATTAGAGAAAATAGGATCTAACAGGTGTCCAGCACGGTGTGTAGGCCCGGAGTTCTTTAAGGTTAAATTGAGAGCTGCTAAGTCATTAATAAAATCTTTGGCCAGAGAGCATTCCTCATCCTCTAGATGCAAGTTTATATCGCCTAGGATTGTGAAATTGGCAGTTCTCATGACTAACGGTCCGATAAGTTCGGACATATTAGTCACCCATTTAGATGCTGCCCCCGGAGGCCGATAAACAAGGACTCCGGATAGGGTGAAATTGGGGGCTAGTGTGAGTTTGAAGGTCGCCGCTTCACAACCACCACATGAACGAGGTTTACATTCGCAGTTAAATTTTTTTTTGAAGATGATAGCAATTCCTCCGCCAGGTTTCTTATCCCTGTCAAGTCTAGTAATAGCGTAAGAGTCCGGAAGTGCCATTGCTATGTCTGGACCTGAACTCTCTTTGAGCCATGTTTCTGTTATAAACAATGCGTCGGGTGCTTCATCTAAAAGCAGGTTAAAAATTTCTGTTTTATGCATTGATAAAGAGCGACTATTGAGGCTAATGAAGAAAAATGATTTTGACTTTGATTTTGGATGGTTCTTGATGGAATCAGTCAGCGTGGATTTGATCCCTACCGGGTCAATGTGTAATTGGCAGGTTTGACAGGAATCCTTCTCCCACCCCAATTTTAACAACCTGCAGGAGGGTTTTATTGCCGGTTGTAGAGCCTTCAAGTAGGCTGACGTATATTTGATGTATGGGGATTCTATAGAATTTATTGCTACATCGGCTGTGGGAGGTACCTGTACAAGGTCGGAGACCGAGCCATATGGTGATGCCACAGCCCTGAGGCACGTCCGAGGCGCGGACGGGTGCAGACGGGCTGACTCTGGCGCTGAGGAGGCGCGTCCGCAAATGCGACCGCTAGCGCGGAGAACAACCGTTTCCTTAAATACAGGACACTAGAGCGCTCTCACCGCTCTCGCCCCCTCACTCAAGATGGCCGCCGTAGATGATGTAATCACTAACCCTCTATCTACAGCCCTAAAATCGGCTGGGACCGTCAGAACAAGGCGAAAATAGTGGCAAGTGAGTGCCAAGTATGCTGAGTGCAAACAGTATGTAAATTCAACAATTTAAAATTCGTCGTTTTAAAAATCTAACAAGTTGCACGCAGTAGCTCGAATAGCTCCTTGCGTGATCAGAGGTCAAGCATATTGTAAGCAAAGCGCTGGGATCTCCAAGAAGGCTAATGCCTCTCTCCACCACTTCTTTGTGAATATCCCCCCTAGTTTTTACATTTTGCTATAGCTTTTGTGACCTTAAAACTCTCGGAAATTTGTAATACGTCTCTGGCCACTGCTGAACTTCTGCCAAGATGGAAACATGCTTTTATTAAAACATCTGTGGATATGACTATCCTCTCTACTTTCAGACCTATTTCTTTATCAACATTCCATACTGAGCTATTTGAAAAGTTTGTTAACTGTCAGTTAGAGTGACCAACCGTCCGTAAATTTCACGGACCATCCGAAATTTCGGTGTAATGTCCGTTGTCCGTAATCATTCCTTTTACGTGCACCTTTTGTCTGTAATTTTGGAGATCAATTACAGCGAGCTGTGCTAGTCCCCTGAGAAGCGCCAGGAGATTACAAGTTGGCAGGGGCCAGGTCGCACTGCTGATTTCCAGAGGCTGCAGCAGTCGCTCACTGAGCTCGCACAGACTGTAGACAGACCCATTGTCATTCTGAGAGAGGCTGATTATCCTCTCTCGAATGACAATGTGCCACCTGTCTTTAGCATATCGTGTGAGTGAATGCCTTGGAGGCCAGTGACTCACTTGAAGTCAGGTAGATCATAGTTGGTGATTACAGAGTAGCTTTCCCCAAACAGAGTACTGTGGGGAACTTGAGGCCTTGTGTAATTTGCCAATTTTGTTGACTGAGAGTGAGGGACAGGAGCTGTGACGGGGCAGTCGCTGTGACGGGGTGTAGTGTAGTTCCTATAATCCCAATAGGCTCTGCACATTGGAATAATAAACCCAAGATTAGACGTAGGACTCAGGTCCACTAGGTCTCTACCGAATATACTAGACTTAATATGAGTGCCAGCTAGCTCAGAGGTCACTAGAAACATTCTCGAATTCACAAGGGATTAGTTTCTGACAACCGCATAAACATGACAACTTTGTTTCCCCAAGATAAAACGTAACTTCAGAGTCGTGGAAACAATAGATAGATATTTCACCCAGTCAATCGTGCATGCTTTGTTTCACCAGAGGTGCAGAGAAAGTAGAAAGATGGACGTTTTCAATAAAAGGATTTATTGAACAGTCTTCTTTCTCAAGCATAAGAAATGAACTGCTACAATCGTAAAACTGGTTGTAAAATATAATGCATACAGTAGAAATAGTGTAATAAAATAATACCGTAAGAGCATTGTATGGTTCCTAAACCATAGATAAATACATACATAAATAACAGAGGCTAAAAGTACTCAACTGGTGCTTCTAAAATACGCCTACCCCGATCTACCTAACTTAAGCTTAGTACAAGGGAAGAAGTAGCATAAATGTAGTATTCTTTTGCCAAGAATCTGTCCAAGATTTCTCTAAGGGTCTAATCAGCTCCATAAATTAGTTTAGAATGAAGAAGCCTGGTCTCGGGACTCGATTTCCCAACAACGCACAAGGGTACCTTGGAAACACTGGAGCTGGATTTCTCGGCAGGATAAAAGACAGCATCTATCTCAGTGCATCTGCTGGAGGGTCGGCTTCCTTCGGCACTTGCTGCAGCAGGGCGCGTCGGGCAAGTAGATAGTCGAACTGCTCCAAACCACCATGTGTTTGCTTTGGCAAGTGTGGGCATATTTATAACTTGAAGGTGCCGGGTTTGACGCATGGTTGGACATAATAGCGTCATCAAAGAGTCTCAGTTCTTTGAAAACTCCATGAGTTCTTGGACAAATCAATATTCAAGCAAGGGGAAGTTCCTGACTGCTGAAGGCAGGTTTTTCCAAGAAATCGTTGTGGATTTTTCGAACTAGTGGAAGTAGCCCTGCCATATTTGGACTGCATGAGCTATGCCTAAATATGGTTATCATTTCTATGCCCATATAATGATATGGTGATTTATACCTTTATAAAGGCATGAATCGGGAAACTTACAATAGAGTCCTAAAATAATACATAACAAGGGCAGGGGAGGTGATTGGGCAGGACTGGAGAGGTGACGGGGCCAGGTGCGTAACACAGGCCCCCGTGGTGCGGGGACCACCGAGCTGCAGGCGACCCCCTCAGCACAGTACTCAGGCCTGAGACCTCTGGATTAAATCCAGAGTGGGCCCCTCTGTGTTCCTTGCAGGGGGTCCCCTCAACTTTTGTTACGCCACTGAATGGGTAGCCTCTTTGACCAAGACAGTCTCATCCTCTTTGATCAGCTTAAGACTCACTATTCCCTTCTGAATAATGACTGAATTACTTACTCACAACTGATGCATTGGTGGCTCATTCCTGAGGCTCGTGTGCAGGCAAGCTGACCTATGACCCCCTTAAAACTGACAATAAAAAGCTCATCCCTGAGACCTATCGCTGCCTGCACTCCACGCCTTGCAACATTAAGACTCCGGATCAACTCCAATGGGAATCAGAACTGTGCGGTTCTCTCTCAGGCAGAGAATGGGAGGACATATTCAACAGGGCACACCATACAGCTCATAACTCTGCTCACACTGAACTACATACAAAATCATCACGTACTGGTACTACAAGCCCACATGCATACAGCTTTGGAACACACAGAACAATGGCCGGTGCTGGAGGGTAATCCAGGGATGCTGCCCCACCTTTTATAGCGGTAATTGCAAACACAACAGTGATGGACAGAATGTGGATCAATGTCACACATTCACCCCAGTCCAAAGATCTGGGCCCAATTCCATCGTTTTTCCACTCCACACCACCCTGGGTTAGACAATGGCGATATGCAAATCAGCGCTGACCCTGTGCCCCATGGGAACAGTCCAGTCCGAACTACAAAAGCCATGTCCTTCCCAGAACGGAATCAAGCATCCGAGGACTGGCCCGGTTCTGTCCATCATTGTTGTGTTTGCAGCCCCACCTTTTATGACACTGCTCAAAGCTTACTCGATTTTGGGTGGAGGTCCTGGGTGACATCTACTGTGCCTTGAAAACTGAGATGCCAGGGTTCCCCGGTTACACCCTTTTAGGACTACCTAAAGCACTCACATTTCTCCTTCACTTCCCCAGATGAACACAGATATCTCTCGCCCTGAACGCCGTGCACATGCTGCTGCTGACAAACTGGGTCACAGACAAAATCCCAGATCATAGACAATGGCTCCTTCAGTTGTGGTGTCTCCTGGGTATGGAGAAGCTGTCGATGGCGATTTTAGGGAGTTGTCATACACAGTCTACCAGCGACTGTTGAGTTTATTTCCCTGCACCCATGAAGAGTCTGAGAGCACATGAACCAACTGGCCCTTTTGCTTGAATTGCTGCTCTTGATACTCATAGCCTTATGGTCTGGTTCACTGTTGGAAGGGGTAGGGGTGGGGGGGGGGTGGATAAGGGGGTTTCTCTGTCTTGGTTTTAATTGTGTTTTCCCGGGTTCAGTGTTATTAATTGGCCTGCAGTTCGACCTATCGAGCTCAGCTATTACTTGTCAAGTCAGCAATTAATTGATATCTGAGCCTGAAGACTGCTATACTCCCCTTGACACTATACAGTTTCTCTTCACACTACACAAAATACGCAGCCAGACCTTAGGGGTTGTAGGCGTCATCCTGTGTTACACTATTATTCTATTGCAATAATATATTTTTGTATCACTACTCTCTTTCTATCACATATCAGACCTCGCAGCCGCCCGGTCTGGGTTGTAGGCGGCTTGCTATGTAGTGGTGAATTCACTTGACTTGCCAATAAAAAGGAGATTTGATCCTAAAAAATGAGGCTAAGTTAAAACAAGAAACTAAAATGAATTATAAATGCAAGCCGCATAACACAAATACCAAATCAGCTGATACGTTCAATAAGGATTAAATAGAGGACTTCTTTATTAAAAAGGTCTTGTGATAACATGTTGAGGTCCATTATGAATGTCTTTCTCTTTAACTTTGGTCAGTGATTATTTTAGGACGTGTTGGACTAACTTGCTACAATATCAATAATAAAAATACTGTTCTATGTATTGTCCTGACACCTTCAACAAAGACTTGTAAAAGAATGATGTCATTTTTACGAGTAGCCATTCAATTGTAGTAACACCAAACACCTGTAATAAGAGCAACCGGCTCCATCAGAATTACAAGTTTTCTATGAACTCCGCAGGTCTAGTGTTTTTCACCCAGAAACTTCATTGGCCAAGATCAGTGGAATTGTCAGTACGCAATCATGGGTATAAACTGACATGAATTAATCCAGATACACTGGTTTTCTTTCATCATTCCCCAAAAAGATGTACTGGGGAGGATTTCCACCCCTCCACATCCCCAGTAACAGATGCATGTGGTATAGTGGCATTCCACATGTTCAGATCTGCCTTTCCACTGAATTTGTTTAATGATATTGAATTGTCTTAAATAAGCAACACATTTGTTTTAAATCATAGCAATATTCTAAGCAAGAGAGAAGGATATGGCGAAGTAGCCGACGTGCCAGAAAGAAAGGAAGGCCAACTGAAAAAAGGAAATATGGACAGCAGTGAATGCTAAGGACTTAGCCACGAATCTCCAATTAGCACACCTTTGAAGAATTTTATAGGTTGCATAAATTTAGCGGCTGCATAGTAGGAACATGATCTTTTACAATTTTCTATATTATTTTTCAACCTAAAGATTTAAAGGGTAATCTAGTACTGATTTAATACTGATGCCACTTAGATTATTACTTAATTACCAAAAGGCATGAGCTAATTACAGTTTTTGCAGCAATCATTGATCTTGAAAAGAAGACAAAAGCATAGTGTTGCATAATGCATATGTTTTTATATGCAGACCCTTGCATGTTGCCATATATGAAAGATTACTGTTGAAATTCATGCACCGAACTTTCAATTGTTGGATATACTGATTCTTCGGAACCCCCATATAAAACCATTTTTTTAGGAAAATATACATTTTTTCAAAAGGAAAAATATTAAGACCAAGGAAAAGAAGAAAGCACTCTGAAGAAATGTCTATGTAATAGAGTAAAAATACTTTGCATTGTTGTTCACAGATACTTGGGGGTAGGTGATGATACTCGTTTAAAGGGAAATAGAAGGTCAAAGAGCAAATTTTGCAAAGGTTCAAGGCAAAATCGTAAAATGTTTCTTTATGCTTTATCGTCATATTTCATGTTCAATGGCCATCTCAGGGTGAACAACTCTGCATCTTTGTAGGGTGGGCCTGCGGTTATATCACATCCTGCAAATTTAACGGCGTTTTAGTTTTGTTGCCACTAAGACACTTTACTGTGGATTTTAGTTTTGGTCATTTACTACTAGAGCACATTTTAGTCTTTTCTTGCTTTTCGTTAGCAGAGAGAACACTTTTTTTAACTCTAATTGTCCAGCTTTCCACCTTGCTTGCCTCCTAACATGGACGACACTAGAGTTGCCATTTGGGGTTTTGCGTCCCCAAGTGTTTTATCCTAAGACCATATGCAGACCGAGCCTGGGCAAATTTGGCATAGCTGCAGCAATGATGCTCCACTTGTAAACTAAAGGTGCACCTAAGACAAATCTGTCCGCATTCGTCTGCTCCCCGAAAGCAGACAGCTCCAGCCATACTGCTTCTATCACCTGAGGAAATAAGATAGGACCTACTTTGTCTCTAAACCGATTTTATTTTTTTAACTTCCTAGCCATGCTGTATATTTTGGTCCAAATTTACCCGACTTTCTGATGTCCCATATTCAATTCTCAAATAGTAAAATTATGTTATTGGACTTTAACATCAAGAACCAGCCACGGCCTGTGCAGGTAAAAGCGGTGGGGTGGTGGGGCTGGGTGGGGGGGATTTTGACGGACGATGATGAGGGAAAATGTATTATTTATTTAATTTCCCCTTGTCATCGTCCATTTAAATCCCCCCACCCGGCCCCACCACTTTTACCTGCTCGGGCCACGGCTGCAACCAACACCAAAGATCTCCTAGAATCCTGGGATGCTGTAGGTTTCAGATACTTAGTAAAGGGCACCATCAAGCAATGAACACACTTATTCTAGAGTTTAGTCAAAATAAATTGAACATGTGTTTAAAAGTTACACTGCTATCCTGGACAGTAAAGGGC
The DNA here is from genome assembly GCF_964261635.1 of Lissotriton helveticus. Taxonomy (NCBI): domain Eukaryota; kingdom Metazoa; phylum Chordata; class Amphibia; order Caudata; family Salamandridae; genus Lissotriton; species Lissotriton helveticus. The sequence goes on along the minus strand of NC_136063.1, from coordinate 777,307,629 downwards.
ACCATCAAGCAATGAACACACTTATTCTAGAGTTTAGTCAAAATAAATTGAACATGTGTTTAAAAGTTACACTGCTATCCTGGACATTCCAGTTGACAATGGAGTAATGTACTATTTTCTTCCTTCTAAATTATTATTATTATTATTATTATTATTATTATTATTAAATTACACTTGTATAGCGCTATCTACCCGGAGGCCTCGTAGCGCTCATGACTGACACTTTATCAGGGCAGATCAGCGTGCTTTTGCATACAAGTGTGTTTTAAGGGATTTCCTGAAGGAAAGATGGTTGGTGGTTTCCCGAAGGGATAAGGGAAGGGCGTTCCAGAGCCTGGCCGCGGTATGTGAAAAGGAGCGGCCGCCCCATCGAGCCTTCTTGACTCCGACGGAGGTGGCCGGCTGAAGGGAGCCAGAGCGGAGGGAACGCAAAGGGACATAGGGGGTGACCAAGGTCTGCAGAATAGCGGGGCCAGTGTGATGGAAGGCCTTGTGTAAAATACACATAGCCTTGAACTGTACTCTCGCTGCAATAGGGAGCCAGTGGAGTTCTCTTAAGGCATTCCTAGCTGACTGCCAGCGAGGAAGATTGTAGAGAAGGCGGGCCGCGCTGTTTTGGGTGACTTGGAGCTTTTGAATGACAAAGGAAGGGGCTCCCATAAAAAGAGCGTTCCCATAGTCCAGGCGCGATAATATCAGGGCCTGGACCAGGATCCTCTTGGCCTGAAAAGGAAGCAGGGGGAGCACCTTCCGCAGCATCCTCATCAACCCAAAACAGGTGGCTGCAATCTTAGTGGCTTGTACTGAGAAGTTCAAGGCTGGGGCGAACCAGATACCCAGGCTCTTTATCTGGGGCTTGGGAGTGGGGGGCTCACCCAGACATGGTGGCCAGATGGATGCAAAAGCGGAGGGGGAAGAATTCCCCAGCAGAATGACGTCCGTTTTCTCCCCATTAAGTTTTAAACAGGAGGATTGCATCCATCTGGCGACCGCCTCTAGACAGGGACCTAAGGTGTGGGACGAACCCTCCGCGTGGTCTAAAGAGACCACCAGTTGGGTATCGTCCGCGTAGGTGACAATACGCACACCGAAGGGTTGGACTATCCTGTCTAGAGGCTCCATATAAACATTAAACAGGGTGGGGCTCAGGGAGGAGCCCTGAGGAACCCCACACCTGAGAGAATGTTTAGGGGACACTGCCTCACCCTCAAAGACCTGGAAAAACCGGTCGGTCAAGAAGGACGTCAGCCATTCCAGGGCCGCGCCCGACACGCCCATGTCCGTCAGTCGTTGCAACAACGTGACATGGTTAACCGTGTCGAACGCGGCACTCAGATCCAATAGGATAATGGCGACTTTCCCACCCTGATCCAGCACAGCTCTTGCTTCTTCCGTGACCGCTAGAAGAGCAGTTTCTGTCCCATGTCGCGGACGAAACCCTGTCTGAGAGGCACGCAGGAGACTGTTTGACTCCAGATAGTTCGTTAAGGTGTTATTTACGTGCCTCTCAAGCAGTTTGCTCAACCAGGGGAGCAGGGAGATGGGGCGATAGTTTGCAAGGTTACTTTGGTCAAGATTGGGCTTTTTCAGCAGCGCTCTTACCATTGCGCACTTCCATGGCGGGGGAACGGATTTGGAGGAGATGGAGGTGTTAAGAACATCCAATATGATGGGGCGGATCATATCCATAGCCAATTTGAGAGTTTGTGGGGGTGCTGGATCATTGGGAGATCCAGAGGTGACTTTAGCAGTCAGATTATCTAGTGCCGGAGCATCCAAGAGGGGGATTGTGTCTAGCCTACAAGAGGCTAAGGCATCGGAGGTTGTGGGGGTGCAGGGTTCTAGCTCATTATTTGTATCCTCAAATGAGGAGTAAATTGTGAGAATCTTTTGGGAGAAAAAGTTGGCCAAATCGTTGCAGCGGTTTTGAGCACCCTCAGTATCGGGGCATTCGGCTGGAGGGGAACCGAGGGATTTCACAATTTTAAAAAATTTCCCTAGGGGCATTGGTGGCTGCTTGAATTCTGCTGTCGTAGAAGGAGGTTTGCGCTAGTTTTATCTCCTGTTTATAGAGCCTGATATTGGCTCTATATTCATCCTTCTTAGTTTGGGAATAGTCCTGTCTCCAGGCTCTCTCCTGCTTACGACAGGCTAATTTCATGCTCTTAAGTGCGGGGGTATACCATGGAGCAGCTTTTGTTTTTTTTGTAAAATTATTGTTTTGAGCAGGAAGAACCATATCAAGTGTGGAGGTGATCCAGCCGTCGAAATTGTTGGCTGCTATGTTGGCATGCATCACCTTCCCGGGGGGGGTCTCTAGCCAAAGCAGCTTCCCATGCAGGGAGGGAAAGAGAAGACCATTTCCTAGCTTGGTGTTTGGCGGGACAATGGGCAGAGGGGAGGGTGTTTGTGCGCCAGATGAAAGGTATCACAAAATGATCCGTCCAAGGTAAAGGGATGGGGGGCTCTACTGTAATGTCATTAATATTACTAAAGACGGTGTCGAGAAGATGACCTCTGTTGTGTGTTACATGGAATCCCTTTTGATAGAGGTCCAACGCTTGAAGATTAGCACGAAGCGAGTTAGCAGCAGTATCGAGAGGATCATCGAGGTGCAAGTTGAGATCCCCCAACAGGGTGAAATTAGGTGAAGATAAAACGACAATGGCAGCCAACTCAGTAATCTTAGTGATAAAATCACTGAGGGCGCCGGGGGGGCGGTAGATCAGAATGCCGGAAAAGGTGGTAGTGGGGGAGAGTTCTAGCGAAAATTGAAGACTTTCGCAGGTCGATGAGGTGAAGGGGGTGAATCGGCACTTATAACTGTCCCGATAAACAATAGCCAGTCCACCGCCTCTCCCAGTTTGGCGGTCCAGTCTCTTAAGAGTAAATCCTAGTGGAATGGCTCCGACAACGGCCGGGTCGTTGTCTGCCTGAAGCCATGTTTCTGTTAGGAAAAGGGCGTGGGGATTGAGCTCCTCAATCAGTAGGCGTAATTCGGTGTGGTGTTTATTAACAGACCTACAGTTTAGTAGGAACATTCTCCACTCCTGAACAGAGAGTGGATGTCGATTGACGCGGATTGAGGGACTCCAATTACAGTTTTTACACATAAATTCAGAGAGAGTAGGCAGGACCAAGTGATCCCAAGCCGGACTAGTAGCGTGACGTAGGGCATGGAGTGTGGAACAGTCATAGACCAGCGTGGGTGCAGCCACAGCCATGATAAGCAGATCTTACCACAGGTAGCAGGAAGCGTCTGGACGCGGACTGGCGCAGACTGGCTTCTCTCTGGCGCCTCTCCGGCGCGTCTACGGCGCTACCGCTGCGCGTCACCGCTGCGCGGATGAGCGAGGGACTAAGTAGGTTAGGCGGAGTGGGAGACTAGCGCGTCAACCCACCAAGTATGGCCGCCTCCAATGGAGCAACCAGGAAGTAGTGCTGCTTGCCTCCCTCCACAACAAACAGCACTGGTAGCTGCGGTGGACCGGGGAGTGAGCGAGCACACAGCAAGTAATCAATTAGACAATACACAAAGTATTTAAAAACGGTCTAAAAACAATTCTTAGCAGGAATACAAGAACACGCTTGTAGCAGTCCTACTTGCTACCAAGCGCCAGCGCGATAAATTTGTGAGTCAATTTCAAGCGCGCTTCAGGCCAGCCCTTTAGTAATCAGGGAGGAGTGGGAGACTAGCGCGTCAACCCACCAAGTATGGCCGCCTCCAATGGAGCAACCAGGAAGTAGTGCTGCTTGCCTCCCTCCACAACAAACAGCACTGGTAGCTGCGGTGGACCGGGGAGTGAGCGAGCACACAGCAAGTAATTAATTAGACAATACACAAAGTATTTAAAAACGGTCTAAAAACAATTCTTAGCAGGAATACAAGAACAAGCTTGTAGCAGTCCTACTTGCTACCAAGCGCCAGCGCGATAAATTTGTGTGTCAATTTCGAGCGCGCTTCAGGCCAGCCCTTTAGTAATCAGGGCGGAGTGGGAGACTAGCGCGTCAACCCACCAAGTATGGCCGCCTCCAATGGAGCAACCAGGAAGTAGTGCTGCTTGCCTCCCTCCACAACAAACAGCACTGGTAGCTGCGGTGGACCGGGGAGTGAGCGAGCACACAGCAAGTAATTAATTAGACAATACACAAAGTATTTAAAAACGGTCTAAAAACAATTCTTAGCAGGAATACAAGAACACGCTTGTAGCAGTCCTACTTGCTACCAAGCGCCAGCGCGATAAATTTGTGAGTCAAATTCTGCTAATTTTATTTTTAAGCAAACATATTTTTTGTAAACTAACTAAATACTGATGATTCCTTTAAATACTATAGTAAGAGAAAATAGTCTAAATGGTTGATTTGCGGTATGTTAATATCCACAATGATACACTTCAGCTACAGTCTAGATTGTTGTCAATGTACACCAGGCTGGACCTGTCTTCGATATTGATTGCATATGTGTGCCAATACTCAACGTGGAAAGGATAATTGCATATCCCCGAGGGTACCACTAGGTGCATGTGTCTGAGTGAATGATAATGCCCATGTGTTTGGACCACAGCTGGACACATACTGCATGGCTGTGCATTGTTTCCTCAGTTTGACACATAGTACCTACGTTTGGCATTTACTGAATCTATAAGAGCATGTCCCTGAGAGTAGCCCTGAATGTGAGTCTGGAGGATCTTATTCACAATTGTAAGCTGACAGTTGTTGTGTAGGTATACTAGTTTTTGCTATTCACAAACTCTGAGTGTAGTTTCATGTGTAGTATTATTATGACTGCGAAGAACTCAGTACAAGATAGGATATTCTCTGCTTTTCTTAAAGATATTACATGTAAAACTACACTCAAAGTTCATGAACAGAACAGAAAGAAATAGTAAAATTACACCAAAAAGAGATAAGTAAGTACGTTTACCTTTGTGATTAAGGCTGTTAGTAAAGGGTGTTATGCACTGGTTGGATTAGAGTTTGACAGTCAGTGAGTGTGTTCTTGGAACACAGTTGGACACCACTGCTCACTGTGCAACTCCCTCAAAGGATATGTGCTTGTCTCGGAGAGTAGACCTGAGTGTGTGTGAGTGCTGATGTCTGTGAGCTTGGACTACAGCTGGACACCCACAGTGTAGCTTTGGTTCTCATTATTAAAGACTAGCAGCCCGTCCCGACCTTGTCCGGAAGCTATCAGGCTTCCCGGACCCTCGCCCCACCCGACATTGTGCAGCAGTAGCCCGGCCCCCCTCCCGCCCCGACATTGTCAAGCAGCCCGGGCCCCCGCCCCCCCCCGTCCCGTCCCCCGCCCGCCCCGACCCCCGCCTGCCCCGACATTGTCAAGCAGCCTGGGCCCCCGCCTGCCCCGTCCCCCGCCCGGCCCCCGCCTGCCCCGACCCCCGCCTGCCCGGAGCCTTACCTAAGCTGCCGCTCCTCCCCCGCGTTCCTCATTTCACCGCTCCGCCGCTCCTCGCCGCTTACCGCTCCTCCCGCCTGTCCTCACCGCCATTCCGCCGTTCGTCACCGCTCCTCCCCCGCGCCATGTCTGCCGCTCCTCCTCGCGTTCCTAAACGCCGCTCCTCCCCGCGCTCCTGACGTCAGCACGCAGGTCGCGGCCGGCGCTACTTCGTAGGGACTACTTTTTTTTTTAATGTTAATTTTTTAAATAACGCATATTTTTATACTTTATATAGCCTATGCCCATCTGCACACCCTGACAATTACAATGATGTATCGGGTGTGTGGATTGGCACTGTGGTTCTCGAGTTTACCCGCCTCAAAGGTGCAAAGTTCTTCCTTTATAATAGTAGTATAGATATAGATAAGCACATTTGTTTGATGTGCTTACACTGTTTGTAACAAATATGAAAAGTGATACATTTTGGTCTCTCAAAACAAATCACATGGCTTCCACAATATTAACATGTTAATTAAAACAGTAACAGCTTTTTTATGGACTGGCATATTAGTAGAAGCTCCTTTCTTTTCAAGGTGCACTTTGAAAGTAAATGCCAAACTGATTCTTTTAATTAAGCCAACATATAAGGAGACGGTGGCTAACGTGCAGAGGCGCATTGAACATTATAAACTAGAAATAAATGAATCGGTTATAAATTAGAAATACTATTTAATTCTAGCTCCTAGCTTCTCTGTGATCAAGTGACAGAGAGGGGTTAATGATTGTCCATCACAAACCACTTATCTGGTCCAAAATTGCACCATCCAGCTACCACTTCAATGGATATATGATGGTGGGTATTTTCTCATAGCCTCATTCTGATTTCATAAACCGATTAATGTACCATGAACCAGGCTACAATCTTTCCTTCATTAGAAATATTTTTGTCATAGCCCTGTATAACCAAATCCTAACATAAGGAAATTGCTAATGAGAAACATCAATCACTGAGATGCCAGACAAGCAACAAACATGATATTGGAGTGACGGAAACTCTAAAGTCTCTAGGCTCCAATACATTTATTCTCGTATTCACTTAGTAGGATACAGATGGGAGTATATTTTTTACAGGTAGCATTGATACCACGGATATAGCATCAAACTTAAAGCTTGGATAAACAATTTACCTATAAGACTATTTAGTAATTTCGAAAGCAAAGACTTACAAATAAAAACAATCATCTGCTCCTTACCAAACCCACTCAGAGGGCAAAAAAGGGCATCATCTGATTTCCTGCAGTATTCAACAACTGTTAGTCCACCCATCTCAAAAACTGATAAAACAGATGTTTTCATTGACTCACTCCATCACAAAATATGCAGAGCATTCGAAGTTGCAACCTCAATCAAACTAAAAACAAAATTCAAAACCAGCCCAGAAGCGTACCAATAAATGTGTCACCGTGGACCTGGCCAACATGAAAATATTGTGTTGAAAACTTAAACCACTGTGGAGAGAAATCCAGGCAGCAGACAACAACGAGAAATGTTAAGCCCAGATGGTAATACCTAAGAGTATTTAGAAACCTGACTCAAGTAGGTAACAAACCACCCCAAAGAGAAATTATCCAAATATTTAAGGAGATTACATAGTCTAAGGTCTTAAAGTATTCTAATTTGAAATGAACACCTTAAAAATATGATGACTTTCCTTGGGTCTGAGAGATGCTGGAAGCTCTTCTATGAATATCAATGGAAGCTCCATCATCTACACAGCATTCTCACCATTTGGAATAATCATGGTTGAAATGGTAACCCAAAGCAGCCCTGGCATATTTTGTCAGCCCAGCCCTGTACATTGCATCGGAAGCAAGCGAGGCAAGTAAGCTGGAACATTATAAGAGGGTTTGGGGGGGTTATCCTCCCACAAGAAGATTTGGGCAAAAATGGCAAATCGGGGAAAAAAAAGGCAAAAAGGGAATCTCTGTTCGCCTCGTTGAGCCTAGCCGTGCCGTGCCGTGCTGTGCCTAACCACGCCCCACCAGACCAAGTGCAGAGATCGCTGAAGGACAGAGCGGAGTGGAGCAAACAGCGCGGGGACTCGGCGCATGAGAACACGGAGCAAGCCCTTGTCTGCCGGATTTTAGCGGCAGGCGGGCAAGCGGGATAACCGCCATAGACCTCCTCCCCAGCCGCGGATAACAGCGGAGCCCACGGGGAGTGGCAGGGAAAGACGAGGGGAGCGGGTGTGGGAGCGGGAGCAGCGCAAGCAGGAGGACTTGCCGAGCACGACGTGCCTCGGAATAAACAGCTGCTGCAGAGAACGCTACGGACCTCAAGCTCAAATACAGCCCCAAGCAGCCCCCTGACTTGCAGACTCGGACTATAAGCTGGATCAGCTGAGTCTGCAAGATAGTACATTGTGAAACTTCGGAGCCGGAAGCTGGCAACAAAGGGAGCGTAATTGACGCTTCAGCCCGCAAAAAGATTAAAAACCTACAGAGAAGTCGGAGAATTTAAATTCACCAGAAATATAAGTGGGGCAAGGCAGCAGGCGGAAGGCAACTAAGGCAGAACAGAGGTAAGTGAGCATCTTTTATCAAAAGTTATAATTAAGTGTTACCACCTTTAGTATAACAACAGTTTTTGCCTAGAAATGGCACCCAAAAGAGGCCAAAAATTACCGGATGAATTAAGAAGGAGTAAATCACTGGAGGGATCAAAATCTCTGGATGAAAGCCAGGAAAGCCATGCATCATCTATGGAAAATAGTAAAGGGAGACGAAAGAAAAGAAAAGTTAAAAGAGCAACGAAGAATGCCCAGAAGGCAAAAAGAGGTTGCAATCAAACAACTAATAAACAGAAAGAGAACACGGCAGCGTCAAAGTCCGTAAAGGAGTTTGTAGGCAAACACTATAAATCATTAAACCCAGCAATAACATCGGTTCTAGATGAAGAAATAGTGGAAATTGGCGGAGAAATTGGTGAAAATGTAGGCTTACCAGACGAAAATCAGAGACGGTCAAACAAAGGAGAATCCCAGGAAGAAGTCAACCCTGATAACGAGGAAGTTGGGGTGAACCGCAAATCTTTAAACCAGACACTGCAGAGCCAAAACCACCAAATCTCGGCGCCTCGCCTATCATCATCACCAAAGATGTTCTCACTGCTGTCACTAGGGATTGAGGATCACAGGGGAAACGAAGACCAGAATCAGAGCGTTATCTGGGGAGGTGCACCAGACCAATTCCAACAACACCAACCACTGCAAAAATCCCCAATACATCAAGAAAGCTTAAAGACAAGTTACCCAGCAATCCCAGTCAGAAATACGACTCAGGACTCGGTGCTCTCTGAAACTCCTACATCCTCACTGATGGAGTTAATCTTGTTAATGCAGAGAGCACTCCAAGGAATCCTGGAAGTAACTCTCTCAAACAACGGAGTGATGAAAGCACAGAAACAACATCTAAAGAAAATTGAAGAAGAACTCGGAGAAATAAAGAGCCAATTGCCAAGTAGGGTAATGCCAACAGATATAGCCCTACCAAATGAGGAAAGTGACAGGATAGTACTGGAAGAAGAAAGCTTGGTATCCCTTGAAAGATCAGCGAAACCCGCAGAACAAACAGCAAAGGATTCAGCAAAATCTATGGACAATGTGTATATTTCAAGAAGACCTATGCTGATAAAAAGGTGTGGAGGGTATATCACACTCGGGACCAGGAACAGGATAGGAAAAACCAGGCAAAAGAAACATGCAGGAATGAGAAAAGCGAAAGAAACAATGAAGGGGAGGAAGCAGTTAGGATTAAATGCCTCAGCCCTAACATTTATAACACATAGACCCACACAGGCAGAGGCAAAACCTCCTATGCCCCCTAAAACCCCGAGAGCATCAAAGAAAAAGCAGACTCACAGGGAGGCAACTGAGAACCCCCTCTCCACCCGCACGACGAGTCAAAGAGTAAGGTTAATGGAAGAACGGACCACTGAACAAAGGACTATAAGACCACAGATACACGAAGAACCCAATATGAGAAACAAAGGTCGGAAAGGAGGGAGAACAATCACCAGTCAACAGGTGAATGAAATAAACAAGAACTTATATGAGAGAGCTGATAACAAATGGTTATTCCTGGACCTGATACCAGCAGGGAGGATAGAGAAGCTGATAAGAAATACTAACCCCCCGAATAGGGCACAGATTTTGTCCGCATTTGCAAAATGCGGCAGTCTGAGGGGGATCGGTACTAAAGACCTCCAGCAGGTTGGTTTTGTAGAAAACAGGCAGGGAAAGGAAATAACAAAAATCACCCTATATTCAGACCTGGTAAAAAGGGCAATCCTGAAAGCCACAAATGAGATAATGCAACAGGGAATAAGGATTATCCCAGAGAGAGATATAAAAACCGCGAAAGATAACAACTTCTTAAAACAGCATGCCGGGCTTAAGAAGAGACAAGTGATTCTCTACAAAGAAACAAAAGGTGATCGAAGCTCGCTGAACATTGTAATTGACAACACAGGCAATGACTCCTCATGGGGTAACTGGTCGTTACATAGCACTCCCGCGGGGGAAAGCATTGAAAGAAATACAGTGGATACAGATGATGAAGGTGGTTTGAGTGATGTCGAATAGGAAGGAGGGGGTTGGCAAGAACTAGGTCTCTTATCCTGGAACGTAAATGGGCTAGGCAATGAACAAAAATGGGAATATATAAAGGAAACCATAAATAAAGTAGACATTGCCTGCCTGCAAGAGACCTGGTTACGCGACGATACCCCAACCCTTGACGGTTATGCCCAGATACATCAACCTGCCATAAAGAAAAATCGTGGGAGGCCCTCTGGGGGTCTGTTGACATTGGTATCAACAAAAGTAATGAGGGAAATAAAACTGTTGAATACAAAATGTAAATGGGTCCAATCGAGTAGGATTGAACTCATGACGGTGGATCTAAATTATAAAATGTTGATTTTATTGAATGTATACATGCAGTGGGAAAATGGGGAGGAGTATGAAAGGGAAATGAGGTTTTTTAAAGAGGATGTAGACAGTACTCTAGAAAATTATCCCGCTGACATAATAATGATATTGGGGGACTTCAATCACAAATTAAACCCAAAAAAGGCTGATATTTGGAATAGGGAACAGTTAGAGGTATACGGAATAAACCCGGCAAGGTTCCCAGCTGGGGAAACTTCGAAACAAGACCTTGATTTAATAAATACTTTAGGAGGCAGGGGTTTTCACTGCGTAAACGGAAGAACAGAGTCAGACATACCGGCAGGAAAAACGTTTATCCAAGGGCAACAGAAGTGCCCAATTGACTATATATTCCTACAGGCCTGGAATTTTCACCAGATTAGGAACTTCAAGCTAGTTCAAAAAGAGGTGAGCGATCACAAACTCCTACACATAGTAATATCGGGGGGTAGGAAATTACAGCGAGAAACAGTGATTCACCAGGAGGTTGAGTACCCCAAACAAGTGACGACACGTTTAACTGAGGAATATATGGAAAAACTGAAGGCTACGCAAACAAAAATGGCTCCTGAAAATTATGAGAACAAAAAACTGGAATGGTTTATTGTAAAATTAGAAGAAGTTGTTCAATGCCTAAAGATAAAATTAAAATGGGATAAGCCCATAAGGGTAAAACAAACAAACCGTGGTAAAGGGTTCTCTGTGGCGTGCCAAAATAAGAAAAGGGAGATAAGAGCAGCACAACGGAAACAAAAAAAGAACTTTACACAAGAGAGACAGGATCACCTAGTTCAGCAGAAAAAAGAATTCAAGCAAATGGTACTCGCTGCAAAAAGGTTACATAAAGAAAAATGCTGGTTAGAACTATTAGAAGCCATAGAGAATAAAAATCTAAGGCAATTCTGGCAACTAGTAAAGGCTGCAGCTGGAACAACAGAGGGTGAATTAAATTGTGTGGTGAGTGAGGCAGCATGGGACACGTATATAAGGGAATTGTACGGGGCAAGGACTCCTAGAGAGGAGATGGAGACCAAAACATGGCAAGATATCTCAGAAGACCTCCTAGTTAAATTTAATGAAGAACAAGTTGAGCTCACAATAAAAGAACTTAAGCTAACTCGGGCAGCAGGCCCAGACAATTTGCCTGCAATAATTTTGAAGACCGAGGTTAAATGGTGGGCAAGATTCCTTGCCAAGATGTTCCAGGTAGTCCTAAAAGAAGGAGTAATGCCTCCAACCTGGAAGGGAGCCATAATCAGGCCGATCCACAAGAAAGGGAGCAAAGACGCGCCAAAAAATTATCGGCTGATTAATCTCCTAGATATAGGAGAGAAAGTGTTCTCTAAAATTGTATTGAAACAACTGAATACATGGGTTGATGAGTGCCAAATAATTCCCATAGAACTGGGTGGATTTAGAGCGGGCCACTCGACAATAGACCACGGGTTTGCTTTATGGGCGATGGCGAGGAAGTCGACGGAACAAAACGGCAAGTTATGCTGCTGTTTCGTCGACTTCAAAGCAGCCTTTGATTCTGTGGATCGGGCCTGCCTATGGGAGACACTAAAGAGGTTAAATATCCCAAAAGACCTCCTGACTATAATAACCGAACTACACAGGGAAAACTGGGGGCAAGTAATTAAAGATACGGGGGGCTCCTTAACTCCTAAAATACCCATCGCTAATGGGCTAAGACAGGGCTGTGTGCTGGCCCCCCAGCTTTTCTCGATCTTTCTGTCAGATCTCCCGGCATATCTAGAGGTGGAGGGTAGTGCCAGCCCTAAAATGGATGGAAACAAGATACCCTGCCTATTGTACGCGGATGATCTGGTGATAGTAGATCAGACTGAGAGAGGCCTCCAAAGGAAGCTTAATGCCTTCAATACTTACTGTGCCAGTAAATGTTTAACTATCAACCTGGATAAAACTAAAACCCTATGCTTCGGGAAAAAGTCAAGCAGATTCAGTTGGTACATAGGTGACCCCAAATTAGAGACAGTAAATGAGTACCGATATTTGGGTATATGGTTCGATAGGACTTTAAATTGGAATACCCATTTGGAAACGCAAAAAGCAAAGGCACTCTCCTCCATATGTGGACTAAAAAGGTTCAATGGGGATTATGGTGAGATGTCACACCGACCAATGCTTAGAGCCTTTGACGCAATGATCCCCCCCCAAGTCTTATATGGCGCAGAGATCCTTTATTTGAGCGGTAAGGGATCTTGGGACATGATAGAGGGGAACTGCATAAAAAGGCTCTTATCACTTCCCCAATCTGCTATGATACAAGCCATCAGAACAGAAATAGGTACAAAGTCCTGGGTGATATTAACCCAGATGGCTGTGATCAGATTCTGGAAGAGATTAGAAGATCCTGAAAGTAAAAAAGTAGCATACTGGTGTCGCAAAGAAATTCAGAAAAGCGAGCTAAAATGGGCAAAGACCAGTAGGGAAAAATTGAAGGGAATCTGTAAATCACTTGAGATCGACTTGGACCTGAGATCATATCAAATCCCTAGTACCAAAGGTGATCTGAAGCAAAGGGGGAAAGAGGTCTCGAAATTGCTTGATATAGGTTATTTAACAAAGAAAAAATCTGTGGCGCATATGTTAAATCCGTGGTCCCTTGATAACTGGTTCCCATACCTTGATAGATTACTCAATCGTGGTTACAGGCAAGAGATCTTGAATCTTCGAATTGGGATCAATCCATGGCTAATAAACAGAGACCTTAAAATAAAAATGTTAGATCAGGAAGGTTGCTGCAGGTGTAATTTGGGAACTAAGGGTGACCTGCTGCATATCTTGTTAGATTGTTTGACACTCCTAGAACATAGGAAACTTTGGCTGCGTCCAGTCTTCATAAAATATGATGTAAAAACAAGGTCACAGGCGGCCAGCCTCTTAACAGAAATCCCCTACATCGATATTGTAATTGCCCTCGGGAAATTCATAAAGGTGGCCCTGAGTGCGCTGAGAGCCAAAGAATAACATGTAGTACTGTATGGTTTTTAGCGGAATTAAATTGTCCGGAGGGATAAGAATGTGAATAGGTTTTAATATATAAAATAAGTTTTAAGATAATTGTAATTTTTACTGATTTTTGTATTTTTGATAATGGTGTGTATGATATTTTTTAACGGACAACTTTTAAAAAAAATAATAAGTGTATGAATTTATGATGCATACTCCATTCTGCGTTATGCTCACTGTACTGTTTAAAGACTATGGTCACAATAAACATATATTTTGACTTGACTTGACTTGAAAAATGGCAAAACTGGTACATTCTACAACACATTTATCATTATATATTCAATTGTATTAGCCATTAAAGCTTAGCAAATGATGACCTCACAGTGCACCAGGATACGGCAATCTTTGAGGATGCCCTTCACTGGTTCCCTCAGTATCACCCTCCAACAGTGCCCCATCTCTCCATATCCCCGTTCTCAGAAGGATTTCATTTGTTTTCTAGTGCCTCTCATACTAGTGTAAGCTGTCCGAGCACTTTAGATCACACACTCATTGAGACAATAAATAATACAAGTGTAACTCTGTGTACAGAAAATGTTACATAAGACAAAGAGGATTATGAGTTGTAGGATTCACATCATCCATACTAGTATGCATTTTGTAAGAGTTTGTGGCCTGAATAGATTAGTAATACCAACCCGAACACAGTAGTTAGGGTTCGCTTTACTAATAAGAACTTATTTCTTCCCAAACAAACAATTTTTAGCAGCATTAGAGTAAGGAAACACTGGTGAAAAACATAAATTTCTAACTTGTATCATGAAGTACGCAAGCAGCTTTTTGATGGCAGTTCATAGTTCACTGTGCTATATTACGATTACAACTTAAGAACTGCCCAGTAACAAAAAAATCTCTGAGACAAAAGCAGTAGCCCACTCAGCTATGCACATAAAATACAGACTGTGATCCTAGTGGTACATGTTCTTTGCAACAGGCATATTATCCCTCTTCACTATGTTAGATGAGTCGAAAAAGACACTAGACAAAAAAAACTCTGATCTCTCTCCAACTGGAAGATTTATCACCAGCGATATCTTGGCACATTTATTGTCACCTAAAAACTGCTGGATATACAAGGACCTCTGCAGTGGGTGCATTTAAAGCCATAGCATATTTCAAAACACAGGGAGGCTGGAAACAACATTGAGTGCTGAGGGGATTGTGCTGGCCTGCAAATGTTGTTCCTCAGGCCCGATATTGCAGTACGGCTGCAAAACCGGTCTCCCAGTAACCAAACCCAGCCCCCCAGTAACCAAACCAGCTCCCATCCATCTAGCCTCCCAGGGGAAACACCCGATGTCTGGTATGGCCAGTCCAACCTTGGCTGCAATGCCTCTCAAGTAAGTGTGCAAAGCAACCACGAAGCTGAAAGTCAAAAGCATTCCTGTTGAGTCCTGCTCAACAACCACAATAAATGACCACTAGTAAGATTCTCACAATCTATAGCGAGAGCACCACCCTGTTCCGATAGTGCGTCTCAGTTGCCTGGGAGCTTGAGAACTGCAGTACCTTGTGTGGTCGCACTGTTCCTGGGTCTCAGGAAATACCTCATGCAGAAGCAGGCAGTAAGTTTCACTTACCTGGTGCTGCTTTCACTTGTGCTCCAGGGATCCTTTCTGCTGCCCTTTGCTACTAGAGCTTCAAAATGTTAATCACCTGCTTGAGCATTTGCAGCTGCCTTTGGAAGCTGCTCTACTGCTAGTGATGTTCATGTTTTTATTCCTGATTCTTTCCCTTTTCCATCATGGATGTTTCTTCCTTGATTAATTTCTGGCTTTTCTAATCTATTTCATTTGCTGTTATGTGATGTCATTTCCTTTTCCTGTTTCTTCACTAGATCACTGCCCCACACACCTTTCTGATCCTCTCCTTGTTCATCAAAAAATCCATATTCAGATTCCTGGTTTTCCTTAGTCTTTTGAAGTCTTCATACAGCAAGGAGGTTTTATGTCTTTGGATTTTACATGCTGAAAACGAGGGAGCATCTTGCGGGCACCTGTCTATTACATTACATAGTGTGGTGACATTGTGACTTCTGAAAACATCTGGCTATACCTCGGAAATAAAAAAGCTTGGGCTTCGGATAAGGATCCAGACATTGACACATCTGACTATGAAGTCTCCCTATGATAATGTATAAGTAAAAGTAAAAAAGTGTATTTAACCTGAAAATTATTAGTAAACTACCTATTGTCAAATATTTATGTAAATTACTTGATTATATGTATTTTAAATGTAAAATAAAATGTAGGCATGTGAATAGCATTTTGTAGTACTTTAGTAGTACTATTATAGTACTACTAAACATACAACAAAAATCTGTTTGTAACTAGGCTCATAAGTGTGATTCATGTCTCAACCATCACTGAGCTTTCATATGGTTTTAAGTCGCTCCCTTGCAAATTGATACGGGAAATGCATGTACCCATTTTCTATACACAAAATAGAATGCATAGCTTAAAACAACTTTCGAGCAGGCATGAACACAGTGTTCCACCGTATGGTGTCCTGTGTGTTGTGTTTTAATGGATTTGAGGCTCCCAATTGTATTTGTTTATGCAGTCATATATACATTTATTCTTTATAAAATAAATTGTTTAATTTTTTTTTACAAGTATATTTTGTACTGTATAACAAATGGTTAATATATTATTTATAGTGATTATATTTAGCTATATATATTTACTTTAAATACATTGCATGTAGAAATCTGGGTGATCTTCATCACATACCCACAGGGTCTGACTCCTTGTGGGTGCACGAGCAACCATTGGAAGAGGACATACCGACATAAAGAAGTTCAAGTCACCGAAAATATGGCTCAGACAGAAATGTCCATGGGCTGATTTACTGAGTCTTATCTGTACTTTCAGAGTATTGTATATCAAAGAGAGCCACATAAAGTAAGGGACAACAGAGTGAACAATATCTTGTAAGATATTGTTCAAGACAACCGAGAAACTTGTTAGGGCTGTTGCTGCTGAATAGGTTTTGCTCAGCTAGAGCCTAAGAAGGGAGTCGACCATCATGGATTGCTTATATTAAAAATCATCAACCATTTTGTATTTTTTTACAATCATATGTTTCATTGCTCATATTATGTTTGGTCTGTTCAAATGCATTACCATGTTTAATCACAATATCTGCTCTCCAGCAGGGCACTCATTTTCACGAAAGCCTTTTAATATATAGAGTGTAGATTTCTTGTGTGTGTTCACTCATGGGAAATGAAAGGGTTCTAGAACTCAGTAATCATAGTAATCCTGCATGCCTCACAGGACTGATTGTTGCCAAATACATTTTATCTTTCACGAAGATGCAGTAGGTGTGTGGGTTGCAGTTTCCCTGATTTCCTCCCTCAGTATTAAAATGTTGATGAATTGAGTGCCTTTCAGAGTATTACCTTCTCTAAATCTGGGTAATAGTTTCCCTCAGAAGTGCAAAAATAGTACATTATGGGAGTCCTATCTAACTTTGCTCTAACTGGAAAGGTGAATATTTTTCAATCGATCAATCAATCAATTATTCAATCAACCAACCAATCATTCAATCAATCAGCATTTGTTTAGCACAGCACTGTCATTCCTAGGGGTATCTGGGTGCTGTGGATGTGACGTCCCCTTCATAGAGCCAAGTCAGAAACGAGCCGAAAGAGGAAGAGTAAAGCTCAGAAACAAGCAGAAAGTTCAAGTTCAGTAATTTGTATAGCGCACTACTCACCCAGAGGGTCTCAAGGCGCTTGGGGGAGGGTGGGTGCGTTACTTATCAAATAGCCAGGTTTTTAGCTGCTTTCTGAAGGAGAGGTGGTTCTGAGTAAGGCGGAGGTGAGTGGGGAGAGAGTTCCAGGTTTTGGCCACTAAGTAGGAGAAGGTTCTTCCCCCCATGGTGGATCTATGGATGCGCGGAATTGCAGCGAGGGCTTGATTGGATGAACGTAGTTTGCGAGTGGGGGTGTAGAAGGACAGTCATGTGTTGAGGCATTCGGGTCCTAGATCGTAGAGGGCTTTGTGTGCGTGGGTGAGGAGACGGAACGTTATTCTCTTGTAGACGGGAAGCCAGTGGAGATCTTTCAGGTGACCGGAAATGTGAGCTTGACGGGGTAAGTCCAGTATGAGTCTGGCTGAGGCGTTTTGGATACGTTGAAGTTTTTTCTGTAGTTTGGCTGTGGTTCCGGCGTAGAGGGTGTTTCCATAATCTAGTCGTCTAGTGACTAGTGCGTGGGTGACTGTCTTTCTAGTTTCGGTAGGGAACCAGCGGAAGATTTTTTTGAGCATGCGTAGGATGTTGAAGCATGATGATGAGACGGCGTTGACTTGTCTGGTCATCGAGAGGGAGGAGTCTAGGATGAAGCCCAGATTCCGTGCGTGGTCTGTAGGTATGGGTGCTGTGCCCAGAGCCGGTGGCCACCATGAGTCGTCCCATGCAGAGGGGGACGATCCTAAGATGAGGACTTCCGTTTTGTCCGAGTTTAGTTTTAAACGGCTGTTCTTCATCCATTCGGCTACTTCTTTCATTCCTTCGTGTAGATTGGTTTTGGCGGTGTTGGGGTCGTTGGTGAGGGAGAGGATTAGCTGGGTGTCGTCAGCGTAGGAGATGATATTGAGGTTGTGTTGACGCGCGATGGTTGCGAGGGGACTCATGTATATGTTGAAGAGGGTGGGACTGAGTGATGATCCTTGTGGTACGCCGCAGATGACTTTGGTGGCCTCTGATTTGAATGGGGGGAGGCGGACTCTCTGGGTTCTTCCGGCAAGGAACGAGATGATCCAGTCCAACGCTTTTCCTTGTATTCCGACATTGCTGAGGCGTTGTATGAGGGTGTTGTGACAGACTGTGTCGAAGGCGGCGGAGAGGTCAAGTAGGATGAGGGCAACTGTTTCTCCGTTGTCCAGTAGCGTTCGGATGTCGTCCGTAGCAGCGATGAGGGCTGTTTCGGTGCTGTGTTTGGCTCGAAAGCCGGACTGTGAAGGGTCGAGAAAATTGTTGGATTCTAGGTAGGCGGCGAGTTGATTATTGACGGCTTTCTCGATGACTTTGGCCGGGAAGGGGAGGAGTGAAATGGGGCGATAGTTCTTGAGTTCAGAGGGGTCCGGTGTGGGTTTCTTCAGGAGGGCGCTGAGTTCGGCATGTTTCCAGCTATCTGGGAAGGTAGTGGCGTTGAAGGAGCAGTTGATGACATCGCGGAGATGGGGTGCGATGATGGAGTCTGCTTTGTTGAAGATGTGGTGTGGGCATGGGTCAGTAGGTGAACCTGAGTGAATGGAGTTCATCAGACGGATGGTGTCTGCGGTAGTGATTGGGTTCCAGGCGCAAAGGTTGTGAGAGTGCTGTTTTGGTTCGTGAGTGGGTGGAGTGGGCTGTTCTTTGGGCAGATTTTCAAAGCTGTTATGAATGTTGGCGATTTTGTTGTGGAAGAAAGAGGATAGAGAGTCGCAGAGGTCTTGGGAGGGAGTGATGTCGTTTGTGCCGGCGGTGGGAATGGTGAATTCTTTGACGATGTTGAATAGTTCTTTGCTGTTGTGGGCGTTGTTGTCGAGTCGATCCTTGAATGCTGATTTTTTGGTGGATCGGATCAATTGGTGGTGTTTGCGGGTGGCGTCCTTGAAGGTGGACAGGTTGGTAGTGGTTGGGTTTTTTCTCCAGGTTTTCTCGAGGGTACGACATAACTTCTTGGATTTCTTAAGGTCGTCGTTGAACCAGGGGGCTTTTCTGCTACCTTGTATGATCTGGTGGTTTTTCGAGGGTGCTAATTCATTAGCGCTGTGGGTGATCCATTGTGTGAGTTTGGTGGCAGCTTGGTTTGGGTCCGATGAAGTGGCAGGGGGGTTTTGGTTAAGCGAGGTGAGGAGTTGGTCGGTGGTGATTTTGTTCCAGTTTCTTCGAGGAATCGGTTGTGGGGGGTTGTGGATCGGGGTCTTTTTGTAACTGAAGTGAACGCAGCTGTGGTCCGTCCAGTGGAGAGCTGTGGTGTGATCGAAGGAGATGTGTTTGCTGGAGGTGAAGATGGGGTCGAGCGTGTGTCCGGCAAGGTGGGTGGGGGTGTCAACAAGTTGTTTCAGTCCGAGATTGTTCAGGTTGTCCAGGAGTGTGGTAGTGTTGTTGTCGTTGTTCTTTTCCAGGTGGAAGTTGAGGTCTCCCAGTAGCATGTAGTTCTCGGAGGTGAGGGCATGTGGGCTGATGAAGTCAGTGATGTCTTCGTTGAATTGTGTGCGGGATCCTGGTGGTCTGTAGATGAGGGTGCCTCTAAGTGTGGTCCTGGGGTCGGTGTGGATCTGGAAGTGAAGGTGTTCGGCGGTAGTGAGGTTATCGACGGAGCTGGTCGTGATTCGGATGGTGTTTTTATGGACGGTGGCGATGCCTCCTCCTGTTTGGTTAGTGCGGTCTTTTCGGATGATCTTGTAAGCGATGGCGATGTCGGGCGCTGATGAGGTGTTCATCCAGGTTTCTGTAAGGAAGGCGACGTCCATGATGCAGTGTCGAGAAGGTCCCAGAGTTCAGTGGCGTGTCTGTGGACCGAGCGGGTGTTCAGCAGGATGCATTTCAGGTGGTTAGAGACGGAGCTGTGTTTGCAGTTAGTGGGTTTGGTGAGGGTCCTGATGCAGGCGAACTTGCAGGAGTGGCAGGCGAAGGGTCCATGGGTGTGTCCTGGGGTGGCTTCACAGCATTGTGGTGTGCGGCCGGTGTTAAGGGCAAAGAGGGTAGCGGCGTCATACGTTATGCGGGTTGGGAGAGGTGTGCGAGGACCAGGGGGTCTGGTGCTGGGCGCGGTCCAGGCGCGGACGGGCGTAGACGGGCTTACCTTTGGCGCACCTTCGGCGCGCATGGGGCGCGCCCGCTGCGCGTGAACGCTGCGCGCAAAAGCATCTGTCATGTATGGATAGTGGAAGGGGAGGGGCGAGGGAGGAGCAGCTGGGAGGCGGGTGCGTGGTGGATATCCGGCCAGGGGGCACGACAACAACAACAAAAATGGCTGCAAGCCAAAAACCGAAACAGGATTGGGGTAAAGACACAGTGGGCGCGAAGCAAATGCCAGTGGACACAGATGATCAGGCACATATGATTTAAATAGGCAGCACTACACAGTTGGGAATATAGTAAAAGCGCTATATGGCAATCTAGTGCTACGATTTAAAATCAGATTGGCAGATATGACACAAACGGGTAATTTAGCGCTGCGATGTAATTCAGTTTGGCAAATATAAAAACAAAGCAGGCAATCTAGCGCTGAGATAACTTCTAATGCTCAGATTGGCAAATAAGACACAAACGGGTACTTTAGCGCTGCGATGTAATTTACTTTGGCTAATAATACACAGAGCAGGCAATCTAGCGCCGAGATAACTTCTAAATGCTCAGTCAGGCAGTCGCAAGTCTTGCGGTGTAGCGTTACGATACCACTCGGTGGGGAGAGCAGGGAGCAGCGTGTAGAGCGGCCGCTTCTGATGGGAGTCAGGGCGGTCACAGCTTAACACACGGGAGAGCGGCGCTTGTAGTCTCAGTGGGAGGGAGGAGCAGCTGGGAAGCGGGTGCGTGGTGGATATCCGGCCAGGTGGCACGACAACAACAACAAAAATGGCTGCAAGCCAAAAACCGAAACAGGATTGGGGTAAATACACAGTGGGCGCGAAGCAAATGCCAGTGGACACAGATGATCAGGCACAGATGATTTAAATAGGCAGCACTACACAGTTGGGAATATAGTAAAAGCGCTATATGGCAATCTAGTGCTACGATTTAAAATCAGATTGGCAGATATGACACAAACGGGTAATTTAGCGCTGCAATGTAATTCAGTTTGGCAAATATAAAAACAAAGCAGGCAATCTAGCGCTGAGATAACTTCTAATGCTCAGATTGGCAAATAAGACACAAACGGGTACTTTAGCGCTGCGATGTAATTTACTTTGGCTAATAATACACAGAGCAGGCAATCTAGCGCCGAGATAACTTCTAAATGCTCAGTCAGGCAGTCGCAAGTCTTGCGGTGTAGCGTTTCGATACCACTCGGTGGGGAGAGCAGGGAGCAGCGTGTAGAGCGGCCGCTTCCGATGGGAGTCAGGGCGGTCACAGCTTAACACACGGGAGAGCGGCGCTTGTAGTCTTAGTGGGAGGGAGGAGCAGCTGGGAGGCGGGTGCGTGGTGGATATCCGGCCAGGGGGCACGACAACAACAACAAAAATGGCTGCAAGCCAAAAACCGAAACAAGATTGGGGTAAAGACACAGTGGGCGCGAAGCAAATGCCAGTGGACACAGATGATCAGGCACAGATGATTTAAATAGGCAGCACTACACAGTTGGGAATATAGTAAAAGCGCTATATGGCAATCTAGTGCTACGATTTAAAATTAGATTGGCAGATATGACACAAACGGGTAATTTAGCGCTGCGATGTAATTCAGTTTGGCAAATATAAAAACAAAGCAGGCAATCTAGCGCTGAGATAACTTCTAATGCTCAGATTGGCAAATAAGACCCAAACGGGTACTTTAGCGCTGCGATGTAATTTACTTTGGCTAATAATACACAGAGCAGGCAATCCAGCGCTGAGATAACTTCTAAATGCTCAGTCAGGCAGTCGCAAGTCTTGCGGTGTAGCGTTACGATACCACTCGGTGGGGAGAGCAGGGAGCAGCGTGTAGAGCGGCCGCTTCTGATGGGAGTCAGAAGCGGCCGAAAGGAGGCAAAATAACAGAAAGAGGAAAAATAACAGTCAGAAACTAGCAGAAAGAGTCAAAATAAAGGTAAAAAACCAGCAGAAAGAGACAAAATAGAGGTCAGAAAGAGGCAGAATAAAGGTCAGAAACAAGAAGAAAGAGGAAAAATAATGGTCAGAAAGGAGCAGAAAGAGGCAAATTATAGGCCAAAAATTAGCAGAAAGAGGCAAAACAGAGGTCAGAAACAAGCGGAAAGAGTGAAAATAACAGGCAGTAAGAGTTGAGAAAGTCGGTAGTCGGTAGTCGGTAGTTATAGTTAGGACCTAGTTTCCATAGGAAAAGCATTTTTTGACTTGGCTATAACTTTGGTATCGTTTGACTAATCTTCTTGAAATTTGCCAAAGTGTCAAGGTAAGTTCTGTCTGTCATAGGGTGATTCGTGCAGTAGGACTGAGAAATTGGGGCACAAAATAGGGGTGCATTTGTAACGTTCATTCCCATAGGAACTTTTAGCCACACCTTCAGCCAGAACCGCTAAACGAACTTACACCAAATTGGGCAGTGAGGTAGATGCTGGTGCAAGGAAGTGTCTTTTGCTTATTTGGTGTAAATCCGTTCAGTAGTTGTTAAGAAATTTAAGTTGAAAATTATGGTGATATTTCGGGTCGTGAAGCCTTCGCGAATAAAGATGAGCTCATGCAGGGAAATGCCCTACTCTGATTGGCTGCCAACATTCCAATCAGGAAGTGTTGATACTCATCTTGGGACTCAGCTTTATTGAGTCCCCAGAAACAAAAAGTGAAAATAAAGAAAAGGGAGCAGGATAGGATGACCCTGACCACCAATCCCTGGGACCTTTCCCTAAAAGCATTTTTTTAATGAAAATATTTTGCTGTGAAATTGCGATATTCGCTAAGAAATAATTTAAAAAAGCAAGTGCAGGCTTCCGCCTTTTGCTTTTAAATAACCCTTGGGTGGGCCAGGACCCAGGGTCACATCATCAATATAGGAGGGGGTGCACGGCCCCCCCAAATAGGGCTTATCAAAGTCCCGGGGATCCCCACATCCCCGGGGAACTTTTCATTATGAATGGAGGCGGGCCCAATGCGCTTGTCCGCAGCCCAGGGAATTGGCACATCCCTGGGGCTAATTCCAGTATTACAATTATGTGGGGGGCCTCTCGGACCCCAGCAGCTCCAGGGACCGCCACTTCCCCAGGGCACTAATAATATAAATAAGGGGGTCCGTAGTGGACCCCGGCCCTGGGGACCACTACCACCCTGGGGACCACCACCATCCTGGGACAACTTTGAATAAAGGAGGGGAGCAGCAGGGTCCCCCTCAAGCAGCCCTATATGTCCCTGGGGACCGCCACCTCTCAGGGCTGGCTCCAGCAATGTCCCAGGGTGTCCACCACTCCCACCAAGCCAAAGCAAACACTGGTCCGCTTTGTGCAAGTGAGAGTGCAAGGGAGCTTCATTTAGCAGCTCGCTCTGTCCAAAAGCAATCCCAGCTCCTGCAGGAGGCTGGGAGCAGGCAGGGACCACGGGTCCTTCAGACTCCCCCCACAGTCCCCAACAAGGTGGCCATGCCCCTTAGATGGAGTACCCAGGGGATATCGGTCCGGGGAGAAGTACCGCGCAGCCCCCTCACATTAAAAAAAATATATATATGGCCTCGACCCATGGGATGGGGTCCCCAGGGCCGAAATCACCTCGGGAGTGGGGTGCGCGGCCCCCTCCCATTTTTCTATTAACATTTTTTCTGGTCAGACCCTGGGGAATGGGGTGTCTAGGGCCCAAGTGGGTCCAGGGAAGGGTGGCCACGCTGCCCCCCTTTCCTAAAAACAAATCTTTAAATGATGAGCCGGCGTAAAGGGGAGACTTTTCTTTACTTGCCTTAGAGCCCATGACACCCTTGCTATCTATGGTACTGCCTGGGACGAATGCTGAAAACCCACCAGAGGCAGGTTTTCTAATACTGTAGAATTACCCCAATCCCGATTCTGTAAATGACAAGGTGGGATAGATTCACACAAATTGCTGCTGTGCCTAAGTAGAACTTCGCTTTGCAAAAACTATTTTTCATTGGATCTTTGTATATAAATGGTACATCTGTAATGGTAGGGCTGCACTAGTTCTTCAATGACACGTAAAGAGTGACAACTGGCGCTATTTGACTGCCGCATTAAGCCTGTTTTACATCGCTAACCAGAATATATTTTCTTAGTTTTTTAAGGTGTTAGTTTTACACAAAACGGAACAGCTGGTAAATCATGGCTAAATCGTGTGATTATGACTGCATTTCAATCCTCAAGGGAGTGACAATTTCTCACCTAAGGAAAGGGCACAGTATAAATAAACAGCCTCGCAATGAGAAGAGCTGCACAGTTTCAGAAACTAAAGGCAGGGGCTTAGTGGACAAGCAGTGTAGAGCCATGCTTGGAGAGTCGGACAGTTTACTGTGGAATAGCAGCCTCCTCGAGAATTCTTCAGCCAAAGTGCCTGCCCCTCCTGCTATCAATAACAGCAGCAGCTTCCTGTTTCCGCTCAGCACGGTTATAGTACTCACTCTGCTGATGTGCGTGATGAGTTTGACTACAGTGTTAGGGAACATTCTGGTGATTGTGGCTTTTGTAGTTGATAAAAGTTTGCGAAACCACAGCTGCTACTTCCTCCTCAACCTGGCCATCTGTGATTTGTTTGTAGGTATGTTTTATTTATTTTTCATGAATTGCTTCTTAAGATGTTTATTTTATTTTTCGTATATTTTATTTGGATTTATTTTAAGTGTTTGATGTGGTTTTAACCTGCTTCCAATGAACAGCAGAGTTCTTTTGGGAGACTATTTTATTGAAGCTAGACCATTTTAAGCATGAATTATTCTGCCCAGGGCAGAACAAAATGTGGAGTCTGGCTGAGACCGGATTGAAGAAAACAGGATGTGAGGGCGAGAAGCGTCTGGAAAAGATAATTGGAGGAGTATTAGACAGCACACTGTCGAGGTGACTTTCACATACTTACAGTGCACCATTTAAAATAAAAATGAAATATTACATACATTTGCATCACTACATTACAGGATGCGATACATTTTACATTTGAACCATAATACAGGATTTCTCTTTAATTGTAATGATTAATATACCATGGATATTCATATTATATGTAAAGTATCTCGGTTTACCCTTAGAGATGCGTATGTTAATACTCTGGATAAGCACTTAGGAGTCAAGACGTAAGACTTCGCGGAGATATTTTTCGCATCCAGTTGCTGCTTTTGCAGTAAATAGTTCCGAGGAAAAATATGAATCACCAAGTTTTACCGACTGCATACTATTGTCTCTGTTGATTAATTTTACATTCACCTGTTCCCTCTATTTAAAATGGAGTTGATAGCATAAGTCAGGTCCTCTCTAGTTTACAGCCTTTGTTCACAGGTTTTGAGCTATAGGACCTATCAGGGGACTATGAATGTGTCCAGTGTGCATATGTAATTTTCAATAACATTTGCTGATATTGTCAATCGCATCACACTTGATCGTTCATCTTCATTTCCAGCATGAAGCTGGACAGACACACTCGCCAGCGGCAATACAAGTTATATAGAACTTCAGCGAGTGGGTTTGAAATGTACACTAGAGGCAAACTAATACATATGGGGGCATATTACCAAGTAGGGCGATAGGCGAATATTGCTGCGTTAGCGGACGTTTTCGGCCGCTAAGCGGCATCGCCCTATTAACAAGCTGTCGCTAACAGCAGTTAGCGAAAGCTTGTAGGCTATAGCGAGCGGTTTGGGGCCCGCTTTGCATGTCAGCGATATTTATCGCTAATGACGTGCAAAGTGGGCGTACCCAACCCAGCAGTCACTAACGTCGCTATCGCCTATTAGCAAGGCAGGCTAAGCGCGATTATCTCCAAAAACTAACACCTGCCCAGACCAGTTCTTAGCCATGTTATCCAATGGGAGGTGGATAACATGGCTAAGAGCATTTCATCTCTAATGCGTGAATATCGCTGTATTCTCAGCGATATTCACGCATTTAGCTGCTATCGCCTGGATTTTTATCGCTTTTGAGATAAACCTTGCTAATAGCAAGTTATCTCAGCGATAAAAAACGGTGATACGTGGCGATAAAAATATTGCCGCTAACCCTACTTACCGATAAATATCGCTATTTGTTGGTAATATGCCCCATGATTCCCCTGTGAAGAAAATTAATAGCTCCACGTTTAACACTGAGCGAGGTACTCGTTATCAAGACTTGTAAGTGTTAATGTGCATATTGTATTAGAGTCAAAGGTGAGAAAGTCAACATATCATATAGAATGTCTCTGATTCTATAAGTCCATATGTAAATAAATGGAACGTGTAAGTAAACAGCATTATGACTTTTTTTAAACAGATTTTTTAATTCTCAGGAATTCCCTTGAATTTATTTATTGATCGATAAAGTTCATCGGGCGTTATACATGAACATAAGATTCATCAAAATACTCTAGGGATTGTCTAATAATTTGCATGCAACACATATAACTCACGGAAATGAGGGAAACCCGAACGACCCATGCCATGCTATTATATGGTATGTTACAAAGTGGGTGCTGCTACGGAAGTTAAGGTCTCAACAACCTCAGGACTAAGCTGTGCCTGCATGTTCATAATCCTACCTTAATGTCCTACTTGAGTCTAAGATTTATTTTCAGTTATTTGAGTGTGCATCTTGTGTTACTATTACGATTTAATTAGTGGTTGCATGTTCTTGTTCTCATTGTCCTTGCCCATGTCCCCAATTTTATAGGTGTGAGTTACCCAAGAGAGGTCTTAGTCGAGGGAAGGTGGTCTCGTGATTTACTGCTAACCTATGGCAGTTTGCAGACGTGAGGGACACACACATTGTGTTTGTGATTTTTCATCAGATTGTGGTATGCTTGTCAGTGTCTTGAGGTCCCAAGATAATATTCTGTCCAGCGGCAGCTCCTCTGTTATGGTGGGGGAGCGTCGCCCCCATCCCAGCAGAGACAAAATTGAAACATAAAATGATAGTAAAACTTTTTTATTATCATTTTTTTTTTTATTCATGCAACTGAGTCTTGGGGGTGGGGCTATCCAGATGACAGTTCTGTAGCAAGCATGAAGGAAATGAAGCAGGCACTGCAGAAAGTGTTCATATCGGTTTGGCCGTCTGTCTTAGGATGGCCAAACTGATATGAGCACTGAGCAGCCGCGGCCGGTAGTGGGAGTACCTGCCGGGTGGTGATGTGGGGAGGGGGAGGGGCAGGGTGGGATGTAGTAATGTATGGATTACAGACCTTAACAGGTAAGTAAACATCAGCTGTGGCCGGTAGTGGGAATACCTGCCGGGCGGTGACGTGGGTGAGGGGGAGGGGCAGGGTGGGGGGAAGTAATGTATGGATTACGGACCTTAACAGGTAAGTAAACATATAAATAAATAAAACAAATTTCGTTGCATGCACTGCATCACCAAATGCGATGCAGTGCGCGCAACGAAATTCGTTTTATTTATTTATATGTTTACTTACCTGTTAAGGTCCGTAATCCATATATTACTATCCCCCACCCTGCCCCTCCCCCTCCCCACGTCATCGCCCGGCAGGTACTCCAACTGCCGGCCACGGCTGGCACTGAGATCTCTCCAACCCGATCTACATTGCTGGGTGGAGAACAGCAGGCACAGGCTCCCAGTCCCTGTGCGAGCACAAAACCTGCCGGCTCAGGCCAATTCTGGCACTTCTGTCATGCTGGGTAATAGTATTACCTGCATGGGAGCAGTGTCTAAATTGGCCGTAGGGGAGTCTGGGAGCCTGAGCCTGTGCACTAGCAGTAGACCCAAAGGAGCAGAAGAGTGGCGATGCGCGGGTGGAAGGTACTTTTTTATGTTTAGTTTTGTTATTGTCCCCCCAGCTGCCCCACCACTTTTCCCTGATACCAGTAGCTATTGATTATTAGTAATCTTGCCTGTTAAGGAGGTTGGTTCATAGACACTGGAAGTTGAAGGGTTGGGGGGTGCTGTAGTACCCCCGCCCCAAAACAAATGTAGGAATTCACATAGTGAATGAGCAATATAGATGCTCTTAAAATAGATATTGATTTTTACGATTCCTTCTCTGACTGCAAAGTGAGAGGCTTTTGTAAAGTGAGCTATGCGACAAGAACGTGCACGAAGTGGAGAAAAAAACCTGGAGGATGTTGTTTTTTCTAACACACTGCAAAATTTAAATACTCGTAAATGAACTTTAAAAATATTTCAAATTTATCAACCGTTAAGAAAGCACAAATGAAGCACTTTTTTCTCTAATGCTGTATTGTGATGGAAACTAAAATGTTTAAAAGGATCCAAACAAAGCAAAATACATTACTTTGTGATGAGTAAATCATAATTATTTCATGAAACCCGATTTGCACATATCCTTTGTGGGATGGATAGTTTCATCCGTAAAACTGCATGTCTGTGAAACTATAGTGGTCATTTCAGTGGAAAATGTGCTGTCAGTAAATGAAAGTGTGCTACTACACCATTTGTGACGTGCTCTACATCGGCTACAGACCACACCCATAGTGTTCGCCTGATGAATGTGCGTGGTTCATTTGCTACACTACTTTTTTCGGTGAGGCTTGGAATTTTCACAATCCCTATGACTTCAGTGATGTAATATTGATGGCAGCACCCCCACCCTGATATTTGTTCCGGCGCCAATAGGTTGGATGTATGTATCTTTCCAGGTTTCAAGCCCAACCCATAGTTCCAAGATCTACAACATTTATGCTTCCCACTGACTCTTCTGTGGTATCAAGCTGCTGTGCCATACTTCCTCTGAGAATATATACAGAGCCAATACAATTCCAAATGGTGGGAAACCAAGTGCACCATTAAAGAGACAATTGACACCCTGTACCTCACCCAGGAAGGGGGTGGTTGGTGGGGGAAATGCGGGTCAGTGACCCACTCTGTGTAAAAACAATGTGGGTCACGTAGTCAATGGAAAAATTTAGACTTGGGAGTGCAACCATGACTACGCAATCTGGGCTAGTAACCCCTCCATCTGCTTTTTCAGGACAGCCTGAGGCTCGATGCATTCAGGGGCAGCACCTACCATCAAGGGTCTCCTCAAAAACCCTTCATTAGATGGGTGCTACATGGTAAGTACCAGGTGGTCTGCTTAGTAGGTGTCTGATGACAGTTTCTCTAAAACAGCACAGTACAATGATCTGTGAAAAGGTAAATTAGCTAATACGACTAGAGACTGGCATCAATAATCTCTTTCGGAAGTACGTCTGGGAACCAATGACTGGAAGATTTCCAGCTGTACTGCTGGGAACATTTAAATATTCCTTTAATTCATAAATCCTCCCAGTTCAAAGTAGTGATCCTGCAGGCAGGGCATCTATGGGTGAAGGTTTACTAATTTCCTAGCGAATCAGGAGCAGAATGTATGAGAACATTTTCAAATGCATTTAGCAGTGAGACAAGTAAAACAATGTTGTGCTGTGGCAGCAGGGAAAAAGAAGAGGTTGATGACTTTTGCAATGTGTGGTCTAAGGAGGGCTGCAGTCTTGAAATAAGAGAATTGCAGATAAAGGTCTAGATAAAGGCAATAGTACTACAAATGCAACAACAACAATTCACATGAATATTTTTAATATTATGTCTCAATCTCCAATGATCAGGAGACATTATTGATTTGCTCATTTTGTACATTTGTTAAATTATTTTTAATTCTACAAAATTGTAGTCACTACTCTCCGGTAATTAGGGCCGGACTGGCCGTAGTGGACATCGGGCATCCCATACCCCCCCCACACCTGGGTCCGGCACTACAAAATGGCCAGGGCTCCTTTGGGTTGCCAGTCCAGCACTTCAGGTAATGGTCATTAAATGTAGGTTAATTGTTTGTATTACCGTCCCATTCCTGCCAGGAACCAACTCTATGCTGCATCCTAAAAAAGGTAAGTCCATTCCTAACATCTAAGTCACACCAACTCTGCAGGGCAACACACTGCCCCCAATTTAAAGTGAGGCTGTTTGCTTCGCTGCAATCTACACCCATCAGTTAGACTCCTAAGTGCATTTTATAAGCCTCCCCAAAATCAGGTAACATTCATTGTTTGATTGCTGTATTATCACAACTAGAAGTATCTGGTTTCATGTATTTTTCTGTATAGCTCCATAAACAGACTTCACATTATTTTCTCTGGCATGCATCAACGTGAGTGCTCCAATCAGCTCCCCTTTCCTGCATCAGTGCAGCTTGATGTACTTGAATGATTTATTAACAAATTAATTACTGCAGCACCCACTGCCAGAAATCCCATCAATGTGCTGTGTGCAGGCTGCTATGGAAAGTCAGTGTTTTTTGCCTATTGTCTTTCTAATGATCTGCACGATAACCGCGTCTTCTTATTCAACATTTTTTATAAAACACTTGCTTTTCGCATTCTAGTATTTTTGCATCACTGATGGGATGAAAAGGGTGGGACCTTCAAACATCAATCAACCGAGCGAGGTATGGAAATCGACAGGGTGATCCCTCACTGTGAGTTTTAGGCCTTCTTAGAAATGAGCCCCTGAAAACTCTTAAAGGTGTGGGGAGGGAGAGGGCGCTAACCTTTTGTAGTGTAGCTTGGATGATGGTTAGTTGAAGGTAAAAATAGCCTTACTTCAACGGCCATTTGAGTCATGGACTGACTCTAGGTCTTGGTGCAAGACATTCCAGAATTGGCAACTAAATGACTAAACACGCTGATGGTTGTGTCCCTGCATCTTCCTGTTAAGGCTGCTCTGTTTACAGATTGCTGCCATGCATTCGGTAGGGATGACGTTGGGAATGTTGAGCTTGTCAGCGTTTGAATTACAAACGATCTAGAATGTTTAAAGCCATAATATACAAATTGGAATTCATTGGGAGGCACTGTAACTCACTTTGAGAGGAGTCGATAGGGGGCCAACTGATTAGATTCAGACAAGGTCCAGGCACTGGGCTCATTACTAGAGGCTCAGAAAATGGGCTGCTCTTTGCCCACCCCTAGAGTTACTGACAACACGAATACGAAGGGAAAATCGGATGCAGGTTCCAGGGTTATTATTCTCTTTTCTGTCCAGAACCTCCAGGCTTTATCTGGTGGTCCTAGCCAGAAAAAAAGTATTTTAAAATACCTGAACTAAAACATATTAAGCCACTCAACCCTACCAGTATGGCTCATATGTGGCATAGCTAACATCATGCACATGATTTACTCTTGCTACACTACCTGTTTCTCTGTGCTATTGGCAAACAGTTACTTTGAGAATGTCAGGAGATGATATTTATGGCATGAATTTTGTGTGCCACAAACCGTAACTGGTGCATTTCAGTGACTTTATGCATTTGAACCTGAAAACTAAGGGGCATATTATCTGAGGCTGGCGATAGATTTATCGCCGCTTTAGCGCCCATTTTCGGGCGAAAAGCGGCAATAATTCTATCGCATTTTAAACAAGGACACTCTAGCGCATGTATCCTTGATTTATCTCCCGTTTCTGTCACCACTCGCTACGCATCGATAATGAGATGCAAAGTAGGCGTGGCTGACAGAAACAACATGGAGAATATTGTGAAGGCAGCTTTGCGATATTAGCCAGGAGGGGTAGCGATGATAATAATCGCGCTACCTCTGACCTAACGCAGGAATTTAACGTCTGCTAAATTCCTGTGTTAGGCATACCTAACATGGGAGGTGGATTATGGGGTTAAGGCCACAGGGCCTTATCACCAAGATCATCGCCGTTTTGGAAGGGACATTGCTATTTTTTAGGTGATGTTTGGCCATTTGCCCGCTATTGCTGACATGTTTATCACCATAGCACTAAGCATTGGTAATACAGCGATATCTTGGTGAGATATTCCAGTGATAGGCGGCAATAAAGAAAAGCGCGCTAACCGCGCTCCGCATTAATTATCGCCAGCCCTAGATAATATGCCCCTCACAGTTTTAAAATATGTGTTTTGTAGCGTATGTAGCTAGAACCTTAACTCCGTTTTTAATTGTGAGTTTTGAATTTCAGGTATTTCTGTTTGGAAAACACTCTTTCCTCAACATTTTTATTTACCCCTTTATTTGCATAGAACATGGTCACACAGCATGACCTGGCACCCCAATAACTGTGTCCCCAGCCTGCAAGGCACTTGGTTCTGCACAGCCTTTGGGTCTTCCCCTATGTCTTTTTTCTGCCTCCTTTTTCCCTGTTTCACACCTTATTTATGTTTTCCTCATCCTTTGTGAAGTGGAGAATTGAACCCGATTCACATTTTTTCACACACTGGTGACAAAATGAATTACCTAAAATCTAAAATGGTTGCTCAGCCGATTTTGTTTTGATTTGTGTTACTCCTGGTGTTGCACATGAGTTTTCCACACCCCTGCCAGCCCCCACGCCCCAAAGTGCATTTGAACCATGACAATAGTGGCAGCTGCCGCTGTGGAATATATATTTTGTAGTGGTATGGTGAAAGGGATGGGGCGTGTTAAGGAGGAGGGAATGAAAAGATAATACTTGTCAGGTGGGGGGAAAACATAAGAATTGGAAGGAAAGCCATGAAAACAAGAGGAGGCAACTGAGTTACACACAAAGCAATCCAGTCATGAGCAGGAGACTGATTAGCATTGATCACAAAAGGAGTTGGATAAGGTAAAGAATATAGTCACCTTTAGCAATAGCTGTTGGTAATAAAGAGCTAGAATAAGAAGTGACTCACTGTAGAGTCATAAGGGGTCTCCTCCAAGTGAGTCTCAGAGGAAGAAGAATCAAGTCTACCGTCCCTAGCTAGGAACATGTAATGTAATGACATTTTAGCAAGTGTTAGTTGGAAACCACTCATTTGATGGTGCTGTCAGCTTTCCCTGCTTCCTCTCTTGATTCCCAGGTAAACGTCCATGCCGGTATGTAGTAAACAATGACGCACATACTTGTAACATGGAGGAAGGTTATCATGAGCACCTTCTTACCTGAACTAGAATATACACTCTGTGTTCATTGTGAATAAAAAGCAAATCTGATATGCTGAGACAAAACTAGAAATAATGTTTTGGAGTGGCATACATAGAATATATATAAAGCAATAATTATTCTAACAGTTACAGTAAGGTTCTTTGTTCAGTTGAAATGATCTAATGTGGCATGATGAGGCTAAAGAAACATAAGCTTGAATTCAGCACATTTTTAGGTAAGATATTGGTGCTAATCAAAATGTTCTAAATAAACATCTATTAAGCTATGAGCAGCAGTTCAACGGAAAGGCTTTTGGGCCTACTAAAGGTGCACATTTAAGAATGATAGTCTAGTACAAACAAATTACTTAACATTATTACATATACATTTAGGCAAACACCTTTTCCCTATGTGTGATTAATTTATGAATTATTTTGAGATATTAATAATGCATTTCAAAGGGATGCTTTCATATTATAAAGCAAGCACATTTTTCTACGTGTGATTTTCAAAGTGAAAACATTTCTGTGTGTGTTTAAACACATTCTAAGGTCCAATTCTCATATGGTTTGTGTGGGACTTGGCCCTTTTTGCAGGGTCATTTCTAAACTTTTTGCTTTTCTCCTAGCTTTTTTCTGACATGATATTGGTGGTTTTAGGACTCTGGGCACTTTAGAACTGCTGTTCAGTGTAAAGTGTGTGTGCTCTCTGCGTTAAATATGGTAAGATTGGTCTAAACCTGTTTGGCCTATTTAATTTACCTGTCAGTCCCTTGTAAAGTGGTATCTCGTATACCCAGGGCTGGTAAATTTAATGCTACTGGTGGGCTTGCAGCGCTGATTGCGCCACACACCAAAGTAGCCGTTCAGACTTATCTCAGGCATCTGCCATTGCAGGGCCTGTGCACAAGGTTACTGGTTGGGTTTTACATTTACTTACCTGTTCTGATGGTTCTGACCGTGGCCCGATTGGCCTGGTCCTGTATATAATCCCCTGTGAATATTGCCTGTGCCAGTTGGCACAGTGTAAATGTGTGATTATGTTTCAAATGTGTTTATGAGAATACAAAGGCTATTTTTTATATACCCTTGTATGGAGTTTTTTTGTGGTGTGCCTAGTGTGTTGCTGCCATGAGTGTGTGTTGCGCAAACGCTTTACACATTGCCTCTGGGATAAGCCTGACTGCTCGTGCCAAGCTACCAAGGGGGTGAGCAGAGGTTATCTTCAGCATGTAACTCCCTTGTCCTAACTAAAGTGGTGGTTACTGCCTGGCTTTGGCGCAAGCCTTAGCCAACCAGAAATCCCATTTCTAACATTAGTTGTCAGCGGTGAGGATAGGACTTGTGTTTGCGCAGTACCACAGCGACAACTGGTTGCACTACAAAATCTGCATTTATATAATCACAGGTTTGGGGATTATATCTACTGATTTTGTTTTCTCCTTGAGAGTGTAATTTTTAAAGGGTGTTTTCTGCGCTTTTATTGTGGTGGCAGAAGAGAGAAAATGACAGGGCAGGGATTCCAGTATGTGGGGAGGATCCCATAGTCAGGTCCCTTGCTGGGTCCCTTGCTGGGTCCAGTGCCTTTCTCTTTCCCTGTCCCCAGAGGAGTGGGTAGATAGGAGGGAAGAAAGGGAGGGTGGAGGAGAAAAAGCTAGCTCTGGAGGGTAGGTTATCCCTTGAGTGTAGTTTGAGTTGTCTGGATTCACCAGTAAGGGTGGGATCCAGTGGTGGCAGCAATATGGAGTCCAGTGTAGGAAGTCCCATTCCCAGTTCCCAGAGCAGGGCACCTGGTTCCCAGTAAGAGGGGTACAGGTTGAGATTTAGGGGCAGTAAGGAACTGTCTCAACAGTATTGGGGGAGTTTGTGGATGAATGTTGTGATGCACTGGACGATTGGGTGATGGTTAGCATGGCAAATGATTTTGAAGGGCTGTTCAATCTGTGTGTCAGAGAACACGTGTTTAGTAATTGTTTTCCGGGGTTGCGCCAACCCCTGTTGGAGTGTGAGTTCTCCTATCCCAGGGAGCTTGCAGGGGAGGCTGACCTCTGGCTGTGTGCTAGAGGGTCTGAAGAGACATTGGGGAGTGATTCCAAAAGTAGTGGCTTGGGTATCTTCCGGTCCTGTGTGGTTGAAGATGATCAGTGTAGCACAGCTAGGTCCCAGTGTATTAGGAGGGGTGTAGCGGCTCACGTCCGGTCTCAGTGGAGAAGGAGTGAGTGTGGGACTGTGTGTCCCAAGGTGCCCGAAACCCAGTCTCAGGGCCTGGAGGGCTCCCTAAGGGAGCGCTGGGTCAGGGGCCTAGGCTGTACTTGTTGGTCATTTGAGTAGGATCTCCTAGTGTCAGGAGAAGGTGGAGTGTCTGTAAGAAGAGCTCCAGCGGTTCTGGTGTCTGGCGGTGCCGCTCCAGTTGGGAGGGTACAGAAGTCCAGAGTGAGGGGTGAGAGTGGGATGTGTTCCCCAGTGGGATGATCAGTGGATCAGGGACCAGCCAGAAGGGTTGAGTCTCCTAGAAGTGACCATGGCAACACCACTTCTGTCCTGGGGGTTCTACACACACTGCTGGATGGTCAGGGGTCGGGAGATCTGCACCAGGCAGACTGTCACACAACATAATAATCATGTGTTACCCTCGGGGGACACTGTGTGCATCCCCAGAAGTTCTGGTGTGCCAGGCAAGTGCTCAGCCGCGGGGTTCAGCCCCAAGTTTGGGAGGCCAGGTTCAGGTTCAGCCTGACCTGGAGGGAAGGGCATCTGTAATCAGTGCCTTGACCGGTTTGGATCCCAGGGGTACCGCTCCAAGGTGGGAGGGTGAAGAACTCTGGAAGGGGGTGCAGAGGGAGGGAACCCTCGCCTCTGACCCTGGTGCAACCTGAGGGCTTAGACCCTAGGGTGGGAGACTTGGAAACTTCGTGATCGAGGAAGAATCCCTGCCAAAGAAGATCAGCTGAATAGACTGAGGATAAGTACTGCCCGAGTGTGTCTAGGGCTGGCCTGCAGTTTGCTGTTTCTGCTGAGGGAGAAGACTAAGGGAATTTTGCAGTGTGCTGTGTCCCCCTACTTGAAGAGGAACTGTGCTGTGTGCTTTGTTTTTCTGAAGACAAGTGTCTCTGAGGGTCTGAGTGAGCTGGCCTCCTGTTAGGGAGTTTCAGCTGGTTGGAGAGTTGTGTTCTGAGGTTGCCTCTCATAGGAGGAGAGTGTGAAACCCTGGAAGAAGAGGTAGAGGGAGGAGAGCCTCGTCTGTGACTTCTGGTCAGCCTGAGGGTGTGGACCCTAGGTTGGAGAATCAGTGGCAGTTTAGAACTGCACTGGTGAGTGGAAGAGTGGAGAATGGTTACTATGTGCCAGGAGTTATTGCCCCCACTCTGTGGATTGGCAAGGACCAGTGACATCTGGTTGGCCTAGGACCCGGTCCTGGCAGTGGATAGCTAGAGAGTGCCAGTGGGGTAGCCTACTTGGTCCTGAGAGCTTTGACAGAGGGAACCACGTGGGTTCAGAGAGACAAAAAACTGGAGGGTGTCCCTGCAGTTGTGGGCCCGCGTCCATGTTCTATCGCCCAAGGCAGGAAAGCGCATCAAGGTGCTGATTGGTCTACCCTGCGTTTTGGCTGGAAGGGGGTTGTGTTGGACTTGGCCCTTTTTGCAGGGTCATCCCTAAACTTTTTGCCTTTCTCCTAGCCTTTTTTTCTGACATGGTGTTGGTGGTTTTAGGACTCTGGGCACTTTAGCACTGCTGTTCAGTGTAAAGTGCGTGTGCTCTCTGTGTTAAATATGTTAAGATTGGTCTACACCTGTTTGGCCTATTTAATTTACCTGTCAGTCCCTTGTAAAGTGGTATCTTATATACCCAGGGCAGGTAAATTAAATGCTACTGTTGGGCTTGCTGCACTGATTGTGCTACCCACCAAAGTACTCCTTCAAACCTATCTCAGGCCTCTGCCATTGCAGGGCCTGTGCGCGCAGTGTTACTGCTGCTGTGACGTGGCACCTAAAGTGTGTGCCATGTATGTGACCACCCTTTTACTGCATGTCAGTCACCCTTAAGGTAGGCCCTAGCTAGCCCTATTGGCAGGGTGCATTGTAGGTAAAAGATAGGACATGCACCTTAAGTGTGTGACATGTCCTGGTAGTGACAAAAAGCCATTTTAGTTTCTCACTACTGTGGGGCTGCCCTCCCATGGGAATGTATTGGGGATTTCCTGATAAGTGTTTGAATAGTAATCCCTGATATGAGAGGAGCAACATGGTCAAGTTTGGTTATGTTTGAAATAGTGTTAATAAATGCTACGCAATGGTGTGCGCAGATTTATTATAACTATTTTAGATATGCCACTTTTAAAAGTTGGCATTTCTGTGTGCTGTGTGTCTGCCTGCCTGATGTGAATTGCATGTCAGGCTTTTCAGAGACAGGGGCTGGTGAGGTGTGTGTGTGGCTCCAAGAGGGGCAGGGTGAGTCAGCGCTAGGCTGAATGGGACATCTACAGTAGTGGGAGAGGAATGGGATTGTGCCTGCCCTAATGCTAGCTCTGCCCCCCCATTGGTGTATCTGATGATGAGCCCCCACCTAACAAAATGGAAGAGGAGCTCGGAACCCCCCCCCCCCTGAATCATGCTGCATCTGGTTCAGCCATGCCCTGCACTGCAGACCAAGGAATGCTTAGTATAAATATAGGGGCTGTGACCCCATGAAATGGTGCTTACGGGGGCTTGCTGCTGCTGGGGCCCAGGAGGAACCTTGCCTCCCGGCTGGAGGGCCCTGTGTGCTGGCCTCCCTGGGCTCAGCTATGCCCCTTGGACCTTTCAGGACTTTAGCACCTCGTGAGCGCTTTATTTTCCCTCCCAGGACGAGTAGAGTGCTGGGGCCCTGCAGCGCTGAGCTGCAACGTCTGGTAAGGGAATCCCGACATAGGCATCCCCCAGCATTGCTGTGGGAAGGAGCGGGTGCCCATCCTGCATGAATGCTGCTTAGAGCGGGAGCTCAGCCTGCATTGTGCAACTTTCGGCGGGTGCCCACCCGCATTGGTGCTATTTTTAAAGGTGGGAGCCCAGCCCGCACTGTTATAATTGCTGCCGAAGGGCCGCTGCTCATGAGCAGTGCCCGAACAAGAAGAACATCGAGGGAGGAGGGCGGGAGCCTACCCTGCCTCTGAGAGCTCCAGTGGAGAGGGCCGGAGCAGACCCTCTGGCGGGAGCCCACCCCAGGTTACAGAGTCTTGTGGTGCCATAGGAAGAGTACGGGCCCACTGGAGACTTCGCGATCCCGGCGACCAGGAAGTCAGGCAGGGTTACGCCTGACTGTGGGCGGGGCGCACTCCCAGGAGGAAAGGGAATCCCCGCAGGTTGCCTGGAGACCGAGTCTGAGGAGGCTTGGAGCCTCGAGGGCTCCCAGCTGGAGTCCCCCGCTGTGCCCATAAACCGGACAAGCCACCAGAGAGTCCAGGTGAAGGGAGCGCCACAGAGCATTGCGAGTGCAAGGAGCGGCGCCAGAGGAGATTGGAGGAGTCCCCGCAACAGCCCAGTGGGTGAGGCTGAGTTGCATGCTTCCTGGGGGGGGGGGATGGTTGAGGCACATTGTCAGTGCCGTCCACTTGTTGTTGCTCCCAAGGCCGCGAGGTGACAAGACCTCTGTTTACTTTCTTTTCAGCTGCACCACAGTTGTGGGCAGCTGCACCGAGGGAGCAATTGGAGTAATGGGGTCCCAGTGGGGTTCTCAGGGCACCGTGAGTGCCTGTGCTTATTTCCCCAGCTGCCCCATCTGAGAGTGGGCAGTTGCAACGTGGGGCTGAGTTTGGAGCATTGTGAGTGCTCCACAGGCACGGCGGTGCCAGTACCTGTTTTCACAGCTGCCTGCGAGAGCGCGGGCAGCTGGGACGTTGGGGGGGACAGATTCTTTGTGGATGAGAAGGGGGTGAGTGCACCCCATGCCCTAGCGCCTGTGCGCACTTTGATAGTTGCTGCTAAGGCAGACAGGGGGCCCTTTGCGAGGTTCACCTTAGAGCCCTGATTTTGTGCGACATAGGGCATTTGATCCCAGAGGAAGACCAGTTGGCCTGGGGGTCAGGTCTAATGTAATGCCCCTTACATCATGATTTATGCCCAATGCTTTTCCCTTAGGTGTGCCCGCTGAGAGTGGATATTGTGGGCCACTGTTGCTAATGATTTATGCACAGGGTGGTGACCCCGGATGTTATGCCTCAGGTAATGGTGATTGCATAATGTGATTTGTGTGATATGAGTTATGCATCCTGATGTATGCTCATGAGGTTATTGCGTAATGTGTTAATGCTGGTGAGGCCTAATGTGTAATGTGTTTATGCTTAGGAGGGTGTCTAACGCTAATGCGGTAATGCCTAATGTCATGTTATGATAGTTTAGGATGGTGTCTAAATGCCAGTGTGATAATGCTTAGGTCATTATGGCACCAGTAGATACTGGTTGGGTTTTACATTTACTTACCTGTTCCGATGGTTCTGACCGTGGCCCGATTGGCCTGGCCCTGTATATAATCCCATGTAAATATTGCCTGTGCCAGTTGGATCAGTATTAATGTGTGATTATGTTTCTCATGCGTTTATGAGAATACAAAGGCTATTTTATATATAAATGTGTGTGGAGTTTCTTTTGTGGTGTGCCTAGTGTGTTGCGGTTGTGAGTGCGTATTGCGCAAACACTTTACACATTGCCTCTTGGATAAGCCTGACTGCTCGTGCCAATCTACCAAGGGGGTGAGCAGGGGTTATCTTCAGCATGTAACTTCCTTTCCCTGACTAAACTGGTGGTTTATGCCTGGCTTTGGCACAAACCTTAGCCAACCAAAAATCCAATTTCTAACAGTTTGCAAGTAAAAATATGATTTTTAAAGCCTTTACCCACATCAGTGATGTTATTTGAGATGTCATCAGTGATGTCATGAGTGATGGCACTGACCATGTCATGAGTGATGCAATTTGTGAGGTCATAAGCAGTGCATTTCGGGGGCATACGTTACAGTTAGCTCAGGTAAGTATAACTGATGAATGTCTCTGGTTTTGGTTTTGTACGAGTGAAATGTGAGCCTAGCTATAACATCTCTGTAACCTTGGGTTTTTGCAATGAATATATATATATTAAGCTTTACAATCCTCTCTTTTATCCAAAAGGAAGACAGCACTCACAGGATTCCTATGCCGCGGTGTTTATTTCATAAATGGACAGACGCGTTTCGGAGAAACTCCTTCCTCTGTGACATTCACGAATCTTCGTGAATTTCTCCAAGAAAACGGCCTGCTTGGTTCTGCTCCTTCCCTGAAAGTTTTGGGGTGATTCGTCAAGTGGGGGCCGAGAAAAAAGGGGGGTCCCGAAATGTGTTTTACCCATGCAATTTTCCATAGGGACTTTAGCCAGGGCTACAGCCCGAACCGATGAATGGAATTACACCAAATTTGGCAGAGAGGTAGAGTTCTGTTCACAAATTGTGCTTTTTGTTAAATGGTGTAAATCTGTTCAGATGTTTCAGAGAAAATTGCAAGTAAAATCATAGCGATATCTAAAGACGGTGTTCAGCACGCGTACGGAAATCTGTTCAATTACGAGCGCGAGCTGCATGCTGATTGGCTGTGAACTGTCTGTCAACACTCGAAACCAGGAAGTGTTGGCGGCCATCTTGTGCCTCGCTAGAACCGAGTAACAATAAAACAGTAAAACAAAGTTGAGAAATAAGGGAAGGGGGTAGGCTAGAGACATTCTGACCCTCTAGGCTTGCTCAGGGAGTCTTATATTGATGTTTAGGCTCTATTTTTAATTTTTTATTTTTGAAAGAAAAATCGCGGCGTA
This sequence comes from Lissotriton helveticus, assembly GCF_964261635.1. NCBI lineage: Eukaryota > Metazoa > Chordata > Amphibia > Caudata > Salamandridae > Lissotriton > Lissotriton helveticus. The sequence continues at coordinate 777,266,750 of NC_136063.1, read as the reverse complement.
CGCATATGGAAATACGTACAATTACGAGCATGAGCTGGATGCTGATTGACTGTCAATACTCCAAACCAGGAAATGTTGCCAGCCATCTTGTTTGTCGGGAGAGCAGAGTCACAAGAAAACAGTAAAAGAAAGTAGAGAAATAAGGAAAGGGGGCAGGGTAGAAACATTCTGACCCTATAGTGTTGGTCAGGGGGTGGTACATGGATCTTTAGGCTGAATTTTTTTAATAAAAAATTACGGGGACTCGTGCAGTACTTGTACGCGGTGGAAAAGGTGAAAAAAAGTAGAAGTTTGTTTTATTCATTAGGACCCGGGGGGACAAATTACGGGGGCATTTTTTCTGCATAATGGGTGCTTGTAAGGTGCCTCGAGCACTGGGGAACGGCACTCCTCTGGTTTTATTTTGAAGTATGCGGGGGGGGTTATGGTCCTACTCCCCGCAGTCTCGGTGAGCGGCACACATCGGGTCTTTTTTAAAAAATATATGTTTTGAGCTCTCTCTCTCTCTCTCTACCCGTACACGTCGCAGGAAACGCCACAGTTCTGGGGCAGTGATATGTAAAATGACCTTCCAGCTCCGGGTACCTGCATTGTGTGGAGTTTTTTATTAATGTTGGGAGGGTGGGCTTGATAATACGTCCTTGTAAATTCCCGTAGAAGCCTATGTTCTGGTGTTAACATGGGCTTCTATGGGAAATAACAAGGCCGTATTATCAAGATCATTATCGCCGTTTTATTGACAGTTTCCTGCCAATAAAACGGTGATAATTTTAACAGCGGTGCTTGATAATATGCACCTAAGTTTACTGGTCAAAAAAAGAGCAATGGGCCATATTATCAACAAAAGTCGATACATTATCGTCGCTTTTATCAGCAGGAAACTGCGGATAAAGCGGCGATAATGGGCTTCATAATATGCCCTTGTGAATAACCATAGCAGCCCAGGTTAACATCAGAACTTGGGCTGCTATGGGAATTTACAAGGGCCTATTATGAAGCCATTATCGCCGCTTTATCGGCAGTTACTGGCAATAAAAGCGGCGGTAATGTATCGCCTTTTGTTGATAATATGCTCCTTCATTTCTATGATAGTATGTAAAACTTTCCTTTTTTTTTGTGTAGCAGTTGTACTCTCTATGCATGCACAGCCTCATTTCGAAGTTGACGTTTTTTTCTTTTTCTTCAAGTTCAACAAACAAAGCTTTCTTTATTTCAGGTATTCAATTTGGCGCTTTGTTTTCCCGGGTCGTGTGTCATCCGCTGTTGTACTTTTGTAATGTATTAATAATCGTATTTTATCTACATTTATTTGGAACGTAGTGTCGAGGCGCCAAAAGTTGATGAGGTACTCCGTGCACCGCCATTTTAGTAGTTTTTCACCGTTGTTTTTATTATATCTGTTACTTTCATTTTATCGTCCTCCTATTTTCTTTGTGATCGATGAGACTTCGAGGCACAGACACCACGGTGTCGGTCCTTAAACTCTGATGTTATCAGACTTGGTCACACGTATACCTGAAAACTAATTTGAAGGACGTAAGTCACAGCCATTACAACGCGTGTTCTTCAACACAAAGACATTATTAAGATTATCGCCCCTTTTATTGGCAGGAAAACTGAAGATAAAGCGGTGATAAAGGGCTTGATAATAGGCCCTTGTGAATTCCCATAACAGCCCAAGTTAACACCAGAACCTGGGCTGCTATGGGAATTTCCAAGGCCCTATTATCAAGCCCATTATCGCCGTTTTATCAGAAATTTTCCTGCCGATAAAAGCGGCGATAATGTATCGCCTTTTGTTGATAATATGCCACTTCGTTTCGTGTCTTGCATCGCATTTTGCGATGCAGGGCGCAGGATACGAAATTCATTTTATTAATTTAATTGTTTACTTCCCTGCAATCATCCACATTCCGCTGTTTATAACCCCCCATCCTGCCGGGTGCACGATACGAAATTCATTTTATTAATTGAATTGTTTACTTCCCTGCAATCATCCACATTCCGCTGTTTATAACCCCCCATCCAGCCCATCCCCCGCCCCACTTGCCTACCTCACCACAACTCCCTCCACTGGCCGCGGCTGAGTCAGTTACTTGTACTTACCTTAAGCATAATAAATTATAAAAAAAGTATATATTAAAAAATTGTCACCTGTGGAAGATAGAAAAAAAAACAGTTAGTAGATATATTTTACAACACAAAATAATTTGTAAAACATTTTATTTGCCTTTTTTGCTGTTCTCAGAATATATTGAATTTCACTATAAACAGTGAGTTCAATAGTACTCATCACATAACAGCGGGCAAAAAAAAGACAATCCATAAGGATATCTTAAAAAAAAACCAGTCAACATTCTCAATAACAATATAAAAAATAGAAATAAAACATATCTTAAATGTTTTTTTCTAAGAGCAATTTCTTACGTAAATATAACATATCTCAAATAATCATAAAATAACAATACATTCTGATTAATTTTCTTACACTGTAAATAATGTTACTTACAAATAGATGCTGACAAAATACACAGCAAAAAGTCCTTAATGGTTTTGCACACTTTTCCTTATGGCCAAATAATATGCATCAAGTCCTTTGTTTGGAAGTTTTTCAATAGTAATCCTGAACGTCTGCCTCCCAGCCTTCTGATCCAAAACCACCGACATCATCTACGGGTCCCCCAGGACTCATCCATCAGTCCGACGCTGTTCAACATCTACATGGCCACCCTAACACAAGTAGCCCACCATCACAACTTCAACAACATCTCCTACACAAAGAACACCCAGCTCATCCTCTTTCTCACCAAGAAGCCACATACTACCAAAAGTAACCTCCACGACACAATGAAGGACGTCACTAACTACATAAAGAGCAGCACTGTAAACACAAACTGGCAGAAGATGAAGGTACTCATCCTCAGACCCACTCCATCAGCCTCAGACAACTCCTGCTACCTGACTACAGTGTGAAGAGTACCAACACCTACCAACCATGTGCACAACATAGGATTCAACCTCAACTGCTCCCTCTCCATGTGTAAGCAAGTCTACACTGTGTCCTCGTACTGCTACAACACTCTCCGCATGCTCCGCCACATTTACAAGTGGATCCTAACCAAAAGAAGAAGAACAGTGACACAGAACCTCATCAGCAGCAGACTACACTGTGGTAAAACACTCTACACATGAATTCCAGCCAAACACCTACAACAACTACAACAAATCCAAAAGACCTCTACGTGACTGATCATCAATGTCCCCGGCTGCACCCACATCACCCACCACCTGATAAACCTACACTGCCTCAATATCAACAAAAGGATCACCTTCAAGCTTCTCACCCCCACTTACAAAATACTCTACAACACCAGACTAATGTACCTTAACAGCAGTAATATTAAGGGCAAATGTTGATCTTAAAATTTTGTCTTTAAAAATAGTAGGTAAGAATTTGGCAACTCTTTGGGCAAACGTTGCTTAAAAACTAATTGAGTATCATTACACTGTATCCAACCTTTCAGACATTTTAAATAAATAATGTGATGTCCAGATGTGGTAGAAGGTCCATCATGAAAAATAATAGCAACAGGTATAAAAGTTCTTCCTGATATTGAACAATGACCAGCTACAACATTTTTAATTAAAGTTTTCAATATTGTTCCATCAGTTCTACAACGTTGCAGCATTAAAATAACATACTGTCCATATCTTTGTATAAATAATGTTGATGACATTTCTGATTTACATTGGCTACACTCCATGTTTTGACTTGCTCCTCCAATTAGATTGTTAAAAGACACTGATTCACAGTCAGGTAAAGTCAAATATATGAATCTCTCAGTGTCTATGTCAGTGCTACCTGTAAACAAACAATTTCGACAGTCATGATGCCATTTATTAGAAAGGCCAAAAAGGTTTTCAACATCTATACTTTCATCTTCCAGTACCCAAGCATAAACATTAAAAATTCCTGACAATCTTGCTGAATATTCTGTGTAAATTGACTAGAACCAGAACATATGTCCAAAACATTTCGAATATCAGAAACACTTTGTATTTTACTTTTATCCCTAGTACATTTCTCATAAACAGAATTCAACAATGAACAGAATCTTTTGTCCCGATTTTCTACAATTTGCTATTGGAAACTTTGAAGAAAAAAAACAACATTAACAACTACATTAGCATAGCAGTTGACACCAGAACTATTTTCAAACCGATAACCAATATTCACTTCAACAGTGTCCTTTGTCTTTTTGCTTGGAGGTGCAACTTCATCTTGTTTTTTTTCTTTCTCTACAGTTTCAGAACAGATATTCTCAAATCTTCTTTTTCTACTTACCATACACTTTTCAATCACTGGATATTGACCTAAATTGGGTGCATATTCTCTTCTTAACGTATTATACTCTTTCACACAGTTTGCATCTGCAGAAACCTTTGTCTCATCAAAATCAATCAAGTACAATCCAGATAAAGTTCTGACTTGAGATAAAGCAACATATGCCATCCCTTCTTTAAACACGGTACTTCCAATATTTACTAAAGCACAATCTACACTTAAAGCTTGAGATTTATGAATTGTCACTGCATATGCCAAACAAACAGGAAACTGTTTTCTGCAGACATACACATCTTTTACAAGCAAAAAACGAGCTGCACTATGACTAACTTGTTGTACTTCAGCAATTTCAACAAATTTCATTTTCAAAAATTCAATGTCAGCTCTGTTTACATAATTAACAAAATCAACAATTTTACCCATTGCTCCATTTACTAAACCTTTTTACACATTCAAATTATATCGCAAAATGACCCTACAATTTACACATGCATACAAATTCTTTTCTAAACCAGCAGTTTTACTTATCGATTTCTCTAAACAATCCAATTTCCTCTTCAAGTTTTCACTCAAAATAAGACTGATTCCTTCATGTTCTATTTTATCAATTGCTTCCAATTTTATAATTTCTTCATTTTCCAACTTTAACATTTCTTCATTGGAATATAGAACATTCACGCAGTGTTGGCATTAAGCAGATTACAGATTTGTTTTCTGCAATTCTCATGTATATTTTCTCTAGGACAATATTTGCATTTGGAAACCCATTGGAAAGTAATCGTGTCTGTAAAGCTTGTTTGCCATGTTCGGTCAATTTTCCAATTCTTATATCTTGAAGAATAGTTCCATAATCAACATCATTTGCTTGTCGCATATTTGTAGTAAGTTCCTTATACTAAAAATATGACCAAATGTTTACATTGCCAATACTCCCCAAAGACTTTCTAGTATCTTCATGCACCAGTGTGTTGAGTAAGTTATAGAAGATCTCCAAAAAATATGACGTGTTTTCCTCTGAATAATACGTCATACTCTGTTTTAAGAATTTGCTGCATTCTTAAAGGCACAACTGTAAGCATTAAGTTTGAGACCATGCTTACCTCATCAATAATGAGAAGCTTCATTTTCTTCAACACTCTTGAAACTTCATAAGAAGCTTCTCCAGATAGCTTGTGGTATTGTAATTTGTTGTCATGCTCTACTGGTAGCATTAATAAACGATGTAAAGTAATTCCTTTAATATTGTGTGCCGCCAACCCAGTTGGAGCAGTGACAACACAAGACAAATGTGAGTCAGTTCTTTTCTGTAGAAAACTTGTGATGACTTTAATTAAAAAACTTTTTCCTATTCCAGCTTGTCCACTCACATACATACGGATAGGTTCAAATGATGAGCAAGAGCAGTCTTTCTTCTCATGAAGAAATCCATGGTCAATCTGTTCTCTCACTTGTTCGTATATTTCTTTCTACTCAAGATTTAGTTGTTCTTCCAAGTTTCCTAAATTTGTTAGATGTTCTTGACCTTGATACAGTACTGTTTCCACCTCTTCCATAGCAGTTGATGCTTCATTTCGAACAATTGGTTCTCCCAGTGGGTCCTGACTCAACGGAGCAGAAGTTTCACTGTCTTGAGAACTGTCTCTAGCAATCTCAGCTGCAATTGTAGCTTCTTGCTCAATTTCGTCATTTAACATTTTTATACAATTAGCAAAAACAGGACATTCTATAGTATCATTAGTTGCATTGAAGGAATCTTCATAGCTCTCAAAATTTCCAAGTAATTCCAATTCTGAACGCCATGGCTTGAAAAGTTGCAAAAGAGCTAAATAGTAAAATTCCCTTTTGTCAGGTGTTTCGCAACTCAGTTTAGGGTGATTAATCAAATGTCCTTTTCTTTGTTTCACCAGAAATCCTTCAGAACCAATAACGGCATATATACCATTATTAATGTTTTCGGTAATATTCCGTTTAAAAATATAGTTTTGCAGCACTACATAGAGACAAATGTTCTCAAGATGATGACTTCTATTTGGATAATATGTATCCAACATTTTTGTTTTCACAATATCAGTACTTTCTGGCTCTTCTTCAGCTAAATATTCAATTTCTTGTACAGATTTAAGAACTTGGTTTCGTGTTGCAGCAAGACCTAGACTCACCCAAATGATTCTTCTAGATTTGGAGTATAGACTTGCAGATGATAAGCGATCCGAGCATTCATACACTCCAATTTCTCGATGAGATAACATCTTCAAACTGTAACTGTATAATTTCTTACTTAGACTCTTCTCATGGGAAATCTCTTCCCACATTTCCTTCAATTCCGTCTTTTCTGACTTTGGTATGTATGATGTCACATATCGAGCAACTAATTTCAAAAAGGGGTTGGTGATGGACAGAGTATCTGAGTTAATCAGAACACTCCTACCCAGTCAACAGATCAGGGCTTGATCCATCACCGTTTTTTAGCTCACTGCACCATCCCAGTTCAGAACCTGGTTATATGCAATGGGAACAGGGCAGACCAAACTACCAAGCCAATTCTTCACTGGAAAGGAAACAAGCTTCCGGGGACCGGTTTCTGGCATTACAGCCGTCTTCGGCCCGGCTTGCTTGAATCCTGATGGTGCAGTGAGCAAGGGACTCAGTGAGCTAAAAAACGGTGATGGATCAAGCCCTGATCTTTGGACTGGGTAAGAGTGGTCTGCTTAATTCAGGCACTCTGTTCATCACCACCCCCTTTTCTGAAACATATCGAGCAACAGCAATGGAATTGTCTGCAACATATTGAATATCCATATTAGCATTCCACATAGACAAAATGACTGAGTTATAGTCATTTATGTATTTTGACTGTTCATTTCTACTTAAGTTGTAGGTATTTTTTGGAGACCTTCTTGTGATATTATGTCGCCAAGATGACATAAAACTGTTCACTCTTCCTTTCGATATTACAGGTCGAGGAAATGCAAAACGGCATTTGCTGTAGAATTTGTCCTTAGATTTGTACTTTTGACGACAGTATTTGCCACAACGATGGCTTAGGAATCGTAAGACTTGCTGTCTTAACTCCTTATCTTGTGTACTTTGTGGTACTTCACATGTAGCATATTCTTCAATAAAAGACAACACAGTATTATCTGAGTCTTTTCCAAATTTGCGAGCATCTTTGATCCATAATAGCATATGTATGTGAGGAGCACCTCTCGCTTGACACTCCTTTCTCCAAAAGAAATCCAGAACCTCTCCAAGAGGAGGATTTTTTTATTGGTGATAAAAGACATCATAGCTTCGAATCTATGATTGAAATGCATGCATACATTAACAGGATCCAAAGAGCACAATTCTCCAGGTGTCTTGTATTCGATATTTTGTATATTTGGATTTGCCTCTCGAAGAAATTGAAGTAAATCATCCCAAGCATATTCAGTACAGCTTAGAGTAAAGAACCATGTAGGAGTTCCTAAGTTACTTAGCATACATTTAAGTTCTCCATGACGATGGTACCAGTACTCATTAGTACCACGCTGACATGCCATCAGATTAATCAGCTGAGTTTCCAAACATTATCTTTCTGCTGTACTTTATCCATAAATTCCTTTGCCGAAACATTTTGCAGATGTACACCTGTTTTCAATATGTGGTTTACTGCATAAGAAAGTCCAGACAAATCACTCTCAAACAAAAGATGAAACAAATATGGAATACATTGTCGAAATCTTGCATCTTCTGCATATAACCTTGATGTCGGGTATTCAGCAGGAATCTGCGCAGGTCGTTCATCATATCGTCCTCCTTTTCCTGTAGGAAACAACTGAGGGAAACAACGAGCTTCCAAGCTTTTTTCCCATACACTAATGGGACTTCCTTTTGCTTCTTTCATTTGAAATAACGCTATAGCATTCCCCATCATTTCTTTGGAATGCAATGGATGAACACTGTAATGTTCGTAGATTTCTTCAGTTCTGGACACCTCCACCTTTTCAATTTGTCCAGATGGCAAGTCAGTATCTTCATGTACAGTTATTTCTTCTTCTCCCACACACATTTTAGTAATATTGATTATTTTTTACCAGATACAACGTTGCCTTTTTCACTTTCCTAACATCCACTAATTCTTGCCAGATTTTCTTACTCTTAGTAGGAACGCCATTAACAAGAATAACTAAAGGTTCATCCTCTACATTTTCTACACCAATAGTTTCAATATTTTTCTTTGAATCTAGAGGCAAATATACAACTCTTCCCTTTAATCCTCTTTGTAAATCAGAAGGAGGCAATTTTCCTGTCTTAGGCTCCATACGAACAATAGCCTGAAATGGATGCACACATCGAATAAGAATAGACTCATAGGTATTTTAATCCATCAGTTCAGAAGGAATATTTACCAACTCAAGATTATTATGCAGAGCTCTAGCAGGCATTTTGTTCTCTTCTAATTTGTTACAACAATATTTACAAATACGCTGATCAGAACCCAAATCAAAACAATTCTCTACCAACGAATAAGTTGCAAAATCCTTCCACTCATGATTATTTTCCTTTTCAATTTTTAAATACAGATCAACAGTCCTGGTCTGATTTTTATAACAAATTAGTCGACAACAGATACAAGAATAATTTGCCCTTTCACCTGAAATCACCGTAAACTGTATAATTTCTTGCTCGAAATTTTCTACACTGCACTGTCCTACATTCTCTTCCACATTTTCTTCTATTACTCTCTCACTTTCTGCACTGTCTTCCTGAGGACCAAAGTAACTAATCTCATTTTCATCACAAACATTTGTTACATTTGATACAGATCCACGCAAAAGAGCACTGTTCAACTCTTTTAACATTAGTGCTGGACTTTTCGCATAATACAATGTTCTGACTAATTTCCTCATCTGAGTGTGATGAACTGCTAACATCCTGAAATGGTGGAGAACACTTCGACATACTTTTTTAGAAACACAGGCAGAGAATGACCTAGCAAACCAGTATTTTCTCTCACTCTGCAAGGGTTTAGTCCTTGTAACATCTTAATCTTTTGTTTAACACTTTTCTTGGTATAATTACGTAAGAAATTGCGTAAACAATCATTAGATTCTTGCCGCACACTGCAAATACTACTACAATTCCAAGTGTACACTGGAGCTTTAGGACGTCTCCCTAAAACTTCACCAGCTAACACCTCTTCTGCATTTCTAGGAACAATTTTCTCTTTCTCAAAAGGACAACCATTTCTAACCTCATAAGCACGACCAGTAGTGTCAACTGCATGCAACAAATCATTACTCTGAAGATAACTTTCTTCATTAAAAAAGGCTCAGAACTTGAACTATGTTTCCATTTACCCCAAAAAAACTCACAAAAATTACTTCTGTTAATTAGTCGTCTCCACCGACTTTTGCCCTTCATTAAATGGATTGGTTTATCTAGTGATCTAATTCTATTGATTACTAAAATAAACAGTTTTCTTTTCAATTCCAAAGCTTTCTCAACTACATTTTCTGTAGCTTTCTTCTTCTTATAAAATACCGTTTTTTCTTATATACCTTAATTTCTTTCATTAAATTTGATACCAATCTATTATAAAACATTTTTTCCCTAATTTCCATGAATTGCTTTTTCCTCCTTGTACTATATACAGTTTTGTCTGCACTTGATTTTCCATTATTCTTTTCTTTATTAGTAGTTTTTTTTTCCGTTGCTGATACACTAAAGACATTTTTCTGTTTCTGAACACTACTCTTAGTCTTTAGTATTTTCCTCAAAAAAGTGCTCCTGCTCTTACCAGGACTTTCTTTCTGTTTGTTAAGACATCTCTCTTCATGTAAATCTTCTTGGTGAGTTCTCTTCAAATACTCACTTTTCTTTCGTTGCTTTCTCTTTTCGTACTTCGTTGGCATGATGCAGTATTTTTAGTATCGATAAACACAACCTATAATAAAAAAATATATATAACATTACAAAAAAAAGTATATCAAATATTTTATTATATTACTTACAAGAACAGAGGGAGGAGTATGAGGACAAACCTCGGAGTATAAAAATAAGAGGACTTACAAGAAAAGAACAAGGAGTATGAAGCAAGGTAAATTTTATAAAAAATTAGAGTATAAATAGACAGTACAATATAATGGAATATAGAAACTGCCTTGGCCCATGGAGGGAGTTGTGATTGGGCAGTCAGGTGGGGTGGAGGAGGGGCAGGGTGAGGAGTGATAAACAACGGAATCTGGGGGCATATTACCAACAAGTAGCGATATTTATCGCTAAATAGGGTTAGCGACGATTTTTTTATCGCTGCCTATCGCTGGATATGTTAGCGGAGAAAACATGCTATTAGCAACGTTTTTCTCCATTGTGCTAAAATATCCAGCGATAGCGGCGAAATGCGTGAATATCGTTGAGAATACAGCGATATTCACGCATCAGAGACGAAATGGTCTTAGCCATGTTATCCACCTGCCATTGGATAGCATGGCTAAGAACTGGTCTGGGCAGGTGTTAGCATTTGGAGATATTCGCGATTAGCGCGAATATTTCCATGGGTACGCCTGCCTTGCTAATAGGCGATAGCGATGTTAGCGACTGCTTTCAGTCGCTAACTGGTTGGGTACGCCCAGTTTGCACGTCATCAGCGATAAACATCGCTGACATGCAAAGCGGGCCCCAAACTGCTCGCTATCGCCTAAAAAACCGTTGCTAACATTAGTTAGCGGCAGGTTGCTAATAGGGCGATAGAATTAGCGCCGCTCAGCGGCCGAAAACGGACACTAAATTGGTGATAATTGCCTATCGCCCCCCTTGGTAATATGCCCCCTGGATCATTGCAGGTAAGTAAACAATTAAATTAATAAAATTAATTTCGGGACATATTATCAACAAAAGGCGATAGATTATTGGCCATACTATCAATAAAGAACGATAGATTATCGCCGCTTTCATCAATAGGAAACTGCCGGTGAAGCAGTGATAATGCTCTCGATAATATATCCTTGTGAATTTCCATAGAAACCCAGGTTATGGTATTTACAATGCACCACCTTTACAGCACATATACATCACATATATGTTCCATATTTGTCCCATGGTACACCGCATTGTAAATACAGCGCATCCATGGTGGTAGTGTCACGGAGCACAATAACTGACATATTCCTGGGGATATGCCAGTTATTGTATATGTGCCCATTAGTGTTTTAATGTAGTGATAGGATTACTACATACCAATAAATGAGTCACTACAAAACTAAAACAACAGTGACAGAGTGTTTGCTGGAAGTGTAACAATACAAACTAGTAAATTTAACATATAAAACACAAATTTGCAAGTACATAGAAGACTGTATACATCGTCTATAAGGGTTTTGAAGCAGTCTATGCCCTCAGGCCTATTCTAAAGCATGAGTACTTAAATAGTGGGTGGATGATTACAAGGCTGCAAGGAAAGAACCTGATTGAATTTATAACAGCCTCAGTTGTACCACAGTAAACAGATAAACACATACTGCTGAATGGCTCACTACAATATTGAAACAGTAGTGTGAGAATGTTTGCTGGAAGTATGATTGGTGTATATAAGTGAGTATATGTGAGAGCGATAGATTCCAAGACTTCCTGTATAAATAACTATGAGTTTCTATAAGTGATTGTTTAAGAGAGTAAGTATGTCTAAAATTCTGTAGAAGTTAGTGTAGTGGTGTGTGTATACCTGTATATGCAACTAAATGGATGTTTGATAGTTTATTTGCATGTGTGAGTATGTGTGTGAGTAACTCTATAGATGAGTGCCGGTGCAGGATATATAGGTGTATGAGTACATATGATGAGTGAGTACATGTATGAGTGACTATATAGAACTGTTGGTGAATGAGTGGATGTGTATGTAGATTTTGGAATTACTGAATAGATTGTTCTAACTGGCATTGCTATCTCCATTTTTTTGAAAATGTTAGTTTCTATGTTTGATCGTGTTTATCAAAGGTTATATTACAGTGAGAGGAGATCTGCCACAAGGATGATGTCATCAGTGATGTCATCAGGGATGTAATTTGAGATGTCATCAGTGATGTCATGAGGGATGTCACTGACCATGTCATGAGTGACGTAATATGTGACGTCATCAGCAGTGCATTGCGGGCGCGCAAGTTATAGTTAGCTGAGCTAACTATAACGGAGGAATTTCAAAGGTTTTGTATGAGAGAAATGTCCAGCTAACTATAACATGGGTGAAACCTATCGTTTTTTCAGTGAATTTCTAAGGTTTTTTAAATGCTAATTCCTTACTATAACGTGTGTGAAACCTATGTTTTTTTCAGTGAATATATATATATATATATATATATATTCACTGAAAAAACCATAGGTTATAGACCATATATAGTTAGGAATTAGCATTTACAAAACCTTGAAAATTCACTGAAAAAACCATAGGTTATAGACCATATATAGTTAGGAATTAGCATTTAAAAAACCTTATTTTACTCACACAAAACCATTGAAATTCCATATATAGTTAGTTGCACTAACTATATATCGCGCACCCGCAATCCACTGCTGATCATGTCACATATTACATCATTCATGACATGGTCAGTGACATCACTGATGACATCATCTAGTGTCTGTGTGTTTTTGTAAAGTTTAAATATGTTTTACATATTGAAGAATGAGTGGATGTATGGAAGACTGAGTGTGTGTGTGGCTGGCTGGGAGGTGTGTGACTGTGCATATCAATGTGTACTTGTATCAGTGATTGTATAAGAGAGTAAGTATGTGTTAGTTTATGTGTGAAAAGTATGGTGTTCTGTGTTTAACTGTATAGATGAGGAAATCGAAGTGTGATTGATTCTTCACAGGACTGACTAGGTGTATGAGTGCATATGATAGTGTTGTAATAATGAGTGACTGTATTTATGAGTGATTGTATGGGTGAATGAGTGAATGTGTGTGTAGACGTAGGAATCAGTGAGTGCGTATGTAGTAACTGGTATTGGTGTGTCATGATGTCATCAGTGATGTCATTTGAGATGTCATCAGTGATGTCATCAGTGATGTCATTTGAGATGTCATCAGTGATGTCATCAGTGATGTCACTGACCATGTCATGAATGATGTAATATGTGACATGATCAGCAGTGGATTGCGGGTGCGCGATATATAGTTAGTGCAACTAACTATATATGGAATTTCAATGGTTTTGTGTGAGTAAAATAAGGTTTTTTAAATGCTAATTCCTAACTATATATGGTCTATAACCTATGGTTTTTTCAGTGAATTTTCAAGGTTTTGTAAATGCTAATTCCTAACTATATATGGTCTATAACCTATGGTTTTTTCAGTGAATTTCATAGGTTTTTTAATAGCAAATCTTTATAAAAATAATACATTTTAAATCTAATTTTATATTTTATAATTTTTTTATTTTTTTTTAATATTATTTTTAGTGCGCTCCCGGGGCGCGGACAGGTGAACGCACGGGTAAGCGCAATCTGGCGGCGCGCCCCGAGGCGCGTACTAATGCGCGTCCCGGAAGCGCTATTGTCGAGAACGAAAACAACATCGTGACGTATCGCGTAGCCGCCACGCCTTGCGTCATAAGACACGTATCGCGTAGCCGCGAGATGCGTCTTATGACGCACCGCGTAAGCGCACCCGGAAGCGCATACGATCGCGCAACGTAAGCGCCCCGATGCGCTTACGATACACGCCCGGGACGCGCCCCGGGCGCGTAGCGTAAGCGCGTCAAACCATGTGACTTTAAAATAACACTTTTCATTGGTTCAGAACTTTTTTTTTTCCAAATTGTGTGAAACCCACCCATTTCTCTCACTATTGCTTTGTACTTGGAGAGAGCAAGAGCTGTTGTGTCTACTCTATCTCCTACTTTTCTGATCTCCAGCAATGGCTGCAAGAGAGTCATCCAGCAGTGATTCAGAGGGATTTTTGGATGAGGACCCTCCTCAGCAAAAGAAAAAAACCCATTTCATTTGGAAATTTTACGACATCCCAGAAGGACAGAAAAAAGTGAACGCTCCCAAAGTAACATGCAAAATATGTGGGAGTAGTTTATCCAGAGGCAATCCTCTGAAAAAATATAGTTTTGGCAATGCCAATTTGATCCGGCATGTCAAAAGAAGACACCCTAACAACTTTGCCAGGGAGAGTGTCAGAGAGCTGGCACGGAATGTACCAACAGATGGCGGCAGCACCTCCACTGGTGGAGCAACACCTTCGGGACCACCCCGTGGAAGAATGATCCCTAACATTCAGCCGGTGTTTGCGGGCATCAAATTTTTGTGCGCAGAGTGTGACGAACTGCTCTGCTATGGGGAGCAGAGTGTTGAACTGATTGCCCTAAAGAAACAGCAACACCGCTGCTCTTCCAGTCCCTAAATTTTCAATTTTTTTTGCTCCTGTTGAGCAGTTTTGGAATCCTTGTTTTTGTTTTTCCCTTGAAAAAAATACAAAAAAAATATAAAATTGTTTTAAAAAGTCTAAAAAAATATAAAACAAAAAAAACAAAAAAAAAATATATATAAAACAACAAAATGAAAAAAAAAGTTCTTTTCAGAACTACCTCCAATTTTTAAAAAGAAGCTTTATTTTTTTTAAAGTCTGTCATTTTTAATCTCCATGGTACGCTCCCCCGTACGCTCCCCGGTGCGCGTACCGGGCGCTCACCCCCGCGAAAATCGATTTTTTTTTTATTTATTTTTTTCACCCGCGGGAGCCTTTTATGGCCCCCACATGAAACCTAGGGGGTCAGGGGGTGTGTACCCTGCTCCCTCTTGCTCATTTCCCCCTTTGATTTTTGCCACCTCTTGTGTCTCAATCCTACCGAGACACAAGATGGCGGCCGCTGCGGACTGTTTCGAATGTTTATAGACACCCGAGAACCAATCAGCTTGCCGTGCGCAGATCGCGTGGCGCGCCTGGAGCGCTCCCCTGTACGCGTACGTGGGAGCGCTCCAGGCGCGGCTCTAGATATATATCTTTTTTTGAACGTTAATTTCTCAAAATCCACTGGAGCACATATATTGAGACCTACAAAAGGCACATCGGGCTACCAGTCCCTACAAATTTGCCAAGTTTCGTGCAAATCCATTCAGCCGTTCGGGCTAAAAATGAGGCTAACCGCCCTATGGAAAACTCAATGTTAAAAACACGTTTTGGGACCCCCCTTTTTTCTCGGCCCCCCCTGGACCAACTCCCCCCAAATTTCCAGTGGCTGCTCAGAAACAAAATGTTCCATTTTGCTGAAAATTTCAGCCAATTCCGTCCACAAACGCCAAAGTTATTAGACATAGAATTTTCAAAAATCCCATAGGGAAAAAATCCTAACTATATAGTTTTGGCAATGCCAATTTGATCCGGCATGTCAAAAGAAGACACCCTAACAACTTTGCCAGGGAGAGTGTCAGAGAGCTGGCACGGAATGTACCAACAGATGGCGGCAGCACCTCCACTGGTGGAGCAACACCTTCGGGACCACCCCGTGGAAGAATGATCCCTAACATTCAGCCGGTGTTTGCGGGCATCAAATTTTTGTGCGCAGAGTGTGACGAACTGCTCTGCTATGGGGAGCAGAGTGTTGAACTGATTGCCCTAAAGAAACAGCAACACCGCTGCTCTTCCAGTCCCTAAATTTTCAATTTTTTTTGCTCCTGTTGAGCAGTTTTGGAATCCTTGTTTTTGTTTTTCCCTTGAAAAAAATACAAAAAAAATATAAAATTGTTTTAAAAAGTCTAAAAAAATATAAAACAAAAAAAACAAAAAAAAAATATATATAAAACAACAAAATGAAAAAAAAAGTTCTTTTCAGAACTACCTCCAATTTTTAAAAAGAAGCTTTATTTTTTTTAAAGTCTGTCATTTTTAATCTCCATGGTACGCTCCCCCGTACGCTCCCCGGTGCGCGTACCGGGCGCTCACCCCCGCGAAAATCGATTTTTTTTTTATTTATTTTTTTCACCCGCGGGAGCCTTTTATGGCCCCCACATGAAACCTAGGGGGTCAGGGGGTGTGTACCCTGCTCCCTCTTGCTCATTTCCCCCTTTGATTTTTGCCACCTCTTGTGTCTCAATCCTACCGAGACACAAGATGGCGGCCGCTGCGGACTGTTTCGAATGTTTATAGACACCCGAGAACCAATCAGCTTGCCGTGCGCAGATCGCGTGGCGCGCCTGGAGCGCTCCCCTGTACGCGTACGTGGGAGCGCTCCAGGCGCGGCTCTAGATATATATCTTTTTTTGAACGTTAATTTCTCAAAATCCACTGGAGCACATATATTGAGACCTACAAAAGGCACATCGGGCTACCAGTCCCTACAAATTTGCCAAGTTTCGTGCAAATCCATTCAGCCGTTCGGGCTAAAAATGAGGCTAACCGCCCTATGGAAAACTCAATGTTAAAAACACGTTTTGGGACCCCCCTTTTTTCTCGGCCCCCCCTGGACCAACTCCCCCCAAATTTCCAGTGGCTGCTCAGAAACAAAATGTTCCATTTTGCTGAAAATTTCAGCCAATTCCGTCCACAAACGCCAAAGTTATTAGACATAGAATTTTCAAAAATCCCATAGGGAAAAAATCCTAACTATATATACCTACTGGCGACCGCCAGTAGGTAATATATATATATATATATATATATATATATATATATATATATATATATATATATAAATAAATATAAATATATAAGATATGTTTTAGATGATGCAATTCCTGAGACACAGTATTAGCATTTTTATATGTGCTCTGATGTGCTAGTTAGGACAACTAGTCCGGTGGTCCGCAGAGAAAAAGCTTTTATGGCATTGTCACATTAGGGACTTGGTGATATTACTTTGCTACCTCTCCCACTTTTCAATCCCATACACCCTACAGGCTACAAGGCCAACAAGGAGGTGACTTACTTATAATTAAAGTTTCTAAAATCTACAAACTCACTCAGTGGTATAGGGAAAACCTTTGCACTAAGGCGAGACTCGCATGGCAAACAGACCTAGGTAGAGAACTAGATGACGCTACCTGGAGCTATTGCTGCGAGAACTCGAAACGGTTCTTGCTGAATGGTAGACACAGGCTTATCCATTTTAAATTCCTAAACAGGGTGTACTATACGCCGGAGAGACTATGTCGTTACGGACTGCGGGACACAGCTGACTGCGATCGCTGTGCTGAGCCCCGGCCAGATTTTTTTCCTTTAGCTTGGCTATGTCCTGGGATTAATAGTTTTTGGAGCCTGGTGATTCAATACTTAAGCCAGACTGTAGACACACACAACACGCCAGATCCCATACTGGTTCTATTAGGGTACTCTAAGCCACTCCCTAAATCAGTCAGCAGATTAGTAGACATGGGTTTGCTAATAGCTAGACAGTGCATGGCAAAGCATTGGTTAAGAGGCCCGATCCCTACCATTGTTGATTGGAGCAGGGACATGCTGTTCTGCAATACACAAACTGAGACTTACAGCAAGCTTCTCCCCCCGCGCAGTCGGACTAAAAACTTCTGGACTTTATACCAAACATACCTGTTGTTTAAAGCTGTGCCCTCTGGTAGCGAGGTTGATGCTGGTGTGCATGAGGAGGGGGCTGAACATGAATATTAGTAGGGGATAGAAAAGTGGCAGGAATATGCGTTGTCTGGCTGCTATGTGCGGTTGAGGAGAGACTGAACTAGGCCCAACACTTCATGCATTCGGACAAGGATAGCCTATGCTACAACTCAAGACCCTGGCAATGATGCTAATTTTGGTGGTATAGACAGATAATGAATAACACATGGTAACCACGGCTCAAACTGAATGTATATTGATGTATCATGCTTGATTACTTGCAGCGCTATCCTAAAACTATGCTGATTGGAGTCATGTCCTTTTATTTTGTTGAAAACTTCAATAGAAGTAAAAAAAAAACTTACTGATAATTAAAAGGGAAACCTTTACCTTTCAATAAGGGTTATTTTGACAGTTCATACTTCAAGTTTTATACTGCAGCAGTCAGGCTACACAAGGTAGACCTGTAGCTATATTTTCACTGCCACTGTAATGGATGGTAAAATACCCGCTACAGTCCACATCTTCCAGGCCATTGGTGCACTTTCTGCACCATATCCCCAGGACTTATCGTAAAGTCGTATGTACAAATTAGGAATAAGCCAATTTAACCATGTTTAAAGGAGCAGCACAGGCACTTCCCACTTGGTTAGGAGGACTGAAGTACACAGAGTTCTAAAACCAGCAAAAATTGGGTTCAGCAAAAAGCAAAAGGTCTGGGGTGACCAGGCAGAAAAGGCAGATTTCCTGCCATATGTAAATTTACTTTAACACTATCTAAGCCTGATTCAAAAAATATTATTTTGTTACAAATTGATTTACCCTCAGATCAGCGCAAGTATCTGACAAGGTTAACACATAATATGTATGCAATGTGGGTAACAACCAAGGAATGGAAGTAAACTTGCATAGTGGCAAGAGTGTGCAAGTGTGATGATATGGGTGCACACATGCATTGTGATGCATGCATGCACACGTGTGATGATGCTTTTGAGCACTTGCTTCATTTGAGATTCTGCATCATTGAGCCACCACAATTTAGTTTTTTTTATATTTTAATTGGATGGAGGACATCCACCAATGAGTGGCAGGGGAAGCAATGGATATGTAGAATGAGGGAGAGTGGAGGCCACATAGAGAGTGAGGGGAAGCAGAACAAAGGCGAGAGAACAAGAAAGTAATTTCCAAATGCAGGCAACGTCAGTAATACAAGGACAGAAATTAACCAACAAGAAACCTAAACTGTGAGATAGAAATACTCCTTGATGAGAAAAACACTGAAGGAAGAAAAGTTATTGATCTGAGGGGTGACAACTCAAATAGTTCAAACAAAGCCATCCAGTCATGTGTTAGAGGCTGACCATAGCCCAATCCATGTCCACTGGAAATAATAAAATACGTCCGGCCAAAAAACAACTAAACCTATATGCTTCCAAAATCTAAAAATGACACAATCTTAATCACAATCCCAAAACACAGACAGGAAAACAGCAGAGCAAGTCACTTTTTAAAGACTCACCAAATCTGAGATCAGGGAGGGTCTAAGAAAGGAGTAGTTACATCTTAAAAATCTACTTATCAACTTCAAATCTATGGGCCTGATTTAGATATTGGTGGTACTACATCGGTCCTGCCATGGCTGGGTCACAAGAACTCCATCGAGCTGCCAGTGGTCCACCTGCCGTATTTAGATGTTACAGCAATAGTCAGGAGACCGCAGAGGCGGCGGTCTTCTCTGCTGGCTAAAGGTACCCTATAGTCATCATGCCGGCTGCTTTCTGGACAGCAGATTTAGATGATCCAGTTATGCTACAGGTGTCCTGGCGGCGGAGTCCTGATTGAGTGGGGCCTTGGTGGTGTGAATACAGGTAAGTGCTACTCATCATTACCTTACTACACATATTTGTTGTGAATGTATCATAATGTATATGTAGGTAATTTGTTATGCCCTTTTTAGAACATATTGCATGCCACACAAACAACATACATGCATTATTAAATGCACACCTACAGGCATCACAAGCACAATACCCACAAGTACCACAACAACAATATTTTTTATTAAGTGTCAATACAGGTGTGTTAATTTTACCTTGATGAGTAGGAAAATGAGCTCTAGTTCAGTACACCTAAGAAAAACTTTACATGTAAGAGCAATGCAGAAGTATATGAGGCCACAGCAATTGTCAATACATGATACATATGACAATTGTACAAGTAGCTTACAGTAGATCTTGGTGACAACAGAATCTTTTGGCTGTGTGGTGGAGTTGGTACAGCAAAGGAGGGACCTGGACAATGGGGTACAAGATGGAAACGGAAGTAGGAAGCAGGAAGGATTTTACGTTTTTACACCATTTGCTTGATTCTGCCAAAGTAGGAGGGATTCCTGCCACAGTTGCCATGACGGGAAGGTACATCATAATCCAAACTGTGGGAATCTGGGCTGGAGTCCCACCGACAGCTGCTTCTGCCTATACCACCGTCAACGTGATTGAAAAATCCTCTCAAACTCGGCGGGACTCTGGCATTCTTTCATCTATGGAGCAGCCAACATCTAAATATAGCGTCTGGGCCACCAAGTCGGCAGGCCGGAAGACCATTAAAAAATTAATGGCAGCACCTGATCCACTAAAATCTAAATCAGGCCCTATATCTGGAAACACACTCATTTTGGCTTCGAACACTAGCTTGTCAATTTATGACACATCCATTTAACACTGCCTCCTGCCAGAGATGGGTTTCATGAGCTAAGATTGACCACTGCTAAGTCAGGACCAACAATATAAAAGGGCTGGCACCATCATGCCATGGGCGCCCTCAATAAGCTAATATTTACTGCAATTTGGACTCTGCTATTGATTTACCAGCAGAGGGGGGAACCACCTCACCATAGATGTCTGCAATTTATCAAAATGACCACTTTTATTACAGGGACAGTACTATGACACCATCTTTACCTGAATGACAACAACATGTCACCCTTACAGACATACCCACATGCAAACACTCATGCACGCACAGAGAAGCACACACAGAAATATTTGAACCCTTTTTTTCACTCTGGGACTAGTCCCACTCAAGCTGGTTTCTGTATCTCTCCTGGATTATATTGATCTCCTCCAGCTCAGCATCCAAAGCTACAGTTTGGCAGGCCATGTGTCCACATTAACAGTGTGATCTCGCATCAATGCTTCAGAAAGGTGGATCCATGGCCCTTACCAGTTCCTGAATGATGACTAGTAGTGTGGTATCTTGAGTGAGTATCCTGAAAGAGATGTTCAAATGTGCTCAGGTATAATGTATTTTAGGTCCTTGTATTATATACTAGCTGCTATCCTCATGCAAAGCAAACAGCAAACCTAATCTTCTCCCATGAGCTTGAAACACTGAGTGCCTGATTTAAAATCAGTTTGTATCAGAAAAGTCCACTCTTTATTGAAGAAAAGCTAATTGGAGAAAATAATTCACCTTTCTTTCCCCATTGTAGAGTAACTTCCACTGATGAATTATCTCTCAAATTCAGTATTTCATCCAGAACGTAGAGACTTTTCATCTATTACCAAACTCTAAATAGGACCTTCACTCCAATACTTGTTCTTCATCAATTAATAATCGCACTATGAGAAGATATGCCATGTCTATTCTGGCCGTCATGCTGAGGTGGTACATACACTGAGACAACCATGTTTCTTTTCTTTAGATGTTAGTTTGTAGGGACAATGTTAACTGTGAAACTACCTACAGAGAGCTGAGAACTAGAAACAGGTTTTAAAGACAAGATTGACCTGAGAGATGGATAAAAGGAGTACAAGATGAGTGCAAAGGAGACAATGTCTTCTTGGGGTCTACTCAAGGGCTAATAATCATCATCATAATCATAATACAATAATTTGATATCATGCACTAATCGCCCCAACCGGGGTATCTTGTCACACAGTAAATCCAAAACTGAACATAAGATCTAGAATAGTGCTTTTTTTAATCCTTTCCTGAATTTGCTGTAGTGAGGGCAAGTTATACTAGGATAAAATGCCAATTGAATCCATGGTCTCTCAACTCCTTTGATCTTTTCCTTAGTGATGGTTACTTGCTTACATTCTGATTCAACATCACCTTTAATTGAAGAAGGAAACAAATGAAGAATATATTTAGGCAAAGGTGCCAATAAAATAAATCAAACCAGATTTCAAATGTTTCAATACTGAATATAGACATACAAGAATATTGAGGGCAGAATATCGAGGGACAAAATATTGAAAGGTAAGTGCAGATGGGGAGCTATGGATTTTCCATTCTCAACTCCACATCTACATACCTTGAAGATATATGGACCATATAGGTACGTATAAGTGAAGTGAGGTATAGAGAATCTAGACTTACTTACCTATTGATCTTTTGCTTGATATTTTGTCCTTAATATTTAGAACCATCAATATTGTGACTTCGATATTTACTATGCACACCCATTTCAAAGGGATTTCTGCTTAGGAACTTGCATTTTAACTGCTATGTGTGTATGTGTGTGTGTGTTGAAGTGTTTTGTGTGTGTTAAACTGCTAAATAAACTGCTGCCATTTGTTTTAAAGGTTCAGTCTCTGTCCCCTGGAATATACCTTATACACTTACGGGACAGTGGGCAAATGGAAGAGCTGCCTGTAAAGTCTGGTTAGTTGTGGATTCTGCAACTTGTATTTCTTCAGTGTACACAATTCTCCTTATCACTTACGATCGATTTCTCTCTGTTACCAAAGCTGTAAGTATGAATATGCTGCTTGTTGTGTTCTACCTTCAATTATTGAATTTGGTACATCAGGTTTATATATGTTAGTGTTAATTACAATTAAATGTGATTTCACTAAGTACCCAGGGCCTGATTTATGGCATTTTGGCATAGGGCAGCACAGCAAGGCTCCTTGCTGCTCTGCTTTAACTAAAGTGAAGGGGCAGGAATGCACCATATATAAGCAATATGGTGCATTTCAGGCCTTTCTGCCTGTGCGGCGCTGCACTTTTATGTGGTGCAAAAGTGACGCAGGGCTCTCATTAATAAGCCCCCCAGTAAGCAATATGATAGATGCCTCTGTGTGATGGACAACACAAATTCACAGATTTATTATATAATTATCTCACCAATCTTTGTAAAACTGGTCTCTTTCTATGAAAAAGCTACTTTAAGAAACTGAGCATGTTCAACATGTTTAAAACTGTTGATATGACTTTGAGATTGATAGGAGCTTATTTATGAGAGCTCTGCATCACTTTTGAACCAAATAAAGTCGTACATGAGAGATGCAGAGCTCTCTTACAGATTTATGAAGCACCACAAAGCCACCCTGCATGGCTTTGGTTGCCTCATAAATCATGAGTAATTCGACTGAGTGCAATTCACTGCGTTGCCTTACTCAGCTCCTGGGAGGCATTCCATGGGCATTGCGGTAGGTTTTCCCATCCAACATCCATAGAATTTCACACTGCCCCAGATTTTCAGAGTGAAGTAAACCTTTCGAAGTGTCAATTCTGTATGCCTCCCAACGTGAGGTGTAATGACAAGAAATATGTCAATTTCTCCCAGTTTCTTCCTCTTTCCATGTGTGCTGCATTGAAAAGCACAGGATTGTTTTTGTGCAAGAAGGTGCCCCTTTCTGTACAAATACAATGATGCCTGCAATGGATGCACCCATGCGAATTTGTGCAAGGGTGCCTACATTGGCGAAAACTGCGGCAGCACAGGTAGAAAGTATAGGAGTGCACCATTTTGCTTAAATATAGTGCAATCCTGCTCTTTCACTTTGGCGTAGGGCAGTGCAGCAAGGATCCGTGCTGCGTTGCAATACAACAAAATGCTATATATGAGGCCCATAGAGTAATATACCCAGAAACTGTTCGATGATTTTCAATTTTGCCACTCTATGGACAATGAGCCATCTTTCTCCAGTATTTGGTGCTTTGCTATTTAAAATTATGTTTTATTCTCCGGAAGTTAACTTACTTGCACACAAAATTAGAAAAAGCACACTTGGCTGTCGTAAAGACTTTCCTTCCCTAAATTAAGATAGAAGCTGAATGTGCACATCTTTGTAACTTCAGTGAAGAAAGTTACATTACATGCTGCAAGACCTTTCAGGCAATCATAAACAGGGCCTTTTAAATGCAGGTTTCTCTTTTAATTAAAAATCCTCAGACAAAGAACTCCAGTGATGACACAGAATATTTGACACCCTTCAGAGTGCGGAAATTATAAAAACAATTCCAAGTGAATCTCGGTGGCTTAGCTCAAAACTTATAGTTCAACAAGGACTGAGCATTGGGAAAACATGTCTACTTTGTCCCGAAGGGAATAACCATTTCCCGTGATTCTATATAACTATTTTGTCATGTAATAGTAACTTTCAGGGCAGACATGAGAAAAATAAATTCAAAGTGAATGGTTTCTGAATATACATATGCTGAAAGAAGAGGCATTTTCTAATTCAGCAGTAATAAACCAATGCCAAATAACTCAATGATTGTAATTTACTACCTGGCAACGGGCAGCCAGAAGACCACTCTATAAGGATGACCTGTCCCCATTCAGGAAAAAGCACACTATCTAGTGGCCCAATTCACAAAGGTAAGTCTGAGTTTATGACATTTGGGGCCAGATGTAGGTAAATCATATTTACCGACTCTTAAATACCGAATTTTACCGATGCGGTATTTAAGAGTCGGTAAATATGAAGGGGGGAGATGTAGGTATTACAGAATCTGTAAATACCGAATCTTTAGGATTCGGTATTTACCGATTCTGTAAATACCGAATCGGTATTGCCCATTGATTCCTATGGGCCTTGAAGCCCATAGGAATCAATGGGCAATACCGATTCTGTAATTACAGAATCGGTAAATACCGATTTTAGCAAGGGTGCAGGGGGTGTCACTTTGACACCCTCTAGCACCCCAAAGACGGGCATGTTTGCCATGTGGCACACAGACATGCCCTAAGGGCATGTCTGTCTGTCACATGGCTAGGTGTGCATGCACACATGTGCATGCACACCTGGAATCGGTATTTTACCACCCAATTGGATTGGGTGGTTAAATACCGATTCTGTAAGGCCTTAGGGACTCTGAAGAGTCCCACCTGCATCTGGAAGGTACCGAATCGGTAAAAATACCGATTCGGTATTTTACAGATTCTGTAAATTTACCGATTCGGTAAATTTACAGAATCTGTAAAATCTGGCCCCCTACATCTCAAGATGCCAAATACCGGTCGGAAACGGCAGAATTCGGCCGTTTCCGACTGGTATTTGCCACCTACATTGGGCCCTTGGTATTCACAAAGGTAATCTTGGACCAAAAGTCTAAGTTTACAAATTTCAGTATTCACAAAGGGAAGTTATGAGTAATATCTTTATGTCAACACTCAGAGCGGAATCTCCACCCCAACTGCTGAGATACCACTCCGCACCCGGAGTGAACTCTCCACCCTCAGAGGTCCAAATTGGAATGGTATGCCAAATTAAAAAAGCATGTATTTAGTTTCAGACTGGACCGGGAGTGAATGTTTGACACTGTTCAGAATTCTGTTCATCATCTATTGTTTGCAATATTCCCCCTTAGTGGGAAGGGTATGACCGGATGTGGGTCCAGTACTCGCTGCATCACCTGATTTAAACTAGCCTGGCTGATATGGGGTGATACCCCGAAACCAGTCCCAGATGTTTGTTTTCCGGTCCAGGGCAGATCTGGCCTGGCAGCTCAGACTGGACTGTTCCCATGAGGAGCAGGTTCAAGACTGATTTGCATATGGCTGGACCCAAACTGGAATGGTGTGGCAATCAAAAAAAGAATGGATTTAGTTCCAGACTGGACTGGTGGTGAATGTTTAATGCTGTTCAGCATTCCTTCCATCATCTTTGTTTTGCTAAATAAACCTTCTGCAAGGCCCAAACCTTCCTTTTTAATACTTGTAAGTCACCCCTAAGGTACTCTCTAACTACGCCTGGGGCAGGGTGCGTGGTATTTAAAAGGTAGGACATGCATGTTTTACATGTCCTGGCAGTGAAAACCTCCTAAAGTCGTTTTCATTGTTGTAAGGCCTATGTCTCCCATAGTCTAACACTGAATTGTTTACATTTGTTGTTGAGATTTAATTGTAAAATTAATAGGAATTTAAAATTCTCTTTAAAGGTGAAGTCAGATTTTAAGTTACAAGTTCTAAAATGCCACTTCTAGATAGTTGCCAGGTTTCCCTTCCTGGACACTTACAATCCTGGATGCAACCCAGACTCCCTTGCACCATGGTGCAATGGTGTTTACATTGGTGCAAGACAGCCAAAACTGCATCAGCACAGTGGGAAAGGCAGGAATGCGTCATATATCATAAATACAGTGGATTCCTACCCTTTCCTTTTGACGCAGGGCAGTGCAGCAAAGTGGCTTGTATCAAAGACTCGTAAATGAGGCCCTATGTTAATTACACAAATTGCCTCTGGGCTATTGTCTGCATGAAAATTAAACACTAGGGCCCAGATTGACTAACATTTTGCTTTGGGGTTGCATCACTTTTTTATGCAGCTTCAATGCAGTATATATTTAGACTTAGTAAGCCACACAGCCTGATTTGTGCGGCTTTGTGAAGCTTAGTAAAAAAAGTAAAGGAAGGCAACACATAGCACTGTCTTGCATCATTTTGCATCAGGGAAGCATTTGCTGGATGGGCAATGAGTGTTCAAATGCACCTACCCATAGATTTGACTTAAACCCAGATGTACTAAAGTCTCTAACCCTGGATTTGGGTGAAAATGGTGGACCTACCTGAGGGTGGCATAACAAGGATACATGTCTTTATTTCCTTTTGTTACGTTCTCTTTCCATGTGCGCTGCATTCTGCATCACACATACAAAGAGAAATAATACTAGCTTTTGTGGAGTCTGACCACAAAACAGGCACCTTTGCATCCTGGCACAAGAATGCCGGTGCTCGTACTAGGCTGCCACAGGAGAGGCAGCATTTTAGGAGCGAGCAGAAGTACGCCAGGTTATTTTATACGTGTCACATTTCTGCTCTCTCCCTTCTACACAACATAGAGCAGCAAGTTATGTTGCTGTGTTGCTTGCTGGAAAGTTAAATACATCCGTGTTTATGTTTGTCCTCGAGTGCAAATATCTCACTATATACCAGATTAATGTATTGGGCAATTTATTTTGAAAAGTCATGCAAGGTTCCTGTTTAATGCATTGGGCAGTTATCTGTATGAAAAGGTACACTTGAGTGATGTCCTAGGATACCAAAATGACACACTTGCTCAATGCATTGAATGGTTATCTGCATGAAAATTTGGTCACACAGATCAAACTAAACATCGGTTCAGTATGTTATTCAGTATTTGCTTGAAATGTCTTATCCAAACCAGTCCGCCGTGTTCAGAAATGACCCTAAAGTATCCTCTTAACCAAAAACGAAAGCTATTTGAAATGTGTGAAACCCAGCTATGGGAGTTTACGCTCCTTTAAAAACAAATAGAGAAATGACTGTACAAAGTGCAAACATGCTTAGGTTCGTCCATCATATTTCTATTTAGGACATCCTAATTCTTCTAGGGATATGTGGAAGATTTATTTACAAAAAAATGTGTCCAAAAAATGTGTCTCCGAAATAAAACGTCGTGCTGCCACCGTTCAAAAATTCAAAATAAATGGGAATACTAATATAGGACTGGCTATGTTGTGGGTCTTAGGCCTCATCGGTTTGCATTAGGCAAACGCTATATGGAGACAGTATTATGCCTTGAGGAAAATGTAGCACATTTTCCCAGGCCTCATACACCAGGAACCCGTTTGAGCAGGCGGGGTGAGTTCTGTGCACAGCAGTACTAAATAATTTTAGGTCGAAGAACATGAAGTCTCACCATTTGAGTAGAGCTAATGCACACATAAAGAGAGAGATTAAACTATCTGGGGGTAAACCATAGAATATTAGCTATTTTACACCAACATAAGGTGGAACAATAAGAGGATCTGTATTAATTGCATTTCTTCTGTATCCATTTAGAGCTTCTTCCCTCAAATGATAAAAATGTAGCATATGCTTATAACAAGTCAGTTAACTCATGCATACATTTAAATCACACCTAATACAATTATGGAAAATATGCCAAACCTAGAGTCGGTTCTCTTCCCTGGGGCATAGGAAACTCGGAGACAATTGGGCAATCCAGGTAACAAGTATCGCCTACTGCTCCTGCAACCCCAGCAGCTAGATGTTCATGTGAGTTTCCTGAATGCCCAAAACTTATTGGGCTCTAGGGCAGTGGTCGTCACACAGTTTTTGGCATCCTCTCCAAGGTGCACAGCCTGCTTAGATGGTTAATGGTGAATATTGAATACTGCTGACACGATGTGCTAGAAGTTGAGGGGCGTTTGAGGCAAAAGAGCAGCCATGATATTCGATAGAACATGCACACACCCACACAGCCTCAAAGGTTTAAATTCGACAACAGACCAAACAGATACTAAAATGGCAGAAGCAGTGACGGTTTTCTAGCATACAAAGAACTTGTAAAGCAAGGGGTCAGCAAAGCAATAATGCAAGCTTTGCCTCAAACACAGAACCGCAAAAACGCAGTGCCGACATGGGTGAACCAGCAGCCACCAGGTGATGGATCAGGTGGAGTCCCACTCCCGTCCATCGAGAGTTCACCCAATGCTGATGCCCCTATGGGAGGGTGCCACTGCACCATGGCTCCCTGCACCCAGCACAGCGCACCCTGGACCGGGATTGCGGCCCTCCACCACAGCTTTGGCCACCAATAAGGCTTGCCTGCCTTATGCTCTCAGGCACCTCAGAGCTGGATCCGAGGCCCCAGCAAGGGAGGAGTGAGGTGTGAAGTGGAGTAATGTATATTGGTGGCTGCCCCACTGGTTCACCATTCTAGATGCTTGCAGATTGTCGGGCTGGAAGATGGAGCGCTTGCGTCCCCCATCTTGGCTGGTCTGGTCATGCCTCTCTCACATAGTTTCTATTATATGCAACTTGTGGCTAAAAGTTATTGTGACTTCTGCCTTGCATGTCACAGTCACTTCCTAATGTAACGTGTTAAAGGTTCCTGCGGACATTGCTTAGATCATGGCTAAGTTGCAGCTCACATATTCAAATCTTGAGAAATAGTTCTCTGGATAATGAGCTGTTGAAAACATCCACAGGTGATCAATGTGGCCTAAGTTTGAAATCTTGCAGACCTTCATTATTTGGACATTGATAAAATCAATGCAAACGATATCAACAAGTGTTGAATGGTTTTATTTCCGCGTCATGAGGAAGGTAATTAGGAATCTAGTGTTTCTGTGTTCCTTGATTGCATTAGGAGTATGAATGCAAGGTGTAAAGGAATTTTTGCACCCACTCCAGGCCAAGCTCTTTAAATTGAATCATAGGGGAGCTTTTTCGTTATGTTAATTCTGACTCTTCTTTACTTTACTACCACAGCACTGTCTGTAACTCATCAGCAAAAGTTGTTGGCAGCATGCACATGAGAATCCTACAAGTCCTGCAAGATACTGTACTCCTCTTGGCTGGGGGAAGTCCATAATTTGAAGGCCACTTTAAGGGTTAACACGTAAAAATAGTCCCAGCTCACTTTTGAAAGGTGTGATGAGAACAATCAGATACTGATAAGACTAGAATATCAAACAATGTGTATAATATCTAGGAACTTACATACCATTGTTAAAAAAATACTATATTCATAATACAAATGCTTAGTAACAGATAAGCATCTTGCATTAGCTAAATTAGATTCAACTTGGATACACAGGATCAGCTAATGAGGGCATGCTTTGTCTTAAATTGCTCCCAAAGGGTGGAATGGCCACCCACACCAGATGGTAACCTCCTCCTTCCTCAACCAATATCCCATATACAGGGCAAGGTACACACATGCTCAGCTCTGGGATGCAATAGCAGATGATGGTGTGCTTTACAAATACACATATTATAACATAACACACTAACACTCTACCACGATTGCCACAGCCAAATGTCCCTAAATGAGCTACAAAGGATCATCTTAGAGTTTCACAATGCAGATTGTTTTATGACACCAAATCCTCAATCTTAGACAAACATTTCCTCTTTCAAAGGCAAAGCGCTAAATTATCACCTATTGATTACTAATAAAAGAACACATTTTTAACAACCTCACAAAGGGAGGCCTTTGGTAAAAATACACCAATTCAGCACTCCTTCCAGCAACTTTCTCTCAGGGAAATACATGAGCTCGCAAGATGGAATGGTCCAGCCGATGCACCCTCAGATGCTTGCCCCGAAGTGATATTCAAAAGAATCCCACTTTCAACCTCTGCAGCAATCCCAAACCTAAAATCAGCAGAGAGCCTCTAATTGAATGCAAATTTCCTTCAGAACTCAAAATATCATTTAAGTGACAGCTAATTAAGAAAAATAGCTTGAACTCTAGAGAGCCCATGAGGTACAGATCCATTTTTAATGGACCATTACTTATAAAACTGATAGAAAGAGTAATCATCTACCAGATTTCGAAATACCCAGAAGAAATGTCCTTACTACATGACCCTAAAAGTTGCTTCTGACCTGAAATAGTCACTAATCTCCATTTGGTATGACCTAAATACTACAGTGCATAAAAAGGGAGTATTCATAATCTTACAAGATGAAATCCTGTTGGACAGACTTAATGATTTGGATATCAAAGGAATATCATTACCTGGAGCAACTCCTGACTTAAAGGCAGGTAAAGCATCATCTCTAGCCTGCAACCTATGCAGCATTGAGATAGGTGTTCCACAAGGATCTGTTATCTCACTGATGTTGGTAAATCTATGCATCAAATCACTCCAGGAGCTCATCAATTCTTTCCCAGTCACTTACTACAGCCTTGTGATGATACCTAGATTATACTTAAACTGAGTAAACCAAATGACATTGTCCTAAAAGCCACTGGCCAATAGGTTACAGAGAGTCATTTCGAGCTCAATGCCTCAAAAACAGACATCCTAATATGTGAGGATTTGAGGACCTTCAACCCACTAATAAAGTAGCATGAAGAAATGCGAAAGCATGGAACGTATTAAATGACATGGAATCATACCTGTCCATTATTGTATCAGTAAACCAATCAACCAAATCCACATTCCACCCCATGAGAACACATGAACACTTGCCTCATCTTTCATTCTTGTAGAAGGTCTAGGCCACCATCCTTTAGTTAACTTTACTGGACTATGCTAATGGAAATACCAACAGGTATCAATATATGCTGTGAGAGAGCAACAGGAAGAAGACTTCTGCACCTTAAAATTTGCAATCACTTTTCACTGACTCTGAATGCTCCACATTGGCTGCCTATTGCCATAAGATCTACCTTCAAACTACTGTGCATAATAAGCAAGGAAATTGGACCAATCTGTTCTGTTTTGTAGATCTGAAACTCAAGAAAAACTCCCACACATAGGAGTCACATTTCAGAGTGTCCCCATAAATAATTGTTCTGCTATATAAGACGAAAACTGCTGTTACATATTTCACCATCCAAATTGTGAAACTAGGAAATTCACTGTGAGAAAAGATGTGGACTACTGTAAATTACCTGGAGTTTAGAGAGAAGCTGAAGATGTGTCTATTCCCCACTTGAACACAAATGTATAACACAGATTAAGCACCCAACTATGTGCAGGAAGTGCGGACTACAGCTCTAAGAATCTAGGGGGCAGATGTAGGTGGCCTAATATGGGTCGGTAACGGCCCAAATTACCGAATTTCGGCTGTTACCGACCGGTATTGGGCATTTGGGATGTAGGTGGCCTAAATTGCAAATTCGGTAATTTACCGATTCGGTATTTTAAGGAATCGGTAAATTACCGATTCCTTAAAATATTGAATCGGTAAATTACCGAATTTGCAATGTAGGGAGCACTCAAATGAGTGCTTTTCCCATTTTAGGATTTGTTATTTACCACCAACTATAAGTTGGTGGTTAATAAGGAATACCTTTGAAAATGCAAATCAGTGCATTTTAAACTGTGCCATGTGGCAGACATACATGCCCTTAATGCATGTATGTGTGCCACATGTGCACACGAGCACGATTCAGGTGTGCAACAGGGTGTCAAAGTGACACCCTGGCACCCTTGAATGTGTCCCCCATTTTACCAAATCGGTATTTACCGATTCGGTAATTGCCATTCATTTCTATGGGCCTCCAGTTTCCAATGTGTAAATACCGAATCATACCGATTCGGTAATTTTTACCGATTTTTTTGCTACATAGCATTTACCGATTCTAAAATACCGAATCGGTAAAATTCGGTATTTTAGAATCGGTAAAT
Source organism: Lissotriton helveticus (assembly GCF_964261635.1). Taxonomy (NCBI): domain Eukaryota; kingdom Metazoa; phylum Chordata; class Amphibia; order Caudata; family Salamandridae; genus Lissotriton; species Lissotriton helveticus. The sequence continues at coordinate 777,234,505 of NC_136063.1, read as the reverse complement.
GTACTTTACCTACACCTGGCCCCAAAAGATCACAAACTCCTGACCACAGACTAAAAATAACAGTGTCCCAGAAGAACATGTCTAACACATCACTGAAAAAGATGTAATATCACACTACATCTGGAAATGAGGATGAGGTCCTGCTTCTATCACACACATTAATGGAGAGCCAAGCAGTGAAATCCCAATAATTTTCTGAACTCGCATAAGCTGAAGGTTAAAACTCTGTAATGACATAATCCTTGGCATGACAAAACATGTGAGCAAAAACAAAAATGTGGCTGAAAGCATAATATTTGTATTTCCTATCCCTATTATCTAAAGCAATGTGAGTCCATGTTTTCTGTCCAATACTACTTGACCTTCCAAATTAAATCCTTATGAGCTCTTCTGACAAGGCTCACTGACCCAGATTCTGCACGCTTAATGGAAGAGCAGATAACTGTATTCTCTAGCCCTGCTGCTATCATCCAATAAAACAGTGCACTGAAACAACCAAACATTAGTAGGATATTCATTCTGAATTGCATGCCCTCTCTTCCCATCAATCACAAAAGCACAATTAGGAATGGTCTGGTGGTTTAGTGGACTAAAGCATCCACCGGAAGGGCATGTGTTTCACCTCTTGAATACAGGTTCAAATCCTGGCATGTCTACTCAGCCTTTCATCCTTCTGAGGACGATAATATGAGTACAGTTGAGTATCAATAAACATCTGTTATATAGCTTTAAGATACCCTTCTGGGTGAATGTGCGCTTTACAAATACATATGTTATGTTATGGAATCCAAATCTACATATAACTCAAGCATCTGCATCAATAACAACTAATAAGTAACTTTCCTCTAGACTAGAAACTGCATGAACCTATCCGTCTACCAACTCTAATCAATATGCATAATAAACGACTAACTGCAACATTTGCAACTAGCACTCTGAGCTCCTTGGAGTAACAATCTAGCCAACTACAAAGCACTTCAATACCTCGCCATGGGTGCTAAGCACCATGGAAATCTAGAATGCCATACAATACAAATCAAGCTGAAACATACAATAAATGCAGCAGTTGTCACTGGCCAGCAGAGAAATAGGTCACAACGTTTGATGGAGGTTGTTCTGCCAGGACCTAATGTACTTGTAGTTGGATGCCCAACTGAGAACTGTATTGTGATGTGGCCGATGTGGCTTGGGCAAACATGGCAAGAGTCCTCTCTCAGGCAGTCACAAACGGAGGCAGACAAAAGGTAGGCCTTGGGCTGCTGAGCTGATAATAGGGACATTTTCAATAAATCAGTCTAGTGCCTTCCTCCTGCAGAATAAACCAATGTCAGTATGGTCCTCAGTCATTTCAGTTTTGAGGGAAGAGAGTCAAATTTCCAGCCCTTGATACCGTCCTTCATCTTACTTGGCACATGGTTTCTGCCATACATCAAAGGTGAACAAATTCAAAGTCTCTGAGGACCAGCTTACAGTCTCAAACAGCAAAAGCAGGGTGGTACAACCTTCCACTTCCTGTTGGTGCAACAGTGATTTCTCTGTGGCGATTCAATAGAATTCAAGTCCAGCTCAAAATACAATTTCAGGGCTGGCTTTAGCGCCTGTGGCGCCCAGTGCGACAATGCTTGTTGGTGCCCCCAGTGACCACCTCCACTACGGATTCCTTCATAACCATCCTTTCACAGTGCCCCTCAAGCCTCCACAACCATTCTCTCTCAGATGCATTTAATTCGTTTTATATTGTCACGCCTACAACTGCAAGGTGTCAGAACACTTTACATCACACAGATTACACAGAGAGAATCAATCATAAGGGTTTGAATCAGTGTATAGGAAATGTTACATAAAACAGAGGACAAGAAGGTGTAGGAGTCACAGGTCATGGTAGGCACGATAGCTTAAGAGTGCTTGGTAAGGAGAGGCAGAAACAAAGAATTTAAAACATACCACCATGGTTGGGGGGGTTTGTTTAATAATAATAATTGATTTCTACCCAAATGAACCTATTTTGCAAACTTAGGAGAATGAAAAACTGGGGGGGGAAATTATAACAGTTCAGTCTGTACCTTTCAGTTTTTCTATGGTAACAGTTATATGCTCACTGTTTAACTTTAGGATTTTAACTCATAAAGAGCGAGCAACAATATGGTCTCTCTGACAAAAGTATTAACTCACTGACCTATTTACTTTACATTATATGCACTTTGTGATCTGCACATTCTTTGCAGCAGGCATACTAACCCTCTACGCTACTTTAAGATGAGTAAAAACTTCCATTATACAAACCTCCGACCTCGCTCTTCTCTCTCTCTCCAGGAAGTAGATTATTCACCGCAGTTATTTTGACATTTTTATTGTTGGCTGATTTTTGCTGGAGGCCAAGGACACAGCTGCAGGTGCTTTCAAAACCATAATATTGGTGCCACCACAGAAAGTCAGCAACCGGTGCGGTGGCACCGGTTGCACCACCCTAGAGCCAGCCCTGTACAATTTGGTCTAAAAGTAACAGTATCTAAAAATGTCTAAGAGTTTCTGGATCCATCATGATAATGTGGATAATCATACAGTATCACTAATTAATGTGAGTTTTACACCTATTTGGATACTTCATTCTGGGTTTCACTCTTCTTGTGACAGAACTACCTGCAAGAGATCGGGATGGTACATCTTCTTTAATCAGGTTTTAGCCATACCCTTGGGAACAGTTAATGTCATGATGATAATTGCAGGCTATTGAATGACATGTCCGAAATGGTCAGAGGTTTGAGGTGACTACAAATGATCACTTCCTGTTCCACTCAAAGTTTCTGTATACAAAAAGTAACACAACAACATGATTACATTGATTTGACCAGAGAGAGAAAAGAGTCTCCAATAAGCGTACTCTCATCATGAGCACCATTTTCAAAAAAGCAGGTAGGCATTCACACCACCTAAACAAGATAGATGGGACACAGAATGCAGCAGGTTCAATAGCACCATGAAATCAGGAGCCGGGTGACACAGGCTGACTTAACTAGATACGTTGGTCCCTGCGGCCAGAAAAAAGGGTAAAAAGAATCAAATTGATGAATAAATGAGTGGTGATTGGATGACATTCCAATAATGTGCACTTATAATTCAATAGCAGCGCCTTACAAAGCCGCATGTGACGTTTGTTCCACACCAACTTGAGAAATATAGCTTGTAGGATATCGCTGTATCACATGACAAAAATATTGCAACTACCACCAGAGAGCCATAGAATGGAGATATCAAGTTAAGAAAGGTAAATCCATACTTTCCTTTATATATTTAATTTATTGATAAGGGCTGGACTGGCTACTGGGCGTTTCGGTTGGAAGACGGCTAGGGGTAGGTTTCACTGCTGTAGGGGGTAGTTTGGTTGCTGGGAACCTGCCAGGCATGTTCCTACGTGCAGTGCTTCTAAATAAATAATTTAAAGAAAATGTTTTAAAGAATGCTTAAACCGTTGTTTAAAACCATTTGTTTTGCATTGTTTTTTTTTTAGGTGTACTGAAAAGTAGAAACATGGCTAGTAGAACCTAACAACAAATCCGGTCCCCATCTCCAATAAAACCGCACCAACCCCTCCAGCCCACCGAAACGCCTCCTGCCCTGTAGTCTAATCCATCCCTCTTGATGATATGACATGTTGCAGGGCAAAATTGCCCACCTTGATATTGTGACATAGAAAAATAGTGCATTGTTTTCATTTAAAATGTGTAAACAACATAATAAAAATAAATCTGTCCCATTACAAGTCTGAAAAGTATATCAAAATAACTGTTAAGTGTGAGTCTAAGATGAATACAGAGTCAAATAAATTACCAATTTCTTCAATTAATGGTTATTTCAATTATCAATACATTAAGGTAACCACAACAGAGGAGTATGAAGGTAAACTTGGCATGTGTTTGACTAAGTATACAATATATTACGTATGTTTTGTAAGGAGTGAACCGTACACCATTCATCTGTCAAGCAAATGACAGGCCTCTTGGAGACCTATCTTTTTATGTGCTAAGACTTAGCATTCATAAAGATGCTACTCGTAAATAACTTTATGAATTGAAAGTGTAAGTTTACCTTTGTGAATCAGGCTTTTAATGAGGAGTGTGTGATATCAGACCCATAGCTGTCATTTGTGTCTGTGTCCAAGCATTTCATAGTCAAGTCATCTATGGGGCAGGCCCTTTATAGCCCACAGAACTATGGCCGTTCGCATCGTATTTGATTCTTACTTAGCCTTCCATTCTTTGAAACTGTGTGGATTAGGAGTGTGGTGCCTCCTTGCATTAAAACTAGGGCCTGATTCCCAAAGGTAAACTTACACTTTTGTGTGTTACTATTGATATACACAAACTACAATTACAATTTTACTAACAGAGATATCAGAGACTACACTGTCTTAATCGAGAATTTCGCTCATAAAAATATTGCACAGGCTTATCTTTTTATGTGCACAATCTCAGCAGTTGTAAAATTACTATTAGTAAAATGTAACTCAAAGTTTGTGAATACCAAAGATTCTTTAAATTTTTACAGAAGTGTAAGTATACCTTTCTGGAGAAAAAAGTAATACATTGAAACCAAAAGACAAACATTCAATCAATAGAACCATAGTTATGAATTTTTAAGGGTAAAGAGAAAAATAGCACCTAAAGATCAAAGCGCCAATGGCTGACATCCAGTCACGCAAGATCAGGGCAAAGTAAAAAAAAAATGGCAGTTTGCAATTTATACTTACCTTCAGACTTAGGAGAATTTTTTAAAGAAAAGAAGAAGGTAAAACTCAGTGGGGCCAGGCAGCCAACAGTGACTGAGGAGGAAGTGTTGTCATCGGGGAGTCAGTGGAGAAAGTTGAAGTAAAGATTTCTACGTTCAAACTTATTCCTTTATGGTAGTGAAAAATCTCTAGTAGGATGAGGCTGCAGGTTGTAGCTGACGAGGGCCCCATGAAGCCAGATACCATCTCTATGAAGAGCTCCTGAACAGGATTTACTGCTGCAGAAAAAGAATGTAGTGGGAAATATTGTATGGTCAATCTGACCAGAGATGCACCTTGGACGGATAAGCGAGAATGTAGGTCTCTGTTCGGGGCACTTTTTGGTTGAAAATATTTCACGTCTCAAGTTTCAGATTGGGCTATCTTTGAATCATTAGCACCACATTCAGGTGTGGTTTAAGGATAGCTGGAGCCTTTTTGGTCTCTGAAGCTCTGATCAGGCGGACAGCCAACCCACCCTTGGAGTCACCCTGGAAGTTGAGGGTTCAAGCAGAGAAGCAGGTTTCAAGGAGCAGGGCAGTCCTCTGAAGGCACAGGGCAGGCTTCAGGTAACAGGGCAGTCCTCTTGAAGAAGCAGGGCAGTTCTCTGAAGTACACAGCAAGCCTAAGGCAACACAGGTAGTCTTCTGAGAGCCCATCGCAGATCCAAAAGTTTACTGAAGAGGGGATCCTAATTTTATACCTGGAGCCTGCTTTGAAGTGGAAGAAACATCTAGAGCCCCCTGAGATGGCATCAGAAATTCCCTCCTCCCTGCCCTGGTCCCAGAAAGTCTAGCAGTCACAAAAGGCTAGGGTGAAGTTTTTTGTGTGTGGGCATTGGCAGCTTTTATGAAGTGGAGCTATGCACTGCCTGCCCCTTCCGTCCCGTCAGGATGGACCATCCTGCCAACAGCTAGCCCTTTTACTGTGTAACTGTCTAGGTGGAATTCACAAACCCCAACAGACAACTAGTTTAGTCATGTGACCCAGGAAACAGGCCTCAGGTACCAAATGGCTAGGACAACAAAATGCCAACTTTCTAAAACTGGCATTTTCAGAGTAGAGACTTGAAATCTGACTTTACAAATAAAGAGGATTTTAAATTAAAACTCCTTAGACACCAAACATGACGTTTCTAGCTGTTCCCAAACCACAGTTAGCACTTAATAAATGAAATAAGGTAACCCAATGCTATCCTATGGAAGCGGTAGGGCTTAAAGTATTAAAAAAGGAGTGTGTGCATTTTTCACTACCAGGACATGCACAACTTAAAAGTTAATGTCCAACTTTTTAAATATAATGCACTCTGATCTCTGATTGATATGTATCAAAAGGGAGTTTTGAAATGGCAGTTTACAACTACACACAGGCTGCAACAGCAGGCCTGAGACATGTTGTAAGGGGCCAATTAAGTGGGTAGCACAATACGTGGTGCAGGCCCACTAGTAGCATTTAGTTTACAGACCCTGTATAGACATTGTATCACGATACTAGGGATTTACAGGCAAAAAAATGTTCCAATCAGGTTTAGGCCAATTTTATTATGTTTTAGGGAAAGAGCACAAGCACTTTAGCAGTGATCAGCAGAGGCAAAGAGCATAGAGTCCCAAAAGCCAACAAAAGGGGTTCCGATAACAGGAGGGGTAAAGTCAAAATTTCTGGGGAGTGACCCTGCATAGAGGGCCAAGTGCAGAGTTGAATAAGGTGAGCAGCAGGGCATGCATGGTCCTAAATCAAAGTCATTTTATGTTCAATGCAAGGATTATCTGAAGTTGTAATCCAATTAGGCAAGTTGTTAAATGTTCTATAATGTGCTGCAGTAATCTGCTGGAGATGCTACTTATTACTTGGTAAGTCTGAATCTTAGGCAGTGTATACTGGTATCAAATTATATGTATTTCTTAAAGTGATTCTATTAGGCCATTCTGTAATTCATTTTATCATATTTCAAAAACATATTGCCATCACTATGAGGTCATGGGGAATTCCAGTACAGTAATCTAAAACCTAAGTTAGTGAAAGTCGGGTAATCAGTGATTTAAAAAAAATGCAAATATCAAAGTACCCCAATGTACCCCACTATAGGGTAGGCAGTTGCACAACCTTTTACCTACATCTGTCCTACCTTGCTCAACATACCAGATCTGGTGCTGACCTTTTACCTAGTTAGGTGCCAAGTAATTATTGTGGGGTTTTCTTAGAAAAGTACCCTCATTTATTATGAATGAGGATTCTTAGTATAACAGCAGGAGTACCATCTTCTACACAATAAGTCTGTACAAAAGTCATCACTATCATCATCCTTGGCCGACAGACCCACAGAACCATGACACATCTAGGTAGAACCCTGAGGATTCCTTTCAGGTATATAAGTACCACATCTTCACTGGACAAACCAGAGGAGAAAGCTTCCATGCAGACACTGCAGCAAGCCGTGGTTTAACATCCCTAGCGGGGTGTCCATTTCGAGACCAAAATCATGTCCTTCACTCTCTCACATCAGGTAATGGAGTTGGCTCTTTCCTAGGGGTATTCTTGGCTTTACACCTACATACATGCTAGGTACACTTAGGTACATCCAGTAAGGATTGGCATCTTATGAGTACTCATGATTACTGCCATGTATCTATATGCCTGCATAAATTCACTGTTTTAGCACCATGGTAGAATTCTACCTTTTACTTACTCTGTTGTTGCTTGTAATCATATATAGCTGTTTATTTTTAATGGTTGTTGCAGCACACGTATTTTATATTAGAATGATGCTGTATGTACGTCTTATCCATTGTGCATCTTTCTTGATGTTGGAGTGATTGATGACCTGATTTAAACAGTAGATATAATGGGAAATCATAAAAGAAATTGCTGATACTATCATTCCATAGAGAACCACTATTCTGCTAATGTCTGAACATATTGGAAGAAACTTCAAAAATGGAATTAGAGATAATGGGCAAATTCACTAGCATCCTCGACTTTCTGGCTGCAGCTACAGACTGTGGATCACTTGTAATTTATCACATATTTCCTGTAACAGTGGAGAATTCTACATGAAGGAAAAGAACTGGGAGCCAAAGTCCCCAGCACAGATGAAGGATTCCTCTCAGCCAAACTCACGCTGAGGGCCCAGCTTACTCAACGAGACATTTAGGTTTATGTTACTCATAATGTTTGATGTGTCGTCCTGTATTATGGAAAGGTTGAGTTTGATAATTGATCTACTATTTGATACTGCACTTTTCATGTTCGTTTCAACATTTATCTGGATGAGTGAGAATGTAGGCAGTTTTATTCTAGAGTGTCAAAAATAAAAAAACTATTTTTACATGCATGTCACCAATATCCCACTATATTAAAATAATGAAATTGCTACTCTTGTTTAAAACATTGTTTCTCTCTACAGGTGTCTTATAGTGTTCAACAAAGAGCCAGCAAAAGGGCCAACAGCGCTTTCATCCAGATAGGCACGGCATGGATAGTGGCATTTCTTGTTTCTGCTCCATCAATCATTTTCTGGGATATTATACTGGGTAAGAGTAGTTTGCCAGATGGAATCTGCAGTTTCGAGTTTAACAACTCCTGGCATTTTCTGATTGGACTTTCGTTGATGGACTTTTACATCCCCTTCATTTGCATTGTCTATCTGAATTTGAGCATCTACTTCAACATCAGAAAAAGGAATAAAAAACGCTCGAGGAGCTTGAACTTGGCGAGGAAGAATGATAATAAATTCACTAATACTGGATTTAAGACTGCAATCAATGTGGAGGCTTTGAAACCGTATCCTGATAAATCTGCGAATGAAACTCCACCCACAGGAAAAGTAAAAATGCTTAAAATTTCAGTTATTGAAGTGAGCTCAACAAAACGAATTACCCATGAAAAAGCTGGCAAGCTAATAACTGGTTCTGACCACTCAAAACTGAAAAAGGATATAAAAATTGTTAAGTCACTTACCATTATTGTGGGTGTATATTTTATTTGCTGGGGCCCATTCACATTGCTTTTTCTTACCCGAGCAGTTTGCCAAGGACTGTGCTTCAATCCTTACCTGTACGACGTTGCATGGTGGCTTCTCTGGCTCAATTCCTCCATCAATCCCTTCCTATACCCCCTGTGTCACAAAAAATTCAGAAAAGCGTTCATGAAAATTTTGTATTGTAAAGTAAATTAAGTTCTAAACACACACGTACACACAGACACGAATTTAATAAACACATATATATAGAAATGCACATATATAAATCTGTGTATTTACACATACATACATTCACATATGTATTAATATAAATATGTACATATATGTGTGTGTATATCTATATATGTATTACAAAGTTGGTGTTTATATATTTTATGGAGTAGGTCATAGCGGCTCTTAAGTTAAGTCAGATTTTTCATTGAAAAGCTGTTCTTTGTATTGCTAATAACTTTGTTAAAACGTTCGAAAATTAGTTGAGACAGTTAAGGTTCGACTTAGCAAGGTTTTTTTTGTGTAAGTGGCTGGAGTGAAGGGGGGTAAAAAAACAGTGTTTTCCACTTTGTATTCTCATAGGAAACATTGTTCTCCACTTCAAACAAATGCTGAATGGAATTACACCAAATGTGGCATTAACTAAAACTTAACGTTGAGAAATGCCTTTGTTCAGCTTGATGTAAATAGGTTTCAGTATTTTATCGGAAATTAGCATTACAAAAATATGTAAGGTGGGTTTAAAGGGTTAACATTTTGAGACACTTGGACTGTAAATTCGCAAACTGTCCTAAAAGCCATTTAGAACAGTTTGTGGACCCAAATTTAAAAAACAATATAACAATTCTTAATAGAGAAAGAGCTTAACCCATTGTCCTTTTCAGGAAGTGGAACCAAAACTGGGTCCTCAAACCCAAATGCTGTGATTAGCTGGCTGCAAGAGAATTATTACCACTACATTCTGAAAATGAAATGAATGACATAATCAGGGACTAAAGTGGGCACACCCAGACTCTTTGACATAGGTGGGTGATCTCAAAAGATGACGAAAGTTTCAAAATTAAGGGCCTCATTTGCAAACATTTGACGGTGGCAGCACAGCAAGCCTTCCTGCTGCGCTGCCATGCGCCTAAAGAAATGGGCAGGAATGCACCGTATCTACAAGATACAGCACATTTCTGTCCTTCTCACCTGCGCTGGTGCACAAACATAATCCGGGCACCAACGTAGGCAACCTTGCATGCGCAGGTAATGCAAGATGTACGGCGAAAAGGAGGAGGGCTGCTCGGGATACAGATAAGTGACTTTATGTATTTTAAATTAGGTTGTAAGGTTGTAAGTATTATTTGCTTTGCAAAGAACACACATCTTTTCCAGTACATGTCCTGGTAGGGAATTCCAGGGTTGATTGTGTAAATGTAGAATTTAGTGAACTGCTTCACATAAATCTGTTGCTTTTTCCACTGTAGAAGTCATATGCACAATTAACCACATCCAGCACACAGGATATGACCAGACGATGGATGCATGCCCTCAAGTCAGGACAAGAGGAATGTTCTCTCTATATTTCTCACATTAATATTTTCCTCTTTCATGCGCCCTTGGTACTTTGTGGCAGTGGCCATAATTGAGGGAGGGAGTGGCAGATCTAGGTCGCTCCTGCCAGGGCCGGCTTTAGTGCTGGTGGTGCCCAGTGCGACAATAAGTTTTAGTGCCCCTACACCCATGATTCCCTGCTCCGATTTTCCCACTACCACCGGACAAAACTGGCCATCATCTCTCCAATCCTAAGTTATTGCTGAACACAGCGCCGCCCCCTGAGTTCAGCGCCCCCTCCACAGGTCAGCGCCCAGTGCGGCCGCTCCAGTCGCACTGCCCTAAAGCCGACCCTTGCTCCTGCAAGACCAACAACAGCAACATAGATGCTACTGTGTGTCCTCCTCTGACACTGAAATCTACCTCTGGGGCATGAATAACTTACAAGGCCAGTCCTGGCTCACTTTTATGGTAAAAGAGTGTGCGCTGGATTTGGGACTTGCCATACCAAGTAGGAGCCAGACAATTCCTTGGCATGGCTGTTCCAATGCTATTTGTTTTTAAAATCATGCAACACAATTAGGTGCAGTCAAGGGTTTCCGAACCTATTCACCAGCCCCTAAATAAATCTCTGAAAATCTCTGGCCTTCGAGGCAACTGTAGGATTCACATATGTTTTCCTCATAATGGGCAAGTCAGAGACAATGCAAGCTCACAGACACATCTGTGCTGGTGACAATTCTTCTCCGGGCTACTCGGGATATTCAATCAATCAATCAATGACACTTGTAGAGCGCGCTACATACCCGTAGGGTCTCAAGGCGCTGGGGGGGGGGGGGTGCCGCTACTGCTCGAACAGCCAGGTCTTCAGCTTCTTCCTGAAGGAGAGGTGGTCTTGGGTCAGGCGCAGGTCGGGGGGGAGGGAGTTCCAGGTCTTGGCGGCCAGGTAGGAGAAGGACCTTCCTCCTGTAGTCCTCCTGTAGTCGCTCTTCGGATGCGGGGGACGGCGGCGAGGGCGTGGTTGGCTGAGCGGAGGTGGCGTTTGGGAGCGTAGAAGTTGACTCGGCTGTTGAGGTAACTCGGGCCTCGGTCGTGTAGAGCTTTGTGTGCGTGGGTGAGGAGGCGGAAGGTGATTCTTTTGTTGACGGGGAGCCAGTGAAGGTCTCTCAGGGGTCCGGAGATGTGGCTGGTTCGTGGGATGTCGAGGATGAGTCTGGCTGAGGCGTTCTGGATCCGCTGGAGCTTGGCGGTGGTACCGGCGTAGAGGGCGTTGCCGTAGTCCAGACGGCTGGTGACGAGGGCCTGGGTGACGGTCTTCCTGGTCTCGGTGGGGATCCACCAGAAGATCTTCCGTAGCATGCGTAGGATGTTGAAGCACGTCGAGGAGACTTTGTTAACTTGCCTGGTCATGGAGAGGGAGGAGTCCAGGATGAAGCCCAGGTTGCGTGCGTGGTCTGTCGGTTTGGGTGCGGTGCCCAGGGCGGGAGGCCACCAGGAGTCGTCCCAGGCGGAGGGTGAGGAGCCCAGGATGAGGATCTCCGTCTTGTCCGAGTTCAGTTTCAGGCGGCTGATCGTCATCCACTCGGCTACCTCTTTCATCCCGTCGTGCAGGTTGGCTCTGGCGGCGGCGGGGTCGTTGGTCAGGGAGAGGATCAGCTGGGTGTCGTCGGCGTAGGAGATTATGCTGAGGTTGTGTTTGCGTACGATGGCCGCGAGGGGGCTCATGTAGACGTTGAAGAGGGTGGGACTCAGAGATGATCCTTGGGGGACGCCGCAGATGACTTCGGAGGCCTCTGACTTGTACGGTGGTAGGCGGACTCTCTGTGTTCTTCCGTCGAGGAAGGAGATGATCCATTCCAGCGCCTTGTCCTGGATTCCGACGTTGCTGAGGCGCTGTACTAGGGTGCGGTGGCAGACAGTGTCGAATGCCGCGGAGAGGTCCAGGAGGATGAGGGCCGCTGTTTCTCCATTGTCCATCAGGGCTCGGATGTCATCGGTGGCGGCGATGAGGGCGGTCTCGGTGCTGTGGTTGGCTCGGAAGCCGGACTGTGAGGGGTCGAGGGATCCGTTCGTCTCGAGGAAGGCGGCCATCTGCTTGTTGACGGTCTTCTCGATGACTTTGGCTGGAAACGGGAGGAGCGAGATGGGGCGGTAGTTCTTGAGGTCGGTGGGGTCCGCTGTTGGTTTCTTGAGTAGAGCGCTGAGTTCGGCGTGCTTCCAGCTCTCCGGGAAGATGGTGGTGTCGAAGGATGTGTTGATGATGTCTCGCAGGTGGGGTGCGATGACAGCGTCGGCCTTGTTGAAGACGTGGTGAGGGCAGGGGTCGGTCGGTCGGTGATCCGGATATTAAGGTATATGCAGGTAGACAATGTCATCATAAAGATAATTAGTGAGGCCTCTACACCTTTGCACACCATATCAAGGCACCCAATGTTTTTAGCAATTCAGTGGGTTTCTCGTTGAATGAGGGAGTGGAGGATCCACATTACGCCTACAGGACCAACAATGGCGAAAACATGTTAGTATATGTCCTCCCTACACACAAATAACTCACAGTGCCAGTCATGGTGAATTTTTATTAGGCTTGGACATAAAACTCCACTCCTTTGAGGAGTTTGCAGTGTTTGGCAACTCTGCCTTCTTTCTAGAACGCAGACGAACAGATAAACGCCACACTCTGCAATGGAGCCGAATTGTTTCTGTCAGCGTGCTCAAAATGTTCTTTCACATGCACATGAGTGACTTGTCGGGGGCTTGCGATCGCTCACAAGATTTTCAGAGCCATTTGCGACCACCACTAGATTTGCTAGCTGGATGCATGCTCCAGCGAGATTTTGCTGTTGCTATTACATCATTTGGGCACACCTGTGACTTCTGGAAGATGTTTTCTGACATACACAATCCCAAACGTGCAGGATCTACCGCGGCTGCAATCTGGAGAATATTCTTTCTGCGAGGAGCATCAAAACTTCCTGAAATGATGATTTGAAGTCAAAAACCTCTTCAAATTGCCCTGTGGTGTTGTATTTTTTGTACAAGGAGTCTTTTAAAAAAAACTTTTTTCCAAACGGAAGGAAGTTCCCCAGAGTCTCCAGTAGGCTCCTCCCAGAGCTTTGTCCATCTCCTGGTCACTTTTCATTTGAATTTGGTGCTTGAAGGATCACTCTTTGTGTCTGCTGCATACACCATTGGATTTAAGTACTTTGTATTTGAGATTTAACTGGTAAGTTTAAAAAACCTGGACTTATTTTTTTCCTTTAATAGATTTTCAAAATGTACTGTGGTTGGTGGCCTATTGTTTCAGTAGAGGTCTAGTTAACTGTTTGCAAGTATTCTTTCTTCATTTATGAAGAAAAAATGTTGTACAGTTCAATACATTTTCTCCATGTTTTTTTAATTACATTTGCAATATTGATTTAATTCACTATATGTGGCCTAGGTCTCCAATGGGTCTTCCAGCCAGTAGGCCCAGTGCTAGTCATGAGTGCATAAAACAACTGTTTCTGTGGTGTCTGTTGAATTGAAACATCATTTACGCCATATATGGATTTAGATTAAAATACAAAAATTATTTTTTGTGGGGTATTGAATTTTTTTCTGCAAACAGTGTGTAAAGGTGGGATAATATATGTGATGCCTTTGGAGGATGTGTGTTCTTTTAAAACATTTTTAGCCCAGTTATTTTTCTTTTTACGCATTGTTGAATTATTGCTATTTTCTCCTGTGTTACCATGCCTCCTATGTCTTGCCAGTGTGTGAGTGTGTTTCCCATTCATCACAATTTTTCTTTTTTCCCATGTGACCAGGGGCCATTTTATATAGTCAGTGTCCACAGGCATACGTGTGTTCTTTGTTTTCCAGGCCTCCTGCTTGTTGTTGTGACCATGTGGCTGTTGGTCAATCTGTGTAGGCAGCCAGTGTGCTCTTGCCATAGGCCTGCATGTCTTCTCTTTCTTCCCCATGTCTTCTTGCTTGTTGTGACCATGTGGCTGGCGGGCATTTTGTGTAGTCAGCCAGTGTGCTTTTGGCATGTGTTATATGTTGTGGTCATGCCTCCGTGCTTGCTGTTTGACCATGTGGTCAGTGGCCATTTTGGCATCCTGTCTGTTTTCACTGTGGCCTGCACTTGCTCTTTGTTTTCCAGGCCACCTGCTTGTTGTTGTGACCATGTGACTGATGGCTATTTTGTGCAACCAGCCAGTATCCTTTTGCCATAGGCCAGCATGTCTTCTCTTTGTTCCCACAGACTTCCTGATTGCTGTTTGACCATGTGTCTGGCAGCCATTTTGCGTAGGCACCCAGTGTGCTTTTTGCCACAGACCAGCATGTGTTCTTCTTTTATCATCATTATGTTTACCATGTGGTCCGTCGGGGGCAATTTTGTGTAGACAGCCAGTGTGCTTCTGCCATAGGTCTGCATGTCTTCTCTGTGTTCCCAATGCCTTCTTGAACAGTGTTGTTATTGTTGATGACCATGTGACCATGGCAGGCAGTCATTTTGTGTGTCCAGCCAGTGCTTGAGGATAATTTTACTTATTTACATATTTTCAATTTACATTTTTTTCAATTGTAGTTTCAATCTTTTTATTTTTAGATTTTTTTAGCCATTTTTCTAACATGTGGCATCAATGAATCAACCCCATGTCTGCTATAGGTGCAGAACACCATTCATTGTCTAAGGATTGTTCCATTGTCATTTATAAGCTGCGCCTTACTGAGTACCACGTTCCATGTGGTGAATATAAAGCAGAAAGCTATATCTGCTTGTTTTGTTGTTGTTGCTCTTTCTTATCCTTCCTGTGTGTACACGACAGAAGTTTATGTTGGTGTGGTTTTCCATTTTCCAAATGGATGCACTGTATTGTTAATTATTTGTAATAACTTAACTAATCAGTCACCATACTAAATGATATTGTTTGTTTGTACTACTAATTGAATTTTAATAATGCCATGTTTCATTGATGCACTTCTTGCTTTTTTGCTTTTAGGTGTGCCAGAGAAGAGATATCACCCACAGTACTGCCAGGCAGAAGGCCTGTGCATGACGTGATGCATGACCACACATCACGGACATCTCTTCAACTTGTGAAGCTAAGTGCCACTGCTAACTGACAGCTTGAAGATGGCACCAAAGAAACGTCCTACCAAGAAAGTGGCAAGTGAGAAGAAGAATGAGCTTACCAACACTGGTATGTCGACCCAGACCTTTTTCAAGAAAAAAAATGTGCCTGCTGTACTGGCCTTCAGGGAGTAAGCTGTGAGCAGCAGTTTCACATCACTGGGCCCTCCTGAACCTAGGCTGAAGCCCATGTCTGTCACAGAGGCAACCAGTCTAATCACTATCATAAAGTATACCATATCTTTCCAGGAAACTCACAGAAATGGACAACATCCGCAACCACCAATAATAGTTCCTCCCGAAGTAGGAGCAGTTCTAAAGATTGAGCTTCATGATGAGGAAGTAGAGGAAGCCACTCTTTCAGAAGATACACTGTCTTCCAGATTTCTAACAAGAAAAAGGAGTGTTAGTACATCATCTTCTTCTCCAAGCCCACTTCCGATGATTTAGACATCACTTCCGATGATCCCGTCTCAGTCTAAAAGTGAGACAAGCCATGAAAGACTAGGGTAAACGAAGGTTCCGGAAAGCCTTCAACTTATGGATGCAGATGTAGAGGAGGAGGATGACGATGAGCTAGTCATCATGGATGTTAGCCCAGCCCCAGTGGAGATTGACTTGACCGCATCCCAACTTGCTGTGAGGCATGTAAATGTAAATGTAAATGTGGGTGTACTTGTAAAGCGCACTGCGACTCCAAGGAGTATCCTGGCGCTGAAGACCGCTGGGGAACCCGTCCTGGTTTTCCCTGTGAGATGGTCCCTTTCTGGGTATCTCCAAGGTGAAACCAGGCATCCCTGGCGTCTGTGGGGGGCCGTTGTAGAGATGAGGCAAGCTTAATGCCCAGAGTTGCCGAGTGTGTTCCCTGGTTAGAGTAGGCACCGAGGTGAGAATTATCGAGTCCGTTTTGACCCTGGTCCACGACCCTGCCGCCGTTCTCAGCTTACGGGTCTGCCGCCTCTAACCAGTGAGCCACACCACTCCGCATGTGGCACCACAGATACAACCACCACTACCGCCAGCTGCCATATTTGCAAAGTCTCAGCAGTGGCACACATCCATAACCACCTCAGTAGAAGTAGATACTGCAGAGAGTCAAACATCAAAGCGCCCACCTACCATCAGCTCATCCAACATTGACAGTGGTACCAGTGTCAGAAAGTTAACCCCCCCACTTTGGGACTTGTTTTTGGTTAACAAACAGGAGGTGAAATTTGCCATATGCTCCATATGTGGAGCTAGTGTTAGTCGCGGTAAGCTTGGTACAAACTATGGTACCAGGGGCCAAACAACCGATCTAAGAAAGCACTACATGGTCCAGTCGTAGGAGCAACATAGCGGCCAACAAAACTTTGTTGTTGAAGGGGTGAAAGGATGAGCAGGGAATCAGTTCAGATCACGGTGGAAGCTGAAGAAGAGGAAGACATTTTCGTTACACAAAGCAGCCATGTCCCCAGCAGTGCAGTAGTATCACCAACATCAGCAACATTGCAATGGCACGCGACTCAGGTTGAAAAACCAAGGCAAGAACCATCTGCCCGAAATGTAAGGTTCCCAGCTGGTTCTATTTCACCAGAGTTGCTGTTCAAGTGCTAGATTATGATGTGCTGGAATTATTGGACAAGCTTTGCATCAGAGTGCTGTTCACACTATCCATCTGATGACAGACTTGTGGACCAGTTGCCATGCCACTGATTACATGTGTATCACTGTACACTGGATCTCTTCTGTGGGGGTTGGAGAAAAAATATCTGCAGGTGTTGATACTGCAGGGATTTATATATATTGTAGCTCGGAAGCATGCAACAGAAGCCAAGTTCATCATGGAAAAATCCCATAATGCTGTAAACATTTTGGAAGACTTTAACAGCAAGGAGCCCAATTCACAAAAGTAATCAGAGAAAAAGTCATTTTGGAGGAGTAAAGTTAGGATTTGGTCTTAAGTTTTGGTCTTAACACAAAATCCTGACTTAAGTTAATTTTAAGTTAAACTTAAGTTAGGATTTTGTCTTAAAGTTGTCTTGAGTTTTAGTCTTAAGACACAATTCTAACTTAAGTTGGACTTAAGTTTAACTTCAGTGAGAATTTTGTCTTAAGACCAAAACTTAAGACAAACGTAAGACACAATCCTAACTTTACTACTCCTAAATGCCTTTTGTGAATACCGAAAGTTGTAAAGTTAGGATTTTGTCTCAGATTACTTTTGTGAATCAGGCCCAAGGTCTTTGAATGGCTGCTACCAAGAGGGTTTAAAAAAGGGATTTGTTGCCATGGACAATGGCAGTAATGTAGTTAAGCCATGGCCAATGGTGGCTATTTCAAAGTCCAGTGTTTGGCCACTAAATCAACATCAATGTACAGATATTCTACAAACAGAAGACAAGGTAAACAATTTACTGTTCACCTGCAGAAGAATCTGCACTCATTTCAGCCATTCAGTTAAAGCCAGGAAACAGCTTACGGTCATCTAGCATGATGATAGAATGCAAGTTAAAGCACACCAACAGGAGGTGCCACAACATTGGAATTCAATTGCGTGAATGCCTGTTTGAGCAGTACACAATGATCACTGAATTTGTCATGCAAAGAGGGATGTAACTTTGAAAGGCATGATCACTGAGCTTGACCAATGGGGCCTAGTCAAATGCCTGACAGAGATGCTGTTTCCTTTTGAGGTGTTCACATGGGAAGTGTACAAGAAGGACAGTACCATTGGCCAAACTATCCCGTTGTTGCACATGCTACAGGAACATCTAAAGAAGTTGTCTGCAATTTAATCAAGTATGGAGGGAAAAAAGATGTGTATGAGTTTATGGAGAGCTTAGTCTTCACTTATCTGTTAATGCAAGGGTGCAATGAGACATTATATCTGTGTTACAAATTTTGATCCATTGTACAAACCATTACTGTCTATTTTCATTCCATTTTCATTCCTTTTTCAGATGGGGATGTTGCAAAATACAAAACATGGATAGCTGAGCAAGCCAGTGACCTAGAAATAGAATGGTTGGGAATAGGAGGCCCACTCCTCCAAGGCACAAGGTCCTTGGGGCAGTCTTCAAGTTTAGAGCACAAGGGCAGTGCTGTTGGCTCACAGCAGTCAAAGCCAACAAGAACAGCATCAACATCAAGAACAGGAGAATCAGCCCCAAAATCCACAGGATGTTTTTTATTGGCAGGGCTTAAGCCCAGTAAAGAGGCAAAGGCAAAAGAGGTTGAGCAAGGTGGTGCACCAATGACTATTGAGCAGATGGTCTGAATGACCCAACAGAGGTCTACCTTGATAAAAACACATTGGTGTGTTGGCATGGGAAGAGGCGCCAATGGCCTGTGCTTAGCAGGCTGGCAATAAACTATATGACCTAGCCGGTAGCCAGTGTCTTAGCTGAGCATGTTTTCAGTGCTGCTTGTGCTGTTGTCACAGTGAGAAGGACCAGAGTCTTGAACCAAACATGGAGAGATAAACCATGATAAAAATGAATCAGCACTTTATACCATCAGATCACTCCATACCTGAAGTACGACAGGAGGAAGATGAGGGAGACTCAGTTCATGGAAGTAGTGTGTTAGACAATCTACTTCTAGGCAAAACACCTGAGTTTGAGAATGAGCTCCACTTCCTGGACTACTAGGCTTGGGCCAACAACCATAGAATTTTCTCTCTCAGTCTCTATTGCTGATCTGCTTTCTTTGACACCAACAAAAAAAAGGTATAGCTAAACAAACATTATTTAATTTTATTTGCTGGTGTCTGGTTGACTAATTCAGCCCCACCATCCTATTCTAAGACCCATGTATTGCCAGATTGGAGGCGCAATAGTGTGGAGTGAAGAAGACCCACCCTACCCATTTGAGATACAAAGAAGTTTGTTTCTGCCTCCAACCCTGGGCCGTGACTATCTATCCTTTCTTAGTTTATTATTCTCCTAGCTGGACTGCCCCACAACATCTGATTTTGACTGGCCAATGTCTGTTTTATGACCAAGCCTGAATTAGAAGAACAGGTAAATGGCATACATTGCACACTGAGTCATTGTTGTTTGTGAGTGTGCATGCTTAGAAAGAGGAGAATGCCTTTAATGATTGCGTTTGTGGTGGAAGGTGTCCTTTCCTGCACAAAAGCACTCAACTCCAAAATGACGCAAGGGTGTCCACGCTGGTGTTTGCTGCTTTTAGTGCACCGGCACAGTGGAGAAGGACAGGAATGCACCATATCTAGTAGATACAGCACAATCCTGCCCTTTTATTATGATGCACGCATCGCAGAAGGAAGGCTTGCTGTGTTGCCCTGCATCAAAATAATGTACATGAGGCCCCTAAAATTTTATTAGAAAATAAAACCCTTTTAAAACTACTCAATCCTCTCATCGTTGACTGGACATTGAAGTATTTGAAAGCTGATGATATACATGACCTGTACGCTCTGTTTCAGCTCCATTCCTAAAACGCCAGCCATGGTCCATTTGACTCGTTAAGTGCCCAGGATTCCGCGGGAGATGAGGGCTAAAAAATGTAGGTAACTTGGCGCCTGAGATGGAGGTGGAATTGCCACATGGTTGAAGGGATTTGGGTGAGAGAAGGGTTGGAGATTTAACACACCAAAAAAGTCTAGAAATCCTACTATAAAGGTTCACCCACCACACGCATTTGGCTGTGCACATTGATGATAAACAGTGTAAATAGTTGGCTCTAGTTTCTGTTATCTAAAGCCTATTGGCAGAAACCAAGAAATTGTGTAGAGCATTTCACTGTATTTTTCTGTTTTGCATGAAACTAGTCTTTCTTAAAAAAATGTGGTTATTGTTCAGAGCTGTCGGGGAATAATTAAGTCACATTAAATTCTTTGAGAAGATGCCTCTAATGAACATGGGAATTGATGAAGCTAAAATGTACGCTGATTGTAATTAAAGTATTCAGGGAATTACATCACTGATGAATGAGTTAGTTGAGAGTTTATAAAAGCAGAGCAAACATTGAAAGGAGCAATTTCAAATGAAATTAAGGACCTGAACACGTCACACATTGTGACATCTCTTTTCTTCGAGTTGCTTTTGCCTCGAACCAACAGCTACAGGGTGCATGGTTTTTAAGTTCAGCCTTGCCATGAGACTGATCTCAAACTCATCTCTTTCAGACCGAAATGGAACTCTTGTGACCATCGCTATTCAGTTTTTATTTCCCTTTTGCTATGTTTTTTTTTTTTTTTTTTTTAAGTTTCAAAAACCTTTATTGCCTGGTAAGAAAATGAACACAGCTGGTGGCCTACAACCTTCCAAGGGCCGGCCGCTCCATAAACTTATTTCAGTTAACACAGCGTTCCGCCAACAACCCCACAGGGCCGGCCGCAGTTAAATCCTCATGGCTATCATATCAAAGAGAGCACAAATGACTTAAGTGGATACAGCATGGTGAAGTATGCATTATTGTAGCGCTGTGGAACGCTCCACTTGTCCATAACTGTTAAACCCATAGGAACATTATCAACAATTTCTTATTGTAAGTCGTAAGCTTAGCTATCCCCAAATAAGATAACCTTGTCAACCTATATACAGAGCACAGCCAGTACAGAGGAATCAGGTCAAGTAGCAAGCGACATCACGCCTCCCGTTCTCGCCGAATACTCAAGCCAAGTTAGACAACGAAAAACCTGTAAGGATAAGGAACCTGTCAGCACCATGCCTCATATCAATGCAGTGCAGTCAATTAACTTGCCTCAGTAGTCCCATTGCTCCCACCAGTGTAGAAGGTAAGTGTGGTAAGGGCCCTCGCATCCTGTTTCAGTCAGCCTCAGATTCAGACTCCGCTCTAGCAAGCATATAAGCAGTGTATGGTCCCCAAATATCGGTAGGCCGAGAACCAGCCGGCAGTTCTTCGTGGTAACAGAGCAGTTGATCCCGGCAGTACGCCAGGTCCTTCAGCCAGTCCTGCAGGGCAGGTGCTCTCCTACCACCCCAACACACTGCAACCCTTCGTTTAGCCATTTGCAGCGACAGGCATACAAGTTTACGCGCTCCCCTCGGGACCCCTGATATCAAGCCTAGGAGACACACTCGAGGGGTACAGTCAATCTCAACCTCAGCCATAGTAGATACTGTCGCGACCACAGCAGCCCAGAATTCTCCCACCTTATTGCAACCCCAAGCCAGATGCAGAAAGTCCGCAGCCCCAAGTCCGCAACGCGTGCAATTATCGGTGTCACGAAGCCCATACCTGCACAATTGCACCGGAGTATAATAGAGTTGATGCAAATACTTATAATGTATAAGTCGAAAATTGCCATTTGCTGCATAATTACCTGTCATGGAGCAGCACTCCTCCCATTCATCGTCCGTCAATGGGCGCTGTAACACCACGTCCCATTTACTTTTGGAGCTAGCATCCAACACACCCTCATCTCGCTGCGCAGCTCTATACAACCGGGATACCAGCTTCGTTCTGTCTTTTGCCGAGTAAAGGAGTTGCAACCCCTCCAGCACCGGAGGTTCTGCCGGAAAAGACGGATAGTGGCTCCGAAGTGCAGCTCGGAGTCGAATGTATATAAACGTAGCCATACTGGCATTGCCGCCCTTTGCCAAAAATTCCGCCAATGTGAGAAAGGTGCCACCCTGGAATACATCCCCCATGAGGTGCAAGCCGGCAGATCTCAGAAGGCGAAGCGCCCCTGTGTCCCCCAGGACTGATATATGTTCATGCCACGAAAGGGGCATCGCCGGTGCATACAGGGGAAGTTTGCCAGCACGCTGTCCGAGCGTATTCCAGGCCGCAGCCGTGCTACGTACCGTATCCACGTCGTTCCGTTCATATGCCGTCTGAGAGTTTACTATCATGGCTTGCAACGGCAGCGGCCCGGACGCCCCGGCCTCCACAGCAACGTGAGGCGTATAGGGCGGAGCCGATATCCAGTATGTGGCAAAATGTGCTTGGGCACACAGATAATAAAGGTGCATGTCCGGAATTGAGAATCCTCCGAGCTCATATGGTTTCGTCAAAGTAGTCCAGCTCAGGCGGGGCTTCTTGCCCCCCCAGACCAAGCTTATCAGCAAAGAACGAAGCGTGGCGAAAAAATGGCTCTTGAGTGCTAACGGGGCATTTACAAATAGATACAAAAATCTCGGGAGGACTACCATCTTGATCAATGCCACTCGGTCAGCCAGAGACAGTGGTAGTCTTTTCCATCTGTCCACCTGGTCCTCGAGCTTAGAAATCGCCGTGCCATAGTTCACCCGAAGCATTTCATCTGGATCACGGTGTATCCAGATACCAAGATAGCGGACCGGGTCAGTAGCCCATTCTAAGGGGAAGTTGAGCGGGAAGTGCACTGTGCTGTCAGTAAGTGGCATAATAATCGATTTCTCCCAGTTTATGGACAGGCCCGCAAACCACTCAAAGCGAATATATTCTCGTATCAACCCCTCCAGATAAATCTCAGGCTCCCTTACATACAATACCATGTCATCCGCGTACATGGACACAGCCAGCGGTCTCCGATCGAAACACAGGGCAGATTGCGAATGCCGTTGACGCAGGATACACGCTAAAGGTTCCATAATTAGCGCAAATAACAGAGGTGAGAGCGGACAACCCTGCCTAGTTCCGCATCTGATGGGAAAAACGTCCGAAACATGACCGTTGATCCTAACCCGGGCCACTGGGTCCGTATACAATAGCCTTACCCATTGAACAAAGACAAGAGGGACTCCCATGCGGCGTAGCACTGAGAACAAGAAATGCCACGCAATCGAATCAAACGCTTTCGCCGCGTCTAAAAAAACAGCGGCGGCTGGAAGTTCCGGTTTTATCAGATGTAGGACCGCGAACAGAGCCCGCAAGTTATGGGCAGTAGACCGGGAAGGAATGAAGCCCGATTGGTCCGGCAGGACCATCACCGGAAGAAGCAAGCGCAACCGCGTCGCAAGCACTTTAGCCAATATTTTCACGTCAGTATTCATTAAGGATAGCGGCCTATAAGACTCACACTGATCAGGTGGCTTGCCGGGTTTGGGCAGCGCGACTATGAGGGCCTCTCTCAACGTGTCTGGCAGACACCCTTGCTCAAACGATTCCTCATACATTTCGGCCAGGTGCGGCAACAACTCGTCTATATATTCTTTATAGAATTCGGACGGGAGCCCATCCGTACCCGCTGCCTTCCCATTGGGTAGATCAGCGATGGCTTCCCGCAGCTCTTCAGCTGTGATGTGATGCATTAGAAAGTTTTGTTGAGCCGCAGAAAGCCAGACCAACGCCACCTCATCCAGATACTGGCCCACCTCATCCTCACTGGCTGTCGTCCTGTGGCCATACATTCCCCGATAATAATCTACAAATTGATGAAGAATCCCCTCCACGTCAGTCACGCTGTGATCATCTACCGTGATCCCTTGCACAGTATAATGTTTCGCCCATGGTTCCAGAATACGCTCTGCTAGTGCACGACCTGGTCGGCCCCCCTCCCCATAGTGCCGAGCTCTTCGTCGTTTGGCCAAATGGCAAGCCTCCTGATCACTCAACTCGTTATATTCGTCTACCTTAGATCGAATTTCGGCCAACGTCGCATCAGAGGCAGAGGCATCATACCGGCGTTCCAGTTCCTTCAAGTCACGCTTTAAGCGCACGAGAGAGTCGCGTAATGACTTGAGTACTCCAGCTTGCTTCCCAATACACACCCCCCTAATAGTGACCTTGAACGCCTCCCATATAGTGCATTTACTCATCTCCGGACTCACATTCTCAGCAAAGTAAAGTGCTATCGCTTCCCGCAAGTCTGTCTTAAACGCCTGATCCAACAAGGCAGTGGGGTGTAGTTTCCATGTGTAAGGCGCGGATGCATACTGCGGTATAGACAGTGTCAGTGCCACCGGAGCATGGTCCGACAGTGTACGTGGCAGATGTTCTACACCCTCTATCCATGCATTCACATCCCGCGTCACCAACCAGTAATCCAAGCGGGACCACGTGTCTCGTGCATACGTATAGCATGTGCCCTCTGTGTCCCCTGGATGTCGCAGTCTCCACGCATCCACCAGTCCCAAATCAGTCATACCATCCCGCAGCACTTTCGCAGACTTTTTCTCATGAGAGAGATGAGGAGTTTTCCTATCCACTTCGACATCTAGCACCACATTATAATCACCCCCACAGATAATGGCAGCAGGCGGCAGATCATATACCTTGTTCCACAGGACCCGAAAGAATTCTGGGTCGTCCGTATTAGGCCCGTAGATATTAACCATAGTAAACAACTTGCCACATAGCCTGCCATGCAAAAGGATATACCTCCCCTCTTTATCGACCTCCTCACGCAGACTCTCAAACTGTATACCCCTCTTGATCAGGACCATAACACCCCGAGCATAGGAGGAGTATGTCGTAGCTAGTCGGAAACCCGCCCACTGCCTGGCCACAGAGACTGCCTTTTGAGCCGTTAAGTGTGTCTCCTGAAGGAAAACAACATGAGCATTGTGACGTGTCAGATACCCCATCACTTGTCGAATCTTTTTGGGACTATTGAGGCCTCTCACATTCCAAGTTAGCCAGTTGAGTGCACTACCACTAGCCATCCCGAAAACGCATCACAGGGCTAATGAAAGCTGAGGCACTTAGCAGTGCGCAAAGTCTATGAGAAATATACTGAGTCGTGGCGCGCAAGCTGAACCTACCCATCCAACCCCGCTGCGCTAGCAACAGGGTGTACAGCATAATAAAAACTCTGACATGGCCGTGTGTGCTCATCAAACCCTCCCAACAGGGGAGGAATCCAAAACATTCCCAATACTGACCCCCCGCCCACAACAACCCCCCTCCCACTTCAGCCACCCAATCTAGCCAAAGCCATCCCTTCCCGAACCCAAATTCTCCACCCCCCCCCCTTCCATACAACATTTGGGGCACACCCATTGGAGAGACGCTAGGGTGCTCAGACCTCCCGTCACAACCGTAACAGGAGGGGATCAAGCCTCAAATACTTAACATCCCAATAGTGTCAGAGCGTGATGGCAACATTCCAACCAATCGAAATCACACAAAGGATATCAAGGCCAACACCCTCCAGTATTCCCGAGATATGCATCCAACCTCCAGAGCCCAACCCAAGACAACCAGGCATCCCCAAGTCCCAGGGGCAGATCATCCATCAAACCAGCATCCGAGCGTGCATAGAATCCGCCCCCAACCCCCCGCAATCATAGACGCTGAGCGCAGACCCGTTATGAGAGTGTTCGCACAGTAATGAAAGATGCCCAGGCAGCTGTCACTTAGCCCCGTCTAGGGGACCCCGGAATATCCATAACACTGTTCAAAGTTCCTCATTGGCCCCCTCTTCCTCCCCATGCGTCGTGGCAGAGTCTCGCTTTTTCCGTTTAAGCTTTTTTGCGTAATCCATCGCCGCCTTCGGAGTATGAAATATTTTATTGTCAGCAGGAGCACCAATTCGAAGTCTTGCGGGATAGAGCATAGCATACGGAACCTCCTCCTTTCTCAAAAATTGTTTAACTGTGCCATACTCCTTTCTAGCCGCTTGCACAGCCGCTGTGAAATCCGGAAAAAACTCGAGCTTGTTTCCTTGGTGCTCGATGGCGCCCTTTTCCCTCGCCATACGCAAAATGGCGTCCCGGTCTCTGTAGTTCAGGAGGCGCGCGATGACAGGGCGCGGTGGAGTGCCCGGCGGCGGCACGGCCGCCAACGACCTGTGCGCCCTCTCAACAATAAACATGGTCGACAAGTGCTCTGTCCCGAAGATATCAGTGATAAGACGCTCCATATACACCTCCATTTTCCCCACATTTGTCGATTCCGGCAGGCCTGTGACGCGGATGTTGTTGCGTCTTGAGCGGGCCTCCAAATCCTCGTTCTTAGCCCTAATGACCGCCAGTAGTTTATCCATGTCGGAGGTCTTGCCCGCAATCTCCGTGAGGCCCTCTTCAGTGGCCGAGACCCTCTGCTCAACTTCCCCCATGCGGGCGTTATGTTTTTCCAGTTGAGAAGACATGTGATCAAGGCGGTGGGTCACCGCCGACATGGCGCCTTCAATAGATTGCAGCGTTTTCTGCATGGCTGCTAACGTGTCCTCTAGTTTAGGCGCCCCTCCAGTGGCCGTTTCAGATTCCGAGTCAGAGGCCGCTTTTTGTGACTGTTTGGCCAGTCTGCGCGAGTCAAAATTTATTTTCGTTTGACCTCTGTCCGGCTTGCCCATGTTTAGATGTGGTCAGCACCTCGCACCACAGGAATATAGCCGTCCAGAGAATCCCCTGAGCCCCTCAGGAATAGCAGGGTGTTAATGTCTCAGTGCCTCTTTACACACCCACCACACTTCTGGAGGAAAGCGACTCACGATGTGACAGAGCTGTGCCACAAAAAACATTCGTCCATCAGATCACCAGGCCCCTCTGCAATCAGAGCCCCGAACAGAAGCTCCCGCCCTGGGCCACGTTTTAATCGAGGTCGGGGATCTCCGGCCTGCACGCCGTGAGGTTGCCGGTCAGAAAATGGCAGCTCGGTGAAGGCAAGGACCCCAGGATTCTCCCCGGACACCACAGGCCGTCTGCCGTATTCCGTCCAGTCACTCCGCCCGTCCCCCCTGTCCCGACCACAGCTCGCAGAGCAAGGGCGCGCGCTAGGCCCACAACCACCTCCGCGGTCCCAGGCCGCGCCCGATCCCAGCCCCACTCACCGCAGCCGGAGCCGAGAGCATCCGGACGCCGCCCGCACCTCCACTCTTGATTTAGCTGCCCGCCGCTGGAACTCAGCCGTCCCCCGGGGCACCGCTCGCGGCTCCTCCCAAGCGGCCTCCGATGTTCTCCCGGTATTTGTCCGCCAGCTGATGTCGCCGTCTGCGGGCCAGGGCTCACCGCAGGATGCGCCAGCCAATCCGCACGTCCCCGGAGTCGCCTCCGCTGGGCTCCGTCACCAGGGGAGAGCCGGGCACGGCCTCACGAGGATATCTCTTCCACTCTGCAGGCCCGCCACGGGCCCCAGGATATCGATCGATCCTCGGGGCTCAGAAGCTCCGCAACCGCCACAGAGCTCTGGGTGAGCTGGGGATAGCCAGCCGCCTCAGCCGGGCCGTTTAGGCTGCAGGATGCGCAGGATTAATGTAGGATTTTTGCTCGATCCGACGGAGCCTCACTAAAGTGCGGCCATCTTGTCTCGCGCCCTCTAGAGCCCCCCCCCTTTAGCTATGCTATAGTGCTCGGGTTATTGATGTCCTTACTGAGTTTAACCACAGTGCTTGGAAATACCCTGGTCATCGTGGCTTTCGTTGTGGACAAAAGGCTGCGAAATCTCAGCTGTTACTTCCTTGTTAATTTATCAGTATGTGACTTGTTTGTTGGTAAGTTGCTGCTGGGCTTTCTTTTTTACTGCAAAATGGTCATACCAATCAATATCAAGGTGCTTACTTGCCCTTGTTGGACTGCTTTGTTTTCTTAATTAGTGTATGTGTGAAAATTACAGTTAATACATCAACTTTATTGCTTTTCTTCGTGCAACCATAATTAAAAATGAAAGATTGGATATCTTTTAAATCAGTGGAAATTTGGGCTAGAGACAACTCTAGCTGTCTTTTTTACTGTTTTAAAAAAATAATATATTGAAATTCAAACTATACACAGAATAGTAGTGCTGGTCTTCAGGTCGGCCCCCTTCAGCCATTCGATGAGTGGGGTGTCAGTCACAGTGAAAGACAACTAGTTACCCCTACAGCAGTTTACATTTGACTAAGTACAATTAGTATGTAGTTGCCTAGGGAGTGGCAATCTCTTTTTAAGTGTTGCATTAGCGACAACCTTTTGGTTTGACTAAAGTTATATTCATAAAATACTTATTTATAAAGGCTTTCATTCCACCCTCCTCATCCATTGGCCTGCTGCTGTGCCATTCACATTTTTCTTCCATCCATTGCAGCAGACAGCATGGAGCAGTAGGTTTACCCGCTTCAGTCACTGCGAATATCACTGTCAGCACAAAATACTTCCCTTCATTGCCACATACTACAACAGCAATAGGTGCTTTTTTAAGACCAAAAGTGTTTTGCTTTTCGTCACTGTTTTGTTTTTATGGTTGATGTCCTGGCAGCTTCCCCAACAATACAGTTTTATGAAAACCATGACAAACCAAATCAAGCATTTTCAAAGCCAAAATGCTAGCAGACCTATTGCTTTTGCCAATACTTGTATAATATTTTAGCCTGATAAGTATAATGTTCTCTTTTTAGGCCAGTTTTTCCTCAGAGGAACTCCACGTTCAATCTTCCAATAAATATGCTCTCGTAAGAAACAGTTATCAAGTTAATAAACAAGGAATATTTGCCACAGAAGGATGGGACTCTCAAAACTGCTTGCTCTCTGAGCATGCTTGTTATGCTATGACAGTACAGAATGGTACTGCTATAAACATTTCACAAAGCAGGGAGTGGTGGAAACATGTGTCTTTTAGTACTTCATATACAGCGGAGACTCAAATGGCAAGTACTTCATCATGTCCTCATGAAGTTCCAGGGTTGACATCATTATACAGTGCTCAGAAATTATCCAATCTTTTTAACTCATGCAAGTCATACTTTACTACACCTTTTTACTTTTAGTCAGTACAGCAACTGACATAAAATATTTAGTCCATTCGCTAGACTGGATATGACAAGAGACAGAAAGTTTAGTACAGCACTAACTGTCCTTTGTACTATTTTAGGTACAGGTTCATGTTTGCTTTATCTTGTTCTCATTTTTCATACATGTATACTGTACTTAATTTGAGCAGTGTTGCTCATTTTTGGGGATCGACTAGCACTTACTTTTCCCCATCTGACTTTCACTCATAGCAAGAGTGAACACATTTCAAAAGGGGGAAGAGGAATAGAATGGCAAAACACAGTGCCAAAAAGAGAAAACAGGATGAAAAGAACCTATAAGAAAGAGATAAATGGGTAGATTGTGTTTGGTGGTGAGTGAAAGAGGTTTGAGGTGAAATCAAAACTACACAGTCTTGGTGTAGGAAATTACCATCTTTTGAGTGATGAACAACCATATTTTTATCCTATCTAATTTTCCTGGCTTTCGAACTCTGTAAACTAGTAAGGAATATGTGGTCCACCTTTAAACATGTTTGAATTGGCATATTTATCTTACTGATATAGGGTAAAAGGTACCCAGGGCAGGTAGATTAAATATAAACAGTGCACTGCAGCACCTACTGTGCTATCCACTAATATACCAATGCAAAATGACGTCATGCCTACCCTTGTAGCCTTATAGTAGCAAAAAGAAAAACTGGACTTCTAACTGCTAAAATAAACTTTTGTGACATATCTAAACCTACCTTTGAAATACATTTATATACATACATATATATATTTTAAAGTGGTATACTGATTGTTCTAATCATAGTTTTCAGATGAGAATGGAATTAAAGACATCAGCAAGTTTGGTAAGGTCAGAGAATAATTTGGTCATTATACAGAAGGGAAGTGTGACTGGGGCTGGGAATGTAAGTCCAGAGCAGGCTGCAGAAAGCTCAAATGACTTAATGGACTCTTTGATAAGAACTGTATCTCTAGCTCAAAATAATGAAACTACTGAGACACTTCTGGAGATTACTGATAAGGCTGAATTGAATCAAGCTTAAACAAAAGAATAGCCCATGTTTGCAAAGAGGAAATCAGCAGTATCGATATGTTTGGCTCCATCTCAGTCCACAGGTGCACAAGTTCTACCAGCAATCAGGGCTGGGGTTTTCTGATTTAAAAGTATATTAGCACCCAGTACAGATTCTATCAGTGGGAAACATGATCAGTTGCAGCCCGAATCAGAAGTGTACCTCTGGCGGGGCATCAGCACCAGGCTCAGCAACAAGAGCAGAGGAGCAACGTAGTCAGCGCACAATGTGCTGTAAAGAGCATGCTCACTGTCATTCTAGATGAGATTAGAGAGCTGAAGGCCTCACGGGTAATCAAAACAGCAGCCTTCCATGAGAGACTGTCTAAAATCGATGGGACTATGGCTCAACTCCCAGTAAGATTGAAGGAGGCCAAGTCCAGAATATCTAAAGTTGAAGAGCAAGGTACTACTATTCAGGAAGAAGTCAACCAGTTTTGAAAACAAAAGTCCATACTGGAATATAAGATTGAGGAACTTGAAAGCCATTTATGATGTTCTAGTTTATGCACAGTAGGGGTCCCAGAGGGGTGTGAGGGCCAACAGGTTCTCTAGTGTGTGGATTTCTTTATTAAGACTCATGTGTTGTATGAATACTTGGGTAATTTAATTATAACAAGGGTTCATCGTGTTCCAGCCCAACATGTTCCTAGCTCAAAATGTCCACGTACTCTCTTGGTTACTTTTTGGTATTATCGAGGAAAGGAACGTATTTTGGTCAAGACAATTGATAAAAAACTGTTCTCAACACTGGAGATACCCCAGGTATGCATCTTTGCAGATATATCACTGTCTGCTGCTTGTCATCCAAAAGACTTTGTAAAAATGCTGTGCATGTTTGAGGCGCAGGGGCTCAGGTGACAATAGCACAACAGTCTAAGGTGTTGGTGAAGGAGCAGTTTATTCTGTTTACAGGTCTTTCAGAGGCTCAGCTTCTTGCTAAGATAGCAGGGGTGGCCAGAATCAAAACAGGATTTTAAGTACTGTCAGTCAGTGACATGAGAGCTGTGTTAACTAGGAAATGGTGTCTATGTAATGGGAATCAAATTGAGACTCATCTCTTGTAACATTGACAGCATTCTGAACAAGCATAAAAATGGGGGGCTGATTAGGTGGCTGGTTCTTTCCTCTGCAGAAGTCGTATTCTTACGGGAGACCCATCTTAAGATGAACTCCCCTTATATTTTTATCATGAAGCCATATGTGAGTGCCTAATTTGCTTCGACTGGCATAGCAGTAAGGGGTGGGGTCATTGTTTTGAGTAGGGGGTCGATTAGCTACTAAGCAATGTGATTAGGAATCCTCATGGTAGGTGGCTATGGCTTAAAGTTGTTTTTAATGGGGCCCCACCTGAATCTGATCAATTACTATGTCCCAGTTGCTGATGAGGAGGATCTGGTATTGCAGATTTACAATATTTCTATTAAAGCAGTGGTACAGATCATTTTAGGAGGGGATTTTGATAATATACAGGACTTAGCGGTGGATACATCGAATACAGCTAAAACACAATTGAAGCCCCAAGCTAAAACAGAGATCAATATGCTTAAGCTGAATTTTTTGATTAATTGATCCATGGCGTAGTGATCATCGGGGTATTTTACAATTTCCATGCTTCTCACATTGTTTTCAAACTGCTTACCATCGCAATTAAAAAGAAATTTCATTCTACCAAAAGGGTGGTTCAGATATTTGGGCTAATTCTTTTTCCTAACACTTGCTGGTTTCTCTTATGATGAAGTTAGATACAACTAAGAGGAAAGACCTAGGTGGCAGCTAGAATGGACCCTTTCCTTTAATCAACAATGGCTCACAGAAATGAAAAAACCCCTTCAGGATTGTTATCTTGTAAACGGGGATACAGCATCCTTGTTTTCGGTGTGGGAAGCCTTAAAGGCCACAGTTTGGGGGCAGATTTGTGTTCATAAATCACAGCAAAGTTAATTGTGCACAGTCCAAATAGCAGAACTGCTATTGGCAGTAGATCAAGCCCTTCAGATCAAGATTAGACATCTAGGTATACAGCTTCCCTCATACAACCATCTTGGAAAGGCTAAGCAACATTTAGGAGATGTTTTTATTATGGAAGAAATTAACATTTCTAGGACATTCCAGCAGTGAGTATATGAAGAGAGTCAGCATATTGGTAAGCACTTGTGTTAGTCAACACGGCTCAAGAGTGACACTGTGCTTGTAAGGAAGTTAGAGAACCCTGCTACTCAAGAATATGTTACAAAGAAGGTCGAAGTGTCCAAAGTTTTCTTACACCATTATAGAACCCTTATGAAAACTATGCATCTTATCTCGCAGCTAACTATATCCCAATACTATCAGACCATTAGATTACCTCAGTTGGCAAACTCTCAGGCTGAAAATATTACCTCAGACATATCATCATCAGAGGTTCAGGAATCACTTGCAAAAATGCCCAGTGGAAAGGCATGTGGCAATGATGTATTTCAGGCCGAGTTTTACTAAACATTTGCAACTGAGCTATTCAAATTTATTAAGGTGGGTAGGGAAGTTCCTTAATCTTTTAAGTAATCAATGATTGTCAGTTTAAAATGAAAAAATAAAGACCCTAGTAATGTTAATTGATACAGATTCATCAGCTTTTTTAACGCTGTTTATAAGCTGTTCATGAAAATGTGGGCTACTCCTATTACTTCGCTGCTCAGGCTCTAATCCACACAGATCTGATTGGATTTATTGCTAATCATTAGTTGGCTGCAAAACATGCATTACATTACTTCTCAGTTAACCTGGTCAGTGCAGCAGTAATAATGTTCAACACAGAGAAGGCATTCGATCTGGTTAACTGGGACATGCTGTTTTATGATCTTTGAGAAGTTTGGATTTCCCACTCAACTTATTTTACTGCTGGAAAACCTATATCAAGGGGCATAAGCAAAGGTATGTGTGAATTCCAGCCTTGCAAGGATTGTGGCTATTAATAGGGGAATGCATCACAGGCGTCCTCTATACCCAAGTGTTTTCACTTTCTTTATTGAACCTCTGGCTGCCAGAATCCGGGGTAACAAGGCAATCGCTGCTCCTTTTTCTGGTATGTCTAAATTAAAGTTGTTTGTCAATGCCTTTATTTATATTTAAAACCCAATAAGGTGAATGTCCAGAGGATTCTGGAGGAGTTTCAGCAGGTCAAAAGGATTGGGGGAGAGGTACAAAATGAACCAAAATAAAACAAAGATACTTTTGTTCAAATCTCTAGTGAGTAATCATCCCGTCTTTCTGCAGCAACAAGTTTGTTCTCAAAGCCTGATACACTACTTAGGTGTATTTGTGACAAATACGTACTCCCAGCTCTTTCAATTGAATTATTTAGCAATGGTGAAGGAAACCACCATTGATTGATTCCGGTCTGGGAAAGACATGGCTTGGTAGTTCGGACTGGACTGTTCCCATGAGGCACAGGGTCAGAGCTGATTTGCATATAGCCAGTGTCTAACCCAGGGTGGTGTGGAGTGCAAAAAAACGATGGATTTAGGCCCAGATCCTTGTACTGGGGTGAATGTATGACAATGTTCTACATTCTGTCCATCAACTGTGTTTTTTGCAATTTTCACCCCGAGTGGGCTGGGTATGCTCAGACGTGAGTCCCAGGCTCTCCACACCACTGGAGTCAAGTTATCCAGGCTGACTGAAGGCTGATAGCCAGAAACCGGTCCTTGGATGCTTGATTCCGGTCTGGGAAAGACATGGCTTGGTAGTTCGGACTGGACTGTTCCCATGAGGCACAGGGTCAGAGCTGATTTGCATATAGCCAGTGTCTAACCCAGGGTGGTGTGGAGTGCAAAAAAACGATGGATTTAGGCCCAGATCCTTGTACTGGGGTGAATGTATGACAATGTTCTACATTCTGTCCATCAACTGTGTTTTTTGCAATTTTCACCCCGAGTGGGCTGGGTATGCTCAGACGTGAGTCCCAGGCTCTCCACACCACTGGAGTCAAGCTATCCAGGCTGAATGAAGGCTGATAGCCAGAAACCGGTCCTTGGATGCTTGATTCCGGTCTGGGAAAGACATGGCTTGGTAGTTCGGACTGGACTGTTCCCATGAGGCACAGGGTCAGAGCTGATTTGCATATAGCCAGTGTCTAACCCAGGGTGGTGTGGAGTGCAAAAAAACTATGGATTT
The DNA here is from genome assembly GCF_964261635.1 of Lissotriton helveticus. Lineage (NCBI taxonomy): Eukaryota > Metazoa > Chordata > Amphibia > Caudata > Salamandridae > Lissotriton > Lissotriton helveticus. The sequence goes on along the minus strand of NC_136063.1, from coordinate 777,200,315 downwards.
AGGCCCAGATCCTTGTACTGGGGTGAATGTGTGACAATGTTCTACATTCTGTCCATCAACTGTGTTTTTTGCAATTTTCACCCCGAGTGGGTTGGGTATGCTCAGACGTGAGTCCCAGGCTCTCCACACCACTGGAGTCAAGCTATCCAGGCTGAATGAAGGCTGATAGCCAGAAACCGGTCCTTGGATGCTTGATTCCGGTCTGGGAAAGACATGGCTTGGTAGTTCGGACTGGACTGTTCCCATGAGGCACAGGGTCAGAGCTGATTTGCATATAGCCAGTGTCTAACCCAGGGTGGTGTGGAGTGCAAAAAAACGATGGATTTAGGCCCAGATCCTTGTACTGGGGTGAATGTTTGACAATGTTCTACATTCTGTCCATCAACAGTGTTTTTTGCTACTCAAAAGATGGACACTTCTTCCTCTGACATTGATTGGCAGGGTTGCTATTATGAAAATGTCCATATTACCTCTGCTTCTATTTCTTTTTTCAAACATTCCCGATCACAACCCAAAAGGTGATCAGGGATATCGTTAACATATAATGAAAATAAAGTCGGGGCTAAAACGCACCCCTGCCTTACACCCCTATTAACCCTAATTGGTTCAGTTAATTCACCTTGTGGACCCCATCTGACCTTTGCCCAGTTGTCCTCATGTAGCCCCGGGACCCCTTGCTCCTTTAAGGACTTCCAGCGAAGATTTCTGGGGACAAGATCGAACGCTGCTTTTAGGTCCACGAAGGCGATGTATAAATGTCCCTTCCTAAATGTAATATATTTCCAGGCTATACAAAGGAATCTAAAAACCTGGTTAATCAAGCCAGTCTTTACTCTAAAACATACCTTCTGTAGAACATCAATAAGACTAGTTGGTCGATAATGTGATGGGTTATGATTATCACCCTTCTTAAAGATAGTCGTGAGCTCTGCCTCTTTCCAAGTTTCAGGTAATGGTGCACCTGAAGCAAGAGAATTACACAACAAATGAAATAGGGGCCCCACACACCTTTATCATGCTTCCATAAGTCTCCAGGTATTTTGTCAGGATTGGCAGCCTTTCCTGACTTTAGTGCATCTATGGCAATTAGGCTTTCCTTTAGGCTAAATGACAACGGTGTGGCATTTGATGTAATTTCATAACTCATCGAGCAGTAATCAATTTCATTTGGAGAAGAAGAGTAAAGACTAGAAAAATGTGTTACCCAAGTGTCCGCATCTAAAAAAAGGTCCTTACTACATCTTCTGTTTTTTTTGCTCTTTGAGATTAACTGCCAAAAACCACATTGGTCTTTTGCTTTCGCTGCTGCAAGTAGTTCTTCCTAGATATTCGCCTCCTATTCTTTCTTTGCTGAGGTTAACAATTGCTTGTATTCTGCCCTTTTTTCCCTGAAGGCCACTGTATTTTTAGCTTTTGAAGCCAAAATTAGCTCATTTTTTTACAGTTTGACATGCTTTGTTATACCACGGGTTTTTCAACTCGGCCGCCACCATAGTCCAATTGCTAGCTTTCTTCGGGATTTTACTCAGAATGGGTCCAAGATCCTTGATTAGTTTACTGTGGATATCGAATATTGGAATGTCTGATGAAGAGAGATCTACGCACAGGGAGACCCTATCTACAAAAGTGTCATAGATCTGTTTAATTGCCACTGGATTTTTCCCTATCAAATGCCATTTTAAAGCTCTCCTATTATTACTTAAAAGTGGGTCTATATCACCACTATCAAGTTCACTTAGGGGCCCATTATGATGTCGGGCGGATTGCCCCCGCCAGGCTGGCCGTAGCCACCGCCAGCCTGGCGGGGGCAATCCGCCCGACATCCACACTCGTTTTCCCCCCGCCATATTAGTACGGCGGAAGGACCTCGGCAGACGGAAAGACCGTCCACTGCTTTTCCGCCCCGGTCGCCTTGCGGCCGGGGCGGAAAAGGAATAATATGGTGGCGGTGTCCATCAGACACCGCCAGCCATATCATGATGGGTGTTCTTAGGTGCCTTTCCGCGGCGGCGATGCCGCCACGGAAAGGCATGCGGTCTTCACTCTGGGGGCCCCCTGCGGGCCCCCAGAGTGAAGTATAGGTGGGGGGTGCACACGGAGGGTACCTGTGGTACCCCCCTTCATTCGCATTAACAAAGCGGCAGGCACCGCGCGGTGCCTGCCGCTTTGTTTATGCAAGCTGATATGCATTTGTAACATTGTGATGGGCGGTGCAGAGAGCACCGCCCGTCACAATGCTAAAAATGCAGGATGTGCCCGCCACTGTGGCGGGCACATCCTAAAACCCCCCACGGGACCCCCGCCCTTATAGCGGAATGTCCCGAATTACGACAGGATGGCGGGCGGACAAAGTCCGCCCGTGATTCTTATGAGCCCCTTAGTCTTGATGTGACAGGATGGAAAAGATGGGCTGACAATATCAGGTATAGTGGGTAATGGTCGCTCTCTGTTATATTTCCGACTTTTAAGTCAGAGGCCATCGACCAGAGCTCAATTGAGATTATTATGTAATCTATATGGCTCTTTATATTATTTCTAGTAAACGTTGGGGCTTTTGGGCTGTAAGATGGCAGACGGCCGTTACAGGCTCTCAAGCAGTACCCCGAAACAAGTCCTAATATATGCGCAACTGCTATTGTGCAAGGCACTACTGGCTGACTTTCCAGGAGCGGAATGTTATTGGCCAAATCTTCCTCCTCAAAAATATTTTCTAGCGCCACCGCAGGTTCATATTTACGATAAAAATTGCCTCCCACTATTTTCAGTGCCCTTAACTCAATCTAGCTTAAAAAGTTGTCTAAATACTCAATAACCATCGATTCTTTGCTTGTTAAATATGGTCTGGAGTATATATTTATTGTATACACTTCCTTTTTATCGATTGTTTACAATTTTACTCCCAAGATGTCCTGCGCACATGTTTCAACTAATTTACCATCAACACCTAGGCGTCGATTCCGATCCGGTAAAATATTCCGCATTACGATTCGCATTCGTATCCGAATCCGTACGAATGTGAACTTTACGTCCGACCTGCGAATTCCGATCCGTTCCCATCGAATTCCGTTCGAATATCATCGAACTGTCCGAATCACAGTCGATGATCCGTACGAATATGCATCGGGAATCCTACTGTACGAATTGTAACCAGCCCATACAAACACAAAAGTACGATCCTGTACGAGAAGCCTGACAGCGATTCGTACGGAACAAGGTTTTCGCTCTTGAATAATGATTCGTACGGCAATATTCGGCTCGCATCAAGCAGCGTCACACGAACACCCCCACCCGCCAATGGCCCGTACCAGTCAATCGCACGCACAAGTACGACACGCACAACCCCCTACGCGAACACCCCCACCCGCCAACGGCCCGTACCAGTCAATCGCACGCACAAGTACCACACGCACACCCCCCCAACAAGCCCACGCGAACACCCCCACCCACCAACGGCCCGTACCAGTCAATCGCATGCACAAGTACGACACACACACCCCCCCAACAATCCCACGCGAACACCCCCATCCGCCAACGGCCCGTACCAATCAATCGCACGCACAAGTACGACATGCACCCCCCCAAAAGCCCACGCGAACACCCCCACCCGCCAACGGCCCATACCAGTCAATCGCAAGCACAAGTACGACACGCACCCCCCCAACAAGCCCACGCGAACACCCCCACCCGCCAACGGCCCGTACCAGTCAATTGCACGCACAAGTACGACACGCACCCCCCCAACAAGCCCACGTGAACACCCCCACCCGCCAACGGCCCAAACCAGTCAATCGCACGCACAAGTACGACACGCACCCCCCACAACAAGCCCACGCGAACACCCCCACCCGCCAACGGCCCGTACCAGTTAATCGCACGCACAAGTACCACACGCACCCCCCCAACAAGCCCACGCAAACACCCCCACCCACCAACGGCCCGTACCAGTCAATCGCACGCACAAGTACGACACGCACACACCCCTACGTGAACACCCCCACCCGCCAACGGCCCGTACCAGTCAATCGCACGCACAAGTACGACACGCACCCCCCCAACAAGCCCACGCGAACACCCCCACCCGCCAACGGCCCGTACCAGTCAATCACACGCACAAGTATGACACACACACCCCCCTACGCGAACACCCCCACCCGCCAACGGCCCGTACCAGTCAATCGCACGCACAAGTATGACACGCACCCCCCCCAACAAGCCCGCGCGAACACCCCCACCCGCCAACGGCCGTACCAGTTTATCGCATGCACAAGTATGACACGCACCCCCCCCAACAAGCCCACGCGAACACCCCCACCCGCCAACGGCCCGTACCAGTCAATCGCACGCACAAGTACGACACGCACCCCCCAACAAGCCCATGCGAACCCCCCACCCGCCAACGGCCCGTACCAGTCAATCACTCGCACAAGTACGACACGCACACACCCCCAACAAGCTCATGCAAACACCCCCACATGCCAACGGCCCGTACCAGTCAATTGCACACACAAGTACGACACGCACACCCCCCTACGCGAACACCCCCACCCGCCAACGGCCCGTACCAGTCAATTGCACGCACACGTACGACATGCACACCCCCCAACAAGCCCACGCAAACACCCCCAACTGCCAATGGCCCGTACCAGTCAATCGCACGCACAAGTACGATACGCACCCCCGCCCAACAAGCCCACGCGAACACCCCCTCCCGCCAATGGCCCGTACCAGTCAATCGCACGCACAAGTACGACACGCACCCCCGACAACAAGCCCACACGAACAACCCCACCCGCCAATGGCCCGTACCAGTCAATCGCACGCACAAGTACGACACGCACACCCCCCTAACAAGCCCACGCGAACACCCCCACCCGCCAACGGCCCGTACCAGTCAATCGCACGCACAAGTACGACACGCACACACCCCTACGCGAACACCCCCACCCGCCAATGGCCCGTACCAGTCAATCGCACGTACAAGTACGACACGCACCCCCCCAACAAGCCCACGCGAACACCCCCACCTGCCACCGGCCCGTACCAGTCAATCGCACGCACAAGTACGACACGCACACCCCCCCAACAAGCCCACGCAAACACCCCCACCCGCCAACGGCCCGTACCAGTCAATCGCACGCACAAGTATGACACGCACCCCCCCAACAAGCCCACCGAACACCCCCACCCGCCCACGGCCCGTACCAGTCAATCGCACGCACAAGTACGACACGCACACACCCCTACGCGAACACCCCCACCAGCCAACGGCCCGTACCAGTCAATCGCATGCACAAGTACGACACGCACCCCCCCCAACAAGCCCACCGAACACCCCCACCCGCCAACGGGCCGTACCAGTCAATCGCACGCACAAGTACGACACGCACACACCCCTACGCGAACACCCCCACCCGCCAACGGCCCGTACCAGTCAATCGAATCGCACGCACAAGTACAACACGCACCCCCCCAACAAGCCCACGCGAACACCCCCACCCGCCAACGGCCCATACCAGTCAATCGCACGCTTAAGTACGACACGCACACATAACGCCAACACCCAAACCAGCACAAGGACTTTGCAAACAAGTCGCACAACAACACTGAACATGTCTCCTGTGTACACACCATAGAGAATCAATGTCCTGGTCACAGCCAAACAGAGGTCAACACTAACACCCACCCCATATAACACACACACAACCAATTCAAATTAAGCCACACCCACTATTTGACCAATAAAAGGGTCCACACATACAACCCATCATCCTTTGCAACATACCCATTATTGCGAAGAAACAGAGAGCACACCAACAATTGCAGCCACATACCTTCACACATACACCCTATCACATCTACACCCACACCACCCCTTCACAATCACACACCCTCATCCATACACACCATCACCCCCTCAATCACATACACCCCACACCATGACCACACCCAAGAATCCAAAGTTCACTAACCCAGAGAATGAGATACTTACAGATGAAGTCATCAGAGTCGAGCCACAGCTGTTTGGCGCATTGGTCAGACAGACCAGCCTGGCCGAAAAAACACGCCAGTGGGAGAGGATCGTAGACCGGGTCAATGCTGTTGCACCCATCAGGCGCACCAGGGGGGAATGCCAGTCCAGGTGGTATGAGCTGCGGAGGATGGTCAAGAAGAAAATGGACCAGGACTACACCTCTGCACACCACACTGGAGGTGGTGGTCCCCGCAGACCTCCTGTATACCATCCCTTGGAGGAGAGAGTCATGGCCCTGCTGCCACCGGTGGGAGTACATGGAATAGAAGGAGCCGTTGAGTCTGGTGAGTGTACAAAAATACATGTCACATGGGTGGACTTACAACAGTGCCCAGCAGCATGGGGTGGTTAGCCATGAGTCCTAGCAGGAAACAACTAAAAGTGGTTTGTTGCAAGTGGGAGCCACAAAGGGTGGAAGGTGGAGGGTAGGAGGCTGCTCTCATCCCGTATGTCCCAGGGCCTCACCCAGGCACCATGCCCAATGTACAGGGATAGGGAAATATCACACAAGATAGTAGACCACAGCTCCTGAACAATTTCATGTTGCGGACACACCTTCCAGAGATGCAATATTTTGTGACACAGTAAGGCAGTGTAGCAAGCGAGCAAGCACAAACAACCTGTCTCCATCCCTGTCTCCCTCTCCCTCTGTCGCCCTCTCCCTCTGTCGCCCTCTCCCTCTGACGCCTTCTCCCACTGTCGCCCTCTCTGTCGCCATCTCCCACAGTCGCCCTCTCCCACTGTCGCCCTCTCCCTCTGTCGCCCTCTCCCACTGTTGCCCTCTTCCACTGTCGCCCTCTCCCTCTGTCGCCCTCTCCCACTGTCGCCCTCTCCCACTGTCGCCCTCTCCCACTGTCGCCCTCTCCCACTGTCGCCCTCTCCCACAGTCGCCCTCTCCCACTGTCGCCCTCTCCCACTGTCGCCCTCTCCCACTGTCGCCCTCTCCCTCTGTTGCCCTCTCCCACAGTCGCCCTCTCCCACTGTTGCCCTCTCCCTCTGTCGCCCTCTCCCTCTGTCGCCCTCTCCCACTGTCGCCCTCTCCCACTGTCACCCTCTCCCTCTGTCGCCCTCTCCTACAGTCGCCCTCTTCCACTGTCGCCCTCTCCCTCTGTCGCCCTCTCCCTCTGTCGCCCTCTCCCACTGTCGCCCTCTCCCACTGTCGCCCTCTCCCACTGTCGCCCTCTCCCACTGTGCCCTCTCCCACAGTCGCCCTCTCCCACAGTCGCCCTCTCCCACTGTCACCCTCTACCTCTGTCGCCCTCTCCCTCTGTCGCCCTCTCAATTTGTCACCCTCTCCCTCTGTCGCACTCTCCCACTGTCGCACTCTCTCCCTCTGTCTGCCTGCTTCCCTCTGTATCCATCCCTCAGTGTTCCTCCCTCTGTCACCTCAACACAGCTCCCTGGGCACACACACAGTTGCACACAAGCACTGCACAGGCCTTACAAACACCATAGAGCAGAATGTTTAGGGATGTCTCCTAAGTACCAGCAGTCATCTACTAAGTGCCTGCAACACACCCACCATTTGCAGTCAACACTGTACTGTGTCAGGACACACATCTCGGAAAGCTCTGTAGTACACAATGGGCACAGGTGTAGGCAGCACAAGTCCCTCCTGTGATCACTGCAAACACAAACACCAGGACAAGGTCACACATCCTGTGCATGAACACAAAACCACGAATATGCCAGCATGCTACATCAGGGGGCAGCCAAATCATGAACGATGGACGCTTGCAATTCACACGCAAACTACTAGCATGGCCTGTCATACACCCCCCTTACAGAAACTCATCCCCTGGGGACAGGCATTGGAGTGTAACACTGTCCCAATTGTCATGTACCACAACAAAACACTCACTCATATGAATACGCATACAACTCATAAATGCACATTGCAGATGCTCCAGTACATTGTGCCTCTCAAACAATGCACGTGCCCCATCTCATGAACGTTGTGGATGCACTTAAGTACCAACATGGACATGGGTATTGACAAGGTGATGCGTCTCTGAGAAGTGCCAAGTTCAAAAGCCATGATCTATAACTGTGTGTGTACAGGCCCAGGGGTGTTGGCATTGTTTGGCCATCACGGAACAGCAAAAGACATCCAAAGTAGTAGATAACATGCAAATCAATGATGCTCTGTGTCTTACATCAACATGCTGCATCTGAACTTTGTGCATGCTTGACGCAGACATAAGGATTTACACCGTATCCTGGATGTTGCGTGAACCTGAGCAATGCTTCACACGTGTTGTGCCGGCAAGACAAGACACAGCAATGGCTGTGTCAGTCATTGTCAAGAGAATGGAAGAATGAAAATACCCCAGAGTACATGTCAATTTACTACCACTACATACACAACTGAACAATGTCAACAATGTAAAGCTTGTGGAACTGTGATGCTGATAATGGATAACTAAACAAGATGTCACTTGATAGTGCCTTAACAGTGTCTGTCTCTCCCACACACAGGGGAACGTGTGGAGCCCCCCCCAACCAGGGGGGAGAAGGATCCCAGTCCCAGGCTCAGCAGGACCCAGACCCCACCGACAGCGCCGCCCCTCAACGCACTGTGGATGACCCCAACCAACCTGGCTCCTCTGGTTCCCAAACCCCTGCAGCAACTGTACCAGCTACATCTCAGCCAACCACCGGACCCATTCCCACCACATCCCAGCAGACCACGGCATGTTTGGATATCCAGCGTCTCCTGCAAATTGATATCATGGAAATGAGTGTATAATATGATGCAGATCATGAAGTTGTGACATACTGACATACATAGCTGACAGGGTATACTCACCAACAAGACATGCCCGGTGGTTGTGCAGCTGCAGCATCATCTGTGGTACCCTGCTACGCCTCATGATGAAAGCATTGTGGCACGATCCTGGAAAACGTGCACAAACATGTGAGATAATCATGTTGGCAAGACACACCACCAAGGCATTTATTGAGTGGTAGTGTTTCCTGTTGCGATACGCTTGCTCCTGAGCCTCTGGTGGCACCAGAGTAACATGTGTACCATCAATTGCACCAATTAAATGTGGCATGCGGCCCAGGGCATAGAATTCTCCCTTGACATCTGTCAACTCTTCTGGAGTAGGGAATGTAATGAATTCATCTATGTGCAGCAACATAGCTGCCAATACATCGCTCAATACCCGGCTAAACATTGTCTGAGACATCCCTCCCACATCAGCTATGGTAAATTGGAACGTACCTGTGGCAAAGAAATGGAGGGCTGCCATCACCTTTACCTTGGGTGTCAGCGCAGTTGGATACCTGTGGCGTGGTTGTAGGTGAGCCTCCAGCATGTCCGTCAGGTCCTTGATCATCTGTCTGTTGAAGCGATAACGACGGATGCAATTGCGCTCCCTCATGGCTTCCAAGTCAGGCAACGACCTTTCCAGAGGGGGTGCCCTGCAATACACAATTTATCGAAAATGTCTTCAACTGTCTGACTAAGACAATGACAATTTGGAGTGTGGTGTGGGATACACACTGATGTAACATGTGCCAGCTCCCAGCCACTCCTCCGTGAAAAGTAAAAGACCTGTGGTGTGTGGAATGGATATGACATGCATACAAATGATCTGATGGAAAGGTCTTAGTGAGCATGACAATGTATCATGTCAGTGACACACGTCATGTGAATGTCAGTAGGAGGTTGTCTGCACATCCAGACAGCTGACAGCAATACACACACACACACCACATGTGCCATCATTTGCACGGTTCTGCCTTAGTCATGTTGCGGTGTGTACTTTCCCTAACTATTACATGACCATCATCATACAGCATTAATGTTTTATTTCTCACAAATGGTCTGTGATGCCATCACACATATGAGCGGGTCATTAACACACGTGGCATAGTGTGCGTACATTAGAAACCCGGTCATCACGCCAAGGACACAACATAGATGCTCCTACAGCAGATGTACTGAACTGTGTGGACTAGTTACTTACCTTTTGTAACAAAATATCAATAAGGAACAGTAGTTAGTAGCATATTCCCGACTTTGAATACATAACAAGCTTTTGACAAATTTGCCTCCCTGGATGCCATCGATCTGCCCGGTGAGTCGGGGCTATCCAGGCCACACCGGAAAAAAGACAGTGTCGCTGATTGGCATCCTACAAGGGCGTGGCCAAGTATTGCCCGTACCTACAATGCACACTCTGCCAGCAGTTACACAACCATGTCCCACAGAGAGTGTGGGTAGCGGACAAAGAGGCATGTGATGTTGGAAGACCACACTCCCAGACTCAGGGAGGATGATGACATGTTTCCGTAGTGCTCATACCTCTTGGATACCCTCTACAGCGGAGCTAACGGGAATGTGGTCTGTGATTTGGAGGCCTGGATGCCCATGCTCTCTGGGGTGAGGTGGGAGGACAGGGAACATGGTCAGTCCGGGGAGGGGTGTGGGCGTCTGACAATGTGCCTATCTACAGCCAAACATGCTGCGTGCCTGTACATGCTGGCCAATATAGATACAGTACATTCCTCAAGATAGGCCTGCAGAGGCTCAGCGGAGCGTGAGTGGAGTTTAAGGACCTCAGTGAGGAGGTTGGTCCTCACGGCGGCAACGGGGAGATGAAGGGGCAAGGCTCCGGCCGCCCATGTAAACACAACACTGTACGTTGCCCGCTCATCCAAAAACACGTTTGGAGTAGAGACATCACCAGTGTCTGGCTAGGTGTCCAGACCACTCGCATCCCCCAGTCCACCTGTCCTGTCGTCTTGAGACTGACACTCACGTGCCAGTGGGTCTTCATGACCCTCCCAATACTCATTAACACCCATTGTAATGAGCTGTGCCCGGCTCATTGAAGTTTAACTCCCCATGCAGCATTAATAGCGGTGTTCTGCTGCACAGTTTCCACGCCGGAGCCGTACAGTGTGTGGTATCGGGGACAGCACCACCCGAGAACGGCGCCAAGGCTGACACCTGGGGGACAGTTGCCAGTGAGGTTGTGAGGTGAACCAGCGAGGACCAGGATGACCATTCAGATCCTGTCTGTCCCAGCAGTTCCGGGACGTATGCGCTGCCTGCGTCAGGGACAAAGCGAGTGATGGCGTCAGGGGCAATTCACCAGACGCGCTTGTGCCCCCAGACGGGTCCGCTGGGCCAGAAGCCGCCGCGTAGGCCGTTGGTGGGGTGAGGGACATCATGGACATGAGGAAGTGCACTTACTCCTCCTGCGTCACATGCAGGGCAGGGCCCGGAGGTCGTGGTACAGGCTACGACGGCTGCAAATCTGACGGAGCCGCGTGGGCGGTATCACCCGAATCCCATGCAGCATTGCACATGCATTGTGTTGATTTGGAAGTGCGATGACATATCTTTGACTTATTTGGGTTACCTGACGACTCAGCCCTGGAGGACTGATGTCAAAATCAGGGGCTCCGATTTCTCAACACCCATGCCCAGGCACTCGTCCTACGTCCAGACCATGAGCTATAGTGGTGCAGGGCCAACTGCTGGAGTCTGAGCGGCTTGTGGGACCAATCACACCTGGATTCATATGTCTGGTCCCGGCAGTCGGAGCAGCTCTTGTTGTTGTGCTTGACGTGAAAACAGTGGAGACACCGACGGTGAGGGTCAGTCACCAACATGAGTCGTTTGCATTCCTCACAGGCTTTGAAACGGACATCCATATTGGCACCGTCCGGAGTCAGACAATCCAAGTGAAATGGTCAGAAGTGAACATGATATGATTTTGGGGTAAAAATGAGTAAGGTTACACTTATACGGGACCAGCGCTTGTGTTGTGAAAAAAGAGTACCTGACGTGTGCACGCAGAGGTGACGTCTGAGTACTCAGACAACGTCATCACGGCACACACATTGTGTGACATTTTTCGGAGTTGTCCCCTTCCCCCCCTGACCTTTCTTAATGAGTCTCTCAAAACAGGAACAGTCCCCTCCCCCCATAAATCAGCCACGATTATCCCCATCTTAAAAAAGCCTGGCGCCGACCCTACAGTACTGGCAAACTACCGCCCCATTTCCCTCCTCCCCTACCTGGCAAAGGTTTTGGAGCGGCATATTACCATCACTCTTAGCTCCTTCATTGAGTCTAGTGGGTTTCTTGCTCCCTCTCAAGCGGTTTCCGCCCCATCCACTCCACCGAAAAGGTGGTAGTGTCCGTCATGGACACACTTAGAGAGGGGCTTGATTCCAACCTCCCACAAGCGCTGATTCTTCTCGATCTGTCCGCCGCCTTCCACACGGTTGACCATACCATCCTTCTCTCCCGTGTCGAGGCGGCAGGCATCTGGGGCTCCGCCCTGGCTTGGGTGACCTCATTTCTTAGTGATCGCACCCAAGCCGTCCATCTGGCAGACTTTTCCTCAACGGCTCACAACGTACAGTGTGGTGTCCCCCAGGGCTCGTCTCTCTCCCCTTTTCTTTTTAATCTGTATATCTTTCCACTTATTTTTGCTTTACAGCGGATGGAGGTCAAAGTGTTCAATTACGCTGATGACCTCCAACTTATCTTTACTCTGTCTAACTCACCTCATTCCATTCATAACTTCCAGTCAGTGATGGTCTTTATCAGGGATTGGATGAACTCTAACCATCTGAAACTCAACCCTGATAAGACCGAGCTTGTCCTGACTGGAGGTAAACTTAACCCTTGGTCTTCTGCTTTTTGGCCTTCTTTGCTTGGTCCCCCTCCTCTTCCCTCCCCTTCTGTTAAAACCTTGGGGATCACTCTTAATCAACACCTCACCCTTCACTCACATGTCAGCACGGTGGTTTCCTCTTGTTTTTTTGCGTTGCGTACTATCCGCAAGAGTTCTCGTTTTTTCTCTTTCCCAGCTCTCAAGCTTATTGTCATGGCGATGGTTCTCTCTCACCTTGACTATGGCAACGCACTGTACAATGGCATTCCTAGTTATGCCCTCCGCCGGCTTCAGCTGGTGCAGAACCAAGTCGCTCGCTTGGTTCTTAGTTTACCTAGATCTCAACACATCACTCCGACCCTCTGTTCCTTGCATTGGCTCCCGATAAAAGAAAGAGCCCTGTTCAAACTTGGATGCCTGACTTTTCAGGCTCGCGCCGGGACAGCCCCTGCCTTTATCAAAGCTAACATCCATCATTATATTCCAGGTAGGCAATTGCGCTCCTCCTCTCTTTCTCTTTTAGTGGTACCTCGATTCAAGAAAAGTAGGACAGGAGGCTGTAAGTTTTCTGTCCTCGCCCCGTCCTTTGGGAACTCCTTACCCCTCCTTATTCGAACATCGGTATCTTATATGGAGTTCCGTGGGAGACTGAAAACTTATTTGTTTTCACAGGCCTTCTCACCCTAATTTAACTCTGTCCTTTCTGTTGAAGTTGTATTGACCCCGCAGCGCCATGAAACCGCCAGGTAAACGTGCGCTATATAAATATTTTAAAATTCAAATTCAAATTCAATACACAACGCCAACAACACATGCTGAGCCGCAGGACATGCCTACCGACACACAAGTGTACTGCTGAGCGGAAATTGCCATATCCAGGATGACACGTGGGGATATTCAAAGGTGAGTAGTATGATACTGACCAGTTAATTTCATATGCAAACAGCATGCACAATGTCGCACATGGCACACACATGACGTGGTCACACAGGGTCATGCTGTGCGGCTATTACACCTCTGTGACAGTGGGCATGTTGCTGTCATCATGTGCTAGTTCCCTGTACTGAATGGTGTGCCATTCCAGTGTTGATGTGCATCACAATATGTTGCAGACGTTACTCCGGTGTGAAGTGTTGAATGCATGTGATGGACATGTGCAATATGGTTGATGACATGTCTCGCTAGCTCTTCACACATCAACTGAGGCACAAGGGCACAGTCCCTGTGCTTCTTCTATGTCTGCCACACCTGGGGCATGCTGATGTATGGATGCCATGCTGATGTATGCATCCACATCCTCGACATGAGTGTAGACTACATCCCTGCTATGTGATTTCCTGGAGTCACTCTCCCAATGGTGACATGAAGGAGGACAGGGACGCAGCCTACACAATCGTTCACTTGAGCATGTCTGACGCACTCTACCCCAATGGTACGTGCGCGTGTACGCCTCATTTCCCTATTGCATTTTAGCCATACGCGAGCCAAGCATACCCCAATGGTACGTGCGTGTGTACGCCTCATTTCCCTATTGCATTTCAGCCATACGCGAGCCAAGCATACCCCAAAGGTACGTGCGTGTGTACGCCTCGTTTCCCTATTGCATTTCAGCCATACGCGAGCCAAGCATACCCCAATGGTACGTGCGTGTGTACGCCTCGTTTCCCTATTGCATTTCAGCCATACGCAAGCGAAGCGTACCCCAATGGTACGTGCGTGTGTAGGCCTCGTTTCCCTATTGCATTTCAGCCATACGCGAGCCAAGCGTACCCCAATGGTACGTGCGTGTGTACGCCTCGTTTCCCTATTGCATTTCAGCCATACGCGAGCCAAGCGTACCCCAATGGTACGTACATGTGTACGCCTCGTTTCCCTATTGCATTTCAGCCATACGCGAGCCAAGCGTACCCCAATGGTACGTGCGTGTGTACGCCTCGTTTCCCTATTGCATTTCAGCCATACACGAGCCAAGCGTACCCCAATGGTACGTGCGTGTGTATGCCTCGTTACACCAATGAATGGGTTGCATAAGCAACGGCAATGTCACCGTACTTGTGTGGGTATTTGAATAAATACATAGGCAACATCTAGGGGAACAGTGTACTGATCAAAATGCAACCAGGTTGTCATGGATACAGAGTTTTTTGAGCCTCCTACAGGTGTTCTAGTAAATTCAGTTGGGCAAAAGTATACAATGTTGCAAATGTTGTTCAGCTCAGGCTCAGTTTTCAAATCATGCATATGTGTGTAATAGCCTTATGTGTGATGTGATTGGATGGAACATAGGATGCTAACTATGGTGGCCTATCACACACTACTCCTTGGACTCACAGACCCTCTGCAGCACAGATATAAGGCAGCATGTAGCTGTGGGAGGGGCACTTGCCTGTACAACATTGGTGTGGTAACCACAGCTGCTGTCTCTGAATCCTCTGGACCCTGATTAGCTGAGCATGGAGAGGGCACCTGCATTCACTGATGGTGAGAACAAGGCCCTGCTGGATGCCCTCCTGCCCAACTACAGCAAGCTGTATGGGAGACCAGGGGATCAGGTGAGTGATGTGTGAAATACCTTGGAGTGTGCACCTGTTGTGTGTATGACATTTTAGCCACTGTGTATGTATAGTGTATAGATGTAATGTTGTTAGGAGTGAGTGCCAGGGTGTACAGTGTTGTTTCAAGAGGGTTCTTTGTTGTAGTGGGGTGTGTGACAGCGTGTCACGTGCAGCAGTGCACCCAGATGTAGCATACATTGCTATGTGAGTGCCTTGCTCTAAGAGTGTTTAGCACCCGTCATGTCATCTGTAGCCTTTCAATGGCATGTAATGCAGTAGTGTTTGCTCACAGGCCACATACTCTTTTACAATGATGCAAATGTGTGGAGCCTACGATGCCCTGTTGTCATCATGCATTTTGTGCACATATGTGTGTCTTTAGAACATGGACCAGGTGTACTGATGCTCTTTTACTTTACATTTGTGACAGGTATCTGCCTATGAGAAGGGTGAAATCTGGGTGGATATCGCCAGGGCTGTCAGGAGTGAGGGGGGGCCTCGCAGGATGCTCAGAAACATCAGGAAGAGGTGGCAGGACATCCGGTGCTGGACCCGCCGCATCGCCAGAGCACAGCTGGGGCTGGAAGCTCCACGCCGGCATGGCGGCACCCGCGACCTCACCCCCCACATGTTCCGGGTCCTGGAAGTGGTGTTCCCAGACCTCCATAGGCAGTTGCAGGAGGGACAGCAGCAAGAAGGGGGTAGGTACATGTCTGTTTGTTGTCATGTGTGTCACATGCTCCCTGCAGTGCTCCAAGGCATGGTAACACTCCCATAGTTTGAGTGGTGTGGTCAGACAGGCACTCCATGCATTGGCATTAGAATGTCCCAGTTTCTGCAGCTGCTACTTTACATGCCTTGCCCTACTCCACATTAACCCTGCGCTTTTGTTTTTCACATGTACTCCTATGGTGCAATGTCTCAGTATGCATATTCCTTTGCACATCATCATGTTGGAGGGGGGTCTGTGACACCTGTTGGTACATTACATGTATCACCACATGTGAACTGTGTCTGCCATTCTTAATATTTTGGCACTGATCTTGAGTGTCAACATGTGTTTTCTGCATGAGTCAGCCTCAGTGGCCTTTGTCCATGGTACTCTTTCGAATTGTCATGTGTTGGCTACAGGTGCACAATGTTCATGTGCAACATTTTGGCCTTATGCATACTCACACTTGGCAGTGCGTGTGTGCATATTCACCAAATAAGTAGAATGTTGTTTCTAACTAATAATGATGGTCAGCCACACAATGAGGCCTTGGGTGTCAACAGCTGTGATGCCAGTGTGAGGTGTTGTTACACTTGGTTCAGGTCCAAGGATGGCATCACATTTCAGTTCAGGCAGGACTTTTCCCATGTGGCACAAGGTCTAAGCAAATCAAACATGTCCAGGTCTGGGTTTGGGTGGCAGGGTGGGTAAATGAGCATGTGATGCATCATCAGCTATCCTGTTGTCAGGCAGTGGATCATCATTCTGTCTCTCATACAAGTTTTTGCATTGCCTGTTGCTTGTATCCTAGTATACATTGAGCGTTGTGTCTCTCACAATTGGCCAGAATTAGACTTATCATTGTGCAAAGTTCAGTGTCATGTGACTCATGATGCATGCCATGTTTAGAAATGAGCCCAAATGATTTGTAGCTGATATGTCTGATGTGTACAGGTGACTGATATGTTTTTATTCTTCTCCTTGCCCACAGCATCATCATCTGAATCTGGAGGACACACAGACGCGGACCAGGCAGAGGGACCCAGCGACAGTGCCACCTGCTTTGAGGAGTCAGAGGGAGGCAGTGGCACGGAGGGTGAGGAGAGTCTGCAGGCCGGACGACATGTGACTGACACATCTTACCATGCCGACAACTCCGAGTCAGACTCTCAGGAGGAGGAGGAATATGCGGCAATGGTCACTTCTTCATCTTTGGCTGGCCGCCCCTCCTCCATTAGCATCTCCACCCTCCCAGTCGTTAGTGTCCCTAGGGTCCGTGCTAGCCCCCGTGTCTCCTTTGTTCCCGGCACCGCAGCCCCTGCCCCTGTGTCCCCTGCTGCCCTCAGTGCTAAGACTGTGGACCTACTCCGGCAGATAGCAGTAGGTCAGGCATCCATGCTGACTGTCCTCCATGGACATACATTACTGATTACACAGTTGGTGTCGTTCATGGAGGGCATGTCATCGGCCATGTCTGATCTAAGTCGGAGTGTGGCTGCCATTGAATCAACACTGACGGCAGCTCTGTGCACCCAGCAGCATCTGTCCCCCCCATCCTTCAGACCCATCCACCTCTGCCTCTCACATACCTACACAGCATACACGCACACGCCACAGGTCAGACACACCCAGCACACACACACAGCATAAGAAGCTCAAAGCTCCACGCACCCAATCTCAAGGGGATGTAGGAACACCCACAGGGAGAGGGGAGACACCTCACACACGCATCCACACACCCAGGGGAACAGACTCACAGCCCTCTACCTCCACCCCAATGTGTCCCCGGGTTCAGGTGGTAGTTTTTCCGCACTGGCTGAGGTGTTCAGCCAGGTTTTTGAGGCTACTTTCTGCGATGCACCAACCAGTGTGGATGAATCCACTACACCTGCACCCACTCCACCTGCCCTTCCCTCTCCTGTCCATGCGGTGCCGGAGGATTCCACAGATGGTGCCCCCATAGTTTCCACAGCGGATTAAACGCCATGTGCAGGCAAGTTTGGGTGTGATCACACCCATGGAGGCACAAACTGTTGCTCAGACTTTTTTGGACTGGCCATTGGCCTTTAACGACCAAGGACTCTTATTTGGATTTCTATTTTGAACCAGCTGAATAAAGCAATTCTTTTCATTTTCTGAACTTTAGTTTGTGTGATAATGTCTGTGACTGCTGTGTCCCTGGGAGCTGGTGTGATGTTCAAATATAGTTATGTTGACATGTGTCTTTCTCCTGATGGTAATGTGGTTAACAATGGTATGTTTATGATGTAAGGGCTGGGCACTGGTGGGCAGTGGTGGGGGTGTTATCCACACACACACTCTGATGCTGGGCACTGGTGGGCACTGGTGGGCAGTGGTGGGGGTGTTGTCCACACACACACTCTGATGCTGGGCACTGGTGGGCACTGGTGGTGGTCTCAGCCACACACACACTCTGATGCTGGGCACTGGTGGGCACTGGTGGGCAGTGGTGGGGGTGTCATCCACACACACACTCTGATGCTGGGCACTGGTGGGCAGTGGTGGGGGTGTTGTCCACACACACACTCTGATGCTGGGCACTGGTGGGCAGTGGTGGGGGTCTCAGCCACACACACACTCTGATGCTGGGCACTGGTGGGCACTGGTGGGCAGTGGTGGGGGTGTTGTCCACACACACACTCTGATGCTGGGCACTGGTGAGCAGTGGTGGGGGTGTCATCCACACACACACTCTGATGCTGGGCACTGGTGGGCACTGGTGGGCAGTGGTGGGGGTGTTGTCCACACACACACTCTGATGCTGGGCAGTGGTGGGCAGTGGTGGGGGTGTTGTCCACACCTACACTCTGATGCTGGGCACTGGTGGGCACTGGTGGGGGTCTCAGTCACACACACACTCTGATGCTGGGCACTGGTGGGCAGTGGTGGGGGTCTCAACCACACACACACTCTGATGCTGGGCACTGGTGGGGGTCTCAGCCACACACACTCTCTGATGCTGGGCACTGGTGGGCAGTGGTGGGGGTCTCAGCCACACACACACTCTGATGCTGGGCACTGCTGGGCACTGGTGGGGGTCTCAGCCACACACACACTCTGATACTGGGCACTGGTGGGCAGTGGTGGGGGTCTCAGCCACACACACACACTCTGATGCTGGGCACTGGTGGGCACTGGTGGGGGTCTCAGCCACACACACACTCTGATGCTGGGCACTGGTGGGCACTGGTGGGCAGTGGTGGGGGTGTTGTCCACACACACACTCTGATGCTGGGCACTGGTGGGCAGTGGTGGGGGTGTCATCCACACACACACTCTGATGCTGGGCACTGGTGGGCAGTGGTGGGGGTCTCAGCCACACACACACTCTGATGCTGGGCACTGGTGGGCACTGGTGGGCAGTGGTGGGGGTGTTGTCCACACACACACACTCTGATGCTGGGCACTGGTGGGTACTGGTGGGGGTCTCAGCCACACACACACTCTGATGCTGGGCACTGGTGGGCAGTGGTGGGAGTCTCAGCCACACACACACTCTGATGCTGGGCACTGGTGGGCACTGGTGGGGGTCTCAGCCACACACACACTCTGATGCTGGGCAAGGGCACAGCAGATGGATGTCCCACACGTCTATTACACTGGTGAAGTGCGGTGATGTACTTTGATGACGTAGGTGCGGCACGTCTCCGTATTACCCTGGTGTTGTGCGGTGACGTACCGTACCCCGCGGTCGATGACGTAGGTGCGGTATGTCTCCGTATTACACTGGTGTTGTGCGGTGACGTACCGTACCCCGATCTGGATGACATACATGCGGCACGTATTACACTGGTGTTGTGCGGTGACGTACCGTACCCCGAGCTCGATGACGTACCGTACCCCCAGCTGGATGACGTACATGCGGCACGTGTTACACTGGTGGAGTGCGGGGACGTACTTCGATGACGTAGGTGCCGTACGTCTCCGTATTACACTGGTGAAGTGCGGTAACGTACTTTGATGACGTAGGTGCGGAACGTCTCCCTATTGCAGTAGTGTTGTGCGGTGACGTACCGTACCTCGAGGTCGATGACGTAGGTACAGTACGTCTCCGTATTACACTGGTGTTGTGCGGTGACGTACCGTACCCCGAGCTGGATGACGTACATGCGGCACGTATTACACTGGTGGAGTGTGGTGACGTACTTCGATGACGTAGGTGCAGTACGTCTCCGTATTACACTGGTAAAGTGTGGGAGTGTGTGGACCAACGTACCGAGACATTACAGTCATGCAATGGAGATGTGCGCGTGTGGCAACACGTACAGGTATGTTGGACTTCGTTGTACTCACCTTCTGCGCCGTCGTCGGTTTCTAAGTACGAGGTGGTGGCCGTACAGGATAGGGATGAGACGGACGATGGCGTTCATGTCCTGCTTGTCGCGTACCGGGGTGCGGTTTGTGCCGGAATGATGTTTTATGGTAGTTTTGAGCTCTCGTAAAAAAAGAGCCGTACGGAGTGTGTTCTACACGGATCGTACTTCCTGGTTCGGAAGACGCGCTCTTTTTACGTTCGGACGTAGCGTCGAGCGTCAGCAATTCGTATGGACTTTCGATTCGTACGGCGTTTTTTACGAGCCGTACGGAGTGACGCTTTAGATTGTGATCGTACTTGCTGATTCATACTGGGACGCCTACGGGTACGATTCGTACAGGGAAAAACGCTCCGAACCGCAATTCGGAGCGCTTTTTACCGGATCGGAATCGGCCCCCAAGAGTCACCTTTACCCAAATACAAAGGCCTCCAGAAGGCCTCCCTCTAGAAGAGGGGATAGCACCTCTGCTAAAGGTTTTATAGCCTACTTTATGCAGAGGTTCTACGGCCCAAGTTTTTTGTAACATAATTATGTCTTTCTGCCCAATATATTCCTGCCATACGACATCTTCTAAATTTCATCTGAGACCTGCAAAATTCCAAGAGATCAATGCTATCTCTCCTGGACTTCCCACCTCACTTTGTTCCATACACCCAATTGTTGTGCTAGAAACACAATCTGTTCTAATGTACCTTTTGTGATAGCTCGCTATATCTACTAGATCCAAGTTTAGATTAGTAGCAATAGCCGTGGTGGACCCTTCCTCTTGGGGTTGCAGCTTAACTGCCAATGATTCCAATGCCCGTGATATAGATAATTGTCAGTCTTGGGCATCCAAGTCTGACAATGCATGATATCTATGTGTCTATGACATTGTGTGCTGCCTAGCTCTTAGATTCCATGGCTGCGGTCTATAAAAAAAAACAACGGAAGTGCACAAGTGTTGGTGTTCGTCCAGCATGTTTCCTCGTTTTGATTCAAAATATGGTGCACAAACTGTGGCCGACGAAAAATGACCACTATACAATCACCTTCTATGTTTTTAGTAGAGTGGCCTATCCAACCCACCCTACAAATCATTAGTATTTCCTTTGTCTCCGCTAGTTGAAAATTCTCATGTTTAGCTAGCCAGTCTATAGTTTTATTCCGAAGGTCTTCCCAACTTTCTCTCTCAGGGCCGGATGTAGATGAATCTGATTTACCTACTCTTAAATACCGAATTTTACCGATTCGGTATTTAAGAGTAGGTAAATTAGAAGGGGTCAGATTTAGGTAATTCAAATTTCTGAATTACCGAATCTGTAAAAATCAGTATTTACCGATTCGGTAAATACCGAATCGGTAATGCCCATTGATTCCTATGGGCATTGAAGCCCATAGGAATCAATGGGCATTACCGATTCGGCATTTACCGAATCGGTAAATACCGAATCCTGCAAGGGTGCAGGGGGTGTCACTTTGACACCCTCTAGCACCCCAAGTACAGGCTTGTGTGCCATGTGGCACACATACATGCCCTAAGGGCATGTCTGTGTGTCACATGGCACAGGTGTGCATGCACACCTGGATTCGGTATTTTACCTCCCAATTGGATTGGGTGGTAAAATACCGATTCTTAAAGCCCTGTGGCACTCTGACATGTGCCAGCTACATCTGCATTTACAGAATCTGTATTTTACCGAGTCTGTATTTACCGAATCGGTAATTTTACTGAATCGGTAAATACAGAATCTGTAAAATACTGATTCTGTAAATGCATGCCCTATATCTGAAAACCCTAATACCGGTCGGAAACGGCCAAAATCGGCCGTTTCCGACCGGTATTAGGGCTCCTACATCTGGCCCTCAGTCTTTCTAAGGGCAGGGACGCCAGCTAGTATTAGCGTATACGGACAGAAAGCTGGGGGAAGGTTTGAAATGTCTGTATTGGCAGTTCTACTAGAATAATGAGTCCTCAGTGGACTTCGTGCATCATGTTTCCTGTCTACTTTGGGGGCTGCTATACAATTTCTCTATGTGTCTAATAATCCAGGACCAATTAATGACACATGGGGCCTATCACCTATGCTGGTCTGCATAATCTGAGTAGTGTTACCGCCATTTCCTTCCATTGGTTGTTATGTACTTCTAGGTGTGATTCTGTCCACCCTTTCGTTATTTCCCCCATTATGTTCTTCAGCCATTCTGACCTCTCCATTGTTCCCTAAATTTTGTAATGCTATTGCTAAATTATTCAGTTTGTCCCATAACTGTGTGAAGCCCTTGTTAAAAAAGCCCTGTACTTCATTAACCATTACATCCACCATTCTGGCATAACTGATGGCATCAGTACCTTTTGCAGCTTCTTCATTATTACCCCTTCCAGAATCGATAAACACAGGGCCAATATCTGTCTGTGTGCCAACAGAAATGGTTTTAATTTGGCATCTATTTGAGTCATATTCCATATGATGAACTATCCATTACCTCAGAAGCCATCACAGTTTTAGATTTTCTTACAGGAGCCCCCCACTTCCTTTTTATAGGCACCTCAACGTTTTTCTTTGCTAACACATTTTTTTGTGCCTTAGTCCTAGTGACTCAGCTCACCTCCACTTCTGGCGTCAGTTCCTGGGTTGAAACAATGGAAGGGGCGCATAACGAAAATGAGGGAATAATGGGGGAATTAGTAAGTAAACCATCATTACACTCCTACCCATGCCAGCTACATGAATGTCGTCTCTTTGTGTTAAAGGGTCCAAAGATAATCGTCTCTCTGTTAATTCAATCTCATGGATCAATAATGACTGTGCCCTGACTAAAAAGGCATCAAGTGTCCCTGCTGCACCCTTACGCTTCTCCATTCCTCTCTTCTACTCTGGTATTTATTTATGCAACAGGAACAACCAGGGAGCAGGGTGACAGTATCCAGTGAGTTCTCAAGGCACAGTACCTTCCTACATCAGCAGATGTCTGGTCTGTTGTTTCCAAAGGCAAGATGTTAGGGAGGTTGCCCAGCCCAGCCTCTTCCGGGCTCGCCTGGGCACGGCCTGGGCACGCCTGCGCACGTCGCGGGCTGCGGGAGCCCTGACCCCATTTTAGGCACCTCCTGGGGCACTGGTGGCGATGCGCAGCATGATGGCACCGCAAAGGATGATGGGAGGCGTAGTCCTCCTTTCCTTCGGTTTGCCCGGTCCCGCCGGTTCCCTGGCACTCCACCCAAAAAAATGCGGCAAATGTAGGGGTCCACGGTGCTGGTGCTAGTGCTGCTGGGCTCCCATGCTGCGGGAGCCCTGACCCCTTTTAGGCACCTCCTGGCGCGCTGGTGGCGATGTGCAGCATGATGGCGCCGCAAAGGATGATGGGAGGCGTAGTCCTCCTGGCCTCCGGTCCGCCCGGTCCCGCAGGTTCCCTGGCTCTCCGCCCAATAAAATGCAGTAAATGCAGGGGTCCAAGATGCTCCTCTAAAACGCTATTGTTGTGTGCAACAAGCATGTGCCTGACTTTATTATGGCTCCCTCCAGTAGATTGGATGGCACTCACTTACATGCATACATATTTTGAGGCATCCCTTCTGGATGCTCTGGAAAGAGCTTTGGAAGAAAGGAAGATCATTGATCTCTTTTGTATAGATAAAATAATGCAGGAAGCTGAAACCAGGTTGCCAGTTTTCATTAAGACAGATAAATAATTTCCTAAATAAAACTGATACAAGGTGGTGCATCAAAACACGTTTCAGCATGCTATATTTATCTTAAAGTGCAGGAGTGAAACTATGTCGATTGACACTATCACATATTTGAATCAGATACTAAAACTCATGTGCTTTCAAGGAACTGCAACACTTCATTCTTAGGGGTAAATGCATTACATGGCAAAGACGTCTCGCGGTGTGGCTATCAGTGTAAGCGCTTTTTTCTGGTTTTCCAGCAAATTAGCCATTCTCTGAGTTACTACTGTCAAGAATCTTGTCAAGACATTTATCCTGCTATGCATTTGCTTTTTAGGTCTAACCTCCAGGGAATTGGACATTGGTATAGGTTATTAAGTAAGTAAAGGGTTCAGGAGCAGGTGACTACCTTTTTAGAACAAACCTGGCTGAATACACAATGTTGCCTTTCTAAGAATCATTGGCAGATTATTTTGGTAACAGGGTACAAGTCATTAAAAGTGGCACATTTTAAGAGGATCAACAAATAGATGTCCAGTAAGGCTATAAGACAATTGCACCATTATATTATCAGCATTATCAGTAACACCATCCTAAAATACCCAACTGTTTGTGATCCTACTGCCCATGAAACATCACATACACAGTCTTTTTCTTAACAAAGTTAAGACAGGAGGTTTGCTATCTAAACATATATTATTCTTAGTAGTTAAGAAAGATGCTATCTCATTATCATCTCTTCAGTTTCTTATACAATGTTTTCATAATCAACAATATCTTCAATATGTGCATTCAATCCAACCCGAATCTATGGGAATCACTGTTAGTAATACAAACGAGTCATTTGGTCTAGATTAAACATTTCTCGATTTATTTCTAATCTTTTGTAGAAACAGACAAATAATCATCCCAGCCAATGTGTTTCATCCTAGCATAATTCATCAGGGCTGAAAAGATTAAAACATATACAAGAATTGATGTGATACTTATCAAAAAGATGAATATTTCCAAACCCATTGTCACACACCTTACTCTTCAAAATAGAAAAGTGAAAACAAAAGTCTGTGACTCCACCACGAGGAAAACGGATAATATACCTTTATACATCATCAAATATCAATATTTACAAATACTGAGAATACATATATACATCAGGGTTGAGATTCCAATGAGTTCTGTATATACAACATCCATGTTTTACTAGTTAGATGGTCTCATTAAGATTAGTTACCCATATTGCCCTGATTAAAAAAAGTATCTTTTTTCTGTCCAAATACTCACCTGCAATGTTTCACCAAAGTACTGGTATATCTTCAATAGTACTGCTCTGATCTACATATAAGTAAATCTCAGACAGTAGTCTCTGAATAAACATAAATAATAATATCCAATGGTAACTACATACTTCATATTGGTCTCCTGGATAAATGTATATGCATGACGTGATTACTTACATCAAAACATATCTTTGGCCCCATTAGTGTGTATAAAGTACCAGTGTGTGTAATTCTAGTCATCCTTCATATGGTCTACTCACAGGGATCTGAAAATCAAATGTGGAATGGAATATAACCTATATCACAATTCTAATAAGTTTGCTCTCATTATTATTGTTACCAGTTCCTACAAACTACTAGAAAATAAATAATTCAAAATATACCATTATCCATTTGAAGAAAAACTCTCACCTAACAGTTCCTGTAGCCCATTTTAAGAGGATGTATTTTTATCTGGTTGGATGGATTGTTATACTCCTGCGGCCCCTCATAGAAAATACCTCTTAGTAGAGGATCATTTGTTTTTGTTGCCAACAGCTGGGAACTGGGGGCTAGCTCCATATTTTTTATACGTGTCACAAGCTGGGGCAGCTTTTTAAAAGCTTTTGTCTGCTATCAGTCTCGGTCTCCAGGTTAAGATAGTTCCAGAAGCTTGTCTAGTATTTTTCAGGGTTTTTTAACAGATACAGAGTGCCAGCATTGGCAAATGGGGGAAGGTGTTTGCATCAATTGTATTCTTGATTGCTCGCTCCTTGATTCTCCGAAAATGGGAACACACAGGGTTCCAACATACCAGGATTGGTTTAAAAAAATTCTGAGAACAAAGAAGTTTGAGGTGGCATATGCAAGATGTGATGGGGACTTAAAAAAATGCAATGACTCTTGGCAGTACTTTGAGTTAATTGAAAAGGCAGACCCAACCTGGTATTAGTGCAACCTGAGATAACCTGATAGCTGTTATCAATTTCTAAATGGTAAAGTAGGGAATTTTGTCTTACTGGAGATACATATAAACTTCATGTATAACATGTCCGAGCAGCTATAGCACTATTGCACTTTAGCTCCCCTCCCTAGTTGGGCATTGCGATTGTACCATCTCTTCTCAGAAGTTTAGGGGGTGGAGAGATACTTTGCGGCCCATTAGGATGGTGGGCGGATCACCCCCGCCAGGCTGGCGGTAGCCACCGCTGGCCTGGCAGGGTTGATCCGCCCACCATCCAACCCGGAATGACCCCCTGCCATATTAGTGTGGTGGGGGACCGCGGCGGACGGAAAGACCGTCCGCCGCTTTTCTGCCCCGTCGCCTTGCGGCCTGGGCGTAAAAAGTTTAATATGGTGGCGGTGTCTTTCAGACACCGCCAGCCATATTAGCATGGGCATTTTCCAATGCCTTTCCGTGGCTCGCATGCGGAGACACCTGCGGGGGCCCGTTGCGGGCCCCCAGGGACTCCGGGGGGATGGGGGTACCTATTTTACCCCCCAGCATTGCAAAGTACAGGGAGGCAGGCACCGCGCGGTGCCTTTCACGTTGTGCTTTGTAATGCACAACATGTATCTTTAGCATTGCGGCGGGCGGTGCTTTCAGGCCCTTTTGTTTTTTGATAATGGCATTTCAATTGGCTTGCTTTTTTTTTTCTTCACTGCTGTAACCCTACTTTTTTTTAATTTGGATTACTGAAAATATGTCCTATCTTTATAAGTATGGTTTACACATGCACAATGGAAATTTACTCATTTTTTCTGAAATGTATTAATCTGATATTTTAGCTGGCTTTGAACATGGACTGTTCCTACATCAATTCAATTACTATGTCTGCACATTCTTACCAATTGCTCCTGCTTTCATATATTTTGTCGCTATTCAGGTCTGATGAGACACACTAAGCTGCTTTATTCTATGTTATCAGAACTGTATCAGCAGTCCTTGTTTGTCTGTTTCTGCTCGATTCTGCTAACAAAAAGAGAGTAGGGACCTATTTTAGATCTTGGCAGATGGGTTACTCCATTCCAATGTGACACATATCCCATCTGCCAAAATATTTGATCCCAAGATTCTAAGCGATTAATATTTCAGCAGATGGATATCTGTCACCCTTGTGAAGGAGTAACCCTTCAGCCAAGATCTAAATCACGCCCTAAGTCTCAATTTAAAACCTCCATCCGGGGTAAACTTGCTTTGTTACTTTATTAAACCCATGCTCCATTGCGGTCAGCCTCTAATCGTGCCTAGGCCCTGGTCTACTGTGACCAGATAGTCAAAGTTGACGCATAAAGCTTTTTAGTGTTCTTTTTATTTAAAACATTAAACATTCATATCTACTGTTCTTCCTATTTGATTTTTGTCATTTATTAAAATGTATTCTGTTTTTCTAATTCTTGTCCTGCTTTGGCTTTATTACTGTTTTGTACTGCATAAATACTTTGCACAATGCATTTTTGCTTGTCTGCTCTGTGCCATAGGTACTAGAGGGTTGAGCTCAGTTTAATTTAGTGACTTTAAGGGTTCATCCTGACAAGGAATGAGATTATAACTCAAGGTCAGTAGTCCCCCTTCTTGACTAATAACCAATCTCTTACACTTGGTATCCTGCACCTCAACTTTCATTAGCACCAGACCTGGTCTTCTGAGCAAAACATTTGGCCCCACCATTTATTCTTTTACAAATTAGGCACTTCACATATATATATTGTGTTGAGTCCCGTGTTATTATCTAATATAAGGATAAGATGAACACTCAGGATACCTATTCACACTCATTCTCTTTCTTGAGAAAGGCTGCATGCAGTGCTGAAATGTGTTAACCACAGAAGCTGTTAAAAAAGAGGGTCATGAAACACATCGTTCTTTAGTGGTAAATGGACAAAGAAATAGATATACGTCCCATGTGTGGCATGCATCTTGTGAAGTCAGGAACCTTGTGTTCAATTAACAGCATCCTGTCTTTATCAAATTGACTAATCCTATACAAATTACTTTATTTTACAGAGCATCATATTTTTTATTCCAAAGTATTTTAGTACAATTATAACTAATTTATATAAGGTGAAAATAAATTAAACATATATACATATAAATTATAATATTTATACTTACCTAGTAATATTTGTAAATAATTATTTTAATAAATTCTAAATTATCAAAAAACAATTTAAAAATTAGAAATACATACATACAAAAAATAATATTATAAAAAATATATCAAATATATATAACAAATTAAAAAATTACAATAATTTTAAACTTTCTTAAAATAAATTATACACTACATTAACTAAAACAGTAGAGAAATATTGGATTGCGGAGGGGATAACATTTTTATTTCCACTCCACAGAGTGTAACAGTGGAGAACCTGTTGGATAGCATAGGGGTAAAAATTACTATTCCCACTGCAGTGAGTGCAACAGTAGGGAAGTGTTGGATAGCGTAGGAGTAAAAAATCACTGTTCACACTCCAGAGAGTGCAACAGCATGGAAAGTGTTCAATAGCGTATGAGTAAAAAGTAAAGGGGTTAACATTACTAGTCCCACTGAAGAGAGTGCAGCAGTAGGGAAAGTGTTGGATAGCGTAGGGATACAAATTACTATTCCCACTCCAAAGAGTGCAACAGTAGGGAAAGTGTTCAATAGCGTAGGAGTAAAAATTACTATTCCCACTCCAGAGAGTGCAACAATAGGGAAAGTGTTGGATAGCGAAGGCGTTAAAATGACTGATCCTACTACAGACAGTGCAACAGTAGGGAAAGTGTTGGATAGTGTAAGGCAAAAAATTACTTTTCCCACTCCAGAGAGTGCAACATTAGGGAAAGTTTTGGATAGCGTAGGGGTAACCTTTTACTATTCCCACTCCAGAGAGTGCAACAGTAGGGAAAGTGTTGGATAGCGTAGGGTAAAAGCTTACTACTCCCACTCCAATAGGTGCAACA
This sequence comes from Lissotriton helveticus, assembly GCF_964261635.1. Classification (NCBI taxonomy): domain Eukaryota; kingdom Metazoa; phylum Chordata; class Amphibia; order Caudata; family Salamandridae; genus Lissotriton; species Lissotriton helveticus. The sequence continues at coordinate 777,171,185 of NC_136063.1, read as the reverse complement.
GTAGGGAAAATGTTGGATAGCGAAGGGGTAAAAAATACTATTCACACTCCAGTGAGTGCAACAGTAGGGAAAGTGTTGGATAGCATAAGGGTAAAAATTACTATTCCAACTCCAGAGAGTGCAACAGTAGGGAAAGTGTTGGATAGCATAGGGGTAAAAAATACTATACCCACTCCAGTGAGTGTAACTGTAGGGAAAGTGTTGGATTGGAGAGGGTTAAAATTAACATGCGTATCAATTAAATAATGTTTTTAATGAAATAACCAACGAATAATTAATTAACAATAAATTAATTATGAATACCAACAAATTAATATTTACTTTAATAAAATTAAATTGTTTCCCATCCTATTCCCCTATAAACCAACAACCCACTCCTAAAATAAATTAACACAATTAATATAATTATAAATTAATAATTTAATAAAAAATAATTACCAATTAATAATTTTTAAGCAATAAATTAATTATCAATACCAATAAAAAATATAATTACTTTATTAAGATTAAATTGCTTCCCACCACATTACCCTATTAACCCACCACTCACTCCTAAAATAAATGAACACAATTAGTACAACAATCAATTACTCAATTAATAAAAATTCATTACCCATTAATAATTAATTATCAAAACCAATAAATAAGAATAAAAAATACTATTTTATATTTAATTTACTTCCCACCGATTCCCTTATAAACCCACAACCCACTCCTAAAAAAGTAACACAACAAATATAATTATCAATTAATCAATTAATAAAAATTAATTAACATTAACTATCAATACCATTAAATAACAATTAATAATTTCTATATTATAATAAATTACTTCCCACCCTATTTCCCTGTCAACCCACAACCCACTCCTAAAATAAATTAACACAATTAGTATAATTGTCAATTATTCAATGAATAATAATTAATTACACATTAATAATTAATTAACAATACATTAATTAGCAGTAACAAAATAAATATATTAATAATTACTTTATTATGATTAAATTACTCCCCACCCTATTCCCCTATAAACCCACAACCCACAATGGAACTAAAACGCAAAACTTAATTAAAAAAAGTTAATAATTTCTAAAAATTATTATTTAATTTACTATAAATAAAATACTTCCCACCTTATTCCCCTATAAATCCACAACCCGCTGCGGTACTAAAACGCAAAATGTACTCCCCCAAAAAATTACTAACTATTAAAAATATATTACATGTATTTAAAATAAAATACAATACTTAACAAGAAATATACAACACATACATATAAAATACATGCTAAAATACATAACACTACTATAAACATTGATATGATTAACAACTATATGTTTGCAAATGATATTACTGACTTCAATATTAACAAAAACAATATTTCTTACCTTCAGGTCGATATTCTGGTCACCCATATTCTTGATGTCGATATTCTGTCACTTTGATATTTCCAACTCAATATTTCTGTAGTTCAAAATAAAAAAAATATTCTTATGTCTGTGCACCATATAAAATATCTGGGCATTGAGTTCGGGTCTGATTTAATAGAGACCATCAAACATAATGAATATATAATATAACCCTTGAAGAAACAAAACAACTTGAAGACACAACCCCCCTAAATTCATCACCTGGTGGGGAATAATAGAAACTATAAAAATTATGATCTCACCCCTATAATCGATTATCTCATCAGCATGATCCCCCTTCTACTGTCAGAAGATTTCCACCATACACTAGACAAACAGATCTCCAAAGGTATATGCCAAGACAAAAAAGCCAGAATATCCCTGAAAAACTTAGACTACATAATTTATTATGGGATTTTAACCAAGGAAACTTCAAGAACTACCACTATGCCTTTCTGGCGAAACAAGGATCCATCTTCAAAGTGACTACACCCCTGTATGGTTAGAAATAGAAAAAAAATCCTTCTAAACAATCTGAATCTACTGACTTGGCTAACCTCAACACAAAAAACCTTGTTGACTCAATTACATTTTTCCTAACACAAAAAGCTCCCTTCTAAAATAGATAAACACTTGCCAACAGGAACAAGACTCTTGAATCATGCTTCACTTTGGAACAACCCACACATTAAATACAAAGGCAAACCTTGTACTTCCAATCCTGGAAAGACAAGGGCACCTTCTTCCCTCATGAGCTTGGCTCCATAGCGCAACCTAGGACATTCTCAGAACTACAGGAAACACACCAACTACACACAGTCATAATACCAACGTAGCCCTACCTAGCTTCTTACTGAAACTTAATAAAACTGGCCACCAAGTATCTTACCTCTATAAAATCTTACATCCAAAAATGTAGGGAAGTCATAATACCACACGGAAGATAGTTGAAGCAGACAAGATTTATTCCGTTCCTTCAGTCATGAAATCCAAGTCAGTAATGACGATAACTAGCCATGTCCTAACAGTAGGCATTCTACATGTTTAAAACATAACACAACGTCCCCATAAGCACGCCCGTGTCACGAGCTGCCAGACACAGCTGAACGCTCGTGACACGGCTCGTGTGAGCATGTGTACAATCCCAACACACCTTCCCCCCTTAAAAAAAAAAACACAAAAAATTAAGTTCTAGTTCATCACAAAGTCATTAAATCGAACAGGTAAACGATGACAACGTGTTGTTCTGGTATTGTTAGTGCTATTTTCTACATGTAGATGTTCCACACTGTCATTCTGTTTCCCCACTTCAAAAAATACATTGCTGTCATCATCATTTACTAATTGACTGGGACCTTTAAACAATGAAATTCTGCTTAAGTTCCACACAGAACCACCATCAACCCTGACTGCGTTTCTGAAGACTTCGATAACTTCTTTAGGATTTGACCAAACCGGTAAACCTTTATTTACACCTTCCTTCCTTTTTACACGGACATAATCACCCACTTTAATGGAACAACAAGATGTAGAACCAATTCTCTTGACCATATTATGTTTCATTTTGTCTTTATAGGATTGAACTCTGTTTTTAACTGCTTCAAAATCTACTTTCAGACAATTTTCAGTACCAGCTAAACTTCCTTTTAACCACCATGGAACTAATTTAGTACTAGGCTTCCGTCCTCTTAGCAGCTCAAAAGGTGTGACCAAAGTCACTGAATTAGGTGATGTCCTATAAGCCAACAACATGGATTGCAATGCATTTCTCCAATTTAAATTGCCCTTGATAGAGAGTTGTATAGCTTCCTTAATTACACGATTGAACCTCTCAACCTGGCCATTGGCTTCTTGATGGAAAACTGCAATTTTTCTATGAACAATACCGCACTTTCCAAAAAATTGTTCTATTTCCTTGCTTACAAACTGCGGCCCATTATCGGTCACAATCTCCTGAGGAATACCTTCCCTGCAAAAAATCTCATCTAGGAATTCTATTATTTGACACGAAGTGACTTCCCTTACCATCTTGACCTCTGGCCATTTTGAAAAATAGTCTATAAGTACTATGCCAAAAGCCTCTTGTCTAGGTAAACAATTAAAAGGTCCTATGATGTCTATCCCAAGTTTACGCCAGGGACCTGAAGGTAATTCAACAGGACATGGTTCAGGACGCAAAGCGACAGCTGTCTTGTCACTATTTAAGCAATAAGAACAAGAACGTACAAATTGGTCCACACACGAGTCAATGCCCGGCCACCAAAAGGACTCCTTCAAACGCCTTCTGGTGAAAGATATCCCCAAATGTCCTTCATGGGCAATCTTAAGATTAGAGTTCCTAATAGAAAAGGGTGGCACAATTTTATCGCCACGAAGAATCAATTCATTCTCTACTGCAAGTTCTTCTTGAATTTTATAAAAACCCATTAAATTCCCTGTTAACTTCCTCTGTTCTGGCCAACCATGAACAATGTACTTCTTGACACTGCACAATTCTAAATCTTTACTCATCTCTTCCATCCAAACCTCTTTCTGTAATGACAATTGTTCACCACACTCTAAATTAATATCGTGAAAAGTAAAAGCTACTTCACATTCTTCTTCATTAATTGTTGTAGAGGTCTCTGAATCAGAAATCAATCTGGACATGCAATCGGCATGCATATTCGCTTTTCCTTGAACATATTCAATAGTGCACTGAAAAGATTGTAATCTTGATGCTAATCTTGCAAGACGTGCCGACATAGTTCTGCCTCCACCTGGAGCCATGAGATACACTAAAGGTTTGTGATCAGTCTTTATCAAAAATCTTGTACCCCACAAAAAGGGTCTAAAGTGCTCAGCTCCCCAAACACACGCTAGTAATTCTCTTTCTATTACAGAATAATTCTTTTCTGCATCTCTCAGAGCCCTTGATGCATAAGCAACAATCCATTCTCTTTCATTATCTTTCTGGAGAAGTACTCCACCCAAACCAGAAGAACTAGCATCTACCATGATGATACATTTCATGCCTATCACAAAAGGTTTGAGACACGGTGCATTAACAATAAACATTTTTAAAGATTGAAAAGTATTTGTCATTTTTTCAGTCCAGTTAAACTTTACATTTTTCTTTAGTAGGCACCTGAAAGGATCAACTTTTACAGAAAAATTCGGGATAAACTTGGCATAAAATTCGATAAGGCCTAAAAATGCTACGAGTTGTTCTTTTGAAGTGGGTACAGGAGCATTTATGATGCTCTTGACATGATTTTTCTTAGGTTTGATTCCCATTCCACTTATAGTATGTCCGAGATACTCTACTTCTTTTTGTTTAAATTTGCATTTGTCAATGCGTAGTGTTAGTCCCTTGTTTGCCAATGCAGCAATCACACATTTTAAATTGTTGTCATGCTCAGTGTCATCTTTTCCATATACTAAGATGTCGTCTTGAAATGCTATGGCCCCACATAAACCCTCCAAAGTATCCCTCATTAATCTTTGGAACACTGAAGCCGCACTCGCTAAACCAAAAGGCATGCGACAAAACCTGTATAATCCTTCAGGTGTGATAAATGCAGTTATGTTTTTGGATTCATCAGCCAGTACTACTTGATGGTATGCACTGGCTAGATCAACACACAAGAATACTTGTGCGCCAGCCAGTGTCGACACCATCTCATGTAGATTGGGCAAAGGATGTGAATCAACCCAAATTGCTGCATTGACGCTGCAGAGGTCAATGCATAATCTGAGTTCCCCATTGGACTTAACCGAAATCACAATGGGGGAAACCCAAGGTGATGACTCTATAGGTTCAATAATGTTTTTTTTACAGAGATCTTTTAGCATTTCTTGAAGTTTGATTCTGTATGATAAAGGAACATTCCTTACTCTATGTCTTACAGGAATGGCGTTTTCATTTAACTTGATGACATGTTCAAATCCCTTATACTGGCCTAATTTACTACTAAAAACGTTAGGAAAAGAATCACGCAATTTCTCTACTATTAGTGAACTATTCTCAGTGACACTTGAAACACTTAATATTTGTTCGACATATACAGGTGGATTGGCCCTGGGATCAATTTTCATCCCTAATTCGTATTGGTGTGGCCAACTTAGGAGTGACAATCCAGATCTTGACACATAGATTTTCCCTGTCATGTGTCGGTTAGAGAATTGTATGTTTGCTATAAAGTAACCAATTAAGTCAATTTTGATGTCTCCACCAGGAGAGACATCAGACTCATGTAATTTTCTGTTCGGGAATTTGTCTCTAAATACATTTAAGGAAATTATTGTATACCATGCGCATGAATCTACGAAAATTTCTAAACTCACTCCATCAATATTTATAATGCATGATGGGAATTTTTTGCAGTCTTCATTCCCACATACGTTGATAATAGTATTGACCTGAAACCTTTCTTCATTATCTGATTGGTAATCATCACAATATTCATGTATACAGTTCATTTTCCCTTGTGCTGATCTACAGCATTTTGTGAAATGGCCTTTCTTGTTGCACTTTAAGCATGTTTTCCCTAAAGCAGGACAGTTTTTATAGTCTGCTAAATGACCGTCACTGCTGCATCTAAAACATAGTAGCTTGGAAGTTTTCCTTTCATATTTCTGATTCTTGAATTTATTATCACTCCTAGAAGGGTATTCATTCCTTTGAAAAAAACTTTTCTTAGGTTTATCTACATCTTTAGTTATGTTAAAAACATCACTTTTATCATTGCCTCTAATCTCTTTGACAAATTTCTCTGAATGTTCTATAGATTTAGCAATATCTATAGCATTATTAAGTGACATATCAGATGTTGTCCAAAGACGTTCCTGTACTTTCTTGTTATAAGTTCTCATTAAAATCTGGTCTCTTAACACTTGTTCATATGATATGTGTTCGAAATCACATGTAACAGCCAAAGATCTCAAGGCTGATACAAAATCCTCTACAGGTTCATCATTTCGTTGTTTGCGAGAATAAAATATAAATCTTTCCATGACTACATTCTTTTTCTTTCCATACCTTAAACTTAGCTGTAAAGAAGCATATTCATATACATTGATGTTCCCTGGGTTTACTAAAGCTGGCAATGTTTTGAATTCTTTCAATGCTATACCACCCAAGCAATGTTTTAGAAGTGATAGTTTTCTTTCTGGCTCACACTCCCCTTCTTCTAATACTTCAACATAAGCTAAGAAAACAGGTTCCCAAATCTCCCAAGTCATGGGTGGTTCACCAGGTGAGGACAAAAATGAAGGTGGAGGTACAATGCCTGACATGTTAATTTTTTGTTAAGTACACTAAATATAAGTCAATTTAAGCACACAATTATAAGCCCAATGCAGGTTATAAGTCAATTGCACACTAAGTATAAGTTATATGCACAGTAAATTTGAGTTAATTGCAGGGTAGTAAAGAAAGAAATTTTTGAATAAATACTTTAAATTAATAATTATCAATGTTATCAATTTTTAAACTGTGGGACACGCAGTGTGCGTGTCACTGAAAACCTTTTAATAGAAGAGATCTTCAACGCGATGTTTCTTGAGGTCGTGGGTTTCATAAATGGTTGTTCAGTACTTATTGCGCGCTGTGCCTTTAAAATTCAGATTATTTTGACTGGGTTCGTATTACCGGAAGACAGTTTCCAGGAACCCGTCTTTACTGCTTCTGACGTTGCGTGATGACTTCACACGTCGCGTTGATCAGCGGTGATAGAAACAGTCATGCGCGAACCCTTGCGCGCGTATGATGCTCGCGAACCTTTGCGCGAGTATGATGTTCGAGGGTTGAAGTCAAATTTCAAAAGATGCCAGTGAAAAAGTAAGTAATCCACCACAGTTTTCTTGTAAAAGAAACAATTTTCAGTTTCCGCTTCTCTTAATTTTAGTAGTATTCCGGCACTGTTCGTTTAAATTTGACAGGGCTGGAAAATTCCACAAAAAAAACAGTAAAATCTGAATAAAGTTGAAAGATTCCTGTTCCACCAAGGTTCCTCTTACGCAGGTAACAAAGATCCCGCCCGTCGCCAGTGTAGGGAAGTCATAATACCACACGGAAGATAGTTGAAGCAGACAAGATTTATTCCGTTCCTTCAGTCATGAAATCCAAGTCAGTAATGACGATAACTAGCCATGTCCTAACAGTAGGCATTCTACATGTTTAAAACATAACACAACGTCCCCATAAGCACGCCCGTGTCACGAGCTGCCAGACACAGCTGAACGCTCGTGACACGGCTCGTGTGAGCATGTGTACAATCCCAACAAAAAACATCACAATTAAACAAAGATTTAACCGACTTCTGGGAAAATCACTCTTTTACTCCCATAACAACCTCAGACTGGCCTCACATTTGGAAATCAGTCACCGCTCAGAAAATCTTCCCTATTCTATCACATATCAAATTCTGGCTTATCCACAAAATATTCCGTACCCCACCTTGCTTATACTCGTTGAAGATCTTAGATGATCCCACTTGCTGGAACTGTAAAAAAGAAGTCAGAGATCTTGCCCACCTCATTCTGCCTGCCGGCCGCTTTGCATATGCATATGTGGGAGGGTACCATAGGTACACCCCTTGTGATCCCCCACCTCTGCCATCACCTGGGGGCCCCGCAGGGGGCCTCCTCAGCACACACTGTCTGCCTTTCCGTGGCGGCATTGCCGCCGCGGAAAGGCCCCTTACACCCACCATTATAATATGGCTGGCGGTGTCCATTGGACACCGCCACCATATTATTCCCTTTCCGCCGCGGTCGCAAGGCGACCGCGGCGGTAACGCGGCGGACGGTCTTTCCTGGAAAGACAAGGGCACCTTCTTCCCTCAGGAGCTTGGCTCCATAGCGCAACCTAGGACATTCTCAGAACTACAGGAAACACACCAACTACACACAGTCATAATACCAACGCAGCCCTACCTAGCTTCTTACTGAAACTTAATAAAACTGGCCACAAAGTGTCTTACCTCTATAAAATCTTACATCCAAAAACATCACAATTAAACAAAGATTTATCTGACTTCTGGGAAAATCACTCTTTTACTCCCATAACAACCTCAGACTGGCCTCACATTTGGAAATCAGTCACCTCTCAGAAAATCTTCCCTATTCTATCACAAATCAAATTCTGGCTTATCCACAAAATATTCCGTACCCCACCTTGCTTATACTCGTTGAAGATCTTAGATGATCCCACTTCCTGGAACTGTAAAAAAGAAGTCAGAGATCTTGCCCACCTCATTCTCCATTGTAATTATCTTTCCAAATACTGGAATAAGGTATTTTTCATTCATATCAGGTCTACTTAATTTCCATACAGGAAAACGAACTAGCATTCCTCATCAAAGGATTTCTAGATACTAACCTTGACAACCCCACAGATGGTGCTCTGTTGAACTTACTACTAACGTCAGTAACCAAAATAGTGCTTTCCATCTGGGAAAACACACACAAAGCTACCTTTAACAACTGGATCAGCTGGGTCTCTCACATCAGAGGCAAAGACAATTCCTCCCTCCAACACTCACCGTGGAAGACTACCTCTAAACCTATCTGGGATACCCTGGACAACTATTTTGCATCCAACAAACCTCCCTAGACACTCCTATGTTTTGCACTCCTTGACTCTTAAAACTTACCATCAAACACCTTTACTTACCTCATGTTTAATACCTCAGTCATAGTTCTATTCTCTTGCTCTAAAAAAAGAACGCAAAGGGTCAATAACACTTAAGCCTCGAGAAAACCGAGTCCAACACCCCTCAGAATATACTGACCGTACATGCAACAATCTGGCTTCCTTAATTCTATATATAAAAGGCTAACTATAACTCAACTTATTAAACTCATAGTTACTGTCCTCAATACCAATAGTCCTCTCCATCTGTTACATCAATAGCCTAGTTCCAAATACAATCAAGTATTCATCATTGCTCACTGCAATATCTACGACTTATGATCTGTACCAGACTAAGACATTTCCCATACTAGGGGGCACATTAGGATGGCGGGACCGCCCGCCATAAGGGCGGGAGTCCCGTAGGGGGAATTAGGATGTGCCCGCCACAGTGGCGGGCACATCCTACATGTGTAGCATTGTGGCGGGCGGTGCACCGCCCGCCACAATGCTAAACATTTCTGAACGCATTTACATGTGCACAACGGCAGGCACCGTGCGGTGCCTGCCGCTTTGCATATGCAAATGTGGGAGGGTACCATAGGTACACCCCTTGTGATCCCCCACCTCTGCCATCACCTGGGGGCCCCGCAGGGGGCCTCCACAGCACACACTGTCTGCCTTTCCGTGGCGGCATTGCCGCCGCGGAAAGGCCCCTTACACCCACCATTATAATATGGCTGGCGGTGTCCATTGGACACCGCCACCATATTATTCCATTGCGACCGCGGCGGTAAAGCGACGGACGGTCTTTCCGTCTGCCGTGCTCCCCCCGCCATCCTAATACGGCGGGGGGAATCCGGGCATAGGTGTCGGGCGGATTGCCTCCGCCAGCCCGGCGGTGGCTACCGCCAGCCTGGCGGAGGCAATCCGCCCGACATCATAATGGGCCCCTATGTTAGGCCACCTCTCAGTATTGATTCTGTGTATTCTCCCTTCCTTCCATAACTCTTTTACCGCTTCTTTTATTTTCTCTTCACAGGAACCATCGCTTTATGTATATGAAATGTTATATATTGATCACATGATTTGCTGTAGTCTCCTATGTTATTGCTTACCATTATGATGCTTTGTTGTTGTTTTTATGGGTTGTCTTTACTCTCTGTGTGTACTTTTATTACTGATACAATAATAATTATCTGTATTATGAATTCATTTTACATTATTTTTCAAACATTAAAAAAAAAACGAAATTTTTAACAACAATATTTTTGACAACGATATTTTTGACAACGATGTTTTGTACGTACCATAATGTAGATAGGACTTCGATATTGTGGACATCAATATTTGGGGTCCTATATTTTTGTCATTGATATTTCTGTAGTTGATATTATGTCAATGATTAATTTTATATACTCAGTCTGTCCAGTGTAAGCCTAATGAGCCTAGCACTTCTTTTGTACGATGTAGATTTAAGGGTTTCCACTTAGATTTATCTCTGGTAAGTTTGTATACTGATAGGTCGATTCCGATCCGGTAAAATCCCCGTCCGTACGAATCGTATCCGGAGCCGTTTCCGTACGACTCGTACGGACGCCGTACGACCGGACGATTCCGATCCCGATCGGCCGACCCGGACGCAATTCGTACGGTACACGTCGATTCGTACGGAAAAGCGCACGATCACCTACACACCGTACGGCGCGTACCCCCCATGATCGCAGGGGTACGCGCCGTACCCCTGTGATCATGCGGGGTACGTGCCGTACGCCCAGCGTACATGGGGTACGTGCCGTACACCCACCGTACATGGGGTACGGTGCGTACCCCATGTACGCTGGGTGTACGGCACGTACCCTGCATGATCACAGGGGTACGGCGCGTACCCCTGCGATCATGGGGGGTACGTGCCGTACCCGGGGGTGGCGTTCCGTACCTGTTTCGGCGCGAATTCTGCGTTTACGACTGTTTTCGGCTCCTGTAGGAAAAGGGTCGTACGGCGCGTACCCGACACGAATCGTACTTGCTGGGTCGTAAAAACCAGCCGCGAACCGTAGTGATATCGCGTACAGCCGGTTCCGAGTGAAACTCGTACGGAGATTTGAGTCGTACGGAGTCCTGTACGACTCGTACGGAGTTTGGCACCTGGTACGGATCGTACTTCGTCGTACGTACGGGACGTCTAAGGGTACGATTCGTATGGGGAAAAAACTCTCCGTATGACGATTCGGAGCGCATTTTACCGGATCGGAATCGACCCCTGAGTGTACAGAGTAATGGTCTATGGTGGACTCTGACTATTAAAATGTTGTCTGTGTTTGCTGCTAGTTTAATATATTTATTATTAAAGTCAATACCAGAAATGTCCGGCTTTCGTTTTATGTCCAGCAACAGAGATTCCCGTGCTAAGAGGAATAGAGATGGGGAGAGTGGGCAACCTTGCATAGTTCCTCACTGTAGTTTTAGTGGTTGTGTCAGGGAGCCATTAATCAAGATCCACGCAAATGGGTTGTTGTATGGAGCCATAACCATTTTGATCAAATTGTCACCCATATCAAAGGTTTTCAGGCATTGTTTTAAAAAAGCCCAAGATACTCTGTCAAACTCTTCTTCTGCATGCAGTGTTATGGCAATTTAGGGCAGCAGGGATGTTTTTGCCTTACCTAGGACATAGCGTAGGAGGCTGGTGTTATAATTAGACATCTGGTTGTTGAGAGAGCCTACTTGGTAGTTGCTTATTAGTCTGCTGAGGTGTGCATTGAGTCTTGTAGCTAAGATCTTCACATATATTTTGCAGTGCAGGTTTACAAAGGGGATCAGCCTTTAGTTTTTTGGCAGTGTAGGGCCTTTCCCGTCTTTGACGATCACTATATTGTTAGCTTCAGCCATCGTGCACATGACTGGTCCTGAGTTTGCTATGTGGTTGAATAGGGATGGCATCTTATTGATCGAATATAAAATCAGAGAGCGCATATAATTCATTTTAGAATGAGTGCAATATAAAAACCTCTTATATTCATAGCTTGCTAAGGAAAATGTTGCTCTGCATACAGTAACCATAACCACATTGGCCATTATATGCACATTGCATATGGCAAGCTGACACCTCTTAGTTCACTCATGGCATTGGCATGGGAGCGGGAAAATTGTATGTTTAAAAATGTACTTTAATGCAATAAAGATAAACAGAAACATTGTTTTTAACTTGAAAATGTCTTGCTATTTTTACTTGATATTTGTTGTGTCGTTTACATGGCAAATACATTAAAGGTTTGGCTCGTTTCTTTTAGCTTGACAGTCAACCAGCTCAGATTTTGCTCTTTTCTCCCTGTCCCCACAGGTGTAGTACAAAATGTGTTAAGTTGACAACAGTGAACCACAATAGTTGCAGCCATCCCTGTGGCTTGAGAAACTTTTTGAAAGAGCCACTAAAGAAATATTTTTAAACAAAAAAACAGCAATTCAACCACACTGTTTAATGGATTAATTTAGGAGTATTGCAATGCACTGCGTGTAAGCTTGCAGTTACTTCAGATTATCCACTTTGAGTATAAAGCTATGTAGGGGGACATACATCACATTAGGAGCTGTAGTATACATGTGGTGTATTTTCTTTCATTGCACTGGATGCATCTTTTAGAAGGTGCACCGGTGCAATAAAGGAAAATGCCTAGCATTGTGATAATTGTGCTGCCCCCAGGGCAGCTGCAAACTAGCGCTGCCATCTAAAAAATGGAGCAGCTGCTTTGAAGCCACTCTGTGTTTTCACAGTGGAGGCGGCATCCTGCCTGCACTTTGAAGGGTGAATAGAGTCCCCCTTGCAGGTGGGTGCAGTGAGTCACTAAACATGCCTGCAACGGGATGTGTGGGGGTTATATGGAACCCTTGCATAGGGCTGCCATTAGGGGGCACATTGACAATGTGCCTCCTGAGAGCTTCTTTGCTTCTGGGCCCCTGTCTGTAATACTGTGTGGGCGCAGATGCAAAGAGATTCCCTCATTTGAATTGGGCACTCCCCCACACAGATGGGAGAACACCTTTGGAAGATAGCGCTGGTGCTTTATGTGTGCCAGATCTATCAATATGACAGAAGGGGACGCACAAGTGTCTATGGCCCCTTTAGTAATACCAAAGTGCCCAAGGGCACCTAAAATGAGTGCAAATGCCCATTTCGCCCCCGGGCACTTGCATAATAAGGCCCCAGGTAGGGTAGATTTCCTCAGCTGATGATCTGCACTCACAGCAAATGGGGGACAGTTAAGTGCCCTAGAAAATGAGCTTGAACAGTTCAATTGTTGGGGGCTTCCACATTTTTGGAACTCGTTCTCCCTGGAATCTGCATCTGTGTTTCACCCACCAAAACTAGCAGCTGTAAAGTGCAGCACACAGTGTTATTGAAAGACCCATGGAGCAACACTCTAGTGTTTCTATCAGTGGCTATTGAATGATACCCTATTCGGCCTAGCAGTAGGTATTTTTCAATACTTTCAATATGTTATTAGCAATAACCATGGAGTAGCAGTCATTGAGCTGCTACCCAGAGTTATTTTATATTATTTTATACGGAGGTGCCTTAAGCAGCACCATTTGAGTATCAGGTAAATGATTTTGTTGGGACCCATTCAATTTTACCCTTAGCTGTTGCAGGCAATGGTGCGTGATGCTATTTTTACACCATTACAGTATTTGAAGTATCTTTTGTTTTACACAACATTATGGGCCAGATCTACGACCATTTTTAGCAGTCGCAAACAGAGGTTAAAGTGGTTGTTGCAATGTACTAACCCAATTTTTGCAAGTCAGTAACCTATTACTGACTCGCAAAATAGAGTTTGCAGGTCACTATTAGGAAAAGGCATTTCAAGGGTGAGTGGCAGCGGCCTGTATGAATCGTCTGCAATCAAAATGCAGTTGAAAAACATTCATATTTTATCTAGTCTGTGAAGGAATCAGTAACCCATCTGCAAACAGAGAGATCCTCAAGGGACCCCTTTCTCTTTGTGAATGTTGGCCCCAACAATCACACAGACCACAGCCTACTCTTAAAAGATGAGAAGAAAACTTTAAATTTTTCTTTTTTAAATGCATCCCATTTTCCTTTAAGGGAAACAGGCTGCATTTCAGAAAAATAAATGCTTTATTTAAAAAGCTGCAAATAACACTGAAAGGGTTTAGACCCTAATCAGTGAGGCTGAGCCCCAATAATTCAAAAACAAAACAAGTGCCAACACTGATCACTGATCCGTTATTTTCTTTTCACAAGTGGAACATCGAAGACAACAATGTCACCCAAAAAACTCAATTCCCATCTGAATTAATCAAAATGTATTTGTCATATTTTCAAAAGAATCCACAAAAATACACTATTACATTTCTTTAAAACTTATATAAATCTCATACCTCAAATCACTCACATATATCTCTGTTGTTCTCTTTACGTTCACACTCATTTAACATTCACTTCAATTTCAGCATTCATTCACCCACTTATACCACACCAGTTGTACAACAGTCTCAATCATACTACCCTAACAAATAACCCAAACCCTAGCCCACTACCCAAAAGGGGAAACTTTTCAAGTCAATTAATATAAATCAATCACAAGATCAATTAAGAACCTAGGCCAAAGATCAAAATTATACAGCTGTTCAACATTTTTTGATTATTTGAAAAACATGCACTGAACAATTGGCCAAAGAAACAAAGTTCAAAGTGTTTCAAACCCTTCCAATTATAGGGTTCTCTTCAGGACCAGTACGCTGTAAAAACACAAACACATGACAAATATCTTTAGTCTCGGAGTCATCGCATCACTCCCCTTAACCTCTCTGCCTCACCCTCAGCAGGGTTACCTCTTACCTTGCATCATTGTAATCGCTGGTTCAGCCGATCCATGTCACCAGTCTAAATTGCCTGCCATGACAACAAGGACTCATCAGGACCTACCTCATGGCCCCAATTGTATGATAGTTATCATTATAGAATAAACATTAGATGCTTACAGTTCATTTGGAATGAGGACACACAATTTTCAAAATGTATAACTCCTCGCACCACTAATTCATTTGGTTAAAAACTGCAAGGGAAAGCACAATCATAAGCAAATAATCGATTTTGGAGCCCAATTATTGAATGGGTAGTTAGTGCTAGGCGCTCATATCTTATCTCCCTTGAGAGCTTCACTGCTCCATGTTTACCCGTATCTCGAGTTTGCCACTTCTTGATTACTGAAAAGGAGAGGCCAATATATCTCTTAATGAACAAAGTTTCTGCTACCAAATGATACATACGCGACTCCGAGTGGAGTGGCTCATTACGCGGTCCCCCACTCCTAATACAGTACCGCGTCTCGTGTTTTGTGATAAGTGCATACCTTAGGAAATTTTCCTATAACATTGTCGGTCTCCAAGCTGCTTTTGAACTTCTTTGCTGCTTCCAACCTTTTGAACTGCTGCTAATAATTTTCATAAAAGGAGATTTATGCCCCCACATATAGTGTAACATCACATTGAATAGTTCATTTAGTTCAGCGCTCATCATGTGCATTTTTTATCTATACATTTACTATCATGTTTTATGAGTTTACGTCTTGGGATTGTGGCATAGGTCATGTGATTTTACTTATGGTATTAGCACCTGCTGTGCTATTTAGAACTAGTCAATGCTCTCTAGTATTCCTAGTCAAGGTCGGGGAAACTACATTCATAGGACTTCCTGTTTTTTAAATATATATTTTTAGGACTTCAAACATTACATTTTTAATTTGTATTTTCCAGTCTTTATATGATATTTAATAAGCACAAGTACATTAACTAAAATACATTGTTTTTCACATTTTGAGTTCTATGCTAGGTAAGGCAAATTCCTTAATGATATGTAGGTCCTCTGGTGAACCAGACTCCACTTTTGATTATAAATATGATGTTCATAGCCTGTGAAGTGATTCTAGAAATACAGAGGGTAAATTAAACAGTTCAGGCTGTCAGACTTTCTGATATGATGAGATCGTCTCATAAAATTCTATCATGAGTGCACTAATCCTTCCTTGTTGCTCATTAGTTTACTTGGGTCACTTGTGCTCATTAATGCCTTGAGCCATTCATGCGTATTACTGTCTTGGATTATTGATGTGTGTGCTGCCAGAGTTTTTTGATGCTTATTATTGCCTGGGTTACTGAAGCTCTTTAATGTTTGTGGGTCACTAATGCTCATTACTGCCTGGGATCACTAAGCCATTCATGCTTATTAATCCATAAAAAATTGATATACATGATTACAAAAACCATTGCTATGTATTACTGTCTGGAGCACTGATGCTGTGATTATTGGTACTTATACTTATTTCTGTCTCGAGTCACTCATAATCTTTCTTTTCTTTCATAAAACGTTATTTCTGTCAAGCGACCATAAAAGCATGCATAGAAAAAAACAGTACATTAAAAGTCATGTCACTTTAAAATTATACAATAATTACCATACTTGTTTACATGGATCTAGTTACAGCACCTCCATGGTTCCAACAGTTGAAGCAAACATACAATGCCACCTCACCTATATACAATAATTATTGAGCTCATGTAGGTTGAGTAATTACAGAGACAGAGGCACTGGCTGATGGAACCAAGCCCTAGTAGAATCCCATGAATATTAACAGTCATGGTCCAAATAGTATGAAATTGTCTAAAAATATAGAATAGCCATGCAGTGTCAGAACCTTAGCACACGTTAGGACTAAATAAAACCAGACAGTGGCTTATACTTCTAAAAACATGCAGGCTTAATTGTTTTTTTGTGAATTGAAGCTGGTGCGGAATTAAAATTCTATGGGTTATGAGGACAAAATTAATTTTATTACTGTTTGGTCTTGTCTATAAACTTTCAGTGCCTGCCCCACATGGAGGTCAAGAATCGCGATACAGCAAATACAATGGGTCTACAAGTGTCGTAGTTTAAAACTCTGAATACCTCTGCACAGTGTGCAAACCCTAAATTCTTAGACAGGAGAACAATCCAAGACTTCCTTGCTGATTTATATGCTGGGCAAAAAAAGATGAAATGGAGCTCAGATTCATCCTCCCAGCTGCAGGCTGGGCACTCCCTCCGGACCGTGCCCGTCCATTTACAGGAAAAGGCGCGGAGCGGGCAGGTGCCCAGTCTAAACTGAACATAAATGTCCTTGTCAGGGGTGGATGGATGTCATCTAAAAAAGCCTCAAATGAATATTCCTCCTTCATGGATAGGAATTTAGCTGTCAGTTGTCCTGTGGACGGGTTCCCTTGCACCTGTGCTAGCTTGCTCTTCGGTATGCATTCACTAGATCAGAATGGGAAACTGAAGAGCAAGCTTCCTCCGGGTTAGTCCACAGGCTCAGTTTACCCAGCCTGCTGCATTCTTTTTTTACGTGAATGAACCAGGGGATATTTGCCACACCAGGAATACTCAATATCTCCTTCAGTTCCGTTCTGTAGACAGTCAGCTCAGGTGTCCCCCATAATCTGCGCCAGAACGTGAGGGGTTTTAATCCTATTTCCTCCCCAATTGGTCTGATCCCCAGGTATGGCCGAAGTGGGATGAGAGGAGTGCTGGAAGGGAGATTTGCCTCATAAAGCTATTTTTTACTTAACTCAGATTTTGACAGCAGCAATGCACCCATAATTTAGTCCCATATAATGTTGCACCTCTGGCTTGCATCTTGTAAATCTCTACTATGGGGGCGGCAGGTTTTTAGGAAGAGTTTCTTAATAATTTAATCACTGCTGTCTTTGGTTGCTGATTCTCATCACTGACTTTTGCTACTGATTGCTATTTTGGGTCTCAGATTTTCATTACTGTTGGGAATGCTGATGCTGAATGCAGTTGAAGGCCATTGATGCCCATTGCAGTCTTGGGCAATTGTTGTTACTTTCGGCTTGGGGCTAAGTATGTATGCACCACCTGGATCCATTTAGCCTGCTATTTCCTGGGGCCACTGACCCACTCATTACTGTTTGAGTCAGATTTATGCCACAATGATGAACAAACATAGGGCCTTATTACGAGTACGGTGGACTTGGGACCACCATACTCACGGTGGTGGTCCAAGCACTACCACCATGGTGGGTTCACTCACCATATTTTTATGGTGGCAGTTGAACCGCCAAAAGATTATCACCTCTGCCGGTATCCAGGATCCCAGTGTAGTGGTGGTGTGGAAATGGGCAGCAAATGCTTGTGGTGCAGATGCCAGCACTGCTGGTTATGTTATGTCCTGCTTTTCAACCACCCATTTCATGGTGGGAAGCCCACCATAAAAAGCATGTCAAAAATGCAGGTAAGTGGGCTTCAGCAAGGCCCCGGGCACATCTGGCCATGAGGGTTGTGTGCGGGGGCACATGTTGTGCCCCTTTGTAATTGCATCTTCATTCGTTATTCTATGTTTGGTTTCAGTTGTAAAACTAATCCTGTATTTTACAATGAATCCTAATAAGTTTAGACTTTGTCAAATATACACTTCAGGTAGCTCAATTCATCTGACCTTACCATCCACCCACTGAATAAGGCCCTATGTTTGCCCTGTTCCACACTGACCCACTCTTGTGACATTCACTTGAATCATCTATCATTCACTACCACTAAAACCACTTTAGCTGATACTTGCACGCCTCAACACTTCACAACTCAAGACACTGCTAACTCTTTTCATACCACTCTGACAACTCTCTCAAACATAAAGGTATTTTCTACTCATAATACCGCTCAATACTATTTACTTAAATTTCACTCACCTTCAATTTTTGTAAGACAACTTCTCTTGCAAAATGTCATACATCACAACATAAATCCCCACTTTTCATGATCCACATTGGTGTAGTCAGTTATGGGCAGAATCATATGGGCTTCCCAACCCACTGCTAAGATATGCACATGTTTTTATCAGTAATCAGTCTAGATCATGGCTAGATCATGGATGCATGTCCTTTGCTGTTGCATGATTGGCTATGCTGTTTAGTGTCATGACATGGCTGCTCTGTGGCACCTGGGTTATGGCTCTGTTGTGCAAGAGCTGATTCTGAGAATTATATAACTTGAAAATGTCTGTACTGTGTTAGAACTTAGATTGCAAACTAGAAGAGTACAACGTGCAGCGTATCTCTGTTGTCTAGGGCCAATTCCTATTGGCCTGCCTGTCTTAAAAACAAAATGCTGTACTTGGTCTGAGACTGTCAGATCTGGGTTACCTACGTTATAACATATATATCTCTATTTGCATGTGGCCAGTAAGTATTGTCTGACTGTGCCCATATCTGATTATGTGTTGTCTAATTGCCTGTGCACTTACTTGTATGAATGTTGTCTGACTGTAAGTGTGTTTAATGTACGTTGTCTTGTCTGTTTATGGGTATATGACTGCATAGTATCTACATATGCATTTGCACACCACCCAACATGAAACCCTTACAACAAAGAATCATTCTTAAGCTTTGGCTTGATGAATTTGCCTTATTTTTCTGGATCTCTAGGGAAATTCAAAAACCCTAGCTACCTTTATAATCCCTAATATGTGGGGACAAATTAGGCAAATTTGTCCTAGATACCTTTTGCCGCAAAAAAGGTCTGTATTCTTAAACACCTCAACTACAAAAATAAGGCATCGGTAGCTAATAGGGTACCATATGGAAGAAATCCATTTTTGCAGTAGTAAACACTATTGTGGAACACATATCCACCTAAGTTCGAAATGGAAATGAAACTGATCTGTTTTTGTATAGTTCAAGTGTTCCAATGAATTCAGTCCTTAACCTGGGAGGAGTGTAATAAAAGAGAACAGTTAGAGGCAGAGTAATAAACTCTTCCTATGTAGTGTTCTGCCACATTAAGCTCATCATACATTGCCTGGATACCACAAAATTGTTGTGGAGTAATTTCAACCCTTTTAGAAAGAAGGTTAAGTCTAGTTGTACACTTGAGACACAACTGGCAACATCCCATGTGTTGTATACCTTCAGAAAAAAAGAATTTGAGTTTCTCTAGAAGGAAACTAAAAATACTAATGGTTAGTGCACACAAAAGGTCATGATGCAGATATTTAGGGGAGAGAGTGTGGTGAATACAAGCAAAATATACCTTGTTGACCACCATGTCTTTTTTGGAGGTTTGTTGTTATGGTATTATAGGCTCATGGTTGAAGTGGGCCTGGAAATGGAAGAGTGAATTCTTCAAAGCAGAACTTTAAAATGAAAAAAGTTTATATTAATTTGAATGCATAGGATTCCTTTGATCCAGTCTCAGTTCTTAAGCTGATTAGCTGTCAGTGGTGAACCTTACTTTTTTTTTTTTTTTTTTTTTTGAGTTCAACACTGCTTTATTACATAATACAAGCTAGAGTACACAGCTTTTCGAGCCTACAACCCGGAGGCCGGCAGCGTGGTATAGTGATTTAAACACAGCCTTGTAGCCGGCATCCCTGAGGCCCGGCGGCAAAGTATAAGCAGCATGAGAGATGATAGTAAATCAGCCAGCGTTGTAGGGCCCTTAGAGGATCAGCAGCAGTAGAACAGTGTTATCCATTTCAACATTCAGTGATAGAACAATAGTAAAAAAAACAACAAAAAAACCCTCCCAACATAAAAATAAACTAAGAGGCATTTCGTTCTCCCTCGAAAATAAAAAGGAAATAAAACCTGTCAGATCAGTAAGGCAGTGGTGTAGGTAAGTAGTGCAGTGTAGTGCCCAGCGGCTATAGCTCCACACTTCGAATGGTGCTCCAGCAAGTCCGGAGGCGATGATATGTACCGTGTGTTGCATGTAGCACCCTAGAGTGGAAGATGTGTCCGGGGGCATACAAGGTGTGGTGTAGGGGGCAGCGGTTCAACTCAAGGGGGGGAAGGGAGGGGGGGGGGAGGGAAGGGGAGAAATTCGCTACCAAATGGGGGGGAGCCTCAGTGGCAGGTACAGGGGCATCGGTAACGATAGTTGACTAGTCCAACCCGCCCGCAGTAGGTAAAGCACGACCCGGGCTAATTCCTGTGACGTGTGGATGCTGCAGCTAAAGTACAGTTCTGCTCTAGGGCCGTAATAATGTGGCCTTAGATAGGGGCAATGTCCTTCTCAGGCGTGTCTTCCTCAACCGATCGCTGGAGCATGTAGCACACTAGGGGACCCCATATGTCTCTAGGTTTACAGGATGTAGGCAACAAGTGAGCAAATGTGTTATATTGATCTTGACAGTAGGTCAAGTCCGCTAGCCAGTCCTTAAATTTGGGTGCCCTGCCTCGGCCCATCTACAGGCCACGCGACGTTTGGCCAACAGCAATGCAATTTCGACAAATATCCGGCTAGAGCTAGGGATCTCCTGTGTATATCCAAGAATCGTGACCAGGGGGTCCACAGGCACCGTAGTGTTCGTCATGTCCGTAAGGGCATTTGTCACTTGTTGCCAATAGTGTGCCACCAGCGGGCATTCCCACGCTAAATGTAAAACATCCGCATGGCTTGCATGGCAACGTACGCACCGGTCGTCTTCCGCCAAGCCAAATCTGAGTTTGCGCACCGGTGTATAGTACATTCGTTGCAGGTATTTATAATGTATTATTTTAAATCTGCTGCTGGCAGATAGGCGGGAGGTGAGTGCACAGCAGTATTGCCACTGCACATCAGTGATGTCAGTAGCCAACTCAGCTGCCCAGCGCGCTCGAGCACTGGAGTCCGGCATCTGCATAGCGGCCCTGAGCTGACGGTAGAGGCCAGATACCAAATGTGTTCCATCTCGGGAGTTCAACAGGAAGTGGAGCGGAGGCAAAACTTCAGGCTCGTCAGGAAAGTTGGGGAGTATGGCCCGCATCCCTGCACGTAGGCGCACGTAATAAAAAAGTTCTAGCGGAGTGTAGACGTGCGATTGGAAGAAAAGGGCCGCCGTTTTAAACTGACCATTGACAAACAAGTCGCCCCAACAGGAGATACGTAGTGCTGCGCACAGCATGCGGAATCCCTGTTCCTGCAACAGGGTGAGTCCCGGATGGTAGGTAAGTGGCAACTGCGGCAAATATGGTAGTTGGCATAATAAGCTCCTGGCTATTCGCCGCCATGCATCCATCGTGCACGATACAGATGTATTCGGCGTGGTTATGGATGATTCCGGGCAGTGGAGTAGTCCCGACAGCGGGTGGGGTCGTACTATCCAATCCTCAACCGCAATATGCGGCATGTAAGGTGTAGGAGCCATCCAGTGGTAGGCAAAGTGTGCCTGAGCGCACTGGTAATATTTCTCGAAATCTGGTATATCGAATCCCCCTTTGTCATAGGGCAAGGTAAGCGTAGCCCATTGAAGCCGTGAATTCTTGCCTCCCCAAAAAAGTCTGCGCAGTTCAGCCTTTAGTGTCTTAAAGAAGAAAGCACCGGGAAAATAAGGAATGTTGACAAAAAGGTAGAGGAACCGAGGAAGGACAACCATTTTGATTAGGGACGCCCTACCGGCCATAGAAAGCGGCAGAGTAAGCCAGCGGTCCACGGAAGCGGTTAATTTTGTGATAGCCACTCCATAATTGGCTCGTAACGTCTCCTCCCTGTCCCGGGAAATGCGTATCCCCAGGTAGCGAAGGTCCGTCCGGCACCATTCCAACGGATAATCAAGGGAAAAGTCGCCCACCGCCTCAGTGAGGGGGAAAAATTGGGACTTGGACCAGTTGATGTGTACACCTGACATGCCGCCAAACACAAGGAACTCCCTGAGTAGAGGGTTAAGGAGATTTCAGGGTGCTTGACATAGAGTGTGATGTCATCTGCATACAGGGACACATCGATCTGTCGCTGCAAGCATTGAATCACGCCATCTCGATGAAGCTGACGTAAGCGGCAGGCTAGCGGCTCAACAGCTATGGCAAACAATAAGGGCGAGAGCGGGCATCCCTGGCGCGTGCCTCGGGTGATGTCAATAGACTGAGATAAGCGACCATTGATCAGCACTCTCGCCGTAGGTTGGGTATAGAGCAGGCGGATCCAGGATATAAACAAGGGTGGGAATCCCATGCTTGTCAAGACAGAGAATAAATAGGGCCATTCGACTGAGTCAAAGGCTTTTGTCACGTCGAGAATAATCGCTGTGACTGGCGTTTCAGGATGCACGGTACGTAGGAGAGAGAACAGGGTACGAAGGATGTGCGATGTGGATCGGCCAGCCACGAATCCAGACTGATCAGGCAGGACAATTCTGGTCATTAACAGCGATAGCCGAGTAGCCAGAACTTTAGCAAGTATCTTGACATCGCAGTTGAGGAGGGAAAGTGGGCGATATGAATTGCAGGAGCTGGGGTCCTTATCGGGCTTCAGTAGGGAGGTGATGACAACCTCGCGCATAGAGCAGGGCAGAACGCCTTCGTCAAGGGACTCTGAGTAAACCTCGCGCAAAACAGGGGCCATGATATCAATATATGTTTTATAGAACTCGGCAGGAATGCCATCTAGGCCTGGGGCCTTGCCATTGTGAAGAGACATGATGGCATCCCGGATCTCCTCGAGCTCGAAAGGTGCAGCCAGAAAGGCCCTATCTCCATCGCTAAGCCAACATAATGCTACATCCTGCAGGTAGTCGGTATAAGATGGTGTAGTCCCCACAGTGGAAGTGTATAATGACAGGTAGTGTGTCGTGAAAGAGGTGAGAATTTCATCCGAGTTTCTGAGAGTGGCGCCAGTGGTATCTGTAAGTTCGAATATGATATTGCGATCACGTGTTGGTTGAGTGAGTGCAGCAAGTACCCTCCCAGGCCTGTCTCCCTCACAATATTTTCGGGCCTGCCAATGCTTGCCTCGGAACTTAGACTCCCTAGCAGCCTCTTCTTCATATTGTGACAGCGTTTCCCTAAAGGTAGTATGCAATTCAGGGTCAGGCTCATCCACCATGCGGCGTTCTAGAACGCCCAGCTCATTCTCCAGTTTGCTAATAGTGCGACGAATATCACGTAGGACTCCACAGCTTTTGGAAATACAATAGCCCCTTATAGTTATTTTGAATGCCTCCCAAACATGTTTCACAGAGTCAACTGATCCCTTATTTCTGGAGCAGCTATCTCCTCCCCCAGTTCGGTTTGAAACAGAGTGTCTAGCAGAATTTCTGGGCGAAGTCTCCAATGCGGTCGTTGGTTATCTCACCCAGGGACACGAAGGTGGAGGACAACGGGGCTGTGATCAGAGTGCGTCCTAGGTAGGTGAGACACCCCCTCCAGCTCCGCGGCAACCCCTTTAGTAATTAGAAAATAGTCCAAACGTGCCCATGTCCCCGTGTGCGAGGTGAAATGAGTGCCCTCTCTCCCCAACGGATGTAAGTGTCTCCAAGCATCCAGAAGTTCCCCTTCCGTAATCACTCCCTCCAGCGCCTCTCGAGCCCTAGGTTTATAGGAGCACACTCCATCAGCTCTATCTAAGTGTGGTACCAGTGCTAAATTGAAATCACCTCCCCAAATGACGTGTCGGGAGCCCGCAGCCAGAATTTTGCCCCACAGTGTGGTGAAAAAGGTAGGTGTGTCCACATTCGGCGCATATACCACAACAAATGTGTAAGTGTCCCGGCCTAGTCTGCCCCAAAGTGCGTAACTCCCATCTTTATCATCAAGGTCCCCATATCCATGAAACGGCACATTACGGGCCACAAGGATAGCTACCCCCCTCGCATACGTGGAATAAGAAGAGAAGACACGGTCCCTAGCCCATCTACTGACAAAGGTGATCCTATCTCGTGGCGGCAAGTGGGTTTCTTGTAACATAACCACCTGAGCGTGGTGTCTATCAAGGTAAGCAATAACACTGCGACATTTTCTAGCATCATTCAGCCCCCGAACATTCCAGGACAAGCAATTTAAATGTACATTAGCAGTCGGTAGGGCCATTGTTCGGTTCTCAACAAAAACAAGAGAAGCAGCCAGAGTAATAAGCTCGGGTCTGCAGCGGCTGCCCGCCAGGGCCACGCACACCCTCGTACAAGCTGCCTACAGAGTCCAAGGAAGTATAGCCTCAACATATAACAGTCCAACCCCCCTCCCACCCCAGCATCCCAATCATGCCAGTAGCCAATGAGTCCCACCCAGCATTTCCCACCCCCCCGCCAGTTCTAACCCACGTAGTAACCAAACAAACAGCAACAGCTGGAAGGGGAGCACCCTGTGGGGGTAAAACATAGAGTACGCACAGCCACCTCTCGGCTCATAACTCCAGTCTGTACTACCCTTGGTGGAGCCTAGAGCCAAGAGAGTGGGCCTTGGTTTACATTACCACAGGTGTGCAGAGGCCATGCGAGGTCGGTGTCCGAGTCGAGTGCAGGCACCATGGGCCACAGGATGAGCGATGTTGCAACATTGCAGGGAAAGCAGCCACCGCAATCCCTGGAGGACAGTGTCATTCGTCCTGTTCCGGTGGCAGATCATCGCGTCCCAGCTCTTCTGCAGCACCCCGTTCCTCCTGTCGCGCTCTTCGGAGTGATTTCAGGAAGTCCTCTGCCTTTTGCGGGTTTGTGAAGAACCTTTGCCGTCCCTGATGAGTGATGCGCAGCTTCGCCGGGTATAAAAGGGCATAGTCCACTTGGGCTTCTCGCAGTTTTTTCTTCACGGGTAGGAATTTACGGCGCTCCTCCTGCACCATCGGCGTACTGCAAGTCACGTTGAGTTCGGGCCGCTCTCAACGCTGCATCGCGGTCACGATAATTCAACAGTTTGGCAATGATAGGCCGAGGCGGCAATCCGGGCTTGGGTACAGGCGCAAGGGATCGATGCGCCCGCTCCACGATGAACTGGGTAGAGAAAGCATCTTCTCCGATTGACCCCTTAAGCAATTTCTCAATGAACAGTTCCATCCTACCCGTGTCCGTAGATTCCGGCACATTCGTGACGCGTATATTACTGCGACGGCTGCGAGCCGCCAAATCCTCATTTTTCGCCGCTATGATTTGGAGCAAATTGTCCATCCGTGCCAGTTGCGTCGTGTGTGACGCGGCATTATCTTCGGTAGTGGAGATTCGTTGTTCAGCAGCCGTCAGTCTTTCCTCATGACGATCCACCTTATGGACCAGGGCATCCAGACGAGCAGTGACTCCATCAACCTTTTCAACCACTGTCGCAAACCCCTGCCTCATTTCCTGGAACAGGGCTTGAAAATCAAGGTCCGATGGGGGTGGTGTAGTGGTCGTCGGAGTTGTCCCACTGGGTCCAGGGCCGCCAGTCACCAATTTCGCGCCCTTTTTAGCGCCATCAAAGCTCAGCTTCGCCTGCCGCCCATCAAGGCGTCCCATGGTCGTAGAAGGGAGCAGTCCGTCAATACTGTGTGCCTGGGAAGCTCTATGTGTCCCTGGAGGCCACGAGCAGGCGACCAGGCAGTGGGGGGTCCTAGTCAGCTCCGGCAGCCCTCGGTGAGGTAGCTTTTGGCAGGCCGGTATATCGCAGTGATTATCAGGAGAAGGGTGCGAGCCTGACGCACTCCCCACAGTCCCAAGTATGCCCGTGTCAGTGGAATAAGAGCAAAGGCAGAGTGAGGCTCTGTAGCCTAGATGGCCACGCTATAGTCCACAAAACACAGCGTAGGGAGATCAGTACCCAGGCCGCAGCCGGCCCACCAGGTAGAGTACTGAGTGGTCACATACCTCCCCGTGGGTGGTGTCCAATGTATGTCAGCACGGGCCCCGGGGGTGGTATTGTCCGGTGGGGGTGTAACACAGGAGGGGTGCCAGCAAAGAGTGCCTCACTTCGCGCCGTTTATGGGGCCCATGCGAGTGATGGCGTCCTCGTGTGTGCTACCCCCCACTGCCCAGGTCATCAGGCATGCAGGTCCCGCTCGCGGTCCAAGGTAATCCCGGTGCACCCTACCGACACCTCCAGGCGGCTCCTGGTCGTTGCGACACCCGCCTCCCCACCGGGCAGAGCGGGGAAGGCTCACCCCCGGACTTCGCGCCGGGGGTCCACACCAACGAGGGGTCAGCACTGGCAGCGGGTCGATTGCAGCTCACCTCCGGCACAGGCTGCAGCGCAGGGCTCCTCCGTGAGTCTAGGCGGCCGTCCGGAGGTGCGGCCCAGCCCCTCGTGGCCGACCGCGGCCTCGCGTAGGATGTCACCCCGGTGGTCACCGTCTGCTAGCTCCAGGGCAAAACCTCGGCAAATACGGCGGCCGCGATATCTCCGGTCCTGAATCCTGCAGCGGCTCCAAAGTCGGAACGAGGGCAGAGGATGTTGACCTGCGCACAGCAATGGGGTTTGCTGGCGATTCTGCACCCTGTAGTGTAGGATTATGAAAGGATTTGGTACCAAGGCGCGGGAGCTACTTGTTTAAGCGGCCATTCCGCTCGTGCGCCCTCTAGCGCCCCAGTGGTGAACCTTACTTTGTGTGGAGGGAAGTCATCTAAAGATGCACACAATCAACAGTGGTATTTTATTTGAAATACACATCCATTGCACTAGTTGATAAGAATTGTGGTCTGGCATGTGGAACCTTACAGATGTGTTTACTGGGGATTTATGATGTGCCGTGTACATAGGTACATTTACTTGGGCTGAGCACTTTCAGAAACGAGTCATGCTTGCACTATTAATGTGAGAACTGTGGTTGCTGAGGATTATGGATATTTTAGTCCATATTTAAGGCTACCAACAGGACATCTAAAAATATGGTACTAATGGGGGAACAATGAAGTTATGTGATGCAGGGTTCAATCTGGTGGGGAGCCAAATGATTTCATTTATGAGAAGTGTATGGGAGCAAGTAGAAAATCAAATTTTGTAAAGTTCTGAGATCTCATTTGAACCACTGGTCAATGTGTTGAGTTTTAAAAGGAGTGTAAACTTGTTATTACATAGCAGGGTTTCAGTATACCCCCCCCTTTGATCCTTGTATGCAACATTCATAACATTCCATCAAAGATGGTTTTCAGTGTGATATACCTCGACAAAATATTTCACTAAGGGAGTAGTTGTCTCTTTGCACGGAAATCTTGATTTGTGTTGTCCAATTACTTTCCATGCCATGAGGTTGGATTAGACTTCGTATATTTTATTACATGGGCTTACGATTCTATAGATCACTTTCTTTGAATTATAGTTAGAAATTGCTAAATGTGTTATAATGTTGTTGTTATAAAACTTTTTTCACTTTTGTTGTTTGACTTAAGTGAGAACAGGTAACACAGTGGTGATGCTTCTGTACTTGTTGTAGATTCCATATTTCTCTGCTGCGTAGGTTCAGGCTCAATGGCAGACCTTAAAATTATTTAAGCTGCAATTCTTTTTGTGGGAAAACAATGGGCATTACAGTTTACATTGAAGATTCAAAAGAATGTGCCAATTCTCAGTGATAATCTTCTTAAAGCAATTACAGCTTGGGCAGAAGGTGGTCACTCATATTATTGGTTGTTTTTCATCTCTGTTTCTTTTTCCCAACAGATTTCCCCTTGGTGTTTACTAGGCTAGTTTTCAGGAATTCCTTAACAACTTCTTCTTGTAATGTAGGAGCAACTCAATTCTTCAGATTTATAAAACCACGCAAAGCTACTTTTTGTAGCTTTGAGTGGTTGTGAAAATCTGGGGTAATGCAGTGCGAATCTCTGTATTGCGTGACTGTGCCCGGTTTAGGCGTTTCATGAGTATTGTGCTGGTGTTCCCATGAAAATCTCATGCTTTTTAAAGCATTAAAAGACCTTTGTAATCCTGGGAACACGCTAAAAATATACACCTCCCTAGCAGAGGCGTAACAAGGAGAAATATCTTTATTTATCCTCATTACTTCCTCTATTTATGTGTGCTGCATTCGGAAGCACACATAGAAAGAGCAAAAAGCCTTTCAGGATTGTTTTTGTGCAGGGAGGTCCCCCTTCCCTTACAGAACAAATCCTGCCTGGTGGTGTGCTTGGATTGGTGCTTGGCTGGTGGTGTACATGGACTGATTTTGTGCAAGGATGGTGCTTGACTTCATGGCCGGACTGGCCATAGCAGTCACCGGGCGTTTTGCAGCAGTGCTACAATATCGGCCCTCAGTAACAAAAAATGGGAGCAGTGTTTTTTACCAGTATGCCCCCCCCCAGGGCCAGTCGAGCAGCAATCTGCCAGGTTGCTGTTCCTAGTCTGGCCCTGCCTGGCTGGCTGTGTGCAGGGATGGCGCTTGGCTGGCGGAGTGCGTGGGTGGTGCTTAGCTGGCGGTGTGCGTGGATAGTGCTTGGCTGACTGTGCGTGGATGGCATTTGACTGGCAGTGTACATGGATGACACTTGGCTGGTGGTGTGCATGGATGGTGCTTGGCTAAAGATGTGTGTGGATGGTGCTTGGCTAGCGGTGTGTGTGGCTAGCACTTGGCTGGTGGTGTGCATGGATGGTGGTGTGTGTGTACCGACTCTTGGCTGGCAGTGTGGCTTTCATAAATACTCCAGTGTTTTCTTACCCAGAATCCCCCGCAAACCTCAAATTTACTTACAAAGTCACATTTCACTTACATTTCTCTGTGGGTAAGTTGTAGCATCACCACGCAGGCACACATTTCCTACCAACCAGCATTCCCCTTCGTCTCCTGAGAAAAATGATACCTCAGTTATGTGGGTTTCCTAAGTAGTGTCAGACAAAAAACATATACAGAATCTGCCCTTTTGGACCTGCTTGGGCCCCACTCACTCGCTACACATTTTTGGCCCTCCATGCCATAGGCACTTTGCCCATCCACACAAGTAGGGTATCATTTTATGTGGAGATTAGGGAAATGCTGAGTGATAGGAAATGTGTGCCGTGCGGTGATCCCAAAACTTTCCCACACAGATTTTGGAGGAAAATGTGACTTTTTGGCTACATTTGAGGTTTGCTGCGGATTGTTGGGGGATCAGCTCAAGGTACACATCCCTAGACTCCCACGGGTTTCTAGTTTTCAGAAGTGTCCGGACTTTTTAGGTTCCCCTAGATGTCTGCAAGCTCGGGACCAAACACAGAGGTGATTTTTTCAGATAAATTTGAGGTTTACAGGGGATTCTTGGTAGGAAAAAGTTGGGTGTCCATGCAATCCATATCATTTTAACTCCCCTTGCTGTTTGCTTTTCAGAAATGTCATGGTTTGGTAAGGCCAAAAACGCAGGTCATTTTGTGATTGGTAATTTGATCTCTCCACAATACTTTTTGGGCCCTTCCCTGCCGCCGGCAATTGGCCCTCCTCTAGTTTTACATGGACCAATGCCTTATTATTCTATTTAAAAATATGATATTGGCAAGACATTGTGGGAGGAAGAAAGTGGTCCCCTAGACTAATTCCTGCTGCCCCAAGTGTGCTGTCACAATCATGTGCCTACCCCGGCTTGTGGGTGAGTAACTGATCAATCATTTGAACAAGCAATTGTGGTGACATATAGCTTCTTAATGTTTGTAACTAGAGATGCCCCTAGCATGTCCCACTTACTTGCAATTTGGGAAAGGATAGTAAAATACTTCTATGGGTTGGATAAACCTTTTCCAGTGAATAAAATGCTTTATTGTATTTAAATGTTATTTTGCCAACTACGCCTCGTCAGAGGTAGTAAGCGCTATATAAATGCAATTACAATACAATACAATGTCAGGGCTTGCAAATGTAAAAGAGTTTAGTATATCAGGGCCTTAGTTGTTATGTATTGTTGACATAGTTATAAAAGCCCATACACCATGGTATAGTACTTCATTGAAAATGAAACATATATACCTTAAAATGGTAGAGTGATGGACGCTTGCATCACTTCACACTTTACTCTTGACCATCTTTAAGAAACTCTGCTTGAGTTTTTAGGATACATCCAATTTGTTAAGAAGAACTATATCGAACTTTCTTTTGACTCCCCTATCATTGTTACTTATTGGTCCTATAAGACTGGGACTATGGACAGCAAATTGGAAACCCCCCTGGCAAACGGTATCAACTTGCCCTTTCTGTGTAAGCAGTGTCGAATCCATCTTCCACTTAATGTTCGTGTGTCCCGCATATTCTAGCCCTCGCCGTAGGTGGTTGAAACCACTTTGTCTGAGGTTGGGTACACGGTCATATGTGGAGGCACTACATTTGCTAAGATCAGACCCCCAACCCTTGCTCGCATGCGGCCTGGCGAAATATTTGGGGTGGGCCTGGAGGATAAGATCCGCAAGGTTGATGATCCTCCAGTAAATGGCTTCATTCTTTTGAATTCAGCGGCTTAGTTATCTACTGTGTCTCCCATTCCATTCCCCAAAGGTCGACTAAGCATGTGTCCCTATGTTCGTCCTAAAATGGACGTTTTTTAGCACTGTTGTATATTGCACTTTTTAAATGATTTCTCTTTTGTGATTTTAAACTTTAATAATTGTTTTTATTCTGTATTTGTTCTACTGTAATGCTTTTATGAAATGAAATATTTTCGAAATAAAGCTATATACAATACAAAAATTGGTCCTATAAGACAGTGTGGTGTAGGTTGTTAAAGCCTCCAGGGAAATTCAAAAGAACCACAGGAACCTTTTCTGGTTATTCTAGTCAGCATCATAGCATCATTTTAGACCCAAGATGACCTGAAAAAGTTTTGCAACTTTCTCTCCCATATCTTCTGGAGGAGCAGAATATTAGAGGCTATGTTTTAGCCTGTTGTGGATTGAATAGCATTTATATTACAGAAATTCCTAGTTACTGTGCTATTCAAAGCTAAGTCCGGTAAGTGAACTCTGCTCCGCTCACAGAGTTTGCAGAGTTTTCCGCACTCCCGGATAAGCGGTGCTCACGGAGTACCGAAAAAAAAATCGGCTCTGCTTGGCGTAGCAGAGTTATTCTCCTTGTTAGTGTTTGTTAATGTCAAGTTGGCGAGTGAGGAAAATCCACCTCCTCGCGAGATATTTCCTCCTTCGCGATCATCAACATCAAGTTGGCGAGCGTGGAAAATCAACCTTCAGTGAGATTTCTCAATGCAGGGGTTCAGATGATTGTACAGTGCGGACAAGGACGTGGCACTGAAAATCATCGTGAACAGCATTTATCTAATGCACACCTCCACTTGCCTGACTCCGCGAAGCATGGCAGAGTTTTTATTTGCACTTTGCAGAGTACTTCGTAGCACATCTCCGCAAACTATGCCCAGGCTTATTCAAAGCACTTTAACAGCCATTTTCAGAGCCGTTTTTTAAGCCTGTGCATGCAGGGTATTTAGACAAAATAAAAATGGTAAATATCAGGATAAAAAAAATCGGAAAAAAATATTGTGATACAAAAATTACATGATACAGAAATATCGCTGTCAAGAATATCGATTTTTTAAATAAGTGATATTGTTGTTAAGAATTTCATGTTGGTAATATTGTTTTCAATATTATAGTTGTCAAAAATATTGTTTTTTAATGATCTTAATGTGTTTTAGTTCATATATTAATTGTATTTGTTATTGTTTGTATAGTTGCTAATATTATTTTAAAACATTGTTCGTAATTTTAAATGATTTATCATTTTTAATTGTGTTGATAATAGCAATTTCTAGTGTACTAGGGCCAGATGTATGACCATTGGAAATTGCGACTTGCAAACTGCACCAAATTGCGAGTCGCAAACATTCCCTGGGACCTCTGCCTGCCCTTATAAAATGTTTGAGCATGCATTCCCAACGGGGAAGGTGTCCCTTGGGGACCCCTTCCAGTTTGTGTGTGCTTTACCACCCTCTTGAAGAGGGTGGTAAACTGCAAGTGTTTTGCAACCTCAATTGCCGTAGCAAAACATTCTTACATGGCTTGTGGTGTCACTATTAGGAAGGGAAGGGCCCTTCGTAATAGCGAGTTTCTAAACACTATTTTGAGTGTAGCAAATTATTTGTGGCTTGCAAAATAGGGTTAGTGCATGGCCCACAGGTATTTTGCATGCGCAAACGTGTCTAAACCCGATTTGCACATGTAAAATTCAGTTGCACTTCTGGCCCTTAATGAGTTGGTAGGTTTGTAGGAGTACAAGACGGGAAATAAATTAGACAATAACAATTCATTATGAATTTATTATCAATTACTTTATTGATTATCAATTATGTAAATTGTGCAAAAATTATGGGGCCCATTAGCATGTCGGGCGGATTGCCACCGCCCGCATGGCGGTGCCGATCCGCCTGACATTTGTGCCCGCCCGCATGCCAATTTCCCCCGATATATTACTATGGCGGGGGGACCCCGGCAGATGGAAAGACCGTCCGCCGGCTCTCCGCTGGTAGGCAATCCGCCCGATTGTCTACTTGGCAGAAAAGCTGGTAATATGGTGGCAGTGTCTGGTAGACTCCGCCATCCATATTAGTATGCAGGCGGGGATATGCCTTTCCATGGTGGCAACGCCGCCACGGAAAGGCATAGGGTCTTTGACATTGGGGGCCCGTAGCGGGCCCCCAGGGATTCTGGGGGGTGGGCGGTGCACATGGGGGGTACCTATGGTACCCCCCTGCATTTGAATGTTCAACGTGACAGGCACTGTGTGGGGGCATCGTCAATCTGTGAATCACAGCCTGCTAGACAAAAAGCAAGATCAGATTGTGCCTCATGCGTCCATCAAAGTGGAGAGAGAGAGAGAGAGAAAAAGAGTGAGAGAGGAAGACAGAGTGAAACAGTGAGAGAGAGGAAAAAAAAGAGAACGAGAGAAACAGTGTGAGAAAGAAGAAGAGAGAAACAGAGGGAGTGTGAGAGAGAGAAAGAAGAGAGAGAGGATGAAAGAGAGAAACAGTGTGAGAGCGTATATGTATAGTGCACTACTCACCTGTGAGGGTCTCAAGGGGCTTTAGAAGCTACTGCTCCAACAGCCAGGTCTTGAGGTGTTTCCTGAAAGTCAGCAGGTCCTGGGTTTGACGCAGATCGGTGGGGAGGGTGTTCCACATCTTGGTGGTGAGGTAGTACAAAGATCTGCTACCGCTGGTGGTTCTGTGTATGTGTGGATTGGTGGCGAGGGTGAAGTCGGCGGAGCGGAGCTAGCGATTTAGGGTATAGAGCCGCATGTTGAGGTATGCTGGACCGATGTTGTGGAGTGTATTGTGAGCATGGGAAAGGAGCTTGAAGGTGATCCTCTTGTTGATGGGGCGCCGAGGATGAGGCATGCGAAGGCATTCTGTATACGTTGCAGTCTTTTCTGGAGTTTGGCCATGGTGCCGGCACAGAACGCGTTGCCGTAGTCCAGTCTGCTGCGGACGAGGGCGTGGGTGACTGTCTTTCTGGTTTCGGTGGGGATCCATCTGTAGATCTCGTGAAGCATGTGGAGGGTATTGAAGCAGGAGGAGGAGAAGGCATTGACTTGTTGGGTCATGGAGAGTGATGAGTCCAGGATAAATACCAAGCTGCATGCGTGGTTGGAGGGCGTTGGTGCAGCTCCCAGCACAGCCAGCCACCAGGAATCATTCCAGGTGGAGGGGGAGGGGCTGAGGATGAGGACATCTGTCTTGTATGAGTTCAGTTTCTGGTGACTGTTCTCCATCCAGTTGGCGACGGCTTTCAGTCTTTCGTGGAGGTTCGTTTTGGCGGTGGCTGGGTCATTTGTGAGTGAGAGGATCAGCTGGATGTCGTCAGCATAGGAGACGATGTTGAGGTTGTGCGAACGGACAATATCGGAGAGTGGAGCCTTGTAGACATTGAAAAGGCTAGGGTTGAGGGCTGATCCTTGGGGGATGCCACAGATGATCTTGGTGGCTTCTGAGCAGAATGGGGGGAAGCAGACCCTCTGGGTTC
Organism: Lissotriton helveticus; assembly: GCF_964261635.1. NCBI lineage: Eukaryota > Metazoa > Chordata > Amphibia > Caudata > Salamandridae > Lissotriton > Lissotriton helveticus. The sequence goes on along the minus strand of NC_136063.1, from coordinate 777,136,505 downwards.
TGTCAGTGAGGAAAGAGGTGATGCAGCCCAGGGCCTTGTCACTGATTCCTGCGTTGTGGAGGCGTGTGCAGAGGGTGTGGTGGCAGATGGTGTCGAAGGTGGCCGAGAGGTCCTGGAGGATTAGGGCATCAGGTTCACCATTGTCCAGCATGGTCCTGATGTCATCGGTGGCGGATATGAGGGCAGTTTCGGTGCTATGCTTGCTGCGGAATCCTGTTTGGGATGGGTCCAGGATGTTGTTCTCTTTGAGGAAGTGGGACAGTTGCTTGTTGAAGATCTTTTCAATGACTTTCACCGGAAACTGGAGTAGGGAGATGGGCCAAAATTTCTTACGTCGGCATATAAGTAGGGGAGGGGCTTGAGGTTGGCAGGCGGGAGTAGGGTGGGTACGGCGGGAAAAATGAGGAATGCAAAAGCGGGACCCAGCAAGGCGGAGTCTCGAACTGTACCTGTGGGGTCCGATGTCAGAGCGCTGCTGAGCTGAGTTGTGGGGGAAGAGCTGATCACTGACCAAGGGACAGTGGTCTAGGTTGCGCTCCCCGCAGCGGTCGGCATATAAGTAGTGGAGGGGCATGAGCCTGGGAGGCAGGAGCAGGGTGGGTAACAGCGGGAGAGAACGAGGAACACTGGTAGTGGTAATGTTATGGGTAGCAGCCAAGCCAAGAGGGAGAGGAGCTGAAAATAAGAATAGCCAAAAAGGTTCAAAAGTGGGACCCCACAGAGGGAGGTCTCGAACCCTGCCCGTGGGGTCCGAGGTAAGAGTGCTGATGAGCTGAGCTGCGAGGGAAGAGCTGCTCACTGACCAAGGGACAGTGGTCTAGCTGTTCTTTCTAGAGAAAGAGTGTGAGGTAGAGAAAGAAAGAGATGGAGAGGGACAGTGAGTGCTCACACTGTGGACAAAGCCCTCACAGCTCACCTTTCCGCCACCGGTGTGTCTCCAACCATGTGCCGGGCCATAGTGGAGCCCTCAAGCTTAGTCAGTGCAACCAGTGCCACCATATCTGAAATGGAAATAGCATGGCACACGTGGGCCCGGCCCTTTTTATTGGCAGTGTCACATGTCCTGTGAGGTCTTTGCTTGATGGGTGTGGTATGGGTGCAAACCAGACATCAGGGAGTGGCTGTGGCGTACGGACAACTAGACCTGTGAGCAGCAGATCACTACTATGAAAATCTTGGTCATTTAGTGTTGTTGTCCCTCCCTGTATGCGTAAGAGGAGTGGGCTGGCCTGGCGTATGCCATTCCTGCGTGAGGCTGTGAACAATGACTCCGGAGCACCGGGCGTGATTCTGTCCTGGGCTGTATTAGGAATCAACTGATGTGGGTGTCCCTGTTGTAGTGCTGCCGCCACCCGGGTAGCAAGCACCAATGTGTCACCCTGTGACCCAAGATCCAAAACATGGCGAACATGGAAGGTAGGTGGAATCACTGACCCTTCATTCGTCCATACTTCCACACATGAAAGATCATGCACATGACACATCTGTGTGAATATGAATGTGTATTGCACATTCAGTGGAGTGTTGCAGCTGTAGCAATACAGGGCCATGCAAAGCCCAAATCTAAATTTTTCCCACTTGGAGGGCAGCCAATTAGAGCCAAGCTCGTCCTCTGGGGTTAGGCTCTGTCAACATATGTACTTATCCAATCACTTTGCCAATTCCGAAGCACTTATAAATTCACTAAACACTTTCCTTGCAGTACTCTAATGATCCAGTCTCTACCTATGTAGTTATATAATGACCGAGACAAAGCTACATAACCAACGTTTACCCCACTGCCAGAGGTAACATGGTTGCGAGCGCTGTGCACAGCAGAATGTAATGTGGTAGTGCCTAGGGGCAGCATCATGCATACATAATGAACACACAGACAGAGTTCGATAGATAGTGGAACTGGGTATGGGCACATGCGCTCTGCCCCTTTTTATTACCAGGGTCACATGTCCCGTGACTTCTGTGCTGGATGCGTGTGGGGTGAGTGTAAGCCAGCCCTCAGGGAATGGCTCGTGCTGGCAACAAGTACAACAGTAATCATCAGATCATACACAGAGATTCAATCATAAAGGGCCCATGACTTGCGCTGCACTAAGTTAGGGGCACTAGATGAGAAATAATACACAGATTCTATTGTAAAAGGTTCATGACTTGTGGTATGCTGAGGTAGGGGCAGCAGATATGGAATCATATACATAAGGTTCTACCATAAAGGGTCCATGAGTTGTGGTGCGCTGTTGGGGCATCAGAAGCTTCCGCGTGTGCACAGCTAGTGATGATGCGTGGTCCGGGAGGGCTGCACTGGTAGCAATGTCTGTTGCCTACTGGACTGCATCATCTGCAATCGCAACTCGATCTGAATTGTAAGCCCTGCTTACCACAGTTTAGGCCGGAGGTAGCGGTCAGTAAAGGTCCACAGCCATATGGACGTTCATTTGAGCTGCACAGATTGGGAGCATTTGGTTTTCTTAACCGATTATAGTCTCTTACACAATTTGCACAGGTACTAATCTTGAATCTTGAATTGTGAGCCCTGCTGACCGCAGTGTAGACCGGAGGCAGTGGCCAGGAAGGGTCCACAGCCATGTGGTGTTGAGTTGAGCTGTATAGAGTTAGTGTTGAGTTAGTGACCTAAGAGAGCCATCTCAGTAGAATTGGCCAGTTGTTGCCGCACCATTTTTGAAGCATTTTTGCTGAAGATGGTAGCAATGAAATTGGATGGTAGTTACTCAAATCTCCTGGCTCTCCATTGAGTTTTTTTCTAAGGGGAAGAACAATGGCATGTTTCCACATGCCAGGGAACATGCCAGAAGTAAGCAATGTATTCCAAAAGTGGGTCAACACCTTGATGAGCAAGTGAGCCAACTCTTTCCATAATTTAGCAGGACAAGGGTCCTCCGGTGAGCCTGACTTGCAACTCAGGATCTGTGACAATCCATCCTGCTGAGTGATCGGGAGGTATTCCGTATATGAGTACTCTGGCTTACTACTCTCCTTGACATCAGTTTTATCCATTTCAACTATTGGTGTAAACGAGTAATGAATTTTCCAATTTTGTTATGGAAATAGTCAGAGATACTTTCACAGACCGAATACGAAGATTGCACTTCAATCTCTAATTCTTTCGGATTAAGAAAGGAGTTTACAACCTTAAATATTTCTTTACTTGAGTTCTCTGCCTCCTTAATGCTCCTTGCTACATAGTCTCTCCTGGCCTCTCTCATCTCTTTACGGCGCTCTCTCAGTGATTTCTTGTATGCCACTTTAGCTATAATGCAGTATTCCACCCTCCACTGGTGTTCCAGGCGTTTACACCTGCTTTTTTTTTTCCTGAGAGTCTCTGAAAACCACGGGGAAGAGGGAGATTGCCTCCGCATTTTAGTGACTCTGGCTGGAGCAGTGGCTTCTACAGCAACCAAAATTCATTTATGTAGAGCAAGTGAGTCTGCATTAGGATCTTTAACTAGTGATGGTTGGCTATCCTGCAAAGCTGGCCCTAAGGACTCAGTGGTCAACCTCCTTGCTGACTAGACTTTTCCAAACTAAATGAAAAAGGATTCAAGCAATGGTCCGTCCAAACCAATTGACTCCGGGACTCGTTTTTTTTTTTTTTCGGTACTTACCTGACATCGTCCATATCCTGCATTTTACAACCCCCCACCCTGCCCCTCCTCTGCCTGACGTCACCGCCCGGTGTAACGTCCTGCACGAGCCGCGGCTGACGTATGGGGCTCAGACGTGCTTGCCTTACTTGCACCGACGGCGCGCCCGCTGAGCAGCCTGGCACCAGCGTCGGATTGGTAACGGAAAAAGAAAAAAGAAATAATGGGTGTCCCAATATACCCTTGTAGCTTTGGACAATGAACAATTGAAGGTAAAGAGAAGCTACAAGGGATTTCGTTTGTTAGCTGCTTAAGGTTAATTTTCTAGCACTAGTCTAAAGGGTTAGTTTGTGGCAAATTTGACCCAAATGTATCCATAGGATAACAGCACAATTATTAACATCAGTACAATATTCAAAAAAACAAAAAATGGTAAGCAAAAGGAAAAGAGCACACAGGGAAATTTATATTTGAAAAGGTATTGTATTGAATTAATCACAAAAATAAATTCACGGGGATATAATAAACAAATCAATGTAGGCAAAAAAATGTTATGAATAGATGTACAGATAAATCCACAAATCAATACATAACAGTTTATCAACTCCTTTGATTTTTAAAGTATAGCCAAGTCCATTGTTGAACAAAGGTATATTCTTTGAAAGGTAAATTTAGTTGGAGATGATGATACGGTCGACGTTTCGGTCTTTTGGTGCAGACGTCTATAAGACCATCATCAGGACTAATGTATTTGCAAAGGTTGCCCCTTAACAAAGGGCCAGGAATAGTCAGGTCAACGGAACACTGAAGTACGTAAATCACCTCGGTTCGTATTTCTGGAACAAGGCATTGGTTCGCAGCCATGCCGCCGAGCGGTACCCTGTGACCGCCGTTGCTTGTTAAATCCAAATAAATCGTGTCTTCAAAAGTGGTGTTTTAACCAATGAAATATCGAGCACCAACAGCGTAAGATCTGGAATATAAGAAGTCTTGTTCCAGAAATACGAACCAAGGTGATTTACGTACTTCAGTGTTCCGTTGGCCTGATTATTCCTGGCCCTTTATTAAGGGGCAACCTTTGCAAATACATTAGTACATATGGACAGAGGCCCTTATGGGTGGTACCAAAGATGTTTATTTATTAAATTGCGCACACAGAGCGCCGAGCATGTTAACAGTACACAGCTCCGGCGCCCAAATGACCGCGCTCGGGAAGCGCGATCCCCAAGATGGCCGCTGTTCATGCTACGTCATTACGTAGCGTGAACGAGTAGAGCGGCGACTCTACATATCTCCCCCTTTTTGTCCAAACAAGTGGGTTAGTCTGTGGAGGGTTCAGAGTCCATCGCCCATTTCATAGTCCCTGTATCTGGAGGGTCTCACCACCAATCGCCCACCTCTGGTGCACCTTACCGGAGTGGATGTTGCTTCCCTCTCACCCAGAGTTAGGGACTCCGCCTCTTTATCTTTGTGGACACTCGATCTCTTCCTGTCCATCGGCTCTTTCTCTACTCGTCTTGATATGTTCGCACGTGGGGTACCTCCGCCTTCTTGTTCAAATCCTAGTTCTGTGCTTTCCACTTCTCCTTCCAGATTGTCTGTATCTGCTCCCGATGTGCCTTGGTCCATCACCACTGGTTCTTGCACCTCAGGGGCCCATTGCACTATTTTATTACATCTAGCCATGCGATCCTGGGACCATACATTCCCGTCGCTCAACGTAGCTGCTCGGCCAAGGACCTCTCCGACTTGGAGCAGCCTGCTGTATTTACTGTCCCCTTTTCGTTGAAGTGTGGCCAGCTTGACTCTCACCCATTCTCCTTCTTACAACTGGGTGTCCTTTACGTTCCTCCTCTTATTGTAGTGTGGAAAAGTAAATTTTGCCATGTTATATGTGCCTACGTGTTCCCCATCCTATGCTATATGTGCATGATCGATATGCATGTATCCCCCTATAATCGATTAAAGACGCAATTATAGTTGTGTCCAACTCTAGTATGCCAGTTTCCAGTTCTCGTGAAAGCAACGAGTATTAGGCCTATGTTGCCACGTTTTCCAGTGTGCACGTTAATTCATTGAATTGTCCCCGTTTCTAGGCCTCAAAAGGGCCCGGACACCAGATTCAAGCTCCAGTCTCCTGAACCCACTCCGAGGAGCGATACAGCCCCCACCTGCATCCCTGACCCTTCACTTACTTCCTGCCTCGCAGTGCCCGGCCCGGCCTGGCTCTGCCTGCCAGCCTGCCAAGAGTATGTTATGCTTCTAGTTATCAGTTCAGCCCTCCTTCTCTGCATTCCCAAGCTACTGAATCGCATCAATAGTTTCAGCCATGGTCTAGCCTTTCTGTCTCCATGTAAGAGAGTTACTGTATTAATATTCATAGAATATTCCTAGCACACGCAATACATGTAGAATTATGCATGCACCAGTCTTAGTGTCAAGTAGCCTTTGCCCTGATAACTTTTGTATTCTATCAACATGTACTCCAAACACCAGATACTAGATATGCCATAGGTACATGTCGTTCTGACACCGCAGACTTTTAGTCTCTTCTTCTAGCGCAGAAGTCATAGCCCCCAGTTCTCCCTGGTAACACGTCATTGCCCGTTTGCGCGCACCACTAGGTTAAAGGTCCCAGCTGCTCAGGTAGCCCCCTCCATGTTTCCGCCCCATTCATGACACTTCTGTGACGTCTACATCACATGTCTATGTATACGCCCTGTACACGCCTTCTTGTTACACCATTTTGTCCTTATCTTTCGCGACTGCTACGAGTTACGCCTACTGCTACGCCTACTGTATTGAATGTAATGTAATTGTTTTAGTATATATATACTGTGTACTGTTACTGAAAGCTGCCCATGCCCATCCCCATGCCATTCCCATTCCCTGGCAGCTGCCATCCAGTCTATTTCCATGCAGGCTATCCCGTTCCTGTCCCTTCCCTTATGCCTGATTAAAGCCTGTAAGACTCAGATACCTCGAATCCTGTCTCTTATTTATTGAGCTATCTGTTTTATTCACTGTATTCAAAAATAGTACCGGTAATTAATTATTTATTTACCACATAATGGCGCCCGAATAGGGACTTGCCCTTTCCCCACGCGCCGGCGAAGCCACGCAGGCCCCCTGACCCTCTGCAGCCGTGACGGAACTCTACTGCGCACCGGCAGATATTTCTGCTTCAAGTATCCCTCAGGCCCACGGAGGAGACGGAGGTTGCGGTCCAGCATCCAGACGAGGCGGTGAGGAACGCGGCGAGTCCCGACCAGAGCCCAAGCCGAGAGTACAAGGTCCGAGGTATCCGGAGGCCCACCTGTAACTGAAGTCCGAAGTTCGTAGTCCGACGTCGTAGCAGTCCAGTCCAGTCCGAGGCCTTCCGTTCTTGCTGCCCGGTGAGTACCGTTGCTGGGGTAGTATCTAGACAGGGTCAATTAATTTGTCTCTGGTCCAGTGGGCTTGGGTACACAGATCCAGTCCGAAGTGTTCACCTAGGTGGATGCGGGTCCTGACGTGTCTCTTTATGGGACCGGTATGTTTCGTACTGTTTTAGCAGTGCATCTAGTAATTCTAGTAAGTTCCGTTCTCGAGAAATTCATGTTCTGTTTTCAGTATACCAGGTAATATTTCTGTCCGAACTGTTATTCTAAATGTTATTTAATGTGTTTTCAATGTCGTGGTATGAGTGATTTGTTTTTCCAGTCATTACTGTGTTTATCGTGTATTGTATTGTGTTCGGATTCAAGTCTAAGTATGCCTCTGCTCTCTAAGTTACGTCAGCTAAAAACCCGAAAAGGGTTACTCGAGGAAGCAGTTCCTGTCCCGCCTAGGGACAGTCCAGGACATTTTATGTATCATAAGCATGGCCTAAGTGCCATATTGTATTTAGATTTATGGGTCGATTATACCAAAGGTCTGGAAGAGAAATATAGATGGCCTGTATCAGGTACATGGGATGCCGAGTGCATCATGCGAGTAGAAGAGGCATTATGGAAAAAGAAAGCCAGACAGTCCCAGAAAGATGCCATCGAGTGTTCACCTAGGTGGACACGGGTCCTGACGTGTCTCTTTATGGGACCGGTATGTTTCGTACTGTTTTAGCAGTGCATCTAGTAATTCTAGTAAGTTCCGTTCTCGAGAAATTCATGTCTCTGTTTTCAGTATACCAGGTAATATTTCTGTCCGAACTGTTATTCTAAATGTTATTTAATGTGTTTTCAATGTCGTGGTATGAGTGATTTGTTTTTCTAGTCATTACTGTGTTTATCGTGTATCGTATTGTGTTCGGATTCAAGTCTAGAATGCCTCTGTTCTCCAAGTTACGTCAGTTAAAAACCAGAAAAGGGTTACTCGAGGAAGCAGTTCCTGTCCCGCCTAGGGACAGTCCAGGACATTTTATGTATCATAAGCATGGCTTAAGTGCCATATTGTATTTAGATTTATGGGTCGATTATACCAAAGGTCTGGAAGAGAAATATAGATGGCCTGTATCAGGTACATGGGATGCCGAGTGCATCATGCGAGTAGAAGAGGCATTATGGAAAAAGAAAGCCAGACAGTCCCAGAAAGATGCCATCGAGTTATGGCGCAAAGAATCTCATAAAAGAACCGAAAAAGAAATCAGGAAAACAGAATTAAGTAGGGAATCCTCAGAAAGAGCCCAAGAAAGGGAATTAATCGAAGTAGGTGAACGAGTTAAAGCAGAACAGTCAGACAGACAGAGAAATGCCCTTGTTAAGGGTATGTATCCTCTTCTTGCCGAGGGCTTGCCAAAAGCAACCCCGGAAGCACCATGTAATTTTCCGCCACCATTGGTCCCGATTAAGCTACGTCATAAACCGACCGCAGCTGATATTTTTCTCTCGTCCTATTTGGACGATACAGTCCCAGAATATGCAAATCCTGTTCCGCCTGCTCCTGTAAATAACGTAATTCCTGTTCCTCCAGCCACCGGGGCCGTGGGTACAGTTCACGTTACAGCACCCGTTACAGCATCTGTTACAGCACCCCCGGCCCAGCCTACAGTACATGTACCCGCTACATCAGTCACTCTACCAGCACGTACAGTACCCACCGACGATTCTAGTTTAGGAGCCGTGGGGGGAGATTCTCCTAATACCCCGCCTCAACACAGACGTATGACGCTACATGAACTAGCGTTACAGCGTACGCCAAAAGTGAATACATTCACAGATATCAAGCGAGCACTTACCGAATGTCGTTATGATCCAGTTCCAGGTGATGGTACCATGGTCATATATTCATTACGTTTAAGACGGGTGACCGACTATTTGGACACCCTGCCCGATATGAGAGAACATCTAGACAGAATATATCGTTTTATCCGTACAGGAGTGAATCCAGAAAATATTCGCGAAGCCATGGCTCAAAGAAAAGTCGAGACTCAGCTCATGATTTTAAAGTTTTTAATTAACTGTTTAATTAGAGAACAAGATTGTCCGGAAAAAGATCAAGAAGAAATGAAAGTCCTGACCAGGTGGAGTGACCATATAGCCGAGGGAAGACACAAGACACAAAATTGTATAGAGAGTATGTACAAGAAAATTCGTAGGGAAATAATAAAGTTACACGAGAAACGAGAAGCAACACAAGTAACCGAGAAAGAAGACGACTCTTTTACTGAAGAGGTAGACGACGAGAATCCCTCCAGAATAGCGTATGTAGGTAGAACTAGACTTTCCGACCGACATTCACGCCCAGAACACAAGAAAGTTTTTCCTCCTCCAGCACCAGAACAGTGCTCTCTTGAGCAAGTATTCCAAGCTACCGATCACATTCTGAAATCACGAATAGGCTACAGTAAGCTCAGTACAATGCATGAACAAGAACTAGCCCGATCAGCAGTCCGATGGACTACTGATTCTACCACCTTTTCAGACAAAATAGTGGCACAAATGTTTCTGAAATTGCCCCCAGCCGAGCAGCGACTGGTGGGTATGTATATGATCCAGCACCTCATTACACTGTATGAGGAACAGCATTCTGATCCAGGTCCGTTACATGATGTATTGAACGAGTTACTCCAGTATAGATGGAGAGGTCTAGGTACCGATTTAATTAGTGTAATTCTAGAACAGCGCCACAAATATCGAACGTTCCTGAATCCACATTTTGTTCACGTCTCACCCCCAGAAAGTAAATCATTTTACATAGACAGACAGAATCCGTTACGAGAAGTACACCCAGTTAGGACAACGGGTGGTGATCTAGAACGAGTATTTGTTTACACCCCATCACTAAAATGGAACTCTTAGAAATAAAGAAGTTAATTCCCTGTCACGATAAAGATCCAGCAGGGTTCCATCGTGAATTAAAAGACATGCTCCGTATGGGAGAATACACGTATCCTGATATCATTAAAATGTTAAAGGTCCTGTTGCCCGCAGGCATATATGAAAAACTCAAGGAAAAAGAATGGGAGGTGGGAGAGAAAAAGATAGATTGGACAGCTCTAGAAGCTGAAGATAATACACGAGTACCAGGTACCGGTCTTGGGGGGAAAGCTAAAGAATTGCCAGAGTTATTGATACAAGTTTTGCCAAGATTACTAGCCACGAAAAAGGAAGATTGGGATGCCATTTCAGCTTGTAAACAGAAACAAGATGAAGACACTAGTGATTTCTATTCTAGATTTGAAAAATGTTTTATTATTAATAGTGGTCTGAAAACAAGTAGTGAGTCATACCCTCATCTTTTTGTTACCAAACTAGTCGAGAATTCAAGTCCACAAGTTAAAAATCGAGTACTGAAAGTCGAAAGCACCTGGCAAGCTAATACTCACAGATGCTTCAAATGCTCCAGTATCACCAGAACAGAATCAGGGAAGAGCAGGAACACGAAAGGAGACGTATGAAAGACACGAAAATGAAAGTATTAGTTGCACAATCTGTTCCCCAAGACAGTCAGAAGAGGGGTCCGAATCAAGCCAGTCATCCTACAGCTCCCGTTAAAGGGACCTGCAATTACTGTAAACAGCCAGGTCATTTTATAAACGAGTGTGCAGATCTGAAACACAACATAGCTACTGGTAAAACTAAAGAGAGACCACGTCCGCCTAGACAAGAACAAGTTTCACAGACTCCTCAGCCACCACAGAATGCACAACAGACAGTTACAGCACCGCAGCCTATCGCTGCAACACAGCATGTTACACAACAAATGTACCAGTATGCACAGACAGAGTATCCAGATTATCAGCCGTATTCATGAAACAGCCTAGAGAGGGAGGTAGGCAGGCTTGCCTCTCATCGAGATACCTGTAGATCAAGAGGGTCCCTATGTACACAGTCAAGTATTAGGGAAAGACAGAAAGTTTCTGATTGATACAGGGGCAAGTAGGACTACCATCAGTCATGACGAGGTTCCAGGGGCTCCGCTCTCAGGCTCTAGAAATGTTTCCCTTGGATTTTCAGGAAAGCCTATTGTTAATGAAATATCGAAACCAGTTACTCTAGAAGTCGGTCCATTGTCCCGAACTACTGATTTGTTACTCACGAAATCTTGTCCGGAAAATTTGTTAGGCATTAAGACATTGAAAGAATTAGGAGCAGTCATTTGTTGTTCCCCAGAAGGGGTCCGCCTGTTCTTGCGAGACTTTAAAGGTCATTATGTATTACGAGATTTTGATCCAAGATTATTGAATGTACCACAGCATTTATGGGCGCAAGGTCCGACTGATGTAGGTTGTATGCATATCACACCCCATCGTGTGACTCTAAAGCAAGGTGTTGTTTTACCACGAATCAGACAGTACACATTGCCACCTGAGGCTGTAGCAGCCTTATCTAAAATTATTGACAAACTTATTGCCCAAGGAGTGGTTGTAGAAACTGACTCCAATGTATGTAATTCTCCTATCATTCCAGTCCTGAAACGTACTGATCCAAATGCACCTCCAGTATATCGATTAGTGATTGACCTTCGAGAACTTAATAAATGTATCATACCCCAGTACCCAGTAGTCCCAGATATTTCTTCCCTCTTGACAGCCATTGATTCTGAAGCTACGTTCTTCACAGTTATCGATCTCAAGAACGCATTTTTCAGTGTCCCCATTCATCCAGACAGCCAGTTCCTTTTCGGTTTCTGTTTAAATGGAAGAAGCTATAAATTCACACGAGCTCCTCAAGGTTTTACAGAAAGTCCTAGCATTTATAGTCAAGCACTTAAGAGACAACTAGACAATATTCACATGCCAACTGACACTGCCCTGCTCCAGTATGTCGATGATCTACTGATCACAGCCTGTTCTGAACGTGATTGCGAGCGAGCGTCACTTACAGTTCTGTATTTTCTGGCTGAGATGGGGCACAAGGTGTCCCCTTCAAAATTGCAATTCTGTGTCCAGCAAGTGGTCTATTTGGGACACTTACTGTCCAAGAGGGGTAGGCAGTTGACACCTGACCGTATCCAGTTAATAGCACGTCTTCCACAGCCCAAGACACAGAAGGAGGTGCAAGCTTTTATCGGCCTCACTTCTTACTGCAGACAATGGATTCCTCAGTATGCATTTCTAGCCAAGCCACTGATACAGTTAACGACACAGGAGGCAGCCGTTTCGACTGTCCTCCCTTGGACCCAGGAACATACACTTGTTTTTAATGAGTAAAAGAAAGCCTTATGTCAAGCACCTGTTCTAGCAATACCGAACTACAGTAAGCCTTTTACACTTTTTGTCACTGAACGTGATGGTACTGCATTATCTGTTCTCACACAAGATCAAGCAGGACAATACAAGCCCTGTGCTTATTTTTCGAGCACATTAGATCCAGTGGCCCAGGCTCTGCCTGCGTGCCTCAAGTCAGTTGCAGCCACAGCTCTAGCTATCAGACAAAGTGATTCCATAGTGTTAGGACACTCCCTGACAGTACAAGTTCCACACTCCGTGGAAGTTCTTTTAAACCGAAACCAGACTCAGCACTTGACAATTGCACGTTTAACAGGTTATGAACTGACACTGTTTCAGCCACACATAGAAATCAGACGCTGCAACATTCTAAATCCTGCTACACTGTTACCGTCAGTTACTTCAAATCCTGCCACACATGACTGTGTGGAAGTTGTTAACACTATGACAAAGCCAAGACAAGATTTGACAGACATTGCATTACCTGATCCCGACCTGACACTTTATGTGGATGGTTCATGTATGAGAACGAGTACAGGAGAACTAGTAGCCGCGTATGCAGTGACTACTGACACCGAAGTTATAGAAACACATCGTATTGACACCCTGTCTGCTCAAGCAGCAGAGCTAGTCGCTCTGACCCAAGCCTGCATACGTGCCAAGAACATGAAAGTAAACATATACACAGATTCACGTTATGCATTCGGAGTCGTACACGACTTTGGAGTGCTCTGGCAGGAACGAGGTTTTATGACTTCTCATGGAACCAAGATCCAGCATGGCCTCCTCATTCAAGCCCTATTAGATGCAATACATTTACCGACAGCTATTGCTATCATGAAGTGCAAGGCACATACAAAAGTCACTGACATTATTTCTCAAGGTAACGATCTAGCAGATCGAACAGCCAAGCTCACAGCTCAGACTCCAGACATTCCAGTTAACACGACACAGACACTCATTCCAGATCAGACTACTTGTATGACAGTTAAGGACCCTACACAAGATGTCATAGACATACAGTCACATGCTACTCCCGAAGAAATCAAGAAATGGTCCGAACAAGGAGGGGTCCAGACAGATCAAGGATGGTTGACGAAGGGAAAAGCCACATGGTTTCTCCCCGACTCTATGGTCCAAGTCATTATTAATACCGCACATAGTCCAGCACATCTAGGAGAAAAAGCTATGTTAGACAGTATTCAGAACCTTTGGTTCAACAAGCATTTACGAGCATCAGCCAAGCAGAAAGTACGTACCTGTATGATATGTTGTCAGTTCAATCCAGGTAAAAGTGTCCCGGTGGAACAAGGTGGATTCCAACCTCCTGACCACCCTTTTGAAGTCCTCCAGATGGATTATATTCAGATGGAGCGATGTCGAGGTTTCAAGTATGTCCTCGTAGTTGTATGCGCTTTGTCCAGGTGGACAGAAGCATATCCAGTCCCAGATTACACAGCTGCGACCACTGCCAGGCAGTTGGTTCGTGAGTACTTTCCCCGCTATGGATTACCTAGGGTCGTGTATTCAGATAACGGCCAGCCATTCTCATCCGAGCTCATGAAACAAGTTTCCCTTCTGTTGGGGTACCAGTGGAAGTTCCATTGTGTACGCCATCCTGAAGCAGCCGGTCTCGTAGAGAGACATAACCAGACTTTGAAAATCCGCATTGCTAAAGTGTGTACTGAAAAAGGTGTAGATTGGTTAATAGCTCTGCCAGTTGCTCTTTTTTACATGAGAATGGTTGCACATTCCAGATCAGGTCTGTCTCCTTACGAGGTCGTATTCGGCCGCCCTCCAAACATGTGGGGTACACCTATGCCCCGAAAGATTACAGACGTTTCCAGTAATATGCTGACAGATTACCTAGCTTCCTTGATGTCTGCCCTACACTCTTGTCGTTCGCAGGTTGCCGCTGCATTTCCAGACAACACTGAGGTGAAACCGCATGAAGTCGTTCCGGGAGAATTCGTCCTGGTGCGCAATTTTGATCGTTCAAATCCGTTGGAGCCCCGTTGGAAGGAGCCCCAGCTGGTGTTATTGACAACAAGGACTGCTGTCAAGCTAGAGGGTCGCAAAGGCTGGGTGCATACCAGTCATATCAAAAAATTCCATGGATTACGACAAAAGACATTTATCAAAGACTGCCCTATTCTTAAGGACTGCCCAAACACAGACTCTGAATTCAAACTTCCCCTGTTAGAGAAAACTCCGCAGCAGGAGTATAAAGCCAAACTCCGGTCTAGTAAAATAAGTCAGCCAGTTTAATTGTCTAAGTCCCTCTCGGGTGAAACGGTTAGACAGGTTCCTGACATGTATGAGATAGACCCACACAGTGAGAGAGTTAGTCAAAACTCTAAAAGATGTATTATCGTTCTATTCTTTTTGTTATTTTTGAGTCTTATGGTTACATGCATAAGTTATGCTTTACATTTATGTTTTCCAATTTCACATGTACATATGTTTTCTAATGTTACAGTAGAGCACACATTTAGTGATCTGCCTCCTCACGAGCTATCCTATTGTCTTGCTATGCGTAACAACACATTCATCTGAATGTTGCACTATTCACACCAGACCAGCAATGCCACTAATTGTTGGGTGTGTGGTCGACTCCCCCCTTTTCAGACACCGAAGGGAGTTCTGCCACTTTTTCCCTATCCGTTTTCACATAATGGTTCGTGTGGAGCATGGTCCACGTTAACGTCATCCTCAACTGATATGTCCCTTCTGAATCGAACATTTTTCCCAGACAAGCAAGGTCTTTCCCATAGAACAGGGTTAGATCTAGAAAATGAAGTATATAATTTAGGTAATTATTCCTCGAATTTCATGGTCCTGAATGTTCAGTCCGATACTACTCCAGATTTGCCTGCTATTTCAGTACTGCCAGTCAAAGGCGAATTATGTGTCAGAAAGAATGGTTCCGCACATGTAGGACATAGTGATTGTACTACTATTGTCGAGTATAGTGACAGTGGGAAATATATTTTCAAAGCCTCACGTCATTCTTATTTTGTTTGTGGTCAGACCGCATACGTTCGTCTGCCGCTCGATTGGGATGGAACATGTTACATTGCCTTCCTACTGCCACCAGTTTTTCTAGCCCATCCGATTATCACAGAAATACACATCTAGTACACATTAGACATAGAAGGGAGACTGAGTCCCCAATTGTCGATCAAACTGAAACTGCTCTAGAACAATATCAAGACTTCAATAAAGGTTTCTTTTTCTTTATAGGTCCTGTCCAGAATAGTAAGTTAATACGTAGGTTAACCAGAACCCTTGAAGCAGTAGTGAATGAGACTACTTCCGCTCTAGGTAACTTAACCGAAGAGCAATCTGCTATGCGTTTTGTTGTGCTCCAAAATCGTCTCGTTCTTGACGTCATACTGGCCGATAGAGGAGGAGCTTGTAGAGTCATCGGATCTAGTTGCTGCATTTTCATTCCTAATAACGCACCGTCTGTTTATTCAGCTATAACCAGACTTCATAAAATTGCCCATCAGTTACACCAGAATCCAGGCACCTGGACATGGTCCGGTTGGCTCTGGAGTATCATATCTGCCTGGGGATGGAAAGTATTGTCATTCCTAGGTATTGCAGTAATGATCATATTCAGTTGCTGCCTCTGTTTACAATGTGGCCCTGCGATTTGCGGCATGTGTGCTACCTCTTGTATTCCTAGTCCTAAATCCCGTTCCAAGACAATTCGAGACGAGCAAATGATGCTATATGAACAGATAGATGGTATCATGAATATTGATGTTTCCTGATGGAAACGTAGGGCACAAGGAGGGAATGTGGAAAAGTAAATTTTGCCATGTTATATGTGCCTACGTGTTCCCCATCCTATGCTATATGTGCATGATCGATATGCATGTATCCCCCTATAATCGATTAAAGACGCAATTATAGTTGTGTCCAACTCTAGTATGCCAGTTTCCAGTTCTCGTGAAAGCAACGAGTATTAGGCCTATGTTGCCACGTTTTCCAGTGTGCAAGTTAATTCATTGAATTGTCCCCGTTTCTAGGCCTCAAAAGGGCCCGGACACCAGATTCAAGCTCCAGTCTCCTGAACCCACTCCGAGGAGCGATACAGCCCCCACCTGCATCCCTGACCCTTCACTTACTTCCTGCCTCGCAGTGCCCGGCCCGGCCTGGCTCTGCCTGCCAGTCTGCCAAGAGTATGTTATGCTTCTAGTTATCAGTCCAGCCCTCCTTCTCTGCATTCCCAAGCAACTGAATCGCATCAATAGTTTCAGCCATGGTCTAGCCTTTCTGTCTCCATGTAAGAGAGTTACTGTATTAATATTCATAGAATATTCCTAGCACACGCAATACATGTAGAATTATGCATGCACCAGTCTTAGTGTCAAGTAGCCTTTGCCCTGATAACTTTTGTATTCTATCAACATGTACTCCAAACACCAGATACTAGATATGCCATAGGTACATGTCGTTCTGACACCGCAGACTTTTAGTCTCTTCTTCTAGCGCAGAAGTCATAGCCCCCAGTTCTCCCTGGTAACACGTCATTGCCCGTTTGCGCGCACCACTAGGTTAAAGGTCCCAGCTGCTCAGGTAGCCCCCTCCATGTTTCCGCCCCATTCATGACACTTCTGTGACGTCTACATCACATGTCTATGTATACGCCCTGTACACGCCTTCTTGTTACACCATTTTGTCCTTATCTTTCGCGACTGCTACGAGTTACGCCTACTGCTACGCCTACTGTATTGAATGTAATGTAATTGTTTTAGTATATATATACTGTGTACTGTTACTGAAAGCTGCCCATGCCCATCCCCATGCCATTCCCATTCCCTGGCAGCTGCCATCCAGTCTATTTCCATGCAGGCTATCCCGTTCCTGTCCCTTCCCTTATGCCTGATTAAAGCCTGTAAGACTCAGATACCTCGAATCCTGTCTCTTATTTATTGAGCTATCTGTTTTATTCACTGTATTCAAAAATAGTACCGGTAATTAATTATTTATTTACCACAGTAGTGCTCGGAATATATCCTCTGGGCCCTTTCTAAGTTTGCTTGTACTACCGCTGGGGACCACTTGCTGGTCACCGTCTTCTCTTTCCACGCCAAATTGTCCTTTGTGAATGGATCTCTTCCTCTAAGAATCTAGAAGGGACTGTACCCCGTTCCAGTGGGGGTGATGCGATAAGCCCAGATCATGTGCAACAGTTCCTTCTCCCAATCCTTCCCCATCATAATGGCTGCTTGAATGGAGCCCATCAATACCCTATTGAATCGTTCAACTTGTCCATTTCCTGCAGGATGGTATATGGACGTGTGTTTGGAGCAGACTCCATTCCTTTCCATGTACTTTACCCATTTGTCTGAAGTAAATTGGGGGCCATTGTCACTTAGTATAGATTTGGGAATGCCTTCCCTGAGGAATATGGTCGTAAGGAACTTTAGTATGGTGTCCGTGTCCATCTCTTCGTTGACATGTACTTCTGGCCACTTAGAGTATCTGTCCACCAGGACACATAGGTATTTCGGGGTACCTTGCTCGTCCAGGATGGGTCCCAAGATATCAATGGAGAGTTCTTTCCGTGGATTCTTCGGGGTGTCGAATTTTCCTAACGACGGCCTCAACGCTGTCCTGGTCTTGTCCGCTTGTTGACATTGGTTACACTCTCTTACGTGTCGTTCTGTTTGCGTGTCCATGCCTGGCCACCAGTAACCTTGTTTGGCTCTCAGTTTGGTCTTCCCAATCCCTAAATGGCCTTTGTGTAGTATTGTCAGTAGTCTTGGGACAAGTACTTCTGGGGGTATAACTTTGTCCCCTCGGTACATAAAGATTCCTTTGTCTCCAAGTAAGAGTTCTTCTCTTACTTCAAAGTACTTTCTCATGTCTCCATTCAGATGTCTCTTTTCCGGCCACCCTCCAGTGATGTATCCTTTCACCTTTTGGAGGCCCTTGTCTGTCTGATATGCTTCCGTCCATTCTTGGTTGCTTATTACCTTCTCCGGGTCTTCCATTAATGCCACCATTTCGTCACCTTCATCCTTCTCTTCATCCACCAACTCCATAGCTACTGCCCTGCTCAAATAATCGGTGACTTGGTTCCTGCTGCCCGGGATGTATTCTACATCATAGCGATACTCCAGCAGTTTTAGGGTCATTTTCGCTATTCTCGGGGTGGCACTCGCATGCCCACTGGACGTGAGGACCCGCACCAACGGCTTGTGGTCTGTTCTTAGATGGAATCTTGTGCCCCAAAGGAACTGGTGGAATCTTCCCATGGCCCAAACCACTGCCAGCATCTCCTTCTCAATGACACTGAATTTCTTTTCAGTGTCTGTCAGGGCCCTGGATGCAAAGCCGAGTGTCTCCATCGTTCCTCCACCTCTGTCTTGCATAAGGACTGCGCCCAGTCCCTTGTCACTGGCATCTGTCGTTACCACTGTTCGCCCCCTGTGGATCATACCCTTGGAGGGGTATGGCTTGGGTCACATCCTTCTTGACGCCTTCAAACTCCCTCTGAGTATCTTCTGTCCATGCGAACGTCGTCTTCTCTCTTGTCAACTGCCTCATATGGTGTGTTTTCGAAGCAAAATGCTGGATGAATTTGCTATAATACTCGGCCATGCCTAGGAACGACCTAACTTCCTATTTGCTGGTAGGCGGTGGGGCATCACATATTGCTCTTACATTCTCTTTTTTCGGTGTGATCCCTAGTTCACCAATTTCGTGTCCCAGATAAGTTGCGGATGCCATGCCTAGGTGGCATTTCTCCCACTCGGCAGTCAGTCCCTTGTCTTCCAGTACTTTCAATACTTTGGTCAGCTTGGCATCGTGGTCCCATTGATCAGTCCCCATGACCAAAATGTTCTCTTGGAAGTATTGGACCCCTCCATGTCCTTGAAGAGACAGTGCATACGTTTTTGAATGACCGCCGCTGCCGATGCTAGACCAAGGGGCATCCTGCAGAATTGATAGCATCCAAAGGGGGTGATGAACGATGTCAGTTTCCTGCTCTCAGGGTGTAATGCTATTTGGTGGTACGCCGATGTCAAGTCGATGGTTGAGTACCATTTCTTTCCTTTGGTCTTTGCTAGCATTTCCTCGATGCGGGGCAGCGGAAACTTCTCTACTACGATATTTTTGTTTAGTTCGCGAGGTCCACGCACAGCCAACCTTGCCGTTTGGTTTCATCACCACCACCAGGGGGGCCAGCCACTCCGCACATGTGATGGGTTCAATGATGCCGTTTCCTTCTAAGTCACGCAGCTCTTGCTGCACCGCTTCCCTCACAGCTATCGGTACATTTCTCACTTTATGTGACACCGGCGAGGCATCCACCTTGAGGATGATCTTGTGCGAAAATTTCTCTAATTTTCTGACTCTTCCTCCGAATACCTTGGGAAAGTCTCTCTTCCATTTCTCCATGTCTGGCCATGGTCTGGTTCCGTCAATAGTACCTGCACTGCTCTGCCGGGGTCCAACTTGATGCCCAAATCTCCTTGGTCCATCCAGCCCAACACCGATGGGCCTTTCTCCGTCACATATAGTTTGCAATCAGCGTTGCGTCCCCTGAATTCAAATGTTAATGGTCGGTAGCCTGCTATCGGAATGCGGTTTCCCAGGTATGTGACCGGTCTGATGTCCGGTGGTTCCAGATGCGGGCCTAGATGGGGCATGAATTTCTCTGTCCACACTGCCCTTTGTACTAACGTATACGGTGAGCCTGAGTCCACCACGATGCTTATCATCACGCCACCTATCAACATGTCCAGCACGGGCTTGTTTGATCTCCTAGTGCCCACACTCAAGACTTGTTCCTCGATGCACAGTATTTCATCCTCTTCCACTTGGCTTCTTCCTTCATCATCTCCCTGGTCCATGTCAACAAATTTCACTGTGTTGCGGGCCATTCTCTTCCGACAAACCTTTTCATAATGTCCCATCACTCCACAGAACATGCACTTAGCCCGGAAGGCCGGGCACCTCTTGTCATTCGCCTCATGGGCCCAGCTGCCGCATCGGTAGTATAATGTCTTACTTCCTTTCGTCTGCTTCCCTGGCGGTCCCGGCTTTCCTTGCCACTTGTTGGGTCCCTTGTAGGTCGAGCTCGTGTTCCTACTCCCGCCTTTTGGCTCTACGTCCCCTATTCTGTTGACCATGGGCTGTGCCGCCATTTCCCTTTTTGCCGCGTCTGCACATCTGCGTGCTAATTCTGCCTTCTTCACCATCGCAATCGCCTCTTTCAACGTAGTATCACCGCATGACCATAGCTTGTCCTGTACTGATTTCATCGTCGTGTGCATCACTATTTGGTCTTTGATGAAATCATCGTGGAGTCCGCCAAATTGAGACATGGACACCAACTTTTTCAGTGCCGCTACATATTCGTCGATCGATTCACCCTGTTCTTGCTTCCTCTGTTGGAAATTGTATATGTCTATCGATACACTGACCACCGGTCTGTAGTGTTCATCGAGCTCTTCGAGGGCGTGCGCATACACTTCGTCGTCACTCGATTGTCTCTGCTTGGGTACCAGGTTCTTGAACACCCTGATCCCCTCCGGGCCCAAGTTGTGCAACAAGATTATCCTTTTTCTGACGCTCGTGAAGGCCTCTTCATTCTCATCCTCCAGGACTTCAATGTAATTCGTGATGTATTCCTTCCACTCCTCCCACTTCACTAGGGGCTCTCCCGGTTTCGGTAGGAATGGAACCGTCGCCGTCACCGATGATGATTGAGCGCACATGGTTTCCCGCCTCTTTGGCGTGGCACTCTGGCTTTTGGGGCTGCCTGGTGCACTGTTCTCTTCTTCTTCGCCTGGTTGGTGCCGGGTATCTCCCTCTTCCCCACTGTCTGTGGTCCCTGGATCCGCCAGTGCTACTGTCCAGCCAGGTTCTCCAACAGGACGTGGCTCCTGTGTTGTTCTGTCATCCTTCTAGCACGTGGCCGGTCTCAGAGGTGCCCGTCGTGCCTCCGTGTGATGTCCAGATGAGCCTCTACCTGGTACAATTGCTGCTGCCGCGCTCTGTGTGCTTCCCTACGTGCTCCCCCTCTTGTCCAATGGTGCAGTGTGCAAAGTGGACTTCTCTGACCTGTAGGGGTGTAGTGGGGAGACGCTGAAGGTTGGTTTGTTCCTGTCCTTCTGGGTCCTCGCCGTTCTCCTGCTCACCTCGTTGCCATTGTAATGTTGCACAATTGTACATATGGACATAGGCCCTTATGGGTGGTGCCAAAGATATTTATTTATTAAATTGCGCACTAAGAGCGCCGAGCGTGTTAACAGTACACAGCTCCGGCGCCCGAATGACCGCGCTCGGGAAGCGCGATACCCAAGATGGCCGCTGTTCACGCTATGTCATTACGTAGCGTGAACGACTAGAGGGGCGACTCTACACTACGTGCCTCAGGTAAATTCAGCGTATTGGAATTAAAACAAAGATTAAAACGTTCATCGTCTGTAAAATTATTTAAAAAACACCAGTCTCCTCGCTTGTGTAGCTGATTGCATCCCAGTGCGCTGCTACCTATCGCTAAATCAATTTTGCAGACTTTATGCACCACATTCACCATATTTTCCTCTGTTTTATCCTTTGCAGACTTTGCACAACTTCCTAACATTCCATTAGTGCATGTCACCATTGACCCTTGAAGAGAAGAAGAGAAAGTTCACAATAGCCTCTTGTGTATTGATTCACCAACAGTGCAAATTACTATTTGGTATCTGATTAACTTAAACACTCCTTCAAACCTTTGTGTAACATCCTCATTAATACTGTTATGTTTCCTTTATTTTACCTTAAATCAACCTGTATTTACTTATACACAAACATGCTTTGGCACACATCGGGCCCAGATGTACTAAAACTTGGTACAGCACAATACAGCAAAATAACTTGCTGTGCTGCGCTGAGTCAAATCGAGAAGCAGGAATGCTCCATATTTGCTAATATATGGTGAATTCCTGCTCTCTCTCTGCATTACAAATGGGGGTGGTGATGGACGGAGCATCAGAACCAATCAAACACTCACACCCAGTCAACAGATCTGGGTTTGATCCATCACCGTTCTTTAGCCCACTCTGCCACCCCAGTTCAGACATGGCTATATGCAAATCAGTCTGACCCTGTTCCTCATGGGAACAGTCCAGCCCGAACTGCCAAGCCATGCCTTCCCTGGACCGGAAACAAGATTCCGAGGACCGGTTTCTGGCATTCCAGCCGTCTTCAGCCCGGCTTGCTTGAATCCAGTGGCAAAGTGAGCAAGGGACTCACGTCTGAGCATACCCTGCCACACTTATGGCGGCCAAAAACGGTACAAAAGGCGGTGGTGATGAACGGAGCATCAGAACCAATCAAACACTCACACCCAGTCAAAAGATCTGGGTTTGATCCATCACCCTTCTTTAGCCCACTCTGCCACCCCAGTTCAGACATGGCTATATCCATCACCACCCCCTTTTGAACCGCTTTGGCCGCCATAAGTGTGGCAGGGTATGCTCAGATGTGACTCCCTTGCTCACTTTGCCACTGGATTCAAGCAAGCCGGGCTGAAGACGGCTGGAATGCCAGAAACCGGTCCTCGGAAGCTTGTTTCCGGTCCAGGGAAGGCATGGCTTGGCAGTTCGGGCTGGACTGTTCCCATGAGGCATAGGGTCAGACTGATTTGCATATAGCCATGTCTGAACTGGGGTGGCAGAGTGGGCTAAAGAACGGTGATGGATCAAACCCAGATCCTTTGACTGGATGTGAGTGTTTGATTGGTTCAGATGCTCCGTCCATCACCACCCCCTTTTGAACCGCTTTGGCCGCCATAAGTGTGGCAGGGTATGCTCAGACGTGAGTCCCTTGCTCAATTTGCCACTGGATTCAAGCAAGCCGGGCTGAAGACGGCTGGAATGCCAGAAACCGGTCCTCGGAAGCTTGTTTCCAGTCCAGGGAAGGCATGGCTTGGCAGTTCGCGCTGGACTGTTCCCATGAGGCACAGGGTCAGACTGATTTGCATATAGCCATGTCTGAAGTGGGGTGGCAGAGTGGGCTAAAGAACGGTGATGGATCAAACCCAGATCCTTTGACTGGGTGTGAGTGTTTGATTGGTTCAGATGCTCCGTCCATCACCACCCCCTTTTGAACCTCTCTCTGCACTGGCGCACTATCTGCTGCTTAACGCCAATGTAAGCACTCTTGCAAAATGGCGCAAGGGATGCGTGCATTACAGGCAGAATGTATTTTTTGTGCAAAAAGGGACTCTTTTGTGAAATAAAGGGCACCTTTTTGGACAAAAAAAGTCATTTTCTTATTTCTATGTGTGCCGCAGATGTAGAAAGAGAAAATACGGAGAAGAAATAACAATCTTTTTTCAAATTATGCATTTGTTGAGATGGCATATCATATGACACATTCCCTGGTTTACTAGTCCTAACACATCTGGGAATGCAAAAAAAAACTATTGGTGGATGCATGGGATCACAAGTCATGCAAAGCCGAATTAACAGATGAAATTCCACTCCACCTGATTATAATTTGATTTCTATTTCCTCACCCATTTTTTACAGGTGCGGACAAACTATTCTAGATTATCCAGAAAAATCACATGAGACTTTTATAGCAACCAAATCTCATTCTCTTTTTTTACTGGTAGGGAGTATAAAATGCCTCCCCCTGCTAGTTAACAAAATTCTCTTTTTTCCCTACTACATAAAACCCCCAACCACCTCATCCCCTCCCTCACCCAGAGGACGATGGATACATTTAGAATCTGCTCAGAGCAGGGGGTGAATGTATGAAATAAATGCCACAAAATTAGGAATTCTGTGTGGTTTTATGACTGGCAAAATCGTTCCCACATGGTAATTCCCAATTCTAGAGAGTTTAACTCTGGTTAGAGTTATTGCACTTTAATGGTAGAGTCACAAGCAATTGTACAGTTACCCTAGCACCATTCAACTCACAATTAGAACCAAAGTATCATCCTTAAACAATATTTATTCATTTTGTGACTGAGAAAACCTCAACATTATCAGTAAATTTCCTTCCAGTTACTAGATAGTTTGCTCTCTAATAGATTACATTAGAAAGTATGTTTGTTGCATACACTTATCGAAGGTCTATGCAAGAAAGATGTGTGGATTGTCAGTCTGCTGTATGATTTGATTACAAGAAGATGGTAGGCTGGGTACTTTTTAATTCTTCTTATCTGACAATTTAAGTAATAAAATAATTTTTGATAGCTTGAGGGGACAGCATGCTGCATATCACACTGGCCCCGAAAAATTATTGTGTTAATGTGTGCAATTCTGATATTCCTTTTCTTTATATTTATGAAAAGGGCTACATATTAGGTTTAATGAGATGGTGTCACCAGGGAATGAGGGAAAGTATGACCACTTTGAGTTGTAAGACATACAACCGCCAGTGTATGACAACCTAAATGTGTTGGATGAGACAGAAAGTGATGCAATAGTTTGGGGGTTTATTATTGGTATAATCATAAGAGGGGGTTTATATGGAAGGTATTCGATATTTGAATGATATATGTGTGTTAACATGGAGTTATTGCAATGGGAACTAAATTGTTACATGTTTTTTATTATATTTAATACGATTTAGTGATGATGACAATCACAAACAGTAAGCCAAGAACTTAACATATTAACGTTGAGATGACAAAAAGGGGAAGTAGGCAGCAAAACAGATTAGAAAGCTCTTTTCATTTTTATAATATCATAGGGGGAGTCGGGAGAGGGAACATAATATAAATCAACAACTGAAGATCGAGTTTCAATATCAGTACAAGCTACTGAAGAATAAGGAAATAATCAAAACACCTAAAAAACGATTCATTGATGGAAAACAGTATAAAGAAAAAAAGCAGAGATAATTAAAATCTATGGAGGTTGAAAACTCTCAGGACTAGCATGTGATACAAGTTCATAAGTCTTTATTTCGAATAAAATTCATAAAAGACCACAGAGTAAAAACATTTACAAAGTATCAACATTTGTTACGTATTCCAAGGAACCCCAAGTATAAAAAGATAGATAGCCCGTGGGCAACATACAAAATTTAAAAACAGTTTAAAAGCAAGTTAATCAAAGCGGGGTTACACATTCTTTGCACGAATCAGCCACATCCACCCCAGAAATTTAGCAACACAAATCACAGTTTTTTCATTGCGCATGTCGCGTAATTTCAACAGGGCAGTGCGATTCTCCACACAATTTAAAGTTTTACAAATTGGTTGCAGCCATTTTAGTCGAGGCAATCGATATGCTGGGCAAGCAAAAAATATATGGCCAATACTCTCAACCTGATCAGAGCAAAAAGGACACTTGGAGGTAGAAAGCTTTGTCCATTTTGCAGTAAAGGAATTGATCGGCAACGTTCCCACCCGAAACTGAAAGTACAGCTTACGGTCAAGGGATTTGCATATCAAATCCCAAAAAGGCTCAAGGGATGGTGTAATCTTATTTGTTAGGAATAATCCCGTTAGGCTATTTTCTGATGAGAGTAGAACCAGTGCAGATTTCTTTGCAGCCCAAAATAGCTCTTTAAATTCCACTTTGGAAGGGAACCTAGCACGTTCCGGATGTGACCATAATTCAGAAAGGCCCATGGAGTGCAGAATCTGTTTGACCTCCCGCAACCAAGGGATTTTCATGGCACCCCACAATGATCTAATTTCGCACAATTCGTGGGCAAAGAGGCTGAGCTCTTGAGTCGTCCAGAGTCGTCGCCAAAAAGCGACAAGCCGATACTGTGCCATCTCATCCAGGGGTCTACAGCCTAAATCCAAAAGCAGTGGTTTTATGGGTGTTGATTGCGGAAGCCCAACTAGACTCCGAAGGAACCTATTCTGTGCTATGCTCAATGTTGTCAAGCTTTTGTAGCCCCAAATGTCCGCACCGTACAAGGTGGCTGCATTGACCTTGGCCTCATAGATTTTTAACGCTGGTGTAATGCGTTTTGTCAAGGTTTTTTTTTGTTCCCTTAGCAAGCAGCCAGTAAGGCGGACAAATTTCAGAATTAAAATCTCCAACTGTGGATTCCAGTTTAGTTGATGGTCCAAAGTCACGCCTAGATAGGTCATGACTTTGACCTGTTCAATGGGGACACCTCCTAATAAAAATGAACTTGTAATTTGTTTGTTTTTGTTAAATACCATAAATTTGGTTTTATCAGCGTTGATCTGAAGGTCGTTTTCGGTGCAAAATACTGCAAATCTATTTAAAGCTGCCTGAAGGCCACTTCGAGTCCTAGAAAGGAGCAAGGTATCATCGGCAAATATTAGCATGGGGTACTTGGCCCCCCCCAGGGTGGGTGCATCAGTTTGTGTTTCATTAAAGAAAGCAACCACCCGATTAATAAACAGGAGGAACAGCGTAGGTGCCAACACACAACCCTGCCGAACCCCACGTTCGACAGGGAAGTTAGCGGTTACCTGGCCCTGCTTCCCCCATCTTACACGGGCAAAATTATCCTCGTGTAGACGCCTAACCAGCTCTAAAAGTTCAGGTGGAAAGCCCATAAGTCTAAGGGCATCCCATAACTTGGCCCTCGGAACCAAGTCGAAAGCCGACCTGAGATCAACAAAGGCGGCGTACATGACACCTCCGCCCAAAAGGACCACCTTCCAATATAACATTGTAAGGCGAAACACCTGATCTAGGGTGCTAGTACCAGATCTAAACCCTGCTTGCATAGGGGAGAGTATGTTATTCTGCTCCATCCACCCCTGAATTCTAGCTAGGGCCATTCTTGAAACCACTTTCTGAATAGTATCGATCAAACTAATGGGGCGATAGTTTTTCGGAGAAGATCGATCCCCTTTCTTGTGTACAGGAAGTATTTCGGCCCCCTTCCAGGATTGTGGCACCCTAGCTCCCGCTGCAATAGAATTTGCTAAAATTGTTATATAGGGGACCCAAAGATCTAAGTTTGATTTAAAAAGATCTGCAGGAACAGCATCTATGCCTGGGGCTTTCCCGGACTGGACTAAGCGTAAAGCATGTTCAGTATCTGAGGTGCAGAAATTAAGGCCATCCCCGTAAACTACTGGTGAAGTCCCCACTACAGACTCAGCACCTAAATGAACAATATTAGGATCCTTAAATTGAGAGGAAAAAAATTCCACCCAATCAGCAGAAGAAACATAATTTTCCGGAGTAAGTGAGTCAGAACCCCGACCCCACCTAACCAACTCCCAAAACTTAATCTGGTTAGACGATTCACAGGCTTTAAGGAGTTCCAGCCAATATGAATCGTCCCATTCCCTTTTGGCTTCCCAAATAATATGTTTATAAGCCTGTCGCGCTGTCCTAATTTCTAAGGTGTTTCTGGATTTAACAGCAGCGATTAGGATACTGTGTGCTTCTCTACAATTTTTATTGTACCAACCTTTGGGTTGCTTCACTTTCTGTTTTCTGTATGGCCTCGTAAGCAGTTCTTTAATGGCCACGAAACATGCCTCGTGAAGATCAACAATAGTGGGCTTGGCCCTATCATCAGGTGAAGATGCAAGCATCTTGTCTCTGGTTTCGAGGACAAGTTTTTCTATTTGGCTGACAAGTTCCTGATTGACTATGACCCTCGGCCATTGGACCCGTCTTCTATTGTCACTCAAAACTAGTTCTGATGTAATGCAAGCTGTTTCTACCTGGGAGGGCACTAAACCCGGGACCTTAAAGACAAATAAGAGCGGATCATGGTCACTCTCTGGCCTAGTTTCAATTGACATGTCCACTACTGTGTCCCAGGAATCAATATTGACCAAAATATAGTCAATACGACTCACCCCAAGCCCATTATTAAAGGTTGGATTGCCCACCTTATCAGATAGGCAACGCCCATTCACCGCCCGGAACCCCCATTCCAGATAGAGTCCAAGCCAGTGAAAGGCAGCCTCCGTACCCCTAGCTCCCTTGGTTATAGCCAACGGGGGAATGTTCCAGACGATATCATCCTCCAACCCTATATCCTCAACAAGATTCATAATAGGTTCGAATGTGCAGTTCAAGTCGCCAGCCACTAAAACGAGCTGGTCACTTTTCTGCTCATTTAGGAGGGCTTCCAGGTCATTAAGGATGGGTTGCTTTTTGCCACCCTGACAACCCCGGGCATAGATATTGATTAAGAGAATATCCTTGCAATTCTCCTTACTTAATAATAAACAAAGGAGATCGGGGTTCTTCACCTGGATTTCCCTCACGCTGAATCCAAGTGAGCTATTTATCCATATGGTTAACCCACCTGATGGCCTACCCCTGAGACCCTGCAAAGCAGGTGTATAAAAGTTAAGAAAACCTACTCTAAACAGGGGATCAACTGACCAGGTTTCCTGGAAGACGATGATATCGTTAGTAGTGATGAAATCGACCCAATCATCGTTATCCAGGCGACCCCTTAAACCTGCTATATTCCAGGAGGCCATTTTAATTACATTCGCTGGATTACTAAGGCTGGGGGTCTCAATATGTCCCGGAACTCCTGACTCAATCAGAATTCGATCACCAACAATGTCCACTATAGGTAGTAAACCCGATGGCGACATAGAACAATCTATACTGGGTGATACCCGGGGGGGCAAGGTGAGATCAACTGGATGTTTTAGAGCGACCCCCCCCCCATGTCAGTCGACCTCATCTAAACAGCCAAACATGTTAAAAGTAGGCACACCTTGCCACCCAGTATTCTGTCTGGGCCCACCATATCCAAAACCTCTATGCCTGGGCTATTGGATTGTCGTCCAAGACCCTCCCATGTCAAATTGCCATTGAGGGGGATAAAAGAAAGTGAGGGGTCTAGCAACGATTGACTGATCACCTTCGCAAGAGGCCCATGAGCAAAGGTGCTGTGCTGTGTTGGGATCAGCAAATGACACCACTATACAGTCACCAGTAATGTTTTTATGAGTGCGCCCAACCCATGGTACTCTTCGCACCATTAAAACCTGGCTTCTTAGGTGACTAGGTAACTGTCTATTCTTATTTAGCCAGTGAATGACCTTATTTTTAAGAGACCAAGGGTCCTCTTTTGATTGATGATCAAGAGTAGGTACACCGGTTAGTATGATGACATATGAACTGGCCTCTGGAGGTAGATCGATATAGCCACCACGAAAATTTGGTCGACTAGATTCTAAGGGTGGCCGGTTCTTGTTAATCAAGTGATTAGAACGTTGTGCATCAGGTTGTTGCCTAGGTTTAGGACATGTTGTGTTCTGTAGTGAGCTAATGTGAGCCTTCGCCTTTGGTGGGATTATAGTTTTATCAGGGCAAGCTTGTTGTGTGCGTTTAGATGGTATTAAGCCCCGAGGCAGGGAACAAAGGCTAAGATTGGACGAGTTGATGGCACTATCCCCAACTATTGCACGAGGTTTTGGTACAGGTTTGGAGTTTGTGGTGGGGTGGGCCGGGGGGTCTACCGCTGATGGCTGTAATGTCAGGCTCTCATCCTGTGTGACCCTAGCTTCCATTTGCTTAAGACTAAGGCTGGCCAGTGTAACTATAGTTTTATCCATTTCTAGCAAATGATTTTCCATGCGGCAAAGTCTCAGTTCTAGGGGATTAAGTAACTTTTTGAGTGTGTCCCAAACTGTTTGTAAAAATTCCTCGTCCCTCCTTATGTCCCCCTCAACCTCACTCAATCTACACTCATTTGGTACTGTTTTATGGTTGTCCTGGGAATTTTCCACTAAGGATTCAAACTCAACATCACTAGGGACAAGACTAATATCACTACTCGCTGGTGCTGAGACAACATTATCTTTTACATCCCCGAACCCTGGTGTACCCAATGGTCGTCGATTATTAAAAAATTGGGAACGGGCAATCCTTGCCTTTTTACGAGCAAAGGTAGACCTTGCCAGAATTTTTTTCCGCTGGAGGGCAGCCTTTCTAGCGATAGCAGCGGTCTTGGGCATAACGGTTTTTCCTGGTGATCTTTTCCCTGCCACAAACATAGACGGTACAGGCACCTCTAAAGCAGGTGGAATAGGAACCTTGACTTGCTTAAGGGGAGATGTGGGAGGCGGGTGATGCATATCAGCCATAATAATCAAGGGGCGTGGACCATCTGTACGCTCGGGAGTTAGTGCTAAGGCCAACTTGCCTAAGGACGATTTCTTAGAAGAAACAATGTCCATAGACAATTTACGCGCAGCATCTAATTCAAGGGAAACCATGTGCTGCATTTTGTTTATTCCTGCATCAATTGCCTGGTTAGTCTTCGTAAGGAAATCATCCAAAGTCCCACTAGGTTTTTTAAGACCCATGGCAGTTTTGCTCCGACTACCCCGTGAACACATCGTTGACACAGCAGAGCACAAAATGAGGTTAACACAAGTAACAGTAAGGGTGATGTAGAGAACCCAAGGGGAATGGCCCAGCCCAGACCTCTAAGACCTCGAACGGCCTCAAACGGCCCGCTCTTAGCCCGGTCTTCGCCCCGGCGCTGCGGGAGTTTAGAAATGTTATATGGGCGTTACAAAAGTCGGGGGGCGGGCCGGCAGGGAGAGCGGACCGGATGCTCTTCCCCGGTCTCGCAGGGACTCCTGGTAATCCGAGTCCCCGCACGCTCGCAGCCCCGCCGAGCCTCTCACCCTAAGCCGCCTTGAAGCCCTCAATGAACAGCTGGCGCTTGGAACAGCGCGACGCGGCACCCGCGGAGCGGGTGCGGCGAGAGGTGGGTGTAAGGGCTGCTGGGTCCGCTGTCCTGACGCCGCAGGATTTCAAAGTGCCTTCGTGCGTTAGTTCCAGAAAGGATAGGTGTCCCAGTGAAGAAGGGTTAAAGGAGCCTTAAGTAACTGCAAAAGGCGGGAGGCGGGCCGGCAGGGAGAGCGGACCGGATGCTCTTCCCCGGTCTCGCAGGGACTCCTGGTAATCCGAGTCCCCGCACGCTCGCAGCCCCGCCGAGCCTCTCACCCTAAGCCGCCTTGAAGCCCTCAATGAACAGCTGGCGCTTGGAACAGCGCGACGCGGCACCCGCGGACCGGGTGCGGCGAGAGGTGGGTGTAAGGGCTGCTGGGTCCGCTGTCCTGACGCCGCAGGATTTCAAAGTGCCTTCGTGCGTTAGTTCCAGAAAGGATAGGTGATACACAAATTATTGTAACCTTATTTAAATAGTTAGTTCATGGTAACCAAAATACATCCCTGGTTTTAAAGAGGAGGCAAAATCAGTGTCTAATTGGTGATAGTGACAAACATTATTCTACCAAGACTTAACTGAGAAATTAGTATTATTTCCAGTTTAGTGAAATTTGCTGAAAGGCTAAGGCTATCATCAGGTCAAATAATCCTTTTTCATGTAGAAGTAATCCCAACGACTTTGATAAACTTCCTATAAATAGAATAACATTCAATAGAAGTGTATGCTAATTAAAGATAATTGAAATAAGAGACCAGATATTCTTTCAAATGGAGGCAACTGCAGGGCAGGTGAACAGGAGATGAATGGAATCACCTACGGAGCCACAGGCAGGCAGAATGCGGTGGGCGAGGGTGCAGATTTGATGAAAGTGTGACTACAAGCGCCCTCCCCTCCTGTGCAGAGCTCATGGGGTCAAATGTAGGCAGTAATTAAATTATATTGGAGCATCATACCAATTAGGTATTGTATTACGCATGGTATTTATACCTTGATATATGCTGAGTAATACATCAGGCATTACTTATGAGTAGTATTAGGGATAAATTTAGCCTTGCCTGATAAAAAGCCACAGGGGTAAGGCTTGAAACATGTAGACCCGGGAGTTACACATACATTACTCTGTGCACCTCCCTAAACCCCTCTTTTTAACAATTTCAGCCACAGGATTCAATAAAGTTTAGGTTCCAAGTCGCCAGATATTTTTTTTTACTATCTCTCCGACCCTCCCACTATTACTTTAGCAATATAGCCCACAACTTCCAAAAAGTGCTCCCACGTCTCCGTCGGTCATAGCATGCCCGTCCAGCAGCGGGGCAGGAAGAACCCAATGATGAAGCATGCCACCAAGGCACCTTTTTGTGGGTGAGGTTTATTTTAAGGAAATGTATCATTTTCCGGAGGGATCACCAACACGTCTGAAAGGATATTTTCAGTCCTTTTCCTAGTGGACTTCCTTTGGTTGTTTGGATGAATCCAATCAGCCAAGGGAAAGTCACAAGACAAACAAGTCTTATTATTAGTGTGCGTAATGGATATTGGAGTAAAGTATAGTGTATGATATAAGAAAAACATGGATTGAGAGGTGAAAGCGGATCTAGAGATCTTCAAAGATCTATTCCAGATCTTGTTCTAGAAATTGGTTCCTCAAACACATCCCAAATCTGTCTCCCAGGTGAGTTCCAATTTAAATTTAGGACGATCAGAGGATGGGGTAAGAAGATGTTTATAGATAAGGGATTCTTTGGGAAGTACCAATAAAATTCTAAGAAGCGTATCTTCTGCAGGTGTAACAACATTTGGAGGAAGAGTATAAAAACATCTAGAATTATTCCCATAAGGATTGAGAATTTGTGCCAAAATGAGCGAGTACACTTAAAGGAAGCCTAAAATTTAGGGAAAGAACACAGAGTTGTACCCTCAAACACATCTCGAAACCAAATGATTCCCCTAGATCTCCAGCATTTCCAATAAAGAGGTCTATTATTAATGGTAATGAGACGATTGTACCAAAGAGGAGACTGTAAGAGGGAGTCTCTAGAAGTGATCTTCGATTGACAATGAGGTCTTAATATTGCACAAGATTGTTTGTACAGTGGGAGGGAAGTAATATTAACCTTTATAGTAAAGGTAAGAACTTCCTTCACAGAGAAGGGTGCGAGTAGAGACGGCTCAACCCATAATGGTTTAAAGAGGAGGGGTTAGTAAGAAACACTTAGCAGCTAGCCTAATACAAAAGGCCTTATGATAGAGCCCAAAGTTGAAAACATTGACTCCTCCATTAGATTTAGGTTTCCTAAGCTGTGACAAGGAAAATCTAGATTTCTTAACATTCCATAAAAATTTGGACAGGAGGGAATCAATTTTCTTAAAATAAATAGACGGAATATGAATGGGACTCATATAGAAGATAGACAGCAGAAGGGGCGTAATCATCATTTTATTAGAATCGAGACAACCACACCATGAAAGGAATGAATGATTCCAGGAAGAAAGAAGATTCAAAATACCATCCAGTCCTTCCTCCATGTTAATTCTACCTGAGTCTGATATAAAATTGTTGAACCAAATGCCTAAGTACTTGATTCTAGAACTATTCCATTGGAAATTAGCAGGCCTGGGCGGAGTTCACAAAGTTTCACATTGCGGAATTCGCAGGAGTTGCCAGAAAACTCCGAAAAATTCCAGAGAGTTCCCTAGGCAGGTGGAGTATTGAGCTTGCTACTAAATTTAAATCACCTGATTCCACACACACACATAAAGCATTTTTAAATGTGGCAGATACTGAATTACTTATAAAGTTTTCCCCCTGTGCAGCTAAAGATAGCTCTATTTAATTAGCCTGTCAAAGCAAAGGCAAAGTGAGACCCCGTCACTGAGCGCAAGTGGCCACCAACAATTTTGAGAGATTCAAAGGCAGCTTATCTGAATGGGTGCATGAGACCAGTGCACTCCCAAGTGACCCCCCCCCAGTAACATATGAACGATACCTGAAATGTGGGACCGCCTGTGAGACTGTTGTGTTACTATCTAGGACCCTAATTCGATATTCCCGATTTATGCCCTTATATGGCTATAATAAATAATACCCTTATATAGGCATAAGAATCATATCCATATTTAGTAATAGCCCATGCAGTCCAAATACGGCAAGGCTACTCCCCTAGACTCCTAGAAAGTACAACGCGTTCTTTAAACAAACCAAGCCTCCAGCAGCCCGGGAAATCCCCCTGCTCTTGTTTTGATTTGCACAAGAACTCCTAGAGTCAGAAAGAACTGTTAGTTCCTGGTGACGTCTTATGTCCAACCTTAAGTCAAACCCGGCACCTTTCAGGTATAAATATACCAACGTTGTCTTAAG
The DNA here is from genome assembly GCF_964261635.1 of Lissotriton helveticus. Taxonomy (NCBI): domain Eukaryota; kingdom Metazoa; phylum Chordata; class Amphibia; order Caudata; family Salamandridae; genus Lissotriton; species Lissotriton helveticus. Next base: position 777,102,265 of record NC_136063.1, on the reverse strand, counting down.
CAAACACACGGTGGTTTGGAGAAGAGTGGCCATCTACTTGCCCGGAAGCCCAGCTGATGCGAGAGCCGAAGGAAGCCGCCCCTCCCTTTTGACGCACTGAGAAAGACGCTGTCTTTTTCTCCAGCCGAGAAAATCCAGCTCCGGTGTTTCCAGTCACCCTTGCGGGTTGCTGGGATATCGAGTCCTGAGAGAGAGATACAAGACCTCCTTCATTCTAAGAACCAAGGTACGGAGCTGACTAAACCCTTAAGAGATTTCTTGATTCAGATCCTTGGCAAAAAAAAACAACTTAACTTAAACTGCAATTTACTTACTCCTTCCCACGTATTAGGCTTAGGTCAGGTACACCGGGGTAGGCGTAGATTAGAAGCACCAGTTGAGTACGTTAGTCAATGTTTTTATGTATGTAAGAAACCATATCAATGCTTTTACAGTATTATTTCATAATACTCCTTTTACTGTACGCACTTTACTTTATAATAAGTATTGCAATTGTGGCAATTCATTTCTCTTGCATGAGAAAAAAGACTGCTCAATAAATAACACCTTTTATTGAAAACGCCCGTCTCTCTATTTCTCTGCACTCTGGTGAAACTAAGGATGCACGATTAACTGAGTGAAATAGTTGTCTATTGTTTTCACACGACTCTAGAGATACACTCTTTATTCTGAGGGAGCAAAGTTGTCATGTGTGGGATTTCCGGTAAGCCAGGCGGGTCCGGGTCCCCCTCGTTACATCATGTTATATGGTTGTCAGAAGCTAATCCCTTCCTGTCTATCCAGGGAAGTTAAACTCCTCCTTGTTTACTCGAGAAAGTTTCTAGTGACCCCTGAGCTAGCTGGCAAAACTAATTAAGTCTAATATAGTCAGTAGAGACCTGGTCGACCTCAGTCCTACGTCTACACTACTACTGTTTATATAATTCCAATGCGCAGAGCCTATTAGGAATATAGGAACTACACTACAAGACAGCTTCTCACTTTTAATGGTCAGAGAGGTGTGCTGCATTGGCTCTGCAGACCCGCTCTCTGCCTCCACCGGTGTACTGCCATGGGAGAGATGGGGCTGCTTTGGCTCCGCAGGCCTGATATGGGCTTCAACTGTTGTACTCCCACAGGAGAGGAGGGGGCTGCCTCAGCTCTGCATGCCCACTTTGTGGCTCGGCTGGTGTACTTCCACAGGAGGGAAGGGGGCTGCCTCAGCTCTGCCGGCCCTCTCTGTGCCTCAGCCGGTGTACTCCCACAGGAAATGAAGGGGCTGCCTCAGCTTCGCAGGCCTGCTTTGTGCCTCAGCCAGTGTGTACATACATAGAGAGGAAGGAGTTGCCTCCAGTTGCATACCTCATGGCCTCTCCACTCACCATTGACATACAATTCAGCTCCTGCTCGCAGTGCTTGACCAAGCGGCTCTTCATAGCCCAGCTGACATTGGTGCTTTCTGCGCAAGTCTTTGTCACGCGCCTTTCAATTGGATCAGTAGGCAGAAGACGTTTGGTCTGCAATTTGGTCATCACGGGACATCACCAGAGGATGCCTTTACATTAAATACACTTGTGCACAACATTAGGTGAGCCTCGTGGACAGTTCTGGACAGTTTTTTACCTAATTTCAAGCTCGAAGCAAATCGTGTCGTAAAATTCTGCAAACTCCACCTGTGGAGCAGAGTTTGCCGCCCACTCCTAGAAATTAGTTGAATCAAAGTGATGTGTTAAACAGAATTTGGTAATGGGAAGAATTTCTGTATTGTCAGAATTTATTTTGTACCCTGAAGCTAGGGAAAAATCTGAGATTTCTTTCAATAAAGGAGGAATAGAAATTTCAGGATTAGATATAAAAAGCTACATATCGTCCACATAGGCGTAAATTTAAAATGTTGATCTTAGTAAAGAAATCCAGATATCGAAGCGTTCTGGCAGATATGAGATAGAAAGGGCTCTAGCGATTAATAAATAAAAGGGGAGATTAAGGGCATCCTTGACGCACACCACGTTTCAATAGAAAGAATTGAGAGAGAAGACCATTAACTTTTACAGAAGCCACAGGAATCATATATAGTAAAGAGACAAGGGAAATAAATTTAAGACCAAAACCGTGCCAATGAAGAGCTTTAAATAAGAAGGACCAATCTACTCTATCAAAAGCTTTCTCCGCATCAATAGAAACTGCAGCTAAAGAGGGTTGGAGCCTTATTCAAAACATTAAGTAGTACCGGGATTTATCTGATGTTAGTCTACCTTTGAAAAAAGCCACACTGTTCTAGACCAATAAAATTTGGCAGGAGAGGTTCAAGATGTAGAACGAGTAATTTGGAAAATAAATTATAATCAACATTTACAAGGGAAATAGGGTGGTCATTTTTACCTTACATAAGATCCCGACCATTCTTAATATTAAACAGATTGTAGCTTTCTAAAAGGTGCCATCTGCTTTGCCAGTATTACAGAAGTATTGAAAAAATGCAAGAGTTTCGGAAGCAGTAGGTTCAAAATAGGAAGATAAAATACCGTAACTCCATCTGGGCCTTGAGTTTTTTTTTTTTAAAGAGACTTAAAAATTTAAATAATTCCAGGATCGATATATCAGATTCCAGAGATGAAAAGTCAAGATTAGCATGACTAGGAGGGGAAACGCAGCCAAGATAAGAATCAATCGAGAAGATGGAAGTAAGAGATTCTGGAGTGTATAGATATTTATAAAATTCCGTAAGTTCGTCTAGGATGTCCTGGTCTTTAAAAAGATGTTTCCTATCCAATGAGTGAACGGAGTCAATCAGTACCTGTTCTTTCCAAGAATTGTGATAATTAGCCAGAAGTTTCCCAACTTTATTACATACACCATATTAATGAGTACTACTATAAAGTAGAATAGATGAGGCATTTTCCGTAGTGCTTTGTTAAAATCTAACTTCGCATGAACAATATCTGGTAAGGCGGAATCAGATGAAGAAGAGTAAAACTGTTGTTCTACGCATTTAATGTTAGCTGATAACGTTCTATGATGATTAAGTGATTTGCTCTTTTTTTTGGAGACAAAGTCTAATATAAAGCCACAAGCAGTAGCCTTAAATGCAACCCATACCAATGCAGAGGAGGTGTCTGGATTTGTATTTAAAGAAAAAAGTTCCTCAGCAAAGGAGATAAAAGAGGAAGAAAAAAAAGGGTCCTGCCGAATAGAGTTATTAAATCGTTATCTAGAAGATTTAGGTTGCAGAGGAATCAAATTCAAATCGACAATAATCGGGGCATGATCAGAGATCACTATCGGTTCAATTGAGAAAGATATGAGATTTTGAGATAAAAGATTTGGAGAGAATGATATAACTTAATCGAGACAGGGAACCATGCAGGGAAGAGAAATAGAAAAATCTGTTTTATCTGGATTACATAGTCTCCAGGCATCCGCCAAGTGAGTCTGTGTGATTGTAGTATGGATTTGCTTATGAGTTTTATGAGGGACAAGGAGAATTTGGGATTGGCAGTCAATAATGGATCAATAATCTGACATCTATAACAAAAAAATCATCTTTATTTTGAATTCACATTTTTGTAACTTTAGGCCAAAAGGAATAATCTGGTTGAGAAGGACCATAAACATTGAGTACAGTTAAATGTATATTATTAATTAATAACATAACCATTGACCATCTATCCTCTGAGTCCATATCTTGAGAGGTAACAGAACATTTCAACTTTTTATGACATTAAAATAATTATGCCATTGTTCTTAGTAATCGTAGAAGATACTAAGACTAAACCAACCCAATTTTGTTTGAGTTTCAAAGCCTCTGTTTCTAACAAATGGGTTTCTTGCAACATAACTAAGTCAGGATTCCATGAGGCTAAATGGGATAATATTCTCTGTCTCTTTATAGGGTTAATAACACCTTTCAGATTGCATGGAACAACTCTAAATTAAGAGAGTACAAATTAGATATGAAATGACACGATCAACAGTAATGAAGAAATAGTAACAAAATAGTGAGGGGAAGGATGCGTAGTAGAAAAAATACAGTATGAACAATGAGAGAAAAATTAGAGAAGAGGAATAGTAGGCAGAAAAACGAAACAGGTAAGATACAGAGAGAAGACAGTGCATGTCAAAAAAAAATGACGACTGAGATATGTACCTTCGAATAGGAATAAACAAAGAACAAGGACTGGTGACAGACAATAAAGATGGCACAACCAACAGAGGGAAAAACGCACCATGTCGGAAAAGCTAGATGAAACAGGAAACGGAGATGTGTGTAATCCACATTATTAACAAATGAAGATAACTTAGTACATAATTAACTGTCAACAAAAAACCTCTAAAGAAAGTACAAATGTGAAACAGGTGAAAAAATAATCGAGGCAGTTACATAAAAGTCAAGGTATAAAGGAAGGACCAGCATTTCTCATTGGTCATTTCAATAAACTTTATTTCGGTCAATATGAACTCAAAAGTACAATCACAATACATACAAGTACATTTAAAAAAAATTGCATCAAAAGACAATTACATGTAATTAAAAGAGATAGAAAAATCAATATAAACATTATTGGCTCGCATAAAAGATAAGAGGATTCCACACACTTTTCAACAAGGCCTACAACTCTAAATTGGGACACAACGAGTGACAAAAGAAACAGAGATCACAGAGGGTTATTCTAGGCTGGAGACAAGGGTTCACCTTTGGAAAGTGCATAGTGCAAGTAAATAAATAAGTTAGAAAAAAAAAGATTCGTAAAAGGGATGACCAACATTCTTCCCATACAACAAATGATTTAGTCCTGACACTGGAATTCCCAAAAACTACAGGATACTTCTAAGTTTTTACAAGAAATATAGAAGTAAGCTAACAAGTTACCATTTCCCTGTAGCCTGACTGTGGTGCCAGTGAATAGACTCTCTTCGGTCCAATCAAAATGTCAAGACCAAATTAGAAACCATCCGAGGCAACCACGGAACGATATTAATCCCGGCTATTTAAAAGTAAAATTAATACTTTTTCCTCCGTAAGGAGATCCTGACACTTCTTAGGGTGTTTTTATAAAAATCCTACGGGTACACCACATGGAAAATAGGGAACCTGCAACTGAGTAAACGATCGGGTACTGGTATCAAGCTTCAGTATCCTGAACGCCTCAGAGCAGCGTCTAGTTCCAAAGTTCATACAAATCTGCACTAGCCATCGTTTTCTTGCTTTATAGTAGCCAGGGCAGCTAACAAACACGTGCAGTACTGACCCTTCAGGGCAATCACATGACCGGCAATACAAAGCTTGCAAACCCCTCCATTTATATGTAAAATAGCGGAGCGGGAGAACCCCATGCCTGAACTGGAGGTAAAGCTTTTTAGCGGCTGCTGGTTTAATATCATCTAGAGCCGGCTCAAAGCAAAACCTATCTTTAATTACTAAAAATGCTGAGGTTAGTTTGCCTATTCGAGGGTAGCTATGTATCTGTGCCATTCTATACTCCTCATAATGGCCCTTCAACTGTTTCCTAGGTATTGCTGAACAGGCAGACTCAGGATCAACCCAGAGTTCCTCCAGTCCCATGCTGGTTAGCATGTGTTTAATGTGTGCTAGCCATGGCAATTTAACATACCCCCACAGGTTCATTACTTCTGATAGTTCCTCCCTAAATGATAAGATTTCAGGGGTGGTCCACAGGCGGCGCCAGTACATTAAGGGTTTGAGGGTTGATACTTCTGCGTTCGCCATTAGCCCCAAGTCTAATTGGAGCGGGATTAGCGGGGTGCTCCGTGGGAGTTTTAACAACTGTCTGAGGTAGTGATTTTCGACCTGCGATAAATTCTCAAGATTAGAGTGACCCCAAATTTCAGTGTCATATAGCGCCCCTCCCCGAGCTTGAGCCTTAATTTCAATAGCTGGACTGATAGGTTTCTGACTAGACTTGCAGAAAACCTTCATGATGCCACCTGATGATTGAGCTAGTTTTAAAGAAGACTTCATAATGTATGCCCCCCAATCCATGGTATCTGTAATGGTGATGCGGAGATATACAAAAGAGGAAACAAAAGAGGAGACTCTTTCGAGGGGTTTACCATTTAATAAGGGGTTTGAGCGTGTACATTTTGGGCTATTAAATGCCATAAATGTGGTTTAATGTAGATTAATTTCTAGTCCTCTTTCACTACAGAATACTTCAAATTTATTAAGAACCCTCTGTATCACCATAGGTGATTTAGATACTAATAAAGTATCATTGGCAAACATCATTGCTGGGATTATACGGGAGGCTAACTTAGAAATGAAATGAAATTAAATGAAAAATTACACTTGTATAGCGCATAACTGCCCTGAGTCCTCGCAGCGCTTGATGACTAAATTGCTTAGTGCGGGCTCAAGGCAGATCAGTAGGATTTGGCGAACAAGTGCGTTTTCAGAGCTTTTCTGAAAGACAAAAGATTACTGTTTCCTCGAATGGAGAGGGGTAGGGCGTTCCAGAGTCTGGCCGCCGAATGGGAAAAGGAGCGGCCGCCCCAGCGGGCTCTCTTAATTTTAAGAGAGGTAGCCAGCTGCAGGGTGCCAGAGCGAAGGGGGCGAGATGGAACATAAGGCGTAACCATGGAATGCAGAATCGCTGGGCCTACTCGGTGAAAGGATTTGTGCAAAATACACATAGCCTTAAATTGCACTCTGGCAGCAATTGGGAGCCAATGGAGCTCTTTCAAGGCCTTCTTTGCTGACTGCCGACGAGGCAAGTTGAACAGTAAGCGGGCCGCACTATTTTGGGTGACCTGAAGCCTCTGTGTCACCGAGGCCGGGGCTCCCAAATAGAGAGCGTTCCCATAATCCAGGCGGGAGAGTATCAGGGCCTGGACCATGATCCTCCTCGCCAGGAAAGGGAGCAGGGGAAGCACCTTGCGGAGCATCCTCATTAGTCCAAAGCAGGTGGCAGCAGTCTTGGTGGCCTGGACCGAGAAGTCAAGTGCGGTGTCGAGCCAGATCCCGAGGCTCTTTATCTGGGGCCTTGGGGCAGGAGGAACGCCTAAACATTAGGTGCATCAATGCCTTTTTCTGCTGACAAGGAGTCTATCTGGCCATTGATATATAGGCTGAATAGAGTGGGGGCAAGCACACAGCCCTGGCGAACACCACGTTTAATTGGAATGGGTGCAGTTAACTTTCCATCCTTGCCTAACCTGATTTGTGCAAAGTTGTCCTCGTGGAGTCGTTTATTGAGATGGGTTAAATATGCTGGAACCCCCATCTCACGGAGGACTGTCCACAGTTTTTCCCTCGGGACCAAATCAAAGGCTGACCTCAGGTCTACAAATATTAAGCAGAGACTACCACCCTCCAGACATACGGTCTTCCAGTACAACAGTTGTAGTCTGAGTACTTGGTCCAGGGTAGACACATTTTCCCTGAACCCGGCCTGTAAGGGGGATAGTATCTTCTGTTCTTTCATCCAAGTTTGTAGCCTGAGCAGCAAAATACGCACAAACATTTTTTGTGAGATGTCTATCAGGCTAATTGGCCTATAGTTGGTTGGTAAGAGTGGTGAACTTTTTTATAAATCGGAATTATTTCCGCACCAACCCAACTGGAGGGAATCTTCATACCCTGCTGTATGGCGTTAAATAGCACTCAAAAATAGGGGGCCCAGACATATGGTTTGCTACGAAAAAGATCCCCAGGGATCTTATCCAAGCCTGGTGCTATGCCTGGGGCTATTTTCGCTATAGCTCCCTTGATTTCATCTAGGCTTATGCTTGTGCTAAAGCTGTTAACATTGGGGTCATTAGTATCCCCAGGATTTGGGAGGAAATCGATCCCCAAAAGGCATCCTTCAGATGGCACACCCTTCAGCGTTTCTTCCTTAGAATAAAGGGATTCAAAGTGATCCCGCCAGACCTCTTCATCCAAATATGGGTCTACCAATGTTTTGGGAACAGAGCTACCAGTATTGACAATATCCCAAAAAGTCCTCATATCCCTATCCCCTAGGGAAGTTCTCAAAGTGTCCCACTTTTCCATTTACCACCCTTTTTTAGCTTCAGAGATGGCCTCTTTGTGTGCCTTCCTTGCAATTTTGATTTGCGGGCGATCGTTGGCCTTAGTAGACTCTACTAATGATCTTTTAGCCATGCGGCAAAGATCATCATACCAAGGATGGGGGGGGGGCATCCTGCTTGTCTGGTTATTTTTTTGGGATAAAATAAATTCAATGTGACTTCTCCTAGTCTAGCATGATTCATCTCAACCAACTCTAGGTCTATACCATCCCCATTATGGGTTTTTAGTTGGAAGCCGTCTGAAGCACCGGGAGTAGGGCTTCATATAGAGTGCTCATTTTATCTTGTGATTGACTGAAATCAATCCATCGCGCTCTTCGCCTACAGTTGGAAAGTATCAACCTGGAATCAATGGGATTATCAAAGATTGGGGCACTCCCTGAGTTAAACGCTTTTAGTTCAAGTACTAGCGCATGATGATCACTATCTAGGCGTGGCACAATACTAAAATCAATCAACCTATCCCAGGATTTAGAGTTGATTATAATGTAATCTAATAAGGAGCCACAATCTTTTCTATGGCAGGTGTAACTATTAGATGTGTTAGACAAGGTTCTCCCATTGCACTCTCTTAAAGAGTATTTTAAGACAAGACAGTTCATCTGGATCACCGGGGGGACCATTTTATAACTAGCGGACATCTAGTCTCCGGGATTGCCCAGTAGTTGTCCTCGTCATATAGGCTATCCAGGAGCATACCCTCCAAAGGCTCAAACTGACAATTAAAGTCCCCTCCTAGGATCACGATATGATTGTCAGCAATGGAACCTAAAAACATAGTTAGTTCTTCCAACGTGGTAGACTCTTTACCCAGGGCTGTAGGTCTAGAATATACATTTAAAAGAACTTCAGAATTCTTTGATGGAAACTGCAGTGTGACACATAATATGTTGGTAGAGCCTGTGTCAATCCGCACAGCTGTGCATTCTAAGTGCACTCTCTCCCATGTACTAAGGCCTCCGTATGGTCTTCCTTTATCCCCGGATGTTGCGGGAATGCTAAAAGAGGCAAAGCCCTCCTTAAGAACCTCCACTCTTGCCCAAGTTTCCTGAAACATGCAGGTCTCTAATTGGCTAATAAAAGAATATCAATCAGGGTTGTCTATCTTGTTGATCAGACCCACAATGTTTCATGATAGAACCCTTGTTTTGGGACAATTAAGGGGATTCTGTTTTGAGGCACTAAAGGGGGTGGATGCAGTAAAACCTTTGTTTTTCCATTATCATCCTTAAGATTTGGCCCTACGGGTAAGCAGTGTTTGAAATTATCAATCAGAACCGAGTCGCCCCCATTGTGGGTACAGCTGGGGGAGCCGCTCATGCTCCCACCGGTTCTATTTGTGGAGTGCATGTTTGTGTCTTAGTATTTGAGGGATTTTCCTTTAGTCAGTCTACTCCATCTAGGCAGCTATACCTGTTCCCTGTGGGAATGTTAAAAATAGATTGCTTGTGCCAGTGCTGACCTGGAAGGGACAACACACGATTATTGGGGTCAGATCTCCAACCCTGCTCCAGATGCCAGGTGTCATAGTGAGGCCTATTGGGGGGATAGAAATAACCTAAAGGAAGTGATAAAATACCACCCTTATTCCTCCCATCCTCTCTAGCTAAAACTCTTTGGGTCATCCGTGGATTTCTAAAATTAATTACTATGCAGTCTCCGTGTATGTCCTTGTGTCGTCTGCCTATCCAACCCACCCTCGGTGTGGTTAATATCTCTTCTACGTGCTCGTAACTAAAATGGCTATGATTTACAAGCCAGTGGAAACATGTGTTCTTTAATTCTTGGTGGGATTCATATTGGTCCCTTCTAAGTTCAGGGACACCTGCAAGAATCAGAACATATGGGGTTGATGCAGAAGGTACATTTATAACTGGAGGGGGGTAAAAGTCATTAGTGGCTTCTGTATTTGAGGAAGCACCACTGCTCACCTGCCTGGTGTTTGGTTGTAATTCCCCTGTGGAGCTAGGCAATATGGGTGGACGGTTTGCTGAGTTGACAGTGACCGGGAATGGCCTTACCACACTATCTCTCTTGGACTCCAGAGCCTGTATCTCCCCATCTGGTTTTGGTGACAGGGTTTGTTCGATGGGTGTTGGGTGAGGGTTGACCAATATATTGCTTGTTGTGGTCTGGAATTGTGTCCTGCTATCCGGACCAGCAGTACCCTCAATTGTCCCCCTAGTTCTTGACCAGTTACAGTCAACCTATCTATCCTCTTGTGTAGGGGTCTAAGTTCATCCTTGACTATATCCCTCATTTGAATCTGAAGATCCACCACCACCTTTGTAACCCATGCTGGTTGATCGCTTATGATTTCTATTCTGGAGAAGTGTGGCTCAATGCTGGAGAAGTGTGGCTCAATGGTTAGAGCGGCAGACCTTGATGCAGAACGCTGGCCAGGGACCAGGGTTCGATTCCCGCCTCGGTGGGGTTGGGCTTAAATTCCTCTGACCGGATATTCTCGCCTCAGTGCCGAATCTAAGCATGGGCCCCACGCTGCAACTCTGGGCAATAGCTTGCTTAGTCTCCACAACGGCCCCCGATGCACAAGGGATGCCTGGTTTCACCATGGGATGCCCAGGAGTGGACACCTCACAAGGAAAAGCCAGGAGGGGTTCCCTTGTGGTAGGAGTACAAGCGCCGGGATGCCTCCGGGTTACTGTTCGCGCTATACAAATACAACACATTTACATTTACATTTACATTTATGCTCTCTTCTGGATTCCCCCTCCCAAAATCCTCCGTCGATACTATTTCTAAATTTGGGGTCAGAGACAGTTGTCTCCCAGTCCGCTCTATTTCAGTAGCCACTGCTCCCAGAGCTTTTTCCAACATCCTATCTTTAGAGATAGGTTTGGTGTTTGATTTGGGCGACACTAATGTCTGTTTCTTCTCAACACATGCCCGTTTCCCCATTTTACAATCTCTTGGGTTGAACTCTCATGTTAAATAATAGGTTTGTGTTTCGAGAGGGCAAAAAAGTAATTGGAATAAAACCACCACTACCAGGCTCAGTAGGGTATACACTACAACCTAAATGCCTGATATGTGGACCAATACTAGAGAACACTATTTTAAGCAACCAGCTAAAAAAAAAAAAAAAAAGGATCTGGACACAGAAAATTCCTCAATGTTCTCGATGCAAAGTCATTTGATACACAGTGCGCCAACTAAATACCAAATACAAGGGACAGATCCAATATTTGTCAGTCTGAGTGACGCATCAACAGTACCTTATTATCGGGTCCCAGTGTTTAGGTGTTAGAGAACTGGCCCAACCCAGCCTCTTCCGGGCTATGATGGGCAAGGACGGGCCCGCCCTTGGCCCGGGCTTTGCCCGGGAGCGGCCTGCAGGCGTCCTGCGCCGCGGGATGCAAGCGGCGCTTAAAAGCAGTAATCAAGTTGCGCCTCCCTCGCAGCTGATGTTAATTGGGTACTGCTGTTGCACTCTGGAACTGGAAGGCCAACCAGAGTGTTGCGTGAGGTTGTGGTTGGTGAGCGGGTCAGGGTCCGTGCCCCTGGTCACGATGGAGTGGGAGAAAGCACAGGAGCACCCGCAGCCCCCGCAAATCCCTCGCAGTTCTCCCTGAGAACAAAAGTTCCCAAGGCAATGAGGGCGAAGGACCAGCAATATCATCCATGAAAGCTGTAGAATGTTAATGAAGACATTACCGAAGGTCTGCAGGATTTTTAAATGTAGAGGTGTGGTTCTGGCAATTCACCTTAAACAAGCATTGATGAAATAACCCATACCACGCACCCATGTTACACAAGGTTGGTTGAAGCTCAAGGAATTCTTTGCGTCATTTGGCAGTTACTGTGAACTTATCTTGAGCTAAAAAACATTTACCTCCAGACCAAAGAAATTGTTTTTTAGTTTTAGCTGCATTTAAAACTTGTAGAAGATCAGTAAACTTCAAAAATAAGAGGATTATGCCACAGGGTTTTGAAGGAGCAGATGAAGAAGACAGGCAGGGGCTTAATCTATGAGGGTGTTGAATATTCAAAGCTGCTGACGTGGGATGGTCCAGACGTTTCACGAGAAAAAGGTGAAGAAAGTCACAGGGCCATCTCCCTCTATTCCTTCTGGAAGGTCGTACAAGCAAAGGTTGTTGTGCCTGTTTCTATTTTCAAGATCTTCAGCCAATTTTCTTAAGAGCAAAACATCCTACTCTAGAGATGGAAACCTTTGCAGAGACATCCTGTATTTCACTTACATGTTGTTCCACAGAGGATACTCTTGAATCTAGTGAGGACCACTTCATATCTAGAACCTGTAGACGAGTATTGGTTTCTTCTATAAATGGTCTCAAAGCACGTATCTCTTCCAAAACAGTGTCCAAAGAAACAGGCATAACAGATTTAGGCAGGGAGGAGGGTCTTGCTTAAGCTTTTTGTTAGCAGAAGAGCGTGATTGCATCTAGAAGAACCTGATTGAGTCATATTGACAGAAATATGTAAATCAACCATAGAGGGTTCTAGGGAGGGAGAGCCCAACTCAGGTAAATTAACAGTAGGTCTCCTCCTTGATTGTAGTAACTGTTTACTTCTGCCCATGTGTTAAATGAAACATTAAATCCAGCGTGCACACAGGAAATCAGTAAAAGTCCCCTTCCAATATAGATAAAATAGCCCACTGACATAGATTTTCAGTATTAAGTGCAAACAGAGTCCAAAATTACTGAGAAGGATTCCAGCATAAATAGAAGAAGCGTGTATAAACAGTACCTCAGCAGAGAGGAATTCCTTCAGTCAGAAAGGAATCTAAATTGTATCCACTTGACAACAGCAAGTTTCCCACTGTATTATAAGAAGTCATGAGCATAGGAAATACAATTAAAACATAGTCTCATGTGCAGAAGCTATTCTTCTACATGAATTTCCTTATTTGAAAAGAAAAACAGATTGGGAACAATATAAACTGACACATCATTTCCCAACGTGATGCAGAGTCCCGAGTTCAGATGGCCATCTTGGAAGGTGGCATGTGCGCGTCCCTAAATTGTTACATGTTTTAATGTATTTTTCTAGCTTAGACAAAACTAGGCCTCCTTTAGGCTTTGACTCCATCTTTGAAAAATGGGTGCTGTTTCATAATGTTCATTGCATGTTTATGTTTCTCACTTAACACCACCTGCTGTAGGATGTGCCCCATTTATTTTTTATGGCATGCTGTACTTGAACAAATCATGGTGGTAGCCTTTTGTTTCTTTCCAAGGCTCTTCCTGCTAGCACGCTGTATGGTGTTCATTCATAATTGTTTATGTTTCCTATGTAACTAGCTTGCTCTGGCACCTCCTCTTTATGACATAAGGGTCAAATTAATATTCATGTAGTAGGTAAGAGTTAAGGAGACAGAGTTATATGAAGTTTAGAATAATGCAATATGATCTGTTCAACAAGTGATACTATTACGCACACCATGCTGACTTTTCAGTTTCCATCATTTTCTATGGCGAAGTTGAATTCCAAACACACATGTTTGAGGGACAGCAAGAGACCTTTGGGTTTTAACGAGGGATGCTGTCAGATTCCCTATTGATTTGCCAATGTGGCAGACTCCAGAGTTCAATTATAATACTCAGTCACCATCAGCGCAGCAGTTCCTGCCTAGCAGATTTAGATTTTACAGTTGTGCTGACGGTCTCCTAGCAGCAGTTCCCTCACAGGGAGAGTCCATTGCCATATGCATTCAGCAATATTTAATCATTGTGGCCGTTGGATGATGGCTAGAAAAAACACATGATGTCCATTGACCTAATGGAAACACCTACATACCACATTATAAAACACAAGTCATTTCAGACCATGAACCTTTGTCATTCCACTGCAACAGATTTTCTAGCACAGCTTTTGACAGTTAATTGAGGTTATTTTGTTCCTTTCCCCTGTTTCTTGACCCTTTATTTTCTCTCATTTATTATCTTGTGGTTAATTTGTTTATTTCTTTGCACAATGTCAGGCCCCAAAAATCCACTTTTTACTGAGGGAGAGTTGTCAGTCATAGTGGATCAAATCATAGGAGTAGAGTCACAATTGTTTGAAACCCAAGTCCAAAATATACTCATATCTCTGAAAAGGCAAATATGGGCCAGAATAGTTGACAGAGTAAGTGCTGTAGCTTAGACAGGAGGAAATTAGGAGGAGGTAGAATGGCCAGAGGGGGAGGATGCAGTTCCTGGTATTCAAGCATCACATGGAGTTCCAGAGGACTGGTGGTGGTTCTTCTAGGCCCCCTTACAACTTGTCTCCCGGTAGGAGAAGGCCTTTCGGATCCTACATCCTGAAGGCTTGACAGGAATACCTCATGGAGTGTTGTCTGGTAAGTTACACTTTACAAAGACTCACTAAACATCAATGTCCGTTCTGTTGGAAACTCGTTTTGCACATATTTTCATTACATAACAACCTCAAACTATCAGTATCAGATCATTTGGATTGTTTGTGTGAATGTATTGTGCTGCATCTACGATTACAGGTGTAAATCTCCTTTATGTGTCTCATGATGGTGTGGTGCCTGTAAGCATTACAACATCCAATAACCGAAGTGTCTGTCCGATTTCAACTGCATAAATTCCACAGGTATGATCTACTCACTATTTTGCAAGTGTTGGGAAGTTGTCTTTGAAATGTCTTCAACTACCATGATGGTCTGTATCTGTTTTGTCAAAAGAATATTGCTGTGTCATATTGCTCATTCTCTCTTGTCTAACAGAGTTCAACATTTAGTAAAGTGTCTTCTAGTGATCAATCCCTATTCAATGCTCTCTTCTGAAAATTGTTTGTGTTGTTTTATGAATGTTGTTCTGTACTTTTCAGCCAAGTGAATTGATGTCACGAGTTTCACAAATCAAAGTGGGTTGACCAAAAAATTGTAAGGTATGAAAATTACTATGATGAATATAAGTAGTAGTTGCAAAAATGTACTTTGCACTGATCACATGATGACTAATGGCAAACATTGATCCAAGTGGTTTAAATGTCTGCTTTAGAGTCTGCTAGGTGTTGGCATTGTCAATGACAAATTTCACTTCTCCACTGTGTTGGGTTGAATGGTTGGGAGATGTGAGATATACTTCCTAATCACTTCATGTTTGGGTAATATGCTCAATACTACTGAAAGTTATCATCTTAATAATCTTCACCTTTTCTTCCAGGTATTTATATGGTTTGTCTCAAAAGTGTTGGATGTATGATATACATGTTTAATAACAAACATTTACTCAATTTCCCATTAGGTTCAACTGACAAACCACTTGGCCAAGAATCTGCCTCTGGAGGGACCTCCACTCAAGCTTAAGAACAAGCCTTCAGTGAGGAAAAAACTCCTGGTAATCTGGGTGACAATGAGGATCTTGGTCCATCTGGTCAGCAAGGGCAGAATGATCCAGTGGTTCACCAACAACAGATACTCCACTACCATATACTCACCTGGGCCCATAAACTCACAAGTGATTGAAATCACTGGGGGTCAAGTTTGTAATTTTCCCAGTGTTCAAGATTAGTTATTTAATACTCCTAACTAACCTTTCACTGATCAAAAAGTTATTTCCTCTGGTCAATGGACCATTAGTTGAACTGGTTGATGGTGCAAATAACATAAAACTAACTGTTCTTTATTCAATGTAAATAACCACAGACTCAGGAAAATAGTACATCTTTATCTAAAATTAATGCATGTGAACCAATACAGTGCAGTCACCTTCATTCATAGGAGAGAACATCCAATACACAAACACCAAGCATATACTTCGGACTCATACAATAATGAAGGCTCAGAAAGGGAGAGGACAGAGAGAAAAGGACATCAACAAAATAGACTTTAAATATATATTTACCAAGGATGGTGCGAAAGACTAGCCCCCTGGGCCAAAGGGCTGGTGAGGGTCCCCCAGGATATGGCAGGAGACAAAGACTTCAGGACAGGAATCAAGACAGGATAGTTGACCTCTCTAGAAAACGTATGACTGTGTGGCACCCCTCTCTGACACTCTCTTCCTCCTCGCGATTCTTCCGTGATCTTCCAATCAAACCCAATTAATTAGGGTAGAAAGTCCTGCCTCAAGTTCTGTATTCGATTCTTCATCAGCATCTCACAGCATCTCTCCCAGCATTCGGCATCATCCTCTCTTCTGACTAACTAACTAAGTCTATTTTAATTATACCTTTCGTTCTGTGTGTTCCACCTATTAATGTTTCAATATCATATAAATACTAAATCTGATTGGTCAAGCAAGGGGGAAGCTCCATCACATCATGCTAACATGTTATTAAAATCAGTCCGACTATTGTTCGCAAACCCATCCCTATAATTTTTATTCATAATTTTTATTTCTCATATGGAAGTACTACATTTTGTAGACACAGGATCCTTTCAATCCACTGTTCCAGTAGCTGGTGGAATGTTGCAACCAACTTTAAAAGGTGTGCTACAATAAGTCTCTCCTACAATGATGAGACACATCAACAGCTACTTATACTTCATACACCAATGAGGATTTAACCAATGTGAATGGAGATTAGCATGATTTGACTCCATTCACACATGTGGTTTCAGTTAATTGATGGAACACATATTGCCTTAGTGTCAATACACAACAGAGAACAAATCCAATGTAATTTTCAAATCTTCCATTCAATCACAGTTGAAGTTGCATTGGTACAAGAGCGACCCTTGACCCCACCAGGTAGGTCGCCCCCCTCCACACAGCACCGCCTGTGTCTCCCTGCCCAAGCTGCTGCTGCTGAGGAAGTTAGAGGCCCTCCACCACCGGCAGGCCACTACCTGTGCCTCATCCCTGGTGGCCAGTGGTGGGCCGTAGGTAGGTTTGTTCATCCTGCGCTCTATTGCTTTTATTGTATTGCCTACATTTTCATTATTGTGTCTGTGAATGCTGTTGTCTGGCTTTGCCCGCTGCCTCCACGTGGTCCGTGCCCCTTTTTCTTCCCTCTGTTCCCCTCGCTGTCCCCGTGCTCACTCTGCCCGGTCTTTCCTTCTGTACCCCTCACTGCCCCTGTGTCTCTGCCCAGTTTTCCCTTCTTTTCCCCTCACTGCCCCCGTGCCTCTCTGCCTGTTCTGCCTTCTTTTCTTAGCCTCCCCTGTATTTCTGCGTTCTGTATTTTGCCTCTGTGCCACTCATTTTTCTGGTATTTCTGTGCCCTTTTGCTTTCTGTGCCACTCGTTCTCCCCTAGTTTTTGTGCCCCTTTTGCTTTTTGCCTTCTGTTTCACTTGTTTTTTGTGCACTTCGGCCTTCTGTGCCACTTGTTTTTCCTTTTTTTTGTGCCCCTTTTGCCTTTTGTTCCACTCATTTTTGTGCCCTTCTGCCCACTGTTCCACTCGTTTTTTGTGCCCTTCTGCCCTCTGTGCCACACGTTTTTCCTTTATTTTGTGCCCCTTTAGCCTTCTGTTCCACTGATTTTTTGTGCCCTTCTGCCGAAGGTTCCACTGATTTTTTGTGCCCTTCTGCCCTCTGTGCCACTCGTTTTCCCCTCATTTCTGTGCCCCTTTTGCCTTCTGTTCCACTTGTTTTTTGAGCCCTTTTGCCTTATGTGCCACTCGTTTTTCCCTCGATTTTGTGCCCCTTTTTCCTTCTGTTACCTTCGTTGTCCCTCAACGCCCTGGCCGATGCGTCCCCTATGGCCCTGCCCTCTTGATGGCCCACTGCCCATTTGCTGACCCCGCCTCCCAGCTGCTCCTTCCTCCCACCACCCCATATTTGCAGGCCGCTGTGCGGCTGTGCAGCTGGCGCGCCGAAGGCACACCTAGGGCAAGCCCGTCTGCGTCCGTCCAAGCCTAAACCACACCCAGCGACAGAACCCCTGGCCCCAGCACCTGCCACGATGACCACCGCCACGATGACGCCACGACTCTGCACGCTCGCAACTCCGTACGGAGTCACACCTGCTTCAAGGCTGCCCCAAGAGGCACACACGGCCCCTTCATGTGCTGGAACAGCAGCTACACCAGCCTTAGAGCTGGCGAACCACCCGTCAAGAAAGACCCCAACCACCTCCGATGCATTCTATTGAAAACCCGCTCCGCACGCAAGAATGCCGTCGAACTCTTGGACCTGCTCGACACAAAATCCCTGGACGTCGCCTTCCAGACAGGGACCTGGTTTAACGACTCTTTTGCACAGGACATTGTCATAGCCATCCCAGACGGCTACAAGATCACCTGCAGAGACCGCACCAACGGAGTCAGAGGAGGAACTTTCATCATCCACATGAACAGCATCAGGGTCTCGACCAGTACCGAAGACACGCTCAGCACCGCCGAACACATGCATTTCCAGATCCACACAGACCCTAACTCCACCCTCAGAGGCACCCTCGTCTACCGACCCCACGGATCCTGCCCCCAGTTCAGCGACTCCATCGCCTACTTGATCAGCACGCACGCCCTGACCTCCACTGACTACATCCTCTTGAGAGACCTGAACTTTCCCCTTAAGAACAACAACAACAACAACTCCACAACCCTGATTGATAACCTAGCCAACCTCGGACTGAAGCAACTCGTCACAACGCCCACGCACTCCGCCAGCCACTCGCTCCACCCCATCTTCTCCTCAAGCCTGCATGTCTCCGTCAGCCACACCACCGAACTCCTCTAGACCGACCACCGCTGCATCCACTTCGCCTTCCAGAAGCCCACCCCACTCCACCGCACCCAACCGATCCCCCACCGCTGCTGGAGCAAAAATCACCGAAAACCAACTACACGCAAACCTCACTCTCAGACCACCCACCGAACCCTCCAACACCGACGATGCTGCCCACGGCCTCAGACGCTGGATCGAGGACTGAGCAACACCCTCGCCCCACTGAAGAAACCCACCCACAGAGACACCAGCAAGTGGGCCAGCTGGTTCACCCCAGATCTCCTAGCCTCCAAGCAAGCCTGCCAGAAACTAGAGAAGAAATGGCACAGTGAACAAACTCCAGACAGCCATGCTGCACACAAGGACTCCATTCGCAACCACCACCACCTCATCAGGGCGGCCAAGAGGACCTCCTTCAAAAACCACCTCGACAACAGCGCACACAATAGTAAGGATCTCTTCAACATCATGAAGGAACTCTACAACCCCAGCTCCAACACCAACGACATCCCGCCGTCGCAAGCCCTGTGCAACTACCTCACCATCTTCTTCCACCGCAAGATAGCAGACATCCACAACAACTTCAACACACAGACAGCCCCAACAGACAGCAACACAACAGAACCTCTGCACACCATCAACCACGACCCCCTGCTAGCCTGGGCCAGAGTGAGCATCGATGATGCCATCAAGACCATGCGCTCAATCCACTCCGGCTCTCCGTCAGACCCATTCCCGCACCACGTCTTCAACAGAGCAAGCAGCTCCATCGCACCCCACCTGCGCAACATCATCAATCTCTCCCTCAAGACCGCCACCTTCCCAGAGATTTGGAAACACGCCGAGATCAACGCCCTACTCAAAAAACCTAAGGCAGACCCAAGAGACCTCAAGAAGTTCTGGCCCATCTCTCTGCTCCCCTTCCAAGCCAAGGTCATCGAGAAAACCGTCAGAAGACAGCTAACCTGATACCTCGAAGAAAACAGACTCCTGGACTCTTCCCAATCAGGGTTCCGCAGCAACGACAGCACTAACACTGCCCTCATCACCGCCACCGATGACATCAAGACCCTGCTGGACAACGGGGAGACAGCAGCACTCATCCTCCTAGACCTCTTTGCCGCCTTGGATACCGTCTGCAACGGCACACTATGCACACGCGTCCACGCCGCAGGGATCCGAGATAAGACTCTGGATTGGACCACCTCCTTCCTCTCTGGCAGAACCCAGAGCGTCCGCCTCCTCCCATTCCGTTCCAAAGCCTCTGATATCATCTGCGGCGTACCCCAGGGATCCTCCCTCAGCCCCACGCTATTCAACATTTACATGGCCCCGCTCACACATGTAGCCCGACAGCACGACCTCAACATAATCTCATACTCCGATGACACTCAGCTGACCCTCTCCCTTACCAAGGACCCCATCACCGCCAAAGCCAACCTCCACAAACAAATGAAGGCCGTCGCTGACTGGATGAAGACCAGCCGTCTGAAGCTGAACTCGGACAAGACGGAGGTCCTCATCCTCGGCTCCTACCCTTCAGCCTGGGATGACTCCTGGTGGCCGATGGCACTGGGGGCAGCCCCGACACCCACCGACCAAGCACGCATCCTGGGAATCATCCTCGACTCAACGCTCTCAAAGACCAAGCAAGTCAACGCCGTCTCCTCCTCCTGCTTCAACACTCTCCGCATGCTCCTTAAGATCTACAGATGGATCCCGACAGATACAAGTAAGACAATCAACCAGGCCCTCGTCAGCAGAAGACTCGACTGCGGAAATGCCCTCCACGGGAACCCCAACCAAGCTCATCAAACGACTACAACGCATCTAAAATGCCTCGGCACGACTGATCCTCGACATACCACGCCACGGCCACATCACCCCGTACCTGAGAAACCTGCACTGGCTCCCCGTCAACAAGAGAATATTCTTCAAGCTCCTCACCCATGCACACACGGCACTCCACAAGACCGGCCCAGCCTACCTCAACAGACGGCTCTCCTTCTACATCCCCAACTGCCAGCTCCGCTCCACCGACCTCTCACTCGCCACTGTCTCACGCATCCGAAGAACAACCATCAGTGGGAGATCCTTCTCCCACCTCGTCGCCAAGACATGGAACACCCCCCCACTGAGCCTACGACAGACCCAAGACCTGCTGACCTTCAGGAGGATACTCAAGACCTGGCTGTTTGATCAGTAGCGCCCCCCCAGTGCCTTGAGACCCTCGTGGGTATGTAGTACGCTTTACAAATCGTTGATTGATTGTTTGATTGATTGAAACCCAAAGTCTGTGTCTGTCTTTGCCAGGATCAACCCAAGTTCACTTTGTACTTTGAAACAGCACCAAATACCTGCAAATGACACAAGTCTGAAATGGCCAAATGAAGATGACATGGTGAAGGAACCTAAAACAGATCAAAACGATTTAAACAAAACATAATAGACACATTACAAAGTCAGTTTTTTTAGGACACAGTTTCACTAAACAATTAGAGATATACAATGTAACTGAACACAGTAGTCAATGTGTCTAAAATTTTTCAATAAACACCTTTGGCCTGAATTTCCCTGAACTTGCCCTTCCTAACAAATTACCACCATATACTTCTCTCATCATCACAGCAATAGCTGGTGTAATGATGAAAGTGATAACATATAAAGATATGTTTACCCTAATGAGAAGAAGTGGTCAATGACATTTTGATGTAAGCCAGCTCCTTCCTCTTCACCACGATCATCTTCATTGGGCATTTCAGGATCCTCATCTGATGGCTCTTCATGATCTCCATCCTCTGTGATGTAAGGGATGTTCCATCGCAGGGCGATGTTGTGGAACATACAGCAGGCCATGGTGATGTTGCACACTTGGGGCCAATTCAGAAAGGTAAACTTAGATTAAAAGTCTATGTTTACATCTTTTGGTATTCACAAAGGTAAACTTATACCAAAAATCTAAATTTATGTCTTTCGGTATTCACAAAGGTAAGTTACAAGTAGTATCTTTACGGCAACAGTCAGGAGAGTCCACTCCGCATCAGGGTGCAGAATGAAATCTCCGGCATATCTGTTATCAACATATATCGCTGCCAGGTCAAATTTTAAGGTGTGCTTGAAAGTATGCCCCCGACTGCTTTTAAATGGATGACAATTGAAAGGCAGAGTTAGTAACTGGACCAGCTAACACTTCATTTCATTCTACTCCCATTTCAAAGTGTATCATGTCAAAACTGCAGGCCCCTTACTCACAGTGGCCACTATTCACTCGCTGTGCCATAAGTATTTCTGATTAGCCTTCAGTATTTCACAATATTTTGCACTGATCATAGGTCACATCACAGAACATGTAGGTGCACCCGGAAGTAGATAATTTCAAAGGCCTGGATTGGTGAGTTTAGACCATGACATTGGATGAGGGTAATCAATAGGTCACTACAAAGGTGTGTATTAGGAGATTGGTTTTGGTCAGCATGTGAAAATATACATGTTGTATGCTAACTTATTTGTCATGCTAGTTATAGATATAGACACATGTTGTTACATCAATACAGACAAACAAAATGTCACAAAACCTTTTTTATCTTTCATTTGTTGTATCCATACAGGTCAACACCCATCAGAAGCAGGACATTTGGAAGACCATCGCCAGGAATGCGCAGAACCTCAGTGTCTACAAGTAGCAGAGTGTCTATTGCTGCAAGAGGTTGAAAGACCTAAGATGCTGGACCAGAAAGTCAACCAAAGTCTAGCTCAGGTAGTCCTCCCAATGTGGGAAGTGTATGTGCTGCACCCTGACCCCCCCTAATGGTTTGCATTCTTGCAGTGGCCTGTTCGGAGCTTGATGGGCAGTTGAGGATCCAACAGCAGCAACATGGAGGTAAGTTGACATGTTACATGACTCTTTTTTTGTTACAGTCAGAATTTTTCATATGAACTTTATAGGTGATCCAGTAAAACGGAAGTGATGCTGGTAGGGAAAAACATCTCCCTCTGGAATGAGCATTGGTGGCCGGCCTCGCTAGGCACCATGCCAACATCCAAGCCAGTGGTTAAGAACTTGGGAGTCTGGTTGGACGCGGGTCTCAACTTTCAGACCCACACAAAGAAGGTGGCAGCGACTTGTGTGGGCCTGTTGAGAAGCCTCCACCCTATCCTGAGGTTCTTTAATGCGCCAGTCCGGCAGCTCATTGTCCAGGCTACAATTTTATCGTGCTTGGACTATGCGAGCGTCCTACTTCTAGGCGCTAACAAAGCTGAGATTCTACGGCTCCAAGGAGTCCAAAACTCGGCTGCCCGTGCACTTGTGGGACTCCCACGTAGATGTTCTGCCAGAGCCACTATCAGAGCCTTACACTGGCTACCGATTCAAGTAAGAATCCAGTTTAAAACTCTCTCTATGGAATTTAAAATTCTAAAAGGTACCTGCCCTGAGCTACTCCGTCCTCTTCTAAACCCATACATTCCCCAACGTAGCTTGCACTCCTTGGATCAACATCTGGTAACTATTCCAAGGACTAAATTATGCCGTGCCGGGGGCTGTTCATTTCGGCCTATGGCGGCTAAATTGTGGAATTCTCTGCCAGTCTCCATTCGTGGTATAGAGGACATACTGATCTTCCGGAAAGCCATTAAGACCTTTCTTTTTCCACTGACTTTGGGACTCTGTCCTCTTCGGCCTGCATCTGCTATCTTGTACAATTGGACTGTCAGCGCCGGGACGCCCCTTAGCTGGGGCAGCTGCGTGCTTAACAAAATTATAACATAACATAACATGTCCAACGCACAAGAAGAGTTCATGAAGGTGTACATTTTGTACAATGTGTACGATGATGTACTTTGCCTTTACATTAGTTGGAAAGGATCACGCCTGATTCTGGTGCACAACCAAAGGACTGTTCTGAGAAAACACATGACTCCCTAAACTCCACAAATACATCAGGTTATCTGATGTCATAAGGGACAGTTGTACCAAACAGGAAAAGTCTTTGTTGTGTCAGGTGTAATGCTCCTTCACTTTTGTGAATGATGTGATGGTAGTCCTGTCACTTTTGACATAGCATACTAGGAACTTATGATACAGTGGATGTACCAAATGTGAAATTGGTAAAATGGAATTTTACCCAAACAATAGTGAACGTGTGATCCAGAATGACTAGTGACATCAGCATTTATGGCTCAATTTTGGAATGAAAATGTATCCAAATTGTTATTTGCATAGGAAATACTGTTTCATGCATTTTAAAAGTGACAGATTTGCATGATGACATTAATCCTTCACAAATGTGTGAATAAGCCAATCTGATTTTGGACAACATTTGGGATAGGCATACAATTTTGAAACAGACAGGAATGTGTACACATTGGTGACAGAGTAACACATACCAAAAACCATTTATCAGTGTCCTTTTGTCATGTCCAGATAATAAATCAATGATGCATATATAGCAGTATCACATCAGAAAAAATCTGAATCAGGCCCAACCCACAACTCATTAGGCAAATACAGAAATGCATCAAGGTATAATATGTAAAATATATATGTATCAGTGTATATATTAATTACTGTGAAGTTGTACCCATTTTTGTATAAACTAAAAGGCAGCATATTTTGTGAAACAATTTTACAATAGTAATACAAACTTCAAATAACTAGAGATATTTAAGAATCAAATGTGAAAATGGGTTTTCTCTGTACTGAGGTGGATTTGATATGTTTCAATCCCTATGTATCTCTATTTATTTAACTCTGCTGTAGAAGTCACTTGGCAATCCACCCAAATATATTCTCTCGATGTCTACCTAGTTCATGATACATTGATTAGCTACAACTGTAGAGAATCCATTTAATATTTTTACATTTGACATATACTTTAGTTATTTGAAGTGTTACCATTGTGAATTGCTCAAACAAAGGAAACAGTCTTTCAGTTTATAGAAATATTGGTACAACATTGCAGAATCTGTTGACACAAATTGATTCATATTTAACTTTTTCAGAATGAAAATAATGCAGATGTTTTTGGCCTTGTGAAGATAATAAGTAGTTTTGCTTGATATTCATTTTAGTGACATAAGTTCACTATTTTGAAACACAAATCACAGCCATTCAGAGGTGTTAAACAGTTCCTTGACAGACATAAAAATGGATAAGAGACAAGATCATACATGATATAGGAGTTATAAGAAATACAACAAAACTGTGACCAATTGGTTTAACCCCTTCTCTGCTAGGCCTTTCCCTCCTGTGCTAAGACTTTTTTTGGCTATTTGGGGTAGTTTGTGCTTAGGCCCCTTTAACTTTTTTTTAAAATTATTATTATTATTTTTTTTGTTTATTTAGTGCGATTTTATATAGCGCAAACTTTACCCGAAGGTGTCAGAGCGCTTTACATAAGAACCAGTTGCAAAACATAAGGACTTAGGATTACATGCGTTACATTAACGATACACACAGAAAAAAATTGCAAATGCACAAGATGTAAAGTCACACAAGGAAGAGACTGGTGATTATAGTTATGTCTATATACATAGGGAAGGGATATGAATGGATATACTCTAAGAGTCACATAGGAATGGTAGAGAGTACAATGGTCTACTGCATATACTTGTGATTAGAGTTATCTCTATATACATAGGGAAGGGATACGAATGGATATACTTTAAGAGTCACATAGGAATGGTAGAGAGTACAAAGGTCTACTGCATATACTAGTGATTAGAGTTATCTCTATATACATAGGGAAGGGATATGAATGGATATACTCTAAGAGTCACATAGGAATTGTAAATAGTACAAAGGTCTACTGCATATACTAGTGATTAGAGTTATCTCTATATACATAGGGAAGGGATACGAATGGATATACTCTAAGAGTCACATAGGAATAGTAGATAGTACAAAGGTCTTCTGCATATACTAGTGATTAGAGTTATCTCTATATACAGAGGGAAGGGATACAAATGGATATACTCTAAGAGTCACAAAGGAATAGTAGATAGTACAAATGTCTACTGCATATACTAGTGATTAGAGTTATCTCTATATACATATGGAAGGGATACGAATGGATATACTCTAAGAGTCTCATAGGAATAGTAGAGTACAAAAGTCTACTGCATATACTAGTGATTAGATTTATCTCTATATACAGAAAAGAAGAGTTCCATTAAGTGGGGTTGGAGGGGGGATGCAGTCACAGCACCAAGGGAGGGATGGAGAAGGGCAGGAAAGTGAGACAAACGAGAGAGGGAAGCAGATAGTAATGAGTAGATTTGCGTCCTTTTTTTCAACATCATGGGGATGTTAAAGGTACCCACGGTTTGTGAATTCCCCCGGAGGGGACCCAGAAATTAGCCAAAATACAGTTACATTATTTTTATTTTTTTAAATTGGATAAAAGGGCTACAGATGAAATCATGTTTTTTTCCCTGCATATGGTATCAAAAGAGGGGTTGTGGTGCTGGAATCACCATCCTCCCAGCTTTCAGGGACAAGCAGAGTTTTGTCAGAAAACCAACATTTTTTACACAGTTTTGGCATTTATCTGGGACATAACCTATTTTTGTAATTTCTTGTGCTTTCAACCTCCTTCCAGTTAATGGTAGAAATGAGTATGAAAACAATAATGGATCCTGGAAAGCTATACATTTTAGAAAAGTAAACAGAATTCATCAAGGATTCATTTGTGTAGATCTTTCAAGGTTTCTTTATAGAAACTAACAGTTAAATATAGGAAGAATTGAAAATTAGTTGAAAAAAACAGCCGTTTGTGTCAACGTTTTCACCTGTAACTTTTTCTAATTATGACAGCTAATTGAACGCAATATATTGTTACATCTGCTGGACCCTTTTAGTTATGGGGATATATAGGACTTGTAGGTTCACTAAGTACCCGACGAACCCCGAGCCAATAACTGAGCAGCAACTTTCAATGATTTTATATTATCTACTGGGTATATAGCAATTAATCTGTGAAAATGTATGCATGGAAAAATCGGTATGAAAGACACCTATGTATTTCTGAAATGGGATCAAAATATACATTTTAGAAACAGTATATATTTGCACATTTCTGAAATTGAAAATACTAGCATGAGAATTATAGGACGTTTTTCAAAATGACTTCTTTTTTACACATTGTCTTTCATTTGGAAGGCAGAAATGCATTGCAAGTCAATAGGTAATAACGGTTGCTCTACCATTCTGTCTTACTCTAGGTCTCCCGATAAAAATGGTACCTCAATTGTGTGGGTAGGCTTAGTGCCCACGACAGGAAATGGCTCAAAATGTAACATGGACACACCACATTTTCACAAATGAAAAATTACCACTTTTTTGCAAAGTGCCTAGTTGTCGTTTTTTAACCATTGTTCTGCCGGCACCTAGGGAAATCTAGCAAGCTTGTACATTTTTAAAAACTAGACACCCAGGGAAATCTAGGATGGGGTGACTTGACTGGCTCTTACCAGGGTATGTTACCCAGAATCCCTTGCAAATCTAAAAAATTGTCCAAAGAAAATACTTTTCCCTTACATTTCTGTGGTGCAAAGTTCTGTAATCTGCATGGTGCCACAAAATTTCATCCACACAGCGTTCCCCAAAGTCTTTTGAGAAAAATGGAACCTCACTTTTTGGGTACGCTAAGTGCCCTTGACAGGAAACGGCCCAAAACACAAGGTGGACATACCACATTTTCACAGTGAAAAATGACTCTTTTTTTTTTTTTGCCAAGTGCCTCTGTAGTTTCTGAACCCTAGCTCCAATGGCACCTAGGGAAACCTAGCAAACCTATACACTTTTGAAAACTAGACACCCAGGGAAATCCATGATAGGGTGACTTGACTGGCTCTTACCAGGTTCTGTTATCCAGAATCCTGTGCAATCCCAAAAAATTGTCACAAAAAAAAAATTTTCTTCACATTTCTGTGGTACAAAGTTCTGGAATATGTGTGGATCCACGAAATTCCACCCACCCTACGTTTCCCAAAGTCTTCTGATAAAAATGGTACCTCACTTGTGTGGGTAGGCCTAGTGCCTGCAAAAGGAAACTGGCCAAAACGCAAGGTGGACACACCACATTTTCACAGTGAAAAATGACCTTTTTTTTTGCAAAGTGCCTAGCTGTAGTTTTTTAACCCAAGCTCCGCCGGGAACCTAGGGAAACCTAGCAATCGTATACATTTTTTAAAACTACACACACAGGGGAATCCTTTATGGGGTGACATGACTGGCTTTTACCAGGTGCTGTACCCACAATCCCTTGCAAACTTAAACAATTGTCCAAAAAAACGGATTTTCCTCACATTTCTGCGGTGCAAATTTATGGAATTTGTGTGGATCCACAAAATTCTACCCGCACCGCATTCCCCAAAGTCTTATGAGAAAAATTCTATTTCACTTGTGTGGGTAGGCCTAGTGCCCGCGACAGGCAAGGGGCCATAACGTATTGAGGCAACATCGAAATTGCCTATCACAATACGACCTGGTTTTGCAAGGGGGTCACATGGGTTTTTGGCCCCGTGCTTGATGGCCAGCTAGGGAAACCTACCAAGCCCACACATTTTTGAAAACTAGACATCCGGGGGATTCCAGGGAGGGATGGTTCGTGTGGATCCCTCAACTTTTTCCCACCAAGATTCCCCTGCAAACCTCAAATTTAGCTTAAAGAAACCCTTTTTCCACACATTTTTGTGTGGGAAAGTTGTGGCATCACCGGGCTGACACAAATTTCCTATCGCCCAGTGTTCCCGCAGGTCTCCTGATAAAAATTGTGCCTCTCTCTTGTGGGAAGCCCAAGTACCCACGACAGGCAAGGGCCCAAAACATAGTGAGGCCAAATCAAAGTTGCCTATCACAAAACAACCTGATTTTGCAAGGGGGTCCCATAAGTTTTTGGCCAGGGGCTCGACGCCATATAGGGAAACCTACCAAACCAACACATTTCTGGAAACTATCCACCAGGAGAATCCAGCGAGGTATGGCATGCATGAGTCCCCCAACATTCTCCTGCCTAGAATCACCTGCAAACTTCACATTTTGCTACAAAAATCACTTTTTTCTCAATTTTCTGTGTGTGAAAGTTTTGGAATCTGTGTTGATCCACAAATTTACTCCCACCCAGCGTTCCCTCAGGTCTCCCGATAAAAATGGTGCCTCAATTGTGTGGGTAGGCATAGTGGCTGCAACAGGAAATGGCTGAAATCGTACTGTGGAGACTTAAAAATTGTGTAACACAACACAGTTGGGAAGGGTCCAAGGGGAAACTATATTTAGAGACCAAATCAACCAGCCTACACCCCCAAATTAAACTAGTCACAAGAAATAAAGACTGGTGGCGGTCTGTATTAAACCCTGAAGATTAGAGCAAAAAATCTGTTTGTGAGGAGGCAGGTGTATGTGTGTTAGAACCTAAAGGTGTATGAATGGGAGGAAATGAATCCCATCAGCCCACCCATATGGCGGAGTATCGTCATCTGGGATTGAGTGAGGTCTTGGTCCAGATAAGGAGACACACCTGGTGAAATAATGTGTGTTTCTCTCCAATTCTCCAAGACCACGCAAGATGGATCCGACCCAAAGTACTATGCGTGGGTATTTATGGTGTGAGAAAACAAATTGCAGTGAAAAAGGTGTAATCAAAATCAAGAATAAGTGCTAGTTAAAATCGGCTACCATGATATAGGGAAATCTTTATTCGGGGTAAACCATGGTGTCAAGATTAAAAAGAAGAAAGTGTTTAACAGTCTGAAAAAATGACTTAAGAATTACCTATAACAAAACTACCTGGTTTGAGGGTGCACCTGGGGTTTTGGCCCCAGTCTCGGTTGCCATCTTGGAAAACTACCTAAATCACACATTTCTGAAAACTAGACACCCAGGGGAGTTCAGTGAGGTATAGCTTGCGTGGATCCGCCAACGTTTTTCTACCCAGAATGCCATGTAAATCTCTAATTTAGCTGAAAAAATCACGTTTTTCTCAAATTTAAGTGTGGAATCACCCTGCCGGCACAAATGTCCTACCCCACAGCATTCTCCTGTGTATAAAAAAGCCAGCATATTCGCTGGAGCATGGGGGGCAGATCAGGGGCTACTGCCCCTAGCTGCCTCCTTGGAGGGGCAGAAAGACTGTGGCATCTTTTTTGGGGTGGGTGGGGGCATTGGCATGTCCATTCTTGGCTGCCCCCACCCTGAACTTTGGAGAAAAAAAATCCCTGGTCGCTAGTGGGCTTTTTGCGCCCCCGGGGGGCAAAAAGCCCATCTGCCTCCCAGGGGGTGCAGAAAGACTGTAGCATTTTTTATTTGAGCGGGGGCATTGACATGCCCATTCTGGCCACTCCCCACCCGGGGCAAAACAAAAATGTATCCAAGGCATCTAGGGTGCTTTCTGTCACGTCAGGGGGCAGATTGGGGGCTACTGCCCCATCTGCCCCCCCCGGGGGGGCAGAAAGACTGGAATTGAGTGGGGGGAGGGGTCAGGGCATTGGCATGACCTTAATGGGCAACCCCCACCCCTAAATTCTTCGGGGGAAACAAAACCTGCTGTCTAGTGGGCTTTCTGCCCCCAGGGGGGCAGATTGGGTGCTCCTGTCCCGATCTGTACCCCATGGGGGCAGAAAGACTGTAGCTTTGCGGCGGGGTTGGGGGTATTGGCATGCCCATATTGAGCAGCCCCCACCCCTA
This sequence comes from Lissotriton helveticus, assembly GCF_964261635.1. Classification (NCBI taxonomy): domain Eukaryota; kingdom Metazoa; phylum Chordata; class Amphibia; order Caudata; family Salamandridae; genus Lissotriton; species Lissotriton helveticus. Next base: position 777,071,946 of record NC_136063.1, on the reverse strand, counting down.
ATTATAATTTTAAACAAATCCTTGGTATCTAATGGGCTTTCTGCCCCCAGGGGGCAGAACAACTGTAAGTTTGTGACCGGGGGCGGGGGCATTTGCATGCCCATATTGGGCAGCCTCCACCCCTACTTATTATATAAAGAAAAATCCCTGGTATCTAGTGGGCTTTCTGCCCCCCCGGGGGGCAGATCAGTGCCTACTGCCACATCTGCCCACTAGGGGGGCAGAAAGACTACATTTGTCCATTTTAATATGGGGGAGCAAAGGCCCTTGCCCAAGTGGCCGCTCCCCCCTCCCTGGTGCCTAGTGGGTGGATCCCTGCTTGGAGAGCGCCCTCCTGGGGTGATCCCCAAGCAGGGATTCACTCTGGGGATGGGTACCATTGAAAAGGGGAGATTCTCCCCTTTCCAGCGATACCTCTCCCGTCTTTCTATGTGCTCAGGGGGCTGAGATAGCCTCCTGAGCACGTAGAAAGGGATACTGAAATGAGCCTCTTGGGTCATTTCAGTTTTGGTTTCACTGAAATGATGTCAGCGCAACGTGCGCGCTGATCGTCATCTCAGGGAAACCCTGGGGGGGGCCTCAAGTGCTGGGTAGGCTCTTCCCCAGCTCCCCAGGCTCTTGGGGGTAAACGGAATCCCTCTGGAGTCCACACCAGAAGCATTCCCAGCGCTATGACGTCGGATGCATGGGAGCCGTCGGATGCACATGAGCACTGATGCGTCGGACAGTTCCTGCACGTCCGATGCATTGAAGGGGTTAAGAACATTTTGCATACATGCACAAGCTTATGCGTATATAGAACCAAAGTTTGAGATCCTTGAAGCAGGTGAAATATGAAAATTTGGAAACTTCTTTGTGATCAAAGTTCATGATCAGTTCTTTACACAGATTCAATAAAACTACTGGATGTCTCATTTTGGCATCATCAGGCAGAGCAGTCATTTGCAGAGGAGATATTAGCTTCAGTTGCAGGGAAGCAGCTTTGCCCTGTGGGTCAGGTGCTGACACCACTGACGTCAAGGTCAGTTAGAGTCATACGGTGTCTTGTATGACTCGTACGGAGTACGGCTCCTGGTAAGAATCGTACTTCGTCGTACGTACGGGGGACGTTGCAGGGTACGATTCGTATGGGAAAAACGCTCCGAACGGCTATTCGGAGCTGTTTTTCCCGAATCGGAATCAACGCCATAGTGTTTCTTGCAACTTTTTCAGGGCTACGAAATTACATACAAATGACTATAACATCAATAGTACCCACACATTAGATCTCATCACCCCTGGTGACATCAGTGGAGTCCTCATCATGCTCCAAGAAATTCATCCAGATCAAATGTTCATTCATCTCAAGGAAACCCATGCATAATACCTCTACATGTTACAATATTTGGTCATTTCATGATAATTGCCCCAAAAGAAAATTTCAACAGAACTATTACAAACAAATATGTAAATACACAGTGATCCATACACCGAATAACATTGCCCACTCTCTGTGAACACCCAAAACGTGTTCCACCAATTTCATCATTCCAAAATCGGAAAATAAGTTAACAGCACTCCTAAATTTTGAACATAACCTGTACTTTAGTGGTAGACACCATGCACACCTTATTACTGTGTTCTGGCATGCAGAAAATTTAAGACCCTAGGTGTAAGTAAATCATCTTTAAAGGGGCGCATTCCTCTAATCCCTATGACCACAAAGCCTAAGGAAATATTTATAAAATTCTGAGTAAAATATCCGACAGCCGAGGTATTGATCCTCATCAGCTATTACATCTTATAATGACACCTACTGTCAGTCCGGTAATAATTCTAAACTTGATTAAAATATTCGCCTTGAGAGTCCATACTTAGATATCAGAAGTTCCCAAAATCGTATCTATTAGTAAATGCAAATATGCTTATTAACAGTCGTGAAGTCATTGTAAACTGAACAAACTGCCCAAATTGTGGTGTGAACATACCACACAAATCTAATTTGTCTTTTACTACGTATTTTATGCTGCAAAATTCCCTCAGTTAAACACAAGGACCACTGGGTTGGTCTATATCTGAGTGGTTATAGCTCCTCAATCAATAACAAAAAACTAGGAGCACACGTTACAGAGAGACAAAAAGCTGCTCACTCCATGTGTGTAGCATCCCTCTCACCTGAGTTGGGGCGGGCTCTTACCTAAGAACAAATCTCTATATCCGCAATAACGCTGATTTGGAGTCCATTTCCCGTCTCACGTTGAATCGCTATTTAAATACCGGTACCATTGTGTTCACAAGAAGTGAGCACGAACATCGAAATAGGATTATATCTGCAAGTGGCTACAGGCACCATATTGACGTATATTTATAATAATGCTCTATTTCCATGCAGCAGTTATGTCCAATGTTATTAAAATTAGAACATTCCTGAATGTTGTATAGTCGCATATGAAATGAATAATATCGAAATAACTAAGCAGTATCTTCCAGACTCTGGTTTTCGTTCATGGAATCTGATCAGATTCACAGATAAACCTGAGTCAAAGGGAATTATAAACTAATCTTTACATGGGCTGTGGTACTCATGAACATAGTATGTGAGCCATATTCACCTCTCACACAAATTCAGTGTGCAAGGTATTCACCCATCACATTATGGCCCTCGGGTACATCAGCACCTAATCACTTGTCAGAGATATATTAGATTTCAGTTTACACACCCGATCCAACAGTACTTTGAAAATGTATGTGCTATTGATGCACATTCTAATAATGCAAAATTGTTTCTTTGAGTTCCCAAAAGCAGCCCAAAAGATATTCAGAGCTCACATGGTCCAGTTTTTATCTGGCCTTCCTCCTCCCCAGGCCCCCGACAACGAACTGATTCCTGCGCCTGATGCAACCCACTATAACTATGGATACTTTTGTTGCTTGACCTGGTTTCATGCAGCCGCCCAAGTTGGCACATTCGACCGGAGTAATGCCGGTGACGTGTCCTATTTAAAGCTGGGCAGTGAACTCCACTCCACTTGCGGAGTTTGGAGAGTTTTCCGCACTCTGTGTTATACAGAGCTCGTGGAGTTCCGAAAAACTCTGCTTCAGGCAGAGTAGTTTTTTTCCTCGCTCGCGTGTGTCAACTTCAATTTGGTGAGCGCGAGTGAGAAAAATCCACCTCCCAGCATGATTTTTCCTCCTTTGCGATCGTCAACATCAAGTTGGCAAGCAAGGCATGAAAAATCAATCTCCGGACGAGATTTCTCAATGTGAGCGGTCAGATTTCTCACTGCGAGTGGTCACGTATGCTCCCGACCGCTTATGTTGAGAAACTGTCGGTTCGCATTGAGAAAGCTGCCGCACAAGTAAAAAAATACTCGAGCAGCAGAAAAGGAAGCAGCTTCTGCTTGCCCTGTGCAGACTGCCATTCGCAATGATTGGACAGCCTGGACAAGCATCTGGCACTAAAAATCATGGTGAACAGCATTTATTTAATGCACTCCGCCGCTTCCGGAGCTTCGCGTAGCGCAGCAGAGTATTTTTTTGCACTTCACAAAGTTCTCTGTAGCAGAACTCCGCCCAGGCTTAGTCTTATTCCCGTTCCCTCATTCCACTGTTCCTGCTCAAATTATTCCCACTGATGCAAACCATAATGGATTCCTTCCCTCATTCATCCCAGTCCTCGCACTTAGCTGGTAGCACCCTGCTTCTACACTATTTTCTAAAAATTGTAACCTAGTCCTCATGATGGTCTAATATTATACATACTCGGTCTATTGGAGTCGAGCAATTTTGAAGCTGACTACGTGGGTTTCTACGCACAGCTATTTATACGCTGTTGTAAGGCGTCCTTGTGCAACACAGGACACTCGATTTAACCTCGTGGCGAGATATACTCGAAAAGAAGTACTTGTGGTATCTAGACCTTTCTTTCCTGGGTTTCTTCCGGCTGGAAGATCCTTGAAATATATATATGTGCAACAATACCGTCCAGTTGATGGTCCTGAAGATCGTATAGACCATAGGAGGACCGAAGCGTCGAGGCCTTTGAGACACACACACAGAGTTAGCACCTTTTTGTCTCACTATAAGATGTGCTCCCATTGTTTCTTAATGCTTTAGGAGCTATAACCACTAAAAATGTTTTTTGTATACTTTTAGGGAGCGAACGGTCTGAATGAGAGACTGTCATAGGTTTAAACGAGGGAATTTTGCAGCATGAGGTACATGGTAAGAGACAAATTAGATGTGTGTGTGGCATGTTCGCACGACAACTTGGGCAGTGTGTTCGGTTTACAATGACGTCACCACTACTAATAAGCATATTTGACATTTGAGGAGAATATTTCCACCTGGTTTTGAATTATCACTGGATTGACAGTGAGTGTCATTATTGGATATAATAGCTGATTAATACATTGGTTGTTGGATATTTTATTCATAATTTTACATTTATTTCCATAGGTTTTGTGCTCATAGAGATTAGAGGTTTGGGCCCCCTTGAATTTTTTTTACTTACACCTAGGGTCTTACACTTTTCTGTATGCCAGAACAGAGGGGTAAAGTTCCATGGCATTTCACACTGAAGTACAGGTTATGTACAATATTTAGGAGTGCTGTTTGTTAGTTCCCTGTTTGTGCCCTAAAACAGATGCGCCGGGCACAAACTGGGAAAGGCCGCCATATTTCATGGATGCGCTGCCTCCAGGGTCGCCACGAACTTGCAATGTGCATTCATGTGAAAAACGGAGCAGTTGATTTTTACGCCACTCCGTGTTTCACAGTTCAGGCCGCAACCCACCTACACTTTTAAAGGGTATTAGAGATCCCCTTGCAGGCGGGTGCATGAGTGGCTAAAGCCGCCTGCAAGGGGATGTCTGGTGGGTACATGGGACCCCCTTTCCTCCCTGTAGAGGGCTTCTATTAGGGAGCGGACTGACAGTGCATCACCTTTTAGGTGGCACACTGTCAGTGTGCCTCCTGGCAGCTTCTTTGCTTCAGTGCCCGCTTCTATAATACAGCAAGGGCGCAGCTGCAAAGGGATTCTCCTTATTTACATGGGGCCACGACCCCATGTAAATGATGAAACACCCTCTGAAGATAGCGCTGGCCCATTAGGTGCACCAAGGCTATCAGTATTACAAAAAGGATACACAAGCATCTGGAGCCTCTTCTGTTTGTTAAAGTGACCCTGGGGCACACACATTGGGTAAAAACACCTGTTGCACCCCTGTGGCACTTCCATAATAGGGCTTCTGGTGCTTTCACACAAAAAGAAAATTGATAATCACATTTAGCAGCCACAAGAAGAGCCAACCAAGAAGGAAGACACGATTAGCTCTATTGTTTCAGTATACTAAAACCCTCTTAGTTAAATTTCTCTCCTGGTTTCAGCTTTAAGAAATCATTCAATACCTTATGGTGTATACTTATGTCATAACAAATGAACTAAACTTTTTTTGATTTCCAAATCCATAACTAAAAACCTTAGGGAACTCTTACAACAAGTTAATAACTTAGTCATTACCTTCCACTCCCACTGACAACTCAGTAGGGCTTGCAGGGACAACTAATGCTCTAAAACAGCTACACCTCTGCACAGAAAATTATTATTAAGAAATCCGCATTCCAGTCAGCAAAGTGAAAAGCTAGATAATGGCTATAGGCCCTCAATTAAAGAAAGCAAGTTAATCAAGTTTATTTCGACAAAGTACCAATATAAAAGGAGAGGACCTTCACCTACCTGGGCATAACCTTTGTCACCCTGGGTTCCGGCAAACCACATGCAGAGAAAACCTCAGGGAAAAAGACAGGATCACCAGGGGGAATGCTTCACATCACACACCATAAGGAGATACAAACCATTGATGGATTCATTTTCCATCTATGGAATGGAGACATGGTCAGCCTTGGAGAAAGTGTTGGATTTGGACACCTCATAGAGTAAACTCAGATATATACCAGTACAGGTATAAAGCTTAAAAAGGGTTATTAGCTACATAACCAAACACATTAAAAGATGCTTAACCAACCAAATCGAAAAATGCTAAGAAGAATGTGTCAGCAGCAACAGTAAGACAGATTAAGTGAAACAATATGATAGGACATTTAATCTCCTGCCAAAAATGTTTTTTCCTGCTGCAGATAAGCTGCAAAGCTATTCTCAAAAAAGAATAGCTGATCTCAGTAGGAGAGATTGGCAAGACAAAGAGAAAGCCAAGAGCATAGAGTGGATGGATGTATATGAACCACAACCACAAACATATTTCACTAGTCTGCAAGACAGGGAGGAGCATAAAAAATTCACTCTTACCAGACTCATCCTTGTGGACTTGTGGGAGTGAAGACACCAATGGACTAAACCTTTGCCGCCAGAATGCCTCTGTAATGGCACTTGAATTTAAAGCTTAGTCCATTTCTTCCTGGACTACCTTCCTAGTTCAACTGCTAAGTAATTTAAAATCAGACAAACCACACAAGCATTCTTGGGGGACTTACACCTTGAAATCACCCAGGAAAAGGTAGTCAGCAAAATCAGAAAATCTAAGGATGCATAAACTCTATCTTTTATCATGACAATCCATGCAACCACCTTTAAAGGTGGATTCCTTTCAAGAAAACATTGGCATGATTAAACTTAAATTAAATGACCAACATTGGCACTGCTTTTTTCATTTTTAGTCAGGCCCACATGGCCCCATAGGCTTATTCATGGATCTAAATTTCGCTAATAAATTACATTTGAAAGGAAATGTTAAAGAAAGGCAGAATCGAGGTGAGAATATGGGCTGGAAAACATGTGCCTTATATAACAGTCCATGGGGTCCCCCACCTTCACAATGACTCATGAGCACACATACGTATTCTGCATAACCAGAGCATGATATACATGAAAGTGAATCTGAAACAAGGTCATGGACTGAACATATCACCATGTGGGGTCCTTTACAACACACAATCTCATGTTTGTACTGCCACATCTCTGCACCTCTGGGGCTCCGGGGTATACGGTTTTCAATATACTAAGCTAGCCTAAGATTCCTACAACTCTGCTTCCTTACAAAAAGCATATATATGCTTTTAATGGTTGCATGCAAAGGTCTAAATGACAGAATGTGAGGGTGTGGCCAACATGGTGGCGAGGTAGGATGCTTTAATTTGCCTCGCCTGCCTGCCACCGGCCCGATAGAGTATAGCGGACCCAGCTGCCACTGAAACACAGTATTCCAGCTGGGTATTCCCTGCAGAACACTTGGTCCAGCCTTGGGCCCATGAGCAGGGCAACAGCGACTCCGAAGGAGGAGCATACCGTCGCTGCACTGTAAGTCTCCAGGACGAGCAGGAGAAAAGCCCGGCCCAGTGGTAAGCTAGCAGGTGATCCTCTGCCTGCCATTCGAGTTGAATCTCTTGGAGAGACGCTGAAGAGGTAGGGAGCCAGGACCATGGACCTCAGTAGCTGCAGTGAACCTGTAAGCCATTACCAGAAGGCCTGCATGTTGGTGTCCGCAATGTCCCTTGAAAGGCCAGCAGAGGGAGGCCGTGGGACGTATAATACAGCCACCTCAAAGCAGCAGGAAATCCTGGTGTCTTGAGCAGGGCCTGGGAAGACTCTCATAAGTCCCAGAGACTAGCTCAATGTCTAAAGGGGCACCAGCTGAGTGCTCAGTGGAGGTGAGGAGCTAGATTTGGGCCCCGGGGCAGAGACCTACTTGAGCAGGGGTGAATAGGCCCCCTAGCTAGAATCTGGGGACACAAAAGCCATAGCTGGATGGTCCCCCGGCTGAGGGAGCGACACCTGGCCGGGGGAGGACCTAGAGGTATCCAGACAATAGATCGAGACCCAATACACTCCGGCTGCAATAGAGGGAGAGAGACCCCAGTAGCCGAGCACTGGAAGGGATCCCAGCCAAATTTACCATTGCGATGCCAGCACTGTATCTTGGGTATTGCGTGGACACCCGCATGAAGTCCAGTGACCATAAGCCGCGATCCACATAAGTGGCCATATGCTCTATACCTCGGCCACTCAATGGGCCTAACTAATAATCAAGTATCCCCACATCTAGAGCGGACCTAAGCTATTGCTCCGCCTGTGGTGTAGGGGTCGCAACCACAGCATGTGCAGTGGGGATCTGCGAGAACACCAGGTAAGAGGCCAGAGACTGCAAGCCCCAGAAACCGACAGCAACGATGACATAAAGAAAGGCGCACCGTAAAAATTACCACACACCTCACCAAGAAAGACCGCTCCCTCAAGGATATGCTTATGTGCCCAAGCGTGTGCATAATGGGGGATATATCTTCATGGCAGGGCCTTCCCGGACCCAGGTGGAACAAACGTCAGAGGAACCGGTGACACGCACATTACTGCAGTCACTGTTCTCGATGCTTAAAGAGGACCTACAGATTGTGAAGAAAGATCTCAAACAGGAAATCAAGGAGATCAGGAAAACATGGACACACTGGGGGAACATGTGGCAGCAGTAGAGGACAAAGGAGATGGCCGAGAAGAGGAAGTGGGGGCACTCCAGCAGGAGGTACTCCGTCTCCATGACCAGCACATAGATTTGCAGGCCCATCTTGAGGACCTCGAGAATAGATTCTGTTAGGACAATGATTACATCTGAGGAGTAGCACTGGTGGTGGAAGAAGAAAATATATTCACCAGTGTGAGGGACCTTTTTCGCTATGTTCTTGGCACACCACAGCATACAGAGATCAAGATAGACAGAGCACATAGAGTGGGCCCAGCCTGCTCCTACACAGCACTCCCCACAGACATTTTGGTATGCGTGCATGACTTTCAGGTCAAAGAAGACATTTTGTGCACCGCCTGAGATATGCATCCAATCACCTTCAGGGACAAAACCCCTACACTCTTCCAGAACCTTGCCGTCCTCCTGATGCAGATGTGGAGGGTATTTTGCCCTTTTACTACACACCTGCACCACCAGAGTATTGCCTACTCATGGGGTCCCCCATTTGGCTCATGTTCTTCCTGGTGGACAAGCTCCACCAACTACAATCCCTCACAGAGGCTTGCCAGCTGCTGGGATTAAACATGCTCAAGGGGAGTGGCGACCTCGTTCCCCTTTGTCCAGGCTGTGGAGAGCAACAACCATGCTGGTGAAAGAAGAGGCCACGACGAAGACTGGACAAGGCAGAGAAAGAGAAGGGTCATCAAGCAGCAATGGAGTCTATCCCTACAGTACTGTCCAAAACAGATGAACCTTAGCACACCGAGAAGACAGAAGCTTTCCTTAGAGGTTTAGGGCTGGGTGTGGTGGTTTGAGAGACTGGCCAAACTATGGTCCCCAAGTACTCACCCTGGAAGTCAAGTTTGGCTGCAAGACTGACATTGGACATCTTCTTTACCTTCATAGTTAATTATTTTCTAGAGTTAGTAGGGTTTTTCTGTTTGAGGCACCCCTCACATATAGGCTACACCATACAACACATGTGTTGGCTAGGTAGAAGACCCTTGACAATGGAGAGAGGGTTCACCGGGCCCTTAGTACACCTGGCACTCACAGCATGTTCGCCCTTTTCACACACATATGCAGAACTCCGCACTTAGAGTCCTCACCCTCAACATGAGGGAGATTAACAACCCAGTGAAGCACAGGGCAGTTATTTCTCATCTGGAAAACTCGAGAGCAGACACCTACCTTTTGTAGGAGGCACAATTACTTGCCAGAGACTGCTACCGCCTTAGATCGCGGGACTTAAAGCATCATTTTTCTCCTTGGGCCCTACAAAGACAGCGGGAGTGGCCATCCAGATGGCTCGAACCTTCAGATGTAAAGTGGTCCATAAGGAGGCTGAAATTAAAGGTAGGCTCCTCACATACCATTTCACACTGGGCGGGGGGGGCAGACAATAGTGGTATTTTCGGTTTAAGCACCAAACAAAGGACAGGAGAAATTCCTCCATTCAGCGCTGTCAGAGGTGATGTCCACTGACGAATGCAGAGTGTTATTAGGGGGGGACCTTAACTTGGTGTTTGATAACACACTAGACCGATTAGCACAGCAACATGGGCAGACAGGTGCACTGTCTAGGGAGAGTCAAGCCTGGTTGAGGGAGCTGGGACTAATAGATCTCTGGAGAGTTTTTCATGCCCACTCCAACTAATACTAATTATTTTCTAACGCATATAAAATATACACTAAATTGTATTATTTCCTAGGCACAAAAGACATACAGATACTCATGACAGAGACGGAGATCCTCACAGCTTGTACTCTCGGACCACGCGACAATCACACTCTCGTTGTCTCATTAGAGCATCCCTCTGACAATGGCACCTACGAGATACATTGCTGCAATGCCCTGAGGTTGTAGTACAGATTCAACAATCCAATGAGAACAGCCTATCACATAATAACATCCCCGATGTACACACAGCGGTACTAGGGGAAGCGCTCAATACAGTAACTCGGGCCGAATTCATTGCAATCTCAGCTGCAGATAACAAAACACGAAAGGAGAAAAGGAAAGACTTCTCTCTGCAAATCAGAGACCTAGAGCGCATACACCGGCCCACTGGGGCCTCAAGAATATGGCGCCAGCTATCCATGCTGCTCTCACAGCTGGCCGCAATACATTTAGACTGGACTGAATACGTGGCCCTCCGGCTACGTCATTCCTTCCATGTTGGAGGGGACAAATGCAGCAAGCTTTTAGCTCTCAAAGTTTGAGCCCACTCACAAAAACAAGGGACCCAATCCATGCAAATGCATGGGGGGGTCTGGTGACGGATGAATAAGACATAGTTAATGCTTTTTCAGGCTTTTAATCAAAAGTTAACTCAACCCAATTGCTGGACTGCTCTGACAATCGACAATATCTGCAAGAGGCACAGATGGCCTCTCTAAGACCACAATAAACTGCTGGACGGGGAGATACGCATTGAGGAAGTCACCTTGGCAATCTCCCGGCTGAACCGGCAAAGTCTCCAGGCCCTGTCAGCTTCCCCTCAGCCTTATATATAACCTTCTGTCCTATAGTGGCCCCCCATTTAACACTGTTTTTTAACACATTCGCAGAGCCAGGGGTCATCTTGGCCTCAATGCTAACAAGCTCGATTTACTGTGATCCCCAAGCCTGGTAAAGACAAATCATATTGTAGCTCATACCGACCAATATCCCTTTTTAACGGAGACTTGAAATTATTTGTGGGCATCCTGGCAGCCTTTCTAAGGGAACTGGAGGTATTTGGCAAAGCGTCTTGCTTTAAAGTCAAGATCGCAAAATCATTAGCACTTAGCTACTCTCTCCCTTCTCAAATGGTGGACCAACTAAAGGGGCAACATCCTATCCAGTGGTTGACCGGTTGTGATGTTGCTATGTAATTAATGTTAGTATCTGTACCTTTAATAGATTAGAGTTCTAAATGTTTGTGTTCTAATCTCCTACGAGATTCTGGAATGCATCTCTGTCCTGGAGAGCAGTTGAAGATTTTCTCCTGTGGCTGAGGCTTAAATAAAGCTACTCTTTGGATTCATAAGTTCTTCTTCTTTTATTTACATAAGAAGACACCACATTATTATGGCGACGATCGGGTGAACCCAGGACTTTGCCTCAACACGAGAATAAAGAAAAGAAAGATGATTTGCGCACTCCTCCAGCGGCTGTGTTTATAAAGGAAATAAGAAAGGAAGCGGAGACTTCCCAGCGGCGGTATTGGTTTCAAAGATAAATGCGGTGAGGAGTTTGGCGGGCGGATCACTTAAAAATATAATTTAATTGGGAATAAGGGAGCGGAGATATTTGGGAAGAGCAATGTATTCCCCTCGCGCTCTGTTTTAAAAGGCACGCGCCATTCTTTCCTCGCGCTGAAGCTTTACTCGCGCTGAGGTTTTGCTCGCGCTAAAGCTGTCATTGCTCGCGCTGGATCTGCCTCACTCGCGCTGAAGCCTGACTTGTGCTGACGCTGTCTGTGCGTGTACCAGGAAAGGAAAGAACGTGAAGTCTACTGGCATTCTACTTCTGTTCTGCCCTTTGTTAATGGATTCTACGTATGGTGATTGTCTGAATTCAAGAGATCCTGAACATTAAAGGGATGTTCACGTTGAAGAGCATTCTTATCAATTATTCTGCATAATTTGAAGGTTCTTTTGACATCACAAAGAGGGATTTCCATCTCAATCATTACAAGAGGTACTGACATACAAGAATTACATTTATTTATCATAAATAAAAGGTTTCACACTATTAAAAGCCACAATAAAATAAAAAGGAAAATACATTAAAAGCCTCAATAAAATAAAAAGGAAAATACATATATAGTGGAAGGATGCAAAATGTAACCCAGCCTGCGTTCTTTTTAAATACCCCTGGAGAACCAAACATTAAGTGGAAAAAATGGAAAAAAAAATTTGCAAACTATGCTAGGGTATGTGGAACTAACTTAAGCGCAGAAAGGAAGCTTTCTCTTCTTCTCCATTGTTTGGGAGGGGAAGGACAGGATGTACTAGAACATCTTCCTGATCTATCTGCTGGAGAACAACGCAACTTAAATTAATATGAAATTGCAATTGCTCAACTTGATAAACATTATCTCCCGAGGATCAGTACCATAATGGAGCGTTACCATTTTGGGTTAAGAGAGCAAAAAGGAGATGAGACTGTGGAAGATTATGTTTCTTCATTGAGAAAGTTAGCGTCCTCTTGTAACTTTGGTTTAACCCTTGATGAAAGAATAAGAGATCAGTTTGTACTTAGGTGCGCACATGATGAGATTAGAAAGGAACTGTGGTTAAAAGATGAGCCACCGCTTGAAGAAGTATTGGCCATAGCAAAACAGGTAGAACATATGACAAAGTGTGTTGGTGAGTTAAAAAAAGAAAAAGATAAAGGGTCCTTGAACGAAAAAAAAGAAGAAACGAAAGTTGAAGAAATTGTTTGTCAAGTTAAGAAGAATGAAACAAATGAGACTCAAACTGGTTCTGGAAAAGAGAATTTGGCATCAGGTTCAGCAAATCAGAACAATTTTACACAACAGAGTAACAGATTTGCATGTTTCAGATGTGGTCAATTAGGTCACTTAGCCAACTCTCCAATTTGTCCTTCATTAAAGATTACGTGTAATGTATGTGGGAAGAGAGGGCATTATGGAAAATGTTGTAGAACAAAAGTATTTAGACCTGAATTGACAAGGAGACGTTGGAGTCAATCTCAACCTCAAGTTAGAACCATTACATTTGAGGTAAAATGTGAAGTATCTGATCATCCAAAACATGATGTAAAAGTAGGAAATGTTATGATTAACTTCAAATTTGATTCATGCTCTCGTATAACTTTGATAGATGAAGAATTATTTAAAATGCATTTTGCTGGTAAAGTGAGAATGATGAGATCAGATGTGAAACCACTTGGGTATTCAGACAGTCCGATTAAAATGGTTGGTTGTTTCATGGCTGAGATAGAACTTGGGAGTAGGACCATTGTAGGAAAAATGTATGTTGCAAAAAAAGGAGATACCTTATTGGGTTGGGTACATCAAGGTCAACTTGGTGTAACTTTGAATCCTAATGCCAATCCACAAGTTCAAATTAATCAGATAGATACTGTAGATATGAAGGTTATAGGAAAGGACTTGTGTGAAGATTTAACAAATAAGTTTCCTAACGTATTTAGAGAAGGTTTAGGATGCTTAAAGGGTTACAAGCATCGTATCAGATTGAGAGTAGGAGCCATTCCCATCGTAGCAAAAGTGAGAAGAATACCGTTAATGGAGCAAGAGAAGGTGAAAGAGGGGATTGAAAAGTTGTTGAAGAATGGTGTGATTGAACAAGTGGAAGCGACTGAGTGGTTAGCTCCTGTGGTGGTGGTTAAGAAACCAACTGGTGAAATTAGACTCTGTGTTGATCTCAGAGCGCTAAACAAAGAAGTGGTAGTTGATAGGTTCCCCCTTCCAAACATAGATGAGATGGTGAGTACATTAGAAGGGGCTAGATTTTTTACCACCTTAGACTTGGCATCAGCCTATCACCAGGTTGTGTTGGATGAGTGTTCCCAAGACTTAACAGCTTTCATCACTCCTATGGGCACATACAGATATAAAAGGATGCCATTTGGCCGTGTATCTGCGGCTTCCGTTTTCCAGAGAATTATGGCTAGAATTTTAAAAGGATTACCAGGTGTCAGGTGCTATCAGGATGACTTACTTATTTATGGCAACAGTATGGATGAACACTATGGTCGAGTATGTGCTGCTCTCAGACGCTTAGAAGATGCGGGTATGACACTTAAAAAAAGCAAGTGTAAATTTGGTGTGAAAGAAGTAAATTACTTGGGTCATAGAATAACTGATCGAGGGATTTTTCCGAAAAAGGAATTAGTGGAGACTATTAATAAGGTTAAAGAGCCTGTGAATAAGGAGGAATTGATTTCCTTCCTTGGTATGGTGGAGTTTTATGGCAAATTTATTTGTAATTTTGCAGATAAAACTCAGTCATTAAGGAAGTTGACAGCGAGAAATGTGGAGTATATATGGACTGAAGGGTGCAAGAAGGAATTTGATGATATTAAATCCGAATTGAATAAGGCTCCTTCTCTTCAGGCATTTATACCAGGGTTACCTACTGTGTTGTTCACTGATGCGAGTGAAAAAGGTCTTGGTGCTGTTTTGATGCAGAAAAGAAATGGAAAGGATTCTTTGATTTGTTGCTCTTCTAGGTGTTTGAGAGGTTCAGAAGTAAACTATTCTGTAATAGAGAAGGAGGCTCTAGCCATCTATTGGGCTCTAAGGAAATTGAAGAACCTGATTTGGGGGACAAAGGTGTCTGTTCTTTCAGATCATAAACCGTTGAAGGAGGTCTTTGATAAAAAGGGTTTAGATGCGATCTCCTCAAGAATTAGGAAATGGATTGTATCCTTACAGGAGTTTGATTTTTCTGTTGATTATATTCCAGGAATTTCTAACAAATCTGCTGATTGTCTCTCAAGAATGGTGGGTAAGGAGAATTTTGTAGAAGAAGATGAATGTGGTTGTTCTGATGATTTCATAAATGTATGTGAGATTACAGAAGGAGCCATTGAGGAGAAAGAATGGAGAGATGAACTTGAGAAGGATGAAGAGATAAAAAGGGTGATGTTGTCTTTAGGTAGTAATTCTCGTTTAGAGAAACCATGGACTTTAGTTTCTGATGAGCTTTCTACAAATTTTGGATTCTTAACTCGAGGTACAAAGATGGTACCGCCTCTGGGTATTAGGAAGAAACTTTTGTCTCATGCCCATTCTGGTCATCTTGGTATTGTCAAAACTAAAGAAATTCTACGCTTGCAGTTTTGGTGGCCTGGCATGGATTTGGAGATTGAGAGGTTAGTGAGGGATTGCCCAGAATGCTGTGCCAGTGATAAAATATTGAAAACTAAGCAGATGCCCATGGTTAAGAGAGTTTTGCCAAGTCATCCTTGGGATGAAGTAGCTATTGATATAGTTGGCCCTTTGTCAGGTGTTAGTGATACCCCTTATTTATTAGTCTTGATGGATTTGTACTCTAGGTGGATAGATGTGTGTGCTGTTAGAGAGATTACTTCGGAAGAGGTAATAACATTTCTTGATGCTATTTTTAAGAAAGAGAGTTTTCCTAATAGTCTTCTTTCTGATAATGGACCACAATTTTGTTCTAAGTATTTTGAAGAATATATGAAGAAGTCTGGTATACTACATAAAAAGTGTTCTTTGTATCATCCCGAGACTAATGGTGCAGTTGAGAGAGTTAATAAAACTTTGAAGGAGGCTATACAATTGGCAAGGTCATCTAATTTAAATTGGAAAACAGTTTTACAAGAAAGAATAACTGCATATCGCTTTGCGCCCCACTCAACAACTGGGAAGTCTCCATTTGTGTTGTTCAAAGGGAGGGCTCCCAACACTTGGTTGTGTCCTGGTTGGATGGATCTCAACAAGGGTATGGTGGATAATGGAATTGGTGAGTGGCATAAGAAGGAAGAGAGGAAGTTAGAAGAAAGAAAGATGTATTTTGATAAAAGAAATGCTGTGAGTGTACAGAAGATACTAGTGGGTGATCTTGTTCGAATAAAAGCTCCTGTTGGGTGTAGATCTTGGTCAAAATATACTGAGGTGAGAGCAGTAGTGAAAGTATTTAGAAATGCCATTAAAACAGAAGATGGGAGAATTTGGAACAAGAGCAGAGTGGTTGTGGTCAAGTCAAGAATCCCGTTACATGACTCTTTGTGTGGAAGACAAAGAGTACATTCTGCGTCTTCCAGTTTTGTCAATGGTGCAAATTTGTCCTCATCTTCTTTTAGGAGTCAAAGAATACGTAGACCTCCTATGTATTTAAGAGACTATTTACCATAGATGCATATCTCTCTATTGTTTGGATATCTATAATATACATTGTTATCATTGTTGTTTAAACTCTCTTTAGGAGGGAGATGTGTGATGTTGCTATGTATTTAATGTTAGTATCTGTACCTTTAATAGATTAGAGTTCTAAATGTTTGTGTTCTAATCTCCTACGAGATTCTGGAATGCATCTCTGTCCTGGAGAGCAGTTGAAGATTTTCTCCTGTGGCTGAGGCTTAAATAAAGCTACTCTTTGGATTCATAAGTTCTTCTTCTTTTATTTACATAAGAAGACACCACACCGGTCATATTCGGTACCGCATTTGGCATCAACCACGCAGACCACAGTCGACATTCACTATCATGAATTGCATAGGCAAATCCACAAAGACATACATCAGTGGAAGCACCACCAGATTTCTCGGCTAGGGAGAGTAGAAGCAATCAAAATGACGATCCTCCCATAGATTGTGTACCTTTTCCAGTCCCTCCCCTTTCAGCCACCCACAGGTATGATTCCCAAGTTAGACAGAGCTATTTCAATTCACATGGCAGGGGCGGAGAAACCGCATGAAAAAAGCCACCAGCTTTCTTCCCCTAAATGAAGGGGACCTAGGGATCCCCGACCTCTAACTATATTACAGGCAGCTCAATTGTGCTATTTGGTAAAATGGAGCTGCGCTAAATTGGAGAAACACTGGTTATTCCAAGACAGAGTGGTGAATGGCACATTCCTACCAAAGGTTCCTTCCTGAAGAAACCACACAGCCTGCGGAATCTCTACCTATCTCCTACCACCAGACTAACACCCGGTATGGCCTCACTACATTTCCTTCGCCACTGACTCCATTGCTAGACAACCCATATTTCACTGAGGGTGAGAGAAATACAAGGTTTGCAAAGTGGCAGCTTTCAGAGTGCCGTTCAATGAGCCACTTGTTTAATGAGGAAGTGATCCTCTCATTCCACCAAGTCCGCGCAGACTATTGTGTGACGGAGTTGGAGCCTTCAATGCCTGAAGTTCAAACACTGGGCACTACACCCATAAAATAATCCTAACACGCAGTGACGCCTCATCCAGTATGAAAAATGGCTTCTCACTGAAACCTCGGATAAGAAACTGATTTCAGAACTATTCAGGTCAAGACAGGTGGGAGAGGGACCTTGGTAGGCCGCTGGGTAGCAAAAGAATGGGAGGGAATATACCACAGAGCCAGGCACACTGCCAGTAACATGGCACTTAGTGGAACGTTAACATATATTGTCACGTACTGGTACTACACTCCGGCGCAGAAACACAAGGCTATTCCATCTCAGAGTGCAGATTGCTGGTGTGGTTGGGGATAACCTGGGACATTAGTACATATTCTATGTGACTGCCTATGGATACAGTACTGGTCACAAGTGCTCAATGAAATCGACTCCCACCTCGACACCCAGCTGCCACGATTCTTCACATACATAATACTTGGCCTTCCAAACCTATTAACATATCCCCTGAAATCTAAAAGAGGATGACAAATAGGACTAGCACAAGGAGATGTCATGCAGAACATCCTCACACACTGGGGCACTCAACAGACGCCATCCCATACTGGCTGGCTTCATAGGGGATGGCATATTCTGGGCATGGAAAAGATAACGCTCATGCTGGCAGGTCAGGGATCTACATTTAGCAACTTATGGCACCCTTTCCTGTTCCTACTCGCACAAGATTTTCATGAACTTTAATGCCATAGATATTTGCCCATTCTGTGCTTGCCAGAGATGGGCCTCAGCCATCCCCGGAGTGTCCCTAAGCTTACGTGGGGACACCGCAGACTTTAATTTGCAGCCTAGAAGTGAGTGGAAGGGGGTGGGGGAAGGGAAGGGAATGTGACTGTTTGCCATAATGACACTTGCATTACTGTGTTGACACTGATAGGGGCTTTGCACAGCCCCAGAAAGCGCGAGGTCTATTGGTGGCACTGTTTTCTTGTTATTTTGAAAATTCCAATAAAAGAATTGAATCATAAATAACCGAATGCCAAAAATTAACACTGCTCTTAACTAGACATGTTAGCAGAAATCTAACATGTAAATGTTGAATTTGTGTGGATGTTTTAGAAGGTGCTAGGTTTATGTTCTCCCTTGAGCCATGCTCCTCATCACCTTGGCAAAGGAGGATGATACTTGACATAATAACAGGAAATGAAACATGTACATTTCTGTTTAATTTTGTTTAAGTTACTAGCAAACAATCACATTGTACCCCCTCCCTTAATCATACCATCCTTGAAGGAGCTGCAAAATGTTGGCATACTAACAGAAAACTAAACATGCTAAATGTGTACCAATTGTCATGTAGAATCTAAAAATAGTGGCATAGTTATTTGCAGATTAACATTTTTTAAACTCCTTTATCTGTGTCCTTTGTGATGGACCTGCATCATTTTGAAAATTTCAAAAGTAGTCTAAAAATGCTAGGCATCTGTCAAATGTAGATCATTTTCACCAAACAGTGCTAAAGTTATAATCCAATTAAAAAAGAAGCCTTTTCAATTGGAAATATTTCCAGAAAAAATATCCATTCAAATCTTGCCCAACACCTCTTTGAAATGTAAATATATCAAAACCTACTGAATTTATTTACACAAAACAGCAAAAAGCACACCTTCTGAACCATGTTCAATTTTAAACTATGTTAATCATTCCACAGTTTTTGCTGTGATGGTGAGCAGAATTTCCAACGGGAGTTAAAATGGATACCCTTTTTTACTGATTTGCCATTAACCTTTTCTCCTAGATGGATCAGAATATTGATATTGATAATCTTGATGCCACTACTTATAATGATACACCCATATATACGAGCAAGATCGCATCACTATCATCAAATTCACAGGTCATGAACTCTCCATCAACCCTGACTCAGAAATGCATGGTCCGCCAGGTTCTGAGACCTAGGCCTGAGGTTACTGGTTGACAGGTCTCAGGTGGGTGGCACTTAGCCATCAGAAAAACATGCAATCTGGAAACTCAGGTCCATCTCCCTGTGCAGCAAACCCACAAGGGTCCAGGGAGGTTGGCCCTATAAAGTACACATGGCCTGAGGGGTGCGTGCATTCTAAAAACACGATAAATTGTGATGCCACATGAAGTTAGAAACACTTAGCCAATCAGGACACAGCACACGCAGACACATTACCGACTGACCCCCAATGTGTCCACGCAAGGTTGATGCCCACCTGCATTTCTTATCAGGGGCCTTATTTGTGACTCCACAGACAATGCCTGCATTCTTTTACCAAGAAAGGATCGTCAAAAGTACTTGATGATAGCTAACTCTATAAAGACTCATTTGGATTGATTGAACTATGAGACAGTCTTCAGACCCACTTCTGTAACTGTGCTGCAGGCCGAATTGTTTAATTAAACCAACAGTTCTAGTTTTGCCAAACACCACTTACATTTTGTTTTTTCAAGGCAAATTCATATTCGAGCAACATTTTGGCAAGACAGATAGGAGAGATTGGTACTTGGGACCTGACTGCAGCAGAGGAAAGGGACCCTGCCCAGACAGATTCACAACTGTGCAGCAAGGAAGGTGAGAAGACACCACGATTGATTGGAAGTTCTGCTGAATCCACGAAGTGAAGGTCCATCCTGAAGCTGCTTTCAGAGAATAAGAGACCAGATCTAATCCTTAATTCCGAGCATATGGCATATGGCAAGCTATTAAGAGCACTACAATTTAACCTGAGCGACCTGCCACTAACAGAAATCTGACATGTTACCTATTTTATGTGTCCTAACTGAGTAGTTGCAAGGCCGTCTCAAAGGCTTTACCATGGCTGGTCACCTTTTTCCAATAGTCAGCATGCTAGGAAGGGTGAATATTGGTTGTTGCTTGGACCACTGGGTGTGACACAGGTGGTATCCTTGTCCCCTGGATGGGATTTAGGGTTGAGGCCTTACTGCTTGGAATGCTGGGCATAATACAGATGGTACACATGGGCCCTGCCTGTGATATATGGCCGGCACCGCAATCTTATTTTTTAGACTAAAAGGATTTCTCAGTGCTCCCAGTTTCTTAACACTGTTGACGTCTGAAAAAAGGGGGAGGTGTTGTTCACTTGGACTGCTGGGTGTGACACACATGGCACACTAAGGTCCGGGTGTGAAACAGGGTGCATTTCAGAAATTAAGGAAAAATATTTGAATCTGATAGATCAGGTATAGCTTGTGTTCACCAAGAGGGGCCTGTGATTCTACATGTTTTTCAGTTTTTCTGAGAAGAAAATGCCATTTATTGGTCCCTGAGCCAATATAGACAGACTATTGGGCCCACTTAGTCTCATATACCACACAACGGTTCCCCTGGTCACAGGCTAGTATGCGTTTGGAGTTGCCTACGGTATGCTTGACAAAGTCATAATTTTTCCTCTGTCAATTTTGTCTAACCGTAGTATTGAAATTGAAGCAAGGTATATTTGATGTTGTGGAGATTGGTTATTGTAGTGCTAGTAAATTAATGCAACTATATTTTTGTCTTAAAATTGTGTTTTGGCACAGTCTCAAAGTACTATATGAGTGAGTTGCTACTTCCCACAATTGTTATTTCATATTCATATTAAAGAAAAGTTTGCTCATTGCTGCCAAATTTCATGATGTTTTAACAATTGCACTTTCTTCTAGGTTGTGACCCTTCCTATGCATTGCTATTTGTTTTTGTGAGACGTTCAGATTGACACCTCTGTAAATAGCAATGAGCTCATAGTAAGTAGTTAGGACCATCACTCCCTGTGTATAATATTTACCCATAAACAGAGTAGAACTTACTTAAAACCAGAAAAACTATGGGCATCTGTCCCTTAAAAACGACCCAACTTATGGAGTCACTACTAAAGCACATGCAAACCAGGTTCCCCTCACAGGCTAAAACACTGAAAAAGTATTGCCATGAATGGTACGCACAGACTAACGTGCACACGTTTCCCTGGCTAAAGAAGGGAACCTTTGCCACTAACATAATCGAGGACACACATACGGACTAAATACGCAGAACAGAAGGACAGGAGAGAGTCACTATTAGAAGTGTGGGCCATCTTCGAGAAAGCCCACACCGGCAGTCCTATTCCACAGGCAATAAGCAAAGCACTATTTAAAGTGTGGGCCATATTTGAGGAGGCCCAGACCGACAATCCTGTCCCACGGGCAATAGGAAAAGCATCCTTACCCCCACCATGTGTAGGTATGGGGTTGCTCTCCTCGATGCCAGCTATCCCCGCATTAGGATACTCCAACCCTCCAGTTGAGGGAGTCGGAGGATCCTCTACTAAACAACAAACTGTTAGGTCCAGACATGAGCATCTAACAGGCCAGCAGGCCCAGGCAATCCCAGCACCACCCGAGTCCAGTGCTAGAGCTCTCTGAAGTTCACCCTCCCCATTCAGCGCGTTTAACCCATCGAACCCCAGTGGTGCAGAGTACGTGCACTCCCACCTGGTCAAATGAACACACCCAAGTGACAGGGAGATTCATAGCAGGTATGGAAAATGATACAAATAGCAAGGGTGAGGGCCCCATTCCCTCTGGATCTGATGGCATGAATGCAGCTATAGGGTTGGCCCAGCTGACAAAGGGGGGAAACAGGAAATACATACCAGAAGCAGATTCTACCACATTTTACCCTAGGCTGATGAGAGACAGATCCACATCACAGTACTTGAAAAACAACACACCATACAGTTTCCTAATTTATAAAAGAGTGACAAGGTCATTACTGGGGGATGGGATAGTACCCTTATCCAGAAATACCAATGTTGTGCGGGGTTCTTGGGCTCAATGACCAGGATTCCCTTGATGGAACCTCTCGAGCTAGAGGTAGGGGTGAATAGTGTAAAGGAACAGTTATTGTACTTTCCCTCATCTCAGGCTAATATACTAGGGCAAGACTGATGTCCAAGCGCTAAATGTCCTTCCTGTTTGCTTCCCTTCAGCCCATGCCATAAAAAATCTCCTGCATTGCATGTACACTGGCGAGGACAATCCCTACCAATCAGACCCCCTTCCATGTGGCGGTTTTGGAATATACAGACATTTTTCTTGAGTTATGTGAATTTACTCGCCAGTGGGCGTGCCTAGGACACCACCTTTTAGTTAAGACAGACAAAAAGATGAGGACCTTGATATCCAATAAGATGTAAAAGGAGGAAGGAAGTCAGGACTGCAACACGCTCACTGCGTCCTCTGGGGCAACGCAAGGAGCAGGGTTAAGGCACATGGAGCAATGGTAGTAACAATTGGAACATACGTGCCACTAGGATGTCAAAATTCAGCCTCTGCCACCACCTTAGTACATCCTTGTGCGGGGAAATGGTACTCACAGGGCTAACTTAAATTTTGTGGTGCATTCCCCATGCTTGAAGACACCATTCCACTGTCACATAGGGTGCCTAAAAGCCTCCTGCCGCCAATAGGCTTTGTGTCTGGCACCCTTTGTCCCACGACTCACCTTTAGCACTGCACGTTTGCTGTTGCAGACACACACCTCTTCTAGACTTGATCTGCTCTTTTGTGTGTTGTGCCTAAAAGCGTAGCCACTGTAGGCAATACAGCATATAAGGGAAATAGAAAACCACCTATAGAAAGCGTTCTCCCTGACCACAAAGGGAGGGATGATGAGCACAAGATGGGAAGACAGTCACACGCACCTCCCACACAATGACCTACTAGGAAGAATTTACAACAAAACACCCAAAGGATTTCAAACTATCTATAACGGCAGAAGTCAGGGGGTTGTTGCAGCCAGACCTTAAATAATGTTACTATTGCTGACTGATAATAGATGAAGGCATACCACGAGCAGAGGTCGGCAAACTTCATTCAGTCCCTATAAATCCTCCATCTATGAAACCAAGCCCAGGGAATTCTGAATCCACCCTACACTCAGCCTCAGGGAAGTCAGTTAGCAAAGGCGCCACAGCACCAGGGATCAGGCAGTTGGACAAAAGCATAGCAACATCAACAACAGACAGGAAACTCAGTCCAACAAGGACCGGGACCACAATCGTTACAGGGAAGGGTATCTGTCTGGGTGAATATATGACATTACAACACATGCAATTACAACACATGCTTTTACAATGCCGTCTTTACATCCCTACTACCACTACATTGCATGATTTTACAATGCATGCCATTACAAAGCATTTTTAAAAACTACCATTACAACGCATTTCATTACAACGCATACCATTACAAGGCATAATACTTTTAGAGCAACAGTAGGGTAAGTGTTTGAAAGTGTAGGGTTAAAAATTACTATTCCCACTCCAGTGATTGCAGCAGTAGGGTAAGTGTTGGATACTGAAGGTGTACAAAATACTAAGTGTTGGATAGTGTAGGAGTAGAAATTACTATTCCCACTCCACTAAGTGTTGGATAGTGAAGGGGTAAAAATTACTATACCCATGTATCCCAAAACTCATACCCACCCTAATGCTAAAAAATCTCCATTACTTACCTCATATTGTATTGTAATGTTATGCGTTGTAATGGTATGCGTTGTAATGGCATGCCTTGTAGTGACATGTGTTGTAATGACATGCATTGTAATGGCCTGCCATGTAAAGACAGTTGCTTTGTAAAGGTAGGTAATTGCAATGACTGCATTGTAATGGGTGTTTCCTGTCTGGCAAGGCAATGCCTTCACACAAACGGAGAACCAAAATGTGCAGTAAGTCAAAACCTCCAATACGAAGGAACCATTTCATGTGCACCTCACAATTCACTGTACCAAAACTCAAAAGAAGGGCCAATGAGACAACATTGGGAATTCAAGCCTTTGCTTGCCTTTGGGAATTCAGGGCTGCTCGATGTGTGTTGACGATTGGGTATCTTCACTATAGTGTTCCACTGCGGGTGCCTATGGGATCCTAGACCCCACTCAGCTTCTGATTCCCCATGGTGAGGCTGGCAGATCTCACCCCAGGGGGAGGGAATGGCAACTTCTCATCCAGCCCTTAGAAGCAGGGTCCCAGGCATTGGCACCCACAAGTAAATTGTGACAGGTTCCGATTCCCAAATTGAAAGGACACCATCTTTTTGTTTTGTTGTATAGAGCATGAACTCAACCCGAAGGTATCAGAGCACTTTACATGAGCACCAGTTACATTACAGATTGACACATTCATTTTTCTTAGGTACTAGAAGTTTAAGTGATTTGCCTAGAATCACAGGATGTTGAGAAAACCTGCCGAAATTCGAAACCGTTTCCCCAGCTTTGAGGTCAACCACTCTAGCCATATCCACCACATTCTTAGGCCCCCAGCCTGGGACCAACATTCTTTTATGGTGTGAGGTTCCAACAGCGTCCCCAAAAATAAGTAGCCTCCAGCCAATGGAAGCCCCCTTTAAGTTCCATAACAAAGCTGTCCTCCAGTGTCGGGAGCTAGTATTCCCATTGGGATAGAGAAGTGCCCATCACCTCCACCGCACCAGATCCATCAGGTTGCAAGACTTCATATGACACGTGTCAGTTGGGAGGGGAAGTCTGCCTGAATATCCAATTGTTCCAGTACATCACCCTCATTAGATAACTTTTGACAAAGTTCTTGACCTTTGACTCCAGATTCTCCATGTAGCAATGGTTTTCCCTCCCTTCTCCCTCCAAATTTTTCAAAATTTCCAAAAGCTTGTTTTCTGTGTCTCCAAAATAACAAAAGAAGCGTATCGCCATTTGGAAGTCCGTGGCCACAACTGGGAACCACAGGTCCAAATACCAAGGAAAAGATGTGGTCCCAGGGTGAGGGGATGCCAGAGAAAAGGGAGTCCGCTAGTCCGTCACAGCTTCTTGCGAGACTGGAACACAAGAATGTTCTCATCCCCATATTAGGCCTAGCAATCAGCAAATACACCAGGCCTTACACACACTCTCTGAAGAAATCAGTAAGCCCAGTCTCAGACACCGCAATGTCATAAGCACATGGAGACCACCTTGAATTTTTCCTGTTAAAATGAGGATAACAGATCACGTGAGATCTAGGGAAAGCACCCAAAGACCAATAAAAAAGCTCAAAACTAGCCCCCCCCAATTGTTTTTTTTTAGAAAGGGCATAGTTAGGACATCTGGCTCCACTAGGGAGTGTCACTTTGCATGCTGATCCCAGGACTATAGGGGTATACATGTGACCTCAGGGAACGCTGCGATCGGCAACCAAATGCAATTATGACACGCCCAGTCTATACACATCACCTCGCAGATGTGAAGATCTGAAGACACTGATAGCACCCCCATGTACATCTTGGAGAGAGGGACTGACAACGCATATGGAACCCTAGCTAAAATTGATACCATCCCATGTTCACAAGATTATCCCTGACCATTTTGCACCAGTCTAACTCTCAGCTAGGTGTGGAGAGGGAGGAGGCCAAACAACCTATAAAAAATAAATGCATCCCATTAACCATAATGCACTTTTCAAAATAAGATACCCTACTAGGCCCACCTTCCGGTACCTCACTAAAATTGGCTGAATAAATGGGGAAAGAAGAACAACCCTCAAAAGGAGCCCTGAAGGAAAATGATGGCACATGCAATAATGCACTGTTTTTGTACCTAACAAAGTGAACGTAGCTCTTATTCAGCAGTGCTCCACCTTTTTCGGTGGCCACATCATTCAGCACCCCAACTGGATATACAGTGTGTGAATTTAGAACTGCAAACTCTACAGTGAACATTTTTCTTTGAATTTTGGTGACTAATGCTCCCCAAAATGCCAGAGGATTACAGACATCTCCCCTGTATCCAATCGCAGGACCTGCAATGTTCAATAAGTTATATATTGTTGCACTTCTATGTACTCTCTATTTACTATCAGTGTTGCTGCATCCATTCATCACCAAAGCACTGCCCAGTGTGATGGAGTCGACCCTGTAGCTATCACTGTGCTTGGGTAGAGACCTCTCCCACGTAACATAATTACACCAAACCAAAATTTTAGTATTGCAGATGCACTACACAGCACCCACTTGCACAACATGTGGCATCAGGACATGACCGCTATGGGCTCCAAGTGCTTTTACATCTGTTCACTGATACCACATTCAGTAGGAGCAGACAGGCTTTACTTGTCCCAAGAGGTAGCCTTTTAAAAAACAAAACTCCTTCTCTACCTGTACCTATGTACGAGGAGGGCCATGATACAGCCCAACAGAGTAGAACCCCATTGAGCCGTTGTGAATGAGACCTGATACAAGACAGATTCCACCGCATTGTAACTTTTCACCGAGCCTAGCGACATTCAGACTGTTCTAGATAGGATGCACAGGAGGGGCATCATAGGGGAGGATACTGTATGGCCCAGAGTCTTTCCAGAGAAGAGATTCTTGAAGGTAGCAAAAACACCACACCAATGCACAAACATGACCACGCCCTCTTCCATCTGTGGTCCCAGGGTGATTCTTATCATTTCTGGGACTGCCTTCTTTAACAACAAATGCTGTTAGCGACCATGTCCCACTGAGTATAACTTTAAATCTTCCAAATAGTGTGTTAATCCCCAGTATAATTCAAGATCCATGGTTAAAAACATATCAATCGGCACACCTAATGGTTATTCTTTACAGTGGGGAAAGTTTGATTCAACAGAGTTCATTGAAAAAATCATGGAAACGGTTACAGCTCCTTTTTAAAATGAGACAAGTACACATGCCAATATTTTAGAATTATATGCACAATTTACGGGTGAAATAAAAGATGCTCTATGGTCGGGAATAGAAAAGCACAAACGACTAATCATGGATTATTTAACTCGCATTGCACTAAAGCCTATACAAAATGAAAACATGCTCTTCATAAACCAGGAAGAAATATCATTGAGATTAAGATGTGTAGAAGGGATAATAATCTGGCCCAGAAAGCCCAGACATGAGCAGCATTACATGAAGCCTCACAAAATAAGGACAGTGCAGCATTCTGGCGAGCAGTAAATGCCCGATTACTTAAAGCTAAAGATACACCAACAATTGAGATTGCCATTGACGTTCATTAATGGGTGTTTTTTTTCTCTAAAATATATAAACTGGAAACGAAGAACAGGCCTACAAACAACACATGTATATCACAAGGATAACAACCACTGTTAAATATCGCTTAGATCTCTCTTTCTCCCTAGAAGAGGTAACAAGTGCAATAAATGAGAGCAAGGGAGGTAAGGCGCCTGGTCCTGACGTCGTCCCAGTCGACCTTTTTAAGTCAAATTTGCTCCTATGGACTCTTAACTGAGGTTTTAGAGGCCTGCTGTTCTACTGGATTCATCGAAACATGGTCAGAATCCATTCTGATACATATTTTTAAAAAGGGTAACCGGCAGAATCCAGTGTGTTACCATCCAATAACTTTTCTGGATTCACTAGCAAAGATAGCAAGACAGATTGTGCTCAATCGGCTCCAAGATTGGGCAGAAGATAATCATGTCCTTTCAGAAGTACAATTCAGGTGTCGCCAGGGTTTGGGAACACTTGCACAGGGACTAAACCTTAATATTTTGATAGGGAAATACACCCAGTCCTTGCCTTCGTTGATCTTACGGCAGCTTTTGACTGTGTGATACACAGTAAATTATGGGGGATTTTAGCTACAATGGGGTGGAGACGTCATTGATCCAATTTTTAAGGCAATTGTACTGCAATGCGAAAGCAAGGGTTTGCTATGGACTAAAGGGAGAATGCACTGCCCAATCAGTGTGGAGAGGGGGATTAGGCAAGGATGCGTCCTGGCACCCTTTTTTATTTACACTCTATACCAATGGTTTGGAACAAGCATTGAAAATGTTATGCAATGCAAATAAGAAGATGGATTTTACCTATTTTAAGACTGTTAGGTCTGAGACAATGTAGGCTAGCACTTTTATCACTACAATTTTTAGAAAACAAATGTTTTGCAAAGTCAACAGCATCTTTTTTTTAAAGTATCGTAAATTGCAGGAAAATAATTTTATATCAAATTTGCTGGGGAAGAGAAAAATAACTTGTAATTACTGCTGGAATTAAACATTGTAATATCAAATAATTTGGATTTAAAAATAACTGTCTGCATTTTGTATCTTGTAATATCAATGTTTTAAACTGTATGCTTTTATGATTTTGGCACGAAAAATCGAATAAAGCTTTCATTGAATTGAATTGAAGAACAAAAGGACCCCAGATATGGAGTTTCAGTGCCGCTCCTTCCACCTCAATGATACAGAGGGAAACAAGCCTTGTAGGGGAGGGTTTAATAACAGCATAGATACTCCATGTCAGGAAATCTGAGATACTCGGTTGAATAGATATATGTGGTTAGAAGGGAAGAGGCAATCCCTATTGTACGGAAACTTACACTGCATTCCTTGTGTTTTAGAGGCAACAGAGCCATTACTCTGGGAACAAATTTAAACTACGGCACAATACTGTACATTCTTCTTGACACACAATGGGACACCTCCTTGCTGACTTACACGTAATGGCAATGCAGTGAGATGGCCTGGCCTCTTTTCCTTCATCACCATACACACCCGACCTTGATCATTCATGGAGAAGTTTGTCAGAGTTGCGCCAACATCCGCTAAAGAAGAATGCAACTCTTTTGCATCCGACTCAAGAAAAATGTACTGCTGAGTATTTTGGCTAATGCAAAACCAACAGTTGATGGACAGAATGCAGAACAATGTCATACTTTCACCCCAGTACAGAGATCTGGGCCTAAATTCATCGTTTTTTGCTCACCATGCCTTTCCAGTTTGAACCTAGCCATATGCAAATCAGTCTTTACCCTGTGCCCCATGGGAACAGTCCAGTCCGAACTGCCAAGCTAGGTCCTCCCTGGACTGGAACCAAGCATCCTAGGACCGGTTTCGGGCTTTCAGCCCTCTTCAGCCAGGATAGCTTGATTCCAGTGGCATGGAGAGCACGGGACTCACGTCTGAGTATACCCGTCCCACTCGGGGTGACAAATGCAAAACCAACAGTTGATGGACAGAATGCAGAACAATGTCATACATTCACCCCAGTACTGAGATCTGGGCCTAAATGCATCGTTTTTTTGCTCACCATGCCTTTCCAGTTTGAACCTAGCCATATGCAAATCAGTCTTGACCCTGTGCCCCATGGGAACAGTCCAGCCCGAACTGCCAAGCCAGGTCCTCCCTGGACTGGAAACTAGCATCCTAGGACCGGTTTCGGGCTTTCAGCCTTCTTCAGCCAGGATAGCACACCACTGGAGTCAAGCTATCCTGGCTGAAGACGGCTGATAGCCAGAAACCGGTCCTAGGATGCTTGATTCCGGTCCAGGAAAGACATGGCTTGGCAGTTCGGGCTGGACTGTTCCCATGAGGCACAGGGTCAATTCTGATTTGCATATGGCCATGTCTGAGCTGGGGTGGTGTGGAGTGCAAAAAAACGATGGATTTAGGCTCAGATCTCTGTACTGGGGTGAATGTATGACAATGTTCTGCATTCTGTCCATCAACTGTTGTTTTGAATTTGCCACCCCGAGTGGGATGGGTATGCTCAGACGTGAGTCCCATGCTCTCCACACCACTGGAGTCAAGCTATCCTGGCTGAAGATGGCTGATAGCCAGAAACCGGTCCTAGGATGCTTGATTCAGGTCCAGGAAAGACATGGCTTGGCAGTTCGGGCTGGACTGTTCCCATGAGGCACAGGGTCAAGGCTGATTTGCATATGGCCATGTCTTACCTGGGGAGTTGTGGAGTGCAAACAAACGATGGATTTAGGCCCAGATCTCTGTACTGGGGTGAATGTATGACAATGTTCTGCATTCTGTCCATTAACTGTTGTTTTGAGTATTTTGGCTAGGCTGTTTGTAAGGACATTCCGGAAGAATTCAGACTGCTTTCTGGAACACAAGTAAATGCTGGAGTGTCCTTACTCTTCTTAACAGTGCAGACAAAAGCCAATAGCCAAGTGCAAAACATTCATGATCATCAACAGCACTGGTCTTGGTCTTAATGCAAGACAAAAAAGAGCTAAACGCCATCCGCCCCATGGTGATGCAACATCAATATGTGTTGGACCTAATAAACACATTGGAGTGTGTGCCAAGATTAGAGCGTCCTGCGAAACATTTATCCAAGGCAATGATCGCGACAACAGGGCTTTAACTCTTGCCATCTAAGACTTGCACTATTTACAAAGAGACGTGCATGAGGAGGGAGGTGCCCCTGAGTAGGAATGGACATGACTGTTTTTAGTGGCACCTTTGGTGTCTGACTGGACTGTGCACTTCATTGTTGCATATTTTAATATTTTTATTGTTCTTCTGTTTTTTCCTGCAGTTGGGGGTTTCCTGCTGTAAAAATGCAGTCCTCAAATTAGGTAGAATTAATTTACTAGGAAAGTAGTAATAATGAAAACTGAAGAGCAACATGTTTCCATTAATGTGACTATCATGAAGCAAGAGTTAGATATTGTAGTTGAAAATTCCACTTGAGTGGGGAATGTTGATATTAAAATTTATGCCAACGCTTATAATGATACACTTATGAGTGAAATTGCATCACTATTATCACATTTTCCCATCATGAGCTCTCCATCAACCCTGACTCAGAAATGCATGTCAGACAGGCTCTGAGACCTTGGCCTGAGGTTACTTATTGACAGGTCACAGGTGGGGTGGCATGTAGCTGGAAGACAAACACACAAACAGGAAACTCAGGTTAATCTCCCAGATAAGCTCAGTGACTTCACAACGATACAGGGAATTTGGTTTCAACAAATCACACATGGCTGGAGGGGTGTGTACTTTCCCAAAACACCTTTAAGTCAGATGCCACATGAAGTTGGGAACACATAGCCCATCAGGACACAGCACAACCGGTACAGACAGCGATCACGTGCCCCTTATGCCGGATATCTGTACATGTTACCCACTGGCCCACTGGCCCCTACTGTGTCAACGAAAGGTTGAGGTCCACCTGCATTTGTTATCAGGGTACCTATTTATGACTCCACAGACAAGGCTCACAATTGTTTACCAAATAAGGATCATCAGAAGTACTTTATGGCACCCAAAAACAATATAAAGACTCATTCATATTGGTTGTACTGTGAGGCAGTCCTCAGACCTGCCTTTGAAATGGTGTTTTTGGTCGAAGTTTTTAAAGTTGTTTTCTAGAAACCCTTGCTAATTTTAGAATGTCACAATTAGTCTTAGCCCCCACACATAAGGCGGACCACACTTTGGAGGGGATTCTTACTAATGAAACCAGAGTAGTTAATCAAAAAATCATTCCTAGTTTATGGTCAGATCACAGAGCAATTGCCTTTGAGTGTGTCCGCCTCACAACAAACAGAAATAACAGAATTCCTCGCCCCATAGCTAAATCCAGAAACTGAAAAGGAATCTTGGCCGAGACCCTAGCTAGAACATTAAACAGTATACCCTGTGTAATCCAAGATTACTCCGAGAGCTGGGCTGAGGCCTTCACTGCATGACTGGAGACTGCAGCTAATAAATTTGCCCCTCTGAAGACAATCATTCATAAAAGATGCTTCCCTTCATCACCTTGGTATAATAATAGGCTCGGGGTGGGGTTGCTCAAACAAAAATGTCACTGTCAAGAACGGGCATGGAGGAAATCTTTAGATGAACAAGAAATAATTGCATATAGAAGGGATATTAAAGAATACAAGCTCGCACTAATGGAAGAAAAATCCAATTATTGCACCCATAAAATCAAAAATGCCCCTCCTATAAAGAACTCTTTAGGCTAGTGCAATTGCTCTCGGCCTCTCATCATAATACAGAGTCAAAAAGCTCCCAAGCGTTTTGTAGCCAACTAGCAACTTTCTTCCATTCCAAGATCATGAACATTTAAGCAGATTTCAGCCCGACTACTATCAGGCCTATGCCGCCAATTGCTACTAGTTGGCCCTTACTTTCATCTCAAGGGCCGCTGTCAGGTTCAAACCAAGAGACTAAAGTACTATTTGTGTTGCCTCTACTCTCTCCCAAGCTGGCTGAACAATACCGCCTGAAAACCTTCTCAGGATCACCACTAGATGCCTGCCCTCCGCCAGTCCTTCACATGGTGGCAAATTCTATAGCCAACCCACTCTGTAAAGTAATAAAGAATGTGCTCCTATACGGATCCTACACTCACAGCTGGAAAAAATCTATCAGCAGGCCTCTTTAAAAAAAAAACGGATCTGGATATTACGGACTGTAAGACCTATCGTCCAATCCCTCTGCTCCTGTCCCAGCAAAGTTCCTGGAAATACACGTTAATACCCACTTGATGCCAACTGCAGAAATGCAACACCGGTTTGATGCTTTCTGGTTTGGCTTCAGGAAACATCATGGGACAGAGACTGCTCTAATCTCAGCCATAGACTATATTGGGCGTCTAGTTGACGAAGGACAAGGGGTAGCGCAGATACTCCTGGACCTGAGAACAGAATTTGATACGATCTCTCCCATTCTGCTGCTGAATAGGCTCCAAAACCTTGGCATTTCTTATAAAGGGTTAACTCTCTTGTCTTCTTTCCTGAAAGATAGTTCCCAAAGGGTGAAGCTAGAGCATTTCTACTCAGAGGCCTTCTCCTTGCCCTGAGGTGTGCTACAGGGCTCATCCTTGACCACTACACTTTTTAAACTTTATGTAGCACCCATAGTGCCAATAATCCACTCTTTTGGGAAGGAGGTAGTGTGTTTTGCAGATGACACTCAGATCATGGTGTCAATCCACAAAATGTCATGCTCGATTCTAGATGCATGACTAAAGTGGCAGAATGGATGTCATGTAATTTTCTAAAACTTAATGGGGACAAGACAGAAGTAATGATCTTTGGCCCAGGGATATCAAGCTGGAACAGCAACTGTTGGCCACACTCCTTAGGAACCTGTCCTATCCTGGGAAAAAAGGCCAAGAACCATGGAATATTGATGGACGCAGAACTCAATTTCAATGCCCATATAAATTGTACTACAACAACCTGCACCTGGATTATAACGATGCTCATGAAAATATTCCTGTTGATCTAACAAGTGGGTTGCTCTTGACCTGATAACGTTCAGACTTGATTACTGCAATGCACTGTATCTGGACTCAAATAAGAACACGCAGTGCAGACTCCAATGTTATGCAGAATGCATTGGCGAAACTGGTTCTGGTTATACCTAGGGGACAGTCCACTGCAAAGGGACTGGAGTGGCTACACTGGCTCACAATTAACAAACCCATTAGATTTAAATCTCTCTGCATGTTCCACAAGGCCCTTCACCTCTTATACCCTGCAAGATTGAAAACTATGTTCGGCCAGTATGTCCCAGCTAGACCCCTTCATTCTTCACCTCAACTACAGTTCACGGTTCCAAGAACCAAAAGAAGAAAATGGGGTAACAAAGCATTTTCTATGACCGCTAGCAAAACTCTGGAACTCCCTTCCACTAAACATAAGGGCCATTCCTGATCTCCTGCCCTTCAGGAAGGTTCTTAAGACATGGTTATTCTCCTTGTAGTTATCTTCTTTTTTGGACTATGCGCTGATTCATCCGGACGGTGATCTATAGCGCCTTGACGCCTTTTGGTATTTGCTGTGCTTTACAAATTTAAATTGATCAGTGAAAATAAACTAACTGTTCCTGTTTTGCCAAATCCCTTTTGCCTTTTTTTTTATTTGAGCAACAACTACAAATCTTGGTATGCCAAAACTAAGCCACATGCACTGAGTGTATCATTTTGAGTCGGTTCATCAAATGGTGCCAAAGATACTGGTTAAATTAAAAATACCTATTGAATGTAACATGCATCAGAACCATAGCTACAAAATCACTTTCAATGACTCAGGAAAATTCTCTAAAAAAAACAATGAGTTATGGGTTCTTTTACTCTTCAGGCTTTAACATATGTTTTAAAACACTTAGAAATTCACTTAAAAAATTCCAATTAAAGTGATGAGAAAACAACGCCTAGAAAACATTATCACTAATTTGTTATGCTGGCAAAACCATAACTCGCCTCAAATTCACTTCCCATAACTTCACACTTCATGTTAATGAGAATATCCAGAATGGTTATTTGATGATTTTTGTGGTGCATTCACATATCACCTCACCACTGAAATATGGTTACATTTAAATTTCCATTGGAAAGACACTTTCATCTTTGTTTCTAATTTTTCTCCATTTGAACCAAATTACTGACTGCAAGCCAGGCCCTGTTACTAACCACAGCTGAGTCACACATGACTGTATGAGTGGATGCAGGGCCTATCCAAAGGGCAGGCTTTATGTCCAACTATACACATGACTAAAGAGCGTTTAAAAAAGTGATTGGCCAATGAAAGGATGGGCAGAGGTTTGACATTATGCAGAACTCTGTGGACATTCTCCATTGTGCAAGACCAAAAGCTATCTGCAGAAAGGTCTTGGCTACATGAAATGTTGAGTGGAGCCCTGGACGCTGGCCAGACCCTGCTTTCAAACACCCCTGCGCAAGGGGAAAGTCTGTGTGAAGCAGGGTTGCCCAAACACGAAGTTAGTCAGAGGCCTGCAGACAATGTTCAGTGTGTATGGCAAAGGTCTGCATGTAGTGAGGTGCCAGTAGTTGGGAAGGATAGTGCCTCACTATAGGCCAGACACTGCGCACAACACTTGATCAGCCACGGCCGGTAGTAGGTGTACCTGCAGGGCGGTGACGTGGGGAGGGGGAGGGGCAAGGTGGGTGGTAGGAATGTATGGATTACGGACCTTAACAGGTAAATAAACATATAAATAAATAAAACGAATTTCATTGCGTGCACTGCATCGCCTTTGGTACTCCCACTGCCAGCCGCGGCTGCACTTGATGCACACAGCCTAAAGCTTTGCACAGGGAGAGATTTACCAGAGGCTGCATGGACCAGATGCTGGGTGCCTGGCCAGCCAAAGTTCAAACACAACAGCCATGTCTGGCTGAGCATTGCTGAAGGCGGAGAATACAGGTAAAGTAGTGCTAAGGTTACACAAAAAAATCCTAAACATAGTGTGCAAACCATTACTTTCCCAAAACATGTTGTCACCATGGCATAAAAAATACATCATCAATTACATCAATGGTAGCATCACATAATACCTCCCCACTAACATCATGGGGTTGCAGACATTATAAAGCACATATTGACTATGCCTATGAGGAAGCATTTGGTACATTTTGCATAAAGTACTAAGGTGAAGGTCGTCTTTTTCAGGCATGTGACTACCATGTGATTTGAATACGCTTTGTGCATTGGACCATTAATGTTTATGTTTATTTTGAAAACAAACAATATAAACAATAAAACATCCATACTGATAACTAATACTATATTTGGTAAAACAATGGCATCAAATACTGTTAACAAATTCATTTTCCTTAGGTTTATTCTCCATCCCATGGTATGTATTTCCTGCACTTACAGGAAGATGGCCACATGGAAGGATTCCTTGTAAGCTCTGACTAGCTGTGGATTCTACTGTTTGTTTATCTTCAGTGTTCAGCATTCTGCTTATCAGCTATGATCGTTTTCTCTCCGTTACCAAAGCAGTGAGTACTATTCACCATAAAGTTTTGAATATAGATTTTACCAATGGAAATGTGTAAAGTGGGTGAAAATATATGTGCCTATAAATATGTATACTGATTTTCATATAAATATGTAAACATATATTTTGGTACTGTGTAGTAATGATTAAGACTCAATTTTCATTGAGAGTTTATTGTTGATTTTCTTATAACTTTTGTGCAATTCGACACATTTTTACAAAACTTTAAATAGTGTAACTGACTGCATTTTCACATGTCAAGTTTCAAATAGATCTGTCTGGGGTAAAAGCAAAAATGATATGGTCGAAAAACTTGATCCTCACTTCAGCAAAATCGGCAGAACAGACTAACCCAAAACTTGCAATGAAACTAGAGCTTTACTCAACGGAGTGCTCTTGCTTCATTTGATGTAAATCCATATAGGAAATTGTGAGTAAATGGTATTAGGAAAAAGTCTCAAGCTGGCTTGGAAGGGTTAATATGATACAGAGAAATGTATATCCTGACCGATTCCATGTTTAAATATCGATTACGAGTAAAGGAAAAGAGGTGGGAGTGGATAAGCAAGATGCTCCAGGGATAGAAAACAAGACTGAAATAAATTCCCAAGGAGTAAAAAGAACAGAACTAAAACCTGTTGGAAGCACGGATCTACGAAAAATAGGGAGCTCAGACTCCCAGGAACTCCCCATTGTCGCGGCCCCAATAATAAGAATAAAAGAGCTCGATGTAAAGTTTAACATGGAGACACTGAACCAGGGAGGGAAAATGCCTCAAGCTCCCAGAACATACCAAAGAACAGAATCGGAAAAAAAATACGAAAAATCTCATGACAACTCCAATTACATCGACCACAAATCAATATTATTCATCCCAGAGTACAGATCAAAGGGCCGAGAGGACATCCTAAATAGAAGTAACATCCTCCGAGTATTAAATTCTATCACTAACCTGGGAAGTTTGAAAACCCAAGATCTGGAATCTGTAGAATTTATCAGTTATAAGTACCTGTCGGAACAGGAAATAACAAAAACTACCTGGACTTCAGGGGAACTAGCGGAAATAATCCCAAAGGAGGAAATGCAACTACAAGCATGGGGGATTCGAATAAAAGCTTACTATAAAACCGGCTACCCTGAACCATTACTTTGCAATTTCCAAGAATACAACAACGCCACACAAAAAAAAGTTTGGGCTGGTGTACCCAAAAAATCGGTACTAAGAGGAGCCAGAGGAGGCTCAATTGAACGAAAGGACAGAGACCCCCAGGCGCCCAGGCACAAAGATGAGATAGATTCAGGACAAGACTAGGGCTGGGTAGCACAAGCCATCAACATCAGATCGATCGGCCCAGGACAGATTGAAGAACTAAACAGGAACTCGCCAAAATCAAAGCCACTGTTAAAATTATGTTCCTGGAACATAAACGGCCTAGGAGCAAAAACCACAAATAAAGATCTACTTTCATATTTCCAGCAGTACGACCTAATTCTACTCCAAGAAACCTGGTTGGTAGAGCTGTTCCACCTCTACGGCTATAAAACATACCACCTCCCAGCAAGCGGTAACTCCAAGTTTGGTCACCAGAATGGAGGACTGACCACATATGCCTCAATAAAAACAATAAACACAGTAAAAGAACTGCTGAACAAGAACAAATCAGACAATGGAATAAATGCAATACAGTTGGAAATCCTAACCCCAGGAAAAAACAGGCAAAAGCTAATCCTGGTAAACACTTACCTACACCCGAAGGGCAAACAAAAGGGCGCAAAGGTCCTGGTATCAGAATTGACCAAATTAATAACGGAATTAGAAACACCGAATTTCATTGTATCGGGTGATTTTAATATGCTCCTTTCAAGGAGCCCAGGAAACAATCGGCCTACAGAAGATCAACTGTTTGGAAGGGGATCCCTCCTCTGGAAGAGAGTTTGTGGGGAAAACCAACTAAGCTATCCAAAGATCTACTAAAGGATTTAACAAATTTGGGTCTGATATCAATAAATGGACGAACACCCGGTGACTGTCCCAAAGCAGCAACTTTCCACAACTTTAAGTCCAGTACAGAGATAGACTACACCTTCTTATCTTATCCACTTTTCATATTAGTGGGCGACTTCAAGAAAGGCACGTCCGACTGCAGCGACCATCCGCCGCAAGAACTGACCTTGATGGCACAGGGAACAGTACAAACTCTTCCAACTGAAGCGCAAAACTTAACCATCACGTCAAAGTGTAAAAGAATCAAATGTAAAACAAACGACCGAGAAAAATTTGGGGAAGAAGCCAAGATCAGCTGGGAAAGTTTTAAATCACGTAACAACAATAATATAAGCGCCTGGGAAATCTTTCTGAAAACTTTTGGACTAGCTAACTCCAAGTCCAAACCTCCACAAGAAACCTATGGACCAATGAACCAAAAGGAATTACTTATCCGGTCGACAAATACTCCAAAAACCTATTCTTCGACACCGCAAACCTGCAAACTAAGGCAAATAAAAAGTGCCATCAACAGAACACTCCGCGAACTACGGAAAAATGGGGCCGACAATAGTTTACAGACCGAGCTGAGGAAATTAAAAAGTACCAAGAATAAGATTCTTTGGCGAATAAAACAGGATACCACAGAAAAAATATGGGCTAAATTGCTTCACGATTCTAAAATCAACAATAGCGCAAGATTCTGGTATACAGTAAATAAGATAGAGAACCCTAAAGCCCCTGGAATAAATTCCTACATAACGGAAGAGGCCTGGGTAAAACATTTAGCCCACCACTTTAACAAGAAGCTGATGGAATAAAACAAGACTCAGGACTGTCTAGAGACCCCAAAGCCTTTAGTTGAGAAGATTAATTACCCAGGCTCAATAAATCGGATCAAAAGAAGAATTGCGAAAGGCAGGAAAGAGGGGGCCTCTGGCCCAAACGAAATAAGCAGGAAACAAACTACTGGGCTGAGCAACTGCTCCCACTCTTTAGGGAAATCTGGGTGGCAGAACAAATCCCGACCTCCTGGAAGGGATCAATTATCGCCCCGTTATATAAAAAAGGCAAGAGGAGCGAATTTTAGGCTCATCGCCCTCATAGACATTGACGCCATATATTTTTCAGGGCTCCTATTAGAAGAACTAACGGATTGGGCATCAAAGGAAAACTCAATTTCCATTAACCAGACTGGCTTCCAGAAAAACACAGGAACAACGACAAACATTCTTGCTCTCTCTCTTTTAATAGACTCCACTATAAAACAAGGCTGGGATGTAGACCCTAAACCTTTGAATCTATTGATTTTACTGCACACAGAAAACTGGATGCAAATAAAACTGGGGTCAGGCAACTGCTTATCAAGGGAAATACCAACCACAAAAGGACTCGCACCGACCCTAATTAATCTCTTTATGTCCGACCTTTCAGCAGACCTTGATAATTGTAACCATTACGCCCCAAACTTAGGGGGCTACACACTGTCTAACCTTCTATATGCGGATGATTTAATATTAATAAGCTGAACCGCCGTTGGCCTCGAACACCTTATAAATACAAGTAACTTCTCAGAAAGGAACGGGCTGAGTATAAATCTAGAAAAATCAAAGGTGATGATATCAAATCAAAAATCCAAAAAACAACAGCCACAGTGGTTTCTAGGCGACCAGAAGTTGGAGATAGTTAAAGATTATGAATACTTGGGCATAATCTTCGATATGAAAGGGTCATTCGAACAACAAAAGAAGGCGATCAGAAACAGAGGGATATCATTGGCCGTCACATTAAAGAGCATTAAGAACAAAATAGCAGGCCCAAACCTAATCCCTCTGCTAGATGTGCTACTAGCAAAATTACTGCCATCGATAACTTACAGCAGCAAAAGCATGAGAGGGAGAGATGAGTCCATCTTAGATAAAGTAGTGTCCAAAGCAATGCGAATACTTTTCAGTCTCCCATCGTACACTTCGCCAGTGCAATTAAGACTGGAGTTCGGCCTCAATAAACAACAAATAGCACGCAAGGGTGCTTACGCCAAATGCTGGCACAAAATAAAGGGAGCCGAAACAGGTACCTATGGAAAGAGCTGGAAAGGAACAAGGTCTGCTCTGCAATGGTCTATCTTCAACAGCAATACATTCACTTGTGCTAAAAGATCTCTGGGAAGCGAACGGGACTCATAAATGCCTTAAGCGGCTCGTAAATAAAACAGTGAAGAGACTATCCCTGGAAGAAGATAAATCTGCACTCACCAGGAGGGCCTATGGGTGGTGCGTGATCCAGAGCTATACCAGGTCTCTGCCACAGGCATACCTAGGCACAGGATTCTCATGGGCAGCAAAGGAATCCTTCTTGCAGCTGAGGATAGGAGTAATACCAGCAAAAGAACATCTCCCCCATGGACACGTTCGGAATCCACCACAAACTGCAGACTTTGTGGTGACCTAAAAGAGGATGTTTTGCACTTACTATGCAGTTGTAAAGCCCGAGAGAATGAACAAAGGCTACAACTAACACAGCTTTGGAACCAAAGATGCCTGCGAACCCGCCGACAGGCATTGTTGGCATGCTTTGCAGGGGGAGACATTCAACTAGCCTGCAGGCTGGTACGTTTTATGAAATCAGTAAATATTGCCCAAAACCCCCTTTCCAGCAATCAATTGAAAAAAATCATACGCTGTACTTATAACCCTTACCTGTTAAAGTCTTCTTCTTGTCAAATTCGTTAGTGAACTTTCACGGTACTGAAAGCACAAAAAGTAAAAATTGACGTCGTTCTTAATGAAACTTTGGGTTTTTAACTTTTTTAACCAAGGAGAGTTTTGAGATGTTCAATAATTCTTTGTATACATTTATATATTCATATATATATCAATAATGCAAATTTTGAAAGATCTACACAACGATGTTATTGTAATGAAATGAGTTTTTTCTTTTTTTTTACGCGCTTTGAAAAGGTCCTCAATTATGTATTTTTAGCTCAATTGGAAAGATTTTTATTAATCATGCAATAAAGAATTTACTTTAAAAAAAAATGTAGATGGCAAAAATATCGATGGAAAAATATCGATTACAAAAATATCGAATCCCTATACTTAAACAGGGTAAGTAGACAGAATATCGAATTTTAAATATCGATGTGACAAAATATCGAAGTTTTAATATCGATAATAAAATATATCGAATATTTTAATATCGACTTTAAAAATATTGATTTTTGTATGTGTAGTTAAATATCGAAGCTAAAAATGTCGAATATAAAAATATCGTTGTACAAAAATATCGATAAAATGTAGTTTTTAGTAAGAGTTTGTTAATTTTTTTTTAAATATTGTAATATTTATTTTATATTGTGTTTATACTATGTAATTTGTTATGTTTTTTTAAAATAATATATAAGTTTAGGAGCGGGATGTTGGATTTATAGGGGATAAGGGTGGGGAGTGTATTAAAAATTTAGATTTTGTTTGGTTAAATATCTTTAAAATATTTTTTTTAAAAAAAAGAAATTCTGAGAAAAATTTGACAATAATTTCGAATATATACTAATATTTGAAAATATTTTAGAAGCGGGATGTTAAGGGTGGGGAGAGTATTAAAAATGTTGATTTTTTGGTTTTAATATAAAAAAATAAAAAAAATTAGAAAATATTTTGTTAATAATTTCTAAAAATTGTAAATATTTGAAAATATTTTAGGAGTGGGATGTTGGGTTTATAGGGGATAAGGGTGGGGATTATTTGAAATTTTTAAAAATGTATGAATGTTTTTTTACATTTTAATCAATTTATTATCAAAAAAAATGTATGAGAATATTTTGAGAAATAGTGGAATATTTAGAAATATTAGAAAATATTTTAGGAGTGGTATGTTGGGTTTATAGGGGATAAGGGTGGGGATTGTTTTTAAATGTAAACATTTTTGACACATTTTTAAAAAAAAATGGAAATTTAAAAAAATATAAAAAAAATTATGAGAATATTTTATGAAATATTTGAATATTACGAAATATGAAAAACAACTTTAGGAGTGTTCTGTTGTGTTTATAGGGGATAAGGGTGGGGAGTGTTTTAAAATGTGAAACATTTTGGCACATTTAAAAACAATTGCAATTTAACGAAAAATGTGAAACTTTACATTGTGAAACATTTTTATCAATATTTTGGAATATTGTCACATTTTTGTATTATTTTTGAAAATTTAAATGTTATTGTTTACATATTGTATTACATTTTTAAATAGTGATTTCTAAATTTTAAAATATTTATATTTTCATTTTAAAAACTTAAATAAATGTTGTTTACTTATTGGATTAGGAATAGTAAATAATTTGTGATTAGTGTCCAGCACCTACCCCTAATTAATGTAGACTGGAGTGGGAATAGTAAATTAAATGTAATTAGTGTCCAGCACCTACCCCTAATTAATGTAGACTGGAGTGGGAATAGTAAATTAAATTTAATTAGTGTCCAGCACCTACCCCTAATTAATGTAGACTGGAGTGGGAGTAGTAAATAAAATGTAATTAGTGTCCAGCAACTACCCCTAATTAATGTAGACTTGAGTGGGAATAGTAAATTAAATTTAATTAGTGTCCAGCATCTACCCCTAATTAATGTAGACTGGAGTGGGAATATTAAATTAGTTGTAATTAGTGTCCAGCACCTACCCCTAATTAATGTAGACTGGAGTGGGAATAGAAAATTAAATTTAATTAGTGTCCAGCACCTACCACTAATTAATATAGACTGGAGTGGGAATAGTAAATTAAATGTAATTAGTGTTCAGCACCTACCCCTAATTAATGTAGACTGGAGTGGGAATAGTAAATTTAATGAGTGTCCAGCACCTACCCCAAATTAATGTAGACAGGAGTGGGAATAGAAAATTAAATGTAATTAGTGTCCAGCACCTACCACTAATTAATATAGACTGGAGTGGGAATAGTAAATTAAATTTAATTAGTGTCCAGGCCCTACCACTAATTAATATAGACTGGAGTGGGAATAGTACATTAAATGTAATTAGTGTCCAGCACCTACCCCTAATTAATGTAGAATGGAGTGGGAATAGTAAATTAAATTTAATTAGTGTCCAGCACCTACCTTAAATTTATGTAGATTGGAGTGGGAATAGAAAATTAAATTTAAATATTGTCCAGCACCTACCCCTAATTAATGTAGACTGGAGTGGGAATAGTAAATTAAATTTAATGAGTGTCCACCACCTACCCCAAATTAATGTAGATTG
This sequence comes from Lissotriton helveticus, assembly GCF_964261635.1. Lineage (NCBI taxonomy): Eukaryota > Metazoa > Chordata > Amphibia > Caudata > Salamandridae > Lissotriton > Lissotriton helveticus. Next base: position 777,028,868 of record NC_136063.1, on the reverse strand, counting down.
GAGTGGGAATAGTAAACTAATTTTCATTAGTCTCTAGCACCTTATTCAATTTAATGTAAACTGGGGTGGGAATAGTAAATTATTTATAATTATTGTACAGCATCTATATCAAATGTATCTATGTTAAAGTAGGTTTTTTACATTATTTATGTAAATAAATAAAGTTCATACATTTTTTTAAAGAGACGTAATAACTTTTTGTTTATTAACATGAGAAAAATGAAACAGAAAACATTAGTATTATAATTTTATTCAATACAAATATATTAATGCATATATTTGGAAAAAATGTTATTGCTATTGTACAGTTTTTTATTTCAATTTAAATTGTACATTTTATTAACAAATACTAGTTAATACAGTTGTAAGTGTTGTATGAAGTTATATAAAGCAAGTACAATTTTAGCACATTTTATATACAATTTTTATCTTGTAATACATGTTGATTGTACCTAGTCTTTTCAAATTATTATTCATAATAAGAATATTCATAATCATTAAAAAAAATATTTAAATGAAGACAACATTTTAACATATGTTCATTTATATACATATTGAAAAACATTTGTACAGCATTGTTAACATTTTTTAATTTTCTTTTATTATAATAATAAATATTATTTATTTCATAATATTTATTTTTATAATTTTACAATATATTTATATTTTGTTCAGCTTTTGTTTGCAAGTAAAAAAAAATATTTTTAGCATACTATTGATTTTTTTATGTGTAAAGCATTATTTAAAAAAAATATTTAATATGTTAGTAATGTTTATGTTTATGTTTATTGCAATTTTTATAGCGCACAGCTACCCGGGGGTGTCTCGGCGCTCAGGATACAGAACGATAGCTATGGCAGAAATTAGTGTGAGAAAAACCAAGTTTTTAATTGCTTCCTAAAGCTGATGAGCGAGGGGGCCGTTTTGATGTAGAGGGGTAATACATTCCAAAGTTTGGCTGTGGAGATCGTGAAGCATCTGTCACCCCAGTTGGCCCTTTTTGTTCGTGGAACTTTGAGCAGATGAGCTGAGGAAGAGCGAAGTGTTCTTGAATATTCAAGCGGGCTGAAGGCGTTTTTAAGAAACTGTGGGCCTAAGTTGTTGATGGCTTTATAGGCAATGCACAGTGCCTTAAATTTTGTCCGGCTCCTGACTGGGAGCAAGTGCAGTAGTTGAATATACGGGGAGATGGATGTGAACTTGGGAATGCCCAGTAAGATTCTAGCTGAGGCATTCTGAACTAGTTGTAGCCTGTTAAGGACCTTTTCCTGGGCGTTCAAAAGAAGGCCGTTACAGTAGTCTGTCCTAGAAAAGACCAAGGTGCTAATTAGGGTTTTACCGGCTGAGGTAGGGAGGTAGGGCAGCAGTTTTTTGATCTTTTTCAAGATGAAAAAGGATGAGGAGACCACGGAGTTGACATGATGATGGAAGGTCATTTTATTGTCAAACGTGACTCCAAGGTTACGAACCTTAGTGACAGGTTGAGGTGGAGCTCCCATCTCGGGTGGCCACCATTGAGGGGACCAGATAGGTTCCAGTTTCCCGAATGTCATCACCTCTGTTTTGTCAGAGTTTAATTTGAGACAGTTCGATGACATCCAGGAACTGATTGCCCGCATTCCCTCTTGAAAGTTTGCAGCAACTGATGTTCCATCGTTATGTACAGATAGCACCAGTTGTGTGTCGTCGGCGTAGGTTGTAAGGGCAATTCCGTAGGACTTTATCACCCTCGCTAAGTCCGAAACATAAATGTTAAACAGTGTCGGACTTAGCGAGGAGCCCTGTGGTACTCCGCAGGGAAGGGTGAAAGTATGGGAGGTGAAATGGCCCATTTTTACTGTCTGTGAGCGGTCAGCTAGGAAGGAGGTGAGAAGTTCTTTGGCCTTATTCTGAATTCCTATTGCTGAGACACGGTCGATCAAGATGGTATGATCGACCGTGTCGAAGGCTGCGGAGAGATCTAATAATATTAATACTGCCGCTCCTCCTTTGTCCAATGTCATCCTTATTTCATCTGCCGCTTTTATTAAAGCGGTCTCGGTTCCGTGACCTTGTCTAAACCCAAATTGGGTTTCATCCAGTAGATTGTTTTTATCTATAAATTTGGAAAGTTGAATGTTCATAGTTTTCTCGAATATTTTAGCTGGGAAAGGAAGACATGCAATGGGTCGATAGCTGGCAGGGAGGAGGGGATCAATAGTAGTTTTTTTTAGAAGTGGCTTAATGATAGCCTTCTTCCAGACTGATGGGTAAATGCCGGTGGTAAACATAGCATTGCAGATGGTCGTCAAAGCGGGGGAAATAGCTTCAGGGATGAGATTGAGGATGGCAGGAGGACAAGGATCTAAGGGTGATCCAGATTTTATGCCAGAAATTAGTCGTCGGACTTGTTCCTCCATGGCAGCTTCGAAGACCGAGAAAATAGATGCATTAGTGGGTGGCGATAGATTGTCTTTTCAGAGGTAATGAGGTCCTTATATTTGGAGAGGGCGCTTTTGTAAACAGTTTTATCCATGGGATTGTAATAGCGGCGCCAGTTTCTTTCCAAATTTCTGCAGTGTTGTCTCTGCAGTCATAGGGATTCCGTAAACCAGGGGGCCGAGGGGAGCTTTCTGCTGCGATGGGAGGTTTTTAGGGGTGCTAGTTTGTGACAAGCCATGTTTAGGCTGTTAAGATAGTTAGTGGAGGCTAGTGAGGGTTCCTGTTCAGTGGTGATGATGCTGTCGAACAGCATAGAAGCAAGATGAGAAGTATTGATATTTTTCCAGTCTCTGGAGGAGATAGGAGAAGATGATATGGAAGAAAATGGAAGGGATTTAAGTTTTATGGAGAAACAGACTGCTGAGTGATCAGTCCAGATAAGAGGGATAACCTCTGAAACCGAAATATGTGGATTACTGGTGAATAACCCATCAAGGGTATGTCCAGCTTTATGGGTAGGCTGATTGACAATTTGCTGGAAACCGGCTGCTGATAGATCGTTAGTTAGCGCCAAGGTATCAGGGTCACAAATGGATTCAAGATGGAAATTGAAGTCTCCCAGTATGGTGAAATGTGGAGCTCCCGCTGTGATCTCGATTAGATTATTAAGATTGTTGAGGAATTTGGATCTAGACCCGGGCGGGCGGTAGAGTAGTATGCCTGTAAATGATTGGTTGCCAGAGAGGCTGATGGAAAAGGAGAAAGCCTCACAATCAATGTATTTAGGATCAGTGATTTTACCTTTGAGATGGTTCTTATAAATGATGGCTATCCCTCCACCCTTTCTTTTAGTTCTGTCTAGTCTACATACGCAGTAGTTTTCAGGGGTAGCTGCTTTAAAATCTGGGCCGGAGGAGTCATCACCCCAGGTTTCGGTGATGAAAAGGAGATCTAGGTTATGTGCCTCGATGAATTCTGAGATTTCGGTTTTGTGTTTAGGGACAGAACGTACATTAATAAGTGCTGCTAAGACCTGGGAGGGGGAGTTAGTGGAAAGGGTGGGAATAGTGCAAGTTGGACATTTGTGAGGACCTACGATAGGATTAGTATGTAGCAGATGTGGTAGAGAATGTGGCAGGTCTGCCGAGGTCTTAAGATTTCGGAGTTGATCGGGAGTGTATTTAAGTACGGTCGAGTTTTGAGCGGTGTAAGGCGCAGCAGAGTCAGGGGGGGCAGACCTAGGCCCGGCCTCGGCGCGGACGAGCGCAGACGAGCGCAGACGAGCTTGCCTTAAGCGCGCCTTAGGCGCGCAATCGTCGCGCCCGCTGCGCTCGTCCGCTGCGCTTCCGGTGGGTAAACATGTTTTATGGAGGTGAAGAGGGTATTGAAAGGGGGCGTGGCCAGCACAAGTGGGCGTGTCCGAAGGGGCCAGGAATGGCGGCAAGATTCACAAACACTCACCCGCGGTAGCGATTATTCGGCTGTGCGGGAGTATATGTGGCTGCAGTGATGAGTGCCCAGGGGATAGGTGAGTCTAAAAACACAGATTTATCACAATAAATGTTAAAAAATTCGCTATCGTGGCTCCCGGCTTTTCGCCTCAGGAGGGGTTCTGTAAATGCAGCGCTCTACCTCAGCGCACGTTTAAGTATCCTGGAAAGGGGGCGTGTCCAGCACAAGTGGGCGTGTCCGATGGGGCCAGGAATGGCGGCAAGATTCACAAACACTCACCCGCGGCAGCGATTATTCGGCTGTGCGGGAGTGTATGTGGCTGCAGTGATGAGTGCCCAGGGGATAGGTGAGTCTAAAAACACAGATGTTAACCTTTTTGATTTATTTTGAGTCATTTATTTTGTAACCGCTTTAGGTCGTTTTGTGTCATTTGGATGAAGAGAAGCTCGCGTTTGGGAGGCACTTCACGTCGCTTAAGGTAAGGTTTGTTTTATATGTTTTAAGTGTTGTGTATTAATTTTGAGAGTAGTTTGGTGATGTTTACTGTAGTTATAAGTGAGTTAGTTGTATTAGGCGTTTTTATGTGTTGTTTTTATGTGTGGTAGATGTACGTATTTTTAGCGTTGTCTAGGCTTGTTTGTAGACTTAGGGGCACATTAGGATGGCGGACGGGCTTTGCCCACCTGCCACCCTATTGGAAAATGGGACCGCCCGCCTTAAGGGCGGGGGTCTCGGGAGTGCCATTAGGATGTGTCCGCCACAGTGGCGGGCACATCCTGTATTTTCAGCATTGTGGCGGGCGGTGCTCTCCCCGTGTGCACCCCCCTACTGTGCTTCACTCTGGGGGCCCGCAGGGGGCCCCCAGAGTGAAGTCCGCCTGCCTTTCGGTGGCGCCATTGCCGCCATGGAAAGGCTTTGAAAAATGCCCATGCAAATATGGCTGGCGGTTTCTGATAGACACCGCCACCAAGTTATCCCTTTTCCGCCCGGCCGCAAGGCGACCGGGGCGGAAAACAGGCGGGCGGTGTTTCCCACCGCTGTGGTCCCCTCCGCCATCGTAATATGGCGGGGGGAATGCAGGGAAGGATGTCGGGCGGATTGCCTCCGCCAGGGTGGCGTTGGCCACCGCTACCCTGGCGGAGGCAATCCGCCCGACATCCTAATGGGCCCCTTAGTGTTTCGATGTGTAAATTTTAGTAAGGTGAAATTTAATGTTAGTATTAGTGTTAGTTTGTGGATATTTGCTTGTTTATGTGGGTGGGAATGTATGTTTTCAGTGTTTTTATTTTAGGAGTTCGTCATCTCGGAAGGAATCGTTTTTGTTTGTTAAAGAAGTGTTTGTTAGTTTTATTAACTAATATATTTTGAACACTTCTTTAAATTTTTCGGTTTTCCTGGAGCGGTTTTTCTATATTTTATCTTTGTTCGGGTTTTTTATGGTTTTTCGAAGGACTTTCGTTGGATGGATTATTCTGTTTCTGGACAGTTGTATTTTTTCGGGGTTTTTTTGGGCTCCATTTTATTATACATGGATTGTTTTGGTGGAAAAGGAGTTTACAGCCTTTGGGATACCATTGGTAAGTATTTTTTTTTATTTATTGTGGGTGGGTAGTATTTTTATCATTATTGGTAGATCATATTTTATTTCAAATATTATTAATGTGTGTATATATCTTTTATAAAAATAATATATATATATATTGCACACATTAATTATTTTTGAGATAAAAAAAATATTGTTATTTCCATGTTGTTGCTACTTTGTTTTACTGCTTTGTTGGTGATAGTAATTTAAAGTAGTGTTTTGGCTATTATATTGAGGTATTCAATTCCTTTAGTGCTAGGATACAATTTTACTTGTTGTTCTAGGTATTTATGCATTTGTTTGGTTTGCTTAGATGCATGAAATAACGGGTGTATGACCTGAGTAAACATCATGCACAACCAGAGTTTGGTACCTAGAAGGTAAAGTGGGGTTGGGTAAGGCATAATGAACATAGGTAGGGCAAAGTACATTTACCCATACACAAAGTGAGAAAACACACTGAATGGCAGAGACTTGTTTTCAAATTTAGCAATAAATCTGAACAGGCCTGCACATTATATTCACTGTCCTGGTATTCAGTTTTGACGAAAGGGCTTCTGGCAGGCTGTCAAGAGCAATTTAATCAAAATAAGCTTCATTAAGCAGACACGGATCAATAAGAATGCTGGGTGGTCTTCTGTGGGGAGACAAATGCAAGGAACTCCACTGACAAGCAACCAGTGATACCATCCACTAAGGTCTAATTGATCCTGCAAGTCTCTGCATCAGACCCAAAACACAACAGAGGCGAGGTGCCACATTGCAAAGAGACAGGGGCACGGAACAGTAATGACATAGCAGGAAAAACAGAAAATAATGCTAAACATCTCACATAGCCGCCAAGAATAAATATGTAATGTTAAACTGTATAAGTCATTTAAAAATAATCTGAAGAAGATTCAGGAATAGAAATATAATATGATCTGGATCATCCTAATCAGCTCTGACAACAAACATTCTGAGTACCTAATGGAACATGAACAGGTAAGACAACTTGAGATTACGGCAAATAACACCAGCAGAACATCTAACATATTTATTTTGAATTTCTTTCTTTACTTCAGAGTTTCTGTTACAGTAGTAAACCTAGTCGGTACTTATGCCCTTTTCAAAGAACATTTAGCACAATTTAATTGTTGAAAGCTGCATAGACAATTTCAAAATTTATTAAACTTATGTTAAAAGGCGTAAGACATAGTTAAGGTTGAACTGGAAGAGATGGGCTTTTAAACATTTTGTGAAAGAAAGAAGAATAGATAGTGATCATCTACTGGTAGCACGTGAGTTCAAAAGATTTATTACTGCTTCATATTTCACTGATTTTGTAATTGTGCAGTTGAAATCTGGCTGTTTCCAGTAAGGAAATATTTCTTACTTCTTAGACTTCATTAGCTATTGAAATTTTAAGTAGAAGTTATTTGACTGTTTCAGATCAATTCATTTATATGTGGTGCATTTTATTTTGAATGTGATCTTTGTCTCAAAGGGGAGCCGGTGTAGCTGATTAAAGACAAAGAAGAAATTATATACTTTATCATGACAGAGGCTAAGTGATTTTGTTGCTGAGAACATGGAAAAGATGAAAGCAGACTAGGGAAGACAATAGGAATTCCATACAGTCATTAAAATAGGTTGCACATAGCAAAGTCACATTTTCTGTGTGGTGTCACCAGATTTGTCTTTTTTCCAAGCCCTTTTCCTGCTGGTATTAGGACTCTGTAACTTGTGATAATGTCATCCAGTGCCATAGTGTGTGTTTCACCTAATTGATTTATTTACCTCTCATGTCTGTCCATGTAAATTGCACCTGTGGCATGGGAGTTAATACCACATGTGGGCTACACAGTATATTTACACCACCCATCTATTTAATTTTTAAACGAATACATGTCTATGAAGAAGAACTGTGGTTGGCAGGCACACAATAAGTGCCTTTCCATACATGAAAACATTTTATACATTAGATAAATCGCCTCCAAAAGTATGCCTTAGAAGCCTACATGGCTGGTTGCTTCATATATATAACTGTGGGATAATACATATTGATAGGAGTATGCTAGTATCCTACTTTATATTTTACAACTGAGTGGTACTGCTAAAGTATTGAAAGCCACTATTGAACCTCAATGTGACAAGTTTGTGACTTTATTATTTGTGGTGGACTCCCATTCACTTCAACTAATAATCTTACACAAGTTAAACTCACTGATCTTTGTGATCACCTAGTGAGATCATTCCATCACAACTCATAGTGGGATACAAAAGACCTAAACCTAAGGAGATCTTTAAACTAGTGTCAGAACGATCTAACCCTACAGACTCACCCTACACTTCTCCTCTTCTCAGAAATTCTGTGACTTACTAAACTCATTCTTCATCGATAAAATCAAAAATATAAGGAATAGTGGGGCATATTACCAACAACTACCGATAATTATCGCTAGGTTCGCTTAGCGATGATAATTTTATCGCCGTGTAGCGGCGATTTTTATCGCTTAGGAGCCTTGATATTATCAAGGTTTATCTCCTAAGCAATAAAAATCGGCCGAAATGCATGAATATCGCTGAAAAGTCAGCGATATTCATGCATTACCGAGCAAATGCTCTTAGCCATGTTATCCGCCTCCCATTGGATAACATGGCTAAGAACTGCTCAGGGCAGGTGTTAGCTTTTGGAGATATTCGCGCTTAGCGCGAATATCTCCAAAAGTTGGTAATAGGAGATAGCGATGTTAGCGACTGTTTCCAGTCGCTCACATCTTGCCATGCCCACTTTGCATGTCCTTAGTGATAAATTTCTCTGATATGCAAAGTGGGGCCCAAGATGGTCGCTATCTCCTAGTAGCTGTCGCTAACTGGTGTTAGCGACAGCTAGGTAATAGGGGGATAATTTTATCTCCGCTTTCTTGGCTTTTAAAGCCAAAAAACGGAGATAAATCCCTTGATAATATGCCCCAGTATACCTAGGAGAACTTTCATAGACTGTGTCACACTTGAGGATAGGAACCTCACCACACTAGCCACCTTTTCTTCTATTAACAACAAACGTCTCATGGAACTCCTAGTTAAGGTAAAGTCAGGCTAACCTAAAGATTTCTTCCCCCTAAGGTCCTTAAAACTGTCCTCTGAACCCTATCCAGTCCCTCTGTCCATCCTTAAACCCTCCCTTTCTTAAACTCATGTACCTAGTTCTTTTATAGATGCTGTGGTCATTCATCTTCAGAAGAAAGTTAGCGAGGATCCCCTCTCACTGAAAAACTATGGACCAATATCTCTTCTGTCTTTCAAGGCAAAACTGCTAAAGGCTCATGTGACACAATTTCTTTTAGAACTGTGGCAAGCCGTTTTTTGTCCTGCACAGTGCACTGAATAAAGAATTCTATCAGTGGTAGATGACATGGACTGAGATTGTGATAAAGACTCTACATTGGCATTAGTCCTACTGGACCTCTCAAAGGCCTTTGACACGTTTGACCATACTTTTATGGTAGAGAGTGTTGAGGCTATTTGGCTCTGCGGCTCCGCTCTAGACTGGGTAAAACCTCTTTTAGGGCACTATACGCCCATTTGGACTGTGGAGTACCTCAAGGCTCCTCTCTCTCATCACATCTTTTCAACATATGCATCCACCACCTCATTCATGCGCTCAAAAACATGAATTGCATAATCTATAATTATGCAGATGGCTTGCAGCTACTTTTCAGGTAGATAATTCTCCTCTGTCGAAGCACAATACGTTTTTTCGGTGATTAGATGAAACTCAACGCAAAGAAAAGTTTGATGCTAGAAAAAGTAAGATGGATTATTTGGAATGCTTCATTTTGGCCCACTGATATGAGTGGCCCGTCGCCCCCAAAGAAATCTGTTAAAAGTCTTGGAGTCATCATGGACAATGAGTTATCCATGAATCCTCAGTTAGGTTCAGTTATTTCATCCTGCTTCTTATCACTTCAAAGGATAAAGAAAATCTCTAAATGTCTTATCTTTAAAGCATTAATCCAGGTAGTCATCGCCTTGGTCATACCTCGTCTTGACTATGCCAACACTTTGTATATTTGTCTCCGTAAGACTCTTTTTCCCAGGCTCCAAGTTGTCCAAAACCAGGCAACTCGTCTGATATATAAACTTCACAAACACTGTTATATTACCCCTGTATTGAAAGAACCCCATTACCTCCCTGATGTCAATTGTCATTAAAACTGGGTGTATTATTTTTTAAAGTTCTTGCGGAGAAGAGCCCTGCCTTCATAATCTCCAGGCTTATAAAATAAACCCTGCAGTGGATGAAGAAAAGGCATTCCGAGCAGGGAGAGAAAGCAGGGAGACTACTGGTGGCACAGCTCCATCAGCGTGAAGTGGCCATGGCCATACCGGCCATAACAACGGCAAAGAAGGTGACCCTCAATCGCCCCTGGACATCATGAATTAATTGCCTTTATTTTATGAGGCCCTATCTACCCCAGGGGAGGCTGCCTCAGTGAATAAACTGACCACCTTTCTGCAAAAGGTGAATCTCCTTCGCCTCTCGGACGAGGGCAGGGAGCTACTAGAAGGAGAGTTTAGCAAAGAAGAGATAGAATCAGCAATAGACAAATTACCCTGTCCCCGGATAAGACGGCTTCCCAGAAAAATTCTATCACTGGTCAGGAGAGGAGATGGCTGGCACACTGCAGACAGCATGCCAGGAAGCAGAGCAAGCATCCTCCCAGGGCCCCTTTTCCAATAGGGACATGATAGCTGCCTTTCTCAAACCTGGGACTCTGCTGTGTTGCAGCTACTGGCCCATTTCGCTGCTAAATTGTGACATTAAAAACCTGGCCAGTGTTTTGGCATCCCGCCTTCGAAAAGTCCTCCCCTCACTGGTGCATGCCCCTCAACTGAGATTCATGTTGGGTCATTCCTCTAGAAACCACCTATGCACCCTTGCACAAATGCTCTGGACTGCCAAGGACCTCACTTCGGATGTGCTTACCCTCTCGCTCGATGTAAAAAAGGCATTCAACAGCATTGAATGGACCTACTTATTTCAAGTAATGGAACACTTCGGGTTAGGTGACCAATTTTTTGCTAAAATGTGCTTGCTTTACGACAACCCTACCACACAGGTGAACTGCGGGGGCTTCCTATCAGACCCGTTTCTAATACGTAGAGGAACACATCAGGGGTGCCCCCTCTCCCCGCTTCTATTCCTCCTGGCCATGGAACCCCTGGCGGCCACCATATGTAACTCGGCTAGTATCACGGGCATACACCTCTGAGTAGGCAATTCCCAAACTATACCTCTATGCGGATGATATCGTGCTAACCTTCTCTGACCTGCATGGGGCTCTGCTGTCCCTGCTCCAAATCATTGAAGATTTTTAATTTTTTTCTGGTTATAAAATCAACTGGGACAAGAGCAAAGCACTCACCAATTCGGATGGCACCACAAAGGTAGCCATACATGGCTTCCCCTTCCACTGGCAATGTGCGCACCTTAAATACCTCGGTATCCTGGTGAATAAGGGCCTGGTAGGAATTATCTCAGACAACCTGAACCCATTGACCATGCAGATGAAACACAACTTAGAGGAATGGAAGGTGCTAGGGCTTTCTATATGAGTGCACGCTGTCCGCATGGTCACACTCCCACATTTTATCCTCACCACTCTGCGTCAAATTGATGCCAGGATCAGATTATTCATTTGGGGCTCCTCGAAATTTTGCATAGTCTCGTCCAAGTAACAAGATGGCTGCTCCAGCAGAAGACTAAGCCTCCCCTTGGTAGAGCATTATGCTATGGCCCTACAACTCGCTACCAGGAATCCCAGACACGCCGCATTGGGTACTCATTGAACGACACCTACTGTCAGCTGAGACAGATTTATCTGCCTTATATGGGACAGTGCCCCATACATGAGACCCCAGCCATCCGGTAATATCCGCCATGCACAGGGCCTCCCACCTAGTGCACCGCCAACTCGGCTTGCATACTCAACTCCATGAGAGAGCCCCCCTGTGGGGGAATGCTGTATATAAATAGATGGATGTGAACTGTCTTGGCTATCATGGAAGGAAGCGGGCATACACACACTTGATCAGCTCCTCCGTGACGTGGCCCTGAAAATGCTGCCAGAGCTGGGGGAGGAGTTTAGCCTCCCTGCGCTTCAAAACTGGAAATATACCCAATTGCAGCACTGCCTGAGGAAGTGCCTAGGCCTACATTCTTCGTCCATGCCCACATCACCGGTAGTCCTGTACCTCTCTACATGGGGGAAGCACAAAGGGGTAATGTGATATCTGGACTATATTGAGTGTTCTCCTCCCATCTCTTCTCGCAACCTCTGTCGCAAACTGTTTGTGCTGAATGGCAATCACGGCTATCAGTCTCCTATAAGGAGGATGAGTGGGTGGATACTCTTGAAGCCCTCAACAAGGGCACCAGGGAGGCATGACAGAAATTCTGTCTCTTCAAATTCCTGCATGAGTAGTACTGGACACCAATCAAATTGCACAGAGCGGGTCTTCCTTCTCATGCCAGCTTCTGGAGGTGCAGGAATACACGTTGTGACGTAGTGCATAGTATATGTGACTGCCCCTCGTTGCAACTCTTCTGGCTTTATGTGGGTCAGACTCTGAGTACCTCAATGCCCCTCCACCAGTCACTCACCCCTCTGCGATTGGTTTGCATGACCTGCAACTGTCACCAGAGTTACCAAAGCCCCAACACCGCGTCTTCCATACAGCACTTACCATTGCCAAACTATGTATCCTACGACAACACAGGGTGCCACCACACCAACACAAGAGTCCTGGTTAGTATCCATGATCCATACCGCCTCCCATGAATGAGCCTTCTACAAACTGGAAGATCAATCTGACCTGTTCTTGCGGTCATGGGCACTCTTATGCGCACAGAAGAGAACACTGGGGGGAATCACAACATGGGGGAACAGGAAACCCCCTCTACTACATGTCCTGCAATTATGTCCCAGCCACCACCCACAGCTGTCATCTAAGACACAGCATACAAGGTAACCCACCTCGCTGTAGCACTCCCAACCTCACCTCACCGTCTGCCACAGTGTCACCGCAGAGTCGTAGGCCCACACCTCCTCCTCCCTTCACATTCCCTTCACTAAACACTTCCCATAGATCCAACACATGCAGCCCCCCGCACATCCACCCTACACACGTATTGTATTTTATGTTGCCGAATGTTCAGTCATTTTCTGTCAACTCCCCTGCTTGCCATCCACTTTTTTCTCTTCCCTTTTCCTATCTCTTCTCTCTTCCCTCTCTTTCCCTCATAACCCTGTAGAAGACTGCTCCCATCCCAAAAACCCTGTTCAAGACCCTCTCCCCTCTCCCCCCTCCCTTCCCATGCCCCTCGCCCTCCCTCTCCTGAACTCCCCCAGCTCTCTGACAGGGCACCACGGGGCCTTCACACCTTGGACAGCCGGACAACAGCCCCACCTACTAACATTCATCTCCAGATGTTAACAGTGGATTTTAGGGCTACGAGAGAATAGCGTAGTACCTGTAATATCCACCAACCCCCGCCACCCCCACCTCCATACCCTGTATACATTCTGGCAGAGAGACGTGTCCACAATGGACAGAGGGGGCAGAGCAGATGCAAAGTGGGCCACTCTCCCCTAACCTCGGTCCCCAGCAGCTACCCCTCCCCTTGGACACAATTTATCTTACCCTGGTACCTGTGCAACTGGCCTCCCATGCACTGGTACAAACATGGACCCGCTTTCATCAGCATTACCTCTGCGCAAACGACACCACACACATCCATCTACACATCCACCCATTTCAGGACACTCTCCTCTCTCCCCCAGAACCCGCATGGGGACCAGCCACTCTAAAGGACACACTCGCAAGGCACTTGGTAGGGCGCCGCTCTCTCTAAGGGATCACCCTACTCACAATATGCAACCCTCCTTCTTCAGAGGCTAACCTCACGGAAAAAGAAGAGACACTTCACTGTGCAGAGCCTACACAGCCACCCTACTCGCCCATAATATATAGCCACTCTACATCCCACAGGATGGGCACCCTCACCCTGCACCTCCCCCTTTCCCCCGCCCCCTCCCCCACTACAGGGCAAATGTTGTTCTCTGCTAAAACAATGCAACTACCAGTCAACCATGTCTTTTTTATTGCAGGTAAATATTAATTATATTGTATTGATGATAGATGTTACCTACTAAAATGTACCCATCTCAAAACTTTTTACCCTCTGAAACCTAAATAAAGAATTGCAACACCCCAAAAAATATCATGAAGTTAGGAATATCATAGGACAGAATATAGAGGGCAAAATATTGTATTTGTGGTCTTTAATGTTCATTTTTTTAAATGTAGTGGAACTTTTTTGATTTAGTAATAGATTTTATTTCATTATTTTAGGTCAGTTTTGTTAATTGGATGACTATGTTAATTATGTGTTGTTAGTTTGGATATTAATAATACACTTATGTTTAAATATTGTTGTTTAATAATTAATTTTATAGTTTAATATTATGAAATAATGTGTAACGTAGTTTTTCAGTTACTAATTTAATTTGCTTATGTTAGAATTTTAGTGTAATAAGATGGGAAGTATTTTAATGTTTTTTTTGTATTTTTTGATTAATTTCTTTGTAAATTATTTTTATGCATAATTTGATAAGTTCATTTGTATTTTTAGTTTTTAATAACCCACATAAATGATATAACATTAAACATTTGTTTTAGGTTTGGGAAACTTAAATTTGAGCATTCTAAAGTTTAATATTTCCTTACTGTTGATTGAGCTGGTGAAGGATTATCAGTTGTCACTCCTCCAAAATCTGCAAAACAAGTGAGAGGGGCCCCTTAACCACCAAAGAGGTAGGGCACCAAATAGATCGTAGTCAAGAACAAATCCCCTTTAGATATACTTTACAAAAGAGAGCCAAACCACTCATCACATTCAAACTATCACCAGGGCATAACACCATGAAAGGCTCAATATATCCACATTATAAAAATATTTTAATAAAATTCATGAACAAAAGATCATTATACTTAGTTAAAAAATGATAAAAACATACACACAAAATTCAATCTACACAATTGATCATAGGGAGAAATTTCTCAAAAAATTCTTTATAATCATCAAAAGGCTAAACATTAGATCAAGATCATCTGTGAGACATCGACAGCTTGATACATTTGATATTGGCAATTTCACAAATGTCACCACAATCTACAGTTCACCTTTTTATAGTATGCGTTGACGCGTTACGGTGGATATCTGTATTCAAAGAACCACCTTCCTCAGGACAAAGATATGATTGATTGATTGATTGAAGGCTTTATTCGATAAAAACATATCTTATAGCAAATTAAAACACAATTCAAAATGCATTTTTTACAATAGCCTATTAAAACATTAATACTCAACCAGCGTTAAAATTCAATTTAAAAACAGCCTTTTAAATAGATAACAAGAGCCTTTTGGTTCGGATGGACCATGCCCGTCTTAAAAATTTAGATACACCGCATAAAAACAGAGTCCGGGTATTTGACTTCAGAATACGTAGGACCACAATATGGTGCCGAGTGCCTAGGTCACGGCAGATTGGTTTCAACCAGCAATGTCTTGGCACTGCATATGCCGGGCATTCGCACATCAGGTGGGCAACAGACTCAACTCGTGACGTGCAAACTGGGCAATAAGGTGAGGTCTGAGGCGATGCCTTCCAGCGTGCAGTCAGTTCATTTACTAGAAGGGTGCCCACTCTAAATTTAAAATACAGCGCCCGGTCGGTTGAATTGGTAATAATGTCAAGGTATGATTCATAGACAGGCACGTCCTTAAGCCTCAGAAACTCGGTAGTGGTTTTACCTTGCTTCAAGTTAGAATTCTTACTACTGGTTATCCAGTTCCAATACAATTTTTTAAGAGTGGCCTTCGGGGTAGCAGTTCTAGATTCCCAAGCGCCTCCGAGGCCCAACTCGCATAGTAAAAATTTGACATATTTTAACCACTTAATTTGTGACCATCCATGCATTGACATTACCTCCAAAAGACCTTCCGCGTTAGAGGCCAATTCAGGGACACGCAACAGCCCTGCCAAAAGGAGCAATGGGCGAATTTGGGCCTGATCTTTGATCGAGCGACACCCTAGATCTAAAAGCAACGGTAAGGAAGGAGTACTCATTGAGAGAGCCATAAGATTCTTCAGAAATGTATTCTTGGATCTGGCTAACAACACCGTATTGCATGTGCCCCAGAGTTCTGCCCCATACAGGGGCAGAACTCTGGGGCACATGCAACACTCACCCCTCTGGCTTTATAGATTTCAACAACCCAGGCAATTGGTTTGGTTATAGACGAGCGCTGCTCTTTAAGAAGGGACCCTACTATTCTCTTATGGCTGATAAGCTTTTTTTGAATGTGCGCGTTCCACTGCATATTGTCAGTGCAGTGCAGTATACTTGTTAACAAGATAGAAGTCAGCTGTTTGTATTATACCTAAATGTGTGCATTTACTGAAGCCTAAGGCAGTTTAAAAGCTGCTCTGAATGGCAGAACTGTTTCTCAAACAGTGTATTTTGCCCAATTTCGACTTTGATATTTGTGGCACTCAAAAATGAGTATCCTATAATTTTTTTGCATAATAGTCATCCTCAAAATGTTCTCTACACATTCCAAAGATTGGGCATCAGACATATCTCACGTATACCCTTATAAAAATGAGTTTTTCACGCATACGCAAAGTGAAATTTTACATGCAAGTTTCCTCATTATGCGGTACAGCACAACTTACATTTAATTTTAATGCTAGGAGGTCACAGTATGATGATTAAGCTTTATAAATATTAAAAAACAAATTTAAAAGCACTTATTTTTTTAAATATTTTTTTTCATAATTATTTTTTGTAATAAAACCAATCATTTTGATAATTCCACATATGAAAAGCAAGCTTCATCCCTTGCCTATCATATTTAAACACATTCATTCATTAGCCTAAGCACAGAAGCCTTAACGTGAAACAAGAATCATTTTGCGCCACTTTTTAAAAAGACAGTCATTATTTAACATCTGAACCAAGAATGTGCTTTTGTAAATAGGCATTAAGAAAGGAAATCCCTACTTTGCACTGACAAAATCCTAGCTGAGTCACCATCCCTGTCTCTCCGTGGCCTACAATCAAAACGACAGCTGTTTCTCAGAGGCAGTTAAAACACAGCTGTTGGAAAGCTTTTTTTAGTGTTGAAATGTAAGGGCGGTGATAGTCTATTTAAAACTGAGGCATTTCAATCCATGTTCTATAATATGTGTTTAGTTCAGCAACATCCATTTACTCAGATGATGTGTTTGCCTGTTTATATCTAACCCAATGTATCTAAGGAAAATGCTGTAACATTTTATAGTTGCTTATTTATTAAACACAATTTCGTTTTTGAGGCCTATTTTATTTCTATTGAATGTTAATTTTATTTTCAACTTTTTTGCATTGTGGCCGTTTGTACATGTGCATAATGCTTACTCTATCAATTTAATAGTAACATGTAGTTATTTAGCATATCATATGGTTAATTTCTGGATTTGTATTTAATTTTTATTTAATATTAATTAAATGACATTGTGCATAACAGACTGATGACAGCAAAAAAACACAAACACACACATTGAGCTCATTCCAGACATATACAGAAGGGGTCAAACACTCAGAACACACAATACAGCATGCCTAAGGCTAGTTATTCTTTCACAAAGAGCGCAATCGCTATTTACTCCCAGAAGTACCAATGTGAACCCACAAACCACATAGACATTTAAACACACGATTAACCCACAGATCAACACTTAGGACAGAAACAAAGGACAGCCCACTGACTGTTCTTAAAGCAAACCATTTGTAAATACTAGTTGTAAGTCATATTTACAAGAAGAGCTTCTCAATAGTATTCCAAAAGACTGCACAAAACAGCCCAACAGACTGTTCTCTTTTTAAGAAGCCAAAATACACTCAATTCACTAGCTTTGTCTGGCGGAACACCAAAAAATCTCTCTGCATAACTCTATTTTTAAAAGTGTGCAGATTAGGATCCTTGTTTGTTTTATGGTCATATTTGAATTTCATGGGGTACAAAATCACCAAGGAAGAAATATGTTTTTATGCCTAAACCTATTTAGGTATTCCCTCTAGGGGAGCCGGCTAATTCACTTCACATCTCACTATGGTACCTCCAAAAAGCAACACATTCTTCGATGTGTGCTTGAAACAGGCATGCCAAAAATATTGCAACATATGCAAATATTATACGCAAAGTAGCACTTAAGGTACGCTTGTACGTTGTGCCGTTCAAATCTTATACAAAGTAGAGAAAAGTCTCCTCATTACCTGCCTACACGAATTGCAATTCATATATTCTCAATCACAGATTCCAAAATTGGCCAATACAAATTCCAAAGCCACAGCAAGCGTCGCAAAACGACCTTACCAATCCCAGGCATCAAACCAACAGCAAGTGTTGCATCAAAACAATGCTTACCAATCACTTGGTGTCCAGATTCTAACTGCCAAGTTCTGAATGACCCAAGGGTCGTTTTTTTTAGAAAACTCACAAAAAAAAGGTTCTCAGTCAGGAGCGGTAAACATGTGGAGGAATCAAAATCAGGAAGACCAGAAATATACCGGGTTGCAGAGATAGAGAATCCCTGGAATCTCCGTTCACAGAGTACCTCCTTAGTAGAATCCTGTCCTGTCCTCCTCAGTAGATTCCTGTCTCCTGTCAAGATCACTCCCTTGAATAGCCACTTCTCTGATGAGGTCCACGTTGGAGCGCCTTTTGAAGAAAATAGAAAGCTTCTCAAGGATCTCACTGATACCTGGTCCTTTTAATCAACAAAGAAGAAATTGGCACAGAAGCTGAAATATAAAAAGAATGCATTTATTAACCTCAGATGAGGAAGACTACGTCACACAGTACCCTCAGAAACTATATGAGGCAGTCTAAGGAGAACAGAAAACAGGGCCCTTATATATGCTTAGGGGTACATAGTCAGCATAAAACCAAGGGGAGGTCCTGGCTCACGTAAGCATGCAAAATGCCTAATATGGGCATGCAAGATCTGCTTGCTCAACAAAGTGGGAGGAGAGTTACTTCTCCATACATCAGTAAAATTTGCCTGACATTTATATAAGTGGAGCAGGTGCATTCTACTAGCTAGGCCCTTCTTAGCATGTGCAAGGCTCTGAAGAGGAAAACAGCACATGGTGAGCACATGGCTGACTAAAATGGCTGCCAAGTACAAAAATGGCTTTCATCTCATGCTAACAAATCCCTGCAATCTTTAACATAATGAAACTGGTGCTCATGTAAAGTGCTCTGATACCCGATTTCTTCGATCTATTTTGTGCTCTTATAAAACTGGAAAAAAAAGAAAGGGGAAGGGAAGGTTAGGGCCTGGCAAGTGGGTGCACTTGCTTAGTTGACATGGCAGTTAACTGCTGAGCACAGACACTGCAGTGGCAGGTCTGAGTTCCCTTTTCAGGGCTACTCATGTTGGTGGCACAATCAGTGCTGCCGGTCCACTAGTAGCATTTGATTTACAGGCCACCGCACACTTAGTGCACTGTACTAGGGGCTTAGCAGTGAATCAAATATGCCAATGGTGGATAACCAATCATGATAACAATTTATATATAGACCAAATGCACTTTATCACTGATCAGCAGGGGTAAAGTGCCCAGAGTCCAAAAGCCAACATCAACAGGCCAGGGTAAAAAATAGGAGGAAGAAGCAAACATTTTTGGTGATAACCTGCAAAAATGGCCATGTCCAACACTTCTCCAGTCTATGGAGCCTGCTCTAGTCCTCCTGGAAGCCCCTCAGCTCCAATTGAGAAGCTTGGAATACACCGCTCATCTTCTGCCCGGCTGGCATAATGGTTCTGACCAGATTGCGGCTGGAGAGTGGAGGTGAAAGATTGCCTTAGCAGCCATCCTGCCCTGCACTGCATTCCAGTGTATCCAATGATCGTGAGTAAGTTAGGGTATTTAACCTACTGGACTGGGTGCTGCCAGGTACAGTGCCGATTGCTGGCAAATAACTTCAAACTATCCCAAGCCCACCTATGGTGATTGGGCAAATGAATTTATAATACTGAAAACTTACAAAGTGACATCAGTGATTACCGTAAGCTGAGTCAGGTGATTGGGCACATGAAATCACAAAACGCATGACGTGAAGACAGTGATTACTGTGCGCACTACCGAAGTGTGAGGAGGATTATTTCATCCGCTGCACATGTTGCAACTCTAACATTTACGCTATATAATAGAAATCATTTACATCGTAATCATCGCCCTATTCTAGGCTCCTTTTTTACAAAACATATTTGCATATCGACCTAATATGTTAAGGTATACGTGAGAACATATTATTATTCTTCATTATCATTATCATTATCGGTCTCACACAAGGTATTGCTGTATCAACTGGAGGCAACAGGGGTCTGTGGACAAGCACTAAAGCACTAGACTGGTTCAGGGCATTTCTGACCGGAAAGTCCTTCCGAGTCTCCACCCCCCCGTTTCTATCAAAGGAACGTCTAATTGAGCAGGGAGTACCCCAGGGATCTGCACTCAGTCCGACGCTATTTAATCTCTATGTCCAGCCACTGGCTGAGGTTGCCAAACGGTGGGAGCTATCTATAGTCTCATACGCGGACGACACTCAATTATTGGTGTTGCTGAGTGATGACTCAGGGATGAGCGCGTCCAATTTTAAACTAGGCCTAACAGCAGTTACCAACTGGATGACATTCAACTACCTACAGCTCAACGCCAACAAGACTGAGGTCTTACTCGTAGGAAAGGATGTCTCTGCCTGGGGAGATAAATGGTGGCCTGAAATTCTCGGGAACCCTCCCGAACCTAAGAGTGAGGTAAAAAACCTTGGAGTCTGGCTAGACCCCTCTCTTAATTTTATCCATCACACTAAAAAGGTTGCCGCCATGTGTTTCGGGTTTCTATGGAACCTTAAGCCGATTTTAAAATTCTTTGACCAACCCATCCGTCTGCTCATAGTGCAGTCGTCTATCCTATCTCGACTGGATTATGCGAGCTCTCTACTTTTAGGGGCTAATCAGGCTGAGGTGGGAAGACTACAACGAGTGCAAAACGCGGCTGCCAGAGCCTTGATAGGGCTCCCCCGCTTCCACTCGGTCTCTAGTACCCTGACTAAACTTCACTGGCTACCCATGTGTTATATGAGATACATCCATCTTTTAGATTTCCAAGTTCGATGAATTATCTATTAAGTCGCGAATGATGCAGCTCAAAATAGAGTCTATGCTATACTATTAAGAGAAAATTCAGGGTGATTATTCCCTTGAAAATAGGATATCATTGTGATTATATTGTGGCTTTTCCTAATGAAGGCACTCCCCCAGTGCCGAAACACGCGTAGAATACAACAGTGAAACATTATTGTGACACATTGCTTGTTTATCAAAATAACTATCCTTACATGTTTTTGTACAACTGTCTGTCTATTATATGTTGTTTTTAAATATTAATGTGGATTATATGAGAGTACGGCTGTGGACATGACTGGAACTGTATGATTGAATTTCTTTATTATTGAATTGATTATGAATAAAACACATTTTGTACTTTTGTAAATCATGTAGTTGGTTCCTGCTTTCAAGAAACTCTTTGGTCCTTGTTGATTGATTATCATTTATCTTTTTGTACATTATAAATATTGTTGCCTTAACTATTTACATTGATTATTGTAGCCCTACCTTAAGGAACTTTCATTTTATTACCGGGGGCCTCTCTCTTTACACTAATTACTATGGGGTGAGGTCCCTCAAGCCTGCCACAAATTGTCAGCTAAGAGCATTGACAGTCAGTGGATGCGTTAAATAGGAGTACTCTGGCAGACAGCTGTGGTGCAATAAATGCATGACAATGCATTTCAGTGCAGTGATGCGGACCCCCACACTGAAATGCGTTAGTCAGGGACAAAGATTCAGAGGGGGTGTTTAGGGTGTTACACCCCCACTAATAAATGTATTCTGTAGTAAATAGTTGGGTACAGATGCTTTGTCAGTTAAGGTTAGGTGTTTGTTGGATTTCATTTGGGATTTTAACATACACATGCATATAAAAACACAAACTTTTGTCTCTGTTTTAAAGGGCCAAATTATGGTTATTGTACAAAATATTGTTATAAGTACCCCTCACAATCTGCACTCCTCTCCCTTCCTACTGCTCCTTTAGGCTTCCCTCCTGCATATCCCTCTTACTCTTTTGCAACTACATCACCCTCAACCAACAGCGAGGTTCCAATTGTAGGAGAAGCTTGCTGCTCTCTTTTATGTAATCATCTCTAAATAGTAAAAACAGCCTTGATCACCATTCAAACATGGCCGCCAGACATGCCTGTTAGTTTGCATTGCCAGAATCAACGACATGCCTATTTAACTCAAGACAGTGCAATATGCATGTGTGGTGACAATGTAGGAACCGCTTGTCATAGCTGCAGGGCCCATTATAATGTATATTTTTCGATTATTTGATCTGTTTGGGAGGAGGGTCATCCAACTGTGAGAGCGCTGCATGAGGACATGGTTGCCAGGAGTAACACTAACCTGCTGGTGCTTGCAGAGAAGGGGAGCAGTGTATTCACGGAACACAAGAGCCTCTTTTGAAAGAATGGGTGTAAATTTCTCTGGATCAACCCTAAAGGGAGGGTCCATGAAGCCCAGGTGAAGAACAAATGCTATAGTAGATGCAAAAATATCCCATGAAGCTTGTCATCAACTCTCTTGTGTCACTGTAGGGAGACAGCGCATAGAGAGTCCACACTCACAGAACAATTTTTGCTTCTAGCTAAAAGCCTCATTAGGGTTTTTTAGCCTCCTCAATTAGTTTCATGACTTCTCCGAAGATGGAACCAACTAGTCCCAGTTTCTATGTGACCAGTACAAACAATAAAAAATTAAAAACTTTACCAGGGATAGCCACCGACAAACATGCTGGGCCAACAATCTTTTGTTCATAGTCTTTATGGTGCTGGGACAGAGTTGGATTGATCCACAGGTGGTGGTGGCAAAGGTTTGATCTCTTCTGCGCTGTACCCCGTCTTGTCAGTTCTACCATCCTCAATTCACTCATTGACACAACCTTCACCTCCTTCAGCCAGCCATACCGCAGAAGGTCCTCCAGACCCTTTTTTATCTCCTTGAGAGTGTTTTACAGGCCATATCCCGCTGTGTCACCAGCATCCTCCTATAACTATTCAGAGGTTTTTTCTGAGGTTGGGGGTGACCTTGGAGGTGGCAAAAAAAGGATGTATTTATTGTGACTTCTTCCAGTCTCTTTTCACCCTTCATGAATAAAGACCTCTTCCATAGTGTCTGTTCATATTGAATGCCAAATTTGCTCCTCAAATGTCTATTCATGACCTGTGTCAGGTCATCCATTTCCAAATGTGAATCAATGACACAGCATTTTGGACTGTTCTTTTCATTTCACATTCTCCTCTGTGTTGCCATAGCCTTTTTATCAACATTCTTTGGGCCCAAAACTGTCTAATGAAGGATCATACATTCCACAACCCTGCCCAAGCACAGTTACTTGGTCACCATCAAGTCATGGTCTGAGGTGCCGGCTAGTACACCGTCAAAAAGGAGTAAATCACTTTGTCAACATTCTGATATTGTGCTAGGGCTATTCAGATTACTTTTGCAAGAGATCACATGAACCTGTTGGACTCCCCATTTGCCTGGAGCCATTGAGGTTTCACTTACTGATGCTTTTTGCTGAAGCAATTCTCCATTTTTTTCCTTGAAAAGGGGGCCCGTTGTCCATCCTGAGTTCACTTAAAAAAACATAGGTTGCCATTACCTTATCAAATTTGACAACCATCTCTTCCACTGAGGTGTTGTTCACTACCTCCAATTCCTGGTACTTTGAATATTCATCGATGATTATCAGAGCATACTGCCCATCTGGAAAACTGTCAAAGTCAGCACTTTTATTGACCCAGGAAGAGGTCAGAATTTCTCATGTGATTACCGGTACTGCCGGCTCTGTCCTACTTACTGCCTAGCAGACCTCACATTCTTTTATTGTCCTTTCCACTAAGGTGTCCAACATGAGAAACCACACTTATGCTATAAGTCTGTTCTTTGAGTTTACCATCCGTTGAAGACCAACAGGAGCCAGCTGTACTGCTTGCAGTGCCAAAGTCTGGGGAATAATGATGCCATTCCCTCTGATTAGGTATCCTCCTGAGGATAAGTGTAGTTCAATCCTAACATTGTACAGGTAAGTTGAACCTGTTGTGCTTCTGAAGTACGAGTTGTGTGGTGCCCATCTCCTTTTTTTATTCTCCTGTTGGACTGCTAAGTTAGCCATTAAGTGGAATTCATCAACATTTGGGGTGGGTATGATATCTTTCAAGGATATTGCAGCAGCAGATAACAGAATATTACTATCCTCACATATTCTTTGGTCTCCTGTGCACCTTTCTCTTCTTCACGGGTTGTGGACCTGGGTTGTCTCAATAGGTAGCCAGCAAAGGTGAGTTGCCCTTGAAAGGAGTGTTAGAGGAGAACCCTCAAAACAGTTGAATGAGATGCTTGTGATTAGTGCATAACGTGTGCCTGCACCCCTGATGCACAGCAAAGGGTATATGCTCAATTGAAAGTAAAGTTATTTGGTTGCAGTAAGTGCCCTGCTGATGTGGACTACAGAAGCACAAAGATACCCAGGATGAACCTGGTCAGAGGGTTTTCTGTTATGGACTAAAATCCTCACCCATGCTTAGGTGGTATACTTCATTATACGTGACACAGGTGGGGGCATATCTGCGGGGGCAGGTGTGCCCCTGCTGTGTGGGGTCCGTTCCTTAGTATTGTAAGTGCAAAGCAAGCCATTGAGAGTACATGAGCTGGAAACTCGACAACCCAAGTTCCTCAGCACCACAAAGGCTTCACTAAAAACAGGAGTGTTTGGTACTAAACTAATCATTTCAATAAATCCACACTGGGTACATGGTACAATAAATCCTACACTGGCATCAGAAGGCCCTTGCAAGGTGCCCCCTGAAAACCTAACAACTCTGGTGTGGGCTCTGACCGGCTGTAGGCAGCCAGCCACCACCAGACTTGTTTCTGGACCCCCGAGTAGAGAGCCCCTGCCCTCTGGGACCAGAAACAATGCACATCCTGGGCAGAGGTACACGTTCTCCAACAGGATGGGCCAGTGCTCAAAGAGGGTGGCTTCAAAGGCATGCCACCTTTGTAATGGGACACCCAGCCTCTGCTGCTGGCAGCAGATGACAGACCCTGGTTTACACCCCCACTTTATTCATGAAAATCGGTGAGAAAACTTAGAAGAATAGATGTGCCATCCCTCCCTTAAGGTGGGGGAGGCGATATGAAGCACATCTTTCAGTCCCCGCCATCTTGAAGATAGGGAGAGCCCTCCAATCAGAGCTAGGTCTATGCCACCTCCCACAGGAGGGCGGCATAATAGAGGATGTGGTCATCCAGGTAAGGTGCCCATTGACCCTACCTTCTACTCCCCTAAAACACCCCTAAATCTAGTATGTAAGTGGCTCCTCAGACCTGGAAACTTGATCAGCGACTACCTAAGAAGAAAGAAGATGACTTTCTTCCAAAGAGGCCTATCTCCAGCTTCTGCGAACCTGCACCCTGTCTATCAGCCAGCTACCTTTCAAAATCCAGGGAGGACAGCTGCTTTTGAAAAAGACTCCAATCTCCTGTGGACAGAGGACCTGTCCAGAAGAAACCGACTCCAAGGACTCCAGATCCAGGTCGATCCGCATCTCCTGCCCACTCTGTACCCGACGCCCAGGGCCCGAGTCTGAGTGGCTCACCTGTGCAGTAAAGTCTCCCCAGCGATCCTGACCTCATGCCCAGCGTTGGCTGACCTCTCCTGCTCTCCATGACTGCCCCTGCCGTGTGAATCGAGAGGCACACCCAGACCACAACCAGCTCCGGTAAGAATCCTCAGACATTGAAAGGCACCCCGGCACCCGAAGCCCGTGAACCTTGGTGAGCTGTACTGACTGTGCCCCTACAACACCATACATCTCAACTTACATCAGCTGTCGTTAGTCTCCTTCCTGAGTTTACAATGTTGAGGAGTGTACCCTAGTACTGTGGGGGTATGTCTGCTCAAGCAGATGTGATCACACCTGGGATGTCGTGTGCCCTGCCTTGTGGCTGGTGGCGCCTGCTAGAGGGGTGACATACCTATACCCTCTTCTATTCCTCCTCAACCCTTCTCAATCAAAACAACTGACTAACATATCCACCACTTAAATGATTTTCATATTTCACTCTACTAATTCACCACTAATCCTTTATGTGTTCCGGAGTAGCGTGCTACTCGCCAAAAAGCACTTTGACGCTTTGTCAGGGATAGTAAGCACTGTATAAATGCAATTACAACACAATACAATACAACATGGGTCCACCTCACACCACTTACCAGGGTTTGTTGTCTGGCTATAACTTTCCTTGAAGATAAGGAGTATTTTACAGAATGGTCACCAGCTAGTCCGGAAGTAGAAAACCTATATGACCTAGACAGGTGGGTCGTTTGTGCAAAGTGTAGATGTGAGGGGAAATGAAATAAAACTTTATAAGGAAGGCCTTGTGGAATTGCTGAAGAGTTTTATTGAAGAGTAGATAAAGCAGGTAAAAAGATCTCTGTCAGAAGTCCTAAATATCCATTAGCAGTCCCACCGGGAGCAGCCTGCTAGCTGCTCAGCCCCATCCATTCAACTGTCATTCAGCTCCAGTCATCCAGCATTCCACACTCAGCCCTCACACAAACATTCCACTCAGAACATTCCCACAGGCTGAGCAGCTAGGGTCAAGAAAACATAAGAGATAGATAGCAATGGGAGATTACTACAAAAGGTTATTGCAAGCAAACACATAGTTGACAATTAGACTGACATCTCTCTGGTTTCTAAACTGACCGACCTCGGGTCAGTGGTCTGAAACTGCTATTATGATGTGACGACACATGTTGTGGTCTCAAACTCCTATTTCCCTTTGTGAGCTCGTGCAGCAGTCAGAAACCGGCCGCAGCACAAGGTATCGTAGAGAAATGAGAGTTACTGTAAATCCCTGCATGGTGCCTGTCATACAGTGCAGAGATTTACAGGGAGGCACCATAGCCCCTCCAGCCCACAACCGTAGGCCGCAGAGAGAAGTCACTTTCTGACAGGCGTTCCTTGTCGGAAAGCTCAAGATGAAAAGCCTGTCGGAAACCAACATCATAATCCTGATGGTGGAAATGCTGTATGTTAGGGATTATGATCGACTTCCGACTCGCCGAGGGGCTCCTTGAGCTTATCAGGAGCCCGTCGGATTGACCACCTAGTTTAAACTCCAACTGCCTTCTTTGTAATAAGACGGTCGGAGTTTAAACAAAGAATGTTGGTAAGCCTACGATGAGCAGTTTGGAGGCTTACCGACCGACATCCTAATTGGCCCCACAGTGAATTTAGAGATTCAAAAACGTTTCCTGTAGCTGTATTACTTTAATTCAATCAATCAATATTATGATATGTGAACATCTTGCTATGTCTATAGTCAATTATGCAGAAACCCATTTTACCCAAAGCTGCTTTGTTAATGATCTCATTGACAATCTCATCCAAGAAATACCTGGCAGCAGGCTGCAATTTTGTTGCTAATTTTATTATTAAAATGCGTCAGTGGATTATGTCCTTGCTGCTCCCCCATTTGTTATCTTCAGTCAACAACTCAAATTGAGGCAAGGCCCACCTTTTCTTTCATGCTTCCAATCTCAATATTATGTAAGTGTAACTCCTCTTATCTACATAAAGCTCTTCAGGAAATAGTAGAGGTTGGAAGGGATGAGAAGAAGGATACCGAATTGCACTCTCTGACCCAACTAAACCACAACCTGGGGGTTGATGGCAACTTGAAGCTGATACTAGAGGCCTTTCAGTTCAACCACTCAGTACAGCCATTGTTGCGAGTCTCGTACGCTGTTACTATTGATATGTGCATAAATATATATATATATATTCCCTGTAAAAACCATAGGTTTCAGGGAAGTTATAGTTACAAATTAGCATTTAAAAATCCTTTGAAATTCACTGAAAAATCATAGGTTTCAGGGACGTTATTGTTACAAATTAGCATTTAAAAAAACATTGAAATTCAGTGAAAAAACCATAGGGTTCAGGGACATTACAGTTAGTTGGAAATTTCACTCATACAAAACCATAGAAATTCCACTGTTATAGTTAGTTGAGCTAACTATACCTTGTGCCCCTGCAATGCACTGCTGATGACTTAACTATAATGTCCCTGAAACCTATTGTTTTTTCAGTGAATTTCAAAGGTTTTTTAAATGCTAATTTGTAACTATAACGTCCCTGAAATCTTTGTTTTTCTTAGTGAATTTCCACAGAAAAAAAATGTCACAAATGAGAACAACTAACCGTAATAATATACAGAGCAGACGTCCCCGTGCAAAAATTAACACAAAAGCACCAGTTCCCAATATTTTCAATGAGCAGCCAAATCTGGGGTATGATCCAAAAACAGGGAATAGGCCATTTTTGCAGTAGGAATCTAAAATCTGCATTTTACTGGTGTAAACCAGGACAACTACCAACAAAGTGAAAGAGATCGAAGCCCAGAATCACAGGTAAAGCGCAACCTAAGTTATAGAGTTACTGATCACCCAGCTCAAACACCCATGAAGGCCAAAACATGCACTGCCACCAGCCTCAGGACGTTCCTCCTGAACCACCCCCTCCCTACTACCACCAAGGCAGGGCACAACAGGACAGCGGACCTCCAGAAACGGCATGGTCCCTCAGCCACACAATACTTGAATGTTGCCAGATATGGAAAGCAAGTATGTGTGAAGGACGCAAGTCACCCACCAATAATAATGCACACAATTTAAAGTGTAGCGGTGATGGGCTGGACATCCACCACAGACGTCACTGGACATGTAACCCCGGTAATAAAATGTAGTTGAGCGCATGTGCCGGTACCCAATTCCGCCATCTATATGTGTCCGTGTGTTCATTATGTATGCAACATGCTGCCACTGGGCCCTAACACATTACATAGTGCTCTGGACAGTGTATGCAACCATCTTACCTTTGACAGTGGAGAAAACTTTTAGTTATGTACCTTTTTCTCAGTCATTGTACGAGTACATACTTAGAGACTGACTAATTAGAGTACTGCAAGCAGAGTGTATAGTGAATGTATAAGTGCGTGAGGATCGTCGTAGTGATTGTATAAGTACAAATGTTGGCAGCCTAACTCCGACAAAGAGCTTGTCTCTAATTGACTGCCCTCCATGTGCCAAAAACTGAAACTTCAACTTTCCATGGCCCTGTATTGCTACAGCTGCAACACTCCACTGAACATTCATATCCACACAGATGTCTCATGTCCACCATCTTTTTTGTGTGGAACTATGGATGAATATAGGGTCAGTGATTCCCCGTACCCTACATGTTGGCCACATTGTTGGACTTGGCTCACAGAGTGACACTTTGACTTTTTCAACCCGGGTGACGGCAGCACTTCAAAACGGACACCTGCATCCAGTGTTGTCAGATTTTTTAACCTTTCTATAGCCCAAAGCCAACCAAAAAGTAGCCCAAACTAGCTCAATATTGCTACTTTAGGGAAGGAGGAGCAGGGACAGCATCGAGCAGGCAGTGAATGAATTGGAATTTATGTTGCAGCAGTATGGCAAGTAAATA
Organism: Lissotriton helveticus; assembly: GCF_964261635.1. Taxonomy (NCBI): domain Eukaryota; kingdom Metazoa; phylum Chordata; class Amphibia; order Caudata; family Salamandridae; genus Lissotriton; species Lissotriton helveticus. The sequence continues at coordinate 776,999,619 of NC_136063.1, read as the reverse complement.
TGTGTCTAATAAAGTATACAACATTGCTGGAGCACTGTATATATATTTATAATCTGGCAAGTAGCACAAACCAACATTTTACCACACAACCGGAACAATATAGCCCAATTGTGCATGAACTAGCCCATTCTGGCAACACAGCCACTCCCTCACGGCTGGTATACACCCACACCACACCCATCCAGCACAGGCGTCACAGGACACGTAACCCTGCTATTATAAAAGACCAGGCACACATGCCCTACCCCATTTTAGAGTTTAGAGTACATGGCCTCACTTATCACTGAGTTAGTAGCACCGCAAGCGCTGAGCGGGAGTACAACCTGCGATGATGATAGGTGCACTGGTACTGGTATGTTCTCTGCCATGGCAATATCAAGAGTCAGTACCAAATCTGAGACCTATTACCTTGCATAACGGAGCTGCATGATGTGGAGGGTGCAGTGAGAGCAAAAAGGTGAGCTGTGAGGCCTTGGTGCGCAGCGTTGGGCAGGTAACTCTGGGCGGCGGGAGTGGATGGGGTACAGCAGCCTGAATGCAGAAAGACGGCAGAGTGATTGAGGCATACACACTCGTATATACTCTGTCACAGCGTCTGATTGGTAACACGAGTACTGATGCAATGGCCAAGGGGCTGGTGCTGAGTTCCAACTATGGGCTGCTTTTTGGAAGAGACTGGGGGGCAGATTTGGGAAAGGTCACTGGTATTTGGATAAAGCCAGCGGCCCAGTGGGTGTCTAAATGGCCGTTCTGGAGGAAGATGGGCGACCTTACCTCACGTTTAGCAACAGGCAGAGGTATCACTTTCTTTCTCTCGCAGCGCCAGACATTAATGTATGCATACCTAGCAGGGCAGGGGGCCTGAGCAGAAGTGGCCTCACTTGTTTTTAAGTCACCAGTGTAAACAAATCTGTGCATTTTTTTGTATCTCCCTCACCCCCTTTTTCAAATAAAATGTTACCGAAGCAGTGTTTCGAGCAAAGGCAATATGCAAATGTTGGCCACTTTTTTTTTTAGCGTGCCTGGGCCGATTTTGAATCCTTATCCAACCCTGCTCTGCCATTACTAATTCTGTACTATCTTTCAGATGTTGGAGCTTTGAGAGTACCAAAAGGTCACCGCATGTGGTTGAAGACAGAGCGCCCGCGTAAAGGTAAGCTGTGACGGTTTTGTACACGGTGTGGGCCCTCCTCATCTCTTCCTTTCTCTCCCTCACACTCTTTCTATCTTCCTATTCCTCTTACACTGTTTTTCACTTTCTCTCTCTCTCTCTTCCTCTCGCTCTGTATCTCTCTCTCCAACTCTTCCTCTCTTTCTCTATCCTTCTTACATTCTTTCCCTCTTTCTCTCTCTTCCTCTCTCTCTCACTGTTTCTCTCTCTCTCTTTGCCTCTCTCACTCTTTCTCTCTGAACGCAAGAAAACTCAGTGTTGATGCGTGGCCATCCTGACAATCATCACCCACTCTGAATTGTGCACTCTGCTTTACCGCATGTACGCAACGTCTGAGAAGGTTGCTTAGGCATGTGGTGGACCCTCTGACACACATGCCGATTGCGGAAGGTGAGCTGAGAGACTTCTTTCCACTGCAGCGGGCAGTCCCCTCTAGGAGGTGGGAGGGGATAATGTGGAGCAGTCTGGGTGCACAAGAGCACACAGACGCCTCCAAGCAGTGGGACTAGATGGGGTACACCAGCCTCATTGCGCATTAGCGAAACAGAGAATTACACATGTGCAGTTGTATTTACTCTGCAATTACTAATTCTATACTATCTTTCATATCACTAAATTTGAGGGCTGCACTATCTACCGGCACGTGGTTGGAGACACACCGGTGGAACAATGGTGAGCTGCAAAGATTTTCTCCAGTGTCAACACTCCCTCTCCATCTCTTCCTTTCTCTCCCTCACACTCTTTCTATCTTCCTCTTCCTCTTACACTGTTTGTCACTTTCTCTCTCTCTCTCTTCCTCTCTCTCTGTATCTCTCTCCAACTCTTCCTCTGTTTCTCTGTTCCTCTTACATTCTTTCCCTCTTTCTCTCTCTCTCACTGTTTCTCTCTCTCTCTTTGCCTCTCTCACTCTTTCTCTCTGAACGCACGAAAACTCAGCTTGATGCGTGGCCATCCTGACAATCATCACCCACTCTGAATTGTGCGCTCTGCTTTACTCAAGTACGCAACATCTGAGAAGGTTGCTTCGGTATGTGGTGGACCCTCTTACACACATGCCAATTGCGGAAGGTGAGCTGAGCGACTTCTTTCCGCAGCAGCGGGCAGTCACCTCTAGGAGGTGGGAGGGGATAGTGTGCAGCAGTCTGGGTGCACAAGAGCGCACAGACGCCTCCAAGCAGTGGGAGTAGATGGGGTACACCAGCCTCATTGCGCATTAGCGTAACAGAGAATTACACATGTGCAGTTGTATGTACTCTGCAATTACTAATTCTATACTATCTTTCAGATCACTAAATTTGAGGGCTGCACTATCTACCGGCACGTGGTGAGCTGCAAAGATTTTCTCCAGTGTCACACTCCCTCTCCATCTCTTCCTTTCTCTCTCTCACACTTTCTCTCTTTCTCTTCCTGTGTCTCATTCTTTTTTCTATCTTCCTCTCTCTCACTCTTGATCTCTCTCTCTTCCTCTCTCTCACAATGGTACTCTTGTTGTCTTCCTCCCTGTCTCACTCTTTCTCTCTTTGTCTGGCTTCCTCTCTCTCACTCTTTCTCTCTTCCTCTCTCACTCTTCCTCTCTCACTCTTCCTCTCTCTCACTCTTTGTCTCTCTCTTCTTCTCTCTCTCACACTGATTCTATCTTTCTCTCTTCCTTGTATGTCACTCTTTCTCTCTTTCTCTCTCTTTCTCTGTCTTCTTCTCTCTCACACTGTTTCTCTCTTCCTTGTAGCTCACTCTTTCTCTCTCTGTCTTCCTCTCTCTCACACTGTTTCTCTTTCTCTCTTCCTTGTATCTTACCCTTTCTCTTGCTTACTCTATCTCTCTTTCTCTGTCTTCCTCTCTCTTTGTCACTCTTTCTCTCTTTCTCTGTCTTCCTCTCTCTCACACTGTTTCTCTCTCCTTGTAGCTCACTCTTTCTCTCTTTCTCTCTTCCTCTCTCTCACTCTTTCTCTCTCTGTCTTCTTCTCTCTCACACTGTTACTCTTTCTCTCTTCCTTATATCTTTCTCTCTCTTATTCTATATCTCCTTCTTTGTCTTCCTCTTTCTCACTCTTTCTCTCTTCCACTCCCTCTCTCTCACCCTTTCTCTTTCTCTCTATCTCCTTTGCTGAATGCATGACGCACCATCTTATCTTTCTTTTTGTCTTGCAGGCTGTGAATCACAAATGGACCAGCGATGACATGCCATGGCTGTACATAGTTTTATTTGTTTTGTTTAAATAAAATGTTTTATATGTAAATATATACATGACTAAGTTTCTTATTTGTCCAACCGCACAGGGATACTTCTTGACCCAAGAAGGTAGTTGCGGGTATGCTGGTGATGTGGTAAGAGGGTGTGTTACCTGCTAATGTGGGGACACACAGCGTGAAAGGGGTATCTCTCACAGAAAGAACTCAGGTATGTTTTCAGAAATGCCTTGGACAGATGCCAGCTGACGGACTAAATTACAAAAATGGCTTTTCAATGCTTTCAATGACTTATGAACAGTTTGCACCCAGGCTCGCAGAGACATAACTGCGGCCCGTCCACTCGACTCACAGACACAGAAGTACGAGCCGTCCACTCCCAAAGGAACAGCAGCGTAGTAGCTCCAGAGGTCGAGGCACAGCAGCATACTAGCTTGCAAAGGTAGAGACCTGCGAGCCGACGAACTGGCTTCTAATGGCATAGCGGCGAAGTGGTGATGTTGGGCATAAGAAGCATGAAAGGGTTATCTTCCTACTGGCGTGCTGGAGTGGAAGTCGTGCTGCCTGGCGCTCACCTGTTTCTCCTTTATTGTTAATGAATCTTAAACCTTCACTGCGTCCAAATCATCATTACACAGAGCTCCACTATATTAAATTGCCCCGGAGCCTGTCTTTTATATTTTCACTCGATGCGAGTCACAAGCTGGCTGCTAACACTTCCTGGTTTGAAGTGTTAGCAGCCAATCAGAGGCAAGCCCGTGCTCAGCAGTTAGGCACCGACCAGATACATATATTTTTTTCCTTTAACATCTCAAACCACTACTGAAAGGATTTACCCCATTTCTACAAAAGTCCGCTTTCTGCACCAAGACCGTTCCAACTGACAAATTTGGCTTAATTATATTCAGCAGTTTCACCTGTAGCCTTGTCTAAAGTTTCGTATGGAAAATGCATTGAGTAAACAAGTTTTGGGACCCGCCTTTTTTCTCAAACCCCCCTTGACCAATTACACCTAAACTTTCAAGATAGGAGCTGATCAAAAAAGAGAAACTTTTGGGAACATTTTGTAAACATTCTGGAACGACGCCAAAGTTATAAGCACAGGGTGGGTTCCAGAAGAGGGGTCGTGCAACCCCCCTACCAACATGAGTGAAGCCCTGCGTCTGCAAGGACTCCAGTGGGCGCCCTCAGCCCCAGCAAGCCCCTGCTTTTTTTATGAAAAAAATTCCCCCGAGACCTAGCCCATCCTGTTGTCTCATGAAAATAAAATGCAGGAACCCACAAAAAGTTATAAACACATGGAGGGCTCCAGGAGAGGGGATGCGCAACACCCCTCCCAACATGAGTAAAGCCCCAGGACTGCAGGACCCCAGTGAGCCCTGGGACTCTGGGGACCCCAGTGGGCAAATTACGCCCATTTAAAAAAAAAAAAATTAGGGGGGCCCTGGGGGTCCTTCTGGGACCCCCTAAGCAGGCCTAGAGGGTCAGGGTGTTTCTACCCTGCCCCCTTCTCTTGTTTTCTACCTTTGTTTCTCTGTTTTCTAGCGACTCGCTCCTACAGAGCCACAAGATGGCTGCCAACACTTCCTGGTTTAGAGGGTTCGCAGCCAATCATAGTGAAGCACATGCACAATACTTAGGCTCCGCCCAAATATTACAACTTTTATTTTCCAATTTCTCAGCATCTACTGAACGGATTAACACCATTTGAAAAAAATTCGCTTTCTGACCCACGCACTACCTTTGTGCCAAATTTGGGGTAATTGTGTTCAGTAGTTTCAGCTGTAGCCTTGCACAAAGTTTTCTATGGGAAATACATTTTTTAACTCTCATTTTTTGAATTTCTCAAAAACTACTGAACGGATTTGCACCATTTTAAACAAAGGTTTCTTTCTGAACCAAGCTCTACCTGTCTGCCAAATTGGGGTAATTTCGTTCAGCAGTTCTGGCAGTAGCTTGTCACAAAATTTACAATGGAAATTAAGATGGGGGAAACGTGTTTTGGGACCCCCCCTTTTTTCTCAGCCCCCCTTGACGTATCACCCCCAAACTTTCAGGATAGGAGCTGACCTAAATAGTGCAACGCTTTGAAAAATTTCATAAAGATTTGTACACAACGTCAACGTTATAAGTAAATCAAAAAATGCTTTTCCTTTGGAAACTAGGTTGTAACTATAACTACCTACTGGTGACGCCAGTAGGTAATATATAGTGCTGGTGCCTTGTAACTTAGAGGCATTGTGATTACCAGGTTCCTATATATGTGTAAACCAATGGCTCTCTGCAGGGTGCCATGTGACCAAGACTACTGTTTACATAAAATTATTTATTAGATTTCTCACCTAAAAAGTATGACAATTTGACCAGTACTAGGTTCCAAATTAAGGCGGCTATTCATGTTTAAATAGTTTTTAAAAAATTAGGCCAAAGGAAGTACAGTTCTCTTTGATCCAAAAATAACGGATATTCTAAAGTTTTTTGTACAGTCCTTAATCGACTTTTGATAATTATTAGTTTAAGAAAATTCTTTGGAGGGGCTAGTGAAAAAGGGCAAATACATTCAGACAAATGCTAAAGTTATGAGTCAAGGCAATGTATCAGTTAGTCAGCTGATCCTGGTGAAGTTTTTCAAGAATTTAAACAAAATTAATTCTTAATGTAATTGAAGACTTTAACTGCTATATATGTTAGCGAGATTGCAAGATATTTCAAATGATGCTTAATGATCGAACTGTAGTCCTGTCACTTATTCTCTGGTAGTCTTCATGGATTTGTGATAGGAATGAGATCTTTGAAATGCAGTATTCACCCAGTTAGATGTGCTCTGTAGCAACCAATTTAAGCAGTGACTTGCCAGAAGGCACTCATCAGTGCTAGTTAGAGCAGCTAAAAATTGCAACTATGCCATTACAAGCATTTTTTGTAAGGAGCATGATCCCAAAACAAAGCAAATAGCATGTATGCGCAATCTGCATGATAACTCAAAAGCGTATCTTCATGCCTATCCCGCGATTGCCTTAATCTAAAGCCTGCTTGTACAAACACCGGATTAAAATGAGGTAAATTGCTGAATTTTCAGAAGATCACGAAATGACTCTCCTAAACATTTTGGATGGCACATTGAAAACAGAAGTAAGCCAATAGCCGTAGGGAATACAAGCCTTAGCTCCTGTCTGTGAATAAAAAAAAAACATCTATCTGGGATCCTTTCCTTAACCATAGTTTGCTCCAAATAGAGGCACAGAAATATTTCCCATGCTCCAGCATCCTTTTTTTTTTAAATAAAGAATAGGTGTAAGGCCATCTGAGCCAGCAGACCTGCTAGTTTTTAAACTAAGGATTATTTGTCAGATTTCTGATTTACCGAAATATTTATTTGGTGGTACAGTTGTAATTATATCTCCACCTCCTGCAACAGAACCTGCACACAAAGAAGTTAAAAGCACTTCTGAATGCCACCTGGAAGTAATAATTATCCATCCTCTGTGAATGGAACCCTTTGGATACATGTTGACAAAATAGCATTATTTAACTGAAGAGTCCTAACCATGTAGACTGACCCCCATTGGAGTTGTATTAGCTGGAACTGCCTGAGCCATTCTACTGACCTCTTATTGAGTAGGCCCTGATCCCAAGAAGTGCCCTTGGCTAGCGTCAGTGTGTTCACTTCCTACATAAAAAACTACATTCCAGAGGTTCTGAGCTCTTCAACTTAGCAATGACTGCCTGCGTGATCCGCCAACGCAAAGCTCCAGCTCTTCTTGTCAGCTACAATGCCCTCTATGTCCTGCTAAATCTAAGCTCTGACCTGCGACCTGCTTTTGTGGCAACAATGATCTCGCAATCATCGGCAACACAAAACTCAGAATGAGGCTCCTCGCTTGAAAATGAACTGTGTTAGAAGGTACACTCTCCCCCAGATTGAACATGGTCCCTGTATCTAACCCGTGCTCCATCACAGCCAGCTTGAACTTTTAACTTTGACCTGGTCGGGCTCAAGCAGATACCCGTGATTGGGGCTTTGTTTGTTTTGGTGCTACTTGTACCTGAAAATTAAAAAAATTATGACTCTAGACTAGTTCCACTTATTGGATATTTGTTTTTTATATCATTTTATTTATTACAATTCACACTATGGTTCTAAATTGTGTTAGGATATTTTTTGTGCAGTGATTTTACTTTATTACTAAATCAGAATCAGAATATCTTTATTATCATTTATGGGACCAGAAAAGCATCCATAAAAATAGAAACGTTTCATGTACATTAAAAACAAAGCATACAGGATACTAAAATAGTTAGAAAACAAATGCGGTCACAATGATAAAAATTGTATATAGACAGTAAAAACAGTAATACCAGCTAGATTAAAAGTGCATTGTGGGGGACGCCCCCCACAATGCACTCAGGAAGATGGCCGCCTAGGAGAGGAGCTCTGCTTCGAATGGAACCCCAGACAGAGGCACCGCTCCTTTCAGCGTGACTTGGACTGCTAAAACGAATGTATTTGCAGTGCCCAGTGTAGCGGTGCAAATTGAGGTGGTTTTCACAAAGGTGTGAGCTCTTCCTGAAGTTATTAGTGCCCACACCATCATCCGCTCCCCCTTGCATTTTATACACTTGCCCATATAATGCTTACACTGGACACATTGTTATGGGTAAAGAACTGCTGCAGGTTTATTTTCATACACAAAAGTATGCCGTTATCTGTGGGTTATCTTATGGGTGATCCAGGGCAGGCGCCCCTCGCTGCTCCGCCAGCCTTATGAGCCAGCTGGCACGGTGGGTCGACGCCCAGACAGTGCAGCACCTTTGTAGATCCCCTTCTGGATCACGTGATCATGCGTTCTACTCCCACCCCTTTCAGGGTGGAGCGTGGTATGGCACACCCCCGGTTGGTCAGGACCCCCACCCGCCCGAAGGACTAACGGGGCGCCGTCGCGGTTTCCCGGAACCTCCCTGCGGCTCCAGGTCTTTGGCTCAGGCACCCTTACTGTGCCAGGCAGAGGTACCCTTACTGTACCAGTCTGCCGCAGAGGTACCCTTACTGTACCAGTCTGCCTCCAGATCGCCCTGTAACTCCGCCTGCAACACAAAAGAAAACATTACATTGTCCAAATCAGCATGCCACCTACCCAGCTGCTGGGTATGAGGATAGGGTGGGTGCAGCGAGGCAGGCCGGCACAGGACGACCAGAACAGAGGCCGGACAGGAAGCGGCAGGGAGGGCAGAACATCCAAAAAAGAGGTCGCCTACTGGGCGGCAGGGGCCTAAATACCCGGCCCGCCCCCAACGTGCCCTCCCCCGGATGCACGTCCCTTGCACACCTGAACAGGGGAGGGGCTGGTGAACTGCCCGAGCCTCCCCCTCTACGAAGACTAAAGGGGGCTCCGACTAATGGGCACTAAGGGGGCTGCCCTGCTGATGTCCCCCTGTGGGGGACGCAGGCAGCGGCATAGTGCCCACACCGTCATCCGCTCCCCCTTGCATTTTATACACTTGCCCATATAATGATTACACTGACACATTGTTATGGTTAAAGAACTGCTGCAGGTTTATTTTCATACACAAAAGTATGCCGTTATCTGTGGGTTATCTTACGGGTGATCCAGGGTGATCCAGGGCAGGCAGCCCCTCGCTGCCCCGCCCGCCTTATGAGCCAGCTGGCACAGTGGGTCGACGCCCAGACAGTGCAGCACCTTTGTAGATCCCCTTCTGGATCACGTGATCATGCGTTCTACTCCCACCCCTTTCAGGGCGGAGCGTGGTATGGCACACCCCTGGTTGATCAGGCCCCCCAACGGCCCGAAGGACTAACGGGGCGCCGTCGCGGTTTCAAGGAACCTCCCTGCGGCTCCAGGTCTTTGGCTCAGGCACCCTTACTGTGCTAGGCAGAGGTACCCTTACTGTACCAGTCTTCCGCAGAGGTACCCTTACTGTACCAGTCTGCCTCCAGATCGCCCTGTAACTCCGCCACAGCTCTGGAGGAGGCTGCCGCTGATGACAGAACCCCCCACCTCAAGAGTTCCCCACTTACATCTAGCAGCTTCCAGTGCCTCCCCACGTCAAGGAGAAACATATCCGTCTCGACTTTGCCACATTGACCAGACAACTTCATGGTTATTTGAAATTATCCCTGGTGCCCATAACACTGGGGACACAACAGGTATGAAGGAATAGTGCAAGGTGACCCTTCCTACGACATCGCACAATTCGTGAAGTGCCAGCCTACAGATGGCCGGACCCTGTTATCCACCTGTGACTCTCGATACTTGGCACCTCACCACCTGCTATCACTGACTTTGTGATTAGGTTTTTGGGCCCAGCACCCCCTGTCTATGTTTCTTACCTTCATCCCCCTTCTGGCTCTAGCGCAGGTGTTGTTGTCAGGCTTGGGTTATCTAACGGGTGATGGGCTTGAACATCCTTTTCTTGGTGCATACTTGCAACCTTAATGCAATCACCTTGTTGTGTAAGCCCCTGCCTGGCAGCAGGCTTAGCTAGGCCCCTGCTGGAATCACCTGCCTCTGTACGCCGACCAAGCTATCTACCTAGGCGTCCTGTCCTTAGATACAAAGCTTACCTCTCCAGGCAGGTCACTAATTGGTCCCATCATGCGTTGAAGGTTCTTTTGAGACCTACTTAGCAACCTCCCTTCCAGTACACTGTGCAGAGTAACTATCGTGTCTGTTTCATGACCAGTCACCCCTATTGGGCGTTCGTTGGACCCCAGGCAGCTATTTGACAAGCACCCTGTTCCGGTGTCAAATCAAGTTGGGCAACTTGGAACACTATTGCCTTCTCACTATGCACTTTCAGGCATGTGAATACCGCCTAAGGTCTCCCCAACATAGAAACTTAATAACCACTAAATAAATCTGACTCGCGCCGTACGCTTACTAGTGCACCTAGCCCAGGGCCCTCCACTGCGTGTGAACCCTGCAGTTTGCATTAAGAGTGTTGTTATTACCTGCCCACATCTAGAAATGGAGCAACACGTCTTCCACTAGGCCATCTGTTTGCTTACTGCATGCTTCTTACTTGCATAAAATAAATAAGCTACCAAATAGCGCAAACTCCCCCGGGGATCAGAGTGCTTTCTAATCGCAACAGTCACATTGCAGAGGCACACATTTTTATTTTGAGCCTTTCACCGGACTCGAACCTGGGTCCCCGACTTCAGAGTCGGCCGCCCTAGCCGTTAAGCTACCCTTGAAGAGTCGATAGCTTCCTTGCCTAGCCAACTGAGAGCTGGCGTCCCCATCCATGCCCGCCCAGGTCTCAAATGCCCCGTGTGACATTTCCATCCTTTCGGTGCATTATGGGTGACCTTAAGGCTAAGAATGACACTTTATTGCTGGCAATAAACAATGAGGATGCGGGAGACCCCTTACAGTAATTACTCCCATTTGATCAGCCAGAAACTCTAAGAAGACCATGGTTTGAGGCAGCCTTTGTGAGTTAACCCGATCTCGAAGTGTGCCAGAGAGAAACCCCCCGGGATGTCTCTTAATCTGGCCACCAACGGCGGCAATGGTGCTGGAAGCGAGGCTTTTACACCATACAGCATCGCCCCCAGGGCCCCACAGGCCTAGACGTGGGGATTCGAGGGGGGGGGGTGCTGGCTGCTAGGGAGAGGGACGAAAAATTGCTCCTCCTACTGCGGCTGACTAAGCAGGCCTACGTAGCGAAAGTTGGACCCCCACCCCCTTCAAAACACTAGCCACACTTCACCCGCAAGTCCTGACCCCCATGGCCCTCCTGCGGTGGGACGGGCCATAAACCCCCGGCATGGCCTGCATGGTGGAACCAGGGTTGGGGGGGGGGTGTCTCTACGAAGGATCACATTCCCTGCACGGCAGTGATTACTAAAAGACCGGGCTGCCGCATTCCCGAAGGGCACCATAGAGAGGGTATGTCTCCCACCCCTTCTGTGACCTTCAATCTGATGGCACCGCAGGGTTTAATCTGCCCGTCTTCAATACTACACATGTAAGTTTTATTGCACATCACCCCGATGGCATGGTTGTTTCCATGTTTCTCCCACCTTGCCCACGTCTCACACACTGAAGAATCCACCTCTAGGTGCAGAACAATCACTGGTACAGTCTAGCTGGCAATACCATTCAGACATGATAGCACAGTATATGCAGCACAACACGCCCCAGCTTCCCTGTGAATACACCTGTGTCAGATCGGAACCATGCACCTATTCCAGCTCAAATGTAGGCCTCCTTTGCACCACTCTCCAAAATAATCAAGCAGCAAAATGCACAATCAACATCAGCCTTCGTCCCCCGTGATAGGCCCCTGCACAGCTGATCTCCGCCACAACTCGCTGCAATGTAGTGACCACTGAAAGACCGGGCTGCTGCAAGGGGCACAAGGAGGCCGGAGGCACCCCAGACTGAGTGTTCCGGGTTCGGAAGGAAGTGCAGCCTCCACCGAGCACTCGCGGTGCATGACCAGCAACAAGCGACCGGGAAATAAATGAAAACATCCAGTCGATCCAACCAAGCGCTGCACCTCCCGGCACTCACCACACCACCAGTAACACCCGAGGAACCCTGAATGGATCGCACACCGGAATTTCGCCATTTACCACCAAGACGAGGCTCGAACTCGCTACATCAACTCTGGAGACCGATGCCCAATCCCCTCCACCACTGGGTTAACGCATGAGCAACCTCCACACAATTTCACATAAGTGGCCCGAAAACGCTATACACTTCTCTCCCGCAGGGACACAAACCCACACAGCCACACTTCCCTGGTGCATCACCGCAGACTCTCACCAATGTAGCGCAACGATGTATCCAATGAAACCCCACAGCTCCCGCAGACAGTCCAACGAGCAGTGCACCGCAAGCCGGATGCTGGCCCCTCCCACTGCCCGACACCAGACCAGCACCCCAGGGCACCCCAAAGACACACTGCGTGCCGGTCCACAAACATCCCCAAAACCCGGCCAAAACTAACACCGTGCAACACACGAAAACAACCTCAGTCCACTCTGTCCTCCACGCCCTATCAGAACAAGGTGCCGTTCACAACAAAAGGCCCGAGGGGCCATCCCCAAAACTCACCGTGAAAGACACCACCCAGACCAGGAAACGCGACATCAGGTCAAAAAGGGGGTGGGGGAGGACAAGATGGGCGCAGCGAGGCAGGCCGGCACAGGACGACCAGAACAGAGGCCGGACAGGAAGCTGCAGGGAAGGCAGAACGACCAACAAAGAGGTCGCCTACTGGGCGGCAGGGGCCTAAATACCCGGCCCGCCCCCAACGTGCCCTCCCCCGGATGCACGTCCCTTGCACACCTGACCAGGGGAGGGGCTGGTGAACTGCCCAAGCCTCCCCCTCTACGAAGACTAAAGGGGGCTCCGACTAATGGGCACTAAGGTGGCTGCCCTGCTGATGTCCCCCTGTGGGGGACGCAGGCAGCGGCATTTCCCTGCTGGAGATAACTGTCTGAGGGACTTGTGCTGGGCCGTGTTGCACAATCACAATCACCGGCCCTCGCGTGACTGATGCACGCTGTCACCTCTCAGAAAGGATACATGCTGACGTGTGCACTGGGGATGTGGAGAGGTCGACCTTCGCCTCAGGGCAATTGTAAATGGTGAGAGCTTCTACCATTTTTCAGTTTTTTCATCTTTTAGCCTGGAACATTGTGCTTCATGTATCTCTCCTGGAGGATGTATTTATAGCCCCAGCTGCTGACTACTAACGGCTTCGCCTTATTGCAAGGAAATGAAAGGCAGCTTGCTTTAACTGAAAGGATAACTCTCGGGCACTTTCTCTTTCAGTCGTTATCCATCTTATCTGCCGGAAGTGAAAGTTCTGTTTTCAGCAATGTAAAAGTGAACAAAGCCCATCAATATTTAATCGCTTTTTGTCAGTAGTTAAAGTGCATGGAGTGTCTCCCTTGGCGTGTCTGTCTTCACGGAGCTTCAATGTCCCATATTAAATAAACGTTATGCCCACATTATTTATCGATTGCACTGCTCATGGGGGCCTCCTACCATATTCTATTAATTCCAAATGTTACTGACTTTTGTTCTGAGGCAGCTTCTCAGCTCGTTATGCATCCTGAACGCGAGGAGAAATTTGAATTTCGCATTTCGCGCCAACTGCCAAGTGGTTTGAGCATGCTATCAGCCTTACATTGACTCTTTAAATGACCCTATTTGATGTTGTATTCAACGTAACAAAGGTACAATATGATTGCTGCCTGTGGTCTGCGCCCTTTTGGGCTGTGGGTTTTCGACGTCACTCACGTTCCCTTACGAAGCCATCCGTTTAATATTCATTTTGCCTTATAACTGGGGGTGAATTTACTTTTGCAATGGGCGCAGTGCCATATATGGAGAGCTTTATGTGAAGCAATTCCAACCTTGAGTTTCTTCTTTTTTGAGTACATTGCTGGCAGGATAATTTTCCTCCATGTGAAGAATTCTCTTGCAATTGTGCTGATTTGCAGACATTTAATACTGTCAGCTTGTTACACCTATACTGAAGTACTCTGGTCAATATTATCTGAAGAATAAGGGGCTCTATGAGTGCATTATCCTGTACCAAGAACATATTTTCCTGACATATCGCAAACTGCATGCATTTTGTTTGCCCGGTTTAACCACTGTTATAATCCGAACAGGAGGTTTTGTGTCAATAATATTACTATTTTATTGGCATATTCCGGAAATACTTCAGATGCCTAATAATAAGAATGAGAGCAAAGCGCCCAAGCTACATTTATTTGTAGACACGCTTAAAAAATCACAAAATATTACAGCGAAAAGTTTAACCTCACCAATGTCTAAACCATGTTTGGCCACCTCTTCTGCAATGCCAGAAGCCACTATGGAACGTATTTTACAGGAAGTATCAGCTATCAGTCGTCGTTTAACAGACAGTGATATTAATATCTCTTCTCTCGCAGCAGAGTCTAAATCCATACGAGCAGAGATTATACAATTCAGTGCTAAAATGGATGAACTAGATCAGCGCCTGTCAGCGGTGGAATCCACGCTTATTTCCACACAACATAAGGATCAAGAACGCTTGCTTCTTCGCAGTAAGCTAACTGATTTAGAAGATCGTAGTCGACGAGACAATATCCATTTTTTTGGTTTTCCTGAAAAGATTGAGTATCAGAATTATAGACTTTTTCTATGTAATGTCCTTCCTAAGCTTCTGGGTATTTCCTTCAGTCCACCGCTGGAAATCCAACGTGCTCATCGATTGGGCACTCTACGTACTGCTTCAGTTGGACGCCCATGACCCCTCATTGCTTGCTTCTTGAGGCACGAGCAGGTTTGACAAATATTATTAGCTCCACTCTCAGATGATCGGAGACTTAATCCTAGTGAAGTTCGTCATAGAGGCAGAAATTTCTGCCCTTCAATCAGTATCTGTCTTTACGCAAGATTTCCATAGAGACAAATCCCGTTCTCCCTTAAAATCTGCTTCAGACTAAGAGTGAGTTCCATAAGGTAAGTATTCTACTGCTGGCATGATTTATAACTCATACCCCCTTTATGCTTCTCTTCTTGCTCCTCGCAACAGTGATTGCCTCCTGCTTGGTTATAGGAGTTCTCACTATATGTCATTTATTGTAATATGCTATTAATTTTGGTCATATATAATTTCCTTGAAATCTGCTTCGGGTAACAAATAATTTTACACAATTTATATCTTGATATAGACATGTTTGATAGTTCATATCCTCTGGCTATCATTTTTCTAGTTTTACATATTGGAGTTTGCCTTTTGCAGGGGTGACACCCTGTTTTATACATGTAATTATTTTTCAACTTAGATTGGTTCTAGGATAATTTATTACTCCATTTCGTAATAAATTACCCTGATTTATTGTTTAATGTCAGCATGAATTGTATTTACTTCCACCTACATTTTGGAGTTATGGTGATTTTACTGCAGCCTCTCACGCTTTATTAGCCTTGCTCCCCTCTTTTTTTTTTTACTAATTTAGTAAGTTAATATTACATATGTTATTATTATACGTACATTAGATATCTCCATTTATTAATTAATTTTGTCTTTTTCAGTACGCATTTAATAATATCTCTTGTAATTTAGTTTATACCTCCTATCTTAATATATATTATATATTTAATGTCTACTGTATTTTATCTATAATCATATAGAGATTTTACTGTACCCCCCTTTTAGTCTTATCTATTCTCACTTTCACCCTTTACGTAAATTTAAGTTTCTTAGATTATATTTATTACCGTATTTATATTCCTCTTACTATTTATGTAATAATGTCTCTATCTTTCTTCCAACCTAAATCTATTTTTATATCTCACTCAGACTTGTATTGTACTAATCACATTTCCTTATTCTATGTCTTGACCTATATGTTATTGTATCTCCACATTTATGAAATTTTATCAATTTAACTTTCTTTCTCCTTCCAGCTATTCTTTTCCCCTCACTTTTCTTTATTTCTTTTTCAACTTATATTATTATGTTAGCTTTACATGCATTAATTTCATTGCTGAATATGTTCCATTTATAGTTGCAAACTATTAGCTAGATGTTATGAATTTTATATATACAATTTTATATTAAAGGTGTCTATATATATTTTTACATGTATACTTATCTATTCTTCTAGAATTAGTTCCCTTCCCTTACATAGATGTTTCTCTCCACTCTATTTGATCCTATTTATTGTTAAATATATTTCATTCACAGTTGCAACATGTGGTTTTTTGTTCCATGTTTTACTCATATCTAGGTAATAATGAACTCATATCTATTTTTATGAATTTTGGTATCTTTCAACAATCATTCTCTATCTGCTTGTTCTCTATATTTTTCTACACACATCTTGCTCTTCAGTTTTCATCTTTATTTTCATCCATATTCCTCATGCAGTCTCCAGTCTCAACACTCTTGACGGGGTTCCTAGTGAGCCCAGACCCGCAGTTAAAGTTTTAGGATTTCTTATTCTACTTTACATACTTTCTTTATTTGGTAATTCTTTTCCATTACATTTTCTCACTCAATAATTCTCTACTAATATTCCCTCACCTTTCCCCCTATTCCTTCTATTGATTTTCTTTGCTCTTTCTTTTATTTTAGCCCTATTCTTTTCTCCTTCTTTTCTCCTAGTGCTTTTGTGGTAGGTCAGAGTGCCCTTTCCTATACTGTTCTCTTTCTTTTTCTAATCTATCACTTCTTCATTCTGATAAACACATTTACCCATGAACTATTAATTCATTTTGCCCTAATATGACGAGTACCTATCCCCTATGTACCATTACCTGGAATGTTCATGGACTCACCCACTACATAAAAAGGAAAAAAATACTTTCTAATCTACAATACAAGCACATTGATGTGTCTTTATTACAAGAAACCCGCCTAGATGCAATAGAATCTGATAAACTTTGCAGGGTTTGGGTGGGGAAGGTTATCCACAGAAGCGTTCGACAAAGTGAAGTGAACCTACAGATATTGCTCCTATTCGCAAATGTGGTGTGGCGATTCTCATTCGCGAATCACTCCCTGTTACTGTTTCTAAAATGTGGTCAGATCCTGATGGTCGCTATGTGTTTGCTAAACTACGCATTGGAAACTCTTCTATATGCCTGGGATCAGTTTATGCTCCGACAGGCAATAAGAAATCATTCTTCCTCCAATTGAACCGTATACTAATGGAGATTGATGCCTCACAATATCTTATTGGTGGAGATTGGAATATTGTACGTTATCCAATTCTAGACAAAACGGGCTCATTAGATAAAAGGAATGCAGCAGATAGAGCCATTTCAGATGATATAATTTCAGACAACGGATTGTGGAGCACTGGCGTCTTAGCCATTCAACAGACACAGAATACACATTCTTTCCCCCCACTCATGGCACATTATCCCGTTTATATTATGTTTAATGTTGCATAGAGCGATCCAATTGGTACTGGAGTCTCGCATTCTAGAAGCATCTCTATCCAATCATTCCCCTGTTCTTCTGTCCCTTTTTCTCGTACTTTCCTGGCCAGGACGTAAACCATGGCGCATGAGCATCCAACGGCACAGGACCCCAAGGGTAAACTTCAATTGCAATCCCATCTTCAAGATTATCTCTCTATTAAAAAGAACTCTGTAATTTCCGGAAGACTGTCTGGGCTGCGGGTAAGGTCACTCTTAGGGGTCAATTAATGCGTGACGCAGCGCTTGCTAATAAGCAAAATACTGCGCGGCAAATGGAGTTGGAACACGACATTCAATCTCTCTCTCGTCTATATGCATCTAGTCTATCTTTACAGAATTGTAAATCACTTGAGCAAGCTTGTATGACTTTAAACAATCTGTTTACCTCCAAAGCTAAATATGCTCCGCAGAGAATGAAGGGAAGACATTATGAGCAGGGGAAGAAGGCAGGGAGATTGCTAGCTGCACAGTTGCGTCAAAGAGAGGCAGCCACGGCCATTCCAGCTATTCGATCGACGCAAGGTGATATACTTACCAGAACTCAGGAGATTGTCAATGAATTCGCTTCCTTTTACCAATCCCTTCTTACTCTAAGCGATCACTTAGATCTGGATAAAATGTCTTCCTTTCTTACAGGAATGGATCTTCCTTGTCACTCTGATGACGGTAGAGCCCTACTGGAAGGAGAAATCACTACGGAGGAAATTTCTAAAGCCATTACTGCCCTGCCTTACCATAAAGCTCCTGGGGAAGATGGATTCCCTGCTGAATTTTACAGATGGGCAGCACATAATGTTATTGACACATTACATTCTGCATTTCAGGAGGCAGATAGGAAATCTTCATTAGGATCTCTTTCTAACAAGGCAGTTATTGCAGTATTATCCAAACCCGGTAAAAACCCCCTATTATGCAGTAGTTACCATCCCATCTTGTTATTAAATTGTGATATCAAAATCCTAGCCAGCATTCTAGCGTCCCGCCTCCGCAAAGTCTTTCCCTCCCTAATACATCACACACAAGTGAGCTTTGTCCCTGGGCACTTCTCCCGGAATCATTTACGCACGTTAGGCCATACATTGTGGTCTACTAAACATCTCACATAGGAAGCATTAGCTCTTTCACTTGACGCTGAAAAAGCGTTCGATCGCATCGAATGGGATTATCTTTTGCAACACTGCAACAATTTGGGTTAGGCGATCAATTTATAGCCAAAGTACGCTTGCTGTATGATAATCCTTCTGCTCAGGTGAATTGCGGGGTTTTTTGTCTGATACATTTCAGATTCAGAGGGGTACGCACCAGGAATGCCCACTAATCCCCCCTTCTTTTCCTTTTGGCAATGGAGCCATTAGCTGCAACACGCAGATGATATACTACTCACCCTCACAAATCTCTCCCTTTCTCTCCCATTGCTTCTTAAAATCATTGATGACTTCTCTTCTTTCTCAGGCTATAAAATCAACTGGCATAAGAGTGAGGCTCTACCCATTTCAGATGGAACTACAAAGGCATCTATATACGGCTTTCCCTTTCATTAGCAGACCTTGCGCCTTAAATACCTAGGAGTCTTAGTTAATAAGGGATTGGAAAACATAGTCACTGATAATTTAGCTCCTTTGCTTTCTCAAATGCAACGAGATTTTGATAAATGGAACATTTTAGGATTATCTCTCTGGGGTAGAGGTTAAGCCATCAATATGGTCACCCTTCCACGTTTCATTTATATTTTAGGCATTCTCCCCCTTCAAATCCCTCTACCTATGCTCAGATCGATTTATTCTACAATTAAGTCCTTTGTATGGGGCTCTGCTAGACCTCGCCTTGCAATGGCAAAATTAAAAGCCCTCAACTGTATGGAGGAATGGGTCTCCCATCCATTGAACACTATTCCCTTGCTTTGCACATCTCTCAGCTTTCTTACTTCCTGCCCGGTTCAAAAGACACTCCGCAATGGGTCCATAAAGAGTGTCATCGTTTAGCTATGGATTCAGGTCTCTCTCTTTTGTATGGAAGTGGCACTAGCCGCTCTGATCCTAAAAACTCGTTTTTATCAGCCATGCATAAATCTTGGCAAAGAGGACATCGTCTTTTGGGTTCAAAAGCACGTATTCGCGTTAAAGCCTCTTTGTGGAATAATTCTGGTATACGTATCAATGGTTGTATGCTATCTTGGCCATTGTGGTAAGCAGCAGGGACCCATTCTCCAGATCAGCTTCTTCATAATGGAGAATTTAAATCCTTATCGCAATTGAGGGAAGAATTTAATATTCCTATCCAACATTCCCTTAAATACCTTCAACTTTAACGATGTTTGAAGAGACATTTGGGGTCTCACCCTAGGTTGCTTCAAACATCTCCAATATTATCTTATTTAAATGTGTGGGGTAAAAATTAAAAATAGAGGAGTGACTTTTGGTCTTTATAAAACTTTTACGCTTCATCTCTTCTCACAAACCCTCTCGCATAATCTCAGGCTTAAGTGGCAAACTCGTTTATCAACTCCTTTTACAGCTATAGAATGGGATCACATATTAGAAGACCTACATAAAGGAGTTTGTGAAGCACGGCTTAAATTTTGCCTGTTTAAAATTCTCCATGAATGGCATTGGTCACCGGTCAAACTACATAAAGCTGGTCTACTTTCAAATGCTGATTGTTGGAGATGTTCCGCTTCTGGCCTTGACATAACTCACATTATTTATGAGTGTCCAAGAATTAGACCTTTTTGGATTTATGTTGGTAAAACATTACACTTTACAATGCCCTTACATTTACAATTTACATCTGCCATGATTCTTTTGCATGACCTGCGTCATTCTCCCAAGCTTTCTAAATCACAACATCGTCTCTTCCACACTGCGTTGGCTACAGCTAAAATTTGTATTTTACGCAACTAGAAATCATCGTCCCCACCCTCTCAAGAAGAATGGTCAGTGGCTATGATTCAAACTGCTTCACATGAACGATTGATTTATAACCTACAGGATCAAGTTGATATATTTTTAAAGATCTGGTCACCCTTTCTTAAGCCAAAGCTGATGATACTGACACCTCTCTTGTCCCTATTAATACTCTCAGTGAATCCAATGAATTCATCGCTTTTATCCCTTGACCTCGAAGCCTTTAACATTATTATTTCTTATATTTCTCTCATTTCGTTATATTCACATTATATTAATCATACTTCTCCCTTTCTCTCTGTACTCTGGCTCCACCTTTCCACCCTTTTTTTCCCCTTTCTTATCCTTCCCTTCCTTTTGTATTCTAAACTTTTACTAGATGTGTCTTTTTTATATCATATTATATTTCTATGATGCTCTTATGTATAGTAATTGTTTTATATTTACATTTATTCTAATTATATTTTATAAATTGATGATGTATGCTTCATTAATTCAGTATCTACTTGATTGTTATTGCTTCTTAATTGCTTATTTATTTACTCATGTATTATATATTTATACATTTCATATTTATCATTTTCTATTCAACAGCAAAATGAAATGCCTCCATTAATATCTTGTATTCTATTAACAACTGTATTATTGTATTGTTCATAACTTGTATTATAGTATAAAACTCAATAAAAAATTTCAACATAAAAAAAGTGGATTGTGCCTCTGGCCCATATAACAAATCTCAGAAATAAGACAACGTACAGACTAACTTCCTCATCTGATAGTTGTAATAAAAAGTTAAAAGCTAGCCTAAATTGATGAATATTGCACTGTTTGATAAGCAGTTTTAAAAATTGCTTAGTATATCTTGCATAAAACGTACAGAAAAATACTTAGGCAACATGGACTGCGCAGACCCACCATCACATGCAGCACACAGCATATTTACAATAGCAGAGCAGGCGGAGAGATAATGGCAGGATACTAACATGAACAGGATACTACATATCCCCCTTTTTATATAACAGAAGCATACGTCTAGTACCTGAAAGAAGATATAACAATAAGAACAATGGAAAGGAATACAAGAGAGGAACACAAATGCAACAGAATAAAAGCAATAAAAAGGAACAAATAGGAAAGAGCGGAGAGATAGGTGGAAGTAAATGAAGAGGAAGCAATAGATAAATATACATAAATAGACATAACCCATCCTCCCCCTCCATAAATTTCAACCAAGTAGAGTAAAATATATGACATAAGAAACACCATGTTAGAAAATATACGTACGTGTACCTATGACTACCCCCAAACACACCCACTGGCCAGACTGGCATGCAAGAAGGCAAGACATAGCACAACACAAACTAAACACATGCCTTACACCCAGGCACACAATGTAATATGGGAACAGTCTCCTCTTAAAAATAGAAGAAGAAATAAATCACTCTACAATGAGAGGAATACTATGGACGAAGACTATCCAAGAACCAAATATTGTCCAGAATCCAAGGATGAAAAAAAGATAAGACATCACACGGAGAACTGAACAGGAAAGAAAACAAAGAAGATGAGACGTAATACAAGAAGTATCAATCCTCCTCCCCCATTTTTATATTGACAATGTATTACAATATAAGAATAATGTTGTGAGTAAATAAACAGCAAAGTCTAAGTGCAGACTCAAAAGAAACTGTACGCCGATGAGGGATTTCTAAAGTAAAGGGTAGTGACGTGAATCATATAAATGGGAACGACACCCATAGAGACGCCATCGTGTGAGGAGAAACACTAGCAGAAATGGGACTGACACCCAATAAGACACAACGTGTTTATGCATAATAATGTACAGCTAGTTTGTGTAAATGGGACTAACACGCATAACCTACTCCCTGGCATTGGGGTGGTAACTAAAGTTAATGGGACTAACACCCAAAACCTACCCCCTGACATAGGGGTGAGAAGCTAAAGTGGATGGGACTCGGACCCATAACCTGGTACCCGTAAGTAAGGGTGTTCACAGCGTTAACCAGGGTAAATAGGAAAAACACCTGTTGAGGCAAATGTAATGGGAGTAAATAGGATAGTACCCATTGCCGTTCCTCATATGGAAAGAGTGATGTGTAAAGTATATACTTGCAAAGAGAAAAATGAAACCATTCTCCGAAGAAGAAGGTGTATACCTAATTTCCAGGAATGTAAGACGTTATGCCAACGAACTCCACCAAACAATCCCAAGCAGGATGAGTGGAGAGCAAAACAGATCCTTCGTGATATGATGGAAAAAACCAACCATAGATACTATGCTGTAATCGTAGCCTAGCACACAATTGGCTTATAAACGAAATAGTAATAAATGAATGCCGACTGCCAAAATTAAGGGTGTGCGTGTCATCATAAACCAGTGTCACATACTAGAGTTTGTGAGCAAACAAGCTTTGCGGAGATGGCCATTAGCTGACTATGTCTTGTAACAACAACACACAGGGGATGCTAAGGGTCTGATGAAAAGGCTACAGATTACTACACACTCAAATGTAATGTGAAGAAGTAACCA
Organism: Lissotriton helveticus; assembly: GCF_964261635.1. Lineage (NCBI taxonomy): Eukaryota > Metazoa > Chordata > Amphibia > Caudata > Salamandridae > Lissotriton > Lissotriton helveticus. Next base: position 776,976,837 of record NC_136063.1, on the reverse strand, counting down.
CTATCAGTAGAGAAGGGAGCTACAGTGTAAAGAATGAGTAAAGAATGAAAAAGATACCCATCAGCCCACCCAATGGCGGAGTCTCGTCATCTGGGTTTATATTAGAAACTGGTATCTACTAGGTACCTCTCTGATCATGTGTAGAGGAATACTAGTATTAGATCAACCAGTGATAGAGACAGCCAGTAGGATGTATTGGTAGGTTGAGAGTTGCAGTGCTCAAAAGGTGTGTTGTGATGGAAAAGTGTGAAATCTAAAGTTGTCTTTTATGGTGCCAAAGTACGACTTTAATAAGGGGGGGTCAACATAACGACAAGGTTAAAAAGCAGTGTGATGATAGTGTGTCAAGCAAATACTACTATCAGTTGTGGAAAATAAATGGTCAACATGTTTCAGCCTAACAAGGCTTTCTTCAGGACCTATCAGTATGACACTACTGCAACAGTGAAAACAAAGAAAACATGTGTAGACCTACCAGTAGAAGATAACTATGTGGTAGTCTCATATCGTTGTGACAACAAACTCTCCCATGATTTGTATGGAGGTGGCCTCACCTCGCCTGGCACTCGCTCAGGTCAAAGAGGCCCCGCTCTGTCCGTCGTTGCCTCGGTCTGGCTTCTGAGCCGAGGGGGGGGTCCCCCTCGGCTCAGAAGCCAGACCGAGGCACACTGCTTTTTAACCTTGTCGTTATGTTGACCCCCCTTAATAAAGTCGTACTTTGGCACCATAACAGACAATTTTAGATTTCACACTTTTCCATCACAACACACCTTGTGAGCACTGCAACTCTTTTCCCGTCAACCTACCAATACATCCTACTGGCTGTCTCTCTCACTGGTGGATCTAATACTAGTATTCCTCTACACATGATCAGAGCGGTACCTAGTAGATACCAGTTTTTAATATAAACCCAGATGACGAGACTCCGCCATTGGGTGGGCTGATGGGTATCTTTTTCATTCTTTACTCATTCTTTACACCGTTGCTCCCTTTACTCCTGATAGTGGTTACTTCTTCACATTACATTTGAGTGTGTAGTAATCTGTAGCCTTTTCATCAGACCCTTAGCATCCCCTGTGTGTTGTTGTTAGTCAGTTTGGGGGACATGATGCGGGTTGGTCTTTAAGAATTTTCCCCTCAGACCCTATTTCACTTTTTTGTTTTTTGTATGTCTTGTAACACTCTCGTGCACTGGCAGCTAGAATCCAAAGTGCATAAAGAATATGGTGGTCATCCACGTGCATTGTCAGCTCATGGAAGGAGTCCAACGTTCATAAACAGTCCAGTGGTTGGCACCCACATAGGATATGCTGATAATGGGGAACTTAGTGAGCCAGACGTGGGCTGCAGAAACTACAGCCACAAAATGTGCTTACGAAATACACCATGCGTGTGCGTAAGTTCCTTATTCCAGTTCCTCGAATGTGCCAGCATTCCTCAGGAAACATGGACAAACAACACTTGGGGGAGAGCGCCGATTGATAATTGATGATCACCCAAGAGATGACAGCATGCGGTTCGTACATGACGCAGGACCCGGAAAGCAAAGACGGGAGAATCAAAGCCCGCCGCTTTTGTGATGTTGCTAGTCAAAAGCTGGCAGCTTGCACACTGCACTGTGTGCCGGGTGACTCCCCGCACATTCAAACACTGTACAGTGTCACTCAGCCAGTACAGGTGTGTCATCACAGAGGATCCTCAAGTTGATCCGCGCAGCTTAAAGGATGAGGTTAGAAGCACGCGCACTAACTGCCAAACAATGGTTAAAACAGCAACTGTACCAGCAAGTCATCGAAGTTGAAGAGGAGACCACATGCACCACAGATATTGAAATGTTTGAGAACTCCATGTCTGACAGTCATTGTAAAAATCATGCAACTAATTCACAATGCACATTTAAATTACGCTTACTTGAACACAACCATCTAGGCCCGAAGTGACCTCCATGACATCCTCATTGTGAGACAGTGTCTACCTAACAAACACCGTGATCCACCGCTCGCGATAATGAATGAATGAATGAATCAATCAATCAATCAATCAATCAATCAATCATGCCATTTGTATAGTGCACTACTCACCCGGGAGGGTCTCAAGGCGCTTAGGGGGCGGGGTATGCTACTGCTCGAACAGCCAGGTCTTGAGTTGTTTCCTGAAGGCGAGATGGTCCTGGGTCAGCCGAAGGTGGATGGGGAGGGAGTTCCAAGTCTTGGCAGCCAGGTAAGAGAAGGATCTTCCTCCGGCGGTGGCTCTTCGGATGCGTGGTACGGCTGCGAGGGCGAGGCTGGTGGACCGTAGCTGGCGGGTGGGCGTGTAGAAGGTCAGGCGGTCGTTGAGGTACTTGGAGCCCAGGTCGTGGAGAGACTTGTGTGCGTGGGTGAGGAGCCGGAACGAGATCCTCTTGTCGACGGGGAGCCAGTGCAGGTTCCTCAGGTGGCCGGAGATGTGGCCGCGTCGGGGGACATCCAGGATGAGTCGGACAAAGGCGTTCTGGATGCGCTGGAGTCTTTTCTGTAGCTTGGCTGTGGTTCCGGCGTAGAGGGCGTTTCCGTAGTCCAGTCGGCTGGTGACGAGTGCATGGGTGACAGTCTTCCTGGTCTCGGTCGGGATCCAGCGGAAGATCTTGCGAAGCATACGCAGGGTGTTGAAGCACGATGAGGAGACGGCGTTGAATTGTCTGGTCATCGAGAGGGAGGGGTCCAGGATGAAGCCCAGGTTGCGTGCGTGGTCGGTTGGCTTGGGTGCGGTGCCCAGGGCTGGGGGCCACCAGGAGTCGTCCCAGGCGGAGGGCGAAGATCCCAGGATGAAGACTTCCGTCTTGTCCGAGTTCAGTTTCAGGCGGCTGTCCTTCATCAACTCGGCGACGTCTTTCATCCCTTCGTGTAGGCATGTTCTGGCGGTGTCGGGGTCTCTGGTGAGGGAGAGTATCAGCTGGGTGTCGTCGGCGTAAGAGATGATGTTGAGGTTGTGCTGGCGTGCGATGGCTGCGAGAGGTTTCATGTAGATGTTGAAGAGGGTGGGGCTGAGTGAAGATCCTTGCGGGACGCCGCAGATGACTTCGGTGGCCTCGGAGCGAAACGGGGGGAGGCGGACTCTTTGTGTTCTTCCGGCGAGGAACGAGATGATCCACTCCAGTGCCTTCTCTTGGATACCGATGTTGCTGAGGCGCTGGACTAGGGTGTGGTGGCAGACCGTGTTGAACGCAGCGGAGAGGTCCAGGAGGCTGAGGGCCACTGTTTCCCCCTTGTCGAGCAGGGTCCAAATGTCGTCGGTGGCTGCGATGGGGGCGGTCTCGGTGCTGTGGTTGGCTCTGAAGCCAGACTGCGAGGGGTCGAGGGATCCATTCGTCTCGAGGAAGGCGGTCAGCTGTCTGTTGACGATCTTCTCGATGACTTTAGCAGGAAAAGGGAGGAGCGAGATGGGGCGGAAGTTTTTGAGATCGGTGGGGTCCGCTGTAGGTTTCTTCAGGAGGGCGCTGATCTCGGCGTGCTTCCAGCTCTCCGGGAAGGTGGCGGTGTTGAAGGAGGCGTTGATGATGTTCCGGAGTTGGGGTGCGATGGTGGAGTCGGCCTTGTTGAAGACGTGGTGTGGGCAGGGGTCGGTCGGTGATCCGGAGTGGATGGTGTTCATCGTGCGGGCTGTGTCTTCGGTGGTCAGCGTGGTCCAGGTGCGAAGGGTGGCGGTGGGGGCATTGGTTCGACGGTTGGGTGAGTGAGTGGGGCGCCGAAGCTGTTGTGGATGTCGGCGATCTTGCGGTGGAAGAACGAGGCGAGGCAGTCGCAGAGGTCATGTGACGGAGTGATGTCGTTGGTGCCGGTGCTGGGGTTGGAGAACTCCTTGACGATAGTGAAGAGCTCTTTGCTGTCGTGGGCGTTGTTGTCCAGTCGTTCCTTCAGGGATTTCTTCTTGGTGGTGCGGATGAGCTGGTGGTGCTTGCGGGTAGCGTGTTTGAGGGCGGTCATGTTGTCGGTGGTCCGATCGAGGAGACAGGCTTTCTCGAGGGTGCGGCAGGTCTTCTTGGAGTCCTTGAGGTCGTCGGTGAACCAGGATGCCTTCTTGCTTCTGGGTCTGCTGGGAGGCTTCTTTAGTGGCGCGAGGTCAACGGCGCAGGCGGTCAGCCACTGTGTGAAGTTGCGGACTGCTTCGTTGGGGTCCGTTGTGTTGGCGGGTGGGCTATTGCTGAGGGAGGTGGTGAGCTGGTCTGCGGTGATCTCGCTCCAATTCCTGTGAGGTACCTGTTGCGGGTGGTGGTGGGTCGTGGATCTTTTGAAGCTGAAGTGGACGCAGCTGTGGTCGGTCCAGTGGAGTCCGGTGGCGTGGCTGAAGGTGATGTACTTGCTGGAAGAGAAGACGGGATCAAGCGTGTGGCCGGCGTAGTGGGTGGGGGTGTTGACCAGTTGCTTGAGTCCGAGGTTGGCGAGGTTTTCCAGCAGGGCGGTGGTGTTGCGGTCCTTGTTGTTCTCCAGGTGGAAGTTGAGGTCCCCGAGGAGGATGTAGTCAGTGGAGGGGAGGGCGTGCGGGCTGATGAAGTCTGTGATGTCTTCGCTGAATTGTGTGCGTGGTCCCGGGGGTCTGTAGACGAGGGTGCCTTTGAGGGTCGTCTTAGGGTCGGTGTGAATCTGGAAGTGGCGAAGGAGTCGTTAGCGTCGGTCGTGATGCGGATGGTGTTCCTGTGGACGATGGCGATGCCACCTCCGGTCTGGTTGATGCGGTCCCTCCTGATGATCTTGTACCCGTCCGGGATGGCGATGGCGATGTCGGGTGCAGAGGAGGCGTTCATCCAGGTTTCTGTGAGGAAGGCGACGTCTGGTGATGTAGCGTCGAGGAGGTTCCAGAGTTCCACGGCGTGTCTGTGGACGGAGCGGGTGTTGATCAGGATGCACTTGAGGTGGTTGCTGCTGGTGTTTGTCTTGGCGGGTGCGGGGCAAGTTCGGAGGCAGGTGAACTTGCAGGTGCAGCAGGTGAAGGGTCCGTGGGTGCGTCTCGGGGTGGCTCGGCAGCAGGCGTGGGTCCGGCCGGCATTGAGTGCGTTGAGAGTGGTGGCGTCGTAGGTCAGTCGGTTCGTCTTGCCTCGGCGGGGAGGGCCAGGGGTCCTGGCGCTGGGCGCGGGCCAGGCGCAGACGGGCTTACCTTTGGCACACCTTCGGCGCTCAATCGGCGCTCCCGCTGCGCGCGTCCGCTGCGCGGTCGCTCTGGGGGCGTCATAAGTAAGGAGCCAGGAGGGAGGAGCAGCTGGGTGGCGGGAGCGGGACGGCGAATGGAATCTCAGGGGGGCGGGGCCGCAGGGAGGCAGCGGCAGGAAATTCCAAGAAGCAGCGGGCAGCGGGAAATTCCCAGGAGCAGCGGGAAATTTCCAGGAGCAGCGGGCAGCGAGCGAAGGAATCTGCAGGCAGGAGGCGGCAAAGGCAGGCAGGAGCGGCAGCAGTGAGTGGGGCGACCAAGCCCTGTGGAGGGCTGAGCGGTCAAACTCTGTGGTCCCCTACAGTCCCCTTAAGTAAGGAGCCGGGAGGGAGGAGCAGCTGGGTGGCGGGAGCGGGGCGGCAAATGGAGTCACAGGGGGGCGGGGCCGCAGGGAGGCAGCGGCGGGAAATTCCAAGAAGCAGCGGGCAGCGGGAAATTCCCAGGAGCAGCGGGAAATTCCCAGGAGCAGCGGGCAGCGAGCGAAGGAATCTGCAGGCAGGAGGCGGCAAAGGCAGGCAGGAGCGGCAGCAGTGAGTGGGGCGACCAAGCCCTGTTGAGGGCTGAGCGGTCACACTCTGTGGTCCCCTTAAGTAAGGAGCCGGGAGGGAGGAGCAGCTGGGTGGCGGGAGCGGGCGGCAAATGGATTCACAGGGGGGCGGGGCCGCAGGGAGGCAGCGGCGGGAAATTCCAAGAAGCAGCGGGAAATTCCCAGGAGCAGCGGGAAATTCCCAGGAGCAGCGGGCAGCGAGCGAAGGAATCTGCAGGCAGGAGGCGGCAAAGGCAGGCAGGAGCGGCAGCAGTGAGTGGGGCGACCAAGCCCTGTGGAGGGCTGAGCGGTCATATGCCCATATTATTCTTCTGTGCAACTACACGTCTCCTTAAACACCAAAACACCGTAGTGGCAAGTTGTAGCTTGTAACAAACATCTTAATGCAGAAAAATTGACCAGCATTGTGTCACTTGCCATATGGTGCTTGTAGAAATCCTCAAGTGATGGAACTTTTCTTTTAAAATTACTCCTGTTCTTGTTGACTGCAATGTGTAGCCAAATTCCATATGTTTTTTTAATGTCCTCAGGGTCACGACGTATGTGGCTGGAAATACACATACGTGACCCAAATGAATTTGCAGGCTGTACCTTTTTTGGCCAATTGACGCAAGCAGTACTGGTAATAACAAAGTTCAAAATAAGTAATGTTGATGAGCACAGAACGTAAGGGCTAAGGCTGTCCAATTGGGAGGACACTGGTGGGGTTGAGAGGCGTTCTGCTTCCCTTTCACAGCTTTCTTGTGGACATCTTTGGTTTTCTGTGAACGACTCATTGGTTTCTTGTTGATGCTTGTCTGTAGATACCACCTCTTGTTATTGTACATCACGTTGCCAGCACCCGTGGGCTCCGTCAGTAGCTTTATCTTGAGGTCCTCCTTTGTTAGCCAGGTTCATGAAGTCCAGTAGTAACACATGGGTTAGTCACCAACTCGTCGCCAAAATATGTAGTAATTAAGCCCAGCAGGCAAGATGAGGTTACACGTAGATTTATTAAGTTCAATTTCAAGTTGTTATGTTCCTGTGAAGCAGCCCCACCAGGAGCGGCCTGCCTGCTGCTCAGCCCATTCTCCACCTTTTATACTTTACCTCCCAGGCACCCAAACATTCCAATCTGCATCATCACTCCAACATTCCATGCAGCGCACAGCACATTCACAATGGCTGAGCAGGTAGAGAGATAACAGCAGGATATTAACATGAACAGGATACTACAGAAAGCCTGACTGTTTTGGGCCACACTACCAGAGAGTTAAACAAAGGTTTATTTAGTGACTTTTGTGGTTCGCCCTGAAAGGGATTGTATTTATTACTCGAGTGGTGCTCTCAAACCTCTCAACTAATAACCCAGTTGCTTACATAAACTGTAGCCTGATCCCTAAAACTGATCTTTTTCCTCACTAATTGCTTTTACTTTTTTTTACTCAACACAGAATGCTGGGTATCCATATTTGGTTCCTCTCTTAAATAAATTCTTAATGCACTTTAAAATGTGCACTTTGAACTTTCCAATGCATTCCTCATTCAAAATCAAACAAATATAATGAAGATCCTGATGACAATATCATATTAACTCATTATAATTTTTGAATGTTTTAAATGTATAATCTAAAGGTGTCAATTTCCTAGCGGATTGTATACCATAACTCTGTGGAACCACCTAAAATTCATTAAGCACTTATCCAAATTAAATTGATCTCCATTATCTTCGATTACTAGACCTCTTGCTGCATGAGAGTGGTATCATTAACTTTTTTCACCCTGACCTGTGGTGCCAAAGTGCACCTTATTGGGAAATGACCCTACCAAACCAACCTAATATTTTAAATATTTGGCATAAATTCAGTAAAAAGACAAATCCCTATAAACATGTAATCGATTGAGTACTGACAGCACTTCTAATAAAACTTTAATGAGCCTACTGATCATCACTGAAAATGACATTTAGCAATACTAAACCTGAATTGCATAGGTGCTTCTTTAATTTTACTCCATGTCTGCATGACTTTTTCTATTGAATAACTTGTATAATGTTGTTCTGGTATCCTATGCTATCTTGCCCAAAATCTTTGGGCCTGATTCACAAAGATCAGTTACATTTTTAAGCAAATTTACATCTTATAGAAATGTTACTCCTTTTGTTATTCACCAACTCTGAGTTCAAACTTACTACAAAACTTTTAGTGCCATATCTCCACCCACATAGTAAAGCAATTAGAGTACTCTTGTGTGAGAGACATCCCTTCCTAAACCCTTCCCTTACTCTCCCTAAACCCTTCTTTTATACTCTTTAATAGTAAGTCTACCCCTTTTCCCACCCACTTCTCTGTGTCCCTCTCACATTTACTACCAAAATCTATACTTTATTGTGTGGAGACGCCATAGGCGGGATGGCGAACTCCACAAAGATAAGTATAGGCAAAACTCACACTGAGAAGTACATTTTGTAGCATGTTTTGTAGTACTTTGGATTTAAATCACCACCCACTAAATAGTGTTAAGACTACTGATACTAAGTATGGGCGAAATTTGCGAATTCGCTGTCTGCGAATTTGTGTGAAATCGAATTCACGATCCGCATAATACGCGAATCCGTGCGAATTTGCGGATTTTTTTTAGCGTGTTCGCGAGATTTTTTGCGTATTCGCGGACCGCTTGCAGCGCACCAACCGCGAAGTCGCCCATGCAGTCCTACATGGGCGTGGCCATCTTGTGCGTGATTTTCCGTTTCCGGGCGCTATTGGCAATCTCGCGTTGTGTGCGGCGCGCTATTACGAGTTTGCGCATGTTTTTGCGTGCTCGTGTGGGAAATATCGCGCAAACTTACCCACGCGGTCCTCAATGGGCGCGGCCATCTTGTTTTTCATTCATTGCTATGGTTCTGGGCCTGGCTTTTCTATCCTCTTTTAATCTTTGCAATCCTTTGTTTCTTTGAGAACAAAGACCAACGGCGGACTCCAAATGCCGCACAAACCTCAACACGTTGACCCAAATTTGTTGAAAGAGTTCCAATTTAAAAGACGGTGTGCCACAACAACTCCTGCATCTGCCGTCAGGGGATGCAATCCGATAGAGAAACAGAGAAGTGATGGAGGGTCCGAGGGGAGAAATTCTTATAGACCCACTAGTACCTAGTCCCCCAACTAGTCACTAAAACACATGGAAGGTACTACAGGTCTGAAGAGCACAGAGGGAGAGAAAAGAAAATAGCAAATCTCTCTTTAGGACCTAATAGTGTCCTCTTTTCATACCTAGACCACACAGTTGATCTGGAGAAAGACAAGGATATAGAGAAGATACAGAAACAGGGAAAGAATACCCATCAGCCCACTCATAAGTGGAATCTCGTCATCTGGGTATGTGTTGGTAAATGGTGTCCTCTAGGTTTTGCCTCGGAGTGAATCCATGGGGCTGCCTAGTGATGGACCCAGAACATTACACCAACAGATGACAGTATATGAGCGGGAGGGGCTAAGTTTGCAGTGCTCAAAGAAAAGGAAGAAAAAGGAAAATGATCCAAGTGATTCTAAAAATACCTACAGTGATGTCATAGAACACTTTATTGGGGCTGACCATCAAAGTGGTATGATTAAAAACAGTATGTTGATAGCATGTAAAGAATTGCTACCCACCAGTGTTGTTATTCGGTCAACATGTTTCAGCCTAAAACGGCTTTCGTCAGGACCTCTATGGTGCTACTGCAACACTTACTTAAGTGATGTGATGTGGAATCTACACCCGCTTTCCAAAATGAAAAAAGTGTATCTTCTCCTGTATAGACAATGTACAAAAAGAAACAGAAACACAAACACACAATGTCAACAGAACAGGTTCAAAGATATCAAGTTCATGTTTCTTTGGTCTTTGTGGTGTGACTCCGTCGTTGCCTCGGAGTAAAGACTGAGCCGAGGCAACGACGGAGAGGTCAGTGGCGGTGGGATTCGCCCATTTATGTGATTTGAATCCATTTTTCTTTTTCTTATCTTTTTTCTACCACCTCTGGATATAACTTTAAAATTGTTCTGTTTATTTTCAGTGCGTGGCCTCCTTTTACCCTGAGCAGTGGCCAGGTGAGGTGAGGTTTTCTCTCCCCACAATAAGGGTGAGTGTCTTACTAGTGTTCATAGTCACACCACAAAGACCAAAGAAACATGAACTTGATATCTTTGAACCTGTTCTGTTGACATTGTGTGTTTGTGTTTGTGTTTCTTTTTGTACATTGTCTATACAGGAGAAGATACACTTTTTTCATTTTGGAAAGCGGGTGTAGATTCCACATCACATCACTTAAGTAAGTGTTGCAGTAGCACCATAGAGGTCCTGACGAAAGCCGTTTTAGGCTGAAACATGTTGACCGAATAACAACACTGGTGGGTAGCAATTCTTTACATGCTATCAACATACTGTTTTTAATCATACCACTTTGATGGTCAGCCCCAATAAAGTGTTCTATGACATCACTGTAGGTATTTTTAGAATCACTTGGATCATTTTCCTTTTTCTTCCTTTTCTTTGAGCACTGCAAACTTAGCCCCTCCCGCTCATATACTGTCATCTGTTGGTGTAATGTTCTGGGTCCATCACTAGGCAGCCCCATGGATTCACTCCGAGGCAAAACCTAGAGGACACCATTTACCAACACATACCCAGATGACGAGATTCCACTTATGAGTGGGCTGATGGGTATTCTTTCCCTGTTTCTGTATCTTCTCTATATTCTTGTCTTTCTCCAGATCAACTGTGTGGTCTAGGTATGAAAAGAGGACACTATTAGGTCCCAAAGAGAGATTTGCTATTTTCTTTTCTCTCCCTCTGTGCTCTTCAGACCTGTAGTACCTTCCATGTGTTTTGATGCAATCCGATACCCAGAAAACAAAACTCGGAATTGGGTGGAGTGGTGCACTACCAAAGTTCAATGATATTCAATCAGGAAGCACAATCAGTTTCTTCTTAAGATTCTTTATTGAAGTTCATCAGAAACTTGTGTGAACATAAAACCTCAGCCAACGCGTTTCGTTCTAGACGTGAACTTCGTCAGGGCAAGATATTTGGGTGACGAGTTAGAGTCAAGGTTCGGGTGACGAGGATCCGGTATCATCCCAGATTCCACCAAATCACAAATGAATTCTTGCAGCCTCCATGATAAGGGTCAATATTAACTCAATTAGGAGTATACGTGTCTCGGGTCTTCTCCGTGTCTCCTTTGTTTCTTTGAACTTTTTTTGCTCTTTTTTGCTCATTATCTATCTCTCTATTTGTCTAGATCTATATTTTGTGTTTTTTTCAACTTTTTGTTACTTTAATAACTACTTTTTTTGTTTAGCTCTCTCAATTACTTTATTTATTTTTCCCCCCTATTCTTTTCTTCTTTCGGCCAGGAGCATGGCAAAGGGAACCGGCAAGTCAAAGGGGAAGGGTTCCGCACCCCGTAGCCAGCTCCCTTGCGGGCGATTGAGGGGAGTGGATGTAGTGGCCAGGGAGGTTTTTACCGTGGTGGAGGTGGCCACCCTGATATTTTTTGTTCAGCGCCACCTCCCTAAGACCGTGGCAGCAGGGGGCAGGCCCGGTCAAGGGTATGGCCTCCGGGAGCGTCAGCAGCGGTGGGATAAGGTGTGCCGGGCCATGCGGAGGGAGTCGGGGGTCCGGCGCACCTACGACCAAGCGACGCACCGGTGGGCCGACGTCCTCGACTGGGAGCAGGACCTGCTCCACCTGCTAGGTGTGGAGATCCCTGGCCTTGGTGAGTGACTATTTAATAACTACTTTGTATTCTTCTGCTCTGTGTTATATTGCTAATATATGTTTTTCCCGAAGAGCAAGAATGCGCCTATTCAATTACATTGCAGGTAAAATAGTGTTTAAATAGCTTCTGTGATTGCAGGTGCTCGCCTCCTCAGTGGCGTTGCTACTATGCTTACTTGTTTGCAACTTTGTGCTAATTTGGCCTGAGAATGTGTATGAGTGTAATACTTTACAGAACTGCGTAATGCTAGAGAGACTAGAGACTCAAGTCTAGTCCTTCCTTTGTACTCCTGCTGCCACTAAGAAGAAGAGATAGTGATGGATTGATAGGTTGAGTATATTATGACTTGTTATTAGTAGTAGGATATTTTTTAGAGCTCTGCAATCATGATGACGGACTGTGTCTGTCACGTCGCGTGCTGCTGAGTGCTGGCAGTCATAGTAGAACCTATTTGTTGTTGGTTTAGTTAGTGATTTACATAACTTTCCAAGTAGATGGTCTGCGAATCCAGCAATACTGTACTAGCATCCTCCTAGTTGACCAGATCAGATAGGTCAATACATGTTGTGCAATTGTTGCTAATTTGTTTCTCTGAGATAATTTTAGATTGTGGTCAAAGAAATCAAATATTTAAAAAAAAACAATCATCCATTTCGTTATTTCGTGATCATCAGCACCTCCCAGGGGCAAGGCGACTAGCACCATTGAGACTCCGGTGGAAGAAGGTGGACAGTGACAGGATCGGTCCCTTGCAGGCTCTTCTGCTGGCCCCAGTAAGTTGTTCTATTGTTATATTAATACTTATACTTCCCTAACTTTTACAGCTCCTATTCATTACAAACTGTTTCCTAATTCTATTTTTTACAAAATAGTCTTTGATCTTCTTCTAATCTAGACTACTTTCTGCATTCTTATCCTGCCTCTACCATCACTCTCTGTGCTACTACTATTTACGATTATGAGTCGGTCTGTGTAGGTAGCTAAGCTTGCCCAGTCGGCAAACGGTGTTAAACAAAACTCTGATTCAGCAATAGCTCTAGGCACTGAGTGCAGCCATCTGGGTTGCCCTTGCTGTCTATTCCAGTCTTCTTAATGTAAGTGCTTTGACAATTTCCAACAATAAAATGTCAATGTTTACACCAAGAAAAAGGTAGCAGTTGCCTTTTTGATTTGCTAGGAGCACATACCATACCGTAGTGTGAAGTATGGACAAGAGAAATAGGACATTATTGATGATAGGTGCAGTTCGACTTTCCACATACCTCAGTCTGAACAGAAGTTGAACCCCCAATCCCCTGACCGACTATCTAGTGTGTCTGACCAATGATTTCACGACCCAGAAGAAGAGAAGAAGACTACCGCCGAGTCCCCGCCTATCTGAGTCACTGAAACGTGACTTCCAAGTGCAGTAGCTCAAACCCTTCCGCTCACTCACCCGTGAACAAAAACCACACAGTGTTTGTTAGTTTTAAAGTTTTATTTTCAATTAAGAAATACAAAAATTATTTCTTTATTTTTAATAGCGTAGTGTTCGGATCGAGCACTGCTGATTGATGACGTTAAAGTTTAAACAACATTCCCATGAATCAAATTACTTTAACGTAATAGTTAACCACTTCGGGGAGCCACTAGTTTATTAGCCTTCAGAAAGGACCTTAAAACTTGGTTATTCTCCCAGTAGGCCCCCTGCGTGTGTTGTTTTCTTTTTATCTGTAATTCTCTCTTTTTTAATGTGTTATGTTAGTTTACTGCAGCCTTCGTTAATTAAAAGCGCCGGGACACTCTTTTTGAGTAGCCGTGCGCTCTACAAAAGCCATTTTAACATAACATAACATAACATAACATCGATGCTATGCATTTTCCCCTCCGGTGCTGAGATTTACTTATTCCCATGTTTCATGACGAGCTGGGCTCGTCATGAGCGTGCGAGGAGGCTACCTCATGACGAGCCCAGCTCGTCATGAGCGTGGAAGGGGTTAAGAGACACATGAAATTATTAGAATAACTGTGCGGGAGCCCCCACCTTCTTTAAAGTACTTAAAGTACTGCTGGTGATGACTTACTAGTAGTTGGTGAATCGTCCTGTTGGCAGAAGGGCAATGTCATCTTCTTTCTGTAATTGGAAAAATGGTGCAGGTTAAGCAAGCATTCATCAGTTGTCCTAAGAAGTGTAGCATTTATTGGAATAAGCATATAAAAAGTTAACACCCTCCCCAAAACCGGTACTTTTTTCAATCCCAGTAATAAAAAATGTGTTATGTAACATTTTCTTCCATTACGAAACGAAATAGGGGGTTGTGTATGGCATCTGAAAATATGACATGTTTTTTCTAGACGTCACAACATCTGATGCGGCACAGATGACCACCAGTGCCGGGGCCAGCAGTGCAGAGGGGTCCACTCTAGGGGCGGATGCGGTGGCGCCACCAGGAGGAGCTGGGGGGGAAGGCTCAGCGGCGGCGGACGGTGGAAAGTTATTATACTCCTTACTTATTGAAATTTTTGAGTAGGCTCGCAAATGAGTGTATGATATACTGTACAGTGCACAATACACTAGTGCAAGTACACTGTACTGTTAAGAACAGTTACTAATTTAGAACTACTTTTTTGGCTATCACGGAGAAGACAGTCAACCTTGACTTGTAATAGCATTAGCGGCGGTACTTCTTTGGTAAGCAATGGCCCCCTCTATTTGACTTCAACTCAGCTGGCAAACTTTCATCGTGAAGCCAAGTCATATCAGATGTACTTTAGGGATGTGAAGAACGAAAAGTGAATGAATAGTGAAACGAAGGACGAGCGAGTCTTAACATTTATGACTGTAAAGAATGGTGTTTTTGAATGCAAGTCAAGAGAAGAAGACAGTGGTTTCCAAAATATAATGAAAAGGGTGTTAGTTGGTTGTTGAGAAAAAGTAAACTTGGTACATTTGAGACATTAAGAAGAATGATAGACGTACTTTGGAAGCCTGGATGTTATCTTCCTTTTCCTCATCGATAGCAGAGGTGTATGATGTAGTAGAGCAGAGTCTGAGTGGATGAAGATTGTTACTTTGAAGAGCACGTCCGTGCCAGAGTAGCATAGCTGAGGAAATCCAAATACTAGAATTTGTGATTGTTCACAAATACTCCCTGCCTTGACTAACAGTACAGCACTTTACATTGCAAGCACAGCATCTATTGTGTATGTATTGTATAGTTGACAACATTATATCAAGTCAAGTCCCTTCCTCCGGCAATTATGGGTACCACACTCACTCCCTATGTTAATAATTTTATTTCAGCTGTGTCATGGGTGGACTATCGCTGTAGTTCACTCAATCTATCAAAACAAAGCACCTAAAGTCATCCATCATATAACCAAAGATCATGTGATCGGCAGGATAATGATATATGATCAGCATTGAATAATCTTCATTCTTCTTTTGTAGTAGTCAAGGCCCGGGGGGGCAGTGTGAAATATATCATTACATTGAGCAGTAGCCCTTGATGTAACAGAGTATGGCCAGTGGCAGTGCCACCCCTATAGAAAAGTAAGAGCTTCCTATCCCCACCTGCATGTACTGCTTAAAGTACTGCGAGTCTGCGTCATCATGGCTTGTGTCAGAAGACTTTTTTTAGTACTATCTGACTATGTATGTAGTAGTGAATCCATCCATAGTCCTGCTAGTGGAATTCCTGAAACTCACAGTAATGTCACAGGCCTACAAAGACGGCGGAAAGATACATGCCAAAATGTTATACTGTGTTTGCTACTTGCTGGTGTTACTGAGAGTCAACTTTCCATTGAATTATTTTGACTTTATGTTAAAGACTATTGGCTACAGTATTTTTCTTTCTTTCTTCATATAGATGCTACTCCGAAAAAGCTCACCAGAAAGGAGATGGCTCTCCGGGTCAGGGCCCATAAGCTGGTGGCTGTTTGTGCCGAGTATCGGCTGCTCTGGGCGCGGGAGCAGGAGGAGGAGACAGCAACCACTGCATCCTCCTCCAGTGCCCCCGGGTCCACCAGCCAGAAGCCTCCAGCCAAACAGAGCCGTGGCCCGACAGCCTCCCGCTGCCGCCGCACAGCAGCAACACAATCAGCTGCCCCCCCAGAGTCTGGATGGTACATCAGCGCCGCCTCCATAAAAGAGTGGACTACCTGGAGCGGTTGGTTGAAAAACATCAGCAACAGCTCCGGGACCTCCGCAAAGAGCTGCGGGAGGTGCGGGACCAGCTATCCACAGGAGGATACCACCGGTGGAAGTGATTGTCCCTTGCCCCTTTTTTAAAGACTCAGAATGAAGGGGGCTTGAAGAAGAACTTGTAGTAGTAGTAGTAGCCCTCCTTTACCTTTTTCTTGCTGGGAATCTGGAAGACAGTGGATCATCATCAGGAGGAGTGGCTTCCTCGGATGATAACTCCGATTGAATATCAATTTCCTGATGTGCCCCTACTTCTGGAGGAACAAGCGTTGTAGGGAGTTGTGCCGCTCCATGAACCTCTAGTTGCACCTCTCAATGCTGCTCTCCATGCGCCTCTCCTTGCGCCTCTCCTTGCCCATGTACTTGCGCGTGTACTAGTTGCATCTGTGGTTGTCGTTGCGGCTGTGGTTGTTGAACACTCGTCAGCTGAGTTACACCCGGCGTTGGTTGGATGGTACTTTCTTGTGATGAGCCAACATCACTGGTCGATGGTGATTGAGAAAGTAAAGTGGCTGCCTCAGCAGCACTCATGGTCTTGGAACTAACTTGGCGTTTTGGCACTGAGCCCAAAAAAATGGAGGTGCTGCTTCCAGCTTGGTCCCCGGCGGACACCGCTGCTGATGCAGGCGTAGTTTTTCTTTTCCCAAATAAGGTGTCGGTGGGCATACCAGTCTCCTTGGTAGGTGGTGCCACTGCTTCTTCTGCTCCTTCTTACTGGCAGTGGCACTGGCAACTTGTTTCGCTGAGGCGCTACGGCCACCTTTCTTTGGGCCCATCTTCTTCAGATGTCAGAACAGCAGGCCGCAGTTGCACGAGTTGCAGAGTTGTCTTGTCTGTGGCCACACGTGATGTCACGTGACGTTGTGCTGCACACACAGCTGGAGGACTTCTTCCTGGCACTGGTGGTTCTCTTGAGCACCTAAAAGCAATGGAAGCCAGAGGAACATCAGTTAAACACCCCAAAAAGTCGAAAATCACACAAACATCACCACAATCCAATGCCATCCATGCCCTCAATGATGTTTAAATTCAAGACACCCCACAGAAAGACTAGGTCCATGGACCACTGAGTACCCCTGGGCCTAATGGAAGAAAGCAAGGCAAACTGGTTGCAGGCCTCAGCAAACTGCCTGGCTTCAAAATGGGCCCTTGACCCCCAGCCCCATGGCCAGGCCCTGCCTGGACCAGGCCTCAAAATGGCCAGCACCCACATGGCCAGGCCCAAACAGCACCCCAAAATGGTAAAAAAACACACAAAAATCAACACAATCCAATGCCATCCATGCCCTCAATGATGTTTAGATTCAAGAGGCCCCACACAAAGCATTGGTCCATGCACCACTCACTACCCCTGGGCATAATGGGCGAAAGCAGGGCAGGCTGGGTGCATGTCAATGGCTCAAAGCACACTGCCTGGCTTCAAAATGGCCCCTTGTCCCCCAGCCACATGGCAAGGCCCTGCCTGGACCAGGCCTCAAAATGGCCACCACCCACATGGCCAGGCCCCAACAACACCCCAAAAAGTCAAAAAACGTACACAAATGACCACAATCCAATGCCATACATGCCCTCAATGATGTTTAAATTAAAGACACCCCACAGAAAGACTTGGTCCATGCACCACTGACTACCCCTGGGCCTAATGGAAGAAAGCAAGGCAAACTGGGTGCAGGCCTGAGCACACTGCCTGGCTTCAAAATGGGCCCTTGACCCCCAGCCAGATGGCCAGGCCCTGCCTGGACCAGGCCTCAAAATGGCTCCCACCCACATGGCCAGGCCCCAACAACACCCCAAAAAGTCGAAAAACACACAAAACTCACCACAATCCATAGCCATCCATGCCCTCAATGATGTTTAAATTCAAGACACCCCACAGAAAGTCTTGGTCCATGCACCACTGAGTACCCCTGGGACTAATGGATGAAAGCAATGCAAACTGGGTGCAGGCCTGAGCACACTGCCTGGCTTCAAAATGGCCCCTTGAGCCTTGACCCCCAACATATGGCCAGGCCCTGCCTGGACCAGGCCTCAAAATGCCCCCCCACCCCCCATATGGCCAGGCCCCAACAACACCCCAAAAAGTCGAAAAACACACATAAATCACCACAATCCAATGCCGTCCATGCCCTCAATGATGTTTAAAGTCAAGACACCCCACAGAAAGACTTGGTCCATGCACCACTGAGTACCCCTGGGCCTAATGGATGAAAGCAATGCAAACTGGGTGCAGGCCTGAGCACACTGCCTGGCTTCAAAAGGGCCCCCTGAGCCTTGAGCCCCACCACATGGCCAGGCCCTGCCTGGACCATGCCTCAAAATGACCCCCACCCACATGGCCAGGCCCCTACAACACCCCAAAACGTCAGAAAACACACAAATATCACCACAATCCAATGCCATCCATGCCCTCAATGATGTTTAAATTCAAGACACCCCACAGAAAGACTTGGTCCATGCACCACTCACTACCCCTGGGTCTAATGGAAGAAAGCAAGGCAAACGGGGTGCAGGCCTGAGCACACTGCCTGGCTTCAAAATGGGCCCTTGACCCCCAGCCACATGGCCAGGCCCTGCCTGGAACAGACCTCAAAATGGCCGCAACCCATATGGCGAGGCCCCATCAACACCCCAAAAAAGTCGAAAAACACAAAAAAATCACCACAATCCAAAGCCATCTATGCCCTCAATGACGTTTAAATTCAAGACACCCCACAGAAAGACTTGGTCCATGCACCACTGAGTAACCCTGGGCATAATGGATGAAAGCAAGGCAAACTGGGTGCAGGCCTGAGCACACTGCCTGCTTCAAAATGGCCCCTTGAGCCTTGACCCCTACCACATGGCCAGTCCCTCCCTGGACCAGGCCTCAAAATGCCCCCCACCCAAATGGCCAGGCCCCAACATCACCCCAAAAAGTCGAAAAACGCACAAAAATCACCACAATCCAATGCCATCCATGCCCTCAATGATGATTAAATTCAAGACACCCCACAGAAAGACTTGGTCCATGCACCACTGAGTACCCCTGGGCCTAATGGATGAAAGCAAGGCAAACTGGGTGCAGGCCTGAGCACACTGCCTGGCTTCAAAATGGCCCCTTGAGCCTTGACCCTCACCACATGGCCAGGCCCTGCCTGGACCAGGCCTCAAAATGGCCCACACCCACATGGCCAGGCCCCAACAACACCCCAAAAAGTCGAAAAACACAAACAATCCCCACAATCCAATGCCATCCATGCCCTCAATGATTTTTAAATTCAAGACACCCCACAGAAAGACTTGGTCCAGACACCACTCACTACCCCTGGGCCTTATGGAAGAAAGCAAGGCACACGGGGTACAGGCCTGAGCACACTGCCTGGCTTCAAAATAGGACCTTGACCCCCAGCCACATGGCTAGGCCCTGCCTGGACCAGGCCTCAAAATGGCCCCCACCCACATGACCAGGCCCCAACAACACCCCAAAAAGTCGAAATACACACAAAATTCACCACAATCCATTGCCATCCATGCCTTCAATGATGTTTATATTCAAGACACCCAACAGAAAGACTTGGTCCATGCACCACTGAGTACCCCTGGGCCTAATGGATGTAAGCAAGCAAACTGGGTGCAGGCCTGAGCACACTGCCTGGCTTCCAAATGGCCCCTTGAGCCTTGACCCCCACCAAGGCCTGGGCCAGGCCCTCCCTGGACCAGGCCTCAAAATGGCCCCCACCCACATGGCCAGGCCCCTACAATTTTATTTAAAACACTTGTAAAGCGCAGCTGTCACCTGGCAGGTATCCTGGCGCTAGGAAGCTTACTCCTGAATTAGAAGCGGTGGGAGTTGATTAGGGGAGTGGTGGTGGAAGGGGGATCTAGGGGAAAAGCCAAGTCTACAACACCCCAAAAAGCCGGAAAACACACAAAAATCACCACAAGCCAATGCCATCCATGCCCTCAATGATGTTTAAATTCAAGACACCCCACAGAAAGACTTGGTCCATGAACCACTCACTACCCCTGGGCCTAATGGAAGACAGCAAGGCAAACTGGGTGCAGGCCTGAGCACACTGACTGGTTTCAAAATGGCCCCTTGAGCCTTTACCCCCACCAAGGCCTGGGCCAGGCCCTCCCTGGACCAGGCCTCAAAATGGCCCCCACCCACATGGCCAGGCCCCTACAACCGCCCAAAAAGTCAAAAAACACACAAAAATCACCACAATCCAATGCCATCCATGCCTTCAATGATGTTTAAATTCAAGACACCCCACAGAAAGACTTGGTCCATGCACTACTGAGCACAACTAGGCCTAATGGATGAAAGCAAGGCACACTGGGTGCAGGCCTGAGCACACTGCCTGGCTTCAAAATGGCCCCTTGAGCCTTGACCCCCACCACTTGGCCAGGCCCTGCCTGGACCAGGCCTCAAAATGGCCCCCACCAACATGGCCAGGCCCCTACAACACCCTAAAAAGTAAAAAAACACACAAAAATCACCACAATCCAATGCCATTCATGCCCTCGATTATGTTTAAATTCAAGACACCCCAAAGAAAGACTTGGTCCATGCACCACTGACTACCCGTGGGCCTAATGGAAGAAAGCAAGGCATACTGGGTGCAGGCCTGAGCACACTGCCTGGCTTCAAAATGGGCCCTTGACCCATAGCCACATGGCCAGGCCCTGCCTGGACCAGGCCTCAAAATGGCCCCCACCCACATGGCCAGGCCCCAAAAACACCCCAAAAAGTCGAAAAACACACAAAACTCACCACAATCCAAAGCCATCCATGCGCTCAATGATGTTTACATTCAAGACACCCCACAGAAAGACTTGGTGCATGCACCACTGAGTACCCCTGGGCCTAATGGATGAAAGCAAGGCAAACTGGGTGCAGGCCTGAGCACACTGCCTTGCTTCCAAATGGCCCCTTGAGCCTTGACCCCCAACACATGGCCAGGCCCTGCCTGGACCAGGCCTCAAAATGCCCTCCCCCCCATATGGCCAGGCCCCAACAACACCACAAAAAGTCGAAAAACACACATAAATCACCACAATCCAATTCCATCCATGCCCTCAATGATGTTTAAATTCAAGACACCCCACAGAAAGACTTGGTCCATGCACCACTGAGTACCCCTGGGCCTAATGGATGAAAGCAATGCAAACTGGGTGCAGGCCTGAGCACACTGCCTGGTTTCAAAATGCCCCCCTGAGCCTTGACCCCCACCACATGGCCAGGCCCTGCCTGGACCATGCCTCAAAATGACCCCCACCCACATGGCCAGGCCCCTACAACACCCCAAACCGTCGGAAAACACACAAAAATCACCACAATCCAATGCCATCCATGCTCTCAATGATATTTAAATTCAAGACACCCCACAGAAAGACTTGGTCCATGCACCACTCACTACCCCTGGGTCTAATGGAAGACAGCAAGGCAAACGGGGTGCAGGCCTGACCACACTGCCTGGCTTCAAAATGGGCCCTTGACCCCCAGCCACATGGCCAGGCCCTGCCTGGAACAGGCCTCAAAATGGCCCCCACCCATATGGCAAGGCCCCAACAACACCCCAAAAAAGTCAAAAAACACAAAACAATTACCACAACCCAAAGCCATCCATGCCCTCAATGATGTTTAAATTTAAGACACCCCACAGAAAGACTTGGTCCATGCACCACTTAGTAACCCTGGGCATAATGGATGAAAGCAAGGCAAACTGGGTGCAGGCCTGACCACACTGCCTGGCTTCAAAATGGCTTCTTGAGCCTTGACCCTCACCACATGGCCCGGCCCTGCCTGGACCAGGCCTCAAAATGGCCCCCACCCACATGGCCAGGCCCCAACAACACCCCAAAAAGTTGAAAACACAAAAAATCCCCACAATCCAATGCCATCCATGTCCTCAATGATGTTTAAATTCAAGACACCCCACAGAAAGACTTGGTCCATGCACCACTCACTACCCCTGGGTCTAATGGAAGACAGCAAGGCAAACGGGGTGCAGGCCTGACCACACTGCCTGGCTTCAAAATGGGCCCTTGACCCCCAGCCACATGGCCAGGCCCTGCCTGGAACAGGCCTCAAAATGGCCCCCACCCATATGGCAAGGCCCCAACAACACCCCAAAAAAGTAAAAAAACACAAAACAATTACCACAACCCAAAGCCATCCATGCCCTCAATGATGTTTAAATTTAAGACACCCCACAGAAAGACTTGGTCCATGCACCACTGAGTAACCCTGGGCATAATGGATGAAAGCAAGGCAAACTGGGTGCAGGCCTGACCACACTGCCTGGCTTCAAAATGGCTTCTTGAGCCTTGACCCTCACCACATGGCCCGGCCCTGCCTGGACCAGGCCTCAAAATGGCCCCCATCCACATGGCCAGGCCCCAACAACACCCCAAAAAGTTGAAAACACAAAAAATCCCCACAATCCAATGCCATCCATGTCCTCAATGATGTTTAAATTCAAGACACCCCACAGAAAGACTTGGTCCAGGCACCACTCACTACCCCTGGGCCTAATGGAAGAAAGCAAGGCAAACGGGGTAAAGGCCTGAGCACACTGCCTGGCTTCAAAATGGGCCCTTGACCCCCAGCCACATGGCCAGGCCCTGCCTGGACCAGGCCTCAAAATGGCCCCCACCCACATGGCCAGGCCCCTACAACACCCCAAAAAGTAAAAAAACACACAAAAATCACCACAATCCAATGCTATCCATGCCCTCAATGATGTCTAAATTAAAGACACCCCACAGAAAGACTTGGTCCAGGCACCACTCACTACCCCTGGGCCTAATGGAAGAAAGCAAGGCAAACGGGGTAAAGGCCTGAGCACACTGCCTGGCTTCAAAATGGGCCCTTGACCCCCAGCCACATGGCCAGGCCCTGCCTGGACCAGGCCTCAAAATGGCCCCCACCCACATGGCCAGGCCCCTACAACACCCCAAACCGTCGGAAAACACACAAAAATCACCACAATCCAATGCCATCCATGCTCTCAATGATATTTAAATTCAAGACACCCCACAGAAAGACTTGGTCCATGCACCACTCACTACCCCTGGGTCTAATGGAAGACAGCAAGGCAAACGGGGTGCAGGCCTGACCACACTGCCTGGCTTCAAAATGGGCCCTTGACCCCCAGCCACATGGCCAGGCCCTGCCTGGAACAGGCCTCAAAATGGCCCCCACCCATATGGCAAGGCCCCAACAACACCCCAAAAAAGTCAAAAAACACAAAACAATTACCACAACCCAAAGCCATCCATGCCCTCAATGATGTTTAAATTTAAGACACCCCACAGAAAGACTTGGTCCATGCACCACTGAGTAACCCTGGGCATAATGGATGAAAGCAAGGCAAACTGGGTGCAGGCCTGACCACACTGCCTGGCTTCAAAATGGCTTCTTGAGCCTTGACCCTCACCACATGGCCCGGCCCTTGCCTGGACCAGGCCTCAAAATGGCCCCCACCCACATGGCCAGGCCCCAACAACACCCCAAAAAGTTGAAAACACAAAAAATACCCACAATCCAATGCCATCCATGTCCTCAATGATGTTTAAATTCAAGACACCCCACAGAAAGACTTGGTCCAGGCACCACTCACTACCCCTGGGCCTAATGGAAGAAAGCAAGGCAAACGGGGTAAAGGCCTGAGCACACTGCCTGGCTTCAAAATGGGCCCTTGACCCCCAGCCACATGGCCAGGCCCTGCCTGGACCAGGCCTCAAAATGGCCCCCACCCACATGGCCAGGCCCCTACAACACCCCAAAAAGTCAAAAAACACACAAAAATCACCACAATCCAATGCCATCCATGCCCTCAATGATGTCTAAATTAAAGACACCCCACAGAAAGACTTGGTCCATGCACCACTCACTACCCCTGGGCATAATGGCTAGTGAGGCTTTACAGGCACCCCAAAATAAAAAAAAATCAACATATAAAAGTGAGCTAAAATTCCATGACATAAATGAGAATTAAGTAAAATAAAAATCACAGAAACAGTTGTATCATGCACCCATGACTAACCCTGGGCCTACTGGATACTGTTGCTACCCACAATATATATATTTTTTTAAGTTGTGAAAAAAGTTTTAAAACTGTAGTTGCATCAACTGCAATGCCCCAAACAAACAACACCAACTTACTTTTAAAATCTCAAGTCCAAAAGTGATCCAAACTTCAAAGTCCAAAAAGTCCTCAAATGCAAATATCCAGCAGCAGCCACAAAAAGTAATCCTTCCAGCTCCAGATCCAAATCAAAAGTGACCAGGACATGAACAAAGCATTGGGAGGAGCCTGCTGGACAGGAACAGGAAGTTGGAGACTCTGGGGCACTTCCTTCCTCCCACCCCCAATGGACTCCTTGCACCAAAAAGTGCAGCCAAATCTCAATCTGAGGAGTTATTCTGATCAAAATCATCATTTTCAGAAGGTTTATGCTGCCTGCGGTGGATTTCTTGTGCAGAATTGCAATTTTTGCAATTTCGGGAAAGTGAGCTGTTTAAATCTCCCCCCGGAAGTCAGCTGCGCGCCACATCTACGTGTTCGGCATTATTTACTCCCACAATGCGTGATCGCGGGCCCTTATGACATACTTGCTTTGTCAAACTCTCGCTGTGCAAGATGGCGAGCCGCGATGACATAATCGCGGTCGAAAAACTCTTGCGCGATCACGCAGCAAGATCCAAAATGGCGCAGCACACGCAAACCGGGAGAAAAACAACTCGGCGAACACAGAATCATGGTAAGTCAACGCAGCGCGCGCGATATTGTATTTTTAGCTTGCGAATTTGTGGATTTTTGGGCAAATTTGCGCAATTCGCGGATCGCAAAATTGCCAAAAATCCGCAAATTCCGCGAACAAAATGGATTTTACGCCCACGCTTAACTGATACCTGTGTGTCTAGGTGTGTAAATAACGGCTGACTGCGAATGTGAAGGACAGCCTCTTGTGAGGACCACACCCTGCAACCTCTGGTATGTGTGCTTTGCTTGTAGTTCTTACTAACGGTGGCTATTCAACAACACAGAAATAAGGGGTGGCTTCTCCTCTAGGGTGGAGGAGCGTCACCCCACTGCTTTCTCGCAGTGTGAGAATCAGAAGCATAAAATGGTTAAAGTACAATTTTATGTTTCTGCTTCTTGCACTGTGAGAAAACAGAAGTGTTTGGTTGTAATCTGCTCTAAGGCATGGGAGGAGTGGCTTGCCCACTGTTGAGGGTGCTCACTGTTTGGTCAGCCCCAGGGCTGACCAAACCAGTCATGTGCACTCTGCCCTTTCTCCATGTAGTTTGCAATGCAGACTACATGGATAAAATGGCCTCCCCATGGGTGCCTGGCTGGTCAGCGTTCTGACCAATCACAGCACTGCCTTTGCAGTATTGTGATTAGCTTAGGGGAGGGGAGAGAGGCTGCCTGCCTGCTTCCTGTTCCTGCCGCTAGAGGCAGGACAGCAGGAGAGCAGATCAGGAGAGACGACACAGGACTTGGGAAGGTCAGTTTATTTTACTTTAAATTAACCCCCCGTGAGAACCCACGCATGAGTTTCCCCCCTGACCCGCAAGTCATGCCGGCCACAACGGGCAGAAATACAAATCTAACATCTAGCCAGTATATTGTTTCATTAGGATTTTACCTGAACAGAAAGTATTAATATAGATGTACTCTGCTGAGTTACCTTATTTTCAAAGTTGTAGAGTCAGTCACAGGTTATAAAATGCCGGACCAAAAAGCAGCTGCTATGCGAACGAAGAACAATGCCGAAAGAAAAGCTGAAAGGAACAAAACATCAAAATATTTATTTATGTGCTATAAAATCATTTGTACTGCAAACCCAGACTTGCCAACTAGCATAATGTCATCACATGCACATCTATATGATACTTTTAGGGTCAGTAGCACTTGGTCTAGAAGAACAATATTTGTAATGGAACAGCAAAACCTTGTGTTCCTGCTGCTAATGGCACAGGGGACAAGTCTGCAAATTATGAGGCTGATGTAGAGTTTGGCAGAGAGGGTATCTTGTCATGACAGAGTACCCTCTGCAAAAACAGGT
Organism: Lissotriton helveticus; assembly: GCF_964261635.1. NCBI lineage: Eukaryota > Metazoa > Chordata > Amphibia > Caudata > Salamandridae > Lissotriton > Lissotriton helveticus. Next base: position 776,951,118 of record NC_136063.1, on the reverse strand, counting down.
CCTTATTTAAGAATGTTAGCTCTAGTTCCATTGGTAAAATACTCTTTCGAAGGCCTGATGGATTATGGGCTGTTGGAGGTTCAGATATAATGTGGCCACCAAATTTGGTAAACACCTTGCATTAAGGGACATTAAAAACAAATGAACCACACACCTTGGGAGATAACTCCCATGGGGGGGGGATGGCATGACTTTTTTTTAGAAACATACCCTTGCTTTAAGAGTTTGTTTTTTGAAAAAGTGAAACCGTGTAAAAGTTTTATAGGTGGCACTCAGGATTGATGGAGCCAAAAGTCAAACTTTTATAACAATGACTGTAAGCATCAATGAAAAATCATGACCTGTCTGCAGTGCCCACCCCCTTTCTGCTCCCCCATTATCTACTAAGTGCTGGTTTTGTGACTTTGATTGTGCCCTGGCCTCGGCTACCAGACCCGGGAGTCTGTGCTCTGATTGAAAGTACATGATTAGGTGTATTTATAATTGGCAATCACAGACCCTAGCATACAATAAGGCAAGGGGGATTCAAACTACTTATAATTCCCTAGTATATAATAGGGCACTGAGATTTAGAGGCCAGGAAGATTTCATACACTAGAGCGTGTGTTGCTGAGTTTGCCTGCAGGCTGCTTTTAAATTGTAATTATATCCAAAATTGACTTTGGAATAAAGGAACTTCCAAAGTAGTAATCTACCTCATCTTCACATATAAGTTAACCCTAAGGTCTCCCCTAGGTGACTCAGGGGTAAGGTGCCTTGTAACTATAAGCAGGAAGGTGTTTTATAAGCCCTGTTGAGGATAAAACTGCCAATTGCAGTGAATGGCTCCATAGGCAAACCTTGAGATATTTTATTTAAATATAAATATTGACAGGCGCGACCTTATAAATGTGCTTCAAGGTATCTAATTAATGGATAAATCCAACAACTTGCCATTGTTAGATTTATAATAATTGTTATAGAAAATACGTTATTATATTTTCTTTTCTGTGAGTGAAAGTCCAGCTTTCCAGCTGCCCTCTCCTGATTGTCCAGCCTTTACCAGGCTGAGCCAGAGCTGCTTGATGAGGTGTGAAGTGACCTGTCAGAGTAGACAATGGATTTCCTGTGGATAGAGAACTTTAGCTGCGGAAAGTAAAAGTCAGGGAGTGGATGGGGGAGCTAAAGCTTGAAATCAAAGGGAAAATTACAGTTTGGGACCAGCACAGGCATATCTCCCACATCCTGCACCCCGGCCACACAGAAGTCTCAGTAATTAGATTACTCAAGGGGTTGGAAGGAGTGCATTAGTGAAACTTAGCCACACCAGTGGGTTGGCTTTGCCAGCTATAATCCCACAGGAGAGACTGTTTCCGTGTTGGATTTTGAGAGAATGGTTCTCTGGGACAAGAATATGCCACAAATTGGAGGAAGCTATCATACACTTGGGTTGCACCCTACATCCCTTTGGTCAGGGGTCCAGCTATCCTTGACGCCCAGAAACTGTGAGTAAATATGGGAGCGCTACATAGCTCCTCAGATTTGATGCCTGAAACTACAAGGAGAAGGACTGTACTGATGGAACCCAAAGGATTGCACTCTGAAGGACTGCTCCTGATATTCTAGAACTCTGGATTGGGATTGTGGACACTTTGAACCCTCAAGGAGGAAAATCGGGAAGAAGTTCCAAAAGTTGGGGGGACTCTGTAGCAACATTTTTAAAAAAAGCTCCATAAGCTGACTAGGAGCATAGTGAAAGTTGTATTTCCAGACCCCAAGAGGCAAAACAGAGCATCTGACCCCTTGGATGATGCTGTATACCACTTTCCTGCATCAAAAAACACTCCTAGAAGTAAGTGTTATTCCTTTTTTTAAACCTTTGAGTGCTATTTGCTTCTAAGCATTAGTTTTACATTTAGGACCAAATGTACAACCCACCAACTTTCAAGTCGCAAATTGCATCACATCTGTGTCTTGCAATTTACGACTCGCAAATTGGGATGCACAACAGTGTCAGAGCCACTGTTTGCAATTACCAATGGGGTTGCAAAATGCATGCCTCACGGATATTAATGAGGATGTCACAATTTGCGACCCATTGGGAATGGCTGGAACTCATAGGGATGGTGGGCTGCTGGGGTCAACAGACCGCTATGTTTGGGACTGCTTTTAAATGAAGCAGCTTATTATTAAAAGTAGCCCATTTTCCTTCAAAGAAAACGGGATGCATTAAAAATATAAGAATGAAACTTTTCAGTTTATTTTTTTAGGGAAGGCAGTGGTCCCTAGGACCACTGCCTGCCCTTAAAAAATGTTTTTAGAGCCACTCACAAAGGGGAAGGGGTCCCCTGGGTACCCCTTTCCGTTTGAGAGTAGTTTACCACCCTAACTGCGACAGTTTTGCAACCACAATTGCGGTCACAAAACAGTCACACATATCTTCAGGAGTAACTATTAGGAAGGGACGCACTTGGAAAGCCCCTTCCTAATAGCGAGTCGCTAATCCTATTGGTGTTCAGCTTGAAACAACTGGATTTCATCCAGTTGGTCACTAATACTCACTATGGTCATGCAGATGGTGAAGGTGGTCTTTGTCTTGAGGGATTTGTCAGACAGGGAAAGTATCAGTTGTGTGTCATCAGCATAGGAAAGTGTGTTGATGTGGTGTGCATGGATAACGTCGCTATTGGGGTCATGTAGATATTGAAGAGGGTGAGACTGGGATAGGACCCCAGAGGTACTCCGTAGATCAGTTCCCAGGCTTCTGAATTGCAAGGTGACAGGTTGACTATTTGTGTTTTTCCAGTTAGAAACATGGAGCCTTGAATGCCAGTCTCATGCAGTCATCTGATCAGGATGGGTTGGAAGATTGTTTCAAAGGCAGATGAGAGGTCCAGAATGAAGAGGGCCACAGTTTCTTTCAAGTCTAGAATCATCTGGTTGTCGTCTGTTGCTGCGATGAGAGCTGTCTCAATGCAGGCAGAGATCAAGTCATTGAAGTTCTTGATGTCACTTGACAGGTTGATGGTGTGCTCTGGAAATTTCTTGTGGAGGGGGTGCAAGCAGAATCCTTCTCAGCTACGTTTTTTCTAGTCGGTCTAGGTGATAGGTGTGGGTTTGTTGATCATGATGAAGTTAAATGATGTGAAGACACGGAGGAGAATGTGTCTGGTGGCGTGAGTGGGGCAGGGTATGTGTTGGGTGAGTCTGAGGTTTCTGTGGCATTCAAGCTGAGTGACTGAGTTGAGTTATGCGAGGTCCACTAGGTGAAAATAGAGGTCACTTATGAGGGTGTAGGTGCTGGAGTCAATGAATAGTTGCACAAAGAAATCTGTGTTGCTGTTGGTGGACCATGGCACCGCACAGGGTGAAGTTTGTTATTATACACAGTTTAAAAGTGAGGTGCTCCATGTAGTTTGTCTTGGTTTATCATGTGGTGGTGCAGTCGATGGAATCTTTGAAAACAATGGCAATTACTCCCCCAAGCCTGTGTTGGCAGTCTTGCATGACAATATTATTTCTGATGGTGATGTTAGTGGCGATTTCCATGCCAAGTTGTGGGTGATCTATGTTTCCGTGACGAAAAGGAGGTCCGGATCATAGTTGGCTAGAAGGTCCCAGATCTACATGATGTGTTTGCAAAGTGAGTAGGTGTTGAGGAGCATGCATGAGTGAGAAGTGGGTGAATTCTGGTTAGAGTTTGCTTGAGTGGATGGGGTGTTTAGAGCTGTTTGTGTGGTCATGGTGGGAGCTGGAGTAGAGGGTGTGATAGTGCAGGTCAATCTGTAGGAGGAGCGGGAGAAGGCTCCTCCTGTGTTGAGTTGTGTGGCATGTCAGCACCACAGAGAGCAGTGACTAGGGGTGAAGGAAAGGAGGAGTACAGCCAGTTAGAAATGAATTGGAAGATGACCTGTATTCCTGGTGCTTGTTACAGTCCCAGCAATGGTGAGCACAGATGGGCCTACCTTTGGTGTGACTTTGTTGCACCAGCATGGTACAAAAGGGGGTGGTGATGGACGGAGCATCTGAACCAATCAAACACTCACAACCAGTCAACAGATCTGGGTTTAATCTATCACCGTTCTTTAGCCCACTCTGCCACCCGAGTTCAGACATGGCCATATGCAAATCAGTCTGACCCTGTGCCTCATGGGAACAGTCCAGCCCGAACTGCCAAGCCATGCCTTCCCTGGACCGGAAACAAGCTACAGAGGAAATGTTTCTGGCATTTCAGCCGTCTTCAGCCCGACTTGCTTGAATCCAGTGGCAAAGTGAGCAAGGGACTCACGTCTGAGCATACCCTGCCTACTGATGGCGAACAAACTGGTACAAAAGGGGGTGGTGATGGACGGAGCATCTGAACCAAACAAACACTCACAACCAGTCAACAGATCTGGGTTTAATCCATCACCTTTCTTTAGCCCACTCTGTCACCCCAGTTCGGACATGGCCATATGCAAATCAGTCTGACCCTGTGCCTCATGGGAACAGTCCAGCCCGAACTGCCAAGCCATGCCTTCCCTGGACCGTAAACAAGCTTCCGAGGAAATGTTTCTGGCATTTCAGCCGTCTTCAGCCCAACTTGCTTGAATCCAGTGGCAAAGTGAGCAAGGGACTCACGTCTGAGCATACCCTGCCTACTGATGGCGAACAAACTGGTACAAAAGGGGGTGGTGATGGACGGAGCATCTGAACCAAACAAACACTCACAACCAGTCAACAGATCTGGGTTTAATCCATCACCTTTCTTTAGCCCACTCTGTCACCCCAGTTCGGACATGGCCATATGCAAATCAGTCTGACCCTCTGCCTCATGGGAACAGTCCAGCCCGAACTGCCAAGTCATGCCTTCCCTGGACCGGAAACAAGCTTCCGAGGACCGGTTTCTGGCATTTCAGCCGTCTTCAGCCCGGCTTGCTTGAATCCAGTGGCAAAGTGAGCAAGGGACTCACGTCTGAGCATACCCTGCCAACTGATGGCGAATAAAGTGGTACAAAAGGGGGTGGTGATGGACGGAGCATCTGAACCAATCAAACACTCACACCCAGTCAACAGATCTGGGTTTAATCCATCACCGTTCTTTAGCCCACTCTGCCACCCCAGTTCAGACCTGGCCATATGCAAATCAGTCTGACCCTGTGCCTCATGGGAACAGTCCAGCCCGAACTGCCAAGCCATGCCTTCCCTGGACCGGAAACAAGCTTCCGAGGACCGGTTTCTGGCATTTCAGCGGTCTTCAGCCCGGCTTGCTTGAATCCAGTGGCAAAGTGAGCAAGGGACTCACGTCTGAGCATACCCTGCCAACTGATGGCGAACAAAGTGGTACAAAAAGGGGTGGTGATGGACGGAGCATCTGAACCAATCAAGCACTCACAACCAGTCTTAAAGTTTTAAAGAACTGGAAAACAGGGCACACAATGCAAGTAAAGCTATGTATACAAGAGAAAAGCTGTGATAAACAAGGGCGCAAAGCAGGAGAAGAACAATGAGAATGGATTAAAAGCAGTAATAAACACAAAAGGAGAGAAAAACAATGAAAATCAGGTGAATGGTGGTGATCTACACAGTCACACAAAAGAGTGAATTACTGTGATAAACAAATGGTACAGGCAAGGAGGGTGCACGCTCTCCTTCCTAATAAAGCTCCATTCTCTGCCCCCCGACCCCACCACCAGGGGGCTTAAAATAAATAATGACAGGAGTTTCAGAGACTTGGTCTTTGACATATCTTTGTATGTACAAAATGCATTGGGTGTTAGAACAGCTACAAGAACAGGAGAAAGGAACAATAGCAATGACTTTAGATATGGCAAACGAAATGCAATTATTTTTAAAGAAAAAAATGCTACTTTCCTTTCCCTTTCCTTGTTTGGTTTAGCTATGGCTTAGTGGATGGTTATGTTTGAGCTTCGGCTATTATAACGCTGTGCATCGTGACTGCAGTGTGATATCCTCTGCATACCTGTCATGTAAGCTGATGTAGATGGACATGCTGTTTAATCAAGTATGTTGTATAATCAATTACAGCAGTGGCAAAACCTTTGATGTACAGCACTGTGCTAAACAAGTCAGGCACAAGAGACATGAACATGTGCTTAAGGCTTTACAGAATCAGTGACTCCAAACAATAATTGCTAGGGGTCTAATATAGCAAGCATTTTTGCAGGCACAAATGACCCGATTCTGCGTATTGTGCTGTTTTCAAGCTCAAAAATGCTTTTCTGATGTACAAAGCCCTAATTGCGATTCGACAACTTGTTACTGAATCTCAATTTTGGTTTTGTGATTTGGTATTTTGATGGGGTGTTTAGGATGTCCCATTAAATACTCATTTGCAATGTTTTATACTAATGTTTTGAGACCCGAAATGTGGTGGCAAAACATTCACAATTTATCGCTAACTCAAAGTTTGTGATATTCTATCCGCAAATGGGAAGAGGTCCCCAAGGGATCCCTTGTCTCTTTTAGAATGGTTGAATAAGTATTTTTAGGAGCAGGCCATGGTCCCATGGAATACTACCTGCTCTTAAAAAATGAAACATAAAAATGGATTACTATATTTCAATGCAATCACAGACAGGGTAGTCTCCTAACCCCATCAGACCACCATCTTTGTGATGGCAGCATTTCCTAGTGGGTAACAACCTACTTTATTACTATGCAGAAATGTTTATTTATGAACCACTGGGAATTGCTAATGAAACTCAAAATAGTTTCATACATTTGGTGTAGGAATTTCCAATTGGTGACTCACGGGAAATCACTATTCCGAATCTTCGCACATCTGGCCCTAAACTGCCTTACAGTTTATTTATTTCTTTGATGAGTTTTATATAGCACTGGCTAGACCCGTAGGTATAAGACCGCTTTACATGAGGTTCTACATTGTCACAAAGTTACATCAGATACAAGTAACATCAGTTTCTAGAAACATAAAAGAGTATAGAGGACGAGATAAGGAGCGTAGAGGGGTAAAGGTGGTCAGGTAAAAGAGTATGAGGAAGGTAAGGTGGTGAGATGAAGGAAAGTTTGCCCAAAGTCCGGCTGGGTAGGTGACGGCCGAGGGGTAAGTCCACAGCTTATCTCCTCTATAGTTATCAAGGTAGCTCCACCTGGCATCAGGCAAAACTGCTAGGTCTCAACAGTCGATAGCAAGTTCAAAGATTTATTGTAGTAGCTCCTCGTGATAAGGACCATTATGGCAGCCATCTTGGGGTCAGGCAACAGATTCTGTCCCTGGTTTTCCATTCGACCAGTCCCCATTTTTAACATTCCCCTTTGAATTCTCAGGGGCCCTTAGTGTATCAGTACCGCTTTTTCAGGTGTCTCATAGATCATTCACCCTATTCTCGATGGGGCACCTCATTAGATGCCATCTTGAAGGGTGAAAATTGGAGGGATGTCGCAATGTTAGTGATCGTGCTGTCTGGTGGAAATGAATTACATAGAGGATGAAGGAGTCCACTGACTGTAAGAATCAGGGGCTGTTCAGCGGTCTGGTGAAGGATGTCACGATGCTCAAGCGTCGGAGACACGGCAGCAAAACGGACAGAGAGGATGTAGCATGTGTCCCTTGCGGTGGGAAGGGCGCAGGTCCGACATCGGGCTTTTTTTTTTTAGTTTTATATAGCGCAAACTTGACCCGAGAAATAGGGTATCAGAGCGTTTTACATGAGCACCAGTTTCGTTACAAATGAATGCATTCATTATTGTTAGGCACAGGGAGATTAAATGATTTGCCCAGAATCACAGGATGTTGAGCGTCGCTGCCGAGACTTGAACTCGGTTCCCCAGCTTCGAGGTTGACCGCTCTAGCCATAGGCTACATCCTCTCCCCAGAGGATGTGAGGAGGCATGAGGGCAGCCTAGGTTCTGTAGTTCCGACGGCGGTCTGTGCTACAAAGTCTCCTCATGGTGGTGGGCCAACAGAGGTGCTCGCACCCACAGCCCAGCCAGTGGTGGAGCGCGATGAAAGGGCCCATGCAGGTGGCCAGTGAAAATGTGTCAGAAAGAAATTCCCTTTGGGCACCTTAATGAGAACAAAGCGACTTATACATATACAAATTACACCAATTCATCAGACATAAAAACATATCAATCAGAGCAATGCAATGAGTAACCAAATTCTGTAAAAACAAATAGACTCAGTATGGACAATTTATTTATATAATAAAAACAATTAAAAAACACATTAAAAAATATATAAAACAAGGGAAAACAGACAATATACAGAGGAACAAATCATATACATGAGTTCATCCAATTAATTCCTAAAGCTAAAAAGGGGAGGTACAAATAAGGTATATTCAGCAACAGTCAGAATACTCCTTGATCAATATATATTGTACTTCTCCCTTAGTTTTCAACGCGTTTCGACGGACATTTAACATATAGCCGTCTTCATCAGGAAAATATTAACTGTCTTCCCAAGATAGCTTTAAGGGAAAGCCTGCATTTTAGGTAGGGGATTGACGCCTCCTTCCTCTCGAGCAGAGTCGTATTTTCTAGAGCTGACGATGTTTACATAAGCCACAGCTAAAACGATCCTTTTTATTTCTCGATGTCATATACACGAAAACGAATAAAATATGTCCCTTCTAAGCAGAGTAAAAATATAAGCCTTAAAAGGTCGATGTTTTAATACAACTTGCACGCGGTAAAGAATTATAGTTGCAGCAACTCGTAGTACAATCTTGATAAAAATTGAAAAAAAACGGAACTGCACGCGGGACGCTTGGCACATTATAACTCAAGAGGCGGTACATTTTAAAGACTGAAGAGACTGGAAATAGCTCTCAGGCCCTTAGTGCGTTTTATCAAGATTGTACTATGAGTTGCTGCAACTATAATTCTTTACCGCGTGCAAGTTGTATTAAAAACATCGACCTTTTAAGGCTTATATTTTTACTCTGCTTAGAAGGGACATATTTTATTCGTTTTCGTGTATATGACATCGAGAAATAAAAAGGATCGTTTTAGCTGTGGCTTATGTAAACATCGTCAGCTCTAGAAAATACGACTCTGCTCGAGAGGAAGGAGGCGTCAATCCCCTACCTAAAATGCAGGCTTTCCCTTAAAGCTATCTTGGGAAGACAGTTAATATTTTCCTGATGAAGATGGCTATATGTTAAATGTCCGCCGAAACGCATTGAAAACTAAGGGAGAAGTACAATATATATTGATCAAGGAGTATTCTGACTGTTGCTGAATATACCTTATTTGTACCTCCCCTTTTTAGCTTTAGGAATTAATTGGATGAACTCATGTATATGATTTGTTCCTCTGTATATTGTCTGTTTTCCCTTGTTTTATATATTTTTTAATGTGTTTTTTAATTGTTTTTATTATATAAATAAATTGTCCATACTGAGTCTATTTGTCTTTACAGAATTTGGTTACTCATTGCATTGCTCTGATTGATATGTTTTTATGTCTGATGAATTGGTGTAATTTTTGTATGTATAAGTCGCTCTGTTCTCATTAAGGTGCCCAAAGGGAATTTCTTTCTGACACAGTCAGTAGCTGGTACCCCATCCCTTTGGTAGTGGGTCCCTCTCTCTTTTATTAGAGGCCAGTGAAAATGAATAAACACAGGCACCAGTAGCCCTGCCAGTGGGGCAAACGAGGGAGAACCTCCCTCCGACGCCCCTCATTTCCCACGATCTTGGTGAAAATGGAAATGAGGGAGCACGTCCCAGCCCAAGAGAGAGCTAGACCAGCAATGAGGTGGCGTGTCTGACGATATAAGCAGTTTTGTCTCCATGCATATAGGGGTGAAGTAGTTGTATTTCGAAGCAACGAGGCAGGTGCGTCAGGTCACCAGAGGACAGCGCAGAGGGTACTGTCCTGGCAAGGAGTGGTGACGCCAGCGAGCTGAGGGAGCGTCGGGTCGCCGGGGGTCGTCTCCGAAGGTAAGAAACTCTGCAGGCGTAGTCCGATGTTAGGGGGTTAGTTATTTTGAAGAGTGGAGGTGGTTGGTCGGGTATGCAGAGGGATGTCTAATGATTTGGTAATCCCTGACCCGGGAGCTGTAGGGGAGAGATGCTTCCCGGCAGCCATCTTAGACATACATACATTTATCAAATTTATTATTATTAAGCGTTCTTATATAGCGCTCGATTACCCGTAGGCATCTCGGCGCTTGCCTTGGGAACCCGTCCTGGTTTTTCCCTGTGAGATAGCCGTACTGGGCATCCCCAAGGTGAAAGCCAGGCATCCCGCCACGGGGGGGGGGGCCGTAGTGGAGATTAAGCAAGCTAATGCCCAGAGCTGCAGATTGTGAACCTGTGACTCGAGTAGGCACCGAAACGAGAATTATCGAGTCCGTGGATATTTGGGCTCAAGACCCTGCCGCGTCGGGAATTGAACCCTGGTCCCGGGTCTGACCTCTGCTTCAGGGTCTACCGCCTCTAACCAGTGAGCCACACTTCTCTTCCAAATGGGAAGCAGACACCATGTTGGAATCAAAGAGAAGTGTATTTATAAAACATCACATAACTAACATCAAGTGATCTTTTTGGATTTCATGTCTAGTGGTCCCATATCATCAAAAATAATAGTCAAAGCCAAAAGGTGGAGTATTGCCATCAATAGGTGAGGCGTATAGGCTTTACCACTGGTTGTGTGTAATTTATGGTTAATGGTCACACCTCCAACAGAGGACTTTTGGACAATGCCTGTGTCAACAATTATTATGATACAGTTTTATTATATAACAGGCTTCTTTTTATCCCCTCTTACAAAAACTATTATCAGCGTGTAAACTTCAATGATTGTTTTATGTTTGCTAAATAGTTTGCGTTAGTGGTGCCAGTGTCTGTGATTTATGCCAGAGTCCTAGAAGTGTCTTTGCATTTGACGTGCTCATTTAAATGTTTATCTTCTATATATAGGTGTCCTACAGAGTCCTCCAAGAAACGGATAAAGTTGCCAAAAGAGCATTGTTCCAAATATGCACAACATGGATACTTGCATTTCTTCTATCTGCTCCAGCAATTTTCTTCTGGGAGATTATTGTAGGATACAGCCATGTACCAGAGGGAATCTGTAATTATGAATACAGCAATGCTTGGTATTACTTAATCGTCACTACCGTACTGGATTTTTGTGTGCCTTTTCTTAGTGTTGCATATTTTAATTTGAGCATCTATTGGAGCATCAGAAAACGCAGTGTAAAACGGAGGAATACCTTAAAAATGGATGTAGGCAATAACATAACTGTCGTTTCCTCCACAGAAGAAAGTGACTGTTCACATCAGGATCATACATTGTCAAGAATGGCCAGCATTTTAAAAGTTCCCCCAAAAACCTTTCACATCAGAAATATTAAACTTTGGAACAACACAGTTACCAAAGAAAAAAATGCTTCAGCAAGGACTCTTGGAACCAGTGACAATCAGGCAGACATTGGACAGCAACTGAAGCTGGAAAAAGATAAGCAGGTGGCAAAGTCTCTCGCAGTCATTGTGGGCGTATATTTTATGTGTTGGCTTCCGTTCCCCCTGATGTTTCTAATTCAAGCGAGCTGTCCAGTACCATGCATTCCTACGGTTGTGCTTGACATATTATGGTTACTCCCATGGGTGAACTCCTCGATTAATCCCATGTTATACCCTCTTTGTCACAAGAAGTTCAGGAGAGCTTTCAAGAAACTTCTATGTTGTGTTGTCTGATCATAAAATATCAACAGAATCATCTTTTGCTACAGTTATCGGCATTTTTCTGTACCGGAAATATATTTATTCATGTACTGAATTTTTAACAAGTTTTATAGTGTGCTGCATTTTGACTGTTTCATTCTTATGCTCTCTGTAGATGTGAAGAGACTGCATGGTAGATTTCCCTGCACCACTATTAGAAACCCTTACGCCACTATGGATGTGCCGTATTTACAATACGATACAAAAGGGGGTGATGGACGGAGCGTTTGAACAAATCAAACACTCACCCCCAGTCAACTGATCTGGGTTTAATCCATCACCATTCTTTAGTTCACTCAGCCACCCCAGTTCAGACATGGCTATATGCAAATCAGTCCGACGCTGTGCCTTATGGGAACAGTCCAGCCCGAACTGCCAAGCCATGTCTTCCCTGCCCCGGAAACAAGCATCCTGGGACCGATTTCGGATTCATAATCCTCATCAGCCAGGCTATCTTGAATGCAGTGGCCAAGTGAACAAGGGACTCACGTCTGAGTATACCCTGCCACACTTAGGGCGAACAAAGCGATACAAAAGGGGATGATGGACGGAGCGTTTGAACAAATCAAACACTCACCCCCAGTCAACTGATCTGGGTTTAATCCATCACCATTCTTTAGTTCACTCAGCCACCCCAGTTCAGACATGGCTATATGCAAATCAGTCTGACCCTGTGCTTTATGGGAACAGTGCAGCCCGAACTGCCAGGCCATGTCTTCCCTGGACCGGAAAAAAGCATCCTGGGACCGGTTTCGGATTCATAATCCTCATCAGCCAGGCTATCTTGAATCCAGTGGCCAAGTGAACAAGGGACTCACGTCTGAGTATACCCTGCCACACTTAGGGCGAACAAAGCGATAAAAAAGGGGAAGATGGACGGAGCGTTTGAACAAATCAAACACTCACCCCCAGTCAACTGATCTGGGTTTAATCCATCACCATTCTTTAGTTCACTCAGCCACCCCAGTTCAGACATGGCTTTATGCAAATCAGTCTGACCCTGTGCCTTATGGGAACAGTCCAACCCGAACTGCCAAGCCATGTCTTCCCTGGACCGGAAACAAGCATCCTGGGACCGGTTTCGGATTCATAATCCTCATCAGCCAGGCTATCTTAAATCCAGTGGCCAAGTGAACAAGGAACTCATGTCTGAGTATACCCTGTCATACTTAGGGCAAACAAAGCGATACAAAAGGGGATGATGGACGGAGCGTTTGAACAAATCAAACACTCACCCCCAGTCAACTGATCTTGGTTTAATCCATCACCATTCTTTAGTTCACTCAACCACCCCAGTTCAGACATGGCTATATGCAAATCAGTCTGACCCTGTGCCTTATGGGAACAGTCCAGCCCGAACTGCCAAGCCATGTCTTCCCTGGACCGGAAACAAGCATCCTGGGACCGGTTTCGGATTCATAATCCTCATCAGCCAGGCTATCTTGAATCCAGTGGCCAAGTGAACAAGGGACTCACGTCTGAGTATACATGCCACACTTAGGGCGAACAAAGTGATACAAAAGGGGATGATGGACAGAGCGTTTGAACAAATCAAACACTCACCCCCAGTCAACTGATCTGGGTTTAATCCATCACCATTCTTTAGTTTACTCAGCCACCCCAGTTCAGACATGGCTATATGCAAATCAGTCTGACCCTGTGCCTTGTGGGAACAGTCCAGCCCGAACTGCCAAGCCATGTCTTCCCTGGACCGGAAACAAGCATCCTGGGACCGGTTTCGGATTCATAATCCTCATCAGCCAGGCTATCTTGAATCCAGTGGCCAAGTGAACAAGGGACTCACGTCTGAGTATACCCTTCCACACTTAGGGCGAACAAAGCGATACAAAAGGGGATGATGGACCGAGCGTTTGAACAAATCAAACACTCACCCCCAGTCAGCTGATCTGGGTTTAATCCATCACCATTCTTTAGTTCACTCAGCCACCCCAGTTCAGACATGGCTATATGCAAATCAGTCTGACCCTGTGCCTTATGGGACAGTCCAGCCCGAATTGCCAAGCCATGTCTTCCCTGGACCGGAAACAAGCATCCTGGGACCGGTTTCGGATTCATAATCCTCATCAGTCAGGCTATCTTGAATCCAGTGGCCAAGTGAACAAGGGACTCACGTCTGAGTATACCCTGCCACATTTAGGGCGAACAAAGCAATACAAAAGAGGATGATGGACGGAGCGTTTGAACAAATCAAACACTCACCCTATGGCTATATGCAAATCAGTCTGACCCTGTGCCATGTCTGAACTGAGGTGGCTGAGTGAACTAAAGAATGGTGATGGATTAAACCCAGATCAGTTGACTGGGGGTGAGTGGTATCGCTTTGTTCGCCCTAAGTGTGGCAGGGTATGCTCAGACGTGAGTCCCTTGTTCACTTGGCCACTGGATTCAAGATAGCCTGGCTGATGAGGATTATGAATCCGAAACCGGTCCCAGGATGCTTCTTTCCGGTCCAGGGAAGACATGGCTTGGCAGTTCGGGCTGCACTGTTCCCATGAGGCTCATGGTCAGACTGATTTGCATATAGCCATGTCTGAACTGGGGTGGCTGAGTGAACTAAAGAATGGTGATGGATTAAACCCAGATCAGTTGACTGGGGGTGAGTGTTTGATTTGTTCAAACGCTCCGTCCATCATCCCCTTTTGTATCGCTTTGTTCGCCCTAAGTGTGGCAGGGTATGCTCAGACGTGAGTCCCTTGTTCACTTGGCCACTGGATTCAAGATAGCCTGGCTGATGAGGATTATGAATCCGAAACCGGTCCCAGGATGCTTGTTTCCGGTCCAGGGAAGACATGGCTTGGCAGTTCGGGCTGCACTGTTCCCATGAGGCACAGGCTCAGACTGATTTGCATATAGCCATGTCTGAACTGGGGTGGCTGAGTGAACTAAAGAATGGTGATGGATTAAACCCAGATCAGTTGACTGGGGGTGAGTGTTTGATTTGTTCAAACGCTCCGTCCATCATGCCCTTTTGTATCGCTTTGTTCGCCCTAAGTGTGGCAGGGTATGCTCAGACGTGAGTCCCTTGTTCACTTGGCCACTGGATTCAAGATAGCCTGGCTGATGAGGATTATGAATCCGAAACCGGTCCCAGGATGCTTGTTTCCGGTCCAGGGAAGACATGGCTTGGCAGTTCGGGCTGCACTGTTCCCATGAGGCACAGGGTCAGACTGATTTGCATATAGCCATGTCTGAACTGGGGTGGCTGAGTGAACTAAAGAATGGTGATGGATTAAACCCAGAACAGTTGACTGGGGGTGAGTGTTTGATTTGTTCAAACGCTCCGTCCATCATCCCCTTTTGTATCGCTTTGTTCGCCCTAAGTGTGGCAAGGTATGCTCAGATGTGAGTCCCTTGTTCACTTGGCCACTGGATTCAAGATAGCCTGGCTGATGAGGATTATGAATCCGAAACCGGTCCCAGGATGCTTGTTTCCGGTCCAGGGAAGACATGGCTTGGCAGTTCGGGCTGCACTGTTCCCATGAGGCACAGGGTCAGACTGATTTGCATATAGCCATGTCTGAACTGGGGTGGCTGAGTGAACTAAAGAATGGTGATGGATTAAACCCAGATCAGTTGACTGGGGGTGAGTGTTTGATTTGTTCAAACGCTCCATCCATCATCCCCTTTTGTATCGCTTTGTTCGCCCTAAGTGTGGCAGGGTATGCTCAGACGTGAGTCCCTTGTTCACTTGGCCACTGGATTCAAGATAGCCTGGCTGATGAGGATTATGAATCCGAGACCGGTCCCAGGATGCTTGTTTCCGGTCCAGGGAAGACATGGCTTGGCAGTTCGGGCTGCACTGTTACCATGAGGCACAGGCTCAGACTGATTTGCATATAGCCATGTCTGAACTGGGGTGGCTGAGTGAACTAAAGAATGGTGATGGATTAAACCCAGATCAGTTGACTGGGGGTGAGTGTTTGATTTGTTCAAACGCTCCGTCCATCATCCCCTTTTGTATCGCTGTATTTACAACACAGCGCACCTTGGCACAAGGATTGACAGATGCGTCGCAAGCACGACACAATTCCAGCAATGCAGGAGGAGGCCTGTCATCATTGTGCTGCATCACTCCTTACGCCTGCTTCAAGCAGGTGTAAGAATTTGACTGGCGTCCTAGAAGTGGCGCAGTGAAATCTACAAGAATTCACTGCGTCACTACTACGAGGCTTTTTTGCGTTGGAACGCACACCCTGCATACATTATAACTGACGTATGACGCAGGGCTTTACAATGTAATGCAGCTCCCTAAATGTGTCATGTTGTAAATGGGCCGCATTTTTATGCTGCTGCTGAGTCATTAAAAAGTGACGCTACAGCCGCCCAAAAATGACACAATGGGCTTCTAAATCTGCCCCTGTGTGTTTTGATAAGAGAGAAGTAAATGTTTGAACCAGGTTGGTGATGAGTGGCCACGACTCTGAGACACTTTAATTACAACTGCCAATCTTAATAGTTCAATTGTAGGTCAAACGTGTTAACTGTGGTTGAGCAGCAAGGAATGGTCTATCCAAGGGTTCATACATACCCTCTGCTCCACACTTTGAGACTTTTAAGCATGATGCCGCATTTCTCTAGGTTATTTGCTGTCCAGATTCGGAAGTGTTTGAGAGTATTTTTCTGGTTTTCCTTACATGGCCAATATCCTTAAAGGATATTGGCCAGCTAGGGCAGAGCGTGTAGGGCCTGAGCATGGACTCATGGTCGGGCAGAATGTGGTTTACCTCCACATACTCTTGAAGCTGCCTTGAACCTATGATGATCATACAGTTATAGGGTAAGCTGAAGATCAGCTGATATTTGCACATGATCTGTAGGTCGACTGATGTGTTCTGGAAGAGAGGCATTACATTTTCTTTATCCAAGTAGCTTGGATAGAATCCAAGTTGAAAGGATGAGTTCATCTTAGAAACCCAACTCCCTTGAATCGGCGGGAGAAAATATTTCACCGAGAAAGTTTACATTGGCAAATTATGCGCTTTTATACAGTTGTATTTTTCTGTCATCCTTGACTGCTCCTCTTGAGTCATGGATTTGAAGATGGTGGAAAATGACACAACCAGAGGAGGGTTGATAGACTGGAAAGGTGAGGATGCTCAGTTGCTGGTGATGAAATTCTATATCTTGGAGATGTTTTATTTTCAGATCAGAAGGTCCCCTCAGTGGTTACGAGGTGATCTATTCGAATAAGTAAAGATGTTCTTTTTTTTATGTAGTACAATTTGAACCATAGAGTGATGGGGCACTTTGTTATAGGCCTATGTAGTCTTTTTCTTTAATTTTGCAACAGAATGGTAGTGCAATACTCTGTTAGTTATGCAAGCATCATCTACACATGCTACCTGGAAAAAAAAACTATTAGTAAGGTGAGGAATCTGAGATGCAAGTGAGTTTTTTTGTAGGTAAAATTACTAAGGGGTACATCGATACAGTTTTGTATAGGCCATCCCAGGATTTCTGCTACACATATCACCATTCTCACCTATAAGGTCGAGATTACCCCACAGTCCCACTACATACATCAGAAATTGGCTCTCTCAGCCAAACATCAAGGATAATTGGGGGAGGTATAATGTTGCATTTTGTGAATGATGGTGGGCACTTTTGGCTCCTCCATTATATATTTATACAGAGTTAGTTCTAATCTATTAGTGGACCAATTTAAGATGCTTACACATTCTCGCCCATTTCCATGTCCTTGATTTGCCCTTCTAGCTCTACCTCAACTTTTCCCATACTTTAACAATCAAAGAATCCAATTTTGAACTGATCTCGCCATCTAGAGAATGTATTGCCGTTATATGATCCCTCCCTTAAAGCTTGGTCTGAAATGATCTATATTATCAAGATCAGAGTTGCAAAGAGCAACAAATGGAGACCCCGTGGCTGAAGCCCTGTGCAATAGCAATAACATGTTGCCAAGTGTGTGTGTACACAAAATCACAAACAAACACACTCTTTCTCTCTCTCACTTTCCTCCTCTCCCCTTGAGAGGCTGCTTCAGCATCAGATCTTTAGTCCAAGATTTACAAAAACACTACTCCAAATCCTCAAAAATAAAGATCATACATTACTTAAGCTGTTTTATAAAGCAAGATATTGACAATATCACAACATTGCTGGTGGATGTTAATTGATTATTATGATTTCTTTGAGATAATTAATACATCTGACCTTGCAGTACACTGACTCGACACCATCATTGACAATGAACTGAGGCAACATTGCACAAAACAGCGTTTTAATGATAAAAGGATTATTCTCGATCTCATCATCTGCCAAAAAGAGAGCCTAAAACATCTGCAAACTAATATTATTGATAGGACTCTAGTTACAGAAAACCAAGATATCTGCAAATATTTGTGGTGGAGATCAACTCTTTGCAGGTAAGAATGAGTCCACAAGGATTTCCCCTACCAAATGTCAAACTCTCCAGTCTACAGTCCAATAAACAAGCACTGCAGCCCATGTTGCAAGGGGGGCGCCAGCCTTTCAGGAGGCCCCAATTCAGGACACGGCCAATGAATGTATGTGAGATGGGGTACACTCAGGGGCCCCTCATCATAATTTGAAGGGAGGGGAGGGGGCATCAATTTTCGTAACTCCATTGTCCAATTTCTGTTACTATAATCCAGCCATGAATTAATAGCATGTTAATAACATTTGCAAGTAAGAGACCAAGGAAGATGATTATGCATATTTCTGCTGTGTATTTGACTCTCTGTATTGTTTTTAACATTTGTAAACACGGGGCGTGGCTTGAACGCCGCACAAGATGGCGGCTTAGCACCGGAGCTCCGCAAGTCGATCACCGGAGCCGGCGACTTTCTCCGCACTCACCAGACCTTAGTGAGCGGATCCAGAACGCCTCGGCCAGACTCATCCTCGACATCCCCCGACGCAGCCACATCTCCGGACACCTGAGAGATCTGCACTGGCTCCCGGTCAACAAGAGAATCACCTTCCGTCTCCTCACCCACGCGCACAAAGCCCTACACAACCAAGGCCCGAGCTACCTCAACAACCGGATCAACTTCTACACTCCCAAGCGCCTCCTCAGATCAACCAACCACGCCCTCGCCGCCGTCCCCCGCATCCGAAGAGCGACAACAGGAGGAAGATCCTTCTCCTACCTGGCCGCCAAGACCTGGAACTCACTCCCGACCAACCTGCGCCTGACCCAAGACCACCTCTCCTTCAGGAAGAAGCTCAAGACCTGGCTGTTCGAGCAGTAATGGCACCCCCCCCCACCCAGCGCCTTGAGACCCTACGGGTGAGTAGTGCGCTCTACAAATGACCTGATTGATTGATTGATTGATGTTATATTTGGACGTCGGAATGTGAACTGAGCAGGAAGACCTGAGCTGCTCTCCTCTACTCCGACGGAATGCGCTTCTCTCGTAAGTGACGCGCTTCACCTCCCGGCGGCTGCCATTTTCTTTCACTTGCCGCGCAACTCCTTCACCAGCGAGCGCCGCTTTTATACCTCAGCATGCGTAGTGCGGTTGCTCTCTACACCGGCCTCATGCCTTAAAAGACCCCTTTCCTGCTTCAAATCTCACAGTTTGTGACTCCAACTACTGGTTCTTGGAAGAAACACTGTCGTTTTTACTCACCATATCTTGTAGGTGTTTCCTCATGTCTGACGCTTATCTCATCATCATTTGGTGACGCGCTACTCTGCATAAAGCCTATTGAACATTTCCAGTGCTTTCAGCATCTCCATTAGGAATTCTCTGACATGAGGTGATAGTTTATATCCACGATATTCTTTTGGCTATATCTGAGGAAAGGTTATATGCTTTAATGGACTGTCATTTGATTGCATTTCGTCATTCCTCGTGCAGCAACTGTACGTTTTTTGAGTTTTTTTTTTTTCTTTTTTTACTATAAGGAACGCCTTTTGCTTCCTATTTACAACATTTTTCTCATCCAAATTTTGTGGTGGCATTGTACTTCCTTCCCCTACCTTTTATGGGGAAGCTCCGTACCCTCAAGCTCAGAGCATCAAAAACCAAACCACAACTTTCCTCAGACTCTGATTCCACGACACCTACTATGGATGATACTGCTTCCCTCAAACCTAACGCTACCCACGGCGCAATTCCTAAAAATACTTCAACCAGTAAGCTTTTACAACCTGGTTCAACAAAACGTTTGAAAAAAGACCCTCCATCTCCAGGCTCTTCATCACAATCTGCTGCAATGGATCTTATTCTGGAGGAACTTCGGGCACTCAAACCCTTCATGGCCGAAACCACTAAAACCTTACAATTTCTCCATGACAAGTGGTCTACGTTAGAATCAAGGGTTCTTTTGGTGGAACAATCTACAGAGACTCTTCATACCTCATGTGCAAAAATCTCGCTCTTAGAAAGGGATGTCTCTCTCCTGAAGCGACAGGCGGAGGAGTTGGAAAATCGCAACCGGAGGAACAACCTACGTCTTTATAATCTTCCGGAACTTACAGAGGGGTCCAATCCAACAGCTTTCTTTCAAACCTTTCTACCAAAAATCTTGGACCTTCCTCCTTCCACCTCTCTAAATATCCAACGTGCGCACAGACTTGGCCCGAAAGTTTCCAGTAAACCTCGCGGAGTCATCATGCTGTTCCTTCAGTACACTGATCTCCTCCAAGTACTTTCGGCAGTAAAAGCTAAAAAACAAGTTATGTGGGAGGGCCGCAGGCTATACCTCTCTCAAGATGTTGCTAAGGTCACAGCCGACCGTCGGAAGCAGTTCCTGGATTTGAGACCTCGTTTGAGAACCCTTGGCGCCAGATATGGTCTACTACATCCTTGCCTCTTCAAGGTGACCTACAAAGAAAGAACAACTACATTTGAAGATCCACTCGTCCTTGAAGAGTTCCTGCGTCGCCATGAAAGCGAAAACATGGACACTGCAAGACCCGTCTAACCATTTTGTTCTGTTTTGTCTGTTTTTGCCATGTTTTCTCAATTGTCTGATTATATGTTTTCCTACCATTTTTCTTTTTTTCTTTGTTGTTGTTTCTGATCCCTGTATATGACTGAGTGCCCTACACCCCTGTATATCTTACCTCCTTTGTAGAATAGTCTCGTGCTACTTTTTATTGCTTCTACCATGTGTATTATTAATGTTCTCTTCTACTTTTTTACCTTCTTACAGATCCTCTCCCCGTGTTTCTTCATCCCGGTGTATCCGTGCTTCCCTCCATTTCGTTCCTTCGCTGGTTCCTCAGGTGTTCGACGATGTGAGTCTCCGTTGTTGATGTCGTCCTCTTCTGGCGTCGTCATCCCTCAGTCCTTTTTGACCTCTTTTTATCTGATATTACTACTTTCTACATGCTTTGTTCTATATTCTCTACTGTTCTCTTTCTCTTTCTCTTTACTCATCTCTTTCTCTTCTATCTCTTTACTATACTTTATTCTCTTTTGCTCTCTTTCTCTTACACCTCTTGTTTCTTACATTCTTACTACTGTTATCTTTCTTTTCCTATTCACTTTTCAATATATCTTTTTTCATACCATTCTACTGAAGTTACAAATTCCGAGTAGTTACTTGGAATGTTAAGGGGTTAAATAACCCCATTAAACGTCAACGTGTCCTAACCCACTTGACAAGGCTCAAAGCTGATGTAGCTCTCCTCCAAGAATCCGACCTTTCAGACAAGGAGGCTAACAAACTTAAACGTTGCTGGGTGGGACATGTCTTTCATTCTCCTGCTTTGGGTAAGAAAATTGGCACTGTTATTTTATGTCATAAAAAGTTAAATGTTTCAGTTGTATCCCATGAAAATGATGACAATGGTCGTTGGGTTATCACTAACCTTCTTATTGATAAAATTCCTATTGTTATCTTCAATGTTTATGCTCCTACAGGTATTGATACATTGTTTTGGCCTGCTATTTCTGACAAATTAGTTACAATTAATGAGAAATATGTTATTTTTGGTGGTGATTGCAATCAAGTTCTGGACCCCTTTCTTGACAGAAATTCCAAGGTTAAGTTTATTCCCTCTAAGATGCATTCTCAGTTTCTTGCCTCTATCCGGAATTATGCTCTAGTGGACATATGGAGACTATGTAACCCTGACCTTAAAGAGTACACGTTCTATTCCCCTACCCATCACTCCCAATCCCGTATTGATTACCTTTTCCTTAGCAAACCCCTAGCACAATTAGCCACACATTCAGACATTGGTTCCATTTTAATCTCAGACCATGCTCCCGTTTTTGTTGATATTGACCTTATTCCCTTCTCTCCTCACTCAGGACGATGGAGATTTAATAATTCTTTACTCCTAGACCCCATATTCTCTACTAAATTTACAGCTTTTACCTCTGAATTCTTTACACTAAATCATCTCCCTGGGTCTTCCTTTGTTACGGTGTGGGATTCCTTCAAAGCAGCTGCTAGAGGTTTTATCATCGATTTTGTTTCTCAAAAGAAAAAACAATCAATCACCAAATCAACTCAACTTTTAGATAAAATAAAGAAACTTGAATACACTTATTATAACTCTTCCTCTGAATCCTCACTTCGCGAACTTATTTCAGCCAAAATTGAATTTAATAAATTTACCACTAATGCAGCATCAAACTCTCTCCTTAAATGTAATTCCCGTTATTACGGAGGACAAAACAAAATGGGCAAACTACTAGCTAATTACCTTAAAATACGCAAAGAAAAAACGAAGATTGAATCTTTACAAGGTCCAACCGGTGTTTCCTTCTTCAAAGATAAAGATATATTAGCTCAATTTGTCTCTTTCTACCAAACTCTATACACTCCCGAATCTATCCCTGATCCTGATGATCTTCTTGCTTATTTTCGAGATATTCCTTCCCCGCAATCTTCACATGTTGATTTTCAAGCGCTAAATCTAGATATCTCCCCCTCCGAAATCTCTCATGCCGTCTCAATCCTACGTAAAGGTAAAGCCCCGGGACCAGACGGTTTCACCATTGAATTCTATACTCATTTTTCTTCCCTTCTCCTCCCTAAACTTTTCCTGTTATTTCAGTCATTTGTTGATTCTGGTTCCTCTCGAGGGACTTTCCAAGAAGCAATAATCTGTTTAATACCCAAACCAGACAAAGATCATACACTCTGTAAAAACTATCGCCCTATCTCCCTGGTCAATACAGATTACAAAATTTTTGCCAAAATCATAGCTCTTAGATTAGATCCTCTATTGCCAGAACGTATTGGTCCGGAACAATCTGGATTCGTTAAAGGTCGTTTGTCAACAGATAATTCTCGAGTTTTCTTTAACATTTTGAGTAGAGCCTCTTCTCTTACTTCCCCATTGGCCGCCATTTCTCTCGATGCCGAGAAGGCTTTTGATAGAATTGGATGGGATTTTATGTTCCAAGCTCTTCGTTGGTTCGGTTTCCCACCTAAATTCATTTCCCTTATCTCTTTACTTTACTCTAGTCCCCATGCCTCCATTTTTGCTAACGGCATCACTTCTGATTATTTTCCCCTCCAAAGAGGAGTTCGTCAAGGATGCCCTCTATCCCCCCTTTTGTTTATTCTAGCTTTAGAACCCTTTTTAACCAAAATTAGACGCGATGAGAATATTTCCGGTTTTCCATATGGCCCCCAACAACAACAAGTTAAATTATCGGTATACGCTGACGACATTTTATTTTACTGCTCTGACCCTCAAACAACCCTTCCTTCCTTCCTAAACCAAGTCTCCACTTTTTCTAATGTATCTGGCTATAGACTTAACACGGACAAATGTGAAATACTACCCCTGAATCCCTTATGTCTAAAACATCTATTTGACACCTCTGGATTCTCCTGGCAACCCTCTAAGATTAAATACCTAGGTGTTTGGTTCGCCCCTCGTATCTCTGACACCCTCAAATTTAACTTCGAGTCCCTTTCTACTAAGCTCACTTCTTCCATCAATCGTTGGAACCCTCTCTTTCTTTCCTGGTGAGGTCGCCTGGATTCCATAAAAATGATGATAGCTCCTTTGGTCTTATACACTATTTCTATGATTCCCATTCGCATCCCCACTCATCATTTCAAATCGATAGATTCTATTTTATTGAAGTTTTTATGGAAAGACAAAAAATCCAGAATAGCCCTATCTGCTTTAAAGAAAGACAAATCTTTGGGTGGAGTCAAATTTCCCAATTTTAAATCATATCATACTGCTTTCTCCCTAAAACAGGCCTTACGATGGCTTTCTTCGGATCTTCCGTATTATCCTCCGCTTTGGTTGACACTAGAATCATCTTTCCTTCATCCTTATGAATTCAATGAAGTTCTTTCCTTCTCATCTGCCGTCACCTCCCTTCGATCTCCCATCATTTCTCATACGCGTTCTCTTCTTCAACCATATTTGATATCCACTTACCCTTCCGCATCTTCTACTTCTTCTCAACCTATTTGGCATAATAAACTTATTAAAATTCATAATCGTTCAATTTATTGGAAATCCTGGCATTCCCGTGGTTTAAAATGGGTTTCTCAACTCGTCTCTGACTCTTCCCCTCTCCCTTTCCACTTACTCCAAACCCAATTTTCGTTACCTTCCTCTTCTCGCAAACAATACCTATCTCTTCTTCCCTCCCTTACCCAATATCTTTCCTCTCTCCCTGCCACCAACGCTATTCCTATGCTTCACCTATCCATCTCAAATGCTCTTGACCAATCCCCATCTGCATCTTTTCTTTATAAATCCCTTCAAACATCTGTTGAACGCACTAAATCCAAAGTTGAGTTGGCATGGGAGGATGATTTGTCTCAAAATTGGCCCACCATTCTTTGGGATAAAGTTTTGTCTAAAATTCAGAGTACATCTAGAGCTGCCAATACTACCCAAACCTTATTTTTTATCTATAATCGTACATTATACACTCCTGTAATTTTGTCTTCTTTCTCTCCAGACACTTCTCCCACTTGTTGGTCCTGTCCCTGCCCTTTGGCAGATTTGAAACACATGCTCTTTGAATGCCCTCCTATTCTCCATTTCTGGCATTTAGTTTGGTCTCAAATACAAAAACTTTTTAAACTCACTTTCCCCTTTTCTGTCCTTCATGTTTTCCTAGGCTCCCTTTCCCCTGACCTTTCTGGACCCCACCATAAACACAAACTACTTGATCTCCTGATAGCCATTGCTTTCCATCACATTACCTCACATTGGAAACAAGCTAAAGATGTTTCTTTCTCTGCATGGTGGAATGCAGTTTGTTTTAATCACCGCCTAGACACCAATTTTGTCTCCCCTATTTCCCTAGCAATTAAACGCGACCTTCTATGGCTTCCCCTCACCGAATATTTATCTAGAATTGCCAGACCATCTCCCCTTTCTCCACCACGTACTGTTGAAGTTCAAAAACCACCGTGAACTGTTTTTTATCTTAGTATATGTAACTTTATTAATGCATCCTAATTTCTTTTCTTTTTTATCACTTCTATGATGTATGCTTCTCATGTTTTTTCCCCCAACCCTCAATATTTCTGCAATTTTAAATTCCATTGTTTTTGTTTCACATTTTTTTTCTTTGATCACTATTATTCTGATGTAAGAGAGTTATATTGTTTTTATAACTTCTGATTGTTTCTTCATGAACTGTCTTTTCTTCTTTATGCCTTAATAAACTTCAAACTCCAAAAAAAAGAAAAACATTTGTAAACACCATAAACTGGAAATTTCTCTTTTAAAGATATTTGTTCTATATCTAAATAAAGATTATTATTATTATATGATAAATTAATAGCATTATCACAAAGATGAGTACATTTTAAACTCAATTTTTAAATTTAAGGTACTGTTTCAGACAGTGGGTAGCATTGTCTTGGATGAAAACTTTCTATTGAGGACACATAGTCATTTCAGTATATGGAGTGAAAGGCCTTGGGGTGCTCCCAAAAACTCATTGCTAGGTTACCAGGTGTTACCAAACACTCAGAGTCTCGACTTGTTTGTAGGTAAGTGTTTGGTTCCAGTGACGAGTCGTGAAACGGAAAGTGAAGGACAATGTAGTTTAATTGTTATTGTGAAGCCCCGCACCAAGCATCACCTCCTTGCCTCCGAGGAATGCCTCACACCATTCTCCTAGTGTATTCCAAGCAAGACAAACCACAAACACGAGGACACAAAACCACAATATCGTGGATACAGCACCTTCTCTTCCCAAAAAAGAACATAACATCATTCACATTTCAAAGTTCTTAAATCTACTTGGTAAAACACTTCTCCTGCCAGATCGATCAACAAACTCCCTGATACCTTTGTTTACATGCACTGCAGAAGCGTCTGAATCCTTCCCGGGTAACAGGCCCATCTTTAGCAGATGTGCAATTTGGATGCTCAACATGCTCATGACCGCCTTCCCATACTTTATTTAATATTTGAGCTTGTTTTGCATCAATGAGAATGACTTTGTTTAAATTCTACCAACCTTTGTTTGTCAGAATCCCCAAGTTCCTTCCTATCTTTTCAACAAGAAATGGTCTCTGAAACCTGGACGAACCTTTGGGTACAGAATTTGTCTTTTGTATTATTACCCCATCTCCTACATAAACATTTTTGTCTCCACATTGCATTTCTATCATAGTACATATTCCCTTTAGCCTGTCATACTTTAAAAGTTTTTCTAACCTCAGTTAAGTCCTGACCGTTACCACATTTTCTCTCAAATCCATTCATGAAGGAAATGTTTTAGAAAATTCAATTTGTTTACTTAGCAACTCAACAGGCGAATCTCCAGTAGTAGAGTGAGGCATATTACATTAGCTGGTAATATTACACCTCAAATATTCAGTGACAATCTAAACTAGACGAGATAGCAGTTCGGACACCTTCTTTAATCAGTCTATTATCCCTGTCTACCAAACCATTCAAACGTGGAGAGTATAGAGCTACTCTGAAATGTATTATGCAATTTTGTTTTAGAAAAGCATACATTTTTGCAAAAACCAAGAGTGCGCTGTTATCCAACGCTAAAACCTTTGGAGCACCCTCCAAAGAAAATACATTTTTCAAAAATCCAATTATTGACTCAGTAATAATTGCCACCACATCTCTATAATGATTATTCCTATGATATACCTCTAGTCAAAAATAAAAAATGAAAAGGTCCCAAAAAATCAATTGCCACTTTGTCCAAAATTTGCCCTGGCATCTCCACACTGATCAACAGGGATTTACTCTAGTCAACTCCTATTTGACAAAAAACATTAGCCCGGACATTCAAACCCCCTGGAACATAAGAAATCTCAAAGTCAAACTCTAGTAAAGAAGTGATTAATCTGACTAGTCTTGAAGACTATTTGCAGACAACTGTGTCACCCAAACGATACACCAATGACTTACGACCAGTAGGAATCCTAAACCTCAGTCCCCGCAAACATGTCTTGACTTAGCTTACAGCCCATACACAAGCCAAAGTTTCCCTCTCTATAATACTGTACTTCAGCTCAGCACCCTTAAGGGGATAGAACAAAATAGCAATTGTCCTTTTTGTTCGATCAATCCTCTGATATAAAACTGCACCAATGCCATTAGCACTCGCATCCACTATAACTTAACAAACTCTACCTTGTACAAACGGTTTTAAAGAATCAAACTGTGAAATTAAATGTTTCACCTCCTCAAATGCCTTGGTTTGTATCTCAGTATCTCGAGTGAGGTGCTGCACTGCTTTTACTTGTTACTGCCTGATTTAAAAAATATCCCCGAAAGTGGTTTTTAACCTGCTTTTATAATTGGTACAATTTTAGTGTGTTCTTACAATTGCGTGCATCCTTATATTTTTAACTTACCCACCTTACTGTTGTCATCCCTGGTCTCTGGTTCACCGCTGGGGCTCCTGTTTGAGTGGAGAGAGTGTTCTCATCATAACTGAGCACCATCTCAGGTGGTTGGCATCTCAGCTCGCACACTACTTCTGGGAGATCGCGCACTTCTTCCTAGGGGATGCTTCTAAATTGAATGCGATTTTGGAAGAGTAGCAGCGGTGCGCAGCGGTCGCGCCGCCCCCAAGGCAAGCCTGTCTCCACCCGTCCACGCGCACATCGTGCCAAGGGCCTCTACCCCTGCCCTTTTTATCCCAAGAAGAATGTATCCATTATCTTACTTAAACGATGAGCTTCGGGCATTTGGGATAATAGGTAAGCATCGAAATTGCTCCCTACTAGAACCTGACCCTGACCTGAATCTTTCTACTTGCCCTTACTGCAAGCTATCCCTCGAAAAGCTTCCAATAAGGTACTATAAGAATAGGACATCTAAGACACAAGAAAATACACAGGAAAACAAGCTCTTGAAATGTTCATTAATAAATGCAAGGTCTCTTGTTAAGAACAGACACAAACTAGAGCTCCATGTTGACACCTATACCACTGATATATTATTTATTACTGAAACATGGGCAACTGAAGCATCAGGCCCATAACTGATTGTAGCCATACCTTCAGGATATAAAATGGTGCACGTGGACAGAAAACTAAAGAGAAGAGGGGGACTAGCTATCTTTTTTAGAGATTCTATTAATATAAAGTACAGTGCAGGCACTAATGTTGCCAGTTGCAAAAATTTCTTTTTTCAGATTGAAATAACGAAAAACTACTCACTAAATGGAATACTTTTATACCACCCCCGGGAGCCAAGAGAAACATTTCTCGCAAATATGAGCACCTTAATAGAGCACAGTGTCACCAGTTCCGATTATCTAGTACTAGGTGACATTAACTTTCACCTAGAAAACGATAACGACCGGGACACTACCCATTTGTTAGAACTCATGGAGACTCTAGGCTTTGACCAAAGACTTAAAGCTCCCTCCCACTTAGCGGGCCATACACTGGACCGGATTTTCGCAAATAATACTTACCTAGCAGTCACAGACATTCTTTCCCTTCTATGGTCTGATCATAAGGCTGTATTTTTCTCCATCAGCCCTCCCCAGTTACAAAAGGTGGTCAGAGTGTCACCATCAGGCACCCTTAATTTCAGGTCATGCAGCAAGATAAACTCATATGAACTCGAAAGTACCCTGGTAGATACCCTTCCTTCAATAAGTATAGTAGATGTTGATATGGAGATAGCTGCTCATAAAAACACTATCTGGATAAAGGAGGACATGGACCTCCTAGCACCTGAAAAAGTGCAGAAATACCAGCGCAACACTCGGTATGAACCTTGGTTCCCTGAGACCCTAAGGTCACAGAAACAAACATGTAGGAGACTAGAAAGAAACTGGAGATCCAAATATGATCCTGGGGATAGAGTGACCTACAAAAAAGCCATTGCCAAATATAAAAACTCTGATACATAGGGAGAAAACTAAATACTGTACTTTACAGAAACAATTCTGTTGGCCGAAATCTCAGCCAAGGATAGTACATCAAATACAAATTGTTGTGACTCCCTCACCAGCTTCTTTCAAGGTAAAGTCACGGAGGTCTTCGATTCCTTCAAACAAAACCACCAGGAAGAATCCATTCCTCTTGAGTACAACTCTCCCACAATTCTTGATAGGTACTCTCCCCTTGACAGAGAGCAGGTTACGAAACTCATAACA
This sequence comes from Lissotriton helveticus, assembly GCF_964261635.1. Taxonomy (NCBI): domain Eukaryota; kingdom Metazoa; phylum Chordata; class Amphibia; order Caudata; family Salamandridae; genus Lissotriton; species Lissotriton helveticus. The sequence goes on along the minus strand of NC_136063.1, from coordinate 776,921,891 downwards.
GCGTGCAAATCAGGGTCACCATTAGACCCCTGTCCCCCTAAAATTATACATTTAGCTCCAAGGATGTTCGAGGATCTACTCACTCAAATCCTCAACAAAATGCTCAGCACAAGACACATTCCCAGTGAATGGAAGGTGGCATCTATCCTCCCATACTGAAAAAAGCAACCTGGGCCCCCACGAACCAAGTAGCTATAGACCCATTTCCTGGCTTCCCTTCCCAGCCAAATTACTTGAAAAAGCATTAAATAACGAATTGATGGCCTGTATTGACAATAATATTCTGCTGGACTCCTCGGAATGAGGTTTCAGAAAGGCGCATAGCACAGAAACCGCTTTGCTCATCGCCTCTGAAGATATCAGGTGGACCATGGGTATGGAGGTGGTCAAGCCGTCCTGATTTTAATCGATCTCTCAGTGGCATTTGACACGATAACCACATCTTCCTAATTAACAGACTAAGGGAGATGGGAGTAAGAGGCGCAGCCTTGACCCTACTGAAAGATTTCCTAACAAAAAGAAGAAACCATGTTGCATTGGGCAACTCTACATCTCAGAAATTCAGTTTGCCATGCGGGGTGCCGCAAGGCTCTTCACTTAGCCGCACCCTTTTCAATTTATACCTCGCCTCCCTGGTCAAACTGATAAAGTCCCTGGGTTATTCGGTTGTGTCTTACGCCAATGACACACAAATTGTGCTGTCTATCCCGAAAGATCATAAAGAGGTGGGCCATAGATTCAGCTCTGGTATGACGCAAATTGATAATTGGATGAAAACAAATTGCCTAAAATTAAACTCTTTTCCAAGGTCTTTGGTCGACCTTACTCGGGTGCCCTTGTTGTTTTATAATATGATTAGTACAATTGCATGATTGCAGGGGTGAAAACCTTATCATCCCTTTCTAAAGTGGGTCATTCCTCTGGCTCCTGTTAACCTTTTTCTCCCCTGTCCCACCCTGCATCGCACTGCCCTTACCTTGCACGCCATTACCTGCTATGTCTGACAACGCACCATTATACTCAGATGATTACATCAAAAAGATTTTAGAAGGCTATCACTTTCCAAGAGCTCAGACGGTATCCCTGGTAGTAGCAACAGTATTAATCTCTCGGAAGAACTAGAGAAACAAAAGAAAAAATGTGTCCCCCTTTAGTTAATGATACGTATGCTCACTGAGTACCTTACATCCAACACCATTCCAGTTGGCCTACAAGTCAGGAATATTCCCAGTGTATTTACAGCCAACCCTAAATATATCAGCAATTTCAGCTATATAGGCACCACATGTTCCAGGCACTGGATGGTGCTGGGCATTGACATCGCCAGTGAAGAGCTTAAGAAATTAACTGATATCATTAATGACATTGAAAAACAGATTAAAGATAGTAATAATGTACCTGAAGCTAAGAAACTAATAGAAAAAGTTGAGCAAATGGTAAAAGAATTCAATCGAATAGAACAGAACAAGAAATCAAATAAGGTTAAAAAGGACATAAAAGCGTTTACACAGGAACGTGCCTACCCCCCCTAAACAAGGAATTCTACACTAACCGATCTTACAACAACCCCTAAAACTCCAGACCATGGGGACATTTTAACAGACGTAACAACCTAGTAGGTTTTTCGGACACCTCAGCTGAAACCTCCGACAATTCTGACACAGGAGAGGGAACTAGCACCTCCACAAGAAATCCTAAAACTAATTTTTTAGGACGAGACCAATCAGATCCCCCAAAGAGAGGACGTGGCAAACAACAACCAAACTGGAACAACCCCCGGGAAACGTCAGACAAAGCAGAAGTTCTATCAATGGTAAACTCTGCAATGGATATCAACCTGAATGATAGCAGTCTGATAATTCCCATCTTTAATCTATCAACACATGAACTATCCTGCCATGAGATCTCAACATTGAGCAAGGGGCTATCTTTTTTCCCCACCGCATATCCCAACTTCCTAGACTTACAGTCTGAACTACTATGTTTTTTTCTACGCAAAGTAAGAATACACAGTTACTTCTTACAAAATCCTAGCCCACCAAACACATCAAACACACCGCTAAGACCCCCATCCACTTTCTCCCCCTTCTCCAGTATGATCCCCAGTGAGATCATCACATTCGAAAAACTGGTTCTTGAAGAGGTAGCACATCTAGCTGATGCACATCACTACATTCCCAATAATCTTACAAGAGAAGAGAAGTCAGCCATATCCTCCTTGTGCCAGAATACCAACCTGGTGATCAAACCCGCCAACAAGTGTGGCGGGATAGTGCTCCAAGAGATTAACAACTGCAGGGATGAAATTAATCGTCAACTAGCCAACACAGACCATTATTGCAAGTTAACTAGAAACCCCACCATGGAATTACAGACTCTAATTCAGCAGATTACTTGATGATGGCCTTCAGCAAGGCTTTCTCAGTAAACATGAACACCAATTCCTAAACACCAAATCCCAGCGGACTCTCATCATTTACACCTTCCCAAAGGTCCATAAGAGACTGGAAAACCCTTCCGGTCGACCCATTGTGTCCGGATGCAGTTCTATCTTGGAACCTTTGGGACAATATGTCAACCATTTCATCAAAGACTTTGTCCCCCACACCAAATGCTAAGTTCAACTTAATTGAAAACCACCCCTTCAATCCCAATCGTAATAATTTGTGTACATTGGATGTTGAGTCCCTGTACACAAACATACCCCAGAGGGATTCTTGTAGTGAAACTTCTTATTTGAGGACCAACTCGACCAGCAAGTGAAGGGTACTTCTGTGGGGGCTATTTTTGCCCCCTAATCTGGCTATTCTGTATATGGCTTCATTGGAGACCAATTGCATTCTAGTAGCCACAAACCTTTTCTGCCCATGTATTGGCAAATGGAAGAGTTATATAGACAATATCTTTATGATTTAGCAGGCGAGTGAGACTATACTCAAATCATTCCTCTACTGGCTTAATAACAACTGTGGTGGGACTCAAATTCACCCTGACTCATGATAAGGCGTCCATCTCGTTCCTTGAACTCAACATTAAACACAAGGATGATGCAACCACCCTCGGGCTCTTTGAGACTCTCAACCATGTTCCTAATTCCCACATATCTGAAGGAATTGTTTCCTGAAGAAAGACTATTTCCATGAAGCTAAAACACTATAGGGGATATCATCAACGGCCAGCGATAATGATCGCTGGCCGTGTTTAGCGTGCAGAAAATTAACACCGCCTATCGCCGGATTATATCACCCAGCAACGCGCATCGCTGAGGCGATAGAAATCCAGGCAATATCGGCGAAGAGGGGCAATATCGCAGGATTACCTGCGATAAAAAAGAGAGTTACACAAAAAGATTGCTGATGGGGAGATGTGGACTCAGCATATGAATCCACCTCCTATTATGAACATAGCCAAGTTGGAAAAATAGCAGGCATAAGGAACCTGCAATAATGCCTCATTGTGCTAGTTTAAATATTGCTAGGCTGGCTGGCGATTTCCTTGTGGATAGGGAGAACCTCTGTCAGAAAATATTTTCGCTGTATTTCATGTGTTTTTCACACAGGAACGCCTACTTTGCATCTCATTAGCGATGCAAGGCAAAACTATAATGGGCCCTAAAGCATGGATTCATGCGTTAGCGTGCCCATGCTAATAGGGCGTTAAAATTATCGCAGCTTTTTGCCCGAAAACTGACGCAAAAGAGGCGATAATTTTAACTCCGGCCGTTGATGATATACCCAAAAGTACCAAGCTCACCAGTAGGGGATACCAGCGCAGACTTGTTCGAAATGCAATGAAGAGAGCATGGTACTGCCCTCGTGAGACCCTACTAGAACCAAAAAGCAAACCAAGTCTAAACCGTCTGGTATACGTACCTACCTTCTGTCCAGTCTCAAATGCTATATGACAGACCATCATCAAATATTGGCCTGTTCTGAATGTAGGGAACCTAAACCTAGAACACCCAATGTTTGCTTTTTAGATAAACAAAAACATCAAGGACCATCTGGTCCGCGCTGCACTACCAAACAATAAAAAAAAGTACCAACACCCTGAATGATATCTGGGCACTACCACCGTTAAAAGGTGACTCAAAATGTGGAAACTGTATAGCTTGTGCATTGACAATTGAAAGTAAAGAATTTGTGTTTGGTAATATTAAGAATGAATTGACAATGTTTACAAACTGTAATACAAGCAATGTTGTATATGCAATTTTCTGCCCATGCAACAAAATTTACATTGGACAGACCACTCAGAAAATCCCCTTGCGAATCTCCCAACACCGCAGCAGAATCAGGTGCAAGACACCAATGCCCCCCTGGTTGAACATTTTGTAGAGAACGGACACTCTGAAGATGACATCCATTGGACAATTATCACAGCGGTCAAACTACCACCCAGAGGTGGGGACATTTCAAAATTGCTGAACAAAGAAGAGTTAAAATGGATCCTGAAAACCAATAGTCTCAACACAGGACTGAACCGTCTCAGGATTGGCCCACACTCATTTAGAATGTTGTTTTCTTTCTTTTTTCATAAATGTGAATGATTGCAATGAGCATTAAGCTATTTTATCCAGTAATTCTAGCTTTCTTCCTTTCACATGCTTCACTACTGCTTCCACAATTCAACTTTCCACCTTCCAACATGGCCCACATCTTCCAGGGCTCTTCCTGCACCAATAATCGCTAGTCCTCTGTCTATCTCACCCACTCCCCACCTGACTCTCCAGAACCAATCACTGGATCCCTATGGCCCTTCTTATAATTTGTCCAAAAACGCCGTCATTTTTGCACTGCTGGACACAGAATCCTGCTATTCATCTCATCTCACCCCAATTTCGGTAAGTATTAGCCCTCAATTGAGGATCCACCCTGACACCACTTCAAACAGTGTCTAGCCTTGCCCTACCTTATTGTCAGGCCATTGTGCCCTGGAGCATGCACACGCGGCTCCCAACCTTCCACCCTGATCGAGGTATCCTGACTCCGGTGAGTTACACGCCTTGACCCCGCGCTGCCCGACCCACACACTCGCTTAGTGGTCTCGTAACCATGTATTCCCTCCCCAGCTGCAGCCGGCGTTGATGCTGCCCCCAATTCCCACCTCCGGTCATTCTGTTAAATCGTCCGTAATACCGGTAAGCTCAAAGTGCTCAGTCCCCTTACCTAGGGAGGACTCCGGTGCTCTTAACGCCATCACGCCTTTACCAATTCCTCTATTTCAACCACTATGTATCCCGTAACTCATACATCATTCACGGGTTAACTTGTGCACTACGATGACGCTTCTGAAAATCACCACCATGGGTGAATCGTTTTAACCTATTGCTCGGTCTATCTAATTTTCGTTCCTAAAGTGTTAATGCCATCATTGGTTATAATTGTGTTTCCCACTGTGCGCCTTGCAATCCAGCTTCTAATTATTATGTGAATCGTGCAACCAACTTGATCACAACCGTACCGTGCACATAACTAATTCCTTGTTCAACTTTTTCAACCACTATTCGAAAATGCGTTTATTTCATGCATAGTTTCGAAACGATCTTCTATGTTGAACACTGTGATTTTTGCTTATCTTGATTATATGTTATTTTGATTTTTTTGATTTCAAAAGTTTTTATTGGACGTTTCAGGGTTATATATCATACAAATCATAAATTGCAATGTACATACAATCGATACTTGTAATTACACATCATTCAGCATAGAAATGCATTATGGCCCATGGTGGTGGTTATTCGGGACGATCTTGAAGACAATGTGGAAAACCACCATGCAGCCTTCCTAGGCTGGGCACCTGATGGGCTGCATAACAAATGAATTGGAGATGGAAAGGAAAGGAACGGAGTAGATAAGAGGAAGAAGGAGAAAACAGAAAGAGAGAATAAAGGTTAGAGATGAGATGTAAGAGGTAAGAGGCTTGATGTAAGATGTAAGAAGTTGGATGTTAGATGTCCACCACGATGCGGCTAAGCAGTCCAGGTTACGAGTGACTGGTTATGAGTGACTGGTTATTAAGCTGTGCGAAAGTATAAGTGGCCCCCCGGGAGCTGTAGGAAGAAATGGGGAGCATGAAGATTCACGGTGGTTTGTGGGTTTTGAAGTAGATATCTAGTGAGTTCCAAAGTTTCCTTTGTGAAGTTCGCCCCGGTGTGTTTTGTAAAGTGATATTATCCGCTCCTCGGAGGTTAATCACCCAGTTTAGCCAGCAGGCATAGCTTGCCTTTTTGGTGTCTTTCCAATTGTTTAGAACGACTTTCACAGCTGCCGTAAAGAGGAGGTCAAGGAGTGCCCTGTCTATTTCTAGGAGTTGGGTCTCTTTAGTAAATCCGAAAATAATATAGGGGAGTTCTTTGGTTGGTGAGATATTAAATACTTTGTGGACGAAGTCGAATACCCTGTCCCAAAACAGTGAGACACAGTCGCATTGGAGTATGAGATGTTCTAGATCACCTTCTGCACGCTTGCAGTTCCAGCAGAATGCGTCAGGGCTGAGCTTATGTGCATATAGGCGAGCCGGCGTCCAGAAGACTTTATGCATGAGCCAGAACTTGGCTTGTGATAATGTAGGGCTTATTTTATGGCTTGTGCAGGATCTCCACGCCGTGGACCACTCCAGCTCTGAGATGGAGAAGGAGGCGACTGACGACCAGAACTGCATTGTTTTGGTATTCAATGTTGATGATTGTGGGCTCAATATTTTGTATAACCTTGAGACCTGGTGGCCTATTTTATTTAGAGAGGAGAGGAGTGAGGGAAGAGCTGGGTGTTTGGATGTCAGTCCCGCTTTTGTAATGGCAGTTTTAACGTTGAGGAATAAGTAGAAGTCGGAACTATCAATCCCAAAGTTCGATTTGATTTTCGTAAAGGGTAGAGGGTAGCCATTGTCATAGAGTTGGTGAGGGAAGAAGATTCCCTTCTTGATCCAGGTTGGGTTAAATAGTGGTTTACCTTTGTAGGTGATTGAGGGGTTTTTCCAGATCGCTTCCCACCTAGATTTTCTTATCGTTGAGTCTAACAGTTTGTCTACTCTGAGTAGGGCTATTTTGGTGTTGACAAATATGGGTTTAGAACATGGGATCTGATTCGCTTTCATTGAAAGGATCGAGATGGGAGGCATGCCTTCCAGAAGCGCTTTTTCGACATCCAACCACTCCGGCGAGTAGTCCATTGGGGGGACAGCCAATAGGATCCTTGCTTCGCTAAAAAGGCAATTTGATATCTTTTAAAGTCAGGGAGGTTGACTCCGCCCATGGATTTATCTAGTTTCAGTTTTTGCAGGCTGATACGTGCTTTTTTCCCTTTCCAGATGAAATTGCTAATAGTGTTATCTAATTTATTATGAAATTTTAGGGACAGCATCAAGGGGAGCATGGTAATTAGGTAGTTTACTAGCGGTGTAATCATCATCTTGATGGTCTCCAGCCTACCCCACCAAGTGATGAAGCGGGGTGACCATCCATCTAGTTGATTTTTTAGTTTTTTCGAGGGTGAGTTTCTCATTATGTAGTAGAGTGTCTATGATGGAGCTTCCAAATTCTATACCCAGGTATTTGATGTAGTTGTTTTGCCAGACTAGACCTGATAAACCTAAAGATTCTTTATTAGTGGGTATGTTGAGAGGTTTAACTTCAGATTTATCCCGATTCAGTTTGTAGCCTGAATGTTTAGAGTAAGATTCTATAGACTCCATCAGTGCGGCTATAGAGGTATCAGGGTTTTCAGTGACTATCAGAATATCGTCTGCGTAAGCAGCCAGTTTTACAGTTTTATCCACGAAGGAGGAGAGGTTCCATTGCCAGAAGGAATAGGGAGGGAGATAGTGGGCAACCCTGTCTAGTTCCTTGTTCGAGAAGGAATGGGTCTGATAACGAACTGTTGATGGCAATTCTACCCGAAGGGGAGGCGTATAGTGACATGACCATATTAATAAAAGTCTCACCCATGTTAAATATGTGCATGCATTGCCGGAGGAAGAGCCACGACACTCTATCAAACGCCTTCTCCGCGTCCAGGGTGATTGCTACGGCGGGGGCATTCGAGATTTTCGATTTCTCCAGTACATGACATAGGAGTCTCGTATTGTCGTTAGAAAGGCGATGTTTTAGGAACCCCACCTGTGAGTTATTTATTAGGACGGGTAAAACATTGTTTAGTCTGCATGCTAGGGCCTTCGCATAAATCTTGCAGTCCAGATTTATGAGGGATATCGGCCTATAATTCTTGGGAAGTAGGGGGTCTTTCCCATCTTTGGGGATCACTATTATTGTCGCTTCACTCATCGTTGGGGTAATTCTGTTTGACAGTGAAAATGAATGGAACAATTTAAGGAGTCTTGGGTTAAGTTGTTCTTCAAAAGTTTTATAAAAATTGGCCGTGAAGCCGTCAGGCCCCGGAGCTTTATTGTTCTTTAGTGTTTTGACTGCGGAAGAGATTTCTGCTATAGTTAGTGGGGCCCCTAGTCTGATTTTGTCAGGTTCGGATAACCGTGGGAGTCGGATTGAGTTTAGATATTTGTTACATTATTCCATGTTGAATTGGTTATTATTTTTATAGAGCTTCTCATAAAAGGACTGAAATGTGTGAAGAATGTCTTTCTGTTTGGTTTTGGTGTTGTTGGATTGGTCTTTAATCGACGTTATATGGAATTGCTTCCTTTTGTGTTTAAGATAGGAAGCAAGGAGTTTCCCTGCTTTGTTACCCTCACAAAGTCTTAATGCCTTGAATTTGTTAATCCATACTCCTGCTCTTTCACTAAGGATGGCGTTGTATTTATATTTCAGGTTAGTCAATTGGTCGATGGTAACTTTATTGTTCAGATCCCGGGAGTGTTGCAACTCTAGTTGCTTGATTGTTTTCTCTAGAGAGTCCAGTTCGGAGTTTAATTCTTTATTAATACGGGCCCTGATACCTATCAGTTTACCTCTTAATGTGGCCTTGAACGCATCCCATACTACGGCGGGGTCTGTTTCTGGTTGTGAGTTTATCTGGAAATATTCTTGTATGCATTGTTCTATGCTTAGTTTGTTCTCTGGCACTGAAAGTATCTCATCGTTGAATCTCCATTGTCTGGGGGGTATAAGAGAATGGGAGCCTGCCAATTTCATATGGATACCCGCATGGTCTGACACCAATATGGGGGCTATATCAGTTTCGTCTATGAGGTGTGTATGAGAGTCGGATATCAAAAGGTAATCAATTCTTGAATAAGAATTGTGAGGAGGGGAGTAGAAAGTATAGTCACGGCCATCTGGGTGTTGGAGGTGCCATGAATCATGTAGGTGGAATTTGGCACACATTTGTTTCAATGCCTCGTGGGCGCGTGGGGGGTGATATGTACTTTTGGATTGCCTGTCTAACAAGGGATCTAATGGTAGGTTAAGGTCTCCCCCGACCACTAGTAGTTCATCTTGAGGAATATTTTCAAGTTCTTTCGACACATATTCTCAAAATTCAGGCATGTCTGTATTAGGGCCGTATATATTTGCCACATAGATATGGTCTTCGTCTCTTTGAAGGTGTGCAATACTCAGTCTACCCTCGGAGTCTACAGAGTGTGATATCAGGGATAAGTTTGCCTTTTTAGCAACCAGGGTGATCCCCCTCTTTTCTTTTGATTCACGGGGGAGCAAAGTGTCAGTGAGATCCAGTTTTGTTTAAGATTATCAGCATCAATCTGGGATAATTTGGTTTCCTGCATGAGCATTATGTCTCCTTTAGTTTTGGCTAAGTAATTTAAGATTTGTTTGCGCTTTACTGGGTGATTAAGCCCCTTAACATTTAGCGAAACAATATGTAGAGAGGCTGCTAAGTTCTTATCTGAAGCCATGGATATTTGTTCGGATTATTGTGGTGATGGGCCGCCACGAGATTTTGTGTGGATATGGTCTTACTGTAACGTGGATTTCCGCACACCTAGGTAGTCCGTATTTCATGGAAACTCCAATAGATAGCGCTGCAAGCCTAGTGAGGCCTTGGGACCCGTTGCACGCATCGTGGTAGTGGAGAATAATTAGTAAGTAAGAGGAAGGAATGAAAGTGCGAGTAGATAAAGAAAGGAAAGAAAGAAGAGTGAAGAGTAGATGAAGAGTAGTACATAGCATAGATACACCTGAAACAACCGTTTTTTAACCCCAGAGCCCACCCCCCTAACTGAGTCATCCCCTCTTTGCACCCCTTCCCCCTCCCACCCCAACCCCCCTCCCGAAAACTCGAACTGAAGAGCTGCGACAGCAGTGCTGTCGGCGCCCGCACAGGGACACATGTAATAAAGATGATAAGTGACCCAAAGAGCGGTATCTTTCTGATATGTTTAGTGTTCAAACAACTTGGTAAAATTCTGATAACATTCAGAGATAAAGCAACTTAAGTACATTCAACTTGAATCATTTAACTATTTGATATGATAGCTAAGATTATTGCTAACAGTTTCGGTTACATTATAGCGTAAGGCTAATTGTAAGCAATGGAGCGTGTGTCGTTTGCTTAAAGGTAAGTAGAGCAACTACTTGGTAAATCAACCTCGTATTACAGTCGGCTTACCTCCGGTTATCGGTGATAGTTAGCGAACAGTAGAACTCTCATCGACCTATAGGCAGCCATATTGTTAAGAGGCACAAGACAGTTGAGCACTGTAAGTAGTGCAGTGTAGTGCTGGAGCCCTCTCATCCTTCATATCCCAGCATTCAGACATACTTGTCTCTATATGACTGTATGTAGGCAATATATCGTAAGTCGCTTGTTTAGTCCCCCAGCAGAATGTCAACAGGCTATCAGTAGTAGCTGATGGTCATAAGAACTCTAGATACTTATAGCTGGTGATAGTTAATGATTGCTAATGTGGGGCGCAACTCAGTTAAGCACTGCACGTATAGAAGACCATAATTACAGATTACAGAGTTCCATCAGTGAGTCTAAGTTTCGTCTATGGAAGACAATGAGAGTCTAGGGCATGCCGTTAAAGGCCGTTAAAGCTGGAGTTAAAGCTGGAGTGGCAGGCCGCCTGTATTCACTTTTAACATTTCAACAGGTGGACATACCTATCAATTGGATCATTGTAGACGAGGGCTAGAGATAGTCCTAACTGCCTTTTTCTTGGGCATATGTTTTCCTTTTATTGGATTGACCCCCCAACGTGTCCATTTCTTGTTGAGGTTTGTCGCTTAGGTAGCATGCTAAGTCGTGCGGATTGGTGAATAGATGGGAGCGGCCATGATCTGAGATCTTGAATTTCGCTGGGCCTGCAAAAGAGAACTGAATATCTTTCGCCGTAATTTCTCTCGTAGTGAAAGGAAGCCTTTCCGTGTTTCCACCGTTTCCCTTGAGTAATCCTGTGTAAATGTGATTCTGTTACCTTCCCAGCTGATGTTGTGGTTTGTTCTAGCATACCTTAGATTGGCTTCCGCGTGCTGGAACCTCAGTGGTTTGCATATGAGAGGTCGAGGGCCTCTCATTGTGCGGTGTGGGAAGGTCGGCACTCTGTGGGCTCTGTCTAGCTCCAATCCGTGCTGGAACTGTATCCCCGTAACAGAGGGAATCCACGCTTCCAGAAAGGCTATGCACGAGTCAGCGTCCTTTTCTGCATTTTCTGGGATCCCGAAGATTCGCACATTTCCTCTCCTGTTGCGATCTTCCAATTCTGAGGTTTGGCGCCGGAGATCGTTGGTGGTTGTTTGGAGACGCTGCGTAATTTTAGCGCCCGTCGTGGACTTGTCTTCGATATCGCTAATTCTTTGCTCTGCTTCGTCTTGGCGTAGAGATAAGGAGTTCATGTCTGCCCTGATCGCGGTTAGTTCAAGCTGCATCGCGTCGGTGTTGCATTTCGTCGATTTGGCTAGCTCATGCACGTCCGCCAGCTTCCTCAAAATCATGTCTAGTGTGCTAGCAATGTCACCCCTGTTTTTGATAGGTGAGTCTGAGACGGATGTTTCTAGTCGTACCTTCTTAGTGTTTTTGGAGTCCCTGTTCGCCATTTTCGGTATTTACTAGGTGTCCAATCAGTAGGAAGGTGGCTCGATAGTGGTTGAACCACGGCCGACTGCAAAGTCAGAGTCAGACTGCTGTATTCAATGGCAGGGAGTGCCTCTCTAGTTATGCTGTTTCCTTGGCCCACTATTTTCACGAAATCCTATTTTGTAGTGTGGCACTAGTAACACTGCTCAGTAGGCTGGTTGCAGTTATTATAGTATGGGTTCAGTTTCTGGACGGCGTTGATTAGTGTAGCTTGTATCCACTGCTGGGCGTATTAGGGCTGAAGAGCAGATATGGGCTAGAGCTGGCTGCTTTTATGATGGCTGAACACTGATGAAATGGCGCTGGAGCGATGTTCCTTTCAGTTACTGGACGTCTGGCTGCAGGTGCTTTAGTATGGGCTCAATGTGTCTTTCCTCTCAATAGCTGGATGGTGTAGCTACTGCTGGCGATATTAGGGCTGAGGAGCAGTAATGGGCTAAAGCTGGCCGATTTTGTGAGGCTGAACGTTAATATGACTTGCCAGGGGTAAAAATCGCCGACTCAAAATGTGTGTAGGCCCACCATCTTGAGGTCAGGCATGACGTGCTGGGCGTTGGCCTTGGAGCCCCTTCTAGCGTGTGTGCTGGTGGATGTTAGAAGGCGCGGCAGACATAGTACGGTATGGGGACATTTAGAGAGTCCCGAGAAGCCTCGAACAGGATAGCATGTCGAGGAGGCAGGCAGCGTTCATTTGCTGGGTCTTATCAGGGCGCCATTTTGTAGTCAGGCAACACTGGCTCGTGACCGGTTAGTTTGCCTCCCATTGCCATGGCAAGTCATCGGGGCCAACTGTGCGCTGCTCTGAGCATGGGAAAATCAAGCGCTCACCTCCGATGTAGAGACCGCACTTTATCTGGGATTTGCGAGCACCTCTGAGTCAGGAGCGGGGGTCGCGATCACGATCGCTAGATGGCGGCTGGTTATCGGGTCCCCGGACTGTCAGCCCGATCAGTTGTAAACTCCTTTCATTGTCCATAGCAGGGGCCGCAAATCACATTTCCTCGTGCACCAAATCAGCGGTTGCAGAAGTCATCTATCTGAGCGGCGCTTGGGCTCTGGGTCGCACTGCAATAGGATCCGATTCTGTCCCTGTGCGGAGCGGAGACAGATTAGGCGGCCATTCTCACCGCCGTCCAAGCCACGCCCCCGATTATATGTTATTTTAACTACTAACTTGAGAACTCACAATACCAGATTTACTGCAGCTCTTTTTCGCTGAAGCATCGTCTCAAAATATTGCTTATTCTTGAAGTATTCACGCTACATCATGCCCCATGACAATCGGTTAATCTTTCATAACGCAATACTACCACTCCCTCACAGTTCCACAACCAGTGGTTTCTTTGATTCACCCAGCGCCATGTAGTCGAATATGGACACATTTTGTCTTAGCCTTGTCTCACTAGGCGCCACTATTCCAGTTATGCTTCAAGTTCCCACCTTACAATGCATGGCTGCGTTTTACCACCATAATCACAGTATAAATGTGTTCCAAATTAACCCTCAAACACCTTACCATCTTTCCGATTAGTCAGCACGGTCACGTTGTCGCCACCCTATAACCAGGGATATTGCGCTTCAGCCTAATCCTTTGGACAATACTACCTTCTACTAAAATGTCATTTTTGGATCCTCCCCCCCTTGTATCCTCCTCCAAAAATTGTTGTCCCAGGTTAATAAGGCTCTACTGTACAGGCATAAAATTCCATGTCCTGATGATGATCTGCCCATTACCCTAATGGATAGAAATGCCGTCGACACTTTAAAAACACCTTATACGTTATAAATTCTTAATTTGAATATTGTAACTTTGTTCAACGCGATTTGTTCTTTGAAAATGTTAATTGTTCCTATGTAACAAACCACAAGCTTTGCCCGAGCCCTCTATTTTGTTGTTCTGCCTTGTACTTGTTGGTTAAATAGGACACAGGCTTGTGTCCCAATTTATGTATCAATGTTTAAACCAATGTTTATCTGTTTACTAGTAAATATTTGACCTCTGTCCGGCTGGACAAGTCTACTTAATATAGCACCAATTGAGTCTATAGTCATTCCTTTGGTTTCCATTCTTAAACTACTCTAGGGACCGTTGTTGTTTAAAAGAATTGATTCCCAATGTCCCTGGTCGAACTTACTTGGGTGCCTTTGTTGCTTTATAATAAAATTAACCTCTAGCAAAACAGAGGTGCTACTTTTCGGGAAATAACAGATCTGTTTGGTAACCAATTTGGTGGCCTCAGAACATGGGACCCCTGCCGACACCAGGGTAAAAAGGAAAGAACTTGGGAGTTATCTTTGATTCTAAGCTCCACTTTGATCATCAAGCAAAAGCACTACCCTCTCCTGCATTATATACACTAAAACTGATAAAGAAAATTATACCTTTCATCCGGAATGAACTCCAAAAAATGGTTGCTACCTCCCTTATCTTGAACAAGCTGGGCAGTGGAAATGCTCTCTTCTTTAGTATCCGGAAAAGTCACTACAAAAATAACAAACATTACAAAATGGGGCAGCCAGACTTCTTGCCAAACATAAGTCAGCAGCCCAAACTTTGGACAATTTGCACTGGTTACCCCACAGCAACTGTGCATAACCTTTAAATCATTGCCTGAGAGAGACCTGGAGGAATGCAGTGTGGTAGGAAATATGTGGATCCATGGAGATTCCAGAACTTTCCCACACAGAAATTTAAATGTGATTTTGTTCAGCTAAATTTGAGGTTTGCAGGGGATTCTGGGTAGGAAAACAATAGGGGCTCCATGCAAGCTATACCTTGCTGGACTCCCCCAGGTATCTAGTTTTCAGAAATATCTGGGTTTGGCAGGTTTCCCAAGATGGCCGGCGAGCCCCCTTACAAAACCAAGTAGTTTTGTGATAGGTAGTTCTGATGTCTCCTCAATACGTTTTGGGCCCTTGCCTATCGCAGGTACTTGACCCACAAATGCAAGTGTGGTACCATTACTCTCAGAAGACTTTGGGGAATACGGGTGGGCGGAATTTTGTGGATGCACGCAAATTCCAGAACTTTCCACAACAGAAATGTGAGGAAAAGTTGTTTGTTTTACAAAGTTTGAAGTTTGTAAGGGATTCTGGGTAACAGAACCTGGTGAGAGCCAGACAAGTCACCCCATCCTGGATTCCCCTGGGTGTCAAGTTTTAAAAAATGTATAGGTTTGCTAGGTTTGCCTAGGTGCCGGCGAAGCTGGGTTCAAGAACTAAAACACATTTTCCACATATCGTTGTGTGGAATCACCGTGCCAGCACAAATGTCATACCCCACAGCATTCTCCTTAGTGTCCCAAGTAAAATGCAATGCAGAATTGGCTAAAAATGCATTTTTAAAACAATGTAGCGCTGAAAATTTTAGGGTCTAAACCCTAAATCCCTATGTTTTGGGCTATTCCCAGTCACAGGCCCTTGCCCCATCCACACAAGTGAGGTATCATTTTACTCGGGAGACTGAGAGGAACACTGTGGGGTAGGACATTAGTGCCGGCACGGTGATTCAACCCAAAAATATGTGGAACATGTGTTTTTTAGCTAAGTATGAGGTTTGCAGGGCATTCTGGGTAGGGAAATGTTGGGGGACCCATGTAAGCCATACCTTGCTGGACTTGTGTGGGTTTGGTAGGTTTCCCTAAATGGCAGCCGAGCCCAGGGCCAAAAACTCATGGGACCCCCCTTGGAACACCAGGTTGTTTTGTGATAGGTAATTTTGATGTCGCCTCAAACGCTTTTGGGCCCTTGCCTGTCACGGGTGCTTGACCCATCCACACAAGTCAGGTACCATTTTTCTCTGAAGACTTTGGGGAATGCCGGGTGGGTGGAATTTTGTGGATCCACACAGATTCCAGAACTTTCCACCACAGAAATGTGAGGAAAATGGGTTTTTTTAAAACAAATTTTGACGTTTTCAAGGGATTCTTGGTAACAGAACCTGGTGAGAGCCAGACAAGTCATCCCATCCTAGATTCTCCTGGGTGTCTAGCTTTAAAATATGTATAGGTTTGCTAGGTTTTCCTAGATGCTGGCAGAGCTAGGGTTCAAAATCTACAGCTAGGCACTTTGCGAAAAAAGGGTCAGTTTTCACTGGGAAAATGTGGTGTGTCCACGTTGTGTTTTGGGCCGTTTCCTGTCGTGGGCACTAGGCCTACCCACCCAAGTGAGGTACCATTGTTCTTGGAACACTTTGGAAAATGCAGGGTGGGTGGAAATTTGTGGTTCCCCCCATATTCCAGAACCTGCCACCACAGAAATGTAAGGAAAATGTGTTTTTTTTACAAATTTTGAGGTTTGCAAGGGATTCTGGGTAACAGAACCTTGTGACAGCAAGACAAGTCACCCCGTCCTGGGTTCCCCTGGGTGTCTAGTTTTTAAAAATGTATAGGTTTGATAGATTTCCATAGGTGCCGGAAGAGCTAGGGTTCAAAACCTACAGCTAAGCACTTAGCAAAAAAGGGTCAGTTTTCTCTGTGAAAATTTGGTGTGTCCACATTGCATTTCGGGCCGTTTCCTGTCACGGGCACTAGGCTTAACCAAACCAGAGAGGTACCATTTTTCTCGGAAGACTTTGGGGAAGGCAGGGTGGGTGTAAATTTGTGGATCCATGCAGATTCCAGAACTTTCCACTACATAAATGCAAGGAAAAAATGTTTTTTTTTTGGCATAGTTTGAGGTTTGCAAGACATATTGGGTAACAGAACCTGGGAAGAGCCAGACAAGTCACCCCATCCTGGATTTCCCCTTGGAGTATAGTTTTAAAAAATTTACATATTTGCTAGGTTTCCCTATATGCCAGCTGCGCTAGGGCCCAAAATCCACAGGTAGGGACATTGCTTAAAAACAATAGGAGCCTGCTGGGCTTTCTGCCACCATGGGGGGTGAATCGGGGGGGGGGGGTTTGCCCAGCTATGCCCCCAAGGGGGGTAGAAATTCTGGGCAGCCCCCAACCCCATGCATTATTTATTATTTATTATTATTTAACAAACTTATAAAGCGCAGCTGTCACCATTGCAGGCATCCTGGCGCTGATAAGATCTGATGAGGCGGAAAGAGGAACACAAGGAATGAGGGCTTCAGACAGTTACCTTGGGGAATAGCCAGGTTTTAATCATTTTTCTAAAAGGCAGGAGTTCAGTGATGTGTCTAATCTCAACCGGGAGAGTATTCCAAAGTATGGCAGCTGCCACTTCAAAGGATCTCCCCCCAGCTCGGACCTTCCTGAATCTGGGGACCACTACCAGCCCAGAGTCTGAGGATCAAAGTCGTCTGGTTGGAGAATACCAGGCAAACTTTGATTGCAAAGGGGCAGGGCCAGATCCATGAAGAGCCCTGAAGACTATGCAGAGGGCCTTGAATTGTATCCTCTGTCTGACTTGGCCGCCGCAGATTGGACCCTCTGGAGCCTGTCCAGCAAAAAACCAGGAGACCCAAGCAGGAGGGCATTACAATAGTCCAACCTGCTGAGAATGGTACACCTAACCACTTGGGCACGAGTATGGATAGGTAGGAGAGGCAAAACTTTTCCTCAAGGATCGAAGAATGGCAAAGCAGCAGGCGGACGTCTTTTGCACGTGCGTCTCCTTACTAAGCCTTTGGTCCATCATGACCCCAAGATTGCGGACTGATTTCACAGGTCTTACTTTGGACCCACTTTCCGGGGGCCAAAAGTAGTCTGGGAATGGCCGGGAGATCTTAGTTCCGGCGCTAAAGAGCACCTCCGTCTTCCCAGCATTAAATTGGAGGGAGTTGTTCATAAAAAAAGCCAGCGTAATCTTTGATGCCTAGTGGGCTTTCTGCCCCCCCCCGGGAGGGCAGATAAGTGGCCACTACCCCCATCTTCCACCCCGGGGGGCATAAATATTGGAATTTCTCTTCGGAGAGGGGGTATTGTCAGGCCAATTTTGGGCAGCCCCCACCCCTACACGAATAAAAAAAAATCCCTGGTTTCTAGACGGCTTTCTGCCCCCCCCGGAGGGAGCAGATTGGGGACTACTGCCCCATATGCCATCCAGGAGGGCAGAAAGAATGGAATTTGTGCAGGTGGGGGGTGGGGGCATTGGCATGTCTGTTTTGGGCAGCCCCCACCCTAATTAAAAGTTCCCCCCCAAAAAATCCCTGGTGTCTAGAAAGGCTGTTATTGTGGCAGGGTGGCATTGGTATGCCCGTTTTGGGCACCCCCACCCTAAAAACAAATGTGCAAAGAAAAATCCCTGGCATTTCATGGGCTACTACCCCAATGATATCCCTCCTGTCTTTCTACATGCTCAGGGCGCTGAGATAGCCCCCTGAGCACGTAGATAGTGGAACTGAAATGAGCCTAAAGGTTCATTTCAGTTTCAGTTTCTGTGAAATGACGTCAGCGCAATGTGCACGCTGATCGACATTTCATAAAAATGAGGGGAGAGGGGGCTCTGGAGCTGGGGAAGCTCTTCCCCAGCTCCCGAGGCTTTGGGGTTGAATAAGAAATCCATGTGGTGCCTGCACCAGAGCGATTTCATGTGCAATCACGTCGGGCGCGCTTGAGCCGTCCTACGCACATTAGCTCTCCTGCGCGTCCGACGCATTGAAGGGTTTAAATGATATCCTAAAATGCATTCTGTTTTAAAGAGGCACATGTATCAAGCCTGCATTTTGTGATTTCTAAATAGCAAATTTTACCGACTCGCTATTTAGAAATCGCTAAATGCAATCCATATAGGATGCGCAAAAAAAAGCAATTCCTTAAAATTCCTTAATTGCTTCTCGCTAATATGGAATTGATTCCCATTCATTCCAGAGGCCCATAGGTATCAATGGGAATTGCATGCGCAATTTGGGAGTACTCCATAGGTACGCGAAAATTGCGCATACAATTTCAAGGGTGCAATGGTACCAAAAGGATACACTGTTGCACCCCTGAAATTCCCCTTTTTCCACATGTTGCGCACACACATGCCCCAAGGGCATGTGTGTGTGTAAAATGTGACTTTGAAAAATGCGCTTTAGTGCATTTTTCAAAGCAATCACAAATTACCATCAACTTTAGTTTGATGGTATTTTGCGAATCCTAATAGCGAAATCACAATCATTTTTTGCTTAATGCATTGCATTTAAGGAATCACAATTTGCGATTCCTTAAATGCAATCGCAATTTAGGTAATTGAAATTTTAGCGATTCTTAAGTTGCGATTTTTGCATTTGGGATGATGCATTCCAAATGCAAAAATACCGGTCGCAAAGGGGCAGATTCTGCAAATCTGCCAAATTTGCGGAGGGTTTTTGTTTGATGCATGGAGCCCGAAGTCTCCTAAGCAACAGCAAATTGTCCTTATAATGAGATGGCAATTGGCTAATTTGTATTTCAAAACACACAAGATGATGGAGGGAATGTTGCACAATGGCAATACATTCACCCCCAGTCACAGATCTGGGTTTAATCCATCATTATTTTGCTCACCACGCCACTCCAGTTCAGACATCGCCATATGCCAATCAGTCTTAAACCTATGCCTCATGGGAACAGTCCAGCCCGAACTGCCAAGCCATGACTTTCCTGGACCGAAATGAAGCATCCTAGGACCTGTTTCTGGCTATCAGCCGTAATCGGCCAGGATAGCTTGACTCCAGTGGTTTAGTGAGCACGGGGCCCACTTCTGGGCATACTCTTCCCACATAGGTCGAACAGCAAAACATACAAGATAATGGATGGAATGTTGCACATTGGCAAAACATTCACCCCCAGTCACAGATCTGGGTTTAATGCATTGTTATTTTGCTCACCACGCCACTCCAGTTCAGACGTACCATAGGCAAATCAGTCTTGACCCTATGCCTCATGGGAACAGTCCAGCTCAAACTGCCAAGCCATGTCTTCCCTGGACCGTAATCAATCATCCTAGGACCGGTAATGCATTGTTATTTTGCTCACCACGCCACTCCAGTTCAGACGTACCATATGCAAATCAGTCTTGACCCTATGCCTCATGGAAACAGTCCAGCTCAAACTGCAAAGCCATGTCTTCCCTGGACCGGAATCAATCATCCTAGGACCGGTTTCTGACTATCAGCCATCATCAGCCAGGATAGCTTGACTCCAGTGGCATAGTGAGCGCGGAACACACGTCTGGGCATACCCTTCCCACATAGGGCGAACAGTAAAACACACAAGATGATGGACGGAATGTTGCACATTGGCAAAACATTCACCCCCCGTCACAGATCTGGGTTTAATCCATTATTATTTTGCTCACCACGCCACTCCAGTTCAGACATGTCCATATGCAAATCAGTCTTGACCCCGTGCCTCATGTCCATCATCCCTTTTGGTATCGCTTTGGTATCGCTTTGTTCGTCCTATGTTGGTAGGGTATGCCCAGACGTGGCTCCCTTGCTCAATTTGATACTGTATTCAAGCTAGCCTGGCTGATTGCGGCTGATTAGCCAGAAACCGTCCCAGGATGCTTGTTTCCGGTCCAGGGAAGACATGGCTTGGCAGTTCGGGCTGGACTGTACCCATGAGGCAAAGGGTCAGACTGATTTGCATATGGCCATGTCTGAACTGGGGAGGTGGAGTGAGCTAAAGAATGATGATGGATTAAACCCAGATCCGTTGACTGGAGGTGAGTGTTTGATTTGCTCAAACGCTCTGTCCATCATCCCTTTTGGTATGTTTTGTTTGCCCTAAGTTGGCAGGGTATGCCTAGACGTGGGTCCCTTGCTCACTTTGCCACTGGATTCAAGCTAGCTTGGCTGATGACGGCTGATTAGCCAGAGACCGGTCCCAGGATGCTTGTTTCCGGTCCAGGGAAGACATGGCTTGGCAGTTCGGGCTGGACTGTACCCATGATGTAAAGGGTCAGACTGATTTGCATATGGCCATGTCTGAACTGGGGAGGTGGAGTGAGCTAAAGAATGATGATGGATTAAACCCAGATCAGTTGACTGGGGGTGAGTGTTTGATTTGCTCAAACGCTCCGTCCATCATCCCTTTTGGTATCGCCTAATTTGTATTTCAGCTTCATTATCAATACCCATCTAAGAACAACAACCAACCAATTATTTGCACCAACGAGGGTGATGTTAAAGTATACTTTTTTTTATAATATTTGCCTTGGTTAACAATGAAGAAAATGTGCCTGACCTTAGAAAAACATTTAATTTTATAGTATCTTTAGAAAAGAAAATGGAAACCTAGAAAAATTTTCTTTAAAATTTGCTAAATAAATATTGTAGCTTTAACCATAGGAGAAGATACTTTTTGAACAAGTAAAAAATAAATGTGGAGCTTGAATAAGTAGTAGGCTCTCATACCTAATGTGTTACTACGACTACGGCTGAAAAATATTTGTTGACTCCTGCTTGACATTAAAAGTAAAATGCCTTTCAGAAACTGATGCCCTAATCCTCTAACTCTACAATTGTTTGTCATTTTAAAATGTGCTGTTCCTTGAGAAGTGTATTTCTTTTGCTTCCTCACACCATATGATGTATTTCTTTTGCTTTCTCACAACATACGATTTTCCTCAGAGTCATTTCACTAAATAAAATATTCTGCTATATTTAATAATGAAAAGAGCATTAGTAATGTTGAACTTATTGAAAGTATGTGTTCATATGGCCTCATCAAGACTTATTGATAGAAATGTTTCATTGCTTTTAACTAGTCCTTTTTCCATACAATATAATGCTGACAGCTAAGAGAATAGGCCTGCAAAAGTTCTCCTGAAAATCTTTCCTCATCTCTAGTTCAAGACATTTTAAAAACTTTTAGACAACTGCTCACTTTTGTGAATTTTTCCCGTGAGAAACATGAGGAGATACAACAGACCATCGGATGACCCGTTTCTATTGGACGAACTTTGCTGAATGTTGCAAATGTTTTATGTTGTCATGTATACATGTTCCTAATTAGAGAGGGAATACCATTCTTCTTCCCTTTCCCCATGTCACCTTACCCTCAATGTATTATGCATTATTTTTTCCTTATTCTTGTTAGGACTGCTAACAGCAATTTCCTAATATTCTGATCCTTTGACAATTACATTTTTCTCTTACAATTGATCACAGCTACAACTGTGATTATTTTTCTTTGATTTAATTAACAGGTTGCTGCTGCACCTAGTGGGGGAACTCAGCTGAGTTTGTTGAACTACTCTTTATGAGGGGTTCATTCTTTGACTAACTAAATGCTCCAGAATCTTGCTCTTTTCCAAGAGAACTCTTTATTGGTTCCTATTTAGATTTCAACTCTTAGACTAAGATATACTGTCTATTTTATGCTTATTGTAACAAAATCTTTTCTTAATATTTCTGTAAATTGACTAATCTGAATACAAATGACAAAAACAATACTAAACTCTTGATGAGAAATAAAGCCTTAAAGCTGTTTCATACTTCTCATTATTGACTGAACATTAAGTTACTGAAAGTTGATGATTAAGTTTGAATGCAACTATGTTACGGCTCCATTCTGCCAAGGTGGGCAAGATCTGTTGACCTAAAGACGGAGGAACCTCAAAAATAGAAGGTTTTGTTGTAAGTACTTGGGTTGGCACTGATCATCAAATTGTCCTCCCAAATTCTGGGTGGTAACAGTGGTAATTTTAATATATGTTACTTTACATGTATTAAAATGGTATAAAACCAGTAAGAGACTTCTGCATGTATGTCCATCAGTTTCCACAGAGTAATGAAACTCATTAGTTGAAAAATGCATCAATTAAAACTGCTAAAATCTGAAAATTAAATATGAAATAGCTTTTGATAAAAGAAGTTACAGTATATTGAGTGTAATATATTTTGGGTTATGACTTTACATACCTTTTATGATAAGAAGTCAAAGTGAAACTATGCAAGGTATCATTAAAAATACTGTGTGTCCAAACTTCAGAAATGTTCAAAATTTTCCAATAAGGAGAACTGTCTTGATAGAGGACGCATGTTTTATTGATGAAAATGGAGCTATAAGACTATAAGGTCCATTGGAATGATCTTTATGGGCACATAGTATGATGACAAATTCACAGTAGTCAATGCTTTCAGCACCATCTCCTCAATCACCACTTTGTGCTTTTCACTGTGACTCAAATAATATCCTTCCACTACTCACGCCATAGTGTACTGCTCTTTCCTTTCAATCAATTAAAAAAGAATCCTATTCTTTTACCTCTGTGACTGCCTAACTTTAACAGCTCAGCCTTGTGAACTGAGTTTTAAAAATGTTATAAATCTGAAACCTGTTGTTTGTTGTTTCACCGGGCCTTATTGTCACTCATAGTTCTTTGTACACTAGTTATTATTAAATTTGAAACAATTAATTCATATGTACCTTTGTAACAATTGATCATTCAGCACAATAAATATGAACTACCCATTGTACAGATAATTGACTACACTAAGCAGCCATAATAGCTACCCAGCTACTGTTTTTGATATAAGGGGTTGGGATTACAAACAGCTCTGATTGCAGCCTCCTCATGTTCATAGTAACTGAACATCAAATTAAGATCCAGTTCACTCATATGAGGAGGAAAGCACAGTTCTTCCTAACACACTTTATTATGACAAATACCTAGAAAATATCATGCTAACCTAGTGGGGGATATAAAGACATCGTAGAGGGATGATACAAAAGAAACCTCATGATAGATCCTTGAATCTATCTGGAGGTTTTATCAATATCGGTCCTGTTCATCCAGTCTTCTAAATATTTGTCCTGAAGAAAGCCAAGCAAACATGTTAGGAATGCTAGCCATGATTTTGAGTAAATTAGGGATTAATATAATTAGTATTTCTCTGAACACTGCCCACACCTTTTAAACAAGTTACTTTAGATACTGCATCAACTTTCATACTGATATTACTTAGCATCCATGCAGGGACTAGTGATGGTCTGCGTGCATCAACTATGGGACAGATTACAATGTCGTCCGGAAGCAGTCCAACTGAACAAGCTTTTAGAATGCTTTCTGAAGGACTTAGGTTTGGGGAGTCCAACCGACCAAATACGGTGTATCTGAACACCGTTTGGTCAGACTCCCATTGACTTCAATGGGAGCCTGTGTTCCGAATGAGAACACAGGCTCCCATTGAAAAAAAGGGTGCTAGGGGAAATTCTTGCACTCTGTGACAGGCCCCCCATCGTGCCTGCCACACTGTGCATGCATAAAAAGGGGGGACCCATGGCTAACCCCACGGGCCCGATTTGGAGTGCCGCGGGTGAAGGGGACCTGCTACAGGCCCCCAAAGACAGATTCCAACAGCCGTTTTGTGTCGGGCAGACCGAATCAGAATGGCTGTCCCAATTGGTCATCGTACTCGCTTGCTCGAAAACCGGGTCGTTAGAGCTGTACGATTTGGCTCAAAAAGGCTTGACCTGTCCAAATGCCTTTCGGAACTGGTTTAGACAGCCCGAATGGTTTCCGGACATTATAATCGATTGTCGGGAAATGTGTCAGAGTCAGTAGGAAACAAGACTTCTGAATTGGATTAGACAGAATTGGATTCCATTTGGAGCCTCTCCGAACGACATCTTACCCAACCCCTATGTCTCTAAACACTATAGGCGGTATAAAGTTTAAAGTTTATTTTTCTAAACATGTTCGCTCATATGAATAGACTGTCAGGCCCTGTTCAGGGTTTCACAGGGAAGGTTGAGGCTGCTAGTCTTCAACTGTGGTGGGTAGGGGGTCACTTAAGACTGATATCCTGGAGTCCACCTACTAAGGTTCTGTTTATTTGGTCAGGTACACCCTTTCTGTACTGGACTCTCATGGTAGTGAGGGGCAAGACTTGTCATGGAGGTAGTGTTGTGTAGCTCCTATAAAACTATACAGGATCTGCACGTTCGCACAGCAGACAATGTAGGATAGGTGTCAGACTGATTCTGAACACCCCCTCCGAAAATGTTGGCCACTTGTATCAGGTAGCTCACAGAGCCACTACAATCTCCTCTTCCCAAGGAGAGAATAGGTATTGGTAACCATCGAACATGACAACCCTGATCCCTCAGGACCATGGAAACAATATACCACTTTTTGCTCAGTCACTCGTGCTTACCGAGTCTGTTTTTGAGATATACACAGAATACACAGGCTGGGCGTTTTCAATAAGTATTTATTGAACAGTTGTTATCCTGGTGTAAAATAGATGAGCTGCAACAACCGTTAGACTGTAAAAGATATAAATGATTAGCAGTACTATGAAAGTAAACAGATGGTAAAGCTCTGCCATCTTGCAGTAATCATGAATACATGAAAAAAAGATGCGTACTCCTACAATACCTCCCTAACTAGATGTACCTACGTGTGGCTAGTATATGTGTAGGTGTTAAGCCAAGAATCCCTCTACGATAAAGTCAACCCCATTAACTGAAGTGAGAGACTGTGGGACCCCTCCCTGGTCTCGAGTTGGGCACCCTGTGAGGGATTTCAGACTACTGCTAGCTGGAGTATCTGCATGCAGGAACCTCAGCGTCTATGGTCAGTGTGCCAATGTGTCAGTCAGGAAGTCCTGTTCTCCTCTGTCTATCGTAGCAAGATGTGATGTTTATATACACATAGGTCTCCCTAGGGGTCCTACCTCGCTGTATTACCGTGTCGACCTTAGGATGACATTGGGCATGAACTACATACATAGATATTATAAGATATAATTCAGGAGATGGTAGTCCTGCTGCGCTTCCACGAATCCTCATGCATAATGTATGAGATTTCGAACTAGGGAAAACCTGCGTTCTGAATGCAGTGTCCTATCTAGGTAAAAGGTCAGTCCCTGTAAACCGTTATAAGTATAATGTAGGGAAGAATATAGGTGAAGGGTTTCAAAGTTACCTAGGCCTATATCAGGGTACCTACATGGAATATAACACTAGTGTGAGAATCAGGGATTCAGACCTCAACACTCAATCACCTATAATACCATGAATACATGTAAATGAAATAGCAAATTAAATCAGACTCATGGGACAGACACAGTAGGGTACTGTCCAGCCCAGTACTTGTCTTAGTAAAAACAGATGCACTTTAATAATACAACAAAATGAAATAGTAGACACTTTTGATAAAGGTCCTGTCCCATTACAAAATTCTAGCATAGTGTACAGCTGCCCCAATACTACTATAACCTAACAGTAGAGGAAATCTTTTTAGCAATAATTGGTATAGGTATGAGATGTCCAGTGGGCTATTGTGAGCAATCTGTAAATGTGGGGCTAAACATATCAATTAAGTTTATATCTTGCAAAAGTGTTTAAACAGGCAAATTGTTATTCTCTTCAATGTGCAGCTCTAGTTTTATTGCAAGACACAGTCTTTCAACGTGGCATGTGCTTAGATGTCTGTCACATATTGCATAAGCACTGCAATTGCTGCTGTCCACCCATCACAGTCAACTGGGCAGCATCTCCATCAGGAAGCGCTGGGTTGCAGCTGTTCACCTCATAAATCTCACAGAGACACCTATTGCTACTTCACAGCTCAGATAGGCACCGATCACCCTTCAGATTGCAAAGTAGCTGTTCTGGGTGTAAATGTCCACTGTTATGTGAATTCCAGATACATGCTCTGACATTCCATATGTATGTCAAATGCGTGTATGTGCAGCGAGTATGTTGCAACAAAAAACTTTGTACAATGAGCATCTGAGTACTAGGACCAGTGGGATTTATTTGGGATAGTCTCTGCTTTAGCATGGTAGAAAATGAAGGGTAGATACTGCTTCCTCAGACAGTGGAAATTAATTGACTGCCATCTTTTGACTAGATGGTGGAGGTCCAAACACCAAAGTAAGGAGGATGGAAACACAAATAGACTTAGAAATTCATTGAGGATCTTTTTAGCAAAAGGCTGCTCATTGGTTCTTCTTGAGCACTTCAGTTTGGTTGGGGTAAGGTATGGGACTGCTGTTTCCTTTGTTCTGGGTGAGAAAGGTACTAGGAAGGGCATGCCCTTTTGACTCCCTGAATATTGTTTCAGCAAGGCTGATGAAAGTCAGACACAGAAAAGTCATGGCACCTGTTTTCATTACACTTTTTTGACGTTTTCATACTTGCTCTCTGCTGTGAGAGTCTCACATTTCACAAAGACTCTGTCTGAGGAACAGCTAGAAAATGACATGTGATCCAAGCCAAAATGATTCAAAAACCTTAGACAGTAGATCCATATCCACTAACTCAAGAATGTGTATATAAGTGGCATCCAAACCATATAAAGTTCTTTTAAGTTCCAATTTTCTCATATACCCAAGGATGGGATTGCTTCACATAGTACTTGAATGACTGCTGTATTTCCATGGCTGGTGTTTGAATGACAGACGGTCTTCCAAAAATGTAAGACATCATTGGAAGTATACACTTTCTGTTGGAGGAGCTGAGCCTAAAAGCCTACGATTCTTTCAGAGAGGAAAGAAGTGTGCCTGGCCCTGCAGGAGGAGAGACTGCCCAGGAGGAGAAGTCAAGCCTTATCCTGGCATGAGGAACAACCATTTGAAGCAGACAACAAAAGAAGTGACGCCAGGAGTGACCCTGTGTTAAAGTGTCCCCATCACCGTGAGTGGTTCTTGCTGTGAATTGCACCACGTCTTCGAATTGCCAAACATCATCATGTTGCTGATATACTGTGGTGTGCTAATTTGATTGGTGGTGCCATTCCTCATTACCTCTGATGTAGAAGCTCTGATCGTCTCAGAAGCCATAACTGGGAGAGACACCTTAAACTGCACCTACCATTCAAGCATCCATTCTACACCCGTCCTATGTTAATTGCTACTGTCAATGGAGAGTACTGCCTTGTGAGCTTGCTGTGATGATCCTGC
Source organism: Lissotriton helveticus (assembly GCF_964261635.1). Taxonomy (NCBI): domain Eukaryota; kingdom Metazoa; phylum Chordata; class Amphibia; order Caudata; family Salamandridae; genus Lissotriton; species Lissotriton helveticus. The sequence continues at coordinate 776,894,082 of NC_136063.1, read as the reverse complement.
CTAGAGATCAAGTTTTGAGTGAGGGCACTACAGCACCCTACTCTGCACAAAAACCTCTAAATCAAGAGTAGTCTCACTGAACATACCCTCTTGCACTACCAGAGCTGTAGCTATAATTACACAGGTACATTTGGAGCCTAAGGAAGAAGAGGAATTGTGCAACACAGTCTTAAGTCTTTTATTGAGTGAACCTGTTGCGTTTCTACCTGTGCACCTGCAGTAAATCTTTAGCAAGGGCAGGTTTCAACTAACTTATCAAATTGAATGGGAAAGACAGACAGACTGTGACCCGTTGATTTTCCACAACAGTCCTGGAGATAATCATTTTTCATAATTTTAATTCTATAGAGACTGCATGCATGAAAACAATTATTTGAAGGGGGATCTTGAACACCTGTCTTCAAAGATGGACATACACAAGAAAACCATGACCTAATTAAAAATACTTTATTTAACACATAGTGCCCTAGTTTAATGCAGAGTATATGAATAAAAGTAGTTGCAGGTAAGACAATTATGGTGAAACTCCCATGTGCCTAAGATGAACAAAAATTGATAAACATTGACAACATATAAGATGGCAATACTTAAATGCTATATTTCTAAGATGGAAAGTCCTTATTTCCAAGCCAATTTCTACAGTACCCCAAACATGCCAAGGACAGGAATTTCTCTTATTCCCCTAGCAAAACATACCTTTGCATAATTCTATGCAAAGTTTGCTTGGGAATTCAGGTCAATTGTCATTGTGTTATGGTTATGGTGTAGTTCTTTCAGCAAGCAGATAGCCAGGCCATAACCACCAATGCCCGACCTTCACACAGACTGTTTCTGAATTTGATACTGTTTCTGAATTCAATGCACCCTCTCGGAATAGTAACATTTCACTACTGTTAAAATGCTCATGTACAGATCTTACAAACCTTTATTTCAGCTGTTATGAGAGAAATAAGTATTGTGATTTATGATATAAGATGTAAAAAGAATTGTGAATTCTCATGTACATTTGTCTAAAACTATTGTATTTCTTTCTAAATATCATACTGTATGCATATATATAATATAAACTAGTGACACACTATCAACTTGTAATAAAATGCTATTAGGCCATGAATGCATGTAAATGATAGAGCAAACAAAATCATGCACTTTAAGATATATGCGTAAATGATAATATGTATGAATAAACAAATCAAATGAGGGTTTAAAACGAGGAAAAGGTCAAAGCACATGACATTACTAAACTTATTGGTCAAAACTCTAATATTTGAATCTTCTATCTTAACAGCTGATTACATTTGATTACATATATCAATGAGCACTGATATATGATTGAGCTAGACCACAGTCTTGAGCCTTTCTCATCTATGCAGTATGGTACAAAAGCACAAATCGAAAAACTACACACACATAAAAAAGCAGTGACAGATGGCTACACGCGGACCAGTCGTAGCAATCTTTTTCTCGTGGTTAACTTAGTTCATTCCATTCTGAAATTGATGTTATATCAGAAGGTGAGACTACAAAAATGTGCAGCTTTAAAGATTGTATCCAAGATTGGAGGTGATGATGACTGAGAAGCCATGCTAGTACCAGAAGAAACAGGAGAAGCAGTAGATGCAACTAGAACCAGTAAAACTGGTACATAGTGATGGGTAAAAAATAGTCAATGTGATAACTACATTAAATGTGAATTCTCTGTGCAACAAAAAGAAGTGCCTCTCCATTTGATGAATTATAACAAGACTGCAAGATACTTATTTTTTAGAGATTGTTTGCTGCCATTTATTGAGTCTACAAGGTAGCAAAAGAGCAGCCTTGTTAATCAGGGGCAAGACATTTTGTCAAATATGAGTGTTTGTAATGCTCAACTTATTTATGTTGGAGCACGTAATTGATCTTGGCCTTCCAACAAAGAGTGCATGTCTTCTTTAAAAAATCTAAAGCAGAAGAAGTGATGGGCAAGATGGATTAGAAACGGTCAGGGTCAGGAAACAGTTGCAAATGACTTTGAATGTGCTTTCAGCTTTCTTTATACGTTTATCAGATTCTCCTACTAATGAGCCATATCAATTGTTTGGATGAGTATACCAATTTAGCAAAAAGTATTTTTTCTCTGGGAGGATTTTGATTTAGACAACTCAAATACATTTAATTACTTATTTTCAACATTTTCATTTTCACTGACTTATGACTCGACAGGGACTGTCACTGCTGAGACAGCTTACCTAAAATATATGTACTCACTGTAACAAGAAAACGAGTATAATATCTATGGTCAGGTCTATTTAAGAAATGGTCTATAGCTCTAAATAATAGAATACACGCTTTTGGATTTGGGGAATACATTTTTGTCAATTGCTTTGGATCCTGTAAATAATAATACGGTCATTGATTAGCTCTACATTCAATATTAAAGTAGACAAAACAAACTCATGAAATGACATCACACTGCGATTTGAAGTTACATGTCAAAGGTTCCACTGCGAAAATTTTTATATTTGAGATTAGCCAGTTGACCTATAAATCTATAGATGATAATAATGATGAAAGCAGAAACGTTCTTGGAGACTCTTCAGTGTGGAGTTAAATATCCAAAAACCTGGACTTAAGAGAAGACTATTTGTCTAAAGACATTGAAGAGCAGAAGTGGTTTCCATCATGAAAGGTTTCAACATTTTTAATTAATCCATTAGGTCCTTCATATTGATTGGAAGGGTAGATTTTCGAGGAAAATCATGGTCTTTATTAAGTCTTTTATTACGCCACCAGGATTCTCCTTGCGTGAAACAGAGTGAACATTAGTGAGAAAACCATTCTTTGAAGAAATATTGATTCCCTCTCCCATCTTAGATGTGTATTATGCAATATAAAGAGAAATGCAACCAGCAACATTTTTGTTGGCTTTAGGACTATGGGCACTTTACCACTACTAACCCGTGCTAAAGTGCATGTGCTCTTTACTTAAAACATGGTAACAATGGCCTTATCACAATTTTCGTATTTAATTTGCTTATAAGTCTCTAGTAAAGTGCACTATAGGTGCCCAGGGCCTGTAAATGAAATGATAATAGTACCCTGCAGCTGGCTGATTATGTCACCCACTTCAGTAGTCCTTCAAACATGTCTCCGACCTCCCACTGCAGAGCCTGTATGTGCAGTTTTAAGCTGCCATGGCTACCTAAAATGGTATACCTCTTGCCAGGCTCAAACCTTCCCTTTTAATATGTAAGTCACCTCTAGTGTGGGCCCTGACAGGTCAAGTGCAGGGTGCAGTGTACTTAAAAAGTTGGACATGTACTTTTCCTTTTTACATGCCCAGTTAGTGAAGCACTCTTACATTTGTGTTTCACTACTGCAATGCCTATCTCTCTCATAGGTTAACATTGGGAATACCTTATTACATTTTATATGTGGATTTTCCCTTTGAGAAGAGATGGGACCAACACGTTTAGTGTCTCTTGAATCACAATTTAAAATCCTAGCTTATGATGAAGTAAGATTTTACATTGTAATTCTCATTTTTTTACATTTATTTATTTAGCATGTTTTATAAATTGTAAACATGACCCAAGGGTATCACAGCACTGTACATAAGACTGGCTGAACAGAAATATCAATAAAGACACAACGGGTTGTTGAAACAGATATCAAACTAATCCTCCGTCATTCCATTGTAAAGCACTGATCTACATTCTTCATGGTGGGTATTCTGCTGCACTTCTGAGAATATTCAGTTCCAGGTACCCAGGGGAGCAATGTTTGAGTGGGGTTCTCCTATAAAGGAAGTGCTTCTAACCAATCTAGTTATTGCTGAGATTGTGACACAGTTGCTCCCTAGGGAGAGGCACTCCGAAAGTCTATGAGGGGAATCTTTTCATTAGGATCGTTTTCACTTCTTTTTTGAAAAAAGTGGGGCAATGGGTTTGAACACACCTTAGGTGGTAAGGAGTTCCGAGTCCTTGGTGCCAATCCGGAGAAGGAGTGTGTGTCAGATTTTTGTTTTTTGAATCTTGGGGGTTCAGGCTTGATAGAGTTTGCACTTCTTTGGTAGCAGCCGCAGCCTGAGATTCTAATCTTTTCTACCAGGTAACTTGCGAGGCAAGCAATTTTCAGTTGGGCTCTGGCTTCAAGGAGAAGCCAGTATATATACTTAAGGGATAGGGTGATGTGGTAAATGCGTCTAGTGCCTGTTACCAGCCTTGCTCCTGCATTAAGTGACGTTTTTCAGTGGAACTGTTCTCACTCTGGGCAGAACTGAGCCGCATCCTAGTCTGGAGACCACTAATGAGTGCATTGCTTGTTTGAAGTCTGGCAGTGGCAGAAATTAATTTCTTCAATATCTGAGTTGGAATGACACACTGCGCATATTAGCACTGATGTGAGTTATCATGTTTAGATTCTTGTCTAGTGTTATTTCAAGGGATTTTGATGCGTCAATCATGGTAGGTTTGCAGTTGAGTGTGTCTAGGTGTTTGAGCCAATCTTGGATGAGTGTTGAGCTGTTTTAAGGGGAGAAAAGAAGGAATTCTGTTTTAGGAGAGTTCAGCTTGAGGTTGTATTGAGATAGCCAGGAATGAGTTTTCACTAGAGGGTCATTCAGTGGAATGCTGTCATCTATGGAGTCTATTTTTAAGTATAGATGTGTATCATCTGCGTACATGTGGTATGCAATGATCGATTGTTTGAGGATTTCCATTAGTGGTTCCATATATAGGTTAAAGAGTGTGGGGGAAATGGTCGACCCTTGAGCGAATCCGCACCTCACTGTTGTGGAATCAGAGAAGGAGTTACCTAGTTTGATACTTTGTGAGTGATTCTGCAGAAAGGATGCAAACCATGAGAGCCCTTTCCCAAACAACCCCATTCTGTTTTCTAGTACTTTCAGCAGGATGTTGTGACTGACTGTGTCAAATGCCAATGAGAAGTCTAGGAGAATGTGTAGGCAAGATTAGTTCACTATTATCTTAAGGGTGTCATCCATTATGTGAACAGTGGCTGATTCAGTGCTGTGTCCTGTTCTCAATCCGGATTGACATTTGTTGAGTAGGTTGAATTGGTCAATATTCTGGCTCAGGTGGTTGTGCACACATTTTAGAGCAATTTTGCTGGAAACTGGATGTTTTATGTGAGAAGTTGGCCTGGCATATGCTGTTTACTATTCTAGTGGGCACCTTGAACCAGTCCAAACGACACTTATTGATGGTAGGTTACAGACAACCTTTATAGAAAGCTATCCTAGTCAAGTGGCAGGCGCCTGCCTCCACGTGGTGGGGCTACTGCGACGCGTCTTTCCATTTCTGCCAGACAATCACAGAAAAACTCTCATACAAACTCTTATAACAAGCAGAATGGATTACTGCAACGGACTATACTTATCAGCAAATGAGGAACAGTTGGATAAACTTCAGGTTGTCCAAAATATGGCAGCTAGACTGGCTCTCAATGCCCCTCCCAGAACACCTTCCCGTCCTCTGCTGCGCCAACTCCATTGGTTGCCAATAAAGCAGCGCATCAAATTTAAAATCTGTAGTATGATACATAAATGCCTGTTTGGAACTAGCCCCAAATATCTAAAAGAAAAATTTGTCCCATACATTCCCGGACGTACACTACGTTCAAGCAATCATCAGCTGCTACAGGTCCCAAAAATAAGAAGAGCTAGACAAGGCGGCCGAGCCCTGTCTTATAAAGGACCTATCCTTTGGAACTCCCTACCCACTGAACTGAAACTGATCAGTAATCTTGAACCTTTCAGGAAAAAACTTAAAACTTATCTCTTTACCCTGTCATAAATTACTCAAACTTCCCCCACAGCATGAATCATATAATACACTGTCCAGCTTTAAGCAACAGCGCAGAGATATCCCTTCGGGAATTGACTCAGGCGCTTAAAAATAAATAAATAAATAGCTGTGGAGAGCAGCCTTCAGGCTACGTCTTGGAGGAATGTGAAGCAGCTTGTTGTACCAGTCTATAATCTTGTGAATGACCAAATGAAAGGAGAACCACACCAGGTATATATACAAAAAATATGTATTTATTCTAAACACATCCCACTAGTCTGTTTATGAGGATAGAGGCAAAAGTACATTCAGTAAACTTAATAACACACGGTAAATTAGCACAATATTCGTTGAGCCCTGTGGGCGTACCATAAGATATATTAAGTAAGTGGTATAAGAATCACAACTTGCATTTCTACAAGGCCTAGAGCCTGTAGAACCACTGGGTCCACCAGAAACCATCCAAGGTAGTGACACAGGGGATCCACGGGTGGACACGTGCAGTGTCTAAACACAGCCGACAATCACCATAAACTTCTATGGGGAACGTTGCGGTTGGAAATTTAAAGATAAAGGACACTTAGAGGAGGACTTTGAGCAAACCCCTTTACACTTAAGGGGTTCTAGAGCTAACACCCATGGGAGCAATGGAGTACTCAAGTTACCTCACCCAGGGAAGCCGGGTGCATAGGTGTCTTTTGGTGTCGGGTTTCGTCGTCGTTCTCAAAGGCGATCTGCTTCAAGGTGCTAGTGCTGAAGTGGAAAGTGTCCGGAGTGATCCAAGCCTGGATTGAAGATGAGACGAACCTGAGCAGAGGGGGCAGAGTCTGGGTCACTAGCCAGTGACTTGGGGCACGATAGTTGAATGCCCACAGATGTCGGGTGATTTCAGGTGAAAGAGGTGAAGCTTGACTCTTCATCCACGAGGACCAGGAGATGTCAACAACAACCAGATGCTGGATTTGAGCTGTCCCATAAAGGATGCCGAGGGCTGCGGTGTCGGTGCCCAGATTGGACCCAACAAGCCTGTGCAACAGCAACCCACACAGGAATCAAAGAACTGCTTCGGTGTGGACCAGCAAGATCCAAGGGACTCACCACTTGGTAGGGAGTCAGGGCACGTCCGGAGCAATCAGGGCAGCCAATGGAAGGAGTTGCCTTCGTGGGGACCCACCAGTCGCAAAGGAGCCTTGGGTGGAAATACAAGAAGTCAGCTCACGGAACACTAGTGGACTGTAGGCCCACAATATTCAGTGCAGATCGTGCTTGGGGCTTGGGCGACAAGTCACCCAAAGCACAACTTCAAGGGATTCTGAGAAGTCAATGCATTAGCAAATGTCCAGAGGTTCTTGTTCCACGTCACTCGTGAGGGCTGCGGGTCTCAGCTTTGCTGGGGGCTCGGGTTGGCCTCTGTGAAGTCTGGAAATCCTCTTCCTGGGCTGAAACATTTTCGGAGTTTGGCAGGAGTTTTGGAGATGCAGACTGTCAAATGCTTTGTTGGTACCCGCTTGAGCAGGAGAGTCACTCCTTGACCCCAAGGGAGTTTCTTCCGTCCTCTAGTCTTTAGTAGAGCGTCAAAGTTCCAGGATTCAGTTTCAGAGTTTCATCCAGGTGTAATCTAAAGCCCTGTTTCCAGGGGTCCCTTACTCATACTAAGAAAAGGGGCTGGACATACTCTGGGGACCCACCTATGGTATGGTCTGGAAAGAGGGGTGGTTACACCCATTTCCCTTTGTCCAGTTTTGCGCCAGAGCAGGGGCTGGTAGCCCCTGCAACTGGTGTGAACTGGACTATGCACAGAGACACCAAATGTGCCCCCAGTGCAGACTTCAAAGCACTCTCAGAGCGCACCCGCCCAGCCCCAATACACTAAAGCCTGTTTGAGAGGTGGTTATACCTCCCTGTGACAGGAAACCTATTGTCCAGGCCTCCCCTGCCGGAATTTCAGTCAGCAGCAGGAGGCCAGACTCATGTCTGTGGCTGCAGCAGGCCTTTTGTGATGCCAGGGCTCTTTAAAACTATTACCGGGCAGACCGGTGTGTACAGTCTCCCCCTCTAGAAGGGTGGAATTCTACCCCCGCCGCCAGAACTGGTGGGGCGTACGATTATAAAGTGTTTGACACCAAACACGACATGGTTCCATGCAGCCATTACAAAGTTAGCATTTACCGCAAGGTTATAATCAACTTAAGAGTATATGGTCTGGCTGCGTCACAGAACAGCCTCAGAGAATAGGCTCCGAAAGCTGCAGAGAGGCCCCGCTCATGAATGGGCACCCTCTCACACAAAACCAAGGATTCTGCCTTCAGGATTGATAAGGCCTGCCATAGGAGTGACTGATAGGTTTTTATGTGTCAGTGATTAAAGGTAGATATAGGTAACCTATATCTTAGCAAGGGGCGCATGCAGCACCTTACCCAGGTTGCATTAGCAGTCCTGTGATGTCATTTTTGGAAGGCTTCCCAGGGCTGGCATAATATATACTTCAGCCCCTGGTAGGCCTCTGGGGTACCTATACCCTTAGTACCTAGTGTACCATATACTAGGAACTCACAAGTGTAACCCAGAAACCATACCAGATTGTCTGGAAACTATTGGGATAAGAGACTCTGCCTTGGCTTTGTCAAGCTCTTTCCTTACCGACAGAAAACAATTAGTCTATTTGGGAGACTATGGGGGTCATTAGGATCGCGGACGGACTTGCGTCCGTCCGCGACCCCAGAGCAGGAGGGAACCTCCGCATGGCATGCGGAGTTCCCTCCTGTGCAATTAGGATGTGACCGCAAGGGTTGCGGTCACATCCTCTATTTTTAACATTGCGGCGGGTGGAGCTTCAAGCTGCACCCGCCGCAATGTTAAAAATGCACGCATTGCATTTGCATGCAGTAAGAGGCAGGCACCGCGCGGTGCCTGCCGCTTTCTGCATGCAAATGCAGGGGGGTACCATAGGTACCCCCCATGTGCACCCCCCACCCCCCCCTTCACCTAGGGGGCCCGCAACGGGCCCCCGCAGTGAAGTTCCGTATGTTTTTCCACGGCGGAAAACCCGCCGCGGAAAGGCATACTTTACAGGCCATCCTAATATGGTGGACGGTGTCTGACAGACACCATCACCATATTAGAGCTTTTCCGCCGCGGTTGTAAGCCAGCCGCGGCGGAAAAGCTGCGGACGGAAACCAGGACCCACCAGCCATCCTAATGTGGCGGTGGGTCTTTGGTCAGTCCGCTGCGGTTTTCCGCATCCTCTGGGCCGGCGGTGCCTTCCGCCGGCCCCGAGGATGCGGAAAAACCGCGATCCTAATCGACCCCTATGTCTCCAAACCCTTCTCTCTTCCTTATGGAGTTCCACACGGGTCTTCCTTAAGCTATACACTATTCAATGTGTATGTTAGACCACTGGCAAAACTGATCTGTTCCTTTGGCCTTTCTATAGTTTCGTATGCGGACGATACACAGATTGCAGTCTCGATCTCAAGTGACATCATCAAGGTAGAAAAATGTTTTAACAACTGTTTGCTGAAGATAGGCAGATTGATGAAAAACAACATACTTAAACTTAAGTCAGGCGAAATCGAGGTTCTTCTGTTTGGAAATGATATCTCCTTTTGGTCCTCTACATGGTGGCCACAGGATTTTTACCCTCTCCCTTTCCATGCCAGAAAGGTTAAGATATTGGGAGTTATTTTTGGTGACAAGCTAAAGTTTACCGATCAATTCAATCAAGTAACCTTCACTTGCTTCTTTCTCCTAAGAACTTTGAGAAATATCTTCCAGTTTATCCATTTTGACCTTTGAAAAAACAGTAATAGTTGCCCCAATAATGCCCAGAATAGATTGCCATACAACAATGATTACTAAACGAACTAGTTTTTACAAAATGCAGCCACCTATCTCCTCCTAAAGATCCCAACATTTCATTCAGTCTTATAAGCCGGGGATGATCCTCATTGGCTACCAGTCAAAAAATTAGTAGCCTTTAAAGCCTTTTGCAAAGCTTATAAAGCTCGTCATGACTCTGGCTCAGATTATCTAAGGACTGGAGGAGATTCACACGGTACATTCCTAAAAACTTTGTGGTCTGCATTGACCAAGAACATTGTGATTCCCGCATCCACAAAAGTTTCTTTGGGTTGGTAGAAGCTTCTTCTCATTCACCTGCAAACTATGGAATAGTTTACCATTGGATCTTAATTAAACTTCAATTCAATATAATTTTATTTAGGAAATCGCTCATATCTTCTCTGTTTTTGGATTCACAATTCCAATAGGCTTACATTCGGGTTGAGAGTACCTGCTAGTGCCAAGGCAACTTTTTGGTATATGCATGCCCTATAAATTACTCATTCATTCATTCATTCAGTGCCCGTCTTTTTTAAGGCACTATTGCACACACTTCAGACAAAGATTATTAATGTGTTATCTAAAGGCCATCATAGGTCCCTTTAAAGGAACCCTCATATAGAGCTTTCAGAGGAGCAGTAGTTATGTGGAACTGATAGGCACCTCATGCATATAGTTCAGAGAAGCAGCAGTTATGTGGCAATGACAGGCCATATTACATAAGTACCCCAAGAGCACAATGGGCGTTGGCGCCCACTTTGCCGCCACCGGGGCACAGTTGTAATACAGAAGGGGCCGCAGACACTTGTGCAGCCCCTTCTGTAATACCGATAGCGCTGGTGCACAGAAAGCACCAGCGATATCTTCAGGGGGCATTTCCTCATTTGCCTGGGGGTGTGTCCCATGCAAACATGAAAATCCCTTTGCCTCTATGCCCATGCCTTATTACAAATGTGCTTGCAGAGGCAAAGAAGCTCTAAGGAGGCACACGTTTGCAGCTACCCTGGGGGCAGTAGATTCCATGTATTAGGGCACACTTTCCCTCTTTCCTCCTGGAGCTCCTTTTTTTGGTGCACAGGGTGCAAACAGGGAAAGTGATCCCTTTACATATTAGGGCACCAGATGTCTCTCTTACAGCATTCTCACGCACACAATTCAGAGACTTGCTAGGTACCGTACAATGTGGTGTTTGGAGCATTACATTCTGTCTTAACTTTGTTTTTCAGAGAGTAAATGTATTGCATTAATGAAAACGGAAATCTGGCCAATGTAGCATATTCCATTCTGTTTGTGACATTTGCAGCCAATGTTCTGTATCACAAGGATACACTCGTATTTTCAAGCCTTAGTAAAATGGTGTTTGAAAGTATTTCTACAGACAAGTCAAGACTTTCCCAAGAATGTTAAATTGTTGGTCCAGCATAGTTAGACTTGTTCAAGATGTCCTGGGCACCTAGCTGTCTAAGCAGAATCTCACACGATGTAGCAATATTTGTTCTAGTACAGGTAGTCTTTTTTGTTCTAGTTCAGGTAGTAATAGTTGTTCTAGTAAAGTTAGTAATATTTGTTCTAGTGTTATACCTTGTTCTCTCACACTATCTCCGTTCTTCTCATACCCATCAGAAATCCCACCATACTGAGTTCCTGATAGCCCTCTAACATAGGATAAAAAGCATTCTTGACATCTTTTTAGTTATCTCGTCAACATAAAAACATACACATACAGGTTGTATCAGCTGAATGTTATTTCCAAATATTTCAATTTCAAAGTCCTTCTAAACAAGACCAGATACAAAACCGTCACTTGTGGCATTGACAAAGTTTGTAAACGCATTTCCACATTCTCACCTAAACTATTAAAATACAATACCAGGTTCACAAACCACTGACTGGGAACTCTAACCAAACACTTTTAACCAGTCTCTGTTAACCAAAACATTATGTCCTACGAGTATCCCATCTACAATGACGTGAAATGCCAAAATCGCTGAGGACTATAAATGAATTGTTCTATATGATAGAGCACCTTGAAACAAATGTGGTAAAAAGTCTAATGTAGAAATATAGCGGCTGATATGGGGTCCATGCCCCTCTCATTATGCCCAAAAACTCATTATATCCTTGCCAATTTGTATGCCTTGTTAGTTCCTGAGGCCCGTGAATCCTTGATGTGACTTGAAGCCTCCTCAGACGATCCTTGCACTTGCCAGGCTTCCCTGAAATCTTCCATGCAATCAGTCACAATTGACCTTCTAACACAAATCCATTAAATACCCTGACAGTGTTTCACATCAAATATAGGAATACTTGCAACAGTGCTGTATCCTCTACCACCATCTATTTTATGTATGGAGCCATGGTTGAGACTTCCAAAATGGTGCTGCTACTACTATACCCAATCTTTTGTGCTAATCTTCAACGAAACTCTTAGCTTCAAACCGAATGGTGTAAATGCATAGGCTAGTGTTCCCTTCTGCTCCAGCCCTGAATTCATCAACCTCTCTCACTTCCCTGGATCTGGTTTCCAAATATAAAACACATTTATACTGGTTGGTTTGACATTACCAGTAGCAATAGGGTCAAAATGTCAACACTAATAACAGTATCTGATTATTGAACCCATCACTTAGAGTTAGTCAGCCATAAAGACACGTCAAGGCACCAACCAAACTTACGATCCATTCACACAACTTCACGCATGCCACACAAAGCCATTCATACCACCTGCTACCGACCTAACCCACACACGACTCTCATCAAAAAAATGTTGCCATTCAAGGGCCCATCACATCCATATGCCGACTGGTCTAAAACACCATTCAGACTGCCAGTTAGCCAATCATCAGTCAACATATTATACAAACACACCTCTTTCAAACCAATATGCACATTTCACCAGCCAACAACCATACATTCTGCCACCCAACAACCACATTCTCCCAAACAGCTACACATTCCACCAGCCTACAGCCAAACATTCTATCAGCTGACAGTCACACTTCCCTCAACCAACTGCCACACTTTTCTCCATCCAACAGTCACACACTTGCCACTATACACATATGGTTGAGTTAATGGCTTAAACAGTTTCATCTCAACCTTGAACATCTGCTTCTATCTACACAAGATCACTATGAAAACAGATCTAGGTTATGGTTTGTTTTCCTGTTTATGTCCATCTCACCCATGATCTAATATTGTGAGGGTCCCAGGTGCACCTTCACTAAAGCCTCACCGTGGAAGCTGGATTAGGCTCAGAGAGACTATTCTTTCATGTGCCTTCATTACATTAACCCCTTCGATGCTGATGATGGAGCGGTTCCGTCATCAGCATCGGTTGGGCTGTGCTGATGACGGAACCGCTCCGTCATCAGTACAGCCCTCGGGGGGAGCGCTCCCCCCCCCTGGGGCACCGATCGTGGTGGCAGTAGTGGGGGTGGCAGCGGAAGACTTTGCGCTGCTCCCCCCGCCCCCCCTTGCACTTCCTGGTGACGTCAGCGCGCTGTTGCGCACGCCGACGTCATCAGGAAGTGCTAGACGCAGTGGAAGCCATTTGCTTCCAGCGCGTCGAGCAGGTAGGTCTGTTTCCTGCTCTCCGGTGGGGTGGGGGGCCATTTCTCGGTGCCTTGAGGCATCAGGGGGGAGGAAACACTGTTTCCTCTCCCCTGATGTCCCAATGCAGGGCATTCCTGGTTCAGGATCGCGCACAGCGTCGCAATCCTGCACCAGGAATGCCCCACTACACACCAGGGATGTTTTCTTTCAGAAAAGGAAGCGGCCCCTTGGGAAAGGGTCGCTTCCAGGGGCACAAAAATGCAATTCAGACTAGATCGCTCGATTTAGCGAGCGATCTCGACCCAGGGGGGGCAGAAAAGCCCACTGGACACCAGGGATTATTTATTTCGATTTTTCTGCCCCCCCCGGGGGCAGATCGACCATTTTATTCGGGAATCTGGACCCAGGGGGGGGCAGGAAAGCCCACTAGACACCAGGGATTGTGTTTTTATTAGTAAAGGAAGCGACCCCTTGGGCAAGGGTCGCTTCCAGGGCCTTAAAAATTTAGTGTAGACTTTTTTGCCCCCCCTGGGGGCAGATCGCCCATGTTAGCGCGTGATCTGGACCCAGGGGGGGGCAGAAAAGCCCACTAGACACCAGGGATTTGTTTATAATTGTAAAGGAAGCGACCCCTTGGGGAAGGATCGCTTCCTAGTGGCCCATAATTTTTTTTAGACTTGTCTCAGCCGTTTTTTGGGCCGCATCTGGACCCAGGGGGGGTAGAAAAGCCCACTAGACACCAGGGATTTTATTATATTTATAAAGGAAGTGACCCCTTGGGCAAGGGTCGCTTCCTGGGGGGCATTATAAATATTGTAGACTGTTCTACCCCCCCTGGGGGCAGATCGGCTGTTGTTTTTTACCGTTTCTGGACCCAGGGGGTGATAGAAAAGCCCACTAGACTCCGGGTTTTTTTTTTTTATAGGGAGCGACCCCTTGGCCAAAGGTTGCTTCCTTGGGCCCATTTGTTTTCAAAAGTATGTTCTGCTGTGTCTTTATTTGGCCTCTCTGCCCTCCGTAGGGTTGCTTCCAGGGGGCCCACGTTTATAATGATTTATAATCTCCCCCCTTGGGGACAGACACCCCATTTGTGACATACCCTGTGACATAGCCTGTTGTAATGTGTGTTATTTTTGTTTCTTCTAATGTGTATTTTGTTTTTTTTTTCTCTTTAGATTGTTGCAGTGTGCGGTTCAGTTACTGGTGGTTCTGTTGTTCTGCTGTTTCTGTAGTTGCATGTGTTTGGTAAGAGACCTCTTTTTTGTTCAATTGTAATGTCATTGTTTATTTTGCAAAGTGTGTAGTAATACGAGTATGTTTGTCCCTTATTGTGATTGTTGTAATGTGTTGCTTTTCCTTCCGGATGGTGTCAATGGTCTGGTTTGTATCAGGTATGAAAGGTGCGTGAATGGCCTGTAAAACGGTTGGTGCCTTGTCGTGGCTTTACAGCTCACGAGTTGCGAGTCACTGGTTCGGTTTTTATGCATTTATTTATTGACAGAGCATTTCATTTTTTTGAAATATCATGTTAATAACATTTTATGTACTGAACCATCACTCGCCCTCGTGCCAAATCCAACCTGTATGTTTATGTCTTTGAGGAATACATAGCCGTGCTTGAATCTTTGACTTTTGAGTAACTCTGTTATGGTGTATATTATAGCTATAAATAACTTTCTAAATTTAGATATTATTGTTAAATCATGGTAGTATATGGTCATGTCTTTCTGGTGAATTCTATTGTTGTTTTTTGTCCACAATCTCTTGCAAACTTGAAATTTTCTGTCACAATTTCCATGCGATATTGTCACCAGAATCGCAAGTTCTCCAATTGAAAACTTAATCCATTCAAAACAATTTGGTTTCGCAAGTGGGTTCCCATGAGTTTTTGGTCCAGGGCTTGGCGGGCATCTTTGGAAACTACCAAACCCAAACAGTTCTGAAAACTAGACACCCGGTCGAGTCCAGGGAGGTATGGCATGCGTGGGTCCCCCAATGTTTTCCTAAACAGAAATCCCTGCAAACCTTAAATTTAGGTTAAAAAACTGACTTTTTCATACATTTTTTGGTGGGATCTCCCTGCCGGCACAAATGTCCTACCACCCAGCATTCCCCTTGATCTCCCGAGTAAAATGATACCTCACTTGTGTGGGTGGGCCAAAGGCCTGTCACTAAGGTGGGGTGCTTAATTTGTCAAACCTAAAAACTAAATGTTTTAAAAATTCATTTTTAGCCTGTTCTTCTTTGGTGCACCCACACAAGTGAGGTATCATCTTACTCGGCATAACAAGGGGAACGCTAGGTTGTAGGACCTTTTTGCCCGCACGTAGATCCCACGCAAAAAAAATTGGAAAAGTGTTTTTTTTACCTAATTTTAAGGTTTGCAAGGACTTCTGGGTAGGAATACATTGGGGGACCCACGCATGCCATACCTCCCTGGACTCCCCCGTGTGTCTAGTTTTCAGAACTGTTTGGGTTTGGTAGTTTCAAAAGATGGCCACTGAGCCCCGGGCCAAAAACTCAGGTGCCCCCCCAAAAGAATCAAGGTAGTTTTGCTATAGGGTATTTTAAATTCATCACCGTACGATTTGAACCTTTTCCTGTTGCCGCCACTATGCCTACCCACGCAAGTGAGGTACCATTTTTTTCGGGAGACCTGGGGGAACGCTGGGTGGGTGGAAATTTGTTGATCCACGCAGATTCCTGAACTTTCCACCACAGAAATGAGAGGAAAATGTGTTTTTTTTGTCAAATTCTTAGCTTTGCAAGGGATTCTGGGTAACAAAACCTGGTGGTAGGCAGTGGAGTCACCCCATCCTGAATTCCCCTGGGTGTCTAGTTTTAAAAAATGTATAGGTGTGCTAGGTTTCACTCGGTGCTGGCAGAGCTAGGGCTCAAAAACAAAAGATAGTCTCTTTGTCCAAAAAGGGCAAGATTTCACTGGGAAATTGAGGTGTGACCATGTTGTGTTTTGCGCTGTTTCCTGTCGCAGCCACTATGCCTACCCACGCAAGTGAGGTACCATTTTTTTTGAGAGACCTGGGGGAACGCTGGGTGGGTGGAAATTTGTTGATCCACGCAGATTCCAGAACTTTCCTCCACAGAAATGTGAGGAAAAGTTTTTTTTTAGTCAATTTCTTAGATTTGCAAGGGATTCTGGGTAACAAAACCTGGTGGTAGGCAGTCGAGTCACCCCATATTGAATTCCCCTGGGTGTTTAGTTTTCACAAATGTATAGGTTTGCTAGGTTTCCCTAGGTGCTGGCAGAGTTAGGGCTCAAAAACAAAAGGTAGTCTCTTTGTCCAAAAAGGGCAAGATTTCACTGGGAAATTGAGGTGCGACCACGTTGCGTTTTGCGCTGTTTCATGTCGCAGCCACTATGCCTACCCACGCAAGTGAGGTACCATTTTTTTCGGGAGACCTAGGGGAACGCTGGGTGGGTGGAAATTTGTTGATCCACGCAGATTCCAGAACTTTGCACCACAGAAATGTGGGGAAAATGTGTTTTCTTTGTCAATTTCTTAGCTTTGCAAGGGATTCTCGGTAACAAAACCTGGTGGTAGGCAGTCGAGTCCCCCCATCCTGAATTTACCTGGGTGTCTAGTTTTCAAAAATGTATAGGTTTGCTAGGTTTCCCTAGCTGCTGGCAGAGCTAGGGCTCAAAAACAAAAGGTAGTCTCTTTGTCCAAAAAGGGCAAGATTTCACTGGGAAATTGAGATGCGACCACATTGCGTTTTGCGCTGTTTCATGTCGCAGCCACTATGCTTACCCACGCAAGTGAGGTCCCATTTTTTTTGGGAGACCTGGGGGAACGCTGGGTGGGTGGAAATTTGTTGATCAATGCAGATTCCAGAACTTTCCAGCACAGAAATGTGAGGAAAATGTGTTTTTTTTGTCAAATTCTTAGCTTTGCAAGGGATTCTGGGTAACAAAACCTGGTGGTAGGCAGTCGAGTCACCCCATCCTGACTTACCCTGGGTGTCTACATTTCAAAAATGTATATGTTTGCTAGGTTTCCCTAGGTGCCGGCAGAGCTAGGGTGCAAAAACTACAGGTAGGCACTTTGCCATAAAAGGGTAAATTTTTAACTGCAAAATTGAGGTGTGACCACGTTGCATTTTGCGCCGTTTCCTGCCGCAGGCACAAGGCCGACCAACACAAGTGAGGTACCATTTTTATCGGGAGACTTAGCGTAATTCAGATTTGTAAATCAACTGTTATTACCAATTGAGTTTTTATGCATTTCTCCCTTCCCAATGAAAGACATTGTGTAAATAAAAATTATTTTTAAAAAATGACCAATAATTCTCATGCTAGTATGAGTATTCCCAATTTTGAAAATGTGCAATTATATACTGTTTCTAGACTCTATATTTTGTACCCAATTCAGAAATGCATAGGTGTCTTTCATACCGATGTTTTCACATATACATTTTTCAAGAATAAGTGCTCTATACCCAGTAAATAAAAAAAATCATTGCAAGTTGCTGCTCAGTTTTTGGATCTGGGTTCGTCGGGTTCTTGGAGAAACTACAAGTCCTATATATCCCCATAACCAGGAAGGTCTAACAAATGTAATGGTACATTGCTTTCCAAGAGCTGACAAAATTACAAGAAGTTATAGGTGAAAGCATTGAGACAAAAGGCAGATTTTTCAACAAATTTTCAATTATTCCAATATTTAACTGTTAGTTTCTATAAAGAAACCTTCATGGATTTAGACAAATGACCCTATTTTGCATTCAGAATGTTGTCTACTTTTCGAAAATGTATAGCGTTCCAGGATCCCTTATTGCTTTTGAACTCATTTCTACCATTAACTGGAAGGAGGGTAAAAGCTCTAAAAAAAGCAAAAATAGGCTATGTCCCAGAAAAATGCCAAAACTGTGTGAAAAATGTTGGTTCGCTGACAAAAGACTGTCATTCCCTAAAAGCTGAGAAAATGGAAATTTCAGCCCCACAAACCCTTTTTTGATACCATTTGCAGGGAAAAACCCAGAGGATTTCATTTGCAGCCCGTTTTTCCCATTTTTCTGGAAAAAAAAAACATTTCACTATATTTTGGTTAATTTCTGGGACCCCTCCAAGGGAATCCACAAACCCTGGGCACCTTTAGAATCCACATGATGTTGGAAGAAAAGGACACAAATTTGGCGTGGATACCTTATGTGGTCAAAAAGTTACAGGGGCCTAAGTGCGCACTACCCCAAATCGCCAAAAAAAGGCTTAGCACAGGAGGGGAAAAGGCCTAGCAGCGAAGGGGTTACATCCAACTCCTTCAAGTCGGTGGAAGTAAGTTGGGGGTTGTCTGGGGATGCATTTGTGTACTATCCCTTGTCAGTATCAGCAACGCTACCTTTGAAAATGGGGCTGGACATTCTGGGGCAGACTAAACTAAGGGCCTAATTTAGATTTCCGCAGACGTGCTACTCTGGTCTTGATTTAGATGAAAGCACATGGGTTACTACGTCACAACAGTGACGGACACTCCATCCACCGAAATATAAATCCCATTATCTCCTATGAGATGTAAATTTAGGGCTCCCGGTTTATGGTATTTATTTTTTCACCATTTCCGTCTGTATTTATCCATATTTATTTTTTGGTCATTTTTTCTGTATTTATCCACATTTATTTTTGTTGCAAGTAAATGACGTTGCTGGAGCTAGTATTTGTTCACATTTATGCGAAAGGGGCTATGTAGAGATTGTAATACCTGCACACACCTAGAAGGTTACCAAACAAAATTGAAAACACTGGCAGACATAACATTCTATTTTAAACAAAAAGTGTGCATTTATTGAACTGACATCTGAGGCAGATTACGCAAGTATCGTTAAACAGCTCGTTCTAAGAGGGAGTGATGTTGGATGCAGCCTCTCTTTTGACAATGTTTGAAATAATTGTTATTCAGATGGCAGCAAACACGCACTGTGGTACAAAATCTCTCCTGAAAGTTACCTGCAACCTTTGTGATGCAGAGAGCAAGCGCAACGTTAATGAGTAAGATTAGAAAAGGAATGAAGAATGCATGAAAGCATGGGAAATTACTTTTGCAAGGGCAACATCAAGAAAGGAAAGAGACTGCGATCCACAACTCTCGGCGGAGATGGCAAATAGCATAGAATTAGCTGGCATTCCACATGTAAACATTTAAAAAAAATAAAAAAGATTGTGTGTTTTCTTTAAACGGGGTCTCCATACAGTCTGTACACTGGCAGTATGTTAATTTTTTAATTTCTCAAAGCCTGCCACCTGCAGTTGAGCACAACACTACCTGCTAACAGTCCTCTCTGCCTTGCCACCACTGATTGTATTCACAGGCTACCTTAGTTGCGCTGACCCCAGCAGGCCCCGCCAGATGATGCCTAAAATTCTATCAGTGAGGCGGCCTCCTAATGCACCCATTAACACCTCGTGCGAGGCTATACAGCATTACTAGAATGGACACAGTGCTGCTTTTACTTGCATTCCTTACAGCGTTCCCCACTCCTTTAACATGCAACATCTACTACCACCTGCTGCTTTGTGCTTCTACCTTAGCAGTTCTCTTAAAGGGGCTTAAGTGATGTAGATTAGTAAAAGGAGCGTGGCGTGGTAACCCCCTGCAGGAGTGAGGCTGCGACGCACTGTTTGTCAGTATTTTCCCGTTTCTAAGTTATAAATACAGACAAAGGAAAAACAGTTTCCCGTCTGTATTTATATGTAAATATCCGTTTAAACGGAAAACCGGGAGTCTTATTTATATTTCAGCTGACGGGATATCTGTCACCGTTGTGACAGAGTAACCTGTCTGCCAATATTTAAATCAGGCCCTCTGTCACAAACATGACTGATATCCCGTCTACTGAACTACAAGTGCAATAAATCCTATGGCATTTGTAATTATAGCAGACCGGATATCCGTCATGTTTGTGATGAAGTATCCCGTACGTCTAAATCTAAGTCAGGCCCTCAATCCCTAAAGAGCACTTTTAAAATGACTAAGGGCCTGATTTACATTTAGGCAGGCGGATGCTCAGTCACAATGGTGTTGGATAGTTATCCACTGAATTATAAATCCCATACAATATTATGGGATTTATATTTCAGCGGATGGGATATCCGGCACCGTTGTGTCAGTGTAACCTGTCTGCTGAAATCTAAATCAGGCCCTAAGAACCTTTGGGTTCAGTGAACAGGGTAATCAGTCAAACTATGAGGCATATCCTGTTGACCATTATGGGCAGTGCTCTCACTGAAATGCACTTATAATATGGTAGACAAAAATTCACCCACATTTATAATGGGAGATGAAGGTGGCAAGCAGAAAAAAGCATGACCCATGTGCACCGTTTTAATGGAGTCAGTAAATGCATGGTGGCTCAAATATAACTTAAAAAAGTTGTGGATTAGAGTTGTTTAAAAATTAAATGGACTAATTACCAAGGCTACACAGCTACTTATTTAAAGGCCCATTGAAGGTTATGTATCCATCACTAGTCATTTGGAGCAGCTAGTAACTCCTAACCTATGTGGACTACTTTAGTTAGTTTCCCAGAACTGTACTTTTGTGTAACACAAAGTGAAGCAAGTTGGCAAGCACAGGCCAAGTTGAGATGGGCACTAGGGACAATAATATCTACTGTCCTGCCTTGTTCCTTCCAAAGCACAAACTCTGCATCAGTGATATTGGTGACTCTTTTGCTCTGTTACATGAATGCATTCAGCAAAGTGCTGATCCTGCAGCCTTGCAACATCCTTCCCAAGCAGTAAGGCTTTCAATAACATACAACTGAAAGTCAAGAAAGGACCTCAGTCTTCCTGTGGTGGTCTGCCGATAGAAAACATGGCCATGGTATGTTTCCAACTGAACCAGGTGAGTAGCCAACTTCTTTTACCATGTGCTAGTTTTATGACTCATCGTTTGGATGCACTCCACCCAATGTACTTTTTGTAATAAAGTATACAGGTAGGCTTGTGGACTTCTGCCATCCCCTAAACTGTAATGGGAGATGTGCTTTTATTGTGAACGCATATAATTCTCGCCTGTCTGAAAACGTAAAAGCAAGTGGTTTGTTGCCACACAAAACACTGTTCTGGCATTTTTGAAGCTTTTTACAAACAAGCTTTTGAGAGTTACCCTTGCAGTGCTTTCCAATGGTACTGCAAGCCACAGAGCAAGTTTTGTGCAGTTTAGTAAATATCTGTACTAAAGTATAGACGTTATGTACATAAAGGTTATGACATCAATGAAGAAGAGATTTGGCATGCTCCCATATGATCCTCTCACTAACTCGTGATGTGGAAGGACAGCCTGCAGGATTTATTGAGTATTCCTTCCCTGTGTATAGTCTCAGGATGTACACATAAGCAGTAGAGCTCTCGCACAACATGTACACCTTGATGCCATAACACATTCTTTTACTAGGTATGTACTGCTTGAACAGCAGTCACCCTTTGTACAATCTCAAGGATACTTGCTGTTATATTCTTTCCAGGAGTACAAATCTCTGGAAACTTGGCAGATGAATGTTCACCAACCGGCTGAATTTTGAATAACCTGTCAGAGTTTGGCTGGTCCTGGGGCAATGCAGCAAAATTGTCATTGAAATGGAGCATACCATGCAAACTCACAAAACTGTCTTTGCTTATGACTGGTGTCAAACAGTGTGTTACCCAAACCATACAAGTAGACCATTAAGAGTGTTTGTTTGGTTTGTGGACTATTCCCATCTTCAGTGTTAGGCCCAGAAATGTTTTCAGCTCAGTTGAGAGGTAGTCCGTAGTTGTACCCTAGAGTGAGGCGTCACAGTGCTTCCATGCTCCCTCAGAAACAGTAAAGCATACACATTTGTTTGCTGCACAAATTCTTCAAGGAAGTCGGAATCCAATAAAGAAGATGAAAGATATCAATGTGCAAAAGGTTAGCTGTATTGACCTGGCATCCAGCATCTCCAGTATATGGGGGATTACTGGCTGAATTAAATTAGGAGTCTATCAAGTGCGCACTCTTTCTGCACTTCAGCGCCCTGTCTGCATACACTCTACACTGGTCTACAGATTGACTAGTTCTTCACTGCACAGTTATAACCAGTGAATGGAGATCACAACTGCCAGTGTCATGTTTCTGTGAAACACTGAAAGAGGAGTTGTCATCTGAAGGATCTCCGAATGAAACACTGCTCCCAGATCCTGCTCCATGAACCTCTCTCTTTGATGCTGTCGCAGTATCAGACCCTGCCTCAGAGCTCTCCTCCTTTATTCATGTTAGAGCCTCAGGAACAGTCAACCAATGAGATGCCATTTCTGTTTTCAAGCTAAAAAGTTCTTGCCTAGGTTGAATGTAGAGATACTTGAAGAAATGATTGCTCTGTATGGGGGCAAAAAATTATGCTATGAAGGAAAAGAATGTAATGCCGTGAGAGTGTAGTACGTGTGATCACAACAACAACAGTATGTATCAAGCTTGCACCGATCTGGCACACAGAACTCCTCTAAAGATACAATGGTGCCAAAAACCTCTACAAACATCAAAACTTGCCAAAAACGTCTCAAGCAAAGCTAGCAGAAAAGACACACAGAATAAGACAAAAGCAAGTTATGCTACAATTTTCCCCAATGCCTGGAGAAAATACTCTGTAAGATATGTTCCTTGCGATAGAGCAGAATCCAGGTGACTCACAATTAAGTAAGTCATTTGTACTATATGCCCCTCGGCTTCCACCGACCAAAGCCCATATCGTGTACTGATCAGTTCTGTTTCATTCCCATTTTATTTTCCTGCAGCACAGCATACATCAATGCTGATATGGGTGAGCACATTTTAGCCATTTATCAGTTATTGTGTTATTCACATGGTAAGTCTACTCAGCGTCGCTGAATTCACTTCATCTGCTGCTCAATTATTCAGCCATAGACATTTTGCTGCCACCCACCACAGCATAGGGTAATGGGTCAGTCCACCCACCATAGCCTCCTAAAATATTGTGGCGACAATAAAATCCATTGCTGAGTAAATGATCACTGGCTGAAGTGGACTCATCACTACCCCATGATCTAGGCTTAGCTAGGTGGAATAAAAATGTGAATGTCACACTAATCAGTCACTGAATTGCTGCCTGCTGCCTGCAGAGGGGGGAACCAAACCCAAGGCAACAGTACAGAAGAAGTGGCTGCAAAAACACTGGGTATATACACCTGTAAAGGGCAGCCATATTACATATTTTCACTTCTTTGGCAGGTCAGTCGTGCACCCCTCAGGGGCCTAATAAGCCACTCAAGGAAACGCAAACATAATTTATTGACCCTATGCATGTTCGCAAGTGAGTGGGAGACACCAGAAAAAAAACAGGTACATAAAAGACATTTCTACCAAATGTCCCCATCCCTGGGGGCCATTTGAGATCCCTCAGGAGCCAATAACACCCCAGAGAACTAAAAATATAAATATACAAAGGGGGGTGAACCACGCAAGGGAAGATGACCCCCTACATAATGTAAGACATACAATGTGTCTAGTGGGATTCCTACATGTGAATTGCATTGCAGTCATAATCCACTACCTGGGATCTGTTTCACTAAGCCATTGCTGGAAGGGAGAGAAGCTTCCCCCTTCACAATGATGCCTTTACAATTGTGTGCTGCCTGGGAAAGCTGGCATGGCCCCGGGAAGCACAAAACTAACAATCAATAAATGGATGCCAAATGTTCCTTTCTCTGAAGGGGCCAATTGCTCCCCCGTGAAGGGAAAATCTAATCTGTAAACAAATGCCACCTGGGAGGGTCAGAGCCAGGCCAGGGTACCAAACCCCCACTTTTAAAATATAATCCCTGGTGTCTAGTGGTCCCTTCAAATAGATCACGATAAATCTGTGATTCACGAGCAGGATCTACTTGAAAAATGCATTGATGGAAAAGGGAGACTCGCCTTTCTAGGGAGCCTCTTTCAAATGTACCTGAGGCAGGGTTGAGAGGCAAAACCCCACTGGAAATCGAGGGGGATTCCTTACCAGATGTGTGACTCACTGATGGCAATGATAGACAGCGGCTAATGCAGAAGTGATTCTGTGTCAGCCTCCAAAGAAGCTACCAAGCGGGGAAGCCTCCCGTCGGAGCACCTGAACTTTCTCCTCTACTCCCAGGGGGACACCACGTTGGTGTCCTCCTCACTGCAGAGGTAGTGCGGGGATGTCAATCTGTCATTCTCTGCAGTAAAAGGGTTAAACATGTCTAACCCCACAGAAGCCAATCACAGTAGGTATGTATCTGTATATGAAAAGCAGTAAAAGAAGAACAATGCTCACAGTTTGTTTGTATTATATGTATGACTCGTTCTCAAGAATAGACTATATACCCATATCTAATAATGCGGTGGCAAGAGTTGAGGACGCGGACATTGCTCCCAGATTGGTCTCTGATCATTCCTGCGTCTCCCTTACATTGTCTAATATTAAACCGACCACCCGTCAATCTATGTGGCGATTCAATGACACCATTATCACTGACACAAAACACAAAGAAACCCTTGACACTGCCATAAAAGACTTTTTATTATTAAACAAAAGGGGGGACACTTCAGACACCACTCGATGGGATGCGTTGAAGTCCACCATAAGGGGGGTCATTATAAAAATATCATCTGCAATTAATAAGAACCGCACTGCAGCCTTGTTAAAATTAGAGGAGGACATTGCAAAACTCCAGCACACATACTTGAGAAATAGAAAACCCTGAGGTTCTTACTGAACTGTCCAATCTGAAATACACCTATAACAAACTTATTAGTGAAAAGGCGGGAATTTGGTTAGACAGGAGGAAGCGTTTCAAAATTTGTGACTCGAACAAAGCCGGGAAGGGATTAGCCGCTTATCTTAAATTTAAAATTCAAAAGAATACCATTGCATCCTTACTCGATGACAATGGGACTCCTAACTCTGACCCCACTAAGATTGCGAATATCTTCAAGGACTTTTACGAGAAACTTTATGCTAAGAACATGCATGTAGACAGCGTAAAAATGGAGAAATACCTCTCCAACTGCACGCTCCCAACACCAACGGCTGCGGAAAGAGACTCCTTGAATGAACCAATCTCTGAGTCGGAGGTTATTGGCGCGATCAAGTCTCTCAAAAAGGGGAAAGCCCCTGGGCCTGACGGCTATACAGCACAATTTTATAAGACCTTTGGCCATATTCTCTCCACCCCTCTCCTAGAGGTCTTTCATGAAATTACCAATACAGGTAAAGTTAAGGGGACTATGGCAGAGGCTGTGATTGCGGTAATACCCAAGGAAGGCAAAGACCACAAACTCCCCAAAAACTACAGGCCTATCTCACTGATAAATTTAGATTGTAAGCTCCTAGCGTCAATTCTAGCGAATCGCATTCAAAGAGTCCTGCCATCTCTTATACATCCCTCGCAAGCTGGCTTTCTGAAGAACAGACTCTCGAGCGATAATACGAGAATCCTGGCTCATGTCATTGAGAAGGCGAAACTCTTAGCTACACCCACCATCGCCATCACACTAGACGCTGAAAAAGCGTTCGACAAAGTAGACTGGGGTTACTTAAATGCTGTACTACATAAATTTGACCTGGGTCCCACATTCACTAAATTAGTCATGTCCCTCTATGCCTGTCCCTCTGCTAGAGTACGAGCTGGCGGCGCTTTTTCCTCCCCATTTGGTCTAGAGCAGGGTACTAGACAGGGATGTCCATTATCCCCATCCTTATTCCTCCTGGCTATTGAGCCTTTTCTGTACTACATAAGGGAAAACCCTGACATCGCTGGAATCCGGTTCACTGACTGTACAATTAAACTCACGGCTTATGCAGACGACGTGTTAGTCATGAGCGAACAGGCTGATAAGGCTATCCCTGCGCTAATGTCCATGATAGATGACTTCTCAGCTGTTTCTGGATATTCCTTGAACAAGGATAAAACTGAGGTGAAGTCATTGAATAATCTATGTGATAAAACCATCCTGGGCGACTCCGGGCTTACCTGGCAGTCGAAGAGTTTTAAATATTTAGGCTTGGAATTTGAAAAGGACTTGATATCCACCTTAAAGATTAATGAGGAGATACTCTACAAGAAAATACAAAAGTTGTTGGATGGGTGGTCCCCTAAATTTCTCTCGTGGTGGGGCAGGGCTGAAACACTAAAAATTATGATCAGTCCCTTGGTGAATTATATGGCATGTATGCTCCCCATGACCTTCACGGAGGACTTTTTACATAGGATTGAAAAACTGATCTCGGATTTCCTGTGGAAAGGGAAGAAGCCGAGAATTGGCATGAAAAAATTGCAACTTCCAAAGCTTAAAGGGGGATTAGGATTGCCAAATTTCAGGAATTACCAGACCGCCTTTCTCTGCAAGCAAGGAGCCTCCTGGTTTATCGAGGACCCTGTCTACACGCCCCTATGGATCAATATTGAAAAATCCATTATAGGCAAAGCCCCGCTATCTGCAGTCCTAACAATGGACATCTCACATCTCACGAACTCTAAATACATCATGCTCAATACCAAGAGAACCCTCCTGCGGTTAGATCGCGTTCATGCCAATGGTCAACGAATTCACAATTCCTCCTCTGCGTCCTTATGGCGTAACCAGTCCATTAAAATTAGTGGATCACCTGTCGTATGGGACCACTGGTCCGATAGAGGTCTTAATGTGATCTCTGATCTATACGAAAATAATATGCCATTGCCATTCTCGACTCTACAGACTAGACACTCCCTGTTACCGATAGACTTTTATGCCTTTTTAAAGCTAAAATCGGCCTTATCCACTAAAACATTCAAACTAGCGAAGCCTTGGCTAAAAGCTATGCTACCCCACTTTCAATCCTCTGGACATTTTGTCTCTAAAATATACAAACTACTCGCGCCAACGGCCAGCAAATCAATGAAGCGCAATGAGTTGAAATGGGAATCAGAAACAAACAACACTGGCATAAGTATAGACTGGGTCAGGATACATGCATCAGCACTCACACACAAGGTATCACCGATACTATCACAAACCAAATATATGATTATCAACAGAGCATTTTGGACCCCACAGAGGCTATTTAAGGTTGGCCTACGGGACACACCAGATTGCTGGAACTGCTCCTCTGGTATTGGTGACCTTCCGCACATGCTGTTTGATTGCCCCATGCTCCACGCCTTCTGGGCAAAAATCTTTGACTACATCGCACACACGCTCCACATACATCCTACGAGGGAATTCATCTATATTCTCTTAGGGGCATTAGATCCATCACTAAAAGGTGACCATGACCGCCAGCTCCTGGATCTCCTACTAACTTTAGCATGTAAGGTGATCCTGTGCAATTGGAAATTAACGGGTGAGGTCTCCTTCAATGCCTGGAGGGAATGGCTGTCCTGCATTAGGGGCACTGACAACCCCGCGTTACACTCATCACCATGGCAGGTCACCAACAAAAAATTATGGTCTTCACTGGACCGAGCCTCCTTCATCTTTGACCCACCTTGAAGTTCCATACGATGAGATCTGTTCTCAGTGAATTATGGGCTCCGGGTTGCGTGAACTGTAATGGCTATATCTTGGGCTCACGGGCTTGACAACCTTAG
This sequence comes from Lissotriton helveticus, assembly GCF_964261635.1. Taxonomy (NCBI): domain Eukaryota; kingdom Metazoa; phylum Chordata; class Amphibia; order Caudata; family Salamandridae; genus Lissotriton; species Lissotriton helveticus. The sequence continues at coordinate 776,866,317 of NC_136063.1, read as the reverse complement.
AATCATGAAGCAGGAATGTTGTAATATACATGGTGTGATATGACTTGATTGGACAGAGGGCTCTACGGAACTATGTACAAAAATGTGAATGCAAGGATGGTACTTTATTTTCCTTTACTGTATACGTATTGTTTTGTGTAATAACCCATGTCTGGTTGCGGTACTTTGGCAACATGATTGTAATTCTTTTGATGCTCTCTTGCCGCTATCATCGCTGTTATGGTTAATAAATAAAATATGATTTGAAATAAAAAAAAAAAACAGTTTGTTTGTATTTATGCATGTTCTGGAATTCTAAGATTTGAAGACATTCTATCCTTATTGCTGTTGTGTGAGGCCAATACATGAGGAATTCATAATATTGGCTTACATGCCTTGCCATAAAAACAGATTTAAAATCTGGTATTCATAATGAATCCTACCATAGGAATGTATACATAACAATGATGCCTCTTTAGTGAATAATCACTAGAGATTTCTGTCTCTGGAATCCCGAGCGAGGAAGCGGAAGGGGAAGTGAGCACTTCCGTGGGTGACATCATAGCAGAGGTTATCTACTGTGGTTAACCACTGCTGTAAGTAACATCACGCCATTGAAGCATGGTACTCAGAACCAAATGTTCAAGTTAAAGGCTCCCTAGGGAAGACGTTTAAAACAATTGTTAAAATGGATGCAGATGGCAATAGCTGTGCTCGGAGAGCTCCACAAGCGTTTTGACCTCTAGAAGGCCTCCTCTCTGCCCCCTGCTGTGAACGTGAGCCTAGATGCAACAAAACTAGAAACATTATGGTTCTTCCTTTCAAGCAGTGGCATAACATAGGCCCCCTGCAGCCCCGTGGTGCGGGCTGTGGGGAAGAAACTCCATGGGGGCCCTCAGCACAGTACCCTGGCCTGGGAGCACTTGACTGAGTCTGGAGGGGCGCCCTCCATGTACTTTGCAGGGGGCCCCTCAAGTTCCTTTAATCCACTGCTTTCAAGAAGCACATTTGTAATAACGTGAACATATATTTACTCTCTAATGAACAATGATTACTGCCCTCAGCGGTTTGGGAAAAAGTTGTGTCATTATTCATCCCTAAGGAAATGTGTGAAAAAAACATGCACATCTTAGTATATGAACTATATAATGATTGTAAAGTTAATCCATAGAGGTGTCACATCACAGTGGGTAGGGGAATTGACATGTTATAAAAGCAAAGCGAACAGCAGCAGAGCTGATAAATTACTAGTAGGGCAAAAAATGAAACAACAGAGACATCTGTTTCTGGTACATATATGCGAATCTACAAAGAGCTGTGGGTTGACTACTTGTTCATTTTCGACTTACGATGATCCTCTTTGCAAACTTGTCTGTTTCCGATCAAAATCGAACTATCGTTCCCATCCATAATGGGTATTTATTTCCCTTCCCCTGTGTCATAGTGCTAGCATTGTTGATGTCTTTAATGAGCTTAACAACCGTGCTTGGAAATACTCTGGTCATTGTGGTTTTCATCTTGGATAAAAGGCTCAGAAATTATAGCTGTTATTTCCTTGTAAATTTGGCAGTTTGTGATTTTTTTGTTGGTGAGTTGCTGCTGGGTTTACTACATACCTGATACACAATTGTATGTTACCTGTCAGAATCTTACATTTTAGAATCTTGTATGTTTGTTAGTAATATTGTACATGAATATTCTTCTTCGTCTTTTTTTATTTTTTTTTATTTTGAAACTTACATTTCAGTTGTGAAAAGTTGAATAAAGTATTACTCAAGATGATAAAAAGCATTGTCGTAATTATAATTTCCATTGTTCAGTATGAATCGACAATAGGTTTAGTATTTTAGTTCATATGCAAAGCCCTCTCCCTTTGTTATGTTTTACCATAGATAATAGATTTGTGTCAATCTTAAAATTGACGTATTGGTGGGAAGTAGGTGCACCCCTCACAGATACTTGCGTCACAGAAAGAGTTCATTACATTACTAATTGGTGTAGCAAGCCGGATTCATACTGCAACATTCAAATTCTCCCTTTACAGGCATTGGTGTGGTGGCCATCTTAGAGAAGATGCAGGAGCCACCACTCCCTTTCTCTGATAGTCAGTTCCACCATCGGTGTGACGGGTGTAACACAACAAGCAGTAGCTGATGAGAATCAAGAAATGATTAATGGCTAGTTATACAAAACCTTTTTGGCAGTTCCAAATAGCCCAATTCACAGATTCAGGCAATTTTCAAATGACGAAAGGCTTTTTCTAATCTATCAAACCTAACTATCGATTCAGGAAACCCATTACCAAATCTCAATTTGTGATTGTATCTTTCCAACGATTCAGGAGTTGGAATATGCATCTGTAGGGCGTTCCTTCCAAATACTACATCGCACTGTTATATACTAATTCTTTGCGACCGCAATGCGGTTGCAAAACATTCTTACTTTACTACCAACTCAAAGGAACTCATCCCCTTTGAGAATGTTTAAAGAATTATTTTTTAAGAGCAGGCAGTCGTGTCATGGACCACTGCCTGCTCTTCAAAAAGGTAAATGAAACATTTCATTTTGTATTTTTAAATGCCTACAGTTTTCCCTTAAAGAAAACGAGCTGCATTTAAAAAGAATATTTTCTTTTATTTAAAAGCAAGCACCGACATGGTGGTCTGCTGAGCCCAGCAAGCCGCCATCCCAGTGACTGCAATGTATCAAAGTAGCATAGTGGGTCGCAAATTGCAACCTACCTCATTAATATTCATGCAATAGGTCAAATTGTGACCGACTACGAATCAGTAATTTGCAAAAGAACATATTAGTGCAGAGGTTGCTTTGGAAATTGCCACATTGGTTGCAAAAATTCAGGTTTCAATTTGCGACTAGTATTTTACTACCAGTTGTACGTACAGCTAGCCCAGAAGGCTAGATGTACAAAGCATTTTTTCCATTGCAAACCCCCCATATTGCAGAATTGGACCGTTTGCGACTACAAAAATGGATGTTGTAATGTACAAACACCAAATTGTGATTAGGGCATCTGAATGGTATTTATCAACATTTTGTGACCAAAATGTGGTTTATTTTAATTTCTTATATCGCGCTGGAATCAATCCCATGGGGTATCTCCGCGCTTTGCCAGCCAGAGAGGTCAAAGTCTACAAGGTGCGTTGGAGAGACTGGAATGCTTCCTGAAAGAGGAATGTTTTCAACGCCTTTCTAAAGGCCAGATGATTGATGTTCATCCTCATTTCTGTAGGAAGTTTGTTCCACAGGGCAGGGCCAACTGATGAAAATGCTCGGTCTCCCTGCCTAGCTCTTTTTGTTGCAGGGGGTTTCAAAAAGGCTTGGTTGCTTGAGCGAAGCGAACGACTGGGTTGGTACAGTTCAACAGATTGGGAAAGATATTTAGGGCTATTCCCATATAAACATTTGTGAACCGTGCAGCATATTTTAAAACTAATGCGCTGTCTTATCGGGAGCCAGTGTAGCTCCATCAACAAAGGCTTAGAGGGGGTCCTAGCCTGCACACCCATGACCAGCCTAGCCGCCGTGTTCTGGACCACCTGCAAACGACCTATTGCATCAGCATTTGCTAGCGTCAGCAGGCCGTTGCAGTAGTCTAGGCGGCTAGTAACCAGAGTCTGCACGAGTGTCTTCCTATAGGTGTCAGGAAGATAAGGAAATACTCTCCGTAGAAGACCAATGGTGTAGAAGCATAGTCCTGCAGTGTGGTTGACATGCTCCTTAAGGGTCAATTTTTGGTCAATCTTGACCCCTACATTTTTTACATGGGGCTTTGATGTGGGAACTGGGCCCAGGTCCAACGGCCACCATTCAGGAGACCATAGAAGGCTCGCCCTGCCGTAGAGCATAACCTCAGTTTTTGCAACGTTACATTGGAGGCAATTTACAGCCATCCAGTGTGACACTGCCCTCATACCCTCAGCAAAATTTTCCTTGACTGTAGGACCAAGGGAGCTGAAAGGGTAGAGGAGCTGGGTGTCATCAGCGTAGGAAACTGGTATGAACCCATACTTCCGCACAATCTCAGCTAGGGGGGCAACATATACATTGAACAATGTAGGACTGAGGCATGAGCCTTGTGGCACCCCCTTCGTGAGCGCCTTCGAGGTGGAACGATAGGGGCCCAGGCTGACAGATTGCGATCTTCCTGAGAGGAAACTCTCCAGCCAAGATAGAGCTAAGCCTCTAATTCCCACTCCCTGCAAGCGGCTGAGAAGGATGTTGTGAGACACGGTATCAAAGGCCGCGGACAGGTCCAACAGCACTAGTATCATGGACCCTCCTCTATCCTGTGACATTTTGATCTTATCAGTCACAGATAGGAGGGCCGATTCAGTGCTGTGGTTGGGCCTGAACCCAGATTGAGATTGGTCCAGGCCCCCTGTCGCCTCGATGAAGTTGGAGAGGATGGTATTGGCGTGTTTCTCAGCCAGCTTGCTAATAAAAGGGAGAAGGGAAATAGGGCGAAGGTTGGAGAGCTCTGACCAAGGAAGGGTGGAGTTTTTCCGTATAGGGTTCACAACCGCTTCTTTCCAAGGTTGTGGAAGTTGTCCTTCGGCAAAGGAAAGATTAATAAGCTTCTGAATGGTAGGGCCTAATGATTCCACCAAAGGGGAAACCATTTTTGCAGGGATCAGATCAGTGGGGGAGCCAGTTTTCATGTTACCAATAAGGGTGATCAGATCTTTTAAGGTAACTTCTGGGATTGCATGGAGCGTATTATCAGGGGTCGTTGAGGGGAGGGTCTCAGGAGCCATAGTCTCCAGAGGACCTGTAACTTTTGTAATTTTCTTATATATCCCCTCAATTTTTTCCTCAAAAAACTGGGAAATGTTGTTGCAGAGATCTTGAGAAAAAACATCCGGGCTCTCACATATTACAGGATTGGTAAAGGTCTGTACGATTTTAAATAACTCTCGGGTGGAGTTACCTGCCTCTGTTATTTGGGAGGTAAGACTGACTTTCCTTGCTTTTTTGATGTTTTTATAGTAGGTAGTCATAGATGTTAAGTAACGATCTTTGTCTTCCTCCTTATGTGATCGTCTCCATATTTTTTCCAATTTCCTGCACCCCTGTTTTTCTATTTTGAGGGCCACAGTGTACCATGCTTCCCTTTTGGCTGTGGTAGGTTGTTTGACTACTTTCTGAGGAGCCAGAACGTTAATGGCTTCCATCAGAGAGGAGTCAAATTTTGAGAGAGCTGTCTCAATGTCATCCATGTTTGTGAAGACTGGCTGTTTCCAGACCTGGGTAAACCTGTCTGGAGTGACTTTATGCCATGGCCTGCGTTTGGTCATTTGCGTGGTGGGTCGGTTAATGTGTTCGGGTAGATGAAGAAAGGAGAAATCTAACATTTTGTGGTCCGACCAATAAATATATTTGGGAGGGTGGCAATAAACATTAGGCAGGGTAGTAAAAATTAGGTCCAGAGTGTGGTCACCAGAATGAGTGGGGCCACTACTTCGGAGATGAAGGCCCAACAAAGCCAGATCTGCCAGGAGTGTAACAGTATCAGGGTGGTCTGCAATATCAATATGGAAATTAAAGTCTCCTAGTAAAATGAAGTTTTCATTCGTTTTCATATGTGGAGCTAAAAGTTCTGTCAGAGCTAGAGAGAAGCCAGCATTAGGTCCGGGCGGGCGATACACTAGGGCTCCTTTCCAGTGAATCTTAGGGCTGACTTTCAATTGAAAGATAATTAATTCCATAGTGGGTAGCAATGTTTGTTCTAAGACCCTAATATTCAGACTATCCTTATAAACAATGGCGATCCCGCCTCCTACTTTCTCCAGTCGATCTTGGCGGAGAATTTTATACCCCATAGGTATTCCCAGGGTGATAGTTGGAATAGTATGGGGTTTAAGCCATGTTTCAGTTATGAAACAGATCTCAGGCTTAGTACTGTAAATGGAGTCCCAGAGTTGCATGTGATGTTTTGCAAAACAGTAGCAATTTACCACCAATAAAAAGTTGATGGTAGCCCATTCACAAATGTGGAGAGGTCCCCTTGGGATGCCTTCCCCTTTGAGAATGTTTGTAAAAAGACATTTAAAGAGCAGGCAGTGGTCCCATGTGCCTGCTCTTTAAAAATAAAAATGAAACATTTCATTTCTCTTTTGAGATACATTCAATTTTCTTTTAAGGATATCAGGCTGCATTTGAAAAAGAATGATTTCTTTATATGAAAGAAAACACAAACTTGGTAGTCTGAACCCAGCAGGCCACCATTCCTGGGATGCCAGCGAATCCTAGTGGGTCGCAAATTACGACCTACCTCATTATTATTGATGAGGCAGGTTTATTTGTGACCCACTAGGAATAGCTAATTTGGAAATCAGGGCCAGATTTCTCGTTTAGTACATTGTGATTACAAAATTGTGATTCACATAAAAATACAATTTGGTAATCTCTATTACTAATGCTCGCACTTCTAGGTCCAAGAGAGTGTCGTGTTGTTCCTAAAAATACCTAGGATCTTTATTGTAGGTAACATAAACTAAGGGATTGGTGTCTAGACTGATTTGGACACCCCAAAGGATATGTCAGTCCATAGACCAGCTAGCTCACATTGCCACTATAAGCCCCTTACCTTACCAAGGAGAGACTAGTTTCTGGTTACCATCGAACATGACAACCCTTGACCCTTCAGGGATTGTGGAAACAGTACAGTACTTTTTACTCAGTCAATCGTGCTCACTTGGTCTCAGAGAGATGCACATAATAAACGTTGGAGACGTTTTAAAAAAAGCATTTTTTTTAACCGGCATCATTCTAGTATAAAACATGTTTGCTGCAACAATCATAAGACAGAAGCAAAGGTAAAAGATTACAAGCACCAACAGAGTAAATAGATGGTAGAAATCTACCATGGTACTAAAACAGTGAATATATGCAAGCATATAAACATGACAGCAATCAAGTGTACTCCTATGATTGCAAACTCTACCTAGGTGTACCTGTGCATTATAGCATGTATGTGGGCACAACGTCAAAAATCCTCTAAGAGCCAACCCCATTACCTGATGGGTGAGAACGAAAGACCCCATCTTGGTCATAGTTGGACACCCCACAAGGGATGTCAGACCTCTGTGTGTTAAAGTTTCAGCATACAGGACTCCAGTGTCAGCGTGGAAGTGTCTCCTCTCCTTATCTAGTGAAGGGATTGTTCTTTTATGCCATAAAGATAGCCCTGGGGTCCCTACTACAGATGATATGTTGTGAGTACCATTATGTAAATGAGCCTAAATCAATAGTTGCAATTGTGCAAAGTAGTTCTGTTGCCCCAGGATGAAGATGACAATGACTTTTATTCGGAGTATGTTAATCCTGTTATGTACGTCAAATGCAGGGGACTTTTCTAAGAAACCTCATGCATCATAAATGAGGCTAGTTTCAAGGAAACCAATTGACATTTAGTCAGCACATAACTGGGTAAAAGTTCAGTGCTAGTACTGTTATGCAGAGCAAGGTAGGACAAATGTAGGTAAAAGGCCTAGTTTGGGGAACATAACAAGAGAACATTTCAAGCCTGGATATAATTGGTAGTATCAGACTACAGGAGGTAGCCCATTTACCCCAAGGAGACTAAAGCAATAATCTGTAACATACAACAATGTCTCAAAAGGGTGTTATTTAAAGGTCCAATACATGTAGCACAATTAATTGCTGAGTATTAAATCATAAGGGGAGAAAACCAGGGAGACATTCTTTTTGTGATATAAATCATATTTTACACATATATACATGTTTGACATGCTACATACTACCTCACGTGTCACTTGTGCCGTAACAATCCTTCACGAGTACTTGTGCACAGTATCTCATAGGTTACGTGCCATTCAATGGAACACAGTGCTATCGTCCCATATGCCTGTACATATTAAGTTTAATATGTCAAACATGTAGGTACACTAAAATACAATTTATATCACAAAAAGAATGTGTCCCTGGTTTTCTCCCCTTTTGATTTAATTCTCAGCAATTAATTGTGCTACATGTTTTTGACCTTTAAATTACACCCTTTTGAGACTTTGTTGTATGTTACTGGATATAATTGGTAGCATAACTAACAACAGTCATTTAAAATTTGACAAAGAAACTGTTTTTCCAACTTCCTTTTCTCTCTATGAAATTGTTCTCACTAGAAAGCCTGGTTCTACGCTCATGCAATGCCATATGCACACTCACTCACTAGCTCAGATGGTAGCTTTGCTTTACCATGCCAGTAATAGCTCATTTTTTTGAAGTAATTTGTGGGTTTTAGGCTCCCAAGATGCAGTCTTCACCCTGGATTCAGTTGCTGAATTTGTGGGTTCCTCTATAACTATTCATAGACATTCTTGGATACGCTCCACAGGTCTCAAGGCAAATCTGATGGATTGACCCTCTTATAGTTCCCGTGTCTTCAGCTAAACATATTACTTCATTTTAAACCAAATTAAACGAAGACACAACACTGCATGATCTTGGTGGTTTGAGCGTGTCTGTCCAGTTAGTGGCATTGGAGATTCAGAGGTATACAATAATACAGCCTATAAAGCATCACCAACTTTCTCTATCATACAGACTGTCTCTACCATCCCCTGTTTACAAGGATGTGGTGCTTTTAAGGTGTGCCAAGATCAACAGAGGCAGTCTTCTTCCTCCACCTCTCTTGCCTGCAATGCTATTCTATTTTCAAGTGTCCTTGTGCAACCACATGCTTTTTGTGAGTTAAGTTTTCTTCCCGGCTGACGTGCTCGATTTTCCTCGATAAACACCACAAGGCCTTTGGATTGTGCATGAGAATATATCCTTACTTTTCAAAACTACATATGCTTAACACCATTTGGTTTTCTGTTCATTCACCAGTTATGATATATACTTCCATAGGTGCCCTTTATCCTCTGTGCAAGATGCAACCGAGTAGATGCAGCATTCATGGATTCCCTCTTCTTAGCCGGGCTCTAACAATGCTGTCTTAACACGTGTTGCTTAAGCCCATACGTCTGGGGATTGTTTAATGTGTCCTGCAGAATGTGTTTAATTCTTTAGTCCTGCAGGCTCATGGACAAATTATCTGTTCTGTGGTGTCAGCATTGTTAAACTTATAGTTTGCCATTTAGCAGGGGGTGCACATTTTGGCCCTAATTATGAGTCCGGCACTCCAAAGACCACCAGACTCACTGTGGTACGGTGGTGGCAGTCCAGCCACCACCGCACCAGCAGCCCAACTGCCCCATTACATATTAGACAGTCGGGCCGACCTGGGACCGTTGTCAGGGAACCGCCCTTTCCTGGCAGTGGTGCAGCAGTCTTGAGGCTGCAATATGCTTTGTGGGACTGGTGCGACACCGCTAAGCATATTAAGAGTTTCCTCTCTGCCACTGTTTTTATGGTAATTACACCTCTATGGAAACTGTGGCTGGGAGGAAACAAAAGGAGCCCTACAGGGCCCTCTCGTAACTCATGCATGTGGATACATGGAAGGGGGCTCAATATGTGCCCCGTATGCATGCACCCCAGCTCCTGCAATGAACTTTACAGTCCATGCAGTGCAGGAACTGTTTTAGCGTTCCCATTGCGGTGCCCAACCACGGCTTTGGTGTAGCAGAAGCGTGTAGGTGGTGTACTGCTTTCTCCAACTGCACCAAATGTCGTAATCGGGCCCACTGTGTCTTCATGCATATGGCCATGTGTCATCCTCAATGAGAAATATGGGTGTTTTCAATTCACATATACTGGATATTTTCAACAGTGACCAAAGCTGATCCCAGTCTCAGATACAGTTGTTCACTTTTTTTATTTGGGAATAGTTTCTTCTGGAGCTTCATATTCAGTTTACACACTTCACCTCTGTTTAGTGTGGCGCTATTACAAGATGTCTTCTTCTTGCCCCCCCCACCCCCTAAAGAGGGCCTTGTGTTTTTTTGCATGTACATCCTCTATTACAGAGGAAAGTGCCTTTGCACAGGATGGTCTGGTTTGTATTCCCTGTTTCTAGCTTAGGGGTGACATTGCAAGGTTTTGTTGACAATAATACATCTGGATCGTTAACTGAATATAGGAATAAGAGATTTTACCAGGTGTCATCTTATAAGATGGTAACATTTTCATTCAAAGAAAGTTTGATATTAAGGTCTATACTTTCTGTGTGACACTCCAGAGGTAATGTGTTGCCTTTCTTGAAAACATCATAAAGCTTGTAATACCATTCTGTTCCACGCATGGACCTCTGGGAATTTCCTTTTAGGTGCAATTCTGATTCTGATTATGTGCTTTCTTCTGTTCTTCTGCTTTCTTGTACTTGGAGGAAGCTGCTGGGGCAAGCAAACTTCTTGCAATGAGCATGCTGGAGAAGGAATGTTGAACGGTTCGTTAATCTACATCTTCCGATTAAGGTGGATCTCCTCTAGCTTGAGAGCGTTAGTCTCTTCATAGAAAGTTTCAATCATGGCTTTCTCTTCACTGTGACTAGATTGACTCAACCTTTTATGATCCTTTTTGCCCCTAGTGTGTTGAATGTGACTTTGGGTGCACACTGCCCTTCTGTTGAGACTGTGTATGATAGTTGCGGGCCAGGATTTTTTTTGAGTTGCCGAAAAGGAGGTGGCTCTTCTTCAATTAGGACTACCAGTTGTGGATTGCTTCATGTTTTCTTTGAACAGGCACATTTTGCTATTTTTTTCTCACGGTCAATAATTTTAGTTCTCTATGTAAAGACTAACTCAACTGTTTTCTCTGTTTAGTGGGCCTGCTTTGGTTCTTGTTTTTTGATGAGTTCATGATAAGGGGCCTTATAGTATATCTTTTTGAATGTATATTTTCTGGTCTAATTATCATTTTAATGTTTCAGAGTTACTGGTTTAGTTAGTGGCTACGACATTTGTTTCATTCTGTCTGACATGTCTAAGCTCCTAACATAGACTTCGTCTATTTCTACAGCTTTTTTGTCTTATTGCATAACCTGGTCCCAAGCAGGGAATAGTGGCCTAGATACAGATTATTGATCTGCTGCATAGTTTTTTTAACTGCATTCTTGTGAAATCTGGGTACATTTTGACCATGGCAAAACAGTTTGTTTTGGTACTGTCCAGGAGGGTTTCCGGCTGAGACATGGATTAGACTGTAATGTAGGATTTGGTTTCTCCCTTATCATATATTAAGATCTCTACCATGGATAACACTTTAATAAGTCAGTTTGGCTAAGTTTGTGAGGAGTACTACTTTGATACTGATTTGTGATGTGAGGAATCTGCAAGTAGAATTTTCCATCAAAGAATAAGTTAGTTATCTTCAGTGACAATGCTTCTGATGAAAACTCCATCTAATTGAGGAATCCCAATTTACTCATCAATATCCCCATTTTTGGCAACCTTGCATGTTTAGCAAGGTTCCAGATTTTTTCAAACTGCATTCCTGCCAATTTTGTCAGTCTCAACACTGTCTATCAGCATGAAAAAAATTATTTTATCTAATGTTAGAGCACTACAGTAGCTCTGCGGGATCACATCTGGTGAGTCAGTGGAGTTGAGATGGAGCTGTGCTGCAACCATTGCTACCCTAAACGTCTGATCAAACGACCCAGGAAAAAGACATGGTATTGCCCATGAGATATATTATTGACATCTAAGAACAAAACTCATTCTTACAGAATAGTATGTAGGTTTTTCCCCAGTGTCCACTACTATGTACAAATGTATAAGGAAAGACTGGAATGTGTTGGCATCTAGAGGCTTTACATTGGAATCTCCTTTGTTTGCGTACAAAAAAGGTTAAAATGTGCATGATCAATTTCCTCATGGTAATGTTGAATTTCCCCTCAAAGCATTCCTCAGCTGTAGCACCTGCAATGTCATTTATGCCATTGTCTTCCCATGCCACTTATAATACATTAGCGAAACCACTCAGAAAGCAAAGATCTTCATTTGTCGACATAGGTGTTGACTCCGATGTAAGGTACTCACTGCATCATTAGTTCAACATTTCATTCAACATGGCTATTCAGAAGACGATATCTGATGACAGGTGATATTGGTTATTTCAACCTCAGAACGAGGAGGGAACCTGGAGCAACTGCTGAACAAAGATTAATTGAATTGGATCTTAAAGATGGACACTATGAAAACAGGCCTTAACAGCCAAGAATACTGAACTTCATTAACATAAAACTGAGTAGGTTCCTTTCATTCCTTCTGCTCAGTTTCTGCAAGATGTTCTACGATCGACTTTAGGACTGGTCATTTTCAAACTTGATAAATATACAAGAAAAATTACTTTTAGAAAGTCCTATTCTGTAAAAAGCTCCTAGGGATAATTGACATTAGCCTGCATGCAGCTGACTTGTCAATGCTGCCTTTGATGAAGTGTGAAATACTTCTCTCGGAGCAGAGATATTATCTTTGAATTTGTAGGATGGCTTGGACGAGATATGTGACTCCCCTTCACGAAAGAAGGGAAGTTAGGGAGGTCCCTGGAACTTCACTAAGGGCCCAATTTACGAAGGTAAACTTAGACCAAAAGTCTTGGGGCCTGATTATAACCTAGGCTACGTGGAAGCGGGCTGCCAGGCCACTGCCCAGCTCCTACACTGCCAAAGCTCACTGCTGCCTGCCCGCCACATTGCAAGTTATCTTGTATTCTGGCAGGTGGGTGGCGTGTCAGTCCCATGGAGGTGCAGTTTAAAGACTCCTATGTGAGTCTAAGAACAGCACTGCAGCGGGACTGCTAATGCACGTTCCTGCATGGCATGGACGGAGCAGTCCATGCAATGCACGATCAGTAGTGCATGCACATGGGGGCACAACATGTGCCCCCCACGAACCCCCATGCACTGGGACAACACGGACCCTTTAGGGCCCCCTTTATTTCCCCACAGCCAGCATTTTCATGGCACGCTCATTGCCTGGCAGTGGGGGAAACTCCAATATGCGGCAACGCCAAGCATATTGCCTCCCCAGATCACCATACCAACACCAGGGATCATGGATCCCTGTCGGTTGCGACAGTCGCATAGAGGTCTGACTGCCATACTCCTAATATGGCAGCGGGACCATTGATGCAGCAGTCGCCGACTGCCACCTCACCTCCACATCAAGTTTGGTGGTCCTATGGACTGCCAAACTCATAATTAGGCCCTAAGTTTACCTCTGTTGGTATTAACATAGGTAAGGTACGAGTAGTATTTTTAAGTCCACATTTAGTGGAGTTTCCTCACTCTGGCCTAATCTCGGCAGTCAGAGTGGAATCTATACACTTGGGGCGAATCTCCATCCAAGGTGTGGAGATTCCACCCCAAGTGCAGACATTCTGCCCAGTGTGGGAGGTAAATACATTACTCATACATTTCCTTTGTGAATATCAGAAAGTTGTAAAGTTAAACTTTTGGTCTAAACTTAGACAAAAAGTCTAACATTTCCTTTGTGAATCAGGCCCTAAGTAGAAAAGGATTGCTGTAAGCTTAGAAGAGAGGGGTATTTTGATCCCAAGATACATTTTAGCCCTCATAGCACCAGGCTCAGTGTAGGGAGATGCAGTCCCCAGAATCAGTTTGGAGTAGTTGGGTGGCAGGAAACTGCTCATTACCCTAGACACACCCCCAGGCATGGCACCATAATGGTTCTGCCATGTTGGATTTTACTGAGAATGGTGCACTGTGGGATAATTTGCAGTGACACAAACAGGATGTGCTGCAAAAGGTAGAAGCTTCACTCAAGGGAACTTTTTACTCATTGGTCGCAGGGTGTCCAGGAGCAATCCCCACCCACTGTCTAGTGAATTCAATAAAATTGCATATTACCCCAAGCTCCACAGTACACTTTGTGGGAATCTGCCAATCTGTATTACGCAACATCTGAAGTTTGCTTATGGGTCTCTGTTTAACCCGTTCTCTGCGGGTGTCGGCCAACGGCCGTCGCGAGCAGTACCTCGGTAGTGCTGCGCACGTCCATTGGCTGACGCGGCCCCGCCCGCTTAAAAGAACATTCCGCACTGGCTCGTAACGTTCGAAGCAGCAAACGGGTTAATGCCCACATAAATGGCACTGCAATTAACAAGCCTAGATAGAACTAGAGAGTTGAGTTCTGATTAATGCAAATCTGGGGAAACAAAGGGTAACACCTCCCTCAACATTTTTATTATAATAAAACATGATGCTGTCAATTTGTTGATCCGATCCACAAATGACAACTCAGCATCAAAAACAACACCTACATTTCCTACTATAGAGACTGGCATAGGGAGAGAGCCAAAAGACTGAGGCCACCATGATTGATTCCAAAAAGCAACATCTTTCCCGAAAAGGAGAACCTCTGCTTTTTAGGAATTCAACATTGGGCAGTTATCACTCAGCTGTTAAAAGCTATCATGCACCTATTGAAGCGGTCAGCTCCCTCCTCCATGTTTCAAGAGATTGACACTAAAATCTAAGTGTCATCAGCATAAGCTCCTGTGGCAAAGACAAAATAATGTATAAGCTTTGCTAAAGTAGCCAAATAAATATAAAATAGTGTAGGGCTGACAGATGGCAGTTATCACTCAGTCAGCTGTTGAAAGCTATCATGCTCCTATTGAAGCGGTCAGCTACCTCCTCCATGTTTCTAGAGATTGACACTGAAATCTAAGTGCATCAGCATAAGCTCCTGTGGCAAAGACACCCGTCAGTGAAACAGTAGGGAAAGTGTTGGATTGCGGAGCGGTAAAATTTATTATTTCCACTCCAAATTAAAAGCAGCAGTAGGGAAAGTGTTGAATTATTGATGGGTACAATTTAACATTTTCACTCCAGTCAATGCAACATCAGAAACAAACTAATTCACTTCAACATAGGAAAATAATTTCACATATGTAATAAAGAAATATAAATATATTTATTTTTATGAAAATGAAATACAATATTTACTTATTAAAATTCTAAATACATATCATACATTACTATACATAATATTATACTTTAAATAAAAATCTATATTCTCAGAACATGACAAATGACTAAATACAATATTATTTACATTTCAAAAACCCAACACAATTAACACATACAATAATAAATAACATAACCAAAAAAGGCATATTTTTTAATTTGTTATTATTAAAATAACTTTCTACCCTATATTTCAACTGTGGACCTGATTACTATGTCGGTTGCAGAGCATTCCGACCGACTCCTTGTCGGAATAGTTTCTGACCGACTCAGTTTCGGGGTTCTCGACCGACTGATTATGATGGTTCCAAACACCGTTCGGTTGGACTCCCATTGTCATCAATGGGAGCCTGTGTTCTGATAGACAACACAGGCACCCATTGAAGAAAGGGGTGGTTGCGGGAAACCTTGCACCCTGTGGCGAGCACCCCATGGTGTCTTCCTCACTGTGCATGGTTGCAATTGGAACCCCCACGGACCCCAACTGGAGGGCTCTGGGTGAAGGGATGCCTTCAAAATCAGTTTCTAACAGCCTTTTTGTTTTGGACAAACCGATTCGGAAAGGCTGTCCAAATCCAACATTGTAATACGTCGGTCAGTAACACATTCCACAGAGCTGTACGATTCGGCTCTGACAGACTTGGAGTCTAGCAACGATGGTGGGAACCAAGTCTGACAGACCAAAGTAATAATAAATTAATAATATTTAACCCCTTCACTGCGGGGGTTATTCCCCCACTGTGCTGGGGGGAGGGGGGCACGCACAGCGCCTGCATGCTCATGACGAGCTCAGCTCGTCATGAGGCACGGCGCTCCTGTGCTCACGACGAGCTGAGCTCGTCACAGGTGCATTGGCTCCCGTGGAACGTTCAGCACAGCAGGGGAATTCTCCCCGCACCTGAGCATTCCACGGGCCATGACAAGCTCGTCATGAGCACCGGAGCGCCGTGGCTCATGACGAGCTGAGCTCGTCATGAGCACCGAAGGGGTTAAATATTTAAATATTGATACTAGAGGGCGGGAGTCCTGAAAACCCCACAGTTCTCGCCCATACAGGGTAGCCCCCAAACCCTGACTTTTGTAGATCTCAAGGACAGGAGCCACTGGCGGAAAGGCGGAGCCACAATGCGCCCTCAAGACAATATTATAAAATACCTTTTTTTATTGAATTAGTATAAATCATTTCCTATACACCCTCTACACATACAGAAACATCAACACACACAAAACCAATAAAAACATTTATTATATTTCACAATACATAATTATCATGTAAATAAATAACATCATTTAAAATGTAATTATTAACAAGAGTATAATTAGTAAATAAATCTAATGTAATTACTTCCCACCCTAAATCCCTACAAAACACACTACACATAAAAACGTAATAAGAAAATACAATGAACATAACTAATTGTCAATTAAATAACTAATAATAATTAAAAATTAATAATATATAACCTAACAATAATGTACTTTTCACCCAACACCCCTATTAAACACGCAATCCACACCTAAAACCCGATAAAAAACATTTATACAATTAACATATTTAATTATCAAGCAAATAATTATCAATTAACAATTAATAATTAATTATATTTAATTTACTTACCATCCTATACACATACCAAACATACAAACTGCACCTAAAAATGTATCAAAATAAATAAATAACTATACAATTAACATATTTAATTATCAATTAAATAATGACATTTAAATACGATTAACATAATTATTCACCAATTAAATAGTTAATTTTATAAAATGTATTCATTATAATTAAATAACTTCCCACCCTATACCCCTACAAAACACAACCCCCTACACCTAAAACATATTTTTGAAAAATAATTATATAATCAATATAATTAAATGACTTTCCTTCCTGTAGCCCTATAAACCCCACAACCCACTATGGTCATTAAAAAACAAAAGATAATCAATTGGCTACTTTTGCACCTTGTATTTGCACCTTCAGCTGGGCACTATTTCTAACTTCCAACTTTGTCACTTTTTCAGAGCTCAAAATCCTCCAGTTTGGCAGGCCTGGGAACTGTGTCAAATGAACTCCTGTTGAAGTTTTGCACCTTTTCCGTGAGGTCCTGCTGATGGTACAAAGGTTTTGGAAATATTTTTCTAACTTACAACTTTTCAGACTAATGGGACTATTACAATGTTGTTCGGAAAGGCTCCGAATCGGATTCAGGTCTGCCGAATCCAATTTGGAACCCGTCTGTCCTACTGATTCGGAGAGCTTTCCAAATGAGAGATTATGATGTTCGGAAAGTGTCCTGACTTTCAGAGTAGGTTCCAGGTCAGTTTAAGATGGAATTTGTAGGAACCAAGTCATTTAGAGCCTACTCATACAGGTCTACGGAACGCGTTTCCGACCGAGTGATTACAATGTCGGATTCGGCAGCCTTTACAAATTGGTTGTTCCGACATGGATCAGACTTTGGAGGCCCGTAGCAGGCCCCCCTTCCCCCGAAGCCTTCCAAAAGGTGCCCGTGGGGGTATCCAAGAGACACTCCCTTTCATACTGCACAGTGTGGCAGGCACCATGGGGTGCCGGCCACAGGGTGCACAATTTTCTCCAGCCACCCCTTTCTTCAAAGTGAGCCTGTGTATTTGGTCAGAACACAGGCTCACATTGAAGTCAAAGGGAGTCCAACCGAATGGTATCCGGAACCATTTCAATCGGTCAGTCGGACTCCCCAAACTGATTCGGACGGAAACCATTCCGAGACAGATTCAGTCAGAATGCTTCCCAAACAATATCGTAATTGAGCCCTTAGTGGAGAATTTCCTCTTGGTCTCTTAAGGAGAGGCCCACAGCAACACCTAGTCCAAGTCCAGTTGGTACTGATTAGCTGATCACTCTTAAAGAAATGTCTCCTGCAGCCTGCGGTATCCCTGTAGCCATGCAGGAGGGCAGTCAACTGATCGTTGGCTCCATAGCTCGGTCTTGGGTACAAGTGGGGATAGTTCCTGTCCTTTAGGCTTTCACACAGGGCACAGACAGCGGGTCTAATCCTATTATTTTCTTCTGCAGGTCTAGAATGAGTTCAAAAGCTCTTAGGAGCTGGCGAAAGGTTCTACCTTTGTTCAGTTCTGTCCTGGACACACTTCGACCAATGGACAAAAATCTCCCAAGGGTAAACCTTCCCACTTTTGCAACACACTCTATTTGCCTCACTAGAAAGCATTACACAGTGCACCATTCTCAGTAAATTCCATCAGAGCAAAATATTTCTGTATATGGAGTGAAATTGTGGCACACATTGGAGTGTGTCAAAGGTAATGAGTAGTTCCCTCCCATTCAAACACTCCATATTGATTCTGGGACCATCTCAATATTCTATTGAGACTAAAGCCAAAAGGCTAATGTGTATTTTGAGATCAAATGACTCCTACGGACCTCCCTTATCATTCAAGCATACAAATACAGGTCTACCACAGTTTCTTTTAAGTTAGAAAATGTACAGGGCACTCCTAAAAAGCACTTCATGGGTCAAGCTGGGTCACATTCTAGCCAAGCCATTCTGCAAGGCTGAAGCCATTGTCTCTGCTCTTGTGGCAAAATGTAACACCTCATCAAAGCAGCACTTAAAAGACAGCCAAAAAGAATCTGATGCTATTTGGCCTTCAGCTCGTTCACACAGAGAAAATAGATCTTTTATAAATTTAGTTTTCCTTTATTGTTATTAAAAATCCAACTACAACATTGAATTGTATTTTTAATAACTCTTAAGAGCATTGGTTGAACCATCTATGTAGCTCTTGCACACTAAAGATACAGGATTAACACAATAGCTATACTTAATTTTTTACAAAATCCAGTTACAACCTTAACAGTGAAAATAGCTTTTGCGTTCTAGTTACTGTAGAAACATGCAAACATGACATTCTTACATGTTCCACATGCTCATACCAGGCAGCCTACTTTATGGGATGCAAGACCCACATAAGGATCACTTCTTTAGTATTAAAAGGAGGGGTCCTTCCTGTCAGAAAAGGTTTGCTTTAATAAGTGTACATGCAGGGTTCGAAACAGTGGGCAGTCAAAATATCGAATTTAAAATATCGAACTACATTAATATCGAGTTTTTTATATCGTAGAGACAGAATATCGAAGTCAAGAATATCGTTCACCGAATATCGACTCCAAGGTAAGTACTATCGATTTTTTAAATATCGAAGTAAGTAATATTGATTTTTTTTGTGTTATGTATTTTAGTATGTATTTCATATGTAAGTTGAACTTTTTTTATGTATTTAAAAAAAAAATTAAATAAATGTTTAGAAATTAGTAATTTTGTTACAGTAAATTTAGCATTTTAGCATCAGAGCAGGTTGTAGGTTTATAGGGGAATAGGGTGGGAAGTAATGTAATTATAATTAATTAATTAATTAATTAATATGTTTTTATTAATTGGTATTGATGATTAATGAATTGTTAATTATTAATCCGTAATTAATTTGTATTAATCAGTTAATTATATTAATTATAATTGGGGTATTCATTATTATTATTTATTGTTATTGTTAATTAATGTATTGTTAATTGTTTAATTTGTGATTGAATGTTAATTGGTAATTAATATTTATTAATTAGTTAATTTATGTTTATAATAATTGTTATTAATTGATTAATTGATAGTTTCATTAATTGTGTTTTTTGTATGTGTTGTGTGTTAAAGGGGGAATAGTGTGGGATATAATTTAATGGTATTTAAGTAAATAATAATTGTAATTTATTGGTATTTATTAATAATTGTTTGTAAATTAATTATTAATATGTTATATTTTTTATTAAAAAATCTGTAATTGATAAGTATGTTAATTTAACCCTTATGTTATCCAGCGCTTTCCCTACTGTTGCACTCACTGGAGTGGGAATAGTGATTTTTACCCCTACGCTATCCAGCACGGTCCCTACTGTTGCACTCTCTGGACTGGCAATAGTCATTTTTACCCCTAAGCTATCCATCCCTTTCCCTACTGTTGCACTAACTGGACTGGGAATAGTCTTTTTTACCCCTGCGCTATCCTGCGCTTTCCTTATTGTTGCACTCTCTGGAGTGAGAATAGTCATTTTTACCCCTACGCTATCCAACGCTTTCCCTACTGTTGCATTCACTGGAGTGGGAATAGTAATTTTTACCCCTACTCTATCCAATGCTTTCCCTACTGTTGCAATATGTAGAGTAAGTATAAATATTAATTTATA
Source organism: Lissotriton helveticus (assembly GCF_964261635.1). Lineage (NCBI taxonomy): Eukaryota > Metazoa > Chordata > Amphibia > Caudata > Salamandridae > Lissotriton > Lissotriton helveticus. The sequence continues at coordinate 776,846,182 of NC_136063.1, read as the reverse complement.
TGTAGATGTTTAATTAATTTTAAAATGATATGTATTCGTTATTATTTTTAAAATATTTTTTAATGTTCATATCTATAATTTTGTAAATTATATAATGTTTTTACTTCTTTTTACATTATTATTAAACATTTAAAAATATATATTTTTAACATCGATATTTTTTACAATATATTTTTTTAAATATTTTTGTACTTACCTTTATGTAGATAAGACTTCGATATTTTTGACGTCGATATTTCTGTGTCGATATTTTTGTAGGTTGATTTTCTGTCTTTCGATGTTTTGCCATACAATCTTTCAAAACTGCAGCAGCGAAGCTATGCATGTAAGTCTGACGTCATGACTTCCTGGTTGGACTAATGAATGGCACACCCAAGTAACATTTTACCTTCTTTGTCACTGACGTATTTTCTTACAGCATATACTGAGGCCTTATTGTAAAGGAAAATATACCAGTTGGGGCTTAGTCAATTCTACCATATTCAAACAATCAGAGCATATACATTGGGAACTGGACAGTAGTTCCCCAGTGTGCAGGGTTAAAAAACCTGCAGCATAAGTCTACAAACAATGGGTGGAACCATGTAGTTATTTTGCTTTATTATTATGTAATCATATTTTTTAATACTCTCCAAAGTTTTTGTTTTTATGCTTGCAATATTTATGGTGAAGGTGTGTAGCATCTTCCTCACACCCTTGTATTGTCATTGTGAAGCAGGCCTATCCAGTAGTAATCTGCTGCTGAGAATTGGAATCTTAAGGTGATAGTTGGCTAAGCTGGACCAGGAGTTCTGAATGTGCGTGAGAAGACCCTCACTGTATTTATGCCAATATTCTTTGTACTTTATGGAGCTTGTGTGGCATACTCATAGCTCACTATAAACAAAAGTGACTTATTTTGAAGAAAAAATAAACAGCCATCTGAATATTATTCACCCAAAGTCCAAGGTTGTTGTTTTGGTTATCAATACTACAGTAGGTGCTTCTGAAATTGAGGTGAAAAACCGGACCCAGAAGGTTAAGAAATATTGTTTATTGAATATTTAAGGATGGAAAATCGAGATGGAGTTCCTTGTATAGGCCTCAGAGTAAGGCAATGAGAATTTATCTTTTTCCCAATTGTAAATTATCTAATAGAGCAGCTTTATGGTGGCTCCACCTTTTTCCTTCATCCTCCATATTTTCTGATTTCGTTTTTGCTAGCCTTTATTACTGCTAACCAGTATTAAAGTGATTGTGCTCAATACTTTAAACATGGTAACATTGACTTATCCCCAATTGGCAACTTTAATTTTCTTATAAGTCCCTAAGAAAGTTACACTACATGTGCCAATACCCTGCTCATTGAATGCTATTAGTGGGCCTGCAGCACTTATTGTATCATCCTCCTAAGTAGCCCTTTAAAATATGTCTCATTAATTAAAGAAGCACTACTAGGAAGGTGGCTCGCTGCTGAGACGTAGTAGTGGTCCGGCTCCCATCTAGTTCGGCAAACATGGTATCTACAACAGAGGTGACTGCAGTCCTTCCCCACTGACCTCGCTTCAACAAGAGGATGTAATTTGTAGGCTCCTCCCGGGTGGGTTTGTCTTTTGGCAGCAGGAGCATCTGTCTGCTTTCAGATACGCAGTCTGGCATGCAGTACTGGAGGAAGCGACAGGGAAGTTCAAAGCTCATTAACAATGAGCATATTGACTGATTTTGGCCGGTGGAGTACAACAGCTCACCATTGGTCTCCAGCTGGCAGAGGCATTCTGTATGGTTGTGCTGCCCTGTATGTTTACATTGTGGGGCTTTGGCCATACAGCCTCTGGGGTAGTTGGTTTCTGGCTACCCTACAGACACTGTTTCTTATGTTCCAAAGTTTGGAAGAAAGTGTTTTTTGATAATTTGAGTAATTTTGTTGTAGGACTTTTCTGTCTCAGCCACCTCATTGTCAGCCTGGTCACAGGGCTCTGTGGGATATACTGTTGCTAGCTGAAAGGCTTTTGTGCAGTTCACAGATTGTCAAGGTAGAGGTTGCACTGGATTAGAGGCAGCGGAAGATCTCAGATTCACTGTGGGCCGTTCCTCGCATTAGGGTTCGGGGCATAATTAAGGAGGGGGGCCCATCAGGAGCAGATACCTCTCATACCTCCACCAATGTAGAAAAAAGTGCTGCCCACTGTCAAGCCGGGGGATAGCCTTATGAGTACCCATAGTGGGTCAAAAGCAGAGAACTTTTTTTTGTCTTATGCCCTCCCATTCCTGCCCCCAATCAATTCAGTGAGGATAGAGAATTCCCTTGTAATACCTACTTTGGAAGTAATCCTGACACAGCAGACATAGGAGGATGCCTTCACGATGGTTCTAGCTTGGCCTGGGAGGGACAGTTTGCTTCCCTGATTCCAATGGACAATGGACTCGCTCCTGAGCCTAGTCTCTCTCTTAACAGTGGCTATTGGGACTATGGATATGGGTAATGGAACAGGGCAGATCAGTTTGCCGGCAGCAGCATTTCTTCCATCTGGTACAACTAGAGAGGTATCTGATAGGAAGGAACCAATTCCTTCCATCGCTTTTGCCTCACCCCAACTGGATTCACCAGAGGTGTCTGTGGTTCATTGGAACTCTCCTCACTCTGAAGTGAGGCCTCCTGGGGCCCATTTGATCCTAATGACATAATATTTTCTAATCCCTCCCAATTGCTCCAACCATTGTGCCAGGGTAGTAAGGAGCCAGCTTCTACTTGTGGGTATGGCCAAGAGGCATTATTTTACTCTTCATAACTCTAGGATAGTGACTGGGATGAGGGCCTCAATCAGGCAGCGTTGTCAGTCTTGGCCTCTAATGATTATAGTAGTAGCCATCTCGACCTTACAAGCAAAATATCTACAATCTTAGAATCAGACGGGGCACTGGATCCCTTGCCTCTCTCAAGATCCCAATCTTTAAGCTCAGCTCAGGATGCTTTCATGCGGGGGAATAGTTGCCATCTTATTCTGAAACACAGAGAGGACTGTAGCAAGGATTCACTTGCTCTGAAGGCTGCTCATTTTAAGACCCAAGTGGTCCTCAGCAAGTTGTAAAACAAATATGTACATTGTTCAATCGCTATTTGTAGCAGTGAAAGCCTCACAGTTAACTCTACAAAAGGAAGTTTAAGTCAATTGCTCAACATGAACAGCAACTTACCATTTGTCATCTAAAGATAAAGATTTGGTGAACAGGTCACGTCGGAATAATATGTGGATCCTTGGGGTCCCGGAACAGACAGAAGGTGATAATCCTTAAGGCTTTGTCATTTGACTGTTCTGAGAGGCCTTCCCTGTCCTGGGTGACTGGGAGATCGATTGTATGTCGCAGCGTGCACACCATTTTCTATTTCAACCCCCCCAACAAACCTCCTCAATACCCCAGGGCTATAATGATATACATTGCGTATTTTCTTCTTTAGCAGGAGATCTACTGGGCAGCAACCCCAAAGCTGCTGATTAACACATGTGGCATTATGTTTTTTGTCCATTCAGATTTTTGCCAACAGTGGTGGTAAGACGTTGGCAGCTCCGGCAGCATATTCCAGTACTCCCTGAAGCTAGTTGCCTCGGTTTCTCTTATGGATCCAGCAACTTTACGTATTCACAAGGATGGCAAGACATTTTATTGATGTGATGGTTTAAAATTTCCAGAACTGCTAACTCAGTGGAAACTGGGGGCTGACGGCTGCTTTTGAATGTTTTGTGGTTGGTTCTGGGCTAATTAATAGGCTTGCCTTTCACAAGTATATAGTGGCTTGTGTAATTGGGTACTGGGTGTCTCATGGTGCTGGCTGTTGGGAGGGTCGGATCCAGACTTGTTAATCAATCAATGAGAACATTTGTAAAGCGAGCTACCCACCCGTGAGTGTCTCAAGGCACTGGGGGGTAGAGATAGCTACTGCTTGAATAGCCAGGTCTTGAGTAGTCTTCTGAAGGTTAGCAGGTCCTGGGTCTGCTGTAGGAGGATGGGGAGGGTGTTCCAGGTCTTGGCGGCGAGGTGGGAAAACGATCTGCCGCCCGAGGTCATTCTTCTGATGTGGGGGATGGTGGCAAGGGTGAGGTGGGCAGAGCGGAGCTGGCGGTGAGGGGTGTAGAAGGTGAGTTTTCTGTTGAGGTATGCTGGTCCGGTGTTGTGGAGTGCCTAGTGTGCGTGGGTGAGGAGCTTGAAGGTGATCCTCTTATTGACGGGGAGCCAGTGCAAGTCTCTCAGGTGGGGTGTGACGTGGCTGCGGTGAGGGATATCGAGGATCAGTCGTACGGAGTTGTTCTGAAAGCGTTGTAGTGATTTCAGGAATTTGGCCGAGGCTCCTGCGTAGGGGGCGTTCTGTAGTCCAACCTGCTGCTGATGAGGGCCTGGGTGACCGTTCTTGTTTTGGTGGGGATCCACCTGTAGATCTTGCGGAGCATGCGGAGGTTGTTGAAGCAGGAGGACAAGACGGCGTTGACCTGCTTTGTTATGGAGAGAGTAGAGTCAAGGATGAACCCCAGGTTGCGTGCATGGTCGTGGGTGTTGGTGCTGATCCCAGTGCGGTTGGCCACCAGGAGTCATCCCAGGCCGAGGAGGTGAAGCCAAGGATGAGGACTTCTGTCTTGTCCGAGTTTAGCTTCAGGCCGCTGTTCTTCATCCACTCGGCGACAGCTTTCATTCCTTCATGGAGATTGGTTTTGGCGGTGAGGGTGTCCTTGGTGAGGGATAGGATCAGCTGGGTGTCGACGGCATGTGAGATGATGTTGAGGTTGTGCCCTCGTGCGACGTGGGCGAGAGGTGCCATGTAGATGTTGAACAATGTCAGGCTGAGGGATGAGCCCTGGGGTACGCCGCAGATGATCTTGGTGGCTTAGGAGCCTAGATCTAATGATGAGAATGGGTTCTTTGTGGGGTACACATACTATGTTGGGGGTCAGGTATATTGTCCTTTGTTTCTTTCTCTTTCTTATTTCCCTTTCATTTTTTTCATCTTTATTTATTATCTTAGTGATTGAATTTATATTTTCTTCCCCTCTCCCTTACTTCTTTTAGGGAGTACATCACTTTGGGGTAGCAGTAATTTTGTGTAAAAGTTGGAGTAGTTGAGGAAGCTGACTGTCTCCTGATCTTAGCAAGGGGCCACAATTAAAGTCTCCACATGGAGGGGTCAATGGCACTTGGCCTCATAGAGCATAGCTTAGGGGATGGGTTGGCTTGCTAGTAAAGGAGCCATGGGAGCAGGTAGGGAATGGAGCTGGGGACAGGGGGATTTCAGACTGGGATGTTCGTTTTTAACACAAAGAATTAAGGATGTTACTTCTGGCAGTGTGATCTTAAGCGATCTTGTTGGTGGTAAAAGGGATATGTATATTATATTTTTGGCAGTATATTTTTTGTTGTTGTGCATGGCTGGATGTTTTCTGGAGGAAGAGTTTGCTGAGGTTGAGGTTTTATGATAACTGGTAATGACAGTGATCCTGGACAAAAGCTTCATTTCCTACAAAGGAATATATATGGTGTTAAATCACCACATAAATGCAAGTTGGTAAGGGAAGAACTGAAGATGCTGAGATGAATATATCCTTGGCAGATGGTCTATTGTTATAAGACCTTGGATATCAGACCCTCTCCACATCTTATTGTACATCTACCCATAGGGCTGTCACACTTTCAGCAAGTATTAATAGGTGTGGGGTTCTTCCACATAGGACGGATTTGAGGGGCTGGTGGCTTGTAGGAATCATTTACAAGTATAGGGCTCACATTACTATCTGTGTCATACATGGGCTAATTATGAATGACCTGAAAGTGCTGGATTTCCTTCTGTCTGAGCTGAATCTTTGGGACCCACCTACATTATCTGTAGGGGCTTCAATGTGATTCTATATCCCCATAAAAATTCAGCATCCCAGTTTGCATGTTCTGGCAATTTGCTCCACCAGGGTAAACATTGTCGTAGGGGTGCTTTGTCCCAGCTGATTTCTTCATATGCTTTGGAAGACCTTTGGCGCAATAAGCATCCTAATAAACCCGAATTTACATTTTATTCTGCCTCTCATAAGGCTATGTCACGGTTAGATATGTTTCTTGTTAGAGATCAATATAGGGTCAGTATCACCTCTGGTGGTCTGGGATGCTCTAAAAGCCTCATTCCATGGACAGACTCTTCAATGTGTCTCCTGTCAGCAGAGGGCGATAGTGAAGGACAAAATAGTGTCCAGACGAATCTTCAGCTCTTTGGAATTTGATTTAGATTACAGCATAAGTCTAAAGGATTGCCCTCATGCCGACTGGCTCTTAGACCAGTCTATGTCCCTTAGAGCTTCTCTAAAAGAACAGGTTTTTGATATGATGTCTAAAAGCAGAATGACCTGGCTGGGATCATCTCCATTTGGGCCTAATCGGTCGCTGTAATTTAATTGTATTCCACTTTTTCTTCCAGTGCTTTCTTCAACAAAGTGGAGGCTTTATGGCAGACGTTTATTTGGTCCTAATAGAAACCTCTTTTTGGGATTCTGTTTTCACAACAGTGTAAGAAGAAGGAGGGGTTTCTCTTCCGGAGATAATATGTTACTATCTGGCGTCATTCTTCATACTACTTCGGTGTATTTTGGGATGGGATGGGTAGCCTCAGGGTTGTATGTTCTCTGAATTGTTTCTGTTAGGGGAATCAATTGTTGCCAGTGTTAGCAGTGTGGACACAGTATACTTCAAGAGAACTCGCTTTAAGATGCTGAAGGTCTTTCATCTAATTTGAAGTTCTTTCAAGCGCTTTTTTCTGATATTACTTTATTCAATCGACTTACGTATTTGGGCTACAATCCTAACTTTTCTGATTGTATTCATGAAGGCTTTTGGGAGATCTGGGGTAAGGTTAATCTTCTGAATTTAGGTCAATTAGTTGATGGAGATATTCTATGCTTATTCAGGAATATACAGCAACAGTTTTCTCTTCACTATAAGGTTTTTTTAGAAATCTTCAGTTTCAGCACTTTATTTTGTGTCTTAAAGAAGAAGATATGAACTGTTCTGATGATCCAAGTGTGGATCTTAGAGGGAATGCTCCACTGAAAAGGAATATTGGGGCTAGCAATCAGAAATCCCACAAGGTAATATATCTGTTTTTTCATGATCATTAGAAGGAACCTTTTCAGGGTTGGGCAAATAAATGGAGTCACTTGCTTAATACAGAAGTAATGTTGGCCATTCTGTGGCAGAAGAGTGTCTTGTTTTTTTTGGCCTTCAATGTCTCACGTATTAAGGTACATAATCTTAAATGCAATAATGACTAGTAATAGACTCCACACCAACTATTTGTCATGAAGTTGCAGCATGAGGACCACTGTTTTCAATGCAGATTCTTGGGAGCTAATGCTATGCATGTTTTTTGCATCCTGTCCAAAGCTGCATCTGTTTTGGGAGTTCGTGTTTGGCCAGGTGGATTGCATTTCTAATCTAGACTTTATTTCGGTCAAGCGACCATAAAAGAGTGCATAGAAAAAACTGTACATTACAATTCATGACACTTTAAAATTATACAATAATTACCATACTTGTTTACATGGATCTAGTTACAGCACTTCCTTAGTTCTGACAATAGAAACAAGTATGCACCTCACCTATATATAAACAATTCCTGAGCTCATGAAGGTTGAGTAGTTACAAGGACAAGGACAAGGGTGAAACAAAGTCCTGGTAGAAACCCATGAATATTAACAGTGATGGTCCATATAGTATAACATTGTGTAAAAAATATAAGATAGCCATGCAGTAAAGCTTCCTCTGGATTAGTCCACCGACTTGCTTTGCCCAGCTTATTCCATTCTTTTTTTATGTGAATAAACCAGAGGATTTTTGCCACACCAGGAATACTCAATATCTCCTTCAATTTCATTCTGTAGACAGTCAGCTCGGGTGTCACCCATAGTCTGCACCAGAACGTGAGGGGTTTCAGTCCTATTTCCTCCCCAATTGGTCTGATCCCCAGGTTTAGCCGATGTGGGATGAGAGGAGTGCTGGAGAGGAGACCCAAGATTTGCCTCATAAAGTTATTTTCTACTTTACTCAGATCTTGACAGCAGAAAAGACCCCATAATTCAGCCCTTTATAATGTCGCACCTCTGGCTTGCATCTTGTAAAACTCTGATACGGGCCCTGCAGGTTTGGAGGAAGAGTTTCTTAATAATTTAATGATTCACCCAGATGTCTGCGCTAACTTGAGTTTGGATTTGGCAATTTGTGGGCCCCATTCCATGTTTTCTGTCAGGGTGATCCCTAGATAATCGAATACCGTCACCCAGGCCAGTCTGGTGCCATCTAAATTGGGGTTGGTACGAAGTGTTTTAGGAGGATTAAAAACCATGAACTTGTTTTTTTGTGTATTTATCTCCAATCCCCGTTTATTACAAAAGATAGCAAAACACTCCAAAATCCTTTGCATGCCCATAGGGGATTTGGACACTAAGAGGGTGTCATTAGCAAACATGATTGCGGGGACCTTGGTGCCTGCCAGTTTGGGTGCATCGCTTTCCCTCACCTCAGTAAGTTGGGCCAGTAAAGCATTGACAACGAGGCAAAACAGGGTCGGTGCAAGCACACAGCCCTGCCATACACCTCTGTCAACTGGAAACCATGCTGTCATTTCTCCCCCTTTCCAACATCTTATCTGGGCAAAATTTGTATCATCTAGTCTAACAAGCATGGTCATATTTATAGACCATCCAAACTGACAAGAGAGTGACACCCCTCAGACTGCTCCACCTGCCCAAGGTCAAATCAAAATCCGCATTTGGAACATCAATGGTCTGGCAGCCAAACTGGTCGATTACGAAGCAGTTAACTATCTGAAAACATTTGATTTAATACTTCTCCAGGAGACCTGGGAGGATAAAACCAAGGATCTCCGTGGATATTCCTCCTACTATGTCCCAGTAACAAAAGACTCCAACCTTGGTCGCTGTTCGGGGGGACTAATGACGCTGGCTTCAATAACCACAATGGGGTCAACAAAGCCTATAGATGTAAAACTTACGCCACCTAACGAAGCCCTCTCAATACAGACACAGCTCAAATTCTACGACACAATACAAAAAGTTATAATAATTAACATTTACGTGCACCCCAAACGTAAACAAAAAGCTGTAAAAGAGCTGTCAAATGAAATAAAAAGGATCATGGAGGAGTAAGATGCCAACCACATAATTGTTGCTGGTGACTTCAATCTACACCTTTTTGGGACAAGCCAGGATGACGACCCTGTGCACAAATTTACATCACTCTGGGGGATACCGACTCAGGGTCAAGCAAAGTCTAGCAAACCTTCAAGATGGGCCAAACTTCTGCTACAAGAATTAGAGCATTTAAATTTAAGAGCACTGAATGGTCGCTTCTTGGAGGATACTCCACCTGTCGCTACTTTTCACTCCTCAAAAACATCCTCCTATCTAGACTATATGTTTGTAACGCTAGCCATGTTTGATAAAATAGAATGCTTTAAAATAGGTGATAATGTTCAGAGCGATCACCTCCCACAAGAAGTATTGCTAAAGGCAATGCCAGCTGCCACACCAGACATCTGGAACTCGATTGAGATCGAAGAAGTTTCGAATTTAAAGCGTTTTAGGTTCAATGTCAAGAATATTCATATCATATCAAATCATATCATATCATATCATATCATATCAAAAAACTCACTGGCACCTGCTTTGCGACCCTGAAAATGCTTCGCAAATTCTTTCCCCTGCTCCCTAGAGAGGCAAAGGAGTCTGTTGCGCGAGCACTCATACTGTCCAGGTTGGACTATGCCAACGCACTGTTCAGCGGAATCCCCTCTTACCTGGTTAATCGCCTGCAAATCATCCAGAACGCGGCAGTCCGTCTTTTATTCAACATTCCAAGATGGAAGAGCGTACGCGCAGAGATGCGCACACTCCACTGGCTTCCGGTTGCACAGCGCATCCGGTTCAAGTCATTGGTTTTGGCGTTTCGTGCTATCCATAAACAAGGCCCTCAGTACCTGAGAAAGAGATTCATTAGTTACGTTCCCACGCGTACTCTGAGATCCTCCACTCTCTTTCAACTGTCCCTTCCACATTTTAAACGTGCCAGACTGGGTGGCCAGTCGATTGCGGTGGTTGTGGCTCGCGCCTGGAATGCTCTTCCTTTCCACCTGCGCTCCACACCCACTGTAGCCGCATTTAAAAAACATCTGAAAACACATCTGTTCAATAGTGTTACTTAGAGTCCGTGTTTTTTTTGAGGTGCTGCTGTTTGCCTTTCTCTCTCCCGCGCCAGGATACTCCCCAGTAGCAGAGCGCGCTATAAAATGGTTTATAATAATAATAATAATAATAATAATAATATTGAAGGCCTATCGGCCACCATCAAAACCTTATTTGAGCGAAAAAAAGATACAGGAGCTACAATAGTAACAGCATGGGAAAACTTTATTAAGACCTTCAGCGGCACCTTTGCGGACGGGACTAAGCCACGACAATTAGATGTACTAACAAAGTAAAATTCAGCCCGGAAACTAAGAGCCTCAAACGCACTGTAAACCAAACATTTCGATAACTACGAAAAACACCAGGGAACTTGGAGTTGCAGCTTAACCTCCGACAAACGAAGGTGCTATTGAGAAAGAGGAAGTGGAGAAAAATAAGGGGAAAAAATGACAAAATATCGGCTACATTATTGTATGATGCCAAGCAACGCAATAGTGCCAAGTTCTGGCAAACAATCCATAAGTTAGAACGACCGTACCACCTAGGAATCAGCTCCAATATAACAGAGTCTGTCTGGGTAGAGTACCTCTCCGCCCATTTTAACAACAAGGAAGGGAATCTAAATAAAAGCTTGTGCACCGCGGTATCGGACATCGAACCCCCCAACAAGGGAAATGCGATACAAAAATGAACCACCGAAGGTCACTTGGTCAGTAGTAATAGCATACATAAACAACAGGGGTCCCTGTCGGCTAGTGATTTAGACTCTACAGGCTCCGTCGATGATGAAGGATATGTTCCTACAGAAAAACAGATAGTTGGCTTAATAGCCAAGGGTAGAGACACAGGAGTGCCCGGTCCAAACGGGATTCCACCGATATTGTATAAACATGACGCCGTCTTTTGGAGCAAGGCTCTACTACCAGTCTTCAAGGGCTTAAACACCACAGTCACCATTCCGGAATCTTAGAAAGGATCAATTATTAGCCCAATTTTTAAACAAGGCAAAAGAAATGACCCGAATAACTATCGACTAATTGCCCTTCTTGATAGAGATGCGAACACTCAGGCAGGAGCTATCATCCTGGGCTTCAGATAGCTTCATTATCCCCACTAATCAAAATGGGTTCTGTAGTGGCCAAAGAACCACACTGGCTCTCACGTTATTAATGGATGCAGCCAAAGTATCAAAAATTCCTCTCTTCCTGTGCTTCATTGACTACACTGCTGCGTTCAACCACGTTGATCGATCCAAACTCTGGGAAAAACTGGAAAAGTGGGGTCTACCAAACACACTTTTGGAACGGCTAAAACAGCTGCACACAGACACATGGATCAGGGTCAAATTAGGTGCAGGGACGCACATCTCCAAACGAATTATGACCTCAAAAGGCCTCATGCAGGGGTGTGTCCTTGCCCCGATCCTTTTCAATCTCTTCTTGGCTGACCTATCTGGAGAGCTGGACGGTTGTGCATCCCATGCACCAAAACTGGGCAACAAGCTAATGTCAAACCTGTTATATGCTGATGACTTGGTTCTAATTAGTCGGACACCAATTGGCCTCCAGCACCTATTAAACACAACAAGCAGCTTTTCTAACCGGAACTCTCTTAAAATCAACCTCAAGAAGACAAAAATCATGGCAGTTAATTACCATAAAAAGAAGATCAATTGCTGGTTCCTTGATGGCCAACGCCTGGAACAAGTACAAAGCTATAAATATCTGGGAATATTAATTGATGACAAATGCTCATTCAAACCTCAGCTAGAGGCCATGCGAAGAAAAGAGACCACAACGTATCTATCATTGAAGTCACTGAAGAGGCGTCTACCCGATCTTATGCTTGATCCCTCCCTACAGGTCTTGAGGGCTAAATTGCTGCCGACATTGTCATATGGGAGCGAGGCCATAATGGGGAAAGATGCAGCAGTTTTAGATGTCATAACAGCCAACTCATATAGAGCTATTTTCCATCTCCCTAAATATGTCTCTCCGGCTCAAATCCGGCAAGAATTTGGGATTCAAAAACAAGTGGTGGAAAGAAGGAGTACCTACGTTAAATGTTGGCATAAAATCCGAAACAGTGAGGCAGGATCTTTAAATTCCCATCTTTGGAAAGCCCTGCATAATCAAGAAAAATGTCCAGCAAGGGATTATCTGTTTCCATCGATTGAGCTATTGGGCCTGTCCAAACTCTGGGCCATTCCAATGGATCACCTAACCTTTAACCCCTTCGGTGCTCATGACGAGCTCAGCTCGTCATGGCACATACCTCTCAGGTGCTCATGACGAGCTGAGCTCGTCATGACCACACCCATTTTTTTATGGCCCAGCACTGCAGGGGAATCACTCCAGCAGCCATGAGGTTAAAAAAGCAGTGAGAAAAACAACATCTATGCTATCAGTTTTAGAAGATAAAGCAAGTCTCACTAAAAAGGCACACGGCTGGATAGTGCTCAGTGACTATGTGAGGCTGAAACCCCAAGCCTACTTGAGTGCTGGATTTAAGACAAGCAGAAAGGAAAACTTTCTAAGGCTGCGCTTGGGGGTAATTGCAATTAAACCCCATCTTCCACCATGGGAAAGGAAAGGAGGCACCCAGACTTGTCATCTATGTGGTAGTGGGAAGGAAGACATTATCCATGTCATCTGCAACTGCTCCAACTTAAAGGACATAAGATGCACCTTGTTACGTCCTTTCTTTAGGTATTATGGTATCCGGTCATGTAGGCAGGCAGTGAAGCTTTGTTTTAAACCTACTGACGTCCAGCTCAACTGTCGGCTAACAAAATATTTTGAGATGGCAACGAAAAGATTTAAATCCCTGTCGTTACCCAAAACATGCTAATATGCCTTCAAAGGTAATATTAATTTTCCATCTCGCTTTAGTAGTACCTGCACTCCCCCACTAACTTGGACAATGGACTTGGTTAAGCTGTGCCGTCTGCCCTGAGAAGTTGTGGCAGTTACTGTCAGTATTATTTAAGATGTATTAGTTTATGAGAATCTCCTTTAAAAGCAGCTACACCGTTTAAATTAGGAATATGCAATTGACGACCTTGTTTTAATATTATGTGGTTTTTAAATCGTTTTTAATTGTTTATCTATGGACAAATGGGAACTTTTCGTTATGCATTTGCAAAGATTTTAATTAATCAAGCAAAAAATAAATATCTATCTATATCTATCTAAGTATGGTCAGGAGACAATTCTATAAGAACCTCCCATAGTTTTCCTCTGGGCACTAAGTCAAACGCTGACTTTAGATCTACAAAAATTACGTAAAGGATTCCACCCTCCATTCTCACTGTTTTCCACAGAATTAGTTGTTGTCTATAAATTTGGTCAATGGTGGAAGTGATCTTCCTAAAATTAGCCTGATATGGGCTTAGGATCGCGTGGTCATCCATCCAACCTGTAGGCGGTCAAGAATTAATCTTGTGAAGAGCTTTTGTGACACATCAATCAGACTAATCGGTCTGTAATTGGCTGGTAGGAGAGGGGAACCTTTTTTGAAAATTGGGACTATTTCGGCTCCTGCCCAGGTTTCGTGGATTGGCATACCCTTCAGGATGGCATTGAATAGGGTCTGTGCATAAGGTCCCCATATTTTTGGCTCATGCCGGAAGAGATATCCTTGTAAAACCAAGAATGTTGGGTGTGCAAATATTAGAAAGAGCCTTTAGCACACAATTTCTGTGTGTGCCCAAACTTTGGATTAGAAAGAAAAAAAACATTGAAAACTATTTTTGCTACATTGAAAATCCTTACCTGCAGGTAAGCAGTAACTACTTGGCTGGGAGGAATCACACTCCCATGTGTCTGCAGAGGGGTAAAATGTTTTAGAAGTCAAGTTAAAAGAAATAACCTAAATAAAGGACTAATAACACAAAAAGTATATATGTGAAGTTCAGTTGGATTACAAATCGACCAAGAGTTTAGCAATCCTAAAATAATTGATTAAGGATGGTACCCTATCAAGAAGAAAATTCTGGACTCAAGGACAATACTGAAATTAATCATGAGCAACGATCTTGACGGGAAATAATAATCCCATCCTAATATATAAAGGAGTAATTTTGCATCTTACTCTGACTGTAAAGAAACATGTTTTGCCAATGTTCTGTCGCATGAAAGATATGTGAAGTATATTGTGAATTTTAATGAGACGACATTACACTTTTGTTCTCAGATACATATATATATATTTTTGAAATGTTGCAAAATAAGTACACAAAAGGGTTTATTAATGTTTTTTATTTTTTTATATAGAGAAATCATTTAAAAAAAGACTAAATACTAGAATAATAAACTTGAACTTGAAACTTGAACTGGAAACCCAAATCGTCATCTTACTGAACAATGATGAAATAGGTATTGGTCCAGATTTTGTGATTGCATGAAGGCAGTCAGCAGATGGATGAGCAGACACTGTCTTAAACTAAACGCAGGGAAAATGGAAGTGATGCTTTTTGTGGAACAAACTTCCTTTTGGACCCCGTCATGCTGGCCAATAGACATGGATATCTACCGACTCCTGTCACTAAGACCCAGAACTTGAGAATTTTGATTCATAATAAATTAAGTTATATTAATCATGTAAGTGCCCTGTCCTCTTCCACTGTTTTCACTTTTAAAATGCTAATAAAGATTCTTCTGTTTATTCCAGGTCACCTTCAGAAAACCTGAATAGCATCTCTGATAATGACAAAAGTGAATTGTTGTAATGGCTTACTACTCACTGTATCCTGATACATCCTTACCAGACTGCAAATACATCAAAATACTGTGGCAACACTTCTCCTAAAAATACCAAGACATCATGCAGTTGCCACTACTATCAAAGACCTCCACTGGTTCCCTATCAGACAGCGGATCCCATTCAAGGCACTTTGCATTGCTTACAAGACACTCCATGGCTTAGGCCTGACTTTTTACAAAAAAGTTTAAATTAATACACCCCAAGTTGAACTTTATGATCTTACACGACCAAACACATAATTGTTCCTAAATTCAAACACTCCACCTGTGAAGGCAGGAGCTTCTCTCAGAGAACAATAGCAATCTGGAATGCCCAACCAACTCATATCAAGAGCGAACCTATCTTATCACCTTCAGATAGCTCCTAAAAACCGGGCTTTTCAGTACCTGCTAGCTTGTTGCTGCCCCTTTCTATGTCTCCTCTCCAGTATCAAAGCCAGCGCCAAGACACCCAAGGGTAATTGAGCGCTTTAAAAGTATATTAACATAACATAGCATAGATTTTTGTGAACGTAGCATCAGTATCATTCATATAGTTTTCAAAGTAAAAGGTAGGCTGGAATCCTAAGAAGAAATCAATCAGTTGGTACAAGCCTACCTGTTTGGAGAGTTTAACCTCCTCAAGCTCCCAATAGATGACCGTGAGTCCTTTATTTGCAGAAGATGGAATAGTTTCAGGAGGTTACCAACACTCATGCAGATTCAAAGTGTATAGGGATTGTTTTACTCATTACAACCAGGGTAGCAGAACACCTCTCTGTGATTTATATAGGATATCTCTTAGTCCCACCCTATATTCTGCCAACTCAGGCCTAGAACAAATCCCTATCCAAAACAGAATCAGTTTCAGGTGCACTAGGGGAACAATAGATTGGAAACCTAAGTCATGTTTAAAAATCAATAACGTATTTTGTGGCAGTTTAAGGGCTACTCTTAGAAATATATTCCCTGCCACCTTAAGGGCTTTTAGATTATCATATCCCCAAAGTTCTGCTTCATATGTTGCAGCACCTACAGATGTGGCCCTCCAGACCTCAAGAAGGGGGGAGATTGTATGAAACCTGATCTTTTTTGCAAAATTTAAAATAACTGCCACCCTGTGCTTTAGTTTGAGAATGCTTTTGGTAACCTGGGAATCCCAGGAATTTGCACTAGATAGGTGAATGACAAGGTATTCGAAATCTATCACTTTCTCCAACTCCTTCCCTTCCAACATTATTGATCCTCTGAAATCTTTATACAGGTGGATGGCCATAAAATTTGTCTTACTCGTTTTGTCCACGATCTAAGCAGAAAATATTGTACTTACTCACAAGGGTCTCTAGGCCCTTGGGATTTTTTGATCCTAATAAAGTTTTGTCTGCAAATAATAGGGTGGAAATGTTGGTTCCCCCTAGAGCTTGAGAGTCATTATCACAACCCAAAAGATAATCAATACAGCCACTTATAAACAGCAAAAATTGTGTGCGTGCAAGGAAACATCCTCGCATGATTCTTTTTGCAACCTTAAAAGGATTGGTGTTTTACTTTGTTTGCGCCCCATCTAACTTGTGCAAAAGTGTTGTGGTGAAGCCTGGCAAATAAGTTTAGGAGCTATGGCGTATGCTGGAAGCCCTAGGTCTCTAGCATACGCCATAGCTTCCCTTTAGGGACCATGTCAAATGCCTCCTTGAGGTTGACAAAAGCGACATACAGGCTACCCCTTTTTTAGTCCACATCTTATTTACTAAAACCTAAAAACCAGGTCAACTGTACTAAGTTTGGAACGAAATCCAGCCTGTGAATGTGTTAAGATTTTCTTTTCTTCGACCCACGTAAGGAGCTGCTCTACTAAAGCTTACAAAAGATGTTCTGGGAGAAATCCATGAGACTGAATGGGTGGTAATTAACTGGATCAGACTTAGGAACTTCCTTGTGTGTATAAATATACTCCGCTCCTTTCCTTGAGGTTAGAATCTTGCCAGTTGCTAAAATGGCATTAAAGCGCGTTTAAGGTAGGGTGCCCAAATTACCATTTCTGACTTGAAGAGGTCTACCAGTATTCAGTCTAACCTGGGTGTCTTTCCTGCCTTTTGAGATATAAAGGCTGTGGTCACTTTGGTCAGTGAGAAAGCCCAAACATCTATAACAGCTTCTAATTTAAAAGGAGTTTTGCAGGAAGTGGGGGGGCTGCATGAAATTAGGGGAATGATGTACCGAAAAACTAAATAACCTATAGAGCTATACTTACCAATCGCCCCTCAATACTAATTACCAATAATCGGTCAGTTGGCAGTGAAGAAAGTTCAATCGTTTATTATATAAAGCACTTCGAAGTGGAGCCTCTCTCAACCTCACCCCTCGAGGCTCACAGAGAAGACTACCGACACATAATCAGGAGATAACATATATACTGTTACAGTCTCAAGTCATTACCCTAGAAAGGAAAAATACAAGTTGGTACAGGTGGTTCATAGGAAAGACCATATGTGGCACACCAAGCAGATTCAAAATAGCTCTGTTCATAGCAAGGTCAAAGAAGTTGACTCCCTTCTGCCTAACGCTCGGGAGGACTCGTCTGGCACCTCCAGGAATGTGCTTATCAGGCTCGCACCCACTTGCAGCCTTGAAGGTTCTAACGCAGAGGAGAAGCAACCCATCTTCAGCTGCCTCTCCATAACTCAAAGCCAGGGATTTTGCTCACTAGACAGAAAGTCACGTGTTACTGGCCTGAAGTCGAGCTAAGATCTCAAAATGGAGTCGACTCTTCCACTGACTAACTAACATGGAATACACGCGAATAATGTATATTTTCCCATACAAAGCTAACTTAATCAATATACTCATACTAACTATATAGATACATCATGCTAACAAATATATAAATATATACATACAGGCCTATAATAAGGGGGAAATTTGGACATTTATCCGTCAAATCCACCCTTTTAGCATGATGTAGCTAACTAACTGAAAACGAATCTTCAAAAATCTCCTCATCAATCGCCATGAGCTCATGAATCTCCTTTTGTATCATTTGTTGTTTAGTTGCTGTGGGGGCGGGGATTAATGTGGATGAGAGTTTAGTAGCGCAATAGGAACAACATGCTGGACCACAATGCATGCAGAAACAGCAGATAAATATAACACCTGCTGCTCCAGCCAACATCATCAATAATTTCCATCCTCAAGTGGACACCAATCCCCAGAACCAGCTAGAAAAGGACCAGGACCCATTTTCAGCATGAATTTCAGAGGCCAATCGATGTAGCTTCTGGATTACCAAATGAACAGTAGGGGTGGAGTCTGGAATATATACGCAACAGGAGCTGCCGATCACGTGGCATGTTCCTCCTTGGTCAGCCAAGATGACATCTAAAACCATACGATTTTGAAGCGAGACAAGTCTCGTGGCCTGAATCTCCTCTGTTAAGTTTGTCAAAATATCTGTTGTGATATCAATAACCCGCTCAACTATTTGGGACACATGTCTTACCTCTCTACTTGTGAAAATCGGGCCCCATATCAGAAATAAACCTTTAGCAATGTCATAAAATTGTTGCAACGATGTATCGGTCTGATCGACCTCAGACATCCCAATATGGCTCCTATTTCTAATGAGAGGCAAGTTAGAGTCATATAATTGATGATTCTTATGATAATTGGGGGGAGCTAGATACAATGGAGGATACAAAAATGACAAATAACAGCGGCCTGCCCATCCACATGGTAACCAAGTATAAGCATTTTTCCCACATACAAAATACACATTTGGAGGGGTCAGTAAAGGGGGACTACTAAAAGTCTTCATTCTGTACGTATAATTACATGTGCTTTCCCCAATTTGCACATGCCCCGTTCCCTGAACACAGAAGACAGATAAACGGTTCAGGATAGGGATTGGCATAATTCGGTCACTAGTCACATTCCTTGCAATAAACTGCTGAAAATAGTGGTTATGATTAAATTCTACAAAATCTAAAAGTTCACTTTTTAACCACGTAATATTTTGATGAGTAGTATATAAATTCATACAATCATTCGGGTCCAATGATCCTTCACCATTGTTTCCTTCAGGGTCAAATCCTTGTCAATATAAGCTAAAATCATACTGTAGTCCTTCTCTGTGTATTGCTTAGGGTTTTCAACATAATGCATATACATGGACGACAGAATCTGAAACCATGCCTCACAACTACCCAGGTATGATAAAGGTAAAGAGAGGAATAAGTCATGCTTGTGCATAACTGACGGCAAAAGGCCACAAACCCAGCAATCTGTTACATTAGTGGTACTATGTGTCTGGTGAAGCATTTCAACAAATACATTCTTAGAGTAGGTCTGGCGATGTTCTTCTTTATGGGGAGCTAATGTGAAAGACAAGTGTTCTGGGAGTGCAACAGTAGGTTTCAACATTGTATGCATCGGATGTTGATACTCCAAATATATGAATACACTCATTAATATTATGAATATAACTGCAATCACTATTACGAACGCTAATTTCACACGCATGGTCCAAGCTGAAAACATGGGTACATAAAAGGGCAAATGTCGGGGAGCAAAATGGCGTTCTTCTTCAGGTATGATACAACCAAAGGGATACATTCCTAACTAAAAGTCCAAAACTAAACTGGGACAATGCAGTCCGACCTGCCTGAGGGTTCTTCTTCCCTGTGTCCGTCTAGAGCCTCACAGGCAGGCTCCTATCGTTCATGTCAAAGACATTGATTGAATCGCGTTGAAATCCTCGGAAAGCAAACATCCAACCTCGGCCTTTTTGTTCACAAGTCTTTCTTTCTGAACAGAGCTCCACCAAAGTTCCAGCTCTCCACGAGTTCAGTCCAGTGTCTCGCTCAGTACCCTCAGAAAAGGATTCTAGCAAACCCTAATACTCAAGTCTTTCTTTATCTCCTACCACTTTCTGAGGTACCGTGCTGTTTTCTCGGCCGCAGGTTGTAATGAACATGGCCAGGTGTTTCCTGATCTGCAAACAACACAGAGGAAGGCGGCTCCACAACATCTGAACTACCACTAGCTTCGTCATTGGTAGCAACGACTGAATCAGGGGCAATTACGGATTCAGCTGGTGGTGCCCCATTTGATCCCGTCACTCCTCCTTCTAGCCCTTGCTCAACTTCAAGGGCGTCGGAAAAAGGAACAAAACATGTGGCTCTTTCACCTTCCTCTGTCAAAATCCCATCCGGATGCTGCCGATCATAAGGAAGTGGGAGAGGCAGGCGCTTTATATGGGAAGCATGTATCCAATGCCGTTTCCCACCCACTTTCACTGCCGTCCGTGTGGCCAAGAGGATTTGGTGAGGTTTAGAGCACCTCGGAGCCAAGATGGTGTCTCGCTGATATTTCCTAACCAGTACCCACTGGCCATTTTCCAGCCGATGTCCGGGACCCTCTGGCAGGGGCTGCAACACTGCTGCTACCTGCTGTTGAATGGAACGAAGATCTTTAGTCAAGGCATATAGATAATCTATCAACATAGGATATTCAACATCTCTAAATGATCTAGGCCTTGGCACTCCCCAAACATTTGCAGGTCGCCCAAACACCACTTCGTAAGGAGACAAACCCGAACGGGAAAGGGGGGTAACTCTCAATGACATTAGGGCCAAAGGCAAAGTATTGGGCCACTTGAGTTTAGTACTTTCCTGTATTTTTGTTATCTTAAGTTTCAGTATTCCGTTATATTTTTTCACTAATCCTGCTGACTGAGGGTGCCGGGCTGCATGAAACTTTTGTTTAATCTGTAGTCCATTGCATATATGTCTGACTAAATCTGCATTAAAATGTATCTGTCGAGATCAATCGAGGCAAACCAAAGCGAGGCAAAAACTCTTTGAGAAGTGCCTTTGCTGTTGCTAGAGCAGTATTTTCCTTGGTCCGGTAGGCCTCAACCCATTTGCTGAAAGCACATACCACCACCAAGATATACTTCAGATTATTGATGCGCTCCATATGGATATAATCCATTTGGATCATTTCAAAAGGCAGAGTCGGGGGTGTAAAATTTCCACTCAAAACAGTTTCCCTCCCACCAGGATTATGTTGCAGACAAATCATACAGTACCGAACCAAATGAACAGCTGTTTTCTGAATATTCGGTTATTCCACACAGGGTCCAAAAGTGCACAAATACCTTTCGCTCCAATATGAGCTGGACCATGAGCCATGGTTACAACGGCCTGGACTAAGGCATTCGGTAATAGCCATATTTGTTTATCTGTCAAGTCGACCCAACAGTTATTCTCATCCAACCTTCCCACTTCCTGTTCCCAGTGGGCCAATTCAACAGGGGTAGCTTCTTTTTGTATTTCGTGAACACTTTCCATGGTATTATTAAACAAATCAGATTCTTCCACCCATCTAGCGGAGGTGGTTACAAACATAGAGGTCCATTTGGACTGAGCTGTTTCCTTAGCAACCTGATCAGCGAAAGCATTTCCTTCACCTACTTCATCCACTACTGCCTTGTGCGCACTACATTTCACTATTGCCACCATTGTTGGCAATGTCAGAGCAGTTAACAATCGTAAAATTAGGGGGCCATGCTGTATTCTCTGTCCATGAGAGGTGAGAAAACCCCTTTCTTTCCACAGCCGCCCAAAGCTATGGGCCACGCCAAAGGCGTATGGCTGTCTGTATAAATATTAACTTTCAGTCCTTCGCTTAGTTCACAAGCTCGTAATAATGCCACTAATTCAGCTGCCTGGGCTGATTGACAGGGCACTTGAGAGGTTTCAACTACTGTTGTTAAAGTGGTGATTGCATATGCAGCTGTCGATGTACCATCTGCTAACTTAAAACAGGAGCCATCCACATACAATTCCCCTTGGGAGTCAGATAGAGGAATGTCTGTGAGGTCAACCCGACCCTTCGTCTCTTCTTCGGTCCGAAATATACAATCATGTACATCATTTTTAGCTTCGTCCGAAGGGAGGGGTAGTAACGTGGCAGGATTCAGAGTGGCACAACATTTAATCGTAATATGTGGAGCAAACAAAATCAATTCATATCCAGTAAGACGCGCACTCGTGAGGTGCTGAGTCTTCGTTTTATTCAATAATGCATCCACAGCGAGTGGTACCATCACTGTGAGGTCTGAATTTAGAACTAGCCCTTCCGACTGTCGGATGGCCACTGCAATAGCGGCAGTGGCCCTCAGGCAGCTAGGAAGCGCTCTGGCAACATTATCCAATACTGCCCAAAAATAAGCACAAGGTCTCTGCTTACCACCAAATCCTTGCGTTAACTCTGAAAGCAAACAACCGTCCACCTCGTGTACATAAAGCACAAAAGGTTTTCGGTAATCAGGAGTACCCAAGACGGGTGCAGAACAAAGCGCAGATTTTAAAGAATCAAAAGATTGTTGACATTCGTCAGTCAAAGGACGAGGTTCATGCACATCTTTAGGGGTTAAATACAACAAAGGTTTAGCAAGAAGAGAAAAATTAGGAATCCATTGGCGACAGTAGGAAGTAATGCCAAGAAAAGCACGAACATCACGCTGAGTACGAGGTACAGACATGTTAGAAAAAGTAGTAACACGCTCAGGAGTTAAGCGCCTCCCCGCTTTCGACAGTAGATGACCAAGATAGGTCACCTCCTGTCGACAATATTGAAATTTCGAGAGGGACACCTTATTACCTTTGGCCGCTAAATGATGCAATAATCTAACAGTGGCGTCCCTACAACCCTCTTCAGCATCCGAGGCCACTAGCAAATCATCCACATATTGAAGGAGAACATTTCCCGACGGCAAAGTTAAGTAATCTAAGACAGCTTTAAGAGCCTGACTGTATATACTTGGACTTTCAATATAGCCTTGAGGAACACGACAAAATCTAAAGCTTCAGCCAGATAACGAGAAGCCAAAAAACTGATGGTTATCTGGATGAATCGGAATGCTAAAGAAAGCATTCTTTAAATCAATAACCGAAAAATACTTTGCCATCGGAGGGATCATAGTGAGAATAGTAGTAATGTCAGACACTACTGGATATTGGGGTACTACAATCTTATTAACCTCCCTCAAATCAATGACAAAACGATATTTATCAATATTTTCTGACTCTCCATCTATAGGGGCTTTTTTCAAAATTGGAAGAATAGGGCTATTACAAATGTTAGCTGCAGTTTCTTCTACTATACCTTTATCAATCAGATCCTGTATAATGGATAATAATGCACGTTCGCCAGCGGGCAAAATTTTATATTGTGGTATCCGTGGTAATTTCACACCTTGTTTCAAAGTTATGTGAACGGGAGAGTGTGTCCAACAAACCGGCATCCACATCTCCCGTAGCCCATAACGAGGAAGGGACAGCTGCCAGCTCGGGAGGAAGAGGTTAATTTTGAGCAAAATACTGCTTGTCATTTTTACTGGGGGAATGTATAGTCAAGTAGACACCATTAGGGGAACAATGGATTTTTGCATTTAACTTTTTCAGCATATCCAATCCTAATAAGTTTTCTCCACAGTGCAAAGTCAATAAAAACGGAGAGTCAATTGTGATTGGCCGTATAGTGAATGGAATTGGCTTGGAAATGGGGCTTACCACCGGAACTTCTGACAATCCCACTGAAACGTTATTTTGCCCGGACAGAGCAGCCCCTGGGACCAATGAGCGAGCAATAGAACTATTCATTGCGCCCGTGTCAATTAGAACATTTTCTGAAGTCCCCATCAATTGTCCCTGAACATAGGGTCCTTATTGATCGACGGGTACAGACACCTGGCCCCCTCTCTGTCCTTGGCTGTCCTATGCATATGAATCCCTGTCTGGTCCCTGATATTCACAGCCCTCATTATAGTATTGCCTACCTTGGGAATTGTCAAAACGATTTTTCTCCAAACCTCCACGCACCACCTCTTCCCTGCGCATGTCACTCCGATCAGTACTACCACGACCATGACCCCTTCCTCTCACAGCTCCGTTTTGCGCCAACAATAATGAACACTGAGCTCGCCAATGTCCTTCCTGTTTACAATATGCGCACTGATTTATTCCTAGAGCAGGGACCGGACCTCTGCCTCTACCAGTCCCCACTCCCCTAGGGGCGGGCCCTCGGCCGCCTCTTCCCCCACCTCGTCCTCTGACAACTTGCTGCAATAATACTCTGGTTTTAAGGTCTTTTGCCTTCTTTTATATGTTATCCTTACTCTCATTTTCCCTATGTTCATAATACTGAGCCATGCTCAGAATCACAGAAGGGGTAGATGTAGTCCAAGTACTTTCAGCAGCCTGTAACCGAGCAGAAACCTCAGGTAGCAAATTGGTTACAAAGCGATTTACAAATAATCGAGTACCACCTTCTGTAGCAAGATCCTGTCCACTAAAATCTATAAATGTTCTTTCAAACCTGGTAAAGAAATCTGACACTTTCCTCCTTCTTTTGTTTACACACCGTTAACTTATCCCCGTCAACCTTACGAGGTGGTATCAATGTATGCATATAAGCAATGATCTTAGCTGGAAGTGTTGTAATCTCATTCTTTGGCTTATCCCCCGGTTTGCAATCCTTATCCCAGTCTTTGAATTGGTCCCAAGTTCCCCCTAACTCAGCAACATGATCTGTATCGTGCACTTGGCACCATACATCTACTGGGACTAAGAGTCCGAAAAACAACTCAATATCTGCTAAAGTCATCACTGCTGAAGCAGCCCCTTCAGTTAATTCTTTGTAATAGGCGGTGGGATTCTTTCGGGGATCAGGAAGTTGCGATTTAAGGGTGTGATGTATTCCTAAAGGTACTGTATCGATTCCCCTATTCCTGACCCTGGTTTGGTTAATAATTAACTAGCAGCCATCCAACGGTGCAAAAACCGTTATCTGATTAAGCCACACCACGGCACAGAAGCGCGTTATCTGATTAGGTCATAACGCATGCCATCTAATTAGACAAGCGATATTCCTCCAGCCCCTGATAAGGCATACGGAGTTCTCAAAACAAATCAAACCTACAGCGACCTGGGAAATTCCCATAGCCATTGTTTTGATTTCACCGAGAACTTCAGCAAAAGAATGTGCGAACGAGCCCGTTCATATGACATTCTTATTGACGTATATATGTCCATCCTTACGTCAATCTCGGCACCTTTCAGGTATAAATATTACCGACATTGCCTTAAGCAAACACATGCGGTGGTGACGAGATCGGAGCAGCGAGACGTGCTGAGGAGCCCAGCAGAGAGCGAAGCCCACAGACGCTGTCCCGCCTTCCTGACGCGCTGAGAACGAGACGCTGCCTTTCTCCTGCCGAGAAATCCAGCTCCGGCGCTTCCAAGCAGCCCTCGCAGGCAGCTGGAATATCAAGACCTGGGATAAGCGATACCAGCCCTCCATCATTCTAGATCTCAGGTACAGAACTGAATAACCCCTTGCAGAGAATTCTCGAATCAGTCCCTTGGCAAAACAAACTTAACTTAAACTGCTACTTATCTACTCCCGCCCACGTATTAGGCTTAGGTCAGGTACATTGGGGTAGGCGTGGTTAGAAGCACCAGTTGAGTACGATTAGTCAAATGTATATATGTATGTATCTATTTTATCCATTTTAAAGTATCATATGGCTCAGAAACCATATCAATGCTTTTACAGTATTATTTTAGAATTCTGTCTCTACTGTATGCACTTTACTTAACTACAAGTATTGCAATAATAGCGATTCATTTCTCTTGTATGAGAAAAGAGACTGATCAATAAATAACATCTTTTATTGAACCACGCCCATCTCTTATTTCTCTACAAACTGGTGAAACTAAGAATGCACGTACTGACTGAGTAAAATAAGTTGTCTATTGTTTTCACACGACTCTAGAGATACACTCTTGATTAGGGGAGAGCAAAGTTGTCATGTTCTATGGTTGTCAGAAACTAAATCCCTTCTTGTCTATCCAGGGAGGTTAAAATCCTCCTTGCCTATTCGAGAAAGTTTCTAGTGAACTCTGAGCTAGCTGGAAAACACAAAACTTTAAGTCTAATATCATCGGTAGAAGACCTAGTTAACCTCTGCCCTAGGTCTATACTATTGAAGATATTATTCCAATGCGCAGAGCCTATTGGGATAATAGGAACTACACTACATGGCGCCCAACGTTTGGATAGGCGACAAAACTAACGCAAGACATTAGAGTAACTCAGTCGTGCTTTTTCACACAGAACCCCTTTTTTCCCATAATACTCCAAAGACGGCTGGAGTGGGTGAAAGGTCATATCCGCCAAACCTCGCAGGAGGAGACTCCTATGTATGGTTCTTGGTTTATTCAACGTTGAAGGATACACTGTTCCAAAATATTGTGCATCTAATCTTTATATTCCGTGGAAACTTGATCTGCAAACAAACAGAATAACCTTCATGTCAGTAAAATGTCAGACACTGAAGAAGAAAGAGAGACAGCTAGACTAGCAGCTGAACTAATAGCAGCTGATAATACTCTGCTACAAAATGACCCGGATATAATACTCATCCCGGTCAACATAAGAAAATCTATAACTTTAAAACTTATAGAAAATGGACTGACACCAAGAGGTGGTACAGTCATATTCGTAATTGAGGCACACGAATATCGGCAGACAGAGGTATTCTATTCATGGATAAACTTTCCAGCAGCAAACGCTGTAACAAAGGACTTCCACTATTACAAAATAGAGGGACCTCCTAATGAGTACACTCCTTTCGAGGAGGTGGAAATACCACTCAAATTCCAAGAGCATCTGCTCTTGTTTAATGGCGCCCTAAAACATAATAATCACATCACCAGGCTCGGTCCACTAGGTAGACCAGGAGAAACGTGGCCGGTCCTAGCCGGATACACACCACATCCAGACATTGAAGAAATGCCTTCACCAGAACTTTTAGCACAGCTAAAACAATTAATAAAAATACATAGACAATTAGTCCAATATGTAATGCGGACTTCAACAATCCAACCAGCAATTAAAATTCCACAGCTGACCAGTCATCAGGGGAACACAAATAAAATTACACCACAGAACATACAGTCCTGTCTAGGTAAGGTACCCGCAAAACGGGAACAAATTCCTTTCTGGCTAGCACAAAAAATAACTCAAATAGAGGCGGTGTTTCCAGATACCACCCCTGTTGAGAAACATAGGATTCTGACTATCTGTCTTCCAATGGGAATCGCACCACATGTGGAGGATTGTGACACTTGGGGAACAGTCTTTGCTTCCATTTACACAAAAACACATGGTGTACCATCCATGTCAGTAATACCAGATGTGCTAAAACAGATTCAAGATGAATACGGTCCAGAACCCGCTTTAACTCTCGGTATGAAACTACTGAAAGACTTCAAGCAGGTCTCTGCAATATTATTAGCCAACATAAAGGGAGAAGCAGCAAATGTGGCGATTCGCCAGAGGTTAAAAGAGACAAATATAGCAGACCAACCATCGGAAATTGCCAGAATCATAGAAAAATCCTATGAAGAACTAGGAAGAGATAGCTTGGGTGGAATACCAGTGAAACCCCAACTAGTTGAAAGTCCTGAAAAGGTATTTATAAAAAATAATTTAAACACTCAAAAAAAGAGCTGGGATGGAAATAAACAATCCAATCCTAAAGAAAAAAGATTCCAGTCCAGAGGAAGGTCTCCTTGGCGGAAAGAAAGATCTCCCGACCAAGGACGCAAGTCTCCCCAACGGGAGCCCTCTGTGAAAAAATACAACCTTAGAAATAGGGATAATATAAAGAAACCTGATAGATATCAAGATATTGATACACGTCCCTCTCAATCTTTTCAGACTTCCTCGCAGAAATGGGAAAGAAGAGGACGATCAGAACAAAGGGAAGAGCATGTCAAGTCCAAAGACAAAGAACCTGCTCATCTGAATACAAAATTACAATTTCCAAAAAAGAAGGTAGCCAGTATTAAAGTAATCAACAATGCCGAGAATACTGAGGACACAGCTGAAAAACGGAGAATGGGCTCAGACAATGCTAGACAGCGCAGCAGAAGTGAGCATAGCTCGCAAAGTCCTTATGAATCATCTGGAGACAGTGGACACAAATGAATACATTCAGGTGGAAACTGCAGACACCAGAGTTAGCAAACCTCATAAAATATATGAAATAACATTGCGTATAGAGGGGGATAAGACTAGAAAAATAAGGGGACTATTTTGGGATAATCTGTCCAAGGGCTATGACATCCTTCTAGCTGAACGAGACTGGCCTCCAGAGTTTGTCAGGGAGTGCCCACATGGCGAAGAAATAATTATGCCTGCCTTCTCAAACCATATTCCAATTCATAAAAAATATACACTTGCAAGAAAGTGGGCAGTAGCTCAAGCCCCTGCCTTATATAAAAATCATGTGGGATGGGATGAGGACTCTCCTCCTCACAAAATCCAGTTAAAATCACAACCTACTGCACAGAGGCAGTACCCGATTAAGCAAGAAGCTAAAAAACAGGTAAAAGAGATCCTAGATCAACTTGAATACCAGGGGGTGATTGAAACCTGCACCTCACAAATGAACAACCCTTTGTTTCCTGTCTCCAAGCCAGACAATTCATATCGTCTTGTTTTGGACTACAGACACCTTAACTCATGTTGCAAAACATTTGCAGTACAAAACTCGCACAGTGCTGCACTAATGAATAACATAGTGCGCAAAAAATACAAAACAACCTTAGACATTTCTAATGGTTTCTTTTGTCAAAATATAGCACCAGAGAGCAGAAATTTGACGGAGTTCTCAATAAATAGCACGCAAAATAAATTCTGTCGTTTGCCCCAGGGGTTCAAGAACAGCCCAGGATTATTCTCAGCGAGAGTAACAGAATTACTACAAACATATGATGACGAGGCATTATCTTATGTCGACGACATCTATCTAACAGATGATGACTTGGATACTCACTTGAAGAGAGTGAACACCATAATACTTGGGTTCGCAGCAGAGGGTTACAAATTTAACTTTAAAAAGTCAAGAATTGCCCATCTAACAGTCCTGTTTTTAGGATATGAACTATCAAGTGAAGGCAAAAGCCTGGCTGACAATTTCCTAGAGAAATGTGCTGTAATCCAAGCACCTAGAACACTAAAAAACTTACAATCAATTCTAGGCTTCCTAAATTTCGGAAGAACTTACATTATAAATTATGCAGAGAGAATTAAACCTCTCTATGATCTAATAAAACCAGATTTTAAAAGAATCAATTGGACTCAAAAACACACAGAAATTTTGAGATCTTTACAAACGGATATGTTAGTTAAAACAAAATTACAAACACGTGACAACACACGCAACCTTGTGATTCTAATCATCCCAGGAAGATGCGGATTCACATACCTGACCTCTAATGAGGGAGAGAAGGTACCAATAGCATACAAATCACATTTGTACACAGAAGCTGAAAAAAGGTTCAGCATTAAGGAAAACATTGTTCATGCGGTTCAAACAGCTGTAGAAAAAGAAAAATACCAAGCAGACGGTAGACAGGTTACAGTCAGAACAGCAGAATCAGCTTTTGAGGCATTAACAACACCATGTAATTTACCGACAACTGCACTAAATCCAGAATGGATACAATGGGTAAATTCTGTTGCTACAGACAAAGTAAAATACTATTTTGACCCGGAAATGAAAGAATTAAAATATCTAGAATATGAGAAAGAATACCCTCTGCCAATCGACATTCTGCCTTTACGACAGTACGCCTGTGTAATACATACAGACGGGCATGCTCAACCCTCAGTTTGGGGAGAGCTGGCTTACAAGGCCACATGCGAAATTGTAAAAGAAGTGTGGCGCGGAGGTAAATTAAGATCTCTACTTACAAAAACACACTCAGTGGAAAATAATTCAGAACAACAAACTGAAATAATAGCGTTAAAAATGGCGCTAGATAATGCCGATCGCGAATTCCCGACACTTATTGTGTGCGATTCGTATTACTGCGTCAAATCATACAATAACGATTTACAGAAATGGATTCAAAACGGTTATAAAGATGACACAGGTGCAACAATAAAGCAAAAAGTGCTTTGGGAACAAGTAGTTCTTTTACAGAAAGAACTACCAAAAACTCACGTGATACATTCACTGAGTCATCAGCGTGATGGCGTTCACGTTGCAGGGAATTCATTGGCTGAGACAGCCACAGCGGTAGCAACTAAACCGGCTTCCGTAGCTACAAAAAAGCGTACAGTAAAACACATTGACGGTGAAACTGTGCTGGCGGTGAAAATGTCATCAAAAGGCGACTGCTCGGCGCTACCGATCAATTATCCACTCAATTATACATACATAATCGATGCAAACTCAGTCCCTTTTGCTCGAATCCCTGGAGTGGGGGATAGAGTGATTCCAAACACGGACAGGAGAGGCTTGTTAATAGCAGACGCACATATGGGTGAGGGTCTCAGACACCTTAAACAAAAAGATTCTCTGGAAGAATTACAATCAGTGTACTGGTGGCCAGGCATGAGCCTGCATCATCACATTTTTGTAAAAAAATGCCCAGACTGCAATAGAGATCGCAGTGGCGAGCGGGGAGGACTATTGCCATGGCATTTCACTCCAGATAAACAACAACAATAAGAAAGCCCCCATCATGAAAAAAAAGCGTTATATTAACATAAAAAGACTAATTTTCACTTATAATGTAGACCCCAGCGCTCGGCTGACGTCTGGACTGTTATAAAAGGATTTGCGAGTCTATAATGGCATATACGCTAGGAGCATGCTACGTTTTGACTAATGTATTCCTTTTAGCCTTCAAGCTTATGGGGAAGCATGGCCAAATGAGCATAGCATAGCAGGACTCTTCTCACTTCCTTCCTGAGGGATACGGGATGGTGTAAAGAAAAAACCAAGACATAAAGCAATCTATAACGGAAAAGGTATTAGGTTCGGGTGCTGGGTGGGTCAAACATCTAATAAGTGTCCAACGTAGTCTAAATAACCTGCCAAGGAATTCTCTGAAAGGGTTCAGTCCGTACGAACTATTGTTCGGGACTAGAATGATGATCCAAGATCTTGATAGTCAGACTTCAGTGGTTAAAGACAAAAGCTTTGATATCAAAGATCGTTTGGCTATTTTACAGGACTTAAATGAAACAAGAAAAGACCTGAGCAACATAAAACTGAAACAACAGCCAACAACCACTGAAGAGAAACCACCTGTCCCAGCAAGGCCTGTCTGGATTCCAAAAGTCGGGGATCTAGTCAGAGAAAAGATCGCGGTAAAGAAGGAATTTGGGCCTTCTTACAGAAAAGCAGTTCCTGTCTTGTCTATCAACGGGACAAGATCAGTAGTACTACCGCCCTTTGCTGGTAAAAAGGATAACCGAGTCATATCCATCGACCTGGTAAAACCACAATCATGTGGCCGATAACAAACAGTAGGCCAAGTGGACTCCCGAGAAATAGCAGAACACCAATGTTTGCTACAAATACAGAGGCTCAAACTGGAAGACTGATCACATTTGGAAAATCTACAGTGAATCAACAAGGACTATGCAACAAAGCAATGGAACTTGAACCTCTTAAAACCCAAATTAAAACTTTTCATCAAGAAACAACAACCTATGATGATGTAACTGCAGACTTTGCTAATGAAACAAAGCAAAATCCAAAAGCAATTGGAACAATTGACAGAACAGCATCCGGCTACTTCATCAACTTCGATGATTCATCTGAAGCCCTGAGTGAAGCAAAGAAACAGCCATCAACAAAAACTTTTAAAGACAAAGCTAAGGAACTTTTTCAACAGCTGAAAGAAACCTATCTGATCTCTCCATGGATTGAATTTTGGGTGGCCTTCGGTGCATTTATCCTCATTCTTTGGCTCATCTTAGTACTATGTTTGGGACATTTCATTGAAGGGAAATATGCTAAAATGGACACAGCAAGCCAGAAAATCAACTTGGTCCTTAAACCACACACATCTTCACACATCGAGAAAAGAGAACTTTCTTCAGTAAACTTCACAGCCAATCCTATACCAGGCGGTGTAGCATGGGACAAAACTGATTATGAAATCTATGGTCCGGTTGAAATCCTGAAGTATCCACACCAATTCAAGATCTCATTGAGTGACTTTGTAAAACCAAGCTCATTTGCGGATGATTGGGACTTTGAAAGTATTAATGATATGATGTCTGATCTTGTGATGTCTGCTAAATTGACAGAACATGATTATTTGCAGGGTTCGTCTAATTATGATCAGATGTTCTGCTACAACCATTATGGTAACCATTATCTACATAAATCTGCTCAACCTAGACATGTTTTAAATTATAACCAATGGGAACATTGTGCTACTCCTCCAAAAGATAGCTCGAAAACATTTTAGGATAAATATTCATACTTTTCAGGGTTTAACACAAGTAATGCAGAAACATTTTATTTCAAATTGTCAAATAAGACAGATATGAAGACCATGCTTACAAACACAAAATTTATATATTCCGATTCATTCGTTGAACAAATGAATACATTTGGGTTTGATTTCTGGAACAATAATATTGAAACAAAAACTGTTTGGGGTACAAGAGATTGGCAAGTACAAGGTATAGAATCATTGTTTAGAGCCTGCATGATCCCAGAACAAATTACCATCAGGATTCAAGCAAGCCGGGCCGAAGACGGCTGAAATGCCAGAAACCGGTCCCCGGAAGCTTGTTTCCTTCCCAGTGTAAGAATTGGCTTTTGTAGTCTGGTCTGCCCTGTTCCCATGATGCACTGGGCCAGGGACAGAATAATTTGCATACAGCCAGGTTCTGAAACTGGGATGGTGCAATGAGCTAAAAACGGTGTTGGATCTAGCCCTGATATCTTGTCTGGGTGAGAGTATTCTGCTTAATTCAGAGACTCTGTCCATCACCACCCCTTGTTGTAAATTATTTTGTCCACCCTAAGCGTGGAAGGGTATACTCAGATGTGAGTCCCTTGCTCATTGCACCATCAGGATTCAAGCAAGCCGGGCCGAAGACGGCTGAAATGCCAGAAACCGGTCCCCGGAAGCTTGTTTCCTTCCCAGTGTAAGAATTGGCTTTTGTAGTCTGGTCTGCCCTGTTCCCATGATGCACTGGGCCAGGGACAGACTAATTTGCATACAGCCAGGTTCTGAAACTGGGATGGTGCAATGAGCTAAAAAACGGTGTTGGATCTAGCCCTGATCTCTTGACTGGGTGAGAGTATTCTGCTTAATTCAGAGACTCTGTCCATCACCACCCCTTGTTGTAAATTATTTTGTCCACCCTAAGCGTGTGACGGGTATACTCAGATGTGAGTCCCTTGCTCATTGCACCATCAGGATTCAAGCAAGCCGGGCCGTATCGGCTGAAATGCCAGAAACCGGTCCCCGGAAGCTTGTTTCCTTCCCAGTGTAAGAATTGGCTTTTGTAGTCTGGTCTGCCCTGTTCCCATGATGCACTGGGCCAGGGACAGACTAATTTGCATACAGCCAGGTTCTGAAACTGGGATGGTGCAATGAGCTAAAAAACGGTGTTGGATCTAGCCCTGATCTCTTGACTGGGTGAGAGTATTCTTCTTAATTCAGAGACTCTGTCCATCACCACCCCTTGTTGTAAATTATTTTGTCCACCCTAAGCGTGGAAGGGTATACTCAGATGTGAGTCCCTTGCTCATTGCACCATCAGGATTCAAGCAAGCCGGGCCGAAGACGGCTGAAATGCCAGAAACCGGTCCCCGGAAGCTTGTTTCCTTCCCAGTGTAAGAATTGGCTTTTGTAGTCTGGTCTGCCCTGTTCCCATGATGCACTGGGCCAGGGACAGACTAATTTGCATACAGCCAGGTTCTGAAACTGGGATGGTGCAATGAGCTAAAAAACGGTGTTGGATCTAGCCCTGATCTCTTGACTGGGTGAGAGTATTCTGCTTAATTCAGAGACTCTGTCCATCACCACCCCTTGTTGTAAATTATGACTATACAATTCTGAGCATTGAAAAACTTGAGAGATTACCATTGACAATGTCAGAACGACCTGTCTTTGAATGGATAATACATGGAATAATAAATATTCCGATAACTACTTTCCAGTTTCAATTCTGCCAAAAATATATACAGGCAGGCCAGTATGAAAGGTTGGGTAAAGGATACATTAAGTCAATATGGAACTTGCCCTATACACACGAATGTGTCAGCAATAAAGGCCAGAAAGTGTTTCTCAGTGGCGATAATTGTGCAAGATCACTGAGCGGTACACTTCTGTGTCAGGGTATTAGTTTGCACGGAGCCTGTGAAGGGACTTCAAATAACCTTTCATGTTACCAGCTAGGCACACCTGCAACACGAATAGAACCATTCTTTAGGAGACTCTCGAACGGGAGTTACATTCTAATAGTAGATCGCAGATGTTGTAGTTTGCTGCCCGGAAAACCTTATCTCATAACTGTGACTAGGAAGGTCATGTGCTGTGAACATGTATTGTTCCCCAGCGATTCTCCAGACAGGGAGGAAAGTTTATGGCCCGATTTGAAAATTGCTTCTATTCGAATAGATACTTTAAGCAGAATGAAGACTGTGCTCCTACAGACGCCGACCAGGCTCACGTCATCAAAAGAAACGTATGATCTCCAAGTTGCAAGGACAACAGAAGAGATTCATTCATTATTATCAACTAATTCCCCCATACATTTCGCAGAAATACTGAACGAAATCTTAAATATTTCTGATACCACTGGTATCTCCAGTGTATTTAAAGCAGTGTTCTCGGGTGCTTTAACTCCATTCAAAGCCATCCTGGTTATTTTTCCAGACTTTGTCCATTCCATTTTTGGCGGACTTCCACTCCTTTTAGGACTAGTAGCGGGTATTCTATTTTTGATCCTGTTATTTCGCTATGGCAAACCATGTCACAGACAAAACACCTGCGACAAGGGAAGAAATGATCCTAGCCATTGGCTACCGGGACCGGGTAACTAAAATCCTTGGACTATCCCGGCTTAGAGACCTGAACATGACTTGGTTTCTTTCATTTAGACCAATGTGGCAAAGTTGTGTTATGCCTGTATTAAGGTGCTTGCTATGCGGTGAAGAATGCGTGTTGGACACCTGTCTGGCACTACAATCGGATGTGCCAATGGACGCAGATACCTTGTTGGGTCCGGTAACGGCTCATGCATTGTGCTGTCCCCAGCGGCTACCAATCCTGATGACGGCATTCGTGGAGTCTTCACCACTACGATTGAGGGGTAGTGAAGTACAAGATGAAAGCAGCATCAATCAGGTACGACCTTCAGTCAGCTATGCTGATCAAAACATCAATGGAGGCAATCATGCTCAGGCTCATGAATGCATGGTAACAACCTTTTCCGAATTAGTGGAACTTACGCAAGAAGCTGTTGACAGTTTTTTCAACAGTCTAAATGATATGATGTTTTCACCAGAGCAGCAGGAATAACTTTGAGCAAACTAGCACTTGGAGTTCCCTACATGCTGAATTTGGCCTTCAACTTTTTGAAGAAAAGCGATATGAAAATTTTTTCTCATACTTTTTTTTCAGACTGCAAGAACTTTTTCCCCAATTCCAAAATATTTACTATTTTTGGGACACTTATCTTCTGCTTAAAGTAGACGTTATTCTTAGAGAACTAAATTTCTATTTTTAGGTAGTCACAAGACATTCGCTATGCTAGTACTGTTATACATAAATTTATGATTGTGATGAAATGGTCTCGCACTTTTTTTCTGTATTAAGAGCCATTTCATGTGTGGTTTTCGCATTTAGATTATGCTGAATTTTTAACATATGAGTAGCATTATTAGACTGCTTGTGCTTATAGTATACGTGACAGTACATGTGATTGTGTTTCGTATATTTTATAAAATCCAATTTTCGGAATGCATATAAATGTATTTTGGGGTGGTACGGTATACACAAACGCTACTGATATTCACTATGCCTAGATTTGTAAATATGGACATAGTCTACGTGGAGTGGGTGTGATGTATTCCTATAGGTACTGTATTGATTCCCCTATTCCTGACCCTGGTTTGGTTAATAATTAACTAGCAGCCATCCAACGGTGCAAAAATCGTTATCTGATTAAGCCACACCACGGCACAGAAGCGCGTTATCTGATTAGGTCATAACGCATGCCATCTAATTAGACAAGCGATATTCCTCCAGCCCCTGATAAGGCATACAGAGTTCTCAAAACAAATCAAACCTACAGCGACCTGGGAAATTCCCATAGCCATTGTTTTGATTTCACCGAGAACTTCAGCAAAAGAATGTGCGAACGAGCCCGTTCATATGACATCCTAATTGACGTATATATGTCCATCCTTACGTCAATCTCGGCACCTTTCAGGTATAAATATTACCGACATTGCCTTAAGCAAACACATGCGGTGGTGACGAGATCGGAGCAGCGAGACGTGCTGAGGAGCCCAGCAGAGAGCGAAGCCCACAGACGCTGCCCCGCCTTCCTGACGCGCTGAGAACGAGACGCTGCCTTTCTCCTGCCGAGAAATCCAGCTCCGGCGCTTCCAAGCAGCCCTCGCAGGCAGCTGGAATATCAAGACCTGGGATAAGAGATACCAGCCCTCCATCATTCTAGATCTCAGGTACAGAACTGAATAACCCCTTGCAGAGAATTCTCGAATCAGTCCCTTGGCAAAACAAACTTAACTTAAACTGCTACTTATCTACTCCCGCCCACGTATTAGGCTTAGGTCAGGTACATTGGGGTAGGCGTGGTTAGAAGCAGCAGTTGAGTACGATTAGTCAAATGTATATATGTATGTATCTATTTTATCCATTTTAAAGTATCATATGGCTCAGAAACCATATCAATGCTTTTACAGTATTATTTTATAATTCTGTCTCTACTGTATGCACTTTACTTAACTACAAGTATTGCAATAATAGCGATTCATTTCTCTTGTATTAGAAAAGAGACTGATCTCTTATTTCTCTACAAACTGGTGAAACTAAGAATGCACGTACTGACTGAGTAAAATAAGTTGTCTATTGTTTTCACACGACTCTAGAGATACACTCTTGATTAGGGGAGAGCAAAGTTGTGATGTTCTATGGTTGTCAGAAACTAAATCCCTTCTTGTCTATCCAGGGAGGTTAAAATCCTCCTTGCCTATTCGAGAAAGTTTCTAGTGAACTCTGAGCTAGCTGGCAAACACAAAACTTTAAGTCTAATATCGTCGGTAGAAGACCTATATAACCTCTGCCCTAGGTCTATACTATTGAAGATATTATTCCAATGCGCAGAGCCTATTGGGATAATAGGAACTACACTACAAGGGAGAGGATTTCACTCCTCTTCCATGGAGTGTATACCCACTGTTCCTGAAATCGAACCTCCACTCTATCCCTAGTCACTACATTCTGGTCATTTCGTATCTCTGGTAT
Source organism: Lissotriton helveticus (assembly GCF_964261635.1). Lineage (NCBI taxonomy): Eukaryota > Metazoa > Chordata > Amphibia > Caudata > Salamandridae > Lissotriton > Lissotriton helveticus. The sequence goes on along the minus strand of NC_136063.1, from coordinate 776,808,844 downwards.
TTCAGGATGATAAATATGATGTACTTCTCTCATTGGATGCTGAGAATCCCAATTGGGGCATTTCAAAAATATCCTACCTCGATATTTTACTAAAACTTCTACATTCCTATATACTTATTCAGAGCTCAGTTCAAACTTATGTACTCGATCTGCAATATCATATAATATTTGAGGAGCTAGTCCATCCTGAAAACACTGTTCCCATACTCTAATGAGATAACGAGACATTTGGTACAATGCGTGTTCCTGCATAACAGGCTCAAAATCCTTCATGGTACTCCAAATATCAGCCACCATGTACAAATTATTTCGCATCCATTTAATTGCCTGTTCTGCTATTAATTCTTTCTCATCATGTCCTGCTGATGCCCTGGTAAATAGTCTTTGAGCAGTTAAATACCCGAGACCCCTGGAAGGAGTCAGTTCCGCTGATACGGGTGTTGTACCAGCAGATTGAGAAGTCCATATAGGACTTGGGTCCAAAAGAATTACACGAGGACCCCCTATAGTTGACTGTGTATCAGGAATCAGTGTAGCCATTTCCCTTACTGAGGTAGAAGGGATGTTAGGAGTGCCTAAAAGGGCAGGGGAAGCGGCTATAGCAGGGACTTTAGCCGGGGGAGCGGAAGCCAAATCTAAAAGAACAGCAGGCTACACGCGCTGAGGGCCATACGGGGGAGGGGGTCGAACGTCCAATAACACTTCTGTTTCGTCTTCGGGTTCGTTTCGAGTAACATAACTCTTTTCCGTCTGCAATCTAAATTGCCTATTCATACAATCGATATTCTGCTCAGTCTGATTTTCATCATAGGTGATAGCTTTCTGGGTAATAGTTTGTTCTGCTTTAATTTTGTTCAGTTTTTCTGCTCTAATACGTTTGGGCTTCGCCTCTTTCTGCCATATGTTCAGGGTGTCGAACATTGCTTGTCTACCACATTTAGAAAACAGACGGTCTTGTAAATACTGAATCTTTTTCTCATCAAAGGACCCTGTTAGTGGCCATTGTAATTCTACATTGTCCTTGGTATACCTATGCCACAAGGTATTAAACAAAAGTGGAGCAATTCCGTGCTTACAATACATATCATGACTGGCGCTTCCCTCGGGAGGAGCCGGCTGACTTTCATCCAATCGTGTGCCCTTTAGGCATACACATCCAAAACATAGTTTACGGCATCGTACTTAATTTCTACTCACAACTTCTGAAACATTCACGACAACACTCTTTCATACATGGCCATGTTCATACAAACTTCTTTCATTTACTCACATAGAACACATTAAAAACGATTCACAAACAAAACGATTCACAAACAACATAAAATTAAAACTGTTTTAAAATGACATGTCTTTCCGAACAAAGAGCAGAGCCCGTCGACTCCTGCTCATGGAGAACTTAATTATTTCCAATCCTTTCTGACAAAAGGCCAAAGTCAAATAGTCGCATCCAGCGACTACCTAGAGATAGCCACACAGGTTTTCAACCACAGACCATCCTACAGCCCACCTGGTTCACCTTCCGGACTATTCTACCTCAGCGTTGCTCCAGATCTGCCCGAGGGCTACCCAAGCGCAACTGTCGGCATTTACGAGAGCAGTCCGGCCGGATGTGTACTATCACAAGTCACACCAAGGCGTCTGGTCCATATCTCTATTGTTCACCAAACAATCCAAATAGGAGCGTCCACCCGTGCAGTCTCAATACTGCCCTGTCGTACCTCCAAACAAGTTCTCCGTGGTTCTCCAACCACCCAATCAAAAATGACCAAAATCAAAGGAAACCAAAAGCACCCCCTTTCGAGGTGTATCCAACACAGGACAAAGCAAATCACTCACCTGGTGCACTCAGGTCTGATTGCAAGTTCTCCACTGCCAACTCCTAACAACCAACACGGTCAGCTCCTGGGTTACGCCCGTAGGACTCCGGCGTGGGGCCACTAGCAGCTGAGGCTCTCTGATCGCGAGAGCGGAGTTACTCCAAAACTCCGGCCAGTCCACCCCCTCGACCAAAGATTCCCTTTTATTGTCCCTTTCTTTCCCGATTACGGGGGGACGACCCCAGCGTGGAGTCCCGGTGGAGTCGGCAACTGATGTACCGAAAAAATAAATAACCTATGGAGCTCTACTTACCAATAGTCCCCCAATACTAATTACCAATAATCAGTCAGTTGGCAGTGAAGAAAGTTCAATCGTTTATTATATAAAGCACTTCGAAGTGGAGCCTCTCTCAACCTCACCCCTCGAGGCTCGCTGAGAAGACTACCGACACATAATCAGGGGACAACATATATACTGTTACAGTCTCAAGTCATTACCCTAGAAAGGAAAAATACAAGTTGTTAAAGTTGGTACAGGTGGTTCATAGGAAAGACCATATATGGCACACAAAGCAGATTCAAAATAGCTCTGTTCATCATGGCAAAGTCAAAGAAGGTGACTCCCTTCTGCCTAACGCTCGGGAGGACTCGTCTGGCACCTCCAGGAATGTGCTTATCAGGCTCGCACCCACTTGCAGCCTTGATGGTTCTAACGCAGAGGAGAAGCAACCCATCTTCAGCTGCCTCTCCATAACTCAAAGCCGGGGATTTTGCTTACTAGAGAGAAAGTCACGTGTTACTGGCCTGAAGTTGAGCTAAGGCCACAAAATGGAGTCGACTCTTCCACTGACTAACTAACATGAAATACACGCGAATAATGTATATTTTCCCATACAAAGCTAACTTAATCAATATACTCATACTAACTATATAGATACATCATCCTAACAAATATATATATACATACAGGCCTATAATAAGGAGGAAATTCGCACATTTATCCTTCAGGAATCAAGGTTTGCAAGGGTTGGAGGGGAAGTACTGTATAAAAATTTTGAATGGTTCACCCAGTCTTTCGGAAGAATGTGTGCTTCGGTCTTTATCCTATTTGTCTTGGGGATGTGTGTGATTATGTGCCAGAAAGCTACTTGCTCCCCCGAGTGCGTTACAGATAAAATATTGTTCCAAATTCTTGTATCCCATTTAGATTTTGAATGTTTCAAGACAAGTTTGCAGTCAGCTCAAGCTGAGTTTATATCATGCGAAGACCCTCTCTTGAGGGCACTAGGGAGACTAATCTTGGCTGACCTACAGGCCCTGTCCTACAATGTAGGATCTGCCTTCAGAGGCAGACTATATTAGGGCAGGTTTAATTAAGCAAATCATTTTCAGTTTCTCAAACCATTTGGAAAGAGCATCCATATCCATATCAGGAGATTCCTCAAGGTTAGCCATGCAAAACAAAATGTGGAATTAGGTATTGGTAAAGTAAGCCATACTTGGAGTAGTTGCCCATGATTTTATTCTCCTCCCGATGTTACTGACTGAAAGGACACCTCTAGAAAATAGAGGAGTCCTACTCCCCTCTTCGCCACCTCCACAAATGTGAGGCGGAGAGGGAAGTGGTTACTCATATCTAGGCAGGACTTTAATATGAATGAGCTTTCCCCAGGATTGTACATCTAATAAAAAGAGGTCAATACAATTCTGGTAATTATTTCTTTTAAAAGTAGGGCACAGCTCAAATACCCTCAAACAGCAACTCATACAAAGATCCAGCATTTTTAAGGCTGCCCGTGTAATGAAAAATATGTCAATCATGACATGAAGTCCGCCCCATAACCAACCACACATAACCATTATTTCCTCATACACAACAGTACACTATCACACTCTCATCTCATGCATGACCTACACACAACCATGATTACATACACCACTGGTACTAGCGGAGATAATACTTCAAAAATATCCATTATTGTATGTAGGTTGGGATAAGGACAACAAAGTCAATGCACCCACTTGTTTGTTTTGAGGTGAGTGGAGGGGGTACATGTAAATGAGTAAACATACATTTTCAAATCGTGTGCCCAAAAATGCTCATTTCTTTTGTAGGAAGAACTGGGAAAACCACGAGAAGGACCTTTCACAAAGATCTATTATGGGTTTATGTCCCAATTAAAGGTAATCACAGGTGTGGCTCATGCTATACATGTGAATCAGCTTTAACTACTGAGCGATGGGAATGTAGAGGTTGCAATGATATTCTGAAAGATATGACCAACTATAAGAGTAAAATGCCCAGGCGACCTAGGGTATATTTGAGAAATCAGCAGAGTGTAGAACTCGATTCTGTGAGCATTAGTCAGCAACAAGGACAAAGAGACTTTGGGCTCCTATGGTCCAGCACTGCTGCAATAAAGAAGATATAGAAAATTATCTCAAATGGAATGTATGATGTTACTTAGCATGCCATTACTTAGCATGATTTTTTACGAAGTTTTTACTTCGCAGGTGCCTTTATTTAGCAGTATTTTATAACACATGCCATTACTTCGCAAAATCATTGAAAACCATTTGAGTGGCATTACTTAGCAGTACATTACTTCGCCGGTTTTTACTACGCATACAGATTCTTTTTATCTTTTTTTTACTATACACACCAATACTTCCCTGCACGCCCCCATACCTCCCTAAACCCTAAAACACTACCCTACAATACACATACACTACAGCACTACCCTAAACACTAAAACACTTCCCCCTACACTACACATATACTACAAGACTACCCTAAACCCTAAAGCACTACCCCCTACACTACACATACACTACAACACTACCCTAAACCCTAAAACACTACCCCCTACACTATACATACACTACAACACTATCCTAAACCCTAAAACACTACACCCTACACTACACATATACTACAACACTACCCTAAACCCTAAAACACTACCCCCTACACTACACATACACTACAACACTACCCTATACCCTAAAACACTACCCTACACTACACATACACTACAACACTAAAATAAACCCTAAAACACTACCACCTACACTACACATACACTACCCTAAACCCTATAAGACTGTCCCCTACACTACACATACACTACAACCCTACACTAAACCCTAAAACACTACCCTACACTACATGTACACTACAGCACTACCCTAAACCCTAAAACACTACCCCCACACTACACATACTCTACAACACTACCCTAAACCCTAAAACACTACCCTACAATACACATACACTACAACACTACCCTAAACGCTAAAACACTACCCTACACTACACTACAACACTACCCTAAACCCTAAAACACTACCCCCTACACTACACATACACTACAACACTACCCTAAACCCTAAATCACTACCCCCTACACTACACATACACTACAATACTACCCTAAACCCTATAACACTACCTCCTACACTACACATACACTACAACACTACCCTAACTACACTGCCCCACTTACCTCTCTCTCCTTGTGGTCCCTCTCTTCACCTTCAACCATGGATCCACTCTTCTCCTGCTTCATGGTGCACGTCATGGTGGATAGTCTGCAAATAAATTAATTTGCGAAGTAACAGCATATGGGAAGTAACGGCATATGCTAAGTAACGGCATGCTAAGTAGAAGCATGCGTAGTAATGGACTATGCGAAGTAAAAGTTGCTAAGTAAAAGAATAGCAAAGGAAAAGTTCTGCAGGTAATGACCCCCGGGTAGAGCATTTGTCTACAGCTCAGTCAGAAGATGACCAAGATTTCAACTTCTATAAGTGGGACGAAGAGGAGAGTTCTCACTGAACACTCTTCTTCATTCCTCGATACATCCCTAAGGGCTGTATGGATACCCTGTACAGAGAGATTTTGCTGCAGTTGTTTACTCATATTCCTGCCCTTAAGAACATATCCACTGATGACGTGGATTGGATCAAACTTGAAAAGCCTCTGTTAACCTCAACTGGGGACGTGACCAAGACAGCCTACAAAATAACAGTACAATGGAGTGCCATTTTGGCTGAGAGGGCTATCTTTGAAGACTGGAGTATTGATCTTCACATTCCTACTCCAGTGAAATTTCTCCATATTCTTTTAAAACCACTTCAAACTCAAATCCCAGACTGTGTACTGAAGGGTGCAATTGGTGGAAACCACAGACGAGCACCAACTATACAGGGCAAATGGCCCATTATTATTCATAGAAGGCATGCCTGGAAGGAGATTATCTCCGACACTGTAAAGAATGATTATTACACACAGTGGAGGTAGCTGTTGGCCAAGACTAAATCACAGATCCCTGTCTTGACAATGATTTCTTGGAACAATGCGGGCTGGGTGCAAAGCTTGTTTAAGTGGACTGGGGAAATTAATTGAAACAGCTGATATAATTATGCTACAAGAAACTGGGAGACACCCCTTTCTTTCTGTCCTCCTTTTAACTGATTACATTTCTATCTTATCTCAATAAGATGCAGTTGTGATTGTGGATGGGGATTTTAGCATATGGTTTGAAACAACAGCACTACATAACGAGGTCGTAGGTGAGGAAGACTAATATGGGGCACCTCCCAAATTTTGAGTTAATCTTTAACCTCATTGTTGTACTGGAGAATGGGAACATTTGGAACAAATGTGTTGTCCCATTAGTGCCAGAGTCAAAAGTTGAATTTGTGAGAAGTAAACATGACTTTGCCTCCTGCGGTGGTGAGTCCAAGGATCTGATACCTGCCAAGAACACTGTTCCCCGACAAAACCTTTATAGAACTAGGGCTCCTCCCACCATTTCAGGATTACATTAAATTTTAATTTTGCTTTCTTTGTTTCCCTTTGTTAGATAAGTTTCTGTTTTGTTTATGTGAAGGGAGCGGTGTGTTTGGAATTGTTTTTATGTGAAGGGAGAGGGGTGTGTTGGGATCTCTCGGGGTTGTCCTTGTGCGCATTCTGTTATGTGGGTTCCTTGCATGGAACACAGAATGTGTAGCTACAGCAGTTGCTGCCGGGGAATCAATCTGTGATACTGGCCAGGAATAAAGAAACTCTGCAATCTTACCTGCTGTTGTGTTCTTTTCAATAATGCTAAGAAAATAGATTAAAAACATGTCAGTTTGATACTTACTACATGGTACCATGGTACAATGCATCTTAAATTGAACTATACACAACTACTTTGCACTTAAAGGGAATTATTTGAATATGTGTCACTCATTGTGGAAATCATGCTTAAAGAGATCATGTATAATGTATGCTGTTTTTCAGACGTGAGTCTAACTTGTGCTTTAAAACAGCTTGTGAATATTTATTTCTTTTTAAGACATTCATCATGAAGTTTATTGCATCCCATAGAGAAATATGTTGTTAAATATATGAGAATTAATTTATCTAAAGATATGTATTCTTTTATAGGTTTCTTTTCCATTCCATGGTATATATACCCTGCACTTACAGGAAGGTGGCTGAACGGAAGGCTTGCCTGTAAACTCTGGTTATGTGTAGATTCTACTGTTTGTTTATCTTCAGTGTATAGTATTCTGCTTATCACCTATGATCGATTCCTCTCAGTTACAAAACCTGTAAGTACTGTCTATCTATGTATCTATCTATCTATGTATCTATGTATCTATCTATCTATCTATCTATCTATCTATCTATCTATCTATCTATCTATCTATCTATCTATCTATCTATCTATCTATCTATCTATCTATCTATCTATCTATCTATCTATCTATCTATCTATCTATCTATCTATCCATCTATCTATAGGTATCTATATGTTGGGTTTCTGGGCCTAGATCATACTCTTGATCATCATTGCTTAACACAAAGGTTCTAAACATTGGGATTTTGCATTTAGTCTGCTTAAATACATATGATAACTACTATACACAACAGAACAGCATTACATCAACAAAAGAAACAGATCCAGACACATTAAAATGCTATTTTCTACCATAGTTGAAAGATGGGAGGTGCAATCTCTGTCTTCGACAAACAGAATGCGTTTTCCTAACAAAAATATATTTTTGAAAATGTTACACGCTTAAGCAAATAGTACACACACATAGCTACTTTTAGTTGTTTGTTTTCAATACTTTTGTAAATATTTGTATGATATATTGCGCGTGCCTGCCATGTACCCATTCAGCACAGTGCTCAGCCTTTAGCCATGTGCAGCAATGTCTGACCTAAGCAGTTTGCTGCTGGTCCCGGCTGCCCCCATGGATATCTAAACCCTGAGGCATACAACCATTAGCTTTGCTTTTTGGAATTCACAATAGAGCTTGACATTCTACTAGGTTCTGCAGTGGCAATCCATGACTTCTACCAGGGTTTTGATCCAACCATTGTCTTTATTGTTTTAGTTTTACCGGAACAATCATAATTTTCATGAAAATTGTGGTTTTAGGACAGTTATCCCTGCTTCCTGATATAAAATGGTGGCCATGTAATTGTGATTTGCAGTAACATCAGTTTTTAACATGGCACATTTTTACCGGCATTTTCCAATGTCACCTCTCACGAGTCATCATCTGTATCTGCACTCAACAATGGCAGAAATACAAGTTAACACTGTAAAATATATATTTTACACTGATAACCCATGGGCTATAATCACACTGAGTGCTTATATTATGTGGCAATGAGGAAGGCTGGATGCTGAAACATGTTATGAAGCTGTGAATTCCTGATGGTGATGAAATCAACTTTCTCACATGCACACCAAACATATGTGCACAATATTTAACATGGGATTGCGTAAATTGATAAATATATGTATATAGATATCTGTAGGCACAATTTTCTGTAGTAGATAAAATGAGTGTGGGTGTGTGTGTGTGGGTAGTTGTATGTATGTATATATAGACCCTAAGGTGCCCTTTTTATATCTTTTACCTAAGATACATAAGGAGAAATTTCCAACCCCTGGGCGCCCCATCATATCCTCCATAAACAGCATGTCAGAGCAAGTGGGCCAGTATATTGACTTTTATTTACAAGACCTGGTAAGGAAATTGCCGTCGTATATAAAAGATACAGGGGACTTTCTCCGAAAAATAGAGGATTTTACGTGGCATGAAGATTTGATATTATTGACTCTGGACATTGAATCATTATATACCAGTATCCAACATTGAACAGGGCTTGAAGGGTGTTGAACATTTTTTAAACACTAGACCAGGAGAATATGTGTTGCATAATAAGATGGTAATATCTTTAATCACATGGTGCCTTTGTCTGAACATGTCCTTTGGTAAGGACATGTTCAGACAAAAACAAGGTGTCGCCATGGGGGCCCGCTTTTCGCCGAGCTATGCGTGTTTACACGTAGGGCTCTGGGAGAGGCAGCTCCACATGGTACAATACAAGGACACCTTTGAACAGAGGATTGTTCGCTGGCTTCGTTTTATTGACGATGTTTTTATAATTTAGAAGGGGGACAGCAAGAGTGCACAGGAGTTTATAGAACAGATCAATGTGAATGATTATAACTTGCACTTTACATCACATAGCAGTCCAACAATAATTGAATTCCTAGATGTGCGCATACAGGCAGCAGAAGACAAGTTAATAACTAGTGCCTTTAGGAAACCAACGGCTGGCAATGAAATATTGCATGCCACCAGTGCGCACCCGAAACACTTAATCGCAAGTATTCCCTATGGGAAAATCTTGCGATTAAAATGCATTTGTAGCACATCTGAGGAATTTGAAAGATGCCAGGGTGAAACCCTAGAATGACTAAAAAGAAGGGGTTACACTGAGAATATCCTAACCAAAGCAGTTTTAAAAAGCCAGGGAAGCATTACTGTCAACTAGCCAAGAAGTAGAGAAAGAAAGCAGTGAGGGTAATGAGGCACCCAGATTGATTACAACTTACAGCATACAAGAGCGTAAGATCAGATCAACTTTAACCAAAAATTGGCCCGTAGTTTTAACTGACAATGTCCTGAAGGAAAGACTACCAGATAAACCAACTATAACCTTCAGGAAATGTAAAACTATGGAGGCTTATCTAACAAAAACCAAAATAGAAGGAGACCCGATCAAAACGTGGTTACCAGTAAAACAAGGGTTCTTTAAGTGTGCTACTTGCCGCGCATGCAACTGTGGTGTCAACACCACGAAATACAATATACCCTCCACAGGAAAGGAACTAACAATCAGGGAAAATGGCAACTGTCGTACAGAATTCGCAGTGTATGTTCTCACGTGCACCTGTGGGCTAAGATATGTGGGAAGCACAAAGCTCCAGGTGCACGTGAGAATTTTACAGCACATTAGAGCCATTATAAACTGCGACCCGGCTTATGCGGTCGCGCAACATTTTAAATCCGTGCACAATAAAGACATTAATTGTCTTACATACTATGTTATTGACACGGTCCCTACACCACGAAGAGGTGGAGATAGGGAGAAATTATTAAGACAATTGGAGACAAAATATATCCTGAACTTAAACAGCAAATTTCCTTATGGCCTGAATAATACTGAAGACCTGAATACATTCCTTTAGGATATCTCTTTTCTGATTTGCTTGTATTTACTGACATATGATTTTTCTTTTTTTCCTCTCACCTAATAAATTGGAGGAAATCATAAATGTGATAAAGAATATTGTCATTACCAACTGTCTTGAACCATCCTGCATTATGATTAAAATCTAGACGACAATTGGTGGAGTCATACAGGAAGGGATATGATTACAATTACATAATCCCCCTAGATAGTGCCGAGATAGATAAATGAATACACATTCTTTTAATATTCACTCATCTCTACGGTCATTTTAGGATTTACTCATTTTATATACATTTTTTCACTGTAGCACTAAGCACTTTTGCATTTAGTAGGAATTAATCTACTGAGCACTTTACTGACACCTGGGATCAGGTTTCTAGATGTTGCAATAATTGGTTTCATACCTGTACATTATGAAACTTTATTAGCAGACGCGGTCATATTAATCTAGCATATTTGCAACTATATTTAGGCAGTAATTTTGCACAAGGCCCGTAGTATCTGGGAGTAAAATATCTGAGAGTCATGGGGAGAAAAGTACAAACCGCAAACCGAACAATTGTGCAATTTGCACAGATATAGCAGCATTTAGGCTGGGAGTTTGCACAATTAATTTTGCATTATAAGAATGATTTATAACAGGTTTTATCTTGTAAATATGTATGAAATATGTAAATAATGTATAAATAATAATGCTAATAACTTTATAATTACATTGCAAGGATTATTAGAATTTTTTTATTGGCGTGCTGTTAGACGGATATTTATGCATTCAAGCTGTTATATTTTACCGACAAATGAACAATATATTGATAAGAACATAATGTATATTGTAACCAATATGTGCTCAAAGGAAGTGTAATTGCCATCCAAATCACAAGTATTTCTTCACTTTTCATAGTCACGTGGTGTTTTGAAATGAAAAAATGAGTATTTAAATGTTACCTGGTACTGCATGAAAGTTATGTGATCAAGGGTATTCGTTACCCGAAACGCGTCATGTCATTTGAAACTAAGAGGAGATAATAAACTTGCCAATTTACTCGAAGCTGCTTGGTGGTCCATGATTTCTGTGTGCCGCATTGGAGAGACAGAAGCTGCTGGAATATATAAATATATATATATATATATATATATATAAATATATAAATATATATATATATATATTACCTACTGGCGGTCGCCAGTAGGTATATATAGTTAGGATTTTTTCTCTATGGGATTTTTGAAAATTCTATGTCTAATAACTTTGGCGTTTGTGGACGGAATTGGCTGAAATTTTCAGGAAAATGGCACATTTTGTTTCTGAGCAGCCCTTGAAAATTTGGGGGGGGGTTCGTCAAGGGGGGGCCGAGAAAAAAGGGGGGTCCCAAAACGTGTTTTTAACATTGAGTTTTCCATAGGGCGGTTGGCCTCACTTTTAGCCCGAACGGCTGAATGGATTTGCACGAAACTTGGCAAAATTGTAGGGACTGGTAGCCCGATGTGCCTTTTGTAGGTCTCAATATATGTGCTCCAGTGGATTTTGAGAAATTAACGTTTAAAAAAAGATATATATCTGTAACAGCGGACCGGGCAGCGTCCCAGGACGCGTACTTTTCGTGCAACGGAGCTTTGTGAAGCGAAGCTGATTGGTTCTCTGGCGTCTGTCAACATTCCAAAAAGTCCGTAGCGGCCGCCATCTTGTCTCTCGGTAGGATCGAGAGACAAGAGGAGGCCAAAACAAAGGGGGAAATAACCATAAGGGGGCATAGTAGATCCTCGCTGACCCCCTAGGTTTGATGTGGAGGTTTTAAAAGGGCCCCGCGGGGCAAAAAAAATAATAATAATAATAATAGAACGGCTGAATGGATTTGCACGAAACTTGGCAAAATATTAGGGACTGGTAGCCCGATGTGCCTTTGCTAGGTCTCAATATATGTGCTCCAGTGGATTTTGAGAAATTAACGTTCAAAAAAAGATATATATCTGTAACAGCGCTCCGCTTCGCGTAACGAAGGTTTGCGAAGCTGATTGGTCATTCTGTCACTGGGCTATAGTTGGGCTACATCTGGCTGATATTTGGGCTACATTTGTTTTTTTGTGTGTCTGGCGGCCATCTTTGGGCTACATTGGGCTACATTGGGCTTCATTGGGCTACATTGGGCTACATTTGGGCTCCAACATATATATAGGCCAATGTAGCCCAATATATATTTTTCAAAGTTAATTTTCGTAAAAACCACTGGAGCATATATCTTGAGACATAGCAAAGGCACATCGGGCTACCAGTCCCTACAATTTTGCCAAGTTTCGTGGAAATCCATTCAGCCGTTCGAGCTAAAAGTGAGTCCAACCGCCCTATGGAAATGAAGGAAATGAATGGGTAATTTGTAATTAGCAAATAGCTAATCGCAAACTAGGAATGGTAAAGAATCGCTATTTATTCCTTAAAGTTCGCTATTTAGGAAATGCAAAAAACTTTGATGATACATATGGCGGTTCATCTCTAACAAGATAAGAAGCATAGGGATACATTTATGATGACTGGCGCATCACCAGGGATGTGTTAGTCATTCTGTGCCGCTGTTCCGTCACCTATGGTGTGCTGCATTTACAATGCGGCGCATCATGGGGCAAAAACAGCACAGATGCGTGATGTATCTGTGCCGTAAAGGTGGCGCATTGCTGGAGTTGTATCGCAAGTGTGATGAAGCTCCAGCAAGGGTCGGGGGTGCCCCTGTCGCAGGGTTTCTGTTCTCACACAGAACTGTGGACAGAGGATTGGAACCTCGGCGAATTAGGGTGTCCCAAAACTCACGTTAGTAATCAAAAACCCCTTAGCAAGCTAGGTACAGTGTCACATTGGATATAACAAACTCTCAATGTTTAGACAATCCAGAATATGAACTTATAGTACCTCAGGATACGTGGAACTCATGAACAGTCGGTCGTTATATATTTCTTAGAAACCAGAACATGGAGTTAGGAAGAACACATGTGTATTTGAAATGTTTATTTACTAATGCCGTCTTCTCAGGCGTAGTATCTTAGATAATACAAGTACACATATTATCAGTAGCAAAATTACCAGCATAGTTACTAGTACATAAAAAGCGAATGGTGATAGTATGTTAACATGCTGTAAATGAATAAGAGTTAGCAACACTTATAAGCAGCCGCGGGCCGTGGAGGGAGTTACGGTGAGGCAGGGAGGCGGGGAGGGGGAGAAGCAGGGTGGAGAATACAAGTACACATATTATCAGTAGCAAAATTACCAGCATAGTTACTAGTACATAAAAAGCGAATGGTGACAGTATGTTAACATGCTGTAAATGAATAAGAGTTAGCAACACTTATAAGCAGCCGCGGGCCGTGGAGGGAGTTACGGTGGGGCAGGGAGGCGGGGAGGGGGAGGGGCAGGGTAGAGAGGGCTCCACCCTGCTTCTCCCCCTCCCCGCCTCCCTGCCTCACCGTAACTCCCTCCACGGCCCGCGGCTGCTTATATCCCACCCTCCCTAATACACATATTATATTATTTGCTAAGAAGGTCTCTTTGTGTTGGTTTAGGGCGTGCCCATACTTTAGTGTCTTAGATTTGAAGGAATCACATCAGCATACACCAGCTCTCTCTTCATGTGAACCGCATCAACTGTTGTGTATGTGTGTTCGGCAAAGCAATATAAAACCCGCCTCATGCCCAGAATTGGCAGAAGTTGCACTTATGTTATGAGTATGAAGTCGTGGAGATCAGACCTCATAACAATTCTGTATCGTGTTGTTCTTGAAACTTTAGCACTCGCTGTACAGATATAGTTTAACAAGCAAAGCAGATAGTAGAGCAATAACACATTATTCTCATGTAAACCACGATGAACTACTAGGTGGAAAGCTAAAGCAACAACTAAGTGTCGTGTGCAGAAGTTGCAAAAAAGGAAAAATGGCGTTTAAACTGGTAAGGAGCCCATGCTAACTTAACACGGTGTAAAGATATCCAGGACCTAGATGACACCTCCCCATGATCCGGAAACGAACTGAATAAGATAATAGAAGTGCCATCTCATGAGAGCAGATTGCAAGTTTATATGTGGACGGTCCGCAAGGTAAAGCATTAAAAACTAGGAAAATTTAATGCTAAAGAAAAATAAAACAGCCAAGTACTTTATCGAGTCTTAAGCCAATAGGCAAGGTAAATAATAAAAACTTGACAAATAAGTCAATGAATTGTCAATGAAATGCTAGTACTCAGCATATCAAACATGAAAAAGGTCTATGACATAACTGTGTATGCAAAATAAGCTGCAACAGCCTCCAATAGGAAGTCACCGTCTTCATCCGAAAACAGTTCAGCCATCCAATTTAAAAGCGGAAAAGAACATACGTGCTCTCCCAGCACCGGATCCTCTATCACCATCAGAGGACAGCTCGGTGGGTTTTCAAGAAAGCTCTGTTCCAAGAAAGACTGTGCTGCCGCCAGTAAATTCCAGGGACCAATTAGTCCATGCATCAATGCCACAGCCATAATCCTTTCGCCAGGACAAACCAACTCGTGAGTAATGATAGGAGTCATCAGCTGATTAAAGTCGACGTCAGGAGAAACCGGTCCGCAGAGACACAAATCAATGGCCCAATCGAAATCACAGGTCAGGCAGTGAAATACAGGCTGGACACAGGTGAAGTAGGAGAATCGAAAAGATAATCCATATGCCGTGCTTAATATCGCCAACGGCATTGTGCCATAATATTCTAGCATGCGATTGCGGAACAGTGTCAGCAGCTGCAGGGTGGGAGGTTGCATAGGAGGGACATCCATATTTAAAAATGTAAAAAAGCACAAGAGCGTCCGCTGGTAATGCAAGTAAAAATGCCAATCCACGAAGCAGAGTGGAGAAAATAGAATGAAAGAAAGCAGGGATGACTCCAAAGATTTTCTCAAATGAAGTCACGAGACCACTGGTAACAACTTTAAAAAAGTGCGCCAGGGCCTTTGTGGAGGATGCGTTAAAGATAGTCCGAACCATCTTGCTGAAATTGAAAGGCAAATCTGAATTGAGAAGGGTCTGCACCTCTGTACGGGTGTTCGCTATGTGAAGCACGAAAGTTTCACGGGCCGAACTCAAGGCCACCTCTCTCTGAGACAAAAGAGCTCTTATTCTTGCCATGCCGTTGAAATCTCTCCCAAGGTTGGTATTTGTGGCCAGATTGAAAACTCCCTATGTTCATGTGTGGGAGGAAATAGAACATTTCTGCAGCAAATAACCCGTTCACTTACTGTTACCATAAAAGGAATACTTTTAATTAACTCAGAACAATCTTCATTATTGAGCATCAAATAACTACCATTTTCCAACAACTTGAACGTGGGGATGATAGCAGGAACTGGCGTGCCTTGCAACACGCAAGCCATATTTGGTCGGTGTTTGTTGCATGAACCGTGTAACTGTATGTGCCTACACATTAGTGAATGATCTGGCGTCTCAGTGCATTCCTCTCCATTCAGATAAACTTCTTGATCATCTTTGAAACATCTGTATGTGTATGGAAGCGACCAGACCTCATGAAGAAAAGCACTACCTAAAGGTTCATAACGACCTATTGGTATATATTTCATACAATTTGAAAACTTATATAAAGCAAAAGGCAGCGTTATTAAACCGTGGATAAGGCACGTTGTCAAAAAACCCGCAATCCTCTGCTGATGATGTCACTGAGCATGTCATGAATGATGTAATATGTGACATCATCAGCAGTGGATTACGGGTAATAGTATCTCTAGTTTACTCCCCTATAGCTGTCTTTCTTTTAACATAAGTCTCTGTTTCCTTCCCTTATACTTACTGTTTTTGGTTCGCTTCCGGTTCGCGTACCGGCGAGCGAACTGGGAAGCGAACTAAGAGAAATAGAGGTTGGCACAGTTCCAAATATTGTACCAATTTTTTAATAACGGGGAGGTAGTTCTGAAAAGAACTTTTTTTTTATTGTTTTTGTTGTTTTATATTTTTTTTATTATTTTTCAGAATTTTTTTTTACTTTTTTTGAATTTTTCTGAACAGTTTTATATTTTTGGGGGTTTTTCTTGGAGGGGGCAATGAAAACGATTCATTGTAAAGGGCTCAACAGGAGCAACAAAACAAAAAAAAAGTATTTATTATTTTGGGCGTTTCGTACAAACTTGCATAGGATAGCCAATAGCTCTGTTGATCAGAGTGATGCTTCTTTCTCCGTAGCAAATGAATCCATCGCAAAATACGCAGATGTGTTTTACTTCACCAAATCTCATTTGTATATTTGGCACCATCTCCCTGCCCTCTGGTCCCGTTACTTCCGGTACAACAGATCTTCTGGCCATAATAGGGAGATTATCTAGGTCGTTCCGAAACTGTGCAGCACTGTAGTTGTTAGGATGCCACCTAGTCATATGGCGATGCATTGTGTAGTTTCCGAAACTGTATTTTTTCTCGGTTCCTCTGGACAGTCTATCTTGACATATAAGGCAAGTTACGTATCTTGCATTTACTTTTTTCTGACCTTTGGGAATTTTAAAAAATTGCCAAATGAAGTTTTCTTTCCGGTGAGACGTCCTGGGTTCCTCAGGCAAAAACTGCCTCTCTTCCTGCTCTTCCTCGTCTTCCTCTTCTTCCTCTTCTTGCTGAATTATAACTTGAGCAGGTGGTCCACTCTTCCTTGGATGTGGTGGAGGTGGTGGGGAAGCACCAGCTGAAGCTACTAAAGAAGCCATTGCTCAGTGATCACAAAGGGTCTTTCTCTCACAATGATGAAAGTCAGAGTGAGGAAAGAAGGAGGGATTTTCATCATTTGGGAAAAACAAGAGTTCTCAACCAATGAAAAGTGTTCATTTTAGATTATATGACCTAGTCTTACATCATTAGGAAACCAAAAGTGAAATGAACCAATGAAAAGTGTTATTACCAAGTCACATGACCTGCTTTGTTTACGTTAAGCGCTTTGCAGGGCCTCCCGGTTTGCTTCCAGAAACCTGCGCTTTGCGACTCGCTTCGCGTACCAGTTCGCTAACGTAGCACGTCATATGACGTATCACGCGATGCGGACGGGAGGCGTCACGATGTTGTTTTCTAACGCGGCACTTGCGGTAAAGAAATGTTTACCGGCTCGCGGTCTATTTCGCGGCATCAAGGTCAGCTAACGGGAAGCTTCCCGATTCGGGAAGCAGGAACGAAGAAAAAAAAATATAAAAAAAAAAATTATTCATAAACATATAAAATATATTTTTGGATTTAAAGAAGAATACATTTTACAGCTACAGATATTAGCTGTTAAAAAACCAATGAAATTCACTGAAAAAACCATAGGTTATAGACCATATATAGTTAGGAATTAGCATTTACAAAACCTTGAAAATTCACTGAAAAAACCATAGGTTATAGACCATATATAGTTAGGAATTAGCATTTACAAAACCTTATTTTACTCACACAAAACCATTGAAATTCCATATATAGTTAGTTGCACTAACTATATATCGCGCATCCGCAATCCACTGCTGATGATGTCACATATTACATCATTCATGACATGGTCAGTGACATCACTGATGACATCACTGATGACATCTCAAATGACATCACTGATGACATCTCATTTGACATCAATGACCACATCACTGATGATATAATTCATGTGACAATACAATGCATCTCCTCACATTTTAATATAACCTCTGTTACAACCAGTGTTAAATACAGAGTATAATTTTTGAAACCATTGACACACCAATACTAGTTACTACATACGCACTCACTGATTCCTACGTCTACACACACATTCACTCATTCATCCATACAATCATTCATACATACAATCACTCATCTTTACAACACTATCATATGCACTCATACACCTATACAGACATTTACACTCTGTTGCTCATCCATGGAGTTACTCACACACCTAGTCAGTCATGCAAAGAATCAATCACACCTCCATTTTCTAATCTATACAGTTAAACATAGAGCACCTTACATTTTCAAACATATACTAACACATACTTACTCTCTTATACAATCACTGATACAAGTACACATTGATCTGCACAGAGTCAGACACCTCCCAACCAGCCACACACACACTCAGTCTCCCATACAAATACTTGGCCAACCAATCAATAACCCATATAGCCACTCATATAGCTACTGATCAACACATGCAGCAGCTTGCACAACAACAGACATACTGATGCAAACTTTCACACAGTTTAGTCACTAACCTATGCATTCAGTAGGACGCATTTAATCACTCACTCATACAGTCAACCACGCACCTACTAAAACCTTCATTCAGACACTTATACATCTACTCATTCTTCAATAGGTAAAACATATTTTAACTTTACTGAAACATACAGTCACTGGATGTTGTCATCAGTCATGTCATTTGAGATGTCATCAGTGATGTCATCAGTGATGTCACTGACCATGTCATGAATGATGTAATATGTGACATCATCAGCAGTGGATTGCGGATGCGCGATATATAGTTAGTGCAACTAACTATATATGGAGTTCAATGGTTTTGTGTGAGTAAAATAAGGTTTTGTAAATGCTAATTCCTAACTATATATGGTCTATAACCTATGGTTTTTTCAGTGAATATATATATATATATATATATATATATATATATATATATATATATATATATATATATATATATATATATATATATAGTTAGGATTTTTTCTCTATGGGATTTTTGAAAATTCTACGTCTAGTAACTTTGGCGTTTGTGGACGGAATTGGCTGAAATTTTCAGGAAAATGGAACATTTTGTTTCTGAGCAGCCCCTGTAAATTTGGGGGGGTTCGTCAAGGGGGGGCCGAGAAAAAAGGGGGGTCCCAAAACGTGTTTTTCCCATGCAATTTTCCATAGGGCGGTTGGCCTCACTTTTAGCTCGAACGGCTGAATGGATTTCCACGAAACTTGGCAAAATTGTAGATATTGTTTGCCCGATGTGCCTTTGCTAGGTCTCAAGATATGTGGTACTGTGAATTTTGAGTAAATTAGGTTTAAAAAAAGATATATATCTGGAGCCGCGCCTGGTACGCGTACCGGGGAGCGCTTCGGGCGCGCCACGCGACTTGCGCACGGCAAGCTGATTGGTTCTCGGGTGTCTGTAAACATTCGAAACAGTCCGCAGCGGCCGCCATCTTGTGTCTCGGTAGGATTGAGACACAAGAGGTGGCAAAAATCAAAGGGGGGAAATGAGCAAAAGGGGGCAGGGTACACCCCCTGACCCCCTAGTTTTGATGTGGGGGCCATAAAAGGCCATAAAAGGGTCCCGCGGGTAAAAAAAAAAATTTAAAAAAAATTCGATTTTCGCGGGGGGAGCGCCCGGTACGCGCACCGGGGAGCTTACGGGGGAGCGTACCATGGAGATAAAAAATGACAGACTTTTTTTATAGCATTTTTTTATAAATTGGAGGTAGTTCTGAAAATAACTTTTTTTTGTTTTTGTTGTTTTATATATATTTTTTTAGTTTTTGTTGTTTTATATTTTTTTAGACTTTTTAAAACGATTTCATATTTTTTTTGGATTTTTGTCAAGGGAAAAACAAAAACAGGGATTCCAAAACTGCTCAACAGGAGCAAAAAAATGTGAACATTTAGGGACTGGCAGAGAAGCGGTGTTGCTGTTTCTTTATGGCAATGAGTTCAACACTCTGCTCCCCATAGCAGAGCAGTTCATCACACTCCGTGCACAGAAATTTGATGCCTGCAAACACCGGCTGAATGTTAGGGACCATTCTTCCACGGGGTGGTCCCGAAGGTGTTGCTCCACCAGTGGAGGTGCTGCCGCCATCTGTGGGTAACTCTCCCTGGCAAAGTTGTTAGGGTGTCTTCTTTTCACATGCCTGATTAAATTAGCATTTACAAAACTATATTTTTTCAGAGGATTGCCTCTGGATAAACTACTACCACATATTTTGCAGGTTACTTTTGGAGCGTTGACTTTTTTTTGTCCTTCAGGGATGTCATAGAATTTCCAGATGAAATGGGTTTTTTTCTTCTGCTGAGGAGGGTCCTCATCTAAAAATCCGTCTGAATCACTGCTGGATGACTCTCTTGCAGCCATTGCTGTAGATCAGAAAAGTAGGAGATGAACACAGTACACAGAACAGCTCTTGCTCTCTCCAAGTACAAAGCAATAGTGAGAGAAATGGGTGGGTTTCACACAATTTTGAAAAAAAAAGTTCTGAACCAATGAAAAGTGTTATTTTAAAGTCACATGGTTTGACGCGCTTACGCTACGCGCCCCTGGGCGCGTCCCGGGGCGTGTTTCGTAAGCGCATCAGGGCGTTTACGTTGCACGATCGTATGCGCTTCCGGGTGCGCTTACGCGGTGCGTCGTAAGACGCATCTCGCGGCTACGCGATACGTGTCTTATGACGCAAGGCGTGGCGGCTACGCAATACGTCACGATGTTGTTTTCGTTCGCGGCAATAGCGCTATCGGGACGCTCATCAGTACGCGCCCCGGGGCGCGCCGCAAGATTGCGCTTACCCGTGCGTTCACCGGTCCGCGCCCCGGGAGCGCACCAAAAAGAATTAAAAAGAAAAAATGACAGAATTATACAATATAAAATTCGATTTAAAATGTATTATTTTTTAAAACTATAAAGATTTGCTATTAAAAAACCTATGAAATTCACTGAAAAAACCATAGGTTATAGACCATATATAGTTAGGAATTAGCATTTACAAAACCTTGAAAATTCACTGAAAAAACCATAGGTTATAGACCATATATAGTTAGGAATTAGCATTTACAAAACCTTATTTTACTCACACAAAACCATTGAAATTCCATATATAGTTAGTTGCACTAACTATATATCGCGCACCCGCAATCCACTGCTGATGATGTCACATATTACATCATTCATGACATGGTCAGTGACATCACTGATGACATCACTGATGACATCTCAAATGACATCACTGATGACATCACTGATGACATCTCATTTGACATTACTGATCACATCACTGATGACATCATTCATGTGATGATACGATGAACCTCTTCAGACTCTAATATAACCTTAGATACACTCAGTGTAAACAGACACTCACAGACTGTCACTCATCCATGGAGTTACTCACACACCTAGTCAGTCTTGCAAAGAATCAATCACACCTCCATTTCCTCAACTATACAGTTATACACACCTTACTTATTGAAACATATAATAACACATATTTACTCTGTTATACAATCCCTGATACAAGTTCACAATAATCCATACAGCCACTCACACATTCACTGGCTCTTATGCACAGTTATTTATATATGTCAACTATCACATGTACTGTGTTTTACATATGTACTTACTTTGACATGTAGCACTGAGATATCCATTCACTCACCAATACACTCATGCACACAGTTAACCGACCATACAGCTGTTTCCACATGCACTTTTGAACCCATACATCTAGTGAATCAACTGCTCACACATCTATGCACAGAGTCATACACCTCCCAGACACCCACACACACACTCAGTCTCCCATACAAATACTTGGCCAACCAATCAATAACCCATATAGTTAGTCATATAGCTAATGATCAACACATGCATCAGATTACAGAACAACAGACACAATGATGCACAATTTAAAACAGTTTAGTCACTAACCCATGCACTCAGTGAGACACATTTAATCACTCACTTATACAGTCAGTCATGCACCTACTAAATCCTTCATCCAGACACTTATACATCCACTCATTCTTCAATATGTAAGACATATTTTAACTTTACAGAAACATACAGTCACTGGATGTTGTCATCAGTGATGTCATCAGTGATGTCATTTGAGATGTCATCAGTGATGTCATCAGTGATGTCACTGACCATGTCATGAATGATGTAATATGTGACATCATCAGCAGTGGATTGCGGGTGCGCGATATATAGTTAGTGCAACTAACTATGGGGCCGATTAGGATGGCGGTTTTTCCGCATCCTCCGGGCCGGCGGAAGTGTCCGCCGGCCTGGAGGATGCGGAAAAACCGCGGCGGAGACTCCAAAAACCCACCGCCAAATTAGGATGGCTGGTGGGTCTGGAATTCCGTCCGCTGCTTTTCCGCCGCGGCGGTAAAGCTATAACATGGCAGGCGGTGTCTATGAGACAACGTCCGCCATATTATGATGTTGGTGTAAATATGCTTTTCCACGGCGGCTTTTCCGCCATGGAAAAGCATACGGACATTCACTTTGGGGGACCGTTGGGGGCCCCTGGGTGAATGGGGGGTGGGGGGTGCATATTGGGGTACCTATGGTACCCCCCTGCATTTGCGTACACAAAGCAGCAGGCACCGTGCGGTGCCTGCCGCTTTGTGCATGTAAATGCAACACATGCATTTTTAACATTGCGGCGGGTGCAGCTTGAAGCTGCACCCGCCGCAATGTTAAAAATAGAGGATGTGACCGCCACCCTGGCGGTCACATTCTAATTGCCATGGAGGGACAGCCGCTGCCCATGCGGACGGTCCCTCCTACTCAGGGGTGGCGGACGGACGCAAGTCCGTCCGCCATCCTAATCGGCCCCTATATATGGAATTTCAATGGTTTTGTGTGAGTAAAATAAGGTTTTGTAAATGCTAATTCCTAACTATATATGGTCTATAACCTATGGTTTTTTCAGTGAATTTTCAAGGTTTTGTAAATGCTAATTCCTAACTATATATGGTCTATAACCTATGGTTTTTTCAGTGAATATATATATATATATATAAATATATATTACCTACTGGCGTTCGCCAGTAGGTAGTTATAGTTAGGACCTAGTTTCCATAGGAAATCCGCAACATTCTATTGGGAATAACTTTGGCGCCGGTTGAGGAATTTGCGTGTAATTTTCCAAAATTTAGGCCAGCTCCGCTCCGCTCCTTCCCTGGAAGTTTTGGGGGGATTCGTCATGCAGGGGCCGAGAAAAAAGGGGGTCCCAAAACGAGTTTTCTCCATGTTAATTTCCATAGGACGTTCAGACACGTCTACAGCCCGAACGGCTGAATGGAATTACACCAAACTTTGCAAATTTGTAGGGACTAGTACGCAGAAGTGCCTTTTCTATATTTGGTGAAAATTGCTCCACTGGTTTTTACGAAAATTTACTTAAAAAAAATGTATATATCTATAAGCGCGCTCCGAGCGCTTTGGGGTACGCATACCTGTAAGCGCATCCGGCACGCCACGGAAGTGCGCGAGCAGAAAGCTGATTGGCTCTCGGGTGTTATGTTATGTTATGTTAAGGGGTGTTTGTATAGCGCACTGTCACCAAGGGTATCATGGCGCTGAAAGGGTGCTGAGGAAACAGAGGGAATTTAACAGGATTGTGGGAAGAGCCAGGTTTTTAGTGATTTGCGAAATTGGATGAGAGTGCCGGAGGTCCTAACTGGGAGAGGGAGAGAGTTCCAGAGTTTGGGGCCGAGGAAGGCGAATCTTCGACCCCCAGATCTACAGAGTTTGAAGGAGGGGACCACCAAAAGATGTAAGTGAAGTGATCTAAGATTACGTGAAGGACAGTAGGGTCGGATAAGGGATTTCAGAAAAGCGGGGCAAGAACCGGAGAGAGACTTAAAGATAAGACAGCCAACCTTAAAGGCGGCCCTTAGGCTGACAGGGAGCCAATGTAGTTTGACAAGGAGGGGTTTGGCGGACTGCCACTTCGGAATCCCGAGGGCCAGTCTCGCCGCCTGGTTTTGAATGATTTGCAGCCTGTTGAGGGAGCATTTGGGCAAACCATAATAGATGGAATTTGAAAAATCCAGGCGGGAGAGAACAAGGGCTATGATGACTTGTAGCAGGGCATCGGGAGTGAGGAGGTAGGCCACCTTCCTAATCCTGCGTAGCTGGAACATGCAGGATGAAACCACCGTCCCCACCTGCGGCCCGAGAGAGAGCCCAGCGTCAATAGTGACCCCGAGGCTTTTCACCGAGGCTAACGGGGTGGGAGGGGAGCCGAGCTCAGTCGGCCAGAAGTGTGGACCCCAGTAGACGGTCCGGAGAGTCCGCCATCTTGTGTCTTGGTAGAATTGAGACACACAAGAGGTGAAATAAAAAACGGGGAAATGATTAAAAGGGGGCAGGGTAGAGACCCCCTGACCCCCTAGGTTTTCTGAGGGGGGCCTAGAAGGACCCAGAAGAGCAAAAAAACTAGTTATTTTTTTTAAAATTTTCGCGGGGTAAGCGCTGGGTGTGTTCCCATGTACGCTATCAGGTACGCGTACCCTGAGCGCACCACGGGGGAAAACAGTGAAAAAAAATAGAGCAAAATAAGAATTGTGTGCTTAGAGGTAGGGTAGCTCTGAAAAGAGCTGTTGTGTTATGTGGGTGTTTTTTGTACCTACAAGTAGGTACCGATGCAGAGTCTAAAATTCAAGAGGAAGACTCTATTCCCCTCATCTGTAAAATGTACACCATCTCTCCTATAGATGCCTTGCATGTTGTTACGCAAGTAGTTGTGGTATATAGAACCCATGCCATAGTCTCTGAGGAAAGCAGAAACAGATTTATTCACATGTTTCCTTGCTTTCTCAATCTGTGGATAAAATTGGTTGGACCAGTTCTATTTTTGCCTTTGGCATATATTAGAATATACTAAGGTAGTTTTTGGAAAAAGTGACATCAATTGCCCAAAGATGTCCTTTAAAAGCATTTCCAGACCTACCCCAGTCAAAGTGCCCAGGTCATTTCCACCACAGTGCACAATTATGAGGTCAGGGTGTGGTAGATGCATAAAGAATATTACCAATGGTATCAATTGGTGACATCTCAATCCTCTCTGGCCAATCCGCATAATATCCACATTTGGAAAATCAAGGTTGGGAATACCTCCTTTTTACTGCATATTTTTCACTCCAGTGAACAAAGCTATGACCCACATTCCAGACTTTAGGCATCTTGAAGGTTGATGTGGTTGTATTCAGATGAGTTGTGGAAATGAAATGGCAGTTTGAAAGTAGGAGTTATAAAAAAAGTGGTTGAGATTAAGTGCACTTGAAAAACAAGAAATGATCGGTGGGTTCTTAAAATTCTCCACTGAAAATTAGGGTGCATGCTTGTGTTTTTTTAAAGAAGTCATTCTAATGGTTGAGAAAAAGTCATTGAAAGAAACATTGCACATGATTAGCTAGTATATTGAGAGTTCAAACACCCTTGCTGAGTTCATGTGCAACATAGTATGATGAACTTTTCACCTGTGTGATGAGTTAGGTGGGAGTTACCATGGTAACAGGCTGAATGAGCACTGGGGAATGGGTGAATATTATGTAAGTTTGAAAGTGTTGAAATGTAGAACCAATTAAAATGTCAGTTTGGTTTTGAAATAGTATGGGAAGAATTTTGATTGGTTAAGTCCAGGGATATGTGTGAAGAATTACAGGGAATCAGGGCCATTTGTGGTTGCAGTGTCTGAGGTGTATTTCAGAGATTCTGCTTAAGAAAATCTGGTGTGTGTGACTGACATTGTTCTAAATCTTCAAAAGCATTTTTAAAGGTGAGTTATGATTCATTTAATATAGATAGAGTGCTGTATGCACTATGGGGAAGATTAAGAAGCATATTGGGCTTCTTTATTCTTGCATTGTGTGTCATGTTTTTTTGTAATGCTGGTAAAAAATGTAATGGTGCATATTGGAAATGTATTTTGGAAATGAGTCAAATTTGTGCACTGTAATGTAGTGGTCATTTAAATGGGCTGTGCTCTGTGTCTAAAACGATTTAATATGCTAAATGTTTTTTGGTAAAATGTATGGCTTTAACTTTTTTGACAAGGATCACACTGAGTGTCTGTGTGAAATAAGGAATTATATTTTCACATTTTTCAATAATGTCACCTGTGTCTGCTCACAGTTTGCATCTCTTAGCTTAAAGGGTACTGTTTCTTTTTGCATTGTGTCTCATGTTAGTATGTTATGCTGGCAAAAAATGAATGGAGCATATAGGAAAAGTATTTTGGAAATGAGTCAGATTTCTGCCTTGTAATGTAGTGGTCATTGATATGGGCTGTGCTCTGTGTCTAAAAAGATTTACTATGCTACATGTTTTATGGTAAAATGTATGGCTTGAATTTTTTGACAAGGATCACACTGAGTGTCTGTGTGAAATAAGGAATTATATTTTCAAATTTTTCAATAATGTTACCTGTGTCTGCTCACAGTTTGCATCTCTTAGCTTAAAGGTGACTGTTTGTTTTTGCATTGTGTCTCATGTTAGTATGTAATGCTGGCAAAAAATGAATGGTGCATATTGGAAAAGTATTTTGGTAATGAGTCCGATTTCTGCCTTGTAATGTAGTGGTCATTGATATGGGCAGTGCTCTGTGTCTAAAATGATTTACTATGCTACATGTTTTATGGTAAAATGTATGGCTTTAACTTTTTTGACAAGGATCACACTGAGTGTCTGTGTGAAATAAGGAATTATATTTTCACATTTTTCAATAATGTCACCTGTGTCTGCTCACAGTTTGCATCTCTTAGCTTAAAGGGTACTCTGTGCCTGTGTCTCATCTCACTCTGTGCCTGTGTCTCATCTCACTCTGTGCCTGTGTCATATCTCACTCTGTGCCTGTGTCTCATCTTACTCTGTGTCTGCCCCATCTCTCTCTTTGTGTGTGTCATTTCTCTCTTTGCGTGTCTCATCTCACGCTGTGCCTGTGTCTCATCTCACTCTGTGCCTGTGTCTCATCTCACTCTGTGCCTGTCTCTCATCTCACTCTGTGCCTGTCTCTCATCTCACTCATTTTTTAAAAGGATCACACTGAGTGTCTGTGTGAAATAAGGAATTATATTTTCACATTTTTCAATAATGTCACCTGTGTCTGCTCACAGTTTGCATCTCTTAGCTTAAAGGGTACTCTGTGCCTGTGTCTCATCTCATTCTGTACCTGTATTTCATCTCACTCAATTGCTGTGGCTCGAAATGTGACGTCTTACATCACAAAATCTAAAAAGACGGAACTGAAGGAAATGTGGGAGGAAATTTCACATGAAAAGAGTCTAAGTAAGAAGTTGTACAGTTACAGTCTGAAGATGTTGTCGCATCGAGAAATCGGAGCATATGAATGTTCTGATCAGTTATCATCAGCAAGTCTATATGCCAAATCTAGAACAATCATTTGGGTGAGTCTAGGTCTTGCTGCAACACGAAACCAAGTTTTGAAATCTGTACAAGAAATTGAGTATTGGGCGGAGAAAGAACCGAACAGTACAGATATTTTGAAGACAAACATGTTGGATACAAATAGAAGTAGTCATCTTGAGAACGTTTGTCTCTATGAAGTTCTGCAAAGCTATACTTTTAAGAGGAACATCATAGAAGATATCAATAAAGGAGTATATGCTGTAATTGGATGTGAAGGATGTCTGGTGAAACAAAGAAAAGGCCATTTGATTAATCATCGAAAATTGAGTTGCGAATCTCCTGACAAAAGGGAATTTTACTATTTAGCTCTTTTGCAACTCTTTAAGCCTTGGCGTACAGAAGAGGAACTACTTGGAGATTTTCTCAGTTATGAAGATTCCTTCAATGGAACCAAGGATACTGTAGAATGTCCTGTTTTTTCAAATTATCTGCAAATGTTGAACGAGGAAATACAGCAAGAAGCTAAAATTGCAGCAGAGATTGCTTGAGACAGTTCTCAAGACAGTCAGAGTTCTGCTTCATTGAGTCAGGATCCACTAGGAGGAACAATTATCCAAAATGAAGCTGCCACTGCCATGGATGAAGTGGAAAGAGCCACGGAACAAGCTCAGGAGGATGTACTTATCTTAGAAGATTTGGAAAAAGAACTAAACGTTGAGCAGAAACAAACATATGACAAACTGGAAAAAGTTTTCTGATTAAAGCAATTGCAACTTATCTGCAGAAAAGAACGGAGTCATCGCTGTCTTTTGTTGTTACCGCTGCAACTGGGTTGGCAGCACATAACATTAAAGGGATTACTCTACATCATTTATTGATGCTGCCAGTAGAGCATGATAATAAATTACAATACCACATGTGAAGTTTCCCGAGTCCTGAAGAAAATGAAACTTCTTATCATTGAGGAGGTAAGCATGGTATCAAATGTTATGCTTGCTTTTTTGCATTTATGAATGCAAGAAATTCTTAAAACAGAGTATGATGTGTTATTTGGAGGCAAACACATCATTGTTGTTGGAGATCTACTGCATCTAACTCCAGTGAAAGGACAACCAGTGTTTAAAATGATTACGCATAAAGATACCAGGAATGCCTAGGAATCATTGGAAATGTTAATATATGGTTAAATTTCAAATATAGAGAACTGCTTCAAAATATGCGACAGTCAAAGGATGAGATTATAAAAATATTCTACAAGATGTAAGAATTGGAAAAGTAAATGAGCATGGCAAAGAAGCTTTACATGCACGATTAATTTCAAATTTGTTTCCAAATAAAAATATTCTCCCAGAGAACATTTTTAAGAAAATTGCTGAAAACAAATCTAGGATATGCTTGATGCCAACTCTGCAAGAATGTTCAATCTTCAACAACAAAATGTTAAAGTTAGAAAATCAAGAGATTGTGAAACTGGAAGCTATTGATAAAATAGAGCATGAAGGAGCAACTATTATTTTGTCAGAAAAGTTAAAATCAAAATTGGATTCTTCAGAGAAGACAATATCTAAAACTGCTGGTTTGGAAAAGACTCTGTATGCATGTTTAAATTGTTGTATAATTTTACGACGGAATTTACATGTGGAAATAGGTTTAGTAAATGGAGCAATGGGTCATGTTGTTGATTTTGTGAATTACCGAAATTGAGATGGAATTGAATTTTTAAAAATTAAATTTGATGGAATTGAAGAAGTACAACGAATCAGTCGTTGTTCTGCTCGATTTTTGCTTGTGAAAGATTTATATGTCCGCCGAAAACAGTTTCCTGTTTCTTTGGCATATGCGGTGACTATTCATTATTCTCAAGGTTTAAGTGTAGATAGTGCTTTGGTGAATATTGGAAGTTCTGTGTTCAAGGAGGGTATGGCATATGTTGCTTTATCTCGAGTCAGAACTTTATCTGGATTGTACTTGATTGATTTTGATGAGAGAAAGATTAGTGCAGATCTAAATTGTGTAAAAGAAAATAATAAGTTAAAAAGAGAGTATGCTCCAAATTTACCTCAATATCCTCTATTTGAGAAGCGTGTGGTAGGCCAAAAAAGAAGAAATTAGAAAAATTGTAGTGAAGTTGTAGCAAAAAGAAAAAAAGTAGATGAACCAGTAATTGTAAGCAGAAAGGAAAAGGATTCAGTTAAAGATGATGTTGGATTTCAGTTTGAAAACAATTCTGGTGTCAACTGCTATGCTAATGTAGTGGTTAATGTTGTTTTTTTTCTCTAAACTGTACAAGAACAGATTGTTGAAAATCGTGATCAAAGATTTTGTTGTTCGTTGAATTCTGTGTTTGAGAAATGTAGCAGTGATAGAACAAAAATAGAAATTGTTTCTGAAATTCGAAATGTTTTAGACATATGTTCTGGTCTAAATCAATTTTCACAGAATATTCAGCAAGAGTGTCAGGAATTTCTAATGTATATGCTTGTTGTATTGCAAGATGAAGGTATAGATGTAGAAAATCTTTTTGGCCTTTCTTATAAATGGCAGCATAACTGCGACAAGTGTTCCTTTTCAAGTACTACTACAATAGACACTGAAAGATTTATATATTTGACTTTACCAGACTGCAAATCAGTGTCTTTTAATAATCTAGTTAGAGAAGCAAATCAAAACATGGTCTGTACTCAATGTAAATCTGCAATGCTATCAACATTATTTATACAAATTTATGGAGAGTATGTAATTTTAATGTTCCAACGATGTAGACCTGATGGAACTAAATTGACAACATTAATTAAAAATGTTGTGGCTTCTCAATTATCAATTTCAGGAAGAACCTTTGCAACTGCAGCAATTATTTTCCATGATGGTCCTTCAACAACATCAGGACATTACACAGCTTATTTAAAATGTGAAAAAGGCTGGACTGATTGTAATGATACTCAATTGACTTTCAAACAACGTTTGCCTTTTGACTTACCAAATTCTTACCTAGTGTTCTTACAACCGAAATTTTAGGAAAGGTAATTGGCCTATGAAGATTGGAGCAGTTAATAAAACTTAGTCTGCTGTTCAAAATTACTTTGTGAGTGAGAGTGATCAAGATAATAAAAAACTTGTAGTTGTCATAGAAGTAGTGTAAGTGTATCACATAGTGAGTGATATCAGTATTATAGGAAATGTTGATCATGAGTGAGCCAGAGGTGAAAATATAAGTATTGTTACATGATGAAAAAGATGTTGGAGCTTTTCTTTCAGAAAGTCGGGTAAATGGAAGTTTAAGTTTACTATTGAGTCATTTCCAAAGAAACAGACTTTCCATATATTATTTGGCCTCGTGGAAAAGTAAGTGGATCACAAATGAGTTAAGATATGTTTTTTCTAAGTTTTACATTATTTATTGAAACATTGTATGGGTTTTTTAAACACAATCTTTTTGATTGTGTTTTTTTTGCACACTGTCATATGATGAGTAGTATTGAACTCACTGTTGAAAGTGAAATTCAATATATTCTGAGAACAGCAAAAATAAACCGTATAACATATTGTACAAGTATTTTGTATTTTGTATTGTGAAATATATATTATACTCCCCATGTCTCACGCTCACTCACCTTTTTCCACCCTCTATCACCCCTGTTTACTCACCCTCACTGCCCTTCTCCCAGTCTCCTTCACCCCCGTTCCCTTACTCCACTTCCCTCACTACCCCTTATTTCCCATTCCTTTACTCCCCTTTCCCTCTCTCCCCTCCACCACTTTCCAGCTCTCAGTCACACTACTTCACTCCCCTTCCCCTTCTTTCCTTCCTTTGCTCCCTCAATAATTCCCCTTCCCTCACTCACCTTACTCCACTTCACTCACTCCTTCTCTCACTCCCACTGTCCTCTCACATCCTCACTCCCCTTCCCTCACTCTCGCACTCTTACCCTCACTCCCTCCATCCCCTCACTTTGTCACTCCCCCTTCCGTCACGTACACTCCCTATAACTCACCAACACTCCCTCATTTACCTTTCTATGCTCCCTCACTCAGTCCCTTTCTGTCACTCCTTCCTTCACTCCCTCTATCCCCTCACTCCCTCACTCCCCTTGTCTTACCCTCACTTACTTTTATCCACCCTCGTTCACCCCTCTTTACTCACTCTCTCTGCCCTTCTCTCACCCTCCCTCACCCCCGTTCCCTTACTCCAGTTCCCTCACTACCCCTTATTCCCCATCCTTCTCTCCCCTTCCCTTTATTTTCATCCCCCACTCACCTTCTCTCACTACCTATGCTTCAGTCCTCTTCCCCTCTATTTCCTTCCTTTGCTCACTCACTCATTCCCCTTCCCTTACTCACCTTACTCCACTTCACGCACTCCTTCTCTCACTCCCTCTGTCCTGTCACATCCGCATTCTCCTTCCCTCACTCCCTCTCTTTTAGCTTCACTACCTCTGTCCCCTCACTCTCTCAGTCCCCTTCCCTCATGCTCACTCCCTTTACCTCACCCACACTCCCTCACTTACCTTTCTATGCACCCCGACTCAGTCCCCTTCTCTCACTCTTTCCTTCACTCTCTCTGTCTCCTCACTCCCTCACTCCCCTTGTTTCACGCTCACTTGCCTTTATCCAACCTCTATCACCACTCTTTCCTCAACCTCACTGCTCTTCTCTTACCCTTCCTTACCCCGTTCCCTTACTCCGCTTTCCTCACTTATCCTCATTCCCCATGTTCACTCCCCTTCCCCTCACTCACCTCCCACACTCACCTTCTTTCAGTCCCCCTGCTTCACTTCCCTTCCCCTCTCTTCCCTTCCTTCGCTCCCTCACTCATTTTCCTTTCCTCTCCCACCGTACTCAACTTCACTCACTCCTTGAGAATATGTAAAGAATATAGCTCTTTTTGGAGAATTGGAGGTAGTTCTAAAAAGAACTGTTTTTTTTCTTCTTTTTTAGTTTCTTTTTTTTTTTACTTTTTCCGAACAATGTTAAATTTTTTTTGTATTTTTTTCAGAACAAAAACAAAACTACGGAATGCCAAACTACTCAACAGGAGCCGGGTGGAGCAGCGGTGTTCCTCCTTTCTGCGAACAACAAGTTTGACGCTCTGCTCCCCGTAGCAAATGAGTTTATCGCAGTCCTTGCAGAGAAATTTCAGACCTGCAAAGACCGGCTGCACGTTTGAAATTAGTCTTTCAGGTCTTCCGGAAGGTGTTGCTCCTCCGGTGGAGGTGCTGCCGCCATCTCTTCGGAGATTGCGTGCCAGGTCCCTGACACTCTCCCTCGCAAAGTTATTGGGGTGCCTCCTCTCCACATGTCTGATTAAAGTGGCGTTGCCAAAACTGTACTTCTTTGTTGGGTCACCACGTGACAAGGTAGTGCCGCAGATTTTCAGCACACCTTTGTCGCATTCACCTTCTTCTCACCTTCAGGGAAGGTAAAAAAATTCCAAATGAAGTGCTCTTTTACTTTGCGCCGAGGAGGGTCCTCAGGCACAAACTCTTCTTCTGAGTCACTGGAGGTTGGTTGTCTTCCAGCCATTGTTATGAAAAAGAAAAGATGCTGCAGATGATCCAAGGAACACCTCTTGCTCTCTCCAAGTTCAAAGTGGTTGTGAGGGAAATGGGTGGGGGCTTTCAATATTTGGAAAAAAAACTGTTATGAACCAATGAAAAGTGTTTTTTTAAGGTCATATGGCTTGACGCGCTTACGCTACGCGCTCCGGATCGCTTCCGGGTGCGTTTAAGCGGCACGTACATAGGCGCTTACGGAGGCGCTTCCGGGGGCGCTTACATGGCGCGTCACAATGACGTTTTACTTGATTTTCGGAAATGTGTTTAGAGTCAAAATACGTTTTTTAAAAATAAAAAATACTACTTTTATGAGTATGCTACTGAATGTATTGCATTATTATTTACTTTAAATACATAATTATATATTTTTTCCCACGCTCGAATAGCGCTCTCGCTACGTGTACGGGTGCGTTTATGGGTGCGCGTACCCTGAGCGCTCCAGGGTAAAAAGATTAAAAAAATATATATATATATTGAAAAATAAATGTTAGAAAAATATACATTATTTAAATAATTTTATAAAAATTATAATAATTATTAGCCATAAAAAATAGCTATTAAAAAAACTTAATAATTCCATTAAAAAACCATAGGTTACAAACTCGTTATAGTTAGGAATTAGTTTTTAAAAAACCTTTGAAATTCACTGAAAAAAACATAGGTTTAACACTCTTTATAGTTAGGAATTAGCATTTAAAAAAACCTTTGAAATTCACTGAAAAAACCATAGGTTTTACACCAGTTATAGTTGGCTGGACATTTCACTCATACAAAACCATTGAAATTCCCACGTTATAGTTAGTTGGACTCACTATAACTCGCGCCCCCGCAATCCACTGCTGATGATGTCACATATTACATCATTCATGACATGGTCAGTGACATCACTGATGACATCATTGATGACATCTCAAATGACATCACTGATGACATCTCAAATGACATCACTGATGACATCACTGATGACATCATCCATGTGATAATACAATGCCCCTCCTGACACTCTAATCTAACCTTTGATACACCCAGTGTTAAATAGAAACTGCCATTCTTGAAACCATTGACACACCAATACCAGTTACCACATACGCACTCACTGATTTCTAGGTCTACACACACATCCACTCATTCATCCATAGAATCACTCATACATACAGTCACTCATCAATACAACACTATCATATGCACTATACATATGTACTTTCTTGGACATGTAGCACTGAGATATCCATTCAATCACCAACACAGCCATGCACACAGTCAACCGCCCATACAGCTGTTTCCTCATACACTCTTGAACCTATACACCTAGTGCATCAACTGCTCACACATCTATGCACAGAGTCACACACCTCCCACCCACCTACACACACACTCAGCCTCACATACAAATTCTTGGGCAACCAATCAATAACCCATATAGCCCCTCATATAGCTATTGATCAACACATGCAGCAGCTTACACAACAACAGACATGCTGATGCACACATTCAGACAGTTTAGTCACTAACCCATGCATTCAGTAAGACACATTTAATCACTCACTCATACAGTCAGTCACGCACCTACTAAATCCTTCATCCAGACACTTATACACCCACTCATTCTTGAATATGTAAAACATATTTAAACTTTACAGAAACACACAGTCACTGGATGATGTCATCAGTGATGTCATCAGTGAAGTCATTTGAGATGTCATCAGTGATGTCATCAGTGATGTCATTTGAGATGTCATCGGTGATGTCACTGACCATCTCATGAATGATGTAATATGTGACATCATCAGCAGTGGATTGCAGGGGCTCGAGTTATAGTGAGTCCAACTAACTATAACGTGGGAATTTCAATGGTTTTGTATGAGTGAAATGTCCAGCTAACTATAACTGGTGTAAAACCTATGTTTTTTTCAGTGAATATATGTATATATATATATGTGTGTGTGTGTGAAAAAACCATAGGTTTCATAGACGTTATAGTTAGAAATTAGCATATAAATAAACTTACAAATTCACAGAAAAAAACAGGTTTCAGGGGTGTTATAGTTAGCTGGACATTTCACTCGTACAAAACCATAGAAATTCCTCTGTTATAGTTAGTTCTGCTAACTATAGCTCGCGCACCCGCAATGCACTGCTGATGATGTCACAGATTACATCATTCATGACATGGTAAGCGAAATCACTGATGACATCACTGATGACATCTGAAATGACATCACTGATGGCATCACTGCTAATTTCTAACTATAAAGTCTCTGAAACTTATGGTTTTTTCAGTGAATTTCAAAGCTTTTTTAAATGCTGATTTCTCAATATAACGTGTATATATATATATTACCTACTGGCGATAGCCAGTAGGTATATATAGTTAGGACCTAGCTACCATAGGAAATCTGCAACATTCTATTGGGAATAACTTTGGCGCCGGTTGAGGAATTTACGTGTAATTTTCAAAAATTTTGGCCAGCTCCTCTGCGCTCCTTCCCTGAAAGTTTCGGGGGGATTCGTGAAGTGGGGGCTGAGAAAAAAGGGGGGTCCCAAAACATGTTTCCCCCATGTTAATTTCCAAAGGACGTTCTGACAAGTCTACAGCCCGAACATCTGAACGGAATTACACCAAACTTGGCAAAATTGTAGGGACTGGTACGCAGAAGTGCCTTTGCTATATTTGGTGAACATTGCTCCAGTGGGTTTTATGAAAATTAACCTCAAAAACACATATATATCTATACGAGCTCACCCTAAGCTTACCCATAAGCTTACCCGTACAGGTACCGTACGCGTACGTACGCGTACGGTACGCATATGTGCGCGTACCCCTACGTGCATGAGCTGCATGCTGATTGGCTGCCACTGTCTGTCAACACTCTAAAACAGATATTGTGGGCAGCCATCTTGTGCCTCGGTAGAGTGAGGTACAGGAAAGCAGAAAAACAAATGTGTAGAATTCAAAAAGGGGCAAGGGTAGAAGCACCCTGACCCCCTAGGCCTGCTCAGGGGGTCCCACAAGGGCCCCCAAGGCAAAAAAAACCAAAAAACAATTTTTTAAAAGTCGCGGGGTACAGTACGCGCACCCCACAATTTAAAAAAAAATAAATACAATTTTTTGCCTTGGGGGTCCTTGTGGGACCCCCTGAGCAGGCCTAAGGGGCCAGGGTGCTTCTACCCTGGCCCCTTTGCGAGTTTCACACCTTTGTTTCACTGCTTTCTTGTGCCTTGGTTCTAACAAGGCACAAGATGGCTGCCAACACTTCCTGGTTTGGAGTGTTGACAGACAGTGGCAGCCAATCAGCATGCCTTCCCGAGAAAGCTGCATGGTCATTGTCTGTCAACACTTCTAACCAGGAAGTGTTGGCATCCAACTTGTGCTAGTGTTGACAGACAGTGACAGCCAAACAGCATGCCTTCCCGAGAAAGCTGCATGCTCATTGGCTGTCAACACTTCTAACCAGGTCTAACCAGGAAGTGTTGCCATCCATATTGGGTCTCAGTAGACTGAGGCACAAGAAAGCAGAAAAACAAACGTGTAGAACACAAAAAGGGGGCAGGGTAGAAACACCCTGACCCCCTAGGGCTGCTCAGGTGGTCCCACTAGGATATTATTATATTTAAACGTTATCCGCAAATAGAATTAGCATTTAAAAAACCTTGAAAATTCACTGAAAAAACTATAGGTTTAAGGCCTTATATAGTTAGAAATTAGCATTTAAAAAACCTTTGAAATTCACTGAAAAATCCATAGGTTTCAGGCCTTATATAGTTAGGAATTAGCATTAACAAAACGTTTGAATATATAAAAATGTTATCCGCTAATAGAATTAGCATTTAAAAAGCCTTGCGAATTCAATGAAAAAAACATAGGTTTCAGGCCTTATATAGTTAGGAATTAGCATTTAAAAAACCTTTGAAATTCACTGAAAAAACCATAGGTTTCAGGCCTTATATAGTTAGGAATTAGCATTAAAAAACCGTTTGAATATATAGAAACGTTATCCGCTAATAGAATTAGCAATTAAAAAACCTTGCGAATTCAATGAAAAAAACATAGGTTTCAGGCCTTATATAGTTAGGAATTAGCATTTAAAAAACCTTTGAAATTCACTGAAAAAACAATAGGTTTCATGCCTTATATAGTTAGGAATTAGCATTAAAAAAACTTTGAATATATAAAAACGTTATCCGCTAATAGAATTAGCATTTAAAAAACCTTGCGAATTCAATGAAAAAACCATAGGTTTCAGGTCTTATATAGTTAGGAATTAGCATTAAAAAACCTTGCAAATTCACTGAAAAAACCATAGGTTTCGGGCCTTATATAGTTAGGAATTCGCATATAAAAAACCTTTGAAATTCAATGAAAAAACCATAGGTTTCAGGCCTTATATGGTTAGGAATTAGCATTTAAAAAACCTTAGAAATTCACTCAATAAACTATACGTTTTAGGGGTGTTATAGTTAGCTGGACATTTCACTCATACAAAACCATAGAAATTGCTCCTATATAGTTAGTTGGACTAACTATATTTCGCGCACCCGCAATCCACTGCTGATGATGTCACATATTACATCATTCATGACATGGTCAGTGACATCACTGATGACATCTCAAATGACATCACTGATGACATCACTGATGACATCTTCCAGTGAATTTATTTTATAGCCCCAGGGGGTGGCTCTCACTCTTGCATAGCAAACAGCAATGTTGAAAAAAACTTCCACTAAGATAACAAATGATTTTGAAGTCCATTTTCGCCGTTTGTGTTGTAGTTTGCTGCCGTTAAAGCGGCAACAATTTTAACGCCGTCTTAGTAAATATGCCCCTAAGTTTTGTAATGTCGACAATCCCGTCCCCCATTTAAATAGGCACAAAATATGTATTGAAGTGCATTGTGAATCGTGAAGCAACACTGTCTAATTGTGATTGATAAAGAATTGAAAGAGTTGTGTACTTCCTTTGCTCATAATGTGCATTGGGGCAGATTTACAAGTTTATTGAGTTACTATTGCATCACTTTTAAAATGGGGAAAGTGACTCAAAAGTGGCGTAAGGGGCTTATAAATCTGCTACACAGTGTTCGGTCTTACTTTGCATTCCTTTCTGTCATGTAGCGGATCCTGGGTAAATATAACGGTTTCTGTACAGTCAGTACCTTTCAACCCTACCCCAAACTGCTTACTGCCTGTTACCATAGTAACAGTTCATGGAACACTTAAGTGAGCACAGAGATTAGAAGTTCACCACAGAATGTTGCTAATCGAAACAGTTACTGTGCTGGAGTTGTAAAAGTTTTCCATAGGAACCGTTAGTCGTAGCTATAGACTCTGGTAAAGAGCTAGTAAAGAGATAGCCTCAGTATTATACTGCTAGTTATAAATATCATTTCTATTTTTAAATGTTTTCTAACTATATGATTATCACACTAAATAATAGTGAAATGTTGTCAGAAAAAGAAGACGTATGTACTTTTTTTACTGACTTTTATTAAAACAACAATAAATAACTAGAAACATAACTTTAACAAAACAATACAATAGACAAAATGTGACATGGACTCCAATAGAAGTAGGGTACGTAATCTGTAAAACAAAAATGAAAATAAGTGTTTAAAATTAGATTAACGTGACTGAAGGAGGTCAAAGTTAAGGTAATACTTGGCAAAATGTCTTAATTTTCAGATCTGCAGTGTGCCTGATACATTCCACCTCTCTTATAGGCCTGCGTTCAAGAGGTGTCTGTACGAAAGTGCCTTCTGCGTAAGATTTACAGTATGGACGAACAGGTCTTTAAAATGATTCAGAGATGAGATAGAATTAGGTGAGAGATCAAGTCATTATCCAGGACAATATTCATTGGGGCTTATTTACAAGCCCCTTGCGCCACTTTTGCGTTACTTTTCCCATGTTAAAAGTGACATAAAAGTGGCGCAAGGGTCTTGTTAATAAGCCCCTTTATTTGTAACACATTTAATCGTAGGCATTGTGGATCTAGGCCGCTCTGCTTACCTTCTGTAAACACTGTGGCGAACAGAGTTCACAACTTGAACTCAGCTTTGGTTGTACACTGCAGACTGTCTTACATTCAGCCTTGATATTTTTTATCGGCAGAGTGGACAGCAGCGTCCATAACTTTAACCCCTCCCACGCTGGTGATGAAACCGCTACATCACGAGCCTCGGGTGGGCTGTGCTGGTGACGGAACAGTTCCGTCACGGCCCGCTCGCCGCGCCTGCGTGGCGCGTTCTATTGAGCGGGCGGGGCCGTGACGAAACCGTTCCGTCACAAGCACAGCTCTCCCAAGGGACGTGACGGAGCAGTTCCGTCACAAGCGTCGGAGCGCCGCGTGGCCCCCACGCCCCTTAGCGCAAGCGAAAGGGTTAAAAGAGAAAGAGAAACAATGTGAGAGAGAGTAAGAGAGAAAAGGAGAACAAAAACACCTCAAAACTGTGAGAGAGAGAAAGTTATAGATGTAGCAGTTAATACTGGAGAAAATCTCCATAGCTCACCTTTTTGTCTCCGTTGTGTGTCCAAGCACGTGCCGGTTCATAGTGCACCCTCTAGTTTAGTGATCTGAAAGATAGTATAGAGTTAGCAATAGCAGAGTATATGCAATTGCACAAGTATATTTTTACTTTATGTCTTTGTAAAGACAGGATACTGTATTTCATCAACTTCCACTGTAAGAAGGTGTCTGTGCGCTGTTTTTCTTCCAAAGTACTATATCCCATGCACTTCCACTGCATAGCGGTGAGTTCTCAATACTGAGTACCCAGACTGTTGCACCCCATTGACTCCCAGAGTCCGGAGGTGAGTGCTTTTTTCTACGCACTTAGGGATAGATTTACAAGCTCCTTGCGCCACTTTTCCCATGTCAAAAGTGATACGAAAGTGGCGCAAGGGGCTTGTAAATTTGCCCCTCAGACTGTTGTAACCCATCTATTCTCACTGCTTGGAGGTAATTGTACATTCCTACACAGCCAAGCTGCTGCACACTACCCACTCTCTCTGTCCACAGATGACTTGTCGTTGTTTCAGAA
The DNA here is from genome assembly GCF_964261635.1 of Lissotriton helveticus. Taxonomy (NCBI): domain Eukaryota; kingdom Metazoa; phylum Chordata; class Amphibia; order Caudata; family Salamandridae; genus Lissotriton; species Lissotriton helveticus. The sequence continues at coordinate 776,768,772 of NC_136063.1, read as the reverse complement.
ACAAGCTTCTTTGCTAACCTTGTGCCATTGGCATGATTCGAAGAGGGTGCACCACACGTCAAAGCCACCTTCTCAGACATTGTTACGATAGCCACGCATCATCACAGAATGCACGAACGTTGAGCTTTGGAGATGTTTGGGGGGACGCCAATTTGTGGAACACAACCTGTATGATTAAAAGGAAGTTAACTGTGTCGTTTCTTTATCAAAGGAGAGAGGTAGTGAGAGAGTGACTGAAAATAATATATGCACCTCACCTTTGTGTCACTGGTGTGTCTTTCACCACGTGCCAGAACATAATGCACCCTGAAGCTCTACATCTAAAAGATAGTAAAAGAAAGATTTTATGATTGGTAATTGTTACTATCTTAATGTGGAGTAGAATTACATCGCCCTTTCACACACCTTCACTCCCGCATTTAAAAACAACTATTTGTACAGTTCCAACTTGTTAAAAAGGCTTAGATTTTTGAAAAATGACTATAGTAGTAATCTTTTTATTCGGTTGTGAAAGCAAGTGGTGCAAAGTGATACACGTGGTTTCAATCATCAAGAGTGTCGGACATTTGACCGATTATAAAAACATTCCTACTGTTGGAAAATAAATATATAAATGCAATAAGATACGGTATGTAGGACTGCGCATGCCTAAATCGCTGTGTCACCGTTTTTTATCCAGTTTGCTGCACCCCATCGACTCCCTACGATGCGCACCCAGGCCTCATTGCTCACCTTTTCGTGGACAGGACACCTTCTACATTATGCAGTCCCGCTCTGCCACCAGGAATTCTGACATATGGTGCCGAGTCTTGATATCGTTATGGGCAAGGACATACTCGTGCACCTATCTTCATCACAGGTTCCTCACCTGCTCAGTCCTTGCAGTACCACTAACTCAGTGACCTAAGAGACCACGCACATGGTGGACCGTTGTACTCCGTGGTTCGAGCCTACATGAGGCGTCCGAACCCCTAGGAAGGGCCATCACAGCGCTTGCGATGGGAGCAACCCTAAAATGGCATAGAACAGGTGTGTCTCATCTTTTTTATTTGTAGGGTCACGTGTGTAGTGACGCATGTGCTGGATGGGTGTGGTGTGGGTGTATACCAGGCATGAGGGAGTGTGTGTGTGTGCCGTTCTGACAACTAGACCTGGAACTAAGAAATCACTACAATGGAAATCTGGGTAATGTTACGTTTTAGTTTTTTCCTGGAAGCATAACCGGAGTGGGCTGGCCTGACGTATACCAGTACCGCGCGAGGCTCTGAACCATGATTCTGGAGCTATGGGCATGGTTCCGTCATTATGTATGTGAGAAATCAAGTGATTTGGGTGTCCGTTTTGTAGTGCTGATGTCACCCAGGTCTTAAACGCAAATGTGCCATTATATCTGTAAAGTTCCACAACATGGCCAACATGGAAGATGCGGGGTATCACTGACCCTATATTCATCCATAGATGCACACATAAAAGATGTTGGACATGACGCATTTCTGCAGTTATGAATGTGTGTTGTACATTCAGTGGAGTGTTGTAGCTGTAGTTATACAGGGCTGTGAAAGGTTTAGGTTGCAGTTTTTGGCACATGAAAGGCAGATAATATATATACGTATGTGGTCATTCAGGTATACTGTTAAACTTGGTGCTAGAAATCAATGTTCGAGGCTCGGAGTTGCGTCCACATTCTGTTATTGTAGAGTAATGACGTAATCTATGCGTGCCTGAAAATGTACTGTAAATACGGTGCTCATGTAAATTGCTGATATAATTTGGGGTTGATTTTGTGCTATATATATATGCTTAAAAAAAAGGAGGAATAGGCCACACTTACTGTCGGAGTTAAGATGGTTGCATGTGCTATTTATAGCACAATATAATGTGGTAGGTCAAAGAAGCAGCATTTTACAAACATAATAAATACACAAACACAGATAGATAGTTGAAGTGTGCCCGACACCATTTTTTTCGTTGCTGTTGGTAACAAGTAGAATAGTAATCATGATATCATACACAGATATTCAATCATGAACGGTTTATGACTTCTGCTGTACAAAGGTAGGAGCAATATATATGAAATAATACACTGAAGATTCTATCGTAAAGGGTTCATGTGTTGTGGTGCACTGAGGTAGGGGCGGTTTGAGTGGAGCCCGCGATGATGTGCGGTCCAGGCAGACCGCACTGATAAGAATGTCTTTTGGCACCTGAATTTTGCCTTAACAAGGCCACGTGGCGATTTTGTATGGTGCCCTGAGTTAGTGGTACATCTGGTGCTCAGTGTATGCTCACCCTGCAATGGTGAGTGGTTTGAGCGGTCTGTACTCACAATATTGAGTGTTGCATACTGCTCTGCATGAATTTTGAGGTTAAAAAACAAACTACCATCAATGGTTATCAATTGCTCTGCAAACTAGGTCTACTGATTGCTCCCCATAACAAGTTAAACGGTTGCATTTCACGCAGCGCATTCTAACTTTCTCAAAATGGGGACGTGTGTCTGGTGGCGATGTTGAATGTGATACCCCAGAGCTACTTGGTACTGCCGGTGGTGGAGGTACATTGTGGCTCTGTGTTATACTTTCTTTGTAAACATAGTTCACAGGATGTAGGGAATAAAAGTGCTTGCGCATACTAGCAGGGCCACAGGAGTATTTTTTGTCTGTGCCTTAAATAAATCAAGGCTAAATTCCCTACTGTCTGTAGTGTAGATACAAAGCTTAATTCAAGTTGTGAATCCTACTGTCCGCAGTGTACATCGAAGCCACTATTCAGCACAGTTATAGAAGAATGCTTTTTTCACTTATTTTAACAAAGTCTGAATACATACAGTATAATTGTCTCTGCATTAAGTAAATCAAGGTTGAATTCCCTACTGTCTATAGTGTAGCTGCAAAGCTGATTTGAAGTTGTAAACCCTGCTGTCCGCAGTGTAGATCGTAGGGTGGACTGCATCATCTGTAATCATGATTGAAGTGAAAGATAGAACATATATGCATCGTAAATTTTGTTATTCAACTAAATCTATAAGTGATATAAAAGAAGTTTTTGCAGAAGCTTTCTAAAGGGATATTGTGTAAAGTTTGATAGGTTTTATACTTAGTTTGGTTTGCACTGTGTTAGTGGTATCTGTAACAACAAGGTGCTGTGAAGCCTGCGATGATGCGCGGTCCAGGCAGGCCGTACTGATAGTAATGGTTTTTGTCTTGTGAATTCTGCCTTAGTAATGCCACGTGATAATGATTTTTGGTGCACTGAGTTACTAGTACCTTTGGTGCTTAGCGTGTACGTATTCTGCGATGATACCTGGTCGGGGGAGGGGGTACAGTAATAGGACTAATGTGTTTTGTCGATTAAATTTTGCATGAATTCCATTTAAAAGGGACAGTATGTCTCACTGTGACATAAAACTGTTCACTCTTCTTTGCGATGATTTATGGTGCATTGAGTTCGTAGTATCTTTGGAGCTGAGCTTGTACGTATCCTGCGATAATGCGTAGTGCAGGGGGCCGCACTGGGAGCAATGTTTTTTGCCTAGTGCATTCTGCTTTAATCAGGCTACGGGGAGATGATCTGTGGTGCAGTGAGTTAGTGGTACCGAAAGAACTCAGCGCAGTGGTATAATATCGCTTGTCTACTGGACTGCGTCATGTACAATCGTCATTCTACCTTAATGGTGAGCCCTCACAATGTAGATCGAAGGAAGTAGTCATCACTGACATCAAGAAATTCTTTTTCTCGTATATTTTAACAAAATCTGAGGACATAAAGTACAATTAACTGTACCTTAAAAAAAACAAGGCTACATTTCATGCTGTTCGTAGTATAAATTCAAAGCTGAATTCAAGATGTGAATCCTGCTGTCGTCATCAGAGAAATCGACGAATGATTTTTGTCACTTGTTTTAACAAAATCAGAACACATACAGTACAATTGTCTCTGCATTAACTACATCAAGGATGAATTCCCTACTGTCCATAGAGTTCATGCAAAGATGAATTCAAGTTGTGAACCCTGCTGTCCGCAGTGTAGATCGAAGGCAGTACTCGACACAAACATCGATAAATGCTTTTTTGTCACAGTTAACAGAATCTGAGGACGCAGTACAATTGTCACTGCCTTAAATAAATAGAGAATGAATTTAATGTTGTCTGTAGTGCTTATGCACTTCTGGTATCAAGTAGTGAACTCTGTTGATCACAGTGTACATTTTTTTTTTTTTTTTAAAGTTTTATATGGCGCGGAAAAGATCTTTGCAGATATCAGAGCGCTTTACACAGCAGGAGTACATGAGCGAGCATAGTCAGATAGATAAATCAGAATCATGTAAATCAATAATACAGGTAATACAAATAAACAACGGGGTCAAACAGGTAGTACAGATCGGTGCAGAGTCTATAAAAGAGTCCGAAGTAATAGTTCAGGTGTATTTTGCCATGAGGATAGCTTTTACTTCTTTCTTAAAGAGTGTAGTGGAAGAGATGAGCCTAGTTTCGGGAGGGAGTGAGTTCCAGATCCTGGGTGCCATTCCTGAGAAGGAGCGTTTATAGGTTTTTTCCTTCCGGAATCTACGAGGTTTCAGCAAAAGATTGTTTGTGCCTCTAGTGTTTCTAGCACCGCCAGAGATTGTCAGCTTCTGAGTGAGGTAGCCGGGAGAGTTCAGGTGTACCGCCTTGTGTGTCATGCAGGCGATTTTCAGATGTATTCTGGCTTCAAAAGGCAGCCAGTTCAGGGATTTAAAGTCAGGAGAGATATGAGAGTGCTTTTTTGACCCAGTGATGAGTCTCGCTGCAGCGTTTAGAGAAGCTCTTAGGGGTGCAGTAGTAGTTAGGGGGAGTCCGCAGAGGGCGACGCTGCCATATTCGATTCGGGGGATGACTAGTGCTTGTACTGCGGTTTGGAAGTCTTTGGCTGGGAGGAAAGGTTTAAGTTTCCTCAGGGTATTGATTTGGAAGTTCGCTCCCTTAGTTGCCTTGCTGATATGTTGCTGCATGTTGAGATTGGTGTCGAGTGTTATGCCTAAAGATTTTGCTGAGTCCACGATGGTGGGTTGGACATTGAGTGCTGTTAGGTGTTTAAGCCAAATTTGGGTGGTGGAGATCTTCGCTGGAGGTGAGATCAGAAGGAACTCTGTTTTCAGAGCATTGAGTTTGAGACGGTTATCGGCCAGCCAGGATTGGGTGATTCTGATCGTTGAGTTCAGGAGCAAAATGTCTTTAGGGGATTGTAATTTGAGATAACCAAACGCACCTTGGTTCACTCAGACTTTAACTGACAGCCATCTCCTCTGCCGAATACTGGAAAGGAAGTGGAGAAAAACCTATGACGATGCTTCAAGAACACTCTATGTTCAGCAGAGCAAAATATACCTCTCCAGTATAAAAGCGGCTAAAAAGGATTACTTTACTAAGGCTATAGATGAAGCTCATCAAAAACAAAAAACTGTCTTCTCAATAGTCAAGTCTTTTCCCCACCCTAAAACTCTCACGCCTGAAATTCCACCGTCCGAAATTCTGTGTAATCAAATCGCAGATTTCTTTGTGGATAAAATTGTTAATATCCAGAGAGACTTCCCCCCCCCCTCGATCACTCTTCATGAGGTACCTGATAATTATCCCCCTTTTTGTAGCTTTAAACCCGTTTCCCTCCAGCAAACACGCAGTGCAATTCTGGCCTGCAAATCAGGAGCCCCAACTGACTCCTGTCCTCCTAGCATCTTACACCATCTAATTGAGGTAGTGAATCCCAGCATCAATGTCATCATCAATGAATCTCTTCTTGCAGGGATAGTGCCGAGTAACTGGAAAAAGGCTATTGTGAAGCCCCTGATGAAGAAGCAGAACAAATCTCCAACTGATCTTACCAACATGCGCCCTATTTCACTACTACCTGTTCTAGGCAAAATCACGGAACAGCTAGTGCACGGAGAGTTAAAAACATTTGTGGAAACTCACAACCTCCTGCATCCTCAACAGTCGGGGTTTCGCTCCGGCCACTCCACCGAAACAGCTTTGATAGAATTATCAGACTCTGTTAAGTTCCTGCAGGATGAGGGAAGGCAAGCCGTCCTCATCCTGCTTGACCTAACAGCAGCGTTTGACACTATCTCCCATGTCATTCTGATTAATAGAATGCGAGAGATTGGCGTGACAGACACAGTGTTGACATGGGTAAAATCTTTCCTGTCTAACAGGTCCCAAACTGTGTCATTGGGTCCCTATCTATCCAGCGAAAAACCCATTACATCAGGAGTCCCTCAGGGGTCCATATTAAGCCCACTTCTCTTTAACATCTATGTGGCTCCCCTCCTCGTTGTGATAGAGTCTCATGGGATCCTCGTCACGTCATACGCCGACGACACCCAACTTGTCGTCACCATCGATAAAAAGTGTACGGAACCAGACTTGCGAGTTCGGAACTGTCTCGCTGATGTATTCCAGTGGTTGAACAAAAATCACTTGAGGTGCAACAGTGCGAAGACCGAAATCATACCACTTGGTAAGGATCTATCTTTTTGCCCGAAAGAATGGTGGCCCAGAGGATCAGAGGCCCCACCCAGTGCAGTGGCTTCCGCTCGGAACCTAGGCGTGCAATTTGATTCATCCCTCTCTTTCGATGACCACGTCAGGATCACTGCTGGGCGCTGCTTCGGACTTATTAAATCCCTAAAGAAATTTTTTGATTTCCTCCCCATTGCAGCTAGAAAATCGGTCGCGGTAGCTCTAATACTCTCCCGACTCGACTACTGCAATGGTTTAATGGCTGGTGTGAAGAAGTCCACTCTTAGGAAGCTACAAAGTATACAACATGCGGCTGCCAGATTGGTACTGAAACTCCCTAGAAGGTCATCAGCCTCAGCAGCACTCAACTCCCTCCATTGGCTGCCACTCCATAAAAGAATCCTTTTCAAACTTTTACTGACCGTGTTTAAATCCACGAAAAATACTGGGCCCCGCTATCTTGTTAATCGCTTTTCGTACTACAATCCCACAAGATGTCTGAGATCCTCGGGCACCAATCTCATCACGATCCCGAAGTTCAAGTATAAAACTAGGGGTGGGAAAACTTTCACCGTCCTTGCAGCAAGGGCGTGGAACAACTTGCCCGTCAACCTCAGACTAATTGAAAAGGAGAGTCTCTTCAGGAAACTCTTGAAGACTTGGGTGTATCAACAATCAGACACCTCTGTACTGGCAGCTATCTAGATTTTCACCATGTATCTCTTACACGCATGCTCAGCGCCAAGATGCTCCTTCCGGAGCGAAAGTTCGCGCTCTACAAATATCCATAAATATCAAATATCAAATAAAGTTGGGTCTCATCGGCGTACATGTGAAAGTGTACATTGGATGCCTGTAGCAGGGTGGTGAGAGGTTCCATACCTAGGTTGAACAGAGTTGGGGATAGGGAGGATCCTTGGGGGTCGCCCAGCGTTACAGGTATTGGCAAGGACATCAGGTTGTTGCTCTTGAATTTCTGCGACCTGTTGTGTAGAAAGGAAGTGAACCACTTGAGAACAGTTCCAGATAAACCCATTCTTGTGTTTAGTAGTTCGAGTAAATTCTCATGTTTAACGGTGTCGAATGCTGAAGAGAGATCAAGAAGGATGAGGAGGCAGGTGTCGTTTTGGTCTAGCATTTGAAGTGCGTCGCCAATTATGTGAGTCATAGCAGTTTCTGTACTGTGTCCTGCTCGGAAGCCTGATTGATGAGGGTTGAGGAGCTCAAACTGTTCAATGTGTTTAGTCAATTGTAATTGTGCGCATTTTTCCAGTAGTTTGGCGAGAGTGGGGATATTAGTAATGGGACGGTAATTGTTCAGATCAGAGGGGTGAGCTGTAGGTTTCTTTAGTATAGGTGTGACTTGTCCAACTTTGAGGGAGTCAGGTATCGTTCCTTGTTGAAGTGAGCTATTGATAATTTTAGTCCAGAGTGGGAGAAGCAAAGGGGTAAAGTCTTTTACAGCGTTAGCAGGAAGGGGGTCTGTGAGGTGATTGGAAGGTTTCAAGGTGCTGAACAGTTTGCCAATTTCTTCTTCAGAGTAGGTGCCAAAGGATGACCATGTAGCATTGTTTTTTGGTTCAGTGAGTGCTATGCATTGGGGTTTGGAGTAGAGGCTTGCGTCAATGAGGAGATCACTCTTTATGTTGTCAGTTTTTTGGATAAAGAAAGCAGAGAAGTCTTCACAGGAGGGAGCTTCGCGCACAGTGCTGAGTGGTTGGGGTTGTTCCTTGGATTGTGTTCTGATTAGCTCAAACAATTTTCTCGGACGTTTTTTTGCTTGGTCGAGCTGGAGGCTGAAGAAGTCTAGTTTTGAGCGTTTTATTTTCCTGAAATAGGCGTTTCTCTTTTTCTTCAGCGTTTTTAGGTGCATTGCAGAGGGAGCTAATCTCCAGGTGCGTTCTGCCATTCGCATGTCTCGTCTATCCTCATTGAGACTTCCGTCGTACCATGGATTGGAGATTTTAGTAGAGACTCTTTTTAGCTGCATAGGTGCAGCCTCATTAATTATTGAGGTCATAGCGTTGAGGTAGTGGTCAGTCAGGGATTGAACGTCCTTAGCGCCGGTCGGTGGGAGTAGGAGATTGCAGCTGTTAGGAGGCAGAGAGCTTGGGTTGAGTTTTTTCAGGTCTCTTTTCCAGACTTTGGGCTTGGAGGATTGGCCCGGGTTAGATTTAACTTTTTCATTGATGTAGAATGTGATAATATGATGATCTGACCAGTCACAGGGTTGAATTGACTCGAGTTGGATAGAGTCCTCTTTGGAGATGATAAGGTCGAGGATAGAGCCTTTCTCGTGGGTCGGGCTGATGCACATTTGGGTGAGGTCAAGGGCGGTGAGGAAACTTTTAAGACTATTTACCACTGCGTCGTTGCGATCGTTCCAGTGGAGGTTGAAGTCGCCAAGGTATATTTGGGTGAGCTGCCGTCCGGAATTGGTTGAAATGATATCCATGATTTGTTGGGAAAAGGTGAGGTTGTCTCTGGGTGGGTGGTAAATGTTGTGTAGAGAGCATAACGGTTTGCCCTCACTAATAATGTTGAGGCAGATGTATTCACAGGATGATAGGGAGGAGGACTTGCCTTTCAGAACGGAGAGGTTGTTCCTGTAGATGCATGCGATTCCACCACCTATTTTGCCTGACCTGTCAAGTCTGATGATGTGGTAGTTGGGTGGAACCAGAATGTCCATTATAGGTGACGAGGATTCAGTTAGCCAGGTTTCAGTCAGAATGATTAGGTCAAGGTCCAGCGTTAAGAGGAGATCAGCGATGGCGGCGGAGTGTTTCGAGGCTGATCTTCAGTTGAGGAGAGTGCATTTGAGACGGGGTGTGTTGAGGGCGGTACCTCAATGGGGGACTAGTCAAAGATGGCCGCGCCCGAGTAGCCTATGCAGAAACAGCGTCCTTTGTAGTAGTCCTTTGTCTGTTGTGGATGTCTTTTAGAGAGTTTGGTTTCCCTTTCTTCTCTAGGGCAGGTCGGGTTAGTCCATCATCTATGTTGGTTGGTGGGGAGGAGAGAGTACAGTTCCTGTGTTGCAAGGAGGAGAGGAGAGCGTCTTATCTCTTTTTTGGTGACCCCTGAAGCTTTGGTATGTAGCCTCATGGTCATCTGGTGGGCAGTGGAGGCGATTTATAGCTCTTCTTTATGGCCCCCGCCATTTTAGTTAGTGGAGAGTGCAGGGACCGCTTTGTCCGGAGAAATACATTTTGCATGCAGGTACCACTGTAGTAGTCAGTTCTGAACATTCAGTATAATTATTTGCGTGCATAAACCTTCAGGAACCTCGTGTTCATCACGCACATAAGGCTGCACCAGTGTTGTTCACATCAAGCGCTTCACCGGGGACGCCCTGGTTGCCCAGCTCGCCTGTGCAGGCGCGGCAATTGGGGGCAGATTCTCTATTTTCGCACTTCCTTTATTGGGGGGGAGGGGGGTGACGAAGGGGCATCCGGCTAAAGGACACGGCGTGAACAAAGTTCCACGTTCTCACCGAGAGTGACCACGGGGGTGGGGTCGCTCTCGCTCGCCTGCGCTCGGTCAGTCCGCTCTCGGTCTGACCGCTTTGCCTCCCATCTGCACAGTTACTTCCCCCATCGCGGCTCCATAATACCACAAGGGGTGGAGTGGGGGGGACGCAGAGCTCAACTTGTGGAGTGGGGGTGGACACAGAGCTCACCTTGGCAGCAGGGCGCCTACTTCCTCTGAAGTCGCCGTGTTGTGCAGATTCAGCCCCGGAGCAACAGTCAGGCAACGCGCAGGACAGCACGGCTCCCGGCGTGAACAGGATACCAGGGGTCTCGGCTGTGATTGCAGGCAGGCAGGAGCAGCAGTCAGGGAACGAGCAGGACAGCACGGCTCCCGGCGTGAACGGGACACCAGGGGTCTCGGCGGTGCTTGCAGGCAGGCAGGAGCACTCCGCAGTGGGGTTCCCGTCATCCGTCCGGCGCCAGCAATGATCCCGGTCCGGGTCCACCTCCACGATGACCGGCGCTTCCGGGGTTTTTTTTTCGGGCAGGTCGGATAACTCTGGTGCGCAGCCACAGCTCGTCTCACAGGAAGACCACTGGCTCACAGGCAACCACAACGTGCACCAGTCGATCGCAGCGGGCTCCAGGCAACAGGCATCCGTGTCGTGCTCTACATCTGGCCAGGGGGAGCCCAGGGACCGAAGAGGCAGGTGGGGGTGGCTCATCTTCTCCTGCGAGGCTCAGATTCCAGGCAGGTCGGGGATCCTCAGAGGGTTTTGTCCTCCGCCGGGTAAGGAAGATAATGTGATCCAGTTACTTGTAATCCAGTTACTTTCATGTTGTTGTACTTCACAGCGGTGAGGATGCAGCTGGGTGCTAACGGGGATAAAACCAGAATTGGGATCCCCAGCACTCGGAGCTCTTACCAAGAGCTCCTACTCGGCGGCCATCTTGGTTGAGTGGTTAAAGGCAGTACTCAGTTCAGACTTTGAGGAATGTTTTCTGTTGCATCATTTAACAAAATTGTCTCTGCCTTACATAAATCAAGGCTAACTTCAATGCTGTCCGTACTGTAGGTGCAAAGCTGAATTCAAGTTGTGAACCCTGCTGTCCGCATTGTAGATCGAAGTCAGTAGTTGACACTGACATCGAGGAATCCTTTTTTGTCATATACTTTAATCAAATCTGAGGACATAGTATAATTGTCTGTACCTTAAATAAATCGAGACTGAATTCAATGTTGTCTGTAGTGCTTATCCGAAACTGGCTTCAAGTTGTAAACTCTACTGACCGCACTGTAGATCGAAGGTAGTAGTCTGCACAGATATCGACAAAGAATTTTGTCACTTATTTTAACAAAGTCTGAGGACATAGAGCACAATTGTATCTGCCTTACATAAATCAAGGCTAACTTCAATGCTGTCCATAGTGTACATGGAAAGCTGAATTCAAGTTGTGAACCTTGCTGTTCGCAGTGTAGATCGAAGGCAGTAGTTGACACAGATACCTAGGAATGCTTTTTTGTCACATACTTTAACAAAATCTCACGACATAGTACAATTGTCTCTGCCTTAAATAAATTGAGACTGAATTCAATGTTGTCTGTAGTGCTTATCCGCAACTGGTATCAAGTTGTAAACTCTACTGACCGCACTGTAGATCGAAGGCAGTAGTGACCACAGATATCGACGAAGAATTTTTGTCACTTATTTTAACAAAGTCTGAGGACATAGAATACAATTGTCTCTGCCTTACAGTTAAGGCTAACTCCAATGCTGTCCGTAGTGTAGATCAAAAGCTGAATTTAAGTTGTGAACCCTTCTGTCTGCACTGTATATCGAAGGCAGTAGTCAATACAAATATAAGTCTGCGGTGGTGTGGCGCTGAGTTCGCAATGGGCCTGTATTGAGGAGGCACGTGGTCATGGCGGCAGTCACTTGGCAGGGTGAGGACCTTCACTGTGGTGGAGTCTCTTCTCTTTGCAGAAGAGAACCACGACTAAGGCGTAGCCTAATTATTTATAGTCTTACGCGGACTTTGTGTACGTTGGACCAGCCCACTCCGCTTCAGCTTCAAAGAGGGTGGGGACACTGCTACATGACCAAAATATTCCCCAGTGTCTAAGATAATATGTTTGCATCCACTATGCAGTACACTACCCGTTTCAATGGTATATCTACACACGGAAAAGTTGTTGGTTTGTATACTGAATTGTGTATAGCATTTCACCTGTAGTCTTGGCGTTGTGTACATTATTGTTGATGTGCAAGTTCTTTCCCTTATACATAGTTGGTTACCACATCTCTGAACATTGAGCTAGTGTGCTGTTGAGGGGATATATTATTTTGGGAAGGTTGCTTGTCCTGTTTTGCTCTGCCTGTGAAGTAGTAGAGGGGGAAGGGTTAGGAGGGTGGTTGTAGTGGTGGTGGCGCGGGGTATTGTGGTTTTCTTTGGTGTCGAAAGTGTATAATTAAAACATCTATCACATATTGCTCTTTAAATATGGGTGTGAGTTGGATGTAATTCACGCAGTACATAGTCGACGTCCTTACATTAGTTAAATTTATATGTTAATTTGTTAGTGGTAAGTGGAACTATTGCCTGTTTTTTTTAGGTAACATTGCAGATTTGGTTTCTTGTTGAAAATATGGGGAAGTGGTCAACATTATAATTAGGAATTGTCATTTAAAAACCTTTGAAATTCACTGAAAAAACATAGGTTTCAGGCAGGTTATAGTTAGGAATTAGCATTTAAAGAACCTTAGAAATTCACTGAAAAAACCATAGGTTTCAGTGGTGTTATAGTTAGCTGAACATTTCACTGATACAAAACCAAAGAAACTCCTCCGTTATGTTCTGAATCTATCTAGGACCCTAATTAGATGTCCCCGATTCAAGCCCTTATGTGGTTATAATAAAACATATCCTTATAAAGCCATAGGAATCATGCCCATATCTAGTCATAGCCCATGCAGTCCAAATACGGCAAGGCTACTCCCATAGACTCCTAGAAAGCACAACGTGTTCTTTAAACAAAACAAGCCTCCAGCAGCCCGGGAATTCCCCCTGCTTTTGTTTTGATTTGCACAAGAACTCCTGGAGTCCAGAAAGAACTGTTAGTTCTTGGTGACGTCTTATGTCCAACCTTACGTTAAACACGGCACCTTTCAGGTATAAATATACCAATGTTGCCTTAAGCAAACACACAGTGGTTTGGAGCAGAGCAGCTATCTACTTGCCCAACGCCCAGCTGATGCGAGAGTCGAAGGAAGCCGACCCTCCCTTGACGCACTGAGAGAGACGCTGTCTTTTCTCTTGCCGAGAAATCCAGCTCCGGTGTTTCCAGTCACCCTTGCGGGTTGCTGGGAGATCAAGTCCTGAGAGAGAGATACAAGACCTCCCACATTCTAGAACCAAGGTACGAAGCTGACTAAACCCATAAGAGAATTCTTGATTCAGATTGTTGGCAAAAAAACAACTTAACTTAAACAGCAACTTACTTACTCCTTCCCACGTATTAGGCTTAGGTCAGGTACACCGGGGTAGGCGTATCTTAGAAGCACCAGTTGAGTACGTTAGTCAATGTTTTTATATATGTATATATTTTATCCGTTTTAAAGTATCATATGGCTAAGAAACAATATCAATGCTTTTACAGTATTATTTCATAATACTCCTTTTACTGTACGCACTTTACTTTATGATAAGTATTGCAATTGTGGCAATTCATTTCTCTTGCATGAGAAAGAAGACTGCTCAATAAATAACACCTTTTATTGAAAACGCCAGTCTCTCTATTTCTCTGCACTCTGGTGAAACTAAGTATGCACGATTGACTGAGTTAAATAGTTGTCTATTGTTTTCACACGACTCTAGAGATACACTCTTTATTCTGAGGGAGCAAAGTTGTCATGTGTATGCGGTTGTCAGAATCTAATCCTTTCTTGTCTAAATCAGGAGAGTTAACTCTTTTCTGAACATTCGAGAAAGTTTCTAGTGACCTCTGAGCTAGCTGGAAAACCTAATTAAGTCTAACATAGTCAGTAGAGACCTAGATGACCTCAGTCCTACGTCTAAACTGCTGTTTAAGTTATTCCAATGCGCAGAGCCTATAGGGAAAAGCGGAACTACACTACAGTTATAGTTAGTTCTGCTAACTATAACTCGCTCCCCTGCAATGCACAGCTGATGCTGTCACATATTACATCAATCATGACATGGTCGGTAACATCACTGATGACATCACTGATGACATCTCAAATGACAGTACTGATGACATCACTGATGACATCATCCATGTGATAAATGTATGCATCTTCTCACACCCTAATATAAACTTTGATACACCCACTCTAAATCCTCAAAACCATAGACACTCCAACAGCAATAGCTACAAACACACTCACTGATTCTTAGGTTTACACACACATCCACTCACTCACCTGTGCAGTCACTCGTACTTATGGTCACTCAGTAGAGGACTATCATATGCACTCATACACCTATATAAACACTCACACAACACCACTCATCCATAGAGGTACTCACACACCTAGTCAGTCATGCAAATAATTAATCACATTGCCATTTATTCACCTATACAGTATACACTTGCCAGCTCAAATACTCATACAAATACTAGCACATTCTTTCGCTCTTTTACAATCACTGATACAAGCACACACCAATCCATACAGCTACTCCTAGAATCACACACTCTCACTTACAGCCATTTATATACTCTAACACACATATATACTGCCTTTCGCATATGTACTTACTCACACATGAACCACTGAGACATACATTCACTCAATAACACGGCCATACACACAGGCACCCACCCATACAGCCCATCACAGATGCACACTTGAAACCATGCACCCAGTGAATCACCCACTCACACATCTATGCACAGAGTCACACACACCCCACCAACATAAACACTCAGGCATCCATACAGATGCTCAGACAACCAATCAATAACACATATAGACACTCATGTAGCTATTCAAAAACCAATGTAGCCGGTTACACACCAATAGACCGACGGATACAGACATTGGCACATTTTAGTCTCTAACCCATGCATTCAGTAAGATACATTTAATCACTCACTTATAGAGTCAGTCACGCACCTACTAAATCATCCATTCAGACACTTACATACCCACTCATTCTTCAATATGCCTTTCCCATATATATTAAACATATTTAACCTTTATAAAAACACAGTCACTGGATGATGTCATCAGTGATGTCATCAGTGATGTCATTTGAGATGTCATCAGTGATATCATCAGTGACGTCACTGACCATGTCTTGAGTGATGTAATATGTGACGTCATCAGCAGTTCATTGCAACGGCGCAAATTATAGTTAGCAGAACTAACTATAACGGAGGAGTTTCTATGGTTTTGTAGGAGTGAAATGTTCAGCTAACTATAACACCCCTGAAACCTTTGGTTTTTCAGTGCATTTCTAAGGTTTTTTATATGCTAATTCCTAACTATAACCTGCCTGAAACCTATGGTTTTTTCAGTGAATATATATTGCTATATTTGGTGAAAATTGCTCCAGTGGTTTTTATGAAAATTAACTTAAAAAACACATATATATCTGGGCGGAGCCTAACCACACATCTCAACGTGAGATCTGATTGGCTGTCAGCACTTCATCCAAGAAGTGTTGGCAGCCATCTTGGGACCAATATACCTGATACCACCTCATTAAAAAGCATTGTAGTTAAAGAGGGTTTTAGGACTTTAGTTACATTATAAATCATTTGTTGATGGTACCATACTCATTTTAGGAATTGTGGTGTGTTCTAAGGTGATTTTACCATTTGAAAAAACCTTCTGCTGGGATATCATGAATCATGTTTGAAAGAAAACTATTATCTCATGCTTTTCCCACAGTGGTTTGGAAGGGGATCTATAAGCTAAACTGAAAGCATATTTTCTGTAAATTCACATTATCTTTCTCAGTCATGTGAGTATGAAATCTGACATTCTCAGTAAAACATGTACATCCAACAAGGACAGAGACTGTCAGTTGATTCCTTTGTGTTCTACTGCAGCCTCCTAGAGTGTTCTAAAGAACAACTAGAGCGCTAACAGTCCTACTTATTACAAAGGTATGGCACACCTGAAGCCATCTTGATTGGAATAAAGTGGTAACTCTTAAAACATGTTATTTAAAAAGGAACAAAATGAGGGGGTATATTTTGCCATAGAAAGTATGATTAGTGCTGCAGAAAGAAAAATTAGGGCACATTTTGAGTGACTTCCCAAATCCTCTTCTATTTCATTAAAAAATTCTGACATGCAGTCTCCCAAGATGGCCACCAGAGACAAAAGAGCCCAAATGTAGCCCAAATATCACCCAGGTGTAGCCCAAGTATAGCCCAATGACAGAATGTCCCAGAGTGTTCTAAAGAACAACTAGAGCGCTAACAGTCTTACTTATGACAAAAGTATGGCACACCAGAAGCCATCTTGATTGGAATGAAGTGGTAAGTCTGAAAATGTGTGGGTCCATTTTGCCATAGAAAGTATGATTAGCAGCAGACTTCCCTGGTGAGCAGTAGCTTTACTACAGTGATCTAATGAGCAACTAGAGTGCTAACAATTTATGGCAAATGTGTGACACATCTGAATGCCTTCTTGATGGAACCAAAGTAAACAAGCATTAAAAATGCAATAGATCTCGCACTCGTTTAAGTTAATGCCATTCTGTTTGTAATGAGGTGGCTTTTTAGCTTTGCTTTTATTAGTGTTTTTAAAACTTTCATGTAAATAACATGCATATGTATGCATATATGTATATGTAAGCATGCATTTATATTTGTATTTATATAGATATGCAGATCATATATGTTTATATATGTATGTATATATATATATAGACATACATAAATGCATATGCATATATATGCATATATATATATGTGTATATGTGTGCGTGTAGAGAGAGGTAGAGAGGTAGAGGTGTAGAGGTAGAGAGGTAGAGGTAAAGGTAGAGAGGTAGAGACTAGTAGAGAGAGAAGTAGAGAGAGGTAGAGAGGTAGAGAGAAGAGAGTGAGTAATAGAGTAGAGAATGAGTAGTAGAGAGTAGTAGAGAGCAGTAGAGAGAGAGTAGCAGAGAGTGTGTAGTAGAGTGAATAGTAGAGTGAATAGTAGAGTGAGTAGTGGAGAGTAGTAGCGAGTGAGTAGTAGAGAGTGAGTAGTAGAGAGTAGTAGAGAGTAAGAAGTAGAGTGAGTAGTAGAGAGCAGTAGAGAGTGAGTAGTAGAGAGTAGTACAAAGTGAGTAGTAGAGAGTAGTAGAGAGTGAGTAGCAGAGAGAGAGAATAGTAGAGAGTAGTAGAGAGTGAGTAGTAGAGTGAGTAGTAGAGAGTAGTAGAGAGAGAGTAATAGAGAGTGAGTAGTAGAGAGTAGTAGAGAGTGAGTAGTAGAGAGTGAGTAGTAGAGATTAGTAGAGAAAGAGTAGTAGAGAGTAGTAGAGAGTGAGAAGTAGAGAGTGAGTAGTAGAGAGTAGTAGATAGTGAGTAGTAAAGAGTGAGTAGTAGAGAGAGAGTAGTAGAGAGTGAGTAGTAGAGAGTAGAGAGTAGTAGAGAGTGAGTAGTAGAGAGTAGTAGATAGTGAGTAGTAGGGAGTGAGTAGTAGAGAGAGAGTAATAGAGAGTAGTAGAGTAGTAGAGAATGAGTAGTAGAGAGTGAGTATTAGAGAGTAGTGGAGTAGTAGAGAGTAAGTAGTAGAGAGTAGTGGAGAATATTCCAAAGTTTGGCACAGCACCGCTTGCACAATAAGTCCAATCAAATCATATCACTTAGAGTCCTTATTGAAGCGCTGAATCTTGGTGTATATTCAAATGCTTTTAATTTCCTTAAGTTTCTGTACCACAGCCAGCTGACGCGTTTTGTTCTGTACAACAGAACTTCTTCAGGGCGTTCTTATTTCCTTCAAGTTATGTCAGTATCCTGTTGTCATATAACTAGATATTTCTTCCAAATGTTAGACGAGACGTAAGTACATTCCTATTAAGTGACTAGGTATCAATTTTACCCACACAATTCGGGCAGACTTGAGTAATTTATAGCATCCTCAAAGTCAGTCTTTCAAAAATTCCAAAGTATAGGACATGATAATCCAAATCCAAATGTTTCTCAAGAAAAGTCATTTTCAATTGTTCGGAATTTCGGCGTTTGGGACCCAGGGACCCTCAGTATGTAAGGGGAATTAGTCCCCCCTCTTTCAATGCGCCTGTGGCCTGCGTAGCAGAGAGGTGTAAAAAGAGGCATAGCCTCATTACACCTCTGTGCAATGCAGCCCCCTGGCGCATACTGGAGGTTCCAGGTGGCCTAGTTGGCCCCCAGGGACCCCCAGTATGCAAGGGGAATTAGTTCCCCCTCTGCAAACGTGCCAGGGGGCTGCGTTGCAGAGAGGTGTAACAAGGGGGATAGCCTCATTACACCTCTGCAATGCAGCCCCCTGGCGCATACTAGAGGTTCAAGTTGGGCTAGTTGGCCCCCAGGGGCCCCCAGTATGCAAGGGGAATTAGTTCCCCCTCTTCAAACATGCACGGGGCTGCATTGCAGAGAGGTGTAAAAAGGGGCGTGGCTACATTACACCTCTCTGCAATGCAGTCCCCTGGCGCATACTGGAGATTCCTGGTGGGCTTTCAGGTCTTATATAGTTAGGAATTCGCATAAAAAAACCTTTGAAATTCACTGAAAAAAACATAGGTGTCAGGCCTTATATAGTTAGGAATTAGCATTTAAAAAACCTTTGAAATTCACTGAAAAAACCATAGGTTTCAGGCCTTATATAGTTAGGAATTAGCATTTAAAAAACCTTTGAAATTCACTGAAAAAAACCATAGGTTTCAGGCCTTATATATTTAGGAATTAGCATTTAAAAAAACCTTTGAAATTCACTGAAAAACTCCATAATGCCATCGCCCGCCCTATCAGGGGACTAAACTCGCTATCTGACTCAGATCTAATGGCCCTCCTACGTTCGTACGATCAGCCTCACACCCAGCTGAGCACGGGACTTGTGGTGAGTCCAGTTAACCCCCTTACAGTCTACCGAATACAATCCATCCCGATCAACACTCATAGAGCCACCAGAATAAATTCCAGAGGCATTGTTGAAAATAACCTCACCAGAATCCCCATCACAGCCAAACCCACCTCAATAATCTTGCAGCCACGGCTAAGCTGTATCCTGCTAAACTGCAGGTCTGCCTCGAGACATGCAGCATATATAGGTAACCTAATTATCACAAACAAACCTGACATTATGATCCTAACAGAGACTTGGTTATAGGAAACCTCTACTCCCATCATGGACATTCTGCTACCCCCTAACTATGACATCACCAGACTAGACAGAACAGACCGGCTAGGCAGTGGGATAGCATGCATACGCCAGATCTGCTTAACAGTGACCAACTCCAAGGCCCCGGCTATATCATCGTGCGAATACCTATGCTTAAACATCTCCAACCACAACAAACAAATATGCTCTTTACACGCTTTCTACCATCCTCCGGGAGATAACCTCACCTTCATGGAACACCTCATGGACATTCTAGCATCAAATGACAACCAAAACATGAAGCAAATTTTCTTAGGGTATTTCAACCTTCACAGGAACGACCACAACGACCTGGGGGTAAACAGCCTCAAAGCCTTCCTCACGGACCTCAATCTCAATCAAATTCGCAACAGCCCAACACACGACAAAGGTGCAACTCTTGACCTAATAATCTCGAAAATAGACTCCACTCAGCTCGACTCGATACTTCCTTGCGACTGGTATGACCATCAGGTCATTTCATTCGAAGTCCTGGAAACCATTAAACGACTCCCTACTCAACCCCTGAGAACTAAGATCTGGAAGAGAAACCTGAAAAACATTGGATCTGATCTTGCAGCCTTAGCTAACTCAAACCCTCTTAGTCCCCCAGAAGACATAACTGATGTACAGGGGCTGACAAATCAATACTTTCACTCCATAAACAACCTCCTAGACAGAGATAATTGCCCCATTGCAACTGAAAAGATCCTCCTCAAAAGATTCTAAACCATGGTACGATGGGAGGCTAAATGATGACAGACGCTCTCTTAGAGTAATTGAACGTCGCTGGAGAGCTACACCCTCTACTGACCTCCTCATCCTGCTAAGAAAATCTAGAAACACATACTTTAGAAAAATCAGAAAATCCAAAACCGTTTTCTTCAGGTCTCAACTAGACCTAGTCAAGAACCGCGCCAAAAAACTATTCAATCTGATCAAAGCCCAAACCAAATGCCTACCCAATGTCCACATTGACGACCCTCTTTCTATTCCAAACGGTGATGAATTTGCCTCCTACTTTGCTGCTAAGCCAGAATCACTAAAATCAGACTTACTCATGGACCTAATATCCATAGCAGACTTAAAAGACAGCTCATCTTTGTCCCTAGCTGTATCCCCAGCTAATGACCTTCCATTCTTTAAGCTAAACAACAATGCATCCTGGTCCCACTTCAACACTTACATTAAAGATACCATACTAAAGACACTAAATGCGCTGAAACCCTCCAAGCACTTCTCGGACCCGCTCTCCGCGAATTACATTAAATACTTCATTCCTCTCTTACTACCCCTCTGGACCAAGATCATTAACACATCCCTTCTTCAAGGATCCATTCCAGACATCCTGAAAACGGGATAGGTCTCGCCTATCCTAAAGAAAACCACAGCGGACCCCTCAGACCCTAATAACTATCGCCCGATCTCTAACATCCCTATGTTAGCCAAACTCCTGGAAAAATGCGTCAACATATAACTGAACAATCACATCGATCGATTCAACCTGCTGAACCAATTCTAATCCGGCTTCAGAGCTGGTCACAGCACAGAATCAGCCATGAAGCATGTATTAGACGACGCTCTAAAAATCTTAGACCAAAATGAAGCCTGTCTTCTAATCCTACTCGACCTGTCATCTACTTTTGACACCATCAAACACGAAAACTTGCTGGATCTCCTAAAACAAAGAATGGACTTGTCTGGAAATGTTTTCAACTGGTCCACCTCTTTCCTCCAAAATAGATCCCAAAGATTCAAGGTCAACCAATCCCTGTTTCTCCCCTCACCTGTCACACTGGGAGTTCTACAAGGCTCTACCCTCTCTCCAACTCTGTTCAACCTCTTCATGGAATTTCTTACTGATCTTCTCAGCCTCTCCAAGATTCACTTCCACATGTATGCGGACGACACCCAAATATACATCAAGATCCACTCCCTGGAGGACATCAAATCACTTAACACCACACTTCAAAAAACCCAAACTTGGCTGGCCGAAAACCATCTGAAACTTAACTCCCTCAAAACTGAATTCCTTTTAATCACCCCGCCTAACAAAACTCACTCCATCCTGGACTGGATGAAGCACCTAACAGCTCTCAATGGTCATCAACTCATAGTCAACTCAGCAAAATCTCTTGGGGTAACGCTGGACAATCAACTCAAGATGCAGAAACACATCAGCACCTCTACAAAAGGAGCCAATTTCCACATAAAGACCCTGCGAAAACTGAAACCTTACCTGCCCGCCCTCGATTTCAAACAAGCTGTGCAAGCTCTAGTTATCCCCCGCGTGGAATATGGAGCAGTAACCTTATGCGCCCTCCCAAGATCTTCGACAGCCCCGTTAAGAGCCACGATCAACTCAGCGGCGAGACTCATCACTGGCTCTAAGAGAAACACCCATATATCCCCAGACTTGAGAGCCCCTAACTGGCTTCCGTTTGAAGCCAGAATTCATTTAAAAATCGCATGTATGACGCACAAGGCCCTCCACCACAAAGCCCCACAATACCTAGCTCAGAAACTGGTGCTCTCAGCGGGCAGCAGATCTTCCAGGAGTGCCAAGACTTTTCTTCTACAACCTCAACAATTTGCAAAGAAAAAAACTTATAACCGGTCCTTTTCTGGTATGGCTCCTAGGATATGGAACACCTTGCCTAGCGTAACACGAATGAACCATTCAAAATAGAAGTGAAAGCTATCCTCATGGCTAAATTCACGTGAACTATTTGTCTATTCAATGTATTGTATTACTTGCTGTTTCTTGTGCTCATATTCGTCTTGCTGTTTATATTGTTTGCGCTAGCTTAGCACTGTATTTTCTAGATTTAGTACTATTATAACTTACTCTCAATATTCATGGTAAACTAAATCCTTCCTTCTACTTTACTGGTAAAGTGCTCTGATACTCGCAAGAGTCTTGTCGCACTATATAAAACCTTCAAAATAAATAAATAAATAAAATAAATAAATATGAGTAGGAACTAAAATGCAAATATTGCTCATTTTGTGCTTTGTGTGGGATAAAAGAAAGAGTTTTTCCAACTGTGTTATTTGACTGGTGTTTCTCAGCCCTAGAGGCTGTGAATGGTATATATTATCCATGTGTCAATCGTTTACACATTTTTGCTGAGTGATGCCAAAGGTAAGAGTTGTGAGGTTTTTCAGTCGCTATAGCCGTTTTTCAGTCATATATTGATAGTGATGTGAAAATAAGATCACTTTACTGCATTCTTAGATTATAACAGTAAACCATGACTGCTGCAGTGGACATAATAAAAAAGCTAGAGTCTGAAAACACCCTTGTCTACCAAGTGTTTAGCATAATTGGTGTTGATGTTAAACGTCTCCCTGAAAGTATGCTGGGCAACACTTTTAGTGACTTCGGCACTACAACATGTTCCATGTTAGAGTGCTTGTCACTTGGTAAGCAAAGAAATGTTGAGGAGCAATTCAGGAAATGCTATTTTACAATGTATGAGAAATGGCTTACAATATTGCATTGAAATGTCCCTTCACCAACCATGGCATTTAAAATCAATGAAGCCTGACTGTGGTACTCTGCAAAAGTTCTAGATTACTTCTGTAAGGGGAATTCTCTCTGGACATGCAAAAGTGCTGCTTCATTTTTGACCACTTCAATAACTCAGAGGGCATATGTGTACAGTTCAACGAATATGTTGCAGAACCTGTCCCAGAGAATCATAATCTACACGTGCACCAGTATTGGCATAGAAAGCTATGCTAGAGGCCAGAGTTAGCAAATTGAGCACTGGCAGTTTTGGCATTGCCCATCTCAAGTGCCAATATTGAGAGGGCCTTTTCACAGATAAAAGTTTACATAGGAAGGAAAGAGTGTGTGCGCATAACCAACAACTCCCTGAGGAAGTATTTTATGGTGTGCTACAATAGGTTTGATTTGTAAAAATATATTTGGACCTTATATACACTGTATGTAGACTGTCTATATACCATGCACTCTCAGTGCAGAAAGTAAGTAATAATAAAAGCAAATTGTTCCATTAACCCCGGAAAAACACTGTTTTTGTTGTTTTTAATGGCAGAAAAATGTGTAACCACTGATAACCACTGTTTATTTAAGGTACTGAAATAACTTGAAAAAACGGAAAAAAAACCACCAGAATTTACCAAAAATAGAAACTGAAAACAGTAAAGCCTATGTGAAGTTAATAAGGATATGTCTCCTAGAAATATAATTCTGGCTACAACCCTAAATCAACTTCTATTATGTTGCACTCTACAAAAGACTGCATACTTTAGAAGCCAGGCCCATTAAAAAAAAAAACAATGTGTATCGAGTGTTGGATACTCTCCTGCTTACTGATAAGGTGTATTTTTAGGGTACAGTGTGATTTTAATTCTTGCCAAAGGCTTGGAGATGTCTTATTGAAATTGTCATTTCAGGTTTATGTTTTATTTATCTGAAGGTGTCCTACAGAGTACTTCAAGGATCAGATGAAATGGGCAGGAGAGCATTGATCCAAATATGTGTGGCATGGTTGGTGGCATTACTTCAATCTGCACCGACAATTTTGTTCTGGGACATTATAGCAGGATACAGTGATGTACCGGAGGGAATCTGTGATTATGAATACAGCAACGCTTGGGTGTATGTAATACCC
Organism: Lissotriton helveticus; assembly: GCF_964261635.1. Classification (NCBI taxonomy): domain Eukaryota; kingdom Metazoa; phylum Chordata; class Amphibia; order Caudata; family Salamandridae; genus Lissotriton; species Lissotriton helveticus. The sequence goes on along the minus strand of NC_136063.1, from coordinate 776,744,803 downwards.
TCTTCTTTGCTGGAATTTTACATACCTTTCATAAGTATTGTGTATTTTAATTTGAGCATCTATTGGAGCATCAGAAAACGCAGTGTGAAGAGAAAGAGTGACTTAATAGCTGATTCAAACAATAAGAAAGTGGTTATTTTCTCCACACACCAAAGCGACTATTCACTGCAGAATAGGACAATCCCTCCACTGCCAAAGGAGACCACTCAAATGACCAACTCTTCCAATGGACAAAAACAATCATTTGGTATTAGAAAATTGAAGCTTTTAAACAATGCGTGCACCAAAGAAATGATTGCTCCAATGGTGAATCCAGGAACGAGTAACAAGCAAGCAGCCATCACTCAGCAACTAAGGCTCAATAAGGATAAGCAGGTGGCAAAGTCACTAGCAGTTATCGTGGGTGTTTATTTTATGTGTTGGCTTCCGTTCACATTGGTGGTTCTCTTTGAAGCAGTCTGTCCAAACCAATGCGTTGAATCACATATATCTGAAATAGCTTGGTGGGTCTTATGGATGAACTCTTCAATTAATCCCTTTTTGTACCCTCTTTGTCACAGAAAGTTTAGGAGAGCTTTCCAGAAACTTTTATCTGCTGTAGACTGAGGCATAAGATATCCTCTGTATATTTTTCAGTGCAACATTTACCTGCACCTTCTTGTTTCCAGAGATATATTTGTTTATGTATGTGTACTTATGCACTTAGAGGTTTCTGAAAGTAGTGTTTGCTGTTGTTCTATTTATTCACAGAGCTGTAGAAGTACAGTGTCCCTATTGTTTAGTATGAGAGAAGAAAACATTGGAATAGAGTAGATGATGGATGGAGCTCACAAAAATACTTTTCTGCTTCTATTGTTTGTTGGTCATTTTGCTACTATTGCAGACTCTATTGCATTTAGAAGGGGGGCCATGGTTTGCATTAAACATTCACATGACACGATTCCAAAATCTTTTTTCTTTCCCCAGTTATAATTTCCAAAATTATTTTCCATTGTTTTGTAATAATATACAAAAAAGAGATATATTTGTTTATTTATGTACTTATGCACTTGGAGGTTTCTGAAAGTAGTGTTTGCTGTTGTTCTATTTAGAGAGCTGTAGAAGTAAAGTGCCCCTGTTGTTTAGTATGAGAGAAGGAAAAGTTGGAATACAGTAGATGATGGATGGAGCTCACAAAAATACTTTTCTGCTTCTATTGTAGGTTGGTCATTTTGCTACTATTCCACAATCTTTTTTGTTTCCCCAGTTTATAATTTCCTAAATTACTTTCCATTGTTTTGTAATAATATACAAAAAGAGATGGACAGCATGCTTGAATTAATCCCAGCCAATAGTAATCACTGAGCTCCGCAACACAGTCCACATTATTTTGCATACCATGCCACCTCAGTTCAGATTCAGACACATGGAATTCAGTCTTGACTCTGCACCAGTTGGAACAGTCCAGCCCGAACTGCAAGGCCAGGTCCTCCCTGAACCGGAACACAAGCAAGTCAGTACTAGGTTCATTCTAGTTTGGACTCACCAGCCAGGGTTTCCCTGGTTCCAGTGAAACAGGGCCTCATTTACAATAACATGGCATGGGGCACCATTTCAAGTCTTTTTGCTGCACTGCACTATGCAAATTTACAAAGGCAGGTATAGAAAAGATATGGTGCATTCCTATCCTTTCAGCCAGCACAGGTGCACAATGTTCTGCCTTGAGCCAATGCAGGCACCCTTGCACCATTGTGCAAGGATGCCTGCATTGTTGGTAGAACTGTTTTGTGCTGGAAGGGGCACCTTCCTGCACAAAAACAATCCATGGAGGTGTTTTCCTCAAATGTGCTGATGCTGAGGAAAGCCACTTGGCGCTTTGGCTGCCTTGCCTTACACCTAATCTATGAGGCCATGCTAAGCAACACAGGGTGGCTTTGCGTCTCCTCATATATATTGTTGAGAGGCCTGCACCACTGGAGCATCAAAAAAGGTGATGCTGCAGTGGTTCTGGCCTCTTGTACATATGCCCCAGAGTGTGCACGGGACCCAAATCTGACCATATCTGTCCCACTTAGGGTGGCACATTAAAGTATAGAAAAGGTGATGGATGTAATGCATGAAATAATCTCAGCTAGTGGTAGTCTCCCTGGGCTGCATCTTAGTCCATAGGTATTTTGCAGACTATTGCCCCTCCGTTTGGTCCCAGTCATAGGCAAATCAGTCTTGACTCTTCTCCAATGGGAACAGTCCAACCCGAGGTGCCAGGCCAGAATCTGCCTGAACCAGAAGACAAGCAACTTAGTACCGGTTTCACCCAGGGCTCAAAAGCCAGGTATAGTTTGATTCCAGTGACACAATGTGCACAGGTCCAACCTCTGAATAAACAAAAAGTGGTTCTGTCAGGTTACTGGTTACTTCTGTTAGCACATTAAGCGTCGCATATGTCAATTTTATTATAACATTTGTATCTGAAAAGCCTAGATGTAGAACACATTTTCACAAAAAATAAGGAACATGACTCACATTACTGTGTACTGCATACATTTTATTAAAATTATATTATTCATATATTATAAACATAAAATCATGGCTGTCAACACAGGTGAAATATTGCAAGTAAGAGGTGGTCAAGTGACATGAGTGCTTAGTGCTCAGTGGTGTGCAATATATACATGGTGGTGAAAATTATGTACATGTAGGTGATGAGCCAGATAATTTAGGGAAATACAATAACTCTGTAGGCCAATGATTATTCTTTGGTTGTGCAGAGCATTGGTCAATCTGGGCCTTGTGTGGTCATCGATGTTTCAACCCAATATATGCTCCTTTCGGTAGTCAAAAGCGGGTTTTCATCAGGACAGAACGAGGAGGGGAGGGGTTTGACAGCCCAAAAAGCACCAGAGTAAATCCTGGAACGAAACCTGGTGGTGGAATCAATTTGGCCCAGGCGGTGATAGTCTTGGAAGAATCAATTAAGCACGGCTAATTCAAAGCTGGAAGTCGGTAGACAGGCATCCGTCCTGTAACACCGCTGCAGTGTCACTTTTGTTCCAGGATTTACTGAAGAATAAAGAGAAGGGAAATAAATACTTCTAGCCCTCAATTTAATATGATGCTTCTGATGTGTAAGTCAAGGAATGGGGTCACCTGGGCAGGTGAAAGGGGCAGCCGGGTCGGTTAAAAGGGGGCCATAACCCCACTCATCACTACCTGGTTTTCTTCTGGCTGCCCCTGATGACCACCAACAATCCTGCATCTCGGATCATCCTCTCCTTGGGACCCTCAAAGGTTTTGGCTGTTTTTCCACCCTCCCATCCCTGTAAATAGCCTATTTCAGGGGAAGGGATTCACGCAGGGGAGGATTCATCTATGGACACAAAGCAGGTAGACAACCTTGGCATCAGGAATAGAAGTGCAGGTGAATTCAGGATGGAATTAGAAGCCTTTTGGCTCAAACCAGGGCTGGGGGTACTGGGCTAAATAGAGAAGGGCTCTGGGAGCCCCATACAGCGATTGCCCATAGCCTCACACTGTACTCCATTACATGGCCCTGGGAATGTCGAGGATAGGGACTGCAACAGGAGACAAAGGTATGGCCTGGTTGCCCATTCTCATCTTCCACTGGGTGCAAGGGAAGATACCTCCTTTGGGTTGGCTCTGCCATGGTTGTGTTTGGGGATCTAGATTTCATGCTAGCCCACGCTCCCTCTATCTTGATGGGGCAGGTGAGTTTGCCTTGTGTTGGTGTAACCTATTGTTGAGGATCACGGCCCCCTAGTCAATTGGAATTGTCGATGCCATTGGTGCCTGGGGGGTGGTGAACCAGAATTCCTTTTAGAGTTACTGTTAGGAGATTTCATGTATTTGTTATTCCCCAAAATAAAAAGATGTACATAATATAAATAATATGCAAGAATGATTTTGTGAAATGTTTTAATGTTGTGTTTATGAATTTATAATAAACTCGGCCCAAGAAATGTTGTATTTTCTAACACAGGTATGTTGTTAGCTTGTTTTTGTTTTCCTAGAGGGATGCTGCCAACCTAACAGGGGGTGGGGAGCCTTTACTGTGTCGATTCAATAGGTCTTGGTACGGTCCCTCACCTGTGATGTGCAAGTCAAGAAACTCCTGTAATTACTGTATAGTGGGGTGCATCGGTTACAATTTAACTGAGATATCTTTCATTTTGACTTTTCTTTCTAATAGTAATAGTTTCCGTTCACCATTGCTTACTTTTAGAAATAGGTCATGAGCCATCCATTCTGTGTTCTACTTTTGATCAAAAACACATGATGATGCTACTTTATTGACGATTTGAGTTGTCAACAGTCGAGTTATAGAGGAATCAAAATGTGTATTACATTGAGGAATATCAAGTATGTCATTGTAGATCAGCGAGCATGAATAGTTGTAGAATGATATATGTAATACTGCAAGATATCTGTGTAGGGATTACTATGCAATGCTGCACTACTCTATGGTACATATAAATTTACAAAAATTCATAAAATTATGTTAAAAAAACTATGCTAGGTCTCTCAATAACATTTTGTTCAGTGTTTTCCATAGGAGTATCTATCAAATGCGTCTTTCCATTTGAGTGTTACTAGCAGTAGTATCGAAAGCTATATCCAAGGACCTACACGATTCCAGCATGACATCCCATTCCATCTCATTCAGGGTCTTTCGTAGCACTCTCGCCTCAACGCAGCACTCTCTGCTCCCCCCCAGCGCACCAATCACTGTGCCATGCATACGTGGTGAACGGCGTTTTTTATTGCCACCGCATGGTGATCGCCCGTACTGCCAACGGGTGCGCCAAATTTACAAATCTATATTGGACATCAGTGATGTCATGAGTGATGTCACTGACTATGTCATGAGTGATGTAATATGTGACGTCATTAGCAGTGCTTTGCGAGCGCGCCAGTTATAGTGAGTACAACTAACTATAACGTGGGAATTTCAATGGTTTTGTATGAGTAAATTGTCTAGCTAACTATAACTGATGTAAAACCTATGTTTTTTTCAATGAATTTGCTAGGTTTTTTAAATGCTAATTCCTAACTATAACGTGTGTAAAACCTATGGTTCTTTCAGTGAATTTGCAAGGTTTTTTAAATGCTAATACCTAACTATAACGTGTGTAAAACCTATGTTTTTGTCAGTGAATTTGCAAGGTTTTTTAAATGCTAACCCCTAAATAAAATATGTGTAAAATTCTTTGTTTTTTATTATGATTTCAAATACAACATCAAAACACTGAAACTAGTTTTTTTTTGCTTCTTTCTTTATTGCCCTTCCCTTAGTTTTTCACTCACTTTAACTCACTCCCCTACCCTTAGTCCCCTTCTTTCAGTCACTCTTCGACGCCTCTTTTGTCACTCACCATACTCCCCTTTTCTCACTCTTTCCCTCAGTCCCTTCCTTCCCTCTGTCATTTCAATCACTCATTTATGCACTACGCTTTCATTCAAAAAAATGAACGACACAGTGTATTAAGAATATAACTCTTTTTAGAGAATTGAATGATTTCTGAAAAGAACTGTTTTTTTTCTTTTGTTGTTTTATAAAATCTTTTTCTTTTTTTAAAGTTTGAGATAATTTTTTTGTTTTTTTGAAGAAAATTCAGGAACTGCAACAAGGAAACTGTTCAACCGGAACAAAATAAATGAAAAATAGAAAAAAAAATATCTCCTTTCAGAGCATGTATGATTCTGAATGCTGCGTTCAATTAGATTCAGGCTCTGTTCTCCAAAAACAATAATATCAAAACATTTGTTGCACCGCATATGCACATGTGCCAAATATGGCCTAAGGTCCATTTCTGCTGTTGCTGGCGATGGAGGTGGAGCTGTAGATGTGCTGGACACAGCTGGTGGAATCTGCTGGGCCAGAGTTCTTGTGGCTGCTTGGGCATATTGCACAGGGTGCACATTTTTTACATGTCTGATCATAGTATGGATTGAAAAAGAGTATTTTTTAGGAGGGTTTCCCCTTGAAAGAACAGTACCACAAAAGGTACACGTTACTTTAGGGCCATTTACCTTTTTTAGTCCCTCAGGAAAAGTAAAAAACTTCCAAATAAAAGAAGATTTCCCCTTCTTGGCATGCTGGCGATATTCCATGTGGGAGTCAGAAGAAGAAGCTGCTGTTTCCTGTCTTTCTGCCATCCTGTTGTTTTTTCTGCTTCCAGCTCCAAAAAGGGTCCTTCTTCCAGGAGAATAAAGCAAATAGTGAGGGAAATGGGTGGAGTTTTGAAAATTCTAGATCTGAAACTACTATGAACCAATGAAAAATGTTGTTTTCGAGTCACATGACTTGACCTTTTTTTTTTAAATTGAATTGTGAGGTGCGTGACCGGGTGCGCTCACCCCGCAAATGTTTTAAGAAAAAAAAAAGGGTTTTTTGCCCGTTGGAGTTGTTTAGGGACCCCCTGAGAAGCTCTAGGGGGTCAGGGACTGTCTATCCTGCCTCCTTTTCACGTTTTGAAACTTTTATGTAAATCGGGTAAAATGCCATTTTAACCCGACGTGCGCGACCGGGTGCGCGCACCCTGCTATTTTTCAACAAAAAAAACATGTTTTTTTGGCCCGTCGAGATTCTTCTGGGACTCCCTGAGAAGGTCTAGGAGGTCAGGGTGTCTCTACCTTGCCTCCTCTTCACGTTTTGAAACTTTTATGAAAATCGGGCAAAACGCCATTTTGAAGCGACGTGCGCGACCGGGTGACTCGAAAACAACACTTTTCATTGGTTAAAAGTAGTTTCTGTTCTAGAATCTTCAAAAACCCCACCCACTTCCCTCACTATCTGTTTCACTCTCATGGGAGAAGGAGCCTTTGCAACTTTCCTGCGAATTTTCTGAAATGGCTGCAAGACAGGATTCATCGGATTCTCAGTAAGAATATCGGCTTCCACAAAGAAAAGGGAAGGAATCTTACATTTGGAAATGTTTTACTTTTCCTGAAGGGCTAAAAAAAGTGAATGCCCCGAAAGTCACATGCACTATATGTGGCACTGTTCTGTCAAGGGGAAACCCTTCCAAAAATTACTCCTTTTCAATTCATACAATGCTAAGGCATGTTAGACAAGTGCACCCTGTGCAATTTGCACAGGCATCAACAAGAGCTCTGGCCACACAAATAACACCAGCTGTGGCCAGCGCATCATCTGGAGTACCACCTGCATCTCCATCCACTGCACAGTTGGACTTAAGACCATTCTTGACAAAAGTCCACATGAGATGTAACAAATGTTTTGAAATTATTGTGTACGGGGAGCAGTGCCTCACTCTGATCGAGCGGAGAATTAATGAACATCAATGCTCCCAGAGAAGATGAACTTTTTCAAAGTCTGAATTTATTTTGTTCCTGTTGAACAGTGTTTCAGTTGAAGATATCTGTTCCTGTTAGAAAAATCAAAAAAAATATAAAACTTTAAAAAAAAAAAAAAAAAAAATAAGTTCTCTTCAGAACGAACTTATTTTTCAAACAAGAGCTCTATTTGTTACGCACTGTGTCATCTTTCTTTTGTATGAATGTGTAGTGTATAAATGACTAAATGAAATGAATGACAAAAATGGAGTAAGGGACTGAGCAAATGAGTGAGGTAAAGGAAGTATAATGACTGAAGATAGTGAAGTAAAAGAGTGACTGAAACTAGGGGACAGATGTACGTTACATGGTGCATCTCTGCAAATAAGCAGGGATGCGCCAAGTAACCTACGACAAGAAAAACCACCCGTGCGCCATCACTGATGTCCCACATTTACAATGTGGCGCATCATGGGGCAAAAACGGCACACATGCGTGACGCATATGTGCCGTAAAGTTGTCGCATTGCTGGAGTTGCATCGCATGCGCGATGCAGCTCCAGCAATGCTCCTGGGGGGCCCATTCAACTAATGCTGCTTCAAGCCTTACGCCTGCTTCAAGCAGGCGCAGGGTTTTGACATAGCATTGGCCTAAAAGTGATTGAGTGAAATCTTGTAGATTTCACTTAGCCACTTTTAGCAGTCGTTCCTGCGCAGGAACGCCCCCCCTGCACCACAACGCCTCCTTAAGGCACAGGGCTTTACAACGTGACGCATCTCCCAGATGCGTCACGTTGTAAATAGCCCGCACCATGGCGCATATTTTGCACTGCCGCTGTGTCACAAAAGTGATGCAACGGCGGCGCAAAAGAGGTGTAAAGGGCTTGTAAATCTGCCCCAAGATGTCTAATGGTAGGGTAGTGAGTTAAGGGAAATTAAAAATTATGGGAAGAGCAGTATGGAAAAGAAAGTAAAGGTGGAGGAGTCACAGAAGGGGAGTGAGGATGGATATATGGACGGACAGTAAGGGACAAAGAGAGATACATAGATTAGGGTTAGGGGAGTGAAGGTAAAAGAAATGGAAAGATGATGAAGGAAGGGGATTTGAGGATGATAAAAGGGAGGTAAGTGAAAGTGAGAATTGGGAAATAAGTGAAAAAAAAAATTGGGTATGAGAATGAAGGGTCTTAGGAAAGCATAGAAAGGGAATGGAACAGAAGGACAGATTTATGTTACCCAACACATCTCTGCAAAATAGCAGAGATGGGCCAGGAAAGATGCGATACACAAATTAATCCTTGCACCACTCATGATGCACCGCATTTGCAATGCGGTGCACCATGGCACAGAAATAAACAGATGCATGTCACATCTAGGGCTGAAAGTTTGCACAGTATTGAAATTCTGTTCCATGCAGGATGCAACTCCAGCACTTTTCCAACTTGCTCTATCTGTAACGTGCTATGTCAACCTTTACACCTGCTTCAACAGATGCAATGTTTTGACACATCAGTGTTGGTGAAGTGACTCAGTGAAATCTTGTCGATTTCACTGAATCACTTTTCAAAGGGGTTCTTGTGACGGAACGCCTACCCCTGCGTGGAAATGCCCACATTAAACCTGAGACTGGTTTCATGTGGTGCAGGGTTTTACAACGTGATGCATCTCCCTGCACTATGGCGCTCCTTTTGCACTGCCACTGCATAAGAAAAGTGACGCACAGGTGGTATAAAAGAGGCGCAATGGGCTTCTAAATTTGCCCCTGAGAAATTAAATGAGTGAAAGAGTGTGAGAGAGAGTAATGGAAAGAGAGAGGAAAAGAGAAAAGGGGTGAGATACAAACAGGAAGAGAAGTTAGACTGAGTGACACACAATAAAAGAGGGAGAAAAAAATATTCAAAATATGAGTGAGAGAGTAAATGTAAAGGAGGTAGCTCAAGGGAATGAGAAAAAGAAATTAGAGAGCAAGATTGACAGATGAAGTGAGGAAAAGAAAATGAGGGGTACTGAAGAAAAGAGGAGTAAGATTCAGTAAAGGGCAGTGATAGTGAGGGAAGGGATATAAGAGTGAAGGGAAAAGAGTAATGGAAAAAAAGCAAGATAAACGTAGTGATAGTAGAAGATAGGAAAGACAAGTAAAGGACAGAGAGAGAAAAGGGTAGTTAGACAAGGTGAGTGAGGCTGACAAAACAGTATTAATAATGACAGAAAGACTGTAAAGAAGAAAGAAGGGAAATAATGGGAATAAGTAAAGGAAACTAAAGGAAAGTAAAAAGAGTTAAGGAAGGCGAATAATAGATAGATTTAACAATGACCAAGGCACAAAGAGAAGTAAGAGAGTGATTAAAAAGTATTTCTGTTTGTCATACTTACCTTAGAAATAGTAACAAACTAATAGTAAATTTCTTTTAAAAATATACTATCTGTGGAAGAAAAGAAAAAATAGAGTTATAATATACTTTTCATGAAACAAAAAAAAGTAGGAGTGCAGGAAACAGAAAGTGAAACAAAGGAAGAGAAAGGGAGAGAGAGAGAGGGACAGAATGTGTAGTGTATAAATCAATGACTAAGATGACTGAGTGAAAGAGAGGAAGGGACTGAGGGAATGACTGTGGAAAGGAAAGTATGGTGAGGGAGGAAAGGAGTGTGATGAGTAATGGAAGATGAGAGAAACAGTGTGTAAAAGAAAAGGACTAAGGGTAGAGGAGTGAGTTAAGGAGAGTGAAAGGGCACTAAGAGAAATAGAGGGAAGAAGAGTGAGTGAGAGAAGGTGAATGGGGTAGAGACAGGGAAGGAGTATAAGGGATGGACAAAGGGAAATAGAGTAGGCTAAGGGGACTGAAGTATGGATTGAAGTATGGTGAATGAGGAGAAGTGAAGGAAGCAGAGTAAGGGAACAGGGGTGAGGTTGGGTAAGAGAAGGACATTGAGATTGAGGAAACAGGGGTGATAGAGGGTGGATAAAGGCGAGTGAGCATGAGACAAGGGGAGTGAGAAAGTGAAGAGACAGAGGGAGTGAATGAAACAGTGACAGAAGGGGACTCAGGGAAGGAGCAAAGAAAGGTAAATGACGAAATGTGGATGAGTTAAAGGGAGTGACCGTGAGAGAAGGTGACTGACAAAGTGAGGAGATGAAGGGAGTTAGGGTAAGAGAGAGGGAGTGAGGGAAGTATAAAGAGAAACAGAAATAAAAAAACTAATGAAAAAGTATTTTTTATTAGTCGTACTTACTTTATAAATGTAATATCTGTGGAAGAGAATAAACAAATCAGTTATAATAAATATTCGTGAATACAAAATACAAAATAACTTGTACAATATGTTATAGGGTTCATTTTTGCTGTTATCAGAATATATTGATTTTCACTATAAACAGTGAGCTCAATACTACTCATCATATAACAGCGGGGAAAAAAACCACAATCAAAATGATTGTGTTTAAAAAACCCAGACAACATTTTGATTACATAATGAAAATATGAGAAAAAAAACATGTCTTAAATGTTTTTCTCTAAATCGCAATTTCTTGTGTAAGGTTGCTACATCTTCAACAATCACAAAGTAATAAAATAATATGACTTATTTTTAAATACCTCTCAATAAACTTCCGTACAAGCATGTTTTACCAACATTTATCTGAAGTAGTCATTTTGTTCACAGATACTATTCCTCACGGCCAAATAGTATGAGTAAAGTCCTTATTTTGCAAATTACTTAATTGTACTCTTAACCATTCTTTTCCCGACCTTTAGAATAAAACGTTCCACTGTGTTCTGTAACACGAAACATTACTTAAACCTGTACCTGATACTCTCACTATGCCAAATACAAGTTTCACTTTTTAAATTTGATCACCCTCACTCGCACGATACTTCTGAACAACAGAGTATCTTTTCTTAACAGCAGTAATCTTCCTACGCCAAGTAATTTTACTAAAATTTGGGTTGCAAAAACACCAGATAAGAATTTGGTAAGTCAAAAGGCAAACGTTTTTTAAAAGTCAATTGACTATCATTACAGTGAGTCCAGCCTGTAGGAGATTTCAAATAAGCTGTGTAATGTCCTGATGTTGTTGAAGGACCATCATGGAAGATAATTGCTACATTTACAAAAGTTCTTCCAGAAATTGATAGTTGAGAAGCCACAATTTTTTTTATTGAAGTTGTCAATTTTGTTCCATCAGGTCTGCACCGTTGGAACATTAAAATTACATACTGTCCATATCTTCGGATAAATAATGTTGATAACATTTCTGAGTTACATTGAGAACAGACCATGTTTTGATGCGCATCTCTAACTAGATTATTGAAAGACATTGCTTTACAGTCTGGTAATGTTAAATATATAAATCTTTCAGTGTGTATGTCGGTAAAACTTGAAAATGAACAATTGTCGCAGTTATGTTGCCATTTATAAGAAAGGCCAAAAAGACTATCAATATCTACACCTTCATCTTGTAAAACTGTAAGCATATACATAATAAATTCTTGACAATCTTGCTGAATATTCTGAGAAAAATGATTTAGTCCAGCACATATGTCTAAAACATTTCGAAGTTGAGAAACATTTGCTATTTGACTATTATCACTGTTACATTTCTGAACCACAGAATTTGATGAACAACAAAATGTTTGGTCCCGATTTTCAACAATCTGTTGCTGTAAACTTTTAAGAAAAAAAACAACATTAACCACTACATTTGCATAGCAGTTGACACCAGAACTGTTTTCAAATTTAAAATCAACAATCTCTTCAGTAGTAACTTTTTGCTTTTTGCTACCAATCACAGGTTCATCTATTTTTTTTCGTTTCTCTACTACTTCAGTACATTTTTCCTCATATCTCCTTTTTCTACCTACCACACACTTTTCAATTAAAGGATATTGAGGTAAACTTGGAGCATATTCTCTTCTTAACCTGTCATACTCCTTCACACAATTTAGATCTGCACTAATCTTTGTCTCATCAAAATCAATCAGATACAATCCAGATAAAGTTCTAAGACGAGATAAAGCAACATAGGCCATACCCTCTTTGAACACAGTACTTCCAATATTTATCAAAGCACTATCTATACTTAGACCTTGAGATTTATGAATAGTCACCTCATATGTCAAACAAACAGGAAACTGTTTTCGGCGGACATATAAATCTTTTACAAGCAAAAATCGATTTGAACAACGACTGACTTGTTGTACCTCTTCAATTCCATCAAATTTCATTTTTAAAAATTCAATATCATCTCTATTTGGATAATTCACAAAACCAACAACATTACCCATTGCTCCATTCACCAAACCTCTTTCCACATGTAAATTTCTTCGTAAAATAATCCGACATTTTAAACATACATATAGATTCTTTTCTAAACCAGCAGTTTTAGATATTTATTTCTCTAAAGATAGTACTTCCTTCATGCTCTATTCTATCTTTAGCTTCCAGTTTCTCAATTTCTTCATTTTCTAACTTCAACATTTTTTCATTGAACATTGAACATTCTTGTAGAGTTGGCATCAAGCATATAATTGACTTATCTTCTGCCTCTTTACTATATATTTTCTCTGCCACAATATTTTCATTTGGAAACAAATTGGAAAGTAATCGTGTTTGTAAAGTTTCTTTAGCATGTTCACTTAGTTTTCCAAATCTTATATCTTGAATAATATTTCCATATTTAGCATAATTTGCCTGTCGCATATTTTGAATGAGTTCAGTATATTTGAAATGTGACCATATATTAACATTTCCAATACTTCCCAGGCACTTTCTGGTGTCTTCATGTGTAACAGTTTTAAATACAGGTTGTCCTTTTACAGGAGTTAGCTGCAGTAGATCTCCAAAAACTATGACGTATTTGCCTCCAAATAACACATCATACTTTATTTTAACTCCTTCGACGCGGAAATGCCATTCATTTCAATGGAAATTACATGGCAACGATGGAATAGGCCTTAGCATCCAAGTGGTTAAGAATCTGTTGCATTCTTAAATGGACAAAGGCAAGCATTAAATTTGATACCATGCTTACCTCATCAATAATGAGAAGTTTCATTTGTTTTAAGGACTTTAGAAACTTCACAACAAGCTTCTCCAGATAGCTTGTGGTATTGTAATTTATTTTCATGTTCAACTGGCAGCACCAATAAACGATGAAAAGTAATTCCTTTAATGTTGTGTGCTGCCAACCCAGTTGGAGCAGTAACAACACAAGAGAGTGATGACTCAGTTCTTTGATGTAGATATGTGGCAATTCCTTTGATTGGAAAACTTTTACCAGTTCCAGCTTCTCCACTCACATATAGTCGGACAGGTTGAAATGACATACATGAGCATTCTTTTTTCTCATGACGAAAACCATGCTCAATCTGCTCTGTCACTTCATCATATATTTGTTTTTGCTCAAGATTAAGTTGCTTTTCCAATTCTTCTAAGTTTATTACATCCTCTTGAACTTGTTCCATTGTTCTTTCCACCTCATCCATGGCAGTGGCTGCTTCATTTTGGATAATTGGTTGTCCTAGTGGATCTTGACTCAGCGAAGCAGAACTTTGACTATCTTGAGAACTGTCTCTAGCAATCTCCGCTGCTATTGTTGCTTCTTGCTCTATTTCGTCGTTCAACATTTGCAGATAATTACTAAAAACTGGACATTCTATACTATAAAGAGCTAAATAGTAAAATTCTCTTTTGTCAGGAGTTTCACCACTCAGTTTTAGGTGATTAATAAAATATCCTTTTCTTTGTTTCACCAGACATCCTTCACATCCAATCACAGCATATACACCTTTATCAATATCCTCTGCAAAATTTCTTTTAAAAGTGTTGTTTTGTCGTATTTCATACAGACAAATGTTTTCAAGCAGATTACTTCTATTTGGATAGTATGTATCAAACATGTTTGTCTTCAGAATGTCTGTACTGTTTGGTTCTTTCTCTGGTAAATATTCAATTTCTTGAACAGGTTTCAAAACTCGGTTTCATGTTCTTGCAAGACCTAAACTCACCCAAATGATTGTTTGAGATTTTGCATAAAGACTTGCTGATGATAATCGATCACAACATTCATATGCTCCAATTTCTCGATGAGATAACATCTTCAAACTCTAGGTATACCATTTCTTACTTAGGCACTTTTCATGAGAAATGTCTTCCCACATATCCTTTAGTACCGTCTTTTCAGATTTGGTGATGTAAGACGTTACATATCGAGCCATAGCAATAGAGTTGTCTGAAACATATTGAATATCCATGTTAGCATTTCACATGGACAAAATGACTGCGTTATAGTCATTTATGTATTTTGACTCTTCATTTCTTCTTAAATTGTACGTATTTTTTGGTGATCTTCTTGTAACAGTATGTCGCAAAGACGACATAAAATTGTTGACTCTTCCTTTTGAAATTACTGGTCGTGGAAATCCAAAACGACATTTGGTGTAGAATTTATCCGTTGATTTGAATTTTCGTCGACAATATTTGCCATAGAGATGGCTTTGAAATCGTAACACTTTCCCTCTTAAGTCCTTATCAATTGTACTTTTGGGTATATCACATGTTGCATATTCTTCAATGAAAGACAGTACAGTATCATCTGAGTCTTTTCCAAATTTGGGAGCATCTTTGATCCATAATAGCATATGAATATGAGGAGCACCTCTCGCTGGATACTCTTTTCTCCAAAAGAAATCCAGAACTTCGCCAAGAGGAGGTCTTTTTTTGTTTGTATTAAAAGACATCATAGCTTCAAATCTATGATTAAAATATCTGCAAACATTAACTGGATCTAAAGAGCACAGTTCTCCAGGTGTCTTGTACTCTATATTTTCGATGTTTGCATTTGCCTCTCGAAGAAATTCAAGTAAATCTTCCCAAGCATACTCAGCACAGCTTAGAGTTAGAAACCATGTAGGTGCTCCTAAGTTTCTTAGCATACATTTCAAATCCCCATGACGATGGTACCAATACTCATTAGTACCACGCTGACATGCCATTAGATTAATTAGGTGAGAATCCAAAACAGTGTCTTTCTGTTGGACTTTATCCATAAACTCCCTTACTGAAACATTCTGCAGATGTACTCCACTTTTTAGTATATGGTTTACTGCATAAGAAAGTCCAGATAAGTCACTCTCAAACAGAAGATGAAACAAATATGGAATACATTAACAAAATCTCGGATCTTCTGCATATAATCTTGTTGTCCGGTATTCAGAAGCAGGAATCTGCATAGGTCGGTCATCATATCGTGCACCTTAACCTGTTGGAAATAACTGAGGAAAACAACGAGCTTCCAAGCTTTCTTCCCATACACTAATGGGAGTTCCTTCTGCTTTTTTCATCTGAAATATTTCAATAGCATTCCCAATTGCTTCTTTGGAATGCAGTGAATGAACACTGTAATGCTCATAAATTTCTTCACTTCTGGACACATCCACTTTTTCAATTTGTCCAGCAGACAAATCATTATCCTCTTCTTCATTTATTTCTTCTTCCCCTACGTATACATTTTTATAGTATTTATTGTTTTTGACCAAATAAAACGTTGCCTTTTTGACTTTTCTAACATCCACTAAATCTTGCCAGATTTTCTTACTCTTTGTAGACACACCATTAACTAGAATAACTAAAGGTTCCTCTTCTACATTTTCAACACCAATTGTCTCAATGTTTTTCTTTAAATCAAGAGGCAAATATACAACTCTTCCCTTTAATCCTCTTTGTAAATCTAATTTAATTTCCCTGTCTTAGGCTCCATACGAACAATAGCCTGAAATGAATGAACACATTGAATCAGAATAGTCTCATAGGTATTTAAATCCTTCAGTTCAGATGGAATACTCACCAACTCAAGATTATTATGAACAGCTCTAGCAGGCATTCTATTATCACTTAATTTATTATAACAATATTTACAAATACGTTGATCACAACCCAAATCAAAACAATTTTCTACCAACAAATAAGTTGCAAAATCCTTCCACTCATTATTATGTTCCTCTTCAATTTTTAAATATAAATCAACTAACCTGGTTTGATTTTTGTAATGAGTGCGTCAACAACACACACAAGAAAAGTTAGGCTTTTCACCAGACATGACCTTAAACTTTGTTATTTCTTGTTCAAAATTTTCTGTATTAAGATTCTGTACATTTTCTACCACATTTCCTTCTATTACTGTATCAGTTTCTGCACTGTCTTCTTCTGGACCAAAGTAACTAACCTCAATTTCATCACAGATGTTCTTAACATCTAGTTCAGATCCATGCAAAAGAGCACTATTTAGCTGTTTGAGCTTAAGTGCTGGACTTTTTGCATAATACAACCTTCTCACTAATTTCCTCACTTCAGTATGATGCACTGCTAACATCCTGAAATGGTGAAAAACACTCTGGCATACTTTTTTAGAAAGACAAGCCAGAGAATGCCCTTGCAGACCTGTTTTTTCTCTCACTCTGCAAGGGTCTAATTCTTGCAACATTTTAACTTTTTGTTTAAGACTTTTCTTAGCATACTTACATAAGAAATTGCGAAAGAAATCAAATGAATCCTGTCGTACACTGCAAATACTACTACAATTCCAAGTGTAGACAGGAGCCTTAGGACGTGTCCCTAAAACTTCATCAGCTATCACCTCTTCTGTATTTCTAGGCACAATTTTCTCTTTTTCAATAGGACAACCGTCCTTCACCTCATATGCTCCACCACTGGTGTCAACTGCATGCAACAAATCATTAGTTTGAAAGTAACTCTCTTCATTAAAAAATGGCTCACAACTTGAACTATGCACCTATTTTCCAGAAAAAACATCACAAAAATTAGTCCAATTAATTACTCTTTTCCATTTACTCTTAGCTTTTAAAACTTTGATTCCCTTATTCAGTGTATTTATTCTATTAATTAATAAAACAAAGAACTTTTTTTTGTCTCAAATGCGCGTTCAACAATATTCTCAATATAATTTTTTTCTTATAAAAATTAGATTTCCTTTTAGAAATGTTTACATTTTTTAATAAATTCGAAACTACTCTATTATAAAACATACGCTTCCTGATTTCCGCAAACTGATTAGTACGTCTATTAATTTGTTCACCGCAGAGTTGGGAAACATTTTTCTTTTTTCTCTGATTTCTCCTTGTAGATACTAGCAAATGTTTTTCCTTTCCCTCTTTATCCAAATTGTTTGTCCTTTGACATAATTTGTTTATAAAATCCTTGGTTGTCTTACCAGGAGCACTCTTCTTTTTGTCCATCCTTTGTTGATTACGTAATTTTTCTAATTGTTTTCTCTTCGAATAGTATGTCTGTTTTTGTTTTTTTCTTTTTTCATTTTTGTTCGGCATGTTGATTTTTCTTTCTGTTCAAAATTATAATCTGTTATGAATATAGAAAAAAATAAATATAGACCTCTACTAACATATAACACAGAAATTATAACCACTAAATAATGTAAACACTTGTTCAGTTTATAAGTAAAATTAAGGCATAGCAACAGTCTCTGAACAGAGTAGGAAATCATGTAGTGAGTGCTGTTTGTGACTTGATGGCAGTGCATTGGTGTGTCAACATTATAGACGTATTTGCTGAGAATAATATTTCAGGGTTAAGAATAGTACAGTAGTTTTCAGGCGGTGTTGGGGGTCATAGTGGAATTCATGTTTTTGACCCTAATCGCTAACACACTTCATTAAAACATTTATTCTCATATTAATTAAAAACATGAACAATCAATACTACAAAAAGAAAAATGTTTTATTATAAATTAAAATTTTATTCGTCAAACATTTCATAGTCCAATAAAACTTGCAACAAGACTTCATCCGGTATTTCATTTTCATCATAAACAACATTTTAATTTTCCAATTCAAAATCTTCTACCACTTCAACAAAAGCACTGTCAAAACTCTCATCCAAAAAATCTTCATTTCCAGTATCATTTTCCTCTGGAAAAAGTCTATCTTTCACTTCCTCTAATAAATCACTTGAAATGTTAAAATTCAAAGCAACGTTTTCTTGATGCTCTTCCATTGTATCAATAATATTATGTGGCTGGTCCTTCCAAAAAAATACAAAGACTTAATTATATCTTTTTCACAAATATATAATTAAAAACGACCTTTACCAATTTTATAAGTACATACATTACCATACTTTTAAACACATTAACTATACAAATTAATCTGCCACCTTCCTCTTTTTTGAAAACAGACTCACACTGTGATCCTAGAAACATAACACTATCCCTTGCAATTTATTTAAATAATTACTGCAGTCAAAGGGGGTCTTACTGTGAATTTTGTTTAAGGGTTTTCTGGACTGTAGAACTGTTGAAAGACTGTATAATGTATTTCTAGGGATGGATTTTTTGAGTTTAGCACAATAAACTGGTGTTTAAACTGTGTACAGACTGAAGGAGGAACTCACAGTGCAGAAATGTAAATTCACTAAAAAGAGTACTACTTGCCACAGAGACAGTTGCTTTTGCCTTTGAACAGCACACTCAGCATCTAAATTGCACAGCATGTACAAAATTTCATGCTAAGCATGAGCAATCATATCATAATAGACCTCTGCAAATGCATATAAAAGGGTGTAGAGAGATGGTACAAGCACAGATATAGAGAGATGGTGCTGACGAAAAATGAAATAACGCAGGCAGACAGTAAACTGTTACAGTCAGAGAATAGATGGTGCACTGCTGCAAGTAAAAGAACAGATGCAGCAGTTACAAAAAAAGAAGGTGTAGAGACACAGTGAGATGGTATGAGCAGAGAGATACATAGTGCAGGCAGAGACAGACATAGTACATTGCATGTAACATGATGGTCATGTGTCTAAGATCACACTGTGAGTCAAATTTGATTTTAAATTATTCTGGGTGAATAATTTGCTTAGTTGATGTGTTTCAAAATCATGTTTGGAAGACAATTAGGCTTCAGGATATGTAATGTTAGAGTATCCTAAGCAGCATATCTGTTAGGCCTCTTATTTGCTAAAAAAAGCTCTATGTTGTGCAATATAGATCCAGGGTGTGCTGTTGAAATGAAAAAGGAATGTTATTTCTAGCTTACATGTATATGGTCTGTTTTTTGCCAGTAGAGACGGTGAAATGGTATGAAAACAGACACAGATAATGCAAGCTGACTCAGACATGCTAGACACAGATGATAAAATAGTATAATAGAGAAAAAATACTAGAAACAGACACTGAAATGTTACATCAAGAGGCTACAAGAAGCACACAGAGGCGCAGATAGAGAAGACAGAGAGAAAACAGTACAACCAGAGAGTGCAAAACTACAGACACAGAGAGGGAAAATATTTATCATGGTATGACTGCATGACACACACCAACAGCCATATCATAATAGGCCTCTGCAAATACACAAGAACGGGTGCAGACAGATGGTACAGTCAGAGTTAGAGAGATAATGCAGATTTAGGAAGAAATAATGCACGCAGACAGTAAACTGTTACAAGCAGAGGATAGATAAAGCAGGGCTGCAAAGAATACAACGCAGCAGTCCCATAAAAACATGGTGCCGAGAGACAGTAAAATAGTATGAAAACATACATAAATAGTGCAAGCAGATACAGACAAGGTACACATATAAGATAAAATGGTACAACACAGAACAAATGGTGGAAACATTGAGAGAATTTTTTCATATTATTTTAAACTACACAAAAATAGATCCCCGTTACGAAGTAGCAACTCACCTTTAAAAATGGTTTTGAAGGTTCAGAACACTCTCAATTACACTCTAGATTCTTGGATTTGAGCAGCAACCTCTAAAAAAAATAAAAAAACACTAATTTTATTACCATGTTACACACATCTTTATTACACAGCATAGAGCCTTTTTGGCAAGTAAGAGGACTAACAGACATGCTACCTAAGATTCTCTAGCAGTACATATCATAAAGCCTAATTGACTTCAAGAAATGATTTTTAAACACATCAAGTAAGCAAATTATTCACTCAGATTCATTTAAACTCAAGCTTGACTCACAGTGTGATCTTAGACACATGACCAGGATGTTACATACAATCGTTATGATATGTACTGCTACAGAATCTTAGGCAGCATGTCAAAACAGGCCAACTATATATAAGCAAGATATAACATTCATTTCTCATTACATGTAACATGCTGGTCATGTGCCTAAGATCTCACTGTGAGTGAAGCTTGATTCACCCATCAGTATGATCTTAGACACATGATCAGGATGTTACATTTAAGCTACCAAGTCTTTGAAAAAACATGTACTTCCATATTTTTAAAAATTGTATGGTGCGTATTGGCCATGTATTTTGGAAATGATTTAGGTCTCTGCTTTGCTTTGTAGTGGACTATGAAATGGGCTGCGCTTTGTGTCAAAAATGATTTACTATGTAAAATGTTTTCTTGTAAAAAGTCATCACCCATCTAGTCATCATCTTAATATTAATATTAATATTTATTCACCCAGATCCATTTAAAATCAAGCTTGACTCACAGTGTGATCTAAGGCACATGAGCAGGATGTTACATGTAATCTACCTTGTCTGTCTCTGCAAGCAGTATGTGTGTCTCTGCTCATAATATTTCACTGTCTCTACTGGCCAAAAACAGCCCACCTATATATAAGCAACACATAACATGAATTTCTCATTACATGTAACATCCTGCTCCTGTGCCTAAGATCACACTGTGACTAAAGCTTGATTCACCCATCAGTGTGATCTTAGGCAGATGACTAGGATGTCACATGTAATCTACCATGTCTTTAAAAAACATGTACTTCCATATTATTAAAGACATCAACTAAGCATATTATTCACCCAGATTCATTTAAAATGAAGCTTGACTCACAGTGTCAGCTTAAACACATGAGCAGCATGTTACATGTAATTTACCATATTTGTCTCTGCAAGCAGTATGTGTGTCTCTGCTCATATTATTTCACTGTCTCTACAGACCAGAAACAGGCCACCTATATATAAGCAACACATAACATGAATTTCTCATTACATGTAACATCCTGTTCATGTGCCTAAGATCACACTGTGACTGAAGCTTGATTCACCCATCAGTGTGATCTTAGGCAGATGACCAGGATGTCACATGTAATCTACCATGTCTTTAAAAAACATGTACTTCCATATTATTAAAGACATCAACTAAGCATATTATTCACCCAGATTCATTTAAAATGAAGCTTGAGTCACAGTGTCATCTTAAACACATGAGCAGCATGTTACATGTAATTTACCATATTTGTCTCTGCAAGCAGTATGTGTGTCTCTGCTCATATTATTTCACTGTCTCTACAGACCAGAAACAGGCCACCTATATATAAGCAACACATAACATGAATTTCTCATTACATGTAACATCCTGCTCAGGTGCCTACGATCACACTGTGACTGAGGCTTGATTCACCCATTAGTGTGATCTTAGGCAGATGACCAGAATGTTACATGTAATCTACCATGTCTTTAAAAAACATGTACTTCTATATTTTTAAAGACATCAAGTAAACATATTATTCACCCAGATCCATTTAAAATCAAGCATAACTCACAGTGTCATCTTAAGCACATGACCAGCATGTTACATGTAATTTACCATCTCTGTCTCTGCAAGCAGTATGTCTGTCTCTGCTCATAATATTTCACTGTCTCTACCGGCCAAAAACAGCCCACCTATATATAAGCAACACATAACATTATTTTCTCATTACATGTAACATCCTGCTCATGTGCCTAAGATCTAACTGTGACTGAAGCTTGATTCACCCATCAGTGTGATGTTAGGCAGTTGACCAGGATGTCACATGTAATCTACCATGTCTTTAAAAAACATGTACTTCCATATTTTTAAAGACATCAAGTAAGCATATTATTCACCCAGATCCATTTAAAATCAAGCTTAACTCACAGTGTCATCTTAAACACATGACCAACATGTTACATGTAATTTACCATCTCTGTCTCTGCAAGCAGTATGTGTGTCTCTGCTCATAATATTTCACTGTCTCTACTGGCCAAAAACAGCCCACCTATATATAAGCAACACATAACATTAATTTCTCATTACATGTAATATCCTGCTCATGTGCCTAAGCTCACACTGTGACTGAAGCTTGATTCACCCATTAGTGTGATCTTAGGCAGATTACCAGAATGTTACATGTAATCTACCATGTCTTTAAAAAACATGTACTTCCATATTTTTAAAGACATCAAGTAAGCATATTATTCACCCAGATCCATTTAAAATAAAGCTTGACTCACAGTGTCATCTTAAACACATGACCAGCACGTTACATGTAATTTACCATCTCTGTCTCTGCAAGCAGTATGTGTGTCTCTGCTCATAATATTTCACTGTCTCTACTGGCCAAAAACAGCCCACCTATATATAAGCAACACATAACATTAATTTCTCATTACATGTAACATCCTGCTCATGTGCCAAAGATCACACTGTGACTGAAGCTCGATTCACCCATCAGTGTGATGTTAGGCAGATGACCAGGATGTCACATGTAATCTACCATGTCTTTAAAAAACATGTACTTTCATATTTTTAGAGACATCAACCAAGCATATTATTCACCCAGATTGTTTTAAAATGAAGCTTGAGTCACAGTGTCATCTTAAACACATGAGCACCATGTTACATGTAATTTACCATATCTGTCTCTGCAAGCAGTATGCGTGTCTCTGCTCATATTATTTCACTGTCTCTACAGACCAAAAACAGGCCACCTATATATGAGCAACACATAACATTAATTTCTCATTACATGTAATATCCTGCTCATGTGCCTAAGCTCACACTGTGACTGAAGCTTGATTCACCCATTAGTGTGATGTTAGGTAGATGACCAGAATGTTACATAAAATTTACCATGTCTTTAAAAAACATGTACTTCCATATTTTTAAAGACATCAACAAAGCATATTATTCACCCAGATTCATTTAAAATGAAGCTTGACTCACAGTGTCATCTTAAACACATGACCAGCATGTTACATGTAATTTACCATCTCTGTCTCTGCAAGCAGTATGTGTGTCTCTGCTCATAATATTTCACTGTCTCTACTGGCCAAAAACAGCCCACCTATATATCAGCAACACATAACATGAATTTCTCATTACATGTAACATCCTGCTCATGTGCCTACACTGTGACTGAAACTTGATATGCCCATTAGTGTGATCTTAGGCAGATGACCAGAATGTTACATGTAATCTACCATGTCTTTAAAAAACATGTACTTCCATATTTTTAAAGACATCAAGTAAGCATATTATTCACCCAGATCCATTTAAAATCAAGCTTGACTCACAGTGTCATCTTAAACACATGAGCAGTATATTACATGTAATTTACCATCTCTGTCTCTGCAAGCAGTATGTGTGTCTCTGCTCATAATATTTCACTGTCTCTACTGGCCAAAAACAGCCCACCTATATATAAGCAACACATAACATTAATTTCTCATTACATGTAACATCCTGCTCATGTGCCAAAGATCACACTGTGACTGAAGCTCGATTCACCCATCAGTGTGATGTTAGGCAGATGACCAGGATGTCACATGTAATCTACCATGTCTTTAAAAACATGTACTTTCATATTTTTAAAGACATCAACCAAGCATATTATTCACCCAGATTCATTTAAAATTAAGCTTGAGTCACAGTGTCATCTTAAACACATGAGCACCATGTTACATGTAATTTACCATATCTGTCTCTGCAAGCAGTATGCGTGTCTCTGCTCATATTATTTCACTGTCTCTACAGACCAAAAACAGGCCTCCTATATATAAGCAACACATAACATGAATTTCTCATTACATGTAACATCCTGCTCATGTGCCTTAGATCACACTGTGACTGAAGCTTGAGTCACCCATCAGTGTGGTCTTAGGCAGATGACCAGAATGTTACATGTAATCTACCATGTCTTTAAAAAACATGTACTTCCATATTTTTAAAGACATCAAGTAAGCATAGTATTCTCCCAGTTCCATTTAAAATGATGCTTGACTCACAGTGTCATCTTAAAGACATGACCAGCATGTTACATGTAATTTACCATCTCTGTCTCTGCAAGCAGTATGTCTGTCTCTGCTCATATTATTTCACTGTCTCTACTGGCCAAAAACAGCCCACCTATATATAAGCAACACATAACATTAATTTCTCATTACATGTAATATCCTGCTCATGTGCCTAAGCTCACATTGTGACTGAAGCTTGATTCACCCATTAGTGTGATCTTAGGCAGATTACCAGAATGTTACATGTAATCTACCATGTCTTTAAAAAACATGTACTTCCATATTTTTAAAGACATCAGCTAAGCATATTATTCACCCAGATCCATTTAAAATAAAGCTTGACTCACAGTGTCATCTTAAACACATGACCAGCACGTTACATGTAATTTACCATCTATGTCTCTGCAAGCAGTATGTGTGTCTCTGCTCATAATATTTCACTGTCTCTACTGGCCAAAAACAGCCCACCTATATATAAGCAACACATAACATTAATTTCTCATTACATGTAACATCCTGCTCATGTGCCAAAGATCACACTGTGACTGAAGCTCGATTCACCCATCAGTGTGATGTTAGGCAGATGACCAGGATGTCACATGTAATCTACCATGTCTTTAAAAAACATGTACTTCCATATTTTTAAAGACATCAGCTAAGCATATTATTCACCCAGATTCATTTAAAATGAAGCTTGACTCACAGTGTCATCTTAAACACATGAGCAGCATGTTACATGTAATTTACCATATCTGTCTCTGCAAGCAGTATGTGTGTCTCTGTTCATATTATTTCACTGTCTCTACAGACCAAAAACAGGCCACCTATATATACGCAACACATAACATTAATTTCTCATTACATGTAACATCCTGCTCATGTGCCTAAGATCACACTGTGACTGAAGCTTGAGTCACCCATCAGTGTGATCTTAGGCAGATGACCAGAATGTTACATGTAATCTACCATGTCTTTAAAAAACATGTACTTCCATATTTTTAAAGACATCAAGTAAGCATATTATTCACCCAGATCCATTTAAAATCAAGCTTGACTCACAGTGTCATCTTAAACACATGAGCAGGATATTACATGTAATTTACCATCTCTGTCTCTGCAAGCAGTATGTGTGTCTCTGCTCATAATATTTCACTGTCTCTACTGGCCAAAAACAGCCCACCTATATATCAGCAACACATAACATTAATTTCTCATTACATGTAACATCCTGCTCATGTGCCTAAGATCACACTGTGACTGAAGCTTGATTCACCCATTAGTGTGATCTTAGGCAGATGACCAGAATGTTGCATGTAATCTACCATGTCTTTAAAAAACATGTACTTCCATATTTTTAAAGACATCAAGTAAGCATATTATTCACCCAGATCCATTTAAAATCAAGCATGACTCACAGTGTCATCCTAAACACATGAGCAGCATGTTACATGTAATTTACCATCTCTGTCTGTGCAAGCAGTATGTGTGTCTCTGTTCATATTATTTCACTGTCTTTACAGACCAAAAACAGGCCAGCTATATATACGCAACACATAACATTAATTTCTCATTACATGTAACATCCTGCTCATGTGCCTAAGATCACACTGTGACTGAAGCTTGAGTCACCCATCAGTGTGATCTTAGGCAGATGACCAGAATGTTACATGTAATCTACCATGTCTTTAAAAAACATGTACTTCCATATTTTTAAAGACATCAAGTAAGCATATTATTCTCCCAGTTCCATTTAAAATGATGCTTGACTCACAGTGTCATCTTAAACACATGACCAGCATATTACATGTAATTTACCATCTCTGTCTCTGCAAGCAGTATGTGTGTCTCTGCTCATAATATTTCACTGTCTCTACTGGCCAAAAACAGCCCACCTATATATAAGCAACACATAACATTAATTTCTCATTACATGTAACATCCTGCTCATGTGCCAAAGATCACACTGTGACTGAAGCTCGATTCACCCATCAGTGTGATGTTAGGCAGATGACCAGGATGTCACATGTAATCTACCATGTCTTTAAAAAACATGTACTTTCATATTTTTAAAGACATCAACCAAGCATATTATTCACCCAGATTCATTTAAAATGAAGCTTGAGTCACAGTGTCATCTTAAACACATGAGCACCATGTTACATGTAATTTACCATATCTGTCTCTGCAAGCAGTATGCGTGTCTCTGCTCATATTATTTCACTGTCTCTACAGACCAAAAACAGGCCACCTATATATAAGCAACACATAACATGAATTTCTCATTACATATAACATCCTGCTCATGTGCCTAAGATTATACTGTGACTGAAGCTTGATTCACCCATCAGTGTGATCCTAGGCAGATGACCAGGATGTCACATGTAATCTACCATGTCTTTAAAAAACATGTACTTCCATATTTTTAAAGACATCAACTAAGCATATTATTCACCCAGATTCATTTAAAATGAAGCTTGACTCACAGTGTCACCTTAAACACATGAGTAGCATATTACATGTAATTTACCATATCTGTCTCTGCAAGCAGTATGTGTGTCTCTGCTCATAATATTTCACTGTGTCTACTGGCCAAAAACAGCCCACCTATATATAAGCAACACATAACATTAATTTCTCATTACATGTAACATCCTGCTCATGTGCCTAAGATCACACTGTGACTGAAGCTTGATTCACCCATCAGTGTGATCTTAGGCAGATGACCAGAAAGTTACATGTAATCTACCATGTCTTTAAAAAACATGTACTTCCATATTTTTAAATACATCAACTAAGCATATTATTCACACAGATTCATTTAAAATGAAGCATGACTCACAGTGGCATCTTAAACATATGAGCAGCATGTTACATGTAATTTACCATCTCTGTCTCTGCAAGCAGTATGTGTGTCTCTGTTCAAATTACTTAACTGTCTCTACAGACCAAAAGCAGGCCACCTATATATAAGCAACACATAACATTAATTTCTCATTACATGTAACATCCTGCTCATGTGCCTAAGATCACACTGTGACTGAAGCTTGATTCACCCATCAGTGTGATGTTAGGCAGATGACCAGGATGTCACATGTAATCTACCATGTCTTTAAAAACATGTGCTTTCATATTTTTAAAGACATCAACCAAGCATATTATTCACCCAGATTCATTTAAAATGAAGCTTGAGTCACAGTGTCATCTTAAACACATGAGCACCATGTTACATGTAATTTACCATATCTGTCTCTGCAAGCAGTATGCGTGTCTCTGCTCATAATATTTCACTGTCTCTACTGGCCAAAAACAGGCCACCTATATATCAGCAACACATAACATGAATTTCTCATTACATGTAACATCCTGCTCATGTGCCTACGATCACACTGTGACTGAAGCTTGATATGCCCATTAGTGTGATCTTAGGCAGATGACCAGAATGTTACATGTAATCTACCATGTCTTTAAAAAACATGTACTTCCATATTTTTAAAGACATCAAGTAAGCATATTATTCACCCACATCCATTTAATATCAAGCTCGACTCACAGTGTCATCTTAAACACATGAGCAGCATATTACATGTAATTTACCATCTCTGTCTCTGCAAGCAGTATGTGTGTCTCTGCTCATAATATTTCACTGTCTCTACTGGCCAAAAACAGCCCACCTATATATAAGCAACACATAACATTAATTTCTCATTACATGTAACATCCTGCTCATGTGCCAAAGATCACACTGTGACTGAAGCTCGATTCACCCATCAGTGTGATGTTAGGCAGATGACCAGGATGTCACATGTAATCTACCATGTCTTTAAAAAACATGTACTTTCATATTTTTAAAGACATCAACCAAGCATAATATTCACCCAGATTCATTTAAAATGAAGCTTGAGTCACAGTGTCATCTTAAACACATGAGCACTGTGGAAAAGTAAATTTTGCCATGTTCTGTGTCCCTACGTGTCATCCATCATATGTTATGTGTGCATGATTAAATATGCATATGCATTCCCCATGTTCGATTAATGACGCAATTATAGTTGTGTCCATCTCTAATATGCCAGTTTCTAGTCCTCGTGAATACTACGAATATCAGGCCTATGTAAAGTTACGTTGCCACGTTTCTCAGTGTGCACGTTATTCCATTATAAAGTCCCCGTTTCTAGGCCTCAAAAGGGCCCGGACATCAGATTCAGCTCCTGTCTCCTAAAGCCTCGCTGAGGAGCGATACAGCCCCCACCTGTATCCTCGACCCTTCACTTACTTCCTGCCTCACAGTGCCCGGTTCAGCCTGGCTCTGCCTCTGAGTCTGCCAAAAGTATGTTATAGTTCCAGTTATCAGTTCAGTCCTCCTTCTCTGCATTCCTAAGCTACTGAATCGCATCAATAGTTCCGTCATTGTCTAGCCTTCACGTCTCCACGTTAGAGAAATACTGCATTTAATGGTCATTTAATATTCTTCATCACGCACTACATGTAGAATAATGCATGGTCCAGTCTTAGAATCAAGTTAGCTTTTCCCCTCCTGACTTCTAGTTTATATCAACATGTTCTCTAAACATCAGATACTAGATACTGTTTAGGTACATGTCGCCCTGACTCTCCAGACTTCAGTCTCTGCTCCTAGCACAGAGTTCATAGCCCCCAGCTTCTCCTAGTGATACGTCATTGCTAGTTTGCGCGCACCATCAGGTTAGAGGTCCCGGCTCCTCAGGTAGCCCCCTCCATGGTTTCCGCCCCATTCATGACATATTCTGTTACGTTTGCATCACATGTCTATGTATACGCCCAGTTACACCTACTTTCGCCCCTATCTTTCGCGACTGCTACGCGTCACGCCTTCTGCTCCACCCACTGCTACGCCTACTGCAATGTAATGCTATGTGTTTGCGTTATGTATATATGCTCATGTACTGTTATTAAAAGGTTATTCCTTCCTAGCGCGCTCATCCCAGACCCAGCCCCAGCAGCTGCTGGGCCCTGTCATCCTATTCCTATGCAGGTTGTCCTGTTCCTGTCCTTATGCTGTATTAAACCTGCAAAACTCCTACTACCTCGAATCTTGACTCTTATTTATTGAGCTATCTGTTATGATATATGTCTAGTCAAAAATAGGGTATTATTTATTTATTTACCACATAATGGCGCCCGAATAGGGACTTGCCCTTTCCCCACGCGTCGGTGAAGCCACGCCGACCCCCTGACCCTCTGCAGTCGTGACGGAACTCTTCTGTGCACCGGCAGATATTTCTGCTTCAAGTATCCCTCAGGCCCACGGAGGAGACGGAGGAGGCGGTCCAGCATCCAAACGAGACGGTGGAGGAACGCGGCGAGTCCCGACCAGAGCCCAAGCCGAGAGTCCAAGGTCCGAGGTATCCGGAGGCCCACCCGTAACTGAAGTCCGAAGTTCATCGTCCGTCGTCGTAGCAGTCCAGTCCGATCCGAGGCCTTCCGTTCTTGCTGCCCGGTGAGTACCATTACTGGGGTAGTATCTAGACAGGGTCAATCTAAATTGACTCTGGTCCGTGGGTTGGTGGTACACAGACTCACAAACGAAGTGTTCATCTAGGTGGATACGGGTCTTGATGCGTCCCTTTACGGGACCGGTATGTTCCGTACTGTTTCAGCAGTGCATCCAGTAACTCTAGTCTGTTCCGTTCTCGAGAAATTCTTGTGTTTCTGTTCTCAGTATTCCAGGTAATATTCTGTCCGAACTGTTATGTTATGATGTTGTTCAATGTATTTCCAATGTCGTGGTATGCCTGAATTGTTCTCCAAATTGTTATTGTTTCTCGTGTATTGTATTGTGTTCCGATTCAAGTTTACAATGTCTCTCTTTTCGAGATTACGTCAGCTAAAAACCAGAAAGGGTCTGCTGGAAGCAGCAGTTCCAGTTCCGCCTAGGGACAGTCCAGGTCATTTTATGTATCAGAAGCATGGCATAAGCGCCATATTGTATCTAGATTTATGGGTAGAGTATACCAAACAGTTAGAAGAAAAGTATAGATGGCCCGTATCGGGTACATGGGATGCCGAGTGCATCATGCGAGTAGAAGAGGCATTATGGAAAAAGAAAGCCAGACAATCACAGAAAGATGCCATCGAGTTATGGCGCAAAGAAGCTCATAAAAGAACTGAAAAAGAAATCAGAAAGTCAGAATTAAGTAGAGAATCCTTAGAACGAGCACAAGAAAAAGAACTAATCGAGATAGGTGAACAAGTCAAAGCCGAACAGTCAGACAGACAGAGGCATGCCCTTATTAGGGGTATGTATCCTCTCCTTGCCGAGGGCTTGCCAAAAGCGACCCCAGAGGCATCCAGTAATTTCCCGCCACCATTAGTTCCGACCAAGCTACGTCACAAACAGACCCCAGCTGATATTTTTATTTCGTCCTATTTGGACGACACAGTCCCAGAATATGCAAATCCTGTTCGCGCTCCGCCAGTCCCTGTAAATCAGGCACTTCCCGCTCCTCCAGACACCGGAGTACCTGTTACGGTACCCCCGGTCCAGCCCGCCATACAAGTCCAGCCTGCATTTCCATTTCCCACTCTGCCAGGACGAAGAGCCTCAGTAGACGACTCTAGTTTAGGGGCCGCAGGGGGAGGTACTCCTCAAACCCCGCCGCCACACAAGCGTCTAACGACAGCCGAATTACATGCACAAGCGTCACAGCGTACGCCCAGACATCAGACTGTAGCAGAAATAAGAAAATCCCTTGCCGAATGCGGCTATGATCCAGTCCCAGGCGAGGATAATATGGTTTTATATTCATTCCGCGTAAGAAAGGTGGCCGAGTATCTAGTCACCTTACCGAATATGAAAGAAGATCTAGACAGAATATATCGTTTCATCCGTACAGGGGATGATCCAGAAAGTATTAGCGAGGCCATGTCTCAAAGGAAAGCCGAGATCCAGCTCATGATATTAAAGTTTCTGATCAATTGTCTAATAAGAGAACAAGATTACCCGTCTAAAGATCCGGCCGAAATGAAAATCCTGACAAGGTGGAGTGATAATATAGCCGAGGGTAAGCACAAGACCGTCGGTGCTGTGGAAAGTATGTACAAGAAAATCCGTAGAGAAATAATAAAGATACACGAACAACGTAAAGCAGCACAAGTAAGCGAGAAAGAAAGTAACTCTGATACTGAAGAGGTAGAGGACGAGAATCCCGCCAGAATAGCGTATGTAGGAAAATCTAGATTTCCAGATCGCCATTTACGCCTAGAACACAAGTCTATTTTTCATTCTCCAGCACCAGAACAAGGTTCACTAGAACAAGTGTTTCAAGCTACCGATCACATTCTGAAATTACGAATCGGTTACAGTGAGTTAAGTACTATGCATGAACAAGAACTAGCCCGATCAGCAGTCCGATGGATTACTGATTCTACCACTTTTCCAGACGAAATAGTGGCACAAATGTTTCTGAAAATGCCCCCAGCCGAACAACGACTGGCGGGTATGTATATGATTCAGCACCTCATTACTTTGTATGAGGGTCAACACTCTGATCCAGGCCCGTTACATGATGTCCTGAACGAGTTACTCCAGTATAGATGGAAAGGTCTAGGTACCGATTTAATTAGTGTCATTCTAGAACAGCGTCACAAATATAGAACGTTTCTGAACCCGCATTTTGTTCATGCCTCACCCCCAGAAAGTAAACCATTTTACATGGAGAGACAGAATCCGTTACGAGAAGTCCACCCAGTCAAAGGAACGGGTGGCGAAATGCAGCGAGTGTTTGTATACACTCCAATAACAAAGATGGAACTCCTCGAGATGAAGAAATTAATTCCCTGTCATGACAAAGATCCAGCAGGGTTCCATAGAGAACTAAAAGACATGCTCTGTATGGGAGAATACACATACCCAGATATAATTAAAATGTTAAAGGTTCTGCTGCCCGCAGGGGTGTATGAAAAGCTCAAGGAAAAAGAATGGGAGGTGGGGGAGAAAAAGATCGATTGGGCAGTTCTAGAAGCTGAAGATAAGGCACGAGTACCAGGTACCGGCCTTGGAGATAAATGTAAAGAATTACCAGAATTATTGATACAAGTTTTACCCAGATTATTGACAACTAGAAAAGAAGACTGGGATGCAATCTCAGCCTGTAAACAAAAGCAAGAAGAAGATATTAGTGATTTTTATTCTAGATTTGAAAAATGTTTTAGCATCAACAGTGGCCTCAAGACAAGTAGTGAGTCATACCCTCACCTTTTTGTTACTAAATTAGTCGAGAATTCAAGCCCACAAATTAAAAATCGAGTTTTGAAAGTCGAAAGTACCTGGCAAGCTAATACCCCGTCCCAGATGTTGCAGATGCTTCAGTACCACCAGAATAGAATCAGAGAAGAACAAGAACACGAAAGAAAACGTATGAAAGACACGAAGATGAAAGTACTAGTTGCACAATCTGTTCCTCAAGACAGTCAGAAGAGGGGTCCAAATCAAGCCAGTCATCCTGCAGCTCCCGTTAAAGGGAACTGCAATTATTGTAAACAGCCAGGTCATTTTATAAACGAGTGTGCAGTTCTGAAACACAACATAGCTACTGGTAAGACTAAAGAAAGACCACGTCCGCCTAGACAAGAACAAGTTTCACAGATTCCTCAGCCACAGAATGCACCACAGACAGTTACCGCACCGCAGCCTATTGCTGCAACACAGCACGTCACACAGCAGATGTACCAGTATGCACAGTCTGAGTATCCAGAGTACCAACAGTATTCATGAAACAGCCTAGAGAGGGAGGTAGGCTTGCCTCTCATCGAGATACCTGTAGATCAAGAAGGTCCCTATGTTCACAGTCAAGTATTAGGGAAAGACAGAAAGTTTTTGATTGATACAGGGGCAAGTAGGACCACAATTAGTCACGCCGAAGTTCCAGGGGCTCCGCTCTCAGGCTCAAGAAATGTTTCCCTTGGATTTTCAGGAAAACCCATTGTAAATGAGATTTCAAAGCCAGTTACTCTAGAAGTAGGTCCATTGTCCCGCACTACTGATCTGTTACTTACTAAGTCATGTCCAGAAAACTTATTAGGCATTAAGACACTGAAAGAGTTGGGTGCAGTTATATGCTGTTCCCCAGAGGGAATACGATTGTTCCTACGTGACTTTAAGGGTCTCTATGTATTACGAGATTTTGATTCAAGACTGTCTAATGTTCCGCAGCACTTATGGGCGCAAGGTCCAACTGATGTAGGTTACATGCAAATCACACCCTATCGTGTGACTCTCAAGCCAGGTGTAGTGTTACCACGAATCAGACAGTACAGATTGCCACCTGAGGCTGTAGCAGCCTTATCCAAAATTATTGACGAGCTCATGGCTCAAGGAGTGGTTGTAGAAACTGACTCCAATGTATGTAATTCTCCGATCATTCCAGTCATGAAACGTACTGATCCAAATGCACCCCCAGTATATCGATTAGTGATTGACCTACGAGAGCTTAATAAATGTATTATTCCTCAGTACCCAGTTGTCCCAGACATCTCTTCCCTATTAACGGCCATTGATTCCGAAGCCACGTTCTTCACTGTCATAGACCTCAAGAACGCATTTTTCAGTGTCCCTATTCATCCAGACAGCCAGTTCCTTTTCGGATTTTGTTTAAATGGAAGGAGCTATATGTTCACACGCGCTCCTCAAGGTTTCACAGAAAGTCCTAGTATTTACAGTCAAGCACTCAAGAGACAACTAGACAACATTCACATGCCAACTGACACTGCCCTGCTCCAGTATGTCGATGATCTACTGATCACAGCCCGTTCTGAACGTGCTTGCGAGCGAGCATCCCTTACAGTTTTGTATTTCCTAGCCGAGATGGGGCACAAGGTGTCCCCTTCTAAGCTTCAATTCTGTGTCCAGCAAGTGGTATACTTAGGACACTTGCTGTCCAAGAGGGGTAGGCAGTTGACACCAGACCGTATCCAGTTAATAGCGAGTCTTCCTCAGCCCAAGACCCAGAAGGAGGTACGTGCTTTTATCGGCCTTACTTCTTACTGCCGACAATGGATTCCTCAGTATGCATTTCTAGCCAAGCCACTGATACAGTTAACGACACAGGAGGCAGCCGTTTCGACTGTCCTCCCTTGGACATCTGAACATACACTTAGTTTCAATGAGTTAAAGAAAGCTCTATGCCAAGCTCCAGTTCTAGCGACACCGAACTACAGTAAGCCTTTTACACTTTTCGTCACTGAACGCGAAGGTACAGCATTATCTGTTCTCACACAAGATCAAGCAGGACAATACAAGCCCTGTGCTTATTTTTCAAGCACATTAGATCCTGTAGCCCAGGCTCTGCCTGCGTGCCTCAAGTCAGTTGCAGCCACAGCACTAGCTATCAGACAAAGTGATTCCATAGTCTTAGGACACTCCTTGACAGTACAAGTTCCACATTCCGTGGAAGTTCTTTTAAACCGAACACAAACTCAGCACTTGACAATTGCACGTTTAACAGGTTATGAATTGACACTGTTCCAGCCACACATAGAAATCAGACGCTGCAACGTTTTAAATCCTGCTACACTGTTACCATCAGTTAATTCAAATCCAGCCACACATGATTGCGTGGAAGTAGTTAACATTACGACAAAGCCAAGACAAGATCTGACAGATATTCCGTTACCAGACCCCGACCTGACACTTTATGTGGATGGTTCATGTATGAGAACAAGTACAGGAGAACTAGTCGCTGCGTATGCAGTGACTACTGACACTGAAGTTATTGAAACACACCGTATTGATACCCTGTCCGCTCAAGCAGCAGAGCTAGTTGCTCTGACACAAGCCTGTATACATGCCAAGAACCTGAAAGTTAATGTTTACACAGATTCACGTTATGCATTCGGAGTTGTACACGACTTCGGAGTGCTCTGGCAGGAGAGAGGTTTCATGACTTCTCATGGAACCAAGATTCAGCATGGTCTCCTTATTCAAGCTCTGTTAGATGCCATACATTTGCCGACATCTATCGCTATCATGAAGTGCAAAGCACATACGAAAGTTACTGACATTATTTCTCAAGGTAATGATCTAGCAGATCGCACAGCCAAGCTCACAGCACAGACTCTAGACATTCCAGTTAACATGACACATACTCCAGATCCGACTACATGCATGACAGTTAAGGACCCTACACAAGATGTCATAGATATCCAGTTACATGCTACTCCCGAAGAAATCAAGAAATGGTCCGAACAAGGAGGGGTCCAGACAGATCAAGGATGGTTAACAAAGGGTAGAGCCACATGGTTTCTCCCCGACTCTATGGTTCAAGTCATTATCAATACCGCACATAGTCCAGCACATTTAGGAGAAAAAGCTATGTTAGACAGTATCCAGAACATTTGGTTCAACAAGCATTTACGAGCTGCAGCCAAGCAGAAAGTCCGTACCTGTATGATATGTTGTCAGTTTAATCCAGGTAAAAGTGTCCCGGTAGAACAAGGTGGATTCCAGCCCCCTGACCACCCTTTTGAAGTCCTCCAAATGGATTATATTCAGATGGAGCGATGTCGAGGTTTCAAGTATGTTCTTGTAGTTGTATGCGCTTTGTCCAGGTGGACAGAAGCATATCCAGTCCCAGATTACACAGCCGCGACCACTGCCAAGCAGTTGGTTCGTGAGTTTTTCCCTCGTTATGGACTCCCTAGAGTCGTATATTCTGACAACGGCCAGCCATTCTCATCTGAACTCATGAAGCATGTTTCCCTGTTGTTAGGGTACCAGTGGAAGTTTCATTGTGTACGCCATCCTGAAGCAGCCGGTCTTGTAGAGAGACATAATCAGACCCTGAAAATCCGAATCGCCAAAGTATGTAAAGAGAAAGGTGTGGACTGGCTGGTAGCTCTACCAGTCGCTTTATTTTATATGCGCATGGTCGCACATTCCAGATCAGGTCTGTCCCCGTATGAGGTCGTTTTCGGCCGCCCCCCTAACATGTGGGGTACTCCTAGACCCCGAAGTATTACCGATGTTTCAAGTAATATGCTGACAGATTACCTAGCTTCCTTGATGTCTGCCCTCAACTCATGTCGTTCACAGGTTGCTGCCGCATTTCCAGACAATACCGAGGTGGCACCGCATGAAATCGTTCCAGGATCCATGGTGATGGTCCGCAACTTTGACAGATCAAGTCCGCTGGAGCCTCGTTGGAAAGAGCCCCGACAGGTCCTCCTCACCACCCGTACAGCCGTGAAGTTGGAAGGACGCAAAGGCTGGGTGCACCTTTCTCATGTCAAACTTTTTAATGGACTGAAACCCGTCTTAAAGAACATTTCCCAGGATTTGAAGGATTGCCAAAATATTGTTCTCAAGGACTGTCCCGCAAAAGACATTGCTACAACCCCTCCCCTGTTAGAGAAAACTCCGCAACAGGAGTACAAGCTAAAACTCCGGTCTAGTAAAATAAGTCAGTCAGTTTGATTGTCTAAGTCCTCCCCTAGGTGAAACGGTTAGACTGTTTCTGACATGTATAAAATAGACCCCCATAGTGAGAGAGTTAGTCAAAACTCAATTCGATGTATCGTTTTTCTATGTTTCATATTGTTTCTCAGCATTATGATTTCCTGCACCAGTTATGCATTTTTCTTGTATTTCCCAGTTCTTCATGTAAATATGTCTGCTAATGCTACAGTAGAGCACACGTTTAGTGATCTGCCTCCTCATGAACTCTCTTACCGCCTCGCTATGCGAAATAACTCATTCATCCGCATGTTACATTACTCACACCAGTCCAGCAATGCCACTAATTGTTGGGTGTGTGGTCGACTCCCCCCTTTCCAGATACCGAAGGGAGTCCTGCCACTTTTTCCTTATCCATTTTCACATAATGGTTCGTGTGGAGCATGGTCCACGTTAACGTCATCCTCAACAGATATGTCTTTTCTTAACAGTACATGTTTTCCAGACAAGCAAGGTCTCCCCCACAGAACAGGTTTAGATCTAGAAAATGAAGTTTACAATTTAGGAAACTATTCTTCGAATTTCATGGTCTTGAATGTTCAGTCTGATACTACTCCAGACTTACCTGCTATTTCAGTACTGCCAGTCAAAGGTGAATTATGTGTCCGAAATTATGGTTCCGTACATGTAGGACATAGTGATTGTACTACTATTGTCAAGTATAGTGACAGTGGGAAATCCATTTTCAAAGCTTCCCGTCATTCTTATTTTATTTGTGGTCAAACTGCATATGTTCGTCTGCCCCTTGATTGGGAGGGAACCTGTTACATTGCCTTCCTACTGCCACCCGTTTTTCTAGCCCCACCTGATTATCATAGGAATACACATCTAGTACACATTAGACATAAAAGGGAGTCCCCAATTGTCGATTATACTGAAACTGCTCTAGAACAGTATACAGATTTCAACAGAGGTTTCTTCTTCTTTATAGGACCTATCCAGAATAGTAAACTGATCCGTAGGTTAACCAGAACCCTCGAAGCTGTAGTAAATGAGACTGCCTCTGCTCTAGGTAACTTAACTGAAGAGCAATCTGCTATGAGATTTGTCGTTTTACAGAATCGTCTCGTCCTTGACGTCATACTGGCCGATAGGGGCGGGGCCTGTAGAGTCATCGGATCTAGTTGCTGCATTTTCATTCCAAATAACGCGCCGTCTGTTTATTCAGCTATAACCAGACTCCATAAAATTGCCCATCTGATACACCAAGATCCAGGCACCTGGACATGGTCCGGTTGGTTCTGGAATATAATTTCCGCATGGGGATGGAAAATATTGTCCTTTCTAGGTATTGCAGTAGCGATCATATTTAGCTGCTGCCTCTGTATACAATGTGGCCCTGCGATTTGCGGCATTTGTGCTACCTCTTGTATTCCTAGTCCCAAGCCCCGTTCTAAATCCCGTTCCAGGATAATTCGAGACGAGCAAATGATACTGTATGAAATGATAGATGGTATCATGAATATTGATGTTTCCTGATGGAAACGTAGTGACAAGGAGGGAATGTGGAAAAGTAAATTTTGCCATGTTCTGTGTCCCTACGTGTCATCCATCATATGTTATGTGTGCATGATTAAATATGCATATGCATTCCCCATGTTCGATTAATGACGCAATTATAGTTGTGTCCATCTCTAATATGCCAGTTTCTAGTCCTCGTGAATACTACGAATATCAGGCCTATGTAAAGTTACGTTGCCACGTTTCTCAGTGTGCACGTTATTCCATTATAAAGTCCCCGTTTCTAGGCCTCAAAAGGGCCCGGACATCAGATTCAGCTCCTGTCTCCTAAAGCCTCGCTGAGGAGCGATACAGCCCCCACCTGTATCCTCGACCCTTCACTTACTTCCTGCCTCACAGTGCCCGGTTCAGCCTGGCTCTGCCTCTGAGTCTGCCAAAAGTATGTTATAGTTCCAGTTATCAGTTCAGTCCTCCTTCTCTGCATTCCTAAGCTACTGAATCGCATCAATAGTTCCGTCATTGTCTAGCCTTCACGTCTCCACGTTAGAGAAATACTGCATTTAATGGTCATTTAATATTCTTCATCACGCACTACATGTAGAATAATGCATGGTCCAGTCTTAGAATCAAGTTAGCTTTTCCCCTCCTGACTTCTAGTTTATATCAACATGTTCTCTAAACATCAGATACTAGATACTGTTTAGGTACATGTCGCCCTGACTCTCCAGACTTCAGTCTCTGCTCCTAGCACAGAGTTCATAGCCCCCAGCTTCTCCTAGTGATACGTCATTGCTAGTTTGCGCGCACCATCAGGTTAGAGGTCCCGGCTCCTCAGGTAGCCCCCTCCATGGTTTCCGCCCCATTCATGACATATTCTGTTACGTTTGCATCACATGTCTATGTATACGCCCAGTTACACCTACTTTCGCCCCTATCTTTCGCGACTGCTACGCGTCACGCCTTCTGCTCCACCCACTGCTACGCCTACTGCAATGTAATGCTATGTGTTTGCGTTATGTATATATGCTCATGTACTGTTATTAAAAGGTTATTCCTTCCTAGCGCGCTCATCCCAGACCCAGCCCCAGCAGCTGCTGGGCCCTGTCATCCTATTCCTATGCAGGTTGTCCTGTTCCTGTCCTTATGCTGTATTAAACCTGCAAAACTCCTACTACCTCGAATCTTGACTCTTATTTATTGAGCTATCTGTTATGATATATGTCTAGTCAAAAATAGGGTATTATTTATTTATTTACCACAGCACCATGTTACATGTAATTTACCATATCTGTCTCTGCAAGCAGTATGCGTGTCTCTGCTCATATTATTTCACTGTCTCTACAGACCAAAAACAGGCCACCTATATATAAGCAACACATAACATGAATTTCTCATTACATGTAACATCCTGCTCATGTGCCTGAGATCACACTGTGACTGAAGCTTGAGTCACCCATCAGTGTGATCTTAGGCAGATGACCAGAATGTTACATGTAATCTACCATGTCTTTAAAAAACATGTACTTTCATATTTTTAGAGACATCAAGTAAGCATATTATTCTCCCAGTTCCATTTAAAATGAATTGTGACTCACAGTGTCATCTTAAAGACATGACCAGCATGTTACATGTAATTTACCATCTCTGTCTCTGCAAGCAGTATGTGTATCTCTGCTCATAATATTTCACTGTCTCTACTGGCCAAAAACAGCCCACCTATATATAAGCAACACATAACATTAATTTCTCATTACATGTAATATCCTGCTCATGTGCCTAAGCTCACACTGTGACTGAAGCTTGATTCACCCATTAGTGTGATCTTAGGCAGATTACCAGAATGTTACATGTAATCTACCATGTCTTTAAAAAACATGTACTTCCATATTTTTAAAGACATCAAGTAAGCATATTATTCACCCAGATCCATTTAAAATAAAGCTTGACTCACAGTGTCATCTTAAACACATGACCAGCACGTTACATGTAATTTACCATCTCTGTCTCTGCAAGCAGTATGTGTGTCTCTGCTCATAATATTTCACTGTCTCTACTGGCCAAAAACAGCCCACCTATATATAAGCAACACATAACATTAATTTCTCATTACATGTAACATTCTGCTCATGTGCCAAAGAACACACTGTGACTGAAGCTCGATTCACCCATCAGTGTGATGTTAGGCAGATGACCAGGATGTCACATGTAATCTACCATGTCTTTAAAAAACATGTACTTTCATATTTTTAAAGACATCAACCAAGCATATTATTCACCCAGATTCTTTTAAAATGAAGCTTGAGTCACAGTGTCATCTTAAACACATGAGCACCATGTTACATGTAATTTACCATATCTGTCTCTGCAAGCAGTATGCGTGTCTCTGCTCATATTATTTCACTGTCTCTACAGACCAAAAACAGGCCACCTATATATAAGCAACACATAACATTAATTTCTCATTACATGTAACATCCTGCTCATGTGCCTAAGATCACACTGTG
The DNA here is from genome assembly GCF_964261635.1 of Lissotriton helveticus. Taxonomy (NCBI): domain Eukaryota; kingdom Metazoa; phylum Chordata; class Amphibia; order Caudata; family Salamandridae; genus Lissotriton; species Lissotriton helveticus. The sequence continues at coordinate 776,704,000 of NC_136063.1, read as the reverse complement.
ACTGAAGCTTGATTCACCCATCAGTGTGATGTTAGGCAGATGACCAGGATGTTACATAAAATCTACCATGTCTTTAAAAAACATGTACTTCCATATTTTTAATGACATCAACTAAGCATATTATTCACCCAGATTCATTTAAAATGAAGCTTGACTCACAGTGTCATCTTAAACACATGACCAGCATGTTACATGTAATTTGCCATCTCTGTCTCTGCAAGCAGTACGTGTGTCTCTGCTCATAATATTTCACTGTCTCTACTGGCCAAAAACAGCCCACCTATATATCAGCAACACATAACATGAATTTCTCATTACATGTAACATCCTGCTCATGTGCCTACGATCACACTGTGACTGAAGCTTGATATGCCCATTAGTGTGATCTTAGGCAGATGACCAGAATGTTACATGTAATCTACCATGTCTTTAAAAAACATGTACTTCCATATTTTTAAAGACATCAACTAAGCATATTATTCACCCAGATCCATTTAAAATCAAGCTTGACTCAGAGTGTCATCTTAAACACATGAGCAGCATATTACATGTAATTTACCATCTCTGTCTCTGCAAGCAGTATGTGTGTCTCTGCTCATAATATTTCACTGTCTCTACTGGCCAAAAACAGCCCACCTATATATAAGCAACACATAACATTAATTTCTCATTACATGTAACATCCTGCTCATGTGCCAAAGATCACACTGTGACTGAAGCTCGATTCACCCATCAGTGTGATGTTAGGCAGATGACCAGGATGTCACATGTAATCTACCATGTCTGTAAAAAACATGTACTTCCATATTTTTAAAGACATCAAGTAAGAATATTATTCTCCCAGTTCCATTTAAAATGATGCTTGACTCACAGTGTCATATTAAACACATGAGCACCATGTTACATGTAATGTACCATCTCTGTCTCTGCAAGCAGTATGTCTGTCTCTGCTCATATTATTTCACTGTCTCTACTGGCCAAAAACAGCCCACCTATATATAAGCAACACATAACATTAATTTCTCATTACATGTAATATCCTGCTCATGTGCCTAAGCTCACACTGTGACTGAAGCTTGATTCACCCATTAGTGTGATCTTAGGCAGATTACCAGAATGTTACATGTAATCTACCATGTCTTTAAAAAACATGTACTTCCATATTTTTAAAGACATCAGCTAAGCATATTATTCACCCAGATCCATTTAAAATAAAGCTTGACTCACAGTGTCATCTTAAACACATGACCAGCACGTTACATGTAATTTACCATCTCTGTCTCTGCAAGCAGTATGTGTGTCTCTGCTCATAATATTTCACTGTCTCTACTGGCCAAAAACAGCCCACCTATATATAAGCAACACATAACATTAATTTCTCATTACATGTAACATCCTGCTCATGTGCCAAAGATCACACTGTGACTGAAGCTCGATTCACCCATCAGTGTGATGTTAGGCAGATGACCAGGATGTCACATGTAATCTACCATGTCTTTAAAAAACATGTACTTCCATATTTTTAAAGACATCAGCTAAGCATATTATTCACCCAGATTCATTTAAAATGAAGCTTGACTCACAGTGTCATCTTAAACACATGAGCAGCATGTTACATGTAATTTACCATATCTGTCTCTGCAAGCAGTATGTGTGTCTCTGTTCATATTATTTCACTGTCTCTACAGACCAAAAACAGGCCACCTATATATACGCAACACATAACATTAATTTCTCATTACATGTAACATCCTGCTCATGTGCCTAAGATCACACTGTGACTGAAGCTTGAGTCACCCATCAGTGTGATCCTAGGCAGATGACCAGAATGTTACATGTAATCTACCATGTCTTTAAAAAACATGTACTTCCATATTTTTAAAGACATCAAGTAAGCATATTATTCACCCAGATCCATTTAAAATCAAGCTTGACTCACAGTGTCATCTTAAACACATGAGCAGGATATTACATGTAATTTACCATCTCTGTCTCTGCAAGCAGTATGTGTGTCTCTGCTCATAATATTTCACTGTCTCTACTGGCCAAAAACAGCCCACCTATATATCAGCAACACATAACATTAATTTCTCATTACATGTAACATCCTGCTCATGTGCCTAAGATCACACTGTGACTGAAGCTTGATTCACCCATTAGTGTGATCTTAGGCAGATGACCAGAATGTTGCATGTAATCTACCATGTCTTTAAAAAACATGTACTTCCATATTTTTAAAGACATCAAGTAAGCATATTATTCACCCAGATCCATTTAAAATCAAGCATGACTCACAGTGTCATCCTAAACACATGAGCAGCATGTTACATGTAATTTACCATCTCTGTCTGTGCAAGCAGTATGTGTGTCTCTGTTCATATTATTTCACTGTCTCTACAGACCAAAAACAGGCCAGCTATATATACGCAACACATAACATTAATTTCTCATTACATGTAACATCCTGCTCATGTGCCTAAGATCACACTGTGACTGAAGCTTGAGTCACCCATCAGTGTGATCTTAGGCAGATGACCAGAATGTTACATGTAATCTACCATGTCTTTAAAAAACATGTACTTCCATATTTTTAAAGACATCAAGTAAGCATATTATTCTCCCAGTTCCATTTAAAATGATGCTTGACTCACAGTGTCATCTTAAACACATGACCAGCATATTACATGTAATTTACCATCTCTGTCTCTGCAAGCAGTATGTGTGTCTCTGCTCATAATATTTCACTGTCTCTACTGGCCAAAAACAGCCCACCTATATATAAGCAACACATAACATTAATTTCTCATTACATGTAACATCCTGCTCATGTGCCAAAGATCACACTGTGACTGAAGCTCGATTCACCCATCAGTGTGATGTTAGGCAGATGACCAGGATGTCACATGTAATCTACCATGTCTTTAAAAAACATGTACTTTCATATTTTTAAAGACATCAACCAAGCATATTATTCACCCAGATTCATTTAAAATGAAGCTTGAGTCACAGTGTCATCTTAAACACATGAGCACCATGTTACATGTAATTTACCATATCTGTCTCTGCAAGCAGTATGCGTGTCTCTGCTCATATTATTTCACTGTCTCTACAGACCAAAAACAGGCCACCTATATATAAGCAACACATAACATGAATTTCTCATTACATATAACATCCTGCTCATGTGCCTAAGATTATACTGTGACTGAAGCTTGATTCACCCATCAGTGTGATCCTAGGCAGATGACCAGGATGTCACATGTAATCTACCATGTCTTTAAAAAACATGTACTTCCATATTTTTAAAGACATCAACTAAGCATATTATTCACCCAGATTCATTTAAAATGAAGCTTGAATCACAGTGTCACCTTAAACACATGAGTAGCATATTACATGTAATTTACCATATCTGTCTCTGCAAGCAGTATGTGTGTCTCTGCTCATAATATTTCACTGTCTCTACTGGCCAAAAACAGCCCACCTATATATAAGCAACACATAACATTAATTTCTCATTACATGTAACATCCTGCTCATGTGCCTAAGATCACACTGTGACTGAAGCTTGATTCACCCATCAGTGTGATCTTAGGCAGATGACCAGAAAGTTACATGTAATCTACCATGTCTTTAAAAAACATGTACTTCCATATTTTTAAATACATCAACTAAGCATATTATTCACACAGATTCATTTAAAATGAAGCATGACTCACAGTGGCATCTTAAACATATGAGCAGCATGTTACATGTAATTTACCATCTCTGTCTCTGCAAGCAGTATGTGTGTCTCTGTTCAAATTACTTAACTGTCTCTACAGACCAAAAGCAGGCCACCTATATATAAGCAACACATAACATTAATTTCTCATTACATGTAACATCCTGCTCATGTGCCTAAGATCACACTGTGACTGAAGCTTGATTCACCCATCAGTGTGATGTTAGGCAGATGACCAGGATGTCACATGTAATCTACCATGTCTTTAAAAACATGTGCTTTCATATTTTTAAAGACATCAACCAAGCATATTATTCACCCAGATTCATTTAAAATGAAGCTTGAGTCACAGTGTCATCTTAAACACATGAGCACCATGTTACATGTAATTTACCATATCTGTCTCTGCAAGCAGTATGCGTGTCTCTGCTCATAATATTTCACTGTCTCTACTGGCCAAAAACAGGCCACCTATATATCAGCAACACATAACATGAATTTCTCATTACATGTAACATCCTGCTCATGTGCCTACGATCACACTGTGACTGAAGCTTGATATGCCCATTAGTGTGATCTTAGGCAGATGACCAGAATGTTACATGTAATCTACCATGTCTTTAAAAAACATGTACTTCCATATTTTTAAAGACATCAAGTAAGCATATTATTCACCCACATCCATTTAATATCAAGCTCTACTCACAGTGTCATCTTAAACACATGAGCAGCATATTACATGTAATTTACCATCTCTGTCTCTGCAAGCAGTATGTGTGTCTCTGCTCATAATATTTCACTGTCTCTACTGGCCAAAAACAGCCCACCTATATATAAGCAACACATAACATTAATTTCTCATTACATGTAACATCCTGCTCATGTGCCAAAGATCACACTGTGACTGAAGCTCGATTCACCCATCAGTGTGATGTTAGGCAGATGACCAGGATGTCACATGTAATCTACCATGTCTTTAAAAAACATGTACTTTCATATTTTTAAAGACATCAACCAAGCATAATATTCACCCAGATTCATTTAAAATGAAGCTTGAGTCACAGTGTCATCTTAAACACATGAGCACCATGTTACATGTAATTTACCATATCTGTCTCTGCAAGCAGTATGCGTGTCTCTGCTCATATTATTTCACTGTCTCTACAGACCAAAAACAGGCCACCTATATATAAGCAACACATAACATGAATTTCTCATTACATGTAACATCCTGCTCATGTGCCTGAGATCACACTGTGACTGAAGCTTGAGTCACCCATCAGTGTGATCTTAGGCAGATGACCAGAATGTTACATGTAATCTACCATGTCTTTAAAAAACATGTACTTTCATATTTTTAGAGACATCAAGTAAGCATATTATTCTCCCAGTTCCATTTAAAATGAATTGTGACTCACAGTGTCATCTTAAAGACATGACCAGCATGTTACATGTAATTTACCATCTCTGTCTCTGCAAGCAGTATGTGTGTCTCTGCTCATAATATTTCACTGTCTCTACTGGCCAAAAACAGCCCACCTATATATAAGCAACACATAACATTAATTTCTCATTACATGTAATATCCTGCTCATGTGCCTAAGCTCACACTGTGACTGAAGCTTGATTCACCCATTAGTGTGATCTTAGGCAGATTACCAGAATGTTACATGTAATCTACCATGTCTTCAAAAAACATGTACTTCCATATTTTTAAAGACATCAAGTAAGCATATTATTCACCCAGATCCATTTAAAATAAAGCTTGACTCACAGTGTCATCTTAAACACATGACCAGCACGTTACATGTAATTTACCATCTCTGTCTCTGCAAGCAGTATGTGTGTCTCTGCTCATAATATTTCACTGTCTCTACTGGCCAAAAACAGCCCACCTATATATAAGCAACACATAACATTAATTTCTCATTACATGTAACATTCTGCTCATGTGCCAAAGATCACACTGTGACTGAAGCTCGATTCACCCATCAGTGTGATGTTAGGCAGATGACCAGGATGTCACATGTAATCTACCATGTCTTTAAAAAACATGTACTTTCATATTTTTAAAGACATCAACCAAGCATATTATTCACCCAGATTCTTTTAAAATGAAGCTTGAGTCACAGTGTCATCTTAAACACATGAGCACCATGTTACATGTAATTTACCATATCTGTCTCTGCAAGCAGTATGCGTGTCTCTGCTCATATTATTTCACTGTCTCTACAGACCAAAAACAGGCCACCTATATATAAGCAACACATAACATTAATTTCTCATTACATGTAACATCCTGCTCATGTGCCTAAGATCACACTGTGACTGAAGCTTGATTCACCCATCAGTGTGATGTTAGGCAGATGACCAGGATGTTACATAAAATCTACCATGTCTTTAAAAAACATGTACTTCCATATTTTTAATGACATCAACTAAGCATATTATTCACCCAGATTCATTTAAAATGAAGCTTGACTCACAGTGTCATCTTAAACACATGACCAGCATGTTACATGTAATTTGCCATCTCTGTCTCTGCAAGCAGTACGTGTGTCTCTGCTCATAATATTTCACTGTCTCTACTGGCCAAAAACAGCCCACCTATATATCAGCAACACATAACATGAATTTCTCATTACATGTAACATCCTGCTCATGTGCCTACGATCACACTGTGACTGAAGCTTGATATGCCCATTAGTGTGATCTTAGGCAGATGACCAGAATGTTACATGTAATCTACCATGTCTTTAAAAAACATGTACTTCCATATTTTTAAAGACATCAACTAAGCATATTATTCACCCAGATCCATTTAAAATCAAGCTTGACTCAGAGTGTCATCTTAAACACATGAGCAGCATATTACATGTAATTTACCATCTCTGTCTCTGCAAGCAGTATGTGTGTCTCTGCTCATAATATTTCACTGTCTCTACTGGCCAAAAACAGCCCGCCTATATATAAGCAACACATAACATTAATTTCTCATTACATGTAACATCCTGCTCATGTGCCAAAGATCACACTGTGACTGAAGCTCGATTCACCCATCAGTGTGATGTTAGGCAGATGACCAGGATGTCACATGTAATCTACCATGTCTGTAAAAAACATGTACTTTCATATTTTTAAAGACATCAACCAAGCATATTATTCACCCAGATTCATTTAAAATGAAGCTTGAGTCACAGTGTCATATTAAACACATGAGCACCATGTTACATGCAATTTACCATATCTGTCTCTGCAAGCAGTATGCGTGTCTCTGCTCATATTATTTCACTGTCACTACAGACCAAAAACAGGCCACCTATATATAAGCAACACATAACATGAATTTCTCATTACATGTAACATCCTGCTCATGTGCCTAAGATCATACTGTGACTGAAGCTTGATTCACCCATCAGTGTGATCTTAGGCAGATGACCAGGATGTCACATGTATTCTACCATGTCTTTAAAAAACATGTACTTCCATATTTTTAAAGACATCAAGTAAGCATATTATTCACCCAGATTCATTTAAAATGAAGCTTGACTCACAGTGTCATCTTAAACACATGAGCAGCATGTTACATGTAATTTACCATATCTGTCTCTGAAAGCAGTATGTGTGCCTCTGCTCATATTATTTCACTGTCTCTACAGACCAAAAACAGGCCACCTATATATAAGCAACACATAACATGAATTTCTCATTACATGTAACATCCTGCTCATGTGCCTGAGATCACACTGTGACTGAAGCTTGAGTCACCCATCAGTGTGATCTTAGGCAGATGACCAGAATGTTACATGTAATCTACCATGTCTTTAAAAAACATGTACTTTCATATTTTTAGAGACATCAAGTAAGCATATTATTCTCCCAGTTCCATTTAAAATGAATTGTGACTCACAGTGTCATCTTAAAGACATGACCAGCATGTTACATGTAATTTACCATCTCTGTCTCTGCAAGCAGTATGTGTGTCTCTGCTCATAATATTTCACTGTCTCTACTGGCCAAAAACAGCCCACCTATATATAAGCAACACATAACATTAATTTCTCATTACATGTAATATACTGCTCATGTGCCTAAGCTCACACTGTGACTGAAGCTTGATTCACCCATTAGTGTGATCTTAGGCAGATTACCAGAATGTTACATGTAATCTACCATGTCTTTAAAAAACATGTACTTCCATATTTTTAAAGACATCAAGTAAGCATATTATTCACCCAGATCCATTTAAAATAAAGCTTGACTCACAGTGTCATCTTAAACACATGACCAGCACGTTACATGTAATTTACCATCTCTGTCTCTGCAAGCAGTATGTGTGTCTCTGCTCATAATATTTCACTGTCTCTACTGGCCAAAAACAGCCCACCTATATATAAGCAACACATAACATTAATTTCTCATTACATGTAACATTCTGCTCATGTGCCAAAGATCACACTGTGAATGAAGCTCGATTCACCCATCAGTGTGATGTTAGGCAGATGACCAGGATGTCACATGTAATCTACCATGTCTTTAAAAAACATGTACTTTCATATTTTTAAAGACATCAACCAAGCATATTATTCACCCAGATTCTTTTAAAATGAAGCTTGAGTCACAGTGTCATCTTAAACACATGAGCACCATGTTACATGTAATTTACCATATCTGTCTCTGCAAGCAGTATGCGTGTCTCTGCTCATATTATTTCACTGTCTCTACAGACCAAAAACAGGCCACCTATATATAAGCAACACATAACATTAATTTCTCATTACATGTAACATCCTGCTCATGTGCCTAAGATCACACTGTGACTGAAGCTTGATTCACCCATCAGTGTGATGTTAGGCAGATGACCAGGATGTTACATAAAATCTACCATGTCTTTAAAAAACATGTACTTCCATATTTTTAATGACATCAACTAAGCATATTATTCACCCAGATTCATTTAAAATGAAGCTTGACTCACAGTGTCATCTTAAACACATGACCAGCATGTTACATGTAATTTGCCATCTCTGTCTCTGCAAGCAGTACGTGTGTCTCTGCTCATAATATTTCACTGTCTCTACTGGCCAAAAACAGCCCACCTATATATCAGCAACACATAACATGAATTTCTCATTACATGTAACATCCTGCTCATGTGCCTACGATCACACTGTGACTGAAGCTTGATATGCCCATTAGTGTGATCTTAGGCAGATGACCAGAATGTTACATGTAATCTACCATGTCTTTAAAAAACATGTACTTTCATATTTTTAAAGACATCAACTAAGCATATTATTCACCCAGATCCATTTAAAATCAAGCTTGACTCAGAGTGTCATCTTAAACACATGAGCAGCATATTACATGTAATTTACCATCTCTGTCTCTGCAAGCAGTATGTGTGTCTCTGCTCATAATATTTCACTGTCTCTACTGGCCAAAAACAGCCCACCTATATATAAGCAACACATAACATTAATTTCTCATTACATGTAACATCCTGCTCATGTGCCAAAGATCACACTGTGACTGACGCTCGATTCACCCATCAGTGTGATGTTAGGCAGATGACCAGGATGTCACATGTAATCTACCATGTCTGTAAAAAACATGTACTTTCATATTTTTAAAGACATCAACCAAGCATATTATTCACCCAGATTCATTTAAAATGAAGCTTGAGTCACAGTGTCATATTAAACACATGAGCACCATGTTACATGCAATTTACCATATCTGTCTCTGCAAGCAGTATGCGTGTCTCTGCTCATATTATTTCACTGTCACTACAGACCAAAAACAGGCCACCTATATATAAGCAACACATAACATGAATTTCTCATTACATGTAACATCCTGCTCATGTGCCTAAGATCATACTGTGACTGAAGCTTGATTCACCCATCAGTGTGATCTTAGGCAGATGACCAGGATGTCACATGTATTCTACCATGTCTTTAAAAAACATGTACTTCCATATTTTTAAAGACATCAAGTAAGCATATTATTCACCCAGATTCATTTAAAATGAAGCTTGACTCACAGTGTCATCTTAAACACATGAGCAGCATGTTACATGTAATTTACCATATCTGTCTCTGAAAGCAGTATGTGTGCCTCTGCTCATATTATTTCACTGTCTCTACAGACCAGAAACAGGCCACCTATATATAAGCAACACCTAACATTAATTTCTCATTACATGTAACATTCTGCTCATGTGCCTAAGATCACACTGTGAATAAAGCTTGAGTCACCCATCAGTGTGATCTTAGGCAGATGACCAGGATGTCACATGTATTCTACCATGTCTTTAAAAAACATGTACTTCCATATTTTTAAAGACATCAACTAAGCATATTATTCACACAGATTCATTTAAAATGAAGCATGACTCACAGTGTCATCTTAAACATATGAGCAGCATGTTACATGTAATTTACCATCACTGTCTCTGCAAGCATTATGTGTGTCTCTGTTCAAATTACTTAACTGTCTCTACAGACCAAAAGCAGGCCACCTATATATAAGCAACACAACATTAATTTCTCATTACATGTAACATCCTGCTCATGTGCCTAAGATCACACTGTGACTGAAGCTGGATTCACCCATCAGTGTGATGTTAGGCATATGACCAGGATGTCACATGTAGTCTACCATGTCTTTAAAAAACATGTACTTCCATATTTTTAAAGACATCAGCTAAGCATATTATTCACCCAGATTCATTTAAAATGAAGCTTGACTCACAGTGTCATCTTAAACACATGAGCAGCATGTTACATGTAATTTACCATATCTGTCTCTGCAAGCAGTATGTGTGTCTCTGTTCATATTATTTCACTGTCTCTACAGACCAAAAACAGGCCACCTATATATACGCAACACATAACATTAATTTCTCATTACATGTAACATCCTGCTCATGTGCCTAAGATCACACTGTGACTGAAGCTTGAGTCACCCATCAGTGTGATCTTAGGCAGATGACCACAATGTTACATGTAATCTACCATGTCTTTAAAAAACATGTACTTCCATATTTTTAAAGACATCAAGTAAGCATATTATTCTCCCAGTTCCATTTTAAAATGATGCTTGACTCACAGTGTCATCTTAAACACATGACCAGCATGTTACATGTAATTTACCATCTCTGGCTCTGCAAGCAGTATGTGTGTCTCTGCTCATAATATTTCACTGTCTCTACTGGCCAAAAACAGCCCACCTACATATAAGCAACACATAACATTAATTTCTCATTACATGTAATATCCTGCTCATGTGCCTAAGCTCACACTGTGACTGAAGCTTGATTCACCCATTAGTGTGATGTTAGGTAGATGACCAGGATGTCACATGTAATCTACCATGTCTTTAAAAAACATGTACTTTCATATTTTTAAAGACATCAACCAAGCATATTATTCACCCAGATTCATTTAAAATGAAGCTTGAGTCACAGTGTCATCTTAAACACATGAGCACCATGTTACATGTAATTTACCATATCTGTCTCTGCAAGCAGTATGTGTGTCTCTGCTCATAATATTTCACTGTCTCTACTGGCCAAAAACAGCCCACCTATATATAAGCAACACATAACATTAATTTCTCATTACATGTAACATCCTGCTCATGTGCCTAAGATCACACTGTGACTGAAGCTTGATTCACCCATCAGTGTGATCTTAGGCAGATGACCAGAATGTTACATGTAATCTACCATGTCTTTAAAAAACATGTACTTCCATATTTTTAAAGACATCAAGTAAGCATATTATTCACCCAGATTCATTTAAAATGAAGCTTGACTCACAGTGTCATCTTAAACACATGAGCACCATGTTACATGTAATTTACCATATCTGTCTCTGCAAGCAGTATGCGTGTCTCTGCTCATATTATTTCACTGTCTCTACAGACCAAAAACAGGCCACCTATATATAAGCAACACATAACATTAATTTCTCATTACATGTAACATCCTGCTCATGTGCCTAAGATCACACTGTGACTGAAGCTTGATTCACCCATCAGTGTGATCTGAGACAGATGACCAGAATGTTACATAAAATCTACCATGTCTTTAAAAAACATGTACTTCCATATTTTTAAAGACATCAACTAAGCATATTATTCACCCAGATTCATTTAAAATGAAGCTTGACTCACAGTGTCATCTTAAACACATGACCAGCATGTTACATGTAATTTACCATCTCTGTCTCTGCAAGCAGTATGTGTGTCTCTGCTCATAATATTTCACTGTCTCTACTGGCCAAAAACAGCCCACCTATATATCAGCAACACATAACATGAAATTCTCATTACATGTAACATCCTGTCCATGTGCCTACGATCACACTGTGACTGAAGCTTGATTCGCCCATTAGTGTGATCTTAGGCAGATGACCAGAATGTTACATGTAATCTACCATGTCTTTAAAAAACATGTACTTCCATATTTTTAAAGACATCAAGTAAGCATATTATTCACCCAGATCCATTTAAAATCAAGCTTGACTCACAGTGTCATCTTAAACACATGAGCAGCATATTACATGTAATTTACCATCTCTGTCTCTGCAAGCAGTATGTGTGTCTCTGCTCATAATATTTCACTGTCTCTACTGGCCAAAAACAGCCCACCTATATATAAGCAACACATAACATTAATTTCTCATTACATGTAACATCCTGCTCATGTGCCAAAGATCACACTGTGACTGAAGCTCGATTCACCCATCAGTGTGATGTTAGGCAGATGACCAGGATGTCACATGTAATCTACCATGTCTTTAAAAAACATGTACTTTCATATTTTTAAAGACATCAACCAAGCATATTATTCACCCAGATTCATTTAAAATGAAGCTTGAGTCACAGTGTCATCTTAAACACATGAGCACCATGTTACATGTAATTTACCATATCTGTCTCTGCAAGCAGTATGCGTGTCTCTGCTCATATTATTTCACTGTCTCTACAGACCAAAAACAGGCCACCTATATATAAGCAACACATAACATGAATTTCTCATTACATGTAACATCCTGCTCATGTGCCTAAGATCACACTGTGACTGAAGCTTGAGTCACCCATCAGTGTGATCTTAGGCAGATGACCAGAATGTTACATGTAATCTACCATGTCTTTAAAAAACATGTACTTCCATATTTTTAAAGACATCAAGTAAGCATATTATTCTCCCAGTTCCATTTAAAATGATGCTTGACTCACAGTGTCATCTTAAAGACATGACCAGCATGTTACATGTAATTTACCATCTCTGTCTCTGCAAGCAGTATGTGTGTCTCTGCTCATAATATTTCACTGTCTCTACTGGCCAAAAACAGCCCACCTATATATAAGCAACACATAACATTAATTTCTCATTACATGTAATATCCTGCTCATGTGCCTAAGCTCACACTGTGACTGAAGCTTGATTCACCCATTAGTGTGATCTTAGGCAGATTACCAGAATGTTACATGTAATCTACCATGTCTTTAAAAAACATGTACTTCCATATTTTTAAAGACATCAAGTAAGCATATTATTCACCCAGATCCATTTAAAATAAAGCTTGACTCACAGTGTCATCTTAAACACATGACCAGCACGTTACATGTAATTTACCATCTCTGTCTCTGCAAGCAGTATGTGTGTCTCTGCTCATAATATTTCACTGTCTCTACTGGCCAAAAACAGCCCACCTATATATAAGCAACACATAACATTAATTTCTCATTACATGTAACATCCTGCTCATGTGCCAAAGATCACACTGTGACTGAAGCTCGATTCACCCATCAGTGTGATGTTAGGCAGATGACCAGGATGTCACATGTAATCTACCATGTCTTTAAAAAACATGTACTTTCATATTTTTAGAGACATCAACCAAGCATATTATTCACCCAGATTCTTTTAAAATGAAGCTTGAGTCACAGTGTCATCTTAAACACATGAGCACCATGTTACATGTAATTTACCATATCTGTCTCTGCAAGCAGTATGCGTGTCTCTGCTCATATTATTTCACTGTCTCTACAGACCAAAAACAGGCCACCTATATATGAGCAACACATAACATTAATTTCTCATTACATGTAATATCCTGCTCATGTGCCTAAGCTCACACTGTGACTGAAGCTTTATTCACCCATTAGTGTGATGTTAGGTAGATGACCAGAATGTTACATAAAATTTACCATGTCTTTAAAAAACATGTACTTCCATATTTTTAAAGACATCAACAAAGCATATTATTCACCCAGATTCATTTAAAATGAAGCTTGACTCACAGTGTCATCTTAAACACATGACCAGCATGTTACATGTAATTTACCATCTCTGTCTCTGCAAGCAGTATGTGTGTCTCTGCTCATAATATTTCACTGTCTCTACTGGCCAAAAACAGCCCACCTATATATCAGCAACACATAACATGAATTTCTCATTACATGTAACATCCTGCTCATGTGCCTACGATCACACTGTGACTGAAACTTGATATGCCCATTAGTGTGATCTTAGGCAGATGACCAGAATGTTACATGTAATCTACCATGTCTTTAAAAAACATGTACTTCCATATTTTTAAAGACATCAAGTAAGCATATTATTCACCCAGATCCAATTTAAAATCAAGCTTGACTCACAGTGTCATCTTAAACACATGAGCAGTATATTACATGTAATTTACCATCTCTGTCTCTGCAAGCAGTATGTGTGTCTCTGCTCATAATATTTCACTGTCTCTACTGGCCAAAAACAGCCCACCTATATATAAGCAACACATAACATTAATTTCTCATTACATGTAACATCCTGCTCATGTGCCAAAGATCACACTGTGACTGAAGCTCGATTCACCCATCAGTGTGATGTTAGGCAGATGACCAGGATGTCACATGTAATCTACCATGTCTTTAAAAACATGTACTTTCATATTTTTTAAGACATCAACCAAGCATATTATTCACCCAGATTCATTTAAAATTAAGCTTGAGTCACAGTGTCATCTTAAACACATGAGCACCATGTTACATGTAATTTACCATATCTGTCTCTGCAAGCAGTATGCGTGTCTCCGCTCATATTATTTCACTGTCTCTACAGACCAAAAACAGGCCACCTATATATAAGCAACACATAACATGAATTTCTCATTACATGTAACATCCTGCTCATGTGCCTTAGATCACACTGTGACTGAAGCTTGAGTCACCCATCAGTGTGATCTTAGGCAGATGACCAGAATGTTACATGTAATCTACCATGTCTTTAAAAAACATGTACTTCCATATTTTTAAAGACATCAAGTAAGCATATTATTCTCCCAGTTCCATTTAAAATGATGCTTGACTCACAGTGTCATCTTAAAGACATGACCAGCATGTTACATGTAATTTACCATCTCTGTCTCTGCAAGCAGTATGTGTGTCTCTGCTCATATTATTTCACTGTCTCTACTGGCCAAAAACAGCCCACCTATATATAAGCAACACATAACATTAATTTCTCATTACATGTAATATCCTGCTCATGTGCCTAAGCTCACACTGTGACTGAAGCTTGATTCACCCATTAGTGTGATCTTAGGCAGATTACCAGAATGTTACATGTAATCTACCATGTCTTTAAAAAACATGTACTTCCATATTTTTAAAGACATCAGCTAAGCATATTATTCACCCAGATCCATTTAAAATAAAGCTTGACTCACAGTGTCATCTTAAACACATGACCAGCACGTTACATGTAATTTACTATCTCTGTCTCTGCAAGCAGTATGTGTGTCTCTGCTCATAATATTTCACTGTCTCTACTGGCCAAAAACAGCCCACCTATATATAAGCAACACATAACATTAATTTCTCATTACATGTAACATCCTGCTCATGTGCCAAAGATCACACTGTGACTGAAGCTCGATTCACCCATCAGTGTGATGTTAGGCAGATGACCAGGATGTCACATGTAATCTACCATGTCTTTAAAAATATGGAAGTACATGTTTTTTAAAGACATCAGCTAAGCATATTATTCACCCAGATTCATTTAAAATGAAGCTTGACTCACAGTGTCATCTTAAACACATGAGCAGCATGTTACATGTAATTTACCATATCTGTCTCTGCAAGCAGTATGTGTGTCTCTGTTCATATTATTTCACTGTCTCTACAGACCAAAAACAGGCCACCTATATATACGCAACACATAACATTAATTTCTCATTACATGTAACATCCTGCTCATGTGCCTAAGATCACACTGTGACTGAAGCTTGAGTCACCCATCAGTGTGATCTTAGGCAGATGACCAGAATGTTACATGTAATCTACCATGTCTTTAAAAAACATGTACTTCCATATTTTTAAAGACATCAAGTAAGCATATTATTCACCCAGATCCATTTAAAATCAAGCATGACTCACAGTGTCATCCTAAACACATGAGCAGCATGTTACATGTAATTTACCATCTCTGTCTGTGCAAGCAGTATGTGTGTCTCTGTTCATATTATTTCACTGTCTCTACAGACCAAAAACAGGCCACCTATATATACGCAACACATAACATGAATTTCTCATTACATGTAACATCCTGCTCATGTGCCTAAGATCACACTGTGACTGAAGCTTGAGTCACCCATCAGTGTGATCTTAGGCAGATGACCAGAATGTTACATGTAATCTACCATGTATTTAAAAAACATGTACTTCCATATTTTTAAAGACATCAAGTAAGCATATTATTCTCCCAGTTCCATTTAAAATGATGCTTGACTCACAGTGTCATCTTAAACACATGACCAGCATATTACATGTAATTTACCATCTCTGTCTCTGCAAGCAGTATGTGTGTCTCTGCTCATAATATTTCACTGTCTCTACTGGCCAAAAACAGCCCACCTATATATAAGCAACACATAACATTAATTTCTCATTACATGTAACATCCTGCTCATGTGCCAAAGATCACACTGTGACTGAAGCTCGATTCACCCATCAGTGTGATGTTAGGCAGATGACCAGGATGTCACATGTAATCTACCATGTCTTTAAAAAACATGTACTTTCATATTTTTAAAGACATCAACCAAGCATATTATTCACCCAGATTCATTTAAAATGAAGCTTGAGTCACAGTGTCATCTTAAACACATGAGCACCATGTTACATGTAATTTACCATATCTGTCTCTGCAAGCAGTATGCGTGTCTCTGCTCATATTATTTCACTGTCTCTACAGACCAAAAACAGGCCACCTATATATAAGCAACACATAACATGAATTTCTCATTACATATAACATCCTGCTCATGTGCCTAAGATTATACTGTGACTGAAGCTTGATTCCCCCATCAGTGTGATCCTAGGCAGATGACCAGGATGTCACATGTAATCTACCATGTCTTTAAAAAACATGTACTTCCATATTTTTAAAGACATCAACTAAGCATATTATTCACCCAGATTCATTTAAAATGAAGCTTGACTCACAGTGTCACCTTAAACACATGAGTAGCATATTACATGTAATTTACCATATCTGTCTCTGCAAGCAGTATGTGTGTCTCTGCTCATAATATTTCACTGTCTCTACTGGCCAAAAACAGCCCACCTATATATAAGCAACACATAACATTAATTTCTCATTACATGTAACATCCTGCTCATGTGCCTAAGATCACACTGTGACTGAAGCTTGATTCACCCATCAGTGTGATCTTAGGCAGATGACCAGAAAGTTACATGTAATCTACCATGTCTTTAAAAAACATGTACTTCCATATTTTAAAGACATCAAGTAAGCATATTATTCACCCAGATTCATTTAAAATGAAGCTTGACTCACAGTGTCATCTTAAACACATGAGCAGCATGTTACATGTAATTTACCATATCTGTCTCTGCAAGCAGTATGTGTGCCTCTGCTCATATTATTTCACTGTCTCTACAGACCAGAAACAGGCCACCTATATATAAGCAACACCTAACATTAATTTCTCATTACATGTAACATTCTGCTCATGTGCCTAAGATCACACTGTGACTAAAGCTTGAGTCACCCATCAGTGTGATCTTAGGCAGATGACCAGGAAGTCACATGTAATCTACCATGTCTTTAAAAAACATGTACTTCCATATTTTTAAAGACATCAACTCAGCATATTATTCACACAGATTCATTTAAAATGAAGCATGACTCACAGTGTCATCTTAAACATATGAGCAGCATGTTACATGTAATTTACCATCTCTGTCTCTGCAAGCAGTATGTGTGTCTCTGTTCAAATTACTTAACTGTCTCTACAGACCAAAAGCAGGCCACCTATATATAAGCAACACATAACATTAATTTCTCATTACATGTAACATCCTGCTCATGTGCCTAAGATCACACTGTGACTGAAGCTTGATTCACCCATCAGTGTGATGTTAGGCAGATGACCAGGATGTCACATGTAATCTACCATGTCTTTAAAAACATGTGCTTTCATATTTTTAAAGACATCAACCAAGCATATTATTCACCCAGATTCATTTAAAATGAAGCTTGAGTCACAGTGTCATCTTAAACACATGAGCACCATGTTACATGTAATTTACCATATCTGTCTCTGCAAGCAGTATGCGTGTCTCTGCTCATAATATTTCACTGTCTCTACTGGCCAAAAACAGGCCACCTATATATCAGCAACACATAACATGAATTTCTCATTACATGTAACATCCTGCTCATGTGCCTACGATCACACTGTGACTGAAGCTTGATATGCCCATTAGTGTGATCTTAGGCAGATGACCAGAATGTTACATGTAATCTACCATGTCTTTAAAAAACATGTACTTCCATATTTTTAAAGACATCAAGTAAGCATATTATTCACCCAGATCCATTTAAAATCAAGCTCGACTCACAGTGTCATCTTAAACACGTGAGCAGCATATTACATGTAATTTACCATCTATGTCTCTGCAAGCAGTATGTGTGTCTCTGCTCATAATATTTCACTGTCTCTACTGGCCAAAAACAGCCCACCTATATATAAGCAACACATAACATTAATTTCTCATTACATGTAACATCCTGCTCATGTGCCAAAGATCACACTGTGACTGAAGCTCGATTCACCCATCAGTGTGATGTTAGGCAGATGACCAGGATGTCACATGTAATCTACCATGTCTTTAAAAAACATGTACTTTCATATTTTTAAAGACATCAACCAAGCATAATATTCACCCAGATTCATTTAAAATGAAGCTTGAGTCACAGTGTCATCTTAAACACATGAGCACCATGTTACATGTAATTTACCATATCTGTCTCTGCAAGCAGTATGCGTGTCTCTGCTCATATTATTTCACTGTCTCTACAGACCAAAAACAGGCCACCTATATATAAGCAACACATAACATGAATTTCTCATTACATGTAACATCCTGCTCATGTGCCTGAGATCACACTGTGACTGAAGCTTGAGTCACCCATCAGTGTGATCTTAGGCAGATGAACAGAATGTTACATGTAATCTACCATGTCTTTAAAAAACATGTACTTTCATATTTTTAGAGACATCAAGTAAGCATATTATTCTCCCAGTTCCATTTAAAATGAATTGTGACTCACAGTGTCATCTTAAAGACATGACCAGCATGTTACATGTAATTTACCATCTCTGTCTCTGCAAGCAGTATGTGTGTCTCTGCTCATAATATTTCACTGTCTCTACTGGCCAAAAACAGCCCACCTATATATAAGCAACACATAACATTAATTTCTCATTACATGTAATATCCTGCTCATGTGCCTAAGCTCACACTGTGACTGAAGCTTGATTCACCCATTAGTGTGATCTTAGGCAGATTACCAGAATGTTACATGTAATCTACCATGTCTTTAAAAAACATGTACTTCCATATTTTTAAAGACATCAAGTAAGCATATTATTCACCCAGATCCATTTAAAATAAAGCTTGACTCACAGTGTCATCTTAAACACATGACCAGCACGTTACATGTAATTTACCATCTCTGTCTCTGCAAGCAGTATGTGTGTCTCTGCTCATAATATTTCACTGTCTCTACTGGCCAAAAACAGCCCACCTATATATAAGCAACACATAACATTAATTTCTCATTACATGTAACATCCTGCTCATGTGCAAAAGATCACACTGTGACTGAAGCTCGATTCACCCATCAGTGTGATGTTAGGCAGATGACCAGGATGTCACATGTAATCTACCATGTCTTTAAAAAACATGTACTTTCATATTTTTAGAGACATCAACCAAGCATATTATTCACCCAGATTCTTTTAAAATGAAGCTTGAGTCACAGTGTCATCTTAAACACATGAGCACCATGTTACATGTAATTTACCATATCTGTCTCTGCAAGCAGTATGCGTGTCTCTGCTCATATTATTTCACTGTCTCTACAGACCAAAAACAGGCCACCTATATATGAGCAACACATAACATTAATTTCTCATTACATGTAATATCCTGCTCATGTGCCTAAGCTCACACTGTGACTGAAGCTTGATTCACCCATTAGTGTGATGTTAGGTAGATGACCAGAATGTTACATAAAATTTACCATGTCTTTAAAAAACGTGTACTTCCATATTTTTAAAGACATCAACAAAGCATATTATTCACCCAGATTCATTTAAAATGAAGCTTGACTCACAGTGTCATCTTAAACACATGACCAGCATGTTACATGTAATTTACCATCTCTGTCTCTGCAAGCAGTATGTGTGTCTCTGCTCATAATATTTCACTGTCTCTACTGGCCAAAAACAGCCCACCTATATATCAGCAACACATAACATGAATTTCTCATTACATGTAACATCCTGCTCATGTGCCTACGATCACACTGTGACTGAAGCTCGATTCACCCATCAGTGTGATGTTAGGCAGATGACCAGGATGTCACATGTAATCTACCATGTCTTTAAAAAACATGTACTTCCATATTTTTAAAGACATCAGCTAAGCATATTATTCACCCAGATTCATTTAAAATGAAGCTTGACTCACAGTGTCATCTTAAACACATGAGCAGCATGTTACATGTAATTTACCATATCTGTCTCTGCAAGGTGTATGTGTGTCTCTGTTCATATTATTTCACTGTCTCTACAGACCAAAAACAGGCCACCTATATATACGCAACACATAACATTAATTTCTCATTACATGTAACATCCTGCTCATGTGCCTAAGATCACACTGTGACTGAAGCTTGAGTCACCCATCAGTGTGATCTTAGGCAGATGACCAGAATGTTACATGTAATCTACCATGTCTTTAAAAAACATGTACTTCCATATTTTTAAAGACATCAAGTAAGCATATTATTCACCCAGATCCATTTAAAATCAAGCATGACTCACAGTGTCATCCTAAACACATGAGCAGCATGTTACATGTAATTTACCATCTCTGTCTGTGCAAGCAGTATGTGTGTCTCTGTTCATATTATTTCACTGTCTCTACAGACCAAAAACAGGCCACCTATATATACGCAACACATAACATTAATTTCTCATTACATGTAACATCCTGCTCATGTGCCTAAGATCACACTGTGACTGAAGCTTGAGTCACCCATCAGTGTGATCTTAGGCAGATGACCAGAATGTTACATGTAATCTACCATGTCTTTAAAAAACATGTACTTCCATATTTTTAAAGACATCAAGTAAGCATATTATTCTCCCAGTTCCATTTAAAATGATGCTTGACTCACAGTGTCATCTTAAACACATGACCAGCATATTACATGTAATTTACCATCTCTGTCTCTGCAAGCAGTATGTGTGTCTCTGCTCATAATATTTCACTGTCTCTACTGGCCAAAAACAGCCCACCTATATATAAGCAACACATAACATTAATTTCTCATTACATGTAACATCCTGCTCATGTGCCAAAGATCACACTGTGACTGAAGCTCGATTCACCCATCAGTGTGATGTTAGGCAGATGACCAGGATGTCACATGTAATCTACCATGTCTTTAAAAAACATGTACTTTCATATTTTTAAAGACATCAACCAAGCATATTATTCACCCAGATTCATTTAAAATGAAGCTTGACTCACAGTGTCACCTTAAACACATGAGTAGCATATTACATGTAATTTACCATATCTGTCTCTGCAAGCAGTATGTGTGTCTCTGCTCATAATATTTCACTGTCTCTACTGGCCAAAAACAGCCCACCTATATATAAGCAACACATAACATTAATTTCTCATTACATGTAACATCCTGGTCATGTGTCTAAGATCACACTGTGACTGAAGCTTGATTCACCCATCAGTGTGATCTTAGGCAGATGACCAGAAAGTTACATGTAATCTACCATGTCTTTAAAAAACATGTACTTCCATATTTTTAAAGACATCAAGTAAGCATATTATTCACCCAGATTCATTTAAAATGAAGCTTGACTCACAGTGTCATCTTAAACACATGAGCAGCATGTTACATGTAATTTACCATATCTGTCTCTGCAAGCAGTATGTGTGCCTCTGCTCATATTATTTCACTGTCTCTACAGACCAGAAACAGGCCACCTATATATAAGCAACACCTAACATTAATTTCTCATTACATGTAACATTCTGCTCATGTGCCTAAGATCACACTGTGACTAAAGCTTGAGTCACCCATCAGTGTGATCTTAGGCAGATGACCAGGAAGTCACATGTAATCTACCATGTCTTTAAAAAACATGTACTTCCATATTTTTAAAGACATCAACTAAGCTTATTATTCACACAGATTCATTTAAAATGAAGCATGACTCACAGTGTCATCTTAAACATATGAGCAGCATGTTACATGTAATTTACCATCTCTGTCTCTGCAAGCATTATGTGTGTCTCTGTTCAAATTACTTAACTGTCTCTACAGACCAAAAGCAGGCCACCTATATATAAGCAACACAACATTAATTTCTCATTACATGTAACATCCTGCTCATGTGCCTAAGATCACACTGTGACTGAAGCTGGATTCACCCATCAGTGTGATGTTAGGCATATGACCAGGATGTCACATGTAGTCTACCATGTCTTTAAAAAACATGTACTTCCATATTTTTAAAGACATCAGCTAAGCATATTATTCACCCAGATTCATTTAAAATGAAGCTTGACTCACAGTGTCATCTTAAACACATGAGCAGCATGTTACATGTAATTTACCATATCTGTCTCTGCAAGCAGTATGTGTGTCTCTGTTCATATTATTTCACTGTCTCTACAGACCAAAAACATTCCACCTATATATACGCAACACATAACATTAATTTCTCATTACATGTAACATCCTGCTCATGTGCCTAAGATCACACTGTGACTGAAGCTTGAGTCACCCATCAGTGTGATCTTAGGCAGATGACCACAATGTTACATGTAATCTACCATGTCTTTAAAAAACATGTACTTTCATATTTTTAAAGACATCAACCAAGCATATTATTCACCCAGATTCATTTAAAATGAAGCTTGACTCACAGTGTCACCTTAAACACATGAGTAGCATGTTACATGTAATTTACCATATCTGTCTCTGCAAGCAGTATGTGTGTCTCTGCTCATAATATTTCACTGTCTCTACTGGCCAAAAACAGCCCACCTATATATAAGCAACACATAACATTAATTTCTCATTACATGTAACATCCTGCTCATGTGCCTAAGATCACACTGTGACTGAAGCTTGATTCACCCATCAGTGTGATCTTAGGCAGATGACCAGAATGTTACATGTAATCTACCATGTCTTTAAAAAACATGTACTTCCATATTTTTAAAGACATCAAGTAAGCATATTATTCACCCAGATTCATTTAAAATGAAGCTTGACTCACAGTGTCATCTTAAACACATGAGCACCATGTTACATGTAATTTACCATATCTGTCTCTGCAAGCAGTATGCGTGTCTCTGCTCATATTATTTCACTGTCTCTACAGACCAAAAACAGGCCACCTATATATAAGCAACACATAACATTAATTTCTCATTACATGTAACATCCTGCTCATGTGCCTAAGATCACACTGTGACTGAAGCTTGATTCACCCATCAGTGTGATCTGAGACAGATGACTAGAATGTTACATAAAATCTACCATGTCTTTAAAAAACATGTACTTCCATATTTTTAAAGACATCAACTAAGCATATTATTCACCCAGATTCATTTAAAATGAAGCTTGACTCACAGTGTCATCTTAAACACATGACCAGCATGTTACATGTAATTTACCATATCTGTCTCTGCAAGCAGTATGTGTGTCTCTGTTCATATTATTTCACTGTCTCTACAGACCAAAAACAGGCCACCTATATATACGCAACACATAACATTAATTTCTCATTACATGTAACATCCTGCTCATGTGCCTAAGATCACACTGTGACTGAAGCTTGAGTCACCCATCAGTGTGATCTTAGGCAGATGACCACAATGTTACATGTAATCTACCATGTCTTTAAAAAACATGTACTTTCATATTTTTAAAGACATCAACCAAGCATATTATTCACCCAGATTCATTTAAAATGAAGCTTGACTCACAGTGTCACCTTAAACACATGAGTAGCATGTTACATGTAATTTACCATATCTGTCTCTGCAAGCAGTATGTGTGTCTCTGCTCATAATATTTCACTGTCTCTACTGGCCAAAAACAGCCCACCTATATATAAGCAACACATAACATTAATTTCTCATTACATGTAACATCCTGCTCATGTGCCTAAGATCACACTGTGACTGAAGCTTGATTCACCCATCAGTGTGATCTTAGGCAGATGACCAGAATGTTACATGTAATCTACCATGTCTTTAAAAAACATGTACTTCCATATTTTTAAAGACATCAAGTAAGCATATTATTCACCCAGATTCATTTAAAATGAAGCTTGACTCACAGTGTCATCTTAAACACATGAGCACCATGTTACATGTAATTTACCATATCTGTCTCTGCAAGCAGTATGCGTGTCTCTGCTCATATTATTTCACTGTCTCTACAGACCAAAAACAGGCCACCTATATATAAGCAACACATAACATTAATTTCTCATTACATGTAACATCCTGCTCATGTGCCTAAGATCACACTGTGACTGAAGCTTGATTCACCCATCAGTGTGATCTGAGACAGATGACTAGAATGTTACATAAAATCTACCATGTCTTTAAAAAACATGTACTTCCATATTTTTAAAGACATCAACTAAGCATATTATTCACCCAGATTCATTTAAAATGAAGCTTGACTCACAGTGTCATCTTAAACACATGACCAGCATGTTACATGTAATTTACCATCTCTGTCTCTGCAAGAAGTATGTGTGTCTCTGCTCATAATATTTCACTGTCTCTACTGGCCAAAAACAGCCCACCTATATATCAGCAACACATAACATGAAATTCTGATTACATGTAACATCCTGCTCATGTGCCTACGATCACACTGTGACTGAAGCTTGATTCGCCCATTAGTGTGATCTTAGGCAGATGACCAGAATGTTACATGTAATCTACCATGTCTTTAAAAAACATGTACTTCCATATTTTTAAAGACATCAAGTAAGCATATTATTCACCCAGATCCATTTAAAATCAAGCTTGACTCACAGTGTCATCTTAAACACATGAGCAGCATATTACATGTAATTTACCATCTCTGTCTCTGCAAGCAGTATGTGTGTCTCTGCTCATAATATTTCACTGTCTCTACTGGCCAAAAACAGCCCACCTATATATAAGCAACACATAACATTAATTTCTCATTACATGTAACATCCTGCTCATGTGCCAAAGATCACACTGTGACTGAAGCTCGATTCACCCATCAGTGTGATGTTAGGCAGATGACCAGGATGTCACATGTAATCTACCATGTCTTTAAAAAACATGTACTTTCATATTTTTAAAGACATCAACCAAGCATATTATTCACCCAGATTCATTTAAAATGAAGCTTGAGTCACAGTGTCATCTTAAACACATGAGCACCATGTTACATGTAATTTACCATATCTGTCTCTGCAAGCAGTATGCGTGTCTCTGCTCATATTATTTCACTGTCTCTACAGACCAAAAACAGGCCACCTATATATAAGCAACACATAACATGAATTTCTCATTACATGTAACATCCTGCTCATGTGCCTAAGATCACACTGTGACTGAAGCTTGAGTCACCCATCAGTGTGATCTTAGGCAGATGACCAGAATGTTACATGTAATCTACCATGTCTTTAAAAAACATGTACTTCCATATTTTTAAAGACATCAAGTAAGCATATTATTCTCCCAGTTCCATTTAAAATGATGCTTGACTCACAGTGTCATCTTAAAGACATGACCAGCATGTTACATGTAATTTACCATCTCTGTCTCTGCAAGCAGTATGTGTGTCTCTGCTCATAATATTTCACTGTCTCTACTGGCCAAAAACAGCCCACCTATATATAAGCAACACATAACATTAATTTCTCATTACATGTAATATCCTGCTCATGTGCCTAAGCTCACACTGTGACTGAAGCTTGATTCACCCATTAGTGTGATCTTAGGCAGATTACCAGAATGTTACATGTAATCTACCATGTCTTTAAAAAACATGTACTTACATATTTTTAAAGACATCAAGTAAGCATAATATTCACCCAGATCCATTTAAAATAAAGCTTGACTCACAGTGTCATCTTAAACACATGACCAGCACGTTACATGTAATTTACCATCTCTGTCTCTGCAAGCAGTATGTGTGTCTCTGCTCATAATATTTCACTGTCTCTACTGGCCAAAAACAGCCCACCTATATATAAGCAACACATAATATTAATTTCTCATTACATGTAACATCCTGCTCATGTGCCAAAGATCACACTGTGACTGAAGCTCGATTCACCCATCAGTGTGATGTTAGGCAGATGACCAGGATGTCACATGTAATCTACCATGTCTTTAAAAAACATGTACTTTCATATTTTTAGAGACATCAACCAAGCATATTATTCACCCAGATTCTTTTAAAATGAAGCTTGAGTCACAGTGTCATCTTAAACACATGAGCACCATGTTACATGTAATTTACCATATCTGTCTCTGCAAGCAGTATGCGTGTCTCTGCTCATATTATTTCACTGTCTCTACAGACCAAAAACAGGCCACCTATATATGAGCAACACATAACATTATTTCTCATTACATGTAATATCCTGCTCATGTGCCTAAGCTCACACTGTGACTGAAGCTTGATTCACCCATTAGTGTGATGTTAGGTAGATGACCAGGATGTCACATGTAATCTACCATGTCTTTAAAAAACATGTACTTTCATATTTTTAAAGACATCAACCAAGCATATTATTCACCCAGATTCATTTAAAATGAAGCTTGAGTCACAGTGTCATCTTAAACACATGAGCACCATGTTACATGTAATTTACCATATCTGTCTCTGCAAGCAGTATGCGTGTCTCTGCTCATATTATTTCACTGTCTCTACAGACCAAAAACAGGCCACCTATATATAAGCAACACATAACATTAATTTCTCATTACATGTAACATCCTGCTCATGTGCCTACGATCACACTGTGACTGAAGCTTGATATGCCCATTAGTGTGATCTTAGGCAGATGACCAGAATGTTACATGTAATCTACCATGTCTTTAAAAAACATGTACTTCCATATTTTTAAAGACATCAAGTAAGCATATTATTCACCCAGATTCATTTAAAATGAAGCTTGACTCACAGTGTCACCTTAAACACATGGGTAGAATGTTACATGTAATTTACCATATCTGTCTCTGCAAGCAGTATGTGTGTCTCTGCTCATAATATTTCACTGTCTCTACTGGCCAAAAACAGCCCACCTATATATAAGCAACACATAACATTAATTTCTCATTACATGTAACATCCTGGTCATGTGTCTAAGATCACACTGTGACTGAAGCTTGATTCACCCATCAGTGTGATCTTAGGCAGATGACCAGAATGTTACATGTAATCTACCATGTCTTTAAAAAACATGTACTTCCATATTTTTCAAGACATCAAGTAAGCATATTATTCACCCACATTCATTTAAAATGAAGCTTGACTCACAGTGCCATCTTAAACACATGACCAGCATGTTACATGTAATTTACCATCTCTGTCTCTGCAAGCAGTATGTGTGTCTCTGCTCATAATATTTCACTGTCTCTACTGGCCAAAAACAGCCCACCTATATATCAGCAACACATAACATGAATTTCTCATTACATGTAACATCCTGCTCATGTGCCTACGATCACACTGTGACTGAAGCTTGATATGCCCATTAGTGTGATCTTAGGCAGATGACCAGAATGTTACATGTAATCTACCATGTCTTTAAAAAACATGTACTTCCATATTTTTAAAGACATCAAGTAAGCATATTATTCACCCAGATCCATTTAAAATCAAGCTTGACTCACAGTGTCATCTTAAACACATGAGCAGCATATTACATGTAATTTACCATCTCTGTCTCTGCAAGCAGTATGTGTGTCTCTGCTCATAATATTTCACTGTCTCTACTGGCCAGAAACAGCCCACCTATATATAAGCAACACATAACATTAATTTCTCATTACATGTAACATCCTGCTCATGTGCCAAAGATCACACTGTGACTGAAGCTCGATTCACCCATCAGTGTGATGTTAGGCAGATGACCAGGATGTCACATGTAATCTACCATGTCTTTAAAAAACATGTACTTTCATATTTTTAAAGACATCAACCAAGCATATTATTCAACCAAATTCATTTAAAATGAAGCTTGAGTCACAGTGTCATCTTAAACACATGAGCACCATGTTACATGTAATTTACCATATCTGTCTCTGCAAGCAGTATGCGTGCCTCTGCTCATATTATTTCACTGTCTCTACAGACCAAAAACAGGCCACCTATATATAAGCAACACATAACATGAATTTCTCATTACATGTAACATCCTGCTCATGTGCCTAAGATCACACTGTGACTGAAGCTTGAGTCACCCATCAGTGTGATCTTAGGCAGATGACCAGAATGTTACATGTAATCTACCATGTCTTTAAAAAACATGTACTTCCATATTTTTAAAGACATCAAGTAAGCATATTATTCTCCCAGTTCCATTTAAAATGATGCTTGACTCCCATTGTCATCTTAAAGACATGACCAGCATATTACATGTAATTTACCATCTCTGTCTCTGCAAGCAGTATGTGTGTCTCTGCTCATAATATTTCACTGTCTCTACTGGCCAAAAACAGCCCACCTATATATAAGCAACACATAACATTAATTTCTCATTACATGTAACATCCTGCTCATGTGCCAAAGATCACACTGTGACTGAAGCTCGATTCACCCATCAGTGTGATGTTAGGCAGATGACCAGGATGTCACATGTAATCTACCATGTCTTTAAAAAACATGTACTTTCATATTTTTAAAGACATCAACCAAGCATATTATTCACCCAGATTCATTTAAAATGAAGCTTGACTCACAGTGTCACCTTAAACACATGAGTAGCATATTACATGTAATTTACCATATCTGTCTCTGCAAGCAGTATGTGTGTCTCTGCTCATAATATTTCACTGTCTCTACTGGCCAAAAACAGCCCACCTATATATAAGCAACACATAACATTAATTTCTCATTACATGTAACATCCTGGTCATGTGTCTAAGATCACACTGTGACTGAAGCTTGATTCACCCATCAGTGTGATCTTAGGCAGATGACCAGAAAGTTACATGTAATCTACCATGTCTTTAAAAAACATGTACTTCCATATTTTTAAAGACATCAAGTAAGCATATTATTCACCCAGATTCATTTAAAATGAAGCTTGACTCACAGTGTCATCTTAAACACATGAGCAGCATGTTACATGTAATTTACCATATCTGTCTCTGCAAGCAGTATGTGTGCCTCTGCTCATATTATTTCACTGTCTCTACAGACCAGAAACAGGCCACCTATATATAAGCAACACCTAACATTAATTTCTCATTACATGTAACATTCTGCTCATGTGCCTAAGATCACACTGTGACTAAAGCTTGAGTCACCCATCAGTGTGATCTTAGGCAGATGACCAGGAAGTCACATGTAATCTACCATGTCTTTAAAAAACATGTACTTCCATATTTTTAAAGACATCAACTAAGCTTATTATTCACACAGATTCATTTAAAATGAAGCATGACTCACAGTGTCATCTTAAACATATGAGCAGCATGTTACATGTAATTTACCATCTCTGTCTCTGCAAGCATTATGTGTGTCTCTGTTCAAATTACTTAACTGTCTCTACAGACCAAAAGCAGGCCACCTATATATAAGCAACACAACATTAATTTCTCATTACATGTAACATCCTGCTCATGTGCCTAAGATCACACTGTGACTGAAGCTGGATTCACCCATCAGTGTGATGTTAGGCATATGACCAGGATGTCACATGTAGTCTACCATGTCTTTAAAAAACATGTACTTCCATATTTTTAAAGACATCAGCTAAGCATATTATTCACCCAGATTCATTTAAAATGAAGCTTGACTCACAGTGTCATCTTAAACACATGAGCAGCATGTTACATGTAATTTACCATATCTGTCTCTGCAAGCAGTATGTGTGTCTCTGTTCATATTATTTCACTGTCTCTACAGACCAAAAACATTCCACCTATATATACGCAACACATAACATTAATTTCTCATTACATGTAACATCCTGCTCATGTGCCTAAGATCACACTGTGACTGAAGCTTGAGTCACCCATCAGTGTGATCTTAGGCAGATGACCACAATGTTACATGTAATCTACCATGTCTTTAAAAAACATGTACTTTCATATTTTTAAAGACATCAACCAAGCATATTATTCACCCAGATTCATTTAAAATGAAGCTTGACTCACAGTGTCACCTTAAACACATGAGTAGCATGTTACATGTAATTTACCATATCTGTCTCTGCAAGCAGTATGTGTGTCTCTGCTCATAATATTTCACTGTCTCTACTGGCCAAAAACAGCCCACCTATATATAAGCAACACATAACATTAATTTCTCATTACATGTAACATCCTGCTCATGTGCCTAAGATCACACTGTGACTGAAGCTTGATTCACCCATCAGTGTGATCTTAGGCAGATGACCAGAATGTTACATGTAATCTACCATGTCTTTAAAAAACATGTACTTCCATATTTTTAAAGACATCAAGTAAGCATATTATTCACCCAGATTCATTTAAAATGAAGCTTGACTCACAGTGTCATCTTAAACACATGAGCACCATGTTACATGTAATTTACCATATCTGTCTCTGCAAGCAGTATGCGTGTCTCTGCTCATATTATTTCACTGTCTCTACAGACCAAAAACAGGCCACCTATATATAAGCAACACATAACATTAATTTCTCATTACATGTAACATCCTGCTCATGTGCCTAAGATCACACTGTGACTGAAGCTTGATTCACCCATCAGTGTGATCTGAGACAGATGACTAGAATGTTACATAAAATCTACCATGTCTTTAAAAAACATGTACTTCCATATTTTTAAAGACATCAACTAAGCATATTATTCACCCAGATTCATTTAAAATGAAGCTTGACTCACAGTGTCATCTTAAACACATGACCAGCATGTTACATGTAATTTACCATATCTGTCTCTGCAAGCAGTATGTGTGTCTCTGTTCATATTATTTCACTGTCTCTACAGACCAAAAACAGGCCACCTATATATACGCAACACATAACATTAATTTCTCATTACATGTAACATCCTGCTCATGTGCCTAAGATCACACTGTGACTGAAGCTTGAGTCACCCATCAGTGTGATCTTAGGCAGATGACCACAATGTTACATGTAATCTACCATGTCTTTAAAAAACATGTACTTTCATATTTTTAAAGACATCAACCAAGCATATTATTCACCCAGATTCATTTAAAATGAAGCTTGACTCACAGTGTCACCTTAAACACATGAGTAGCATGTTACATGTAATTTACCATATCTGTCTCTGCAAGCAGTATGTGTGTCTCTGCTCATAATATTTCACTGTCTCTACTGGCCAAAAACAGCCCACCTATATATAAGCAACACATAACATTAATTTCTCATTACATGTAACATCCTGCTCATGTGCCTAAGATCACACTGTGACTGAAGCTTGATTCACCCATCAGTGTGATCTTAGGCAGATGACCAGAATGTTACATGTAATCTACCATGTCTTTAAAAAACATGTACTTCCATATTTTTAAAGACATCAAGTAAGCATATTATTCACCCAGATTCATTTAAAATGAAGCTTGACTCACAGTGTCATCTTAAACACATGAGCACCATGTTACATGTAATTTACCATATCTGTCTCTGCAAGCAGTATGCGTGTCTCTGCTCATATTATTTCACTGTCTCTACAGACCAAAAACAGGCCACCTATATATAAGCAACACATAACATTAATTTCTCATTACATGTAACATCCTGCTCATGTGCCTAAGATCACACTGTGACTGAAGCTTGATTCACCCATCAGTGTGATCTGAGACAGATGACTAGAATGTTACATAAAATCTACCATGTCTTTAAAAAACATGTACTTCCATATTTTTAAAGACATCAACTAAGCATATTATTCACCCAGATTCATTTAAAATGAAGCTTGACTCACAGTGTCATCTTAAACACATGACCAGCATGTTACATGTAATTTACCATCTCTGTCTCTGCAAGAAGTATGTGTGTCTCTGCTCATAATATTTCACTGTCTCTACTGGCCAAAAACAGCCCACCTATATATCAGCAACACATAACATGAAATTCTGATTACATGTAACATCCTGCTCATGTGCCTACGATCACACTGTGACTGAAGCTTGATTCGCCCATTAGTGTGATCTTAGGCAGATGACCAGAATGTTACATGTAATCTACCATGTCTTTAAAAAACATGTACTTCCATATTTTTAAAGACATCAAGTAAGCATATTATTCACCCAGATCCATTTAAAATCAAGCTTGACTCACAGTGTCATCTTAAACACATGAGCAGCATATTACATGTAATTTACCATCTCTGTCTCTGCAAGCAGTATGTGTGTCTCTGCTCATAATATTTCACTGTCTCTACTGGCCAAAAACAGCCCACCTATATATAAGCAACACATAACATTAATTTCTCATTACATGTAACATCCTGCTCATGTGCCAAAGATCACACTGTGACTGAAGCTCGATTCACCCATCAGTGTGATGTTAGGCAGATGACCAGGATGTCACATGTAATCTACCATGTCTTTAAAAAACATGTACTTTCATATTTTTAAAGACATCAACCAAGCATATTATTCACCCAGATTCATTTAAAATGAAGCTTGAGTCACAGTGTCATCTTAAACACATGAGCACCATGTTACATGTAATTTACCATATCTGTCTCTGCAAGCAGTATGCGTGTCTCTGCTCATATTATTTCACTGTCTCTACAGACCAAAAACAGGCCACCTATATATAAGCAACACATAACATGAATTTCTCATTACATGTAACATCCTGCTCATGTGCCTAAGATCACACTGTGACTGAAGCTTGAGTCACCCATCAGTGTGATCTTAGGCAGATGACCAGAATGTTACATGTAATCTACCATGTCTTTAAAAAACATGTACTTCCATATTTTTAAAGACATCAAGTAAGCATATTATTCTCCCAGTTCCATTTAAAATGATGCTTGACTCACAGTGTCATCTTAAAGACATGACCAGCATGTTACATGTAATTTACCATCTCTGTCTCTGCAAGCAGTATGTGTGTCTCTGCTCATAATATTTCACTGTCTCTACTGGCCAAAAACAGCCCACCTATATATAAGCAACACATAACATTAATTTCTCATTACATGTAATATCCTGCTCATGTGCCTAAGCTCACACTGTGACTGAAGCTTGATTCACCCATTAGTGTGATCTTAGGCAGATTACCAGAATGTTACATGTAATCTACCATGTCTTTAAAAAACATGTACTTACATATTTTTAAAGACATCAAGTAAGCATAATATTCACCCAGATCCATTTAAAATAAAGCTTGACTCACAGTGTCATCTTAAACACATGACCAGCACGTTACATGTAATTTACCATCTCTGTCTCTGCAAGCAGTATGTGTGTCTCTGCTCATAATATTTCACTGTCTCTACTGGCCAAAAACAGCCCACCTATATATAAGCAACACATAACATTAATTTCTCATTACATGTAACATCCTGCTCATGTGCCAAAGATCACACTGTGACTGAAGCTCGATTCACCCATCAGTGTGATGTTAGGCAGATGACCAGGATGTCACATGTAATCTACCATGTCTTTAAAAAACATGTACTTTCATATTTTTAGAGACATCAACCAAGCATATTATTCACCCAGATTCTTTTAAAATGAAGCTTGAGTCACAGTGTCATCTTAAACACATGAGCACCATGTTACATGTAATTTACCATATCTGTCTCTGCAAGCAGTATGCGTGTCTCTGCTCATATTAT
Source organism: Lissotriton helveticus (assembly GCF_964261635.1). Taxonomy (NCBI): domain Eukaryota; kingdom Metazoa; phylum Chordata; class Amphibia; order Caudata; family Salamandridae; genus Lissotriton; species Lissotriton helveticus. The sequence continues at coordinate 776,669,585 of NC_136063.1, read as the reverse complement.
TTCACTGTCTCTACAGACCAAAAACAGGCCACCTATATATGAGCAACACATAACATTATTTCTCATTACATGTAATATCCTGCTCATGTGCCTAAGCTCACACTGTGACTGAAGCTTGATTCACCCATTAGTGTGATGTTAGGTAGATGACCAGGATGTCACATGTAATCTACCATGTCTTTAAAAAACATGTACTTTCATATTTTTAAAGACATCAACCAAGCATATTATTCACCCAGATTCATTTAAAATGAAGCTTGAGTCACAGTGTCATCTTAAACACATGAGCACCATGTTACATGTAATTTACCATATCTGTCTCTGCAAGCAGTATGCGTGTCTCTGCTCATATTATTTCACTGTCTCTACAGACCAAAAACAGGCCACCTATATATAAGCAACACATAACATTAATTTCTCATTACATGTAACATCCTGCTCATGTGCCTACGATCACACTGTGACTGAAGCTTGATATGCCCATTAGTGTGATCTTAGGCAGATGACCAGAATGTTACATGTAATCTACCATGTCTTTAAAAAACATGTACTTCCATATTTTTAAAGACATCAAGTAAGCATATTATTCACCCAGATTCATTTAAAATGAAGCTTGACTCACAGTGTCACCTTAAACACATGGGTAGAATGTTACATGTAATTTACCATATCTGTCTCTGCAAGCAGTATGTGTGTCTCTGCTCATAATATTTCACTGTCTCTACTGGCCAAAAACAGCCCACCTATATATAAGCAACACATAACATTAATTTCTCATTACATGTAACATCCTGGTCATGTGTCTAAGATCACACTGTGACTGAAGCTTGATTCACCCATCAGTGTGATCTTAGGCAGATGACCAGAATGTTACATGTAATCTACCATGTCTTTAAAAAACATGTACTTCCATATTTTTCAAGACATCAAGTAAGCATATTATTCACCCACATTCATTTAAAATGAAGCTTGACTCACAGTGCCATCTTAAACACATGACCAGCATGTTACATGTAATTTACCATCTCTGTCTCTGCAAGCAGTATGTGTGTCTCTGCTCATAATATTTCACTGTCTCTACTGGCCAAAAACAGCCCACCTATATATCAGCAACACATAACATGAATTTCTCATTACATGTAACATCCTGCTCATGTGCCTACGATCACACTGTGACTGAAGCTTGATATGCCCATTAGTGTGATCTTAGGCAGATGACCAGAATGTTACATGTAATCTACCATGTCTTTAAAAAACATGTACTTCCATATTTTTAAAGACATCAAGTAAGCATATTATTCACCCAGATCCATTTAAAATCAAGCTTGACTCACAGTGTCATCTTAAACACATGAGCAGCATATTACATGTAATTTACCATCTCTGTCTCTGCAAGCAGTATGTGTGTCTCTGCTCATAATATTTCACTGTCTCTACTGGCCAGAAACAGCCCACCTATATATAAGCAACACATAACATTAATTTCTCATTACATGTAACATCCTGCTCATGTGCCAAAGATCACACTGTGACTGAAGCTCGATTCACCCATCAGTGTGATGTTAGGCAGATGACCAGGATGTCACATGTAATCTACCATGTCTTTAAAAAACATGTACTTTCATATTTTTAAAGACATCAACCAAGCATATTATTCAACCAAATTCATTTAAAATGAAGCTTGAGTCACAGTGTCATCTTAAACACATGAGCACCATGTTACATGTAATTTACCATATCTGTCTCTGCAAGCAGTATGCGTGCCTCTGCTCATATTATTTCACTGTCTCTACAGACCAAAAACAGGCCACCTATATATAAGCAACACATAACATGAATTTCTCATTACATGTAACATCCTGCTCATGTGCCTAAGATCACACTGTGACTGAAGCTTGAGTCACCCATCAGTGTGATCTTAGGCAGATGACCAGAATGTTACATGTAATCTACCATGTCTTTAAAAAACATGTACTTCCATATTTTTAAAGACATCAAGTAAGCATATTATTCTCCCAGTTCCATTTAAAATGATGCTTGACTCCCATTGTCATCTTAAAGACATGCCCAGCATGTTACATGTAATTTACCATCTCTGTCTCTGCAAGCAGTATGTGTGTCTCCGCTCATAATATTTCACTGTCTCTACTGGCCAAAAACAGCCCACCTATATATAAGCAACACATAACATTAATTTCTCATTACATGTAATATCCTGCTCATGTGCCTAAGCTCACACTGTGACTGAAGCTTGATTCACCCATTAGTGTGATCTTAGGCAGATTACCAGAATGTTACATGTAATCTACCATGTCTTTAAAAAACATGTACTTCCATATTTTTAAAGACATCAAGTAAGCATATTATTCACCCAGATCCATTTAAAATAAAGCTTGAGTCACAGTGTCATCTTAAACACATGAGCACCATGTTACATGTAATTTACCATATCTGTCTCTGCAAGCAGTATGCGTGTCTCTGCTCATATTATTTCACTGTCTCTAAAGACCAAAAACAGGCCACCTATATATAAGCAACACATAACATTAATTTCTCATTACATGTAACATCCTGCTCATGTGCCTAAGATCACACTGTGACTGAAGCTTGATTCACCCATCAGTGTGATGTTAGGCAGATGACCAGGATGTCACATGTAATCTACCATGTCTTTAAAAAACATGTACTTTCATATTTTTAAAGACATCAACCAAGCATATTATTCACCCAGATTCATTTAAAATGAAGCTTGACTCACAGTGTCATCTTAAACACATGAGCAGCATATTACATGTAATTTACCATCTCTGTCTCTGCAAGCAGTATGTGTGTCTCTGCTCATAATATTTCACTGTCTCTACTGGCCAGAAACAGCCCACCTATATATCAGCAACACATAACATGAATTTCTCATTACATGTAACATCCTGCTCATGTGCCTACGATCACACTGTGACTGAAGCTTGATATGCCCATTAGTGTGATCTTAGGCAGATGACCAGAATGTTACATGTAATCTACCATGTCTTTAAAAAACATGTACTTCCATATTTTTAAAGACATCAAGTAAGCATATTATTCACCCAGATCCATTTAAAATCAAGCTTGACTCACAGTGTCACCTTAAACACATGGGTAGAATGTTACATGTAATTTACCATATCTGTCTCTGCAAGCAGTATGTGTGTCTCTGCTCATAATATTTCACTGTCTCTACTGGCCAAAAACAGCCCACCTATATATAAGCAACACATAACATTAATTTCTCATTACATGTAACATCCTGGTCATGTGTCTAAGATCACACTGTGACTGAAGCTTGATTCACCCATCAGTGTGATCTTAGGCAGATGACCAGAATGTTACATGTAATCTACCATGTCTTTAAAAAACATGTACTTCCATATTTTTCAAGACATCAAGTAAGCATATTATTCACCCACATTCATTTAAAATGAAGCTTGACTCACAGTGCCATCTTAAACACATGACCAGCATGTTACATGTAATTTACCATCTCTGTCTCTGCAAGCAGTATGTGTGTCTCTGCTCATAATATTTCACTGTCTCTACTGGCCAAAAACAGCCCACCTATATATCAGCAACACATAACATGAATTTCTCATTACATGTAACATCCTGCTCATGTGCCTACGATCACACTGTGACTGAAGCTTGATATGCCCATTAGTGTGATCTTAGGCAGATGACCAGAATGTTACATGTAATCTACCATGTCTTTAAAAAACATGTACTTCCATATTTTTAAAGACATCAAGTAAGCATATTATTCACCCAGATCCATTTAAAATCAAGCTTGACTCACAGTGTCATCTTAAACACATGAGCAGCATATTACATGTAATTTACCATCTCTGTCTCTGCAAGCAGTATGTGTGTCTCTGCTCATAATATTTCACTGTCTCTACTGGCCAGAAACAGCCCACCTATATATAAGCAACACATAACATTAATTTCTCATTACATGTAACATCCTGCTCATGTGCCAAAGATCACACTGTGACTGAAGCTCGATTCACCCATCAGTGTGATGTTAGGCAGATGACCAGGATGTCACATGTAATCTACCATGTCTTTAAAAAACATGTACTTTCATATTTTTAAAGACATCAACCAAGCATATTATTCAACCAAATTCATTTAAAATGAAGCTTGAGTCACAGTGTCATCTTAAACACATGAGCACCATGTTACATGTAATTTACCATATCTGTCTCTGCAAGCAGTATGCGTGCCTCTGCTCATATTATTTCACTGTCTCTACAGACCAAAAACAGGCCACCTATATATAAGCAACACATAACATGAATTTCTCATTACATGTAACATCCTGCTCATGTGCCTAAGATCACACTGTGACTGAAGCTTGAGTCACCCATCAGTGTGATCTTAGGCAGATGACCAGAATGTTACATGTAATCTACCATGTCTTTAAAAAACATGTACTTCCATATTTTTAAAGACATCAAGTAAGCATATTATTCTCCCAGTTCCATTTAAAATGATGCTTGACTCCCATTGTCATCTTAAAGACATGCCCAGCATGTTACATGTAATTTACCATCTCTGTCTCTGCAAGCAGTATGTGTGTCTCCGCTCATAATATTTCACTGTCTCTACTGGCCAAAAACAGCCCACCTATATATAAGCAACACATAACATTAATTTCTCATTACATGTAATATCCTGCTCATGTGCCTAAGCTCACACTGTGACTGAAGCTTGATTCACCCATTAGTGTGATCTTAGGCAGATTACCAGAATGTTACATGTAATCTACCATGTCTTTAAAAAACATGTACTTCCATATTTTTAAAGACATCAAGTAAGCATATTATTCACCCAGATCCATTTAAAATAAAGCTTGAGTCACAGTGTCATCTTAAACACATGAGCACCATGTTACATGTAATTTACCATATCTGTCTCTGCAAGCAGTATGCGTGTCTCTGCTCATATTATTTCACTGTCTCTAAAGACCAAAAACAGGCCACCTATATATAAGCAACACATAACATTAATTTCTCATTACATGTAACATCCTGCTCATGTGCCTAAGATCACACTGTGACTGAAGCTTGATTCACCCATCAGTGTGATGTTAGGCAGATGACCAGGATGTCACATGTAATCTACCATGTCTTTAAAAAACATGTACTTTCATATTTTTAAAGACATCAACCAAGCATATTATTCACCCAGATTCATTTAAAATGAAGCTTGAGTCACAGTGTCATCTTAAACACATGAGCACCATGTTACATGTAATTTACCATATCTGTCTCTGCAAGCAGTATGCGTGTCTCTGCTCATATTATTTCACTGTCTCTACAGACCAAAAACAGGCCACCTATATATAAGCAACACATAACATTAATTTCTCATTACATGTAACATCCTGCTCATGTGCCTAAGATCACACTGTGACTGAAGCTTGATTCACCCATCAGTGTGATCTGAGACAGATGACCAGAATGTTACATAAAATCTACCATGTCTTTAAAAAACATGTACTTCCATATTTTTAAAGACATCAACTGAGCATATTATTCACCCAGATTCATTTAAAATGAAGCTTGACTCACAGTGTCATCTTAAACACATGACCAGCATGTTACATGTAATTTACCATCTCTGTCTCTGCAAGCAGCATGTGTGTCTCTGCTCATAATATTTCACTGTCTCTACTGGCCAAAAACAGCCCACCTATATATCAGCAACACATAACATGAATTTCTCATTACATGTAACATCCTGCTCATGTGCCTACGATCACACTGTGACTGAAGCATGATATGCCCATTAGTGTGATCTTAGGCAGATGACCAGAATGTTACATGTAATCTACCATGTCTTTAAAAAACATGTACTTCCATATTTTTAAAGACATCAAGTAAGCATATTATTCACCCAGATTCATTTAAAATGAAGCTTGACTCACAGTGTCATCTTAAACACATGAGCACCATGTTACATGTAATTTACCATATCTGTCTCTGCAAGCAGTATGCGTGTCTCTGCTCATATTATTTCACTGTCTCTACAGACCAAAAACAGGCCACCTATATATAAGCAACACATAACATTAATTTCTCATTACATGTAACATCCTGCTCATGTGCCTAAGATCACACTGTGACTGAAGCTTGATTCACCCATCAGTGTGATCTGAGACAGATGACCAGAATGTTACATAAAATCTACCATGTCTTTAAAAAACATGTACTTCCATATTTTTAAAGACATCAACTAAGCATATTATTCACCCAGATTCATTTAAAATGAAGCTTGACTCACAGTGTCATCTTAAACACATGACCAGCATGTTACATGTAATTTACCATCTCTGTCTCTGCAAGCAGTATGTGTGTCTCTGCTCATAATATTTCACTGTCTCTACTGGCCAAAAACAGCCCACCTATATATCAGCAACACATAACATGAAATTCTCATTACATGTAACATCCTGCTCATGTGCCTACGATCACACTGTGACTGAAGCTTGATTCGCCCATTAGTGTGATCTTAGGCAGATGACCAGAATGTTACATGTAATCTACCATGTCTTTAAAAAACATGTACTTCCATATTTTTAAAGACATCAAGTAAGCATATTATTCACCCAGATCCATTTAAAATCAAGCTTGACTCACAGTGTCATCTTAAACACATGAGCAGCATATTACATGTAATTTACCATCTCTGTCTCTGCAAGCAGTATGTGTGTCTCTGCTCATAATATTTCACTGTCTCTACTGGCCAAAAACAGCCCACCTATATATAAGCAACACATAACATTAATTTCTCATTACATGTAACATCCTGCTCATGTGCCAAAGATCACACTGTGACTGAAGCTTGATTCACCCATCAGTGTGATGTTAGGCAGATGACCAGGATGTCACATGTAATCTACCATGTCTTTAAAAAACATGTACTTTCATATTTTTAAAGACATCAACCAAGCATATTATTCACCCAGATTCATTTAAAATGAAGCTTGAGTCACAGTGTCATCTTAAACACATGAGCACCATGTTACATGTAATTTACCATATCTGTCTCTGCAAGCAGTATGCGTGTCTCTGCTCATATTATTTCACTGTCTCTACAGACCAAAAACAGGCCACCTATATATAAGCAACACATAACATGAATTTCTCATTACATGTAACATCCTGCTCATGTGCCTAAGATCACACTGTGACTGAAGCTTGAGTCACCCATCAGTGTGATCTTAGGCAGATGACCAGAATGTTACATGTAATCTACCATGTCTTTAAAAAACATGTACTTCCATATTTTTAAAGACATCAAGTAAGCATATTATTCTCCCAGTTCCATTTAAAATGATGCTTGACTCACAGTGTCATCTTAAAGACATGACCAGCATGTTACATGTAATTTACCATCTCTGTCTCTGCAAGCAGTATGTGTGTCTCTGCTCATAATATTTCACTGTCTCTACTGGCCAAAAACAGCCCACCTATATATAAGCAACACATAACATTAATTTCTCATTACATGTAATATCCTGCTCATGTGCCTAAGCTCACACTGTGACTGAAGCTTGATTCACCCATTAGTGTGATCTTAGGCAGATTACCAGAATGTTACATGTAATCTACCATGTCTTTAAAAAACATGTACTTCCATATTTTTAAAGACATCAAGTAAGCATAATATTCACCCAGATCCATTTAAAATAAAGCTTGACTCACAGTGTCATCTTAAACACATGACCAGCACGTTACATGTAATTTACCATCTCTGTCTCTGCAAGCAGTATGTGTGTCTCTGCTCATAATATTTCACTGTCTCTACTGGCCAAAAACAGCCCACCTATATATAAGCAACACATAACATTAATTTCTCATTACATGTAACATCCTGCTCATGTGCCAAAGATCACACTGTGACTGAAGCTCAATTCACCCATCAGTGTGATGTTAGGCAGATGACCAGGATGTCACATGTAATCTACCATGTCTTTAAAAAACATGTACTTTCATATTTTTAGAGACATCAACCAAGCATATTATTCACCCAGATTCTTTTAAAATGAAGCTTGAGTCACAGTGTCATCTTAAACACATGAGCACCATGTTACATGTAATTTACCATATCTGTCTCTGCAAGCAGTATGCGTGTCTCTGCTCATATTATTTCACTGTCTCTACAGACCAAAAACAGGCCACCTATATATGAGCAACACATAACATTATTTCTCATTACATGTAATATCCTGCTCATGTGCCTAAGCTCACACTGTGACTGAAGCTTGATTCACCCATTAGTGTGATGTTAGGTAGATGACCAGGATGTCACATGTAATCTACCATGTCTTTAAAAAACATGTACTTTCATATTTTTAAAGACATCAACCAAGCATATTATTCACCCAGATTCATTTAAAATGAAGCTTGAGTCACAGTGTCATCTTAAACACATGAGCACCATGTTACATGTAATTTACCATATCTGTCTCTGCAAGCAGTATGCGTGTCTCTGCTCATATTATTTCACTGTCTCTACAGACCAAAAACAGGCCACCTATATATAAGCAACACATAACATTAATTTCTCATTACATGTAACATCCTGCTCATGTGCCTACGATCACACTGTGACTGAAGCTTGATATGCCCATTAGTGTGATCTTAGGCAGATGACCAGAATGTTACATGTAATCTACCATGTCTTTAAAAAACATGTACTTCCATATTTTTAAAGACATCAAGTAAGCATATTATTCACCCAGATTCATTTAAAATGAAGCTTGACTCACAGTGTCACCTTAAACACATGGGTAGAATGTTACATGTAATTTACCATATCTGTCTCTGCAAGCAGTATGTGTGTCTCTGCTCATAATATTTCACTGTCTCTACTGGCCAGAAACAGCCCACCTATATATAAGCAACACATAACATTAATTTCTCATTACATGTAACATCCTGCTCATGTGCCAAAGATCACACTGTGACTGAAGCTCGATTCACCCATCAGTGTGATGTTAGGCAGATGACCAGGATGTCACATGTAATCTACCATGTCTTTAAAAAACATGTACTTTCATATTTTTAAAGACATCAACCAAGCATATTATTCACCCAAATTCATTTAAAATGAAGCTTGAGTCACAGTGTCATCTTAAACACATGAGCACCATGTTACATGTAATTTACCATATCTGTCTCTGCAAGCAGTATGCGTGCCTCTGCTCATATTATTTCACTGTCTCTACAGACCAAAAACAGGCCACCTATATATAAGCAACACATAACATGAATTTCTCATTACATGTAACATCCTGCTCATGTGCCTAAGATCACACTGTGACTGAAGCTTGAGTCACCCATCAGTGTGATCTTAGGCAGATGACCAGAATGTTACATGTAATCTACCATGTCTTTAAAAAACATGTACTTCCATATTTTTAAAGACATCAAGTAAGCATATTATTCTCCCAGTTCCATTTAAAATGATGCTTGACTCCCATTGTCATCTTAAAGACATGCCCAGCATGTTACATGTAATTTACCATCTCTGTCTCTGCAAGCAGTATGTGTGTCTCTGCTCATAATATTTCACTGTCTCTACTGGCCAAAAACAGCCCACCTATATATAAGCAACACATAACATTAATTTCTCATTACATGTAATATCCTGCTCATGTGCCTAAGCTCACACTGTGACTGAAGCTTGATTCACCCATTAGTGTGATCTTAGGCAGATTACCAGAATGTTACATGTAATCTACCATGTCTTTAAAAAACATGTACTTCCATATTTTTAAAGACATCAAGTAAGCATATTATTCTCCCAGTTCCATTTAAAATGATGCTTGACTAACAGTGTCATCTTAAACACATGACCAGCATGTTACATGTAATTTACCATCTCTGTCTCTGCAAGCAGTATGTGTGTCTCTGCTCATAATATTTCACTGTCTCTACTGGCCAAAAACAGCCCAGCTACATATAAGCAACACATAACATTAATTTCCCATTACATGTAATATCCTGCTCATGTGCCTAAGCTCACACTGTGACTGAAGCTTGATTCACCCATCAGTGTGATGTTAGGCAGATGACCAGGATGTCACATGTAATCTACCATGTCTTTAAAAAACATGTACTTTCATATTTTTAAAGACAACAACCAAGCATATTATTCACCCAGATTCATTTAAAATTAAGCTTGAGTCACAGTGTCATCTTAAACACATGAGCACCATGTTACATGTAATTTACCATATCTGTCTCTGCAAGCAGTATGCGTGTCTCTGCTCATATTATTTCACTGTCTCTACAGACCAAAAACAGGCCACCTATATATAAGCAACACATAACATTAATTTCTCATTACATGTAACATCCTGCTCATTGTGCCTAAGATCACACTGTGACTGAAGCTTGATTCACCCATCAGTGTGATCTGAGACAGATGACCAGAATGTTACATGTAATCTACCATGTCTTTAAAAAACATGTACATCCATATTTTTAAAGACATCAAGTAAGCATATTATTCACCCAGATCCATTTAAAATCAAGCTTGACTCACAGTGTCATCTTAAACACATGAGCAGCATATTACATGTAATTTACCATCTCTGTCTCTGCAAGCAGTATGTGTGTCTCTGCTCATAATATTTCACTGTCTCTACTGGCCAAAAACAGCCCACCTATATATAAGCAACACATAACATTAATTTCTCATTACATGTAACATCCTGCTCATGTGCCAAAGATCACACTGTGACTGAAGCTCGATTCACCCATCAGTGTGATGTTAGGCAGATGACCAGGATGTCACATGTAATCTACCATGTCTTTAAAAAACATGTACTTTCATATTTTTAAAGACATCAACCAAGCATATTATTCACCCAGATTCATTTAAAATGAAGCTTGAGTCACAGTGTCATCTTAAACATATGAGCACCATGTTACATGTAATTTACCATATCTGTCTCTGCAAGCAGTATGCGTGTCTCTGCTCATAATATTTCACTGTCTCTACAGACCAAAAACAGGCCACCTATATATAAGCAACACATAACATGAATTTCTCATTACATATAACATCCTGCTCATGTGCCTAAGATTATACTGTGACTGAAGCTTGATTCACCCATCAGTGTGATCTTAGGCAGATGACCAGGATGTCACATGTAATCTACCATGTCTTTAAAAAACATGTACTTCCATATTTTTAAAGACATCAACTAAGCATAATATTCACCCAGATTCATTTAAAATGAAGCTTGACTCACAGTGTCACCTTAAACACATGAGTAGCATGTTACATGTAATTTACCATATCTGTCTCTGCAAGCAGTATGTGTGTCTCTGCTCATAATATTTCACAGTCTCTACTGGCCAAAAACAGCCCACCTATATATAAGCAACACATAACATTAATTTCTCATTACATGTAACATCCTGCTCATGTGCCTAAGATCACACTGTGACTGAAGCTTGATTCACCCATCAGTGTGATCTTAGGCAGATGACCAGAATGTTACATGTAATCTACCATGTCTTTAAAAAACATGTACTTCCATATTTTTAAAGACATTAAGTAAGCATATTATTCACCCAGATTCATTTAAAATGAAGCTTGACTCACAGTGTCATCTTAAACACATGAGCAGCATGTTACATGTAATTTACCATATCTGTCTCTGCAAGCAGTATGTGTGCCTCTGCTCATATTATTTCACTGTCTCTACAGACCAGAAACAGGCCACCTATATATAAGCAACACCTAACATTAATTTCTCATTACATGTAACATTCTGCTCATGTGCCTAAGATCACACTGTGACTAAAGCTTGAGTCGCCCATCAGTGTGATCTTAGGCAGATGACCAGGAAGTCACATGTAATCTACCATGTCTTTAAAAAACATGTACTTCCATATTTTTAAAGACATCAACTAAGCATATTATTCACACAGATTCATTTAAAATGAAGCATGACTCACAGTGTCATCTTAAACATATGAGCAGCATGTTACATGTAATTTACCATCTCTGTCTCTGCAAGCAGTATGTGTGTCTCTGTTCAAATTACTTAACTGCCTCTACAGACCAAAAGCAGGCCACCTATATATAAGCAACACAACATTAATTCCTCATTACATGTAACATCCTGCTCATGTGCCTAAGATCACACTGTGACTGAAGCTGGATTCACCCATCAGTGTGATCTTAGGCAGATGACCAGAATGTTACATGTAATCTACCATGTCTTTAAAAAACATGTACTTCCATATTTTTAAAGACATCAAGTAAGCATATTATTCTCCCAGTTCCATTTAAAATGATGCTTGACTCACATTGTCATCTTAAAGACATGACCAGCACGTTACATGTAATTTACCATCTCTGTCTCTGCAAGCAGTATGTGTGTCTCTGCTCATAATATTTCACTGTCTCTACTGGCCAAAAACAGCCCACCTATATATAAGCAACACATAACATTAATTTCTCATTACATGTAACATCCTGCTCATGTGCCAAAGATCACACTGTGACTGAAGCTTGAGTCACCCATCAGTGTGATCTTAGGCAGATGACCACAATGTTACATGTAATCTACCATGTCTTTAAAAAACATGTACTTTCATATTTTTAAAGACATCAACCAAGCATATTATTCACCCAGATTCATTTAAAATGAAGCTTGACTCACAGTGTCACCTTAAACACATGAGTAGCATGTTACATGTAATTTACCATATCTGTCTCTGCAAGCAGTATGTGTGTCTCTGCTCATAATATTTCACTGTCTCTACTGGCCAAAAACAGCCCACCTATATATAAGCAACACATAACATTAATTTCTCATTACATGTAACATCCTGCTCATGTGCCTAAGATCACACTGTGACTGAAGCTTGATTCACCCATCAGTGTGATCTGAGACAGATGACCAGAATGTTGCATAAAATCTACCATGTCTTTAAAAAACATGTACTTCCATATTTTTAAAGACATCAACTAAGCATATTATTCACCCAGATTCATTTAAAATGAAGCTTGACTCACAGTGTCATCTTAAACACATGACCAGCATGTTACATGTAATTTACCATCTCTGTCTCTGCAAGCAGTATGTGTGTCTCTGCTCATAATATTTCACTGTCTCTACTGGCCAAAAACAGCCCACCTATATATCAGCAACACATAACATGAATTTCTCATTACATGTAACATCCTGCTCATGTGCCTACGATCACACTGTGACTGAATCTTGATATGCCCATTAGTGTGATCTTAGGCAGATGACCAGAATGTTACATGTAATCTACCATGTCTTTAAAAAACATGTACTTCCATATTTTTAAAGACATCAACCAAGCATATTATTCACCCAGATTCATTTAAAATGAAGCTTGAGTCACAGTGTCATATTAAACACATGAGCACCATGTTACATGTAATTTACCATATCTGTCTCTGCAAGCAGTATGCGTGTCTCTGCTCATATTATTTCACTGTCTCTACAGACCAAAAACAGGCCACCTATATATAAGCAACACATAACATGAATTTCTCATTACATGTAACATCCTGCTCATGTGCCTAAGATCATACTGTGACTGAAGCTTGATTCACCCATCAGTGTGATCTTAGGCAGATGACCAGGATGTCACATGTATTCTACCATGTCTTTAAAAAACATGTACTTCCATATTTTTAAAGACATCAAGTAAGCATATTATTCACCCAGATTCATTTAAAATGAAGCTTGACTCACAGTGTCATCTTAAACACATGAGCAGCATGTCACATGTAATTTACCATATCTGTCTCTGCAAGCAGTATGTGTGCCTCTGCTCATATTATTTCACTGTCTCTACAGACCAGAAACAGGCCACCTATATATAAGCAACACCTAACATTAATTTCTCATTACATGTAACATTCTGCTCATGTGTCTAAGATCACACTGTGACTGAAGCTTGATTCACCCATTAGTGTGATGTTAGGTAGATGACCAGGATGTCACATGTAGTCTACCATGTCTTTAAAAAACATGTACTTTCATATTTTTAAAGACATCAACCAAGCATATTATTCACCCAGATTCATTTAAAATGAAGCTTGACTCACAGTGTCATCTTAAACACATGAGCAGCATGTCACATGTAATTTACCATATCTGTCTCTGCAAGCAGTATGCGTGTCTCTGCTCATATTATTTCACTGTCTCTACAGACCAAAAACAGGCCACCTATATATAAGCAACACATAACATTAATTTCTCATTACATGTAACATCCTGCTCATGTGCCTAAGATCACACTGTGACTGAAGCTTGATTCACCCATCAGTGTGATCTGAGACAGATGACCAGAATGTTACATAAAATCAACCATGTCTTTAAAAAACATGTACTTCCATATTTTTAAAGACATCAACTAAGCATATTATTCACCCAGATTCATTTAAAATGAAGCTTGACTCACAGTGTCATCTTAAACACATGACCAGCAAGTTACATGTAATTTACCATCTCTGTCTCTGCAAGCAGCATGTGTGTCTCTGCTCATAATATTTCACTGTCTCTACTGGCCAAAAACAGCCCACCTATATATCAGCAACACATAACATGAATTTCTCATTACATGTAACATCCTGCTCATGTGCCTACGATCACACTGTGACTGAAGCATGATATGCCCATTAGTGTGATCTTAGGCAGATGACCAGAATGTTACATGTAATCTACCATGTCTTTAAAAAACATGTACTTCCATATTTTTAAAGACATCAAGTAAGCATATTATTCACCCAGATCCATTTAAAATCAAGCTTGACTCACAGTGTCATCTTAAACACATGAGCAGCATATTACATGTAATTTACAATCTCTGTCTCTGCAAGCAGTATGTGTGTCTCTGCTCATAATATTTCACTGTCTCTACTGGTCAAAAACAGCCCACCTATATATAAGCAACACATAACATTAATTTCTCATTACATGTAACATCCTGCTCATGTTCCAAAGATCACACTGTGACTGAAGCTCGATTCACCCATCAGTGTGATGTTAGGCAGATGACCAGGATGTCACATGTAATCTACCATGTCTTTAAAAAACATGTACTTTCATATTTTTAAAGACATAAACCAAGCATATTATTCACCCAGATTCATTTAAAATGAAGCTTGAGTCACAGTGTCATATTAAACACATGAGCACCATGTTACATGTAATTTACCATATCTGTCTCTGCAAGCAGTATGCGTGTCTCTGCTCATATTATTTCACTGTCTCTACAGACCAAAACAGGCCACCTATATATAAGCAACACATAACATGAATTTCTCATTACATGTAACATCCTGCTCATGTGCCTAAGATCATACTGTGACTGAAGCTTGATTCACCCATCAGTTTGATCTTAGGCAGATGACCAGGATGTCACATGTATTCTACCATGTCTTTAAAAAACATGTACTTCCATATTTTTAAAGACATCAAGTAAGCATATTATCCACCCAGATTCATTTAAAATGAAGCTTGACTCACAGTGTCATCTTAAACACATGAGCAGCATGTTACATGTAATTTACCATATCTGTCTCTGCAAGCAGTATGTGTGCCTCTGCTCATATTATTTCACTGTCTCTACAGACCAGAAACAGGCCACCTATATATAAGCAACACCTAACATTACATTCTCATTACATGTAACATTCTGCTCATGTGCCTAAGATCACACTGTGACTAAAGCTTGAGTCACCCATCAGTGTGATCTTAGGCAGATGACCAGGAAGTCACATGTAATCTACCATGTATTAAAAAACATGTACTTCCATATTTTTAAAGACATCAACTAAGCATATTATTCAGACAGATTCATTTAAAATGAAGCATGACTCACAGTGTCATCTTAAACATATGAGCAGCATGTTACATGTAATTTACCATCTCTGTCTCTGCAAGCAGTATCTGTGTCCCTGTTCAAATTACTTAACTGTCTCTACAGACCAAAAGCAGGCCACCCATATATAAGCAACACAACATTAATTTCTCATTACATGTAACATCCTGCTCATGTGCCTAAGATCACACTGTGACTGAAGCTGGATTCACCCATCAGTGTGATGTTAGGCATATGACCAGGATGTCACATGTAGTCTACCATGTCTTTAAAAAACATGTACTTCCATATTTTTAAAGACATCAGCTAAGCATATTATTCACCCAGATTAATTTAAAATGAAGCTTGACTCACAGTGTCATCTTAAACACATGAGCAGCATGTTACATGTAATTTACCATATCTGTCTCTGCAAGCAGTATGTGTGTCTCTGTTCATATTATTTCACTGTCTCTACAGACCAAAAACAGGCCACCTATATATACGCAACACATAACATTAATTTCTCATTACATGTAACATCCTGCTCATGTGCCTAAGATCACACTGTGACTGAAGCTTGAGTCACCCATCAGTGTGATCTTAGGCAGATGACCAGAATGTTACATGTAATCTACCATGTCTTTAAAAAACATGTACTTCCATATTTTTAAAGACATCAAGTAAGCATATTATTCTCCCAGTTCCATTTAAAATGATGCTTGACTAACAGTGTCATCTTAAACACATGACCAGCATGTTACATGTAATTTACCATCTCTGTCTCTGCAAGCAGTATGTGTGTCTCTGCTCATAATATTTCACTGTCTCTACTGGCCAAAAACAGCCCAGCTACATATAAGCAACACATAACATTAATTTCCCATTACATGTAATATCCTGCTCATGTGCCTAAGCTCACACTGTGACTGAAGCTTGATTCACCCATCAGTGTGATGTTAGGCAGATGACCAGGATGTCACATGTAATCTACCATGTCTTTAAAAAACATGTACTTTCATATTTTTAAAGACAACAACCAAGCATATTATTCACCCAGATTCATTTAAAATTAAGCTTGAGTCACAGTGTCATCTTAAACACATGAGCACCATGTTACATGTAATTTACCATATCTGTCTCTGCAAGCAGTATGCGTGTCTCTGCTCATATTATTTCACTGTCTCTACAGACCAAAAACAGGCCACCTATATATAAGCAACACATAACATTAATTTCTCATTACATGTAACATCCTGCTCATTGTGCCTAAGATCACACTGTGACTGAAGCTCGATTCACCCATCAGTGTGATCTGAGACAGATGACCAGAATGTTACATGTAATCTACCATGTCTTTAAAAAACATGTACTTTCATATTTTTAAAGACATCAACCAAGCATATTATTCACCCAAATTCATTTAAAATGAAGCTTGAGTCACAGTGTCATCTTAAACACATGAGCACCATGTTACATGTAATTTACCATATCTGTCTCTGCAAGCAGTATGCGTGCCTCTGCTCATAATATTTCACTGTCTCTACAGACCAAAAACAGGCCACCTATATATAAGCAACACATAACATGAATTTCTCATTACATGTAACATCCTGCTCATGTGCCTAAGATCACACTGTGACTGAAGCTTGAGTCACCCATCAGTGTGATCTTAGGCAGATGACCAGAATGTTACATGTAATCTACCATGTCTTTAAAAAACATGTACTTCCATATTTTTAAAGACATCAAGTAAGCATATTATTCTCCCAGTTCCATTTAAAATGATGCTTGACTCCCATTGTCATCTTAAAGACATGCCCAGCATGTTACATGTAATTTACCATCTCTGTCTCTGCAAGCAGTATGTGTGTCTCTGCTCATAATATTTCACTGTCTCTACTGGCCAAAAACAGCCCACCTATATATAAGCAACACATAACATTAATTTCTCATTACATGTAATATCCTGCTCATGTGCCTAAGCTCACACTGTGACTGAAGCTTGATTCACCCATTAGTGTGATCTTAGGCAGATTACCAGAATGTTACATGTAATCTACCATGTCTTTAAAAAACATGTACTTCCATATTTTTAAAGACATCAAGTAAGCATATTATTCTCCCAGTTCCATTTAAAATGATGCTTGACTAACAGTGTCATCTTAAACACATGACCAGCATGTTACATGTAATTTACCATCTCTGTCTCTGCAAGCAGTATGTGTGTCTCTGCTCATAATATTTCACTGTCTCTACTGGCCAAAAACAGCCCAGCTACATATAAGCAACACATAACATTAATTTCCCATTACATGTAATATCCTGCTCATGTGCCTAAGCTCACACTGTGACTGAAGCTTGATTCACCCATCAGTGTGATGTTAGGCAGATGACCAGGATGTCACATGTAATCTACCATGTCTTTAAAAAACATGTACTTTCATATTTTTAAAGACAACAACCAAGCATATTATTCACCCAGATTCATTTAAAATTAAGCTTGAGTCACAGTGTCATCTTAAACACATGAGCACCATGTTACATGTAATTTACCATATCTGTCTCTGCAAGCAGTATGCGTGTCTCTGCTCATATTATTTCACTGTCTCTACAGACCAAAAACAGGCCACCTATATATAAGCAACACATAACATTAATTTCTCATTACATGTAACATCCTGCTCATTGTGCCTAAGATCACACTGTGACTGAAGCTTGATTCACCCATCAGTGTGATCTGAGACAGATGACCAGAATGTTACATGTAATCTACCATGTCTTTAAAAAACATGTACATCCATATTTCTAAAGACATCAAGTAAGCATATTATTCACCCAGATCCATTTAAAATCAAGCTTGACTCACAGTGTCATCTTAAACACATGAGCAGCATATTACATGTAATTTACCATCTCTGTCTCTGCAAGCAGTATGTGTGTCTCTGCTCATAATATTTCACTGTCTCTACTGGCCAAAAACAGCCCACCTATATATAAGCAACACATAACATTAATTTCTCATTACATGTAACATCCTGCTCATGTGCCAAAGATCACACTGTGACTGAAGCTCGATTCACCCATCAGTGTGATGTTAGGCAGATGACCAGGATGTCACATGTAATCTACCATGTCTTTAAAAAACATGTACTTTCATATTTTTAAAGACATCAACCAAGCATATTATTCACCCAGATTCATTTAAAATGAAGCTTGAGTCACAGTGTCATCTTAAACACATGAGCACCATGTTACATGTAATTTACCATATCTGTCTCTGCAAGCAGTATGCGTGTCTCTGCTCATAATATTTCACTGTCTCTACAGACCAAAAACAGGCCACCTATATATAAGCAACACATAACATGAATTTCTCATTACATATAACATCCTGCTCATGTGCCTAAGATTATACTGTGACTGAAGCTTGATTCACCCATCAGTGTGATCTTAGGCAGATGACCAGGATGTCACATGTAATCTACCATGTCTTTAAAAAACATGTACTTCCATATTTTTAAAGACATCAACTAAGCATAATATTCACCCAGATTCATTTAAAATGAAGCTTGACTCACAGTGTCACCTTAAACACATGAGTAGCATGTTACATGTAATTTACCATATCTGTCTCTGCAAGCAGTATGTGTGTCTCTGCTCATAATATTTCACAGTCTCTACTGGCCAAAAACAGCCCACCTATATATAAGCAACACATAACATTAATTTCTCATTACATGTAACATCCTGCTCATGTGCCTAAGATCACACTGTGACTGAAGCTTGATTCACCCATCAGTGTGATCTTAGGCAGATGACCAGAATGTTACATGTAATCTACCATGTCTTTAAAAAACATGTACTTCCATATTTTTAAAGACATTAAGTAAGCATATTATTCACCCAGATTCATTTAAAATGAAGCATGACTCACAGTGTCATCTTAAACATATGAGCAGCATGTTACATGTAATTTACCATCTCTGTCTCTGCAAGCAGTATGTGTGTCTCTGTTCAAATTACTTAACTGCCTCTACAGACCAAAAGCAGGCCACCTATATATAAGCAACACAACATTAATTCCTCATTACATGTAACATCCTGCTCATGTGCCTAAGATCACACTGTGACTGAAGCTGGATTCACCCATCAGTGTGATCTTAGGCAGATGACCAGAATGTTACATGTAATCTACCATGTCTTTAAAAAACATGTACTTCCATATTTTTAAAGACATCAAGTAAGCATATTATTCTCCCAGTTCCATTTAAAATGATGCTTGACTCACATTGTCATCTTAAAGACATGACCAGCACGTTACATGTAATTTACCATCTCTGTCTCTGCAAGCAGTATGTGTGTCTCTGCTCATAATATTTCACTGTCTCTACTGGCCAAAAACAGCCCACCTATATATAAGCAACACATAACATTAATTTCTCATTACATGTAACATCCTGCTCATGTGCCAAAGATCACACTGTGACTGAAGCTTGAGTCACCCATCAGTGTGATCTTAGGCAGATGACCACAATGTTACATGTAATCTACCATGTCTTTAAAAAACATGTACTTCCATATTTTTAAAGACATCAACTAAGCATATTATTCACCCAGATTCATTTAAAATGAAGCTTGACTCACAGTGTCATCTTAAACACATGACCAGCATGTTACATGTAATTTACCATCTCTGTCTCTGCAAGCAGTATGTGTGTCTCTGCTCATAATATTTCACTGTCTCTACTGGCCAAAAACAGCCCACCTATATATCAGCAACACATAACATGAATTTCTCATTACATGTAACATCCTGCTCATGTGCCTACGATCACACTGTGACTGAATCTTGATATGCCCATTAGTGTGATCTTAGGCAGATGACCAGAATGTTACATGTAATCTACCATGTCTTTAAAAAACATGTACTTCCATATTTTTAAAGACATCAACCAAGCATATTATTCACCCAGATTCATTTAAAATGAAGCTTGAGTCACAGTGTCATATTAAACACATGAGCACCATGTTACATGTAATTTACCATATCTGTCTCTGCAAGCAGTATGCGTGTCTCTGCTCATATTATTTCACTGTCTCTACAGACCAAAAACAGGCCACCTATATATAAGCAACACATAACATGAATTTCTCATTACATGTAACATCCTGCTCATGTGCCTAAGATCATACTGTGACTGAAGCTTGATTCACCCATCAGTGTGATCTTAGGCAGATGACCAGGATGTCACATGTATTCTACCATGTCTTTAAAAAACATGTACTTCCATATTTTTAAAGACATCAAGTAAGCATATTATTCACCCAGATTCATTTAAAATGAAGCTTGACTCACAGTGTCATCTTAAACACATGAGCAGCATGTCACATGTAATTTACCATATCTGTCTCTGCAAGCAGTATGTGTGCCTCTGCTCATATTATTTCACTGTCTCTACAGACCAGAAACAGGCCACCTATATATAAGCAACACCTAACATTAATTTCTCATTACATGTAACATTCTGCTCATGTGTCTAAGATCACACTGTGACTGAAGCTTGATTCACCCATTAGTGTGATGTTAGGTAGATGACCAGGATGTCACATGTAGTCTACCATGTCTTTAAAAAACATGTACTTTCATATTTTTAAAGACATCAACCAAGCATATTATTCACCCAGATTCATTTAAAATGAAGCTTGACTCACAGTGTCATCTTAAACACATGAGCAGCATGTCACATGTAATTTACCATATCTGTCTCTGCAAGCAGTATGCGTGTCTCTGCTCATATTATTTCACTGTCTCTACAGACCAAAAACAGGCCACCTATATATAAGCAACACATAACATTAATTTCTCATTACATGTAACATCCTGCTCATGTGCCTAAGATCACACTGTGACTGAAGCTTGATTCACCCATCAGTGTGATCTGAGACAGATGACCAGAATGTTACATAAAATCTACCATGTCTTTAAAAAACATGTACTTCCATATTTTTAAAGACATCAACTAAGCATATTATTCACCCAGATTCATTTAAAATGAAGCTTGACTCACAGTGTCATCTTAAACACATGACCAGCATGTTACATGTAATTTACCATCTCTGTCTCTGCAAGCAGCATGTGTGTCTCTGCTCATAATATTTCACTGTCTCTACTGGCCAAAAACAGCCCACCTATATATCAGCAACACATAACATGAATTTCTCATTACATGTAACATCCTGCTCATGTGCCTACGATCACACTGTGACTGAAGCATGATATGCCCATTAGTGTGATCTTAGGCAGATGACCAGAATGTTACATGTAATCTACCATGTCTTTAAAAAACATGTACTTCCATATTTTTAAAGACATCAAGTAAGCATATTATTCACCCAGATCCATTTAAAATCAAGCTTGACTCACAGTGTCATCTTAAACACATGAGCAGCATATTACATGTAATTTACAATCTCTGTCTCTGCAAGCAGTATGTGTGTCTCTGCTCATAATATTTCACTGTCTCTACTGGTCAAAAACAGCCCACCTATATATAAGCAACACATAACATTAATTTCTCATTACATGTAACATCCTGCTCATGTTCCAAAGATCACACTGTGACTGAAGCTCGATTCACCCATCAGTGTGATGTTAGGCAGATGACCAGGATGTCACAT
Organism: Lissotriton helveticus; assembly: GCF_964261635.1. Lineage (NCBI taxonomy): Eukaryota > Metazoa > Chordata > Amphibia > Caudata > Salamandridae > Lissotriton > Lissotriton helveticus. The sequence goes on along the minus strand of NC_136063.1, from coordinate 776,646,999 downwards.
GTAATCTACCATGTCTTTAAAAAACATGTACTTTCATATTTTTAAAGACATAAACCAAGCATATTATTCACCCAGATTCATTTAAAATGAAGCTTGAGTCACAGTGTCATATTAAACACATGAGCACCATGTTACATGTAATTTACCATATCTGTCTCTGCAAGCAGTATGCGTGTCTCTGCTCATATTATTTCACTGTCTCTACAGACCAAAACAGGCCACCTATATATAAGCAACACATAACATGAATTTCTCATTACATGTAACATCCTGCTCATGTGCCTAAGATCATACTGTGACTGAAGCTTGATTCACCCATCAGTGTGATCTTAGGCAGATGACCAGGATGTCACATGTATTCTACCATGTCTTTAAAAAACATGTACTTCCATATTTTTAAAGACATCAAGTAAGCATATTATCCACCCAGATTCATTTAAAATGAAGCTTGACTCACAGTGTCATCTTAAACACATGAGCAGCATGTTACATGTAATTTACCATATCTGTCTCTGCAAGCAGTATCTGTGCCTCTGCTCATATTATTTCACTGTCTCTACAGACTAGAAACAGGCCACCTATATATAGGCAACACCTAACATTAAATTCTCATTACATGTAACATTCTGCTCATGTGCCTAAGATCACACTGTGACTAAAGCTTGAGTCACCCATCAGTGTGATCTTAGGCAGATGACCAGGAAGTCACATGTAATCTACCATGTATTAAAAAACATGTACTTCCATATTTTTAAAGACATCAACTAAGCATATTATTCAGACAGATTCATTTAAAATGAAGCATGACTCACAGTGTCATCTTAAACATATGAGCAGCATGTTACATGTAATTTACCATCTCTGTCTCTGCAAGCAGTATCTGTGTCCCTGTTCAAATTACTTAACTGTCTCTACAGACCAAAAGCAGGCCACCCATATATAAGCAACACAACATTAATTGCTCATTACATGTAACATCCTGCTCATGTGCCTAAGATCACACTGTGACTGAAGCTGGATTCACCCATCAGTGTGATGTTAGGCATATGACCAGGATGTCACATGTAGTCTACCATGTCTTTAAAAAACATGTACTTCCATATTTTTAAAGACATCAGCTAAGCATATTATTCACCCAGATTAATTTAAAATGAAGCTTGACTCACAGTGTCATCTTAAACACATGAGCAGCATGTTACATGTAATTTACCATATCTGTCTCTGCAAGCAGTATGTGTGTCTCTGTTCATATTATTTCACTGTCTCTACAGACCAAAAACAGGCCACCTATATATACGCAACACATAACATTAATTTCTCATTACATGTAACATCCTGCTCATGTGCCTAAGATCACACTGTGACTGAAGCTTGAGTCACCCATCAGTGTGATCTTAGGCAGATGACCAGAATGTTACATGTAATCTACCATGTCTTTAAAAAACATGTACTTCCATATTTTTAAAGACATCAAGTAAGCATATTATTCTCCCAGTTCCATTTAAAATGATGCTTGACTAACAGTGTCATCTTAAACACATGACCAGCATGTTACATGTAATTTACCATCTCTGTCTCTGCAAGCAGTATGTGTGTCTCTGCTCATAATATTTCACTGTCTCTACTGGCCAATAACAGCCCAGCTACATATAAGCAACACATAACATTAATTTCCCATTACATGTAATATCCTGCTCATGTGCCTAAGCTCACACTGTGACTGAAGCTTGATTCACCCATCAGTGTGATGTTAGGCAGATGACCAGGATGTCACATGTAATCTACCATGTCTTTAAAAAACATGTACTTTCATATTTTTAAAGACAACAACCAAGCATATTATTCACCCAGATTCATTTAAAATTAAGCTTGAGTCACAGTGTCATCTTAAACACATGAGCACCATGTTACATGTAATTTACCATATCTGTCTCTGCAAGCAGTATGCGTGTCTCTGCTCATATTATTTCACTGTCTCTACAGACCAAAAACAGGCCACCTATATATAAGCAACACATAACATTAATTTCTCATTACATGTAACATCCTGCTCATTGTGCCTAAGATCACACTGTGACTGAAGCTTGATTCACCCATCAGTGTGATCTGAGACAGATGACCAGAATGTTACATGTAATCTACCATGTCTTTAAAAAACATGTACATCCATATTTTTAAAGACATCAAGTAAGCATATTATTCACCCAGATCCATTTAAAATCAAGCTTGACTCACAGTGTCATCTTAAACACATGAGCAGCATATTACATGTAATTTACCATCTCTGTCTCTGCAAGCAGTATGTGTGTCTCTGCTCATAATATTTCACTGTCTCTACTGGCCAAAAACAGCCCACCTATATATAAGCAACACATAACATTAATTTCTCATTACATGTAACATCCTGCTCATGTGCCAAAGATCACACTGTGACTGAAGCTCGATTCACCCATCAGTGTGATGTTAGGCAGATGACCAGGATGTCACATGTAATCTACCATGTCTTTAAAAAACATGTACTTTCATATTTTTAAAGACATCAACCAAGCATATTATTCACCCAGATTCATTTAAAATGAAGCTTGAGTCACAGTGTCATCTTAAACACATGAGCACCATGTTACATGTAATTTACCATATCTGTCTCTGCAAGCAGTATGCGTGTCTCTGCTCATAATATTTCACTGTCTCTACAGACCAAAAACAGGCCACCTATATATAAGCAACACATAACATGAATTTCTCATTACATATAACATCCTGCTCATGTGCCTAAGATTATACTGTGACTGAAGCTTGATTCACCCATCAGTGTGATCTTAGGCAGATGACCAGGATGTCACATGTAATCTACCATGTCTTTAAAAAACATGTACTTCCATATTTTTAAAGACATCAACTAAGCATAATATTCACCCAGATTCATTTAAAATGAAGCTTGACTCACAGTGTCACCTTAAACACATGAGTAGCATGTTACATGTAATTTACCATATCTGTCTCTGCAAGCAGTATGTGTGTCTCTGCTCATAATATTTCACAGTCTCTACTGGCCAAAAACAGCCCACCTATATATAAGCAACACATAACATTAATTTCTCATTACATGTAACATCCTGCTCATGTGCCTAAGATCACACTGTGACTGAAGCTTGATTCACCCATCAGTGTGATCTTAGGCAGATGACCAGAATGTTACATGTAATCTACCATGTCTTTAAAAAACATGTACTTCCATATTTTTAAAGACATTAAGTAAGCATATTATTCACCCAGATTCATTTAAAATGAAGCTTGACTCACAGTGTCATCTTAAACACATGAGCAGCATGTTACATGTAATTTACCATATCTGTCTCTGCAAGCAGTATGTGTGCCTCTGCTCATATTATTTCACTGTCTCTACAGACCAGAAACAGGCCACCTATATATAAGCAACACCTAACATTAATTTCTCATTACATGTAACATTCTGCTCATGTGCCTAAGATCACACTGTGACTAAAGCTTGAGTCGCCCATCAGTGTGATCTTAGGCAGATGACCAGGAAGTCACATGTAATCTACCATGTCTTTAAAAAACATGTACTTCCATATTTTTAAAGACATCAACTAAGCATATTATTCACACAGATTCATTTAAAATGAAGCATGACTCACAGTGTCATCTTAAACATATGAGCAGCATGTTACATGTAATTTACCATCTCTGTCTCTGCAAGCAGTATGTGTGTCTCTGTTCAAATTACTTAACTGCCTCTACAGACCAAAAGCAGGCCACCTATATATAAGCAACACAACATTAATTCCTCATTACATGTAACATCCTGCTCATGTGCCTAAGATCACTCTGTGACTGAAGCTGGATTCACCCATCAGTGTGATCTTAGGCAGATGACCAGAATGTTACATGTAATCTACCATGTCTTTAAAAAACATGTACTTCCATATTTTTAAAGACATCAAGTAAGCATATTATTCTCCCAGTTCCATTTAAAATGATGCTTGACTCACATTGTCATCTTAAAGACATGACCAGCACGTTACATGTAATTTACCATCTCTGTCTCTGCAAGCAGTATGTGTGTCTCTGCTCATAATATTTCACTGTCTCTACTGGCCAAAAACAGCCCAACTATATATAAGCAACACATAACATTAATTTCTCATTACATGTAACATCCTGCTCATGTGCCAAAGATCACACTGTGACTGAAGCTTGAGTCACCCATCAGTGTGATCTTAGGCAGATGACCACAATGTTACATGTAATCTACCATGTCTTTAAAAAACATGTACTTTCATATTTTTAAAGACATCAACCAAGCATATTATTCACCCAGATTCATTTAAAATGAAGCTTGACTCACAGTGTCACCTTAAACACATGAGTAGCATGTTACATGTAATTTACCATATCTGTCTCTGCAAGCAGTATGTGTGTCTCTGCTCATAATATTTCACTGTCTCTACTGGCCAAAAACAGCCCACCTATATATAAGCAACACATAACATTAATTTCTCATTACATGTAACATCCTGCTCATGTGCCTAAGATCACACTGTGACTGAAGCTTGATTCACCCATCAGTGTGATCTGAGACAGATGACCAGAATGTTGCATAAAATCTACCATGTCTTTAAAAAACATGTACTTCCATATTTTTAAAGACATCAACTAAGCATATTATTCACCCAGATTCATTTAAAATGAAGCTTGACTCACAGTGTCATCTTAAACACATGACCAGCATGTTACATGTAATTTACCATCTCTGTCTCTGCAAGCAGTATGTGTGTCTCTGCTCATAATATTTCACTGTCTCTACTGGCCAAAAACAGCCCACCTATATATCAGCAACACATAACATGAATTTCTCATTACATGTAACATCCTGCTCATGTGCCTACGATCACACTGTGACTGAATCTTGATATGCCCATTAGTGTGATCTTAGGCAGATGACCAGAATGTTACATGTAATCTACCATGTCTTTAAAAAACATGTACTTCCATATTTTTAAAGACATCAACCAAGCATATTATTCACCCAGATTCATTTAAAATGAAGCTTGAGTCACAGTGTCATATTAAACACATGAGCACCATGTTACATGTAATTTACCATATCTGTCTCTGCAAGCAGTATGCGTGTCTCTGCTCATATTATTTCACTGTCTCTACAGACCAAAAACAGGCCACCTATATATAAGCAACACATAACATGAATTTCTCATTACATGTAACATCCTGCTCATGTGCCTAAGATCATACTGTGACTGAAGCTTGATTCACCCATCAGTGTGATCTTAGGCAGATGACCAGGATGTCACATGTATTCTACCATGTCTTTAAAAAACATGTACTTCCATATTTTTAAAGACATCAAGTAAGCATATTATTCACCCAGATTCATTTAAAATGAAGCTTGACTCACAGTGTCATCTTAAACACATGAGCAGCATGTCACATGTAATTTACCATATCTGTCTCTGCAAGCAGTATGTGTGCCTCTGCTCATATTATTTCACTGTCTCTACAGACCAGAAACAGGCCACCTATATATAAGCAACACCTAACATTAATTTCTCATTACATGTAACATTCTGCTCATGTGTCTAAGATCACACTGTGACTGAAGCTTGATTCACCCATTAGTGTGATGTTAGGTAGATGACCAGGATGTCACATGTAGTCTACCATGTCTTTAAAAAACATGTACTTTCATATTTTTAAAGACATCAACCAAGCATATTATTCACCCAGATTCATTTAAAATGAAGCTTGAGTCACAGTGTCATCTTAAACACATGAGCACCATGTTACATGTAATTTACCATATCTGTCTCTGCAAGCAGTATGCGTGTCTCTGCTCATAATATTTCACTGTCTCTACAGACCAAAAACAGGCCACCTATATATAAGCAACACATAACATGAATTTCTCATTACATATAACATCCTGCTCATGTGCCTAAGATTATACTGTGACTGAAGCTTGATTCACCCATCAGTGTGATCTTAGGCAGATGACCAGGATGTCACATGTAATCTACCATGTCTTTAAAAAACATGTACTTCCATATTTTTAAAGACATCAACTAAGCATAATATTCACCCAGATTCATTTAAAATGAAGCTTGACTCACAGTGTCACCTTAAACACATGAGTAGCATGTTACATGTAATTTACCATATCTGTCTCTGCAAGCAGTATGTGTGTCTCTGCTCATAATATTTCACAGTCTCTACTGGCCAAAAACAGCCCACCTATATATAAGCAACACATAACATTAATTTCTCATTACATGTAACATCCTGCTCATGTGCCTAAGATCACACTGTGACTGAAGCTTGATTCACCCATCAGTGTGATCTTAGGCAGATGACCAGAATGTTACATGTAATCTACCATGTCTTTAAAAAACATGTACTTCCATATTTTTAAAGACATTAAGTAAGCATATTATTCACCCAGATTCATTTAAAATGAAGCTTGACTCACAGTGTCATCTTAAACACATGAGCAGCATGTTACATGTAATTTACCATATCTGTCTCTGCAAGCAGTATGTGTGCCTCTGCTCATATTATTTCACTGTCTCTACAGACCAGAAACAGGCCACCTATATATAAGCAACACCTAACATTAATTTCTCATTACATGTAACATTCTGCTCATGTGCCTAAGATCACACTGTGACTAAAGCTTGAGTCGCCCATCAGTGTGATCTTAGGCAGATGACCAGGAAGTCACATGTAATCTACCATGTCTTTAAAAAACATGTACTTCCATATTTTTAAAGACATCAACTAAGCATATTATTCACACAGATTCATTTAAAATGAAGCATGACTCACAGTGTCATCTTAAACATATGAGCAGCATGTTACATGTAATTTACCATCTCTGTCTCTGCAAGCAGTATGTGTGTCTCTGTTCAAATTACTTAACTGCCTCTACAGACCAAAAGCAGGCCACCTATATATAAGCAACACAACATTAATTCCTCATTACATGTAACATCCTGCTCATGTGCCTAAGATCACTCTGTGACTGAAGCTGGATTCACCCATCAGTGTGATCTTAGGCAGATGACCAGAATGTTACATGTAATCTACCATGTCTTTAAAAAACATGTACTTCCATATTTTTAAAGACATCAAGTAAGCATATTATTCTCCCAGTTCCATTTAAAATGATGCTTGACTCACATTGTCATCTTAAAGACATGACCAGCACGTTACATGTAATTTACCATCTCTGTCTCTGCAAGCAGTATGTGTGTCTCTGCTCATAATATTTCACTGTCTCTACTGGCCAAAAACAGCCCAACTATATATAAGCAACACATAACATTAATTTCTCATTACATGTAACATCCTGCTCATGTGCCAAAGATCACACTGTGACTGAAGCTTGAGTCACCCATCAGTGTGATCTTAGGCAGATGACCACAATGTTACATGTAATCTACCATGTCTTTAAAAAACATGTACTTTCATATTTTTAAAGACATCAACCAAGCATATTATTCACCCAGATTCATTTAAAATGAAGCTTGACTCACAGTGTCACCTTAAACACATGAGTAGCATGTTACATGTAATTTACCATATCTGTCTCTGCAAGCAGTATGTGTGTCTCTGCTCATAATATTTCACTGTCTCTACTGGCCAAAAACAGCCCACCTATATATAAGCAACACATAACATTAATTTCTCATTACATGTAACATCCTGCTCATGTGCCTAAGATCACACTGTGACTGAAGCTTGATTCACCCATCAGTGTGATCTGAGACAGATGACCAGAATGTTGCATAAAATCTACCATGTCTTTAAAAAACATGTACTTCCATATTTTTAAAGACATCAACTAAGCATATTATTCACCCAGATTCATTTAAAATGAAGCTTGACTCACAGTGTCATCTTAAACACATGACCAGCATGTTACATGTAATTTACCATCTCTGTCTCTGCAAGCAGTATGTGTGTCTCTGCTCATAATATTTCACTGTCTCTACTGGCCAAAAACAGCCCACCTATATATCAGCAACACATAACATGAATTTCTCATTACATGTAACATCCTGCTCATGTGCCTACGATCACACTGTGACTGAATCTTGATATGCCCATTAGTGTGATCTTAGGCAGATGACCAGAATGTTACATGTAATCTACCATGTCTTTAAAAAACATGTACTTCCATATTTTTAAAGACATCAACCAAGCATATTATTCACCCAGATTCATTTAAAATGAAGCTTGAGTCACAGTGTCATATTAAACACATGAGCACCATGTTACATGTAATTTACCATATCTGTCTCTGCAAGCAGTATGCGTGTCTCTGCTCATATTATTTCACTGTCTCTACAGACCAAAAACAGGCCACCTATATATAAGCAACACATAACATGAATTTCTCATTACATGTAACATCCTGCTCATGTGCCTAAGATCATACTGTGACTGAAGCTTGATTCACCCATCAGTGTGATCTTAGGCAGATGACCAGGATGTCACATGTATTCTACCATGTCTTTAAAAAACATGTACTTCCATATTTTTAAAGACATCAAGTAAGCATATTATTCACCCAGATTCATTTAAAATGAAGCTTGACTCACAGTGTCATCTTAAACACATGAGCAGCATGTCACATGTAATTTACCATATCTGTCTCTGCAAGCAGTATGTGTGCCTCTGCTCATATTATTTCACTGTCTCTACAGACCAGAAACAGGCCACCTATATATAAGCAACACCTAACATTAATTTCTCATTACATGTAACATTCTGCTCATGTGTCTAAGATCACACTGTGACTGAAGCTTGATTCACCCATTAGTGTGATGTTAGGTAGATGACCAGGATGTCACATGTAGTCTACCATGTCTTTAAAAAACATGTACTTTCATATTTTTAAAGACATCAACCAAGCATATTATTCACCCAGATTCATTTAAAATGAAGCTTGAGTCACAGTGTCATCTTAAACACATGAGCACCATGTTACATGTAATTTACCATATCTGTCTCTGCAAGCAGTATGCGTGTCTCTGCTCATATTATTTCACTGTCTCTACAGACCAAAAACAGGCCACCTATATATAAGCAACACATAACATTAATTTCTCATTACATGTAACATCCTGCTCATGTGTCTAAGATCACACTGTGACTGAAGCTTGATTCACCCATCAGTGTGATGTTAGGCAGATGACCAGGATGTCACATGTAATCTAATATGTCTTTAAAAAACATGTACTTTCATATTTTTAAAGACATCAACCAAGCATATTATTCACCCAGATTCATTTAAAATGAAGCTTGAGTCACAGTGTCATCTTAAAACACATGAGCACCATGTTACATGTAATTTACCATATCTGTCTCTGCAAGCAGTATGCGTGTCTCTGCTCATATTATTTCACTGTCTCTACAGACCAAAAACAGGCCACCTATATATAAGCAACACATAACATTAATTTCTCATTACATGTAACATCCTGCTCATGTGCCTAAGATCACACTGTGACTGAAGCTTGAGTCACCCATCAGTGTGATCTTAGGCAGATGACCAGAAGGTTACATGTAATCTACCATGTCTTTAAAAAACATGTACTTCCATATTTTTAAAGACATCAAGTAAGCATATTATTCTCCCAGTTCCATTTAAAATGATGCTTGACTCACATTGTCATCTTAAAGACATGACCAGCACGTTACATGTAATTTACCATCTCTGTCTCTGCAAGCAGTATGTGTGTCTCTGCTCATAATATTTCACTGTCTCTACTGGCCAAAAACAGCCCACCTATATATAAGCAACACATAACATTAATTTCTCATTACATGTAACATCCTGCTCATGTGCCAAAGATCACACTGTGACTGAAGCTCGATTCACCCATCAGTGTGATGTTAGGCAGATGACCAGGATGTCACATGTAATCTACCATGTCTTTAAAAAACATGTACTTTCATATTTTTAGAGACATCAACCAAGCATATTATTCACCCAGATTCTTTTAAAATGAAGCTTGAGTCACAGTGTCATCTTAAACACATGAGCACCATGTTACATGTAATTTACCATATCTGTCTCTGCAAGCAGTATGCGTGTCTCTGCTCATATTATTTCACTGTCTCTACAGACCAAAAACAGGCCACCTATATATAAGCAACACATAACATTAATTTCTCATTACATGTAACATCCTGCTCATGTGCCTAAGATCACACTGTGACTGAAGCTTGATTCACCCATCAGTGTGATCTGAGACAGATGACCAGAATGTTACATAAAATCTACCATGTCTTTAAAAAACATGTACTTCCATATTTTTAAAGACATCAACTAAGCATATTATTCACCCAGATTCATTTAAAATGAAGCTTGACTCACAGTGTCATCTTAAACACATGACCAGCATGTTACATGTAATTTACCATCTCTGTCTCTGCAAACAGTATGTGTGTCTCTGCTCATAATATTTCACTGTCTCTACTGGCCAAAAACAGCCCACCTATATATCAGCAACACATAACATGAATTTCTCATTACATGTAACATCCTGCTCATGTGCCTACGATCACACTGTGACTGAATCTTGATATGCCCATTAGTGTGATCTTAGGCAGATGACCAGAATGTTACATGTAATCTACCATGTCTTTAAAAAACATGTACTTCCATATTTTTAAAGACATCAAGTAAGCATATTATTCACCCAGATCCATTTAAAATCAAGCTTGACTCACAGTGTCATCTTAAACACATGAGCAGCATATTACATGTAATTTACCATCTCTGTCTCTGCAAGCAGTATGTGTGTCTCTGCTCATAATATTTCACTGTCTCTACTGGCCAAAAACAGCCCACCTATATATAAGCAACACATAACATTAATTTCTCATTACATGTAACATCCTGCTCATGTTCCAAAGATCACACTGTGACTGAAGCTCGATTCACCCATCAGTGTGATGTTAGGCAGATGACCAGGATGTCACATGTAATCTACCATGTCTTTAAAAAACATGTACTTTCATATTTTTAAAGACATCAACCAAGCATATTATTCACCCAGATTCATTTAAAATGAAGCTTGAGTCACAGTGTCATATTAAACACATGAGCACCATGTTACATGTAATTTACCATATCTGTCTCTGCAAGCAGTATGCGTGTCTCTGCTCATATTATTTCACTGTCTCTACAGACCAAAACAGGCCACCTATATATAAGCAACACATAACGTGAATTTCTCATTACATGTAACATCCTGCTCATGTGCCTAAGATCATACTGTGACTGAAGCTTGATTCACCCATCAGTGTGATCTTAGGCAGATGACCAGGATGTCACATGTATTCTACCATGTCTTTAAAAAACATGTACTTCCATATTTTTAAAGACATCAAGTAAGCATATTATCCACCCAGATTCATTTAAAATGAAGCTTGACTCACAGTGTCATCTTAAACACATGAGCAGCATGTTACATGTAATTTACCATATCTGTCTCTGCAAGCAGTATGTGTGCCTCTGCTCATATTATTTCACTGTCTCTACAGACCAGAAACAGGCCACCTATATATAAGCAACACCTAACATTAATTTCTCATTACATGTAACATTCTGCTCATGTGCCTAAGATCACACTGTGACTAAAGCTTGAGTCACCCATCAGTGTGATCTTAGGCAGATGACCAGGAAGTCACATGTAATCTACCATGTCTTTAAAAAACATGTACTTCCATATTTTTAAAGACATCAACTAAGCATATTATTCACACAGATTCATTTAAAATGAAGCATGACTCACAGTGTCATCTTAAACATATGAGCAACATGTTACATGTAATTTACCATCTCTGTCTCTGCAAGCAGTATGTGTGTCCCTGTTCAAATTACTTAACTGTCTCTACAGACCAAAAGCAGGCCACCTATATATAAGCAACACAACATTAATTTCTCATTACATGTAACATCCTGCTCATGTGCCTAAGATCACACTGTGACTGAAGCTGGATTCACCCATCAGTGTGATGTTAGGCATATGACCAGGATGTCACATGTAGTCTACCATGTCTTTAAAAAACATGTACTTCCATATTTTTAAAGACATCAGCTAAGCATATTATTCACCCAGATTAATTTAAAATGAAGCTTGACTCACAGTGTCATCTTAAACACATGAGCAGCATGTTACATGTAATTTACCATATCTGTCTCTGCAAGCAGTATGTGTGTCTCTGTTCATATTATTTCACTGTCTCTACAGACCAAAAACAGGCCACCTATATATACGCAACACATAACATTAATTTCTCATTACATGTAACATCCTGCTCATGTGCCTAAGATCACACTGTGACTGAAGCTTGAGTCACCCATCAGTGTGATCTTAGGCAGATGACCAGAATGTTACATGTAATCTACCATGTCTTTAAAAAACATGTACTTCCATATTTTTAAAGACATCAAGTAAGCATATTATTCTCCCAGTTCCATTTAAAATGATGCTTGACTCACATTGTCATCTTAAAGACATGACCAGCATGTTACATGTAATTTACCATCTCTGTCTCTGCAAGCAGTTTGTGTGTCTCTGCTCATAATATTTCACTGTCTCTACTGGCCAAAAACAGCCCACCTATATATAAGCAACACATAACATTAATTTCTCATTACATGTAATATCCTGCTCATGTGCCTAAGCTCACACTGTGACTAAAGCTTGATTCACCCATTAGTGTGATCTTAGGCAGATTACCAGAATGTTACATGTAATCTACCATGTCTTTAAAAAACATGTACTTCCATATTTTTAAAGACATCAAGTCAGCATATTATTCACCCAGATCCATTTAAAATAAAGCTTGACTCACAGTGTCATCTTAAACACATGACCAGCACGTTACATGTAATTTACCATCTCTGTCTCTGCAAGCAGTATGTGTGTCTCTGCTCATAATATTTCACTGTCTCTACAGGCCAAAAACAGCCCACCTATATATAAGCAACACATAACATTAATTTCTCATTACATGTAACATCCTGCTCATTTGCCAAAGATCACACTGTGACTGAAGCTCGATTCACCCATCAGTGTGATGTTAGGCAGATGACCAGGATGTCACATGTAATCTACCATGTCTTTAAAAAACATGTACTTTCATATTTTGAAAGACATCAGCCAAGCATATTATTCACCCAGATTCATTTAAAATGAAGCTTGAGTCACAGTGTCATCTTAAACACATGAGCACCATGTTACATGTAATTTACCATATCTGTCTCTGCAAGCAGTATGTGTGTCTCTGCTCATAATATTTCACTGTCTCTACTGGCCAAAAACAGCCCACCTATATATAAGCAACACAACATTAATTTCTCATTACATGTAACATCCTGCTCATGTGCCTAAGATCACACTGTGACTGAAGCTTGATTCACCCATTAGTGTGATGTTAGGTAGATGACCAGGATGTCACATGTAGTCTACCATGTCTTTAAAAAACATGTACTTTCATATTTTTAAAGACATCAACCAAGCATATTATTCACCCAGATTCATTTAAAATGAAGCTTGAGTCACAGTGTCATCTTAAACACATGAGCACCATGTTACATGTAATTTACCATATCTGTCTCTGCAAGCAGTATGCGTGTCTCTGCTCATATTATTTCACTGTCTCTACAGACCAAAAACAGGCCACCTATATATAAGCAACACATAACATTAATTTCTCATTACATGTAACATCCTGCTCATGTGTCTAAGATCACACTGTGACTGAAGCTTGATTCACCCATCAGTGTGATGTTAGGCAGATGACCAGGATGTCACATGTAATCTAATATGTCTTTAAAAAACATGTACTTTCATATTTTTAAAGACATCAACCAAGCATATTATTCACCCAGATTCATTTAAAATGAAGCTTGAGTCACAGTGTCATCTTAAACACATGAGCACCATGTTACATGTAATTTACCATATCTGTCTCTGCAAGCAGTATGCGTGTCTCTGCTCATATTATTTCACTGTCTCTACAGACCAAAAACAGGCCACCTATATATAAGCAACAGATAACATGAATTTCTCATTACATGTAACATCCTGCTCATGTGCCTAAGATCACACTGTGACTGAAGCTTGAGTCACCCATCAGTGTGATCTTAGGCAGATGACCAGAATGTTACATGTAATCTACCATGTCTTTAAAAAACATGTACTTCCATATTTTTAAAGACATCAAGTAAGCATATTATTCTCCCAGTTCCATTTAAAATGATGCTTGACTCACATTGTCATCTTAAAGACATGACCAGCATGTTACATGTAATTTACCATCTCTGTCTCTGCAAGCAGTATGTGTGTCTCTGCTCATAATATTTCACTGTCTCTACTGGCCAAAAACAGCCCACCTATATATAAGCAACACATAACATTAATTTCTCATTACATGTAACATCCTGCTCATGTGCCAAAGATCACACTGTGACTGAAGCTCGATTCACCCATCAGTGTGATGTTAGGCAGATGACCAGGATGTCACATGTAATCTACCATGTCTTTAAAAAACATGTACTTTCATATTTTTAGAGACATCAACCAAGCATATTATTCACCCAGATTCTTTTAAAATGAAGCTTGAGTCACAGTGTCATCTTAAACACATGAGCACCATGTTACATGTAATTTACCATATCTGTCTCTGCAAGCAGTATGCGTGTCTCTGCTCATATTATTTCACTGTCTCTACAGACCAAAAACAGGCCACCTATATATAAGCAACACATAACATTAATTTCTCATTACATGTAACATCCTGCTCATGTGCCTAAGATCACACTGTGACTGAAGCTTGATTCACCCATCAGTGTGATGTTAGGCAGATGACCAGGATGTCACATGTAATCTACCATGTCTTTAAAAAACATGTACTTTCATATTTTTAAAGACATCAACCAAGCATATTATTCACCCAGATTCATATAAAATGAAGCTTGAGTCACAGTGTCATCTTAAACACATGAGCACCATGTTACATGTAATTTACCATATCTGTCTCTGCAAGCAGTATGCGTGTCTCTGCTCATATTCTTTCACTGTCTCTACAGACCAAAAACAGGCCACCTATATATAAGCAACACATAACATTAATTTCTCATTACATGTAACATCCTGCTCATGTGCCTAAGATCACACTGTGACTGAAGCTTGATTCACCCATCAGTGTGATCTGAGACAGATGACCAGAATGTTACATAAAATCTACCATGTCTTTAAAAAACATGTACTTCCATATTTTTAAAGACATCAAGTAAGCATATTATTCACCCAGATCCATTTAAAACCAAGCTTGACTCACAGTGTCATCTTAAACACATGAGCAGCATATTACATGTAATTTACCATCTCTGTCTCTGCAAGCAGTATGTGTGTCTCTGCTCATAATATTTCACTGTCTCTACTGGCCAAAAACAGCCCACCTATATATAAGCAACACATAACATTAATTTCTCATTACATGTAACATCCTGCTCATGTTCCAAAGATCACACTGTGACTGAAGCTTGATTCACCCATCAGTGTGATGTTAGGCAGATGACCAGGATGTCACATGTAATCTAATATGTCTTTAAAAAACATGTACTTTCATATTTTTAAAGACATCAACCAAGCATATTATTCACTCAGATTCATTTAAAATGAAGCTTGAGTCACAGTGTCATATTAAACACAAGAGCACCATGTTACATGTAATTTACCATATCTGTCTCTGCAAGCAGTATGCGTGTCTCTGCTCATATTATTTCACTGTCTCTACAGACCAAAACAGGCCACCTATATATAAGCAACACATAACATGAATTTCTCATTACATGTAACATCCTGCTCATGTGCCTAAGATCATACTGTGACTGAAGCTTAATTCACCCATCAGTGTGATCTTAGGCAGATGACCAGGATGTCACATGTATTCTACCATGTCTTTAAAAAACATATACTTCCATATTTTTAAAGACATCAAGTAAGCATATTATCCACCCAGATTCATTTAAAATGAAGCTTGACTCACAGTGTCATCTTAAACACATGAGCAGCATGTTACATGTAATTTACCATATCTGTCTCTGCAAGCAGTATGTGTGCCTCTGCTCATATTATTTCACTGTCTCTACAGACCAGAAACAGGCCACCTATATATAAGCAACACCTAACATTAATTTCTCATTACATGTAACATTCTGCTCATGTGCCTAAGATCACACTGTGACTAAAGCTTGAGTCACCCATCAGTGTGATCTTAGGCAGATGACCAGGAAGTCACATGTAATCTACCATGTCTTTAAAAAACATGTACTTCCATATTTTTAAAGACATCAACTAAGCATTTTATTCACACAGATTCATTTAAAATGAAGCATGACTCACAGTGTCATCTTAAACATATGAGCAGCATGTTACATGTAATTTACCATCTCTGTCTCTGCAAGCAGTATGTGTGTCCCTGTTCAAATTACTTAACTGTCTCTACAGACCAAAAGCAGGCCACCTATATATAAGCAACACAACATTAATTTCTCATTACATGTAACATCCTGCTCATGTGCCTAAGATCACACTGTGACTGAAGCTGGATTCACCCATCAGTGTGATGTTAGGCATATGACCAGGATGTCACATGTAGTCTACCATGTCTTTAAAAAACATGTACTTCCATATTTTTAAAGACATCAGCTAAGCATATTATTCACCCAGATTAATTTAAAATGAAGCTTGACTCACAGTGTCATCTTAAACACATGACCAGCATGTTACATGTAATTTACCATCTCTGTCTCTGCAAGCAGTATGTGTGTCTCTGCTCATAATATTTCACTGTCTCTACTGGCCAAAAACAGCCCACCTACATATAAGCAACACATAACATTAATTTCTCATTACATGTAATATCCTGCTCATGTGCCTAAGCTCACACTGTGACTGAAGCTTGATTCACCCATCAGTGTGATGTTAGGCAGATGACCAGGATGTCACATGTAATCTACCATGTCTTTAAAAAACATGTACTTTCATATTTTTAAAGACAACAACCAAGCATATTATTCACCCAGATTCATTTAAAATGAAGCTTGAGTCACAGTGTCATCTTAAACACATGAGCACCATGTTACATGTAATTTACCATATCTGTCTCTGCAAGCAGTATGCATGTCTCTGCTCATATTATTTCACTGTCTCTACAGACCAAAAACAGGCCACCTATATATAAGCAACACATAACATGAATTTCTCATTACATATAACATCCTGCTCATGTGCCTAAGATTATACTGTGACTGAAGCTTGATTCACCCATCAGTGTGATCTTAGGCAGATGACCAGGATGTCACATGTAATCTACCATGTCTTTAAAAAACATGTACTTCCATATTTTTAAAGACATCAACTAAGCATATTATTCACCCAGATTCATTTAAAATGAAGCTTGACTCACAGTGTCACCTTAAACACATGAGTAGCATGTTACATGTAATTTACCATATCTGTCTCTGCAAGCAGTATGTGTGTCTCTGCTCATAATATTTCACTGTCTCTACTGGCCAAAAACAGCCCACCTATATATAAGCAACACATAACATTAATTTCTCATTACATGTAACATCCTGCTCATTTGCCTAAGATCACACTGTGACTGAAGCTTGATTCACCCATCAGTGTGATCTTAGGCAGATGACCAGGATGTCACATGTAATCTACCATGTCTTTAAAAAACATGTACTTCCATATTTTTAAAGACATCAAGTAAGCATATTATTCACCCAGATTCATTTAAAATGAAGCTTGACTCACAGTGTCATCTTAAACACATGAGCAGCATGTTACATGTAATTTACCATATCTGTCTCTGCAAGCAGCATGTGTGCCTCTGCTCATATTATTTCACTGTCTCTACAGACCAGAAACAGGCCACCTATATATAAGCAACACCTAACATTAATTTCTCATTACATGTAACATTCTGCTCATGTGCCTAAGATCACACTGTGACTAAAGCTTGAGTCACCCATCAGTGTGATCTTAGGCAGATGACCAGGAAGTCACATGTAATCTACCATGTCTTTAAAAAACATGTACTTCCATATTTTTAAAGACATCAACTAAGCATATTATTCACACAGATTCATTTAAAATGAAGCATGACTCACAGTGTCATCTTAAACATATGAGCAGCATGTTACATGTAATTTACCATCTCTGTCTCTGCAAGCAGTATGTGTGTCTCTGTTCAAATTACTTAACTGTCTCTACAGACCAAAAGCAGGCCACCTATATATAAGCAACACAACATTAATTTCTCATTACATGTAACATCCTGCTCTTGTGCCTAAGATCACACTGTGACTGAAGCTGGATTCACCCATCAGTGTGACGTTAGGCATATGACCAGGATGTCACATGTAGTCTACCATGTCTTTAAAAAACATGTACTTCCATATTTTTAAAGACATCAGCTAAGCATATTATTCACCCAGATTCATTTAAAATGAAGCTTGACTCACAGTGTCATCTTAAACACATGAGCAGCATGTTACATGTAATTTACCATATCTGTCTCTGCAAGCAGTATGTGTGTCTCTGTTCATATTATTTCACTGTCTCTACAGACCAAAAACAGGCCACCTATATATACGCAACACATAACATTAATTTCTCATTACATGTAACATCCTGCTCATGTGCCTAAGATCACACTGTGACTGAAGCTTGATTCACCCATCAGTGTGATGTTAGGCAGATGACCAGGATGTCACATGTAATCTACCATGTCTTTAAAAAACATGTACTTTCATATTTTTAAAAACATCAACCAAGCATATTATTCACCCAGATTCATTTAAAATGATGCTTGACTCACAGTGTCATCTTAAACACATGACCAGCATGTTACATGTAATTTACCATCTCTGTCTCTGCAAGCAGTATGTGTGTCTCTGCTCATAATATTTCACTGTCTCTACTGGCCAAAAACAGCCCACCTACATATAAGCAACACATAACATTAATTTCTCATTACATGTAATATCCTGCTCATGTGCCTAAGCTCACACTGTGACTGAAGCTTGATTCACCCATTAGTGTGATCTTAGGCAGATTACCAGAATGTTACATGTAATCTACCATGTCTTTAAAAAACATGTACTTCTATATTTTTAAAGACATCAAGTAAGCATATTATTCACCCAGATCCATTTAAAATGAAGCTTGACTCACAGTGTCATCTTAAACACATGACCAGCACGTTACATGTAATTTACCATCTCTGTCTCTGCAAGCAGTATGTGTGTCTCTGCTCATAATATTTCACTGTCTCTACTGGCCAAAAACAGCCCACCTATATATAAGCAACACATAACATTAATTTCTCATTACATGTAACATCCTGCTCATGTGCCAAAGATCACGCTGTGACTGAAGCTCGATTCACCCATCAGTGTGATGTTAGGCAGATGACCAGGATGTCACATGTAATCTACCATGTCTTTAAAAAACATGTACTTTCATATTTTTAAAGACATCAACCAAGCATATTATTCACCCAGATTCATTTAAAATGAAGCTTGAGTCACAGTGTCATCTTAAACACATGAGCACCATGTTACATGTAATTTACCATATCTGTCTCTGCAAGCAGTATGCGTGTCTCTGCTCATATTATTTCACTGTCTCTACAGACCAAAAACAGGCCACCTATATATAAGCAACACATAACATTAATTTCTCATTACATGTAACATCCTGCTCATGTGTCTAAGATCACACTGTGACTGAAGCTTGATTCACCCATCAGTGTGATGTTAGGCAGATGACCAGGATGTCACATGTAATCTACCATGTCTTTAAAAAACATGTACTTTCATATTTTAAAGACATCAACCAAGCATATTATTAACCCAGATTCATTTAAAATGAAGCTTGAGTCACAGTGTCATCTTAAACACATGAGCACCATGTTACATGTAATTTACCATATCTGTCTCTGCAAGCAGTATGCGTGTCTCTGCTCATATTATTTCACTGTCTCTACAGACCAAAAACAGGCCACCTATATATAAGCAACACATAACATTAATTTCTCATTACATGTAACATCCTGCTCATGTGCCTAAGATCACACTGTGACTGAAGCTTGATTCACCCATCAGTGTGATCTGAGACAGATGACCAGAATGTTACATAAAATCTACCATGTCTTTAAAAAACATGTACTTCCATATTTTTAAAGACATCAACTAAGCATATTATTCTCCCAGATTCATTTAAAATGAAGCTTGACTCACAGTGTCATCTTAAACACATGACCAGCATGTTACATGTAATTTACCATCTCTGTCTCTGCAAGCAGTATGTGTGTCTCTGCTCATAATATTTCACTGTCTCTACTGGCCAAAAACAGCCCACCTATATATCAGCAACACATAACATGAATTTCTCATTACATGTAACATCCTGCTCATGTGCCTACGATCACACTGTGACTGAAGCTTGATATGCCCATTAGTGTGATCTTAGGCAGATGACCAGAATGTTACATGTAATCTACCATGTCTTTAAGAAACATGTACTTCCATATTTTTAAAAACATCAAGTAAGCATATTATTCACCCAGATCCATTTAAAATCAAGCTTGACTCACAGTGTCATCTTAAACACATGAGCAGCATATTACATGTAATTTATCATCTCTGTCTCTGCAAGCAGTATGTGTGTCTCTGCTCATAATATTTCACTGTCTCTACTGGCCAAAAACAGCCCACCTATATATAAGCAACACATAACATTAATTTCTCATTACATGTAACATCCTGCTCATGTGCCAAAGATCACACTGTGACTGAAGCTCGATTCACCCATCAGTGTGATGTTAGGCAGATGACCAGGATGTCACATGTAATCTACCATGTCTTTAAAAAACATGTACTTTCATATTTTTAAAGACATCAACCAAGCATATTATTCACCCAGAATCATTTAAAATGAAGCTTGAGTCACAGTGTCATCTTAAACACATGAGCACCATGTTACATGTAATTTACCATATCTGTCTCTGCAAGCAGTATGCGTGTCTCTGCTCATATTATTTCACTGTCTCTACAGACCAGAAACATGCCACCTATATATAAGCAACACCTAACATTAATTTCTCATTACATGTAACATTCTGCTCATGTGCCTAAGATCACACTGTGACTAAAGCTTGAGTCACCCATCAGTGTGATCTTAGGCAGATGACCAGGAAGTCACATGTAATCTACCATGTCTTTAAAAAACATGTACTTCCATATTTTTAAAGACATCAACTAAGCATATTATTCACACAGATTCATTTAAAATGAAGCATGACTCACAGTGTCATCTTAAACATATGAGCAGCATGTTACATGTAATTTACCATCTCTGTCTCTGCAAGCAGTATGTGTGTCTCTGTTCAAATTACTTAACTGTCTCTACAGACCAAAAACAGGCCACCTATATATACGCAACACATAACATTAATTTCTCATTACATGCAACATCCTGCTCATGTGCCTAAGATCACACTGTGACTGAAGCTTGAGTCACCCATCAGTGTGATCTTAGGCAGATGACCAGAATGTTACATGTAATCTACCATGTCTTTAAAAAACATGTACTTCCATATTTTTAAAGACATCAAGTAAGCATATTATTCACCCAGATCCATTTAAAATAAAGCTTGACTCACAGTGTCATCTTAAACACATGACCAGCACGTTACATGTAATTTACCATCTCTGTCTCTGCAAGCAGTATGTGTGTCTCTGCTCATAATATTTCACTGTCTCTACAGACCAAAAACAGGCCACCTATATATAAGCAACACATAACATTAATTTCTCATTACATGTAACATCCTGCTCATGTGCCTAAGATCACACTGTGACTGAAGCTTGATTCACCCATCAGTGTGATGTTAGGCAGATGACCAGGATGTCACATGTAATCTACCATGTCTTTAAAAAACATGTACTTTCATATTTTTAAAAACATCAACCAAGCATATTATTCACCCAGATTCATTTAAAATGAAGCTTGAGTCACAGTGTCATCTTAAACACATGAGCACCATGTTACATGTAATTTACCATCTCTGTCTCTGCAAGCAGTATGTATGTCTCTGCTCATAATATTTCACTGTCTCTACTGGCCAAAAACAGCCCACCTATATATCAGCAACACATAACATGAATTTCTCATTACATGTAACATCCTGCTCATGTGCCTACGATCACACTGTGACTGAAGCTTGATATGCCCATTAGTGTGATCTTAGGCAGATGACCAGAATGTTACATGTAATCTACCATGTCTTTAAAAAACATGTACTTCCATATTTTTAAAGACATCAAGTAAGCATATTATTCACCCAGATCCATTTAAAATCAAGCTTGACTCACAGTGTCATCTTAAACACATGAGCAGCATATTACATGTAATTTACCATCTCTGTCTCTGCAAGCAGTATGTGTGTCTCTGCTCATAATATTTCACTGTCTCTACTGGCCAAAAACAGCCCACCTATATATAAGCAACACATAACATTAATTTCTCATTACATGTAACATCCTGCTCATGTGCCAAAGATCACACTGTGACTGAAGCTCGATTCACCCATCAGTGTGATGTTAGGCAGATGACCAGGATGTCACATGTAATCTACCATGTCTTTAAAAAACATGTACTTTCATATTTTTAAAGACATCAACCAAGCATATTATTCACCCAGATTCATTTAAAATGAAGCTTGAGTCACAGTGTCATATTAACCACATGAGCACCATGTTACATGTAATTTACCATATCTGTCTCTGCAAGCAGTATGCGTGTCTCTGCTCATATTATTTCACTGTCTCTACAGACCAAAAACAGGCCACCTATATATAAGCAACACATAACATGAATTTCTCATTACATGTAACATCCTGCTCATGTGCCTAAGATCATACTGTGACTGAAGCTTGATTCACCCATCAGTGTGATCTTAGGCAGATGACCAGGAAGTCACATGTAATCTACCATGTCTTTAAAAAACATGTACTTCCATATTTTTAAAGACATCAACTAAGCATATTATTCACACAGATTCATTTAAAATTAAGCATGACTCACAGTGTCATCTTAAACATATGAGCAGCATGTTACATGTAATTTACCATCTCTGTCTCTGCAAACAGTATGTGTGTCTCTGTTCAAATTACTTAACTGTCTCTACAGACCAAAAGCAGGCCACCTATATATAAGCAACACAACATTAATTTCTCATTACATGTAACATCCTGCTCATGTGCCTAAGATCACACTGTGACTGAAGCTTGATTCACCCATTAGTGTGATGTTAGGTAGATGACCAGGATGTCACATGTAGTCTACCATGTCTTTAAAAAACATGTACTTTCATATTTTTAAAGACATCAACCAAGCATATTATTCACCCAGATTCATTTAAAATGAAGCTTGAGTCACAGTGTCATCTTAAACACATGAGCACCATGTTACATGTAATTTACCATATCTGTCTCTGCAAGCAGTATGCGTGTCTCTGCTCATATTATTTCACTGTCTCTACAGACCAAAAACAGGCCACCTATATATAAGCAACACATAACATTAATTTCTCATTACATGTAACATCCTGCTCATGTGTCTAAGATCACACTGTGACTGAAGCTTGATTCACCCATCAGTGTGATGTTAGGCAGATGACCAGGATGTCACATGTAATCTACCATGTCTTTAAAAAACATGAACTTTCATATTTTTAAAGACATCAACCAAGCATATTATTCACCCAGATTCATTTAAAATTAAGCTTGAGTCACAGTGTCATCTTAAACACATGAGCACCATGTTACATGTAATTTACCATATCTGTCTCTGCAAGCAGTATGCGTGTCTCTGCTCATATTATTTCACTGTCTCTACAGACCAAAAACAGGCCACCTATATATTAGCAACACATAACATTAATTTCTCATTACATGTAACATCCTGCTCATGTGCCTAAGATCACACTGTGACTGAAGCTTGATTCACCCATCAGTGTGATCTAAGACAGATGACCAGAATGTTACATAAAATCTACCATGTCTTTAAAAAAATGTACTTCCATTTTTTTAAAGACATCAACTAAGCAGATTATTCACCCAGATTCATTTAAAATGAAGCTTGACTCACAGTGTCATCTTAAACACATGACCAGCATGTTACATGTAATTTACCATCTCTGTCTCTGCAAGCAGTATGTGTGTCTCTGCTCATAATATTTCACTGTCTCTACTGGCCAAAAACAGCCCACCTATATATCAGCAACACATAACATGAATTTCTCATTACATGTAACATCCTGCTCATGTGCCTACGATCACACTGTGACTGAAGCTTGATATGCCCATTAGTGTGATCTTAGGCAGATGACCAGAATGTTACATGTAATCTACCATGTCTTTAAGAAACATGTACTTCCATATTTTTAAAGACATCAAGTAAGCATATTATTCACCCAGATCCATTTAAAATCAAGCTTGACTCACAGTGTCATCTTAAACACATGAGCAGCATATTACATGTAATTTACAATCTCTGTCTCTGCAAGCAGTATGTGTGTCTCTGCTCATAATATTTCATTGTCTCTACTGGCCAAAAACAGCCCACCTATATATAAGCAACACATAACATTAATTTCTCATTACATGTAGCATCCTGCTCATGTGCCAAAGATCACACTGTGACTGAAGCTCGATTCACCCATCAGTGTGATGTTAGGCAGATGACCAGGATGTCACATGTAATCTACCATGTCTTTAAAAAACATGTACTTTCATATTTTTAAAGACATCAACCAAGCATATTATTCACCCAGATTCATTTAAAATGAAGCTTGAGTCACAGTGTCATCTTAAACACATGAGCACCATGTTACATGTAATTTACCATATCTGTCTCTGCAAGCAGTATGCGTGTCTCTGCTCATATTATTTCACTGTCTCTACAGACCAGAAACAGGCCACCTATATATAAGCAACACCTAACATTAATTTCTCATTACATGTAACATTCTGCTCATGTGCCTAAGATCACACTGTGACTAAAGCTTGAGTCACCCATCAGTGTGATCTTAGGCAGATGACCAGGAAGTCACATGTAATCTACCATGTCTTTAACAAACATGTACTTCCATATTTTTAAAGACATCAACTAAGCATATTATTCACACAGATTCATTTAAAATGAAGCATGACTCACAGTGTCATCTTAAACATATGAGCAGCATGTTACATGTAATTTACCATCTCTGTCTCTGCAAGCAGTATGTGTGTCTCTGTTCAAATTACTTAACTGTCTCTACAGACCAAAAGCAGGCCACCTATATATAAGCAACACAACATTAATTTCTCATTACATGTAACATCCTGCTCATGTGCCTAAGATCACACTGTGACTGAAGCTGGATTCACCCATCAGTGTGATGTTAGGCATATGACCAGGATGTCACATGTAGTCTACCATGTCTTTAAAAAACATGTACTTCCATATTTTTAAAGACATCAGCTAAGCATATTATTCACCCAGATTCATTTAAAATGAAGCTTGACTCACAGTGTCATCTTAAACACATGAGCAGCATGTTACATGTAATTTGCCATATCTGTCTCTGCAAGCAGTATGTGTGTCTCTGTTCATATTATTTCACTGTCTCTACGGACCAAAAACAGGCCACCTATATATACGCAACACATAACATTAATTTCTCATTACATGTAACATCCTGCTCATGTGCCTAAGATCACACTGTGACTGAAGCTTGAGTCACCCATCAGTGTGATCTTAGGCAGATGACCAGAATGTTACGTGTAATCTACCATGTCTTTAAAAAACATGTACTTCCATATTTTTAAAGACATCAAGTAAGCATATTATTCTCCCAGTTCCATTTAAAATGATGCTTGACTCACAGTGTCATCTTAAACACATGACCAGCATGTTACATGTAATTTACCATCTCTGTCTCTGCAAGCAGTATGTGTGTCTCTGCTCATAATATTTCACTGTCTCTACTGGCCAAAAACAGCCCACCTACATATAAGCAACACATAACATTAATTTCTCATTACATGTAATATCCTGCTCATGTGCCTAAGCTCACACTGTGACTGAAGCTTGATTCACCCATTAGTGTGATCTTAGGCAGATTACCAGAATGTTACATGTAATCTACCATGTCTTTAAAAAACATGTACTTCTATATTTTTAAAGACATCAAGTAAGCATATTATTCTCCCAGTTCCATTTAAAATGATGCTTGACTCACAGTGTCATCTTAAACACATGACCAGCATGTTACATGTAATTTACCATCTCTGTCTCTGCAAGCAGTATGTGTGTCTCTGCTCATAATATTTCACTGTCTCTACTGGCCAAAAACAGCCCACCTACATATAAGCAACACATAACATTAATTTCTCATTACATGTAATATCCTGCTCATGTGCCTAAGCTCACACTGTGACTGAAGCTTGATTCACCCATTAGTGTGATCTTAGGCAGATGACCAGAATGTTACATGTAATCTACCATGTCTTTAAGAAACATGTACTTCCATATTTTTAAAGACATCAAGTAAGCATATTATTCACCCAGATCCATTTAAAATCAAGCTTGACTCACAGTGTCATCTTAAACACATGAGCAGCATATTACATGTAATTTACAATCTCTGTCTCTGCAAGCAGTATGTGTGTCTCTGCTCATAATATTTCATTGTCTCTACTGGCCAAAAACAGCCCACCTATATATAAGCAACACATAACATTAATTTCTCATTACATGTAGCATCCTGCTCATGTGCCAAAGATCACACTGTGACTGAAGCTCGATTCACCCATCAGTGTGATGTTAGGCAGATGACCAGGATGTCACATGTAATCTACCATGTCTTTAAAAAACATGTACTTTCATATTTTTAAAGACATCAACCAAGCATATTATTCACCCAGATTCATTTAAAATGAAGCTTGAGTCACAGTGTCATCTTAAACACATGAGCACCATGTTACATGTAATTTACCATATCTGTCTCTGCAAGCAGTATGCGTGTCTCTGCTCATATTATTTCACTGTCTCTACAGACCAGAAACAGGCCACCTATATATAAGCAACACCTAACATTAATTTCTCATTACATGTAACATTCTGCTCATGTGCCTAAGATCACACTGTGACTAAAGCTTGAGTCACCCATCAGTGTGATCTTAGGCAGATGACCAGGAAGTCACATGTAATCTACCATGTCTTTAACAAACATGTACTTCCATATTTTTAAAGACATCAACTAAGCATATTATTCACACAGATTCATTTAAAATGAAGCATGACTCACAGTGTCATCTTAAACATATGAGCAGCATGTTACATGTAATTTACCATCTCTGTCTCTGCAAGCAGTATGTGTGTCTCTGTTCAAATTACTTAACTGTCTCTACAGACCAAAAGCAGGCCACCTATATATAAGCAACACAACATTAATTTCTCATTACATGTAACATCCTGCTCATGTGCCTAAGATCACACTGTGACTGAAGCTGGATTCACCCATCAGTGTGATGTTAGGCATATGACCAGGATGTCACATGTAGTCTACCATGTCTTTAAAAAACATGTACTTCCATATTTTTAAAGACATCAGCTAAGCATATTATTCACCCAGATTCATTTAAAATGAAGCTTGACTCACAGTGTCATCTTAAACACATGAGCAGCATGTTACATGTAATTTGCCATATCTGTCTCTGCAAGCAGTATGTGTGTCTCTGTTCATATTATTTCACTGTCTCTACGGACCAAAAACAGGCCACCTATATATACGCAACACATAACATTAATTTCTCATTACATGTAACATCCTGCTCATGTGCCTAAGATCACACTGTGACTGAAGCTTGAGTCACCCATCAGTGTGATCTTAGGCAGATGACCAGAATGTTACGTGTAATCTACCATGTCTTTAAAAAACATGTACTTCCATATTTTTAAAGACATCAAGTAAGCATATTATTCTCCCAGTTCCATTTAAAATGATGCTTGACTCACAGTGTCATCTTAAACACATGACCAGCATGTTACATGTAATTTACCATCTCTGTCTCTGCAAGCAGTATGTGTGTCTCTGCTCATAATATTTCACTGTCTCTACTGGCCAAAAACAGCCCACCTACATATAAGCAACACATAACATTAATTTCTCATTACATGTAATATCCTGCTCATGTGCCTAAGCTCACACTGTGACTGAAGCTTGATTCACCCATTAGTGTGATCTTAGGCAGATTACCAGAATGTTACATGTAATCTACCATGTCTTTAAAAAACATGTACTTCTATATTTTTAAAGACATCAAGTAAGCATATTATTCACCCAGATCCATTTAAAATGAAGCTTGACTCACAGTGTCATCTTAAACACATGACCAGCACGTTACATGTAATTTACCATCTCTGTCTCTGCAAGCAGTATGTGTGTCTCTGCTCATAATATTTCACTGTCTCTACTGGCCAAAAACAGCCCACCTATATATAAGCAACACATAACATTAATTTCTCATTACATGTAACATCCTGCTCATGTGCCAAAGATCACGCTGTGACTGAAGCTCGATTCACCCATCAGTGTGATGTTAGGCAGATGACCAGGATGTCACATGTAATCTACCATGTCTTTAAAAAACATGTACTTTCATATTTTTAAAGACATCAACCAAGCATATTATTCACCCAGATTCATTTAAAATGAAGCTTGAGTCACAGTGTCATCTTAAACACATGAGCACCATGTTACATGTAATTTACCATATCTGTCTCTGCAAGCAGTATGCGTGTCTCTGCTCATATTATTTCACTGTCTCTACAGACCAAAAACAGGCCACCTATATATAAGCAACACATAACATTAATTTCTCATTACATGTAACATCCTGCTCATGTGTCTAAGATCACACTGTGACTGAAGCTTGATTCACCCATCAGTGTGATGTTAGGCAGATGACCAGGATGTCACATGTAATCTACCATGTCTTTAAAAAACATGTACTTTCATATTTTAAAGACATCAACCAAGCATATTATTAACCCAGATTCATTTAAAATGAAGCTTGAGTCACAGTGTCATCTTAAACACATGAGCACCATGTTACATGTAATTTACCATATCTGTCTCTGCAAGCAGTATGCGTGTCTCTACTCATATTATTTCACTGTCTCTACAGACCAAAAACAGGCCACCTATATATAAGCAACACATAACATTAATTTCTCATTACATGTAACATCCTGCTCATGTGCCTAAGATCACACTGTGACTGAAGCTTGATTCACCCATCAGTGTGATCTGAGACAGATGACCAGAATGTTACATAAAATCTACCATGTCTTTAAAAAACATGTACTTCCATATTTTTAAAGACATCAACTAAGCATAATATTCTCCCAGATTCATTTAAAATGAAGCTTGACTCACAGTGTCATCTTAACCACATGACCAGCATGTTACATGTAATTTACCATCTCTGTCTCTGCAAGCAGTATGTGTGTCTCTGCTCATAATATTTCACTGTCTCTACTGGCCAAAAACAGCCCACCTATATATCAGCAACACATAACATGAATTTCTCATTACATGTAACATCCTGCTCATGTGCCTACGATCACACTGTGACTGAAGCTTGATATGCCCATTAGTGTGATCTTAGGCAGATGACCAGAATGTTACATGTAATCTACCATGTCTTTAAGAAACATGTACTTCCATATTTTTAAAAACATCAAGTAAGCATATTATTCACCCAGATCCATTTAAAATCAAGCTTGACTCACAGTGTCATCTTAAACACATGAGCAGCATATTACATGTAATTTATCATCTCTGTCTCTGCAAGCAGTATGTGTGTCTCTGCTCATAATATTTCACTGTCTCTACTGGCCAAAAACAGCCCACCTATATATAAGCAACACATAACATTAATTTCTCATTACATGTAACATCCTGCTCATGTGCCAAAGATCACACTGTGACTGAAACTCGATTCACCCATCAGTGTGATGTTAGGCAGATGACCAGGATGTCACATGTAATCTACCATGTCTTTAAAAAACATGTACTTTCATATTTTTAAAGACATCAACCAAGCATATTATTCACCCAGAATCATTTAAAATGAAGCTTGAGTCACAGTGTCATCTTAAACACATGAGCACCATGTTACATGTAATTTACCATATCTGTCTCTGCAAGCAGTATGCGTGTCTCTGCTCATATTATTTCACTGTCTCTACAGACCAGAAACATGCCACCTATATATAAGCAACACCTAACATTAATTTCTCATTACATGTAACATTCTGCTCATGTGCCTAAGATCACACTGTGACTAAAGCTTGAGTCACCCATCAGTGTGATCTTAGGCAGATGACCAGGAAGTCACATGTAATCTACCATGTCTTTAAAAAACATGTACTTCCATATTTTTAAAGACATCAACTAAGCATATTATTCACACAGATTCATTTAAAATGAAGCATGACTCACAGTGTCATCTTAAACATATGAGCAGCATGTTACATGTAATTTACCATCTCTGTCTCTGCAAGCAGTATGTGTGTCTCTGTTCAAATTACTTAACTGTCTCTACAGACCAAAAACAGGCCACCTATATATACGCAACACATAACATTAATTTCTCATTACATGCAACATCCTGCTCATGTGCCTAAGATCACACTGTGACTGAAGCTTGAGTCACCCATCAGTGTGATCTTAGGCAGATGACCAGAATGTTACATGTAATCTACCATGTCTTTAAAAAACATGTACTTCCATATTTTTAAAGACATCAAGTAAGCATATTATTCACCCAGATCCATTTAAAATAAAGCTTGACTCACAGTGTCATCTTAAACACATGACCAGCACGTTACATGTAATTTACCATCTCTGTCTCTGCAAGCAGTATGTGTGTCTCTGCTCATAATATTTCGCTGTCTCTATTGCCCAAAAACAGCCCACCTATATATAAGCAAAACATAACATTAATTTCTCATTACATGTAACATCCTGCTCATGTGCCAAAGATCAAACTGTGACTGAAGCTCGATTCACCCATCAGTGTGATGTTAGGCAGATGACCAGGATGTCACATGTAATCTACCATGTCTTTAAAAAACATGTACTTTCATATTTTTAAAGACATCAACCAAGCATATTATTCACCCAGATTCTTTTAAAATGAAGCTTGAGTCACAGTGTCATCTTAAACACATGAGCACCATGTTACATGTAATTTACCATATCTGTCTCTGCAAGCAGTATGCGTGTCTCTGCTCATATTATTTCACTGTCTCTACAGACCAAAAACAGGCCACCTATATATAAGCAACACATAACATTAATTTCTCATTACATGTAACATCCTGCTCATGTGCCTAAGATCACACTGTGACTGAAGCTTGATTCACCCATCAGTGTGATGTTAGGCAGATGACCAGGATGTCACATGTAATCTACCATGTCTTTAAAAAACATGTACTTTCATATTTTTAAAAACATCAACCAAGCATATTATTCACCCAGATTCATTTAAAATGAAGCTTGAGTCACAGTGTCATCTTAAACACATGAGCACCATGTTAGATGTAATTTACCATCTCTGTCTCTGCAAGCAGTATGTATGTCTCTGCTCATAATATTTCACTGTCTCGACTGGCCAAAAACAGCCCACCTATATATCAGCAACACATAACATGAATTTCTCATTACATGTAACATCCTGCTCATGTGCCTACGATCACACTGTGACTGAAGCTTGATATGCCCATTAGTGTGATCTTAGGCAGATGACCAGAATGTTACATGTAATCTACCATGTCTTTAAAAAACATGTACTTCCATATTTTTAAAGACATCAAGTAAGCATATTATTCACCCAGATCCATTTAAAATCAAGCTTGACTCACAGTGTCATCTTAAACACATGAGCAGCATATTACATGTAATTTACCATCTCTGTCTCTGCAAGCAGTATGTGTGTCTCTGCTCATAATATTTCACTGTCTCTACTGGCCAAAAACAGCCCACCTATATATAAGCAACACATAACATTAATTTCTCATTACATGTAACATCCTGCTCATGTGCCAAAGATCACACTGTGACTGAAGCTCGATTCACCCATCAGTGTGATGTTAGGCAGATGACCAGGATGTCACATGTAATCTACCATGTCTTTAAAAAACATGTACTTTCATATTTTTAAAGACATCAACCAAGCATATTATTCACCCAGATTCATTTAAAATGAAGCTTGAGTCACAGTGTCATATTAACCACATGAGCACCATGTTACATGTAATTTACCATATCTGTCTCTGCAAGCAGTATGCGTGTCTCTGCTCATATTATTTCACTGTCTCTACAGACCAAAAACAGGCCACCTATATATAAGCAACACATAACATGAATTTCTCATTACATGTAACATCCTGCTCATGTGCCTAAGATCATACTGTGACTGAAGCTTGATTCACCCATCAGTGTGATCTTAGGCAGATGACCAGGAAGTCACATGTAATCTACCATGTCTTTAAAAAACATGTACTTCCATATTTTTAAAGACATCAACTAAGCATATTATTCACACAGATTCATTTAAAATGAAGCATGACTCACAGTGTCATCTTAAACATATGAGCAGCATGTTACATGTAATTTACCATCTCTGTCTCTGCAAACAGTATGTGTGTCTCTGTTCAAATTACTTAACTGTCTCTACAGACCAAAAGCAGGCCACCTATATATAAGCAACACAACATTAATTTCTCATTACATGTAACATCCTGCTCATGTGCCTAAGATCACACTGTGACTGAAGCTTGATTCACCCATTAGTGTGATGTTAGGTAGATGACCAGGATGTCACATGTAGTCTACCATGTCTTTAAAAAACATGTACTTTCATATTTTTAAAGACATCAACCAAGCATATTATTCACCCAGATTCATTTAAAATGAAGCTTGAGTCACAGTGTCATCTTAAACACATGAGCACCATGTTACATGTAATTTACCATATCTGTCTCTGCAAGCAGTATGCGTGTCTCTGCTCATATTATTTCACTGTCTCTACAGACCAAAAACAGGCCACCTATATATAAGCAACACATAACATTAATTTCTCATTACATGTAACATCCTGCTCATGTGTCTAAGATCACACTGTGACTGAAGCTTGATTCACCCATCAGTGTGATGTTAGGCAGATGACCAGGATGTCACATGTAATCTACCATGTCTTTAAAAAACATGTACTTTCATATTTTTAAAGACATCAACCAAGCATATTATTCACCCAGATTCATTTAAAATTAAGCTTGAGTCACAGTGTCATCTTAAACACATGAGCACCATGTTACATGTAATTTACCATATCTGTCTCTGCAAGCAGTATGCGTGTCTCTGCTCATATTATTTCACTGTCTCTACAGACCAAAAACAGGCCACCTATATATTAGCAACACATAACATTAATTTCTCATTACATGTAACATCCTGCTCATGTGCCTAAGATCACACTGTGACTGAAGCTTGATTCACCCATCAGTGTGATCTAAGACAGATGACCAGAATGTTACATAAAATCTACCATGTCTTTAAAAAACATGTACTTCCATTTTTTTAAAGACATCAACTAAGCAGATTATTCACCCAGATTCATTTAAAATGAAGCTTGACTCACAGTGTCATCTTAAACACATGACCAGCATGTTACATGTAATTTACCATCTCTGTCTCTGCAAGCAGTATGTGTGTCTCTGCTCATAATATTTCACTGTCTCTACTGGCCAAAAACAGCCCACCTATATATCAGCAACACATAACATGAATTTCTCATTACATGTAACATCCTGCTCATGTGCCTACGATCACACTGTGACTGAAGCTTGATATGCCCATTAGTGTGATCTTAGGCAGATGACCAGAATGTTACATGTAATCTACCATGTCTTTAAGAAACATGTACTTCCATATTTTTAAAGACATCAAGTAAGCATATTATTCACCCAGATCCATTTAAAATCAAGCTTGACTCACAGTGTCATCTTAAACACATGAGCAGCATATTACATGTAATTTACAATCTCTGTCTCTGCAAGCAGTATGTGTGTCTCTGCTCATAATATTTCACTGTCTCTACTGGCCAAAAACAGCCCACCTATATATAAGACAACACATAACATTAATTTCTCATTACATGTAACATCCTGCTCATGTGCCAAAGATCACACTGTGACTGAAGCTCGATTCACCCATCAGTGTGATGTTAGGCAGATGACCAGGATGTCACATGTAATCTACCATGTCTTTAAAAAACATGTACTTTCATATTTTTAAAGACATCAACCAAGCATATTATTCACCCAGATTCATTTAAAATGAAGCTTGAGTCACAGTGTCATCTTAAACACATGAGCACCATGTTACATGTAATTTACCATATCTGTCTCTGCAAGCAGTATGCGTGTCTCTGCTCATATTATTTCACTGTCTCTACAGACCAGAAACAGGCCACCTATATATAAGCAACACCTAACATTAATTTCTCATTACATGTAACATTCTGCTCATGTGCCTAAGATCACACTGTGACTAAAGCTTGAGTCACCCATCAGTGTGATCTTAGGCAGATGACCAGGAAGTCACATGTAATCTACCATGTCTTTAACAAACATGTACTTCCATATTTTTAAAGACATCAACTAAGCATATTATTCACACAGATTCATTTAAAATGAAGCATGACTCACAGTGTCATCTTAAACATATGAGCAGCATGTTACATGTAATTTACCATCTCTGTCTCTGCAAGCAGTATGTGTGTCTCTGTTCAAATTACTTAACTGTCTCTACAGACCAAAAGCAGGCCACCTATATATAAGCAACACAACATTAATTTCTCATTACATGTAACATCCTGCTCATGTGCCTAAGATCACACTGTGACTGAAGCTGGATTCACCCATCAGTGTGATGTTAGGCATATGACCAGGATGTCACATGTAGTCTACCATGTCTTTAAAAAACATGTACTTCCATATTTTTAAAGACATCAGCTAAGCATATTATTCACCCAGTTCCATTTAAAATGATGCTTGACTCACAGTGTCATCTTAAACACATGACCAGCATGTTACATGTAATTTACCATCTCTGTCTCTGCAAGCAGTATGTGTGTCTCTGCTCATAATATTTCACTGTCTCTACTGGCCAAAAACAGCCCACCTACATATAAGCAACACATAACATTAATTTCTCATTACATGTAATATCCTGCTCATGTGCCTAAGCTCACACTGTGACTGAAGCTTGATTCACCCATTAGTGTGATCTTAGGCAGATTACCAGAATGTTACATGTAATCTACCATGTCTTTAAAAAACATGTACTTCTATATTTTTAAAGACATCAAGTAAGCATATTATTCACCCAGATCCATTTAAAATGAAGCTTGACTCACAGTGTCATCTTAAACACATGACCAGCACGTTACATGTAATTTACCATCTCTGTCTCTGCAAGCAGTATGTGTGTCTCTGCTCATAATATTTCACTGTCTCTACTGGCCAAAAACAGCCCACCTATATATAAGCAACACATAACATTAATTTCTCATTACATGTAACATCCTGCTCATGTGCCAAAGATCACGCTGTGACTGAAGCTCGATTCACCCATCAGTGTGATGTTAGGCAGATGACCAGGATGTCACATGTAATCTACCATGTCTTTAAAAAACATGTACTTTCATATTTTTAAAGACATCAACCAAGCATATTATTCACCCAGATTCATTTAAAATGAAGCTTGAGTCACAGTGTCATCTTAAACACATGAGCACCATGTTACATGTAATTTACCATATCTGTCTCTGCAAGCAGTATGCGTGTCTCTGCTCATATTATTTCACTGTCTCTACAGACCAAAAACAGGCCACCTATATATAAGCAACACATAACATTAATTTCTCATTACATGTAACATCCTGCTCATGTGTCTAAGATCACACTGTGACTGAAGCTTGATTCACCCATCAGTGTGATGTTAGGCAGATGACCAGGATGTCACATGTAATCTACCATGTCTTTAAAAAACATGTACTTTCATATTTTAAAGACATCAACCAAGCATATTATTAACCCAGATTCATTTAAAATGAAGCTTGAGTCACAGTGTCATCTTAAACACATGAGCACCATGTTACATGTAATTTACCATATCTGTCTCTGCAAGCAGTATGCGTGTCTCTGCTCATATTATTTCACTGTCTCTACAGACCAAAAACAGGCCACCTATATATAAGCAACACATAACATTAATTTCTCATTACATGTAACATCCTGCTCATGTGCCTAAGATCACACTGTGACTGAAGCTTGATTCACCCATCAGTGTGATCTGAGACAGATGACCAGAATGTTACATAAAATCTACCATGTCTTTAAAAAACATGTACTTCCATATTTTTAAAGACATCAACTAAGCATATTATTCTCCCAGATTCATTTAAAATGAAGCTTGACTCACAGTGTCATCTTAAACACATGACCAGCATGTTACATGTAATTTACCATCTCTGTCTCTGCAAGCAGTATGTGTGTCTCTGCTCATAATATTTCACTGTCTCTACTGGCCAAAAACAGCCCACCTATATATCAGCAACACATAACATGAATTTCTCATTACATGTAACATCCTGCTCATGTGCCTACGATCACACTGTGACTGAAGCTTGATATGCCCATTAGTGTGATCTTAGGCAGATGACCAGAATGTTACATGTAATCTACCATGTCTTTAAGAAACATGTACTTCCATATTTTTAAAAACATCAAGTAAGCATATTATTCACCCAGATCCATTTAAAATCAAGCTTGACTCACAGTGTCATCTTAAACACATGAGCAGCATATTACATGTAATTTATCATCTCTGTCTCTGCAAGCAGTATGTGTGTCTCTGCTCATAATATTTCACTGTCTCTACTGGCCAAAAACAGCCCACCTATATATAAGCAACACATAACATTAATTTCTCATTACATGTAACATCCTGCTCATGTGCCAAAGATCACACTGTGACTGAAGCTCGATTCACCCATCAGTGTGATGTTAGGCAGATGACCAGGATGTCACATGTAATCTACCATGTCTTTAAAAAACATGTACTTTCATATTTTTAAAGACATCAACCAAGCATATTATTCACCCAGAATCATTTAAAATGAAGCTTGAGTCACAGTGTCATCTTAAACACATGAGCACCATGTTACATGTAATTTACCATATCTGTCTCTGCAAGCAGTATGCGTGTCTCTGCTCATATTATTTCACTGTCTCTACAGACCAAAAACAGGCCACCTATATATTAGCAACACATAACATTAATTTCTCATTACATGTAACATCCTGCTCATGTGCCTAAGATCACACTGTGACTGAAGCTTGATTCACCCATCAGTGTGATCTAAGACAGATGACCAGAATGTTACATAAAATCTACCATGTCTTTAAAAAACATGTACTTCCATTTTTTTAAAGACATCAACTAAGCAGATTATTCACCCAGATTCATTTAAAATGAAGCTTGACTCACAGTGTCATCTTAAACACATGACCAGCATGTTACATGTAATTTACCATCTCTGTCTCTGCAAGCAGTATGTGTGTCTCTGCTCATAATATTTCACTGTCTCTACTGGCCAAAAACAGCCCACCTATATATCAGCAACACATAACATGAATTTCTCATTACATGTAACATCCTGCTCATGTGCCTACGATCACACTGTGACTGAAGCTTGATATGCCCATTAGTGTGATCTTAGGCAGATGACCAGAATGTTACATGTAATCTACCATGTCTTTAAGAAACATGTACTTCCATATTTTTAAAGACATCAAGTAAGCATATTATTCAC
The DNA here is from genome assembly GCF_964261635.1 of Lissotriton helveticus. Classification (NCBI taxonomy): domain Eukaryota; kingdom Metazoa; phylum Chordata; class Amphibia; order Caudata; family Salamandridae; genus Lissotriton; species Lissotriton helveticus. The sequence goes on along the minus strand of NC_136063.1, from coordinate 776,608,865 downwards.
CCAGATCCATTTAAAATCAAGCTTGACTCACAGTGTCATCTTAAACACATGAGCAGCATATTACATGTAATTTACAATCTCTGTCTCTGCAAGCAGTATGTGTGTCTCTGCTCATAATATTTCACTGTCTCTACTGGCCAAAAACAGCCCACCTATATATAAGACAACACATAACATTAATTTCTCATTACATGTAACATCCTGCTCATGTGCCAAAGATCACACTGTGACTGAAGCTCGATTCACCCATCAGTGTGATGTTAGGCAGATGACCAGGATGTCACATGTAATCTACCATGTCTTTAAAAAACATGTACTTTCATATTTTTAAAGACATCAACCAAGCATATTATTCACCCAGATTCATTTAAAATGAAGCTTGAGTCACAGTGTCATCTTAAACACATGAGCACCATGTTACATGTAATTTACCATATCTGTCTCTGCAAGCAGTATGCGTGTCTCTGCTCATATTATTTCACTGTCTCTACAGACCAGAAACAGGCCACCTATATATAAGCAACACCTAACATTAATTTCTCATTACATGTAACATTCTGCTCATGTGCCTAAGATCACACTGTGACTAAAGCTTGAGTCACCCATCAGTGTGATCTTAGGCAGATGACCAGGAAGTCACATGTAATCTACCATGTCTTTAACAAACATGTACTTCCATATTTTTAAAGACATCAACTAAGCATATTATTCACACAGATTCATTTAAAATGAAGCATGACTCACAGTGTCATCTTAAACATATGAGCAGCATGTTACATGTAATTTACCATCTCTGTCTCTGCAAGCAGTATGTGTGTCTCTGTTCAAATTACTTAACTGTCTCTACAGACCAAAAGCAGGCCACCTATATATAAGCAACACAACATTAATTTCTCATTACATGTAACATCCTGCTCATGTGCCTAAGATCACACTGTGACTGAAGCTGGATTCACCCATCAGTGTGATGTTAGGCATATGACCAGGATGTCACATGTAGTCTACCATGTCTTTAAAAAACATGTACTTCCATATTTTTAAAGACATCAGCTAAGCATATTATTCACCCAGTTCCATTTAAAATGATGCTTGACTCACAGTGTCATCTTAAACACATGACCAGCATGTTACATGTAATTTACCATCTCTGTCTCTGCAAGCAGTATGTGTGTCTCTGCTCATAATATTTCACTGTCTCTACTGGCCAAAAACAGCCCACCTACATATAAGCAACACATAACATTAATTTCTCATTACATGTAATATCCTGCTCATGTGCCTAAGCTCACACTGTGACTGAAGCTTGATTCACCCATTAGTGTGATCTTAGGCAGATTACCAGAATGTTACATGTAATCTACCATGTCTTTAAAAAACATGTACTTCTATATTTTTAAAGACATCAAGTAAGCATATTATTCACCCAGATCCATTTAAAATGAAGCTTGACTCACAGTGTCATCTTAAACACATGACCAGCACGTTACATGTAATTTACCATCTCTGTCTCTGCAAGCAGTATGTGTGTCTCTGCTCATAATATTTCACTGTCTCTACTGGCCAAAAACAGCCCACCTATATATAAGCAACACATAACATTAATTTCTCATTACATGTAACATCCTGCTCATGTGCCAAAGATCACGCTGTGACTGAAGCTCGATTCACCCATCAGTGTGATGTTAGGCAGATGACCAGGATGTCACATGTAATCTACCATGTCTTTAAAAAACATGTACTTTCATATTTTTAAAGACATCAACAAAGCATATTATTCACCCAGATTCATTTAAAATGAAGCTTGAGTCACAGTGTCATCTTAAACACATGAGCACCATGTTACATGTAATTTACCATATCTGTCTCTGCAAGCAGTATGCGTGTCTCTGCTCATATTATTTCACTGTCTCTACAGACCAAAAACAGGCCACCTATATATAAGCAACACATAACATTAATTTCTCATTACATGTAACATCCTGCTCATGTGTCTAAGATCACACTGTGACTGAAGCTTGATTCACCCATCAGTGTGATGTTAGGCAGATGACCAGGATGTCACATGTAATCTACCATGTCTTTAAAAAACATGTACTTTCATATTTTAAAGACATCAACCAAGCATATTATTAACCCAGATTCATTTAAAATGAAGCTTGAGTCACAGTGTCATCTTAAACACATGAGCACCATGTTATATGTAATTTACCATATCTGTCTCTGCAAGCAGTATGCGTGTCTCTGCTCATATTATTTCACTGTCTCTACAGACCAAAAACAGGCCACCTATATATAAGCAACACATAACATTAATTTCTCATTACATGTAACATCCTGCTCATGTGCCTAAGATCACACTGTGACTGAAGCTTGATTCACCCATCAGTGTGATCTGAGACAGATGACCAGAATGTTACATAAAATCTACCATGTCTTTAAAAAACATGTACTTCCATATTTTTAAAGACATCAACTAAGCATATTATTCTCCCAGATTCATTTAAAATGAAGCTTGACTCACAGTGTCATCTTAAACACATGACCAGCATGTTACATGTAATTTACCATCTCTGTCTCTGCAAGCAGTATGTGTGTCTCTGCTCATAATATTTCACTGTCTCTACTGGCCAAAAACAGCCCACCTATATATCAGCAACACATAACATGAATTTCTCATTACATGTAACATCCTGCTCATGTGCCTACGATCACACTGTGACTGAAGCTTGATATGCCCATTAGTGTGATCTTAGGCAGATGACCAGAATGTTACATGTAATCTACCATGTCTTTAAGAAACATGTACTTCCATATTTTTAAAAACATCAAGTAAGCATATTATTCACCCAGATCCATTTAAAATCAAGCTTGACTCACAGTGTCATCTTAAACACATGAGCAGCATATTACATGTAATTTATCATCTCTGTCTCTGCAAGCAGTATGTGTGTCTCTGCTCATAATATTTCACTGTCTCTACTGGCCAAAAACAGCCCACCTATATATAAGCAACACATAACATTAATTTCTCATTACATGTAACATCCTGCTCATGTGCCAAAGATCACACTGTGACTGAAGCTCGATTCACCCATCAGTGTGATGTTAGGCAGATGACCAGGATGTCACATTTAATCTACCATGTCTTTAAAAAACATGTACTTTCATATTTTTAAAGACATCAACCAAGCATATTATTCACCCAGAATCATTTAAAATGAAGCTTGAGTCACAGTGTCATCTTAAACACATGAGCACCATGTTACATGTAATTTACCATATCTGTCTCTGCAAGCAGTATGCGTGTCTCTGCTCATATTATTTCACTGTCTCTACAGACCAGAAACATGCCACCTATATATAAGCAACACCTAACATTAATTTCTCATTACATGTAACATTCTGCTCATGTGCCTAAGATCACACTGTGACTAAAGCTTGAGTCACCCATCAGTGTGATCTTAGGCAGATGACCAGGAAGTCACATGTAATCTACCATGTCTTTAAAAAACATGTACTTCCATATTTTTAAAGACATCAACTAAGCATATTATTCACACAGATTAATTTAAAATGAAGCATGACTCACAGTGTCATCTTAAACATATGAGCAGCATGTTACATGTAATTTACCATCTCTGTCTCTGCAAGCAGTATGTGTGTCTCTGTTCAAATTACTTAACTGTCTCTACAGACCAAAAACAGGCCACCTATATATACGCAACACATAACATTAATTTCTCATTACATGCAACATCCTGCTCATGTGCCTAAGATCACACTGTGACTGAAGCTTGAGTCACCCATCAGTGTGATCTTAGGCAGATGACCAGAATGTTACATGTAATCTACCATGTCTTTAAAAAACATGTACTTCCATATTTTTAAAGACATCAAGTAAGCATATTATTCACCCAGATCCATTTAAAATAAAGCTTGACTCACAGTGTCATCTTAAACACATGACCAGCACGTTACATGTAATTTACCATCTCTGTCTCTGCAAGCAGTATGTGTGTCTCTGCTCATAATATTTCGCTGTCTCTATTGCCCAAAAACAGCCCACCTATATATAAGCAAAACATAACATTAATTTCTCATTACATGTAACATCCTGCTCATGTGCCAAAGATCAAACTGTGACTGAAGCTCGATTCACCCATCAGTGTGATGTTAGGCAGATGACCAGGATGTCACATGTAATCTACCATGTCTTTAAAAAACATGTACTTTCATATTTTTAAAGACATCAACCAAGCATATTATTCACCCAGATTCTTTTAAAATGAAGCTTGAGTCACAGTGTCATCTTAAACACATGAGCACCATGTTACATGTAATTTACCATATCTGTCTCTGCAAGCAGTATGCGTGTCTCTGCTCATATTATTTCACTGTCTCTACAGACCAAAAACAGGCCACCTATATATAAGCAACACATAACATTAATTTCTCATTACATGTAACATCCTGCTCATGTGCCTAAGATCACACTGTGACTGAAGCTTGATTCACCCATCAGTGTGATGTTAGGCAGATGACCAGGATGTCACATGTAATCTACCATGTCTTTAAAAAACATGTACTTTCATATTTTTAAAAACATCAACCAAGCATATTATTCACCCAGATTCATTTAAAATGAAGCTTGAGTCACAGTGTCATCTTAAACACATGAGCACCATGTTACATGTAATTTACCATCTCTGTCTCTGCAAGCAGTATGTATGTCTCTGCTCATAATATTTCACTGTCTCTACTGGCCAAAAACAGCCCACCTATATATCAGCAACACATAACATGAATTTCTCATTACATGTAACATCCTGCTCATGTGCCTACGATCACACTGTGACTGAAGCTTGATATGCCCATTAGTGTGATCTTAGGCAGATGACCAGAATGTTACATGTAATCTACCATGTCTTTAAAAAACATGTACTTCCATATTTTTAAAGATATCAAGTAAGCATATTATTCACCCAGATCCATTTAAAATCAAGCTTGACTCACAGTGTCATCTTAAACACATGAGCAGCATATTACATGTAATTTACCATCTCTGTCTCTGCAAGCAGTATGTGTGTCTCTGCTCATAATATTTCACTGTCTCTACTGGCCAAAAACAGCCCACCTATATATAAGCAACACATAACATTAATTTCTCATTACATGTAACATCCTGCTCATGTGCCAAAGATCACACTGTGACTGAAGCTCGATTCACCCATCAGTGTGATGTTAGGCAGATGACCAGGATGTCACATGTAATCTACCATGTCTTTAAAAAACATGTACTTTCATATTTTTAAAGACATCAACCAAGCATATTATTCACCCAGATTCATTTAAAATGAAGCTTGAGTCACAGTGTCATATTAACCACATGAGCACCATGTTACATGTAATTTACCATATCTGTCTCTGCAAGCAGTATGCGTGTCTCTGCTCATATTATTTCACTGTCTCTACAGACCAAAAACAGGCCACCTATATATAAGCAACACATAACATGAATTTCTCATTACATGTAACATCCTGCTCATGTGCCTAAGATCATACTGTGACTGAAGCTTGATTCACCCATCAGTGTGATCTTAGGCAGATGACCAGGAAGTCACATGTAATCTACCATGTCTTTAAAAAACATGTACTTCCATATTTTTAAAGACATCAACTAAGCATATTATTCACACAGATTCATTTAAAATGAAGCATGACTCACAGTGTCATCTTAAACATATGAGCAGCATGTTACATGTAATTTACCATCTCTGTCTCTGCAAACAGTATGTGTGTCTCTGTTCAAATTACTTAACTGTCTCTACAGACCAAAAGCAGGCCACCTATATATAAGCAACACAACATTAATTTCTCATTACATGTAACATCCTGCTCATGTGCCTAAGATCACACTGTGACTGAAGCTTGATTCACCCATTAGTGTGATGTTAGGTAGATGACCAGGATGTCACATGTAGTCTACCATGTCTTTAAAAAACATGTACTTTCATATTTTTAAAGACATCAACCAAGCATATTATTCACCCAGATTCATTTAAAATGAAGCTTGAGTCACAGTGTCATCTTAAACACATGAGCACCATGTTACATGTAATTTACCATATCTGTCTCTGCAAGCAGTATGCGTGTCTCTGCTCATATTATTTCACTGTCTCTACAGACCAAAAACAGGCCACCTATATATAAGCAACACATAACATTAATTTCTCATTACATGTAACATCCTGCTCATGTGTCTAAGATCACACTGTGACTGAAGCTTGATTCACCCATCAGTGTGATGTTAGGCAGATGACCAGGATGTCACATGTAATCTACCATGTCTTTAAAAAACATGTACTTTCATATTTTTAAAGACATCAACCAAGCATATTATTCACCCAGATTCATTTAAAATTAAGCTTGAGTCACAGTGTCATCTTAAACACATGAGCACCATGTTACATGTAATTTACCATATCTGTCTCTGCAAGCAGTATGCGTGTCTCTGCTGATATTATTTCACTGTCTCTACAGACCAAAAACAGGCCACCTATATATTAGCAACACATAACATTAATTTCTCATTACATGTAACATCCTGCTCATGTGCCTAAGATCACACTGTGACTGAAGCTTGATTCACCCATCAGTGTGATCTTAGGCAGATGACCAGGAAGTCACATGTAATCTACCATGTCTTTAAAAAACATGTACTTCCATATTTTTAAAGACATCAACTAAGCATATTATTCACACAGATTCATTTAAAATGAAGCATGACTCACAGTGTCATCTTAAACATATGAGCAGCATGTTACATGTAATTTACCATCTCTGTCTCTGCAAACAGTATGTGTGTCTCTGTTCAAATTACTTAACTGTCTCTACAGACCAAAAGCAGGCCACCTATATATAAGCAACACAACATTAATTTCTCATTACATGTAACATCCTGCTCATGTGCCTAAGATCACACTGTGACTGAAGCTTGATTCACCCATTAGTGTGATGTTAGGTAGATGACCAGGATGTCACATGTAGTCTACCATGTCTTTAAAAAACATGTACTTTCATATTTTTAAAGACATCAACCAAGCATATTATTCACCCAGATTCATTTAAAATGAAGCTTGAGTCACAGTGTCATCTTAAACACATGAGCACCATGTTACATGTAATTTACCATATCTGTCTCTGCAAGCAGTATGCGTGTCTCTGCTCATATTATTTCACTGTCTCTACAGACCAAAAACAGGCCACCTATATATAAGCAACACATAACATTAATTTCTCATTACATGTAACATCCTGCTCATGTGTCTAAGATCACACTGTGACTGAAGCTTGATTCACCCATCAGTGTGATGTTAGGCAGATGACCAGGATGTCACATGTAATCTACCATGTCTTTAAAAAACATGTACTTTCATATTTTTAAAGACATCAACCAAGCATATTATTCACCCAGATTCATTTAAAATTAAGCTTGAGTCACAGTGTCATCTTAAACACATGAGCACCATGTTACATGTAATTTACCATATCTGTCTCTGCAAGCAGTATGCGTGTCTCTGCTGATATTATTTCACTGTCTCTACAGACCAAAAACAGGCCACCTATATATTAGCAACACATAACATTAATTTCTCATTACATGTAACATCCTGCTCATGTGCCTAAGATCACACTGTGACTGAAGCTTGATTCACCCATCAGTGTGATCTAAGACAGATGACCAGAATGTTACATAAAATCTACCATGTCTTTAAAAAACATGTACTTCCATTTTTTTAAAGACATCAACTAAGCAGAATATTCACCCAGATTCATTTAAAATGAAGCTTGACTCACAGTGTCATCTTAAACACATGACCAGCATGTTACATGTAATTTACCATCTCTGTCTCTGCAAGCAGTATGTGTGTCTCTGCTCATAATATTTCACTGTCTCTACTGGCCAAAAACAGCCCACCTATATATCAGCAACACATAACATGAATTTCTCATTACATGTAACATCCTGCTCATGTGCCTACGATCACACTGTGACTGAAGCTTGATATGCCCATTAGTGTGATCTTAGGCAGATGACCAGAATGTTACATGTAATCTACCATGTCTTTAAGAAACATGTACTTCCATATTTTTAAAGACATCAAGTAAGCATATTATTCACCCAGATCCATTTAAATTCAAGCTTGACTCACAGTGTCATCTTAAACACATGAGCAGCATATTACATGTAATTTACAATCTCTGTCTCTGCAAGCAGTATGTGTGTCTCTGCTCATAATATTTCACTGTCTCTACTGGCCAAAAACAGCCCACCTATATATAAGCAACACATAACATTAATTTCTCATTACATGTAACATCCTGCTCATGTGCCAAAGATCACACTGTGACTGAAGCTTGATTCACCCATCAGTGTGATGTTAGGCAGATGACCAGGATGTCACATGTAATCTACCATGTCTTTAAAAAACATGTACTTTCATATTTTTAAAGACATCAACCAAGCATATTATTCACCCAGATTCATTTAAAATGAAGCTTGAGTCACAGTGTCATCTTAAACACATGAGCACCATGTTACATGTAATTTACCATATCTGTCTCTGCAAGCAGTATGCGTGTCTCTGCTCATATTATTTCACTGTCTCTACAGACCAGAAACAGGCCACCTATATATAAGCAACACCTAACATTAATTTCTCATTACATGTAACATTCTGCTCATGTGCCTAAGATCACACTGTGACTAAAGCTTGAGTCACCCATCAGTGTGATCTTAGGCAGATGACCAGGAAGTCACATGTAATCTACCATGTCTTTAACAAACATGTACTTCCATATTTTTAAAGACATCAACTAAGCATATTATTCACACAGATTCATTTAAAATGAAGCATGACTCACAGTGTCATCTTAAACATATGAGCAGCATGTTACATGTAATTTACCATCTCTGTCTCTGCAAGCAGTATGTGTGTCTCTGTTCAAATTACTTAACTGTCTCTACAGACCAAAAGCAGGCCACCTATATATAAGCAACACAACATTAATTTCTCATTACATGTAACATCCTGCTCATGTGCCTAAGATCACACTGTGACTGAAGCTGGATTCACCCATCAGTGTGATGTTAGGCATATGACCAGGATGTCACATGTAGTCTACCATGTCTTTAAAAAACATGTACTTCCATATTTTTAAAGACATCAGCTAAGCATATTATTCACCCAGATTCATTTAAAATGAAGCTTGACTCACAGTGTCATCTTAAACACATGAGCAGCATGTTACATGTAATTTGCCATATCTGTCTCTGCAAGCAGTATGTGTGTCTCTGTTCATATTATTTCACTGTCTCTACAGACCAAAAACAGGCCACCTATATATACGCAACACATAACATTAATTTCTCATTACATGTAACATCCTGCTCATGTGACTAAGATCACACTGTGACTGAAGCTTGAGTCACCCATCAGTGTGATCTTAGGCAGATGACCAGAATGTTACGTGTAATCTACCATGTCTTTAAAAAACATGTACTTCCATATTTTTAAAGACATCAAGTAAGCATATTATTCTCCCAGTTCCATTTAAAATGATGCTTGACTCACAGTGTCATCTTAAACACATGACCAGCATGTTACATGTAATTTACCATCTCTGTCTCTGCAAGCAGTATGTGTGTCTCTGCTCATAATATTTCACTGTCTCTACTGGCCAAAAACAGCCCACCTACATATAAGCAACACATAACATTAATTTCTCATTACATGTAATATCCTGCTCATGTGCCTAAGCTCACACTGTGACTGAAGCTTGATTCACCCATTAGTGTGATCTTAGGCAGATTACCAGAATGTTACATGTAATCTACCATGTCTTTAAAAAACATGTACTTCTATATTTTTAAAGACATCAAGTAAGCATATTATTCACCCAGATCCATTTAAAATGAAGCTTGACTCACAGTGTCATCTTAAACACATGACCAGCACGTTACATGTAATTTACCATCTCTGTCTCTGCAAGCAGTATGTGTGTCTCTGCTCATAATATTTCACTGTCTCTACTGGCCAAAAACAGCCCACCTATATATAAGCAACACATAACATTAATTTCTCATTACATGTAACATCCTGCTCATGTGCCAAAGATCACGCTGTGACTGAAGCTCGATTCACCCATCAGTGTGATGTTAGGCAGATGACCAGGATGTCACATGTAATCTACCATGTCTTTAAAAAACATGTACTTTCATATTTTAAAGACATCAACCAAGCATATTATTAACCCAGATTCATTTAAAATGAAGCTTGAGTCACAGTGTCATCTTAAACACATGAGCACCATGTTACATGTAATTTACCATATCTGTCTCTGCAAGCAGTATGCGTGTCTCTGCTCATATTATTTCACTGTCTCTACAGACCAAAAACAGGCCACCTATATATAAGCAACACATAACATTAATTTCTCATTACATGTAACATCCTGCTCATGTGCCTAAGATCACACTGTGACTGAAGCTTGATTCACCCATCAGTGTGATCTGAGACAGATGACCAGAATGTTACATAAAATCTACCATGTCTTTAAAAAACATGTACTTCCATATTTTTAAAGACATCAACTAAGCATATTATTCTCCCAGATTCATTTAAAATGAAGCTTGACTCACAGTGTCATCTTAAACACATGACCAGCATGTTACATGTAATTTACCATCTCTGTCTCTGCAAGCAGTATGTGTGTCTCTGCTCATAATATTTCACTGTCTCTACTGGCCAAAAACAGCCCACCTATATATCAGCAACACATAACATGAATTTCTCATTACATGTAACATCCTGCTCATGTGCCTACGATCACACTGTGACTGAAGCTTGATATGCCCATTAGTGTGATCTTAGGCAGATGACCAGAATGTTACATGTAATCTACCATGTCTTTAAGAAACATGTACTTCCATATTTTTAAAAACATCAAGTAAGCATATTATTCACCCAGATCCATTTAAAATCAAGCTTGACTCACAGTGTCATCTTAAACACATGAGCAGCATATTACATGTAATTTATCATCTCTGTCTCTGCAAGCAGTATGTGTGTCTCTGCTCATAATATTTCACTGTCTCTACTGGCCAAAAACAGCCCACCTATATATAAGCAACACATAACATTAATTTCTCATTACATGTAACATCCTGCTCATGTGCCAAAGATCACACTGTGACTGAAGCTCGATTCACCCATCAGTGTGATGTTAGGCAGATGACCAGGATGTCACATGTAATCTACCATGTCTTTAAAAAACATGTACTTTCATATTTTTAAAGACATCAACCAAGCATATTATTCACCCAGAATCATTTAAAATGAAGCTTGAGTCACAGTGTCATCTTAAACACATGAGCACCATGTTACATGTAATTTACCATATCTGTCTCTGCAAGCAGTATGCGTGTCTCTGCTCATATTATTTCACTGTCTCTACAGACCAGAAACATGCCACCTATATATAAGCAACACCTAACATTAATTTCTCATTACATGTAACATTCTGCTCATGTGCCTAAGATCACACTGTGACTAAAGCTTGAGTCACCCATCAGTGTGATCTTAGGCAGATGACCAGGAAGTCACATGTAATCTACCATGTCTTTAAAAAACATGTACTTCCATATTTTTAAAGACATCAACTAAGCATATTATTCACACAGATTCATTTAAAATGAAGCATGACTCACAGTGTCATCTTAAACATATGAGCAGCATGTTACATGTAATTTACCATCTCTGTCTCTGCAAGCAGTATGTGTGTCTCTGTTCAAATTACTTAACTGTCTCTACAGACCAAAAACAGGCCACCTATATATACGCAACACATAACATTAATTTCTCATTACATGCAACATCCTGCTCATGTGCCTAAGATCACACTGTGACTGAAGCTTGAGTCACCCATCAGTGTGATCTTAGGCAGATGACCAGGATGTCACATGTAGTCTACCATGTCTTTAAAAAACATGTACTTCCATATTTTTAAAGACATCAACCAAGCATATTATTCACACAGATTCATTTAAAATGAAGCATGACTCACAGTGTCATCTTAAACACATGACCAGCACGTTACATGTAATTTACCATCGCTGTCTCTGCAAGCAGTATGTGTGTCTCTGCTCATAATATTTCACTGTCTCTACTGGCCAAAAACAGCCCACCTATATATAAGCAACACATAACATTAATTTCTCATTACATGTAACATCCTGCTCATGTGCCAAAGATCACACTGTGACTGAAGCTCGATTCACCCATCAGTGTGATGTTAGGCAGATGACCAGGATGTCTCATGTAATCTACCATGTCTTTAAAAAACATGTACTTTCATATTTTTAAAGACATCAACCAAGCATATTATTCACCCAGATTCATTTAAAATGAAGCTTGAGTCACAGTGTCATCTTAAACACATGAGCACCATGTTACATGTAATTTACCATATCTGTCTCTGCAAGCAGTATGCGTGTCTCTGCTCATATTATTTCACTGACTCTACAGACCAAAAACAGGCCACCTATATATAAGCAACACATAACATTAATTTCTCATTACATGTAACATCCTGCTCATGTGCCTAAGATCACACTGTGACTGAAGCTTGATTCTCCCATCAGTGTGATCTGAGACAGATGACCAGAATGTTACATAAAATCTACCATGTCTTTAAAAACATGTACTTCCATATTTTTAAAGACATCAACTAAGCATATTATTCACCCAGATTCATTTAAAATGAAGCTTGACTCACAGTGTAATCTTAAACACATGACCAGCATGTTACATGTAATTTGCCATCTCTGTCTCTGCAAGCAGTATGTGTGTCTCTGCTCATAATATTTCACTGTCTCTACTGGCCAAAAACAGCCCACCTATATATCAGCAACACATAACATGAATTTCTCATTACATGTAACATCCTGCTCATGTGCCTACGATCACACTGTGACTGAAGCTTGATATGCCCATTAGTGTGATCTTAGGCAGATGACCAGAATGTTACATGTAATCTACCATGTCTTTAAAAAACATGTACTACCATATTTTTAAAGTCATCAAGTAAGCATATTATTCACCCAGATCCATTTAAAATGAAGCTTGAGTCACAGTGTCATCTTAAACACATGAGCACCATGTTACATAAATTTACCATATCTGTCTCTGCAAGCAGTATGCGTGTCTCTGCTCATATTATTTCACTGTCTCTACAGACCAAAAACAGGCCACCTATATATAAGCAACACATAACATTAATTTCTCATTACATGTAACATCCTGCTCATGTGCTTAAGAACACACTGTGACTGAAGCTTGATTCACCCATCAGTGTGATCTTAGACAGATGACCAGAATGTTACATAAAATCTACCATGTCTTTAAAAATATGTACTTCCATATTTTTAAAGACATCAACTAAGCATATTATTCACCCAGATTCATTTAAAATGAAGCTTGACTCACAGTGTCATCTTAAACACATGACCAGCATGTTACATATAATTTACCATCTCTGTCTCTGCAAGCAGTATGTGTGTCTCTGTTCATATTATTTCACTGTCTCTACAGACCAAAAACAGGCCACCTATATATATGCAACACATAACATTAATTTCTCATTACATGTAACATCCTGCTCATGTGCCTAAGATCACACTGTGACTGAAGCTTGAGTCACCCATCAGCGTGATCTTAGGCAGATGATCAGAAAGTTACATGTAATCTACCATGTCTTTAAAAAACATGTACTTCCATATTTTTAAAGACATCAAGTAAGCATATTATTCTCCCAGTTCCATTTAAAATGATGCTTGACTCACAGTGTCATCTTAAAGACATGACCAGCATGTTACATGTAATTTACCATCTCTGTCTCTGCAAGCAGTATGTGTGTCTCTACTCATAATATTTCACTGTCTCTACTGGCCAAAAACAGCCCACCTATATATAAGCAACACATAACATTAATTTCTCATTACATGTAATATCCTGCTCATGTGCCTAAGCTCACACTGTGACTGAAGCTTGATTCGCCCATTAGTGTGATCTTAGGCAGATTACCAGAATGTTACATGTAATCTACCATGTCTTTAAAAAACATGTATTTCCATATTTTTAAAGAAATCAAGTAAGCATATTATTCACCCAGATGCATTTAAAATAAAGCTTGACTCACAGTGTCATCTTAAACACATGACCAGCACGTTACATGTAATTTACCATCTCTGTCTCTGCAAGCAGTATGTGTGTCTCTGCTCATAATATTTCACTGTCTCTACTGGCCAAAAACAGCCCACCTATATATAAGAAACACATAACATTAATTTCTCATTACATGTAACATCCTGCTCATGTGCCAAAGATCACACTGTGACTGAAGCTCGATTCACCCATCAGTGTGATGTTAGGCAGATGACCAGGATGTCACATGTAATCTACCAAGTCTTTAAAAAACATGTACTTTCATATTTTTAAAGACATCAACCAAGCATATTATTCACCCAGATTCATTTAAAATGAAGCTTGAGTCACAGTGTCATCTTAAACACATGAGCACCATGTTACATGTAATTTACCATATCTGTCTCTGCAAGCAGTATGCGTGTCTCTGCTCATATTATTTCACTGTCTCTACAGACCAAAAACAGGCCACCTATATATAAGCAACACATAACATTCATTTCTCATTACATGTAACATCCTGCTCATGTGCCGAAGATCACACCGTGACTGAAGCTTGATTCACCCATCAGTGTGATGTTAGGCAGATGACCAGGATGTCACATGTAATCTACCATGTCTTTACAAAACATGTACTTTCATATTTTTAAAGACATCAACCAAGCATATTATTCACCCAGATTCATTTAAAATGAAGCTTGAGTCACTGTGTCATCTTAAACACATGAGCACCATGTTACATGTAATTTACCATACCTGTTTCTGCAAGCAGTATGCGTGTCTCTGCTCATATTATTTCACTGTCTCTACAGACCAAAAACAGGCCACCTATATATAAACAACACATAACATTAATTTCTCATTACATGTAACATCCTGCTCATGTGCCTAAGATCACACTGTGACTGAAGCTTGATTCACCCATCAGTGTGATCTGAGACAGATGACCAGAATGTTACATAAAATCTACCATGTCTTTAAAAAACATGTACTTCCATATTTTTAAAGACATCAACTAAGCATATTATTCACCCAGATTCATTTAAAATGAAGCTTGACTCACAGTGTCATCTTAAACACATGACCAGCATGTTACATGTAATTTACCATCTCTGTCTCTGCAAGCAGTATGTGTGTCTCTGCTCATAATATTTCACTGTCTCTACTGGCCAAAAACAGTCCACCTATATATCAGCAACACATAACATGAATTTCTCATTACATGTAACATCCTGCTCATGTGCCTACGATCACACTGTGACTGAAGCTTGATATGCCCATTAGTGTGATCTTAGGCAGATGACCAGAATGTTACATGTAATCTACCATGTCTTTAAAAAACATGTACTTCCATATTTTTAAAGACATCAAGTAAGCATATTATTCACCCAGATCCATTTAAAATCAAGCTTGACTCACAGTGTCATCTTAAAAACATGAGCAGCATATTACATGTAATTTACCATCTCTGTCTCTGCAAGCAGTATGTGTGTCTCTGCTCATAATATTTCACTGTCTCTACTGGCCAAAAAAAGCCCACCTATATATAATCAACACATAACATTAATTTCTCATTACATGTAACATCCTGCTCATGTGCCAAAGATCACACTGTGACTGAAGCTCGATTCACCCATCAGTGTGATGTTAGGCAGATGACCAGGATGTCACATGTAATCTACCATGTCTTTAAAAAACATGTACTTTCATATTTTTAAAGACATCAACCAAGCATATTATTCACCCAGATTCATTTAAAATGAAGCTTGAGTCACAGTGTCATCTTAAACACATGAGCACCATGTTACTTGTAATTTACCATATCTGTCTCTGCAAGCAGTATGCGTGTCTCTGCTCATATTATTTCACTGTCTCTACAGACCAAAAACAGGCCACCTATATATAAGCAACACATAACATTAATTTCTCATTACATGTAACATCCTGCTCATGTGCCTAAGATCACACTGTGACTGAAGCTTGATTCACCCATCAGTGTGATGTTAGGCAGATGACCAGGATGTCACATGTAATCTACCATGTCTTTACAAAACATGTACTTTCATATTTTTAAAGACATCAACCAAGCATATTATTCACCCAGATTCATTTAAAATGAAGCTTGAGTCACAGTGTCATCTTAAACACATGAGCACCATGTTACATGTAATTTACCATACCTGTCTCTGCAAGCAGTATGCGTGTCTCTGCTCATATTATTTCACTGTCTCTACAGACCAAAAACAGGCCACCTATATATAAACAACACATAACATTAATTTCTCATTACATGTAACATCCTGCTCATGTGCCTAAGATCACACTGTGACTGAAGCTCGATTCACCCATCAGTGTGATCTGAGACAGATGACCAGAATGTTACATAAAATCTACCATGTCTTTAAAAAACATGTACTTCCATATTTTTAAAGACATCAACTAAGCATATTATTCACCCAGATTCATTTAAAATGAAGCTTGACTCACAGTGTCATCTTAAACACATGACCAGCATGTTACATGTAATTTACCATCTCTGTCTCTGCAAGCAGTATGCGTGTCTCTGCTCATATTATTTCACTGTCTCTACAGACCAAAAACAGGCCACCTATATATAAACAACACATAACATTAATTTCTCATTACATGTAACATCCTGCTCATGTGCCTAAGATCACACTGTGACTGAAGCTCGATTCACCCATCAGTGTGATCTGAGACAGATGACCAGAATGTTACATAAAATCTACCATGTCTTTAAAAACATGTACTTCCATATTTTTAAAGACATCAACTAAGCATATTATTCACCCAGATTTATTTAAAATGAAGCTTGACTCACAGTGTAATCTTAAACACATGACCAGCATGTTACATGTAACTTACCATCTCTGTCTCTGCAAGCAGTATGCGTGTCTCTGCTCATATTATTTCACTGTCTCTACAGACCAAAAACAGGCCACCTATATATAAGCAACACATAACATTAATTTCCCATTACATGTAACATCCTGCTCATGTGCCTAAGATCACACTGTGACTGAAGCTTGATTCACCCATCAGTGTGATGTTAGGCAGATGACCAGGATGTCACATGTAATCTACCATGTCTTTAAAAAACATGTACTTTCATATTTTTAAAGACATCAACCAAGCATATTATTCACCCAGATTCATTTAAAATGAAGCTTCAGTCACATTGTCATCTTAAACACATGAGCACCATGTTACATGTAATTTACCATGTCTGTCTCTGCAAGCAGTATGCGTGTCTCTGCTCATATTATTTCACTGACTCTACAGACCAAAAACAGGCCACCTATATATAAGCAACACATAACATTAATTTCTCATTACATGTAACATCCTGCTCATGTGCCTAAGATCACACTGTGACTGAAGCTTGATTCACCCATCAGTGTGATGTTAGGCAGATGACCAGGATGTCACATGTAATCTACCATGTCTTTAAAAAACATGGACTTTCATATTTTTAAAGACATCAACCCAGCATATTATTCACCCAGATTCATTTAAAATGAAGCTTGAGTCACAGTGTCATCTTAAACACATGAGCACCATGTTACATGTAATTTACCATGTCTGTCTCTGCAAGCAGTATGCGTGTCTCTGCTCATATTATTTCACTGACTCTACAGACCAAAAACAGGCCACCTATATATAAGCAACACATAACATTAATTTCTCATTACATGTAACATCCTGCTCATGTGCCTAAGTTCACACTGTGACTGAAGCTTGATTCTCCCATCAGTGTGATCTGAGACAGATGACCAGAATGTTACATAAAATCTACCATGTCTTTAAAAACATGTACTTCCATATTTTTAAAGACATCAACTAAGCATATTATTCACCCAGATTCATTTAAAATGAAGCTTGACTCACAGTGTAATCTTAAACACATGACCAGCATGTTACATGTAATTTACCATCTCTGTCTCTGCAAGCAGTATGTGTGTCTCTGCTCATAATATTTCACTGTCTCTACTGGCCAAAAACAGCCCACCTATATATCAGCAACACATAACATGAATTTCTCTTTACATGTAACATCCTGCTCATGTGCCTACGATCACACTGTGACTGAAGCTTGATATGCCCATTAGTGTGAACTTAGGCAGATGACCAGAATGTTACATGTAATCTACCATGTCTTTAAAAAACATGTACTTCCATATTTTTAAAGTCATCAAGTAAGCATATTATTCACCCAGATCCATTTAAAATCAAGCTTGACTCACAGTGTCATCTTAAACACATGAGCAGCATATTACATGTAATTTACCATCTCTGTCTCTGCAAGCAGTATGTGTGTCTCTACTCATAATATTTCACTGTCTCTACTGGCCAAAAACAGCCCACCTATATATAAGCAACACATAACATTAATTTCTCATTACATGTAACATCCTGCTCATGTGCCAAAGATCACACTGTGACTGAAGCTCGATTCACCCATCAGTGTGATGTTAGGCAGATGACCAGGATGTCACATGTAATCTACCATGTCTTTAAAAAACATGTACTTTCATATTTTTAAAGACATCAACCAAGCATATTATTCACCCAGATTCATTTAAAATGAAGCTTGAGTCACAGTGTGATCTTAAACACATGAGCACCATGTTACATAAATTTACCATATCTGTCTCTCCAAGCAGTATGCGTGTCTCTGCTCATATTATTTCACTGTCTCTACAGACCAAAAACAGGCCACCTATATATAAGCAACACATAACATTAATTTCTCATTACACGTAACATCCTGCTCATGTGCTTAAGAACACACTGTGACTGAAGCTTGATTCACCCATCAGTGTGATCTTAGACAGATGACCAGAATGTTACATAAAATCTACCATGTCTTTAAAAATATGTACTTCCATATTTTTAAAGACATCAACTAAGCATATTATTCACCCAGATTCATTTAAAATGAAGCTTGACTCACAGTGTCATCTTAAACACATGACCAGCATGTTACATGTAATTTACCATCTCTGTCTCTGCAAGCAGTATGTGTGTCTCTGTTCATATTATTTCACTGTCTCAACTGGCCAAAAACAGCCCACCTATATATAAGCAACACATAACATTAATTTCTCATTACATGTAATATCCTGCTCATGTGCCTAAGCTCACACTGTGACTGAAGCTTGATTCACCCATTAGTGTGATCTTAGGCAGATTACCAGAATGTTACATGTAATCTACCATGTCTTTAAAAAACATGTACTTCCATATTTTTAAAGACATCAAGTAAGCATATTATTCACCCAGATGCATTTAAAATAAAGCTTGACTCACAGTGTCATCTTAAACACATGACCAGCATGTTACATGTAATTTACCATCTCTGTCTCTGCAAGCAGTATGTGTGTCTCTGCTCATAATATTTCACTGTCTCTACTGGCCAAAAACAGCCCACCTATATATAAGCAACACATAACATTAATTTCTCATTACATGTAACATCCTGCTCATGTGCCAAAGATCACACTGTGACTGAAGCTCTATTCACCCATCAGTGTGATGTTAGGCAGATGACCAGGATGTCACATGTAATCTACCAAGTCTTTAAAAAACATGTACTTTCATATTTTTAAAGACATCAACCAAGCATATTATTCACCCAGATTCATTTAAAATGAAGCTTGAGTCGCAGTGTCATCTTAAACACATGAGCACCATGTTACATGTAATTTACCATACCTGTCTCTGCAAGCAGTATGCGTGTCTCTGCTCATATTATTTCACTGTCTCTACAGACCAAAAACAGGCCACCTATATATAAACAACACATAACATTAATTTCTCATTACATGTAACATCCTGCTCATGTGCCTAAGATCACACTGTGACTGAAGCTTGATTCACCCATCAGTGTGATCTGAGATAGATGACCAGAATGTTACATAAAATCTACCATGTCTTTAAAAAACATGTACTTCCATATTTTTAAAGACATCAACTAAGCATATTATTCACCCAGATTCATTTAAAATGAAGCTTGAGTCACAGTGTCATCTTAAACACATGAGCACCATGTTACATGTAATTTACCATATCTGTCTCTGCAAGCAGTATGTGTGTCTCTGCTCATAATATTTCACTGTCTCTACTGGCCAAAAACAGCCCACCTATATATCAGCAACACATAACATGAATTTCTCATTACATGTAACATCCTGCTCATGTGCCTACGATCACACTGTGACTGAAGCTTGATATGCCCATTAGTGTGATCTTAGGCAGATGACCAGAATGTTACATGTAATCTACCATGTCTTTAAGAAACATGTACTTCCATATTTTTAAAAACATCAAGTAAGCATATTATTCACCCAGATCCATTTAAAATCAAGCTTGACTCACAGTGTCATCTTAAACACATGAGCAGCATATTACATGTAATTTATCATCTCTGTCTCTGCAAGCAGTATGTGTGTCTCTGCTCATAATATTTCACTGTCTCTACTGGCCAAAAACAGCCCACCTATATATAAGCAACACATAACATTAATTTCTCATTACATGTAACATCCTGCTCATGTGCCAAAGATCACACTGTGACTGAAGCTCGATTCACCCATCAGTGTGATGTTAGGCAGATGACCAGGATGTCACATGTAATCTACCATGTCTTTAAAAAACATGTACTTTCATATTTTTAAAGACATCAACCAAGCATATTATTCACCCAGAATCATTTAAAATGAAGCTTGAGTCACAGTGTCATCTTAAACACATGAGCACCATGTTACATGTAATTTACCATATCTGTCTCTGCAAGCAGTATGCGTGTCTCTGCTCATATTATTTCACTGTCTCTACAGACCAGAAACATGCCACCTATATATAAGCAACACCTAACATTAATTTCTCATTACATGTAACATTCTGCTCATGTGCCTAAGATCACACTGTGACTAAAGCTTGAGTCACCCATCAGTGTGATCTTAGGCAGATGACCAGGAAGTCACATGTAATCTACCATGTCTTTAAAAAACATGTACTTCCATATTTTTAAAGACATCAACTAAGCATATTATTCACACAGATTCATTTAAAATGAAGCATGACTCACAGTGTCATCTTAAACATATGAGCAGCATGTTACATGTAATTTACCATCTCTGTCTCTGCAAGCAGTATGTGTGTCTCTGTTCAAATTACTTAACTGTCTCTACAGACCAAAAACAGGCCACCTATATATACGCAACACATAACATTAATTTCTCATTACATGCAACATCCTGCTCATGTGCCTAAGATCACACTGTGACTGAAGCTTGAGTCACCCATCAGTGTGATCTTAGGCAGATGACCAGGATGTCACATGTAGTCTACCATGTCTTTAAAAAACATGTACTTCCATATTTTTAAAGACATCAACCAAGCATATTATTCACACAGATTCATTTAAAATGAAGCATGACTCACAGTGTCATCTTAAACACATGACCAGCACGTTACATGTAATTTACCATCGCTGTCTCTGCAAGCAGTATGTGTGTCTCTGCTCATAATATTTCACTGTCTCTACTGGCCAAAAACAGCCCACCTATATATAAGCAACACATAACATTAATTTCTCATTACATGTAACATCCTGCTCATGTGCCAAAGATCACACTGTGACTGAAGCTCGATTCACCCATCAGTGTGATGTTAGGCAGATGACCAGGATGTCTCATGTAATCTACCATGTCTTTAAAAAACATGTACTTTCATATTTTTAAAGACATCAACCAAGCATATTATTCACCCAGATTCATTTAAAATGAAGCTTGAGTCACAGTGTCATCTTAAACACATGAGCACCATGTTACATGTAATTTACCATATCTGTCTCTGCAAGCAGTATGCGTGTCTCTGCTCATATTATTTCACTGACTCTACAGACCAAAAACAGGCCACCTATATATAAGCAACACATAACATTAATTTCTCATTACATGTAACATCCTGCTCATGTGCCTAAGATCACACTGTGACTGAAGCTTGATTCTCCCATCAGTGTGATCTGAGACAGATGACCAGAATGTTACATAAAATCTACCATGTCTTTAAAAACATGTACTTCCATATTTTTAAAGACATCAACTAAGCATATTATTCACCCAGATTCATTTAAAATGAAGCTTGACTCACAGTGTAATCTTAAACACATGACCAGCATGTTACATGTAATTTGCCATCTCTGTCTCTGCAAGCAGTATGTGTGTCTCTGCTCATAATATTTCACTGTCTCTACTGGCCAAAAACAGCCCACCTATATATCAGCAACACATAACATGAATTTCTCATTACATGTAACATCCTGCTCATGTGCCTACGATCACACTGTGACTGAAGCTTGATATGCCCATTAGTGTGATCTTAGGCAGATGACCAGAATGTTACATGTAATCTACCATGTCTTTAAAAAACATGTACTACCATATTTTTAAAGTCATCAAGTAAGCATATTATTCACCCAGATCCATTTAAAATGAAGCTTGAGTCACAGTGTCATCTTAAACACATGAGCACCATGTTACATAAATTTACCATATCTGTCTCTGCAAGCAGTATGCGTGTCTCTGCTCATATTATTTCACTGTCTCTACAGACCAAAAACAGGCCACCTATATATAAGCAACACATAACATTAATTTCTCATTACATGTAACATCCTGCTCATGTGCTTAAGAACACACTGTGACTGAAGCTTGATTCACCCATCAGTGTGATCTTAGACAGATGACCAGAATGTTACATAAAATCTACCATGTCTTTAAAAATATGTACTTCCATATTTTTAAAGACATCAACTAAGCATATTATTCACCCAGATTCATTTAAAATGAAGCTTGACTCACAGTGTCATCTTAAACACATGACCAGCATGTTACATATAATTTACCATCTCTGTCTCTGCAAGCAGTATGTGTGTCTCTGTTCATATTATTTCACTGTCTCTACAGACCAAAAACAGGCCACCTATATATATGCAACACATAACATTAATTTCTCATTACATGTAACATCCTGCTCATGTGCCTAAGATCACACTGTGACTGAAGCTTGAGTCACCCATCAGCGTGATCTTAGGCAGATGATCAGAAAGTTACATGTAATCTACCATGTCTTTAAAAAACATGTACTTCCATATTTTTAAAGACATCAAGTAAGCATATTATTCTCCCAGTTCCATTTAAAATGATGCTTGACTCACAGTGTCATCTTAAAGACATGACCAGCATGTTACATGTAATTTACCATCTCTGTCTCTGCAAGCAGTATGTGTGTCTCTACTCATAATATTTCACTGTCTCTACTGGCCAAAAACAGCCCACCTATATATAAGCAACACATAACATTAATTTCTCATTACATGTAATATCCTGCTCATGTGCCTAAGCTCACACTGTGACTGAAGCTTGATTCGCCCATTAGTGTGATCTTAGGCAGATTACCAGAATGTTACATGTAATCTACCATGTCTTTAAAAAACATGTATTTCCATATTTTTAAAGAAATCAAGTAAGCATATTATTCACCCAGATGCATTTAAAATAAAGCTTGACTCACAGTGTCATCTTAAACACATGACCAGCACGTTACATGTAATTTACCATCTCTGTCTCTGCAAGCAGTATGTGTGTCTCTGCTCATAATATTTCACTGTCTCTACTGGCCAAAAACAGCCCACCTATATATAAGAAACACATAACATTAATTTCTCATTACATGTAACATCCTGCTCATGTGCCAAAGATCACACTGTGACTGAAGCTCGATTCACCCATCAGTGTGATGTTAGGCAGATGACCAGGATGTCACATGTAATCTACCAAGTCTTTAAAAAACATGTACTTTCATATTTTTAAAGACATCAACCAAGCATATTATTCACCCAGATTCATTTAAAATGAAGCTTGAGTCACAGTGTCATCTTAAACACATGAGCACCATGTTACATGTAATTTACCATATCTGTCTCTGCAAGCAGTATGCGTGTCTCTGCTCATATTATTTCACTGTCTCTACAGACCAAAAACAGGCCACCTATATATAAGCAACACATAACATTCATTTCTCATTACATGTAACATCCTGCTCATGTGCCGAAGATCACACCGTGACTGAAGCTTGATTCACCCATCAGTGTGATGTTAGGCAGATGACCAGGATGTCACATGTAATCTACCATGTCTTTACAAAACATGTACTTTCATATTTTTAAAGACATCAACCAAGCATATTATTCACCCAGATTCATTTAAAATGAAGCTTGAGTAACTGTGTCATCTTAAACACATGAGCACCATGTTACATGTAATTTACCATACCTGTTTCTGCAAGCAGTATGCGTGTCTCTGCTCATATTATTTCACTGTCTCTACAGACCAAAAACAGGCCACCTATATATAAACAACACATAACATTAATTTCTCATTACATGTAACATCCTGCTCATGTGCCTAAGATCACACTGTGACTGAAGCTTGATTCACCCATCAGTGTGATCTGAGACAGATGACCAGAATGTTACATAAAATCTACCATGTCTTTAAAAAACATGTACTTCCATATTTTTAAAGACATCAACTAAGCATATTATTCACCCAGATTCATTTAAAATGAAGCTTGACTCACAGTGTCATCTTAAACACATGACCAGCATGTTACATGTAATTTACCATCTCTGTCTCTGCAAGCAGTATGTGTGTCTCTGCTCATAATATTTCACTGTCTCTACTGGCCAAAAACAGTCCACCTATATATCAGCAACACATAACATGAATTTCTCATTACATGTAACATCCTGCTCATGTGCCTACGATCACACTGTGACTGAAGCTTGATATGCCCATTAGTGTGATCTTAGGCAGATGACCAGAATGTTACATGTAATCTACCATGTCTTTAAAAAACATGTACTTCCATATTTTTAAAGACATCAAGTAAGCATATTATTCACCCAGATCCATTTAAAATCAAGCTTGACTCACAGTGTCATCTTAAAAACATGAGCAGCATATTACATGTAATTTACCATCTCTGTCTCTGCAAGCAGTATGTGTGTCTCTGCTCATAATATTTCACTGTCTCTACTGGCCAAAAAAAGCCCACCTATATATAATCAACACATAACATTAATTTCTCATTACATGTAACATCCTGCTCATGTGCCAAAGATCACACTGTGACTGAAGCTCGATTCACCCATCAGTGTGATGTTAGGCAGATGACCAGGATGTCACATGTAATCTACCATGTCTTTAAAAAACATGTACTTTCATATTTTTAAAGACATCAACCAAGCATATTATTCACCCAGATTCATTTAAAATGAAGCTTGAGTCACAGTGTCATCTTAAACACATGAGCACCATGTTACTTGTAATTTACCATATCTGTCTCTGCAAGCAGTATGCGTGTCTCTGCTCATATTATTTCACTGTCTCTACAGACCAAAAACAGGCCACCTATATATAAGCAACACATAACATTAATTTCTCATTACATGTAACATCCTGCTCATGTGCCTAAGATCACACTGTGACTGAAGCTTGATTCACCCATCAGTGTGATGTTAGGCAGATGACCAGGATGTCACATGTAATCTACCATGTCTTTACAAAACATGTACTTTCATATTTTTAAAGACATCAACCAAGCATATTATTCACCCAGATTCATTTAAAATGAAGCTTGAGTCACAGTGTCATCTTAAACACATGAGCACCATGTTACATGTAATTTACCATACCTGTCTCTGCAAGCAGTATGCGTGTCTCTGCTCATATTATTTCACTGTCTCTACAGACCAAAAACAGGCCACCTATATATAAACAACACATAACATTAATTTCTCATTACATGTAACATCCTGCTCATGTGCCTAAGATCACACTGTGACTGAAGCTCGATTCACCCATCAGTGTGATCTGAGACAGATGACCAGAATGTTACATAAAATCTACCATGTCTTTAAAAAACATGTACTTCCATATTTTTAAAGACATCAACTAAGCATATTATTCACCCAGATTCATTTAAAATGAAGCTTGACTCACAGTGTCATCTTAAACACATGACCAGCATGTTACATGTAATTTACCATCTCTGTCTCTGCAAGCAGTATGCGTGTCTCTGCTCATATTATTTCACTGTCTCTACAGACCAAAAACAGGCCACCTATATATAAACAACACATAACATTAATTTCTCATTACATGTAACATCCTGCTCATGTGCCTAAGATCACACTGTGACTGAAGCTCGATTCACCCATCAGTGTGATCTGAGACAGATGACCAGAATGTTACATAAAATCTACCATGTCTTTAAAAACATGTACTTCCATATTTTTAAAGACATCAACTAAGCATATTATTCACCCAGATTTATTTAAAATGAAGCTTGACTCACAGTGTAATCTTAAACACATGACCAGCATGTTACATGTAACTTACCATCTCTGTCTCTGCAAGCAGTATGCGTGTCTCTGCTCATATTATTTCACTGTCTCTACAGACCAAAAACAGGCCACCTATATATAAGCAACACATAACATTAATTTCCCATTACATGTAACATCCTGCTCATGTGCCTAAGATCACACTGTGACTGAAGCTTGATTCACCCATCAGTGTGATGTTAGGCAGATGACCAGGATGTCACATGTAATCTACCATGTCTTTAAAAAACATGTACTTTCATATTTTTAAAGACATCAACCAAGCATATTATTCACCCAGATTCATTTAAAATGAAGCTTCAGTCACATTGTCATCTTAAACACATGAGCACCATGTTACATGTAATTTACCATGTCTGTCTCTGCAAGCAGTATGCGTGTCTCTGCTCATATTATTTCACTGACTCTACAGACCAAAAACAGGCCACCTATATATAAGCAACACATAACATTAATTTCTCATTACATGTAACATCCTGCTCATGTGCCTAAGATCACACTGTGACTGAAGCTTGATTCACCCATCAGTGTGATGTTAGGCAGATGACCAGGATGTCACATGTAATCTACCATGTCTTTAAAAAACATGGACTTTCATATTTTTAAAGACATCAACCCAGCATATTATTCACCCAGATTCATTTAAAATGAAGCTTGAGTCACAGTGTCATCTTAAACACATGAGCACCATGTTACATGTAATTTACCATGTCTGTCTCTGCAAGCAGTATGCGTGTCTCTGCTCATATTATTTCACTGACTCTACAGACCAAAAACAGGCCACCTATATATAAGCAACACATAACATTAATTTCTCATTACATGTAACATCCTGCTCATGTGCCTAAGTTCACACTGTGACTGAAGCTTGATTCTCCCATCAGTGTGATCTGAGACAGATGACCAGAATGTTACATAAAATCTACCATGTCTTTAAAAACATGTACTTCCATATTTTTAAAGACATCAACTAAGCATATTATTCACCCAGATTCATTTAAAATGAAGCTTGACTCACAGTGTAATCTTAAACACATGACCAGCATGTTACATGTAATTTACCATCTCTGTCTCTGCAAGCAGTATGTGTGTCTCTGCTCATAATATTTCACTGTCTCTACTGGCCAAAAACAGCCCACCTATATATCAGCAACACATAACATGAATTTCTCTTTACATGTAACATCCTGCTCATGTGCCTACGATCACACTGTGACTGAAGCTTGATATGCCCATTAGTGTGAACTTAGGCAGATGACCAGAATGTTACATGTAATCTACCATGTCTTTAAAAAACATGTACTTCCATATTTTTAAAGTCATCAAGTAAGCATATTATTCACCCAGATCCATTTAAAATCAAGCTTGACTCACAGTGTCATCTTAAACACATGAGCAGCATATTACATGTAATTTACCATCTCTGTCTCTGCAAGCAGTATGTGTGTCTCTACTCATAATATTTCACTGTCTCTACTGGCCAAAAACAGCCCACCTATATATAAGCAACACATAACATTAATTTCTCATTACATGTAACATCCTGCTCATGTGCCAAAGATCACACTGTGACTGAAGCTCGATTCACCCATCAGTGTGATGTTAGGCAGATGACCAGGATGTCACATGTAATCTACCATGTCTTTAAAAAACATGTACTTTCATATTTTTAAAGACATCAACCAAGCATATTATTCACCCAGATTCATTTAAAATGAAGCTTGAGTCACAGTGTGATCTTAAACACATGAGCACCATGTTACATAAATTTACCATATCTGTCTCTCCAAGCAGTATGCGTGTCTCTGCTCATATTATTTCACTGTCTCTACAGACCAAAAACAGGCCACCTATATATAAGCAACACATAACATTAATTTCTCATTACACGTAACATCCTGCTCATGTGCTTAAGAACACACTGTGACTGAAGCTTGATTCACCCATCAGTGTGATCTTAGACAGATGACCAGAATGTTACATAAAATCTACCATGTCTTTAAAAATATGTACTTCCATATTTTTAAAGACATCAACTAAGCATATTATTCACCCAGATTCATTTAAAATGAAGCTTGACTCACAGTGTCATCTTAAACACATGACCAGCATGTTACATGTAATTTACCATCTCTGTCTCTGCAAGCAGTATGTGTGTCTCTGTTCATATTATTTCACTGTCTCAACTGGCCAAAAACAGCCCACCTATATATAAGCAACACATAACATTAATTTCTCATTACATGTAATATCCTGCTCATGTGCCTAAGCTCACACTGTGACTGAAGCTTGATTCACCCATTAGTGTGATCTTAGGCAGATTACCAGAATGTTACATGTAATCTACCATGTCTTTAAAAAACATGTACTTCCATATTTTTAAAGACATCAAGTAAGCATATTATTCACCCAGATGCATTTAAAATAAAGCTTGACTCACAGTGTCATCTTAAACACATGACCAGCATGTTACATGTAATTTACCATCTCTGTCTCTGCAAGCAGTATGTGTGTCTCTGCTCATAATATTTCACTGTCTCTACTGGCCAAAAACAGCCCACCTATATATAAGCAACACATAACATTAATTTCTCATTACATGTAACATCCTGCTCATGTGCCAAAGATCACACTGTGACTGAAGCTCTATTCACCCATCAGTGTGATGTTAGGCAGATGACCAGGATGTCACATGTAATCTACCAAGTCTTTAAAAAACATGTACTTTCATATTTTTAAAGACATCAACCAAGCATATTATTCACCCAGATTCATTTAAAATGAAGCTTGAGTCGCAGTGTCATCTTAAACACATGAGCACCATGTTACATGTAATTTACCATACCTGTCTCTGCAAGCAGTATGCGTGTCTCTGCTCATATTATTTCACTGTCTCTACAGACCAAAAACAGGCCACCTATATATAAACAACACATAACATTAATTTCTCATTACATGTAACATCCTGCTCATGTGCCTAAGATCACACTGTGACTGAAGCTTGATTCACCCATCAGTGTGATCTGAGATAGATGACCAGAATGTTACATAAAATCTACCATGTCTTTAAAAAACATGTACTTCCATATTTTTAAAGACATCAACTAAGCATATTATTCACCCAGATTCATTTAAAATGAAGCTTGAGTCACAGTGTCATCTTAAACACATGAGCACCATGTTACATGTAATTTACCATATCTGTCTCTGCAAGCAGTATGTGTGTCTCTGCTCATAATATTTCACTGTCTCTACTGGCCAAAAACAGCCCACCTATATATCAGCAACACATAACATGAATTTCTCATTACATGTAACATCCTGCTCATGTGCCTACGATCACACTGTGACTGAAGCTTGATATGCCCATTAGTGTGATCTTAGGCAGATGACCAGAATGTTACATGTAATCTACCATGTCTTTAAAAAACATGTACTTCCATATTTTTAAAGACATCAAGTAAGCATATTATTCACCCAGATCCATTTAAAATCAAGCTTGACTCACAGTGTCATCTTAAAAACATGAGCAGCATATTACATGTAATTTACCATCTCTGTCTCTGCAAGCAGTATGTGTGTCTCTGCTCATAATATTTCACTGTCTCTACTGGCCAAAAAAAGCCCACCTATATATAAGCAACACATAACATTAATTTCTCATTACATGTAACATCCTGCTCATGTGCCAAAGATCACACTGTGACTGAAGCTCGATTTACCCATCAGTGTGATGTTAGGCAGATGACCAGGATGTCACATGTAATCTACCATGTCTTTAAAAAACATGTACTTTCATATTTTTAAAGACATCAACCAAGCATATTATTCACCCAGATTTATTTAAAATGAAGCTTGAGTGACAGTGTCATCTTAAACACATGAGCACCATGTTACATGTAATTTACCATATCTGTCTCTGCAAGCAGTATGCGTGTCTCTGCTCATATTATTTCACTGTCTCTACAGACCAAAAACAGGCCACCTATATATAAGCAACACATAACATTAATTTCTCATTACATGTAACATCCTGCTCATGTGCTTAAGAACACACTGTGACTGAAGCTTGATTCACCCATCAGTGTGATCTTAGACAGATGACCAGAATGTTACATAAAATCTACCATGTCTTTAAAAATATGTACTTCCATATTTTTAAAGACATCAACTAAGCATATTATTCACCCAGATTCATTTAAAATGAAGCTTGACTCACAGTGTCATCTTAAACACATGACCAGCATGTTACATGCAATTTACCATCTCTGTCTCTGCAAGCAGTATGTGTGTCTCTGCTCATAATATTTCACTGTCTCTACTGGCCAAAAACAGCCCACCTATATATCAGCAACACATAACATTAATTTCTCATTACATGTAACATCCTGCTCATGTGCCTAAGATCACACTGTGACTGAAGCTTGATTCACCCATTAGTGTGATCTTAGGCAGATGACCAGAATGTTGCATGGAATCTACCATGTCTTTAAAAACATGTTCTTCCATATTTTTAAAGACATCAAGTAAGCATATTATTCACCCAGATCCATTTAAAATCAAGCTTGACTCACAGTGTCATCCTAAACACATGAGCAGCATGTTACATGTAATTTACCATATCTGTCTCTGCAAGCAGTATGTGTGTCTCTGCTCATAATATTTCACTGTCTCTACTGGCCAAAAACAGCCAACCTATATATAACCATATATATATTCCAGACCTTTTACCAGAAAACATTTTCCATAGTAAATCGTTTTTAACACAGAGCACAGCCCATTTAAATGACCACTACAAAGCAAAGCAGAAACCTAACTCATTTCCAAAATTCATTTCCAATGTACACCATACAATTTTTAAACAGCATTACAAAACAACATGACACACAATGCAAAAATGTAAAAACACAATATGCTTCTTAATCTTCCCCATACTGCATACAGCAGTGTATTTTCATTAAATGAATCATATTTCAGATACCGCACAGAGTAAGATGAGACACAGGCACAGAATACCCTTTAAGCTAAAAGAGGCAAACTGTTACAAGGCACATGTGACATTATTGAAAATTATAAACATATAATTTCTTACTTTAAACAGACACTCAGAGTTATCCTTGACCAAAATTTAAACACCAGACTTTTTACCAGAAAACATTTTCCATAGTAAATCGTTTTTCCCACAAAGCACAGTTCATTTAAATGACCACTACAGAAAGAAAGGAGAAACCTAACTCATTTTGAAAATACATTTCAAATATGCACCATTCTATTTTTAAACAGCATTACAAAAACAATGACACAAAATACAAGAATAAAGAAGCACAATAAGCTTCTTAATCTTCCCCATAGTACATACAGCAGTCTATATTTATTAAAATAATAATTACTCACCTTTAAAAATGCTTTGGAAGATGTAGAACAGTGTCAATCACACTCAACAGATTTTCTTAAGCAGAATCTCTGAATTATGCTTCTGTCACTGGAGCCTGAGAATAATGGCACAGATTCTTTCTCATTTCAGACCCATATTCTCGTACATAGCCAATAAAAATTCTTCCCACACAAATTCAAAACCAAACTGCACATTTTAATTGGTTGTACATTTGAACACTTTGAAAGTCACATAACATTCACCCATCCCCCGAGTGCTCATTCCCCTGTAACCATGGTAACTCCCTCCTAACACAGCACACAGTTCAGAAGTTCATCATACTATGTTGCAAAAGAATCCATCAAGGGTGTTTGACCTCTCAATGTACTAGCTAATCATGTGTAATGTTTCTTGAAATGACTTTTCCTCAACCATTGAAATGACATCTTTAAAAAAAAAAGCATGCACCCTAATTTTCAGTGCTGAATTTTAACAAAGCACCAATCATTTTTTGTTTTTCAAGTGCACTGAATCTCAACCACTTTTTTTCATAACTCCCACTTTCAAACTGCCATTTCATTTCCACAACTCATCTGAATACAAGCACATCTACCTTCAAGATGCCAAAAGTCTGGTTTGTGGGTCATAGCTTTGTCCACTAGAGTCACAAATACGCAGCTAACAGAGGTATTTACAACCTTGATTTACCAAATGAGGACATTGTATGGATTGGACAGAGAGGATTGAGATGTCACCAATTGATACCATTGGTAAAATCCTTTATGCATCTTCCACACCCTGACCTTATAATTGTGCACTGTGGTGGAAATGATTTAGGCACATTGACTGGGGTAGGTCTGGAAATGCTTTTAAAGGACATCTTTGAGCAATTGATGTCACTTTTTCCAAAAACTGCCTTGGTATATTCTAATATATGCCAAAGGCAAAAATGGAACTGGTCCAACCAATTTTGTCCACAGATTGAGAAAGCAAGGAAACATGTAAATAAATCTGTTTCTGCTTACATGAGAGACTATGGAATGGGTAGTATATACCACAACAACTTGCGTTACAACATGCAAGGCATCTATAGGAGAGATGGTGTACATTTCACCGATGAGGGGAATGGAGTCTTCCTCTGTAACATAAGACTCTGCATCGGTACTTACTGGTAAGTACCAAAAACACCCAATAAACACAACGGCTCTTTTTAGATCCATCTAACATCTAAACACTCAAACTTGTAATTTAACTCCATTTTTTAAATCTTTTTTTGTCGCCGTGCGCGCACCTCGCATCTTTTTTGCGAGGAGAAAACAAAAAAAAGTTTCTCTTTGGCTTTGGGGGTCCTTAATGGACCCCCTGAGAAAACCTAGGGGGTCAGGGAGTCTCCACCCTGCCCCCTTTCCACGATCTCCGCTATAGTTTTTAACAGTCTTATAAATCGAGGTGCACGACCGGGTGCGTGCACCTCGCAACTTTGTAGAAAAAAAATATATATATTTTTTTTACCTTGGGGGTCCTTAATGGACCCCCTGAGAATACCTAGGGGGTCAGGGAGTGTCTACCTTGCCTCCTTCTCATGTTTTGAAACTTTTATTTAAATCAAGTAGAACGCCATTTTGAGACGGGGTGCGCGCACCCCGCAACGTTTTAGAAAAAAAAATAAAGGTTTTTTTCGGCCTTGGGGGTCCTTAATGGACCCCCTGAGAATACCTAGGGGGTCAGGGAGTCTCCACCCTGCCCCCTTTCAATGTTCTGCCCCTTTGTTCTCTACAATATGTGGACTCGCACTGACAAAATGGCGGTCAACACTTCCTGATTTCCTCCGAATCGAATGTTGACAGACGTCAAACAGCAAATCAGAATTCCGCTCGCGCACGGGAAGGTGAGCGCACGGATGCGTGCTTATAGATATATAATTGATTTGAACTTTAATTTTCTCAGAAACTGCTGGAGGGATTTACACCATTTAAAGAAAAGCGTAATCTGCGAACCAGACTCTACCTTTTTACCAAATTTCTTATAATTCCATTTAGCAGTGCGGGCTGTAGCCGTGTCTAAAGGTCCTATGGAAAATAACATGGAGAAAACACGTTTTGGCCCTCCCTTTTAACTCAGCCCCCACTTGATGAATCCCCCCAAACTTTCAATGAAAGAGGGGAGCGGAGCGGGCCATCTTCTTTTAAAAATTGACAAAGATTCGTGCACCGGCGCCAAAGGTATTCCCGATAGAATTTTGTGGATTTCCTATGGAAACTAGGTCCTAACTATAACTACCTACTGGCGACTGCCAGTAGGTAATATATATATATATATATATATATATATATATATATATATATATTCAGTTGAATATTGTTCATCTGACATCTGGGAAAGCCTTTCTGTTAAGGAGCAGCTCGAAAACAAAGGACTGCAATTGGAGCAACATTTCTGGAATCAACAATTTTCCAGCGACACAGTAATTGTTAATGGCACAACCTTCGAAAATGAATTGCAGCCGACAGGAAAAACGGGACTACATCATCCATCATGCCTGGCTAATAACAACTGTGGATGTCCACTAGAGGGCCGGCAAGGTTAAAGAAACGCCTATTGTATCCCGAGAAGAGTTCCTGTTTGCTTGGGCAGACCTTTGAAAAAGTTTGCGGGAGCAAACAAAACGCGTCAGGTTACCTGCCTTACTGGTCGATTCAATTGTCTTCAGCAAGTTGTTGCATGTGCGTCTCTACTTCCTTACCAAGTAGGGGGAGAACAGTGGTGAATTTAAGCGGCGTGGTCCTGCCGCAAGAGCAACCCACAACCAGAGAGAGCGCCGTCATTACCCGACATCGGACCAAAACTCTGCAAACCTCGACTAAACCAAACTTGAGGGTAATGGGCTGCTGCCAAACACCGGAGTGGTTCCGAGCAGCCCAAAAACAAAGGACTGCAATTGGAGCAACATTTCTGGAATTAACAGTTTTCCAGCGACACAGTAATTATTAATGGCACAACCTTCGAAAGATAATTGCAGCCAACAGGAAACACGGGACTACATCATCCATCATGCCTGGCTAATAACAACTGTCGATGTCCACTAGAGGGCCGGCAAGGTTAAAGAAATGCCTATTGTATCCCAAGAAGAGTTCCTGTTTGCTTGGGCAGACCTTTGAAAAAGTTTGCAGGAGCAAACTAAACGCGCCAGGTTACCTGCCTTACTGGTCGATTCAATTGCCTTCAGCAAGTTGTTGCATGTGCGTCTCTACTTCCTTACCAAGAAGGGGGAGAACAGTGGTGAATTTAAGCGGCGTGGTCCTGCCGCAAGAGCAACCCACAACCAGAGAGAGCGCCGTCATTACCCAACATCGGACTAAAACTCTGCAAACCTCGGCTAAACTGAACTTGAGGGTAATGGGCTGCTGCCAAACACCAGAGTTTGGTATGGTTCCGAGCAGCCCAAAAACAAAGGACTGCAATTGGAGCAACAGTTCTGGAATTAACAATTTTCCAGCAACACAGTAATTATTAATGGCACAACCTTCGAAAGTTAATTTCAGCCGACAGGAAACACGGGACTACATCGTCCATCAGGCCTGGCTAATAACAACTGTGGATGTCCACTAGAGGGCCGGCAAGGTTAAAAGAAACGCCTATTGTATCCCGAGAAGAGATCCTGTTTGCTTGGGCAGACCTTTGAAAAAGTTTGCGGGAGCAAACGAAACGCGTCAGGTTACCTGCCTTACTGGTCGATTCAATTGCCTTCAGCAAGTTGTTGCATGTGCGGCTCTACTTCCTTACCAAGAAGGGGGAGAACAGTGGTGATCAAGGTGTCAGCAGACACTGAAACGCGTTGGTTGTGTGAACTTTGATAAATGGAATAAAACAAACAAATCACTTCACAAGTACCCGTGAGTGCGAATCTTTTCTTCGTGAGAGGAGTTGGAAGATATATATATATATATATATATATATATATATATATATATATATATATATATATATATATATATATATATATATATATATATATATATATATATATATATATATATATATATATATATATATATATGTATGTATGTATGTATATATATATATATATATATATATATATATATATATATATATATATATTCACTGAAAAAACCATAGGTTATAGACCATATATAGTTAGGAATTAGCATTTGCAAAACCTTATTTTACTCACACAAAACCATTGAAATTCCATATATAGTTAGTTGCACTAACTATATATTGCGCACCCGCAATCCACTGCTGCATCACTGCTGCATCACAAAAGTGACGCAACAGCGGCACATAAGAGGCGCACGGCCATCATAAATCTGCCCCTAACATTTTAAATGATTGATTCAGGATGCCGATAAGGTGTGGCCTATCCAGGGGTTTGTTTGAGGTGAGGCCTACTCAGGGTTACAGATGAAATTTAGACTGGTTGAAGAGTGCATGCCTACCAATGAAGTGAGTCATGTCCACTGCACTCTTTAACAAAGGCCAGACCTCCTCTGTCTCCCTGGACAGGCCTAAACCTGATCTGCACAATGTGATTCGTAATGTTAGGAAACACAGGTGATGTAATTGAAAAACGTGCAATTTCTTTTGCTCATTTCACAATCACATCACTTGTGTTTCCTTTGCTTAGGTATCTCATTGTGCAGATGTAGTCCAGCATATGAAAGAGTACGCAGAAGTTCAGCACTGCATGCAACAACTTTGACACTTACTGAAGCCTCAGCTTCTCCATGCCCCCTACACTGTCCTAATTATATACATTTTAAACTGACGGTATCTTGTTGGAGATGAAGTGAGGCCTATCTTGCAACATGGTGCATCTTTTGCACTGCTGCTGCGTCACAAAAGTAACGGAACAGCGGCGCAAAAGAGGCGCACGGCCATCATAAATCTGCCCTTAACATTTTAAATGATTGTTTCTAGATGCTGATAAGGTGTGGCCTATCCACAGATTTGTTTCAGGTGAGTCCTACTCAGGGTTGCAGATGAAATTTAGGCTTGTTGAAGAGTACAGAGGAGATAATACATGTGCAGGCCTACCAACGAAGTGAGTCATGTCCACTGCACTCTTGAACAAACGTCAGACCTCCTCTGTCTCCTGGAACAAGCCTAAACATCATCTACACAATGTGATGCGTAATGTTAGGAAACAGAGGTAATGTAATTGAAAAACATGCAATTTTTTTTTCTCATTCCACAATCACATCACCTGTGTTTCTTTTGCTTAGGTATCTCATTGTGCAGATGTAGTCTATCATATGAAAGACTATGCATAAGGTGAGCACTGCATGCAACAACTTTGACACTTACTGAAGCCTCAGCTTCTCCATGCCCCCTACACAGTTCTAAATGTATATCATAAATACAAAAAGTACAGAATTAATTATACATGTTAAATGGTTTATTTTTGCTGTTCTCAGAATATATCAAATTTCACTAAAAACAGTGACTTGAAGGTATTCATCATATAACAGCGGGGAAAAAAAACACAATCAAAATGATTGTGTTTAAACAACCCATATAACATAACCAATCAAAAACTCAGAACTCCTTAAAATTAACTTATTTTCCATGACGTCGAAGGATATCCTATGAACAGCTTACACTCTGTTGTGCTGTTATTATTTTCAGCCTGCCACTTTCTGAAAGAAAAGCTCCATCGTTTTGACAAATATGTTACATACAATAAATGACTTCTCGCTCTCTACCGCACTTTTCCACAAGGCCAAATCGAGTAAGAGCCATTTATAACTCTTGGAATTCTTCTAAGCAAATCCCGTCATTTTCTTTTTCCGCAACTTTCAGAAAGAAAACGTTCAAGATCACTTTCACAATCCTGTACTAGTAATATCTCACCCTTCTTGCTCACTCATGTTCCACATTTCCAATGACACTGATACTGCTTACTATGAAGCAGACTTACACTACCTCTATGACTACTACAATTATTTAATTCTCTGCATCACTTTTAATCACAAAGCAATTTAAAACAGTACATAAAATTATATCAACTCCTAGAATCATTATAGGCCAGTTACCTACCCTAAATTCTTTCTTCTGAAAACAGAAAGTAAGAATATTTTTAATAAGATGTGTAATAAGTGGATGTTGTCAAAGGACCATCATGTCATATAATAGCTGCAGTTAGAATTTTTTTTCTAAAATCAACGAGTGTGTAGCCACAACATTTGAAATTAAAGTTGAAAACTTATTTTCATCAGGTTTATATAGTTGGAATTTTTAAATGACATTATAACCAAAAGTTTGTTCAAAATATGTCGACAGCATTGCAGACTTACATTACCTCTACTCCATGTTTTGATTGGCTGCTTGAATTAGCTTATTAAAATAAACAGTTTTTCTGAACTCATTCAAAGTGCAGTTATTTTTCCATGACGTCAAGTGTTATGGTAAGAACACCGTTTGCTTTGGGAAATACTCTGTTGTCCTTTAACTAATCCGTGCCCACCACTTTCTGTAGGAAAACCTTCTTTTTTTTCAGGAACTACTTAAAACTGAAAAATAACTTTTGACTCTGTACTACACTTATCCTCAAGGCCAAATAGTGTAAGAGCCATTAGAACCTCTTGAAATTCCTCAGAGCAAATCCCGAGATTCTTTCCCTAAAAGTTTGGTTGTAAAAACACCAGGTAAGAATTTTTAAGGTCAAAAGGCAATTTTTTTTTTAAAGTTAAAACAGAATCATTGCAGAATGACCAGCCGTTTCTAGACTTCAAATAAGCTGTGTAATGTCCCGATGTTGTTGAAGGACCGTCATGATATATAATTGCTGCAGTTACAAAAGTCCTTCCTGATATTGACAACTGCGAAGCCACAAAATTTTCAATTAAAGTTGTCAATTTTGTTCCATCAGGCCTATATCGTTGGAACATTAAAATGACATACTGGCCATATGTTCGTATAAATAATGTGGATAACATTTCAGACTTACATTGGCTACACTCCATGTTGTGATCGGCTGCTTTTACTAGCTTATTAAAGGACACTGATTTACTGTCTGGCAAAGTTAAATATATAAATTTTTCTGAGTCTACACTAGTAGTACTTGATACCCTACAGTTCTCGCAGGCATGCTGCCATTGATAAGAAAGACCAAACAGGTGATCTACATCTACACCTTCATCTTGCAATACATCAAGCATATACATTAAAAACTCCTGACAATCTTGCTGAATATTTTGAGAGAATTGCGTTTGACCTGAACATTTTTCTAACAGATTTCGAATTTCAGACACACTTTCTATTTTTGTTCTATCAGTGCTACATTTCTCTAACACAGAATTCAACAAACTGCAAAATCTTTGATCCGAATTGACCACAATCTCTTCTTTTAAAGTTTCTAGAGAAAAGACAACATTAACCACTACATTAGCACAGCAGTTGACACCAGAACTATTTTCAAATTGAAAACCAACAACATCTTCAACAGAATCCATTTTTTTTCTCCATATAATTTCGGGTTCATCGACTTTTCGTCTTTTTGCTACAACCTCCCTACTATTGGTCACATTTCTTCGTTTCCGGCCTACCACACGTTTCTCAAACAAAGGATATTGAGGCAAATGTGGCGCATACTCTCTTCTTAACCTATTTTTGTTTTCCTTAACACAATCTAGATCCGCACAAATGTTTGTGACATCACAATCAATCAAGTACAATCCCGATAAAGTTCTGACTCGTGACAATGTCACATATGCCATACCCTCCTTGAACACAGAACTGCCAATATTCACCAATGCACTGTCTACACTTAAACCTTGTGATTTATGGATTGTCACCGCATATGCCAAGCAAACAGGAAACTGCTTACGGCGTACATATAAGTCTTTTACAAGCAAAAACCTAGCAGAGCAACGACCAATTAGCTGTACTTCCTCAATGCCATCAAATTTAATTTTTAAAAATTCAATTCCATCTCTATTTCTGTATTTCTCAAAATCAACAACATAGCCCATTGATCCATTTACCAGACCTCTTTCAACATGTAAATTCCTTCTTAAAATTATACGGCAATTTAAGCACACATTCAGAGTCTTTTCAAAACCAGCAGTTTTAGATATAGTCTTCTCTAATGAATCCAATTTTGATTTCAAATTCTCAGACAAAATAATTGTTGCTCCATATGCTCTACTCTGTCATTAGCTTCCAGTTTCACAATCTCTTGGTTTTCTAAATGCATCATTTTGTTGTTGGAGATGGCACATTCTGCAAGAGTTGGCATCAAACATATTCCAGATTTCTTCTCAGTAATTTTCTGAAAAATATTCTCAGGCACAACGTCTTCTTCTGGATACAAATTTGACAGTAATCGTGCATGTAAAGCTTCTTTCCCATGCTCGGTCACTTTTCCGATTCTAACGTCTTGTAGAATATTCTTATAATCTTCATCCTTCGCTTGATGCATATTTTCACGCAGTACAGCATAATTGAAGTTTAACCATATATTGACGTTGCCAATGCTCCCTAGGCACTTCCTGGTATCTTCATGCGTGAGCATTTTGAACACAGGTTGTCCTTTCACTGGTGTCAGCTGCAGGAGATCACCGAAAACAATGATGTGTTTGCCACCAAATAACACATCATACTCTGTTTTGAGAACTTCTTGCATTCTCAAATGCACAAAGGCAAGCATGACATTGGAAACCATGCTTACTTCGTCAATGATAAGAAGTGTCATTTTCCTCAAGACTCTTTAAACTTCACAACAAGCATCTCCAGATAACTTGTGGTATTGTAATTTGTTATCATGCTCCACTGGCAGCATCAGTAGACGATGCAAAGTAATACCTTTAATGTTATGTGCTGCCAGTCCAGTTGGAGCGGTGACAACACAAGACAGCGATGACTCAGTCCTTTTCTGCAAATAACATGAAATTGCTTTAATGAGGAAACTTTTTCCAGTTCCCGCTTCTCCACTCACGTACAGTCGGACAGGCTTCAACGACGTACATGAGCACTCTTTCTTCTCATGACTTAATCCATGATCTATTTGGTTGGTAACTTCGTCATGTATTTTCCTCTGCTCAACGTTGAGTTGTCTTTCCATGTCTTCTAAGTTAACCGCATCCTCCTGAGCATGTGCCATGGCTCTTTCCACTTCAATCATGGCAGTGGCAGCTTCATTTTTGATAACTGGTCCTCCTAGTGGATCCTGACTCAATGAAACAGAACTCTGACTGTCCTGAGAACTGTCTCTAGCAATCTCGGCTGCAATCGTTGCTTCCTGCTCGATTTCCGCATTCAACATTTCTAGATATTTGGGAAAAACAGGACATTCTATGGTCTCCTTGGCGGCATTGAAAGAGTCTTCGTAACAGAGGAAATCTCCAAGCAGTTCCTCTTCTGCACGCCAAGGCTTGAAAAGTTGCAAAAGTGCTAAATTGAAAAACTCTTTTCTTTCAGGAGATTCGCCACTCAATTTTCGATGGTTTACCAAGTGGCATTTTCTTTGCTTGACCAGACATCCCTCACTTCCAATTACAGCATACACTCCTTTATCAATATCTTCTTTGATGTTCCTCTTGAATATGTAATTTTGTAGAACCTCATACAGACAAACATTCTCGAGGTGACTGCTTCTATTTGGATAATATGTATCCAACATGTTGGTCTTCAAAATATCTGTACTGTTTGGCTCCTTTTCTGCCAAATACTCAATTTCCCGTACAGGTTTCAGTACTCGATTACGCGTTGCAGCAAGACCAAGACTCGCCCAAATGATACTCCTGGATTTGGCATAGAGACTTGCTGAAGACAACCGGTCAGAACATTCGTAAGCTCCGATTTCTCGATGCGACAACATCTTCAGACTGAAACTGTACAACTTCTTACTGAGGTTCTTTTCATGGGAAATGTCCTCCCACATATCCTTCAATTCTGTCTTTTCTTTTTTAGTGATGTAAGATGTCACATACCGAGCCACAGCCATACAGTTATCAGCCACAAACTGTATATCCATGTTAGCATTCCACATGGACAAAATCACTGGGTTGTAGTCGTTGATGTACTTGGACTCTTCGTTCCTTTTCAAATTGTACGTATTTTTGGGTGATTTCTTCATCACATTATGTCGCAGTGAAGACATCAAACTGTTCACTCTTCCTTTAGAAATCACCGGTCGTGGAAAGGCGAAACGACATTTTGTGTAGAACTTGTCCTTGTTTCTGAATTTACGACGACAGTACTTTCCACAACGATGGCTTTGGAAGCGTAAAACTTGTTCTATTAGGCTTTTGTCTTCCTTTGCCTTTGGAACAGCACATCTAGAATACTGTTCTATGAAACTCATCACTAAGTCATCCGGATCTGTTCCAAAATTGGGTGCATCTTTGATCCACAGCAGCATATGTATATGGGGAGCACCTCTTGCTTGGTACTCCTTTCTCCAGAAGAAATCCAACACCTCTCCAAGAGGTGGATTTTTCTTGTTCATGATGAAAGACATCATAGCTTCAAATCTATGATTGAAGTACCTGCATACATGCACTGGATCCAAGGAGCACAGTTCTCCGGGTGTCTTGAATTCGATATTTTCAATGTTTCCATTTGCCTCTCGTAGAAATTCAGGTAAGTCTTCCCAGCCATACTCGGCACAGCTGAGAGTGAGGAACCATGTGGGAGTTCCTAAGTTCCTCAGCATACATTTTAAATCACCATGACGACGGTACCAGTACTCATTAGTACCACGCTGACACGCCATGAGATTAATCAGGTGAGAATCCAAAATACTGTCTTGCACATTGACTTTATCCATAAAGTCACTTGCCAAGATATTTTGCATCTGTACACCACTTTTCAAGATGTGGTTCACTGCATATGACAGTCCAGACAGTTCGCTTTCAAACAGTAGATGAAACAAATAGGGAATGCATTGACGAAACCTAAGATCTTCTGCATACAATCGTAAAGTCCGGTATTCAGAAGCAGGAATTTGATCAGGTCGTTCATCATATCTTCCTCCTTCACCTGTTGGAAATAGCTGTGGGAAACACCGAGCTTCCAAACTTTCCTCCCAAACACTAATGGGACTTCCTTTGGCTTGTTTCATTGAAACAACTCAATAGCATTCCCCATGACTTCCTTGCAATGCAAAGGATGAACACTATAAT
Source organism: Lissotriton helveticus (assembly GCF_964261635.1). Lineage (NCBI taxonomy): Eukaryota > Metazoa > Chordata > Amphibia > Caudata > Salamandridae > Lissotriton > Lissotriton helveticus. The sequence goes on along the minus strand of NC_136063.1, from coordinate 776,565,587 downwards.
GTTCATATATTTCTTCATTTTTAGAGGCTTCTACTTTCTCAATTTGACCAGCACACAAATCGCTATCCTCTTCTTCACTTACTTCCTCTTATGCAACATATACATTCTTGTAGTACTTGTTGTTTTTCTTCAAATACAATGTTGCCTTTTTGACTTTCCTAACATCCACTAAATCTTGCCAGATTTTCTTACTCTTTGTCGGAACCCCATTAACTAAGATAACCAGAGGTTCCTCTTCCACTTTCTCTACTCCAATTGTATTAATGTTTTTCTTCAAATCTAGAGGCAAATAAACAACTCTTCCCTTTAATCCTCTCTGTAAATCTGATGGAGGCAATTTCCCTGTCTTTGGCTCCATTCGTACAATAGCCTGAAAGGGATGGATACTTTGAATCAAAATAGATTCATAAGTATTTAAATCCTTCAATTCAGAAGGAATCTCAACCAATTCCAGAATATTATGAACCGCTCTAGCAGGCATCCGGTTTTGATTTAATTTGTTACAACAATAAGTACACACACGTTGATCCGATCCCAAATCAAAACAATTTTCTACCATCAAGTATGTTGCAAAATCCTTCCATTCACTATTATTTTCACTTTCACTTTTCGCATATAAATCCACTAACTTAGTCTGATTCTTATAATAAGTGCGTCGACAACACACACAAGTAAAATTAGGCCTCTCACTTGATTTCACCTGAAACGTGGCAATTTCTTTCTGAAAATTATCTGTACTGGAAACCTGTACACTATCTTCCACATTACCTTCTTCTTCTGGGTCAATTTCAACATTCTCCTCTTTACTTGCAAAGTAACAAAACTCAATTTCTTCACAAATATTCTTCACATCTACTTCAGAACCATGCAAAAGAGCAGTGCATAATTGTTTAAGCATAATTGCTGGACTCTTAGCATAATACAACATTCTAACTAATTTCCTCACTTTATTATGATGCACTGCTAGCATCCTGAAATGATGAAAAACCCTCTGGCATACTCTCCTGGAAAGACAAGCCAGTGAATGACCATGCAAACCTGTCACTTCTCTCACTCTGCAAGGATCTAATTCTTGCAACAACTTCATTTTCTGTTTTAAAGTTTTCTTATTAAATGTCCGTACAAAATCACAAAGCAAATTGATGGAATCCTGTCGCACACTGCAAATACTACTACACTTCCAGGTATACACTGGTCCCTTAGGACGTCTTCCTAAAACCTCATTACCTAACACCTCTTCTGCCTCTGTTGTCACAAGTTTTTCTTTTTCAACTGGACAACCATCTTTCACCTCATAAGCTCGACCACTGGTGTCAACTGCATGCACCAAATCATTATCCTGGAAATAACTCTCCTCATTAAAAAATGCCTCACAACTTGAACTATGCATCCATTCTCCTGAAAAAACTTCACAATAATTACTACGATTAACTGTTCTCTTCCATCTACTATTTCTTTTGAAATCATAAATTGCCTTGTTTAGCTTCCTAATTCTATTGATTATCAAAATAAATAACTTTCGCTTAATTTCAAATGCCTGATCAATAATTTTCTCAACTTTTTTTTTCTCTTATAAAAAACCACTTTCTGTTGACCTTTCTTAATATTTTTTAACAAATTGCCAATTATCCTGTTGCGAAACATTCGTCTACGAATGTCCCTAAACTGATTTTTCCTTCTACTACCATGCACAGAGTTATCTCCTGCTCTAGCAGTAAAATTTTTGATTGGCCTTTCCTTTCCGTTTAAATTGGCTCTCTTTTTCTGGACTAAAACATGTTCTGTAGTACTACTTTTTTTTCTACAAAGGTTTCTTAGGAATGATTTCGTTGTCTTACCCTAGGCTTTCTTGGTGACTTGACGAGTTTTTATTGTAGAGGACTGCTGCAAGCATTTAGTAATCTGCTGTCTTTGACGTTTTGTAGCCTTTCGGGTTCTTTCTTTAGATGGCATAATGTAGTTTTGAAATGATCTGCAGTTGAATCTGTGGTAAAATATAATAAAAAATGTTATTAACGACTATTACCAAACAGTAAATCAATAACAGTCGTTAAAAAATTAACACACTACTTGTCAATTTTACATACAATAATTTTTGGTGCATTGGCAAATTTAGTAGTCACAAATAGTAGCAAAGAAATAGAATGCTTCTACATTTGACCTTTGCTCTTTTATATGTGAATCTGAACTAATTTTTATCAGCATATTTCCCTATTTTATTAAAGACACTTCACACAAGCTGTTTTTGAAGATGTGTTTAATTTTAAATGAAACGGTTAACATGTTTACTTTTCATTTCCAGTAACTTTTAAAAATAAATGTTTATAGTTCCATAGGCTCGAGCAGGTCAGCTTCCCACCCTACGTCATACAATTCTGACAAATCGGCATCCTCATCATGTTCTTCATCATCCTCAGGATTTAAATCATCCAAGGGATCTACTTCCACTGATGTTTCAATCACAATTTCAATGATAATATCGAGATCAACAGATTGTTCATTATCACTTTAAAGAAAGAGAACAACAATGAGATGTTGCAGAGTAAGAGACAAATCTCAGAGACTATAATTGTAAAATTGTTTAACAAGAGTAACATTTTGCAGATATTATTTAACCATGTCCAGCGATGCTGAGGAGGTGAGGCCTATGTCCAATTTTTCAGTGAACAGGACTCATCTCTTCTTAACCTTGGATAAGCCTCACCAACACTGTGCCCCCCGGGATGCACCAGTTAACGTGCACCAGGGATGCACCAGTTAACGTGCGCCACTGCTCTGCCACCCATGATGTGCCGCATTTACAATGCAGAGCACCATTGAGCAAAAACAGCACAGATGCGTCACGCATCTGTTCCACAAAAACGGCGCATTGCACAAATCACGTCGTAAGCGCGACATGTCTACTGCAATGCACAGGGGCAAGCCACACATTGCATGGTGCATCACTCCTTATGCCTGTTTCAAACAGGCGTAAGGATTTGATTCAGCAATGCCATAAATGTGCCTCAGTGAAATCTTCTTAATTTTACTGTGTTAGTTTTACAGGGCTTTCATGCAAATGACCTGCCACCCTACAACAAAACGCTCACATGAAATCTGACGCAGGTTTCATGTGGCACAGGACTTTACAGCATGACACATCTGCCTAGATGCATCAAGTTGTAAATATGTCGCAACATAGCAAATCTTTTGCACCGCCGCTGCGTCACAAAAGTGACGCACAGCGGCGCAAAAGAGGCACACGGCTATCATAAATGTGCCCCTAACATTTTAAATGATTGATTCAGGATGACGATAAGGTGTGGCCTATCCAGAGGTTTGTTTGAGGTGAGGCCTACTCAGGGTTGCAGATGAAATTTAGGCTTGTTGAAGAGTACAGAGGAGATAATACATGTGCAGGCCTACCAATGAAGTGAGTCATGTCCACTTCACTCTTGAACAAAGGCCAGACCTCTTCTGTGTCCATGGACAGGCCTAAACCTCATCTGCACAATGTGATTCGTAAAGTTAGGAAACACAGGTGATGTAATTGAAAAATGTGGAATTTCTTTTCCTCATTTCACAATCACATCACCTGTGTTTCCTTTGCTTAGGTATCTCATTGTGCAGATGGAGTCTAGCATATCAAAGAGTACACAGAAGTTGAGCACTGTATACAACAATTTTGACATTTACAGAAGATTCAGCTTCTCCATGCCCCCTACACAGTCCTAAATGTTTACAGTTTAAACTGACGGTATCTTGTTGGAGATGAAGTGAGGCCTGTCTTGCAACATGGTGCATCTTTTGCATCACTGCTGCATCGGTTTCATGTGGCACAGGACTTTACAGCATAACACATCTGCCTAGATGCATCAAGTTGTAAATATGTCGCAACATAGCAAATCTTTTGCACCGCTGCTGCGTCACAAAAGTGACGCACAGTGGCGCAGAAGAGGCACACGGCTGTCATAAATCTGTCCCTCACATTTTAAATGATTGATTCAGGATGACGATAAGGTGTGGCCTATCCAGAGGTTTGTTTGAGGTGAGGCCTACTCAGGGTTGCAGATGAAATTTAGGCTTGTTGAAGAGTACAGAGGAGATAATACATGTGCAGACCTACCAATGAAGTGAATCATGCCCACTGCACTCTTGACCAAAGGTCAGACCTCTTCTGTGTCCGTGAACAGGCCTAAACCTCATCTGCACAATGTGATTCGTAATGTTAGGAAACACAGGTGATGTAATTGAAAAATTTGGAATTTCTTTTCCTCATTTCACAATCACATCACCTGTGTTTCCTTTGCTTAGGTATCTCATTGTGGAGATGGAGTCTAGCATATGAAAGAGTACGCAGACGTTGAGCACTGTATTCAACAATTTTGACATTTACAGAAGATTCAGCTTCTCCATGCCCCCTACACAGTTCTAAATAGTTACAGTTTAAACTGACGGTATCTTGTTGGAGATGAAGTGAGGCCTATCTTGCAACATGGTGCATCTTTTGCATCACTGCTGCATCACAAAAGTGACGCAACAGCGGCGCAAAAGAGGCACACGGCCATCATAAATCTGCCCCAAACATTTTAAATGATTGATTCAGGATGACGATAAGGTGTGGCCTATCCAGAAGTTTCTTTGAGATGAGGCCTACTCAGGGTTGCAGATGAAATTTAGGCCTGTTGAAGAGTACAGAGGAGATAATACATGTGCAGGCCTACCAATGAAGTGAGTCATGTCCACTTCACTCTTGAACAAAGGCCAGACCTCTTCTGTGTCCCTGGACAGGCCTAAACCTCAACTGCACAATGTGATTCATAATGTTAGGAAACACAGGTGATGTAATTGAAAAATGTTGAATTTATTTTCCTCATTTCAGAATCACATAACCTGTGTTTCCTTTGCTTAGGTATCTCATTGTGCAGATAGAAACTAACATATCAAAGACTACGCGGAAGTTGAGCACTGTATGCAACAATTTTGACATTTACAGAAGATTCAGCTTCTCCATGCCCCCTACACAGTCCTAAATGTTTACAGTTTAAACTGACGGTACCTTGTTGGAGATGAAGTGAGGCCTGTCTTGCAACATGGTTCATCTTTTGCATCACTGCTGCATCACAAAAGTGACACAACAGCGGCACAAAAGAGGCGCACGGCCATCATAAATCTGCCCCTAACATTTTAAATGATTGATTCAGGATGACGATAAGGTGTGGCCTATCCAGAGGTTTGTTTGAGGTGAGGCCTACTCAGGGTTGCAGATGAAATTTAGGCTTGTTGAAGAGTACAGAGGAGATAAGGTGGTGTAGTGTGGCTCACTGGTTAGAGGCGGCAGGCCTGAGAGCAGAAGTCAGCCTGGGACCAGGGTTCAATTCCCGACGCGGCAGGGTCGTGGACCTTGGTCAGCGGACTCGATAATTCTCGCTTCGGTGCTTACTCTAATCAGGGGTTCCACTCGGCAACTCTGGGCATTAGCTTGCCTAATCTCCACAACGGCCCCACCAATTCCGGGGATGCCTGGCTCCACCTTGGGGACTCCCAGCAAGGGACCATCCCACAGGGAAAGCCAGGACGGGTTCCCCAGAGTTATACAGCGCCGGGACGCCCCGTTGCTGGGGCAGCTGTGCGCTTTACAAGTATACTACATTTACATTTAATACATGTGCAGGCCTACCAATGAAGTGAGTCATGTCCACTTCACTCTTGAACAAAGGCCAGACCTCTTCTGTGTCCCTGGACAGGCCTAAACCTCAACTGCACAATGTGATTCATAATGTTAGGAAACACAGGTGATGTAATTGAAAAATATGGAATTTATTTTCCTCATTTCAGAATCACATAACCTGTGTTTCCTCAGCTTAGTTATCTCATTGAGCAGATTTAGTCTAGCATATCCAAGAGTACGCAGAGGATGAGGACTGTATCCAACAGAGCAATGTACATTACTCACCTCCTTTGACACTTACAGAAGCCTCAGTTTAATATTTCTCTGTTCAATATTTATTTAAAGAAGCAGACATCAATATGACTTCTCATAAATGTGAAAAGCGTTTTCTGGTCATAATTTGAAAACACAACACAGGTCCTATGTAGTAAGCACATCCTATCAGTACTTAAATTAGCCAAGCACACATGGGGGCGTATTTACAAGGACCTTACACCACGGGGAAATAACTTAAATTAAAATGGGGAAAATAACATCAAGGGGACTCAAAGGCCTTTTAAATATGCCCCAAGCAGCCTATGAAACTCTAGCAGTACATATCAAGAAACTGAAATGACTTCAATAAACGTTTTTAAACACATCAAGTAAAGCAGTTATTCAACTACATTCAAGGGGAAGTGACTTAAAATGCCCTAACACACATGAAAGCGTATTTTCAAGGCCCTTGCACCATTTTTCCATCACTTTTAACATGGCTATGTAACTCAAAGAAACAAAATCTAAATTTGCCAAGCACACATGGGGGCGTATTTACAAAGACCTTGCACCACTGGGAAATGACTTAAATTAAAAAGGGGAAAAAACCATCAAAGGGACTCAAAGGCCTTGTAAATATGCCCCAAGCAGCCTATGAAACTCTAGCAGTACACATCAAGAAACTTAAATGACTTCAATAAACTTTTTTAAACACATCAAGTAAAGCAGTTATTCAACTACATTCATGGGGAAGTGACTTAAAATGCCCTAACACACATGAAAACATATTTTGAAGGCCCTTAAACCATTTTTGCATCACTTTTAACATGGCTATGTAACTCAAAGAAACAAAATCTAAATTTGCCAAGCACACATGGGGGCGTATTTACAAGGACCTTACACCATGGGGAAATAACTTAAATTAAAATGGGGAAAATAACATCAAAGGGACTCAAAGGCCTTGTAAATATGCCCCAAGCAACCTATGAAACAAAGCAACATTTTAAATACACAACTTTCTTCATAATTTTCTCCCTAAAGCATACTATTCTCTATCTAAATTAAATGAATCTTTTCTCACCTTAGAAAATATTTTTGGAGTTTCAAAACAGTCTCAGACACACATCAATTTGTCTTCAGCAGAGCAAAAGGAATGCACTCCAGAGGCTGCAACCAACAATGGCACAGAAATGCTGTAATTCATCACACATATCTCTCATGTCACCCAATCAAAACTCTTCCCTCACTTTTTTCAAATCAACACCCTTCCCCCTTCTGCCCTTTCTGCCTTTTTTCCATAGCAACCACCTCCTGAAAGTTCACACAACAATGTTTCAATTGAATTCTGAACTCTCAGTACACCTGCGTATCCAGTGCAATCTTTCATAAAACGATTTTTTCTTGACCATTCAAATTACATCTTTCAAAGAACTCATCCATGCACCCTAACTTTCTGTTTTCAGCAATCAAAATCCACCAATCACTGCTACTGATTATTACCACAGAAACTCCACAGTTTTTTTCATTACATACTCCTACTGTTCCAACTGCCATTTCATTACCACACTTCATCTGACTGCAGCAGAACCTCCTCTCACCATGTTTTCTGTCTGGATTGTTGGACATAGTTATATATCCACTGGGCTCAAAGGTATGCTGATAACAGAAATGTACACAACCTCAATTTATAAAATGTGGAAATCAACTGGATTGGCCACAGAGGATTAAGATGTCACCAATTGATACCATTGGTGAAAACCTTTTTGCATTTGCCAAAACCTGACCTGTTAATTGTGTACTGTGGAGGAAATGACTTGGGCACTTTGACTGGGGTAGGTCTGGAAATGCTTTTAAAAGACACCTTTGACCAACTGATGGCACTTTTTCCTAAAACTGCCTATATTCAAATATATGCCAAAGACAGCAATGGAGGTGGTCCAATCAATTTTGTCCACAAATTGAGAAATCGAGGAAGCATGTAAATAAGTCTGTTTCAACTTACATGAGAGACCATGGAATGGGCTCCATCTACAACAATAACTTGCGTTACTACATGCAAGATATCTACAGAGGAGATGAAGTTCACTTCTCAGATGAGGGGAACAGAATTTTCATCCTGAATTTAAGACTATGTATTGGTACCTACTTGTAGTTACCTATATCAGCCACAGGACCCAAAAGCTCTTTTCAGAGCTACCCTACATCTGATCACTCACAATTATTATTTTACTCTAACTTTTTTCACTAATTTTCACCAAAGTACGCTCACTGGAGTGCTACCTGGTACGCGCACCGGACGCTAACCGTGCGAAAATTTGAAAAAAAATGGGTTTTTTTCGCACATATTGGCCTCCTCAGCCACCCTCAGAAAACCTAGGGGGTCAGGATACGTCTACCGTTCCCCCTTCTACCTATTCTCAACATTATTTGCCCTCCATCTTGTATCTCAAATCTACCGAAACACAAAATGGAGGACTCCCGTAACGCTGCCGGTTCGCGTACCGGGGCGCGCACCGGGAAGCGCTCGCTCAAAAAAGGTGGGAAAGTAATATACAGAAAAACCACTGGAGACACTTTCACCAAATATAGATTAGCTCATACTACATACCAATCCCTACCATTTTCACAAATTTGGTTGGAATTCCATTTAGCCATTTAGCCTGTAGACCTCTCTAAATACCCTGAGGTAAATTACTTCACAAAACACATCTGAAGTGTTGGAATTGGCAACCAATTAAAATGTTACTTTCATTTTCTACTTTTTTTACCTGACATTTGATTGGTTATGTACCTGAATATATATAAAGAAAGAGAGAGAAACACAGCCATTTTGACTACTACTTCCTGAACTACATTGCAAGAGCATTTTCACTGACAACTTAAACTTGTTTTTAAAAGGTAAGATGTTATTTTATAAATTTGAAAACATTTTCAGATAGTTATATACTATCCCTCTGTAAGAGTTAGACATTGAGAAAGGCTTGTTTATTATAATTATGGATTGATTTAGGTTTCTGTGGTATAATTATGAATTTACTTAGGCTTTTTCACAGGCACTTTTTAATAGTACTACTGAACGCCTGAAAAGTACCTGTCTGAACTTAAACCCAACAGTGCCCTATCTCTACTGATATATTTATTTTTTATGCAAATTTCAGCACAAAAATGGAAGGAGAACAGAACGTTTCCTTTGAAATTGTCCTAGAGATGAACAATGAGGAAATCATTGAACCCATTGACTTGGAATTCATGGATGAATCACGGGACCATGAACTTCTACAATGTGTAGAATCTGTGGATTTCTTACTTCAATATGAGGACGGTCAAATGTTGGAAGTTATGTTCAGTCAAAAAGAAGACATTTCGGACAGTCAAATGTTAGACGTTCTATTAAATTTTGAAAAAGAATCAGAAAAATAAATGTATATTTAATAATCAAAAATTGTTCGAGTCTTTAATCATTTTTATATCTAATTCATAAACTAGTACCAAATTGATTATAATGTAGATTCAGACTTATAGTATACTGTGCAACTTTATATTATCTCCAATGTGTATTTAACATCTCTTTATCATCTCCTGCCTCCATATTGTTTCTGCTTTCCTGACACACTATGGTATGAATTCCCTATTCCACAATAACTTCTGAAACAACATGCAAGATATCTACAAAGGAGACGGTGTATATCAATTTTTTGACTCTGCATTGGTACCTACATATTGCTACTTAAATAAAAAAAAAATTAAAAAAAAACAACAAAACGAACAATCAATAAACATACAATAATTAAAAAGAATATCATTCTTTTTTCCTTATAATACGCTCCCCGGACCGCTTCCCGTACCGGGCACTCCCCACGCAAAAAAAACACATTTTTTTTCTTTTCCCCCGCGGGGCCCTTTTAAAGCCTCCACATCAAACCTAGGGGGTCAGGGAGGATCTGCTATGCCCCCTTATGGTCATTTACCCCTTTGTTTTGGCCTCCTCTTGTCTTTCGATCCTACCGAGAGACAAGATGGCGGCCGCTCCGGACTGTTTAGAATGTTGACAGACACCGGAGAGCTAATCAGCTTCGCTTCGCGAAGTTCCGTTACGCGTCAGGTACGCGAACCGGGGCGCTGCCCGGAGCGCGCTTACAGATATATATATTTTTTGGAACGTTAATTTCTCAAAATCCACTGGAACACATATATTGAGACCTAGCAAAGGCACATCGGGCTACCAGTCCCTACAATTTTGCCAAGTTTCGTGGAAATCCGTTTAGCCGTTTGAGCTAAAATTGAGGCCAACCGCCCTATGGAAAATTGCATAGGAAAAACGCGTTTTGGGACCCCCCTTTTTTCTCGGCCCCCCCCTTGACGAAACCCCCCCAAATTCTCAGGGGCTGCTCAGAAACAAAATGTTCCATTTTCCTGAAAATTTCAGCCAATTCCGTCCTCAAACGCCAAAGGTATTCGACATAGAATTTTCAAAAATCCCATAGAGAAAAAATCCTAACTATATATACCTACTGGCGACCGCCAGTAGGTAATATATATATATATATATATATATATATATATATATATATATATATATATATATATATATATATATATATATATATATATGTATATATATTTATCCAAGCTTCAACAATTTCCTTTTACTCCCTCAGGAAAATAATAGCACTCACGAGTATTCTGTAGCTCAGCAGCAGTTTATTCAGGACAAACGCGTTTCGGATTTACATCCTTCGTCAGTGTCTTAATCTCTAAACAACATACTGGCGGCCATATTTTATTAAAACATCACATGCCACGTGTCTCTAGTGGGAATAAAGGACGGACTTGGCGACCCAGTGATACACATGAGCGCCATCTTAACGCAGTATATACTGTCCAACTTTACTAGATTTCACAACTGCACCCGGATTTAAAATACCATTTTGGTGCCAAGTTTGCGTCATATTTATACATCATCAAAAGAAAAACATCAATTTTAATGCAGTTCAATGGATCATAATTTAGCCGTGGATCGGCAATGCAGCCTTTTTACAAAAAAGGCTGCTGGTCCTATTTACCCACTGAAAATTATGCCGTGTATCGGCTTTGATAGTGACATGTTAAAAAAGGGTGAAATAATTGCAGGTAAAGGTTCACAAATCACATTCATATACCACAGTACTTCACTTATTCAAATGAACAGCCAACTCTTCCCCACCGTTCAACCCTTTAGGTATCTTGGTTCCCAAATCGATGATATAACGAGACTCCAATCTCCTTAATTTGAGCAAACGATCCCCACCTCTAATATCCGGTGGTAAGTAGTCCAAACAATAATACTGCAACAGGTCCCTATTGCTATTATGTTGAACTGAAAAGTGCCGTGCTACTGGGTAGCTAAAGTCTTTATTTTTAATGGCACGCATATGCTCAAGTACCCTCAGTTTTACCATATTAATTGTGCTCCCTACGTATCTCAGTCCGCAGGGACACACCAGGCAGTACACCGCAAAACTCGTTTGACAGGTCATGAATTTATTGATCTGTTTATTTTGTTTCATGCCCTCTATCTTATAGGATCTCACTCTTTTGCTTGCCACGCACGCCTTACATTTCCCGCAGGGGAAAAAACCCTTCATTTCTTTGAGGGTGTTTTGGGTTTTAGGTATGGATTTCTCTAGATGACTGGAAACCAAATTATCTTTGAGGGAACGGGCTTTCCTGAAAGTCACTAGGGGATGAATGGGAATATCTGTAGCTATCACGGCATCTGTTTTCAGTATATGCCAGTTTCTTTTCAGTATACTCCTAATAGTGTTGGATTCATTAGAAAAAGTAGTGATCATTCTAAACTTTCCTGTGTCTTTAGGGGTCTTCTCTTTTTTCTTTAACAGATCTTCTCTATTCAAACTTAGAACCTTTCTCCGGGTACTCTCTAGTAGCGTAGTCTGATAGCCTCTAGCTTGGAAACGTTTTACACTGCCTTCCAAAGCTTCATGGAGATCTTCCTCATTGGAGCAGTTTCTTTTTAGCCTCAAAAACTCCCCATAAGGGATGCTATTTTTGAGTTTTTGAGGGTGTCCACTATTCGCGTGCAGAATACTATTCCCAGCTGTGGGCTTTCTGTACAAAGAGGTATTAATTTTTCCATCCTTAACAGTTAGTTTCAAATCTAAGTAGTTTACTGTAGTTGTGCTGATTTCACCAGAAAATTGAAGATTAACAACGTTATCATTCAATAATCCAATGTACTCCTCTGCCTCGGCCTCAGTCCCATCCCAGATTAAAAACAGATCATCGATGTATCTGTACCAGGCCACTGTCTTGTTGGTCCAATTCTGGTTCACCTTTGCCCAGGCCACCTGCTCCTCCCACCAGCCCACGAACAAGTTCGCATAGCTGGGGGCGAAGCAGGTACCCATCGCGGTCCCCGATGTTTGTCTAAACAATTCCCCATTAAAGGTAAATATATTATTGTGCAGACAAAATCCTATAAATTCCAACAACATAGAATTGTGAGTGGCAAATCTCAAAGATTTCTTATCCAGGAAATATTTTATGGCTTTCAGGCCCATGGTGTGATTAATGCAGGTATACAAACTTGTTATATCGAGTACCACCATACAATAAGTTGGTTGCCAGGTGATTTGTTCAATATGATTAATAAAGTCGGTGGTATCTCGTATATACGATTTTAGTTTCATTACAGCATCAAACAGAAAATAGTCAAGGAATTTGGACAGATTTTCAGTAAGACTGCCCAATGAGGACACTATCGGTCTGCCCGGTGGTTCCCTCTCATTTTTGTGAATCTTGGGTAGGTGGTAGAAGGTAGGAAGGGTAGGTTCAGGGGTGTTTAAAAACAGATACTCATCACCATCCAACATCTGTTTGTCGTGCCAAAATTTAATCAAAACATGAAACACTCGGATGCTTTCTTGGTAAGTCAGTTGTGTACAGATCTCATAACAATTTGAGTTTTTCAATTGTCTGTACGCTTCTGCTTCATAATATTTACGTGTCAAAAGAACTATATTTCCTCCCTTGTCTGAGGGTTTAAATATAGTATTCTTGTCTTCTTTCAAGGCCTTTAATGCTTTCTTTTGATCTACATTAAGATTTTCATTTTTATAATTTTTAGTCGATTTAGATGTCATCTTTAATTTCAGTAGATCCTTTGTAACTGCTTCTGTGAAAGTATCGATAGCATCATGTGGCATTAAAGGAAAAAATTGGGAAGGTGATTTCAGTCCACTCGTAGGTGCATCTTGATCTATTCCCACAGTTCTTATCCTCTGACTCAAAGTTTCCTCAGTGTCTGATAGAGTTGGATCCTCGTCTTTACGTAAGTTTTCCAGGATTTCCAAAGTCATTAAGTCATTTATTTGCAACAGGTCCATGTCTTGTTTCTGTGATTTTAAACGTTTTGCTTCCTTTGTAGTGGGTCGCAGTTTGAAAAATTTGTGAAGTTTTAGTCCACGAGTGAATTTAAATAGATCTATTTTGGTCTGTGTGAACTCGAAACTTGTTTGAGGGCAGAAAGTTAACCCTAACTTCAGAACTGATGCTTCTGTATGTGTCAGCACTTTGTCAGTTAGGTTAACGATGGTTAAGTTATCGTCAGTTACTACCATCGATTGCCTCTCCGGCTTCTTGTCACTCTGGTCGTGGGTTGGGGGGTTTTTCCTCGACCCCTTCCTCTTCCTGCCCCCTCGCCTTGTTCTTCTTGTTTTTCTGGGGGTCTGGTTTTTCCCCCTCGCAGCCATGTCTGTTACATTAATTGAAATTCCTGCTGAAAAGGAGTTTCCTCAACATTTGATGGAATCCTTGGTATCCCATCTCCTGACTGGTCTGCATCAGTCAACTCCGATTCGGAGGTTTCCACTCGTGTTATTCCTCTGGTCGGGGCATTTTTGTTCTTTGCCATTTCTTTGCGGGGTTGGTCATATTTTTTAGAGAATGTGAGAATACGACCCAGAGCGTAATCCCTCTCATCGCGGTCGAATTTTTCCTCTTTGCGTTGGCGAATTTTCATTTCATATTTCGCTAGTCTATTTTTCATCCCATCTCTTAGTTTTTCCATTGTTGTTGCATCGGTATTTTTCTTCAATTGCTCCTCAAGAAGTTCAATCTCTTTTAGAGCTGCCTCCCGATTACTCCAGGCAAACTCAACCAAAATTTGTAACATTCCTTTGCAGGACGCTGCCGTGTGGTTTGCCCATGCTTCTAGGAGTTTTGGGTCTGGGTTCTGGTACGCCGGGACCGTGTAGATTCTCAACCCCCTAGGGACTCTAGATGCCTCTATGTAATTTTGTAAGGAGGTGGCCTCCCACCACTTACGCACCTCGCGTTCACATAGTTTCTCCAGTTTGTTGAATTGTGTCACTAAATCCTTAGAAACATTATCTGCAATATTCGCCTTCACATTCGTGCGGTCTGTTGCACCTTTTTTCTTTTTGAACATATTGGCAGCCGCCTCATTTCTTTCGTTTTCACTGTACATCATTAGTGCATTTTTTATTTATTCGGCACGTTCTCTCCGAGCCCGGAGGACGTGACCGGTTTCCAAACAACTGCTGCGAGGCTAGAAACTCTCGACACACCCTATTACTGGATTCATTCAGGGATTAAAGCATACCATACGGCTTACCGTACTTTTTTGCGGTTCGCCCTGGTCGTCTCTGTGTTCGTTTCCACCGAACAGATTCAGTCCTTCCCTGGATCCAGATTCGGGCGGTGCCTCCGCTGTTAACATCCAGCTCCTCCAAACGCCATAGGCGGGGCACTGCGTGGTCGGGTGCAAAGAACGCGGTGGCGTCCCGCGATATAAATCCAAGCTTCAACAATTTCCTTTTACTCCCTCAGGAAAATAATAGCACTCACGAGTATTCTGTAGCTCAGCAGCAGTTTATTCAGGACAAACGCATTTCGGATTTACATCCTTCGTCAGTGTCTTAATCTCTAAACAACATACTGGCGGCCATATTTTATTAAAACATCACATGCCACGTGTCTCTAGTGGGAATAAAGGACGGACTTGGCGACCCAGTGATACACATGAGCGCCATCTTAACGCAGTATATACTGTCCAACTTTACTAGATTTCACAACTGCACCCGGATTTAAAATACCATTTTGGTGCCAAGTTTGCGTCATATTTATACATCATCAAAAGAAAAACATCAATTTTAATGCAGTTCAATGGATCATAATTTAGCCGTGGATTGGCAATGCAGCCTTTTTACAAAAAAGGCTGCTGGTCCTATTTACCCACTGAAAATTATGCCGTGTATCGGCTTTGATAGTGACATGTTAAAAAAGGGCGAAATAATTGCAGGTAAAGGTTCACAAATCACATTCATATACCACAGTACTTCACTTATTCAAATGAACAGCCAACTCTTCCCCACCGTTCAACCCTTTAGGTATCTTGGTTCCCAAATCGATGATATAACGAGACTCCAATCTCCTTAATTTGAGCAAACGATCCCCACCTCTAATATCCGGTGGTAAGTAGTCCAAACAATAATACTGCAACAGGTCCCTATTGCTATTATGTTGAACTGAAAAGTGCCGTGCTACTGGGTAGCTAAAGTCTTTATTTTTAATGGCACGCATATGCTCAAGTACCCTCAGTTTTACCATATTAATTGTGCTCCCTACGTATCTCAGTCCGCAGGGACACACCAGGCAGTACACCGCAAAACTCGTTTGACAGGTCATGAATTTATTGATCTGTTTATTTTGTTTCATGCCCTCTATCTTATAGGATCTCACTCTTTTGCTTGCCACGCACGCCTTACATTTCCCGCAGGGGAAAAAACCCTTCATTTCTTTGAGGGTGTTTTGGGTTTTAGGTATGGATTTCTCTAGATGACTGGAAACCAAATTATCTTTGAGGGAACGGGCTTTCCTGAAAGTCACTAGGGGATGAATGGGAATATCTGTAGCTATCACGGCATCTGTTTTCAGTATATGCCAGTTTCTTTTCAGTATACTCCTAATAGTGTTGGATTCATTAGAAAAAGTAGTGATCATTCTAAACTTTCCTGTGTCTTTAGGGGTCTTCTCTTTTTTCTTTAACAGATCTTCTCTATTCAAACTTAGAACCTTTCTCCGGGTACTCTCTAGTAGCGTAGTCTGATAGCCTCTAGCTTGGAAACGTTTTACACTGCCTTCCAAAGCTTCATGGAGATCTATATATATATATATATATTTTCAATAGCATCCAAGTTTTAACGCACTCTCAGAAGCCAGGGTTGTACACAGTGTTGATTTATTGCTGTTACGCATTTCGGAAGCCTTTGCTCCCTTGCTCACACAACAATACATCTGCTCTCCACCAGTTACATACACAATGCACATTTCATTTTGGCTGACATCTTTGAGTGTGTCCATTTCACATTATTTCTTTTCTCATGATGTCTTACTTTTCTTAGAAGAAAATCCTAATCCTTCTCTAAGTTAAGTACAATTATTATTTGTCGCTCTCATTCCTTCGCCACAGTGGCTGAATGCGCTAGTATGTTTCGTTACCCCTATTCTTTCGCCAAGTGGCTTCATAAGGGTCCAATGTCTCTGGGGAGTGCTGATAAAAACATTAAGTGAAACAAACGTGAACTAAAGTGAATAAATCATTACATTACTGGGTGACGTGATCTTCTACTCTATCTTGTCATGAGTTCTTCCAGGTGACAGGTTTGATTGCTCGTGAAGTGCACGTGATATCTACTCTGAGCTCCTTTATTCTACCTGTTAGAGTAAAACAAACGTATAATTACAAATGCGCTACCATCACAGTTAAAAACATATATACATTTTCAAGCATTTCTTATTACCATTAGATGAGAAACTCTTGAACATGATAGCCCTAAGTCATTTCAATTACCAATGAGTCACATATTCATAGTACTTTTCAATTGATACAGTATTTCCCACTTGATGAAATATTATTGTTTTCAGCTTCAGGAATCATACAGGTGTACTGCTAGCTCTTCGTGGTCATTATGCCCATTAGGCTGTCTCGTTTCTAATTCTAGGATCCATTTGGATTCCTTCTTTCTCAGCTGCAGCTCTCTGTTGCCTCCTCCCGGGTTCAGGTTCAGGTTCTATTGCAAAGTATGTTAATAAATTGCAATTGGATTTATGATATTGGGCAAAGTGTCTTGAAACAGGGTATTGGGAGTCCCTGTTAGTGATTGCCCTCAGGTGCTGCATAACTCTATTCTTAGCAATTACTGTTGTGCTGCCTACATACCTCTTTTGACAGGGACACTCAAGTACATATACTACATTTGTTGAGCTACATGTCAGAAATTGACCAATAGTCTTTCTCTTGTTCGTTCCATGAGGGATCTCAAAATCCTTTCGCATCAAACTGTACCTGCAGGCTCTACAGTGCCCGCACGGGAAAAATCCTACAAGGTTATGTTGGTTCCTATCCTTGTAGTCTGTGATATCTCCCTTCGTGATTATGTCCCTCAAGCTCCGACTTTTTCTGTATGTAATTGCTGGTCTTGTACTCAGTTTAGGGCCAACAATGGGGTCGCTTTTCAAAATATTCCAATTCCTTGAAATTATTTTCTTCACATTATGGGACCCCCTGTTATAAGTTAGGATTACTCTGGTGGTATCATTCTCCTTATCCTTACATTCCTTTGGTGTCAAAGTACTCTCTCTTGTTATACTTTCCATTTTAGATAAGGCCCTATCTAGGACCCATTTAGGGTAGCCCCTTTCCCTAAATCTCTGTATCATGGTGTTGCTCTCTTGTCTGTACTCTTCTGTATTAGAGCAGTTTCTCCTTGCTCTTAGAAGCTCCCCATATGGAATGCTCCATTTTAGGGTATCTGGGTGGCTGCTAAGAGCATGGAGGACACTGTTGCCTGCAGTTTCCTTCCTGAACAATTTAGTTGCCAATCGGTCTCCTTCCGCCCTGACCTCAACATCTAAATATTCAACCTTATATCTGTCCTTATGGTGAGTCAACTTTATGTTATAGTTGTTAGCATTGAGTTGTTCCACAAAGTTTTCAGCTTCCACATCACTCCCACTCCATACCACAAACAGGTCATCTATGTACCTAAGCCATACTTTGACTTTTTTAAATACCTGCATGTATTGGGGGTCTGTTTGGATTTCCTCTTCCCATCTTCCTAGGAACAAGTTCGCGAAACTCGGCGCGAAGCTCGTACCCATACAAGTACCCGTGGTCTGCTTGTACAGCTCACCATTGAACATAAACACATTGTTCTCTAGGCATATTCTTATCATGTCCCCTATCATTCTCGTGTGCTCTAGGTACATTATATTACGCTCATTTAAATAGTGCATGCATGCATCAATGCCATGTTTGTGTTCAATTATGGTGTACAATGCGTTCACATCCATTGTCATCAATAGATATTCTGGTTTCCAGTCTATGTTGTTAACTTTTTTTAGGAAATCTTGAGTGTCCTTTACATACGACGGGAGCTTTCCTACATATTCCTGCAGAAAATGTTCGACGTATTTGGAGACATTTTCGTAGACACTTCCTATAGATGACACTATAGGTCTCCCTGGCGGTGCTAGTGGGTTCTTATGGATCTTCGGGAGAAAATAGATTATCGGAAGTTTTGGATAATCTTTCTTTAGGAACACATATTCCTCCCATGATAAGAGGCCATCCTCCTGCCATTTGGCTAGCTTTGACCACATTGTCAAGATGTTGTTTCTATACACTCCACCATTACTCTTACAGTAGAATGTTTCATTCTCCAATTGCCTCATGGCCTCTTTAATGTACATATCTCTGTCTTGTATGACCACATTCCCCCCCTTATCAGCTGGGTGTATTGTAATTGAGGAATCAGTCGCTAGGGATTCAATCGCTTTTCGTTGTTTAAAGTTTAAGTTAAAACCTCCTTCCTTTTCTCTAGAATAGTGTTTGTATTTCAATAATGACTTAGTTGTAACGTCATGAAACGTGTCTACATTGTCATGAGGGAGATTTGGATAAAACACAGATTTAGGTTTAAAACCCGTCAGGGCAGCTCTATCTGTGGTCATATTCCATGTCTCCATGTCCTCATTATGGCCAGATATATCAATACTATCTCCTTCCCTAAGTAGACTATGTGCTACTTGGATAGCATTAGCATCGCCTACTTCTAAAAAGGGCTGACTAGGAGCAGTAGGTTCTTGTGCAATAAGTATTCGGGTATCTGGTCTTAGTGCATGCCATTTCTTCAGTTTTAACTTTCTTATAAAGCGAAAAATGTCTATTCTAGTCTCGCTGTAGTTGAATATTTCTGTTGGGCAGAACGAGAGTCCTAGGCTCAAGGTATTTTTTTCTATGTTAGTTAAATCTCTACTTGATAAATTCACTATTGTTTTATTTACCATATCATTGTCCTCCATTATTGATTGCGCTTTTTGTAGCCCCCAAATCTGGTTCCCACTGGCTCGCGTTCCACTCCTTTTCCTTTTCCTTTGTTTCCTTCTTTTTCTCCGCTGCTTGCTTCATCCGTCCCTCTTCCTGCTCCTCTTGCTTTTCCCCGTGGCCTCCCTCTGGTGCCTCTTCCTCTCTGTGCTGGAGGAGGTGAGAATCTTCCCGACTGCTGCCCCCTCTTCAGCGCTCGGAATTCGTCTAAATACGTTGGTTTAGATGTTATTATTTCCATTTCAGCAATTGTGCTGGTACTATGTATGGAGCCATCTGTGTCTGACCCTTCTATGGTTTCTATATCCGGTTCTTTCCCTTGGGTTTGAGGGGTTCGGCTTGCTGGAGTAGATTGTTTTATGTCGTACATATGGTCATACTTCCTGCTATATGTGAGGATGTGACCGGAGTCATAGTCGTTGCAATCTCTGTGCAGTTTCCTTTGTTTCCTTATCTTTATGTCATCCTCATGTTGGATCAGTCTGGCTCTCATGTCATCCTTGTACTTTTTTATACTTGTTGGATCATTCTCATTTTTTAGTTCCTCCTCAATATCCAGTATTTCTTTCAATATTCTCTCTCTATCCTCCCAGGCATATTTCACCAGTATACAGAGCATAGTTCTAGAGCTATTTGTTGAATTCTCAAACCACTCCTCAAGCATGCGTGGGTTAGGGGATTCGTGTGAGGGCGTGATGTATATTCTCAATCCTCTAGGGACCAAATTTTTGTCCACATAGTCTTGTAGGGATACTGCCTCCCACCATTTGGACGTTTCATTCTTTTTTAGTTTTTCATATTTTCTCAATTTTCCAATTAATGTGGTTTCCACTTGCTTCTGGGCCCCAGTTTGTTGTCCTTTACCGGGCGCTCTTGCCAACAATGTCTGAGCAGCAAGTCTGCGTTGTGTGTCCTCTTCCATTATTCTTTAGTTGTATTCGTATTTACAGTTCTTTAGGCTTATCAGTAAGTTTCTTCTACGGAGCTTGAAATAGGTTTACCAGGTGCTAAGGTTACATCACACTAGCACCTTGGTTGTGTGTTCACGTTTCACAGTCTGATTTCAATTTTCTATATATGCACTGTGTACGTTCCTGCTTCCCCCCTTAGATAGGAGTTCCAGATGCCCTCGTAACTTTTTAGTTGCTCTTTCCCCGCCGAGTCACGCACATTTAAAAGTTCTCTTTAAATGCGCCCCTCCTGGGCTTTTCTACTTTCTCTCACTGTTTAAGTGACTTTAAGCCCCGAGGTCCACTGCTCCTTTTTACACGCCCCCGGACACCCGTCGGCTCCTTGAGAGCGACAAATAATAATTGTACTTAACTTAGAGAAGGATTAGGATTTTCTTGTAAGAAAAGTAAGACATCATGAGAAAAGAAATAATGTGAAATGGACACACTCAAAGATGTCAGCCAAAATGAAATGTGCAGTCCTGTTTCTATAGCCAGCACGAATTGTGTATGTAACTGGTGGAGAGCAGATGTATTGTTGTGTGAGCAAGGGAGCAAAGGCTTCCGAAACGCGTAACAGCAATAAAGCAACACTGTGTACAACCCTGGCTTCTGAGAGTGCGTTAAAACTTGGATGCTATTGAAAATTGGATATCTGGCGGGACTCTGCCAGCACGACGCACCACCAGACTACGGGCGGTTCCCCCTGAAATGAGCCGCGGAGAGTGTAAGCATATATATATATGAGGGGTTTTGTCAAGGGGGGGCCGAGAAAAAAGGGGGGTCCCAAAACGTGTTTTTCCCATGCAATTTTCCATAGGGCGGTTGGCCTCACTTTTAGCCTGAACGGCTGAATGGATTTACACCAAACTTGGCAAAATTGTAGGGACTGGTAGCCCGATGTGCCTTTGCTATGTCTCAAGATATAGGCTCCAGTGGTTTTTACGAAAATTAACTTTGAAAAATATATATTGGGCTACATTGGGCTATATATATGTTGGAGCCCAAATGTAGCCCAATGTAGCCCAATGTAGCTCAATGTAGCCCAAAGATGGCCACCAGAGACAAAAAAAACAAATGTAGCCCAAATATCAGCCAGATGTAGCCCAACTATAGCCCAATGACAGAATGTCCCAGAGTGTTCTAAAGAACAACTAGAGTGCTAACAGTCCTACTTATTACAAAGGTATGGCACACCTGAAGCCATCTTGATTGGAATAAAGTGGTAACTCTTAAAACATTTAATTTAAAAAGGAACAAAATGAGGGGGTTCATTTTGCCATAGAAAGTATGATTAGCGAATATATGACGAAATCCCGCATACCATCAGTCCGCAAAAAAAATCCCGCATGTACTATTAGGCCGCAAATTAAAATAACGAAAACTTTTAGAACGAATATGCCTTTAGCATACACTAAACAACTAAACTACCCTAAACCCTAAAACACTACCCCCAGCATGACCCTACACTACACAAATAGTACAACACTACCCTAAACCCTAAAACACTACCCCCAGCATGACCCTACACTACACAAACACTACAACACTACCCTAAACCCTAAAACACTACCCCCAGCATGACCCTACACTACGCAAACACTACAACACTACCCAAAACCCTAAAACACTACACCCCAGCATGACCCTTCACTACGCAAACACTACAACACAACCCTAAACCCTAAAACACTACCCCCAGCATGACCATACACTACGCAAACACTACAACACTACCCTAAACCCTAAAACACTACCCCCAGCATGACCCTACACTACACAAACACTACAACACTACCCAAAACCCTAAAACACTACACCCCAGCATGACCCTACACTATGCAAACACTACAACACTACCCTAAACCCTAAAACACTACCCCCAGCATGACCCTACACTACGCAAACACTACAACACTACCCAAAACCCTAAAACACTACACCCCAGCATGACCCTACACTACGCAAACACTACAACACTACCCTAAACCCTAAAACACTACCCCCAGCATGACCCTACACTACGCAAACACTACAACACTACCCTAAACCCTAAAACACTACCCCCAGCATGACCCTACACTATGCAAACATTACAACACTACCCTAAACCCTAAAACACTACCCCCAGCATGACCCTACACTACGCAAACACTACAACACTACCCAAAACCCTAAAACACTACCCTCAGCATGACCCTACACTACGCAAACACTACAACACTACCCAAAACCCTAAAACACTACCCCCAGCATGACCCTACACTACGCAAACACTACAACACTACCCAAAACCCTAAAACACTACCCCCCAGCATGACCCTACACTACGCAAACACTACAACACTACCCAAAACCCTAAAACACTACCCCCAGCATGACCCTACACTACGCAAACACTACAACACTACCCAAAACCCTAAAATACTACCCCCAGCATGACCCTACACTACGCAAACACTACAACACTACCCAAAACCCTAAAACACTACACCCCAGCATGACCCTACACTACGCAAACACTACAACACTACCCAAAACCCTAAAACACTACACCCCAGCATGACCCTACACTACGCAAACACTACAACACTACCCAAAACCCTAAAACACTACCCCCAGCATGACCCTACACTACGCAAACACTACAACACTACCCTAAACCCTAAAATACTACACCCCAGCATGACCCTACACTACGCAAACACTACAACACTACCAAAACCCTAAAACACTACCCCCAGCATGACCCTACACTACGCAAACACTACAACACTATCCTAAACCCTAAAACACTACGCCCAGCATGACCCTACACTACGCAAACACTACAACACTACCCTAAACCCTAAAACACTACCCCCAGCATGACCCTACACTACGCAAACACTACAACACAACCCTAAACCCTAAAACACTACCCCCAGCATGACCCTACACTACGCAAACACTACAACACTACCCTAAACCCTAAAACACTACCCCCAGCATGACCCTACACTACGCAAACACTACAACACAACCCAAAACCCTAAAACACTACCCCCAGCATGACCCTACACTACGCAAACACTACAACACTACCCAAAACCCTAAAACACTACCCCCCAGCATGACCCTACACTACGCAAACACTACAACACTACCCAAAACCCTAAAACACTACCCCCAGCATGACCCTACACTACGCAAACACTACAACACTACCCAAAACCCTAAAATACTACCCCCAGCATGACCCTACACTACGCAAACACTACAACACTACCCAAAACCCTAAAACACTACACCCCAGCATGACCCTACACTACGCAAACACTACAACACTACCCAAAACCCTAAAACACTACACCCCAGCATGACCCTACACTACGCAAACACTACAACACTACCCAAAACCCTAAAACACTACCCCCAGCATGACCCTACACTACGCAAACACTACAACACTACCCTAAACCCTAAAATACTACACCCCAGCATGACCCTACACTACGCAAACACTACAACACTACCCAAAACCCTAAAACACTACCCCCAGCATGACCCTACACTACGCAAACACTACAACACTATCCTAAACCCTAAAACACTATGCCCAGCATGACCCTACACTACGCAAACACTACAACACTACCCTAAACCCTAAAACACTACCCCCAGCATGACCCTACACTACGCAAACACTACAACACAACCCTAAACCCTAAAACACTACCCCCAGCATGACCCTACACTACGCAAACACTACAACACTACCCTAAACCCTAAAACACTACCCCCAGCATGACCCTACACTACGCAAACACTACAACACAACCCTAAACCCTAAAACACTACCCCCAGCATGACCCTACACTAAACAACCACCACAACTCTACACTACACTAACACAACACTACACTACACAACACTACACTACACAATCACTAACCCACGAAAAAATTAACACAAACCCACTTACCTCTCTCGTCATCGTGGTTTTCACAACGCAAATGCATTTACCATACATGCCTTTAAAACGTAATTCTTTGTAAAGGCATGCGCGATAAATGCACATGCGTTTTGAAAAAATGCGGGATAATGGTATGCGAGGTCAATGACCTTGCGGGATAATGGTATGCGGACTGAAAGTCTGCGGGATAAAAAATGCGGGAAAATGGCTGCAAACCATGATTAGCAGCAGACTTCCCTGGTGAGCACTAGCTTTACTACAATGATCTAATGAGCAACTAGAGTGCTAACATTCAGAATTTATGGCAAATGTGTGACACATCTGAATGCCTTCTTGATAGAACCAAAGTAAACAAGCATTGAAAATGCAATAGATCTCGCCCTCGTTTAAGTTAAAGCCATTCTGTTTGTAATGAGGTGGCTTTTTAGCTTTGCTTTTATTAGTGTTTTTAAAACTTTCATGTAAATAACATGCATATGTATGCATATATGTATATGTATGCATGCATTTATATTTATATAGATATGCAGATTATATATGTTTATATATGTATATTACCTACTGGCGATAGCCAGTGGGTATATATAGTTAGGATTTTTTCTCTATGGGATTTCTGAAAATTCTATGTCTAATAACTTTGGCGTTTGTGGACGGAATTGGCTGAAATTTTCAGGAAAATGGCACATTTTTTGTCTGAGCAGCCCCTGAACATTTGGGGGGGTTTCGTCAAGGGGGGGCCGAGAAAAAAGGGGGGTCCCAAAACACGTTTTTCCCATTCATTTTTCCATAGGGCGGTTGGACTCACTTTTAGCTCGAACGGCTGAATAGATTTACATGAAACTTGGCAAAATTGTAGATATGGTTTGCCCGACGTGCCTTTGCTATGTCTCAATATATGTGCTCCAGTGGATTTTGAGAAAATAACGTTTAAAAAAATATATATATCTGTGACAGCGCTCCAGTTAGCGCCCCGGTTCGCGTACCTGACGCGTAACGGAACTTCGCGAAGCAAAGCTGATTGGCTCTCCGGTGTCTGTCAACATTCTAAACAGTCCGGAGCGGCCGCCATCTTGTCTCTCGGTACGATCGAGAGACAAGATGTGGTGAAAAACGAAGGGGGAAATGAAGGAAAGGGGGCAAGGTAGACCACTCCTGACCCCCTAGGATTGATGAGGGGGATATGAAAGTGCCCCGCGTGGCAAAAAATAAAAAAAAATGTATTGCGATTTTACGCCGTAGAGGCGCGTCCCGGTACGCGAACCGGGCAGCTCACCGGGCAGCTATCCAGGCAGCTAACCGGCAGCGTAGCTGTCAACATTGTAAACAGTCCGGAGCGGCCGCCATCTTGTCTCTCGGTAGGTTCGAGAGACAAGATGTGGTGAAAAAAGAAGGGGGAAATGAAGGAAAGGGGGCAAGGTAAACCCCTCCTGACCCCCTAGGATTGATGAGGGGGATATTAAAGTCCCCCGCAATTTTTCGCGGTAGAGGCGCTTCCCGGTACGCGAACCGGGCAGCTAACCGGCAGCGTAACGGGAGTCCGCCATCTTGTGTTTTTGGAGCGTCCGGTTCGCGTACCGGGTAGCGTCCCGGTAAGCGTAACAAGGGGAAAACCAAGAGAAACAGTAAAAAAAAAATTAAGGGAATAGATTTCCAGCAAACTTGGCAAAATTGTAGGGACTGTTTGTTTGATGTGCCTTTGCAAGGCCTCAAGATATGTGCACGTGTGGATTTTGTCTAATTAAGGTTAAAAAAAATATATATATCTGTAAGCGTGCTCCGGCACGCTTACGTTACGGGTTTTGTTTGCGCTGCAGAGCCGATACGTCACGGTTATGCGACGCGTCATGAGGCGTCTCACGTGGCTACGTGATACGTCACGTAATAAAGAATATATTTTACAGCTATAGATATTAGCTTTTAAAAAACCAATGAAATTCACTGAAAAAACCATAGGTTATAGACCATATATAGTTAGGAATTTGCATTTACAAAACCTTGAAAATTCACTGAAAAAACCATAGGTTAGAGACCATATATAGTTAGCTGGACATTTTATTGACATAAAACCAATGAAATTCCATATATAGTTAGTTGCACTAACTATATATCGCGCACCCGCAATCCACTGCTGAAAATGTCACATATTACATCATTCATGACATGGTCAGTGACATCACTGATGACATCACTGATGACATCGCAAATGACATCACTGATGACATCACTGATGACATCTCAAATGACATCACTGATGACATCATGACACACCAATACCAGTTACTACATACGCACTCACTGATTCCTACGTCTACACACACATTCACTCATTCACCCATACAATCACTCATACATACAGTCACTCATTATTACAACACTATCATATGCACTCATACACCTATGCAGACACTCACACACTGCCACTCATCCATGGAGTTACTCACACACCTAGTCAGTCCTGTAAAGAATCAATCACACTTCCATTTCCTCATCTATACAGTTAAACACAGAACACCATACTTCAGTGACATCACTGATGACATCACTGATGACATCTCAAATGACATCACTGATGACATCTCAAATGACATCACTGATGACATCATGACACACCAATACCAGTTACTACATACGCACTCACTGATTCCTACGTCTACACACACATTCACTCATTCACCCATACAATCACTCATACATACAGTCACTCATTATTACAACACTATCATATGCACTCATACACCTAGTCAGTCCTGTGAAGAATCAATCACACTTCGATTTCCTCATCTATACAGTTAAACACAGAACACCATACTTTTCACACATATACTAACACATACTTACTCTCTTATACAATCACTGATACAAGTACACATTGATATGCACAGAGTCACACACCTCCCAGCCAGCCACACACACACTCAGTCTTCCATACATCCACTCATTCTTCAATATGTAAAACATATTTAAACTTTACAAAAACACACAGACACTAGATGATGTCATCAGTGATGTCATCAGTGATGTCATTTGAGATGTCATCAGTGATGTCATCAGTGATGTCACTGACCATGTCATGAATGATGTAATATGTGACATCATCAGCAGTGGATTGCGGGTGCGCGATATATAGTTAGTGCAACTAACTATATATGGAATTTCATTGGTTTTATGTCAATAAAATGTCCAGCTAACTATATATGGTCTCTAACCTATGGTTTTTTCAGTGAATATATATATATTACCTACTGGCGGTAGCCAGTAGGTATATATAGTTAGGATTTTTTCTCTATGGGTTTTTTGAAAATTCTATGTCTAATAACTTTGGCGTTTGTGGACGGAATTGGCTGACATTTTCAGGAAAATGGCACATTTTGTTTCTGAGCAGCCCCTGAAAATTTTGGGGGGGTTTGTCAAGGGGGGGGCCGAGAAAAAAGGGGGGTCCCAAAACGCGTTTTTCCCATGTTAATTTCCATAGGGCGGTTGGCCTCACTTTTAGCCCGAACGGCTGAATGGATTTGCACGAAACTTGGCAAAATTGTAGGGACTGGTAGCCCGATGTGCCTTTTGTAGGTCTCAATATATGTGCTTCAGTGGATTTTGAGAAATTAATGTTCAAAAAAAGATATATATCTGTAACAGCGGACTGGGCAGCGCTCCGCTACGCGTACTTTTCGCGCAACGGAGCTTTGTGAAGCGAAGCTGATTGGTTCTCCGGCGTCTGTCAACATTCCAAACAGTCCGTAGCGGCCGCCATCTTGTCTCTCGGTAGGATCGAGAGACAAGAGGAGGCCAAAGCGAAGGGGCAAATGACCATAAGGGGGCATAGTACATTGTCGCTCACCCCCTAGGTTTGATGTGGAGGTTTTAAAAGGGCCCCGCGGGGCAAAAAAAAATAAAAATAATAATAATCGAACAGCTGAATGGATTTGCACGAAACTTGGCAAAATTGTAGGGACTGGTAGCCCGATGTGCCTTTGCTAGATCTCAATATATGTGCTCCAGTGGATTTTGAGAAATTAACGTTCAAAAAAAGGTATATATCTGTAACAGCGCACCGCTTCGCGTACTTTTCGCGTTACGGAGCTTTGCGAAGCGAAGCTGATTGGCTCTCCGGTGTCTGTAAACATTCCAAACAGTCCGTAGCGGCCGCCATCTTGTCTCTCGGTAGGATCGAACAGCTGAATGGATTTGCACGAAACTTGGCAAAATTGTAGGGACTGGTAGCCCGATGTGCCTTTGCTAGGTCTCAATATATGTGCTTCAGTGCATTTTGAGAAATTAACGTTCAGAAACAAGATATATATCTGTAACAGCGCTCCGCTTCGCGGAGATAAAATTATATGTGTATTACCTAGCTGTTGCTAACACCAGTTAGCGACGGCTAGTAGAAGATAGCGACCATCTTGGGCCCCACTTTGCATGTGAGTGATATTTATCACTAATGACATGCAAAGTGGGCATGCCAAGATGTTAGCGACTGGAAACAGGAAATCTCCTATTATCAACTTTTGGAAATATTCGAGATAAGCGCGAATATCTCCAAAAGCTACCACCTGCCCTGAGCAGTTCTTAGCCATGTTATCCAATGGGAGGAGGATAACATGGCTAAGAGCATTAGCTCGGTAATGCATGAATATCGCTGAGTTTTCAGCGATATTAATGCATTGCGGTCGTTTTTTATCATATTTCCGATAAACCTTGATAATAGCAAGGTTAATCTGCGATAATTTCTGACGGTAAAAAAATCGTTGCTAAGCATCGTTAGGGATAAATATCGCTTAACTTTGGTAATATGCCCCAACGTCTGTTAACGTTCGATTCGAAGGAAATCAGGAAGTGTTGAAAAACATTGTCTGCGCCATCTTGTCTTTTTTCAAATGCCACACTTTTGTCGTGCACGGCAGCCATTTTAGATGCCTTGACCAGACCCACTCTGTGCACGCTGTCGATCCTTAGCATGGCTCCCCACCCTCGCAAGCATCTCCCCCAGGCAGTGGTCACCCCCGCTCTCTGTCTTATGCATGGGTAATAAACCTCCCCCCATCTGCGCTGCTCTTCCCTGAGAATCACACCCTGTGCCCGCCCGACACCTCCCTTTCGCCCTATTCACTACCGCACCCTCTGACACTCCTTTTCCTCTGTGTCCGATTGCCCAGGCTGGTCCTAGGGTATCAGCTAGCCCTGCAGATGTAGTTTATGGCCACAGCTGTAAAGAATCACCCCTCTTCAAAGGAGTTGTAGTAGATCAAGGCCCACACTCGATGAGATCCGTCACAGCAGAAGCGTTGCTATTATCTGAAAACCATCCTGTATTGTGATTGGGGAGGGGACCGAGCCTGAAGCGGAAGATTCCAGGGATGACTCTTTGTACATCAAAGTTTTTACAATTATGTGTCACATTAAAAATATATAGCACTCCGACAAAGTAGTAAGATTATAAAACTTTAATAATTTATAAATATATACAAGAAAACAAAAATAGTAATAACATATAAACATTTTTAGGGAAAAACAACGAAGTAGCGGTCGGCTGTGCGAATAGTCCCAACGCAGCACAACGTCCAGATTTCCGGCGTGGGGCGTCGCGGGGGGTGGGTCATCAGTAGCAAACTGTTGTGCGAATAGTTCCAAGGCAGCAGAACGTGCTGAAATCTAGATGACACGAAAGTGATGTCTAGTAAGTTGCCACCCAGCAAATAACGGCATGGGGCGTCGCGGGGGGTGGGTCATCAGTAGCAAACTGTTGCGCGAATAGTTCCAAGGCAGCAGAACGATGGCACCAAGGTGATGTCCAGTAAGTTGCCGCACTGGTTTTGGTATCCTACAATGCTGCTCCGAATAACGGCGTGGGGCGCCCCGGGGGAGGCGGCGTGAACGGGCCTCTCCAGGTGGAGTGTCATCTGTTGTAGTGGGGCGCCCCTTTACCGTTTCAGTTGCCATTCCGTCCGTTTTTGGTCCACTGTGTCAAAAGCCGCAATTCAGCTGAGTTGCGCCCACTCTTGCGGTGCAGCGATAGGCGGCTGTCACAGGACTCTCAAAATGGCGGCAGGCTGTTTCCTTTTTGGGCCTGGTCCACTGAAATGGCCCTGGGACACCTTGGAAATCGGACGCTTGTCTGCTAGGTCTTGGACCCCATTCTCGAAAGCGTCCCCTCCGCCTTGAGAATTCATCAAAAGTTTTGGGGGCTCCGACTCCTGCAGGCTTCTGGTGGGGAGCGGCTGCCATGATTGCTCGCGGAATGACCACGACGGAGCTACGAGATGGTGGTGCTTTCATGCTGACGCCAGCTTCAGTCTGAAACATCCAGAAACAAGGTGGGGCTTTCATCGTTTGGGAAAAAAAAAAAGTTTTCATCCAATGAAAAGTGTTGTTTTTAGGTCACATGATCAAGCCTTCCATCATTAGGAAACCAAAAGTAAAATGAACCAATGAAAAGTTTTATAAACAAGTCACATGACCTGTTATGCGGCATAGGGTGTAAAATGCGGAGAAAATACGTTGGCACGTGAGGCGGCGTCAGTAGCGGACCGATGTGCGAATAGGCCGAAGGCAACACAACGCGCCAAGATCCGGATGGCACCGAGGTGGTGTCCAGCAAGTTGCAGCACTGGTGTGGCCATCCTACAATGCTGAAAGTCGGCGTGGGGCGCCCCGTTGGCCTGTGAGTTTGCGTCAGTAGCGGACCGATGTGCGAATAGGCCGAAGGCAGCACAACGCGCGAAGATCCGGATGGCACCGAGGTGGTGTCTAGTAAGTTGCCGCACTGGTGTGGCCATCCAACAATGCTGAAAGTCGGCGTGGGGCGCCCCGTTGGCCTGTGAGTTTGCGTCAGTAGCGGACCGATGTGCGAATAGGCCGAAGGCAGCACAACGCGCAAAGATCCGGATGGCACCGAGGTGGTGTCTAGTAAGTTGCCGCACTGGTGTGGCCATCCTACAATGCTGAAAGTCAGCGTGGGGCGCCCCGTTGGCCTGTGAGTTTGCGTCAGTAGCGGACCGATGTGCGAATAGGCCGAAGGCAGCACAACGCGCCAAGATCCGGATGGCACCGAGGTGGTGTCTAGTAAGTTGCCGCACTGGTGTGGCCATCCAACAATGCTGAAAGTCGGCGTGGGGCGCCCCGTTGGACTGTGAGATGGCGTCAGTAGCGGACCGATGTGTGAATGGGGCCGAAGGCAGCGCAACAATATTTTCGGAATAGAAGACACCACTAGGCGCTGAGATGCCAAGATCCGGATGGCACCGAGGTGGTGTGTAGCAAGTTGCCGCACTGGTGTGGCCATCCTACAATGCTGAAAGTCGGCGTGGGGCGCCCCGTTGGCCTGTGAGTTTGCGTCAGTAGCGGACCGATGTGCGAATAGGCCGAAGGCAGCACAACGCGCCAAGATCCGGATGGCACCGAGGTGGTGTCTAGTAAGTTGTCGCACTTCTGTGGCCATCCTACAATGTTGAAAGTCGGCGTGGGGCGCCCCGTTGGCCTGTGAGATGGCGTCAGTAGCGGACCGATGTGCGAATGGGGCCAAAGGCAGCGCAACAATATTTTCTGATTTGAAGACACCACAAGGCGCTGAGATGCCAAGATCCGGATGGCACCGAGGTGGTGTCTAGCAAGTTGTGGCACTGGTGTGGCCATCGTACAATGGTAAAAGTCGGTGTGGGGCGCCCTGTTGGCCTGTGAGATGGTGTCAGTAGCGGACTGATGTGTGAATGGGGCCAAAGGCAGCGCAACAATATTTTCTACTATATTTTCGGAGTAGAAGACACCACAAGGCGCTGAGATGCCAAGATCCGGATGGCACCGAGGTGATGTGTAAGTTGCGGACCGATGTGCGAATGGGGCCAAAGGCAGCTCAACAATATTTTCTGAAGAGAATACACCACAAGGCGCTGAGATGCCAAGATCCGGATGGCACCGAGGTGATGTCTAAGTTGCGGACCGATGTGCGAATGGGGCCAAAGGTAGCGTAACAAGATTTTCTGTATGGAAGATACCACTAGGCGTTGAGATGCCAAGATTCGGATGGCACCGAGGTGATGTCTAGCAAGTTGTGCCACTGGTGTGGCCATCGTACAATGGTAAAAGTCGGCGTGGGGCGCCCTATTGGCTTGTGAGATGGTGTCAGTAGCGGACTGATGTGCGAATGGGGCCAAAGGCAGCGCAACAATATTTTCTGACTGACACCACAAGGCGCTGAGATGCCAAGATCCGGATGGCACCGAGGTGATGTCTAAGTTGCGGACTGATGTGCGAATGGGGCCAAAGGCAGCGTAACAATATTTTCTGTATGGAAGATACCACTAGGCGTTGAGATGCCAAGATTCGGATGGCACCGAGGTGATGTCTAGCAAGTTGGTGTGGTCATCCTACAATGCTGAAACTCGGCGTGGGTCACCCCATTAGCCTGTGAGATGGCGTCAGTAGCGGACCGATGTGCGAATAGGCCGAAGGCAGCACAACGCGCCAAGATCCGGATGTCACCGTGGTGGTTTCATAGTTGAGAGGCACTTCATCTGCAGTGGGGCGCCGAGATCCGGATGGCACCGAGGTGATGTCTAGCAAGTTGCTGTACTGGTGTGGTCATCCTACAATGCTGAAATGTAGTGGGGCGCCCATTTACCGTTTCAGTTGCCATTCAGCTGAGTTTCGGCTGCTCTTGATGCTACAGCGACAGGCGGCTGCAAGAGGACTCTCAAAATGGCGGCCTGTTCTTTGGATTTGGGCCTGGTCCACTAAAATGGCCCTGGGACACCTTAGAACTCGGACGCTCGATTTTTTTTTCCTTTCCTGTACATGCAAAAAAAGGTAAATGCCCGGTGCGTTACACGCTTCATCTGCCACGATGAACTCTCCAGAGGAACCGAAAAAAAATATAGTTGTGGTAACTATACCATGCATCGTCATATGGAGAGGTGGCACCAATTAATTATAGTGCTGCATAAAAGAGAGATTTGGAGGAGAACCCCTGACCTGCTAGTACATTCATCAAAGAAGTGGCACTGAGAGCTTCAGAGGCAAGGGAAACGGTCCCAAATATTTAGAAGAACTTTGGAAAGATTAAAATGACATGTTTAGATTGTGGTAAATTAATTTCATGTGGGCAGATGAGTGTTACTCTAATAAATACAGCATATGAACATCATCATAGTCGATGGTTGGTAGAGACATTTTGACTATATCCTGGACCTGCCCGTCCTCGCCCAAAATGGCGCCGGAATAAATGGGACTCGTAACTCCTTGTTGTGTACTGGTTGCAGAACCTTGAAATCACGAGATACGTATGCAGTTTTGAAGCACATGGCGGGCGGGGACGAGAATTGATTGAATATTTCGACATCCCTATTGATATTAAGTTCTGATGTGTTATTGATTACTGTACTGTTGAAAATTCGAATTAACGTCACCCATGGTACTTGCCCGCAAATGTATATCTAGATAATTTTATTGTAACTGGCCCTGTCGTATTTTAATTATAAAATGTACGTCCACCGATTCCGTAACTGTTAGACACCTTAGTTCTTGCAACCTAATGGCCCGCCCGTTACGTTCCTCTACAGTGTAAATGTCTATTCATCATATACGATTACAGTTTGCTCCGTGGCAGGCCCACGTGGTTATAGGCTTGTATTTGTATAATGAAATTTTCACAATAAAGGTTTTTAAAAGAAAACATGGTAGTAGTATATACATTGGTAAAGTTTTTAATAATAGTCACTGTTTTAGAATCATTAAAAGGCAAGTGAAATAAAGCAGACCAATTACATGAAGGGTAAAAGGTATAATACGAAGGAACGCAGTAAAGATAAATGGTCAAGGGCTGTTGTGTTTTCTATTCCTGCAACATAAAGTGATCGATAAGAATCTCATATTCAGGCGTATCGGCGACTAAGACAGCAGGTCGACCCTCTTTTGCTCAACGGCTCCGTCATGGGACGAAGAAACGCTCTTTTTCTCGAAAAAAGAATATATTTTACTTGCAGGACAGTTGTAAAATTTCCGGGAAAGTACATTAGCCTGGAACATTATAACATATATTTAAGAAAAAATAATGTTCGGAAGTAATTAAAAGCGTAATTTTTAGGTGATATGACCAAGGCTTTCATCATTAGAATAAGAAAAGTAAAATGAACCAATGAAAAGTTTTATTAACAAGTCACATGACTTGTTATGCTTACGTTACGCGCTGCGCGCCCCGGATGACTTCCGGATGCGCTAACGCGGCGCGTCATATGACGCATTACGCGACAACGCAGGTCCAGAATATAGTCAAAATGTCTCCACCAACCAGCGGTCGAAACACAACCCCTTTCAGCAGACTAAATAGTTCTGTTAAATGACAACAGAAGGGACAGGCAACAAGAACCATCAGTCAAAGAGGGGAGGGCTAGTTCTTCTCTACCGGGTTACATTGGGGCGCTACCGGAACTGATCGAATTGGTAGTCTACAGTGTTTCTGGATGTTTCAGACTGAAGCTGGGGTTAGCATGAGAGCACCACCATTTCGTAGCTCCGTTGTGGCCATTCCGCAACCAATCATGGCAGCCGCTCTTTATCGTTATTTTGGGCGGGGTGGGTGGCGGAGCCGAGCTGTTTTGCAGCCATCATTGTGTGGAGTTCAGTTCATCTCACTAGTTTTGTATTTGTCATGAGGGGTTGTTCCTAATGTTTCTATTTTAGCGAGGTCAAAAAGAGATCCCATTAGTGGCCTACTGATTTTGCTCGATTCCTTTTCTTTTTTTTACACGATTTTTCGTTATCTGCAAAGACTAAACAGAGTATTGCGACTCTGTGTTTGTTTGTAAATAGAGAATGAACCAAAGAGAACTAATTCTAAAACAGTAAATACTTGGATAACAATCAATCAAATGGAGAGAGAAGCAGGCACGACGGATTACAACGGGGGCAAAGGCCTGCGTTAACTACCTTTCACTATCTGCAAAGAGAGAGTACTCCTAATAGAAATGAGGGGGGGGGGCACCATTCAAAGCAGATCAGTGTGCATAAACACGAAAATGTTTTCACTTACCACGTACTTGACATTCGACAGCTTATGATATTTGCTATTAAAAAACCATTGAAATTCACTGAAAAAACCATAGGTTATAGACCATATATAGTTAGGAATTAGCATTTACAAAACCTTGAAAATTCACTGAAAAAACCATAGGTTATAGACCATATATAGTTAGGAATTAGCATTTAAAAAACCTTATTTTACTCACACAAAACCATTGAAATTCCATATATAGTTAGTTGCACTAACTATATATCACGCACCCGCCATCCACTGCTGATCATGTCACATATTACATCATTCATGACATGGTCAGTGACATCACTGATGACATCACTGATGACATCTCAAATGACATCACTGATGAGATCACTGATGACATCTCATTTGACATCATTCTTGTGCTAATACGATAAACCTCTTCAGACTCTAATATAACCTTAGATACACTCAGTGTATACAGACACTCACACACTGCCACTCATCCATGGAGTTACTCACACACCCAGTCAGTCATGCAAAGAAACAATCTCACCTCCATTTCTTCAACTATACAGTTAAACACACCTTACTTATTGAAACATATACTAACACATATTTACTCTCTTATACAATCCCTGATACAAGTTCACAATGATCGATACAACCACTCACTCATTCAGTGGCTCTCATGCACAGTTATTTATATATGCCAACTCTCACATGTACTGTGTTTTACATATGTACTTACTATGACATGTAGCATTGAGATATCCATTCACTCATCAATACACTCATGCACACAGTCAACTGCCCATGTAGCTGTTTCCACATGCACTCTTGAACTCATACACCTAGTGAATAAACTGCTCACACATCTATGCATAGAGTCACACACCTTCCAGCCACCCCCACACAAACTCAATCTGCCATAGAAATACTTGGGCAACCAATTAATAACACATATAGCCTCTCGTATAGCTAATGATCAACACATGCAGCAGTTTACAGAACAACAGACATAATGATGCACAAATTAAGACAGTTTAGTCACTAACCCATGCACTCAGTGAGACACATTTAATCACTCACTCATACATTCAGTCATGCACCTACTAAATCCTTCGTCCAGACACTTATACATCTACTCATTCTTCAATATGTAAAACATATTTAAACTTTACAGAAACACACAGTCACTGGATGACGTCATCAGTGATCTCATCAGTGATGTCATTTGAGATGTCATCAGTGATGTCATCAGTGATGTCACTGACCATGTCATGAATGATGTAATATGTGACATGATCAGCAGTGGATTGCGGGTGCGCGATATATAGTTAGTGCAACTAACTATATATGGAATTTCAATGGTTTTGTGTGAGTAAAATAAGGTTTTTTAAATGCTAATTCCTAACTATATATGGTCTATAACCTATGGTTTTTTCAGTGAATATATATATATATACAGTTGAATATTGTTCATCTGACATTTGGGAAAGCCTTTCTGTTGAAGAGCATTGCATATATAAAACCCCAAGCCTTATCTTGAAAAGAGAGTCTTTGAAGTGTTTAATTTTATGAAGTTAAATCCTTCTCCAGGGGGTGTAGTATTCTGTCTATTGGTTTGTCGTGATTGAGCTACCGTGTGGGAGTGGTATTCTATATTATCTGACTGAGGGCGAAGCAAGACACCATAATACTTCCTGGTGCTTCTCAATCAGTGAATAATTCTGAAGCCTGTACTTCTTGTCTACCATAAACTGCAAAACGACTGATATACTGAAATGAGGCACCAATGCTTACGAAGGATTTCTCAAGTTAAGAAAGGAATTCACTATCCTTTGGCTGGGAAGGAATCTGCTCACGATTTTGCGTGGTTGCCTTTGAGGGCATCCTCAGCTGTTGTGTTGGGTTCAAATCAGGCCTACATACTCTGCTAAACTCTCGAACACCTTAGTATAGAAGTTGGCACGGACACTGGAAAAGGCAAAAGACAAGTTTATTAAGACCCCATGGGGTGGTGATACATTCCTACAGCACCCTTCGGCAATGTAAGAAGTAGCACACCGAACATCGGTGCGCGACCTCTTTTATACAGTTTAATAGCAATAAAAAGATAGGCGGTTACAAGTTACACATTTTCGGTACATATAAGGTCATTTTTGGAACACAGCCAGCATGTGGGAGGAGTTCAATAGCACTAGTCAGTTAGTGCTAACATTCCTAAAGAGTGACCAGTTGATGCATAGTGCGCATGTGCGTTTGACCAGTACTAAAAATAGCCTGTTGCCAAGCAGAATAGGTGACTATGGGTATCGAGGAAGGACGAAAGGGCACACTGACCACGAGGCAGTGTGTTCATAGGAAATGGAAGCCAGAAGGATTCAAAATGGCCCCCGTTCGTTTTGGTCAAGTTAACGAAAAGACCGTGTAGCTGTGCTAAACGCTAACTCAGGAGCTGCCAAAACACGACAGACGGCCCTTTTAGCGTTTAGCAAAAGCTACCTCATAGTGAACGTAATCAGAATGTTCATCATCAATGTTAATAGCCATTATTTTCAATACTTCATCATTGATCAGTTTCTCTTGCTTAACAATAGCTCGTTTAGACGGAATACAGGCTGTGATACATACAGAACATAATGTAGGGCCACATTGAATACATAGACAAAAGGAAAATAGTACTCCAATAAAAACACAGAGAATCGTTAATAATTTCCAACCCCAAGTACTAAGCAGGGTCCAGAACCAACCAGAAAAGGTCCATGTTCCATTTTCTGGGTGGATCTCAGCAGCTATCTTATGTAATTTCGTAATCGAATCATACACGGAAGGTGAGTTATCTGGTACGTACACACAACAACTACTTCCGATGACGCGGCATGCTCCGCCCCTATCAGCTAGTATCACATCTAGAACCATTCGATTCTGGAGCGCTACAATTCTGGTAATTTGCAATTCCTCAGTAATATTCCCTAAAGCAGAGGCAGTTTCATTAGCGACAGCTTCCACCACACGTGTAAGCCGCCTTATCTTCCTGCTATTCAGTGCAGCTCCTACAAATGAAAATAACCCCAAGTTGAAATCTACATATTGTTGTAAAGTGGTATCAGTCTGGTCAATTTCATCAAGATCTAATGTTCGTTTAACTCTGTTCAGTATGAAATCATGGTACAGAACGTAATCATTGTGGTACATGGGAGGAGCAATAAATACAGGTGGTAATACAAAAGCTATGTAACATGTTCCTAACCATCCCAATGGTAGACGATGGTATCCCTTATTTCCACAAATGAAATATGTGTTACGTGAAGCTACGAATGCAATTCCAGTTGGTGTATCAAAGGTAAGTGTAATATTACATTCACTGCGCCTACAGGGATTGTACCTTTATTTCTAATACACAAATCTGCTTTTGTATCAATGACTGTTATCATATGCAAGCTCGTCACATTTATAAGTCTTTGATTCGTATATACACGAGGTGTAGAGACATTGTCCGGACGATACTCTTCCCATTCAAATTTAGTTCCTTCAGCGTGTGGATAACCATCTTTGTCGTTATAGCATATTTTATTCAATCGAAAAAGTAGTCCACCTTTCGTTGGCCATCGCAGGGTGAAAAGAAGAGTGTACCAAGCATGACAACAACCATTATGGGAAAACGGGAGAGGAATGAGTGGAGTTCCTCCCCTCTTCTGATGTCCGGGCAACATTCCACATACCCAACAATTGGACGTGTTGGTCATGTTATGAGTATGATGCAAAATCTGAATAAAGCTGTTATTCAAATAAGTCTGCCTATGTCTTTCTTCGTGAAAAGGCAAAGTAAAATGAAAATGTTCAGATGGACTTGGAGTGGTGGGCAGCAAATGTTCTCGTACAGGAAACAATAGTTCTATAGTCCAAGCTAATACTGCGATCACCACTACGGTCAAGACAAACAAAACAGCACCAAGAATTCTCCCTTTTCGTGTCGAAGGAGATGCCATAGTTCACAAAACAATACTCTTCAAAAGCAACACTAAGCGAAAAAATAAAACGATGGTTCTGGACCGAGGCTGCCGTTGATTTGTTCTCCGGGATTCAAGACGGGTGTCGCTACACTGGGCAGAACTGATCCCCCCCCCTTGATATTCCCGGCTTCCGTTTCACAAACCTCAGAGCGGTTACCAACCAGTTCAAAAATACAAAAAAGGAATCTTATTTCCTGGGACGTAGATTGTACTTCACTTTATCAGAAACAACATGGTCCGGGAAGGCTCCCTCTAATTCATCAGGCGTGACAGCTGGGCTCTTTTCTGTATCCAAAATCTTTCTGTAGTCGGATAGCACCACAGGGCTCACCAGATCCGGAGAAACACGTCGGCAGTGCGTTGAATGTATCCACCGCTTCTTATTGGTGACTCTCACAGCAGTCCGCGTCGCCAGCAGCACTTGCTCAGGGCCATGCCATCTCGGTTCCAAGCTGCTGGAGCGCTCGAACACCCGGATCATAACATGGTCACCAGGACGAAGATCGTGAGCCTCACCAGTGGAGTTATCAGGGAGCGCCTCTCGAACCTGTTGATGAATAGAAAGTAAATCATTTGTTAATCGTGCCAAATAATCGTTCATCATTATACAAGGCACATCATGTATTAAACGAGGTTTTGGAACTCCCCAAATATTAATCGGCCTTCCAAACACGACTTCATAGGGTGTGAGGCCAGATCGAGAATGTGGCACTGATCGAATGAACAGCAATGCCAGAGGCAAAGCATCCGGCCATTTCAGAGATGTGGATGCCACTATCTTTGCTAGCTTCAGCTTCAGAGTTGCATTGTATCTTTCTACCAAACCTGCTGATTGCGGATGAAAGACAGCATGGAATCGTTGCTTGATTCCCAATCCTTTCAGGACGTACTCCACTACTTTCCCAATGAAATGAGGACCATTATCACTCCACATAATTTTACAAACACCATAGCGCGGGAAGTACTCTTTCAGTAACACCTTAGCTGTTGTCAATGCTGTATTGTCTTTCGTAGGGTAAGCCTCAATCCATTTGCTGAAGGCACACACCACCACTAGGACATACTTGAGATTATTACAGCGCTCCAGCTGGATGTAATCCATTTGTAGTACTTCGAATGGTGCAGTAGGTGGAACAAACCCTCCTTTAGGAGTATGAGTCCCTTGTCCAGGATTGTGCTGTAAACATATCAGACAGGTCTGCACTACTCTCTTAGCCGTGCTAGCAATGTCAGCATTTTCCCAAACTCGTGTAAGCAATTTAGTAATTGCGAGAGCTCCAATATGTGCCAGCCCATGTGTCATTTGCACCATTGCTTGTAAATAGGCCATGGGTAGTTTCCATCTCTCCATATCTTTACTACGCCAGCAACCCTCATCATCCAATACTCCTTCAGTGGCCCATTTCGTAAGTTCTGCCTCAGATGCTGACTTCTGTATATCTAGTATTTCTTCTCTAGCATCATGCCACCGCTCGGCTTGTGATTTCACCACGTACATGGGGGAATTATTTTGTAGCATAGCAGTCTCTCTCGCAATGCGATCTGCGAAAGCATTGCCTTGTCCTATTTTATCCGTCACCTTTTTGTGTGCACTGCATTTGACTATTGCTACTTTCTTTGGACATAATAGTGCATTCAGGAGATCGCGTACCAATTCTCCATGCATGATGTGTACTCCGTGTGAAGTCAAGAATCCTCGTTCCTTCCAGAGTAGGCCAAAATCATGCACTACTCCAAAAGCGTAACGACTATCCGTGTAAATGTTCACACATAGTCCAGCACTTAACTCACATGCTTTCGTTAAGGCTATCAATTCAGCTGCTTGAGCCGATTTCTGGGGTATTCATGCTGCTTCTACCACTGTCTTAAGTGTCGTGATCGCATAAGCTGCGGAAGTCGTACCATCTGGTAACCTCACGCACGATCCATCAACCCACAGTTCCCCATCTACATCTGGAAATGGTGTATCCTGTAAATCGATACGACCCTTTGTCTGTTCCTCAGTCAGAAAAACACAATCATGTTGTTCTTCCTTCTGGGTCTCAGCAATAGGATCCGGCAGTAAAGTAGCAGGATTCAGTGTCGCGCATCGTTTTAGTGTGATGTGCGGCGCCAACAACGTTAGCTCATATCCTGTCAGACGGGCACTGGTTAGATGCTGTGTTTTCGTTTGATTCAATAACGCATCTACCGCATGGGGAACTAACACCAACAATTTGTGCGACAAAACTATTCCCTCACTTTGTCGTATCGCTACTGCTGTTGCTGCAACTGCTCGAAAACATCCAGGCAATCCTCGAGCCACAGGGTCGAGTACCGCCGAGAAGTATGCACAAGGCCTCTGTTTGTCTCCGTGCGTCTGCACTAACACTGACAATGCGCACCCATCCTTCTCGTGCACATATAATGTGAACATCTTCGTGTAATCAGGTGTACCTAACACTGGTGCAGAACAAAGAGCTGTCTCAATTGTTCAAAAGCATTCTGACATTCATTCGTCCATTCAAAGGGGATCGGTGTATCTTTAGACAACAATGCCAACAATGGTTTAACAATGTGTGAAAAACCCAATATCCATTGCCTACAAAAAGACGTCAAACCTATGAAGGCACGAACATCTTTCTGAGTGCGAGGAACTGGTGTATCTA
Source organism: Lissotriton helveticus (assembly GCF_964261635.1). Classification (NCBI taxonomy): domain Eukaryota; kingdom Metazoa; phylum Chordata; class Amphibia; order Caudata; family Salamandridae; genus Lissotriton; species Lissotriton helveticus. The sequence goes on along the minus strand of NC_136063.1, from coordinate 776,523,715 downwards.
AAACTGCTTGAATTCGATCTGGTGTCAATGCACGGCCCTCCTTAGACAAAAGATGACCGAGGTAGGTCACCTTGGGTCTACAATATTGCAGCTTTTTCTTCGAAACCTTATGATTATGTTTGGCTAGGAAGGAAAGGAAGGAAAAGGTACTCTTCTCACATTGTTCTGGTGTGTCTGCAGCAAGTAAGATATCATCTACATATTGAATAAGAGCCACTCCATCTTGTAATTCAAAGGAATCAAGCTGTCTTTTTAATGCCTGACTATAAATGCTAGGACTTTCGGTATAGCCTTGAGGAACTCGACAAAATCTGTACGATTTATTATTTAATGTAAAGCCGAATAAATACCGACTGTCAGGATGTACAGGGATTGAAAAGAAGGCATTCTTCAAATCGATGACTGTAAAGGTAGTTGCCGTCGATGGAACCAACGTAAGCAACGTGGTGATGTCAGACACCACCGGGTACTGAGGCACTACTATCTTGTTTATTTCCCTCAAATCAATAATGAAACGGTAGACCTTAGCATCTGTGTCTCTTTTAAGGATCGGTAAAATTGGGCTATTGCAAACATTGTAGGGGACTTCCTCAACTACTCCTGCCAAAATCAAATCGTTCACAATGTGTATCAAAGCAAGTTCACCTTCTCTCGAAATCTTATATTGTGGGACACGTGGCAGAGACACTCCCTCCTTTACAGTGATACGTACTGGAGGAATTATCATCTGCCCTACATCCGTGTCAGAAGTGGCCCACAACGTTTTTGGTAAGGAGGCCAATACTTCAGATTCATGAAGAAAACACACTCGCTCAAATTCTGGGTAATTCTCATTCAACACGACTCGCACTCCTTCTGGGGCACAGCGAATAGTAGCTCGAAAGTGTTTTAACATATCGAGTCCCATAATATTATCTGGTGTATTTGGAGACAACAAAAAGGGACAAGGGGCAGCAAATTTATCAACATGAAATGCAACTGGTTGAGACAGTGGGCTAGAAGTAGGTGTTCCATCGAACCCTATAGCTGTAATTACCTCGCCAGACAGGGGAGCCCTTGGAACCAAGTATTTGGACAAAGCGCTACGAGTAGCTCCTGTATCGACCAGAAATTGATCAGTAGAACCCAAAACATATGCTTCTATATATGGACCCCTTTGATCAACTGGTACCTCAACCGATTCCACACCCCATCCTACGCAATCCTATGCATAGTGCTCATCCCGTGGCTCAGCAGAACCACCCTCATTTATCTGATATTGATTGCGATTATCAAACGTATTATAATCTGTCTGACCACGACCCCTTGCTCCATATCCTCCGCGATCATTCGTGCCATAACCTCCTCGATCATGCGTTCCATAACCTCCTCGATCATTCGTTCCCCATCCTCTTGGCCCTCCATAATTACTCCTAGACCTTCCACTTCCTCGCCCCCTCAAATTACACTGCTCTCGAAACACCGGACAGTCTGCAATCCAATGCCCAAACTGTTTGCAGTATGCACATTGATTCACAGAAATGTCAGAACGAGGGGGAGGAGCATTATTGTACGATCCTCGCCCTCCTCTGTTGTTTCCTCTCGTAGCCTGAACCTGAGCTAACATTACCTTCGTCTTCAAATCCTTCGCTTTCTTTTCACTACTTTCTTTTGCCTCCAATTCCTGTCGTTCATAATATTGAGCCATAGTCAATAAAGAAGCAGGGGTTGATGTGGTCCATGAACTTTCACTCGCTTTTAATCGTTTCGCAATCTCCGGTAGGAGATTAGCCACATACTTATCAACGAATAAATGCCTGCCTGTATCTTCTGTCAATGATTGACCACTGTAATCATGGAACGCTTCCTCAAAGCGAGAGAAAAAATCGGAAACCGATTCATCGGTCTTCTGCTTACAAGAGGCTAATATAGTCCAATCAATCTTTTTAGCGGGAGCAAGAGTCTTTAATTTTGTTAGTATGGCCCCTGGAAGGTCTAATATTAATTGACACGGCTTACATGCTGGTTCCCTATCCAAATCAGCTTGAACAAGATCTTTCCAAGAGGCCCCGAGAGTCGTGTGGTCATCAAACTTACGAATCGCTCTCCACATATCAGGGGGCAATATCAACCCGAAAAACAGATCAATATCAACTAATGTCATAATACACGAAGAAATTGCACTTTCAACACTTTCATAAAAAGCCGCAGGATTTTTACGGGGATCAGGCAAAGCATTCTTAAGCGCCATAACATCTGCTCTATTCCAAGGCGTATAAACCCAGTTATATACAAAATACCCTTTCGCGTCTTTGGATCTTTTATCATCATCTGTGCCATCCCCTTTATGAGGGACATATAAAGGCGCAGCTTCTCGCATAGGTCTAACGTTAATCGCAGCGATCTTATCTGTTCCAAAGATAGGGCATTCTTTGGATATCCCCGTCGCTCCGGAAGCAGGCGGATTCTTCGACTTTTCCAACTCCCGTAGTCGTGTCGCCTCATTCCGTAGATGAATCAAACGTTTGAAGAATTCATCCGCATCTGAAAGAACAAAAAGACCTTTACGAAAATTCTCACGACCCTTGGATATATCCTTGGGTTCTAACTCTAGAGAATATTTTCTGAACCGGTCAACAACCTCATCTCCAAAATGATCTAAAAAATACAGTCGCTCCTGATCAGACCACTGTTCCATTTGCGCAGTAATTTCAGAAACAGTAACAGTATTAATATTTAGCTTTCGTGCAAACGAACGTAATTCCGCAGTTCGTTCCGCATGTAACCTTGTACGCTGTGTACGATCACTATCCTCGTCTGATTCCTCGTTCGGAGCCGTAGGGGCGACGTACGGAGGCGGACAACGATCTAGTAATGAAAAATCCTCAGTGCACTTTACTAGGGACTTACAAGTTAATCAAATAGGCCAATCATGGAAACACCAATCCATAATCCAATTTACAATACTAGCACTTGCACTTTAACACTGATTAGCAGTGAGAAAGTGCCCGGAGACACTAAACCAGCAAAAACAGTCAAAACTGGGAGGTCAGAAAGAAAAAAGACAGGGGAAATATGCCAAAATATGCCAAATCTAAGATAGATGCTTTCCCTTTAATCAATAATGTTCTTTATAATGTTAAAACATGCACAAAAATAATTTATAGTTAATGTGACTAGTTTTTATTCTGTCGACTGTAGAAATTTGTTTTTTGGTTAACTCACAATATTTATTAAACTTGTGCAGCATTACTGTGTGGTTTGTATTGAATTAACGCAACATTTAAAAATGCAGAAAACCGTGACCGCTAACTATATTACCTGGTTTGTAGAAATGCAGCTTTCTCAAATGGCTGACTTCATTTTTGACCTTCAAGATAACAGTAGAATGTGTCTTTTGTTTGTGAAATAAAGACGTCTCACATAAAATACAGCATGTATCCTGGTACATTTTATGATATCGTATTTGTGCCGGTAAAATATTATCATTTAAACAGAGCCCCATTCATAACTGGCTTAAAGCTCGTTTTGTTTGCCAAAGAGAACAGAAAACACAAGTATTTCCAATGTGTTACCATTTTATGTTTCTAATGATTTCCTGCTTAAAAATAAGTTTCTTTTCAGCTTGCAGACCATGTATTTAGTTAAAATAATAGTTGCTTATTAAAAGGGTAGGAAGAGAGGTCATTTTAAATAATACTCAAACTGTGGAGGAAATGTGCAGCGGGAAAGATGTATTTGGTGCCACAAAGGAGATAGCAAGCTCGCATAATGGATGGCATGGGAGAATTGCTGGATTTACATTAGATGGAGAAAAGAGCAGACTACATGCTTGCAACTTTGAGTTACTGTTATATAAATGTGTTCCTAGATTAGGAGCTTCAGATTTAGACAGATTTTAGCTGAAGAGATTAATTTTAGGGGATCAGAAGACAGGAGTGTGAAGTCGAAGAGAAGGGAGGCAGATCAGTCGGGGATGATGGCAAATCAAACGGAACTGGAGAAGGAGAGAGGAGGCATATCAGTTGGGGTTCGGAGCAGAAACGACAGGATGTGTCATTTGACATTTATTAAAACCCAAGCATTATGCTTTGACTAAGTGGATTTGCCAATACTTATTTTCCCTATGCTTTATTTCTTTTTATGGGAAATTTAGCAATTATTAATTTTAGCTTCATGCTAATCTCACTCTTGCGCTTATTTTTGAGGTCTTTATGGGTTCTCACTGACATCATTTGTGCCGCAATTTTTAAAATTGGGATTCTTTCCTTTATGGTATGTGCACATTATAATTTAATTTAAATTTAATTTAATAGCGATTTCTAAAGCGCCTGGTGACCCTAGGGTATCCCCGCGCTGTGAGTTTACAATCCTGTTGAGGGGAAGGGGGGGGGGGAAAGGTACTCATATGGGGACACTATTTAGGGAAGAGGTGTGTTTTAAGTTTCTTGCGGAAGGCCAGGTAGTTAGGTTCGAGTCTGAGGGTCCGTGGAAGGGCGTTCCATCCGGCGGCCGCCTGTACGGAGAATTGCCGTCCTCCTGTGCGGGTCTTTTTAAATCTCGGTGTGCTGGCCAGGTTCATAATATGATCTGCACTAACTATATTTTTCTCTTATCAATTCTGTAACCTCATCTTAGTTGGCTAATGAATAAAGATTCAGAAAAAACTCAACTTTACTTAGAAAATAAAACCCATTATCGCCGCTTTAGCTGCAGGTTTCTGCCGCTAAACAGGCGATAATTTGTAACTCCGTTCTTGATAATATGCTCCCAAGTAACTCTAGCAATCCTACTATAAAGGTTCAGCCACCACATGCATTTGCCTGTGCAATTAATAATAAATTGTATTGTTGGCTCTAGTTTGTGTTATGTAATGCCTATTGGCAAAAACCAACACATTGTGTACAGCTTTTCACTGTATTTCCCTTGTTTGCATGAAACTAGTATTTACTTTCTAAAGAATTGTGGTTATTTATTGCTCTGGGGCTGTGTGGGAATAATTTAGTCAATTTATTATCTCTCTCGAAGCTGCCTATAATGAGGATGGGAAACGAAGAGCTAAAATGTCTACAGACTGTAATTAAAGTATATAGGGAATGGCATAATTGAGGAATAAGGCAGTTGAGATCTTATAAAAGCAGACAAAACATTGAAAGGAGCAATTTCAAATTGACTAAAAGACCCAAACACATCACTGATTGTGACATCTATTTCTCTGAGTTGCTTTTGCCTCGTACCAACAGATAGGTGTGCATGGTCTTTAAGTTCAGCCTTGCCATGAGGCTGTTCTCAAACTCATCTCATTTGTACGAAAATGGAACTCTTGTGACTATCGCTAATCAGTTTTTATTTCCCTTCAGCCAAGTTATATTGCTCGGGTTATCAATGTCATTACTGAGTTTAACAACAGTGCTTGGAAATACCTTGGTCATTGTGGCTTTCATCGTGGACAAAAGACTAAGAAATCTCAGCTGTTATTTCCTTCTTAATCTAGCAGTATGTGACTTTTTTGTGGGTAAGTTGTTGCTGGGCTATCTGTTTCCAGCAAATTGATCATACCAATATCAAGGTGCCTACTTGCCCTCTTTTGGACTGCTTTGTTTTCTTAATTGCTTTATTTGTGAAAATTACTGTTAATACACCAACTTTGTTTCATTTCCTCGTCTCAACAGTGAACCATAATTTAAAATGTAAGGTAGCATTCATTTTAAATCAGCTAGTGCTTAAACTTGTTCTCCATATCAATTCAATTTAACTTTATTTCGGTCTTTTAGACCCAAAAAGCACATAAAAACAAACACATCGTACACATAATCGACAGTCGGCTTTAGCACAGGAATCAGGTGTTTGAAGTGACAATATCATAAAACTATCCTAATATACATTTAAAACACTGTACAATAGATAAAATATTATATATAAAAAGAAGAGTCTCAATGGCCTTCATCCTATTTACAATCTAACACCGCCACCCTTATTTAATTACAACATTGGAGAGGTTTCAGTAGACAATACTTTCAATTTTTTTGTGCGAGTGCAGGAATACGTTCATAATGTGTAAAGCTATTAAATCCACTGTCACAATTTCAACCCTATTATATCTCTAATGATCTTCACACTGAACAGAAATTTAGCTGCACAAAAGACCACGAGTGGTGAAGTATCCGTCCTCATTATACGCTCCGCTTCTCTGCAATGCCTAATGTTCAAGTTATTGCAGAGAGGTTTAACCCATTTTTTCCTTGGGGTATCGTATAAAGGGCAAAAAAATAAAATATGAGCGTCATCTTCTTTAGCCTTGGTCTCATATATACAAAACGTGCATTTATCGTAATCTTCATCAGCGCTGTTGTTGCCCCATTTGGATTTATTATCGTTCGTTTGTAATACCCCGTATCTATATTTCAGGTATAGGGATTTCACAATTTGTGGACACACCTCATCTAGAAGAGGTTCAAAGAGGGCTATATCTTTGAACATAAGAAATGAAGATGTTAACGAACCTTGGTTAGAATCCTGGAGCAGTTTGACATTAACATAAGCCCAAAAGGCTGTCTTTACTGTCTTGCTACATGCCATGGTTAGCTCCGTAGACTCTTCCCAATAATGAAGTAATCCTATTTTCTCAAACCAAAATGATAAATGTTGGAACCAAGGTATAGTTTTAAATGATCCAATAGTCATTATTTCTTGAAGGCCCTTTTTATAATGTAGTAGCTCAGATGTGGACCAAATTCTTACCCAAAATAGGAGGGGGCGTAAAGCAGCATAATTATCAGTACGTTTCAAATTTAAATCCATTATTACTGGGATCAAAGGGGTCCTAATTGGAAGAGCAAGCAATTTCCGTACAAACTTGTTTTCTCCAATTTCAAAGTTCCGGTTACATTGAGGGCCCCATATCTCTGCTCCGTACAGGGCAGCTGCCTGTGCCTTAAATTTGAAAACCTCAATAGCAGGCGATACAGCTTTGGAAGTACTCCCCCCGTGTTGCTTAGTAATAGGAGTGCAGTTTTGAAGCAAAATCGCTTTGTTTTTATTAAGATGATGCTTCCAAGACAATTTCGTGTCCAATGTGATACCAAGATAATTAAAATTATTTACGTATGCTAGTTTTTGCTGATTTAACGCTAGTTTTTTTTTTTTATGATATATGTGGATTAATAGACATATATTTTGTCTTACTGGAATTTATCTGAAGGCCTTTGTCTATGCAGTACAACTGGAAGGAATTCATCAGGTTTTGAAATCCACTAGGGGTTTGCAAAATTGAAATAGTGTCATCTGCAAAAAGCAATGCAGGTATTACTTCGCCACCCAACCTGGGTGAATCATTTTTGCAGCCTTCCAGATATTGAGGGATATCATTTACGTAAAGTTTAAAGAGGGTGGGTGCTAGTACACAACCTTGGCGTACCCCCCGGTTCACCAATATTTCTCTGGTGAGCTCAGCCCCCGGTCCTCATCTCACCTTCGTATAATTTCCCTCATGTAGCCTAATTATATGTACAAGCATATCACAAAACTAATCGAAGATGAGTTTGGATGTTTATTTTTTTAAGCCCGCTTTTAAAGTTTGGGCAAGAGACAGCTCTAGCTGTCTTTTTACAATTTTTTCAAATATTCACTATAATACATGGACATCGTACACAGAATCAATAGTGGTTGTCTTTAGATCAGCCCCCTCCAGACATTCAATGTTTGGGATGTCAGTTACAGTGAAAGACAACTATCTACCTCTTACAGCAGTTTACATTAGGGAGTGACTATCTCTGTTCAAGTCTTTCCTTAGCCACAACCGTTTGGTTTTTACTAAAGATATATTCAAAAATTCTTTGTTATTGAGTCTTTCTTTCAATCTTCCTCATCCATTGGTCTGCTGCTGTGTCATTCACATTTTTCTTCCATCCATCACACCATAAGGCATGGAGCAGTTGTTCAGCCCACTTCAGTCACTGCGAAACTCACTGTTAGCACATCTGTACACAAAGTAGCCCCCTTCATTGTCACATTGTTGTTACGGGATTAGAGGCTCTAGAGTATAATCTTCAAAGAACTTTAAAATGAAAAGGTTTATACTACTTTGAATGCACAGGTTTCCTTTGTTCCAGCTTCAGTCCTTAAGTCAGGTAGCTGTTGGTGGTGAACCTTACTATGTGTAGGGAAATATTCTGAAGATGTAAACTGTGGTGGTGGATCAGTAAGAAATATCCTGCTGCTGGATGATAAAAATTGTGGTCTAAAAACCTTGCAGAACAATTTATAGAGGATTTATGATGAACTGTGTACATGGTTACATTTACTTGGGCCGAGCTCTTTCAGAAATGTATTCATGCACATACCATTAATGTGAGCGCTGTGGATGCTGAGTATTACGGATATTGTAGTCTATATTTAAAGCAACCAACAAGACATCTAAAAATAGGGTACATATGGGGGAAAAATGAACTTATGTTACGAAATGCTGGTTTCAATCTGGTGGGGAGCCAAATTAGTTAATTTATGAGAAGTGTTTGGGAACAGGAAGAAGGTCAAATACTGTAATGTTCTTGGCTCTCATTTTAACCATTGTTGAATGTGTTCAGATTTAAAATAGGTGTAGCCTTTTTATTACGTAGCAGGGGTTCTGTATACCCTCTTTTTTATCCTTTGTGTGCAGCATCCATAAAAGCCCATCTAAGCTGGTTTTCAGTGTGATATACTTAGACAAAATATTTTACCAAGAGAGTGGTTGTCCCTTTGCACCAAATTCTTGATTTGTGCTGTCCAATTCTTTTCAATCCTGTGTGGTTGGTTCTGCCTACATCTATTTTGTTACAAGGGCATATGATTCCATAGATCACTTTTTTTGAATTACAAATAGAAAATTCTTAATGTGTTATATTGACGTTGTTATAAACTCTGTTCTTTTGTTGTTTGATTTCAATGAGAGCAGGTAACAGATTGGTGATGCCCCTGTACTCGTTGTATATATCAAATTTCTCTGCTGTGCCGGTTCAGTGTCTGCCCTTACAAAAATAGTCTTCAAGTTGCAATTTCTTTTTAGGGTAAACAATCGGCATTACAGTTTAAATTTAAGATTTGGTAGAACGTATTAATTCTCAGTGCTAACCTTCCTAAAGCAATTGTTGCTTGGGCAGAAGGTAGTCGCTCACGTTATTGGTTATTTTTCATCTCTGTTTCATTTTTTCCAACAGATTTCCCCTTAGTGTTTACTGGGCTAGTTTGCAGCAATTATTTAACAACTTCTTCTGGTATTGCTTCTCTTTCAACGTGTTCTGCAGTTCACCACAATACCTAAAATAATCTTGCTTTTTGGTACCAGGCTAGCTTGAATCCAGTGTCCAGATTCAGAAGGGACATTGGCCCACATGCATCAAGCATTTTTGTAGTCGCAAACGGTGCGATTCCTTAAAATCGGCTGTTTGCGAATGCAAAAGTGCTGTTTGGGATGCATCATGCCATTTTAGAAGTCGCATCTTTTTTACGATTTCTAAAATTGCGTTAGCATATAAGAAATCGCAATTGTGCGATTTCTTAAATGCTATGCATCATTACAGAAAAATGTGCTATTTTTAAAATTGGAAGTGCAAATTACCACGAAGTTCAACTTCGTGGTAATTTGCGAAATTGTTTAAAAATGCACAAAAATGAATTTTTTAAACTGTTAAGCTACAGACACACATGTCCTTAGGACATGTGTGTATGTAACTTATGATGAAAAGTACATTTCATGGGTGCAGGGGGGGTCATTTTGACCCCCTCTCCACCCTTGAAATGCATTGATGAATTGCAATTGCACATTGTGAATTCGCAATTCCCATTCATTCCTATGGGCATTTTGGCCCATAGGAATGAATGGGAATTGTGAATTCGCAATTGAAAATTTGCATTTTTTTTGCAAATCGGTAAAAATAGCGATTTTTACCGAATTGCAAAAAAAAAGCAAAAATATTCATGCATAGGCTTTTGCGATTTCTAAATTGCGAATCGTTATTTTTCGCAATTTAGAACTCGCAAAAGCCGATATTGATGCATGTGGGCCATTGTCATTATATCTTAGCCAAGTGGATATATTTTGTGAGGCTGTTGTTATAGATATTTTTTTCTTCAAACTCTGCCATTTGAAAAAGGACTACATCTGAAGGAAAGGCGTGTCAAATTGTGGTCCCATTGAATGGGAAACAGTTTTTCAGAGCCAGCTTAGCTAGTGGTATAATGAACTCAACACTGTTTGGAGTCTCTCTCTTTTCTCCTAATATACCTGTTTCATCTCCAGCGCTACATCTTGGGCTATATTTGCATATAAGGACACTACATCGAGAATGTCCAGAATCTGTGATGAATGATCAAATGAATAGATTTCTACCTTTTACCTTTTTGAAAAATGTTGTGATATTAGATCCTATCATTTTGCTGAATGGCTTCAAGTATACATTTTATTTACAGAAAACACCTTCCCATTTTCCTGTTTTTGTTGATGAAGAATACATACATATATTTTGAAATGAGTTCAAGATTGGATTCATAACCCGAGACAATGGTTTCTCCTTTGTTGATCTGCATCCTAGTATATTATTGTTGAGAAGTACAGCATTGGTACCCTGGGATTATTGTATTTGCAAAATGTATTTTCTTTCACACCTATCCAGCTTTTATTCAGTCCCTCAAAGAGAAGTGCTTCCATCTCCATTTAAAGTTGGTGGGTTTAGTGGATGTTCAGTTTACTGTAATGCTTATTATTCTTGACTTGTTTTAACTTTTCTGCAAGTAGTCTTTGGTTTACATTATTGCTATAGCACCTTCTTTGCCCGTGGGTTAAATCACTATTAATTTTGCATTCTCACTAACCCTGGGCATAGCACTATGCTACGCTCACGTAGTTTGCGAAGTTTGCGCTACTTAACAGTACGGGGACTGCACGTAGCACAGTGCGAACATGCGTGTAGTGCAGCGGTCATTTTTTGCTTGCTCACAGTCCTCAACGTCAAGTTGGAGACCGCAAGCAATCAAAATGACATCCCACCGAGACTTTTTCCTCGTTCCCGATCAGCAACATCAAGTTTTCAATGATTGCACAGTGCAGACAAGCATCTGGCACTGTGCGATCATCGCGAACAGGGTACTATGCAGTTCGCGTATAGTTCCGCGTATCTCGCGTAGTGTGAAGTGCACTTCGAGTAGCTATGCGTAGAGCTACTTCGCGAACAACGCCCAGGGTTGATTCTCACCTTAAATTGAACTCTCGAGAGGTTCAGTTTAAGTATTTTGATATTTTTTCAGTTGATTGAGATCAGGTAGGACCGTTTTCTCAAAGATCATAATTTTTGCGGGGATCTCTGTTATAGGGAAACAAAGGTGGAGTTCTTATGGGGTCAGGTGCTTCCACCATGATCTCAGTTTCCTTGTTGTGAAAGAATACTTGACGGGAGATTTTCTGAAATAATCAATTGTTTTGCTGCTTAGTTGAATGAAGTAAATTCTTCCAGCTTGCACAAATAAGGGACCCTTTCACAGGATCTTTACCTGTTTTTTTTTATTTCTCAAAGGTTAAGAATTCAGGGTATTATGTTATCCTGTATGTCTATTTCTGAGTTTCCTTTTCCCATAGCTCAATGTTCTCTTTGGTGTGGCCTATTCCTACTTCCTGGAAGGAGGTTAGCAATCCAGAAATCTGTTATAGTTAGCATGTGAAGGCAATTCACCTGGGCCCTGTTCTGTGCTGGATTCAATTAAAAATGGTATTTCTGCATGTATTTAGCACACCCTCTGCCCCACAAGTATTCACATTTTCACCATGTACACTAAGCCCTAATCATTTTCCTTCCTTCTAGGAGAACAACATTCTCTTCTCTTGTAGATATGCACAACACAGGGTATTGCCTCCCATGTCACAAGTGCATTATATTATTATACTTACTTTTAACATTATATAACACAAGTACTTTATTTAAAAACAGGACAAACTAGGTCATCCTGAAGAACCTCTACAAATCTGTAAGGATGAAATGCATTGAAACCATTTTAGCGGGGTCCGGGCAACGTCTGACGATCCCATTGGGGCAGAACACCACACAGGAGGATTTTATTAATCTCTCCCTGAAAATTATTTTCTGTTACTCTCGTCCCCAATGAATAACTGAATTACATTGTAACTCTTGAACTATACAAAAAAAATCTGTTCCAACTCCATTTTTAAATTCAGATTGAACTGTTGGCCATATAGGTTTTGATACTACAAACAAGCATTTATTCTATGCATGTTACAGTGGACACTAACAAACTACACATCAGGGTTGTTCTCTCCCATTTCTGTCTGATTCAATTTCCTGATTTGTTAAAGAAAGTATATGCCCTTTGATAACCTTCATTGTGACAGCTGAAATAAAATAATTTGACTCATGTGAATAATATATGATTAGCTATTCAGATAATTGAGAATATTCTGATTCATTTATTTTCAGGATTCAACTATGGAGGTTCTTCTTTGTTGAACATGCTTCTATTGGGTTTAGCCTCCTTGTTTTACATGAACCCACCCCTTCTTTTTCTATTTAAAAAGATTATTTTAGTAAGACATTGAGGGAAGAAGGAAGTGGTCCCCTAGTCCAGTGCTTGCTGCCTCAAGTGAGCTATCACAATCATGTGCCTACCCCAACTCCGCGGTCAGTAACTGATCAATCATTTGGAAAAGAAATTGTGGTGACATATAGCTTCCGGATTTGCCAATAAAGATGTCCCTATCATGCACCCCTTCTACTTGTGATTTGGAAAGGATAGCACAATTATTTTTATGAACTGGATAAACCTTTTCCAGTGCATAAAAGGGCTTTATTATATTTAAATGTGATTTTGTCAATCGCAGGGTTTGCAAATGTGTTTAGTTTATCAGTGCCTTAGTTGTTTATTGTCTACATAGTTATACAATCCTATACACCATGGTATAGTACTTCATGGAAAATCAAACATATATTTGAAAAAGGCTCTTGCAGAACTTCACATATTACTCTTGACCATCTTGAAGAAACCCTGCTTGATTTTGTAGGACACGTCCAAATTTATTTAAACCTTTTTTTTACTCCCATGCCACTTTTTTTCCTAATTGGTCAGAGAAATCCAAAAGAACCAAAGCATCCTTCTCTAGTGATCCTACTCATCTTTAGTCTCTCATCATATTATCATTTTAGAACCAAGATGACCTGAAAATGTTTTGCACCCTTCTCTCTCAAATCTTCTGGACGAATGGATCATTAGAGGTTATTTGGTAGCCTATTCTGCATTTATATTACAGAAGGTCTCAGCTATTGTGCTATTCAAAACAGTGTTTAACAGCAATTTCAAAGCCATTTTCCACCTGTGCATACTGGGTATTTGGCCAAAATATCAAGTTGCAAATATCGGTATACAGAAATATTGGGGAAAAGTATTGTGAAACTAAAATATCATGATGCAGAATTATTGTTATCAAAAATATTGATTGTTTTGGCTAGGTAATATCGTTGTGAAGAAAATCGTTCTTAATATTTTTTTCAATAATATAGTAGCAAAGAATATCTTAATGTGTTTTCGTTCATATATACATTTTATATGTTCTTATTGTTTGTATAATTGTTAACAATATTTGTAAATATAGTTTGTAATTTTAAGTGATTTGTAACTGAAATGTAATTGTTCATAGTAATTTATAATGTAGTAATGGGTTGCTAGGTTTGTAGGGGTATAGGATGGGAAGTAAATTAAGCAATATTTAATTAACAATTAACTATGAATGTATTATTAATTATTTAATTGATTATTATTTATGTAGCAATACTATTTCTATTTGGGGCAGCTGCTGGGTTTTTATGGGTCTCGGGGAAGTAATTTGATAGTGAATTAACAATGAAATATTACTTTATTGTTAATTATTTTATTGATTGTTAATGATGTAACTTGTGTAATACCTTCATATATTAGTTATATGTTAGGTGTGTGTGGTTATGTTTGTAGGGGTATAGGGTGGGAAGTAAATTAAGTAATCATTAATTTCTAATTATTTATTTATTATGAATTATTTAATTGATCATTTTGTACCTAATGTGATATTGAATTATTTTACTTATATTTTAGTTATAGGTTTCTAGGTTTGTCGGGGAATTAATGAATTTATGAGTGAATGATTGAATGAGTGAATGGAATTATATTTATAAAGTGCAGCTGCTGCTTCATGAGAAGCGCCCTGGCGCTGAAATGCAACAAGAAAAAAGAGAGAGAGTAAAGCTCACAGAAAAAGAACGTTTTCAGCTGGGCTCTAAATATACTTTCACAAGAGCCATTGTGAACAAGCAATGGAAGGGAATTCCAAATAGTGGGATCAAGAAACAAAAATAAGATCTGTCACTAGATTTTGCTTTTTAGACAAGGTGCAAGATTTGATTTGCAGATGGAAACACCACATATTTTTTTAACAGATTTTAAATGTAGGGTGGACCATTCTGAAAGAACGCTCTGTGAGTGATTAAGAAGGCTTGAATCTTAATTCTGGACTGAATTGGTAATCAGTGAAGGGATTTTAGGCCATAATTGATGGGATGTCTTTTAGAAGTGTTAAGTACAAGACGAGCAGCAGCGCTCTGAACACATTGAAACCTTGTGAGTAGATCTCGAGAGATGCATAGATAAAAGACATTTGCATAGTTCATTCTTGAGGTAATAAGGGCATGAATAGTCCCCTTCTGAGTAGCTTACGAAAGGTATTCCAATAACTTTTTTAAAGATTTTAACACACAAAAACAAGTGGCCACCGTGGCCCTTACTTAAAGTTTTTAAAATAAGGTAGAATCCAACAGAGCCCCCAGATTTCTGGCTAATAAGGATGTAGTAGGAAATTGGCCCTGTTTGGGAAGCCAAGGAAACGAAGAAACAATAGATGGGGCCCAAATGCAAGAATCTCAGTTCTTCCAGCATTAAGCTGTAAACAGCTGTTATTCCTTCAGTCAAGCTGTTGAAAGAGAAACATCAGTTGGGTTTCATCTGCATTGGATACAATGTTCACACCTCATTTTTGCACTACAGGGACCAAAGTGGCCATTCATATGTTTAATAGAGTGGGACTTAAAGCTGAGCCCTGTGACACACAAAAGCTGATGGATCTGAACTGGCACACAAAAGGAGAAAGATTTTTTTCTCTCTCAAGAACACGTTGAGAGCTTTACACAGTACACACAACATTGGAATTCTATACAAAATTTGGGAACAAGGGAATACATATGAATTTTATATAAATAAGCAAGATTCATCAACCCCCTCAATCCAATCAGTATATTAAAATCAGACTCAGGGTAACCTAAAAGACCAACAATAATTGAAAAAAGAACCGGCTGGTTCAAAAACAAAGCATAAATCAAGAAACAAACTTGTCATGGAGGAAAGAGAAGCAAGGAGGATAGCAGACATAAACAACTTTTTCACATACCAGGGCACTAAAAATACAGAAAGGGGCCAAACAAGCACTCCCCCGGACACCATCAGAGATAAATTAAAGAAATGGGAACGCTTATCTAAAAGAGAAATCAATAAATGGTGGGAACTCTTAAGTCTGCAAAAGTACATGGAAGTAAAAAGAATACCTCGGGGTTTAAGGCTAACCCTAATGCCAAGTCACCAAGACACAACGAGTGAATTACTACAAGAATGGGGCGAGCATCTCTTAGATTCATCCATGGGCCTAATGGTAATCCTCATTAAACACATTGAAAAAATCCTAAAAGTAATAACAACGGAACTGAAAATCTTGGAAGATGACATCAAAACTTTAACGTTAAATGATGACCAACAAAAACTGAAAACAGATATATTGAAAAATCTGGAAAGACATGAAGCACGCGTAAAAGCGTTGAAACAACATAAATTCCAGAGAGACAAAGAAGATTTTGAGGAGGGACAAATCTTTACCTTTGGCAAACAACAATTTCCAAAGAAAGGCAAACAACCAGAACAACAAGAAACCAATGACACCTCGAGCTTTGACTCCCTAACAAGCTTGGAACTAAGTGACCAGGATGAACAGCCAACACCGAGCACCGCCCTTCCAAAAAAGACCAATTTTTTAATAGAGATGCAAAAGGCATTAGAACAACAATCACAGCAACAGCAACAACCCATACGGGGCAGAGGGAGAGGCAGGGGCCGTCCCCGTGGAAAGGGAGGAAAACAAGAAGATGCCAGAGAGGCCAGAAACAAGGCAAAGGAAGACTCTTGGACCACATCCAGACTCAGACAACCGCGCCGATAACAGATTTACCCTCTGACTCCCAAGAATTAAATGTAATTAACCTCTCAACAAGAATCCTAACAGATGAGGAAAAGAACACACTCAAAAAGGATTAAACTTCTGCCCCACGACACATCTAAACATTGCGGACACCCGCGTAGATTTGTACAAATATACGCGGAAACTGAAACTTGCAAAAATCTATGCAGAGAAGACCACCAAAAAAACTACCCAATTGAAACAAATGTCAAATTTAAGTATAAATGCTGAGGACTCTGTGGCACTCTCCACCTTAATGACAATGGGTGCCATGTCAATATCACAGGAAGAAGAAGAGCTCATCAAAATGGAAGATTCCATGGAACAAGATGGTGCCAACGAGAGTGGATTAAAAGAAAAATCCAAATACAACCCTATACTGCCTCCTGGCAACAAGATTGATTTATTCCAGGAACTCGTAATCGATGTGCTATACAAAATCAAACAAAACCAGACAAAAAACCACTTTTCTTTGAAAGAAAAACTAATCATAAGAAATCTCTCTGAAGATACAAAAATCGAGATAAAGCCAGCGGATAAGGGTTGGAACATCATCATCATAGACAAAATAGACTACGCAGAAGAAGCACAACGTCAACTGCAGGATAAAGACTGCTATGAGCTCCTAAATCAAGATCCAACTGCAGTCTTACAAACAGAAATCACTGAATTATTACAGACTTGGGCTGATGCGGGCCTCATAAGTGATGATGAACAAAAATACATGACAAACAAATTTCCAACTCTTCCCACATTCTATTGCCTCCCAAAAATCCATAAAAACAGCCAGAACCCACCAGGGAGGCCAATAGTCTCGGCAAACAATTCATTACTAGAAGGAATGTCAAATTACATTGACCAATTCCTAGCTCCTCTGGTCAGAGATCTCCCATCATTCATAAAGGATACTACTGACCTTTTAAAACAACTAGAAAAAATTGTCTGGAAACCTTCTTTTAAACTAATCTCAATGGGTGTGACATCATTGTACACAAACATCGAGCACACCATTGGGATGAATGCATGCAGATACTATCTGGGGAAAAAGGAACATAAGATATAAGGAACATAATGAAATGTTAAATCGCATAATCTTCTTATGCCTACACAACAACTATTTCCTATTTGAAAAAAACATCTTTAAACAAACACAAGGATGCGCCATGGGCTTCTCTTTCTCACCAAATTACGCTAATCTTGCTATGGGTTGGTATGAACAAAATGAGGCCTGGAAAACAGAACATTATGCGTGGAAAAAGAGGATAATACTATGGCTTAGATTCATAGATGATCTTTTTATAATATGGGACGGTGAACAAACAGATTTTGAACAATACTTTGAAAAATTAAATAATACATCTACAAATCTGAAGTTCACGTATGAAATAAGCAGCAACCGGGTAGTGTTTCTGGACACAGAAATATATATTGAGAACAACCGTCTTGAAACCACACTACACCGTAAGAAGACTGCAACCAACTCTGTACTACATGGACAAAGCTTCCATGATGACAAACTAAAAAGAAGCATCCCATATGGAGAATTTCTCCGCATAAAAAGAAACTGTTCTAAAACAACTCAGAATTCCTCAAACACAGCACGGAGGCCTCAAACAGATTCATAAAAAGAAAATACCAACCAAACAATGTGAAAAAATGCCTCAAGAAAGTAATTGAAACGGACATAAAAGAAATCCTACATAAAGCACAAGAGACTAAAACTGACAACAAAATCAGATTAATAACATCATACAATGCGGAAAAGGGAGCACTAATGAAAATAATTAAAAAACACTGGGGTATTCTACGGACAGATTCAACACTATCAAAAATCATTGGAGAACATCCACATGTAACCTTTCGCAGAGCAAAAAATCTGGGTGACCAATTAGTCCATAGCCACTTCAAAAATCTCCGACTGTAAATTGGATGCATCGTGAGGGTTTTTGGCCATGCAAACAATGTAAGGTTTGCCGAATTGCATCTCCAACAAAAGAACTCTCTATGTTTGGGGGAAAAAAATGGAAAATAAAACAACATCTGACGTGCAAAAGCACGTTCGTAGTTTATATGGTGACATGCCCCTGCGCCAAAAGTTACATAGGCAGCACAATCTTTGAGGCCAAAAAAAGAATGCTTGAACATACAAGAGCTGTCATCCATCAAGACCATTCCAATGCAATCGCCAAACACATGACACAGTACCATAACAACAATTGGGAAACCCTCAAATACTGTGCAATTGACCAACAGACGAACTCAGAAAGAGGAGGAAATCGAAGAAAGGCATTGAGACAACAAGAATCAAAACACATTATCAGTTTCAGGACCCGAGAGCCATACGGACTCAACCAGACGGAAGAGTTACATGCACATTTGTAATCTGTCCTCAAACCGACACCAATAGTGAACCGCAAAACTGATGCAACTCATAATGACTTTGTAGGATCTACTCACCAGAGAGAAAGAACCGTGACAACTACTGAGAGACATAAAGATCAAACATGATCAGCCCGAGAGTCTTGTGAAATTGCTCACCAGGGAGCAAAAAACCATGAAAACATTCACGGATGTGAATGACAGTCACCACTGACTCAAAAAAACAGAACTTTGATAAAAACATTGTTCTAATTAATTTGTTATGTCTGCCTAATCCAAACAGCTGAAACTCTATTGTTCATTTTATTAAAAATTGAGCACATTAACACTTGTTCACATGAAAAACTATGTCACCCACAATGCATTGCATTTTCACTGTAAAGTTTTTTTCACTGTGCACTGAAATAAAAGTAGGCTCGTGTTAGAGCTCAACACCCGTGATCAAGCCTTTGGCTGAAGGCGAAACGCGTTGGGTTAGGACGAGTATGCTGCAATGAAAGCAGTTGGTCTAAACTGAAATAACCTGAGTGAGTGCTCCTTACCGGTTTCCAGCCGGTATTCTTGTGTGTATATATATATATATATATATATATATATATATATATATTACCTACTGGCGGTCGCCAGTAGGTATATATAGTTAGGATTTTTTCTCTATGGGATTTTTGAAAATTCTATGTCTAATAACTTTGGCGTTTGTGGACGGAATTGGCTGAAATTTTCTGGAAAATGGAACATTTTACTTCTGAGCAGCCCCTGAAAATTTGGGGGGGTTCGTCTAGGGGGGGCCGAGAAAAAAGGGGGGTCCCAAAACGTGTTTTTAACATTGAGTTTTCCATAGGGCGGTTGGCCTCACTTTTAGCCCGAACGGCTGAATGGATTTGCACGAAACTTGGCAAAATTGTAGGGACTGGTAGCCCGATGTGCCTTTTGTAGGTCTCAATATATGTGCTCCAGTGGATTTTGAGAAATTAACGTTTAAAAAAAGATATATATCTGTAACAGCGGACCGGGCAGCTCCCCGGTTCGCGGACCGGGGCGCGTACCAGAACTTCGCGTAGCGAAGCTGATTGGCTCTCCGGCGTCTGTCAACATTCCAAACAGTCCGGAGCGGCGGCCATCTTGTCTCTCGGTAGGATTGAGAGACAAGAGGAGGCCAAAACAAAGGGGGAAATAACCATAAGGCGGCATAGTAGATCCTCCCTGACCCCCTAGGTTTAATGTGGAGGCTTTAAAAGGGCCCCGCGTGGGTAGCGCCCGGTCCGCGAACCGGGAAGCGTTCTGGGCAGCGTACTACAATGAAAAATGAATGATAGACTTTTCAAATGCTGTATGTTAATTGATTGTTGGTTTTGTTGATTATTTTTTATTTTCTTTATTTTTTAAGCATTTTTTTTTTATTGTGATTGTGTTTCATAATTTATTAAACTTTCTAACATTTCATTGTCAGAAATTTCATAATTATCATGGAATATACATTGTAGTCTCTGAGGGTGTAAAATGTCCTCATTTGCAAGGAGGTTATCTACTGCTTGTACACATTGCAGTAGTTCATTGTCCCAAGTTTCATCGAAAAATTCAATATCATTTTCATCAATGATTTCTTGGCTGCTCTCTTGCAGGACAATTTGAAATTCAACTTTCTGTTCGCCTTCCATTTTGCCTGAAATTTAGATTAAAAAAATATATATTAGTAGAGATAGGGCACTGTTGGGATTAATTTTAGATAGGCAGTTTTTATCAGTGAATTTATCTTTGGGCAGTGTATAGTATCAGAGTGGAAGTAGGAATATAAAAAAGTGTATGTGATTTAACGTAAGTAAATTCATAATTATACAAGAGAAGCCTAACTCCATCCATAACTATAACAGAGAAGTCTATCTAAATCTATAACTACTACAGAGGGATAGTATATAACTATCAGAAAAAGTTTACCATATTAACTTATAGTGCACAATATACTTCAGTTTTAAAAATAAAAACTTACCTTTAGAAAGAAGTTGAAGGAATTAGTGAAAATACTATTGAAATGTACACCAAGAAGTAGTAGTCAAAATGGCTGTGTTTTCTTCTCTTCCTTTATATATATTGAGGTATATAACCAATGAAATGTCAGGTAAAAAAAGTAGAAAATGAAAGTAACATTTTCATTGGTTGTCAATTCCAACACTTCAGATGTGTTTTGTGAAGTAATTTACCTCAGGGTATTTAGAGAGGTCTACAGGCTAAATGGGTCAATGGAATTCCAATCAAATTTGTGAAAATGGTAGGGATTGGTATGTAGTATGAGCTAATCTATATTTGGTGAAATTGTCTCCAGTGGCTTTTCTGTGAACTACTTTCCCACCTTTTTTGATGGTGCGCTTCCCAGGGAGCGACCCGGTACGCGAACCGTTGAGCGCCTCGGTTCGCGGACCTTAAGCGTTCCGAGGCGTCCACCATTTTGTGTTTCGGTCGAATTAAGATACAAGATGGAGGGCAAATAATGTTCAGAATGGGTAGAAGGGGGCACGGTAGAGTTATCTTGACCCCCTAGGTTTTGTGAGGGTGGCTGAGGAGGCTTATATGTGCGAAAAAAAAACATTTTTTTTAAAAATTTCGCGAGGTTAGCTCCCGGTTCGCGTACCGGGTAGCGCCCCAGGGAGCGTACTTTGTTGAAAATTAGTGAAAAATGTTAGAGTAAAATAATAATTGTGAGTGATTAGATGTAGGGTAGCTCTGAGAAGAGCTTTTGGGTTTATGGTACATTTAGGTACTTATAAGTAGGTACCAATGCACATTCTTAAATTCAGAGTGAAAATTCTGTTGCCCTCATCTGAGAAGTGAACTCCATCTCCTCTGTAGATATCTTGCATGTAGTAACGCAAGTTATTGTTGTACAGGGAGCCCATTCCATGGTCTCTCATGTAAGCTGAAACAGATTTGTTTACATGCTTCCTCGACTTCTCAATTTGTGGACAAAATTGGTTTGACCACCTCCATTTCTGTCTTTGGCATATATTTGAATATACCAAGGCAGTCTGAGGAAAAAGTGCCATTAATTGCTCAAAGGTGTCCTTTAAAAGCATTTCCAGACCTACACCAGTCAAAGTGCCCAAGTCATTACCTCCACAGTGCACAATTAACAGGTCAGGTTTGGGCAAATGCATAAAGGTTTTCACCAATGGTATCAATTGGTGACATTTTAATCCTCTGTGGCCAAACCACTTAATTTCCACATCTTGTAAATTGAGGTTAGGTAAATTCCTGTTTTCAACGTACCTTTGAGCCCAGTGAATATAACTATGTCCAACAATCCAGACAGAAAACATGGTGAGAGAAGGTTCTCCTGCAGTCAGATGAAGTGTGGCAATGAAATGGCAGTTGAAAAAATGAGAGTGTAAAATGAAAAAAAACTGTGGAGTTTCTGTGTTCATGAAGCAGTAACAGTGATTGGTGGATTTTGATTGCTGAAAACAGAAAGTTAGGGTGCACGGATGTGTTCTTTGAAAGATGTATTTTGAGTGGTCAATAAAAAATCAATAAATGAAAGAATGCACTGGATATGCAGGTGCACTGAGAGTTCAGAGTTCAATTGCAACATTGTTGTGTGAACTTGCAAACAACAGAGGTCTTCCAAGAGGTGGTTGCCATGCAGAAAAGGCAGAAAGGGCAGAGGGGGGAAGGGTTTTCATTTGAAAAAAAGTGAGGGAAGAGTTTTGATTGGGTGACATGAGAGATATGTGTGAAGAATTACAGCATTTCTGTGCTTTTGATAGCTGCAGACTCTGGAGTGCATACCTTTTGCTCTGCTGAAGACAAATTGGTGTGTTTCTGAGACTGTTTTCAAACTCAAAGTATTTGCTAAGGTGAGAAAATATTTCTTTAATTTAGATAGAGAATAGTGTGCTTTAAGGAGAAAATTATGAATTATGTGGCGCAAATTGCTTGTAAATATGCTCCCACCTGTGCATGGAAAATTTAGATGTTGAATGTTTGTGTTACATAGCCATGTTAAAAGTGATACAAACATGCTGCAAAGGCAATCAAAAAACGCTTTTATGTGTCTTAAGGACATTTTAAGTAATTTTCCCATGTGCAGTGTTTTGAAATTATGATTTGAAAATCGTTTTTGGGGAAAAGGAATTGTTTTTAAATTTATGACAAGGACATAATGGTGTATGCTTCTTTATAAGGCAATTGACTGTCCCTGATGTTATTTTTCCCATTTTAATGTAAGACCTTTCTCTGTGGCGCAAATTGCTTGTAAATATGCTCCCACCTGTGCATGGCAAATTTAGATTTTGAATGTTTGTGTTACATAGCCATGTTAAAAGTGATACAAACATGCTGCAAAGGCAATCAAAAAACGCTTTTATGTGTCTTAAGGACATTTTAAGTAATTTTCCCATGTGCAGTGTTTTGAAATTATGATTTGAAAATCGTTTTTGAGGTAAAGGAATGTTGTTAAAATTTATGTGCGCCATATGCCCCCAAATTTCTTTTTCAAGGGTGCAGCAGGGTGTTATTGAGACACCCCTGCACCTTTGGAAAAATTCCTAATTTGCGATGAGCAAATTGTTAATCGCAAATTGCACCTTCATTTATATGAGCCTCCTAGCCCATGGAAATGAATGGGTAATTTGCAATTAGCAATTTGCCCATCGCAAATTTGGAATGGTAAAGAATCGCTATTTATTCCTTAAAATTCGCTATTTTGGAAATGCAAAATAGTTATATGATACATATGGCGGTTGATGTCTAACAAGATAAGAAGCTTAGGGATACATTTATGATGACTGGCGCAATGAAGTGGACATCACTTACTTCATTGGTAGAGCTTTACATGTATTATCTCCTCTGTATTCTTCATCAAGCGTAACTTTAATCTGCAATCCTGAGTAGGCCTCACCTTAAACAAACCTCTGGATAGGCCACATCTTATTGTCATCCTGAATTAATCATTTAAAATGCTAGGGACAGATTTATGATAGGTGTATGCCTCTTTTGCGCCACTTAGAAAACACTGTCCATGGGGAAATGACTTAAAATGTCCTTAAGACACATGAATGTGTTTTTTTAAAGCGTTTGCAATTTTTTTGGGTCACTTTTAACATGGCTATGTGACTTAAACAGTCAAAATCTAAATTCGCCATGCACAGGTGGGAGCATATTTACAAGGAATGTGCTCCATGGGGAAAGGTCTTATAATGTAATATGGGAAAAATGACATCAGAGACACTGAAATGCCTTATAGAGAAGCATACACCATTATGTCCTTGTCATAAATTTGCAAACCATTACTTTTCCCCAAAAACGATTTTCAAATCATAATTTGAAAACACTGCACATGTGGAAATGACTTAAAATGTCCTTAATTCAAAATTTGCTATTCCTTATTTTGCGATTGCACTGAAGGATTTGCAAATTTTGCGATTCCTTAAATGCAATGTATCAAACAAAAATATGTAAAAAATGATATTAAGGATTTGGAAACTACCACCAACTTCTAGTTTGTGGTAATTTGCGAATTCTTTTCAAAAAGCATTTTTTTCCAAAAAACAAAAGGTCCCATATGACGCCCATACATGCCCTTAGGGCATGTATGTGTGCCATATGCCCCCAAATTTCTTTTTCAGGGGTGCAGCAGGGTGTTCTTGAGATACCCCTGCACGCTTGAAAAAATTCCTATTTTGTGATGAGCTAATTGCTAATCGCAAATTGCAACCTTCATTCCTATGAGCCTCCTAGCCCATGGAAATGAATGGGTAATTTGCAATTAGCAATTTGCTCATTGCAAATTAGGAATGGTAAAGAATTGCTATTTATTCCTTAAAATTTGCTATTTAGGAAATGCAAAATAGTTTGATGGTACATATGGTGGTTCATCTGTAACAAGATAAGAAGCTTAGGGATACATTTATGATGACTGGCGCAATAAAGTGGACATTACTTACTTCATTGGTAGGCCTTTACATGTATTATCTCCTCTGTATTCTTCATCAAGCGTAACTTTAATCTGCAATCCTGAGTAGGCCTCACCTTAAACAAACCTTTGGATAGGCCACACCTTATTGTCATCCTGGATTAATCATTTAAAATGCTAGGGACAGATTTATGATAGGTGTATGCCTCTTTTGTGCCACTGTGCGTCACTTTTATGATGCAGCGGCGGTGCTAATTTGCAATTAGCAATTTGCTCATTGCAAATTAGGAATGGTAAAGAATTGCTATTTATTCCTTAAAATTTGCTATTTAGGAAATGCAAAATAGTTTGATGGTACATATGGTGGTTCATCTGTAACAAGATAAGAAGCTTAGGGATACATTTATGATGACTGGCGCAATAAAGTGCACATTACTTACTTCATTGGTAGGCCTTTACATGTATTATCTCCTCTGTATTCTTCATCAAGCGTAACTTTAATCTGCAATCCTGAGTAGGCCTCACCTTAAACAAACCTCTGGATAGGCCACACCTTATCGTCATCCTGGATTAATCATTTAAAATGCTAGGGACAGATTTATGATAGGTGTATGCTTCTTTTGTGCCACTGTGCGTCACTTTTATGATGCAGCAGCGGTGCAAAAGATTTGCTATGAGGCGACAAAATTACAAATTGATGCATTTAGGCAGATATGTCATGGTGTAAAAAAAACGTACCACATGAAACCGATGCAGCAGTGATGCAAAAGATGCACCATGTCGCAAGACAGGCCTCACTTGGGGCCATATGTATCAAGCTAATTAGCATTCGCAAAGATCAAAATTCTACGAATTTCGGCCTTTGCGAATGTTAATTAGACAAATGGTATGTATCAAACAAGTTTGATGCAAAATAAGGAGTAGCAAAATTTGCTATTCCTTATTTTGCAATTGCACTGAAGGATTTGCAAATTTTGTGATTACATAAATGCAATGTATCAAACAAAAAATATGTAAAAAAATGACATTAAGGATTTGGAAACTACCACCAACTTCTAGTTGGTGGTAATTTGTGAATTCTTTTCAAAAAGCTTTTTTTCCAAAAAACAAAAGGTCCCATATGACGCCCATACATGCCCTTAGGGCATGTATGTGCGCCATATGCCCCCAAATTTCTTTTTCAGGGGGTGCAGCAGGGTGTTCTTGAGATACCCCTGCACGCTTGAAAAAATTCCTATTTTGTGATGAGCTAATTGCTAATCGCAAATTGCAACCTTCATTCCTATGAGCCTCCTAGCCCATGGAAATGAATGGGTAATTTGCAATTAGCAATTTGCTCATTGCAAATTAGGAATGGTAAAGAATTGCTATTTATTCCTTAAAATTTGCTATTTAGGAAATGCAAAATAGTTTGATGGTACATATGGTGGTTCATCTGTAACAAGATAAGAAGCTTAGGGATACATTTATGATGACTGGCGCAATAAAGTGGACATTACTTACTTCATTGGTAGGCCTTTACATGTATTATCTCCTCTGTATTCTTCATCAAGCGTAACTTTAATCTGCAATCCTGAGTAGGCCTCACCTTAAACAAACCTTTGGATAGGCCACACCTTATTGTCATCCTGGATTAATCATTTAAAATGCTAGGGACAGATTTATGATAGGTGTATGCCTCTTTTGTGCCACTGTGCGTCACTTTTATGATGCAGCGGCGGTGCTAATTTGCAATTAGCAATTTGCTCATTGCAAATTAGGAATGGTAAAGAATTGCTATTTATTCCTTAAAATTTGCTATTTAGGAAATGCAAAATAGTTTGATGGTACATATGGTGGTTCATCTGTAACAAGATAAGAAGCTTAGGGATACATTTATGATGACTGGCGCAATAAAGTGCACATTACTTACTTCATTGGTAGGCCTTTACATGTATTATCTCCTCTGTATTCTTCATCAAGCGTAACTTTAATCTGCAATC
Organism: Lissotriton helveticus; assembly: GCF_964261635.1. Classification (NCBI taxonomy): domain Eukaryota; kingdom Metazoa; phylum Chordata; class Amphibia; order Caudata; family Salamandridae; genus Lissotriton; species Lissotriton helveticus. The sequence continues at coordinate 776,497,179 of NC_136063.1, read as the reverse complement.
CTGAGTAGGCCTCACCTTAAACAAACCTCTGGATAGGCCACACCTTATCGTCATCCTGGATTAATCATTTAAAATGCTAGGGACAGATTTATGATAGGTGTATGCTTCTTTTGTGCCACTGTGCGTCACTTTTATGATGCAGCAGCGGTGCAAAAGATTTGCTATGAGGCGACAAAATTACAAATTGATGCATTTAGGCAGATATGTCATGGTGTAAAAAAAACGTACCACATGAAACCGATGCAGCAGTGATGCAAAAGATGCACCATGTCGCAAGACAGGCCTCACTTGGGGCCATATGTATCAAGCTAATTAGCATTCGCAAAGATCAAAATTCTACGAATTTCGGCCTTTGCGAATGTTAATTAGACAAATGGTATGTATCAAACAAGTTTGATGCAAAATAAGGAGTAGCAAAAATTGCTATTCCTTATTTTGCAATTGCACTGAAGGATTTGCAAATTTTGTGATTACTTAAATGCAATGTATCAAACAAAAAATATGTAAAAAAATGACATTAAGGATTTGGAAACTACCACCAACTTCTAGTTGGTGGTAATTTGTGAATTCTTTTCAAAAAGCTTTTTTTCCAAAAAACAAAAGGTCCCATATGACGCCCATACATGCCCTTGGGCATGTATGTGCGCCATATGCCCCCAAATTTCTTTTTCAGGGGGTGCAGCAGGGTGTTCTTGAGACACCCCTGCACCCTTGGAAAAATTCCTAATTTGCGATGAGCAAATTGCTAATCGCAAATTGCAGCTTCATTCCTATGGGCCTCCTGCTGCATGGAAATGAATGGGTAATTTGTAATTAGCAAATAGGTCATCGCAAACTAGGAATGGTAATGAATCGCTATTTATTCCTTAAAGTTCGCTATTTAGGAAATGGAAAAAACTTTGATGATACATATGGCGGTTCATCTCCAACAAGATAAGAAGCTTATGGATAGATTTATGATGACTGGTGCATCACCAGGGATGTGTCAGTCATCCTGCGCCGCTGTTCCGCCACCCATGGTGTGCTGCATTTACAATGCGGGGCATCATGGGGCAAAAATGGCACAGATGCGTGACGTATCTGTGCTGTAAAGGTAGTGATTGCTGGAGTTGTATCGCAAGTGCGATGCAGCTCAAGCAAGGCTCAGGGGTGCCCCATCTCCACAATGTTGCGTCAAGACCTATGCCTGCTTAAAGCAGGCGCAGGGTTTTGACGAAGCTTTCTCCTATCTAATTGTAAATACGGCACAACATGGGTGGCAGAGTAGTGGTGCACATTAACTGGTGCATGCCTGGGGATGTGCCATTTAACATAAATCTGCCCCTTTACATTTAAGTATGTGCAGGACACACAGAGTCGGTGAGGCTTATCCAAGGTTAAGAAGAGATGAGTCCTGTTCACTGAAAATTTAGACATAGTCTTCACCTGCTCAGCATTGCTGGACATGGCTAAATAATAGCTGCAAAATATTACTCTTGTTAAACAATTTTACTATTATAATCTCTGAGATTTGTCTCTTACTCTGCAACATCTCATTGTTGTTATCTTTCTTTAAAGATAAAGACAACATCAACATGAGCGACAATCTGCAATCAGTTGATTTTGACCTCATCATTGAACTTGTAATTGAAACATCAGTGGATGTTGATCCTTTGGATGATTTAAATCCTGAGGATGAAGAAGAGCGTGATGAGGATGCAGATTTGTCCGAATTATATGACATAGGGTGGGAAGCTGACCTGCTTGAGCCTATGGAAATATAAACATTTATTTTTAAAATGTATAATTAATAAAAAGTAAAAATGTAAACCGTTTAATTTAAAAATAAAGACACCTTCAAAAACAGGTTATGTGTAGTGTCTTCAATAAAATATTAAAATATGCTCATAAAATTAGATCAGATTCACATATAAAATAGCACAGGTAACATAAATATAAATGTCATTTCTTTTCTGCTATTTCTGTATTGTAAATTTGCCAACGACTAAAAAATCTTCTAATTAAAATGTCAAGTAGTGTGTTAAGTTTTTGATCACTGTTATTGATTTACTGTTTGGTAATAATGGTTAATAACATTTTTTATTATATTTTACCACAGATTCAACTGCAGATCATTTCAAGATTTCACCATGCCAACAATAGAAAGACAGAGAAAGGCTGCAAAACGTCAAAGACAGCAGGTGAAAGAAAATAAGCAGCAGTCCTCTAACAAAAAGATTTGTCAAGTCACGAAGAAAGCACCGGGTAAGAGCACAAAATATTTCATAAGAAATATGTGTAGTAAAAAAAATATTACTACAGAAAATGTTTCAGTCCATAAAACGAGAAGGAATTCAAATGGAAAGGAAAGGCCAATCAAAAATGTTACTGCTAGAGCAAGAGATAACTCTGTGCATGATAGTAGAAGGAAACAACAGTTTAGGGAGATTCGTAAACGAATGTTCCGCAACAGGATAATTGGCAATTTGTTAAAAAATATTAAGAAAGGTCAACAGAAACTGGTTTTTTATAAGAGAAAAAAAAAAGTTGAGAAAGTTATTGATCAGGCATTTGAAATTAAACGTAAGTTATTTATTTTGATAATCAATAGAATTAGGAAGCTAAACAAGGCAATTTATGATTTCAAAAGAAATAGTAGATGGAAGAGAATAGTTAATCGTAGTAATTTTTGTGAAGTTTTTTCTGGAGAATGGATGCATAGTTCAAGCTGTGAGGCATTTTTTAATGAGGAGAGTTATTTCCAGGATAATGATTTGGTGCATGCAGTTGACACCAGTGGTCGTGCTTATGAAGTGAAAGATGGTTGTCCAGTTGAAAAAGAAAAACTTGTGACAACAGAGACAGAAGAGGTGTTAGGTAATGAGGTTTTAGGAAGACGTGCTAAGGGTCCTGTCTACACCTGGAAGTGTAGTAGTATTTGTAGTGTGCAACAGGATTCCATCAATTTGCTTTGTGATTTTGTACGGTCATTTAATAAGAAAAGTTTGAAGCAGAAAATAAGGTTGTTGCAAGAATTAGATCCTTGCAGAGTGAGAGAAGTGACAGGTTTGCATGGTCATTCACTGGCTTGTCTTTCCAGGAGAGTATGCCAGAGTGTTTTTCATCATTTCAGGATGCTAGCAGTGCATCATAATAAAGTGAGGAAATTAGTTAGAATGTTGTATTATGCTAAGAGTCCAGCAATTATGCTTAAACAATTATGCGCTGCTCTTTTGCATGGTTCTGAAGTAGATGTGAAGAATATTTGTGAAGAAATTGAGTTTTGTTACTTTGGAAGTAAAGAGGAGAATGTTGAAATTGACCAAGAAGAAGAGGGTAATGTGGAAGATAGTGTACAGGTTTCCAGTACAGATAATTTCCAGAGGGAAATTGCCACGTTTGAGGTGAAATCAAGTGAGAGGCCAAATTTCACTTGTGTGTGTTGTCGACGCACTTATTATAAGAATCAGACTAAGTTAGTGGATTTATATGCAAAAAGTGAAAGGGAAAATAATAGTGAATGGAAGGATTTCGCAACATACTTGATGGTAGAAAATTGTTTTGATTTGGGATTGGATCAACGTGTGTGTACTTATTGTTGTTGCAAATTAAATCAAAACCAGATGCCTGCTAGAGCAGTTCATAATAATCTGGAATTGGTTGAGATTCCTTCTGAATTTAAGGATTTAAATACTTATGAATCTATTTTGATTCAAAGTATCCATCCCTTTCAGGCTATTGTAAGAATGAAGCCAAAGACAGGGAAATTGCCTCCATCAGATTTACAGAGAGGATTAAAGGGAAGAGTTGTTTATTTGCCTCTAGATTTGAAGAAAAACATTAACACAATTGGAGTAGAAAAAGTGGAAGAGGAACCTCTGGTTATCTTAGTTAATGGGGTTCCGACAAAGAATAAGAAAATATGGCAAGATTTAGTAGATGTTAGGAAAGTTAAAAAGGCAACATTGTATTTGAAAAAAAATAATAAATACTATAAGAATGTATATGTTGCAGAAGAGGAAGTAAGTGAGGAAGAGGATAGCGATTTGTGTGCTGGTCAAATTGAGAAAGTAGAACCCTCTACTAGTGAAGAAATATATGAACATTATAGTGTTCATCCTTTGCATTCCAAGGAAGTCATGGGGAATGCTATTGAGTTGTTTCAAATGAAACAAGCCAAAGGGAGTCCCATTAGTGTTTGGGAGGAAAGTTTGGAAGCTCGGTGTTTCCCACAGCTTTTTCCAACAGGTCAGGGAGGAAGATATGATGAGCGACCTCATCAAATTCCTGCTTCTGAATACCGGACTTTGCGATAGTATGCAGGAGATGCTAGGTTTCGACAATGCATTCCTTATTTGTTTCATCTCCTGTTTGAAAGCGATCTGTCTGGACTGTCATATGCAGTGAACCACATCTTGAAAAGTGGTATACACATGCAAAACATCTCGGCAAGTGACTTTATGGATAAAGTCAATGTCCAAGACAGTATTTTGGATTCTCACCTGATTAATCTCATGGCGTGTCAGCGTGGTACTAATGAGTACTGGTACCGTCGTCATGGTGATTTAAAATGTATGCTGAGGAACTTAGGTACTCCCACATGGTTCCTCACTCTGAGCTGTGCCGAGTATGGCTGGGAAGACTTACTTGAATTTCTACGAGAGGCAAATGCTAACGTAGATAACATCGAATTCAAGACACCCGGAGAACTGTGCTCTTTGGATCCAACAATGTATGTAGGTACTTCAATCATAGATTTGAAGCTATGATGTCTTTCATCATGAATAAGAAGAATCCACCTCTTGGAGAGGTGTTGGATTTCTTCTGGAGAAAGGAGTACCAAGCAAGAGGTGCTCCTCATATACATATGTTGCTGTGGATCAAGGATGCACCTAAATTTGGAACGGATCCAGAAGACTCAGTGATGAGTTTCATCCAACAGTATTCTACGTGTGCTGTTCCAAACGCAAAGGAGAAGAAAAGCCTAAGAGAAAAAGTGTTGCGTTTCCAAAGCCATCGATGTGGAAAGTACTGCCGTCGTAAATTCCGAAACAAGGACAAGTTCTACACCAAATGTCGTTTCGGCTTTCCACGACCGGTGATTTCTAAAGGAAGAGTAAACAGTTTGATGTCTTCGCTGCGACACAATGTCATGAAGAAATCACCTAAAACACATACAATTTGAAGAGGAACGAAGAGTCCAAGTACATCAATGACTACAACCCGGTGATTTTGTCCATGTGGAATGCTAACATGGATATACAGTTTGTGGCTGATAATTGTATGGCTGTGGCTCGGTATGTGACGTCATACATCACCAAAAAAGAGAAGACAGAATTGAAGGATATGTGGGAGGACATTTCCCATGAAAAGAGCCTCAGCAAGAAGTTGTACAGTTTCAGTCTGAAGATGTTGTCGCATCGAGAAATCGGAGCGTACGAATGTTCTGACCGGTTGTCTTCAGCAAGTCTCTATGCCAAGTCCAGGAGTATCGTTTGGGCGAGTCTTGGTCTTGCTGCAACGCGTAATCGAGTTCTCAAACCTGTCCGGGAAATTGAGTATTTGGCGGAAAAGGAGCCAAACAGTACCGACATTTTGAAGACCAACATGTTGGATACATATTATCCAAATCGAAGCATTCACCTTGAGAATGTTTGTCTGTATGAGGTTCTTCAAAATTACATATTCAAGAGGAACATCAAAGAAGATACTGAGAAAGGAGTGTATGCTGTAATAGGAAGTGAGGGATGTCTGGTCAAGCAAAGAAAATGCCACTTGGTAAACCATCGAAAATTGAGTGGCGAATCTCCTGAAAAAAAGGAGTTTTTCTATTTAGCACTTTTGCAACTTTTCAAGCCTTGGCGTGCAGAAGAGGAACTGCTTGGAGATTTTCTCTGTTACGAAGACTCTTTCAATGCCGCCAAGGAGACCATAGAATGTCCTGCTTTTCCCAAATATGTAGAAATGTTGAATGCGGAAATTGAGCAGGAAGCAACGATTGCAGCCGAGATTGCCAGAGACAGTTCTCAGGACAGTCAGAGTTCTGCTTCATTGAGTCAGGATCCACTAGGAGGACCTGTTATCGAAAATGAAGCTGCCACTGCTATGAATGAAGTGGAAAGAGCCATGGCACATGCTCAGGAGGATGCGGTTAACTTAGAAGAGTTGGAAAGACAACTCAACGTTGAGCAGAGGAAAATATATGACGAAGTTACCATGCAAATTGATCATGGATTAAGTCATGATAAGAAAGAGTGCTCATGTACGTCGTTGAAGCCTGTCCGACTGTACGTGAGTGGAGAAGCGGGAACTGGAAAAAGTTTCCTCATTAAAGCAATTTCATGCTATTTGCAGGAAAGGACAGAGTCATCGCTGTCTTGTGTTGTCACTGCTCCAACTGGACTGGCAGCACATAATATTAAAGGGATTACTTTACATCGTTTACTGATGCTGCCAGTGGAGCATGACAACAAATTACAATATCACAAGCTATCTGGAGATGCTTGTTTTGAAGTTTCAAGAATCTTGAGAAAAATGAAACTTCTTATCATTGACGAAGTAAGCATGGTTTCCAATGTCATGCTTGCCTTTGTGCATTTGAGAATGCAAGAAGTTCTGAAAATAGAGTATGATGTGTTATTTGGTGGCAAACACATCATTGTTTTTGGAGATCTTCTGCAGCTGACACCAGTGAAAGGGCAACCTGTGTTCAAAATGCTCACGCATGAAGATACCAGGAAGTGCCTAGGCAGCATTGGCAACGTCAATATATGGTTAAACTTCAATTATGCTGAACTGCATGAAAATATGCGTCAGGCGAAGGATGAAGTTTACAAGACTATTCTACAAGATGTTAGAATTGGAAAAGTAACCGAGCATGGGAAAGAAGCTTTACATGCACGATTACTGTCAAATTTATATCCAGAACAAGATGTTGTGCCTGAGAATATTTTTCAGAAAATTACTGAGAAGAAATCTGGAATATGTTTGATGCCAACTCTTGCAGAATGTGCCAAATTTAACAACAAAATGTTGCATTTAGAAAAGCAAGAGATTGTGAAACTGGAAGCTATTGACAGAGTAGAGCATATGGGATCAACAATTATTTTGTCTGAGAATCTGAAAACAAAATTGGATTCATTAGAGAAGAGTATATCTAAAACTGCAGGTTTTGAAAAGACTCTGAATGTGTGCTTGAACTGCCGTATAATTTTAAGAAGGAATTTACATGTTGAAAGAGGTCTGGTAAATGGATCAATGGGTAATGTTGTTGATTTTGTGAAATACAGAAATAGAGATGGAATTGAATTTTTAAAAATTAAATTTGATGGCATTGAGGAAGTACAGCTAATTGCTCGTTGTTCTGCTAGATTTTTGCTTGTAAAAGACTTATATGTTCGCCGTAAGCAGTTTCCTGTTTGCTTGGCATATGCGGTGACAATCCATAAATCGCAAGGTTTAAGTGTAGACAGTGCATTGGTGAATATTGGCAGTTCTGTGTTCAAGGAGGGTATGGCATATGTGGCATTGTCACGAGTTAGAACTTTATCGGGATTGTACTTGAAGGAGTGTGATGTCACAAACATTTGTGCTGATCTAGATTGTGTTAAGGAATACAATAGGTTAAGAAGAGAGTATGCGCCACATTTGCCTCAGTATCCTTTGTTTGAGAAACGTGTGGTAGGCCGGAAACGAAGAAATGTGACCAATACGGGGGAGGTTGTAGCAAAAAGACGAAAAGTCGATGAACCTAAAATTACAAGCAGAAACAAAAAGGATTCTGTTGAAGATGTTGTTGGTTTTCAATTTGAAAACAGTTCTGGTGTCAACTGCTATGCTAATGTAGTGGTTAATGTTTTGTTTTCTCTAGAAAATGTAAAAGAAGAGATTGTGGTCAATTCTGATCAAAGATTTTGCAGTTTGTTAAATTCTGTGTTAGAGAAATTTAGCACTGATAGAAGAAACATAGAAAGTGTGTCTGAAATTCGAAATCTGTTAGACAGATGTTCAGGCCAAACACAATTCTCTCAAAATATTCAGCAAGATTGTCAGGAGTTTTTAATGTATATGCTTGATGTATTACATGCTGAAGGTGTAGATGTAGATCAGCTGTTTGGGCTTTCTTATCAATGGCAGCATGACTGCGAGAACTGTATGGTATCAAGTACTACTAGTGTAGACTCAGAAAGATTTATATATTTAACTTTGCCAGACAGTAAATCAGTCTCCTTTAATAAGCTAGTAAAAGCAGCTGATCACAACATGGAGTGTAGCCAATGTAAATCTGAAATGATGTCCACATTATTTATACGAACATATGGCCAGTATGTCATTTTAATGTTCCAACGATGTAGGCCTGATGGAACAAAATTGACAACTTTAATTAAAAATTTTGTAGCTTCGCAGTTGTCAATATCAGGAAGGACTTTTGTAACTGCAGCAATTATATATCATGACGGCCCTTCAATAACATCAGGACATTACACAGCTTATTTAAAGTCTAGAAATGGCTGGTCATTCTGCAATGATTCTGTTTTAATTTTCAAAAAAAAATTGCCGTATGACCTTAAAAACTCTTACCTGGTGTTTTTAAAACCAAAATTTTAGGGAAATAATCTCGGGATGTGCTCTGTGGAATTTCAAGAAGTTCTAATGGCTCCTACACAATTTGGCCTTGAGGATAAGTGTAGTTCAGAGACATAACTTCTAACCATAGGACTGGACGTCATGGAGAAATACGTGCACTTTGAATGAGTTCAGAAAAACTGTTTCTATTTATAAGCTAATTGAAGCAGCCAATCAAAACATGGAGTAGAGGGAATGTAAGTCTGCAATGCTGTCTACTGTTTTACATTGCTTTGTGATTAAAAGTGATGTAGAGAATTAAATAATTGTAGTAGTCATAGAGGTAGTGTAAGTCTGCTTCATAGTAAGCAGTATCAGTGTCATAGGAAATGTAGAACATGACTGAGCAAGAAGGGGAAGATATTACTATTCCAGGATTGTGAAAATGATCTTCAACATTTTAATTCTGAAAGTTGCGGAAATGCCAAATGACGGGATTGGCTTACAAGAAATCCAAGAGTTATAAATGGCTCTGACCAGATTTGGCCTTGTGGAAACTTGCAGTAGAGAGCAAGAAGTCATTTATTGCATGTAACGTGTTTTTAAAAACGATGGAGATTTTCTTTCAGAAAGTGGCGGGCTGAAAGTAATAACAGCACAAAAGAGTGTAAGCTGTTCATAGGACATCCTTGGACGTCATGGAAAGTAAGTTAACTTTAAGGAGTTCTGAATTTTGATTTCTTATGTTGTATGGGTTTTTTAAACACAATCATTTTGATTGTGTTTTTTTTTCCCCGCTGTTATATGATGAATACCTTCAAGTCACTGTTTTTAGTGAATTTTGATACATTCTGAGAACAGCAAAAATAAACCATTTAACATGTATAATTAATTCTGTACTGTTTGCATTTATGATGTATATGTAGAACTGTGTAGGAGGCATGGAGAAGGTGAGGCTTCTGTAAGTGTCAAAGTTGTTGCATGCAGTGCTGCACTTCTGCGTATTCTTTCATATGCTAGACTACATCTGCACAATGAGATACCTAAGGAAAGGAAACACAAGTGATGTGATTGTGAAATGAGCAAAATAAATTGCACGTATTTCAATTACATCACCTGTGTTTCCTATCATTACGAATCACATTGTGCAGATCAAGTTTAGGTCTGTCCAGGGAAAAATAGGAGGTTTGGACTTTGTTGAAGAGTGCAGTGGACATGACTCACTTCATTGGTAGACCTTCACATGTATTATCTCCTCTGTACTCTTCAACAAGTGTAAATCTCATCTGCAACCCTGAGTAGGCCTCACCACAAACAAACCTCTGGATAGTAGACATCTTATTGGCATCCTGAAGCAATTATTTAAAATGTTAGTGTCTTGCGACACTTTTCTGAAACAACAGCAATGCAAAAGATGCACCATGTTTTAAGATAGGCCTCACTTCATCTGCATCAAGATACTGTTAGTTTAAAATGTATATCTTTAGGACTGTGTAGGGGGCCTGGAGAAGCAGAAGCTTCTGTAAGTGTCAAAGTTGTTGAAAAACTGTTTGTCCTTCAATCTTTTCCCTTGTCTTTTCTAATTTTTAAATACATGTTTTAATATTTTTCAAATGTTTGTTCTCTCTTTCACAGATTGAAAGTATAAAAACAAAAAGTGAGTAATTTAACGACAATTATAAGGTAAATATTTTGTACTCTTTTCGTTACATTTCTATCACATTTAACTACTATTAGTTCCACTGCTTCATTTCTTTAACCCTCAGTTTCCTGCCTTTGCTACTTCCCTCATTCCTTTCTCTATTACCTACTTACTCAACTCCTTCCACTCTTTTTCTCAGTCCCTCTCTTCTCATAGTTCCTCACTCTTGTTCACTCACTCTGTCTCTATTACTCTTAGTGTCTTTGACTGATTTCTCTATCACTACTTGTTCATAATGCTTTTTCTGTGTAGTTGAAGCACACTAAGGGGAATATTATGAACACAGCCAATAAAATTATTGCTCTTTTTATTAGCAGAAAACTGGTGCAAAAGTGGTTTTAGCGGCAGTTTTCTGCCACAAAAGCAGCTTTAGCGACACATTTCTGCCAATAAAAGCTGCAAAACTTTTATTGCCTATGTTGATGATATGGCTCTATGTTACGTACATTTCTTTGCTGTTTCAATTAATCTTTTTCTGTTATTTTTTGTTTTCTGTTTTCTATTTTTTCTCTCTGTTATTCCTCATGTTTTAATCTTATTTTGAACATTCACTCACATTCTCCAAGAAACTCTTCTTTGTTAATGTTATACTCTCTTTTTTTTTCTTTCACTTCGTTATCTATTTTGTTTTTCACAATTATACCCTCTTCTGTCTTTTCTTCGGTAAATAGATCTATTAAACAGTATCTCTTCTTTACTCCCTATAGCTGTCTTTCTTTTAACATCACTCTCTGTTTACTTTCCTTATACTTACACTTTTTTTTTTTTTTTTTTTTTTTTGGTTAGCTCCCGGTCTGCGTACCGGGAAGCTAACCCGGGAGCGAACCAAAAGAAATAGAGCTTGCCAGAGTGCTAAACATTCTAGCAATTTTTTTTGAAAGGGAAGGTAGTTCTGAAAAGAACTTTTTTTTTTATATTTTTGTTGTTTTATATATTTTTTTTTTTGAACATTTTTTGTTTTTTTTGTATTTTTTGAACGATTTTATATTTTTTGGGGGGTTTTTTGGGGGGGGGGAAACAACAAAAAACAGGCGTTGAAAAGGGCTCAACAGGAGCAAAAAAAAATTACTGGGGGCGGTTAAGGCAATCATGGTGTTCATACGCCAGGTTGAGTGCATTGATGCTCATGTTGCCACAAGCTAATAATGCACGACAGTGCATACATAAGTGAATCATGTGCCCCAAATTTTCTTGAATATTTGGCACAGTTTCCCGTGCCTCTTCTGGTGTTAGAGAAATCGGTATTGTTGGTCTGGCCACAGGAGTTGGTCTTGGATTGTCCTGCATATCCCTTATTTCCGCCCGGCTGTAATTTAGTGGATGCTTCCTTGTCATGTGCCTGTGCATTGTGTGATTTCCATAGCTATATTTTTTGTCCGTCCCTCTGGACAATTGTTCTTTGCATATGAGGCAGGTGACATACCTCGCATTGACTTTTTTTTGGCCAGGAGGGATCGAATAAAACTGCCAGATGAAACTGGCTTTCTTTCTGGAAACCCGGGGCAACTCTTCTAAGAACTGTGGTTCTTCTCCCTCCTCATCCATTTCTTCATCTTCCTCCTCAGTGTTGGTAATGACCTGGGGAGGTGGTCCTCTCTTCCCATGAGGAGGTGGAGGTGGTGGTGGGGGTGCACCAGCTGAAGCAACCAATGAAGCCATTTTCCAACAAGCAAAATAGGTCTTCCTCTCACAATGATGAAAGTCAGAGTGAGGAAAGAAGGAGGGGTTTTCATCATTTGGGAAAAACAATACTTCTCAACCAATGAAAAGTGTTATTTTTAGGTCACCTGACCTAGCCTTCCATCATTATGAAACCAAAAGTGAAATGAACCAATGAAAAGTTTTATTAACAAGTCACATGACCTCTCACGCTCATGTTACGCGCTGCGGAACGCTCCCCGGTTAGCTTCCGGGTCGCTCCGCTTCGCGCCTCGGTCCGCGCCCCGGGACACTTCCGGGTGCGCTAACCCGATACGTCACAAGACGCATTTCGCGGCAACGCGATACGTTGCGCTTTCGCGACGCGCCGCGGATCGCTTCCGGGGAGCTGCGTTTCGCGCCTCGGTCCGCGCCCCGGGGCACTTCCGGGTGCGCTAACGCAGTACGTCATAAGACGCATTATGCGGCAACGCGATACCGTCACTATGTTGATTTCTTACCGGTTCGCGGACCGGGTCGCGGCATCAATTTGAGCTAACGGAAAGCTTCCCGGTTCGCGGACCGGGAGCGAAACAAAAAAAATATTTAAAAAAAATTATTAATAAACATATAAAATATATTTTTGTATTTAAAGAAGAATACATTTTACAGCTATAGATATTAGCTTTTAAAAAACCAATGAAATTCACTGAAAAAACCATAGGTTATAGACCATATATAGTTAGGAATTTGCATTTACAAAACCTTGAAAATTCACTGAAAAAACCATAGGTTATACACCATATATAGTTAGGAATTAGCATTTAAAAACCTTATTTTACTCACACAAAACCATTGAAATTCCATATATAGTTATTTGTACTAACTATATATCACGCACCCGCAATCCACTGCTGATCATGTCACATATTACATCATTCATGACATGGTCAGTGACATCACTGATGACATCACTGATGACATCTCAAATGACATCACTGATGACATCACTGATGACATCTCAAATGACATCACTGATGACATCACTGATAAAATCTCATTTGACATTACTGATCACATCACTGATGACATCATTCATGTGATAATACGATGAACCTCTTCAGACTCTAATATAACCTTAGATACACTCAGTGTAAACAGACACTCACAGACTGTCACTCATCCATGGAGTTACTTACACACCTAGTCAGTCATGCAAAGAATCAATCACAGCTCCATTTTCACAACTATACAGTTATACACACCTTACTTATTCAAACATATACTAAAACATATTTACTCACTTATACAATCCTGGATACAAGAGCACAATGATCCATACAGCCACTCACACATTCACTGGCTCTTATGCACAGTTGTTTATATATGTCAACTCTCACATGTACTGTATTTTACATATGTACTTACTTTGACATGTAGCACTGAGATATCTATTCACTCACCAATACAGTCATGCACACAGTCAACCACCCATACAGCTGTTTCCACATGCACTTTTGAACCCATACATCTATGCACAGAGTCATACACCTCCCAGCCACCCACACACACTCTCAGTCTCCCATACAAATGCTTGGGCAACCAATCAATAACCCATATAGTTACTCATATAGCTACTGATCAACACATGCAGCAGTTTACAGAACAACAGACATAATGATGCACAAATTAAGACAGTTTAGTCACTAACCCATGCACTCAGTGAGACACATTTAACCACTCACTCATACAGTCAGTCATGCACCTACTAAATCCTTCATCCAGACACTTATACATCCACTCATTCTTCAATATGTAAGACATATTTTAACTTTACAGAAAAATACAGTCACTGGATGTTGTCATCAGTGATGTCATCAGTGATGTCATTTGAGATGTCATCAGTGATGTCATTTGAGATGTCATCAGTGATGTCATCAGTGATGTCACTGACCATGTCATGAATGATGTAATATGTGACATGATCAGCAGTGGATTGCGGGTGCGTGATATATAGTTAGTACAACTAACTATATATGGAATTTCAATGGTTTTGTGTGAGTAAAATAAGGTTTTTAAATGCTAATTCCTAACTATATATGGTGTATAACCTATGGTTTTTTCAGTGAATTTTCAAGGTTTTGTAAATGCAAATTCCTAACTATATATGGTCTATAACCTATGGTTTTTTCAGTGAATATATATATATATATATATATATATATATATATCTTTATAGCTATATCTATCTATGTATCTCTATTTAGATTCACATATAAAAAACATAGGTTTCAGGGGTGTTATAGTTAGCTGGCCATTTCACTCGTACAAAACCATAGAAAATCCTCTGTTATAGTAAGTTCTGCTAACTATAACTTGCGCGCCTGCAATGCACTGCTGATGATGTCACATATTGCATCATTCATGACATGGTCAGTAACATCACTGATGACATCACTGATGACATCTCAAATTACATGACTGATGACATCACTAATGACATCATCCAGTGATATATAACTGTCTGGATAGAGGATTTAGTAGCTGTCCATCTGTCCGTTTAAGTCAGTAATTAAAAGTGTCTCACTTAATACATGTATTAGTAACTTAACTATGTGAATGTGTGCATCACTCTCTCAGTTGTTGTGTAACATATCAGTTGGTCACTAACTACATGAGTGTGTATATTAGTTATTGATTAGTTGGGTGAGTATCTGTATGGGACACTGAGTTTGTGTGTGGTTGGATGGGGTGTGTGTAACTCTATGCATTGATGTGTCAATGGTTGATTGACTAGGTGTATAGGTTTAAGAGTGCATTTGGAAACAGTTGTTTGGGTGACTGAGTCTATTTATTTGTGTGTTGGTGAAAAAATATATGTTTTAGTTGTACATCTTCAACAAAGTAAAAAAATAAAAGGCATTGTATTTGAGAGTTGGTGTATATAAATATATATAGGTAAGAGTCAGTGATTGTGAGAGTAACTATATGAATGAGTGTATAATTGTAATGGTGATTTTTAACATATTAACTATGAGTTACTATGTGTTTGAATAAATGAGGTGTTGTTGGATAATTGTGTAAGTGAGTAAATGTAAGTGTGATTCATTTTTTTCATGAGTGAGTAGGATGACTGCATAACTGACTAAGATGACTGCTGATGTGTCAATGTCTATATATGTGTATAAGTGCATTTGATAGTGTTCTATTAATTAGTGACTGCATGTACAAATGATTCTGTTGTTGAATGGGCTGTGTTGTGTGTAGACCTAGGAATCAGTGAGTGGGTATGTAGTAACTGGTATTGGTGTGTCAACGGTTTCAAATATGGTACTCTGTATTTTACAGTGAGTGATTAAAGGTTATACTAGTGTATGATGAGGTGTATGATATTGTCACGTGGATGATGTCATGAGTGATGTCATTTGAGATGTCATCAGTGATGTCATCAGTGATGTCACTGACCTTGTCATGAAGGATGCAATATGTGACATCATCAGCAGTGCATTGCGGGCGCGCGAGTTATAGGTAACAGAACTAACTATATCGGAGGGATTTCTATGGTTTTGTATGAGTAATATGGCCAGCTAAGTATAACACCCCTCGAAACCTATGTTTTTTTCTGTGAATTTCTAAGGTGTTTTAAATGCTAATTTCTAACTATAACGTCTCTGAAACCTATGTTTTTTTCAGTGAATTTCGAAGCTTTTTTAAATGCTAATTTCTAACTATAACGTCTTTGTAACCTATGGTTTTTTCAGTGAATTTGAAAGGTTTTTTAAATGCTAATTTTTAAAGTGTGATAGTAGTTATACCTATTTTTTTGTACTGATTTTCTAGTTTAGTAGCAGTTTATTTATAAATATTTTATTCATTAAATAACATTATATATTTTCTGGAAATTGCAAAATAAAATAAAAAATAAAAAATCTAACTGAAATATTGATGAATTTTTTTGTTTTCATTTTTTATTTTAATATATTTATATTATTTTCTTTAAAAAAAAACATTTTTTTTTTCGGAGTCGGCACCCAAAGCATACACATCACGTTGGGTGCGTGGATTCTAGTCGACATTTTAGAAAATTCATTAAAGATCCGCGTACGGTGTGCGACAGCCGCGTGTTTTTCAGTTACATCATATACATTTAATATTACGTGATGTGCACGATTGGTATGTGACCAGTTCACGACTCCTGCACACGTGCATTCGTGCCACATGCGCATTACAGTACGAGACGCTTGCGCGGTGGTGGGTCCCACGTGACGTCATATACGTGCTGGGCGCGCTGGGTGCGCAACTCCCACAAAAAGAACATTATGTTCTAAAATGATATGTATGTGTCTTTAATATACATATTAGGGCAATAGATTATCTAAGATATTCATAAAAATAATATAGTTGTACTTATAATAAACTTATATCATTCGCGAAGTTGGGTGTGTGCCTCATGAGCGCAGAGTGCACTGGTCCCATGTGACCTCAAAAAAAAGATTTCATTTGTTCATTACATTTCCCACTGTAGCTATTGAAGGACCCCCCCCATTTTAATCATTCTTGTTGAAGCATCTTTTGAGAGACATCTCTTTTCCTACAAGAACCCTTTTTGCTAGTTTTTTTGGTGTTTTTCAAAAAATATCGAACAAAATGCCATCTGGACCGCAGCAGGAGGCAGTACCTTCTGAAGAAGAATTCTTGCAGGAGGAGCCACGTCCACGAGGCCGGAATCTGCTGTGTGGAAATTCTTCACTTTTCCAACTGGAGAAAGTAAATGCGAGAAATGTGACGTGCAAAATTTGTGACCGAGTCCTGTCAAAAGGCAGTGAAAAAAAATACTCTTGTGTCACTGCTCCTATGTAAAAGCATCTCCGGACCACTCATCCTCTCAATCTTGCTCGGGAAGAAATGAGGTGAGCTGCTTCGAACCTCTCACCTGCTGTGGCAAGTACGTCTGGAGCGTCCTCGGTAACACCTGCAATGGACATTAGGCCAGAATTCGCCTTTCTTGAGCAACACTGCGTGAAGAGTAAGAAACATATGCTTCGGTGAGCAGTCGGTGGATGCAGTTTGTGCTGCACAATGCAACCATCATTGTTAATTTTTGATTGTTTTGTTTTTGGAATGATAAGTAATTCCAAAAGTTTCCTGTTTTATTCGTTAATTTTTGTTCATTTTTTGAAAAAAAAAAACAAAAAATTCAAAATTGTTCAAAATAAAAAAAATACAAAAGACAAAAGAGGAAAAAAAAAGTTCTTATCAGAACTACCTTATCTGGTTAAAGAAAGAACTATAATTGCAAGGTAATGTGTGAAAGTTTGGTTGAATATATGTATACAGCAGGATTGACTAAAAGAATGCATTAGTAGTGTATGGTGAATTTATAGGTGAAGATTTATGAGGAAGTACTGCAGCGTGACACTGCAAGATCTTTAGCTGCACTGCACTGTGGCACTTCTGATGCACAGGGATGTGACATATGTACATGATTATGTTGCAACTCTGTTCTTCCCTCTGCACTGCTGCACAAACTGTAGCCATGTGGTCACACAGGCACCCTTGCACCATGGTGCAAGGATGTCTGTGTCGTGCGGGGAAATGTTTTTGTGCTTGAAGCGACACCTTCCCGCACAAAAACAATTAGTAAAGGCATTGTCCTCTTTCAATGTATGCTGTGGAATGCAGCATGCATTGAAATAGGAAAAAATAAGGAGAAATGGAAATAATTCCCCTCGTTGCGCCTTGCTACATAAACTCTAGGATGGCGCAGCATTCACACACATCGCCAGTTTTACGATTTCTCATAAATCTAGAGATGTGTTTTGTTCTATGGGTGTTGCTTGGGAACACCCACAGCAACACCTATGGAACGCCCCTTCAACGCAAAGTTCTGTGTATGTTGGGGTCGTATTTACAAGGAGAGGAAAACCCAGGCAGGGTGGCTTTTCCACTGTTTGTAAATAAGAAGGAGTGTCTGGCGCCATTACTACGTTAGAAAAAGTGACGTACTGGTGGCGCAGGGTGCTTGTAAATCTGCCCCATACGTGCTTAGGTATTGGCAGACTGATACAATAAGAACATAGTGCTGGATGGGTGATTGAAGAATTGCATGAGACGGACAGGAGGTATTCTACGCTGCATGGGTACTACTTCAGTATTTATTGGAGTGGACCAATAGTATGTATCTGCTTAGAGATTTGTAGGGTTTATGCACAGAATATTTTTATGTGGTCTTGTGTTGGTGCCTAGATCATTTTATACGAATACCACAAGTAACTGAAATGATGACAGTGCTGCAAACAAAGTGAATACTTAATTTATAAGTGTTTACGTATTGGTGGAGTGATAGGATAAGTAGATAGTGGTAGATAAGTGATTAAAGAAGTGCATGGGACATACTGGATGATTCCTACACTGCATGAGTACTAACTGGGTATTTAGAAGAATGCATCAATAGTATGTAGCTAGTTAGAGGTCTGCTTGGATAGTGCACAAAATATTATAGCTGTACTTGTGTTAGTAGCTAGGCCATTCCGTAAGTCCATGACTAGTAACTAGAATAATTACACTATTACAAACAGAGTGTATAGTGAATTTATAAGTGCTTAGGTATTGGTGGAGTAATAGGATAAGTAAATAGTGCTAGTTGGGTGATTGGAGAAATGCATGGGACAGACAGGAGGATTCCTACACTGCATAGGTATTAACTGGGTATTTTGAAGAGTGTATCAATAGTTTGTAGCTGGTTAGAGGTGTGCATGCATAGATTACAAAATATTGTACCTGCACTTGTGTTAGTGACTACGCTATTCCTTAAGTATACAACTAATAACTGGAGTAATTTCAGTGTTGCAAAGAAAGTGCGTGCTGAATTCATAAGTGCTTAGGTATTGGTGGAGTGATAGGATACATAGATAGTGCTGGATGGTAGAATGGAGAAGTGCATGGGACAGACAGAAGGATTCCTCGAGTACATAGGTAATAACTGGGTATTTAGAAGAGCGTATCAATAGTATGTAGCTGGTTAGAGGTCTGCATGCATAGTGCAAAAATTATTGTACCTGCACTTGTGTTAGTGGCTAGGCCATTCTCTAAGTATATGCCTAATAACTGGAGCAATTTCAGTGCTGCACAGAGAGTGTGTATTAGTGCTTAGGTAATGGCAGAGTGATAGGATATGTGGATAGTGCTGGAAGGTAGAATGGAGAAGTGCATGGGACAGACAGAAGGATTCCTAGACTGCATAGGTACTAACTGAGTATTTAAAAGTCTGTATCACTGCTATGTAGCTGATTAGAGGTCTGCATGCATAGTGCACAGAATATTGTATTTATTTATTTATTTATTTATTTGAGCAATTTTTAGAGCGCGCAAATACCCAAGGGTGTCTCGGCGCTATAGTTGCAGAACTTCCTGTGGATCGGGGAGTATTCAGGCTGGGAACAACCAAGTTTTTAATTTTTTCCTGAAATTGAGCAGTGTCGGCGCAGTTTTAATGTGGAGGGGGAGCGTGTTCCATAACTTGGCTGTAGCGACAGAGAAACGTTTGTCTCCCCAGTTAGCTCTTCGTGTTCGAGGGACTCTTAGTAAGTGGGCTGTGGATGAGCGTAAGGTTCTAAGGTGTTCGAGTGGCCGGAAGGCTTGTCTTAAGAATAGAGGGCCATGGTTGTGGATAGCTTTGTATGCTATGCATAGAGCCTTGAATTTGATCCGGCTTCTCACCGGCAACCAGTGAAGCTGTTTGATGTAAGGGGAGATAGATGCAAACCTGGGGATGGATAGCAGTGTCCTGGCTGCCGCGTTTTGCACTGTCTGCAGCTTGTTGAGGACTTTTTGTTGTGCGTTTAGTAGGAGGGCGTTTCAATAGTCTGTTTTAGAAAAGACTAGTGTGCTGACTAAGGTTTTGCCTGCTGATGGAGGGAGATAAGGGATTAGTTTTTTAATCTTTTTTAGGGTGTAGAAAGAAGAGGAGACCACCGAATTAGCATGTTGCTGGAAGGACATCTTGTTATCGAAGATGACACCCAGGTTTCGTACCTTGATCACTGGTTCGGGAGGTTGTCCCATCTGAGATGGCCACCATTGCGGGGACCAAGTAGGTTGCAGCCTCCCGAATGTCATCACTTCTGTTTTATCAGAATTCAATTTTAGACAATTGGATGACATCCAGGAGCTTATTGCCTTCATTCCGTTTTGAAAATTGGCTGCTACAGAAGTGCCGTCATTGTATACAGACAACACCAGTTGGGTGTCGTCAGCATATGTAGTGAGTGAGATTCCGTGGGATTTTATGACCCTCGCCAAGTCCGACACATATATGTTGAAGAGTGTCGGGCTAAGCGAGGATCCCTGCGGTACTGTACTGTACTGTACTGTAGCTGTACTAATTTTACTGGCTTGCTCATTTCATTAGGTGCATGACTAGTAATTAGAATAATTTCAGCGCTGCAAAGAGAGTACATGTTGAATTTATAAGCTGTATGTTAGTAGCTCCCCATGTTGAAAAGCAATGCTGGTGCCCAAACCCGTAGAATTTGTGCACGAAAGGTGCTGGAGTCATGCACCCTACAGATTATGAGTCGTGCATCCAGCACGTGCACACCAGGGGGCCGCAATTAGCACCGCATTGGATACACGACTTCTAATTTTACCGTAAAAAAATTGCCACTATCAGTAATTTCTAATATCCCCGGGGATTCCATGTTGGGGACCATGGGGGGAGCCAAAATGCCCCCACGGTCCCGTCGGCTCCCTGAGACCTTCGGGAGCCAGCATTGCTTTTCCACATGGGGAGATGCTAACTTGCATGTGGAAAAGCTATCTGGTTTGGATTTTGAAAGTGAGAACAGATTTCACTGCTCTGTCTTTCAAAATCCAAACCAAGTTTGCTATGGGAGGGCGGGAGCCACAAGACTCCCGCCCTCTCATGGCAAAAATCAGTGTCCTGAGGGTAGGCACCCCAGGACCCTGGGGGGTGGAGGTCCCCAGGCCCTTGAGGGCACCAGGCGGAGGGTCACGCAGCTTCCCTCCCACAATACACAAATCCCCAGGGGTGGTGGTTCCAGGGGCTTGCGGGGGTCGTTGAGGCCACCCCACTTCTAATTTTGCACACGGGGCCTTGGAGCCCCCCCAACCATTTATTTTTTAGCCCCGGGGGTGGCTCTCACTCTTGCATATCAAACAGCAATGTTGAGAACATCTTCTGGTAAGATAACAAAAGATTTTGAAGTCAATTCTCAGTGTTTTTGTTGTAGTTTGCAGTCGTTAAAGCGGCGACAATTTTAACTCCATCTTTGTAAATATGCCACTAAGTTTTGTAATGTCGACAATCTTGTCGCCCATTTAAATAGGCACAAAGTATTTCTTGAAGTGCATTGTGAATCGTGAAACAACATTGTCTAATTGTGATTGATAAAGACCTGAATGAGTTGTGTACTTCTTTTGCTTGTAATGTGCATAGGGGCAGATTTACAAGTTAATTGCGTTACTATTGCATCACTTTTAAGATGGGAAAAGTGACACGAAAGTGGTGCAAGGAGGTTGTAAATCTAGTACACAGTGTTCTGTTTTACTTTGCTTTCCTTTCTGTCATGTAGAGCATCCTGGGTAAATAAAATGGTGTATGTACAGCCAGTACCTTTCAACCCTACCCCCAAACTGCTTACTGCCTGTTACCATAGTAACATTTCATGGAACTCTTAAGTGCGCACAGAGGTTAGAAGTTCACCACACTATGTTGCTAATCGAAACAGTTACTGTGCTGGAGTTTAAAAAGTTTTCCATATGAAATGTTAGTAGTAGCTATAGACTCTGATAAAGAGCTGGTAAAGAGTTAGCCTCAGTATTATACTTCTAGTTAAAAAATATCATTTCTATTTCTAACTGTATTTTTAATCACACTAAATAATAGTGAAATGTTGTCAGAAAAAGAAAACGTATATACTTTTTTATTAACTTTTATTGAAACAACAATAAATAACTTGAAACGTAACTTAAAGATAACAATATAATAAATAAATAGAAACATAACTTTAATAAAACAATGTAATAAACAAAATGTGATATGGACTCCAATAGAAGTAGGGTAGGTAATGCTCAAAACAAAAATCAAAATAAGTGTTCAAAATTAGATCGATGTGACTAAATGAGGTCAAACATTACAATTTAAGGTAATTCTTGACAATATTTTTTAATTTGCACGTCTGCAGTGTGCCTGATACATTCCACCTCTCTTATAGGCCCGCGTTCAAGAGGTGTCTGTACGGAAGTGCTTACAGCGTCAGATTTACAGTATGGACCAACAGATATTTAAAATGATTCAGAGATGAGATAGAATTAGGTGAGAGATCACGTCATTATGCAGGACAATATTCTTTGGGGCTTATTTACAAGCCCCTTGCGCCACTTTTGTGTTACTTTTCCCATGTTAAAAGGGACAGAAAAGTGGCGCAATGGGCTTGTAAATAAGCCCCTTTATTTCTAATGCATTTAATTAGAGGAATTGTGTATCTAGGCCGCTCTGCTTACCTTGAGTAAACACTGTGACCAACAGAGTTCACAACTTGAACTCAGCTTTGGTTCTACACTGGAGGGTAATAAATTCAGCCTTGATTTTTATATCGGCAGAATGGACAGCACTGTCCATAACTTTAAAAGAGAAAGAGAAACAATGAAAAAACAACATTAAAACGTCAGAGAGAGACAGTTATAGATGGAGCAGTTAATTCTGGAGAAAATATTTGTAGATAGAGTTTGTAATAGCATAGTACATACAAATGCACAAGTATATTTTTGCTTTATTTATTTGTACACTCATGATAATGTATTTCATCAACTTCCACTGTAAGGAGATGTCTGTGCGCTGTTTTTCTTCCAAAGTAGTATATCCCATGCACTCCCAATTGCATAGCGGTGAGTTCTCCATATTGCGTTCCTAGGCTGTTGCACCCATTGACTCGCAGAGTCCGGAGGTGAGTGCTTTTTCTTGTGAACTCAGAGGCAGCTTTACAAGCTCCTTGCGCCACTTTTCCCATGTTAAAAGTGACACAAAAGTGGCGCAAGTGGCTTGTAAATCTGCCCCTCAGACTAATGTAACCTATCTATTCTCACAGCTCGGAGGTATTTGTAGATTCCTACGCAGTGAAGCTGCTGCACACTACCCACTCTCTCCGTCCACAGATGACTTGTCGTTGTTGTTCACAAACAAGCTTCTTTGCTGACCTTGTGCCATTGGCCTCATTCAAAGAGGGTGCACCACAAGTCGAAGCAGCCTTCTCAGACGTTGTCACGATGGCCACGCATCATCGTAGAATGCACGAACGTAGAGCTTTGGAGGTGTTTGGGGGGATGACGCCAATTTGTGAAACACAACCTGTAAGAAAGAAGTTAACATGGTGTGTCATTTCTTTATCAAAGGATAGAGGAACTGAGAGAGTGACTGCAAAGAATATTTGCAGCTCACCTTTCTGTCACTGGTGTGTTTTTCACCATGTGCCGGGACATAATGCACCCTGAAGCTGTTAATCTAAAAGGGTGAACAGACATAATATCGACCACAAGAATATCGACTGGACATAATATTGAGGTAAAAATATAGAATAGACAAAATATCGACCAGACATAATATAGACTACAAAAATATCGATTACTATCGATATTAATAGCCAAAATATCGAATCAAAAATATAGACTAGACATAATATCGACTAGATAGAATATAGACAACAAAAATATCGAAAATAAGGTAAGTGTTTTATAATTTGTAATAATTGTGTAATATAAATCTGTAGCGGGTTTTGGGTTTATAGGGGAA
Source organism: Lissotriton helveticus (assembly GCF_964261635.1). Lineage (NCBI taxonomy): Eukaryota > Metazoa > Chordata > Amphibia > Caudata > Salamandridae > Lissotriton > Lissotriton helveticus. Next base: position 776,473,486 of record NC_136063.1, on the reverse strand, counting down.
TAGGGTGGGAAGTAATTTAAATATAATTAATTAAATCTGTAATATAATAGTAATTGTTAATTAATTATTAATTGTTAATTAATTAAAATATAATTGGTAATTAATAATAATTGATTAATTGATCAATAATTACATTTTCGTAAAATATTTTCTGTAGCGGGTTGTGGGTTTATAGGGGAATAGGGTGGGAAGTAATTTGAATATCATTAATTAAATCTGTAATATAATAGTAATTGTTAATTAGTAATTGATAATTAATTAAAATATAATTGGTAATTAATAATAATTGATTAATTGATCAATAATTACATTTTCATGAAATATTTTTCGTAGCGGGTTGTGGGTTTATAGGGGAATAGGGTGGGAAGTAATTTAAATATAATTAATTAAATCTGTAATATAATAGTAATTGTTAATTAATTATTAATTGTTAATTAATTAAAATATAATTGGTAATTAATAATAATTGATTAATTGATCAATAATTACATTTTCGTCAAATATTTTCTGTAGCGGGTTGTGGGTTTATAGGGGAATAGGGTGGGAAGTAATTTAAATTTAATTAATTAAATATGTAAATTAATAATAATTGTTAATTATTATTTGGTAAATAATTAAAATATAATTGGTAATTATAAATATTTAAAGAATAAATAAATAATAATTAGTCAATTATTTTCTGTAGTGGGTTGTGAGTTTATAGGGGGATAGGGTGGGGAGTAATTTAATAATAACTAATTAAATATGTTAATTAATTAAATTTGTTAATTAATTAATAATTTACCATTAAATAAAATTTACTTCGTAAATAAAAGTAATTGGTTTTGGATATAAATTTAAGTTTTGGGTTTTTGGGTAAAGGGGTATTTTTAGGGTTCAGGGTCAGTTTTGGGTTTTTGGGTAAAGGGGTATTTTTAGGGTTCAGGGTCAGTTTTGGGTTTTTGGGTAAAGGGGTATTTTTAGGGTTCAGGGTCAGTTTTTAGTTTTTGGGTAAAGGGGTATTTTTAGTGTTCAGGGTCAGTTTTTAGTTTTTGGGTAAAGGGGTATTTTTAGGGTTCAGGGTCAGTTTTCAGTTTTTGGGTAAAGGGGTATTTTTAGGGTTCAGGGTCAGTTTTTAGTTTTTGGGTAAAGGGGTATTTTTAGTGTTCAGGGTCAGTTTTTAGTTTTTGGGTAAATGGGTATTTTTAGGGTTCAGGGTCAGTTTTTAGTTTTTGGGTAAAGGGGTATTTTTAGGGTTCAGGATTAGTTTTTAGTTTTTGGGTAACGGGGTATTTTTAGGGTTCAGGGTCAGTTTTGGGTTTTTGGATAAAGGGGTATTTTTAGGGTTCAGGGTCAGTTTTGGGTTTTTGAGTAAAGGGGTATTTTTAGGGTTCAGGGTCAGTTTTTAGTTTTTGGGTAAAGGGGTATTTTTAGTGTTCAGGGTCAGTTTTTTGTTTTTGGGTAAAGGGGTATTTTTAGGGTTCAGGGTCAGTTTTTAGTTTTTGGGTAAAGGGGTATTTTTAGGGTTCAGGGTCAGTTTTTAGTTTTTGGGTAAAGGGGTATTTTTAGTGTTCATGGTCAGTTTTTAGTTTTTGGGTAAACGGGTATTTTTTGGGTTCAGGGTCAGTTTTTGGTTTTTGGGTAAAGGGGTATTTTTAGGGTTCAGGGTCAGTTTTTAGTTTTTGGGTAAAGGGGTATTTTTAGTGTTCAGGGTCAGTTTTTAGTTTTTTGGGTAAAGGGGTATTTTTAGGGTTCAGGGTCAGTTTTTAGTTTTTGGGTAAAGGGGTATTTTTAGGGTTCAGGGTCAGTTTTTAGTTTTTGGATAAAGGGGTATTTTTAGGGTTCAGGGTCAGTTTTGGGTTTTTGGGGTACAGGGGTACAGTCTAAAAATAAAGTACAATTAAATTTAAATTAAATTAATTTAATGAAATTAAATTAAATTATATTATATTAATATGTTTATTTAATAATATGTTTTATATATATATATATATATATATATATATATATATATATATATATGTATTATTTTTGGTGATATAATTTTTTAATTTATATTAATTATTTATTAATATTACATTTATTTAATAATTATTTCTAAGTTTATATTAAATATATTTATATATATTATTTTTAACTTAATTTTAAGACATTTTAAAAAATCGATATTTTTACAGTCTATATTTTTGTAAGTCGATATTTTGGAGTCAATATTTTATTACTTACCTGTTTGAAGATAGGCAGTCGATATTTTGTCCCGCGATATTTGAGACTCGATATTTTGGTATCTCGATATTTTTGAGGTCGATATTATGTCAGTGATCCATCTAAAAGATAGTAAAAGAAAGATGTTATGATTGGTATTTGTTACTATCTTAATGTGGAGTAGAATTACATCACCTTTGTTTTCAAACACCTTCCCTCCCGCATCTAAAAACAACTATTTGTACAGTTCCAACGTGTTTAATTGAAAATTGACTATAGTAGTAATGTTTTTATGTGGTTGTGAAAGCAAGTTGTACGAAGCGAAGCAATTGGTTTCGATCATCACGAGCGTCGGGCATTTAACCGATTATAAAAATGTTCCTGCTATTGGAAAAAATATATAAATTCAATAGGATATGGTATATAGGACTGTGTACGCCTAAATTGCTGCGTCGCCTTTTTGTATCCAGTCTGCTGCACCCATCAACTCCCATCGCTGCGCACCCAGGCCTCATTGCTCACCTTTTCATGGACAGAACACCTTCTACATCATGCAGTCTCGCTCTGCCACGAAGAAGTCTGACATATGGGGCTGAGTCTTGATATTGCTATGGCTAATGATATACTCATGCTCCCATCATCATCACTGGTTCCTCTCCTGCTTGGTCCTTGCGGTACAACTAATTTAGTGACCAAAGAGGGCACACACGTAGTAGTGGGCCCTTGTTTCTTCGGTCGTTTGGGTCTACATGAGGTATCCGAACCACTAGGACGGGCCATCACAGCACTTGGGATGGGAGCAACTCTAAAATGGCGTAGAGCATGTGCGCCCCATCTTTTTTATTGGTAGGGTCACATGTGTAGTGACGCATGTGCTGGATGGGTGTGGTGTGGGTGTATACCAGGCATGAGGGAGTGTGTGTCTGCCGTTCTGACAACTAGACCTGGAACCAAGAAATCAGTACAATGGAAAACTGGACAACGTGCATTTTTGTTTTTTCATGGAAGTGTAAGTGGAGTGGGCTGGCCTGACGTATGGCAGTGCTGCGTGAGGCTCTCTGCCATGATTAGGGAGCTATTGGCATGGTTCCATCGTTAGCTATATGAGAAATCAAGTGATTCGGGTGTCCGTTTTGTAGTGCTGACATCACCTGGGTCTTAAACACAAATGTATCATTATGTCTATACATTTCCACAACATGGCCAACATGGAAGGTACGGGGTATCACTGACTCTATATTCATTCATAGTTGCACACATTAAAGATGGTGGACATGACGCATTTCTGCGATTATGAATGTTTGTTGTACATTCAGTGGAGGGTTGTAGCTGTAGTAATACAGGTCTGTGAAAGGTTTAAGTTGTAGTTTTTGGAACATTAGGAGCAGCTTATATATATACGTATGTGGTCATTCAGGTACACTGTTGAACTTGGTGCTGGAAATCAGTGTTCGAGGCTCAGAGTTGCGTAGAATAATGACGTAATCTACGTGTGCCTGAAAATGTACTGTAAATACGGTGCTCATGTAAATTGCTGATATAGTTTTGGGTTGATTTTGCGCTATATAAATATGCTAATAAAAAAAGGAGGAATAGTCCACACTTATTGTCAGAGGTAAGATGGTTGCATACGCTATTTATAGCACAATATAATGTGGTAGGGCGCAGGAGCAGCATTTTAGAAACATAATAAATACACAAAGACAGATAAATAGTTTAAGTGGGTACGGGCACATGCTCTCGGCTCCATTTTATTACGCTGCTGTTGGTAACAATTAGAATAGTAATCATGATATCATACACAGATATTCAATCGTAAACGGTTTATAAATTCTGCTGTACTAAGGTAGGAACACTATATGTGAAATAATACACAGAAGATTCTATCATAAAGTGTTCATGAATTGTGGTACACTGAGGTAGGGGCGGTTTATGTAGAGCCTGCGATGATGCGTGGTTCAAGCAGAACGCAATGGGAAGAATGTCTTTTTGCAACTGAATGTTGCCTTAATAAGGCCACGTGGCGAATATTTATGGTGTACGGAGTTAGTGGTACGTGTGATGCTCAGCGTGTGCTCACCCTGCGATGATGCGTGGTTCGAGTGGTCTGTACTCAAAATATTGAGTGTTGAATACTGGTCTGCATGATTTTTTGAGGTTAAAAAAAAACTACCATCAATGGTTATCAATTCCTCTGGAAACTAGGTCTACTGATTGCTCTCTATCACAAAAAAAACAATTGCATTTTACGCAGCGCATTCTAACTTTCTCAAAATGGGGACGTAGGTCTAGTTGCGATGTTGAAGGTGATATCCCAGAGGTGGTGCAGGTACATTTTGACGCTGTGATCTACTTTCTTCGTAAACATTGTTCACAGGATGTAGGAATTAAAGGTGCTTGTGCCTACTAGCAGTGCCACAGGAGTGTTTTTTATCTGTGCCTTAATAAATCAAGGCTAAATTCCTTACTGTCTGTGGTGTAGATACAAAGCTGAATTCAAGTTGTGAATCCTACTGTTCACAGTGTAGACCAAAGCTACTGTTCAGCACAGTTAGATAAGAATGCTTTTATTTCACTTATTGTAACAAAATCTGAATACATACAGTATAATTGACTCTACGTTAAATATATCAAGGCTGAATTCCCTACTGTCTATAGTGTAAATGAAAAGCTGAATTGAAGTTGTAAACCCTGTTGTCCGCAGTGTAGATCTTAGGGTGGGCTGCATTATCTGTAATCATGATTGAAGTGAAAGATAGAACATATATGCAGCGTAAATTTTATTATTCAACTAAATCTATTAGTGATATAAAATAATTTTTTGAAGGAAACATACTAAAGGGATATTGTGTAGGATTTGATAGGTGTTATACTTAGTTTGGTTTGCACTGAGTTAGTGGTATCTGAAACAATAAGGTTATGTGGAGCCTGCGATGATACTAACGTTTTTTGTCTTGTAAATTCTGCCTTAGTAAGGCAACGTGATAATGATTTTTGGTGCACTGAGTTACTAGTACCTTTGGCGCTTAGCGTGTACGTATTCCTGCGATGATGTGTGGTCGGGGGGTACAGTAATTGGACTAATGTGTTTTGTCGATTGAATTTTGCATAAATTCCATTTAAAAGGGACAGTATGTCTCACTGTGACATAAAACTGTTCACTCTTTTTTGTGATGATGTATAGTGCACTGAGTTAGTAGTATCTTTGGCGCTGAGCTTGTACCTATTCTGCGATAATGCGTATGTTTTTTGCGTAGTGAATTCTTTGCTTTAGTAAGGCTATGGAGAGATGACTTGTGGTGCAGTGAGTTAGTGGTACCCTAAGAACTCAGCGTGTGAGTACCCTACAATGACTCAAGGATCGGGAGGGTTGCAGTGGTATAATATCTCTTGTCTACTGGAATGCGTCATGTACAATCGTCTTTCTACCTGAATGGTGAGCCCTCACAATGTAGATCGAAGGCAGTAGTTATCACTGACATCAAGAAATTCTTTATGTCGTATCTTTAAACAAAAGCTAAATTTCATGCTGTTCGTAGTATAGATTGAAAGCTGAATTCAAAATGTGAACCGTGCTGTCCATACTGTAGATCGAAGGCAGAAATATCGACAAATTATTTTTGTCACTTATTTTAACGAAATCAGAACACATACAGTACAATTGTCTTTACATTAAATAAATCAAGGTTGAATTCCCTATTGTCCGTAGTATACATGCAAAATTGACTTCAAGTTGTGAAACCTACTTTCCAAAGTGTTAATTGAAGGCAGTAGTTGACACAGACATTGAGGAATGCTTTTTTTGTCACATACTTTAACAAAATCTGAGGACACAGTACAATTGCCTCTGCCTTAATGAAATCAAGACTCAATTCAATGTTGTCTGTAGTGCTAATGCGCCACTGGTATCAAGTGGTAAACTCTGTTGATCGCAGTGTACATTTGAAAACAGTACTCAGTACACTCAATGAGGAATGTTTTTTGTAGCATCCTTTAACAAAATTGTCTCTGCCTTACATATATCAAGGATAACTTGAATGCTGTCTGTAGTGTAGATGAAAAGCTGTATTCATGTTGTGAACTCTGCTGTTCGCAATGTAGATCTTAGGTTGCACTGCTTTATCTGTAATGTACTCCATACATTGACTGTTGCATACGGGACTCATGAACTGGTATCAAGTGGTGAACTCTGTTGATTGTAGTGTACATTTGAAGGCAGTACTCATTACAGTCATTGAAGAATGTTTTTAGTCGCATCATTTAACAAAATTGTCTCTGCCTTATATAAATCAAGGCTAACTTGAATGCTGTCCGTAGAGTAGATGGAAAGCTGAATTCAAGTTGTGAACCCTGTTGTACGCAGTGTGGATTGAAGGCAGTAATTGACACAGACATCGAGGAATGCTTTTTGTCACTTATTTAAACAAAATCTGTAGACATATAGTATAATTGTCTCGGCATGAAATAAATCAAGACAGAATTTCCTACGGTTCATAGTTTAACAAAATATGAGGTCGAAACTGAATTAAATGCTGTCTGTAGTGCTTCTGCACCACTGATATCAAGTTGTAAACTCTACTGACCGCACTGTAGATCGAAGGCAGAAGTCTTTTAGTTTCCTCATTTCCTACCTTGTGAAGTTTCCCAGATGTTTTGTCTGAAGATGTCTCCTCATACTTGATGTTCCACAAGAGTATTTTTTGTAGGGTCACCCCTGCACAGCACCGCCTTGCAGATTCTGCAAGTGACTTTGGTGGCATTAACCTTATTCTGCATCGGAGGAAAAGTAAAAAAAAACATCCAGACAATTTATGTATAATTCTCTGGAGGGGGAGGTTCAGGCACACATTCTTCCTTTCCAGAGTGTTCTGAATAAGAAGATGCTTCATTAGTAGCTATTTTTACAACTTTGCTGAGAAACAGGTGTGCAAAATTGAAAAAGAGAAGATCTTGCCAGTAGATGTCTTCTCCGCAGGAAGGTTTAACAAGAGTGGTTGAAATGGGTGGGGTACTTCAATACTTACTAGAGGAAGTGTAATGTACCAATTAAATCTCTTTTTTTCTGGTCACATGGTGTCTGCGCATGGTACGCACACGAAGCTGGCAAAATTGCATTTAAAAGAAATGTAACTTTATTGAAAGTTAAAGAATATTAGTTTTATAATTAGCTCAGATAATGTCTTGTCTTAATATTTATATTAAATACATATATGTAGGGTTTTGAACATTAAAAAATTCCGCGGGGGTCCCGCACCCACCACGTCCCCCTCATATGATGTCACGTGCAACCGCGCGACCGTGACGTTGAATAATATGTACATCTCGCGTATGCGCCACAAGTCTTGTACCAGTCGCATAGCGTCCCCTTTCGGAAAGTCGTACTCGGCGCACACCGTACGGAGACCCTACACATCAATCCTAAAATTGCGGATATGTTCCACGCATTGAACGAGAAGGGTGCGCTTTGGGTGCGCGACTGTCAAACAAAAAAAGAAAAATGTAAGTATATTTAAAAGAATATAAAATAATAAAAAAATACATATTTATTTTAAAATAATATATTTAAAAAAATGTGTAGAGTAATTAAAAACTATTATATCTAAAAATAAGTAGTTTAAACAAATGTAATTAAAGAGTATAATAAAACTAGAACAAGAAATATATTTAAAAATTATCATTTAAAAAACCTTTGAAATTCACTGAAAAAAACATAGGTTTGAGGCTTGTTATAGTTAGTGAATATTATTTAAAAAACCATAGAAATTCACTGAAAAAATATAGGTTTTAGGGGTGTTATAGTTAGCTGGACATTTCACGCATACAAAACCATTGAAATTTCTTCATTACAGTTAGTTGTGCTAACTGTAACTCTCGAGCCCGCAATCCACTGGTGATGATGTCACATATTACATGATTCATGACATGGTCAGTGACATCACTGATGACATCTCAAATGACATCACTGATTACATCACTAATGACATCATCCACGTGACAATCAGATACATCTCATCATACACTACTATAATCTTTCATCACTCACTGTAAAATACAGAGTACCATTATTGAATCCATTGACACAGCAATACAAGTATCTAAAAACCTACTCAGTGATTCCTAGATCTACACACACATCCAATCACCGACTTATAGATTCACTCATGCATGTTGTCAATGATCAATAGAACACTATCAAATATACTTATACACTTATATTGATATTACACACCAACACACATCCCATTCAGTTATGCAGCTATCCTACTCACTTTTGCAAACAATGTATCCTATTTACATTTACTCAGCTACACACTTATACAAATAGCACTTCATTTATTCATATAAATAGTAACTCATACTTAGTGTGTTATGAAATCACTATTACAAGTATACAGTTATCCTTACAGTCACTCATGCAATCAATGAGTTTTACGTACGCTTATTTATATACAACAACTGTCACAAACACTGCCTTTTATTTTTCTACTTTGTTGGACATGTACCATTGAGGAATATATTTGCTCATTACCATACTCATAAAGATTTTCACTCATTTAAACAACTATTATAACACATAGTCTTAATGTCATATAGCTACTGAATTAACCACTCACATATCTTTGGGCAGCTACAGATCTCCCACACACACATTCACTCACCCATATAAAGAGTCAGCTAACTAATCAATAACTAATATAGACTTTCACGTAGCTAGTAACCAACTGGTGCAGCAGTTTACCCAACCCAAAGTGATACAGATATTCACACAGTTTAGTCACTATCCAATATATTTAGTGAGACACTATAAATTACTCAAGTTATCAATCAATTACACTGCTACTAAATCCTGAATACAGATATTTATATATCTACTCATTCTTCAATGCAGATTGTATATATTTAATACATATTTAAATAACGAACCAAACCACATTCACTGGATGATGTCATCAGTGATGTCATCAGTGATGTCACTGACCATGTCTTGAATGATGTAATATGTGACATCATCACCAGTGGATTGCGGGCGCGAGAGTTACAGTTAGTACAACTAATTATAACAAAGAAATTTCAATGGTTTTGTATGTGTGGAATGTCCAGCTAACTATAACACCCCTGAAACCTATGTTTTTTTTGTAAATGATAATCCCTAACTATAACAAGCCTCGAACCTATGTTTTTTTTCAGTGAATATACATATATGCATACATATGCATGTTACGTACATGAAAGTTTGAAAAACACTAATACAAGCAAAGCTAAAAAGCCACTTAATTACAAACAGAACTGCTTTAACTTAAACAAGGGTGAGACCTATTGCATTTTCATTGCTTGTTTACTATGGTTCCATCAAGAAGGCATTAAGATGTGTCACACATTAGCCATCAATTCTGAATGTTAGCACTCTAGTTGCTCATTAGATCACTGTTGTAAAGCTACTACTCACCAGGGAAGACTGCAGCTGGTATTCAAAGTGCATGTTTCAGTCTGCATGTCAGAAGTTTTTAATAAACTAAAAGAGGATTTGAGAAGTGAAAATGTGCCCTAATTTTTCTTTCTGCGGCACTAATCATAATTTCTATGGCAAAATGAACCCCCTCATTTTGTTCCTTTGCAAACTAAATGTTTAAGTGTTACCACTTTATTCCACTCAAGATGGATTCAGGTGTGCCATACTTTTGTCATAATTAAGACTGTTTGTGCTCTAGTTGTTCTTTAGAACACTCTGGGACATTCTGTCATTGGGCTATACTTGGGCTACATCTGGGTGATATTTGTGGTACATTTGGGCTCTTTTGTGTCTGGTGGCCATCTTGGGAGACTTATTTGTTATGAAGTTTCCTAATATTCTCATTTACTACAGTCTCCTCTGAAGGAAATAATTTAAGTTTTTTACTTTGATTCCATCAAGAAGGCATTCAGATGTGTCACACTTTTGCCTTAAATTAAGAATGTTAGCACTCTAGTTGCTTATTAGATCACTGTCGTAAAGCTACTGCTCATCAGGGAAGTCTGCTGCTGGTATTGAAAGTGCATGTTTCAGTCAGAATGTTTTAATGAAATAGAAGAGGATTTGAGAAGTTACTCAAAATGTGCCCTATTTTTTATTTTTTCAGCACTAATCATAATTTCTATGGAAAAATGAACCCCCTCATTGTATTCCTTTTAAATGTAATTACTCACTCTCTACTACTCACTCGCTACTAATCTCTACTACTCACTCTCTACTACTCACTCTCTACTACTCACTCTCTACTACTCGCTCTCTACTACTTTCTACTACTCACTCTCCACTACTTACTCTCTACTACTCACTCCCTACTACACTTTACTACTCACGCTCTACTACTCTACTACTCTATACTACTCTACTACTCTCTACTACTCTCTCTACTACTCACTCTCTACTACTCTACTACTCTCTACTACTCTCTCACTACTACTCTCTATTACTCACTCTACTACTCTATACTACTCTCTACTACTCACTCTCTACTACTCTCTACTACTCTCTCTCTACTATTCACTCTCTACTACTCACACTACTACTCTCTACTACTCACTCTCTACTACTCTCTACTACTCACTCTCTACTACTCACGCTCTACTACACTCTACTACTCACGCTCTACTACTCTCTACTACTCTCTCTACTACTCACTCTCTACTACTCTACTACTCTCTACTACTCTCTCACTACTACTCTCTATTTTCACTCTACTACTCTATACTACTCTCTACCACTCACTCTCTACTACTCTCTACTACTCTCTCTCTACTATTCACTCTCTACTACTCACACTACTACTCTCTACTACTCACTCTCTACTACTCTCTACTACTCACTCTCTACTACTCACGCTCTACTACTCGCGCTCTGCTACTCTCTACTACTCACTCTCTACTACTCACTCTCTACTACCCTCTACTACTCTCTCTCTACTATTCACTCTCTACTACTCACACGACTACTCTCTACTACTCACTCTCCACTACTCACTCTATACTACTCTCCACTACTCACTCTCTGCTACTCTCTACTACTCACTCTACTACTCACGCTGTACTACTCTGTACTACTCACTCTCTACTACACCCTCTCTACTACTTGCTCTCTACTATTCACTGTCTACTACTCTCTACTACTCATTCTACTACTCACTCTCTACTACTCTCTCATACTCACTCTCTACTACTCCACTACTGTCTACTACTCACTCTCTACTACTCTACTACTCCCTACTACTCTTTTGCTACTACTCACTCTCCACTACTCACTCTCTACTACTCTCTCCACTACTCTCTACTATTCACTCTCTACTACTCTCTCTCTACTACTCACTCTCTACTACTCACTATCTACTACTCTCTCTCTCTACTAGTCTCTACTACTCACTCTCTACTACTCACTCCACTACTCACTCTACTACTCACTCTCTTGTATTCTCTACTACTCACTCTCTACTACTCTCTCTCTGGTACTCACTCTCTACTAAAGGTCCCGACCCCCACACACTGTAGCTTTAGGTTATACCTTTTTGATTAACACAAAAAAAATTGCAAATATAATCTTTATACTTATCACATTCTTAATATTTTATTTCGACACCAGAATGCAAGCTCTTATTGCAAAATAATCACAAAAATGAAAACATATATTTACATTACATTTCTCACAATTTATACATAAAGAAATTAATTTCCACAAATTCTTCTGCGATTCCTTTTTAGGCGCTCAATGCATTCGGCCCATGCTTGACCCTTCATCAGGAGCCTGTTTCATCTAAAAAAACAATGCAACACATCCATCAGCGACCTCTCCAGACTGGAGAATTCATGACAATCATTTGAATGTTAGAAACATAAATGTATTTTGTGATGCTCGTAATACCATGTGGGAAGTGTGTGTGCTTAATAAAGCTTAAAAAACCTTACACCACACCAATGTGCTCAAAGCAAAAATGAAAAAGCAACCATGCTTATGCTTACATGGTCCTGCCACTGAGTGACCTTTGCAATCTGTCAAAAAAAAAGAACCACAACTATCAACTCCTGCTTTTTCAAGACACAAACAATGGCTCACAACTTATGCCGAAATAATCAACTCTGCCCTTACCAGTACAACAGACTTCGCTGTTCCACGAGTTAATTCCCAAAAACGCCGGTCTCTCCCAGGACTCTGAATGACTCTCTTGATTGCCTACCACGAGCGAAAAGTAGCCAAAAATCAGTCTCCGGTACATTTTATAACAACTGCCTGATGTGAACTCTACTCGGATGTCAGCTCACCTTCTTAATCAGTTTATCCTCGTAGCCATTACACTCCACCCTGACGTCTTCTGCAAATCTTTGCGTTTCTCAGTGTTTGCGGTTCTACCTCGCGATTATTTACCGTCATAAAAACAATTACGGACTACAAATGGCCGCCATCTTGGAAGGGTAACCGATGTCAGAAACTTCCTGATTGTTAAAACCACTAAATTCCGTCTCAATTGCCCTCTCTAAAAACCCTATGTACACTAGAGACAGAGTCTCTTTACTTAGAAAAATGAAATTATCAGCGTGGCATTATCAACGAACTGCGTTCATACTACCGTCCCACTCTGAGCACCATATTTGGGTGGTCAGATTGACCAAGTACAGTGAAAACTTTATTGAAAAAAGAGTGAGAAAAAAAAAAAAAAATCTGTGTGTAAAACATTTTTTTGTATTAAGTGAGAAACATAACTAGTGTTTGGACTCCCCTCATGTTCAGTAATCACACATATCAATTACAAGCTGGATGGTAAACATTTATATTTCACATTTATATAAATACTCAAGCATGTGCACATATCAACAGTAACCACTAATGCCTATTTACAGAAAACATGCAAAATCTATTCGTTCGTTTAACCCTTTCGGATCCTGGGTACCCAGTTTTTTTATCCAGTATATTTCTCTCTGAAGGAGGGATCGGGTCCGATCCGTGCCCTCAGAATGAGAAACTTCTTCAAGAACTGAGAATTGTAATTGCGATATGCTGTGCCTTTCCTGTGTCCAGTGTGATGCTAGACTGCTCTTCATGTTTTTATTCCTTATAGTGCTTTTATGTTCAGAGATTCGCACTTTGAGTTTTCTTTCAGTTTTGCCTACATATAATTTCCCGCAGGGGCATTTGATGTAATAAATCAGGTTCATAGAATTGCAATCAGAGTTATGATATAGTTTAATCTCTTTGCCCGACGAGGGATGGTCTACACTTCCTCCGACAATAACATTGTTGCAAAGTACACAATTGGTACATTTCCTCATTCCTCTGTACGATGTGAGTCGTATTTGTTTAGATGAAGATTTCAACATTTCTTTTAGATTTTTTGACCTTGTGAAAGCAAATAATGGTCTGATACTGAACAGTCCTTGAAAATCTGGTTCACTGTCTAAGAGAACCCAATGCCGATTAATGATGTTCTTAATCTTCTGCGTGCTCGTCTTCAGCCCGGCTTGCTTGAATCCAGTGGCAAAGTGAGCAAGGGACTCACGTTTGAGCATACCCTGCCAAAGCGGTACAAAAGGGGGTGGTGATGGACGAAGCATCTGAACCAATCAAACACTCACACCCAGTCGAAAGATCTAGGTTTGATCCATCACCGTTCTTTAGCCCACTCTGCCACCCCAGTTCAGACATGGCTATATGCAAATCAGTCTGACCCTGTGCCTCATGGGAACAGTCCAGCCCGAACTGCCAAGCCATGCCTTCACTGGACCGGAAACAAGCTTCAGAGGACCGGTTTCTGGCATTTCAGCCGTCTTTCCTTTCTGCAGAACTAATCATACTTGCAATGGCAAAATTAACCCCCTCATTTTGTTCCTTTTTAAATTGAATTTTTTAAGTGTTACCAGTATATTCCAATCAAGATGGCTTCAGGTGTGCTATACTTTTGTCATAAGTAAGGCGGCTGTTAGCTCTCTAGTTGTTCTTTAGAACACTCTGGGAAGCTGCAGTAGAACACAAAGGAATCAACTGACCATCTCTGCCCTTGTTGGATGTACATGTTTTACTGAAAATGTCAGACTTCATTCTCACATGACTGAGAAAGATAATGTGAATATACAGAAAATATGCTCTCAGTTTAGCTTATATATCACCTTCGAAACCTCTGTGGGAAAAGCATGAGAAAATTGTTTTGTCTCAAACATGATTCATGATATCCCAGCAGAAGGCTTTTTCACATAGTAAAATCCCCTTAAAACACACCACAATTCCTAAAATGAGTATGGTACCATCACAAATGGTTTATAATGGAACTAAAGTCTTAAAACCTTCTATTAACTGCAATGCATGTATATTGGTCCCAAGATGGCTGCCAACAGTTCTTGGATGAAGTGCTGACAGCCAATAAGATCTCACGATAAGATGTGTGGTTAGACTCCGACCAGATATATACATATATTTTTCCTTTAATATCTAAAAAACTACTGAACAGATTTATACCAAACAAAAAGGCACGACTCTGAACCAAGGGCTACCTTTTTGCCAATTTTGGTGTAATTCTGTTCAGCAGTTCAGGCTGTAGCTGTGATTAAAGGTACCTATGGAAAATTGCATGGGGAAAACACGTTTTGGGACCCCCCTTTTTTCTCGGCCCCCCCCTTCACGAACCACTGTGAAACTTTCAGGATAGGAGCGGGCCGGAGCGAACACCAGTTCTGAAAACTTCGCGAAGATTCGTCATCCGGCGCCAAAGTTATTGCAAATAGAATGTTGCGGATTTCCTATAGAAAAGAGGTCCTAACTATAGCTACCAATTGGTGACCGCCAGTAGGTAATAAATAGCTATATCTATATAGCTATATATCAATATACATATATATATAAAAAAATATATATATATATATATATATATATATATATATATATATATATATATTACCTACTGGCGGTCGCCAGTAGGTATATATAGTTAGGATTTTTTCTCTATGGGTTTTTTGAAAATTCTATGTCTAATAACTTTGGCGTTTGTGGACGGAATTGGCTGAAATTTTCAGGAAAATGGCACATTTTGTTTCTGAGCAGCCCGTGAAAATTTGGGGGGGGTTCGTCCAGTGGGGGCCGAGAAAAAAGGGGGGTCCCAAAACGTGTTTTTAACATTGAGTTTTCCATAGGGCGGTTGGCCTCACTTTTAGCCCGAACGGCTGAATGGATTTGCACGAAACTTGGCAAAATTGTAGGGACTGGTAGCCCGATGTGCCTTTTGTAGGTCTCAATATATGTGCTCCAGTGGATTTTGAGAAATTAACGTTTAAAAAAAGATATATATCTGTAACAGCGGACCGGGCAGCGCTCTGGTTCGCGGACTTTTCGCGCAACGGAGCTTTGTGAAGCGAAGCTGATTGGTTCTCCGGCGTCTGTCAACATTCCAAACAGTCCGTAGCGGCCGCCATCTTGTCTCTCGGTAGAATCGAGAGACAAGAGGAGGCCAAAGCGAAGGGGCAAATGACCATAAGGGGGCATAGTACATTGTCGCTCACCCCCTAGGTTTGATGTGGAGGTTTTAAAAGGGCCCCGCGGGGCAAAAAAAAATAAAAATAATAATAATCGAACAGCTGAATGGATTTGCACGAAACTTGGCAAAATTGTAGGGACTGGTAGCCCGATGTGCCTTTGCTAGATCTCAATATATGTGCTCCAGTGGATTTTGAGAAATTAACGTTCAAAAAAAGGTATATATCTGTAACAGCGCACCGCTTCGCGTACTTTTCGCGTTACGGAGCTTTGCGAAGCGAAGCTGATTGGCTCTCCGGTGTCTGTAAACATTCCAAACAGTCCGTAGCGGCCGCCATCTTGTCTCTCGGTAGGATCGAACAGCTGAATGGATTTGCACGAAACTTGGCAAAATTGTAGGGACTGGTAGCCCGATGTGCCTTTGCTAGGTCTCAATATATGTGCTTCAGTGCATTTTGAGAAATTAACGTTCAGAAACAAGATATATATCTGTAACAGCGCTCCGCTTCGCGGAGATAAAATTATATGTGTATTACCTAGCTGTTGCTAACACCAGTTAGCGACGGCTAGTAGAAGATAGCGACCATCTTGGGCCCCACTTTGCATGTGAGTGATATTTATCACTAATGACATGCAAAGTGGGCATGCCAAGATGTTAGCGACTGGAAACAGTCGCTAACATCGCTATCTCCTATTATCAACTTTTGGAAATATTCGAGATAAGGGCGAATATCTCTAAAAGCTACCACCTGCCCTGAGCAGTTCTTAGCCATGTTATCCAATGGGAGGTGGATAACATGGCTAAGAGCATTAGCTCGGTAATGCATGAATATCGCTGAGTTTTCAGCGATATTAATGCATTGCGGTCGTTTTTTATCGTATTTCCGATAAACCTTGATAATAGCAAGGTTTATCTGCGATAATTTCTGACGGTAAAAAAATCGTTGCTAAGCATCGTTAGGGATAAATATCGCTTAACTTTGGTAATATGCCCCAACGTCTGTTAACGTTCGATTCGAAGGAAATCAGGAAGTGTTGAAAAACATTGTCTGCGCCATCTTGTCTTTTTTCAAATGCCACACTTTTGTCGTGCACGGCAGCCATTTTAGATGCCTTGACCAGACCCACTCTGTGCACGCTGTCGATCCTTAGCATGGCTCCCCACCCTCGCAAACATCTCCCCCAGGCAGTGGTCACCCCCGCTCTCTGTCTTATGCATGGGTAATAAACCTCCCCCATCTGCGCTGCTGTTCCCTGAGAATCACACCCTGTGCCCGCCCGACACCTCCCTTTCGCCCTATTCACTACCGCACCCTCTGACACTCCTTTTCCTCTGTGTCCGATTGTCCAGGCTGGTCCTAGGGTATCAGCTAGCCCTGCAGATGTAGTTTATGGCCACAGCTGTAAAGAATCACCCCTCTTCAAAGGAGTTATAGTAGATCAAGGCCCACACTCGATGAGATCCGTCACAGCAGAAGCGTTGCTATTATCTGAAAACCATCCTGTATTGTGATTGGGGAGGGGACCGAGCCTGAAGCGGAAGATTCCAGGGATGACTGTTTGTACATCAAAGTTTTTACAATTATGTGTCACATTAAAAATATATAGCACTCCGACAAAGTAGTAAGATTATAAAACTTTAATAATTTATAAATATATACAAGAAAACAAAAATAGTAATAACATATAAACATTTTTAGGGAAAAACAACGAAGTAGCGGTCGGCTGTGCGAATAGTCCCAACGCAGCACAACGTCCAGATTTCCGGCGTGGGGCGTCACGGGGGGTGGGTCATCAGTAGCAAACTGTTGTGCGAATAGTTCCAAGGCAGCAGAACGCGTTGAAATCTAGATGACACGAAAGTGATGTCTAGTAAGTTGCCACCCAGCAAATAACGGCATGGGGCGTCGCGGGGGGTGGGTCATCAGTAGCAAACTGTTGCGCGAATAGTTCCAAGGCAGCAGAACGATGGCACCAAGGTGATGTCCAGTAAGTTGCCGCACTGGTTTTGGTATCCTACAATGCTGCTCCGAATAACGGCGTGGAGCGCCCCGGGGGAGGCGGCGTGAACGGGCCTCTCCAGGTGGAGTGTCATCTGTTGTAGTGGGGCGCCCCTTTACCGTTTCAGTTGCCATTCCGTCCGTTTTTGGTCCACTGTGTCAAAAGCCGCAATTCAGCTGAGTTGCGCCCACTCTTGCGGTGCAGCGATAGGCGGCTGTCACAGGACTCTCAAAATGGCGGCAGGCTGTTTCCTTTTTGGGCCTGGTCCACTGAAATGGCCCTGGGACACCTTGGAAATCGGACGCTTGTCTGCTAGGTCTTGGACCTCATTCTCGAAAGCGTCCCCTCCGCCTTGAGAATTCATCAAAAGTTTTGGGGGCTCCGACTCCTGCAGGCTTCCGGTGGGGAGCGGCTGCCATGATTGCTCGCGGAATGACCACGACTGAGCTACGAGATGGTGGTGCTTTCATGCTGACGCCAGCTTCAGTCTGAAACATCCAGAAACAAGGTGGGGCTTTCATCGTTTGGGGAAAAAAAAAAGTTTTCATCCTATGAAAAGTGTTGTTTTTAGGTCACATGATCAAGCCTTCCATCATTAGGAAACCAAAAGTAAAATGAACCAATGAAAAGTTTTATAAACAAGTCACATGACCTGTTATGCGGCATAGGGTGTAAAATTAGGAGAAAATACGTTGGCACGTGAGGCGGCGTCAGTAGCGGACCGATGTGCGAATAGGCCGAAGGCAACACAACGCGCCAAGATCTGGATGGCACCGAGGTGGTGTCCAGCAAGTTGCAGCACTGGTGTGGCCATCCTACAATGCTGAAAGTCGGCGTGGGGCGCCCCGTTGGCCTGTGAGTTTGCGTCAGTAGCGGACCGATGTGCGAATAGGCCGAAGGCAGCACAACGCGCCAAGATCCGGATGGCACCGAGGTGGTGTCTAGTAAGTTGCCGCACTGGTGTGGCTATCCAACAATGCTGAAAGTCGGCGTGGGGCGCCCCGTTGGCCTGTGAGTTTGCGTCAGTAGCGGACCGATGTGCGAATAGGCCGAAGGCAGCACAACGCGCCAAGATCCGGATGGCACCGAGGTGGTGTCTAGTAAGTTGCCGCACTGGTGTGGCCATCCAACAATGCTGAAAGTCGGCGTGGGGCGCCCCGTTGGCCTGTGAGTTTGCGTCAGTAGCGGACCGATGTGCGAATAGGCCGAAGGCAGCACAACGCGCCAAGATCCGGATGGCACCGAGGTGGTGTCTAGTAAGTTGCCGCACTGGTGTGGCCATCCTACAATGCTGAAAGTCGGCGTGGGGCGCCCCGTTGGCCTGTGAGTTTGCGTCAGTAGCGGACCGATGTGCGAATAGGTCGAAGGCAGCACAACGCGCCAAGATCCGGATGGCACCGAGGTGGTGTCTAGTAAGTTGCCGCACTGGTGTGGCCATCCTACAATGCTGAAAGTCGGCGTGGGGCGCCCCGTTGGCCTGTGAGATGGCGTCAGTAGCGGACCGATGTGCGAATGGGGCCAAAGGCAGCGCAACAATATTTTCTGATTTGAAGACACCACAAGGCGCTGAGATGCCAAGATCCGGATGGCACCGAGGTGGTGTCTAGCAAGTTGTGGCACTGGTGTGGCCATCGTACAATGGTAAAAGTCGGCGTGGGGCGCCCTGTTGGCCTGTGAGATGGTGTCAGTAGCGGACTGATGTGTGAATGGGGCCAAAGGCAGCGCAACAATATTTTCTACTATATTTTCGGAGTAGAAGACACCACAAGGCGCTGAGATGCCAAGATCCGGATGGCACCGAGGTGATGTGTAAGTTGCGGACGGATGTGCGAATGGGGCCAAAGGCAGCTCAACAATATTTTCTGAAGAGAATACACCACAAGGCGCTGAGATGCCAAGATCCGGATGGCACCGAGGTGATGTCTAAGTTGCGGACCGATGTGCGAATGGGGCCAAAGGTAGCGTAACAAGATTTTCTGTATGGAAGATACCACTAGGCGTTGAGATGCCAAGATTCGGATGGCACCGAGGTGATGTCTAGCAAGTTGTGCCACTGGTGTGGCCATCGTACAATGGTAAAAGTCGGCGTGGGGCGCTCTATTGGCCTGTGAGATGGTGTCAGTAGCGGACTGATGTGCGAATGGGGCCAAAGGCAGCGCAACAATATTTTCTGACTGACACCACAAGGCGCTGAGATGCCAAGATCCGGATGGCATCGAGGTGATGTCTAAGTTGCGGACTGATGTGCGAATGGGGCCCAAGGCAGCGTAACAATATTTTCTGTATGGAAGATACCACTAGGCGTTGAGATGCCAAGATTCGGATGGCACCGAGGTGATGTCTAGCAAGTTGGTGTGGTCATCCTACAATGCTGAAACTCGGCGTGGGTCACCCCATTAGCCTGTGAGATGGCGTCAGTAGCGGACCGATGTGCGAATAGGCCGAAGGCAGCACAACGCGCCAAGATCCGGATGTCACCGTGGTGGTTTCATAGTTGAGAGGCACTTCATCTGCAGTGGGGCGCCGAGATCCGGATGGCACCGAGGTGATGTCTAGCAAGTTGCTGTACTTGTGTGGTCATCCTACAATGCTGAAACTCGGCGTGGGTCGCCCCATTAGCCTGTGAGATGGCTGTTCTTTGGATTTGGGCCTGGTCCACTAAAATGGCCCTGGGACACGTAAGAACTCGAACGCTCGATTTTTTTTTCCTTTCCTGTACATGCAAAAAAAGGTAAATGCCCGGTATGTTACACGCTTCATCTGCCACGATGAACTCTCCAGAGGAACCGAAAAAATATATAGTTGTGGTAACTATACCATGCATCGTCATATGGAGAGGTGGCACCAATTAATTATAGTGCTGCATAAAAGAGAGATTTGGAGGAGAACCCCTGACCTGCTAGTACATTCATCAAAGAAGTGGCACTGAGAGCTTCAGAGGCAAGGGAAACGGTCCCAAATATTTAGAAGAACTTTGGAAAGATTAAAATGACATGTTTAGATTGTGGTAAATTAATTTCATGTGGGCAGATGAGTGTTACTCTAATAAATACAGCATATGAACATCATCATAGTCGATGGTTGGTAGAGACATTTTGACTATATCCTGGACCTGCCCGTCCTCGCCCAAAATGGCGCCGGAATAAATGGGACTCGTAACTCCTTGTTGTGTACTGGTTGCAGAACCTTGAAATCACGAGATACGTATGCAGTTTTGAAGCACATGGCGGGCGGGGACGAGAATTGATTGAATATTTCGACATCCCTATTGATATTAAGTTCTGATGTGTTATTGATTACTGTACTGTTGAAAATTCGAATTAACGTCACCCATGGTACTTGCCCGCAAATGTATATCTAGATAATTTTATTGTAACTGGCCCTGTCGTATTTTAATTATAAAATGTACGTCCACCGATTCCGTAACTGTTAGACACCTTAGTTTTTGCAACCTAATGGCCCGCCCGTTACGTTCCTCTACAGTGTAAATGTCTATTCATCATATACGATTACAGTTTGCTCCGTGGCAGGCCCACGTGGTTATAGGCTCGTATTTGTATAATGAAATTTTCACAATAAAGGTTTTTAAAAGAAAACATGGTAGTAGTGTATACATTGGTAAAGTTTTTAATAATAGTCACTGTTTTAGAATCATTAAAAGGCAAGTGAAATAAAGCAGACCAATTACATGAAGGGTAAAAGGTATAATACGAAGGAACGCAGTAAAGATAAATGGTCAAGGGCTGTTGTGTTTTCTATTCCTGCAACATAAAGTGATCGATAAGAATCTCATATTCAGGCGTATCGGCGACTAAGACAGCAGGTCGACCCTCTTTTGCTCAACGGCTCCGTCATGGGACGAAGAAACGCTCTTTTTCTCGAAAAAAGAATATATTTTACTTGCAGGACAGTTGTAAAATTTCCGGGAAAGTACATTAGCCTGGAACATTATAACATATATTTAAGAGAAAATAATGTTCGGAAGTAATTAAAAGCGTAATTTTTAGGTGATATGACCAAGGCTTTCATCATTAGAATAAGAAAAGTAAAATGAACCAATGAAAAGTTTTATTAACAAGTCACATGACTTGTTATGCTTACGTTACGCGCTGCGCGCCCCGGATGACTTCCGGATGCGCTAACGCGGCGCGTCATATGACGCATTACGCGACAACGCAGGTCCAGAATATAGTCAAAATGTCTTCACCAACCAGCGGTCGAAACACAACCCCTTTCAGCAGGCTAAATAGTTCTGTTAAATGACAACAGAAAGGACAGGCAACTAGAACCATCAGTCAAAGAGGGGAGGGCTAGTTCTTCTCTACCGGGTTACATTGGGGCGCTACCGGAACTGATCGAATTGGTAGTCTACAGTGTTTCTGGATGTTTCAGACCGAAGCTGGGGTTAGCATGAGAGCAGCACCATTTCGTAGCTCCGTTGTGGCCATTCCGCAACCAATCATGGCAGCCGCTCTTTATCGTTATTTTGGGCGGGGTGGGTGGCGGAGCCGAGCTGTTTTGCAGCCATCATTGTGTGGAGTTCAGTTCATCTCACTAGTTTTGTATTTGTCATGAGGGGTTGTTCCTAATGTTTCTATTTTAGCGAGGTCAAAAAGAGATCCCATTAGTGGCCTACTGATTTTGCTCGATTCCTTTTCTTTTTTTTTACACGATTTTTCGTTATCTGCAAAGACTAAACAGAGTATTGCGACTCTGTGTTTGTTTGTAAATAGAGAATGAACCAAAGAGAACTAATTCTAAAACAGTAAATACTTGGATAAGAATCAATCAAATGGAGAGAGAAGCAGGCACGACGGATTACAACGGGGGCAAAGGCCTGCGTTAACTACCTTTCACTATCTGCAAAGAGAGAGTACTCCTAATAGAAATGAGGGGGGGGGGGCACCATTCAAAGCAGATCAGTGTGCATAAACACGAAAATGTTTTCACTTACCACGTACTTGACATTCGACAGCTTATGATATTTGCTATTAAAAAACCATTGAAATTCACTGAAAAAACCATAGGTTATAGACCATATATAGTTAGGAATTAGCATTTACAAAACCTTGAAAATTCACTGAAAAAACCATAGGTTATAGACCATATATAGTTAGGAATTAGCATTTAAAAAACCTTATTTTACTCACACAAAACCATTGAAATTCCATATATAGTTAGTTGCACTAACTATATATTGCGCACCCGCAATCCACTGCTGATGATGTCACATATTACATCATTCATGACATGGTCAGTGACATCACTGATGACATCACTGATGACATCTCAAATGACATCACTGATGACATCACTGATGACATCTCATTTGACATCACTGATGACATCTCATTTGACATCAATGACCACATCACTGATGATATCATTCATGTGACAATACAATGCATCTCCTCACATTTTAATATAACCTCTGTTTCACCCAGTGTTAAAAACAGAGTATAATTTTTGAAACCATTGACACACCAATACTAGTTACTACATACGTACTCACTGATTCCTACGTCTACACACACATTCACTCATTCACCCATACAATCATTCATACATAGAATCACTCATGTTTAGAACACTATCATATGCACTCATACACCTATACAGACACTCACACTCTGCCACTCATCCATGGAGTTACTCACACACCTAGTCAGTCCTGTAAAGAATCAATCACACTTCCATTTTCTACTCTATACAGTTAAACATAGAGCACCTTACGTTTTCAACCATATACTAACACATACTTACTCTCTTATACAATCATTGATACAAGTACACATTGATCTGTACAGAGTCACACACCTCCCAGCCAGCCACACACACACTCAGTCTCCCATGCAAATACTTGGGCAATCAATCAATAACCCATATAGTTACTCATATAGCTACTGATCAACACATGCAGCAGTTTACAGAACAACAGACATAATGATGCACAAATTAAGACAGTTTAGTCACTAACCCATGCACTCAGTGAGACACATTTAATCACTCACTCATACGTTCAGTCATGCACCTACTAAATCCTTCGTCCAGAGACTTATACATCCACTCATTCTTCAATATGTAAGACATATTTTAACTTTACAGAAACATAGTCACTGGATGTTGTCATCAGTGATGTCATCAGTGATGTCATTTGAGATGTCATCAGTGATGTCATCAGTGATGTCACTGACCATGTCATGAATGATGTAATATGTGACATCATCAGCAGTGGATTGCGGGTGCGCAATATATAGTTAGTGCAACTAACTATATATGGAATTTCAATGGTTTTGTGTGAGTAAAATAAGGTTTTTTAAATGCTAATTCCTAACTATATATGGTCTATAACCTATGGTTTTTTCAGTGAATTTTCAAGGTTTTGTAAATGCTAATTCCTAACTATATATGGTCTATAACCTATGGTTTTTTCAGTGAATATATATATATATATATATATATATATATATATATATATATATTTCAACCAACAGTCGTTCACTTATCTCCCCCACAGAACGATATCCAGGCCACCAATTCAATTCAAAAGTGTCTTTATTCACACACGCACTCAACGCGTTTCGGGAAACAATTTCCCTTGTTCACGAGTGTCAAAGCAGAGTGAAAACAAAGTTTAAATGCAAATCATGCGACTTGTGAGTTTCATGGACATTAAAGACAGTCTGCCGTATCACGTAATATCTGGAGCTGTGAAAACCAAAACAATGTTGCAGTAGGCAAAAACCAGGCATCATTAATATAAATCATGTTCCTTGAATTTCATGACACGATATTAAAGTTATTCACAATAAGATGGGTTAAACATATAATAATAAAATAATGATCGTATTGGCGCTATGTTCGACCAGCTGGCAAGATTCAAATCCCCGATCACAGGACATTCAAGGTTACAGTGCACCATTCTATTGCGCCACTAGCCTTTTACTTGAAAATAACCTCCGTTAGCTGTAGGCAGAAAAGCGTTTTCGCTGTGCAACAGACTCAAAGCATATCAGTTATCATGCCCAAGTGGGCGTGTACTTAAATATGTGTAATTCCTTTCATTGTTCATTCAACCCAAAAGGAGATTCAACTATGAGCCACTTTTATTGCCTTCACCCAGGTATAATCCTTAAGTCATCGTAACATACTGTGTCTATGTCGTGGTTTAATGAAAAATGTATTCCAAGCCTTTATGCCTTTCATTGTCATGTCTCACACTCTCCCAAATCATATCAACCGGCACCTGTAGTAATAGAAGAAGAAATAGACGTAAGTGAGATTCCACATTCAAACGTGAATAGTGCACATTCATTCATTTAAAAACAACAGGGATCTTAGACTTCATATTCTGATTTTGCAAGGTAACAAATACATTCAATTTACATTTTCTGCATCATCCTAAATGTACACCCAGTGCCTCGTCACCATTATGGCCAAGGGGTTGCATGGTTTGGTACTTAATAATAAACCGGGGTTCTAGGCGTCTTAATTCTTGTAGTCTGTTACCTCCTCTTTCTCTTACTGGAATCTGGTCCAGTACTGTAAATGATAACAGACTATTGTTGCTCTGGTGGTGGGTGGCAAAATGTCTAGCGACTGGATATTGTTTATCCAAGTTCTTTATAGCTCTGAGATGTTGTAACACTCTCTCCTTGGCTGGTTTGATTGTGCTGCCCACATAAAATTTGTTACATGGGCATTTGAGCGCATAAACAGCAAATTCTGTATGACAAGAGAGATGCTTCAAGATTTTGTAGGGGGCACAGTGTTCAGACAGCTTAACTTCTTTGGTGTTGTGACTATATTTACAAGCCTTGCATCAGCCACATACAAAGAATCCCTGAACTGGGTTATTTTTCTTTCTGTTGGCTACTAATGTCTGACAGATTTTGTCTTTGAGTGACATCGGTCTTCTATAAGTCACTTGGGGAAACTCTCGAATACTTGTTTTAATGTCCTTGTCAGTTTGTAAGGTATTCCAAAATTTATTAATGGCACTTCTGACACCTTTAGCTTGTGAGTTATAGTCTGTAATGAACCGGACTGTGTTCTTGCTCTCATCTCCTTTCTTTATCTCTGTGTGTATAGGTTCTTTATTATGCACTTTCTTCACAGCACCTGCAATGCATTTCTTGCTGTAACCTCTGGCCTTAAATATTTCACACATCTCTGTTTTTTCTTTCTCAAAATCCACCTGTTTTGTACAATTTCTTTTGGCTCTAAGGAGCTCTCCTAGGGGGATAGAATTGATCAAATTGCGGGGGTGACAGCTACGGGCATGCATTAAGCTGTTTCCTGACGTTTCTTTTCTGAATAGGGCTGTTGTCAAGTGGTTGCCATCTATTTTAACCTTAAGATCTAAAAAGTCAATATTGGTTTTATCAACATGGCTTGTGAAGGTCAAATTAAGATCATTGACATTCAGGGTTTGTACAAACTCTCTAGCTTTATCTTCACTACCCTCCCAGATGATGAAAATGTCATCAATATAATGGAGCCACGTACGTACTCCGGTCTGGAATTGGGGTAGGTGTCTGACCACCTGCTCCTCCCACCAGCCGAGGTATAATCCGGCAAAACTGGGGGCGAAGCAGGTGCCCATAGAAGTCCCAAGCAGTTGGTGATACACACTGCCATTGAAAAGGAAATAGTTCTGGGTGAGACAAATATGAATCATTTCAAGTAACATTTCCGTGTGGAACAGGTAGGACATGGATCTGCTGCTCAAAAAATGCCTACAAGCCTCTATTCCCTGGTCGTGTGGTATATTGGTGTACAGACTGTTCACATCAAGGGTCATGAGTAAACAGTCTGTGTCAAGTTCAATATCGGCAATTTTTTGCAGAAAATCTCCTGAATCCTTAAGATATGCTGTGAGATTTTGAACCAAGGGTTGTAGAAAATATTCTACGTACCGGGAAGTATTTTCCAGGCAACTATTTCTAGAGGACACAATCGGCCTGCCAGGGGGGTTTGTGGGGTTTTTGTGCAGTTTAGGCAACAGGTAAAGGGCTGGTAATTTTGGAAATTTGCATTTCAGGAAATTAAACTCATCACCTTCAATGAGACCCTTATTCCTCCATTCCACCAGTTTCTCTTGATATTTGCTATTTTCACAGTCATAGATTTTTCTAGTACTTTTTTCATATTTCTCAACCTCATTCAGTTGTTTCAAACCTTCATCAATATACATTTCACGTGATAAAATGACAATATTTCCCCCTTGTCTGATTTTTTTATCACAATACTAGTATCACTACTGAGATTGTCAATTGCTAGTCTTTGCGCCACCATGAGGTTACTCCTACCCCGTTCCCTTTTCTTTGCCATAATCTTAAATTCATTTATCACACCTTTTTCGAAAACATCTATGGCATCATTCATTATCATTGGCAAAAAAATTGATTTAGGTTTGAACCCACTGTTACTATTGAGGTCCAACCTGATGTTTTCGTTAATCATGTTAATGGTTGGATTTCCTATTACTTCAGGATCCCCGCCCAGGTCATGTAACACTTGGAGAATTTCCACATCACCTATTTCAAGTGAGCTTGGACATGGTTTGCTACTACCCGTCTCTTGGCTCATTCTGGTGGCAAACCATTTCTTAAGTCTTAATTTTCTGGTAAATTGAAAAAGGTCTATTCTACTTTGAGTGAAGTTAAAAGTAGCAGAAGGACAAAAAGATAATCCATAAGACAGTACCTTAATTTCATCTTCATTAAGGATCCTATTGGAAAGGTTTACTACTGTTTTTTCATCGATCATTTTAGTTTCTTCTGGCCCCTTGTCCTTGTTCCCACAGGGCTTGATACGGCAGCTGCCATTGCGCTCCGCTTGTTTCCTCCTTTGCCTCCTCTTCCTCTTCCTCTGGTTCCTCCTGTATTTGTCTTGTTCTGTGCTTCCAGTCTTCCTTTCGCCATTAAGGAAAATTCTTTTAAAATTTGATCTTTTGGGCTCAAAAAACCTGCATTCATGTCGGCCGTCTGGTTCTCCAAATCTTCTGCATCATCATCTTGCGCAGTAGTTGCCCCCTCAACTGCCTCCATCCCAGGTATAGTTGGCTTTCTCACGGGGTTTGGATTGTTGTTTGGGCGCGGAGGGGATCGTATTTTTTTGAGAAAGTGAGGACTTGTCCTTTTTCATAATCTGTGTGGTCTCTGAGGAATTTTATTTGCTTTTTTTCTTTTATCTCTTTTTCAATAATCTCCAGTTTTTTGTCCATTTTCGCCATTTCCATCTCAAATTTGTCTTTGCTGCAAATCGACTTCAGCTGTTCCATCATATCTTCGATTTCAGCAGTCAGTCTAGTACAGTCTTTTTTGGCATATTTAACCAATAGCCTTAGCATGACCATTGAGCATTTGTGGCTGTTCGCGGCCCATTCCTCCACCAGATCGGGGTCCGGGTCATTAAAGGTAGGGGTAGTGTAGATTCTCAGTCCTCTTGGGACTCTTCCCACTTCTATATATTTGGCCAGAGTGGTCGCCTCCCACCATTTGGTCTGCTCTAGTTTGAGCAGCTTCCACAGTTTATTCCAACAGTCTTGCTTGCTTTTTGTATCACCAGTACCAGCTGCGCCTGTTGTACTTTCTGCGCCTGCTCCCTTGGCCTGGATGTCAAACATTTGCCTTGCAGCCGCATCCCTTCTACTGTTTCTGTTGTAAGCCATCGTTGTGAATTAATGTCTTTACGTTCGTGTTAGCGCTCAAACTTGGCACAGCGCCCACTTTTAACTGCAGTCCGGATATAACAAAGCTGTTTTGTGTATTATACCCGGATCTTCCGCTTGCCTCTGCCGTATCAGTTTTCCCTGACAAACACCAACTCCGTCCCACGTTGTGGATTATTGCACGCCCTTAATTACTTAGCTCGTATTCAGCTCGTGGAGCGCGTCCTTCTTCCACCGTCGGCGAAGTCCAGAACCAATCTTCCTTTCGGGGTTGTTTTTCGGCGGGATTACACCTCGTATACTCGGCAGCAGTGGCGGGCCAAAGCTTCAATAAACATCCACCATCATTTCGGCGAAGAAGCTATTATGGCCTCTGACAGCGGCGGGCCGAGACGGGATCGCCACTCCCCCGTATTTCAACCGACAGTCGTTCACTTATCTCCCCCACAGAACGATATCCAGGCCACCAATTCAATTCAAAAGTGTCTTTATTCACACACGCACTCGACGCGTTTCGGGAAACAAGTTCCCTTGTTCACGAGTGGCAACAATAGTCTGTGGATATATATATATATATATATATATATATATATATATATATATATATATATATATATATATATATATATATATTCACTGAAAAAACCATAGGTTATAAACCATATATAGTTAGGAATTAGCATTTAAAAAACCTTATTTTACTCACACAAAACCATTGAAATTCCATATATAGTTAGTTGCACTAACTATATATCGCGCACCCGCAATCCACTGCTGATGATGTCACATATTACATCATTCATGACATGGTCAGTGACATCACTGATGACATCACTGATGACATCTCAAATGACATCACTGATGACATCACTGATGACAACATCCAGTGACTGTATGTTTCTGTAAAGTTAAAATATGTCTTACATATTGAAGAATGGGTGGAAGTATAAGTGTCTGGACGAAGGATTTAGTAGGTGCATGACTGAATGTATGAGAGTGATTAAATGTGTCTCACTGAGTGCATGGGTTAGTGACTAAACTGTCTTAATTTGTGCATCATTATGTCTGTTGTTCTGTAAACTGCTGCATGTGTTGATCAGTAGCTATATGAGTAACTATATGGGTTATTGATTGATTGTCCAAGTATTTGTATGGGAGACTGAGTGTGTGTGTGGCTGGCTGGGAGGTGTGTGACTCTGTGCAGATCAATGTGTACTTATATCAATGATTGTATAAGAGAGTAAGTATGTGTTAGTATATGTTTGAAAATGTAAGGTGCTCTATGTTTAACTGTATAGATTAGAAAATGGAAGTGTGATTGATTCTTTACAGGACTGACTAGGTGTGTGAGTAACTCCATGGATGAGTGGCAGAGTGTGAGTGTCTGTATAGGTGTATGAGTGCATATGATAGTGTTGTAAAGATGAGTGATTGTATGTATGAATGATTGTATGGGTGAATGAGTGAATGTGTGTGTAGACGTAGGAATCAGTGAGTGCGTATGTAGTAACTAGTATTGGTGTGTCAATGGTTTCAAAAATTATACTCTGTATTTAACACTGGGTGTAACAGAGGTTATATTAAAATGTGAGGAGATGCATTGTATTGTCACATGAATGATATCATCAGTGATGTGGTCATTGATGTCAAATGAGATGTCATCAGTGATGTCATCAGTGATGTCATTTGAGATGTCATCAGTGATGTCATCAGTGATGTCACTGACCATGTCATGAATGATGTAATATGTGACATCATCAGCAGTGGATTGCGGGTGCGCGATATATAGTTAGTGCAACTAACTATATATGGAATTTCAATGGTTTTGTGTGAGTAAAATAAGGTTTTTTAAATGCTAATTCCTAACTATATATGGTCTATAACCTATGGTTTTTTCAGTGAATTTTCAAGGTTTTGTAAATGCTAATTCCTAACTATATATGGTCTATAACCTATGGTTTTTTCAGTGAATTTCAATGGTTTTTTAATAGCAAATATCAAAAGCTTTTTTTTGGAAAATGACTAAAATTAGGTATACATAAGCGGCGTTCATTTATGTTCACCACAGCCACTGTTGAAAGTAAAGTGAAAGTCGCGAAACAGTGGCCACGCCATCTAGGGTCTTTTAGGCCCCATCATGCACGTAAGTGACAGCCATTTTGTGTGTCATGGCCTCTCTGCCCACTGCCAATAGCCTATGATCGTTCAGAATTGGTTCTCTTTGGGGGATTCTCTATTCACAAATAAGCACAGAGTCGCAATACTCTGTTTAGTCTTTGCGGATAGTAAAGGATAGGTAGTGCAGACTTTTGTCCCCTTTGTAACCCGTCATGCCTATCTCTGCCCCGTTTGTTGGTAGTTGGTTCAACCCGGACCGTTTATTAGAGGTAGATCATCCGACTCCACCGGAGGAAACCCCTAATAAAAAGGACATATATATAAAATGCGGACTAGCCGCTGTATCGTGCTAGCAAACTATAACATAAAAATCGTTAGAAAAAACAAAAGGAATCGAGCAAAATCAGTAGGCCACTGATGGGATCACTTTTTGACCTCGCTAAAATAGAAACATTAGGAACAACCCCTCATGAGAAATATGAAACTAGTGAGAGGAACCGAGCTCGACGCCATGATGTCTGCAAGACATCTCGGCTCCGCCGCCCACCCCGACCAAAATAACGACAAACCCTATGCAAATATTATAAATATATACAACACACCAGCAAAGTAACAGGGTAAAACGTTTTATTAAATAACTATTTACATGGCAGCCTGCTGCAAAATCGATCTAAATGCATGACGCTGTTCCTGTCCCTCCTTGTGCAGCAGGTCCGCGGCTACGCCCATCCGGAAGACGAGGCCCCCGGCACGTATAGGGCGGGGTCTTGCTGGCAGCCATCGACCGAAGAGGTCGTTGGGTGGATGGCCCGGAAGCACCACGGCCACGATGTTGTTGTACTGGCCTTCCCATTCGTCCACCCTGAGGTGGCATCCAGCGAGCCACGGGTGGGGGGGGTGAATGCCTTGCTGATGACCCCCCCTCTTATTGCCTGGTCCGACCATCACATATACCTGCGCCAGGAGACGGCGTGGGGTGCACTGGGAGGGAGAGGCGGCGTGAACGAGCCTCCCCCACCTCCCCAGGGGGAGGTTCCTCAGCTGCACCCCAGCGCTTCACTCGGCCAGCTGAGTTGCGCCCGCTCTTGCGGCACAGTGCCTCGCTCGGCCAGCTGAGTTGCGCCTGCTCTTGCGGCACAGTGCCTCATTAGGCCGGTTGAGTTTCGCCTGCTCTTGCGGCTACAGCGTCTCACCCGCCATCCGGCTGAATTGCACCCACTCTTGCGGTACAGCGACAGGCGGCTGCCACGGAGCTCACGAAATGTCGGTCGGCTCCACAGACTTGGGCCTGGCCTGCAAGGATGGCTCTGGGCAACCCTGGAACTCGGACGCTTGACTGCTAAGGCATGGGCCCCATTCCCGAAAGCGTCCCCTCAGCCTTGAAGATTCTACAAGAGTCACCGGGGCCCCTGACTCCCGCAGGCTTCCGGTGGGGAGCGACTGCCCTTTTTCCAGAATTGTTAGAAAATGGTCGACCATAGCTTAAGGTATCTGCCGAATGTAAGGTGTGGTATTTTGTCCCATAAAATACGACTAATTGAGAAACAAATACACGAAGAGGGAACTCGAATTTAGAGACAAACAAAATGAAACATTTTTTGGCATCATAAGAAGGGGAGGATATGTTACACAAAATAATGCGAAAGGGATAGCCAAGATCTGTTGTATCACACGTTCCTGCAGCTAGTCTGATACATGGTAAGTAGAAGCTTTTTCGTGTTTGCGCGCGCTGACATGCTCTGAGTGCTGTATCCCCCCCTGTCTTTTCTCCTCTGTAGGTTACATCGGAGTTCCGACTGAAGAAAGGAGTGGACATGGACCGCACCGTGCTCCATGTAGGGAAATACATAGACAAGCGCTGTGAAATATTGCATGGAGTGCAGACCATCACTGGGAACGTGAAAAATTGTATGGTGTGACTGTGTGTACGTGCCCTGATTGTATGGTATGAATGTATGTATGTATTCCATATGCCCGGGTTGTTGGAGAGAACGTCTTTTGTATGACTGAAATGCTGGTCTACCGATCAAGGGGATGGGGAAATAAGCCCGAATATGGTAACTCCTCGTCTGAAGAAACAACTCTCCCTCAGTCCAGGAGTTGGGGATATTGGCATGTTTTAGATTCACCACATAAAAAAAAAAAAGAGGTGTACCACTGAAAATAACGACAAACCCTATGCAAATATTATAAATATATACAACACACCAGCAAAGTTACAGGGTAAAACGTTTTATTAAATAACTATTTACATGGCAGCCTGCTGCAACATCGATCCAAATGCATGACGCTGTTCCTGTCCCTCCTTCCTTAAAGTAGCAATGCTGGGCTACTTTGGGCTACTTTTTAGTAGGATGTGGGCTTTAGAAAGTCTACAAAGGCCATCACCTGGCGAGGTAGCGGCCTAGGGGTGGAGGACCGTTGTGCAAATAGCCCGGGGGAGACACCACGCGCCAAGGCTCGTCCCCAATACACCCAGAGATGATGTCCAGCAAGTTGTGTGGGGGGATGCCTTGCTGATGCCGCCACCCCCCCCCACCTTCTTGTTGCCTGATCCGGCCAGCTCAATCGATCGAGCATGAGACTCTTAAACCCAGGGTCGTAGGCCCGGCCATCTTAGTGATGTGTAATGCATGCCGCCGTTCCCGGGATTTCTCCCCGACTACTCTGCGGCCTATGAGATGGAGAGGCCGGGGCGTTGACTAGGCGGGGCCTCCGGCCGCAACCACAGCGCCAACGATCGCTGCTGACGGAGGGGAGCCTTGCCGGTGAGAGCCACTGATCTGAAGAACCGCTGCCTGCGGTGCATCCCTGAGCCGCTTGACGGAGGCCCCCGAGGGGCGGTGTGGTGGCGCGGACTCGGAGGGGGCGTTTGGCTCCTGCCCCCTCCCCAAGTCTTGTTGCCCTGGTGTGGCCTGAGATCGCCCCCGACATAGGCGGCCGGCTCCCGGGGTCCGGCGGGACTTTTAGCCTTTTGGTGACTCTTCCATTCTGGACCTTGTCCCACAATCCGTTTGACCTGAAGACACGTCCTGCGGTGCCCTCGCAATGCGGCCTGGTCCCTGAATGTGTGCGGGGGGACGGTATTGATTGGATCAAGATGGCGGCTTCACACAAAGCTGACTCAAGTGTTGCTGCTGATGCTATGCAGACAAAAACTGGTTTTCAGTTTGTACATTCTTCAGGATTTTTCCATCCAAGGCTGGTTGAGAGTTTGTAGAACGATGGCTTCAGATTTTCAACATACTACTCTTCAACATTCTTCATAAATGTAAGAATGTGAGACTCACTAGGAGAAATGTTTATCTTTCCTTTCAAAATGCTGCCAACAATATTTTCTGTATGGAAGACACCATCTTGTAGCATAAAGGGCTGCGTCAAGGGTGGTATTGCCCAGAATGTCTTGTTTTCAAGTGCTCGTAATGACAAAGCCAGGACTGTGGCAGAGCGTCCAAAATCTACAAAAAAACACCAGTGCCAACTCTTCAATAACTTCCATCACCCAGCACCGCATTTCCAAAGAAACAGCATAGCAAGATTTCGTGGCCTTTAGAGTTTTCGGAAGCAGTTTCCCAAGACCATCACTGCAGCCATTGCAATCCAACAGAGGAACTTTTTCCAAGATCGGCATATTAACAGGGCTGCTGGTGTAATCGGGGCTCTTGCAGCCATTCAACTTAATTGAAGCTTTCACAATGACAGACCGCCCACTGAACTTCGAGCCATGACATTTACTTATAACATTCTGCTGGGTCTTCGCCGAACTGAAGTCTACAAATGCAAAGCATTTCATTCCGCTTTGACATTTCTTGACATGTAGTGGGTTGAAGTCTTTAAAGAGGTCCACAATTTGCTCCTCAGTCACATCACTTGAAAGATTCCCCAAGCCAGGCAGGTCCCACACCACTTGAAAGGACCTGCCTGGCCTCGACCAAAATGGCGCCAGTATGGGAGCGACTTGCAACTCCTTATGACGTTCTAGTTACTTAGCCTTGACGTTATGGGGGATGTATGCGGTCTTTGTGCACATGGCGGGCGGGGAAGGGTATTGACTGGGCATATGGACAACCCTATTGATGTCGATTTTTCATTATTGATTATTGTATTAATAAAGCTTTGAAGTAATGTTGCCCATGATACTCGCCCATGGTGTGCGTATGGACGATTTTATTGTAACTGATCCTGTTATACTTTCAATTATAAAATCAACCTTCACTGATCCTGCAACCGTTTGTCACGTTTAGTTTTTTCAATTAAATGGCTCGCTTGTTACATACTCCTATACCCCTGGCTTTTGACCCTTTCCTACGCGCGGTCTGTACTACCGCCCTCGGGCGATCTATGTAATGAACAGACGACCATTGCCGAAACACAAGGGAATGCATCTCAGAGAGATAAGTTAAGTACGTGGTAGATAAAAACATTTTCGTGTTTATGCACGCTGATGTGCTTTGAATGCTGCCCCCCCCCCCCTCATCATTTAGATTATCAACGCCCATTGCACAAAAGCGTACCGGGAGCTCCCCACGCAAAAAAAAACGTTTGGTTTTTTTTGCCCCGCGGGGCCCTTTTAAAGCCTCCACATCAAACCTAGGGGGTCAGGGAGGATCTACTATGCCCCCTTATGGTCATTTCCCCCTTTGTTTTGGCCTCCTCTTGTCTCTCGATCCTACCGAGAGACAAGATGGTGGCCGCTCCGGACTGTTTAGAATGTTGACAGACACCGGAGAGCCAATCAGCTTCGCTTCGCGAAGTTCCGTTACGCGTCAAGTACGCGAACCGGAGCACTACCCGGAGCGCTGTTACAGATATATATTTTTTTTTTAACGTTAATTTATCAAAATCCACTGGAGCACATATATTGAGACCTAGCAAAGGCACATCGGGCTAACAGTCCCTACAATTTTGCCAAGTTTCATGCAAATCCATTCAGCCGTTCGGGCTAAAAGTGAGGCCAACCGCCCTATGGAAATTAACATGGGAAAAACGCGTTTTGGGACCCCCCTATTTTCTCGGCCCCCCCTTGATGAACCCCCCCCCAAATTTTCAGGGGCTGCTCAGAAACAAAATGTTCAATTTTCCTGAAAATTTCAGCCAATTCCGTCCACAAACGCCACAGTTATTAGACATAGAATTTTCAAAGATCCCATGGAGAAAAAATCCTAACTATATATACCTACTGGCGACCGCCAGTAGGTAATATATTGATATATATATATATATACACACACATATATATATATGAAATTCACTGAAAAAATACAAAGGTTACAGAGACGTTATATTTAGGCTCAAGTTTCACTCGTACAAAACCAGTGAAATTTATTAGTTATAGTTTTCTGAGGTAACCATAACTCGTCCCCTAGCAATGCACTGCTTAGGACCCCACATCACTCAGGACATGGTCATTGACATCACTGATCCCAAACTTCCCCCCTTTTCTTCACCACTCTGAAAACATACCCTTGGTTCACTACTGCCAGCTCCACTCCCGGGCCAATTTTGTCCCTGGGGACCCCATCCCCCAATGCTCTGACTTTTTTGTATTTTCATTTATTTAAGGGTAGGGACCATCCCTAGGCCAATTGGGCCCCAGGGACTCCTTTCCCCGGGGCACAGCTTTTAAAAAATCATTCTCAAAGGGGAGGAAGGAAAATTCAAGGGGAAAACCTTTCAGTGTAGCAGCTGAACCAACTATAGCATACGTTTTGGAAATTTC
The DNA here is from genome assembly GCF_964261635.1 of Lissotriton helveticus. Taxonomy (NCBI): domain Eukaryota; kingdom Metazoa; phylum Chordata; class Amphibia; order Caudata; family Salamandridae; genus Lissotriton; species Lissotriton helveticus. Next base: position 776,437,303 of record NC_136063.1, on the reverse strand, counting down.
ATGAAGATTTGTCAAGCAGCATCAAACTTATTGGCAAAACAAAAAACACACTTCCTATAAAATGTAGGTCCTGACGATATCTCCCTACTGATGACCCCCAGCGGCTGCCAGTAGGTGGTTATAGTTATGACCTAGTTTCCATAGGAAAAGCATTTTTTGACTATAACTTTTGCGTTGTTTGACCAATCTTCATGAGATTTTCCCCAAAAATTGTCAAAGTAGGTTCTGGTTGTCAAAGAACATTTGGGGGTGATCCGTCCATTGGAGATCAAGAATGCAGGGTGCGAAATAAGGGTACATTTGTATTTTTAATTCCCATAGGAACCTTTCGCTATACCTTCAGCCAGAATTGCTGAATGGTCTTGCCCCAATCCTTCAGGGAGGTAGATGTTCATTCAAGTAAGTGCCTTTTGCCTCTTTGTTTTAACTCTGATCATTAGTTTTTGAGAAATTTAAGCCAAAACTTATATCGATATCTCTGGCCGAGGATATTTTACAACGGTTTTGTGATTAATTCCAGATGCGCACACCTACGGGAATGCTCTGATTGGCTGGACAGAACCTGAATAGGAATTGATCGGGAACAGTTCCTGGCACTGATCATTTCTGAAAAAGCTAACATAAGGGATCAGAGCCCATGTTCGAGGAATGGGGGTGTTAGTGACATAAGTTATGTGTCCAAAATTGATTGATTTTAAGCGCACAAGAAATTTGCGCTGTGAATCATCATGGGGACATTGCGACTACCAACGTTGTTGCGAATATTAGTAGAAATATAAAAATATACATATATTTGTATACACTAGCTGGTGACTGTCACACACTTATGTATGTAATCACATATTCACTCAGAAACGTATACAATCATTCACATACCCCCTCACACACTTATATATCCAGTCTCATACCCTCCCAGACACTGAGGTACCCACTGTCATACCCATTCAGGTACTCATGGGCGCACTTACCCACTCGCTCGGAGAGTGACGTACCTGTGTACAGACCCATGTAGATACTCATACACCCACTTACAGACCCAGTGTGAGACTTTTACTTTCATTGACACACCCACTGATAGTGAGAATGACTCTGACACTTAGGCATCAACTCATATATCCGTTTCACTGGCTCATGTAACCATTCGCATATGCAGTCAGAGACTCATACACTCACTCACAGACCTATTCAGACACTCATACACCCAATCAGACACTCACACATCCAGTCAGAGATTCAATCAGACATTAATGCATCAACCACAGACCCATTGAGAGACGTATAATTCCACTCACACACCCACTGAGACATTGATTGACTGAGCCCTAGATCTAGTCTGGCAATCATGTTCTGACTCACATAGCCATTGAGAGACATATACTTTCACTCATACTTTCACTGATAGAGAGATGCACTCAGAGACTTATGAAGCCAGTGGCACACTTACTGAAAGACTCATGTTTCTACTCACAGACTTATATATGACATGACAGAACCCATTAGAGACTTCGCATGCACTCACATAACCAAATGAATCAATAATACAGACTGTTACAGCAATTTTGAGACATTGATAAATGTTTTTATAGAGTTAATTAGATAGTGATGTTTCTAGTGTTGTGGTTAGAATTATTAAGATAGTTATAATTGTTAAATGTGGTGGTGGCTATTTAATTCCTGCTTTTAATTCGTAGAAAATACAGACGTCATCTTGATCTCTAGAGTCACTGTGAAAACAGAAAATAGGCTTTAGAGATGTTTTTTTATAGAAAAACGTGACTTTAGAGTTTCCTGTAAGAAATCCCTAGCATGTAAAATACTGTAATGTGTGTGGACATATGTGCATTACACTTTATGGAAAAGGCGCAATCATCGCAGTTAACGGCGTCGTTGCACATCCGAAATAACCGCAAAAAAGGAAAATAGGTCTGAAAGAAGATTTTTAAAGAAACTTAGCACAAAAATATGAGTTCAAACATGCTTTGAAAGGAGTATGTATATAGTAAAATGTGGAGTGCAATGTTCTGAATGGATGTTTTTGCATATTATGTTTGAATGTGTTGGTGGTCATTGAATGTCTACTTTGGTTTTCCATTTTTGCAATATATCCACAGGGATCCAAACGTCAACACAAAGATTGTCAAAAACTGAAACGTAGCTATTTTTTTAAAAAACGTTAAAATATTTCGGGTACTACAGTGGCTCTGACTAGAGCAGTTGTGTTGGTTGTGGGTATACGGCTACTATACAGACCGGATACAGAGTTTCAGCTTACTTAGAAACACGCTGTTGCCTTCATCTGTAAAGTAGACTCCATCATTCCTATAAATTCCATGCATGTCAAAGCACAGTTGATGTTATAGATAGAGCCCATGCAATATCTCTGAGGAATGCAGAAACAGTTTTATTAACATGTTTACTGGCTTTGTCAATCTCTGTACATAACTGATTTGACCACATCCATTTCTGTCTTTGGCATATGTTACAGTACACCAAGACAGTGGGAGGGAAAAGCAACATCGATCCTGCAAAGGTTTTTTTTCGTAAGGATTTTCAGCCCTACCCCAGTCAATGTGCCTAGGTCATTGCCACCAAAGTGCACAATCCTGAAGTGGGGAGCTTGGGAGTCAACAAAGGATTTAACCAAAGTCAGCAACTGATGAAACTTTAACCCTGTCTGGTCAAACCAAGTTATCTGCACATTTGGCAAACCCAAGTCCCTGTCAATATGTCTTTTTTTGCAACCTCTTTAGCCAAATAGATATAGCTGTGGCCCACAATCCATAGTCTAAGCATTTGGAAGTGAAGGAGCAATAGTAGTCAGGAGAAGGCTAGAGCTCAATGAGGTAGTTTTCCAAAGGAAAAACTGTTAAAAAAAGAGTTAAAAAAATATATACATATATATTTCATTAGATGCTGTCAGCATGAAAGTGAATACAATTAGTTAGTGCGTTAGAAGCCGTAGAGAGAATTCTTATTACTGGCTGTCGTTTACAAAACAGAACAGTAATACAGACATTGATATGCTTTTGAATTTGTGGAGTAAACCATACCTGCTGTATCTCATTTGGAAGTAGCATGGTCCTTCTAGAACGTGCTGTGAACTTGTGACCTACTGGTTCCACTGGGTTGTTCTTACACTGAGCTAAGAGTGTATTGATGGGGGAAGGGTGATAAAGAGAAAGATTTTTTTTTTAAGTTGAGGAGGTATGACATAATTTAAGTAATGGAACGCTTTAATTTTCAACTCAGGACTATGTAATAAACTGTTGTTTAGTATTTACATTTTTTTAAAAATGAAGCTAGATCTAGGTTTTAACCCTTTTTATCATGATTTCTCTGTGATCATCCAAATACATCGTGAATACACATAGATAGGAATCTCGTTTTGAAAGAGGGATAACGGATTACCAGATTCTAACCATTCACAAGTGGAGATAATGTATTCTAAAATGGGATACATGATTTCATTCGCTGCCTTTCTCATGATCACACAGTGCAATATAAAATTCTCTATTTTTTAAATAACTTTATGACATGTATCAATGAAAGTTATTAGTTGATGTTTTTAAAGTATAACTGTATTTGTTGACACAATTAAAATTTACGTTTTTTTTAATTCTTCCTTAACCAGAAGTCATTTTCTGCATTGCACAATATATTTTGTCTGGGATTGCTGTTTTTCACTGCAATACCTACATACCTACATAACTTCACATAGTTAGAGTTGCTACAAAAGCTTTGATGAAAAAAAGAAGCAACTACAGTATCTCTGCAGAAAATAGTTACAAAGGGGCAAAATGCAGAAAAAATAGTGAATGAAGAAAAGAGCTACTGGTAAGAGTACAAATTAATTTCTTAAAAATATATGTGGACATTTGCAAAGATTATGTACATTGCAAGAGCAAAAAATATGGACACCCCTGAACTAGGAGACAGAAACAGTTTAAGGAAATCAGAGCCAGGATGTTTTGTAGTAGAGTGTTTGTAAATCTACTGAGAAATATGAAGAAGTATAGAAGAAGGAGAGATGCACTGAAACAGAAATAACTAGTTGAGAGAGCAGTTGATAAGGCCTTTGATTTGAAGAGGAAGCTTTTCATTTTGATTCTAAATAGGATGAAGACTTGACAAAATGGTGTTGTGCATAAGGAGACAAAATCAGAAGACAAGATTAATGAATAGAAGTAACTTGTGTGGAATGGTCACATACTATTAGTACAGAGCCTTTCTTTAATGAAACTAATGGTACCTAGAAATGAAGAAGAGCTTATTCCAGAAGAGGTACAATGGAACCTAGTCAGGCCCCTGTATACAAATGGAATTGTACTTGTGGTTGTAGTATTATACAGATATCCATTCATATATTAAGAAAATGCCTATGTATATTTCCAAGTCAAAGTTTAGAACACAAAATAAGTACTTTAAAGGTTTGGATCCTTGCAAAAAGAGAAAAGCAGGGACACTTACTAGCTTGTTTATCAAAGAATGTGTACCAAAGAACCTTTCCTCATTTCAGATTGTTAGCTGTACACCACTCATCAATGTAAACTTTAGTTAGGAGGCTATGTTATCTGAAAACTCCCGCTTTATGTTTAGGAGAAATTAATAGAGCTCTGTTGTATGGTACTGTGGCAAACATAGAAAATGTTTGTGATGACGTGCAGTTTTGTTTCTTTGGACCTGAGCAGGATTCTTGGGAAAATGAAGAGTTGTTAAGAGGTGCAGTTGCAGAACAGCACACAGATATTACAGTTGACTGTTCTGATAAATAGATTACAAAATTGAACACAGTGTCGTCTCAAGAACTAGAGTATGTTTGTATATGTTGGTGACGCACTCACTAGAAGATTCAAACACAGGCTGTTGACTTGTATCTAAAACGTGAAAAAGTAAATAATGATAACAGTAAACAAGTGTCAATCTGGCAATGAAAATGGAGATTTATATACATCATATCTCAGTTTCATCTGATCTCAGAGGAGTATACTTTATATTTCTATTTTACACAACACCAGTGATTTAGTAGTAAACAAGACTCTCCTATCTAGTAGAACAGTGGAACCTTCACGTAATCGATTTGTGTGTATTATGTGATAACCCCTTGACAGTGTAGTGTCACAATCAAAAGAGTAAATATTTTTTAACTGTATAAACATACAAATGTGTTTCTCATCCTTATCATTGAACACTGCAGACCTACTACTCTATAGTACCCAATTATACCGATACAGAGGAGAATTCTACACTGGCATTGAAGCGCAAGAGCTTGTCTTCATTTGCTTCAATTGATAAGATATGATGTTGGAAGTACTACAACTGTATAATCAGCTCTGTTGCAGTACTGTTGCCACGAAAATCAGGCAGAAGGTCATCCACTTAAACTTGCAACATCCAAATAGAGTTATAAATTCAAATACTAGTCTCAGCTAATAGTGTAACAATGTTTGATCATAGTCAAAGGCCATATCAAAGTATCAAATAGTCGTTTCTCTCTCCCTCGCACGGTCATCCTCCAATCTCCCTTCCACGCCTCTGATTCCTCTCCTATTACTTGTTGAATTTAAGCTTGCCTTTGATCATGTATAGTGCTGTGCTGCGCTTTTGTAAAGTTTGACCAAAAGAAATACCATATATAAAAAAATATATATATACATACACACACACATACATACGTACATACATGCATACAAACATACCTATATACATACTTTACTTGTGGCAGCATCTTATTTATTTTTGGCAAAGGAAGCCAATACTTCCTGATATTCTTGATTATGTTTATGGCGTACACACTCAATGATACCATTGATTGGCTCATTTCGCAAATGACAGGAACTCAAAGAATGCTTGGAATTTCTGTTGATTGGGAACTGCGAGATACTGTATTTTGGATTAATTTCCATATGAGATTTAAGAAGGTGAAGTGAATTCTTTTAATGTATTCTCTGTGCTACTGACAAACAATGAAGTTGTTATAGTGCCTTTGTGATTGTGCACAAAAAAACTGGACAGTGGATCAACTTGCTAACGAAAGGCAGCAAACTCAGAAATGTAACAAATATGTTATCGAGGACAAAGTATTTCCATGTGCAAACCTCAACAGCGCCCTCTGTCCAAGAGCACCACTCTTCCCTCAGGGTCAAACATAATTGTAAATTATAATAAAGTTGCACCACTCCCCAATTATATTTAATCAAATAAATTCATATTAAGCCCATCTGATAAATGAGATTCCTTCTTTATTGCTTTTTATTCTTCTTTTCCAATAAACCACAGCCAACGCGTTTCGTTCTGTAAACAGAACTCCTTCAGGGCTGGGAAATTAGAACATATATAAAAACAACATATAGAACCATATATAAAAACAAACATCACATACCATATTTAAACATCACCTATGCAACATATTTAAATACATAGTAGCAGGCACAAGCCTATGACGTAGGATGCATGTCGCTTTCAAAATGGCTCACACCCCCGACTCGAATTTTGAATGACTGGCGGGTTTTCTGAAACGACCTGATGCTGAGTCAGGCACATAGGCCCTTCTGTAAGGTAAGAATGGGGGACGTTGTTATAAATATTATGCATTTCCCATTTTTCAGTTTTGCTTTACACGTTAGTTTTTAAGTGTTGTTATTATTTAGTTTTCAATATGGTACCCTCCCCTGTGCGGCACCGTTATAAATGTCGCACAGTTGGTGGGTGAACCGATGTAGGGAATATGTCCCTATATTTTATATCATGTGTATTGGGCGTATTTTGCTATGGCACCTTCTTGTGTGAGGTACTCTCTATGGGGGTTGTCTGACGTGCAGCTTTTTACTATACCTCCTTCTGTGCTGCACTGTTATGGATGTCGCATTAAAGTGAATGAACCGATGTACTTAATTATACAGGGGAACTTGTTTGCACAATTCGGGACTAGGATCATCGGTGTCTCTGGGCGTAATATGTTTTGTTTGTGGTTGTATCAATATGGAATCTAACTCCTTGAATCTTGGCTGAGATCCTAGATATATGATCCATTTGGTAACTTGAGACAAATATATAGCAAAGGTGTATGTTGGTAGAAATATTTTAGTGCATATAATTGTTTTTTAGTATATCTTTTTGTTGTCTAATGTGAATTCTGTTGTGCCATGTTACTGGTTTGGGCATGGGTTACAGGACTTAGAATGTATTTGGATGGATTGTATACATCTCTGAAGTCCGTTTTACCATGGTTGGTTTTTGACAGGCATGACGTGTGATGGGTCCGAAATAGATACGGACAGGCATTTATGAGAGTGACTTTTATATCAGGATACTGTATTTGGAAATGGAATTAATTTTCAATTGAAAATACAAATGCAATTCGCAAGGTAGACTTATCTTTGTCTCACACAAAATACATATATGGGAGCATGATATATATGGTCCATTAGGTTTCAATTGTTCCCCGCTGTGTTTTGTTTGAAATAGACATAGGAGCGCATCATCATTATAATTTTTTGTTTGGAGAAGAGCTACACTGGTATAAGCACTAGACTCATTCCGTGGAAATCACAAATGGTATGTTTTTCTCTTTCTTTTTCTTTTCCCTCATTTTCCTTTGCTGTAATAACCTCGAATGGGTTAGTTTGAGGTTGTGTGTTATTCGTTGAAGGGATTCTTTAGATAATATCCAACACACAACCTGTCCATGCATTTATCTGCATTTTGGGCTTTGTTTATGCTGTATAATTATTTTGGTTTTGGTTAAATGAAGAGACCCTTGCTCTGTTACACCATCCCCTCAATTTCAATATACTTGATGCATAGTTATACATAGGGTTATTTTAACTATAAAATATGAAATGGTTGGAGAGGTTGTATTTAATATACAACATATTTGTCTTTTATATATTCGTATGTGCAAATATGTTATGTCGCAAATGGTTGTGTCACTGTTTTGATGTATTTATCATGTATTTTTCATGTACTTTGTATGTATTGTTATGAATTTAAATATGTTGCATAGCTGATGTTTAAATGTGGTATTTGATGTTTGTTTTTATATATGATTCTATATGTTGTTTTTATATATGTTCTGATTTTCAAGCCCTGAAGATGTTCGGTTTACAGAACGAAACGCGTTGGCTGTGGTTTATTGAAAAAGATTAATAAAAAACAATAAAGAAGGAATCTCATTTATCAGATGGACTTAATATGTACTTATTTGATTTAATATAATTGGAGAGTGGTTACACTTTAATATAATTTATAAGAGTGCCTTTGTGATGTATAAGGAGTTTTTACACAATGTCTGACTACTTGGTTTTACAGACTGTGAATTATCAATAGGTCGTTCTTTGATACTCTTTCCTAAACAACATTACAATAGTCCAATCTCCATAAAAAGGATGGCCTGGTCAGTTTCATACAATGAGGCTTCAAAGCAGAGGGAATATTTTTCTGAGGTGCAGGAGAAGAAAACAGATGTATTTAGTTATTGCTTTGACTTATTGATGAACATTAAGGTAGAGGTCAAACAATAATATCACATTTTATATTGCTTTGGAAGGAGTTGTTGATGCATCTATTTCCTCTGGCTGGCAACATGGAGGTTTACACGTGAATTGTGCCATCGCTAACAATTTATACTTTTGTCCTGCTCCAGTCGTAGGTCTGATGATGTTATTGCACACTTTAATTGGCTTACCCACACAGATTTTTTGCTGGATAGCATCAATACATATTTTGAGATGTAGAAGGAAATGTAGGATAAGATATATCAAAGTGTAGGTTTGTAAAGGGGGATACAAGCCAGATCCCTGTTCTTTCTGATGATGTGAAAGAGCTACTTCTAATTAGTTGACTGTAAATTGACAAGAGGGAATTATTACTTCCCTCCTTTGTTCACAAATTCCTCCACCCATATCTTGTCTCTAGTAATAATATGAAGTGAGACAGAAGCTGCTACAATTTTAGTCTTTAACCCCTTGTTGACAACCTTCTTCTGTAGCTGGACACCCCATGTAAATGATTACAAGCTGTAAGGTTTCAAATGTGGATGTATGGTAATGTACCCTTTTATGTCAGATGTAGGGTAAAAGTCCCAACATTAACCGTGATGCTCTCTGTAGCTCAGCCCATTTTAGCTCAGCCTATGCATATCTGAATATACCTATACCAACAGACAAAAAAAACTAATAATTGTGTAACTCCAGAACATGACACCCCCACAGAGAAAGGAATGCACATAAAACCTGGATGTACCATAGTATGCACAGAATATACAATATATGCCATTACACTTAAACTTGGATATAGCTTACCTTTGTTCTCCATCTTCACATTTAACATAAATGACTACTGACTAGTGACAAAATCTCTTCTACTGGCTTAACATTGTTTTCCACTAGCAACGGTGCATAGAATATCCTAGATTCTTAAAATTGTAGCAGTGTATGTTTGCAGTAGGACATTCCTTTCAACTGAAACTAAAAACAATTACATCAATAGCAAAATAAAATGTCTTGCAGACAGTATGTAATGTAGTGCATTCACCTTATTCTCCTCTAATATATGCCTTGCAGACTTTGCACACCTCCCTGCAATTCTATTAGTGAGTGACATCATTGACTCTTCATGAGAATGTTTATATTTGGACGATAACCTCTTGTGTATTGATTTACCACCAGTGCAAATAACTATGTGGTATCTGATGAACTTAAACACTCATCCAAACCTCCAGTTTACTGTAAGTTGTTTCAAATGTGCAAAATCCTCATTAAGACCGTTGTGTTTCCTTTCTTTTTCTTTAAAAAACCTGTATCTACTTGTGTAAAAACATACTTTGGCCTTCATCGGGCCCAGATTTACTAAGATTTGCCAGGACACAACACAGCAAGAAAACCTGTACGCTGTGCTGCATCCAATTGAGAGAGCAGGAATGCTCCATATTTGCTAATATATGGCGCATTCCTAATCTCTCTCTCTCTCTCTCTCTGTGCTGGCACACTATCCGTTTCCTAGCAACACAGCAGGCACTCTTGCACAATGGTGCAACCGTGCCTGTTTTACTGGCAACATTGTTTTTGTGCAGCAAAGGACACTTTTGTGGAGGTAGAGACACCTTCCTGGGAAAAATAAATAAAATGAGGCATTTTCTTCTTTCTATGTGTTCCACCGAATGCAGCACATGTATACAGATGAAATGATGAGGAGAAATAAAGATATTTCTCCTAATTACGCCTTTGCTGGATGACACACCATTTTGACACATTTCCAGGCTTATTAGTGTTAAAAAGCCTAGTAAAGCACCAAAAACCATTGGCGGATGCGTGGGATCACAAGTCATGCAGAGCCGAATTAACCAATAAAATTCAACTCCACCTGATTATGATATGATTGGTTTTCATCATCCATTTTTTTCGGGTGTGGACAAGCCATTCTAGATTATCTGAAAAAATTGCATGAAACCTTTGGTGCAGTAGCAACCAAGCCTCATTCCCTGTTTATTCCAAGGGAGACTAATCAATTATTCCCCCTGATAGTTATCACCATCCTTTCACTTCCCAACTCCATCAACACCACCACCCACTTCATCCCCTCCCACACCCAGAGAACAGTGGAAACATTTAGCATCTGCTCAGAGCAGGAGGTGGTACAAAAGAGGGTGGTGATGGACGGAGCATCTGAACCAATCAAACACTCACACCCAGTCAACAGATCTGCGTTTAATCCATCACTGTTCTTTAGCCCACTCTGCCACCCCAGTTCAGACATGGCCATATGCAAATCAGTCTGACCCTGTGCCTCATGGGAACAGTCCAGCCCGAACTGCCAAGCCATGCCTTCCCTGTACCGGATTCAAGCTTCCTTGGACCGGTTCCTGGCATTACAGCGGTCTTCAGCCAGGCTTGCTTGAATCCAGTGGCAAAGTGAGCAAGGGACTCACGTCTGAGCATACCCTGCCGACTTATGGCGAACAAAGCGGTACAAAAGGGGGTGGTGATGGACGGAGCATCTGAACCAATCAAACACTCACATCCAGTCAACAGATCTGAGTTTAATCCATCACCGTTCTTTAGCCCACTCTTCCACCCCAGTTCAGACATGGCCATATGCAAATCAGTCTGACCCTGTGCCTCATGGGAACAGTCCAGCCCAAACTGCTAAACCATGCCTTCCCTGGACCGGATTCAAGCTTCCTTGGACCGTTTTTTGGCATTACAGCCGTCTTCAGCCAGGCTTGCTTGAATCCAGTGGCAAACTGAGCAAGGGACTCTCGTCTGAGCATACCCTGCCAGCTCATGGCGAACAAAGCGGTACAAACGGGGGTGGTGATGGACGGAGCATCTGAACCAATCAAACACTCACACTCAGTCAACAGATATGAGTTTAATCCATCAGCGTTCTTTAGCCCACTCCACCACCCCAGTTCAGACATGGCCATATGCAAATCAGCCTGACCCTGTGCCTCATGGGAACAATCCCGCCCGAACTGCCAAGCCACGCCTTCCCTGGACCAGATTCAAGCTTCCCAGGACCGGTTTCTGGCATTACAGCCGTCTTCAGCCAGGCTAGCTTGAATCCAGTGGCAAAGTGAGCAAGGGACTCATGTCTGAGCATACCCTGCCAACTTATGGCGAACAAAGCGGTACAAAAGGGGGTGGTGATGGACGGAGCATCTGAACCAATCAAACACTCACACCCAGTCAACAGATTTGAGTTTAATCCATCACCGTTCTTTAGCCCACTCTACCACAGTTCAGACATGGCCATATGCAAATCAGTCTGACCCTGTGCCTCATGGGAACAGTCCAGCCCAAACTGCCAAGCCATGCCTTCCCTGGACCGGATTCAAGTTTCCTAGGACCGGTTTCTGGCATTACAGCCGTCTTCAGACAGGCTTGCTTGAATCCAGTTGCAAAGTGAGCAAGGGACTCACGTCTGAGCATACCCTGCCAACTTATGGCGATCAAAGCGGTACAAAAGGGGGTGGTGATTGACGGAGCATCTGAACCAATCAAACACTCACACCCAGTCACCAGATCTGAGTTTTGTCCATCACCGTTCTTTAGCCCTCTCTGCCACCCCAGTTCAGACATGGCCATATGCAAATCAGTCTGACCCTGTGCCTCATGGGAACAGTCCAGCCCGAACTGCCAAGCCATGCCTATTCTAGACCGGATTTAAGCTTCCTAGGACCGGGTTCTGGCATTACAGCCGTCTTCAGCCAGGCTTGCTTGAATCCAGTGGCAAAGTGAGCAAGGGACTCACGTCTGAGCATACCCTGCCAACTTATGGCGAACAAAGCGGTACAAAAGGGGGTGGTGATTGACGGAGCATCTGAACCAATCAAACACTCACACCCAGTCAACAGATCTGAGTTTAATCCATCACTGTTCTTTAGCCCACTCTGCCACCCCAGTTCAGACATGGCCATATGCAAATCAGTCTGACCCTGTGCCTCATGGGAACAGTCCAGCCCGAACTGCCAAGCCATGCCTTCCCCGGACCGGATTCAAGCTTCCTAGGACCGGTTTCTGGCATTACAGCCGTCTTCAGCCAGGCTTGCATGAATCCAGTGGCAAAGTGAGCAAGGGACTCACGTCTGAGCATACCCTGCCAACTTATGGCGAACAAAGCGGTACAAAAGGGGGTGGTGATGGACGGAGCATCTGAACCAATCAAACTCTCATACCCAGTCAACAGATCTGAGTTTATGCATTAAAAGCCACAACATTGGGAATTCTGTGTGATTTTATGACTGGAAAAATCAGCCCCACATGGTAATTCCCAATTCCTGAGTTTTTAACTCTGAGCTAGAGTAATTGCACTTTAATGATAAAATCACAGGCAAATTTACTATTACCCCAGTACCATTGAATTCGCAATCAGAAACAAAGTACCATTCTTAAAAAACATCAACATTTTCTGCAAATTTCATTCCAGATAATAGATAGTTGTTTTTCGATATAGATTAAGTAGGAAAGTGTGTTTATTGCTTACACTTATCGAAGGTGTATGCAAGAAAAATGTGTGGGTGTCAGTCTCTTGTATGATATGATCACAAGCTGTTGATATACCTTATACTTTTTAATTGCTATTTTCTGATGATTTATGTTAAAGAATTAATATATATTGTGAAAGATTTAGAACGATTGATGAGTGTTTTGAGAGCTTGAGGAGAGTAGCATGCTATATTTCATACTAACTCCTATAATTATTGTGTTAATGTGTGCAGTTATGATATTTCTTTGATTTGAAATTGTGAAAAGTGACTACATTTCGGGTGTAAAAAGAAGGTGTCAATAGTGATTTAGAGAAAGTATGACCACTTTGAGTTGGAAGACATCAAATCACGAGTTTGTGACAACCTTAATGTGTTAGATGGGAAAGAAAGTGATGAAAAGTGTATTATAAAGTTTGAGGTTTAGCAATGATGTAATCATCAGAGGAGGATGTTTGTGGAAGGTATCCCATATTTGAATTATATACGTGTATTAACATGGAGCTATTGCAATGAGAACTACATTGTGTAATGTTTTAACGTGTTATTCTAGCTTTCACAAAACTAGTCATCCTTTAGGCTTTGACTCCATCTTTGAAAACTGGATGCTTTTTGATAATGTTCATTGTGTGTTTAGGTTTCTCACTTGACACCACCCACCACAAGATGTGCACTATTTATTTTATATGACATGCTGTTCCTGAACAAACCACAGGGGTTGCCTTTTGGATCTTCCTGCTATTACACTGTATTGTATCCATTCATCATTTTTGTTGTCCCCTATGCAAATAGCTCCTCCTCCTTATAACATAAGGTCAGATTTATATTCATGTAGTGGGTTAGCGTTAAGATGGTGGGGTTATATGACATTTTAGAATACTACAGTATCATTTGATAAAATTGTGAATCTTTTGCACGCACCATTATGACTTTTCAGTTTCCATCATTTTCTATGGAGAAATTGAATTCTAAGCACACATATTGAGGGAGAGCCAGAGACCTTTGGGTTTCCACCAGGGATGATGTCTGATCCTATATAATGATTTGCTGCATATTTTGGACTTAAGGCTTGATTTAGATCATGACTATCTTACCGCCCTCTCGCCGTGGCAGCGTTCCCAACTACTATACTAAGTTGATGGTCTTTTGCCTGAAGTATTTAAATGCATGCAGGCTGACTTGCCGTCCGTGTCAACGGAGTGTTTCACACTGCGGTAACAGAACACTGCTACCGACGTGGCAGACTCCAATGCTCCCGAATAGTACTCCATCACCATCAGGGCAGCGGTTTCCTGACAAGCAGATTTAGAATTTGCAGTTGTGCTGGTGGTCTCCTAGCGGCGGTTTCCTGACAGTGGAAGTCCGTTGAGGTACGTACTCGACAATGCTCCTTCACTGTGGCCATTGAATTTATGCTAGTAAAATGCACAATGTCCATTGACCTAATCAAAACACCTGCATACCACATTAAAAAACACATGCCATTTCAGACCATGATCCTTTGCCATCCCACTACACCACAACATATTCTACCATAGCTTTTGCCAGTTAATTGAGGTTACTTGGTTGCTCTTTCCTGTTTCTTGTCCCTTTACTTTCATATGTTTATTACCCTATGGTTAATTTTTTTTGCATTCATATTATTTTGCCCAATGGCAGGCCTAAAAAAATCCACATTTTACTGAGGGACAATTGTCAGTCATGGTAGATAAAATCATAAGAGTAGAGCCACAAGTGTTTGGACCCACGTCCAAAATACACTATCTCCGAATAGGCAAATGTGGGCCAGAATAATTGACAGAGTGAATGCTGTAGCTAACAAAGGAGGAAATTAGAAAGAGGTGGAATGAACTGTCAGAATAATTGACAGAGTGAATGCTGTAGCTAACAAAGGAGGAAATTAGAAAGAGGTGGAATGAACTGTGAGGGGGGTGCATTACCTGGCCTCCAAGTGCCACATGGCGGCCCAGAGGACTGGTGGTGGTTCACCCAGGCCCCCTTACAACTCATCACCTGGGAGGAGAAGGTATTGGAATCCCTACATCCTAAAGGCTTGAC
Organism: Lissotriton helveticus; assembly: GCF_964261635.1. Taxonomy (NCBI): domain Eukaryota; kingdom Metazoa; phylum Chordata; class Amphibia; order Caudata; family Salamandridae; genus Lissotriton; species Lissotriton helveticus. The sequence continues at coordinate 776,422,263 of NC_136063.1, read as the reverse complement.
AGGAATACCTGGTGGAGTGGAGTCTGGTAAGATACACTTTACAACCTCCTACTAAACCTCAAAGTCCTGTTTGTTCTCAACGCAGCTGCTGCCAATGTGTTCTGCACATATTTTCATTACAGAGAAATCTCAAACTATCAGTATCAGATAATTTGAGTTGTTTGTGTGAATGTATTGTGGACGTAAAGATACTACTCGTAATAAACTTTTCGAATTACGAAAGTCATAAACATACACTTTTGGTCTAAGTTTACCGTTGTGATTCCCTAAAGGAGTAAACTTAGATTTAGACAATTTCAGATTATTCAACTAGAAATACCCCAGTACCATTGAATTCGCAATCAGAAACAAAGTACCATTCTTAAAAAACATCAACATTTTCTGCAAATTTCATTCCAGATAATAGATAGTTGTTTTTCGATATAGATTAAGTAGGAAAGTGTGTTTATTGCTTACACTTATCGAAGGTGTATGCAAGAAAAATGTGTGGGTGTCAGTCTCTTGTATGATATGATCACAAGCTGTTGATATACCTTATACTTTTTAATTGCTATTTTCTGATGATTTATGTTAAAGAATTAATATATATTGTGAAAGATTTAGAACGATTGATGAGTGTTTTGAGAGCTTGAGGAGAGTAGCATGCTATATTTCATACTAACTCCTATAATTATTGTGTTAATGTGTGCAGTTATGATATTTCTTTGATTTGAAATTGTGAAAAGTGACTACATTTCGGGTGTAAAAAGAAGGTGTCAATAGTGATTTAGAGAAAGTATGACCACTTTGAGTTGGAAGACATCAAATCACGAGTTTGTGACAACCTTAATGTGTTAGATGGGAAAGAAAGTGATGAAAAGTGTATTATAAAGTTTGAGGTTTAGCAATGATGTAATCATCAGAGGAGGATGTTTGTGGAAGGTATCCCATATTTGAATTATATACGTGTATTAACATGGAGCTATTGCAATGAGAACTACATTGTGTAATGTTTTAACGTGTTATTCTAGCTTTCACAAAACTAGTCATCCTTTAGGCTTTGACTCCATCTTTGAAAACTGGATGCTTTTTGATAATGTTCATTGTGTGTTTAGGTTTCTCACTTGACACCACCCACCACAAGATGTGCACTATTTATTTTATATGACATGCTGTTCCTGAACAAACCACAGGGGTTGCCTTTTGGATCTTCCTGCTATTACACTGTATTGTATCCATTCATCATTTTTGTTGTCCCCTATGCAAATAGCTCCTCCTCCTTATAACATAAGGTCAGATTTATATTCATGTAGTGGGTTAGCGTTAAGATGGTGGGGTTATATGACATTTTAGAATACTACAGTATCATTTGATAAAATTGTGAATCTTTTGCACGCACCATTATGACTTTTCAGTTTCCATCATTTTCTATGGAGAAATTGAATTCTAAGCACACATATTGAGGGAGAGCCAGAGACCTTTGGGTTTCCACCAGGGATGATGTCTGATCCTATATAATGATTTGCTGCATATTTTGGACTTAAGGCTTGATTTAGATCATGACTATCTTACCGCCCTCTCGCCGTGGCAGCGTTCCCAACTACTATACTAAGTTGATGGTCTTTTGCCTGAAGTATTTAAATGCATGCAGGCTGACTTGCCGTCCGTGTCAACGGAGTGTTTCACACTGCGGTAACAGAACACTGCTACCGACGTGGCAGACTCCAATGCTCCCGAATAGTACTCCATCACCATCAGGGCAGCGGTTTCCTGACAAGCAGATTTAGAATTTGCAGTTGTGCTGGTGGTCTCCTAGCGGCGGTTTCCTGACAGTGGAAGTCCGTTGAGGTACGTACTCGACAATGCTCCTTCACTGTGGCCATTGAATTTATGCTAGTAAAATGCACAATGTCCATTGACCTAATCAAAACACCTGCATACCACATTAAAAAACACATGCCATTTCAGACCATGATCCTTTGCCATCCCACTACACCACAACATATTCTACCATAGCTTTTGCCAGTTAATTGAGGTTACTTGGTTGCTCTTTCCTGTTTCTTGTCCCTTTACTTTCATATGTTTATTACCCTATGGTTAATTTTTTTTGCATTCATATTATTTTGCCCAATGGCAGGCCTAAAAAAATCCACATTTTACTGAGGGACAATTGTCAGTCATGGTAGATAAAATCATAAGAGTAGAGCCACAAGTGTTTGGACCCACGTCCAAAATACACTATCTCCGAATAGGCAAATGTGGGCCAGAATAATTGACAGAGTGAATGCTGTAGCTACCAAAGGAGGAAATTAGAAAGAGGTGGAATGAACTGTCAGAATAATTGACAGAGTGAATGCTGTAGCTAACAAAGGAGGAAATTAGAAAGAGGTGGAATGAACTGTGAGGGGGGTGCATTACCTGGCCTCCAAGTGCCACATGGCGGCCCAGAGGACTGGTGGTGGTTCACCCAGGCCCCCTTACAACTCATCACCTGGGAGGAGAAGGTCTTGGAATCCCTACATCCTAAAGGCTTGACAGGAATACCTGGTGGAGTGGAGTCTGGTAAGATACACTTTACAACCTCCTACTAAACCTCAAAGTCCTGTTTGTTCTCAACGCAGCTGCTGCCAATGTGTTCTGCACATATTTTCATTACAGAGAAATCTCAAACTATCAGTATCAGATAATTTGAGTTGTTTGTGTGAATGTATTGTGGACGTAAAGATACTACTCGTAATAAACTTTTCGAATTACGAAAGTCATAAACATACACTTTTGGTCTAAGTTTACCGTTGTGATTCCCTAAAGGAGTAAACTTAGATTTAGACAATTTCAGATTATTCAACTAGAAATACCCCAGTACCATTGAATTCGCAATCAGAAACAAAGTACCATTCTTAAAAAACATCAACATTTTCTGCAAATTTCATTCCAGATAATAGATAGTTGTTTTTCGATATAGATTAAGTAGGAAAGTGTGTTTATTGCTTACACTTATCGAAGGTGTATGCAAGAAAAATGTGTGGGTGTCAGTCTCTTGTATGATATGATCACAAGCTGTTGATATACCTTATACTTTTTAATTGCTATTTTCTGATGATTTATGTTAAAGAATTAATATATATTGTGAAAGATTTAGAACGATTGATGAGTGTTTTGAGAGCTTGAGGAGAGTAGCATGCTATATTTCATACTAACTCCTATAATTATTGTGTTAATGTGTGCAGTTATGATATTTCTTTGATTTGAAATTGTGAAAAGTGACTACATTTCGGGTGTAAAAAGAAGGTGTCAATAGTGATTTAGAGAAAGTATGACCACTTTGAGTTGGAAGACATCAAATCACGAGTTTGTGACAACCTTAATGTGTTAGATGGGAAAGAAAGTGATGAAAAGTGTATTATAAAGTTTGAGGTTTAGCAATGATGTAATCATCAGAGGAGGATGTTTGTGGAAGGTATCCCATATTTGAATTATATACGTGTATTAACATGGAGCTATTGCAATGAGAACTACATTGTGTAATGTTTTAACGTGTTATTCTAGCTTTCACAAAACTAGTCATCCTTTAGGCTTTGACTCCATCTTTGAAAACTGGATGCTTTTTGATAATGTTCATTGTGTGTTTAGGTTTCTCACTTGACACCACCCACCACAAGATGTGCACTATTTATTTTATATGACATGCTGTTCCTGAACAAACCACAGGGGTTGCCTTTTGGATCTTCCTGCTATTACACTGTATTGTATCCATTCATCATTTTTGTTGTCCCCTATGCAAATAGCTCCTCCTCCTTATAACATAAGGTCAGATTTATATTCATGTAGTGGGTTAGCGTTAAGATGGTGGGGTTATATGACATTTTAGAATACTACAGTATCATTTGATAAAATGGTGAATCTTTTGCACGCACCATTATGACTTTTCAGTTTCCATCATTTTCTATGGAGAAATTGAATTCTAAGCACACATATTGAGGGAGAGCCAGAGACCTTTGGGTTTCCACCAGGGATGATGTCTGATCCTATATAATGATTTGCTGCATATTTTGGACTTAAGGCTTGATTTAGATCATGACTATCTTACCGCCCTCTCGCCGTGGCAGCGTTCCCAACTACTATACTAAGTTGATGGTCGTTTGCCTGAAGTATTTAAATGCATGCAGGCTGACTTGCCGTCCGTGTCAACGGAGTGTTTCACACTGCGGTAACAGAACACTGCTACCGACGTGGCAGACTCCAATGCTCCCGAATAGTACTCCATCACCATCAGGGCAGCGGTTTCCTGACAAGCAGATTTAGAATTTGCAGTTGTGCTGGTGGTCTCCTAGCGGCGGTTTCCTGACAGTGGAAGTCCGTTGAGGTACGTACTCGACAATGCTCCTTCACTGTGGCCATTGAATTTATGCTAGTAAAATGCACAATGTCCATTGACCTAATCAAAACACCTGCATACCACATTAAAAAACACATGCCATTTCAGACCATGATCCTTTGCCATCCCACTACACCACAACATATTCTACCATAGCTTTTGCCAGTTAATTGAGGTTACTTGGTTGCTCTTTCCTGTTTCTTGTCCCTTTACTTTCATATGTTTATTACCCTATGGTTAATTTTTTTTGCATTCATATTATTTTGCCCAATGGCAGGCCTAAAAAAATCCACATTTTACTGAGGGACAATTGTCAGTCATGATAGATAAAATCATAAGAGTAGAGCCACAAGTGTTTGGACCCACGTCCAAAATACACTATCTCCGAATAGGCAAATGTGGGCCAGAATAATTGACAGAGTGAATGCTGTAGCTAACAAAGGAGGAAATTAGAAAGAGGTGGAATGAACTGTCAGAATAATTGACAGAGTGAATGCTGTAGCTAACAAAGGAGGAAATTAGAAAGAGGTGGAATGAACTGTGAGGGGGGTGCATTACCTGGCCTCCAAGTGCCACATGGCGGCCCAGAGGACTGGTGGTGGTTCACCCAGGCCCCCTTACAACTCATCACCTGGGAGGAGAAGGTCTTGGAATCCCTACATCCTGAAGGCTTGACAGGAATACCTGGTGGAGTGGAGTCTGGTAAGATACACTTTACAACCTCCTACTAAACCTCAAAGTCCTGTTTGTTCTCAACGCAGCTGCTGCCAATGTGTTCTGCACATATTTTCATTACAGAGAAATCTCAAACTATCAGTATCAGATAATTTGAGTTGTTTGTGTGAATGTATTGTGGACGTAAAGATACTACTCGTAATAAACTTTTCGAATTACGAAAGTCATAAACATACACTTTTGGTCTAAGTTTACCGTTGTGATTCCCTAAAGGAGTAAACTTAGATTTAGACAATTTCAGATTATTCAACTAGAAATACCCCAAACAATATTATGAAAGATTGTATTGACCAACAAGCCCGGGCCTCTCATGTCCAGGTTGGGACACTTGCAGGGGTATAGAGCTGTTCCATAGCATAAGTAACCATGGGCAAAGCTGGGGAAAGTGCACAGACATGTGTGATTTACAAATACGGTAAGCAGAAAACGTGCATGTTGGTTGAATGGAAGTGTTTTCAATTCTGGTAGACCTGTTCTCTGGCATGTGGTTGCACTAAGGCAACATTTTGGGGACAGGAGTTTTATATAGCTCAAACTTGATTCAAAGGTATCAGAGCACTTTACATGAGCACCAGTTGCGATACAGATGGACATATTAATTTTCATTGGGCACGGGGAGAATAAGTGATTTGCCTAGAATCACAGGATGTTGAGCCACCCTGCCGAAACTCAAACTCGGTTCCCCAGCTTTGAGGTCGACCGCTCTTGTTGTAATGCCACATCCTCTCCTCTAATATGTGCGCCATCAACTGCTCCAAACACATGTGGTAGGCAATCCAAACCATAAACGTCCCCCTTTATATTTGCTAAATCCTGCTGCTGTGGAAACTGGATGGATCTGTTGATGTGTTTCATCATTGAAGATATTAATTATTGAATCACGCCACTTGTGACATACCACCATAAACTGCCATAGTGTAGTGGAAGGATCCTGTGGCTACAAAATGAAGTGCTGCCATAAGTTTGACAACTGAAGAGATGTGGGATTTCTGTTGTGAGGCAAAAGATCTTGCTTCAGCTGGTGAAATAATTCCAGAATAGTTTGCCTATTTAATCTGAACTTCTTGATTATATCCCTTTCTTCCATGGTGGCATGGTCTGGAAATGGGCGGCACACATGAGGCTGTTGTCTCCTCACTCTCCCAAGGTTCATATGTCTTCACTGAAAAAACATTTGAAAATGTTTTACGTTTTCCACAGCTACATATTTTATAATTCACCAAAGTCATGGATTTCTACAAAGTATCTATGATTTTACTACATATTTTAATCCAACATCTGCTTGTTGTCCTTTATTCTTCACATATTCTATTTATAGCCTAATGAAAATCTAAAGTAAAAAAAACAAATGTGTAAATAATACATTTCAAATGTATTATGTACACAATCTTTTTTTTTCCTCCAAAACTACAGTCAACGGAGGTGTAAACAACACTGCTCAAATATTCCATTTCAGCAGTTATGCATTACTTATAAATGTTAATTTTTTTAAAATGGAATGCCTTCGCACAACTGGAGAAGTGTGGCTCAATGGTTAGAGCGGCAGACCCTGATGCAGAAGTCTAGCCCGGGACCAGGGTTCAATTCCCCGCCTCGGCGGTTCTTGAGCTCAAAATTCCACGGACCTGATAATTCTCACCTTGGTGCCTATTCCAATCATGGTGTCCCACTCTGCAACTCTGGGCAATAGCTTGCTTAATCTCCACAACGGCACCCACAGCGCTAAGGATGCCTGGCCTCCACCTTGGGGGTTCCCAGGAGTGGGCACCTCACAGGGAAAAGCCAGGATGGGTTCCACAGCGGTATTCGTACAAGCCCCTTGAGACCCTTGCGGGTGAGTAGTGCGCTATACACGTATCAATTTACATTTACATTCTGTTTGAATATGTAAACAAACTAGACCCCATCTTGAGTGGTGGTAATGCACTTAACAGTCATAAACACACAATTTTGAACTTCTAAAATGGTGGGTTCCTGATCTCGCAAATAGGACATTAGAAATCAGACTTCCACGGTAGATGTTGACGGCATAGTGGACGGTAAAATCTGCAATGGACACAGCAATAATCTAAAGTATGAAGGTCGCCGATGGTGCGCCCATATATGAGGCATTTGGGAAAGGAGCTCACTAGCCTTCTAACAGTGCTACCTTCAAGACCTCCTTCACTTTTGTTGCTTTTCCTTACCCCTGGCAGCAATGATGGCTGGTCAAAAAAGTGAGAAGATCCCTGCATTCTGGCCAGAAGAGCTGGACTTGTGGCACAGGAGGTCCTCTCCCTGTATGGCCCGCTCTGTGGCTCACCAGAGGAACTGGTACATGTCAGAAATGTATATGTGAATGTGTCTAGCTGGTATTTTTCTATTAACACAGGCTACAATGTACTTTTGAGTTCCTGAGTGATGTGTAGTCAGTGATGTCAAGTGTCATCTCATTTGTGTTCCTTACGGTGGAAAATTATGTTGGGGATTTCTAAGCACCTTACAATTTGAAAAAAACAACTACATTTGTACGTGTTGTGTGTGTAAAGCCTTCAATTCTAGTCGGTGTCTATGTAGAGATATATCTATGCATATGTTTGAATTACTTTTGATACATTGAAAACGCACATAATGGGAATTAGATAACACATTGTGTACTCTCCACAAATGTACATAATAATGTTTCAGTACAAGTTAAATGTAACTGATGTTACCTATGTGTATGGTCCCACAAATCACTCAGCCTAGATCAGAATCTCCAAACAGTTGTGTGGGAGATACCAGTAGCTCCCATACCACTTCAGAGTAGCACACAGCCTTAAGGTCATTTATTAGATGGTCAAAAGGTCATTGTTGCATGTAAATGTTAAGGCAAGGCTATGTTGATGTGACATCATGAGTATCAGGCTGCAGATAACAAAGCCTGAAAATGTGTAGTGCTCAATCAGAATCATGGGCCAAGATGGGGGCTGAGTGACAGGGACAAACAACTTAAGCACTGAGGTCATAAACATATATGGTTGCCAGGTAAAATTTTGAGGTGTGCTTAGAAATATCCCCCTGAACGCTTTTAAATGGACAACAGTTGAAAGGGAGATTTAACTAATTCCTTTAGCTAACACTTCATTTCATTCTACGAAAGAGTGCCATGTCTAAACTGCAAGCCACTTCCTCACAGTGGCCACTGTTCACTGTACCATAAATATATATGTTTAGCCTTCAGTAGTTCACAATATTTTGCACTGATCAGAAGTAGGTCACATCATACAATATGTAGGTTCCCCATGGGCTAGATGATGTCCCTGGCCTGGATTGGTAAGTTTAGACCATGACTTGGGATGAGGGTAATCAACAGGCCACTCCAAATTAAGCATTAGGATATTGGTATTGGTCAGCATGTGAAAATACACATGTTGTATGCTAACTTATAAGTCATGCTAGTGATTGACATGGAAAAAGGTGCTCCTTCACTGTTGTGGATGATGTAATGGTAGCCCTGTTACATGTGACATAGCATACTAGTCACTTGTGATACAGTGGATGTACCAAAAACCACATTGGTAAATTAGAATTCTACACAAACCAGAGTGAGCATTTGGTCCAAAATGACTAGTGACATCACCATTTATGGCTACATTTTAGAATGAAAACATAACCAAATTGTGTTTTGCCGAAGAAACACTCCTTCATACATTTTAAAAGTGACAGATTTGCATGATGTCTTACTCTTTCACAAATGTGTGTGTAAGCTAGTCTGTTTTTGTTGAAACACAGAGAGGAATCTGTACACATTGCTGACAGAGTAGCACATACCCCAAACCATTTCTCAACGTCCTTTGTCATGTCTAGATAATAAAAAAATGATGGAGAAAAATGGGAAAATTAAAGGGATTTCAGAAGATGGAATGTTCCATCACGTATATTTAGGAGTATCCCATCAGGAAAACTCAGACTCAGGCCCAGCTCACGACTAATTAGGCAAATCTAGAAATGCATCAAGGTGTAAATATGTTGCATATTGTGATTTACATTTGAATCTTTGAAGTAAAAATGTATCTAGGAAGCAGTGTATATAAATATTACTGAGATGTTGTATCAATTCTTGCCTAAAGTAAAAGGCAGCACATTTTGTGAAACAATTTTACAAAGGTAATACAAACTTCAAATAACTAGAGATCTTTAGCAAGTCAAATATAGAAATGCTTTTGCTCAGTACTGAAGCGGATTTGTATCAAGGCCTATGTATTCGCCCCTACTGTAGAAGTCATTTGTCACTCCAAACACATATATTTTTCTTAAAGTCTTCAATAGCATCTACATAGTGTATGATACATTGATTAGCTGTTTTTAACATTTGCCATATACTTTAGTTACTTGAAGTAATTGTTACCATTGTGAAATGCCCAAAGAGAACAGGCTTTCAGTTTATGCACATATTGGTACACCAATGCAGAATTTGTTGACACATATTGATTCATATTTAAACTTTTCAGAATAGAAATAATGCAGATGTCTCTGGCCTAGTGAAGACCAAATGGTTTAGGAAAATGTTGCATTCATGCTTGAGCTTATGCTAATGTTGAACCAAAGTTTGAGATCCTAGAAGCTGGTGAAATAGGAAAACTTGAAAACTGTTTTGTGATCAAAGTTTATAATCAGTTATTTTTTCTACAATTTGATAAAACTATTGGATATATCACTTCAGCATCATCAGGTGGAGCAGACAATAGTGCCACAGTGGCGGGAAAGCAGCTATGCCCTGTGGGTCCGGTGCTGACTGAGGAGTGCAATGGAGAAGCCAGCTCTACAACATCCTCTTTGGAGGCCACCTCCAGCGAGCATTCCCAAGAGGTGGCGCACCAACTGTATCCTTATCTGCCACCTACAGTACCATTTCTACCCTCCCTGTTGCCCCCCCTAAGTTGGCCAAACTCATCCTACTAAATGGGGTGGGGTCTACTTTGCAACTGGCACGTTACCCCTTCCCCTATCCCCTTGGCTGCGCTGAGTGAGGAGTCTCTCGACCTACTCCAGAACAACTCTGAAGGCTGGACTGCACTACTGAGTGCCATTCAGGGGCTTGGCTGGCAATTGCAAGAAATGGTAGCCTACCTGGAAGGCATTCACAGATCTATGTCTGGCCTACAGAGGTCTTTTCAAGGTCTAGCCTCTTTACTGACGCACCCTCCAACATTCCCAAACCTGTGGCCCACCTCCCACCACTTCTCCATATCAGTTCACTATTTCCAGACTTGTCCTAAGCACACCAAAACACAGAAACACAAACATCCCCCCAAAAAACACAAGCACATTTTAAAGCATACATACACCAAACACACATACACCACCCCCACCAGCACAATCATAGACACCGCAGCAAGCACCACACACACATCCACCACCCCCACCACCAGCACAACTACAGAAACTGCAGCCACCACCACACCCACATGCACCACTATACCCACAAGTACCACAACCACACAAAGTATGTCTACAGAACACTCATCCTCACACATACACACACCTTAGAAAAACACCCCCACTAAAGCAAACAACAGGACCCTAGTAAGCAAGACACACGCAAATGTGCATGCAATACACTAGGCCCACAGACACCTGCACCCTAAACAGACATATGCATATCAGACACTGCCACTGCCACTGCCACTCCCTCTACCTCACCTACCCAACTCCCTCCTGAAAACCCTACCCATTTCCCCATACAGGATGATATTTTCACCCTTGCCCTGAACAGTTCCACACCTCAACCCATCCCCAGCAAACCTAAATGTACCCCTTCCATGCCACAGCCCATTCTTCAACATCCCAACCCTCTCAATACAGAGACCACCACTCCCAAACCCAAGAGCACTCCTCCCAAAACCAACCTCCCTCCCAAATTCCAAAGAGCACCCCTCCCAAAACCAAATCTCCCCTCCCGCACCCAAGAGCACCTTCCAAAAACTAAAACTCCCTCTCCCAGGGACTCCCCTCCCAAACCCAACTCCCCCTCCCATGTAAGATCGTTGAGGTGCCTGCTCTGCTCACTAGATGCCCCTTCCTAAGGATTTTCCCCTTGGCAGTGAATTAGGGTGAAAGCTTTATGCCAATGCACAACAGTGCCACTTGTGGACTTTATAGGCTGCCACCTTGCCATATTATTATTTTGAGAGCCTAGTCTCATTTCTTGAAATACATCCAACATTTTCATTTCACCGAATTAGACCTGACATTAATTTATTTTAGCAATTGTTTGATCCCTAGCATTGTTCCTGAGTAAAATGTGAAGTTCTTATTTTTCTTGACAATGATAGCAGGTAATTCAACTGATTTTTTAATGACTACTTTGTTAAGTGCATGCACTGTTTAACATAGTATGTGATGGTCATTTGAATTTAGATGCAGTCATTGATCATAGTAATGGACACTTGCACCAACTAATTGATTTTACACATTTTATTTTGATGTGTTACTACAGGTGTGTTTGTTTCACTTTTACTACTGATCAGTATAAGCGCATATGCATTATACCTTAAAAATATATTGTGGCTATGGAAATTTGATACAGTACAGGACTTGCACTAGACAAGGGGAAATGTTACAATCTACATGTTGAATACTTTTAATTTGTGATTGACATTGATTTTACTGTTAATTTCTAAGGTAAAGGTTACACCTTGTCTAGTGCACTTTCTGCACATGTTACATTGCATGTATCCCTATGCTGTGTGTTGCATAGCCTTTAAGTGTGGGAATTTTTGAAATGTCTTTAATCATACCTGTATGGTGACTTTTAGATTTTTATTTTTATTTCCGTTTTTGTGCAAGTGTTCATTATTTGGAAGGCAGCTTGCAATAAGTTAATGCATGCATTTTTTTATATAGGTGTTTTTTTTTTTCTTAGAAGCCAATAATAAAGATATATACATTGCACATTGGTATGCTATTGCTTTTAAGTGCGATATCTAAATGCATGAGTCATGCGCTAACATGAACAGATAAGTCAATGGGTAACAGGTAAAAGTGGAGCTTACCGTCGATTGCGCCCACAAGAGTGTTGATTTTGCTTGTCATCAAGCAGCAGCTGCAGCTGTAGGACTTGGAAGATAAGATGCATGGTGGAACAGGAAGTGTGAAAGTGAGAAAAGGTGAGTTTCTGCAATATATCCCTTCCATTCCATCAACTCATGCGTGGAGGATTTACTGCCGAATTGACGTTGACTGGAAGACACATCCTGATTGGGCCAGCAGGGATACTGCCACTCCTTCCTCTGACACCCGCTGTGGACTATCCCACCATAAATGCGTTTGAGATTTCCTGACATCAGAACTGGGGTGGTCTTTTGTCTATGGAACCACTGAAATCTAAAAAGTAAGTGCAGACCGTCAAGCCAACTGTTGGGAAGACAGTTGAAAAAGCAACTGTGGGACTCAATCCGTCAAGCTCTATTTCACGCCCTTGGTCTATTTTTCAGAGTTTGCTTAATGCAGTATTTTACCTAACTCTGAATGTCTTCATGGCAATTGATTTCTATGTCCTTCAACGTATTCAACGAGATTGCTGCTGTATTTGTATTTTTCTCTATTTTCTGTGTTGCATATTTACATTTTAATAAACCTGTGTCTAAATACTGATCTTAAACTCCCTTTTACGTCTTTTCTTATTGACAGTATTTTGGAATAATGTTTTGAATCTTGTGTCCAGGGACACATTACCTCATAGATCTTGATGTCAACACTATTCCTGATCCCACAAGTTGGGCACTACTGACATGCAGATTATCTAAGAGATCGAGCAACCACATACATACATACATATATACATATATATCTAGTGCTGGCATGTCACCTATTTCTAACAATGGAAACCTATCTATCATAATGTTCTTGATTAGCTATCTGGGGCTAGATGTAGGTAAATAGGATTTACCTATTCTAAAATACAGAATTTTACCGATTTGGTATTTTAGAATCGTTAAATCCTATGTAGGTAATTATTCGGTAAAAATTACCGAATTGTTAGGATTCGGTAATTACCGAATCGGTAATTGCCATTCGGTAATTGCCATTCATTCCTATGGGCCTGGAGGCCCATAGGAATGAATGTCAATTACTGAATCGGTAAATACCGATTTGGTAAAATAGGGAAAGGGTCAAGGGTGGCAGGGTGTCACTTTGACACCCTGTTGCACCCCTGAAAAGTGATTGTGTGCACATGTGGCACACATACATGCCCTAAGGGCATGTATGTCTGTCACATGGCACAGTTGAAAATGTACAAATTTGCATTTTCAAAGGTATTCGTAATTTACCACCAACTAGTAGTTGGTGGTAAATAACGAATCCTTAAAGCCCAGGAACACTCTTTAAAGTGCTTCCTACATGTCATTTACCGATTCGGTAAATACCGAATCGGTAATTGATGATTGGGTCAATACCAAATCTACTGATTCGGTAAATACCAAATCTACCGATTCGGTAAATACCGAATCGGTATTTAAATTTACCTCCTACATCAGAAATGCCTATTACCGGTCGGTAACAGCCGATTTCGGAGGATACCGACCGGTAATAGCCTTCCTACATCTGGCCCCTGGTGTCTATACATAAAAATTAAATTTGGCAGCCAACAGAAGGAAGACACTATTAGCTCTATTGTTTCTGTATTCTATAACCTATCTATCCCTTCTGGCCTCAGCTTAACCAAATCATGCCAAACCTTATGGTGTCTTCCTTATGTAATACCAGATGAACTAAACTCTTATAATTTCCAACTCCCACTAACAACTCAGTAGTCCTAGAAAAAAAGAATATCCACAGTGGGAGAGAATGGCACGGCAAAACAGAGAAAGCCGAGAGCATATAGTGGATGGAGGTATACGAACCTCAACCCAACCTTATCTCACTAGTCTGCAAGACAGGGAGGAGCACAGAAATGTCACTCTTGCACCTCTCATCCTGATGGATTTGTATAAGCGAAGCCACCGATGAAACAAATCTTTGCAGCCAGAATGCCTCAGTAATGCTACTTCAAAAGAAAACATAGTACATATCGTCTTGGACTACCTTCCTAGATAAACTGCTGAGTCATTTAAGATCAGAAAAACCCACAAGCACTCTTGGGGGACTTACACCCTGAAATCACCTCGAAAAATGCAACCTTTTCTAAGGAATCCAGGAAGATCAGAAAATCTAAAGGATGCATACTATCTACCTTGTATCATGGCAAACTCTGCAACCACTGAGAAAGTTTGTTATCCCTGTGCACTCGCTGTTGATGATGAACAAGTTTAACTGTACTTGTGAATGGATCAGGGGGGCACATTAGTCGTCGCACGTAGTCAGACCGTGCCTTTAACCAAAGCATCAAGTGTTGTGGGCAGAGACATCTACCCTCATGGCTATGCGCTCGTTGAACAATGAAATTGATTTTAATTCCAATATGTAGAAGATTCAATTCATTGTAGAAGACGAATTACAAACAATAGTTCCTTGCGTGCATAATGGTAATAGCCATCCCGGACGGCTACAAGATCACCCGGAAGGACCGCGTCCACCAAACCGGAGGAGGAATCGCCATCATCTACAGGAACATCATCAACATCACGACAAATGATGAAGACACACTCTCTACCGTCGAACACCTGTACTTCCAGATTCACACCAACCCCAAGACCACCCTTAGAGGAACACTTATCTACAGATCCCCAGGCCTGCGCACACAATTCAGCTAAACCATCGCCGACTTCATCAGCCCGCACGCCCTAGCCTCACCAGAATACATCCTCCTAGGGGACCTGAACTTCCACTTGGAGAAAAACAACGACAACAACACCACTACCCTGCTCGACAAAATCGCCAACCTCGGACTCAAGCAACTGGTGAACACCCCCACCTACCTAGCTGGCCATACGCTCCCCCATCTTCTCCGCCAGCAACCACGTCTCCTTCAGCCCACCACCGGGCTACACTGGACCGACCACAGATCCATCCACTTCACCTTCAATAAGACCACATCCCACCTCCACAAGCAACAAATCCCCCGCAGATGCTGGAGCAAAATCAACACAGACCAGCTTCTCTCATCACTGAGCCAGAACCCGCCAGCTGACACCCCGGACACCAACAACGCAGCCCACATCCTTGCACAGTGGATCACCAATTGCGCCGATGACGTCGCTCCACTCAAGAACACCCAGGCGAGTCCCGCAACAGGAAATCCTCATGGTTCACCGACGCCCTCAAAAATTCAAAGAAATCCTGCAGAACCCTTGAAAAAACCTGGTGCCACTGTCAGACTACCGAAAACATGACTGCCTTCAAGAACACCACTCGCAAACACCACCAGCTGATCCGCACCACCAAAAGAGCGTCGTTCAACTAGACAGCTAGACAGCAACACCCACAACCGCAAGGAACTCTTCAGCATCGTCAAAGAGCCCTCCAACCCCAGCGCCATTTGTGCGATTCCTTAAATGAAATGCATCAATTTTTTTTAAAATGCAAATTTTGAAATAGGAAGTGCAAATTAACACGAGGTTGACCCTCGTGTTAATTTGCGAAATTCCTTAAAAAAGCACAAAAATGCATTTTGGAAAGTGTCATGTTACACACACACATGTCCTTAGGACATGTGTGTGTGAAACATGCACTTTAAAATACAATTCAGGGGTGCAGGGGGGGGGGTCCTTTGGAACCCCCTCTGCACCCTTGCAATGCATCAACAAATTGCGAATTCCAAAAAAAAGAAATGCAAAACGGCATTGATTCCTATGGGCCTCTAGGCCCATAGGAATCAATGTAATGCCATTCCTTAATTGCGATTCGCAATTAAGGAATCGCAAATTCCGAAAATTAAGAAACCCTAAAAAAAATTAGGATTTCTTGATGCATAGAATTTTGCAATTCCTAAATTGCGAATCCTTAATTTTCGCAATTTAGGAAATGCAAATTCCTACAATGATGCATGTGCCCCTTAATGTTTATAATTATAATTATTTTTAAAACAAACAATATAAACAATAATACATCCAAACTGTTAAACAACGCTGTATTTAATGGCATCAAATACTGTTATCAAATTCCTTTTCCTTAGGTGTATTCTCCATCCCATGGTATATATTTCCTGCAATTACAGGAAGATGGCCACATGGAAGGATTCCTTGTAAACTCTGGCTAGCTGTGGATTCTACTGTTTGTTTATCGTCAGTGTTCAGCATTCTGCTTATCAGCTACGATCGTTTTCTCTCTGTTACCAAAGCAGTGAGTATTATGCACCATACAGTTTTGAATATATAGTTTACCAATGGAAATGTGTAAAGTGTGTGAAAATATATATGCCTATAAATATGTACATTTTGTCCATATAAATATGTAAACATATATTTAGCACAGCATAGTTAGGATTAAGACTCAATTTTCATTGAAAGGAGTTTATTTTTGATTTTCTCATAACTTTCGTGCATTTTGACGAATCTTTACAAAACTTTAAATAGTGTAACTGACTGAATTTCCGCATGTCAAGTTTCAAGTAGATCTCTCTGGGGTACGAATAAAAAGGATACGGTCGAAAAAGTTCATCCTCACTTCAGCAAAACCCGCAGAACAGAATTAAACCAAACTTGCAATGAAACTAGAGCTTTACTCAAGTGTGCTTTTGCTCCATTTGGTGTAAATCCATATAGGAAATTGTGTGCAATTGGTATTATAAACAAGTCTCATGCTGGCTTTGAAGGGTTAATATGATAGGGAGAATTGTATATCCTGACCATTAGTTGATGGATGTTAGATCTACTGGTCTCTAGTTGACAATGGTATTCACCTTTGTCCAAATAGGGACCCTTACTTCTAAGTCAGGATAAGGGCATTACACTCCTAAATAACCCTTGCTCATCCCCTTGGTAGCTTGGCACGAGCAGACAGGCTTATCACAGAGGCAGTGTGTTAAGCATTTGTGAATATACACAGCAATACAGTGAAAACACTACAGATGGACACAACACAGGTTTTATAAAAATAAGCATTCTTTATATAGACTTAACACAAAACCACAAACGACAAAAATCCCCAATACTATACTTAAAGTTGACTTAAAGATGATTAAAGTTGCTTAGTTCAAGTTGATGATAAATGCGACAAAGTTCTCAATAAAGTACCTGGATGCTTACTGCAGTGATCAAAAGGCTTGCAAAAGGGGAGATGCGTCGGTTCGGTGATCTGAGGGAAAGGTTGCGTCCTGCCTCAATGCTTGCGCAGAGGAGGGGACGTGACGTGATCCTTACCGGTGTGGAGGTGATGCGTAGATTTTCGGCCTGCGGGCCTGTTGTGATGCGCAAGATGGCTCCTTGATGCGATGCGATGATTCGGTTGTGATGCGAGAAGAAGGCGCACTTGATGCGATGATGCATGACGCAGCGTAGACTCCCTGGCAGCCTTGCAACAACTCTGTACTTTGGGGCCGCGACAGTTCCTGCAACTCGCTTCTCGAGTGATGTGATGGCGACTCTCTCGATGGCGTCATGCTTCTCTGGTGATGCGACAGCAGGCAGCCTCGATGAACACACGCTTCCTGGAAGATGAGGCGGCGGCACGCTTCTCCGGCGATGCGATGATTTCAGTTTGGTGCGTCGCGCTTCCAGCTCCCAGCAACACGCAAACGTCTGTTGATGGAATTCCCAGCAAGGAAATTCACAGGGGGAGCTGGAGTGAAGTATTTTGCCCCTGAGACTTCAGCAGGATTCAAGCACTGTTCAAGCCCTTGGAGAATATTCTGTAAATGATGAAAGTCCTTAAAAAGTTCCTTCTCCTTTCCTTGGCAATGAAGCAACCACTGCAGGCCAATCCAGCAAACAGCACACTGGCAGAGGGGCAGTCCAAACTCCTGCAGCTTCCTTTGGTTCTTCTACTTGGCAAAAGGTTTCTTGTTCTAGAAGTGATATAAAGTCCTTGGGACTGGGTTCTAATATTCATACCCCAAAATCCTGTGTTCTCTGAAGGCTGAGAGGCCTCTGCCTGGTCCAAACCAGTACCTGACCACTTTGTTTACAGGATTTCTTCCTTCTATTCACTCTGCAGGGCAGAGACACCAGCCACCCCACACGCGGTGGAGCCAGCACAGGGGAGGGAAGGCACAGCCCTGGAGCACTTTGTTGGCAAGATTCCTTCTCTCCTTTCACAGTGCAGGGTAGAGACATCAGACAAGCCACTGGAGGTGGAGCCAGCATTGTAGAGGGAAGGCCCAGCCCTATTCAGGTCCCAGGTGCAACTCCTCCCTCCCACCTAGATGCAGATCTCTCTATTCACCACTGGGCTGCCCCAGCCTGTCTCCTGGAATCCCCCAGCCCTGTCACTCACAAACTCAGACAAGGAATACACAACCTAGAAGAGGCAGGCCTGGACAGTTAGGCAAGACAATACCTTCTTCTAAAAGTGGTATTTTCAAACACAGAATATTAAAACCAACCAACAATGTATTTTATCATTCTGAGTTCAGGCATAATAAATTCGAATTTCTACCATGTTCCTTGAGTCATTTAGGATCATAAGAATGCAATAATCTAACTGCCCATTCTAGCCTATGGAGAACAGGTAGCCTTGCACTAGTGAGAATCAAAAATGGCGATAATTCACTATTAGGACATGCTACACACACCAACGCAGGTCCTACCTTATATACAATGCACCCTGCCCTTGGGCCTACCATAG
Source organism: Lissotriton helveticus (assembly GCF_964261635.1). Classification (NCBI taxonomy): domain Eukaryota; kingdom Metazoa; phylum Chordata; class Amphibia; order Caudata; family Salamandridae; genus Lissotriton; species Lissotriton helveticus. The sequence continues at coordinate 776,403,488 of NC_136063.1, read as the reverse complement.
GGGTGTCTGATATGAAGCAAAGGGAAGGTTTAGTGACTGGCAAGTGGGTGCACTTAACAAGTCGACATGGCAGTCACAGACTGCACACAGGCCTTGCGGTGGCAGGCCTGAGACACATTTCACAAGCTGCTTCTGTGGGTGGCACAACCAGTGCTGCAAGCCCACCAGCAGCATTTGATTTACTAGCCCTGGGCACACATGGTGCACTGTACTATGGTCTTGTAAGTAAATCAAATAACCCAATCATGGAGTCACTAATCAGTACATCAATTTAACATAGGGAGCACATGCACTATGGCACTGAATAGCAGTGGCACAGTGCCCAAAGCATATAACCAGCAAAAACATATCATAACAGAGGAGGCAATCAGTAAAAAATGTAAGGGCGACTCACGCTAATGATGCCAGGTCTAACAATGGATCTGTTGAAGATCTTGATTCTCAAATTCTCTGGGGATAAAATATTTGACAAAGAAACAAAGCCGTTTGAAGGAAGAAGTACCCTTTTCTGTTTGTTCATTGTGAAATATGCAGAAACTCATAAATGTGGGGATCCATTCAGCCTGATTAGCTAGCACCAACTGAACCTTGTAGGTGCAGAGTTGACCATTATATAATGCCAGGCACAGAAGCCTATGCCCTAAATAAAGTGACAGAGGGAGCTTAAGGAGACGAGGAATCATCCACTGACCATGGGGGGGGGGGGGTTGGTAAAGTCCCAATTGGGCAAATATTCCTCGAAATGTGAAATACCCTCCGTTTTTTCTTACAGGACTCATAGATTCCAGATATGCAGAACTGCAGATCAATAGAATTGCAGACAGATCTGCAAATCATTCCATAAAATTACATTCCGGGTTTTCTCTAACTCCTGAAAAACAATGAAAAAACTAAAAATTGGGGAACAACTAAGCATATTGTAGAAAATGCACAGTGAGCACTGTGGACCCCGGTGTCGTGCAGCAAAAGAATAGGCTCTTAGCCTGACTATAGGACAGGGCATCTAATGCCAAACTTCCTTTGCTGATGGAGGTTGATGCATGGAGTAATGTTCTGGCTAAAGGTCATGCACAATCACGGTTCGGTGCCTATAAGGTAAAGAAGGGTTGGTATGGCATGATGGACATAGGCAGGGCAAAACACATTTTCCCATACACCAAGTAAGAAAACACAAACATTCAGTAATACATCTGAACAGCCTGAACAACATAGTTACTATCATGGTATTCAGTTTTGCCAAAAGAAATTCTGACAGGTTAGCAGGAGCAATTTAATCAAAATAGGCTCCATCAAGCAGACATGGATCAATAAGAATGCTGGATGCTCCTCTGTAGGGAGACAAATGCAAGGAACTCCATCGACCAGCAGCCAGTTATCACTAGGGTCTATTTGATCCTGCCAGTGTCTGCATCAAGAGCAAAACACCCCAGAGGTGAGGCGCCACATTGCAAAGGGACAGGGGCAAGTCGCAGTAATGATACAGCAGGAAAAACAGAAAATAGTGCAAAACATCTTGAAGAGAATAGTAGAATAATTGGAAATGTATGCTCTCCAGGTACAACTGACTTTCTGCCTTTAGCAATAATTCCAATTAAATGACCAGATGAATAGCCTCGGGAGAGGATGTAGATTACGGCTAGGGCGGCAGAACCTCAGAGCTGGGGAACCGGGTTCAATTCTTAGCAACGACGCCCAACATCCTGTGATTCTCTGCCAATCACTTAATCTTCCGGTGCCTAACAAAAATGAATGTGTCCATCTGAAACGAAACTGGTGCTCATGTAAAGCTACCTGATATCTTCGGGTCTAGTTCGCTCTATATAAAACTCTGGGGAAAAAAAGACTAATTATGTAAAGTTAAACGGTAAAAATAATTTTAAACAAATCTAAAGAGGAATCAGGAAGATAAATATACAATGTGCTGGATCACTGTAATCAGCTCTGACAACAGACATCTTGACTACCTTATGGAACATAAACAGGAAAGACATTTTGATACTTCATCAAATAATACCCCCAGAAAATCTGATAGACATTTATTTTTTATTTATTTCTTTATCTGAGAGTTTCTGTAACAGTAGTACATCTAGGAGGTTCTATAGCCCTTTACAAATAATATATAGCATTATGTAATTATGGGAAGCTGCATAGGCAATTGAAAACTTTACTAAATGTATGTGACATAAGATATAGTTAAGGTTGAAATAAAGAGATGGGCTTTTAAACATGTTATGAACAAAAGAATGGATAGTGATCACATGCTAGTCGCAGGTGAATTCCATAGGTTTATTACTACTCCATAACTCATTGATTTTGTAATTATGCAGTTGAAATTTAGTTGTTTCCAGTAAGGAAATTGTTCTAACTTCTGAGACCTCATTGGCCAATAAAGTATTAAGTAGATTAGCTAAGTTATTTGACTGTTTTAGGTCAATCCCTTTATAAGTGATGCAGCTTATTTTGAATTTCATCCTTGCCTCAATGGGGAGCAAGTGTAGCTGATTAAGGGCACAGGAAAAATTATATACTTCCTCATTACAGAGGTTAAGTGAAACAGTTGTTGAGGATCTGGAACAAATGAAAGCACCAAAAGAGAAGATAATAGGAATTCGATAAAATCATTCCAATAGGATTCATATAGCAAACTTGCATTTTCGGTGTGGTATCACCAGATTTGTCCCTTTTCCAACCCTTTTCTTGCTAGTATTAGGACTCTGTGGGTTTTAACACTGCCATTTAGTGCCGCAGTATGTGTTTCACCCATTTGGTTTATTTATGTCTCAAGTCACCAACCCATTGATCAAGTTCTGACACCCAGTTGGGGTGGTATCAGTTTTCAAAAGTTTGACAGCTTTCCATTTGTGAACAATGTAAGTCAATACAAACATCTTCATTCAATCACAATATGATCATATAAGAGGCAATCAAATACATAAAAGGAAACAGATTAAAACATTCCATCACATCTTAATAAAAATTACATAAATGAAATCACATTGCCGAATGACGGAAATAAGCAGAACAAGAGATCATATTCCTAAATAAACATAGCACTCTGCTGCCTGATAGCCCTCTATATAGGTTGCTGTTGAATGAGAAATCTGTGGATTCGGCAATGACAATAAATTGTCATGTGTTTTCTACATGGACATTGTTGTTTCCCCTATGCTGGCCTAACTATGCACATAGGAGGTCGCTTTTGCTTTGCACACATTACCAAAGGGCACGCTTGTTTTTGTGCCATATTGTATTTTCACATATAGTAAGCACATGTTATTACCTTTATTCCCTTTCCTGAGATTTAGTCTGCACAGCCTATACAAGGTCAAGCAACTCTACTCCTTGATCTCCTCTGTCGAGGGAGACTAGCACCTAGACATAATAGAGATCACTATCTACATATGCTAAGGTGTAGGGTCCACCCCTAACCCCAGAGATCTATAATATGTAATGATTTAGCTTTTGTAGTGAGGGTGGGCTTAGGCAAATCTGTCAGATAATATGGCAGGGCTTTTAATTGCATGTGGTCTCCTTGCCATGCTAATGACATTACGGACTTGTATTTGTTTACAGGTTGTGAAGTAATTATTACATATTAGAGCACAATATTTCAAATAAATATTATAGACTTTCCTTGTGTCACTTTCTATTTATTCTGGATAAGTGTGAGTGAAAGAACAAAAGGGGGTGTCCTGCTACTGCGATCCCTGAGAGGGTCTGGAGTGTTGTGTTCTGAAGGTACAAAATCACTTGACTTTCTGGAAAGGTTTGGAGGGCAAGTGAGGCAATATACGCTAGTTGGGGTCTGTCCTATAGATACTGATGAGGGGTATTGTGACTCAGTCCCTACATGCTGATGTTCTATAGTCTGAAGCATAGTTCTGTCCTAGAGCAGAATCCCTGAAGCAAAAAAAATCAAAGCTGCTCTAGTAAGTTGAATCTTCACTTGTTTTAAAAACGGCACAAGATGAAATCTCCTCAAAATAAATAAAATTGCAGAAAAACATATAGTGCAGCGTGCTTTGTGTTGAATAACCATTACAAGGGCAGGCAAGTAGGCTCTTAAAAAGGGGCCCTGGATTGGAAAGGCAACCAAAAAGTGAACAATTCCATACCTAAGCCTCACCATCAAAAACAGATGACTTGAATTGGCCACCCACTTTATAGAACAATACCTGGGTTAGTTTTGATGTCATCATAAGCTTGAACACTTTGTTTGTTAACCTCCTTTTGTAACCTATGATCTCCACAATAAGATATACATTTGGTCTTCAATATTGTAGCCAATTTTGCTTTGAGGCCCTAAACAAATCTTCAAGCTCCAGGCTCTGGGAAGTATGAAGTATATACTTTAGCCAAGGAATTTCCACATAGCAGTCCAGTTGCAAACAATCTGTAAGAATAGCGCTGTCAAGAACTGTCTGCTCCCAAGTTCATATTCAGAGGAACAGTAACAAAGGTTACATTTTTATGAAATCTTCAATATAGCCCAGCCCCACCTAGAAGTGACAAAGGAACTTGTACTGATGGGGATGGAAAGAAACCTCTTAAGGAAACCATTCTCAAAAGTTACCAAGCCCCCTGATTCACTGATACCCCAGACCCATATGAAGCAGCTGCAAGACGCTTGGCGCTGTAATTGCCAATAAGTTCCTTAACAAACCTCTATTCCAATCTGCTGGCACAGTTGGCAACTCTGCTATCTTCAAGGTTCTCCATGTGAGAAGATTATCGAAGAGAATCCCTAAATAAGTGAATGTAGGGACAGCGCATGCTCTCTCAGAGTTTAGTACAGAGATAGGGTTTTCTTTCTTTACTGCCCCAAAGACCATGACATGGGTTTTATACTGGTTCTCCCTTAAATCAAGACTTGTCATATAATTAAAAAAACAGTCCAGTAATTCCTGATGCCCATTTACTGTCCTGGCAATCATGACCGTGTCATCTACATAAATTGATTTAAAAAAACAAGGGTCCCTAGTAGTTCAGGGATATTAGCAAAATGATAGACATACGCTCAGTAGTATGTATGACCTTTGTCCAGCTGGACAGGATTTTAATTAAAGTAATTTTCAAGAATACGAAGGATTTTTTACAAAGTGGGTGCAGCCAGCAACCCACCGGGGACAAGACAAAACAAGGGGATAAGGGTTAGAGCGAACAAGGCGGTCTGTATACTAGTAGTTCAGTGAACAGACGAAAATACATTTGAAAGCATCATTGTATACAATTTTATACTTTTCTTTATACATATGATGCTAATATGTCGACGTTTCGATGCCCATTTTGAAATGATTGGCATCATCTTCAGGACAGAGAAATAATATGCTTGTCTTGAAAATCTTTAGGCAAATTATGGCCTACACATATATTACACATACATTTATTTTAGGAAAAAGGGGAAGAAAAATGAGAACAAGGTTAAGTACTAGTTTAGCATGTAACACATCTGACCATCCAAAAGTGCATTTTCAATATATGCCGATAAAAAGCAAGTGAGGTCACATGCGAATTGCCGTGCAGTGGGGGGACAGATGGGGACGGCGCGTGAAATACAAAGGAGATATATAATTCAAAAGTGCGTTCCATTCCAGTTGCTGTGCCTACGTATATACAGGTGAAGCACGTGAGGTGAAATGGCAAAGTTTGAATAGTTTAGGCGATCAAGGCTATCGTGGCGTTTCATGCCGTCAGTGTCGGGCGGGTATTTGGTGCGGAAATACAATGCCTTATACCAATGGTGGGAAGAAACGTGCAGGTTGTTCCAGTTTAACCTATGACATGTTTTTGGAGTATAAGGCGCAGGCACCCGGTCAAGCTTATTTTACCTATCGTGGCACTGGTCTCGAGTGAAACAAACATGCTGCGCAGTGGTGACAGACATATACATGACATGTTTTCATGCGATTTACCAGATTTTTGGTCCAAACAAAGTCTAATTCCGGGGGGCAGTGCCCAGTATCAAGGGACATGCGAAGAAATACTCAATTATCTGAGCATTTGCTCGATATTTTCCTGCCAAAAAACAGGTAGAGAAGAGTGAATACGGGGATTTAAGTTAAAAGCCAATTAAATAGTAAGTCCACGCGATATAATTACCAAGCCAGGGCAAGAAAGCCTCTTCATAGGAGACCGGACCGATCGTGTCTCACTAGGGAAAATAGTTAAAATTAATTTATATTAAACTTACAATTACTGGTGGGTTTTAAGTTATTAGAAGAGGCGAGGGAGCAAGGCTTCAGCGAGTACTTACTTCCTGGTTGGGTTGCTCAATGGCAATTCTGGATTCAGATGGGCGGCACCCACTTTGTAAAAAATCCTTCGTATTCTTGAAAATTACTTTAATTAAAATCCTGTCCAGCTGGACAAAGGTCATACATACTTCTGAGCGTATGTCTATCATTTTGCTAATATCCCTGAACTACTAGGGACCCTTGTTTTTTGAAATACGTTACTGCCCAAGGTCCCTAGTGATATACCTTTGGGTTCCCTTGTTTTTTACAAAAAATGTAGCGCAACTGCATAGTTGCAAGGGATTGTGAATCCTCACCCCTATTTGAAATACGTTATCCCTAGTGATATACCTTTGGGTTCCCTTGTTTTTTTACAAAAAATCTACCTAAATTGAAGCAGGGACACCATGGCCAACAACACATGGGCAATTGGCCCGAGGTCCAGCAGCTGCTTCTCCAACCCATTAATGTACAGAGAAAACAGGAATGGGGCCATCACACTGCCCTGTCGCAAGCCACTGGCCAAGTTATAGGATGCCTGCAGACCCTCCCCCCGGGCCACATCTCCCGCTGACTGTGACGTTGTCGAGCATTTGCCACAACAAATGAGCTTTTTAAGGGTTCAACCCCGTATCTGACAAAATGCTACACAGTTTGTCTCTGGTAACAGAGTCAAACACAGAGCTTAAATGTCAGCTATACACTGCCTTTCTTGGCCAAATTGTATTTTCAGATTGCAACATATAAGTTCATGGCCTGCTCCACCATTCCTAAACCCGGCCTGAAACCAAACTGAAGCTCAGACAGTACATTGTGATCCTCCACCCATGTCTGCAGTTGTTCCAACAAAATACTCCCCATAACCTTAGTGATGGAAATGATCATTGAAATTGGGTGATAGGGGGGCGGAGCCAGACCGGCGGCCAAGATGGTCGCCCGGGCTCCCGGCTCTGTGGACCTTCATCCCCCACCGCCTGCTCCTGTTGACTATCCTCCGCTGCGACGGTGTTCCCGGATGTCGGACGGCAGGCTGAGCTACTGCGTCCAACTCCGGGGTTTTTTTGAGCCCTGAGTACGAAGATGCGACCCCTCGTATTTTGCGGCCTTCCCGGGGCCGGAAGCCGGGACCCCGCGTGATGCTGCTGCCGCCCGCGAGTGCAATAACAACGGCCTCGATGACCCAGGAGGTGCCGGTCTACCGCTACGGAGGTCGGCCCATCTCTGTGAGTGTGTCTCCAGCGCTGGCATCGTGGAACCTGGTGAACGCACTCCCCGCTGCCCCCCTCTGCCGATTATGCTTCCCCCCGCCCCCCTCAGGCGGCTGATTGACGCTATGGCGGCCTGGACGTTGTTCTTTGTTCCCGGATGGGACCCAGATTTGCCCAGGTGAATCGACTTTATCCTGTATTTCCAGCCTTCGTAGCCGCTTGATACACAAAGCTGCTGTGGTGTTTTCTGGTTTTGGGGAGGAGCTCAACTGTGGCCGTCCGCGGGGAAGTGGACGTGGCGAACATACTTTGTGAAACGCGGGGGGCGCGATGTTATTATGCACCTCACTGTGTCATGGACTGGCGGTACTGGTGTTGGTCTGGACGGCGTCCATGCTGTGTATCCCTCTTGGAGGTGGCGCATCGATGGGGCACGCCTGACAATGGCGGTGGCAGTTTACATTGACGATCGAGGGGTTGGGACCGTCTGCCCCCTGTGTGTTTTTTCGAAGGACGACATCTGACCTGGACCGTTCCGGAACGCCCCGGATTATGTGGACTGGAAACGAATGCCCGATGCTGATACTATCCTGGTGCTACTTTGTGTGCATGGGCCCTTCTACAATTTCCCGCGTTGACTTTGCTGTGCGGTACGGAAACGACTTTCTCGATGGTGGATAGGCCGGACTTGTACCCGGAGGGTTCCCAGTTAATTCCAAGTGGTGCGACGCTGAAGCGCCTACTCCCGTGGATGCTTGGTTTCTTTGGTGATACCATCGGACATGTGTTCCTTGCTTTTCCTTTCCAGCTCCTCTTCCGATGGCTGGCTTCATCCTGAGACCTTGAACCGAGCCTTGACTATTCTGCTTGAACTTACCTTTGCTCTTAGAAACGTGACCGATTGAGTGGCGTGGATGATCTTCGAGTGTGACGTACACTGGTATACTGTGAGATTTTAGGCTACCTTTGAATTGACATGTTGGTTTCCTCCGGTGCTTTGATTGCGGGGCCCTACACCGCATGGAATGGGATGGGCTGATGGTACGGGCTGTATGGGTTTCGTAAATGATGATACTCTGTTCTTTATTGGTGTTACACAGGGGGATTTTCATTATGGTTGTGTCTGTTGAGCGGCCGAGCAGTGACTTTTATCCTGTTTTGTGAACATCCTGAGACTCTGTCAATGTTTCTGGCGTATTTGAATTGCTACGAGGCGGTGGGGGGGGGGCCGGGAGCCCGTTCTGGGGACCTGTGGTAAATAAATAAATAATACCCTATTTTTGACTAGACATATATCATAACAGATAGCTCAATAAATAAGAGTCAAGATTCGAGGTAGTAGGAGTTTTGCAGGTTTAATACAGCATAAGGACAGGAACAGGACAACCTGCATAGGAATAGGATGACAGGGCCCAGCAGCTGCTGGGGCTGGGTCTGGGATGAGCGCGCGCTAACTTTTAATAACAATACACGAGCATATATACATAGCGCAAACACATAGCATTACATTGCAGTAGGCGTAGCAGTGGGTGGAACAGAAGGCGTGACGCGTAGCAGTCGCGAAAGATAAGAGTAAAAAGAAGGTGTAACTCAGACATGTGATGCAAACGTAACAGAATATGTCATGAATGGGCGGAAACATTGGAGGGGGCTACCTAAGGAGCCGGGACCTCTAACCTGATGGTGCGCGCAAACTGGCAATGACGTGTTACGAGGAGAAGCTGGGGGCTATGAACTCTGTGCTAGGAGCAGAGACTAAAGTCTGGAGGGTCGGAGCGACATGTACCTAAACCCTATCTGGTATCTAATGTTTTAGAGAACATGTTGATATAAACTAGAAGTCATGAGGGGAAAAGCTAATTGACTCTAAGACCAGAGCATGCATTTATTCTACATGTAGTGCGTGATGAAGAATATTAAATGACCATTAAATACAGTATTTCTCTTAACATGGAGCCGCATAGGCTAGACAATGACGGAAACTATTGATGCAGTTCAGTAGTTTAGGAATGCAGAGAAGGAGGACTAAACTGATAGCTGGAATCATAACATAGTCTTGGCAGACTCAGAGGCAGAGCCAAGCTGCACCGGGCACTGCGAGGCAGGAAATAAGTGAAAGGTCGAGGATACAGGTGGGGGCTGGATCGCTCCTCAGCGTGGCTCAGGAGACAGGAGCTGAATCTGATGTCCGGGCCCTGTTGAGGCCTAGAAACGGGACTTTATAATGAAATAACGTGCACACTGAGAAACGTGGCAACATAACTTTACATAGGCCTGATATTCGTAGTATTCACGGGGACTGGAAACTGGCATACTAGAGGAGGACACAACTATAATTGCGTCTTGAATCGGACATGGGGAATAACATATGCATATTGGTCATGCACACATAACATATGATGGATGACACGTAGGGACACAGAACATGGCAAAATGTACTTTTCCACATTCCCTCCTTGTCACTACGTTTCCATCAGGAAACATCAATATTCATGATACCATCTATCATTTCATACAGTACCATTTGTTCATCTCGAATTGTCTTGGAACGAGATTTAGAACGGGGCTTGGGACTAGGAATACAAGAGGTAGCACACATGCCGCAAATCGCAGGGCCACATTGTATACAGAGGCAGCAGCTGAATATGATCGCTACTGCGATACCTAGAAAGGACAGGACTTTCCATCCCCAGGCGGAAATTATATTCCAGAACCAACCGGACCATGTCCAGGTGCCTGGATCTTGGTGTAATAGATGGGCAATTTTATGAAGTCTGGTTATAGCTGAATAAACAGACGGCGCGTTATTTGGAATAAAAATGCAACAACTGGATCTGATGACTCTACAGGCCCCGCCCCTATCGGCCAGTATGACGTCAAGGACGAGACGATTCTGGAGCACAACAATTCTCATAAAGGATTGCTCTTCGGTTAAGTTACCTAGAGCGGAGGCAGTCTCATCTACTACAGCTTCAAGGGTTCTTGTTAACCTACGGATTAGCTTACTGTTTACAACTGTACCTAAATAAGGGAACACACCTTTATCAATATCAATGAATTGCTCTGCAGCAGTTTCAGTATAATCGACAATCGGGAGGTTTCTCTTGTGTCTAGTATGTACTAGGAAGGAATTCCTATGGTAGTCAGGTGGGGCTAGAAAAACAGGTGGCAGTAGGAAGGCAAGGTAACAGGTTCCCTCCAAATCGAGGGGCAGACGAACATATGCGGTTTGACCACAAACAAAATAAGAATGACGTGAAGCTTTAAAAATAGATTTCCCACTGTCACTATACTTGATAATAGTAATACAATCACTATGTCCTACGTGTACAGAACCATAATTACGAACACATAATTCGCCTTTGACTGGTAATACTGAAATAGCAGGTGAGTCTGGAGTAGTATCAGACTGAACATTCAGGACCATAAAATTCGAAGAATAGTCACCTAAATTATACACTTCATTTTCTAGATCTAAACCTGTTCTGTGGGGGAAACCTTGCTTGTCTGGGAAACATGTGCTGTTAAGAAAAGACATATCTGTTGAGGATGACGTTAACGTGGACCATGCTCCACACGAACCATTATGTGAAAATGGATAAGGAAAGAGTGGCAGAACTCCCTTTGACGTCTGGAAAGGGGGGAGTCGACCACACACCCAACAATTAGTGGCATTGCTGGTCTGGTGTGAATAATGCAACATGCGGATAAATGTATTGTTACGCATAGCGAGGCGGTATGAATATTCGTGAGGAGGCAGATCACTAAACGTGTGCTCTACTGTAACATTAGAATGCTTATTTACATGAGGAACTGAAAAACACAGGAAAAATGCGTAACTAGTGCAAGAAATCAAAATGCTGAGAAATAATATGAAACTCAGAAAAACGATACATCGAATTGAGTTATGACTGACTCTCTCACTATGGGGGTCTATTTTATACATGTCAGAAACAGTCTAACCGTTTCACCTAGGGGAGGACTTAGACAATCAAACTGACTGACTTATTTTACTAGACCGGAGTTTTTGCTTATACTCCTGCTGCGGAGTTTTCTCTAACAGGGGAGGGGTTGTATCAATGTCATTTGCGGGACAGTCCTTAGGAACAATGTTTTGACAAGTCTTGATATCCTGGGAAATGTTCTTGGAGACCGGCTTTAATCCGTAGAATTTCTTGACGTGCGAAAGGTGTACCCAGCCGCGGCGTCCTTCCAATTTCACAGCTGTACGGGTGGTGAGGAGGACCTGACGGGGCTCCTTCCAACGTGGCTCCAGCGGACTTGATCTGTCGAAGTTCCGCACGAGCACCATCGAACCTGGAACGATCTCATGCGGTGCCACCTCGGTATTGTCTGGAAATGCGGCGGCAACCTGTGAACGACATGAGTTGAGGGCAGACATCAAGGAAGCTAGGTAATCTGTCAGCATATTACATGAAACATCAGTAATACTTCGGGGTCTAGGAGTACCCCACATGTTAGGGGGGCGGCCGAAAACGACCTCATACGGGGACAGACCTGATCTGGAATGTGCGACCATGCGCATATAAAACAAAGCGACTGGCAGAGCTACTAGCCAGTCCACACCCTTATCTTTACATATTTTGGCAATTCGAATTTTCAGAGTCTGATTATGTCTCTCGACTAGACCGGCTGCTTCAGGATGGCGTACACAATGAAACTTCCACTGGTACCCCAACAACAGGGAAACGTGCTTCATGAGTTCAGATGAGAATGGCTGACCGTTATCAGAATATACGACTCTAGGGAGTCCATATCGAGGGAAGAATTCACGAACCAACTGCTTGGCAGTGGTCGCGGCTGTGTAATCTGGGACTGGATATGCTTCTGTCCATCTGGACAAAGCGCATACAACTACAAGAACATACTTGAAACCTCGACATCGCTCCATCTGAATATAATCCATCTGGAGGACCTCAAAAGGATGGTCAGGAGGCTGGAAACCACCTTGTTCCACCGGGACACTTTTACCTGGATTAAACTGACAACATATCATACAGGTACGGACTTTCTGCTTGTTGAACCAAATGTTCTGGATACTATCTAACATTGCTTTTTCTCCTAAATGTGCTGGACTATGTGCGGTATTAATAATGACTTGGACCATAGAGTCGGGGAGAAACCATGTGGCTCTACCCTTTGTCACCCATCCTTGATCTGTCTGGACCCCTCCTTGTTCAGACCACTTCTTGATTTCATCGGGAGTAGCATGTAACTGGATATCTTGACCGCTACCGCACCTACAAAAGAGGCCAATGAGTCCACAGAGAGTCCCCAAACTAAAAATAAGGCCAATTGGGACACTTTTGAATGCTACGACCAAGAAAAGATCGCCAAAACGCTAAAGGAAATCAGACCGAATAACCACTATCAAGACCCTCTACCAGCAAAGTGCGTAAGAGAAATTAGCCACACCCTAGTCCCAATCTGGACTGAGATAATAAATGCCTCACTTACACAAGGGACCCTACCCGACTGCCTAAAAACTGGCCAGGTGGTGCCCATCATCAAAAAACCGACAGCGGATGCAACCGACCCGAACAACTATCGACCAGTAACCAATATACCCTTACTAGCCAAACTTATTGAGAAATGCGTACAATGCCAATTGAGTCAACACATCGCTAAGTTCTCACTACTAGATGATTGTCAATCTGGATTCAGAGCTGGGCATAGTACTGAAACCGCGATCCTGCACATCGTGGACGACGCCCTACAAGCGCTAGACAGAAATCAAGCATGCCTATTGATTCTCCTAGACCTGTCTTCCGCATTTGACACGGTAAATCATGAAATGTTGACGACCAGGCTACAAGAAAGGATGGGCCTATCGGGAAATGTGCTGAAATGGTTTAAATCTTTCCTACAGAATAGGACTCAACGTTTCCTGGTCAATCAAGCAACCTCTTCCCCTTGTCCTATTGCCGTCGGTGTCCCACAAGGTTCAACATTATCCCCAGACCTATTCAACTTGTATGTTGAACCCCTCACGGAGATCCTTCGGGAATCACAAATTCCCTATCACATGTATGCAGATGACACGCAAATATACATAAAGATCGCCTCCCTTGCTGACATTGACCTAATGAACAAGACACTAAAGAGAGCCCTACAATGGTTAACTATGAACCATCTGAAACTAAATGCCCATAAAACTGAATTCCTGTTAATTTCACAGACGAAGAACCGGCCGGAGGTAAGGGAATTGACGAAACTGGTGACCGCACTGGACTGCACCCCGACCCTAGTCAAATCAGCAAAATCACTGGGAATTACCCTAGATGAGAATCTGAACATGAAAGACCACATAAACTCAATGGCCAAGAGCGCCCGCTTCCATCTGAACTATTTAAGAAAACTGAAACCATACATCTCAAAGGCGGACCTAAAACTGGCTGTACAATCCCTAGTTATTTCAAGGATCGAATACGGTTGCACCACGTTAGCGGGTCTACCGAAAACATCCACAGCACCACTAAAAGCCTGTCTCAATGCAGCGGCAAGATTGATCACGGGATCGAGGAAATTTGATCACATATCCCCTCACCTCAAAACACTAAACTGGCTACCCTATGAGGCCAGAATCCAAATGAAGATGGCCTGTATTACCCACCGAGCAGTTCACTGCAACACGCCGAGATACCTGGCCAAGAAAATTAAGCTGTCAGGAGGCAACAGACCAACTAGAAGCGTCAACGAATTGCTATTGAGGCCAGCCTTTTTCCGGAAGAAAAAGACCTACGACCGAGCGTTCTCAGGAGCCGCCCCCAGAGTCTGGAACGCAATACCTCTGAACATCAGGTAGATTCAAAACCTGATATCATTCAAACGCGAACTGAAGAACCACATGATGAGCAAATACCTTTCATAAGAGTAGCGTACAGATTATTGATGAGAACAGCTTTGCCATAGAGAGAAGGCCTCAACCTAAACTTCCTTAAGATCAATTATCTGCCAACTGACTGATCTCATGCTTAAACTTTGACCACACACATTACTATTACCTCAAACCTATGTGATCCGATATTGATAATCCCTCAGATAAGATTATACACGCTCTACCTCATTATGTTTTATTGCCTAGGATCCTGGTTACTTGGCAACACTCCTTACTCCTTAATGCCGTTTACACATGTTATTTGCACTATTAGACTATATAACCATACCTCACCTACCTCCTACTACTAACTGGATGGACGAAAGAACACTTACTTATATTCTCCCTTACAGCTTATCCTATCGTTTTTATATGTCATATATATTTGATGTTACAATTGCCTCCATAATGTCTGTAATCTATCCCTTACAACTTATCTCAATGTCTTATACGTCATATTTATCTGTTGTTACAATTGCCCTCATAATGTCTGTTTTTATATTACATGTGAAGCGCTCTGATACCCACGGGTCTTGTTCGCGCTATACAAAACTCTATAAATAAATAAATAAATAAATAAATCTATGACATCTTGTGTAGGGTCCTTAACTGTCATACATGTAGTCGGATCTGGAGTATGTGTCATGTTAACTTGAATGTCTAGAGCCTGTGCTGTAAGCTTGGCTGTGCGATCTGCTAGATCGTTACCTTGAGAAATAATGTCAGTAACTTTCGTATGTGCTTTGCATTTCATGATAGCAATGGATGTCGGTAAGTGTATGGCATCTAACAGAGCTTGAATAAGGATACCATGCTGAATTTTGGTTCCATGAGAAGTCATGAAACCTCTCTCCTGCCAGAGCACTCCAAAGTCGTGTACAACTCCAAATGCGTAACGTGAATCTGTGTAAACATTAACTTTCAGATTCTTGGCGTGTATACAGGCTTGTGTCAGAGCAACTAGCTCTGCTGCTTGAGCGGACAGGGTATCAATACGGTGTGTCTTAATAACTTCGGTGTCAGTAGTCACTGCATACGCGGCGACTAGTTCTCCTGTACTAGTTCTCATACATGAACCATCCACATAAAGTGTCAGGTCAGGATCTGGTAACGGAATGTCTGTCAGGTCTTGTCTTGGCTTTGTCATAATGTTGACTACTTCCACGCAATCATGTCTGGCTGGATTTGAATTAACTGATGGTAACAGTGTAGCAGGATTCAGGATGTTGCAGCGTCTAATTTCTATGTGTGGCTGAAACAGTGTCAATTCATAACCTGTTAAACGTGCAATTGTCAAGTGCTGTGTTTGTGTTCGGTTTAAAAGAACTTCCACGGAGTGTGGGACTTGTACTGTCAAGGAGTGTCCTAAAACTATGGAATCACTTTGTCTGATAGCTAGGGCTGTGGCTGCAACTGACTTGAGGCACGCAGGCAGAGCCTGGGCGACTGGATCTAGTGTGCTAGAAAAATAAGCACAAGGCACAATAAGAAGTAAGGCCGATAAAGGCACGTACCTCCTTCTGGGTCTTGGGCTGAGGAAGACTCGCTATCAACTGGATACGGTCTGGTGTCAACTGCCTACCCCTCTTGGACAGTAAGTGTCCTAAGTAGACCACTTGCTGGACACAGAATTGAAGCTTCGAAGGGGACACCTTGTGTCCCATCTCGGCTAGGAAATACAGAACCGTCAGTGACGCTCGCTCGCAAGCACGTTCGGAACGGGCTGTGATCAGTAGATCATCGACATACTGGAGCAGGGCAGTGTCAGTTGGCATGTGAATGTTGTCTAGTTGTCTCTTAAGTGCTTGACTGTAAATACTAGGACTTTCTGTGAAACCTTGAGGAGCGCGTGTGAACATATAGCTCCTTCCATTTAAACAAAATCCGAAAAGAAACTGGCTGTCTGGATGGATTGGAACACTAAAAAATGCGTTCTTGAGGTCTATGACAGTGAAGAACGTGGCTTCGGAATCAATAGCAGTTAACAGGGAAGAGATGTCTGGGACAACTGGGTACTGAGGAATAATACATTTGTTAAGTTCTCGTAAATCAATCACTAATCGATATACTGGGGGTGCATTTGGATCAGTACGTTTCATGACTGGAATGATCGGAGAATTACATACATTGGAGTCAGTTTCTACAACTACTCCTTGAGCCATGAGCTCGTCTATAATTTTGGATAAGGCTGCTACAGCCTCAGGTGGCAATCTATACTGCCTGATTCGTGGTAACACTACACCTGGTTTCAGGGTCACACGATGGGGTGTGATTTGCATGTAACCTACATCAGTTGGACCTTGCGCCCATAAATGCTGCGGAACATTGGACAGTCTGGAATCAAAATCTCGTAATACATAGTGACCCTTAAAGTCACGTAGGAACAGACGTATTCCCTCTGGGGAACAACATATAACTGCACCTAACTCTTTCAGTGTTTTAATGCCTAATAGATTTTCTGGACATGACTTAGTAAGTAACAGATCAGTAGTGCGGGACAATGGACCTACTTCTAGAGTGACTGGCTTTGAAATCTCTTTAACGATAGGCTTTCCTGAAAATCCAAGGGAAACATTTCTTGAGCCTGAGAGCGGAGCCCCTGGAACTTCGGCATGACTAATTGTGGTCCTACTTGCCCCTGTATCAATCAAAAACTTTCTGTCTTTCCCTAATACTTGACTGTGAACATAGGGACCTTCTTGATCTACAGGTATCTCGATGAGAGGCAAGCCTACCTCCCTCTCTAGGCTGTTTCATGAATATGGCTGGTACTCTGGATACTCAGACTGTGCATACTGGTACATCTGCGATGTAACATGCTGTGTTGCAGCAATAGGCTGCGGTGCTGTAACTGTCTGTGGTGCATTCCGTGACTGAGGAGTCTGTGAAACTTGTTCTTGTCTAGGCGGACGTGGTCTTTCTTTAGTCTTACCAGTAGCTATGTTGTGTTTCAGAACTGCACACTCATTTATGAAATGACCTGGTTGTTTACAATAATTGCAGTTCCCTTTAACGGGAGCTGCAGGATGACTGGCTTGATTCGGACCCCTCTTCTGACTGTCTTGAGGAACAGATTGTGCAACTAGCACTTTCATTTTCGTGTCTTTCATACGTTTTCTTTCGTGTTCTTGCTCTTCCCTGATTCTATTCTGGTGGTACTGGAGCATCTGGAGCATCTGGGACGGAGTATTTGCTTGCCAGGTGCTTTCGACTTTCAAAACTCGGTTTTTAACTTGTGGGCTTGAATTCTCGACTAATTTAGTAACGAAAAGGTGAGGGTATGACTCACTACTTGTCTTGAGGCCACTGTTGATACTAAAGCACTTTTCAAACCTCGAATAAAAATCACTAATATCTTCATCTTGTTTCTGTTTACAGGCTGAGATTGCATCCCAGTCTTCTTTTCTCGTTGTTAATAATCTGGGTAAAACTTGAATTAATAATTCTGGTAATTCTTTACATTTCTCTCCTAGACCAGTACCTGGTACTCGTATCTTATCTTCAGCTTCTAGGACTGCCCAATCTATCTTTTTCTCTCCCACCTCCCATTCTTTTTCTTTAAGCTTTTCATACACCCCTGCGGGCAACAGAACCTTTAACATTTTAATGATATCTGGGTAAGTGTATTCTCCCATACGGAGCATGTCTTTTAATTCTCTATGGAACCCTGCTGGATCTTTGTCATGACAGGGAATTAATTTCTTCATTTCGAGGAGTTCCATCTTTGTGATCGGAGTGTATACAAACACTCGCTGCATTTCGCCACCCGCTCCTCTGACTGGGTGGACTTCTCGTAACGGATTCTGTCTGTCTATGTAGAATGATTTACTTTCTGGGGGTGAGACATGAACAAAATGCGGATTCAAAAACGTTCTATGTTTGTGACGCTGTTCTAAAATGACACTAATTAAATCGGTACCTAGACCTCTCCATTTGTACTGGAGTAACTCGTTCAGGATATCATGTAACGGACCTGGATCAGAGTGTTGACCCTCATACAAAGTAATGAGGTGCTGAATCATATACATACCCACCAGTCGCTGCTCGGCTGGGGGCATTTTCAGAAACATTTGTGCCACTATTTCGTCTGGAAAAGTGGTAGAATCAGTAATCCATCTGACTGCTGATCGGACTAGTTCCTGTTCATGCATAGTACTTAACTCACTATAACCGATTCGTGATTTCAGAATGTGATCGGTAGCTTGAAATACTTGTTCTAGGGAACCTTGTTCTGGTGCTGGATGATGGAAAATAGACTTGTGTTCTAGACGTAAATGGCGATCTGGAAATCTAGGTTTTCCTACATACGCTATTCTGGCAGTATTCTCGTCGTCTTCCTCTTCAGGATCAGAGATACTTTCTTTCTCGCTTACTTGTGCTGCTTTACGCTGTTCGTGTATCTTTATTATCTCTCTACGGATTTTCTTGTACATACTTTCCATGGCACCAATGGTATTGTGCTTTCCTTCGGCTATATTATCACTCCACTTTGTTAGAGTTTTCATTTCTTCCGGGTCTTTAGACGGGTAATCTTGTTCTCTTATTAGACAGTTAATTAAGAACTTTAAATCATACGCTGAATCTCGGCTTTCCTTTGAGACATGGCATCACTAATACTTTGTGGGTCATCCCCTGTACGGATGAAACGATATATCCTGTCTAGATCTTCTTTCATATTCGGCAGGGTGACTAGATACTCGGTCACTCTCCTTACGCGTACGGAATATAAAACCATATTAAACTCGCCTGGAACTGGGTCATAAACACATTCACCAAGGGTTCGCCTGATCTCTGCAACAGACTTATTACTCTTGGGAGTACGCTGTGATGCTTGAGCATGTAATTCGAGTGCTGATAAACGCTTGTATGGCGGCGGGGTTTGAGGAAGACCTCCTCCTGCGGCCCCTAAACTAGAATCATCAACTGATGCTTTTCGTCCTGGCAGGGTCGGTAATTGTAACGTGGGCTGGACTTGTATGGCGGGCTGACCCGGGGGGGGCTGTTAAGGGCACCCCGGTGTCTGGAGGAGCAGGAATTACCTGATTTACAGGGACTGGCGGAGCGCGAACAGGATTTGCATATTCGGGGACTGTGTCGTCCAAATAGGACGAAATAAAAATATCAGCTGCGGTCGGTTTGTGACGTAGCTTGGTCGGAACTAATGGTGGCGGGAAATTACTGGATGCCTCTGGGGTCGTTTTTGGCAAGCCCTCAGCAAGAAGAGGATACATACCCTTAATGAGGGCATTCCTCTGTCTGTCTGATTGCTCAGTTCTAACTCGTTCACCTATCTCGATTAATTCTCTTTCTTGGGCTCGTTCTTGGGATTCTCTACTTAGTTCTGACTTTCTGATTTCTTTTTCGGTTCTTTTATGAGCTTCTTTGCGCCATAACTCGATGGCATCTTTCTGTGATTGTCTGGCTTTCTTTCTCCATAATGCTTCCTCTACTCGCATGATGCATTCGGCATCCCATGTACCCGATACGGGCCATCTATACTTTTCTTCTAACTGTTTGGTATACTCTACCCATAAATCTAGATACAATATGGCGCTTATGCCATGCTTCTGATACATAAAGTGACCTGGACTGTCCCTGGGCGGGACGGGAACTGCTGCTTCCAGCAGACCCTTTCTAGTTTTTAACTGACGTAATTTTGAGAAGAGCGGCATGACTGAACTGTAATCTAGACACAATACAATACACAATGAACACGATACCTATTTCCCATTCATACCACGACATTAAAATACATGAAGAACATTTAAAAATAACAGTTCGAACAGAATACCACCTGGAAATACTGAGAACAGAACACATGAATTTTCTCGAGAACAGAACTGACTAGAACAGAAACTAGATGCACTGCTGAAACAGTACGAAACTTACCGGTCTCATAAAGAGACACGTCAGGACCCGCATCCACCGAAGTGGACACTTCGTTTGTGGGACTGTGTACCACCAACCCACAGACCAGAGTCAATTAAATTGACCCTGTCTAGATACCACCCCAGTAACGGTACTCACCGGGCAGCAAGAACGGAAAGCCTCGGACTGGACTGGACTGCTACGACGACGAACTTCGGACTTCAGTTACGGGTGGACCTCCGGATACCTCGGACCTTGGACTCTTGGCTTGGGCTCTGGTCGGGACTCGCCGCGTTCCTCCACCGTCTCGTCTGGATGCTGGACCGCCTCCTCCGTCTCCTCCGTGGGCCTGAGGGATACTTGAGCAGAAATATCTGCCACTGCGCAGAAGAGTTCCGTCACGACTGCAGAGGGTCAGGGGTCGGCGTGGCTTCACCGACGCGTGGGGAAAGGGCAAGTCCCTATTCGGGCGCCATTATGTGGTAAATAAATAAATAATACCCTATTTTTGACTAGACATATATCATAACAGATAGCTCAATAAATAAGAGTCAAGATTCGAGGTAGTAGGAGTTTTGCAGGTTTAATACAGCATAAGGACAGGAACAGGACAACCTGCATAGGAATAGGATGACAGGGCCCAGCAGCTGCTGGGGCTGGGTCTGGGATGAGCGCGCGCTAACTTTTAATAACAATACACGAGCATATATACATAGCGCAAACACATAGCATTACATTGCAGTAGGCGTAGCAGTGGGTGGAACAGAAGGCGTGACGCGTAGCAGTCACGAAAGATAAGAGTAAAAAGAAGGTGTAACTCAGACATGTGATGCAAACGTAACAGAATATGTCATGAATGGGCGGAAACATTGGAGGGGGCTACCTAAGGAGCCGGGACCTCTAACCTGATGGTGCGCGCAAACTGGCAATGACGTGTTACGAGGAGAAGCTGGGGGCTATGAACTCTGTGCTAGGAGCAGAGACTAAAGTCTGGAGGGTCGGAGCGACATGTACCTAAACCCTATCTGGTATCTAATGTTTTAGAGAACATGTTGATATAAACTAGAAGTCATGAGGGGAAAAGCTAATTGACTCTAAGACCAGAGCATGCATTTATTCTACATGTAGTGCGTGATGAAGAATATTAAATGACCATTAAATACAGTATTTCTCTTAACATGGAGCCGCATAGGCTAGACAATGACGGAAACTATTGATGCAGTTCAGTAGTTTAGGAATGCAGAGAAGGAGGACTAAACTGATAGCTGGAATCATAACATAGTCTTGGCAGACTCAGAGGCAGAGCCAAGCTGCACCGGGCACTGCGAGGCAGGAAATAAGTGAAAGGTCGAGGATACAGGTGGGGGCTGGATCGCTCCTCAGCGTGGCTCAGGAGACAGGAGCTGAATCTGATGTCCGGGCCCTGTTGAGGCCTAGAAACGGGACTTTATAATGAAATAACGTGCACACTGAGAAACGTGGCAACATAACTTTACATAGGCCTGATATTCGTAGTATTCACGGGGACTGGAAACTGGCATACTAGAGGAGGACACAACTATAATTGCGTCTTGAATCGGACATGGGGAATAACATATGCATATTGGTCATGCACACATAACATATGATGGATGACACGTAGGGACACAGAACATGGCAAAATTTACTTTTCCACAGACCCTCCAATGTTTTTTCTTCTTTCCCCCTTTTCTTTTGTATCTATGTGGATTATTGTCCTTCCTTTCATCTTTCTTCTTTCTACATTTCGGGTTTTTGACATTGGGCGACAGGCACGCTGCTAGGGGGTTGGGCCGTAGCCGTCAGCAGAGGTGCAGGGTGGGGGGGGGGTAGTGTTATTGTTTGTGTCCTTTTTTTGTTCCTATGGCCTTTTGTTTATGTCGTTTTTAGTTTCCCTGTACCTTTTTCTTTTCCTCTCTTTTCTGGGATCCGAATTGCTGTACTCCCGTTGTGCTCTGCTCATTTAGATACCAAGGATCGATGTTTTTCTAGTATTTCTTGGTGCAGTGGGCATATAGTGATTCTGGCGGTCTAGCTGTGTTGTTTATTGTTTATCCTGATCAGATGTTCTCGTGCTAAACTCCTATTTACCATAGTCCTGCCTGTGCATGTTCGGTACTATGATTATCTCTTGTTTTGTTTGGGCATAATTGTGCGGCGTTGGATCCTGCTTATTCTTTATTTTCAAAAGAAACCTTCTCTAATCCTGTAATTATTGTGCACCAACTGCATCCTTGAGCTGTGGGGTATCTTTGGGGAGGCGGGTTTACGTATTTTTTGGGCTTAATTGACTTGATTGACCGCCTCTACTTTGATGGCCGACCGTGATGGTCTGTAGGCCAATGCATGTAACTGTATTGTGGAACAATAAAGGTTTTCAAAAAAAAAAAAAAAGAAATTGGGTGATAACAGTGTGGGTCACTCTTAGTTCCCTTTTGAAATATGGGGACAATTGTCCCATGGGCCCAAGGTTTGGGCGGGCCATTGACTAGAAATCCATTAAGGAGATGTGTCAAGAGTGGGGCCCGCAGCTCATTGGTAGACTTGAACAAATCAGCCAGAATCCTGTGAGGGCCTGGCTTCTTCCCAGCAGGGCACCTATGTAGTGCAAGTTCGACCCGTGGTACTGCCTGAAGGACTGCCCCAGGCAAAATATCTGGAGGAGAACTGATTGAGCTGTCCACTACTGGTCGACTAGTAGCAGTAGCCCTGGCAGCAGTGTTTGTGTAAAGCTCTGTAAAGTGAGCAACCCAAACATCAAGAGGGATAACCACATTCATCCCTGACTCATTACTTCTAGTAAAATTATTGCGGTTAACCATTGCCCAAAATGCCTTAGTATCATTTGTTTCACTACCCTAAAGCAGGGCAAAAAACGCTCTTTTCCTAATGACGGCTTTCCTCGCTTTCAGCGTATGCATGTAATGAGCCCTAGTGCCCCACCCTTTCTCCTGCAATCTAGGGGTCTTTTTAGGAGCCGCTAACAGCTGGTTGTGCGCTTTTGTGCAGTAAGAGTCATGCCATTTAGTGCTTCTTTCCCAATTATGGTTAAGCAGGGCCAGGAGTAAATTGCATTCAGTGTGGCAGATCCTCTCAAAACTGGCAGATTCCTCCTGCTCCCAATCAACAGCCAAACATCTTATGTTTCTGTTTAAATGTTTGTAAAGCACTCAAATCCTGAGGTTGTTTGGTGCTGATGTGTGGGCAGGGTAGCATTATAGTTAAAACCTATGCGGCTATGAACAGCCGGGTTTTCAGACTCTTTCTAAAAAGTTGATAGTTGGATTGAAGCTTCATAGGAAGTAGCAGTTTGTTCCAAAGCTAGACCGCAAGTGTGTAATTGATCGCCCCCCATCTCGCCCGTCTAATCTTTGTGGTTTTAATGAGACCTAGACCGGCCGATCTGAGAGTATGTGAAGGGACATATGATGTAAATAGTTTTTTAAGGTCCTCAGCACCCCCACGTGAATTGCTTTATGCACAAAACTTAGAGATTTGAATTCTATGCGCTGTTTGATGGGCAGCAAGTAAAGTGATTTAATTCCGCCGAGGTTGGCTGTCCTCTAGGAATGTTTAGTAGAAGTCTCGCTGCAGCGTTTTGAAGGCGTTGCAGTTTTTGCAGTTGGAATTTATTGATTCCCAAGAATAGAGCTTTACAATAATCCAGTTTGGATAGAAAGAGAGCTACCGTCACTGTCTTTTGTAGCTCTTGAGCGATGAATGGAAACATCCTTCTCAGGATTTTAAAGAGAAAAAAGCACGATGAGGTTAGGCTGTTTATCTGGGAACCAAAATTCAATTTATCATCAAAGATGATCCATAAGTTCCTGACCTTCTCTACTGGGCGGGGACACTCTCCGGCTTCATTTGGCCACCAGGACCGGTTCCATTGGGGCTGGCCTGACCCAAAATCAATCACCTCTGTCTTATCTGTATTTATTTTCAGATAGCTCTGACTCATCCAGGCCATAATCTCAGTGAGACATGTGTGGTTCCTGGCTGCTTTGGTCTCTGGCTCATTTATGACAGAGATGACAATTTGGGTGTCATCAGCATACAAGACCAGAGCAAAGCCATGCTTCCTGACGAGATTGGCCAGAGATCTTAAAATGTTGTGTAGCAAAGGGGATACAAGACTTGTTATGAATGAAGCAACATCCACCTTGGGCCACCTCTGAACTAACCCTTTGTTCTTTATATATTGATGTGGGAGTACATTGTGTGTAGTTGTGTGTTTGGCCAAAAAAGAAGCATGCAGGGAGTGGGACAAGAGTCTATGATCACTGAGTGACAAGTCCCTCAAGCTAAAGGCCATCGCCTAGTTCCTCAGGGAAAAAGAAAATAGGATACCATCTGACTAGGGGTGCTCCTCCCTACAAAGGTGGGTGACACAATAGTCTTCAGAGATAATGAGTTGAAGTAAAACAACAAATTGTATTTCACAATAAATTGGGTGAACTTATCCCCAAGTGGGCTGTGGGCAAAGTGGGTGAAAGGATCCCCAACACTATCCAACAACCCACTAGCCAAGGACATAGATATCTGACAGCATCGCAAAATAAAATCCCCTATAAGTATCACCACATAATTTCCCCATATATTACTTATACAGTTATTCACATCATCAATTAATGATTTGGGCAAATCAGCCTTAGAGGTATCAAAAACATTGTTATAAACATTGATGAAAAGCGACTGGGCTGACAAAAACTGTATGAGAATAAGGTGGTTGTGCTGGGAGTTCAAATTCAACCATTTAACCAGGGCTGGAAACACAAGAGAGATAAAAGTTATAAGACCACCATTTGATTTGCCTGTAGGACCTGGAAGAGCAGGAGTGAAATAAATGGCATACCACCAACCAAGTGCACAGGTTTAGAAAGCCATGTGTCTTGTAGGCAGATGACCGCATGAGACTTCACAAACCCATGTCAATCAAGTCTTCCCCACTTACTGACCAGGCTGCAACATTCCAGGAGGCCAGAGTGGGGTGCATACTACCTCGGGTTCTAATGTCCCCAGCAGGAAATGTAATGGACTTACTTACTTAGAGTGGTGTTTCATTATCACTATGAAACATACTACTTGAGGGCAGGGAAACATATCTACCTATTTGCCATGAACTGATCCCCTCCTACGAAATAGCCTCATCAGCAACAACTGGTAATGTTGTCACTACCAGATTAGAGTAAAATGATCTGCTCCCCAGAGCTGTGTCAGCTGTGATGGGATACGCGGAGTAGAAGCTAGTGTGTCGAATTGGTCCAAGTGAGTGGTGGGCACAAACCGATTTGAGGCTGAATCAGTGATGATACAATAGCTAGATTGCTCTGAGGCTTAAAAAAAAACAAGCTTAAGGGCCTCAGTGGCCAAAGGAAATGGAGTTGCGAAATTGAACTTCATCAAGCTCTTTTGCCACTATCAAGCTTCGGTGAACCCAGGCAACCCTCACACAAGGTTTATTTGGCTGTGTACTAATTCTCAATTGCCCAGCCTACTATTGATCCAGTTGAGCACTTTATTTACGAGTTGCTCATGCTCCTCCTTTAGATCACCTCTCAGTGGTGGCATATTCTTCAAAATGACAATGTATGGTGCTGCCAGGGGGGTAATTGAAGAAGGAAATGACTAGGTCAAGTTGAGCGCTTCAAGGGATTTTTAGTGCAGAATAGCGTCACTCTCTGACTACTACTAGGTTGTGACAATGACTCCAATCTCTCCTCTGTCAGGTGAATCTCACCAGGTCCTGTACACTTGTTAGAGATCCTGATTGCTGATGTCCCTTGGACCATAGGCAACTGTAGTGAGATATCATTAGAGTAGATCCCAGCTGGCCCTGGTGACTCGGCCCTGACCACATGCTGCACTGACCAAGCACTCTTTAAGTATCTTAAGGCTGCTTCCTCTTTCCCCAGTCTATCCAATATGGGGCTGAGTGTGCTTACGAGATATAACATAACCTTCTCATAGAGTTGAACCAAACTATAAGGAGAAATGTGTACAGGAGTGGCATTGAGGGACAGAGTTAGGCATGCAGTCAGGACTGCGCAGGGCCAACGAAGGAGACCACATGCACTGCCTCTTGGATTTAGTGCCTTTTTCTGTTCTCTTACCCTTTGCCCTGGTATGCTTTGGCTCTCCCATCTCCCTGTCATCGCCATTATTAGGACATGCTGGCCCCTCACGAGGTCGCCAAACCTCGGCTAAAGACTCAACAGAGGATTATATTCAGGAGAGGGCTTGAAAGGGGTGTCCCCTCTTTACTGAGATTGGCAATGATGTGTATCAATGGTTTGTGACAGTAATTACAGCTGAATACCAATGATCAAGTACTGACACTGAGTTGGGGTGGTATCAGTTTCACAAAGTTTGACAGCTTTCCATGTGTAAATAATGTCAGACATTCTTGAAATGAGCTATGCATGCTCCACCCAATGTACGCCTATACAGAAACCTTTTTTAAAGCAGTATTTGTCCCTTTAATGGACATTGGCTGTTTTTATTAAACCCCTTTGGGAAAGCAATACAGGAAGTATGTCTGCTGTCTCTTGTTGTTTAACATCTCTGTGCTCATAGCAAAGTGGAGTATTCAGAAATAGTGACCTGCCAAATTCATATTCATTCAGCAGGTCATTTTGTGAACCTCTTTGAGGCAACTGATTAGTAGAGATATCACATTCAGTTGCATCCAGTCTTTAAGGGTACTTATGTCTTACGATGTTCTAGATACCAAAATTTTCTTTAAAGTAAATTATAGCCACTCGATATTACATTGAAAACCAAAGGTATCCGAGGGCATGGGAATTTCACCAAAAATTTGGGAGAGTAAAATGTGCAGGTGGAGTTTAGCTGTTCTAATGGAGTACCTTGAGTGCAGTACATGTTAAGCTCTCCCTAGTATCTTAAATTATCATGCCTGGTGCACAGTTAGAATATTGAGTTTTAAATGTCGACATACACAAAAATCGAGTTGAAAATAATGTGATACAAAAATATCGACAGCAAGAATATCGGGGTCAAGAATATCAACTTGGAGGTTAGAAATATTGTTTTTAAAAATATCAAAGTCATTATTATTGTTTGCAAAAATATAGTTGTTTAAAATATTGATGTTTTAATTAGTGTTATATATTTTATTATGTATTTTAAAAGTATGTGAACTATTCTTTTGTATAAGTATTGCTTTTGTTTTTAATATATGTGCTACATTTTTAGTAGTTATTATTAATATTTTAATTACATTTTGGGTTTTTTAGTTCTGTAGTGGGCTGTGGGTTTATAGGGGAATAGGATGGAAAGTAATTTAATTATTATAAATTCATTATTATTTTTTATTTATTAAATTTAGATTTTATAGTGTTAATTGTGGAAAATAATTTACTAGTAATTAATTGTTATTTGTTTTTAATTATTATTAACTAATGACTTGGTAATTATGTTAATTTTGTCTAGGAGCGGGTTGTGGGTTTATAGGGGAATTGGGTGGGACGTAATTTAATTATAATAACTTCATTAATATTTTTTATGTATTCATATTTATTTAATTTTTTATTTTATAGTGTAAATTGTGGGAATTAATGTATTATTAACTATGTATTATTTGTTTGTTAATTATTATTAATTAATTAACTGGAAAATAATTATGTTACTTGTGTAATTTTTGTTAGGATCAGGTGGTGGGGTGTACAGGGGAATAGGGTGGGAAGCAATGTATTTATAATTAATTAATAATTATTAGTTAATAAATGCTGATGAATTAATTACAATTTAAAAATGGCAACTGTGTAAGTAATTTTAGATGTGCATTGTGGGGTTTATAGTGGTGAAGGGTGGGAAGTAATATTTTTTGAATTAATTAACAAGTTGTTAATTGATATTAATCCAAAAATAATAGGGCAACCCAATCTTGCCAAGGAACTGGGTATAGTCAATAACACAATAAACAATGTTCCTGAAGGAGTCATTCAATATTATTTTTTCAATTATCAAATTTGTCACATAAGTGAACATTATTTTCACAATGCTCAAGAGAAATGTATACAAAAATATTAGTTTTTATTAAATCATCTTATTTTTCATTTGCAATGTAAATCATAAGTCCATCCATATACGGCAACCTAAATCTATACTGCTACTCAATTTTATGACCTGCACAGTATCTTGTGACACTTTTGTACAGAATATATATAGACAATATTTACATATATGTCATATGTGCATCATTCAGCAATTCTATGTACAATTCAGACTCAATGAGTGATGATACTATTTACAAAGAAGTGTCATGTCGTCGACGTTTCGAGACCATAAAGGTCATAAAATTGAGTAGCAGTATAGATTTAGGTTGCCGTATATGGATGGACTTATGATTTACATTGCAAATGAAAAATAAGATGATTTAATAAAAACGAATATATTGTATACATTTCTCTTGAGCATTGTGAAATTAATGTTCACTTATGTGACAAATTTGATAATTGAAAAAATAATATTGTGTTGTTGTTAATTGATATTAATTCATTGAGGTTAAATTAGTTATGGAAATTGTGTAATTATTTTTGGGTGTGGGTTGTGATGTTTATTGGGGTAGAGGGTGAAAAGTTATTTATGTTTAAATAATTAATTAATAATTAGTTGATCATTACTATTAATTCACCAATTCATAAATATTTATGATCATTGTTTATTTTTTATTTTGTGTGTGGGTTTCAGTTTTATAGGGGTAACGTTTGGGGACTAAATTCATTTTTATCTGTTTTAAATTGTTTTTTAAGAAATTAGATTTCTTTAATTGAGATTAAATTTAGATGTGTGTTGTGAATTGTGTGGAGTTATAGGGTACAAAATAAAAAATATTACATTTATGTTCTAAAAATATTTTTGATTTTTAATCATTTCTATTACAAATTGTTATGTGTTTGTAAATTGTTTTTAAATATAAAAAACCTTTCTAGGTAATTGTTAGACCTTTTTAACATTATAATATGTGCAATTGTGCAAATTGTAGTCTCAACATCCCAAGTACCATTTTGTATAAAGCTCCATGAGCTGACCAGGTGCATTTTGGGAGTTGTAGTCCCAGACCCCAAGAGCCAAACCAGAGCATTTTACCCCGTGGCTGGTGCTGTAGACTAATTTCCTACAGCTAGAAAGACTTCTGGAAGTAAGCGTAAAGAACTCTTGACTTTGTCTCAATGCAGGACAACCTTTTGTAACACTTTTACCGCTATTTGTTTCTAAGTACTAGTTTCAAATTTAGGGGTCAGAAAGGCTCCAAATTGCATTCAGTTTGTATGAAACTGATTCAGAACCCACCTTTCCGACCAAATCGGACACGTTTCTCTATGACCGAATACGATGGTTGGAAACCGTTCGGACTTTCCAACTCAGTTCCAAACGGTATTTGGAGTAACCGAGTAGGTCAGAGCCGAATCGTAGAGGTCTACAGACCGCATTTCCAACCGATGACTTAGGATGTCAGATTCAGACAGCCTTTCGGAATTGGTTGTTCCAAAATATATTGGCTGTCGGAATCTGACTTTGGGGGCCCATAGCAGGTCCCCCTTACCTGGGACCTTCCAATGGGGCCTTGAGGGTACCAATGGGACCTGTCTTTCCAACCATGCACAGTGTGGCAGGCATCATTGGGTGCCTAACACAGGGTGTAAGGATTTCCCAACCACTCCTTTTTTCGATAAGAGCCTGTGTTCTTGTACAGAACACAGGCTCCCATTGAAGTAAATGTGAGTTCGACAGAATGATTTTTGGAAGCATCGTAATCAGTTGGTCAGACTCGCAGAACCCGATTCAGTCGGAAACGATTTTCGGAAGAGGTTCTGAACAACATCGTA
This sequence comes from Lissotriton helveticus, assembly GCF_964261635.1. NCBI lineage: Eukaryota > Metazoa > Chordata > Amphibia > Caudata > Salamandridae > Lissotriton > Lissotriton helveticus. Next base: position 776,373,412 of record NC_136063.1, on the reverse strand, counting down.
ATTCACCCCTCAATCTTTAAAAATTCATATCTCTAGTTCCCTACATTGGATTTTTTGACATTTTGATCTCTATTTGTTCACTAAAATGTAGCTTATTTTTATAACTTGGAGTTGGATTTTTATTGTGTGTTGTGTCTTACTTAATTTATGTATTGGTATTTTTCAATTATTTACACACTTGTCTCCTAAGTTAAGCCTGCCTGCTAGTCGCCAATTACCATGGAGTAAGCAAGGGAATAATTTATTGAGACCAAGACTGAATTTTTTATTGCGTTTGTGGCCTTCTTACTAGTGATCAGTCCGTACATACTAATAGTTAACTTTTCTCCATCATCTTAACAGCAGGTGGACAATTCTAAATTTGGCAGGTGGGGGACCCTCAGTATGGTGGGAGAACAGTATTGCTCCATACCGATGGACTTGAATCCGCCCACCAAACTCCAAATCAGCCCTTATGGACCTTATTTAGAGTGTCGAGGACTGGATACTCACTCAAAACATGATGGCAGTAACATTGGTTAAAATGCACTTTTAATATGCTAGACCAGTCATCCGCCACAATTGTGATAGTGTATTCCATCCATCAAATTCTAAATAAGATCCTGAGTTATAAAGAGAAACAATGTAATCAAAAATATGTTATTAAATTATAAATGTTAGTTTACACCTTATGGATGGAATATTTCCAATGATGATGTAGACCAACACTTATCAGCAAACATGTACATCATCTATTGAAGTCTAAAGAGGTGAACCCAAAGGAGCTTATTGCCATTATGATACTGTGTTTAACCCCTTGCATGTTGTGACGGCTGGGAGCCGTCACGCGTCACGGTGGGCGTGTGCGGAGGACACCCCCGGCCGTCCTAATCCAGCCCACTAATAAAAACTCCTGCACAGTGCAAATATTTTGCGCACAAGGAATGGGTTAATGTTTAAACAGTGGCAGTTGGCATCTACGGGGAGGGGGACAGGAGCACGTGCGTGCAAATAATAATATTTTAAAAAAACGTACCTGAACTAACGTCTCCTGCTCCGAACCTCTTCTGAGCAACTGGACAGCCGCGGTCGGTAGGGGATTACCTGCCGGGGCGGTGACGTGGGTAGGAGGAGGGGCAGGGTGGGGGTTAGTAATGTATGGATAATGGAGGTTTGCAGGTAAGTAAACATTTAAATAAATCAAACAAATTTTGTTGCGCGCACTGCATTGCATTAGGGGATGCAGTGCATGCAATGAAATTTGTTTGATTTATTTAAATGTTTACTTACCTGCAAACCTCCATTATCCATACATTACTAACCCCCACCCTGCCCCTCCCCCTCCCCACGTCACCACCCTGGCAGGTACTCCCCTACTGACCGCGGCTGCAACTGGATGCTGCAGTGCAGGCACCAATCAGAGCAATGCCCTGATTTCAGGGAGCAGCCTCACTCAGCGCTCCCCAGAGGCCGGCACTTACTCTAATCCAGCTGTCTTAAGACAGCTGGGTTAGAGGACTCAAATTGTGCATGTCTGGTAGGCCATCGCATGACAGCAGGCGAAAGAGACATGCTCACTTTGAAAAGTGCAGAAACAGCCCACCCTCCTCCCTGCTGCTGTCATTAAGCAGCGGTCCTGCCACAACCTGATACTCAGTTCAAGATGGGGGTATGCAAAAGAAAATGATAATGAACTACCATTTATTGCTCATCTTTGGGGTAATTTAAGTGGGGCGACTGTGTTTAAATGATTAAAAAAGTTGTTTGTGAGATTACAACCCCAATATACATTGAAGTACCTAACTGTTAGCAGAGGGGAAGCAGGCACCATATTTGATTCAACTTAGTGAAGTGCTTTATTTGGCAAGAGCATTTATAAAGCCTCACATAACCAGCTTGAAGTTATCTTTTTGTGCATTATTCAAAGTGATCCCACAGCGGCAAAAAGCATAGTTCAAGCCAAAAGTTCGACTGAAGCCATTGAAAGTCTAGCTGTATTGGGACTGATTCCCAAAAGTAAACTTACACTTTTGTGTATGATTACAATTGTTTAATATTCACAAAGGTATTTTACTAGTAGCATCTTTATGACTGTGGAGTCTCCGCTCATAAAAAGACAGGCCAGTTATATCTTTATATGTGTAGATACCACACAGTCATAAATATACAACTATTAAAATACCAAACATTCATAATTTACACAAAGTGTAACTTTACCTTACTGAATTAGGCCCTAAAGCTTTGTGAATACTTTATTGTAGTGCTTTTTAATGGTCATAGTTCTCAAAAAAAGACTTTTGGCTACTGCCTGTGCCAACTTTTACTATCCTGCAATAGACAAAATGTGGTTTATCATATAACAGCCCTTTTTAATCCTCTTCTTTAACGACTATTGTCACTGGGTAAACTTTATAGATTTTTTTCTGTGTGCTGAACAGGGTTGCTTTGTGATGCCATTAGATTACTCTTTATTCAGCGTATTAGTGATGTCTATGAATTTGATGTGTTCAGTTAAATGTTTGTCTTCGACATATAGATGTCCTACAGAGCCCTCCAAAGAACAGATGAAGTAGGCAAGAAAGCACTTATTCAAAAATGCACAATATGGATATTTGCATTTCTTTTTTCTGCTCCAGCAATTATCTTCTGTGACATTTTAGCAGCATATAGTGATGTGCTAGAAGTAATCTGTGTTTATGATCACAACAATGCTGGCCATTACTTGAACGTGACTACAGTACCGTTTTTTTGTGTGCAGTTCCATAGTATTGCATATTTTAATTTAAGCATCAATTGAAACATCAGAAAACGTAGTATAAAACGAAAGGATACCTAAATAAAGGATGCAGGCAATAAAATAGCTGTTGTTTCCATCACACAAGAAAGTGATTGGTCGCCGCAGGATCAGACACTGACAAATATGGCTGAACAATAGTCCATATGGTCAGGGACGCCAACCACCCCCTCCGCCACCATACCCCAAGGCCAATAGTCTCACACTGAGTTCTTTGGAAGGCAGGGGGCCTTGCGACCTCCCGGCCGTATTTATTAAAACATGAAAACAAAATTAAAAATTGTCAAAATAAGCATTTTCATTTACCAATTTATACAAAATTCAGACATTAGATTACACATGATGTCGACAGGTATCCAAGGACTAACCTTAACAAATCTCTAATACAAAGAGTTTCCTAACCGAATCTAAACATCGTACGTATGAATTTTGCATAACATTTTTGGGCCTACGGCAAGGTCTTAACCGGTGTCAGATCCCTGTTAACCAGCTACGCCCTCATGTGTGAGTGCGCATGCACAGAGGGCGTGTTACCGGGAGAGCATTTCCCCCCTTCCCGGTTACCCACGTACGCTCCCTGAAACTCCATTGATCTACAAAGGGGGCCCTTTCACTCTGCGCTGTTTAATGACGTCATAGTGTCCGTGCGGGGTGACTTACGCAGCCGAAAGAAGAAAGCGTGACTCTCCCCTACCCCCGCACCCATCCAACCAAGTGGATATCCTGTCCCTTGAGTTCTAGGAGAGGCCAATGGCCCCTCCCCCTGGGCGAGCCCATTCGTATTGGTGCCGCCCCCCAAGGACCTTCAATAAACTGCTCACAGATCATGACCTTACCGCCTGACCGGAGACTTACAAATAAATACAACAATTGTTGACCTATAAGTGGGAGAAAAACATAAGGATAAAAATTCTTAACATGCATTTAGGAAAAAAGCATAAAAAACACTCCACATCTATATATCCTTTAAAAAGGAGGTGGAGAAAACGGCCTAAGCAACAGCAGTAATTCGATTTAACGTGTACTCTAAGAGCAATTCACATCTTTGAATAGTTATTAACTACAGATTTCTGCATCAGGGGCTGGTGGGTGGGAAAAAACTTCACCGGCCAGGCGAGGGGCTCGGAACCGGTGTAGCCTGCTGAGGAGCGCGGGAGAAAGAGGATGGCTCCCGCGCTCCCCAGCCCTTTTAAATCCCAGCAAAGGGGGAGGCCGACCAATTTGCACTGGTCCACCCTCCTCCCCCCAGAGCCTTCCTCCTATCCCCGGAAACATACCACTGCTTCCGGGTCAAGGCGGTGTACTCCACCAATCGCTGGCGGGGCACGCCCCACCACGTCATCAAGACGCGGCTGAGAGGCATGCCCCACCATCGAGAGGGCTACAGGAGGGGTCCGGCGCCCCGCCATACGTGCGGGGGGCCCGAGTGGCCCTCCCTTTCCAGACTTTCGAAAGTTCGCAAAAAAATGTTTCTTAGCAGAAAATTAAAACTTTTAATCAAACAGTCCCCAAACAAAACAATGCTTCAGCAATTACTACAGGAACCAGTGACAATCTGGCAGCTCTTGTGCGGCAACTGAAACTGAAAAAAGATAAACAGGTGGCAAAGTCGCTCGCAGTCATTGTGGGTGTGTATTTTATGTGTTGGCTTCCGTTCATTCTGACATTTCCCGTACAAGCAAGCTGCTCATTACCTTGCATTCCAACGGTGGTGATTGACATACCATGGTGGCTCCTGTGGAGGAATTCCTTTATTAATCCCATTTATAAACCTATTCATCACAAGAAGTTCAGGAAAGCTTCCAAGAAACTTCTATGTCGTGTAGTCTGAGTCTTAAAACACCAACAGTGTCATCTAGTGCCACAGTAACCGGCAGTACCAGAAATGTATTCATTTATGAATGGATTGATAAGGACATTTTATAGGGTGCTGCATGCTGACTGTTGCATTCTTCGAAGCTCTGTTGTTGTGAAGAGACTGTGCGTTCATATATGACAGAAGGAAAGGTTTGAGTCTGATTGAAAATGACTGGTCTCAACTCTTTGAGACTCTTCAATCGCAAAACCCAATCTTAAAGGTTCAATCAGCCGTTGCCGCTACAGGTAAGAGCAGTGGGGCCAGCTGGGGGGATTTCGAGAGACGACCAAGAGAGAAAATGAATTATTTATTTAATTTTCCCTCGTGGTCATCTCTCAAATTTCCCCCCCCCCACCCAGCCGACCCCACCGTCCCGGCACTCTTACCTGCAGCGACTGCGGCTGGTGTCAATTGTAGCTCAAACTTGTTGTCTGTGGTTAAAAAGCAAGGGATGATCCATTCCAGAGTTGATACAGACGCTCTGCTCCACTCTGTGGGAATTCTAAATATGATGCCACATTCCTTGGTATCATAGGCTGCTAAGATGTGGAAGTGTAGATAATATAGCTCTTGTTTTCATTCAAGGACACAAGAATTCTTAACGGAGAGTGGTCAGGTTGGTTAGGATGTGTGTTGACATCCTAAACCTGCACTAATGGTCATGCAGAATGTAGTTTACCTCCATGGACATCGATTGGGGGTCGCCAGGGGTTGCTACTGTGACCTATAGTTTTCTATTTGTGACTCCTAGCCCAAACTTGCGACCCCTGGCTTAGAAAAATCATTTGGCACAAATAACAAATTGAGCGGTATATGTACAAGGAAGTGTCGGAGCATACAGCTCCACTAAATTTGGCAGCGCCGTGCTCTGCCATTTCCAAAACGCGATCATATGACGTATTTACAACAATACGGCGCACCACTGAGTTTTCACTAACGCTAACATTAGCTGCCTAGCGGCAACGTAGGCACCCATGCACCATAGTGTAAGGGTGTCTGCCTTGCAGGGAATTATTGCTTATGTGCAAAGTGGTGTCCCTTCCTCAACATAAACAATTCATAATGGCAATTTGTCACTTAGAAGTAGCAAATAGTCATAAATTAATTATGACATTTTGCTGTTTCTGTTTGTGCTGCACAATGCACACGTTAGGAAAGCAAAAATGAGGAGAAATAAAAGAACTCCTCGTTTCACCATTCTAATGCACGCTCTAGCATGGCATTAGTTCTTGGCACTGTCTCAGATTTACACCTCCTTGTAAATCTGGGGCAGCATCAAAAAGCAATCGGTGTTGTGGAGAAATGCCCAACGCAACACCCACTGCATGCCCCTTTCACGCTAAATAATGCGTGTAATTTGCCGTTTTTACAAGGCGGTGTTCAGCCACAAAAAGTTGTTCATCACTGCTTTGTAAATATAGAGAAGGTAATGGTGCCACCAGAACTTTGCTAAAGGTGATGTTCTTGTGGAACTCTCCCCTTGTAAATATACCCCCAAGAGGCTTGTTTACATTCTCTAGAGAAACACCCTTTCTTCAGCCGTTTGGCATCCGAGGCTGAAACGGATATACGTATTCTGAGAGGGTGGATCAGCCCCTCAGATGCCTCTTTTTGGCCATTGAAGGTCTAGGGGAGGGATGGAAGAGAATGTCAGTTTTCCTTCCTCCTAATGTCACTAGGACATGCACATGGAGGAAAGCCAGCAAATTGCTCGCCCCTGCTGAATGTGATACCCCGAGTTGTAAAAGTGCAACAGGTCTAGCATGCAGTCAGCAGATGAGCAGTGGCAGCCTTACTGCTTATAGATAAGTGCATCTTTGGGGCTGAAGGGACACCCCGTTCTATTAATCAAACCTGTGCTGCGTGGGCCCTCTTGGGAAAGGTAAATTGGTTGTTAACTTAAGTTCATGACTACAATTACATTTTCTTTGCCTTCCAGGAATTCACAAAGTGATTCCTGGAAGGTGTAATCCCATTCACAGTGGAGAACAGCTCTGCCAGTATGCAGTGAGTGCAGAGATATCCACAATGTAAATCCACTGAAATGGTTGAAAATGGGCCATTTCAAGGTGCAGTTTGCCCAGAAGGTTTGGCAACACTCAGAAACATGGAATTTGGTTGCCATTTCCAAACTATAGTTCAGAAAAGGCTGGTCCCAGTAAACAATACTATGAACAAAGGATGTTACACAAATATTCACAATACATAAAAAGACATGCTTACACTAGATGGCTGAGAGATGTGATTTAGTCACAACCTCGTCTTTGCAAATGTATGAAATAATACCTTTTGGAATGTATTCAAATTGTGCTCAGAAGTAAGGAAAGGAGGTAGTGGGGAAAGTACATGCTTTTTTGTGAAGGATGGAGTGATGTAAACAGATCAAAGGATTAGTGCAATCAAATGATGCACATTTGGCGTCCAATATGCTTGTTATTTCGCCACATAGAATGTTACAGTTGTTACCAGCCAAGCCCATATAATGAATCACAGTGAACATTGTCCGTTGATTGTGGCCTGGTTTAAATAGGAATGTCGATGTTTCGACTGCAGAAAACGGTGTTTCCACCTTACATGGGGGTCTTCCTCAGGACTGTGAAGGGGGAGGGGGGACCTAAGGTAGAGTGAAATCGTATTAAAATTAGGAAAGTGTTCAAGGGAAGACATTAAAACATAGGCTGTAGGCCAAAGCTCATAATAATTACCGAAGAAAGCCCTACACGGAGGGCTGAGACATGAAAAGGTCGGGCACGTGGGCTCCGAGAGAGAGAGAACGTGGTAACTGCACCTGCAAAAGTAAGGTGTAGTTTATTTGTCCACCCTTCCATACATGACAAATGGGCTGACGGCAACATCAAATGCTAACCACAATTTCAGGTGAAAGTGATTGCTAGGAAGCTTACATATAGCGGAGAAAATCCGGTATATCTCATCAAGGCCGGCCGTATTCATCAGCTCATGGGCACTAGTTAGAAAATCTAGACAAACGGAGAGGTGATTGTCGTATATTTACCAACAAAGGGGAAAACTGGGGCTTTTTACAGGGCATCAACAGCGCCACACAGCGTTAACCAAATTAGCAAGTAATTTGGTTAACGCCGTGCATCACACGAGGACACTCAATCTGGGGAGATGGTATAGGAACATAACTATTGAGTCCTTAACATGAAAAAATGTGGGCGAGACAGACTTAAAAAACATGGAACTCACAGCTCCTCGGCAGTCCCGTCTCAGTCAACTGACGACGTTGTGCCTGAAAAAGCATAGTAAGGGGGCAGGATTGCATCTTAACCGCCACAATGAGGATTAAGTAATAGGCGCCACAGAAGGAAAACCGAGCGGAGTGCTCAGGTGTGCTTACCGCGAGTCTGCTGCCACATAGGAAATCAAGGGAACCGACCCGGTCTCCCTATTCTGCTTAAAAACGCGTGTGTGTCCCGTGTCATGGGCCGCACGTAGCGCATGCAAATGCTGTACGCTGTGGAAGCAGCATCACCGCGTTACGGTCCCTAACATGGAAAGGGACAATAGACTCGATTTACTAGGTCCAGGGTGTCGTGTCCACTGTCCGCATAAATGAAAATCAATTGGAGGGCGTAACTTGAAGGAGAGGATTATAAATTTACATTGAAGAATCATTCCAGTTACCATCTAATGTAGGACTCTCCCCCCTAATTGCATGGAAAGTTTGACATTGAACATTTTATGGTGAGGAACATCCAACCATTCATGCAAAACTTAAAGCATGAAAAGTCAAACACACATGTAATCATAAATCAACAGTGGAAGTGCAGTTCATCTATACTGTTAGAAGTCACATGGTGAGCATAAATCAATGGAAAGTCACTGTATATGGAAACCATTACAATGCTGATGATTAAGTAAAGACATGTAACAACACAGACCCAAATGTTGATAATAGGTGACAAATTACGATTTTGCTGTGTAGGTCACATGATAGTCAGGTGAGGTAGAAGCTACATTTCTCCACATCAAGTTTGTCCTCGTACCCACCAGAGTCTCCAATAGAGCTAAGTTCGAAATACATAGTCAATAAGGCCAAAGGCATTCCCATCTAGGATAATAGTACAGTAGAGTCATGGCAGCCCCCCAATACGGAGTGTACTGAATATGGTGATTCGTAAAGGGTCGCAACCATTATTCTCATGCAAGGCAAGCATTTAATGCTGCACGAACAGATAATGTGTGAGCATGATATTCATGAAAATGTGTGTGTTTTGCCTAAAACATAGTTTTGTTGCACTTCAAAGGACCCTGCTCATAGTGGAATATTATGGAGATCGTTTTTGATACAAGAGTTGCAGGCAGGAAGCATGTCCTCTCCATACTGCTGGTTCCTGGTCTGTCACTCATGCGAAGTAAGAAGTCTGTACCTCTCTTCATTTGCTGGTCCAGCCTCTGCAAAATACACTGTTTTTAAAAAAAATAAAAAGGAATCAAAATAAGTTCTAGATGGAGAATTTGTCATTAATAAAATCAAAGCTACAATTCTATGGCAGGACAGGAGGCTCAGATTATGCTTTCTCGATTTCTTTACTACCAACAGCAGCCAATAGGAACATAGTAAAGAAAAAGCAAACTACAACTCCCATGAGGACTTAGGCAACCATAGAGACTATATGCTATATAAACAACCATAGAGGACAACACTTCCTCTTTCTTTGCTGCTTCGCAGCCAGTTAAGTCCTTTTCTGAATTACTTGCTAATATTTGCATGTTTGTGTATTGCATTGTTCGTTAACAGACATTGTTGTACGCCGCTTTTCAGCTGCATACTTTGCTTCTTACCGCTTCGCCGTGTGGTTCGTTGCCTCAAGCGTTCTTTCGCTTTGGCGTATTGTGGTTTCTGTTTGTTTCTTTCTGAGAGCGCGTGTCGCCTCTCTGGTCATACGGGCGCTTCGTGCCCGTGTTTTCATTATTGGTGGAGCGGGACCGGGGCTCGGAGGCTCGCGCGCTGGTGTCGCGCGTTGCTCCTCTTCCAGAGTCTCAGGCGAGCCTTCGCGCATGCGCGTTGGTTTTGTTTATGCTCCTTGTCACACATGGAGCCTGGACACGCTTAGAGGTGGAGTTTGTTGTTGTGCCTCAGCCCACTGCCTGCCGGAGAGCCCCTCACGACGCCCTTTACCTCCAGATAGGGTTTAGGGCTGGATAATTTATAAAGGCGTTGCCTAGGGTGGCTGTTCTTGCAAGCCTGTCCCTCCACTCTCAAATTGGTTGTTATTTGGTCGAGTTTTCTGGCTCTGCCTATTTGGCTTGCTTGGGGCTGTCACTCACCCTGACCGGGTCACTTGGCTTACGCCTTGACCTTTGTTTCTTATTTAGTGGGCTTTTTTGTATCTATATATATTTATATATATATATATTTCCTCAGTGGTGTGCACTGTCTTTTTCTTACACCATGGCTGACTATGGGGACGCTGAGGAATATTATTACGATGAGGAGCCTGAAGAGTCATTTGAATACGACTTGGTCGATGCTCTTGACCAAGGGGTCCAGCATTCGGTCAATACAGCGTTAGCCCGCGCTATTGGACCTCTGAAGCGCCATTTGACCGATTACGCTCAGCAACAGGGCTGGATTCCGTCCTCTTCTGCCAAGCACTCCTCTAAGTCGCCTAAGAATCCACATAAGTCTGACTTTGTAAAATTAGCTAAGTCCTTGTCTGCCCCCACTGTGTCAAAAACCTCCCGTCCCCCTCCCCCTCCCCCGGAGGACACTTCCTCCTCTTCTTCTTCTGGTCCCTCTGGTCCCCCCCCGGCTAAAAAAAACTTGCAAAGAACATTTTGTTGACGCCTCCTCACATCCACCTGTCCTGACCTTTGAGCCAACGGATATCATCCATCCCAATTCCAAAACTTGGTTCCCTGCACCGGAGGTTGCTGATTACATCCAAGCACACTTCCGTGAACCCTTCGATCAAGAGGTGCGTTCTCGGTTACGCTCCGAGTGCCCTCGCCCGGAGTTGGCGGATAAGTTAGCTGACACTCCGGAGGTCGATCCCACTATTTTGACCTATCTCAAAAAATTCACTAAAGATCCCAAAAAGGGGATTGATCGTTCTTGGCGCTTGTGTCAGGATAAGTTGCTTGATCTTCTTGGACCCCTGACAAAGATCCTGGATTTGGGGTATCAAGCTCAGGGATCGGCATCTGGCATCGACCCGGATGAGCTCATTGGTTGGGCCCAACGGGCTGTCTGTCTCCTGGGGAACGCGAACTGTGCCCTTTCCACCGAACGTAGACGTTCCATCTTGTTGAAAATGGATCCCCGATTGTCTGAACTTGCAACGTCTGAGTCGGGTCCCCTGGCTCAGGGTCTCCTGTTTGGTCAACCATTTTTAAAGGAGTTGACAAAGTTCGTGGCGACCTTTAGTGGCCTTGACAAGGCCCAGTCTTCCTTGCGCAGGGCGTTCCGCCCGGTTTTTGCCAGGGCCGGACGATCTGGGGGACGTTCGTTCGGCCGAGGTTCTGGTCAGCAGCGTGGCCAACAGTCCCACCAGGGTGGAGGCGGACAACGTCAACAACAACAGTCTTCCTATTCAGGTTCCAAGACGACCTTCTACCCCTCCCGTAAAGGTCGGAGTCAAGGCAACAAAGGAGGCTACGGTGGAAACCAGGGAGGTCGCCAAGATTTCTCCTCTACAGGTGAGCTTGATTCCTTACGACAGTGTTGTTCTGGGGGGCAGGGTGCAATTTTTTCTAGAGAATTGGCGCACGATCTCAAACGATGCATGGATTTTGCAGACAGTTCAAGGATACCACATCGAATTCTATCACCCACCCCTTCAAGGTCCAGTCCCTTCTCCCCTTGTTTTTTCCCAACGAGATCGAGAGGTGATCTCCAAGGAAATCGATTCTCTTCTACTCAAAGGGGCCATTGTGCGAACTTCCCTACATCCTCAGGGGTTCGTCAGCAATGTGTTTCTGGTGGAGAAGAAAGGGGGAGGTTCTCGCCTTGTGCTCAATCTCAAGGAGATCAACAACGGGGTGCTCTATCGCCACTTCAAGATGGAGGGCATCCATCTTCTCCGGGATCTTCTTCGCAAGGGCGACTGGATGGTTCGCCTAGATTTGAAGGACGCTTACTTGTCCGTTCCCATCTTTCCGCCTCATCGCCGCTTTCTTCAGTTCCACTGGTTGGGGGAGTGGTTCGAATACACGGTTCTCCCGTTCGGCCTCTCCTCCGCTCCGTGGTGCTTCACGAAGCTCCTGAGACCAGTGATGGAGTCGCTGCGAGCGCGCGGGGTGCGTCTGATCGTGTCTCTGGACGACATTCTGTTGATGGCCCAGTGTCCGCTTCAACTTCATTCTCATTTAACATGGACAATCGATCTGCTGCAGTCTCTCGGGTTTCTAGTAAATCCTCAAAAGTCTCATTTACATCCCACTCAGTCGATCGAGTTTCTGGGTTTCCTTGTGGACTCGGTATCTTGCCAGCTTCTCTTGCCTGCACAGAAGGTCAGGTCTATCAAGAGGGAATTGAAGTTACTGTTGTCCGCACAGAATGTTTCTTTGCGGTCGATCGCTCGGATTGTCGGACTTCTGGCCTCCTCCATTCAAGCGATCTTTCCGGGTCCCTTGCATTATCGGGCCCTGCAACGTCTCAAGATTCGGCACTTGCAAAAGGGGCTTCGTTATTCCGACCTTGTTCCTCTGTCACAGGACGCGAAGTCGGAGATGCTGTGGTGGCTCCATCACATGGAGGCTTGGAACGGGAAAGCCCTGTTCGGCTCCACTCCAGATTTAGTGTTGGAGTCGGACGCGAGTCTTTGGGGCTGGGGAGGCTGTTGCTGAGACGTGATGACGGGGGGCCGTTGGTCACAGGACGAACTAGCCCTTCACATCAACTGTCTGGAGCTTCTAGCGGGGTCCTTTGCGATCCGCAGCCTTGCTCCTCAGGCCACCAGCTGTTGCATTCTGCTCCGCATGGACAACATCTCAGCGGTGAGGTATGTGAACAAGCTGGGGGGAACGCGGTCGAGACTGTTAGCAGAGATTGCGAAGGATTTCTGGCACTTCTGCCTTCGGAAGAAGATCACTCTTATTGCAGAGTATCTCCCGGGTCGCCAGAATCAAGTGGCCGACTGGAACTCTCGCCATCTGCTGGATTTCAGCGACTGGCGAATTCACCCCCGTGTGTTTCGGACCCTGTCTCGCCTTTGGGGTCGACCTTGGATCGATCTTTTCGCCTCTCGCCTCAATGCTCAACTACCCAGGTTTTACAGTTGGCGTCCGGATCCGGAGGCTCTTGCCACGGATGCCTTTCTCCAGACTTGGCCTCCTCAGCTTTGCTATGCCTTTTCCCCGTTCGCGATGATTCCGCGTGTTTTGGCCAGGACGAAGCAGTTTCAATCGGAGATCATTCTGATAGCTCCTCTTTGGAGAGCTCAAGCGTGGTTTCCGGACCTTCTGGAAATGAGTTGCTCGACTCCGTTCCTGCTTCCGACGAAGTGGAACCTGTTGTTGGATCCTCTGCTCCATCCGCATCCTCTAGTTCTATCGGGCCAACTCCGACTGGTGGCGTGGCGTCTTTCGGGGAACGCTGGAAAATCCCTGGCTTATCTGGAGACGCTGAGAGATTTATCAGTGAGGCTTGGGCCCCCAACACGCGAAAGCGTTATGCGTCAGCTTGGCGGCGATGGTGCAATTGGTGTTCTGAACGAGACTTGGATCCCGCTTCAGCGGATGTCGCTTTAGTTGTTAATTTTCTTGCTTCTATCGCTTCTTCTGGTTCTGCTTACAGGACGGTCAATTCTTTTCGCTCCGCTATATCTGCGGCCCATGCTTTTGTCGATGGGAAGCCTGTTGGAGAACATCATCTAATCTCTAAATTGCTTCGCGGTGTTCGGATTGCTAAGCCGCCAGGTCCGAAATATGTGGCTCTTTGGGATGTCTCCGTGGTCTTACGCTTTTTGGAAACTTGGCCTCCCAACGTTTCGCTGTCTCGCAAGCAATTGTCTGCGAAATTGACGATGCTCTTATGTTTAGTATCTTGTAAGCGTGTTTCAGATGTACGCGCGTTTGATCTCGCGGGCCGTTCTTTTTCCCCTGAGAGGGTTACTTTTACGGTTTCCCGACGCACCAAAACTAATCTATCTACTGTCACTTATCCAGCTTTCCCTCAGAACCCACAGTTATGTGTGGTCCAGTGCATAAAAGATTATGAGGTGAGTACTGCTCCTTTTCGTCAGGATTTGTCTGGACAGTTGTTGATTGCTTTACAAAAGCCTTTTAAGCCTGTGGCGCCAGCTACCCTTGCACGTTGGGTGCGCTGGCTTATGTCTGAAGCGGGAATTGATATCTCCATTTTTGGAGCTCATTCCGCGCGAGGTGCCATGGCCTCTAAGGCTTTCCATGTTGGTGTGAGTTTGCAGGACATTGTGAAGACGGCTGATTGGTCTTCTGATACTATGTTTAAGACGTATTATTTCAAGCCCATTGTGGATATTGCCTCTGTTGTGGTGGACCAGCTTTGAACAAGCATAATCTGAGCCTCTTGTCCTGCCATAGAATTAAAAATTTGCAAACATTCGTGACAAGAATTTTCAATTCTAATAAGGACACGGAGGCGAGGATTATCCCACCCAAATGTTTTCTACTGCATTGTTTTATGTTGCATTTTGCTTTGCTATGATCTGCAATGTTTCTTGCATTGTTTTTTCCCCACCCTTTGTGATACTACCTTTACAGGGTTTGGGAGTTGTGTATTACGGCTCTGTTTTTCTTTCAGGTTCGGACCAGAAGTGATCCTTCGTCATGGTCTTTCCTGCAGTGTTTCCGCCACTTTGGATATTGGATCTGCTGTATTTCCTGATATGGACTCTTCGCCCTTGGATGGTTGCGTGTCTCCTGTTGGCCCTTTTTGCTGTTGCCTTCGGCTCTTTCCTTCATGATGGTCGGCGGTATTTTTCCAATGACTTTTGACTGTTTACTATTTCCTGGACAAAGAAAGAGGAAGTGTTGTCCTCTATGGTTGTTTATATAGCATATAGTCTCCATGGTTGCCTAAGTGCTCATGGGAGTTGTAGTTTGCTTTTTCTTTACTATGTTCCTATTGGCTGCTGTTGGTAGTAAAGAAATCGAGAAAGCATAATCCTCGCCTCCGTGTCCTTAATAGAATTGAAAATTCTTGTCACGAATGTTTGCAAATTTTTAATTATTAATGTTATGAGATGAGAGCATGAGTTTGGTGAGGTAGCTCATTTGCTAATGTGGAAGCAGTCCTAGCACACCAGGTGCATTCAGCTTTCTATCATCTTTCCTAACATGATACCCAGAAAACAATACTCGTAAGAACACCAATTCCTATATTATGAGGAAAAAGTGTTTGATAATTCAGTGTGTGTCTTAGCCCTATTTTCAGTAACACTAAAAGCTCCCATTAGAAATCTGTCCATCAATATCTCTGTAGCAGTCACTTGTTGATGCTCAAAGGCCTCAAGCACTGTGAATGGAATGATGCAAGGATACTCAGTGCTCCTAGCAAAAATGCCAATTTTCCATTGGAGCACTCCCTTTCAATATCGAAAAAGGCAATGTTTCTGTTTACTTTCTTGTGATATTGGCCATTCTGTAGGTTGTGTTCGCTTACAGAAGAACTGCTCTGGATATACACTGCCTTTTAGTAGTTTTCTCTCAATTATGAAATGCCCCAGGACTTTTATTCTGTATGTATGTATCCCAAATGCTATTACCAAGTGCTTCCCAGACTCATAGGCATACAGGACCAACTCTGATGTTCCATTCTCCAAGACGTGAAATTGCACTGCCTCACTCCATTAAAGGGTACAAATGCTGTCTCATGGATACAAAGTCCCTCTGCCAAGGCTCAATCTTAGTGGAATACCAATCCCACAGAGGTGCAGGCACACTGCCTTATACAGTTACAGTTTCAGTGACTGTTTAGCCTCCACTTTGATACAGGTATAGGTTCAGGGATGTGTAGCCCCTGCCAAAACTAGCTGAGAGATCAGTTGCAGTTCCAAGTATGTTAAAATTTCCTTCATGGATCACAGAGAAGTGATGTATTAGAAACCTAAACAGTCTGTAGAAATACATGAACAATGTGTGATGGAAAGAAAAAATGGTACTCAGCTACATCCAGGATTAAAGTGTAAGGTCCAGCTTTATGCTTGCATGCAAGGGCGGGAGCAGAGAAGATCAGAGGCGATCACTACAGCTCACTTTGTGTACTCTATGGCTTCAAAGCAGAGTCTGGCCTACTCAGCCTTTCTTCTCACAATGTCATTAGTGTAACTGCTAGTTCGGTTGAGAACCATTACTACCACTTAAGCACAAATAGGCTTTTCAGTTTGTTTTGCCCACTATCTACCTTTAAATGTGTTGTCTTGCTACATAGTGGCACATCATGATTTCCACCACCCTTCTGCCAGGCAATCTAAGCAAATCCACTGCACAATGAAATAATCCTGATAGTCCTTGCTGCTGCCCTCCTCATATATGCCCTTCTAGAGCTCTTTGCCCATTTGAGTTCAGTCCCACGCACGTCTGGTGAGAGTCCTTTTCTCATCTACCCTATGATGCATACACCAATAATGCAACTCTCTCTGCGCACTCCCCATAATCCAGCATGTCCCCATCTCTCTGTGCCTCATAAACCTCCAGTATTAGCAGAATTCTAACCATCACCTCAAACCTGAGGGAATTAAACTGGGCTCCCATGATATGTACTACATCTTGCTGCAGCCATAATGAAACAGAGAGATCAAAATATGCAGAGATTGTCGTTTAAAAAACTGTCTTGCTCCTCACATTTGTCTTTCTTTTTCCTGCATTTCTAGCCCAGATGACGCTGTTATTCACACTCAGTTGTGGACATAAAAAGAATATAAGACAAAAATTAGAACGATAACTGCATTTTTATCTCATGTTTTCTCCATGGTCACCACAATTCGAGAAACTTTAAATGATGGTGATTGTGTCAATTCATCCGTTGTTTCCATCATACCAGATCTGGGTGGCAATATTGAAAGGGGTTTTAGCTGCGTCACCTGTATTTGTCATACATCCTTTTAAACTGTAATGAAAAATGTAAAAAAAACACTGGGACTGGGAACGTAGAATGACATGAACAATTTATGTAATGAGAGTGTGCAGTACATTTCAAAACATTTGGTTGCGTTCTGTGGTGTGGTGTCTTTGTATCACAATACACCTGTCACAGAGTAGCTGCAAGAGGGCAGAGCTGGGGAGAGTGGACTCTGTAAGCTATTCATGGCATTAGGATTCTTTATCACTGAGCGAAGGTCTTAAGTTATTTAAAAATTGATGAAAACTGAAAATCCTTCTATTTATGGTAGAAACGCTAAACATGGAGCAGAATTCAAATGAAGAATGTTGTCTACTTTAGTAATATTATTGTGTATACATTTAAGCCCCTGTCTTTTTATATATGTCCTTCTATACACTTGAAATCAATAAACCCCATCTCAAAGTTAAGAATTAGCTGAGCCATATGATTATATATGCTACTACCTGTTAAACATAAAAACATGGGCTATTTCGCAATTTTTAGCAACCACTCAAGCCACGCCACAGTGTCACTGCCCTCCTCACATACTGCTGCGTCTAAACTATTGCTGCTGTGCAACAATGTGCTCATGTGCGAGGTGGCTCACCCAGCTGTTCTACCTCATTTACAAACCACAGAAACAGTATACAGTTTTCCTATTAAGGTGTAACTGAAACTTTCAAACATGCAGCATAACCGTGGCTGGAAACTCAAATAAAGTTGGAGGTCTCCCGTGTGTTTTGGGGCTATGTACCGCCATATAAATAGCACATACAGAGCAGTTACTTTCTGAACAATCCGAAAGTGCATTAGACCTTGCAAGGAGCATGGAAAGCACTATATAAATGATCATATGATATTATGCAAAAAATAAGGAAGATTGCTTTATGTTTTATCACATCTCCATTATGTTAAAAGCACATTTTTTTTAGACTAAATATTAGCTGCTCCTACCTATGAAACACAGGACTCTCGATAATGTGTCAGCTCTCGGTTATGTGTCATTCTGATTGATTTTTCCGGGCACCTCCCAAAGAACTGTAGCAAGTTAACCGAGCCCATTAAAAAATCTAGGCTATTTCCTCTTTAAAGGTAATCCTATTTTTTCATGTACAGTTGCTGCTGGTGGGTGAATGAATGTATTGCTAAGGTCAGTGTGAAATCTGTGCATCACAATTCCATTCTTAATAGGAAATTGATTCGGTTGATATGCCTACTGTGTGTTTTTCCGGTGTAGATTGTGATGTGGGGGACCCGTGTGGAATAACATGGAAATTGCAAAACAGAGTAGGGGTGCATAGAGAGAACCTTCTTGATGCTAGTGCTGGCATACTATGGTCCTGACTAACATGTAATGTCACTGCTTTGTGTAGATTCCAGTATTGGAATATCAGGTAGTTTACCAGAGATGCTTTGGCAGATTTGTGTGTGGGAAATAGGAACAACAGGTTTTCTGCATACAAGGTCCGACCTGCACCAGTAAAGCTGTGAATTCCAGCACTGAACATAGCAGGGGTCTTCTGTGGCAGGATTAAGGTGCAAAGAAAACTGTAATTGGGTATCTCCTGGGATCTTTATGGTGCATCTAGAAAAGATCAAGATACCCTGCTAACTGTGTTCAAGTCCAAATGTCAGGGGAGTGGTCAATGCACTCCTTATTTTAGGTTTCTTAATGATCTGGTTTGTATTCTATCTTTCGATCAGTGTGCTGTGTCTGATTGAGTGTACCTAAACACTCTAATGCAGATGAAGGTAGTGACTAGCTAGCTAAATTGCCTGCTAGACTCAGGCACGTACAACTATTAAGGATTTACATATGTTTAAAACAGCTTAAAGATAAAACTTAAAGCACAGTAATCGATCATTTCAATTTATTTTAACAAAAAGATTTATATCAACTTTTTGTAATTACTCAATTCAACAACTTTCCATAATCAAAAAAACTTCACTGAAGTTTTCAATAAACAAAAAATATATACAGTTGATTAATGCAGTTTCTTTCTTTAAGTAATGTAGATGTTGATAGCCCAATGCATTTCGGGACTTTTCATTGTCCCTTCGTCAGGGGAAACACTGTAAATCAGAAAACACAATCAAACATGAACAAATATGTTCAGCATATAGGGGAATCTATAGGTTCGGCTATACATCATTGTAGCCTAGTATGCCATACTTATAAATCATCATGGTTAAACAATATCGAGATATAAAACCAGCTGTGTTATAAAATCCTGAATATTAAGGACACCGTGTAAAGGAACCATCACCTTTGTGAAGAAAATATGTGCAGCACCTTCACAAAATTCACTTACTCTGAGCTTAATGGAACAAGAAACAACCTTCCAGTTGTAATGCTCAATAGTTCAGTTCTTCTATATTCTGTTCGGTGGAAAAGACATATAAATTCAACCAACAAGCACCCAAAACTGATGTTGCAACGTGAATAGTGCATGCTCAGTAAATTAACTTACTATCCGGGTTATGTTGTCGATATCGCCCCATCTAGATGTGAAAATCGGAACGCAAACCGTGAGAACTAGACTCCACTCACAACAGCATTCTGAAAATAATGCCAATTTAATGCCTGTATGTACCATGATTAATAATACCTAGTCCTCCTTTCAGAAGAGCTCAAAATCAATGAAGCGTTGTCGTATAATGACAATATCTTAGGGCAGAAAGAAAAAAACAAAGACTGTAATCAAAGTTTTTCTTTGTATGCGACATTAACCCAAAGCTACTACATTTCACGCTAGTACATACCTTGGAACTCAAGAACAAACACCTCCTAGATAGCCGCCATGAACGTCACGATCGTCCGGTCATGTGACAATGAGTATCAACGTTATGGGGTTACGTATTTATCGCCACTTGATACTGATTGGCCCGCGTGATCACGTTGTTGTCTTGGTAACCATTACACAAAGAATGCAAAGCAACTTTATTGAAAAAGCTTCATCAATACCCGTGACTTACGTGGCAATGAAACAAATGCGATACAAAGGGCGTTAGCGAAAAGCTTCCATGAATTACCCTTTATTCTCGCTAAAAAATTAAAGTCAACCAACGGCAAACGAGTGAACATAATTCCAAAATAGATGCATTCCAACATGCATCCTAAATCACAACCCAACATTGCTCCTAACAGCACTTAAGGAAACACCTCAAAAATGACATGGTGACGTTACAATTCAAGTAAAGAAATTCATCCCAAGTGAAACTGTGACACAGAAAGAATATTAAGCTGTGCTCGAAAGAAAAAGTAAAATTGTGTTTTTACCCAGAAAACACATGCTGGTCATCAATATATAGACATCATAGGTTTGTTTACAGAAAACAACTCATTTCCATGCAGTCATTGAGACCCCGGGGATCATTGTACCCGAATGTTTAATCCAAAATGTCTCCCTCTGGAGCAATCTTTTATTTATGTCAAATCCAACTTGAACACAAACTGCCTCAATTATCTGGAATCGCAACTGAGTTATCGTGTGGTGTTTCTCTGTCCAATGTGTGGCTAATGTTGAGGAAATACCCTTGTTGCGTATTCTGCTCTTGTGTTTTCTCTCAGTTTTACCTACATAGAGTAATCCAAACGGGCACTTAATTGCATAAACAACATTACTTGTGTTGCTACCTCCTTTATATCGTAATTTTATTTTTTCACCTTTGTGTGGGTGAGAAATGATATTACTACCCAAAGTAACATTGTTGCAATGTACACAGTTTGTGCACCGTCTCATTCCAACTGTCTCACTTTTAAGCAATGATTTTTTGCTGCTTAATAACTCCTTCAAATTCTTGGTTCTCGTATAGGCAAACAGTGGTAGCTCCAAATAAATGTTCTGAAAGTCAGGTTCCAACTGTGGAAGTTCCCATCTTTTGTAAATGACATTCTTTATTTTTAGTGTCTACTTTGTCCTTTTTCATTAACAATGTCCATCGATTTAGTTTCAATGCTCGGGTCGGTGAATCGCCAAGAAGTTTGACTGGATACCCACGTCTCTCATATTTTGTTTTAAATTCAAGGATATTATTATGACAAGTCCAAATGTTGGCATAAGACAGGGTGCTTCAATCCATCACTTGTGATGCACGGCCAGGGCAATACCAGTTGTGCTATAGAGCATGATTAAAGGGAATAGGCAGAGTTTTGTGTGGGTCTTGTAATTTGGAATATTAATAGTGTGACAGGATTGTCATCCGGGTAGGGTTTGGGAGCTAATTCAGGCTAGGGTCTTGCCATTTATCTAGTATGCTAAACTGCTGCAGGTAATCCACTTTGCCAGACTGCCATTTTTCCCATGAATCCTTGCTACGTCACAGGGTGGCTCTTTATGTAAAATGGGTCATTTCCTTACTTGCTACAGCCTCGCTGTTCCGTTTCTTGCAGGTAGAACATCTCAATACCCTGAGGTCTAAATATAGATACGGAGTCAGTATCACTGCTATTAGAGGAGGGCCATGATTCTTACTGTGCTAACGTAACTCAGGGACTGCTTGCTCGCATCATTCCAGGACTAGTGCTTGATGTCCAGTTTAGGCCCACACCCAACAATGACTTCTGTTTTGACCTGTTTAAATTCTGGAAATTTCAAAAACCTCCTTGCATGCATCTATTTTAGGCATTGAAATGTGTATGTACCTGGGGTATTGTAATACAGGAGTGGAAATGTGTGCTTAACTGAAGCATTGTGGAAACTAGCAGGCTGGCACACTGAGCCAACTAATAAGGCAAGCTCTGGTATATTTGATCAACACTATTGGTTGGTAAGCATAGTTATCTTCATACTAGGGGCAGCACCAAGTACTGTTTCAGCAACACTGTGATATTGTTTGAATATTTATGCATCTCTCCTGTGTATGAAAAATTAAGAGAGAAAGTGAGAGATATGCTTTTTGAGGTTTGAGGCACTTGCTGCAATTATGTCTAGGCCACAAACAAGTGGAAACCTATGGAATGATGTATTTTCTAGGATAAGCGGAAGGCAAGACAGGCTTGGTTAAAAGTGTAGCCGTAGTGTAGGCTCCAGCACTATAGCTTGCATTATAGCTGCCCATTCTGTATCTGTTTTGTGTAATGAGAGAATCTTGTACTGAATCTGCCTTTGCTATGCCTGTTCTGGGATCATGAAGGAAGACTGCCATTATATTACCCATACCGGTATTGATTTGTGCCTGAGGGAATCTTCCAGCAAAAATTGTGCCTAGTCAAATGGGGCTATGTCTGCCATTGAGGCTGTCATTGGGAACCGGCTGACTATCTGCATTTGATGTTCATGTTTTCTTCCTCGCTAACATATCATTGTATAAAGTAAAGTCCACATTTGTAAAGCGCACAATCACCCGTCAGGGTCTCTAGGCGCTGGGGGCCGTCGGGAAGATTAAGCGAGCTATTGCCCAGAGTCACATGGTGCTGGGCTAACCTGCCGCCGGAGCCGGGGATCGAACCGTGGTCCCCAGATTCCAGCGTCAGTCGCCCTGGCCGCGGCGCCACACCTCTCCCACCTCTCCCATTGTATCAGTCTTAATTAGTGTAAACTTGTTGACTATAATAGACATGCCTTATTTAGCACATTTGTTGTTAAGAGAGAAGTATTGAATTTATTGTTTTTGTTCAGGAATATCATGCCCTGTTATGTCATCAAAGTCACAGGTCACAATACAATGCTTTCTGTATTGAACTAGGTCTGATGCTTCATGAAGTCACTTCCTGTGATGTCGTAGTGCGTCAAAGGACATGTAATATCATTTCAGCTACCCCTAATATCTTGGTGAATCGATATCCATGTTTACCTACTCATAAACTTGAAACTGGCTTGAGGCTTTTTTTGTGTTGTCCTACAGTTGGACATCAGCAGATAGTTGCATAGCATCTTCAAGTCTACTGAGCCTTTTAAAAAAAATATTTAGACTTCCAGCACATATATATATATACTTACAACATTACTATTGCCAATTAACATTTCAAGACGTATATACAAGATGTCAGTTATTTATCTAGAACCCTCCCTCTAAAGGCTGCACCCCCCTCCGCCCCCTAATCTACCCCCACCCTCTTCTCAAAACCAAAGGAAAGTCAAGTTAAATTACATTGAGCCAGTATATGCTCTAACCTTAAAGTTGCTTATTCAACAAAAAAATCTCTTTAGATATTGCCTCCCTGTCTCAGCTATAACTTAGCTTGCATAGCCTACTTTTAAATCAAGTCATAGTCTCATTAGTCCAATTAATTATTGGAGCCCATATTTCAAGTTCCCTTTTCTTAGCTCTCAGACCTCTTCGTACATATATTGTTTTCTCCCAATGATAGGTGGCTAACAATTTCCCCAGCCAGAGTGAACTGAGGCAGGTTCTTTATCCAAACAAACAGAAGCAAAGCACAGCCTAAATACTGCCATCATAGTAAAAAGCAACGTCCTATTTGGATCTGTCATTGCCTGATTGCGTAACCCCAGCATAATTACTTGTGGCGAAAGATCTACCTCAAATCCTAACATTTGCTTGATATAGTTACCCACCTCCCCCACTAAACCTGTTAATTGAGGGCAGGTTGCGAACACGTGGACACTGTGTCCGGCAAAACACCCACAATGAGAACAATGTATACCTGTGGAGCCTCCCCACTTAGAGAACTGTGCTGGAGTAATATATACATTCAGCCATGTTTTAAAGCATTGAACTTGTAGATTTGCAGATATAAATGCGGTTGAACTTAATAATAGAGAATCCTCACATTCCCCCACCCCTGCTTGTACTAGGTCCTGCCAACGGTCGGTGTGTTTGATTATATCGTCCTCCATTGCATTACTAAGTAATTTGCAACATTTGGAGATTGGTGCTGATTGGGCTCCTAATGCTAACTCCATTAAGGGAACTCTATAGCACTGGATTACTTTCTTAGATAGATAATCCCTCACTTGTAAAAAATTGAAGAAATTATTATTTCCAATCCTAAATTTTTTCCTTAATTGTATGAAACGTATGTATTGTATTATCCATCATAAGATCTCCACTATGCCTAATACCTTTGTCCATCCAGATTTCCATATACCCATCTTGAAAGATTTCCTGCAGCCGATTTAATTTTTAGTTTTTTCCTAATGGATGTCCATATCTTAAATACTCCCAGCATGACCTTAAACTTTTACTCTTTTAAAGTAACCAAATTCATTATGCCGCATCAAACACCCAAGGGACCCGGCCCGAGTACTAACCTATAGATTGAGAGATAAGGTGACTCCATAGTTTCAGCTTTCTCTTGTCTAAGCAAGTCAGTCATCTGTTTTAGGTTTGCTGCCCAATATTATATCTGAAGACTGGGAACAGACCACCCTCCGTGGTCTTTAGGTAGGGTCATTTATCTTAATGCTCTACGAGGGCGTTTGCCAGCCCACAAGAATTTAGAAATTATTTGATTAAAAGCAGAGAAACAGGCTTTATTAAATTCCATTGGGATGGCTCTAAAAAAATATAAAATTCTGGGTAGAAACAGCATTTTAATAACATTGCACCTTCCCAGCAGTGTAAGGTGTAGACAATTCATTCTATTAAAATCTACTTTAGTTTTAAGTAACAGGGGCTCCAAGGTGATATGCACAATTTCATCCACATTAGCAGAGATCTCGACCCCTAAATATCTGGCATTTCCAACAACCCATGTGTCAATCAGGTCTGACCGGGAATTTTTAACAATCATTGTCTTATCTTTGTTTAGAAATTAGCCTGAGATTTTGCCAACGCTTTTGACCTCCCTTTCTACCTCCCTAATAGCATCTAAAGGGCTAGCTGGTGTTATGGTAAGGTCATTTGTATATGCTAATATCTTTGACTCTCCACCCAGAGTTTGAACTGCCTGTATGCTATTGTTCTCCATAATGTTCCTGATCTATATTCAGTGCAAATAAAAGTGGAGAGCAAGGACACCCTTGCCGTTTGTCGCGTGTGATTTTAATTACATCAGATGTAGCACCCATCAATGTGATCCAAGTCACGGGTTCCTGATACATACATCCAATAGCACCAATAAAACCCTTACCCAGGCCTTGCCTTTCCATGCTTGCCCATAAAAAGGGCCAGGAGACCCTGTCAAAAACTTTTTCAACGTCAAGAAATATTGCTGCCATAGGGACTCCTGAAACCTTTGTGTAGTCAAAAAGTGTAATTATACATCTGATATGAACCGTCATGCTCCTGTCACGGTACAAACCCGTGTTGAAGAGGAGAAACTAATTTTCCAATAACTGCAGCTAACCTATTAGCCAGAATTTTGGAATATATTTTAACATAGCTGTTTAGCAAAGTGATTGGCTGGTATGATCCCAGTTCCTTAGCTGGTTTAGCTTTTTTAGGAAAGACTATAATACTGACACTTTTCCAGGAATCCGGAGTGGACAAATCTAATTGTGCTCTTCGGAATACCTCCAGCATCAGTGCCAAAAGCTGGCTCTTAAACTTTTTAGAAAACTCCCCTGGAATTAGATCAGGGCCCACAGCTTTGCAGAATGGAAGATGATCTATGGCTTTGGTTAGTTCATCAATAGTGATTGGCTCATTTAATCTGTCTCTCTCCCCAGTCGATAACTGATCCAGAGTTAGCCCCAATAAGTAATCCTGGATTTCCTGACTCCCAGCCTGGACATCTTCTGTGTATACGCTACTGATGCTTTTTTGAAGAGAAGTATTATATTTTCATTTTTCACGTGGCTTGGATTAACTCCAATCAGGAATTTCTCATGGAAGTCTGACCCCTTTCAGACAGTGGGAGAAATGGTTCCACATGTGTGGGTTAGCAGCTGTATATAGCCAAATTATGCTGGTTCGCATATTTCTTATGTTAATTGTGACTTCTTATTTCATGGAAGATGGTGAAAAATGACACAAGTGGGGGAGGGCTTATACGTTGGAAAGTTTAGGGTGTTAAATTGTTGGAGAGGGAATTCTATATCTTGAACATTTTTTATTTGTAGAAGGGGAGGTGCTGTCAGTGCTAACAGCATAACAATAGGGTGTTGTTTGTAAAGGTTTTTGGATGCCCAACTCCTTTTAGGAGTTTTTCATTATTTTATTATATTTTTAGTGCTGCTTGACCCCATAGGGTAACTGAGCACTTTGATTACTAGCCTTTCTATTGTTTTTTTTTTATTTGTAATTGAAGGATAGTACAATACTTTGTTAGCTATTCAAGCGTGATATTTGACTTTCATGTTAAAAATAATATACATAATTTAGGTTGCTTTAGTTGACATGATTATTCCACATTAAGCTGCAGCCTATAAAAGAGTTTGTTGTGTGCACTAGTCTTGAACCTTGATATTTTCATTTGGTTTCATTTTGACATTTTAATTCCGCTAGAATCCAAGGTCCCTCCTTGCATGTTGCTTGCAACAAATCAAGTTTCATTAGTTTCACCTGGAGAGGCTGTTCTAAAGTTACTGCATTGCCAGCTCACCAAGCTGAGCTTCCATTAACATGTCGATCTTATTTATGTTCAGAAGCAGTTCATTGTTTCTCTGTATTGTTTTGTTTTAATAACATATTATGGGCCCGATTCACAAAGGTAAAGTTAGACTTTTGGTCTATGTTCAGACTTAGGGGGTCAATAGGTGGGGACCCTGGTGGTCAGAAAGCCCTTCCGCCGGTTTTCCACCGGTCGCACAGGCGACCAGGCGGAAAAGGGCTTCATTATGGTGGCGGTGTCTTCAAGACACCCCATCCATATTAGGATGTTAAGCGGTTTAGGGCTTTCCATGGTGGAGACCCCGCCATGGAAAGCCAGGCAGAGTTTACTTTCGGGGGCCTGTTGCAGGCCCCCAGGGGTTGGGGAGGGTTGGGGGTGCACTTGGGTGGTACCCATGGTACCCCCTACATTTGCATGCACATTTTGGCAGGCACCATTTAGAGCAGGGAAATGCCGTGTGCAATGGTAAAAGGCAAGGATGTGACCTGCAGTATGGCAGGCGCATCCTAATTGGGCTGGTGGGACTGCCGCACGTCTGGTGGGCGGTTCCATCACTGTTATGATGGCTGGCAGACTGATGTTCGCCCACCATCATAATGAGCCCCTTAGTTCAGAATGTCCCATGGTGAAGTAGTGCTGTAGTATCAAAGACTGATGGTGGCAGTGCAGTTCAGAACATTTGGTTGGTGAGTATTGATAGAGTCTTGCACAGTGTGTTTTGCGACATATTTTGTGTTTTAGTGATTGCACCTGTGTTGTGCCCTGGATATTGTGTCATGTGCCGTATGTGGTATGTGTTATATTATATTATGTTATGGATGGTGCATTATTAAATATTGTTGATGATTTACTTGTCTGGGAATTGTGTATTTTAAAAGAAAACATTGAATAGTGAAGAATATGAGATATCTGTGGATGGTTTAAATGTGGCGTGCCAGGTTTAAAAATTAAGTTGAGGGTTATGATTCTTAATAGTCTAGTTATGAGTGAGCAATTATTAGGAGTGCAAAAGGGTAAAATATACCTATTGCAAGTTAGGTTATTGCTGGTCAAAAGCTGAGATCAGTTAGCTTGTAAGGGTGTATTGCTGTGCACTACTTACCTTGTGGTGTGTTGGATTTCAGTCTCATTTCCTGGTACATAGACAAGGGTATTGTAGTTTTGTCTTAATGAATTAATG
The DNA here is from genome assembly GCF_964261635.1 of Lissotriton helveticus. NCBI lineage: Eukaryota > Metazoa > Chordata > Amphibia > Caudata > Salamandridae > Lissotriton > Lissotriton helveticus. The sequence continues at coordinate 776,346,089 of NC_136063.1, read as the reverse complement.
TGTTTTGGGACATTGAGGTGCAATTGTATTGTCTCTGATTGTGTATTGTGAAGAGTGATTTGATTTTAAATTGAGTGCATATCCAGATAAGTCAAAGTTAGAATTGATTTCTAAAGGGCAGCCTACACCATTAATCACAAGTCCACAAACTAGACGATTGTAAACTGTGGCATGCACACTTGTCTATGGCTTAACCAGTAGCCAAATTACAGTTTCCTGAAAATGGTAGATTTTAATGTTAGGAACATTGCATATTTAAGCTGCTGTTTGATACTAATCTACAACTAAGAACTTCACAGTTTGAAGCATTGAATGAATGGGATACAGGAGCCAATACAAAAACTCACCCAAAAAAGTTTGAGAAATTAATTGGTAAAGCTCTACATGATTGGATGGATGCTAAGTTGCATATGAGGGAAAAGGCATACGGAGGTGTTTGCAACTTTTGGTGCATTTCCTGTAATCACTACAGATGAAAGAAAGTATAAAACAAAAGAGCATAAAAATAGAAATGAGAAAGATAATTATAAAGATGGTTCTTGTGGAGAGGAAGAGTAGTTGTTGGATAATTTGCTGACAAGACGACTGCCAAATAATGAAGTCCTAGTCCCAGATTTATCAAAGGATTGCATTGCACTTACGCTGAAAAGGCATTACATTGGTTAAGCATTGGTGTTCAAACAGCATCAATCCATGCTTTTTTTTTTGTTTAAGAGATTTTTATTAGGATTTTGCAAGAGAAAACCATACATACGTTATATATATTGGGAAAAATTACAAAAGATTATGGAGTATAAAACATATGCAATGGGAGAGAGTACATGAAGAGAAAAGAGAAAGGGAAAAGAAAAGGGGAGAAAGAAGGAGCACGCGGGAGAGAAAGGAAAGAAGAGCAGAAGGAAAAGGAAGGAAAAGGACGAGATATACGCAATAAGGATAAAACATGTGGGAATAGAGCAATGCAGTCAACTAGGAGATTTGGAAGAATGATACATAGTAAAGGGAAGCCAAAGAAGATCAGATTTGATTTTTAGGGGAATAGAGGAGGATGAAGCAATAGCAATTCTATGTTCATCACATAGGAAATTCCACCATGTATGTACAGAAAGTTTAGAATTATCTATTATCTTTTTTAGCGCATCCACAAATTTACCAAGACTAGTAACACTAACTATGCATCAAAATGAATTTAAAACAATTTATTAATTCAGATCTTAATCATTACAAGATTCTGAAATTCACTTTTGACGAGCTAGTGTTTTTGAATTTGGATGCATCGATGCAAGCTCATAGTGCATGTGAAAAATTGGAGAGTGTGGCCAAATAATTGAGTGGTTATGAATACATTGACATTTTTCAAGCCTTACAAGATAAAAGCAAAATTCGAATTGCAAAGATGACTCATTGAAAGGCAGGAAACAAGTTTGGACAACTTATACAGGTAAACAAACATTGGGCGAATTTGGAGAAGTATGTGAGAGATTGGATTGAAAATCAGTTAAAAGTTCAGGTGAAAAGAGTCATAAGGGAGAAAGAGCAGTAGCAAGAATCCCTTGTCTGTCTTATGTTCATTTTCCTTGTCCATGCAGGATTTGTGGACTTTTAGAAAATATTTTTCAAAGCTTATACATGGTCCTGAGAAACAGTATGCAGAGGTAGAAATTATTGTTACTGTTTCTAAGGTACTGCGGCAGTTTCAGATGCATTGTTGTGGTGGAGAAATTGTAGATTTAATGTAAAACAATAGGTTAATGGGACACAAATGGAGCCTCAAACAAACCCTATGCACAGAATATGATTCGCATAGCACAGAATGTAAGCCAATAGTCAATAGTCCCAACCCTATAGATACATGCAGAATACAAGGCAGTTCAGTGGAATTATGCCTTTGTCTCTAGTTTTGCAACCTCAGATGCAGAATAACAGAGCAGGATTGCCACAAAATGTTTCTACTTTTCAATCCCATCAAACTTATGTTCACCCCAAAGTGACATCACAAGTGAGCATTGATTAATTTCCACAGCTTGTTGTTACCCCCAAAGTTCCCCAAAAACATGAGCCAGGCCTAATGATGGTGCCTGAGGGGAAAGGAGGACTATATTCTTGGTGCAGTTTTATAGGTAGACCAGAATGCCCCATTAATAGAAGAAGTTAATGCTATTCCATATAATTTTTGGTTGAGACAGGTGTTAACCGTTCCATTGATAGATCAGTGAAAGTTCCTAATGTACTCTTCTTGGGAAAATCCCAAACCTCAACTCAGCTGCTTTCCTAGACAGCCTCGGAAACCTTGTGCTAAACAAATGCATCTCAGATACGACACATGCTGCAGGACACATCTTGGACCTGTCATCACAGTCGACAACAACATTATGGTCAACACACCCATACTGGTCACTTGGACCAACCACACCATCCTCATTGTCAGAGTCAGCATCCGTCACCACAGAAGAACCTCCACATTGGCCCCAGCTTGCCAACACTGGAACAAATTAGGTAAGTTGGATTGAGCTTCCACCCACCAAAAGAAGCAACTAGAACACTCTGGCCACCTAGCATGCAACATCAACAACTTCAACAGATGGATCACCGCCAGCACCAACACACTGGCCCCCTGCAGACAAAGCCACATAGCAAAAACAAGAAAACAGGCCAGCTGATACACTAGACTACAACTAAAACGGAAGCTAGGAAGTGAAAAAATGCACATTCAAATCTGCCATCAGACAGTACTACCAGCAAATCCGGGACACTAAGAAGAGGGCCGTAGCTGAACACATCGAAACCAGATTTAACAGCAGCAAATACATATTCACTATTGTAAAGGATTTCACCACACCCAAAGTGATCTTAAATACTATCAACTCAGCAAGAACACATCCATATATTGCCTATTCACTCAACAATCAGAGCCCTTGAACCTCATGGGTCACTCTAAGCATGGAGGTAAGAACAGCAGTCCAGAATACCATACACTGTAGGGCCCCTTCAGACCCTTGTCCCATCATGCCTTAAACAAAGGATCAACCCCAATCAGCAAAGCCCTCCAACACCTCCATCAACACAGACACCTTTCCAATTCCCGTTGCATGGATCCAACAACGTCCTCCCGAAGAAGCCCTCAGACAACCCAACCAAACTCGCCAACTACCAACCAATATCCTTCCTTCCATACCCAGCTAAGGTCCTGGAGAAAGCCAATAACAGATACCACTCCAAGCACCTCACCAACAACCAGCTTATCAAGGCCTCGCAATCAGGCTTGAGACTGAACCACAGCTCTGAGACTGCTCTCAATGTAGCAACGGACAACATCCGGATGATCTTCAACATATGGGAAAGTGCAGACCTCGACCTTTTAGACATCTCCTCAGCCATTGACACCATCTTCCATCCCATTCTGATAGGGCGACTTCTGGCAGTTCCTGTATGTGAGCCTACCTCCAGGTCACCGAGGCTCCTTCTGTGGCGTGAATCTGCAGGGTTGGAAGAGGCGGCCGTGCTTTGCTCCGCTGCAGCGCCACTGTAACCAGCACTTCCGGCTGGCCGGGCTTGGCTCCGCCGGTCGGGAGCTCCCTCTACTACAACCCGCAGCAGCCCTGAGGTGAGAGCGCCTCCCCCAGCGTCAGCGCGTCGCGCCAGGAGGCGCATAAGGGGAGAACTCCTGCCGAGGACCGTGTGGCAGTTCCTGTATGTGAGCCTACCTCCAGGTCACCGAGGCTCCTTCTGTGGCGTGAATCTGCAGGGTTGGAAGAGGCGGCCGGGCTTTGCTCCGCTGCAGCGCCACTGTAACCAGCACTTCCGGCTGGCCGGGCTTGGCTCCGCCGGTCGGGAGCTCCCTCTACTACAACCCCCAGCAGCCCTGAGGTGAGACCGCCTCCCCCAGCGTCAGCACGTCGCGCCAGGAGGCGCATAAGGGGAGAACTCCTGCCGAGGACCGTGTGGCAGTTCCTGTATGTGAGCCTACCTCCAGGTCACCGAGGCTCCTTCTGTGGCGTGAATCTGCAGGGTTGGAAGAGGCGGCCCGGCTTTGCTCCGCTGCAGCGCCACTGTAACCAGCACTTCCGGCTGGCCGGGCTTGGCTCCGCCGGTCGGGAGCTCCCTCTACTACAACCCCCAGCAGCCCTGAGGTGAGAGCGCCTCCCCCAGCGTCAGCGCGTCGCGCCAGGAGGCGCATAAGGGGAGAACTCCTGCCGAGGACCGTGTGGCAGTTCCTGTATGTGAGCCTATCTCCAGGTCACCGAGGCTCCTTCTGTGGCGTGAATCTGCAGGGTTGGAAGAGGCGGCCGGGCTTTGCTCCGCTGCAGCGCCACTGTAACCAGCACTTCCGGCTGGCCGGGCTTGGCTCCGCCGGTCGGGAGCTCCCTCTACTACAACCGCCAGCAGCCCTGAGGTGAGAGCGCCTCCCCCAGCGTCAGCGCGTCGCGCCAGGAGGCGCATAAGGGGAGAACTCCTCCCTCGTCCCGCAAGGACGCGCGCGGGTCGCGCCGGGCTAAGCCCGGGCAAAGGGCGGGCCCACTGAGGCCCTCGGAGACCGCAGGAGACCGGACCGGGCTACCCCCCTGTTATTTGTTATTGCAACCCACTGCTTGCCAAAGGTATTCATTGCATTTTATGGACGTTCAAATATAACATTTTGCAGTTGACCTGATGGAAGCCAAAAGTAAAATTAAGAGCAGAGTGACGGATAGAAAAACACCGATGCATACACGCTCAACTACAAGGAAACAAACTTTGGCGCCAACTCCCCTACCCACTTTAACTGCAATTGATAGGATGTTGCAACAAACTATTGGAGTGGTTGTTAACGCTATCGAAAATACGGAAAGAAGACTCTCTTTACCGGCGAGTATGTGTCTAATAAGTCAAACACCAGCAATTATTAATACACATGTTAGCGTTACAAATGAAACAACTATGTCCCATGATTCACTTTTGTTGGAATCATTTGCCGGTTTGCCAAGGTACGATTTAAGCCAACCAGATGTATTTCAACCTTTAATACCTACTGTTTCTTGTACTAGGGAATGTAGACTGTCAATAACACCTGACTTATCAGCTAGTATATTGCCACAGCCCCAAACACATAGTGATATGCCCGTAAACATTACGGACCTGGATGGCCGTGATACTAATGCTGTCATTCCAACTGTACAAATTAGTGATATCAGTTTGTCAAATAGTGAAACTGACTGTGAGTCTGTACCATCCAAAAGGAAGTTTACCCAAGGTCGCAAGAGGAAAATAATCAATAAACAGCTTAAAATATATAGAAGAAAAAAAAAGAGGGTTATACAAACTTTAGAAACCAATGAAAGAGAGGGTGATATACAGTTGGAAACTCCATCTACAACAAATGTCAAGGCACTCACAGCATGCTTCGAGGAAGTGATAAAAACTTATATTGCACCTGTGATGGTAACTCTAGAAACTCTAAGTAAAAAAATAGAGAATCTGGAGAAATTGGGCATAGCAAACTTGGATATCCTAGAAAATTTGGGCACGCAAGCCGGACCCCACATAACTAATGTAGAATCTGGGAATCTGAGCAAAAACAAATTAAATTCAGTAAATCATACCCTAAAAGTGCCCATCGTGGCTGCAAATCCGGTGCTTTCTACATGTGGAAGGCAGAGGCCAACACTCACCACCCCTAAGACAGTGGGTGGGCAAAAAGTAGTTGGGGGTCAAAGAAACATCAATGACCCGGCATATAATAATCAGAGCCTACCTGTACCGAGGCGTCATATTAATAACGTTATTCCAGCCACTATTAATTTGCCACCAGATTGTAGACCATTTGTAGCAATACTCGCGAATGTCCCGAAGCTGTTGCCCAACCAATTTGAAAATCAAGAAACCCTAAAAAATAAAACCTTGTACTGGTTAGTGAAAAACTGTGGTTTCCCAACACGAGGTGCTGATGAGATTATAACCACACAGAGGGTAGGTTGGGTGGGTCCAAATAAAAAGGAGATATTTGGGGACTGTATAATCATACATTTTAGGACTACAGAATGGGCCAGAGATTCGATCTTACACGCACCTATGCCATCAAGCCACGAATTTAACATCACGCTGTTCCCATTAGACTATTTCTACAGGAACCTGGCAGGAAGACAAATTACTACACATAACTTCCAACATCCAAGAGCGGATTTTATAAAGTACCCTAATGTTGTACCCATCTGTCCCCCTTTACTCCCCAATCTATATGACAACTTCCTGGTCCCAACTTCTAATAGATTTCAGTTGTTCAACTCACTTGAGGAGAACGACTGACTGGCTGATTTATCTTTGACCCAACATTCTGGTAGCATTGAAATGGGTGATATACTAACATTGGAAAAGGAGTCGGGTAATGAAAGTCGTGTAAAAACTATAACTGAGCCACATCTATTATTGCCAAATAATGTGCTATGTATAGGCAATGTTACAGATAATGTTATAAATGACAATATAACTGCAACAATTGTTAATGTTAATGTTAGTTCGATTGTAAGGCAGGAAGCATCACTTTTGTCTAATAATCCCGAACGTACAGGTACGAGTTGCGTTGACTCCCTTATAATTGTTACTTGGAATATAGCGGGAATCGCTTCGAAATTATGTACCCCGTTCTGGGATAACTTCATCACATGTGGTTATGATATTATTTGTCTACAAGAGACATGGCATACAGAACTAATAGAAGTTGAAGGCTATACCTCCCATAGTGTGGCAGCAGTAGCTTCCAAGGCTGGTAGAGCTAAGGGTGGTCTACTGACTTTGGTTTCAACTAAACTAACGGAATTTAATGCTGGGGGCCACACTGTAGTTTGCCAGCATGCATCTGTATTGCGACTAATACATAGTCATGGCAGGGATTTAATCATTGTAAATTTTTATAATAATATTGTGGGCCCTAAACGAGATAAGATTGTCCCCGAGGTTGAATGTGCTATTGAAGCTGCAATTACTCTCACCAAGAACAACTTTGTAATTCTGTGGACAGGCGACTTTAACATTCAAGCCTGTAGACATGCCCGGAAGGGAATTTGTGGTCACCACGAGGATTATGCAGGGAGTGATAGCGTTTACATTAATCATTTCCCGCACAGCAATTATGGCAGCGCATTGAATAACTCAATAGCCAAATTTAATCTGGAACTACTTGAATGTACAAAAAACAAAAATAATGAAACGTGCCCAACATTTAGGGGGAGAGATGCCCATTCTAATATTGATAATATTTTATTGTCTAGTGGTTCGATTTTTTCTAATGTTTGGGTAACAGAGCAGCCTGTGAGTGATCACAACAGCATTTCAGTGGAGCTAATGGGCTGGGGCCCAAAAACTGTTGTGCACGGTAGATCTGTCCATGGGATTTCTGCTGTGAGACCAAATGGTACGAGAATCAAATGGGCTAAAATTGACCCTGACAAGTTAACGAAGGATGTTATTTGTAAATGCACCAGAGAAGTTGAATATTGTCTTGCACCTAATGTGATAGCATCAACCGTTCTCTCTAATTTCACAAGAATTACATGTACAGTTGAAAATACCTTGTTAAGAAGAAATAGTAGGAATAAAAGAAAAAAAACTGTCTGGTTTGACAAACATTGTGCTAAGACTCTGAAAAGGTTTTATAGTGTACTTGATGTTAAACCCAGAGATAAAGAAATAGTTAGAGAAGAGCGTATTATTTACAAAATGGCCTTGTCAACTAGGAAAAGGGAGTTACAGAATGATGCCTGGAACAAACTTGATATGGCCGTTGCAACTAAAAACCATAAATTGTTCTGGGAAACTATAAATGGCCCATTTTTAAAGAATGAAACTATTCCCGAGGTCAGTTCCCACGTTAGTTGTCTTGCATGGATTGCACACTTTTCTGAGATTTTTAACTCTGATTTTGATTTTAATCCAGATGGGTCTATTTTATGTTTTAAATGGAAGAAAATGCAGTTGTTTTTAACATTAAATGAAGTGACAGATGCAATTAAAAACAGTAAGGGGGGTAAAGCACCTGGGCCCGATGGGATACCCATGGACTTCTATAAACATGAAATATCACTATGGGCCCCAATCCTGACTCGCTATTTTAATGCAGCGGTGGAAGGTAATTTACCAGTGACATGGGGCCAATCAATCATTATACCCCTCTACAAAAAAGGATCCAGGTCAGAGGCAAGGAATTATCGGCCAATCTCACTTCTGGACTCGACAGTTAAAATCCTTAGTCGAGCCCTATTAGTGAGACTGGAAGCCTGGGCCGAGGAGAATAACATCTTGTCCCCTGTGCAGTACGGGTTTCGTAGGGGAATAGGAACAATGGAGCAGTGCGTGAACCTGGAACTCATAGTCGGCAAGTATACCAAAGCTAAACCTGGTAATCTTTACCTATGCTTTGCTGACTTGAGTTCCGCGTTCGATCTGGTGGAACACGCATTGCTCTGGCCCACATTACTGGCAATGGGCGCCCCTACTGAAATTATCCATCTGCTCGCCCGCTTGTATAATAATCTAACAAGCAAAGTAAGGTTTGGAACAGATGGTGAGTGCACCCCTTTCTTTGATGTCAAGAGAGGCATCCGTCAAGGATGCGTACTCGCCCCCCTATTATTTTCCCTATTTATTAACCATGTTGATACAACTTTAAGAATGACCAATGCAGACGCACCAACTATAAAAGGTAACCCTATCCCAGTCCTTTTATACGCGGACGACGCGGTCCTCCTCTCTAGGACTCATAATGGACTGCAACATCTAATTAATCAATTCCACGTATTTATAGAAAACAGGAAATTGAAAATTAATAAAGGGAAGACGGTTACCATGGTGTGTGGTAAGAAACAAAGAAAACACAAGCCTTTTTTCTTAGAAGGGGGGAGATTAGAAACTGTTAATAGTTTCTGTTATCTAGGTATTACCTTCTCAGGAGACGGGAAATGGACTAATGAACAAAAAAAGTGTTCTTTTTAAAATGGCCAGGAATACTAACTGTATTTTTAGATTTGCTGCGAAACTAGGGGATCGCAGAATTCCTGAAATGCTGACCCTTTTTAACGCCAGATGCATTTCGTCAGCCATATATGGGGCTGGAGTTTGGGGGTACGATGCACAGAGTGCTAAAACTGTTCAGGGGAAGGAAAATGTGTTTTTAAAAAGATTAATCAGTGCCCCAGCTATGGCTCCAACGGAGTTATTACACAAGGAATTAGACCTGTATTATGTTAATGATCTAATTGCTCTCCGCCCTCTGTCCTTATGGCGTTCAATATGGGCAAAGGAGGAGACAAAGTTTACACAGGACGTAATAACTGATTGTATTAATCTTGATCATCGATCAAAAATTCCTTGGCTGAACCATATACATTATTGGTATAAAACATTGTATGGTCTGGACATTTTTAAAGATTTTAAAATGGATCCTATTTTATCAAAACGGGAGCTGAAGGCCTCTTTTTTGAAATATTCAGCAGAGACTAGAGTGGAAAAATATAATAAACAAAGTACATTCAATCTCTACCAACAATATAATATCAACGTTGGTTTCCAATGTTATCTTGTTAATATTCCCTCCCATCGATTTGTGTTAACCCGTCTCCGTTTAGGAATTGTGCATCATCTTGTGGCTTTCCCTGTGCCTAAACAACCTGGAACTTGTCTGTGCCCATGTGATGGCAAATCAAAACAGAGCGTGTGTCACTTTATGCTATCTTGCACTTTTTTTACTTCTTTTAGGAAATATTATTTGAAACCCATCTTTTTAAAATATGATACGCATCATTTACAAATAGCAATGAAACTAGTGTTTAATCTAGAGTCCCCAGATGTATGCTTTTATGTGGCCAGTTATATTTTAAAATGTATTTCTGCTAGAAAATCAATTATTACATGAACTTTACAAGCTGCTAAATGTATTATGCACTTTATAGCAGGATGTTGTTGACATCATGTATTATCATGCTAATTTGCACACATATGTTTGCGGAGTAATTGCTGCTATGGTATAATATCCATTGTTGGAATGATCCAGCACTTGCACTTTTGTCATAGTTATTCCTTGTGAATAGCCTGATCAGACGCTGTTATCTGCATATTGCACTTTAGGAAGGATGTTGCAGAATTCTCTTTAGAAATTGTCAATCTGTACATACATTAATACAGAGATGATACTTAGCACTTTAACTGCATATTTGCACATTATCAAAGGTCGTATAATTATTAATATTACAGTTAAATGTATTTTTCTAAATGACCTTATGATTTGTACTATTAATGTTGCTAAATGTCTATATTTTAAGCGCCATCCTGTTACATGTTCCTTCTTTTCTCCATTCAGTATTGTGTAAAATGTTGTGTTATTTTACAAACCGAATAAAGCATCTTTGAATTTGAATTTGATAGGGCGACTCCATGATATAGGCATCAAAGGCCACACCCTCCAGTGGATCTGTACATTTCAATAGACAAGCATGCATGCTTCAACCTCCTCATCCACACATACAAGCACTTCACAACACAGGCTCAGCAACTGGAACTGATGCATGCACTTCCACTACACATCCAGGCACTTCCGTTCCGCCGGATTCTCACTAACACATCCGACACACACAAAAAAGATCAGAAGGATGTGCTTTCTCATGCATATCTAGTAAAGCCTCTAATGACTTCCCAGAATACTTCAAAGCCTCCTCCTCCTCCCTTCTCGAATTCCACAGCAAGCTGAAACCCTGGCTCTTAATTAAGCCCTCCCAAGCGCAGCCTCACACAACTGGTACTGCAGCAGGAAAAAGAGTTTTAGCATACTGTAAGAATAAAGGTAATGCAATATAACAGAAAGAGATCAAGAGACCGATTGTTGAGACTTTCAGAAGAAAGTGATGTTGATTTGAAAGAAGAAACTGTGTTTGAGAATTCATAAAATCCTAGTAGTTTTAGATTGGACAGCACAAGTAGGAAGTGTGTGTATGATTGAAATGAAGTATGTATTCTTAGAATGATAGACTCAGTGGTGTAATGCAAAATGATAGGGCTTTTTGCAGAACTTGATGTGGGTGCCCTGGAGTCTCCCATACAGACAAATATTCATTGATTGGGGGCTCAATAGGGCCACCTCCAAGGGTTGAAGGTCCCCATAAAGTGTTGAGGGGCCACCTGCGTTACACCCCTGCCATTCATCTTCGCTGGCTCTCTTTGCCAGCAATATATACAGTTTCTACTAGTTGGAGCAGATTGTCTTTCCTGATCTTTTAACTATTTCATATTCTATGTTCCTGTACGCATTCAAAAGGGCTGATACAGCTTCCTCCAAAAGAAGGAACTGTGGGGGACCCCTCACAGCGTAGGAGCTTTGGGGGCTTCCATTGTGCCCTTGGATAGACCAGCTACGGTTGGAAATAGTGTGTGGCTATGATTATGTTATAGACAGAGTTTACATCCTAGGTAGTGTTGGTATTGTGTTTAAAGGCATTCATCATATCTGTGAAAGAGGAGCTCATTTTTTTCTACCACGAGATTGTAAGTGTTCTTGTTACTCACATCTCGCTACTCTCAGCTGTGGAGGGTGATTAACACACACACAATTAACATGCTAATTGAGTGTGTACTTTGCAACCTTTTGGAGCATGCTCATTTGTTTGATACTTGATTTATTCCTTCATTTTAGTGTTTAATACTGACTTTGCCAATATGGCTCTCCGACATCTGCAGCCACTGCAGCACAGGGAGACCCCACACACACTTCATTCACCCTCACTACACTTAAGACCTACGAATTTCTGTAAGATATAGGAGTCACAGATGCCCCTGCCCATATTCAACAGAAAGGCTCATAATGTTCTGTATTTCCACTGCACTCTGATGCATATCTGCGCATAGTTAAGAAAATATAATTCTGAAAAACTCACAGTAATCCTGTGACATAATTATTGTTGTATTTACCGCAAAGCACATATGAAATTGTTGCACAAAGCCAGCCACAGCTGTTGAAATACCTACACTATATGGACTATGGGGCATATTAGCAAGAACCTCATTAAAATTATCGGTGTTTTAGCGGCAGGAAACTGCAGCTAAAACGGCGATATTGGGCTTGCTAATATGCGTTATAGAATTCCAATAGAAGCCCAGGTTAGATGTGCAGGATATCTTAACTGGGCTTCTATTGGAATTCTATAACGCATATTAGCAACCCATTATCGCTGTTTTAGCGGCAGTTTCCTGCCACTAATACGCCGATAATTTTAACGAGGTTCTTGCTAATATGTCCCACAGTATTTGCAGAATACACACACTAAGAAATAAAGGGGCATATTATCAAGAAGGGAGTTAAAAGTATCGCCAATTAAGCGGCAGGAAACTACCGCTAAAACAGCGATAATGGGCTTGATAATATGCCTTTGAGAATTCCAATAGAAGCCCATGTTCACACAAGAACATGGGCTTCTATGGGAATTCAAAATGGCATATTATCAAGCCCATTATCGCCGCTTTAGAGGCAGTTTTCTGCTGCTAAAGCGGCGATAATTTTAACGTCGTTTCTTGATAATATACCCCATATTGTGCAGTGTGATAGGCATTATCATGTAGAAAACTACCTTTTAGGAGTAAAATAGGAGTTTGAGAAATAAAACACATACTGAGACACTGCAATTAAGGAAAAAGAGTGAGGGTCAGATATTTAAAAAAGACTGGGAATGGTGGTAGAGAGATGCACACAGTTAAGAGAATGATACAGGAAGCACACCGAGAACATAGGGCCATATTATCAAGAACGGGCGAAAACATTTTCGCCGCTTTTGCGGTAGGTAACTGCCGCTAAAGCTGCGATAATGTTACGCCCGTTCTTCATAATATGGCCCATAGTGTATTCTGGACTGCAGAGGTGATGATGGGCTACAGATTTGTGATGGGAATACAGACTGTGGAAGAGGAAAAAGAGTTGAAGATAGGACATTAGATAAGGATGAATAACTATATCTAGTGATGGAGGTGCGTGCAGGATTCTTAGACATCAAATAGCAAACAAGTACTTCAGTTTTTTTTTCAGGATCGCAAAATAATGCATTGTGTTTTTTTATCTGAATTGCGTATTCATTAAATGTTTTTGTTTTTTTGTTGCTTTTAAAGATAACATAACTTTTTTTTATATAAAAAATTAATTTTATAATATGCTTTGATGCAATGCTAAGTCTCCTCCTTTCTGTGAATACTTGCATGGCATATTTTTTTTCCCTATTACCAACATTGCAACACATTTTAAGACTAGAAAATAATAAATTAATGTTCTGTCACTAAAATGGATATTTAAAGAACAGAGTTGAACACATATTATTAGACCTGAAAACAATACCACATCTTACACACATATAAAGCAGCGACCAACATACCGTGGCCACTTGTGAGAAGATCACTGACTTGAGAGTGCATGTAGCCTTGGTCTCCATTGGGCATATTTACAAGGGCTTTAGCTCTGCTTTTATGGCTTAAATTGCCCAAAAAGCGGAGATAAAACCAGCACCCTATTTACAAGAGTGTGCTAACATGCATTATCGCATGTTAGCACCCTCTTTCCCAACGCCTCCCTTTGTATCTCCAATGAGATACAAAGTGGGCATTACTGGGCGTACCCCGGATGGACAACCTTCCAAATATCGCTGATGTTTACATTGCGATATTTACAAGGCAGCCCACATGATTTTAGCACACGTTAGATTTTGCCGCCAAAATGTAGGCAGCCCACATGATTTTAGCACACGTTAGATTTTGGCGCCAAAATGTAACGTCTGCTAAAATCCTGACTTAGCCATCCCTAACATAGGGGGTGGATTATGCTGATACGACCCTGTGGGTCGTATCAGCAAGGTTATCGCCATTTTGCAGGGAATATTGCTGAGATACCAGCGATGTTCCCTGCAAAAGGGCGATAACCTCGCTATCTCTGGAATTTTTATCGCCCTGGAGTAACGCGTTGTTAATAACGCGATAAATTCCAGAGATAGCCTGCGATAATATAAGTATCGCTAAGCACGGCCAGCGATGATTATTGCTGGCCGTTGTTAATATGCCCCCACATCGCTAACACAACAGTGCCACTATACCACATGGATCTGCTACAGACTATTAAAAATAAGTACAAGTTCGTAGAAATGCAACACTTTTCAAAAGGTATATTTATTTCATTTTTAGCATTTAATTTCGAAAGGAAAAAACATATTTTATTCAAAAAGATGTTACATCATACTGCTGGATCATCAACCACTCACACCCTGCGCAATATTGTACTACCCAAACGTCTTCTGCTTAAAAAGGTCTTAGTCCACAGGTGAGCATCACTAGCTGCCTGTACTCACTGACGTTTTCCTAAATGGAAAACTGTTTTTCTTTATAAAGCAGTGTTTAAAGAACTAAGGCTGATTAAAAAACAAGGTTTTGTTTTAGAAAGGAATAACAGGATGGTGGTCTGCTGTTTCATGCAGGCAACCATCCTGAGACTGTAGCCAATCATAAGGGGCCAGATATATCATAGGGTTTGCCCATTGTGTGTCTATGGGGAAATGGGTTGATACATATGGCCCAAGGAGTTGCAAATTAATTAGACAGGATGTTCTGCCACTACATTCTATTCTGCAATTTGGGAACAGACTTATTTGTACATATGTCAATTTTCAAATCAAATTGCATTTGCAAAACCTCAAAGAATAATTTGCAACCACTTTTTGTAAATGTATCTTTGTACTTCAGGTCCCTCTAAGCACTTATCCTCCTTTAAATGAAACTTCAAAAGAGAGAACGAGAGCCAGTAAAAGTGAACAGAGAATGCAGAAATTGATCCAAGTCATTCAAAAAACACCCATCAACATTTTAAGTAGCTAATGGCAGCGCTCCCTCCCCAGTGTGTCTGTCGGCCATTGGCCAATGCTGCAGAGGGTTGAAAAGGACCCTCTGGTGCAAGCGCCAGAGAGATTCCGTTTAAGATTTTTGAACTCTGGCTCCTAGAGAAGAGCTTCCCCAGCAGCCTGAGTTTAAAATATATATATATATATATATATATATATATATATATATATATATATATATATATATATATATATATATATATATATATATATATATATATATATATATATATATATATATATATATATATATATATGAACAGGAAACTCCCTCCAACAAGGAAAGAAGCAGAAGCCCAGAGGAGAAACTTGAAGAAGAGGCTTTATTTTCTCAGTGCAAATCCAGTGGCGGCGAATGCATTTCGGCTTCCGCCTTCCTCAGCGCCCATCACCAGAGTAACAGCCACGGTGAGAGTGTGTGTCCTGCCTCCTATGATGCTGTGAGCACGGGTCCGCTCCTCCCCCTTGCAAATGGAGCTCACCTGTTGCAGCTCATGTAAGTACTCCGAATTACAACTCCCAGAAAGCCCAGGTATGTCAGCAAACTGGGTTAGAGGAAATTGGGGGAGAGAGTAGATTGATGTTGCCCTCTGTCACGGGACCCACAAGGAGCAAGACGCGATGAAACACCAGTCTGTTCTAAGATCATGCAGCCCCTCCTCAAGTCTTCTCGTACCACCACAGCCTCTGCCACCAAAAAGTCCAAAATGCGGGGGCTATATGCACAATGCAGATTGCCACAGGGAGAGGTAAGTGCCTCAACGCGTCTGTCCTCATGAAAGCAGGGGCGGGTCCGGATCCATTCCATTCCTGGAAGAACAAAGTGAGCCGTGAGGCGTGCCAGTTGACAGTCCAGACCCTCGACGTGACAGGGGCTTCTGTAACACGCTGCTGGCAAGCGCGAAAATGTGAACAGGAAACTCCCTCCAACAAGGAAAGAAGCAGAAGCCCAGAGGAGAAGCTTGAAGAAGAGGCTTTATTTTCTCAGTGCAAATCCAGTGGCGGCGAATGCATTTCGGCTTCCGCCTTCCTCAGCGCCCATCACCAGAATAACAGCCACGGTGAGAGTGTGTGTCCTGCCTCCTATGATGCTGTGAGCACGGGTCCGCTCCTCCCCCTTGCAAATGGAGCTCACCTGTTGCAGCTCGTGTAAGTACTCCGAACTACAACTCCCAGAAAGCCCAGGTATGTCAGCAAACCGGGTTGGTGGAAATTGGGGGAGAGAGTAGATTGATGTTGCCCTCTGTCACGGGACCCACAAGGAGCAAGACGCGATGAAACACCAGTCTGTTCTAAGATCATGCAGCCCCTACTCAAGTCTCCTCGTACCACCACAGCCTCTGCCACCAGGGCTGAAAAGGACCCTCTGGTGCAAGCGCCAGAGAGATTCTGTTTAAGATTTTTGAACTCTGGCTCCTAGAGAAGAGCTTCCCCAGCAGCCTGAGTTTAAAATATATATATTTAGCGCACTACAGGATACCCCCGCCACGTTCCTGGGTCCAGATCACAACTGGCATGCCTCACGGCTTCTCTGGTGGTTCGGTTACGAGCACTTTCTGGTACCCGCCCTGGCCAAAGGAGAAAGGGAGCAGCTGAGGTATCTTACCTCTCTTGGGCTGATTGCTGTCCACGTCGCGCCCCTGCACACTGATTCCTGACGCTAGTGGCTGTGGCGGCAACGGGGACTCGAGGAGGGTCTTGTTATTTGGAGACTCTGTGGGGTGACACATCGAGCCTGCTAGCCCACAGGGTGGCCGCCATAGAGGACAATCAACCCATCCCCGCAATTTTCACCTACCTTCACTGCGGAAACACTGCATTGTGGGTGTTGCAGTCCCAGGATGATGTCAGACTGCAGCAGGTGAGCACGATTGCAAATGGGGGAGGAGCGCCACACATGTGACATGCTTTTAAGGCAGCAGGAAACATCTTGGTGATGATGCACGAGTCTGGTGTTGGGCGCTGAAGAAGGGAACGCCCGAAATGCATTCACCGCCATTGGACTTTGAGCTTTGAATAATAAAGTCCCTCCAACCTTTCCCCTGGGTTCCTGCTCTTTTCTTTGAAGGGAGACGCCTGTCAGACATTTCCGCGCTGGCCAGCAGCGCACTACAGGATACCCCCGCCACGTTCCTGGGTCCAGATTACAACTGGCATGCCTCACGGCTTCTCTGGTGGTTCGGTTACGAGCACTTTCTGGTACCCGCCCCTGGCCAAAGGAGAAAGGGAGCAGCTGAGGTATCATACCTCTCTTGGGCTGATTGCTGTCCACGTCGCGCCCCTGCACACTGATTCCTGATGCTAGTGGCTGTGGCGGCAACGGGGACTCGAGGAGGGTCTTGTTATTTGGAGACTCTGTGGGGTGACACATCGAGCCTGCTAGCCCACAGGGTGGCCGCCATAGAGGAAAATCAACCCATCCCCGCAATTTTCACCTACCTTTACTGCGGATACACTGCATTGTGGGTGTTGCAGTCCCAGGATGATGTCGGACTGCAGCAGGTGAGCACGATTGCAAATGGGGGAGAAGCGGCACACACGTGACATGCTTTTAAGGCAGCAGGAAACATCTTGGTGATGATGCACGAGTCTGGTGTTGGGCGCTGAAGAAGGGAACGCCCGAAATGCATTCGCCGCCATTGGACTTTGAGCTTTGAATAATAAAGTCCCTCCAACCTTTCCCCTGGGTTCCTGCTCTTTTCTTTGAAGGGAGACGCCTGTCAGACATTTCCGCGCTGGCCAGCAGCGCACTACAGGATACCCCCGCCACGTTCCTGGGTCCAGATTACAACAGGCATGCCTCACGGCTTCTCTGGTGGTTCGGTTATGAGCACTTTCTGGTACCCGCCCTGGCCAAAGGAGAAAGGGAGCAGCTGACGTATCTTACCTCTCTTGGGCTGATTGCTGTCCGCGTCGCGCTCCTGCACACTGATTCCTGACGCTAGTGGCTGTGGCGGCAACGGGGACTCGAGGAGGGTCTTGTTATTTGGAGACTCTGTGGGGTGACACATCGAGCCTGCTAGCCCACAGGGTGGCCGCCATAGAGGACAATCAACCCATCCCCGCAATTTTCACCGACCTTCACTGCGGATACACTGCATTGTGGGTGTTGCAGTCCCAGGATGATGTCGGACTGCAGAAGGTGAGCACGATTGCAAATGGGGGAGAAGCGGCACACACGTGACATGCTTTTAAGGCAGCAGGAAACATCTTGGTGATGATGCACGAGTCTGGTGTTGGGCGCTGAAGAAGGGAACGCCCGAAATGCATTCGCCGCCATTGGACTTTGAGCTTTGAATAATAAAGTCCCTCCAACCTTTCCCCTGGGTTCCTGCTCTTTTCTTTGAAGGGAGACGCCTGTCAGACATTTCCGCGCTGGCCAGCAGCGCACTACAGGATACCCCCGCCACGTTCCTGGGTCCAGATTACAACAGGCATGCCTCACGGCTTCTCTGGTGGTTCGGTTATGAGCACTTTCTGGTACCCGCCCTGGCCAAAGGAGAAAGGGAGCAGCTGAGGTATCTTACCTCTCTTGGGCTGATTGCTGTCCGCGTCGCGCTCCTGCACACTGATTCCTGACGCTAGTGGCTGTGGCGGCAACGGGGACTCGAGGAGGGTCTTGTTATTTGGAGACTCTGTGGGGTGACACATCGAGCCTGCTAGCCCACAGGGTGGCCGCCATAGAGGACAATCAACCCATCCCCGCAATTTTCACCGACCTTCACTGCGGATACACTGCATTTTGGGTGTTGCAGTCCCAGGATGATGTCGGACTGCAGCAGGTGAGCACGATTGCAAATGGGGGAGGAGCGGCACACACGTGACATGCTTTTAAGGCAGCAGGAAACATCTTGGTGATGATGCACGAGTCTGGTGTTGGGCGCTGAAGAAGGGAACGCCCGAAATGCATTCGCCGCCATTGGACTTTGAGCTTTGAATAATAAAGTCCCTCCAACCTTTCCCCTGGGTTCCTGTTCTTTTCTTTGAAGGGAGACGCCTGTCAGACATTTCCGCGCTGGCCAGCAGCGCACTACAGGATACCCCCGCCACGTTCCTAGGTCCAGATTACAACTGGCATGCCTCACGGCTTCTCTGGTGGTTCGGTTACGAGCACTTTCTGGTACCCGCCCTGGCCAAAGGAGAAAGGGAGCAGCTGAGGTATCTTAACTCTCTTGGGCTGATTGCTGTCCGCGTCGCGCCCCTGCACACTGATTCCTGATGCTAGTGGCTGTGGTGGCAACAGGGACTCGAGGAGGGTCTTGTTATTTGGAGACTCTGTGGGGTGACACATCGAGCCTGCTAGCCCACAGGGTGGCCGCCATAGAGGACAATCAACCCATCCCCGCAATTTTCACCTACCTTCACTGCGGATACACTGCATTGTGGGTGTTGCAGTCCCAGCTGTCTAGGCTACAGATTGTCCAGAACCAGGCTGCTAGGCTGGCCTTTAAAATCCCCAGATGGCAGTCGGCCAAACCCCTTTTACGTCAACTCCACTGGCTACCAGTCAGTGAAAGAATAGTCTTCAAGGTCCACTGCCTGGTATTCAAGGCTCTTACTGGTCCCTCTCCTGCTTTTCTTAAATCCCTCATCACTCCTTACTGTCCCTCTCGCACTCTGAGGTCCACCCACCTTCGGCTCTTAGTTGTCCCCCGCTTCAAACTCACCAGATCTGGGGGTCGCAGTTTCTCTTGTCTGGTTCCTAAGCTCTGGAACTCCCTCCCACTTTCACTTAAGTCCTCCTGCTCCCTTCTTTCTTTCAGGAAATCCCTAAAAACACTACTCTTTTCCCATCTGCACTAATTCTTCTTCTTCAACCTTAGGATCCGATTAGCGCCAGGAAACGTACGGTGACAGTGCGCTCAAGAAATACTATATAACATAACATAACATAACAGGATGATGTCGGACTGCAGCAGGTGAGCACGATTGCAAATGGGGGAGGAGCGGCACACACGTGACATGCTTTTAAGGCAGCAGGAAACATCTTGGTGATGATGCACGAGTCTGGTGTTGGGCGCTGAAGAAGGGAACGCCCGAAATGCATTCGCCGCCATTGGACTTTGAGCTTTGAATAATAAAGTCCCTCCAACCTTTCCCCTGGGTTCCTGCTCTTTTCTTTGAAGGGAGACACCTGTCAGACGTTTCCGCGCTGGCCAGCAGCACTCTACAGGATACCCCTGCCACGTTCCTGGGTCCAGATTACAACTGGCATGCCTCACGGCTTCTCTGGTGGTTCGGTTACGAGCACTTTCTGGTACCCGCCCTGGCCAAAGGAGAAAGGGAGCAGCTGAGGTATCTTACCTCTCTTGGGCTGATTGCTGTCCGCGTCGCGCCCCTGCACACTGATTCCTGACGCTAGTGGCTGTGGCGGCAACGGGGACTCGAGGAGGGTCTTGTTATTTGGAGACTCTGTGGGGTGACACGTCGAGCCTGCTAGCCCACAGGGTGGCCGCCATAGAGGACAATCAACCCATCCCCGCAATTTTCACCTACCTTCACTGCGGATACACTGCATTGTGGGTGTTGCAGTCCCAGGATGATGTCGGACTGCAGCAGGTGAGCACGATTGCAAATGGGGGAGGAGCGGCACACATGTGACATGCTTTTAAGGCAGCAGGAAACATCTTGGTGATGATGCACGAGTCTGGTGTTGGGCGCTGAAGAAGGGAACGCCCGAAATGCATTGGCCGCCATTGGACTTTGAGCTTTGAATAATAAAGTCCCTCCAACCTTTCCCCTGGGTTCCTGCTCTTTTCTTTGAAGGGAGACGCCTGTCATATATATATATATATTCACAGAAAAAACCATAGGTTATAGACCATATATAGTTAGGAATTAGCATTTACAAAACCTTGAAAATTCACTGAAAAAACCATAGGTTATAGACCATATATAGTTAGGAATTAGCATTTAGAAAACCTTATTTTACTCATACAAAACCATTGAAATTCCATATATAGTTAGTTGCACTAACTATATATCGCGCACCCGCAATCCACTGCTGATGATGTCACATATTACATCATTCATGACATGGTCAGTGACATCACTGATGACATCACTGATGACAACATCCAGTGATTATGTGTTTCTGTAAAGTTTAAATATGTTTTACATATTGAAGAATGAGTGGATGTATAAGTGTCTGAATGAAGGTTTTAGTAGGTGCGTGATTGACTGTATGAGTGAGTGATTAAATGCGTCTTACTGAATGCACGGGTTAGTGACTAAACTGTCTTAATTTGTGCATCATTATGTCTGTTGTGATGTAAACTGCTGCATGTGTTGATCATTAGCTATACGAGAGGCTATATGTGTTATTAATTGGTTGCCCAAGTATTTCTATGGGAGATTGAGTTTGTGTGGGGGTGGCTGGAAGGTGTGTGACTCTGTGCATAGATGTGTGAGCAGTTTATTCACTAGGTGTATGAGTTCAAGAGTGCATGTGGAAACAGCTACATGGGCAGTTGACTGTGTGCATGAGTGTATTGATGAGTGAATGGATATCTCAATGCTACATGTCATAGTAAGTACATATGTAAAACACAGTACATGTGAGAGTTGGCATATATAAATAACTGTGCATGAGAGCCACTGAGTGAGTGGTTGTATCGATCATTGTGAACTTGTATCAGGGATTGTATAAGAGAGTAAATATGTGTTAGTATATGTTTCAATAAGTAAGGTGTGTATAACTGTATAGTTGAAGAAATGGAGGTGAGATTGTTTCTTTGCATGACTGACTGGGTGTGTGAGTAACTCCATGGATGAGTGGCAGTGTGTGAGTGTCTGTATACACTGAGTGTATCTAAGGTTATATTAGAGTCTGAAGAAGTTTATCGTATTAGCACAAGAATGATGCCAAATGAGACGTCATCAGTGATGTCATCAGTGATGTCATTTGAGATGTCATCAGTGATGTCATCAGTGATGTCACTGACCATGTCATGAATGATGTAATATGTGACATCATCAGCAGTGGATTGCGGGTGCGCGATATATAGTTAGTGCAACTAACTATATATGGAATTTCAATGGTTTTGTGTGAGTAAAATAAGGTTTTCTAAATGCTAATTCCTAACTATATATGGTCTATAACCTATGGTTTTTTCAGTGAATTTTCAAGGTTTTGTAAATGCTAATTCCTAACTATATATGGTCTATAACCTATGGTTTTTTCTGTGAATTTCATTGGTTTTTTAACAGCTAATATCTGTAGCTGTAAAATGTATTCTTCTTTAAATCCAAAAATATATTTTATATGTTTATGAATAATTTTTTTTTTAAATATTTTTTTTTTTCGTTCCCGCTTCGCGAATCGGGAAGCTTCCCGTTAGCTGACCTTGATGCCGCGAAATAGACCGCGAGCCGGTAAACGTTTCTTTACCGCAAGTGCCGCGTTAGAAAACAACATCGTGACGCCTCCCGTCCGCATGACGTTTCACGTTGTCGCGTGATACGTCATATGACGTGCTACGTTAGCGAACTGGTACGCGAAGCGAGTCGCAAAGCGCAGGTTTCTGGAAGCAAACCGGGAGGCCCTGCAAAGCGCTTAACGTAAACACAGCAAGTCATGTGACTTGGTAATAACACTTTTCATTGGTTCATTTCACTTTTGGTTTCCTAATGATGTAAGACTAGGTCATATAATCTAAAATGAACACTTTTGATTGGTTGAGAACTCTTGTTTTTCCCAAATGATGAAAATCCCTCCTTCTTTCCTCACTCTGACTTTCATCATTGTGAGAGAAAGACCCTTTGTGATCACTGAGCAATGGCTTCTTTAGTAGCTTCAGCTGGTGCTTCCCCACCACCTCCACCACATCCAAGGAAGAGTGGACCACCTGCTCAAGTTCTAATTCAACAAGAAGAAGAAGAAGAGGAACAGGAGGACGAGCACGAAGAGAGGCAGTTTTTGCCTGAGCAGCCCAGGACGTCTCACCGGAAAGAAAACTTCATTTGGCAATTTTTTAAAATTCCCAAAGGTCAGAAAAAAGTAAATGCAAGATACGTAACTTGCCTTATATGTCAAGATAGACTGTCCAGAGGGACCGACAAAAAATACAGTTTCGGAAACTACACAATGCATCGCCATATGACTAGGTGGCATCCTAACAACTACAGTGCTGCACAGTTTCGGAACGACCTAGATAATCTCCCTATTATGGCCAGAAGATCTGTTGTACCGGAAGTAACGGGACCAGAGGGCAGGGAGATGGTGCCAAATATACAAATGAGATTTGGTGATGTAAAACACATCTGCGCATTTTGCGATGGATTCATTTCCTACGGAGAAAAAAGCATCACTCTGATCAACAGAGCTATTGACTATCATATGCAAGTTTGTCCGAAACGCCCAAAATAATAAATACTTCTTTTTTTTGTTTTGTTGCTCCTGTTGAGCCCTTTACAATGAATCGTTTTCATTGCCCCCTCCAAGAAAAACCCAAAAAAATATAAAACTGTTCCGAAAAATTCAAAAACAGTAAAAAAATGTTCAGAAAAATAAAAAAAAAAGTTCTTTTCAGAACTACCTCCCCGTTATTAAAAAATTGGTACAATATTTGGAATTGTGCCAACCTCTATTTCTCTTAGTTCGCTTCCTAGTTCGCTCGCTGGTACGCGAACCGGAAGCGAACCAAAAACAGTAAGTATAAGGGAAGGAAACAGACACTTATGTTAAAAGAAACACAGCTATAAGGGAGTAAACTAGAGATACCATTACCCGTAATCCACTGCTGATGATGTCACATATTACATCATTCATGACATGCTCAGTGACATCATCAGCAGAGGATTGCGGGTTTTTTGGCAACATGCCTTATCCACGGTTTAATAACGCTGCCTTTTGCTTTATATAAGTTTTCAAATTGTATGAAATATATACCAATAGGTCGTTATGAACCTTTAGGTAGTGCTTTTCTTCATGAGGTCTGGTCGCTTCCATACACATACAGATGTTTCAAAGATGATCAAGAAGTTTATCTGAATGGAGAGGAATGCACTGAGACGCCAGATCATTCACTAATGTGTAGGCACATACAGTTACACGGTTCATGCAACAAACACCGACCAAATATGGCTTGCGTGTTGCAAGGCACGCCAGTTCCTGCTATCATCCCCACGTTCAAGTTGTTGGAAAATGGTAGTTATTTGATGCTCAATAATGAAGATTGTTCTGAGTTAATTAAAAGTATTCCTTTTATCGTAACAGTAAGTGAACGGGTTATTTGCTGCAGAAATGTTCTATTTCCTCCCACACATGAACATAGGGAGTTTTCAATCTGGCCACAAATACCAACCTTGGGACACGTTTCAACGGCATGGCAAGAATAAGAGCTCTTTTGTCTCAGAGAGAGGTGGCCTTGAGTTCGGCCCGTGAAACTTTCGTACTTCACATAGCGAACACCCATACAGAGGTGCACACCCTTTTCAATTAAGATTTGCCTTTCAATTTCAGCAACATGTTTCCAACTATCTTTAACGCATCCTCCACAAAGTCCCTGGCACACTTTTTTAAAGTTGTTACCAGTGGTCTCGTGACTTCATTTGAGAAAATCTTTGGAGTCATCCCTGCTTCCTTTCATTGTATTTTCTGCACTCTGGTTCGTAGATTGGCATTTTTACTTGCATTACCAGCTGACGCTCTTGTGCTTTTTTACATTTTTAAATATGGATGTCCCTCCTATGCAACCTCCGACCCTGCAGCTGCTGACACTGTTCCGCAATCGCATGCTAGAATATTATGGCACAATGCCGTTGGCGATATTAAGCACGGCATATGGATTATCTTTTCGGTTCTCCTACTTCACCTGTGTCCAGCCTGTATTTCACTGCCTGACCTGTGATTTCGATTGGGCCATTGATTTGTGTCTCTGCGGACCGGTTTCTCCTGACGTCGACTTTAATCAGCTGATGACTCCTATCATTACTCACGAGTTGGTTTGTCCTGGCGAAAGGATTATGGCTGTGGCATTGATGCATGGACTACTTGGTCCCTGGAATTTACTGGCGGCAGCACAGTCTTTCTTGGAACAGAGCTTTCTTGAAAACCCACCGAGCTGTCCTCTGATGGTGATAGAGGATCAGGTGCTGGGAGAGCACGTATGTTCTTTTCCGCTTTTAAATTGGATGGCTGAACTGTTTTCGGATGAAGACGGTGACTTCCTATTGGAGGCTGTTGCAGCTTATTTTGCATACACAGTTATGTCATAGACCTTTTTCATGTTTGATATGCTGAGTACTAGCATTTCATTGACAATTCATTGACTTATTTGTCAAGTTTTTATTATTTACCTTGCCTATTGGCTTAAGACTCGATAAAGTACTTGGCTGTTTTATTTTTCTTTAGCATTAAATTTTCCTAGTTTTTAATGCTTTACCTTGCGGACCGTCCACATATAAACTTGCAATCTGCTCTCATGAGATGGCACTTCTATTATCTTATTCAGTTCGTTTCCGGATCATGAGGAGGTGTCATCTAGGTCCTGGATATCTTTATACCGTGTTAAGTTAGCATGGGCTCATTACCGGTTTAAACGCCATTTTTCCTTTTTTGCAACTTCTGCACACGACACTTAGTTGTTGCTTTAGCTTTCCACCTAGTAGTTCATCGTGGTTTACATGAGAATAATATGTTATTGGTCTACTATCTGCTTTACTTGTTAAACTATATCTGTACAGCGAGTGCTAAAGTTTCAAGAACAACACGATACAGAATTGTTATGAGGTCTGATCTCCACGACTTCATACTCATAACATAAGTGCAACTTCTGCCAATTCTGGGCATGAGGCGGGTTTTATATTGCTTTGCCGAACACACATACACAACAGTTGATGCGGTTCACATGAAGAGAGAGCTGGTGTATGCTGATGTGATTCCTTCAAATCTAAGACACTAAAGTATGGGCACGCCCTAAACCAACACAAAGAGACCTTCTTAGCAAATAATATAATATGTGTATTAGGGAGGGTGAGATATAAGCAGCCGCGGGCCGTGGAGGGAGTTACGATGGGGCAGGGAGGCGGGGAGGGGGAGAAGCAGGGTGGAGCCCTCTCTACCTTGCCCCTCCCCCTCCCCGCCTCCCTGCCCCACCGTAACTCCCTCCACGGCCCGCGGCTGCTTATAAGTGTTGCTAACTCTTATTCATTTACAGCATGTTAACATACTGTCACCATTCGCTTTTTATGTACTAGTAACTATGCTGGTAATTTTGCTACTGATAATATGTGTACTTGTATTCTCCACCCTGCTTCTCCCCCTCCCCGCCTCCCTGCCTCACCGTAACTCCCTCCACGGCCCGCGGCTGCTTATAAGTGTTGCTAACTCTTATTCATTTACAGCATGTTAACATACTATCACCATTCACTTTTTATGTACTAGTAACTATGCTGGTAATTTTGCTACTGATAATATGTGTACTTTTATTATCTAAGGTACTACGCCTGAGAAGACGGCATTAGTAAATAAACATTTCAAATACACATCTGTTCTTCTTAACTCCATGTTCTGGTTTCTAAGAAATCTATAACGACCGACTGTTCATGAGTTCCACGTATCCTGAGGTACTATAAGTTCATATTCTGGATTGTCTAAACATTGAGAGTTTGTTATATCCAATGTGACACTGTACCTAGCTTGCTAAGGAGTTTTTGATTACTAACGTGAGTTTTGGGACACCCTAATTCGCCGAGGTTCCAATCCTCTGTACACAGTTCTGTGTGAGAACAGAAACCCTGCGACAGGGGCACCCCCGACCCTTGCTGGAGCTTCATCACACTTGCGATACAACTCCAGCAATGCATTCGCCGAGGTTCCAATCCTCTGTCCACAGTTCTGTGTGAGAACAGAAACCCTGCGACAGGGGCACCCCCGACCCTTGCTGGAGCTTCATCACACTTGCGATACAACTCCAGCAATGCGCCACCTTTACGGCACAGATACATCACGCATCTGTGCTGTTTTTGCCCCATGATGCGCCGCATTGTAAATGCAGCACACCATAGGTGACGGAACAGCGGCACAAAATGACTAACACATCCCTGGTGATGCGCCAGTCATCATAAATGTATCCCTATGCTTCTTATCTTGTTAGAGATGAACCGCCATATGTATCATCAAAGTTATTTGCATTTCCTAAATAGCGAACTTTAAGGAATAAATAGCGATTCTTTACCATTCCTAGTTTGCGATGAGCTATTTGCTAATTAGCCGAATGTAGCCCAATGAAGCCCAATGTAGCCCAATGTAGCCCAAAGATGGCCGCCAGACACACAAAAAAACAAATGTAGCTCAAATATCAGCCAGATGTAGCCCAACTATAGCCCAGTGACAGAATGACCAATCAGCTTCGCAAACCTCCGTTACGCGAAGCGGAGCGCTGTTACAGATATATATCTTTTTTTGAACGTTAATTTCTCAAAATCCACTGGAGCACATATATTGAGACCTAGCAAAGGCACATCGGGCTACCAGTCCCTAATATTTTGCCAAGTTTCGTGCAAATCCATTCAGCCGTTCAATTATTATTATTATTTTTTTTTTTTGCCCCGCGGGGCCCTTTTAAAACCTCCACATCAAACCTAGGGGGTCAGCGAGGATCTACTATGCCCCCTTATAGTTATTTCCCCCTTTGTTTTGACCTCCTCTTGTCTCTCGATCCTACCGAGAGACAAGATGGCGGCCGCTACGGACTGTTTGGAATGTTGACAGACGCCGGAGAACCAATCAGCTTCGCTTCACAAAGCTCCGTTGCGCGAAAAGTCCGCGAACCAGTGCGCTGCCCGGTCCGCTGTTACAGATATATATCTTTTTTTAAACGTTAATTTCTCAAAATCCACTGGAGCACATATATTGAGACCTACAAAAGGCACATCGGGCTACCAGTCCCTACAATTTTGCCAAGTTTCGTGCAAATCCATTCAGCCGTTCGGGCTAAAAGTGAGGCCAACCGCCCTATGGAAAACTCAATGTTAAAAACACGTTTTGGGACCCCCCTTTTTTCTCGGCCCCCACTAGACGAACCCCCCCCAAATTTTCAAGGGCTGCTCAGAAACAAAATGTGCCATTTTCCTGAAAATTTCAGCCAATTCCGTCCACAAACGCCAAAGTTATTAGACATAGAATTTTCAAAAAACCCATAGAGAAAAAATCCTAACTATATATACCTACTGGCGACCGCCAGTAGGTATATATAGTTAATATATATATATATATATATATTACCTACTGGCGGTCGCCAGTAGGTATATATAGTTAGGATTTTTTCTCTATGGGTTTTTTGAAAATTCTATGTCTAATAACTTTGGCGTTTGTGGACGGAATTGGCTGAAATTTTCAGGAAAATGGCACATTTTGTTTCTGAGCAGCCCCTGAAAATTGGGGGGGGGGTTCGTCCAGGGGGGGTTGAGAAAAAAGGGGGGTCCCAAAACGTGTTTTTAACATTGAGTTTTCCATAGGGAGGTTGGCCTCACTTTTAGCCCGAACGGCTGAATGGATTTGCACGAAACTTGGAAAAATTGTAGGGACTGGTAGCCCGATGTGCCTTTTGTAGGTCTCAATATATGTGCTCCAGTGGATTTTGAGAAATTAACGTTTAAAAAAAGATATATATCTGTAACAGCGGACCGGGCAGCGCTCCAGTTCGCGTACTTTTCGCGCAACGGAGCTTTGTGAAGCGAAGCTGATTGGTTCTCCGGCGTCTGTCAACATTCCAAACAGTCCGTAGCGGCCGCCATCTTGTCTCTCGGTAGGATCGAGAGACAAGAGGAGGCCAAAGCGAAGGGGCAAATGACCATAAGGGGGCATAGTAGATTCTCGCTGACCCCCTAGGTTTGATGTGGAGGTTTTAAAAGGGCCCCGCGGGGCAAAAAAAATAAAAATAATAATAATCGAACGGCTGAATGGATTTGCACGAAACTTGGCAAAATTGTAGGGACTGGTAGCCCGATGTGCCTTTGCTAGGTCTCAATATATGTGCTCCAGTGGATTTTGAGAAATTAACGTTCAAAAAAAGATATATATCTGTAACAGGGCTCCGCTTCGCGTACTTTTCGCGTTACGGAGGTTTGCGAAGCTGATTGGTTCTTCGGCGTCTGTAAACATTCCAACCAGTCCGTAGCGGCCGCCATCTTGTCTCTCGGTAGGATCGAGAGACAAGAGGAGGCCAAAGCGAAGGGGCAAATGACCATAAGGGGGCATAGTAGATCGTCCCTGACCCCCTAGGTTTGATGTGGAGGCTTTAAAAGGGTCTCGCAGGGCAAAAAAAAAATATACCGTTTTTTTGCGTGGAGTGCGCCCGGTTCGCGAACCGGGAAGCGTTCTGGGGAGCGTACTTTCTTGAAAATTAGTGAAAAATGTTAGAGTAAAATAATAATTGTGAGTGATCAGATGTAGGGTAGCTCTGAGAAGAGCTTTTGGGTTTATGGTACATTTAGGTACTTATAAGTAGGTACCAATGCACAGTCTTAAATTCAGAGTGAAAATTCTGTTGCCCTCATCTGAGAAGTGAACTCCATCTCCTCTGTAGATATCTTGCATGTAGTAACGCAAGTTATTGTTGTACAGGGAGCCCATTCCATGGTCTCTCATGTAAGCTGAAACAGATTTGTTTACATGCTTCCTCGATTTCTCAATTTGTGGACAAAATTGGTTCGACCACCTCCATTTTTGTCTTTGGCATATATTTGAATATACCAAGGCAGTCTGAGGAAAAAGTGCCATCAATTGCTCAAAGGTGTCCTTTAAAAGCATTTCCAGATCTACCCCAGTCAAAGTGCCCAAATCATTACCTCCACAGTGCACAATTAATAGGTCAGGTTTTGGCAAATGCATAAAGGTTTTCACCAATGGTATCAATTGGTGACATTTTAATCCTCTGTGGCCAAACCACTTAATTTCCACATCTTGTAAATTGAGGTTAGGTAAATTCCTGTTTTCAGCGTACCTCTGAGCCCAATAGATGTAACTATGTCCAACAATCCAGACAGAAAACATGGCGAGAGAAGGTTCTCCTGCAGTCAGATGAAGTGTGGCAATGAAATGGCAGTTGAAAAAATGAGAGTGTAAAATGAAAAAAACTGAGGAGTTTCTGTGTTAATGAAGCAGTAAGAGTGATTGGTGGATTTTGATTGCTGAAAACAGAAAGTTAGGGTGCATGGATGAGTTCGTTGAAAGATGTATTTTGAGTGGCGAAGAAAAAATCATTAAATGAAAGATTGCACTGGATATGCAGGTGCACTGAGAGTTCAGAGTTCAATTGCAACTTTGTTGTGTGAACTTGGAAACACCAGAGGTCTTGCAAGAGGTGGTTGCTATGCAGAAAAAGCAGAGAGGGGGCAGAGGGGGGAAGGGTTTTGCTTTGAAAGAAAGTGAGGGAAGAGTTTTGATTGGGTGACATGAGAGATATGTGTGAGGAATTACAGCATTTCTGTGCTTTTGATAGCTGCAAACTCTGGAGTGCATACCTTTTGCTCTGCTGAAGACAAATTGGTGTGTTTCTGAGACTGTTTTGAAACTCAAAGTATTTGCTAAGGTGAGAAAAGATTTCTTTAATTTGGATAGAAAATAGTGTGCTTTAAGGAGAAAATTATGAAGAAAGTTGTGTTTTTCAAATGTTGCTTTGTCTCAAGTGTTTTACAAATAGATTTTGTTTCTTTGAGAAATTGTAATTGGAGAAAATGTGAAGTATTAGTACTGACAGGGTTTTTATGTGCATAGGAGCTGTGGAGTGTTTTCAAATTATGACTTGTAAATCGTTTTTGAGAAAAAGCAATGGTTTTAATATTGATGAGAAGGACATAATGGTGTCTGCTTCTTTATAAGGTAATTGAGAGTCTCTGATGTTATTTTTCCCATTTCAATGTAAGAAGTTTGTCTGTGGAGCAAATTGCTTGTAAATATGCTCCCACCTGTGCATGGCAAATTTAGATTTTGAATGTTTGCGTTACATAGGTATGTTAAAGGTGACTGAAACATGCTGCAAAGGCAATCAAAAAATGCTTTTATGTGTCTTAAGGACATTTTAAGTCATTTCCCCATGTGCAGTGTTTTCAAATTATGAGTTGAAAATCGTTTTTGAGGTAAAGGAATGTTTTCAAAATTTATGTGCGCCATATGCCCCCAAATTTCTTTTTCAGGGGTGCAGCAGGGTGTTCTTGAGACACTCCTGCACCCTCGGAAAAATTCGTAATTTGCGATGAGGTAATTGCTAATAGCAAATTGCACCTTCATTCCTATGGGCCTCCTGCTGCATGGAAATTAATGGGTAATTTGTAATTAGCAAATAGCTCATCGCGAACTAGGAATGGTAAAGAATCGCTATTTATTCCTTAAAGTTCGCTATTTAGGAAATGCAAAAAACTTTGATGATACATATGGCGGTTCATGTCTAACAAGATAAGAAGCATAGGGATAGATTTATGATGACTGGCGCATCACCAGGGATGTGTTAGTCATTCTGTGCCGCTGTTCCGTCACCTATGGTGTGCTGCATTTACAATGCGGTGCATCATGGGGCAAAAACAGCACAGATGCGTGACGTATCTGTGCCGTAAAGGTGGCGCATTGCTGGAATTGTATCGCAAGTGTGATGAAGCTCCAGCAAGGCTCAGGGGTGCCCCTGTCGCAGGGTTTCTGTTCTCACACAGAACTGTGGACAGAGGATTGGAACCTCGGCGAATTAGGGTGCCCCAAAACTCACCTTAGTAATCAAAAACCCCTTAGCAAGCTAGGTACAGTGTCACATTGGATATAACAAACTCTCAATGTTTAGACAATCCAGAATATGAACTTATAGTACCTCAGGATACGTGGAACTCATGAATAGTCGGTCGTTATATATTTCTTAGAAACCAGAACATGGAGTTAAGAAGAACACATGTGTATTTGAAATGTTTATTTACTAATGCCGTCTTCTCAGGCGTAGTATCTTAGATAATACAAGTACACATATTATTAGTAGCAAAATTACCAGCATAGTTACTAGTACATAAAAAGCGAATGGTGACAGTATGTTAACATGCTGTAAATGAATAAGAGTTAGCAACACTTATAAGCAGCCGCGGGCCGTGGAGGGAGTTACGGTGGGGCAGGGAGGCGGGGAGGGGGAGGGGCAGGGTGGAGAGGGCTCCACCCTGCCCCTCCCCCTCCCTGCCTCCCTGCCCCACCGTAACTCCCTCCACGGCCCGCGGCTGCTTATATCTCACCCTCCCTAATACACATATTATATTATTTGCTAAGAAGGTCTCTTTGTGTTGGTTTAGGGCGTGCCCATACTTTAGTGTCTTAGATTTGAAGGAATCACATCAGCATACACCAGCTCTCTCTTCATGTGAACCGCATCAAGTGTTGTGTATGTGTGTTCGGCAAAGCAATATAAAACCCGCCTCATGCCCAGGATTGGCAGAAGCTGCACTTATGTTATGAGTATGAAGTCGTGGAGATCAGACCTCATAACAATTCTGTATCGTGTTGTTCTTGAAACTTCAGCACTCGCTGTACAGATATAGTTTAACAAGTAAAGCAGATAGTAGAGCAATAACATATTATTCTCATGTAAATCACGATGAACTATTAGGTTGAAAGCTAAAGCAACAACTAAGTGTCGTGTGCAGAAGTTGCAAAAAAGGAAAAATGGCGTTTAAACCGGTAATGAGTCCATGCTAACTTAATACGGTGTAAAGATATATAGGATCTACATGACACCTCCCCATGATCCGGAAACAAACTGAATAAGATAATAGAAGTGCCATCTCATGAGAGCAGATTGCAACTTTATATGTGGACGGTCCGCAAGGTAAAACATTAAAAACTAGGAAAATTTAATGCTAAAGAAAAATAAAACAGCCAACTACTTTATCGAGGCTTAAGCCAATAGGCAAGCTAAATAATAAAAACTTGACAAATAAGTCAATGAATTGTCAATGAAATGCTAGTACTCAGTATATCAAACATGAAAAAGGTCTATGACATAACTGTGTATGCAAAATAAGCTGCAACAGCCTCTAATAGGAAGTCACCGTCTTCATCCGAAAAGAGTTCAGCCATCCAATTTAAAAGCGGAAAAGAACATACGTGCTCTCCCAGCACCGGATCCTCTATCACCATCAGAGGACAGCTCGGTGGGTTTTCAAGAAAGCTCTGTTCCAAGAAAGACTGTGTTGCCGCCAGTAAATTCCAGGGACCAATTAGTCCATGGATCAATGCCACAGCCATAATCCTTTCGCCAGGACAAACCAACTCGTGAGTAATGATAGAACTCATCAGCTGATTAAAGTCGACGTCAGGAGAAACCGGTCCGCAGAGACACAAATCAATGGCCCAATCGAAATCACAGGTCAGGCAGTGAAATACAGGCTGGACACAGGTGAAGTAGGAGAATCGAAAAGATAATCCATATGCCGTGCTTAATATCGCCAACGGCATTGTGCCATAATATTCAAGCATGCGATTGCGGAACAGCGTGAGCAGCTGCAGGGCGGGAGCTTGCACAGGAGGGACATCCATATTTAAAAATGTAAAAAAGCACAAGAGCGTCCGCTGGTAATGCAAGTAAAAATGGGAATCCACCAAGCACAGTGGAAAAAATAGAATGAAAGAAAGCAGGGATGATTCCAAAGATTTTCTCAAATGAAGTCACGAGACCACTGGTAACAACTTTAAAAAAGTGCGCCAGGCCCTTTGTAGAGGACGCGTTAGAGATAGTCCGAACCATCTTGCTGAAATGGAAAGGCGAATCTGTATTTAAAAGGGTCTGCACCTCTGTACGGGTGTTCGCTATGTGAAGCACGAAAGTTTCACGGGCCGAAGTCAAGGCCACCTCTCTCTGAGACAAAAGAGCTCTTATTCTTGCCATGCCGTTGAAATGTGCTCCCAAGGTTGGTATTTGTGGCCAGATTGAAAACTCCCTATGTTCATGTGTGGGAGGAAATAGAACATTTCTGCAGCAAATAACCCGTTCACTGTCTGTTACGATAAAAGGAATACTTTTAATTAACCCAGAACAATCTTCATTATTGAGCATCAAATAACTACCATTTTCCAACAACTTGAACGTGGGGATGATAGCAGGAACTGGCGTGCCTTGCAACACGCAAGCCATATTTGGTCGGTGTTTGTTGCATGAACCGTGTAACTGTATGTGCCTACACATTAGTGAATGATCTGGCGTCTCAGTGCATTCCTCTCCATTCAGATAAACTTCTTGATCATCTTTGAAAATCTGTATGTGTATGGAAGCGACCAGACCTCATGAAGAAAACCACTACCTAAAGGTTAATACCGACCTATTGGTATATATTTCATACAATTTGAAAACTTATATAAAGCAAAAGGCAGCGTTATTAAACCGTGGATAAGCACGTTGCCAAAGCAGTCAACCTTTTGGATTTATACTGGAAATGTTAAAGGAAGAATTACGGAGTAGGGCCTGTAAATCTTTAATGGACAACGAGTAAAATTACTCCAAGCATCATATTCCTGTAACTCCGGGATAGTATGGGTGTTTAATTTTTTAGAAGTAGCCAATCCAAAGCATTTGGTCTGGGAAATTGTTTCATTCACAAACAACATATGATTTGGGATGAGACATGCACGGTGCAAAGCCTCAGTGCCTTGTACCTGCCAGGTTCGTGAACCCCAAACTGATGTAGATCCTGGATATCTTTACTCTGTGTTAAGTTAGCATGGGCTCATTACTGGTTTAAACGCCATTTTTCCTTTTTTGCAACTTCTGCACACGACACTTAGTTGTTGCTTTAGCTTTCAGCCTACCTGCGTCAAGATCTATGCCTACTTCAAGCAGGCGCAGGGTTTTGATGTAGCTTTGTCCTATCTGATTGTAAATGCGGCACACCGTGGGTGGCAGAGCAGCGGTGCATGTTAACTGGTGCATCCCTGGGGATGTGCTAGTTAATATAAATCTGCCCCTTTACATTTAATTATGTGCAGGGGACACAGAGTCGGTGAGGTTTATCCAAGGTTAAGAAGAGATGAGTCCTGTTCAGTGAAAAATTGGAGATAGGCTTCACCTCCTCTGCTCCTCAGCATCGTTGGACATGGTTAAATAATAGCTGCAAAATGTTACTCTTGTTAAACAATTTTACTATTATAATCTCTGAGATTTGTCTCTTACTGTGCAACATCTCATTGTTGTTATCTTTCTTTAAAGATAAAGACAACATCAACATGAGCGACAATCAGCAATCAGTTGATTTCGACCTCATCATTAAACTCGTAATTGAAACATCAGTGGATGTTGATCCCTTGGATGATTTCAATCCTGAGGATGAAGAAGAACGTGATGAGGATGCAGATTTGTCAGAATTGTATGACATAGGATGGGAAGCTGACTTGCTTGAGCCTATGGAACTATAAACATTTATTTTATAAATTTATAATAAATAAAAAGTAAATATGTAAACCGTTTAATTTAAAAATAAAGACACCTTCAAAAACAGGTTATGTGTAGTGTCTTCAATAAAATATTAAAATATGGTCATAAAATTAGATCAGATTCATATATAAAACAGGACAGGTAAAATGAATATAAATTCCATTTCTTTTCTGCTATTTCTGTATTCTAAATTTGCCATGTACAAAAAATTCTTCTATGTAAAAATGTTAAGTAGTGTTTTAAGTTTTTGATGACTGTTATTAATTTACTGTTGGGTAATAGTGGTTAATAACATTTTTTATTATATTTTACCACAGATTCAACTGCAGATTATTTCAAGATTTTAGGATGCCAAGCAAAGAAAGAGTGAGAAAGGCTGCAAAACGTCAAAGACAGCAGGTGAATGAAAAAAAGCAGCAGTCCTCTAACAAAAAGATTTGTCAAGTCACCAAGAAAGCACCGGGTAAGAGTACAAAAACATTCATAAGAAATATATCTAGTAAAAAAAATATTACTACAGAAAATGTTTCAGTCCAGAAAAGGAGAAGCAATTCAAACGGTAAGGAAAGGCCAATGAGAAATGTTACTGCTAGAGTAAGAGATAACTCTATGCATGAAAGTAGAAGGAAACAACAGTTTAGGGACATTCGTAAACGAATGTTCTGCAACAGGATAATTGGCAATTTGTTAAAAAATATTAAGAAAGGTCAACAGAAAGTGGTTTTTTATAAGAGAAAAAAAAATAGTTGAGAAAGTTATTGATCAGGCATTTGAAATTAAACGTAAGTTATTTATTTTGACAATCAATAGAATTAGGAAGCTAAACAAGGCAATTTATGATTTCAAAAGAAATAGTAGATGGAAGAGAATAGTTAATCGTAGTAATTTTTGTGAAGTTTTTTCTGGAGAATGGATGCATAGTTCAAGCTCTGAGGCATTTTTTAATGAGGAGAGTTATTTCCAGGATAATGATTTGGTGCATGCAGTTGACACCAGTGGTCGAGGTTATGAAGTGAAAGATGGTTGTCCAGTTGAAAAAGAAAAACTTGTGACAACAGAGATAGAAGAGGTGTTAGGTAATGAGGTTTTAGGGAGACGTCCTAAGGGTCCTGTGTACACCTGGAAGTGTAGTAGTATTTGCAGTGTACGACAGGATTCCATCAATTTGCGTTGTGATTTTATACGGTCATTTAATAAGAAAAGTTTGAAGCAGAAAATGAAGTTGTTGCAAGAATTAGATCCTTGCAGAGTGAGAGAAGTGATAGGTTTGCATGGTCATTCACTGGCTTGTCTTTCCAGGAGAGTATGCCAGAGTGTTTTTCATCATTTCAGGATGCTAGCAGTGCATCATAATAAAGTGAGGAAATTAGTTAGAATGTTGTATTATGCTAAGAGTCCAGCAATTATGCTTAAACAATTATGCGCTGCTCTTTTGCATGGTTCTGAAATAGATGTGAAGAATATATGTGAAGAAATTGAGTTTTGTTACTTTGGAAGTAAAGAGGAGAATGTTGAAATTGACCAAGAAGAAGAGAGTAATGTGGAAGATAGTGTACAGGTTTCCAGTACAGATAATTTCCAGAGGGAAATTGCGACGTTTGAGGTGAAATCAAGTGAGAGGCCAAATTTCACTTGTGTGTGTTGTCGACGCACTTATTATAAGAATCAGACTAAGTTAGTGGATTTATATGCAAAAAGTGAAAGGGAAAATAATAGTGAATGGAAGGATTTTACAACATACTTGATGGTAGA
Source organism: Lissotriton helveticus (assembly GCF_964261635.1). Taxonomy (NCBI): domain Eukaryota; kingdom Metazoa; phylum Chordata; class Amphibia; order Caudata; family Salamandridae; genus Lissotriton; species Lissotriton helveticus. The sequence goes on along the minus strand of NC_136063.1, from coordinate 776,309,056 downwards.
AAATTGTTTTGATTTGGGATTGGATCAACGTGTGTGTACTTATTGTTGTAACAAATTAAATCAAAACCAGATGCCTGCTAGAGCAGTTCATAATAATCTGGAATTGGTTGAGATTCCTTCTGAATTGAAGGATTTAAATACTTATGAATCTATTTTGATTCAAAGTATCCATCCCTTTCAGGCTATTGTAAGAATGGAGCCAAAGACAGGGAAATTGCCTCCATCAGATTTACAGAGAGGATTAAAGGGAAGAGTTGTTTATTTGCCTCTAGATTTGAAGAAAAACATTAACACAATTGGAGTAGAAAAAGTGGAAGAGGAACCTCTTGTTATCTTAGTTAATGGGGTTCCGACAAAGAATAAGAAAATATGGCAAGATTTAGTAGATGTTAGGAAAGTCAAAAGGGCAACATTGTATTTGAAAAAATATAATAAATACTATAAAAATGTATATGTTGCAGAAGAGGAAGTAAGTGAGGAAGAGGATAGCGATTTGTGTGCTGGTCAAATTGAGAAAGTAGAACCCTGTACTAGTGAAGAAATATATGAACATTATAGTGTTCATCCTTTGCATTCCAAGGAAGTCATGGGGAATGCTATTGAGTTGTTTCAAATGAAACAAGCGAAAGGGAGTCCCATTAGTGTTTGGGAGGAAAGTTTGGAAGCTCGGTGTTTCCCACAGCTTTTTCCAACAGGTCAGGGAGGAAGATATGATGAGCGACCTCATCAAATTCCTGCTTCTGAATACCGGACTTTGCGATTGTATGCAGGAGATCCTAGGTTTCGACAATGCATTCCTTAATTGTTTCATCTCCTGTTTGAAAGCGATCTGTCTGGACTGTCATATGCAGTGAACCACATCTTGAAAAGTGGTATACACATGCAAAACATATCGGCAAGTGACTTTATGGATAAAGTCAATGTCCAAGACAGTATTTTGGATTCTCACCTGATTAATCTCATGGCGTGTCGGCGTGGTACTAATGAGTACTGGTACCGTCGTCATGGTGATTTAAAATGTATGCTGAGGAACTTAGGAACTCCCACATGGTTCCTCACTTTGAGCTGTGCTGAGTATGGCTGGGAAGACTTACTTGAATTTCTACGAGAGGCAAATGCTAATGTAGAAAACATCAAATTCAAGACACCCGGAGAACTGTGCTCTTTGGATCCAGTCAATGTATGTAGGTACTTCAATCATAGATTTGAAGGTATGATGTCTTTCATCATGAATAAGAAGAATCCACCTCTTGGAGAGGTGTTGGATTTCTTCTGGAGGAAGGAGTACCAAACAAGAGGTGCTCCTCATATACATATGTTGCTGTGGATCAAGGATGCACCTAAATTTGGAACGGATGCAGAAGACTCAGTGATGAGTTTCATAGAACAGTATTCTACGTGTGCTGTTCCAAACGCAAAGGAGAAAAAAAGCCTAAGAGAAAAAGTTCTACGTTTCCAAAGCCATCGATGTGGAAAGTACTGTCGTCGTAAATTCCGGAACAAAGACAAGTTCTACACCAAATGTCGTTTCGGCTTTCCACGACCGGTGATTTCTAAAGGAAGAGTGAACAGTTTGATGTCTTCGCTGCGACATAATGTGATGAAGAAATCACCTAAAAACACATACAATTTGAAGAGGAACGAAGAGTCTAAGTACATCAACGACTACAACCCGGTGATTTTGTCCATGTGGAATGCTAACATGGATATACAGTTTGTGGCTGATAACTGTATGGCTGTGGCTCGGTATGTGACATCTTACATCACCAAAAAAGAGAAGACAGAATTGAAGGATATGTGGGAGGACATTTCCCATGAAAAGAGCCTCAGCAAGAAGTTGTACAGTTCAGTCTGAAGATGTTGTCGCATCGAGAAATCGGAGCTTATGAATGTTCTGACCGGTTGTCTTCAGCAAGTCTCTATGCCAAGTCCAGGAGTATCGTTTGGGCGAGTGTTGGTCTTGCTGCAACGCGTAATCGAGTTCTGAAACCTGTGCGGGAAATTGAGTATTTGGCGGAAAAGGAGCCAAACAGTACCGACATTTTGAAGAGCAACATGTTGGATACATATTATCCAAATCGAAGCAGTCACCTCGAGAATGTTTGTCTGTATGAGGTTCTGCAAAATTACATATTCAAGAGGAACATCAAAGAAGATACTGAGAAAGGAGTGTATGCTGTAATAGGAAGTGAGGGATGTCTGGTCAAGCAAAGAAAATGCCACTTGATAAACCATCGAAAATTGGGTGGCGAATCTCCTGAAAAAAAGGAGTTTTTCTATTTAGCACTTTTGCAACTTTTTAAGCCTTGGCGTGCAGAAGAGGAACTGCTTGGAGATTTCCTTTGTTATGAAGACTCATTCAATGCTGCCAAGGAGACCATAGAATGTTCTGCTTTTCCCAAATATGTAGAAATGTTGAATGTGGAAATTGAGCAGGACGCAACGATTGCAGCCGAGATTGCCAGAGACAGTTCTCAGGACAGTCAGAGTTCTGCTTCATTGAGTCAGGATCCACTAGGAGGACCTCTTATCGAAAATGAAGCTGCCACTGCTATGAATGAAGTGGAAAGAGCCATGGCACATGCTCAGGAGGATGCGGTTAACTTAGAAGAGTTGGAAAGACAACTCAACGTTGAGCAGAGGAAAATATATGACGAGATTACCATGCAAATTGATCATGGATTAAGTCATGACAAGAAAGAGTGCTCATGTACGTCGTTGAAGCCTGTCCGACTGTACGTGAGTGGAGAAGCGGGAACTGGAAAAAGTTTCCTTATTAAAGCAATTTCATGTTATTTGCAGGAAAGGACAGAGTCATCGCTGTCTTGTGTTGTCACCGCTCCAACTGGACTGGCAGCACATAACATTAAAGGGATTACTTTACATGGTTTACTGATGCTGCCAGTGGAGCATGACAACAAATTAGAATATCACAAGCTATCTGGAGATGCTTGTTTTGAAGTTTCAAGAGTCTTGAGGAAAATGAAACTTCTTATCATTGACGAAGTAAGCATGGTTTCCAATGTCATGCTTGCCTTTGTGCATTTGAGAATGCAAGAAGTTCTCAAAACAGAGTATGATGTGTTATTTGGTGGCAAACACATCATTGTTTTCGGAGATCTTCTGCAGCTGACACCAGTGAAAGGGCAACCTGTGTTCAAAATGCTCACGCATGAAGATACCAGGAAGTGCTTAGGGAGCATTGGCAATGTCAATATATGGTTAAACTTCAATTATGCTGAACTGCATGAAAATATGCGTCAGGCAAAGGATGAAGTTTACAAGACTATTCTACAAGATGTTAGAATTGGAAAAGTGACCAAGCATGGGAAAGAAGCTTTACATGCACGATTACTGACAAATTTATATCCAGACGAAGATGTTGTGCCTGAGAATATTTTTCAGAAAGTTACTGAGAAAAAATCTGGAATATGTTTGATGCCAACTCTTGCAGAATGTGCCAAATTCAATAACAAAATGTTGCATTTAGAAAAGCAAGAGATTGTGAAACTGGAAGCTATTGACAGAGTAGAGCATATGGGATCAACAATTATTTTGTCTGAGAATCTGAAAACAAAATTGGATTCATTAGAGAAGAGTATATCTAAAACTGCGGGTTTTGAAAAGACTCTGAATGTGTGCTTGAACTGCTGTATAATTTTAAGAAGGAATTTACATGTTGAAAGAGGTCTGGTAAATGGATCAATGGGTAATGTTGTTGATTTTGTGAAATACAGAAATAGAGATGGAATTGAATTTTTAAAAATTAAATTTGATGGCATTGAGGAAGTACAGCTAATTGGTCGTTGTTCTGCTAGATTTTTGCTTGTAAAAGACTTATATGTTCGTCGTAAGCAGTTTCCTGTTTGCTTGGCATATGCGGTGACAATCCATAAATCGCAAGGTTTAAGTGTAGACTGTGCATTGGTGAATATTGGCAGTTCTGTGTTCAAGGAGGGTATGGCATATGTGGCATTGTCACGAGTTAGAACTTTATCGGGATTGTACTTGATTGAGTGTGATGTCACAAACATTTGTGCGGATCTAGATTGTGTTAAGGAATACAATAGGTTAAGAAGAGAGTATGCGCCACATTTGCCTCAGTATCCTTTGTTTGAGAAACGTGTGGTAGGCCGGAAACGAAGAAATGTGACCAATACTGTGGAGGTTGTAGCAAAAAGACGAAAAGTTGATGAACCTGAAATTATAAGCAGAAACAAAAAGGATTCTGTTGAAGATGTTGTTGGTTTTCAATTTGAAAACAGTTCTGGTGTCAACTGCTATGCTAATGTAGTGGTTAATGTTTTGTTTTCTCTAGAAAATGTAAAAGAAGAGATTGTGGTCAATTCTGATCAAAGATTTTGCAGTTTGTTAAATTCTGTGTTAGAGAAATGTAGCACTGATAGAACAAACATAGAAAGTCAATCAATCAATCAATCAGGTCATTTATAGAGCGCACTACTCACCCGTAGGGTCTCAAGGCGCTGGGTTGGGGGGGGGGTGCCGTTACTGCTCGAACAGCCAGGTCTTGAGCTTCTTCCTGAAGGAGAGGTGGTCTTGGGTCAGGCGCAGGTCGGTCGGGAGTGAGTTCCAGGTCTTGGCGGCCAGGTAGGAGAAGGACCTTCCTCCTGTTGTCGCTCTTCGGATGCGGGGGACGGCGGCGAGGGCGTGGCTGGTTGATCTGAGGAGGCGCTTGGGAGTGTAGAAGTTGATCCGGTTGTTGAGGTAGCTCGGGCCTTGGTCGTGTAGGGCTTTGTGCGCGTGGGTGAGGAGACGGAAGGTGATTCTCTTGTTGACCGGGAGCCAATGCAGATCTCTCAGGTGTCCGGAGATGTGGCTGCGTCGGGGGATGTCGAGGATGAGTCTGGCCGAGGCGTTCTGGATCCGCTGGAGTCTCTTCTGGAGCTTGGCGGTGGTTCCGGCGTAGAGGGCGTTGCCGTAGTCCAGTCGGCTGGTGACGAGGGCCTGGGTGACCGTCTTCCTCGTCTCGGTGGGGATCCACCGGAAGATCTTACGTAGCATGCGCAGGATATTGAAGCAAGACGAGGAGACGGCGTTTACTTGTCTGGTCATGGAGAGGGAGGAGTCCAGGATGAAGCCCAGGTTGCGTGCGTGGTCCGTCGGTTTGGGTGCGGTGCCCAGGGCGGGGGGCCACCAGGAGTCGTCCCAGGCGGAGGGCGAGGAGCCCAGGATGAGGACCTCCGTCTTGTCCGAGTTCAGTTTCAGGCGGCTGGTCGTCATCCATTCGGCTACATCTCTCATCCCTTCGTGCAGTTTGGCTCTGGCGGTGGCGGGGTCGTTGGTCAGGGAGAGGATCAGCTGGGTGTCGTCGGCATAGGAGATTATGTTGAGGTTGTGTTGGCGTGCGATGGCCGCGAGGGGGCTCATGTAGACGTTGAAGAGGGTGGGGCTCAGTGAGGATCCTTGAGGGACGCCGCAGATGACTTTGGTGGCCTCTGACTTGTACGGTGGTAGGCGGACTCTCTGTGTTCTTCCGTCGAGGAAGGAGGTGATCCATTCCAGTGCCTTGTCCTGGATTCCGATGTTGCCAAGGCGCTGTACTAGGGTGCGGTGGCAGACAGTGTCGAAAGCCGCGGAGAGGTCCAGGAGGATGAGGGCCGCTGTTTCTCCGTTGTCCATCAGAGTTCGTATGTCATCGGTGGCAGCGATGAGGGCGGTCTCGGTGCTGTGGTTCGCTCGGAAGCCAGACTGTGAGGGGTCGAGGGATCCATTCGTCTCGAGGAAGGCGGCCAGCTGTTTGTTGACGGTCTTCTCGATGACTTTGGCCGGGAACGGGAGGAGCGAGATGGGACGGTAGTTCTTGAGGTCGGTGGGGTCTGCTGTGGGTTTCTTGAGAAGAGCGCTGAGTTCGGCGTGCTTCCAGCTCTCAGGGAAGGTGGCGGTGTCGAAGGAGGTGTTGATGATGTCCCGCAGGTGGGGTGCGATGACAGCGTCGGCCTTGTTGAAGACGTGGTGAGGGCAGGGGTCAGTCGGAGATCCGGAATGGATGGAGTTCATTGTGTGGATGGTGTCTTCGGTGCTGATCGGAGTCCAGGTGCGGAGGGTGGTGGTGGGTGGCGTTGTTGCGGTTGTGGCTTGCGTTGGTTGGTTGCTGAAGCTGTTGTGTATGTCCGCGATCTTGTTGTGGAAGTAGGACGCGAGGGAGTTGCAGAGGTCTTGCGACGGGGTGATGTCATTGTTTCCGGCGTTGGGGTTGGAGAGCTCTTTCACGATGTTGAAGAGTTCCTTGCAGTTGTGTGCGTTGTTGTCTAGCCGGTCCTTGTATGTATTTTTCTTGGTGGCGCGGATCAGTTGGTGGTGTTTCCGGGTGGCGAGCTTGAGGGTGGTCATGTTGTCCGTAGTTGGTTCCCTTCTCCAGACTTTCTCGAGGGCTCGACAGTTCTTCTTGGAGCTCTTGAGTTCGTCGGTGAACCATGGTGTTTTTCTGCTGCAGGGTCTGCTGGGTGGGGTTCTCAGAGGGGCGAGTTCGTCCGCGCAGTTGTTGATCCACTTCGTGAGGTTGTCGGCGGCCTGGCTGGGGTTCGCTGAGCTGGCGGGGGGGTGCTGGCTCAGGGAAGCGGTGAGCTGGTCGGCTGTGATCTTGTTCCAGCTTCTTCGGGCAACCTGTTGCTGGTGGTGGTTGATCGTCGTTCTTTTGAAGGTGAAGTGGACGCAGCTGTGGTCCGTCCAGTGGAGTCCTGTTGCGTGGCTGAAGGTGACGTCTTTGCTGGATGAGAAGACGGCGTCGAGTGTGTGTCCGGCGAGGTGGGTGGGGGTGGTCACCAGTTGCTTGAGTCCGAGGTTGGCGAGGTTGTCGAGCAGGCTGATGGTGTTGCGGTCGCTGTTGTTCTCCAGGTGGAAGTTGAGGTCCCCCAGGAGGATGTAGTCGGCGGAGGGGAGGGCATGCGGGCTGACAAAGTCGGCGATGTCCTCGCTGAATCGTGTGCGTGGACCCGGGGGTCGGTAGATCAGGGTGCCTCTGAGGGTGGTCTTCGGGTTGGTGTGGATCTGGAAGTGCAGGTGTTCAGCGGTGGTTAGGGTGTCGTCGGTGTTGGTCGTGATGCGGATGGTGTCTCTGTGGATGATGGCGATGCCTCCTCCAGTCTGGTTGATGCGGTCCCTCCGGATGATCTTGTAGCCCTCCGGGATGGCGATGGCGATGTCTGGGGCTGAGGAGGCGTTCATCCAGGTCTCGGTGAGGAAGGCAACGTCAGGGGCGGTGGTGTCGAGGAGGTTCCAGAGTTCTACGGCGTGTCTGTGGACGGAGCGGGTGTTGAGCAGGATGCACTTGAGGTGGTTGCTGCTGATGTTCGGCTTGGCGAGTGCTGGTGCAGGATGAGTCCGGATGCAGGTGAACTTGCAGGCGTGGTAGCTGAAGGGTCCGTGGGTGTGCTTCGGGGCGGCTTGATGACATCCTGGGATGCGGCCGGTGTTGAGTGCGATGAGATCGGCGGCGTTGTAGGTTCGTCGGGTCGGCTTCCGTCGGTGGGGGCCAGGGGTCCTGGCCCTGGGCGCGGTCCAGGCACGGACGGGCGCAGACGGGCTTACCTTTGGCGCGCCTTCGGCGCACAATCGGCGCGCCCGCTGCGCGTCAACGCTGCGCGTTCGCACGGTCGCCATTTAAGGCGAAGTGCGCAGGTGGGCGGAGCAGCTGGGAGGCGGGAGCGGGGAGGGAACAGAAGGAAAAAAGGGGCGGGGTCGGCGGTGGTGGCGGGAAGCGGGGGGCGGCGAGGAAGGCGGGAAACAGGAAGGAGAACGGGCAGAGACTACGAAGAAACAAGCACAAATGACAATCAAAACACGCTTAACACGGGCAGAAACTACGAAAGAAAAACAAGCACAAATGATGGTCAAAAAAACGCTAAACACGGGCAAAAACTATGAAAATAAAAACAAGCACAAATGATTTACAAAACAGAACAGAGCAACGACTGCAGGGTCAGCCGGCAGCGAGGCAGGCAGCGAGGCAGAGGGCACAGCAAAGGGGCACACGCAGCAACTGGTGGCCGTGCGGCGCGGGGGTGTCCCACAAGTGGGTCACACTCACCTGTGTCGCACGGTCGCCATTTAAGGCCAAGTGCGCGGGTGGGCGGAGCAGCTGGGAGGCGGGAGCGGGGAGGGAACAGAAGGAAAAAAGGGGCGGGGTCGGCGGTGGTGGCGGGAAGCGGGGGGCGGCGAGGAAGGCGGGAAACAGGAAGGAGAACGGGCAGAGACTACGAAGAAACAAGCACAAATGACAATCAAAACACGCTTAACACGGGCAGAAACTACGAAAGAAAAACAAGCACAAATGATGGTCAAAAAAACGCTAAACACGGGCAAAAACTATGAAAATAAAAACAAGCACAAATGATTTACAAAACAGAACAGAGCAACGACAGCAGGGTCAGCCGGCAGCGAGGCAGGCAGCGAGGCAGAGGGCACAGCAAAGGGGCACACGCAGCAGCTGGTGGCCGTGCGGCGCGGGGGTGTCCCACAAGTGGGTCACCCCCGCGCCGCATGTCTGAAATTCGAAATCTGTTAGACAGATGTTCAGGCCAAACACAATTCTCTCAAAATAGTCAGCAAGATTGTCAGGAGTTTTTAATGTATATGCTTGATGTATTGCATGATGAAGGTGTAGATGTAGATCACCTGTTTGGGCTTTCTTATCAATGGCAGCATGACTGCGAGAACTGTAGGGTATCAAGTACTACTAGTGTAGACTCAGAAAGATTTATATATTTAACTTTGCCAGACAGTAAATCAGTCTCTTTTAATAAGCTAGTAAAAGCAGCTGATCACAACATGGAGTGTAGCCAATGTAAATCTGAAATGATGTCCACATTATTTATACGAACATATGGCCAGTATGTCATTTTAATGTTCCAACGATGTAGGCCTGATGGAACAAAATTGACAACTTTAATAAAAAATTTTGTGGCTTCACAGTTGTCAATATCAGGAAGGACTTTTGTAACTGTAGCAATTATATATCATGATGGTCCTTCAATAACATCAGGACATTATACAGCTTATTTAAAGTGTAGAAATGGCTGGTCATTCTGCAATGATTCTGTTTTAATTTTCAAAAAAAAATTGCCGTATGACCTTAAAAACTCTTACCTGGTGTTTTTAAAACCAAAATTTTAGGGAAAGAATCTCAGGATGTGCTCTGAGGAATTTCAAGAAGTTCTAATGGCTCCTACACGATTTGGCCTTGAGGATAAGTGTAGTATAGAGACATAACTTCTTATCATAACACTGGACGTCATGGAGAAATACGTGCACTTTGAATGAGTTCAGAAAAACTGTTTCTTTTTATAAGCTAATTGAAGAGGGAATGTAAGTCTGCAATGCTGTCTACTGTTTTACATTGCTTTGTGATTAAAAGTGATGTAGAGAATTAAATAATTGTACTATTCATAAAGGTAGTGTAAGTCTGCTTCATAGTAAGCAGTATCAGTGTGATAGGAAATGTAGAACATGATTGAGCAAGAAGGGGAAGATATTACTAGTCCAGGATTGTGAAAATGATCTTCAACATTTTAATTGTGAAAGTTGCGGAAATACAACATGACGGGATTGGTTTAAAAGAATTCTAAGAGTTATAAATGGCTCAGACACGATTTGGCCTTGTGGAAACGTGTGGTAGAGAGCGAGAAGTCATTTATTGTATGTAACATGTTTTTGAAAACGATGGAGGTTTTCTTTCAGAAAGTGGCGGGTTGAAAGTAATAACAGCACAACAGAGTGTAAGCTGTTCATAGGACATCCTTGGCCGTCATGGAAAGTAAGTTAACTTTAAGGAGTTTTGAATTCTGATTTGTTATGTTGTATGGGTTTTTTACAAACAATCATTTTGATTGTGTTTTTTTTTCCCCGCTGTTATATGATGAATACCTTCAAGTCACTGTTTTAGTGAAATTTGATACATTCTGAGAACAGCAAAAATAAACCATTTAACATGTATAATTAATTCTGTTCTGTTTGCATTTATGATGTACATGTAGAACTGTGTAGGAGGCATGGAGAAGGTGAGGCTTCTGTAAGTGTCAAAGTTGTTGCATACAGTGCTTATATTGTACGTAGTCTTTTATATTTCATTACTTTCACTGTTTCTGACTGATCTAAAAAATTTTTTTTTAAAAGAACAGTAAGTATAAGGGAAGGAAACAGACAGTTATGTTAAAAGAAACACAGCTATAGGGAATAAACTAGGGATACTGTTACCCGCAATCCTCTGCTGCTGATGTCATTGAGCATGTCATGAATGATGTAATATGTGACATCATCAGCAGTGGATTACGGGTAATAGTATCTCTAGTTTACTCCCCTATAGCTGTCTTTCTTTTAACATAACTGTCTGTTTCCTTCCCTTATACTTACTGTTCTTTTTTTTTAAAAAATTTTTTGGGTTCGCTTCCGGTTCGCGTACCGGGGAGCGAACTGGGAAGCGAACTAAGAGAAATAGAGGTTGGCACAGTTCCAAATATTGTACCAATTTTTTAATAACGGGGAGGTAGTTCTGAAAATAACTTTTTTTTTATTGTTTTTGTTGTTTTATATTTTTTTTATTATTTTTCTGAAAAATTTTTTACTTTTTTTGAATTTTTCTGAACAGTTTTATATTTTTTTTTGTTTTTTTTTCGGAGGGGGCAACGAAAACGATTCATTGTAAAGGGCTCAACAGGAGCAACAAAACAAAAAAAAAGAATTTATTATTTGGGGCGTTTCGTACAAACTTGCATATGATAGTCAATAGCTCTGTTGATCAGAGTGATGCTTCTTTCTCCGTAGCAAATGAATCCACTGCAATGTACGCAGACTTGTTTTACTTCACGAAATCTTGTTTGTATATTTGGCACCATCTCCCTGCCCTCTGGTCCAGTTACTTCCGGTACAACAGATCTTCTGGCCATAATAGGGAGATTATCTAGGTCGTTACGAAACTGTGCAGCACTGTAGTTGTTAGGATGCCACCTAGTCATATGGCGATGCATTGTGTAGTTTCTGAAACTGTATTTTTTGTCGGTCCCTCTGGACAGTCTATCTTGACATATAAGGCAAGTTACATATCTTGCATTTACTTTTTTCTGACCTTTGGGAATTTAAAAAAATTGCCAAATGAAGTTTTCTTTCCGGTGAGACGTCCAGGGCTCCTCAGGCAAAAAGTGCCTCTCTTCGTGCTCGTCGTCCTGTTCCTCTTCTTCCTCTTCTTGTTGAATTATAACTTGAGCAGGTGGTCCACTCTTCCTTGGATGTGGTGGAGGTGGTGGGGAAGCACCAGCTGAAGCTACTAAAGAAGCCATTGCTCACTGGTAACAAAGGGTCTTTCTCTCACAATGATGAAAGTCAGAGTGAGGAAAGAAGGAGGGATTTTCATCATTTGGGAAAAACAATAGTTCTCAACCAATGAAAAGTGTTCATTTTATATTATATGACCTAGTCTTACATCATTAGGAAACCAAAAGTGAAATGAACCAATGAAAAGTGTTATTACCAAGTCACATGACCTGCTGTGTTTACGTTACGCGCTTTGCAGGGCCTCCCGGTTTGCTTCCAGAAACCTGTGCTTTGCGACTCGGTAAGCGTACCAGTTCGCTAACGTAGCACGTCATATGACGTATCACGCGACAACGTGAAACGTCATGCGGACGGGAGGCGTGATGATGTTGTTTTCTAACGCGGCAGTTGCGGTAAAGAAACGTTTACCGGCTCGCGGTCTATTTCGCGGCATCAAGGTCAGCTAACGGGAAGCTTCCCGATTCGCGAAGCGGGAACGAAGAAAAAAAAATATTTAAAAAAAAAGTTATTAATAAACATATAAAATATATTTTTGGATTTAAAGAAGAATACATTTTACAGCTACAGATATTAGCTGTTAAAAAACCAATGAAATTCACTGAAAAAACCATAGGTTATAGACCATATATAGTTAGGAATTAGCATTTACAAAACCTTGAAAATTCACTGAAAAAACCATAGGTTATAGACCATATATAGTTAGGAATTAGCATTTAAAAAACCTTATTTTACTCACACAAAACCATTGAAATTCCATATATAGTTAGTTGCACTAACTATATATCGCGCACCCGCAATCCACTGCTGATCATGTCACATATTACATCATTCATGACATGGTCAGTGACATCACTGATGACATCACTGATGACATCTCAAATGACATCACTGATGACATCAATGATGACATCTCATTTGACATCATTCTTGTGCTAATACGATAAACCTTTTCAGACTCTAATATAACCTTAGATACACTCAGTGTATACAGACACTCACACACTGTCACTCATCCATGGAGTTACTCACACACCTAGTCAGTCATGCAAATAAACAATCTCACCTCCATTTCTTCAACTATACAGTTATACACACCTTACTTATTCAAACATATACTAACACATATTTACTCTCTTATACAATCCCTGATACAAGTTCACAATGATCCATACAACCACTCACACATTCAGTGGCTCTCATGCACAGTTATTTATATATGCCAACTCTCACATGTACTGTGTTTTATATATGTACTTACTATGACATGTAGCATTGAGATATCCATTCACTCATCAATACACTCATGCACACAGTCAACTTCCCATGTAGCTGTTTCCACATGCACTCTTGAACTCATACACCTAGTGAATCAACTGCTCACACATCTATGCACAGAGTCACACACCTCCCAGCCACCCCTACAAAAACTCAATCTCCCATACAAATATTTGTTCAACCAATCAATAACACATATAGCCTCTCGTATAGCTAATGATCAACACATGCAGCAGTTTACATCACAACAGACATTATGATGCACAAATTAAGACAGTTTAGTCACTAACCCATGCATTCAGTGAGACACATTTAATCACTCACTCATACAGTCAGTCACGCACCTACTAAATCCTTCATCCAGACACTTATACATCCACTCATTCTTCAATATGTAAGACATATTTTAACTTTACAGAAACATACAGTCACTGGATGTTGTCATCAGTGATGTCATCAGTGATGTCATTTGAGATGTCATCAGTGATGTCATCAGTGATGTCACTGACCATGTCATGAATGATGTAATATGTGACATGATCAGCAGTGGATTGCGGGTGCGCGATATATAGTTAGTGCAACTAACTATATATGGAATTTCAATGGTTTTGTGTGAGTAAAATAAGGTTTTTTAAATGCTAATTCCTAACTATATATGGTCTATAACCTATGGTTTGTTCAGTGAATTTTCAAGGTTTTGTAAATGCTAATTCCTAACTATATATGGTCTATAACCTATGGTTTTTTCAGTGAATTTCATTGGTTTTTTAACAGCTAATATCTGTAGCTGTAAAATGTATTCTTCTTTAAATCCAAAAATATATTTTATATGTTTATTAATAACTTTTTTTTTTAATATTTTTTTTTCTTCGTTCCCGCTTCGCGAATCGGGAAGCTTCCCGTTAGCTGACCTTGATGCCGCGAAATAGACCGCGAGCCGGTAAACGTTTCTTTACCGCAACTGCCGCGTTAGAAAACAACATCATCGCGCCTCCCGTCCGCATGACGTTTCGCGTTGTCGCGTGATACGTCATATGACGTGCTACGTTAGCGAACTGGTACGCTTACCGAGTCGCAAAGCACAGGTTTCTGGAAGCAAACCGGGAGGCCCTGCAAAGCGCGTAACGTAAACACAGCAGGTCATGTGACTTGGTAATAACACTTTTCATTGGTTCATTTCACTTTTGGTTTCCTAATGATGTAAGACTAGGTCATATAATATAAAATGAACACTTTTCATTGGTTGAGAACTATTGTTTTTCCCAAATGATGAAAATCCCTCCTTCTTTCCTCACTCTGACTTTCATCATTGTGAGAGAAAGACCCTTTGTTACCAGTGAGCAATGGCTTCTTTAGTAGCTTCAGCTGGTGCTTCCCCACCACCTCCACCACATCCAAGGAAGAGTGGACCACCTGCTCAAGTTATAATTCAACAAGAAGAGGAAGAAGAGGAACAGGACGACGAGCACGAAGAGAGGCACTTTTTGCCTGAGGAGCCCAGGACGTCTCACCGGAAAGAAAACTTCATTTGGCAATTTTTTAAAATTCCCAAAGGTCAGAAAAAAGTAAATGCAAGATACGTAACTTGCCTTATATGTCAAGATAGACTGTCCAGAGGGACCGACAAAAAATACAGTTTCGGAAACTACACAATGCATCGCCATATGACTAGGTGGCATCCTAACAACTACAGTGCTGCACAGTTTCGTAACGACCTAGATAATCTCCCTATTATGGCCAGAAGATCTGTTGTACCGGAAGTAACTGGACCAGAGGGCAGGGAGATGGTGCCAAATATACAAACAAGATTTCGTGAAGTAAAACAAGTCTGCGTACATTGCAGTGGATTCATTTGCTACGGAGAAAGAAGCATCACTCTGATCAACAGAGCTATTGACTATCATATGCAAGTTTGTACGAAACGCCCCAAATAATAAATTCTTTTTTTTGTTTTGTTGCTCCTGTTGAGCCCTTTACAATGAATCGTTTTCGTTTCCCCCTCCGAAAAAAAACAAAAAAAAATATAAAACTGTTCTGAAAAATTCAAAAAAAGTAAAAAAATGTTCAGAAAAATAATAAAAAAAATATAAAACAACAAAAACAATTAAAAAAAAAGTTCTTTTCAGAACTACCTCCCCGTTATTAAAAAATTGGTACAATATTTGGAACTGTGCCAACCTCTATTTCTCTTAGTTCGCTTCCCAGTTCGCTCCCCGGTACGCGAACCGGAAGCGAACCCAAAAAAATGTTTTTAAAAAAAGAACAGTAAGTATAAGGGAAGGAAACAGACAGTTATGTTAAAAGAAAGACAGCTATAGGGGAGTAAACTAGAGATACTATTACCCGTAATCCACTGCTGATGATGTCACATATTACATCATTCATGACATGCTCAATGACATCATCAGCAGAGGATTGCGGGTAACAGTATCCCTAGTTTATTCCCTATAGCTGTGTTTCTTTTAACATAACTGTCTGTTTCCTTCCCTTATACTTACTGTTCTTTTTAAAAAAAAATTTTTAGATCAGTCAGAAAGAGTGAAAGTAATGAAATATAAAAGACTACGTACAATATAAGCACTGTATGCAACAACTTTGACACTTACAGAAGCCTCACCTTCTCCATGCCTCCTACACAGTTCTACATGTACATCATAAATGCAAACAGAACAGAATTAATTATACATGTTAAATGGTTTATTTTTGCTGTTCTCAGAATGTATCAAATTTCACTAAAACAGTGACTTGAAGGTATTCATGATATAACAGCGGGGAAAAAAAAACACAATCAAAATGATTGTGTTTAAAAAACCCATACAACATAACAAATCAGAATTCAAAACTCCTTAAAGTTAACTTACTTTCCATGACGGCCAAGGATGTCCTATGAACAGCTTACACTCTGTTGTGCTGTTATTACTTTCAACCCGCCACTTTCTGAAAGAAAACCTCCATCGTTTTCAAAAACATGTTACATACAATAAATGACTTCTCGCTCTCTACCACACGTTTCCACAAGGCCAAATCGTGTCTGAGCCATTTATAACTCTTAGAATTCTTTTAAACCAATCCCGTCATGTTGTATTTCCGCAACTTTCACAATTAAAATGTTGAAGATCATTTTCACAATCCTGGACTAGTAATATCTTCCCCTTCTTGCTCAATCATGTTCTACATTTCCTATCACACTGATACTGCTTACTATGAAGCAGACTTACACTACCTTTATGACTAGTACAATTATTTAATTCTCTACATCACTTTTAATCACAAAGCAATGTAAAACAGTAGACAGCATTGCAGACTTACATTCCCTCTACTCCATGTTTTGATTGGCTGCTTCAATTAGCTTATAAAAAGAAACAGTTTTTCTGAACTCATTCAAAGTGCACGTATTTCTCCATGACGTCCAGTGTTATGATAAGAAGTTATGTCTCTATACTACACTTATCCTCAAGGCCAAATCGTGTAGGAGCCATTAGAACTTCTTGAAATTCCTCAGAGCACATCCCGAGATTCTTTCCCTAAAATTTTGGTTTTAAAAACACCAGGTAAGAGTTTTTAAGGTCATACGGCAATTTTTTTTTGAAAATTAAAACAGAATCATTGCAGAATGCCCAGCCATTTCTACACTTTAAATAAGCTGTATAATGTCCTGATGTTATTGAAGGACCATCATGATATATAATTGCTACAGTTACAAAAGTCCTTCCTGATATTGACAACTGTGAAGCCACAAAATTTTTAATTAAAGTTGTCAATTTTGTTCCATCAGGCCTACATCGTTGGAACATTAAAATGACATACTGGCCATATGTTCGTATAAATAATGTGGACATCATTTCAGATTTACATTGGCTACACTCCATGTTGTGATCAGCTGCTTTTACTAGCTTATTAAAAGAGACTGATTTACTGTCTGGCAAAGTTAAATATATAAATCTTTCTGAGTCTACACTAGTAGTACTTGATACCCTACAGTTCTCGCAGTCATGCTGCCATTGATAAGAAAGCCCAAACAGGTGATCTACATCTACACCTTCATCATGCAATACATCAAGCATATACATTAAAAACTCCTGACAATCTTGCTGACTATTTTGAGAGAATTGTGTTTGGCCTGAACATCTGTCTAACAGATTTCGAATTTCAGACACACTTTCTATGTTTGTTCTATCAGTGCTACATTTCTCTAACACAGAATTTAACAAACTGCAAAATCTTTGATCAGAATTGACCACAATCTCTTCTTTTACATTTTCTAGAGAAAACAAAACATTAAGCACTACATTAGCATAGCAGTTGACACCAGAACTGTTTTCAAATTGAAAACCAACAACATCTTCAACAGAATCCTTTTTGTTTCTGCTTATAATTTCAGGTTCATCAACTTTTCGTCTTTTTGCTACAACCTCCCCAGTATTGGTCACATTTCTTCGTTTCCGGCCTACCACACGTTTCTCAAACAAAGGATACTGAGGCAAATGTGGCGCATACTCTCTTCTTAACCTATTGTATTCCTTAACACAATCTAGATCCGCACAAATGTTTGTGACATCACACTCAATCAAGTACAATCCCGATAAAGTTCTAACTCGTGACAATGCCACATATGCCTTACCCTCCTTGAACACAGAACTGCCAATATTCACCAATGCACAGTCTACACTTAAACCTTGCGATTTATGGATTGTCACCGCATATGCCAAGCAAACAGGAAACTGCTTACGACGAACATATAAGTCTTTTACAAGCAAAAATCTAGCAGAACAACGACCAATTAGCTGTACTTCCTCAATGCCATCAAATTTAATTTTTAAAAATTCAATTCCATCTCTATTTCTGTATTTCACAAAATCAACAACATTACCCATTGATCCATTTACCAGACCTCTTTCAACATGTAAATTCCTTCTTAAAATTATACGGCAGTTCAAGCACACATTCAGAGTCTTTTCAAAACCCGCAGTTTTAGATATACTCTTCTCTAATGAATCCAATTTTGTTTTCAGATTCTCAGACAAAATAATTGTTGATCCCATATGCTCTACTCTGTCAATAGCTTCCAGTTTCACAATCTCTTGCTTTTCTAAATGCAACATTTTGTTATTGAATTTGGCACATTCTGCAAGAGTTGGCATCAAACATATTCCAGATTTTTTCTTAGTAACTTTCTGAAAAATATTCTCAGGCACAACATCTTCGTCTGGATATAAATTTGTCAGTAATTGTGCATGTAAAGCTTCTTTCCCATGCTCGGTCACTTTTCCAATTCTAACATCTTGTAGAATAGTGTTGTAAACTTCATCCTTTGCCTGACGCATATTTTCATGCAGTTCAGCATAATTGAAGTTTAACCATATATTGACATTGCCAATGCTCCATAAGCACTTCCTGGTATCTTCATGCGTGAGCATTTTGAACACAGGTTGCCCTTTCACTGGTGTCAGCTGCAGAAGATCTCCGAAAACAATGATGTGTTTGCCACCAAATAACACATCATACTCTGTTTTGAGAACTTCTTGCATTCTCAAATGCACAAAGGCAAGCATGACATTGGAAACCATGCTTACTTCGTCAATGATAAGAAGTTTCATTTTCCTCAAGACTCTTGAAACTTCAAAACAAGCATCTCCAGATAGCTTGTGATATTCTAATTTGTTGTCATGCTCCACTGGCAGCATCAGTAAACGATGTAAAGTAATCCCTTTAATGTTATGTGCTGCCAGTCCAGTTGGAGCGGTGACAACACAAGACAGCGATGACTCTGTCCTTTCCTGCAAATAACATGAAATTGCTTTAATAAGGAAACTTTTTCCAGTTCCCGCTTCTCCACTCACGTACAGTCGGGCAGGCTTCAACGACGTACATGAGCACTCTTTCTTGTCATGACTTAATCCATGATCAATTTGCATGGTAATCTCGTCATATATTTTCCTCTGCTCAACGTTGAGTTGTCTTTCCAACTCTTCTAAGTTAACCGCATCCTCCTGAGCATGTGCCATGGCTCTTTCCACTTCATTCATAGCAGTGGCAGCTTCATTTTCGATAAGAGGTCCTCCTAGTGGATCCTGACTCAATGAAGCAGAACTCTGACTGTCCTGAGAACTGTCTCTGGCAATCTCGGCTGCAATCGTTGCTTCCTGCTCAATTTCCACATTCAACATTTCTACATATTTGGGAAAAGCAGAACATTCTATGGTCTCCTTGGCAGCATTGAATGAGTCTTCATAACAAAGGAAATCTCCAAGCAGTTCCTCTTCTGCACGCCAAGGCTTAAAAAGTTGCAAAAGTGCTAAATAGAAAAACTCCTTTTTTTCAGGAGATTCGCCACTCAATTTTCGATGGTTTATCAAGTGGCATTTTCTCTGCTTGACCAGACATCCCTCACTTCCTATTACAGCATACACTCCTTTCTCAGTATCTTCTTTGATGTTCCTCTTGAATATGTAATTTTGCAGAACCTCATACAGACAAACATTCTCGAGGTGACTGCTTCGATTTGGATAATATGTATCCAACATGTTGCTCTTCAAAATGTCGGTACTGTTTGGCTCCTTTTCCGCCAAATACTCAATTTCCCGCACAGGTTTCAGAACTCGATTACGCGTTGCAGCAAGACCAACACTCGCCCAAACGATACTCCTGGACTTGGCATAGAGACTTGCTGAAGACAACCGGTCAGAACATTCGTAAGCTCCGATTTCTCGATGCGACAACATCTTCAGACTGAAACTGTACAACTTCTTGCTGAGGCTCTTTTCATGGGAAATGTCCTCCCACATATCCTTCAATTCTGTCTTCTCTTTTTTGGTGATGTAAGATGTCACATACCGAGCCACAGCCATACAGTTATCAGCCACAAACTGTATATCCATGTTAGCATTCCACATGGACAAAATCACCGGGTTGTAGTCGTTGATGTACTTAGACTCTTCGTTCCTCTTCAAATTGTATGTGTTTTTAGGTGATTTCTTCATCACATTATGTCGCAGCGAAGACATCAAACTGTTCACTCTTCCTTTAGAAATCACCGGTCGTGGAAAGCCGAAACGACATTTGGTGTAGAACTTGTCTTTGTTCCGGAATTTACGACGACAGTACTTTCCACATCGATGGCTTTGGAAACGTAGAACTTTTTCTCTTAGGCTTTTTTTCTCCTTTGCGTTTGGAACAGCACACGTAGAATACTGTTCTATGAAACTCATCACTGAGTCTTCTGCATCCGTTCCAAATTTAGGTGCATCCTTGATCCACAGCAAGATATGTATATGAGGCAGCACCTCTTGCTTGGTACTCCTTCCTCCAGAAGAAATCCAACACCTCTCCAAGAGGTGGATTCTTCTTATTCATGATGAAAGACATCATACCTTCAAATCTATGATTGAAGTACCTACATACATTGACTGGATCCAAAGAGCACAGTTCTCCGGGTGTCTTGAATTCGATGTTTTCTACATTAGCATTTGCCTCTCGTAGAAATTCAAGTAAGTCTTCCCAGCCATACTCAGCACAGCTCAAAGTGAGGAACCATGTGGGAGTTCCTAAGTTCCTCAGCATACATTTTAAATCACCATGACAACGGTACCAGTACTCATTAGTACCACGCTGACACGCCATGAGATTAATCAGGTGAGAATCCAAAATACTGTCTTGGACATTGACTTTATCCATAAAGTCACTTGGCGAGATGTTTTGCATGTGTATACCACTTTTCAAGATGTGGTTCACTGCATATGACAGTCCAGACAGATCGCTTTCAAACAGGAGATGAAACAAATAAGGAATGCATTGTCGAAACCTAGGATCTCCTGCATACAATCGCAAAGTCCGGTATTCAGAAGCAGGAATTTGATGAGGTCGCTCATCATATCTTCCTCCCTGACCTGTTGGAAAAAGCTGTGGGAAACACCGAGCTTCCAAACTTTCCTCCCAAACACTAATGGGACTCCCTTTCGCTTGTTTCATTTGAAACAACTCAATAGCATTCCCCATGACTTCCTTGGAATGCAAAGGATGAACACTATAATGTTCATATATTTCTTCACTAGTACAGGGTTCTACTTTCTCAATTTGACCAGCACACAAATCGCTATCCTCTTCCTCATTTACTTCCTCTTCTGCAACATATACATTTTTATAGTATTTATTATATTTTTTCAAATACAATGTTGCCCTTTTGACTTTCCTAACATCTACTAAATCTTGCCATATTTTCTTATTCTTTGTCGGAACCCCATTAACTAAGATAACAAGAGGTTCCTCTTCCACTTTTTCTACTCCAATTGTGTTAATGTTTTTCTTCAAATCTAGAGGCAAATAAACAACTCTTCCCTTTAATCCTCTCTGTAAATCTGATGGAGGCAATTTCCCTGTCTTTGGCTCCATTCTTACAATAGCCTGAAAGGGATGGATACTTTGAATCAAAATAGATTCATAAGTATTTAAATCCTTCAATTCAGAAGGAATCTCAACCAATTCCAGATTATTATGAACTGCTCTAGCAGGCATCTGGTTTTGATTTAATTTGTTACAACAATAAGTACACACACGTTGATCCAATCCCAAATCAAAACAATTTTCTACCATCAAGTATGTTGTAAAATCCGTCCATTCACTATTATTTTCCCTTTCACTTTTTGCATATAAATCCACTAACTTAGTCTGATTCTTATAATAAGTGCGTCGACAACACACACAAGTGAAATTTGGCCTCTCACTTGATTTCACCTCAAACGTCGCAATTTCCCTCTGGAAATTATCTGTACTGGAAACCTGTACACTATCTTCCACATTACTCTCTTCTTCTTGGTCAATTTCAACATTCTCCTCTTTACTTCCAAAGTAACAAAACTCAATTTCTTCACATATATTCTTCACATCTATTTCAGAACCATGCAAAAGAGCAGCGCATAATTGTTTAAGCATAATTGCTGGACTCTTAGCATAATACAACATTCTAACTAATTTCCTCACTTTATTATGATGCACTGCTAGCATCCTGAAATGATGAAAAACACTCTGGCATACTCTCCTGGAAAGACAAGCCAGTGAATGACCATGCAAACCTATCACTTCTCTCACTCTGCAAGGATCTAATTCTTGCAACAACTTCATTTTCTGCTTCAAACTTTTCTTATTAAATGACCGTATAAAATCACAAAGCAAATTGATGGAATCCTGTCGTACACTGCAAATACTACTACACTTCCAGGTGTACACAGGACCCTTAGGACGTCTCCCTAAAACCTCATTACCTAACACCTCTTCTATCTCTGTTGTCACAAGTTTTTCTTTTTCAACTGGACAACCATCTTTCACTTCATAACCTCGACCACTGGTGTCAACTGCATGCACCAAATCATTATCCTGGAAATAACTCTCCTCATTAAAAAATGCCTCAGAGCTTGAACTATGCATCCATTCTCCAGAAAAAACTTCACAAAAATTACTACGATTAACTATTCTCTTCCATCTACTATTTCTTTTGAAATCATAAATTGCCTTGTTTAGCTTCCTAATTCTATTGATTGTCAAAATAAATAACTTACGTTTAATTTCAAATGCCTGATCAATAACTTTCTCAACTATTTTTTTTCTCTTATAAAAAACCACTTTCTGTTGACCTTTCTTAATATTTTTTAACAAATTGCCAATTATCCTGTTGCGGAACATTCGTTTACGAATGTCCCTAAACTGTTGTTTCCTTCTACTTTCATGCATAGAGTTATCTCTTACTCTAGCAGTAACATTTCTCATTGGCCTTTCCTTACCGTTTGAATTGCTTCTCCTTTTCTGGACTGAAACATTTTCTGTAGTAATATTTTTTTTACTAGATATATTTCTTATGAATGTTTTTGTACTCTTACCCGGTGCTTTCTTGGTGACTTGACAAATCTTTTTGTTAGAGGACTGCTGCTTTTTTTCATTCACCTGCTGTCTTTGACGTTTTGCAGCCTTTCTCACTCTTTCTTTGCTTGGCATCCTAAAATCTTGAAATAATCTGCAGTTGAATCTGTGGTAAAATATAATAAAAAATGTTATTAACCACTATTACCCAACAGTAAATTAATAACAGTCATCAAAAACTTAACACACTACTTAACATTTTTACATAGAAGAATTTTTTGTACATGGCAAATTTAGAATACAGAAATAGCAGAAAAGAAATGGAATTTATATTCATTTTACCTGTCCTGTTTTATATATGAATCTGATCTAATTTTATGACCATATTTTAATATTTTATTGAAGACACTACACATAACCTGTTTTTGAAGGTGTCTTTATTTTTAAATTAAACGGTTTACATATTTACTTTTTATTTATTATAAATTTATAAAATAAATGTTTATAGTTCCATAGGCTCAAGCAAGTCAGCTTCCCATCCTATTTCATACAATTCTGACAAATCTGCATCCTCATCACGTTCTTCTTCATCCTCAGGATTGAAATCATCCAAGGGATCAACATCCACTGATGTTTCAATTACGAGTTCAATGATGAGGTCGAAATCAACTGATTGCTGATTGTCGCTCATGTTGATGTTGTCTTTATCTTTAAAGAAAGATAACAACAATGAGATGTTGCACAGTAAGAGACAAATCTCAGAGATTATAATAGTAAAATTGTTTAACAAGAGTAACATTTTGCAGCTATTATTTAACCATGTCCAACGATGCTGAGGAGCAGAGGAGGTGAAGCCTATCTCCAATTTTTCACTGAACAGGACTCATCTCTTCTTAACCTTGGATAAACCTCACAGACTCTGTGTCCCCTGCACATAATTAAATGTAAAGGGGCAGATTTATATTAACTAGCACATCCCCAGGGATGCACCAGTTAACATGCACCGCTGCTCTGCCACCCACGGTGTGCCGCATTTACAATCAGATAGGACAAAGCTACATCAAAACCCTGCGCCTGCTTGAAGCAGGCATAGATCTTGACGCAGGTAGGCTGAAAGCTAAAGCAACAACTAAGTGTCGTGTGCAGAAGTTGCAAAAAAGGAAAAATGGCGTTTAAACCAGTAATGAGCCATGCTAACTTAACACAGAGTAAAGATATCCAGGATCTACATCAGTTTGGGGTTCACGAACCTGGCAGGTACAAGGCACTGAGGCTTTGCACCGTGCATGTCTCATCCCAAATCATATGTTGTTTGTGAATGAAACAATTTCCCAGACCAAATGCTTTGGATTGGCTACTTCTAAAAAATTAAACACCCCTACTATCCCGGAGTTACAGCAATATGATGCTTGGAGTAATTTTACTCGTTGTCCATTAAAGATTTACAGGCCCTACTCCGTAATTCTTCCTTTAACATTTCCAGTATAAATCCAAAAGGTTGACTGCTTTGGCAACGTGCCTTATCCACGGTTTAATAACGCTGCCTTTTGCTTTATATAAGTTTTCAAATTGTATGAAATATATACCAATAGGTCATTATTAACCTTTAGGTAGTGGTTTTCTTCATGAGGTCTGGTCGCTTCCATACACATACAGATTTTCAAAGATGATCAAGAAGTTTATCTGAATGGAGAGGAATGCACTGAGACGCCAGATCATTCACTAATGTGTAGGCACATACAGTTACACGGTTCATGCAACAAACACCGACCAAATATGGCTTGCGTGTTGCAAGGCACGCCAGTTCCTGCTATCATCCCCACGTTCAAGTTGTTGGAAAATGGTAGTTATTTGATGCTCAATAATGAAGATTGTTCTGGGTTAATTAAAAGTATTCCTTTTATCGTAACAGTAAGTGAACGGGTTATTTGCTGCAGAAATGTTCTATTTCCTCCCACACATGAACATAGGGAGTTTTCAATCTGGCCACAAATACCAACCTTGGGAGCACATTTCAACGGCATGGCAAGAATAAGAGCTCTTTTGTCTCAGAGAGAGGTGGCCTTGACTTCGGCCCGTGAAACTTTCGTGCTTCACATAGCGAACACCCGTACAGAGGTGCAGACCCTTTTAAATACAGATTCGCCTTTCCATTTCAGCAAGATGGTTCGGACTATCTCTAACGCGTCCTCTACAAAGGGCCTGGCGCACTTTTTTAAAGTTGTTACCAGTGGTCTCGTGACTTCATTTGAGAAAATCTTTGGAATCATCCCTGCTTTCTTTCATTCTATTTTTTCCACTGTGCTTGGTGGATTCCCATTTTTACTTGCATTACCAGCGGACGCTCTTGTGCTTTTTTACATTTTTAAATATGGATGTCCCTCCTGTGCAAGCTCCCGCCCTGCAGCTGCTCACGCTGTTCCGCAATCGCATGCTTGAATATTATGGCACAATGCCGTTGGCGATATTAAGCACGGCATATGGATTATCTTTTCGATTCTCCTATTTCACCTGTGTCCAGCCTGTATTTCACTGCCTGACCTGTGATTTCGATTGGGCCATTGATTTGTGTCTCTGCGGACCGGTTTCTCCTGACGTCGACTTTAATCAGCTGATGAGTCCTATCATTACTCACGAGTTGGTTTGTCCTGGCGAAAGGATTATGGCTGTGGCATTGATCCATGGACTAATTGGTCCCTGGAATTTACTGGCGGCAACACAGTCTTTCTTGGAACAGAGCTTTCTTGAAAACCCACCGAGCTGTCCTCTGATGGTGATAGAGGATCCGGTGCTGGGAGAGCACGTATGTTCTTTTCCGCTTTTAAATTGGATGGCTGAACTCTTTTCGGATGAAGACGGTGACTTCCTATTAGAGGCTGTTGCAGCTTATTTTGCATACACAGTTATGTCATAGACCTTTTTCATGTTTGATATGCTGAGTACTAGCATTTCATTGACAATTCATTGACTTATTTGTCAAGTTTTTATTATTTAGCTTGCCTATTGGCTTAAGCCTCGATAAAGTAGTTGGCTGTTTTATTTTTCTTTAGCATTAAATTTTCCTAGTTTTTAATGTTTTACCTTGCGGACCGTCCACATATAAAGTTGCAATCTGCTCTCATGAGATGGCACTTCTATTATCTTATTCAGTTCGTTTCCGGATCATGGGGAGGTGTCATGTAGATCCTATATATCTTTACACCGTGTTAAGTTAGCATGGACTCATTACCGGTTTAAACGCCATTTTTCCTTTTTTGCAACTTCTGCACACGACACTTAGTTGTTGCTTTAGCTTTCAACCTAATAGTTCATCGTGATTTACATGAGAATAATATGTTATTGCTCTACTATCTGCTTTACTTGTTAAACTATATCTGTACAGCGAGTGCTGAAGTTTCAAGAACAACACGATACAGAATTGTTATGAGGTCTGATCTCCACGACTTCATACTCATAACATAAGTGCAGCTTCTGCCAATTCTGGGCATGAGGCGGGTTTTATATTGCTTTGCCGAACACACATACACAACACTTGATGCGGTTCACATGAAGAGAGAGCTGGTGTATGCTGATGTGATTCCTTCAAATCTAAGACACAAAAGTATGGGCACGCCCTAAACCAACACAAAGAGACCTTCTTAGCAAATAATATAATATGTGTATTAGGGAGGGTGAGATATAAGCAGCCGCGGGCCGTGGAGGGAGTTACGGTGGGGCAGGGAGGCGGGGAGGGGGAGGGGCAGGGTGGAGCCCTCTCCACCCTGCCCCTCCCCCTCCCCGCCTCCCTGCCCCACCGTAACTCCCTCCACGGCCCGCGGCTGCTTATAAGTGTTGCTAACTCTTATTCATTTACAGCATGTTAACATACTGTCACCATTCGCTTTTTATGTACTAGTAACTATGCTGGTAATTTTGCTACTGATAATATGTGTACTTGTATTATCTAAGATACTATGCCTGAGAAGACGGCATTAGTAAATAAACATTTCAAATACACATGTGTTCTTCTTAACTCCATGTTCTGGTTTCTAAGAAATATATAACGACCGACTGTTCATGAGTTCCACGTATCCTGAGGTACTATAAGTTCATATTCTGGATTGTCTAAACATTGAGAGTTTGTTATATCCAATGTGACACTGTACCTAGCTTGCTAAGGGGTTTTTGATTACTAAGGTGAGTTTTGGGGCACCCTAATTCGCCGAGGTTCCAATCCTCTGTCCACAGTTCTGTGTGAGAACAGAAACCCTGCGACAGGGGCACCCCTGAGCCTTGCTGGAGCTTCATCACACTTGCGATACAACTCCAGCAATGCGCCACCTTTACGGCACAGATACGTCACGCATCTGTGCTGTTTTTGCCCCATGATGCGCCGCATTGTAAATGCAGCACACCATAGGTGACGGAACAGCGGCACAGAATGACTAACACATCCCTGGTGATGCGCCAGTCATCATAAATCTATCCCTATGCTTCTTATCTTGTTAGACATGAACCGCCATATGTATCATCAAAGTTTTTTGCATTTCCTAAATAGCGAACTTTAAGGAATAAATAGCGATTCTTTACCATTCCTAGTTTGCGATGAGCTATTTGCTAATTACAAATTACCCATTCATTTCCATGCAGCAGGAGGCCCATAGGAATGAAGGTGCAATTTGCGATTAGCAATTACCTCATCGCAAATTACGAATTTTTCCGAGGGTGCAGGAGTGTCTCAAGAACACCCTGCTGCACCCCTGAAAAAGAAATTTGGGGGCATATGGCGCACATAAATTTTGAAAACATTCCTTTACCTCAAAAACGATTTTCAACTCATAATTTGAAAACACTGCACATGGGGAAATGACTTAAAATGTCCTTAAGACACATAAATGCGTTTTTTGATTGCCTTTGCAGCATGTTTCAGTCACCTTTAACATACCTATGTAACGCAAACATTCAAAATCTAAATTTGCCATGCACAGGTGGGAGCATATTTACAAGCAATTTGCTCCACGGACAAACTTCTTACATTGAAATGGGAAAAATAACATCAGAGACTCTCAATTACCTTATAAAGAAGCAGACACCATTATGTCCTTCTCATCAATATTAAAACCATTGCTTTTTCTCAAAAACGATTTACAAGTCATAATTTGAAAACACTCCACAGCTCCTATGCACATAAAAACCCTGTCAGTACTAATACTTCACATTTTCTCCAATTACAATTTCTCAAAGAAACAAAATCTATTTGTAAAACACTTGAGACAAAGCAACATTTGAAAAACACAACTTTCTTCATAATTGTCTCCTTAAAGCACACTATTTTCTATCTAAATTAAAGAAATCTTTTCTCACCTTAGCAAATACTTTGAGTTTCAAAACAGTCTCAGAAACACACCATTTTGTCTTCAGCAGAGCAAAAGGTATGCACTCCAGAGTCTGCAGCTATCAAAAGCACAGAAATGCTGTAATTCCTCACACATATCTCTCATGTCACCCAATCAAAACTCTTCCCTCACTTTTTTTCAAAGCAAAACCCTTCCCCCCTCTGCCCCCTCTCTGCTTTTTCTGCATAGCAACCACCTCTTGCAAGACCTCTGGTGTTTCCAAGTTCACACAACAAAGTTGCAATTGAACTCTGAACTCTCAGTGCACCTGCATATCCAGTGCAATCTTTCATTTAATGATTTTTTGTTCGCCACTCAAAATACATCTTTCAACGAACTCATCCATGCACCCTAACTTTCTGTTTTCAGCAATCAAAATCCACCAATCACTCTTACTGCTTCATTAACACAGAAACTCCTCAGTTTTTTTCATTTTACACTCTCATTTTTTCAACTGCCATTTCATTGCCACACTTCATCTGACTGCAGGAGAACCTTCTCTCGCCATGTTTTCTGTCTGGATTGTTGGACATAGTTACATCTATTGGGCTCAGAGGTACGCTGAAAACAGGAATTTACCTAACCTCAATTTACAAGATGTGGAAATTAAGTGGTTTGGCCACAGAGGATTAAAATGTCACCAATTGATACCATTGGTGAAAACCTTTATGAATTTGCCAAAACCTGACCTATTAATTGTGCACTGTGGAGGTAATGATTTGGGCACTTTGACTGGGGTAGGCCTGGAAATGCTTTTAAAGGACACCTTTGAGCAATTGATGGCACTTTTTCCTCAGACTGCCTTGGTATATTCAAATATATGCCAAAGACAAAAATGGAGGTGGTCGAACCAATTTTGTCCACAAATTGAGAAATCGAGGAAGCATGTAAACAAATCTGTTTCAGCTTACATGAGAGACCATGGAATGGGCTCCCTGTACAACAATAACTTGCGTTACTACATGCAAGATATCTACAGAGGAGATGGAGTTCACTTCTCAGATGAGGGCAACAGAATTTTCACTCTGAATTTAAGACTGTGCATTGGTACCTACTTATAAGTACCTAAATGTACCATAAACCCAAAAGCTCTTCTCAGAGCTACCCTACATCTGATCACTCACAATTATTATTTTACTCTAACTTTTTTCACTAATTTTCAAGAAAGTACGCTCCCCAGAACGCTTCCCGGTTCGCGAACCGGGCGCACTCCACGCAAAAAAACTAAAAAAACGGTATATTTTTTTTTGCCCTGCGAGACCCTTTTAAAGCCTCCACATCAAACCTAGGGGGTCAGGGACGATCTACTATGCCCCCTTATGGTCATTTGCCCCTTCGCTTTGGCCTCCTCTTGTCTCTCGATCCTACCGAGAGACAAGATGGCGGCCGCTACGGACTGTTTGGAATGTTTACAGACGCCGAAGAACCAATCAGCTTCGCAAACCTCCGTAACGCGAAAAGTACGCGAAGCGGAGCGCTGTTACAGATATATATCTTTTTTTGAACGTTAATTTCTCAAAATCCACTGGAGCACATATATTGAGACCTAGCAAAGGCACATCGGGCTACCAGTCCCTACAATTTTGCCAAGTTTCGTGCAAATCCATTCAGCCGTTCGATTATTATTAATTTTTTTTTTTTTGCCCCGCGGGGCCCTTTTAAAACCTCCACATCAAACCTAGGGGGTCAGCGAGAATCTACTATGCCCCCTTATGGTCATTTGCCCCTTTGCTTTGTCCTCCTCTTGTCTCTCGATCCTACCGAGAGACAAGATGGCGGCCGCTACGGACTGTTTGGAATGTTGACAGACGCCGGAGAACCAATCAGCTTCGCTTCACAAAGCTCCGTTGCGCGAAAAGTACGCGAACTGGAGCGCTGCCCGGTCCGCTGTTACAGATATATATCTTTTTTTAAACGTTAATTTCTCAAAATCCACTGGAGCACATATATTGAGACCTACAAAAGGCACATCCGGCTACCAGTCCCTACAATTTTGCCAAGTTTCGTGCAAATCCATTCAGCCGTTCGGGCTAAAAGTGAGGCCAACCGCCCTATGGAAAACTCAATGTTAAAAACACGTTTTGGGACCCCCCTTTTTTCTCAACCCCCCCTGGACGAACCCCCCCCTAATTTTCAGGGGCTGCTCAGAAACAAAATGTGCCATTTTCCTGAAAATTTCAGCCAATTCCGTCCACAAACGCCAAAGTTATTAGACATAGAATTTTCAAAAAACCCACAGAGAAAAAATCCTAACTATATATACCTACTGGCAACCGCCAGTAGGTAATATATATATATATATATATATATATATATATATATATATATATATATATATATATATATATATATATATATATATATATATATGTTCGCTCTAGTGAAAAGACACCAACCACACTCGCGGGGCTTCCAAACAAGGTTTATTTCATCACAGGTTGCTCAATGGCTGGAAACCGGGAACACAGTCTATAATAAGTCCTGCTTCGTCTGCTGTCCTGACGCGTTTCGAAGGCGGTAGCCTTCTTCTTCAGAGGAGGACGAATGCTTTGCAGGGTAGTGGCAGGAAACACCTTTATTTAATGTTAAGGCACGCCCCTGGATGGGCGCAGTGCCTCCTGGTGCTTGTAGTCCCGCCGTAATTTCTACTTGCAGTATTGCAACAGGTTCGTGGTTTCCATTTGTTATGAAGTGGCCTCGTATTGGAAACCCCTCGCCAGCCAGCCTGCGCGGTGTTGGTAGAGTTGAGGAGAAGTAAATGAGCGTCTCCCCACAAGCTGGATGCTTGCCATCTGGACTCCTTACATCGCGCTGCACGGCGGTGCTCGGCGTATTGCAGTTCTGCTGCCACGCTCCATCCCCATCAAGATGCCGATCACTCTTTCGGCGGGTGCAGCAAGGAGGGTGATGGGACCCTCCAAAAATGTTAGCTCTAGTGAAAAGACACCAACCACACTCGCGGGGCTTCCAAACAAGGTTTATTTCATCACAGGTTGCTCAATGGCTGGAAACCGGGAACACAGTCTATAATAAGTCCTGCTTCGTCTGCTGTCCTGACGCGTTTCGAAGGCGGTAGCCTTCTTCTTCAGAGGAGGACGAATGCTTTGCAGGGTAGTGGCAGGAAACACCTTT
This sequence comes from Lissotriton helveticus, assembly GCF_964261635.1. NCBI lineage: Eukaryota > Metazoa > Chordata > Amphibia > Caudata > Salamandridae > Lissotriton > Lissotriton helveticus. Next base: position 776,278,139 of record NC_136063.1, on the reverse strand, counting down.
ATTTAATGTTAAGGCACGCCCCTGGATGGGCGCAGTGCCTCCTGGTGCTTGTAGTCCCGCCGTAATTTCTACTTGCAGTATTGCAACAGGTTCGTGGTTTCCATTTGTTATGAAGTGGCCTCATATTGGAAACCCCTCGCCAGCCAGCCTGCGCGGTGTTGGTAGAGTTGAGGAGAAGTAAATGAGCGTCTCCCCACAAGCTGGATGCTTGCCATCTGGACTCCTTACATCGCGCTGCACGGCGGTGCTCGGCGTATTGCAGTTCTGCTGCCACGCTCCATCCCCATCAAGATGCCGATCACTCTTTCGGCGGGTGCAGCAAGGAAGGTGATGGGACCCTCCAAAAATGTTCGCTCTAGTGAAAAGACACCAACCACACTCGCGGGGCTTCCAAACAAGGTTTATTTAATCACAGGTTGCTCAATGGCTGGAAACCGGGAACACAGTCTATAATAAGTCCTGCTTCGTCTGCTGTCCTGACGCGTTTCGAAGGCGGTAGCCTTCTTCAGAGGAGGAGGACGAATGCTTTGCAGGGTAGTGGCAGGAAACACCTTTATTTAATGTTAAGGCACGCCCCTGGATGGGCGCAGTGCCTCCTGGTGCTTGTAGTCCCGCCGTAATTTCTACTTGCAGTATTGCAACATGTTCGTGGTTTCCATTTGTTATGAAGTTGCCTCGTATTGGAAACCCCTCGCCAGCCAGCCTGCGCGGTGTTGGTAGAGTTGAGGAGAAGTAAATGAGCGTCTCCCCACAAGCTGGATGCTTGCCATCTGGACTCCTTACATCGCGCTGCACGGCGGTGCTCGGCGTATTGCAGTTCTGCTGCCACGCTCCATCCCCATCAAGATGCCGATCACTCTTTCGGCGGGTGCAGCAAGGAGGGTGATGGGACCCTCCAAAAATGTTCGCTCTAGTGAAAAGACACCAACCACACTCGCGGGGCTTCCAAACAAGGTTTATTTCATCACAGGTTGCTCAATGGCTGGAAACCGGGAACACAGTCTATAATAAGTCCTGCTTCGTCTGCTGTCCTGACGCGTTTCGAAGGCGGTAGCCTTCTTCTTCAGAGGAGGACGAATGCTTTGCAGGGTAGTGGCAGGAAACACCTTTATTTAATGTTAAGGCACGCCCCTGGATGGGCGCAGTGCCTCCTGGTGCTTGTAGTCCCGCCGTAATTTCTACTTGCAGTATTGCAACAGGTTCGTGGTTTCCATTTGTTATGAAGTGGCCTCGTATTGGAAACCCCTCGCCAGCCAGCCTGCGCGGTGTTGGTAGAGTTGAGGAGAAGTAAATGAGCGTCTCCCCACAAGCTGGATGCTTGCCATCTGGACTCCTTACATCGCGCTGCACGGCGGTGCTCGGCGTATTGCAGTTCTGCTGCCACGCTCCATCCCCATCAAGATGCCGATCACTCTTTCGGCGGGTGCAGCAAGGAGGGTGATGGGACCCTCCAAAAATGTTCGCTCTAGTGAAAAGACACCAACCACACTCGCGGGGCTTCCAAACAAGGTTTATTTCATCACAGGTTGCTCAATGGCTGGAAACCGGGAACACAGTCTATAATAAGTCCTGCTTCGTCTGCTGTCCTGACGCGTTTCGAAGGCGGTAGCCTTCTTCTTCAGAGGAGGACGAATGCTTTGCAGGGTAGTGGCAGGAAACACCTTTATTTAATGTTAAGGCACGCCCCTGGATGGGCGCAGTGCCTCCTGGTGCTTGTAGTCCCGCCGTAATTTCTACTTGCAGTATTGCAACAGGTTCGTGGTTTCCATTTGTTATGAAGTGGCCTCGTATTGGAAACCCCTCGCCAGCCAGCCTGCGCGGTATTGGTAGAGTTGAGGAGAAGTAAATGAGCGTCTCCCCACAAGCTGGATGCTTGCCATCTGGACTCCTTACATCGCGCTGCACGGCGGTGCTCGGCGTATTGCAGTTCTGCTGCCACGCTCCATCCCCATCAAGATGCCGATCACTCTTTCGGCGGGTGCAGCAAGGAGGGTGATGGGACCCTCCAAAAATGTTCGCTCTAGTGAAAAGACACCAACCACACTCGCGGGGCTTCCAAACAAGGTTTATTTCATCACAGGTTGCTAATTGGCTGGAAACCGGGAACACAGTCTATAATAAGTCCTGCTTCGTCTGCTGTCCTGACGTGTTTCGAAGGCGGTATATATATAATTATAGGGCTCTGACTTCATCAACCACTAGACACCAGGCATGGGACTGTGCTGCACCTGCCATGGGCGCTATTAGCATTTCTTTTCATTTTTTTAGGGCACAATATTTTTGGGATGTGAGCAGCCCCCTAGGCCTGTGGTCCCCTGCCCCAGGCCCCCATTATTCTTTCTGCCACCTGGTAGGTGAATGGGGTGTTCACCCAAAACTGCCTCACCCCCAGGGTATCAGAAAGCCCATTAGACATGAGAGCTTTCTTATGTGCCGTTTTTTTATTTAGGGGGGGCTGGACATGAGCCTCCATTCCCCCCGTTCTGGGCCTTATAGGCCTTTCTGCCCCCTGGGGAGACAGAAATCACACTAGGCACCAGGGATATATTTTATTATACAAAAATAAATATGTTGTGTAGGTGGACCACCCTGGTGTTGGGCCTTTCCTCCTGCCCTAAAACCCGTACAGTCCTGAGCTCAATTCCCATGGTGAACAGAATGGACATTTTGATTCATTTTGCCATAGATTTGATTTGTGGACCTCAGAGTAGGAGTGAATCTAAATGTCCTCCTACTACTCCAAAGTGAATTGATTTATTCAAGGGAAACACAAGGATTTATTCAAGCCCATGCTTTTCCACCTAGTGAAACCAATAAAACCGAGTGATTGCTTAAATTAGGCAACTAGGAGACTCCAGGGTGCTGAACCTTGCATAGATCCCACAATGTTTTTTTACCCACATTGTCCTGCAAACTTCAAACATGGCCTAAAATCATGCATTTGCCTCATATTTCTGTTAAGGAAAGTTTCAGGATCTGGGGGGAATCACAAACCATACTAATATTTATTTGAGTATTTAGGCAATAAAAACCATTACGCAAACATACATTCACTACATTTCATTTAAAAAAAATATATGAAAAATCTCTAAAAGATCATGCAAACACTTATGTTAAAAAAACATTATTTCCTATTTTACGTTTTAATTGTTACAGCGGCTATCTTTTAAACCACCGATCTGTTTCTCATTAATAAACCCTCACATAGGTCAGACTTCAATACTTATTATTCGAATTGGTTGTTTTTTAGTTCACTTATCTAGACAGGTAACAGATTTTCCTTCCTAGTTCCATGGTTTAAAGTACTAGAGCCTTGTGCAAATTGGTTGATGCCTAGAATAGTCCCTGGATTAAGGTGCAAGGGCCTTGTGCAAATTTATCGCTGTTACTTTTAATACTTGTGCAAAATAATTCTTCTTTTGATTTCTTTTCTCCAGCAAAGACCATTTTCCCTTTTGCCTTATCTGGTCCCCTAGAATTTAAGTGCCAGTGCATTGTACAACTTAGTCAATAATACTTTGTTCTTACATGTTCTGCAGATATTGTTCCCTAATGATACTTCTTATTAAAGTGCTAGTGCCTTATGTTAGTTGTTCCATTGCTTTTATATATAGTTTTACAAATTTTACAACTCGGCAAATGAGGGGTATTGCGGCTTTACCAAGCCACGAGATTACTGCTTGCCTATAAGATCGAATTTTTAGATGTCTGAAAATTCCTTTCAGCAAATGTTTCCTTTCTTTCAAGAACTTTGGGCAGACACAGAAAATATGTACTAGGGTTTCTTCCTTGTATTTATATAGGCGACATTCTTGGTTTGATGTCTGGTCCTTCCAGGTGTGGTTCAGATCTTTTGTTTCCCATTTTCCAAATCTTTACTGCATGAACCTGTGTTCTATTGACTGTGAAAAATGAGTTGGGAGATACGCCTGGGGCAGTGGTTTTTGTACGAATTAATCACTGTCCAGGCATGTTGTCTTAGGGAAAAAAGGTGTTCTTATCTGTTAAATATGAGAATTGTTAGATTTAGATCTTGATTATTTGATAAAAGGCCTGTTTCCCAACGCTTGAACAACAGGCTTCTTGTACTCCCGATTCCTAAATGGCTTGGTTTAGGTGTTGGCCCCACAAGTCTTTTGTATTATTCTTTTTTTTCTCATTTATTTCCTGCCAGCACAATTGGTCGATGGATCCTTTTTCAGAAGCGTGAATTCTCCAGCATAGTTTCATAGATGCGCATTTGCATTGATAATTTTGGTTGAACAGATCAAACCCTAAGCCCACTTGTAATGGGGATACTGATTTGGGGATGTTGAACACCGATTTATATACTCTTACTTGAGTTTTGTTTAAAATGCCTTCCTCTCGACCTTTCAGTGTTTCCGTGCCATATGTCACCGTTGGCATTAACTGGGCATGCATCACTGTTAGAAGTTGTCCTAATGAAGGTCAGCCCAATTTCTTCCTTAAGATTTTGATTCAGTGATTGAGCTTTCGCTTGCTTTGCTTCTATCTGTTGTTTTCCTTTTATTTGATGCTCCACATTGAATCCTAGATATTTGTATGTTTTAACTTCCTCCACTTTTTTCCCTTCAAAGAACCAAGAGTGCTTCTTGTTTGGTGAATCTACCAGCCGTACTACTTTAGTTTTTTTCAAATTGAGCCTTGCTTATCCATTTAAGTTTTATGGACCTTCAAGCTGCGCTGAAGTCCTATAGGAGTTTGGCTTAGTAAGACTACGTCATCTGCGTACTGTAGATATTCTATTTCTTTATGCTCCAAAATTGGCAGAAGAGAGTTGATGTTCCGTAGTGCTTTTGCAAGATCCTTCAGGTATATGTTCCATAGTGCTTCTGCAAGATCTGTTAGGTATATGTTAAATAAGCATAGCGCTAAAACGCACCCTGTTTTAGTCCATTTCTTGTATAAATTTTGTTTTTTACAAGGAGAATCACACATTTCCTAGCACCCAGCATCCCCTCACTTATCCCAATGTGTGTGGCTGACCTTAACACCCTTAACACAAAAGACCTCAAAATTCACCATGGAGAAATCATCAATAAGGATACCGGCGGCATTTGGTCCCAGGCTGGATGGCCACCTTGGGAAACTTACCAAACCCATACATTTCTTAAATGTAATATCTACAATGCCTTGAAAACCTCTAACATTTACTAAAATGTAACTTGTCCTTAAATTTCTATGACATAAACTTCCAGAATCTTCAGGGATCGACAAAATTCCTACAACCAAGTGTGCCCCCATTTGACTGATAAAAATGCTATCCCACTTGTTTGGCTGGACCTAGTGCCTGCAACAGTAAAAAACAAACCAGGGTTAATGTGAGTCCTCATGGGGGACTTCCACTTACCCGATGAATATGTTTATGTTCAATTAAAAAGGAGAAAGGGGCTCCTGGGCTCCTTAGCCACATGTGTTATGCATATTGCAGAGAAAGACTCACAGAGACTTGGGCTAACTGAGAGTGTTTCAACTAGTTCTCTAGCTGATGCATGGTCATGACTTTGTGGAAAGAACATCACATCACAACTACTTTGCCTCTGCAAGAAATGTAGAGGTTACAGGAATTGAGGAACAATTACAAAAATAGCTAGTACTTGCAATGAGCCCTCAGGTTTGGTCCTGAGGGAAAACGGTGCAGCGGAAGGCCGGGACAGAGCGCGAAGATCCGGGGCCTAGCGGGGACCCGCAGCCGGGACCCACAGTGAGGAGAGTACCCGCCAATGACAGCCTGCAAGCCGGATCGGGGAGAAGCGGCTGCACCGGTGACCAGAGCGCTCCCCCCTTAACTGATTTGACTACGGCGGTGAGTGGTGCTGTCTTGCGCCGAGCATAAAAGATACTGTGGAGCCAACCAGGTCCTCCTGGTAGGGGGTAAATGACGATTATCCAGGCGGTCAAGGAAAGAAATACGGGGGACCCTGCATCGCCATTTTGAGTCGGCGCACTTTCCGCTACGAACTGCACTAGACTCTGTGATGGTACTAAGCGCCTTGATTCCAAGGGAAACACATGGTGGAACATTATACTGCCGCTGATACTGCGGATCCCCCCCTCCCATACCCCCTGCCTGGGACTGCATTGTTTGCCACGCTTAGAACTTTGGCGCCCTCCCCGCATATACGGGCTCAATAGAGAGAGCAGCGCTGTGCCCCGCAGCCCAAAATCGAGATCCGTCTTCCACTGCGGACTGTTGACACCCGGCAGGATGTGAAAGTGCGACCTCTGATAGACACTGGTAGGCACCCGACCGGATACATAGGCATTTGAACGGGCTCCATTCTGGAGTCAGAGACTGCATTCTATATCTTACTGAGGGGGCGCGGGGGCTTGTACAATGAAAAAGATGTCCCGTCACCTACAGGAGCTCCTGGAGGAACCCCGCAGGAGGTGACCCTTAACGACATCATGGTTGCTCTGACTAAGGTGGACTCGAGATTGGGGACCCTTGCGGTTGAATTACATTGATTCGAGCTGATCTTAATAAAATATCCACCAGGGTGGCGGAGGTTGGGACCACAACAGCGACCCTCGCGACGGACACCTCCACCCTTAAGACAAAGGTACAACAGCTAGAGCCAGACAATAAACTGCTAGCGGCCCGCCTCGAGGACCAAGAAGGGCGGTCAAGCCGCAACAACATCCACCTCATTGGCGTGCCGGAGATGACAGGAGGCCCTGCTCTTGACATTTTCATAGAGGACCTGGTTACAAAGCATCTTCATCTTCTGAAATCTGTACGTAATGTGATGCTGTTTTCTTTTTCCTACAATAAAAAAAAGGTTAAAAAAAACCAAAAATAAAAAAACCAAAGCATCTTCAGCCAAAGGGGCTGTCCAACTTATTTTCTGTCGAGAGGGCGCACCGGGTCCCAGGTGGCAAACCCAAGTCGGGAGCCCCCCTGCGGCCTATCCTGGCACGTATATTTAACTTTAGGGACTGGGATGTCATCTTCCAAGCCGCTCAGACGGCCCCGCCGCTATGAATAGATAATGCCAACATAACAATCTTCCCAGACTACACCGCAGCAGTTACAAAGCAACGCAGAGGGTTCCTGGACGTGAAGAAAGCTCTTCGAGAACGTGAAATAAAGTACTCTATGTTTTTCCCTGCAAAACTACGTGCTGATGCTGAAGGAAAAGCATGGTTTTTCTCCACACCTGCGGAAGTACATGACTGGCTTGAGGGATGGACCCGGGCCTCGCGGCCAGGCCGCAATGGACACCACGAACCGTGTCACGACGACCATCGAGACGACATGGAATAAGTCTGCACATGTGCCCCCAGCACGGATATGATGTCCCGAGAAGAAAGATATAGCGGCTTCTGGAATGACGAGGACCTGGCTCCCTTTGGACAATTTCCTCATTGGTAATAATATATTGTATGTACGTCTCTATGACGGCGAGGACACTTTGCAATGTTGCTTCCAGGTATTGTTCAATAACCCACTGTAGGAGGTCAGCTGCAGGAAAGGTTTTACATACTGGGCACTGCAATTTACATTTAGACGTAATTGATATTTGCAGCAGAACTAGGGTCACTGACACTTTTGATGCAACGGGCGGAAGAAGGGCAGGGGTCACCTTCTCTTCACCCCTTCATCAAAGAACTGGGAAAGGAAAATAAGCACTCTGCTTTGTTGGGGTGGCTGGTAGTTTTAAATCCGTTGAGCAGGGAGGCAGTGTGGAGGGATGGGGGGGCAAGCTGGGTTTTTCGAACTGTTCAAAGTTTTACTGTTCTATGTTCAGGGCTAAGATTGGAAGAAAATGTGCATGGTAATTTTGGAGGTGTGCGTGATACTGGGGATGGTTTGAAAAGATGTTCTACACATGGCAGCAGGAACAATGTCTACACGCACAAAAAATTGTACTGATGTCCCTCCTGTGGCCCCGGCTCCTCCCTTGACTTTACTCACTTGGAATGTGCATGGCTTGGGGGACAGACTCAAAAGAGGGCTGGTGTTGCAATATCTGTGGCGCTCCGCGCAAGCGGTTGCATTATTACAAGAAACACACCTGGTGGGTTCAACATGTAGAGCTATCGACCGCTGGGGATATAGAATGGTAGCACACTCTGAGTTTTCAACAGGTTCTAGGGGGGTCGGCATACTAATTCGTAAGCAATTTCCGCTGGTAGTACATCACACCTGGACAGATACACAGGGACAGTTTGCTGCCATATCGTGTCAATGGGAGGGAAAGCGGTTCAATATTGTGTCAGTGTACATCCCCCCTGCCCTCCACTCTGTGGCGTTCCCGGCGCCTAATGCATTCCTATTGGGCCTACCGGAGGGAGAACTGATTGTGGGAGGAGATTTTAATACGGTGGCGGATGGTGCCGTGGACCGCCACCCTAGTAGGTTGGCGGGGAAGGGTAGTTCCCATATGACTGGGTTCCTTGACGCTCTAGGCCTCACAGACGTATGGAGACATATAAATCCTGTGGAACGTAGTTACACTTTTCAGTCGGGAGTGCATAATAGCTTATCCCGTATAGACTATTTTCTTATATCTGCGGGCAGCCTGACCCACTTGACTGGGGTTGAGATACGTCCTTGGGGCATATCCGACCACTCGCCTGTTTTCATGACCTATATGATGCATATCAAAGTGAGGAAGCGAATGCTTCCCATTGCCCCAGGCTACTTACAAATCCCTAAGGTCCGCAAGGCAATAATCACAGTCACAAAGCACTATTTTCAAGAAAATGTAGACTCAGTGCAGTCCCCCGGTGTCTTGTGGGAAGCATACAAGTCTGTAATGAGAGGACAAACTATCGCCTCAATAACGGGGCATAGGCGAATGGCGAGAGGTGAGTTAGATGCGCTTGAGGCTGAACTAGCCATGCTTCAAACACAACATGAGCAAAACCCCACTGCAGAAACGGCCCAAAATCTGCGCCTTAAACAAGGGGAACAAGTTAAACTGCGGCTCCAGGCTACTCAACATACTATATATGAAGTAGGAGACAAGGCAGGTAAACTCCTGGCCTGGTTGGATAAGAGGGAAAGAGAACAGAGGATGATTGCTCACCTCCGCACCCCGACTGGCAAGATAGTTTCTACCCCTGGAGATATAGTTGACACCTTGGCTGATTTTTTTGAACAAGTCTATACTGCTAACTCTCACATGACAACAGAGGAGGCACAAACTTATATTAAAGATATCCGAATGCCGGCCCTATCAGGGGAAGTGGCCGTACTCCTAGACATTGACTTTTCAACAGACAAAGTCTTCTCAGCCGTCCACTCCCTGCAGTCGGGGAAAGCTGTAGGGCCGAATGGGATCCCCATTGAACTTTATAAACCTACATCTGACCTTACGGCCCAGCATCTTCTGACAATATTCTTAGATAGCTTGGTATCAGGGGAATTGCCGCGTGACCAACGACTGGCTACCATAGTTACAGTGCCAAAACCTGGCAAACCTACAGATGAGTGCTCATCATACCGTCCTATATCCTTACTTAACGCAGAAGCCACGATCCTGGCTAAAATGATTGCCAATCGACTAACCCTGCATCTAGAGACACTGATCTACCCGGACCAATCCGGGTTTATGCCCAATAGAAACACCGCTCTTAACCTGCGAAGAGTCCATGCAGTAATGGCACGAATGTCATGTTTCCAAGAACCAACGGTCATCCTTTCTTTAGATGCTCGGATGGCATTCGACATGGTGGAATGGCCTTATTTGTTCGCTGTCCTCCGACATCTCGGCTTTGGACCCAAATGTTGTGCATGGGTGAAACTACTATACTCACAACCCCTAGCACATGTCGTGGCCAACGGCCATATCTCAAGGGACTTCCCGCTGGGTCGGGATACGCACCAGGGCTGCCCACTGTCTCCATTACTCTTTGCGTTGGCATTAGAGCCGCTGGCGGCCTGGATTCGATGGGACCCCATGATTAGTGGGCTGCACTGGACTGCAACATGGGAAGACCGCATATCTCTCTATGCGGATGATATACTTCTATATTTGACCTCCCCCAGGCGATCTATCTTAGTGCTCCTAAATATTTGCAAAATTTTCGGGCGGGCGTCCGGATATAATATCAACTGGTCCAAGTCGGTCTTATTCATTCTCAAAGGCCCACCCCCACTGCTCCCGGTGGATTGTCCTATAAGGGTTACGGAAGTGTCCTTCAAATATTTGGATGTATGGGTGACGCCTAGTCCGAGTGCTTTCTTCCTTCTAAATTTGGAGCCTCCCCTGGAACGGTTCCGTAATGATGGGAAACATTGGCATACACTGCCACTGACCCTATTAGGTAAGGCGGCCTTATATAAAATGATGACACTCCCCCGACTATTATATGTCCTGGAGAATACCCCGTTCCCTGTTCCCCTAAAGTATTTCAAAACGATAGATGCATTGGTATTGGGCCTTCTTTGGGGTTATAAACCAGCGTGCATATCACGTAGCAAGTTAATTAGGGACTGGTATGACGGGGGCATCACTTTCCCGGATACCCAACTGTATTACTGGAGAGTACAATTAAAAATAATAAATCAATGGTTACACACACCCCAAACAGAACCAGCATTCCAAGCAGACAGGTGTGAGTTGGGAGAGGCAGGAATACTCGCCGCACTGTATGAAAAGAGAGGCACCTCTTCCCTCCTTGGCCCAATAGTACACACAATAGGCCTTTGGTATGGAGCGCAGACTCGTCTCCAGTGTAGGGACACAATTGATCCCGCTCTGGTCCTCACGATGGCTGGGCAGACTTCACAATAGTAAAGGTTTCAAAGCGTGGGATCTGATAGGTATCTCCACGGTAGGAGACCTATGGAAGAGAGGGGCTGTGTTGTCATTTTTGAAAAGACTTGAGGAAACAGTGGTTTGAAGTAGAAAGTAAGTTTATTCAATAGTACAACCCCAGAGACATTCAGGGTCCTTCTTCCTTCAGGAACAGTTCCCCACTGATATGTTCCAAACAGATTTTAGAAATGAAAACAAAGATGCGAGATTTAATGTCAACAAAGGTAAAGACAATATAAATAAACAAATATGTTTCAGATGTGGGAGTCAAAAACATACCGCAGATTTTAACAAGTGTCCTGCTACTAAAGTTACGTGCATGAAATGCAAAAAGAAGGTCATTTTGCTAAATGGTGCAGGACTGGTGATAAAGGCAATTGGAAACGTTCTGTCAATGTTGTTGAACCTCAATTTGATAGTGAGGATGATGAAAATGAAAACAATGAGATTGATATTGAAGTGATGGTTGTGTATGATGATACTGTGAATGATATTTCTGAAGAATATCAACCTCCTAAATGTAATGTGTTAATAAATCGTGACATCATGGCACTTTGGGCAGACTCATGCTCACCGTATACGATCATTGATAAAAGTATGTGGGAAAATGGGAGTAAAACAACGTTGATATCTCCAGATGTACGATCCAAAGGGTATTGTGGTATAAAATTACCCATGTTAGGTTATTTTGATGCTCAGGTAACTTTTAAAGGTAGATCGGGTCTGAGCAAAGTTCATGTTGTTGAACAAGGACGAGCTTTGCTAGGCTGGAAGGACCAAAAGAAGATGGGGATAATATTAAATCCTAATCATCCTGATCAGGTGTTGTTATCCAACGATTATCCGGATCAGGTATTGTTAACCAATGACAATTCTCCATCTAAGTGGGAATCTGTGTTTCCCAAGTTATTCAGCAAAATCTAGGATGTTTAGTTAAGTTTGAACACAAGATTATTCTTAAAGCAGACAGTATACCGTCTGTTCACAAAGTAACCATTTGCATTGCGAAACTTATTAAAGGAGGAGTTGAACAGGTTGTGCGATGCCAAAGTAATTGAACCTATTGAAGCCTCTGAATGGCTTAGTCCCATTGTTTTAGCACGTAAACCCAATGGCAAAGTTAGGATGTGTGTGGACCTGAGAGATCTAAATCGGAATATATGGGTTGACCGCTATCCACTACCACACATTAATGAAATGATATCTAGTATCAAGGATGCCATGTATTTTTCATCAATTGACTTATCCAATGCATATCATCAGGTCAAATTACATGCAGAATCTAGGCATTTAACATCGTTCATAACACCTGAGGGTGCCTTTCAATATCTCAGAATACCATTTGGATTAGCATCCACATCTTCGGTTTTTCAGAGACTTATGTGCAGTATTTTGAAAGAGGAAGTAAACGTGAGAGTGTTTCAAGATGATGTTTTAATTTGGGGTAAAGATTTATCTACTCATGATAAAGTATTGCATCGAGTTCTCTATAAACTGCAAAATGCTGGATTGACTGTGTGCGCTGAGAAATGTAAATTTGGCGTAAAACAAATTGATTATTTTGAGCATACAATTTCCAATGAGGGTGTTAAACCAAAAATGAAATTGTTAGATGCAATTGAAAAGACACCTCATCCAATCAATAAAGATCAATTACGATCGTTTTTAGGACTCGCAGAATATTATTCTAAATTTGTTCCACATTTTGCTGACAAAGTACATGAATTGATGAAAAAGGGTACTGCTTTTGTCTGGTCCACTTTGTGTCAACAGGAATTTGAAAATATTAAATTGGACATTGTAAAAGCTGTTGCTCTAAAACCTTATGATCCTAGTCATACCGCTATAATTATTGTGGATGCCAGCGCTTATGGATTAGGCGCTGTTCTTATGCAAAGACACAATGGAACTGAACGAATCATAGCTTTTGCTTCTCGCACGCTCAAAGGAGCTGAACCCTCTTATTCTGTCATTGAAAATGAGGCTTTAGCGTGTTGGTGGGGTGTGGACCACTTTAAAACATTTATTTGGGGAACAGCATTTGAATTAAGGACTGATCATAGACCCCTCATCGACATTTTCACTACAAAAGGAGCATCTAAGGCCACACCTAGAATAGCGAAATGGTTGTACAGATTACAAGAATACAACTTTCAGATAAACTACATTCCAGGTCACAAAAACATCAGTGCAGACTGTTTGTCTCGTCTTCCTTTGCCTGGTGATATGGATGATATACAGGAAGATGGTGATGAATGGTTAGTTGCTAGTATTGAAGAATCGTGCAATAATGCAATAAGTGAGCAAGAATGGATTCAAGCTGTAGCTAATGATGGTGTTTTACAAAAATAGTCAAAAATGTGCACGTAGGTGTGAATTTGTCATCTTTGGACAAGACTGTTCTTGCTGATTATAAAATGATTTGGTCAGAGTTATCCTTTTCTGATGGTATTCTTAGAAGAGGTGACAGATTAGTTGTACCTTTAACGTTACGGGACAAGATGTTGAGTCTATTACATGAAGGACATAGCGGTATGACCAGCATGAAAAGGAGGGCTAGGAATGACTTTTGGTGGGTTGGTATGGACAAAGACATTGATAGATGTGTTCGGAGTTGTTTAGCATGTATGTGCAGTGATAAATCACATAAGTCTCAGGAAACTACCATATCTGCAACTTCTTTTCCTGATAAACCTTGGGACAAAGTTGCTATTGATATTTGTGGTCCATTCCATGTAAGAGGGATTGAGAACAAATATGCTATAGTTTTGATGGATTTTCACACCAAGTGGCCAGAGGTTGCATTTGTAAGGGATATCAAGGCCTCCAACATGATTGAGTTTTGTGAAGGAATTTTTTGCAGGGAGGGATACCCGAGTGTCATTTTATCGGACAATGGTCCACAGTTTGTGGCGGAAGAATTTGCTGCATACCTTAATATGGTGGGTGTGAAACACATCACCACTTCTGTTTACAATCCAAGAGAAAACGGTTTAGTGGAAAGATTTAACCGTGTGTTAAAAGAATGCATACAACTAGCTAGTAACAATGACGATAATTGTAAAGATGCAGTCAAGGAAATGTTATGGTGTTATAGGAATACTCCTCATACAGCTACGGGAGTGTCTCCTTTTTCTTTATTGAAGGGACGAGTGGCTAGGTCTAAAGTAAAACCTACTTGGATGTCTCAAAAAAGCACAAAAACATTTGATGTTAGGGATGTATTGAGTAAGGTACAGATGTATCAGAATAAATATGTTCATAATCATAATGTTAAGGTCAAGAGTTCTCCAAGGTTATTTAGAGTGGGAGAGTGGGTATGCACACATCAAATGGGGAATCAGAAACCGGGGTTTTCCAAATGGTCTAGACCAAAACAAATCATTTATGCCGCAGGACATATTGTGAAATTAGATGATGGTAAGCAGTGGAATGTAAGAAGCATAACGAGATGTAATGATTTAGAATGCAAACATATTTTGAGTCAGAAAATGATGGGTATTGATCCAAAAACATCTATTGAGAGTAGGGATGATGCATCTGTTCTTCCCAAATCTTTTGTCAAAGCATCAAATGTGGATATGAAGGAGAAATCTATTCGACCTAAGTTTAAACCAATCTGGATGAAAGATTATAAATATTGTTTAGTTGCTACATCTTATTTTTACATATGTTTCTTGTTCATTTCTTTTATATTTTTGCTTTAGTTATTTTTTATAGGAAGGGAGATATGTTGTATCTTGGTATCTGTCTCAATGTTCTATATTGACTATGTCATGTTCACTGGATTCTGGAGTGTAGAATCCAGGGAACATGACATAGTCAATATAGAACATTGAGACTGATACCAAGATACAACAATTTGAACAGTTGCAAACCCAATATGACTTAGCACCCACGGAAAAATTCCGATACTTGCAGATTAGTCATGCCTTAGGGTCGGTTAGTCCACCGGGTACAGATGTACCAGAATCCACCCCACTAGAAGACAGACTACTTACAGAACACATGCCCAAGAAAGCAACCTCCTTCATCTATCATAAATTAGTTAATCAAAGTCAAAGTCAAAGAGGCTTTAAATTAGTTAATAACTTGCAGGACCCCACAAATAAACCAATGAACAGTTAGTCCAATGATCTGGGGGAATTTGATGAAGCAGACTGGCAGACAGCGCTATCCTCCCTGCGAGAGGTGACCATACCTTCCAGACTCCGTCTGGTACAGCTGAAAATACTGCATCGAGTATACTATACTAGGGTCATCTTGCACGCTATAAGGAGAGCCACACACCGCTTTTCTCTAAGGGGTTGCGGGGAGGAGGGAACATTCTTCCACACCATATGGCAGTGCCCCCAGGTAGCAGCATACTGGGCTAAAGTCATGAGGACTTTGTCCCAGGTAGTAAAGGAATCTGTTGTCCCAGAACCACAACGCTGTTTATTGAATATCTGGGAGCCAAACGATCTCACTCACTCTGCCCAGGACTGGGTAACACTGGGTAGAATGTACTCTAAACAAAATATAGCCAAGTATTGGGGATCTGGAACGAATATAGGGGATATCTGCGAACCACCAAGGCAAGATGAACAGAGTGACACTGATTAAGGGGTGGGAGGGAATGTGGAACTTGAATGATGTACCAATGGAATATTTTATAGACTGTCATAATTTTCTGCACCATGTATTGACTTTTTTATCTATGTTGATCAACCATGACCTATGTATGCACCCTATGATTGACTTATGACCTACTGCTGTTACTCATAATAATACAAATATTTCAAAAAATAAAATATGTCTCCATCCGTTCACCCAAATGTACACCAAACAACAGCAAAATAATGCAACTTTTTGCCCCACATCTATGGTTACCTATCAGACAAGTATTCACCTACCTATGCTGAAATGTACAGTAAATACAATGTAAACAAACAAAATCAAACGTGGAAAAAACATAATTGGCATTTGCCTCAAAATAGTAACAGTAGTCCTAAAATTAACAACACTGACAAATGCAGAATTGTTTTTTTCAATTTCCCAAGCAATCTGGTGGACAGTTCAGAAACGCTCCCCATCAGAAAAATACATCAGCTAGGAAACTATATTTTCAATTAAAAGAAATTCAACATTATCTCCTGTAACCCTGAGAATAAGTGGATAAACATTTTACTACAATTATTCATAGGAAATAGTTTAACCAAAAAGACAGGGAGAGATCTGCTCCAACACAATTGCAAACCAAAGTGCAACAGATTGTAGAAATGTTATGTGTATATTACCTTTGAGTATAACCAAGCAGTCTATAACCCGAAACCAATAGCTTACATCCTGAAATAACAGCCTCCATCTTACTAACTTTTCAAATCATTAGCACAATCCCCACCCCAATTACCATCCCACACATTTCTGAACACTCGACCCTCAAACAATTATAAATCACATTCCCAAATTACAATTGGCAAACACAAATTTGTTTTTAAAAGTTCCTGTTTAGTAGCCTTCAATCTAGGCCTGGGTGAAATTTAAATTATGCTGGCGGATTTCACAAATTTTGGTAGATGCGACTTACGCTTCTTCCGTGAAATTCCAGTAATTACACATTACAAAACTTTGCATAATTATGTGCCAATCGCAGGTAAGATTAGCTGCAAAAAGTGCAATTTTCGGGTAATAAATTGACCAAACAATGCATACGGAAAACAGAATATGAGTTACTGTTATTCGCTGTGCTCTTTAAGTGCATCTAATGCCAAACACTTATATGGGAACATATTTGGTGCTAAAATATAGCGGGAAATGATGGAATTTCATTTTACATAGCTATGGAATTTTACATAATTTTTCATAATCATTCAAAAGCAAAACTAGATAAATCAATTTCTTTTGACTTGATGAAGACAAATTGGGATGTCAAGAACCCCTCCCATTCATTCCTATGGCCATCCTAAATTTGATTGCTTCATACCCTCCAATAGACGCACCAGTTTGAACCCTGACAGAGGGTAGAACACACCATCTGAATAGGGGAAATGCAAACAAAAGGGCCTCACTATATAGAGGAAGGGACAAGCCATCATGGATGTATGCCTTCAGATAAATATTGTGTTGAACCAAAGAGCAATTGCTCAAAGAGGGAGATTAGAAATATTCATGAGTATAGTCAGGATTGGGTGTCAGAAATTCTCCACTGACTGGGTAGTGAACATTCCTGCAACTTACAAGCACATCCTTAGAACGTTCCTGCAGAGACACCATCTGGAAAGATGATACATTTATAAAAAAACTGTGAGAAAAAAATCTTAAGGATTACTGACTCTTGCTGCCACCCATGGACTGAAACTCTTCTCTAATGGTTAAGTGCTTAATTTCCAAATTGAAAAATAACACAAAGGGGAGAAAGAGACGGGGTGGATTCGTTCTCCAGGAAATAAGACCGTGAGCAAGAATACACATCAAGTGACCCAAAAAGTACGATCTGTGATTCAAATGGCAATGAGAGACCAAGGATTTTAAGGATGCGTGTGGTGACACAATGGACCCGTGTGTATCACTCTGTGATTGCGTGCGAATGGACATCCAGGTCTAATAAGTGTGTACTCTTGCTCACGGTCTTATTTCAACATCACCTTTGTACCTTTTCAGAGCACTGGCACTAAATCACTGATATGTACCACCCATACAGAGGTATTTGTTTGGTCACATCATTCACAAATTGTTTTGAAGGTTAAGCATATTTCATTTGTCATATGTTACATTGATTGTGTATTCTACTTCTTACAAATATTTAAAAGTCCCCTGATGAAGGGCAAGTCCCGAAATGCATTGGGCACACATGTGAATGATTATGACTGAAATATTCTAAAACATGAAGAATTGAAATGAAATAAAGAAACTAAAAACTATGAGAACAAATTTGACTATATGAACTTTATTTTTGAATCAGAAGAACTTTATTGAACAATCATTTTGAGTGCTATCAGGTGACGTTACCCACTGCTGGGATAACGCTTACATAGAATAGGATCTAGAACTAACATCAGGCTTTTAGCCTTCCACCTTTTGTTTTTTATCTTTATATTATTTTTTCTTTCTGCTAAATACTTTTCCTATATGGGTGGTGTTCTATTTGCTACTGTCTTGGTGTAGTCTTATGTGTATGAGGAATATTTATGATATTTATGCTTGTTCAATCAGCCCCTATTATTTTGTTTCCTTTTTGTTCTCTTTTGACTTGAGGTATGCTGAATGCCTCACTTATTGCTGCTGTATTGTAATGGCAATGAGTGAGGATTGTTTAAAAATCCCTTATTTGCTTCTTAACATACGTCAGGAACTAATGCCCATTAATATGCCCTATTACTCCCCGCTATATTAGCGTTAAACTTTGGGCTGGTAGAATGCGCGTTCCTTCGTGCTCTTATTTTTGTTTCGAATCTCTATATTTTGTTTGTGATGACATATAAATCCCATTAATTGCCTGTCTTTTTGGTGCTTTAAGTGGATGCTTTTTTTTGATGATCCCTTTTTTTTATTCTGATTATCATTTTATTAGTTACTGCCAGAGAAACTATTTTATAATTCCAAGATGGCGCCCGTTTTTGATTTTGGAATCTGTGTTACATGTGAGACGTTTGACCGTTTTTCAGTCTCTACAGGTCGAGGATATATATGAGGCCAGTCCAAGATGGCGGTAGCACTGCACGCCATTTAGTGACACAAGGATTTCCATCACACAGTTACTATGCCGGACTGAGGTAACTATCCCGTATCAGTTTTCCAGCTAAATTAGGTCCTAATACTACGTGCCAATTTCTTATTACCCTCTTGACTGAGACAACTGAGGCTACTTGGGCATTCTTTCATATGTATGAATAGTGATAGTGATGATTAGATTGTCCAAATTGCTATAGCCCCCTTATCTATATTTTAAATTTGCCATTTTGCTCGATTTAGGCAACTAGCCTGCAAAAAACATAACCTTTAAATTGGTCTTAGCACTATGCACCATTTCGATATTGTTTTCTTGACTTATATTTTTGAGGATATCCATTTTTTTAGCTCATACGCGAACTTTGGCAGTAGCGTTTCAGATTCTTTGAAAAGTTAAAACCTCTTGCTTTTTAAATTAGTCTTCTGGGTACTTAGCTTCTTTTTTTATTCTTGTTCTAGCCCTGATGAAGTCTATGGCTTACAGCCGCATAGATGAAACACATGTTGGCATGGTCTGTGGCTTGAACAAAATTTGTTAAGAAGATGGATAACATGGAAGCATACCTTAAAAACTTGGAATAAAACATGAAAGAACCAACTAAGGATTGACATTTGGACTGTATTTGTTGTTTCTACTTGTGTGCTCTCTGCTCAGGTTGCCAAATGCTAATGTTGTACTTTATGTGGGTATTTGTCTGCATTTTACAACTAGGGGTGGTCATTGTATGGTGACCTTGAAGCATTAGCATTGATTGGGATATTTATTGGAATTACTTGAATCACTTTCCTGCGTAGATTTCCCCTTCTGTTTTTGTTTAGTATGTATCTGTATTACCCGGACTAGGATCGTGGTTCCTGCTTGGACAGGGGTCATACCTCTGCCAACCAAAAACTCAATATCTAAGAACGAGTGTTAGATTTGGGGGTCTCTCGTTGGCACAGGTATGTACTTGTGACAAAGAGGGACCCTTGCCTCTAGCCAGTGTAAGGGGGTACACTCCTAAAATAACTCCTGCTCACCCCCTTGGTAGCTTGGCACGAGCAGACAGGCTTATCTCAGAGGCAGTGTGTAAAGCATTTGGGGCCACATACAGTTTCCCAGTGACAACACTACAGATGGACACCACACAGTTGTATACTAGAAATAAGTATTCTTTATATAGACTTAACACAAGACCACAAACGACAACAATCCACAATACTATACTTATAAATGGTAGTTTTAGCTTAGTTCTGTTCAGTTCTTAAGATGCAACACTTAAAGTCAATGTACCTGATGATGCGTGTCGCTTCCACAACAGAATTGCAGCGATGGAACTGCGACAAAGTTCCGGTGCAAAGAAATAAAGAGATGAAGATCTTCCAGATGATGCGAGAAGTCTTGGTTCAATGCGTCAGCTGCAGTGGTGACACCCTTGTTCAGCGATGCAACGGCAATAGCTTCAGCTGCAACGCTCTTCTCCGATGTTTGAGAGAAGCTTCTGCACGATGCGACAATTACAGCGGCGACATCCTTGTTCAGAAATGTGACGGCGGCAGCTCAGCCGGCGGCGCGCTTCTCTAGGGATGTGAGGCGCTTTCCTCGATGAGGTGCAATAGGACAGCTCATGGACGACACCCTTGTTCAGAAATGCGACGGCAGCAGCGATGGCGATGCGCTTCCTCTTCGTTGCAGACGCTTCTCTCGATGCGGTGCAATACGACAGCTCCAGCGGGCGACACCCTTGTTCAAAAATGCAACAGCAGCAGCAGCGACGGAGGCGCGCTTCCACTTCGTTGCAAGAGGCTTCTCTCGATGCGGTGCAATACGACAGCTCCAGCGGCGACACCCTTGTTCAGAGATGCGACGGCAGCAGCTGCGACGGCTACACTCTTCTTCCTAGTTGAGTCGGGCTCACAGCTCCTTGTGACATGCAGTCCCTCAGAAGGCCCAAAACAGCAGCAGGCACTTCCAATGAACTCTGGGGAGCTGGGATTTGAAGTCTGTTGTCCCTGAGACTACAACAGGAGGCAAGCTCTATTCCAAGCCTTTTGAGATCCTTAACAAGTTGAAAATAACGTACAAAACGTCCTTTCTCTTTTCTTTGGCAGTCAGGTAACCACTGCAGGCCAATCCCCCAAGCAGCACTTCAGCTTAGGGACAGTCTCTCCTCAGTTTCTTCAGGTTCCTTTCCTCAGCAAAGGTTTCTTCATGTAGTCCAAAAGTGATCTAATTTCTTGGGATCGGGGTCCCAATATTTATTCTCCAAAGTTCTTTGTCCTCTGAGGGCAGAGGGGGGCCTTTGCCTAGTCCAAACCAGTTCTGGAGCACTCTGTTTACATGACTTCTTCTTTCCTTTCACAGTGCAGAGCAGAAACATCAGATGTCCCACAGGAGGTGGAGCCAGCATTGTGGAAGGAAAGCACAGCCCTGGAGCACTTTCTTGACATGATTCCTTTTCTCCTTTCACAGTGCAGGGCAGAGACATCAGATGCACAACAGGGGGTGGAGCCAGCACTGTCGGGGGCAGACACAGTCCTATTCAGGTCCCAGGTACAACTCCTCCCTCCCATCTAAATGCAGATCTCTCTATTCACCACTAGGCGGACTCGCCCTGTCTTCTGGATTCCCCCAGCCCTGTCACTCAAACTCCAGACAAGGAATGTACAACCAAGCAGAGGCAAGCTTGGAGAGTTAGACAAGAAAATACCTACTTTCTAAAAGTGGTATTTTCAAGCATATAATGTTAAAACCAACTTCACTAAAAGATGTATTTTATCATTCTGAGTTCAGGCATACTAAACTCGAATTCCTACCATGTTCCTGGAGTCAGTTAAGATTATAAGATGTAATAATCTAACTGGCCATTCTGGCCTATAGAGAACAGGTAGCCTTGCAATAGTGAAAACGAAAATGGCTGTAATTCACTATTAGGACATGCCACACACATCAGGGCTTGTCCTACCTCATACTTACAATGAACCCTGCCCTAGGGCCTACCATTGAGGTGTCTGATATGAAGAAAAGGGAAGGTTTAGGGATGGGCAAGTGGGTGCATGTGCTCAGTCAACATGTCAAAAAAAAATGGCAGTACAAGACTGCACATAGGCTCTGCAATGGCAGGCCTGAGACACACTTTTATAGGCTGCTTCTGTGGGTGGCACAACCAGTGCTGCAAGCCCACTAGCAGCATTTGGATTTACAAGCCCTGGGCACACTCAGTGCACTGTACTATGGTCTGACAAGTAAACCAAACAAGCCAATCATGGAATCACTAATCCATACATCAATTTATACTAGGGAGATCATATGCACTTTAGCACTGGTCAGCAGTGGTAAAGTGCCCAGAATCATAGAATAGCCAACAATAGGTCAGAAAAAATATAGGAGGAAGGCAAAAAGTTCAGGGAAGACCCTGCAAAAAGGGCCAAGTCCAACAATGAGCAATCATGGCAGGTAATGACTGTTCATGTTTAGAGAGATGCTGCTCGAGTAGAAACTCTGCTCAAGTGGCAGAAAGAAGCAGCACCCCTTAGTGTACCACGTGGGGTAGTTCCCGCTGATTTTGTAGTGCAGAACAAGCTTCTGGCACTAAGAATCAGTGGGAGCAGTGCAATGTGCTGAATTCTGCCTGCTCCCAGAACTCCGCAGAATTTCGCAGAGTTTTTATGTAACACTGCGAGTTCCGCCCTCCCTTAGACTAAACAGCATATCTTTCCCCGCTTTCAAACCAAAGTTAGCACTTATTAAATGTAATAAGGTAACACATTGTTAGCCCATGGTTGAGATAGAACTTACAGTAGTGATAAACGACTTGCAATATGAGCCGTCAGGGTATAACTTAAGGGCGATGTATAAGTATTTAAAAAGGGTTTAGGCCTCAAAATGGCAGTTTAAAACTGAATTTCTAACTGCAATGGCAGTTCTGAGGCATGTTTTAAATTGCTACATTAGTGGATTGTACAGTGATCACTGCCGCCCCACTTACAATTAAATTAAATGTGTCAATCAGATGTAGACCAAATATACCATGTTTTAAGGAGAGGGCACAAGCAGTTTAGCACCGGTTAGCAGTGGTAAAGTGCCCAGAGTTCTATAGTCAACAAATACAATTACAGCCAACCATGAGGGGGGAAGGCAGAACATTTGGGGTGGCCCTGCAGAGAGGTCAGGCCCATTCCCATAAGGCTGCCACAACATGTTACAAAAATGTTGTGAGGGGCTGCAGTGGGAGCAGCAGCCTCCCAGAAATCATTTATGAAAAATACCTCCTAAGACTGATGGGCTGCAATGTTACCCTGAGCAATTGTCAATGGTTAGAGTTATTACAAGCATCCTTCTATCACCTTTTGTGTTTTTGGTGTAACACCCTAAGTGGCCAAGGGTATGCCCAGATGTGGGTCCCTTGCGTATGTACATTGGAACCAAGCTGCACCAGACAGTAGACCCCAATCAGGGTGATACTAGTCTTGGGTTGCTTATGTTCCAACTCAGAGAGGATCTGGCTTGCCAGCTAGAGCTACACTGTTGCTATTGGAGCAGGTTCAAGACTGATCTGCATATGGCTGGGTCTAATCTGAGGTGGAATTGTGGACAAAAGGACAATTGGTTGGAATGCTACACAGAGCGATTACCAGTGGTTAGATGTATTGCAAGCATACTCCCATCACCTTTGTGTGTTTGACCTCCTGACAAAGCCAATAGTCTTGCTTTATATATAGATATGTGTTGTGGCTCGTGCTTGCTTGGCTCGTGCTTTGTGTCTGTTGTGCGATAGTCTTGTGCACGCTATGTCATCATCATCATCATATATAACTTTATTCGGTCATTTGTACAAAAAGCCATCAAAGTATACAAAAATAAAACACAAGTACAAATGACAATCCCAAATAAAGTAAAAGACATAGGTACATGGATACATAAATACAATTGACCTAGTCATGCTTAAAAGAAAGTGCTATGCAACCACAAAACATATGGGATACAAAACCATGTCTACCGAACTTAATATTTAAAATACATGTACAGCATAGAACGAAAAAGAGTTAAATATGGCAACACAACTATAATAAGAGTTTTTTGAGAATTAGCCAAAAAGAGAATAAAAAACCGCTAAGAGCAAAAACTATTGGCCCAGAAGTATCAGTTTTTAAAATTCTGAACGCAGGCTTGAACTGCCTAACACCCAAATTGATGCATATTGGTCTAATCGATCTCCTACGTGACTGCCAATACTTAGAACAAAACAACTAAATGTGTTCTTCAATTTTATCAACTTCAGAGCAGGCAGGACATGTGTCTAAGGGCCAGATGTAGGTAAATGCAATTTAGCGAGTCCTTAATAGCGATTTTTACTGAATCGCTTTTAAGGACTCGCTAAATTAAATGTAGGTAGGAATCGCTAAAATATTAGCGATTCCTGAATATTCCTTAATAACGAATCGGTAATTGAGATTTGTTATTAAGGAACACCTAGCCATTCATTGGCCCATAGGAATGAATGGGAAGATATTCACTATTTGTGATTCGGTATTACAGAATCACAAATAGTGGGAGCTATTTCAAGGGTGCCAAGGTGTCCAAAGGACACCCTGTTGCACCCCTGAAATGTGCATGTGTGCACATGTGGTGCACATACATGCCCTATGGGCATAGATGTGTGCCACATGGCACTTTTAAAAAAGCAACAAAAAAATAAAGCGATTTTTTGAAGGAAATCACTACTTACCACCAACTTGAAGTTGGTGGTAATTAGCGATTCCTTAAGGCTGAAGTGCACTTTTTTTAGTGCTTCTTACATTGCATTTAAGGAATCAGTATTTTTGATTCCTTAAATGCAAGAGCTGAATATGAAATCGCAGTTTTGCGATTCCTTAATTTGCAAGTAGGTTTAAACTCACCTACATTGCTCTCAGCCAAATACCGGTCGGTAATGCGAAAATTCTGTGAATTTCTGTGTTACTGCTCGGTATTTGGCCACCTACATCTGGCCCTAAGACTAGGCCGATCGCCTCTTTCCCCGAAAATTTCAACAGCAAGTTTCCATATCTAAACCTAATATACAAATTCTTAGCAAGGGGGGTGAAATCAGGTCAAGAAAAGGTTCAACTAAGGAGCATGAATTTATATTTAAAAAGTTGGATGTTAACTGGCCGCTCGTTTGATTATTAGTACAATACTCCCCCACTACCTTCCAATTCATAGCTTTAAGGATCAAGATGTCAAGTTTAGTAGCCCTTTTTGAGTACTTCCACAGACCCATCAAGTTCAGTAGTTTACACCATTTAGCAATATGTTTAAACCAAGGGAGATGATTTGCGCCATTGATTCCCTGGAACTCCCGTAGGGAGTTATGATAGTCAGTTAATTCAGGAGTAGTCTATAGATGCAACCAATAAGTTAGAGGTCTTAGGGCAGCCAAATCGCCAATTCTCTTTATCCCAAGATCACAAAAAAGTCTGGTGAGTGGTGTTGTAACAGGTAGCAAGATGAGAGCCCTAGTAAAATCATTCGCACAGATTGTTTATTTACAGGAGTAAATCCCCATATCTCTGCTCCATACAGTACTCCACTTTGGGCTTTGGCACGATAAATTTCAAGGGCCCGAGAAAGGGGATGGGTATAGGATTGTTTACAAAATCTTCGTACTGATTTGGATCTTTGGCATAGGGTTAAGAAGCTCTCCCAATACTGTGTAATGGTGCATGTTTTTATGAATATTATGTTTTGATTTGTTTTGAACTATGGTATACATTGTATAATCAGCAAGCTTTGCTGTTTTTTTAAACAATAATTCTAATAAAATGATGAAATTTTAACACTTATGTCCTTTGAATACACTTATGTTGATTATTGTTGTTTTATATAAGCCTGTAAATTTGGTAACTCACGCATAGACCAGACCCAACATTTTTGACCCATATTCTGTTTTGAGATAGAGGCCCATCAGGACCATTTCCTTTGGTGCAAATGCTGGAAAAGGAAATTTGTTGTATTTGTTTATAGACCCATTCCTTTTCCAGGTGAAAAGGTAACTCCCTCCTTATTGTGCATATTCTAACATCAGCAAAAATATAATCTATGATGGTTGTATAAGCACCCCTCTTGAAAGTGGCCTTTCTTCCTTTGTCTGAGGGAGTTCGCCTGTTACAGGCCCTCAGACTCCTCCGGTGGTTAAGGAAGCAATCTGTAATGAGACATTTGAATAACGTTGGCCGTGTTTACCAGCTACCAAATTGAGGGTTCAAAGACGGCTTAAAGTCCCCTACAACTATAATTTTAGAATTCACTTGATATCCTCCTATTAAATCATCTAAAAGTGAGAGTACCACAGATTCACTACTAAAAGGTTCTGACCTAGCATAAACATTAGCAAGGTCAGGATTAGGCCAGACGGAAATGTAAGCTGAATGCCCATAATGATGAGTGAATTTAATAATAAATGCTTGTACCTACAGGCTGTGGTGTTTTTAACTAATATTAACAATCTGCCACCGGCCCTACCTGTTGTTTTTGGAGGAAGAGCATCCGCACAGTATGAGGTGTAGCCATTAATATACACCTTATCTACGGCCCAGGTTTCCTGGAATACACAGATATCAGTGTTCCCTATAATAATAATATTAATAAAACCATTTTTAAAGCGCCTGGCTACACAAGAAACAGTGTGTCCCCGCGCTAAATACTGCTAATTCGCCAGAGGCTATAGCAGTAAACCATTCAGGATCTTGAAGTTTGGAATGTATCCCTGCTAGGTTCCAGGATATTAAAGTTAAGCTGTTGTTTACTGTGTGTCTGCCAACAGGTACACCCCCAAAAATATCTGTACTATTTTGTAGAGCACTATCATTGGTTTGGGCAAGTGGACTCTGTGCCTGGTGTAAAAATGCTACTCAGTCAATTGTAATATTAATTATCTCCCCAGTAGCTGCAGTTGGAAGAGTCCCAACTACCGGTTCAAGAAAAGGATTAGTGTCCTGATGTCGTGTATTTCTATAGGTTCTGATTCGATCCCCCTATTCCTGACCCTATTCTGGTTAAACTTACTAGCTAGTTAACTAACAGTCAGCCCATAAGGCAAGAAAACCCCCATGATGCAGATACCGTTATCTGACGCAGTCACACTACGGCACAGGAACGTGTTATCTGATTAGGTCATAACGCTTGAGATCTAATTAGACAAGCGACATTCCTCCAGCCCCTGATAAGGCATACGACGTTCTCATAACAAATCAAACCTATGACAACCTGGATAATCCGTGCGGCCATTGTTTTGATTTCACAGAGAACTTTAGTAAAGAATGTGCTAACGAGCAAGTCGTATGACATCTTTATTGACGTACCTATGTCCATCCTTACGTCAATCCCGGCACCTTTAAGGTATAAATATTGCCGACCTTGCCCTATGCAAAACACACGCATGGTGACAAGACGGAGCAGCCATACTTGCCGAAGCCGAGAGCAGAAGCAGACCCCGCAGGCAGCAGCCCCGCCTTCCTGACGCGCTGAGAGACGCGCTGCTATCTCAAGCCGAGAGACCCAGCACCGGCGCTTCTGGGCAGCCCTCGCAGGCAGCCTGGAATATCGAGAGCAGAGAAAGAGATACCATTCCTCATTCATCCTAAATTCCAGGTACAGAACTGAATAACCCCTCCTAGAGAATTCTTTAGTTATTCACTTGGCAAAAACAAACTTAAACTAAACTGTAACTTTCTATTCCCGCCCACGCATTAGACTTAGGTCAGGTACACGGGGTAGGCGTATTTAGAAACACCAGTTGAGTACGTTTAGTCAAATGTATATGTGTATGTAAATATATTTTAATCATTTTAAACATCATATGGCTCAGAAACCATATCAATGTTTTTACAGTATTATTTTATACTATTGCTTCTAATGTATGCACTTTACTTAACTATAAGTATTGCAATAATATCGATCCATTTCTCTTGTACGAGAAAAGAGACTGATCAATAAATAACATCTTTTATTGAACACGCCCGTCTCTTCCTTTTCTCTACATTCTGATGAGACTAAGAATGCACGTACTGACTGAGTAAAATAATTGCCTTGTGCTCACACGACTCTCGAGATTGACTCTTGATTAGGGGAGAGCAAAGTTGTCATGTTCTATGGTTGTCAGAAACTAAATCCCTTCTTGTCTAATCAGGGGAGTTCATCCTTCCTTGAACATTCGAGAAAGTTTCTAGCGAACTCTGAGCTTAGCTGGCAAACCCAAAAATTAAGTCTAGTTTCGACAGTAGTAGACCTAGTTAACGTCTGGCCTAGGCCTTTACTGCTGTAGGTACTATTCCAATGCGCAGAGCCTATTGGGAAAATAGGAGCTACACTACATGGCGCCCAACGCGTTTGGAAAGGGCGATAAAACTAACGTAAGACATTTAGAGTAACTCAGTCGTGCTTTCTCACTCAGACCCCTTTTTCCAAAATACTCCAAAGACGTCTGGAGTGGGTGAAAGGTTATTATATCCTCCAAAACCTCGCAGGAGGGAACTCCTATGTATGGTTCTTGGTCTAGTCAACGTTGAAGGATAAAACAGTTCCAGAATATTGTGCATCTAATCTCTGTTTCCATAAAGAAACCTGATCTGCAAACAAAAATAATACCATCCTGTCAGTAAAATGGGAGACAGTGATGGAGAAAGAGAGGCAATTAGATTAGCTACTGAAATAGCAGATGCTGATGCTACCATGCAAGCAGCAGACGCGGATATAATACTTATTCCGGTCATTAAAAGGAGATCTATAACCTTAAAACTTATAGAAAATGGACTGACACCTAGAGGTGGCACAGTCATATTCGTAATTGAGGCACACGAATATCGGCAGACAGAGGTATACTATACATGGATACATTTTCCAGCAGCAAATGCTGTAACAAAGTACTTCCACTATTACAAAGTAGAGGAACCTCCTGAAACGTACACTCCTTTCGAGGAGGTGGAAGTACCACTCAAATTCCAAGAGCATTTGCTCTTATTTGATGGCGCCCTAATACATAACAATCACATTACAAGGCTCGGTCCTTTAGGAAGACCAGGAGCAACGTGGCCGGTCCTAGCCGGATACACACCACATCCAGACATCGAAAGAATGCCTGCAGCAGAGCTGTTAATACAGCTAAAACAACTACTAAAAATTCACAGACAATTAGTTCAGTATGTAATGCGGACTTCAACAATTCAGCCAGCGATTAAACTTCCACAGCTGACCCCTCACCAGGGGAACACAAATAAAATTACACCACAGAACATCCAATCCTGCCTAGGTAAAGTTCCAGCTAAACGGGAACAAATACCATTCTGGTTGGCACAGAAAATTACCCAAATAGAGGCGGTGTTTCCTGACACCACCCCATTAGAAAAACACAGGATTCTGACTATATGTCTCCCAATGGGAATCGCACCACACATTGAGGACTGTGACACTTGGGGTACAGTCTTTGCTTCCATCTATACAAAAACGCACGGTGTTCCATCCATTTCGGTGATACCAGATGTGCTAAAACAAATTCAAGATGAATACGGTCCAGAACCTGCTTTAACTCTTGGTATGAAATTACTGAAAGACTTCAAGCAAGTCTCGGCTATATTACTAGCCAACATAAAAGGTGAAGCAGCAAACGTGGCGATCCGCCAGAGGTTAAAAGAGACAGATATAGCAGACCAACCAGCTGAAATTGCCAGAATCATAGAAAAATCCTATGAAGAACTAGGCAGAGATAGTCTAGGTGGAATACCAGTAAAACCGCAACTGACTACAAGTCCAGAAAAAATATTTTTTAATAATAATTCACCAAAAAAGAACTAGGATGGAAATAAACAATCCAATCCTAAAGAAAAGAAATTCCAGTCCAGAGGAAGGTCTCCTAGGCGAAGAGAGAAATCTCCAAACCCGAGACAAAGGTCACCTCAGAGTGAACCCTCTGGGAATAGATATAACCTTAGAAATAGGGATAATATTAAAAAACCTGATAGATATCAAGACATTGATACACGTCCCTCTCAATCTTTTCAGAATTCCTCGCAGAAATCGGAAAGAAGAGGACGATCAGAAGAGCACGCCAAGTCCAAAGACAAGGAACCTGCTCAACTGAAAAAGAAATCACAATTTCCAAAAAAGAAGGTAGCCAGTATCAAGGTAGTTAACAATGCCGAGAATACTGAGGACACAACTGAAAAACGGAGAATGGGCTCAGACAATGCTAGACAGCGCAGCAGAGGTGAGCATAGCTCGCAAAGTCCTTATGAATCATCTGGAGACAGTGGACACGAATGAATACCTTCAAGTGGAAACTGCAGATACCAGAGTTAGCAAGCCCCACAAAATATACGAGATAACATTACGTATAGAGGGAGATAAGACTAGGAAAATAAGGGGACTATTTTGGGATAACCTATCCAAAGGCTATGACATCCTTCTAGCTGAAAAAGACTGGCCACCAGAGTTTGTCAGGGAGTGCCCTCATGGCGAAGAAGTAATTATGCCTGCCTTCTCGAATCAAATACCGATTCATAAAAAATATACACTTGCTAGAAAGTGGGCAGTGGCCTTAGCACCTGCTTTATATAAAAATCATGTAGGATGGGATGAGGATTCTCCTCCTCACAAAGTCCAGTTAAAATCACAACCTACTGCACAAAGGCAGTACCCAATTAAGCAAGAAGCTAAAAAACAGGTAAATGAAATACTAGATCAGCTAGAATACCAAGGGGTGATTGAAACTTGCACCTCACAAATGAACAATCCTTTATTTCCGGTCTCCAAACCAGACAATTCGTACCGTCTAGTTTTGGATTACCGACACCTTAACACATGTTGCAAAACTTTTGCAGTGCAAAACTCACACAGTGCTGCACTAATGAATAACATAGTGCGCAAAAAATACAAAACAACCTTGGACATCTCCAACGGATTCTTTTGTCAAAACATAGCACCAGAGAGCAGATATTTAACTGCATTCTCAGTAAATGGCACTCAAAAACAATTCTGTCGGTTAGCCCAGGGGTACAAGAACAGCCCGGGGGTATTCTCAGCGAGAGTAACAGAATTACTACAACTATATGATGATGAAGCATTATCTTATGTCGATGACATTTACTTAACAGATGATGACTTGGAGACTCACTTGAAAAGAGTGAACACCATAATACTTGGTTTCGCTGCAGAGGGTTACAAATTCAACTTCAAAAAGTCCAGAATTGCCCATCTGACGGTCCTATTCTTAGGATATGAGTTATCAAGTGAAGGCAAAAGCCTGGCAGACAATTTCCTAGAGAAATGTGCCGTAATCCAAGCTCCTAAAACACTAAAAAACCTACAGTCAATTCTAGGCTTCCTAAATTTCGGAAGAACATATATTGCAAATTACGCAGAAAGGGTCAAACCCCTTTATGATCTAATTAAACCAGACTTTAAAAGATCCAGTTGGACTCAAGCACACACAGAAATTTTGAGATCCTTACAAACAGACATGCTAATTAAAACAAAATTAGAAACCCGTGATAATACACGCAACCTTGTGATCCGAGTCATCCCAGGGAGATGCGGATTCACATACCTAACCTCTAATGAGGGAGATAAGGTACCAATTGCATTTAAATCGCACTTGTACACTAAGGCTGAAATGAAATTTAGCCCAACGGAAAAAATTCTTACAGCAACACAGACAGCTATAGCAAAAGAACGAGCCCTGGCACAAGGTAAACGAATAATAATCGTGACACCAATACCAGCCTTAGAGGCGGTAACAAAGGCAAGCATTCCTAATGCGAAAGCACTCCATCCGAGATGGATACAATGGGCTAACTCTCTTGCTGCAACAGACGTGGTGTACGAATTTGATCCTTACTTAAAAACACAAGAATTTCTACAATATGAATTCGAATGTCCTCTGCCAACCGAAATTCTGCCTCTAGACCAATACGGCTGTATAATATATACAGACGGATCAGCACAACCCGCAGTAGGGGGTAAACAAGCTTACAGTGCTGCGTGCGCGATTGTTAAAGGTCGTTGGCACGAAGGGAAATTTAAACCAACCCTAACTAAGACCCAATCTCTAGGAGATTGCACAGCTCAGCGAGCTGAATTACTAGCATTCAAGATGGCGCTTGAAAATAACGATCGAGAATTCCCCACACTCATAGTGTGCGATTCGTATTATTGCGTTCAATCTTATAATGAATACTTGCAGATCTGGCTTCAAAATGGTTTCAAGGATGCGAAAGGAGGCACAATCAAGCATAAAATGCTATGGGAACAAGTAGCTCTTTTACAAAAAGAACTACCAAAGACTCACGTGATACATACACTGAGTCATCAACGTGATGGCGTTCACGTTGCAGGGAATTCATTGGCTGATGAGGCCGCGAAGGCAGCTGTGCAAACGGCTTCCGTAGCTGCCGTCACCCGGTCAAAAACAAAAATAGACAGCGAAATATTACAAGCTGTCAGCGCTTCAGAAAAGGATTCGATAGAACCACTCCCTAAAGGCTTTCCAGTAAAATACTCATACATAACTGATACAAACAATGTTCCTTTTGCTCGAATCCCTGGAGTGGGGGATAGGGCAATTCCAAACATGGAACATAGGTTAGGACTGATAATAGCGGCACACGAAGGGCTTGCTTCTACCCATGCTGGCGTCTCAGCCACTGTATCATTATTAAAACAGAGATACTGGTGGCCGCAAATGAGAAGACAAACAAGGAACTATGTTCTAGCATGTGAAATATGTCAAAAAATGAAAGTATCAACTGTGAGACGTCCAGCACAGACGCCCCTTCTAATCTCGGATAAACCATTAGCCTGTGTTTATCTAGACCACTGTGGTCCCTTACAAAGGGACGGTAACTATAAATATATCTTGGTCGCAGTGGACTCATGCACGAGATTCATATGGATGTGGCCCCAGCGAACGGCTGACGCCAGAACTGTTATAAAAGATTTGCGGGTCTTTATCGGCACATACGCAATTGGCATTCTGCATTCGGACAATGGTCCTGCTTTCAGCTCTCGGGCTTATAAGGAGGCCATGGTCAGCATGGGCGTGCAATTGCGGTACTCTTGTCCATTTCACCCTGAGGGGAACGGAATTGTTGAAAGAAAAAACCGTGACATAAAGCAATCTATAACGGCAAAGGTATTAGGTTCGGGAGCTGGGTGGGTCAAACATCTAATAAGTGTCCAACGTAGTCTAAATAACTTGCCAAGAAATTCTCTGAAGGGATTCAGTCCGTACGAATTATTATTCGGAACTAGGATGTTGATCTCTGACCTTGATAGTCAGACTTCAGTGGTAACAGAAAAAAGCTTTGATGTCAAAGACCGTTTGGCTATTTTGCAGGACTTAAACAAAACAAGAAAAGACCTGAGCAACATACAGTTGAAAGAACAGCCAACGACCACTGAAGAATCACCACCTGTCCCAGCAAGACCTGTCTGGATTCCAAAAATCGGGGATCTAGTCAGGGAGAAGATCGCGGTAAAGAAGGAATTTGGGCCTTCTTACAGAAAAGCAGTTCCTGTCTTGTCTGTCAACGGGACAAGATCAGTTGTACTACCGCCACTTGCTGGAAAAAAGGAGAACCGAGTTGTATCCATCGACCTGGTAAAACCACAACATGTGGCCGATAACCAACAGTAGGCCAAGTGGACTCCCAATAAGTAGCAGAACACCAAGGTTTGCTACCAGTACAGAGGTCCTATCAAAGAGGCTCATCACATTCGAAACGCCTACAGAAGAACAACAAGGACTATGCAACAATGCAATAGAACTTAGACCTCTGAAAACCCAAATAAAGACATTTAGCGGAGACACACCAATCTATACAGAAGTACCAAGTGAAAATGCAAGAAACAAAAATCCTGAACCAATTGGAACAATTGATAGAACTGCATCTGGTTACTTCATCAACTTCGATGATTCCTCTGAAGGCTTCAGTGAACAAAAGACACAGCCATCATCAAAATCCTTTAAAGACAAAGCTAAGGAACTTTTGAAACAACTGAAAGAAACATATCTGGTTTCTCCATGGATTGAATTTTGGGTGGGTTTTGGTGCATTTATCCTCATACTTTGGCTCATCATGGTATTTACTTTGGGACGCTTCATTGAGGGAAAATATGCTAAAATGGACACAGCAAGTCAGAACATCAACTTGGTCCTCAAACCACAGACATCTTCACACGTCGAGAAACGAGAACTTTCTTCAGAACTTTCTTCAGCCAATTTCACAGCAATTCCAATACCTGGTGGGGTAGCCTGGGACAACACTGACTATGAAATTTATGGTCCGGTCGAGATCCTGAAATATCCACACCAAATCAAGATCTCCTTGAGTGACTTTGCAAAACCAAACTCATTTGCTGATGATTGGGACTTTGAAAGTATAAACAATATGATGTCTGACTTAGTAATGTCTGCTAAATTTACAAAACATGATTATTTGCAGGGTTCTACAAATTATGACATTTCTTGCATAAATCTGCACAGCCTAGAAATGTTTTAAAATTTAATCAATGGGAACATTGTGCTACACCTCCAAAAGGGAGCTCTAGAACCGTGTATGGCAAATATTCATATTTTTCAGGTTTTAACATAACTAATGCTGAAACATTTTATTACAAATTGTCAAACAAGACAGGGATGAAAACCATGATAACCAACACAAAATTGATTTATTCTGATTCATTCTTTGAAAAAATGAATACTTTTGGATTCGATTATTGGGACAAAAATGTTGATTTGAAAAGTGTTTGGGGCACAAAAGAATGGCAAGTACAGGGTTTAGAAGCTTTGTTTAGAGCCTGCATGATCCCAGAACAAAAGATATTTTTAAATGACACCGTTCAACAAACCACCTGTCTTGGCTTAGCCAAAATCAAAGATTTAAATAACCTGTCTATTCCAAAGCCAACAATGTTTAGCAATAACTCTGATACAGATGAAGAAATAGACATAAACCATATACTTAACCAAAACAGAACACATCCTGATTGGAAACAATGGTTGATCTGGCCCACAGATACAAATAACTGTCAAGATAGATTCCTGAATAAAACACAGGGTTTCAAAATGACCAGGCCAGACCCTAGATATCCCCAAAGACATCACCCAGGGATAATAACAACCTACAGTGTGGGCAAATTATGCCTTCAATGGCTACAAACTTCCACACTGCCTGAAATTAAGCAACACCTAACTTTACTTACTGATGGTGCTGACTTGCGTGATTTCATACTGGGACCACGCAAACAGCGTCATAAGCGTTTCATAGCAGCCTCTGTATATGCAGCATACAATGAGGCCTGGAAGGTTACTCAAATTGAAACAGCAGAAAGAATACGGGAAATTGACCGTATTAATTTGGAAAAATCACTTTCTGTAGTGGACAATGGGTTAATGACTCTGTCCTCCAGAATTTTTTCATTGGACAGCATTGTGTCTTCAGCAATCGATATATTATCACAAGACTTACTGCTATTACAACATGGTCAGTCACAATTGCGTTCTATTGTACAGCTTGGCTGGACGTTACAAAATCTGCGTTCTGGCTACGTGCCTTGGCGTTTAATCAACACAACGTCACTATTCCAAATCTTTAACCTTACTGATAGACAAATCGGTATGGCGCAGAAGGGTGCTGATTATACAATCTTGAGCATTGAAAAACTAGAAAGATTACCGTTGACAATGTCAGAACGACCTGTCAGTGAATGGATAATCCACGGAATCATAAATATTCCAATCTCAACCTTCAGGTTTCAATACTGCCAAAAATATATACAGGCTGGCATGTACGAGAAATTGGGAAAGGGGTACCTTAAAACAACTTGGAACCTGCCCTATTCACATGCATGTGTCAGTAACAAAGGACAGAAAGTGTTTCTTAGTGGCAACAATTGTGCTATGTCACTAAGCGGCACGCTTCTGTGTAACGGTATTAGTTTGCACGGAGCCTGTGAAGGGAATTCATACAACCTTTCATGTCACCAGCAAGGCGCACCTGCAACTGAAATAGAACCATTCTTTCAAAGACTCTATAATGGGAGTTACATTCTTATTGTAGACCGCAGATGCTGTAGTCTTATGCCCGGGACTCCTTATCTCGTCACTACGACGGCGAAGGTCAAGTGCTGTGGACGTTCTTTGTTTCCCAGCTCCTTTCCAGACAGGGAGGCGAGGGCATGGCCCAGTTTGAAAATTACTTCTATTCGAATAGACACTTTAAGCAGAATGAAAACAGTGCTTCTTCAGACGCCTACAAGGCTCACGTCATCTAAAGAAACGTATGATCTACAAGTCGCAAGGACGACTGCAGAGATACATACATTATTATCAACTAATTCCCCCGTACATTTCGCGGAAATCCTGAGCGAAATCTTGAATATTTCTGATACCACAGGGGTCTCAAAGGTATTTAAGACAGTATTTTCGATGGCATTAACACCATTCAAAGCCATACTGGGTATTTTTCCAGACTTCGTCCATTCAATTTTTGGCGGACTTCCCCTGATCCTAGGACTAATTGCAGGAATCCTATTCCTAGTCCTTATTTTTCGTTATGGCAACCCATGTCACAGACCAAACTCTGACGACAATGGAAGAAACGATCCTAGCCATTGGATACCGGGACCGGATATCAAAAATCCTGGGACTCTCCCGGCTTAGAGACCTGAACATGACTTGGTTTCTATCATTTCGACCAATGTGGCAAAGGTGTGTTTTACCTGTACTAAGGTGTCTGCTATGCGGAGAAGAATGCGTGTTAGACACCTGTCTGACGCTACAATCGGATGCGCCGGTGGATGCAGATACACTGTTGGTTCCTACCAAGGTTCACGCACTGTGCTGCCCTCAAAGGCTGCCAATTCTGATGACGGCATTCCTGGAATCTTCACCACTGCGATTGAAGAGTAGTGAAGTTCAAGATGAAAGCAGCATCGAACAGGTACGACCTTCTGTCAGCAATGCAAATCAGAATGTCAATGGAGACAATCATGCGCATGAATGCATGGTTACCCCTATTTCCGACTTAGAGGAACTTTCCCATGAAGCTGTTGACAGTTTTTTCGAAAGCCTGAATGATATGATGTTCTCTCCGGAACAGAAATAGAGACTTTTGAGTAAACTCGCACACGGCGTTCCCTGAATTCGGCCTTCAACTTTAAAAATAAAGTCACATGAACAATTACAATCCAGTTCACGGACAGCAACTTTTTTCAGCAAGCCCCTAAAATATTTTTCTATATATTTTTTCCCGGGACACTGATTTTCTGCTTAAAGTAAGAGACTATTCCTAGAGAACTAAGATTTCTATTTTAGATAATTTATAGACTTTATAGACTTTAGCTGCCCGCTGGTATGTTCGCAATAGATTTTATGTGATGAAATGGTTTCGACTTTTTTTCTGTATAGCCATATTAAGAGCCATTTCATGTGTATTTCTCATATACCAACAATCAATAATGCATAACAATGCGTGTTTACTTTTGCATTTAATTCATAGCTTAAGTGCATACAATATATATGACTGCAATTTTTCAGTATATTTGAAAATTTCGAAATGCATTTATGTATTTTGGGGTGGTAAGGTATACACTATACTCTATAGTATGTTGTACTATGTTATACTATGCATAGATTAGTAGATATGACCATAGTTAGCGTGGAGTGGGTGTCGTGTATTTCTATAGGTTCTGATTCGATCCCCCTATTCCTGACCCTATTCTGGTTAAACTTACTAGCTAGTTAACTAACAGTCAGCCCATAAGGCAAGAAAACCCCCATGATGCAGATACCGTTATCTGACGCAGTCACACTACGGCACAGGAACGTGTTATCTGATTAGGTCATAACGCTTGAGATCTAATTAGACAAGCGACATTCCTCCAGCCCCTGATAAGGCATACGACGTTCTCATAACAAATCAAACCTATGACAACCTGGATAATCCGTGCGGCCATTGTTTTGATTTCACAGAGAACTTTAGTAAAGAATGTGCTAACGAGCAAGTCGTATGACATCTTTATTGACGTACCTATGTCCATCCTTACGTCAATCCCGGCACCTTTAAGGTATAAATATTGCCGACCTTGCCCTATGCAAAACACACGCGTGGTGACAAGACGGAGCAGCCATACTTGCCGAAGCCGAGAGCAGAAGCAGACCCCGCAGGCAGCAGCCCCGCCTTCCTGACGCGCTGAGAGACGCGCTGCTATCTCAAGCCGAGAGACCCAGCACCGGCGCTTCTGGGCAGCCCTCGCAGGCAGCCTGGAATATCGAGAGCAGAGAAAGAGATACCATTCCTCATTCATCCTAAATTCCAGGTACAGAACTGAATAACCCCTCCTAGAGAATTCTTTAGTTATTCACTTGGCAAAAACAAACTTAAACTAAACTGTAACTTTCTATTCCCGCCCACGCATTAGACTTAGGTCAGGTACACGGGGTAGGCGTATTTAGAAACACCAGTTGAGTACGTTTAGTCAAATGTATATGTGTATGTAAATATATTTTAATCATTTTAAACATCATATGGCTCAGAAACCATATCAATGTTTTTACAGTATTATTTTATACTATTGCTTCTAATGTATGCACTTTACTTAACTATAAGTATTGCAATAATATCGATCCATTTCTCTTGTACGAGAAAAGAGACTGATCAATAAATAACATCTTTTATTGAACACGCCCGTCTCTTCCTTTTCTCTACATTCTGATGAGACTAAGAATGCACGTACTGACTGAGTAAAATAATTGCCTTGTGCTCACACGACTCTCGAGATTGACTCTTGATTAGGGGAGAGCAAAGTTGTCATGTTCTATGGTTGTCAGAAACTAAATCCCTTCTTGTCTAATCAGGGGAGTTCATCCTTCCTTGAACATTCGAGAAAGTTTCTAGCGAACTCTGAGCTTAGCTGGCAAACCCAAAAATTAAGTCTAGTTTCGACAGTAGTAGACCTAGTTAACGTCTGGCCTAGGCCTTTACTGCTGTAGGTACTATTCCAATGCGCAGAGCCTATTGGGAAAATAGGAGCTACACTACACTGAGGCTCGTTGGTTGGACCACTATCAATGCTCAAATAATCTATGGGTAACGCAT
Source organism: Lissotriton helveticus (assembly GCF_964261635.1). NCBI lineage: Eukaryota > Metazoa > Chordata > Amphibia > Caudata > Salamandridae > Lissotriton > Lissotriton helveticus. The sequence goes on along the minus strand of NC_136063.1, from coordinate 776,239,527 downwards.
TGATGTGTGTAGCCAGAATATACCTTAACTCCATATGTGGGCTACCAGCAGTAGGTTTCACAATTAAATCCCTTGCCGTCTCTCTAGAATCAAGGGTCCCCATATCTTCTGCAGAGGTATTAGATTGAGCTTTAGGCAAGCTACCCCTTGCCGGGACTACATTCTCGGATCTTCCTCCGTCCCATGGGAGCGAATGATTCAGTCAATCATTTTCATCTAAAGGATTAAAAACATCAAACTGGTTGGTGACTGGAATAGCATATCTGGCCTGCCTCTACCCCCGTTAAAAACTCCTCAAATGGTACCTGTGTCATTCGATGATGTTTATAGAAGTGTCCAAGGGGTAAGATACTAATCCCCGTTTGTGCCATTAACCAATTGCCTGCCCTTTCTAATATCGCATGGACTGAGTTGGGTGAACCGAAGGAGATAACTATGCAGTCACCTTATCGAGACTTATGCAAATTCCCTACCCAGCCAACCCATCTCAGCATTTTAAATTTAGAGTAAATTGGGTTTCCTATCCTTGTCCTCATGTTTAACTCATATAAGGATTTATTTTTCAAACTAGTCCAATGTTCCGGCACTACCAAGGACGATTTGGGGACATTGGCTAGCACTATCGTATAAGGTGTTGCTTCCGTAAGCAGATGGAGTACGTCATTTCCTATCAATTCGCTTCTTCATTTGTTATAAACACTCTTATTCCTTTGGGACTGTATTTCCTCAGTGCGTACATGTTTAAGCTTGTTAGGGAGAGATGTTTTTTGGATATTTGAACACTGTTCTTGTGCGTTTGGAATGTAGGCTAAGTCCGTGGCCCTCAATAAAATTGCCCCCGTGCAGTTACTATCTTGACTGTTAGAAGAAATGGCAAGGGAAGCCGTTACAGGACCTGAACTAGGATTAGTGGATTCATCGTTAGGACTACAGTTAGACCCAGTATGCTGAACAGATTTAGTGCTGGTGGATCTAGCCTGAGTTAGCTGAGAGGATTAAGTGTTCTTAAGGCTTGACTGCTTCTGCTGGTCTACGGAAACAGCGCTTGCAAGTTTATCAATGTCCTCTTCCAATTTAGACAACTTTTGCATCAACGGGTTCAATAAAGCTGACACAACATCACCCAATTTAGATCAGAAACCTTCACTATCATTGGATGACCAGGAAGGTAAGAGTGGTGGAGAAGAGGCAGTATGGACCACTATGTTTCCAGCTGTATCCTCAGTTTCCTCAACAACCTCTCTTACTACACCTCTACGCCCTCTTTTAGATAGTGGGTACGTTTGTTTGCCGCAACCTGGTCCTTTCCGTTTATTGGGCTGGGGTAAAGAGCTACCCCCTTGTGTAATCTTACTTACTTGGCTTCTGGTATGCACTTTTGGTCTGATGGCTATTTTGCTTGTCTCCGGGGCAGCACATAACACAGGAACCTGGTGGGCAGAATAATGGTTGTTATGGGTGTGGGAGGTCTATCAGAGGAGCCTGGATTAGGATGTACACCTGGGTTTATGCAACCAGAAGTATAAAGTTGTAAGGGAAGGGGTTGGGGCTCAAGAGAAAGTCTATGCTCGGTAAGAGCAATTTCACGAATGAGGACTGATTCAGCCCTTTGGAGGAAGGCATCTAGAGTCCCTACCACCCCTTGACCCGTTAGCGATTTCCTCTTAGCTAATTCGTCTGTGCCATGACCCCAGAGAAGGTGTTATAACACACAAAAATAGAATATAGTTATCCTGTACCTTATTTGCTTAGTCTGTCAGTCTCGAGTCTCAAATCAAGGTACTGATTTCCACAACAAAAAGTGAGTGTAGCCAAAGTGGATGGGTCCAACTCCAAAAAAAAAAAAAAAATGTCATGGCCCAGCCCAGCCTCCTTCGGGCTCTGATGTGCTCAGCCGGGCCCACCCTTGGTCCAGGCTTGGTCCAGGCTACGTCCCGCGTGCGTCCCGCACCGCGGGTGGAGAAGCATGCGCGATGACCACGCTTCCCCCTCACTCGAGGCAGCTGTGTCAGGGGTGTTACACTCTGGGGGTTGAAGTCCTCTCCCAGGGTGTCGGGGGCAGCGATTAGCAGGGTTCCTCCAGAGACAGCTCACCAGCAATAACGGCAACAGGTTAGGCAACACAAGTAAAAGTAACGCTATGTGTTTAAGTTTATATTAGGTTCAAGATTCGAAGAACGTTAGGAAGGGAGTTAGACACAATTGCTTTGAGGCTGCGCTGTATGGACGGGTTACCCTGTGTCTGCACTTGAGAAATAAATTACGTCTACTTGACCTTCTTGTGCCTCATCTCTTCAAATTAGTGATGAGTGTTCTAGAGTGTTGCCTATGGTCTCATGCACAATTTGGACCTTATTTTCCGGTCCATGAAGCTTCAATTTCTTCAATTAGCTGGCAGAAATTCATTTATTTTTAGAAGTCACATGCGGAGTTAGCAAACTAGAAGGGTAAACATTCTGTAGAAGTATTCCTGTTTCCTCAGAGTTTGTTTGGGTGAGTTGGATTTATTCTACAGGGTGCCACCCGGAAGTGCACGCTTTCATTTCTGTGACATCACCTCATAGCAACATTCGCATGGGAGCCGCGTACACATTGCCTAGCTGTGGAAACTTTATTTCAGTTACATGAAATTTCTACGACTCACCTTCATTGTCTTTGTTGTGTATCAGCAGGGGTCGTCACCCAATTAGCAACGTGCGCAAAGGAGCAGCGTACACTTTGCCATGCAGCGATAACTCTTTTACTGTGTCACATGTATGATTGCGCCTTGTTGGTACACATGTCTGCATGTCAATAAAGCATTTTCTACTGTGTAAACCCATTACTGCAGTAGTTTATACAGCTTAATTATTTACTTTGGCTCGCCTGTTCTCTTCCAAGTAAGTAATTTGTGATTATTTTGTTTTAACAGTGAAGAAAGGGTAGGTGATTTCCCTTAAGTATAACACTGAACTAGTCCATTGAATCATGAGTGCTCCAAACCTCACGATCAGCCCTCCTCACCCATTTTGGGTTTCAGAAAATGAACCACAACTTAAATAGATTGAATGGAAGGAGTATTTCATTAATTACATTCATGTGATTGATATTGTAGGAGAGATGTCCACGGCACAGAATAAAAGGATTCTATTACATACATTACAACCAATTGGGTTAAGAATGTTCTCTTGCATATCTAAAACACCTTTTGTGGGAGATACTAATGTCTTTATTAATGTTCTTAATGATCTTGATAAGACCTTTGCACCAAAGGTTTGTATAGGTATCAGTAGATAAAACACATTTTCAATGCAAGCGATCTAAGATGGAAATGGTGGATGAGTATGTTGTAGATTTACAAAAACTTGGGGCAGATTGTAATTTGGGGCCTTCCTTAATGATACTATTAGAGACCAAGTGGTGATGCACACTAGCAATCTTGCAATTCAGGAAAGATGATGGGTTCATGAGAATGCCCCCTTTGACACTATTTTAGCCCTAATTGGGAAAGCTGAAATGTCTGAAAAGAATGCCCTAGTTTTACAGGTTAATGATAAATAATCTTGTTCCTTTAATAGGGTGTTCAAGAATTACAAACAAAGAGGTTAATAAGTTCAGAAGTAAAGTTGAGGGGAGGAAATGTTACAGATGTGAAAGTAAAGAGCATTTGGTTCACAGTAAGGGTTGCCCCGCCATAAATGTGAAGTGCGGTAATTGTGCTACAGTATGCAAAAAAAAGAAATGAGTTAAATATGTGCAAGAAGTATGTTTTGAAGAGCTGGAGGAAGGTGGACAGACAAGGTTTGGAATACTTGATAGCTTTTGCTTTTATATCATTCTCTCCCACTGAAGAAACATGACCATAAGCCTTTGGCAAAATTATTGACCACGTAGAGTACAGCTAATGCTTCAGCCAGAAATGCTTGTATTTCTATGCGTATGCAAGACTTCATATGCAAAATTACGTATAAACCAGAGAAATAAACATTGTAGCCTATTTCTTGTCACGTATGCCTACTTTGTTGGAGGAATGTGAGGATTAAAAGTGGAATGATTGTCAAATCACCTTAGTTTATGATTCAGGATTTCCTACCATTAGGAAAGAAGATTGGATCAAAGAGTACGAAAAAGATACCTTACTTCAGGGGATAACCGGTTTTGTAGGCAATTATTGGCCTAATAAAAGGAATTTACCTGTTAGTGTTAGACCCTACTGGGAAGTAAGATCTGAACTTACTGTAGATGGATGCTTTCTGCTGTGGGGTGAGAGAATTAATCCTTGTATATGTTTATGCAAAGACATTTTACTGTTATGTCATTAGGGCCACTTTGGTATTGAATGCACTAAATCCGTAGTCAAACACTGTTCTGGTGGTCAGGAATTGATTCAGCTGTTGAGCTTATGGTAAGAGAATGCCTGGATTGCTCGAAGGCAGACAAAACTTTACAAACTTGTAGACCTCCCATGGTAGAGGGGAAACATCCTCAGAATCCTTGGGAGTGGGTTGCTATCGACATTATTGGACCCATTGGGCCATCACATATGTACATTATTGTTTTTATTGATCTTTTCTCAACTTGGCTGTTGTCAAAGTTGTACAGAAAGCTGATACTAATGCTGTGCAACTATTTTTAGATTACATTTTTAGTCAATAAGGAATTTCTATGTCCAGATTGAGTGATAATTACGTGCAATTTCACTCAAGCTCTTTCAAACAATATTGTAGTAGAATAGGAGTTGCGTCATTTTTGTGACGCAGCAGCAGTGCGAAAGATGCACCATGTTGCAAGATAGGCCTCACTTCATCTGCAACAAGATACCGTCAGTTTAAACTGTAAACATTTAGGACTGTGTAGGGGGCATGGAGAAGTTGAATCTTCTGTTAGTGTCAAAATTGTTGCATACAGTGCTTACCTTCTGCGTACTCTTTGATATGCTAGACTACATCTGCACAATGAGATACCTAAGCAAAGGAAACACAGGTGATGTGATTGTGGAATGAGCAAAAAAAATTGCACGTTTTTCAATTACATTACCTGTGTTTCCTAACATTACGAATCACATTGTGTAGATGAGGTTTAGGCCTGTCCAGGGAGACAGAGGAGGTCTGACGTTTGTTCAAGAGTGCAGTGGACATGACTCACTTTGTTGGTAGGCCTGCACATGTATTATCTCCTCTGTACTCTTCAACAACTTAAATTTCATCTGTAACCCTGAGTTGGTGACGCATCTGTGCTGTTTTTGCCCCATGGTGCTCTGCATTGTAAATGCGGCACACCATGGGTGGCAGAGCAGCGGTGCACGTTAACTGGTGCATCCCTGGGGATGCGCCAGTTAACATAAATCTGCCCCTTTACATTTAAGTATGAGCAGGGGACACAGAGTCGATGAGGCTTATCCAAGGTTAAGAAGAGATGAGTCCTGTTCACTGAAAACTTGGACATAGGCCTCACCTCCTCAGCATCGCTGGACATGGCTAAATAATATCTGCAAAATGTTACAGTTGTTAAACAATTTTACTATTATAGTCTCTAAGATTTGTCTCTTACTCTGAAACATCTCATTGTTGTTCTCTTTCTTTAAAGATAACAACATCAACCATGAGTGATAATGAGCAATCTGTTGATCTCGATCTTATCATTGAACTTGTCATTGAAACGTCAGTGGAAGTAGATCCCTTGGATGATTTAAATCCTGTAGATGATGAAGAATATGATGAGGATGCCGATTTGTCAGAATTGTATGACATAGGGTGGGCAGCTGACCTGCTCGAGTCTATTAACCCATAAAGACTTTTAGAAATAAATTTAAGATACTCGAAATGAAAAGTAACCATGTAAACCATTTCATATAAAATTAAAAACAACATTAAAAACAGCTTGTGTGAAGTGTCTTTAATAAAATAGTGAAATATGCTAATAAAATTAGTTCAGATTCACATTTAAAAGAGCACAGGTCAAATGTAGAAGCATTCTATTTCTTTGCTACTATTTGTGAGTTCTAAATTTGCCAATGCACTAAAAATTATTGTATGTAGAATTGACAAGTAGTGTGTTAATTTTTTGACGACTGTTATTGATTTACTGTTTGGTAATAGTGGTTAATAACATTTTTTATTATATTTTACCACAGATTCAACTGCAGATCATTTCAAAACTACAATATGCCATCTAAAGAAAGAAGCCGAAAGGCTACAAAACGTCAAAGACAGCAGCTTACTACATGCTTGCAGCAGTCCTCTACAATAAAAACTCGTCAAGTCACCAAGAAACCTCCGGGTAAAACAACGAAATCATTCCTAAGAAATATTTTCAGAAAAAAAAATATTACTACAGAACATGTTTTAGTCCAGAAAAAGAGAGCCAATTTAAATGGAAAAGAAAGGCCAATCAAAAATGTTACTGCTAGACCAGGAGATAACTCTGTGCATGGTAGTAGAAGGAAAAATCAGTTTAGGGACATTCGTAGACGAATGTTCCACAACAGGATAATTGGCAATTTGTTAAAAAATATTAAGAAAGGTCAACAGAAAGTGGCTTTTTATAAAAGAAAGAAAAATATTGAGAAAATTATTGATCAGGCAATCGAAATTAAGCGAAAGTTATTTATTTTGATAATCAATAGAATTAGGAAACTAAACAAGGCAATTTATGATTTCAAATCAAATAGTAGATGGAAGAGAACAGTTAATCATAGTAATTTTTGTGAAGTATTTTCAGGAGAATGGATGCATAGTTCAAGTTGTGAGGCATTTTTTAATGAGGAGAGTTACTTCCAGGACAATGATTTGGTGCATGCAGTTGACACCAGTGGTCGAGCTTATGAGGTGAAAGATCGTTGTCCGGTTGAAAAAGAAAAACTTATGACAACAGAGGTAGAAGAGATGTTAGGTAATGAGGTTTTAGGAAAACGTCCTAAGGGACCAGTGTATACCTGGAAGTGTAGTAGTATTTGCAGTGTGCGACAGGATTCCATCAATTTGCTTTGTGATTTTGTACGGACATTTAATAGGAAAAGTTTGAAACAGAAAATGAAGTTGTTGCAAGAATTAGATCGTTGCAGAGTGAGAGAAGTGACAGGTTTGCATGGTCATTCATTGGCTTGTCTTTCCAGGAGAGTATGCCAGAGTGTTTTTCATCATTTCAGGATGCTAGCAGTGCATCATAATAAAGTGAGGACATTAGTTAGAATGTTGTATTATGCTAAGAGTCCAGCAATTATGCTTAAACAATTATGCACTGCTCTTTTGCATGGTTCAGAAGTAGATGTGAAGAATATTTGTGCAGAAATTGAGTTTTGTTACTTTACAAGTAAAGTGGAGAATGTTGAAATTAACCCAGAAGAAGAAGGTATTGTGGAAGAGAGTGTACAGGTTTCCAGTACAGATAATTTTCAGAAGGAAATTGCCACGTTTTAGGTGAAATCAAGTGAGAGGCCTAATTTCACTTGTGTGTGTTGTCGACGCACTTATTATAAGAATCAGACTAAGTTTGTGGATTTATATGCAAAAAGTGAAAGGGAAAATAATAGTGAATGGAAGGATTTCGCATCATACTTGATGGTAGAAAATTGTTTTGATTTGGGATCAGATCAACGTGTGTGTACTTATTGTTGTAACAAATTAAATCAAAACCAGATGCCTGCTAGAGCGGTTCATAATAATCTGGAATTGGTTGACATTCCTTCTGAATTGAAGGATTTAAATACTTATGAATCTATTTTGATTCAAAGTGTCCATCCCTTTCAGGCTATTGTACGAATGGAGCCAAAGACTGGGAAATTGCCTCCATCAGATTTACAGAGAGGATTAAAGGGAAGAGTTGTTTATTTGCCTCTAGATTTGAAGAAAAACATTAATACAATTGGAGTAGAGAAAGTGGAAGAGGAACCTCTGGTTATCTTAGTTAATGGGGTTCCGACAAAGAGTAAGAACATCTGGCAAGATTTAGTGGATGTTAGGAAAGTCAAAAAGGCAACATTGTATTTGAAGAAAAACAATAAGTACTACAAGAATGAATATGTTGCAGAAGAGGAAGTAAGTGAAGAAGAGGATAGCGATTTGTGTGCTGGTCAAATTGAGAACGTAGAAGCCTCTAAAAATGAAGAAATATATGAACATTATAGTGTTCATCCTTTGCATTCCAAGGAAGTCATGGGGAATGCTATTGAGTTGTTTCAAATGAAAGAAGCCAAAGGGAGTCCCATTAGTGTTTGGGAGGAAAGTTTGGAAGCTCGTTGTTTCCCACAACTATTTCCAACAGGTCAAGGAGGAAGATATGATGAGCGACCTGATCAAATTCCTGCTTCTGAATACCGGACTTTACGATTGTATGCAGAAGATCCTAGGTTTCGTCAATGCATTCCCTATTTGTTTCATCTACTGTTTGAAAGCGATCTGTCTGGACTGTCATATGCAGTGAACCACATCTTGAAAAGTGGTGTACAGATGCAAAATATCTCGGCAAGGGACTTTATGGATAAAGTCAATGTGCAAGACAGTATTTTGGATTCTCACCTGATTAATCTCATGGTGTGTCAGCGTGGTACTAATGAGTACTGGTACCGTCGTCATGGTGATTTAAAATGTATGCTGAGGAACTTAGGAACTCCCACATGGTTCCTCACTCTCAGCTGTGCCGAGTATGGCTGGGAAGACTTACTTGAATTTCTACGAGAGGCAAATGGAAACATTGAAAATATTGAATTCAAGACACCCGGAGAACTGTGCTCTTTGGATCCAGTGAATGTATGCCGGTACTTCAATCATAGATTTGAAGCTATGATGTCTTTCATCATGAACAAGAAAAATCCACCTCTTGGAGAGGTGTTGGATTTCTTCTGGAGAAAGGAGTACCAAGCAAGAGGTGCTCCTCATATACATATGCTGCTATGGATCAAAGATGCACCCAAATTTGGAACAGATCCGGATGATTTAGTGATGAGTTTCATAGAACAGTATTCTACATGTGCTGTTCCAAACACAAAGGAAGACAAAAGCCTAACAGAACAAGTTTTATGCTTCCAAAGCAATCGTTGTGAAAAGTACTGTCGTCGTAAATTCAGAAACAAGGACAAGTTCTACACAAAATGTCGTTTCGCCTTTCCACGACCAGTGATTTCCAAAGGAAGAGTGAACAGTTTGATGTCTTCGCTGCGACATAATGTGATGAGGAAATCACCCAAAAATACATACAATTTGAAAAGGAACGAAGAGTCCAAGTACATCAACGACTACAACCCAGTGATGTTGTCCATGTGGAATGCTAACATGGATATACAGTTTGTGGCTGATAACTGTATGGCTGTGGCTCGGTATGTGACATCTTACATCACCAAAAAAGAAAAGACAGAATTGAAGGATATGTGGGAGGACATTTCCCATGAAAAGAGCCTCAGTAAGAAGTTGTACAGTTTCAGTCTGAAGATGTTGTCGCATCGAGAAATCGGAGCTTACGAATGTTCTGACCGGTTGTCTTCAGCAAGTCTCTATGCCAAATCTAGGAGTATCATTTGGGTGAGTCTTGGTCTTGCTGCAACGCGTAATCGAGTTCTGAAACCTGTGCGGGAAATTGAGTATTTGGCGGAAAAGGAGCCTAACAGTACCGATATTTTGAAGACCAACATGTTGGATACATATTAACCAAATAGAAGCAGTCACCTTGAGAATGTCTGTCTGTATGAGGTTCTACAAAATTACATATTCAAGAGGAACATCAAAGAAGATATTGATAAAGGAGTGTATGCTGTAATTGGAAGTGAGGGATGTCTGGTCAAGCAAAGAAAATGCCACTTGGTAAACCATCGAAAATTGAGTGGCGAATCTCCTGAAAGAAAAGAGTTTTTCTATTTAGCACTTTTGCAACTTTTCAAGCCTTGGCGTGCAGAAGAGGAACTGCTTGGGGATTTCGTCTGTTGCAAAGATTCTTTCAATGCCGCCAAGGAGACCATAGAATGTCCTGTTTTTCCCAAATATCTAGAAATGTTGAATGCGGAAATCGAGCAGGAAGCAACGATTGTAGCTGAGATTGCTTGAGACAGTTCTCAGGACAGTCAGAGTTCTGTTTCATTGAGTCAGGATCCACTAGGAGGACCAGTTATCGAAAATGAAGCTGAAACTGCCATGGTTGAAGTGGAAAGAGCCATGGCACATGCTCAGGAGGATGCAGTTAACTTAGAAGACTTGGAAAGACAACTCAACGTTGAGCAGAGGAAAATATATGACGAAGTTACCAACCAAATTGATCATGGATTAAGTCATGAGAAGAAAGAGTGCTCATGTACGTCGTTGAAGCCTGTCCGACTGTACGTGAGTGGAGAAGCGGGCACTGGAAAAAGTTTCCTCATTAAAGCAATTTCATGTTATTTGCAGAAAAGGACTGAGTCATCGCTGTCTTGTGTTGTCACCGCACCAACTGGACTGGCAGCACATAACATTAAAGGTATTACTTTGCATCGTCTACTGATGCTGCCAGTGGAGCATGATAACAAATTACAATACCACAAGTTATCTGGAGATGCTTGTTGTGAAGTTTCCAGAGTGCTGAAGAAGATGAAACTTCTTATCATTGATGAAGTAAGCATGGTTCCCAATGTCATGCTTGCCTTTGTGCATTTGAGAATGCAAGAAGTTCTCAAAACAGAGTATGATGTGTTATTTGGTGGCAAACACATCGTTGTTTTCGGTGATCTTCTGCAGCTGACACCAGTGAAAGGACAACCTGTGTTCAAAATGCTCACGCATGAAGATACCAGGAAGTGCCTAGGGAGCATTGGCAACGTTAATATATGGTTAAACTTCAATTATGCTGAACTGCATGAAAATATGCGTCAAGCGAAGGATGAAGATTATAAGAATATTCTACAAGATGTTAGAATCGGAAAAGTGACCGAGCATGGGAAAGAAGCTTTACATGCACGATTACTATCAAATTTGTATCCAGAAGAAGACGTTCTGCCAGAGAATTTTTTTCGGAAAATTACTGAGAAGAAATCTGGAATATGTTTGATGCCAACTCTTGCAGAATGTGCCATCTTCAACAACAAAATGTTGAATTTAGAAAACCAAGAGATTGTGAAACTGGAAGCTATTGACAGAATAGAGCATATGGGAGCAACAATTATTTTGTCTGAGAATTTGAAATCAAAATTGGATTCATTAGAGAAGACTATATCTAATACTGCTGGTTTTGAAAAGACTCTGAATGTGTGCTTAAATTGCCGTATAATTTTAAGAAGGAATTTACATGTTGAAAGAGGTCTGGTAAATGGATCAATGGGTAATGTTGTTGATTTTGAGAAATACAGAAATAGAGATGGAATTGAATTTTTAAAAATTTAATTTGATGGTATTGAGGAAGTACAGCTAATTGGTCGTTGCTCTGCTAGGTTTTTGCTTGTAAAAGACTTATATGTTCGCCGTAAGCAGTTTCCTGTTTGCTTGGCATATGCGGTGACAATCCATAAATCTCAAGGTTTAAGTGAAGACAGTGCATTGGTGAATATTGGCAGTTCTGTGTTCAAGGAGGGTATGGCATATGTGGCATTGTCACGAGTCAGAACTATATCGGGATTGTACTTGATTGAGTGTGATGTCACAAACATTTGTGCGGATCTAGATTGTGTTAAGGAATACAATAGGTTAAGAAGAGAGTATGCGCCACATTTGCCTCAATATCCTTTGTTTGAGAAACGTGTGGTAGGCCGGAAACGAAGAAATGTGACCAATAGTACGGAGGTTGTAGCAAAAAGACGAAAAGTTGATGAACCCAAAATTATAAGCAGAAAAAAAATGGATTCTGTTGAAGATGTTGTTGGTTTTCAATTTGAAAATAGTTCTGGTGTCAACTGCTATGCTAATGTAGTGGTTAATGTTGTCTTTTCTCTAGAAACTTTAAAAGAAGAGATTGTGGTCAATTCGTATCAAAGATTTTGCAGTTTGTTGAATTCTGTGTTAGAGAAATGTAGCACTGATAGAACAAAAATAGAAAGTGTGTCTGAAGTTCGAAATCTGTTAGACAAATGTTCAGGTCAAACGCAATTCTCTCAAAATATTCAGCAAGATTGTCAGGAGTTTTTAATGTATATGCTTGATGTATTGCAAGATGAAGGTGTAGATGTAGATCATCTGTTTGGCCTTTCTTATCAATGGCAGCATGACTGCGAGAACTGTAGGGTATCAAGTACTACTAGTGTAGACTCAGAAAGATTTATATATTTAACTTTGCCAGACAGTAAATCAGTGTCCTTTAATAAGCTAGTAAAAGCAGCCGATCACAACATGGAGTGTAGCCAATGTAAGTCTGCAATGCTGTCCACATTATTTATACGAACATATGGCCAGTATGTCATTTTAATGTTCCAACGATGTAGGCCTGATGGAACAAAATTGACAACTTTAATTAAAAATGTTGTAGCTTCACAGTTGTCAATATCAGGAAGGACTTTTGTAACTGCAGCAATTATATATCATGACGGTCCTTCAACAACATCAGGACATTACACAGCTTATTTGAAGTCTAGAAACGGCTGGTCATTCTGCAATGATTCTGTTTTAACTTTAAAAAAAAAATTGCCTTTTGACCTTAAAAATTCTTACCTGGTGTTTTTACAACCAACATTTTAGGGAAAGAATCTCGGGATTTGCTCTGAGGAATTTCAAGAGGTTCTAATGGCTCCTACACTATTTGGCCTTGAGGATAAGTGTAGTACAGAGTAAAAAGTTATTTTTGAGTTTTAAGTAGTTCCTGAAAAAAAAGAAGGTTTTCTTACAGAAAGTGGTGGGCACGGATTAGTTAAAGGACAACAGAGTATTTCCCAAAGCAAACGGTGTTCTTACCATAACACTTGACGTCATGGAAAAATAACTGCACTTTGAATGAGTTCAGAAAAACTGTTTGTTTTAATGAGCTAATTCAAGCAGCCAAACAAAACATGGAGTAGAGGTAATGTAAGTCTGCAATGCTGTCGAGATATTTTGAACAAAGTTTTGGTTATAATGTAATTTAAAAATTCCAACTATATAATCCCGAAGAAAATAAGTTTTCAACTTTAATTACAAATGTTGTGGCTACACAGTTGTTGATTTTAGGAAGAACATTTCTAACTGCAGCTATTATATGACATGATGGTCCTTTGACAACATCCACTTATTACACAGCTTATTGAAAATGTAAAAAAAGCTGATTTTCCGGAAATGATTCACATTTTACTATGAAACAATGTTGCCTTTTTATTTAAAAATATTCTTACTTTCTGTTTTCAGAAGAAAGAATTTAGGGTAGGTAACTGGCCTATAATGATTCTAGGAGTTGATATAATGTTATGTACTGTTTTAAATTGCTTTGTGATTAAAAGTGATGTAGAGAATTAAATAATTGTAGTAGTCATAGAGGTAGTGTAAGTCTGCTTCATAGTAAGCAGTATCAGTGTCATAGGAAATGTGGAACATGAGTGAGCAAGAAGGGTGAGATATTACTAGTACAGGATTGTGAAAGTGATCTTGAACGTTTTCTTTCTGAAAGTTGCGGAAAAAGAAAATGACGGGATTTGCTTAGAAGAATTCCAAGAGTTATAAATGGCTCTTACACGATTTGGCCTTGAGGAGAAGTGCGGTAGAGAGCGAGAAGTCATTTATTGCATGTAACATATTTGTCAAAACGATTGAGCTTTTCTTTCAGAAAATGGTGGGCTGAAAATAATAACAGCACAACAGAGTATAAGCTGTTCATAGGACATCCTTCGACGTCATGGAAAGTAAGTTACTTTTGACGAGTTCTGATTTCTGATTGGTTATGTTATATGGGTTTTTTAAACACAATCATTTTGATTGTGTTTTTTTTCCCCGCTGTTATATGATGAATACCTTCAAGTGACTGTTTTTAGTGAAATTTGATATATTCTGAGAACAGCAAAAATAAACCATTTAACATGTATAATTAATTCTGTACTTTTTGTATTTATGATATACATTTAGAACTGTGTAGGAGGCATGGAGAAACTGAGGCTTCTGTAAGTGTCACGGGAGGTGAGTAATGTACATTGCTCTGTTGCATACAGTCCTCACCTTCTGCGTACTCTTGGATATGCTAGACTACATCTGTACAATGAAATACCTAAGCTGAGGAAATACAGGTGATGTGATTGTTAAATGAGCAAAAATATTTGCATGTTTTTCAATTATATCACCTGTGTTTCCTAACATTACGAATCACATTGTGCAGATGAGGTTTAGGCCTGTCCAGGGAGACAGAGGAGGTCTGGCCTTTGTTCAAGAGTGCAGTGGACATGACTCACTTCGTTGGTAGGCTTGCACATGTATTATCTCCTCTGTACTCTTCAACAAGCCTAAATTTAATCTGTAACTCTGAGTAGACCTCACCTCAAACAAATCTCTGGATAGGCCACACCTTATCGGCATCCTGAAACAATCATTTAAAATGTTAGGGGCAGTTTTATGATGGCCATGCACCTCTTTTGCGCTGCCGTTGCGTCACTTTTGTGACACAGCAGCAGTGCAAAAGATGCACCATGTTGCAAGATAGGCCTCACTTCATCTGCAACAAGATACTGTTAGTTTAAAATGTATATATTTAGGACTGTGTAGGGGGCATGGAGAAGCAGAGGCTTCTGTAAGTGTCAAAGTTGTTGCATACAGTGGTCACCTTCTGCGTAGTCTTTCATATGCTAGACTACATCTGCACAATGAGATACGTAAGCAAAGGAAACACAAGTGATGTGATTGTGGAATGAGCAAAAAAAATTGAACGTTTTTCAATTACATTACCTGTGTTTCCTAACATTATGAATCACATTGTGTAGATGCCTCACTCAGTCTGTATCTGACACTCTTTCCTTCACTCTGTGTCCTCTCTCCCTCACTCTCTTTTCCTTATTCACCCTTTCCTTATATAGTTTACCTTACTCACTTTCTTTTAGTAACTTTCACAATTTCAATTTAGTTTTCTCTTCTATCCTTCTTTTCTGTCACTGAAAGTATCTTCTTTTTTTCTCTTAGTAATTTACTCTATTTCAATTTCTTTTTGTCTCTGACTGTCTATCACCGTTTCTTTCTCTTTTTTTCTGCATGTTTATCTCTAACTTTATTTCTTTGTAAAATTGGATGATTGTCAATCTTTTCCCTTGTCTTTTCTAATTTTTAAATACATGTTTTAATATTTTTCAAATTTTTGTTCTTTCTTTCACAGATTGAAAGTATAAAAATAACAAGTGACTAAGTTAACGACAATTATAAGGTAAATATTTTGTACTCTTTTCGTTACATTTCTATCACATTTAACTTCTATTAGTTCCACTGCTTCATTTCTTTAACCCTCAGTTTCCTGCCTTTGCTACTTCCCTCATTCCTTTCTCTATTACTTACTTACTCTACTCCTTCCACTCCTTTTATCAGTCCCTCTGTTCTCATAGTTCCTCACTCCTGTTCACTCACTCCGTCTCTATTACTCTCACTGTCTCTGACTCATCACTCTTTCACTACTTGTTCATTATGCTTTCTCCCTGTAGTTCAAGCACACTAAGGGGCATATTATTAACACAGGCGATAAAATTATCGCTGCTTTTATCGGCAGAAAACTGCTGCAAAAGCGGCTTTAGCGGCAGTTTTCTGCCGCAAAAGCGGCTTTAGCGGCAGATTTCTGCCGATAAAAGCAGCGATAATTTTATCGCCTGTGTTGATAATATGCCCCTATGTTATTTATATTTCTTTGCTGTTTCAATCATTCCTTTTCTGTCACTTCTTCTTTTCTGCTTCCTGTTTTTTCTCTCTGTTATTCCACATGTTTTAACCTTAGTCACTATCATACATCTTGTTTTATTTCTATTTACTTTTGCTCACTGTTTTCTTAACACTTTCCCTCAGGATTGTTCTTTTAGTCAGGTTCTATCCCTACCTCTCATTCCACATCCTTTACTATTTTTCTTCTTATTTTGAACATTCACTCACATTCTCTAAGAAACTCTTGTTTATTATTCTTCTACTCTCCTTTTTTTCTTTCACTTCCTTATCTATTTTGTTTTTCACAATTATACCCTCTTTCATCTTTTCTTCAGTAAATAGATCTATTAAACAGTTTCTCTGTGTTACTCCCTCTAGCTGTCTTTCTTTTAACATTACTCTCTGTTTCCTTCCCTTATACTTACTCTTCTTTTTTTTTTTTTTTGTTTCGCTTCCGGTTCGCGTACCGGGTAGCGAACCGGGAAGCGAATCAAAAGAAATAGAGGTTGCCAGAGTGCTAAACATTCCAGCAATTTTTTATAAAGGGGAGGTAGTTCTAAAAAGAACTTTTTTTTAAATTATTTTTGTTGTTTTATATTTTTTTATTATTTTTCTGAACATTTTTTTACATTTTTTGTATTTTTTGAACGGTTTTATTTTTTTTGTTGTTTTTGGGGGGGGAGAGAAACGAAAATGATTCATTATAAAGGGCTCAACAGGCGCAAAAAAAAAAAAGATAATTTATTTTCTGGGGCGTTTTGGACAATTATGATTGTCGATAGCTCTGTTGATTAGAGTGATGCTACTTTCCCTGTAGCAAATCAATTGGCCGCAATAAACGCAGACTTGTTTGACTCTCCCAAACTTCATCTGTATATTTGGGACCGTCTCCCTCGCCTCTGGTCCCGTCACTGCCTCTACATTTGATGTTCTGGCCACAGGAGGGGGGTTATCCTGCAGGTCACGTACTTGTGCAGCACTATAATATTAGGGTGCCACCTCTGCATATGGCGATGCATGGTGTAATTGCCATAGCTATATTTTTTATCTGTCCCTCTGGACAGATCTTTCTTGCAGATAAGGCAAGTTACATAGCGGGCATTCACTTTCTTTTGGCCCTGGGGAAATGAATAAAATTGCCATATGAAATCTTCCTTTATATGGGAAATTCTTGGCTCATCAGGCAAAAACTGCCTCTCCCCTTCCGTCTCTTCCTCTTCTTCCTCTTCTTCCTCCTCTTGCTGAATGATAATCTGAGGAGGTGGTCCTCTCTTCCTAGGAGGTGGTGGTGGTGGTGGGGGTGCACCAGCTGCAGCTACAACACTTGCCATTTCTAACTAATCAAAAAAGGTCTTCCTCTCACAAAGTTGAAAGTCAGAGTGAGGAAACAAGGAGGGATTTTCATCATTTGGGAAAAAAATAGTTCTAAACCAATGAAAAGTGTTATTTTTAGGTCACATGACCTAGCCTTACATCATTAGGAATCAAAAAGTGAAATGAACCAATGAAAAGTTTTGATAACAAGTTACATGACCTGTTACGCTTACGTTACGTGCTGCGCGCCGCGCCCCAGATCGCTTCCGGGGCGCTGCGCTTCGCCCCTCGGTTCGCGCTCCGGAGCACTTCCGGGTGCGCTAACGCGGCGCGTCATAAGACGCATTACGCGAGAACGCCATACGTCGCGATTACGTGACGCGTCACGATGTTGTTTTCTAACCCGGCAGTTGCGCAAACAGAACGTTTACCGGTTTGCGGACCGGGTCGCGGCACCAAATTGAGCTAACGGGAAGCTACCCGGTTCGCGGACCGGGAGCGAAACAAAAAAAAAAAATAAAAAAAAAATACATTAAAAAATTGTATTAAAAACATATAAAATATATTTTTCGAATTAAAGAAGAATACATTTTAAAGCTTTTGATATTTGCTATTAAAAACCCATTGAAATTCACTGAAAAAACCATAGGTTATAGACCATATATAGTTGGGAATTAGCATTTACAAAACCTTGAAAATTCACTGAAAAAACCATAGGTTATAGACCATATATAGTTAGGAATTAGCATTTCCAAATGCTTATTTTACTCACACAAAACCATTGAAATTCGCATATATAGTTAGTTGTACTAACTATATATCGCGCACCCGCAATCCACTGCTGATCATGTCACATATTACATCATTCATGACATGGTCAGTGACATCACTGATGACATCACTGATGACATCTCAAATGACATCACTGATGACATCACTGATGACATCTAAAATGACATCACTGATGACATCACTGATGACATTACTGAGCACATCACTGATGACATCATTCATTTGATAATACGATGAACCTCTTCAGACTCTAATATAACCTTAGATACACTCAGTGTAAACAGAAACTCACAGACTGTCACTCATCCATGGATTTACTCACACACCTAGTCAGTCATGCAAAGAATCAATCACAACTCCATTTCCTCAACTATACAGTTATACACACCTTACTTATTCAAACATATACTAACACATATTTACTCTCTTATACAATCCCTGATACAAGTTCACAATGATCCATACAGCCACTCACACATTCACTTACTCTTATGCACAGTTATTTATATATGTCAACTCTCACATGTACTGTGTTTTACATATGTACTTACTTTGACATGTAGCACTGAGATATCCATTCACTCACCAATACACTCATGCACACAGTCAACCGCCCATACAGCTGTTTCCACATGCACTTTTGAACCCATACATCTAGTGAATCAACTGCTCACACATCTATGCACAGAGTCATACACCTCCCATCCACCCACACACACACTCAGTCTCCCATACAAATACTTGGGCAACCAATCAATAACCCATATAGTTACTCATATAGCTACTGATCAACACATGCAGCAGTTTACAGAACAACAGACATAATGATGCACAAATTAAGACAGTTTAGTCACTAACCCATGCACTCAGTGAGACATATTTAATCACTCACTCATACAGTCAGTCATGCACCTACTAAATCCTTCATCCAGACACTTATACATCCACTCATTCTTCAATATGTAAGACATATTTTAACTTTACAGAAACATACAGTCACTGGATGTTGTCATCAGTGATGTCATCAGTGATGTCATTTGAGATGTCATCAGTGATGTCATCAGTGATGTCACTGACCATGTCATGAATGATGTAATTTGTGACATGATCAGCAGTGGATTGCGGGTGCGCGATATATAGTTAGTACAACTAACTATATATGCGAATTTCAATGGTTTTGTGTGAGTAAAATAAGGTTTTGTAAATGCTAATTCCTAACTATATATGGTCTATAACCTATGGTTTTTTCAGTGAATTTTCAAGGTTTTGTAAATGCTAATTCCTAACTATATATGGTCTATAACCTATGGTTTTTTCAGTGAATATATATATATATATATATATATATATATATATATATATATATATATATAGTCTTTACAATTATTAACACCATGTCCGCCGACACGCTGAGAAGCCATGAAGAAGCAGCTATCAATATGTTTGCAGATTCCCCGGCTGGGGAAAGTGTATCTAACATGGAATCTGTTAATCAGCAAGAACCACAGCCTAAGCTAAAGGAGTTGGTCAAGGCGTTGGAAAAAGCCAGCAAGTCCGAGCAGGCTAAATGGTGTGAGCATCGCTCCCTTACAAGATATTTGGAGGTTGGAAGAATTCCGCGGGGTCTGAGGATAATGTTGGCACCATCGTACGAGAACCCAGACCCCGGGATGTTGGTTGAATGGGCGGAAACTAATCTTGAGTCCTTTAGGCTTCTTGTAGAAATATTAGTAAAGTGATAGTTACCTTACAAAAGGAAATCGATGCCCTAAATGGAAAAATAGAAAAGCTTCCTAGTGCTCCCCTCACTGCCAAATATCGGGAGGAAATGGCAGTGCGTTTACAGCGAGAGAAGGAAATTATTAAAAACGCAAAACTTTTCAATTCCAGCGTGATCGTCTGGATTATGAGCATGGACACATTTTTACTTTCACCAAAAAGTACGTTTAAAGGCAAATAAAAAAGTTCCAGCGATGGCAATGGGTCATGCGAATAGTGAGGTTCTTGAAACTTCTTCACTGTCGGAAGCAAGTTTGAATGTCGACAGTGAATCTGATAATGATCAGGTGAGATCTCAGCGCTTGGGGTTTCGCAAGTTTACCCTGGCCCAGGAACTCGATGTAGTGCGCCAGGACCGAAAACAAAGCCTGCGTTCGAGTGCACGAAGTGTAAATGTAAACAGAACGCAAGCAGGAAACGCAGCGCAAGGAGGCGCTGCAATAGACAGTGGAAACAGCGGTACCAAGGCTCCCACCAGGAAAAAGAAACAAACGAAGCGCAAGTAAATGCATTGCAAATCAAAGCCAAAACTGTGATTAATTTAACTGATATGAAGCTGAGCGACAAGGAATCTAACATCTTTGCTCTAGGGCTATCATACAGTGCAAAAACTAAATTTGACTTTGCCAGTACTAAAATCGATTTTTACAAGTATACTAGGAAGCTCAAACTTCGTAAATATCATTCAACCAACAAATTATCTAAAGTAATTCCGCCTCCTGTATGTGATCCTAATTCACCTCCATTGACAGCGGGTGATTCTGCTCTATCGCAGGTTGTATTGCAAATGCAGAACGAGAGTGCAGGACCAATTGTATGCTCTGACACAGGGCTCAGTGTTGTTACAGCTTCTGCAACATTCAAACCGAAATCCACATTTTGCCCCCTTATGTTGAAGGACAACATTGACTTGTTCCATGAAAAGGTTTCTCTTGAGCTCAAAGATCTATACGTAAAGCAAAACAAAATCAATAAAAGACTCCACTATCGTGACTCTGCGTACCATCAGTTAATCAAAAAATTGCAGGGCAATAACAACATCATTATCCGCCAGTTGGATAAAGGCGGAAATGTGGTGCTTTGGCCTTGACATCTCTATATGGAAGAGTCTCTTGGCCAGCTCAATGATAGAGACTGCTACAAGAGGACAACAATGAGTGAGGTGAAACAGGCTTGAAGTTTGGTGTATAGTAAACTTATGGCATGGAGAAGTTTGGGATAAATAACTATGGAAGAATTCAAATTTCTCAAAAAAGACAATCCAGTGATGCCGGTAGCCTACTTCATTCCCAAAATCCCAAAAAATAATACCAAGCCTCCTGGGCGCACAATTATATCGGCCTGTAACAACATTTTGGAAATTGTAAGCAAATATGTGGATATCTTTCTCCAGGATTTTGTCAGAAGATTGCCATAATTTGTCCTTGATACAGGTGATTTATTGAATAAATGAACAGATATACAATGGCAATCTGGTTATCTGTTAATTTCTCTGGATGTTTCCTCCCTCTATACTTCGATTCATCATAGGGATGGACTGAAAGCAGTGCAACACTATTTGAATTCTAGACCTACATGTCTTTGTGAGCACAGTAAAATGGTACTGTCAATGATTGATCTCTGTTTGCACAATAATTTCTTTCTTTTTGCTAATCAGGTATTTCATCATGTACGTGGTGTGGCTATGGGGGCCTGTTTTTCTCCCAGTTATGCCTGTCTTCACATGGGAATCTGGGAGGAACAGGTCATCATGCCATGCTACCCAGTAACAATGTCCACCGAGGTCGTGAAGTGTATGCGATATATCGACGACCTCCTGATTATTTGGAATGGTTCGGAAAGTTAAGCTGTTAGTTTTGTTAGCAATCTGAATAACAACACATTGAATCTGGGTTTCACTAGCCGAATTAGTGCGAAGTCTATTTGCTTTTTGAATGTGGAAATTTTTATTCAATGTAACAAACTGGAAACCAGACTTTTTAGGAAGCCAACAGCCGGCAATGCCGTGCTTCATGCATCTAGCCATCACCCTGCTCACCTAATACGGAGCATCCCTTATGGGGAGATGCTTTGTATTATAAGGATCTGCAGCACAGATCTTGACTGTAGATTAGCACAAAATGATTGCAGGGCAAGATTTCTGAGGAGAGGGTACCAACCAGAAATTTTGGATAAGGCCATGTGTAGAGCTAACGCTTTGGGTAGGCAACAGCTCCCAACGGGTACTAAACATCAGCTTATCAATATAGAAAATGAGACCAGGTTGAACCTCACGTATAGCTCTCAACATCAAGCTATCCGTAAAATTGTAAAAAAGAACTGGGCGCTGATTGCTAGCGATCCTATATTGGGCAAACAGCTTATACAATCTCCCAGTATTACCTACAGAAAGGCTAAATCAATGAGCAATTGTCTGGTATCCAGTAGTCCAGAAGTCAGGTCATCAGGCTCTTGGCTCACTAGCAGTAAAGGGTTATTTAAGTGCTCGGTATGTAAGGCCTGTAAAAACGGAGTAAGCAAAACTGAGTATCTTACACCTTTTAGTGAGAGACCTGTCCGCATCCAATCAAAGTTGACTTGCAAGACTGAGTACGCGGTGTATGTGCTGGAGTGTCCGTGCGGCCTGTGCTATGTGGGAAGCACGAAGCTGCAAGTACATAAAAGGATACTCCAGCACCTATGAGCCATTACCAACGGCGACACTGCGTACCCAGTAGCCAGGCACTTTGAGGAAACCCATAATAAAAACCCAGCTGATCTGAAATACTTTGTAATCAACACAGTTCCTCCACTTAGGAGAGGTGGTGACCGGGAGGCACTACTACGCAAACTTGAAACAAGACGCATAATATTACTCGATTGCAAAGTGAGGACTGTTTTACTTATCTGTTATATTCTATGTACAATGTTCTGACATGATTTTATATACTCATGTATGCTATGCAAGCATACTTAGACATTTGATTACAGCTGTCATTGTGATTATGATGTCATTGCATCTGGAATGTTATGATTTAAATGCTCGGAGTGAACTGATCCAGAGGTGGATGTTACCAGGAGATGACGAGCTGTGTTGATCTTTCTACTAAATAAATTGGATTCAAATATCACCTGTTTCCTGACTTTACTACATTATCTTTAGGTATTCATGTAATATTGTATGTATACATCTTTTGCTATCTGCTCTTCTGACCAAATTTTGTTTTTTTAACATATTCATGTAGTATTCTCTTGTACTTCAATATATGTTTTAATACTTGGTTTGCCCAGCATGTCATGATAGTATATAATTGCGGAATTTTGCACATAAAATGCATATATATATACTATGTGTGAGTTTGATACTTGCCCGCTTGGGCTGAATTTCGGGTGTCTTCAAAACATTGATCTGATGGAGTGGAAATGTTATGTCAGGCTCGAAGGGAGAATGGATGTCGTTAGATTGACTCCTATTGGTTCCTATTCGATCCGATTAACTTTCATAGGGAGCAATTATGAACTAAACATTGATGAATCTTTCAATAGCATTGAGTTGGATATTTATATGAATTTTAAAGTTTATATATTTATTTATGGTCTTTTATATTTTTTCATTATGCTGCTAAAATATTCAAATTAATTGTGTTTATAATATGCTCTGTTTAATATTGTATTTTACAATTATTTATTCTGTCTGTACATTGTGGATACCCATTTGCCTACAGTTAAAAAAGGCGATAGTATTTCTTTTATGTCTATGTCATTACATCATGCATGCTTTTACTTTAAAAATAGCACACCGCCATCTCAGTGTTGTCATGTGAACAAGGCCATTCGCGTGCTGAAACGCGTAATGGCGGTTTTGGTGTTGGGCACATAATAAAAGAAATTTGCACCAGTTGCGGGTTCGCCTCGTCTTGTTCTACGTACCTTGAAGACACTTATGCCTCATATATATATATATATTCACTGAAAAAACCATAGGTTATAGACCATATATAGTTAGGAATTAGCATTTACAAAACCTTGAAAATTCACTGAAAAAACCATAGGTTATAGACCATATATAGTTAGGAATTAGCATTTAAAAAACCTTATTTTACTCACACAAAACCATTGAAATTCCATATATAGTTAGTTGCACTAACTATATATTGCGCACCCGCAATCCACTGCTGATGATGTCACATATTACATCATTCATGACATGGTCAGTGACATCACTGATGACAACATCCAGTGACTATGTTTCTGTAAAGTTAAAATATGTCTTACATATTGAAGAATGAGTGGATGTATAAGTGTCTGGACGAAGGATTTAGTAGGTGCATGACTGAATGTATGAGTGAGTGATTAAATGTGTCTCACTGAGTGCATGGGTTAGTGACTAAACTGTCTTAATTTGTGCATCATTATGTCTGTTGTTCTGTAAACTGCTGCATGTGTTGATCAGTAGCTATATGAGTAACTATATGGGTTATTGATTGATTGCCCAAGTATTTGCATGGGAGACTGAGTGTGTGTGTGGCTGGATGGGAGGTGTGTGACTCTGTACAGATCAATGTGTACTTGTATCAATGATTGTATAAGAGAGTAAGTATGTGTTAGTATATGGTTGAAAACGTAAGGTGCTCTATGTTTAACTGTATAGAGTAGAAAATGGAAGTGTGATTGATTCTTTACAGGACTGACTAGGTGTGTGAGTAACTCCATGGATGAGTGGCAGAGTGTGAGTGTCTGTATAGGTGTATGAGTGCATATGATTGTGTTGTAAACATGAGTGATTGTATGTATGAATGATTGTATGGGTGAATGAGTGAATGTGTGTGTAGACGTAGGAATCAGTGAGTACGTATGTAGTAACTAGTATTGGTGTGTCAATGGTTTCAAAAATTATACTCTGTTTTTAACACTGGGTGAAACAGAGGTTATATTAAAATGTGAGGAGATGCATTGTATTGTCACATGAATGATATCATCAGTGATGTGGTCATTGATGTCAAATGAGATGTCATCAGTGATGTCATTTGAGATGTCATCAGTGATGTCATCAGTGATGTCACTGACCATGTCATGAATGATGTAATATGTGACATCATCAGCAGTGGATTGCGGGTGCGCAATATATAGTTAGTGCAACTAACTATATATGGAATTTCAATGGTTTTGTGTGAGTAAAATAAGGTTTTTTAAATGCTAATTCCTAACTATATATGGTCTATAACCTATGGTTTTTTCAGTGAATTTTCAAGGTTTTGTAAATGCTAATTCCTAACTATATATGGTCTATAACCTATGGTTTTTTCAGTGAATTTCAATGGTTTTTTAATAGCAAATATCATAAGCTGTCGAATGTCAAGTACGTGGTAAGAATTTTTTTTTTCGTGTTTATGCACACTGATCTGCTTTGATTGCTGCCCCCCACCCCTCATTTCTATTAGGAGTACTCTCTCTTTGCAGATAGTGAAGGGTAGTTAACGCAGCCCTTTCCCCCTTTGTAATCCGTCGTGCCTGCTTCTCTCTCCATTTGATTGATTGTTCTCTTTGGTTCATTCTCTATTTACAAACAAGCACAGAGTCGCAATACTCTGTTTAGTCTTTGCAGATAGCGAAAAATCGTGTAAAAAAACAAAAGGAATCGAGCAAAATCAGTAGGCCACTAATGGGATCTCTTTTTGACCTCGCTAAAATAGAAACATTAGGAACAACCTGTTGAAAATAGCAATGCGTATGTACATAAGCGGCGTTCATTTGTGTTCACAGTACCCCTTGTTGATTGTTTCAATCGAGCATTGAATTGTTCGATGTTAATTCTCTTAAGGATCTTCTCTACCTGCAAACGAGGAAGAATAGGAATATTCTCTCTCCCTTTGCAGATAGTGAAGGGTAGGTAACGCAAGCCTTTAACACGTCGTACCTATTTCATTCCTCATTGATTGATTGATTGTCCGAACATTGACTGTTTGGGAATTAGTTCTTTTTGGAGGTATTCCCTGTTTGCAAATAAACGTAGGAAAATCTTTGCAAGTAGTGAAAGGGTACGTAATGCGGACCTTTCTCCCCCGTTGTAATCTGTCATGCCTATCTACTCCCCACTGATTGATGCACCTGTTTCACCCGGACCATTTACTAGACATACGTCATCTGGCCCGACCAGAGAGCACCCCTAGTGAAAAGGACATATGCAATAATAACGAAGTGATCACTGTATCCTGTTAACAGAAACTTTAGCATGAAACAACCTGGAAAGAAAAGAATAGGAAAACGAAAATCAGTAGGCCACTGATGAACATGAACTTTTATTAAACAACGAACAAAGAAACGATAACATAACGTAATGATAAAACCTATTAATGTCCTAGAAACAAGAAAACGTTAAAATATGCCAGTGGTGAGAGACCAGAAAAACAGTAAGAGAAACCAAATCACCCCTCGCTGTCCCACCGCCTGCCACGCCAAAAAAATCGATAGACTAGGGAAAATGCAAGTCAGTAGAACATCCGCCCCCACTCTGGAAACTTCCAAGGTGGGGCAGGGTTCCGGCTACGCCCAGCCGGGAGCAGCCCATATAAGGCAGGTCCTGCTGCCACGCCTCGGCCAGGAGATCCTAACGTAGGGTGTAGCCGGAGGAGAGGCCGAGACCAACGGGACCCGGCCAGGGGATTGCCTTTACAACGCTGAACAGTTGCAGGGGGGGGGAATGTCTCCTCGACCCTCCCCTCTCTCTCCCAGTCCGGCCGCGGTGGCCCTTGAGAGTTGCAGGTAGTCCCGCCACATGCTCTTCCGGTCCGGCCACCAACGGTCGGGGGGCCGAGGCCGACGGAATCCGGCTGCAGCCGATAAACCAAGAAACCCGTTCATGGGGCCAGAGCCAGGGGCGTCCGGCCGACATCCACCGGAAGCCCGGCCCGAAGACGGACGGGACACTTCTTTCTTTTATAATGGCTGCGACAACACTGGGGGGGGATGTCTTGCACATGCCTCCGACCCCCCCCTCGTCCTCATCGCCTGGTCCGGCCATAACAAATCTCAAGCGAGACGCCGTGGGGTGCACTGGGAGGGAGAGACGGTGCGAACAGGCCTCTCCCGCCTCCCCAGTGGAGGCTTCCCAGCTGCACCCTCAGCGGTCCAGGCGCCCGGAAAAGAGTTCTTCCACTGTGGCCATGCTGCAACGTCTCGCCCGGCAGGGTGGAGCCCGTCCGCTCATTTGACCCCGCGATCGCCAGTAGCTACCGAACTCTCAAAATGGCGGTCGACCTGGCAAGAGCGGGCCCAGCATAAAGAAATGGCCCGGTCACTGGTTGACTCCACCACCGTAGTCCTCCACGACCTTGAAGATTCTAGAGGAGCCGCGGGAGTCTCCCACCCCCGATGGGGAATGACTGCCATGATCACCCGTGGAGTGACGAAACTGTATCCGCGGGACGTCGGCGCCAGCCTCACTTTGAATTACTAGAATCCTGCAGACCTCACTTCCGGTGAAAGCACAGTGTGACCCGGTAGGAAAAATTGTTGCACCCCCTCCCCTTTTTGACTGATAGTTCAAACCACCGATCCTTTCCTTTGCCCTTTTAACGGAACTTTGGACTGCCTCCCCCTCTTTTACATTTTCTAGAGAAAACAAAACATTAACCACTACATTAGCATAGCAGTTGACACCAGAACTGTTTTCAAATTGAAAACCAACAACATCTTCAACAGAATCCTTTTTGTTTCTGCTGTGACCCTGCTCCAGCACAGGCATTGTCCCCAGCAGTAATTCTGCAATGCCGGTAAGAATAGCTGTGGTGCCTACTGGACTCACTCACCCCCGCGGCGCCCCACGCCGTTATTTGCTGGGCGGCAACTTGCTAGACATCACCTTCGTGACATCCAGATTTCAGCGCGTTCTGCTGCCTTGGAACTATTCGCACAACAGACCGCTACTGACAAGAATATTTCATTATTGGTGCTGTCAATTTCAATAAATCTATTGGATAATTCAAAAGAAATTGCCACGGTCTCTTCGTTGTTTAAATGTTTTTACTGTTTTTGTTTTGTTGTATATATTTATATGTTATTAAAGTTTTATATTCCTACTACTTTGTTGGAGTGCTATATATTTTTTATGTGACACATAATTGTAAAAACTTTGATGTACAAAGAGTCATTCCTGGAATCTTCCGCTTCAGGCTCGGTCCCCTCCCCAATCAC
Source organism: Lissotriton helveticus (assembly GCF_964261635.1). Classification (NCBI taxonomy): domain Eukaryota; kingdom Metazoa; phylum Chordata; class Amphibia; order Caudata; family Salamandridae; genus Lissotriton; species Lissotriton helveticus. The sequence continues at coordinate 776,211,757 of NC_136063.1, read as the reverse complement.
AATACAGGATAGTTTTCAGATAGTAGGAACACGTGTGGTGTGACGGATCTCATCGGGTGTGGGCCTTGATCTACTATAACTCCTTTGAAGAGGGGTGATTCTTTACAGCTGGGGCCATAAACTACATCTGCAGGGCTAGCTGATAGCCTGGACAATCGGACACAGAGGAAGAGGAGTGTCACAGGGTGCGGTAGTGAATAGGGCGAAAGGGAGGTGTCGGGCGGGCACAGTGTGATTCTCAGGGAAGAGCAGCGCAGATGGGGGGAGGTTTATTGCCCATGCATAAGACAGAGAGCGGGGGTGACCAGTGCCTGGGGAAGATGCTTGCGAGGGTGAGGAGCCATGCTACGAATCGACAGCGTGCAGAGAGTGGGTCTGGTCAAGACATCTAAAATGGCTGCCGTGCACGACAAAAGTGTGGCATTTCAAAAAAGGCAAGATGGCGCAGACAATGTTTTTCAACACTTCCTCATTTCCTTCGAATCGAACGTTAACAGACGTTGGGGCATATTACCAAAGTTAAGCGATATTTATCGCTAACGATGCTTACCAACCAATTTTTTACCACTAAGCATCGTCAGAAATTATCGAAGATAAACCTTACTATTATCAAGGTTTATCGCAAATGCGATAATAAACGGCCGCAATGCATGAATATCGCTAAAAACTCAGCGATATTCATGCATTACCGAGCTAATACTCTTAGCCATGTTATCCACCTCCCATTGGATAACATGGCTAAGAACTGCTCAGGGCAGGTGTTACTTTTTGGAGATATTCGCGCTTAGCGCGAATATCTCCAAAAGTTGGTAATAGGAGATAGATATCTTGCATGTTGTAATGCAAGTTATTGTGGTATATGGAACTCATACCATAATCTCTCAGGAAAGCAGAAACTGATCCTTTTGGGACCGCCTAAAAAGGCCTAGGGGGTGAGGAGTACTCTACTTTGCCCCCTTTTCACGTTCCGAACTATTTTATTTTACTCTCTTCTGTAATTACACAAAATACCAGCGATAAGATGCATCGGAGACACACAGTGAGAGAAAGGAGGCCGGAGATGAAGAAGACATGTCAAATACACATTGGAGATAATATAGTGGCAGAAGGGAAGTAAATATGAGTAAACTTACCATGTAACATAAAAATGTTGCACTCTATACTATAAGTCTCATTTTATACTACAATCACTTCGCTACAACCTCATAAATTAAAAATAAAAATAAATAATGTCTCAAACAATTTTTGATTTCTAAATATAAATTTATTCTTCAGAATTTTCTAAATTTGAAACAACTAGTAACATGTCCTCATCAGTAATTTCCTCTTCAATCATCTCATCTGGAATCTCCTCATTAAAAGTCTGCAATGATGATTCTTGTAACTCTATGGTCTCCAAACACTCGATAAATTCGCCATCAAGAGATTGATCAAAAAAATCATTCAAGTCATCTCCTCCTTCTGACAATATTTCATTATTGGTGCTGTCCATTTCAATCAATGTAGTGGAATCATTCAAGTCATCTCCTCGTGACAATATTTCATTATTGGTGCTCTCAATTTCAATCAATGTAGTGGAATCATTCAAGTCATCTCCTCCTTGTGACAATATTTCATTATTGGTCCTGTCCATTTCAATCAATCTAATGGAATCATACAAGCCATCTCCTCCTTGTGACAATATTTCATTATTGGTGCTCTCAATTTCAATCAATGTAGTGGAATCATTCAAGTCATCTCCTTGTGACAATATTTCATTCTTGGTGCTGTCCATTTCAATCAATCTAATGGAATCATACAAGTCATGTCCTCCTTGTGACAATATTTCATTATTGGTGCTCTCAATTTCAATCAATGTAGTGGACAATTCAAAAGAAATTGCCACGGTCTCTTCATTGTGAGCCATTTTATTTTGAAATTGCTTGCTGTAAATTGCAGAAAAAAATAATCACTTTCATTTATCGTTTTTAGTAATACATAATATAAAACTAACTTCATCAAGTATTTAGTATAACAGAAGGACTGCAAATAAATAACAGAAAACATTTTTCAAATTATCTTCAAGTGTACAACATAGTTCCCCTTACAAATTAACAACTCACCTTTTTAAAAGTAGCAGAAGTGTTAGTACTGTGTAAATCAAACACCAGAAATTCACCACCAAAAATTCCTCACAAATGTACCTCAGACAGTAGTATCACAAAATGGCTGTGGTTTCCTCTCATTTGACATATATACATAACCAATTAACTTTCATCACACACAAATACAAAACCAAAGTAACATTTTAATTGGTTCTAAATTTCAACACTTTCAAATGTGTTTTCCCCATGCAATTTTCCATAGGACATTTACATACGTCTACAGCCTGAATGGCTGAACGGAATTACACCAAACTTGGCAAAATGGTACATCAAACCTAAGAGGTCAGGAAGGATCTACTATGCCCCCTTATGGTCATTTCCCCCTTCGCTTTGGCCTCCTCTTGTCTCTCAATCCTACCGAGAGACAAGATGGCGGCCGCTACGGACTGTTTGGAATGTTGACAGACGCCGGAGAACCAATCAGCTTCGCAAAGCTCCGTAACGCGAAAAGTACGCGAAGCGGAGCGCTGTTACAGATATATATCTTTTTTTGAACGTTAATTTCTCAAAATCCACTGGAGCACATATATTGAGACCTAGCAAAGGCACATCGGGCTACCAGTCCCTAATATTTTACCAAGTTTCGTGCAAATCCATTCAGCCGTTCGATTATTATTATTATTATTTTTTTTTGCCCCGCGGGGCCCTTTTAAAACCTCCACATCAAACCTAGGGGGTCAGCGAGGATCTACTATTCCCCCTTATGGTCATTTGCCCCTTCGCTTTCGCCTCCTCTTGTCTCTCGATCCTACCGAGAGACAAGATGGCGGCCGCTACGGACTGTTTGGAATGTTGACAGACGCCGGAGAACCAATCAGCTTCGCTTCACAAAGCTCCGTTGCGCGAAAAGTACGCGTCCTGGGACGCTGCCCGGTCCGCTGTTACAGATATATATCTTTTTTTAAACGTTAATTTCTCAAAATCCACTGGAGCACATATATTGAGACCTACAAAAGGCACATCGGGCTACCAGTCCCTACAATTTTGCCAAGTTTCGTGCAAATCCATTCAGCCGTTCGGGCTAAAAGTGAGGCCAACCGCCCTATGGAAAACTCAATGTTAAAAACACGTTTTGGGACCCCCCTTTTTTCTCGGCCCCCCCTTGACGAACCCCCCCCAAATTTTCAAGGGCTGCTCAGAAACAAAATGTGCCATTTTCCTGAAAATTTCAGCCAATTCCGTCCACAAACGCCAAAGTTATTAGACATAGAATTTTCAAAAAACCCATAGAGAAAAAATCCTAACTATATATACCTACTGGCGACCGCCAGTAGGTAATATATATATATATATATATATATATATATAATTTTTTCATTCTTATTTATTGAATAAGAAAAACAAAAACATAACAGCGTCTAATAAAGTGACACAGTGCATTCGTACGTTTACCACCATCTATTTGTTGCTACCTTCCAACATTACCATTATGTTACATATTGTCAATTTTACATTGTGACCATTAATTTTCACGGAATTATTCATTCCTGTATAGGGGAATCAGTAAATGGTACAAACAAAATTCTTCTCATTTTTTTCCATTCCCCCAAATCTTCGGCCATTTTTTGGGGCATCCTCTCCCTTCAAAGATCAGCCTTTCCTTCTGTATACACTAGTCATATTGGCCTCCCAGTCCCAGAGCCTTGGTGCCGTGCCTCCTTTCCAAGCTCTGGCTTTATTACGTTTCGCTACTACATTTCCAAGGGAGACCCAGATCCTTTCTTTAGCCTTCAAGTCAGTTGCATCCCATATATTGAGAAGTCAGAGTCGGGGGTGACTTCCATACTTTTCCTGCAAACTTCCCAAATTATTGAGGTTATTTTCTTCCAATACTACTGTATAATTGCAAATGACCCGATTCTGTGTATTGAGCCATTTGCGAGCGAAAAAAAATGCTTTTCCTGAAGTACAAAGCCCAAATTGCAATTTGGCAACTGGTTACCGAACAATAATATTGGTTTTGAGATTCAATATTTGGAAGGGGCGTGTTTAGGATGTCCCTTCCAAATACTGATTCGCAGTGTCATATGCTAATGTTTTGATATCTGAAATGTGGTGGCAAACATTCGCAATTTATTGCCAACTCAAAGTTCATGATCACCCATTTCCAAATGGGAAGGGGTTCAAAAGGGACCCCTTGTTCCTTTGATAATGGTTGAATAAATATTTCTAAGAGTAGGTAGTGGTCCCACGTGGACTGGTATATTTAAAAGCAATCACAAACAGGGTAGTCTGCTAACCCCAGCAGGCCACCATTCCTGTGATGGCAGCAGTTCCTAGTGGGTCACAAATTGTAACTTACCTTATTACTATACTCAAAGTAGGTCTCTTTGCGACCCACCCGGACTCACTAACGAAACTCGAAAGAGTTTCCTAGATTAGGAATAGCAATTACCTATTTGCTACTTGCAGGAAATCGCTATTCCTAATCTTCGCTCATCTGTCCCTAGGTGCCTTACAGTCAGAAAATAGGAAACAGACACCATGTTGGAATCAAAGACAAGTGAATTTATAAAACCTCAGATAACTAACATAAAGTGATCTTTTTTGATTTTATGTCTAGGACTCCCACATCGGCAAAAAGTTTAGCCAAAGCCAAAAGGTTTAGTATTGACATCAATACGGCGAGCCATATAGGCTTTGCGGCTGGTTGCTTGTAAGGGGCACACCTCTCCAAAAAGTTCTTTTGGTTATGGCCTGTGTCAACTTTTATTATGATACAGTTGTATTATATAACAGGATTCTTTTTATCCCCTCTTACAAAACCTGTTATCAGTGTGTAAACCTGAACGATTGTTTTCTGTTTGCTGAATAGTCTTGCTTTTGTTGTGCCAATTGTTTGTGATTTATGCCAGAGTACTAGCAATGTGCTTGCATTTGACGTGTTCATTTAAATGTTTGTCTTCTATATATAGGTGTCCTACAGAGCCCTCCAAGGAAAAGATAATGTTGCCAAGAGAGCATTGCTCCAAATATGCATAGGATGGATTGTGGCATTTCTTCTATCTGCTCCAGCAATTTTCTTCTGGGACGTTATTGGAGGATACAGTGATGTACCAGAGGGAATCTGCGTTTATGAATACAGAAGTGCTTGGCCTTTCTTAATCAGCTCTTCAGTACTGGATTTTTGGGTGCCGTTCCTTAGTGTTGTATATTTTAATTTAAGCATATATTGGAACATCAGAAAACGCAGTGTAAAACGAAGGAATTCCTTAAAAATGGATGTAGGCAATAAAATAGCTGTTGTTTCCTCCACAGAAGAAAGTGACTATTCGTATCAGGATCATACATTGTCAAGGATGGCCAGCCTTTCAAAAGTTCCCAAAAAAACGTTTCACATCAGAAAAATTCAACTTTGGAACAACACAGTTACCAAAGAAAAAATTGCTTCAGTAATGACTCCAGTCATCAGTGACAATGCGGCAGACATATCACAGCAAATGAAACTGAAAAAAGATAAGCAGGTGGCAAAGTCTCTCGCAGTCATTGTGGGTGTGTATTTTATGTGTTGGCTTCCATTCATTCTGACATTTCTCATTCAAGCAATCTGTCCAGTACCTTGCATTCCAGTGGTTGTGATTGACATAACATGGTGTCTCCCATGGGTGAATTCCTCGATTAATCCTATTTTGTACCCTCTTTGTCACAAGAAGTTCAGGAATGTTTTTAAGAAACTTCTATGTCATGTAGTCTGAGTCAAAATATCAACAGAATCATCTAGTGCTAAAGTTAGCTGCATTTTTCTTTACCAGCAATGTATTTATTTTTGTACTGATTATTTAACAAGTTTTGGAGTTTGCTGCATTTTGACTATTGCATTCTTATGCTGTCTGTAGATTTTAAGAGACTGTGGGCCCGATTCACAAAGGTAAAATGAGATGATAGTCTAACTTAACGACTTTCGGCATTCACAAAGGGCATTTACGAGTACTAAAGTTAGAGTTCTGTCTCAGTTTCAGCCTCTGTTAAACTTAATACCAAAACTTACGTTTAACTGAGACCAAAGTCTAATTTTACTACTCGTAAATGCTATTTGTGAATACCAAAAGTCGTAAAATTAGACTATTGTCTCAGTTTACCTTTGTGAATCAGGCCCTTTATATGGCGATGAGCGAGCAGTAAATGTTTGAGGCTGGTTGGTGATGAGTGGCCACGGCTCTGAGACTCTTCGATTATGACTCCCAATCTTAATGGTTCAATTGTAGGTCAAACGTCTTGCCTGTGGTTGAATAGTAAGGAATGGTCCCTCCAAGGGTCCATACATATACTCTGCTCCATACTTTGAAACTTTTGAGAATTATCTCACTTTTCTCTAGGTAATCAGCTGTCATCTGGAGAATGTAGTGCCTTCACATGATCCTTCCCTTAAGTTTGGTCTGAAATTATCAATATTATCAAGATCCAAGTTGCAAAGAGCAACAAAAAAAGGAGCTGTGGCTGTAAACTAGGTGCAATAGCAATAAAACAATGAAGTGATGAGGTACTGTGAATTCAGCTGTGTACACACACATTATAAAAAATGGGGTAACCCAAAACGGTTCTTTATTGGACCTGGGTAGTCAATATTGGCATAGAAACAATGGCCCAACCCGAAATCGATTATTGGCTCAATGAATCAGTACTCACAGTTGATCATTTTTGTGACTGAATAGGTGTTTCAAGTTAATCACCACTTGTAGATTTTATCAAACAACTTAGAAATGCATCCACCTTGGAAAATTAATTTATTCAAAAAATGAATTTATTCAAAAATGAGGAGTTTTAATGAATTACTCCAACACAGCGAGGAAATTTCATATATACATTAATAAAAATTTTTGAACAACGAACGGTAACAAAGAGAGCAGCGTGCTTCTATAAAGGTGCCGGAAAAATAGAGAGAAATAGTGATTTTGATAGAAAGGGTGTAAGCCTCAACAGAATAGTGACATAGGGTTGTTTATAAAATTGAAAAAAACAGTGCTGTACAAAGGACAGCAGAGATATGTACAAAGGCCACTAATTGCTTATTTCTCTTTTAACATTTATACATTCTTTTACTGGCATGTATAATGTTTGAAAACGGTAGTGGTCCTATTTTAGGGGAGTATCGCGTCGACGTTTCGACCCGTCTGGTGGTACTAGGGTAGCTGGGGACCTCGACCTGCGGGTCTTCCTCAGGACGTATGTGGCACGCTGCTCTCTTTGTTACCGTTCGTTGTTCAAAAATTTTTATTAATGTATATATGAAATTTCCTCGCTGTGTTGGAGTAATTCATTAAAACTCCTCATTTTTGAATAAATTCATTTTCCAAAAACTGAGCAAAAAACTCATAAGTAAATCATTCACAGGAATTGTCTCTGAAACCTGGAAGAACCTTTGGATACAAAATTGGACTTTTGTAGTAATACTCAATCTCCCACATAAATATTTTTGTCTTTCACATTACATTTCTTATCATAGTACATCTTCCTTTAAGCCTGAGATACTTAACAGTTTTTCTAATTTTACATAAGTCTTTAACCACATTTTCCTCTGAATTCATCCATAGATGAAATGTTTTAGAAAATCCATGATGTTTGCGTAGCAACTCAAAAGGCGATGCTCCAATAGTAAAGTGAGGGATATTACATTAACTGCTAATTTTACATCTCAAATTCTCAGTTACATCTAAACTGGATGACATAGCAGTTTGGACACATTCTTTAATCAGCCTGGTAGCCCTTTCTACCAAAACAATTGAACGTGGAGAATATAGAGCCACTAAGAATGGTTTGATGCAATTTTGTTTTAGAAATGTACACAATTTTGTTGAAAGTGTGTTCTGTTATCCTACACTAAAACCTTTGGAGCACCCTCCAAAGAAAAAGCATCCTTTAAAAAATTAAATTCAATTTTTGACTCTGTAGTAATTGACTTATAATTAATCTATTTGGAAAAATAATCAATTATGACTATGAAATACCTCTGGTCAAAAGGTAAACAATGAAAAGGCCCAAATAAATAAATTGCCACTTTGTCCCGAGGTTGCTCTTGCATCTCCACAATGATCAACAGGGTTTTACTCAGATGACAAGTCTAATCTGCTAAAAAAGGCACTCTTGACAACCTCATAAGTAGTTATCCACCATAATGTTCACACCAGGCCACCAATAGTGGTTACGCAAAATCTTCCATGCATAAGTGCTGCCAAGATGACCTTCATGGGATTTGTAATAAGTCTTCTTCTTAAAGTTTCAGGTGGAACAAATAAACAACCTCCCAACACAATCCCTGACTCCATGCTTAACTCAGGCAACACATGGTAAAGATGTTTGATGTAACCCAAAACACCTCTTGACACTTTAACACCTCCAATATTGTTGTGTCTGATAACTTCCTGATACTGCACATCTGTGATACCTTCATTGCCCCACTCCTCAGCCAAAATTGCAGAATTACAACTCTCCACCACATCAATTGCTGCAACCACACACTCATCCAATAGTAAAGAATCTTAAAGCCAAATTCCTAGTGATTAACCTGACCAGTCTGGAAGATGATTTACCAACACCTTTGTCACCTATGAGATACACCAATGGCTTTTGGATCAGTAAACATCCTAAACCTCTGTCCCCACAAATATGTATTGAATTCGCTTAAAGCCCATACACAAGCAAAAGTCTCCCCCTCTATAGTACTGTACTTCAACTCAGCATCATTCAGGGTACGGAACACAAAAGTAACTGTCCTTTCTTTTCCATCAATTCTCTGACATAAAACTGCACCAATGCCAGTAGCACTGGCATCCACTGTAATTTCTCAAACTCTAACATGTACAAATCGTTTTAAAGCATCACACTGTAAAATTAAATGTATCACCTCCTCAAACACCTTGGTTTGTATCTCAGTCCAGTAAAATGTCTCCTTTTTCCTCAACAACTGTTTTAACAGTTCTGACACCACACCAAAACCACAAATAAATCTTGCATAGCACTCACTTAAACCAATGAAGGAACTTAAGCTGTATTTATCTTTTTGGAATTGGGGCATCCTTAATTGCCATCAATAAATCTTCTTTGGGCTCAATGCCTCTCTTTAGGATGGAGTGACCTAAATATTTGATCTCCATCACTGCAAATCTACATTTATCTGTGCGCACAGACATTCCTCAATCCCAAAGAATACTCAAATCATTTTGAAGGATAGCATCATTCTGAGTTAAAGTGGAAGGAATATGGAGTATATCATTCTGATATGTCATCACATCAGTCACATCTCTAAACAAACCGCCATCCATAAGTCTCTGAAAAACACAGGCAGATGACACCAAGCCAAATGGTAATCTCAAATATTTGAATGTTCCAGAAAGAGTAATGAACGTGATTAATAACTGAGATTTTTCTGTTAGTCTAATTTGGTGATATGCAGCCTTCAAATCAATTGTGCTGAAAATGCATGCATCACCTATTTGTACCAACATCTCCTGAACCTTGGAAAGGGGATGCCACTCAACAATGAGGTTTCGGTTAAGTGAGCAGAGATCAGCACACAACCTAATCTCCTCATTGTTTTTATGAGTGATAACAGTACTTGAAACCTACTCTGAGAAGTCCTCTGTAGAAATAATGTATTCCCCACACATATTATCCAATAACCCCTTCAGATCACACTCAAAGGCACATTTCTGACCTTGTGCACAGTAGGTATAACCTTTCCCTTTAATCAAATGTCATGTGGGAATCCCTTGACAAAGCAAACTTCATCCTTAAACACAGCACTGTACTCTTTAAGTAACACATTACTACCCTCACCACACACAGAGTCAATTTTCATAACAGACAGTTTAGAGTTGCCCAAATTGGACTGTTGTAATTCCTCCTCCACCAACTTTGGATCCAATTGCACAGGAACACGAGCTTCCGGTTTTAAAATAATCCCTAGTCTGGCTTTATCCATCCACCCAAAGACATCTTTACCATTGACTGCCACATATACCTTAGTTAAAATCTTCTTTCCTTCAAATGACACCACATCCTCAAACCAACCCATTTTAATCTCAAACCCACCAAACTTTGGGATAAATGTCACACTCCTTTAACTCCACATCCCTCGGCCCATCTGCGAATGTAGACTGATCCAATATAGTAATAGGTGAGCCAGAATAGTCATAACTGCTAACTTTACCATATTGGATTTAGACCTAATCATAGAACTGAAACGGCAATACTACATATAGAATGCGATTCATTACTTGCCCTCGACCAGAACAAAACATGCCTATTAATCCTTCTTGACCCATCATCAGCATTCGACACAGTCAACCAAAAGCTGTTGCTAGATTGTCTGGAAACTAGGATGGGCTTTTCAAGGATAGTTCAAGAATGGTTTAAGGCCTTCTTGAGGAACAGAACACAGAGATTACTGGTGAATCATAACCTGTCAGCTTCTTCCCCCACACAGATTGGAGTTCCACAAGGCTCAACCATCTCTCCGTCACTAATCAACCTATACATGGAACCACTTACAGAGAAACTGCGCCTTGCCAAAATCTCTTTCCACATGTACGCTGATGACACTTAGATTTACATAAAGAATTCATTGCAGTGGGCGATCAAGTCAATGAATGAGGCATTGAAGGGAACATTGCTATGGTTAACCAGAAATCAGCTCAAACCAAACATGCAAAAAACAGAATTCCAGGCATATGCATCAAAGCAAATACCGGTCGCAAATGGGCAGATTCTCAGAATCTGCCCCTTTGTGACCGGTATTTTTGCATTTGGGATGCATCATCCCAAATGCAAAAATCGCAATGTAAGGAATCTCTAAATTGAGATTCCTTAAATTGCGATTGCATTTAAGGAAACCCAAATTGAGATTCCTTAAATGCAATGCATGAAAGTCAAAAAAATAGCGAATTCGCTAATAGGAGTAGCAAATTACCATGAAGCTAAAACTTTGACAAAAGCACTTTTGTGCATTTTTCAAAGTTTCATGTTGCGCACACACATGCCCTTAGGGCATGTGTGTGTGCAACATGTGAAGAGATCAATTTCAGGGGGGCAACAGGGTGTCATTTTAATACCCTTGCACCCTTGAAATTGCATGAGCAATTTGCGAGTACCTACTGGTACTCGCAAATTGCTCATGCAATCTCCAATTCATTCCTATGGGCCGGTAGGCCCATAGGAATGAATGGTACAGCATTCCTTAATTCCGACTAGCAATTTGCGAGTAGCAATTAAGGAATGTTTAGGAATCTCTATTTTAATAGCGATTACTACATGCATAGGCTTTTGCTATTCCTAAATAGCGATTCCTTAAAAATCGCTACTTAGGAATAGCAAAAGGCTACGTTGATGCATCTGTTCCTCCTTATATCCCCTACAAACAATTTGACCACTGTAAAAGAATGGACCAGCTCTATCACCGCACTTAACTGCAACCCGAGTATGGTGGATCCAAACAAATCACTAGGAATTACTATTGATAAGAGCCTGAACATGCAAGCCCACATCAACTCGTTAGCTAATAATGCCCATTTTCATTTGAATTACATTAAGAAATTGAAATCATTCATGGAAACAGCAGACCTTAAAATCGCAGTCGAGGCATTACTACTCTCGAGGATTGAATGGATGGACTACACTCTCTGGGCTTCCCAAGATTACAACTGCTCCTCTAAAAGCCTGCCTAAACGTGGCAACAAGGCTTATAACAGGGGCAAAAAAATTCTACCACATCTCTCCTCGCCAGAAGGCCCTGAACTGGCTACCATACAAAGCCGGAATTCAACTCAAAATAGCATACATCGCACACAAATTGTTACACCTCAATACACAAAGGCATCTAGCTCAGAAACTGGTGATTTCCGGGGATATCAGATCATCCAGGAGCGCCACAGTTCTACTACTGAAGCCACCGATGTTCCAGAAGAAAAATATATATGACCGAGCATTCTCTGGAGTGGCAGAGGGAAACTGAAAATCGCTACTTTCAAGCATCAGAAGATTACCAAATGCCGCAAGATTCAAGAAAGAAACCAAGATATTTCTAATGATAAAATTCCTCCTGTATCCTTTTCCGTTCAATCTTGCAGCCTCACCTATAAACTCGGTACCTAATCAACGCATGAACATCTCATACCAAGGTACCATCCCACCCAATATTTAATTATGTCAACAAACTAATTTGCAATATGGGATCTGCTAGCCTTGAATTCTATTAATATGCACGAGTCTTCGTCGCTGAATGAAGTTAATGTTATGGTTTCTGAATCGGTAAATGCTTTCATGCGAAATGTACAATAGAAACAGAGTACACATGTTTGTAATGTGATGCGCCCTGATACCCCACGGGGTCAAGTTCACGCTATAGAAAACAATATAAATAAATATATATTGCTGGGAAAAGGTCCCTGACCATGTTTCTACCGTCAGTAGTGCTCATGAGAATGACATTCTTGAAATGTGTAACACATCCACCCAAATTGTATTCCTCCTCCTCAATCTGTGCAGGAACAACACTCATACTTTTATTATGCTTTAAACTTCTAAGGATGCCTCCACTCTCCTTTGACCTGCAAAACATGGCAAAGTGTCCTACTTTGTCACATTATAAACATTTGCGTTTTACAGCTGGACAATTGGGAGCATTCACAAAATGTTAATGGTAGCCACAACTAAAACTGTGACCTGTTTTGGAATTATCTCGAACATCACTGTCACTGTTCTTCTCCTTTGTCACCTCAAGGCGCACACTTCCAACATGAACTTCTGTTAGTACCTGATGAAAGTATTCTTGACAACACCATTGATCTCTCAACACCTCTAGCTGTCTCAACTAGCTGCGTAAAAGAGGGATTGCTTGTGCACAAGATTCTTTCCTAAATCTTTTTACTAAACCAACCCAACACAAGTTGATCACGAAGATAAGTATCCATGCTGCCACCAAAGTAACAAGATGCAGCTAAAATCCTGAGATTCACTATGAACTCATCAATCGATTCATCACTAGCTGGCTTCCATGGAAAAAATGTGACCCCCTCAATAATTACTTTAGGTTGCTCTCCAAACTGTGCATCCACTCTAGCAACAGCCTCACAAAAAAGAACCTATAACTCGTCCTCAGGCTGCTCCCTTTCATGCAATTTACCAACAGATTTCTTGAGCAGCAGCCATTAAACAACTTAATTCAAGTCCCTTCTTTCTTTCCAGATGACATTTCTTGCCTCAATGGCTAACTGGTAGTTTCTAAACCACATACGTCACTTTACCCCAGGTTTGCCAGAAGACTGTAAAAATGGCTGAGGTTGGGCAATAAATTGTTGTGAGGCCATGGTACCTGATGAAATTGACAATACACTAGACGTATGGATGTTAGAATGCTTTGAATAGTCTGACACTTAAATGCCCTCATTCAACAATGCCAGTGCCCAAAATAACAACAAAAGTACCTGAATATATCACTGATTAACAACATATCAAAATTACAGTTAGTATGCTACATGCCAGTCACCTAGATATGATCTGCTCAAATGTACTTTAAAATAAGTGTTGATGTGCCAGTAACAGATTAACTCTGCCCCTAAATGAAAATGAACAGCCACTATGGGGGTACCTGACACCATAGTCACAGACTGCTCATTTAAACACTTAACTGCACTTTCAACAATAAATACTGGTGTGCCTGCCAAGGAAATTGCAGGCCGTAAAATAGCCACTTCGAGTGGATGGTACTTCTTAAATACATCATTACAGGGTGTACCTATCACCGAATAAGCACTACTCAAAGCCGGCAAGAAGAATTTTAAAGCCTAGCCCAGTCTTCAATATGGGGTCCCAAATGCTGTGTTTAACATTGTAATTATGGAGGGACATCCAAACATCCAAAAATGGCCACTCAACGTGAAGCATGTTTTTCAAGCGTGCCCATTAGCTGCTCCAGACTGTCCGTATGACGTGTGTACCTCCTGATCCAGCGCTCTGTTTGAAAAACTGTCTCATAAACGCTACCTATCCCCTCAATACTCACCATTAATCATGAAACACATATAAAGGCCCATAATATCAATGAGACAATTTTTGAGCAACTGAATCAGGTGGTGTGATTAATCAAAACTACTCACATCTTATTTACATTATTATGTACAACTGCAGTTTATCTATTTTCACCATGGGTTTAAACTTCTCTTATTTATTAATCAGACCACTAAGGCGATTGGATCAACTGATGGAAACTAGACTATGAATAAACAAGACCAGCTTGTCTTTTCAAATCTAATTCCTTAACTTTATTTTTCATAAAGAAAAAAGCATTTACTTTTTAGAATCTTTATTTTATAATCAATTTAGAAAGCAGCATTTTAATAAGGAAATGAATTAATAAACTGACATTTTCAACGCAAGCTCAGAAACATGAAATATTAGCAGGATAACAGTTTTCATTCCCTAAATCTATTTCCCTGTCTATTTCTCACTTCACCTAGAAAGGAAAAAATATTTTAAAGTCTGCTGTCCTTACATGCGCCAAAGGTCCAACAGCATGTCACGTCATTCAGGAATCGGAAAGTACGATTTTTTTCCTGCTCATAGTGTCAGGTTTTATACCTTTCTTTCTAGCTAAACATTCTACATTTTACATTCTTTTAAGCAAATCCGAGCTTTTCATTGGCTGTCCTGTGTCAGTCCATGATAAAATGCATTAGGTCATCTCCGAATCTTGACCAAGTCCAGGCTTCACATAAGCCCTATTGTCTTTCATTTCCACATCTTTCAGCTTCCTCAAGAAAGTAACTTTTCCTCGAGTTTTGAACATTTACTTCCTAGCCTTGGCAGACACTTTAAGTTTCTGTCCTTGAGCCTTTTCTCCATGAGCACGTTCAACTCAACCAAAGAACTGCTTTTTCAATTAACTATGACAGTGCAGTAAAAATCTTCACAGCTACGCATGTGCAAAGACTTCACTCTGGACAAGCTTTTGCGTCTGCAGCTCTGTCAGCCATGTTTTCTGAACCACTTTTAGGCCTCACTTTGGAAACTATTATTAAACAAACACAAGACATCAATTAATTAAAGAATTGAGACCCATTCTGTTACCCAGCCCCTATACTAATTAATCCTGTTAATTATGTTACCTAGCAAGAAGCACAATCAGGCAGCATTATAATTACTTTTCCTTTTTGAACTGCAGGAACTCCATGAGCTTTCGTCACAGAAAAGACCTAACATAAGCACATGCCATTAGTTAAACAGCCGCATTTAATACTGACAAAGACAATAGACAAGGATAGTTTATTATTTTTTTCTTTGCGTTTACAACATAAAGCACATTAGTTTATCCCGCCTGTATTGATGAATGTATTCTTAAACTAAGTTGATTAGTAATTTCACCACAAGTTTATTAATTTTATTACTGTTATGGGAGATTAACTTCACAACAAAATCTTGTTCTGCACCTTGCTTCATCAACTCCCTTATCTGGTGATTTCTAAATCACCAAATAATACCCCAAATGTATACATTTTCAACCCTTGAACATGTTTTGGACTTTCTTAATATTAGTATTTCTAAACCTTAGATTCATCTGTTTTTCTGCATTTTTCATATTGAGATCTCCGAAACTCTTCTAATTCTATTTCTTTTTCTTTTTCTTTTCTTAATTTGCAAATTATTTTCTTTTCTATTACATGTTTTCTTCTCTTTTGTATCATGCAACTAATTTTTAACAAAAGTATCACTATAGCTATGACTATTAAAGGGAAAACTATTTTACCTATAATTGAATTACCAATCTCTTGAAACCAGTGTTTAATTGCCGCAATCTTTTACTTAAATGTTCTGAAAAACCTTCGTCTTCTAAAGGTTCAACTTCAATATTTAATTCAGTAATATTTTTTATATACATTTCTATATTCTGACTTTTGTCAGGTATGTAAGTACAACAATGTTAAACATGCGAAATTCCACAGACTCCACCCTCTTTTGCCAGCAAAATGTCAAGAGCAAGACGATTTTGCATCACCATAGTTCTCATAGCAACAAGCTCTGTATTCACTAATTGAAATCCACTTGCAGTATCTGTTGACAATCTATCAACAATTGTAGACATTTTTCTGATTTTGTTTGCATTCAGGGTTATCCCTACCATAGGTATTAATGCACCAAATATGTCTCCCATTATTTCTGTAAAGCTTTCCCTTCTAAATCTATTCAAGTGATTGCTAATTTCAAATGAACCTTTTGAATTTCTATCTATATGAAAAATGTATGGAAAAACTAAACCTACATAACATGTCCCATACCAATGGTCTGGGAGATTGTAATAAGCCTTATTCCCACAAACAAAATAAATTCCAGGAAAAATTGGATCTTTGCCTCCTTTAAATCCCCAACCCCCATAATACGATAAGTGTCTTCACATTGACTTGCACCTACAAAATAATTATCAAACAAAGTATTATCTCTTCTTCAAAATTTTCCACTAACAGGTTTATCTATGTGAATTGCAACATTTTCATTTCTACCATTAAGCTTTTCATCTTCCATCTGCCAAAATTTAGACTTAATATGTTTCTGCATCTCATTTTGCTTGTAAATTGCCCTTCTCTCTTCCACCATATTTATATTATTTATTATTATTTATTGAATTTGTATTGCGCTCAGCTACCCGTAATGGGTTTCCCGGCGCCAGGGACAGACTAGAGAAGAAAGATAGGTAATTGCTGAAGCAGGAATGAGCAGAAACAATAACCAACTAAAACAGAAAAGTTTTCAACTTCTTGCGAAAAGCAAAAAGATTGGTCTCCGTTTTTAGCACCAGCGGAAGAGCATTCCACATCTTCGGGCCCAAATGGGCGAATGAGCGGCCTCCCATTTTTGCCAAGCGGATTCTAGGAATTACAAAATTGGCTTGATTTGGAGACCTGAGAGGACGACTGGGCTGGTAAGGCTGAACAAGATTGTGCAGGTAAGTGGGAGCAGAACCCTGACGAATTTTGAACAAAAGGCACAAGGTTTTAAAAGCCACATGGTCTGGAATTTTTAACCAGTGAAGGTCACACAGGGCTTGTGTTGCAGACATTCTTCGTGGAACATTGCAGCTGGGTTCTGCACAACCTGGAGTATATTCATCGTAGCTCTATCGGCTCCAAGATAGAGCACATTGCCGTAGTCGATACGGGACATTACAAGGGCCTGAACAACAGTTCGACGAGTGGACTCAGGCAACATCCATAGGATCTTCTGCAACCAGCGTAGGGTATTAAAGCAGATTGCAGCAACCTTAGTTGCCTGTTGTCGCATCGAAAGTTTCTCGTCGATTAGAAAGCCGAGGTTACGAACAACTGGCACGGGGGTAGGCAGTGGACCCATGTCACTGGGCCAGTGTCTAGGGCCCCACAGATCTTTATGTTTGCCAAGTATGATGACCTCGGTCTTATCACCGTTGAGTTTTAGCAGATTAACCTGCATCCAGGCCGCAACCCGAGAAAGGCCGATTTTAAGGGCAGAGGTGTCCTGAGACCTACTGCCAGACAGGGAAAACACAATCTGCGTGTCATCTGCATATGAATATATGGACAGACCGGCGTCCTCTACGATAGTAGCGAGGGGTCTGATGTAGATATTGAACAACAAAGGGCTCAAAATAGACCCCTGAGGGACGCCGTAAGCAGATGAACAGATCGCCGATTCAGCTTTAGTTGAAAATACCTGAAAAGTGCGCTCATTAAGAAATGAGGCCACCCAGGCAAGCGCAGATCCAGCAACGCCAAGGGAGTGAAGGGACTCCAATAAAATGGAGTGCGACACGGTATCAAAAGCCGCGCTTAAATCCAAAAGGATAAGCGCAAAGGTCTCACCACTATCAATACCATGTCGGAGTCGCTCAGTCACCCCCAGAAGTGCGGATTCGGTGGAATAGTTGGCGCGAAAGCCTGATTGGGATGGGTGAAGATATCCCGTATTTTCAACAAACTCGTTTAGCTGAAAGTTGACATGGCGTTCTAGTATTTTAGAACAAGCTGGCAGCAGGGATATAGGCCTAAAGTTGGCCAGGTTAGTAATGTCCACACCAGATTTCTTTTGTAGGGGAACGACCATGGCATGTTTCCACTCCTGTTCAACACGAGATTCATTGAGTGAGATGTTAAGTAGCCTCATTAGGAATCTACGTGGTTCGAGGTCAAGTTGTTTCAGTATCTTCATTGGGACAGGGTCCCGAGGAGATCCTGACCTAATGCTTTTTAAGCACTGATAGAGCGCGCGAGGTCACCCAGCCAATGATTCCGCCGTTTCCGGCTTCAGGGCCCATATACTTTCAATTCACACTATTCATTGACCAGGCGACTTCACGGGCTGCTATCAATTGTGTGTGCTTCCCTACTTGTTATGACTCAGTGTACCCGACTTACCATCCACCGACACGGGTACCTATGACTTCAATGGATCAGGGGCCTAGCTGTAAAAGGAAAGGCAGCAAATGCAAATTTCAAATAACATTCAATATTGTTTAAATGACCATGGACAACTGGAAGTTTTAAAATGTTTATCTAAAGATCGTTATCATCAAGCATTAGATACACAAGTATGAAGCAATCAATAACCAAGATGATATAAATGATATAGCTATAGAGAAATAACGACAGGGTAACCATTCAAATGTAATATGGAATGCAAATGGGAAAAATACTATATAATCTCAGAAATGTTTAAGCATGGACAGACTATGCATGGGTAACTATAGGAGGGCCTATAAAGAGTAACACGCTAAACTTAAAGTGAAGGGACCTTTAAACAGTCTAGGTAAGGAGGTTCTAGACCATATAAGAAAATGACAAACTGCAATGCAAAATATAATTTCTACAAGGTAGGATGACATGAGAACATATCAAGAAATTATGCAAATGACTTTACGTTTCAATAGTTTGCGGCAAAAGCATGGAAAATCAACATATGCAAAGGTGTCACTTTATTATAGCAAAAGGTAGAAATATAGAAAGGTGCAAGTTTAAAGAACTTAGAGCAGTATTTACCTAGACTGGTGTGGAAACCAAACCCTGGCCACGGGTCAGTTAAGGACAGGAAACCCTCAAGGAAGGATACCCCTCAAAGGACAGCAGGTGCAGAATGGACACCCCGGACAGGACAGGATACCCTCAGATTAGGAATCAGGACAGGACCTCAGGACAGGACAGCAAACCCTCAGGACAGGACCGCTCAGGACAGGACCGCACCCGCAGTTTGGAAGCAACGCCTGCGCTCCACCCTCTCTGCAGTTATCGATCAAGACCCCGATTGGGTCAGCGAACTCCCAGCAAAGTGCTTCGCCAGCACTTTAAGGTTCGGTAGAACCTTAGTCTATGGTCAATTTCGGACAGAGTGCTCTGCAGCTCTCTGTATCTTCAGCCACCTAATGAGTACGATGGGTCAGTGACAGGTCAGCTAAACCAGACAAGTCGGACAATTCCCTAGGTAAACCCAGGGTAGATATACTCTTTTGGGACGGTGTACCACCCCCCAATGTTGCAAAGTGTCAGAATCCCTCAATTTGGATTGGTCCTAAAGTAGGATTTGGGTAACACACCAATCAGAACACGCTAATTTGAGCCTATATTAGCATACTTGGGTACCGCCTAGAGAGATTGGGGTTCTCATGAGAAACTGTGCAGAAATACGAGTGAAAATTAACATTGTAACACATGAGGAGCAACATTCGCCGTTCTCGTAGCGCAGAGGTGGCTTTCCCAGGCGCATCTTGACTGTGGCTGCCAGCTGGCTGAGTTCCACTGTCCAAAGTGGCCACCTTTCAATGCTCCCTGGTCATGCGCAGAAGAGACCGTCAATATGGCTCCCAATCAGTTTGGACCCCCATTCCCCGCGGTACATGAAAAGTAAGCGAGAACAAATTAATACACAGAAATAACGTTATGAAATCACATTCACAGGGTTGTACTTTCAACTTATCATCATAACATATACTTATGCAGTCTAAATGTTAGCTACATGGAAACAGGCACAAGAGCAGTGGCACGAGCAGTACCACATGATGGGCACAGCTATGTATTACGCATGCGCATAATTTTCCCTCCAACTCTGCAGACGCGTCAGGACACGTGAGTGTGGCTGACGCATGCGCAGTAACTAAATACAAGCGGCAGCCATTTTAAGTGACTCGAGTAAATTATTTTAGTAAAACATATAGGCAAGCGTCTTAATCTTTATTTAAACTAAATATAAACGTTAGTAAGACTTACACTTATTACTTTGTTACACATAAACGAGGTTCTTGACTTCAGCAAGTCGCAAAATATGCGAAGCTTTGCTTCATCAATCCCCTCTTTGATGATATTTACTATCATCACAAATAAATGGAACCAGATGCCAACTTTCTTTCACACTTTATACAATTCTATCTCTTCCAGCAATCGTTCCAATTTCTCTCTTTCAGTTTTGGTA
The DNA here is from genome assembly GCF_964261635.1 of Lissotriton helveticus. NCBI lineage: Eukaryota > Metazoa > Chordata > Amphibia > Caudata > Salamandridae > Lissotriton > Lissotriton helveticus. The sequence continues at coordinate 776,191,196 of NC_136063.1, read as the reverse complement.
GGGTGAGAAGTCTTCACCTTTTTGTATATCTGATCATTCACTTCTTCCAATTCAATCTCATCCACACTTCGTTTCACCCCTCTGGCATTCACTTCATGCTTTCCGGTGCGCTTGCGGCATTTGCAGCAGACAAATATGAAAAATAGGATGAGACCTATAATTCCAATTGGCATCAGTACTTTGAGCAATAAGCCTTTACCTATACTAGCAAACCAATGACCTACATTTGACAGACCATCTACCAGTCTCTTCCATGCACTATCAACCTCGAGTGGTCTGAGTTCCTTTGCCAAATTAGTAATATTTTTCACATATCTTTTGATCTGTACACTTTTATCCGGAATATAAGTGCAACAATGTTGCGCCTTCAACATCCGGCAGACTCCGCCCTCTTTCGCTAATAAGGTGTCAAGAGCAAGTCGATTCTGCAAAACCATTGATCTGATCGCAACCATTTCGGTATTGACCAGCAGAAATCCATGAGCTGTCTCAGTAGACAATACATCCACTATAGTAGACAATTTACAAATTCTGTGAGTGTTCAGAACCACTCCCACTCCAGGTATCAGTGCACTGAAAATACTACCCATTATTTCACCTATGCTTTCTCTTTTACTACGCACTAAGCCATTAGTATTTTCACTGCTTCCAGCGCCTCCATTCACATGGTATATTTTCGGGAAGACAATGCCAAAATAGCAACTTCCATACCAGTGATCCGGCAATTTGAAATAAGCCTTGTCCCCACAAATATAATAAATTCCAGGAAACACAGGCTCTGACCCATTTTTGAAACCCCAACCTCCAATTACCTTGTAATTATGTTCGCATTCACTGGAACCAATGAAAATGTTATTATAATAGCTAGTCTTCTCGCGGTGAAGACATAGCTTGCCTTTCTTTTCAAAATCCAGCAACAGAGCAGGACCCGCCCCACCAGTTGAGGTGCCTTCCATGTTCTCTGCCCACTTTGGCTTTTTCTGACTTTCGTCATTAGCCTTCTTTTGTATTTTAATGCTCCTTTTCTCTGCCATGTTTAGGAACATCTTTTCCTGCTCATGCAAAGAACAAGTCAAGTTATCTCTGTGTGCGTCCGCTATGTCAATGTTACCTATAGTCAGGAAATAATCTCCCATGTATCGTATTGCGTCACTTTTGGTATGTACAGGATTCAAGTTCCCACGTATAGGAAGTTCAGAAAAGATCACGTCATTGTTAGAGTAATAGTATTGTAACGGTCCTCTTTTGTAAAATAAGCTAGCTAAAATGCTACAGGAAATTCCGTATGTCAGTGGCAAGTGATGGTATGTCACGCCTTCAGCTACAGAAGTAGGTAGCTTCATGCAGACATAGCAATCTTCAATTTCCATAGTCTCTACATAGTGTATTAACAAGTTTGCGAAAACATTTAAGCGTGTCCTGTTTTTGATTCTATGATAATGTAGTTCCTCATCTGATGCTTCTAAGTCTCGTTTTGTTTGTCTCAGTGCTCTTTCATGTCTAGCTACACTCTGTGTTGTCAGCTCTTCACTGTCAGCATTTACAATTTCAGTAGGGACAATGTTAGTATCTTTACTCACAGCAAAGGGTATAAAGATTGTTAGTCCTATCCAGAGTAATATCAGGACAACTACACTACAGACACATACCTTGCAGCAAGTTTTGCAACAGCTGCGACTAGGTCTACCACTCACGGTTGAATCAGACATTATGGCTCAGAAATAGTTTCTCGACCCCTCTTTGTGACTTTACACGAGTATCTTACTTTGTGCAAATTCACGGTGGCTCTTCTTCCTCTTCGTCAGAGTACTCAGGGACGGGCTCTCCGTCGCTTACGTCAGTGATATCGAGATCTTCAAGCTCTTCTAACACAAGTGCCCATTCAGGTGACTTGTACTTTTTGTTTTGTCTCTTTATCCGATCACTCCTTCTTTTGGAAGAGTCTTCTGGTTGTTCTGCTATACGAGCACTTCTCCTTTCTTCTGCACGTTTTTCTTCTACTGTTTTTATTCTCAATCTCAATTTCTTTATGTATTTAGGCTCAAGATGCTTTCTTTTCTTAAGTCTTTTGGTTGGTACTTGGACTTCGTTTCCTTCTCTTGCCCTCTTATTCTCATTAGCTTGTGGCAATTCTGCTTCAGTTTCTTCTTCTTCTATCTGACTAATTCCAGGGCTAGTATCTGTTTCTTCTGCCTGGGTACTAATCTGGCCTTGTTCAGGTATACTGTGTGTTTGCTCTTCAAGTGTCTCTGATTCTATTTCCTGAACACTTTCTCCTAATCCTATCTGATCCTGTTCAAGCTCTTCGATCTCTTGATTTTCTTCTGCTCGAACTATTACACTATGTCTAGTCTGTCCCTTCCCGATATCAGGTGTCAGTGGTGGAGTATCAATCACTTGTTCTGTATTCCTCTCTTGTTCAAGATCCTTCACTTGTTCAGTATCGGGCACTTGTTCAGTCTTATTCACTTGTTCTGTATCAATCACGTGCTCTGTCCCTGTCTGACCTTCTCCTTCCTCAGTTTTGATGTGAATCTCAAGAGTCTGAGGTTCTTCGCCTGTGCCTTGCTTTTCCTCTCTAGTCCACTCTCTACCTTCCCAAAGTCGTTCACTTGTTCGAATAGGGTCTTCAGTGAGGTCAATCAATGGAATCCACTCTTCTGGCCATATGCTTGGCAGCTCGTCTTCAGCTACTTCTGGCTCAGCTTCTTGGACCCCTTCAGCAGGCTGGACTCCTGGTAGTTCGTTGTCAACTATTCTTGGGCCAACGTCTGCTGATTCTGCAGCTTGACTGGTACTGGGCTGTACGCTGTCAGCTACTTCTGGTCTGGCTCCTGCAGAGTCCTCTGCTGGACGTCCTTCTGCTTCAGGCACTTCGTCTGGTGGTACCTTCTGGGTGTGGCTGGCGTGTATCCAACGCGGAACCCCGGCACACTTGACTGCTGTGGTAGTAACCAGAATCACCTGACGTTTTTCTCCCCACCTTGGCTCCAGGCAGGTCTTCCGAGTGTGCTTCTTTATCTTCACCCAGTCCCCCGGGACCAGTTTGTGGAGAGGAGTCGTTGGATTGAGGATGGCGTCTTCTCCGATCTGGCGAGAGATAGAACGCACTTGGTCACCCAATCTCTTGCAGTATTCAAGCACCAAATCATCAGTAATACTCAACAATTTGCTTCCAGGCACCCATGCTTGTCTCATCACTCTTCCCATAATGATTTCATGGGGACTTAGGCCTGTCTTGCGATCAGGAATACTTCTGAGTCCCATCAGGACCAAGGGTAGGGCCTTCACCCAGGTCAGTTTAGTTGCATCACACAGTTTTGCTAGTCTGTTTTTGATAGTTCCATTTATTTGTTCCACTACTCCAGAAGCCTCTGGACGGTAGGCACAGTGAAGCTTTTGGGAAATTCCAAAGGCCTTACAGAGTTCGTCGATCACTGCATTCTGAAAATGTGAGCCTTGATCTGATTCAATAGTGACTGGAACCCCGAACCTAGGTATCAGTTCTTTTAATAAACACTTAGCTACTGTTTTTGCGTCATTTTGGGGAGTAGGGAAAGCTTCCACCCATTTTGAAAATAAACAGACCATGACAAGGACATATCGCTTTCCTTCACACCGGGGCATGGTGATGAAATCAACCTGTATCCTTACAAAGGGACCCCCAGACCTCCCAATTTTCCCCAGTTCCACCACAGTCCTCTTCCCTGGGTTCATCTTTTGACATGACAGGCACCTCTGGCAGAGGGACTTTGCTACTTTCCTGAACTTTTTACTGTACCAAGTCTGTTGGAACACTAGAATCATGGCGTCCCTACCAATGTGTGATCCTTCATGTATCAACCTCGCCATTGTGCTAAGTAAGTGTCTAGGCAATACAGGCATACCAGTTGGACCTAAGATGACACCATCCACACGTCTTGGTCTACACCCATCGTCCTTCCACTTCTCTCTTTCTTGCCAAGGTGCCGCCTGCTGCCACTCTTTCACCTCATGCCATGTAGGCACTTCCTCAAACACCTGAAGTTGGCAGCTGGCTCCTGGCCCCCCTCGTTTTGGATTCACGATATACCGATCTCTTGCGCACCATTGGGCCACTCGATCAGCATAATCGTTCCCCAGTGATACCTTGTCCATGCTCTTTTTATGAGCAGCACATTTTACCACTGCCAGTTCCTTTGGTAACTGGATTGCCTCTAAAAGGTCTTGAATAACTTTTCCATTTCGAATAGGAGTACCCGATGAAGTCAGGAACTCCCTCTGCAGCCACAACTGGCCAAAGTCATGCACAACCCCATAACAGTACTGACTGTCAGTATACACTGTTATGCGTATGTTCTTCCCAATTTGGCAAGCTTTTATCATAGCAATCAATTCGGCTACTTGTGCAGACTTGATGTGATATAGATAACCTGCTTCCTCAATTTTCTCGAAGGACACTACTGCATAGGCAGCACTCAGGCCTCCTTGTTCATGCCTTAGACATGAACCATCTACAAATAATTCTTTGTCATGCTCAGGCAAGGGCGTTTCTTTTATGTCTGGGCGTGGCTTGGTGTTGAATTCAGTTAGGTCTATGCAATCGTGTTCGTCATCCACCCCCCCCTTCCATATCCTTTGGGTCGGGGAGTAAAGTGGCTGGGTTCAGAATACTGCACCTGACAATGTTTACATTTGCAGCACCCACAAGAATCCTCTCATATTTAGTCAGCCGACTAGGGGTGAGATACTGTGTTTTTGTTCTGGTCAACAAAATTACCACTCCATGCGGAACATACACAGTTACCGGATGTCCCATGACAATTGACTCACTCTGTTCTAAACTGGCACAGGTAGCAGCTACTGCTTTCAGACAACCTGGTAATCCAGCAGCCACTGGATCTAAGGTAGCAGAGAAATATGCCACAGGCCTTCTCGTTGTGCCATGTTCTTGAGTTAGGACTGACAATGCGCAATTATCGCGAGTGTCACAGAATAGGGCAAACTCTTTGGAATAGTCTGGCATTCCCAGTGCAGGAGCAGTACACAGACAATCTCGTAGTCTGGTGAAGGCTGTTAAGCTTTCATCATCCCATTCTACAATTTCGGGTGTTCCTCTCTTGGTCATTTTTATCAAGGGCCTGGCTAGAACTGCAAATCCCAGAATCCACTGCCTGCAGTATCCTATCACGCCCAAGAACATTCTGATCTCTTTTTGAGTACGGGGTAACTGCATCTTTTGAATTATCCTCACTCTTTCCGATGTCACTTTTCTGACACCTTTTTCTATCTGGTGCCCCAGATATTTCACTGATTTTGCACAAAACTGTAACTTGTCAGGGGACACTTTATGTCCCTTTTCACACAGATGATTCAGTAGGGCAATGGTGTCAATCACACAATCCTTATGACTTTTAGACGCCACCAAGAGGTCGTCTATGTATTGCACTAAGACAGAGTTCCCAGGTAAGACCAAAGTTTCCAAACATTTTTTCAAGATCTGATTAAAGATAGAGGGGCTCTCTGTATACCCTTGAGGGACCCGGTTCCAGCAATACACGTGACCTTCGAAGGCAAATGAGAAAATAAATTTGCTATCTGGATGCAAAGGAATGGAAAAGAATGCATGACACAAGTCTATCACTGTGAACCACTCAGCATCCCAGGGAATCTGATACAGAATCACTGCCGGGTTCGGGACAATAGGGCAACAGGGAACAACTATTTTGTTAACTTTTCGCAAATCCTGCACTACTCTGTACTTGCCACTAGGTTTCTTAATGCCCATAATCGGAGAGTTACATGGGCTACTCATCACCTCCTGTATGATGTTTCCTTCTAACAATTTCTTGATTTCCACAGCAACACCAGCTTTCACTTCTGCATTCATCCTGTAGGGTTTAGTATTTGGGTATACCGCATTGTCCTTTATTGCTATCTGTATGGGGTCCACATTTTTCATCAACCCTACATCTTTCCCAGTAAAGTCCCACACCTCCGGCTTCACTGCTTCCTGGAGTTCTTTGGGTAAATCCTGCATGGTCATTCGTTCAATTTCCGAGTCAGGGCGGACTAACATTAATTTATAAATGCCGTCTTCATCTGGGGTCTGAATTTCAACACCCTTTGGTGTGCAAAAGATGGTACAGTTCATTTTGCACAGCAAATCACGTCCCAGTAAGTTTACTGGACTGGTGTCGCAAACTACAAATCTATGCATTTCCTTAAAGTTTCCGATTGAGATCTCCATGGGCTTGGTAACAGGAGTACTAATCAATTGATTAGATACACCCACTACTTGTATGGCTTCTCCCGAGAGGGGTAGGTTTGGAACGTCCACTGTTCTCACAGTAGAACGGGTAGCGCCAGTGTCCAACAGAAAGGTGACATCGTTTCCGTCAACCTTTCCTTCAATGTATGGTCCGGACTGGTCTACCGGCAAGGAGGCGCCAAGTACGCACTCCTCGTCCTCCCCTCTCAGGCCCCGTCAGTACTGGTCATCACAAAGGAAGGTATCATTTAGAAGATACTGCGAAGTTGCTGCATTTCTGTTCTCATTGCTTTCCCAGACTTCTATCTCATCTCCCTCTGCCTGTTTTCCCCTGTATACTTGCTTTGGTGCTCGGGGCACCTGAACTGTTTTTACCTGTGGTTGAGTCTTTCTCGGTCTCTCTTTCTGCGTCTGTGGAGTTAAATCAGGAGTTTTGGAGTTATCTTCGGGCAAGTAAGGACACTCGTTACGCCAATGTCCAATTTCGCCGCACTGATGGCAGGGAAATTTCTTCATAGCCTCCTCCCTGCTCATTTTGGGCCGGGGCTTGCCTCCTCCCCCTCCCCCAGGGCCTTCATTCTTAGCATTTTTGACCATGTTACTCAACTGCTTTTCCTGCTGTTCTGCGAGCTTCACCTGAGCCCACATCACTTTTTCCTTTAGAGCCTTTTTCTTTTCTGCCATCTCGTCCTCGCAGTACTTGGCGTACCGCAGGACCTCATCTACCTTCTTGGAGTGCCAACAGATTTTGTTATCTTTTATCCACTGACAAATCTCAGGTCTTAAACCATTTACAAACCTGTAAATGAAGTGCGTCATGTCCTTCATCTCGATATTATCTATACCACTGTATGTTTTGAACACCTGTAACAGCCTTTCATAATAGGAGTGCACTGTCTCTTCTCTTTCCTGCGTTGTTCTATCTATCCTGGTCCAATCAGTTTCCTTTGCTGGGACCTTTAGTTTCAGATGCTGAATTACCTGCTCATATTTTCTCATCACTTCTTTCGATGGTTCCCCAGTTTTTTCATCTCTCGGGTATTCCTCACTAGGCCAGGCTATAGCTATTTTACACTCGCTCCATAGATCGACTGGGACCACAATGTCGAAAAACCCATCCAGGTCTTTCCACAGGCATTTCTGTACCTTTACAAACCTTTCCACTTGCCGGTACCATTCAACTGGCTTCTCCCGCAGTTTTGGGAAATCGTTAGTAAAGGACACAATATCCTGTCTGGACCACGGAACGTGCACATACCTCCCACCGGGTACTTCGCGCATGGGGCATAAAGTTTCGGGCTTGTCTACTTCTCTCAGAGGGAACTCAGGAGTAGCTTGTCTGGAGCGGGCCTCCTCTTTCTTATGTGCCCACCTCGTTTTCCACCTTTCCACGTCTCCCCATTTTTGCAAAACTGCAAGCAACTCTTTAATCTGCAATTTTCTTCCTGACACATTCAGACTTTCTAAATCTTTGTCGGAAAACTCAGCTCGGTATGGTTTCTGCAAGGGCTTCGATCTTGATATATCTATCCCCATACTAGCTGCAGTGTCGGTCAGTTTTTCATGGAGCACCCTAGTACTCCGGGTAAGACTTTTACACATAAACAGCAACTCTTCTTCAGAATAGGTATTCAATCTGTCTAACCCCACATTTCCTGCCATTAATTCCTCTATTTCTACTCTCAGTTTGTAGAGGTCTAAAGGTTTCGTTTGCGGAGCCTGTTTTTCTAATTCACGACTCCAATTTTCAATTTCTTCCGGCGTTACCAAAGAGACACTCCTAGTCCCTGTTGCTGATTCTAATTTAATTTCTTTCGTATCAAAAGGATTATGCCTCTTCTGCACTCCCTTTCCGGTCTGTTTGTTTGGCAGATCCAAGAACACAACATCAGACTCACACTCACTGGACTGATCGTCTATTAGTAAGGGCTCTTGCCTCGGCGGGGCCATTATCGGGTTTATAACTGGAGGGTTCAGACCTCCTTGATTATTCCCGTACAACGGAACCACTGGTCCGATTGTTACCGGAATAGTCAAAGCTTCAGGACTGGTATTTAACTGGGAAATTTTCTGAATTATTTCTGACCTCTGTTTCGCTATGGCCTCTTGCTCCCTTTCATCTAACACTCTTCCTAATGTGCGGTCAGGTATCATCTGTGGGGTCAGTTGAGGCGTAAAACTCGGGGCAGTAGGATGCGTCTCACTTGGTCCCCCACCATAATTTGGTTTCGGGAACAAAGTTCCCGTGCCAAATGACCTACGCTCTTCCCCATATGGAGGCTGCAAAAAGGGTACCCCTGATCCTACTGGTTTTTCTTCGTTCTCATAAAGAGGTCTGGGGTAAAATGTTCTTTCACAGGAATATTTTTCCTCTGAGCTCTCGGGCATTCTAGGATATATATTGCGTACCTCCGGGGGCTCGGGTTTCTCAAAATAGGGCAATACCTGGCCCCCTCCCCCCCTACATAGGGATCTGTCCTCCTCCTTAATAGATGGACGCTGGTGGTTCTCTCCTGTACTGGAAGTTCGGGCTCCCTCATTATAAGGGGGCGGACTTCTCGTAAAGATGTCATCTAACAATTCATCATCTGACTCTCCAAGAGCTCCCCAATGCTTACTCTTTTCTGTCCTTTTCTCTCCCCCAGAAGGGTTACCTGCTGGCATCATGGGAAACAGACCTTCAACAATCATGCTCTGCCTCCACTGTTTCATCCTCTTATCCCTGGTCTCTTGTTTCAGCCTGGGGTACCATTTAGTCAGACCTTTGTCCATTCGGGGTTTCTCTCTTTCAAAAGCCTCAATCTCCCATTCCTCTAATGCCTCATACTGCGTTAGTCTCGGTCTGGGATGCAATTCATTCATGCGGGTTCTCAAATTGAATAAAATTCTACCATTAAAAGTACCGTCTAACGGAAAAGCCAATACTCCGTCATCTTTTGTGTACTTCACCCAATTCTCCAACCACACACAGGTGTTGTACCCTCGATCAAACATCATAAATGAGGCAGGAGTATTCGGTGGCGGGACAACAACGCCTTCCCTAGATTTAATCGGTTTGTCCGTTTTGAAATAATTCTTTACCCTACTTACAAGGGACATCTTTCTCTTTCCTCCGTACATAATATCGTATCTATTGGCTTTCCACTGATCCCTCTCAAACCCTTGGTTCCTTGGATCGGGTCTAGTCTCTGGACAATACGAGTGCCACATACGATTTCTACGCTTAATCTTTGTTTACAAAGCTACCTCCAATCAGAACGCGCCTTGCAATTGCGTGCAACCAATGAGGTGCGCGCGTTCAAATAATTTTGGCCAATGGGTGCGCGGCCCCTTCGTGAGACAGTTCTCACTCCTCGGCGCTTCACCCCTCCTTTACAATTTCAGCCCCGCTACCCGCCCGCTGTTTCTACCAATCCCAGCGCGGCACGGAGTGACGTCAGAGACGCTTCGCGACTGACTCCCTCCCTTCACAAGGTAACGGAAACTTTCTTTCTTTCTAAAGTGCTCAGTGCTTGGTTATTTAACAACGAATACACATTCGCCACAGTGCTCAAGTGTCTAGACAGAAAGATTTGTTTTACTGCAAGTAAACTACTTCCATTTACTTTTCACGCGCTGCGGGCAGATCTCTTCCGCCTACCCTTCACTCTAGCATCGGTGAACCTGTTATTCCCTTAAACTCATCCACTTCTTTTTGGGATATGTTCCGAGTCTAAGGTTTCTCAGCGGACCCCTTTGCTTTCACCCAAGCTCCGAGGAACCTGCTACTTTTCCGATGTGACCCTTACTAGGTTACGCCACTATGGGAATTTTGCCAATGAACCTCGTTACTGACATTTATTCACACATGTATTCAGAAAACCCTAGTTAGTGCTTCCCGGTTATCCTAACCTGCACCTAACTTTCCTTTAAGCCTGTGACCTCAGGACAATGGATTCTATTAACCACTTGCCCTTTCAATTCCCCGGGGAGTTCGGACAACAAGAAACTAAACGGTTGACAAACGCATGGATTAATACATATAACAATATAAGAACAAGAATAATAATGAAAAAACAGTTCATTGATTTCAGCAGCGTATTCACAAGAGAGTGATCAGTCCCCTCGGAACAGCCGCTCTTATAGCAGCATTAATGTACTAGCAGCTTCCGACTCAACTAGTCTAACTAGTTCTACCTAACCTTTAGCTAGTCCCTAACCATACCTCTGCTTACCAGAAAACTGATAGAGCGCGCGAGGTCACCCAGCCAATGATTCCGCCGTTTCCGGCTTCAGGGCCCATATACTTTCAATTCACACTATTCATTGACCAGGCGACTTCACGGGCTGCTATCAATTGTGTGTGCTTCCCTACTTGTTATGACTCAGTGTACCCGACTTACCATCCACCGACACGGGTACCTATGACTTCAATGGATCAGGGGCCTAGCTGTAAAAGGAAAGGCAGCAAATGCAAATTTCAAATAACATTCAATATTGTTTAAATGACCACGGACAACTGGAAGTTTTAAAATGTTTATCTAAAGATCGTTATCATCAAGCATTAGATACACAAGTATGAAGCAATCAATAACCAAGATGATATAAATGATATAGCTATAGAGAAATAACGACAGGGTAACCATTCAAATGTAATATGGAATGCAAATGGGAAAAATACTATATAATCTCAGAAATGTTTAAGCATGGACAGACTATGCATGGGTAACTATAGGAGGGCCTATAAAGAGTAACACGCTAAACTTAAAGTGAAGGGACCTTTAAACAGTCTAGGTAAGGAGGTTCTAGACCATATCAGAAAATGACAAACTGCAATGCAAAATATAATTTCTACAAGGTAGGATGACATGAGAACATATCAAGAAATTATGCAAATGACTTTACGTTTCAATAGTTTGCGGCAAAAGCAAGGAAAATCAACATATGCAAAGGTGTCACTTTATTATAGCAAAAGGTAGAAATATAGAAAGGTGCAAGTTTAAAGAACTTAGAGCAGTATTTACCTAGACTGGTGTGGAAACCAAACCCTGGCCACGGGTCAGTTAAGGACAGGAAACCCTCAAGGAAGGATACCCCTCAAAGGACAGCAGGTGCAGAATGGACACCCCGGACAGGACAGGATACCCTCAGATTAGGAATCAGGACAGGACCTCAGGACAGGACAGCAAACCCTCAGGACAGGACCGCTCAGGACAGGACCGCACCCGCAGTTTGGAAGCAACGCCTGCGCTCCACCCTCTCTGCAGTTATCGATCAAGACCCCGATTGGGTCAGCGAACTCCCAGCAAAGTGCTTCGCCAGCACTTTAAGGTTCGGTAGAACCTTAGTCTATGGTCAATTTCAGACAGAGTGCTCTGCAGCTCTCTGTATCTTCAGCCACCTAATGAGTACGATGGGTCAGTGACAGGTCAGCTAAACCAGACAAGTCGGACAATTCCCTAGGTAAACCCAGGGTAGATATACTCTTTTGGGACGGTGTACCACCCCCCAATGTTGCAAAGTGTCAGAATCCCTCAATTTGGATTGGTCCTAAAGTAGGATTTGGGTAACACACCAATCAGAACACGCTAATTTGAGCCTATATTAGCATACTTGGGTACCGCCTAGAGAGATTGGGGTTCTCATGAGAAACTGTGCAGAAATACGAGTGAAAATTAACATTGTAACACATGAGGAGCAACATTCGCCGTTCTCGTAGCGCAGAGGTGGCTTTCCCAGGCGCATCTTGACTGTGGCTGCCAGCTGGCTGAGTTCCACTGTCCAAAGTGGCCACCTTTCAATGCTCCCTGGTCATGCGCAGAAGAGACCGTCAATATGGCTCCCAATAAGTTTGGACCCCCATTCCCCGCGGTACATGAAAAGTAAGCGAGAACAAATTAATACACAGAAATAACGTTATGAAATCACATTCACAGGGTTGTACTTTCAACTTATCATCATAACATATACTTATGCAGTCTAAATGTTAGCTACATGGAAACAGGCACAAGAGCAGTGGCACGAGCAGTACCACATGATGGGCACAGCTATGTATTACGCATGTGCATAATTTTCCCTCCAACTCTGCAGACGCGTCAGGACACGTGAGTGTGGCTGACGCATGAGCAGTAACTAAATACAAGCGGCAGCCATTTTAAGTGACTCGAGTAAATTATTTTAGTAAAACATATAGGCAAGCGTCTTAATCTTTATTTAAACTAAATATAAACGTTAGTAAGACTTACACTTATTACTTTGTTACACATAAACGAGGTTCTTGACTTCAGCAAGTCGCAAAATATGCGAAGCTTTGCTTCATCAGCACGACAGGAAGGAGACATCGTCAAATAATTTCCAGTTGTGCAGAAACTCAGTGGGAGGGACAGAGACATTGCAGCAAGAACCAGGTAGAGAAGGATCAGTAGAAGATGGAAGGGAAGTTAGGGATTGGTGGATGCCCTGAAACTTCGATATAAAAAAATCTGCGATAGCATTGCAATGTATACCATCTAAAGCCGGCAACGCAGGGACAGTGTCAGCACCTGTAAGTTTCTTAACAGTAGCAAAAAGAGTCCGAGGACAGTTCTGCACTGAAGTGATAGTAGAGGTAATGTAAACAGCTTTGGCCCGTTTACAGTTGGCATGATAAGCTTTTAGCTCATCCTTGTAAATCAGTTTAGAGGGAATGGAGTAGAATCTTCTCCACTTCCTCTCCAAGGCTTTACATTTAACACGTTGGATTTTTAACTCATCCGAGTACCAAGGTGCCGGAGGACGCAAAGATCGAAATTTACTGCCGGAACGAGGGGCAAACACAGATACTGCATCTGTTAGCCACCTAGAAATGGGGGCATTCAGATTTTGCTCAGTATTAATGAGAGAAGGAATGGTCTCAGTCAGATGCAGATTAAAAGCAGCTATATCAATTTTGTCCCATCGGTAGGAGGGTTTTGTTTCCTCTACATAATCATTGGCTATATAAAGACCGGGCGGTAGCACAAAGTGTACGGCATAATGATCAGACCAAACCAGCGGGCGTGCCAGATGAATGCAATCAAATGGAAGAGTGGAAATAACTGGGTCCAAAAGGTGACCGGCAATATGAGTAGCTAATTTAAGAACGCCTTCTCTTCTGTTCTCAATTTACATGTTAAATTATTTCTAAAAGAGTACTCATAGGTGAGTTCAATAGTCACTAGGAAAAATTCCCTCATCTGTTTAGCATATTTCACTTTATTCAAGCTATTTTCAACTTTTAAGTTAGCAAAAATCTCATCAAAATCTGAATAATAATATTCCAAACATCCAGTTTGATAAAACAAACTAGCTATTACACTACATGTTATGCCATAAGTAAGAGGAAGCATATTGTACGTAACACCTTCAGACACAGAAGTAGGTAACTTCACACAAATGTAGCAGTCTTTTGCGTCCATCACCTTAACATATTCAGATAAAAGTCTTGAAAAGGTATTACTAGAAAAATCTCCCACAGATCTATCTTGCCGAATCTCTGGTTTATGTACAATAATTTTCTCAGTCTTATCAACTTTATCATGATTAACCACAACTTTACTAGTCATGTTAGTTTTATACATCTCTTTATCTATTCCAAAAGAAAAAATGACAGCTAAAATTAACCAAACTAAAATTATCAAGATTACACATATTGAAGACAATTTGCAACATCTTTTGAAAATTGAGCATCTCAAATTAATATTAGTAGAAGGCTTTTTACTTTCAAACAAGAGCCTTAAAAAAATTAAAAATTACTAAATATACTCCCCTCTTATTTCTCTTAACAGATAACTTTATTTTCTAACAGCTTTTCTTTGACCTTATGTCCTACATCAATGTGTTTTCTAGCTAACACAATTTCTTCGACCTTGTGTCACCTAACACAATTTCTTCAACCTTGTGTCACCTAATGAACAAAATCAATCATTATCACTTGCATCATCAACATTTCTTTGACTACTATTTACTTCTACTACTGGTGGAATTATAATATAGGTCCACTCAGGTGATTTGTACTTCTGATTTGGCTTTATTACTCTTTTTGCTCTGCTGTTTATTACTTCTATTTTCTTTCCTGCTTGTTTTTTCTTATTTGAGTCTTCTTCTATTTGACTGGTGATCTCTTTTATCTGCTCTTTTGCTTTATTCTCTAATTTAAATTTTAGGCCTTTGTTTTCATTTGGCCAATTATCTCCTTTTCTTGTTAATTTCCTTTTCGGTTCCGCTAAATTATACTCCACTCTCCAAGCTCTTTTCCTTGATCTTTTCACTTTTGATTCATCTCCACTTTCATCTGTTTCACTCTCTGTGTTATCAGCTGATTCATTAATAATCAGTTTTATTGTATCAGATTCTTCTTTAAATTCAGGTACTTCTTTACTCAGCAGTTTCACTCTGTTAGGAACAACATCCTTATAGCTGGTACTTGGGATTTCTTCTTCTTCTTCTTCCTCAATTACTTCCAATTCTCCAGCTTCAGAATTTTCGTTCCTTCTTCCAGAGCTTCCAATCTGCTTTTCAATACTCTCCTGATCTTGATCTTGAATCACTTCTTGTTCAGTTTCCTTTTCTGGTTCTTGATCTAGCAGATCTTCATCATTGTCATTTTCTTCAGAATCTTGTATCACAATTTCTTCATCTTTTTCATTCATTGCTTCATCCACATTTGAATTTTCCAGATGTCGACTTTCTTGTCGATCTTCAGGATCTGGATGTCTTCCAGGTTCTTCTTCTGAATCTGAATCAGCTGTTGTTTCACCTTCGTCAGGATTCTCAGGTGCTGGCACACATATGGTGTGGCTAGCATGAATCCATCTCTACAATCCCCTACACTTTACTACATTTGTTGTGACTAATATCACCTGTCTTGCCTTCTGCCACCTTGGTACTAGGCAATTTCTTCTTCGATGTACTTTTGTCCTTACCCAGTCTCCTGGTAACAGATCATGTGCTTGTTCTTTCTCTTTTGTAATTACTTCAGTTCCCACCTGATGAAACACAGAAGTCACCACATCAGATAGATTTTTGCAGTAATCCATAATGATGCTATCATTAATGCTCAACAGTTTATCAACTGGAACAAATGCTTGCCTCATAACCCTACCCATTGGTATTTCATGAGGACTCAATCCTGTTTTTCTATCTGGAATGCTTCTCAAGGACATCAAAACAAGTGGAAGAGCATCTGTCCACTTCATTCCTGTTGCTAAGCACATCTTTGCTATTCTGTTTTTTATTGACATTCACTTGCTCAACAACACCTGATGCTTCTGGTCTGTAAGCACAATGTAATTTGTGCTTTATATCCAGTGCTTCACAAATCAATTTTAGCAATCTGTTTTCAAAATGTGTGCCACGATCTGTCTCGATCGTCACTGGAAAACCATACCTTGGTATGATTTCTCTCAAAAGCTATTTTGCCACAGTAATTGAATCATTGAGGCCTGTTGGGAATGCTTCTACCCATCTTGAAAACAAACAGATTATCACCAAGACATATCTGAGTTTGTTGTGAGGTGGCATGTCAATGAAGTCAAGCTGTATTCTGGTAAATGGACCACCCTCCCGTCCTATTGTTCCCATGCTCACAACTGTTTTTCTGCTTGGGTTGATCTGTTGACAGATAAGACACCTTTGACAAAAGGATTCTGCAATTATTCTGAATTTTGGATTGTACCATATTTGTCTAAATAATCTAATCATTGAATCTCTACCAATATGTCCTGGACCATGGTACATGCGTGCCATGTCAGAAATCATACTATCTGGCATTACTGGTCTGTCATCTTTGTAAACCCAAACCTCATCTTCTTCTCTCTGTCTGCATCCTGCTTTTAACCATGTGTTTTTCTCCTCATCATTTGCTTCATCTTGCAACTGTTTTACTTCCTGCCAAGTTTCAACTACAGATGTTAGCATAAGTGAGTTCAAAACATGTTAATTTTCTTTTTCCCGATTAATGGACACATTATGTTTTGCACAGAATTTTGCTATTGAGTCAGCATATGAGTTTCCTTTTGTTATGTAATCCTCACCTTTTTTATGTGCTGTGCACTTTACTACTGCAATTTTTTCTGATAGCTGAATTCCATCAATCAATCTTTTAATCAACTGAGCATTTCTTATTGGTGATCCCGCAAAAGTTAAATAACCTCTTTGAGACCAGAGCTGGCCATAGTCATGGACTACACCATAACCATATTGACTATCAGTCACTATGGTAATTTTTAACTCTTTTCCCAATTCACATGCACGAATCAAAGCAATTAATTCTGCTACTTGAGCTGAACGAATTCCTTTGAGACAGGAAGCTTCAATTACATCTGCAACTGTACATACTGAATATGCTGCACTCAGAACACCTTCATCTGTTCTTAAGCATGAACCATCAACAAATAAAACATAATCTGCTTCAGCTAATGGGACATCTTTTATGTCTTGTCTTGGTTTAGTGCAATATTCTAATACATCCAAGCATTCATGATCAACCTCATCCCTGATTTCTGTTTCAGTAGTGTCAGGTAATAATGTGGAAGGATTTAAATTCACACATCTTGCAATTGAAACATTGTCCAAGCCAAGAATAACCTTTTCATATTTTGTTAGCCTATTATTTGTCAAATGTTGTGTTCTGCTTCTAGTGAGGAGAATTTCAACTGAGTGTGGTACATATACTTTTACAGGAAATCCCGTTATTATTCCTTCACTTTGTTCCAAACTTACACTTGTTGCAGCTACTGCTTTTAAGCAACCTGGTAATGCTTTTGCAACGGGGTCAAGAACAGCTGAGAAATATGCTATTGGCTTTCTTAGTCTTCCATGTCTTTGAATCAGAACTGATAATGCACATCCTTCTCTTTCACTGCAATACAGCTCAAATTCTTTTTCATAATCAGGCATTCCTAATGCTGGAGCTTCACACAAACTTTTCTTTAACTGTTCAAAAGCTTCTAATTCAGTTTTTGTTAGGCTAATCGGGTCTTTTATGTCTGCTTTTGTCAGTCTCTGCAGTGGCTTTGCGATTATTGAAAATCCACTAATCCATTGACGACAATAACCTACCATTCCTAGAAACATTCTATCCTGTCTTTGTGTTTTTGGAGGTTGCATTGCTTGAATCATTTTTATTCTTTCTGTTGTCACTTGTCTGACTCCCTTTGCAATTCTGTGACCAAGATATTTTACTTCTTGTTTGCAAAACTGTAATTTTGCAGGAGATACTTTACGTCCCTCATCTGCCAGATGATTTAAAAGAGTAATGGTATCTGTTACACTATTATCTCTTGTTTTTGCGGCCACAAGAAGGTCATCAATATACTGCACTAACAGGTAAATCTAGATTTTCCAATGATTTCTTTAGCAATTGATTAAAAATAGATGGACTTTTAGTGTACCCTTGAGGGATTAGACATTATGCTAAAATACGCTCTTTGAACCGGAATGCAAACATTTGTTGGCTTTCTGGATGCAATGGAACAGTAAAAAATGTATTACACAAATCAATAACTGTATAGCATTCTGCATCATGCGGAATCTGATATAAATTACCGCTGGATTTGGTACAACTGGGCAACATGGAACAACAATTTTATTAACCTTTCTCAGGTCTTGTACAATTCTGAAAGTTCCATTTGGCTTTTTAATTCCCATAATAGGTGAATTACATGGACTACTCTCAATTTCTTTTAGAACACCTTGTTCTATGAATTTTTCTATTACAGGGGTAACACCTTCAATCACTTCTGCTTTCATTTTATACAGAGGAATGTTTTGATAATCTGCTCCTTCTTTTACTGATATTTTTACTGGGTCTACATTTTTCAACAAACCCATTTTATCTCCAGTGAAATCCCAAATTGTTACATTCACTGTGTCTTTTAATTCTTCAGGTAAATTATTCTTATCAAACACAGGAAATAGTTTACTTTCTTCTGCCTCAACCATTGACATTGGTAATTTGTAAAGCCCATCTTCTTCTGGAGTTTGAAGCTCTATACCATACGATGAGCAATATATTGCACAATTAATTTTACACAGGATATCCCTACCTAATAGATTTACAGGACTGCTGTCATAAACTACAAATCTATGCATATCTTTAAATTTACCTATTTCAACTTCAACTGGTTCAGTTAAATCTGTTTTTATTTGCTGATTAGCTACACCTACGACTTGGATTTTATCTCCAGAGAGAGGAAGGTTTTCTATTTCCACTGATCTAACAGTAGAACGGGTAGCACCTGTATCCACAAGGAAAGTAATTTCTACATCATTCACTTTACCATTTACAAATGGACCAGATTGATCTACCTCAAGAGTGGCTCCAAGCACACACTCTTCCTCCTCTCTCAGGCACCGTCAGAAGTATTCTTCAGATTCACTCCCTCCATCTTCTTTCAACCAATATTGTTGAGACACATTCGACACATTCACTCTTGGCAATCTGTTTACCTGTTCACCTCCGCTGAATCCTGTTTCTGCACTGTATTTCTGCACATTTACACAGTTTGGAATTAGCGGTTGTGGTAACTGTCTTTGCTGAATCCCTACCTGTCGCTGTAGCTGTTGCTGCTGATTTATCACATTCTGCATCTGTGGATTTAATGATGCATTTTTTAAATAATTTCTGGGTGGATTCTTTCATTCACGCTTCCAGTGTCCAATTTCGCCACAATTAAAACATGGGAGTTTCTGTTTTAACTCTTCTATATTTCCCATCAATTTTGGTTTATTATAATTACCTTAAAATTTCCCTTGATTCTGATCAACATTTTTATTTCCTAAAGTTGCTATTTGTTGTTCAGCCACTTTTACCTGTGCCCACATAGCCTTTTCTTTTAACTTCTTTTGTTTAGCATCTATTTCATCACTACAGTATTTTGCTTTTCTCAAGATATCATCTACTGTGTGTGATTGCCAACCAACTATTCCAGTTCTTACCATTTCACTAATTTCAGGTCTCGAGCCATATAAAAATCTGTATATAAAATGTCTCATGTCTTTTTCACTTAAATATTCATAACCACTGTATTGTTTAAATACCAGCAGTAATCTTTCATAAAATGAATGTACTGATTCCTTTGGCTCTTGGGTTGTTCTATCTATTTTAACCCAATCAATCTCTTTTGGGGGAACCTTGTTTTTCAAAAACACAATTACCTGTTCATACTTTCTCATTACCTCTGGTGAAGGAGCACCTGTTACTTAATCTCGAGTGTATTCTTCTCTAGGCCAATTTATAGTAGTTTTACATTCTGCCCAAAGATCTGATGGGACAACTATGTCAAGGAATCCATCAAGATCAATCCACAAAACTTTTGAAACTTTCACAAACCTGTCTACCTGCCGATACCATTCTACAGGTTTTTCTCTTAATCGAGGAAAATCATTTGTAAACAGTAAAATGTCCTGTCTTGTCCATGGGACATGCACATACCCTCCTCCCGGTATTTCTCTCATTGGAAATTAATTTACTACTTCTTCCTTTTCTCTGATAGGAAAAGCTAAAGTTGTTCTGTCTTCATCTCTTTTCTTCACCCATTTCGTTCTCCATTTACTTAATTCATCCCATTTTCTCAAAATCAAAATTAAGTCTTTTATATTAGTTATTCTTCCTGTGGTATTCATATTTTCAATATCTTTTTCAGAGAAATCCACCCTATAAGTTTTCTGTAAATTTTTCTCCTTACTTAAATCTACTTCTAATTCAAAAGCCATATCCTCTAATTGATCATATTTATTTTTCGTTTTCCATGTTATGCTTTTGCAAATAAATAATAATTCATCATCCTGATATGCCTTCAATCTGTCAGTTCCAATCGTTCCAATTATTAATTCCTCTAAATCTGCTTTCAATTTCGGAACATCAAGTAATTTACATTTTGATGTTTGTGTAAATCTATTTTACTCAGATTCTTTTCCGGAGTTCCAGAGTCAGATTCTGCACCAGATGGAGTTTTACATGACAAAGTTTGATTAAAAGTTAAATCAGGCATCATTATTTTCTCTCGATGTATTTCAGACAAGTCTGAATACAATTTTTCAGTCACTTTCTGTATTTCTGAATTTAATGGAACAGTTAAAACTGAATGCCTAATCTTCTTTTGATCAAATACTGGAAGAACAGGTCCAATCGTTACAGGTACTGTTACTGCTTCCATGCTTTTAGTTAACTACTGTATTAATTCATTCGTTGAACGAATATATTCTGAGGTATTTGGTAATTCCTCATATCTTTCTGTTCTTTTTTCATTTCTTGGGGTTTCATTTCTTTGAACTGGGGTTTCAGTATAATTTCTATTTTCTCCTGATATATTTGAATTACGTCTTGTTTCTACTCTTTCAGGTGTATTTCTATAATTCGGATTTGTTTTAGGAGATGTCTCATCAATAATTTCTCTTGGAGGGGCACCTGGAGAAGTCCATGAACAAACTAGTTGATAAGGTGGCGGTTTTCTAGTATAAATTTCTTCTAATACCAGATCTTCTGAATTACTTTCTTCACTATTTTTCTTTTTCTTTTGGGCACTCTTTTGTCCAGTTACCTCATCAATTAATTTCACTGGGTACAAGCCATCACACATGTCTGCACTTCTCCATCGACGCATTCTATCCTCATGTTTTTCTCTATCAAGACCTAATCCTGTTCTCCTTAATATTCCTCTTCTCTCTCGTTCTAATTCAAACATTTCATCTTCCCATTCAACTAAATCTTCAAATTGAGTAGGTCTAGGCTTTGGTACGAGTTTCATAATTTTTTCTCTTAAATTTTTCAAAACTGCTATGTTAAATGATCCATCTTCCGGCCATGCTAATACACCATCATTTTCAGTATACTTCATCCAATTTTCAATCCAAAGACAAGTATGATAACCATATTCACCCAACATATAAACTGCAGGTGTTTTGTACTTATGAAGTAATATTCCACCCCGCGTTGAAATTTTCTTGTCAGGTTAAATTTTGTTTTTCAATTTCTGAAACCATGAAAGCTTCTTTTTCTCCTTCATGTAATAGTGATCCATGTTTTTAAACAATTTCCCTTACTTTGGTAAAGATCGTAACAACTTCCTTGTTATTCCACAACACCAACCAATCCGTGCGCGAAGCTTACCATCAAACCAATCAAGTTAAGCTTCGTCACTCACTTTTGCTAGAATTACTGTTTTTCAGGATGAGCCAATCAGCTGTAAGCTTGCCTTAGTCACATGAACCAATCTGTGCGCGAATACTGTGACGTATGTTAGCCAATCACAGTGCGACACTTGTGACGTATACTACCGCTGCAGCTGCTCTGTCCCTCACTCCACTCCTTAAACTAACACCTCCTTTACAAAAAATTTTTTAAAGCGCCATATTCACAAATCTTTTAATTAAATTCAGTTAATAACTCCACAAAAACAAACCATTTGTCTGTTTCACTAAAGTAAAGTGATAGCTTTCCCAAACATTCAAGTATTCTTTTCCACGTGAAATAGACGACACTATTTTCACAGAATATTAAATTCGTTGATAAAGTAAGGCTACTTTACCCTTCTAGCAGGTAATAACGGACTCGTTTCTCTCTAAGTGCACTTACAGAGAAATTTTACACCTCCTTAGAGACAATTTAGAGTTTCACTCGATCGTACATTACAAAATCAGTTATGCACACTCATACTGAAAAATCCCTAACCATGCATACATAAATCTTTATTAGGACTTTAACCCACTAATAGAAATCCTCACTCACCAGTAAGATAGACGACGCTTCCTTACCCTTCACTCAAGCTTAGATAAATTCTACTACTCTTTTCACAGTGAGTTTTAAAACAGGACAGTAGTCCCTATACTCGAAAGCTACAATTTCATAAACAATCCTCACTATACATTCTACCTTACACACCTAAAATCCCTAAACTTGTGCTGTACGACCACAACACTTGTGATATACAGCGATACCACTATTTTGAAACAGAACAAATGCACTGTGTAACTTCACCTGTCACACTTCTCATGCCGGCACAAACCAGGAAATTTCACACTGCTGGAAAAAACCTTTTTGACTACATATAACAACTGAACAAACGTAACATGTTTTAGACATTAATCCTATGTATTATCATGTAACATGCTAGTTACCATAGAAGCCCTAAATCTGCTACCAAGAAATTGGTCCGGCGCTCTGTTTGAAAAACTGTCTCATAAACGCTACCTATCACCTCAATACTCACCATTAATCATGAAACACATATAAAGGCCCATAATATCAATGAGACAATCTTTGAGCAACTGAATCAGGTGGTGTGATTAATCAAAACTACTCACATATTATTTACATTATTATATACAACTGCAGTTTATCTATTTTCACCATGGGTTTAAACTTCTCTTATTTATTAATCAGAGCACTAAGGCGATTGGATCAACTGATGGAAACTAGACTATGAATAAACAAGACCAGCTTGTCTTTTCAAATCTAATTTATTAACTTTATTTTTCATAAAGAAAAAAGCATTTACGTTTTAGAATCTTTATTTTATAATCAATTTAGAAAGCAGCATTTTAATAAGGAAATGAATTAATAAACTGACATTTTCAAAGCAAGCTCAGAAACATGAAATATTAGCAGGATAACAGTTTTCATTCCCTAAATCTATTTCCCTGTCTATTTCTCACTTCACCTAGAAAGGAAAAAATCATTTAAAGTCTGCTGTCCTTACATGCGCCAACGGTCTAACAGCATGTCACGTCATTCAGTAATCAGAAAGTACGAGTTTTTTCCTGCTCATAGTGTCAGGTTTTATACCTTTCTTTCTAGCTAAACTTTCTACATTTTACATTCTTTTAAGCAAATCTGAGCTTTTCATTGGCTGTCCTGTGTCAGTCCATGATAAAATGCATTAGGTCATCTCCGATTCTTGACCAAGTCCAGGCTTCACATAAGCCCTATTGTCTTTCATTTCCACATCTTTCAGCTTCCACAAGAAAGTAACTTTTCCTCGAGCTTTGAACATTTACTTCCTAGCCTTGGCAGACACTTTAAGTTTCTGTCCTTGAGCATTTTCTCCATGAGCAACTCAACCAAAGAACTGCTTTTTCAATTAACGATGACAGTGCAGTAAAAATGTTCACAGCTACGCATGTGCAAAGACTTCACTCTGGACAAGATTTTGCGTCTGCAGCTCTGTCAGCCATGTTTTCTGAACCACCTTTAGGCCTCACTTTGGAAACTATTATTAAACAAACACAAGACATCAATTATTTAAAGAATTGAGACCCATTCTAAAGCACAGATTTGTATATGGCCCCACATACTTTTCTGCACCGCACAAAGTTCTTGCAAGGCTAGACTATTTCATGATCTCTAATAGACTGATAGGGACAGTAAAGATGGAAAGGGTACCCCGTATTGTATCAGACCATAAGCCATTGATACTATCATTAGAGACCGTAGAAAAAACCGTGCCTCCGCGAAAATGGACATTTGAACGCAGGTTACTAAAAGACAAACAATATATTGAGCACATGGAAAAGTGGATAAAAGACTACTAGGAAATTAACTGGCACAGTACCACCACAGGTTTTACTTGGGATGCCTTTAAGGCAGGTGCACGTGGAGAAACTCTTAGTTATAGCCTAACAAGTCAAAAAAAGGAGAGGGCCAAGGTTGCCATGCTATCTCAGAAGGTTGCAGAGGTGGGTGCGGAGTTGGTAGGGCTAATTCATGTAGGGGCACCTATAGATAAAATTGGCTAGAGCAAACGCAGAGGCAGGGGAATATATGGCAGCAAAGGCAGCTGAGCTCTACATAGCAAGAAAGGAGCTTTGACATGAGTATAGTGAAAGGGTGGTACACACCTTGGCGGTCAGAACTAGGCAGAACGAGGCAATGGGGGAGATAAAGGAAATTACGGATATTAACGGGAGCCTGATTACGGAAGCATCTGGAATAAGAGAGGTGGTGAGGCAATACTATACTAGACTCTATACTGAGGATCAGGAAACTGATGAGGTATTAACCCAGGAATATTTGGCGAATATAGAAGCACCATATCTTGCACAGGAAGATAGGGATGATTTGGATGCACCAATATGGGAAGAAGAGGTGAGGCATACGCTGGCAAGCCTTCCGGCAGGGAAAGCTGCAGGGCCGGTTCAGCTGCCAATTGAATTTTATAGAACCTTTCAAGCAGGAATTTTTAAGTACATTTTTGAAACAGTGCAGCAGGCGCAGGAGGGTCAGTCAATTCCTAAGTCGTGGGCAGGGGCAGAAATTGTAATCATTCTTAAAAAAGGCAAGGCACCGACGGAGGCAGGGTCTTATAGGCCAATCACACTATTAACGCAGATGCAAAAATTTATTCTAAAATACTTACCTCTAGGATTTCAAGGGTGATAGACACGATAGTGACCCAAACGCAGCACGGGTTCATTCCAGTGAGGGGGACAATGGAACACATACGCAGAGTAATTACATTATTTGATGCTACACAAGTTTCAGGGGACCCAATGTCGGTTATGCTTTTAGACGCAGAGAAAGCGTTTGACCGAGTTTCTTGGGACTATCTCTGGTCATCTCTGCGCTCGGCTGGCATAGGGAATAATTTCATAGGGGCCATTCAGGCGCTTTACCAACCTCCAACAGCATGAGTGAGGGTTAATGGGGAATACACAAACACATTAGAAATTAGGCGGGGCATTAGACAGGGGAAACATCCTTTACAACGAAACCTTTACCACGCAGTGCTATTACAACGCAGGTTTTACAAAGAAAACCATTACAACGCATTGCGCTGGGGGGCGCTCTAGGATAGGGAATAGATTTAATTTACTATCCAACACCTTCCCTAGTGTCCACGGGGACTGGAGTTGGAATAGTAAATTAAACTATTCACTATCCAGCACCCCTCAGCGCTATGCGTTGTAAAGGTTTGCGTTGTAATACTTGCGTTGTAAAAGCAAGCGTTGTAAAAGCATGCGTTGTTATGTCATACATCCCTAGACAGGGATGTCCATGTTCCCCGCTGCTCTTCGCCATGTATCTGGACCCGCTGCTGCGAAGATTAATGGGAAACAGGGGAATTGCACCGGTAAAGTCTATGGGGGGTGAAGACAAAGTCCTGATGTATGCCGACGATGTTGCTGTTATTTTGTCGGCTCCCATGTAAGCGATAAGGGAAATTGAGAGAGAAGCTGTATTGTTTGACAGAATAGCTGGCTACTCCCTGAATAAAACAAAAACGCAAATAATTATAAACGACAAGGTCCAGTGCTCAGATGGTCGAGTGGTAGACTCAGGGATATACCTGGGGGTAGAAATAACTGCAAACTTAGACAGTGTGGTAGCAAGGAATATTGAACCAATAATTAAAAAAGCAAAAAAAGATCTAAATAGATGGCATAATCTACATTTCTCATTAGTGGGACGGGCAAACGTAGTAAAAATGATGCTGTTGCCAAAACTATTATACATCTTTCGGGCAATCCTGTTAATATTTGATCAAAAATGGTATACTGCTCTGTAGCACATGGTAAATAGGTTCCTATGGGCCCAAGGGAAAACGAGGCGGGCCCTGAGGTACATGACACTCCCTAGAGAGAAAGGTGGCTGGCAGTCCCGGATTTTAAAATGTATCACTGGGCAGCGGCTCTTCAATATATGACTGAACTAATCGGGGGGCATCAGAACAAGCAGGAGAGGTTACTTCAGTGTATGCAGTACTGATGGGGGGGATAAAAACATATTTCTAAAGTACACTGAATTTAGTTATTACAAGAGGACGAAATTCAAAACTCTGATCGCAGCATATAAAATATGGGCAGCATTTAAAAAGAAATACGGATTGGGAAGATACAATGCTTACACACACTTATTGGATAACAAAGCGCTACCGGAAGAGATATTCGCAGAATCAGTATTTAGAGAGTGGGGTCAGAAGGGCATTGTGAGCATTAAGGATTTGATGGGGGAACAGGGAATGTATCAATTTTCGGAGTTACAACAACTGTATGGTATTGCCACAAAAAGTTTTCATAAATATTTACAAGTAAAGAGCTTCTTGGCCACAAAAAAGTGGGGCCCGATGGGATTTAATGAAAATGCGGTGCTGGAATATGTTGAGAAACAAGAGGATTGCACAATCAAAATAATTTATTTTGAATTGATAAAAAGTAGGGAGGACGATCTAGGGAAACAAGGATATAAATGGCTAGAGAGATTGGGGGTAGGGTAGGAAAACTTTCCGGTCTCATTAGAATTAGGGAGGAATACGCTGTGCTGCGCAGCCTTGCAGGCACAACACTATAACACTATCTTATCACTCTATTACACGCCAGCAAAAATTGCACAATGGGGAGGTACTACCGGAAACACATGCCTGCGCTGTAAGAGCTCAGAAGCAGGGGTGACACACATGTTTGCTACCTGTCCAGTATTGCTCCCCTTACACAAGGAAATTGAAAAGTTTTTGGAAAATGCGATCGGTATCACTACAGTATTGTTGCCAGCAAGGGTGGTCCTGGGAGTGGTTGGGCAGTGTGTAGCCAATAACTTCTTGTTTATAGCAATGGCAGTGTTGAGACTCTGCGTGGCGACAGTTTGGAAAGATCCGGTACCCCCCACTTTTCATCAATGACTGGCTAGGCTACTCTCTATATATAACATGGAGAGGGAGATATATGCAAGGAAATGTAAAAGGGGGAGGAAATTAGGCTTAAAAATATGGGAACCTATGGAAACTTGGAAAAAAAGATAGAATGGTGGGAAGATTGAAAGACTAATTTATTTTTCTTAATAGGCGCCTTGTTTATGCTCTCTATGCTTTTTATGTCATTTCTTATGTGAAATCTAATTTTTTTTATTTCTCTTTTCTTGCTTTTTGGCTTTTTGTTGCAATTACTGAATGTATGCATGTAGAATAATAACGGTATTTGTTTGTAAAGTGCCATGCCGCCAGGAGGGAGTTGGGGGGGGGGGGGCGGAGTAAACAACAAATAAAAATATTTAAACAAAAAAAAAGAAACTTTCTGTCATGCTTACTAGGAAATCATTTTGGCGCATGCTAGGGTTAAAGAGTTGGGTGAAGAGTTTGGTTGAAGACAAACAATGGAGTGAGATAAGGACAAGGGTTAAGGATTACAGCAACTACTAGGATTTAAAATTACTTTTAGCTTTAGCATTAGAGTTAATGCTAGGATTGGGATTAGTGTTAGTATAAGGGATGAGATGAGAGTTAGGGTAAAGAATGTTTAAATGGTTCGGGCAAGAATTTGTTTAGAGCAAAGATAAGATAGGGTAAGGGGTTTAGGGTTATGGTTGGGATTAAAACTAAGAGCACTTTTATGGATTACATTGTGGTCACAGGCTTGGGAAGTAGATTTAATATTTTATCACCATACTTTAGAAATTCTAAGTGAAACACAAGTAAACCTTGACATTTTTGTTATATTTATAGGTCTACATTTATGTATGCAACCCTTTTCACAGTGCTTTAATGACATGCTATCCTATCATAACTGCAGTATGCTGGAAGTTGCAAAAGAAATTATATCCTAAAATGCATTCCGTATCAAAGTCTCCTAAACATCAGCAACTTCTCATAATAATGAGATGATTAAATTAGCATTTTAGCATCATTAGCAATACCTATCTAACAAACAACCATTTATTTGCACCAAAGTGGGTGGTGTTAAAGTCTAAATTGACCATAATATTTGCCTTGCTTAACAATGAAGAAAATATACTTGCAGGCCAACGGGCGAAAGACGTGTTGGCTGGCCTATTTTGCAAAGTATTTTTCCATGATTACATATCCAATTAAATATGTTTGGAATAAACACTAAATAGTGTCTGCAAGTGTATGATACAGATCGGAAGATTATACATCTTTTAATTGAATCTTCTTACTTAATGATACTAACTGCTGCTCAGGAACTTTCTTCACACAGCTTAAAAATCAGTGGTTGAGGGGTATTCCCATTGCCTAAAACCAAGAGAAACTGGACCAAATCAACAGGAAATTTAGGACATCTACCAAACCCAAACACCCCTTGAACTTATTTTGTAGAAAATGTGCTTGACTTTACAAAATGGTTTAATTTGATAGTATTGATAGGAAAGAAAATGTAAAACACAGGCAATTATTCTATAAAATGTGCTAAATAAATAATGTAGCTTTAACTATAGGAGAAGATGCTTTTTGAATGTGTAAAAAATAAGCGTACAGCTTAGAAAAGTAGACGGCTCTCATTCTCATACCTAATGTGCTGCTACGACTAGGCCTGAGAAATATTTTTTGACTTCTGCTTGACGTTGAAAATAAAATGCCTTTCAGAAACTGCTGACGTAATCCTTTAACTTTATAACCGTTCATCAATTTAAAATGTGCTGTTCCATGAGAAATGTATTTCTTTGGCCTTCTCACACCATAGGATGTCTTTCTTTTCTTTTCTCACACCATAAGATTTCCCTACTTTTAACCAAACTATAAATTCTGCAATATTTTATAAGGATTAAAGCATTAGTAATGTTGAACTTATTGAAGATATTTGTTCATAGGGTCGCATCAAGACTTACTGCTAAAAATGTTTAATTGCTTTTGACTAGTCCTTTGTCCATACAATTACCTTCTGACAACAGCTAACAGAATAGGCCTGCAAAAGTTCTCATGAAAACTTACCCTTATCTATCTAGTGCAAGTTATATTAGAATGTTTTAGATAACTGCTCACTGGTGTGAATTTTACGTGAGATATAGAAGAGACAACAGACCATTGGAAGACCCGTTTTTATTCGACAAACCGTGCTGAATGTTACAAATGTTTTATGTTTTTATGTATAGATGTTCCTGGTTAGAGAGGGAATGCCATACTTTTTCCCTTTCCCTTTGCCACCTTACTCTCAATGCTTTATGCTTTATGCATTATTTCTTCTTCATTCTTGTCCAGATTTCTGTGTGCTACTGTTAGCAGCGATTTTCTATTATTCTGATCTTTTGACAGGGAGATTTTTCTCTTACACCTGGTCATAGCTACTACTGTCATTATTTTTCTTTGATTTACTTAACAGGTTGCTACTGCACATCATTAGGGAACTCAGCTGAGTTTCCTAAACTGCTTTTTATGAGGGGTTCATTTTTTGCTAACTGAATGCTCCAGAATCTTGCTCTTTTCCAAGTGAACTCTTTATGAGTTCTTATTTAGGTGCGCCCAACATTGAGGGTTACCCTCCCACCGCTGTACTATAATGCCAGTGGTTGAAAGGAGACATGCGGGGGGATTCTGCTGCACTTCAAGGAGCCCATTTGAGCATTGGAAGGACTAACAATCCCCAAATGGCGGAGGTGCCTGCTCAGACACCCCCTGTTGGTTTTTATGATGTCCTTTTTCCACAGCATTTCCATGTCAGCCTTTCCAACATGGAAAGACTGTCGGAAAGTAACTTTGGGGGCCCCTAGCAGGGTTCCCACCACCTGGGTCCTTCGCTATAAGGCCTGGAGGGCACCTGTGGTGCTCCCCTAAACATCCCTGCACTGAATGGCAGGCACCGCCAACTCATTTTTGGGCGGTCTTTTTCCACTGCGATGTTGGTCGACCTACATCATAATTAGGCGCTTAGACCAAGATAGGGACTATTTCCTTCATAGAAATCTCTGTTTATGTTATGCTGATTTTAATTAAACCTTTCCCTGATATTTCTGTAAATTGACTAATCTGATTAAAAACAATACTTATCTCCTAATGCAAAATAAAGCCATAAAACTATTCCAAACCTCTCATCATTGGTGAACATTAAGTTACTGAAAGTTGATGATTTTATTTGAAGGGAAATTTGTTACAGGTCCATTCTGCCACGGTGGCCAAGATCTGTTGACCTGAAGATGGAGGAATGCCAAAAATAGGAGACTTTTCTTGTAAATGCTTGGGTTTGCACTGATCATCAAACTGTCCTCCTGAAATTGCGCTAACAGTTGTAATTTTACTATATGTTACCTTACATATATTAAAACGGTTATAAAACCAGTAAGAGACTTCTGAAGATAGTGTCCATCAGCTTTGACTAAGTATTGAAACACATCAGTAGAAGAATTCATCAATTAAAACTGCTAATATCTGAAAATTAAATATGAAATACCTTCTAATAAAAAGAGGTACAATATATTGAGTGCAGAACATTTTGGCTTATGACTCTTCAGTCCTTTGATGATAAGAACCCAAGTGAAATTATTAAGGGTATTATTTAAAAAAACATTGGGGCAGATTTACAAGCCCCTTGCGCCTCCTTGCACTGCCATTGCGTAAATTTTTGTATGCAACGGCGGCACAAATAACGCGGCCAATTTACAAAGTGACCCAGCTAGGGAGATGCATCACATTGTAAAGCCCTGGTTCACATTATACCTGTGCCAGGTATAATGTATGCAGAGTGGGCATTCCTACGCAATAAGCCATGTAGAACTGATGCAGTGAAATTTACATTTCAGTCAAAATCCCTATGCTTGTTCAGACCAGGCGTAAGGAATGACACAGGACTTTTTGTATGGGACTCACCTATCTGTTGTGGCACATTGATTGAGTTGCGTCACTTTCATGAGCAACTCCAGCAATGCGTCACTTTTGTGCCAACCGATGCGTCAGTATTTCTGACGCATTCGTTAATACTTGACCCATGGAGCACTGTATTGTAAATGCTGCGCATCCATGGTGGCGAAAGGACATTTGGCACTGGTGCAAGGAAACTGACGCACCTATGCAGGTGCGTCAGTTCCTTGTAAATCTGCCCCTTCGTGTATTTAAATTCTGTGTTCGTTCCAAGTCTCCCAATAAAGAGAGTTTTGACTGAGGAGGCATGTTTTATTAATGAAAATAAAACTATAGGATTATAAGATTCTGCACCATCTTCTCAACCACCACTTTCTGCTTTTTACTAAGAGTCGAATCGTATCCCTTCATTACTCATACCATAGTTTACTGTTCTTTTCCTCTGATCAATTTAAATATGATACCATTCTTTTACCTCTGTGACTGCCTAACCCTAACAGTTCAGCCTTGTGGACTGAGTTTTAAATAAATTGCAAATATGTCACCTGTAATTTGTTGTTTCACCAGGCCTTATTATCTATCATGGTTGTTTTGTACAGTAGTTATTATTAAATGATAAAATCGAAATCATGTGTACCTTTGTAACATTTGATCAGGATAATAAATACGAATTACCCATGGTACAGATAATTGACTACACAAAGAAGCCATATAGACGGGGACTACGCAACTTCAGAGCCTCAGAATGTTAATATTGAATCCAGTAAAATGTGCCAAACATGTGGGAATGTACATTCTAAATCACGAGACAGTTACTATTTTTTTAGATGATGGGCCTGAATTATAAACAGCTCTTATTGCCGCCTCCTCATGTTCAATGTAATTGATCATCAAATTAAGACCCAGTTCACTCATCTGATGAGGGGATGCACAGTTCTATCTAAAATACGCTATTATGACAAATGACCTCTGCCTCAACTAATCTATTGAGAAAAATCATGCTAACCTAGTGGGGGGTGAGAAAGACTTTGTAGAGGAACGATACAAAAGTAAACCTCAGGATAGATCTTTGAATCTATCTGGAGGCTTTAGCAATATCAGTACTGCTGTTCATCCAGCCTTTTAAATGTTTGTCCTGAAGAAAGCAAGGCAAACATGTTAGGAATGCTAGCCATGATTTTGAGTACATTAGGGATGAATCCTATACATAGTTAGAAATTCTCTGAACAGTGCACAGACTTTGTAAACAAGTTATTTTAGATACTGCATCACCTTACAAACTGATAATAATTCGCTTCCATACTCAGGCAAGTGATGGAGTTGTAAAGTTTGAAGGTTATTTTCTAAACATGTTTGCTCATATAAATATGCTGTCAGACCCTGTTCAGGTGTTCATGCGGAAGGTTGTGGCTATTGGACCTCAACTGGGGCGGGTGGGGTCACTTATTTCTGGTATCCTGGAGTCCACGTACTACCATTCTGTACATTTGGTCAGGTACACCCTTTCTGCAATTGACTCTTATGGTGTGAGGACAAGTATTTAAAGTATTGTCATGGAGGTAGTGTAAGGATCACAGACTCAAAACTCAACACTCAATCAGCTATTGTACCATGAATACATGTAAACGCAAGAGAAAACAAAATCAGACACAATAGACGGACACGATAGAGTACTGTTCAGCCCAGGACTTGTCTTCGTAAAAAGAAAAGTACTTTAATAGTACAACAAAAAGAAATATTAGACACTGTTGCTACAGGTCCTATCGATTACAGCATTCTAGAATAGTGGAAGCTGCCATACTACTACTACGAAAATGACCTAACAGTAGAGAAAATCTCTTTCGCAAGATTTTGTATAGGTGTGAGTTGTCCAGTAGGCTTATGTGAGCAATCAGTTCATCATTTGTAAAAGTGTTTAAACAGGAAATCGTTACACTCTTCAATGCGAAGCTCTATTTTTATTGCAAGACACAGTCTTTCAACATGACATGTGCTTAGATCAGTGCCGTTCCTAGGACTTTTGGGACCCAGGCAGAAAGGAAATGTGGAAGGCCCCCCTAATGTGCATACAACGTGAATTCACAGGAATTGACATCATAGGAAGTGCTATCAATTGTCTATCGTTAAGCTACTTTGCAAGAAGCAACTTTCTTGGTGTGAATATCCCAGTAAAACAAAACCATAAATATTAACACAAATAAAATAGGCACATATATTTTAAATTTCAGTTAACTGGAAATACATTGGATTAGTCACACTGGATGGAAAGGTTTGGCCTAGGTCCTCCAAAACGTATACGTTCAATCAAATGTTAACAATGTGCTTCCTGATTAGTGCATTAAGTATGTATATTTGCATGCAGTATGTATATACGCTAGGAAATGGCACCCTTGAACCATGCAGTACTTGACCATGTCTGTGAGGCCAACGGAAAAGAGCCTTTTCCTGAGCCTTTCCCACCATGGTCCAGCACTGCAAAGCACAGGGCAGGGCCCTTCCTTTTCTGGGCCTTCAGGCCCTGGCTGGGATCCATTGGTGATAAGAGTCAATCCCTAACTTCAAAAAGTGATGAACATGCTCCACCCACCCTATCCCCAGACATCCACACAGGGCTGAAGTCAACTTTCCATTACTACTTTGCAGGACACTTAGGGCCTCATTTATGAAAAGTGACGCATCGCTACGTGAAAACAGCGATGCATCACTTTTCATTGCGCCCTCCTTGCGACATGCTGGATGCGTCATATTTACAATATGACACATCATGGCGCAAGGAGTTACAGATACGTCAGTATTTCTGACATATCTGTAGGTGAAAAAGTGACGCATTGCTGGAGTGTGTCACAAAAGTGACGCTACTCCAGCAATGTGTCTTTTCACATGGGGCAAGCCCCATGTGAATGTGCCTGCATCAGTCTTACGCCTGCTGTGATGCAGGCATGAGATATTGACGCATTTGCGTCCTAGAAGTGACGCAGTGAAATCTCATAGATTTCACTGCGTCACTTCTACGAAGCTAACTTGCGTCAGAACGCCCACCCTGCATACTTTATACCCGAAGCAGGTATAATGTGGCGCAGGGGTTTAAAAAAGTGACGCATCTACCTAGATGCGTCACTTTGTAAATATGATGCAACATGGCACATTTTTTACCCTGCTGGTGCATCACAAAAAGTGACGCACCAGTGGAGTAAAAGTGACGCAAGGTGCTTATAAATAAGCCCCTTAGCGTATTTGTGGTTTTATCAAGGAGATGTATATATGGAGGGTACCAAAAGTCACTGAGTTAATTTTGGAGTTTTCATTGTATTACACCCTGTTCTAAATCAGGCCCTTATTTTCTTTAACATATAAAACATACTGGGAAAAGTATGTGTCTTGAAACAAGCAATCTTTGTCCTCCTACTTGATCAAATGATTTGATCTTGGGCAAATCATGTTCTTCCCGTACCTTTAACTACTTATCTGCCATTATTTCATAGTCTGACTGACTATTATCTTAAAGATTTTAGGGTGAGTGTTGCATTTTCTGTTGTGATTCATTCTCTCTGTTTACATTCCTCCATTTTAGAAACTCTAAAGATAAACATTTTAATAAAGGAGCCTGTGTAGTTTGCTTCCTTTGGTACAAGTCCTCCATCCCAGTTACCATGTTAGTAAGTGCTGCCCCTCTGAACCTCTGTACAGAAGAGACAGTGCTAAGACATGTCACTGGGCAGGGCAGCCCCAGGCTTCACAGCTAAGTTATTTGTTTTATAACACATATTGCTTAGACTGCTTGTCTAAATCAGGTCCTTGATAAGCAAAAAAGGTTAGCGGTTTAACATCCTGCAGGAGCTCACTACAGTATGCTGTGCAAACATCTAAAGGGAAGAGTAGAGCAATCCAGAATACTGCCATCCTACTTTGGAGAGCCACACTAGACTGGACCATGGCTGTGATGTGCAGGGAAGTGAAGGCCTCTCCCGACTCAAGGCACTGGATCATGGCTGTGAGGCCCTGGTGAGCGGGCTAGCGATGTATCTATGGTGCCAATTATCATGGTTAAGGCAAGAGAAATGGACCACTCCCCCTCACCCCGCCTGGTCCACAAGATGGATAAACAATACATCTATATTTTGGTAAATATGGTTCAGGACACCCGGGCTCCAGTGCCATTGTACCTGCTGTACTACTGATAGGTAAGACCCTTGAAAGGGGCCACATCCCATGTGTTTCTCAGCTATACTTCTGTTAAAGGCAGTCATAATTTAAATATATACCCGGGACCTAGCTCCCCAGAGTTCCACTTTCATTGAACCTTCTACAGTATTATTAGCTACTCCCTTGCAAGGGGTCTCAATGTCATGGTCCTGTGATGCGAGGCCTTGCAGCGGAGGAACCTGGTTGAGAGGGATGGGGAACCTTTGCCATATCAGTGGTGCATTATGCCCTAGTGCACACAAGGTAAATTGCGCCTCCCCATTCCCTTAGGACACTGAATAGACAGTGAAATGCAGCCATAATTTGGGTGTACTGGCCCCAAAATCCCCAAGGCAACAGTGAGACTGCACTTGCTATGCTATCCATAGCTATGACCCTCAGAACCATGGTCCAGCACTGTGAGGCCTAGGGTAGAAGGCTCCTTTTCTGGGGTCTCTAAGAACTGGATGATAGCTATAAAGCCTAGGAGAGGATAGGCTTTCCCTGGTCCTCGAAGCTCCGTGTCATGGCTCTGAGGTGCATGGGAGAAGGGAGCAGTGGCACAGTATGGGCTCTGATGCAAGTAAGTGATGCTGGGCAGTAAAACACAGGAATAGGTTTGGTGCACCCGCTCCTTGCCATCCATGAACCCTGGTGCCACAGCACCTGCTGCACTATTGATAGCTACACCAATGAGAGAGCCCCCACATTGTTTCATAACCATGCAGCAATGCCTCAAAGCTCATGTGCAGGCATCCCCTTCCTTGTGCATCCAACCATGGCTGAGAGACCCAGGGGGAAATCTGCCCTCAGCCCCCCAGTGCTAAAACATTGCTGCGAGGCCTATGAAAGTGAGGCAAGTTGCATAGAAATGGTGCCGTGGCCCTGGTGGAAAGATAAAGTGTCTGCTCAACCTTGTGCACATTCTGCACAATAAAATGCTGCCATAATTCGGGTGCATTGGGCACCTAATACCCTTGGGCCTGGATCTAGGTGTAGATGAGAGAGTCCAACTCCCTTGGGCCTTGCAGGACAGGACCAAGGCTATGAGGCCTAGGGTCAGCCCCCATACTGCCTGGGCCTCTCGATCATGATCTAGAGCTGCAAGACCCAGGAAAGTGGAGCCCAACATAATGAAGTCCTCTACCCTGAATCATGGTCTGGTGCCCGAAGCCCTGTTAATGGGGGTTTCCTCCCCTGGACATTCCCCCAGGGGAGTGGGTAGGAGCTTTACCCTGGGCCTCACATCTATGGTCTAGTACTGTGAAGCCTAGGGGGTGTGGTCTCATTCCACTGTGTTCCCAGCCATGGTCTAGCACTGCTAGGCCCTGCGAAGGGTAGTCCCATTCCCTGGTCGTCACATATATTGGCTAGTGTGGCAAGGCCAATGAGAGGAGGCTCTACTGACTTGGGCCTCCCATCCGTGGTCTAGTGCTGCAAGGCTCAGAGGAGAAGAGTCTCTGCTCAGAGTAAGGTGGCCAATTTCCCATTTTCAATTCACATGACACTTTGTTCCTTTGGAGACACACTGTGTTTGCAGCGACATCAGAAGTTCCTTGTGGAGCAGAGGAACTAAGGGCCCGATTCACAGAACTAACTTAAGACAAAATCCTAAACTTACTACCATTTTGGTATTCACAGAAGACACTTACTCATTTTGGTATTCACAGAAGGCACTTACTCATTTCGGTATTCACAGAAGTTAGGAGTCCTAACTTTAGGACTCCTAAATGCCTTCTGTGAATACCGAAAGTCTTAAAATTAGGATTTTTCTCAGTTTAGTAGTAGTAAAGTTAGGAGTCCTAACTTTAGGACTCCTAAATGCCTTCTGTGAATACCTAAAGTCTTAAAATTAGGATTTTTCTCAATTTAGTAGTAGTAAAGTTAGGACTCCTAACTTTAGGACTCCTAAATGCCTTCTGTGAATACCTAAAGTCTTAAAATTAGGATTTTTCTCAATTTAGTAGTATTAAAGTTAGGACTCCTAACTTTAGGACCAATAAATGCCTTCTGTGAATACCGAAAGTCTTAAAAATAGGATTTTTCTCAGTTTAGTAGTAGTAAAGTTAGGACTCCTAACTTTAGGACTCTTAAATGCCTTCTGTGAATACCTAAAGTTGTAAAATTAGGATTTTTCTCAGTTTAGGAGTCCTCAAAGGCCAAGGATATTTGACATCTAATCTCAGCTTCTCCATTTCAACCAAATATGATGGAAATAAACACTATGACTAGAATGACAATTCCCAGGGGAGGGCACACCCTTGGCATTGCTGTCAGAATCTCTGACACTGCAGTTGTGGTTTAGTGGACTAACTGGAAATGTTGAACGAGGAGACACTTTTTTAAAAATCTCCCTCCCACTTGGACAAATCGGGTGCTCTCGATCAATCATTTTTCTGTATGTATTACTCAATTTTTTTGCAAGATTGGGCGAATTTTAATTCAATTTAAAAACTGCTGGAAAGTGTACGAATAAAAAATGGACTAAATATTACCTGGGAGAGGAGAAGTGTTGTTCCCATAATTATGGATTTACTGCATATACCACATAATCTAGCATTTGCTACATAACCTACAGATTTTAACCCTAATAAATGTTGCTAGCCCAGATGGTTCAAAAGTTCATAAAAATGCAGCAACACGAGTTGCCATGCAGTGAAAGGCAAGGCCCATTTCATAGGTTGACTGGTCACCTATTGGTTTCTAATTACTATGTTTGGGTGTTAAACTGATACTAATGAGGAGAAACCTATTCACTAACAATGTTAACAAGGGGGTGTGGCTAGCCGAGCTGCGAAATGGCCGCTTCCTAAGCGAGCTCCGCAGGCCGGGAGAATAATTCTACTATTATCCTGCCTCAAGTGTGACTGAATCTGCGCTATTGCATCACCTCTGAAGGGGGAAGAGTCAGGGCATAAAGCCGTGACAATTTCAAGCAAAATATAGGTGCTTTGCGGAGTTACAGGAGTCGACCAGCGGAGCGTCTGTGCCGAGAAGGCTGGAGCTGACTGAAAGCCGGGCAGCTCCTAACTCGAACCCGTGGTGGACTGGGCCATGGAAGCTGGAGCTTGCTGACCCGTGATCTGAACAACGCGCTGCCGGGAGGTGAGCCAGCTGAGCCCGAGGAGATATGTGGCAGTGTCTGCGAGACCCTGCATTGGGATACGGCGATGTAATGCTACATTAACGGGCGGGAGACAATTGACGCCATATTGAGATCTGTGCAGTGGAGGAAATGGCGGCACCCTGTGTGCTACCCGTGCGGCGCTAGATTACCCGTGGATCGGAGCCTGCAAAGTGGACCGTGACAGTGCAATTACGGCGGTGAATGCCTGGCTGCATCAAGTGTCGACCCACCCCTACAGAGACATAGTGAGGTAGGAGGTTGGGATACAATGCTGTGTTGTGCACACCTTGTGACTGCCTGAAGATCCTTTAGAGAGCGGACACACACGCGGACTGACCCTAACTGAACGGGTGGTTGAGATGTTCTTTTTATGGACTGTGGATTAGCCCTGAGAGCACATATCACGTTTGGTCTGGCGGGGAAGGCGACTGGCTGTGTGTGGATAAAGTACTGTGTGCCGCCATTTTGAATAACCTAGAAGACCTTATGGCCTGATGGGCTTGCATGTCATCTGATGCTGTTGTGTCCAGGCGAGGCTACTGCTTGCGACTAATAGCTGGGTGAACCGATTTGCTAGACAAAGGTGAGACCATAGTGAAACCATGGGCAGCTACAGACAAACGTATCAGACACATCTGTGGTGCGGATCCTGCAAGGTGAGCTGCTTTGCGTTGACACTGAGTACCAAATACAGAAGCTGTTTGGAAGTAGAGGCCGCATAGCACCTATACATAGTGACTGGAGGGCCCCCGCTGGGCTCCTGAGCAAGAGACACCGGGTACCTATCGTCAGATAGAGATTGAACAATTGGCAGTGAAGAGGCTCTATATTGAGATGCACATGTAACTAGCGGCGCTAGAACTATCCTTTTACTACGCATCCCCTGGCCAGGCCGCAAATTGTATCCAGGAGCTGTGCTGAGACGGAAATTGTTGGCTGCAGGGTGTGAGAACTGAGGCCCCGGCTGGCGATAAAAGCGTTCTGCACACAGAACAACTGTTGGGGAATAGAGCTGCTGCACGCCCTGAATACTGGTGTGAATATGGGTAAACCGGACACTAAACAACCGAAACTTACATTTGATGCCTGTCGCTCGACCAGACAGACAGATACCGAACCTGGGGCACAGAGAGGCTCTGACACAGATGCACAATCTGGAGAAGGGGAGGAAGATATGCGGTCCCTATTGTTGGAAATGCTCACTAGTCTCGGAATTATCGACACTAAGCTGGACACGCTAACCAAGCAGTTGGAAAATGTGAAGTCACAGGTGTCCATACATAAAACGCGACTGGATGGCCTGGAAAATCGACATACAGAGTTTCACGAATTTCAAACCGAGACCAAAGAACAACTTTTACAACTGGAAAAACTACTGGGAGTATCAGAGCAAAGAACGATGATTTGGAGGCAAGGTCTCGAAGAAATAACCTCTGCGTCACAGGCTTTCCAGAAACCACCGCAATATAAAAAATTGAAGATTTTATCTCGGAACTCCTCCCCGAGCTCTTGCATCCTCATTTATCCAAGGTGTTTGTAGTGGAGAGGGCACACAGAGCCTTGGGCCCAAGACCGCCCGTAGGTGGCACACCTCGCATTATACCTGTCACGCTGCTGAATTATCAGGATAGGGATGTAATTTTGCATCTGGCAAGAGAGAAAGGACAGATTACACACCAAGGGAACTCCATATTTTTCTATCCAGACTTCACACCATTGGTGCAGGTCACACGGAGAGAATTCCTCCCAGCTAAGCGTCTCTTGTTACAAGCACAAATACCATACTCTCTGCTGTCCCCAGCTAAATTGAAAGTGTCTCACGATGGCACTGCACATTATTTTACAGATGCAAAATCTGCACTCAAATTTGCCAAACATGTTGCTGGCAAGGTGCCTAAAAGACGAGGGGAGAAGGAAAAGACATCTGATGATAGGCTGAGTGACAATGATTGAATTGTTATTATGTCCTACAAAAGCATTGATGTACTGTCTAATGTTCTATGATGTTATAATCTGCTCCCCTCATGTTGCACTACAGCGAATAGACCTGGTCCCCCCGAGGGCCCCCCTATGGGGATGGAGTAAGTGTTTAAATTGTTTCACACCAGGTAATGGGTAACCTATGTAAAACCACCCTGGCCACCCTGCGCAAGTGGGGGAGTACGCCAGCCTACGCTCGCCCTCCTGGGAAGGTTCCCTATATTTTACTAGTTGATGACTCCAGTTGTTGTTGGGAGGGGTACACTACAACCTGATTGGGGGGTTGGAGTGCGTGGTGGGTGGGAATGGAGGGTTGAATGTTTACTTAGTTGCCAGTATGTAGCAGGCACAAACACAATGCAGACGTATTACCAGTTCCTTGGTATACACAGGTTAGGCAGGACAACAAGTAGTGACTTTATCAAATGGCAACACACGTGCATACATTAAATATCCTAACTTGGAACGTAAGGGGGCTAAATGATGGGCGGAAGGCAAGGCTAGTACACGCATATTTGATGAGACATAATATAGATATCTGTTTCCTGCAGGAAACGCATGTTAACGTGACACCATCGCAGCGACTGAGACATAGCAGATGGGGGAAATATACTCAGCCATTTATTCAAGCTATGCAAGAGGGGTGGCTATTCTTACAAAGAAAGGATCTGACTGGAAATGTGACTTTTCCTATGTGGACCCAGAGGGGCGATTTGTTCTACTGAATGGGAGGCTGGGCGGAAGGGAGGTGACACTGGCAGCTGTATATGGCCCAAATACTGACTCAAACACTGGGATTCTATCAATGGGTGTTAATAAAAAAATATATATTTTAATTTTTAATGTTCAATGTGAAGTCAGGTGTATGGAGCTGGTCTTTGTAAGTGACAAAAACAAGCACTATGTGTTTTTTAAAATACCCTTCACACTATGATTTCCCAAAGTGTCATGCTTCATCATAGGGGTCTTCCCGTCCCTCTACGGGGCGGGGCGTGCTACGACCGATGAACTACGTGGGAGCACTTGTTATTTCTGAGATAGACTATGTGTGGTGTGACAAATGTGTGAGTGATAGGGGGTGTAGGGATAGAATTGTGTAATGTATAAAACATTCTCTTTAAACATTTCCTGGCTAGTAGAAAAATGATTTATTCGCTTCTCTGGCTGGAAATGGTAAAAAGGGGTTGTGGTAGGGCGGAACAATGCGCCCTACCTGGTCGACATGTTTCGTAAGCAGTCCCCTACTACTTTACTCATCAAGACCTTAAATAATCCCTACTAAACTCAGGTAACTCAATTAGTGTAATATGCCTATTTTCCTAAAATAGAGTAGCAAAAATCGGCTATCCTATTTAGCATCTGGGCTTGAGTAGGCCCTTTGACATAAAGGTTGACCCAATCTGGTCTCAAGAAGAAAGCAAGAGGAAGAAAAAGGAAAAAAGAACACGTAATGACAAAAACAAATAGTCTTCAGATTCTTATAAATAAACATTATACAATCATGTAGTTTTTAGTAGTGACCCGTGGAAAAAAAAGGGTGATATATTTTTCTTGTGGTCTTTTCTCTTTCCTGCTTTGGTATGGTAGTTTTGGTATAAAACACATATTTCATATCACGAAATTCGTCGTAATTGGCGATATATTTATCATATTATTCATTTCGCTTAGGTAATCGCCAGATTGGTATTGAACACCTAATAAAAAATGTCGAACTTCGTCGTTGTTTGTGATATATTAATCGTGTTTTTCATCATCATTTGCAACCCAACATTTCACACGCACACGATTCACTCTCACTTTGAAGGAACAAACGGTGAAAATAAATAATATATGTAATAGTTTCTGGTAGCCAGGTCTTGGTGCTGCCACTGGTGGTAAGATAAGGATATCGTGAAAAATATCCCTATTGTGGGGTATTTTTTATCCCAATGACTTTATGTTAAGAAAGGAGGGGAAAAAGGGGGACAAACTAGTCACAATTTACACTTTTAGACACCTGAAAGAACGGGGGAGAAAGTAGAGTATACATACATTCATCTAAACTTATCGTGCCCCATGAGCCAGCATCAGAGGATATGTCCTTGTGATCACTGTAGGAAAATAAACAAGGAGAAACGAGCGTTCTCGAATCAGTCTTATGGACGTCTCAGGTTGGCCATATATTAAAGTCCTCTGGCCGTAGTCTTACTCACTTCACCGCATAAGGTATTCTCGTTCCGCCCCTGTGCTGCTCCGTGGGATGCCTCCCAGTGTCTGGGGATGCCTTATGTATGGTTAAAAATGCCACGAAAATGAAGCCGGCATTAGTGTAGTCACGGTTCCAGGTGTGCCGGGAAGATTACCCGAGCACTAGGGTGCAGGGCCGGTCCTAGGCCTTCTGAGGCCCCGGGCGAAAGGGAAGATGCGAGGCCCCCCTAATTGCATATTGCGTCACAAGAAGTGACATCACAGAAAGCGACATCGTAGTACTATTGATCTTATTTGGCATCACGGAAGCTAACTAATGTGGATATCAGTAACATTGACAAAAAGTGGCATCGTCATTTACATTGCCATTAGCTTAATATCTGTAGTCACTCTGCAGTCCCTAGCACTCCATAGCACTCCCTAGTCACTCTGCACTCCCTAGTCACTCTGCACTCCCTAGCCCTCCCTTGCACTCTGCACTCCCTTGCACTCTGCACTCCCTAGCACTCCCTAGTCCCTCTGCACTCCCTAGCACTCCCTAGCCACTCTGCACTCCCTAGTCACTCTGCAGTCACTCTGCCCTCCCTAGCACTCCCTAGTCACTCTGCACTCCCTAGCACTCCCTAGTCACTCTGCACTCCCTAGTACTCCCTAGTCACTCTGCACTCCCTAGACACTCTGCACTCCCTAGCACTCCCTAGCTCCCCCTAGCACTCTGCAGTCACTCTGCACTCCCTAGCACTCCCTAGTCACTCTGTACTCCCTAGTTATCCTGTGAGTTTCAGCCCTTCCAATGAACAATGGGCCAGGAAAGGCAGGGCGAGGGTAAAAAAACAGAGCTTGCTATGACAAACACTTGGCAGAGGTGAATGTGTTCCAGAGGCATGCTCGGTACCTTTCTCCAATCTACACAAAGTATCTTACAGTCTCCTACTTCCACAAAACCAGTCCTTACCACTCCTTTTTTAGTTATATAGCATAGCCATGCTAGCTTTACCTTTAAGAGGTCAACATCAATAGTTATGGCACTTGTCACTATTGGGGCTTTTTTTTGCTCAATCTTGTGATGTATTGTAAGAACTGCCTGATTTGCAATAAGCAGCTATTCCTGATCCACATTTTAGGGCGATTCCTATCTGGTTGTGAAAGACTTATTGTGAGATTACAAGGAGCATAGAAGGACTTGCAGCCCACCCATTTATTTCCATTGGCCAGCTTTACTGTCACTCTTGTTTACCTGCTTCCGTTTGAATGGCTTGCCTTGCCCATCTTATGTCTATCACTCCCCTGGAACATATGCAATTTACTTTTACCCTTCCACTTCTACTTTTAAGGAATTTCTTTCTTCTTTTTTCTCAAGCCCTCCAAAAGAATGCATGTGTTTTCAAGCTGTCTCCCTAGTGTGCTTCTCTTCCCCTGTCATGCTCGATGTTGCTCTTTCAATCCCAATTGCTTCTCTCCCTCATCCTTTTGTGATGCACTCACAATTGTGCTCTTCTCCTCCCTTGTTGCTTTTCAGCCGTGTGCTTCTCTCCCCATCTCGCTGTTCCTCTCTCTCTCTCTCGCATGTTTGCTTTCCTCCTTCCATTACCCATGCCCTCCCTGTTCCAACTCGGATTGCAAAATAAAAGTATTAAAAAAATGTTCCTGAGTCATTTTGTAGGTGTGCAAAAGCATGGTGCACCTACATTCAAAATGACGGAGCCGTCATAGGAATTTTATTATTAATATTCTTTAGCTATGCTGCACTGTAGAGCCGGGTTAAAAGCCATTGGCAATAACAAATAAGTCACAAAATGCAAGACCTGTTGGCTTTGCCATTAAATCGGTAATACCGAGCACAAATCTGGAGTGGATGGGATACTTAACGCATTGACTAGGGAAACTTGAGGGCTTTGCGGAAAACCGTGGGACAGCGAGCAGATGCGAGCAGGAGTGTGTATGAACTTTGGGAGGGGGGAGTGGCAACTATTCAGAGACCATCTCCACATTCTGAAGTGAAGCCCTCACAAATAAAGTAACATTT
Source organism: Lissotriton helveticus (assembly GCF_964261635.1). Classification (NCBI taxonomy): domain Eukaryota; kingdom Metazoa; phylum Chordata; class Amphibia; order Caudata; family Salamandridae; genus Lissotriton; species Lissotriton helveticus. Next base: position 776,146,929 of record NC_136063.1, on the reverse strand, counting down.
TTTTTCAAATTCATGGGGTAGAAAGAGGTTTAAGTCTCGCCCTATGAAACGTAAGCGCTTTGCCCGACCCGTATGGACTCCTTAAACCAGACATTTCTCTATAAATTAAAGCTTTTTGCTTGCCAGAATTTGTTGGCACACATACAAAAACAAAACACACGTTTCAGAATGCAAACGTTGATATCTACAACATAAACGTTTTTATGGTGGGGCTACTGGGTAAACAGGGTGCCACCTTCTTGACTTGTTAAATATGTCAGGCATTTATTCCACATGCGCGGAAACAAACTGCAAGATGAGACCTTTCTTCCTGTTGTACAAAAGGAAATTACAGCCATGCCTGCTGTCAAGGATAACAAATGACTTAACGCCAGTTGATCTGGCTGCTCCCTCCTCCCTTCACCCACCTCCTCTTACCTGTGTCCGGCTGGTGCTGCCAAGAAACAAAGGGGCCTCCGTTGCCTGGAAACAAAATGCAGAAACAGAGCCTAGAATGGCCGGTACTTATCCGAGGCGCTGCCCCACCCCTGACATTGTGAGCCAACATAATTGCTGGCCCAGCTGTTATGCCGCCCCCAATCCGTTTGCACCTTACCCCACCTGCAATGTGATGTGATCAGGTGAGGCAGGGGGCCCTGTAGTGAGCTGTGAATGTGTGCCTTTCACGGGGGCGCGATCAGGCGAGGCAGGGGGCCCTGTAGTGAGCTGTGAATGTGTGCCTTTCACGGGGGCGCGATCAGGCGAGGCAGGGGGCCCTGTAGTGAGCTGTGAATGTGTGCCTTTCACGGGGGCGCGATCAGGCGAGGCAGGGGGCCCTGTAGTGAGCTGTGAATGTGTGCCTTTCACGGGGGCGCGATCAGGCGAGGCAGGGGGCCCTGTAGTGAGCTGTGAATGTGTGCCTTTCACGGGGGCGCGATCAGGCGAGGCAGGGGGCCCTGTAGTGAGCTGTGAATGTGTGTCTTTCACGGGGGCGCGATCAGGTGAGGCAGGGGGCCCTGTAGCTGTGAACGTGTGACCTTTCACGGGGGTGCGAGGCCCCCTGAGCGCGAGGCCCTGGGCGGCTGCCCACACTGCCCATGCCTAGCGCCGGCCCTGCTAGGGTGCTAACAAAGATGGCCACCGGGAACGGCAACGCGCTATGTTATAGCTGCCGAGTCGGTCTTTTCTCACTTTCTATTTGGTAACACGTACACCCAAAAATAAATTAAATTCACTTGGCCCCATAGCTCGCTCAATGTTACTGTATATTGCGAAGGTAATTTAGGTTACAGAAAAACAAAAGGTTTTCCTGTTCCTCTCAGTCATGGCAGTGTGACGAAGCCCAGGGAAGTTGTCCCCTTCGCTTATTACTGCCTGAGCTACACATGATTGCAAGGCCTAGGGCCTCGCTGCGCTACACCACAGTTGTAAGGCCAAAGGCAGGGGTCTCAGAGGTGTGGGGCCCCATGTTGGTGGGTTGGGCACAGGGCCCTGGGCAGCCTCCCACACTGCCCATGCCTTGCGCCGGCCCTGGCTTAGATGTCTGTCAGATTGTAGATAAGCACTGAAATTGCGGCTGTCCACCCATCACAGTCAATTGAGCAGCATCTCTGTCAGCAGGAGCAAGGTTGAAGCTGTTACTATGTCTCTAGGATTTCATCACCAAAGCTATAGCATGGCAGTGGTCACCTCTCTTCAACAGTTGTGGCCTCTGGGCAATTGGGTGGGTGCCTACGTTACAGTGATGCTGATGTCTTCAGCCACAGCTCATATTGGCAGTAGCAGGACACATCCCTTGAGTCACTACTGAAATGCTAGAAGGCATGCTGCCATTAAGCGAGCTGTTGTTTCTTATAAGCCACACAGATAGACCAAGTGACCCTTTACAGCTTAGATAGGCACCAGTCACCCTTCAGAATGCGAAATAGATGTTCTGGGTGCTCCATACACCGAGAAAAAGTATGCATTTTTCTTCATGGACATCCTCCTTTTCTCTCAAAGCATGCAGGAAGGATTCAAGAAACTTGGCAGACCCCCAGCTCTTGAGAATATGCTCAGAATTCAGGTGCTGTCCGCACACATCCGGAACAAATGCTTTCAGACTGACATCAGCAGTGAATTACTGCAGTACTTCAAGTACACTGTAAAGCACTCACTTCCTTGGTCAAATGAACTTGGAACTGGAACAAAGGTTTCCAGATAGGGGGTGTTGAGCCACATTCAAAAGTGTAGGAATTGGATTGGGGTGGTTCATTATCAAATACATTTTCTGGCTGTAGTGTAGAGACAACGTGTAAGCATGGTTATGGCTCTCACAGCAGGTAGAGATAATGCTGGGTCCAAGCAGGGTTTTCCCAGATCTTGAGGAGAACGAAGAGTGGAGGCTTTGCACTTGGCTGTCATCAGACTCTCTAAAGTAGCGTTCAGTAAAAAAAGGGGCATTACCTGCCTAGTAACGTCTTTTGCCTGAGCAGCTGAGTAACTCACACCATCCCATAACATAATGGCAGTGCTCAGGAAGGACTGATTAGCTAAAAGGTAGAGAGTCCCATCTCATTTTATAAGGCATGCTTGGAGTGACGCTCCATGTCAGAAAACAGGTTTTGGATCTTTGAAACACAATGGACAGTCCTACATCTCATGTTAGCTGGGCTAACAAAAAGTCAGGATATTAGTTTCAAATCACTCAGTCCACTCAGGGTAGCCCTGTCTACAGTTAGAACAGGAATATCGCCTGCATGGTAAACAGGCATATACTTGCCCTGAGTGCCCAAATATAGAACACTGATATCCTGACTTCTTGTTTGGCCCTGGCTTCATCTTAATCTAGTTGTGCAGGCATAGGCCTATCGCTGCTAATATGATGTCCAGACACTAGTCTGTGACCAGGTTGGTGTACATAGAGGGTGCCCTCATAGTGGGCATAGAAGTATTGCACATGCTGTGAGTAAGTCCCATAAAGTGGGCAAGATATAATTCCAAGTACTTGTGACTCATTAATTTGGCCACATCTTTTTCTATGTGCAAATGTCCACTCTTATGTGAATACCAGATACATGCTTCGACATTCCATGTGTATGTCAAGTGCTTGTGTGTGCAGCGAGCATGTTGCACATGTATGGTAGTAGCATTCTGTGTGCGATGAGCATCTGAGTACTAGGACCAGTGGGAATTATGTGGAATGGTCCCTGCTTTAGCATGGTAAAAGATAGAGGATGGATACTGCTTCCTCAGACAGTGAAGGTGTATCAACTGCATTTAGTTGACTAGATGGTGGTGGCCCAGGTATCGAAGTGAGGAAGATGGAAACAGGGATATATTTAGAAATTAATTGAGGATCTTGATAGCAAAGGGCTGCTGATTGGTTCTTCTTGAGTACTTCAGTTTGGTTGGGGTAAGGTATGGGACTGCTGTTTCTTTTGTTCTAGGTGAGAAAGCTACTAGGAAGGGCCTGCCCTTCTGACTCCCTAAATTTTGTTTCAGCAAGACTGATGACAGTCAGGTGCAGAAAATTAAGTACGCCTTTGTTTTGAGTACTCCTGCTTGAAGGTTGCATCATTGCTCTCTGCTTTGAGAGTCTCACATTTCACCAAGGCTGTCTGAGGAACAACTAGAAAATGACATGTGATCCAACCCAAAACGGCTCGTAAAACTTAGACAGTGGATTCATATCCACTAACTGAAGAATGTGTATATAAGTGGGATCCAAGCCACATCTAGTTCTTCCAAATCCAATGTCCTCATATAACCAAGGAAGGGATTGCTTCACATAGTGCTTGAAAGACTGCAGTGTTCCTATGGCTGATGTTTGAATGACAGCCGGTCTTCCAAAAGTGCAAGACATCATTGGAAGTATAAACTTTCTGCTGGAGGAGTTGAGGGTCTGCCTAGAGCCTACCACTCTTTCAGAGAGGAAAGAGGAGTGCCTGGCCCTGCAGGAGGAGAAACTGCCCAGGAGACGTCTAGCCTTACCCAGGCACGAGGAACGACCGGTTGAAGTAGACAACAAATAGGAAGTGATGCTAGGAGTGACTCCTGTGTTAAAGAGTTTCCTGTCAACCAGAGTAGTTCTTGTTGTGAATTGCACCAAGGTTTCACTTTACCAAATATCATCATGTTGTTAGCATCCTGCTGTGTGCTTGAGTGATTGGTGTTGCCATTGCTGATTTCAGACCTTCGTCATTGCCACTGCTGTAGAGGCTCTGATCGTCCCAGAGGCCCCAACTCTGAGAGACACCTTATGCCGCCGCTGCCATTCAAGCACCCCTCCAACACCCCGCCTAGGAAAATTGCTACAGTCATTGGAGAGTACTGCCTTGTGAGCTTGCTGTGATGATTCTGCCCAGAGATCAAGTTCTTAGTGAGGCCACTACAGCACCCTCCTCTGCACAAAAGCCAACACATCAGGAGTAGACCCACTGAACATACCCTTCTGACTACCAGAGCTCTAACTGTAATAACACATGTTAATGTGGACCCTAAGGAAGCATAAGAATTCTGCATCACAAGCTTATGGCTTTTCTTGAGTGAACGGTTGCGTTTCTACATGTGCTTCTGCAGTAAATCTTCAGCAAGAGCAGGTTTGAACTAACTTACCAACTTGAATGGGAAAGATAGACAGGCTGTGACCCATTGATTTCCCACAACAGTCCTAGAGATGCAAATTTTTGGCAATGTTTAGTTATATATAGACTGCATGAAAACAATTATTTGAAGGGGGAAATAAACACCTAACTCCACAGTTGGACCCACACAAGAAACCCATGCTGTAATTAAAAAGACTTTATTGAACATTTAGTGCCATAGTTTATTGCAAAGTATATGAATAAAAGTAGTTGCACGTCAGACAATTGTGGTGAAAATACCATATGCCTAAAATAGAAATAATAAAAATTCACAACATATTAGATTGCAATACTTACATGCTATAATTCGATCATCAAATCCTTTGTTTCCAAGCCAATGTATACCATACCACCAAAATGCCGCTGACAGCAATTTTTCTTATTCTCCCGGTACAGATATACCTTTGCACAATTCTATGCAAAGTTTGCTTGGTATGTATAATCAATTTTCATTGTGTAATGGTGAATTTCTTTCCACATGCAGATAGACAGCCAGCCAGCCAAGGCAGCAACCCCCAATGTGCCCTGGGTGCCCTGGTCCAACCCAGGGCAACCAGTTTCTCATATTGGGATCGCGGGGGAGCCTAAAAACCCCATAATAACTTGAAGATAATGGTGTAATCTATCAACTTCTAAGCCCGTAGTGTAAAAAAAAGTAAATAAATTCTCCTAATTAAAAACGAGTTGTGAACACCTATTCCACACATTCTTTAGTTTACTAGTGTCCACACTCAGGTAAAAGAAACAGCATGTTTAGACCATTTTAACTTGAACAGCTGACATGTTTCATTGTCCACAAAATTTTCAGCAATAAACATAAATTCTTTTAAAAGAGGAACACTTTAAGGTAGGCATGACCTATATGGCATAGCCATACCTGGGAGTATATGATACCAGCTCAATACAAGTTGCAAAGACAAAAAATGTTTTGTCTAACCAGGTTATTTTTGTATGGATTCTGTGAGTGGAGGGCGACATGGGTATATTCCCTCTTTTGCTCCTATTTTTTGTTCACTCAGTATTGTAGCCAGGGCCCAGGGCAAAAATCAGCCCGGGAGTGAGGCCGCACAGCTTCCTTTATTATACAAAAAAGAAAAAGCCAGGCCCCCTTCTTTTATAATAAAAAAAAAGAAAAATGCTACTGGCACGACGCTGGAGGCCTTGCCTCCTTTCTGCACCCCTTGGATGCTGAGGTTCCTTGGTGGTCAACAAGAGCTCCTTTTATCTCCTGTAAGTTTCACATAGTGGAATTGCTGAGAGTTGGTTGCAGGCCATGCCTCCTTTCTCCACCACTCTGAACATGCACCTCCTTGTGCATTCATAGACCCATACCAGGACTTACACACCCACTCACTTATTCTTAGTTCTACACACACATACATCCACTCATTCACTCATACAGCCACTCATATACCCACTCACTGACTAATACAGCCACTGACATATCCATTCATATGCTGAGTCGGTCACCCATAGAGGTACTCACACACATACTCACCCATCTATGCAGTCAATCACACAGCCACTTACTCATCCGTACAGTTACACACTCACTTACTTACTCATACTGATACTGTACTCACTCACCTACACTCACTGACACAAGCACACACTACCCCTACAGCCACTATCATTTTCACTAACTCGCTCATAGACCCCATCACTGACCTATACTGCTTTTCACATACCCAGTTACTCACCCATATACCACTGACAACCCCTCACCCACTCAGCCGTTCACACCCTCAATTCATACATTCAGCCCCATCATACATAAACTCAATAACCCATACAGCCACTGACTCAAACACCCGCTCATCCATACTAGAGGTCACACACCTTCTCACCCACACACACACACAGATACTCAGACACCCATACAGGTATTCAGACAACCAATCAATCACCGATACAGCTACTCACATACCCACTCATACAGCCACTTAGACACCAACTGACAGACTGATACAAGCATTCACACAACCAGTCGCTCACCCAGCCATTCGCTGAGACACCTAATCACTCACTTAAACAGTCAGTCACACACCAACTGAATCATCCATAAAGGCACTCAAACACCCACTGATTAACTAATACTGCTTGGTAAACTTTTAAAAAACACTCACAGTCACTGGGTGATGTCGTCAGTGATATCATGAGTGATGTCATCAATGATGTCAATGACATGTCATGGTTGATATAACTTGTGAGGTCATAAGCAGTGCATTGTGGTGGCGTGAGTTATAGTAAGCTCAGCTAACTATAGCTGCTGAATTTCATTGGTTTTGTACAAGAGAAACCGGAACCTAACTATAACGTCCCTGTAACCTTTGTTTTTTTTCAGGGAATTTCTAAGGTTCTTCTAATTTATTTCCTTATTATATAGTCCCTCTAAGTTTTGTTTTATCAGTGAAAAAAAAGAAGTGCGGGCTGCCCTGCTTCTTTTCAAGAATGGTCCTGGGTAGGCCAAATCCCAGGGGCATGGAGGCATTATAAATAAACAGGAGGGGGCATGGGGCCCTGTCTAAGGCTTTGTAAAAGCCCCTGGAACCAGCTACGTCCCCAGGGCACTTCTTTTTAATTATGCCGGGTGCCTGTGTGGCGCCCCGGTGCCCCGGAGGCCACCACCTTCACAGGGCTATTTAAAAAGCTAATACAGGGGAGGCCCTTATAGCCTCCCCTGCAGCCCTGCGGACAGCCACCTCCATGGGGCTAATAGTGATCAAATCAGGGGGGCCTCTCAGACCCCCCTTTTCCTTAGGAAACACCATCTCCCGAGGACTGTTTAATTTTGCTCAAATCAGGCAGGCCTCACAGATCCACTCAGGCTCTGATGACCACCACCTTCCTGGGGTCAAAATCAGTTTTTGAAAATTGTCGGGGGCAGGCCCTCATAGAAAAAAGAAAAATGGGCACAGGGCCCCTCTCCTGGAGCCAATAATGGCCCTGGGGAGAGCCTCCCCCCTGGGCTGGCTCCTGCTTTGTCCCAGGGTGCCCACCCTTGGAACACAGCTGTTTGCTGTGACTTGGCAGAAACTTTACTGCTCCTGCCAAGCCTGAGCAAACGCTCTGCTTCCAGTAAGTGAGAGCATTAAAAATTGTTTTAGAACTTGCTTTCCTGAAGTTACCAAAAGCAGCCCTGTAGCAGCCTCTTCTGATTGACCAGCCTTTGAAAGGCTGAGTCAAGTTTTTCCTGATTAGGTGTGAAGTGTCCTAGGTTGAAACAAAGAGACCATCTGTTGGGAGGACATCAGCTGCTGCAGATGCCAGGACAGGAAGGGGGCTGTTAGCCAAACAGTTTTTCAAAGGGAGATGCTCAGATAACACATGAATGATGCCCACACCCATGGTATGGGAGTGCAGGGGATAGTTGGCCACACCTGTGGGTTGTGTTAGCTTGACCTGAACACCCAGACGATATTTTCTACATTTAGATTTTTGTGAGAAGTGCATCCTGGAACAAAAATATGCTACACTACTAAGGAAGTGGTCATAATCCAAGAGTGGCAATTTGAACCCCGTTAGTTAGGAGTGCCCCTGTTACACACTCAGAAACTCGAATAAATATGATAGAGCTGCACAGCACCTCAGATACCTGCTTGGAAACATCTGAAGTAGAAGGAATGCCCTGCTAACCCCCATGGCTGCACCAAGTGAGAAATGCACTTACAAGGACTGCACCTAATGCACACTCAAGGCTTCACAAAAAGGACTTTGTCTACCTTGCAAGATCAAGGAGTGGGATCCCTGATCAGCAACAGGAGCAAAAGAGCTGAAAGGAGTCACCTTCATCAACTCCAAAATAGGAAGAGCCCAGCTGACCAGCTTTGCCTGGACTTTACTAGATTTGGCCAGGCGCATTGTGGGAATTGTTGTCACATACCTCCAAGAAGCACCTCAGAGCTTCCGAACCCTTGGCTGGTGTTGTGGATCCTCAAAACCTCTTAGGGTACCTCCTGGAAGGAAGAAGATCCAGAAGTTTGAGAACTTTTGGACAATTTGTTGGAAACAGTTCCATAATTTCACATACCTCAATGATGAGAGTCAAGCCAGCGATGATGAGCCTCGATTTGCCTGGCTTCCAGGTTTGTCATGATGATAGCTCCTGAGCTCTTCGATGTCTATGAGGAAGACAAAGACCTCCAAGATTGACAGAGGGTTTTTGCTGAAGCAGGCCACTGTCGTCCAACTGAAAACAGGATTTCTGAGGACGACCGCTCGACGTCAAGAGGAAAAGATCCATAAAAGAGACTAAGGTCCAGATTCTCAAACAAATCATGGAACGCAGCGCAGAAGGCAAAAATGCTGTGTTGCGTTGCGTGACACGGAAGGAGCAGAAGAACATCATATCAACAGGGATATGGCTCTCTACGCTCCCCTCCCTAACGGCAAGGCAGCGTTTAGTTGCTGTGCACCAGGCACACACCTTGGCACCATACTGCTAGGGTGCATGTCTGAGTCTACCATAGGTTTTGTTCTGGAAAGGCACTCTTCCTCTCCTAAATATTATGGGTAGACAAGTTTAAAACCTTTTCTTACATTCTATGTGTATGGTATAGTGTAGTGCACCTGGAAAGTCAGAAAAGCAAGGAGAAATGGAAACATTTTCCGTTTAATGCCTGCTTTTCAGTGGCATTATGTTTTGGCGCTAAACCCTGTCTACTAATGTTAGTAGATAGGGTTTAGCAACAAAAAGCATGGGTAGCTCAGTGGGAATGCCCATGTACAACCCATGTATTGCCCCCTTGATGCAAAGTAATGCAAAGCAGCCTTTGTATTACTTTTGTTAATCGCAACAAAGGTTTAGCGTTGGTTTAGTGTTAAAAAAGTAACGCTAACCTGTCGCTAAACCTGTGTGAATCTTGGCCTAAGTATGAAGGTAAAATTTTGACTAGCCCCAACCACCTAAAGAATTTGCTGTCAGCCTGAAACTTTGACTTGGTCCAAGTCCAGCGCAACCATTTAGCCGCAACTGGCGCTTTTCACTTTTCGGCACTAGAAAGAACATTTTCGCATTTAATGTTTAAAAATACATATGTCCTGTTCCCTAACTTTGATTTTTGTCATTTATATAAATTGGTGTTGGAATCTAATTGTGTGTTTTGTCTTACTTATTTACTGTTTTGGTGATAATAAATACTTTACACATCTGTCCCCTAAGTTAAGTCTGACTGTTCATCAGCCATGAAACAAAGAGTTGAGGAAAGACTCATTTATTTAGTTTAGACTGGAGCTTATTTGTGATAGTGGCATCATTACAAGTTGTACGTACATACCTGCACCTCTTAATAAACCACCTTTCAACATTTAGTGCTGGAAGGAGGGAGTCCTCTATAGTGAGGCAAGGGACACCAAACCAGGGTTAACCAGGAGAGTGGTGGTCCCTCAGAGGTTAAAATAATTCCTCTTCTTGCGTAGAGAATTCCTCCTCCCCTTAAGCCATGCCATTCCCTTTGGTGGACTTTGGCACAAACCAAGGGCTTGAACAGGCTGGTGAACCAGTCCTATTGGCTCAACATGTCTGACAATGTCAAGGAGTTCTGTAGTTTCTGTACAATCTGGCAGGTCAGTGGTAAGCTAGGGGGCAAGATAAAGGCTCCCTTAATACCACTGCCAGGTGTTAGGACTCCCTTTGAAATGGTAGAGATTGCCATTGTTGGTCCCCTAGATCCACAATTAATGTTTTTAATTTTCACTGCTTTGCAGGACGGACCCACTGGGGAACACCCTCTGCACTACAGGAACCAGAATGCCATGAAGGCAACGGCCACTGGGGCGGGACCCTGGAATTAAAAAACTGTGCATCGATACTGTTTTGCAAATTGGCAGTTTGGGAGCCATTGATGAAGGCAAAAGACGTTCCCAAAACGCGACTGGCATATGAACTTACTTGTTGTCAGTTTCCTGCGGTTTTGCCTGCTTGCAAGTTTGCCCAATAAATTCATGCAAATCAACCATCTGCTAGAGGCTTTACTCCTTGGGGCTAACTGTGATGTCGGATGTATAACGGCTGTTGCCCAGCTGTGGAGTAAGGTCCACCGCGGAGCGGGTCCGTGCTGTCCTCAAGTGGAGCCGGCAACAACGGAAAGCAGGCATGCTGGCTCCATAGCAGGACAGAGCTAGGATGATTTTCGTTTTTGGACTACTGTAAAGCGGGGCAGGTTGTCGCTGGAATTCTGCCTCAACCCACTTGGGTATTAATGTTTTTAATTTTTACTGCTTTGCAGGACGGACCCACTGGGGAACACCCTCTGCACTACAGGAACCAGAATGCCGTGAAGGCAACGCCCACTGGGGCGGGACCCTGGAATAAAAAAACTATGCAGCGATACTGTTTTGCAAATTGGCAGTTTGGGGGCCATTGATGAAGTGAAAAGACGTTCCCGAAACGCGTCTGGCATATGAACTTACTTGTTGTCAGTTTCCTGCGGTTTTGCGGTTTTGCCTGCTTGCAAGTTTGCCTAATAAATTCATGCGAATCAACCATCTGCTTGAGGCCTTACTCCATGGGGCTACCTGTGATGTATTGTATTGTATTGTATTGTAGCTATGCTTGTATAGCGCTACTGCCACCCTACGGGTATCCTGGCGTTTCAGATATCAAACACTTGGTCAGTTAGATGGTAAACAGAAGGATGGAGTGTGGATCAGAGGTTCGGAAATAGCCAAGTTTTCAGCATTTTCCTGATGTTGGATGTATATATATATATATATATATATATATATATATATATATATATATATATATATATATATATATATATTACCTACTGGCGGTCGCCAGTAGGTATATATAGTTAGGATTTTTTCTCTATGGGATTTTTGAAAATTCTATGTCTAATAACTTTGGCGTTTGTGGACGGAATTGGCTGAAATTTTCAGGAAAATGGAACATTTTGTTTCTGAGCAGCCCCTGAAAATTTGGGGGGGGGGTTCGTCAAGGGGTGGCCGAGAAAAAAGGGGGGTCCCAAAACGCGTTTTTCCCATGTTAATTTCCATAGGGCGGTTGGCCTCACTTTTAGCCCGAACGGCTGAATGGATTTGCACGAAACTTGGCAAAATTGTAGGGACTGTTAGCCCGATGTGCCTTTGCTAGGTCTCAATATATGTGCTCCAGTGGATTTTGAGAAATTAAGGTTCCAAAAAATATATATATCTGTAACAGCGCTCCGGGCAGCGCCCCGGTTCGCGTACTTGACGCGTAACGGAACTTCGCGAAGCGAAGCTGATTGGCTCTCCGGTGTCTGTCAACATTCTAAACAGTCCTAAGCGGCCGCCATCTTGTCTCTCGGTAGGATCGAGAGACAAGAGGAGGCCAAAACAAAGGGGGAAATGACCATAAGGGGGCATAGTAGATCCTCCCTGACCCCCTAGGTTTGATGTGGAGGCTTTAAAAGGGCCCCGCGGGGCAAAAAAAGAAATAAAATGTTTTTTGTTTTTTTTGCGTGGGGAGCGCCCGGTTCGCGAACCGGGAAGCGGCCCGGGGAGCGTACTATAAGGAAAAAAGAATGATAGACTTTTCAAATATTGTATGTTAATTGATTGTTTGTTTTGTTGATTTATTTTATTATTTTTTTTTTTAAACAATTATTTATTATTGTGATTGTGTTTCAAAATTTAATAAAATGTCTACCATTTCACTGTCTGAAATGTCGTTATTTTCATTGAACATAGCTTGTAATGTTTGAGTGTGTAAAATGTCCTCATTTTCAAGGAGGACATCTACTGATTGCACACATTGCAGTAGTTCTTGGTCCCAAGTTTCATCCATAAATTCAATGTCATTTGGATCAATGATTTCTTGGTTGGTCTCTGCAAGGACAATTTCAAATGACACTTTCTGTTCGCCTTCCATTTTGCTTGAAATTTGCATAAAAAAATATATATTAGTAGAGATAGGGCACTGTTGGGATTAATTTTAGATAGGCAGTTTTTAACAGTGAATTTATCTTTGGGCAGTGCATAGTATCAGAGTGGAAGTAGGAATATAAAAAAGTGTATGTGATTTAACGTAAGTAAATTCATAATTATAAAAGACAAGCCTAACTCCATCCATAACTATAACAGAGAAGTCTATCTAAATCTATAACTACTACAGAGGGATAGTATATAACTATCAGAAAAAGTTTACCATATTAACTTAAAGTGCACAATATACTTCAGTTTTTAAAATAACAACTTACCTTTAAAAAGAAGTTGAAGTTATTAGTGAAAATCCTATTGAAATGTATACCAGGAAGTAGTAGTCAAAATGGCTGTGTTTCCTTCTCTTCCTTTATATTCAGGTACATAACCAATCAAATGTCAGGTAAAAAAAATGAAAAAGAAAGTAACATTTTCATTGGTTGTCAATTCCAACACTTCAGATGTGTTTTGTGAAGTAATTTACCTCAGGGTATTTAGAGAGGTCTACAGGCTAAATGGCTAAATGGAATTCCAACCAAATTTGTGAAAATGGTAGGGATTGGTATGTAGTATGAGCAAATCTATATTTGGTGAAAGTGTCTCTAGGGTTTCTTCTGTAAATTACTTTCCCACCTTTTTTAATGGAGCGCTTCCCGGGGAGCGCCCCGGTACGCGAACCTGCAGCGTTACGGGAGTCCACCATTTTGTGTTTCGGTCGAATTAAGATACAAGATGGAGGGCAAATAATGTTCAGTATGGGTAGAAGGGGACACGGTAGACGTATTTTGACCCCCTAGGTTTTCTGAGGATGGCTGAGGAGGCCCATATGTGCGAGAAAAAAAACATTTTTTTAAAAAATTTCGCGCGGTTAGCTTCCGGTGGAGCGTACTTTGTTGAAAATTAGTGAAAAAAGTTAGAGTAAAATAATAATTGTGAGTGATCAGATGTAGGGTAGCTCTGAGAAGAGCTTTTGGGTTTATGGTACATTTAGGTACTTATAAGTAGGTACCAATGCACAGTTTTAAATTCAGAATGAAAACTCTGTTTCCTCCATCTGAGAAGTGAACTCCATCTCCTCTGTAGATATCTTGCATGTAGTAACGCAAGTTATTGTTGTACATGGAGCCCATTCCATGGACTCTCATGTAAGCTGAAACAGATTTGTTTACATGCTTCCTGGATTTCTCAATTTGTGGACAAAATTGGTTCGACCACCTCCATTTCTGTCTTTGGCATATATTTGAATATACCAAGGCAGTTTGAGGAAAAAGTGCCATCAATTGCTCAAAGGTGTCCTTTAAAAGCATTTCCAGACCTACACCAGTCAAAGCGCCCAAGTCATTACCTCCACAGTGCAAAATTAACAGGTCAGGTTTAGGCAAATGCATAAAGGTTTTCACCAATGGTATCAATTGGTGACATTTTAATCCTCTGTGGCCAAACCACTTAATTTCCACATCTTGTAAATTGAGGTTAGGTAAATTTCTGTTCTCAGCATACCTTTGAGCCCAGTAGAAGTAACTATGTCCAACAATCCAGACAGAAAACATGGTGAGAGAAGGTTCTGCTGCAGTCAGATGAAGTGTGGCAATGAAATGGCAGTTGGAAAAATAAGAGTTTAAAATGAAAAAAACTGTGGAGTTTCTGTGTTAAGGAAGCAGTAGCAGTGATTGGTGGATTTTGATTGCTGAAAACAGAAAGTTAGGGTGCATGGATGAGTTCTTTGAAAGATGTAATTTGAATGGTCAAGAAAAAATCATTTAATGAAAGATTGCACTGGATATGCAGGTGCACTGAGAGTTCAGAGTTCAATTGAAACATTGTTGTGTGAACTTGCAAACATCAGAGGTCTTTCAGGAGGTGGTTGCTATGCAAAAAAGGCAGAGAGGGCAGAGGGGGGAAGGGTGTTGATTTGAAAAAAGTGAGGGAAGAGTTTTGATTGGGTGACATGAGAGATATGTGTGATGAGTTACAGCATTTCTGTGCTTTTCATAGCTGCAGACTCTGGAGTGCATACCTTTTGCTCTGCTAAAGACAAATTGGTGTGTTTCTGAGACTGTTTTGAAACTCATAAAGTATTTGCTAAGGTGAGAAAAGATTCATTTAATTTAGATAGACAATAGTATGCTTTAGGGAGAAAATTATGAAGAAAGTTCTGTATTTAAAATGTTGCTTTGTGTCAAGTGTTTTACAAATAGATTGTGTTTCTTTGAGTTACATAGCCATGTTAAAAGTGACCCTTAAAAAAACGCTTTCATGTGTCTTAGGGCATTGTAAGTCATTTCCCGATGAATGTAGGTATATAATTGATTTATATGATGTGTTTAAAATCGTTTTTTGAAAAATATTAGGTTTCTTGATATGTACTGCTAGAGCTTCATAGGTTGCTTGGGGCATATTTATAAGGCATTTGAGTCTCTCTGATGTTATTTTTCCCATTTTAATTTAAGACCTTTCCCTGTGGAGCAAGGTCCTTGTAAATATGCCCCCATCTGTGCTTGGCAAATTTAGATTTTAATTCTTTGACTAACATAGCCATGTTAAAAGTGACCCAGAAATGGTGCAAGGGCCTTGAAAAAACGCTTTCATGTGTCTTAGGCCATTTTAAGTCTTTTCCGCTTGAATGTAGGTATATAATTGATTTAGATGATGTGTTTAAAAACGATTTTTTAAATCAATTAGTTTACTTGATATGTAGTGCTAGAGTTTCATAGGTTGCTTGGGGCATATTTATAAGGCATTTGAGTCTCTCTGATGTTATTTTTCCCATTTTAATTTAAGACCTTTCCCCGTGAAGCAAGGTCCTTGTAAATATGCCCCCATCTGTGCTTGGCAAATTTAGATTTTAATTCTTTGACTAACATAGCCATGTTATAAGTGACCCAGCAATGGTGCAAGGGCCTTAAAAAAACGCTTTCACGTGTCTTAGGCCATTTTAAGTCATTTCCCCTTGAATGTAGGTATATCATTGATTTAGATGATGTGTTTAAAAACGATTTTTGAAATCAATTAGTTTACTTGATATGTAGTGCTAGAGTTTCATAGGTTGCTTGGGGTATATTTAAAAGGCATTTGAGTCTCTCTGATGTTATTTTTCTCATTTTAATTAAAGACCTTTCCCCGTGGTGCAAGGTCCTTGTAAATACGCCCCCATCTGTGCTTGGCAAATTTAGATTTTAATTCTTTGACTAACATAGCCATGTTAAAAGTGACCCAAAAATGGTGCAAGGACCTTAAAAAAACGCTTTCATGTGTCTTAGGCCATTTTAAGTCATTTCCCCTTGAATGTAGGTATATCATTGATTTAGATGATGTGTTTAAAAACGATTTCTGAAATCAATTAGGTTTCTTGATATGTACTGCTAGAGTTTCATAGGTTGCTTGGGGTACATTTAAAAGGCATTTGAGTCTCTCTGATGTTATTTTTCTCATTTTAATTAAAGACCTTTCCCCGTGGTGCAAGGTCCTTGTAAATACGCCCCCATCTGTGCTTGGCAAATTTAGATTTTAATTATTTGACTAACATAGCCATGTTAAAAGTGACCCAAAAAATGGTGCAAGGACCTTAAAAAAACGCTTTCATGTGTCTTAGGCCATTTTAAGTCATTTCCCCTTGAATGTAGGTATATCATTGATTTAGATGATGTGTTTAAAAACGATTTCTGAAATCAATTAGGTTTCTTGATATGTACTGCTAGAGTTTCATAGGTTGCTTGGGGTACATTTAAAAGGCATTTGAGTCCCTTTGATGTTATTTCTCCCATTTTAATTAAAGACATTTCCTCGTGGTGGAAGGTCCTTGTAAATACACACCCATGTGTGCTTGGCAAATTTAGATTTTGATTATTTAACTTACATAGCCATGTATGCCTCTTTTGCATCACTGTGCGTCACTTTTGTGACGCAGCGGCGGTGCAAAAGATTTGCTATGTGGCGACATATTTACAACTTGATGCATCTAGGCAGATGTGTCATGCTGTAAAGTCCCGTGCCACATGAAACCGATGCAGCAGTGATGCAAAACATGCACCATGTTGCAAGACAGGCCTCATTTCATCTCCAACAAGATAAGAAGCTGTATCTTCTGTAAATGTCAAAATTGTTGTATACACTGCTCAACTTATGTGTACTCTTTCATATGCTAGAGTCCATCTGCACTATGAGATACCTAAGCAAAGGAAACACAGGTGATGTGATTGTGAAATGAGGAAAAGAAACTTCACATTTTTCAATTACATCACCTGTGTTTCCTAAGTTTACGAATGACATTGTGCAGATGAGGTTTAGGTCTGTCCACGGACACAGAAGAGGTCTGGCCTTTGTTCAAGAGTGAAGTGGACATGACTTACTTCATTGGTAGGTCTTCACATGTATTATCTCCTCTATACTCTTCAACAAGCGTAAATTTAATCTGCAACCCTGAGTAGGCCTCACCTTAAACAAACCTCTGGATAGGCCACACCTTAATGTCATCCTGAATCAATCATTTAACATGTTAGGGACAGATTTATGATAGGTGTATGACTCTTTTGCGTCACTAGGCGTCACTTTTGTGACGCAGCGGCGGTGCAAAAGATTTGCTATGTGGCGACATATTTAAAAATTGATGCATCTAGGCAGATGTGTCATGCTGTAAAGTCCCGTGCCACATGAAACCGATGCAGCAGTGATGGAAAAGATGCACCATGTTGCAAGACAGGCCTCATTTCATCTCCAACAAGATAAGAAGCTGAATCTTATGTAAATGTCAAAATTGTTGTATACACTGCTCAGCTTATGTGTACTCTTTGATATGCTAGAGTCCATCTGCACTATGAGATACCTAAGCAAAGGAAACACAGGTGATGTGATTGTGAAATGAGGAAAAGAAACTCCACATTTTTCAATTACATCACCTGTGCTTCCTAAGTTTACGAATGACATTGTGCAGATGAGGTTTAGGTCTGTCCACGGACACAGAAGAGGTCTGGCCTTTGTTCAAGAGTGAAGTGGACATGACTTACTTCATTGGTAGGCCTTCACATATATTATCTCCTCTGTACTCTTCAACAAGTGTAAATCTCATCTGCAACCCTGAGTAGGCCTCACCTCAAACAAACCTCTGGATAGGCCACACCTTATCATCATCCTGAATCAATCATTTAAAATGTTAGGGACAGATTTATGATAGGTGTGTGCCTCTTTTGCGCCGCTGTGCGTCACTTTTGTGACGCAGCGGCGGTGCAAAAGATTTGCTATGTGGCGACATATTTACAACTTGATGCATCTAGGCAGATGTGTCATGCTGTAAAGTACCGTGCCACATGAAACCGATGCAGCAGTGATGTAAAACATGCACCATGTTGCAAGACAGGCCTCATTTCATCTCCAACAAGATAAGTAGCTGAATCTTCTGTAAATGTCAAAATTGTTGTATACACTGCTCAACTTATGTGTACTCTTTCATATGCTAGAGTCCATCTGCACTATGAGATACCTAAGCAAAGGAAACACAGGTGGTGTGATTGTGAAATGAGGAAAAGAAACTCCACATTTTTCAATTACATCACCTGTGTTTCCTAAGTTTACGAATGACATTGTGCAGATGAGGTTTAGGTCTGTCCACGGACACAGAAGAGGTCTGGCCTTTGTTCAAGAGTGAAGTGGACATGACTTACTTCATTGGTAGGTCTTCACATGTATTATCTCCTCTATACTCTTCAACAAGCGTAAATTTAATCTGCAACCCTGAGTAGGCCTCACCTTAAACAAACCTCTGGATAGGCCACACCTTAATGTCATCCTGAATCAATCATTTAACATGTTAGGGACAGATTTATGATAGGTGTATGACTCTTTTGCGTCACTAGGCGTCACTTTTGTGACGCAGCGGCGGTGCAAAAGATTTGCTATGTGGCGACATATTTAAAAATTGATGCATCTAGGCAGATGTGTCATGCTGTAAAGTCCCGTGCCACATGAAACCGATGCAGCAGTGATGGAAAAGATGCACCATGTTGCAAGACAGGCCTCATTTCATCTCCAACAAGATAAGAAGCTGAATCTTATGTAAATGTCAAAATTGTTGTATACACTGCTCAGCTTATGTGTACTCTTTGATATGCTAGAGTCCATCTGCACTATGAGATACCTAAGCAAAGGAAACACAGGTGATGTGATTGTGAAATGAGGAAAAGAAACTCCACATTTTTCAATTACATCACCTGTGCTTCCTAAGTTTACGAATGACATTGTGCAGATGAGGTTTAGGTCTGTCCACGGACACAGAAGAGGTCTGGCCTTTGTTCAAGAGTGAAGTGGACATGACTTACTTCATTGGTAGGCCTTCACATATATTATCTCCTCTGTACTCTTCAACAAGTGTAAATCTCATCTGCAACCCTGAGTAGGCCTCACCTCAAACAAACCTCTGGATAGGCCACACCTTATCATCATCCTGAATCAATCATTTAAAATGTTAGGGACAGATTTATGATAGGTGTGTGCCTCTTTTGCGCCGCTGTGCGTCACTTTTGTGACGCAGCGGCGGTGCAAAAGATTTGCTATGTGGCGACATATTTACAACTTGATGCATCTAGGCAGATGTGTCATGCTGTAAAGTCCCGTGCCACATGAAACCGATGCAGCAGTGATGTAAAACATGCACCATGTTGCAAGACAGGCCTCATTTCATCTCCAACAAGATAAGTAGCTGAATCTTCTGTAAATGTCAAAATTGTTGTATACACTGCTCAACTTATGTGTACTCTTTCATATGCTAGATTCCATCTGCACTATGAGATACCTAAGCAAAGGAAACACAGGTGATGTGATTGTGAAATGAGGAAAAGAAACTCCACATTTTTCAATTACATCACCTGTGTTTCCTAAGTTTACGAATGACATTGTGCAGATGAGGTTTAGGTCTGTCCACGGACACAGAAGAGGTCTGGCCTTTGTTCAAGAGTGAAGTGGACATGACTTACTTCATTGGTAGGCCTTCACATGTATTATCTCCTCTGTACTCTTCAACAAGCGTAAATTTCATCTGCAACCCTGAGTAGGCCTCACCTCAAACAAACCTCTGGATAGGCCACACTTTATCGTAATCTTGAATCAATCATTTAAAATGTTAGGGTCAGATTTATGATAGGTGTGTGCCTCTTTTGCGCCGCTGTGCGTCACTTTTGTGACGCAGCGGCGGTGCAAAAGATTTGCTATGTGGCGAAATATTTACAACTTGATGCATCTAGGCAGATGTGTCATGCTGTAAAGTCCTGTGCCACATGAAACCTGCGTCAGTTTTCATATAGGTGTTTTGTCTCAAGGTATGCATTAATTTGCATGAAAGCCCTGTAAAACTAACACAGTGAAATTTAGAAGATTTCACTGAGTCAGCTTTATAGCATTGCTGAATCAAATCCTTACGCCTGTTTGAAACAGGCATAAGAAGTGATGCACCATGCAATGTGAGGGTTCCTCCTGTGCATTGCAGTAGACATGTCGCGCTTATGACGTGATTCCTGCAATGTGCTGCTTTTGCGGCACAGATCCGTGACGCATCTGTGCTGTTTTTGCTCAATGGTGCTCCACATTGTAAATGCGGCACACTATGGGTGGCAGAGCAGCGGTGCACATTAACTGGTGCATCCGTGGGGATGCGCCACTTAGCATAAATCTGCCCCTGTACATTTAAGTATGAGCAGGGGACACAGAGTCGGTGAGGCTTATCCAAGGTTAATAAGAGATGAGTCCTGTTCACTGAAAACTTGGACATAGGCCTCACCTCCTCAGCATCGCTGGACATGGCTAAATAATAGCTGCAAAATGTTACTCTTGTTAAACAATTTTACTATTATAATCTCTGAGATTTGTCTCTTACTCTGCAACATCTCATTGTTTTTCTCTTTCTTTAAAGATAACGACAACATCAACCATGAGTGACAATCAGCAATCAGTTGATCTCGACCTTATCATTGAACTTGTAATTGAAACGTCAGTGGAAGTAGATCCCTTGGATGATTTAAATCCTGAGGATGATGAAGATGAGGATGCCGATTTGTCAGAATTGTATGACATAGGGTGGGAAGCTGACCTGCTTGAGCCTATGGAACTATAAACATTTATTTTTAAAATTTACAATACATGAAAAGTAAAAATGTAAACCGTTTCATTTAAAATTAAACACACCTTCAAAAACAGGTTATGTGTAGTGTCTTCAATAAAATATTAAAATATGCTCATAAAATTAGATCAGATTCACATATAAAACAGCACAGGTAAAATGAAGAAGAATTCCATTTCTTTTCTGCTATTTGTGTATTCTAAATTTGCAAAAGCGCTAAAAAATATTCTATGTAAAAATGTCAAGTAGTGTGTTAAGTTTTTGATGACTGTTATTGATTTACTGTTTGGTAATAGTGGTTAATAACATTTTTTATTATATTTTACCACAGATTCAACTGCAGATCATTTCAAAATTTGAGAATGCCAACTAAGGATAGAATTAGAAAGGCTACAAAACGTCAAAGACAGCAGGTCCATCAAATATTGCAGCGGTCCTCTACAAAAAAAACTTGTCAAGTCACCAAGAAAGCACCGGGTAAGACCACGAAATCATTCATAAGTAGTACTACAGAAAATGTTTTAGTCCAGAAAAAGAGAAGCAATTTAAACGGAAAGGAAAGGCCAATCAAAAATGTTACTGCTAGAGCAAGAGATAACTCTGTGCATGATAGTAGAAGGAAACAACAGTTTAGGGACATTCGTAGATGAATGTTCCGCAACAGGATAATTGGCAATTTGTTAAAAAATATTAAGAAAGGTCAACAGAAAGTGCTTTTTTATAAGAGAAAAAAAAAAGTTGAGAAAGTTATTGATCAGGCATTTGAAATAAAGCGAAAGTTATTTATTTTGATAATCAATAGAATTAGGAAGCTAAACAAGGCAATTTATGATTTCAAAAGAAATAGTAGATGGAAGAGAATAGTTAATCGTAGTAATTTTTGTGAAGTTTTTTCCGGAGAATGGATGCATAGTTCAAGTTGTGAGGCATTTTTCAATGAGGAGAGTTATTTCCAGGATAATGATTTGGTGCATGCAGTTGACACCAGTGGTCGAGCTTATGAGGTGAAAGATGGTTGTCCAGTTGAAAAAGAAAAACTTGTGACAACAGAGACAGAAGAGGTGTTAGGTAATGAGGTTTTAGGAAGACGTCCTAAGGGTCCTGTGTACACCTGGAAGTGTAGTAGTATTTGCAGTGTACGACAGGATTCCATCAATTTGCTTTGTGATTTTGTACGGACATTTAATAAGAAAAGTTTGAAGCAGAAAATGATGTTGTTGCAAGTATTAGATCCTTGCAGAGTGAGAGAAGTGACAGGTTTGCATGGTCATTCACTGGCTTGTCTTTCCAGGAGAGTATGCCAGAGTGTTTTTCATCATTTCAGGATGCTAGCAGTGCATCATAATAAAGTGAGGAAATTAGTTAGAATGTTGTATTATGCTAAGAGTCCAGCAATTATGCTTAAACAATTATGCGCTGCTCTTTTGCATGGTTCTGAAATTGATGTGAAGAATATTTGTGAAGAAATTGAGTTTTGTTACTTTGGAAGTAAAGAGGAGAATGTTGAAATTGACCCAGAAGAAGAGGGTAATGTGGAAGACAGTGTACAGGTTTCCAGTACAGATAATTTTCAGAAGGAAATTGCCACGTTTCAGGTTAAATCAAGTGAGAGGCCTAATTTCACTTGTGTGTGTTGTCGACGCACTTATTATAAGAATCAGACTAAGTTAGTGGATTTATATGCAAAAAGTGAAAGGGAAAATAATAGTGATTGGAAGTATTTCGCAACATACTTGATGGTAGAAAATTGTTTTGATTTGGGATCGGATCAACGTGTGTGTACTTATTGTTGTAACAAATTAAATCAAAACCAGATGCCTGCTAGAGCGGTTCATAATAATCTGGAATTGGTTGAGATTCCTTCTGAATTGAAGGATTTAAATACTTATGAATCTATTTTGATTCAAAGTATCCATCCCTTTCAGGCTATTGTAAGAATGGAGCCAAAGACAGGGAAATTGCCTCCATCAGATTTACAGAGAGGATTAAAGGGAAGAGTTGTTTATTTGCCTCTAGATTTGAAGAAAAACATTAATACAATTGGAGTAGAAAAAGTGGAAGAGGGACCTCTGGTTATCTTAGTTAATGGGGTTCCGACAAAGAATAAGAAAATATGGCAAGATTTAGTGGATGTTAGGAAAGTCAAAAAGGCAACATTGTATTTGAAAAAAAATAATAAGTACTATAAGAATGTATATGTTGCAGAAGAGGAAGTAAGTGAGGAAGAGGATAGCGATTTGTGTGCTGGTCAAATTGAGAAAGTAGAACCCTCTAAAAGTGAAGAAATATATGAACATTATAGTGTTCATCCTTTGCATTCCAAGGAAGTCATGGGGAATGCTATTGAGTTGTTTCAAATGAAACAAGCCAAAGGGAGTCCCATTAGTGTTTGGGAGGAAAGTTTGGAAGCTCGGTATTTCCCACAGCTATTTCCAACAGGTCAGGGAGGAAGATATGATGAGAGACCTCATCAAATACCTGCTTCTGAATACCGGACTTTACGATTGTATGCAGAAGATGCTAGGTTTCGACAATGCATTCCCTATTTGTTTCATCTCCTGTTTGAAAGCGATCTGTCTGGACTGTCATATGCAGTGAACCACATCTTGAAAAGTGGTATACACATGCAAAACATCTCTGCAAGTGACTTTATGGATAAAGTCAATGTGCAAGACAGTATTTTGGATTGTCACCTGATTAATCTCATGGCGTGTCAGCGTGGTACTAATGAGTACTGGTATCGTCGTCATGGTGATTTAAAATGTATGCTGAGGAACTTAGGAACTCCCACATGGTTCCTCAGTCTGAGCTGTGCCGAGTATGGCTGGGAAGACTTACTTGAATTTCTACGAGAGGCAAATGGAAACATTGAAAATATCGAATTCAAGACACCCGGAGAACTGTGCTCTTTGGATCCAGTCAATGTATGCAGGTACTTCAATCATAGATTCGAAGCTATGATGTCTTTCATCATGAACAAGAGAAATCCACCTCTTGGAGAGGTGTTGGATTTCTTCTGGAGAAAGGAGTACCAAGCAAGAGGTGCTCCTCATATACATATGCTGCTGTGGATCAAGGATGCACCTAAATTTGGAACGGATCCAGAAGACTTAGTGATGAGTTTCATAGAACAGTATTCTACATGTGCTGTTCCAAACGCAAAGGAGAAGAAAAGCCTAAGAGAACAAGTTCTACGTTTCCAAAGCCATCGTTGTGGAAAGTACTGTCGTCGTAAATTCAGAAACAAGGACAAGTTCTACACCAAATGTCGTTTCGGCTTTCCACGACCGGTGATTTCTAAAGGAAGAGTAAACAGTTTGATGTCTTCGCTGCGACATAATGTGATGAAGAAATCACCTAAAAACACATACAATTTGAAGAGGAACGAAGAGTCCAAGTACATCAACGACTACAACCCAGTGATTTTGTCCATGTGGAATGCTAACATGGATATACAGTTTGTGGCTGATAACTGTATGGCTGTGGCTCGGTATGTGACATCTTACATCACCAAAAAAGAAAAGACAGAATTGAAGGATATGTGGGAGGACATTTCCCATGAAAAGAGCCTCAGCAAGAAGTTGTACAGTTTCAGTCTGAAGATGTTGTCACATCGAGAAATCGGAGCTTACGAATGTTCTGACCGGTTGTCTTCAGCAAGTCTCTATGCCAAATCCAGGAGTATCGTTTGGGCGAGTCTTGGTCTTGCTGCAACGCGTAATCGAGTTCTGAAACCTGTGCGGGAAATTGAGTATTTGGCGGAAAAGGAGCCAAACAGTACCGATATTTTGAAGACCAACATGTTGGATACATATTATCCAAATCGAAGCAGTCACCTCGAGAATGTTTGTCTGTATGAGGTTCTACAAAATTACATATTCAAGAGGAACATCAAAGAAGATATTGATAAAGGAGTGTATGCTGTAATTGGAAGTGAGGGATGTCTGGTCAAGCAAAGAAAATGCCACTTGGTAAACCATCGAAAATTGAGTGGCGAATCTCCTGAAAAAAATGAGTTTTTCTATTTAGCACTTTTGCAACTTTTCAAGCCTTGGCGTGCAGAAGAGGAACTGCTTGGAGATTTCCTCTGTTACGAAGACTCTTTCACTGCCGCCAAGGAGACCATAGAATGTCCTGCTTTTCCCAAATATCTAGAAATGTTGAATGCGGAAATCGAGCAGGAAGCAACGATTGCAGCCGAGATTGCCAGAGACAGTTCTCAGGACAGTCAGAGTTCTGTTTCATTGAGTCAGGATCCACTAGGAGGACCTGTTGTCGAAAATGAAGCTGCCACTGCCATGAATGAAGTGGAAAGAGCCATGGCACATGCTCAGGAGGATGCGGTTAACTTAGAAGACTTGGAAAGACAACTCAACGTTGAGCAAAGGAAAATATATGACGAAGTTACCAAGCAAATTGATCATGGATTAAGTCATGAGAAGAAAGAGTGCTCATGTACGTCGTTAAAGCCTGTCCGACTGTACGTGAGTGGAGAAGCGGGAACTGGAAAAAGTTTCCTTATTAAAGCAATTTCATGTTATTTGAAGGAAAGGACTGAGTCATCGCTGTCTTGTGTTGTCACCGCTCCAACTGGACTGGCAGCACATAACATTAAAGGTATTACTTTGCATCGTCTACTGATGCTGCCAGTGGAGCATGATAACAAATTACAATACCACAAGTTATCTGGAGATGCTTGTTGTGAAGTTTCAAGAGTCTTGAGGAAAATGAAACTTCTTATCATTGACGAAGTAAGCATGGTTTCCAATGTCATGCTTGCCTTTGTGCATTTGAGAATGCAAGAAGTTCTCAAAACAGAGTATGATGTGTTATTTGGTGGCAAACACTTCATTGTTTTCGGAGATCTTCTGCAGCTGACACCAGTGAAAGGACAACCTGTGTTCAAAATGCTCACGCATGAAGATACCAGGAAGTGCCTAGGGAGCATTGGAAACGTCAATATATGGTTAAACTTCAATTATGCTGAACTGCATGAAAATATGCGTCAGGCGAAGGATGAAGATTACAAGAATATTCTACAAGATGTTAGAATTGGAAAAGTGACCGAGCATGGGAAAGAAGCTTTACATGCACGATTACTGTCAAATTTGTATCCAGAACAAGACGTTGTGCCTGAGAATATTTTTCAGAAAATTACTGAGAAGAAATCTGGAATATGTTTGATGCCAACTCTTGCAGAATGTGCCATCTTCAACAACAAAATGTTGTATTTAGAAAACCAAGAGATTGTGAAACTGGAAGCTATTGACAGAGTAGAGCATATGGGATCAACAATTATTTTGTCTGAGAATTTGAAATCAATATTGGATTCATTAGAGAAGACTATATCTAAAACTGCGGGTTTTGAAAAGACTCTGAATGTGTGCTTAAATTGCCGTATAATTTTAAGAAGGAATTTACATGTTGAAAGAGGTCTGGTAAATGGATCAATGGGTAATGTTGTTGATTTTGTGAAATACAGAAATAGAGATGGAATTGAATTTTTAAAAATTAAATTTGATGGCATTGAGGAAGTACAGCTAATTGGTCGTTGTTCTGCTAGATTTTTGCTTGTAAAAGACTTATATGTTCGCCGTAAGCAGTTTCCTGTTTGCTTGGCATATGCGGTGACAATCCATAAATCGCAAGGTTTAAGTGTAGACAGTGCATTGGTGAATATTGGCAGTTCTGTGTTCAAGGAGGGTATGGCATATGTGGCATTGTCACGAGTTAGAACTTTATCGGGATTGTACTTGATTAAGTGTGATGTCACAAACATTTGTGCTGATCTAGATTGTGTTAAGGAATACAGTAGGTTAAGAAGAGAGTATGCGCCACATTTGCCTCAATATCCTTTGTTTGAGAAACGTGTGGTAGGCCGGAAACGAAGAAATGTGACCAATACTAGGGAGGTTGTAGCAAAAAGACGAAAAGTCGATGAACCTGAAATTATAAGCAGAAAGAAAAAGGATTCTGTTGAAGATGTTGTTGGTTTTCAATTTGAAAACAGTTCTGGTGTCAACTGCTATGCTAATGTAGTGGTTAATGTTTTGTTTTCTCTAGAAAATGTAAAAGAAGAGATTGTGGTCAATTCGGATCAGAGATTTTGCAGTTTGTTGAATTCTGTGTTAGAGAAATGTAGCACTGATAGAACAAAAATAGAAAGTGTGTCTGAAATTCGAAATCTGTTAGACAGATGTTCAGGTCAAACACAATTCTCTCAAAATATTCAGCAAGATTGTCAGGAGTTTTTAATGTATATGCTTGATGTATTGCATGCTGAAGGTGTAGATGTAGATCACCTGTTTGAGCTTTCTTATCAATGGCAGCATGACTGCGAGAACTGTAGGGTATCAAGTACTACTAGTGTAGACTCAGAAAGATTTATATATTTAACTTTGCCAGACAGTAAATCAGTGTCCTTTAATAAGCTAGTAAAAGCAGCTGATCACAACATGGAGTGTAGCCATAGTAAGTCTGAAATGTTGTCAACATTATTTATACAAACATATGGCCAGTATGTCATTTTAATGTTCCAACGATGTAGGCCTGATGGAACAAAATTGACAACTTTAATTAAAAATTTTGTTGCTTCGGAGTTGTCAATATCAGGAAGGACTTTTGTAACTGCAGCAATTATATATCATGATGGTCCTTCAATAACATCAGGACATTACACAGCTTATTTAAAGTCTAGAAACGGCTGGTCATTCTGCAACGATTCTGTTTTAACTTTTTAAAAAAAATTGCCTTTTGACCTTAAAAATTCTTACCTGGTGTTTTTAAAAACAAAATTTGAGGGAAGGAATCTCAGGATGTGCTCTGAGGAATTTCAAGAGGTTCTAATGGCTCCTACACGATTTGGCCTTGAGGATAAGTGTAGTACAGAGACATAAGTTATTTTTGAGTTTTAAATAGTTCCTGGAAAAAAAGAAGATTTTCTTATAGAAAGTGGTGGGCAGAGATTAGTTGAAGGACAACAGAGTATTTCCCAAAGCAAACGGTGTTCTTACCATAACACTTGACGTCATGGAAAAATAACTGCACTTTGAATGAGTTCAGAAAAACTGTTTCTTTTTATAAGCTAATTCAAGCAGCCAATCAAGACATGGAGTAGAGGGAATGTAAGTCTGCAATGCTGTCTAGATTATTTGTCCAAACTTTTGATTATAATGTCATTTTAAAAATCCAACTATATAAACCTGATGAAAGTAAGTCTTCAACTTTAATTACAAATGTTGTGGCTACACAGTCGTTGATTTTAGGAAGAACATTTGTAACTGCAGCTATTATATGGCATGATGGTAATTTGACAAGATCCGCTTATCACACAGCTTATTGAAAATGTAAAAAAATTTGCTGTTTCGGAAATTATTCCCATTTGACTACGATACAATGTTGCCTTTTTACTTAAAAATATTCTTACTTTCTGTTTTCAGAAAAGAGAATTTAGGGTAGGTAACTGGCGTATAATGATTCTAGGGGTTGATATAATTTTATCTACTGTTTTATATTGCTTTGTGATTAAAAGTGATGTAGAGAATTAAATAATTGTAGTAGTCATAGAGGTAGTGTAAGTCTGCTTCATAGTAAGCAGTATCAGTGTCATAGGAAATGTAGAACATGAGTGAGCAAGAAGGGTAAGATATTACTAGTCCAGGATTGTGAAAGTTATCTTGAACGTTTTCTTTCTGAAAGTTGCGGAAATAGAAAATGACGGGATTTGCTTACAAGAATTCCAAGAGTTATAAATGGCTCTTACATGATTTGGCCTTGTGGAAACGTGTGGTAGAGAGCGAGAAGTCATTTATTGTATGTAACATATTTTTCAAAACGATGGAGGTTTTCTTTCAGAAAGTGGTGGGCTGAAAATAAAAACAGCACAACCGAGTGTAAGCTGTTCATAGGACATCCTTCGACGTCATGGAAAGTAAGTTACTTTTGAGGAGTTCTGATTTCTGATTGGTTATGTTATATGGGTTTTTTAAACACAATCATTTTGATTGTGTTTTTTTTTCCCCGCTGTTATATGATGAATACCTTCAAGTCACTGTTTTTAGTGAAATGTGATACATTCTGAGAACAGCAAAAATAAACCATTTAACATGTATAATTAATTCTGTACTGTTTGTATTTATGATGTACATTTAGAACTGTGTAGGAGGCATGGAGAAGGTGAGGCTTCTGTAAGTGTCAAAGTTGTTGCATACAGTGCTCACATTCTACGTAGTCTTTCATATGATAGACTACATTTCCACAATGAGATACCTAAGCAAAGGAAACACAGGTGATGTGATTGTGGAATGAGCAAAAAAAATTGCACGTTTTTCAATTATATTACCTGTGTTTCCTAACATTACACATCACATTGTGTAGATGAGGTTTAGGCCTGTTCCAGGAGACAGAGGAGGTCTGACATTTGTTCAAGAGTGCAGTGGACATGACTCACTTCGTTAGTAGGCCTGCACATGTATTATCTCCTCTATACTCTTCAACAAGCCTAAATTTCATCTGCAACCCTGAGTAGGACTTACCTGAAACAAATCTGTGGATAGGTTACACCTTATCAGCATCTAGAAACAATTATTTAAAATGTTAAGGGCAGTTTTATGAAGGCTGTGTGCCTCTTTTACGCCGCTGTTCCGTCACTTTTGTGTAAAAGATGCACCATGTTGCAAGATAGGCCTCAGTTCATTTCCAGCAAGATACCGTCAGTTTAAAATGTATATAATTAGGACTGTGTAGGGGGTATGGAGAAGCTGAGGCTTCAGTAAGTGTCAAAGTTGTTGCATGCAGTGCGTACTCTTTCATATGCTGGACTACATCTGCACAATGAGATACCTAACCAAAGGAAACACAAGTGATGTGATTGTGAAATGAGCAAAAGAAATTGCACGTTTTTGAAATACATTACCTGTGTTTCCTAACATTACGAATCACATTGTGCAGATGAAGTTTAGGCCTGTCCAGGGAAACAGAGGAAGTCTGAACTTTATTGGTTGGCCTGCACATGTATTATCTCCTCTGTACTCTTGAACAAGCCTAAATTTGATCTGCAACCCTGAGTAGGCCTCACCTGAAACAAACGTCTGGATAGGACACACCTTATTGCCATCCTGAAACAATCATTTAAAATGTTAGGAACAGTTTTATGATGATTGTGCACCTCTTTTGCGCTGCCATTGTGTCACTTTTGTGAGACAACAGCAGTGCAAAAGATGCACCATGTTCCAAGATAGGCCTCACTTCATCTGCATCAAGATACTGTTAGTTTAAAATGTATATCTTTAGGACTGTGTAGGGGGCCTGGAGAAGCAGAAGCTTCTGTAAGTGTCAAAGTTGTTGAAAAACTGTTTGTCCTTCAATCTTTTCCCTTGTCTTTTCTAATTTTTAAATACATGTTTTAATACTTTTCAAATGTTTGTTATCTCTTTCACAGATTGAAAGTATAAAAATAACAAGTGACTAAGTTAACGACAATTATAAGGTAAATGTTTTGTACTCTTTTCGTTACATTCCTATCACATTTAACTTCTATTAGTTTCACTGCTTCATTTCTTTAACCCTCACTTTCCTGCCTTTGCTACTTCCCTCATTCCTTTCTCTATTACTTACTTACTCTACTCCTTCCACTCTTTTTCTCAGTCCCTTTTTTCTCATAGTTCCTCACTCTTGTTCACTAACTCCGTCTCTATTA
The DNA here is from genome assembly GCF_964261635.1 of Lissotriton helveticus. Classification (NCBI taxonomy): domain Eukaryota; kingdom Metazoa; phylum Chordata; class Amphibia; order Caudata; family Salamandridae; genus Lissotriton; species Lissotriton helveticus. The sequence continues at coordinate 776,116,619 of NC_136063.1, read as the reverse complement.
CTCTCACTGTCTCTGACTGATCACTCTTTCACTACTTCTTCATTATGCTTTCTCTGTGTAGTTGAAGCACAGTAAGGGGCATATTATCAACACAGCCAATTAAATTATCACTGCTTTTATCGGCAGAAAACTGCTGCAAAAGCGGCTTTAGCGGCAGTTTTCTGCTGCAAAAGCGGCTTTAGCGGCAGATTTCTGCCAATAAAAGCAGCGAAACTTTTATCGCCTATGTTGATAATATGCCCCTGTGTTATTTAGATTTCTTTGCTGTTTCAATCATTCTTTTTCTGTTACTTCTTCTTTTCTGCATTCTGTTTTTTCTCTCTGTTATTCCAATGTTTTAATCTTAATTTGATCATTCAGTCACATTCTCTAAGAAACTCTTGTTTGTTATTCTTCTACTCTCCTTTTTTTTCCTCACTTCTTTATCTAGTTTGTTTTTCACAATTATACCCTCTTAAATCTTTTCTTCAGTAAATAGATCTATTAAACAGTATCTCTAGTTTACTCCATATAGCTGTCTTTCTTTTAACATAACTGCCTGTTTCCTTCCCTTATACTTACTCTTCTTTTTAAAAAAATAATTTTTTGGGTTCGCTCCCGGTTCGCGTACCGGAGAGCGAACCGGGAAGCGAACTAAGAGAAATAGAGGTTGGCAGAGTTCCAAATATTCTACCAATTTTTTTATAACGGGGAGGTAGTTCTGAAAAGAACTTTTTTTAAATTGTTTTTGTTGTTTTATATTTTTTTTATTATTTTTCTGAACATTTTTTTACTTTTTTTGTATTTTCTGAACGGTTTTATATTTTTTTGGGGTTTTTTTTGGGGGGGGAAACGAAAACGATTCATTGTAAAGGGCTCAACAGGAGCAACAAAAAAAAAAGAATTTATTCTCTGGGGCGTTTCGGACAATCATGATTGTCGATAGCTCTGTTGATTAGATTGATGCTACTTTCTCTGTAGCAAATCAACTGACCGCAACGCACGCACACTTGTTTGATTTCCCCAAACCTCATCTGTATATTTGGGACCGTCTCCCTCGCCTCTGGTCCCGTCACTTCCTGTACAACTGATCTTCTGGCCATAGAAGGGGGATTATCTTGCTCGTCACGTAACTGCGCAGCACTGTAGTTGATAGGATGCCACCTACTCATATGGCGTTGTGTAATTGCCGTTACTGTACTTCTTCTCGGTCCCTCTGGACAGTCTATCTTTACATATAAGGCAAGTTACGCACCGTGCATTGACTTTTTTTTGGCCCCGGGGATATGTAAAAAATTGCCAAATATAATTTTCTTTGACATGAGACCTCCTGGGCTCCTCACGCAAAAAATGCCTCTCTTCCTGCTCTTCCTCTTCTTCCTCTTCTTGCTGAATGAAAACTTCAGCAGGTGGTCCTCTCTTCCTTGGATGTGGTGGAGGTGGTGGGGAAGAACCAGCTGAAGCTACTAATGAAGCCATTGCTCAGTGATCACAAAGGGTCTTTCTCTCACAAAGATGAAAGTCAGAGTGAGGAAAGAAGGAGGGGTTTTCATCATTTGGGAAAAACAATAGTTCTAAACCAATGAAAAGTGTTAATTTTAGATCACATGACCTAGTCTTACATCATTAGGAAACCAAAAGTGAAATGAACCAATGAAAAGTGTTATTACCAAGTCACATGACCTGTTGTGTTTACGTTACGCGCTTTGCGCCGCGTCCCGGTTCGCTTCCGGGAAGCTGCGCTTCGCGCCTCGCTTCGCGTACCGGTTCGCTTCCGGGTACGCTAACGTGGCGCGTCATATGACGTATCACGCGACAACGCGATACGTCACGCTGACGCGACGCGTCACGATGTTGTTTTCTAACGCGGCTGTTGCGGAAACGGAACGTTTACCGGTTCGCGGACCGGGTCGCCGCACCAAATTGAGCTAACGGGGAGCTAACTGGTTCGCGGACCGGGAGCGAAACAAAAAAAATAATTTAAAAAAAATTGTATTAAAAACATGTAAAATATATTTTTTGATTTAAAGAAAAATAAATTTTAAAGCTTTTGTTATTTGCTATTAAAAAACCATTGAAATTCACTGAAAAAACCATAGGTTAGATACCATATATAGTTAGGAATTAGCATTTACAAAACCTTATTTTACTCACACAAAACCATTGAAATTCCATATATAGTTAGTTGCACTAACTATATATCGCGCACCCGCAATCCACTGCTGATGATGTCACATATTACATCATTCATGACATGGTCAGTGACATCACTGATGACATCACTGATGACATCTCAAATGACATCACTGATGACATCACTGATGACATCATCCAGTGACTGTGTGTTTCTGTAAAGTTTAAATATGTTTTACATATTGAAGAATGAGTAGATGTAGAAGTGTCTGGATGAAAGATTTAGTAGGTGCGTGACTGACTGTATGAGTGAGTGATTAAATGTGTCTCACTGAGTGCATGGGTTAGTGACTAAACTGTCTTAATTTGTGCATCATTATGTCTGTTGTTCTGTAAACTGCTGCATGTGTTGATCAGTAGCTATATGAGTAACTATATGGGTTATTGATTGAATGTCCAAGTATTTGTATGGGAGACTGAGTGTGTGTGTGGCTGGCTGAGAGATGTGTGACTCTGTGCAGATCAATGTGTTCTTGTATCAATGATTGTATAAGAGAGTAAGAATGTGTTAGTATATGTTTGAAAATGTAAGGTACTCTATGTTTAACTGTATAGATTAGAAAATGGAAGTGTGATTGATTCTTTACAGGACTGACTAGGTGTGTGAGTAACTCCATGGATGAGTGGCAGAGTGTGAGTGTCTGTATAGGTGTATGAGTGCAAATGATAGTGTTGTAAAGATGAGTGATTGTATGTATGAATGATTGTATGGGTGAATGAGAGAATGTGTGTGTAGACGTAGGAATCAGTGAGTGCGTATGTAGTAACTAGTATTGGTGTGTCAATGGTTTAAAAAATTATATTCTGTATTTAATACTGGGTGTAACAGAGGTTATATTAAAGTGTGAGGAGATGCATTGTATTGTCACATGAATGATATCATCAGTGATGTGACCATTGATGTCAAATGAGATGTCATCAGTGATGTCATCAGTGATGTCATTTGAGATGTCATCAGTGATGTCATCAGTGATGTCATTTGAGATGTTATCAGTGATGTAATTTGAGATGTCATCAGTGATGTCATCAGTGATGTCATTTGAGATGTCATCAGTGATGTCACTGACCATGTCATGAATGATGTAATATGTGACATCATCAGCAGTGGATTGCGGGTGCGCGATATATAGTTAGTGCAACTAACTATATATGGAATTTCAATGGTTTTGTGTGAGTAAAATAAGGTTTTGTAAATGCTAATTCCTAACTATATATGGTCTATAACCTATGGTTTTTTCAGTGAATATATATATATATATATATATATATATATATATATATATATATATATATATATATATATATATATATATATATATTACCTACTGGCGGTCGCCAGTAGGTATATATAGTTAGGATTTTTTCCCTATGGGATTTTTGAAAATTCTATGTCTAATAACTTTGGCGTTTGTGGACGGAATTGGCTGAAATTTTCAGGAAAATGGAACATTTTGTTTCTGAGCAGCCCCTGAAAATTTTGGGGGGGTTCGTCCAGGGGGGGCCGAGAAAAAAGGGGGGTCCCAAAACGTGTTTTTAACATTGAGTTTTCCATAGGGCGGTTAGCCTCACTTTTAGCCCGAACGGCTGAATGGATTTGCACGAAACTTGGCAAAATTGTAGGGACTGGTAGCCCGATGTGCCTTTTGTAGGTCTCAATATATGTGCTCCAGTGGATTTTGAGAAATTAACGTTTAAAAAAAGATATATATCTGTAAGCGCGCTCTGGGCAGCGCTCCGGTCCGCGGACCTTAAGCGTACCGGAACTTCGCGTAGCTAAGCTGATTGGCTCTCCGGTGTCTGTCAACATTCTAAACAGTCCGGAGCGGCCGCCATCTTGTCTCTCGGTAGGATTGAGAGACAAGAGGAGGCCAAAACAAAGGGGGAAATAACCATAAGGGGGCATACTAGCTCCTCCCTGACCCCCTAGGTTTGATGTGGAGGCTTTAAAGGGGCCCCGCTAAGCAAAAAAAAAAAATTTTTTTTTTATTTTTTTTCGTGGTTAGCGCCCGGTACGCGAACCGGGAAGCGTTCTGGGGAGCGTATCACAATGAAAAATGAATGATAGACTTTTCAAATGCTGTATGTTAATTGATTGTTGGTTTTGTTGATTATTTTTTTTTTTTTTTTTAAGTTTTTTTTATTGTGTTTCATAATTTATTAAACTTTCTAACATTTCATTGTCAGAAATTTCATAATCATGGAATATAGATTGTAGTCTCTGAGGTTGTAAAATGTCCTCATTTGCAAGGAGGTTATCTACTGCTTGTACACATTGCAGTAGTTCTTGGTCCCAAGATTCATCCATAAATTCAATCTCATTTGGATCAATGATTTCTGTGTTGGACTCTGGAAGGACAATTTCAAATGAAATGTTTTGTTCACTTTCCATTTTTCCTGAAATTTGCATAAAAAAAATATATATTAGTAGAGGTAGGGCACAGTTGGGATTAATTTTAGATAGGCAGTTTTTAACAGAGAATTTATCTTTGGGCAGTGTATAGTATCAGAGTGGAAGTAGGAATATAAAAAAGTGTATCTAAATTTATAAGTACTACAGAGGGATAGTATATAACTAACAGAAAAAGTTTGCCATATTAACTTAAAGTGCTCAATATACTTCAGTTTTAAAAATAACAACTTACCTTTCAAAAGAAGTTGAAGTTATTAATGAAAATTCTAATAGAAATGTACACCAGGAAGTAGTAGTCAAAATGGCTGTGTTTCCTTCTCTTCCTTTATATATATTCGGGTACATAACCAATTAAATGTCAGGTAAAAAAAGTAGAAAATGAAAGTAACATTTTAATTGGTTGTCAATTCCAACACTTCAGATGTGTTTTGTGAAGTAATTTACCTCACGGTATTTAGTGAGTTCTATAGGCTAAATGGCTAAATGGAATTCCAATCAAATTTGTGAAAATGGTAGGGATTGGTATGTAGTATGAGCTAATCTATATTTGGTGAAATTGTCTCAAGTGGCTTTTGTGTGAACTACTTTCCCACCTTTTTTGATGGTGCGCTTCCCAGGAAGCGACCCGGTACGCGAACCGGTGAGCGCCCTGGTACGCGAACCTTAAGCGTAACGGGAGTCCACCATTTTGTGTTTCGGTCGAATTATGATACAAGATGGAGGGCAAATAATGTTCAGAATAGGTAGAAGGGGGCATGGTAGACTTATCTTGACCCCCTAGGTTTTGTGAGGGTGGCTGAGGAGGCCCATATGTGCGAAAAAAAAACATTTTTTTTAAAAATTTCGCGAGGTTAGCTCCCGGTACGCGTACCGGGTAGCGCCCCAGGGAGCGTACTTTGTTGAAAATTAGTAAAAAAAGTTAGAGTAAAATAATAATTGTGAGTGATTAGATGTAGGGTAGCTCTGAGAAGAGCTTTTGGGTTTATGGTACATTTTGGTACTTATAAGTAGGTACCAATGCACATTTTTAAATTCAGAGTGAAAACTCTGTTGCCCTCATCTGAGAAGTGAACTCCATCTCCTCTGTAGATATCTTGCATGTAGTAACGCAAGTTATTGTTGTACAGGGAGCCCATTCCATGGTCTCTCATGTAAGCTGAAACAGATTTGTTTACATGCTTCCTCGACTTCTCAATTTGTGGACAAAATTGGTTTGACCACCTCCATTTCTGTCTTTGGCATATATTTGAATATACCAAGGCAGTCTGAGGAAAAAGTGCCATTAATTGCTCAAAGGTGTCCTTTAAAAGCATTTCCAGACCTACACCAGTCAAAGTGCCCAAGTCATTACCTCCACAGTGCACAATTAACAGGTCAGGTTTGGGCAAATGCATAAAGGTTTTCACCAATGGTATCAATTGGTGACATTTTAATCCTCTGTGGCCAAACCACTTAATTTCCACATCTTGTAAATTGAGGTTAGGTAAATTCCTGCTTTCAACGTACCTTTGAGCCCAGTGAATATAACTATGACCAACAATCCAGACAGAAAACATGGTGAGAGAAGGTTCTCCTGCAGTCAGATGAAGTGTGGCAATGAAATGGCAGTTGAAAAAATGTGAGTTTGAAATGAAAAAAACTGTGGAGTTTCTGTGTTCATGAAGTAGTAACAGTGATTGGTGGATTTTGATTGATGAAAACAGAAAGTTAGGGTGTAGAGATGTGTTCTTTGAAAGATGTATTTTGAGTGGTCAATAAAAAATCATTAAATGAAAGAAAGCACTGGATATGCAGGTGCACTGAGAGTTCAGAGTTCAATTGCAACATTGTTGTGTGAATTTGCAAACACCAGAGTTTCTCCAAGAGGTGGTTGCTATGGAAAATAGGCAGAAATGGCAGAGGGGGAAGGGTTTTCATTTGAAAAAAAGTGAGGGAAGAGTTTTGATTGGGTGACATGAGAAATATGTGTGAAGAATTACACCATTTCTGTGCTTTTCATAGCTGCAGACTCTGGAGTGCATACCTTTTGCTCTGCTGAAGACAAATTGGTGTGTTTCTGAGACTGTTTTCAAACTCAAAGTATTTGCTAAGGTGAGAAAATATTTCTTTACTTTAGATAGAGAATAGTGTGCTTTAAGGAGAAAATTATGATTTATGTGGCGCAAATTGCTTGTAAATATGCTCTCACATGTGCATGGAAAATTTAGATTTTGAATGTTTGTGTTAAATAGCTATGTTAAAAGTGACCAAACCATGCTGGGAAGGCAATCAAAAAACGCTTTCATGTGTTTTAATGACATTTTAAGTCATTTTCTGATGTGCAGTGTTTAGAAATTATGATTTTAAAATCGTTTTTGGGGAAAAGGAATTGTTTATAAAATCATGACAAGGACATAATGGTGTATGGTTCTTTATAAGGCAATTGACTGTTCCTGATGTTATTTTTCTCATTTTAGTGTAAGACCTTTCTCTGTGGCGCAAATTGCTTGTAAATATGCTCTTACATGTGCATGAAAATTTTAATTATCAATGTTTGTGTTACATAGCCATGATAAAAATGAATCAACAATGCAGGAAAACCAATCAAAAAATGCTTTAATGTGTTTCAATGACATTTTAAGTCATTTTCTCATGTGCAGTTTTTTGAAATTATGATTTGAAAATCGTTTTTGGGAAAAAGGAATTGTTTTTAAATGCATGAGAAGGACATAATGGTGTATGGTTTTTTATAAGGCAATTGACTGTCCCTGATGTTATTTTTGCCATTTTAATGTCAGACCTTTCTTTGTGGCGCAAATTGCTTGTAAATATGCTCCCACCTGTACATGGAAAATTTTGATTTTGAATGTTTATGTTACATAGCCATGTTAAAAGTGACCCTACCATGCAGGAAAGCCAATCAAAAAACGCTTTTATGTGTCTTAAGGACAATTTAAGTAAGGTTATGGATACATTTATGATGACTGGTGCAATGAAGTAGAAATCACTTACTTCATTGGTAGGCATTTACAATAAAATGTTCTCCTCTGTTTTGTTCATCAAGCGTAACTTTAATCTGCAATCCTGAGTAGGCCTCACCTTAAACAAACCTCTGGATAGGCCACATATTATTGTCATCCTGATTTAATCATTTATAATGCTAGGGATAGATTTATGATAGGTGTATACCTCTTTTGTGCCACTTAGAAAACATTCTCCATGGGGAAATGACTTAAAATGTCATTAAGACACATGAATGTTTTTTTTTTTTTAAACGTTTGCAAATTTTTTGGGTCACTTTCAACATGGCTATGTGTCTGCAACAGTCAAAATCTAAATTTGCAATGTACAGGTGGGAGCATATTTACAAGGAATGTGCTTCATGGGGAAACGTTTGCAATTTTTTTGGGTCACTTTCAACATGGCTATGTGTCTGAAACAGTGAAAATCTAAATTTGCAATGCACAGGTGGGAGCATATTTACAAGGAATGTGCTTCATGGGGAAAGGTCTTATAATGTAATATGGGAAAAATGACATTAGAGATACTGAAATGCTTTATAGAGAAGCATACACCATTATGTAATTGTCATAATTTTGCAAACCATTACTTTTCCCCAAAAACGATTTTCAAATTATATTTTGAAAACACTGCACATGTGGAAATTACTTAAAATGTCATGTACATATGGTGGTTCATCTGTAACAAGATAAGAAGCTTAGGGATACATTTATGATGACTGGTGCAATAAAGTGGACATTACTTACTTCATTGGTAGGCCTTTACATGTATTATCTCCTCTGTATTCTTCATCAAGCGTAACTTTGATCTGCAACCCTGAGTAGGCCTCACCTTAAACAAAGCTCTGCATAGGCCACACCTTATCGTCATCCTGAATTAATCATTTAAAATGCTAGGGACAGATTTATGATAGGTGTATGCATCTTTTGCGCCACTGTGCGTCACTTTTGTGACGCAGTGGCGGTGCAAAAGATTTGCTATGAGGCGAGAAAATTACAAATTGATGCATTTAGGCAGATGTGTCATGGTGTAAAAAAAACGTGCCACATGAAACCGATGCAGCAGTGGATGTGCCAGTCATTTTGCGCCGCTGTTCCGCCACCCATGGTGTGCTGTATTTACAATGCGGCGCAGCATGGGGCAAAAATGGCACAGATGCGTGACGTATCTGTGCTGTAAAGGTGGCGCATTGCTGGAGTTGTATTGTAAGTGCGATGCAGCTCCAGCAAGGCTCAGGGGTGCCCCATCTATACAATGCTGCGTCAAGACCTATGCAAGCTTCAAGCAGGCGCAGGGTTTTGAAGCAGCTTTCTCCTATCTGATTGTAAATGCGGCACACCATGGGTGGTAAAACAGTGGTGCACATTAACTGGTGCATGCCTGGGGATCTGCCATTTAATATAAATCTGCACTTTAACATTTGAGTATGTGCAGGGGACACAGAGTCGTTGAGGCTTATCCAAGGTTAAGAACAGATGAGTCCTGTTCAGTGAAAAATTAGACATAGGCTTCACCTGCTCAGCATCGCTGGACATGGTTAAATAATAGCTGCAAAATGTTACTCTTGTTAAATAATTTTACTATTATAATCTGTGAGATTTGTCTCTTACTCTGCAACATCTCATTGTTGTTATCTTTCTTTAAAGATAAAGACAACCTCAACATGAGCGACAATCTGCAATCAGTTGATTTTGACCTCATCATTGAACTTGTAATTGAAACATCAGTGGATGTTGATCCATTGGATGATTTAAATCCTGAGGATGAAGAAGAGCGTGATGAGGATGCAGATTTGTCTGAATTATATGATATCGGATGGGAAGCTGACTTGCTTCAGCCTTTGGAATTATAAACATTTATTTTTAAAATTTATAATCAATAAAAAGTAAAAAGGTAAACCGTTTAATTTAAAAATAAAAACACCTTCAAAAACAGGTTATGTGTAGTGTTTTCAATAAAATATTAAAATATGCTCATAAAATTAGATCAGATTCACATATAAAATAGCATAGGTAACATAAATATAAATGTCATTTCTTTTCTGGTATTTCTGTATTGTAAAAATGGCAATGACTAAAAAATCTTCAAAATAAAATGTCAAGTAGTGTGTTATATTTTTGATCACTATTAATGATTTACTGTTTGATAATAATGTTTAATAACATTTTTTATTATCTTTTTCCTCAGATTCAACTGCAGATCATTTCAAGATGCCTACAAAAATAAGAGAGATGAAGGCTGCAAAACGTCAAAGACAGCAGGAGAAAAAAAAAATGCAGCAGTCCTCTAACAAAAAGATTTCTCAAGCCATGAAGAAAGCACCGGGTAAGAGCTCTAAATATTTCATAAGAAATATTTGTAATAAAAAAAATATTAGTACAGAAAATGTTTCAATCCATAAAATGACAAGTAAATCAAATGGAAAGAAAAGGACAAATGAAAATGTTACTGCTAGAGCAAGAGATAAATCTGTGCATGATAGTAGAAGGAAACAACAGTTTACGGAGATTCGTAAACGAATGTTCCGTAACAGGATAATTGGCAATTTGTTAAAAAATATTAAGAAAGGTCAACAGAAATTAGTTTTTTATAGGAGAAAAAAAAAAGTTGAGAAAGTTATTGATCAGGCTTTTGAAATTAAACGTAAGTTATTTATTTTGATAATCAATAGAATTAGGAAGCTAAACAAGGCAATTTTTGATTTCAAAAGAAATAGTAGATGGAAGAGAATAGTTAATCGTAGTAATTTTTGTGAAGTTTTTTCTGGAGAATGGATACATAGTTCAAGCTGTGAGGCATTTTTTAATGAAGAGAGTTATTTCCAGGATAATGATTTGGTGCATGCAGTTGACATCAGTGGTCGTGCTTATGAAGTGAAAGATGGTTGTCCAGTTGAAAAAGAAAAACTTGTGACAACAGAGGCAGAAGAGTTGTTAGGTAATGAGGTTTTAGGAAGACGTGCTAAGGGTCCTGTGTACACCTGGAAGTGTAGTAGTATTTGCAGTGTGCGACAGGATTCCATCAATTTGCTTTGTGATTTTGTACGGACATTTAACAAGAAAAGTTTGAAGCAGAAAATAAGGTTGTTGCAAGAATTAGATCCTTGCAGAGTGAGAGAAGTGACAGGTTTGCATGGTCATTCACTGGCTTGTCTTTCCAGGAGAGTATGCCAGAGTGTTTTTCATCATTTCAGGATGCTAGCAGTGCATCATAACAAAGTGAGGAAGTTAGTTAGACTGTTGTATTATGCTAAGAGTCCAGCAATTATGCTGAAACAATTATGCGCTGCTCTTTTGCATGGTTCTGAAATAGATGTGAAGAATATATGTGAAGAAATTGAGTTTTGTTACTTTGGAAGTAAAGAGGAGAATGTTGAAATTGAGCAAGAAGTAGAGGGTCATTTGGAAGATAGTGTACAGGTTTCCAGTACAGATAATTTCCAGAGGGAAATTGCGACGTTTGACATGAAATCAAGTGAGAGGCCTAATTTCACTTGTGTGTGTTGTAGACGCACTTATTATAAGAATCAGACTAAGTTAGTGGATTTATATGCAAAAAGTGAAAGGGAAAATAATAGTGAATGGAAGGATTTTGCAACATACTTGATGGTAGAAAATTGTTTTGATTTGGGATTGGATCAACGTGTGTGTACTTATTGTTGTAACAAAATAAAACAAAACCAGATGCCTGCTAGAGCAGTTCATAATGATCTGGAATTGGTTGAGATTCCTTCTGAATTGAAGGATTTAAATACTTATGAATCTATTTTGATTCAAAGTATCCATCCCTTTCAGGCTATTGTAAGAATGGAGCCAAAGACAGGGAAATTGCCTCCATCAGATTTACAGAGAGGATTAAAGGGAAGAGTTGTTTATTTGCCTCTAGATTTGAAGAAAAACATTAACACAATTGGAGTAGAAAAAGTGGAAGAGGAACCTCTGGTTATCTTAGTTAATGGGGTTCCGACAAAGAATAAGAAAATATGGCAAGATTTAGTAGATGTTAGGAAAGTTAAAAAGGCAACATTGTATTTGAAAAAAAATAATAAATACTATAAGAATGTATATGTTGCAGAAGAGGAAGTAAGTGAGGAAGAGGATAGCGATTTGTGTGCTGGTCAAATTGAGAAAGTAGAACCCTCTACTAGTGAGGAAATATATGAACATTATAGTGTTCATCCTTTGCATTCAAAGGAAGTCATGGGGAATGCTATTGAGTTGTTTCAAATGAAACAAGCCAAAGGGAGTCCCATTAGTGTTTGGGAGGAAAGTTTGGAAGCTCGGTGTTTCCCACAGCTTTTTCCAACAGGTCAGGGAGGAAGATATGATGAGCGACCTCATCAAATTCCTGCTTCTGAATACCGGACTTTGCGATTGTATGCAGGAGATGCTAGGTTTCGACAATGCATTCCTTATTTGTTTCATCTCCTGTTTGAAAGTGATCTGTCTGGACTGTCATATGCAGTGAACCACATCTTGAAAAGTGGTATACACATGCAAAACATCTCAGCAAGTGATTTTATGGATAAAGTGAATGTCCAAGATAGTATTTTGGAATCTCACCTGATTAATCTCATGGCGTGTCAGCGTGGTACTAATGAGTACTGGTACCGTCGTCATGGTGATTTAAAATGTATGCTGAGGAACTTAGGTACTCCCACATGGTTCCTCACTCTGAGTTGTGCCGAGTATGGCTGGGAAGACTTACTTCAATTTCTACGAGAGGCAAATGCTAACGTAGAAAACATCGAATTCAAGACACCCGGAGAACTGTGCTCTTTGGATCCAGTCAATGTATGTAGGTACTTCAATCATAGATTTGAAGCTATGATGTCTTTCATCATGAATAAGAAGAATCCACCTCTTGGAGAGGTGTTGGATTTCTTCTGGAGAAAGGAGTACCAAGCAAGAGGAGCTCCTCATATACATATGTTGCTGTGGATCAAGGATGCACCTAAATTTGGAACGGATCCAGAAGACTCAGTGATGAGTTTCATCCAACAGTATTCTACGTGTGCTGTTCCAAACGCAAAGGAGAAGAAAAGCCTAAGAGAAAAAGTTCTGCGTTTCCAAAGCCATCGATGTGGAAAGTACTGCCGTCGTAAATTCCGAAACAAAGACAAGTTCTACACCAAATGTCGTTTCGGCTTCCCACGACCGGTGATTTCTAAAGGAAGAGTAAACAGTTTGATGTCTTCGCTGCGACATAATGTGATGAAGAAATCACCTAAAAACACTTACAATTTGAAGAGGAACGAAGAGTCCAAGTATATCAACGACTACAACCCGGTGATTTTGTCCATGTGGAATGCTAACATGGATATACAGTTTGTGGCTGATAACTGTATGGCTGTGGCTCGGTATGTGACGTCGTATATCACCAAAAAAGAGAAGACAGAATTGAAGGATATGTGGGAGGACATTTCCCATGAAAAGAGCCTCAGCAAGAAGTTGTACAGTTTCAGTCTGAAGATGTTGTCGCATCGAGAAATCGGAGCGTACGAATGTTCTGACCGGTTGTCTTCAGCAAGTCTCTATGCCAAGTCCAGGAGTATCGTTTGGGCGAGTCTTGGTCTTGCTGCAACGCGTAATCGAGTTCTCAAACCTGTGCGGGAAATTGAGTATTTGGCGGAAAAGGAGCCAAACAGTACCGACATTTTGAAGACAAACATGTTGGATACATATTATCCAAATCGAAGCAGTCACCTAGAGAATGTTTGTCTGTATGAGGTTCTGCAAAATTACATGTTCAAGAGGAACATCAAAGAAGATACTGAGAAAGGAGTGTATGCTGTAATAGGAAGTGAGGGATGTCTGGTCAAGCAAAGAAAATGCCACTTGATAAACCATCGAAAATTGAGTGGCGAATCTCCTGAAAAAAAGGAGTTTTTCTATTTAGCACTTTTGCAACTTTTCAAGCCTTGGCGTGCAGAAGAGGAACTGCTTGGAGATTTCCTCTGTTACGAAGACTCTTTCAATGCCGCCAAGGAGACCATAGAATGTCCTGCTTTTCCCAAATATGTAGAAATGTTGAATGCGGAAATTGAGCAGGAAGCAACGATTGCAGCCGAGATTGCCAGAGACAGTTCTCAGGACAGTCAGAGTTCTGCTTCATTGAGTCAGGATCCACTAGGAGGACCTCTTATTGAAAATGAAGCTGCCACTGCTATGAATGAGGTGGAAAGAGCCATGGCACATGCTCAAGAGGATGCGGTTAACTTAGAAGAGTTGGAAAGGCAACTCAACGTTGAGCAGAGGAAAATATATGACGAAGTTACCATGCAAATTGATCATGGATTAAGTCATGATAAGAAAGAGTGCTCATGTACGTCGTTGAAGCCTGTCCGACTGTACGTTAGTGGAGAAGCGGGAACTGGAAAAAGTTTCCTCATTAAAGCAATTTCATGCTATTTGCAGGAAAGGACAGAGTCATCACTGTCTTGTGTTGTCACTGCTCCAACTGGACTGGCAGCACATAATATTAAAGGGATTACTTTACATCGTTTACTGATGCTGCCAGTGGAGCATGACAACAAATTAGAATATCACAAGCTATCTGGAGATGCTTGTTTTGAAGTTTCAAGAATCTTGAGGAAAATGAAACTTCTTATCATTGACGAAGTAAGCATGGTTTCCAATGTCATGCTTGCCTTTGTGCATTTGAGGATGCAAGAAGTTCTCAAAACAGAGTATGATGTGTTATTCGGTGGCAAACACATCATTGTTTTTGGAGATCTTCTGCAGCTGACACCAGTGAAAGGGCAACCTGTGTTCAAAATGCTCACGCATGAAGATACCAGGAAGTGCCTAGGCAGCATTGGCAACGTCAATATATGGTTAAACTTCAATTATGCTGAACTGCATGAAAATATGCGTCAGGCAAAGGATGAAGTTTACAAGACTATTCTACAAGATGTTAGAATTGGAAAAGTGACCGAGCATGGGAAAGAAGCTTTACATGCACGATTACTGACAAATTTATATCCAGAACAAGATGTTGTGCCTGAGAATATTTTTCAGAAAATTACTGATAAGAAATCTGGAATATGTTTGATGCCAACTCTTGCAGAATGTGCAAAATTTAACAACAAAATGGTGCATTTAGAAAAGCAAGAGATTGTGAAAGTGGAAGCTATTGATAGAGTAGAGCATATGGGATCAACAATTATTTTGTCTGAGAATCTGAAAACAAAATTGGATTCATTAGAGAAGAGTATATCTAAAACTGCAGGTTTTGAAAAGACTCTGAATGTGTGCTTGAACTGCCGTATAATTTTAAGAAGGAATTTACATGTTGAAAGAGGTCTGGTAAATGGATCAATGGGTAATGTTGTTGATTTTGTGAAATACAGAAATAGAGATGGAATTGAATTTTTAAAAATTAAATTTGATGGCATTGAGGAAGTACAGCTAATTGCTCGTTGTTCTGCTAGATTTTTGCTTGTAAAAGACTTATATGTTCGCCGTAAGCAGTTCCCTGTTTGCTTGGCATATGCGGTGACAATTCATAAATCGCAAGGTTTAAGTGTAGACACTGCATTGGTGAATATTGGCAGTTCTGTGTTCAAGGAGGGTATGGCATATGTGGCATTGTCACGAGTTAGAACTTTATCGGGATTGTACTTGATTGACTGTGATGTCAGAAACATTTGTGCAGATCTAGATTGTGTTAAGGAATACAATAGGTTAAGAAGAGAGTATGCGCCACATTTGCCTCAGTTTCCTTTGTTTGAGAAACGTCTGGTAGGCCGGAAACGAAGAAATGAGAACAATACTGGAGAGGTTGTAGCAAAAAGACAAAAAGTGAATGAACCTAAAATTACAAGCAGAAACAAAGAGGATTCTGTTGAAGATGTTGTTGGTTTTCAGTTTGAAAACAGTTCTGGTGTCAACTGCTATGCTAATGTAGTAATTAATGTTTTGTTTTCTCTAAAAAATGTAAAAGAAGAGATTGTGGTCAATTCTGATCAAAGATTTTGCAGTTTGTTAAATTCTGTGTTATAGAAATGTACCACTGATAGAAGAAACATAGAAAGTGTGTCTGAAATTAGAAATCTGTTAGATAGATGTTCAGGCCAAACACAATTCTCTCAAAATATTCAGCAAGATTGTCAGGAGTTTTTAATGTATATGCTTCATGTATTACATGCTGAAGGTGTAGATGTAGATCAGCTGTTTGGGCTTTCTTATCAATGGCAACATGACTGCGAGAACTGTATGGTATCAAGTACTACTAGTGTAGACTCAGAAAGATTTGTATATTTAACTTTGCCAGACAGTAAATCAGTCTCCTTTAATAAGCTAGTAAAAGGAGCTAATCACAACATGGAGTGTAGCCAATGTAAATCTGAAATGATGTCCACATTATTTATACGAACATATGGCCAGTACATCATTTTAATGTTCCAACGATGTAGGCCTGATGGAACAAAATTGACAACTTTAATAAAAAATTTTGTAGCTTCGCAGTTGTCAATATCAGGAAGGACTTTTGTAACTACAGCAATTATATATCATGACGGCCCTTCAATATCATCAGGACATTACACAGCTTATTTAAAGTCTAGAAATGGCTGGTCATTCTGTAATGATTCTGTTGTAATTTTCAAAAAAAAATTGCCGTATGACCTTAAAAACTCTTACCTGGTGTTTTTAAAACCAAAATTTTAGGAAAATAATCTCGGGATATGATCTGTGGAATTTCAAGAAGTTCTAATGGCTCCTACACAATTTGGCCTTGAGGATAAGTGTAGTTCAGAGACATAACTTCTAATCATAGGATTGGACATCATGGACATGTATGTGCAGTTTAAATGAGTTCAGAAAAACTGTTTCTTTTCATAAGCTAATTAAAGCAGCCAATCAAAACATGGAGTAGAGGGAATGTAAGTCTGCAATGCTGTCTACTGTTTTACATTACTTTGTGATTAAAAGTGATGTAGAGAATTAAATAATTGTAGTACTCATAGAGGTAGTGTAAGTCTGCTTCATATTAAGCAGTATCAGTGTCATACAAAATGTAGAACATGACTGAGCAAGAAGGGGAAGATATTACTATTCCAGGATTGTGAAAATGATCTTCAACATTTTAATTCTGAAAGTTGCGGGAATACCAAATGATGGGATTGGCTAACAAGAAATCCAAGAGTTATACATGGCTCTGACAAAATTTGGCCTTGTGGAATCTTGTGGTAGAGAGCAAGAAGTCATTTATTGTATGTAACATGTTTTTAAAAACGATGGAGATTTTCTTTCAGAAACTGGTGGGCTGAAAGTAATAACAGCACAAAAGAGTATAAGCTATTCATAGGACATCCTTGGACGTCATGGAAAGTAAGTTAACTTTAAGGAGTTCTGATTTTTGATTTCTGATCTTGTATGGGTTTTTTAAACACAATCATTTTGATTGTGTTTTTTTTTCCCCGCTGTTACATGATGAATACCTTCAAGTCACTGTTTTTAGTGAATTTTGATACATTCTGAGAACAGCAAAAATAAACCATTTAACATGTATAATTAATTCTGTAATGTTTCCATTTATGATGTATATGTAGAACTGTGTAGAAGGCATGGAGAAGGTGAGGCTTCTGTAAGTGTCAAAGTTGTTGCATGCAGTGCTGCACTTCTGCGTATTCTTTGATATGCTAGACTACATCTGCACAATGAGATACCTAAGCAAAGGAAACAGAAGTGATGTGATTGTGAAATGAGCAAAATAAATTGCATGTATTTCAATTACATCACCTGTGTTTCCTATCATTACGAATCACATTGTGCAGATCAAGTTTAGGTCTGTCCAGGGAAACATAGGAGGTTTGGACTTTGTTGAACATTGCAGTGGACATGACTCACTTCATTGGTAGACCTTCACATGTATTATGTCTTCTATTCTCTTCAACAACTCGAAATTTCATCTGCAACCCTGAGTAGGCCTCACCTGAAACAAAACTCTGGATAGTAGACATCTTATTGGCATCCTTTTAAATTTTAAATTTTAGTGTCTTGCGACACTTTTCTGAGACAACAGCAATGCAAAAGATGCACCATGTTTTAAGATAGGTCTCACTTCATCTCCATCAAGATAGTGTTACTTTAAAATGTATATCTTTAGGACTGTGTAGCTTCTGTAAGTGTCAAAGTTATTGAAAAACTGTTTGTCCTTCAATCTTTGCCCTTGTCTTTTGTAATTTTTCAATACATGTTTTTATATTTTTCAAATGTTTGTTCTCTCTTTCACAGATTGAAAGTATAAAAATAAAAAGTGAGGAATTTAACGACAATTATAAGGTAAGTATTTTGTACTCTTTTCGTTACATTTCTATCACATTGAACTACTATTAGTTCCACTGCTTCATTTCTTTAATCCTCAGTTTCCTGCCTTTGCTACTTCCCTCATTCCTTTCTCTATTACCTACTTACTCAACTCCTTCCACTTTTTTTCTCAGTCCCTCTCTTCTCATAGTTCCTCACTCTTGTTCACTCACTCCGTCTCTATTACTCTTAGTGTCTTAGACTGATCACTGTATCACTATTTGTTCATAATGCTTTCTCTGTGTAGTTGAAGCACACTAAGGGGCATATTATGAATGCAGCCAATAAAATTATTGCTCTTTTTATTGGCAGAAAACTGGTGCAAAAGCGGCTTTAGCGGCAGTTTTCTGCCGCAAAAGCAGCTTTAGCGACACATTTCTGCCTATAAAAGCTGCAAAACTTTTATTGCCTATGTTGATAATATGCCCCTATGTTATTTACATTAGGGCTATATTGTCCAGTATAACAATCAAAATTGCTCTCCAAAGACACCAGGCAAAGCAGACGCTCCCTCAAACAGATCACCAAGCGCAATTTACCCTACTTACAATCTAGCCTGTTCTCTGTCGAGACTTTAGCAATCTTTAGAGCACAAGATAAGATTTTTTTACATGGAAGAGCCATACGTATTGCAATTCTACTTAAGAAACAAGCATTGGCATAGACAATAGGTCTTGCCTTTGGGACCTTATACGTGTTTAGCCATGCAACAGTTGATGTTGCTGCACCAAGGATATTATGCTGCATAACTAAAGACTTAGAAGGTCCAAAAGTCGATACCTATTGGCTATGCCAATGCTTGTTTTTCTTTCACTTCGTTATCTATTTTGTTTTTCACAATTATACCATCTTCTGTCTGTTCTTTGGTAAATAGATCTATTAAATAGTATCTCTTCTTTACTCCCTATAGCTGTCTTTCTTGAAACATCACTCTCTGTTTACTTTCCTTATACTTACTCTTTTTTTTTAAAAAGTTTTTTTTTTGGTTAGCTCCCGGTACGCGTACCGGGAAGCTAAACCGGAAGCGAACCAAAAGAAATAGAGCTTGCCAGAGTGCTAAACATTCTAGCAATTTTTTTGGAAAGGGAAGGTAGTTCTGAAAAGAACTTTTTTTTTAATATTTTTGTTGTTTTATATTTTTTTTGTATTTTTTGAACATTTTTTGTTTTTTTTTGTATTTTTTGAACGATTTTATATTTTTTTTGGGTTTTTTTGGGGGGGGGGAACAACAAAAAACAGGCGTTGAAAAGGGCTCAACAGGAGCAAAAAAAAATTACTGGGGGCGGTTAGGGCAATTATGATTGTCATAAGCCAGGTTGATGGCATTAATACTCATGTTACCACATGATATCAACGCACCACAGTGCATACAAGTATGTTTCATGTGCCCAAAATTCTCTTGGATGTTTGGCACAGTTTCCCGTGCCTCTGCTGGTGTCAATGATATTGACGATGTTGACCTGGCCACAGGAGTTGCTGTTGGGTTTTGTTCCATATCCCGTATTTCCGCCCGGCTGTAATTAAGTGGATGCTTCCTGGTCATGTGCCGATGCATGGTATAGTTCCCATAGCTATACTTTTTATCAGTCCCTCTTGATAATTTCTCTTTGCAGATGAGGCAGGTCACATACCTCGCATTCACTTTCTTTTGCCCTGGAGGGATTGAATAAAACTGCCAGATGAAACTGGCTTTCCTATGGGAAACCCGGGGCACCTCTTCCAAGAACTGTGGTTCTTCTCTCTCCTCTTCCTCTAGGTCTTCCTCTTCCTCCTCTGTGTTGGTGATCACCTGGGGAGGTGGTCCTCTCTTCCCATGAGGAGGTGGAGGTGGTGGTGGGGGTGCACCAGCTGAAGCAAGTACTGAAGTCATTTCTCAAGTATTAATAAAGGTCTTCCTCTCACAATGATGAAAGTCAGAGTGAGGAAAGAAGGAGGGGTTTTCATCATTTGGAAAAAACAATACTTCTCAACCAATGAAAAGTGTTATTTTTAGGTCACCTGACCTAGCCTTCCATAATTATGAAACTAAAAGTGAAATGAACCAATGAAAAGCTTTATTAACAAGTCACATGACTCTAACTTTCATGTTACGCGCTGCGGAACGCTCCCCGGTTAGCTTCCGGTTCGCTGCGCTTCGTGCCTCGGTCCACGCCCGGGGACACTTCCGGGTGCGCTAACGCAGTACGTCACAAGACGCATTTCGCGGCAACACGATACGTCGCGCTTTCGCGCCGCGGATCGCTTCCGGGGAGTTGCGTTTCGCGCCTCGGTCCGCGCCCCGGGGCACTTCCGGGTGCGCTAACGCCGTACGTCATAAGACGCATTACGCGGCAACGCGATACCGTAACTATGTTGATTTGTTACCGGTTCGCGGACCGGATCGCGGAATCGAATTGAGCTAACGGGAAGCTTCCCGGTTCGCGGACCGGGAGCGAAACAAAAAAAATATTTAAAAAAAATTATTAATAAACATATAAAATATATTTTTGGATTTAAAGAAGAATACATTTTACAGCTATAGATATTAGTTTTTAAAAAACCAATGAAATTCACTGAAAAAACCATAGGTTATAGACCATATATAGTTAGGAATTAGCATTTACAAAACCTTGAAAATTCACTGAAAAAACCATAGGTTATAGACCATATATAGTTAGGAATTAGCATTTAAAAAACCTTATTTTACTCACACAAAACCATTGAAATTCCATATATAGTTAGTTGCACTAACTATATATCGCGCACCTGCAATCCACTGCTGATGATGTCACATATTACATCATTCATGACATGGTCAGTGACATCACTGATGACATCACTGATGACATCTCAAATGACATCACTGATGACATCACTGATGACATCTCATTTGACATCAATGACCACATCACTGATGATATCATTCATGTGACAATACAATGCATCTCCTCACATTTTAATATAACCTCTGTTTCACCCAGTGTTAAATACAGAATATAATTTTTGAAACCATTGACACACCAATACTAGTTACTACATACGCACTCACTGATTCCTACGTCTACACACACCTTCACTCATTCACCCATACTATCATTCATACATACAATCACTCATCTTTACAACACTATCATATGCACTCATACACCTATACAGACACTCACAGTCTGCCACTCATCCATGGAGTTACTCACACACCTAGTCAGTCCTGTAAAGAATCAATGACACTTCCATTTTCTTGTCTATACAGTTAAACATAGAGCACCTTACATTTTCAAACATATACTAACACATACTTACCTTGTTATACAATCATTGATACAAGTACACATTGATCTGCACAGAGTCACACACCTCCCAGCCAGCCACACACACACTCAGTCTCCCATACAAATACTTGGACAATCAATCAGTAACCCATATAGTTAATTATATAGCTACTGATCAAAACATGCAGCAGTTTACAGAACAACAGACATAATGATGCACAAATTAAGACACTTTAGTCACTAACCCATGCACTCAGTGAGACACATTTAATCACTCACTCATGCATTCAGTCATGCACCTACTAAATCCTTTGTCCAGACACTTATACTTCCACTCATTCTTCAATATGTAAGACACATTTTAACTTTACAGAAACATACAGTCACTGGATGTTGTCATCAGTGATGTCATCAGTGATGTCATTTGAGATGTCATCAGTGATGTCATCAGTGATGTCATTTGAGATGTCATCAGTGATGTCATCAGTGATGTCACTGACCATGTCATGAATGATGTAATATGTGACATCATCAGCAGTGGATTGCAGGTGCGCGATATATAGTTAGTGCAACTAACTATATATGGAATTTCAATGGTTTTGTGTGAGTAAAATAAGGTTTTTTAAATGCTAATTCCTAACTATATATGGTCTATAACCTATGGTTTTTTCAGTGAATTTTCAAGGTTTTGTAAATGCTAATTCCTAACTATATATGGTCTATAACCTATGGTTTTTTCAGTGAATATATATATATTCACTGAAAAAACCATAGGTTATAGACCATATATAGTTAGGAATTAGCATTTACAAAACCTTGAAAATTCACTGAAAAAACCATAGGTTATAGACCATATATAGTTAGGAATTAGCATTTAAAAAACCTTATTTTACTCACACAAAACCATTGAAATTCCATATATAGTTAGTTGCACTAACTATATATCGCGCACCTGCAATCCACTGCTGATGATGTCACATATTACATCATTCATGACATGGTCAGTGACATCACTGATGACATCACTGATGACATCTCAAATGACATCACTGATGACATCACTGATGACATCTCATTTGACATCAATGACCACATCACTGATGATATCATTCATGTGACAATACAATGCATCTCCTCACATTTTAATATAACCTCTGTTTCACCCAGTGTTAAATACAGAATATAATTTTTGAAACCATTGACACACCAATACTAGTTACTACATACGCACTCACTGATTCCTACGTCTACACACACCTTCACTCATTCACCCATACTATCATTCATACATACAATCACTCATCTTTACAACACTATCATATGCACTCATACACCTATACAGACACTCACAGTCTGCCACTCATCCATGGAGTTACTCACACACCTAGTCAGTCCTGTAAAGAATCAATGACACTTCCATTTTCTTGTCTATACAGTTAAACATAGAGCACCTTACATTTTCAAACATATACTAACACATACTTACCTTGTTATACAATCATTGATACAAGTACACATTGATCTGCACAGAGTCACACACCTCCCAGCCAGCCACACACACACTCAGTCTCCCATACAAATACTTGGACAATCAATCAGTAACCCATATAGTTAATCATATAGCTACTGATCAAAACATGCAGCAGTTTACAGAACAACAGACATAATGATGCACAAATTAAGACACTTTAGTCACTAACCCATGCACTCAGTGAGACACATTTAATCACTCACTCATGCATTCAGTCATGCACCTACTAAATCCTTTGTCCAGACACTTATACTTCCACTCATTCTTCAATATGTAAGACACATTTTAACTTTACAGAAACATACAGTCACTGGATGTTGTCATCAGTGATGTCATCAGTGATGTCATTTGAGATGTCATCAGTGATGTCATCAGTGATGTCACTGACCATGTCATGAATGATGTAATATGTGACATCATCAGCAGTGGATTGCAGGTGCGCGATATATAGTTAGTGCAACTAACTATATATGGAATTTCAATGGTTTTGTGTGAGTAAAATAAGGTTTTTTAAATGCTAATTCCTAACTATATATGGTCTATAACCTATGGTTTTTTCAGTGAATTTTCAAGGTTTTGTAAATGCTAATTCCTAACTATATATGGTCTATAACCTATGGTTTTTTCAGTGAATTTCAATGGTTTTTTAATAGCAAATATCATAAGCTGTCGAATGTCAAGTACGTGGTAAGTGAAAACATTTTCGTGTTTATGCACACTGATCTGCTTTGAATGGTGCCCCCCCCCCTCATTTCTATTAGGAGTACTCTCTCTTTGCAGATAGTGAAAGGTAGTTAACGCAGGTCTTTGCCCCCATTGTAATCCGTCGTGCCTGCTTCTCTCTCCATTTGATTCATTGTTATCCAAGTATTTACTGTTTTAGAATTAGTTCTCTTTGGTTCATTCTCTATTTACAAACAAACACAGAGTCGCAATACTCTGTTTAGTCTTTGCAGATAACGAAAAATCGTGTAAAAAAAAAGAAAAGGAATCGAGCAAAATCAGTAGGCCACTAATGGGATCTCTTTTTGACCTCGCAAAAATAGAAACATTAGGAACAACCCCTCATGACAAATACAAAACTAGTGAGATGAACTGAACTCCACACAATGATGGCTGCAAAACAGCTCGGCTCCGCCACCCACCCCGCCCAAAATAACGATAAAGAACGGCTGCCATGATTGGTTGCGGAATGACCACGACGGAGCTACGAAATGGTGCTGCTCTCATGCTAACCCCAGCTTCAGTCTGAAACATCCAGAAACACTGTAGACTACCAATTCGATCAGTTCCGGTAGCGCCCCAATGTAACCCGGTAGAGAAGAACTAGCCCTCCCCTCTTTGACTGATGGTTCTTGTTGCCTGTCCCTTCTGTTGTCATTTAACAGAACTATTTAGCCTGCTGAAAGGGGTTGTGTTCCGACCGCTGGTTGGTGGAGACATTTTCACTATATTCTGTACCTGCGTTGTCGCGTAATGCGTCATATGACGCGCCGCGTTAGCGCATCCGGAAGTCATCCGGGGCGCGCAGCGCGTAACGTAAGCATAACAAGTCATGTGACTTGTTAATAAAACTTTTCATTGGTTCATTTTACTTTTCTTATTGTAATGATGAAAGGCTTGATCATATGACCTAAAAATTACGCTTTTCATTACTTCCGAACATTATTTTTTCTTAAATATATGTTATAATGTTCCAGGCTAATGTACTTTCCCGGAAATTTTACAACTGTCCTGCAAGTAAAATATATTCTTTTTTCGAGAAAAAGAGCGTTTCTTCGTCCCATGACGGAGCCGTTGAGCAAAAGAGGGTCGACCTGCTGTCTTAGTCGCCGATACGCCTGAATATGAGATTCTTATCGATCACTTTATGTTGCAGGAATAGAAAACACAACAGCCCTTGACCATTTATCTTTACTGCGTTCCTTCGTATTATACCTTTTACCCTTCATGTAATTGGTCTGCTTTATTTCACTTGCCTTTTAATGATTCTAAAACAGTGACTATTATTAAAAACTTTACCAATGTATATACTACTACCATGTTTTCTTTTAAAAACCTTTATTGTGAAAATTTCATTATACAAATACGAGCCTATAACCACGTGGGCCGGCCACGGAGCAAACTGTAATCGTATATGATGAATAGACATTTACACTGTAGAGGAACGTAACGGGCGGGCCATTAGGTTGCAAGAACTAAGGTGTCTAACAGTTACGGAATCGGTGGACGTACATTTTATAATTAAAATACGACAGGGCCAGTTACAATAAAATTATCTAGATATACATTTGCGGGCAAGTACCATGGGTGACGTTAATTCGAACTTTCAACAGTACAGTAATCAATAACACATCAGAACTTAATATCAATAGGGATGTCGAAATATTCAATCAATTCTCGTCCCCGCCCGCCATGTGCTTCAAAACTGCATACGTATCTCGTGATTTCAAGGTTCTGCAACCAGTACACAACAAGGAGTTACGAGTCCCATTTATTCTGGCGCCATTTTGGGCGAGGACGGGCAGGTCCAGGATATAGTCAAAATGTCTCTACCAACCATCGACTATGATGATGTTCATATGCTGTATTTATTAGAGTAACACTCAGATGTCCACATGAAATAAATTTGCCACAATCTAAACATGTCATTTTAATCTTTCCAAAGTTCTTCTAAATATTTGGGACCGTTTCCCTTGCCTCTGAAGCTCTCAGTGCCACTTCTTTGATGAATGTACTAGCAGGTCAGGGGTTCTCCTCCAAATCTCTCTTTTATGCAGCACTATAATTAATTGTTGCCACCTCTCCATATGACGATGCATGGTATAGTTACCACAACTATATTTTTTTTCGGTTCCTCTAGAGAGTTCATCGTGGCAGATGAAGCGTGTAACGTACCGGGCATTTACCTTTTTTTGCATGTACAGGAAAGGAAAAAAAAATCGAGCGTCCGAGTTCTAAGGTGTCCCAGGGCCATTTTAGTGGACCAGGCCCAAATCCAAAGAACAGGCCGCCATTTTGAGAGTCCTGTTGCAGCCGCCTGTCGCTGTAGCATCAAGAGCAGCCGAAACTCAGCTGAATGGCAACTGAAACGGTAAAGGGGCGCCCCACTACAGCAGACGAGCCAGGCCCAAATCCAAAGAACTGCTATCTCACAGGCTAATGGGGCGACCCACGCCGAGTTTCAGCATTGTAGGATGACCACACAAGTACAGCAACTTGCTAGACATCACCTCGGTGCCATCCGGATCTCGGCGCCCCACTGCAGATGAAGTGCCTCTCAACTATGAAACCACCACGGTGACATCCGGATCTTGGCGCGTTGTGCTGCCTTCGGCCTATTCGCACATCGGTCCGCTACTGACGCCATCTCACAGGCTAATGGGGTGACCCACGCCGAGTTTCAGCATTGTAGGATGAACACAGCAACTTGCTAGACATCACCTCAGTGCCATCCGAATCTTGGCATCTCAACGCCTAGTGGTATCTTCCATACAAAAAATATTGTTACGCTGCCTTTGGCCCCATTCGCACACCAGTCCGCAACTTAGACATCACCTCGGTGCCATCCGGATCTTGGCATCTCAGCGCCTTGTGGTGTCAGTCAGAAAATATTGTTGTGCTGCCTTCGGCCTATTCGCAAATCCAAAGAACTGCTATCTCACAGGCTAATGGGGCGACCCACGCCGAGTTTCAGCATTGTAGGATGACCACACAAGTACAGCAACTTGCTAGACATCACCTCGGTGCCATCCGGATCTCGGCGCCCCACTGCAGATGAAGTGCCTCTCAACTATGAAACCACCACGGTGACATCCGGATCTTGGCGCGTTGTGCTGCCTTCGGCCTATTCGCACATCGGTCCGCTACTGACGCCATCTCACAGGCTAATGGGGTGACCCACGCCGAGTTTCAGCATTGTAGGATGACCACACCAACTTGCTAGACATCACCTCAGTGCCATCCGAATCTTGGCATCTCAACGCCTAGTGGTATCTTCCATACAAAAAATATTGTTACGCTGCCTTTGGCCCCATTCGCACACCAGTCCGCAACTTAGACATCACCTCGGTGCCATCCGGATCTTGGCATCTCAGCGCCTTGTGGTGTCAGTCAGAAAATATTGTTGTGCTGCCTTCGGCCTATTCGCACATCGGTCCGCTACTGACGCCATCTCACAGGCCAACGGGGCGCCCCACGCCGACTTTCAGCATTGTAGGATGGCCACACCAGTACCACAACTTGCAAGACACCACCTCGGTGCCATCCGGATCTTGGCATCTCAGCGCCTTGTGGTCTCTTCTACACCGGAAATATAGTAGAAAATATTGTTGCGCTGCCTTTGGCCCCATTCACACATCAGTCCGCTACTGACACCATCTCACAGGCCAACGGGGCGCCCCACGCCGACTTTCAACATTGTAGGATGGCCACAGAAGTGCGACAACTTACTAGACACCACCTCGGTGCCATCCGGATCTTGGCGCGTTGTGCTGCCTTCGGCCTATTCGCACATCGGTCCGCTACTGACGCAAACTCACAGGCCAACGGGGCGCCCCACGCCGACTTTCAGCATTGTAGGATGGCCACACCAGTGCGGCAACTTCCTACACACCACCTCGGTGCCATCCGGATCTTCGCGCGTAGTGAAGCTGCAGCAGCTGCAAATAAGCTTCAGACAGTGTTACAACCGCTGCTCAGAACTCTCAACTATGACACCACCTCGATGCCATCCGGATCTTGGCGCGTTGTGTTGCCTTCGGCCTATTCGCACATCGGTCCGCTACTGACACCGCCTCACGTGCCAACGTATTTTCTCCACATTTTATACCCTATGCCGCATAACAGGTCATGTGACTTCTTTATAAAACTTTTCATTGGTTCATTTTACTTTTGGTTTCCTAATGATGGAAGGCTTGATCATATGACCTAAAAACAACACTTTTCATTGGATGAAAACTTTTTTTTCCCCCCAAACGATGAAAGCCCCACCTTGTTTCTGGATGTTTCAGACTGAAGCTGGCGTCACCATGAGAGCACCACCATCTCGTAGCTCCGTCGTGGTCATTCCGCGAGCAATCATGGCAGCCGCTCCCCACCAGAAGCCTGCAGGAGTCGGGGCCCCCAAAACTTTTGATGAATTCTCAAGGCGGAGGGGACGCTTTCGAGAATGGGGTCCAAGACCTAGCAGACAAGCGTCCGATTTCCAAGGTGTCCCAGGGCCATTTCAGTGGACCAGGCCCAAAAAGGAAACAGCCTGCCGCCATTTTGAGAGTCCTGTGGCAGCCGCCTATCGCTGCACCGCAAGAGTGGGCGCAACTCAGCTGAATGGCGGATTTTGACACAGTGGACCAAAAGCGGACGGAATGGCAACTGAAACGGTAAAGGGGCGCCCCACTACAACAGATGACACTCCACCTGGAGAGGCCCGTTCACGCCGCCTCCCCCGGGGCGCCCCACGCCGTTATTCGGAGCAGCATTGTAGGATACCAAAACCAGTGCGGCAACTTACTGGACATCACCTTGGTGCCATCGTTCTGCTGCCTTGGAACTATTCGCACAACAGTTTGCTACTGATGACCCACCCCCCGCGACGCCCCACGCCGTTATTTGCTGGGTGGCAACTTACTAGACATCACTTTTGTGTCATCTAGATTTCGGCGCGTTCTGCTGCCTTAGAACTATTCGCACAACAGTTTGCTACTGATCACCCACCCCCCGCGACGCCCCACGCCGGAAATCTGGACGTTGTGCTGCGTTGGGACTATTCGCACAGCCGACCGCTACTTCGTTGTTTTTCTCTAAAAATGTTTATATGTTATTACTATTTTTGTTTTCTTGTATATATTTATAAATTATTAAAGTTTTATAATCTTACTACTTTGTCGGAGTGCTATATATTTTTAATGTGACACATAATTGTAAAAACTTTGATGTACAAAGAGTCATCCCTGGAATCTTCCGCTTCACGCTCGGTCCCCTCCCCAATCACAATACAGGATGGTTTTCAGATAATAGCAACGCTTCTGCTGTGACGGATCTCATCGAGTGTGGGCCTTGATCTACTATAACTCCTTTGAAGACGGGTGATTCTTTACAGCTGTGGCCATAAACTACATCTGCAGGGCTAGCTGATAGCCTAGGACCGGCCTGGACAATCGGACACAGAGGAAAAGGAGTGTCAGAGGGTGCGGTAGTGAATAGGGCGAAAGGGAGGTGTCGGGCGGGCACAGGGTGTGATTCTCAGGGAAGAACAGCGCAGATGGGGGGAGGTTTATTACCCATGCATAAAACAGAGAGCGGGGGTGACCACTGCCTGGGGGAGATGCTTGCGAGGGTGGGGAGCCATGGTAAGGATCGACAGCGTTCACAGAGTGGATCTGGTCAAGGCATCTAAAATGGCTGCCGTGCACGACAAAAGTGTGGCATTTGAAAAAAGACAAGATGGCGCACACAATGTTTTTCAACAATTCCTGATTTCCTTCGAATCGAACGTTAACAGACGTTGGGGCATATTACCAAAGTTAAGCGATATTTATCCCTAACGATGCATTGCAAAGATTTTTTTACCGTCAGAAATTATCGCAGATAAACCTTGCTATTATCAAGGTTTATCGCAAATACGATAAAAAACGAGCGCAATGCATTAATGTCGCTGAAAACTCCGCGATATTCATGCATTACCGAGCTAATGCTCTTAGCCATGTTATCCACCTCCCATTGGATAACATGGCTAAGAACTGCTCAGGGCAGCTGTTACTTTTTGGAGATATTCGCGCTTATCTCGAATATTTCCAAAAGTTGATAATAGGAGATAGCGATGTTAGCGACTGTTTCCAGTCGCTAACATCTTGGCATGCCCACTTTGCATGTCATTAGTGATAAATATCACTCACATGCAAAGTGGGACCCAAGATGGTCGCTATCTCCTACTAGCCGTCGCTAACTGGTGTTAGCAACAGCTAGGTAATACACATATAATTTTATCTCCGCGAAGCGGAGCGCTGTTACAGATATATATCTTGTTTTTGAACGTTAATTTCTCAAAATGCACTGAAGCACATATATTGAGACATAGCAAAGGCACATCGGGCTACCAGTCCCTAATATTTTACCAAGTTTCGTGCAAATCCATTCAGCCGTTCGATTATTATTATTATTATTTTTTTTTGCCCCGCGGGGCCCTTTTAAAACCTCCACATCAAACCTAGGGGGTCAGCGAGGATCTACTATGCCCCCTTATGGTCATCAGCCGTTCGATTATTATTATTATTTTTTTTTTTGCCCCACGGGGCCCTTTTAAAACCTCCACATCAAACCTAGGGGGTCAGCGAGGATCTACTATGCCCCCTTATGGTCATTTGCCCCTTCGCTTTGGCCTCCTCTTGTCTCTCGATCCTACCGAGAGACAAGATGGCGGCCGCTACGTACTGTTTGGAATGTTTACAGACACCGGAGAGCCAATCAGCTTCGCTTCGCAAAGCTCCGTAACGCGAAAAGTACGCGAAGCGGTGCGCTGTTACAGATATATATCTTTTTTTGAACGTTAATTTCTCAAAATCCACTGAAGCACATATATTGAGACCTAGCAAAGGCACATCGGGCTACCAGTCCCTACAATTTTGCCAAGTTTCGTGCAAATCCATTCAGCCGTTCGATTATTATTATTATTATTTTTTTTTGCCCCGCGGGGCCCTTTTAAAACCTCCACATCAAACCTAGGGGGTCAGCGAGGATCTACTATGCCCCCTTATAGTTATTTCCCCCTTTGTTTTGACCTCCTCTTGTCTCTCGATCCTACCGAGAGACAAGATGGCGGCCGCTACGGACTGTTTGGAATGTTGACAGACGCCGGAGAACCAATCAGCTTCGCTTCACAAAGCTCCGTTGCGCGAAAAGTACGCGTCCTGGGACGCTGCCCGGTCCGCTGTTACAGATATATATCTTTTTTTAAACGTTAATTTCTCAAAATCCACTGGAGCACATATATTGAGACCTACAAAAGGCACATCGGGCTACCAGTCCCTACAATTTTGCCAAGTTTCGTGCAAATCCATTCAGCCGTTCGGGCTAAAAGTGAGGCCAACCGCCCTATGGAAAACTCAATGTTAAAAACACGTTTTGGGACCCCCCTTTTTTCTCGACCCCCCCTGGACGAAACCCCCCCCAATTTTCAGGGGCTGCTCAGAAACAAAATGTGCCATTTTCCTGAAAATTTCAGCCAATTCCGTCCACAAACGCCAAAGTTATTAGACATAGAATTTTCAAAAAACCCATAGAGAAAAAATCCTAACTATATATACCTACTGGCGACCGCCAGTAGGTAATATATATATATATATATATTCACTGAAAAAAACATAGGTGTCACAATCGTCATAGTTAGGAATTAGCATTTAAAAAACCAATGAAATTCCCTGAAAAAACCATAGGTTTCACAATCGTTATAGTTAGGAATTAACATTTAAAAAACCTTTGAAATTCACTGAAAAAACCATAGGTTTCAAATTTGTTATAGTTAGGAATTAGCATTTAAAAAAACTTTGAAATTCACAGAAAAAAACATAGGTTTCTCACCAGTTATAGTTAGCTAAACATTTTACTCATACAAAACCATTGAAATTCCCATGTTATAGTTAGTTGGACTCACTATAACTCACGCGCCCGCAATCCACTGCTGATGATGTCACATATTACATCATTCATGACATGGTCAGTGACATCACTGATGACATAACTGATGACATATCAAATGACATCACTGATGACATCACTGATGAAATCTCAAATGACATCACTGATGACATCACTGATGATATCATCCAGTGAATGTGTGTTCCTGTAAAGTTAAAATGTGTTTAACATATTGAAGAATGAGTGTATGTATGAGTGTCTGGGTAATCAATTTAGTAGCTGCGTGACTGACTGTATGAGTGGGAGATTAAATGTGTCTTACTGAATTCATGGGTTAGTGACTAAACTGTTTGGATTAGTAGCTATATGACTGACTATATGGGTTATTAATTGGTAACCCAAGTATTTGTATATGAGGGTGAGTCTTTGTGGAAGTGACTGGGAGGTGTGTGAGTCTGTGCATAGATGTGTGAGCAGTTGATTCACTTGGTGTATGGGTTCAAGACTGTATGTGGAAACACCTGTATAGGCGGTTTACTGTGTGCATGGGTGTGTTGGTGAGTGAATTGATATCTCAGTGCTACATGTCCAAGTAAGTACATATGTAAAACACAGTGCACGTGAGAGTTGGATTATATAAATAACTATATATGACAACCTGTGATTGCATAAGTGAATGTGTCTATCACTGTGTACTTGTATCAGTGAAGAGAGTAAGTATGTGTTAGTCTATGTTTAAATAAGTAAGGTTTTGTTTGTTTAACTGTATAAATGAGGAAATGGGAGTGTGATTGATTCTTTACATGACTGACTATGTGTGTGAGTAACTCCATGGATGAGTGGCAGTGTGTGAGTCTCTGTATAGGTGTATGAGTGCATATGATAGTGTTGTATTGATGAGTGACTGAATATTTGAGTGATTGTATGGGTGAATGAGTGGATGTGTGTGTAGACCTAGAAATCAGTGAGTGTGTATGTGGTAACTGGTATTGCTATGTCAATGGTTTCAGGAATGATAGTTTGTATCTAACACTGGGTGTATCAAAAGTTAGATTAGAGTGTGAGGAGGTGTATTGTATTATCACATGGATGATGTCATCAGTGATGTCATTTGAGATGTCATCAGTGATGTCATCAGTGATGCCACTGACCATGTCATGAATGATGTAATATGCGTGTGAGTTATAGTGAGTCCAACTAACTATAACGTGGGAATTTCAATGGTTTTGTATGAGTTAAATGTTTAGCTAACTATAACTGGTGAGAAACCTATGTTTTTTTCTGTGAATTTCAAAGGTTTTTTAAATGCTAATTCCTAACTATAACAAATGTGAAACCTATGGTTTTTTCAGTGAATTTCATTGGATTTTTAAATGCTAATTTCTAACTATTACGATTGTGAAACCTATGTTTTTTTCAGGGAATTTCAAAGGTTTTTTAAAAGGTAATTTCTTTGTATATCGAGTTTGTAACCTACGGTTTTTATTAGCTGATTTTTATAACTGTTAATTATTATTTGTTTTTTTGAAAAATAATTTTTCAATGGATTTTTCATGTTTGTTTTTTTTTTTATCATTTTGTCCTGGGGCGCTCAGGGTGCGCGCACCGGTAAGCTTACCCGTATCATTTTGTCTTGGAGCGCACAGGGTGCGCGCACCGGTCAGCTCACCCGAGAGCGCAACGAGAGCACTATTTCTGCATTCGTAAAAAAAAATATGTATGAAAACTAAATATTAATGCAAGACATTCAGTACCATACTTATAAAAGTAGTATTTTTGATTTACAGAAAGAAAATGATTTTGCATTTCCGTAAAGCTAGCAAAATGTCATTTAGGCGCGCCACGTAAGCGCCCACGGAAGCACCTACGTTCGTGCTGCGCAAGCGGCCCCGGAAGCGCTCCAGTGCGCGCAGCGTAAGCGCGTCAAGTCATGTGACCTTAAAAAAACTCTTTTCATTGGTTGTTAACAGTTTTTTTTACAAATAATGAAAAGCCCACCCATTTCCTTCACTTCTTCTTTCACTTTGGTGACAGCAAGACCTGTTCTTTTGTGTTCTACCTTTTTGGGAAAAGAATGACTGCTAGACCCACCAGTAGCAGTGAGGACTCGGATGAGTTCATTCAGGAAGAGGCTCCTCAGCCCAAGGTAAAGGAGCACTTCATATGGAAGTTTTTTACCATATCAGCAGGTAAAAAAAAGGTGAATGCTCCAAAGGTGGAGTGCAGAATTTGCCAAACTGTGCTTTCACGGGGTGACCCTACAAGGAAGTACAGTTTTGGCAATTCGACCATGATTCGGCACGTTCAGAGGAGGCACCCCCAGAACTATGCCCGGGAGAGTGTCAGGGCTCTGGCACAAAATCCCCCAAGGGATGGTGCTTCAACTTCTACTGGAGGACCAACTACATCCTCCGTGAGAGGGAGACCTGAACAGCTGATTCCTAACATTCAGCCTGTTTTTGATGGCATCAGTATAAAATGTAAGGACTGTGATGAACTACTTTGGTACGGTGAACAAAGTATCATGAACATTGTCCAAACAAGGGAAAACCACCGCTGCCATCCCCAGCCCTAATTTTTACTTTTTTTTGCTCCTGTTGAGCAGTTTGACATTCCCTGTTTTTGTTTTTGTTCACAAAGAAAACCTAAAAAGAAGAAAAAAAACAGTTCTATTTAGAACTACCCCCAATTCTCCAAAAAGAGCTGTATTCTTAACAAATTCAAAAGGAGTGAGTGAAGTGGAGTGCAGTGAGAGAGGAAAGGAAAATGAGTGAGGGAGCAAAAAAAGGGGCGAGAGGGGAAGGGAAGGGAAGTAGGGGGATCGAAAGAAGGTGAGTGTGGGAGTATGGCTGAGTTATAGGGTGTGAGCGTGACAGAAGAGAAGTGAGCGACTAAGGGGAGGGAGAGAATGAGGCTAATAGAGAGAGAATGAGGGAAGGGGAGTGTAGAACTAAGAGGACAGAGGGAGTAAGACAAGGAGTTAGTAAAGTGGAGTAAGGAGAGTAAGGGAAGGGAAAAGAGTAAAGGTGTGAAAGAAGGGAAGAGAGAGGAAGGAAAGTAAAGGAGAAAGTCTGAAAGAAGGTGAGTGTGGGAGTATGGCTGAGTTATAGGCAGTGAGCGTGATAGAAGAGGAGTGAGAGACTAAGAGGACTGAGAGAATGAGACTAACAGAGAGAGAATGAAGGAAGGGGAGTGTAGAACTAAGAGGACAGAGGGAGTAAGAGAAGGAGTTAGTGAAGTGGAGTAAGGAAAGTAAGGGAAGGGAAAAGAGTGAAGGAGCGAAAGAAGGGAAGGGACAGGAAGGAAAGTAAAGGAGAAGGTCTGAAAGAAGGTGAGTGTGGGAGTATGGCTGAGTTACAGGGAGTGAGCGTGACAGAAGAGGAGTGAGAGACTAAGGGGATGGAGAGAATGAGACTAACAGAGAGAGAATGAGGAAAGGGGAGTGTAAAACTAAGAGGACAGAGGGAGTAAGATAAGGAGTTAGTGAAGTAGAGTAAGAAGAGTAAGGGAAGGAAAAAGAGTGAAGGAACAAAACAAGGGAAGAGAGAGAAAGAAAAGTAAAGGAGAAAGTCTGAAAGAAGGTGAGTGCAGGAGTATGGCTGAGTTATATAGAGTGAGTGTGACAGAAGAGGAGTGAGAGACTAAGGGGACGGAGAGAATAGGGCTAACAGAGAGAGAATGAGGGAAGGGGAGTATAGAACTAAGAGGACACAGGGAGTAAGAGAAGGAGTTAGTAAAGTGGAGTAAGGAGAATAAAGGAAGGGAAAAGAGTGAAGGAGCAAAAGAAGGGAACAGAGAGGAAGGAAAGTAAAGGAGAAGGTCTGAAAGAAGGTGAGTGTGGGAGTATGGCTGAATAATAGGGTGTGAGCGTGACAGAAGAGGAGTGAGAGACTAAGGGGATGAACAGAATGAGGCTAATAGAGAGAGAATGAGGGAAGGGGAGTGTAGAACTAAGAGGACAGAGGGAGTAAAACAAGGAGTTAGTAAAGTGGAGTAAGAAGAGTAAAAGAAGGGAAAAGAGTGAAGGAGTGAAAGAAGGGAAGAGAGAGGAAGAAAAGTAAAGGACAAAGTCTGAAAGAAGGTGAGTGTGGGAGTATGGCTGAGTTATAGGCAGTGAGCGTGATAGAAGAGGAGTGAGAGACTAAGAGGACAGAGACAATGAGACTAACAGAGAGAGAATGAGGGAAGGGGAGTGTAGAACTAAGAGGACAGAGGGAGTAAGAGAAAGAGTTAGTGTAGTGGAGTAAGGACAGTAAGAGAAGGGAAAAGAGTGAAGGAGTGAAAGAAAGGAAGAGAGAGAAAGGAAAGTAAATGAGAAGGTCTGAAAGAAGTTGAGTGTGGGAGTATGTCTGAGTTAAAGGACATCTTTGGGCAATTGATGTCACTTTCTCCGAAAACTGCCTTGGTATTTTCTAATATATGCCAAAGCTAAAAATGGAACTGGTCCAACCAATTTTGTCCACAGATTGAGAAAGCAAGGAAACATGTAAATAAATCTGTTTCTGCTTTACTCAGAGACTATGGTATGGGTTCCATTTACCATAAAAACTTGCGTTACAACATGCAAGGCATCTATCAGAGAGATGGTGTACATTTTACAGAAGAGGGGAATATAGTTTTCCTCTTGAATATGAGACTCTGCATTGGTACCTACTTGTAGGTACAAAAACACCCACATAACACAACAGCTCTTTTCAGAGCTACCCTACTTCTAAGCACTCAAAATAATTTTTTTACTCTATTTTCTTGCACTATTTTTCCCCGTGGTGCGCTCAGGGTGCGCGTACCGGAGAGCGCACCTGGGAACGCACCAAGAGCTTACCCCGCGAAAATTAAAAAAAAAAAAAAATGTTTGCCCTTCAGTGTCCTTCTAGGCCCCCCTCAAAAAACCTAGGGGTTGTCTACCCTGCCCCCTTTTAATTATTTCCCCCTTTTTTTTCACCTCTTGTGTCTCGATTCTACCGAGACACAAGATGGCGGACTCTCCAGACTGTTTAGAATGTTGACAGACATCCGACAGCCAATCAGCTTTCCTCTCGCGCACTCCCGTAGTGCGCCGGGTCCGCTCCTCGGTACGCGTACCGGTGAGTGCTCGGAGCGCACCTATAGATATATATGTGGTTTTGAAGTTAATTTTCAAAATAACCACTTGAGCAATTTTCACCGAATATAGCAAAGGCACATCTGCGTACCAGTCCCTACAATTTTGCCAAGTTTGGCGTAATTCCGTTCAGCAGTTCGGGCTGTAGACTTGTCAGACCGTCCTTTCGAAATTAACATGGGAAAACACGTTTTGGGACCCCCCTTTTTTCTCAGCCCCCACTTCACGAATCCCCCCGAAACTTTCAGGAAAGAAGCGGAGCGGAGCTGGCCAAAATTTTGGAAAATTACACGCAAATTCCCTAACCGGCGCCAGAGTTGTTCCCAATAGAATGTTGCGGATTTCCTATGGTAGCTAGGTCCTAACTATAACTACCTACTGGCGACCGCCAGTAGGTAATATCTATATATATATATACATATATTCACTGAAAAAACCATAGGTTTAAGCCACGTTATAGTTAGGAATTAACATTTAAAAAACCTTAGAAATTCACTGAAAAAAACATAGGTTTCACACATGTTATAGTTAGCTGGACATTTCACTCATGCAAAACCATTGAAATTCCCCCGTTATAGTTAGTTCAGCTAACTATAACTCGCGCGCCCGCAACCCACTGCTGATGACGTCAGATATTACATCACTCATGATGTGGTCAGTGACATCACTCATGACATCACTGATGACATCTCAAATGACATCACTGATGACATCATCCTTGTGAAAGAGTGGCAGACCTCCTCTCACCCTAATATAACCTAGAGTGTGACACCTTATTTATCATTGAAATGTTAATTAGGTCCATTGCAATTTTCAGTCAATAATTCCCCAAGAAATTTTACATTAGTAAAAATCTGGGCCACTGACTGCTGAGTTAGGTAGCATTCTGCAAACTGAAAATATAATAACAAATGTATATGTTGAGCAAAAGTCCAACCTGAATGTTAATGTATATAAAAACAATTAATCACAAAGGGTTTGAGGTTGAAAAGCAATCATAGGTTTCAGAGCAACTGCGTTAGGACCATACGAGTGGTCAGACAAAGTCATGTGTGAATAGCAATATGCTTCCGACGGGCACTATGGGCATGGTCGGTAGGCTTTGCTAAATGTCATTACTAAAAGCCCTTTTTCCTATTTAAAGTAAGCTATTAACATGAAGTAATGTATCTTCAACAAATTAAGGTTTAAAAAACCATAATGGAAGTATCATTACCAGTATGCAAAATACACCACAATTATAGCTGTCCTGTTGCTTTTGGTTACATTGTACGACTAACTGCCATAGACGCTTCAATTGCTGTAGGAAAACTCTTTCGAGATATACGAATGGTTATGTTACATATTTCACTATGTTTAATTTCATAAAAAGGAATCGTAATGACAATTTTATAATTATGCACTATAAGAAATAAAAAGAGAGATAAATGAAGTTTTTTAGGGCAAGGTTAGCTCCAATTTAGTAAAAAGTCTTGATAGGTAAAAAAGTTGCTACTCAGTGAATCATGAACTATTATTGTCTTGGTTAAAGGTTTCAAAATCTGGAGAAAAAAAATTGAAATCAGATTTTTAGTATGTAGAGTTTACATTTTATGGTAACGAGCAGTGCTCTAGATACATTACAAAATCATTTAGAAATATTAGCATTTAAAATATTTGAAAAATATTTCTTGGCC
Organism: Lissotriton helveticus; assembly: GCF_964261635.1. Lineage (NCBI taxonomy): Eukaryota > Metazoa > Chordata > Amphibia > Caudata > Salamandridae > Lissotriton > Lissotriton helveticus. Next base: position 776,078,537 of record NC_136063.1, on the reverse strand, counting down.
AATTTAAACTATTGCAACCAGTCATTTTCCAAGAAGAACTTTCAAAATGGATTGATAAATGTTAAAAAAGTTACACTTACCAAAAGTGCCCATTGACAGTCAGTATTTGTCGTGCAAAGAACAGTGTCTATTTTGTCAAAAGGTATCTGAAGAGTTGAAAATAGCAATCATGAAAAACTGTATTATATTACATATCAAATACATACGTTTAGACTTACAACAATTCAAAAACGTGAATCTCACCACAATATATATTCAAAATCGACAAACTTCAGTTGAAAAAGAGCTTACATTTCTCATTCTTCAAAACGTTACTCAATTCTATCAAACATTAATTCAAAGAATCACTAACTTTCAATATTGCTTAGCACCAGTAACACTGAAAAGTCACATAACAGATATGAATATTTACCCGAAAAGTAGAAGAGCGATATTTGCCGAGGAAGATACAGGACGACACTGTTGCTGATATTTCTAAACACGAAGGTTAAAATTAAAGAATTTCAGTACACACATTGATGGGAAATTATTACTTAAAGATAGGTAACTGTATTAGGAATGAAAATATACATACATTTGGTCTTGACAAACATATTTTTGAGAGGAAGGCATGGATTACCTGTAAATATATATTAAAGCACATGAGCTTCTAAAGAGGAACCAACATTTACATCATACGCCATTAGCAATACTATATACAATTTACATGCAGCAGAAAGTAACCTCACCAACTATCCATTGGTCTGTTTTAAGTGACCAAAAAGACGTTCTTTTACTAGTTCCTTCTACACATCCAAAACTTTTTGCAGGGATATCGATTGACTAGATGTTGGAGATGGATGGATAACGTGCTGTAGCTGGTAGAGGTGCTGCAGATGTTTCAGGTGATGAAGATGGAACAGGTGATGAAGATGGAACGGGTGATGAAGATGCTAGAGGTACTGACGATGGTACAGGTGCTGGAGATTTATCACTCGTCATGCTTCCTGCAAATGAATTTTGAAAAGTTTTGAAAAAGTAACATTTCTTAAAGAAGACATTACTTAAACAACCTACAACAAACCATTCTCAAACACAAAAAGCTAATCAGAAATACCTTGGTACTTAGTGGCATCCATTCCAATGGAAAATGAAGATAAATGGGAAATTTTTTAAAAGAAAAGCATTATAGATGTCATAAAAAGATGTAGGATAGAGGGGAAATGGTTAGGGAACCTAAGCTGAATAAAGGGCCAGTACAACACCATAGTGCCAAGGTTACAAATCCAGCAATTGTGTAGCCAAGAGACAGGATAAAAAAAGCACTGAGGGACCAACAGAAAAGAGTAAGAAAATTAAGAAGACCCAGAGGTCATAACCATGCAGGCGTCACGGTGAGGTACTACAAACGGTTTTCTTAGATTGACATACCACCTTTGAGCACAGGAATGAGGTCCCACAAGCACACAAATAGTTATTAATTTTCATCAATTAAGACTATGCTAGTCTTAGGAGGCAAATCCTTTGTTGTCCAACTAGACCACATAAAGAAAAAACAACTATAGGTCACGTGAGGCAGCAAGAAACATTAAAAGTCAGTGGAGGATTAAAAGGGAGCAATTATGATGATTAGGAGGGAGCGCATACGTTGAAACACAAAGCACGTGGCATAGCACAAAAATGCAACACAGATATTCATGAACGCACAATTTATAAGAAAAGAGGCCTGGAAAGGCCTCGTGACGCAGAAGGTTACGATCTTTTATGCACAATCAATAAGAATAGAAGTCTGGGAAGAACACGTGAGGCAACATTAAATATTAAAAGTCACGGGAGGATTAGAAGGGAGTACATACGAGGAAGTACAAAGAACGTGGCGCAGAAAAATAAAGCAAAACAAAGGTGGAAGGGCCACGTGTCGCAGTAAAAAATAAAAACATGCACGCACAATTTATAAGAATAAAGGCCAAAGCATGTGACACACTTCAAAAATTAGGACACAGATATTCATGCACGCACAATTTATTAAAAAGAGGCCTAGGAGGGCCCTGTGACGCAGAAGGAAGTGAATATTACGATCATCCAAGTACGATCAATAAGAAGAGAGGCCTGGGAAGGCCACGTGAGGCAGTAAAACATATTAAAAGTCATGGGAGAATTAGGAGGGAGCAAATACGATGAAGCACATAGCACGTGGCGCACAAAAATAAAGCAAAACAGAGCTGGGAGGGCCACGTGACGCAGAAAAAAATACCATCAAGCACGTAAAATTTATAAGAACAGAGACGAAAGAACTTGATACACTTCAAAAATACGACACAGAAATTCATGCACGCACAATTTATTAATAAGAGGCCTAGGAGGGCCCCGTGACACAGAAGGAAAAAAAATTACAATCATCCAAGTACGATCAAAAAGAATAGAGGCCTGGGAAGTCCACATGAGGCAGTAATAAATATTAAAAATCATGGGAGAATTAGGAGGGATCAAACATGATGAAGCACAAAGCACGTGGTGCACAAAAATAAAGCAAAACAGAGCTGGGAGGGCCACGGGACGCAGAAAAAAATACCATCAAGCACGTAAAATTTATAAGAACAGAGACGAAAGCACTTGACATACTTCAAAAATACGACACAGAAATTCATGCACACACAAATTATTAAAAAGAGGCCTAGGAGGGCCCCGTGACGCAGAAGGAAATAAATATTACGATCATCCAAGTACGATCAATAAGAATAGAGGCCTGGGGAGGCCACGTGAGGCAGTAATAAATATTAAGAGTCATGGGAGAATTAGGAGGGAGCAAATACGATGAAGCACATAGCACGTGGCACGCAATAATAAAGCAAAACAGAGCTGGGAGGGCCACGTGACGCAGAAAAAATACCATCAAGCATGTAATATTTATAAGAACAGAGACGAAAGAACGTGACACACTTTAAAAATACAACACAGAAATTCATGCACGCACAATTTATTAAAAAGAGGCCTAGGAGGGCCCCGTGACGCAGAAGGAAATAAATATTACGATCATCCAAGTACGGTCAATAAGAATAGAGGGTTGGGAAGGCCACGTGAGGCAGTAATAAATATTAAAAGTCATGGGAGAATTAGGAGGGAGCCAATACGACGAAGAACAAAGCATATGGCGCACAAAAATAAAACAAAACAGAGCTGGGAGGGCCACGTGACGCAGAAAAAAATACCATCAAACACGTAAAATGTATAAGAACAGAGACAAAAGCACATGACACACTTCAAAAATACGACACAGAAATTCATGCACGCACAATTTATTAAAAAGAGGCCTAGGAGGGCCCCGTGACGCAGAAGGAAAGGAAATAAATATTACGATCATCCAAGTATGATCAATAAGAATAGAGGCCTGGGAAGGCCACTTGCAGCAGTAATATATATTAAAAGTCATGGGAGAATTAGGAGGGAGCAAATACGATGAAGCACAAAGCACGTGGCACACAATAATAAAGCAAAACAGAGCTGGGAGGGCCACGTGACGCAGAAAAAAATACCATCAAGCACGTAAAATTTATAAGAACAGAGACAAAAGCACTTTAAAAATACAACACAGAAGGTCAAAACTATACTGTTGCCAACCACGTGTCCCCAAGTGGGCAGCTTCTGGGACTTTCCACTGTAATGTAAGATATTAGTCTGGTGCTTTTCCAGTTAATAATTGCAACATAATAGAAAGGACCAGACATATTGTAAAATGTGCTATGCTGAAATTTCTGGGCCTACAAGAGCATCTTCCTGTCACATAATATTCTTGATCAAACCTTGTCTTACAAAAAGCTGTGTCTCCGAAGCAATTGGAAAAGTACAAGCATTTGTGCACTGCTTTTTATGTCAACTTAGCAGGCCCTAAAAGCTTACAGCATTTGGTATCATACAAGAAAGATGGCTTCAACATCGCTCCATCTGATACAAATCACTATCTTCTAACCCCCGCAATTCCCTGCTGACCATTGATGAACCGTATTTCAATGTCTTATGCAAATATTATTATCAGTGCAGTCACTGTTATCCCTGGGACTGGAGTCAATATTGCTCCTAACAATGATGGCTATTTCCAGTCCGCTCTTCTCGTACTTGGCATTGTTCCTTTCTTTCACTTCTTCAGTTAATGTCTTTGATAAGACCAGATCCAATCTCTTCTATTGCATAGATCACACAATCCAAATATCAAGTCGCATGTCTGCGATATCTTGTGCTGTTGTTTGATGTCAAAAAATGGGGAACGAGATGTCTTGCAAGATAAGGTCTCTTAATGTCTCTTAACCCACTCGATAGCGGAGGATTTGGCACAGTTAGTTCCAGCACACTATTTAATTGTATTCCAGGACACAATAGCCTTACATGAATTATTAGGCGTTATTCTTCTACCCTCACTTGTATAGATCTAAGCCTTTCAGACCTTGTTGCTGGCATTTGTCGTAATTGTGATCTACTTAGGTCGTTGCATGCCCTTTAAAAAGTGTTCAATTCAGTTCTTTGATGTTCCAAAGTCTTGTCTTTGATATGTAACTAGCGGTGATGCACCGCTATGTGCCTAATTGGAGCATCACTTACAAAGGTGCCCTTCTTGCCCCGATAGGGGATGGGAATGCAAGGATTGTAACTTAATAATCCACATTTGTATAGCGCACAATCACCCGTTAGGGTCTCTAGGCGCTGGGGGCCGTCTGGAAGATTAAGCAAGCTATTGCCCAGAGTCACATGGTGCTGAGCTAACCTGCCGCCGGAGCCGGGGATCGAACCCTGATCCCCAGATTCCAGCGTCAGTCGCCCTGGCCGCGGCGCCACACCTCTCCCATCTCCCCCCCTCCTAACACGAACGAGCTTTCAAATAAGGCAGATCTCATCAATGCCTGTTCTATGGTGAAACATGCCGATAACATCTTTGAGCTCATTGGGGACAACAATCTGGACATTCTGTTCGTCACGGAAACGTGGCTTCGCGATTCCTGTGTCCCAGTGGTAGAACTGGCTGTCCCACGTGGCTACCGCTTGGCTAGGGCCGATCGCTTCTTAGGTAGAGGGGGCGGCACTGCTGTAGTATTCAGGGAAGCATGGGCCTTCTCCTGTGTTAAATCTTTGAGTGTGTTGGAGATTTTAACATACACTTGGACTCCCCCGGTACCCCAGACGCACTGGCTCTTCAAGACCTTTTAGGTATAACGCACTTAACACAGTGGGTCTCCAAACCAACGCACTCCAGTGGACATGTGTTGGACCTGATATGTTCCAACTTCACACTGGCCCTTAAAGATCCCGAGCCGGTTACCTGGTCCGACCATGCTGTAATCAACTTCTCCTGGGCCGTGGCACTACCATCTCGCCACTCTTCTCCTCTGGCAGGCCCCCTAGTATGGAAAATTAACTTCCCTGGGCTGGCTGAAGCCCTCACGCACTCCCAGATGGCTCTCGCTAGGAATCTAGAGGGCCAAGTGGACCTCTTTAATGCCTGGGTCAGTCTAGGAGTAGAGGCCACTTCCAAACCTGCCTCGCAAATCCACCGACGCGTATTGCCCTTCCAACCTTGGTATACGCCAGCGCTTAAAGAGCTAAAAAGGTCATGTAAGAAATTTGAGCGGCTCTGGAGGGCTGCATACTCTCCACAAGCCAAAGCCGACCTCCGCTTAGTCCAAAGAGAATACTATACCGCAGTTAAGACTGCGAAAGGCGCTTACTTTGCGACTAGAATCTTAAAGGCGGATAATAATGATAAGGAGATCTTCGCTATAGTCCAAAATGTTCTGTCGCCTCTAGCGGAGCAAAAAAATATTCCGGTTTCCGCAGACTGGTGTGAGGAGCTCTCCTCCTTTTTCATTAACAAGATCAAGCTTATTGAAGAGGGATTAGCCTTGAGTGATGCTGCCTCACTCCCGTTGGCGGAGACGTCCGGTACTCCTTCTAGCAATTGCCTTGCCAAATTTACTATGGTTGATCAATCGGACATTCTTGCTCTGCTGAAATCTCTTAAATCGGGCTCCCCCGCGGACCCTTGCCCGGCAAGAGTTTTGGCTGGAGTAGCAGATTGTGTAGGGCCAGAAGTTACAGCTATGGTAAATTGGTCACTGCAATCTGCAGCGGTACCTAGGCAGTGGAAGCAAGCTAAACTTCTCCCTCTCCTAAAGAAGCCTTCAGCAGACCCCCTTATCGCAGCAAACTACCGCCCCATCTCTTTGCTCCCGGCATTGGCTAAAGTCTGCGAAAAGGTGGTCTTTCGGCAGTTGAACGCCTTTGTGGAGGAGTCTGGGGCACTTCACCCAGCCCAGTCGGGCTTCAGGGCCTCCTTTAGCACGGAGACAGCCTTGGTCGAGGTGGTGGAAGCCATCAGGGAGTGTACGGACAAGGGTGGCAGAGCGGCGCTAATTTTATTGGACCTCTCTGCCGCCTTTGATACGGTCCCTCATCAACTCCTCCTGGCTCGCCTCACTGATATCGGCCTCACTGGGGCTGTATGGTCATGGCTGGAGTCCTTCCTGGACTCCCGGTACCAGCAAGTCTGGATGCCCCCGCACTCCTCCTCGGCCAGGCTAGTTCAGACTGGGGTCCCACAGGGCTCAACATTGAGCCCACTTCTTTTCAACATTTATATGACCCCGCTGATATACCTGGCCGAGAAGCTGGGTGCAAAAATGATGGCCTACGCCGATGACACCCAGCTCCTGTTTACCTGGGGTGACTCACAATTAGAAACGGCTGCAGCACAAAAGTGCCTGGCGGCCGTATTTACTTGGTTGGCACAGGCCAAGCTTAAATGCAATGAGGGAAAATCGGAGATCATACTATATGGCCAATTCCCAAACCAATTTACTGAATTAGTTTGGCCTCCCGATTTCCCCGTCCCCTCTCTGAAGGGGGCCCTGCCAAGAATCTGGGCATCTGGTTCAATGAAGATTTAAGGTTCTCAGAGCAGATTAAAAGACTGACGGGTGCCTGCTTTGGGACCCTTAAATCCCTGGGCAGATTCTTCCCTCTACTGCCCCAGCCGGCCAAAGAAACGGTCGCTAGAGCCCTCATATTGTCCCGCCTAGATTACGCTAACGCTCTCTATCTGGGCTCCCCCTCCTTTTTGCTAAACAAGTTGCAGCTCATCCAAAATGCGGCCGCGAGACTTCTGCTGGGCATCCCCAGACGCATCAGCATAAGATCGCAATTGGCCACACTCCACTGGCTGCTGGTGGCCCAAAGCGTTCAATTTAAGGCTCTGGTTCTCACTCATCGAGCCCTACACGATACTGGCCCAGCTTATCTCAGAGAAAGAGTGACTTTCCACATGCCCAGTCGACACCTCAGGTCGGCTTCCCAACGCCGGCTGGTAACACCCCGCTTTAGGCGAACCAGACTGGGCGGTCAATCATTCTCAGTCAAAGAGGCTACCCTCTGGAATGCCCTTCCATTCAATCTCAGGGATACCAGAGACCTTAGCTGCTTTAAAAAGCTCCTTAAAACTCACCTCTTCAATCAAGCTTACTAAAATAAGGCTGTGTTTCTTTCCTGCGATTTCTTTGTGGTTCTGCTCCGTGCCAGGATACTCAAGAGTAGTCGTGCGTGTAATAAATACCCATATAACATAACATAACATAACTCTAACTAGTGGGCTCTGCACCTCCTAGGGATCTATTGGTGCAGACGCCAGTCAACCATTTAGAAGAAAACACTGGTGCCTTGATGATGTACTGTCAGAGGTTACTAGCACATGACAGTTGGCACTCCCTTGGAAACAGCTGGTACAGGCATCTTTGGCGTGTTGATACCCAGAGGCCTGGACCTGGACTTGTTGTGCGCAGTAGGTGACTGCCTTTGATATCTTCTGGCTTTTGTTGGAGGCCTAGCCTGCCCAGAGCAGGTATCTGCCTCTGGTTTCTTCTGTCTTCTGTTGGAGGCCTAGCCTGCCCCGAGCAGGTATCTGCCTCTTACTTCCCGTGGGTCTTGTCCTGCATGGTGGGTCGGAAGTTGTATCTTCGTAGTACTTCAGAATTCGCTGGTGGTGCAGGTGGAGCTGGTTCTCCGCTGTCTGGTCCTCCTCATTTCTTTGCGTGGGAGCTGTGGATCCAGGATATCAGCCCTTAGCACTTGACTGATGATCTGGTGTTGTCCCTTTCACCTGGGCTGGAGGCAGTGCCATCGGGTGTGGGCCTTTACCCAGATCCACTCATCAGGCTGCAGGTCATGTGGCGGGGGAGTTGCTGCTTCTGGAAGAGCCTGCAGAACCTCGCGGTGAAGATATAGTAAGGTCTCTGTTAATTCTTGCAAAAACATAAACGCAGGTCATCTGTTATTGGTAGTAGAGCCTTTGGACATATGGCCTACAATGTTCATAGGGTGGCCAAATACTGTTTCGTGGGGGTTGAGCTTTGTTACCCCATATGGTGCTCTTCTCATTGCCAGCAGGGCTAGTGGTAGTTCGTCTACCCATGAAAGTTCACTTTAAGCACAAATTTTTTCCAATCTTATTCTTCAACACCCCATTCTTCCTCTCTACCGCACCCGCTGTAATTTCTGTGTGACCCCAAGCCCCTTTCATAGTTCCGCTATCACATGGGAGACGAACACAGGGTCATTATCTGAGCTCAGGACGGATGGAATCCCAAATCGCGGAATAAGTCCTTATAGAAGGCATTTGGGCCGAGTCTCTGCATCACAGTTCTTGGTTGGATACTCTTCTGTCCTCTTGCTGAACATGAACACTATTACCAAAACATATTTGTACTTGTGAGTGGGGTCCATGTCTATGAAGTCCATCTGGAGATTTTCAAATAGTCCGTGGGGAAGTGGGATATGACCAGGTGCAGTTGGTGTGCCTTCTCCAATATTGTATTGTGCGCAAACAGTGCATTGTCTGCAAAGTCTTTCTGTTATTTGGCGGAACTTGGAGGTGTACCAATATCGGGAAAACAGTCTGATCATTCCATCTAGGCCAACATGTGAGGGACCGTGAAAAAGGCGTGTGATGGAAAGAAGCATTGCTGAAGGCAGGTATATCTTTCCATTGGGCCTTGTCCATAACCCCTCCTTGTTTACACACATCCTCCTTTGACCCATTCCTCTTTTTTATCCTCCTCTACCTTTTCTTCTGCTGTTTATTAGGTCAGAGTGTAATGAGTCACTGTTATCTTAGTGTTCTTCTCGCTGCTTGTTATTTGTACCATTTCTAACTGGCAGGCTGTCAGTGCTACTCTCTATTCTTCACCATCAATGAATGTGCTGCCCTTCCATACATACTCCTTTGATGATGTGTGTGTTGCACATTTTATTATAGCCACTTTGGATAGTCTTAGTAATGCTTGGAGGAGGTCACTTATCAACTGTGCATGTTGTTTTTGTTGGCCTAAGGATGTGAGGAATCCCCTCATGGAGAGAGACAGCATTTTAATAAACACAGAAGGTCAATGTTAATGCCAGACCTAATTAGGTGTCCAGTTATGAAATAAAGTGCGCCCACCTTCCTTCATTAAGTGCAGATATACAACTGTTGTTAATTCACAAGACTTTACAGAAGTAGGCCAAGAAATAGTCCTCCTAGAACATATTTTTGAACTGCATTTAAGCATGAGCAAATATGCAGGTGTAGTTCTGCTCATGCGAAAATCTACACCTCCACTTTTAACCAACCTTGGAAGAAGTATTATGTCTGCCACTTTCAGGAGTAAAATGCAACCTGTCTCAGCATGGGAAAATTTTTCAGAGAAGAGCTGGTGAAAACCCTTAAAACATGCAAGTTATTAGTTTTGCACATACTCCGAACGGCATTTCAGCCCTGTAACTTTTTTCTTACCATTAACTTCAGCCCCTGTATGTAGATCTGTGGAACGTGGCAGCATAAGGTAATAGTTAGTATTCAAACCCTACTATGGAAGGAGCCCTGGTATAATCAGAAATGCTATTTTAGACATCTTATATAATGATATGCTGCCATAATTTGTCGCCCCATTACATGGCACAAAAGGGACAAGAGTTTTTTTTTTACGGGACACCTATTCACAAACACCCCTCAAGACTGCACCTGTATATTGAAAGACATATTAAATGTGTGCACAATGTATCCTTGAACCATCATAATACGAAGCACAGTTATTCAATGCACACTATCCTTCTGTATTTGCATATACTCATTACTAACGATCAATTAATAAACATAATATTACTCCTCTCTATCCAATCCTTTGTAGCCCCTGGCAAATACACTGCTTTAAAAAGCATTTCAGCATATTCACCTTACAGTATAATTGGTTGTATTTCTTTGAAGAACCTAGAAATGAAAACATTAATATACATTATTTTAGATGCTGAAAACATTAATATACATTCTTTGTGGAAAGGTGTGTCTCTTAAATCACGCTGAACATTCACATAATTATCTGTAGCTAGCACACATGCAGTACTCCTTACCAAACACCACCTGTCCATGACCCATTGCTAGGTGAGAAATCAGTGAGAAACAGTAGTGGTGCAATGTGTGGGCCAAATTGTCAGAATTATAGAACATATTTGCACCAGTGGACCTTCTTACCAGATATGAGAGGGTGAAAACCTTTAGCATTACACTCTGTAGGGGAATGAAGGAAAGAACCTAAGAAGTATATTATCTTCAAAAGCAGAAGAAGAATCAAAATATTGTGCTTTTGGGGATGGCCAGTTACCTAACCTGACCAAATTGTGTGATCCTGGGCCTTTAATCCCCCCCCTTTTTATATATGCATATATACACATACACACACACATGCATATATATATATATATATATATATATATATATATATTCACTGAAAAAACCATAGGTTATAGACCATATATAGTTAGGAATTAGCATTTAAAAAACCTTATTTTACTCACACAAAACCATTGAAATTCCATATATAGTTAGTTGCACTAACTATATATTGCGCACCCGCAATCCACTGCTGATGATGTCACATATTACATCATTCATGACATGGTCAGTGACATCACTGATGACATCACTGATGACATCTCAAATGACATCACTGATGACATCACTGATGACAACATCCAGTGACTATGTTTCTGTAAAGTTAAAATATGTCTTACATATTGAAGAATGAGTGGATGTATAAGTGTCTGGACGAAGGATTTAGTAGGTGCATGACTGAATGTATGAGTGAGTGATTAAATGTGTCTCACTGAGTGCATGGGTTAGTGACTAAACTGTCTTAATTTGTGCATCATTATGTCTGTTGTTCTGTAAACTGCTGCATGTGTTGATCAGTAGCTATATGAGTAACTATATGGGTTATTGATTGATTGCCCAAGTATTTGCATGGGAGACTGAGTGTGTGTGTGGCTGGATGGGAGGTGTGTGACTCTGTACAGATCAATGTGTACTTGTATCAATGATTGTATAAGAGAGTAAGTATGTGTTAGTATATGGTTGAAAACGTAAGGTGCTCTATGTTTAACTGTATAGAGTAGAAAATGGAAGTGTGATTGATTCTTTACAGGACTGACTAGGTGTGTGAGTAACTCCATGGATGAGTGGCAGAGTGTGAGTGTCTGTATAGGTGTATGAGTGCATATGATTGTGTTGTAAACATGAGTGATTGTATGTATGAATGATTGTATGGGTGAATGAGTGAATGTGTGTGTAGACGTAGGAATCAGTGAGTACGTATGTAGTAACTAGTATTGGTGTGTCAATGGTTTCAAAAATTATACTCTGTTTTTAACACTGGGTGAAACAGAGGTTATATTAAAATGTGAGGAGATGCATTGTATTGTCACATGAATGATATCATCAGTGATGTGATCATTGATGTCAAGTGAGATGTCATCAGTGATGTCATTTGAGATGTCATCAGTGATGTCATCAGTGATGTCACTGACCATGTCATGAATGATGTAATATGTGACATCATCAGCAGTGGATTGCGGGTGCGCAATATATAGTTAGTGCAACTAACTATATATGGAATTTCAATGGTTTTGTGTGAGTAAAATAAGGTTTTTTAAATGCTAATTCCTAACTATATATGGTCTATAACCTATGGTTTTTTCAGTGAATTTTCAAGGTTTTGTAAATGCTAATTCCTAACTATATATGGTCTATAACCTATGGTTTTTTCAGTGAATTTCAATGGTTTTTTAATAGCAAATATCATAAGCTGTCGAATGTCAAGTACGTGGTAAGAATTTTTTTTTTCGTGTTTATGCACACTGATCTGCTTTGATTGCTGCCCCCCACCCCTCATTTCTATTAGGAGTACTCTCTCTTTGCAGATAGTGAAGGGTAGTTAACGCAGCCCTTTCCCCCTTTGTAATCCGTCGTGCCTGCTTCTCTCTCCATTTGATTGATTGTTCTCTTTGGTTCATTCTCTATTTACAAACAAGCACAGAGTCGCAATACTCTGTTTAGTCTTTGCAGATAGCGAAAAATCGTGTAAAAAAACAAAAGGAATCGAGCAAAATCAGTAGGCCACTAATGGGATCTCTTTTGACCTCGCTAAAATAGAAACATTAGGAACAACCTGTTGAAAATAGCAATGCGTATGTATATAAGCGGCGTTCATTTGTGTTCACAGTACCCCTTGTTGATTGTTTCAATCGAGCATTGAATTGTTCGAAGTTAATTCTCTTAACGATCTTCTCTACCTGCAAACGAGGAAGAATAGGAATATTCTATCTCCCTTTGCAGATAGTGAAGGGTAGGTAACGCAAGCCTTTAACACGTCGTACCTATTTCATTCCTCATTGATTGATTGATTGTCCGAACATTGACTGTTTGGGAATTAGTTCTTTTTGGAGGTATTCCCTGTTTGCAAATAAACGTAGGAAAATCTTTGCAAGTAGTGAAAGGGTACGTAATGCGGACCGTTCTCCCCCGTTGTAATCTGTCATGCCTATCTACTCCCCACTGATTGATGCACCTTTTTCACCCGGACCATTTACTAGAGATACGTCATCTGGTCCGACCAGAGAGCACCCCTAGTGAAAAGGACATATGCAATAATAACGAAGTGATCACTGTATCCTGTTAACAGAAACTTTACCATGAAACAACCTGGAAAGAAAAAAATAGGAAAACGAAAATCAGTAGGCCACTGATGAACATGAACTTTTATTAAACAACGAACAAAGAAACGATAACATAACGTAATGATAAAACCTATTAATGTCCTAGAAACAAGAAAACGTTAAAATATGCCAGTGGTGAGAGACCAGAAAAACAGTAAGAGAAACCAAATCACCCCTCGCTGTCCCACCGCCTGCCACGCCAAAAAAATCGATAGACTAGGGAAAATGCAAGTCAGTAGAACATCCACCCCCACTCTGGAAACTTCCAAGGTGGGGCAGGGTTCCGGCTACGCCCAGCCGGGAGCAGCCCATATAAGGCAGGTCCTGCTGCCACGCCTCGGCCAGGAGATCCTAACGTAGGGTGTAGCCGGAGGAGAGGCCGAGACCAGCGGGACCCGGCCAAGGGATTGCCTTTACAACGCTGAACAGTTGCAGGGGGGGGGAATGTCTCCTCGACCCTCCCCTCTCTCTCCCAGTCCGGCCGCGGTGGCCCTTGAGAGTTGCAGGTAGTCCCGCCACATGCTCTTCCGGTCCGACCACCAACGGTCGGGGGGCCGAGGCCGACGGGATCCGGCTGCAGCCGATAAACCAAGAAACCCGTTCATGGGGCCAGAGCCAGGGGCGTCCGGCCGACATCCACCGGCCCGAAGACGGACGGGACACTTCTTTCTTTTATAATGGCTGCGACAACACTGGAGGGGGATGTCTTGCACATGCCTCCGACCCCCCCCTCGTCCTCATCGCCTGGTCCGGCCATAACAAATCTCAAGCGAGACGCCGTGGGGTGCACTGGGAGGGAGAGACGGTGCGAACAGGCCTCTCCCGCCTCCCCAGGTGGAGGCTTCCCAGCTGCACCCTCAGCGCTCCAGGCGGTGGCATCCTAACAACTACAGTGCTGCACAGTTTCGGAACGACCTAGATAACGGTTCTTCCACTGTGGCCATGCTGCAACGTCTCGCCCGGCAGGGTGGAGCCCGTCCGCTCATGTGACCCCGCGATCGCCGGTAGCTGCCGAACTCTCAAAATGGCGGTCGACCTGGCAAGAGCGGGCCCAACATAAAGAAATGGCCCGGTCACTGGTTGACTCCACCACCGTAGTCCTCCACGACCTTGAAGATTCTAGAGGAGCCGCGGGAGTCTCCGACCCCCGATGGGGAATGACTGCCATGATCGCCCGTGGAGTGACGAAACTGTATCCGCGGGACGTCGGCGCTCCCATGCTGGCGCCAGCCTCACTTTGAATTACTACAATCCTGCAGACCTTACTTCCGGTGAAAGCACAGTGTGACCCGGTAGGAAAAATTATTGCACCCCCTCCCCTTTTTGACTGATAGTTCAAACCACCGATCCTTTCCTTTGCCCTTTTAACGGAACTTTGGACTGCCTCCCCCTCTTTTACATTTTCTAGAGAAAACAAAACATTAACCACTACATTAGCATAGCAGTTGACACCAGAACTGTTTTCAAATTGAAAACCAACAACATCTTCAACAGAATCCTTTTTGTTTCTGCTGTGACCCTGCTACAGCACAGGCATTGTCCCCAGCAGTAATTCTGCAATGCCGGTAAGAATAGCTGTGGTGCCTACTGGACTCACTCACCCCCGCGGCGCCCCACGCCGTTTTTTGCTGGGCGGCAACTTACTAGACATCACTTTCGTGCCATCTAGATTTCAGCGCGTTCTGCTGCCTTGGAACTATTCGCACAACAGACCGCTACTGACAAGAATATTTCATTATTGGTGCTGTCAATTTCAATAAATCTATTGGATAATTAAAAAGAAATTGCCACGGTCTCTTCGTTGTTTAAATGTTTTTACTGTTTTTGTTTTGTTGTATATATTTATATGTTATTAAAGTTTTATATTCCTACTACTTTGTTGGAGTGCTATATATTTTTAATGTGACACATAATTGTAAAAACTTTGATGTACAAAGAGTCATTCCTGGAATCTTCCGCTTCAGGCTCGGTCCCCTCCCCAATCACAATACAGGATGGTTTTCAGATAGTAGGAACGCGTGTGCTGTGACGGATCACATCGGGTGTGGGCCTTGATCTACTATAACTCCTTTGAAGAGGGGTGATTCTTTACAGCTGGGGCCATAAACTACATCTGCAGGGCTAGCTGATAGCCTAGGACCGGCCTGGACATTCGGACACAGAGGAAGAGGAGTGTCAGAGGGTGCGGTAGTGAATAGGGCGAAAGGGAGGTGTCGGGCGGGCACAGAGTGTGATTCTCAGGGAAGAGCAGCGCAGATGGGGGAAGGTTTATTGCCCATGCATAAGACAGAGAGCGGTGGTGACCAGTGCCTGGGGGAGATGCTTACGAGGGTGAGGAGCCATGCTACGAATCGACAGCGTGCAGAGAGTGGGTCTGGTCAAGACATCTAAAATGGCTGCCGTGCACGACAAAAGTGTGGCATTTCAAAAAAGGCAAGATGGCGCAGACAATGTTTTTCAACACTTCCTCATTTCCTTCGAATCGAACGTTAACAGACGTTGGGGCATATTACCAAAGTTAAGCGATATTTATCGCTAACGATGCTTACCAACCAATTTTTTACCACTAAGCATCGTCAGAAATTATCGAAGATAAACCTTACTATTATCAAGGTTTATCGCAAATGCGATAATAAACGGCCGCAATGCATGAATATCGCTAAAAACTCAGCGATATTCATGCATTACCGAGCTAATACTCTTAGCCATGTTATCCACCTCCCATTGGATAACATGGCTAAGAACTGCTCAGGGCAGGTGTTACTTTTTGGAGATATTCGCGCTTAGCGCGAATATCTCCAAAAGTTGGTAATAGGAGATAGATATCTTGCATGTTGTAATGCAAGTTATTGTGGTATATGGAACTCATACCATAATCTCTCAGGAAAGCAGAAACTGATCCTTTTGGGACCGCCTAAAAAGGCCTAGGGGGTGAGGAGTACTCTACTTTGCCCCCTTTTCACGTTCCGAACTATTTTATTTTACTCTCTTCTGTAATTACACAAAATACCAGCGATAAGATGCATCGGAGACACACAGTGAGAGAAAGGAGGCCGGAGATGAAGAAGACATGTCAAATACACATTGGAGATAATATAGTGGCAGAAGGGAAGTAAATATGAGTAAACTTACCATGTAACATAAAAATGTTGCACTCTATACTATAAGTCTCATTTTATACTACAATCACTTCGCTACAACCTCATAAATTAAAAATAAAAATAAATAATGTCTCAAACAATTTTTGATTTCTAAATATAAATTTATTCTTCAGAATTTTCTAAATTTGAAACAACTAGTAACATGTCCTCATCAGTAATTTCCTCTTCAATCATCTCATCTGGAATCTCCTCATTAAAAGTCTGCAATGATGATTCTTGTAACTCTATGGTCTCCAAACACTCGATAAATTCGCCATCAAGAGATTGATCAAAAAAATCATTCAAGTCATCTCCTCCTTCTGACAATATTTCATTATTGGTGCTGTCCATTTCAATCAATGTAGTGGAATCATTCAAGTCATCTCCTCGTGACAATATTTCATTATTGGTGCTCTCAATTTCAATCAATGTAGTGGAATCATTCAAGTCATCTCCTCCTTGTGACAATATTTCATTATTGGTGCTGTCCATTTCAATCAATCTAATGGAATCATACAAGCCATCTCCTCCTTGTGACAATATTTCATTATTGGTGCTCTCAATTTCAATCAATGTAGTGGAATCATTCAAGTCATCTCCTTGTGACAATATTTCATTCTTGGTGCTGTCCATTTCAATCAATCTAATGGAATCATACAAGTCATGTCCTCCTTGTGACAATATTTCATTATTGGTGCTCTCAATTTCAATCAATGTAGTGGACAATTCAAAAGAAATTGCCACGGTCTCTTCATTGTGAGCCATTTTATTTTGAAATTGCTTGCTGTAAATTGCAGAAAAAAATAATCACTTTCATTTATCGTTTTTAGTAATACATAATATAAAACTAACTTCATCAAGTATTTAGTATAACAGAAGGACTGCAAATAAATAACAGAAAACATTTTTCAAATTATCTTCAAGTGTACAACATAGTTCCCCTTACAAATTAACAACTCACCTTTTTAAAAGTAGCAGAAGTGTTAGTACTGTGTAAATCAAACACCAGAAATTCACCACCAAAAATTCCTCACAAATGTACCTCAGACAGTAGTATCACAAAATGGCTGTGGTTTCCTCTCATTTGACATATATACATAACCAATTAACTTTCATCACACACAAATACAAAACCAAAGTAACATTTTAATTGGTTCTAAATTTCAACACTTTCAAATGTGTTTTCCCCATGCAATTTTCCATAGGACATTTACATACGTCTACAGCCTGAATGGCTGAACGGAATTACACCAAACTTGGCAAAATGGTACATCAAACCTAAGAGGTCAGGAAGGATCTACTATGCCCCCTTATGGTCATTTCCCCCTTCGCTTTGGCCTCCTCTTGTCTCTCAATCCTACCGAGGGACAAGATGGCGGCCGCTACGGACTGTTTGGAATGTTGACAGACGCCGGAGAACCAATCAGCTTCGCAAAGCTCCGTAACGCGAAAAGTACGCGAAGCGGAGCGCTGTTACAGATATATATCTTTTTTTCAATGTTAATTTCTCAAAATCCACTGGAGCACATATATTGAGACCTAGCAAAGGCACATCGGGCTACCAGTCCCTAATATTTTGCCAAGTTTCGTGCAAATCCATTCAGCCGTTCGATTATTATTATTTTGTTTTTTTTTTGCCCCGCGGGCCCTTTTAAAACCTCCACATCAAACCTAGGGGGTCAGCGAGGATCTACTATGCCCCCTTATAGTTATTTCCCCCTTTGTTTTGACCTCCTCTTGTCTCTCGATCCTACCGAGAGACAAGATGGCGGCCGCTACGGACTGTTTGGAATGTTGACAGACGCCGGAGAACCAATCAGCTTCGCTTCACAAAGCTCCGTTGCGCGAAAAGTCCGCGAACCAGAGCGCTAACCGGTCCGCTGTTACAGATATATATCTTTTTTTAAATGTTAATTTCTCAAAATCCACTGGAGCACATATATTGAGACCTACAAAAGGCACATCGGGCTACCAGTCCCTACAATTTTGCCAAGTTTCGTGCAAATCCATTCAGCCGTTCGGGCTAAAAGTGAGGCCAACCGCCCTATGGAAAACTCAATGTTAAAAACACGTTTTGGGACCCCCCTTTTTTCTCGGCCCCCACTGGACGAACCCCCCCCAAATTTTCAAGGGCTGCTCAGAAACAAAATGTGCCATTTTCCTGAAAATTTCAGCCGATTCCGTCCACAAACGCCAAAGTTATTAGACATAGAATTTTCAAAAAACCCATAGAGAAAAAATCCTAACTATATATACCTACTGGCGACCGCCAGTAGGTAATATATATATATTACCTACTGGCGGTCGCCAGTAGGTATATATAGTTAGGATTTTTTCTCTATGGGATTTTTGAAAATTCTATGTCTAATAACTTTGGCGTTTGTGGACGGAATTGGCTGAAATTTTCAGGAAAATGGAACATTTTGTTTCTGAGCAGCCCCTGAAAATTTGGGGGGGGTTCGTCAAGGGGGGGCCGAGAAAAAAGGGGGGTCCCAAAACGCGTTTTTCCCATGTTAATTTCCATAGGGCGGTTGGCCTCACTTTTAGCCGAACGGCTGAATGGATTTGCACGAAACTTGGCAAAATTGTAGGGACCGGTAGCCCGATGTGCCTTTGCTAGGTCTCAATATATGTGCTTCAGTGGATTTTGAGAAATTAACGTTCAAAAAAAGATATATATCTGTGACAGCGTCCCGGGTAGCGCTCCGTTTCGCGTACTTTTCGCGTTACGGAGCTTTGCGAAGCGAAGCTGATTGGCTCTCCGGTGTCTGTAAACATTCCAAACAGTCCGTAGCGGCCGCCATCTTGTCTCTCGGTAGGATCGAGAGACAAGAGGAGGCCAAAGCGAAGTTAACGTTCGATTCGAAGGAAATCAGGAAGTGTTGATAAACATTGTCTGCGCCATCTTGCCTTTTTTCAAATGCCACACTTTTGTCGTGCACGGCAGCCATTTTAGATGCCTTGACCAGACCCACTCTCTGCACGCTGTCGATCCTTAGCATGGCTCCCCACCCTCGCAAGCATCTCCCCCAGGCACTGGTCACCCCCGCTCTCTGTCTTATGCATGGGCAATAAACCTCCCCCCATCTGCGCTGCGGCCTCGTCAGTAGCGGTCTGTTGTGCGAATAGTCCCAAGGCAGCAGAACGCGCTGAGATGTGGATGGCACCCAGGTGATGTCCAGTAAGTTGCCGCACTGGTTTTGGTATCCTACAATGCTGCTCCGAATAACGGCGTGGGGCGCCCCGGGGGGGGGGGGGTGAGGTGGCGTGAACGGGCCTCCCCAGGTGGAGGCTCGTCTGCTGTAGTGGGGAGCCCCTTTACCGTTTCAGTTGCCATTCCGCCCGCTTTTGGTACACTGTGCCAAAATCCGCCATTCAGCTGAGTTGCGCCCACTCTTGCGGTGCAGCGATAGGCGGCTGCCACAGGACTCTCAAAATGGCGGCCGGCTCTTTCCTTTTTGGGCCTGGTCCACTGAAATGGCCCTGGGACACCTTGGAACTCGGACGCTTGTCTGCTAGGTCTTGGACCCCATTCTCGAAAGCGTCCCCTCAGCCTTGAAGATTCTACAAAAGTCTTGGGGGCCCCCGACTCCTGCAGGCTTCCGGTGGGGAGCGGCTGCCATGATTGCTCGCGGAATGACCACGACGGAGCCACGAGATGGTGGTGCTTTCATGCTGACGCCAGCTTCAGTCTGAAACATCCAGAAACAAGGTGGGGCTTTCATCGTTTGGGAAAAAAAAATGTTTTAATCCAATGAAAAGTGTTATTTGTAGGTCATGTGATCAAGCCTTCCATCATTAGGAAACCAAAAGTAAAATGAACCAATGAAAAGTTTTATAAACAAGTCACATGACCTGTTATGCGGCATAGGGCTATAAAAAGCGTAGAAAATCCGTTGGCACGTGAGGCGGCGTCAGTAGCAGACCGATGTGCGAATAGGCCGAAGGCAGCACAACGCGCCAAGATCCGGGTGGCACCGAGGTGGTGTCCAGCAAGTTGCCGCACTGGTGTGGCCATCCTACAATGCTGCGCCGAAAGTCGGCGTGGGGCGCCCCGTTGGCCTGTGAGTTTGCGTCAGTCAGTGGGGGCTGTTTGAGGATCTGACTGCATTGGAAAGCAATGTGATGCTGTGCGTCGCCCCCAAGATGGAGGTTCCTCGGCTGCAGTGGGGCGCCCCTTGGTGTTTCACTCGCTATGCAGCTGAGTTGCGTGCGCACTTGCGGCGAATAGGCCGAAGGCAGCACAACGCGCCGAGATCTGCATGGCACCGAGGTGGTGTCCAGCAAGTTGCCGCACTGGTGTGGCCATCCTACAATGCTGCGCCGAAAGTCGGCGTGGGGTGCCCCGTTGGCCTGTGAGGTGGCGTCAGTAGCGGACCGATGTGTGAATAGGCCGGAACCAGCACAAGGCGCCAAGATCCGGATGGCACCGAGGTGGTGTCATAGTTGAGAGTTCTGAGCAGCGCTTGTAACACTGTCTGAAGCTTATTTGCACCTGCTGCAGCTTCACTATTGCCCTGGTGTGGCCTAGGATCGCCCATGACATAGGCGGCTGCCTCCCGGGGTCCGGCGGAACTTTTTTCCTTTTCCTTTGTGCATCTTGTCCCACAATCCGTTTGACCTGAAGACACGACCAGGTCCCTGAATGTGTGCAGGGGGACGCTATTGATTGAATCAAAATGGCGGCTTTACACAAAGCTGACTCAAGCGTTGCTGCTGATGCTATACAGACAAAAACTGGTTTTCAGTTTGTACATTCTTCAGGATTTTTCCATCCAAGGCTGGTTGAGAGTTTGTAGAACAATGGCTTCAGATTTTCAACATACTACTCTTCAACATTCTTCCTAAATGTAACAATGTGAGACTCACTAGGAGAACGGTGTAGTGAGGGCCACAAACGGCTGTTTATCTTTCCTTTCAAAATGCTGCCAACAATATTTTCGGAATGGAAGATACCACAAGGCGCTGAGATTCGGTTGGCACCGAGGTGGTGTCCAGCAAGTTGCCGCACTGGTGTGGCCATCCTACAATGCTGTGCCGAAAGTCGGCGTGGGGTGCCCGAAGGGGGGGGGGAGGCGGCGCAAACGAGCCTCTCCCGCCTCTCCAGGTTGAGGCACTTCATCTGCAGTGGAGCGCCGTCTAGCTGAGTTTCGCCCGCTCTTGCTGCTACAGCGACAGGCGGCTGCAACAGGACTCTCAAAATGGCGGCCTGTTCTTTGGATTTGGGCCTGGTCCACTAAAATGGCCCTGGGACACCTTAGAACTCGGACGCTCGAATTTTTTTTCCTTTCCTCTACATGCAAAAAAGGTAAATGCCCGGTACGTTACCTGCCTCATCTGCCACGATGTACTCTCCAGAGGAACCGAAAAAAATATAGTTATGGTAATTATACCATGCATCGTCATATGGAGAGGTGGCACCGATTAATTATAGTGCTGCACAAAAGAGAGATTTGGAGGACAACCCCCGACCTGCCAGTACATTCACCAAAGAAGTGGCACTGACAGCATCAGAGGCAAGGGAAACGGTCCCAAATATTCAGAAGAACTTTGGAAAGATTAAAATGACATGTTTAGATTGTGGCAAATTAATTTCATGTGGACAGATGAGTGTTACTCTAATAAATACAGCATATGAACATCATCATAGTCGATGGTTGGTGGAGACATTTTGACTATATCCTGGACCTGCCCGTCCTCGCCCAAAATGGCGCCGGAATAAATGGGACTCGTAACTCCTTGTTGTGTACTGGTTGCACAACCTTGATATCACGAGATACGTATGCAGTTTTGAAGCACATGGCGGGCGGGGACGAGAATTGATTGAATATTTCGACATCCCTATTGATATTAAGTTCTGATGTGTTATTGATTACTGTACTATTGAAAGTTCGAATTAACGTCACTCATGGTACTTGCCCGCAAATGTATATCTAGATAATTTTATTGTAACTGGCCCTGTCGTATTTTAATTATAAAATGTACGTCCACCGATTCCGCAACTGTTAGACACCTTAGTTCTTGCAACCTAATGGCCCGCCCGTTACGTTCCTCTACATTGTAAATGTCTCCTCATCATATACGATTACAGTTTGCTCCGTGGCCGGCCCACGTGGTTATAGGCCCGTATTTGTATACTGACATTTTCACAATAAAGGTTTTTAAAAGAAAACATGGTAGTAGTATTTACATTGGTAAAGTTTTTAATAATAGTCACTGTTTTCGAATCAGTAAAAGGCAAGTGAAATAAAGCAGTCCAATTACATGAAGGGTAAAAGGTATAATACGCAGGAACGCAGTAAAGATAAATGGTCAAGGGCTGTTGTGTTTTCTACTCCTGCAACATAAAGTGATCGATAAGAATCTGATATTCAGGCGTATCGGCGACTAAGACAGCAGGCCGAGCCTCTTTTGCTCAACGGCTCCGTCATGGGACGAAGAAACGCCCTTTTTCTCGAAAAAGGAATATATTTTACTTGCAGGACAGTTGTAAATTTTCCGGGAAAGTACATTAGCCTGGAACATTATAACATATATGTTTAAGAAAAAATAATGTTCGAAAGTAATAAAAAGCGTAATTTTTAGGTCATATGACCAAGCCTTTCATCATTAGAATAAGAAAAGTAAAATGAACCAATGAAAAGTTTTATTAACAAGTCACATGACCTGTTATGCTTACGTTACGCGCTGCGCGCCGCGCCCCGGATCGCTTCCGGGAAGCTGCGCTTCGCGCACCGGAGCACTTCCGGATGCGCTAACGCGGCGCGTCATATGACGCATTACGCGACAACGCAGGTCCAGAATATAGTCAAAATGTCTCCACCAACCAGCGGTCGGAACACAACCCCTTTCAGCAGGCTAAATAGTTCTGTTAAATGACAACAGAAGGGACAGGCAACAAGAACCATCAGTCAAAGAGGGGAGGGCAAGTTCTTCTCAACCGGGTCACGTTGGGGCGCTACCGGAACTGATCGAATTGGTAGTCTACAGTGTTTCTGGATGTTTCAGACTGAAGCTGGCGTCAGCATGAGAGCATCACCATCTCGTAGCTCCGTCGTGGCCATTCCACGAGCAATCATGGCAGCCGCTCCCCACCAGAAGCCTGCGGGAGTCGGGGGCCCCCAAGACTTTTGTAGAATCTTCAAGGCTGAGGGGACGCTTTCGAGAATGGAGCCCAAGCCCTAGCAGACAAGCGTCCGAGTTCCAAGGTGTCGCAGGGCCATTTTAGTGGACCACGCCCAAATCTGAAGAGCCGGCCGCCATTTTGAGAGTCCTGTGGCAGCCGCCTATCGCTGCACCGCAAGAGCGGGAGCAACTCAACTACATGGTGAGCGAGACGCTGTAGTCGCAAGAGCGGGCGGTAAACAGCTGAATAGCGGAAGAGGCACAGTGTAGCAAAAGCGGGCGGAATGGCAACTGAAACGGTAAAGGGGCGCCCCACTACAGCGTGTCTTTAGGTCAAACGGATTGTGGGACAAGGTCAAGAATGGAAGAGTCACCAAAAGGCAAAAAGTTCCGCTTGACCCCGGGAGCCGGCCACCTATGTCGGGGGCGATCTCAGGCCACAGCAGGGCAACACGACTTGGGGAGGGGGCCGGAGCCAAGCGCCCCCTCCGAGTCCGCGCCATCACACCGTCCCTCGGGGTCCTCCGTCAAGCGGTTCAGGGAGGCACCGCATCACATTGTTTTCAAATGCAGTCACGTCCTCAAACAGCCCCCACTTACATTGAGAATAGTGAAGCTGTAGCAGGTGCAAATAAGCTTCAGACAGTCTAACAAGCATTCCTCAAAACTTTGAACTATCAGAGTGCATGAGTTTCATGCTCGATCGATTGAGCTAGCCGGATCGGGCAACAAAAAGTATAAAATAGTTATGTAAATAGTTATTTAATAAAATTTTTTACCCTGTTACTTTGCTGGTGTGTTGTATATATTTGTAATATTTGCATAGAGTTTATCGTTATTTTGGGCGGGGTGGGTGGCGGAGCCGAGCTGTCTTGCAGCCATCATGGTGTGGAGCTCAGTTCATCTCACTAGTTTCGTATTTCTCATGAGGGGTTGTTCCTAATGTTTCTATTTTAGCGAGGTCAAAAAGAGATCCCATTAGTGGCCTACTGATTTTGCTCGATTCCTTTTGTTTTTTTACACGATTTTTCACTATCTGCAAAGACTAAACAGAGTATTGCGACTCTGTGCTTGTTTGTAAATAGAGAATGAACCAAAGAGAACCAATTATAAAACAGTAAATGCTTGGATAACAATCAATCAAATGGAGAGAGAAGCAGGCACGACGGATTACAACGGGGGCAAAGGCCTGCGTTAACTACCCTTCACTATCTGCAAAGAGAGAGTACTCCTAATAGAAATGAGGGGGGGGGCAGCATTCAAAGCAGATCAGTGTGCATAAACACGAAAATGTTTTTACTTACCACTTACTTGACATTCGAGAGCTCATGATATTTGCTATTAAAAAACCATTGAAATTCACTGAAAAAACCATAGGTTATAGACCATATATAGTTAGGAATTAGCATTTACAAAACCTTGAAAATTCACTGAAAAAACCATAGGTTATAGACCATATATAGTTAGGAATTAGCATTTACAAAACCTTGAAAATTCACTGAAAAAACCATAGGTTATAGACCATATATAGTTAGGAATTAGCATTTAAAAAACCTTATTTTACTCACACAAAACCATTGAAATTCCATATATAGTTCGTTGCACTAACTATATATCGCGCACCCGCAATCCACTGCTGATGATGTCACATATTACATCATTCATGACATGGTCAGTGACATCACTGATGACATCACTGATGGCATCTCAAATGACATCACTGATGACATCACTGATGACATCTCATTTGACATCAATGACCACATCACTGATGATATCATTCATGTGACAATACAATGCATCTCCTCACATTTTAATATAACCTCTGTTTCACCCAGTGTTAAATACAGAGTATAATTTTTGAAACCATTGACACACCAATACTAGTTACTACATACGCACTCACTGATTCCTACGTCTACACACACATTCACTCATTCACCCATACAATCATTCATACATACAATCACTCATCTTTACAACACTATCATATGCACTCATACACCTATACAGACACTCACACTCTGCCACTCATCCATGGAGTTACTCACACACCTAGTCAGTCCTGTAAAGAATCAATCACACTTCCATTTTCTTGTCTATACAGTTAAACATAGAGCACCTTACATTTTCAAACATATACTAACACATACTTACTTTCTTATACAATCATTGATACAAGTACACATTGATCTGCACAGAGTCACACACCTCCCAGCCAGCCACACACACACTCAGTCTCCCATACAAATACTAGGACAATCAATCAATAACCCATATAGTTAATCATATAGCTACTGATCAACACATGCAGCAGTTTACAGAACAACAGACATAATGATGCACACATTAAGACAGTTTAGTCACTAACCCATGCACTCAGTGAGACACATTTAATCACTCACTCATACATTCAGTCATGCACCTACTAAATCCTTTGTCCAGACACTTATACTTCCACTCATTCTTCAATATGTAAGACACATTTTAACTTTACAGAAACATACAGTCACTGGATGTTGTCATCAGTGATGTCATCAGTGATGTCATTTGAGATGTCATCAGTGATGTCATCAGTGATGTCACTGACCATGTCATGAATGATGTAATATGTGACATCATCAGCAGTGGATTGCGGGTGCGCGATATATAGTTAGTGCAACTAACTATATATGGAATTTCAATGGTTTTGTGTGAGTAAAATAAGGTTTTTTAAATGCTAATTCCTAACTATATATGGTCTATAACCTATGGTTTTTTCAGTGAATTTTCAAGGTTTTGTAAATGCTAATTCCTAACTATATATCGTCTATAACCTATGTTTTTTTCAGTGAATATATATATATATACGTGTATACATTTTTCAGTATCACATACAAGAAAATATAGGCCTTAGCAACTTAGCAACTTACAATATCTTTCTGTATAATTGGAACGCAGGCCACCTAGATCATTCATATCTTTGTTCAATACTTGCATTGTTGTCATGGTGGGGAGAGAGTCAATATGTTCAAATGCATACTTTAATACCTAGCGCTTGAAACAGGGACAATACTTATCAATGCACTGAAATAACCTGATGTACAGAAATTAAACAGCTCTGCATGTTCATGAACTACACTATGAACTTTACAAGACTGTCTTTAACATTTCTTCTATAAACTGTTCTCCTGAAAGTGGTGCAGAGCAGGGCACTCTGGCTACCTCCCTTCAATAGACCTTTAAGCAAATGTTTGCCTCCTTACCCTAACTTCTCTCTTGTTTCAGCACTTAGTCGTCAGAGTAAACAGCACCCTTCTGCTGTTCATGAGCCCAGATATGACCGGCAGGAGGGTCTTATGTTTGCCCTCCTTTTTAATTAAGTAGCTATTTGCGCAATGTAATGTCATCTTTTGTTCTTTAAAACAGCAAATGTCTCCTGTTATAAATGACTCTGGGAGGTGTATGACCTGTAGATGCCATTACTCTGGCCCTCACAATGTCAATTGACAAGAGACAAACCATGAAGCAAGACATAAAACAGACACGTACGACAAACATCTTTTCTCTGACATTCTTGCATCTCAAAATATTGCCCCAAAACCTATTAAAGTGCATATACAGAAAATAATACATCCCTTCATCAATCTGTAAATGAACTTTAAACAACTATAAAATGTTACAGTTATTCAATCCTATATTGTTAAAATACATTTGAGTATTTGCATTCCATTCCATTCTCCGCTGCGAAGAATACATTTTTTTAACCAGTTCTGTTCATACCCACAGAAAACTGTTGTAGTGTGTGGTTTAGTCTTGGCGCAATGCCCACAATCGTTATTTCAAAGCCATTCCAAATTATTTTTGTTTAACCCTTTAATGTATCCTATCATCAATGGCCATGCTGGCCATTTCTCAGTACCTATTTTTTATTTATTTAGTTATTTATTTATTTTTTTCACTCTTTGAACTCTACAAAATTATCAGGTGTTCCCTTCCACCTATTTGTCTCCCTTCCTGTCTAATTAGTTCTGTGTACCCTCTTGTTTGTTCTACACATAATTTCAGAAAGTCATTTGTAAATGACATGAGATCTGCACAAATGCCACTTTATTTTCCTTCACCACAGGTGGAGAAGGCAAATGTCATAGGGGCATTATCAATGTGGTGCGTTGTGGGCACTTGGAAAGAACTCAGGGAACGTAAATTTGGCTATATCCAAACTATAACATGGAGAGAGGGGGCTGTGGGCCTCAGGACCTTAGCCCATTAAGAAGCGGTATTTTATTTTATTTTTCTGGGCATAATTTTAACAGTTCATTTTTCTTTCTGCATAACTTTGAAGGCAGACAGGCTGCTTCCTGTCCTATTGTTACAAGAGAAGCAGTATTTGAAACATCCTGTTGAAAGTTCTATTTCGTTAACTTCCTCATTCAAGAGTGTGTGCAAAAGGTCTGTTCTCCATGAGATAGCTCGGTGCGTTGTGCCCCTGTGGTAGAGAATGCGAGTACAAACATATATGTTTGGCACGGGCAGATGTATCCTTTCCAAAAAAATACCTTTACTTTGCACTGTAATGGTAAACACACTTCAGTGCGCCCCCCACTTCTTCACAGAGGAGAAGCATGTACATTAATCTAACTGAAGGGCTGTGTCTATTTTGAGATAACAGGGCTGTTGACACTGCCTGGGAGCACAGAAAATAGACGTGTCACCCAGTCTAGCATGAAAACCAGGTGCCAAGCAGCCATAAATGTCCTAGGCGAACACACAAGAACCATCCCCTGAAACGAATTCTATCAACCCCTTACGGATGATAGTCAGAGTGGGCCTTCCCGAAATTCATTGTGCGAGCTCAAGGGTCCTGGAGCTCTGTTGCTAGAGTATTACAAAACAAACCCATAGTTAGTGGCTGTTAGGACAGCCAGACCTTTTTCTATCCATGTTTCACACATACAGACCATAATGCTTCGTTGCTTCTAGGGAGCCTGACTGTGGACTGGTAATCAGTCATTTGACATATAATGTGCATATGAAAGGTCAATCACAAAATACCAAGAATCTCAATGAATCACAATACATTGTGACAATCAAAGACAGCATACCAAAAAATAAAAGCACTTCAAATAAATGCATACAATACAATAACAGCACCTCACTGAATGCATGTAATGCAATACCAACACCAACACCCTCCTTGTTGTGAGTAGGTGGACACCTATTCACATCTGGAGACCACCCTTGGTATCCAGCAGGAGGCAGTGTACCAGAGCCAACTGCTCTCCGGCTACAACTCCCCATAAAACTGGTCCCACACCGTAATCTACCATTCCCTTCCTCTCAGGAGAATAATCACAGTCACAAGAAAGATATTGCAATCTAAACAATACACAATATTCAGTCCTATGTCATAATTGTAATCCCCATTTTCAACAGATGGAAACAGCAATGTAGTTGTGTTACTTGAAAGGAACTTGTACCCCAATTATTGCTCTTTGGAAGTGTATGTGGGAAGGAGTCATCTGTCCCTCTTGCAGTAGACAAACCTACAGACACACTTCGGGACAGTGACACGGTGACACAGAAGGTAGTCAGCAGACCATTTCTGGCTGCTCATTCCTGAGGTGTGGGGGACGGGTAACATACACGTTCAACTAATCATGCAGCAATCATACAGCCAGCTGCGCATTGTTAAAATGAAGCAGAGCAAGCACCCATCATCAGACAACGTGAACATAAAATGGCATTTGCTACAAGTTCACTGAAAATATTCATAGATAGGAAGAAAAGAGACCAGAGGTAGAGTAAGATATTTCGTCCCCTTTCTTTCTCTCTGAGCCACACAGAATCACAGAGGTGCTGCTGAACAAAATATTCAGAATTACATAAAAGGTGAGAAAAAATAGGTGAACTCTGCACTTACACAGGCACACACATATAATACAAATAGCCGGGGTCTATCCCTAGTTGGTGCGGATCTACACAAGCACCTGTTATCTAATCCCAAAATAGTGTGACTGTAATTAGTGGGGTCTGTCATGTCATAAGTAGCACTGCACAGGCCTAGGGTAATGTGCAATATAAAAACAATGTCAAAGTGTCTATCTGAGAAGTCTAGAAATATTATTGTATGAAAATGGCAACAGAAATTGGTGTCCTTGTGTCAAAGTCAGATCAGTAAAAAATTTAGATGTACAGTCAAATTCGATAACTGATGAACACTTGTATTATCAACAAAATCATAAAACTCAAGAAACTTAATGCAAATCAAGGAAAACAATAAATTACATATTCCTTCCCTGTGTGAAACAAGGCGTTCACCCTCCCTCCTTTTCTCAGCATCTGACACCTTCCACCCCTGGAGCCAGTGAGTGTCGCAGGCAAGACAGGGAACTGCAGAATTTCACCCTCCCTGAAACATCAGTAGTCTTGTGCTGCCTATTTTCCGGGAGTTACTGCGTGGTCAAGGAATAAATGCAAAGTTTTGCCCTCGCCGGACCCCAGTTGTGAAGGTGACAGTGCATGAAGTATAATCTAATCCTAGTATAAATAACATCATCAAGGAGTGAGGGGAACCCTGAACCATAGACAGAGAGAGAATACCAGAGAGTATCTGCAGTTACAACCCCTCGCGACGCTGGGTGTGCTCAAACTGCGACTGCACCCATGGGCCCACTTCCGAGAATTCCCACCGAATCCTCCTGACCCTGCTGCCACTGAGCAGAGTCCCGGACCTATCAGTCAGGTTGGAGTGCCACTGGTTGCCTAGAAACAGAAATCTGGAGGGGATGCTAATCACCAACCCTCCACCAGTCCCTCCAACCAAGGTCCTAAAGGGGCTTGTCAGCCCACTCATGACTGAGTTCCCTCAGAAGTCTTGGGGGCCCCCGACTCCTGAAGGCTTCCGGTGGGGAGCGGCTGCCATGATTGCTCGCGGAATGACCACGACGGAGCCACGAGATGGTGGTGCTTTCATGCTGACGCCAGCTTCAGTCTGAAACATCCAGAAACAAGGTGGGGCTTTCATCGTTTGGGAAAAAAAAATGTTTTAATCCAATGAAAAGTGTTATTTGTAGGTCATGTGATCAAGCCTTCCATCATTAGGAAACCAAAAGTAAAATGAACCAATGAAAAGTTTTATAAACAAGTCACATGACCTGTTATGCGGCATAGGGCTATAAAAAGCGTAGAAAATCCGTTGGCACGTGAGGCGGCGTCAGTAGCAGACCGATGTGCGAATAGGCCGAAGGCAGCACAACGCGCCAAGATCCGGGTGGCACCGAGGTGGTGTCCAGCAAGTTGCCGCACTGGTGTGGCCATCCTACAATGCTGCGCCGAAAGTCGGCGTGGGGCGCCCCGTTGGCCTGTGAGTTTGCGTCAGTCAGTGGGGGCTGTTTGAGGATCTGACTGCATTGGAAAGCAATGTGATGCTGTGCGTCGCCCCCAAGATGGAGGTTCCTCGGCTGCAGTGGGGCGCCCCTTGGTGTTTCACTCGCTATGCAGCTGAGTTGCGTGCGCACTTGCGGCGAATAGGCCGAAGGCAGCACAACGCGCCGAGATCTGCATGGCACCGAGGTGGTGTCCAGCAAGTTGCCGCACTGGTGTGGCCATCCTACAATGCTGCGCCGAAAGTCGGCGTGGGGTGCCCCGTTGGCCTGTGAGGTGGCGTCAGTAGCGGACCGATGTGTGAATAGGCC
Source organism: Lissotriton helveticus (assembly GCF_964261635.1). NCBI lineage: Eukaryota > Metazoa > Chordata > Amphibia > Caudata > Salamandridae > Lissotriton > Lissotriton helveticus. The sequence continues at coordinate 776,047,555 of NC_136063.1, read as the reverse complement.
GGAACCAGCACAAGGCGCCAAGATCCGGATGGCACCGAGGTGGTGTCATAGTTGAGAGTTCTGAGCAGCGCTTGTAACACTGTCTGAAGCTTATTTGCACCTGCTGCAGCTTCACTATTGCCCTGGTGTGGCCTAGGATCGCCCATGACATAGGCGGCTGCCTCCCGGGGTCCGGCGGAACTTTTTTCCTTTTCCTTTGTGCATCTTGTCCCACAATCCGTTTGACCTGAAGACACGACCAGGTCCCTGAATGTGTGCAGGGGGACGCTATTGATTGAATCAAAATGGCGGCTTTACACAAAGCTGACTCAAGCGTTGCTGCTGATGCTATACAGACAAAAACTGGTTTTCAGTTTGTACATTCTTCAGGATTTTTCCATCCAAGGCTGGTTGAGAGTTTGTAGAACAATGGCTTCAGATTTTCAACATACTACTCTTCAACATTCTTCCTAAATGTAACAATGTGAGACTCACTAGGAGAACGGTGTAGTGAGGGCCACAAACGGCTGTTTATCTTTCCTTTCAAAATGCTGCCAACAATATTTTCGGAATGGAAGATACCACAAGGCGCTGAGATTCGGTTGGCACCGAGGTGGTGTCCAGCAAGTTGCCGCACTGGTGTGGCCATCCTACAATGCTGTACCGAAAGTCGGCGTGGGGTGCCCGAAGGGGGGGGGGGAGGCGGCGCAAACGAGCCTCTCCCGCCTCTCCAGGTTGAGGCACTTCATCTGCAGTGGAGCGCCGTCTAGCTGAGTTTCGCCCGCTCTTGCTGCTACAGCGACAGACGGCTGCAACAGGACTCTCAAAATGGCGGCCTGTTCTTTGGATTTGGGCCTGGTCCACTAAAATGGCCCTGGGACACCTTAGAACTCGGACGCTCGAATTTTTTTTCCTTTCCTCTACATGCAAAAAAGGTAAATGCCCGGTACGTTACCTGCCTCATCTGCCACGATGTACTCTCCAGAGGAACCGAAAAAAAATATAGTTATGGTAATTATACCATGCATCGTCATATGGAGAGGTGGCACCGATTAATTATAGTGCTGCACAAAAGAGAGATTTGGAGGACAACCCCCGACCTGCCAGTACATTCACCAAAGAAGTGGCACTGACAGCATCAGAGGCAAGGGAAACGGTCCCAAATATTCAGAAGAACTTTGGAAAGATTAAAATGACATGTTTAGATTGTGGCAAATTAATTTCATGTGGACAGATGAGTGTTACTCTAATAAATACAGCATATGAACATCATCATAGTCGATGGTTGGTGGAGACATTTTGACTATATCCTGGACCTGCCCGTCCTCGCCCAAAATGGCGCCGGAATAAATGGGACTCGTAACTCCTTGTTGTGTACTGGTTGCACAACCTTGATATCACGAGATACGTATGGAGTTTTGAAGCACATGGCGGGCGGGGACGAGAATTGATTGAATATTTCGACATCCCTATTGATATTAAGTTCTGATGTGTTATTGATTACTGTACTATTGAAAGTTCGAATTAACGTCACTCATGGTACTTGCCCGCAAATGTATATCTAGATAATTTTATTGTAACTGGCCCTGTCGTATTTTAATTATAAAATGTACGTCCACCGATTCCGCAACTGTTAGACACCTTAGTTCTTGCAACCTAATGGCCCGCCCGTTACGTTCCTCTACAGTGTAAATGTCTCCTCATCATATACGATTACAGTTTGCTCCGTGGCCGGCCCACGTGGTTATAGGCCCGTATTTGTATACTGACATTTTCACAATAAAGGTTTTTAAAAGAAAACATGGTAGTAGTATTTACATTGGTAAAGTTTTTAATAATAGTCACTGTTTTCGAATCAGTAAAAGGCAAGTGAAATAAAGCAGTCCAATTACATGAAGGGTAAAAGGTATAATACGCAGGAACGCAGTAAAGATAAATGGTCAAGGGCTGTTGTGTTTTCTACTCCTGCAACATAAAGTGATCGATAAGAATCTGATATTCAGGCGTATCGGCGACTAAGACAGCAGGCCGAGCCTCTTTTGCTCAACGGCTCCGTCATGGGACGAAGAAACGCCCTTTTTCTCGAAAAAGGAATATATTTTACTTGCAGGACAGTTGTAAATTTTCCGGGAAAGTACATTAGCCTGGAACATTATAACATATATGTTTAAGAAAAAATAATGTTCGAAAGTAATAAAAAGCGTAATTTTTAGGTCATATGACCAAGCCTTTCATCATTAGAATAAGAAAAGTAAAATGAACCAATGAAAAGTTTTATTAACAAGTCACATGACCTGTTATGCTTACGTTACGCGCTGCGCGCCGCGCCCCGGATCGCTTCCGGGAAGCTGCGCTTCGCGCACCGGAGCACTTCCGGATGCGCTAACGCGGCGCGTCATATGACGCATTACGCGACAACGCAGGTCCAGAATATAGTCAAAATGTCTCCACCAACCAGCGGTCGGAACACAACCCCTTTCAGCAGGCTAAATAGTTCTGTTAAATGACAACAGAAGGGACAGGCAACAAGAACCATCAGTCAAAGAGGGGAGGGCAAGTTCTTCTCAACCGGGTCACGTTGGGGCGCTACCGGAACTGATCGAATTGGTAGTCTACAGTGTTTCTGGATGTTTCAGACTGAAGCTGGCGTCAGCATGAGAGCACCACCATCTCGTAGCTCCGTCGTGGCCATTCCACGAGCAATCATGGCAGCCGCTCCCCACCAGAAGCCTGCGGGAGTCGGGGGCCCCCAAGACTTTTGTAGAATCTTCAAGGCTGAGGGGACGCTTTCGAGAATGGAGCCCAAGCCCTAGCAGACAAGCGTCCGAGTTCCAAGGTGTCGCAGGGCCATTTTAGTGGACCACGCCCAAATCTGAAGAGCCGGCCGCCATTTCGAGAGTCCTGTGGCAGCCGCCTATCGCTGCACCGCAAGAGCGGGAGCAACTCAACTACATGGTGAGCGAGACGCTGTAGTCGCAAGAGCGGGCGGTAAACAGCTGAATAGCGGAAGAGGCACAGTGTAGCAAAAGCGGGCGGAATGGCAACTGAAACGGTAAAGGGGCGCCCCACTACAGCGTGTCTTTAGGTCAAACGGATTGTGGGACAAGGTCAAGAATGGAAGAGTCACCAAAAGGCAAAAAGTTCCGCTTGACCCCGGGAGCCGGCCACCTATGTCGGGGGCGATCTCAGGCCACACCAGGGCAACACGACTTGGGGAGGGGGCCGGAGCCAAGCGCCCCCTCCGAGTCCGCGCCATCACACCGTCCCTCGGGGTCCTCCGTCAAGCGGTTCAGGGAGGCACCGCATCACATTGTTTTCAAATGCAGTCACGTCCTCAAACAGCCCCCACTTACATTGAGAATAGTGAAGCTGTAGCAGGTGCAAATAAGCTTCAGACAGTCTAACAAGCATTCCTCAAAACTTTGAACTATCAGAGTGCATGAGTTTCATGCTCGATCGATTGAGCGAGCCGGATCGGGCAACAAAAAGTATAAAATAATTATGTAAATAGTTATTTAATAAAATTTTTTACCCTGTTACTTTGCTGGTGTGTTGTATATATTTGTAATATTTGCATAGAGTTTATCGTTATTTTGGGCGGGGTGGGTGGCGGAGCCGAGCTGTCTTGCAGCCATCATGGTGTGGAGCTCAGTTCATCTCACTAGTTTCGTATTTCTCATGAGGGGTTGTTCCTAATGTTTCTATTTTAGCGAGGTCAAAAAGAGATCCCATTAGTGGCCTACTGATTTTGCTCGATTCCTTTTGTTTTTTTACACGATTTTTCACTATCTGCAAAGACTAAACAGAGTATTGCGACTCTGTGCTTGTTTGTAAATAGAGAATGAACCAAAGAGAACCAATTCTAAAACAGTAAATGCTTGGATAACAATCAATCAAATGGAGAGAGAAGCAGGCACGACGGATTACAACGGGGGCAAAGGCCTGCGTTAACTACCCTTCACTATCTGCAAAGAGAGAGTACTCCTAATAGAAATGAGGGGGGGGCAGCATTCAAAGCAGATCAGTGTGCATAAACACGAAAATGTTTTTACTTACCACTTACTTGACATTCGACAGCTCATGATATTTGCTATTAAAAAACCATTGAAATTCACTGAAAAAACCATAGGTTATAGACCATATATAGTTAGGAATTAGCATTTACAAAACCTTGAAAATTCACTGAAAAAACCATAGGTTATAGACCATATATAGTTAGGAATTAGCATTTACAAAACCTTGAAAATTCACTGAAAAAACCATAGGTTATAGACCATATATAGTTAGGAATTAGCATTTAAAAAACCTTATTTTACTCACACAAAACCATTGAAATTCCATATATAGTTAGTTGCACTAACTATATATCGCGCACCCGCAATCCACTGCTGATGATGTCACATATTACATCATTCATGACATGGTCAGTGACATCACTGATGACATCACTGATGACATCTCAAATGACATCACTGATGACATCACTGATGACATCTCATTTGACATCAATGACCACATCACTGATGATATCATTCATGTGACAATACAATGCATCTCCTCACATTTTAATATAACCTCTGTTTCACCCAGTGTTAAATACAGAGTATAATTTTTGAAACCATTGACACACCAATACTAGTTACTACATACGCACTCACTGATTCCTACGTCTACACACACATTCACTCATTCACCCATACAATCATTCATACATACAATCACTCATCTTTACAACACTATCATATGCACTCATACACCTATACAGACACTCACACTCTGCCACTCATCCATGGAGTTACTCACACACCTAGTCAGTCCTGTAAAGAATCAATCACACTTCCATTTTCTTGTCTATACAGTTAAACATAGAGCACCTTACATTTTCAAACATATACTAACACATACTTACTTTCTTATACAATCATTGATACAAGTACACATTGATCTGCACAGAGTCACACACCTCCCAGCCAGCCACACACACACTCAGTCTCCCATACAAATACTTGGACAATCAATCAATAACCCATATAGTTAATCATATAGCTACTGATCAACACATGCAGCAGTTTACAGAACAACAGACATAATGATGCACACATTAAGACAGTTTAGTCACTAACCCATGCACTCAGTGAGACACATTTAATCACTCACTCATACATTCAGTCATGCACCTACTAAATCCTTTGTCCAGACACTTATACTTCCACTCATTCTTCAATATGTAAGACACATTTTAACTTTACAGAAACATACAGTCACTGGATGTTGTCATCAGTGATGTCATCAGTGATGTCATTTGAGATGTCATCAGTGATGTCATCAGTGATGTCACTGACCATGTCATGAATGATGTAATATGTGACATCATCAGCAGTGGATTGCGGGTGCGCGATATATAGTTAGTGCAACTAACTATATATGGAATTTCAATGGTTTTGTGTGAGTAAAATAAGGTTTTTTAAATGCTAATTCCTAACTATATATGGTCTATAACCTATGGTTTTTTCAGTGAATTTTCAAGGTTTTGTAAATGCTAATTCCTAACTATATATCGTCTATAACCTATGTTTTTTTCAGTGAATATATATATATATATACGTGTATACATTTTTCAGTATCACATACAAGAAAATATAGGCCTTAGCAACTTAGCAACTTACAATATCTTTCTGTATAATTGGAACGCAGGCCACCTAGATCATTCATATCTTTGTTCAATACTTGCATTGTTGTCATGGTGGGGAGAGAGTCAATATGTTCAAATGCATACTTTAATAACTAGCGCTTGAAACAGGGACAATACTTATCAATGCACTGAAATAACCTGATGTACAGAAATTAAACAGCTCTGCATGTTCATGAACTACACTATGAACTTTACAAGACTGTCTTTAACATTTCTTCTATAAACTGTTCTCCTGAAAGTGGTGCAGAGCAGGGCACTCTGGCTACCTCCCTTCAATAGACCTTTAAGCAAATGTTTGCCTCCTTACCCTAACTTCTCTCTTGTTTCAGCACTTAGTCGTCAGAGTAAACAGCACCCTTCTGCTGTTCATGAGCCCAGATATGACCGGCAGGAGGGTCTTATGTTTGCCCTCCTTTTTAATTAAGTAGCTATTTGCGCAATGTAATGTCATCTTTTGTTCTTTAAAACAGCAAATGTCTCCTGTTATAAATGACTCTGGGAGGTGTATGACCTGTAGATGCCATTACTCTGGCCCTCACAATGTCAATTGACAAGAGACAAACCATGAAGCAAGACATAAAACAGACACGTACGACAAACATCTTTTCTCTGACATTCTTGCATCTCAAAATATTGCCCCAAAACCTATTAAAGTGCATATACAGAAAATAATACATCCCTTCATCAATCTGTAAATGAACTTTAAACAACTATAAAATGTTACAGTTATTCAATCCTATATTGTTAAAATACATTTGAGTATTTGGATTCCATTCCATTCTCCGCTGCGAAGAATACATTTTTTTAACCAGTTCTGTTCATACCCACAGAAAACTGTTGTAGTGTGTGGTTTAGTCTTGGCGCAATGCCCACAATCGTTATTTCAAAGCCATTCCAAATTATTTTTGTTTAACCCTTTAATGTATCCTATCATCAATGGCCATGCTGGCCATTTCTGAGTACCTATTTTTTATTTATTTAGTTATTTATTTATTTTTTTCACTCTTTGAACTCTACAAAATTATCAGGTGTTCCCTTCCACCTATTTGTCTCCCTTCCTGTCTAATTAGTTCTGTGTACCCTCTTGTTTGTTCTACACATAATTTCAGAAAGTCATTTGTAAATGACATGAGATCTGCACAAATGCCACTTTATTTTCCTTCACCACAGGTGGAGAAGGCAAATGTCATAGGGGCATTTTCAATGTGGTGCGTTGTGGGCACTTGGAAAGAACTCAGGGAACGTAAATTTGGCTATATCCAAACTATAACATGGAGAGAGGGGGCTGTGGGCCTCAGGACCTTGGCCCATTAAGAAGCGGTATTTTATTTTATTTTTCTGGGCATAATTTTAACAGTTCATTTTTCTTTCTGCATAACTTTGAAGGCAGACAGGCTGCTTCCTGTCCTATTGTTACAAGAGAAGCAGTATTTGAAACATCCTGTTGAAAGTTCTATTTCGTTAACTTCCTCATTCAAGAGTGTGTGCAAAAGGTCTGTTCTCCATGAGATAGCTCGGTGCGTTGTGCCCCTGTGGTAGAGAATGCGAGTACAAACATATATGTTTGGCACGGGCAGATGTATCCTTTCCAAAAAAATACCTTTACTTTGCACTGTAATGGTAAACACACTTCAGTGCGCCCCCCACTTCTTCACAGAGGAGAAGCATGTACATTAATCTAACTGAAGGGCTGTGTCTATTTTGAGATAACAGGGCTGTTGACACTGCCTGGGAGCACAGAAAATAGACGTGTCACCCAGTCTAGCATGAAAACCAGGTGCCAAGCAGCCATAAATGTCCTAGGCGAACACACAAGAACCATCCCCTGAAACGAATTCTATCAACCCCTTACGGATGATAGTCAGAGTGGGCCTTCCCGAAATTCATTGTGCGAGCTCAAGGGTCCTGGAGCTCTGTTGCTAGAGTATTACAAAACAAACCCATAGTTAGTGGCTGTTAGGACAGCCAGACCTTTTTCTATCCATGTTTCACACATACAGACCATAATGCTTCGTTGCTTCTAGGGAGCCTGACTGTGGACTGGTAATCAGTCATTTGACATATAATTTGCATATGAAAGGTCAATCACAAAATACCAAGAATCTCAATGAATCACAATACATTGTGACAATCAAAGACAGCATACCAAAAAATAAAAGCACTTCAAATAAATGCATACAATACAATAACAGCACCTCACTGAATGCATGTAATGCAATACCAACACCAACACCCTCCTTGTTGTGAGTAGGTGGACACCTATTCACATCTGGAGACCACCCTTGGTATCCAGCAGGAGGCAGTGTACCAGAGCCAACTGCTCTCCGGCTACAACTCCCGATAAAACTGGTCCCACACCGTAATCTACCATTCCCTTCCTCTCAGGAGAATAAGCACAGTCACAAGAAAGATATTGCAATCTAAACAATACACAATATTCAGTCCTATGTCATAATTGTAATCCCCATTTTCAACAGATGGAAACAGCAATGTAGTTGTGTTACTTGAAAGGAACTTGTACCCCAATTATTGCTCTTTGGAAGTGTATGTGGGAAGGAGTCATCTGTCCCTCTTGCAGTAGACAAACCTACAGACACACTTCGGGACAGTGACACGGTGACACAGAAGGTAGTCAGCAGACCATTTCTGGCTGCTCATTCCTGAGGTGTGGGGGACGGGTAACATACACGTTCAACTAATCATGCAGCAATCATACAGCCAGCTGCGCATTGTTAAAATGAAGCAGAGCAAGCACCCATCATCAGACAACGTGAACATAAAATGGCATTTGCTACAAGTTCACCGAAAATATTCATAGATAGGAAGAAAAGAGACCAGAGGTAGAGTAAGATATTTCGTCCCCTTTCTTTCTCTCTGAGCCACACAGAATCACAGAGGTGCTGCTGAACAAAATATTCAGAATTACATAAAAGGTGAGAAAAAATAGGTGAACTCTGCACTTACACAGGCACACACATATAATACAAATAGCCGGGGTCTATCCCTAGTTGGTGCGGATCTACACAAGCACCTGTTATCTAATCCCAAAATAGTGTGACTGTAATTAGTGGGGTCTGTCATGTCATAAGTAGCACTGCACAGGCCTAGGGTAATGTGCAATATAAAAACAATGTCAAAGTGTCTATCTGAGAAGTCTAGAAATATTATTGTATGAAAATGGCAACAGAAATTGGTGTCCTTGTGTCAAAGTCAGATCAGTAAAAAATTTAGATGTACAGTCAAATTCGATAACTGATGAACACTTGTATTATCAACAAAATCATAAAACTCAAGAAACTTAATGCAAATCAAGGAAAACAATAAATTACATATTCCTTCCCTGTGTGAAACAAGGCGTTCACCCTCCCTCCTTTTCTCAGCATCTGACACCTTCCACCCCTGGAGCCAGTGAGTGTCGCAGGCAAGACAGGGAACTGCAGAATTTCACCCTCCCTGAAACATCAGTAGTCTTGTGCTGCCTATTTTCCGGGAGTTACTGCGTGGTCAAGGAATAAATGCAAAGTTTTGCCCTCGCCGGACCCCAGTTGTGAAGGTGACAGTGCATGAAGTATAATCTAATCCTAGTATAAATAACATCATCAAGGAGTGAGGGGAACCCTGAACCATAGACAGAGAGAGAATACCAGAGAGTATCTGCAGTTACAACCCCTCGCGACGCTGGGTGTGCTCAAACTGCGACTGCACCCATGGGCCCACTTCCGAGAATTCCCACCGAATCCTCCTGACCCTGCTGCCACTGAGCAGAGTCCCGGACCTATCAGTCAGGTTGGAGTGCCACTGGTTGCCTAGAAACAGAAATCTGGAGGGGATGCTAATCACCAACCCTCCACCAGTCCCTCCAACCAAGGTCCTAAAGGGGCTTGTCAGCCCACTCATGACTGAGTTCCCTCAGAACTCTGGCTAGCCAATAGGGGTGCTCCAGCTGCGAAGGCACCAAATCCTCCTCTTTCTGTCCCCTCAGGAACAAACAGATGCAGGCCCCCTGGGGACCAGAGAAGAAAGCTTGGCAAAGAATGCCCATGCACAGGGCAATAAACGAATACACAGAGCCACTGTGGAAACATAGTTACTCAGTGGCAATGACAGCTGACGGAAAAAGAGAGAGAATAAAACAGAGGACCGCACAATCAGAGGATACACATGAGATGAAACTCAAATCCGAGACCAAAACAAACACAAACACTCCTCCCCGTTGTAACTGGCCCACCGCCAGGAACAACGGAAGAGAAATATGCAGGGAGACGGCAACTGTGTCCCTCATATGCCAGAGGCAACAAGATGATGCAACATTGGCCAAGCGCCAGACGTGCACACCAGAGGGACACACAGCCACAAACAGCGGCGTCAGTGACAGCATGGCGAAAAACCTAAAAATACACAGATGACACGTGTCAAAAAAAAGCACAAATAAAAACATTACCATGGAACCTTAACCAAAGACCAAATAACCAATATCATACCCGCACCTGCTGCAACACAACCCGGAGGATAAAAACCCTCAATATGTATTCACCGAGTGAAGACTGATCTGCCCAAGCGTACCGACCTCAGACGCCATCAGGGGAGCAGGCGAAATGCTCCTCCACCCCCATAGACCGGAGACTCTCTGCAGGCAAGACAAAGGGGTTGCAGAAGTTCGCCCTCCTTGGCCCTAGATACAGCTAAGCTCTGCGTAGCAACAGGGAGTGACTGCGTGCATGGAATCGAGCAGAAGGACACCATCGCCGGTCTGGAGGGGTGGAGATGAGGACCATAAACTACAAAGAAATCAAAATGCACATTAAAAGACAGCTGAGAGTCGGCAGCTGAGTCAGAGGCCAGAATGCAGAAAGAGCTCCGAAGCAGAAACAGAGTGAGTGGCGCCAAGCAAACGTTAAGAGGAAATGTCACCAGCAGAATGGCGACACAGTGACATGGAAATTATCAGAGCTAGAAAAAGGAGAACAAAGAAAGGATCGAGGACAGCCCGTATGTCAGCCAAGAAGTACTCCGGTAAACAACCAACATAGATATTCCCTAGACAGAGGCACACCGGCCAAAGAAACACTGGCAGGGGCATGATAAGAGGACTAAGAGAAAAGGAGATAGGAGAGTGCTTAAAATCTGGTAAGAACAGTGCTACACAAATGTGCTGAGCGAAACAGAGCAGGAACCAAAGCACTGACACAGACAACAAATGGTTAAACACAGGTGTCATCCTCCAACAGCCAGGGAGCGGAGAAAGAGAAGACAAACTGAAATGTCTTCGAGCTCCGAGGTGTCGGAGTCCAGCAACCGGTGGCCGTCGAAGCTGGTCAGATGTTTGGGGCTGCATTCTCCGCCAACTGTGGAAGCTGAAAAAATAATAATAAGGAATAATAAAAATAACACAAGTCTCTGTCAGCACAACTGTTAGCAAGATTTATTGGAGGTCAACAAACAGCAATTTAACGTGCAACACGGAGACATCAGCAAAGCCACTGAATGTCCAAAGAGGTGACGGGTCTGACAGTTTATATAGGCCAGAACCACAAAAGGATGTAGCATCATAACATACGTAGCACAAATTAAGCATAGTTCATTTGACCAATTAACAAGAGTTTGAGTAGTCATATACCATGTAAGGTTAAAACTATACTGTTACCAACCACGTGGCCCCAAGTGGGCAGCTTCTGGGACTTTCCACTGTAATGTAAGATATATTAGTCTGGTGCTTTTCCAGTTAATAATTGCAACATAATAGAAAGGACCAGACATATTGTAAAATGTGCTATGCTGAAATGTCTGGGCCTACGAGAGCATCTTCCCTGTCACATATTATTCTTGATCAAACCTTGTCTTACAAAGCTGTGTCTCTGAAGCAATTGGAAAAGTACAAGCATTTGTGCACTGCTTTTTATGTCAACTTAGCAGGCCCTAAAAGCTTACAGCATTTGGTATCATACAAGATAGATGGCTTCAACACAAGCACGTAAAATTTATAAGAACAGAGACAAAAACATGTGACACACTTCAAAAATACGACACAGAAATTCATGCACACACAATTTATGGAAAAGAGGCATAGGAGGGCCCCGTGACACAGAAGGAAATAAATATTACGCTCATACAAGTACGATCAGTAAGAATAGAGGCCTACGAAGGCCATGTGAGGCAGTAATAAATATTAAAAGTCATTGGAGAATTAGGAGGGAGCAAATACGATGAAGCACAAAGCATGTGGCGCACAAAAATAGCGTAAAACAGAGCTGGGAGGGCCACATGATGCAGAAAAAAATACACTCAAGCACGTAAAATTTATAAGAACAGAGATGAAAGCACGTGACACACTTCAAAAATACGACACAGAAATTCATGCACGCACAATTTATTAAAAAGAGGCCTAGAGGGCCCCGTGACGCAGAAGGAAATAAATATTACGATCATCCAAGTATGATCAATAATAATAGAGGCCTGGGAAGGCCACGTAAGGCAGTAATAAATATTAAAAGTCATGGGAGAATTAGGAGGGAGCAAATACGATGAAACACGGAGCACGTGGCACACAAAAATAAAGCAAAACAGAGCTGGGAGGGCCATGTGACGCAGTAAAAAAAGAATACTATCATGCATGCAAAATTAATAAGAATAGAGCCCAAACCATGTGGCGTACCACAGAAATACGACACAGAAATTCAAGTACACACAAAAGATGCGTACCTGCTGGGCCTGGGTTGAGGATGGGACTGCATTAGGGTAGGGGATGGGCCGCTGTTTCTGTCGTGGACTGGGCCTGGAGCAGAGGCTGATTGTGTGACGGCTTCTCTCCTGCCTTTGCTTCTGTCGTCTCTTGACTTGCCTTCAAAGGCTGGGGCTTTGGCTGGGCTGGGCGCGTGGGCCACCGCCACTGCGCCTATGGTAGCCTGGCTGGGCGGCAGCAGCAGTGACACCACGTCGAATGTCACGAGTCCTCCTCCGCTCCAGCAAACAGTTCGTAGTACAATCAACGACGACGAGAGTCTGTCTGTCACTGCAGCACAGGCAGTCAAAAGAGAGCATGCTCACGTCAGTGCCTGCATTATATGGGAACCCCGGGGGGCGACCAAACAATGCCCAGGGCCGTCATTGGTAGCATTTTCACGCGCTACAAGAATGACGGCCCTGGCTTAGTAATTGCAAGAAAGCTAGGTGGTGACATCTGGGGAGTGTGGGCGGGCACGCAGTGTGCATTTGTAAGTGTGAGTGTGTGCACCAAAAAATAAAACAGAGAGAGACGGGGCGGGGATATCATGTGCGCAGAGGCAGGCCCAGAATCGGACCTCCAATGAGTGACCACTTGTAACCACTCTCGTAGCGCGTGCTCTGGTCTGATTTGACACTGAGAGGGTGTGATGGCATCACTCCACGGTATCCTCTTGTGGGCCCTCCCCAGGCAAGTAAAATCACCACAAACACTACAATATAGCCCAAAAACTAGCCCACCGCTTGGCATGGGTTTTTCCCGCACAACTGGGAAAACAGTCGCCCAATTGTGCGGGAAATAGTGCAATATGGCAACCTTGTCTAGAGTCTAGAAAGATGCGAGGTTACTTAAAATTTACTTGTACAAGGACGGGAGGTTACTTATAACTTAGGATGACAGTCATTGGTTAACCAATATGTACGAGGGTTTCAGAGCTGTGATTGGTCAAACAGGATGTCAGATTGATGGACGGCGCACAGTGCCTTTTCTAAAAAATACACGTATGCGCACAGTGAGTGCGAACCGTTGGGGTACACACCCAGACGGAGGGGCAGATATGGCGCCTACGCACACAACATCCACCAAAACACGCAGGCAGAACGCATGTGCGAAGTGTAGGGGGTACACAGCTAGATAGGGTACACAGTTTGATAGAACACCGTCTCACCCCACGGTCTCCAACGTTTCAATTGAGCCCCGAAACATTCTGCTACTGCTATTTTACTATTGTAGTGAGTCATACAGCAGTATGTTCTTATGTATGCACTGTTCTAAAAGTGATGGTGCTATATATTCAGCAAGACAGTCTCCTTATAGAACTGTAAGCATTCAGTTGGTTCCCAAGTAGTCATGCACCAAAGTAGGCCTTAGGGCATGGACTGCTTCAAATCCCTGGAGACTATGCATCCTCTGTTCTATACACCGGCAAACTTGCCTTTTATACATTCAATTCCCCAGTCTGTATTGTTACACTTTCACCAAACACTCTCACACTACAGTTTCAGTATTTTTTATGAACCATACAGCAGTATGTGCTTATCTATACATTGTTCTAAAAGTGAAGCTGCTATACATTCAGCCAGACACTCTCATTGCAGAATTGTAATCATTCAGCCAGTACCCAAGTACTCATGGTGCACAGTGGGCCTTAGGGCATGGACTGCTTCAAACCCCTATAGACTATGCATGCACTGTTCTATGCACCTGCACATTTGCCTTTTATATGTTCAATTCCCCAGTCTCTATCCTTACACTTCCACCAAACACTCTCTCACTCCTGTTATAGTTTTGTAGTGACTCATTGATCAGTGTGTAGTAATCCATTCACTACATTAAAACACTAATCAGCAGATGTACAATATGTGGTACATCCCCAGAGATATGCCAGTTATTGTGCACTGTGACATCAGTACCATGGATGCACCGTATTTACAATGTGGTGCACTATGGGGCAAAACCGGCATAGATATGTGATGTATTTGTGTTGTTAAGGCGGTGCATTGCTTGACCTGCGTTGCAAGCGCAATGCAGCTCCAGCAATGCTCTTGGGGCCCTATGCACACAATGCTGTGTCAATCCTTACACCTGCTTCAATCAGGTGCAGGGTTTTGACGCAGCATAAGCCCAAAAGTGACTGAATGAAATCTTATAGATTTCACTCAGTCACTTTTAGGAGGCATTCAAGCACCAGAACACCCCCTCCCCCCTGCGCAGGAAAGCCTCCTTCTGGCGCAGGGCTTTACAATGTGATGCACCTTCCATATGCGTCACTTTGTAAATACTACACACCATGGCACATCTTTTGCACCACCGCTGCATCAGAAAAGTGACACAGTGGCTGTGTAAAAGAGGCACAAGGGGGTTGTAACTCCACCCCTAACACACACAAATTCACCCAGGCAGTTTCACCAGCACTGCAAATTGAAGCATAGACTTGTAACATTTTATGTGCATATGTTACATTCAAGTGCTTCGGAGGTACTACAATATACTATAGGTAAACACCTTATAGATTTATGCTGTAGCACTTCCTTATAGTTCTGCACTTTCACATTCACCATACACTACTAATGTATTCATTCATTCATTTATGCACTACACATTCATTCAGACAAAGTTTTACACACTATCATAGAAATGTAGGTTTTTCTTTGACCAGTGGAGGCAGTTCTGACAAGAACTGTTTTTTTTGGCTTTTTAGTTTTGTAATTTATTTTTGTATTTTTTTAACAAGTGTTTTTTTTTTTAAACAAAAATATGGACTGGAACCCAAAAAGTGTCCAACAGGGACAAAATGGAATGTGAAAAAAAAAATGAATGACGAGGACAGCGATGCTCCCGCTTCCTGCGTTTTATCAAGTCAATAGACTGTTCCCCGTAACATAAAAGTTCATCACAATAAATGCAAAGGAATTTAAGTTCACCAAAATCAGGTTCGATCTGTGGGTGTGGTATGCTTCCCACAGGTGATGGAGCACTTGATGTACTTGCTACAGCAGCAGGTGGATCCTCTTGCAACCTCCGTGTTGCAGCTCTCGCCAAATTGTTGGGGTGCAAGTTCTTCATGTGCCGCACCATATCCGCAGTGCCAAATGAGTATTTTTTTGCAGGATTGCCCCTGGAAAGTGTTGTTTAGCAAATTTTACAGGTCACAAGTGGAGCATTAACCTTTTTTCCCCTTCAGGGAAAGTAAAAAACTTCCATATAAGTACCTCTTTTTTCTTCCTCCGAGGTGCTTCTGCAATGAATTCTCCATCAGAAGAATGGCTGGAAGACGAGTCCATAGGTCTTGTTATATTTGTCTTCCTTCTAATTTGACAGGCTTCAGAGAAGAGATGCTTCTTCTTAGAAAGTCAAAGTAGAATGATTAAAATAGGAGGGGTCTTTCAACAGTTGGAATAGGAAGTGTTATGAATCAATCAAATCTCTTCTTTTTAAGTCACATGGCTCTGCGTACGCTTACGGTGCGCTTACGGTGCTCTTACGCTGCGAGTACGAACAACGTACCTCCACGATTTGCGTACTAGCTTTTAAAAGTAATATACGCTTATTAAAAGTTTTAAAAAAATCTATTTTCATAATTATTCCAGATAATGTCTTCCCTTAATATGTACATTAAATACATAAATGTATGTTTTTTTGAACAATTATAAAGTTTTGCGCCGTAGTCGTACGGGGCGCCGTACATGACGTCACGTGTTAGTGTTGATGCGAGGCGCAGCGTGTGCGCGGGTACCCGCAGAGGACGATTTACTGTACAAAGTATGGTGCGATCACCGTACGCGTACGGTGCGATTACCAAAAAAAAAAGAAAAAGAAATTATATAGAATTTAATTTTAATATATTGAAAAAAAGGTCATGAATACAAAATAAGTGTTTGAATTTAGTTTTGTTATTATTTTACATTAAGAATACTAAATAAAATAAATATAAATATTTATAATAAAGTTGTAAGAAATTAGTATAAAAAGAAAGAAATATAATAATTAATACATTTTAAAATTATCATTTACAAAACCTATGAAATTCACTGAAAAAACCATAGGTTTCACACACGTTATAGTTAGGAATTAGCATTTAAAAAACATTAGAAATCACTGAAAAAACCATAGGTTTCACACATGTTATAGTTAGCTGGACATTTCACTCATACAAAACCATTGAAATTCCCCCATTATAGTTAGTTCAGCTAACTATACCTCGCTCGCCCGCAATGCACTGCTGATGAGGTCACATATTACATCACTCATGACATCACTGATGACATCTCAAATGACATCACTGATGACATCACTGATGACATCAGTAATCGATCTTTGGAGCCCACTCAAAGTCATTGTATTGAACAGTATAATCACATGTGGCTTACCTAAGTCATACTCTGTCATAGTTTACTCTGTGTTTTCACATGAATGTGCTGCCCCAGGGCAGCTCGAGTTCAAGGCTGCCCTGGAGGCAGCGCATACAACATAATAGGGCACATTGTGATTGTTTGCACCTGGCGCACCTTTTAAATGGTCGCCAAGTGCAAACAATCACAATGTATAATAAGGCCCCCTGTACTGTAACTACTGCACTTCACATTTTGCTGCTATTGCCTTCATTAATTTTGCTGTGCCAGGCTTCAAAAGCACCCGCACCTGGTTTACAAATGCTGTGAATCTATAATAAGGCTGATGAACTGATAGAATACTGTATGACAAACTGCTGAGGCACAAAGCCACTGCCATAGTCACTTAAGAGGGTGGCAATAATTGTACTACAATTGATGCACTGTTGATGCTGCTATTGTCTTGTTATCCCAGGTCTTGACAATGCCCTGTAAAAGAATATGCCAATTCCCGGCTATATCATTGCAGTTTGTGGAACCTAATTATAGATTGGCAAATTGATTTTCTTTTAACATGCAGATATGTTTTACACGTGATCTTTTTACTGGAAAGGATTTAATATTGTATATAATGTATTGTACTGTGTACTTTTATGGTTTTTACACTGAATAAAGATCTGTTTCTATCTATCTGTCTGTCTATCTATATATCTATCTATATTCACACAAAAAACACAAAGGGTTACAAGGACATTATAGTTAGGAAATAACATTAAAAAACTTTAGAAATTCAGAGGAACAAAATTGAGATTATAGGGGCTTTTAGTTACTCTCAGATTTTACACACACAAAGCAAATGAAATTCAGCAGTTATAGTTATAATTATGATTACCTTAGCTAGCTATATATTATGCCCCAGCAGTGCGCTACTTATGACCTCACATATTGCATTACTTATGACATGGTCAGTGACATCAATGATGACATCTCAAATGACATCGCTGATGAAATCACTGATGATATCATCCAGCAATGTAAACTTCAATATGCTTCATAAAATACCATTTAAATTGTTTGAAAGCAAGATTTTCAAATCTTTCACTCCCAAAAACATCTCTTTGGTTGAGTTTGCCCTGGTGGTATCACCCTACCAGGATGTGGATAAACTTCAATGATGAAGCATGCCACAATAAAGTGAGTGAGCTGTCTACTCCAATATCTTTGCATACGCCTGGAGGACAGTGACATAGTGGCTTCTTTGAATCCTGCTCATCTGTCCAGTTGTTACTATGTGAGATAATAGTTAATTTAACCCTTCCAAATTCCAGCACGTTCCCTACTGTTGCACTGACTGGAGGGAGGGCGATAAATCTACCTCCTTCGAAGTTCAACACATTCCCTGCTATTGAGTTGACTAGCATCTGAACAGTAAATATAACCCTTCCTATGTCCAACACTTTACATACTGTTGCATAAACTAGAAGGTGAATTGTATATTTCATATTCGTATAAACAAGTCAGTTACATTTTTAAGTAAATTTGGGCACAAATTTGAAATGATGAAATATTACTGCCACTGCAAGCAAAAGAACAACATGTAAGTGTTGTTAAATGTTGCCACCTCATAAGGTCTTACCTACTTAAACAATCAACCAGCTCAATGCAGACCTTCTGAGCCCTAAATCTGAGAAACACTCAACCCTAATTGAATGATCGACTGCGCTGCATATGGATGAGAGGTCGAGTAACAAAAGTCCTGAAGGGAAATCAGAATCCACACTAAGAGCCTGATTATGAGTTTGGTGTTCTTGGGACTGCTGAGCCACGGCGGCAGTCTGACCACCATATTATGAGTACAGTGGTTGGACAGCAACCAGCCCGATATAACACCACCGCCAGGGTCCTGGATCCTGCAGCAGTGTGTAAATGTGCAAGGAATGGAGGCAATGCCGATCCCAGCATCGCCTTCCATAAAATGAGTTGCCTTTCCAACAGCCCTTTCATTGCGGGGATCCCGCCTTGCAAAGGGTGGTGGAAAGGCATGGAGGGGGAACACAAACAGGCCCATTGGAAAGTGTGGCTGAGGGCACATGCAGTGCACCCCTATTTTTGCACTGTTGTGTGCGCACTCTGTGCAATGAATGACATGGTGCATGGCAACAGTGCAAGCATGACATTGTTGGTGCTGCAGAGTGACAGCATTGGCTTCAGGCTCAGTCAGTGAGCCAAAGCATGCTGCTGCCGCAAGACCACCACCAGCACAGCGCCAGCCCCAGATTCAACAGCAGTCAGAAGATTAGTGGCACAGTGGTCTTCTAGAAACCTCAGCCACGCTGGTTGGACAGCCAAACTCTTAATCAGGCTCTAAGTCTAAAGTCATTAAGTATGGAAACTAGTGCAGTCTCAGTCCCCATGCCGGGTCTGAAGCCAGATTGGGACTTATCAAGAAGTCTATGAATTTTGAGACAGACAGGCTGTCACTGATCAAGATATTTCTCAGCAATCTTTGTGACGAGCAGAAGCAATGTAATAGGCTTATACTTTTTGGCGAATGTAGGATTTGGATGGAATTTTTAGCAGTGGTCAAACTATGCTTTTCTTCCAGGAGTTTTGAACCTCACCTGAGTTGAAAGAGAAGTTAGGCAAGTCAGGGAAAGAGTTTCAACTAATCTGTGGAATATTCTGATGGGACAATCATCACTGGGGAGCCTGATTTGGTCGATAACGAGAGTTTGAGACAGCCTAATTGAAATTAGGGGTGGAATTTATAAAAGGGAGATCAGCTGACTCCAACCTGGAAAGAGATAGTAGTGTGCTAATTTTAGTAGACAACACCATTTTTTCATAGATTTTCTGAATTTTATCAATAAAATAATCAACCAGTATGTAGCGAAACTGTTGGGAGGGAGTGATAGTACTGACCAAACAATGAGTGAGGTCATTGATTTGTTTGAAGAGAGTTCTAAAGGAATTGGAAGAACCTGAGATTATAACATTGTACTAGGTAATATTGACTTTTAAAAAGCAATATTTATAATGATGGAATTAAATTGTTTAAAAGCCCAGTGTATTCCTCATAAGAGTGGCGCCAGTGCCGTCTTTAGGGCAGCGCGACCAGTGTAGCTGCACCTGATGCTGACTTTAGTGGTGGGAGCTCTGTTTAAAATAAGTTATGCATTTAAAAGCACCTGATCTTCATTGTGCATCCAGCAATTTTCAGATAATGATAAAAATGTGAAGATCACTCTGGTGATTAATTTTCCTACTGGTGATAGAAGTGCAGAGATTTAATGGGCCTGCTTCAAAGAGCATGTACCATGCAAATCACAGAAGTGAGTGCGACTGAACTGTTAGTAGTGCTACAAACAAATGAAATGTATGTCAGATGGGTTATGAAGAGGTGAAGGTTACTGTTGGGGAGTGATAGTGGGGGAAATCGTGGAGAAGGAGGTCATGGGGAGCACCACCGAAAACTACCACACAGGTTTCCACCAGCGTTAGAGTTGGCCATGAGTGGCTCTACCCTCTTTCAGTCTATTGGCTCTGAGCTCCTCCCATGGTGTTCTGTTCCCTTAGATTTAGGAACAGTATCATTGATACTGGCTGACAGGTCTTTGTTGAAAAGGGTAACTATTGCTTTAAGGCTAGAATCATACGGCCACATGCATCATTGTTGGTATTTGTGATTCCTAAATTGCGAAAATGAAGGAATCGCAATTTAGAATTTTTTGCGATTTCTTATTTTTCCTTATTTGCGATTCCCAATTTTGCGAATTGCAAATAAGGAATCCCTTTACATTGATTCCTATGGGCCTAGAGGCCCTTAGGAATCAATGGGAAGGCATTCTCATTTTGCGATTTGCAATTCAGGAATCGCAAAATGAGAATGCACCCCTGAAATGTAACATACAGTCCATTTTTCACACATACATGCCCAAGGGCATGTGTGAGTGTAAAATGAAACTGTTAAAAATGCACTTTTGTGCATTTTTGAAACTTTTCTAAAATTACCATGAAGGTTGACTTCATGTTAATTTAACACTTGTATTGTGCGAATTCGCAATTTTTTATGATGATTCATTGCATTTAAGAAATTGCAAAATTGTGATTTCTTGAATGCAATCTCAATTTAAGAAATCGCAAAAAGATTGCGATTTCTTAAATTGCGAAAAAAAAAAAAACTTGATGCATCTCAAAAATTGGATTTGCATTCGCAAACGGCCGATTTTTGCGATTCGCACCATTTGCGAATGCAAAAACCAATGATGCATGTGCCCCATAGCTCCTATTTTACCAAATGTTGATGAAAAATGTCATAGTGTCTTCATTATTTATTATGTTCCACTGAAGGCTTGGCTTTACCACACACACCTTTACCACGTTGTTTTTATACAATTTTTCAAATCATTTAGAAACAGTTACTATATTAAATAAAAAAAAAGTTAAATACTTTACAATTTAAAAATATCAAAATATAATTTTTAACTTTTGGAAAATGATATTTTCCCAATCAAGATGGTGGCCAAAAACACTGTGGAAGGTCAAAAATATTCAATACAATTTTCTTGAGAATTAATTATGGTTTCTGTCAAACATTTTCTAACTAAAAAAGACTATCAAAACACACTCATGCTGTGTCCAGTGGAGTTCAAACCTCTGAGACGACCACACACTTTTTCACACAGCACCACTGCCCTCAAGCAATAAAAGTAAGTATAGCACAAATAATGTCACCTTTTAAATATTTAATACTCAATATTATTATACTAATTTTATATATAATTTCATTACAGAAATTATTACAAACAGTACTAAATAATATGTAAGGAATGCAAAAATCAAGGCTATTTAAAAAAAAAAATTGCTATCTTATTTATGAAAAATGTGGTTCAGTGACTAAATATTGAGGGACAGAATATCGACTGCCCAGAATATCGATGCCAAAATATCAAGGGACAGAATATTTAGTCCCTATCTACAAATAGGTAAGTACTAAAATATCGAGTACAAAATATCGATGCATAAAATATAGTTAGCTAAAATATCGAATTTTTTAAACATATTAAAAATAATATAAAAGTAATTAAATAATAAACACAATTAAATAAAAACATAGTTGCAATAATGTAAAAAAGCATAGAATGTAAAAATAATAAATGGAATGTAAAAAAACAAAACATTTTCAACATATATTTACTTAATAATATTATAACATAATTATTAATCTTAATTACAAAATATTTAAAACATTATTAAACATATATTTACATATATATATATATATATATATATATATATATATAAACCTAATATATACATATAAAAATAAATAATATATAATATTTTAAATAATTAAAGTAATACTTTTTATGTAAATTAATCATTTACACTACATTAAATATAACAAAATTAAAAAAGTTGCATAGCTAAGAGAATAAAATTAGTATTCACACTCCAACAAGTGCCAAAGTAAATAATTGTTGTATAGCGGGTGGCTACAAATTACTATTCCACTCGAGTGAGTGCAACAGTAGGGAAAGCTCAAGACCTGGCTGTTCGAGCAGTAGTGGACCCCCCCCCTCCCCTAGCGCCTTGAGACCCTCCGGGTGAGTAGTGCGCTATATAAATGCTGTGATTGATTGATTGATTGATTGATTGATTGATTGATTGTAAGCGCTGGTTAGCGTAAGGGTAAAAAGTACTATTCCCACTCCAGAGAGTGTAACAGTAGGGAAAGCATTGGATAGCGTAGGGGTAAAAATTACTATTCTCACTCCAATGAGTTAATACAGTAGGGAAAGTGTTGGATAGCGGGTAGGTAAAAATTACTATTCCAACTCCAGCGAGTGGAACAGTAGGGAACAAGTTGGATAGTGGGAAGGTAAAAATTACTATTCCCACTTCAGTGAGTGCAACAGTAGGGAAAGTGTTGGATAGCGGAGGGGTAAAAATGACTATTCCCACTCCAGAGAGTGCAACAGTAGGCAAAGAGTCGGATCCAGCCCCTCGGCCTGGAATGACTACTGGTGGCCGACCGCACTGGGAACAGCTCCAACACCCACCGACCACGCACGCAACCTAAGGATCATCCTCTACTCCACACTCTCCATGACTAAACAGGTCAACGCCGTCTCTTCCTCCTGCTTCTACACCCTCCACATGCTCCGCAAGATCTACAAGTGGATCCCCATCAAAACAAGAAACACGGTCACCCAGGCCCTCTTCAGCAGCAGATTGGAATACGGAAACGCCCTCTATGCAGGAGCTTCGGCCACACTCCTGAACGCCTCTGCACGCCTGATCCTCGACATCCCCGCCGTAGCCACATCACACCCCACCTGAGAGACCTGCACTGGCTCCCCATCAACAAGAGGATAACCTTCATGCTCCTCACCCATGCACACAGGGCACTCCACAACTCCGGACCAGCATACCTCAACAGACGACTCAGCTTCTACACCTACAACTGCCAGTTCCGCACCGCTGACCTCGCCCTCGCCACAGTCCCCCGCATCCGAAGAGTGACCTCCGATGGCAGATCGTTCTCGCCACCTCGCCGCCAAGAACTGGAACACCCTCCCCATTCACCTAAGGCAGACCCAAGACCTGCTGACCTTCAGAAGACTCTTCAAGACCTGGCTGTCCAAACAGTGGCGGGATTCCCTACCCCCCAGCGCCTTGAGACCCTCACGGGTACGTAGTGCGCTTTACAAATGTTTGATTAAATGAGTGATCGATAGAGTGGAGGAATGATTTAGTAAGCCTAGTCTTACAATTTAATTAAAATTAATTTAAAAAGTAATTAATTATTTAAATTTAATTTACCTCCCAATATTGTCCAATATAAAGGTCACCCCAATAGTAAAAAAGTATTTAAAAATTAACATAATTAATTAACATTTAATTAATTAGGGAATCACAATTAACAAAAAATAAAAACAATGATATCTCAATTAATTTACACAATTAACACTATAAAATACCTTTGATTAAATATTATATAAATATTAATAAAACTGTATTTTCAAATGATTTAAAACACACTACTCCCCTATAAACACTCCACACACTCCTCAAAAACAAATATAATTAATATATTAATACATGAATTATTAGTAATTAATATTTAATTATTTACTAATTAATAAAAATGTACACATTTTACATATTTATCAAGTAATTAAAAACTTTTATTCATAAATGATTAAATATTTAATAATAAAATATTTAACTTAATTACTTCTATTCATTATTAAACATCGAATTATAACTTAATAATTCTTTTTAAATTACTTCCCACCCTATTCCCCTATAAACCCACAACCTGCTACAGAACTAATATACACATAAATGAATTACCAATATTAATTATTAAACAAGAAATGAATCATTAATACTTTATTATTATTTTTTTATTTAAATTAAATTACTTCCCACCCTTTTCCCCTATAAACCCACAACCAGAAACGGAACTAATATACGTCAAAATTCAATAACATAAAATTAATTATCTTAATAAAATTGTAACATACATTAAAACAATATACTATCATATAATACAATTAATTTTCTTTCGATATAATGACATTTTATATAATGACATTCTATATTATGTCACTCTATATAATGACATTCAATATAATAACATTCAATATTACTTACCTATATGTCGATATTATTGTCAACTATATTATGTCTATTCTATATTCTGTTTTCTTGATATTTTTGATTCATTATTTTGTCCTCTCGATATTTTTGATTCTATATTTTTGGTGTTTACTGAAAAATGTATGTAAATATAATGATAAATGTTAGAATTTGAAAAAAAAATCTAACAATGCAATTTTCAACAGGAAGTTAAGGATATACAAAGCAAAGAAGAATATGACAGTCTCGTAAATACACAAAGCATGTGCAACAGATTAAAAAAAGTTAACAAATACATCTATTTTTTTTTTGCCTAAAGATAAAACTCGAGGGAAACCCTTGAATAGGAAATCTTTAAAAACAATTCTACAAAAAACTTTCAAAAAACATATTATTTCCACTGGTTTACAAACAAACATGTTTCCATGAACAGAAAAAAGGACCAAATCATTTTTGCTCTTGAATAGGAAAAAAAGTATTGTCATGAGCAACAAATGAATAACTAATCTAGTAAAACAAAATTATCCTCCGAACTAAAACAAACATCACTGAATCAAAGCAGGAAAACAGAACATCACAGCAGGAAAACCAAACAACAAATTCTTAACATAATTAACCACCATATTGTAAATAAAAATAAAAATCTACTCAACAAGTAAACTAAGATTAACCTTTCAAAAATGTTTCCAAACAGGAAACTAAAAGACAAATCTCTTCTTCTCATCAGGGTACTAAATAAAATAAGTTACGTTCCATCCAAAATTTAGAATAATACATCATATATTTCCAAAAAGGGACAAATACATGCACCTCAAGAGCAAGCATAAAAACACCTTTAAACATCCTAACCAATATAATTTCCTGCATATTTGGGAGAATTAGTAAATTTTCCAGGCAATGAGATGTGCCCAATCTTTGACAGGAAGTCTGCAAACTCAATTATCTCCAAAAAAGAGAAGAAGTGTCAGAAAGGCTATTGACAAAAAACCAATAGGGGGAAGTAAAAGTGGTTAAAACAGAAATCACATATATTTTAACTTGCTATTACAGTATACTACCTCGGATATTACCTCCAGGGCCGGACTGGCCATAGCGGGAACCAGGCATTTTCATGTTGGGCTGGAAGGGTGGGGGCTGGTTTGAAAAGGTAGTTGCCATTTCTGGTACAGGGGGTCAGTTTTGCAGCAGCGCTGCAATTTCGCCCCATACACCAGGAGCAGCAGCAGTGGTTCCCACCAGAACCCTCCTCCGCGGCCAGTCCAATTTAATTGCCAGGGCTGGTCTGCATTCCCAGTCCGGCCCTGAATACCTCTTTCCAGTAAATTACCTAAACTATACACTAATTAAATAAAATAAAAAAATGTCTTACATGACAGCAGTTTCCCCATACTTTCTACCTTGACCACGATGAATGTTGTTTTGGCAGATAGACCTTCCGTAGAGATGTTCCGGCCATCGCCCTGTCCTGAAACAGCCAATGCTTCTCCTGGTAATATAGATGAAGGTCAGGGATACCCAAAAGCCCTGCCAAATGAATTGTGTAAGTTCCGTTTGGAGTTTGGCAATAGTACCCAGGGGCAGCGGAAAGGGGGGGGGTCTGAAAGAGATAGAGTATTTTCTGGAGGGTAGTAATTTTGGTTGTTGCTATCCTTTCTAGACAGGAAATCTGAAAAGCGCTTCCACCTCCCACAGTTGTTACGAATTTGCATAAGCAAGAATTGATAGTTGTTGGCAGCCGTTGCTTGTGTTGTTGTGGCAAGGTTGATTCACAGGTACAGAATAATCTCAGTAGCCCACTGATTAGGATATTGGTTTGCCACTTGTTCCACTAGCTGTGTCGGCAGGGAATGGCAAACTGCCTGTGACTCTCTGACATTAATCTGGAAACCCGAGGCAGCCCCAAAGGAGCTTCCCAGGAAGGCCGGCAAGGCTGTGGCAGTTATGTCCAAGGTCACAAACAAATCGTCTGCGTACAAGCTGATGGAGTGATGATCGCCTCCGAATGTCACCCCAGTGACTTCAGGGAGAACCTGTATTCCCTGGGCCTTTTTCTCTATGTAAAGAGCAAAGAGCAGGGGACACCGGGGGCATCCCTGGTGTGTGCCCTCGTAGATCGGAAAGCATGTGAAGTGTATCTATTGATCCGAACTGTCACCGTGGGTGCATAGTAATGCAATTTTCAACAGGAAGTTAAGGATATACAAAGCAAAGAAGAATATGACAGTCTCGTAAATACACAAAGCATGTGCAACAGATTAAAAAAAGTTAACAAATACATCTATTTTTTTTTTGCCTAAAGATAAAACTCGAGGGAAACCCTTGAATAGGAAATCTTTAAAAACAATTCTACAAAAAACTTTCAAAAAACATATTATTTCCACTGGTTTACAAACAAACATGTTTCCATGAACAGAAAAAAGGACCAAATCATTTTTGCTCTTGAATAGGAAAAAAAGTATTGTCATGAGCAACAAATGAATAACTAATCTAGTAAAACAAAATTATCCTCCGAACTAAAACAAACATCACTGAATCAAAGCAGGAAAACAGAACATCACAGCAGGAAAACCAAACAACAAATTCTTAACATAATTAACCACCATATTGTAAATAAAAATAAAAATCTACTCAACAAGTAAACTAAGATTAACCTTTCAAAAATGTTTCCAAACAGGAAACTAAAAGACAAATCTCTTCTTCTCATCAGGGTACTAAATAAAATAAGTTACGTTCCATCCAAAATTTAGAATAATACATCATATATTTCCAAAAAGGGACAAATACATGCACCTCAAGAGCAAGCATAAAAACACCTTTAAACATCCTAACCAATATAATTTCCTGCAGATTTGGGAGAATTAGTAAATTTTCCAGGCAATGAGATGTGCCCAATCTTTGACAGGAAGTCTGCAAACTCAATTATCTCCAAAAAAGAGAAGAAGTGTCAGAAAGGCTATTGACAAAAAACCAATAGGGGGAAGTAAAAGTGGTTAAAACAGAAATCACATATATTTTAACTTGCTATTACAGTATACTACCTCGGATATTACCTCCAGGGCCGGACTGGCCATAGCGGGAACCAGGCATTTTCATGTTGGGCTGGAAGGGTGGGGGCTGGTTTGAAAAGGTAGTTGCCATTTCTGGTACAGGGGGTCAGTTTTGCAGCAGCGCTGCAATTTCGCCCCATACACCAGGAGCAGCAGCAGTGGTTCCCACCAGAACCCTCCTCCGCGGCCAGTCCAATTTAATTGCCAGGGCTGGTCTGCATTCCCAGTCCGGCCCTGAATACCTCTTTCCAGTAAATTACCTAAACTATACACTAATTAAATAAAATAAAAAAATGTCTTACATGACAGCAGTTTCCCCATACTTTCTACCTTGACCACGATGAATGTTGTTTTGGCAGATAGACCTTCCGTAGAGATGTTCCGGCCATCGCCCTGTCCTGAAACAGCCAATGCTTCTCCTGGTAATATAGATGAAGGTCAGGGATACCCAAAAGCCCTGCCAAATGAATTGTGTAAGTTCCGTTTGGAGTTTGGCAATAGTACCCAGGGGCAGCGGAAAGGGGGGGGGTCTGAAAGAGATAGAGTATTTTCTGGAGGGTAGTAATTTTGGTTGTTGCTATCCTTTCTAGACAGGAAATCTGAAAAGCGCTTCCACCTCCCACAGTTGTTACGAATTTGCATAAGCAAGAATTGATAGTTGTTGGCAGCCGTTGCTTGTGTTGTTGTGGCAAGGTTGATTCACAGGTACAGAATAATCTCAGTAGCCCACTGATTAGGATATTGGTTTGCCACTTGTTCCACTAGCTGTGTCGGCAGGGAATGGCAAACTGCCTGTGACTCTCTGACATTAATCTGGAAACCCGAGGCAGCCCCAAAGGAGCTTCCCAGGAAGGCCGGCAAGGCTGTGGCAGTTATGTCCAAGGTCACAAACAAATCGTCTGCGTACAAGCTGATGGAGTGATGATCGCCTCCGAATGTCACCCCAGTGACTTCAGGGAGAACCTGTATTCCCTGGGCCTTTTTCTCTATGTAAAGAGCAAAGAGCAGGGGACACCGGGGGCATCCCTGGTGTGTGCCCTCGTAGATCGGAAAGCATGTGAAGTGTATCTATTGATCCGAACTGTCACCGTGGGTGCATAGTAACATCTGAGTATTCATGTCTTACACTTTTCCCCAAAACCAAAATGTGTGAGGACCTGTTCAGGATAGGGCCAGTGAACTTTATTTGAGACCTTCTCTGCTTCAATCGCTAGCAGCATATATTCCCCTTGAGTGCGGGAGGCCTTTTCAATGACATGAAGAATGCACTTAGTATTGTCACTTGTTTGTCTCCGGAGGATGAAGCCTGCTTGATCGGGGTCAACTATAGAGGGCATGTATGGGTTAAGCCTATGTGTTATGATATTTGTGAATAGTTTCAGGTCTACATTTAGGAGAGAAATGGGTCTGTACAAGCTGCATTGTGCTTTGTCTTAACCTGGGTTTGGGAGGACTATTATGGAGGCTGTCAGCATCAATGCCGGGATCATCCCAGGGTCAGCGAAGGAGTTAAATAATGATGTCAGTATATGCGCTAGAATAGGAAATAAAGACTTGTAACAAGCTGCTGAGTGCCCTTCTGGGCTGGGTGACTTTGCAAGTTGAAGCCGAGAGATGGCGGATATGACTTCCTCTATATGAATCTCCCACTCTAGGAATGCAGATTGGTCCGAGGTGAGGGATTTCGTTTGGGCCGATTGGAGGTACTGGGCTCCGACAGTGGGAATTAAAGTTTGATCTGTGTATAAGTGTGAGTAGAAGTCTTTGAAGACGTTCGCCATGGCCATGTCAGCCAAAGGTTTCAAAACTAAAGTTGTGTGCATTTATTTTGTTTTTAGTAATATTTATTTAATAATTAACTTTAAATGTTATAACAATTATATTACTATTTTTACATATACATTTTCCCACAACTTTAAATGGTATATAAAGTATAT
This sequence comes from Lissotriton helveticus, assembly GCF_964261635.1. Lineage (NCBI taxonomy): Eukaryota > Metazoa > Chordata > Amphibia > Caudata > Salamandridae > Lissotriton > Lissotriton helveticus. The sequence goes on along the minus strand of NC_136063.1, from coordinate 776,018,201 downwards.
AACTATTTTAAACATATATTTTCCCACACCGCTAAACCTCATGATCCTGCACCTAAAAGTTAATCTTTGTTTTTTATCATTAATAATGATACATTATTTAATAATGAAATTCATACTGATTTTAACCCCTTCGCTGCTAGGCCTTTTCCCCTCCTGTGCTAAGCCTTTTTTTGGCGTTTTGGAGTAGTGAGCGCTTAGGCCCTTGTAACTTTTTGACCACATAAGGTATCCGCGCCAAATTTGCGTCCATTTCTTCCAACATCATGTGGATTCTAAAGGCGCCCAGGGTTTGTGGATTCCCTTGGAGGGGTCCCAGAAATTAACCAAAATATAGTGATTTTTTAGTTTTTTTCCGAAAAATGGGAAAAACGGGCTGCAAATGAAAGCCTCTGGGTTTTTCCCTGAAAATGGTATCACAAAAGGGTTTGTGGGGCTGAAATCTCCATTTTCTCAGCTTTCAGGGAATGACAGACTTTTGTCAGAGAACCGAAATTTTTCACTCAGTTTTGGCATTTTTCGGGGACATAGCCTATTTTTGCTATTTTTAGAGCTTTCCACCTCCTTCCAGTTAATGGTAGAAATGAGTTTGAAAGCAATAATGGATCCTGGAAAGCTTTATATTTTCGAAAAGTAGACAGAATTCTGAATTCAGAAAGGGGTCATTTGTCTAAATCCATGAAGGTTTCGTTATAGAAACTAACAGTTAGATATTGGAATATTTGAAATTTTGTTGAAAAAAACAGCCTTTTGTCTCAACGTTTTCACCTATAACTTTTTCTAAAAAAGCAATATACTGTTACATTTGTTAGACCTTCCTGGTTGTGGGGATATATAGGACTTGTAGTTTCACCAAGAACCCGACGAACCCAGATCCAAAAACTGAGCAGTAACTTGCAATGGTATTTTTTCATTTACTGGGTATAGTGCACTTTGTCTTGGAAAATGTATACATGGAATAATCTGTATGAAAGACACCTATGTATTTCTGAATTGGGTACAAATTATAGAGTTCAGAAACAGTATATAATTGCACATTTTCAAAGTTGGGAATACTCATACTAGCATTAGAATTATTGGTCATTTTTCATAAAGATTTTTTTTACACAATGTCTTTCATTGAAAGGGAGAAATGCACCGAATCCTCCTGACCCTGCTGCCACTGAGCAGAGTCCCGGACCTATCAGTCAGGTTGGAGTGCCACTGGTTGCCTAGAAACAGAAATCTGGAGGGGATGCTAATCACCAACCCTCCACCAGTCCCTCCAACCAAGGTCCTAAAGGGGCTTGTCAGCCCACTCATGACTGAGTTCCCTCAGAACTCTGGCTAGCCAATAGGGGTGCTCCAGCTGCGAAGGCACCAAATCCTCCACTTTCTGTCCCCTCAGGAACAAACAGATGCAGGCCCCCTGGGGACCAGAGAAGAAAGCTTGGCAAAGAATGCCCATGCACAGGGCAATAAACGAATACACAGAGCCACTGTGGAAACATAGTTACTCAGTGGCAATGACAGCTGACGGAAAAAGAGAGAGAATAAAACAGAGGACCGCACAATCAGAGGATACACATGAGATGAAACTCAAATCCGAGACCAAAACAAACACAAACACTCCTCCCCGTTGTAACTGGCCCACCGCCAGGAACAACGGAAGAGAAATATGCAGGGAGACGGCAACTGTGTCCCTCATATGCCAGAGGCAACAAGATGATGCAACATTGGCCAAGCGCCAGACGTGCACACCAGAGGGACACACAGCCACAAACAGCGCCGTCAGTGACAGCATGGCGAAAAACCTAAAAATACACAGATGACACGTGTCAAAAAAAAGCACAAATAAAAACATTACCATGGAACCTTAACCAAGGACCAAATAACCAATATCATACCCGCACCTGCTGCAACACAACCCGGAGGATAAAAACCCTCAATATGTACTCACCGAGTGAAGACTGATCTGCCCAAGCGTACCGACCTCAGACGCCATCAGGGGAGCAGGCGAAATGCTCCTCCACCCCCATAGACCGGAGACTCTCTGCAGGCAAGACAAAGGGGTTGCAGAAGTTCGCCCTCCTTGGCCCTAGATACAGCTAAGCTCTGCGTAGCAACAGGGAGGGACTGCGTGCATGGAATCGAGCAGAAGGACACCATCGCCGGTCTGGAGGGGTGGAGATGAGGACCATAAACTACAAAGAGATCAAAATGCACATTAAAAGACAGTTGAGAGTCGGCAGCTGAGTCAGAGGCCAGAATGCAGAAAGAGCTCCGAAGCAGAAACAGAGTGAGTGGCGCCAAGCAAACGTTAAGAGGAAATGTCACCAGCAGAATGGCGACACAGTGACATGGAAATTATCAGAGCTAGAAATTCATGCACACACAATTTATTGAAAAGAGGCATAGGAGGGCCCCGTGACACAGAAGGAAATAAATATTACGCTCATCCAAGTACGATCAGTAAGAATAGAGTCCTGCGAAGGCCATGTGAGGCAGTAATAAATATTAAAAGTCATTGGAGAATTAGGAGGGAGCAAATACGATGAAGCACAAAGCATGTGGCGCACAAAAATAGCGTAAAACAGAGCTGGGAGGGCCACATGATGCAGAAAAAAATACACTCAAGCACGTAAAATGTATAAGAACAGAGATGAAAGCACGTGACACACTTCAAAAATACGACACAGAAATTCATGCACGCACAATTTATTAAAAAGAGGCCTAGAGGGCCCCGTGACGCAGAAGGAAATAAATATTACGATCATCCAAGTATGATCAATAATAATAGAGGCCTGGGAAGGCCACGTAAGGCAGTAATAAATATTAAAAGTCATGGGAGAATTAGGAGGGAGCAAATACGATGAAGCACGGAGCACGTGGCACACAAAAATAAAGCAAAACAGAGCTGGGAGGGCCATGTGACGCAGTAAAAAAAGAATACTATCATGCATGCAAAATTAATAAGAATAGAGCCCAAACCATGTGGCGTACCACAGAAATACGACATAGAAATTCAAGTACACACAAAAGATGCGTACCTGCTGGGCCTGGGTTGAGGATGGGACTGCATTAGGGTAGGGGATGGGCCGCTGTTTCTGTCGTGGACTGGGCCTGGAGCAGAGGCTGATTGTGTGACGGCTTCTCTCCTGCCTTTGCTTCTGTCGTCTCTTGACTTGCCTTCAAAGGCTGGGGCTTTGGCTGGGCTGGGCGCGTGGGCCACCGCCACTGCGCCTATGGTAGCCTGGTTGGGCGGCAGCAGCAGTGACACCACGTCGAATGTCACGAGTCCTCCTCCGCTCCAGCAAACAGTTCGTAGTACAATCAACGACGACGAGAGTCTGTTTGTCACTGCAGCACAGGCAGTCAAAAGAGAGCATGCTCACATCAGTGCCTGCATTATATGGGAACCCCGGGGGGCGACCAAACAATGCCCAGGGCCGTCATTGGTAGCATTTTCACGCGCTACAAGAATGACGGCCCTGGCTTAGTAATTGCAAGAAAGCTAGGTGGTGACATCTGGGGAGTGTGGGCGGGCACGCAGTGTGCATTTGTAAGTGTGAGTGTGTGCACCAAAAAATAAAACAGAGAGAGACGGGGGCGGGGATATCATGTGCGCAGAGGCAGGCCCAGAATCGGACCTCCAATGAGTGACCACTTGTAACCACTCTCGTAGCGCGTGCTCTGCTCTGATTTGACACTGAGAGGGTGTGATGGCATCACTCCACGGTGTCCTCTTGTGGGCCCTCCCCAGGCCAGTAAAATCGCCACAAACACTACAATATAGCCCAAAAACTAGCCCACCGCTTGGCATGGGTTTTTCCCGCACAACTGGGAAAACAGTCGCCCAATTGTGCGGGAAATAGCGCAATATGGCAACCTTGTCTAGAAAGACGCGAGGTTACTTAAAATGTACTTGTACAAGGACGGGAGGTTACTTATAACTTAGGATGACAGTCATTGGTTAACCAATATGTACGAGGGTTTCAGAGCTGTGATTGGTCAAACAGGATGTCAGATTGATGGACGGCGCACAGTGCCTTTTCTAAAAAATACACGTATGCGCACAGTGAGTGCGAACCGTTGGGGTACACACCCAGACGGAGGGGCAGATATGGCGCCTACGCACACAACATCCACCAAAACACGCAGGCAGAACGCATGTGCGAAGTGTAGGGGGTACACAGCTAGATAGGGTACACAGTTTGATAGAACACCGTCTCACCCCACGGGCTCCAACGTTTCAATTGAGCCCCGAAACATTCTGCTACTGCTATTTTACTATTGTAGTGAGTCATACAGCAGTATGTTCTTATGTATGCACTGTTCTAAAAGTGAAGGTGCTATATATTCAGCAATACAGTCTCCTTATAGAACTGTAAGCATTCAGTTGGTTCCCAAGTAGTCATGCACCAAAGTAGGCCTTAGGGCATGGACTGCTTCAAATCCCTGGAGACTATGCATCCTCTGTTCTATACACCGGCAAACTTGCCTTTTATACATTCAATTCCCCAGTCTGTATTGTTACACTTTCACCAAACACTCTCACACTACTGTTTCAGTATTTTTAATGAACCATACAGCAGTATGTGCTTATCTATACATTGTTCTAAAAGTGAAGCTGCTATACATTCAGCCAGACACTCTCATTGCAGAATTGTAATCATTCAGCCAGTACCCAAGTACTCATGGTGCACAGTGGGCCTTAGGGTATGGACTGCTTCAAACCCCTATAGACTATGCATGCACTGTTCTATGCACCTGCACATTTGCCTTTTATATGTTCAATTCCCCAGTCTCTATCCTTACACTTCCACCAAACACTCTCTCACTCCTGTTATAGTTTTGTAGTGACTCATTGATCAGTGTGTAGTAATCCATTCACTACATTAAAACACTAATCAGCAGATGTACAATATGTGGTACATCCCCAGAGATATGCCAGTTATTGTGCACTGTGACATCAGTACCATGGATGCACCGTATTTACAATGTGGTGCACTATGGGGCAAAACCGGCATAGATATGTGATGTATTTGTGTTGTTAAGGCGGTGCATTGCTTGACTTGCGTTGCAAGCGCAATGCAGCTCCAGCAATGCTCTTGGGGCCCTATGCACACAATGCTGTGTCAATCCTTACACCTGCTTCAAGCAGGTGCAGGGTTTTGACGCAGCATAAGCCCAAAAGTGACTGAATGAAATCTTATAGATTTCACTCAGTCACTTTTAGGAGGCATTCAAGCACCAGAACACCCCCTCCCCCCTGCGCAGGAAGGCCTCCTTCTGGCGCAGGGCTTTACAATGTGATGCACCTTCCATATGCGTCACTTTGTAAATACTACATACCATGGCACATCTTTTGCACCACCGCTGCATCAGAAAAGTGACACAGTGGCTGTGTAAAAGAGGCACAAGGGGGTTGTAACTCCACCCCTAACACACACAAATTCCCCCAGGCAGTTTCACCAGTACTGCAAATTGAAGCATAGACTTGTAACATATTTATGTGCATATGTTACATTCAAGTGCTTCGGAGGTACTACAATATACTATAGGTAAACACCTTATAGATTTATGCTGTAGCACTTCCTTATAGTTCTGCACTTTCACATTCACCATACACTACTAATGTATTCATTCATTCATTTATGCACTACACATTCATTCAGACAAAGTTTTACACACTATCATAGAAATGTAGGTTTTTCTTTGACCAGTGGAGGCAGTTCTGACAAGAACTGTTTTTTTGGCTTTTTAGTTTTGTAATTTATTTTTGTATTTTTTTAACAAGTGTTTTTTTTTTAAACAAAAATATGGACTGGAACCCAAAAAGTGTCCAACAGGGACAAAATGGAATGTGAAAAAAAAAATGAATGACGAGGACAGCGATGCTCCCGCTTCCTGCGTTTTATCAAGTCAATAGACTGTTCCCCGTAACATAAAAGTTCATCACAATAAATGCAAAGGAATTTAAGTTCACCAAAATCAGGTTCGATCTGTGGGTGTGGAATGCTTCCCACAGGTGATGGAGCACTTGATGTACTTGCTACAGCAGCAGGTGGATCCTCTTGCAACCTCCGTGTTGCAGCTCTCGCCAAATTGTTGGGGTGCAAGTTCTTCATGTGCCGCACCATATCCGCAGTGCCAAATGAGTATTTTTTTGCAGGATTGCCCCTGGAAAGTGTTGTTTAGCAAATTTTACAGGTCACAAGTGGAGCATTAACCTTTTTTCCCCTTCAGGGAAAGTAAAAAACTTCCATATAAGTACCTCTTTTTTCTTCCTCCGAGGTGCTTCTGCAATGAATTCTCCATCAGAAGAATGGCTGGAAGACGAGTCCATAGGTCTTGTTATATTTGTCTTCCTTCTAATTTGACAGGCTTCAGAGAAGAGATGCTTCTTCTTAGAAAGTCAAAGTAGAATGATTAAAATAGGAGGGGTCTTTCAACAGTTGGAATAGGAAGTGTTATGAATCAATCAAATCTCCTCTTTTTAAGTCACATGGCTCTGCGTACGCTTACGGTGCGCTTACGGTGCTCTTACGCTGCGAGTACGAACGACGTACCTCCACGATTTGCGTACTAGCTTTTAAAAGTAATATACGCTTATTAAAAGTAAAAAAAAAAACTATTTTCATAATTATTCCAGATAATGTCTTTCCTTAATATGTACATTAAATACATAAATATATGTTTTTTTGAACAATTATAAAGTTTTGCTCCGTAGTCGTATGGGGCGCCGTACATGACGTCACGCGTTAGTGTTGATGCGAGGCGCAGCGTGTGCGCGGGTACCCGCAGAGGACGATTTACTGTCCAAAGTATGGTGCGATCACCGTACGCGTATGGTGCGATTACCAAAAAAAAAAGAAAAAGAAATTATATAGAATTTAATTTTAATATATTGAAAAAAAGGTCATGAATACAAAATAAGTGTTTGAATTTAGTTTTGTTATTATTTTACATTAAGAATACTAAATATAATTTAAAAAATAAAATAAATATAAATATTTATAATAAAGTTGTAAGAAATTAGTATAAAAAGAAAGAAATATAATAATTAATACATTTTAAAATGATCATTTACAAAACCTATGAAATTCACTGAAAAAATCATAGGTTTCACACATGTTATAGTTAGCTGGACATTTCACTCATACAAAACCATTGAAATTCCCCCATTATAGTTAGTTCAGCTAACTATAACTCGCTCGCCCGCAATGCACTGCTGATGAGGTCACATATTACATCACTCATGACATCACTGATGACATCTCAAATGACATCACTGATGACATCACTGATGACATCAGTAATCGATCTTTGGAGCCCACTCAAAGTCATTGTATTGAACAGTATAATCACATGTGGCTTACCTAAGTCATACTCTGTCATAGTTTACTCTGTGTTTTCACATGAATGTGCTGCCCCAGGGCAGCTCGAGTTCAAGGCTGCCCTGGAGGCAGCGCATACAACATAATAGGGCACATTGTGATTGTTTGCACCTGGCGCACCTTTTAAATGGTCGCCAAGTGCAAACAATCACAATGTATAATAAGGCCCCCTGTACTGTAACTACTGCACTTCACATTTTGCTGCTATTGCCTTCATTAATTTTGCTGTGCCAGGCTTCAAAAGCACCCGCACCTGGTTTACAAATGCTGTGAATCTATAATAAGGCTGATGAACTGATAGAATACTGTATGACAAACTGCTGAGGCACAAAGCCACTGCCATAGTCACTTAAGAGGGTGGCAATAATTGTACTACAATTGATGCACTGTTGATGCTGCTATTGTCTTGTTATCCCAGGTCTTGACAATGCCCTGTAAAAGAATATGCCAATTCCCGGCCATATCATTGCAGTTTGTGGAACCTAATTATAGATTGGCAAATTGATTTTCTTTTAACATGCAGATATGTTTTACACTTGATCTTTTTACTGGAAAGGATTTAATATTGTATATAATGTATTGTACTGTGTACTTTTATGGTTTTTACACTGAATAAAGATCTGTTTCTATCTATCTGTCTGTCTATCTATATATCTATCTATATTCACACAAAAAACACAAAGGGTTACAAGGACATTATAGTTAGGAAATAACATTAAAAAACTTTAGAAATTCAGAGGAACAAAATTGAGATTATAGGGGCTTTTAGTTACTCTCAGATTTTACACACACAAAGCAAATGAAATTCAGCAGTTATAGTTATAATTATGATTACCTTAGCTAGCTATATATTATGCCCCAGCAGTGCGCTACTTATGACCTCACATATAACATTACTTATGACATGGTCAGTGACATCAATGATGACATCTCAAATGACATCGCTGATGAAATCACTGATGATATCATCCAGCAATGTAAACTTCAATATGCTTCATAAAATACCATTTAAATTGTTTGAAAGCAAGATTTTCAAATCTTTCACTCCCAAAAACATCTCTTTGGTTGAGTTTGCCCTGGTGGTATCACCCTACCAGGATGTGGATAAACTTCAATGATGAAGCATGCCACAATAAAGTGAGTGAGTTGTCTACTCCAATATCTTTGCATACGCCTGGAGGACAGTGACATAGTGGCTTCTTTGAATCCTGCTCATCTGTCCAGTTGTTACTATGTGAGATAATAGTTAATTTAACCCTTCCAAATTCCAGCACGTTCCCTACTGTTGCACTGACTGGAGGGAGGGCGATAAATCTACCTCCTCCGAAGTTCAACACATTCCATGCTATTGAGTTGACTAGCATCTGAACAGTAAATATAACCCTTCCTATGTCCAACACTTTACATACTGTTGCATAAACTAGAGTGTGAATTGTATATTTCATATTCGTATAATCAAGTCAGTTACATTTTTAAGTAAATTTGGGCACAAATTTGAAATGATGAAATATTACTGCCACTGCAAGCAAAAGAACAACATTTAAGTGTTGTTAAATGTTGCCACCTCATAAGGTCTTACCTACTTGAACAATCAACCAGCTCAATGCAGACCTTCTGAGCCCTAAATCTGACAAACACTCAACCCTAATTGAATGATCGACTGCGCTGCATATGGATGAGAGGTCGAGTAACAAAAGTCCTGAAGGGAAATCAGAATCCACACTAAGAGCCTGATTATGAGTTTGGTGTTCTTGGGACTGCTGAGCCACGGCGGCAGTCTGACCACCATATTATGAGTACAGTGGTTGGACAGCAACCAGCCCGATATAACACCACCGCCAGGGTCCTGGATCCTGCAGCAGTGTGTAAATGTGCAAGGAATGGAGGCAATGCCGATCCCAGCATCGCCTTCCATAAAATGAGTTGCCTTTCCAACAGCCCATTCATTGCGGGGATCCCGCCTTGCAAAGGGTGGTGGAAAGGCATGGAGGGGGAACACAAACAGGCCCATTGGAAAGTGTGGCTGAGGGCACATGCAGTGCACCCCTATTTTTGCACTGTTGTGTGCACACTCTGTGCAATGAATGACATGGTGCATGGCAACAGTGCAAGCATGACATTGTTGGTGCTGCAGAGTGACAGCATTGGCTTCAGGCTCAGTCAGTGAGCCAAAGCATGCTGCTGCCGCAAGACCACCACCAGCACAGCGCCAGCCCCAGATTCAACAGCAGTCAGAAGATTAGTGGCACAGTGGTCTTCTAGAAACCACAGCCACGCTGGTTGGACAGCCAAACTCTTAATCAGGCTCTAAGTCTAAAGTCATTAAGTATGGAAACTAGTGCAGTCTCAGTCCCCATGCCGGGTCTGAAGCCAGATTGGGACTTATCAAGAAGTCTATGAATTTTGAGACAGACAGGCTGTCACTGATCAAGATATTTCTCAGCAATCTTTGTGACGAGCAGAAGCAATGTAATAGGCTTATACTTTTTGGCGAATGTAGGATTTGGATGGAATTTTTAGCAGTGGTCAAACTATGCTTTTCTTCTAGGAGTTTTGAACCTCACCTGAGTTGAAAGAGAAGTTAGGCAAGTCAGGGAAAGAGTTTCAACTAATCTGTGGAATATTCTGATGGGACAATCATCACTGGGGAGCCTGATTTGGTCAATAACGAGAGTTTGAGACAGCCTAATTGAAATTAGGGGTGGAATTTATAAAAGGGAGATCAGCTGACTCCAACCTGGAAAGAGATAGTAGTGTGCTAATTTTAGTAGACAACACCATTTTTTCATAGATTTTCTGAATTTTATCAATAAAATAATCAACCAGTATGTAGCGAAACTGTTGGGAGGGAGTGATAGTACTGACCAAACAATGAGTCAGGTCATTGATTTGTTTGAAGAGAGTTCTAAAGGAATTGGAAGAACCTGAGATTATAACATTGTACTAGGTAATTTTGACTTTTAAAAAGCAATATTTATAATGATGGAATTAAATTGTTTAAAAGCCCAGTGTATTCCTTATAAGAGTGGCGCCAGTGCCGTCTTTAGGGCAGCGCGAACAGTGTAGCTGCACCTGATGCTGACTTTAGTGGTGGGAGCTCTGTTTAAAATAAGTTATGCATTTAAAGCACCTGATCTTCATTGTGCATCCAGCAATTTTCAGATAATGATAAAAATGTGAAGATCACTCTGGTGATTAATTTTCCTACTGGTGATAGAAGTGCAGAGATTTAATGGGCCTGCTTCAATGTACCATGCAAATCACAGAAATGAGTGCGACTGAACTGTTAGTAGTGCTACAAACAAATGAAATGTATGTCAGATGGGTTATGAAGAGGTGAAGGTTACTGTTGGGGAGTGATAGTGGGGGAAATCGTGGAGAAGGAGGCATGGGGAGTACCAACGAAAACTACCACACAGGTTTCCACCAGCGTTAGAGTTGGCCATGAGTGGCTCTACTCTCTTTCAGTCTATTGGCTCTGAGCTCCTCCCATGGTGTTCTGTTCCCTTAGATTTAGGAACAGTATCATTGATACTGGCTGACAGGTCTTTGTTGAAAAGGGTAACTATTGCTTTAAGGCTAGAATCATACGGCCACATGCATCATTGTTGGTATTTGTGATTCCTAAATTGCGAAAATGAAGGAATCGCAATTTCGAATTTTTTGCGATTTCTTATTTTTCCTTATTTGCGATTCCCAATTTTGCGAATCGCAAATAAGGAATCCCTTTACATTGATTCCTATGGGCCTAGAGGCCCTTAGGAATCAATGGGAAGGCATTCTCATTTTGCGATTTGCAATTCAGGAATCGCAAAATGAGAATGCACCCCTGAAATGTAACATACAGTCCATTTTTCACACATACATGCCCAAGGGCATGTGTGAGTGTAAAATGAAACTGTTAAAAATGCACTTGTGTGCATTTTTGAAACTTTTCTAAAATTACCATGAAGGTTGACTTCATGTTAATTTAACACTTGTAATGTGCGAATTCGCAATTTTTTATGATGATTCATTGCATTTAAGAAATTGCAAAATTGTGATTTCTTAAATGCAATCTCAATTTAAGAAATCGCAAAAAGATTGCGATTTCTTAAATTGCGAAAAAAAAAAAAACTTGATGCATCTCAAAAATTGGATTTGCATTCGCAAACGGCCGATTTTTGCGATTCGCACCGTTTGCGAATGCAAAAACCAATGATGCATGTGCCCCATAGTTCCTATTTTACCAAATGTTGATGAAAAATGTCATAGTCTCTTCATTATTTATTATGTTCCACTGAAGGCTTGGCTTTACCACACACACCTTTACCACGTTGTTTTTATACAATTTTTCAAATCATTTAGAAACAGTTACTATATTAAATAAAAAAAAGTTAAATACTTTACAATTTAAAAATATCAAAATATAATTTTTAACTTTTGGAAAATTATATTTTCCCAATCAAGATGGTGGCCAAAAACACTGTGGAAGGTCAAAAATATTCAATACAATTTTCTTGAGAATTAATTATGGTTTCTGTCAAACATTTTCTAACTAAAAAAGACTATCAAAACACACTCATGCTGTGTCCAGTGGAGTTCAAACCTCTGAGACGACCACACACTTTTTCACACAGCACCACTGCCCTCAAGCAATAAAAGTAAGTATAGCACAAATAATGGCACCTTTTAAATATTTAATACTCAATATTATTATACTAATTTTATATATAATTTCATTACAGAAATTATTACAAACAGTACTAAATAATATGTAAGGAATGCAAAAATCAAGGCTATTTAAAAAAAAATTGCTATCTTATTTATGAAAAATGTGGTTCAGTGACTAAATATTGAGGGACAGAATATCGACTGCCCAGAATATCGATGCCAAAATATCAAGGGACAGAATATTTAGTCCCTATCTACAAATAGGTAAGTACTAAAATATCGAGTACAAAATATCGATGTATAAAATATAGTTAGCTAAAATATCGAATTTTTTAAACATATTAAAAATAATATAAAAGTAATTAAATAATAAACACAATTAAATAAAAACATAGTTGCAATAATGTAAAAAAGCATAGAATGTAAAAATAATAAATGGAATGTAAAAAACCAAAACATTTTCAACATATATTTACTTAATAATATTATAACATAATTATTAATCTTAATTACAAAATATTTAAAACATTATTAAACATATATTTACATATATATATATATATATATATATATATATATATAAACCTAATATATACATATAAAAATAAATAATATATATTATTTTAAATAATTAAAGTAATACTTTTTATGTAAATTAATCATTTACACTACATTAAATATAACAAAATTAAAAAAGTTGCATAGCTAAGAGAATAAAATTAGTATTCACACTCCAACAAGTGCCAAAGTAAATAATTGTTGTATAGCGGGTGGCTACAAATTACTATTCCACTCGAGTGAGTGCAACAGTGGGGAAAGCTCAAGACCTGGCTGTTCGAGCAGTAGTGGACCCCCCCTCCCCTAGCGCCTTGAGACCCTCCGGGTGAGTAGTGCGCTATATAAATGCTGTGATTGATTGATTGATTGATTGATTGATTGATTGATTGATTGATTGATTGTAAGCGCTGGTTAGCGTAAGGGTAAAAAGTACTATTCCCACTCCAGAGAGTGTAACAGTAGGGAAAGCATTGGATAGCGTAGGGGTAAAAATTACTATTCTCACTCCAATGAGTTAATACAGTAGGGAAAGTGTTGGATAGCGGGTAGGTAAAAATTACTATTCCAACTCCAGCGAGTGGAACAGTAGGGTACAAGTTGGATAGTGGGAAGGTAAAAATTATTATTCCCACTTCAGTGAGTGCAACAGTAGGGAAAGTGTTGGATAGCGGAGGGGTAAAAATGACTATTCCCACTCCAGAGAGTGCAACAGTAGGCAAAGAGTCGGATCCAGCACCTCGCCCTGGAATGACTACTGGTGGCCGACTGCACTGGGAACATCTCCAACACCCACCGACCACGCACGCAACCTAAGGATCATCCTCTACTCCACACTCTCCATGACTAAACAGGTCAACGCCGTCTCTTCCTCCTGCTTCTACACCCTCCACATGCTCCGCAGGATCTACAAGTGGATCCCCATCAAAACAAGAAACACGGTCACCCAGGCCCTCTTCAGCAGCAGATTGGAATACGGAAACGCCCTCTATGCAGGAGCTTCGGCCACACTCCTGAACGCCTCTGCACGCCTGATCCTCGACATCCCCGTCGTAGCCACATCACACCCCACCTGAGAAACCTGCACTGGTTCCCCATCAACAAGAGGATAACCTTCATGCTCCTCACCCATGCACACAGGGCACTCCACAACTCCGGACCAGCATACCTCAACAGACGACTCAGCTTCTACACCTACAACTGCCAGTTCCGCTCCACTGACCTCGCCCTCGCCACAGTCCCCCGCATCCGAAGAGTGACCTCCGATGGCAGATCGTTCTCGCAACCTCGCCGCCAAGAACTGGAACACCCTCCCCATTCACCTAAGGCAGACCCAAGACCTGCTGACCTTCAGAAGACTCCTCAAGACCTGGCTGTCCAAACAGTGGCGGGATTCCCTACCCCCCAGCGCCTTGAGACCCTCACGGGTACGTAGTGCGCTTTACAAATGTTTGATTAATTGAGTGATCGATAGAGTGGAGGAATGATTTAGTGAGCCTAGTCTTACAATTTAATTAAAATTAATTTAAAAAGTGATTAATTATTTAAATTTAATTTACCTCCCAATATTGTCCAATATAAAGGTCACCCCAATAGTAAAAAATATTAAAAAATTAACATAATTAACTAACATTTAATTAATTAGGGAATCACAATTAACAAAAAATAAAAACAATGATATCTCAATTAATTTACACAATTAACACTATAAAATACCTTTGATTAAATATTATATAAATATTAATAAAACTGTATTTTCAAATGATTTAAAACACACTACTCCCCTATAAACACTCCACACACTCCTCAAAAACAAATATAATTAATATATTAATACATGAATTATTAGTAATTAATATTTAATTATTTACTAATTAATAAAAAATGTACACATTTTACATATTTATCAAGTAATTAAAAACTTTTATTCATAAATGATTAAATATTTAATAATAAAATATTTAACTTAATTACTTCTATTCATTATTAAACATCGAATTATAACTTAATAATTCTTTTTAAATTACTTCCCACCCTATTCCCCTATAAACCCACAACCTGCTACAGAACTAATATACACATAAATGAATTACAAATATTAATTATTAAACAAGAAATGAATCATTAATACTTTATTATTATTTTTTTATTTAAATTAAATTACTTCCCACCCTTTTCCCCTATAAACCCACAACCAGAAACGGAACTAATATACGTAAAAATTCAATAACATAAAATTAATTATCTTAATAAAATTGTAACATACATTAAAACAATATACTATCATATAATACAATTAATTTTCTTTCGATATAATGACATTTTATATAATGACATTCTATATTATGTCACTCTATATAATGACATTCAATATAATAACATTCAATATTACTTACCTATATGTCGATATTATTGTCAACTATATTATGTCTATTCTATATTCTGTTTTCTTGATATTTTTGATTCATTATTTTGTCCTCTCGATATTTTTGATTCTATATTTTTGGTGTTTACTGAAAAATGTATGTAAATATAATGATAAATGTTAGAATTTGAAAAAAAAATCTAACAATGCAATTTTCAACAGGAAGTTAAGGATATACAAAGCAAAGAAGAATATGACAGTCTCGTAAATACACAAAGCATGTGCAACAGATTAAAAAAAGTTAACAAATACATCTATTTTTTTTTGCCTAAAGATAAAACTCGAGGGAAACCCTTGAATAGGAAATCTTTAAAAACAATTCTACAAAAAACTTTCAAAAAACATATTATTTCCACTGGTTTACAAACAAACATGTTTCCATGAACAGAAAAAAGGACCAAATCATTTTTGCTCTTGAATAGGAAAAAAAGTGTTGTCATGAGCAACAAATGAATAACTAATCTAGTAAAACAAAATTATCCTCCGAACTAAAACAAACATCACTGAATCAAAGCAGGAAAACAGAACATCACAGCAGGAAAACCAAACAACAAATTCTTAACATAATTAACCACCATATTGTATATAAAAATAAAAATCTACTCAACAAGTAAACTAAGATTAACCTTTCAAAAATGTTTCCAAACAGGAAACTAAAAGACAAATCTCTTCTTCTCATCAGGGTACTAAATAAAATAAGTTACGTTCCATCCAAAATTTAGAATAATACATCATATATTTCCAAAAAGGGACAAATACATGCACCTCAAGAGCAAGCATAAAAACACCTTTAAACATCCTAACCAATATAATTTCCTGCAGATTTGGGAGAATTAGTAAATTTTCCAGGCAATGAGATGTGCCCAATCTTTGACAGGAAGTCTGCAAACTCAATTATCTCCAAAAAAGAGAAGAAGTGTCAGAAAGGCTATTGACAAAAAACCAATAGGGGGAAGTAAAAGTGGTTAAAACAGAAATCACATATATTTTAACATGCTATTACAGTATACTACCTCGGATATTACCTCCAGGGCCGGACTGGCCATAGCGGGAACCAGGCATTTTCATGTTGGGCTGGAAGGGTGGGGGCTGGTTTGAAAAGGTAGTTGCCATTTCTGGTACAGGGGGTCAGTTTTGCAGCAGCGCTGCAATTTCGCCCCCATACACCAGGAGCAGCAGCAGTGGTTCCCACCAGAACCCTCCTCCGCGGCCAGTCCAATTTAATTGCCAGGGCTGGTCTGCATTCCCAGTCCGGCCCTGAATACCTCTTTCCAGTAAATTACCTAAACTATACACTAATTAAATAAAATAAAAAAATGTCTTACATGACAGCAGTTTCCCCATACTTTCTACCTTGACCACGATGAATGTTGTTTTGGCAGATAGACCTTCCGTAGAGATGTTCCGGCCATCGCCCTGTCCTGAAACAGCCAATGCTTCTCCTGGTAATATAGATGAAGGTCAGGGATACCCAAAAGCCCTGCCAAATGAATTGTGTAAGTTCCGTTTGGAGTTTGGCAATAGTACCCAGGGGCAGCGGAAAGGGGGGGGTCTGAAAGAGATAGAGTATTTTCTGGAGGGTAGTAATTTTGGTTGTTGCTATCCTTTCTAGCCAGGAAATCTGAAAGCGCTTCCACCTCCCACAGTTGTTACGAATTTGCATAAGCAAGAATTGATAGTTGTTGGCAGCCGTTGCTTGCGTTGTTGTGGCAAGGTTGATTCACAGGTACAGAATAATCTCAGTAGCCCACTGATTAGGATATTGGTTTGCCACTTGTTCCACTAGCTGTGTCGGCAGGGAATGGCAAAGTGCCTGTGACTCTCTGACATTAATCTGGAAACCCGAGGCAGCCCCAAAGGAGCTTCCCAGGAAGGCCGGCAAGGCTGTGGCAGGTATGTCCAAGGTCACAAACAAATCGTCTGCGTAAAAGCTGATGGAGTGATGATCGCCTCCGAATGTCACCCCAGTGACTTCAGGGAGAACCTGTATTCCCTGGGCCTTTTTCTCTATGTAAAGAGCAAAGAGTAGGGGACACCGGGGGCATCCCTGGTGTGTGCCGTCGTAGATCGGAAAGCATGTGAAGTGTATCTATTGATCCGAACTGTCGCCGTGGGTGCATAGTAACATCTGAGTATTCATGTCTTACACTTTTCCCCAAAACCAAAATGTGTGAGGACCTGTTCAGGATAGGGCCAGTGAACTTTATTTGAGACCTTCTCTGCTTCAATTGCTAGCAGCATATATTCCCCTTGAGTGCGGGAGGCCTTTTCAATGACATGAAGAATGCACTTAGTATTGTCACTTGTTTTTCTCCGGAGGATGAAGCCTGCTTGATCGGGGTCAACTATAGAGGGCATGTATGGGTTAAGCCTATGTGTTATGATACTTGTGAATAGTTTCAGGTCTACATTTAGGAGAGAAATGGGTCTGTACGAGCTGCATTGTGCTTTGTCTTAACCTGGGTTTGGGAGGACTATTATGGAGGCTGTCAGCATCAATGCCGGGATCATCCCAGGGTCAGCGAAGGAGTTAAATAATGATGTCAGTATATGCGCTAGAATAGGAAATAAAGACTTGTAACAAGCTGCTGAGTGCCCATCTGGGCTGGGTGACTTTGCAAGTTGAAGCCGAGAGATGGCGGATATGACTTCCTCTATATGAATCTCCCACTCTAGGAATGCAGATTGGTCCGAGGTGAGGGATTTCGTTTGGGCCGATTGGAGGTACTGGGCTCCGACAGTGGGAATTAAAGTTTGATCTGTGTATAAGTGTGAGTAGAAGTCTTTTAAGACGTTCGCCATGGCCATGTCAGCCAAAGGT
The DNA here is from genome assembly GCF_964261635.1 of Lissotriton helveticus. Lineage (NCBI taxonomy): Eukaryota > Metazoa > Chordata > Amphibia > Caudata > Salamandridae > Lissotriton > Lissotriton helveticus. The sequence goes on along the minus strand of NC_136063.1, from coordinate 776,000,371 downwards.
TTCAAAACTAAAGTTGTGTGCATTTATTTTGTTTTTAGTAATATTTATTTAATAATTAACTTTAAATGTTATAACAATTATATTACTATTTATACATATATATTTTCCCACAACTTTAAATGGTATATAAAGTATATTACTATTTTAAACATATATATTTTCCCACACCGCTAAACCTCATGATCCTGCACCTAAAAGTTAATCTTTGTTTTTTATCATTAATAATGATACATTATTTAATAATGAAATTCATACTGATTTTAACCCCTTCGCTGCTAGGCCTTTTCCCCTCCTGTGCTAAGCCTTTTTTTTGCGTTTTGGAGTAGTGCGCGCTTAGGCCCTTGTAACTTTTTGACCACATAAGGTATCCGCGCCAAATTTGCGTCCTTTTCTTCCAACATCATGTGGATTCTAAAGGCGCCCAGGGTTTGTGGATTCCCTTGGAGGGGTCCCAGAAATTAACCAAAATATAGTGATTGTTTTGTTTTTTTCAGAAAAATGGGAAAAACGGGCTGCAAATGAAAGCCTCTGGGTTTTTCCCTGAAAATGGTATCACAAAAGGGTTTGTGGGGCTGAAATCTCCATTTTCTCAGCTTTCAGGGAATGATAGACGTTTGTCAGAGAACCGAAATTTTTCACTCAGTTTTAGCATTTTTCTGGGACATAGCCTATTTTTGCTATTTTTAGAGCTTTCCACCTCCTTTCAGTTAATGGTAGAAATGAGTTTGAAAGCAATAATGGATCCTGGAAAGCTTTACATTTCCGAACAGTAGACAAAATTCTGAATTCAGAAAGGGGTCATTTGTCTAAATCCATGAAGGTTTCGTTATAGAAACTAACAGTTAGATATTGGAATATTTGAAATTTTGTTGAAAAAAACAGCCTTTTGTCTCAACGTTTTCACCTATAACTTTTTCTAATTTTGACAGCTCTTGGAAAGCAATATACTGTTACATTTGATAGACTTTCCTGGTTGTGGGGATATATAGGACTTGTAGTTTCACCAAGAACCCGACGAACCCAGATCCAAAAACTGAGCAGCAACTTGCAATGGTATTTTTTCATTTACTGGGTATAGTGCACTTTGTCTTGGAAAATGTATACATGTAATAATCTGTATGAAAGACACCTATGTATTTCTGAATTGGGTACAAATTATAGAGTTCAGAAACAGTATATAATTGCACATTTTCAAAGTTGGGAATACTTATACTAGCATGAGAATTATTGGTCATTTTTCATAAAGATTTTTTTTTTACACAATGTCTTTCATTGAATGGGAGAAATGCATGAAATGTCAATTGGTAATAACAGTTGATTTACAAATCTGAATTAACCCAAGTGTCCCTATAAAAACGGTACCTCACTTGTGTGGGTCGGCCTTGTGCCTGCGACAGGAAACGGCGCAAAATGCAACGTGGTCACACCTAAATTTTGCAGTTACAAATTGACCCTTATTTGGCAAAGTGCCTACCTGTAGTTTTTGCACCCTAGCTCTGCCGGCACCTAGGGAAACCTAGCAAACCTATACATTTTTGAAAAGTAGACACCCAGGGAAATTTAGGATGGGGTGACTCGACTGCCTACTACCAGGTTTTGTTACCCAGAATCCCTTGCAAAGCTAAGATTTTGACAAAATAAACAAATTTTCCTCACATTTCTGTGGTGGAAAGTTCTGGAATCTGCGTGGATCAACAAATTTCCACCAACCCAGCGTTCCCCCAGCTCTCCCGATAAAAACGCTACCTCACTTGTGTGGGTCGGCCTTGTGCCTACGACAGGAAACGGCACAAAATGCAACGTGGTCGCACCTCAATTTCCCAGTGAAATTTTACGTTCTTTGGACAAAGAGACTACCTTTTGTTTTTGAGCCGTAGCTCAGCCAGCACCTAGGGAAACCTAGCAAACCTATACATTTTTAAAAACTAGACAACCAGGGGAATTCATGATGGGGTGGCTCGTCTGCCTACCCCCAGGTTTTGTTACCCAGAATCCCTTGCAAACATAAAAATTTGACAAACTACACATTTTCCTCACATTTCTGTGGTGGAAAGTTCTGGAATCTGCGTGGATCAACAAATTTCCTTCCACCCAGCGTGCCCCCAGGTCTCCCGAAAAAAATGGTACCTCACTTGCGTGGGTAGGCATAGTGGCTGCGACATGAAACAGCGCAAAACGCAGCATGGTCGCACCTCAATTTCCCAGTGAAATTTAGCACGTTTCGGACAAAAAGACTACCTTTTGTTTTTGCGCCGTAGCTCTGCCAGCATCTAGGGAAATCTAGCAACCCTATACATTTTTGAAAACTAGACACCCAGGGCAATTTAGGATGGGGTGACTCGTCTGCCTACCCCCAGGTTTTGTTACCCAGAATCCCTTGCAAACATAAAAATTTGACCAAAAAAACACATTGTCCTCACATTTCTGTGGTGGAAAGTTCTGGAATCTGCGTGGATCAACAAATTTCCACCCACCCAGCGTGCCCCCAGGTCTCCCGAAAACAATGGTACCTCACTTGCGTGGGTAGGCATAGTGGCTGCGACATGAAGCAGCGCAAAACGCAGCATGGTTGCACCTCAAATTCCCAATGAAATTTAGCACGATTTGGACAAAAAGACTACCTTTTGTTTTTGCGCCGTAGCTCTGCCAGCACCTAGGGAAATCTAGCAACCCTATACATTTTTGAAAACTAGACACCCAGGGCAATTCAGGATGGGGTGACTCGTCTGCCTACCCCCAGGTTTTGTTACCCAGAATCCCTTGCAAACATAAAAATTTGACCAAAAAAACAAATTTTCCTCACATTTCTGTGGTGGAAAGTTCTGGAATCTGCGTGGATCAACAAATTTCCACCCACCCAGCGTGCCCTCATGTCTCCCGAAAAAAATGGTACCTCACTTGCGTGGGTAGGCATAGTGGCTGCGACATGAAACAGCACAAAACGCAGCATGGTTGCACCTCAAATTCCCAGTGAAATTTAGCCCGATTCGGACAAAAAGACTACCTTTTGTTTTTGCGCCGTAGCTCTGCCAGCACCTAGGGAAATCTAGCAACCCTATACATTTTTAAAAACTAGACACCCAGGGCAATTCAGGATGGGGTGACTCGTCTGCCTACCCCCAGGTTTTGTTACCCAGAATCCCTTGCAAACATAACAATTTGACCAAAAAAACACATTTTCCTCACATTTCTGTGGTGGAAAGTTCTGGAATCTGCGTGGATAAACAAATTTCCACCCACCCAGCGTGCCCTCAGGTCTCCCCAAAAAAATGGTACCTCACTTGCGTGGGTAGGCATAGTGGCTGCGACATGAAACAGCGCAAAACGCAGCATGGTTGCACCTCAAATTCCCAGTGAAATTTAGCACGATTCGGACAAAAAGACTACCTTTTGTTTTTGCACCGTAGCTCTGCCAGCACCTAGGGAAATCTAGCAACCCTATACATTTTTTAAAACTAGACACCCAGGGCAATTCAGGATGGGGTGACTCGTCTGCCTACCCCCAGGTTTTGTTACCCAGAATCCCTTGCAAACATAAATATTTGACCAAAAAACACATTTTCCTCACATTTCTGTGGTGGAAAGTTCTGGAACCTGCGTGGATCAACAAATTTCCACCCACCCAGCGTGCCCTCAGGTCTCCCGAAAAACATGGTACCTCAATTGCGTGGGTAGGCATAGTGGCTGCGACATGAATCAGCGCAAAACGCAGCATGGTCGCACCTCAAATTCCCAGTGAAATTTAGCACGATTCGGACAAAAAGACTACCTTTTGTTTTTGCGCCGTAGCTCTGCCAGCACCTAGGGAAATCTAGCAACCCTATACATTTTTGAAAACTACACACCCAGGCCAATTCAGGATGGGGTGACTCGTCTGCCAACCCCCAGGTTTTGTTACCCAGAATCCCTTGCAAACATAAAAATTTGACCAAAAAAACACATTTTCCTCACATTTCTGTGGTGGAAAGTTCTGGAATCTGCGTGGATCAACAAATTTCCACCCACCCAGCGTGCCCCCAGGTCTCCCAAAAAAAATGGTACCTCACTTGTGTGGGTAGGCATAGTGGCTGCAACAGGAAACGGTTCAAATCATACTGTGGTGACTTTACATTACCTTATTGCAAAACTACCTTGATTTGGGGGGGGGGGCATCTGAGTTTGTGGACCGGGGCTTGGTGGTATTCTTTGCAAAGTAGCAAACCCAAACAGTTCTGAAAACTAGACACCCGGGGGAGTCCAGGGAGGTATGGCATGCGTGGGTCCCCCAATGTTTTCCTACCCAGAACTCCTTGCAAACCTTAAAATTAGGTAAAAATAGCACTTTTCCAAACTTTTTGGCGTGGGATCGCCGTGCCGGCAAAAATGTCCTACCACCCTGCGTTCCCCTTGTTCTCCCGAGTAAAAGGATACCTCACTTGTGTGGGTGCCCCAAAGCAGAACACGCCAAAAATGAATTTTGAAAAAAGTAGTTTTTAGTCATATTTAAGTTTTACAAATTAGGCACCCCAGCCTGAGTCACATGCCTTTGGCCCACCCACACAAGTGAGGTATCATTTTACTCGGGAGAACAAGGGAAACGCTGGGTGGTAGGACATTTGTTCCAGCAGCGAGATCCCACCCAAAAAAGTATGGAAAAGTGTTTTTTATTACCAAAATTTCAGGTTTGCAGGGGTTTCTGGGTAGGAAAACATTGGGGGACCCACGCATGCCATACCTCCCTGGACTCCCCCCGGTGTCTAGTTCTCAGAACTGTTTGGGTTTGGTAGTTTCCAAAGATGCCTGCCAAGCCCCGGTCCAAAAGCTCAGGTGACCCCCTCAAAAAATAAGATTATTTGGCTAAAGGTAATGTTTTGGTCTCCACAGTATGATTTGGGCCTTTTCCTAAAGCAGCCGCTATGCCTACCCACGCAAGTGAGGTACCATTTTTATCGAGAGACCTTGGGGAACGCTGGGTGGGAGGTAATTTGTGTGAGCCCAGTGATGCCACGCTTTCCCACACTAAAACGTGTGAAAAAACTGATTTTTTCCAAACAAAAAATGAGGTTTGCAAGGGATTCTGGGTAAAGGAACGTTGGAGGATCCACGCAAGCCATACCTCCTTGGAAGCCCCCGGGTGTCTACTTTTCAAAAATGTGTGGGATTGGTAGGTTTCCCTAGATGGCTGTCTCGCACGGGGCCAAAAACCCAGGTAACCCCTCTTGCAAAAGCTGGTGGACTTAACATTTTCACCATTGTTAAATTCACCAGCTTTTGCAAGAGGGGTTACCTGGGTTTCTGGCCCCGTGCGAGACAGCCATCTATGGAAACCTACCAAACCAACACATTTCTGAAAAGTAGACACCCGGGGGCTTCCAAGGAGGTATGGCTTGCGTGGATCCTCCAACGTTCCTTTACCCAGAATCCCTTGCAAACCTCAATTTTAGCAGAAAAAAATAATTTTTTTCACACGTTGTAGTCTGGGAAAGCGTGGCATCACTGGTCTCACACAAATTACCTCCCACCCAGCGTTCCCCCAGGTCTCCCGATAAAAACGGTACCCCACTTGCGTGGGTAGCCATAGTGGCTGCAACAGGAAAAGGTCCAAATCGTACGGTGGTGAATATAAAATAACCTGAAGCAATATAACTTTGATTTTGGGGGGGGGGCACCTGAGTTTTTGGCCCGGGGCTGGGTGGTATTCTTTGGAAAGTAGCAAACCCAAACAGTTCTGAAAACTAGACACCCGGGGGAGTCCAGGGAGGTATGGCATGCGTGGGTCCCCCAATGTTTTCCTACCCAGAACTCCTTGCAAACCTTAAAATTAGGTAAAAATAGCACTTTTCCAAACTTTTTGGCGTGGGATCGCCGTGCCGGCAAAAATGTCCTACCACCCTGCGTATCCCTTGTTCTCCCGAGTAAAAGGATACCTCACTTGTGTGGGTGCCCCAAAGCAGAACACGCCAAAAATGAATTTTGAAAAAAGTAGTTTTTAGTCATATTTAAGTTTTACAAATTAGGCACCCCAGCCTGAGTCACATGCCTTTGGCCCACCCACACAAGTGAGGTATCATTTTACTCGGGAGAACAAGGGAAACGCTGGGTGGTAGGACATTTGTTCCGGCAGCGAGATCCCACCCAAAAAAGTATGGAAAAGTGTTTTTATTACCAAAATTTCAGGTTTGCAGGGGTTTCTGGGTAGGAAAACATTGGGGGACCCACGCATGCCATACCTCCCTGGACTCCCCCGGGTGTCTAGTTCTCAGAACTGTTTGGGTTTGGTAGTTTCCAAAGATGCCTGCCAAGCCCCGGGCCAAAAGCTCAGGTGACCCCCTCAAAAAATAAGATTATTTGGCTAAAGGTAATATTTTGGTCTCCACAGTATGATTTGGGCCTTTTCCTAAAGCAGCCGCTATGCCTACCCACGCAAGTGAGGTACCATTTTTAGCGGGAGACCTTGGGGAACGCTGGGTGGGAGGTAATTTGTGTGAGCCCAGTGATGCCACGCTTTCCCACACTAAAACGTGTGAAAAAACTGATTTTTTCCAAACAAAAAGTTAGGTTTGCAAGGGATTCTGGGTAAAGGAACGTTGGAGGATCCACGCAAGCCATACCTCCTTGGAAGCCCCCGGGTGTCTACTTTTCAGAAATGTGTGGGATTGGTAGGTTTCCCTAGATGGCTGTCTCGCATGGGGCCAAAAACCCAGGTAACCCCTCTTGCAAAAGCTGGTGGACTTAACATTTTCACCATTGTTAAATTCACCAGCTTTTGCAAGAGGGGTTACCTGGGTTTCTGGCCCCGTGCGAGACAGCCATCTATGGAAACCTACCAAACCAACACATTTCTGAAAAGTAGACACCCGGGGGCTTCCAAGGAGGTATGGCTTGCATGGATCCTCCAACGTTCCTTTACCCAGAATCCCTTGCAAACCTCAATTTTAGCAGAAAAAAATAAATTTTTTCACACGTTGTAGTCTGGGAAAGCGTGGCATCACTGGTCTCACACAAATTACCTCCCACCCAGCGTTCCCCCAGGTCTCCCGATAAAAACGGTACCCCACTTGCGTGGGTAGCCATAGTGGCTGCAACAGGAAAAGGTCCAAATCGTACGGTGGTGAATATAAAATAACCTGAAGCAATATAACTTTGATTTTGGGGGGGGTGGCACCTGAGTTTTTGGCCCGGGGCTGGGTGGTATTCTTTGGAAAGTAGCAAACCCAAACCGTTCTGAAAACTAGACACCCGGGAGAGTCCAGGGAGGTATGGCATGTGTGGGTCCCCCAATGTTTTCCTACCCAGAACTCCTTGCAAACCTTAAAATTGTTCTCCCGAGTAAAAGGATACCTCACTTGTGTGGGTGCCCCAAAGCAGAACACGCCAAAAATGAATTTTGAAAAAAGTAGTTTTTAGTCATATTTAAGTTTTACAAATTAAGCACCCCAGCCTGAGTCACATGCCTTTGGCCCACCCACACAAGTGAGGTATCATTTTACTCGGGAGAACAAGGGAAACGCTGGGTGGTAGGACATTTGTTCCGGCAGCGAGATCCCACCCAAAAAAAGTATGGAAAAGTGGTTTTTTTTACCAAAATTTCAGGTTTGCAGGGGTTTCTGGGTAGGAAAATATTGGGGGACCCACGCATGCCATACCTCCCTGGACTCCCCCGGGTGTCTAGTTCTCAGAACTGTTTGGGTTTGGTAGTTTCCAAAGATGCCTGCCAAGCCCCGGGCCAAAAGCTCAGGTGACCCCCTCAAAAAATAAGATTATTTGGCTAAAGGTAATGTTTTGGTCTCCACAGTATGATTTGGGCCTTTTCCTAAAGCAGCCGCTATGCCTACCCACGCAAGTGAGGTACCATTTTTATCGGGAGACCTTGGGGAACGCTGGGTGGGAGGTAATTTGTGTGAGCCCAGTGATGCCACGCTTTCCCACACTAAAACGTGTGAAAAAACTGATTTTTTCCAAACAAAAAATGAGGTTTGCAAGGGATTCTGGGTAAAGGAACGTTGGAGGATCCACGCAAGCCATACCTCCTTGGAAGACCCCGGGTGTCTACTTTTCAGAAATGTGTGGGATTGGTAGGTTTCCCTAGATGGCTGTCTCGCACGGGGCCAAAAACCCAGGTAACCCCTCTTGCAAAAGCTGGTGGACTTAACATTTTCACCATTGTTAAATTCACCAGCTTTTGCAAGAGGGGTTACCTGGGTTTCTGGCCCCGTGCAAGACAGCCATCTATGTAAACCTACCAAACCCACACATTTCTGAAAAGTAGACACCCGGGGGCTTCCAAGGAGGTATGGCTTGCGTGGATCCTCCAACATTCCTTTACCCAGAATCCCTTGCAAACCTCTATTTTAGCAGAAAAAAATCAATTTATTCACACGTTGTAGTCTGGGAAAGCGTGGCATCACTGGGCTCACACAAATTACCTCCCACCCAGCGTTCCCCCAGGTCTCCCGATAAAAACGGTACCTCACTTGCGTGGGTAGCCATAGTGGCTGCAATAGGAAAAGGTCCAAATCGTACGGTGGTGAATTTAAAATACCCTGAAGCAATATAACTTTGATTTTGGGGGGGGTGCACCTGAGTTTTTGGCCTGGGGCTGGGTGGTATTCTTTGGAAAGTAGCAAACCCAAACAGTTCTGAAAACTAGACACCCGGAAGAGTCCAGGGAGGTATGGCATGTGTGGGTCCCCCAATGTTTTCCTACCCAGAACTCCTTGCAAACTTTAAAAATAGGTAAAAATAGCAATTTTCCAAACTTTTTGGCGTGGGATCGCCGTGCCGGCAAAAAAGTCCTACCACCCTGCGTTCCCCTTATTCTCCCGAGTAAAAGGATACCACACCTTAACAGAGTTACTCAAAAGTCAAACATTCAAGCACGGCTATCTATTCCTCAAAGACACACACATACAGGTTGGATTTGGCACGAGGGCGAGTGACGGTTCAGTACATAAAATTTTATTAACAAGATATTTCAAAAAAATGAAATGCTCTGTCAATAAATAAATGCATAAAAACTGAACCAGTGACTCGCAACTCGTGAGCTGTAAAGCCACAACAAGGCACCAACCGTTTTACAGTCCATTCATGCACCTTTCATACCTGATACAAACCAGACCATTGACACCATCCGAATGGAAAAGCAACACATAACAACAATCACAATAAGGGGCAAGGTACACCCTACTGCAGAAAGAGAAAAAAAACAATCATTACTGCACATCCATCTAATCCGCAAGCACACACACATACTGGTTGGATTTGGCACGAGGGTGAGTGATGATTCAGTACATACAATTGTATACGCAAGTAATTTCACAAAAATGAAATACACTGTGTATAATTGAAAGTATGATAAACTGAACCACTGACTCACAGCTCGTGAGCTGTAAAGCCACGTCAAGGCACCAACCTCTTTACAGGCCAATCATACACCTTTCGTACACGTGACACATTCAAAACATTCACACCGCCAGCCGCGGACCCATCACATTCCAACACTCACACCAGCAAACAGCGCCATTCAAGGGCCCATCACTTTCACACGCCCACATTTCGGACACTGCAACTACACAAAATGATGGACTGTGTGGAGTGTCACTCAACTAGCAGTGTGTGTAGTGACCAACAGAAAGTAACTACTCACACACCGCCTGCCGAGCGCCAGTGCACCCACACCACCATCCAAGCACCAGACCATGCACACCGCCAGCCAAACACCACTCAGCGCACACCGACAGCCAAGTACCACTCCACACACACCACCAGCCAAGCATCACTCCACGCACACCACCAGCCAAGCGCCACTCCACACACACCGCAAGCCAAGCACCACTCCGTGCACAGACAGCCAAGTACCACTCCATGCACACCACCAGCCAAGCGCCCCTCCACACACACCACCAGCCAAGCGCCACTCCACAAACACAACACCAGCCAAGCACCACTCCGTGCACAGACAGCCAAGTATCACTCCACGCACACCGTCCAGCCAAGCGCCACTCCACACACACAGCCAGCCAAGCACCACTCCACACACACCGCCAGCCAAGCACCACTCCGTGCACAGACAGCCAAGTACCACTCCATGCACACCACCAGCCAAGCGCCCCTCCACACACACCACCAGTCAAGCACCACTCCACGAACACCACCAGCCAAAGACAAATCCAAACACAACACCAGGCAAGCGCAAGAGCACGCACACCGCCAACCAAACACCAGACCGCGCACACCGCCAGTCAAGCACCAGTCCGCAGACACCGCCAGACAAGCACCAGTCCACAGACACCGGCAGTCAAGCGGCAAACCATGCACACAGTCAGACAATGGACACTACACACAAACCAACATCATACTTTAGTTTTTTTTTTTAAATAAAAGAGAAACAAAAACAAATTGCAAATTGATACAAATCTACTAACTCGACAACTAAATCTAAAAAGACTACACAAATACAAACTTTGAAACTGAACAATAACTATTACAGAATAAAGACCAACCAGTTCACTTTACCACTCATTGATACTCCCAAAAATTATTTTGCGTGTGGTACAATCTAAAACAAGCAGGTACACACAGCCCGGGGTTTGAAGGGCAGTCGGGGCAGTACATGCGAACCTCCTTCCGCAAACCTCTTCGCCAACAGACTCTACATCTCCGACTGGGAAAGTCTTTTGAGGTTGTAGGAGGAATTGTATCAGGAAAGTGGCGATCTTTCAATCTGGCAACATCCTCCACCACTCCAACTCTAGGAACACTTGCCTGTTCCACTAATACAAGGCTGCCTATTACAGACTCCTGAAACTTTACAAAAGTCAACTTTGACTGGGGACAAGATTTCTGGAACACAATAAAAGCATTAAAGGTTGCCAAGTGGAAAAGATGGATAGCCAACTTCTTGTACCAAATGTAAGCCTTACGAAGAGCAGCATACGGTTCCAACCTCTGATCAACTCTGTCAACACCACCCATGTACTTATTGTAGTCCAGTATGCACACAGGTTTGCGCACTTCTGCAACCTGACCCCAAACATTCCGTGGTTCAGTGCTTTCATCATGTATTGTAGTCAACATGTAGACATCGATCCTGTCTGTAAACTTCACAGCTAGAAGCTCCTCACAACGCAAAGCTCTGCACTGTCCCCGAGCAAGCTTTAGACAAACAAGTTCTTTTGGGAAACCTTTACGGTTTGAGCGGATTGTGCCACAAGCAACAGTGTCCACTTTGGCCAATTCCCTGAACAACCGCACACCAGTGTAGAAGTTATCGACATACAAATGATGGCCTTTGTTAAAAAATCCACGACTAAGTTCCCACACAATTTTCTCAGTCACTCCAAAAGTCGACTGACAACCAGGGGGGTTAATCCTGGATTCCTTACCAGTGTACACCCTGAAATTAGAGACATATCCAGTCTCACTGTCACACAGCATATACAGTTTGATTCCATAGCGTGCCCTCTTACTAGGAATGTATTGCCGAAATACCAAGCGGCCCTTGAACAATAGCAAAGACTCATCCACTGCAATTTCTTTCCCAGGATAAAAGATCTCAGAAAATCGATCAACCAAATGATCAATGACAGGCCGAATCTTGAAAAGACGGTCACAATCAGGGTGATCTCGTGGCAAAGCAAGACTATTGTCAACAAAATGCATCATCCGCAGCAGAAGCAAATACCTATCACGAGTCATGACTGCCGGAAATATAGCTGTTGCCATCAAGGGACTAGTAGACCAATATGAAGCCATTGATGGTTTCCTAAGCAAGCCCATCAAAAGAGTAAAACCCAAAAACTTTTTCATCTCCTCCAAATTGGTGGGAGTCCACCGGGTAGCTCTAGCGTGGGGCTTAAGGCTGGCACTGTTCACCCTCAAAAAAATTTCAGCATACAAATTAGTCTGCTCTACAATCTCTGCCAAAAACACATCATCCATAAACAACTTGAAAAAATCAATAGGCAAAAAGTTTTCAGTGTTCACCCTACACCCTGGAACACCAGTAAATTCAGGCAATGCCGGCTGCACCATGCCTGGTGCAACCCAGAGGTTAGAACTTTCATCGTCAAGTCTTGCAGCCGCAGGCCGCCGCCCAGCTAACTCTTGTCTCACAACACCAACTGGAAGTCTAGCAGCCCCAGGCTGCAGCCCAGATGTCTCTTGCCGCACAATTGGCACATCACTGTCCTCCGCAACCACAGGCACAACCATGTCCTCCAAAACCGTAAACACAGCAATGTCCTCCCCAACCACAGGCACATCATCCACACCAAAAGTAGCTTCATCAGCACTCAAAGTGTCTTCATCATCAGATGAAGCCATGTGTAGAGAAAACTCACTACCTGAATCTTCACCTCCCACCTCTGGCTCAGAATCAGAGTCAGACTCTGGACCATGGACAGAGGAAGAATCAAAAAGCATTCCAACAACTTGCTGAGCAGTAATCCGGCGGCTAGCCATTATCCTTACAAATAAAGGAGTCTGCACAAACAACTCAACAACCCCAACACTGCGCAAAGTAAGATACAAATGTAAGACTTTTTCACCAAAAAATAGATTTAGAAAAAATATACAATTCACTTACAAGACACAACTACACTCACCAGCACCTACTCTGCAAAGACACAGCAAATAGGCAACGATATCCCACTAGAAAGAAGAAAAAAAAAAACTTACATCTACAGAAGGACACATCAAAAACAAATGCAAAACATGTTTTACAATCACAACAAACAGCAACAACACATACTCGTATTACTACACACTTTGCAAAATAAACAATTACATTACAATTGAACCAAAAAAAGGTCTCTTACCAAACACATGCAACTACCGAAACAGCAGCACAACAGAACCACCAGTAACAGAACCGCACACTGCAACAATCTAAAGAGAAAAGAAAAAAAACACATTAGAAGAAACAAAAACAACACACATTACAACATGCTATGTCACAGGGTATGTCACAAATGGGGTGTCTGTCCCCAAGGGGGGAAGATTATAAATCATTATAAACGTGGGCCCCCTGGAAGCAACCGTACGGAGGGCAGAGAGGCCAAATAAAGACACGGCAGAACATACTGAAAACAAATGGGCCCAAGGAAGCAACCCTTGGCCAAGGGGTCGCTCCCTATAAAAAACAAAAACCTGGAGTACAGTGGGCATTTCTATCCCCCCCCTGGGACCAGAAACTGTAATAGGGGGGGGCAGAATAGTCTACAATATTTATAATGCCCCCTGGAAGCGACCCTTGCCCAAGGGGTCGCTTCCTTTATAAATATACTAAAATCCCTGGTGTCTAGTGGGCTTTTCTACCCCCCCTGGGTCCAGATGTGGCCCAAAAAATGGGTGATCTGCCCCCAGGGGGGGCAGACAAGTCTAAAAAAAATGATGGGCCACTAGGAAGAGACCCTTCCCCAAGGGGTCGCTTCCTTTACAATTATAAATAAATCCCTGGTGTCTAGTGGGCTTTTCTGCCCCGCCTGGGTCGAGATCGCTCGCTAAAATGAGCGATGTCGACCCAGGGGGGGCAGAAAAGTCTGAATTATAAAAAATGTGCCCCTGGAAGCAACCCTTGCCCAAGGGGTCGCTTCCTTTTCAAACAAAAACAATCCCTGGTGTCTAGTGGGCTTTTCTGCCCCCCCCCCTGGGTCGAGATCGCTCGCTAAAGCGACCGATGTCGACCCAGGGGGGGGCAGAAAAGTCTGAAAACATAAAATTCGCCCCTGGAAGCGACCCTTGCCCAAGGGGTCGCTTCCTTTCCAAACAAAAACATCCCTGGTGTCTAGTGGGGGCATTACTGGTGAAGGATCGCGACGCTGTGCGCGATCCTGAACCAGGAATGCCCTGCATTGGGACATCAGGGGAGAGGAAACAGTGTTTCCTCCCCCCCGATGCCTCAAGGCACCGAGAAATGGCCCCCCCGCCCCACCAGAGACCAAAAAACCTACCTTGCAGCTGGACGCGCTGGAAAGAAATGGCTTCCAGCGCGTCCAGCACTTCCTGATGACGTCGGCGTGCGCGACAGCGCGCTGACATCGACAGGAAGTGCGGGGGGGGCCGGGGGAGCAGCGCGAAGTCTTCCGCTGCCACCCCCCCTAAAACAACCACGATCGGACCCCCAGGGGGGGAGCGACAGCGCTCCCCCCGAGGGCTGTACTGATGACGGAGCGGTTCCGTCATCAGCACAGCCCAACCGATGCTGATGACGGAACCGCTCCGTCATCAGCATCGAAGGGGTTAATATATGTCTTTTACTTCAAGCTAAAATAATTTCTGTTTAAATTTAAATCACATGATTTTATGCCAGATACCAACATTACTTTGAAAACATTCTTTAAAATATAAACATACTGACCTATTTTCGCTACTATGCATAGTAAAGACATGCATGGTAAAGACAAGCCTGGTAAAGGTATGTGTTTTTAAAGGCATCCATGTGCTAAAGACTGCTTGATAAAAACATTACTTCATAAAGAATGCATGGTCAACTAGTACGTGCACCCAAACAGCACAAACTGCCTAAATGTTACATAGTATGTGTGAGTTAGAAGTAAAACATTCACTTTTCAACATTGATCAAATTAGCTGAGAAGCTGATATGTAACACTTTAGGCCAGGCATGACAATAACTCCCTCTAAGCTGCGTGCATGTGTGACTGCATAGTCTCCCACTCATCATTCAGTTGACAGAAATACCCATAAAAGAGCACATAACCTCACAAAAAACATGTTTATATAGAACATATACATAAATCCATAGTTAGATAAAATAAATACAAACACGCCGTTAACAGCAGTGCATGAATCAGTTGAATCTAGAGTGCCTAGATCTCAATTCCAGTTCATAAACAAAAGGAAGTAGCAAATAAGACATATTAATTATGGAGCATCTGCAGGTAAATAAGAGCAGGTCAAGCATGGGTGATATTCAAAGATTTCAACAGTGGACAATATGCTTTCTAGGCCTACTAAAGAAAAGTACTTGCAGAACATTACAAAATGTAAAGCATCCTGCGGAGGCGTGTTGTCACAACCATAGGGCCAGGTTGATCTCATCCTCCAGGTGTGGCCAGGTGGTGGTGTAGCAAATTAAACCTGAACCTGGCCAATTATCACACACCTGTGCTAGGCAGGGCTCCATACCTTGAATGGTCTTTAAAATCATATGCCCCCTCACCGATGGCTTCATCAGTTCAGACTGTTCCCTGGTTAGCAACGCCCACTCAGGAAAGAAACAGCTTATTTACTCTTTTCAGATCTGGGAGCAATAATGAGTGGGGATTAAAAAATATATCCACTCTACCGAGGGTTGGCAAAGCTGCCTTGACATAAGCTTTTTAGGGGATTCGATGTGCAAAGTCAAGGAACAAACATTCAGAGAGGATCAATCTGTTAAGCTTTAGATCCTCTCCGATCAAGTTCTTGAACCAGCAAAGCAGTGGACTAAGAGCGACTATATCAGCTAGACAAGTTGTACTGAGGGGTGCTATCAGGAACCTGCACAAGTCATTCTAAGAAATTGATTTTCTGCTCTCTGAATTTTGTCACTCTTCACATATCCCTAGACCTCACTGCCATACTAGATTTGAGAAACACATTTGGCCTGGCAAATCTTTAGAAGGGCACATGGAGATCAAGAGCACAGCCTGCGAGCAAAGCTAGCCACAGCCCCCATGGTTTTAAACAACTCCAATTTTCTTCCCACAATCAGGGGCTTCCAGTTATTATTAACATCAACTAGCACCCCCCGAAAGGGAAATGTGGCAACTTTGTCAGAGTGTGGTTAGACACTTTGAAGGTCTTGAAGCCAATAGACCGTGGGCCTGTCACCATAACATATGATTTGGTAAAATGTAATGCAAATCCAGACTCCCCATAACGGCAGTCCCACTCAATGCTACTTTTTTGTAATGGTGATGTTCGCTTTGACAACAGTTGCTGAGTAGCAACGGAAAAAATATAGTCTCATGTACTGCTTGTTGCGAAATGCAAAGGGCCATATTTATGAAATAGAGGTGCAGCAAGTCACCATGCTGTAAAAGGGAAGGAATGCACTGTATTTAAGGCAATACGGTGCATTACTGTCTATTCCCCTGTGTTGGCACGCAATTGGCTGCCTAGCGCCAAAGCAGGCACCCCTGAACAATGCCATTGCATGCAGGATTGTTTTTGTGCAGGAAGGGGCACCTTCCTGCACAAAACTAATCCTGAGAGACATTTTCCTCTTTCTATCTGTGCTGTAGAATGCAGTACACCTAGAAAAAGGGAAAAACTAGGAGAAATAAACACATTTCTCTCTGTTACACAGCTCCTGCGAAGGCATATCTTTTTGGCGCATTCCCAGGTTTACAAGTTCTTGTATATTTAGGAATGCATAAAAAACTTAATGGGTGATGCAGGGGAACACCAATGGCAACACCTCCCTGGTGCAGAGCACAGCAACCCTGCAAGTTGCACTGCATTACATTTCTCAAGATTTATGAAGCCAAGCAGGGCCATGCAAGGTGGCCTTGCACGGCTTCATAAATATCATCTTTCATTATGTCGCTTTTGCAGCAGGTTGCATGGTGCAAGAGCAATGCAAATGGACTCATAAATGTACCCCAAAGTGTCTGCAATCCCAGCTAATTAAAGATAGCACCAAGAAATGCACACTTGTTGCTGAATGTCTTAGGCAAATACCCTGCAGCATCTGCCTGGGCTTTTGTTGTAGCCATATATAACAAAGAAATAAATAAATAATAGTATAATAGTAAAAAAGTATTTGGCTATTGTATTCAATGTCATAGTCACGGGGTCTTACCTGACAGATCTACACAACCTTTATTCTTGCTGAGGTTCACTCAGTCAATACTATTAAGTTGGCTAACAATAAACACGTTAATCAGCTCTAATATTCACTTTGCAAATGCATGTGTTATGCTATATGTTATACTGCTGTAATAACAACCACCAATACACTAAAAAATATTGTACTGCTAACAACCTTCTTCCACCTAAAAGGCTCTTAGACAACAGGGAAATATCAGAAGCAATCTTACCATAAAAAACTATTTTTCAACATTTAGACAGGTAAAAAAAATTGTAACAGCTCATGCAACGAAACAAGCAGTGACTTTCTTCCCCAGCTTCTATTATTTCAGATCAAGCGAACAGCAGGCCACCAAGGGGAACTGCCAGGCTTCAACTATCTCAACTGTTAACTCTCTCTAGGTCAAACTAAGGAGCATGGAATTGCCACACAGCAATGGTAAAAAATCCCACCTATGTCATAAAGTACTACATGATTTCCCCCTTTCAAAACAAAGTACATAAAACTGGTACGCAAGAAGAAACAAAAGAACTCAAATTACAATAGAAAAATACATAGAATATATACATAAAATTCTACCAAATATAGATGTACCATGTGACAGATAAAAAATCCCATGTAACAGAGTAAATGGCATGTAAATAGAGGAATATCAAATGACATGTGATCTCCCATCCCTCACGCTCTGAAACAAATAGGTACTCTCCTCGATCTGCTACTGCGTCTCACAACTCCCTCATCCTTCAATCTATCCACTTCTCCACCAATCTCATCACCACTTTCTCCTCTACCATCCACAGCCTTTTCTTTTACTAACTTCCAGCTGTTCCACCACTGTCCACTTTCAACTTTCATGCTAATTCCTTTTATCTCCAAGACTCTAATGGGTAAACCAAACTTGGATCCACCTTTTTTCACATGTATGGGTTTTTTCACCAGTGTCACATCTCCCACTTCAACAACAAAATCCTTTACATTAATTTTCTCATCAAAGTATTTTTCTTGTTTCTCTTGTACAACTTCTACACGTTTCCTAATGGTATTATCGGAACACATCAATCAAAACTATACAACGACAGTATCCCTCTTGACCTATATTTCTTTTACATATGGCTTTCAGAAAGCTCACATACGGGACACATCAAAAAATGTTACGCTATGTTACGCTACACAAAGATCATGTATTTCATTAGACATTGTTTTATTTTATATATTTATTTTTTGTATAAAAAAGAAGATATTTTTGTATGTATACTTCTAAGACACAGATAAATCAGTCCACAGTTTCAAAATACATGATTTACAATGAGAAAGCTGTATACATAATTTTACAAAATGCAGTGTGTACTGATCATTTAGAGTGACACAATTTGTACATTATTTACACATACCAACCTTATAAACAAATCCAGACTCACAATCACCTCCATTCATACATGTCATCCTAACGTGAATTGTATTAATTTGTTTGATTTTATTGCTAATTTTCAAAATCAGAACTTGCGCCATAATTTGGCTGGAATTTGTCTTGGTGGTGACTTTAACGCTAGACTCCCAAGAGAAAATGGAATAGCTACCACACTTGTGGCCAATGAGTCTGCATGTAAAAGAGGGATGAAATTGTTAGATCATTTGTCTACCTGTAACTTACTCAATGTAATGGAAATCGCAGATGTGTGCCATGATAACAATTGCTTAATACCTACCTACTGGAGTCGTGGTTGTGTCTCAATTATTGATTATGTCATTATATCTGCCTCTCTTGAAGATCTGTTATAAAAAACAGAGCTTTTATGTAACTCGCAGGGCGATCATAATCCAAGTTTAACTACAATCAGATTTACCCCCAAACCAAGTCTTGGCAAAGAGCCTGGGGCAAGTAAGCTAGCGGTTTCGACTGTCAAAGTAAGAGTAATTTGCGAAGACATTGATAATAACATCCTATTTTCTAACATGATCAAATCGCACCCATCACTCATCGAAGCCTGTCTGTCATTTAGCGACCCCAATCCAAAGGTTATCAGGGCATTTAGTCATCTGTGTGTTGGCATTAAACAATTAATCTCTAGGCCTGTGTTGAACATTACCTGAGGTCCAAGATGGTTCAACAGCCTTTGTTCGCGAGCAAATTGAGAACTTCGTGTAGCAGTAACAGTATGACCCAGGGATGCAACTCTTATTAAATCTCTTCGGGACAATTACAAAGAAGCAGTTAGGCATGGTAAAGATGAGCTCCTGAAAGAACGTTGAGTCAACCTTGCTTGTGCCGCCACACTAAATGATGGAAATGGTTTCTGGGCAGCAGTTAAGGACATGAGATCTGTGGGCCAAACTCTCACACCAATAAGCTGGAACATAAATAGCAAAGCCTGGAAATCCCATTTTTTCTAAAATGTACACAGCCTCGCCCCTGAATGAGGCACTGTTAAACAAACCACCTGTTACACAGATCTCAATATCATTGTCAGAAGTAGAGGAGGCCATTAATCAAAGTTTAGGGAACAAGGCCCGGGGCCCGATGGGCTTTCCATTGACCTTATTAAATATAAACCGGATTTCTGGGCGCCTCTTTTACTTAATGTTTTTAATAATTTAACAAGTACCTTTATTCCAAGCACTTGATCTACCAGCATAATTGTGCCCATTTTTAAAAAAGGAGATCGATCCAACCCTAGCTGCTACAGACCGATCTCTCTGATTGATAATACCTTGAAGATCCTTTGGAGGATTTTGTTTAATAAAATAAGGTCTTGGGTTGAAAGGGAATCCATTTTAAATAGTTGTCTACTGGGGAACAATGCCTTAACATAAACTTAATATTTGACAAGTACACAATAACCCAGAAGTCACCTATCTATCTGGCCTTTATGGACCTCACCTCAGACTTCGACTTTGTAAAAAGGTTGCGTCTGTGGTTGGTCCTTTTAAACTATGGGTTGGTTGATATATTTGTTAATTTTTTAGCATACTCACATTGAGATTTGAAGGCACGGGTGAGGATTAGCAATGACGGGGAGGTTTCAAGGGACATCATTATCGGCAGAGGGGTCAGACAGGGGTACGTACTGGCCTCTCATCTATTTCTTCTATATCTAAATGAATTACATAACGTACTGTCAGCACTTACCAAGGATGTACACATCATTAATGGCAATGCACTCCCCGCCTTATTATATGCAGATGATGCGGTCCTTATGGGCCACACCCCGAACGCACTACACACTTTAGTAAGGGGTTTTGTTGCTTTTATGGCAGATCTAGACCTTTGCACTAATTTAAAAAAATCTTTTATAATGACTTGTGGACTCAAAAAACATCGTATTAATTCAATACCTCAGGTTCTGAACACTTAGCATGCACACGCACTTTCCCATATCTGGGATTAGTATTTTCAGATACTGGATCCTGGGCGGCTCATGCTGCCATAGTAGCGGTAAATTTATGAAAGTGACAAACTCGATCTTGAGTCTCTCTCAACCCAAACATGCAGAGGTAGTTTTATCTATAACTAAAAAAAAATTTAAAACAGTGCATCCCCACTGCCACCTGTGGTGCAGAAATTTGGGGTTTTATAAATTGTAGTGGAATCCAGAGAGAGGAAAACAGATTCTGTCAAAGACTCCTGGGGGCCCAAATTTGCTCACCAAACTTTGTGTGTCATAAGGAATTAAACTTGTTTTATATAGAAGATTTTATAAGGTCTCGTCCTACTTTGTTTTGGCTAAAAGTGTGGCAAAATCTGTCAGCTACCTTGACAAGGGAAATTATAGTTGACTCAATTGTGAAAAGGGAAGAAGCATACCCTGGCCTTCCGCTTTTAGAAAAAAACCTAATTAGCGTGAATCTGGAGCATGTCTTTTTGAATCCTTTGGGCCCAGAGGGAATCAGTAAAAAGGACCTTATGGACGCACTATACGATTCATACAATAATGCGAGACATGCCACAGAGCTTCCAAAATCATAGGTCGCCAGGTACATCTCGTTAGTGGGGGCTGACAGCCCCCTAACCCATTGTAGTGTAGTTCCTATATTCCCAATAGGCTCTGCGCATTGGAATAATATCTTCAATAGTATAGACGTAGGACAGAGGTTAACTAGGTCTTCTACTGTCGATATTAGACTTAAGTTTTGTGTGCCAGCTAGCTCAGAGTTCACTAGAAACTTTCTCGAATAGGCGAGGAGGGTTTTAACCTCCCTGGATAGACAAGAAGGGATTTAGTTTCTGACAACCATAGAACATGACAACTTTGCTCTCCCTGATCAAGAGTATATCTCTAGAGTCGTGTGAAAACAAAAGACAGCTATTTTGCCCAGTCAAAACGTGCATACTTAGTTTCACCAGATTGTAGAGAAAAGAAGAGACGGGCGTTTTCAATAAAAGGTGTTATTTATTGATCAGTCTCTTTTCTCATACAAGAGAAATGAATCGCTACGATTGCAATACTTATAGTTAAGTAAAGTGCATACAGTAAAAGCAGGATTATAAAATAATACTGTAAAAGCACTGATATGGTTTCTTAGCCATATGATACTTTAAAATGGATAAAAGATATACATACATATATACATTGACTAATCGTACTCAACTGGTGCTTCTAACTACGCCTACCCCGGTGTACCTGACCTAAGCCTAATACATGGGAGGGAGTAAGTAAGTAGCAGTTTAAGTTAAGTTTGTTTTGCCAAGAATCTGACTCAAGAATTCTCTATAAGGGTTTAGTCAGTTCCGTACCTGGGATTTAGAAGGCTGGAGGGCTGGTATCTCTTTCTCAGGACTCGGTATCCCAGTCACCCGCGAAGGTGGGCTGGAAACGCTGGAGGCTGAATTTCTCGGCAAGAGAAAAGACAGCGTCTTCCTCAGCGCGTCAAAAGGGGAGGGGCAGCGTCCGTGGGCTCTCCGGCAAGTAGTCACTGCTCCAGGTTCATCACCACCGTGTCTCTGCATAGGGCAGCGTTGGTATATTTATACCTGAGAGGTGCTGGGTTTGACGTAAGGATGGACATAAGACGTCAATAAGGATGTCGCTAGGAACTGATCGTTCCTGCAGTGCTTTACAGCAGTTCTTGGACTAAATCAAAACATAGCAGGCGGGGATTTCCCAGGTTTGCTCGAGGCTTGGATTTGTTTAAGAACTCGGTGTGCTTTCTAGGGGGCTGGAGGAATAGTGCTTGCTTAATGTGACAGCATGCGCTATGACTAATTTATGAAACGGGTTTCTGTGCCGTTGTGTAGATATTAGTGAATTATAACCGGGCAAGGGTCAGAAATAGGAGTATCGATACAGGTCCCTAGATAAACATACTACACCCACTCCACGAATTCATGTCCATATTTACTAACCTAAGCAATAGTAAACATAACTAATAGTGCATGTGTATAACGAACCACCCTAAAATAAAATTTTTGCATTTGAAAAATGGCATATTCGAAATACACGAAAATGAGTACAGGTACTGTATGCATTCAAGCAGTGTAATCATTCAAAAAGGATGCACATTTTATATCAGCCTGAATGATTTGCGAAATTACACATGAAATGGCTCTTAATACAGAAAAAAATTGCGAGACCACTTCATCACATATAAATACAGTTATTGGTAAATATGCTAGAGGCTGAGGTAATGTATTGTCTCTAGAGTTTCTAAAAATAGAAGGTCTGTTCTCTAAGAATAGTTCTACTTTAAGCAGAGGATGAGTGCCAAAAAAAAATGTAAATATTTTGGAATTCGAAAAAAAGTTTTCTTTTTCAGGGGATGGAAAGAAAAAATAGTTCTCAGTAGCTTTGTTTTCTAAAGCTGAAGGCCAAATTCAGAGTTCAGGGAACGCTGTGTGCTCGTTTGCTTAAAGTTATTCTTTCTTTTCGGGTGAAAACATCATGTCAGACAGACTTTCAAAAAAACAGTCTACTGCCTCAGGTGAAAGTTCGACCAAGTTGGAGAATGTCGCTATCATGCAGTCGTGCGCATGTTCGCTTTCAATGATGTTTCGATCAGCATTGCTTACAGAAGGTCGTACCTGGTTGATGCTGCTCTCATTTTGTACTTCACTACCCTTCAATCGTAGTGGTGAAGTCTCCACGAATGCCGTCATCAGGATAGGTAGCCGCTGGGGACAGCACGATGCATGAGCCGTTACTGGACCCAACAAAGTATCTGTATCCAATAGTACTTCTGATTGTAGTTGAAGACAGGTGTCCAACACGCATTCTTCGCCACATAGCATACATCTTAACACAGGTAAGACACAATTCTGCCATATGGGTCTGAATGAAAGAAACCAGGTCATATTCAGATCTCTTAGCCGGGCTAATCCAAGGACTTTAGTTATGCGGTCCAGATAGCGTATAACTAGGATTGTTTCTTCCATTGTTGCTGGACTCTTGTCTGTGACATGGCTTGCCATAACGAAGCAGGAGTAGCAAAACTAGGATGCCTGCTACGAGTTCCAACAGGAGTGGAAGTCCACCAAAGACAGAATGGACAAAATTAGGATATATATCCAGGACTGCTTTGAATGGGGTTAACAGTCCCGAAAAAACAGTCTTAAATACACTCGCGATACCATTCGTATCAGAAATATTTAAGATTTCGTTTAGCATTCCTGCGAAGTGTAGGGGGCAATTTGTTGATAATAATGTGTGTATCTCTGCCGTTGTCCTTGCAACTTGGAGATCATACGTTTCTTTTGATGACGTCAAGTGAACTGGTGTCTGTAGGAGCAAAGTCTTCATTCTGCTTAAAGTATGAATTCGAATAGAAGAGATTTTCAAATTGGGCCAAATTTTTCCCTCCCTGTCTGGAGTATCGTTTGGATACAATACTCGCTCACAGCAAGTGACCATGGAGCTCACGCTTACTAGATAAGGTTTTCCTGGCAGCAAGCCACAACATCTGTGATCCACAATTAGAATGTAGCTCCCGTTAGAAAGCTGTCTAAAGAATGGCTCTATTCGCGTTGCAGGTGTGCCGAGCTGGTGACACGAAAGGTTATTTGAAGTCCCCTCACAGGCCCCATGTAAACTTATACCCTGACACAGAAGTATACCACTTAGTGATTTTTCACAATTATTACCACTAAGAAATACACTCTGTCCTTTTTTACTATAACATGTGTGTGTATAAGGTAGGGTCCATGTTGACTTAATGTATCCTTTACCCAACCTTTCATACTGGCCTGTCTGCATTTATTTTTGACAGTATCGAAATTGGAAAGTCGTTATCGGAATAGTTATTATCCCATGTATTATCCATTCAATGACAGGTCGTTCTGACATTGTCAATGGTAATCTCTCAAGTTTTTCAATGCTCAGAATTGTATATTCTGCACCCTTTTGTGTCAAGCTGATTTGTGTATCAGTAAGGTTAAAGATAGTGAATAATGACGTTGTGTTGATTAAACGCCAAGGCACGTAGCCTGAACGCAGATTTTGTAATGTCCAGCCAAGCTGTACAATAGAACGCAATTGGGACTGACCGTGTTGCAACATCAGTAAGTCTTGCTCTATTATATCGATTGCAGATGATACAATACTGTCCAGTGAATATATTCTGGAAGACAGAGTCATTAACCCATTGTCCACAACAGAAAGTGATTTTTCCAAATTAATACGGTCAATTTCCCGTATTTTCTCTGCTGTTTCAATTTGAGTTACTTTCCAAGCTTCGTTGTAAGCTGCATATATAGAGGCCGCTATGAAACGTTTTTGACGCTGTTTGCGTGGTCCCATAATGAAATCACGCAAGTCAGCACCTTCTTTAAGTAAAGTCAAGTGTTGCTTAATTTCTGCCAGTGTGGATGTTCGCAGCCATTCGAGGCAGAGTTTCCCTACACTGTATGTAGTTACAATCCCTGGATGTTGTCTCTGGGAATATCTAGGGTCTGGCCTGGTCAATTTGAACCCCTGTATTTTGTTCAGGAATCTATTTTGACAGTTATTTGTGTCTGTGGGCCAGATCAACCATTTTTTCCAATCAGGATGTGTTCTGTTTTGGTTTAAAATATCAGATACGTCTATCTCAACATCTGTAGTGCTATTACTGTCAGGTGTTGGTTTTGGAATAGACGGTTTGTTTAAGTCTTTAATTTTGGCTAGGCCAAGACAGGTAGTCTGTTGAATTGTGTCATTCAAGAATATAATTTGTTCTGGGATCATGCAGGCTCTAAATAATGAATCTGTACCTTGCACTTGCCAATATTTTGTACCCCAGATTGTTTTCGTTTCAATGTTATTGTTCCAGAAATCAAAACCGAATGTATTCATTTTGTCAAAAAATGATTCTGAATAGATTCATTTTTATTTGTAAGCATGGTTTTCATTCCTGTCTTATTTAATAGTTTGAAATAAAACGTTTCTGCATCACTTGTGTTAAACCCTGAGAAATATGAAAATGTTTCATAAAATGTTTTTGAACTGCCTCTCGGTGAAGTTGCACAATGTTCCCATTGATTATAATTAAAAACATTTCTAGGTTGAGCAGATTTATGCAGATAATGGTTACCATAGTGGTTGTAACAGTACATCTGGTCATAATTAGATGAACCCTGTAAATAATCATGTTCTGTCAATTTAGCTGACATCACTAGATCTGACATCATATCATTAATACTTTCAAAGTCCCAATCATCAGCGAATGTGCTCGGTTTTACAAAGTCACTTAATGAAATCTTAAATTGATGAGGATACTTCAAGAGCTCGACAGGGCCATAGATTTCGTTATCAGTTCTGTCCCATGCTACCCCACCGGGTATAGGATTGGCTGTGAAGTTTACTGAAGAAAGTTCTCTTTTCTCGATGTGTGAAGACTTGTGTGGTTGCAGGACCAAGTTGATATTCTGACTTGCTGTGTCCATTGTAACATATTTTCCCTCAATGAAATGTCCCAAGCATAGTACCATGATGAGCCAAAGTATGAGGACAAATACACCTTGTGCCACCCAAAATTCAATCCATGGAGAAATCAGATAGGTTTCTTTTAGTTGATGAAAGAGTTCCTTTGCTTTGTCTTTAAAAGTCTTTGATTTTGTCGGCTGTTCCTCAGGTTCGCTCGGATCCTCGGAAAAATCATCGTAGTTGATGAAGTAGCCTGATGCTGTTCTGTCAATTGTTTCAATTGCTTCTGGATTCCTTTTTGTTTTTGGAATTTTCTTTGTTTCATTAGCATAGTCTGTGGTTACATCATTGTAGACTGGTGTTTCTTGATGTAAGATTTTGATTTGGGTTTCAAGAGGTTTAAGTTCCATGGCTTTGTTGCATAGTCCTTGTTGATTCACTGTAGGTTTATCAAATGTGATTAGTCTCTCAGTTTGAACCTCTATGTTTGTAGCAAACTTTGGTGTTCTGCTACTTCTTGGGAGTCCACTTGGCCTACTACTTGTTATCTGCCACATGATTGTGGTTTAACCAGGTCGATGGATACAACTCGGTTCTCCTTTTTACCAGCAAGGGCGGTAATACAACTGATCTTGTCCTGTTGATGGCCAAGACAGGTACTGCTTTTCTGTAAGAAGGCCCAACTTCCTTTTTTACCGCGATCTTCTCTCTGACCAGATCCCAGATTTTTGGAATCCAGACAGGCCTTGCTGGGACAGGTGGTTTCTCTTCAGTGGTTGTTGGCTGTTGTTTCAACTTTATGTTGCTCAGGTCTTTTCTTGTTTCGTTTAAGTCCTGTAAAATAGCCAAACGATCTTTGATATCAAAGCATTTTTCTTTAACCACTGAAGTTTGACTATCGAGGTCCTGGATTAACATTCTAGTCCCAAACAATAGTTCGTACGGACTGAGACCTCTAAGAGAATTTCTTGGCAGATTGTTAATACTACGTTGGACACTTATTAAATGTTTGACCCACCCAGCTCCCGAACCTAATACCTTTGCCATTATAGATTGCTCTATGCCTTGGTTTTTTCTTTACACCATCCCATTTCCTTCAGGAAGGAAGTGATAAGAGTCCCGCAATGCAATGCCCATGCTGGCCATGCCCCCCCCTATAAGCTTGAGAGCTAAAGGTAGGACATTGGTCAGAATGTAGCATGCCCCATGCGTATATGCCATTTTAGACTCGCAAATCTTGTCATATTAGTTCAGACGTCAGCCGAGAGTTGGGGTCTACATTTTAAGTGAATATAGTCTCTATATGTTAATATGACACATTTATTTATACTGGGTATTTTTATATTTTATTGCTTAGTTCCAATTTTGAGCGAAACGCCATGGCAATACACCGTCTTGGTCGCCACTAGGATCTCTGTTGCAGTCTGGGCAGTTGTTTGCAAAACTGTGATGTTGCAGGCTCATTCCTGGCCACCAGTATATTGATTGTAATTCTTCTAGAGAATCTTTAAGCTTGAGGTGTCTAAGACCCTCACCCATATGTGCGTCTGCTATTAACAAGACTCTCCTGTTCGTGTTTGGAATTACTCTATCCCCCACTCCAGGGATTTGAGCAAAAGGAACGGAGTTTGCATCGATTATGTATGTATAATTGAGTGGATAGTTGATGGGTAACGCTGAGCAGTCGCCTTTTGATGACGTTTTTACCGCCAGCATTGTTTCCCCGTCAATGTATTTTTCCGAACGCTTTTTTGTAGCTACGGAAGCCGATTTAGTTGCTTCCGCTGTGGCTGTCTCAGCCAATGAATTCCCTGCAACGTGAACGCCATCACGCTGATGACTCAGTGAGTGTATCACGTGAGTTTTTGGTAGTTCTTTCTGTAAAAGAACTACTAGTTCCCAAAGCGATTTTTGCTTGATTGTGGCACCTGTGTCATCTTTGTAACCATTTTGAATCCATTTCTGTAAATCGTTATTGTATGATTTGACGCAGTAATACGAATCGCACACTATTAGTGTCGGGAATTCACGATCGGCATTATCCAGCGCCATTTTTAACGCTATTATTTCAGTTTGTTGTTCTGAATTATTTTCCACTGAGTGTGTTTTTGTAAACAGAGGTTTCAATTTACCTCCGCGCCACACGTCTTTTACAATCTCGCATGTGGCGTTGTAGGCTTGCTTTCCCCAAACTGAGGGTTGAGCATGTCCGTCTGTATATATTACACAGGCGTATTGTCGTATGGGCAGAATGTCGATTGGCAGAGGGTATTCTCTTTCATATTCTAGATTTTTTAATTTTTTCATTTCTGGGACAAAATAGTATTTTACTTTGTCTGTAGCAGGAGAATATTCCCATTGTATCCATTTTGGATTTAATGCCATAGTAGGTAAATTACATGGGCTTGTTAATGCCTCAAAGGCTGATTCTGCTGTTCTGACTGTAATCCGTCTGCCGTCAGCTTGGTCTCTTTCTCTTGCTACAGCTGTTTGAACCGCATGAACAATGTTTTCCTTAATGCTGAATGTTTTTTCAGCTTCTGTGTACAAATGTGATTTGTATGCTATTGGTACCGTTTCTCCCTCATGAGAGGTCAGGTATGTGAATCCGCATCTTCCTGGGATGACTCGGATTACAAGGTTGCGTGTGTTATCGCGTGTTTGCAATTTTGTTTTAGTTAACATGTCTGTTTGCAATGATCTCAAAATTTCTGTGTGTTTTTGAGTCCAATTGATTGTTTAAAATCTGGTCTTATCAGGTCATAGAGAGGTTTAACCCTCTCCGCATAATTTATAATGTAAGTTCTTCCGAAATTCAGGAAACCTAGAATTGATTGTAAGTTTTTCAGCGTTCTTGGTGCTTGGATTACAGCACATTTCTCTAGGAAATTGTCTGCCAGGCTTTTGCCTTCACTTGATAATTCATATCCTAAAAACAGGACAGTCAGATGGGCAATTCTTGACTTTTTAAAGTTGAATTTGTAACCCTCTGCTGCGAACCCAAGTACTATGGTGTTCACTCTTTTCAAGTGAGTATCCAAATCATCATCTGTTAGATAGATGTCATCGACATAAGATAATGCCTCATCCTCATATATTTGTAGTAACTCTGTTACTCTCGCTGAGAATAATCCTGAGCTGTTCTTAAACCCCTGTGGCAAACGACAGAAATTTTCCTGCGAGCCATTTATTGAGAACGCGGTCAAATATCTGCTTTCAGGTGCTATATTTTGACAAAAGAATCCATTAGAAATGTCTAATGTTGTTTTGTATTTTTTGCGCACTATGCTATTCATTAGTGCTGCACTGTGAGTTTTGTACTGCAAAGGTTTTGCAACATGAGTTTAGGTGTCTGTAGTCCAAAACTAGACGATATGAATCATCTGGCTTGGAGACAGGAAACAAAGGATTGTTCATTTGTGAGGTGCAAGTTTCAATCACCACCTGGTATTCAAGTTGATCTAAGATCTCCCTGACCTGTTTTTTAGCTTCTTGCTTAATTGGGTACTGCCTCTGTGCAGTTGGTTGAGATTTTAATTGGATTTTGTGAGGAGGAGAGTCCTCATCCCATCCCACATGGTTTTTATATAACGCAGGAGCTTGGGCTACTGCCCACTTTCTTGCAAGTGTATATTTTTTATGTATTGGAATATGATTTGAGAAGGCAGGCATAATCATTTCTTCGCCATGAGGGCACTCCCTGACAAACTCCGGTGTCCAGACTTTTTCAGCTAAAAGGATGTCATAGCCTTTGGAGAGATTATCCCAAAATAGACCCCTTATTTTCCTAGTCTTATCTCCCTCTATACGTAATGTTATTTCATATATTTTATGAGGTTTGCTAACTCTGGTATCTGCAGTTTCCACTTGAATGTATTCATTCGTGTCCACTGTCTCCAGATGATTCATCAGGATCTTGCGAGCTATGCTCACTTGTGCTGCGCTGTCTAGCATTGTCTGAGCCCACTCTCCGTTTTTCAGCTGTGTCCTCAATATCCTCGGCATGTTTGACTATTTTAATGCTGGCTACCTTCTTTTTTGGAAATTGTAATTTACTTTGACGAGCAGGTTCCTTGTCTTTGGACTTGAAGTGCTCTTCCCTTTGTTCTGACCGTCCTCTTCTTTCCGATTTCTGCGAGGAAGTCTGAAAAGATCGAGATGGACGTGTATCAATATCTTGATATCTATCAGGTTTCTTCAAATTATCCCTATTTCTAAGGTTGTATTTTTTCTCAGAGGGCTCCCTCTGGGGAGACTTGTGTCCTTGGTCCGGAGATCTTTCTCTCCGTCGAGGAGACCTTCCTCTGGACTGGAATCTTTTTTCTTTGGGTGTGGATTGTTTATTTCCATCCCAGCTCTTTTTTGGAGTGTTTAGAATATTTTTAATATATACCTTTTCAGGATTTTCAGTTAGTTGGGGTTTCACTGGTTTCCCACCCAAACTATCTCTTCCTAGTTCTTCATAGGATTTTTCTATGATTCTGGCAAGTTCAAATGGCTGTTCTGCTATATCTGTTTCTTTCAACTTCTGGCGGATCGCTACAGATGCTGCTTCCCCTTTTATGTTGGCTAGTTATATAGCCGATACCTGCTTGAAGTCTTTCAGTAATTTCATACCCAGAGTTAAGGCAGGTTCTGGACCGTATTCATTTTGAATCTGTCTTAGTGCATCTGGTATTACAGCCATGGACGGAACACCATGTGTTTTTGTGTAAATGGAAGCAAAGACTGTGCCTCAAGTGGTGCGATCCCCATTGGAAGACAGATAGTCAGAATTCTGTTTTTCTCAGTAGGGGTAGTATCCGGAAATACTGCCTCTATTTGAGTGATTTTTTGTGCTAACCAGAATGGAATTTTTTCCCGTTTTGCGGGTACTTTACCTAGACAGGACTGTATGTTCTGTGGTGTGATTTTATTTGTGTTTCCCTGATGAGGGGTCAGCTGTGGAACATTAATAGTTGGTTGGACTATTGAAGTCCGCATTACATATTGGACTAATTGTCTATGGATTTTAATCAGTTGTTTTAGCTCTGCTAAAAGTTCTGGTATTGACATTTTTTTAATGTCTGGATGTGGTGTGTAGCCGGCTAGAACCGGCCACGTTGCTCCTGGTCTACCTAGTGGACTGAGCCTGGTGATGCGATCATTATGTTTTAGGGCGCCTTTAAACCAGAGCAGGTGCTCTTGGTATTTTAATGGTATTTCCACCTCCTCGAACGGGATGTAGATATCCGGTGGTTCCTCTATTTTGTAATAGTGGAACTCCTTTGTTACAGCGTTTGCTGCTGGAAAGTTTATCCATGAATAGAATACCTCTGTCTGCCGATATTCGTGTGCCTCGATTACGAATATGACTGTACCACCTCTCGATGTCAATCCATTTTCTATAAGTTTTAAAGTTATACTTTTTCTTATGTTGACCGGGATGAGTATTACTTCCGGGTCTGTTTGCAGGAGAGTTGTGTCATCTGCTAGGAGTTGAGCTGCTATTCTAGCTGCCTCCCTTTCTCCTTCACTGTCTGACATTTTACTGACAGGAAGGTTTTTTGTTGCAGATCAGGTTTCCAAGGAAATAAAGATTAGGTGCACAATATTTTGGAACACTGTATCCTTCAACGTTGAATAAACCAAAAAACCATACATAGGAGTCTCCTCCTACTAAGTTTGGCGGATTTTAACCTTTTACCCACTCCAGACGTCTTTGGAGTATTTACGGGAGAAAGGGTCTGTGTGAAAAAGCACGACTGAGTTACTCTAATGTCTTGCGTTAGATTTATCGCCTTACCAAACCGTTGGTCGCCATGTAGTGTAGTTCCTATATTCCCAATAGGCTCTGCGCATTGGAATAATATCTTCAAAAGTATAGACGTAGGACAGAGGTTAACTAGGTCTTCTACTGTCGATATTAGACTTAAGTTTTGTGTGCCAGCTAGCTCAGAGTTCACTAGAAACTTTCTGGAATAGGCGAGGAGGGTTTTAACCTCCCTGGATAGACAAGAAGGGATTTAGTTTCTGACAACCATAGAACATGACAACTTTGCTCTCCCTGATCAAGAGTATATCTCTAGAGTCGGGTGAAAACAAAAGACAGCTATTTTACTCAGTCAATACGTGCATACTTAGTTTCACCAGATTGTAGAGAAAAGAAGAGACGGGCGTTTTCAATAAAAGGTGTTATTTATTGATCAGTCTCTTTTCTCATACAAGAGAAATGAATCGCTACGATTGCAATACTTATAGTTAAGTAAAGTGCATACAGTAAAAGCAGGATTATAAAATAATATTGTAAAAGCATTGATATGGTTTCTTAGCCATATAATACTTTAAAATGGATAAAATATATACTTACATATATACATTGACTAATCGTACTCAACTGGTGCTTCTAACTACGCCTACCCTGGTGTACCTGACCTAAGCCTAATACATGGGAGGGAGTAAGTATGTAGCAGTTGAAGTTAAGTTTGTTTTGCCAAGAATCTGACTCAAGAATTCTCTATAAGGGTTTAGTCAGTTCCGTACCTGGGATTTAGAAGGCTGGAGGGCTGGTATCTCTTTCTCAGGACTCGGTATCCCAGTCACCCGTGAAGGTGGGCTGGAAACGCTGGAGGCTGGATTTCTCGGCAAGAGAAAAGACAGCGTCTTCCTCAGTGCGTCAAAAGGGGAGAGGCAGCGTCCGTGGGCTCTCCGGCAAGTAGTCACTGCTCCAGGTTCATCACCACTGTGTCTCTGCTTAGGGCAGCGTTGGTATATTTATACCTGAGAGGTGCTGGGTTTGACGTAAGGATGGACATAAGACGTCAATAAGGATGTCACTAGGAACTGATCGTTCCTGCAGTGCTTTACAGGAGTTCTTGGACTAAATCAAAACATAGCAGGCAGGGATTTCCCAGGTTTGCTCGAGGCTTGGATTTGTTTAAGAACTCGGTGTGCTTTCTAGGGGGCTGGAGGAATAGTGCTTGCTTAATGTAAATGTAAATGTAAATGTATTGGACTTGTAAAGCGCACGGCTGCCCGTAAGCGTCCCGGTGCTTGCTTAGGGAACCCGTCCTGGTATTCCCCTGTGAGAAACCCCGGCAGGGTGTCCACAAGGTGAAAGCCAGGCATCCCGCCGCGAGGGGCCGTAGTGGAGATTAAGCAAGCTATTGCCCAGAGTCGCAGAGTGTGACCCCGTGAGTTGAGTAGGCACCAGAGCGAGAATTGTCGAGTCCGTGGAATTTTTTTTTGGAGCCCGAGACCCGCCGAGGCGGGGAATCGAACCCTGGTCCACGGTCGATCTCAGCTTCCGGGTCTGCCGCCTCTAACCACTGAGCCACGCTTCTCCTACAGCATGCGCTATGACTAATTTATGAAACGGGTTTCTGTGCCGTTGTGTAGATATTAGTGAATTATAACCGGGCAAGGGTCAGAAATAGGAGTATCGATACAGGTCCCTAGATAAACATACTACACCATATGCCCTCTAAATATCTTCTGAAGAATTTAAGCTTATGGGAGAGAATCCTGCTCTTTCACCTCAGGGACGGCACTCTAAAATACTCACTTTGCTTTCCTTTGGGATTTAACATTAATCTTGAGCAAACGCCCTGTCCCTGTGGCACCCATAGAAATGAAACGATGGTACATGTTTTATTCTTTTGTGATTTTTATCAAAAATATACAAAACAATACTTGATACCTTATTTTGAAGCAATTGAAAATATTAATTATAGATTAGTTTATCTGGAAATTCTCATACTTGAGAGGGACGATTTGATTTTCCGCGTCAGCTCCTTTCTGAGAGTGGCTATCCGCTCATGAGCCCTTTGTAAATGCTTTTTAGCGTTTGGGATCACACACCACTGTCTTTTTGTAGGAACCTAATTACATTTTTAGTAGGGAACACCAAATGAAAGTGCTACTTGTAGATTAGATTACCTAAAATATAAAATTTAATTGCACTTTAAATTTTGCTGCTAAAATTGTTTAAAATCAACTGCACTTTATTACGATCTGCTGTTCCCTGTTTTTCAGGGGACTACCTCAGAAGATCAAACTTAACTGCACTTTATATTATGCTGCTAAATTGTACACAACTGATTGCATTTTATCGTAATCTGCTGCTATTTGTTTTACAAACCCCTGAAAGTGCTCAACACTATTATCTCTTTTTTATATATTTATATTGTATTTTTTAACAAAAACTGTATGTTGCTGGTATTTTTGACCTGTGCTTTTATGGATATTTTATATCCGAATAAAAATTATTGAATTGAATTGAGAAACACATCCTTGAGAAAATCCGCCACCACACCAGATGTTACTTCACTTACAAATTTCACCTCAGTCCACCTGGTGTAATAGTCCATTATGACCAAAGCAAACCTGGCGGATGATGCCAAAATGTTAAATTGTCCCACAATGTCAATGCCTAACCTTTTCCATGGTGCAGAAGGGAAATCTATAGGACACGATGTAAGTGTGTGCAACTTCATTACACCTTGAACAGATGATGCACTCCTACACTACTTCATCAATTTCTCTATCCATGGAGGGCTACCAGAAAGACATGATCACACATTTTTTTGTCATGGTAGCCCCTAGATGTCCCTCATGGGCACACATTATAATAGCATTTCTCAACGTAACAGGTGGTACCAACTTATCAGCCCATAATAACAAACCATCCTCTACTGACAAATTGTCTGTTACCTTTACATAAGTCTTAAACTCGGAGCATGGTCTGCTGGGATGGCCGAGTAGAAGTCTCTGCCGAAGCTCCCCGTGAAAGCAGAATAATATGCCATTATCCTATATTTATCCTGACCATCAACCCACATAATATACAGTACTAATATCTCTGACCACCTGTGAAACATGGAAAGTTGAGACATCCCCCGTAGGAGA
Organism: Lissotriton helveticus; assembly: GCF_964261635.1. NCBI lineage: Eukaryota > Metazoa > Chordata > Amphibia > Caudata > Salamandridae > Lissotriton > Lissotriton helveticus. Next base: position 775,965,859 of record NC_136063.1, on the reverse strand, counting down.
GGGGTTCAGGAATCGGGAGTGGACAAGACCACAAGCCCATCAAGGCCAGGCTGCAGAGAGGAAGGGTGCTGCCTGGAGGCTCTGGGACTGCCTGCAGAATGAGAGAAGATCACTACGGCAGGCCGGACAGAGAGTTAAGTGGTCTGTGTTGACCCCACACCATAAGATCTTGGGGAAAGAGCTCCGGGGCCATGATAGAAGTGAAGGTGAGGAGGCCGTCTGAGGCTCAGATCAGAGGAGGGGTGGTCTGCGAGATCGAGTAACCAGGGTGTAGCAGACTGCGCTCAACCAGCTCCCAAAAACAAGATTCTGTCCTAGTAGAAGCAGGGGAGAGGTGACCAACTGAGGCCCCAGAAAAGAAAGTGAAGCTGGGTCTGCAGTGACGTTACAGTTGAGCCTGGTAGATGCTCATAGCCCCGGATCTCTCCCTTGAGGACTGGAAAAACAAGGTGAGAAGGCTGCCCGAGCCCTAACATCAGCTGGAGAGAGCCTGCTGAGTCAGACTGCAAGGCATTAGTGGCCACACACAGATAGTACCTACCCGTGCCCCTAAAATGTCGCATTGATTTGGGGTGGCCTGTGCGGACCCAGCAGGAGTACCAAGGGAGAAGGGAACTGAATGGTCACTCCCCCCTGGGCTGGACGAGAATCCATCCTGAGGCCCGGGGTCTGCCAGGAGTTGGGAAGTAGTGTTTGGGCCAAGAAGTTGAATGCACCTGGAGGCCTGCAAATCCTGAAGGATCTGGCGTACCGTGTGGAATCGGCGTGAGGTGCTACAGAGGAGGCCCAGTCAAATGAAGTGTGATGGGAGATAGACACAGTCTACTCCCTGCCATGAATGCCATCCTTACTTGCAAAAACACTAACACGGGTGTTGGGTCAATCCATCGCCTGGTGAACTCTGAAGTGCAGAACCCCCTGAATTGAGAGAGGTTAATATAAAAAGGCAGAAAGGACAGGCCCAACAGAACTACATACCATAACATGGTTTGAGCGCTGCTGGGTGTTCATTCATGTTACTGTAAAAAAAAAGGGAACCCAGTACTGTTAACAGAACTGCATCGCCCATAAGCCACGGAGAAGTGAAGCAGACCTACACTAATCCGACACTGACAGGGGCAACAGGTGTAGGGAGTGTTGAAAACGGTGACAGGAATACAGAGACTAACTATCAAGAAACAAAGCAGACGTACTGCTCCAAATTCCTGAATAGAAACCTCTTACTCTAGGAGTCTAGCAGGAGCCTCGGATACAGAAATATTAAGTATGCAAGGGGACACAATTGAAAAAGTTAATCTGCGAAAGGGTCAAGTGGGTGGTACACAGATTCTGCCCACAGAGACATGCCCAACAACAAGAAACAGACAACACTATGTATGAACCCTGCTGCATGCTCTCAACACCGTTATGGATTAGGAGACACAATGCAAACTAATAAAATAATTAATTTTATATTACCCTTTCCACAGGGTTCTGAGACTTGAGCAGCGAGCACTATAGGGGATGACAATGAAGATCCTCAGAATGAAAAGGAACCCCCTCATTACAAGACATCCTACAAGAACTTCAATCTACACATGAAGATATGGTGCACAGAATAGACATCAGCCTACTATGATGTGACCTATGGAAGGAGGCGGACAGCATAACCACTTCTGAGGAAAACATGGATGTAATACAAACGGAATTGCGTAACTTCAGGGACACTGTTACTATGCTCCAGAAAAGACTAGTGAATGTGGAAGCAAAAGCAGAAGATTTCAAAGGGAGATCCCGGAGGAACAGTCTCCAATTTGTGTGTTTCCCGGGATGAACAGAAGGGTGCTCGGCCACGCTCTTCCTAGAAGAGTGTATCCTGAAAGAATTATCCCAAAAGGGCTGTCAAAGTTCTTGAACATTGAGAGAGCACATGGATCGGTGGCTTCCCCCCAAGACCGGAGTGCCGCCTAGATCCATCATTGGCCGGTTCTTTAATTATCGGGACATGGGTGCCATCCTACAGATCAAACAAACAAAAGGTCCACTATTATTTGAAGGTCATCCCATATTGATATATCCCGACTTCACCCAACGAGTTCAAGAGCAAAGGAAGACGTTCCTAATTTTCAAACGTCGTCTCTGTGATCTAAATCTGAAGTACAGCTTTTTGTTCCCTGCAAAATTGAGAGTAGAAAAATCTGATCGAACTTTATTCTTTTATTCAGCCCCTGACGCAAGTGACTGGTTGGACTCCATCGGGATACCAGGCACTTGCCTTTTCCCCTCCACAGGATCATCCAGAGTATTGCCAATAAGGGATAAAAACAGAGAGCAACGAAAGGGGCCAAGACAGAAGTCATAGCCTAGAACAGAAATTCCCAGCAGAATCTGGGTTCATCCAGATGGAACATTACAGATTTCTGACGCAGAAACAGTAAAGGACTCAGAAATCGTGACCCAAGATACAGGACTTGACCCTGGTGGACTGGAAGAACCAGTTGAATAAATGGCACTACGAGATTCAGACAAGAGATGTACAGATATATGGACATAACGTGGCATAAAGAGGAAAGGTGAGCGAGACAATAATATATACTAGAGTGGACATGTATACAAATAAACCCAACAGAGACATACATTCGATAAAGATGAGCTGTCACAGTGAGGGAACCTCCCATCAGAGGTCTCCTCCCATGGAGAGAGCTGTAGGTTTCAACCTTGCACCCTCTGTGGTGGCTGGACCTCGAGCACCGCAACCTTTAGGTTTTCTTCCAAGAACTCTTGAGAGGAGAGCACCTCTTGTCAAACTCAGACAAGATAAGTTGAGATTCACTGTTTGATGGGTGGGTGGATTAGGGCGTACTTGCAGACTGATATCCTGCGCCAAACAGAGGGAATGAGACTTACAAGAATGCCCGGTGGGTGGGGGGAACATGGGAGTTTTGAAATTGTGTTAACTAGGGAAGTTATGTAGAAGTCAAGAATAACGTGTCTAGAGTCTGATTCCGGGAGAATATCAGATTGGGGAGAAGGGGAACCATCAAAAGGAATGCAAGACAAAAAATGGTTAAGAGGAATTGTATGCAAACATGGGTGCACAAGAATTGAAAATTATGTCATGGAATGTTTGGGCATGGGCAATTATCAGAAGAAAAGAAGGGTACTCGACTATTTGAAATGTGTGAAATGTTATCTGGTGTTGATTGCATGTTTGCAGGAAGCGCATTTATGGGCTGATGTGATCCCATGTGTCAGATGTGGATGGAGGGGCCAAATATATGCCACCCCCTACTCCAGATTCGCAAGGGGGACACTAATTTGGGTGGCTCCTGGGGTCTCATTCCAACCTACACAGAATGTAGTGGACCCGAGGGGCGATATGTAATCATATACGGAAAGTGGGTAGAGAAGGAGATGTGTTTAATTAATGCCCACACCTCCAATTCTGATAGCCCCAAGTTTTTCACAAACGTAATGGAGGCTGCAAAGCTGTTCCTGGGAGGGAGTGGAAGTGATGTTGTGATGTTATTAGGGAATTTTAATTGTATTATGCATGCACACTTAGATAGAGACCCACCCAGAGAGTATACTAAACCTCAAACAAACTGAGTATTATTAGATACTTTAAATGGGCTACATTTCAGAGATGAGTGGAGAATGAGTAACCCCGTAAGAAAGTGTTCTCCTGTCATACCCCAGCAATTAACAAATTCAGTCTTTTGAATTACTGCTGTATCTCATTGGGGTTTGCCCCGAGAGTAAGTGGGTTCTTATACTTGCCCCAATATCTGCCTGACCGTTCTCCTCTCCTGTTGAGCCTCACTAAGGGAGAAGGGCTCGACCGGCGATATGCTATGGTGCCTTCAGGCAGGAGCGTTGCAGGATCCCTTGTTTACAGCAAGCCTTATGGAAGCTCTTTCCCATTACTTCGATGAAAACTGGGGAACCACGTTGAACAGGGCAACGGAATGAGAGGCAATGAAGGTTGGGCTCAGAGGGGTATCTATTAAAACATCCCATGGGTTTAGGCATCAGTTGGAATGGGACATTCATGGACAGGAACCGAGGCTAAGTATTCTGGAAGTGGCTCTAATCAGATATCCACAGGCCTCAGAGCAATGGTGGGTGATTTGCGAAGCACTAATGAGTTCCTGGGGTAGGCTGGAAAAACATAAATACATAGCGTATTGACAATGCCTCCATATGGAAGGAGATAAGTCTGTGGCTCTTCTAGCTAGATTAAGTCTGAATCCACACCCTTCCCAATATTACAATTTCAAGACAGGAAAGGGGATTTTATTTGTACCCAGGGGGCAATTATATATATATATTAGCCCAACATCTAGCTAACGCTTATCAAACTAATTCTAACAACACCGGATAGAACGCAGATCTACTTAGATCAAATTAAGATACTCTAGCTGGACCCTAAGGAGGCAGAAGCCCTGGAAGCCCCTATAACTAAAAAAGAATTATTATCTCTACTTGAAGCTTCAAAACCGCCAAGTGCCCAGGCAGTGATGGCCTCCCAGTTGAATTGTATCAGGGATTTGCACTGCTTCCAGCCAAAAAACTGTTAGAAGTTTATAATGAAGCAAGAGAAAAACAATCTATGCCTATGTCTCTGCAAAAAGAATAGTTTCTATGATTTGAAAACCAGATAAAAATCTAGTTCAGCCCGGATCATATGTACCGATCTCACTCCTTAACTTAGACATGAAATTATCGAGTGGGATTCTAGCAGCCAGGTTATTGCTTCACATATTGTAGTTGGCGCAACCGGGCAAGGCAGGGTTTATACCGAGGAGGAACACTACTCATAACTTGAGAAGACTGGCATATATTTGGCATGCCCTGATACTACAGACTGAAGACTGTGCTCCTGCAATGCTGGATATTGTGCAGGCATTCGGTTCGGTGGAGTGGGAATACGTATGGGCAGTACTCAGAAAAATGGGGATGCGATTGGGGTTTCTCCAGTGAGTTCAATTGTAATATACGAACGTAACGGCCAGAGCATGCCTGAGGGGAGGGATTTTCATAAAATTCCGCTTGACCAGGGGAACGAGGTAGATATGCCCCTTGTCGCTGCTGCTATTTTTGGCGGCAAAGGAGCCCTTGGTGATTACGCTAAGAAAGAGTATGGAGGATTGGGAAATCCCTTTGAGAGATACAATACATGTTATATCCCTATATGCGGACGATATGATAGTTTAGTTAAGACATCCAATTCATGTGATGCCGGTACTTTTAAATGAGTTGAAAAAATGTGGAATGTTCTCTTGTCTCTGAATAAACCTTGAGAAGTCAAAAATAATCCCAATCGTGAGACTGACACAGGTGACAACCAGGATCCAGTCAGAGGTGGGTCTGCCTTTGAAAACAGAGGATATAAGATATTTATGAGTTCAATTGTGGCACTCATCCCCACCCTTCCTGGAGCATAACACAGGGAGAATAGTAGAAGGTATCCGTGCCTCAGTGGAATTCTGGCAGTCCCTACCTCTTTCCTTGTTTAGAAGAGTGGCAAACATAACAATGATAATACTACCCGATGCCTTTATACCCTACAGCACTCCTTCTATGAAATTCCTAAGTCATATTTTGTGGTTTGGACAGTTTATATGTGAAATTTCTGTGGGGCAACAAACGTAAATGGGTGAAACTAGAAACCCTCCAAAGGAAATGGGAGAATGGAGGTTTGTAGCTCCCCTGTATGAACCTTTATTACATAGTGGCTCAATTGCAAAAGACAGTTCATTGGCTGGAGGATGATAATAATTGGGAAAAAAGACTACTGGTGGGCACCTATGGGAAAAAACCCACTACCTGAGTTACTTATAATGGGGACTGCAATCACAAAAGAAAACCCATATATAATTAGACACATGGCAAGAGTGTGGGAAGATACAATTAGGAGAGTAATCCTGAGCATACCCTATTCCCCAGACATGCCATTATGGGTTCTAAGACCCTTTAAAAAAAATCACAGAATATATGTCAGTCCAACGCTGGAAGGATGGGGGATGTCACACAATGGGGATCTGTTTAGCAACGACAGGTTTCTGACTCTGGAGGAAGCTGTGCCTACTTTTGAATTAGGAGCGGGACAATTGCTACAGTATGGGAAGATTATGGCAGTGGCCTAAGAGGTGTGGATCTCCTTCCCAGAGGAGCCCTCCAGTACAGCAGTGCTTATGACGCTCCTATCTATGGCGGAGGAAGTCGCCGAATTTCCCATATTTATGGAGCACTCCATGACGACATGCCTGTTACAGCCCTTCCGATACAGTCAAGGTAGGAGGAGGAATTGGGGGAACCCATATCCGAACGGGACTGTGCAAGAGTGCATGGGGGTACAGGAAGTGAGTTCCAATGCACAATTTAAATTAATTCAAAATAACATAGTACATCAAGTATATTTAACACTGTACAGATTAAGTCAAATTTATCTGGAACGTTTTAACGCTTGCCCTAGAAGTGGTGAATCAGTAGCTCGCTTTGTTCACTTGATATGGGCATGCCAGAGCTTGAACCTCTTCTGGGAGGGAGTATTAGAGAAAATACATAAGGCTATAGGGTGATACATTCTTAGGACAATACGTTCAGTCCTTCTGGATTGAATACCCAGTCCAAAAAAGAAAAAGCTGAGCAGATACATTTGAACTCCTGGGGCTGGTTCTCGCAAAAATAAGAGTGGCAATTTAATGGCTAAGGACGACTCCACCGGTCTATCTGTGATATATTCTGAGGCAACATCGAGCTGTAAAAACTTGGATGACAACCGTGCAATATGTGGCATAAACCCACTGGGATTCTTACCACTCAATATGAAAATAAGCGGTTTGTGGTCAGTTTGAATTCTGAACTTCTTTCCCCACATAAAATTCCTGAATTTCATAACCGCCTACCAGCAGGCCAACAATTCCTTTTCAATAACGGAGTACTGTTTTTCTGCTCCCATTAAGACTCTTGAAGCATACCCAATAGTCCTCATCTCACCTCCAACCTCCTGACTCAGAACTGCTCCTACTCCAACATTACTGGCATCAATACTCAGTACGCACTGCAACTCAGGATCACAGTGCTTCAGTACATTTGGTGAAATCAGTTGTTCTTTTACCCAATCAAACACTTCTCGACATTCAGCAGCCCACTCAAAGGTAACCCCTTTAATAAGCATACTCAACAAAGGTCTCAAATTGGTAGCAAAGTTTTGGATAAACCATGAATAGAGTTCGCACAGACCTAAAAACTACTTTAATCTCGACTTGTCTACAGGTGGTTTGGTCTGAGTTATACAGTCAACCAAACTTGTTTGGATGTGATAGCTTTGCTGGTAACTTGATGACCCAGGTACTCAACACTCTCAGTGAGGAAAACACATTTATCCCTTCGCAACACCACATCCTTCAACTGAAATCTACTTAACACTTCCTCCAGAATCACATTGTGCATTTGCCTTTTGGGTGCACAAATTAGCATGTCATCCTCAAATATAGACAACCCCTTGATACCCTTCAAAATATTAGTCATCACATGCTAGAAAACTGATGAAGTGGAAGCAAGCCCGAAAGGCAAGCGGCAAAACTGATAGGAACCAAAAGGGGAGACAAACGCTTTCAAAGGCATAGAATATGTAATGTAATGTAATGTAAAAGACATTTCTATAGCGCTTCTTTCACTCCAAGGAGTATCTTGGCGCTCGCTCACCCAACCCAGATGGAGGAGTTGGAGGAAAAAGGATGACTTACACTATACACCACAAATTACACCAGAGTCCTACATGTCGCATCGGGCAGAGAGAAGATCCAGGTTTTTAATGCCCTCCTGAAAGAAGTTTCTTGGGAGAATGAGCGTAAAGGGGGCGGGAGCTTATTCCAGGCCTTGGTGCCTAGTATAAAAAGGGATTTACCACCATTTGAGGCTAGCTTGAATCGAGAAGATGTAAGTAAATTATGACTGGCAGACCTCAGACAGCGCGTCGGGTGATATCTTTTGAACCCATTGCATATGTATTTTGGGCCTTGCTGATGAAATGCCCTAAAGGTAATTATAAGAATTTTAAACAGAATTCTTTTACCTATTGGCAGCCAATGGAGGATGTTAAGTGCTGCTGAGGCTGAAGACCTACATGGCCAACGCAGTACAAGGCGAGCCGCCGCATTTTGGACCATTTGTAACCTGTGGAGGACGGTTTTATTGGCTCCAGCATATAGACCGTTACAATAGTCCTGCCTGGAACTTATTAAGGCCACTGCGACTGTTTTCCTCGCCGATAACGGAAGTAAATCAAAAAACTTCCTCAATGCTTTTATGATCTGGAAGCAGGTCCCTGCTACAGCCACAGCCTGCGGTTTAAAAGAGAGTTGGTCATCAAATTTGATGCCCAAATTGCGGGCAGATGTAATAGTGTTAGGAGGGGCTTCTGCCTCCGCCGGCCAGCACACTTTTGGGGAAAACAAATTATGACTCCTGAATGGCAGAATTTCTGTTTTTCCAGCGTTACATTTTAAATGGTTGTTGGTCATCCATTTAAAAGTTGCTGCTAGACATTCCTTGAGATCTTCCTCGGCACCTAGCCGTTCCCTATCCAGCACCAGAATGAGCTGGGTGTCCTCAGCGTATGAAATAGAACTGATCTGGAATGACGCGATCAGTTTCACTAGGGGTACCATGTACTGGTTAAAAAGTACAGGACTTAGACTTGAGCCCTGAGGAACCCCTGAGCTGACGTCTTTAGCCTCAGACTGATATTGGCCCAACACTGTGACTTGGCGTCTGTTGCTAAGGAAATTCCTAAGCCATGCCAAGACCTGTCCTCCTACCCCTGCGGCAGCCAACCGGTCCACTAAGATGTTATGTGAGACCGTATCGAAGGCTGCCGACAGGTCAAGTAGAATGAGGACAGCCTTCTTTCCTTGATCCTTCGCCGCCCGTAAGGTCTCTGCTGTAAAAAGCAGACCCGTCTCGGTGGAATGTTCTGAACGGAATCCTGACTGATTAGGATGGAGAATGTTGTTCTTCTCCAAAAAGTTTGTCAGCTGACTGGTGACGAACTTCTCTGTCAGTTTGAACAGGACAGGTAGCAAGGAAATAGGGCGCAGGTTGGAGAGGGTGGTGCGATCAGCAAGTGCCTTTTTTTGGAGAGGCTTGACAGCTGCAAGCCTCCACTCATTGGGAATGACTGCAGTAGTTAGGGAGGAGTTAATAATCCTGTTGATTATAGGATTAACCAACTCTACCAAGGTGTGTAACACTGGAGGGGGACAGGGATCAAAAGGGGAACCCAATTTGCTGGCCAAAATAGCCTTAGAGGATTCTTCAGGAGATACTAGGGCAAATTCCTCGAAACGGGGCGAGGTCTCCACTGTCTGTTCAGCAGCCACAATCGCGGTTGCTCCTGAAGGGAAGGTCTTCACGATGGTAAGGATCTTATTGTCAAAGTAATCAGATATCGCATTACAAAGATCTTGAGATGGAGGAATCTCCTGCGATAGAGCTGATGGATTCATAAAATCCTTTACAATCTTGAAGATTTCTTTTTGTTCCTGGCCTGCCATGGATAAGGCCTGTAAATAATGGGTTTTCTTTGCGGATTTTATTCCAGCATGGTACTTCCGTCTCGCTGCCCTATAAGTATTGCGGTCGGTGACATCATAGTTTCTACGGCACCTCCGTTCCAGTGCTCTGACCTCGCCCAGCTCAAGTTTCAAGGCCCTTGAAAACCAAGGGGCACTCTTTTTGGACTTGATAGTTTTTGAGTTATTGTTTCTGGATGAGCTTAACAAGGCTCCCGCTCTGGCGATCCAGTCACAAAAAGTCTGATTATCTACCGAGGTGAGGTCAGTTAGAGCTGGTGTACTGGCTTTTAACTGTTCAACCACATCAGGTCTATTGGGTAGTAATTTCCAGTTAGGGGTGGGTTTGGTTTTGGGTTTGTTTATGCCCATCATGGAGTTAGTGATGGACTTCAAGTTCCATACAATATTAAAAGGAATAAAAAAATGATCAGTCCATGTCTGAGGGCTAGGCGGATTAACTCTCAGGCTGGTGGAATTGGAACAAATGCAGTCCAGCAAATGTCCCGCCTGATGAGTGGGTTCCCGATTCAAAAGTGTGAGTCCTAGTACATCAATAATGTCCATGAAGCAGCTCACTCCAGGTTCTTTAAAAGAATCTAGGTGCAGATTTAGATCGCCCAATACTGAAAAATGGGAGAATCTAAGTACTAGTTCACTCAAAGCGTCGCCCACTGTTTCCAGGAACTTCGATGGAGGTCCCGGGTGGCGGTAAATGAGGGCCCCAGAGAAGACAAAGGAGTTGTGAATCCCCAAAGAGAATGCTAGCGCCTCTGCCCCCTTAATGTCCGTCAATTCATGAGTGGAACACTTAAGAGTATTACGGTGAATGATAGCAAGGCCCCCTCCCCGTAGTTCAGGTCTATCTAAGCGTTGGATAAGAAAATTTTGTGGAAGAGCTATGGCTAAGTCGGGGTTACACCAACGTTTTAGCCATGTTTCGGTGATCAGAAGCCAGTCAAGATTAGACTCAACGATAAGGTCATGAATGTTCTGGGCATTCTTGGAAAGAGATCGTGCATTAATTAGTCCACCCCGTAAGATAGGGGAGTCCGCAGATATTTCCATAGGGTACTCAGGGGTTAGCGTCATATGACACTGAATACAACAAACGGGGCCATGCCAATTATCGGGAAATAGTGTAGCATTACAATGGGCATGGGGTCCTTTGCAGGACAGCAGGAATTCCCTCAACATACCAGAGTTGGAATTGGGGGTAGCGGTGGTAATCACCCAGAGTCTCCCGCCTCTCACGCGCTGACGGGCGCAGACGGGCAGACTCTGGCTCGACTCCGGCGCGAGTCGGGCGCGCCCGCTGCGCGTGAGGTGTGAGGATTAAATAGAGGCTCACCTGAACGAGTGCCTGAGCACAAGAGCGCTCAGGCCGATGGCACTACAAGAGGTCCCGGCTACACCTAAGATGGCGGCAAGACACCACGAACAGCTGACACAACCACGATTCGTCCGCCCTAAGGAGCGGTGTGGGCACAATTATAGTAGGTAGTATAGCTTTATTTCGATACAGTACATATCATAAAAGCAGTACAAAGAATAAAATCATTGCAAGGATGCATAATATAAAATACCATGCGGAATCATAATAAAAACAGTAAAATACAAAATACACATTTAAGCTATCCTTACAGATTTTTACACTAGTATCTAAAGCAGGTCAGAAAAAAGGGCATTACTGGATCAATAACTTTCTTGCAGATCTTATACGCCATGCCCAGCCAAGAAATTTTGCCATGCAGCATGCAAAGAATGGGCGGGCATCAGAGCGCAATATACGTAGGGCTTCTAGGTGTGATCTTGTTCCTAGACTTCTACACAAGGGCTTTAGCCATTTCAATCTAGGAGCTGCATAGACACTGCACTCGAACAAAAGGTGGGCGACAGACTCAACCCTTGAGTCGCAAAACGGGCAAAAAGGGACCGTTTGATAAGGAGGATTCCAAGAGGAAGTTAACATTCCTAGGGGGAGAACACCCACCCTAAATTTGAAGTAAAGTGATCTGTCTCCAGAACTGTGGATTAGGTCCAGATAAGGTTCCCTGAAGGGGAGATCTTTAACTAGTAAGAACTGGGCGACAGATTTGCAATAGTTGGAATTACGCATTCTGTTGTTATTTACCCATAACCAGTAGGCGTTCTTTAGGAACTGCTTGGGCGGTGCTGTTTTATTGACCCAGGCATCTCCTAATCCCAGCTCATAAAGCAATCGTTTTACCTCCCTCAACCAGGGTATCTTATTGCAACCTGGGAGAGACAACAGATCTTTCAGGGCGTCAGCGTAACTACACAATTCTGGGACATTCCATACCCGGGACCAAAGTAGCAGGGGGCGTAATTTTGCTTGCTCACAAATTGGGCGAGTACCTGCATCCAACAAGAGGGGGATTGTAGGAGTGCTGTGGGGTAGCTTCATCAGATCTTTATGGAAATTGTTTTCCAGATGGGCCAAGGTATCGGCTCTCTGCATACCCCACAGTTCAGCGCCATATAGAGCTGCGCTTACAACCCTTGCTCTGTAGATATCTAGCACTGCCCCAATTGGTTTCAACGAGGAAGCTCGTTGTTCCTTGAGCAAGGCACCTGTGACCCTTTTATGAGTCAGAAACACCTTTTGGTGGTGTGCCTTCCAACTCATTGAGTCACACAAACGTATTCCTAGGTAATCAAATTCTTTGACTCTCTCCAGAGGGATGGAGTCTAGGACGGGTGGGGCGGCGGATTTCTTGGGGGGGTTAAGGACGAGGAATTTGGTCTTGCTTATGTTTATAGCTAAACCCCTGCTATCACAAAAGGATTTAAAGCTAGAAAGCAATTTCTGAATGCCCGCTGGGGATTTCGAGATCAGGAGGGTGTCATCCGCAAACAGGAGCGTTGGGACTTTTCTGCCCGCCATCCGCAGGGTGTTGCAGCAGATGCTCCACCACTCCGTTGACATATAGAGAAAACAGAGTGGGGGCAAGCACACACCCCTGGCGGACGCCCCTGTCTACTGGGATGCGAGATGTTTTTTCTCCCTGGACACCCCACCTGATCTGGGCGAAATTGCCTTCATGGAATTTTTTAAGCAAAGACAACAGGTAGGTGGGTAACCCTAAACCATCGAGGACATTCCAAAGTAGTTTCCGTGGGACCAGGTCAAAGGCCGTTCTCAAGTCTATAAAGACTAGATATAACGTACCCCCGCCTAGTACCACCACCTTCCAGTATATCATCAGAAGGCGGAATGTTTGCTCGATGGTGCCTGTCCCTGTTCTAAAACCTGCCTGAAAATCAGACAGGATCTTTCCCTCATCGGCCCACTGCAGGATCCTACCCAGGACAACTTTCCCCGCTACCTTCTGGGTTGAATCCAACAAACTTATAGGGCGATAGTTGGCTGGGTCGTCCCTGCTGCCTTTCTTAAAGATAGGCACAACTTCTGCACCCCTCCAAGAATCAGGAAAAGATTCTCCTAGCAGAGCCTCATTTAAAAGTGAAGCAATTAGTCTGCTCCATACTGCTGGGTAGGATTTCAGTAGGTCCCCTGGGATCCCGTCAGGACCTGGAGCCTTATTGGGGACAATGCCCCTGATAGCCCTTTCAACTTCCTGACTAGTGAAAGGGTAGTCTATAGCAAGAGAATTAGCAGTTGTAATGGACAAGGATCCTGGACATGGAGGAGACAGGTCCAGTGCAGCAGAGTAAAGCTTTGAAAAATGGGCAAACCAAACGTCACCCGAAATATTACAGGTTATTTGCTGATCAATGGGCTTGTTCCTTGCTCTTAAGAGATCCCAGAACCCTTTAGAATCCTTCATGCTACTAGCTTCGGTTAGGTCACACCAGAAGTGATAATCATAAGCCTCCTTTGCCTCAGCAACTATTTTTTTGTAGGATTTCCTTGCAGAACTAATAGCGACCTGGTCCCTACTTTTTACCGCAGCAATAAGCTCCCCCTTAGCAACACGACATTTAGGAGAATACCATTTGTCTCTAGCATTAGAATCGCTTTTGGAACCTACCCTAGGCTTAGTATATTGAATAATAAACAATTTACTCAGTGATACTATGGTCTCTAAAAAAAGTGGTAAGACTTTTGTACTAGGTGGGGTTAAAGCGTCAAGCCGTGGCTCCACCACAGACAAGATGGACCCGGCTTGCGCCAACCTTGCCTCATCTGCTTTAACTTTTGCCCACTTCAAACGCCTACCGCAATTGGACGGGACGATTTCATGGGATGACTTCCAGATATGGGCTTGCTTGTCATGCTCCATAGTTTGCCAGATGGGAGAAAGGGTTAAGCAAAGAGGGTTATGGTCACTATCGCTAGTTGCTACAACCTCCATATCTAGGTGAAAAGACCAAAGATTGTAATTCAAAATGATAAAATCGATTCTGGAGGAGTGGCCCGGTCTGTTATAGGTGTGAGCGCCCATAAGGTCCGATTTTGATCGCCCATTCACTGATCTCAAATTGTGCTCCAAACAGAGTGCATTGATGTCTATCGCACTTTGTGTCCATTTAGGGATCGGATCAAGGGACAGGGTCGGGATACCCCTTCTTGCATCTTCTTGAAAGGAATCCAAAATATCTTCTTTTGCCAAGGGTTCAAAACAACAGTTAAAGTCGCCCGCAAGAAGAATATAGGAGTCAATCTTGCAGGCAGCTAGGTTATTGCTAAGACCTGTCTGAGGTAGGCTTGATGACCCGCTCCTAGCACCCCTCAGATACAGGTTAAAAACCTCTAGCATCCTTCCCCCCTGGCAATATAATGAGATCCTCTGCAAGTCTGGAGAGTGTGTGGACCTATGGCTCACTTTTAGGCCCAAAGCAATGCTAACCCATATTAAAAGACCTCCAGACGGGCGGCCCTTTGAACCCATTTGTTGAAGAGCTGGGACAAAATAGGTGGTAAATCCTACTCTATGTTTTGGTTCCAAGGTCCAGGTTTCTTGCAAAATACAAATATCAAATGGCTCTAAGAACACATTCCATTCGGGATTATCAAAGTTCCGATTTAGCCCTGCCACGTTCCAGCTTACAACCTTTAACGGGGGTACAGTTTTGTTAGGTTGGCTGAAAGAATGAGCAGATGCAGGTGGAATAGGCACAGCCAGTAAAGGTAACCTTTCAAGGGGCTCGTCTTGGAAAATTTTGTGGGAGGTTGTAAGGGCCATAATTCCCTCAGACTGGGTTCCTACCGATGGTGTGGCAAGTATAGGGGCCTTTGGTGGGGTATAGGAAGGTTCCAACTGGTCATCCCTACCTTGTAGGCTAAAAGCTCCCAATTCAGTCAACTCAGCTAAATCTACACTACTCCTAGCTATCAAAACCCCCTCAGAAATAGAGCTATGTGATGTTCGTGCTAGGCCAGAAGGACGGACAGTGACTAAAGATTTGATGCCTACACAAAGGGGATCGGGACGCCCATGGACTGGCAAGAATGGTGCATTACCCACTGCATAGGAACCAAAATGCCTGAGGAGTCAATCTACTTCCTCCAGGCCTCCGAATCTATTAGAGATTGGAAAACCATTCCAATGTGAAAGGGGATCCACTTGATAGTTATAACGGTTTCTCCTTGGTTGGTGATGGACAAATGACCAGTTGTCCGTCTGATTATGCATGGGTCGTGGGGGATAAAAAAAGGACAAAGGTCTCGGGATGACAGAGGACCCTTCACTGCAGGGCCACGAACATATATGCTGAGCCGTATACGGATCATCAAAAGTTACAACTATACAATCCCCCGCGTTCGTTTTCCTAGTTGGGCCCACCCAGGAGGTTCTGCGCACCATCCGAACTTTACTTCTGCGGCCGTTAGGAATAGGTCTATTGACATTAAGCCAATGCATTATTTTATTTTCCAGGGACCTGTGATTCTCATATTGGCCATTACTAATCTGTGGAACTCCCGTCAGCACGACTACAAAGTCATTAGCTTCCGGGGGAAGGTCAATATAGCCCCCTCTAAAGTTATTCTTTGCCTGGAAGCCCTGGGTAGGTGGTATAGTAGCCTCGCCAGGCTGAGGTTTAGAAATTGTACCAGTTTTAGCGTTAGCAAGTAAGTGGGTTGGAGCCCGTTTGGGGGCATTAGGGATTGTAACAGTTGACATTTGGTCCACCTTCACAGTCCTCGGTTTGGGAACCGGGCGTGCAGTGGTAGGTATAATGGGCAGACTTTGGTGTACTTGTGCTGTAGTAGCTGGGGAAGTAGTATCAGCTACAGGGAGGCCCTGATTCTCAAGACTTCTCAAACCGAGAGTGGCCAGAGCAATAATGCTCTTTTCCATCTCAAGTAGATTATTTTTGATTCGTGAAAGTCTGAGATCTAAAGGAGAAAGAAGCTTTTTAAGGGATTGCCATACCAAATCTATAAATTCCCTATCGTTGTTGGCCAACCCATCTATCTGTAAACCTTCAGTTACTGGGGTGGTACAGAGTAATTGCTCGATGGTTAACCCCGCCCCAACTCCCTCCGATGGGGACTGCTTCCCAAGAGGCCGGACAACTCTGGTGGTAGGTGTTAAGCCTTTCATCAGTTTCAAGTGTTGCGACACCGCGATTTTCGCCTTCTTCCGTGAATAGGCGGAACGAGGGCGAGGCTTCCGGTTCGGTTGAGTAGCACTAGGAGCATTAAAGACCACTAGGGGGGGAACGGTAGTATTGACAATTTGAGTGCAAGAGGTGGCAGGTATACTCGCTTCCACGAGATTAGATTGTGAGGTGTGGTGTGGGGAAGGGATATGTTGAGGCGGAATAGAGTGAACCTCAGCCTGTGAAATTATACAGTGGGGAATGGGAGGGCGCTCTGGAGTGACCGCCGCAGCTATAGAGCCCAAGGAGGATTTTTTAGAGGTAGCAAAAACTTCAGACAATCTTCTAGCCGCTGCCAACTCAAGAGAAACCCGGGTTTGAAGCTTAGATATTTCCTGGTCAATGGCGAAGTTAGTGCGAGTAATAAAGTCGTCCATTGGACCACTGGTTGGATGACCACCTTTAGATGCCTTACTCCTGGTTATTCTAGTACACATGTCTTATACAAGGGGCAAGGCCAGGGAACAAGTTATATGTAAAATGGTGGGCAAAAATTGAACTTTGTGGACCTCTATGGTAGGGAGCAGTGGGCGAAAGAGGGTGGGCCAGTCCAGACCGCTCAGACCGCTCAGTCCTCGAACGGCCTCAAACGGCCCTGTCTTTGCCCAGTCTTCGCCCCGGGCTGCGTCCCGCGCTGCGGGAGTGTTGTGCCGTGATATAGTGGGCGTGTTAGGCGGGGGGCGGGCCGGCGGGGAGAGCGGACCGGATGGTCAGTCTGTGGTCTCGCAGGGACTCCTGGATGTTGGAGTCCCTGCACACTCGCAGCCCACGCCTTGCCTCACGCCCTTACCTCTGCCTAAGGTGTCCAGGTGCAGTTGGTTAACTGGAAGCGCACTCCTGTGCGAAGCGGCTCCCGCGAAGCGGGAGCGGCGAGCCGTGTGGGCGGAACTGCCCTTAGAATCCTCGGTGTGGAAGATGAGCCTCTGCCTGCGGTATTGTGAGTCCCAACAAGTGGCAAGGGAAAGCGCCTTTTACAGTCTCAGGCGGGCGGGGGGCGGGCCGGCGGGGAGAGCGGACCGGATGGTCAGTCCGTGGTCTCGCAGGGACTCCTGGATGTTGGAGTCCCTGCACACTCGCAGCCCACGCCTTGCCTCACGCCCTTACCTCCGCCTAAGGTGTCCAGGTGCAGTTGGTTAACTGGAAGCGCACTCCTGTGCGAAGCGGCTCCCGCGAAGCGGGAGCGGCGAGCCGTGTGGGCGGAACTGCCCTTAGAATCCTCGGTGTGGAAGATGAGCCTCTGCCTGCGGTATTGTGAGTCCCAACAAGTGGCAAGGGAAAGCGCCTTTTACAGTCTCAGGCGGGCGGGGGGCGGGCCGGCGGGGAGAGCGGACCGGATGGTCAGTCCGTGGTCTCGCAGGGACTCCTGGATGTTGGAGTCCCTGCACACTCGCAGCCCACGCCTTGCCTCACGCCCTTACCTCCGCCTAAGGTGTCCAGGTGCAGTTGGTTAACTGGAAGCGCACTCCTGTGCGAAGCGGCTCCCGCGAAGCGGGAGCGGCGAGCCATGTGGGCGGAACTGCCCTTAGAATCCTCGGTGTGGAAGATGAGCCTCTGCCTGCGGTATTGTGAGTCCCAACAAGTGGCAAGGGAAAGCGCCTTTTACAGTCTCAGGCGGGCGGGGGGCGGGCCGGCGGGGAGAGCAGACCGGATGGTCAGTCCGTGGTCTCGCAGGGACTCCTGGATGTTGGAGTCCCTGCACACTCGCAGCCCACGCCTTGCCTCACGCCCTTACCTCCGCCTAAGGTGTCCAGGTGCAGTTGGTTAACTGGAAGCGCACTCCTGTGCGAAGCGGCTCCCGCGAAGCGGGAGCGGCGAGCCGTGTGGGCGGAACTGCCCTTAGAATCCTCGGTGTGGAAGATGAGCCTCTGCCTGCGGTATTGTGAGTCCCAACAAGTGGCAAGGGAAAGCGCCTTTTACAGTCTCAGGCGGGCGGGGGGCGGGCCGGCAGGGAAAGCGGACCGGATGGTCAGTCCGTGGTCTCGCAGGGACTCCTGGATGTTGGAGTCCCTGCACACTCGCAGCCCACGCCTTGCCTCACGCCCTTACCTCCGCCTAAGGTGTCCAGGTGCAGTTGGCTAACTGGAAGCGCACTCCTGTGCGAAGCGGCTCCCGCGAAGCGGGAGCGGCGAGCCGTGTGGGCGGAACTGCCCTTAGAATCCTCGGTGTGGAAGATGAGCCTCTGCCTGCGGTATTGTGAGTCCCAACAAGTGGCAAGGGAAAGCGCCTTTTACAGTCTCAGGCGGGCGGGGGGCGGGCCGGCGGGGAGAGCGGACCGGATGGTCAGTCCGTGGTCTCGCAGGGACTCCGGGATGTTGGAGTCCCTGCACACTCGCAGCCCACGCCTTGCCTCACGCCCTTACCTCCGCCTAAGGTGTCCAGGTGCAGTTGGTTAACTGGAAGCGCACTCCTGTGCGAAGCGGCTCCCGCGAAGCGGGAGCGGCGTGCCGTGTGGGCGGAACTGCCCTTAGAATCCTCGGTGTGGAAGATGAGCCTCTGCCTGCGGTATTGTGAGTCCCAACAAGTGGCAAGGGAAAGCGCCTTTTACAGTCTCAGGCGGGCGGGGGGCGGGCCGGCGGGGAGAGCGGACCGGATGGTCAGTCCGTGGTCTCGCAGGGACTCCTGGATGTTGGAGTCCCTGCACACTCGCAGCCCACGCCTTGCCTCACGCCCTTACCTCCGCCTAAGGTGTCCAGGTGCAGTTGGTTAACTGGAAGCGCACTCCTGTGCGAAGCGGCTCCCGCGAAGCGGCTCCCGCGAAGCGGGAGCGGCGAGCCGTGTGGGCGGAACTGCCCTTAGAATCCTCGGTGTGGAAGATGAGCCTCTGCCTGCGGTATTGTGAGTCCCAACAAGTGGCAAGGGAAAGCGCCTTTTACAGTCTCAGGCGGGCGGGGGGCGGGCCGGCGGGGAGAGCGGACCGGATGGTCAGTCTGTGGTCTCGCAGGGACTCCTGGATGTTGGAGTCCCTGCACACTCGCAGCCCACGCCTTGCCTCACGCCCTTACCTCCGCCTAAGGTGTCCAGGTGCAGTTGGTTAACTGGAAGCGCACTCCTGTGCGAAGCGGCTCCCGCGAAGCGGGAGCGGCGAGCCGTGTGGGCGGAACTGCCCTTAGAATCCTCGGTGTGGAAGATGAGCCTCTGCCTGCGGTATTGTGAGTCAATTATAGTGCGAGTATGTGGGCAAGATGATTTTAGTTTAAAATCAGGGGAAAATAAAACATAATAACATAAATAGAAAAATGCGGTGATTTTTAAAATAGCGCTGCTAAGCCCTGTTACACGCTTATGGCTCCAACTCAATTTGGTTGTAAGCTGAAGCCAGGTCTAACTTTGTAAAGACCCTGGTATCCTGTAAGCCAGCTAACAGTTCACAGATGTTGGACAAAGGATGTGAGTCCACTCTCTATTCAAATAATGCAAGTCCACACAAACACTAAGCTCACCATTTTGTTTGTGGGTAACAACTAAGTGAGATAACCACAAAAACAAATCAATGGGTTCAATTTGACCACTTTTGCATACATAGCCTAACTCTTTCTCTAAATCCTGCCGTATGCTCAATGAGATATTCCTCAATTTATGTTTCACTGGCTTTGCTCATTCCTTCACTAGGATCTTATATTTGTAATTTTGAACTTTCCCTAACTCTCCTGAAAATACAGGGGGAAACTTGTTTATCATCCTTCCAAATCTAGATTGTCTCGAACAGCCAAAACCTGCTCTTCCACCCCCAGTCTGAGAATCATTACAAATAACCACTGGTGGAACCAGTCTAAGATATTCAATGCCTTGTGGACTACATATACCGTTCCCACTATTCTACGACCTTTGAATTCTAAGATGTCCTCCCATTGCCCACACTAAGTAATGTCCCATCCTTCATTAGACACTGCTCTATGATCTGGTGGTATTAGCTGTCTGGTGGGCCATACTCTTTCTTATAGCTCTTGTAGGATCATAGTAATGCACGCACCAGAATCCACCTCAACTCTTTGTCACCCACCATGATCCCCACATACCGATCCACACACATTTCAGGATCACATGTTATTAACTCTTCAGTGTGAACAACCAAAACCATATCCCTAAAATCCTTAGTGATGTTTCCATCTTCCTCCTCTTGAACACCAATATCCAGAACACATTTGACTGATGTCAGCTTGTTCGCATTGGTTGATTGACACACCTTGGCAAAATGACCCTGCCTGTTGCACAACCTTACAGGATACATATTTTGCTAGGCATTGTTAACCCCCTTTCACCAGGCGTTTCCAAAAAGGTGGAGGTGGAGTAACTGTCTGCATAGTATGCAGATAGAACACTCACAAGAATACCCAACTGGAATAATACCTCACAGTGTATTCTGTACCCTCACAATGCGACTACGAAAAAACAGTAATGCTCACAAGGTTATTGTCTGTGGAAAAAAACTATCAAATCTGCAACTTGATGACAAGGAAAGAGACAGAAAAGAAAATCTCAATCAAACATAAAGGTGTCCTTAATGCAGATCACACTAATGTGCTAACATGTCCTGCAGAACAACGTAGCTCAGCTGTGCAGATCAGTGCTGTAGCCTCTGAAAAACAATTGTCTCAATGTGTATCTGCCCTTGCATATAGATGTCAAAAACACAATACTTCATCCCCTGGCAAGACAAGTCACAGACTTGAGCTCAACACCTACACCTGTGTACACGCCTGGTGCAAAAAAAATCTTTTTTTTAATGTGCCCACGCTGTGCAAATCTGCGTAAATTCCATTATCAGGCTGCCCAAATACCTGACCAAATCAAGCTCGAACTTCACAAACTTAAAACAATAATTTCTGTGATGGCACCTTCCAACAAAGTGACACATCATGAAACTTGAAAGCTACACTCCAATGATCCCAATGCATAGACAACCTCTTGTCAATACAGTACTGGCACTCACTAAGATGGCCATCCCTTGCTTACGTAATGTACGTCAGGTCTGGCACTGGAATGCAACTCTTATTATACGTTTCACAGCGCCAACCCACAGATTTGCATGCATTAACTTCCTGCGGCAAGCCAAAGGCACCGCTTGTGCTCCGATTTGGTTTGAAGCTGATCCACACCTGAAATGAGCCTCTGACAGAGCCCAGCTGTGCGGAATGCGCATCCTGTACTCCGCACACAATTTTGGACAATCTCTGCAGGAGGGTTCATGCAGGCAGCCCACTCGCTCATCGCCAAAAGAATGAAACAGCTCACACAGAGAAACAAGCGGTGAGTTTCTTTTCAGATAAAGTGAACAGCCGGCCACAGAGGACAACTGCCAGGCAGCAACTGTCTCAACCATCAACTCTCTCTACGTCAAACTAAGGAACATGGAATTTCCACACGGCAATGCTTCAAAACCACAACTATATCATAAAGTACTACAAAACTGTAAATCAAAAAGATACAAGAAATATCTCTTTCTTTCTATAATGACACCCATGAATAAAATAAATATTCAAAGTAGCTAATGATAACATGCTTACAATCACTAATTTGGGTCTGATTAATATAGTGATCTAGAAGTTGCGAACTCCAAATTACAGGGCTTGTGACTGTTAATAACTTTCTATGATGTATTAACCCCATTTTGTGATTCAGAAATATTTTTCCAATTTGCAAAATGGATTTAGAAACCCATACTGAATCACATCGTGGAAGGTAAGTGTGAAGGTCGTTCTTCCTAATTTTTTAGTCTAGGGGCAATATGTATCAAAAAAGAGTTTTGCAATTCTCATATTGCGATTTTTAGCCAATCGCAATTAGAGAATCACGCAATGTATGTAGGATTTGCTAAAAATGTGCGAATCCTACATATTCCTTATGTGCGAATCGCAAATTGAGATTTGCAAATAAGGAATAGCTTCCCATTCATTCCTATGGGCTTGGAGGTCCATAGGAATGAATGGGAAGACATTCTTAATTTGCAATTACCAATTAGAGAATCACAAATTGAGAATGCAATTTCAAGGTTGCAATGGTGCACCCTAATGCACCTGTGAAATATGCATGTGTGCACATTTTGTGCACATACATGCCCTAAGGGCATGTATGTGCAACATATGGAACTTTTACAAAAATCATAAAAGGGCTTTTTTAAAGAAAATTGCAAATTACTACCAACTTAAAGTTGGTGGTAAATTGCAATTCCTTAAGGCCAAATAGCTCATTTCTGGTGTTTCCAGAACTGCATTTATGGAATCGTAATTTACAATTCCTTAATTGCATTCACGAAATAGAGAATCGCACACTTTGCAATTCTCTATTTTGTGATGGCCTTTTGGGATGATACAAATCTCAAAATACTTTTTTCAATTCGCAAACGGGCCGATTCTGAAAATCTGCTTGCTTGCAAACGGGAAAAAGGCGTGTTACATATGGCCCTAGAAGGCATGTACCAATGGTTTGCAACCTTATTGCCAGTTGAAAACCATTAATCTGTTGCCAACTCCCAAAATGAGGTGGTACTTGATTCGCAAAGATGAAGGCATCATAAAGTACTAAAGAACTGTAAATCAAAAAGATAAAAGAAATATCCCTTTTTTTCTAAAATGAAAACCATGTAGAAAATAAATAGTCAAAGTAGCAAAGATAACATGCTTACAATCACTAATTTGGGTCTGATTAATATAGTGATCTACAAGTTGCGAACTTTAAATGACAGGGCTTGTGACTGTTAATTACTTTCTATGATGTATTAACCCCATTTTGTGATTCAGAAATATTTTCCAATTTGAAAAATGGATTTAGAAACCCATACTGACCATCTTTCCTTTGGAAATTGGAGTGGCAGTTTCTAGATGAGTAGGCAGTGACCCAGGGAATGACTGCCTCCTCTCACTGAGGTTTTCTAATAGGGAAAACGGTTTTTCTTTTTAAAATGGTCCAGAAGCCCTTTAGAAACTCTGGCTGCTATATAAAAAAAGGTTTTCTGTTCAGGAAAGCAATAACAGGATGGTGGGCTGCTGTCATATGCAGGCAAACATCCCTGCAATTGTAGCCAATCACAGGGGGGTTACACATTTTGCAGTCCCATATTATTATTCATGAAGCAGGTCATTCTGTCACCCCATGTGATTCAGTATTTTGTGAAATGACATATTTTTGCGTGCCTCAGTTCGTAAAATCAGATTGCATTTACACAAAGTCGGTGTGTAAATTGTAAAGGTAATCTTTGTAATTTCGGGTCTTGATGTTTTTTAACATGGAAAATAGCGAGGAAAAAAAGTCTCTAAGCACTCTTTCTTATTCAACAGAAACATGGAAGAAAGAAAGTCAATAAAACCGAACTGAGAAGGTACAAATAAATCAAACCAGTCAAAAAATACCAAATAAGCACTCAACGTAAAGTGTTTAGAATGTGAACATACAATAAAGATTTCATTAAATGTACATGTATATGTGCAGTTAAAAAGGAGATATAGGCTTCTTAGTCTCACATGAGGTATGACTATTGCAGAGAAAACTCCAGTAGCGGCTGTACAGGAATATGGGTAGATGGGCGGGGGGAGGAGGCGGTGGCGGGAGGGGAAAAAAAAAATACCACTTACCTCGTCCACCGGCCGCGTCTCTCCTCCGCTTCTCCGGAACCAAGTGACCCCATGCTCCCCATAGCCAATCACAATGCTGCAATGCAGTGTTGTGATTGGTCTGAGCGCAGTAGATCAGTGCTCAGATGGGGACTGGGGGCCCAGTCATGTTTACATGCAAAGAGCTCAAGACTGTTTGGCCGGGCCAGGACGGCCGGCAAACCTGTCATGCTCACTCGGAGTATGCAAACCACTCAGTCAGTATTGCTTTATTCGATTTTGGTTTAAAATCATAAAAGCGTACAGTTAAAAATCAGTTACAAGTATAAACATACATACAATAACACATAATATAAGAAGTTACATTTTATTTTATTTTTTTAAAGTTTTTGCCCAGCCTGTGGAGATAAATATCTTATTTATAGCATACTTTTCACAGTTTAAGCTTAAATCAGACAGTAATTAATAGGGGATCCAATACTTGGGACTATAAAACAATGATTCCTGTCTGGTATAGGTGGGTAGGTTGCGGCCGCTCGGTAGTTGGAGTCCTCTGCCCAATATCATGTTGCAGCCTACTTTTAGGCTGGATGTGGAGATGCACGGCATTCTGGGTTAAAAATCATGCAGATCCCAGACGGAGATTGGGCCGTTACCCACTTGGGGTGCACAGGTACGCAGGTATGGGACAATGTCTCTCTGCCTAAATCTAACGAGTACTAGGTCACCATCAATGTCTTTTGGGAGGGAACCCAGCCAACCCACCCTTCTGACACTCAGTATTGTACCCTCGAGGTTAGGTGGCAGGGGTCTGTTTTTTGCCAACCAAAATTTGACCTTGTTCAGCAAGCATGTTGTCTCTCGGTTTTCCCAGGTGTAAGTAATGGAACTCCCGCGAGGACACATACAAAAGGAGCAGCCTCCGGAGGGAGTTGGATAGGGGTAGCTTTTTTATACTGTGCTCTAGGAGCAATAATCTGTGGCAAAAGGGGTTTTAAAAAAGTTTTCTGAACTATTGAGGCTGGTGCGTTAGGGACTATTGATTGGGTTGGAGCCCTTTTATCTTGCGTAATTGGCTTGGGGTCATTGGGAGTAGTAGATGGGTGGGAACAATTAGATGTTATAAAGCAATTATTGCATTTATTGACTAGCAAGTTAGATTTGATGGTTTCCTTCATTCCAGTCAGCCTGTCCCCTAGTATGTTTATTTTTTCTATTAGTGGTGATATAATAGAGCTGACCAGTTGTTCAATAAGGGATAGTAAATCCAGCTGTGGAGGAGGAGCTGGAACGACTAATTTCTCGGCAGCCTCAGGAGTCGTGGAAGAATTGCTGACTGGTGCTATGGTGCTAGAACACAATTTTTGAAGTTTTGATTGATTCCCAATGTAATCAACCCCACTATGTTTCCTTTTAAC
The DNA here is from genome assembly GCF_964261635.1 of Lissotriton helveticus. Lineage (NCBI taxonomy): Eukaryota > Metazoa > Chordata > Amphibia > Caudata > Salamandridae > Lissotriton > Lissotriton helveticus. Next base: position 775,940,743 of record NC_136063.1, on the reverse strand, counting down.
AGATGGAAATTGGGGTGATACTATCCTTTGGGTATTTTCTGTGTAGACTTTTTTGGATGAAGGGATGGGTTGCAGGGGGCTAACTGTATCTAGTAATACACAGGAGCTTCCAGCAGGAAGCGGCTATTCCACTAGGACATGTTTGGTTTTACAGAGGATGTTTAAGTCATCTAACCATGCAAAGGCGTACTCTGTGGCTACTGTTTGTGTGGGCTGGGGAGATACGCCTTTGTCAGCTTCTCTAGCAATGGGCAAAGTTGAGCTGTCTATATTGTCCCCCTTACGAGTCATAGTGTGATTTGGGGGTATCAGAACAGTTAACAGCGAATCTTACGCTTCGGAAGGGAGAATGTACTTGGAGAAGGGCAAAGTCAATAAGCGGAGAACCAAAGGAAGCAAGTGTCTTTCTTTACCTCTTTATGACGATGAGCCAAGGGGGGTGGCCCCATCCCGTCCTCTTTGGGCCTCTGAGGGCCACAGATGGCCCACCCTTTGCCCCGGCTTCGCCCGGCATCACCCGCGCGTGTCCCGCGACGCGGAAGGGGTTCTGTCTTTTTCTGCGCCTTCTGGGCGTGTCAGTGGGCGGGAGGGGGCGGAGCAAAGGAAGCAAAGGTTTGTGGGGGTTGTGGTCCCCCCGCTCGGCGGCCGCGTGTAGTTCCAGTCAAGGCGGCGGGGGGGACCAGCTGCCAGCAAGGATGGTAGCGCCGACTGCGCCCTGCACGCCAAATTCCCCAAATCCCCCGGTGAGTTCTCTTTTGTAAATGACCGCCCGCTCCCCAGATGGGGTTCTGTCTTTTTCTGCGCCTCCCGGGCGCGTCAGTGGGCGGGAGGGTGCGGAGCAAAGGAAGCAAAGATTTGTGGGGGTTGTGGTCCCCCCGCTCGGCGGCCGCGTGTAGTTCCGGTCGCGGCGGCGAGGGGGACCAGCTGCCAGCAAGGATGGTAGCGCCGACTGCGCCCTGCACGCCAAATTTCCCAAATCCCCCTGTGAGTTTTCTTTTGTAAATGACCGCAAACCACTCATCCCCCTGTGCCTCCAGCCCTGCCCCGCCTTAACCCAGCCCCAAACATGCAAAAAATAAAATTATTATACCTATCTTATTATCATTTTATTTGTCCTGCTCAAAGATCAGTGGGGCTACGCATCTCCACCTTATCGGAGGAGCCGCCCCTAGAAAACACACAGTATCCTGGGCTCACTGAAGGTGTCAAATAGGTCTCTGTCGGATGCATGGGCAAAGTGATGATTCTGGGAGATTTTGTAGAAAGAAAATCAGAGTGCAACTCCTCTGCCTCTGCAACAGATGTAGAGGTCGGAGAACCAGTTGAACAATTGGAAAAATAGCTAGTACTTCTACTGACCTCTCGGGATTTATCCTAAAGGAAGCATCCCAATACATCCCTTTTCCACTGTGTACCTTGACAGCTCCCAGGCATTTAAAATGTAACACATAAAATCAGTAGAAAATGCCAAGTGAGTAGGAACCACGCTGCTGACCCCAAAACCTACTCTGAGATTAATGTTCCAGAAAAACTGCAGTTAAGTTTCGCAAATCAACCTTTTCTACAGTTCTATAACACAGATACTCAAAAATGCTTGCTACTATTTTACAGTACTGTACACCTAGTAACCTGTGAAAGAAGCAATATTTGAATGAAAGTTGTTACTCTTAAAAATATGTCTCCATCCAGTAACCCAAATATACTCCAAACAAGGGAAAATTAATGCAAATACTGACCCCTCATGTATGGTTTTCTATCAGACAGGTATTCACCTACTTATGCTGAATTTTCAAGAGTAATAGCAGGAGAAACCATCAAAATGAACCACGAAAAGCATAATTGACTTCTAACTGTTGATGATAGCAGTAGTTACCCAGGGGTTGGGGGTGCGGCCGAGCTCTTTGCCAGGGCCGGTTTTTTGCCGATTTTGTTAGAGGGCCGATTTTGAAGCTATGCTGCAAAATCGGCCCAGTAAAAAACGCCCTTCTGGGGCCCAAAACCAGCCCCCACCCGTGCGGCGCATCGAGGGATTGCCCGGTGCCCGCTATGGCCAGTCCAGCCTTGAGCCTTGGCACTGCCACTCAGAGAAACACTGGGCGATATTTAAAATAAAGTGGCGAAGCGTTTCATTAAGCTAAAAAGGCTAACAGCACTCTTTGTCACTTTTGAAATGCAGGGCTGCATCATATTTACTAGAATATGGTGCAGCCCTGCATTTCCGCCTGTGCTGGTGCTAACTTCAGCTGCCTAGCACCAACACAGGCATCCTTGCACTATAGTGCAAGAGTGCCTGTGTTGAGGGAACACTGTTTATGTGCAGGAATGCCCGCCCCCCTTCCTGCACATAAACATTCTAAATACCATTTTGTAACTTACATGTGGGTTTCCTAATGCATCACACATAGAAGTTGCAAACTAGCATTTTTTTTTAAATGATTGTTTATGTGCAGGAAAGGCGACCTTCTTGCACATAAGCAATCAAAGGCAATTTGCTGTTTCTATGTCTGGTGGAAACAGCAAAAACAAGGAGAAAGAAACAATTTCTCCTTGTTTCAACTGTTTAAGACCAGGTTTTACCTGGTCTTAATTTTGGCACTGCCTTCTCTTTACAGCTGCCCTTGTAAATAGGAGGCATCGTCAAAACCAATGGGTGTTGCGGTGGAACGCCCACCACAACACTCATTGCCCTCCCCTTTTATGTTAAATACAGCGTGAAAGGGTGCCTTATTTACCAGGCTGCGTTGAGCTACGTTAAGTAGCTTAACGCGGCCTTGTAAATAAGGCGAGGCCCCTATCGCCATCACAACATCACTGAAAGTTACATTGGGGTGGCGATAGGGGCTTGTAAGTATGCCAGACTATATCACCTCTTAGTAGGTTTACAAATGTTTATGTTTTCTTCTATAGATTCTGCCTTTATTGCATTATTAATTTATCAAAGCAATTGAGGACTACAAAATGTCCTGGTGGCCTAAAGGTAATCTTCATTACCCTTAGTCCTACTTGTTCTCAGACCAGTCATTACTCTTAAGGTGTATCCCACCTCTTAGAACCAGGTAAATCCTAAGACAAGATTGGTGAATGTCATCCTCACCCATACCTACCTTTGTCAAAAGATACATTTTCTAAGTGGGAAAGGGGGGGGAGTCATAATGACTGAAATTAGTGCAAGTAAGACTTACCAGTAAGCAATTAGGTTATTGGGACATTAAGAATACCCTCATTGTCCTTGTCTTTAGTTATGAAGAATACCTAAGCTAAGCTACAACCTTCAACATCTAAAAACATATACAAACTCCCAGCAATTTATCATAAGAAGAAATAAAATTAATTATTTTCAAACTAGATTTGCAGTAGAAATCCCAGCACCAAAGTTATTCCCATCAATGGCCAAACAACTTCATCTACAATGACGAACACAAATATTAACAGTACCCCAGGTGCTCACTCTACTTATCTCTGCTAAAGGCCCAACTTAAAACTCTGCTCATAACACAGCTACACTCCTAGTATATCTACCCTGATTTTCAGCCAGAAGAGAGCACTCTGATATGCAGAAAGCTTAGGCTATGAGAGATCTTATCCATCCACTAATCATAAAATCAGAAGACTTTCGACCTTGATTTACTGAACCAAATTTTACAAATAAATAATATGACAGTAAACACGTCTTGGCCTGTTCAAATACATCAAAACAGCTGTCTTAAAATGCAAGAGCTGCCATAACCTTTATTTAGAAGAAAGGACAGGAAAAAGGCAGAGCAATATCTTAATTTGAATTTGAGGAAGAAGCAACCTTTGTAGCAAACATTGGGGTTGTGTGCACAATTACATCCGGAAAAGATAGTGAAGGACCATGACAAAGAATAGCTTCCAAATGCAAATAGAACAAGGTAAACAGAATACAGAACAATGCCATACATTCACCCAAGTACAGAGATCAGGTCCTAAATCCATTGCGTTTTTGCTCCCCATGCCATTCCAGTTTGAACCCAGTCAAATGCTAATCAGTCTTGACCGTGCACCCAATGGGCACAGTCCAGCCTGAACTGCCAGGCCAGGTCCTCCCTGGACTGGAAACAAGCATCCTAGGACCGGGTTTGGGGTTTCACCCCTCATCAGCCAGGATAGCTTGACTCAAGTGGCATGGAGAGCCCGGGACCCACGTCTGGGCATACCCGTACCACTCGGGTGACAAATGCAAAAAGAACAACTGATGGACAGAATGCAGAACAGTGTCATACATTCACCCCAGTACAGAGATCTGGGCCTAAATCCATGTTTTTTTGCTCCCCATACCATTCCAGTTTGACCAGGCCATATGCAAATCAATCTTCACTTTGCACCTAATGGGAACAGTCCAGCCCGAACTGCCAGGCCAGGTCCTCCCTGGACTGGAAACAAGCATCCCAGGACTGGTTTCAGGGTTTCACTCCTCATCAGCCAGGATTACTTGACTCCAGTGGCATGGAGAGCACAGGACCCAAGTCTGGGTATACCTGTCCCACTCAGGGTGACAAATGCAAAAAGAACAATTGATGGACAGTATCAGAACAATGTCATACATTCACCCCGGTACAGAGATCTGGGACTAAATCCATTGTTTTTTTGCTCCCCATGCCATTCCAGTTTGAACCCAGCCATATGTAAATCAGTCTTGACCCTTCGCCCAGTGGAAACAGTCCAGCCCAAAATGTCCAGGCCAGTTCCTCCCTGGACTGGAAACAAGCATTCTAGGACCGGTTTCGGGGTGTAGCTTCCAGGCCATCAATTCTGCAAGCTGAGGTAATGTCTATAAATAGGCAACACCCACTGTTAAAAACAAAGATGATCCTGCAAAGACTTAAGAGGAGATTTTATGGTGGGATAAAAGGGTGTGACATATGACAGAGCTGAGGAAAATCCCCTCCTTTTAACTTACAAGCCATAAGGGATAGCCTCATCGGACACTAAAGTCACAGGTAGCTGAAAGGTAAAGCAACTGATTGGGAAACCCTCCACCTAGAAACTCAGTAATTATTATGAAACCCAATCACAGAGCTGCAATGTGTATAACGAATCTACATTCCACAGAAGTAGAAAGCCTATTTCATTGTCTAGTACAATTAAATTTCTAAATAAAAAAAAACGTAAAAGTGTTATCCCACACAACATTGAAACACAGCATTTACTAAAAAATTGGACATTTACTAAAAAATAGAGGAGTCAGCTCACTATTTTGACCCGTAGTAGATTATAGTAGGCTTTCTGCTGTTTCATTAGTTGGTGCACCTTTTCAAGCTGTGAGTAGTCCCAGTATGCATGACGTCCTTCTCTAGTGGAAACACTTTCTGAAATGTCCTCCTGTCCGAAATGAATAGTTTACCCCTATGAGATGTATAATTAGTCAATAGTCAGAGTATAAAACCAACACTAACTGGGTCCTGGCCCAGTCACTGTCCTGGGTTGAGGGGCCCCTGCAGCACCGCGGGGTCCATTGTTACGACAATGACCGAGGCTTTTTGTACTAAAAAAACAGTGGGGTAAAAATTAATTCAGAAGCTCTTTCCATAAGCGTCAGACCTTGACTCTGCCTCTGACCGGGAGAGAGGCAGGAAGTCAGACTGAGCCTCAGCCTCCGATACCTCACACTGCACATCCATTGGATACTCAGGAGGAGGCAGGCATACTACAGCTGACCTCTGTGGAAAAGATGTTCTGCCCCAATAAACTGCCTCACAGCCCATTCAATCTACACTGGAGCCATAGACCGACTGGACTGGGACACCCCAATGGCCTCCGGTTAAACAACGCAGAAACATGCAGGGAAATGCGACCCAGGCCCCTAAAAAGCCTTACGGAAGGCCATGAAGCATTCATCAAACAATAAAGAAATGTGACCTCCTAATAAAGTGAAAAAAAGGGGGGTTCCTTTCTGTGTTCTTCAGTTAAATCTAGATCATTTGGCAAATAGCAGATAAACTCAATCGATTTTCACATGACATGATGGAAATATAAGATACAAAAAAAACTCTATAGGTTCCTCATTTCTCACAAATTTATTTTTGGAAAAACCAGATTAAAATTCCAATACACAAATTAAAAACAATGTAAAAACAATATGCAATCAATTGCTCAAATCAAAGATATTCTTATTCTATACATTTCTAATTTAATCTATGAATCTTTGTTGGCAGGTTTTACATAAATTTAACATACAGCATACAAATTAATACAATGTTATACAAAAAATCATTTGGAGTCCTTATGTCGACGCGTTTCGGTGTTTTTAGTTTGGATCGAATAAACAACTTCCTCAGGACTGAACTTTGATAAAAACCAGGTATATTCTTTCTAAAAAGGAGAATACATACAATTAGTCTCCCCCAAAAAAAATCTATGTGAGAATTGGTCCCTACTCTAACATGTCATGTGTCTATCTGCTTGTTTTACATCCTTTTGCATTGACCAATATATTAAGCTTACTTTTATTACGTATTCATCATTCATATCACGGAATACTGGACCATCAATTTAACTTTCCAAGTCCCCTTATAGGTTCTGATTCATGTGTATCAGTCACGAAACGTATACAAAGTGGATGAGCGAATTGTCAATAATAATTTTCATGAATTAACCAAGAGAGCTTTAGTTATTTTGTGAAAAACTTGGTCAATCTCACTTACTTCCCAGTAGGTACTACAGTCATGCCATCTGCAGCTCACTTAAACTTGGTACTGTAGTTTATGTTACTGTGTTATTAGTGCCGGTTTAAAATCATGGCGTCACCTCTGAAGTCTGAGGAATTAGAAGAATATAATAACATTGTTGGTATCCTAGGTGCTCTAGATTATAAAGAGAACATTTTTTTTCTTTTAGTCCTCCTTCTACTTACTTAGAGGCCTTCCTGCTGCATAAAGCTACGGCGATGTCGACTTTATCGTTTTTTTACTTGATAAGTACACGTGGATTATTTCTTTATCTCCCTCTTGTCCTGGCCGGCTCTGCTTTGTATTTTACAGGAGGTCCACCTATCGGCGGAAGAAATTAAGGTTTTAAGGTCTTTTAAACCAGATATTTCAAGTAAACTGTTACTATTGTGAAAGCAGTGCAAACATATTGCGGGCATGGTCTCTTAACATCTCTAGATGCAGCGGTTTTAGCATCTTGCGCCCAGCCCTTCACATATTACAGCGGGGATCTTGACATCCCTTGATGCCGCGGTTGTTGCGCCTTGCGCCCGGCCTTTCGCATTATAAAGCGGGGATCATGACATCTATAGTTGCCGCGGTATTTGTACTTTACGCCCAGTCCTTAACATGTTAAAGCGGCAATACTAACTGGGACTTTGTAATTTGAATCTAACCCACAGTTTTCTAACTCTTCAATGCCACCGAAGTTAAACTACATGTGAGAGCCTAATAGTTTGAGCGGCCTCTTACCTACGCAGGCGCCTTCGTTACGGGGTCACGTCCTCTCGCGGTTCAATCAGCTGCGAGGGTGTGTAGAAAGGGCCCGCTTTTTATAGTGCGCTCTCACCTGAGTTAATTAAATGTTTGTCAATTGTGTTCGCCTAATTAAATTACTTTCACGACTGGTGTCCGCCATTTTGGTAGTTTTTGGATTCCCTTCACCTCTAGTTCCCTTATGGTACCTAGTATATGTATGGACTACTGTTCCTAATTCACGGAAAATACATGGCCCACTATCTTAAAGATTGATTATCGCGTCCTGCGTTTAATACTTGTTCCCACTCATCGTGTTTGTTTATCCATTAAGACTATACAATATCCTTCTACTATAGCGGATTTGTTTGCTACCGCCGCCATTTTAGTAGTTTTTACATGCCGGTTTTGTAGTCCACGTCTATTTCGGCTTGATTACCTTCACCCTGTATGTACGGACAACCTGTCACTTTTTACACATTTTCCAATTGCTCATAGCTACTTAGTACAATTCTAAAAAGGTTTTAATCACACTCACGTAATACTCAATTGCGCGGTAGTTTCAATAAAAATATTTATGGGAAGGATACACTTTCTTCCTTTCTTTAAAACAGTCGTGCCCCAAAGTTCTTAGTGGTGTGCAAGTTTCTACAAGACAGTAAAATCAAGCCTTATAGATAGGACCAGTTTCTTATTTATGTTATTGTACCCAAAGTTCCTTACTCGGTTAAACATTTATACAATGCTGGGACATTGACATCGTTAGTAACAACAAATTAATCATTCTATCCTCAAATCCCTGTATTCTGACAAATCCCATCTGGTAACAGTCTAATGTTCACAATATTCACTATGATAATGAGCTTTCTTCCTCAAATGTCATTGCGCATCATATACTTCTTGTTTGGTGTACGTAATATTATACAACCTATGCCTATCGTGATGGTCGGGACACCCTAGATTGGAGGCAATATACTTTAATATTTATTAGTTACAGTTTATTGATGGTACAGAACCAACAATAGCTCGGGTTTACATTAAAAACATTTTTTTATATATATTACAAAGAAGGGGAGTGAGGCACCAAATAGTCCTATATAATGCTCAATGACTTACAGTTTCATTCTGACCATTATTCTTTTCGTCTATATGCCTGTAACTTAAACAATATCTACATGGGATTAACAATTTCTTTATATCCTTTATCTATACTGGCAATATATACAGTTTCACTGCTGTTATTCATCTTGAGATTTACTACTGCTACCTCACCATTCTCTCCCATTCTTCCCTTCCAGTTAGTCCCAGATAGTAACTTTTAAATTTAGACATAAAGAATTGTTCTCTTTGTTTTCGTCTCTTGTCTATGTCCCCTCCTCTGACTGATGGTTTCATTTTTTAGAGGATGAACCACTTAAGGTCATCCTCTTTATATTTTTCAGCAATCCAATGCTCAACTAATGGGGCATTCTTTTTGTGATTTTTGAGTGCCGATCGGTGTTCTGTTAGACGTAGCCTCATCTCACGTCCAGTTTCTCCTATATAACATTTTTGGCATGGGCAAACAAGCAGATACACTACATTGCTCGTCCTACAATTCACATGGTCATTCATCCAATGAGAAACCCCATTGATTTCTATCTTATCTGTTTTTATGATGTGTTTGCAATGTGAGCAAGTTCCACATGGTAAATTGCCTCTAATAGCGGTGTTCCCTGTTATACTCATCTGATATCCTCTGTTGGGCTCTCTAAAGGTTTGTACCAGTTGATTTCTGATGTTTCTATTTCGACTGTAAGCATAGATGGGCTTTTCTAATCTAGCCTGACCAGGTTTGTTGAGTAACGCCCAATTTTTATTAATCAGATTTTTTACTTTGTAACTGAATCCATTATAGTAAGAAACCATTACTAGATTTGGTTTTGGTTTTTTAATGTCATCTTTGGGCTCAAAGAGACAATCACGATTAAAATATTTAGCACGTTTGTACGCCTCTTTTATTAATCTTTTCGGGTATCCGCGCTGTGTCAGTTTCTGTTTTAAAGTCTCAACGTGGACCTCAAATGTACGCCTATCAGTACAATTACGCCTTATCCTGAGGAACTGGCTAAATGGAATCCCATCGCGCTGACTCCTCGGATGGTAACTTGTGTGATGTAGTAAAGTATTTCTATCAGATGGTTTCACATATAGCTATACAATTAACTTCCCCTCTCTCTCTTTGATCTTTATGTCCAGGAAGTCAAAGGATTCTTGACTTTTATTGCCACTGAATTTCAGATTGAGGTCCCTACAGTTAAACCATTCTAGGAAACGTCGTCGATAAACCTCGACCAGTGTTTAAACACTGGTCGAGGTTTATCGACGACGTTTTCTTTATATGGGATGGCCCAGAAGATGAACTTAACAGTTTCCTAGAATGGTTGAACTGTGGGGACCTCAATCTGAAATTCAGTGGCAATAAAAGTCAAGAATCAGTTGACTTCCTGGACATAAAGATCAAAGATTCAGTTACAAAGTAAAACATCTGATTAATAAAAATTGGGCGTTACTCAACAAACCTGGTCAGGCTAGATTGATTAGAAAAGCCCATCTATGCTTACAGACAAAATAGAACCATCAGAAATCAACTGGTACAAACCTTTAGAGAGCCCAACAGAGGATATCAGATGAGTATAACAGGGAACACCGCTATTAGAGGCAATTTACCATGTGGAACTTGCTCACATTGCAAAAACATCATAAAAACAGATAAGATAGAAATCAATGGGATTTCTCATTGGATGAATGACCATGTGAATTGTAGGACGAGCAATGTAGTGTATCTGCTTGTTTGTCCATGCCAAAAATGTTATATAGGAGAGACTGGACGTGAGATGAGGCTACGTCTAACAGAACACCGATCGGTACTCAAAAATCACAAAAAGAATGCCCCATTAGTTGAGCATTGGATTGCCGAAAAACATAAAGAGGATGACCTTAAGTGGTTCATCCTCGAAAAAATGAAACCATCAGTCAGGGGAGGGGACATAGGCAAGAGACGAAAACAAAGAGAACAATTCTTTATGTCTAAATTTAAAAGTTACTATCTGGGACTAAATGGAAGGGAAGAATGGGAGAGAATGGTGAGGCAGCAGTAGTAAATCTCAAGATGAATAACAGCAGTGAAACTGTATATATTGCCAGTATAGATAAAGGATATAAAGAAATTGTTAATCCCTTCTAGATATTGTTTAAGTTACAGGCATATAGACGAAAAGAATAATGGCCAGAATGAAACTGTAAGTCATTGAGCATTATATAGGACTATTTGGTGCCTCACTCCCCTTCTTTGTAATATTTATTAAAAAAATTTTTTTATGTATACCCGAGCTATTGTTGGTTTTGTACCATCAATAAACTGTAATTAATAAATATTAAAGTATATTGCCTCCAATCTAGGGTGTCCCGACCATCACGATAGGCATAGGTTGTATAATATTACATACACCAAACAAGAAGTATATGATGCGCAATGACATTTGAGGAAGAAAGCTCATTATCATAGTGAATATTGTGAACATTAGACTGTTACCAGATGGGATTTGTCAGAATACAGGGATTTGAGGATAGAATGATTAATTTGTTGTTACTAACGATGTCAATGTCCCAGCATTGTATGAATGTTTAACCGAGTAAGGAACTTTGGGTACAATAACATAAATAAGAAACTGGTCCTATCTATAAGGCTTGATTTTACTGTCTTGTAGAAACTTGCACACCACTAAGAACTTTGGGGCACGACTGTTTTAAAGAAAGGAAAAAAATGCATCCTTCCCATAAATATTTTTATTGAAACTAAAGCGCAATTAAGTATTACGTGAGTGTGATTAAAACCTTTTTAGAATTGTACTAAGTAGCTATGAGCAATTGGAAAATGTGTAAAAAGTGACAGGTTGTCTGTACATACAGGGGGAAGGTAATCAAGCCGAAATAGACATGGACTACAAAACCGGCATGTAAAAACTACTAAAATGGCGGCGTAGAAAACAAATCCGCTATAGTAGAAGGATATTGCATAGTCTTAAGGGATAAACAAACACGATGAGTGGGAACAAGTATTAAACGCAGGACACGATAATCAATCTTTAAGATAGTGGGCCATGTATTTTCCGTGAATTAGGATCAGTAGTCCATACATATACTAGGTACCATAAGGGAACTACAGGTGAAGGGAATCCAAAAACTACCAAAATGGCGGACACCAGTCGTGAAAGTAATTTAATTAGGCGAACGCAATTGACAATCATTTCATTAACTCAGGTGAGAGCGCACTATAAAAAGCGGGCCCTTTCTACACACCCTCGCAGCTGATTGAACCGCGAGAGGACGTGACCCCGTAACGAAGGCGCCTGCGTAGGTAAGAGGCCGCTCAAACTATTAGGCTCTCACATGTAGTTTAACTTCGGTGGCATTGAAGAGTTAGAAAACTGTGGGTTAGATTCAAATTACAAAGGCCCAGTTAGTATTGCCGCTTTAACATGTTAAGGACTGGGCGTAAAGTACAAATACCGCGGCAACTATATATGTCATGATCCCCGCTTTATAATGCGAAAAGCTGGGCGCAAGGCGCAACAACCGCGGCATCAAGAGATGTCAAGATCCCCGCTGTAATATGTGAAGGGCTGGGCGCAAGATGCTAAAACCGCTGCATCTAGAGATGTTAAGAGACCATGCCCGCAATATGTTTGCACTGCTTTCACAATAGTAACAGTTTACTTGAAATATCTGGTTTAAAAGACCTTAAAACCTTAATTTATTCCGCCGATAGGTGGACCTCCTGTAAAATACAAAGCAGAGCCGGCCAGGACAAGACGGAGATAAAGAAATAATCCCCGTGTACTTATCAAGTAACACAACGATAAAGTCGACATCGCCGTAGCTTTATGCAGCAGGAAGGCCTCTAAGTAAGTAGAAGGAGGACTAAAAGGAAAAAAAAATCTCTTTATAATCTAGAGCACCTAGGATACCAACAATGTTATTATATTCTTCTAAATCCTCAAACTTCAGAGGTGACGCCATGATTTTAAACCGGCACTAATAACACAGTAACATAAACTACAGTACCAAGTTTAAGTGAGCTGCAGATGACATGACTGTAGTACCTACTGGGAAGTAAGTGAGATTGATCAAGTTTTTCACAAAATAACTAAAGCTCTCTTGGTTAATTCATGAAAATGATTATTGACAATTCGCTCATCCACTTTGTATAGGTTTCGTGACTGATACACATGAATCAGAACCTATAAGAGGACTTGGAAAGTTAAATTGATGGTCCAGTATTCCGTGAAATTAATGATGAATACGTAATAAAAGTAAGCTTAATGTATTGGTCAATGCAAAAGGATGTAATACAAGCAGATAGACACATGACATGTTAGAGTAGGGACCAATTCTCTTATTAAAAAAAAATGTTGAGACTAATTGTATGTATTCTCCTTTTTAGAAAGAATATACCTGTTTTTTATCAAAGTTCAGTCCTGGGGAAGGTGTTTATTCGATCCAAACTAAAAACACCGAAACGCGTCGACATAAGGGCTCCAAATGATTTTTTGTATAAAAAATTGTATTAATTTGTATGCTGTATGTTAAATTTATGTAACAGCTGCCAACAAAGATTCATAGATTAAATTAGAAATGTATAGAATAAGAATATCTTTGATTTGAGCAATTGATTGCATATTGTTTTTACATTGTTTTTAATTTGTGTATTGGAATTTTAATCAGATTTTTCCAAAAATAAATTTGTGAGAAATGAGGAACCTATAGAGTTTTTTTGTATCTTATATTTCCATCATGTCATGTGAAAATCGATTGAGTTTATCTGCTATTTGCCAAATGATCTAGATTTAACTGAAGAACACAGAAAGGAAACCCCCCTTTTTTTCACATTACGTATACCCAGTCCTTTCTGGTTTATCTGGGAAACTCTCTTCTTTGGAACTTACCTCCTAATAAAGGCCCAGCTTGTTAAGAACCAAGGGCCATATGTATCAACAACCTCATTCGTGATTCTCAAATAGCGATTTTTTAGAAATCGCTATTTGAGAATCGCAAATAGGGATGTATGTAAAAAATCGCAATTTTTTAGCGATTTCTTAGTGTTCCTTAATTGCGATTCGCAAATTGCAAATCGCAATTAAGGAATACTTTCCCTTTCATTTATATGGGCCAGGAGGCCCATAGGAATGAATGGGAAGTTATTCTCAATTTGCGATTCGCAATTTGAGAATCGCAAATTGAGAATAATTTCAAGGGTGCAGGGGTGTCCAAAGGACACCCTGTTGCACCCCTGAAATAAGCATGGGTGCACATGTGGCGCACATACATGCCCTAAGGGCATGTATGTGCTTCACAATGCACTTTGAAAAAAGCAAAAAAGTGCACTTTTAAAGGAATTCACAAATTACCACCAACTTGAGGTAGGTGGTTATTTGCGATTCCTTAAGGCCAATTTGCATTTTTTTTATGCTTCTTACATTGCATTTAAAGAATTGCAAAATTTGCGATTCCTTAAATGCAAGCACAAAATAAGGAATCGCAAATTTAGCGATTGCCTATTTTGCACGCAGATTTCTTTGATACATACCATTTAGCACTAATGCGAACGCATTAGTGCTTGATACATATGGCCATTAATGGCAGAAAAATATTTTTGTTGCAAGAACTGCGAACCTGGCCCAGCCAGGCTGAGGAAGCGCTTGTCAGCAGGGAGAAGACACCGGAGACAGGGCATGCTCGGACACTTACCCTCCCGTTATGGCTCTAATCGGGTGGTCGTGCTGTGGGTAAAGGGAAGGAGATGAGGAGTGTGTTTTTTTTTTAAACGTAGATCACGTGGTGCCTGAGAAGGAGGTGGGATTGCCACATGGTTGAAGGGATTGGGGTGAGAGAAGGGTTGAAGATTTAACCCACCAAGAAAGTCTAGAAGTCCTAAAATAAAGGTTCACCCACCACACGCATCTGCCTGTGCACATTAATGATAAACAGTGTAAATAGTTGGATCTAGTTTCTCCTATGTAAGGCCTACTGGCAAAAACAAATACATTGCATAGAACGTTTCACTGAATTTCCCTTGTTTGCATGAAACGAATATTTACTCTCTAAAGAAGGGTGATTGTTCTGGGCTGTCTGGGAATAATTTAGTCAAATTATTTATTTTAGAAAAAATGCCTATAATGAGGAAGGATGAAACTGAAATGTACGCTGGCTGTAATTAAAGTATACAGAGAATAGCATCACTGACGGACGAGGGAGTTGACATTTTATAAAAGCAGAGTAAACTTTGAAAGGAGCATTTTCAACTTGACTAAAGGACACGAACACGTCACCAATTGTGATATCGATTTCTCTGAGTTGCTTTTCTCTCGTACTACGGGGCGCGTGGTATTTAATTTCAACCTTGCCATGAGACTGTTCACAAACTCTTCACTTTTGTACCAAAATGGAACTCTCGCGGCCAGCACTAATCAGTTTTTATATACCTTCAGCTCTGTTATAGTGCTCGGGTTACTGATGTCATTACTGAGTTTAACCACAGTGCTTGGAAATACTCTGGTCATCGCCGCTTTCGTCGTAGACAAAAAGCTGAGAAATCACAGCTGTTATTTTCTTGTTAATTTAGCAGTATGCGACTTTTTTGTTGGTAAGTTGTAGCTAGGCTTTCTTTTTCCCCGCAAAACCGTCATACCAATATTAAGATGTTCATTTGTAATTTGGGGAGTGTTTTGTATCGTAATTGCTTTATTTGTGAAAATTACAGTTACTACAACAAAGTTATCGCTTTTCTTTACGCTCAAGATTTCAACCATAATAAAAAAATTAAGTTTGCATACATTTCAATCAGTTTATTGTAGTTGCTTTAGATTGTTCTCTATATCAAATTACCAATCGAAGATATTTGGATTTTTATTTTTATTTTTTGCAAGCCTTCTTTTTAGATTTGGGTTAGAGACAGATCTGCCTGTCTTTTTTCCAGAGTTTGTATAAATAATCAATGCAACATATGGAAATTATATATAGAATGAACAGTGGTGATCTTTGGGTCAGTTCCCGTCAACCTTTGTGTTTGAAGTGTCAGTCACATTGAAAGACAACTATTTACCTCTTACAGCAGTTTACATTTCATTAGGTGCTATTAGTATGAGATTGCCTAGGGAGTAGCAATCTCTTTTTACGTCTTGCATTAGCCACAACCTTTTGGTTTTACTAAAGTTACTTTCATTCCGTCCCTCCTCATCCACTGGCCTGCTGCTGTGTCATTCACATTATTCTTCCAGCACTAAAGCATACTACATAGAGCAGTGTTTTATCCCGCTTCAATCACTGTTAACCTCACTGTAAGCACAACTGCACACAAAGTAGTTCCCTTCGGTGTCAGGGACTACTATGGCAATAGGTGTTTTTTAAATCCCAAAATTTTTTTGCTTTTAGACAATGTTTTGTTTTTATGGGCGAGGTCCTCAGAGAGGATGTATGATGTTACAACGCATGCTATTACAACGCATGCCTTTACGAAGCAAGTTTTACAACGGAAGTCGTTACAACGACTTGCGTTGGGGGGGGCGCTGGATAGTGAATAGTTTAATTTACTATTCCAACTCCAGTCCCCGTGGATAGTAGGGAAGGTGTTGGAAACTATTCCCTATCCTAGAGCGCCCCCCAGCGCAAGACGTTGTAAAAGTTGCGCTGTAATGGTTGCGTCGTAAAGGTACTTCCTTGTAAAAGTTGCGTTGTAAAGGATGTTCCCCCCTCAGAGATGCCTTAACAATAAGGTTTTTACTAAAACCACTGACAAAGCCAAAATGCAGGCAGTCAATGTCAGATCTCTTGCTTTTGCCAGTGCTTGTTTCATCCTTTGGCATGGAAAGTATATGGTGATCTTTTGAGGCCAGTTTTTCTCTCAGTAGGCACTCCATATTCAAGCCTACAATAAATATGATCTCATAATAAACAGTTAAAACAAAATGAATATTTGCCACAGGAGAAAGGAATCTTCACTGACTGCTTGCTCTCTGATACAGTACAGAGTGGTACCGCTGTAAACAACTCACAAAACAGGGAGTGGTGGACACACATGTATTTTCCATTAAATGATTGTACGTGACATTTGATTTGTGAGCCTTATTAGTACTTCATTTACAGTGGAGACTTAAATAACAAGAACGTCATCATGCTCCAAGGTAGGTATCATTACACAGCGCTCATAAATTACCAAATCCTTTTCACTCACGCAAGTCATACATTGCTTCACCTTTTACTTTTAATCAGTACAGAAAATAACATAAAACATTTCGGGGCATATTACCAACAACTAGCGATATTTATTGCTAAGTTGGCTTAGCGGCAATTTTTTTATCGCTGCGCATCGCTGGATATTAGCGCTGAGATAACGTGCTATTAGCAACGTATATCTCAAAAGCGATAATATTTCCGGCGATAGCGGCGAAATCCGTGAATATCGCTGAGAATACAGCAATATTCACGCATTATCGCTAACAGGGTCTTAGCCATTATATCCACCTCCCATTGGATATAATGGCTAAGAACTGGTCTGAGCAGGTGTTATGTTCGCGCTTAGCGCAAATATTTCCATCGCTACGCCTGCCTTGCTAATAGGCGAGAGCGACGTTAGCGACTGCTTTCAGCGCTAACAGGTTGGGTACGCCCACTCTGCATGTCATTAGCGATAAATATCGCTGACATGCAAAGCGGGCCCCAAACCGCTCGCTATTTCCTACAAGCTGTCGCTAACTGCTTTTAGCGACAGCTTGCTAATAGTGCGATAAAATTATCGCCGCTTAGCTGCCGAAAACGGCCGCTAAAGCGGCGATAATCTCTTATCGCCCTCCTTAATAATATGCCGCTTAGTCTTCCTCTTAACTGTGCATGACAGGCGACAGGCAGTTTAGTGCAGCTCTACCTGCCCTTTATACTATTGCAGGTAAAAGTTTGTCTGCTTTATCCTGTTCTTATTTTTCATATACACTTACATGTATACTGTACTTAATTTGAGCTGTGGTTGCTGGTGAGCCCACCAGTAACTTATTACTGGGACTGACTAGCACTTTTTTCCCCCTCATCAAACTTTCTCCCAAAGCAAAAGACAGAAAAATACAAAAAGGATGAAAGAAAGAGAACCTTGGGCTGTTTCTGGCTGAGCTTTTCCTACCACCTCTGAAATCCGGGGACTTAGACACTTTTTCAAATTCAAGACCATCATAGGACTGGGACAAACCTGCCAAGCCGATACAACAGAGATGCGTTGCTATGGCCCAAACATTCAGTGGGAAATCTCAGAAAAGGTGTTTGACATTGTGGCGACCTCTTTGGTTGCAGCTTTCAGCCTGACCCTCGTGGAAGGTCCCAGCTCTAAAAAGGTACCTAAGTATAAACATAGAAATCCTGACTAGACAAAGGCACCAAAGGTATCCAGCCAATAATGTTACCCTCAATGGGTGCAACATTATACATTTCTCCCATTTGGAGATTTCCTGCCAACAACCAGCAACTTCCCAGCAACCACGTCCAATGTGATGACGATTTTAGATTTCCATTTTTGAGACTCAGTTCCATCGTAAAACCTTCACGTGAGGTGAACTTGGCTCCTGTATCCAACTTGGGCTCCATTGTGTTCAACCTCCAATTGTACCTAGGCACTGGTCTATTGCAACCACAGTTGGTGCCTAATGCTTTATTTCAAAGTGTTAACATTTATGTCTCTTGTTCCTCTTATTTGATTTTCATCATGTTGGTGTAATTTTATTTACTACAATTTACTCTATTTTTCTAATTTGGAATTTGTATCATGTTGTGTTTTGGATTTATTGCTGTTTTGGTACTGCATAAATACTTTGCATGTTGCATATTTTGCCCTTCTGCTGTGTGCTATAGCTACCAGAGGGTTGACCTCAGGTTAATTTTTTAACTTTGAGGCACATGGTCAAGACTGATTTGCATGTGGCCATGTCTGAACTGGGGTGGCTTGGTGAGCAAAATAACGATGGATTAAACCCAGATCTGTGACTGGGGGTGAATGTTTTGCATTGTGCAGAATTCCGTCCATCATCTTGTGTATTTTGGTGTTCACCCTATGTGGGAAGGGTATGCCCAGACGTGGGTCCCTTGCTCACTAGGCCACTGGATTCAAGCTATCCTGGCTGAAGACGGCTGATAGCCAGAAACCGGTCCTAGGATGCTTGATTCAGGTCCAGGAAAGACGTGGCTTGGCAGTTCGGGATGGACTGTTCCCATGAGGCACAGGGTCAAGACTGATTTGCATATGGCCATGTCTGAAATGGGGTGGCTTGGTGAGCAAAATAACGATGGATTAAACCCAGATCTGTGACTGGGGAGGAATGTTTTGCCATTGTGCAACATTCCGTCCATCATCTTGTGTATTTAACTTTGAGGGTCCACCCTGACAAGGAATGAGAATATTACTCAAGGTCTGTAATCACCCTCCATGATTATTTACCAACTTCTTACACTTAGGGCCTCATTTATGAGGCTGTGCGTGTGTTTTACGCTTCCGATGCGTCACTTTTTGTGACGCATCGGCGGCGTAAAACATGCGTCGTGTTGCGCACTATTTATAAAGTGACGCATCTAAGCAGATGTGTCACTTTGTAAACCCCTGCGCTACATTTTACCTGCGTCAGGTATAATGTATGCAAAGGGGGCATTCACACGCAAAAAGCCTCGTAATAGTGACGCAGTGAAATCTATGAGATTTCACTGCGTCACTTTTAGGATGCTGTTGCGTCAAAATCTTGCACCTGCCTCACAGCAGGCGTAAGACTGATGCAAGCCCTTTCACATGGGGCTTTCCCCATGGGAAAGGAAGCATTGCTGGAGTTGCGTCACTTTTGTGACACACCCCAGCAATGCGTGACTTTTGCGCTTACAGATACGTCAGAAATACTGACGTATCTGTAACTCCTTGCGACATGATGCGTCATATTATAAATATGACGCATCAATCATGTCGCAGGGAGAGCGCAGTGAAAAGTGACGCATCGCTGTTTTCACGCAGCGATGCGTCACTTTCATAAATAAGGCCCCTAGTATCAAACATTCGGACTTTTGTTAGCACCAGACGTGGACGTCTGAGCAACAAAACATTTGGCCCCACTCCTTATTCTTAAACAAATTAAGCACTCCACAGATATATATATATATATATATCTTGCATTGAATTACCTGTCACCATCTAACATAAGGAAAAGGCGAACTCTCAGGATACCAATTCACACTCATTCCCTTTCTTGAGAAAGGCTCCATGCACTGCGGAAACCTGTTGACCTCGGAAGCTGTTAATAAAGAGGGTCATGAAAAAATAGAACGCAACACATCATCCTTTAGTGGCAAAGGGAGAGAGACATACATATTTGTTCCATGTGTGAAATGTATCTTGTGTAGGCAGGAATCCGGTGTTCAATTGCCAGTATCCCCACTTCATCAAATTGACTGATCTCATACAAATCACTTGATTTTACTAACCTCATATTGATCGAATATCAAGTCAGAGAGCACATAGCATTCAGTTTAAGATGCGTGCTCTACATAAACCTCTTATGTTCATGGTTTGAGAAAAAAGTTGCTCCGCATACAGTAACCATAACCATATTGCCACTTAAATGTACATTGCATATGACAAGCTGACAACTCTTAGTTCACTTGTGACATTGGATTGAGGGCAGGAAAAGATTATATTTAAAAATTGTTATTTTTCATAGACATCTATGAAGTAATACAGCCTAATGCACTAATGTTAAAAAGGAGCATTATTTTTAACTTGACCAAGTCTTTGTATTTTTACTTGATATTGGCACATACATTGTTGGCCTGGCTCATGTTTGAGTTTTACAGACAAACAGAGCCTTCGCTTGAGTTTGGCTCATTTCATTTCTCTCTGACCCCACAGTGTAGCACAAGAAGTGTTTTGATGACAACAAAATGCGAACCACACAGTTTTATTTATTTCGGAGTATTATAATGCGCTATGTGTAAGCTTGCAAATACTTCGGAGCACAGAACGGGAATGAAAACATTGGCCACTCCGAGAATAAAGCGAAGTAGAGGGTGATACATAATATCAAGCAGTGCTTCATTTGTAAAAATATTAAGTGCCAGGGCCGTCGTCAGGAGTCCTCTTCCGCTTGTACTGCCAATTGCCACTCTCAGTGCTGCCAATTACAGTGACAACACTACTAATAACCATCACACCCTTTCAAGTGTGACAATTTTGACTATTCCAGTCACCCAAATCAATAAGAATGGCTTTGGAGGCAGGTATTAGTTATTTTAATAAAAATTGGTTGTGCTCGTTTCTAAATTAGACCAACAGCGCCACCATGCCCCACACTGTCAAGTGTTGTTTGGACAATTAAGTGGGGTGCTGAGCACAGGAAACCCCAGGCTCCAATTAAGTACTGATATTAGGCAGGGTAGAATCCCTTAGCTGATGATCTGCAGTCCAGTGGGGGACAGGGGAAGTTCCCTAGAAAACGAGTCTGAATAGTTCAATTTTCAGGGTCTTCCTAAAATGCAAGTATTTGGGTTTGGATCTCAAGGACAGTGCTCTCAAGATGTACATCCGACGTAGGGGGCTTGCAGGAGAGAGACGGCGTGGAGGAGGAGGGCAGCCTAGGGACACCCCAGTACAGGTAAGTGTGTTTATTTCTTTTTAAATTAATGTTTAAATATTTATTATTAGGGGGAGGAGGGTGGTGGAGTGGAGCGGAGTTCCACAGAGTTTTTTCCAAACTCCGTGGACCTACGCGTAGTGGCATTACGCCAGCTCTGCCCGGGGTTAGTTTATACATCTGTTTGATATATATTGACGGCAATATGCCCCTGTTCCCCCAATTATTTGGTGAACTAATTTCCCAACTAGTCATTAACCATGCCAGGATTATCATCCTTGGTGACTTCAACTACTGGCCCTCTGACACACATGAGAGTGCCAGCTCTGTTGAGTTCACGGACTATCTACTGGACATGAATTGTATCCAACATGTACATGAAGCTACCCATGCCAAAGGGCATTTCTCGGACCAAGTCTGTACTTCTAATATGGAAATCACACCTCACCTAGTCTCTCCATGCACTTGGTCTGACCATTATTGTATCACTTTCAGCATGGCCTACATTCCTCCCAATGGGCCGCCCCTGGCGGGCAATTTCCTGGCCAGAAACTGGAAACAGGCTAATATGGGCCACTTCTGCTCATTCTTAACAGCCACCTCTCCCATCGAACAGGCCCCCATATGTCTTCAGGCCTCTAACCTTGATCATTGGCTAGAATCAGCCAGTGACAAGGTTGCCCCTTTTAAGAATATCAATCTCAAACGCCCCCACGACGCCCAACGCTGGTTTTCCGACGACTTAAAAAGATAAAAACTGGCACTTAGACAAGCAGAGCGCCGATGGCGGCGAGCCTATACACTCGAGGAGAGAGTAATGTATGTAGCCTTGCTTAAAAATTATAAAGATTCCATCCTTCAGACCAAAACTGCTTACTTCTCCACGAAAATCACCAATTCATCCACGAAAGCCAAAGACATTTTTGCAATAGTCGATGAGCTTGCGCAACCTGACAGAGTGATCGTGAAATCTGTTCCGTCACAAATACTATGTGACTTACTGAATTAATTTTTCATCGACAAAATAACCACTGTCATGAATTACATCCCCACCCCCACTGCTCCTTCCACTCTCCCTGCACCTTGCAAAACCCCCTCATGCTTGAACAAATTCCCCTGATCTCCAGAGAAGAGTTTTTAACTCTTCTAAAAAAGGTGGGATCTGGTTCCACCAATGACTGCTGCCCCACCCCACATCTTGAAAGAGGTCTTTCTTACCTGCCCTGACCTGCCACTTTCACTTCTCAACAACTCCCTTAAATCAGGCATCGCTCCGGATTCCTTTAAAAGTGCCGTAATTATTCCTATATTGAAAAAACTCAACGCCGATCCTTCGGTGCTGAGCAATTTCCGTCCAATTTCCCTGCTCCCCTATCTTGGCAAGATACTAGAGGCTCACGTTACAAACTGCCTCAGCTCATTCATTGAGCATTCCCAGTTTCTTGACCCTCGGCAGGCGGGTTTCAGGCCAGCACACTCCACGGAGTCAGTCATCTTGGCAGTCATGGATGAGCTTAGGAGAGGAGCAGATAAAAACATCACCCAGGCCCTGGTGCTTCTTGATCTGTCGGCTGCTTTTGACACGGTCGATCATGAACTTCTGATCGACCATGTTGGAAATGCCGGCATCCAGGGTCTGGCCCTTAAGTGGATCTCCTCCTTTCTACATAAGCGCTTCCAGGCTGTCCGCCTGGCCAACTTCTCGGCAGGAAAAATCAGACTGACCTGTGGGGTCCCCCAGGGCTTTGCTTTATCGCCTCTCTTGTTCAACCTATATATGCAACCCTTGATCGTGTCTCTACGCAACGGTCCAGCCACAACCTTTAATTATGCCAACTACCTCCAGTTGGTGTTCAACATTGATTCTTCTAACACCTCTGTCACCAATTTTCAAACCACCATGACCTCCATCAGCGAATGGATGTATACAAACCAACTGAAACTTAATCCCGACAAAATGGAGCTCATACTGACTGGAGGCGCTGCCAACTCCTGGAACTCCAGCTTTTGGCCTTCACTTCTGGGCAATCCTCCTCGTCCAGCGGATTCTGTAAAAAGTCTTGGGGTTATTATCTGCAGCGACTTGTCTCTGAAATCACAGATCAATGCAGTGGTATCCTCCTGCTTCTTTCACTTTCGCAGAATTCGGAAGATCTGCAGGTTCCTGACCACCGAGGCTCCTACCCTTGTCACCTTGGCCCTGGTTATTTCTTGCATTGATTATTTGAATGCACTCTACGTTGGCATTCCAGCATACCAGCTTCATCGCCTCCAGCTCGTACAAAACCAAGCAGCCAGGCTCATCTTCCAACAGCCCAAGCATCAACACGTTAGACCCCTGATGAGGATCCTTCATTGGCTCCCGGTAGCTAAACGCTGTTTATTCAAACTGGGCTGTACTATCTTTAAAGCCCTCGCTGGCCGGAGCCATGCCTTCATCTCCTCCAGGATCCACCAATATGTTCCCTCACGCGAACTCCGTTCCTCCCACCTTAACCTCCTCACTAACCCCACCTTTAAACGCAAAAAACATGGTGGCCTCAGGTTTTCCTATTCGGCCCCCCACATTTGGAACTCCCTCCCTACTGAGCTGAGATCGGTAACTGACTATACTCAATTCAGAACTCATCTTAAAATTCCCTTGTTTTCACAAGCCTATCAATAAAAATCTCGTAACCCCCCTGCCGCCGTCCTACCGTTCCTAGCGCCATGAAACTGTCTGGTGTAAATGCGCTCTACAAATAATTTTAACATAACATAAATAGCAATGAGGGAAGCAGGATAGGTAATTTAGTTCCAGGTTGATGAACTGTGATTCAAATAGTCTGGTGCCTAATCCCAACCTACTTATAAACCAACATTGTGTGATCTTCAGCTACTTATTTTATAATACTCTTCCTTAGTTCTATTATTTCCTAAACTGTTGCAGTCTGGGACATCAAATAGAGGATTATGTTATAATGTAATATTGTAGGCAAAATATCCTGGGCAAAATATCCTGCGCAAAACTGTTGAAAGATATGTGCATATAGGTAAATAAATTATTCTTAACTCCACATCTACAACCCTTGAAGATATATATATAAATACATATATCGCCAGTAGGTAATCATAGTTTGGACCTTGTTTCTATTAAAAAAAGTTTTTTCTTTTGCCAATAACTTTGGCGCTGGTTGACAGATCTTCACGAAATTTTCAAAATGAATGGGGTGCACCGGTCAGGTCCGGTCTTGAATGTTTTGGGGTGATTTGTCAAGCGGGCCAAGAAAAAAGGGGGGTCCCAAAACACGTTTTCCCCATAGGAATGTTAGACAAAGCTACGACCCGAACTATTGATCGGAATTACACCAAATTTGGCAAAAAGGTAGGGCTTGGTTCAAAAAGAGCGCCTCATTTTAAGACCCCCAATGATCCATCTCTAGACACACACATTGAGGAGGAGGCATGGGTACTACATTTCGAAAATATTTTTACTTCACACCCAGGCACAAAAATTTTTAATGCACCAATGCAGGAGTTAAGCCAAGCTCCCCTATCTTTTTCACTTGCTGAAGTTAAAGGAGGGCTGTACTCATGTAGTTCAGGAAAGGCCCCAGGACCTGAAAGAGTCCCAATAGACTTCTTCCAGGATAACCAAGATTTATGGATCCCATTTCTAACAAACGTCTTAAATAGTCTAGTACTGGGAGCTCCCCCCATGGTGGTCTACAGGGGTGATAGTACCTATCTACAAAAAAGGGGACAGGGCAGACCCAAAAAACTACAGACTGATTTCCCTGCTGGATACAACATCAAAGCTAATGGGCCGCCTTCTCCTTTCCCATTTAGAGGACTGGGGAAGAGAAAATAAGATCTTGATCCAGGCCCAGTATGGCTTCCAGCAGAGAAGGGGGACTGTAGATCAGTGTCTAAACTTAGCACTGATAATAGAAAAGTATACCAGACTGAAGGAGGGCAAATTATACTTGGCCTTCATGGACCTCAGCGCAGCATTCTATTGCATGGCCCATGATAAGCTATGGTCCATAATGGAGACGATGGGGATTGAACCTGCCATATTAAATTTTATCAGGCAATCATATGCAAATGCAAAAGCATCAGGGTGCTACACCAAAAATGAAGACTGTACACGTTCTTTCAGAATCTCCCGGGGTTTAAGGCAGGGTTGTGTATTGGCCCCCCTTCTCATTTCCCTATACACAAACTGGGTACAAAAGGCATTGACAGTGGCTACTAGGGATGTCCCCCTTTTCGATAATCAAATGCTACCTTTATTGGCTTACGCAGATGATGCGGTTTTAATCACCAGAACAGGGATTGGGTTACAAAGGTTGATTACTGCATACGTCTCCTTTATTTATTTATTTATAGCATTTATTGAGTGCACTGTTACCCATGGGTGTCCTGGCGCTATGTGAAATCTATCCAAGGGTCCAGCCGATGTCATGATACTTAGTAAACTATTCCCTAAACAGACAAGTTTTTAAAGCCTTTCGAAAGGTAAGGAGTCTCGGTATACCTCTAAGCCTATGGGGAAGCTTGTTCCAGGCTTTAGCTGCATTTGTCACAAAGCTTTTTACACCCCAAGTGGCCTTTCTAACAAATGGCACATACACCAGTTTGGCATCAGATGAGCGTAGTAATCTACTTGGCGTGTACCAATAAAGTTGTTCTTTTAAGTAGGCGGACCCTACTCCATAAAGAGCCTTATGGACCAAACACATCGCTTTGAACATAGTGCGCTTCCTGAGTGGCAGCCAGTGGAGTCTTCGAATCTCTTCCGCATTTGGCGCATATTTAGCAATGCCCAGCAGCAGTCTAGCAGCTGCGTTCTGTAAGAGTTGCGACTTCTGGAATGAACCTTCCTGAATATTGAAGTACAAACTGTTACAGTAATCCAGCCTCGACATAGTGAGAGCTGTGATCACTGTTTTACGACATTCGATCGGTTGCAGTGGCAGAATTTTCTTGCAAGACCTAAGGGCGAAAGATGTGGCGGAAGCCACTGAATTAACCTGGTCTTTGAAATTAAGTTTCTGATCTATCCACACCCCAAGGTTTTTTACCTTCCTGTTGGGTGCGGAAAGAGGACCCAGAGTGTCTGGCCACCATTCCGGTGTCCAGAAATTGGGATCATTCCCAAAACATACCACCTCCGTCTTACTGGAGTTTAACCTAAGGCAGTTTTGGGCCATCCATGACCCCACTGCGTTCATACAATCTTCAAAACGGACTGCCGTACTTTTTAATTCACCTGGAAGAAGAGACACCACTATTTGGGTATCATCTGCATAACTAGTCAGACTAAACCCAAAGGACTGAATAAGGGGTGCGAGGGAGGACACATAAATATTAAATAGTGTCGGACTCAGTGAGGACCCCTGAGGGACCCCACATGGTAATGAAAAAGGTTTGGATACAAATTCCCCCAACGCCACCTGCTGCAATCGGTTAGACAAAAATGATCTTAAGAGTCTCCAGGCCGAGCCCTGTATCCTGATCTCCTGCAGCCGGTCCATCAGCAAAACGTGATGGACCGTATTGAATGCTGCAGAGAGTTCTAACAGGACCAGGGCCGCCTTGCCACCACGATCCAGAATAGTCCTTATCTCTTCTGTAGATTTCAAAAGGGCAGCTTCGGTACTGTGGCCCCCTCAAAAGCCATATTGTGTTTGGTCCAGGGCTTGAGTGGACTCCAGAAATTGCCTAAGCTCCATATTTAGATTTTTCTCAGTAATTTTAGCAGGTACCATTAGTCTAGATATAGGTCTATAATTGTTTGGGTCTTTTGTATCAAGATTAGGTTTCTTCAGAAGGGTCAAAATAGAGTTTTTTTTCCAATCTAACGGGAAGTATCCCTCTGGGTATATTAAATTAAAAATAGGTGTCAGAACTTGAGATACTGGCACAGCAGCTAGCTTTAATAAAGCAATCGAACAAGGGTCCGAAGGGGATCCAGATTTCACCTGACTGAGAAGTTTACAAGTTTCTATGGCTGACGGTAGAACAAATTTGTCCAAAACCCCCTTCATCTCTATCTGTCGATCAACAGTTTGATTTGCCATGTTCTTAGCTATAGCATTGGAAAAGACAGAAAAAATAGCATCCACTTTCTCAAAAAAGAATCTAGCCAGTTTTTCACATAATTCCTGACTAGGCATGGCTGTGATCGTAATTGGATTTGCCAGGCTAGTAACTGTATTAAACAGTTCCCTCGCTAAATTTTTTGCTCTATTAATCCTCATGGAGAAAAATAGAAGTTTAGCCTGGTGAACCTGCTTTATATAGGTGGAAAGAGTACATTTATACTTCTTCTTGTCGGTATCCTTATAGTCTATTCTCCACTTTCTCTCTAGATGTTTACATATCAATGTTTGTTCCCTGAGTACCTGTGAATACCATGGGGCGGATGGCTGCAGTCTGGTGGGATAGAAATTTTTTTTAGGGGCCAGCACATTCCCTGCTGTTTCTAACCAGCTAGAGAAGAAGCGCGTTGCATCTTCTAGGTTAGGGGGGGCACGCCTATGGTCTTATTAAGGATATCACACAGATCCTCAGCCACTACTTTATTCCATGCTCTTTTCACCAGCTTCTTTTTTACAACTGGCTTCTGCGAAAGATGCTCTGGAACAGAGAGATTAAATAGCACCGCTTTGTGGTCTGACCACGGAAGTGCAGTAATCTTGGTGATTCTCTTCTTTATGGATTCTCTTCAGTTAAAAGTGAACCAATCCAAGTCGTTCGTATTAATAGCAGGGGCTACAAAGAAAGAAAAGGCACTGCACTTTTGTGCAGGGGTGCAAAAAATCGAGATAGTCAACTCGTTTCCCTATCTGGGCATCCTCTTTGACAAAGATTTGTTGTGGGAAAAATGTATGGAAGGAAGAAAGATGGTGATGAAGAGGGGTATCATTTCCCTAAAATGTTTTGCTAGAAAATTGGGGGCTACACCACTAACACCGATAAAAAAACATCTATCAGGCTAGAGTTAAAGCAGCGGCGACCTATAGTTCTGGGGTGTGGGGTATGGCAGCAATGACACCACTACAAACTATTGAAAATGCATTCTTTAAATCTGTAGTGGGCTTACCCTCCTCCTTCTGAAATGGTATCTTACACTTCGAACTGGACATACCTTATATTTCAGACTATATCCAGTTAGCCCCACTCCTCCTCTGGCATTCAATTTGGAGGCAAGATACAATTCCATTGAACCAGTCAATACTAAGGAGCTGTTTGGCAATGGACAAATGGAAGAGGTCTCGGTGGCACAACTATGTAGAGTCACGGCTAAGGGAGATTGGTCTCCATGAGCTCTTTAAAGACCCCTAGCCTGTAAGAAGGTTTCCAAACAGAGAGTGAGTGACATGTTTATGTCGATGACCAAGTACAAATGAAGGGTACAACAAAATGAGAAATATGCAGCCCAGGCATAAAGCCTCAACCCACCTTTAACTGGAGGAGATTTTTCCTACTTAACCAATGTAAATAGGATGCAACATACATTTATATTATTAAGGTTTCATACTAACTTGATACCTTTAATGATAGGCTATCCGGAAAAAACATATAAACACGCTGACTTAATTTGTGCCCCTGTGACAATTTTCTCCTCAAACAGAAATGCATATATTCCTATTCTGCAGCCTATACGAGAGGGAAAGAAATGTCTACCTCAAACCAATTTTAAAGAAAATGATTTTTAAGCAGTGGCATTATATTTTCTGAAAACACTTCCCGACTCTCTGGCTTGCTATTCAGTTGCGTCATTCCTGTGGGCTTGCATGAGGAAGAGGAAAGGGTCAGCATGTAGGCCATTAAGTATGTAAAAATTATAACCTAAGTACCCAGACAGAGTTAGCACATGAAAAGGCTCATTTCTCCTTTTTATTATTTTATGCATTTTCGTCTTTATCTTAGAAATTGTGATGAATTATTTGTATCTCTTTTTTAAAAATAGAATTATAAAATTTAAAAAAACAAAGCACGGGTTCCCACGCTTCGTTATCTGATAGCCCCCAGGTGGGCCAGGTCTCGGGGGCAATGCTTATTTATGTAGCGGGGGCCCGCTGGGAACCCAGCAGCCCGGGGGACCGCCAACTTCCTGGGGCTTATATTGAAAATGTGTGGGGGGCTTCTGCCCCCCACGCTGCCCTGGGGACTGCCACCTCCCAGGGGCAATCCTTATTAATGTGCGGGGGGCCTCACGGGCCGCCACCTCCCCGGGGCTTAAAATAAATAAAATGAAGCGTGGGGGGGGCTCCTGCCCCCCCACACTTCCCCAGGGACCACCACCTCCCAGGGGCACTCTTTAATTAAATGCGGGGGTCCGTTGCAGACCCCAAGCCCACCACCTCCCTGGGGCTTTAAACAGTAAGGGAAGGGGCCACGCGGCCTCCCTCCAAGAGCCCTTGATGGCCTTGGAGACCGCCACCCCCCAGGGCCGGCTCCTGCAATGTCCCAGGGTACTTATCCCCGGGATATTGCTGTTTGCTACGGCAGGGCGGGACCTGTCATTGCAAACTCTGCTTTACTTTATTGAAGCTAGCAGGATTGCTTTTGCACAAGGGAAGCTGCATGTCAGCAGCTCCCCTTGTGCAAAAGCAATGCCGGCTCCCGCAGGAGGTGGGGAGCCTGCAGGCCCGTGGGGGCATTGGAGCTCCCCTCCACGGTCCCCAACGGAGAGGCCAGGCCCCAGGGGATGGAGTCCCTGGGGCCAGAAGTGGCCCAGGGGAGATGAGCCGTGTGGACCTCCTCCTCGCAAATTAAAGAAAATAATAATAAAAGAGGAGGCAAGTCCCTGGGGGATGGGGTCCCCGAGGCCAATAGTTGCCCAGGGAAGGAGGGTCACGCTGACCCCTTCCCGTTTGAAGAAAAAAAAATATGAAAAACAAAGAGGCAATGCCTAGGGGGATGGAGTCCCTGGGGCCAGAAATTGCCCCAAACAGGGGGTCACGCGGCTCCCCTCCTCACAAAGTAAAAAAAAAAAAAAAAAGGAGGCCAGGCCCCGGGGAATGGGTTCCCCAGGTCCAATAGTGGCCCAGAGAAGGGGGGGCACATTGCCCCTTCACAATTTTTTTAAAAACAAAATAACATGCTCAGGCCCTGGGGGATGGGGTCCCAAGGGCCCAAAAATATTTAAGGGAAGGGGGCCACACAGCCCCCCTTACAAATAAAAGAAAAAAGGCAGCATCTCCCTGAGGCCGGTCTCCTCCCTGCAGCACTCTTCAAACGCACCCCCTTGTGCGTTCTAAATTGGGGAATTAAGTCTGAGGATCCGTCTGGGCCAACTAGACTACCAGGTACCCCCAGTACGAGCCACACAGCTGGATTGCAGAGAGGTTGTCCGAGGCCACGCCCCTTTTTACATCACTTTGCAAACACGACTCATGGTGCACTGCTGGTGGGGCGATGACGTCCTCTTGTGTCCTGAGGATCTTAGGACACAGGTGGACTTTATCCCCCGAGCAGCAGTAGACCAAAAAGCGCGTTTAAAAAATGGTGAAAAAAGGGGGCATGACCTCGGACCACATCTCTGCAATACAGCTGTGTGGTGCTTACTGGAGGTACCTGGTGGGCTAGTTGACCCCCAGCCAGGCCCAGACTGGTCACTCCAGGCACCGGGCAATCCCCCGGTAGACTGGATGGGGTAGGGGCCGGTTTTATGACAGGGGGCCGGTTCTGTTGTTGGGGCCGATTTGGACCGACCGTCCCCAACAACAGAACACAGTGCTTACATTAAGCCTGTCTGAATGAGACCTGGTGTAAGCAGGAGAAGGATTCTCTGCTGCGGTGCTCCGACACGTGTACAGGCAGGCTACTAGGCTATCAGCAACCGCCCGCCGCCCTACTCATAATTTATTTTTAAAAAACTGCACACCACCTGACCTATCACGCTGCGCACGTCTACAACATCATCATGGTCGGATGACGTGACGTGACTCTGAGGCGACCTGTAGGCGGAAGCAAGCAGAGGGTGTCTAAAGGACCGTGACCCCCACAGCCCCCATATACAGCAGCAGACAGCGCTGGCAATCTTGTGAGTATGTGAGGTGGCGAGGAGCAATTTGTAGAGCTGTTGCTTAATTTTAGGCCAACAGTCAAATGCACAGGCTGCCACTAATAGCCGGGGTGTGTGTTGGCGGAGGACTGAGGCTACAGTTATAAGGTGTTGAAGGGTCACCGAAGGCATAGTGTGGCAATGCATTGTAGGGAAAGCAACCAGCAACTGACTGCGAGGGCTAGATAGGCATGTCATGAAGGTGCAGACATGACTGTGGGTGGCTCTCTAATATGAGGCTGAAAATCTGTACATGTGACGTCGAGCTTGTAGAATGCAGAGATTTGTAAGTACAGTGCACCCCATCTCATTTTTTGCCAAAGCACACTCACAAGTTCACAATTATAGGTCCAGAACCTCCACAGTCAACCTTTGATACGGATCATTGGTCAAGTCACTTGTGCATACATAAAAAACATTGGGGACCACCACATCTCGCATTACTTATACTGGATAAATAGATACGAGCTATTGCAGACTCAATACTCTTGTTGGTACATTGAGCTTGTTCACAGTATCTGCCTAATAATCTAACATGCCAATTTACCATAGAAATATGTGTCCGTATAATTGTTTCTGATTTATAATTTTTCTTAAAATTAATGTAACAATAATTGAAGTGGAAAATCCTGGATTGACTAAATCGAATCTAATTCTAGACTCTGTTTTTGTAGCGTACATTATTTATAGCTGTAATTCATAAGGTGTCTCTCCAAAGACTTTGTTTGCTGTGTGTCAATTGTACAGGGAGGAGGTGGTGGCTGGACTGGCCTACTCCTCACCCTCTCTTTCCTCCTTTCGTTTATTAGTTTCACTGTGAAATGGATCCAAAAACGAAAAATACTTTTGCTGCAAATGTTGTCTTTTTCTGACTTTATTCTATTCCAAAGTACAGCCTCAGGAGTGAGAGAAATAAAAGGTTCAACTATGAAAAATAAATAAATAACTAAATAAAGCAAGACAGTATTCACAAAGCTGCCAGATTGATTTTATTCACACCCAAACACGTTAGCGCCACTATACAGAGTTTGCCAGTGAAGTGCTACTTTTGTTTTATCTTTTCTTTGAATCAATCAATCAATCAAACAATTTGTATAGCGCGCTACTCATCCGGAAGGGTCTCAAGGCGCTGGGAGGGGGGGTCCGTTACTTCTCGAAAAGCCAGGTCTTGAGTTGCTTCCTGAAGGGAAGATGGTCGCGGGTCATCCGTAGGTGGATGGGGAGGGAGTTCCATGTCATGGCCGCCAGGTAGGAGAAGGATCTTCCTCCGGCGGTGGCTCTGCGAATGCGTGGTACTGTGGTGAGGGCGAGGCTGGTCGATCACAGCTGGCGGGTGGGCGTGTAGAAAGTGAGGAGGTTGTTGAGGTACTTGGGGCCCAGGTTGAGGAGAGTCTTGTGTGCGTGGGTGAGGAGGGGAACATCGTTTACGACGCAACTTTTAGCACGCAGTGCTATTACAACGCGGTTTTTAAATCGCATTCTATTACAACGCATGACTCTGGGGGGCGCTCAAGGATAGTGAATACTTTTAATTTACTTTTAATTTACTATCCAACACCTTCCCTAGTGTCAACGGGGACTGGTGTTGGAATAGTAAATTAAAATATTCACTATCCAACACCCCTTTCTGTTATGCGTTGTAAAAGAATGCGTTATAAAAACCGCGTTGTTACAGCATGCGTGCTAAAAGCATGCGTTGTAACAACGTACATCCGGGTGAGGAGTCTGAACGTGATCTTCTTGCTGACGGGGAGCCAGTGCAGGTCTCTAAGGTGGACGGAGATGTGGTTGTGGCGGGGAATGTCCAGGATGAGTCGTGCGGAGGCGTTCTGTATGCTCTGGAGTCTTTTCTGTAGTTTGGCAGTGGTTCCCGCGTAGAGGGTGTTCCCGTAGTCTAGTCGGCTTGTGACGAGTGCCTGGGTGACCGTCTTCCTGGTTTCGATGGGGATCCATCGGAAGATCTTACGGAGCATGCGCAAGGTGTTGAAGCAGGATGACGAGACGGTGTTGAGTTGTCTGGTCATCGAGAGGGAGGAGTCCAGGATGAAGCCCAGGTTTCGTGCGTGGTCCGTTGGGTTGGGGGTGGTGCCTAGGGCAGGGGGCCACCAGGAGTCATCCCAGGCGGAGGGGGATGATCCCAGGATGAGGACTTCCGTCTTTTCTGAGTTCAGTTTCAGGCGGCGACGTCTTTCATTCCTTCGTGTAGGTTGACTCTTGCGGTGGCGGGGTCGTTGGTGAGGGAGAGGATCAGCTGGGTGTCGTCGGCGTAGGAGATGATATTGAGGTTGTGTTGGCGTGCGATGGCTGCGAGGGGGCTCATGTAGATGTTGAAGAGAGTGGGGCTGAGTGAGGATCCTTGTGGTACGCCGCAGATGACTTCGGTGGCCTCGGATCTGAACGGGGGGAGGCGGACTCTCTGGGTTCTCCCGGCAAGGAATGAGATGATCCATTCCAGTGCCTTCTCTTGGATTCCGATGTTGCTGAGGCGCTGTATTAGGGTGCGGTGGCAGACAGTGTTGAACGCTGCAGAGAGGTCCAGGAAGATGAGGGCAGCTGTTTCCCCGTTGTCGAGCAGGGATCTGATGTCGTCGGTAGCTGCAATGAGGGCGGTCTCCGTGCTGTGGTTGGCTCAGAAACCGGACTGTGAGGGGTCGAGGGATCCGTTTCTCTCGAGGAAGGCGGCGAGCTGTTTGTTGACAGTCTTCTCGATGACTTTGGCAGGAAAAGGGAGGAGCAAGATGGGGCGGAAGTTCTTGAGATCGGTGGGGTCCACTGTCGGTTTCTTCAGGAGGGCGCTGAGCTCGGCAACCTTCCAGCTTTCCGGGAAGGTGGTGGTGTTGAAGGAGATGTTGATGATGTCCCGGACTTGGGGTGCGATGATGGAGTCGGCCTTGTTGAAGATGTGGTGGGGGCAGGAGTCGGTTGGGGATCCGGAGTGGATGGTGTTCATCGTGCGGGTGGTGTCTTCGGTGCTGACTGAGGTCCAAGCGCAGAGGGTGGTGGTGGGGGGCGTTGGTTCGGTGGTGGGGTGCGAAGTTGGTGCGCCGAAGCTGTTGTGTATGTCGGCGATCTTGCGGTGGAAGAAGGAGACGAGTGAGTCGCAGAGGTCTTGTGAGGGAGTGATGTCGTTGTTTCCGGCGCTGGGGTTGGAGAGCTCTTTGACGATGCTGAAGAGTTCCTTGCTATTGTGGGTGTTGTTGTCCAGTCGTTCTTTGAATGTTGTCCTTTTTGTGGGGCGGATCAGCTGGTGGTGTGTGCGGGTGGCGTTCTTGAGGGCAGTCATGTTTTCTGTGGTCTGGTCATGGCGCCAGGCTTTTTCAAGGGTGCAGCCGTTTTTCTTGGATGTTTTGAGTTCGTTGGTGAACCACGAGGCTTTCTTGCTGCCGGGTCTGCTGGGAGGGTTCTTCAGTGATGCGAGGTCGTCGGCGCAGTTGGTGAGCCACTGAGTGAAGATGCGGGCTGCTTCGTTGGGGTCCGTTGTGCTGGCAGGAGTGTTCTGGCTGAGGGAGGTGGTGAGCTGGTCGACGGTGATCTTGTTCCAGCTCCTGCGGGGAACTAGTTGCGGGTGGTGGTGGGTCGTGGTTCTCCTAAAGCTGAAGTGGACGCAGCTGTGATCAGTCCAATGAAGTCCGGTGGAGTGGCTGAAGGAGATGTGCTTGCTGGAGGAGAAGATGGGGTTGAGCGTGTGGCCGGCGTAGTGGGTGGGTGTGTTCACCAGTTGCTTGAGTCCGAGGTTGGCGAGGTTGTCCAGCAGGGTGGTGGTGTTGCTGTCCTTGTTGGTTTCCAGGTGGAAGTTGAGGTCCCCTAGGAGGATGTAGTCAGAGGAGGTGAGGGAGTGCGGGCTGATGAAGTCTGCGATGGCTTCGCTGAATTGTGTGCGTGGTCCTGGGGGTCTAAAGACGAGGGTGCCTCTGAGGGTGGTCATGGGGTCGGTGTGTTTCTGGAAGTGGAGGTGCTCGGCGGCGGGGAAGGTGTCGTCGGAGTTGGTCGTGATGCGGATGGTGTTCCTGTGGATGATGGCGATGCCTCCTCCGGTCTGGTTGACGCGATCCCTCCGGGTGATCTTGTATCCGTCCGGGATGGCTATGGCGATGTCGGGCGCTGAGGAGGCGTTCATCCAGGTTTCCGTGAGGAAGGCGACGTCTGGTGAAGTTGTGTCGAGGAGGTTCCAGAGTTCAACGGCGTGTCTGTGGACGGAGCGGTTTTGAGCAGGATGCACTTGAGGTGGTTGTTGTTGGTGCCTGGCCTTTCGGGTGCGGTGCAGGTCCGGAGGCAGGTGAACTTGGAGGCTTGGCAGGTGAAGGGTCCGTGGCAGCATTTCGGGGTGGCTCGGTAGAAGGCGGGATTCCAGTCAGGTTTGAGTGTGTTGAGGGTGGCGGCGTCGTAGGTCCGTCGTGTGGGCTGGCATCGACGGGGGCCAGGGGTCCTGGCACTGGGTGCGGTCCAGGCGCGTATGGGCGTAGACAGGCTTGCCTTTGGCGCACTTTCGGCGCACAATCGGCGCGCCCGCTGCGCGTGACCACTGCGCGTACGCACGGGCTCCTTATTGAACAGCATTGTTTTCTTTGAATGAGGAAGTGTAGGACTCCTGGAGATACTGCAATGCCAGATTGATGGGTGGATTGGAAAACAAAATGCGTACCGCGGCTCAGTGGTCATGGATGTGGCCTTTTTAAACCATATTGCTTGCGTTTTGTAAGGCTATAAGCAATGGACATTGAAGCGGGTCCCTTCCGGGTCCTGTAGTCATGTCCTTAACATTTCAGGCACAAGCACAGACTGATTTCTGAATAGTGAGTGTAAATGCTTTAAGTTATCCATGTTGTTCCTGCTTACATTTTACATGTTTTACTTAATCTTGCATTCCCTGTGGGTGTTTGCTTTTACACGGATGTTGCTATGTTATTTTAGGCAGCATATTGCTCTTGTCTAGTGCGTAATTTGAACATAGTCACATCCCGGTATTTATAGCAGACCACAATTAGGTTGTAGCTGAAGGCAATGCGAGTTTCTCTCAGTGGGGCAGTATGGTGTTCAGTGGGGGAGAGGATGTGGCACTATGGTCAGAGCTAGTGGATTTGGAACTGAGGAACCAGGTTCAGCCTTCATGACCAGTCCCCCAGACCACTCTCCTGAGGGAGCACACTCCCATGCTAGGTCTAAGAAGATCCCGCAAGGCCATAGAAGCCCCGGTGTCTTAGCACCAGCAGGTTTACCCTAGTGAGGGTAAGTGTGGATTAACCTTGGAGGCCTGTCCACCACAATCCATACTGAAGTTCATCTCTAGTCTTAGAGGCAGGCTTATGAAGAAGCACACCCTGACCTCAGTGACTCTGTCACTGAGGTCACAGGACCCTTGAAAAGTGCCAGCTCTAGGGTGGTGCGACCGGCGTGTTTGCACCGGGTGCTCACTTTGGGTGGCAAGTATATTACGGTTTTAAAAGTGCTTGCTGCCTCCCTCCTGGCCTCCAGAAATTTTCGGCAACAATAAAAATGTTATGATAACTACGTTGATTAATGTTCTTCCTAGAGAGAGATCAGGGTTTTGTCTAGTGGAAGTTTTGATTCATGGAAAGGTTGCGCAGAAAGTTTATGTTCCTGCTGCAAAGAACCTGCACTATGCAGATCACAAAGTGCAAATAGGTCAGTGGGTTACTGATTTTGAAAGACAGATCTTTGGATTCTTGTAGTTTAGAAGTTAAAATCCTTACATAGAACAGTGAGCTATTGTCATCTAAGAGCTGCATGCAAACTGCAAGGTACAAATTAGAGCATTACCATTTTCCCCAATCCTAATGTTGCAAAAAGTGTTCATTTGGATTAGAAATCAATTCTGATTATTAAAGAGAACCCCCAACCATGGTATTACGTTTTAAAGTCTGAGTTTGTGTTTGTCCAGACCAATCACTATTAAACTATACTGCCCACTAGTATGGTTGGCATGTGACTTCTACACCTTTTAGTCCTTTGTCTTATGTAACATTTCCTATACAGTGATTTACACATGTATAATTGATTGTCTCTGTGTTGTCTGTGTGATGTAAAGTGCTCTGAAACCCTACACCTGACTGAGTGGCGCTGTAAATCGAATTAAATGCATCTGAGAGAGAGTGTGGTTATGGAGACTTGATGGTCACTGTTAAAGGGTGGAATTGAGGGACTCTGTGGCGGAGGTGGTCATTGGGGGGCACCAACAAACACTGTTGCACAGGGCACCGCCAGCACTAAAGGCCAGTGTGCCTCACCCATTGGTATCGCTATTGGCCTTGTTTCAGCAGTAGTAGCTGGAACTCACCTGTGATTGGCAATACAGGATTTGCACGCACACTAAACTAAGTTCACAAACTTCCACATTCTCTCTGCCTAATGCACAAGCACTTTTAAGATGTGCTGCCTGCTTTGGGGCCACTGGAATTATGCGGCAAAAGAAGACAAAATGACACCGCAGTGTTGACTAAATTATGCAGCAAAAAAAGACTGCAACGTA
This sequence comes from Lissotriton helveticus, assembly GCF_964261635.1. Taxonomy (NCBI): domain Eukaryota; kingdom Metazoa; phylum Chordata; class Amphibia; order Caudata; family Salamandridae; genus Lissotriton; species Lissotriton helveticus. The sequence continues at coordinate 775,903,087 of NC_136063.1, read as the reverse complement.
ATGCAATATATTTTCTGAAACTTTATTATTTTGACATTTTTACACATGCTAACAATCTCTGGAAAGAATTTGCCTTATAAGTACCAGTGTAACATACAAATACAGCAGTGAGAAAGGTGATCAGTCAACCTTTGCAAAGGGCTGTCCACTTCGCAGCAGCACAAGTCACATTTTTTAGTAACTTTTGATCCGTTTGAGCTAAAAACAATTTATTAGTTAAAATTGTCAGATAATGTAGCAGATGTTGTATTATGTGGCAAATATGGCAGAGTCATAATTATATAGAAAACTTTTGCAAACTAGGATATTTTCCCATTCATGTCTGAACTGCTCTTGTGGTAAAAGGGAGAAGTTCTGATAACAGAATCTTTATGGATCACAGACAAATGGCTTTTTCTTCCACTTTTAAGCGTATTTGGGACATTCTGTGATTGAAAATAGGTTTGCATACATATCTGTGCATGTGCACAGTGTGGGTGATAGTAACATTGTAAAAGAGCTGAGTGGTGCTTTAATTAGAAGAGTGATGTAAAGAACTGGACTGTGATTCACTTAGAGTCATATGTAGACAAAACAAGCTCAAAGTTGTGTGGTCATAACCAGCAATAACAGACTGGGCTAGAAAAAAGAGTCCCCCTAATGAACACTGTTAATTTGAAAAAAAATGTGCCCTCAAAGTGCAAGTGCCCTTTGACAATTGAGCTTTGCGTCCTAGTCATGTCCCCTGCCACTTCACCACTTTCTCCATCGATCGATCAGTACATAGTTATCCCTCGCTTTGAGTGGAACTAATTTTTTCTTTTGTTATTCTTCAGGCTTCAAAAGAGTACTCTTTAAATGACATTCTGTTGTTGATTGCATCTTCCTAGAACTTGCAATGTAAGTAGACTCTATGTTAGGGACAGTCACATAGCCGTAAACACGTCTGGCCCTTAAAGAAGGTAGCTTCCACATGTTCCAGGGCTTTCTACTTTATGATTCGGAGCTAAACCTCTGGGAGCATCCTCTTGTTAGTAAATATTGTACACCCCCCACTATACTTCCTCCTAAGTTCTGGTTTAATGTTATAGGATGGCCTATTCATGTCTAAACTGAACCTGAGCAATACTATAGGCGATTGCTCCTTTCGCAAAACTGTGCTCCAACTGTCCTGAAAATGATTCTGCACCTAAAGCCCAAGTCTTTGGTAAATACTGTACAACGGTGTGCAAGCTTGTGCCCTTGTTTACAGTATTAGGCAACCCGTGTTGGGGTACGCAGCAGAGGTGCTTTGCTACCGCAGGACACATGAAACTACTCTGCCACACCCCTGATGAAATTAAAGAGGAAAGCTTCTAAATCTAAATAGTCTTCATGATTGACATCAGAACATATCCCCTTCGGGCAAAAAATATAAGAAAAAGGTGAAAACCTCGCTAAAGGGGGGTGCTGTGGTTCTACACATACCACCTTCGCATCTAATCCCAGAGAAAATAAATAATTCCTCTTATGAGGAACTTGATGCTACTGTGTTTCATAGTATCTCTCCAAGGAGAGAGAATGACGAACCACCCTTTAAAGTTTCTCCAGACATAAGCTTCACTGATGTGGGAGACAGTCCTCCTTTTTCAAGATGACTGGCGGATCCTTCTGATCTCTGGAGGAGATCGATGTTCTGCAGCCTCTGAGTGCTAACGCGATTCCTCCTAGGTGGAAGTGTGGTCAGAGAGTGAAGAAGTATTGCGATGAGAGCTAGTGAACCCAGGGCTCCCGGGGCCTGCTATAAAGGGACTGTCTGAACAATTAAGCTAAAGGTTTTGTTTTTGTGTTCACTGATGCCAGTGAAAGCAATATACAACCCACAAGCATGTGGCATTGGTGTTTTCTCTGCTGTGGTCGCTTTTTTGGACAGATACTTCCACATTTTTATTTGCTGTTGTTTCCAATTGAAATTTTCAGAATGTGTGCATCGTAGTTACAACTTGAGCACAACTTCTGGCACGCACAGCAAGGTATTTCGCAATCTCTGACATGCAGTCCTCATAATATTTCTATTTAAATATTAGAGAATCATGCATGTCAACCCCAACTGCACAGCAGCTCTACATTGTTTCTATCTGCATGCACCTACATGTAGAGGCCTTCAAAAATGCACAGATTCTCAGGCATGCCAGAGGTTTTTGTGGGTCCAGGGACCACAATGGGTAACCTGGTGCTCTTTCAGGTCATCATCTACTATTTACTGTGCTTTGAAAGTTGTTACAATTGAATATGTAATGAAAAATGTGTTTTAAATTCACCATTTTGGCCTGTTGTTTTCCAAAATTTTCTTGGGGAAAGAACCCCCCCAATCTCCCTAGTAGCGGTTGGGCTCGCTCGCTTGCTACGCGCCGGACGGGGGCTGGTCTGGCAAATTCTGCCAGGGCTGCTTTCAGTTCCCAGTCCGGCCCTGCCTCCAGCGACCCTCAGTATTCAATGGGACTTAATCCCCCAACTGAGAACGCACCAGGGGGCGTGTTTGCAGAGTAGTGGAGAAATGGGGTGTGGCCTTTGTCCACCTCTCAGTTATCTCACTGTGTGGGGCTTACTGGTGGTAAGAGATATGCTAGTTGGCCCCTAAAGGACCCCCAGCAGCAAAGGGGACTTCAATCCCCATCCAAGAGTGCACCAGGGAACGTGTTTGTAGAGTGGTGGGCAAAGGGGGCATGGTCAGCTCTGAAAACTTAGCAATCCTGCTATGTTGGACTTACTGGAGGTAATAGGAGGGGTAGTTGTCCCCAAGGATGTCCTTGGCGGCCAACTACCCCTCTTGTTTCCTCCAGTAAGTCCCACACAGTGGGATTGCTAAACCGTCTTCGGAGGCCATGCCCCCCTTTCTCCACCACTCTGCAAACACGCCTCCTGGCAGACTACGGGATGGGGGTTAAAGTCCAATTTACTTCTAAGGGACTTTGGGGGCTAAGAAGCACTCCTGGTAACTCCTGTAAGCCCTACGCAGCGGAATTCCTGAGCGCTGGTCTGGGGCCCAGCACCCTTTCTCCGCCACTCTGCAAACGCAACTACTAGTTAAAGAAGTGTTTGTAATATAATCGGCTTCGCATTTGCAAGAATTTGAGCTATTGGGCCTGGCATGGTAAATGCAAAAGTTATTTACTAAGGTTTTTTGGTGTGGAGCGGATGTACGTTAACTTGTATGTAGTGGAATTATGTGGTATGTTGTGCAGTGAAATTATGTGGATAGAAAGTGTGTGGTACTTAGTGTATAGGAATTATATAGAGTGGGATTATGTGTTATGAAGAGTAATTATGTGGTATGGTAGTCTGTGTTGTGGAATGGTAACTACAGGTTTAGTCTTCCTTGGTTCCATTAAAGCTCAACTACGTACTAAGTGAGACAAAAAAAAGATGGAATCACTGAGGAACACTTGTGGACCTAAACAGAGGTATGAGCAGGGCCACCGGAAATATGTGACTGTTTGGCTGCGCCAACTTTCGCACAAATATACATTTTCTGCATTAGCCACATAATTCATCATCTGCTCCCTAATCTAAAGATTTGATCTAAAAAAGCCTTGTTTCTAGCTCAAACAGTTCAAACGTTACCAAAAATGCAACAACAAGTGTTACAGCATGGTGGAAGGCCCTTTGCAAACCTAGAATGGTCACCTGTTACTTATTGCTAAATGTGGGTATTAAATTGGTACTAATGGTGTGCAAGCCACTCTTGCTTCCCTCTTTGTCTGTCTTGCCTCTTTCTGCATTTCTGTTGCTTTATTCTGTATGTTTCATTCTTTTTCTGCTCTTCTCTTTACCTCATTCTGCAAATCTCTTGTACTTTCAGGACCTCTCTCCCATCTGTGAGCATGTCTGTTGCCTCTTTCTGCAACTCTATTCCTTCTTTTTGCACTTCTTTTGGTTCTTTCTGCACCTGCCTTGCTTCTTTCTGCATCCCTCTTACCTCTCTCTCCACACCTCTTCCCTCTTTCTGCACTTCTTTTGCTTCTTTCTGCACTTATCTTGATTTTTTCTGCAGCTCACTTGCCTCTTTCTGTACCTCTATTGCCTCTTTCTGCAGTTCTCATACCTCCGTCTGCATTTCACTTGCTTCTTTCTGTAACTCTCTTGCCTCTTTCTGCATCTCACTTGCTTCTTTCTGCACCCCTTTTGCCTGTTTCTGCACCCCTCTTCCCTCTTTGTGCAATTCTCTTGCCTCTTTCTATACCTCTCTTACCTGTTTTTGCACCACTCTTGCCTCTTTCTGCACCTCTGTTCCATCTTTCTTCACCTTTCTTGTCTCTTTCTGCACCCTTTGTGCCTGTTTCAGCAACTCTGTTACGTCTTTCCGCAGTTCTCTTCCTCTTTCTGCTCCCCTCCTGTCTCTTTTTTATCCCTCTTGCCTCTTTCTGCACCTATCCCACCCCTTTCTGCACCGCTCTTGCCTCTTTTTACACCTCTGTTGGTTCGTTCTGCTCCTCTTTTTCTTTGTTCTGCACTTGACTTGCCTCTTTCTGTACCCCTCTTGCCTCATTCTGCACCTCTGCTGGTTCTTTCTGCACTGCTCTTGCTTCTTCCTGCACCCCTGTTCCAAGTTTCTTCATCCCTCTTGCCTTTTTCTGTACCTCTTTTCCTGTTTCTGCAACTCCTTTGCCTCTTTCTGCAGTTCTCCTGCCTCCTTGTGTACTTCACTTGCCTCTTTTTGCACCTCTGTTGGTTCTTTTGCACTGCTCTTGTTCTTTGTGCACTTTATTTGAAAATTTTTGCTCCCCTCTTGCCTCTTTCTGCACCTCTGTTCCCTCTTTCTGTACCTCTTTTACCTGTTTCTGCAACTCTCGTGCCTCTTTCTGGAGTTCTCGTTCTTCCTTCTGCACCTCTGTTGCTTCTTTCTGCACTTCTCTTGCCTCTTTCTGCACCCCTGTTGCTTCATTCTGTACTTTCCATGCTTCTTTATGCACCTGTCATGCTTATTTGTGTACCCCTGTTGTCTCTTTCTGCACTCCTCTTCCCTCTTTCTGTACTTTTCTTGCCTGTTTCTGCATCTCAGTTGCCTTTTTCTGCACTTTTCCTGCTTCTTTCTACACCTCTGTTGCTTCTTTCAGCAATTCTCTTGCCTCTTTCTGCGCTTCTCTTCCTTCCTTTTGCACTCCTCCTATCTCTTTCTTTACCCCTCTTCCCTCTTTGTGCACCTCTGTTGGTTCTTTCGGCACTGCTCTTGCTTCTTTATGCACCTCACTTGCCTCTTTCTGCACTTATCTTACTTCTTTTTAAACCTTTGTTGCTTCTTTCAGAATTTCTCTTGCCTCTTTCTGTACTTCACTTCCTTCTTTCTGCAACCCTCCTGCCTCTTTCTCTACCTTTTTTTGCCATTATATGCACCCCTCCTACCTTTTTCTGCACTCCCTTGCTCTTTTTTTGCTCCACTGTTGTTTCTTTCTGTACTGGTCTTACTTCTTTCTGCACCTCACTTGCCTCTTTCTGCACCCCTGTTCCCTGTTTCTGCACCTTTCCTTCCTGTGTATGTGCTTCTCTTGCCTCTTTATGCACCCCTGAGTTAGAGGTAGTTTTAATCCCCCTGCTCTATTATGTACTAGGGCCTTACAGGGGAGGTCATGCCAATCACAGGGGTATCCCAACCCATTGTGTACCCTAGTTTATGTAGGTGTTTTCACTATTCTAAGTGTCTTTCAGCATAGCACTGGCTCCAGGCCTGGTTAGTCAGGCTCAGTTACCACCAGTACCAGTCAGCAAAAGGTTGGGGACATAGGATGACTCTGCAACAAGGCCTCTTTCTGCACCTCTGGTGGTTCTTTCTGCATATCTCTTGCTTCTTTCTCCATCTTTCTTCATCTATCTGTACTTCTGTTGCCTCTTACTGCATTTCTCTTGCTTCTTTCTGCGCATTTCTTCCTGTTTCTGCAAATGTCTTACCTCTGTAGGAATAGTTAGAAATTAGCATTTAAAAAACCTTAAAAATTCACTGAAAAAACATAGGTTTCAGGGGCGTTATAGTTAGAAGTTACCATTTAAAAAACCATAGGTTTCAGGGACGTTATATTTAGAAATTAGCATTTAAAACACCTTAGAAATTCACTGAAAGAACACAGTTTTCATGGCCGTTATAGTTAGTTGGACATTTCACTCGTACAAATCAAAATAAATAGGCTGTTATAGTTAGTTGAGATAACTAGAACTCGCTCCCCCACAATGCACTGCTGATGATGTCACATATTACATCATTCATGACATGATCAGTGACATCGCTGATGACATCACTGATGACATCTCAAATGACATCACTGATGACATCATCCATGTAATAATCTGTTGCAACTCCTCACACCCTAATATAACCTTTGGTACACCCACTTTAAAATACAGACTACCATTTTCGAAACCATGGACACACCAATACCAGTTACTACATACCCACTCACTGATGCCAAGGTCGACACGCACATGTAATCATTTACCCATACAGTCTCTCATCAATACAGCACTATCATATGCACTCATACACCTATAAAGACACTCACATATCACCACTCATCCATACAGTTACTCACACACCTAGTCAGTAAATCAACAAATCCATTACACTCCCATTTATTCACGTATACAGTCATACACACACCACCTCACTTATTCATACAGATACTAACACATACTTACTCTCTTATACAATCACAGATACACACACACACTCATCCATGCAGACGCTCTCCAAATCACTCACTCTCACATATAGTTATTTATATACTCTAACACTCATACATATTGCCTTTCACATATGTAGTTACTTACACATGTAGCACTGAGACATCCATTCACTCACTAACACACTGATACTCACACTCACCCACCCATACAGCCCTTCACAAATGCACTCTTAAACCCATAGACCCTGTGAATCACCCACTCACACATCTATTCACAGGGTCACACACCCCCATCCACCCACACAGACACTCAGACACCCATAGAAATACTCAGACAACCAATCAATAACCAATATAGACACACATTAAGCTACTCACCAACCCATGCAACCGCTTACACAGCAACTGACAGACTGATACCGACATTTGCACAGTTTAGTCACTAACACATGCGTTCAGTAAGACCTCTTCAATCACTCATTTATAGAGACAGTCACGCACCTACTAACTCATCCATGCAGACACTTATCCACCCACTCTTTTTTCAAAACACCTTGGCAAATATATTTTTCAACCATCACAACTAGAGAGTATAAACAGGTTTTTGGTGAGAATAATGGGGATTATTAAACACTGTGTTAGTTTCCCGAATTGTTTGTAGATTATTAGATCTCAGAGAGGGCAGTATTCACATATCTTTATTTGTTTTATGTGTTTATTTTTTCCCTCCTTTTTCTCACTCTGTTTTCACTGACAGTGATTTAACAACTTTTAAGCAAATTTTGCTTGGAATATATTTCATTGTAAATATCCCATTTAGTTGTTGCATACTAGTGTTTTAGTGTGGTGGTTTTACATCAACGTACGTTGTTCTATATGATTAACAACAGTAGTGACAAATGAGTTGCTGGAATTGCACATGTTGTTTATGTCTATTACCTGATCTCTGTGATGAACCAATCACTTTATCCCGCAAGCATGCACTAGCACTTTAAAAATGGGTTGTCTTATCCCCAGCGTCATGTGACCAAGGCCTCTGGGTAGGCCGAAACGTTATGCGGGTGGCAATGCATTTTATTTGAATAAAACACCTTTTTCACCTGATGGCTGGGTCGGCTTTCGTTTTGTGCTGGATCGGCGGTGCCCTGTGATACTGGGGAGTGCTGGTTTATGTTGGACGAATGCAGTTTTCATTCAATTGACCGCTTCTGGCTTCCACGGTCTTCAAGCTGACCCCTCCTCCATTTTGGGCTTACGCGGCAGGAAGCTGTGACCTCTGGTGCTCCGGAAGTCGTCAAATCGTACTCCGGTGAGGAGTAGCTGTGTGAGCCCCCGAACCGCATTTGATTGTCTTCGTGCAACCAAGAACGGGTGCTGGCTGACGGACGTTGTGTCTCCTGTCCGGCGCTTGCTGTGGTGTTAACACGGAGCTCCTGTGGAAAGTTCGATGGGGGAGTTGTTCCATTGTGACGGACGGCGCCACTTGGTAATCTATCCGCTACATTTAGGTGAGCCAACATTTGTTTATAACTTCGCATCGCCATGTCGGCTGACGCTGTACGGGACAGAAAGCAGGCGGCACTTGGGCTATTTGATGACTCCCCGGCCGGGGATGTTATCACTGTGGGGGACCCTACAGCAGTATCGAACCCTAGCAATACCCTCAGAGATGTTTACAAAAGACTGGAAAAGCTGATGAAACGAGAACTTTCCAAGTGGTGGGAACATTGTTCTCTGACCAGATATCTTGAGGTCAATCGTATTCCTCGCGGTTTACGAATCATGTTGGCACCATCTTATGAACAACCTGATCCTGACATGTTAGATGAATGGGCTCAATGCAATTTAGATTCATCTCGCAGACTAGTAACCATCTTGGTAAAATATGCTGAGAGTGACCGTGTTAAGGTGCAGCAACAGGTTGAAGCCATCAATGCGGAAATTGTGGAACTGGAATAAGGGTCAGAGGCGGAATCTACCAAATTACGAGATGAAATGATCATCAGATTGAATAAAGAGGAGGAGATAATCAAAAAAAGAAAGGCGTACAAATTCTTACGCGACAAAATGGACTACCAACAAGGTCGCGTGTTTACTTTCTCAAAAAAATATGATGCTATTAAAGCAGCTAACACTTCTCCGGTTCCCGGAAATAATTCAGTGGCTGTCGCTGGTCCTTCGGCCTTGTCTGCTTATTCATCTGGTTCAGACATTAGTTCCGCTCCCGGTAGTGGTTCTGATACAGATAGCACCCTAAGAGACCCCAGGTTGGGGTTTACAAAATTCTCCCTAGGCCAGGAGGTCAACTGCCTGAGGCGAGACAGTCGGGCCACATTGCGCCCACGGGTGTCAAAACAGCTAAACAAAAGCGGAACCACAAGCGACAACAGCGCCGCAAAGCAGGACGAAGGCGATCAACCAATAAAGAAAAAGTTCTATCCCAAAAAACGCTGGACCAAGGCAAAGTAACGGATACGGATGAACACAGCATGGTGGAGGGTCCAGCAGTTATCAATCTGACTCCCACTGTGCTTACTACCTCTGATATTGAAATTCTCTCTTTGGGTTTGATGTATTGTCCAGCGAACAATTTCAGTTATTCTAGAACCAGAATCGAGCTTTTCAAATACATCCGCAAACTCAAGCTTAAAAAATACTTTTTGACGCATCACCAATCAACAAAACCTGTTGTGACAGGCGGAGTGTCTGCCGCTTTAGGTTCTATTGCCAAAGACGCCAATTTACTTCAAGATTTAACTTCTCTAGGTGTAGAAGGGGCGTTGTCCGAGACACAAGGTGTGGCTGTGGTTTATAATGCGCCATGTCCAACCAAGTTCAAACCAAAGTCTACTTTTTCTCCAACAACCCTTCATGATAACCTAGATGTATTTCACGATCTGGCGATAGATGGGATCAAGCGTTTACATATTTCGACTCTTCGATCCAAACATCAAGAAAGGATTCACAATACCAAGTATTTCAATTTGGTCAACAAAATCCAGACCAACAATTCCATCATAGTGTGCCAAGCCGACAAAGGTGGCAACGTTGTCCTTTGGCCACGTTTGTTATACTTGGAGGAAGCATACAAACAATTAAATGATGTTTCCTGTTACAAAAGATGTGAACTTTCAGAGATCAAATTGGCACATAGTAACCTTTACAGTTTGTTGTTGGGGTGGAAAAGTACCGGCCTCCTAAGTTTGGATGAGTTCAAATTTCTGAAAAAGGATTTTCCAGTACTGCCCGTATTCTACCTAATCCCCAAAGTACACAAAGATGCCTGCAATCCCCCCAGTAGACTGATAATTTCCGCCAGAGACGGTCTCCTGGAAAATGTCACTAAGTGTATTGATTTTTTTTTTGCAAGACTTTGTTTCTGCCTTACCGTCGTATGTGCAGGATTCAAGTGACTTGTTAAGAAAGCTTGAGACTGTGACTTGGAAGCCCGAGTATTGGTTAATTACATTGGATGTATCATCTCTTTACACCAGTATAAAACATCTAGATGGACTAACAGCGATACAATGGTTTTTGAGTAATAGATCTGTGCAATTTGTGGAACATAACAAAATGTTGATTGCTATGATTTCATTCTGTTTGAACAATAATTATTTTTCCTTTAACAACCAATTCTTTCAGCAGATCAGGGGTGTTGCCATGGGGGCCTGCTTCTCTCCCAGTTATGCCTGTTTGCACATGGGCTACTGGGAGAGGCAGGTCCTCATGGGTGAGCACTCTTTGATCATGTCTGAATGCGTGTCCCAATGGTATCGTTACATCGACGATATTTTGCTGATTTGGCGGGGCACTGAACTGGAGGCAATCGACTTCATTGCACTACTCAACAATAATGCTTACAACCTAGGGTTCACCCACAACATGAGTCAAACTTGCATAGATTTTCTGGATGTCAAAATTGTAATTTCCGACAACAAATTACATACCACCTTGTTTCGAAAGCCGACGTCGGGCAATACGTTGCTACATGCCAAAAGTAACCATCCGGCACATTTAATCCGCAGCATTCCCCACGGGGAAATTTTGCACATTCGCCGTATTTGTAGCACGGAAGATCAATGCGCATTGGTGCAACAACAAAGCAAAGCCCGTTTTTTAGCCAGAGGTTACTCTCTGAGTCTAATTAATTCAGCTATCAGCAAGGTTAATGTTATGTCAAGAGAGAAAGCTCTACAACCAAGAAGACTACCCAATTTGGAAATTGATCAAGCCAGTCAACCGGTGAGACTGGTATTGACTTTCAATCGCCAGTTTCAGTCTCTCAGGAAGATTGTCACTAAAAACTGGAATTTGATTAGTTCTGATCCAGTGATTGGTCATCTTATGCCAGGAAGACCTGACATTTCCTGTAGACAATCGTATTCACTGGGTGATGCGCTGGTCAAATCCAGTCCTGAGGTGGTCACAACAATTCCTTGGTATAAAGCAATCAATGGTTTCAAAAAATGTTCGGTTTGCAAAGCCTGCAAACATGGTATCAGTGTGACCAAGTATTTAACTCCTTTTTCTGATGTTCCACGTTTGATTACAAAACAATTGACATGTAAGACCGAGTACACAGTGTATGTGCTGGAGTGTCCCTGTGCCCTGCGATATGTCGGTAGCACGAAGTTGCAGGTGCATAAGCGGATACTCCGGCACATTAGGGCCATCAACACTGAGGATTCCACCTCTTCTGTGGCTCGGCATTTCAAGGAGCATCACAACCAACAAAGTCACTTACTGAAATATTTTGCCATTGACTCAGTTCCACCCTTACGGAGAGGTGGCAACCGTGAAGCAATCTTGAGAGCTCTTGAGACTCAGTACATCCTTGAATTAGGTACAAAGGCCCCATGTGGCCTTAACACCAGTGTGGATTTTTACACCCATTTGTAAATATCAGGTGGCTTACATCAGCTTTTTCTAGTTACTTCTATTGTTGCATCTCAATGAGGGGATTTTTAGCATCACCATATTTTGGTGGATGGCTTGTCCTTCAAAATGAAATTGCTATAGTACTGTTCTTGAAGGGTTCCCCCACTGGAAAATGAATTCTGAAACATTAATCCAGTACACTCCCATTATCCATCTAGGGAGGGATTATTTTAAAACATCTTTAGCCGTTATTATTTGTCAACACTGCTCACGACAGCAGTTATTTTATTTTTTGATACTTGCGGTCGATTTAATTACACTAGTGTAAAATTTCTTTAGTATTTTTGGACTGTATGCCACAGAGATTTAGGTTGACAATTTAATTTGATAGGACTTGTTAGATTAACCCACTAGGGTAATATCAATGTTTCAACCATCACAACTAGAGAGAATAAACAGGTTTTTGGTGAGAATAATGGGGATTATTAAACACTGTGTTAGTTTCACGAATTGTTTGTAGATTATTAGATCTCAGAGAGGGCAGTATTCACATATCTTTATTTGTTTTATGTGTTTATTTTTTCCCTCCTTTTTCTCACTCTGTTTTCACTAACAGTGATTCGACAACTTTTAAGCAAATTTTGCTTGGAATATATTTCATTGTAAATATCCCATTTAGTTGTTGCATACTAGTGTTTTATTGTGGTGGTTGTACATCAATTTACGTTGTTCTATATGATTAACAACAGTAGTGACAAATGAGTTGCTGGAATTGCACATGTTGTTTATGTCTATTACCTGATCTCTGTGATGAACCAATCACTTTATCCTGCAAGCATGCACTAGCACTTTAAAAATGGGTTGTCTTATCCCCTGCGTCATGTGACCAAGGCCTCTGGGTAGACCGAAACGTTATGCGGGTGGCGATGCATTTTATTTGAATAAAACACCTTTTTCACCTGATGGCTGGGTCGGTTTTCGTTTTGTGCTGGATCGGCGGTGCCCTGTGATACTGGGGAGTGCTGGTTTATGTTGGACGAATGCAGTTGTCAAATATATATATATATATATTCACTGAAAAAACCATAGGTTATAGACCATATATAGTTAGGAATTAGCATTTACAAAACCTTGAAAATTCACTGAAAAAACCATAGGTTATAGACCATATATAGTTAGGAATTAGCATTAAAAAAACCTTATTTTACTCACACAAAACCATTGAAATTCCATATATAGTTAGTTGCACTAACTATATATCGCGCACCCGCAATCCACTGCTGATGATGTCACATATTACATCATTCATGACATGGTCAGTGACATCACTGATGACATCACTGATGACATCTCAAATGACATCACTGATGACATCACTGATGACATCTCAAATGACATCACTGATGACAACATCCAGTGATTATGTGTTTCTGTAAAGTTTAAATATGTTTTACATATTGAAGAATGAGTGGATGTATAAGTGTCTGAATGAAGGTTTTAGTAGGTGCGTGATTGACTGTATGAGTGAGTGATTAAATGCGTCTTACTAAATGCACGGGTTAGTGACTAAACTGTCTGAAAGTGTGCATCAGCATGTCTGTTGTTGTGCAAGCTGCTGCATGTGTTGATCAGTAGCTATATAAGTAGCTATATGGGTTATTGATTGGTTGCACAAGTATTTGTATGGGAGACTGAGTGTGTGTATGGCTGGCTGGGAGGTGTGTGACTCTGTGCAGATCAATGTGTACTTGTATCAGTGATTCTATAAGAGAGTAAGTATGTGTTAGTAAATGTTTTAAAATGTAAGGTACTCTATGTTTAACTGTATAGATTAGAAAATGGAACTGTGATTGATTCTTTACAGGACTGACTAGGTGTGTGAGTAACTCCATGGATGAGTGGCAGAGTGTGAGTGTCTGTATAGGTGTATGAGTGCATATGATAGTGTTGTAAAGATGAGTGATTGTATGTATGAATGATTGTATGGGTGAATGAGTGAATGTGTGTGTAGACGTAGGAATCAGTGAGTGCGTATGTAGTAACTAGTATTGGTGTGTCAATGGTTTCAAAAATTATACTCTGTATTTAACACTGGGTGTAACAGAGGTTATATTAAAGTGTGAGGAGATGCATTGTATTGTCACATTAATGATATCATCATTGATGTGACCATTGATGTCAAATGAGATATCATCAGTGATGTCATTTGAGATGTCATCAGTGATGTCATCAGTGATGTCACTGACCATGTCATGAATGATGTAATATGTGACATCATCAGCAGTGGATTGCGGGTGCGCGATATATAGTTAGTGCAACTAACTATATATGGAATTTCAATGGTTTTGTGTGAGTAAAATAAGGTTTTTTAAATGCTAATTCCTAACTATATATGGTCTATAACCTATGGTTTTTTCAGTGAATTTTCAAGGTTTTGTAAATGCTAATTCCTAACTATATATGGTCTATAACCTATGGTTTTTTCAGTGAATTTCAATGGTTTTTTAATAGCAAATATCATAAGCTGTCGAATGTCAAGTACGTGGTAAGTAAAAACATTTTCGTGTTTATGCACACTGATCTGCTTTGAATGCTACCCCCCACCCCTCATTTCTATTAGGAGTACTCTCTCTTTGCAGATAGTGAAGGGTAGTTAACGCAGCCCTTTGCCCCCTTTGTAATCCGTCGTGCCTGCTTCTCTCTCCATTTGATTGATTGTTCTCTTTGGTTCATTCTCTATTTACAAACAAGCACAGAGTCAAAATACTCTGTTTAGTCTTTGCAGATAGCGAAAAACCGTGTAAAAAAACAAAAGGAATCGAGCAAAATCAGTAGGCCACTAATGGGATCTCTTTTTGACCTCGCTAAAATAGAAACATTAGGAACAACCTGTTGAAAATAGCAATGCGTATGTACATAAGCGGCGTTCATTTGTGTTCACAGTACCCCTTGTTGATTGTTTGAATCGAGCATTGAATTGTTCGAAGTTGGTTCTCTTAAGGATCTTCTCTGCCTGCAAACGAGGAAGAATAGGAATATTCTCTCTCCCTTTGCAGATAGTGAAGGGTAGGTAACGCAAGCCTTTAACACGTCGTACCTATTTCATTCCTCATTGATTGATTGATTGTCCGAACATTGCCTGTTTGGGAATTAGTTCTTTTTGGAGGTATTCCCTGTTTGCAAATAAACGTAGGAAAATCTTTGCAAGTAGTGAAAGGGTACATAATGCGGACCTTTCTCCCCCGTTGTAATCTGTCATGCCTATCTACTCCCCACTGATTGATGCACCTGTTTCACCCGGACCATTTACTAGACATACGTCATCTGGCCCGACCAGAGAGCACCCCTAGTGAAAAAGACATATGCAATAATAACGAAGTGATCACTGTATCCTGTTAACAGAAACTTTAGCATGAAACAACCTGGAAAGAAAAGAATAGGAAATCGAAAATCAGTAGGCCACTGATGAACATGAACTTTTATTAAACAACGAACAAAGAAACGATAACATAACGTAATGATAAAACCTATTAATGTCCTAGAAACAAGAAAACGTTAGAAATATGCCAGTGGTGAGAGACCAGAAAAACAGTAAGAGAAACCAAATCACCCCTCGCTGTCCCACCGCCTGCCACGCCCAAAAAATCGATAGACTAGGGAAAATGCAAGTCAGTAGAACATCCGCCCCCACTCTGGAAACTTCCAAGGTGGGGCAGGGTTCCGGCTACGCCCAGCCGGGAGCAGCCCATATAAAGCAGGTCCTGCTGCCACGCCTCGGCCAGGAGATCCTAACGTAGGGTGTAGCCGGAGGAGAGGCCGAGACCAGCGGGACCCGGCCAGGGGATTGCCTTTACAACGCTGAACAGTTGCAGGGGGGGGGGAATGTCTCCTCGACCCTCCCCTCTCTCTCCCAGTCCGGCCGCGGTGGCCCTTGAGAGTTGCAGGTAGTCCCGCCACATGCTCTTCCGGTCCGGCCACCAACGGTCGGGGGGCCGAGGCCGACGGGATCCGGCTGCAGCCAATAAACCAAGAAACCCGTTAATGGGGCCAGAGCCAGGGGCGTCCGGCCGACATCTACCGGAAGCCCGGCCCGAAGACGGACGGGACACTTCTTCTTTCTTGAAAAATGGCTGCGACAACACTGGGGGGGGGATGTCTTGCACATGCCTCCGACCCCCCCCCCCTCGTCCTCATCGCCTGGTCCGGCCATAACAAATCTCAAGCGAGACGCCGTGGGATGCACTGGCAGGGAGAGACGGTGCGAACAGGCCTCTCCCGCCTCCCCAGGTGGAGGCTTCCCAGCTGCACCCTCAGCGCTCCAGGCGCCCGGAAAAGGGTTCTTCCACTGTGGCTATGCTGCAACGTCTCGCCCGGCAGGGTGGAGCCCGTCCGCTCATTTGACCCCGCGATCGCCAGTAGCTACCGAACTCTCAAAATGGCGGTCGACCTGGCAAGAGCGGGCCCAGCATAAAGAAATGGCCCGGTCACTGGTTGACTCCACCACCGTAGTCCTCCACGACCTTGAAGATTCTAGAGGAGCCGCGGGAGTCTCCGACCCCCGATGGGGAATGACTGCCATGATCACCCGTGGAGTGACGAAACTGTATCCGCGGGACGTCGGCGCCAGCCTCACTTTGAATTACTAGAATCCTGCAGACCTCACTTCCGGTGAAAGCACAGTGTGACCCGGTAGGAAAAATTGTTGCACCCCCTCCCCTTTTTGACTGATAGTTCAAACCACCGATCCTTTCCTTTGCCCTTTTAACGGAACTTTGGACTGCCTCCCCCTCTTTTACATTTTCTAGAGAAAACAAAACATTAACCACTACAATAGCATAGCAGTTGACACCAGAACTGTTTTCAAATTGAAAACCAACAACATCTTCAACAGAATCCTTTTTGTTTCTGCTGTGACCCTGCTACAGCACAGGCATTGTCCCCAGCAGTAATTCTGCAATGCCGCTAAGAATAGCTGTGGTGCCTACTGGACTCACTCACCCCCGCGGCGCCCCACGCCGTTATTTGCTGGGCGGCAACTTGCTAGACATCACTTTCGTGCCATCTAGATTTCAGCGCGTTCTGCTGCCTTGGAACTATTCGCACAACAGACCGCTACTGACAACAATATTTCATTATTGGTGCTGTCAATTTCAATAAATCTATTGGATAATTCAAAAGAAATTGCCACGGTCTCTTCGTTGTTTAAATGTTTTTACTGTTTTTGTTTTGTTGTATATATTTATATGTTATTAAAGTTTTATATTCCTACTACTTTGTTGGAGTGCTATATATTTTTAATGTGACACATAATTGTAAAAACTTTGATGTACAAAGAGTCATTCCTGGAATCTTCCGCTTCAGGCTCTGTCCCCTCCCCAATCACAATACAGGATAGTTTTCAGATAGTAGGAACACGTGTGGTGTGACGGATCTCATCGGGTGTGGGCCTTGATCTACTATAACTCCTTTGAAGAGGGGTGATTCTTTACAGCTGGGGCCATAAACTACATCTGCAGGGCTAGCTGATAGCCTGGACAATCGGACACAGAGGAAGAGGAGTGTCAGAGGGTGCGGTAGTGAATAGGGCGAAAGGGAGGTGTCGGGCGGGCACAGTGTGATTCTCAGGGAAGAGCAGCGCAGATGGGGGGAGGTTTATTGCCCATGCATAAGACAGAGAGCGGGGGTGACCAGTGCCTGGGGAAGATGCTTGCGAGGGTGAGGAGCCATGCTACGAATCGACAGCGTGCAGAGAGTGGGTCTGGTCAAGACATCTAAAATGGCTGCCGTGCACGACAAAAGTGTGGCATTTCAAAAAAGGCAAGATGGCGCAGACAATGTTTTTCAACACTTCCTCATTTCCTTCGAATCGAACGTTAACAGACGTTGGGGCATATTACCAAAGTTAAGCGATATTTATCGCTAACGATGCTTACCAACGAATTTTTTACCGCTAAGCATCATCAGAAATTACCGAAGATAAACCTTGCTATTATCAAGGTTTATCACAAATGCGATAATAAACGGCCGCAATGCATGAATATCGCTAAAAACTCAGCGATATTCATACATTACCGAGCTAATGCTCTTAGCCATGTTATCCACCTCCCATTGGATAACATGGCTAAGAACTGCTCAGGGCAGGTGTTACTTTTTGGAGATATTCGCGCTTAGCGCGAATATCTCCAAAAGTTGGTAATAGGAGATAGATATCTTGCATGTTGTAATGCAAGTTATTGTGGTATATGGAACTCATACCATAATCTCTCAGGAAAGCAGAAACTGATCCTTTTGGGACCGCCTAAAAAGGCCTAGGGGGTGAGGAGTACTCTACTTTGCCCCCTTTTCACGTTCCGAACTATTTTATTTTACTCTCTTCTGTAATTACACAAAATACCAGCGATAAGATGCATCGGAGACACACACTGAGAGAAAGGAGGCCGGAGATGAAGAAGACATGTCAAATACACATTGGAGATAATATAGTGGCAGAAGGGAAGTAAATATGAGTAAACTTACCATGTAACATAAAAATGTTGCACTCTATACTATAAGTCTCATTTTATACTACAATCACTTCGCTACAACCTCATAAATTAAAAATAAAAATAAATAATGTCTCAAACAATTTTTGATTTCTAAATATAAATTTATTCTTCAGAATTTTCTAAATTTGAAACAACTAGTAACATGTCCTCATCAGTAATTTCCTCTTCAATCATCTCATCTGGAATCTCCTCATTAAAAGTCTGCAATGATGATTCTTGTAACTCTATGGTCTCCAAACACTCGATAAATTCGCCATCAAGAGATTGATCAAAAAAATCATTCAAGTCATCTCCTCCTTCTGACAATATTTCATTATTGGTGCTGTCCATTTCAATCAATGTAGTGGAATCATTCAAGTCATCTCCTCGTGACAATATTTCATTATTGGTGCTCTCAATTTCAATCAATGTAGTGGAATCATTCAAGTCATCTCCTCCTTGTGACAATATTTCATTATTGGTGCTGTCCATTTCAATCAATCTAATGGAATCATACAAGCCATCTCCTCCTTGTGACAATATTTCATTATTGGTGCTCTCAATTTCAATCAATGTAGTGGAATCATTCAAGTCATCTCCTTGTGACAATATTTCATTCTTGGTGCTGTCCATTTCAATCAATCTAATGGAATCATACAAGTCATGTCCTCCTTGTGACAATATTTCATTATTGGTGCTCTCAATTTCAATCAATGTAGTGGACAATTCAAAAGAAATTGCCACGGTCTCTTCATTGTGAGCCATTTTATTTTGAAATTGCTTGCTGTAAATTGCAGAAAAAAATAATCACTTTCATTTATCGTTTTTAGTAATACATAATATAAAACTAACGTTATCAAGTATTTAGTATAACAGAAGGACTGCAAATAAATAACAGAAACATTTTTCAAATTATCTTCAAGTGTACAACATAGTTCCCCTTACAAATTAACAACTCACCTTTTTAAAAGTAGGAAAAGTGTTAGTACTGTGTAAATCAAACACCAGAAATTCACCACCAAAAATTCCTCACAAATGTACCTCAGACAGTAGTATCACAAAATGGCTGTGGTTTCCTCTCATTTGACATATATACATAACCAATTAACTTTCATCACACACAAATACAAACCAAAGTAACATTTTAATTGGTTCTAAATTTCAACACTTTCAAATGTGTTTTCCCCATGCAATTTTCCATAGGACATTTACATACGTCTACAGCCTGAATGGCTGAACGGAATTACACCAAACTTGGCAAAATGGTACATCAAACCTAAGAGGTCAGGAAGGATCTACTATGCCCCCTTATGGTCATTTCCCCCTTCGCTTTGACCTCCTCTTGTCTCTCAATCCTACCGAGAGACAAGATGGCGGCCGCTACGGACTGTTTGGAATGTTGACAGACGCCGGAGAACCAATGAGCTTCGCAAAGCTCCGTAACGCGAAAAGTACGCGAAGCGGAGCGCTGTTACAGATATATATCTTTTTTTGAACGTTAATTTCTCAAAATCCACTGGAGCACATATATTGAGACCTAGCAAAGGCACATCGGGCTACCAGTCCCTAATATTTTACCAAGTTTCGTGCAAATCCATTCAGCCGTTCGATTATTATTATTATTTATTTTTTTTGCCCGGCGGGGCCCTTTTAAAACCTCCACATCAAACCTAGGGGGTCAGCGAGGATCTACTATGCCCCCTTATGGTCATTTGCCCCTTCGCTTTGGCCTCCTCTTGTCTCTCGATCCTACCGAGAGACAAGATGGCGGCCGCGACTGTTTGGAATGTTGACAGACGCCAGAGAACCAATCAGCTTCGCTTCACAAAGCTCCGTTGCGTGAAAAGTACGCGTCCTGGGCCGCTGCCCGGTCCGCTGTTACAGATATATATCTTTTTTTAAACGTTAATTTCTCAAAATCCACTGGAGCACATATATTGAAACCTACAAAAGGCACATCGGGCTACCAGTCCCTACAATTTTGCCAAGTTTCGTGCAAATCCATTCAGCCGTTCGGGCTAAAAGTGAGGCCAACCGCCCTATGGAAAACTCAATGTTAAAAACACGTTTTGGGACCCCCCTTTTTTCTCGGCCCCCCCTTGACGAACCCCCCCCAAATTTTCAAGGGCTGCTCAGAAACAAAATGTGCCATTTTCCTGAAAATTTCAGCCAATTCCGTCCACAAACGCCAAAGTTATTAGACATAGAATTTTCAAAAATCCCATAGAGAAAAAATCCTAACTATATATACCTACTGGCGACCGCCAGTAGGTAATATATATATATATATATATATATATATATATATATATATATATATATATATATATATATATATATATATATATATATGTATATTCCACAAGTTGTTGCTTCTGGTGGACCAAGGGCTCACCTCCAGTATTCCACAACAAAGAGCCGACCCAAAGATTGCTGGTGCAAAGAAAAGTTTATTCCAATAGAGCCAGCGCTGCCGCCATGACGCGTTTCGCCTCCAGGGAGGCTTGATCACATGACAAACTACACAAGCTTGATGAAGCTATTTAAAGTGACAGTGCAATTAACAAAATCATAGGCATAGACAAAATACTGTACAATAGAAACGCCGCTGCTGTGCAAAAATAGTCGGAAAGTGCTTGCAATGAAGCAAGAATATGAATGACAAATTGCACACTCTAAAAAATCATGTAAACCGATTCCTTAGAAAGAAGAGCATGTTAATAGGGGAAAGTTCATATGAAAAAAGGGGCAAACAAAATGGTATATTTACATGACAATCAACATTATCTATGTACAACTATTGTTCGCTTTCATAGAAAAAGAACCCCTCTTCGAAAACAATCGCTCTTCAGTCAATTGCAGCAGCGTTAGTCAAATGCCTTAGACAATTAATTCTCAAGAGTAAAGCCCAAGTGGGCATGTCACATTTGAGGGACTGGAATAGTCAAAAAAGTGCAAAAGGAGATAGTGCAAATATCATTAGAGTGCTGGAAGTTATTAAAAAATATCCAATATTAAAAACATGTGCCAAAAATCCCAACCATTCTAAAAAAATCAATTCATCATTGAATACAGTTATATGATACAAAGAGGGAAATATATACAGATCAATGGATAAAATGCACCCGGACAGGTCTTAGTAATGTAGAACTCCAAATTCCTAAAGGCAAGTATAAAGATCTTCTCTGTCGTTGAGACCGTTTGGGTGCTTGGTGTTAAGCTCCAAGATGTATCTTGTCTCAAGAAGGCGGAGTTTGGCCTCGCGGTCACCTCCCCTCCTTGAGTGCTCAACACAGTCGATTAGGAAAAATTGGAGTTTATCAGGGATACCAAGATGTTTCTCCTGAAAGTGCCTGGCAACCGGGTAGTTCTGGTCGTGCCCCGTTATTGCTTGTATGTGTTGAAGTATGCGCTTGTGGGCGGGCAGCTTAGTGCTGCCCACATATTGAAGCCCACAAGGGCATTCCAACACATAGATAGCAAACTCAGTTTTACAATTGAGCCATTTCGTAATGGGGGTTGGATGCTGTTGGAAGGGGCTTTGGAAATGGGTTCTGTTAGTGCCCTGACGGCAGGCTTTACATTGGGGGCATGTTTTAAAACCTTTTTTCAATGCCCCCCAAGTAGTGGAGATCTTGGGCTCTAAGGTGTTGCTCACCAAGGTTTTGGACATGGAAGGGGACTTCCTAAAGGTCAGGGTGGGTTTGGTACCAATATTGGGACCGATTACAGGGTCACTACGGACCAAGTTCCAGTTTTTATTTACGATTTTTCGTAATGCCCCATGCTGGCGATTAAAAGCTAGAATGAGTCGTGGAGCACTCATTTGTCCCTTTTCTGTAGTAGAATTCACCATGTTATCTTTTCTAGATTTGGGAATAAGAGCCTCTTGCCTGCTGATAGAGTTAGAACGACGAATGGCTTTCGTAATAACATCTAAGGAATAGCCCCTTTCAAGGAAACGTGCTTTACATGCCTCTTGTGCAATTGCACATTCGGCATCAGTGCTGCAGATTCGCCGGATTCGGAGCATTTCCCCGAAAGGAATGCTTCGAATCAAATGGGCAGGATGTTGGCTATTCGAATGCAGTATGGTATTGCCAGCACTGGGTTTCCGATAGAGCCTAGTATTCAAGGTAGAATCCCTCACAAAAACCTCCACATCCAAAAAACAAATCACTTCAGAACTTAAATTTGCAGTAAAGTTGAGATTGACATTGTTCACATTGATCAAATTAACAAAAGCCCTGGCATTTTCCTGATTACCTCTCCAAATAATAAAAACATCATCAATGTAGCGAAGATAAAGGGCGATGTTATTGCACAAGGTCTCATGGTATTGAGTGGCCAGGACCTGCTCCTCCCATAGCCCGACATGTAAACACGCGTAGCTAGGAGAGAAGCAGGCCCCCATTGCCACACCCCTTATCTGATGATAAATAACGCCATTGAAAATGAAAAAGTTCTGTTCCAAGCACATTTTGGTCATTTCGATCAACATTTTCTTATGTGCAGTTGGATGAGGCAGGTCTTTATTGAGGTAATGGTCCAAGGCCTTAAGACCATCCACATGCCTAATGGACGTATAGAGGGATGAAACATCCAAAGTCATGAGCACCATGTCATCATCCCATATGAATTCTGCAAGTTTTGCCAGGAAATCGAAGGAGTCCTTTACAAAAGAACCCAGGTTCCTGACATGGTGCTGGAGAAAGAAATCAATGTATTTAGATACATGTTCCAAAGAACTATCTATAGCCGAGATGATGGGGCGTCCGGGCGGTGTCGTACTGTCCTTATGTACTTTGGGGAGTAAGTAGAAGGAGGGAATTACCGGATGTTCTTTTTTGAGGTATCTAAACTCCTCATGCGATAAGAGCCCTGCACTTCGCCAAATCTGAAGTTTGTTAATTTGTTCAGTCCAAGAATTTTTCACAATTTGAATGTTACTTCTGCGATAGCATGATATATCG
This sequence comes from Lissotriton helveticus, assembly GCF_964261635.1. Taxonomy (NCBI): domain Eukaryota; kingdom Metazoa; phylum Chordata; class Amphibia; order Caudata; family Salamandridae; genus Lissotriton; species Lissotriton helveticus. Next base: position 775,880,080 of record NC_136063.1, on the reverse strand, counting down.
TTCAATTGCAGTTCCGCTTGATCAAGATACATCTTTCTCGGCCAGAGGACGACATTCCCGCCCTTATCGGCCTCTTTTACAATGATGTCGTTATTGGATCTCAGTTTCTTGATCAATTGGTAGTAACATTGATTTTGTTTAGAGATTTGAAATTTCTTTCTATTGATAGCGGTGTACAGGTGTTTAATATCACTCACTACAATCTCTTGAAAAGAATCCAAATTGTCATGGGCCATAATTGGCTGGAAAGTAGATTTGGGCTTAAAGGATGTCGTTTGACTCCCAAGATGTTCAAGTGGGACTTCCCTCAAGTTGCCCGCTGATGATTGTTGCTGTAAATCCCATATGGTGTTAAAAGTGGCTTGGCTTTGGGTACTCTGGAAGGTAGGACTGGATGTTATAGTAGATGGTGTAGGATCCTTCGGATGTAATTCAAAGAATTTTTTGAGTTTCAATTTTCTCGTGAATTTGTAAAGATCCATTCGAGTGTCCGCATAATTCATATTACAGGGCGGACAGTAAGAAAGTCCTAAACTTAGTACCGCTGTTTCCGCGGGTGTAAGTTCCAAGTTTGTGAGATTAATCACTGATTTTGTTTTGGTTTGCGATTTCTTTTCTCGTTGCGCTTCCAGTGAGTTGGCTTGCCCTGATTGCTGTCGTTTGATGTTCCTAGAACAGCATTTCCGACGTTCCCAGCGTTTGCGGTTTGCCCGCTGTTTTTTGGAGCGCGGGCTTTGTGTGAACGGAGAGTTTCCCGTCGATCCTGACACAGGCAATCCACCTCCTGTGCCAAGGAGAGTTTGGTAAACCCCAACGCTGCATCACGGTTGGGGTCCATTTCCGGATCACTTTCCACCGCCGAGCTTAAGCTCGAGAAAGAAGTTGCAGGGAGCAAGGTTTCTTCCCTTGCTTGTTGATTGGTCAAATTGGAGCGCGCTTTGGCTATTACAGCGTCATACTTTTTGGCAAAAGTAAAAACCTGGCCATTCGCATAGTCAGCTCTGTCTCTTTCGAACTTGAATGTTTTCCTTCTCTTGATTGTTTCTTCCTCCTTCGCCAGGCGAATCATCATGTCTGCCCGTATTTTAGTAATGGCATCATTGGTTTCATGTTTGGAAATCTCATCCTCCAATGCATCTATTTTCAACTGGAGCTTTATGCGGTCGCTTTCGGCATATTTTACCAAAATGCGTAAGTATACCTTTGAGCAGTCAAGGTTGGCTTCTGCCCATTCCGCTAGCATAGCCGGGTCCGGGTCATCATAACTGGGGGCAATGGTACTACGCAAACCCCTAGGTACCCGCCCCACCTCCAAATAGCGAGAGAGAGATCGATGCTCCCACCATTTTGACTGCTCTGCCCGCATTAGTCGCTCCAGTTGTTTAAAGAGGTCTTTAATTGTGGGAGTTCCCGTATCCTGTATTGCTGGTGTGGCACTAATTGACCCCCCAGCCGGGGAATCAAGAAACATGGATTCTGCAGCCTGTGCACGATTGCGTAGTCTGTCGGCGGCCATTTCATAAAGCGCTATATGCTTTGGCTGGTATGTTAAACAGCACCAAAAAAACGGCAAACGGGTACCTGGAAATGAATGTCCTACCCGTTGCCGCGCACCTTCTCACTGCTTACTCCTGAGTGTTCTCCGGGGTTGCCGCGGCTCAGCTCCGGTCCCGTAGCAGATAGGAACACAGATTCTGGCCAACCGCCCACTGGAACACATTTACGGCCAAGCAGGGGCGTTGCTGCTTTCTCCACGCCGGAGAACGTAATGGAGTTCCGAGACCGGAACTACTGCTTCCTGCCGCGTTGCCCTCGTCGAGAAGGGGTCCTGCTCGTACCTGGAAAGCCTCGGTACCGTAGATTCCACAAGTTGTTGCTTCTGGTGGACCAAGGGCTCACCTCCAGTATTCCACAACAAAGAGCCGACCCAAAGATTGCTGGTGCAAAGAAAAGTTTATTCCAATAGAGCCAGCGCTGCCGCCATGACGCGTTTCGCCTCCAGGGAGGCTTGATCACATGACAAACTACACAAGCTTGATGAAGCTATTTAAAGTGACAGTGCAATTAACAAAATCATAGGCATAGACAAAATACTGTACAATAGAAACGCCGCTGCTGTGCAAAAATAGTCGGAAAGTGCTTGCAATGAAGCAAGAATATGAATGACAAATTGCACACTCTAAAAAATCATGTAAACCGATTCCTTAGAAAGAAGAGCATGTTAATAGGGGAAAGTTCATATGAAAAAAGGGGCAAACAAAATGGTATATTTACATGACAATCAACATTATCTATGTACAACTATTGTTCGCTTTCATAGAAAAAGAACCCCTCTTCGAAAACAATCGCTCTTCAGTCAATTGCAGCAGCGTTAGTCAAATGCCTTAGACAATTAATTCTCAAGAGTAAAGCCCAAGTGGGCATGTCACATTTGAGGGACTGGAATAGTCAAAAAAGTGCAAAAGGAGATAGTGCAAATATCATTAGAGTGCTGGAAGTTATTAAAAAATATCCAATATTAAAAACATGTGCCAAAAATCCCAACCATTCTAAAAAAATCAATTCATCATTGAATACAGTTATATGATACAAAGAGGGAAATATATACAGATCAATGGATAAAATGCACCCGGACAGGTCTTAGTAATGTAGAACTCCAAATTCCTAAAGGCAAGTATAAAGATCTTCTCTGTCGTTGAGACCGTTTGGGTGCTTGGTGTTAAGCTCCAAGATGTATCTTGTCTCAAGAAGGCGGAGTTTGGCCTCGCGGTCACCTCCCCTCCTTGAGGGCTCAACACAGTTGATTAGGAAAAATTGGAGTTTATCAGGGATACCAAGATGTTTCTCCTGAAAGTGCCTGGCAACCGGGTAGTTCTGGTCGTGCCCCGTTATTGCTCGTATGTGTTGAAGTATGCGCTTGTGGGCGGGCAGCTTAGTGCTGCCCACATATTGAAGCCCACAAGGGCATTCCAACACATAGATAGCAAACTCAGTTTTACAATTGAGCCATTTCGTAATGGGGGTTGGATGCTGTTGGAAGGGGCTATATATATTCCACGGTTTCTTTTCCTCAAAAAATGCACACTCAGAGGTTAGGTAAAGTTTGCCAAAACTTTAATACCGCAACACTGCTACGCGTTTCGACACCGTGGTGTCTTGATCACGCCATGTTCTGCAGTACAAACCACCATGTATACAAAGAATTGACACAATAATCAACATGGAAGAGGGGTTGAATTCCCCTTCACAATTTAGCCGCCATTTTGAAGTGGTCAAGTATTCATATTTACACCATATTACCAGTGTTTAAGCAAGCATTTTCAGGAAACATTTACAAGAAACATTTACAAGAGACATTTTAGTTTATATTCTAAATGCCACTGTATACGTAATTCCGCATTGTATACATCCTCCCGCTTACTTGGACTTGGTATGCATCTAATTTTTACATTTTCTACGGGGGCGCACGGATGCCATATACTCATACTAATAAAGCATCCCAATACAATCCTACCAGAGTTAACAGTGTTGGACCCTCGAACATGAAGTTAAATTGTGGTATAACCTCATGCATCGCATTTTTATCATCTGCTTGGTCGCATACCATTCATTTATGCATTTATATAGTGTTCGCTCCTGTATTCTGTTTTCGGACTAGTGCCAGATTACCCGGATCCACACATCATCTTGATCTATTAATTATATAGCGGACAACATAGTGAAAGGAATCAATTTCATCCCAAGTGGATTGCTATGTCCCCTTCAACAAAGTTTATTATGGTCAGTTATGAAAATATATTAAATAATGAAAAAACAAAGAAAAAGAAGAGACGTGAAAAAATGTGCTCCAAGTTCATTTAACCAGTGACAGTGATTCCAAATAAGGCACAGGAAGATCGTGGACCCCTTTCTGCTGCTTAAAATGATAACGTAAGATGTCTTCCTGTCCGTCTGTAAAATTAATCATAAAAAGAAATATGACTATTTTTAAAAAACCTTATACTTCTTGTAACTGTACTCAATACATCGTAATTTAAAAATCACCTTACACGATTACACATTCTAATGTTCTCCTCTAATTTCCTAGATATTATAGTAGGAATGATGCAGACTGTTATGGATGCTCCACTTAGTCAGCGTGTAGATGTGTTGCTAGCTCCTCATCAAGGTTGTGTCCCCCTGGGAATATTGTCTCCAGTTCTATTATCCATTTAGATTCCCTCTTTCTAAGTGATAACTCCCTATTGCCCCCTCTCTTATTGGCCATTATGTGTTCTATTGCATAGAAACTTAGTAAAGAGTTATTTGATCCATGTTTTTCCTGGAAATGTCTCGCAATGGTATACTGAAAGTCTACATTTGTGATGGCCCTCAGGTGTTCCTGTACCCGTTTTTTCACCATACATGTTGTACTCCCTACATATCTTAACTTGCAGGGACACTCAAGGATGTAAATTGCATAGGTGGTACTGCAAGTTAAAAATTGGCCAATACTTTTGTTCTTATTAGTCCCTGGTACTGCAAATTCTATCACCATTTTGCTCGTTGTGCAGGCTCTACAGTGGCCACAAGGATAAAATCCTTTCAAATTATGAGTGGTCCCTGCCCTGTTCTCCGAGATGTCACTTCTCACCAACATATCGCGTAAGCTTTTGCCCCTGCGATATGTTATCGATGGTTTGTCTCCACCATCTTACCTATGACAGTATCAGTTTGTAATATTTTCCAATTTTTTCTCAAAATTTGTTGTACTTTCCCTGATTCGTTGTTATATGTGGTGATCAATCTGGTTACCATGGTTTTTTCATTGTCCTTCTTCTTATCCTCTAGAGTGGTACTTCTTGGTGTCTCAGCTACTTTTGTACTAGCTTTCGTTAGTACCCACTCAGGGTACCCTCTCTCCCTGAATCTCTCCACCATCCGAGTCTGTTCCAACTCGTAGAGTTCTTGTGTACTACAATTCCTTCTTGCCCTGAGTAACTCCCCATACGGAATGCTCCATTTGAGCACCTCTGGGTGAGCACTGAGGGCATGTAGGAGGCTTTTTCCGGCAGTCTCTTTCCTATGGAGACTAGTTGCTAATCCCCCATCCTCTACCATCACGGTGGTGTCCAGAAACTCCACACTTGTTTTACTCATTGTGGAGGTGAGTTGAATATTGTAGCTGTTGTTATTTAGTTTATCCATGAATTTCTTAGCTTCTTGCTCTGAGCCATTCCATACGATGAATAAATCATCGATGTACCTGAGCCAGACCCTGAGATAGGCAAAGTCCGCACTCAGGTTACAGTTGTCTTTCAGTTCCTCCTCCAACTTCCCGAGGAATAGGTTTGCAAAACTGGGTGAAAATGAGGAACCCATTGCGGTCCCCCGTACCTGTCTAAATAATTCCCCGTTAACCCCTTCGCTGCTCATGACGAGCTCAGCTCGTCATGCAGTACACTGCCTGTGTGCTCATGACGAGCTGAGCTCGTCATGAACAATGGGATTTCTAAAATATGAGCACAGAGGGGGAATTTCTATAGCATTGATGTGGTTAAACATGAAAATGTTTTGAGTGAGGCAGATCTTGATCATTTCCAGGATCATGTTGGTATGTTGAAGGAAACCTATGTCTCGTGTCTTTAGGTAGTGTAGGCAAGCACATATCCCTAGATCATGGTTGTTTATAGTGTACAATGCACTCACATCTGCTGTAATAAGAATGCAAACATCTGTCCAATTTATGGATTCTACTTTATTCAAAAAGTCTTTTGTATCCCTAATGTGTGACGGTAGGGAAGTAACATAGTCTTTTAAAAAATGGTCTATATACTTAGACATGTTTTCGTTCCCACTCCCAATTGAGGACACCTTAGGTCTACCTGGTGGGTTCATGGGGTCTTTGTGTATCTTGGGGAGAAGATAAAAGATAGCCAATTTAGGGTAATCTTTTTTAAGGAAGCAGAATTCGGGCCAAGTCAGGACACCTTCCTCCTACCATTCTGACAGTTTTTCCCATGTATTTGTAATACTCTGGTTTTATTCACGTGAATTACTCTTACAATAAAAATCGTTATTATTGAGATGGAATAAGGCCTCCTGAATGTATAGGCACCTCCCCCACAAGACAATATTGCCTCCTTTATCAGAAGGACTGATAATCACGTTTTTGTACTCTGCGAGTGAGATGATAAAGTCTCTCTCTCCTTTTGTAAGATTAAAGTTAGCTTTATCTCTAGTGTTTCTTTTGTGTTTATGTTGCCTTAGTTCTTTCACTACCACGTCATGAAAAGTATCTAGTGAGTCAGGTGGCATCACTGGACAAAAGGTGGATTGAGGTTTAAAATGTGTACATGCCGCCTGACTAGTGTCGGGGTCCTCTTGAGTACCTATTTCCACCGTTTCTGACATGTTAGGAGGGGTATCTCCTATCTCATCCATCACTTGAGGTAGCACTTCCTCCCCATGTAACTCACTGTGAGTTTCTTGTGTATCAACATACGTAGTGTCTATTTGTGTCCTATTCCTGTTATATAAAGAATGCCACTTTTTCAATTTTAATTTGCGAATAAATTTAAAAATATTTATTCTTGTGTTGGTAAAATTAAGCAGTTCTGTAGGACAAAAGGTTAGGCCCAAGCATAACGTTCTTTTCTCATTGTCTGTAAGAGTTCTTGAAGATAGGTTAATGATTGTTCTGTTAACCATTGCTGGATCCATTATCGCTTTCTCCTGTTGAAGCCTCCACGTTTGGTTGCCACTGGCTTGCTTTTTGTTTCGCCTCTGTCTAGACTTGAGCCGTCTGCGTTTAAACCGGCCCTGCCTCTTGTTCTGCCTCTGGCCCGGTGTTCTCCACGTGCCCTTCTCGGTGTTGTTTGTGCTGATTGGGCTTGGTCTTTGATTCTTCGTGACCTCAGCACCCGAAATTCGTCTAAAAAATTAGCCTGTTTCGTTATTATCTCCACACTTGAGGACTTGCTGGTTGTCGATACAGATGCTTCAGTTTCCGCATCACTCACTTCCTGTTGATTCTGTGTCCCCAGATCGTCTCTCTGGGGTGTTAATATTGGTGTATTCCCTTGATTGTACATGTAATCGTATTTGGGGCTATAAGTTAGAATTCTCCCACATTCATAATCCCCACAGTCTCTATGGAGTTCACACTGTTTGCGAAATTTAATGTCATCTTCAAATCTTTTGAGCCGTGCTTTCAAATCCTCTCTGAATCTATTGATTTCCTCCAGTTCCGTGGATTTTTTAAAATCATCCTCCATTTCTTTGATTTCCTTTATTATTTGCTCGCGGTCTTCCCAGGCATATTTTATTAGGATATTTAACATTGTTCTTGAGCTATTTGCCGAATTCGTGGCCCAATGATCCGTGCGATGGTGTTATATAGATTCGGAATCCCCTTGGGATCATGCCCTTGTCCACATAGTCCTGGAGGGATGTGGCTTCCCACCATGGAACATTCCTGTTTTCATATTTTTTCATATTCTCTCAGTTTAGCATGTAATGCATTTCCAACTGGTTTAGATGGTGCTGGTTTTGTACTTGTTCCCATCCCTGGGGCATGAGCAAACAACATCTGAGCCTCCTTTCGTCTGTCATCTTCGTTTTCCATTATATTCGTAATCGTGCAACAAGTCTATTCTTTTCTATTTATTTTCCATATTTTCAGTTGTATATAATTTTCTTGTACTGTTTCATTTTAAATACAATTTTCCTTGTTTTTCATATGTATGGCGGTTATAAATAGGACATCTGTAAATGGCATACACTTATCGCGACGTCCTATTCCAGTTCAAATGTTAGTTTTGTGCTGCTTTCCTTTACCTCCCCGCCCGTAATGGGCAGTTCCCGATGCCGTTCACTTTTTATTTTCAGAAATTGAGAGAAAAAACTTTGCAGTCATTAAGGGTCATATCTTGTAGGTAGTCCCCCACTTCCACATCAGTGTATCAGACCCTGTTCATAACAGCTTACACTTCTGCCCCCAGCATAGGAATCACCTTCAAACCCGCAGCCACTGCGTGTTGGGAAGAATCAATCGAGCTGAGACCACTCGAGCGATACCCCTTCACCCTCAGCGATATTGGGAATCGGGCTTACCTTGCTGGAGCGGCTCGTGTTCTCTCCGGTTTCTTTATTTTCCCGGCAGTTGTACTTCACCGTTGTTCGCTTACGCTTATATGTATATATATGTATAAAACATATTTGAACTTAACAGAAACACACATTCACTGGATGATGTCATCAGTGATGTAATTTGAGATGTCATCAAACAGCATTTCTCGGTTGTCTTGGGCCAATGCCTGTTGGTCTGTCTGTCTTAAAGACAGCCTGTTTTCTATGGTCTGAGACTGTCAAGTCTGGATTACCTATATTATAGCATCCATCTCTGTTAGCATGTGAGCCAGTAAGTGTTGCCTGGCTGTGCCCAAACCTGATTATATGTTGTGTGATTGCCTGGTCACTTGTATGAATGTTGTCTAACTGTAAGTGTGTTTAAATGTAAGTTGTGTATCTGTGTATGGGTACATGAATGCATGTTATCTGCACATGCATTCACACACCCCTACAACATAAAGCCCTAACAACAACAAATCTTTGCTAAGCTTTGACTTGATAAATGTGCTATATTTTTTGGGTTCTTCAAAGGGAGTCTAAGAACCCTGGCTACCTTTACAATACATAATATGCGGGAAAAACAGAGGCACATTTGTCCTAAATAATATTTGTGGCAAAAAAGTTCTGTATTGTTTAGCTAATCAACAACAAAAAGAAGGGCTCAGCACTGTGGTAGCAAAAGCCTCTGTATCTAATGGTGTTACAATGTAGAAGAAATCACATTTTGCAGTATTGAACACTATTGTGGAACACTGGTCCACCTAAGCTTAAAATGTAAATGGAATTGGTTTCTTTTTTGTTTTTTTGTATAGATTAGGTTCTCCAATGTAATTTAGTCCTTAACCGGAGAGGAGTGTAGCAGAAGAGAATAATAAGGGGCAGGGTGCTATGTGTTCTGTCACATTAAACTCATCATATTGCCCTGACCGTGCAAAAAAAGTTTGGAAGCTATTTGATCCTAAAGATTTGAAGGGACTCCACAGGAAGAGGGTCTGGTTTGCCCTGACTTTTAAATATATGATGGGTGGGATATACTTTTAGAAAGTTGGGCAAGTTATGTTGTGCAGTTGTGACACCAGTGGCAACCTCCTATGTGGTGTATACCTTCAGGAAAAGTAAAATTGAATTTCTCTAGAAAGAAACTAAAAATATTAATAGTTAGTGTACGCAAATGGTCATAATATGGATATTTATGGGCAGAGAGTGTGGTGAATACAAGCAAAATATATCTTGTTGATCAACATGTCTTATTTGGAGGTTTGTTGTTACAGTATTTTGGGCCCATTCCCAAGAGGGGCTGGGAATGGTAGAGTATAAACTTCAAAGCTGAATTTTAAAATGAAAAGGTTTATATTAATTTAAATGCGCAGTCTTCCTTTGATCCAGCCTCAGTTTGTAAGCCAGTTCATCTTCAATAGGGAACCTTACAGTATGTGGAGGGAAATCTTCTGAAGATGCACACACCTAATCATGTCACGAGATCTGGAAGACACATCCTACTGCACCGGATGTTAAGAATTTTTGTCTAGTATGTGAAAACCTCCAGAAAGGTTTACAGGGGATTTATGATGAGTTGTGTACATGATTACATTTCTTTGGGCCAAGGTCTTTCAGAAATGTATTTATATACATGGCATTAATGCGAGTGCTGTGGACACTGAGGATTGCGGATATTGTAGTTCATATGTAAGGCTACCAACAGCACAACTAAAGATATGGCACATGTGGAGGAAAAACTGAGTTATGTGAGGCAGGCTTCAAACTGGTGGGGAATCAAATGAGTTAGCTTATGAGAAGCGTATGGAAACAGGAAGTAAGTCAAATGTTGTAATGTTCTGAGATAAAATTCAGATCATTGTTCAATGTGTTCAGTTTTAAAATAAGTGTTGCCTCTTTATTAAATAGCATGGGTTCATTATACCCTCTTCTTGATCCTTTCTATGTAACATTCACAATAGTCCATCTAAGTTTTCAATGTCGTTTTGCTGGATAAATAATTTTACCATGGCAGTAGTTGACCCTTTGCAACAACTTCTTTATTTGTGTTGTCCAATTCTTTTCCACATTTTATCGTTGGTTTTGTCCACACATATTTTGTTAGATGAGCGATTACATAGATCTCTTTGAATTACAATTAGAAGATCCTTGATGAGTTATGTTGCTTTTGTTATAAAATTCCTGTTATTGTCTGATTGCAATCAGAATAGGTAACACAGTGGTGATACTCTGTACTGGTTGCAGATTTCATATTTATCTGTGATTTCTCTGCCTTGTAGTTCCAGGTTCAGTGTAAGCCCTTTCAAAATATTTCTTTAAGCTGCAATTCTTTTTGATAGAAAACAATGGACATTACAGTTTACATTTCAGATTTTGATAGAATAGGTACTTTCTCAGTGATAATCGTATTAAAGCAATTAGTATTTGGCCACAAAGTGGTTACTCGTGTTATTGGTTGTTTTCCCTTGGTGTTTGCTGGTTTTTTTTTGAAGGAATTATTTGACACATTTATTGGGTATCCTCTCTCATTGAACTTGCTCATCAGTTCCCCAGAATACTTAAAATAATCTTGTTTACGGGTACAATTTCCTCTAATACTTAAGACGTTTCCACACAGTTATCAAGCAGACCTAGAAACTGTGATCAGAATATCCAAGAGACTTCTTGGGTGGAAGTTGTCATATCTTTCTACTGAATTTCTATCTTTTGCTTTTGTGTAATGAGAAGTTATTGTGAGAAACCAGGACCTGTTTGCAGTGTCCCTTCAATTTTGCCCCCATTTTGACTACTATATACTGGTTTGCTGAGTCTCATTGTGCCCTGGGCTCTGCTAACCAGACCCAGGGTATTTACTCTGATTACAATTAGATGGCAATTAGGTATATGTTCAATTGATACTGACAACATACCTGCAAGTATCTAGTATCTGGTAGGGCATGTCGATGTAAAAGCCCAGTAGATTTAATGTACTGTGGTTCATGTTGTCATTTAAACTTAAATTATATGTACATTTGACTTTGGAATTAAAGGTACTTCCAAATTCTTACATTACCCTATGTTTTACATATGTCACCTCTAAGGTCTCCCCTGGGTGTCCCAATTGTAGGGTGCCTTGTAACTATAAGCAGGGACATTATATAATTTTTTTATATACCCTGGTGAGACAAAAAACGCTAATTTTGGTTTTCCCCATTTGTAGCACAATGGCTCTATAAGCTCACATGGGAATTCTTCATTCAAGTGTAGCTATTGAAAGAAAGGAGCAAAAAATATACTTGAAAGTATGAAAATGATAGAATAAATCCACCAACTTTCCACTGCTAGTTTCATTATAACTATCACAGAAAATAATCTGTAGAACATTTTTTTGTAATCCAAAATCCAGCCTTCGAGCAACCCTGCTCTTATTGGTCAGCCTCTGCCAGGCTGAGCCAAGCTGTCTTAATGAGGTGTGAAGTGGCCTGACTAGAGAGAACTGTAAGCTGCAGAATGCACAATGGTAGTGCAGTAGCCAAACTGGTCTTCAAAGTGGGAATGAAAGTTTAGGGCAGCACAGGCTCACCCCCATGTCCTGCACCCCCAGCCAGAAAAGAGTCCCATCACTTAGATTAGCAGAGAGGCTGGATAGGTAGTGTTAAGGAAACTAAGCCATACCAATGGGCTAGCTTAGACAGATCATAACCTCCAGGAGCGAGTTTTTCCATTTTTCATTTTCAAAGAATAATGCTTTCAGAGTCAAGAATATGCCACATCTTGGTGGAAGTGGTCATATTTGAGGGTGGCACCCTGCACCCCTTTGTACAGGGAGCCCCCTTCTTGCCACCCAGGAACACTGAATACAAAAGGAAGAGCTGCCTAGCAACACAGATCCCTGCCTGGAATAATCAAAAGAAGAAAGACTGCTCTGCTGAACCCCTTGTTTGCACCAAGAGGAAAGCACTTATAAAGACTGCATCTGGTGCACACCTTGCAAGGACTTTGCCTGGCTTAAAAAGGATTAAGGAAACTACTACATGAAAGCAACAGATACACAATAGCTACAAGAGATCCCTGCCTGAAACTACAAAGAGGGGAAGAAATGCCCTGCTGCAACTCTTACCTGTACCCCAAAGAATATCATTCTGAAGGACTGCACCTGATGCATATTTGAAACTACACCCATTGATGACTTTGCTTTGCTTCAAGAAGTGAAGGAGTGGACTCCCTGAAAGCAACAGGTTTAACAAGCTCAACTTACACCATCTCCACCAAGATGATCCAACCTGGAAGGCATCCTGGGGACTTTTAAGGAGCTTGCCAGGTGCATCCTGGGAAATGTAGTCCCAACATCCCAAGCAACATCTCAGAGCTTCCAGACCTTTAGATTTGTGTTGTGGAAACTTTGGAATCCCAAAAAGAACTCCAGGACAAAATTCCAGATGTTTGGAGCAACGTTTGCAAAAAGCTTCATACTTTGACCAATCCCAGACCCCAAGAGGCAAACCAGACCATCTGAAACCTTGGATGTTGCTGTGGACCACTTTTCTGCATCAAACAAACACTTCTGAAAGTTAGTGTAAAGCTGTTACATTATGGTTGGACTGAACTCTGGCCTTTGTCCTGGTCCAGCACAACCTTTTTAAACCTTTTTAACGCTATATGCTTCAAAGCTCTAGTTTTACTTTTAATCGTTAAAAATTCATAACTATGGTTCCCTAAATGGGATCCTTGTTGATTCAGTGTCAGTTTAAATATACAAATATGTCCTCTGTTTATAAATTGTTGTTGGATTATTGTGTGTTGTGTCTTACTTATTTAATGTATTGGTGTTTTTAATTGCTTTATACACCTGTCTACTACGTTAAGCCTGGCTGCTCATTGCCAGCTACCAAGTGTTGAGCAAGGGAATAATTTATTGAGACCTTGACTGGACGTTTAATTATGATTGGGGCCTCTTACTAGTGGTAGGTACCTCGTTAACCCTACTCATAAACCACCTTCCAACAGTTATCAAAACATTTTGATGTGCCTTCACCCAGATGCCCAAAACATTTAGCCAGTGTGAGTTATGTGCCATTATAACCCTGATGTCTGGAGGCCTGTCATTGAGCCAACAGAAGAAGTGATTTATTTGTTTACCACATCTGGTCCTAATGCAGAAGAGGCATCATCAATATATCTTAGCCAAGCAGATACATTATATGAGTATGAGCTGTTGTAATAGATCATTTTATATTCAAACTCTGCCATGTAAAGAATGACTACTTCTCAGGTGAAGCCAGATCAAATTACAGTCGCTTTGGTTTGTGAGAAAAAATCCCCAATCACTAGGAAACAGTTTTTTAGAACCAGTTTAGCTAGTGGTATAATGCACTCAACACTCTTTGGAGTCTCTCACTTTTGCCCAAATATACCTGTCTCACCACAAGTGCTTCATTTTGGGGTATATTTGCGTATAGGGACACTATGTCTAGAGTGTTCAGAATTTGTGTTGAAGGATCAATGAGATTGGCTTTCTACCTTTTTGAAAATGGTTGTGATGTTTCAGACAAATGATCTTAGTGTTTTGCTGAATGGCTTCAAGACTACATAATATTTACTGAAAACACCCAGCCATTTCCCTATTTAGATTTTTGTTGATCAAGAATGCATACACATATTTTGAAATGGTTTCAAGAATGGATTCAAAACCAGAGACAATAGGTACTGCTTTAGGCTGTTCAGCATCCTAATATATTTTTGTTAAGAGGTTGAATACTGATACCCTGGGATTATTGTTTTTGAAAAATTTAATTCCTTTCACACCTACCGAGCTTCAATCAAGAGCCTCAAAAAGAAGTGCTCCCATCTCCTTTTAACATTGGTGGGATTAGTTGATGTTCAATTTATGGCAATGCTTATGATTCTTTACTTGTTTTAATCCTTCATAGAGTTAAGCTTTGCTAAGTAATAGCACCTTCTTCGCCAATGGATTCAATCACTATAATTTTTGCATTCTCGCCTTAAATTGAGCTCTAGAGGGGTTCAGCAGGAATAATTTTGATATTTTTTCCAGTTGCTTAAATATAAAACAAAACATAAGATTGGATAGGACCAGCTTTTCAAAGGATTATAACTTCCTCTTGCATCTTTGTTATAGGGGGAACAACGTTGTAGTTCTTATGAAAGCCTGATGCTTTCACCATGATTTTCAATGTTCTTGTTGTGTAAGAATACCTGGAGGCAGGTTCTCTGAAACAGTTAATTGTACACTGCTAAGTTAAATGAAGTCAATGAATTTAGCTGGTACAAATAAGAGACCCGTTTACAGGATCTATACCTGTTGTTTTGATTTGTGAAAGGTTAAGAATTGGGAGTTTTATGTTCACCTGTATGTCTGATTCTGAGTTTTCATTCCCAAAGGCTCATTGTTTTGTTTAGTGGGACCTTCCCTCTTCCCTGGGAAGGGGCTTGGGAATCTGGAAATCTGTTATAGTAAGCATTTGAAAGTTCTTCACCTGAGTCCTGTTCAGTGCTGGATTGAGGTCAAAACTATATTTTTTCCTTTATTTGCCACACTCTCTGCCCTACGTGTAACCACATCATGACCATTTGTATACACTAAGAACGAATAATTTACATTCCTTCTAGGAGAACGCAAATTCTGTTTCCTTGTAGGTATGCACCACACTGTGCATTGTCTCACTTGTCCCAAGTGAACACTATTACTTAACTTCCTTCTAAAATATATAACCCTAGTCTATTATTTAAAACCAGATCATCTTCCTGATGAGTCTCTACAAATATTTATGGATGAAATGCTTCAAAACCATTTTTGCAGGGTCCGAGCAACATCTGATGTGCCCCTTGGAGCCTAACACCAAACAGGAAGAACTTATTTACCTGTCCCTGAGATTTCCTTTCCAATACACTACGCTCCCATGAAGAACTAAAGTTCATTGGAACACTTAACCTGTTCCAACTCCATTGTTAAATTTAGGTGAACCGGTTTTGATACTGCAAAGAAGGATTTTTTCTATACATATTTCTTTGAACACTAACAAACTACTCATCATTGATGATTATTCACTTTATTGTCTGATTAAGTTTTCTGCTTTGGTTTAAATTGTGCATTCATAGCTAATGTACAAGATTAGCTATTCAGATCATTGAGAATGTCCGGATTAATTAGGATTCAGCTATGGTGCTTCTTCTTTATTGATTATACTTTTATTGGGTTCCACCCCCTCCCCCTTCTTATTTAAATTTAAAAGAATACATAGGTAAGACTTTGTGGGAAGAAGGAAGTGGTCCCCATGACTACTGCCTGCTGCCCCAAGTTCGCTATCACAATCATGTGACTAACTCAACTCGTGTGTCAGTAACTCATCAATAGTTTGCAAAAGCAATTGCGGTGACATATAGCTTTCAGATTTGCAAATAGAGATGCCCCTACCATGTCCCCTCCTATGTGCTTTTTGCAAGGATTGCAAAAATTATTTTATGAGTTGGATAAACCTTTTCTAATGTAATAAAGGGCTTTAATTTATTAAAATATGATTTTACCAGTGGCATGGTTTGGAAAAGCAGAAAGATTTAATGTACCATACCTTATTGTCTATTGTTGACATAGTTATACAATTCCAAATGCAATAGCATAGTACTTCATGCAAATGTTAAACATTTTAACATTTTAAAAGAAAGAGAGATAGGCTTTTGCAGCACTTCGCACAATATTCTTTATCATCTTGAAGAAACCCTGCTTGATTTTATAGGACACATTCAATTTGTCATGAAAAACTACTTCAAACTCTTACTCATTGGTCCTACAAAACAGTGCGGTCTAGGTTTGCTCAAGACTCTGGCAGAGGCGCACCCGCTGATGCTTACTTCATGGACCACAATGCTTTGGGGCAACACGCTGGTAGGACAAGCAGTGTGCGACCAATTGGACTTTCTTTTATATTCAAGCTCCCTTGAGCTGGTGGGGCTGACGAGCCCGGGTTACGCACCTGCGTGCCACGAGCGGTACCGGACCTGAGAATATTTTTTGGCAGCCTACGCAGCACCCCTACATATATGCCTATTCCCTGATGACGAGAGGTAACAACCTCGAAACACGTGTCCAGGGATGGCCAACCCGACAGTGATTTTTGCTCAAGACTCTGGAAGAGGCGCACCCGCTGGTGCTTACTTCATGGACCACAATGCTTTGGGGCAACACGCTGGTAGGACAAGCAGTGTGCGACCAATTGTACTTTCTTTTATATTCAAGCTCCCTTGAGCTGGTGAGGCTGACGAGCCCGGGTTACGCACCTGCGTGCCACGAGCGGTACCGGACCTGAGAATATTTTTTGGCAGCCTACGCAGCACCCCTACTTATATGCCTATTCCCTGCTGACGAGAGGTAACAACCTCAAAACACGTGTCCAGTGATGGCCAACGCGACAGTGATTTTTTGCGCAAGACTCTGGCAGAGGCGCACCCGCTGATGCTTACTTCATGGACCACAATGCTTTGGGGCAACACCCTGGTAGGACAAGCAGTGTGCGACCAATTGGACTTTCTTTTATATTCAAGCTCCCTTGAGCTGGTGGGGCTGACGAGCCCGGGTTACGCACCTGCGTGCCACGAGCGGTACCGGACCTGAGAATATTTTTGGCAGCCTACGCAGCACCCCTACATATATGCCTATTCCCTGCTGATGAGAGGTAACAACCTTGAAACACGTGTCCGGGGATGGCCAACGCAACAGTGATTTTTGCTCAAGACTCTGGCAGAGGCGCACCCGCTGATGCTTACTTCATGGACCACACTGCTTTGGGGCAACACGCTGGTAGGACAAGCAGTGTGCGACCAATTGGACTTTCTTTTATATTCAAGCTCCCTTGAGCTGGTGGGGCTGACGAGCCCGGGTTACGCACCTGCGTGCCACGAGCGGTACCGGACCTGAGAATATTTTTTGCCAGCCTATGCAGTACCCCTACACATATGCCTATTCCCTGCTGACGAGAGGTAACAACCTCGAAACACGTGTCCAGGGATGGCCAACCCGACAGTGATTTTTGCTCAAGACTCTGGAAGAAGCGCACCCGCTGATGCTTACTTCATGGACCACAATGCTTTGGGGCAACACGCTGGTAGGACAAGCAGTGTGCGACCAATTGTACTTTCTTTTATATTCAAGCTCCCTTGAGCTGGTGGGGCTGATGAGCCCGGGTTACGCACCTGCGTGCCACGAGCGGTACCGGACCTGAGAATATTTTTTGGCAGCCTACGCAGCACCCCTACATATATGCCTATTCCCTGCTGACGAGAGGTAACAACCTCGAAACACGTGTCCAGGGATGGCCAATGCAACAGTGATTTTTGGTTAAGACTCTGGCAGAGGCGCACCCGCTGATGCTTACTTCATGGACCACAATGCTTTGGGGCAACACGCTGGTAGGACAAGCAGTGTGCGACCAATTGGACTTTCTTTTATATTCAAGCTCCCTTGAGCTGGTGGGACTGACGAGCCCGGGTTACGCACCTGCGTGCCACGAGCGGTACCGGACCTGAGAATATTTTTTGGCAGCCTACGCAGCACCCCTACATATATGCCTATTCCCTGCTGACGAGAGGTAACAACCTCGAAACACGTGTCCAGGGATGGCCAACGCGGCAGTGATTTTTGCTCAAGACTCTGGCAGAGGGGCACCCGCTGATGCTTACTTCATGGACCACAATGATTTGGGGCAACACGCTGGTAGGACAAGCAGTGTGCGACCAATTGGACTTTCTTTTATATTCAAGCTCCCTTGAGCTGGTGGGGCTGACGAGCCCGCGATACGCACCTGCGTGCCACGAGCGGTACCGGACCTGAGAATATTTTTTGGCAGCCTACGCAGTACCCCAACATATATGCCTACTCCCTGCTGACGAGAGGTAACAACCTCAAAACACGTGTCCAGGGATGGCCAACGCGACAGTGATTTTTGCTCAAGACTCTGGCAGAGGCGCACCCGCTGATGCTTCCTTCATGGACCACAATGCTTTGGGGCAACACGCTGGTAGGACAAGCAGTGTGCGACCAATTGGACTTTCTTTTATATTCAAGCTCCATTGAGCTGGTGGGGCTGACGAGCCCGGGTTACGCACCTGCGTGCCACGAGCGGTACCGGACCTGAGAATATTTTTTGGCAGCCTACGCAGCACCCCTACATATATGCCTATTCCCTGCTGACGAGAGGTAACAACCTTGAAACACGTGTTCAGTGATGGCCAACGCGACAGTGATTTTTGCTCAAGACTTTGGCAGAGGCGCACCCGCTGATGCTTACTTCATGGACCACAATGCTTTGGGGCAACACGCTGGTAGGATAAGCAGTGTGCGACCAATTGGACTTTCTTTTATATTCAAGCTCCCTTGAGCTGGTGGGGATGACGAGCCCGGGTTACGCACCTGCGTGCCATGAGCGGTACAGGACCTGAGAATATATTTGGGCAGCCAACGCAGCACCCCTACATATATGCCTATTCCCTGCTGACGAGAGGTAACAACCTCGAAACACGTGTCCAGGGATGGCCAACGCGACAGTGATTTTTGCTCACGACTCTGGCAGAGGCGCACCCGCTGATGCTTACTTCATGGACCACAATGCTTTGGGGCAACACGCTGGTAGGACAAGCAGTGTGCGACCAATTGGACTTTCTTTTATATTCAAGCTCTCTTGAGCTGGTGGGGCTGACGAGCCCGGGTTACACACCTGCGTGCCACGAGCGGTACCGGACCTGAGAATATTTTTTGCCAGCCTACGCAGCACCCCTACATGTATGCCTATTCCCTGCTGACGAGAGGAAACAACTTTGAAACACGTGTCCTGGGATGGCCAACGCGACAGTGATTTTTGCTCAAGACTCTGGCAGAGGCGCACCCGCTGATGCTTACTTCATGGACCACAATGCTTTGGGGCACAGGCTGGTAGAACAAGCAGTGTGCGACCAATTGGACTTTCTTTTATATTCAAGCTCCCTTGAGCTGGATGGGCTGACGAGCCCGGGTTACGCACCTGCGTGCCACAAGCGGTATCGGACCTGAGAATATTTTTTGGCAGCCTATGCAGCACCCCTACATATATGCCTATTCCCTGCTGATGAGAGGTAACAACCTCGAAACACGTGTCCAGGGATGGCCAACGCGACAGTGATTTTTGCTCAAGACTCTGGCAGAGGCTCACCCGCTGATGCTTACTTCATGGACCACAATGCTTTGGGGCAACACGCTGGTAGGACAAGCAGTGTGCGACCAATTGGACTTTCTTAAATGCAAAAGTCTCCAGATAAATCCAAAAGCACCAAAGGATCCTAATCTGGTTGTCCTACTCAGCTTTAGTGTCCCTTCATAGCATCATTTTAGACCCAAGATGACCTGAAAATATTGTGTACTTTTCTCCCCCATATCTTGTGGAGTAACAGAATATTAGAGGTTATGTGGAAAACTTGCAGGGTTATCCCCGGACATTTTGCCTTCCTCCTGATATTTTTGAAGAATTTATTTTTGTTGGCTTTAGAACTCTGTGCACTTTACCACTGTTAATCAGTGCCAAAGTGCTTATAAGTCACTAGTAAAATGCATAACATGTGCCCAGGGTCTGTGTTAGAAATGGGGTTGCCAATTCTATGGGGGGTAGCATGGAGCAGAGCGGGCAGGCCAAACTCCTGAGGACATGTGTGAAGCATCCACGCAGTACCCACAGACGACACACCAAGCACACCACAAAAGAGACACGACACAGCTTCTGGTTGGAAAAAGAATAACTTTTGTATTAGGTCCAGCCTGCAAAGGTAAAGCACAGTAAAGCCCCGTAATCACAATAGGGCGCCAACGGGCGCCAGAGCAATGGATTCCAGGGGGATTATTTACAAGGAAAATGGGAAAAGTAAGAAAAAGGTAAGTAAGTCCATTAGTGTCCGGGCGGAAATAAAAAGAATGTTATCAATTGACATGTAACACAAGGTCAGTATTGCAGGGCAAACATAGGCATTAATCCTTGGCATCACTTTAGTAGAAGGCTGTAGGAGTAAAATAAAACATTAGGCCTGAAGACCCCTCATGCATAGCATCTGCATAAAGTCAACCAATAGGCGTATATCCTTAACATCAGGCCTAAAACATCAGTAGTAACATCAGGCAGGAACACGCGCCATAAGGACTACCTGGCCGTAACTTTCTCCACATATACAGGAGGCTCTCCCGCACATTAGGCATACCAAGGCAACAGGGAACCACTAGGCATCAAAACATTATGCAGGACCGTAGCGGGGAAACATTAGGCACACTAGTACAGGTGCAACATTACCCTGAGCCTAGCCCAATAGGTGGGCTCCCATCAGGCCTTTAACATTAGGTGCACATACACATCAGCATGTGGCATCGCCATTGGTCCTAAGCAGGTTCAGATGGGCAACTTCACATAGGGCCCTTCAAGAAAAAACATTTCCTATTTTCCATTAAGAACCGTTCATAAACTACTTCCAGCATAAACTATCTCGGGTGAACGGGGGTGGTCCTCTAAAGCCACTCACTAGAGGCCCCACTTGAGCTCCAGGGTCCCGATCAGCATGCCAGACTCAGGGGCCGGCTAAAAGAACAATCTCTAAACAAAGGGAGAACTGAGGCAGTGCCATTTACCATGCAGAGAGTCTGGCGTCCCTTTCCTGGGCCCTCCTCACTCCTGGCCCTCACTGGGTTAACCGAGCCAACGGGACCCAACTACGGTCTCCTGAAGGGGGGTGGCGGCTGCAGGGTTGCCTTGCCTATCTCATTCCCACTCCCCCAGGGTGTTACCTCAGTCCTTGGCTTCCGTCGCCGTCAGTCCTTTGATTTCCAGCGAGAGCCTGCGCAGGCTATGCGGGCTCTCAGCAGTTCCTCTCCGCCACCCCTGGGCCTCCACAGACCTTTGAGCCGGCCAGGAAGGGCAGTGGGCTCCCGCGTCAACTTCTGGACGGGCCGAGATCCACCAGCTCTTTTCCCGGCCTTGGAGCCAACTGGGGCACGGCTCTACGGGGGCACGCCAATCCTAGCGTGGGACTCCTGGGGCGTGGCAGCCTCCGCCAATGGCTGCGCGGCTTAAAGGGGGGCGCGGTCGATGCCACGGACGGTGCCCCAGTCACATGACGGGGTCCGCGCCATTTTAAAGGCCCAGCGCGGCCTTCTGTAATCCCGCGGCGGCCCTCCCCAGGCTTCGGGGGCCGCAGTGGTGATTTCTCAGCGGGGCCTCTCACTCTCTCTCCGCGCTGCGAAGTCCGCACCGCACCCCTGCCGCCTCCCTGGCGCACAGCGCTCCTGGTCCCCAGTGCTCGCTCTCCTCGGCGCCCGGGCTGCAGCGGTGATTACAGTGAGTTTCCTCCTTGTGGCAATGATGGGTAGGCCCCCTCCACTTTAATGTCAAAACCACGGGGTAGGCTCCCGCTGGTTTCCACATAGTCAATGAAAGGGCGGCAATACGAGGGGTAGGCTCCCATTGTATTTCAATTTGCACCGGGGGCAGAATCTGGCGCTGTAGCGCTTAGGAGCACAAAAGTAGCCTCTTCCAGCTGCACAGCGCTTAGAAGGCACAGCTCTGAGTGCAGGTGGGCATGGTTCCTCTACAACAGCTCTGGGGGCTCAGCAGTATAGCGCTTAGCAGGCAGCACTCACGAGGCACATCAGTTTTCAGTGGTACAGCGCTTCTCATGCACAGCAGGGCAAACTTGGACATGGCACTCTGGGGACACGAGGCAGCCTCCTGCAGGCCAGCGCTTCCAGACACACAGCGCAAGTGGGGCGAACAGTCCCAGCCACAAGCCACAAGGGTCCCAGGGTAACTCTTCTCACCTCCTGGGGGGTACAGTCCACAGCGCTCCTTCCTTTTCAGGTGCTTCTGGGTGCAGCGCTTGCGTGGGTCAGGGTCCCTGCACTTTAGGGACCTAGGGGGGCCCTACTTCTCCAAGGACCTGGGGGACAGAGCAGTAGGCACTACTGGGCCAGGTCAACAGTCAGTGGGGGCTTCATCAAAATAGGGTGGTAGGCTGAGAACATCCTCCACTGCAGCGTGGCCCTCCTCCTGAACAGCAGCCTGAACTCCTGCAGTGGGGCTTCCACTAGTCCTGGGGACAGGGGAGGGGTGAGGGATGGGTGCAGGGTCCAGCACACAGGCCCAACTGGCGGTATCCCCTGACAGCAGCTGCCCTCACGTTGCAGTGGAGGATGCAAGCAGCTTCTGGAATTCTCTGCGGAGCTGGTTTAAACTGGCTCAGGGGGAGGAGTAGAGCATCCTGGGTACCAGGCTTTCCCTCCAAAGGCTGGGGTGGCTGGGTACCTAACGACTAGACCGTTAACCTACCACAGTCAGGTGGCACAACACATAGCCTTGGCAGCCATTTCAGATACAGCATTTCATTGGGGTGCATGTTTACGATGGGGGTTAAATCAGTGCACACACTATTGCATGACATTACACACTAAGCAGGGCATCTCATACCTCACATGGCCTATACACTAATCTTTACCATGGGGAGACATCCTAAATTAGGGGGGTGAAAAGCGAAAAATTTCGGGGGGAAAAGAGCCAAGTCCAACAGTCTGCGAGTTAAATACTACTAGTGGGCCTGCATCACTGCTTGTGCTACCCACTTAAGTAGCAGTCTAATCTTGTCTCAGTCCTGCCATTGCAGAGCATGTTTACAAAGTTTAAACTGCCGTTTTGTAAATGCATACAAGTCACCGATAGGGTAGGGTGCAATGTATTTAAAATCAGGACATGTACATTTAGGTTTTACAAGTCCTGGTAGTCTAAAAAACTCTTACATTTGTTTTTCGCTACTGCAAGGCCAGTACCTCCTGTAGGATAGCATTGGGATTACCGAATTACATTTTATAAGTGTAATTCCAAAATGGGACGATATAAATGATTCAAGTTTGGTGTCTCTGGAATCCAAATTTAAAATCCTAACTTATAGTCAAGTCAGATTTTTAATTTCAATTCTGAAAATGCCACGGTTAGAAAGTTGTCATATTCTTGGCTTACCCATTTGATGTCTGCAGTCTGTCTCTGGAGACTTGACTCGGTGTATTTGGCAGTTGGGATTTCTATTCCTTCTAGACAGCCACACACAATGGGAGCTTAGGTGTGACTGAGTGGGCTATCACTGATAGGATGGGAGGGCAGAGCTGTTCTCATCCTTACTTAAACCTGAATAGGCTGTGTGCTGTCCCTAGACAAAGGGCTGCATACACCCTGTATTTAGTCTGGAGTCAGGGCTGTCAGGGCAGGGCATCTGTACACTTTAAAGTCATGACCCTAAAAGCTTCTCCCCACTTCAAAGGCAGAACTGTATATAAAAGTAGACCCTCAGACATCACCACCTCCGCACACTTCTGGACCTGTGGATAATTGCCAGGAAGAAGTACTGCTATGTTGCTGAAAGAACTGCAACCCTTCTGGACTGCTACTCCACTGGACTCCTGCTTTGCTGTGCTGACCTGCTGCCCTCTTGTCTGGGTGAGAAGGACTAGACCTGCATCACTTAAACCCAAAGTGACTCCAGTGCTGCTGTGCAATGGATGTAACCATTACTTCCTGGCACTAAACCATGGGGAAGTGCTGGCGCTCCCTCCGTGAGCCACCTATTTTCACCCCCATTTTCTTCCAGCGCATCCAGGAAGAAGACGTTATTTTGGTAAGTCCTTCTCTCAGGTGGGAGGGAGTATGTAAAAATACAGATGCAGCAGGAAAGGACTTTCCCCTGCTTCTGTATAGAGTGAATTCCTGCTCCACGATCACCGTGGGGCTGCGATTGTGGTGTATGAATCCACCCACCAGACTACCAGGCTTTGTTCATGGGCAATTTTGAGGGGAGCAACTCTTAGGCAAGGGTCGCTCCCCAGGGAACATATTTGGTCCCTGTTTCTATCCCCCCTGGGGGCTGATTCAACCCTTTTTTAGGCCATGTAGCACCTGGGGGTCGAAACACAATAGAAACTTGGGATATTTTCTATTCACATGCATACAAAGAGTGACCCCTTGGGAAAGGGTCGGTCCCCTTGGAGGACAATTTTATCTTAGGAATTCTGCCCCCCACCCACAAAGGACAGATCAGAAATTTTTAGGCAGATCTGCCATCTGATGTGAGCAGAAGCCCCCTAGACACCAGTGATATCATGTTGTATCCGTAGAACAGTATCCTCTTTGGCAAGGGTCACAACCCTTTATTGGGGAAATGGTTTGGTCATTTTCTGCCCCCCCAGGCAGATTAAACATATTTTTAGGACCATCTGCCCCCATGGTTGGCAGAATGCCACTAGACCACCACTATTTATTTGTATATGGTGCTAAATGCTTTGGGGAACAGCACCTTGGGCAACGGTCGCTCCCCTTTTGGGGATGAATATTTGGGCTGTTTCTGTCCACCTTGGGGCAAATTGGCCATACATTTTTAGGCCCATCTAGAGGCAACTAGACCTCTAGGGATTTTCTCATGTATGGCGCATAATGTTTCAGGGAGCGGCCCCTTGGCAAGGGTCGCTCAGCTTTTGGGGGTGAATGTTTTAGCCATTTGGGGCCCCTCTGTGGGGGTAAATCAGCCATATATTTGTAGGCCCATCTGCCCACAAGGGGAGGGGGGGCAGAAGCCACTAGACACAGAGGAAAGTTTGTGTGGAACTGGAGTTTTGCTGATGATCTGCGTGATGTGGCGTTTGGCTGACTGTGTGTGGACTGACGCTTGGCTAGCATGGGAAGACTTCATAGTGTTTCATAATGTTAACTATTTTATTTCTTGTCATCATTTGCATTTGTCATCATGATGTTTTTTTCTCCTTTTTATTCTAGTGCAAAGCTTTTGTTTAGCTTTGAGTTTCATGCTTGTGGTTTCATCACTGGTTGATCTGCAGTTTGCATAGTAGCATCTGCTTGGTAAGAACATTTTTTTTGTACTGTGTACTCCAAATGAGTATCATTGCCCTGCATAAATGTGTTTTTTGTAAATGGTGTAATAGCTGAATATTTAGCTTCTGTTTTATTGTGTGTGAAATTCTCCTTGCATTGGTGCACAATGTTCATGGTGTTGTCTTGTGTGTAATTTTCTTTTGTTTTTCCTCTCCAGTGGGATATTGTTGGTGCTTGATGTGTCTGTGCAGATTAGATGCTGGTGAATCTAGCTGTCTCTGGCAAGTGAGTGGTATTTACATTGTATAGGCCTTTGTGTGCTTTAATTGGATTCACTTTACCTTGACATTGCTATTTTCCGGTATTTTTACTTTTTTTGATCACGTCACACTTTGTTTATTACTTATTTCACACAGTGTTGGGTATTGTTGACTTGTTTGTCAAGTTACTTGCTCTAGTAAGGATTGTTACTAGCCACATGATGACCGCTCAGCAGGTTGTTGGTATGCGTTTCGAGTCTTCCTCTGACCATGATTATGAGACTGACTCTGCATCTGAGACAGAGGAAGAAGGCAAGGATTTTGGCAGTACATTTTCTGTCCGAGAGGAATCATCTGATGATGAAGCCACTCTCATTGTGGATGAAATGCCGCTTTTAGAGGAAGACACTGATGTGCCAATAGTGCAACAAGAGGCATTTGGATTGTAGCCTGGGGCTCAAAGTCTTCCCATTGAAATTGCTGGACATTGGGTTGCCCCAAAGATGATGCAGTCGGTGTTTCCTGCCTTTAATCGTGTTGCAGGGTGTGTAGTGAATGCAGAAAACATTTTGCCTATTTTTTCAGTTGTTTATGGACATTGTATTTTTGGATGAGATTGTTGAGCAGACGAATTTGTATGCTGAACAGTAAAAGACTCATCTTTTTTAATATGATATAAGACTCGTCTTTTTTAACTCCAAGTTCCTCCTTATGTTGTACCGCTCTTTGTCCTCAGCGCAGAGATACCCCATTCGGGGCGATTCAGGCGCTTTATAAATGTATAACTGGTGTACTTCCACAAATCTGGGTGAGTTTAAGAAGTTCTTGGGTATAACTTTTTTGATGGGCTTGATAAGGAGCTCTAATTTCTATTTTGTTTAATGTACATTTTTAGTGTGACTCTGCATTTGAAAGCGACACAAGTGAGGTATTGTTTTTACCTGGAGACCAAGGGGAACGCTGGATGGTAGGAAATATGTGCCGGCACGGTGATGTCAGACAGAAATGTTAGGAAACATGATTTGTTTAGCAAAATTTGAGGATTTCAGGGGATTTTGGCCAGGAACATTTTGGGGGGATCCATGCATACCACACAACCTTGGACTCCCTTTGGGGTCTTGATTTAAAAAATGTCTGGATTTAGTAGGTCTCCCTAAAGGGCAGCCAAGCCAGGAACCAAAAATGCATGTGACTCCCTCGCAAAACAAGGGGGCTTATTTATTAGCCCTTCACGCCACTGGTGTGTCACCTTTTGTGACTTTCCGGTGGCGCAGGAGCCTGCTCCATATTTATGAGCCAGCACTAAGGAAGTTTTTTGGCTTAATGCTGCCTGGTAAATATTGTTCTCTTTCATGCAGTTTTCTGCGTTTAAGGGGTGTGTAATAGGGTCATTCCCAGCATCATCCGTGGCTTTTTGACACTGCCCTAGATTTACGAGAAATCATAACACTGATGTAGAGGTAAAAACATATGTCTCCCCAGGGGCTTGTGATTGTTTTTGTGCAGGAAGGGAAAGCTTCCTGCACAAAAATAATCATCCCCACAATGCAGGAACCCTTGCACCATGGTGAAAAGGTGCCTGCGTTGTCGCACAACAGTCCATTGTGCGCCTGCGCCGGGGGAAAGGACAGGAATGCGCTGTATCTGGAAGACACGGGAAAAAACAACACAGGGTTCTGGCTGTTTCCAGTAAGGCTAAGCCAAAACTACTACAAAACAAAACAAAGGCCAGTACTGGATACCCTTTACCAGGTATTATTGTGGTCACCTTATGAACAAAACATAACGGTCCAAATTACGTCACAAGTCCAAATTTTTATTATTTTCTTTAGTTGAACTTTCTATTTGAAAATTATTTCACAAATTAATTGTGCATGTATAAGCAGTTCAAACGTTAGACATAACAACACAAAATCTTATTACATATTTACAATTTTACAATTTGCACACATCCTCTCAGGCATTCATTCTTCATTCATCCAACTGTACAAACATACACTAAAAAAACCTTTTGTCAAAGAGAGCAATTAAAATAAACAATGAATGGTGATCCCTATTCGTATTTAGCAAATGTTTTCAATTAAATATGTAGAACATTAATTCTTTTTAAGGAAAACCAAAACCTTATTGCAAACAGTTTAGTCATATGACAAAAGAGTTCAGTCACTCCTAATGAAGGTCAAAAAGGTCGACGCGTTTCAAACCCCCAATTCTGGGGTTCTCATCAGGACCAATCTTTTCATCAAAAAAGAAATTAAAACACAGAATTAGCCAGCCAGCTTAATGTTAAACTATAAAACTACCAAACCACCAGTTTCTACCAATGTCATACCTTAGAAAGTCAGGCAATGACCATGCTTGTTTGTGCAGGACACTCGACAGGTACACAATGACGCTAGACAAATAAACAGAGACGAATAAATCACAATGCGTTTGGGTGTAAACACTTGCAAGAACACACTGGTCGTGTGCCGAAAGCACTAACCTTTTACAGTGGCGCAGGGTCTCCCTGAAATGAATAAAGGATAAGCTGTGCGGCACTTCTTTTTCATCTAGATTTGGTGACAGCTTATCCTTTATTCATTTCAGGGAGACCCTGCGCCACTGTAAAAGGTTAGTGCTTTCGGCACACGACCAGTGTGTTCTTGCAAGTGTTTACACCCAAACGCATTGTGATTTATTCGTCTCTGTTTATTTGTCTAGCGTCATTGTGTACCTGTCGAGTGTCCTGCACAAACAAGCATGGTCATTGCCTGACTTTCTAAGGTATGACATTGGTAGAAACTGGTGGTTTGGTAGTTTTATAGTTTAACATTAAGCTGGCTGGCTAATTCTGTGTTTTAATTTCTTTTTTGTAGAAAAGATTGGTCCTGATGAGAACCCCAGAATTGGGGGTTTGAAACGCGTCGACCTTTTTGACCTTCATTAGGAGTGACTGAACTCTTTTGTCATATGACTAAACTGTTTGCAATAAGGTTTTGGTTTTCCTTAAAAAGAATTAATGTTCTACATATTTAATTGAAAACATTTGCTAAATACGAATAGGGATCACCATTCATTGTTTATTTTAATTGCTCTCTTTGACAAAAGTTTTTTTTAGTGTATGTTTGTACAGTTGGATGAATGAAGAATGAATGCCTGAGAGGATGTGTGCAAATTGTAAAATTGTAAATATGTAATAAGATTTTGTGTTGTTATGTCTAACGTTTGAACTGCTTATACATGCACAATTAATTTGTGAAATAATTTTCAAATAGAAAGTTCAACTAAAGAAAATAATAAAAATTTGGACTTGTGACGTAATTTGGACCGTTATGTTTTGTTCATAAGGTGACCACAATAATACCTGGTAAAGGGTATCCAGTACTGGCCTTTGTTTTGTTTTGTAGTATCTGGAAGACACAACACATTACTGCCCTTTTCTCTTGCCGTAGGGCAGAGCAGCAAAAAGACCTGCGATGCTGGCCTATGGAAAAACCTCGTAAATGAGGCTCTAGGTCTTTTTGTGATCAATAATGTTCATGTATCTACAATACGTTTTGGGTCATTTCCTGTTGCAGGCACTAGGCCTACCCACACGAATGAGGTATCATTTTTACTGGGAGACTTGTTGGAATGCTGGATAGGTGCAGGTTTGTGGCTCCCTGCAGATTCCAGAATTTTTCACCATAGAAATGTGAGGAAAATGTGTTTATTTTTTACAAACTTTGAGGTTTGCAAGAGATTCTAGGTAACAGAACCTGGTGAGAGCCACACATGTCACCCCATCCTGGATTCCCCTGGGTGTCTAGTTTTCAGAAATGTACATGTTTGCTAGGTATCCGTAAGTGCCAGCTGTGCTAAGGCCCAAACTTCAAAGATAGGCACATCGCAAAAAAAGGGTATGTTTTCTGTGGAAAAATGTGATGTGTCCACATTGCATTATGGGCCCTTTCCTGTCATGAAAACTAGGCCTACCCATACAAGGGAGTTACCATTTTTATCAGGAGACTTCTGGGACTGCTGGGTGGGTGGAAGGTAGTGGATCCCCACAGATTCCTAGAAGGTTCCATCACAGAAATGTGAGGGAAAAGTTATTTCAACATATTTTGAGGTTTGCAAGGTATTCTGGGTAACAGAACCTGGTGAAAGACACACAAGTCACCTCATCATGGATTCCCCTGGGTGCCTAGTTTAAAAAAATGTACAGGTGTGCTAGGTTTTCCTAGGTGTCCGCTGACCTAGGGCCCAAAATCCACAGCTAGGAACACTGCAAAAATAGGGTCAGTTTTCAGTGGAAAAATGTGATGTGTCCACGTTGCGTTTTTGGCCATTTCCTGTTGTGGGCACTAGGCCTACCCACACAACTGAGGTATCATTTTTATCGGGAGACTTTGGGGAACACACAATAGTAGTACACATGTTATTACCAATTGACTTTCTATGCATTTCTGCCTTCAAATGTAAGACACTGTGTAAAAAAGAAGTCAGTTTGAAAAATGCCCTCTAATTCACATGCTAGTATGGGTTCACACAAATTCAGAGATGTGCAATTACCACTGCTAATAAACTCCATATCTTGTTCTCATTTCCAAAATAAAAAGGCTTCCTTGATACCTATTTTTCACTCTTTCTATTTTACCAAATGTATTGCTGTATACCCAGTACAAAATGAAAAACAATAGGAAGGTGAAGCTGTTATTGGCCCTGGTTCCTCGGGTTCTTAATGAACCTACAAACCCTATATATTCCCGCAATCAGAATGGTCCTGCATATGTAACGGTGCAAATGTAAACACAAATAGCTTTTATGTTCAACTCAATTTCAATATAATTTTTATTTCAACTGTTGCTTTCTATAAGAAAACCTTGAAGGATCTACACGAATGCCTCCTTTCTGAATTCAGAATGTAGTCTACTTTTCAGAAATGGATAGCATTCTGGGATCCATTATTGGTTTTACACCCATTTGTACTATAAAGTGGAAGGAGTTTAAAAGCACAAAATATAGGAACAATAGCCTATGTCCCACTGAAATGCCAAAACTGTGCAGACAATTTCGATTTTCTGACAAAAGTCGGCCTGTTCCTGAAAGCTGGGAAGATCATGATTTTAGCACTGCAAACTCATCATTGATAACATTTGCAAGGGAGAAAAAACAGATGCTTTCTCCTGCTACACTTTTTTCAAATTTTGTACCCAAAAGCCAAAATGTTGCTGAATTTTGGCAAATTTCTCAGTCCCTTCCAGTGCGATTCCACAAACCCTGGGTACCTTTAGAATCCTACAGATGTTGGAAATAAAGGACGCAAAATTTGCATGGAGATCTTATGTGGAGAAAAAGTAATGTGGGCCTAGGCGCAAATACCCCAAATAGCCAAAAACAGGCTTGGCACGGGGGTGGGGGGAGGCCTCGCAGCAAAGGGGTTAAGCTTACCTTCGCATAGCGTAGTGCGGCATTTTTTGAAGGTTTGACCTGTCGAAATACCATGTATATATACATACATACATACATACATACATACATACATATCTACATATGCAATCTTAATGTGTTGGATGAGATCGAAAGTGATGCATAGTATGTTAGAAATTGTTTGGGGTTTAGTAATAATGTAATCATCAAAGGTGGATTTTTGTGGAAGGTATTCCATATTTGAATTATTTATGTGTATTAACATAGAGCTATTGCAATGGGAACCAAATTGTTATATGTTTTAATGTATTTGCTGCCCCTTTGAAATGTAGTCTATTTTTCA
Organism: Lissotriton helveticus; assembly: GCF_964261635.1. NCBI lineage: Eukaryota > Metazoa > Chordata > Amphibia > Caudata > Salamandridae > Lissotriton > Lissotriton helveticus. Next base: position 775,849,106 of record NC_136063.1, on the reverse strand, counting down.
GATTTATCTTAGTGCTCTATTTTACCTAACTCTGAGTATCTTCATGGCAATTGATTTATCTGTCCTTTGACTGATTCAATGAGATTACTGCTGCATTTGCATTCTTCTCTATTTTCTGTGTTGCATTTTAAACTTTAAAATAAACATTTTTATAGTGACTAATCTTTACCTCCTTGTTTAAGTCCTTTCTTATTGACCATATTTTGAAATGTTGATTTGAATCTTGTCTCAAGGTGCCACATTACCTCAGGGATATTGATGTCAACACCATTCCTGATCCCATAAATTGAGCAGCACTGTCATGTAGGTTCTTTAAGAAATACAGTGACCACATATATACTGCAAGAAAATGGGTTCTGTCCATCAAAACCGCCTGATTATTTTGCTTTTGGACCAACTGGTTTTTCACCTTTTTATTATGGGTGAGCCTCACAACCTGTGACTCACTCACAGTAAAGTTATGGTAAATGGACTGCACGTGCTTTACTACCAGTATCCGTTTTTTAAGACAAAGCTTCTGCGACACAGGCCACAGCAAGGGAAAAGGGCACTTGGTAGGTTACACATAGATACATGTGCACACATGTGTATGCCTGTGTGAGGGCTATGAGTGGGAGACTGCTATCATGCGCAGCTCAGTAAGTATGCACAGGTAGCCTGGCGCAGAGGGGACTCTGCATGATCAAGTATTGACCTGGATTAGGGCTCATAATGTTAGTGTACACTCATAGGGAAAGTTAGTGTGGTTTACTGCCTTGTCCTCAGTGACACCGCATTATACGCCTATCGGGATGTCTACCTTAGAATACAGCTTTGCTTCTTTTTGGCCTATAGAGACCAGTAAAAAATCGATGTTAGGCATAACCGGTATGGGAAAATCAATTCTGCAAGTTTCAAAAAGATATTTGTACAACTTATGGGTCATCCAGGAATGTCATATTTTTGGGGCTCAGCTCAGGATCAGAGCCCAGGCCTTTTGTCCCCCTGCTGTGCTAAGTTAATTATATTTCTCTCCAGTGGCAGGACCAAAGGACCCTCACACAAAGGGAACAATTGACAGTACTTGACTCAGCTCCTGAGGAGGAAAGTGATGGAGATGAAGGATCTGCATCAATCACTCTGCCAGGGATGGTTCTGCCCAAGCCCACTAAACAAAGGAGTGAAACCAAACCTCTGGAGACAAAACAGGAGGGGACTCCTTTTGATGATTTGATGTGAAAGGCCCTGACAGTGATGTCAGCGAGGGATGGAGCTGAGGCCCCCAGAGCAGATGTGAGTGGTGACTCCTGGGCGACGCCATTTGTCCCAACAATTACAACAAGCTGATGGACGGAGTGCTGAAACTTTTCAACCACTCATCCCCAGTCAAGAGATCTGGGTTTAACCCATCATTCTTTTGCTTACCATGTCACCCCACTTTTGACCCAGCCATACACAAAACAGTCTTGACCCTGTTCCTCATTAAACAGTCCAGCCGGAACTGCCAGGCTAGGGCCTTCGTGGACCAAAACAAGCATCATGGGACCGGTTTCAGGATAGTAACACTCAGGTGATTAGGGCTTGCCACAAGGGGCAAAACAAGCCAAAGAACAAGTACAATGGGCTCAGAGGCCCAAGATATGAGCAGGAAAAGGATTTGACCTTTGAACCCCCAGCACGACCTTGGATCGCATGGAGCTCTGAAGCATGGTGATTTTTTCATCCCCAGGGTGGGCTGGGCCCGGGGTTGCAGCATGAAGTCCTTTGTTTTTTTTCCTGTAGGGAGGAGAGAAGTATGGGACACCCACCCCAGCAGCAATTGGGCCTGGGGACCCATCCGCGAGGCTGGTTTATTTGTTGGGGAGCCCAGGAACCCAACTCTGGGCCCACCATGGTACCCATGAGTGGGAAGCGCAGTCCCGCTTCCCCAGAGTTACAGCACGGAGGAGAGACCCAGGATCCTAAATTCGGGCTCCGAGTCAGCACATAGATAGAATGGGACTGCCACAGAACACCCCCCATCAGTGGTGGGCCTGTCCCACTGCCCACGTCTATGTCTGGGTGGGAGCACGCAGCCACTACCTGCACTTGCGCCTTGCCCACAGGAGTGGGCAGGGCAGAAGAGGCTTGCGGGCTCCCACAGCAGCACAGAAGATTGCTGGGCACGTGGGGAGCCAGGAGGAGCAGGGAGATGTGGGCTTCCCCCAGCCTGAACAGTTGCAGGGTACCCGGGGAGACTGAGCCCCCTAAAATAAAAAAGGAAAGGCCGCACTGCACTGGCCATGCAGGGGAAGAAACAGAAACAAAGGAAAACTAAGACAGTGGCTCTTCCCTAAGCAGCAGGAGAGACGCTGATAAAATATTCACAAGCTCCTGATGAGCACCTCATATATGCCCTGCAGAGCTGCAATTGATTAACTCCTTTCTGCTGTTTGTGATGGTCACCACATAGCGGGGTACCACCAAGACCCTGACAAAGACTGTGCAGAAGCTGAAGAGGTCCCATAGCTCCCCCCAGTACCCAAGGAACTCCTTCTTAAAGCTGAACCTGGGTTGAAAGGGTCAATGTGAAGAGGACCACCCTAAACTATGTTCATGTTTGCAAGCACAACCCTAGGCTTGAGCAAGTGATATATAGCTGGGAGGGCAATTCCCTCTAGGGTTAAGTCTATGGCTGCAGTATCAGCGGCCTGAGAGTGTCGAATGAAATGTATCGGTTGTACAACATCCTCTGGGGTGAAGTCTCTTGCTTCAAATACTGTGGCCTAAAGGTGTCCTCAAAGAGTACATGCTGTACTGAACTTTCTAGTGGAAATTTGTGGTTACATATTTGTGGTCAAAATGTGCTGCTCTCTAGCAGTTAATTATAGTCACCATCAATGTGGCCTGAATGTGTCTAAAATAAAGAACAAGTTGTACAACACCCTCTGGGGTGATGTCTATAGTTACAATTATAATTTTGTTTTCAATGCTGCAAGAATTTAATAAGCACCCAGAACCATGAAAAAAGCATTTTTAATTTCTGTAAATGTTTTATTGAAATAATGATGCTGATAGCAATTTGTGATCAAAATACATATGCTTTATTATCATTAACAGGTGAATACACAAATGGTTACATTAATGATTGCATATACTTCTAAAATTATGATTTATGACTGTGGTCTGTTGCTCTTAGACCTTTGACCAAGTCAATGTACTTACCTGATTTTTTTTGTATCACCCCTTTAGGTGGTTAGAGGTGATCACTCAAGATATTTCCATCAGCCTTATTTATATTTGTAAACTACTGTATAGTATCCAGTAGTGAGTGTGTAATAAATGTACCTTTGCTTTTTCACAAGAAAAGGCATAAACTGGACAGGCATTTATTAAGTGTTCTTATTGTGTGCCAGAGAATGATGATTACTAGCTCACACCACCTCCCTTGAGCAATCCTTTGACTGCTCTGCTCCGCTACCCCGTGAGAGTTAATCGCTACAATGCGGTGGTCGGTTCCCAGTGTAGGGCATATGTGGACCATTACTTAAGCAGGTCCCACAGCTAAATGCCTGTTTCCTTACACATACACACATATATCATTAGTGTCAGCATCTCATCTATTTCTGAAAACAGAAGCCCATCCACCCTGATGTTCTTGATTAGTAGTCTGGTGTCTACACACAGAAATAAAGTTGATAACCCTATTTGGAGCCACCAGAAATGCCAACGAAAAGGAAGGTACTTCTAACTTTCTTGTTTTTGTGTGCTAGATTCGACTAAGTAATTTTCCTCTTCTGGCATCATCATTAACAAATCAATCATTCCATACCTTACTGTGTGCTTCTCTACACAGAATGTCATTATAAAGAAAGCAGCATTACGATCAGTAAAGGGAAAAACAAGATAATGGTAAGGGGCCCTGTTGAAAAAAAAAAAGCAAGCGCCAGTTTATTTGGACAGAGAACCAATAGAAGGGTGAGTACCTTTAACTACCTGGGCACATTGGGTTTATGCAAACCCTATGCAGAGAGGACGCTGTGAAAAATACAGGATCACAAGGGGGATGCTTCACTTCACATGATGTATGGAGATGGTACACCATCCTTCATTCAAACCATTGCCTGATTCAGTTTCCACCTATAGAGCAGAGACATGGTGAGCCTTGGAGAAAGTTTTGAATCCGGGTACCACAAAAAACTTTGGAAACCCTGCTACAGCTCTCACGCTTAGAAGCAAAAGTAGCTCTCCAAGTTGGCTCCAAATATATACCAATACAGGTATAAAGTTTAAAAAGGGTGATAAGCTACATTACCAAACACAGTAAAACATGCTCAACCCACATAATTGACAAATGCGAAGAAGAATTTGTCATCAGCAACAATAAAATCTCCGAGAAAGATCAAGTGGCACAATAAGTAAGAAAATTGAATCACCACCCAGAAATGTTTTGTGCTGGCTGCAGAAAACCTACAATGCTATTCTTAAAATGGATTATCCGAACTCAGTAGGAGAGAATGGCAAGACAAAACAGAGTAAGTAAAGAGCATGAAATGGATGGAGGTATATGAACTACATCCTCAACCACAATCACACCTCACTAGTCTGCAAGACAGAGAGGAGCACAGAAACATCACTCTTGCTAGACTCAACCTGGTGGACTTGTATCACGAAGTCACCAAAGGAACAAACCTTTTCAGCCAGAATGCCTTTGGAATGGTTCTTCAAATGAAAACATAGTCCATATACTCTTGGACTACCTTCCTAGAGAAAGTGCTGAGTCAATTTAAATCAGAAAACCACACAAGCACTCTTGGTTGACTTACACCCTGAAATCACAAAGAAATTTGCACCCTTTACTAAAGTAGCAGAAAGTTCAGAAAATCTAAAGGATGCATACTATCTATTTTATATCATGGCAAACCATGCAACCAATGTTAGAAGCAAAATATTCCTTCAGGAAATTATGGACATGATTAAGTCTAAACTAAATGAGCAGCCTTGGCACTGCTTTCACACGTTTTTAGTTAGTTCCCCATGGCCCCATTGACTATAGACATGGAGATTTGAAACAAAATGTAGCTAATAAATTACATTTAGCAGGTAATGTTTAAGAAAAACAGCCGGAAGGTGAGACTATGTACAGGAACACATGTGCCTTAACTAACAGTCCATGGGGTCCTGCACACTCACAATGATCCCGAGCACACACTCACACACATCCAGCATGACCAGAGCATGATTACAAAAGAGTGAAACTGATGCAAGGTCATGGACTGGATCTATCACAATGTAGGGTCCTTTACACTACCCAATCAAATGTTTGTCCTTTCACATTCTATTCACTTTTGGGGTTCCTGGATATGGATTTCAATATACTAAGCAAAACTCCCATTTCCACACCTCTCCTTCCATCAAAAAGTGTATATATGTTTTTAACCTTTGTATGCCACGGTCTAAATGACTGAATGCAAAAATAAAGCAACACTAGGCTTAACTCTTTCGATGCTGATGACGGAACCGCCCCGTCATCAGCTGCGGTGGCGCTGTACTGATGACGGAGCGGTTCCGTCATGGCCCACTCACCGCGCCTGCGCGGCACGGATTCCGCGCCTGCGCTGGGCGTTCCATTGGGCCGGCGGGGCCATGACGGAACCGCTCCGTCATGAGCACAGCCCAACCACGGCTGGTGATGGAGCGGTTCCCTCACCAGCATGCGCCCGCCACGCGCCCGCCCCGTCCCCTTAGCGCTGCGGCGGAATAGCCGCCGCAGCGATGTGGCTAACTTGACATATTAGCAGAAAACTACATGTAAATTACTTTTATGGTCTTAGTGACCGAAATAAAGGTATTTGAACTGACCTGAACATGTAAATTTTGATTTGGATGTGGATTTGTTTTTAAAGTGTGCATGGTTTGTATTGTCCCTTTAACCATGCTCATCATCACCTTAGCAGAGCAGGACAATACCTGACATAACAGAAAACGAAACATGTAATCGTCTGTTGATTTTTGTTTTGATTTGTCACAGGGTGCCAGTCAATAGCAAACAATAACATTGTAAACCCTCCGTGTAGGAAGCTGGCTCTGTATGTACTTTACCAAAAGAAGGTATAGTCAGTGTTTAATTTGTAAAAAAATGAAGACCAGGTTCTCCAATGTTTCTCGGAGAGCACACCCACTTCCTCAATTAGCTCCACCCACTTACTCCACATACTCAACTGGCACTGCTGAAAGTCAGATTTAATACCCAATCAGAATTTCAGTAAGGGAGCCTTCCTCCAAGTAAGGCTTTGATAGGAGGTTCCCCTGTCATGTGAACATTTTGAAAAGATTAAATCAAAGGTGCATTTAAAGCACAATTTTGGAATAAATTAGCTAAAATGACTAATGCATTGAAAAGGGACATGTGAAACATTCCAGTGCTCTGTGCCGATTGGGGGAAAGAACAATGCTGGGGTATGCCATTTTAAACAGAGTCTAATTGTGTGTCATGAGTTCAAAGAAACAACTTTTTACATATCTTATGTGACAAAATAAACCAAAACATTCCAAAAACACTATAAACTGATTAATGTAATAAAATCGTGCAATACAGGGCCAGACTGGGAACCCAAAATAGCCAGGCAGGTTTTGTTAGACCAGTCCTCATATGGTGCGGAGCGAGAGCTGCAAGCCTAACGACTGCTAGAGGGGTTGGGTGGGATTCTCCCCTCAAGAAAAATTTGTAAAAAGAAAGAGCAAAATGGTGCACAACACATTTTTCATTAAGTATTTAACTATATTAACTTTCAGAGCATAGAAAATCGTAAATGATGACTTGACATAAGCACCCAGGTTAGAAAGCATGGAAATGTCACTCATAAGCACCCATGCCATAAACCGTGGTAATGTCACACATAATCACCCATGCCATAAACCGTGCCAATGTTACACATAAGTACACAGGCCATAAACCGTGGAACTGTCACACATAAGCACCTATGCTAGAAAGCATGGAAATGTCACACATAAGCACCCATGCCATATTCTGTGGAAATGTCACACATAAGCATCCACAGCCAGGCCATAAACCGTGGAAATGTCACACATAGGCATCCAGGTCATAAACCGTGGAAATGTCACACATAGGCATCCAGGCCATAAACCGTGGAAATGTCACACATAGGCATCCTGGCCGTAACCCGTGGAAATGTTACATATAGGCATCCAGACCATAAACTGTGTGAAATGTCACATATAGGCACCCAGGCCATAAACTGTGGAAATGTCACATATTGGCACCCAGGCCATAAACAGTGGAAATGCAGTGGAAATGTCACACTTAATATCCAGGCCATAAACTGTGGTAATGTCACACATTGGCACCCAGGCCATAAACAGTGGAAATGTCAAACATAAACCCTCAGGCCAAAAAGCATGGAAATGTCACACATAAGCACCAATTCCAAAAGCCGTGAAAATGTCACACATAAGCACCAATTCCATAAGCCGTGGAAATGTCACACATAAGCGCCCATGCCGTAATCAATGGAAATGTCGCACATAAGCACCTAGGCCAGAAAGCATGGGAATGTCACACATAAGCACCCATGCCATAAATTGTGGAAATGCTTTACAAAGGCATCAGGTCATAAACCGTGGAAATGTCTCATATTGGCACCCAGGCCATAAACAGTGGAAATGTCACATATTGGCACTCAGGCCATAAACAGTGGAAAATGCAGTGGAAATGTCACACATAAGGCCTCAGGCCAAAAAGCATGGAAATGTCTCAGATAAGCACCCATGTCACACATAAGCGGCCATGCCATAATCCATGGAAATCTAACACAAAACCATCCAGGGCCAGGCCATAAACTGTGAAAATGTCACACATAGGCATGCAGGCCATAAACCGTGGATATGTCAAATATAGGCTGAGATGACTTGTGACAAAACGAGAGTAGGAAGACAGAGATGTACAGGATTTGATTAAGTCTTTGACCACTCTCATTATTGGTATATAGAAATGTTGTTTTATTTTTGACAAGTATGAAGTGATTTCACACCTGTGTGTTCCTTAGGATAGTTCTGTGGCCCCAAAGCAGTACATACGCTACAGTGTGCAACAGCCATCAGAAACTATTTCTTTTTAAAAGTGCACATGATGGTCCCAGCTTCTATAATGAGGGCTGTGAAGCAAATCGGTGTTCTAAAAAAATATCCCAGGGGGTGTTTATCTCAGTTAATAAGAAATCTCAGGTGAATGCCTGGAGGAGGGTGAATATAAGCAATCTCGGTCTTAAACAAAGCCACACTTCATCGAATATATATAATTCTTAAGGAAATAGCGCTGCTCTATTTGCTAGAGACTGAATTGTCTGCATACACCATACAATCAACCTGAGCGGCTGAGCCACGGGCCTTTATGACGTAGGAATCAGAATAGAAATATCTGGAATCCGAAAGAGAAGAAAACAGTATTTCATTCCAGTAAAGTAAAAGTAAGTGAAACCAGAATTTATAATCACTTTTGACAGGGGTTCAGCCAAGGGCAAGGCCCTGCCTTTCCAGCCTCCTGGCCTGGGGGCGGAGCATTCCACACGGTGCCCGCCCTGTGCCGGTGGCATATTTGCTCCGGCCATTTGACTCCATGACCATCACCATGTGCAAGAAAATGGAGCGTTGGTTTATTTCATTATGTACTGGTTACTGCTGGTGCACTGCCTTTACAAGAGGCCTGCTGCTGCTTTTAAGTGCCCGCCTCGATGTCGTGCTATCTGGTGGTGACTCCTGTGATGTGTGTGTGACGGGGCATGGTCCCTGGAATGGAAAAAAGTTATGCACGCTGCCGCAGCCCCCTACCCTCATAGAACCAAATAGAGCCCAATCAGTGGCCCACTGACCGCCCACCGGCAATACTGAACAGAAGGAAAATTGAATTGCATGCGTGAACAATGGATTTATTATCTGGCTTGCTCTCTCAGCAGCACAGCAACACTCTTCTTCACCGAGGTACTCTGGAGACTGCAACAGAGTGTGAACAACACTGCAGCAAGTCAGTCTCAATTATATTTGACTAAGTACAAAATGGGTCGCACTCCGACTCCACCCACCAGCAGGTGTGCCCCAGGAGCATCATGGTCGATGCAGTCTTTAGATAGCGAGTGCGCTATGTCGAAGAAAAGTGTGTCGTAGCAAGGTTGCAGCACCAACTCTGGACACCGGTGTTTCGGAATAGTTGTTCCTCGTCAGCAGAGTGTAGGTATTCGGGGTTAGCTGTGCAGGCTGCCAAATGTTCTCAGGTATGTACCTCTCACGGCGCGGGTGCGGGATCCGAGCTCGTCAGCCCAAGCTCAAGGGAGCCTATCAAAGTACAAAATGGGTCGCACTCCGACTCCACCCACCAGCAGGTGTGCCCCAGGAGCAATTATATTTGACACATGACGTACAGACTGCAGTGCAGTCACGTCGCTGTTGTGAGTTTGCAGTGGCAGTGTAGACCCGGCCCTGATAAATAAGTGCCAGTGCTAAGCACCGGAAAGCACCAGCACAAATTAAGCACTGGGTATAGTGTGCACAGTCTAGTGGAACCCCAAAGGTAGGCAGCGGTAAAAGTAGATAGCACTTTACTCTCTCTTTGTGATAGTGTGGGTGAGCAGAAATGCTTTATCAGGGGGTAGTGCCAAGCATTTGTTGTACACACTCAATCTGCAAATGATGGCACACACTCAAAGATTGAACTCAGACCAATTTTTTTTGTATAAAAATATTGTTAAGCTGGATTCACAGCGATAAACCTGCATTTTGCCGCTATCGCCGGATTTTTCATCGCCGTGGAGATAAGCGTTGTAAATAGCGCGATATCTCGGCGATCAAATCTGGGGATAGCCGGCGTTAATCAAAATTGCGCTAAGCGAGCTTGCCGATATTTGTCGCTGCTCGTTGATGATATGACCCGTAGTGATTTGCTTATTATTGCATATCTATGTCTATATGCATGAGCATAGCCTTACCAACATAAATAAAAAATAAGACAAGTACCAAAACAACAAAACATATATAGTAGTAGTATGAGCTTTATTCGATACATAAAATATCATAAAAGCATGTACAATTTTTAAAAAGTTAAAATATTAAAAAGAATATACAACAATTTAAGATACAACTTGCATCATACTATACTGTACACTTATAATTTACATGGTAAAATCCATTAGTTTAAAAAGTACAAACAGCTAGGCCAATTCATAGCTGGAACACTATAACAGAAACATAGCAGCAGTTAGGTTAAACGTATGGCACTCTAAACCCAAACAATATTCTCATAGAGTGGCGGGACTGGTAGGGCATATTGTCTTTTTCACCAAGATCTTATTTCTTATCAGCCATGCGCAGCCTAAAAACTTAGCCACCCCGCAATTCAGTGGCAATGAAGATGTATCTGTACACAGAATGCGGAGTGCGGCACGATGGTTCATTGGGCCAATCGATTGACAGACCGGTTCGAGCCACTTGGCTCTAGCCGATCTATAGGCTGGACAGGCAAACAAAAGATGCGCAGTTGACTCATTGTAGTAGGCGCAGCATGGGCAGGACATAGGTGTCGAATTTGGCCCTTTCCAGGAGACAATCACACTGTTAATGGGGAGAGTCCCCAATTTCAACTTCACATACAGTGCCCTATCCCTAGGGACCTGTATTAAGTCTAGGTAGGGTTCCAGTTTACAGATAGATTTATGTTCAAAGAACCCCTCAATCAATTTCCCTATTTTGGGGTTCAAAATCTCATGTGTCTGGACCCAGTCCCAGTAGGCCCGCTTCAGAGCCTGCCTTGTAGGGGGGACTTGGGTCACCCAGGCTTCTCTAAGACCTATGTCTGCTAAGAGCTGTCGGAGGTCAGTTATCCATTTGATCCTGCCCCCGTATCAGCTAATATCAGTTCATCAAGGGCTATCCATAGTTGGACAGTTCAGCAGTCCTTCTTATGCGTACCCAGAAGAGGAGGGGACGCAGTCTTACAATATCCTTGATAGAACGCCTTCCCATACCATAAAGCAAAGGTTTCAAAGGGGTCGAGACAGGGAGGGAAATAAGATCTCTCATGAACTTGTTTTCGGACTTGGCAAGCTCAATGACGTTCTCGAAGCCCCAGAGTTTGGACCCGTATAGGGGTGAAGAAAGTGCTTTTCCATCATAGACTGCAAGTGCAGGGGCTACTGGCCTACTCCTAGATAGATGTTGCTCTCTAACGATGGACCCAGAGACCCGCTTATGGCTTAAGAGCATTTTGGCTAGATGAGAACCCCACCTCATATTTTGAGAGACGCGGATTCCCAAATAGTCAAAGTACTCAACAATGTCCAAAGGGCAATCATTCAACGTTTAGATGGGTTGATACTCATGAGTTTTGTTTTAGTCATATTAATTATCAACCCCCGAGATTTACAGAAGTTGCCAAACCCGTTCAAAAGTTTCTGAAGTCCTCCTGAAGATTTAGAGATCAGAAGAGTATCGTCAGCGAACAGGAGGTTCTGTGTCTTCTCCCCCGCCAAAATGGGAGCATCAGCTGGTTCTTGCCTTAAAAAATCAACCACTCCATTGATGAATAAAGAAAACAGGGTGGGCGCCAGCATGCATCCCTGGCGGACAAAACATATATAGACATTGTACCAATGGTCTCCTAAAAACACATCTATACATACATATATCTAAAAACATGTAAGAGAATATTCTAAAAGTGTTTGTAAAATAGATGAAAAACAGGATGGGACTTAAGGGGGACAGAAAGGGCCAGTGTAATATCACCTACATATATATATATATATATATATATATAAATATTTTTTTTATATTATTTATTTTTAAGAGATGATTTATGCTCATGGATGATATGTAGTCTACTGATCTCAGGGATCTGAGAAGTTTCTTATATCATGATGTTTTTATCTCTTTTATGATGAACGGTATTGCACTTTCTCTCTTGCATTTTTTTGCACATATTTCACTCTCACATAGCACTTTATTATCTATCACTGTTTTTAAGGTGAATTGGCACATATTGCGTAACTCAGGTATTACCACAGGCACATTATATATAGGCTGTATTTACCGTCATAATATATATGTCTAAAGGTACTTTATATTATTGTCCTGTATTTATACAGCTAATTTCTTTTGAACTTGATGATACAGTTGTGTATGTGGGTATATATACGTGTATATACTATTAATACCTTTAGAGTTATACATGCGAATCTTGGATTTATCCAGTTATATGATAATGTGCAGACTCAATTGTACTATCTTCAGTGGTAGTATTTCTTCACTGTTTTTTCATCACATGATGCATTACGTCATTGTGAGGGGGTGTTTCCTTTACACTGCATAAAAAAAGCATTCTGTCTGTTGTTCATGTTGCAGCGTGATCAAGGGCATAACTTGCCAGAAACGCGTAGCTGATCTTTGTGATTCAATAAACTCACTGATGCTGATTTGTTGTGGTCCGTCTCCCTTGTTTGCTGGTGTGCGAGGCTGCGCTTGAGACACCGAGAGATTCGAGGAGGAGCTACATGGTTATATATATATAAATATATATGCCGCGCTAACGAGGCCCCCGCGGCACCAAGCTGGCCTCAGTTTCACTGGCCTCTGCCTCGGCGGAACAATTGCTGTTTCCAGGATACTAGATTTACTGAGGCCCACCTTCAAGCCGGGGAAGTCATGGAGCGGTGTGCTAGTCATTGACTGCACGTCGGGCGAGGCGAATTGTTCCCTTGCTCCCGCTGTAAGGATCCCCATCACTTGGAGGTTGCTGCGGTTAGGGGACCTGAGGAGCAGGCCGAATTTTCGGGACACTCTAACTTTGTGGGTTTCAGCTATATTTCAACCCATATTCTCCTCCACCCCCGCAATGCCTACCAAATCAACAAACTGCATTCTGGGACCTGTAGGCGCCGGGAACAGGGCAACCATCGGGAGGCAAATGCGAGTGGATTTCACCTGAGAGGGGCGGAGGGAGTATCGAGCACTAAGGGTGGGGGGGTATTTAAACCTGCACATTGGTGCCTGCATCCTTACTAACACCCCGGGCGCTGAGGAAGGCACACATGCCGAAATGCATTCACCGGGACGGGTATTACCTTAATAAAACCTGCTTCAAATGGTTCCCCTGCTGTGGCCTCATCTTTCTTTTAGCGGAGGAAGGTACTTGGACATTTTCAGCGCGATCACCAGTGCCGCGCTAACGAGGCCCCCGCGGCACCAAGCTGGCCTCAGTTTCACAGGCCTCTGCCTCTGCGGAACTGTTGCTGGTTCCTGGATACTGCATATACTGAGGCCCACCTTCAAGCCGGGGAAGTCATGGAGCGGTGTGGCAGTCATTGACAGCACGTCGGGTGAGGCGAATTGTTCCCTTGCCCCCGCTGTAAGGATCCCCATCACTTGGAGGTAGCTGTGTTTAGGGGACCTGAGGAGCAGGCCGAATTTTCGGGGCACTCTAACTTTGGGGCCTTCAGCTATATTTCAACCCATATTCTCCTCCAACCCCGCAATGCCTACCAAATCAACAAACTGCATTCTGGGACCTGTAGGCGCCGGGAACAGGGCGTCCATCGGGAGGCAAATGCGAATGGATTTCACCTGAGAGGGGCGGAGGGAGTATCGAGCACTAAGGATGGGGCGGGTTCTTTAAACCTGCACATTGGCGCCTGCATCCTTACAAACACCCCCGGCGCTGAGGAAGACACACATGCCAAAATGCATTGGTCGGGTGTTACCTTAATAAAGCCTGCTTCAAATGGTTCCTCTGCTGTGGCCTCGTCTTTCTTTTTGCGGAGGAAGGTACTTGGACATATATATATATATATATATATATATATATATATATATATATATATATATATATATATATATATATATATATATATATATATATATATATATATATATATATATATATATATATATATATATATATATATATATATATATATTCACTGAAAAAACCATAGGTTATAGACCATATATAGTTAGGAATTAGCATTTACAAAACCTTGAAAATTCACTGAAAAAACCATAGGTTATAGACCATATATAGTTAGGAATTAGCATTTATAAAACCTTATTTTACTGACACAAAACCATTGAAATTTGCATATATAGTTAGTTGCACTAACTATATATTTCGCGCACCCGCAATCCACTGCTGATGATGTCACATATTACATCATTCATGACATGGTCAGTGACATCACTGATGACATCACTGATGACATCTCAAATGACATCACTGATGACATCACTGATGACATCTCATTTGACATGACTGATCACATCACTGATGACATCATTCATGTGATAATACGATGAACTTCTTCAGACTCTAATATAACCTTATATACACTCAGTGTAAACAGACACTCACAGACTGTCACTCATCCATGGAGTTACTCACACACCTAGTCAGTCATGCAAAGAATCAATCACACCTCCATTTCCTCAACTATACAGTTATACACACCTTACTTATTCAAACAGATACTAACACATATTTACTCTCTTATACAATCCCTGATACAATTTCATAATGATCCATACAGCCACTCACACATTCACTGGCTCTTATGCACAGTTATTTATATATGTCAACTCTCACATATACTGTGTTTTACATATGTCTTTACTTTGACATGTAGCACTGAGATATCCATTCACTCACCAATACACTCATGCACACAGTCAACCGCCCATACAGCTGTTTCCACATGCACTTTTGAACCCATACATCTAGTGAATCAACTGCTCACACATCTATGCACAGAGTCATACACCTCTCAACCACCAACACACACACTCAGTCTCCCATACAAATACTTGGGCAACTAATCAATAACCCATATAGTTACTCATATAGCTACTGATCAACACATGCAGCAGTTTACAGAACAACAGACATAAGGATGCACAAATTAAGACAGTTTAGTCACTAACCCATGCACTCAGTGAGACATATTTAATCACTCACTCATACAGTCAGTCATGCACCTACTAAATCCTTCATCCAAACACTTCTACATCCACTCATTCTTCAATATGTAAGACATATTTAAACTTTACAGAAACATAAAATCACTGGATGTTGTTATCAGTGATGTCATCAGTCATGTCAAATGAGATGTCATCAGTGATGTCATCAGTGATGTCATTTGAGATGTCATCAGTGATGTCATCAGTGATGTCACTGACCATGTCATGATTGATGTAATATGTGACATCATCAGCAGTGGATTGCGGGTGCGCGAAATATATAGTTAGTGCAACTAACTATATATGCGAATTTCAATGGTTTTGTGTCAGTAAAATAAGGTTTTATAAATGCTAATTCCTAACTATATATGGTCTATAACCTATGGTTTTTTCAGTGAATTTTCAAGGTTTTGTAAATGCTAATTCCTAACTATATGTGGTCTATAACCTATGGTTTTTTCAGTGAATTTCAATGGTTTTTTAATAGCAAATATTAAAAGCTGTTAAATGTATTCTTCTTTTAAAGGAAAAATATATTTTATATGTATTTAATATAATTTTTTTTTTTTTTTTAGTTTCGCTACCGGTCCGCACCGGGTAGCTTCCCGTTAGCTCAATTTTATGCCGCGACCCGGTCCGCGTACCGGGAAACATACCGTTTGCACAACTGCCGCGTTCGAAAACAACATCGTGACGCGTCGCGTAAACGCGACGTATCGCGTTGCCGCGTAATGCGTCTTATGACGCGCCGCGTTCGCGCACTCGGAAGTGCTCCGGTGCGCGAACGAGGCGCGAAGCGCAGCTTACCGGAAGTGCTCCGGGCGCAGAGCGGGACGCGTAACGTAAGCGTAACAGGTCATGTGACCTGTAAATAACACTTTTCATTGGTTTAGAACTTTTTTTTTCCCAAATGATGAAAACCCCTCCTTCTTTCCTCACTCTGACTTTCATCTTTGTGAGAGGAAGACCTGTTTTTGCTTATTAAAATAATGGCATCTGTAGTAGCTGCAGCTGGTGGACCCCCACCACCACCACAACCACCTAGGAAGGAAGGACCACCTCCACAGTTCCCTACCAACCCAGAGGAGGAAGAGGAAGAAGAAGAGGAAGAAGACGTAGAGCCGAGGCAGTTCTTACGTGAAGAGCCCCGGAAATCCCACCACAAAGACAGTTTTATTTGGCAATTTTATTCTTTTCCTCGAGGCCAAAAAAAGGTCAATGCCCGACATGTGACATGCCTCATTTGTAAATCTGTTTTGTCTAGAGGTACAGACAAAAAGTATAGCTATGGTAACTATACTATGCACCGCCATATGCAGAGGTGGCATCCACTGAATTACAATGTTGCAGAGATGCGTCACCTCCAAGACAACCCACCAACTCCTGTGGCCAGTACATCGGCACAGGTAACTCTGTCGGGACCAGAGGCGAGGGAGACGGTCCCAAACATCCAACAAAATTTTGTGCACTTGAAGATTGTGTGCCTTTATTGTGGTGACCTAATTTCATGTGCGAAAATGAGTAATATTTTGATAAATAGAGCATTTGAGAACCACAAGTGCTCAAAACGCCCCAAGAAATAAAAAAAACTTTTTTGCTCCTGTTGAGCCCTTTCTAATGCCTGTTTTTCGTTGTTCCCCCCAAAAAACCCAAAAAAAACATAAAATTGTTCAAAAAATACAACAAAAAAATGTTCAGAAAAATAAAAAAATATAAAACAACAAAAACATTAAAAAAAAAGTTCTTTTCAGAACTACCTCCCATTTTTAAAAAATTACAATTTTTTTTAGCACTCTTGACTTCATTTTTTTCATGAGTGCCCTTCCCGGTACGCGCACCGGGGAGCGCCCCGTTAGCGCAACACAAAAAAAATAAAAAAAAAAACAAGAGAAGGAGAGCATAGGAGAAAGAGAAAGAGATAGTAATGTTAAGAGACAGACAGCAAGAGAGAGCAACACAGATGTACTGTGTAATACATAGTAAAACAGTGTAAAAGATATAACAAAATGTAAGAGAGAAAATGAAAAAAATATAAGGCTGTGAAACAAAGAAAGAGAGAAGAAGAATACTAAAGCAGAGGCACATGAAGAATGTGAGTGGCTGTAAAGAGTAAAAGGAAAGAGAAAAAATGATGTACAAATAAAAGGTAAATAACGGAACCAGATTTAAATAACACTGGTAAGGGAGAGAGAGAAAAAAGTAGTGTGCATAACTAAAGAGGGATGAAATAAGATGGATAACATCGAATAAAGTTAAAACATGTGGATTGACAGAGTGAAAACACTAAAAGAAGAAAAGAAGAAGTAACAGAAAGGGAATAATTGAAGCAGCAAAGAAATGTAAATAACGTAGTGTGCTTGAACTTCAGGGAGAAAGCATAATGAACAAGTAGTGAAAAAGTGAAGAGACAGAGACAATTACAGTAAGAGAGACGGACTGAGTGAACGGGAATAAAGAACTGTGAGAACAGAGGTACTGAGAAAAGGAGTGGAAGGAGTGCAGTAAGTAAATCACCACACAATACAACAGCTACCCTACCTCAAAGCACTCTAAAATATTATTTTACTGTTTCTCTTTGTTTTTCCCTTGTTACGCTCCCCGGTGCGCTACCCATAGTAAAAATAAAGAGGGGTGATAGAGGGAGAAATATTGAATTAGGATAACACATGGTGAGTGACAAAGAGAGAGGACAAAGAGAGTAAAGGAAACAGTACCTGAATGGGCTTGAGTACAACAGCAAAAAAGATAAGTAATGCAGTGTGTGTGAATTACAGGGAGTTAGTGGGTGTAGGTCAAAGTGTGGGTGTGTAAGGTATGTCTGTGGGTGTGGTTGTGTAGAGTGTTTTGGTGTGGGTAGAGATGAGGGTGTGTGAAATATGTGTGAGAAGTGTGTATGTGTTCGATGTATGTGTGTGTATGGAATGTGTGTGTGTTTTTGAGGAGTGTGTGTGGGAGGTTTTTTTGTGTGTATAAGGTGTATGTGTGGTGTGTGTGTGGGGTGTATGTTACAGGTGTGTGTATGTGTTGGGAGGAGGATGAGGTATATGTGTAGGAGTAAGGTAAATAATTAAGAAAAAGAGAATGAGTAAAGAAGCAAAGGAAGGGAACGGAGGGTAAGTGAAGTAAAGAATAGGGATCAAAAGAAGTTGAATATGAGAGGGTAAATAATGAAAGGGGAGTAAACATGGAGAATAAGAATAAGTGAGAGAAGCAGAGTAAAAACACAGGAGTGTGGTAGATTGAGAAAATGTTAGTGACTTTAAAGCAAAGGGTGATAACAAACTACATTTTAGTCATACTTACCATATAATAAATGTAACTATAATTTTTTTTACTACAGTTGGTATCTGTGAAAGAGAAAAAAAATAAGTTATAATTAGTAAAATATGTATTTTAAATTAAAAGATACAAATGAAGAGCTAAAAACATCATAACACTCTATTTAGAAATAAAGTTAGAGTGAAGAACACAGAAAGGCAAATAAACTAAGGTAGAAGGACAAAAAGAGGGAAAAAGAAATAGAAGGAGAACAAATTACAAAGAGTAAGGCATATAGATTCACTAAGAAAAAAAGAGAGAAGAACAGAGAAATGAACTGAAGGTAAGAAAGATATTAAAACAATGTGAGTTAGCAAAACTAAATCAGGAAACAGGAGTAAGTAAAAAGATAATGACTGAGACAGAAAACAGTCTAATTAAGGATGCATTTAGAAGAATGAGGAAAAGAAGATAACTGAGAGTAAGTGAAGAACAGTCATAGAGTGAAAGGATGAAGGGAGACACAATAATATACAACAATTGAATGAAATGGACTGAGGAAGTTATAAGGTAGACACACTAAGAGAAAAACGGAGTGAGATG
Source organism: Lissotriton helveticus (assembly GCF_964261635.1). Taxonomy (NCBI): domain Eukaryota; kingdom Metazoa; phylum Chordata; class Amphibia; order Caudata; family Salamandridae; genus Lissotriton; species Lissotriton helveticus. The sequence continues at coordinate 775,830,278 of NC_136063.1, read as the reverse complement.
GAGTACAATGAGTGAGAAAAGAAAAAAAGTAAGTGAGCAAAAAAAAGGAAAGAGAGGAAAACACGACTAAAACAGTGCTACTGAGAGAAAATAATTTGGTGATGAAAGTAAAGAGAAGGACATTGAAAGAAAGGAAATGATGGATAGTAACAGAACCAGAGTAAAAGAAATGGGATGAAGAACGACAAGAGAGGAGCAGTGAAGTTGTTGTAAAACAAGTGATAGAAGGTAGATAAACACAAGTGAAAATAACACAAGTAGAGTGAGGCACTGAGGACAGAAAAGTAGTGAACGAAAAATAGAGAGAAGAGGTCAAAAGTAAAGAGCAAAGAAAGATAAGCGAGGGAGAGTGGATGTCAGAGAATGGGAATACAATTTAATTTACACAATCCAAAGTATAGAATAACTTCTACAACATGTTACATAGTTTATTTTTGCTGTTCTCAGAATTTATTGAATTTCACTTAAAGCAGTGAGTTCAAATTACTCATCATATGACAGCGGGAAAAAAAACACAATCTAAAAGATTGTGTTTTAAAAAAAACCTTATATGCTGACAAATGAAAAATGTACGCTAATCTTTGATTGACTTACTTTTCCTTGAGGCCAAATAGTATATCATGGAGGTCCTTTTCTCGTTGCATAGTATTTTGCTGTTCACCTACAAATCCATTTCATCGACTTTCTACAAGAAAAGCTCCAAGAACATCTGAAATATTTTCAAAATTTTAATATACTCCTTTTTTTCAGTTATGACTCTTTACACATTCTTGCACCTTTCCATTTGGCCAAATAGTGTCAGATGTATGAGTATATATGAGTACTCCTCCCGTCTTCATAGGTCAATTACCTTTACCTAAATTTTGCCTGTAAAAACACTAGGTATGAATTTATAAAGCCAAAAGGCAAACGTTGTTTGAAAGTCAAATGAGTGTCGTTACATTGGGTCCAACCTTTAGAAGTTTTTAAATAGCATGTGTAATGCCCTGATGTTGTAGAAGGACCGTCATGAAAAATAATAGCTACAGTTGCAAAGGTTCTTCCTGATATCGATAACAAAGAAGCCATAACATTTTTAATAGAAGTTGTCAATTTAGTTCCATCAGATCTACATCGTTGGAACATTAAAATAACATAGTGACCATAATTTTGTAGAAATAATGTGGACAGCATTGCAGACTTACATTGAGTACACACCATATTGTGATCCGCAGCTTTAACTAGATTATTGAAAGACACTGATTTGCAGTCTGGTAAAGTTAAATATATAAATCTTTCAGAGTCTATTCTAGTAGTACTTGATGAAGCACAGTTATCACAATCATGTTGCCATTGATAAGAAAGGCCAAATAGATTTTTTATATCTACTCCTTCATCTTGTAATACATCAAACATATACATTAAAAATTCCTGACAATCCTGCTGAATATTCTGTGAAAATTGATTTTGACCTGAACATATATCGAGAAGATTTCTAATTTCTGAAACACTTTCTATTTTAGCTCTATCACTACTACATTTGTCTAACACAGAATTCAATAAACAGCACAATGTTTGTTCTCGATTTTCAACAATCTGTCTTTGTAAATTTTGAAGAAAAAAAACAACATTAACTACTACATTAGCATAGCAGTTGACACCAGAACTGTTTTCAAACTGAAATCCAACAACATCTTCAACAGAATCCTTTTGGTTTCTCTTTACAATTACACTTTTATCTACTTTATGTCTTTTTGCTAGTACCTCACTGCAATTACTCTCATTTCTTCTTTTTCGGCCTACCACACGTTTTTCAATCAGAGGATATTGAGGCAAATGTGGAGCATACTCTCTTCTTAACCTATTGTATTCTTTTACACAATCTAAATCTGCACAAATCTTTGTTTCATCACACTCAATCAAGTACAATCCTGATAAAGTTCTGACTCGTGATAATGTCACATATGCCATACCCTCTTTAAACACAGAACTTCCAATGTTCACCAAAGCGCTATCTACACTTAAACCTTGAGACTTATGAATTGTCACCGCATATGCCAAACAAATAGGAAACTGTTTTCGGCGAACATATAAGTCTTTCACAAGCAAAAATCTAGCTGAACAACGACAATTTTGTTCTATTTCATCAATGTCATCAAATTTCATTTTTAAAATTTCAATTCCATCTCTATTTTTGTAATTCACAAAACCACCAACATAACCCATTGCTCCATTTACCAGACCTCTTTCAACATTTAAATTCCTTCTTAAAATGATACGACAATTCAAACACACATTCAGAGTCTTTTCAAAACCAGCAGTTTTAGATATAGTCTTCTCTAATGAATCCAATTTTGATATCAAATTTTCAGACAAAATAATTGTTGCTCCCATATGCTCTATTTTATCAATAGCTTCCAGTTTCTCGATTTTCAACAATCTGTCTTTGTAAATTTTGAAGAAAAAAAACAACATTAACTACTACATTAGCATAGCAGTTGACACCAGAACTGTTTTCAAACTGAAATCCAACAACATCTTCAACAGAATCCTTTTGGTTTCTCTTTACAATTACACTTTTATCTACTTTATGTCTTTTTGCTAGTACCTCACTGCAATTACTCTCATTTCTTCTTTTTCGGCCTACCACACGTTTTTCAATCAGAGGATATTGAGGCAAATGTGGAGCATACTCTCTTCTTAACCTATTGTATTCTTTTACACAATCTAAATCTGCACAAATCTTTGTTTCATCACACTCAATCAAGTACAATCCTGATAAAGTTCTGACTCGTGATAATGTCACATATGCCATACCCTCTTTAAACACAGAACTTCCAATGTTCACCAAAGCGCTATCTACACTTAAACCTTGAGACTTATGAATTGTCACCGCATATGCCAAACAAATAGGAAACTGTTTTCGGCGAACATATAAGTCTTTCACAAGCAAAAATCTAGCTGAACAACGACAATTTTGTTCTATTTCATCAATGTCATCAAATTTAATTTTTAAAATTTCAATTCCATCTCTATTTTTGTAATTCACAAAACCACCAACATAACCCATTGCTCCATTTACCAGACCTCTTTCAACATTTAAATTCCTTCTTAAAATGACACGACAATTCAAACACACATTCAGAGTCTTTTCAAAACCAGCAGTTTTAGATATAGTCTTCTCTAATGAATCCAATTTTGATATCAAATTTTCAGACAAAATAATTGTTGCTCCCATATGCTCTATTTTATCAATAGCTTCCAGTTTCTCGATTTTCAACAATCTGTCTTTGTAAATTTTGAAGAAAAAAAACAACATTAACTACTACATTAGCATAGCAGTTGACACCAGAACTGTTTTCAAACTGAAATCCAACAACATCTTCAACAGAATCCTTTTGGTTTCTCTTTACAATTACACTTTTATCTACTTTATGTCTTTTTGCTAGTACCTCACTGCAATTACTCTCATTTCTTCTTTTTCGGCCTACCACACGTTTTTCAATCAGAGGATATTGAGGCAAATGTGGAGCATACTCTCTTCTTAACCTATTGTATTCTTTTACACAATCTAAATCTGCACAAATCTTTGTTTCATCACACTCAATCAAGTACAATCCTGATAAAGTTCTGACTCGTGATAATGTCACATATGCCATACCCTCTTTAAACACAGAACTTCCAATGTTCACCAAAGCGCTATCTACACTTAAACCTTGAGACTTATGAATTGTCACCGCATATGCCAAACAAATAGGAAACTGTTTTCGGGAACATATAAGTCTTTCACAAGCAAAAATCTAGCTGAACAACGACAATTTTGTTCTATTTCATCAATGTCATCAAATTTAATTTTTAAAATTTCAATTCCATCTCTATTTTTGTAATTCACAAAACCAACAACATAACCCATTGCTCCATTTACCAGACCTCTTTCAACATTTAAATTCCTTCTTAAAATGACACGACAATTCAAACACACATTCAGAGTCTTTTCAAAACCAGCAGTTTTAGATATAGTCTTCTCTAATGAATCCAATTTTGATTTCAAATTTTCAGACAAAATAATTGTATGCTCCCATATGCTCTATTTTATCAATAGCTTCCAGTTTCACTATCTCTTCATTTTCTAACTGTAACATTTTGTTGTTGAACATGGAACATTCTTTCAGAGTTGGCAACAAACATATGCCAGATTTATTCTCGTTAATTTTCTTAAATATGTTCTCTGGAAGAATGTTTTCATTTGGGTACAAATTTGAAATTAATCGTGCATGTAAAGCTTCTTTCCCTTGCTGACTTACTTTTCCGATCCTTACATCTTGTAGAATATTTTTATAATCTTCATCCTTTGCCTGCCGCATATTTTGAAGCAGTTCTGCATATTTAAAGTTTAACCATATATTAACGTTTCCGATGCTCCCTAAGCACTTCCTGGTATCTTCATGAGTCAGTATTTTGAACACAGGTTGTCCTTTTACTGGAGTCAACTGCAGAAGATCTCCAAAAACAATAATATGTTTTCCTCCAAATAAGACATCATAGTCTGTTCTAAGAATTTCTTGCATCCTCAAATGCACAAAAGCAAGCATTATATTTGACACCATGCTTACTTCATCAATGATAAGAAGTTTCATTTTCTTCAGGACTCTTGAAACTTCGAAACACACATCTCCTGATAGCTTGTGATACTCCAATTTGTTATCATGCTCCACTGGCAGCATCAGTAAACGATGTAAAGTAATCCCTTTAATGTTATGTGCTGCCAGCCCAGTTGGAGCGGTAACAACACAAGACAGCGGTGATTCAGTCCTTTTCTGCAGATAAGTTGAAATGGCTTTAATCAGAAAACTTTTTCCAGTTCCCGCTTCTCCACTCACGTACAGTTGGACAGGCTTAAATGATGTACATGAGCACTCTTTTTTCTCATGACTGAATCCATGTTCAATCTGTTCTGTGACTTCTTCATATATCTGTTTCTGCTCAAGGTTCTTTTGTTTCACCAAATCTTCTAAGTTAACTTCATCATCTTGAGCTTGTTCCATAGCTCTTTCCACCTCATCCATGGCAGTAGCAGCTTCATTTTGTATAATTGGTCCTCCTAGTGGATCCTGACTCAATGAAGTAGAACTCTGACTGCCTTGAGAACTGTCCCTCGCAATCTCTGCAGCAATTGTGGCTTCTTGCTCTTTTTCTTCATTCAACATTTGCAGATAATTTGGAAAAACAGGACATTCTATGGTATCCTTCGTTGCATTAAAGGAGTCTTCATAACAGAGAAAATATCCAAGAAGTTCCTCTTCTTCACGCCATGGTTTAAACAGTTGCAAAAGAGCCAAATAATAAAATTCTCTATTATCTGGATTATCACAACTCAATTTGCGATGATTAATCAAATGACCTTTTTTCTGTTTCACTAGACATCCTTCACATCCAATGACTGCATATATTCCATTATTGATATCTTCTCTGATGTTCCTCTTATAAATATATCTTTGCAGAACTTCATAGAGACAAGCGTTCTCAAGGTGATGACTTCTATTTGGATAGTATGTATCCAACATGTTTATCTTCAAAATATCTGTACTTTCTGGTATCTCTTGTACAGATTTCAAAACTCGCTTTCGTGTTGCAGCAAGACCTAGACTTATCCAAATGATGGTTCTAGATTTGGCATAGAGACTTGCTGACGACAATCGATCAGAACATTCATACGCTCCAATTTCTCGATGCGACAACATCTTCAGACTGTAACTATATAATTTCTTGCTTAGACTCTTTTCATGTGAAATGTCCTCCCACATTTCCTTTAGTTCTGTCTTTTCTTTTTTGGTGATGTAAGACGTCACATATCGAGCCACAGCAATAGAGTTGTCAGCAACGAATTGAATATCCATGTTATCATTCCACATGGACAAAATCACTGGGTTGTAGTCGTTGATGTACTTGGACTCTTCATCTCTTTTTAAATTGTATGTATTTTTTGGTGATTTCCTCGTCACAGTATGTCGCAGAGAAGACATCAAATTATTTACTCTTCCTTTAGAAATCACCGGTCATGGGAAGCCGAAACAACATTTTGTGTAGAACTTGTCTTTGTTTCTGAATTTTCGACGACAGTACTAGTACTTTCCACAACGATGGGATTGAAAACGTAAAACTTGTTGCCTTAAACTGTTTTCTTCCGTAGTTTTCGGAACAGCACATGTTGAATACTCTTCAATGAAGCTCATCACTGTCTCATCCGGATCTGTTCCAAATTTGGGTGCATCTTTAATCCACAATAACATATGTATATGAGGAGCACCTCTCGCTTGATACTCCTTTCTCTAAAAGAAATCCAAAACCTCTCCAAGGGGAGGATTTTTTTGTTGGTAATAAAAGACATCATAGCTTCAAATCTATGATTGAAATATCTGCATACATTCACTGGATCCAAATAACACAGTTCTCCAGGTGTTTTGAATTCTTTATTTTGTATATTAACATTGGCCTCTCGTAGAAATTGAAGTAAGTCCTCCCATGCATACTCGGCACAGCTAAGAGTGAGGAACCATGTAGGGGTTCCTAAGTTTCTCAGCATACATTTCAATTCCCCATGGCGACGGTACCAATACTCATTTGTACCACGCTGACATGCCATGAGATTGATTAGATGAGATTCCAAAATATTATCTTGCAGATTCACTTTCTCCATAAAGTCCCTCGCCGAAATATTTTGCAGATGTGCTCCACTTTTCAGTATATGATTTACTGCATAAGAAAGAGCAGACAAGTCACTTTCATACAGTAGATGAAATAAATAGGGAATGAATTGTCGAAATATTGGATCTTCAGCATATAATCTTACAGTTCGATATTCAGATGCTGGAATTTGAAGTGGTCGATCATCATATCGTCCACCTCGACCTGTTGGAAATAGCTGTGGAAAACAACGAGCTTCCAAACTTTTTTCCCATACACTAATGGGACTTCCTTTTGCTGCTTTCATTTGAAACAATTCAATTGCATTCCCCATTACTTCTTTGGAATGCAAAGGATGAACAGTATAATGTTCATATATTTCTTCACTTCTAGACACATCAACTTTTTCAATTTGGCCGCCTGAACAATCACTGTCTTCATCTGCAGCTGTTTCTTCTGCTGCAACACATACATCTTTGTAGTACTCATTGTTTTTGACTAAATACAACGTTGCCTTTTTGACTTTCCTAACATCCACTAAATCTTGCCAGATTTTTTTACTCTTTGTTGGAACCCCATTAACTAGAATTACCAGAGGTTCCTCTTATACTTTTTCTATACCAATTGTATCAATATTTTTTTTCAAATCTAGGGGCAAATAAACAACTCTTCCCTTTAATCCTCTCTGCAAATCTGTAGGAGGCAATTTCCCTATCTTAGGCTCCATGCGAACAATTGCCTGAAAAGGATGGACACATTGAATCGAAATAGACTCATATGTATTTAAATCCATCAATTCACGGGGAATGTCTACCAACTCCAGATTATTATGAACAGCTCTAGCAGGCATTCTGTTTTCATTTAATTTATCATAACAATATTTACACATACGCTGATCAGAACTCAAATCAAAACAATTCTCCACCCACAAATAAGTTGCTAAATCTTTCCACTCATAATTATCCATCTTTTCACTTTTGCATATAAATCAACTAACCTAGTCTGAATCTTATAATGAGTCCGTCGACAACACACACAAGTAAAATTCGGCCTTTCACTTGATTTCACTTTAAACCTGGTAATTTCCTGCTCAAACTTTTCTGTATATGAAATCTGTACATTGTCTTCCACATTACCTTGAATTGCTGTCTCAATTTCTACACTATCCTCTTGCTCACGAAAATAACAAATCTCAATTTCTTCACAAATCTTCCTCACATCTAAATCTGTTCCATGCAAAAGAGCACTGTTTAATTATTTAAGCTTAAGTGCTGGACTTTTTGCATAATACAACATTCTCACTAATTTCCTCATTTTGTTACGATGCACTGCTAACATCCTAAAATGATGAAAAGCACTTTGACAGACTTTTCTAGAAAGACAAGCCAGTGAATGGCCTGGCAAACCTGTGATTCCACTCACTCTGCAAGGATCTAAGTCTTGCAACAACTTCACTTTCTGCTTTATACTTTTCTTACTATATGTACGTAAGAAATTACAAAACAAATCAATTGATTCCTGTCGCACACTACAAATACGACTACACTTCCAAGTGTACACTGGACCCTTAGTAGGTCTCCCTAAAACTCCATCAGATAACACTTCTTCTGGTTCTCTAGGCACAAGTTTCTCTTTTTCAATCGGACAACCATCTTTCACTTCATACGCTCGACCACTGGTGTCAACTGCATGCACTAAATCATTCTCCTGGAAGTAACTCTCCTCATTAAAAAATGGCTTACAACTTGAACTGTGCATCCATTCTCCAGAAAAAACTTTACAAAAATTAGTCCGATTAATTAATATTTTCCATCTACTGTTTGATTTGAAAACATCAATTGTCTTGTTAAGTGTCCTAATTCTATTAATTACTAAAATAAATAATTTTTTCTTAACTTCAAAAGCCTGATCAACCATCTCCTCTACACTTTTCTTTTTCTTATAGAAAGCAGCTCTCTGTTTACCTTTCCAAATGTTTTTTAACAAATTTAAAACCACTCTATTGCGAAACATTCGTCTACGAATGTCTCTAAACTGATTCTGCCTTCTATTCCTATACATATTATTCTCTCCTGCTCCAGTTTTAGGATTCTTTGAAGTTCTCTCCTTCCTTTTCAATTTTACTCTCTCATTTTCTTTTTGTATATGGTGTCCATCATTTTTTCTAGATGTACATATTTTGCGTAAAAAAGACTTAGTTGTCTTACCAGGAGCTTTGTTTTTGTTTTTTGAAGTATCTGTGGTGGAAGAATGCTGTAATTATGTTGCTGTTTTAGATTTTTCCCTGTTACGTTCTTTAATTGACCTTTCCCTCGTGGGCATCTTTCTTTATTCTTGAAATAACGATTTCAATCTGTGTTAAAGAAAAAAATAGCACATTATAGACCACTATTACCAAAAAACAAAGCAATGACAAAAAGAAAACAATCTATTCAAAATTACAGATCAGGTGAGGATTCTCCAGGGGTGCACAAACGGTGAGGCCTGTATTGAAGAGTATAGTGGAAGACAGCTCTGTCCACAAGTACAAAGAAGATGAGACCTATGTCTAAGTCCACTGCACTCTTATACACAGGCTTCACCACCTATGCTTCCCGAGAAAGTCCTCTCTCCCACTACAGTCTTGATCATAAACCTCACCTCCTCTATCCCTCTGGACATGTCTCACCTCATCTGCACAATCTACTTCCTAATCTGTAATGCAAATGACATAATTGATCCTCATTTTTAAAACCATGCGTCAGTTTTGCGCTACTGAAGGTTTAAATGTGAAGATTTATTTTTTATTTTTTATTTAATTAATTAATAAATTATTATTAAATAATGTATATATATATATAAATAATTTTAAAATAATTAAAAAAATAAATTAATTTTTTTTTTTACATTTTTGAGTATAATGTGGCGCAGAGGTTTAAAAAGTGACACATCTAATTACATGTGTCTCTTTTTAAATATGGTGCAAAAAGGTACATGTTTGGGCTTTCCTGGGGAGCGTAGGTGGTGAGGCTTGTGTCTAAGAGTGCAGTGGACTAGGCTTCATGAAGCCTATCCCTGACTGCACTGTTAGACACAGGTGTGAATTTGACTCTTTACAATGATGTTACCTGTGTTTTAAATCAGTGTAGGAAGCATATTGAGTTTGTTTGCATAGAGGAATTGTAATTTGTAAAATTGTGAAGCTTCATGTGAACGTTTTTGCCTTAGACTTATCCCTGCTGTGAGGCAGATGGTTGTACATAGGATCTGTGCTGTGTTTCCTAAATGTTATGTCAAAAACGATTTTAGGGAAATTAATGTTTTTTACATCTTTGAGTATATTGTGGCGCAGAGGTTTAAAACATGACGCATCTAATTACATGTGTCTCTTTTTAAATATGGTGCAAAAAGGTACATGTTTGGGCTTTCCTGGGGAGCGTAGGTGGTTAGGCTTGTGTCTAAGAGTGCAAGAAGATAGTGCAATAAGAAGCCTATCCCGGACTGCATTTAGGAAACACAGCACAGATACTATGTACAACCATCCGCCTCACAGCAGGGATAAAACTAAGGCAAAAACTTTCACATGAAGCTTCACAATTTTACAAATTACAATTCCTCTATGCAAACAAAGTCAATATCCTTCCTACACTGATTTAAAACAGGTAACATCATTGTAAAGAGTCAAATTGACACCTGTGTCTAACTGTGCAGTCAGGGATAGGCTTTATGAAGCCTAGTCCACTGCACTCTTAGACACAAGCCTAACCACCTACGCTCCCCAGGAAAGCCCAAACATGTACCTTTTTGCACCATATTTAAAAAGAGACACATGTAATTAGATGCGTCATGTTTTAAACCTCTGCGCCACAATATACTCAAAGATGTAAAAAACATTAATTTCCCTAAAATCGATTTTGACATCACATTTAGGAAACACAGCACAGATCCTATGTACAACCATCTGCCTCACAGCAGGGATAAGTCTAAAGCAAAAACTTTCACATGAAGCTTCACAATTTTACAAATTACAATTCCTCTATGCAAACAAACTCAATGTGCTTCCTACACTCATTTAAAACACAGGTAACATCATTGTAAAGAGTCAAATTCACACCTGTGTCTAACAGTGCAGTCAGGGATAGGCTTCATGAAGCCTAGTCCACTGCACTCTTAGACACAAGCCTTACCACCTACGCTCCCCAGGAAAGCCCAAACATGTACCTTTTTGCATCATATTTAAAAAGAGACACATGTAATTAGATACGTCACGTTTTAAACCTCTGCGCCACAATATACTCAAATATGTAAAAAACATTCATTTCCCCAAAAATGTTTTTGACATCACATTTAGGAAACACAGCACAGATCCTATGTACAACCATCTGCCTCACAGCAGAGATAAGACTAAGGCAAAAACTTTCACATGAAGCTTCACAATTTTACAAATTACAATTCCTCTATGCAAACAAACTCAATATCCTTCCTACACTGATTTAAAACACAGGTAACATCATTGTAAAGAGTCAAATTGACACCTGTGTCTAACAGTGCAGTCCGGGATAGGCTTCATGAAGCCTAGTCCACTGCACTCTTAGACACAAGCCTAACCACCTACGCTCCCCAGGAAAGCCCAAACATTTACCTTTTTGCACCATATTTAAAAAGAGACACATGTAATTAGATGCGTCATGTTTTAAACCTCTGCGCCACAATATACTCAAAGATGTAAAAAACATTAATTTCCCAAAAATCGTTTTTGACATCACATTTAGGAAACACAGCACACATCCTATTTACAACCATCTGCCTCACAGCAGGGATAAGTCTAAGGCAAAAACGTCCACATGAAGCTTCACAATTTTACAAATTACAATTCCTTTATGCAAACAAACTCAATATGCTTCCTACACTGATTTAAAACACAGGTAACATCATTGTAAAGAGTCAAATTGACACCTGTGTCTAACAGTGCAGTCAAGCATAGGCTTCATGAAGCCAAGTCCACTGCACTCTTAGACACAAGCCTAACCACCTACGCTCCCCAGGAAAACCCAAACATGTACCTTTTTGCACCATATTTAAAAAGAGACACATGTAATTAGATGCGTCACTTTTTAAACCTCTGCGCCACATTATACTCAAAAATGTAAAAAACAGGGGCCTTATTTATGAAGGCCTTGCGCCGCCGGTGCGTCATTTTTAACATGGGAAAAAGTGACGCACCGGTGGCGCAAGGCTTTCATAAATAAGGCCCCAGGGATAAGACTGAGGCAAAAGCTTTCACATGGAGCTTCACAATTTTACAAAATACAATTACTCTATGCAAACAAACTCAATATGCTTCCTACACTGAGTTAAAACACAGGTAACATCATTGTAAAGATTCAAATATATTTCTTTAAACATGCACACATTCTTTATTCCTTTTTAAAAATGTAAAATCCATTTATTTTTTTCCCAAAATCGTTTTTGACATCACATTTAAAAAACATAACACAGGTCCTATGTAGAAGCATTCCATGTCACTACTAAAACTTCACAATTTTACAGAATACAATTACTCTATGCAGTAAAAACTTTTTACCAAGCATTATCAAAAAGCATGACACAAAGCAACATTAAAAAACCATAATTTGCTTCCAAATCTTCTCCATAGAGTATACAAGTCTCTATGTATATTAAATGAATCATAACTCACCTTTACAAATGCTTTAGGAGATTCAGAACAGTGTCAGATACACACACCAATATTTCTTTAGCAGAGCAAAAGGTATGTTCTCTAGTCACTGCAAACCATTAATGGCACATTAAACCTCTAATTTTACACAGATATTGCTCATGGTAACCAATCAAAACTCTTCCCTCTGTATTTTCAAACCAACACCCTTCCCCCCCTCAGCCCTTTCTACCTGTTACCATAGCAACTCCCTCCCCACTGACCTGCCAGGGTTAAAAGTTTATTCTACAATGTTGCAAATCACCACTGCAAGGATGTTTGACCTGCAAATACACCAGCTTATCTGATGTAAGGTTTCTTTCAATGACTTTTTTTTAACCATTCAAATTACTTCTTACACAGAACACAACCATGCAACCTAACTTTCAGTTTTCACCTATCTCATTCTACCAATCATTGCTTGTAATTCAAAAGCACTGAAACTCCACAGTTTTTTTTTTGCAAACTTCTATTGTTCCAACTGCCATTTCTTTTCCACACTTCATCTAACTGCACCAGAATCTCCTCTGACTATGTATTCTGTCTGGATTATTGGACATAGCTATATCCACTGGGCTCAAAGGTATGCAGCTACCAGAAATGTACATAACCTTGAATTATCAAACGTGAACATAAAATGGATTGGCCACAGAGGATTAAAATGTCACCAATTGATTCCATTGGTGAAAACCTTTTTGCATTTGCCACACCCTGACCTGTTAGTTGTGCACTGTGGAGGAAATGACTTGGGCACTTTGACTGGGGTAGGTCTGGAAATGCTTTTAAAGGACACCTTTGATCATTTGATGGCACTTTTCCACAAACTGCCTTGGTATATTCCAATATATGCCAAAGGCAGAAATGGAAGTGGTCCAATCAATTTTGTCCACAATTTGAGAAAGCACGGAAACATGTGAATGAATCTGTTTCTGCTTACATGAGAGACTATGGAATGGGTTCAATATACAACAATAACTTGCGTTACAACATGCAAGATATCTACAGAGCAGATGGTGTGCACTTTTCTGATGAGGGGAATAGAATATTCCTCCTGAATTTAAGACTGTGCATTGGTACCTACTTGTAGGTACCTAAATCAGCCACAGAACCCAAAAGCCCTTTTCAGGGCTACCCTATCTCTGATCACTCCAAATGATTATCTTTTTGAACTTTTTTCACTATTTTTCACCATAGTACGCTCCCCGGTACGCTCCCCGGTGCACGTTCTGGGCGCTCCCCCCGCGAAAATCAAAAAAAAAAAAAAAAAATTGGGCCCACGGGACCCTTTTATGGCCCCCACATCAAACCTAGGGGGTCAGGGGGTGTCTACCGTGCCCCCTTATACCCATTCCCGACGTTGTTTATCCTCCATCTTGTGTCTCAATTCTACCGAAAAACAAAATGGAGGACTCCCGTTGCGCTTCCGGTACGCGTACCGGAACGCGCACCGGGAAGCGCTCCAAAAATGATAAAAGTTCATTTACATAAAAACCACTGGAGACACTATCACCAAATATAGAATAGGCCATACTACATACCAGTCCCTACCATTTTCCCAAATTTGGTGGAATTCCATTGACCCATTTGGCCTGTAGACCTCTCTAAATACCCTGAGGTAAATTACTTCTCAAAAACACATCTGAAGTATTAGAATTGACTACCAATTAAAATGTTACTTTCATTTTCAATTTTTTTTTCCTGACATTGATTGGTTATGGTTGAATACAAAGTGGTTCCGTCGGGTAGCGAGAAATTGCTTTAAAAAATGGTTGATTCAGTTCAATCTATACTTAAAGTAAACCCTCTCAGAACAATGCAGTCAAAAAATATATAGTCTTTATATTGACAAATATTCGCGATACACAGGAATTACTTCATTCCGCAATAACACAAGTTTCAATAAATGGTAAAATCATTACAAAAAACATGTGGTGCATGTGACTGTCAGTGAACAAAGTGATCAGTGCATTTAATCCAGTGACACATTTATACAATATATACAGTGAAATTGGAAGGGGGGGGGGGGATTTGGAAAGGCCAGTATGTTCAATTCGTCCTCCAAGGAGACAGGGGTTAATTTGTACAAGCTCCTGGAGTTATCTTGATGAGCGTCGACGTTTCGACCCTAAAGCGCCCCAGTTGGTGGTCGCTTCGGGTCTTTATCAAGACAGGGACCGTCTGAAAAAAGAGAGGGTACGGAGGGTTTACAAAGGAATATTTACAAGGGCGTCTAGATTGACGTGTGTGAGAGCCAGATACTCACATATAAGGCAGATCCAGATATCACTGCCTGGTGGGTGGCCAAATGGTCCGACCTAGAAAGGTAAATTAAGGGCACTGTAAATGCCTGAAAAACGCACAGGCATAGACGCTAATACAGTAGTCACTAATGGATGAGTGAAAGCCCTCTGGCGGGCAACATGTTTAATGCACTAGTGCCATGAATAAGCTATCCCTTGGTCAAGCACCCGTCTATTGTAAAAAACGTAATGATACCAAACAGTGTGCTAGCATAGGACACGCAGTTGTATGGCTGAGCATCGAATCCGAGCCAAGACCGGCATGGAGTCTGGAAGTGCACCTCCCGCTAAGGAATCACATACAGTGTGCGGGTGAACAGAGTTAGAGTAAAAACGAAACGTGTTCGGTTACCAAACGGTTACAGCGTGTCAAGCCATATTGGTCAGATCAGTGCACAACATGGAGATATAAGTAACCATGCAGTGCAGCCCAGATGCTTAAACAGCATGGAGATATACATAACCATGCATTATAGCCCAGACGCTTAAACGTGCAAGTGCTCAAGAAAGCCCAACCCATCCGGGCGAGTAGTGACTTACCCCTGGAAATAACAAAGCGCGGAGTGAGTCCGTTCGTCTATGTGCGAGTCCTGCCAGCATTGAACGCGGCAAAACACAGGGAGCGTTATTAGAAACCCTCGTGTACGTCCATGCGGTACGTTACTAGGCAACTAGAGGAACCTCCTAGCATACGTGGGACGTGCAATGGCGGCGGCAAGCCAGCCGGTTGCCAGGCAACGTATGTACTCTTCCTAAATACACGCATAAAGCGTGGGATAGTCAATGTCTCTGCTCGGTATATTCAGATTGGGGCAAGGAAACCTCAAGTTGATATGCTAGCCTTGTGGGAGTTATCAGGCTAAGTAAATTGATACAACATGATAACAAATAAAGCTGATTCGAAAACATAGCAGGTTTCAAAAAACACAAATTGGACATTCTCAGACGTTCCCGCTAGGCATAAACATGGAACATGATTAGGGCTCCCGGTTTTCCGTTTTTACGGATTTTTACATATAAATACAGACGGAAATCTATATTTCCTTTGTCTGTATTTATATTTAGAAACGGAAAAATACTTGAAAATGTTGCCACACTGCCCTGCTCGAATCCAGCTAAGCCCCCTTCCTGCTTCTGGAAATTCCATCCCGAGCGCGCACTCAGCCGCACCAGAGTAGTTCACAGGTCTTTAGAAAGACCATTTACTTGTTAACGAGGCTTGATTGTTGTTTCACCCCATGCCGTAGCCTCCCCCAATGTCCCGGACTCCTCCTGTCCCAGGCTCCATACAGTGCATGTTTTAAGCCCTTCATTTCACAGTGCTGCAGCAGGAGAAAAAGAAGAAACGGCAGCTGTTCAGTTATACACGAGGGGCTACAAGTACCAGAATACCTTAGGTGGCACAACGTTGAATCTGTAGAGACGCAGTGCCAGCTCTGATTATTATTGCAGAACTACACATTCTAGAATATAAACAAACTGTGGAACGGCTCAAGCCCCCAGTTCAAAAAGAGATGTCCTAGGGTAGCTCGGGAGATGCAATTACTGCATAAACTTATATGTAAACTTCAGGTCTGTGATTTAACATACAGTGTGGCAGCTAAGTGGGTTAAAGCGCCTCTTGCAGTGCTATCTCTGTCTGTAACCTGCAGAGGAAGCTCTAGGGGCCAGGCGGGTAGCTAAGCGGGTTGATGCACCCTCTGCTGAGACTGTTGAGAATTGCCAGCACACCTTTCAAACCGAGAGCCACATCTTGAGTAGGTTAAATGTGTGCTTTTAACTGCAGGATAAAGCATCAGATCGCAGTGTAAGGGCGCCTGCTGCTCAAGACAATGGTGTGAAAAATGAGGCGCCTTGAGCAGATTCTGTCGACTGAGTTGTTCTATTCCCATCTATTCATCCAGTCATTCACAAGAAAACCTGGAGGCGCTTTAAGGCAATTGGATCGCGTAATTCTTTACAAGCCTAATCATCCATTCAGAAGAGGTGCGCCCAGAGTCCTTCACTGCCATTTTCTTTACTACATCAGGGTATTACAAATGCCTGCTATCAGCACAGTTACAGAATAAAACCCAGAAGTACTTTATATATGCAGTATAAGGATTGAGCAAGGACTGGAGACCAGATTTCGAATCCCAACTTCCCCGTTTGAAGCCCTGTTTAATCTTGGGCAAATCAGTGACGTAGCCAGTGCTTCAGAGGCCCAGGGCGATCCTTCAGATATCCGCCTGCTTTGAGCCAGTACCTGGGGGCAGGGGGGTGTTGGGGTGGGAAGTCGGGTGTAAACTGATGACGAGCAGCGGGCGGCGGTGGATTGGCTGGGTTTAACTACGCTTCTCTACTGCACTGCCCAAGGTGAAAGCAAAGGTCGGAGGTGATGCGTGCCCATCAGGTAATACATCTGCAGCGTATGTGCCCACCCCACAGACGCTTTACATCAGCACTGGTTTAGTCACAGGCAGACACATTTATTTGTGTTATGCACAGGGAGATTAAGTGATCAAATCACTTAATCTCCACGGTCGACCGCCGCAGCCATTAGGCCACATTCTCCCATTTACATATGTATAAGGGGCTTTCTTTGAGTCTCTTGTGGCTGTTCCTGGCTGGTTAAAGATGGTGCTTACATGTTGCCACCTTCAATGTTAGAAGTACACAACGCTCATGATGCTCTGTGGGCTGGCATGGTGCCCTGCAGGAGACTGGCATGAAGAAGAGGCTCAACTTCTTCCCAAGCACAGCCACACGTTTCCTAACTCATGTGCGTTGTGGCAAACAGTTCAGTTTTTATTTAGCATTTTAGTCAAACTACATATGAATAATGCAACATAAGAAACACTCCCAATATAAAACGTTGGAAAGCAACTAAATTACCTGTATACAATAGGTGATACAGAGTGCATTCTACAAGTATACACACAGGCCAATGCATACTACCCATCATATATAGGAAGGTGAATTCCTATTTTTTCTAATAATAATCATCAGGCTGCAAAGCGATCGCTTGTTATAGAGAGAAGCAGTCATATTTTAAAATAAGTACTCACAAATGCAATAGGTTTGGACATGTAAGGTTTTAGGTTCAGTGTCTGCCTGCCCTCAGTTATTAAAAAATGCAGTCACCAGTGTATCGCTTGTGTGCATTGTCAATTTAAATAAATGCGGAAAAATACTAGCTGTAATGTCGTCTTTTACTGTGGCAAAAATAAATGTGGATAAATACAGAAAAAATGCCCAAAAAATAAATATGGATAAATACAGACGGAAATGGCAAAAAAATAAATACCATAAAACCGGGAGCCCTAAACATGATACAAGTGAAACAAAACTACATTGAACTCAGATAAATGACACATTTGACAATAGATCATGGGCGATTGAATAGTTCAGACTAGATAACATTCCCTGTCAAGAGAGCTAGACAATCAAATTGTACCACAGAAGTTCATTAGCAGTTGATGTGTTTGGGCAATTAGATTAATGAGCAGGGAAGCCATCAAGTAACAAGACAGTTGTGCATAATAGGACAGTGTCGTAAGGATTGCTG
The DNA here is from genome assembly GCF_964261635.1 of Lissotriton helveticus. Taxonomy (NCBI): domain Eukaryota; kingdom Metazoa; phylum Chordata; class Amphibia; order Caudata; family Salamandridae; genus Lissotriton; species Lissotriton helveticus. The sequence continues at coordinate 775,812,073 of NC_136063.1, read as the reverse complement.
TGATTGGCCAAAGGAATCACAGTAAGCCCATTTGTTTAGAGATTTCCTCATGTTCGTTCAGTCCCTGCACTACAGAGTTCAAAGTATGTATCCATTTACACTCCTTTCTGTTGAGTGCTGAAGTCATGGATCCCCCTCTAGGGTTGGTATTGATCTTTTCAAGTATACGCCACCTAAGACTGTCTGGGTTATGATTGTAACTTACAAAGTGGTCCACCATAGGGGCACCCTGAATCTTGCAACGGATTTTACTCATGTGCTGTAATATTCGTACTTTGGCCTTCTGTGTTGTTTGGCCCACATATGGCTTATCACAAGGACAAAGAACGATGTATATTACGTTGGAAGTATTGCAGTTCGTCAATTCTGGTAATGCATATGTTCTGTTGTTATGAGACAGGGCTGGTCCTTCAATACAAAGGGGGCATACCTTGCAATTGCTGCATTTGAAGTGTCCCATTACAGGTGGCAAGCCTAGGTGATCCCTCAAGGTTGGTTGTTTAGGAGGCTCAAGGTAAGCTTTGACCACATTGTCCTTTATATTGCGTCCTCTCTTAAAAGCAAACAATGGGCTTTCATCCATCTTCAACTCAGAAGATACCAAATTCCAATATTTCTTCACAGTTTTTTTCATTATGTTGCTCCTAGAGTGAAAGGTTGTTACACATACCAGATTGTCTGTTGCTGGTGTCTTATCCTTCGGGTTGAGCAACTCCTCTCGTGGACAGTACCAAGCTCTCTTTTTCGCACGTTTGAGTAGCCCAAGAGGATAGCCACGATCACGTAGGCGTTTAGTTAGTATTTCGCTTTCCTTAAAGAAGTCAGCTTTTTTTGTGCAATTACGCCTCATTCGTAAGTATTGCCCAAATGGTAGGTTATCGCGTAAGTTACGCGGATGGTGGGAATCGTACTTAAGCAAAGTGTTCCTTTCAGCAGGCTTTCTATACAAATCACAGAATATCAGTCCATCTTCAGCCTGGAACAAAGGATCCAAGAAAGCGATCTTTTTCCTGTCATAGTTCATAGTGAACTGGATATCATCACATCTGTTATTTAACCATATGAAGAAATCTTTCAAGTCAGCCTCCGTTCCTGACCAGATCATGATCACGTCGTCGATATATCTTTTCCATATCGATATTGAATTGATGTGCGGGTTTTCTTCCCTGTATAGATGTTGTTCCTCATAATGGTCCATGTAAAGATTAGCTAAGCTTGGTGCATAAGTCGCACCCATGGCCACTCCTTTGCATTGTAAGTAAAACTGTTTTTGGAAAATAAAGTAGTTGCGCTTCATAGCAATTTCTAACAGATTGGTCAAAAAGTTGGTAGGTATCCAATGTGGCGCCGGGCGATTTTCCAATATGGCGTGGATAACCTTGATGGCTTTATCTTGAGGTATCGAGGTATATAGAGAGGCGACATCAAGTGTGACGATAAACTGTGTGTTCTCATCATAGGGCTGGCCTTCCAACAGTTGGATAATATGCATTGAGTCTCTTACATATGACTTTGTCTCAGGGACAAAAGGTTGGAGGAAGTAATCAATGAACTGGTTCACAGGCTCCAGCACAGAGCCACAGCCGGATATGATCGGTCTCCCTGGGGGGTTGTTCAGCCTCTTATGCACCTTGGGTAAGGTGTAGATTGTCGGGGTGCGGGGTTCCTTTTTTATCAAGAAGTCTCTTTCTGGTGGACTGAGAAAGCCCTTGTTGACACCTTCCTCCACTAGAGTCTCAATCAATCTCTTTATCGACGCTGTGGGGTCTCTGGGTGTTGGTTGATAACTTTCTCGCACCTCTAGTTGGTTCTTGATCTCAGCTACATAGTCTTCAGTGTTCTGCAGCACCACGGCCCCACCCTTATCCGCTGCCTTCACAACGATAGCGGTGTTCATACCGTTTTCTTTCAGTGCCAGATTCTCCTCTTTAGAAATGTTGTATTTGATGTAGTGTTTCTCCTCCAAACTTGACATCACCTCTTGCATTACAATTTGTTCGAATGCCAGTATCCGTTGGCTCATGCAGTATGAACCAGGGTTGAAGGAAGATGGAGGTTTAAATGGTGTAGCAGCCACTCTTGGGGTGTATTCATTTTTGCCAAAATAATACTTTAGTCTTATCTTACGAAAGAACTTTTGCAATTCCAGCTTGGTTGTAAAAGCATCCGGTCTTCTAGTAGGGACAAAAGAAAGTCCTTTACTTAGAATACTCCTTTCTGCAGGTGATATTTCATGTTTCGATAAGTTGATGATCGGATCAAGAAATGCTTGAGTGTCATTGGTATTTAAAGGCAGCAACGGGATCTGATTCAGAATAGGTGCAGCGTCAATGGCTTCTCCCACCAGAATTGGGATATTCGTTACAGGTTGATTCAACTCTATACCTGTCTCCTCCAGATCAGCCGGCTCTCCCTGCAAACCCATCAAACCCAATAGTGGACGTTCCTCTGTCAATGATTCTACCACCTGTAGGTCTGCTTCCGGGTGGAGATTTCTCCGTGTACTTCTGGTTGATAAAAACTCACTCTGGTATTCCCTCTCGGTGCTCCTCTTGATCGGTTCCATGGTCTTCTGGGTCCCCAACCTCGACCGGCAGTACCATCCTGGTTGGATTGGCGGTAGCCTTGATCTAAAAAAGGTTGTTGTGGGGCTTGAGGGGGTTGGTTGCTGGTTGATGCTCCCTCTTGGTCAGACTCCGAGCCACTGCCGGCTTATGAGTCAGAAAAAGTGGTAAACCTCCTTGGCCCCTGTCTGCTTCTGTTGGTGAAGAAGCCTTGTTGATCTTGTTGGTAATATTCGTCCGCAAGGTACGGGTAGGTAACTCTCCTATCGTAATTGCGGATATCTTTAGTGAGTTTATCCAGTTTCCTATTTAAGGTCACTGTATTGAATTCAGCCAATGTCTTTTCCGCCCTTTCTAGGGCTTCCTTGGCATTTGAGAGTGTGCCGTCCTCGAGTATTTCTTTCTTCAAGTCCGCGATCTCTTGTGTTAATTTCTTGACATAGTCTATTGCAGTCTCCACCCCTAGCACCATCCAGTGCCTTGAGCAATTGTTAGCCACATAGCTGAAGCCTTCCCTGAATTTTGGCACATCAATGAAAATTCCAGGTTCGTTTCTGATTTGTAAGCCTTTTGGTATTATGTTTGATGCCAAATATTTGGTCAATACATGCCCATGGAGACGAGACCTGATTAATTTCTTTTCAAGTCTTTCTATTTTAAGCAATTTTTCATTCAGTGATACATCTGTGGATGTTCGTTCGGCACCCAATAGGAAACTGGAGGAGCCTTGTTCTTGTATTAATTTGGCAATATAATCCTCGCTGTACGAAAGAGTTTCTTTATCTGACATCATCTATACTCAGTTGCTTTGTAGCATTTATAAACAATTTAAAAAGGAAAATTCAAAGAAAATGACCCTCGCAAGTATGCACTTGCAAAAGACTGGTTTACATAAAAGGGGTGACCCTGTGTCCCTCAGAACCTGGGTAAGCATGGTTGAATACAAAGTGGTTCCGTCGGGTAGCGAGAAATTGCTTTAAAAAATGGTTGATTCAGTTCAATCTATACTTAAAGTAAACCCTCTCAGAACAATGCAGTCAAAAAATATAGTCTTTATATTGACAAATATTCGCGATACACAGGAATTACTTCATTCCGCAATAACACAAGTTTCAATAAATGGTAAAATCATTACAAAAAACATGTGGTGCATGTGACTGTCAGTGAAAAAAGTGATCAGTGCATTTAATCCAGTGACACATGTATACAATATATACAGTGAAATTGGAAGGGGGGGGGATTTGGAAAGGCCAGTATGTTCAATTCGTCCTCCAAGGAGACAGGGGTTAATTTGTACAAGCTCCTGGAGTTATCTTGACCGGTGGTGAGCGTCGACGTTTCGACCCTAAAGCGCCCCAGTTGGTGGTCGCGGCGGGTCTTTATCAAGACAGGGACCGTCTGAAAAAAGAGAGGGTACGGAGGGTTTACAAAGGAATATTTACAAGGGCGTCTAGATTGACGTGTGTGAGAGCCAGATACTCTCATATAAGGCAGATCCAGATATCACTGCCTGGTGGGTGGCCAAGTGGTCCGACCTAGAAAGGTAAATTAAGGGCACTGTAAATGACTGAAAAACGCACAGGCATAGACGCTAATACAGTAGTCACTAATGGATGAGTGAAAGCCCTCTGGCGGGCAACATATGTTTAATGCACTAGTGCCATGAATAAGCTATCCCTTGGTCAAGCACCCGTCTATTGTAAAAGACGTAATGATACCAAACAGTGTGCTAGCATAGGACACGCAGTTGTATGGCTGAGCATCGAATCCGAGCCAAGACCGGCATGGAGTCTGGAAGTGCACCTCCCGCTAAGGAATCACATACAGTGTGCGGGTGAACAGAGTTAGAGTAAAAACGAAACGTGTTCGGTTACCAAACGGTTACAGTGTGTCAAGCCATATTGGTCAGATCAGTGCACAACATGGAGATATAAGTAACCATGCAGTGCAGCCCAGATGCTTAAACAGCATGGAGATATACATAACCATGCATTATAGCCCAGACGCTTAAACGTGCAAGTGCTCAAGAAAGCCCAACCCATCCGGGCATTTGATTGGTTATGTACATAAATATAAATGAAAAATGAGAGCGAAACACGGCCATTTTGACTACAACTACCTGAGGTACATCTTGGAAGGTTTTTCGCATTTTGTCTTCTTCACCTCTCTGTAAAGTAAGTTGATAATTTGTAAGGGGCACTTTAAGTTATTTTTTAAAGACATTTTCTGATAGTTATTTATTGTCCCTCTGCTATAGTTATAGATAGATATAGGCTCCTCTGTTATATTTATAGATTGACTTAGGCTTCTCTGCTATAATTATGAATTTACTTAAGCTTCTTCACAGGCACTTTTTAATATTTCTACTTCCTGCCTGTTACCATACATTGCCCAAAGTTAACTTCACTATTAAAAAATCAAAACTACCTGTCTGAACTTAAACCCAACAGTGCCATATTTCTACTGATTTTTTTTTAATGCAAATTTCAGCACAAAAATGGAAGGAGAACAGAACGTTTCCTTTGAAATTGTCCTAGAGATGAACAATGAGGAAATCATTGAACCCATTGACTTGGAATTCATGGATGAATCACGGGACCATGAACTTCTACAATGTGTAGAATCTGTGGATTTGTTAATTCAATATGAGGACGTTTCTGACAGTCAAATGTTGGAAGTTATGTTCAGTCAAAAAAGAGGAAATTTCGGACGTCAAATGTTAGACGTTCTATTAGATTTTGAAAAAGAATCAGAAAATTGTTCGAGACATTATTCATTATTATATGTAATTCATAAACTAGTACCAAATTGATTATAATATGAATTCAGACTTATAGTATACTGTGCAACGTATTTGTGTTACATAGTAATTTTGCTCATAGATACTTCCTTTCTCCCACTACATTATCTCCAATGTGCATTTGACATCTCTTTTTCATCTCCTGCCGCCATGTTGTTTCTGCTTTCCTGACAGACTATGGTATGGATTCCATATACCACAATAACTTCTATAACAACATGCAAATTATCTACAGAGTAAACGGTGTACATTGAATTTAAGACTCTGCATTGGTACCTACATGTTGGTACTGAAATCACCCACACAACACAACAACTCTATTCAGATATACCCTACCTCTAAGCACTTTAAATTATTATTTTAGTGTTTCACTGAGTTTTCCCCATGTGTGGTGGTGGGGGAGGTGTGTGTGGGGGATGTGCGGGGGGTGTCTGTGAGGTGTGTATGTGTGTGTCTGTGTGTCTAGGGGGGATGAGGTGTATAGGTGTGTGGGGTATATGGATGTGGGTGGGGATATTTGTATGTAAGGTGTGTGTGTGGGTGTGGGTGTGTGGGGTGTTTGAGTGTAGGTGGGAGTGTGGGTGTGTGAGGTGTGTGTGGGGTGTGTGTGGGTGTGGGAGGTATGTGTTTAGGATGTGTATGTATGTATGAGATGTGTGGTTGTGTCTGTGAGTAGGTGTCTCTGTGTGTGTTGGGGGGAGATGTGTGTGTGGGATGTGTGTGGTGTGTCTGTGAGATATTTGTGTGTATGTGTGTGTGTGGTGGAAGGGGGGTGAGGTGTGTGTTTGAGTGTGGGTGTGTGGGATGTGGGTGTAGCTGTGGATGTGTAAGGTGTCGATGTGGGTATGTTGGGTGTTTGACTGTGGGTGGAAGTGTGCATGTGTGAAGTGTGTGTGGGGAGTGTGTGGGTGTGTGAGGGACACACTTGTAGGTACCTAAAACAGCCACAGAACCCAAAAGCTCTTTTCAGAGCTACCCTACCTGTAATCACTTAAAATGAATATTTTACACTATTATTTTCACTATTTTTCACCTAAGTACGCTCCCTCGTACGCTTCCCGGTGCGCGTACCGGGCGCTCCCCCCGCGAAAATCGAAAACAAAAAAAATAAATGTTTTGTCCCACGGGACCCTTTTATGGCCCCCACATCAAACCTAGGGGGTCAGGGGGGGTGTACCCTGCTCCCTTTTGCTCATTTCCCCCTTTGATTTTTGCCACCTCTTGTATCTCAATCCTACCGAGACACAAGATGGCGGCCGCTGCTGACTGTTTCGAATGTTTACAGACACCCGAGAACCAATCAGCTTGCCGTGCGCAAGTCGCGTGGCGCGCCCGGAGCGCTCCCCGGTACGCGTACCGGGGCGCGCTTACAGATATATAATTTTTTTTAAACCTAAATTACTCAAAATCCACTGGAGCACATATCTTGAGACATAGCAAAGGCACATCGGGCTACCAGTCCCTACAATTTTGCGAAGTTTCGTGGGAATCCATTCAGCTGTTCGAGCTAAAACTGCGACAGACCGCCCTATGGAAATTAACATGGGGAAAACACGTTTTGGGACCCCCCTTTTATCTCAGCCCCCGCTTGACGAATCCCCCCCAAACTTTCAAGAAAGAAGCAGAGAGCTGCGAGGCAAAGTTGCTGAAAAATTCAGCCTGATTGCTCAACCGGCGCCAAAGTTATTCCAAATAGAATGTTGCGATTTCCCTATGGTAATCGATCCTAACTATATATACCTACTGGCGACCGCCAGTAGGTAATATATATATATATATATATATATATATATATATATATATATATATATATATATATATATATATATATATATATATATATATATATATATATGTATGTATATCACCACTCAATTTCCCTCTCAAGCAAGAGAACGGACCGCACTCGGTGGATAAGGTCAGTTATTCTTTTATTCTTTTTTCAAAATTGTAGCTACAGGACGCGTTTCGGCTTCGCGTCTTCCTCTAGCTGTCACTTTCCAGCACAATAATTCAAATTTAAATAAAGTTTTGATTGAATAACATCATTTCCTGTGGTAAACAACAACGATGGACTCAATTTCGTGCTAAAGATGCGTCCATCTTGGAGTGTACCAATTACAACTACTTTAAACAAGTGGCTTTTGAAACACGTGAAATAAAGTGAAAAGAAAATATCGAGCCCTGGATGGGCATAGTCAAACATGATAGATCATGTTGCTGAAACATGCTATCATTTTGTAATCATGAAGGACAGATATCTTACCCAAAATCATCATATTTACAAATACATTTTAGAATATATTTATATATATGTATCAACCAGGTTCATTCTAACATACACCAGGTAATATATAGTGAAATTCATAAGTCATATGGTATAATGTAATGACTTTAGTTAATAAATAACAATCATTATGAGGTTAAAGGACATGAGCATAAGGAAAAGGAAGTTAAGACATATAAATATATACGGATGAAAGTGTACCTACCTGCCAAGGTGCGACGTGATCAAGGTCAAAGCTAGTAGTATCGATCCATCTGCTAGACCATAGTTCACCACGTAATTGTGGATTTCAAGGTTCTCTTCTAATGTGTCCCTATGTAAAGGAATGTATATGAGAGTTGCCCAATGATATATTTTCAATGAGGCAACAGATAAGTCACCTGATTAGTAATAAAACTTGTGAGGTGAATCGTACTTACTATAAACAGTTTGCTCGCGCATTAAATCAAGTGTTTGTCCTTTCACATCCTTTTCACTTTTGGGGTTCCTGTATATGACTTTCAATATACTAAGCCATACTCCCATTCCCACAGATCTTTGCTTTTAACCTTTGTATGCCACGGTCTAAATGACCGAATGCAAAAATAAAGCAACACTGGACTTAACTTGACATATTAGCAGAAAACTACATGCAAATGTTGATTTTTGTGTGGATTTTTGAAAGGGTGCTAGGTTTATATTGTACCTTTAACCATGCTCCGCTTGAGAAAATGGCCCATTGCATCGCGGCAGACTCCCGGTAGCGATCCATCTCGATCCCCGGGACCCCTGGTGTGGCAGCGGATGTCCACGCTGCCACCTAAAAAAAAGTGAAGACACTCCCTGTGCGGACTGACCGCAGCACTGCACCCGGGAGTTGCGGTGGACGGGGGGGCTTACAGCCGGAGCCCTGATCTGACAAAACGGCGAAGTCGGTGCGATAAAGATGACGCAACCGGCACAGTGATATCCCCGTATTTGAACAGGCACCGGCCACTCAGTGGAGTGTTTTACGTCCTCTTCCCAGCTTGGTGCTTCTAAAAAGACCACAGATGCAGCCCAGCAGAGAGCCTGATACTCCGGTCAACCACTACTGAGAGAATGCACGCCTAATGAGACACCGCTCCAATAACCCCCACACAGGCAAGTGCAGCCTAAAGAGGGGGCAGAGGTGTATTAGCTGCAGGGTCAGATCACTCAATGGGCAGACACGGCGCAGCTCTGGGCCCCCCAACCCGAAGGATCTAAGGAGGCCGATTGCCTGACCCGAATATGGCTGCCTAGCTGAAGAGATAGTCTTCTTCAAGGGACCACGAAGGTCCCCCAGCATGCCCAGGGTGGACAGGGCGACCTCAGAGCACTCCTAATGCCAAAGCACCTAAGGTGGCCAGTGAGGAGACCCTCAAGGTGGGCAGAGTATCAGCAAAGGTGTAGCCTGACGAGGAAAGATAAGTGATTTGGGACTCTACTATATGCTCAAATGCACCACACTGCTTCTACGAGACAGAGAGGATGGCCTGGAGCAGATCAAGTTGTGGAACCCCTTTTACCACCCAAAAAGACCCACAACAACAAGGCTTCCACTTATTATCGCTCCATCGGCACAGGAGCGTCAGGCGAAGAGGCGACACCATCAGCAAGGGCCATGGAGCTAACTAAATAGGACCTCTGTCTTCCCTGCGAGAATTTAAAAAAGGAGCTTGAAACAGAAATCAAGGCAGACATTGTCTGAGACCTCGTCAGACCCCCTTCCACCCCCCCCCCCGTGGAGGGCAATGGTGAGACCTAATGTTCTTTTTAAGAACTATTGGGAGTCTGGCCCTTCCTTCCCTGTTAACCTCTATCATTCTCGGCACACTCACGGTGTGGAAAAGGAGCCCAGGATCCCGTCCCCACACGGCGGACATTGGTGACTTTTTTTCCCCCTTGCTGATCTTTTACTTTTACTCACAAAACCCTGCCAGGACTGTGCCTGACCTCAAGAGGATGTCTGGAATTTTCTCTCAGTCCATGACTCCCCCCGCACTATTCTGACATTCCCCAGAGTACACTTGACTCCTACCCGGACATCGGAGTTCGAGCATGTTGTCTGATGCCCGGTGGAGCTGATCTCTTCAGCTAATTGACGAAATTGTCCGTGGTTCATCCCCTTACCGTCACCTGCTCAGCCGGACAATGGACACACTTTCTCCCCTTCTCCCTTGTCTCACCCCCCCCTGCATATTTCTGCCGTTCTGCCTTCTCCTTATCTCCTTTCTCTCCTTCTTTCTGACCGATGTACGTGGGACCTTCCTAGATAGCTATAGGGGAGACTGGCTGTGGATTTCCTCCCCGGCATTCACCTACTCTTCCGGTCTTTGGGCCAACCTCCCCTCTATCTCTTATTCCATCTACCCCCTCATCCATTCCCTTCTCACTCGCCCTCTCCTCCTTTCCCTCTCTACTTGTCTCGCCCGAAGTACACATGATCTCTACCCTCACAGTGGAGTCCGAGCATTTTGCCTGACGCCCGGTGGAGCTGCTCTGCTCAGCTAATGAGGAGATCCGCCTTGGTTCATCCCCTGACCGTCACCTGCCCAGTCTGACCTTGGGCACAGTTTCTCCCCTTCTACCTGTCTCGCCCACCCCCTTCATTGTATTTATTGTGCCCTGCTTTCTCCTCGTCACCTTTCTTTCCAGCTTTCGGACCGTTGCCCTTTGGAGTTTCCCTGAGAGCTTTAGAGGAGAATGGCTTTGGTTTATCTCCCTGGCCGCCACCTACCCACTCAGTCTTTGGGCTGACTTTCCCTTTATCTCGTTTCCATCTTCCCCTCTCGTCCTCTCCCTTCTCACTCCACCTCTCCCCTTTCCCTCTCTATTGGTATCTCCGGACATTAGACACAGTTCTTCCTCGTCTTTCTGCTATGGCTCCTTCCTCCCCTCCTTTCCTATAAACACATCTCGTGTTGACTACGCGAATGTGCTGCTATTAGGAACTACGGAGAAGAACCTGAGAAGATTGCAAGTGCTGCAAAATACGGCGGCCCGTTTAGTCCTCAGACTCCCCAAAAGAACGGCATCCAAGCCTATTTTGGCTGCCCTTCACTGGCTTCCTATAAAGAAAAGAATCCTCTTTAAAGCTCTCCTTTTCTGTTACAGGATAACTTCTGCAAAAGCGCCAGAGTACTTGAAGGACTTAGCTATCCCCTACCTGCCCAAAAGAGCACTTCGCTCTATGGGTATGGGTCTTCTTACAGTTCCTCGTGTAAGAAGGGCCAGGATGGGAGGCCGCTCCTTTCGGGTGTTGGCAGCCACCCAATGGAACAGCCTTCCAGCTGTGATCAGACTAGCCAATACTGAAACTATGTTCCGGAAGCTTTTAAAAACACATCTGTTTGCCCTCTAGGGATGGATATTTCTGCTCTCTTGACTCTCGCTCCACAGCGCGGGGATACGCCGGGATGGCGTCACCAGGCGCTTTATAAACCCCTTTATTATTATTATTATTATTATTATAAATTCTCTCAACCCCTTTGTTTGTTTACTGTACCTTACTACACGACTGTAACTGTTCGAATTTGTAACGCGATGTTCCTCTGTTATAGCGCTCAGATACCTACGGGTCTAGCCAGCGCCCTATAATCCTTTTGATGTACCTTCTAATGCAATGTTCCCCTGGTTATGCGCTCTGATACCTCCGGGTCTAGATAGCGCTATATAAACTTCGCAAATCAAAGAAACTAAAAACTGGTGTTTCCTGAACGTTGAGACTTGAGCAACATAGCTGATGACCGGTGGAGCTGCTTGACAGCTAATGAGGAGATTGGGCTGGTTTTCCCCCTTGACCGTCACCTACCCAGCCAGACATTGGGAATTGTTTCCTCCTCGTCTCCCCACTATTACTCCTTCCCCCCTCCCTCCTACGAATTATTGCATCATTGTTTATGTGTATTGCACCTTACTATGCTATTGTTTCTGATGTAACTTGTATCGCCACAATCCTAAATTTAAAGCGCTCGGATACCCTCTTGGGTCAAGTTCGGCTATATAAAACTTTATAAATAAATAAATAAATACTTAGCAGAGCAGGACGATACCTGACATAACAACAGAAAACGAAACATGTAAATTTCTGTTGAAATTAGTTTTGATTTGTCAAATGGTGCCAGTTATTAGCAAACAATAACATTTTGGCTCCTCCCTTAATCATGCCACCCGACAAGGAGCTGCAGAATCTTGACACTTTTAACAGAAAACTAAACATGCTGAATTTCTGCCAATTTTATGTGGATTCCTAAGATAGTGCCAAAGTTATTAGCAAATTAACATTTTTGAACCCCCTTTAGCTATGTGCCCTGTGAGGGACCTGCATAATTAAAAAAAATCCAAAAGTAGTCTAAAAATGGTAAGTATTTGTCAAATGTAGTGCATATTCGCCTGGCAGAGATAAAGTTCTATTCAAATCATAAATGCCTCTTCAAATGTCGGGGTATCCAGAAAAAGTATCCATTCTAATCTTGTCCAAAACCTTTAGCAACTGCTTGTATATCACAGCAAGTACTAGATGTACAAAACAGAAAAAAGTCCAACTTCTGTACAGTTCAGTTTTTAAACCAAGTTAATCCATTCCACAGTTTATACTATGATGGTCAGTAGAATTTCCTATATGAGCTAAAATGAAAAACTCTTCTTTAATGATTTTCCCTTAAAGCGCTAGATGGAGGCAAGACCCTGCTTTCCAACACCACTGCACAATGGTCAAAGCTGTGTGTAGCAGGGTTGCGCAAACATGAAGTTGCTCAGAAGCTTGCAGGCAATATCCAGTGTGCATGGCCAAACTCTTCATGCAGCGCGGTGCCAGCAGCATGGAGAGTACAGTGACTAGCTACAGGCCAGGCACCACACACAACTCTTGATGCACACAGGCACATGTTTTGTACAGTGAGAGATTTACCAGCTATGCACAACAGAGACTTGATTGACCAGATGTTGGGTGCAGGGCCAGCCTACAGTCAAATACTACATCCAGCTTTGACTGAACATTCCTGAATGTTTTGCATACAGGTAAAGTAGTATTAGGATTATAGAATAAACCTTAAAAATATTGTGCAATTCATTACGTGCCCGCAATGCACTGCTCATGACTTCATACATGATGTCACAGATGACAGAACAAAATGGTGTCATCAATTACTTCACTGGCAACGTCACATAACACCTCACCATTGACATCATGGAGTAGCTGACATCATAAAACGCATATTGATTATGCTTATGGGGAAACACTTTGTGAATTTTGCATAAGGTACTAATGTGAAGGTTTGCTTTTTCAGGCATTTGTGTCTGCTATGTACTTTGAATAGGCTTTGTGCATTCCATACTTAATGTTTATGTATATTTGTATAAACAGTAATACATCCATACTGATAAACCGTTTTTGTTAAAATAATGGCATCAAATACTGTTAACAAATGTATTTTCTTTAGGTACTATCTCCATTCCATGGTATATATTTCCTGCACTTACAGGAAGATGGTCACATGGGAGGATTCCTTGTAAACTGTGGCTAGCTGCGGATTCTACTGTTTGTTTATCTTCAGTGTTCAGCATTGTGCTTATCAGCTACGATCGTTTTCTCTCTGTTACCAAAGCAGTGAGTACCATGCACCATACTGATTGGAAAATATAGTTTACCAATAGAAATTTGGAAAGTGAGTGAAAATGTATATGCCTAAAAATATGTATACTTTTTCATATAAATATGTAAACATATATTTAGGTACTGTGTAGTTATGATTAAGACTCCTTTTTCATTATGAGGACTCTGTTAAATTTGCGTATAACATGGTGCCGTTTGACAAATCTTTTCAAAAGTCTAAATAGTGTAAGTGTCATAGGGCTGCATGTACTAAAATTTGAAACTGTGAATCACAATTAGGAAATTGCCATTCCAAATGTACAAAACTACATTGAGTTTCATTTGCGATTCTCAGTGGTTCGCAAATGACCAAACTCATTAATAGTCAAGAGGTAAGTCGCAATATGCAACTCATTGGGAATCACTAAAAAACACAGGGTTGGAGACAGCCGACAACCATGTCTGAGGTTGCTTTTAAATAAAGGATTTTTTTTTAATACAGCCCGCTTAACTTTAAAGGAAAATGGAATGTGTTTCAAAAATAACAATTATTCTTTTAATTTTTAAGAGTAGGCAGTGGTCCATGGGAGCACTGCCTGTTCTTCAAATTCTTTTTTACATGCATCCACAAAGGGGAAGGGGTCTCTTGAGGACCCCTTCCTGTTTGCAAAAGCATTAGCACTAAAGTGAACTTGGTGTTAAAAAACAAATATTTTGCAACAGCATTTCGGCCACAAAACATTTGTTCATAGCATTGCAAGCTGTTATTAGGAAAGGACGCCCTTAAGATGCTCCTTCCAAATACCAACTCGTCAACCCATTTTGCGAATAGCAAAATTGGGCTTTGTACATATGAAATTACTTACTTTTGGTAACAAATGGCCTGCTTCTGTGAATCTGGCAGTTTGCCACCCAAAAAAATGCTAAGTACACGTGACCCTCAGTTTCAAGTGTCTGGATCAGATGCCAAGACTAAAAAGGATTGGGTCAAAAAAGCTGATCCTCACTACAGCTAAATGGGCAGAACATAATAAAAACAAACTTGGAGTGAAACTAGAGCTTTACTCAACAGAGTACATTTGATTGGTTTGCTGGTTTATGAAATTCTGAGCAATTGTCTCAAGCTGGCTTTGAAGGGTTAATGTGATAAGGAGAATTGTATATGCTGGCGATTTTTATGGATGAATCTTTGAAGATCCGGATTCGCAAATTCTCTGAGGATAATATATTTGGAAAATGAACAAAACACCTGGGCGGGAGAACCAAGATGGCGGGTTGACGCCGCCTTGAAGCAGCAGCGCTTTTGTGAGGCTCCTGTATCTCTGCCACTACAAGCCTTTCGGATTTATGGAGCGAACGACTCCACATTAGAAGTGAAACTTTAAAGAAATCAGATACTTCCACTTGTTCCTTAAGGGGAGGAAACGAAAAACTTCACCTACCTGCACTCGTGGCCACGAAGGTTGCTGCCGGATGCTTCGCTTTCTGGGTGGCTGGTGTGGGCGGCGTCTGCTTGCTCTCGGAGTGCGGAGCTCGGGTGTACTGCTGATCTGCAGACCGGCCGTCCGCTGGGCGGCTCTTACTCCACTTCTAGTTTCGCTCGAGGACGGAGGCCGAGCTATATCAAGGGAACCGGTGCAATTGATACGCTTTGACCGGCTTTAAATCGCATTTCAGATGAAAATGGGGCCAAAGATCATGGCCAGAACCACCCGTGCAGGAAAGGGAGCAGGCATTGATACATCGGCACAGACGCCAACTTCCAAGAGCGTGACTAATACTCTTGCATCGACCGCCGGGAAAACGACGCGGCAAGCAGGTAAGCCACTGATCCGTGCTCTGTATTTTACCGGTATAAACCTTGGCCTTGTCCCCAGCAACCAGCCTGCCTCAAGGGATTGCAACATTGTGTATGATAAAGACATTTCGGGCAACAGTGTAATTAACGCAGCTGATTCAATAGAAAGTGTAGCTGCAGCAGCAATGAACGGCTCGTGGCAAGTAGGATTTACTGCTGAATTGTTTGATACTGAGAATAATAGTGCAGGAGCTTAACTGGATACAGATACTGGGGACGGGTTTCCCGAGGAAAAGGGGGCAATTTCCGGGGGGGGGGC
This sequence comes from Lissotriton helveticus, assembly GCF_964261635.1. Lineage (NCBI taxonomy): Eukaryota > Metazoa > Chordata > Amphibia > Caudata > Salamandridae > Lissotriton > Lissotriton helveticus. The sequence goes on along the minus strand of NC_136063.1, from coordinate 775,796,709 downwards.
AATAGGAGATAAGGACTCACTTAACATTGATGAGTCCGAAAATGGCAACGTCCTAATTAATAACAATGGGGCAAAGGACGAGACACCTCTCTTGTCATCAGGAGATGAAGAGCAACGTTCTGAGATGGTTAATACACTGGAATCTGGCACTCCAAACAGGGAAGGGGCTGAAGCTACAGTAACCATAGAGTCTCCTGAAGCTGTAGAAGAAAGTCCTACCGTTGAAGTTCAAGAGGAACTTGAGGAACTTGATGACTATGAAGACGATATAAGTAATGAAGCCATGGATACTGGTAAACCTCATGGACATAGGAGGGGGAAAGCTAAAGTTAAGAATAGATTAAGAAAGGCAATATTTCGACTTCCTCTGTTAATTTACGCGCAAAGCTGATTAGAGATGAAAGCCCCCTCCGTAAATGGATGCAAGCAAGGGGGGGAGTCAAATCATTGGCTTTGCGTTTATCTGGTGCTAGTATAATTGAAGAGACTAATCAAAGAGAAGGGGTTCAAGCAGCTGTGAGTGCTGAGATATCCCCGACCCTTACTCAATTAGATCTGGACCCAATTCAGCGGGAGCAAACTCTCGAATTGGTTATAAAATCTGTAGATGATGCTCCAAAGGACAATGAAGTAGCTTCTCAGCCCCCACTTACTGAGGTTTCATTAGCCCCTGGCCCCTCAAGTCCTTGTGATCCTTGTGATCCCTCGGCACATGTATCAGTGGCACTCCCTGTAGACCTCATCCTAAAGGCACTCACTGATCATAAGCTCGAAGCACTGCAGCATTTTCTCCAGTTGAGAGAAGACAACAACATGTTACAGAACTCTATGATGGAAGTCTCTAAAAAACTAGGGGGTGTCACACAAGAGATCGAGGAACTAAAACAAAGAGTGGTCGAAGTAGAAGAAGGGACTATGCGTACTGAATCTCTTACTAACCAACATGCAGCGCAAATCTCAAATCTCGAAATTAAGCTTGAGGACTTGGAAAACCGTCAAAGACGGCAAAATCTATGTCTCTTTGGTATTCCGGAGGGATCTGAAGGTTCACATCCCAGGGCTTATGTCGTTAAATTGTTTCAAAAGGCCTTTTTAGATCTCTCGGACTGGGATTGGGACTCGCAGCTGCAGAGAGTTCATAGGCTACCCATTTTTCAGAGACAAGAACAGTAAGTTTCCACGTCCCCTACTGATTTATTTCGGGAACTATCTACTGAGACAGGCCGTCTCATTAAAAGCCAGACCAAACACTCCTGTCACAGTCGAAAATATTACATTTTTCATTCGATCTGACTTGAGCAAAAGCACGATGGATAGAAGGTGGAAACTTCGCCAGATGATTGACTCTTTTAAATCTATTGGTTGTGAGGTATATCTGCAAGAACCTGCTCGTCTAAAGGTTATCAAAGCTGGTCAACCCTACTTTTTCACTGATTTAAGAGAAGCTGAGATGGAGCTCTCTAAGTTCAGTCTATGATTAAGTAATATTTAAAGAACGGAAGGAAATAAAAAGGGGAGAAGTAATGTCTAAGAATACTGGGTACAGAAGGATGGTGTAGAAGGGGACCTTACTAGATACTAATAGAGTGTATTTTTGATAGTTGGAAATACTTATCGAATACTCGCTGATTTCTGATACATGATAGGTCTCTACTATGCCACTAGCTCTCTTCTGTTTCTTTTTTTCTCTCCCCCCCTTTTTTTTTCCTCGTTCTCTCTTTCTTTTCCTTTCTTTTGGCAGGGGTCCGGGTGTAGCCTCCTTGCTGCTGCTTCTTAGAGCTGCCTCTCCAGCGGCAGCAAGGTTAGTGGGGTGTTCTCCCCAATTGTACTAGGGAGGGTGGGTGGGGGAATGGTTTGGGTGGTGCTGAAAATAGGGGGAAAAATAATCATTGCGGGAGATATAGCTTTGAAACGAAGACAGAATGCAACTATTACTTTACATGATGGATTAAAACAGAGAGATATATATCACTGCCGTATTGGTCTCTTCTTAGAAAATGTTTTCCCTTAGATGTTTAAGTTGGAATGTCGCCGGCCTCAATAGCAAAAATAAACGCAGATTGGTTCAGGAAGAACTTAATATGTATAAACCCCATCTTGCGCTGCATACAGAAACTCATATTGGTGTTAAAGACAAAAAACTGCTGGGTCAACTGGGCTATGATCTTATTATATGTTCTACCTTGGACGTCTCTATAAGGGGGGTTGCAATAATGAAATGTAAACATTTGAATCTAGAAATTACTCGGACTATGGCTGACCCAAAGGGCAGATGGGCCATTATCCAGGGAGAATTGGAGCATTCTAAATATGTATTTTGTGTGGTTTACGGTCCTAATATTGATGAACCGACTATGTATGATAGACTAACCATTGAATTATTAGATTGGGAAGGTGAATTACTTGTTATGGGAGATTTTAATTGTGTCATGAATTATCACTTAGATACTACTCGGCGTCAGGCATTAGTACGGATGTGTAAAGTTCGAGCTGCGATATTAGAATTGAGTCGTATACACAATCTGAAAGATATTTGCCGTACCGTACACCCCAATGTTGCGGGGTTCACATACTACTCAGCACCTCACAAATTATGCTCCCGAATAGATATGGTTTGGGCAACTGACAGAATCACGAACAACTGTACAATAGAACTATGTCCTAGAGTCACGTCTGACCATAACCCTATACTGTTGGAAATTATTATACCGACTAAAAAACAGGAGTTCAGACAATTCACTTTCCCGAGATATCTCTTCTCGGATACAATTTTTACTGCCCAGCTCAAACTACACAATATTGAATTTGTAGAGATTAATTTAAACTCTGTGGCAGTAGTACACGTTTGGGATGCTTGCAAAGCCAGCATCACGGGCTTTGCTCAACAATATGTCTTACGAATAAATTCAGAAAAACGGAATGAGATTAAAACGCTAACTTCTAATATTATAGTATTGGAAAATCAGTTAGTACAAGCTGTGCAGCTAGATACACCCAACGCGGATCTTATAAAGATGGATTTGATAGATCTGAAGTTAGCTATTAAAAAAATCATGATAGAGAGACATACTCAGAAACTACACCAATATCATCTTTCGCAGTATGAAAGTGGGGACAAAATAGGAAAATTATTAGCATACAAAGTTGCTGACAAGAAAGGCAAAACTATAATTAAAACTATTAAAAATGTGAAAGCTGTCCATCATACTCATTCGGAAGATATACTAGATCAGTTTGTCAATTATTACACCAGGCTTTACACACCTGAGAACTCCCCTTCAAGTCACCATTTTTCATCTTACATTAACAAAAATCTGGTCAATCAAAATGACGGAGAGAGGTTTAATCAACTTGAGGACAATATCTCCATCACAGAGATACGATCTGCGATAGCTTCCCTTCCATCCGGTAAAGCGGCTGGGGGAGACTTACTTCCAATTGAACTTTATAAAATATGTATAGAGGAACTAGCTCCCCTTTTTAGCCTAGTTATCAATTCTATTAAGGATATAGGGAAAGCTCCAACTTCATGGAACTTGGCTAAAATTGTCTTCTTTTTGAAAAAACAGAAACCTGCCGATGACTGTGGGTCTAATAGGCCTATTTCTTTAATAAACGCCGATGCCAAGGCTTTTGCCAAAATATTGGCTACTCGATTAGCTCCCTATATGTCAGAGCTGGTTAACATCCAACAGCATGGATTTGTTACAGGGAGATACACAACATCCCATGTCAACATGGCCATTACAGCCTTCGATGTCGCTTCTTCTGAGCTCTCCCCACTCGGTATGATAATGCTTGACGCGGAGAAAGCATTCGACCGAGTGGGTGGGAGTATTTGTGGGCTGTTCTTAGGGCATTCGGCTTTCAAAATAATTACATTGGCTGGATTAGATCCTTGTATGACCAACCCACAGCTATGATAAGTTATGCAGGCATGGACTCTTCTAAATTCCGAATAGCAAGAGGAACCCGGCAGGGGTGCCCCCTCTCACCCTTGCTGTTTGCTCTTTCTCTAGAACCATTTCTAAACTCACTTCTTACTCAAGCAAATATTATTCCTTTTCAATTTGGCAGACAAGCTCTAAAAATAACCGCATATGCGGACGATATAGCTATTTTTACAACTGATGTAGCTAAATCATTACCCGAGATTACTAGAGAATCTGAAGAGTTCGGGAAGGTCTCAGGGTATAAATTGAATTTAAATAAAACGCAAATTATAGCCAATTACAAAACACTGACCCCGGTTCCTGGCATCTGTAACAAGGCTACGTATCTTGGAATAAAAATGTCAGCTTATCATGAGGATTTAATCGCCCTTAATTATAGTCGACTACTGAAAGAAGTGGCTCTGTCTTTTAAAAAATGGCACAAGATCCCGCTGAGCCTTGCTGGTCGGATTAACTTAATTAAAATAAAAATTGTCCCCAAATTTCTCTACTTATTTAGATGCATCCCCCTACGACTCAATAGTGCGTTTTTTTTAAAACTTGATGGGTTATGCAGCAGTTACATATGGGGCTATAAGATAGCCCGTAGATCAATCCAATCACTGAAACTATCCACTGTGAAAGGCGGATTGAAGTTTCCTGATTTTAAATTATATTTTCTTGCTACTTTTTTCTCTCGTCTTCGAAGTTTGCTTACCATTAAACTACCTCAGTTCTTTTTTTATCAATTTATGTTCGGCTCAGATAGTAGTTATTTTCTATTGAGGGGCCATGATCCTAACTTCTACAAGTGGGTTAAATTCAAGACCGCTAGAGATATTATCGCGATCTGGAATACTATTATGAATTATGGGAAATTCTCCTTCTTTCACTCAGACTTACCTCTATGGGGTAATCCAGGTCTCCCTGGAAAATTTTCAGACGGGGCAGGGATTTCCTGGGCTAGATGTGGCGTTTGTAAATTAGGAGACCTTTTCGGACACGAAGGATTCTTAGACTTTACTTCATTAAAAACTATATATAAATTGGACGATGGTATGTACTTTAAATACATACAAATGTAGGACTTTCTAGTGCGGAAAATGAAAACTAAAGATGTTGCCCAATCAGAGATTTTAAATTGTTTATACTCTGATAAAACTAAATCAATTATTAGTGAGGGGTACTCATGTCTAAATAATTTAAAACGGATGATTGTGGCAAGCTTGCTACTAAATGGACTAATAGGATGGGTATAAATATAACATCAAATTAAATTTCGGGATCTTTACATCAAATCAATCATGTGGTTCACTCCTCTAGCCTAAGATTACAGCATTACAGAACCATATGCCAACTTTATTATACCCCGCAAAGAATATCTAGCTGGGCAGGCAACAACGATGTTAGTAACCGTATGAAGTGTCCCAAATGCGATTTACCTGCCGCCGATTTTGTTCATATGTTTTTCTCATGTCCCTCTCTGGGTGAGTTTTGGAAAAAAAATAGAAGATATATTTTCCCATAAACATATAAACAGCCCGAAATTCACTGCACAGCTGATCTTACTTGACTTGCAAGATATAAATAGCACATTCAAAGATCTCATCACCATCTTAATTGCTCTTGCACGACTGGTCATAGCTAGATCATGGATTTCTCTTAACCCTCCGCATATCTCGGAATGGTGGGCTTTAATCAAGGAGATTCAGATGATGGAACTTTCATCAGCAAAATTAAGGGGACAACAATCTTTAAGGAAAAGAGAGAAAATTTGGAGACCTTTTATGTGATTTTGCTGTTCGGGCTAGGCGGGCTACAATCATCATTCTCTTTCCGAATTACGAAATAACGAATTGCTTTATATGTGTCCCTCTGTAATAACTAACTACTGCGTATGATATTAACATTGTATGAATTTTTTTTTACTTTTCCTCACGTATGTTTTTCCTGCAATGATAAATAAAAATATTTCAAAAAGGAAAATGAACAAAACAGTTTGGAAGAAGAAGCACTTTTTTCTGTTTGTGCAATGTGGGATATATAGATCCTCAACGATTTGATATTCAATTCAATCTGATTAGGTAGCACCAATTGAACATTTTAGGAGGGGATGACCATTATATAATGCCAGGCATAGAAGCCTATGGCCTAAAGAAAGTGACAAAGGGGACCTAAGGAGTCTGGGAAAGCAATAACTGACCATGGGGTGGGGGTGGTTAGGAGGAGAGTTTGGTAAAGTCCCAATGTAGCAAATATTGGTAAAAATGTAAAACAGCCTCATTTTTTTCTTACAAGAGTCATAGATCCAATTTCCAATATGTAGATATGATAGATTTGCAGACAGAGCCACAAGTTATTTCAAAAAAATATATTGCGGGATTTCTCCAACTCCTGAAAAACAATTAATGAACACACAAATACAGTGCAACTGAGAACATTGTAGATCATGCTCAAAGAGCACCATGGACTCCAGTGCCCAGATACCACAGTGCAGTGCAGTGCAGCAGAAGAATAGGCTCCTGGCCTGCCTATGGGATAGGTTCGGAGGCCACCCCTCTAATGCCCAAGTCCCTTTGCGGATAGGGTTTGGGGTATTGGACAATGGGCATTTGACCTGGCTAAATCCCATTCACAGTTGGGATTTGGTGCTTAGAAGGTAAAGTGGAGTTGTGTATAGCATGATGGACATAGGCAAAGCAGACTACTTGTGCCCATACTCAAAGTGAGAAAACTCACTGCATGACAGAGCCTTTACTCAAATTCAGCTATACATATGGCCTTTCCTGAGGAACAGAGTCTTGGTGGGTGCCCTGGCCCCACCCAGGGCATCCAGTGTGCATTTTGGGGTTCGCTGGGGGAGCCTCAAGGCCACCGCAGTCCCAGCTGGCTGCCCGCCTCCCGCTGCAGCCAGCTTTGCTCCTGCACACAGGGCACTGCTAGAAATGCAGCTTCATGCATGTGGGGGAAATACTTTCATCTATTTCCCTGCCCAGCCATTATTGAAGAAGAAAAAAAAGCATACCGATATGTGAGTAGTTCATCTTCAAAATTACAGAAACATAACAATTCACATTGGTTAACTGTATCAGAATATAGTGAAAATATGATTTTCCCTTTTTTACCGTTCTAAGGTTTTCATACCATAAACGATGGTCTGTATGAATTACCATCCTTGAACAGTGGGGAAAAACAATCAATGGATTGTAAAAAAACAAACAAAGCTGCACAGTAGGTCACTATAAATAAGTGACACTGTGCACTGCACTCACTACAATTCATTAATCATTTGTTTTTCTGGAATTACTACACTAATCTAAACAATCCTATGTTAAAATTGTTTCTTAAATTATTAAATCGTGTACAATACTAGAAATAATTATAAAGAACTCTTGGATTTTGGACAACCTTGTGAAAACAACACCCCTGATAGGCCAAATTATGTTTAAAATGCTGATGATCCATATAGACAAAATCCCGTATTGAAGATTTTATTTTACAAATTGTACATAGAAGTTTTATTGATGAAACAAAAGAGATCATTTTTTAGTTTCAAAGGCAGTTTTTGCTTTTAACTTAAGGTTGCAGTAATTTGATTGTGTCCATCCATAAATGAACTCTTGCATTTTGAAGAACGTTTTAAAGACATTACCTCCAATAGGCCGAATAATGTCTACAACACTGATGAACCATGTAGAACAAACACTGTACACCACTTTTTTTATTCAGTTTTCCTCCTTAGAACTTTGGTTGAAGAAAGAAAAGATAAAAGTTTGGTAGTTTGAACAGAAGTTTTGGTTTGTGTTTAAGGTTGATGTCATTTCATTCTGTCTATCTAGTTTTGCTCTTCAAAGAGATGGTGTAGTTTCTAGAGGTTGTATAATTCCTTTGTGAAAGATGATTGCTGAAGTAAAGTTCTTCCCAAAATAGATAATTGTTTAGCTTTAAACTTGTAATTTCAGTTTCCAATTTAGAACCAACTGCTCGCTATCTTTGTAGCATTAGTAAAAGGTATTTTCTAGTTGCTGCTAGAATCAACATAGACAAAACATCTGATCTGTAGTTTGGGCAAGTCATATTTTGGTTAGCCTTCTTCAACAATTTATCAAAAGTCACAGTTTTGTTATATTGTAATCTTAAATAAAGAAAATACTCTGGATTTATTTGAGTGGTTGATGAACAATCACAATCTTCACAGTCATGGTTCTATGTGTAACAGTCCGAATAAATCATCATTATTTACTTTTTCTTGCTCTAAAACTCCAAACATAACCATAACAAATTCTTGTTTGTTTTGTTGAATGATGAGAGTAAATATTCCTGATCCGCTACATATATCTAACAATACCTGAAGCAGAATGTATCACAGTTCTGTCAGTCCATAAACGTTGGAGCAAATGATCCATTGCAGAGCACTATCTTTTATCAGTTTTTTGTTGAATTTGGTTTACTTGATGTGGTAAATGAAACAGTACAGTGATAACAACAATTGCATAGCAGTTGACACCTGAACTGTTTTCCAGCTGGTAACCTACAATATCTCCATCATTTTCCAGTGTTCTCTTCTTAGAAGCTTCTAGGTTGTCTTTGTGTCCTTTCCTTCCTTCAGCATCTGTATACTCTTTTGTAATCTTATGTTTGGACAGATTATCCATTTCTCCTAAACAGGGCATTGGCCTTAATGAGGAGCGTACGCACTTCTTAACAGACTGTACTCTCTTGCACAGCTTGCACCAGCACTAACTTTCTTTTAATCAAAATCATTCAAAAACAAACCAAACAATGTTCTAATTTGCGACAATGTTAAATATTACATTACCTTTTTAAAGACAGTCTACCAATATTAAAAAAAAGCTGCATCTACACTTAAACATTGTGATTTATGGACAGTTACAGCATACGTTAGAGAGAGGTAGAACTGCTTGTGCTACACATATTAGACTCACTAGCAAAAAATGTGAAATACAGCTGCCAATCTGCTTCATGCCATCAATCTGATCAAGATTTATGGCAGAGTATTCAACGTCATCTCTATTTGGAAAGCAAATCAAATCAATACCTTTGCCCATTGCACCATTTAGTAAGCCTTCTTCAACATTTAAATTACGGCACAAAATTACTCAACAATTTTTGCTCACGCATAAACAGTATTCTAATCCTGCTGTTTTGGATACAGATTGATTGATTGATTGATTGAGACTGCTCTAAAGAATCCATTTTGCTTGAGGTTTATCTCTTAGTAGTATCGTGACTCCCTGATGTTCCATTTTATCAATAGCTATAAATTCCAAAATGTCTTTTCTCCAGTTATAGTAATGGAGCACTGTTCAAATGTAGGCATTAAACAACCTATAGATTGCTGTACTTCAATGAATGTGTACATTAGTTCTGGTGCTGTAATGTAAGACAGAAATATTTTATTGACAAGGTGGCTTTCCAAAGCACGTTTTCCCTATTTTGTCAAAACTCCTACTCTAAAGTCCTCCATATTCCACATCAGATGCTTGATGCTTATTTTTCACTAGTCCTTATATTGGAAAGCTAGCCAAGCATTTTACATTTCCGATATTTCCTATTGAATTTCTTGTTTCATTATGGACAAGTGTTTTGAAAAGAGGATGTCCTTTTACGGGAGTAAGTTGCAGTTGGTCAGCAAAACAAAATTAAATGCTTTCCTCCGAAGAGGACATCAAAGTTTTGTTCTTAAAATCTGCTTCTTTCATAAGTGTATGAAGGCTAGCATTAAGTTGGATACCATGCTCACTTTATCATTGATTAGGAGTTTTAGTTTTTTCAAAACTCTTGATACCTCATGACAAGCAACACCGGATCATTTCTGGTATTCTAGTTTATTGTCATGTTCAACAGGTAGCATTAGTAGTCGATGTAGAGTTATTCATTTAATCGCATATGCAGCTAATACTGTTGGTGCATGACAAATGTGATTGTGTAGCCTTCTGCAGATAACCTGTGAGAACTTTAGTTAGAAAGTTTTTTCCAGTGCCAGGTTGACCACTGATGTATACTAATATCGGTTTATACAGAGAACATTCAGATTATTTCTCCTTGTGTAGAACTCAATGCTCTAGTTTATCTTTAACTTCATTGTAAATCTATTTGTGTTCATTGTTCAGTTGTTCTAGTAACTGTTCAAAATACACAGTTTCATCTCATGCTTTCTGTGTTGCATGCTCCACCTCATTCATAGGTATAACTGCTTCATTTTGAATTATTGAATCTCCAAGAGGATCTTGACTTTTGTGGTGTATAATGTTTGCTGCTTTGTGAACCCACTTTGGCTACCTCAACAGCAATGTTTTTTTCCTGATGAATCTTATCTTTAAACATTTGCAAATAGGTTGGAAACACTTAACTCTCAATACTGTCTTTCACTGTGTTGAAGCAGTCTTCATAACAGTCATAGTGTCCAAGTAAATCTGATTCAGCACGCTTGAACAACTGCAAAAGTGGCAAGTAAAAAAACTCTAATCTCCTGAGTTTGGCAACTAAGTTCTTGGTGGTTAATTAGATTACCTTTGTTGTGTCTCACATTCATCCATCTCATTCAAGTACTGCATATCTACTATTTTCTATGATTTGAGTCACATTGTTCCTAGAAGTATAATATTGAAGATCTTCATAGACACACATGTTTTGAAGATGTAGCCTACTACTTAGGTAGTATGCATCCAATATATTTGTTTTCAGAATATCTCAACTTTCTGGTTCATATTCTGCAAGATACTGTATTTCTGCAAGATACTGTATTTCTGGGAAAGACTTTAATACTCTATTTCAAGTGGTTGTAAGGCCAAGCCATACGCATACTTTTCTTTTTTACTTTGAGAACAAACTAAAAAAGCTCAAGCAGTCCGAGCACTCATACGATCCTATTTCTCTGCGGGAAAGCATTTTCAAGCTAAAACGATGCAATTTCTTGGTAAGAATATTTTCTGCATAACTCTCCTCCCACATCTCTTTAATTTCTGTTTTCTCAGATTTTGTTATATATGAAGTCACTTAGGTTCTTATTATGAATTTGGCGGTGCAGGAGCGGGACCGCTCGCTCCCCCACCACGAAACCTATGTTTGAACCTCCCACCAGATTTGGAGAGTTACGCTGTCTGGCGGGGTGGTTCTTTGGATTACCCTTGAAATAGGCACCACAATGAGAATGTCAAAGGCAGTACCTGCATGGCATGGAGTGCTGTAGTTCATGCCATGCATATACTGGTGTGCATGCACACAGGGGGGCAAATGGTGGGACAACAAAGCTGACATGACTCTATTAATTTTCATGTTTATGTCTCTGTGTCATTTATGTGTCAGTGTAGGCATTATTCCCTCACTGGGTATACTATCATATACATTAATGTGTTGCTGTTTATCAACCTATGTTTAAAGGACTACTTGTCTGGATGGGAGACTGGGATGTGTCAGTATTTGGCCAGATATGTGAGTGAGTATACAATTCCAGCTGCAGAAGTTATATGAGATGTTTAAGTAAGTGTGCCAATATACAAATCTCTGATTTAGTAACTCTATGGTTTCATACATTTGTATGTGAGAGGCTGAATTAATTTCTCATTGATGCTGTTAGGGATTAGAGAGGAATGTAGGTGTGTCTGCAACTGCCTTTGATACTGCTGCATATGTAAGTGGTTTCTGAGTTTCTGAGTATCTATGTGTATGTATACATCCCTCTGATGCTCTGACTGTGTGAGAGATACACTTTATGCTTTGGAAATATGTTTGTCAGTTGTATTATGAATGAATGAATGAATTAAAGAATGAATGAATGAAAAAGTATGTCTATAGCGCCTAGCTACCCGGAGGCCTCGTAGCGCTTAAGGAAGAGAAAGCAGAGCACAACATATTTCACCACTTAAAAGGGCAGTCCAAACAGGTGTGTTTTTAGAATCTTGCAAAAAGTCAACAGATTGCGGTTCTCTCGCAAAGCTTGAGGAAGAGAGTTCCACAATTTTGCCGCAGGGAATGAGAAGGAGCGTCCTCCCCATCTTGCCTTCCTCATTTTCTTGGGAGCGGCAAGATGTAGGGAGATAGAGCGTAGAGCTCTCTGCGGCATATAAGGTGTTAGTAATGGATGAAGGATTGCGGGGCCAGTTTTCCACATGGCTTTATGTGCAATGCACATAGCCTTAAATTGTATTCTGGCAGCCATGGGTAGCCAGTGAAGCTGTCGGAGAGCTGGCTTTGCAGACTGCTGCCGTGGGACCTGTAGAAGCATCCTTGCTGCGCTATTCTGGACCACTTGCAGTTTGTTTACTGTAGCCTGCGGCGCTCCTAGATACAAAACATTTCCACAGTCCAGCCGGGACAATATAAGGGCCTGGACCATTATTCTCCTCGCTTCAAAAGGAAGAAGGGGAATGATTTTGCAGAGCATTCTTAGCAGCCCATAGCAGGTTGAGGAAAGCATAGTGGCCTGATGTCCGAAATTGAGCGAGTTGTCAAGCCAGACGCCTATGCTCTTTATGTGTGACTTTTTTGTGTAGTGTACTCCCTGTAGTGCTTGGAAAAGTGGTCTGCAAATCCATGCTTAACCTACTAAAACTCAAAAGGACATCTCTCAATCTTTTAAGCACAAAGCACTATGCTTATTGGCATACCTACAGCATATCTCAGAGGTGAATAATGAGTACTACAATGTAGATGTAAGACTCAACAAAAGGTGTTTACATGCCAAGTGAAACTGGCATTGAGAGGGCACAGACATGCTCTGCACTAGTAGGCCAGACCTATGTTTAAAGGACAATTGTTCTGGATGGATGATGAGGTTGTGTCACTCTTGCCTACATATCTCAGTGAATGTAGGTGTCCATCTATAACATGAACATAAGATATTTAAGTAACTGTGCCAGTATTTGTCTGTTTTAGTACCACTTTGGCTCTTAAAATGTGTATTTAACTGACTGAACGAATACCTCAATGCCTGTGTGAGGGAATAGAGGAGTATGTAAGTGTATGTTTAACTGCTTTCGAGACTGCTGCACACATAAGTAATTTCTATGCATGTGAGCGAATGTATATATCTCTCTGTCAATGTCTGACTATGTAATGTCTAGGCATATGAGTGAATGTCCTTCTTTCACTGTCTGACTACATGAGAGAGATAGATCCTCTATGCTTTGGAAAGATGTATGTTAGTTACATTGTGGGTGGTGTACTCTATGTAGTACTTGACATAGGCATCTGCAAGTTCACAAGTAACTTACTGAAACTGAAAAGGATCTCTATTCTATTAACAGAAAGACTGTGCCATATGGCATGCTTGCAGCTTATCTTAGAGGTGAGTTATGTATTCTAAAACATGAGGTTCACACTTGGCAAAGGGCTTTTACTTGCCAATTTTGACTTGGCAGTTACAGTACACAGACAGAGTCTGTACTAGTAGGCCTGACCCAAGTTTAAAGAATGATTTGTCTTGATGGATGACTAGGGTGTGTCAGTGCCTGCATGCATTGCTGAGTGACTGTAGAAGTCCAGCTGTAACAGACCCATAAGATAATTAAGTAACTATGCCAGCATATGTCTGTCTATTATCACTAAGGCTTGTAAATGTGTATATAAGTGGCTGAACGAATACCTCAGTGCCTGTGTTAAGGGTAACAGGGGTAAGTAGGTGTGTCTGCAACTGCCTTTCATACTGCTGCATACATAAGTAGTTTTCAAGGATGTGAGTAAATATAGAAGTCCCTCTGTCACGGTGAGAGAAAGGCTCTATGGTTTAGAAACATGTATGTCAGTTATGTAATGTAATGTAATGTCATGGTACTTATAGTGTGCACTGTCACCAGACGGTCACCTTGCGGTGTCGCCTGTTCGGCTTCCTGGCGCTGATACTCATACCGCTGTGGAACCCCTCCTGGCTTTCCCTGTGAAGTGTCCACTCCTGGGCTACCCCAGGGTGAAGCCAGGCATCCTTAGCGCTGTTGGGGCCGGTGTGGAGGCTAAGCAGGCTATTGCCCAGAGTTGCAGCGTGGGGCCCATGATTAGAATAGGCACCGAGGCGAGAATTAACAGGTCCGAGGAATTTGAGCCCGAGACTCCGCCGAGGCAGGAATCGAACCCTGGTCCCTGGCCAGAACTCTGCATCAGGGTCTGCCGCTCTAACCATTGAGCCACACTCCTCCACATGTTGCATTATGAGTGCTTGGCCTACGTTTCTGCAAGTGTGTAAGAAACCTACTAAAACCCAAAAGGCCATCTCTCAATCTTTTAAGCACAAAGCACCATGATTTATGGCATTCCATATATCAGAGGTCAATTATCTTTAATAAAATGTGGATTTAAGACTTGATAAATAGCTTTTACATGCCAAATGAAGGTGGCAGTGAGAGTGCATAGACAGGGTCTGCACTAGTAGGTCTGACCATGTTTATAGGACAATTTGTCTTCATGGATGACAGGTTCTGTCACTGTTGCCTACATATCTCAATGAGTGTAGCAGTCCAGCTATAGCAGTGCCATGAGTTGTTGAGGTAAATGTCAGTTGGGGTCACCTTGCTGTTGTTCCATAACTTTAACAGAGCCATTCTTCCTGCCCGTACTTGGTCTATATATCGGTTCAAGCGTACCTCTGCTGTCGCCTTCCTCACGGAAACCTGGATGAACGCCTCCTCAGCGCCCGACATCGCCATCGCCATCCCGGACGGCTACAAGATCATCCGGAGAGACCGCATCAACCAGACCGGAGGAGGCATCGCCATCATCCACAGGAACACCATCCGCATCACGACCAACACCGACGACACCCTCGCACCCGCCAAACACCTGCACTTCCAGATCCACGTCAACCCCAAGACCACCCTCCGAGGCACCCTCATCTACAGACCCCCGGGACCACGCACCCAATTCAGCGAAGGCATCGCCGACTTCATCAGCCCACACGCCCTCCCCTCCGCCGACTACATCCTCCTGGGGGACCTCAACTTCCACCTGGAGAACAACAACGACCGCAACACCACCACCCTGCTGGACAACCTCGCCAACCTCGGGCTCAAGCAACTGGTGACCACCCCCACCCACTACGCCGGACACACACTCGACCCGGTCTTCTCTTCCAGCAAGGACATCACCTTCAGTCACGCCACGGGACTCCACTGGACGGACCACAGCTGCGTCCACTTCAGCTTCAGGAGGACCACGCTCCACCATCACCAGCAACAGGTTCCCCGCAGAAGCTGGAACAAGATCACTGCAGACCAGCTCGCTACTTCCCTGAGCAAGAACTCTCCCGCCAGCTC
Organism: Lissotriton helveticus; assembly: GCF_964261635.1. NCBI lineage: Eukaryota > Metazoa > Chordata > Amphibia > Caudata > Salamandridae > Lissotriton > Lissotriton helveticus. The sequence goes on along the minus strand of NC_136063.1, from coordinate 775,781,510 downwards.
AACGAACCCCAGCCAAGCGGCCACCAACCTCACGAAGTGGATCAGCGACTGCGCAGACGACTTCGCCCCTCTGAAGACCCCGGCGAGCAGACCCGGCAGCAAGAAAGCCCCATGGTTTAACGACGAACTCAAGAGCTCCAAGAAGAACTGCAGAGCACTCGAGAAAACCTGGCGCAGAGACCCAACACCGGACAACATGACTGCCCTCAAGCTCGCCACCCGAAAACACCACCAACTGATCCACACCACCAAGAAAACCGCATTCAAGGAACGACTGGACAACAACGCACACAACAGCAAGGAACTCTTCAACATCGTGAAAGAGCTCTCCCACCCCAACGCCGGAAACAACGACATCACCCCTTCACAAGACCTCTGCAACTCCCTCGCCTCCTACTTCCACAACAAGATCGCGGACATACACAACAGCTTCAGCACTCAACCGACGCACGCCACGACCGAACCACCGCCCCCCACCACCACCCTCCGCACATGGACCCCGATCAGCACCGAAGACACCATCCGCACGATGAACTCCATCCACTCCGGATCTCCGACCGACCCCTGCCCTCACCACGTCTTCAACAAAGCCGACGCTGTCATCGCACCCCACCTGCGGGACATCGTCAACACCTCCTTCGACACCGCTACCTTCCCGGAGAGCTGGAAGCATGCCGAACTCAGCGCTCTACTTAAGAAACCATCAGCCGACCCCACCGACCTCAAGAACTACCGCCCCATCTCGCTGCTCCCGTTTCCGGCAAAAGTCATCGAGAAGACCGTCAACAAGCAGCTGGCCGCCTTCCTCGAGACGAATGGTTCCCTCGACCTCTCGCAGTCCGGCTTCCGGGCCAACCACAGCACCGAGACCGCCCTGATCGCAGCTACCGATGACATCCGAGCCCTGCTCGACAACGGAGAAACAGCGGCCCTCATCCTCCTGGACCTCTCCGCGGCCTTCGACACTGTCTGCCACCGTACCCTAGTACAGCGCCTCAGCAACGTCGGCATCCAGGAGAAGGCACGGGACTGGATCATCTCCTTCCTCGCCGGAAGGACACAGAGAGTCCGCCTCCCCCCGTTCAGATCGGAGGCCACTGAAGTCATCTGCGGCGTTCCCCAAGGCTCCTCGCTCAGCCCAACACTCTTCAACGTCTACATGAGCCCCCTCGCAGCCATCGCACACCAGCACAACCTCAACATCATCTCCTACGCCGACGACACCCAGCTGATCCTCTCCCTCACCAACGACCCCGCCACCGCCAGAGCCAACCTGCACGAAGGGATGACAGACATAGCCAAATGGATGTCGAACAGCCGCCTGAAACTGAACTTGGACAAGACGGAAGTCCTCATCCTGGGATCCTCACCCTCCGCCTGGGACGACTCCTGGTGGCCCCCCGCCCTGGGCAGCGCACCCAAACCAACAGACCACGCACGCAACCTGGGCTTCATCCTGGACTCCTCCCTCTCCATGACCAGACAAGTCAACGCCGTCTCCTCGTCGTGCTTCAACATCCTGCGCATGCTACGTAAGATCTTCCGGTGGATCCCCACCGAGACCAAGAAGACGGTCACCCAGGCCCTCGTCACCAGCCGACTGGACTACGGCAACTCCCTCTACGCCGGAACCACCGCCAAACTCCAGAGGAGACTCCAGCGGATCCAGAACACCTCAGCACGACTCATCCTGGACATCCCCCGCCGCAGCCACATATCCGGATACCTGAGAGATCTGCACTGGCTCCCGGTCAACAAAAGAATCACCTTCCGGCTCCTCACCCACGCACACAAAGCCCTACACAACCAAGGCCCAGGATACCTAAACAGCCGCCTCAACTTCTACGCTCCCAAACGCCAGCTTCGATCGACCAGCCACGCCCTCGCCGCCGTCCCCCGCATCCGAAGAGCCACCACAGGAGGAAGGTCCTTCTCCTACCTGGCCGCCAAGACTTGGAATTCCCTCCCGGCCCACCTCCGCCTGACCCAGGACCACCTCGCCTTCAGGAAGCAGCTCAAGACCTGGCTGTTCGAGCGGTAGCGGACCCCCCACCCCCCAGCGCCTTGAGACCCTCCGGGTGAGTAGTGCGCTATATAAATGCTTTGATTGATTGATTGATTGATTGCTGTACTGCCCAGTGGTCCAAGCCCACAAAATCCACCTCCTTACTTCTTTCAGACACTGTCAGTGTTAAGAAACTGACAGTACCTAAGAAAACTCTTTTAACTAAAAAATAAGATCAGGGTGGTGGCCCTATGTAATGCACCAAGGGCCTACGGTGCACCAGTTGTGTAATGCTCAACAGTTCAAGCAAAATAAATAGGTGTCCCTATATAACACACCAAGGGTCTGGGGTGTACCAATTGTTCAACAATTAACAGTTCAAGTAAAGAAAAGGGGTAGCCCTATAACACGCCAAGGGTGTACCAGTTGTATAACGCTCAACAGTTCAAGTGAAAAAACATGCACACTTCCTTCACTTTCTCTAGCATGCTGACTATGGAAAAAGTGATCTACACACTTGTCCTAGTTTGCCATAGGACAGATTCTGGGACTAAGGATCAGATATAGTCTCTTACCCTTGTAACAACGGCCTCCCGATGGATATACGCCCCATTGATTCAGCAGAACTTTTAATAAATTATGGTTTCAGCTCACCGGTCCCATTGCGCAGATGTGAATCTGTTCGGGAAGGGGTCCTTGTCCTTTGGCAGCCGTTGGAATAGATAAACCAATCTCTCCTTACTGGCTCGCCAAAATGTTGGTCGGATTTGAATTTACCTTAAAAAAATGAAAATACTAGAGTCTTTTGGCACAACAGGAACAAATTGGTTTAATTGAATGCCTCATCTGGGAGAGCATCGACAGAGTGATGCCTGAAGACAGTCTCAACATTCTGAGGTTTTGGCTGGCATTTTATATAGTTTCTTGAAGTACAATAAATCGATCACACATTATTGTGGGTCCAGGCCTAGGCATACAGTTTAAGTGCGACCATCTGGTAACAGGGACACTGGTGGCTCTTCACCTCAGGGAGAGCTAGTGTGGGCCAGTGTGTATGTGTCCATATGTCCTGCATGAGGAGCGCATGATCAGTATGTGTGATGTGCGTGCTTTGTCCTGATTGGCTGAGTGTTCCAAACTACATGTGACATCTAACTTTGTAGTATTTTGGGACTGTGAACTTTTGGCCAAACCTTTGTGGCCAATTTACTCAGACCTGTTTGTGGTGTAGCTGCATATCTGTGGGATCGTTCAGGGTTTTCCCTAGTTGCGAATTTGTTTTCTGGCTGAATGTAACCCCACCTGTGACTTATCAATTGGTAGGCCTGGATATGGGTTGCAGGGCCTTTCTAACCATGTATCTCTGACTCATGGGTTGAGCCGTAGGTCATCTTGAGGGAATTAATCAGAAATGACATGCGCTTGCTGCTGCGTGTGCATTACTGACATTCTCATTATTGTGCACATAGTTGCATAGGATACATCAACTTTGCTTTTACTTTTTTTGACATTGTTATGCATGCATAGTTTATGCTGTACATTGATGTTTTATTTACTAGTATTTCTGCTGTTGGGCCTGTACATTTCATGGTGCTTAGTGACATCGTATTCACTGATTGTAACAAGTGATACCCATGGTGTTGGACCAGTGATATGCTCAATAATGCTGTGCTTTATGAATGTCTCAAATTCTTACTCAACAGGCTCTTGGAAATGAAATGAAATTCAACAATGTCATTGAGCAACAGGACGGATGTCCTCGTTTATGTGAATTTGCAGTTTTATAGTCTTAAGTTTTCCTAGTCCATGAAACAAGGATGGTAACTGATTCGCTATCTCATTATAGGAATTGGCATTGTAATTTACAGAAATCAACCCCATGTCATCAGCAGTGCTGAAACTGAGCAAACATGCTCTCGATGAAATGCCTCCCAGTACATGAATCAGTGATGGACTTTCATTTTTTTATGCTTCACAGTTGCTATAAATGACCCTTGACTTTGCAGTGGCAAAGTAAACACTTTGGTTTTCGAATCGGTTAAACGGGTTACTGTCTATGATAAAATGTATGGAGTACCCATACAGTTTGTGTGTCATCTTCAGACAGTGTCCAATTGAATTTAGCAACTTCACTTGTCAACCTAGTTTCAACCCATAATATTCCTTGCAAGAAGCTAATCTTACATGTGCATGTTGCCCAGCCATCAACATTGAATTCGCACACCCATCTTCCTCTCTGTCACTTGGCATTGACACTGTCACTTGACAACAACTGATGGTGCTGCTGGCATTGTAGGTTTGGTTGGAATGTCTCTGGAACATTCTGGCATCTGTTTTGTTTTCTCAAGTTGATGCACTTGATCTCGCCTCCATTTTGTTTTCTCAACATGATGCACTTGATCTTTCCCTCCCTTTGCAGACCGTTACACAATACTAGTGCTATTTCCCACAACCTTTGCATATATGTCCAATGGCGGTTCATTTACCTTCATGTGGAAAGAAAAATCCACATCCACATTTTCTTTCTTTTGACCATTAATTTATTACCTTTCATCTTGTATTTTGGCTTACTTTTCACACTCAGGGCTGACTCCTTTTGGAGTGTTCCAACCTCCATGTTAGGTGCTTGCCTGTCAGCTCTTTCTTCCGCTCTAGCAGCCATGAGGACTCACTCCAAGCTGAGTGTTTCTTTCAGCATTTGACGTCTGAAGGAACCGGAGAGACAATTGTCTAATACTCTGAGATGCATAGCCTATTTACCATTGAACTAGCTGAACTTGCAATGCTTGATGAGTGAATCAAGCCTTTCTACAAACTCATCCATCATTTTTCTGCCTTTCCTGACTGAAAATGTTCCTTTCAATCTATACATTCTACATTGGATTGAACTTGGTGTTTAACGCCTCTTTGATTTGATGGTACGTCACTTCATCACCTGGTTGTATTTTCTTTCTCACTTCTTTTACTCCTTCACTTGCTAAATTCTTTACATTTTTAATGATCTTTTTGTCATTTGCTTCTTCCAGTGCATCAATGAAATAGTCTAGGATTTTCATCTAGGTGGTCCGTCTGTCGCCAATATTTTGCTTTATGGTGGTATAAAAGGGAGGCTGTGGTTTGGAATGTGGCAGCATCATAACCTGTGCAACATTCTGCTGTTGGGAGCAGAGATTGCTCTGGCAGCATCTGCTGACTACTAGTACCAGCACCTTTGTCAAGCACTAGTCAGATGCTGACACCTGTTTTGTCGCGCCCGTTGTCCAGCTGCAAGGTACTATCTTCTTCCTTGGCGCGGAGTAGCAGCTTAGTTTCTTGCATCCTTCTCACCTCTTTGCATTATAATTGCCTTTAGTGTTTATTTGCATCAGAAATGTTTCTGCTCCTAGCACTTTATTACACAGCCTTTAGCACTTCTTTGTACCTGGTTGCTGCTGCCTTGCTGTCATTTTGGGGGTAGAGAGTTGGCGCTCCAGTCGCTCTCCACTTCCGGGGATACCGGATAAAAGCACAATGATGGCCCGGACGCACACAGCTGGCGCGCCACTTTTGCGCCAAAGGCGTGCCTAAGGAAACCCCGTCTGTGCCCATCCGCGCCCATCCAAATCCAGGGGCCATGACCGTTGGAAAAATTACTAGAATTGAACCAAAGAGGAATTGTATATTCATAACACATTCGGATGGATAGACTGTGAAATAGGATGGGATTTTATGAAGGGCACACCTAGTATAAGAGATTGCGAACATTGTTAACAAAGATGGATTACTCCTCACATCACAGGGAGGATAAATAAGACACCAAACAGGCTAGAAAACCCTCAGAACTAGATTCTGGCACTGATCTATAGCAGATCATTGCCCAAACACACAACTGAACTCCGCTTATTGATAGAGGACACTAAATTAGATGTCCTGTTTTTAACGGAGAGTTGATTGAAGGAGCACTCGTCCCTTGATATAGTCACAGCAGTACCGCCAGACTATGACATACAAAGGCTGGACGGGTTGGGCCAGATTGGAGGGGGATTAGCCTTTCTCCTAAAAAAGGAGTACAAATGTACAACAGAACCATTGGCTCTGAAAGGATCTGAATGTCTCTATCAGGCCTCTTAATCTATCTACCACCGGGTCCACATGGGAGTTCCTAAAAGAACTACCCAAAGTGATGGCCAGTCTCTTACTCAAGAAGTCCCACATTACTATACTTGGGGACTTAAATCTTCATATGGAGGATAAAAGCCATCCAAGCATAAAGAGACTTCTAACAGACCTAGAAAGCCTACAACTGGCGCAGCTGGTAGTAACAGCCACACATGTCAAAGGACACGCTTTGGATGTGGTAATTTCTAATGACCCTGATCTGACAGTAGCCACTCCCATACCGGTACCATGGTCGGATCATCATTTTATCACTTTCAATATACGAAAGTCAGGAAACGGGCATAGAGACGCTACTTCTAAAGCTACAACAATGAAAAGGTGCTGGGATAAGATCAATCCGGGAGCATGGGGGGACATCCTAACAGACACAGTGAGTTCGAAATCAGAGTTGCCAGAGTCAGCTGTAGAAGGCTACTCATGATGGGAATCCTGGATAATGCAATCCCTAGATGTGGTGGCCCCTAAGGTTGCCCAAAACCAGAACAACAGCAGAAGGATGGCTTAATCTCCAGTTACTGGTGCTAAAGAAAAACTGTGAAAAAAATTGAAAGAAAGTGGAGACAAAATTATGATTCCCAACTCAAAATGAAGTATAAATCAGCTATCAGAGAATATCATAATACTATCAAAATGAGTCAAGCTAAGTTCTATGAGGAAAAAAACTAATGGGGCACAGAACTCAGCAAGGGAACTGTTCACAGTAATTAAGACCCTGACCAATCCACCCACTAATAGTGGTCCATACAAAACTTCAGAAGAGAGGTGTAATAAGCTGGCCTCTTATTTCCTCTCTAAAGTAACAGATATCTGTAGCTGTTTTCAAAACGGATGGAGACCACACTATAGAGTGGGTAAAGGACAATGAACCAACCCCCTTACAACAGGTAGTTTCTAACTTCCTGAGTTTGGAACAGAAGGATCTAGATATCTTATTAGAGATGGTGAAGTCTGGTTTGCCCCTGGACCCAGCACCTCCGCATATTCTTAAAGCAGTAGCACCCATTATTGCACCTATCATAATGAAGGTCTTGAATCAGTCACTAGAAACAGGCACAGTCCCAATAGCCTGGAAGCATGCTTTAATAAAACCGTTACTGAAAAAAATCTAATGCGGATCAATTGTAACCAGGGAACTTTCGCCCCATCTCCTTGCTACTATTTGTTGCCAGCTATTAGAAAAACATGTCAATAGACATTTGTAAGAATTTCTAGATACTAATCAATGCTTGCACCACAAACAGATGGGATTCAGGGCACAACTTAGCACAGAAACTGCTCAGTTGGTTGTGGTAGAGGAGTTAAGACATTCATTAGACCAGGGAAAACCAGCCGCACTGCTCTTATTAGATCTTAGTGTGGCTTTTGATATGGTGGATCATCTGAAATTAGGCAGAAGGCTCGCAGACTTTGGGATTAGGGCCATGGCACTCAAGTGGCTGACATCATTCCTGAGTGATCGAACATTTCAAGTACAGGAAAATAACACTCTTTCCAAAACCCTGTCCCTGAAGTGTGGCGTCCAACAAGTCTCGTCATTGAGTCCAACACTTTTTAATGTCTATGTTAAGCCGCTCGCTAAAATTGGATTTGGAATTTGAAATATCCATGACTTCATATGCCGATGACACGCATCTGATCATCTCCCTGGACCCAAAAAACTGTGGGGATGGTGAATGACTATCCTCCTGCCTGGTAAAAGTTAAAGAGTGGATGACAGCAAGTTGCCTAAAGTTAAACGGTGATAAAATGGAGCTACTGCTCCTTGGGAATAAAGCATTACTCAGACGAATCATAGACTGGACTGCATGCCTAGATCCCTGCAGGCCTAGATCCCTGCAGAAACAGTAAAGAACCTAGGATTCTGTCTAGAAACGGATCTCTCGAAGGTGACACAGGCAAAGAAGATCACAGCAACATGTTTCGGACTCCTCAGAAGTCTGCGCAAAATCTTGGATAGAATTCCCATACAACTAATGAAAACAGTGGTTCACTCTCTGGTCACTTCACAACTGGATTATAGGAACTCATTGTTACTGGGGGCACCTAAATATGTTACTCAGAAACTGCAGGTGGCCCAGAATGCTGGCGCAAGACTGCTGTGTAACATCCCAGAATGGGAATCAGTAAAAAAGCATCTATTCAAACTTCACTGGCTCCCAGTAGAAGCCAGAATAAAAGTTAAGGCACTGGTGACTACACACAGAGCACAGCATAATAGAGTCCCAAAATAAATCAGGAGCCAAGTCTCTCCCTATATCCCAAAGAGGAAGTTGCGATCTAGCACGGAAGAACGCCTAAAACAGACAAAGGTTAGGAGGGAGAAATTGGGAGGAAGATCTTCCCACCTAGCTCCAAAACTGTGGAACTCTTTGCCGTTGGAATACAGAAGGATAGACAGAGAACTACAGCTCCTCAAAGAGATTAAGACCTGATTGTTTATGCAATATCTTTAAGGCCTGGACTGTTCGCATTTAGCACCGGACCGCTCAGCACTGGGAAGCCCTCGGGCAGCCATGCGCTTTACAAGTCCCTTTTCTATTATTATTATTAATATTATTATTATTATTATTATTATTAATAATAATATTTAGCATTGTCGTACTATATGAATGACAGTTCTGCATTAGACTGTGGCACAATATCACTTGTCTTGAGTTTACCAGCAGATTTCTAGCAGGCAGCAAACAAGCATTCAGTAAGGCCTTCACTTTCTTCACAGGCCTTGCTGGAGTGGCACCTTGACTTTACATACTCCAACTGTCGATTTTTCCACTTCAACTGAGGCACATTTGGCATGCTCTCCGGGAGAGCACTCTTGGTTCTTCGGGTTATGGGGTTTACGTAATCCCCTATCTCGTCACCAGTTGTAGTGTCCTCCCCAGCCTGGGTACATGCAAATGATCACGCCACACATGGAACTTAGTATTACACTGTAACTGTTAACTGAACATTCTACATCATGAATTCTATCAACCATCTCCACGCATTTACATCAATGTTCTACCGAGTCCATCAGGAACCAAAAGAGTCCAATCAACTCTAACTCACAAGATACAACAGGGTTGATTCACAAAGTTAAACTTACACATTTGTGTTAATTCACTTTTGTTTGCTTATTTTACTTAGTAGCATCTTTATGATTGTGGAGTCTTGGCATATAAAAAGATAAATGCTATGGCAGCAGACTGCTCTGATCCTAACAACTACCGACCCATTTCCAACATCTCTACTCTGGCAAAGCTCTTAGAAAAATGTGTCCAAAGTCAAAGTACAGAGTCAACTCTGCAATCACATAGACACATATTAACTCCTCAATCAACACCAATCAGGCTTCCATCAAGATCACCAGGAGTACACCCATAGACTAGGTTGAGATCTGGGTAAATTGTATATACGAACAACAATATCTCAACTGGTATTATTTACAAGAGTGGTAGATAAGAATGCACAGAACATTGCAAGACCGGAAAATAGTGAGGCTCATCATTTGGTTAAATGTGCCGAAGGCATCATATATATATTTGTTTTTAACTATCTCTTTATTTTTGAAATCAAGCGGACAGTTGAATAACAGTACCATTTATACAGTATTCGTCATTACTTAGTTACATAGTATGATCGGTTACAATCTTTTACATATACTTTGTTACATTGGGTTATATCTCTTTCTTTTCCCTAGTGCTTTTCCCTTTTGGAGAGGTCAAGTCTAGGCCAGGTTATCTCCTCCAAGGGGGGCATGCAGGGTTACCCACTGTACTTATTCCATTTGTCCCAAAATTCCTCCATTTCATTGGACAATCCCTGCTAATATAAACTGCTTTCTCAGCTACCATACACCAGTCTATATCTCGCTTCCATTCACTTCAGGTCGATATTTCACCCGATCCCCATTTACGGACTATATTTCGTTTTGTTACCATCAGTCCCAGCGTGACCCAGGCCCGATCTGCTTGTCCCAGATCAGAAGCATCATATACTTGAGACAATACAAGAGAGAACATAAATTTTGAATGAAAACAGAAAAATTGGAAACAGTTGTAATAGTAATGTAAGCAATAAATATGTAAGCAACCCGATGGACTTTGTGCACGCAAGTGCTCATGTCACTCAATTTGGATGGCGCAGGTGACAAGTGGAACATTGGTAGGCGGTACAAGGTGAGAGTGTGACAATTATAGAAAGTACTTGTGGTTCACAGGTAAGTATTTACATAAATGTATACAGAGTTAGGCATTTTGGTGAACCAGAGTATAGGGCGCCACAACTTGCGCTGGGATGTTGACGGTGTTTCGATCTATAAAGATTAGGATCATCATCAGCACCGGGTTACAGATTGATGGGTACTGTACAAGAGAAAAGGCAAGGAGAAGTGAGGGCAATTCGAGAGGTGGGCGGGAAGAACTCAGGGAGGGAGGCGGTAATTAAATTACCTGAGCCCGGTAGGGCGAGGTGGTGAAAAAGGAGGGCATCAGATCCGGTGGGTCAGCGGAGCTAGATCACATCGGAGGGCCACCCAAGGTGAGAGGCAATGGATGCTCCAGGAGAAGAAAGGAGGAGTCAGAGTGGGGGGTAGTTGGTATATGGAAAGGCACCAGGAGTGCAAGTAAGCACTTGCTCAGGTACTTACCGGAAAGGGCCGGTAAGGCAAGGCACGTGGGGAGGTGTCCAAGGTTGTGTAAGTCAAACCCAGAGGTAGGGCCCGTAGGCTCTGGATTTTTGGGGTAAATGATGTGAGAAGGCCCCTGAAAGAAAAGGGGGCTAATAAGCACGCTGGAAAACCAGCACACAATTGGAAAGTGACTATGCGGGGGAGAAAGGCTTACCTGAGTCAGTGGCTTGTCCTGGTGAGGCGGGAGCTGGAACAAAAGGGGAATAGAGTGAGGGAGCTGCACAGGAGTTAAGGTGAAACCAGATGGTTACAGCAAAGTGGAAGTGGTCACAGAAGATGGAGACTCACCGGAAGGCTGGCGATGCAGTAGGGGGCTGGAGTACTGGGTACTTCTATCGGGAAAGGGCAGAGTTCGGAGCCCCGATCCTAAGAGAGCTTTCGGGTTTGATCGGCTCCTGATGAGGTTGGCGTGTGAGACGGGGCGTGGCAATGAAAAAGGGAAGTTGCGGGAGAAAGACGTCAGTGCATGTGCATGGGACCGGGGTCTTGTAAATAATACCAGTTGAGATATTGATGTTCATATATCCATTAAGAACACAACACTGAATCTTCACTTACTCATATAGAAGATGACATATTAAAAATGCTGGATCAAAATGAATCATGCCTATTAATATGGCTTGATTTATCGGCTGCCTTTGACACCGTCAAACATGATAACCCATTGAAATTCATTCCTCCAAAACAAACCCCTAAGAGTCAAAATGAATCAATCTCTGTATAAGTCCCACATGATCACTCTCGGCGTTCCTTAAGGATCTGCTCTATCACCCATTCTCTTTAACCTATTCCTGGAACCACTGGCTTACCTTCTAAAGTCTTCTAACAACCAATACCAAATGTACGCTGATGACACTCAGCTGTATCTCAAAATCGCCTCCCCAGAGGACATTATATCTAAGCATGAGCGCAAAATCCGCTCCGATCGCGGATTTTGCGGATTTTCGGCAAATCCGCGATCCGCGAACTCTCGCGGATTTGCCAAAAATCCGCAATCCGCGAGCGGAGCGGATTTTGCGGTCAAAAGTTCAAGCGCGCGCGCCTAATTAACGATGGCGCTGGCAAGCTGCCAGCGCCCATCCTGCAATAGTTACTTAATTAGCTTCAACAGGAAGCTCTAACAGATAAGATACAGCAGGGGCTCGAGCGCCTGCTTTATTTTAGCAGTTGGAGCTTCCTGTTGAAGCTAATTAAGTAACTTTTGCAGGATGGCGCTGGCAGCTTGCCGGCGCCATCGTAAATTACTTCAACAGTGGTGTCTTGAATAAATATGAAGGGCAGGGTTCATTCGGGCACGACGGTCCTGGCACAATTAAATAATTAATCTGCTGCTCTGATCGGTCTCTGACCTTTTATACACACAAGAGGCATGCTCGCATGGACGCCCCGTCCGTTTGGCCCCGCCCACACACTCGAGGTGTGCACCGTCTTCCCGCCATTTACCCACTATGATGGACATTTCACTCAAGGGACCCCTGCGCACTTCGGCGCGATTGCATAGTGACACACACTTGGTCGCTGGAACTAGTTGAAGCGCAAATGCAGTGACTCATTCAGCAGCCCAAAAAAAAACGTGAGCGTTGGGAGGCTGGGCATCTTTGACTTTTACGAGCACAACCCCCGTGCTGTTCCTGTGACCAGGGGCTTCTGTCTCTTAATCTCCTGCTCTGATCGGTCTCTGACCTTTTAGACACACAAGAGGCATGTGCGCTCGCGTGGAAGCCCCGTCCGTTTGGCCCCGCCCACACGCCCGAGGAAGCCCCGCCCCCAAATCCGCAAATCCGCCGAATCCGCGGATTTTGCGGATCCACGATCCGTGAATCCGCTGAATCCGCGAATCGTGGATCCGCAAAATCCGCCCATGCTTAATTATATCCCTCAATTCCATCTTAGAAAATACACACCTCTGACTCACGCTTAACCATCTCAAACTCAACGCTACCAAAACCGAATTTCTTCTCATCTCTCCACCGAACTACAGCCCCAAGATTGACCTATGGTTAAAACATCTTACAGGCCTCAAATGCTCACCCCACATCATAGACTCTGACATATCCTTAGGTATTACATTAGACAAACACCTAAATATGCAGGATAACATCAGCTCAGCCTCCAAAGGAGCGAACTACCAACTGAGCATTCTGCGGAAACTTAACCCTACACTACAGACCACGTGAAGACCTAAAACAAGCAGTCCAAGCTCTAGTATTACCCAGACTGGATTATGGTAGTGCCACACTATGTGGCTTACTCCAATACAAATTGGCCCCTCTAAGAGCATCCCTCAACGCAGCAGCCAGACTTGTCCTCAGAACAAAAAGAAACACAAACATCTCACCGGCTCTACAATCCTTAAACTGGCTGCCGTACGAAGCAAGAAAACCACTTAAAAATGCTTGCATGACGCATAAAGCGTTACATTTCAATACCCCCAGTTACCTGACTTAAAAGCTAGAAAAATCAGGGGGCAGCAGATCCTCACGAAGTGTGCCTACCTTGCTTCTGAAACTCCAAAAAACCCACGAAAAGTAATCAGATACCAGAGCATTTCTATGTTATTGCACCCAAGATATGGAACTCTCTACCACCGGATGTTTGCCTAATCTCCTCTACCTCCTCCTTCAAAAAAGGAGTCATATCTTTTCTACTGACTAAGTTTTTACCCTAAGAAAATATACCGGCGACATTGAAAATGTATAGCTACCAAACTCTTATTGGGATTGACCTTACAATTACTGACTTTATTCAAGACAAATCCGTGTTACCCTATTTTACTTTCTGATTTGTTTGGTTCTCAAGCATGTGTTTTCTGCTTACCGGGCCAAGTGTTACTCTACTTCTTATCATGTAAAGCGCTCTGATACCCACTAGGCTCATGTTCTCTCTATACTAAACTTTATAAATAAATAGGACTGTCCTATCTTTTTACGTGTGGAGACTCCACAGTCATAAAAATACTACAAAAAAAAATCCAAACAATCATAAACGTACACAAAAGTGTCAGTTTACCTTTGTAAATTAGGCCCTGTACCTTTGCTAATACTTTTGCGTTGTGTTTTGTTAATGGTCACACTTCTCCAGAAATTACGTTTTGCTATGGTCTGTACCAACTTTTATTATGCTGCAATAGACAAAAATCGATATTAAACAACAATGGTCCGAGACCTCTATATTTCAAACAGATTAAAGAATCAAAATTCACAAGTACGGAGCATATACCTATTGATCAGCCCCACTCAATTAATGATAAACACATGAAAGAAGGCAACAGCATCCATTTCCAAAAAACCATACAATACTTTAATCTATTGTATCAATTTCAAATGTAAATTCAAAATTTGCAAATCAATACACAAATATATACATTGCCCCATATAGAACGTGCAGCATAGCAAAGGGTGTCAAAGAATGTGAAAGTGACAAAAGAAAAGAAAGGAGAAATCACAGAAAAATAAAATGCAATTCCAATAATTTTCAATTTACACGGACAGTATCAGGCCTGTAAATGCCAGACCTGCGCAACCTAGCCACTTGAATTAATCCACAATCTCTCTATTACTGACCTCAGACAGAAATGTTGTTAATATCTGCACTTAATCATGGAGACAGAAAATAGTAGCAGTCCAGGTTTTAATTAAATGTCGACGTTTCGACTCGTCTTGCGGCCTTGCGGTTAATTATGCCGGGGCCATGCGAGTCTTCTTTAGGACATACTGTAACGGGGCAAATCAGGGATCTTTTTGATGATCCTGTAAAGAAGATAGGCGACCGTGAATCGGAGCCATTGCCTAGCATTTAAATTAAGAATATATGCCTGGGAGTTAACTTGCTTACCCTTCTCGGGAATAAGTGGTCGTGATTCCCACTCCGATTGAATCAATAAAGATTCCTGTTGTACGTACTGGTGTGATGGGTAACCAGAGTTCTGTAAAAACAATGAGGAGCCTATATAAGACTCTGTGATCCTAGACCAATGAGCTCATGTCAACCAAGCAAGAATAAACAAAAGTTACCTCTTCAATGGTCTAGAAATCTCCTATCATTGATAGATGTACACCTTAATATTCCATGTCGTGTCACCAGGAAGCTGTAATATTATAGACAGCAGATGTACTACCTAACCGGCCATAGCAAATGGTAATGTAAAAATACCTATATGCATTAAGGGCTCACTGTGTATCAATTCCACACCACAGTCCTGAGTTAGTTCGTGACCTCTGTGGGGTACATTTTACGGGAGAATCATCACTCTGTGAAAAACAATGAATAAAACAACCTATGAGGAAAACCCCAACAATAGTTTGTTCCAATGTCAGGAAAACGAGTTATCGTTAAAAACCATTACCTAATTAGGTGTGCAATTCTTCTTCTCTTAATGATCCTCTTTTTTAATGTATCCTCCAAAAAGCGTTGATGCCCAACACAACAGTTTTCCAATTGCCAGGAAGCTGTAATAATATAACCGCAATTATAGTTCCCATGTCGGCATACATAAATTCTAACTAGAAGAGCCAAGCGCCTAAATACAGAGGACGCTTACCGTTATCCCAGTCGGAAGCCCGAGTCCAAGTGGAACGGCGTCTGACAAGCCATCCGGCTTGTGTTAGTCCGGTCGCTTAACTGCGTCGTCACTCGCAATTGTGAACAGCGACGTAGGACTATACATCTGTACATCTAATCTTAACAGCGCATTACCAATTGATACGGCACACTTTTACCCACTCTATTGTCACTGGGAGCTAACCACAACTCTCAATGTGCTAACATCCGAATTACCAGCTATTGCCGATCGATAAAAGCAAATAAAGCCGCGGGTCAAGACGGGCATGGACCGTCTTATTTCCATGTCCCATAAACAACATCTAAACATAATTAGATGTCCAAACACCCACCTAATTATTAATTATCCATAGCTCGACCTTAAATTTGAAAATAATTAAACCGATTGGGAAATGCGTCCGCCATGTTGGTTTGGGACAATGTTCTTTGTCTGGCCACTAGTGAACCTGATGGTATTGAATCCCAGGGTGGCACTATGTGTACATAAATTAAAATACAACAGTTTAACATCCAATATTTACATATATACATATTCACATATACATATTCCACATATTTTACAATTATACATATTTAAACCCATGTTGATGTTTTCCAAAATGTTTCATCATACAGTATCATCACACAGCTAGATATTAGTAAATTTAAAGAATTGCCACTTGTCTATTCATTTCCTCTAACTCATTGAGTCCCTTGTTAGCTGTTTCAAGGAGGTATATCCAACAACATTCCCTTCTGCTCAAAATGCTATGGAAGTCGCCTCCTCTCTGGTTCACTACCACCTTTTCAATTACCCACCATCTAAGGCTATCAGGCTCATGGGCAAAGGTGGTGAAGTGTTGCACTAGAGGTGCTCCTACTAGTGCAACACTTCACCACCTTTGCCCATCGGTTTAATTATTTTCAAATTTAAGGTCGAGCTATGGATAATTAATAATTATGTGGGTGTTTGGACATCTAATTATGTTTAGATGTTGTTTATGGGACATGGAAATAAGACGGTCCATGCCCGTCTTGACCCGCGGCTTTATTTGCTTTTATCGATCGGCAATAGCTGGTAATTCGGATGTTAGCACATTGAGAGTTGTGGTTAGCTCTCAGTGACGATAGAGTGGGTAAAAGTGTGCCGTATCAATTGGTAATGCGCTGTTAAGATTAGATGTACAGATGTATAGTCCTACGTCGCTGTTCACAATTGCGAGTGACGACGCAGTTAAGCGACCGGACTAACACAAGCCGGATGGCTTGTCAGACGCCGTTCCACTTGGACTCGGGCTTCCGACTGGGATAACGGTAAGCGTCCTCTGTATTTAGGCGCTTGGCTCTTCTAGTTAGAATTTATGTATGCCGACATGGGAACTATAATTGCGGTTATATTATTAGAGCTTCCTGGCAATTGGAAAACTGTTGTGTTGGGCATCAACGCTTTTTGGAGGATACATTAAAAAAGAGGATCATTAAGAGAAGAAGAATTGCACACCTAATTAGGTAATGGGTTTTAACGATAACTCGTTTTCCTGACATTGGAACAAACTATTGTTGGGGTTTTCCTCATAGGTTGTTTTATTCATTGTTTTTCACAGCGTGATGACTCTCCCGTAAAATGTACCCCACAGAGGTCACAAACTAACTCAGGACTGTGGTGTGGAATTGATACACGGTGAGCCCTTAATGCATATAGGTATTTTTACATTACCAGTTGCTATGGCCGGTTAGGTATTACATCTGCTGTCTATAATATTACAGCTTCCTGGTGACACGACATGGAATATTAAGGTGTACATCTATCAATGATAGGAGATTTCTAGACCATTGAAGAGGTAACTTTTGTTTATTCTTGCTTGGTTGACATGAGCTCATTGGTCTAGGATCACAGAGTCTTTTATAGGCTCCTCATTGTTTTTACAGAACTCTGGTTACCCATCACACCAGTACGTACAACAGGAATCTTTATTGATTCAATCGGAGTGGGAATCACGACCACTTATTCCCGAGAAGGGTAAGCAAGTTAACTCTGAGGCATATATTCTTAATTTAAATGCTAGGCAATGGCTCCGATTCACGGTCGCCTATCTTCTTTACAGGGTCATCAAAAAGATCCCTGATTTGCCCCGTTACAGTATGTCCTGAAGAAGACTCGCATGGCCCCGGCATAATTAACCGTAAGGCTGCAAGACGAGTCGAAACGTCAACATTTAATTAAACCTGGACCGCTACTATTTTCTGTCTCCATGATTAAGTGCAGATATTAACAACATTTCTGTCTGAGGTCAATAATAGAGAGATTGTGGATTAATTTAAGTGGCTAGGTTGCGCAGGTCCGGCATTTACAGGCCTGATACTGTCCGTGTAAATTGAAAATTATTGGAATTGTATTTTATTTTTCTGTGATTTCTCCTTTCTTTTCTTTTATCACTTTCACATTCTTTGACACCCTTTGCTATGCTGCACGTTCTATATGGGGCAATGTATATATTTGTGTATTGATTTGCAAATTTTGAATTTACATTTGAAATTGATACAATAGATTAAAGTATTGTATGTTTTTTTGGAAATGGATGCTGTTGCCTTCTTTCATGTGTTTATCATTATTTGAGTGGGGCTGATCAATAGGTATATGCACCGTACTTGTGAATTTTGATTCTTTAATCTGTTTGAAATATAGAGGTCTCGGACCATTGTTGTTTAATATCGATGTAATACCCAGGTCCAGTACCTTTCGGGTTACCCCATTTCTTTAATGGCAATAGACAAAATGCTGTTCCACACATAGCTTACCTTTTTTTAATCCCCTTTTGCAACAACTATTATCAGAGAGTAAACTTCATTGAATGATGTCTGTTTTCTGAACAGGTTTGCTTTTCTGGTGGTGGCAGGGCCGGCTTTAGGGCAGTGTGACTGGTGCGGCTGCACTGGGCGCTACATGGGAGGGGCGGCTGACCTCACGGGGCTTGTTGCTAAAAAGGCATAGTGTGGGTAGATATCAGTCAGTCAGTCAGTAACACTTTATTTCGGCAGGTTACAGCCATAAAAGTACATGATACAATATAATATATTATTAATATATCAACATCATCATAAAAGTAACAGTCTGAAGAATTACAAAATTAGAAAAATTAAGAGAACAAAAAAAGAACACAAACGATATTTTAACATTTCATGTATCAAATACGATCCCAGCTACATAGCAAAAAAAACAGCAACAAACACCCAGGCAGAGATGGGGTTAGTATTACGCTTAAGGGCATCATTAGCAACATTTTAATCATGAGTTTCTTATAAGATAGTCTATTTAAAAAAATAATAATAATAAGCTAACATTTTTTTTAAAGTATCGTAAGGTGCATTGTAAATCAGAATAATTGATCTTATCAACGTTAGAAAGCATCTAAATTCTCCACTCAGCCTATCACATGACGCCTACGTTTACACCATATTGCGAATAAAAACGTAGCAATTGTAACAACAAAAACTGAGCAGGTATCATATTTAAATATCCTATAGGCCACAATAAAACTTCTTATACCCATATTCCTACAGAGTTGGAGGATCCATTTAGCCCTAGCCATCCTATATGCAGGGCAAAAAAAGATCACATGGATCTCAGTTTCTTCTCCAATTTTGCAACCGGGGCATATCTACTTTTTTTCCTAGGCCCACCTATTCGTAAACGCGTAGAGCGGAAGCGTCCCGTGCCTAAATTGAAGAAACAGTTTCTTAGCTGCTAGGGGCTGGATAATATCAAGACCGGGCTCCAAACTGTAGCACTGTTTGACATCCAGGAGCCTAGAGGTAAGACAGGAGGAGTCTATATACTGGATTAGACTCTCCATTCTATATCCAGTCCAGGCCAGGGTTAGGGATTGTTTGGAGGTAGCTAGGCAGGCCTGATCGGGTTCCGTCCGCAAATCATTTCTCCCTATGTTGGGGAATGAATCCCGGATAAAGATCAGCCAGGGGATCTTTCCCGCCCCCTAATTAACATGACGGATTTACATTCCTATTAATACATCCAGTATTAACAGTGCTTTAAAACAAATGAAATGTATGTGAGAGTGGGGTTATGGAGAGATAAGAGGTACTTTTGCCCAGTGGTAGTCATGCGGTGGGGGCACCAAAATATATTGTCGCACAGGGCGCTACCAGCGCTAAAGCCAGCCCTGTGTGGTGCCATTAGTTTGCTATTTATACCAACGTATTAGCATGTCTTTGCCTTTGATTTTCTCAGGTAATTGTTTGTCTTCTACATATAGGTGTCCTACAGAGTCCTCCAAAGAACAGATGAAGTGAGCAAGAAAGCACTGATTCAAATATGCACAACATGGATACTTGCATTTCTTATATCTGCTCCAGCTATTTTCTCCTGGGACATTTTAACAGGATACAGTGATGTACCAGAAGGAATCTGCATTTATGAATACAGCAATGCTTGGCATTACTTAATCAGCACTACAGTTCTGGATTTCTGTGTGCCGTTCTTTAGCATTGCATATTTTAATTTGAGCATCTATTGGAACATCAGACAACGGAGTATAAAACGAAGGAAAACGTTTCTAATGGATGTAAGCAATGCAATGGCTGTTGTTTCCTTCACACGAGAAAGTGATTGGTCGCCGCAGGATAAGACACTAACAGATATGGCTTCACAACAGTTCAGACATTCGAACGTTCACAAAAAATCATTTCTTATATGGAAATTAAATCTTTTTAACAAGACAGTCGCCAAACAAAACAATGCTTCTGAAATGACTCCAGGAACTAGTGACAACCAGGCAGCCCTTGCGCAGCAACTGAAACTGAAAAAAGATAAGCAGGTGGCAAAGTCTCTCGCAGTCATTGTGGGCGTGTATTTTATGTGTTGGCTTCCGTTCATTCTGACGATTCTCTTACAGGCGAGCTGTCCATTACCTTGCGTTCCAACGGTTGTGTTTGACATAGCATGGTGGCTCTCGTGGATGAATTCCTCCATTAATCCCCTTTTGTACCCTCTTTGTCACAAGAAGTTCAGGAGAGCTTTCAAGAAACTTCTATGCCGTGTAGACTGAGTCTTAAGAAACTAACAGTGCCACCTAGTGCCACAGTAACCGACTGTACCAGAAATGTATTCATTTATGTATGGATTGATAAGGACATTTTAAAGGGTGCTGTGAGTTGCGATACGAGAGAAGGAAAGGTTCGAGTCTGCTTGATGATGAGTGGTCTTAATTCTGAGACTCTTCCATCGCAACTCACACTCAATGGTTCAATTGTAGGTCAAACTTGTTGTCTGTGGTTGAAGAGCACGGAATGATCCATTGCAGGGTTAATACAGGCACTCTGCTCCACTCTGTGAGACTTATAAATATGATGCCACATTCCTTGGTATCAGAGGCTGCTAAGATGTGGAAGAGTAGACAATATAGCTCTTTGTTTTCATCCAAGGACATAAGTAATTCTTAAAGGAGAGTGGGCAGGCTGGTTAGGATGTTTGTTGAGGGCCTAAACATGGAGTAACAGTTATGACAATTCAGTTTACCACCACATACTCCTAAAGCTGCGTTGAGGCCTTTTTTTGTGATGAGCCTGCAGTGGTAGAGTACGTTAGAGAACAGCTGATATGTGCACAGTGTCTTCAATTCGACTGTTTTCTTGATGAGAGGTATTATATTTCATTTGCAATGTGGCTGGGTTTAGCTTCAAGTTGAAATCAGGAGTTCCTCAAGGAAATCTGGCCCATTTCAAGCAGTGGGAGAAATGGTTCCACACATGTGGCTTAACAGCTGTACATAGCCAATTTATGCTCTTTCGTACATGCTTTATCTGTTTAGTTATACGTCACCAATTATTTCATGGCAGATGGGAAAAAAATGCCACGTGTGGGAGTTGGGATATTATGTTGGAAAGTTTGGAGTGTTCAATTGTTGGAGATGCTGGATTTGTTGTAACTCTTTACCTTGAAGATGCTTTATTTGATGAGGGGAGGTCCTGTCAGTGCTTACAGCATGACCAGGTGGTGTTTTTAGGTCTTCATCGTTGGTCAACTACTTGACCCCACTAGGTGATTGAGCGCTTTGGTCACAAGCATTTCTATTCTTTGTGTCTTGAAATTTGTGCAATTGAAGGATAGTAAAATACATTTTTAGTCATTCAGTTTTGATAACGGATTTTCATGTCAAAAATATTGTGTCTCGTTTATGTTGCTTTATTTGACATGATTATTCCGCATTAGATCCGCATTAGACTGCAGCACTTAAATGAGCTTGTTTATTTGTATGCAGAGGTCCTGCACCTCCCTCTTTTCATTCTGTTTCATGATGTCATTTTAATTTAGCTACAAACCACGGTCTCTACTTGCATGCAATAAATAATGTTTCATTAGCTTCACCTAGAGAGAATGTTCTAATGTTGTAACGTTGCCAGGCTACTCTGCTGAGCATTCATTTACATCCATGTCGATCTAATTTATATGCTGAAGCAGTTAATTTTTTTTCTCTATTGTATTTCATTATTAACAAATTATGGGGCATATTACCAAGGGCCTTAGCGCCGCTTTAGCGGGAATTTTTCCCACTAAAGCGGCGATAATTTAATCACCCTATTACCTAGCTGTCGCTAACACCAGTTAGCGACAGCTAATAGGAGATAGCGAGCTTCTGGGGGCCCACTTTGCATGTCAGCGATATATAGCGCTAATGACATGCAAAGTGGGCGTGCCAAGATGTTAGCGACTGGAAACAGTCGCAAACATCGCTAACTCCTATTACCAACTTTTGGAAATAATCGCGCTAAGCGCGATTATCTCCAAAAGCTAACGACTGCCCAGAGCAGTTCTTAGCCATGTTATCCAATGGGAGGTGGATAACATGGCTAAGAGCATTTGCTCGATAATGCAGGAATATCTCTGATTTCTCAGCGATATTCATGCATTTCCCACGATTTTTACCGCTTTTGAGATAAACCTTGATAATATCAAGGTATCTCAGCGGTAAAAATCGTCGGAGGACGGCGATATTAATATACCCGCTAACCAAGCTTAGCGATAATTATCGCTATTGCTTGGTAATATGCCCCATAGTGCGATCTTAGCCAATGCAAGTACGTGTTACTTTAAAATATTAATGTGAAGGATGCTGTGCGAGTAACATTCAGCACTGCACACTTAAATAATGTCAGGCTATAAAAAAATCGTTTGCTTAATTTGCCTCAAATATAAAAGGTTTGCATTGCGGAAAACAGAACGACGTTAGTGTCATTCTTCTTGCTTAGAGAGGGTTAGGTGCTCATGGTCCTTTCTGTATTCAGGGCCTATTTACTAATATTTGATTAACATTCGTTATAGGTTTAGCTACAAAGCAGTGAGGGATGCAGCTTTGATGCATTGGGTTTTTGCTTTAGACGTTGAAGGTCCTGATTCACAAAGGTAAACTTACACTTTTGTATAAGTTTACTATTTTTTTGGGTATTCACAAATTTTGAGGTAAATGTTATTTACAGTAATTTTTGTGACTGGGGAGAGTCCACAGTCGGTTGAAGAACTCCATATATGAAAAGACTGGAGAGGCCTATTTTTATGTGCCAAATCTACACAGTCATAAAATTAGTATTAGTAAAATTAGACGTGTAGTTTGTGAATACCAAAAAATAGTTAACTTACACAAAAGTCTACGTTTACCTTTGCAAATGAAGCCTTTACAGAGAGGGTGAGCTTCTGTTTTGATTATGACCTGATTATGCTAATTTCCTTCATAATTAATCTTATGATAAATTCGATATTTTAATAAATTAAAAGAAATGAGAATAGTGTGTCAAGCCTTTTCTTAACGTTACTGACTGATCAGATGATTCCACAATTGCTCCCTTTTCAGCGACTTGACCCCATAACATTAGATGTGTTTGGACATCAACAGAATTTGGTGGAGAATTTATGTGCCAAATCAGTAGTGGCTAATTAAATAATTAATCACTAAGTAAGCTAATGAGTAAACATTCTGGTAGAGAATACTAAAGGCGTGGCAAATTGAGCTCATAGTATAGATTTGGTACTTAGTGAGGCTAATTAGTTAGACACTCAATTGGAGAATTTAGGGGCTCATTAGGATGGCGGGCGGATTGCCCCCGCCAGGCTGGCGGTAGCCACCGCCGGCCTGGAGGGGGCAACCCGCCCGCCATCCTCACTGAAATTACCCCCGCCACATTAGGATGGCTGGGGGTCAAGAGCGGACGGGAAGATCGGCGGCTTTTCCGCTGGTCGCCTTTGCGGTATCCGGTATGGTGGCGGTATCCGCGAGACACTGCCAACCATATTACGATGCCTGCAGTCCTATGCCTTTCCACGGCGGCATTGCGGTCTTTGCTTTGGGGGCCTGTTGCGGGCCCCCAGGGTGAAGGAGGGGAGTGGGGGGTGCACATGGGGGTTGCCTATGGTACACCCCTGCGTTTCAAAGTACAAAATGGCAGGCACCGCGCGGTGCCTGTCATGTTGTGCTTTGAAATGCACAACATGCATTTTTAGCATTGCAGCGGGCAGTGCTTTCAGCACCGCCCACCGCAATGTTAAAAATGCAGGATGCACCCGCCACTGTGGCAGGTGCATCCTAATACCACGCACAAGACCCCCGCCCTTATGGCAGATGCCCCCTTCCCACGACAGGATGGCGGGCGGACTTTCCTAATGGGCCCCTGTGTTCGAGGTGTCCCATGGTTAAGTATTTCAGTGGTATTGGAGTCGATGGTGGCGGTGCAGTTCATGAGATTTGGTTGGTATTAATAGGGTCTTGCATGATGTGTTTTGCGATGTGTTTTGTGTTTTCGTGATTGAGCCCATGTTGTGCTTTGGGTATTGTGTCCTGGGCGTTATGTGACGTGTTATATTGTGATCTGTTAATGAGGGTGCATTATTAAATATTGTTGATGACTTATTTGTCTTGGCATTGTGTAATTTATGTGAAAACATATAATTTTGGAGAACTTGAGTTAGAGCAAGATTTTGGTGGAAAGTTTATATGTGGCATGCCAGGTATAAAAATAAGTTGAAATGTTTTAGGTGGGTACGAGCTGAATGTGGGGTGCGCCACAAGTTAGTTTCCAACAGAGTGGAAAAGGGAGGAAGGATGGAATAGATTTTGGTAAAGTCTGGATACAACAGGAAATGGAAGACCCCGAACTAGGACCTGATGTGGAAGGAACAGCTAAATAATACCCTTTAAATATCTGTGATGCTGACCTGCTGTAATTTAATGCAATAGTACCAATTATGCTGTTTACGTGATCGAATGCCATGTATGGATTTATATATATTTTTTTTGCAGAGTTTTATATATTTGTATTTTCAAACAGTGTGACTCATATTTCTCTCCTTGTTTAGGGGATGAAGAGAAGAGGGATTGGTCAAGTTAATGGATTGTACTATTATTTTGTTTTATAGGAAAATGGCATACTTGAGACATTGTTTGATACTAATCCACTTCCGAGACCTGCATAGTTTGAAGCACCAAATGAGATACAAGAGCCACTACAAAGGCTGAGAAATTAGGGGGTAAAGCTTTACACGATTGGATGGATGCTAGGGTGCATTTGAGGAAAAAAGAAATGGTGTACTGAAGTGCATGCAACTCTCCACATTTCCCGTGATCACTGCAGATAAACAAAAAAGAATAAAAACAAAAATGAGAAAGATAATTAAAAAGATGATTCTTTTGGAGAGGATGAGTTGTTGGATAATTTGCTGACAAGACCATCTCCAAATAATGAAGACCTAGGCCCAGATTTATCAAAGGATTGCGTTACCTTTGCATCACGCAGGGTGATGCAAGGGCAAAGCAATGCTTCTGTCAGATTTATCAAGCCACACAAGGCCACCTTGTGTGACCTTGCTGTGAACCTTCCATTTTGGGCAGATAGCTGCCACAAACTAAAAAGAAAAACACTTTTTCCACAAAAGGGCGAAGGTTCAACGCTAACATTTTAGCCAGCTTCCCATTGTACCAATGTGCCTTTGGGTTGTTGCGGTCGTAGGGTCTTTTCTGTCCAAACATGCTCATAATAGTAGCCTGGATGTTTTTGTTGGTGGTGCCAATGATGCAGGCATTTTCTGGAGAGGACCAGGAGGTGACAAACTCAATACACATTAGGGCAGACACTACTGGATGCTGTTGCTGTGTTGTCTCTTGTGCCATTGCGAGGTTGCTGGTGAGGTGGGTGACACTGGTGCACTTCTGGATACAGAGCTGCTGTGCATAAAAAATTCACTCTATTCTTCCTTATCACCACCTACAACTCCCACTCTGATCAGAGGCTCTGGAGCCGATACCCATCCCACATCACCTTGACCACCACCAAGTGCAGAAAGGTGATTAAGGTGCACCTCCCACTGGAGTGTGTTATGTTTTTTCAAATGGGTCGCTCATCCTCCAGTACCATAGTGTGTTCCAAGCTTACCTTGATGAACACTAGCTTTGCAAATGGAGCATATTGCAATGTTCTTTTCTTGCTTTCTAACCATAAAGAGTGTCAAACTGGGGAGGAGAACCTTTTCTGTGGTTCTCTGGTGACACTGCCAATACCCGAAGATCTGGAGGTAGACAGGTTTGTTGATGTCGTGGTGCGGTTGATGTGTGAGTGCTGCTCCCAGCTCTCTCCCCAGAGGCCAGTGCGGCAAGCAAAAGTTTCCAGAAAAATATTCTAGCCAGCATGCCAGTGGCAAAACTCTGCTACGTCTCCTCCCCACTCGTCACTTCTTGGCAGAATCTTTCTTTGAAGCCATCTTGAAACTGTCATTTGGCAGTTGGACTTAGCTGCACGAGCAGAAGATACTGGAAATCTCACATGACTGTCTGGCAGTACTATGGGTTATAATTAATGCTGTATAGCAGCTGTGCACCTATGACTGAAGTCTGATGTGTGCTGTTGTGCACCTGGGGTAAGCAGGGGGTCAAGGGGGCAAATGGAATGATCCTTAAATAATTAATGCTGTATGGCAGCTGTGCACCTATGGCTGTAGGTGGTGGATGGATTGTGGAAAAAATAAAAAAATAAAGTAAGAAATTAAAATTTAAATTTAAAATTAAAAAAGAAAGGAAAATAATAAAATGCAATCATAAAATACAAATACCAATCATTAATTGCTGGTGTACTAGGGGACTAAAAGAAATCCATTGGGAGGCATGGGGGTGCAGATGAAAAGTGCAAAAAGCATATAATATGTAAACTGTTAATAAATATACAAATATTACACAATGATCCTCAAGCATAATATTAAACTGATATCAGGGAAAAGTAAAGTAAAAAAAAAACAGCACATAGAAAAAGGCATAGCCCTCTCCTAGCAATCTCTCTTTGAAACCTGTTTTTTGGGGCTTTTTTGTTTTTAATCTCCTCTCCACTTACTGAGATCTGATAAAGTGGCGATAGGTCTTTTCTTTTCTGAACATTGGCTTTAGTATGGGCAATTTGGATGGAAATGTGCTTTAATTGAGTGTGCTGGGGGGTTTGGGGTGTAGGTGTCACAGTGCCACTTGCTTTCACTATCACGCATACCTGCGGGTCTGGCTGCTTTCAAGGGTAGGTGGAGGGAGGAGGGAGGGGGCGCTGGTGGGGCGGGTGGGGTGCTTGGGATGTGGGGTTTTGTCGTAAAAAATTTGAAAGCACAATGTAGCTAAAGAATGTTTTGTTGGTATTATTGGTCTTGCAGGAAGTATTAAAAATTGCAAAACAATGTTTGTATAAATGTTGGACAGAAAGACATTATAGGATGTATGTCAATATGAGGAAAGGAAATGCAGCTGGGAAAGTTGACACAATGTATCATGGCTAAGTTGCGCATTGCCACTATAAATATTTGTGTTTTCAACGACTGGGCTATAAGAAGAAGGATCCAAGAGGATCTTAAAGTTTTACAAGCAGATTTGCTGTCTTCAAGAGACTCACATAGCCTGTAATGACCATAATTTACTTGATACTTTAGGCTTTAAGTTAGTTGCCTACCCAACTCAGAACACGAGGACCAATGGGGTAGCCATTTTGATGAAAGGTAGAGCTATTACGTTTGAGAGAAAGGCAGTGGATAAATATAGTAGATGGATAATTTTGAAACTTAGAGGCGGGACAGGTACATTTACTTTATGTTCAGTATACGCCCCAGGTTTAGATGACCTTGGGGTATAGAACTTTTTTAGCAACTGAACTATCCTCATGGCCTGAACCATACTTAATATGTGGGGATTTAAACATTAACGGATCCAGAGGAGCCTCGGAGATCGATGATGTATCAAGTAAGGGACATATACTTTAGTTGTCTAGAGCAATGAAAAATCTGCTAAGGGATGTTGGCTTGCTAGATATTTGGCCCAACCTGATGGGTAAGGAGCCAAGATATACTTATTATTCTGCCCCTCATTGTAAATTTGCCAGGTTTGATTATTTTTTATCATCACCATCCCTTCTTAAGGAAGCTCGGGTGGAGTCATTTCCTAGAGTAATGTTGGATCAAAACCCCATAGTTTTTAAATTGTTTTCTTGATGGTTTAAGAAGGGATTATAAAAGGAGTATGTTAATCATATGAAGGAGTGGATTATGGATTTGTTCAGCTATAATAAGGATAGTGCCTCCCCAGGTATGATATTGGAAGCTTTTAAGGTGTTGGTGAGAGGCGAGACCTTGCGATTTAGTCTAATTAAACAAATAAAAAGGCACATGACAAATTAAAAGATTCTATAAAGAATTAACCCTTCTTGAGACCGAATTAATCAGTGCGTTAAACAACAGTGGTGATCTTCCTTCAATCACGGATTTATTTATGGTTACCATTGCAGCTTTGAATGATTTCAATGCTGAACAAAAGGCTGGCATGTATTTTGCAACAATGTTATGAATATAGTGATAATGTTGGCCGATTATTAGCAGTAAGAGCAAGGCAACAGCAGTGGCAGGATATATAAGGCAGGTAAATAATATGCAGGGAGAAGTAGTGTCCGATGCAGCGGAAATAGGGGAAGCTTTTAGGGAGTATTACGAGGAATTATACACAGTCTCAGCAGAAGGACATGCTGAACTGTCTGAATTTGTCTCAAATGTGAGAGCTTCCCAGGAGGAGGCTTTCTCATTGAGGGCTGATGTCTCTCAGGATTATTTTGAATGGACCTTCAAGCTCTCACCTCAGGTAAAGCCACAGGTACTGATAATATACCATTAGAATTCTATAAAACGTTTGTTAATAAGATCAGTCAGGAAATTTTGGGATTATTTAAGGAGGTTAGAAATGGGGCTGCACCACCAGATTCATGGACAACACTAACATTACTATCTTTTTAATGAAAGCCAAGGATCCAATTAACTTGGGCTCTCATAGGCTAATTACATTTTTAAATAGTGACATCAAGTTATATTCAAAAACATTTGCCTCTTGCTTAATAAGGTAATGCAGCAGTTAGTAACAGTCTGGCAACATGGTTTTATTCAAGGGAGGGGGATGGCCGATCATGTCAGATGCGTAATCTCGCTATTTGATGCTTCAGAGGTCCTTATGAAACCTATGGTGGTTGCCTTTTTAGATGTCGAGAAGGCTTTTGATAGGAGGTGTTTGGAAACTAGCGGCCTAGGACACGGGTTTATTAGAGCTATGAAGGTTTTGTATACAAAACCTACAGCCCGTTTGCAAATTATGGGAGGAGAGTCTGGGGTATTCTCAATTGGCAAGGGAACCAGGCACTGATGTCCTTTCTCTCCCCTGTTATTTGCGCTATATATAGACCAATTTCTCAGAAGTCTGGAGGCCTCCCCTAATATTCCTTCAGTAATGCTACAAGGAATGGACACAACGTTATTGGCTTATGCCAACGATGTTGCGATCATTACCCCAGACCCTGACAGAGTGATGACCGCAGTTGAAGATGTGGCTGGAAACATTGGTGTGCATTTGGGCTTTTCACTGAATAGGGCAAAAACACAGATCTTGATAAATAGATTTACCAGCGCTTCTGATTGCAGGATTGTGGAGGAACCTACATATCTAGGTATGCGTATCAGGGCAAAGGTGAAAGTTATTGTTGAAATAAATCTTACTCTTATTATGGGTAAAATTAAGAATGAAATGCTGCGATGTGATAATCTAAAATTGTCTATAATTGGTATATGTAACTTGATTAAAATGAAGATTCTGCCCAAATTACTAATATTTTTTGCACCATTCCACTTGAAATACACAATGAGTGGTTTAGGCAAATTGAGAGGGAGGTTGCTAGATTTATCTGGTCCTATAAGCGGACTCGAATATCGAACCCATTTTCATATCTCCGAAGGGACAGGGGAGGTCTAGGGCTTTCTAACTTTAAATTATACTATTTAGACGCAGCTCTACAATATTACTGGCCCCTTTTTGGCAGTAGGACAAGGAAAGTAAGTGATCCTAGCTTTGTTCCGTCAATCTTCAAGGATTTGATGGGCCCACGGGCCTATGGCTGCCTTCTAAGATTCTATGAACCAAACTACTTAAAAAACCTCAATTTAAGACTCTAATAGCGGCGTTTTGGAACTGGGCAGGGATTCGGAAAAAACTTGGGCTTGGTAGATTTAGTAGATATACTCCTTTCATTGGCAATGATCAGCTCCCTAAGGTTCTGCAAGATGAGTGCCTGGTAAGATGGGAGAAAGGTGGCTTTTCTCAGATAGGGGATCTTTTGATTGGGGACCATATTGCGTCTTTTGAAGTAGTCAGGGCTATTCTCAACATTGGTCATCGTGACTTTTTAAACTTTTTACAAATTAGGGACTTCCTTCTCAGAAAGGGTGTGGTGGGTTTTGCATCAGTGCCTCTGCTAGAGGCAATAATTAGTGTATCTGGCTCTTCGATTTCACAACTGTACAGTTTTTTGATGGAAGGAGTCACAGACGATCTAGATAAGCATGGGCTGAAATGGCAAGACAGACTAGGTGACGTTGACTCATGTTTTGTGATATCAAAGGAGATGGGTAATAATGTATAATGCTCGGCCAATTTGCGAGCACAACATTTTAATACTCTGTTTGATTTGCATATTACGCCTGTCAACATTGTTCAGTGGGGAGGAGTGGAAGGCACTCAGTGCTTTAGGTGTAAGACATTTGGTGCGGATGTAGTTAATATCTTCTCAACATGCCCTAGCTTAGAATCAATAGGCCGAGAAATATCTGGCTTTCTGCGTCATGTATTGAAGGAAGCTATCTCACTTTCACCTCAGCTCAATTATTAGGAATAACCAAACAAGATGGGAGACCTGGTGAACAGCTTATATTTATAGCAATGTCAGTATTAAGATTATATGTTGCGTCAGCCTGGATGGATCCCTCTTTCCCTACTCTTCAGCGGTGGAAAGGCCGCTTATTACACATATTTCATTTGGAAAAAGCTTTCTATGACCGGAGAGGTAAAAAAGGGCGAATTAAAGGGAAGAAGATTTGGGGTCCCCCAATTGCTTGGGCTAATGCTCTTCCCCATTAAAGGGAAGAAGATTTGGGGTCCCCCAATTGCTTGGGCTAATGCTCTTCCCCAGGATGAATAAGTCTGAACATTGTGATTAATAACATTACCAGATGATGGATTATAGGCTGTATTTGTGGCCAGGCCGACTATCTTTCTTCTTATCATAATTATCTTCTTTTTTTTTCTTTTTCTATCTCATAGTTATTGTATTGTATTTTAAATGTTATGGCACTCTGTTTTTGCTTAGGTTTATACCATATGGTGTTTTGGAGATAGTGGTTTAGGGAAATATTGGCGCTAAGAAATGTATTTATGTGTATACAGACTAATGCTGCTTTTGCTTTTGTCATCCTCTGTTTATGAATTATATAAAACAATAAATATTAAAAAAAAACTGGAATAAAGGTTGACTGCACAAAACAGACATTGGCTACATGGTCAAACAACAACGACCAGTAAGGAGGTATGCCACAACAAAGAACACATGCAGGTCTATGGCAAAAGCACACTGGCTGGCTACACAATTTTGCAATTTCAGTTTATTTTGTGATGTTGCTTTGTGTGCACTAAGTGGCTAAGGGTATGCCTAGATGTGGGTTCCTTGCTCGCTGCACCATTAGATTCAAGTAGCCTGGCTGATGTGGGGTGATATCCCGAAACCAGTTCCATGATGCTTGTTTCTTGTCCAGGGAGGACCTGGCACGGCACTTTGGGCTAGACTGTTCCAATGGAGAGCATTGTCAAGACTGATTTGCATATGGCTTGGTCCAAACTGGGGTGCAGTGGCAAGCAAAATAATGATGGATTCAACCTAGATGCCTGATGGTGAGTGTATCAAAGGTTTTAACACTCCATCATTCATTTTGTTTTATTTTGTGATGTGACTACACAAAGTGACTACCGGTCACATGGTAAAACAACAACAACCAGCCAGGAGGAATGGCCACAGCAAAGAACACAATCAGGCCTATGGCAAAAGCTCACTGGCTGGTTACACAAAAGGGTTGATGACCACATAGTCAAACAACAAGCAAGGGAAAAAAAGACAAATGTTGGCCTATGACAAACACACTACCACACTGGTCAGACAAAGGTGGCATGGTAATACTGGAGAAAACAGCATTAATTCAGCAATGCCAAAAACAAAAATGAACTGAACTGTAAATCTATACAACAACATGCATCCTTCAAAGGCATAATATATATATATATATATATATATATATATATATATATATATATATATATATATATATATATATATATATATATATATATATATATATATATATATATATATATATATATATATATATATATATATATATATATATATATATATATAGTTGTTTCATTCACCCATTACTAGTTTTGGACCTATTGGCTGGGTGGCCCATTAAGATAAGGCCACATTGTAAAATACATGAATATTACAAACGTTTAAAAAAACCTGGAGAAAATGCACTGAACTGTGCAACATTTTTTCTTTACAAAAGAAGAAAAATGAAATGCAAAACCATAATTGGGCCCCTACTAAAATAGCAGTCCACCTAACACATTAAATTTGAAAATAAAATAAAAGTACAAATGCGTGAGCTAACTATAACTTACGCCCCTGCAATATACTGCTAATGACTTCAGACATCGCATCATTCATGACATGGTCAGTTACATCACTCATGACATCTCAAATGAGCTGTGAATGGAATTGAACTATAATCGCTAGAACTTTGTTTAGGGATATTGTGTGTATATTAACACCCCTTTTTTTCTTTTCTTTCGTGTAAGAACCATTATAATACGGAACGGCACTGAACTGTGCAACATTTTTTCTTTACAAAAGAAGAAAAATGAATTGCAAAACCATAATTGGGCCCCTACTAAAATAGCAGTCCACCTAACACATTAAATTTGAAAATAAAATAAAAGTACAAATGCATCCAAGTGCATGCCCTCTATCAAACAAGCAACACTCTTAGAGAACAGTTTTTTAACTTACATGTATATCACAAACACAGTGTCCTTCAATCCAATTGCATATGGAGCAGAAAACGTTCAAACTGCAAAGGAAAAGTAACCAGGAGATGGAGAAAGCACTGGCAGGAGACTGCTGTACAGGAGCAGGAAGTTGGACTCTGTGGGGCACTTCCTCCATGGAAAAAAAAGTAAAATAAAAAAAGTTCCTTGAACTACAAAACAACTTGAAAGGTCAGTTGGAGAAGAATATTATCTCTTTTTTTAATTGATTTTCATAGAATCACATACAGTGTACAAAGAGGCATTAAAGACGATACCAATGCAAAAACATTACTATCAATCAACTTGTGGCTATAATGTACATACATAGAATGTAGATTCCAATCTTGATGATACAAACACATATCTTACAGCTCATGCAAATTTTCTGAGTGGTATTTACACAGTTTAGGTGTCAAAGGGTATCAGGCTGCACAATCGTACGCAGGCAGATCAATTGAGGTTCCCATATATCATTTGGTCAGAAGGTTGCCGGCAGCTCCTCTGCATATAGCACTAAGTTCTCACTACAGTATGTTAGGTCCTTGAGTCACTGTTCAACTGTGGGACTCCGCTTTCTATCCCACATCATCGCCACTCTCCATTTGGCAATCAGGAGCGCCACCCTTGCCAGCTTACCTTTAGCACCCTTCAGAAAAGGGAGTAGGCCTAATAAACACATCTGTGGTGAGCATGTCAATTTGACCCCAATGATCTTGGAAAGTTTAGCAATCACCTTAGTCCAGTATGTCCACACCCGCCCACAGGCCCAGGCCATGTGCCAGAAGCCTGCGCCCGGGGCACGACACTGAGCACATGTGTCCACGTCTCTGAGACCATATTTAAAAAGCTTATGGGGCATATAATAGACTTAATGAAGATATTTGAAATTTATTATACGTAAATTCCCATTAGAAGTGAGGGCGCTAGTCAATTGGCAGCAGTGTACCCAGTCCTCCCGCGTTAGCTGTGGGCCTAGACATGCATTCCATTTATCTAGGCTCTTATCACTGGAAGATGCCCTTTCCTCTCTAGCAGCCCGGTATAATGTTGTAACAAGCTTATGACGGGTGGGGCTGTTAAGTATTATGTGCAATGCCAGGGATGTTGGGGGTTCCGCAGGGAACATTGGGTAGTGGGTCTGGGACGCTTTTTTCAGTCTGTGGAGTGAAAATAGAGCAATGGGGTCTTGTGCTGGATATAGTTGACATCAGCGGATGTCAAAAAGCTGCCATTAGGGGGGCGTGGCCAACCAGCATGGCCGATCGGTCGTGATTCCGGCTGGCTCATTCCTAGGCCCTGCTGAATTTGAGAATAAAGGCGCCTGCAGCGACATGGAAAGCAATTATCGGCAATGCTGAGGCCGCTGTGATTGCAGGGAACCAATGTGCTTCTCTGAAGACCGTGACGCGAAGACGCCGTGGACCTGGTGGGAGAAGAGATGCACAGCCGAGGAAATGGTGGACACCAGGGCTCCGATTCCAGGTTAGGGGCTGCGGGCACTGCGCGTCTACTCTCCCGATGACAAATCCTGGAGATCTCTGGTTATCCTAATTGTGGGGCAAAGTCCAGCTGGCAGTGGCGACCCTGCTTTTATTCCTGAGGGGGGACACAGAGTTGTTTGCCCGCCTGGTTACTGGCAGCATTCCAGCTCCATGGAGAGTTACTCTGTTGCCTCAGGCCACCCTTGACATAGCACAGCACAAGTCTGACATTCTCAGTAAAACATGTACATCCAACAAGGACAGAGACTGTCAGTTGATTCCTTTGTGTTCTACTGCAGCGTCCCAGAGTGTTCTAAAGAACAACTAGAGCGCTAACAGTCCTACTTATGATAAAGGTACTGCACACCTGAAGCCATCTTGATTGGAATAAAGTGGTAACTCCTAAAACATTTAATTTAAAAATGAACAAAATGAGGGGCTTCATTTTGCCATAGAAAGTATGATTAGTGCTGCAAAAAGAAAAATTAGAGTACATTTTGAGTGACTTCTCAAATTCTCTTCTATTTCATTAAAAAATTCTGACATGCAGACAGAAACATGCACTTTCAATACCAGCAGCAGACTTCCCTGGTGAGCAGTAGCTTTACTACAGTGATCTAATAAGCAACTAGAGTGCTAACATTCTGAATTTATGGCAAATGTGTGACACATCTGAATGCCTTCTTGATGGAATCAAAGTATAAAACTGAACGTATTTCCTACTGAGGAGACTGTAGTAAATGAGGAAATTAGGAAACTTCATAACAAATAAGTCTCCCAAGATGGCCACCAGAGACAAAAGAGCCCAAATGTAGCACAAATATCACCCTTATGTAGCCCAAGTATAGCCAAATGACAGAACGTCCCAGAGTG
This sequence comes from Lissotriton helveticus, assembly GCF_964261635.1. NCBI lineage: Eukaryota > Metazoa > Chordata > Amphibia > Caudata > Salamandridae > Lissotriton > Lissotriton helveticus. Next base: position 775,746,311 of record NC_136063.1, on the reverse strand, counting down.
TTCTAAAGAACAACTAGAGCGATAACAGTTTTACTTATGACAAAGGTATGGCACACCTGAAGTCATCTTGATTGGATTAAAGTGGTAACACTTAAAACATTTAATTTGCAAAGGAACAAAATGAGTGGGTTCATTTTGCCATAGAAATTATGATTAGTGCTGCAGAAAGAAAAACTAGTGCACATTTTGACTTCTCAAATCCTCTTCTATTTCATAAAACAATTCTAACATGCAGACCGAAACATGCACTTTCAATACCAGCAGCATACTTCCCTGATAAGCAGTAGCTTTACTACAGTGATCTAATGAGCAACTTGAGTGCTAACATTCAGAATTTATGGCAAATGTGTGGCCCATCTGAATGCCTTCTTAATGGAACCAAAGTAAAACATTGAAAATATTTCCTACTGAGGAGACTGAAGTAAATGAGGAAATTAGGAAACTTCATAACAAATAAGTCTCCCAAGATGCCCACCAGAGACATAGGGGCTCAAATGTAGCACACATTTCATCCAGATGCAGCCCATGTATAGCTCAATGATAGTAAGTCCCAGAGTGTTCTTAAGAAGAATTAGATCGCTTACTGTCTTACTTATGACAAAGGTATGGCACACCTGCAACCATCTTGATTGGAATAAACTGGTAACACTTTAACATTTACTTTAAAAAGGAACACAATGAGGGGGTTCATTTTGCCATAGAAAATATGATTAGTGCTGAAGAAAGAAAAATTAGGGCACATTTTGAGTGACTGTTAAAATCCTCTTCTTTTTCATTAAAAAATTCTGACATGCAGACTGAAACATGCACTTTTAATACCAGCAGTAGACTTCCGTGATGAGCAGTAGCTTTACTACAGTGATCTAATGAGCAACTAGACTGCTAACATTCAGAATTTATGGCAAATGTGTGACATATCTGAATACCTTCTTGATGGAATCAAAGTAAAAAACTGAAAGCATTTTCTACTGAGGAGACTGCAGTAAATGAGGAAATTAGGAAACTTCATAACAAATAAATCTCCCAAGATGGCCACCAGAGACAAAAGAGCCCAAATATCGGACAAATATCCCCCAGATGTAGCCCACAGGTAGCCCAATGATAGAAGTGTGCAAAACACTCTTTATTTTGTGTGTGTTTGCAGTTTTATATAGTGCAGACTTGTCAGGTATTGGAGTGCTTTACATGAGCATTGATTACATCACACAAGAACAAATTAATTTTGATTTTAGACATGGGGAGATTAAGTGATTTGACCAGAATCACAGAATGCCAGGCTGAAGCAGAAAGTTCAACCTCGTTCCCCAGTTGCAAAGTCTGCAGCTCTGGAAGTAACACCACATCCTCTCCCCTAAGTGCAACATTTAATCAAGTAGTCAACTGGATAAAAAAATATTAGAGCACTAACCATAATTTTGATGCAAATAAGACCCTCTCATATATGTATTTTCTAAAGGAAATGCTCTAGATATTACAGTTTTGATTACATAAAGATGACATCAGGCGTTCCACACTTTTGTAATAAATATAGAATGTTAGCAATCTAGTAGTTCATTAGGATACTGTTGAGAGGCAGAGGCCAGGGGCACAGACTCTGATAATTGAAGGCAGGTAGGAGGATGCAGAGGCAACAATTTGACCACACTGGGCAGGCAGGAAGGGCAATGGCAGCACAACAGACTATGGATGGCAGTGGAAAGGGGGCATGGGCAACAAACCAACAATACAGGACTGGCAAGAGTGACTGTGGCAATAAAATAGACCATTGTAGGCAGAAGGAAGAGGCAGTGGTAGTACAACCATACTTGCCAACAGCCCGATTTAGCCTGGAATTGTCCAAGGTTTTTAAGCTCAAATGGGCTTTATTTGATCTGTCTCCTGTCTACAATGTCCTCTTTTTCAATGTAAGTCAAAATGGAAAATCAATAACCCTATTTTTTTTCAAAATCTCCCTCTGACCAAGTTCAAAATGATAGGAAGTATGGTACCTTGGATCATGGAAGCCAGGAGGAGTTGGATTTGGTACATGGACTCGGGTAACAGAGAACAGGAGGGACATGGAGAGGAGCACCAAACTGACCATACAGGGAAGGCATCAGGGTTTGCAGCAGCACAATACACCACACAGGGCATGCAGGACGGGAGTGCAGCACAACAATCCATAGAAAGCAATATGGAGGGGACAGGACCATGCACATGGACAACAGAGAACAGAGGGGAAAGAGGCAATGGTAGCTAGCTGACCATAATGAACAGACCGGAGAGAAAGCTGCAACATAACGGACCATAAAGGGCAGGAGGGTCGGATCAGGGGCATTACAATGGAACAGACAAGCCAGGAGGGAGAGAATAAGGGTCTGCACATGGCAACATAGGGCTGGGGGCAAGTGAGGAGGGCAGAAGGAGCAATATGACCATAGAACTCAGGAAGGATGGGCACTAGAAGCAAGACACACCATGGAGAGCAACAGTGAGACTATAATGGTATACACACAGACCATGGAGGGAAGGTGGGAGGGGGTCAGGGACAGCTAGATGACCACACAGGGAAGGTAGAAGGGGCTGTGGCAGCACAGAAGACCATGCAGGAGGTTTAGTGCCAGCACAGTGGCTATGATGGGCAAGAAGGAGGATGCAGGGCATGCACAAAGTACCATGGAGGATAGAAGGGAGGGTCAAGACCTGGGCACAGTCAAGAGAGTTCAGGGGAAGGTGCCTCACAACAGATCGCGAGGGGCAGGCAGGAGGAGCAGGTGCCGCACAACAGACCAGGGAGGGTAGAAGGGTGTGGCAGTAAAATGGACCATGGAGGACAGGAGGAAGGGGATTGGAGCATGTAATGTGGACAGGCAGAGTGGAGGGGGCAGGGACAGGTTTTAGTCATCTGACAATGCTAGGAAGGTGGGAGGGGAGTGGCAGGTCAACAGAACACTCAGAGTAGATAGGAGTTGCAGGTCCATGGAACATGGTGGGCAAAAAGGATGGAGCGGGGCATGCACACAGACATCGGAGGGCAGGGGGAAGGAGAATCGGGGCAGCAAGCTAAGCACAGAGGCTAAGCAGGAGGTCATCAATGGGGCGTAGAATTGGGCAATGGAGGGCAGGAGGAGTTGACTTGAATATCATGCTAAATGGAGAGAAGTGGCAGCACATCAGACCATGCATGGCAGGAGGGAGGAGGCTAGTCCATGGATTCAGGCAACAGAGTATAGGGAGGAGGTTGATGGGGCAGCAAGCTAACTGTTTAGAGAAGGCGGTAAGGCCAGTGGCAGAACAACGGCCACACAGGGCTTTAATAAGGGAACAGGGACATGGACTTGGACAATGGATGGCTAGGAGGAGGGAAGGCAGGAGCAGCAAGCTCGGGTGGGTGCAGCACAATGCCAAGCCCTACTTCCAACCCCTCACCATTCCATTGTGATATGCATCTTACTTAACGTTAAAAAAAACTAGAAATTTGCTGGAAAAAAAAGATTATAGGGATGTTATAGTTAGACTCAGATTTCACTCATACACAACCAGTGAAATTCAGCAGTTATAGTTACGTGAGCTAACTATAACTTACGCCCCCGCAATATACTGCTAATGACTTCAGACATCGCATCATTCATGACATGGTCAGTTACATCACTCATGACATCTCAAATGAGCTGTGAATGGAATTGAACTATAATCGCTAGAACTTTGTTTAGGGATATTGTGTGTATGTTAACACCCCTTTTTTTCTTTTTTTTCGTGTAAGAACCATTATAATACTGAACGTGCCAGATTAATATGGCCGATAGCCTTTCACTTAAAAGTAATGTGTAGTCCATTGTTTATGTTGATGTTTGCGATCCTAAGTATGTTTATTATGAATAAGTCACATTGACGTACATACAGGTATGGCGGTCATGGGGCAAGATATGCCGAAATGACAATGTGTGCATATTAACACTTGTTTTGAATTCTTTATTGTATCAATTCCTGGTTTTTCACATCGTGACCAGGCCAATATGGCTGCCAGTCTATGTAGTCCTTTGTTAATGTTGGCAACTTTAGGCATTTGTGCATTTAAATAAGGATGCTACAATGATGTCTTGTATCGTTATCAAGGTTCGGACGAGCCAAAACGCGTGGATCCGTCTTTTGCAGATTAAATACTTCCAAACTACAACCTGAGTGCTTATTCATTCCTTGTAAGAATGAGAGGAGAATAAATACTTATATATAAAATTCACAGAAAAAACTATAAGTTTCAGGGACATTATAGTTTGAAATTAGCATTTAAAAAACCTCAGAAATTCACTGAAATAAACCACAAGTTTTATGGATGTCATAGTTAGTTGGACATTTCACTCGTACAAAACAAGGGGAATTAGGCTGTTATAGTTAGTTGTGCTAACTATAACTCGCGCTCCCGCAATGCACTGCTGATGACGTCACATATTACATCACTCATGACATGGCCAGTGACATCACTGATGATATCACTGATGGCATCATCCACGTAATCATCTGATTGCACCTCCTCACACCCTAAAATACAGACTACCATTCTCGAAACCATAGACAAACCAATACTAGTACAGCTACAATATTCTGTGCACTATGCATGCAGATCTCTAACCAGCTACCTACTATTGATACGCTCTTCTCAATACCCAGTTAGTACCTATGCAGTCTAGGAATCCTTCTGTCTGTCCCATGCACTTCTCCATTCACCCATCCAGCACTAGCTACGTATCCTATCACTCCACCAATACCTAAGCACTTATAAATTCACTATTCGCTTTGTTTGTAATACTTTAATTATTCTAGTTACTAGTCATGAACCTATGGAATGGCCTTTCTACTAGCACAAGTACAGCTATAATATTTTGTGCACTATCCAAGCAGACCTCTAACAAGCTACATAATATTGATATACACTTCTAAATACGCAGTTAGTACTCATGCAGTGTAGGAATCGCCCAGTGTGTCCCATGCACTTCTTTAATCACTTATCTATCACTATTTACTTATCCTATCACTCCACCAACACATAAGCACTAATAAATTATGTGTTCACTCTGTCCGCAGCACTGTCATCATTCCAGTTACTAGTGGTATACTTATAAAATGCCCTAGGCACCAACACAAGTACACATAAAATATTCTGTGCATCATCCCTACAAATCTCTAAGCAGATCAGATACATACTATTGGTCCACTCCATTAAATACTGAAGTAGTACCCATGCAGTGTAGGATACTTCCTGTCAGTCTCATGCAATTCTTCAATCACCCATCCAGCACTATGTTCTTATTGTATCAGTCTGCCAATACCTAAGCACTTATGGGGCAGATTTACAAGCACCCTGTGCCACCAGTACATCAATTTTTGTAACGTAGTGATGGCACCAGGCACTCCTTCATATTTAAAAAGGAGAGGAAAAGCCACCCTGCATGGTTTTTCCTCTCCTTGTAAATACGATCCCTTCATACACAGAACTTTGCGTTTAAGGGGCGTTCCATAGGTGTTGCTGTGGATGTTCCCACGCAACACCCATAGAACTAGACACATCTCCAGATTTATGAGAAATCGTAAATCTGGAGATGTGAGTGAATGCTGCGCCATCCTAGAGATGGTGTAGCAAGGCGCAACAAGAAGAATTGTTTTGATTTTTCCTCATTTCTTTATCTTTTAATGCATGCTGCATTCCACAGCATACATTGAAAGAGCAAAACGCCTTTATTGATTATTTTTGTGCAGGAAGGTGTTCCTTCCAGCACAAAAACAATCTCCGCACGACACAGACATCCTTGCACCATGGTGCAAGGGTGTCTGTGCCACTCCATGGCTGCAGTTTGTGCAGCAGTGCAGGGGGAAGCATAGAGTTACAACATATTCATGTACATATGTCACATCCCTGTGCTTCGGAAGTGCCACAGGGCAGTGCAGCTAAAGAGCTAAAGAGCTTGCAGTGTCACGCTGCAGCACTTCCTCATAAATCTTCACCTATAAATTCACCATACACTACTAATGCATTCTTTCAATCAATCATGCTGTGTATATATATATTCACAGAAAAAACCATAGGTTATAGACCATATATAGTTAGGAATTAGCATTTACAAAACCTTGAAAATTCACTGAAAAAACCATAGGTTATAGACCATATATAGTTAGGAATTAGCATTTAAGAAACCTTTTTTTTACTCACACAAAACCATTGAAATTCCATATATAGTTAGTTGTCCTAACTATATATCGCGCACCCGCAATCCACTGCTGATCATGTCACATATTACATCATTCATGACATGGTCAGTGACATCACTGATGACATCACTGATGACTTCTCAAATGACATCACTGATGACATCACTGATGACATCTCAAATGACATCACTGATGACATCTCAAATGACATCATTGATGATATCACTGATGACATCACTGATGACATCATTGATGACATCTCAAATGACATCACCAATGACATCACTGATGACATCACTGATCACATCTCAAAAGACATCACTGATGACATCACTGATGACATTATTCATGTGATAATACGATGAATCTCTTCAGACTCTAATACAAACTTAGATACACTCAGTGTAAACAGACACTCACAGACTGTCACTCATCCATGGAGTTACTCACACACCTAGTCAGTCATGTAAAGAATCAATCACACCTCCATTTCCTCAACTATACAGTTATACACACCTTACTTATTCAAACATATACTAACACATATTTACTCTCTTATACAATCCCTGATACAAGTTCACAATGATCCATACAGCCACTCACACATTCACTGGCTCTTATGCATAGTTATTTATATATGTCAACTCTCACATGTACTGTGTTTTACATATGTACTTACTTTGACATGTAGCACTGAGATATCCATTCACTCACCAATACACTTATGCACACTGTCAACCGCCCATACAGCTGTTTCCACATGCACTTTTGAACCCATACATCTAGTGAATCAACTGCTCACACATCTATGCACAGAGTCATACACCTCCCAGCCACCCACACACACACTCAGTCTCCCATACAAATACTTGGGCAACCAATCAATAACCCATATAGTTACTCATATAGCTACTGATCAACACATGCAGCAGTTTACAGAACAACAGACATAATGATGCACAAATTAAGACAGTTTAGTCACTAACCCATGCACTCAGTGAGACACATTTAATCACTCACTCATACAGTCAGTCATGCACCTACTAAATCCTTCATCCATACACTTATACATCCACTCATTCTTCAATATGTAAGGCATATTTTAACTTTACAGAAACATACAGTCACTGGATGTTGTCATCAGTGATGTCATCAGTGATGTCATTTGAGATGTCATCAGTGATGTCATCAGTGATGTCATTTGAGATGTCATCAGTGATGTCATCAGTGATGTCACTGACCATGTCATGAATGATGTAATATGTGACATGATCAGCAGTGGATTGCGAGTGCGCGATATATAGTTAGTACAACTAACTATATATGGAATTTCAATGGGTTTGTGTGAGTAAAAAAAAGGTTTCTTAAATGCTAATTCCTAACTATATATGGTCTATAACCTATGGTTTTTTCAGTGAATTTTCAAGGTTTTGTAAATGCTAATTCCTAACTATATATGGTCTATAACCTATGGTTTTTTCTGTGAATTTCAATGGTTTTTTAACAGCAAATATCAAAAGCTTTAAAATGTATTCTTCTTTAAATCAAAAAATATATTTTATATGTTTATTAATAAAAAAAATTATGTATTTCTTTTATTATTATTTTTTGTTTCGCTCCCGGTCCGCGAACCGGGTCGCTTCCCGTTAGCTCAAAATGGTGCCGCGACCCGGTCCGCGAACCGGTAAACGTTCCGTTTGCGCAACTGCCGCGTTAGAAAACAACATCGTGACGCGTCGCGTCAGCGTGACGTATCGCGTTGTCGCGTGAAACGTCATATGACGCGCCGCGTTAGCGTACCCGGAAGTGAACCGGTACGCGAACGAGGCGCGAAGCGCAGCTTCCCGGAAGCGATCCGGGACGCGGCCCAAAGCGCGTAACGTAAACACAACAGGTCATGTGACTTGTTAATAACACTTTTCATTGGTTCATTTCACTTTTAGTTTCATAATGATGTAAGACTAGGTCATGTGACCTAAAAGTAACACTTTTCATTGGTTTAGAACTATTGTTTTTCCCAAATGATGAAAACCCCTCCTTCTTTCCTCACTCTGACTTTCATCTTTGTGAGAGGAAGACCTTTTGTGATCACTGAGCAATGGCTTCATTAGTAGCTTCAGCTGGTGCTTCCCCACCACCTCCACCACCTCCAAGGAAGAGAGGACCACCTGCTGAAGTTATCATTCAGCAAGAGGAGGAAGAAGAGGAAGAAGAGGAAGAAGAGGAAGAGCAGGAAGAGAGGCAGTTTTTGCGTGAGGTGCCCAGGAGGTCTCATGTCAAAGAAAATTATATTTGCCAATTTTTTTAATTTCCCCAGGGCCAAAAAAAAGTCAATGCCCGGTACGTAACTTGCCTTATATGTAAAGAACGTCTGTCCAGAGGGACAGATAAAAAATATAGTTACGGGAATTATACAATGCATCGCCATATGCAGAGGTGGCACCCTATCAACTACAGTGCTGCGCAGTTACGTGACCAGCAAGATAATCCCCCTTCTATGGCCAGAAGATCGGTTGTACAGGAAGTGACGGGACCAGAGGCGAGGGAGATGGTCCCAAATATACAAATGAGGTTCGGGGAAGTGAAACAAGTGTGTGTGCGTTGTAACCAATTCATTTGCTACAGAGAAAGTAGCATCACTCTGATCAACAGAGCTATCGACAATCATGATTGTCCGAAACGCCCCAGAGAATAAATTCTTTTTTTTTGTTGCTCCTGTTGAGCCCTTTATAATGAATCGTTTTCGTTTCCCCCACCCAAAAAACCCCCCAAAAAAATATAAAACCGTTCAGAAAATACAAAAAAAGTAAAAAAATGTTCAGAAAAATAATAAAAAAAATATAAAACAACAAAAACAATAAAAAAAAAAGTTCTTATCAGAACTACCTCCCCTTTATAAAAAAATTGGTAGAATATTTAGCACTCTGCCAACCTCTATTTCTTTTGGTTCGCTTCCCGGTTCGCTCGCCGGTACGCGAACCGGGAGCGAACCAAAATTTTTTTTTTAAAAAAAGAAGAGTAAGTATAAGGGAAGGAAACAGAGAGTAATGTTAAAAGAAAGACAGCTATAGGGACTAAACCAAAGATACTGTTTAATAGATCTATTTACCGAAGAAAAGATGGAAGAGGGTATAATTGAGAAAAACAAAATAGATAAGGAAGTGAAAGAAAAAAAAGGAGAGTAGAGAATGTGACTGAATGATTAAATTAAGATTAAAACATTGGAATAACAGAGAGAAAAAACACAATGCAGAAAAGAAGAAGTAACAGAAAAGGAATGATTGAAACAGCAAAGAAATGTAAATAACATAGGGGCATATTATCAACATAGGCGATAAAAGTTTTGCTGCTTTTATCGGCAGAAATCTGACGCTAAAGACGCTTTTGCAGCATTTTTCTGCCGATAATGACTGCTTTTATCGGCAGAAAACTGGTGCTAAAGTCGCTTTTGCGGAAGAAAACTGCCGCTAAAGCTACTTTTGCGGCAGTTTTCTGCTGATAAAAGCAGCGATAATTTTATTGCCTGTGTTGATAATATGCCCCTTAGTGTGCTTGAACAACAGAGAGAAAGCATAATGAACAAGTAGTGAAAGAGTGATCAGTCAGAGACAGTGAGAGTAATAGAGATGGAGTGAGTGAACAAGAGTGAGGAAGTATGAGAAGAGAGGGACTGCCAAAAATAGTGGAAGGAGTAGAGTAAGTACGTAATAGAGAAAGGAATGAGGAAAGTAGCAAAGGCAGGAAAGTGAGGGTTAAAGAAATGAAGTAGTGAAACTAATAGAAGTTAAATGTGATAGAAATGTAACGAAAAGAGTACAAAACATTTACCTTATAATTGTCGTTAACTTAGTCACTTGTTATTTTTATACTTTCAATCCGTGAAAGAGAGAACAAACATTTGAAAAATATTAAAACATGTATTTAAAAATTAGAAAAGACAAGGGAAAAGATTGAAGGACAAACAGTTTTTCAACAACTTTGACACTTACAGAAGCCTCTGCTTCTCCATGCCCCTACACAGTCCTAAAAATATACATTTTAAACTAACAGTATCTTGATGCAGATGAAGTGAGGCCTATCTTGCAACATGGTGCATCTTTTGCACTGCTGCTGTCTCACAAAAGTGATGCAACAGCAGCGCAAAAGAGGTGCACAGCCATCATAAAACTGTCCCTAACATTTTAAATGATTGTTTCAGGATGCCAATAAGGTGTGTCCTATCCAGAGGTTTGTTTGAGGTGAGGCCTACTCAGGGTTGCAGATGAAATTTACGCTTGTTGAAGAGTACAGAGGAGATAATACATATCCATGTCTACCAATGAAGTGAGTCATGTCCACTTCACTCTTGAACAAAGGCCAGACCTCCTCTGTTTCCTTGGAACAGGCCTAAACTTGATTTGCACAATGTGATGTGTAATGTTAGGAAACACAGGTGATGTAATTGAAAAACGTGCAATTTCTTTTGCTCATTTCACAATCACATCAATTGTGTTTCCTTTACTTAGGTATCTCATTGTGCAGATGTAGTCCAGCATATGAAAGAGTACCCAGAAGTACAGCACTGCATGCAACAACTTTGACACTTACTGAAGCCTCAGCTTCTGCATGCCCCCTACACAGTCCTAATTATATACATTTTAAACTGACGGTATCTTGCTGGAGATGAACTGAGGCCTATCTTGCAACATGGTGCATCTTTTACACTGCTGCTGCGTCACAAAAGTGACGGAACTGCGACGCAAAAGAGGCGTATAGCCATCATAAATCTGCACTTAACATTTTAAATGATTGTTTCTAGATGCTGATAAGGTGTGGCCTATCCAGAGATTTGTTTCAGGTAAGTCCTACTCAGGGTTGCAGATGAAATTTAGGCTTGTTGAAGAGTATAGAAGAGATAATACATGTGCAGGCCTACCAACGGAGTGAGTCATGTCCACTGCACTCTTGAACAAATGTGAGACCTCCTCTGTCTCCTGGAACAGGCCTAAACCTTATCTACACAATGTGATGTGTAATGTTAGGAAACACAGGTAATTTAATTGAAAAACTTGCAATTTGTTTTGCTCATTCCACAGTCACATCACCTGTGTTTCCTTTGCTTAGGTATCTCATTGTTTAGATGTAGTCTATCATATGAAAGACTACGTAAAATGTGAGCACTGCATGCAACAACTTTGACACTTATAGAAGCCTCAGCTTTTCAATGCCTACTACAGAGTTCTAAATGTATATCATAAATACAAAAAGTACAGAATTAATTATACATGTTAAATGGTTTATTTTTGCTGTTCTCAGAATTTATCAAATTTCACTAAAAATAGTGACTTGAAGGTATTCATCATATAACAGCGGGGAAAAAAAACACAATCAAAATGATTGTGTTTAAAAAACCCATATAACATAACCAAACAGAAATCAGAACTCCTGAAAAGTAACTTACTTTCCATGACGTCGTAGGATATCCTATGAACAGCTTACACTCTGTTGTGCTGCTATTATTTTCAGCCCGCCACTTTCTGAAAGAAAAGCTCCATCATTTTGAAAAATATGTTACATACAATAAATGACTTCTCGCTCTCTACCGCACGTTTCCACAAGGCCAAATCGTGTAAGAGCCATTTATAACTCTTGGAATTCTTCTAAGCAAATGCCGTCATTTTGTATTTCCGCAACTTTCAGAAAGAAAACGTTCAAGATCACTTTCACAATCCTGGACTAGTAATATCTTACCCTTCTTGCTCACTCATGTTCTACATTTCCTATGACACTGATACTGCTTACTATGAAGCAGACTTACACTACCTCTATGAGTACTACAATTATTTAATTCTCTACATCACTTTTAATCACAAAGCAATATAAAACAGTAGATAAAATTATATCAACCCCTAGAATCATTATACGCCAGTTACCTACCCTAAATTCTCTTTTCTGAAAACAGAAAGTAAGAATATTTTTAAATAAAAAGGCAACATTGTATCGTAGTCAAATGGGAATAATTTCCGAAACAGCAAATTTTTTTACATTTTCAATAAGCTGTGTAATAAGCGGATCTGTCAAATGACCATCATGCCATATAATAGCTGCAGTTACAAATGTTCTTCCTAAAATCAACGACTGTGTAGCCACAACATTTGTAATTAAAGTTAAAGACTTACTTTCATCAGGTTTATATAGTTGGATTTTCAAAATGACATTATAATCAAAAGTTTGGACCAATAATCTAGACAGCATTGCAGACTTACATTCCCTCTACTCCATGTTTTGATTGGCTGCTTGAATTAGCTTATAAAAAGAAACAGTTTTTCTGAACTCATACAAAGTGCAGTTATTTTTCCATGACGTCAAGTGTTATGGTAAGAACACCGTTTGCTTTGGGAAATACTCTGTTGTCCTTCAACTAATCTCTGCCCACCACTTTCTGTAAGAAAATCTTCTTTTTTTCCAGGAACTATTTAAAACTCAAAAATAACTTTTGACTCTGTACTACACTTATCCTCAAGGCCAAATCGTGTAGGAGCCATTAGAACCTCTTGAAATTCCTCAGAGCAAATCCTGAGATTCCTTCCCTAAAATTTTGGTTTTAAAAACACCAGGTAAGAATTTTTAAGGTCAAAAGGCAAATTTTTTTTTAAGTTAAAACAGAATCATTGCAGAATGACCAGCCATTTCTAGACTTTAAATAAGCTGTGTAATGTCCTGATGTTATTGAAGGACCGTCATGATATATAATTGCTGCAATTACAAAAGTCCTTCCTGATATTGACAACTGTGAAGCCACAACATTTTTAATTAAAGTTGTCAATTTTGTTCCATCAGGCCTACATCGTTGGAACATTAAAATGACATACTGGCCATATGTTCGTATAAATAATGTTGACAACATTTCAGACTTACATTGGCTACACTCCATGTTGTGATCAGCTGCTTTTACTAGCTTATTAAAGGACACTGATTTACTGTCTGGCAAAGTTAAATATATAAATCTTTCTGAGTCTACACTAGTAGTACTTGATACCCTACAGTTCTCGCAGTCATGCTGCCATTGATAAGAAAGCCCAAACAGGTGATCTACATCTACACCTTCAGCATGCAATACATCAAGCATATACATTAAAAACTCCTGACAATCTTGCTGAATATTTTGAGAGAATTGTGTTTGACCTGAACATCTGTCTAACAGATTTCGAATTTCAGACACACTTTCTATTTTTGTTCTATCAGTGCTACATTTCTCTAACACAGAATTTAACAAACTGCAAAATCTTTGATCAGAATTGACCACAATCTCTTCTTTTACATTTTCTAGAGAAAACAAAACATTAACCACTACATTAGCATAGCAGTTGACACCAGAACTGTTTTCAAATTGAAAACCAACAACATCTTCAACAGAATCCTTTTTCTTTCTGCTTATAATTTCAGGTTCATCGACTTTTCGTCTTTTTGCTACAACCTCCCTACTATTGGTCACATTTCTTCGTTTCCGGCCTACCACACGTTTCTCAAACAAAGGATATTGAGGCAAATGTGGCGCATACTCTCTTCTTAACCTATTGTATTCCTTAACACAATCTAGATCCGCACAAATGTTTGTGACATCACACTCAATCAAGTACAATCCCGATAAAGTTCTAACTCGTGACAATGCCACATATGCCATACCCTCCTTGAACACAGAACTGCCAATATTCACCAATGCACTGTCTACACTTAAACCTTGCGATTTATGGATTGTCACCGCATATGCCAAGCAAACAGGAAACTGCTTACGGCGAACATATAAGTCTTTTACAAGCAAAAATCTAGCAGAACAACGACCAATTAGCTGTACTTGCTCAATGCCATCAAATTAAATTTTTAAAAATTCAATTCCATCTCTATTTCTGTATTTCACAAAATCAACAACATAACCCATTGATCCATTTACCAGACCTCTTTCAACATGTAAATTCCTTCTTAAAATTATACGGCAGTTTAAGCACACATTCAGAATCTTTTCAAAACCTGCAGTTTTAGATATAGTCTTCTCTAATGAATCCAATTTTGTTTTCAAATTCTCAGACAACATAATTGTTGATCCCATATGCTCTACTCTGTCAATAGCTTCCAGTTTCACAATCTCTTGGTTTTCTAAATGCAACATTTTGTTGTTGAAGATGGCACATTCTGCAAGAGTTGGCATCAAACATATTCCAGATTTCTTCTCAGTAATTTTCTGAAAAATATTCTCAGGCACAACGTCTTGTTCTGGATATAAATTTGACAGTAATCGTGCATGTAAAGCTTCTTTCCCATGCTCGGTCACTTTTCCAATTCTAACATCTTGTAGAATTTTCTTGTAATCTTCATCCTTCGCTTGACGCATATTTTCATGCAGTTCAGCATAATTGAAGTTTAACCATATATTGACGTTGCCAATGCTCCCTAGGCACTTCCTGGTATCTTCATGCGTGAGCATTTTGAACACAGCTTGTCCTTTCACTGGTGTCAGCTGCAGAAGATCTCCGAAAACAATGATGTGTTTGCCACCAAATAACACATCATACTCTGTTTTAAGAACTTCTTGCATTCTCAAATGCACAAAGACAAGCATGACATTAGAAACCATGCTTACTTCGTCAATGATAAGAAGTTTCATTTTCCTCAAGACTCTTGAAACTTCACAACAAGCATCTCCAGATAACTTGTGGTATTGTAATTTGTTATTATGCTCCACTGGCAGCATCAGTAGACGATGCAAAGTAATACCTTTAATGTTATGTGCTGCCAGTCCAGTCGGAGCGGTGACAACACAAGACAGCGATGACTCAGTCCTTTCCTGCAAATAACATGAAATTGCTTTAATGAGGAAACTTTTTCCAGTTCCCGCTTCTCCACTCACGTACAGTCGGACAGGCTTCAACGATGTACATGAGCACTCTTTCTTCTCATGACTTAATCCATGATCAATTTGCTTGGTAACTTCGTCATATATTTTCCTCTGCTCAACGTTGAGTTGTCTTTCCAAGTCTTCTAAGTTAACCACATCCTCCTGAGCATGTGCCATGGCTCTTTCCACTTCATTCATGGCAGTGGCAGCTTCATTTTCGATAACAGGTCCTCCTAGTGGATCCTGACTCAAGGAAACAGAACTCTGACTGTCCTGAGAACTGTCTCTGGCAATCTCGGCTGCAATCGTTGCTTCCTGCTCGATTTCCGCATTCAACATTTCTAGATATTTGGGAAAAGCAGGACATTCTATGGTCTCCTTGGCGGCAGTGAAAGAGTCTTCGTAACAGAGGAAATCTCCAAGCAGTTCCTCTTCTGCACGCCAAGGCTTGAAAAGTTGCAAAAGTGCTAAATAAAAAAACTCCTTTTTTTCAGGAGATTCGCCACTCAATTTTCGATGGTTTACCAAGTGGCATTTTCTTTGCTTGACCAGACATCCCTCACTTCCAATTACAGCATACACTCCTTTATCAATATCTTCTTTGATGTTCCTCTTGAATATGTAATTTTGTAGAACCTCATACAGACAAACATTCTCGAGGTGACTGCTTCGATTTGGATAATATGTATCCAACATGTTGGTCTTCAAAATATCGGTACTGTTAGGCTCCTTTTCCGCCAAATACTCAATTTCCCGCACAGGTTTCAGAACTCGATTACGCGTTGCAGCAAGACCAAGATTTGCCCAAACGATACTCCTAGATTTGGCATAGAGACTTGCTGAAGACAACCGGTCAGAACAGTCGTAAGCTCCGATTTCTCGATGCGACAACATCTTCAGGCTGAAACTGTACAACTTCTTACTGAGGCTCTTTTCATGGGAAATGTCCTCCCACATATCCTTCAATTCTGTCTTTTCTTTTTTGGTGATGTAAGATGTCACATACCGAGCCACAGCCATACAGTTATCAGCCACAAACTGTATATCCATGTTAGCATTCCACATGGACAAAATCACTGGGTTGTAGTCGTTGATGTACTTGGACTCTTCGTTCCTTTTAAAATTGTATGTGTTTTAAGGTGATTTCTTCATCACATTATGTCGCAGCGAAGACATCAAACTGTTCACTCTTCCTTTAGAAATCACCGGTCGTGGAAAGGCGAAACGACATTTGGTGTAGAACTTGTCCTTGTTTTTGATTTTTACGACGACAGTACTTTCCGCAACGATGGCTTTGGAAGCGTAGAACTTGTTCTCTTAGGCTTTTGTCCTCCTTTGCATTTGGAACAGCACATGTAGAATACTGTTCTATGAAACTCATCACTAAGTCTTCTGGATCCGTTCCAAATTTAGGTGCATCCTTGATCCACAGCAGCATATGTATATGAGGAGCACCTCTTGCTTGGTACTCCTTTCTCCAGAAGAAATACAACACCTCTCCAAGAGGTGGATTTCTCTTGTTCATGATGAAAGACATCATAGCTTCAAATCTATGATTGAAGTACCTGCATACATTCACTGGATCCAAAGAGCACAGTTCTCCGGGTGTCTTGAATTCGATATTTTCAATGTTTCCATTTGCCTCTCGTAGAAATTCAAGTAAGTCTTCCCAGCCATACTCGGCACAGCTCAGAGTGAGGAACCATGTGGAAGTTCCTAAGTTCCTCAGCATACATTATTTTAAATCACCATGACGACGGTACCAGTACTCATTAGTACCACGCTGACACGCCATGAGATTAATCAGGTGACAATCCAAAATACTGTCTTGGACATTGACTTTATCCATAAAGTCACTTGCCGAGATGTTTTGCATCTGTATACCACTTTTCAAGATGTGGTTCACTGCATATGACAGTCCAGACAGATCGCTTTCAAACAGTAGATGAAACAAATAGGGAATGCATTGTCGAAACCTAGCATCTTCTGCATACAATCGTAAAGTCCGGTATTCAGAAGCAGGAATTTGATGAGGTCGCTCATCATATCTTCCTCCTTGACCTGTTGGAAATAGCTGTGGGAAACACCGAGCTTCCAAACTTTCCTCCCAAACACTAATGGGACTCCCTTTGGCTTGTTTCATTTGAAACAACTCAATAGCATTCCCCATGACTTCCGTGGAATGCAAAGGATGAACACTATAATGTTCATATATTTCTTCACTTTTAGAGGGTTCTACTTTCTCAATTTGACCAGCACACAAATCGCTATCCTCTTCCTCACTTACTTCCTCTTCTGCAACATATACATTCTTATAGTACTTATTATTTTTTTTCAAATACAATGTTGCCTTTTTGACTTTCCTAACATCCACTAAATCTTGCCATATTTTCTTATTCTTTGTCGGAACCCCATTAACTAAAATAACCAGAGGTTCCTCTTCCACTTTTTCTACTCCAATTGTGTTAATGTATTTCTTCAAATCTAGAGGCAAATAAACAACTCTTCCCTTTAATCCTCTCTGTAAATCTGATGGAGGCAATTTCCCTGTCTTTGGCTCCATTCTTACAATAGCCTGAAAGGGATGGATAATTTGAATCAAAATAGATTCATAAGTATTTAAATCCTTCAATTCAGAAGGAATCTCAACCAATTCCAGATTATTATGAACCGCTCTAGCAGGCATCTGGTTTTGATTTAATTTGTTACAACAATAAGTACACACACGTTGATCCGATCCCAAATCAAAACAATTTTCTACCATCAAGTATGTTGCGAAATCCTTCCATTCACTATTATTTTCCCTTTCACTTTTTGCATATAAATCCACTAACTTAGTCTGATTCTTATAATAAGTGCGTCGACAACACACACAAGTGAAATTAGGCCTCTCACTTGATTTCACCTGAAACATGGCAATTTCCTTCTGAAAATTATCTGTACTGGAAACCTGTACACTATCTTCCACATTACCCTCTTCTTCTGGGTCAATTTCAACATTCTCCTCTTTACTTCCAAAGTAACAAAACTCAATTTCTTCACAAATATTTTTCACATCTCTTTCAGAACCATGCAAAAGAGCAGCGCATAATTGTTTAAGCATAATTGCTGGACTCTTAGCATAATACAACATTCTAACTAATTTCCTCACTTTATTATGATGCACTGCTAGCATCCTGAAATGATGAAAAACACTCTGGCATACTCTCCTGGAAAGACAAGCCAGTGAATGACCATGCAAACCTGTCACTTCTCTCACTCTGCAAGGATCTAATTTTTGCAACAACATCATTTTCTGCTTCAAACTTTTCTTATTAAATGTCCGTACAAAATCACAAAGCAAATTGATGGAATCCTGTCGTACACTGCTAATACTACTACACTTCCAGGTGTACACAGGACCCTTAGGACATCTTCCTAAAACCTCATTACCTAACACCTCTTCTGTCTCTGTTGTCACAAGTTTTTCTTTTTCAACTGGACAACCATCTTTCACCTCATAAGCTCGACCATTGGTGTCAACTGCATGCACCAAATCATTATCCTGGAAATAACTCTCCTCATTAAAAAATGCCTCACAACTTGAACTATGCATCCATTCTCCGGAAAAAACTTCACAAAAATTACTACGATTAACTATTCTCTTCCATCTACTATTTCTTTTGAAATCATAAATTGCCTTGTTTAGCTTCCTAATTCTATTGATTATCAAAATAAATAACTTTCGTTTAATTTCAAATGCCTGATCAATAACTTGCTCAACTTATTTTTTTTTCTTATAAAAAACCACTTTCTGTTGACCTTTCTTAATATTTTTTAACAAATTGCCAATTATCCTGTTGCGGAACATTCGTTTACGAATGTCCCTAAACTGTTGTTTCCTTCTACTATCATGCACAGAGTTATCTCTTGCTCTAGCAGTAACATTTTTGATTGGCCTTTCCTTTCCGTTTAAATTGCTTCTCTTTTTCTGGACTAAAACATTTTCTGTAGTACTACTTTTTTTTTACAAATGTTCCTTATGCATGATTTCGTGGTCTTACCCGGTGCTTTCTTGGTGACTTGACAATTTTTTATTGTAGAGGACTGCTGCATTAATTGATGAACCTGCTGTCTTTGACGTTTTGTAGCCGTTCTGATTCTATCCTTAGACGGCATTCTCAAAACTTGAAATGATCTGCAGTTGAATCTGTGGTAAAATATAATAAAAAATGTTATTAACCACTCTTACCAAACAGTAAATCAATAACAGTCATCAAAAACTTAACACACTACTTGACATTTTTACATAGAATATTTTTTAGTGCTTTGGCAAATTTAGAATACACAAATAGCAGAAAAGAAATGGAATGCTTCTACATTTTACCTGTGCTGTTTTATATGTGAATCTGATCTAATTTTATGAGCATATTTTAATATTTTATTGAAGACACTACACATAACCTGTTTTTGAAGGTGTGTTTAATTTTAAATGAAACGGTTTACATTTTTACTTTTCATTTATTGCAAATTTTAAAAATAAATGTTTATAGTTCCATAGGCTCAAGCAGGTCAGCTTCCCACCCTATGTCATACAATTCTGACAAATCGGCATCCTCATCATGTTCTTCATCATCCTCAGGATTTAAATCATCCAAGGGATCTACTTCCACTGATGTTTCAATCACAATTTCAATGATAATGTCGAGATCAACAGATTGATCATTATCACTCATGCTTGATGTTGTCGTTATCTTTAAAGAAAGAGAACAACAATGAGATGTTGCAGAGTAAGAGACAAATCTCAGAGACTATAATAGTAAACTTGTTTAACAAGAGTAACATTTTGCAGCTATTATTTAGCCATGTCCAGTGATTCTGAGGAGGTGAGGCCTATGTCCAAGTTTTCAGTGAACAGGACTCATCTCTTCTTAACCTTGGATAACCCTCACCGACTCTGTGTCCCCTGCTCATACTTAAATGTAAAGGGGCAGATTTATGTTAACTGGCGCATCCCCACGGATGCACCAGTTAATGTGCACCGCTGCTCTGCCACCCATAGTGTGCCACATTTACAATGTGGAGCACCATTGAGCAAAAACAGCACAGATGCGTCACGCATCTGTGCCGCAAAAGCAGCACATTGCAGGAATCACGTCATAAGCGCGACATGTCTACTGCAATGCACAGGAGGAAGCCTCACATTGCATGGTGCATCACTTCTTATGCCTGTTTCAAACAGGCGTAAGGATTTGATTCAGCAATGCTATAAAGCTGACTCAGTGAAATCTTCTAAATTTCACTGTGTTAGTTTTACAGAGCTTTCATGCAAATTAATGCATACCTTGCAACAAAACACCTATATGAAAACTGACGCAGGTTTCATGTGGCACAGGACTTTACAGCATGACACATCTGCCTAGATGCATCAAGTTGTAAATATGTCGCCACATAGCAAATCTTTTGCACTGCCGCTGCGTCACAAAAGTGGCGCACAGTGACGCAAAAGAGACATACACCTATCATAAATCTGTCCCTAACATTTTAAATGATTGATTCAAGATGACGATAAAATGTGGCCTATCCAGAGGTTTGTTTGAGGTGAGGCCTACTCAGGGTTGCAGATGAAATGTACGCTTGTTGAAGAGTACAGAGGAGATAATACATGTGAAGGCCTACCAATGAAGTAAGTCATATCCACTTCACTCTTGAACAAAGGCCAGACCTTTTCTGTGTCCGTGGACAGACCTAAACCTCATCTGCACAATGTCATTCGTAAACTTAGGAAACACAGGTGATGTAATTGAAAAATGTGGAGTTTCTTTTCCTCATTTCACAATCACATCACCTGTGTTTCCTTTGCTTAGGTATCTCATAGTGCAGATGGACTCTAGCATATCAAAGAGTACACATAAGTTGAGCAGTGTATACAACAATTTTGACATTTACAGAAGATTCAGCTTCTTATCTTGTTGGAGATGAAATGAGGCCTGTCTTGCAACATGGTGCATGTTTTGCATCACTGCTGCATCGGTTTCATGTGGCACGGGACTTTACAGCATGACACATCTGCCTAGATGCATCAAGTTGTAAATATGTCGCCACATAGCAAATCTTTTGCACCGCCGCTGCGTCACAAAAGTGACGCACAGTGACGCAAAAGAGGCATACACCTATCATAAATCTGTCCCTAACATTTTAAATGATTGATTCAGGATGACGATAAGGTGTGGCCTATCCAGAGGTTTGTTTAAGGTGAGGCCTACTCAGGGTTGCAGATGAAATTTACGCTTGTTGAAGAGTACAGAGGAGATAATACATGTGAAAGCCTACCAATGAAGTAAGTCATGTCCACTTCACTCTTGAACAAAGGTCAGACCTCTTCTGTGTCCGTGGACAGACCTAAACCTCATCTGCACAATGTCATTCGTAAACTTAGGAAACACAGGTGATGTAATTGAAAAATGTGGAGTTTCTTTTCCTCATTTCACAATCACATCACCTGTGTTTCCTTTGCTTAGGTATCTCATAGTGCAGATGGACTCTAGCATATCAAAGAGTACACATAAGTTGAGCAGTGTATACAACAATTTTGACATTTACGGAAGATTCAGCTTCTTATCTTGTTGGAGATGAAATGAGGCCTGTCTTGCAACATGGTGCATCTTTTGCATCACTGCTGCATCGGTTTCATGTGGCATGGGACTTTACAGCATGACACATCTGCCTAGATGCATCAAGTTGTAAATATGTCGCCACATAGCAAATCTTTTGCACCGCCGCTGCGTCACAAAAGTGACGCACAGTGACGCAAAAGAGTCATACACCTATCATAAATCTGTCCCTAACATTTTAAATGATTGATTCAGGATGACGATAAGGTGTGGCCTATCCAGAGGTTTGTTTAAGGTGAGGCCTACTCAGGGTTGCAGATGAAATTTACGCTTGTTGAAGAGTACAGAGGAGATAATACATGTGAAAGCCTACCAATGAAGTAAGTCATGTCCACTTCACTCTTGAACATAGGCCAGACCTCTTCTGTGTCCGTGGACAGACCTAAACCTCATCTGCACAATGTCATTCGTAAACTTAGAAAACACAGGTGATGTAATTGAAAAATGTGGAGTTTCTTTTCCTCATTTCACAATCACATCACCAGTGTTTCCTTTGCTTAGGTATCTCATAGTGCAGATGGAGTCTAGCATATCAAAGACTACGCAGAAGGTGAGAACTGGATGGAACATGGCTATGTAAGTCAAATAATCAAAATCTAAATTTGCCAAGCACACATGGGGGCGTATTTACAAGGACCTTGCACCACAAGGAAATGTCTTAAATTAAAATGGGAAAAATAACATCAAAGGAACTCAAAGGCCTTGTAAATATGCCCCAAGCAACCTATGAAACTCTAGCAGTACATATCAAGAAACCTAATTGATTTCAAAAAACGTTTTTAAACACATCATCTAAATCAATTATATACCTACATTCATCGGGAAGTGACTTAAAATGCCCTAAGACACATGAAAGCGTTTTTTTAAAGCCCTTGCTCCATTTTTAGATCACTTTTAACATGGCTATGTAAGTCAAATAATCAAGATCTAAATTTGCCAAACACAGATGGGGGCGTATTTACAAGGACCTTGCACCACAGGGAAAGGTCTTAAATTAAAATGGGAAAAATAACATCAGAGAGACACAAAGGCCTTATAAATATGCCCCAAGCAACCTATGAAGCTCTAGCATTACATATCAAGAAACCTAATTGATTTCAAAAATCGTTTTTAAACACATCATCTAAATCAATTATATACCTACATTCATCGGGAAGTGACTTAAAATGCCCTAAGACACATGAAAGCGTTTTTTTTAAGCCCTTGCTCCATTTTTAGATCACTTTTAACATGGCTATGTAAGTCAAATAATCAAGATCTAAATTTGCCAAGCACAGATGGGGGCGTATTTACAAGGACCTTGCACCACAGGGAAAGGTCTTAAATTAAAATGGGAAAAATAACATCAGAGAGACACAAAGGCCTTATAAATATGCCCCAAGCAACCTATGAAGCTCTAGCAGTACATATCAAGAAACCTAATTGTTTTCATAAATTGTTTTTAAACACATCATCTAAATCAATTATATACCTACATTCAAGGGGAAATGACTTAAAATGGCCTAAGACACATGAACGCGTTTTTTAAGGCCCTTGCAACATTTTTGGTTCACTTTTAACATGGCTATGTTAGTCAAAGAATTAAAATCAAAATTTGCCAAGCACAGATGGGGGCATATTTACAAGGACCTTGCACCACAGAGAAAGGTCTTAAATTAAAATGTGAAAAATAACATCAGAGAGACTCAAAGGCCTTATAAATATGCCCCAAGCAACCTATGAATCTCTAGCAGTACATATCCAGAAACCTAATTGTTTTCTTAAATCATTTTTAAACACAACATCTAAATCAATTATATACCTACATTCATGAGGAAGTGAGTTAAAATACCCTAAGACACATGAAAGCATTTTTGTAAGACCCTTGCACTATTTTAGCGTCACTTTTAACATGGCTATGTAACACAAAGAAACAAAATCTATTTGTTAAACACTTGACACAAATCAAAATTTTAAATACACAACTTTCTTCATAATGTTCTCCCTAAACCATACTATTCTCTATCTAAATTAAATGAATCTTTTCTCACCTTAGCAAATACTTTATGAGTTTTAAAACAGTCTCAGAAACACACCAAATTGTCTTTAGCAGAGCAAAAGGTATGCACTCCAGAGTCTGCAGCTATAAAAAGCACAGAAAAGCTGTAATTCATCACACATATCTCTCATGTCACCCAATCAAAACTCTTCCCTCACTTTTTTTAAATCAACACCCTTCCCCCCTCTACCCTTTCTGCCTTTTTTGCATAGCAACCACCTCCTGAAAGACCTCTCATGTTTGCAAGTTCACACAACAATGTTTCAATTGAACTCTGAACTCTCAGTACACCTGCATATCCAGTGCAATCTTTCATAAAATGATTTGTTTTGACCATTCAAATTACATCTTTCAAAGAACTCATCCATGCACCCTAACTTTTTGTTTTCAGCAAACAAAATCCACCAATCACTGCTACTGCTTCATTAACACAGAAACTCCACAGTTTTTTTCATTTTAAACTCTTATTTTTTCAACTCCCATTTCATTGCCACACTTCATCTGACTGCAGCAGAACCTCCTCTCACCATGTTTTCTGTCTGGATTGTTGGACATAGTTACATCTACTGGGCTCAGAGGTATGCTGATAACAGAAATTTACCTAACCTCAATTTACAAGATGTGGAAATTAAGTGGTTTGGCCACAGAGGATTAAAATGTCACCAATTGATACCATTGGTGAAAACCTTTATGCATTTGCCTAAACCTGACCTGTTAATTGTGCACTGTGGAGGAAATGACTTGGGCACTTTGACTGGGGTAGGTCTGGAAATGCTTTTAAAGGACACCTTTGAGCAATTGATGGCACTTTTTCCTCAAACTGCCTTGGTATATTCAAATATATGCCAAAGACAGAAATGGAGGTGTTCGAACCAATTTTGTCCAAAAATTGAGAAATCGAGGAAGCATGTAAACAAATCTGTTTCAGCTTACATGAGAGACCATGGAATGGGCTCCATCTACAACAATAACTTACGTTATTACATGCAAGATATCTACAGAGGAGATGGAGTTCACTTCTCAGATGAAGGGAACAGAATTTTCATTCTGAATTTAAAAATGTGCATTGGTACCTACTTATAAGTACCTAAATGTACCATAAACCCAAAAGCTCTTCTCAGAGCTACCCTACATCTGATCACTCACAATTATTATTTTACTCTAACTTTTTTCACTAATTTTCAATAAAGTACGCTCCCCGGAGCGCTACCCGGTACGCGAACCGGAAGCTAACCGCGCGAAATTTTTTAAAAAAATGATTTTTTTTCACACATATGGGCCTCCTCAGCCACCCTCAGAAAACCTAGGGGGTCAAAATACGTCTACCGTGCCCCCTTCTACCCATTCTGAACATTATTTGCCCTCCATCTTGTATCTTAATTCGACCGAAACACAATATGGTGGACTCCCGTAACGCTGCCGGTTCGCGTACCGGGGCGCTCACCGGGAAGCGCTCCATTGAAAAAGGTGGGAAAGTAATTTACAGAAGAAACCCTGGAGACATTTTCACCAAATATAGATTAGCTCATACTACATACCAATCCCTACCATTTTCACACATTTGGTTGGAATTCCATTTAGCCATTTAGCCTGTAGACCTCTCTAAATACCCTGAGGTAAATTACTTCACAAAACACATCTGAAGTGTTGGAATTGACAACCAATTAAAATGTTACTTTCATTTTCTACTTTTTTTACCTGACATTTGATTGGTTATGTACCTGAATATATATAAAAAAAGAGAGAAAAACACAGCCATTTTGACTACTACTTCCTGAACTACATTGCAAGATCATTTTCACTCACAACTTAAACTTGTTTTTAAAAGGTAAGATATTATTTTATAAATTTGAAAACATTTTCAGATAGTTATATACTATCCCTCTGTAAGAGTTAGACATTGAGAAAGGCTTGTTTATTATAATTATGGATTGATTTAGGTTTCTGTGGTATTATTATGAATTTACATAGGCTTTCTCACAGGCACTTTTTAATAGTACTACTTCATGCCTCAAAAGTACCTGTCTGAACTTAAACCCAACAGTGCCCTATCTCTACTGATATATTTATTTTTTATTCAAATTTCAGCACAAAAATGCAAGGAGAACAGAACGTTTCCTTTGAAATTGTCCTAGACATGAACAATGAGGAAATAATTGAACCCATTGACTTGAAAATTCATGGATGAATCACGAGACCATGAACTTCTACAATGTGTAGAATCTGTGGATCATTTACTTCATTATGATGACGGTCAAATGTGGGAAGTTATGTTCACTCAACAAGAGGACATATCGGACAGTCAAATGTTAGACGTTCTATTAAATTTTGAAAAAGAATCAGAAAAATAAAATTATATTTAATATTAAAAAATTGTTTGAGTCTTTAATCATTTTTTTATGTAATTCATAAACTAGTACCAAATCGATTTTAATGTAAAGTCGACTTATAGTATACTGTGCACAATTCCAAAAATAAATTTATATTTAATAATCATAAATACTGCTACTTAAATACCAAAAAAAACAAAAAAAAACCAACAAAAAGAACAATCAATAAACATACAATATTTCAAAATATCATAGTCTATCATTCTTTTTTCCTTATAGTACGCTCCCCGGACCGCTTCCCGGTGCGCGTACCGGGCGCTACCCATGCAAAAAAAACATTTTTTTTTTTTTGTTTTGCCCCGCGGGGCCCTTTTAAAGCCTCCACATCAAACCTAGGGGGTCAGGAAGGATCTACTATGCCCCCTTATGGTCATTTCCCCCTTTGTTTTGGCCTCCTCTTGTCTATCGATCCTACCGAGAGACAAGATGGCGGCCGCTCCGGACTGTTTAGAATGTTGACAGACACCGGAGAGCCAATCAGCTTCGCTTCGCGAAGTTCCGTTATGCGACAGGTACGCGAACCAGGGCGCTGCCCGGAGCGCGCTTACAGATATATATATTTTTTTGAACGTTAATTTCTCAAAATCCACTTGAGCACATATATTGAGACCTAGCAAAGGCACATCGGGCTACCAGTCCCTACAATTTTGCCAAGTTTCGTGCAAATCCATTCAGCCGTTCGGGCTAAAAATGAGGCCAACCGCCCTATGGAAATTAACATGGGAAAAACGCGTTTTGGGACCCCCCTTTTTTCTCGGCCCCCCCTTGACAAACCCCCCCAAATTTTCAGGGGCTGCTCAGAAACAAAATGTTCCATTTTCCTGAAAATTTCAGCCAATTCCGTCCACAAACGCCAACGTTATTAGACATAGAATTTTCAAAAATCCCATAGAGAAAAAATCCTAACTATATATACCTACTGGCGACCGCCAGTAGGTAATATATATATTCACTGAAAAAACCATAGGTTTAACACTCGTTATAGTTAGGAATTAGCATTTAAAAAACTTTTGGAATTCAGTGAATAAAACATAGGTTTCACACCAGTTATAGTTAGCTGGACATTTTACCCATACAAAACCACTGAAATTCCCACATTATAGTTAGTTGGACTCACTATAACTCGCGCACCCGCAATCCACTGCTGATGATGTCACATATTACATCATCATGTATAATGAGTGTTAAATCTATGGTTTTTTCAGTGAATTTCAAAGGTTTTTGAAAAACGAATTCCTTTATATATCGAGTTTGTAACCTACGATTTTTAAACTGTTTTTTTATTAGCTGTTTTTTATAACTATTAATTATTATTTTTTTTTATTACTTTTTCACTGTATTTTTCATGTTTTTTTTAATCATTTTGTCCTGGGGCACTCAGAGTGCGCGCACCGGTAAGCTTACCCGTATCATTTTGACTTGGAGCGCTCAGAGTGCGCGCACCGGTAAGCTCTCCCGAGAGCGCAGCGAGAGCGCTATTTCTGAGTTCGTAAAAAAAATATGTATGAAAACTAAATAATAATGCAAGACATTCAGTACCATACTTATAAAAGTAGTACTTGTGATTTTCTGAATGAAAATGATTTTGCATTTCCGTAAAGCTACCAAAACGTTATTCAGGCGCTCCGCTTAAGCGCCCCCGGAAACGCCTACGTTCGAGCCCCGGAAGTGCTCCGGGACGCGCAGCGTAAGCGCGTCAAGTTATGAGACCTTAAAATAACTCTTTTCATTGGTTGTTAACAGTTTTTTTTTACAACTAATGAAAACCCCACCCTTTTTCTTCACTTCTTCTTTCACTTTGGAGACAGCAAGACCTGTTTTTTTCTGTCCTACCATTTTTGAGAAAGAATGGCTGCCAGAGCACCCAGCAGCAGTGAGGAGTCAGATGGTTTCATTGATGAAGAACCTCCTCAGCCCAAGGTCAAGGAACATTTTATTTGGAAGATTTTTTCAATACCTGAAGGATTAAAAAAGGTGAATGCTCCCAAAGTTGAATGTCAAATCTGCCAAACTGTGCTTTCCCGAGGAGACCCCAGAAGGAAGTGCAGTTTTGGAAATTCAACAATGATTCGCCACGTTCAACGCAGGCATCCTCAGAACTATGCCCGGGAGAGTGTCCGAGACCTGGCACGTAATCCCCCATGGGATGGTGCCTCTACATCAACAGGAGGACCCACAACATCAGGGAGAGGACGTGCAGCGGAGTTAGAGATGATTCCGAAAATTCAACCTGTTTTTAATGATTGGTTATGTATATATCTTAAATGAGAGGAAAACACGGCCATTTTGTAATACCCCAGTCTGAGGTACTTTTGAGAGAAAATTTGGGTGCTCGATTGCTGGACTTAGAATAACACATTACTAACTCTTCTACTTTCAAAAAGGTGAGTTGTTAATTTGTAAGGGGAACTATGTTTTACACTTTAAGATAATTTGGAAAATGTTTTCTATTAGTTATTTACAGTCCTTCTGTTATAAATATTGTTTAAGATTGGCTTCATCACATGCAGTGCTTTATATTTCTAGTTCCTGTCTGATACTATACACTGCCCAATTAATTTTAAAGAACTAAATACTTGATTAAGCTACTTTTATGTTATGTATTACTAAAAACGATAATTGAAAGTGATTACTTTTTTCTGCAATTTACATAAAGAAATTTGAAATTAAAATGAATCCAAATGAGGAGACCTAGAAAATTTCATTTGAAATTTCAACGATGTTTATTGAAATTCAAGATGACACAGATAATTTTTGGGATGAATCTCTTGACGAAGAATTAATCGAATGTTTGGATAAAATAGAATCATCATGGCACACTTTTAATGAGGACATTCCTGATCATATGATTGAAGAGGAAATTCCAGATGAAGACATGCTACAAGTTCTATTAAATTATGAAAATTCTGAACAATAAATTAATATTTACAAATTCAAAATTAGTTGACATATTATTCATTTTTATTTCTAATTTATGAAGTAGTAGCGAAGTGATTGTATTAAAATTGAATTTTAGACTCTGCATCGGTACCTACTTGTAGGTACTTAAATCACTCACATAACATAACAGCTCTTTTTAGAGCTACCCTACCTCTAAGCCCTACAAATTCTTATTTTACACTATTTTCCTTCAATGTTTTCCCTGTGGTATGCTCTGGGTGCGCGTACCGGTGAGCGTACATGGCAACGCACACAGCGCTTACCCAGCGAAAATTGAAAAAAATTGCCCTTCAGGGTCCTTCTAGGCCCCCCTCAGAAAACCTATGGTGTCAGGGGGTGTCTACCCTGCCCCCTTTTAATCATTTCCCCTTTTTTTTTACACCTCTTGTGTTTCGATTCTACAGAGACACAAGATGGCGGACTCTCCGGACTGTTTAGAATGTTGACAGACATTCGACAGCCAATCAGCTTTACGCTCCCCTGTAGCGCGCCTGGTGCGTTCCCCGGTACGCGTACCGGTGAGCGCTCGGAGCACGCCTATAGATATATATGTGTTTTTGAAGTTCATTTTAAAAAAAAACACTGGAGCAATTTTCACCAAATATAGCAAAGGCACATCTGCGTACCAGTCCCTACAATTCGGCAAAGTTTTGCATAATTCCGTTCAGCGGTTCGGGCTGTAGACTTGTCAGAACGTCCTATGGAAATTAACATGGAGAAAACATGTTTTGGGACCCCCCTTTTTTTCTCAGCCCCCACTTCACGAATCCCCCCGAATCTTTCAGGGAAGGAGCGGAGCGGAGCTGGCCAAAATTTTTGAAAATTACATCAACTTCCTCAACCGGCGCCAGAGTTATTCCCAATAGAATGTTGCGGTTTCCTATGGTAGCTAGGTCCTAACTATAACTACCTACTGGCGACCGCCAGTAGGTAATATATATATATATATATATATATATATATATATATATATATATATATATATATATATATATATATATATATATATATATATATATATATATATATAATATAAATATATTCACAGAAAAAAACATAGGTTTGACATGGTCATGAGTGATGTCACTGACCATGTCATGAGTGATGTAATATCTGACGTCATCAGCAGTGCATTGCACGCGCAAGTTATAGTGAGTCCAACTAACTATAACGTGGGAATTTCAATGGTTTTATGTCAGTAAAATTTCCAGCTAACTATAACTGGTCTCAAACCTATGGTTTTTTCTGTGAATTTAAAAGGTTTTTTAAATGCTAATTCGTAACTATAACTGGTGTGAAACCTATGGTTTTTTCAGTGAATTTCATAGGTTTTGTGAATGCTAATTCCCAACTATATATAGGGCCTCAAACCTATGTTTTTTTCAGTGAATTGCAAAGGTTTTTTAATAGCAAATTTCTATAGCTATGAAATATAACATTTTTTATAATGAATCCTATATTGTATATTTATGTAATACTATTTTTTTAAATGTATATTGTTTTTTTTTTGCCCTGGAGCGCTCCCGGTGCGCGTACCGATGCGCTCACTGGTAAGCGCAGTCTTGCCGCACCCGGTTTGCGTACCGGTGAGCGTCCCGTTAGCGCTATTGCCGCGAACGAAAACATCATCGTGACGTATCGCGTAGCCGCGAGATGCGTCTTATGACGTATGGCGTAAACGCACCCGGAAGCGCCCGAGCACATACGATCGTGCTACGTAAGCGCCCCCGGGCATGCCCTGACGCACTTACGCTACGCGCCCCCGGGGCGCGTAGCGTAAGCGCGTCGTATCTTGTGACCTGAAAATAACACTTTTCATTGGTTCAGAACAGTTTTGTTTTCCAAATGATGAAAGCCCGGGTCATGTGACCTGAAAATAACACTTTTCATTGGTTCAGAACAGTTTTGTTTTCCAAATGATGAAAGCCCCCACCTTTTTTCCTCATTCTCACCTTGTTCTTTGAGTGAGGAAGACCTGTTTCTATTCATTGAGAAATGGCTACAGTAGCAGCAGCAGCAGGAGCATCTGCACCACCACCACCACCACCACAAGGACCACCACAACACCACATTAGTGGTGAATAAGAAGAGGAGGAGGAGGAGGAGGAGGAGGAGGAGAGGCGCTTCTTCCCTGAAGATAATCCCCTTTATAAACCTAAGGAGCACTTTGTGTGGGAGTTTTTCAAAATCCCAAGGGGAGAAAAGAAAGTTAATGCTGCAAAAGTGACTTGTCTCATCTGTGGCACTGTACTTTCCAGGGGGAACACTGCAAAAAAATATTAATTTGGGAATCATACAATGCTTCGCCACATGCAACGCAGGCACCCAAATAACTATGCTGCAGCAGAGGTCAGAGAACTGACCAGAAACCCTCCATAATCTTCTCCCAGCACCTCCAAAACAAATCAACCCACTCCATCGGGTCCAAAGACAAGGGAGATGGTCCCAAACATCTAACGCCAATTTGCAGATTTTAAAATAGTTTGTATGCTTTGCGGGAGTACAATTTCCTATGGGGAGCAAAGCATCAAACTCATCAACTGTGCTGGAGACAACCACACCTGTAGAAAGAAACATCAGTTTTTTCCTGATTTTTTTTGCTCCAGTTGAGCCGTTTACAATTCCCAGTTTTTAGTTTGTCCCCATAAAAATTAAAAAAAATATATAAAATTGTTCATAAAAGCCAAAAAAAGTAAAAAATGTGCAAAAAAATCAATAAAAAAAATATAAAACAACAAAAAGAATAAAAAAACAGTTCTTTTTAGAACTACCTCCAATTTATAAAAAAATGCTAAATTTTTTTAAAACTCTGTCATTCTTTTTTCTCCAGGGTACGCGTACCGGTACGCGCACCGGGGTGCGCACCCAAAAAAACATAAAGAAGGAGTAAGCATGAGGGAAGGACACAGAGAGAGTGATGTTAAGAGAAAGAGAGCTAGAGGAAGCAACACAGAGGGACTGTGTATTAGATAGTAAGACAGAGAGAAGGTGTAATACGGTGTAAGTGAGAAAAGGAAAATGAATAAGGGAGCGAAAGAAGGGAAGAGAGAGGAAGAAAACTAAAGCAGAGGTACTGTGAGAATGTGAGTGGGTGTCGAAAGTAAAGGGAAGGACAGTAAAGGATAGGGAATGAGGGGTAGTGACGGAACCGGAGTAAAGGAACAGCGGTGAGGGAGGGTGAGAAAAGAGCAGTGAGTGTAAATAAAGAGGGGTGAAAGAGGGTGGATAAAAGTGAATAAGGGTAAGACATGGGGAGTGACAGAGAGAAAGGACAGAGAGAGTAAAGGAAGGAGTGACTGAAAGGGACTGAGTGAAGCAGCAAAGAAAGGTAAGTGAGGGAGTGTGGGTGAGTTATAGGGAGTGAGCATGACGAAAGAGTAGTGACAGAGTGAGGGGACAGAGACAGTGACGGTAAGAGAGACAGAGTGCGGGAACGGGAGTGAGGAACTGTGAGGACAGACGGACTGAGAGAAGAAGTGAGGGGAGTGAAGTAAGTGAGTAAGGGAAAGGGAATGAGTGAGGGAGGGAGTGAAGGAAGGGAACAGAGGGTAAGGGAAGTAAAGCAGGGGGACTGAAAGAAGTTGAATGTGGTAGGAGAGTAAGGGAAAGAGGAGTAAACATGGAGGATAAGAATAAATGAGGGAAGCAGAGTAAGGAAACAGGAGTGAGGCAGGGTGAGAGAATAGTAGTGAGGTTAAAGCAAAGGGTGATGACAAACTAAATTTTTTTAGTGACACTTACCATATAATTATTGTAAATTTAATTACATGTTTTTACTACACAGAAAAAAGAAGTTATAATTAGTAAAATATATATTTTAAAATAGAAGAGACAGGTCAAGAGGTTAAAAATCATAAAAGTGTACTAAAAATAAAGTAAGAGTGAAGGACACAGAAAGGGAAATAAAGTAATGTAGAAGGACAAAAAGAGGGCAAAAGAAATAGAAGGAGAGCAAATTACTAAGAGTAAGGCAGATACATTCAGTGGCAGAGAGGAAGAGAAGAAGAGAGAAATGAACTGAAGGTAAGAAAGATACTAAAAGAATGTGAGTTAGCAAAACTAAATCAGGAAAGAGGAGTAAGTAAAAAGGGAAGGACTGAGAGGGAAAGGAGTCTGATTGCGGATGCATTTACAAGAATGAGGAATGGAAGATGACTGAGAGTGAGTGAAGGGGAGTCACAGAGTGAAGGGATGAAGGGGGAGAGAATAATATAGAAGGATTGAGGGAAAAGGAGTGAGGAAGTTAGTAGACAGAGGGACCAAGGGAAGGACTGAGTGAAGTGGAGTACAATGAGTTAGGAAAGGAAAATGAGTAAGAGAGCAAAAGAAGGAAAGATAGGGGAAGAGGATTAAAGCAGTGGTACTGAGAGAATGTGATTTGGTGATGAAAGTAAAGAGAAGGACACCGAAAGATAGAAAATGAGGGGTAGTAATGGAACCGGACTAAAAGAAATGGGGTGAAGAACGATGAGAGAGGAGCAGTAAAGTTGTTGTAAGAGAAATGATAGAAGGTAGATAAACACAAGTGAGCATAACACAAGGAGAGTGAGGGACTGAGGACATAGAGGTAGTGAACGGGAAATAGAGAGAAGAGGTCAAAAGAAATGAGCAAATAAAGATAAGTGAGGGAGAGTGGGTGAGTTATAGTGACAGAGTGCGACAAAAGAGGTGAGTGAGTAAAGAGGAATTACTAAAAGAGCAAATAAGGAAAAGACGGAAAAGGGAAGTAAAGCAGAAAGTTGAACTGGAAATGAGGGGTTGTGAAAGAAGTGGAGTAAACGAATGGGGGTGAAACAGAGTGAGAGAAAGGCAGTGTGAGTGAGTAAAGAGAGCTGAAAGAGAGTGGAAAAAGGAAAGTGAGTGTGAGACAATGGGAATACAATGTAAATTACACAATACAAACTATAGAATAATTTGTACAACATGTTAGATAGTTTATTATTGCTGTTCTCAGAACATATTGAATTTCACTAAAAACAGTGAGTTCAAACTATTCATCATATGACAGCGGCAAAAAAAAACACAATCTAAAAGATTGTGTTTATAAAAACTCATATAAACTTACAAATCACATATGTACACTAATCTTTGATTTACTTACTTTTCCTTTAGGCCAAATAGTACATCATGAAGGTCCTTTTCGTTGGAAAGTACTCTGCTGTTCTCTAAAAATTCCTTTTCATCGACTTTCTATAAGAAAAGCTCCAAGAACATCTGAAATATGTTTCAATGTTTTCATATCCTCCTTGTGTTCAGTCATGACTCTTTGCTCATTCCTTCACTTTTCCTTAAGGCCAAATAGTGTCAGATGTATCAGTATATTTTCAAATTACTCAAAACAAACTCTGAAATTAGCGTTTTCCCGACGTTCTGAAAGAAAGACTTATACAACATTTTCACAATGTTTAAAAATTCATATTTACATCTCTGGCTCACTCATGTTGAACATTTCCTATAATACTGATATCACTTACTATGAGATCCACTTACCGTACCTATATGAGAACTAGAATTTTTATATTATCTTCATCACTTTTACTCACAATATAATTTTAAACAGCAGATTAACTTTTATTAACTGCTCCCTTAAATTTCGGTTCTAAAAACACTAGGTACGAATTTTTTAAGTCAAAAGGCAAACGTTGTTTGAAAGTCAAATGAGTATCATTACAGTTAGTCCAACCTTTTCGACATTTTAAGTAAATTGTATAATGCCCTTATGTTGTTGGACAACCGTCATGATAAATAATAGCTACAGTTGCAAAAGTTCTTCCTGAAATTGATAACTGAGAAGCCTCGAAATTTTTAATAGAAGTTGTCAATTTACTTCCATCAGGTCTACATTGTTGGAACATTAAAATGACATACTGACCATAAGTCTGTATAAATAATGTGGACAGCATTGCAGACTTACATTGGGTACACACCATATTGTGATCAGCTGCTTTAACTAGATTATTAAAAGACACTGATTTGCAGTCTGGTAAAGTCAAATATTAAATCTTTCAGTGTCTATTCTAGTACTACTTGATACACTACAATTGTCGCAGTCATGCTGCTATTGATAAGAAAGGCTAAAAAGATTTTTTATATCTACACCTTCATCTTCCAATACATCAAACATATACATTAAAAATTCCTGACAATCCTGCTGAATATTCTGTGAAAATTGTTTTTGACCAGAACATATGTTTAAAAGATTTTGAATTTCTGAAACACTTTCTATTTTTGCTCTATCACTGCTCCATTTCTCAAACACAGAATTCAATAAACAGCAGAATCTTTGATCCCGATTTTCAACAATCTGTTCTTGTAAAGTTTGAAGAAAAAAAACAACATTGACCACTTCATTAGCATAGCAGTTGACACCAGAACTATTTTCAAACTGAAATCCAACAATATCTTCAACAGAATCCTTTTTCTTTCTCCTTACAATTACAGTGTCATCTACTTTTTTGTCTTTTTGCTACTACCTCACTGCAATTATTCTCATTTCTTCTTTTTCGGCCTACCACACGTTTTTCAAACAGAGGATATTGAGGCAAATGTGGAGCATACTCTCTTCTTAACCTATTGTATTCTTTAACACAATCTAGATCTGCACAAATCTTTGTCTCATCACACTCAATCAAGTACAATCCTGATAAAGTTCTGACTCGTGATAATGCCACATATGCCATACCCTCTTTAAACACAGAAGTTCCAATGTTCACCAAAGCACTATCTACACTTAAACCTTGAGATTTATGAATTGTCACCGCATATGCCAAACAAACAGGTAACTGTTTTCGGCGAACATATAAGTCTTTTACAAGCAAAAATCTAGCTGAACAATGACTGATTTGTTGTATTTGGTCAATGCCATCAAATTTAATTTTTAAAAATTCAATTCCATCTCTATTTCTGTAATTTACAAAATCAACAACATGACCCATTGCTCCATTTACCAGACCTCTTTCAACATTTAAATTCCTTCTCAAAATGATACGACAATTTAAACACACATTCAGAGTCTTTTCAAAACCAGCAGTTTTAGATATACTGTTCTCTAATGAATCCAATTTTGATTTCAAATTTTCAGACAAAATAATTGTTGCTCCCATATGCTCTATTTTATCTATAGCTTCCAGTTTCACAATCTCTTCATTTTCTAACTTTAACATTTTGTTGTTGAAGATGGAACATTCTTTCACAGTTGGCATCAAACATATCCCAGATTTGTTCTCAGTAATTTTCTTAAAAATATTCTCTGGAAGAATGTTTTCATTTGGATACAAATTTGAAAGTAATCGTGCATGTAAAGCTTCTTTCCCATGCTCACTTAGTTTTCCGATTCTTAAATCTTGTAGAATATTTTTATAATCTTCATCCTTTGCCTGTCGCATATTTTGAAGCAGTTCTGCATATTTGAAGTTTAACCATATATTAACGTTTCCAATGCTTCCTAGGCACTTCCTGGTATCTTCATGCGTGAGCATTTTAAACACTGGTTGTCCTTTCACTGGAGTCAACTGCAGAAGATCTCCAAAAACAATAATGTGTTTCCCTCCAAATAACACATCATAGTCTGTTCTAAGAATTTCTTGCATTCTCAAATGCACAAAAGCAAGCATTAGATTTGAGACCAGGCTTACTTCATCAATGATAAGAAGTTTCATTTTCTTCAAAACTCTGGAAACTTCAGAACATGCATCTCCAGATAGCTTGTGGTATTGCAATGTATTATCATGCTCAACTAGTAGCATCAGTAAACGATGTAAAGTAATCCATTTAATGTTAGGTGCTCCTAGCCCAGTTGGAGCGGTTACAACACAAGACAGCGGTGATTCAGTCCTTTTCTGCAGATAATTTCTAATTGCTTTAATCAGAAAACTTTTTCCAGTTCCCGCTTCTCCACTCATGTACAGTTGGACAAGCTTAAATGATGTACATGAGCACTCTTTTTTCTCATGACTGAATCCATGCTCAATCTGTTCTGTGACTTCGTCATATATCTGTTTCTGCTCAACGTTTAGTTGTTTCACCAAATCTTCTAAGTTAATTACATCCTCTTCAGCTTGTTCCATAGCTCTTTCCACCTCATCCATGGCAGTGGCAGCTTCATTTTCGATAATTGGTCCTCCTAGTGGATCCTGACTCAATGAAGTAGAACTCTGACTGGCTTTAGAACTTTCTCTAGCAATCTCTGCAGCAATTGTGGCTTCTTGCTCTATTTCTTCGTTCAACATTTG
Source organism: Lissotriton helveticus (assembly GCF_964261635.1). Taxonomy (NCBI): domain Eukaryota; kingdom Metazoa; phylum Chordata; class Amphibia; order Caudata; family Salamandridae; genus Lissotriton; species Lissotriton helveticus. The sequence continues at coordinate 775,709,004 of NC_136063.1, read as the reverse complement.
CAGATACTTTGGAAAAACAGGACATTCTATGGCATCCTTGGTTGCATTAAAAGAATCTTCGTAACAGAGAAAATCTCCAAGTAGTTCCTCTTCTGTACGCCATGGCTTAAAGAGTTGCTAAAGAGCTAAATAATAAAATTCCCTTTTGTCTGGAGATTCGCAACTCAATTTTCGATGATTAATCAAATGGCCTTTTCTCTGCTTCACTAGACATCCTTCACACCCAATGACAGCATATATTCCATTATTGATATCTTCTGTGATGTTCCTCTTATAAGTATAGTTTTGCAGAACTTCATACCAACAAGTGTTCTCAAGATGACTACTTCTATTTGGATAGTATGTATCCAACATATTTGTCTTCAAAATATCTGTACTGTTTGGTTCTTTCTCCGCCAAATACTCAATTTCTTGTACAGATTTCAAAACTCTGTTTCGTATTGCAGCAAAACATAGACTCGCCCAAATGATTGTTCTTGATTTTGCATGAAGACTTGCTGATGATAACCGATCAGAACATTCATATGCTCCAATTTCTCGATGCGACAACATCTTTGGACTGAAACTGTATAATTTTTTACTTATACTCTTTTCATGTGAAATGTCCTCCCACATTTCCTTCAGTTCTGTCTTTTCTTTTTTTGTGATGTAAGACGTCACATATCGAGCCACAGCAATAGAGTTGTCAGCAACGAACTGCATATCCATGTTAGCATTCCACATGGACAAAATCACTGGGTTGTAGTCGTTGATGTACTTGGACTCTTCGTTTCTTTTTAAATTGTATGTATTTTTTGGTGATTTCCTCGTCACAGCATGTCGCAGAGAAGACATCAAATTATTTACTCTTCCTTTAGAAATCACTGGTCGTGGAAACCCGAAACGACATTTTGAGTAGCACTTTTCCTTGTTTCTGAATTTTCGACAACAGTACTTTCCACAACGATGGGATTGAAAGCGTAAAACTTGTTGCCTTAACCTGTTTTCTTCGGTAGTTTTCGGAACAGCACATGTTGAATACTCTTCAATGAAGCTCATCACTGTTTCATTCGAATCTGTTCCAAATTTGGGTGCATCTTTAATCCATAACAACATATGTATTTGAGGAGCACCTCTTGCTTGATACTCCTTTCTCCAAAAGAAATCCAAAACCTCTCCAAGGGGAGGATTTTTTTAATTGGTAATAAAAGACATCATAGCTTCAAATCTATGATTGAAATATCTGCATACATTCACTGGATCCAAAGAACACAGTTCTCCAGGTGTTTTAAATTCTATATTTTATATATTTGCATTTCCCTCTCGTAGAAATTGAAGTAAGTCGTCCCATGCATACTCAGCACAGCTAAGAGTGAGGAACCATGTAGGAGTTCCTACGTTTCTTAGCATACATTTCAATTCCCCATGACGATGGTACCAATATTCGTTCGTACCACGCTGACATGCCATGAGATTGATTAGATGAGATTCCAAAATATTGTCTTGCAGATTGACTTCCTCCATAAAGTCCCTCGCCGAAACATTTTGCAGATGTGCTCCACTTTTCAGTATATGGTTTACTGCATAAGAAAGCCCAGACAAGTCACTTTCATACTGTAGATGAAACAAATATGGAATGCATTGACGAAACCTTGGATCTTCAGCATATAATCTTAAAGTCCGGTATTCAGATGCAGGAATTTGAACTGGTCGATCGTCATATCGTCCACCTCGACCTGTTGGAAATAACTGTGGAAAACAACGAGCTTCCAAACTTTCTTCCCATACACTAATGGGACTTCCTTTTGCTGCTTTCATTTGAAACAAGTCAATTGCATTCCTCATTACTTCTTTGGAATGCAAAGGATGAACAGTATAATGTTCATATATTTCTTCACTTCTAGATACATCAACTTTTTCAATTTGGCCGGCTGAACAATCACTGTCTTCTTCTGCAGCTGTTTCCTCTGCTCCAACACATACATATTTGTAGTACTCATTATTTTTGACCAAATACAACGTTGCCTTTTTAACTTTCATAACATCCACTAAATCTTGCCAGATTTTCTTACTCTTTGTCGGAACCCCATTAACTAGAATAACCAGAGGTTCCTCTTCCTCTTTTTCTACACTAATTGTATCAATATTTTTCTTGAAATCTAGAGGCAAATGAACAACTCTTCCCTTTAATCCTCTCTGTAAATCTGAAGGAGGCAATTTCCCTATCTTAGGCTCCATGCGAACAATAGCCTGAAAAGGATGGATGCATTGAATCAAAATAGATTCATATGTATTTAAATTCATCAATTCAGGAGGAATGTCTACCAACTCAAGATTATTATGAACAGCTCTAGCAGGCATTCTATTTTCATTTAATTTATTATAACAATATTTACAAATACGCTGATCAGAACTCAAATCAAAAGAATTCTCCACCAACAAATAAGTTGCAAAATTCTTCCATTCGCTATTATTTTCCATTTCACTTTTTGCATATAAATGAACTAACCTAGTCTGAATCTTATAATGAGTCCGTCGACAACACACACAAGTAAAATTAGGTCTTTCACTTGATTTCACCTTAAACTTGGTAATTTCCTGGTCAAACATTTCTGTACTTGAAGTCTGTACATTGTCTTCCACATTACCTTCTATTACTGTGTCAATTTCTACACTGTCCTCTTTTTCACCAAAATACCAAATCTCAATTTCTTCACAAATCTTTTTCACATCTAATTCAGTTCCATGCAAAAGAGCACTGTTTAACTGTTTAAGCTTAAGTGCTGGACTTTTTGCATAATACAACCTTCTCACTAATTTCCTCATTTTAGTATGATGCACTGCTAACATCCTAAAATGATGAAAAACACTCTGACATACTTTTCTAGAAAGACAAGCCAGTGAATGCCCATGCAAACCTGTGTTTTCTCTCACTCTGCAAGGATCTAACTCTTGCAACATCTTCATTTTCTGTTTTAGACTCTTCTTACTATATGTACGTAAGAAATTATGAAGCAAATCAATTGAATACTGTCGCACACTACAAATACTACTACACTTCCAAGTGTACACTGGACCCTTAGTATGTCTCCCTAAAACTTCATCAGCTAACACCTCTTCTGCATCTCTAGACACAAGTTTCTCTTTTTCAATCGCACAACCATCTTTCACCTCAAATGCTCGACCACTGGTGTCAACTGCATGCACCAAATCATTCTCCTGGCAGTAACTCTACTCATTAAAAAATGGCTCACAACTTGAACTATTTAACCATTCTCCAGAAAAAAACTTCACCAAAATTAGTCCGATTAACTATTCTTTTGCATCTACTGTTCGATTTGAAAACATCAATTACCTTGTTAAGTATCCTAATTCTATTGATTACTAAAATAAATAATTTTTTCTTAACTTCAAAAGCTTGATCAACAATATTCTCTACATTTTTCTTTTTCTTGTAAAAAGCAGCTCTCTGTTTACCTTTTTTAACATTTTTTAACAAATTTAAAACTACCCTATTGCGAAACATTCGTTTACGAATGTCCCTAAATTGGTTTTGCCTTCTATTCCTATACGTATTATTCTCTCTTGCTGCAGTAGTAACATTTTTGGGCGGCCTCTCCTTCCTTTTCAAATTTGCTCTCTCCTTCTGTATATTCACATTCCCATTAACATTTTTTTTATCTACATATGTTCCGAAAGAAAGACTTAGTTGTCTTACCAGGAGCTTTTTTTCTGTTTTTTGAAGTATTTGTTGTAGAGGAGTGCATTAATTCCGTTGCTGTTTTTGATTTTTTCCGCTTCGCATCTTTTCTTCTCCTCTGTCTTGAGGGCATATTTCCTTACTATTGAAATCTTTATTTTCAATCTGTGGTAAAGAAAAAAATAACACATTATAGACCACTATTACCAAACAACAAAGCAATGACAATAAGCAAACGATATAAACACTAGTTTACAACATATCTAAGTTTATACCACAGCAACTATGTAACTAGGAGTAAGACAGAGAAAAAGAGATAGAGGGAGTAACACAAAAAGACAGAGAGAGTCAGACAAAGAAACAGGTAGAGGGAGTAAAACTTAGAGAAGGAGTAAGACAGAAAGAGTGTATAATATGTTGTAAGACATAAAAATCATGTAATAAGGAGAGGGAGTAAGTCAAAGAAAGGGAGAAAGGGAGTAAGTCAGAAAAAGGATATAACAGGGTGTAAGACAGAGAGAGGGTGTAAAACGATGTAAGACAGAGAGAGGGTGTTAGAAGGTGAGAGGATGTAAAAGAGACTAAAACAGAGAGAGGCTGTAAAAGGTAGAGAGAAAGAGTAAGTTTGAGAGAGGGTGTAAGAGGAAGTAAATCAGAGAGAGGATGTTACAAGGAATAATGAGAGAGAGGGAATAAATCAGAGACAGGGTGTAAGAGAAAGTAAGTCAAAGAGAAAGTGTAAGAGAGTGTTACACAGAGTCAGGATGTAAAAAGGAATAAGTCAGAGAGAGGGTGTTAGAAGGGGACTGGTGGAACAATAGAGTAAGTCAGGAAGAGAATATAAGAGAGACTTATACATTCTTGATAATACTTGGTAAAGAAATGTTGGTGCATAAAGGAATTGTATTTTGTAAATGAGCGAGGTTTCAGTAGTGTAATGAAATGCTTATACATATGACCTTTTCTCTGTTTTTTAAAAGTAATTCTAAAAAAAGATTTCGGGCACATGAATTGGTTTTACATTATTGACAAGGATTTGATAGTATCTACATGATTTAAAAAATATATTAGCACATTTCACAATCATGTCACCTGTGTTTTCTCAGATTAGTAAGTAGATTGTGCACATGAGGTGAGGCCTGTCCAGGGGAGCAGAGGAGGTGAGGCCTGTGTCCAAGATTGCAATGGACAGGACTCACCTCCTCTGACCCTTGGACAAGCCTCACCTCCTCTGTGCGTCCTGGACAGGCCTCAATGTATTGGGTATAATTGATGGTAACAGGATGCAGATAAGGTGAGACCTAACCAGGAGTGCAGATGAGGTGAGGCCTGTCCAGGGGAGCAAAGGAGGTGAGGCCTGTGTCCAAGAGTGCAGTGGACAGGACTTCATAAAGCCACTCCCCCACTGCAGTCTTAGACACAGGCCTCACCTCCTCAGCAACTTTCACAATCATGAAAGCCATTTCAACTTTCCTCACCTCCTCTGCACCTTTCGCAATCATGTCAGGTGTGTTTCCTCAGATTAGGAAGTAGATTGTGCAGATGAGGTGAGGCATGTCCAGGGGTGCAAAGGAGGTGAGGCCTGTGTCAATGAGTTCAGTGGAGAGGACTCATCTCCTCTGACCCTTGGACAAGCCTCACCTCCTCTGTGCCCCCTGAAAAGCTCAATCTGCTCCCTAATCCAGAGTAACACAAGTGACATGATTGTGAAAACTGTTAATATATTTATTTAATCATGTACACACTATTTATTCCTAGTCAAAAATGTACAAGCATTCCATTTCACTACTGAAACCTCACTCTTTTACAAAATACATTTCCTCTCTCTTGCAAACATTGCTACCAAGCATTATCGAAAACCATGACACAATTCAACAAGAAAAAAGCTCAATCTGCTTCCTAATCTGAGGTAACAGAGGTGACATCATTGTGAAAGGTTCAAATATATTTATTTAATCATGCAGACACTATTTATTCCTTCTCAAAAATGTAAAAGCCATTCATTTGCCCAAAAATCGTTTTTTAAATAACATTTAAGAAACAGTGCGCAGATCCTATGTACAAGCATTCCATTTCACTAGTGAAACATTACTAATTTACAAAACACAATTCCTCTATCTTGCAATGTTGATACCAAGCATTATCAAAAAACATGACACAATCCAACAAGAAAGAAGCTCAATCTGCTTCCTAATCTGAGGTAACACAGGTGACATCATTGTGAAAGGCTCAAATATATTTCTTTAATCATGTAGACACTATTTATTCCTTCTCAAAAATGAAAACGCCATTCATTTTCCCCAAAATCGTTTTTCACATCACATTTAAGAAACACAGCACAGGTCCTATGCATTCCATGTCACTACTGAAACTTCACAATTTTACAAAATACAATTCCTCTATGCAGTTAAAACTTTTTACCAAGCATTATCAAAAAACATGACACAAAGCAACATTAAAAAACCACAATTTGCTTCCAAATCTTCTCCATAGAGTATACAAGTCTCTATCTATATTAAATGAATCATTACTCACCTTTACAAATGCTTTGTGAGATTGAGAACAGTGTCAGACACACACACCAATATTTCTTTAGCAGAGCAAAAGGTATGCACTCCAGGCACTGCAACCATGAATGGCACAGAAAACCTCTAATTCTACACACATATCCCTCATGTTAACCAATTAAAACTCTTCCTTCTCTATTTTCAAACCAACACCCTTCCCCCCTCTGCCCTTTTTACCTGTTACCATAGCAACTCCCTCCTCACTGAGCTGTCAGGTTTAAAAGTTTATTCTACAATTTTGCAAATGAACTCAGCAAGGATGTTTGACCTCTCAATACACCAGCTTATCCGGTGCAATGTTTCTTTAAATTACTTTTTCTTAACCATTCAAATTACTTCTTTCACAGAACAGAACCATGCACCCTAACTTTCAGTTTTCAACTATCTGAATCCACCAATCATTATTTGTGATTCAAGAGCACTGAAACTCCACAGTTTTTTTTTTGCAAACTCCTACTGTTCCAACTGCCATTTCATTCCTACACTTCATATGACTGCACCAGAACCTCCTCTCACCATGTATTCTGTCTGGATTATTGGACATAGCTACATCCACTGGGCTCAAAGGTATGCAGCTATCAGAAATTTTCACAACCTTGATTTACCAAATGTGGACATCAAGTGGATTGGCCAAAGAGGATTGAGATGTCATCAATTGATACCATTGGTGAAAACCTTTTACCATCTGCCACACCCTGACCTCATAATTTTGCACTGTGGTGGAAATGACCTAGGCACTTTGACTGGGGTAGGTCTGGAAATGGTTTTAAAGGACACCTTTGGGCAATTGATGACCCTTTTTCCACAAACTGCCTTGGTATATTCCAATATATGCCAAAGACAGAAATGGAAGTGGTCCAACTAATTTTGTCCACAATTTGAGAAAGCACGGAAACATGTGAATAAATCTGTTTCTGCTTACATGAGAGACTATGGAATGGGTTCAATATACAACAATAACTTGCGTTACAACATGCAAGATATCTACAGAGGAGATGATGTGCACTTCTCAGATGAGGGGAATAGAATATTCCTCCTGAATTTAAGACTGTGCATTGGAACCTACTTGTAGGTACCTAAATCAGCCACAGAACCCAAAAGCTCTTTTCAGGGCTACCCTACCTCTGATCACTCAAAATGATAACTTTACTCTAACTTTTGTCACTGTTTTCCACCAAAGTACGCTCCCCGGTACGCTTTCCGGTGCGCTCCCCGGTACGCTTCACGGTACGCGTACCGGGCGCTCCCCCCGCTAAAATGTAAAAATGTATTTATTTTTTTGGCCTATATGGGCCTCCTAAGCCCCCTCAGAAAACCTAGGGGGTCAGGGGGTGTCTACCGTGCCCCCTTTCACCCATTCCCAACGTTGTTTGTCCTCCATCTTGTGTCTCAATTCTTCCGAAACACAAGATGGAGGACTCCCGTAGCGCTGCCGGTGCGCGTACCGGGGCGCGCACCGGTAAGCGCTCCCCAAAAATGTTAAACGTTAATTTACATAAAAACCACTGGAGAGACTTTCACCAAATATAGAATAGGCCCTACTACATACCAGTCCCTACCATTTTCCGAAATTTGGTGGAATTCCATTGAGCCATTTGGGCTGTAGCCCTGTCTAAATATCCTGAGGTAAATTACATGACAAAAACACATATAAAGTGTTAGAATTTACAACCAATTAAAATGTTACTTTCATTTTCTACTTTTATGTGCTGAAATTTGATTGGTTATGTACATGAATATATATGAAAAATGAGAGGGAAACACAGCCATTTTGACTAGATCTACCTGAAGTACATTTACAAAGGATATTATCAGAAAACTTCAACAGCTTTCTGTAAGGTAAGTTGTTAATTTGAAAGGGGAACTATGTTGTGCACTTTAAGTTAATTTGGAAAAACGTTTTCTGATAGTTATTTACTGTCCCTCTGTTATAGTTATAGATTGACATAGGCTTCTCTGTTATAGTTATGGATTGAGTTAGGCTTCTCTGGTATAATTATGAATTTACTTAGGCTTCATCACATGCACTTTTTTATATTTCTTCTTCCTGCCTGATACCATACACTGCCCAAAGATAACTTCACTGTTAAAAACTCAGAAGTACCTGTCTGAACTTAAACCCAACAGTGCCCTAACTCTCCTGATATAGTTATTTTTTATGCAATTTACAGCAAGAAAAAGAAAGATTGTGGTTGAGAACAATCCTGAAGAAGATATTGATGACTTGGAATTTATGGATCAGTCTCTGGACCAACAATTAATTGTCTGTGTAGAAAGCATAGAATCATGGATTCAAAATGAGGAGATTCCAGATGATCTAATGTTGGAAGTTCTATTAAATTTTGAAAAATCTGAACAATAAATGTATATTTAATAATTAAAAATTGTTCGAAACGTTATTCATTTTTATATGTAATTCATGCAATTGTACCAAAATGATTATAATATAAAGTGAGACTTATAGTATACTGTGCAACTTTTTTGTGTTACATAGGAATGTTGCTCATAGTTACTTCCTTTCTCCCACAATATTATCTCCAATGTGTATTTGACATCTCTTTTTCATCTCCTGCCTCCATGTTGTTTCTGCTTTCCTGACAGACTATAGTATAGATTCCATATACCACAATAACTTCTGTAACAACATGCAAATTATCTACAGAGGAGACGGTGTACATTGAATTTAAGACTCTGCATTGGTACCTACATGTTGGTACTTAAATCACCCACACAACACAACAACTCTATTCAGAGCTACCCTACCTCTAAGTACTTTAAATTATTCGTTTACTGTTTCACTGGGTTTTCCCCATGGTACGCTCCCCGGTACGCTCCCCGGTGCGAGTACCGGGCGCTCCCCCTGCGAAAATCCCCCCAAAAAACCTAGGGGGTCAGGGGGGGTCTACCCTGCCCCCTTTTGGTCATTTCCCCCTTTGTTTTTGCCACCTCTTGTGTCTCGATCCTACCGAGACACAAGATGGCGGTTGCTCCGGACTGTTTGGAATGTTGACAGACACCCGAGAGCCAATCAGCTTTCCGCTCGCGAACTCGCGTAGCGCGCTGGTACGCGCCCCGGTGCACGTACCGGGGCGCGCTCATAGATATATATATTTTTTTGAACCTAAATTACCCACAATCCACTGGAGCACATATCTTGAGACATAGCAAAGGCACATCGGGCTACTAGTCCCTACAATTTTGCCAAGTTTGGTGGAAATCCATTCAGCCATTCGGGCTAAACGTGAGTACAACCGCCCTATGGAAATTAACATGGGGAAAACACGTTTTGGGACCCCCCTTTTATCTCGGCCCCCACTTGACAAATCCCCCCCAAACTTTCAGGGAAGGAGCAGAGCGGAGCAGGCCATCTTCTTTGAGAAATTTGCGAAGATTCGTCCACCGGCGCCAAAGTTATTCCCAATAGAATGTTGCAGATTTCCTATGGAAAACAATCCTAACTATAACTACCTACTGGCGACCGCCAGTAGGTAATATGTATATATATTTTACCTACTTGCGGTCGCCAGTAGGTAGTTATAGTTAGGATTGGCTACCATAGGAAATCCGCAACATTCTATTGGTAATAATTCTGGCGCCGGTTGAGGAATTTGTGTGAAATTTTCCAAAACTTTGGCCAGCTCCGCTCCGCTCCTTCCCTGAAAGTTTCGGTGGGATTCGTGAAGTGGGGGCTGAGAAAAAAGGGGGGTCCCAAAACATGTTTTCCCCATGTTAATTTCCAATGGACGGTCTGACAAGTCTACAGCCCGAACCTCTGAACGGAATTACGCCAAACTTGGCAAAATTGTAGAGACTGGTACGCAGATGTGCCTTTGCTATATTTGCTGAAAATTGCTCCAGTGGTTTTTTTGAAAATTAACTTCAAAAACACATATATATCTATAGGCGCGCTCCGAGCGCTCACGGGTACACGTACCGGGGAGCGCACCCGGCGCACTACGGGAGTGCACGAGCAGAAAGCTGATTGGCTGTCAGGTGTCTGTCAACATTCTAAACAGTCCGGAGAGTCCGCCATCTTGTGTCTCGGTAGAATCGAGACACAAGAGGTGAAAACAGAAAGGGGGATATAATTAAAAGGGGTCAGAGTAGACACCCCCTGACCCCCTAGGTTTTCTGAGGGGGGCCTAGAAGGACCCTGAAAGGCAAAAAAAGTTTTTTGTTTTTTTTTATTTTCGCGGGGTAAGCACTGGGTGCGCTCCTGGGTGCGCTCTCCGGTACGCGCACCCTGAGGGCACCACGGGGGAAAACAGTGTAAAAATATTAGAGTAATAAAAAAAATGTAGAGTGTTTAGAGGTAAGCTAGCTCTGAAAAGAGCTGTTGTGTTCATTGGGTGTTTTTTGTACCTACAAGTAGGTACCAATGCAGAGTCTTATATTCAAGAGGAAAACTCTATTCCCCTCATCTGTAAAATGCACACCATCTTTCCTATAGATGTCTTGCATGCTGTAACACAAGTTGTTGTGGTAAATGGAACCCATAGCATAGTCTCTGAGTAAGCAGAAACAGATTTATTTACATGTTTCCTTGCTTTCTCAATCTGTGGACAAAAATTGGTTGGACCAGTTCCATGTTTGCCTTTGGCATATATGAGAAAATACCAAGGCAGTTTTTGGAAAAAGTGACATCAATTGCCAAAAGATTTCCTTTAAAAGCATTTCCAGACCTACCCCAGTCAAAGTGCCTAAGTCATTTCCACCACAGTGCACAATTATAAGGTCGGGGTGTGATAAATGCATAAAGGATTTTACCAATGGTATCAATTGGTGACTCCTCAATCCTCTTTGTTCAATCCATACAATGTTCACATTTGGTAAATCAAGATTGTAAATACCTCTGTTAGTTGCGTATTTTTGAGCCCAGTGGACATAGCTATGACCCACAAACCAGACTTTTGTCATTTTGAAGGTAGATGTGCTTCTAGTCAGATGAGTTGTGGAAATGAAATGGCAATTTGAATATGAAACAAAGTGTTTGAGAATCAGTGCAGATGAATAAGTAGAAATTATTGGAGCTTTGTTAAAAATCTCCACTGAAAATTAGGGTGCATGCTTTTTTTTAAAGAAGTCATTTCAATGGTTGAGAAAAAGTCATTTAAAGAAACATTGCATTTTATTAGCTAGTAGATTGAGAGGTCAAGCAGCCTTGATGGATTGTTTTGCAACATAGTAAAATGAACTTGTGAACTCTGTGCTGGTTTTAGAGGGAGTTACCATGGTTACTTGGTGAATGAGCACTGGGGGGATGGGTGAATGTTATGTGAGTTTCAAAGTCTTGAAATGTTCAACCAATTAAAATGTGCAGTTTGGTTTTGAATTTGTGTGGGAACAATTTTTATTGGCTAAGTGCAAGAATATGGCTCTGAAATCAGAAAGAATATGTGCCATTATTGAAAGGCTCCCAGTGAAGGAAGCATTGTTCAGAGATTCTGCTTAAGAATATCTGTTGACTGTGACTGACACTGTTTGACATCTTCCAAACCATTTTTAAAGGTGAATAATGATTCTTTTAAAAAAGATAGAGAGCTTAAAGATTTTTGACAAGTATCATAGTGTGTGTCTCTGTGAATTAAGGAATTATATTTTTACCTTTTTCCATAATGTTAGCTGTGTGTTTATAAGGTAGTCTTCTTTATAAATAGTTTTTTATGCTTGGATTCAATGCTGGTTTAGAAATTGTGTAATGGTTTCATTGGAGTAGTAAATATGCTCATTTTTTTAAGCACATTGTGCAACCTTTAGCATGGGTGGAAGTAGTGAATGTATGGAGAGGGATAGGAATAGCAGATAGAAAACCATATGAAATGGTGGGGAGATGCATAAAGTATTTCAGTAATGGTATCAAATGAGAAGTAATATAAGATAAAGAGGAACATATTTACAAGACTTTTGCGCAGTTTTAGACATGGGTGCAAGCAGAAAATGCATGCACAATAATAAAATATGCACCCAGACAAGAATATGAAATGCAGTGAAAGATGTGCCTAAAATAACACTGTGACTGAAGCTTGTAAATATGCCAATGAAACCAATGCACTATCTCTGTATCAGCTTTAATGTCATACATTGCGCAAAAGTCTTGTAAATATGCCCCTCTTTATCTTATAGTACATCTTAATTGATACCATTACTGAAATACTTTATGCATCTCCAACACCATTTCATATGGTTTTCTATCTGCTATTCCTATCCTTCTCCATACATTCACTGCTTCCACCTATACTAAAGGTTGCACAAGGCGCTTTAAAAAAGGAGTATATTTACAAGTGTAATGAAACCATTACACAATTTCAATGTATCATAATAATGAGCAAGTAGAGTGCTAACATTTTGAATTCATGGAAAATGTGTGACATATCTCAATACCTTGTTGATGGAACGAAAGTAAACAAGCATTGAAAATGCAATAGATCTCGACCTCGTTGTCAGACATACTGTTGGTAGAGACAGACATGGTACATTATATCTAAAATTCTACTAATCTGCCTAAGATCACACTGTAAGTGAAGCTTGATTTACCCATCATTGTAATCTTAGGCAGAGTCACACATTCTGTTGACAGAGACAGACATGGTACATTATATCTAACATTCTGATCATGTGCCTAAGATCACACTGTGCGTGAAGCTTGATTCACCCATTATTGTGATGTTAGGCAGAGTCACATATACTGTCGGCAGGGACAGACATGGTACATTATAACTAAAATCCTATTAATCTGCCTAAAATCACACTGTGAGTGAAGCTTGATATAATGAGCAACTAGAGTGCTAACATTCAGAATTTATGGCAAATGTGTGACACATCTGAATGCCTTCTTGATTGAACTAAAGTAAACAAGCATTGAAAATACAACTGATTTGGTGTGATCTTAGGCACATGTGCACCATATTACATGTAATCTACCATCTCTTTGTCTGCAAGCAGTATATATGTCTCTGCTGATATTATTTCAAAGTATTTACAGGCAAAAAACAGACAACCTATCTATAAACAAGACATAACATTAATTAGTAAATTATATTTAACATTGCGGAAGCGGTTTGTAAGTATGCCAATTAAACCTTTACACTATCTCTGGACCAGCATTAATGTCAAACATTCAGAATTTATGGCAAATGTGTGACACATCTGAATGCCTTCTTGATGGAACCAAAGTAAACAAGCATTGAAAATGCAATAGATTTGGTGTGATTTTAGCCACATGTCCATGATATTACATGTAATCTACCATCTCTGTCTGTGGAAGCAGTATGTGTGTCTCTGCACAAATTATTTCTCTGTATCTACAGGTCAAAAACAGGCCACCTATATATAAACAAGATATAACATTAATTAGTAAATTATATCTAACATTGCGCAAGCGGTTTGTAAATATGCCAAGGAAACCTTTACACTATCTCTGGACAAGCATTAATGTGAAACATTCAGAATTTATGGCAAATGTGTGACACATCTGAATGCTTTCTTGATGGAATCAAAGTAAACAAGCATTGAAAATGCAATAGATCTCGCCTTCGGTGTCACACATACTGTTGGCAGTGACAGACATGGTACATTATATCTAAATTCCAATTAATCTGTCTAAGATTACACTGTGAGTGAAGCTTGAAATAATGAGCAACTAGAGTGCTAACATTCTAAATTTATGGCAAATGTGTGACACATCTGACTGCTTTCTTGATGGAAGCAAGGTAAACAAGCATTGAAAATGCAATAGATTTGGTGTGATTTTAGGCACATGTGCACGATATTACATGTAATCTATCATCTCTGTCTGTGCAAGCAGTATGTGTGTCTCTGCACTAATAATTTCTCTGTATCTACAGGCCAAAAACAGGCCACCTATTTATAAACAAGATATAACATTAATTAGTAAATCGTTTTTGACACAAAGCAAAGCACATTTAATGTAAATGAGCCTTTTGTTGTATACTAGTGTTTATATTGTTTACTTATTGTAATTGCTATGTAATATGTTTGTAGTGGTGTATAATATGTTATTTTTAGTTTTCCACAGATTATAATCATCTATACAAACAAACAAAAAGATGCCTTCTAAAACAAGAACAGAGAAAAATTATAAACGAAAATTAAGGTCTAAGGAAAAAGAAAATCAAGAAGCAACCAATATAAAATCTTCACAGAAAAAGAAAAATGCTCCTGGTAAGCAAAGTAAAAATTTTCTGAGGAAGGTATTGAAATGTCAAGCAAAAAAAAGTTGTTTACCTAAGAAAAATGAAACACCTGTAATTTCAAAAAAGACAGGATATCCTTCTAAAAATGTTAGACGTGTACAAGGAGACAATATCTTGCAAAGAAATAGAAGAAGTTAACAATTTTCTGACATTCGTAGACGAATGTTATACAACAGAATTGTATTAAATTTATTAAAAAATATCAAAAGGTATAAAAAAAGACCGCTTTTTACAAGAAAAATAAAACATAGTTAAGATTGTGGATGAAGTATTTAAAGTGAAAAATAAATTGTTTAGTTTAGTAATGAATAGAATTCGTACACTTGATAAGATAATCAATCTGTTCAAATCAAAATGTAAGTGGAGGAGAGTAATTAATCGAACTAATTTCTGTGATGTTTTTTCTGGAGAATGGAAGCATAGTTCAAGTTCTGAGCCATTGTTTAATGAAGAAAGTTACTTTCAAGATAATGATTTGGTGCATGCAGTTGACACCAGTGGTCGAGCATATGAGGTGAAGGATGGTTGTCCGGTTGAAAAAGAAGAGATTGTGTCTAGAAATACAGAAGAGGTGTTAGCAAATGAAGTTTTAGGGAAATGTCCTAAGGCTCCAGTGTATACATGGAATTGTAGTAGTATTTGTAGTGTTCGACAGGAATCAATTGATTTGTTTTGCAATTTCTTACGGACAAATACTAAGAAAAGTGTGCAACAAAAAATTAAAATTTTACAAGAGTTAGATCCTTGTAGACTGAGAGAAAAAACAGGTTCGCAAGGACATTCATTGGCTTGTCTTTCAAGAAAAGTATGTCAGAGTGTTTTTCACCATTTTAGGATGTTAGCAGTGCATCATAATAAAGTGAGGAAATTAGTGAGAAGGTTGTACTATGCAAAAAGTCCAGCACTTAAACTAAAACAGATAAACAGTGCTCTTTTGCTTGGAACTGAATTAGATGTCAAAAACATTTGTGATGAAATTGAGTCTTGTTACTTTGGTGAAAAAGAGGTCAGTGCAGAAATTGATACAGTAATAGAAGGTAATGTAGAAGAGAATGAAGAGATTTTAAGTACAGAAAATTTTGAAAATGAAATTATAAAGTTTAAATTCAATTCAAGTGAAAGGCCTAATTTTTCTTGTGTTTGTTGTCGACGAACTCATTACAAGCATCAGACTAGATTAGTTGATTTATATGTAAAAAGCGAAAAGATAAGTAATAATGAGTGGAAGGATTTTGCTACTTATTTGTTAGTTGAAAATTGTTTTGATTTGGGCTCTGATCAACGTATTTGTACATATTGCTATAATAAATTAAATGAAAATAAAATGCCTGCTAGAGCTGTTCATAATAATATGGAGTTGGTAGACATTCCTTCTGAATTGATGGATTTAAATACATATGAGTCTATTCTGATTCAATGTGTGCATCCTTTTCAGGCTATTGTTCGCTTGGAGCCTAAGACAGGGAAATTGCCTCCTTCAGATTTACAGAGAGGATTAAAGGGAAGAGTTATTTATTTGCCTCTAGATTTGAAGAAAAATATTGATACAATTGGTGTTGTAACAGTAGAAGAGGAACCTCTGGTTATTCTAGTTCATGGTGTTCCGACAAAAAGTAAGAAAATCTGGCAAGAATTAGTGGATGTTAGGAAAGTCAAGAAGGCAACGTTGTATTTGGTAAAAAATAATCAGTACTATAGAAATGTGTATGTGGGAGAAGAAGAAACAACTGTAGAAGAGGACACTGATGTCTCTGCTGGGCAAATAGAAAAAGTTGATGTCTCTAGAAGTGAACAAATTTATGAACATTATAGTGTTCATCCATTGCATTCCAAAGAAGTAATGGGGAATGCTATTGACTTGTTTCAGATGAAAAAAGCTGAAGGAAGTCCCATTAGTGTATGGGAAGAAAGTTTGGAAGCTCGTTGTTTTCCACAGTTATTTCCAACAGGTGAAGGTGGACGATATGACGACCAACCTGTTCAAATTCCTGCATCTGAATACCGGACTTCAAGATTATATGCAGAAGATCCAAGGTTTCGTCAATGCATTCCATATTTGTTCCATCTACTGTTTGAGAGTGACTTGTCTGGACTTTCCTATGCAGTAAACCATATACTGAAAAGTGGAGCACATCTACATAATGTTTTGGCAAGGGATTTTATGGATAAAGTCAAACTGCAAGACAGTGTTTTGGAATCTCAGCTAATTAATCTCATGGCATGTCAGTGTGGTACTAACGAGTATTGGTACCGTCATCATGGGGAATTGAAATGTATGCTAAGAAACTTAAAAACTCCTACATGGTTCCTCACTCTTAGCTGTGCTGAGTATGCTTGGGAAGACTTACTTGAATTTCTACGAGAGGCAAATAAAAACATTGAAAATATTGAATACAAGACACCTGGAGAACTGTGCTCTTTGGATCCGGTTAATGTGTGCAGGTATTTCAATCATAGGTTTGAAGCTATGATGTCTTTTATTACAAACAAAAAAAATCCTCCGCTTGGGAGGTGTTGGATTTCTTTTGGAGAAAGGAGTATCAAGCAAGAGGTGCTCCTCATATACATATGCTGCTATGGATTAAAGATGCACCAAAATTTGGAACAGATTCAAATGAGAAAGTGATGAGTTTCATTGAGCAGTATTCTACATGTGCTGTTCCGAAAAGTACAGAAGAAAACAATTTAAGACACCAAGTTTTACGCTTTCAAACCCATCGTTGTGGGAAATATTGTCGTCGAAAATACAACTCCAAAGACAAGTTCTACATGAAATGTCGTTTTGCATTTCCACGTCCAGTAACATTGAAAGGAAGAGTCAACAATTTTATGTCTTCTCTGCGACATACTGTGACAAGGAAATCACCCAAAAATACATACAATCTAAGAAGAAATGATGAATCCAAATACATAAATGACTACAACCCAGTCATTTTGTCCATGTGGAATGCTAACATGGATATTCAATATGTGGCTGACAACTCTATTGCTGTGGCTCGATATGTGACGTCTTACATCACAAAATCAGAAAAGACAGAACTGAAGGAAATTTGGGAGGAAATTTCACATGAAAAGAGTCTAAGCAAGAAATTATACAGTTACAGTCTGAAGATGTTGTCGCATCGAGAAATTGGAGCGTATGAATGTTCTGATCGGTTGTCATCAGCAAGTCTATATGCCAAATCTAGAACCATCATTTGGGTGAGTCTAGATTTTGCTGCAACACGAAACCGAGTTTTGAAATCTGTACAAGAAATTGAGTATTTGGCGGAGAAAGAACCAGACAGTACATATATTTTGAAGACAAACATGTTGGATACATACTATCCAAATAGAAGTACTCACCTTGAGAACGCTTGTCTCTATGAAGTTCTGCAAACCTACATTTTTAAAAGGAACGTCACAGAAGATATCAATAAAGGTGTATATGCTTTAATTGGATGTGAAGGCTGTTTAGTAAACCAAAGAAAAGGCCATTTGAATAATCATCGAAAATTGAGTTGTGATTCTCCAGACAAAAGAGAATTTTATTACTTAGCACTTTTACAACTCTTTAAACCTTGCCGTAGAGAAGAGGAACTACTTGGAGATTTTCTTACTTATGAAGATTCATTCAATGCAACCAAAGATACCATAGAATGTCCTGTTTTTTCAAGTTATCTGCAAATGTTGAATGAGGAAATGCAGCAAGAAGCTACAATTGCAGCAGAGATTGAGAGACAGTTCTCAAGACAGTCAGAGTTCTGCTTCATTGAGTCAGGATTCACTAGGATGACCAATTATACAAAATGAAGCTGCCACTGCCATGGATGAAGTTGAAAGAGCCATGGAACAAGCTCAGGAGGATGGAGTTGACTTAGAAGATTTGTAAAAAGAACTAAACGTTGAACAGAGACAAATATATGACCAAGTCACACAACAAATTGAGCATGGTTTATCACATGAGAAAAAAGAGTGCTCATGTACATCATTTGTGCCTATCCGACTGTATGTGAGTGGAGAAGCAGGAACTGGGAAAAGTTTCCTGATTAAAGCGATTGCAACATATTTGCAGAAAACAACGGAGTCATCGCTCTCTTGTGTTTTACTGCTCCAACTGGGTTGGCAGCACACAACATTAAAGGGATTACTTTACACCGCTTATTGATGCTGCCAGTGGAGAATGATAACACATTACAATACCACAAGCTATCTGGAGAAGCTTGTTGTGAAGTTTCAAGAGTACTAAAGAAAATGAAACTTCTTATCATTGATGAAGTAAGCATGGTATCAAATGTAATGCTTGCTTTTGTGCATTTAAGAATGCAAGAAACTCTTAAAACAGACTATGATGTGTTATTTGGAGGCAAACACATCATTGTTTTTGGATATTTACTGCAACTAACTCCAGTGAAAGGACAGCCAGTGTTTAAAATGCTTACGCATGAAGATACCAGGACGTGCTTAGGAAGCACTGGAAATGTTAACATATAGCTAAATTTCAAATATGCAGAACTACTTCAAAATATGAGACAGGCAAAGGATGAAGATTATAAAAATATTCTACAAGATGTAAGAATTGGAAAACTAACTGAGCATGGCAAAGAAGCTTTACATGGACGATTAATTTAAAATTTGTTTCCAAAGGAAAATATTCTCCCAGAGAATATTTTTAAGAAAATTCCTGAAAACAAATCTGTCATATGCTTGATGCCAACTCTGCAAGAATGTTCAATCTTCAACACCAAAATGTTAAAGTTGGAAAATCAAGAGATTGTGAAACTGGAAGCTATTGATAAAATAGAACATGAAGGAACCACTATTATTTTGTCAGAAAAGTTGAAAACAAAATTGGATTCTTTAGAGAAGTCAATATCTAAAACTGCTGGTATGGAAAAGACTCTGTATGCATCTTTAAATTGTCGACGTAATTTACATGTGGAAAGAGGTTTAGTAAATGGAGCAATGGGTCATGTTGTGGATTTTGTGAATTACCGAAATAGAGATGGAATTGAAATTATAAAAATTAAATTTGATGATATTGAAGAAGTACAACAAATCAGTCGTTGTTCTGCTCGCTTTTTGCTACTGAAAGATTTATATGTCCGCAGAAAACAGTTTCTTGTTTCTTTAGCATATGCAGTAACTATTCATAAATCTCAAGGTTTAAGTGTTGATAGTGCTTTGGTGAATATTGGAAATTCAGTGTTCAAGGAGGGCATGGCATATGTTGCTTTATCTCGAGTCAGAACTTTATCTGGATTGTACTTGATTGATTTTGATGAGACAAAGATTAATGCAGATCTAAATTGTGTTAAAGAATATAATAGGTTAAGAAGAGAGTATGCTCCAAATTTACCTCAATATCCTCTGTTTGAAAAGCGTGTGGTAGGCTGAAAAAGAAGAAATGAGAAAGATTGTAGTGAAGTTGTAGCAAAAAGAAAAAAGTAGATGAAACAGTAATTGTAAGCAGAAAGGAAATGGATTCAGTTAAAGATGTTGTTGGATTTCAGTTTGAAAATAGTTCTGGTGTCAACTGCTATGCTAATGCAGTGGTTAATGTTGTTTTCTTTCTCCAAACTGTAAAAGAACAGATTGCTGAAAATCGTGATCAAACACTTTGTTGTTTATTAAATTCTGTGTTTGGGAAATGTAGCAGTGATAGAACAAAAATACAAAGTGTTTCTGAAATTCGAAAGGTTTTAGACATATGTTCTGGTCTAAATCAATTTTCACAGAATATTCAGCAAGATTGTCAGGAATTTCTAATGTATATGCTTGTTGTTTTACAAGATGAAGGAGTAGATGTAGAAAATCTTTTTGGCCTTTCTTATAAATGGCAACATGACTGTGACAATTGCTCCTTTTCAAGTAGTACTACAGTACACCCTGAAAGATTTATATATTTGACTTTACCAGACTGCAAATCAGTGTCTTTTAATAATCTAGTTAGAGCAGCAAATCAAAACATGGTCTGTAGTGAATGTAAATCTGAAATGCTATCAACTTTCTTTTTAATAAGATATGGACAGTATGTTATTTTAATGTTCCAACGATGTAGACCTGATGGGACAAAATTGACAACATTAATTAAAAATGTTGTGGCTTCTCAAGTATCAATTTCAGGAAGAACCTTTACAACTGCAGCAATTATTTACAATGATGGTCCTTCAACAACATCAGGACATTACACAGATTATTTAAAATGTGAAAAAGGTTGGAAGCTCTGTAATGATACTCAATTGACTTTCAAACAATGGTTGCCTTCTGACTTACTAAATTCTTACCTAGTGTTCTTACAACCGAAATTTTAGGGAAGGTAATTGGCCTATGAAGATTGCAGCAGTTAATATAACTTAGTTTGCTCTTCAAAATTACTTTCTGAATGAGAGTGATGAAGGTAATTAAAAACATGTAGTTCTCATAGAGATAGTATATGTTTATTATATAAAGTGTCCTGTGAGTATTATAGAAATTATTTATAAAATGTAAGCTAGAGATGGAAGTAAAACTCTTGTTTCATAATGTAAAAGATGTTCGAGCTTTTCTTTCAGAAAGTCGGGTAAATGAGACATTGAGAAAACAGTGGACTAATTTACATAGAAAAGGACTTTCCATATACTATTTGGCCTTGTGGAAAAGTGGATTGGTCAAAAGTGAGTTTAGATATGGTTTTTAAAAATGTACATTATTTAAGAAATTATTCAATGGGTTTTTTAAACACAATCATTTTGATTGTGGTTTTTTTTGCCCGCTGTTATATGATGAGTACTATTGAAGTCACTGTTTTAAGTGAAATTCAATATATTTTGAGAACAGCAAAAATAAACCATTTAACATGTTGTTAAAATTATTTTGTATTTTCTATTATTAAATATATATTATTTTTCCATTCTCTTATGCTCACTGTTAGATCTGGGGGTCTCTATTTCTTAATTTCCAGGATGATCTCATTTTCTGTTGTCAGGGGTCCTGTACTTATACCCCTAAAGTCTTTGTTCTCTCTGTGCATGTGGGCCCTGAGCCCGGTCTGAACCAGTTCTGGGTGTTTCCTGAGTACTTTGTTTTGCTGGCTTCTGACTTCCTTTCAGAGTGAGGGGCAGGGTCCTCAGCCGCCCAGCAGGGGGGTGGAGCCAGCATTGTGGAAGGCAGGCACAGCCCTATTCAGCCCAGGTGCTAACTCCTCCCACTACTCCAGTTGCAAATTCAGTCATTCAGCCTAGTGCTGACTCATCCAGGGGAATTCCCTCCTGGGGAATTCCCCAGCCCCTGTCACTCTCAAACCAGACAGTCAATACACAAACAGGCCCAGGCACACAGAAGGGTCAGACAAGAGAACAGCAACTTTCTAAAAGTGCTGTTCTCAAACACAGGATTTAAAAACAACCTTTCCTAAAAGATGTGTTATTAAATTCTGAGTTCAGGGATACTAGATACTTATGTCCTATCTTGTTCCTATGGGAAGAAATGCTGTTAACCACTGTAGCCAGCATCCCCCATGTTAACCTATGGAGCAAGATAGCCTTACAGTAGTGAAAAACGAAAATGGCTGCCATTCACTACCAGAGCATGTGACCTGCACTAGTACATGCTCTACCTTTTACATACACTGCACCCTGTCCAGGGGGGTACCTTGGGCCTTCCATAGGGGTGACTGATGTGCACAAAAAGTGAAGGGTTAGGCCTGGTCAGTGGGGACACTGACCAGGAGGACATGGCAGTTCTAAACTGCCCATAGGCACTGCAGTGGCAGGCCTGAGACACCATTTTAGAGCTACTCCTGTGGGTGGCACAATCAGTGCTGCAGGCCCACTAGTAGCATTTGTCATCACCAGCCCTGGCACACCCAGTGCACATTACTAGGGACTTCATGGTGATACAAATATGCCAAACATGTATATCCAATCAGAATAACAATTTACACAGAGAGCATATGCACTTTAGCACTGATCAGCAGTGGTAAAGTGCGCAGAGTCCTATTGCCAACAGCCACGGGTCAGGAAAAATAAGGGATCAAGAAGCAAAAAGTTTGAGGATGACCCTGCAAGAAGGGCCAGTTCCAACACTCACTTACCTATTTCCACCCTCTATCACTCTTCTTAACTCACCCTCACTGGCCTTTTTTGACTCTCCCTTACCTCCCTTCCCTTATTCCATTTTCCTCACTTATTCTCATTAACCATTCGATCACGGCTCTTTACCTCTCTCCCATCCACCACTTTCCAGCTGTCAGTCACTCTAGTTCACTCCCCTTCCCCTTGTTTCCCTTGTTTCCTTTCTTTGTTCCTTCAATAATTCCCCTTCTCTCACTCACCTTATTACACTTCACTCACTCCTTTTCTCACTTCCTCTGTCCTCTCACATCCTCACTCCCTTTCCCTCACAGCCTGTCCCTTAGCGTCAGTCTCTGGATCCTCTCACTGTCTCACTCCTCTTCCGTCATGCTTACTCCCTAAAAATGACCCACACTCCCTTCCTTACCTCTCTTTGCTCTCTTACTCAGTTCCTTTCTGTCACTCTTTCTTTCACTACCTCTATATTCTCACTCCTTCACTTCCTTTGTCTCAAGCTCACTTGCTTTTATCCTCTCTTTATTTTCCCTTTTTCATCAACCTCCCTGCCCTTCACTCACCCTCACTTACCCTTGTTAATCTCCTACTTTGTCTCTTGTATTGTAAAATATATATTATAAATATTGTAACTTGTTTTGTTTTGTCTTTCGCAGAAATAAATTTAAATGAAAATATAAAACTAAGTTGACATTACTTATAAGGTAAGTTTGATGTACAATATTTATTTTCTCTATACTGTTTTCCATAACCTCACTACTCTTCTTTGATATTCCCACACCTCTGTTCCCTTATAGCCCTGCCTCACTTATTCTGAACCCCCACATTTACTCTCTTTTTTCACACTCTTCTCTTACTCTCACCTTCTTTCAGGCCTACTCTTTTACTTTGTTTCCTCTGTCTTCTCTTACTTCTTTGTTTTATTTTTTTCCCTACCTTTACTCTCCTTACTGCATTTCATTAACTCATTCTCTTACTTCCTCTGTCTTCTTACTTCTACACTCCCTTTCCTCAATCTCTTTCTGTTAGCTTTATTCTCTCCATTCCCTTAGTCTCTCAATTCTCTTCTGTCATGCTCACTGCCTATAACTCAGCCATACTCCCAAACTCACCTTCTTTCAGACCTTCTTCTTTAGTTTGCTTCCTTAATCTTTCCTTTCTTACCTCCTTCACTCTTTTGTCTTCCCTTATTTTCTTATTCCACTGTACTAACTCCTTCTCTTACTACTTCTGTCCTCTTAATTGTACACTCCACTTACCTCATCCTCTCTCTGTTACCATCATTCTCTCTGTCCTCTTAGTCTCTCACTCCTTTTCTATCATGCTCACTCCCTATAACTCAGCCATACTCCTACACTCACATTTTTTCAGACCTTCTCCTTTACTTTCCTTCCTCTCGTTTCTCATCCTTCACTCCTTCACTCTTTTCCCTTCCCTTATTCCTCTTTCTGCAGTTCAGTAACTACTTCTGTCAATCCCTCTGTTCTCTAACTTACTCACTCCCCTGTTCTCACTCTCTCTGTGTTACCCCCATTCTCTCTGTCCTCTTAGTCTTTCACTCCTCTTCTATCATGCTCACTCCCTATTACTGAGCCATATTCCCACACTCATCTTCTTTCAGACCTTCTCCTTTACATTCCTTCCTCTCTCTTCCCATCCTTTGCTCTTTCACTGTTTTACCTTCCCTTACTCTCCTTAATCCACTTTACTAATTCCTTGTCTTACTCCCTCTATCTTCTTAGTTCTACACTCCCCTTACCTCATTCTGTCTCTGTTAGTCTTATTCCCTCTTTAGTCTCTCACTCCTCTTCTATCAAGCTCACTCCCTATAATTTAGTTATACTCACAACTCACCTTCTTGCAATCCCCCACTTCACTTCCCTTCCCCTCTCGTCCCTTTTTTTGCTCCCTCACTCATTTTCCCTTCCTCTCTCACTAAAATTAGGACTGGGGACGGCAGCGGTGGTTCTCTAATGCTCAAACAATGATCATAATACTTTGTTCACTGTAACAAAGTAGGGCATCACAATTTTTGCATTTGATGGAGGCCTCATTAAAAACAGACTGAATATTTAGGATCAGCTGCTCTGGTCGCCCCCTCACTGATGCAGTTGTTCCTCCAGTTGAAGTAGAGGCACCATCTCTTGGAGCCTCTTGTGCCAGAGCCCTGACACTCTTCGGGGCACAGTTCTGGGGGTGCCTCCTCTCGACGTGGCGAATCATAGTTGGATTACCAAAATTGTACTTCATTCTGGGGTCTCCTCTGCAAAATATAGTATGGCAGATATTGCATTCCACCTTTGGAGCATTACATTTCACTGTCTTCTGAAAATACAAAAATTGGCGGAGATAGTGTACATTCGAGAGAGACAGTAAGAGAAAGAAGGCATGAGATGAAGAAGAGATGTGAAATGCACATTGGAGAAAATATAGTGGGAGAAGTGAAGTAACTATGAATGAACTTACTATGTAACACAGAAATGTTGCACTCTATACTATAAGTCTCACTTTATACCACAATCATTTTACTACTACCTCATAAATTTCAAGCAGAATAATAGAAAAATGTCTCAAACAATTTATAATTTATAAATATAAATTTATTCTTCAGAATGTTCATAATTTAGAAGTACTTCTAACATTAACTGATCAGGAATCTCCTCATCAGAATTCTTCATAAATGACTCCTGGAACTTAACATAGTCCAAACATTCCATTAATTCAGCATCCAAAGACTCATCATTAAAATCCTCCATTCCATCTTCTCTCAAAAGAAGGTCTTCTTCATGGATAGTGTTATCAACAGGATCATTTAAGACCTCAATCAAACTCGCCTCAACAAAGGTCGCAGAAATTTCAAAATTAATATTAACGGTGACCTCATTGAGATCCATATTCTTTTCAAATTTCTTGTTGTAAATTGCAGGAAAAAAAATCACTTTAGTTTATCGTTTTTAGTAATAGATAATATTAAACTAGCTTTATCGAGTATTAAATTCCCCTTACAAATTAACAACTCACCTTTTAGAAAGCAGTAGAAGAGTTAATACTGTGTAAATTTCACACCAGAAAAAGACCACCAAAAATTCCTCACAAATGTACCCAAAGAGTACTATCACAAAATGGCTGTGTTTGCCTCTCATTAGAAAACCATTTCATTAGTAGAAAACCAATGAAACTTCATCACACACAAATTCAAAATCAAAGAAACATTTTAATTGGTTGTAAATTTTAAAAGCTAATTGGCTCTTGGGTGTCTGTAAACATTCTAAATGGTCTGCATAGTCCGCCATCTTGTGACTCTGAAGAACAGAGACACAAGAGGTGAAAAATAAATGGGAAAATAATTTAAAAGGGGCAGAATAGACACCCCCTGACCCCCTAGGTTTTCTGAGGGGGCCTAGAAGGACCCTGAAGGGCAAAAAAACGTTATTTTTTTTTATTTTTGCGGGGTAAGCGCTGGGTGCGCTCCCGGGTGCGCTCTCTAATACGCACACCCTGAGCGCACCACGGGGAAAATCAGTGTAAAAAAATAGAATAAAAGAAATAATGTCGAGTGTTTAGAGGAAAGTGATGCATTGCTGGAATGTGTCACAAAAATGATGGAACTCCAGCAATGCATCCTTTCACATGGGGCCAGTCCCATGTGAAAGGGCCTGCATCAGTCTTACGCCTGCTGTGAGGCAGGTGCAAGATTTGGACGCAACAGCGTCATAAAAGTGACGCAGTGAAATATCTTAGATGTCACTGCGTCACTTCTACGACCCTTCCTTATGTCAATACCCCCCTTTGGATACATTACAGCTGGTGCAGGTATAATGTGGAGCAGGGGTTTACAAAGTGACGCATCTACCTAGATGCGTCACTTTGTAAATATGACTCAACAAGGTGTATTTTTTACAGCACTGGTGCGTCACAAAAAGTGATGCACCAGTGGCGTAAAAGTGGCGCATGGTCTCATAAATGAGGCATTCAGTCTTCTACTCATGCGTCATATTTAATATATGACGCATTATGTCGCAAGGAGTTACAGATACGTCAGTATTTCTGACATATCTGTAAGCACAAAAGTGATGCATTGCTGGAGGATGTATGACGTTACAACGCATACTTTTACAACGCCTACCTTTACAACACGGTTTTTACATCGCATTCCATTACAATGCATAGTGCTTTTAGGCGCTGGATAGTGATTTATTTAATTTACTATTCCAACTCCAGTCCCCGTGGATAGTAGGGAAGGTGTTGGATAGTATATTAAATACATTCCCTATCCTAGAGCGCCCCCCAGCGCTATGCGTTGTAATGGTTTGCGTTGTAAAAGTTGCGTCGTAATGGTAGTGCGTTGTAAAAGTTTTGTTGTAAAGGATGTTTCCCATTGCTGGAGTGTGTTACAAAAGTGACGCAACCCCAGCAATGCATCCTTTCACATGGGGCCAGACCCATGTTAAAGGGCCTGGGTCAGTGTTACGCCTGCTGTGAGGCAGGTGCAAAAATGAGTCTTCTACTCTTATTTTTTCTTTCACTTTCTCTGTTTCTTCACTGCCTTACTTACATGGTTTCACACTCACTTGTCTTTATCCAGTCTGTATCTCCACTCTTTCCTAAACATCACTGCTCTTTTCTTACCCTTCCACACCCCCGTTCCTTTACTACATTTTCTTCACGTATCCACATTCCCCATGTTCACTCTCCTTCTCCTCACTCTCCTTCCCCACACTCACCTTCTTTCAGTCCCCCTACTTCACTTCCCTTCTCCTCTCGTCCCTTTCTTTGCTTTCTCACTCATTTTCCTCTCCTCTCTCAATGCACTCCACTTCACTTACTCTTTTTCATTTTTTTAAGAATACACCTCTTTGATGAGAATTGGAGGTAGTTCTGAAAAGAACTTTTTTTTTCTTCTTTTTTCCTTTTTTTTGAACAAAAACAAAAACAGGGAATGGGAAACTGCTCAACAGGAGCAAAAAAAAAGAATAATTAGGGCTAGGAACGGCAGCGATGGTTCTCCAATGCTCGAACCATGAGCAGAACACTTTGTTCCCCATAGCAAAGTAGCTGATCACAATCTCTGCATTTAATAACGCCTCTATTAAAAGCAGGCTGAATGTTAGGAATCAACTCTTGTGATCACCCCCTCACTGATGTAGTTGGTCCTCCGGTTGAAGTAGAGGCCCCATCACTGGGAGCCTCTCGTGCCAGAGCCCTGACACTCTCCCGGGCATAGTTCTGGGGGCGAATCATAGTGGAGTTTCCAAATAAATATTTCTTGGTGGGGTCACCCCGTGACAGGACAGTGTGACAAATCCTGCACTCCACCTTTGGAGCATTTACTTTTTTCTGATCATTTGGAATGGAAAAAAACTTCCATATGAAGTGTTCTTTTATCTTGGGCTACGGAACCTCTTCATCAATAAATCCCTCTGAGTCATCATCGCTGCTGGATGGCATGGCAGCCATGGTAATCCAAGATAGATTCGAGAGCAAAAACACAGGTCTTGCAGTCACAAAAGTGAAAGAAGAAGTGAAGGAAATGGGTGGGGATTTCATTCTTTGTAAAAAAAAAACTGTTAGCAACCAATGAAAAGAGTTATTTTATGGTCACATGACTTGACGCGCTTACGCTGCGCGCACCGGAGCGTTTCCGGGGGCGCTTACGCGGCGCGAACGTAGGCGCTTCCGGGGGCACTTACGCGGCGCGCCTGAGTGACGTTTTGATAGCTTTACGGAAAACCAAAATCATTTTCATTTCGTAAATCAAAAATACTGCTTTTATAAGTATGGTACTAAATGTCTTGCATTATTATTTACTTTTCATACATATTCTCGGGAGAGCTTACCGGTGTGCGCACCCTGAGCTCACCAGGAAAAAATGTAAAAAAATATATATACATTGAACAAATAATTTTTTTTTTTTAAATATAATTAATTGTAAAAAACAACTAATAAAAAAAAAAAATAATCATAGGTTACAAAGTCGATATACAAAGGAATTAGCTTTTAAAAAACTATGAAATTCACTGAAAAAACCATAGGTTTCACAAACGTTATAGTTAGGAATTAGCTTTTAAACAAACTATGAAATTCACTGAAAAACCCATAGGTTTCACAATCGTTATAGTTAGGAATTAGCATTTAAAAAACCTTTGAAATTCACTGAAAAAAACATATGTTTCACACTCGTTATAGTTAGGAATTAGCATTTAAAAAACCTTTGAAATTCACTGAAAAAACCATAGGTTTCACACCAGTTATAGTTAGCTGAACATTTTACCCATACAAAACCATTGAAATTCCCACGTTATAGTTAGCTGGACTCACTATAACTCGCGCGCCCGCAATCCACTGCTGATGATGTCACATATTACATCATTCATGACATGGTCAGTGGCATCACTGATGACATCTCAAATGACATCACTGATGACATCCTCCATGTGATAATACGATGCACCTCCTCACACTCTAATCTAACCTTTGATACACCCAGTGTTAAATACAAACTACCATTCCTGAAATTATTGACACACCAATACCCGTAACTACATACGCACTGACTGATTCCTAGGTCTACACACACATCCACTCATTCACCCATACAATCACTCATACATACAGTCACTCATCAATAGAACACTTTCATATCCACTCATACACCTATACAGACACTTACATGCTGACACTCATCCACAAAGTTACTCAAACACCTAGTCAGTTATGCAAACAATCAATCACACTCTTATTTCCTCAACTACAAAGTTATACACACTAAACCTTACTTATTCAAACTTATACTAACACATACTTACTCTCTTTTACAGTCACTGATACAAGTACACATTGATCCATACAGTCACTTACGCAATCACAGGCTCTGATGTTTAGTCATTTATATATGCCAACTCTCACATGCACTGTGTTTTACATATGTACTTACTTGGACATGGAGCACTGAGATAGCCATTCACTCACCAACACACCCATGCAGACAGTCAACCACCCATACAGCTCTTTCCACATGCACTCTTGAACCCATATACCAAGTGAATCAACTGCTCACACATATATGCACAGAGTCACACACCTCCCAGCCACCCACACACACACTCACCCTCACATTCAAATACTTGGACAACCAATCAATAACCCATATAGCCACTCATATAGCTACTGATCAACACATGCAGCAGCTTACACAACAACAGACATACTGATGCACACATTCAGACAGTTTAGTCACTAACCAATGCATTCAGTAAGACACATTTAATCACTCACTCATACAGTCAGTCACGCACCTACTAAATCCTTCATCCAGACATTCATACATACACTCATTATTCAATATGTTAAACACATTTTAACTTTACAGGAACACACATTCACTGGATGATGTCATCAGTGATGTCATTTGAGATGTCATCAGTGATGTCATCAGTGATGTCACTGACCATGTCATGAATGATGTAATATGTGACATCATCAGCAGTGGATTGCGGGCACGCGAGTTATAGTGTGTCCAACTAACTATAACGTGGGAATTTCAATGGTTTTGTATGAGTAAAATGTTCAGCTAACTATAACTGGTGTGAAACCTATGGTTTTTTCAGTGAATATATATATATATCAAATCAAATCAAGCTTTATTTAGGTGTAAGAAGAACATCCATTAAAGCACAGTAGTATTCATATACAAAGTTCCTAATACATTTTTTTTAAAAAGAGAATAGGTAAAACAGATAAAAACATGATAAAAAAGTGAAAAATTAATAGTTTACATCAATTCTTTGCCCTGTGTTCAATTTCACCCAGAACCAAGTTATCAGATAAATAAATACAGTACTGGGAAGATTACAAAATTGACAGTCAGGAAAAAGTACTAGTTAGAGGGGATACATGCCTAGTTCAGTCCAGGTTCTGCCTATGTTTAACGACTAGTTTCAGGAATATTGCTACCAATCTAGCAAAAGGTTCGGCATCTAGAAATTGTAGAGCAAGGTAAGCTGCCCGGCACCTTCGTAGGCCCATAACCTTGAGAATAGGCAAGAGCCAATGGTATCTCAGTTCCTGATAGAATTTACAGAACAATATGATGTGAATTGTCACATTACACATTACCTTACAATAAAAGTTCTTTCTTTAACCAGATAAGGTAGTACTGATAAGAACTTTTTTTTTCTTCTTTTTTTTGTACTTTTTTGGAACAATTTTGTATTTTTGTTTTTTTTTTTCAAAAAATGACCAAAAAAAGAACAAATAAAACAGGAAACTTTTGGAATTACTTATCCTTCCAAAAACAGTGTCACAAAAGTATTTTTTTCACTGCCTCTTGACAGGACTCGGTCGCAAATTTTGCATGTCACCTTTCTCGCATTTACTTTCTTCTCTCCAGGTAGAAAAGTGAAGAATTTCCACACGACAGATTCCGGTCTCTGTGGACGTGGTGCCTCTTGCAAGAATTCTTCTTCAGAAGATACTTCCTCCTGCTGCTGCTGCTGTCCAGATACCAAAACAAGCAAAAAAGTTTCTTGTAGGAAAAGAGAATTCTCTCTAAAGATGCTCCAACAAGAATGATTAAAATGGCTGGGGTCCATCAATAGTTACAGTGTAAAATGTTATGAACCAAGCACGCACCCGATGCGACTTTGCGAAAATATATTTAAAAATAATATAAGTTTATTATAAGTATGAATATATTATTTTTATGAATATCTTAGATAATCTCTTGCACTAATATGTATATTAAAGACACATATATATACTTTTTTAACATAAAAAAATGTGCACCCAGCACGTATATGATATCACACGGGACCCATCACCAGCCAAGTGTCGCGTACCGTAATGTGCATATGTCGTGAATGCCTGAAAGCTGGACTCGCGGACTGGTCGCATATCAATCGCGCACATCACGTAATATTAAATGTACATGATGTAACTCAAAAACATACAGTCGTCGTACACCGTACGCGGATCCTTCACGACTTTTCTAAAATTGCAGCTAGGATCCACGCACCCACCATGATGTGTATGCTTCGGGTGCGCGACTCTTAAAAAAATGTGGAAAAAAATGAAAATAATATAAATATATTAAAATAAAAAAATAAAACAAAAAATTAAACAATGTTCCAGTTTGAAGTTTTTTTTCTTTTTTTTTGCAATTTTCAGAAAAAAATATATAATGTTATTTAATGAATAAAATATTCATAAACATTTAAGAAAAACTGTAGAAAATCAGTACAAAAAATCGGGAAAAACTACTATTACACTTAAAGATTAGCAGTTAAAAAAACTTTTGAAATTCACTGAAAAAACCATAGGTTTCAGAGACGTTATAGTTAGAAATTAATTTAAAAAAAACATAGAAATCACTGAAAAAACCATAGGTTTCAGACACATTATAGTTAGAAATTAGCATTTAAAAAACCTTAGAAATTCAGAGATTGACATGTCATGAATGATGTAATATGTGACATCATTAGCAGTGCATTGCGTTAACTATAACGGAGGAATTTCTATGGTTTTGTAGGAGTGAAATGTCCAGCAATCTATAACACCCTTGAAACCTATGTTTTTTTCTGTGAGTGAATATACATATATATATATATATATATATATATATATATATATATATATATATATATATATATATATATATATATATATATATATATATATATATATTCACTGAAAAAACCATAGGTTTCACAACAGTTATAGTTAGCTGAAAGTTTTACTCGCATAAAACCATTGAAATTCCCACATTATAGTTAGTTGGACTCACTATAACTTGCGCGTGCAATGCACTGCTGATGACGTCACATATTACATCACTCATGACATGGTCAGTGACATCACTCATGACATCACTGATGAGACCATCCTTGTGACAGAGTGACAGAGCTCCTTTCACTGTAATGTAACCCTTGAAACAAATATTCAAAAATAGAAACTAAAATATTGAAAAAAATGGAGATACCCATACCACTTACAACAACTAATTCAATAATTCCACCATCTATATACACATGCACTAATTCACCAACAGTTCTATATAGTCACTCCTACATATACTCAATCATCATATGTAGTGATACACCTATACATCCTGTTACACACCGACAGTCATCCAAAAGTTACTCACACACATACTCACACATGCAAATAAACTATTGAACATCCATTTATTTGCATATACAGGTATACACACACTACCACTTTACTTCTAAGGAAACTTACACATACTTACTCTCTTAAACAATCACTTATAGAAACATATACTAATTTAAATAGGAACTCTTACAATCTCTCACTCTCACATATACTCACTTATATACAACAATATTCACATATACTAGATTTAAACTTATGTAGTTACTGATAAGGAAACTAGTGAGACACTCATTCACTCAGTAACACACACATATACACAGTCATCCACCCATACAGTCCTGCACATATGCTGTCTTCAAAACACATACAAGCAGAGAGTCAGTCACTCTTGCATCTATGTGCTAAATAATACCCCCACCAAACCATATAGACACTCATAATGATATTAAAACAAACATCTAATAACCCATATACACACACATGTAGCTAATCACCAACCCATGCAGCCACTTATACACAAAGTGAAACACTAATACATATATTTGAATATTTAAACATTACTTGTTAATAGATGTATTCACTAAGATACACTTAATAAGCCAGTTAAACAATCAACTTTTTTTTAAAAAAAACATCAATGTAAACTCTTATTTAAACATTTATTCTTCCAGCAACTTTTACATATACATATATAACAAATATTTATTTTTTAAAAATACACACATTCACTGGATGGTCTCATCAGTGATGTCATGAGTGATGTCACCGACCATGTCATGAGTGATGTAATATGTGACGTCATCAGCAGTGCATTGCACGCGCAAGTTATAGTGAGTCCAACTAACTATAATGTGGGAATTTCAATGGTTTTATGCGAGTAAAACTTTCAGCTAACTATAACTGGTGTGAAACCTATGGTTTTTTCAGTGAATTTAATAGGTTTTTTTAATGCTAATTCCTAACTATAACTGGGGTGAAACCTATGTTTTTTCAGTGAATATATATATATATATATATATATATATATATATATATATATATATATATATATATATATATATATATATATATATATATATATATATATATATATTACCTACTGGCGGTCGCCAGTAGGTATATATAGTTAGGATTTTTTCTCTATGGGATTTTTGAAAATTCTATGTCTAATAACTTTGGCGTTTGTGGACGGAATTGGCTGAAATTTTCTGGAAAATGGAACATTTTGTTTCTGAGCAGCCACTGGAAATTTGGGGGGAGTTGGTCCAGGGGGGGCCGAGAAAAAAGGGGGGTCCCAAAACGTGTTTTTAACATTGAGTTTTCCATAGGGCGGTTAGCCTCACTTTTAGCCCGAACGGCTGAATGGATTTGCACGAAACT
The DNA here is from genome assembly GCF_964261635.1 of Lissotriton helveticus. NCBI lineage: Eukaryota > Metazoa > Chordata > Amphibia > Caudata > Salamandridae > Lissotriton > Lissotriton helveticus. The sequence continues at coordinate 775,675,007 of NC_136063.1, read as the reverse complement.
TGGCAAAATTGTAGGGACTGGTAGCCCGATGTGCCTTTTGTAGGTCTTAATATATGTGCTGCAGTGGATTTTGAGAAAATAACGTTCAAAAAAAGATATATATCTGTAAGCGCGGACCAGGCAGCGCCCCGGTACGCGTACTTGACGCGTAACGGAACTTCGCGTAGCGAAGTTGATTGGCTCTGTGGTGTCTGTCAACATTCTAAACAGTCCGGAGCGGCCGCCATCTTGTCTCTCGGTAGGATCGAGAGACAAGAGGAGGTCAAAAGCGAAGGGGCAAATGACCTTAAGGGGGCATAGTAGATACTCCCTGACCCCCTAGGTTTGATGTGGAGGCTTTAAAGGGGCCCCGCTAAGCAAAAAAAAAAAAAATTTTTTTTGGTTTTTTTTCGTGGTTAGCGCCCGGTACGCGAACCGGGAAGCGTACTGGGGAGCGTATCACAATAAAAAATGAATGATAGACTTTTCAAATGCTGTATGTTAATTGATTGTTGGTTTTGTTGATTATTTTTTTTTTTTTAATTTTTTTTATTGTGTTTCATAATTTATTAAACTTTCTAACATTTCATTGTCAGAAATTTCATAATCATGGAATATAGATTGTAGTCTCTGAGGTTGTAAAATGTCCTCATTTGCAAGGAGGTTATCTACTGCTTGCACACATTGCAGTAGTTCTTGGTCCCATGTTTCATCCATAAATTCAATCTCATTTGGATCAATGATTTCTGTGTTGGACTCTGGAAGGACAATTTCAAATGAAATGTTTTGTTCACTTTCCATTTTTCCTGAAATTTGCATAAAAAAAATATATATTAGTAGAGGTAGGGCACTGTTGGGATTAATTTTAGATAGGCAGTTTTTATCAGAGAATTTATCTTTGGGCAGTGTATAGTATCAGAGTGGAAGTAGGAATATAAAAAAGTGTATCTAAATTTATAAGTACTACAGAGGGATAGTATATAACTAACAGAAAAAGTTTGCCATATTAACTTAAAGTGCACAATATACTTCAGTTTTAAAAATAACAACTTACCTTTAAAAAGAAGTTGAAGTTATTAATGAAAATCCAAATGAAATGTACACCAGGAAGTAGTAGTCAAAATGGCTGTGTTTCCTTCTCTTCCTTTATATATATTCGGGTACATAACCAATCAAATATCATGTAAAAAAAGTAGAAAATGAAAGTAACATTTTAATTGGTTGTCAATTCCAACACTTCAGATGTGTTTTGTGAAGTAATTTACCTCACGGTATTTAGAGAGGACTACAGGCTAAATGGCTAAATGGAATTCCAATCAAATTTGTGAAAATGGTAGGGATTGGTATGTAGTATGAGTTATTCTATATTTGGTGAAATTGTCTCCAGTGGCTTTTCTGTGAACTACTTTCCCACCTTTTTTGATGGTGCGCTTCCCAGGAAGCGACCCGGTACGCGAACCGGTGAGCGCCCTGGTACGCGAACCTTAAGCGTAACGGGAGTTCACCATTTTGTGTTTCGGTCGAATTATGATACAAGATGGAGGGCAAATAATGTTCAGAATGGGTAGAAGGGGGCACGGTAGACTTATCTTGACCCCCTAGGTTTTGTGAGGGTGGCTGAGGAGGCCCATATGTGCGGAAAAAGAAACATTTTTTTTTAAAATTTCGCGAGGTTAGCTCCCGGTACGCGTACCGGGTAGCGCACCAGGGAGCGTATTTTGTTGAAAATTAGTGAAAATAGTTAGAGTAAAAAAATAATTGTGAGTGATTAGATGTAGGGTAGCTCTGAGAAGAGCTTTTGGGTTTATGGTACATTTAGGTACTTATAAGTAGGTACCAATGCACATTTTTAAATTCAGAGTGAAAACTCTGTTGCCCTCATCTGAGAAGTGAACTCCATCTCCTCTGTAGATATCTTGCATGTAGTAACGCAAGTTATTGTTGTACAGGGAGCCCATTCCATGGTCTCTCATGTAAGCTGAAACAGATTTGTTTACATGCTTCCTCGACTTCTCAATTTGTGGACAAAATTGGTTTGACCACCTCCATTTCTGTCTTTGGCATATATTTGAATATACCAAGGCAGTCTGAGGAAAAAGTGCCATTAATTGCTCAAAGGTGTCCTTTAAAAGCATTTCCAGACCTACACCAGTCAAAGTGCCCAAGTCATTACCTCCACAGTGCACAATTAACAGGTCAGGTTTTGGCAAATGCATAAAGGTTTTCACCAATGGTATCAATTGGTGACATTTTAATCCTCTCTGGCCAAACCACTTAATTTCCACATCTTGTAAATTGAGGTTAGGTAAATTCCTGCTTTCAACGTACCTTTGAGCCCAGTGAATATAACTATGACCAACAATCCAGACAGAAAACATGGTGAGAGAAGGTTCTCCTGCAGTCAGATGAAGTGTGGCAATGAAATGGCAGTTGAAAAAATGTGAGTTTGAAATGAAAAAAACTGTGGAGTTTCTGTGTTCATGAAGTAGTAACAGTGATTGGTGGATTTTGATTGATGAAAACAGAAAGTTAGGGTGTAGAGATGTGTTCTTTGAAAGATGTATTTTGAGTGGTCAATAAAAAATCATTAAATGAAAGAAAGCACTGGATATGCAGGTGCACTGAGAGTTCAGAGTTCAATTGCAACATTGTTGTGTGAATTTGCAAACACCAGAGTTTCTCCAAGAGGTGGTTGCTATGGAAAATAGGCAGAAAGGGCAGAGGGGGAAGGGTTTTCATTTGAAAAAAAGTGAGGGAAGAGTTTTGATTGGGTGACATGAGAAATATGTGTGAAGAATTACACCATTTCTGTGCTTTTGATAGCTGCAGACTCTGGAGTGCATACCTTTTGCTCTGCTGAAGACAAATTGGTGTGTTTCTGAGACTGTTTTCAAACTCAAAGTATTTGCTAAGGTGAGAAAATATTTCTTTACTTTAGATAGAGAATAGTGTGCTTTAAGGAGAAAATTATGATTTATGTGGCGCAATTTGCTAGTAAATATGCTCTCACATGTGCATGGAAATTTTTGATTTTGAATGTTTCTGTTATATAGCCATGTTAAAAGTGACTCAACCATGCTGGAAAGTCAATCAAAAAATGATTTCATGTGTTTTAATGACATTTTAAGTCATTTTCTGATGTGCAGTGTTTAGAAATTATGATTTGAAAATCGTTTTTGTGGAAAAGGAATTGTTTTTAAAATCATGACAAGGAAATAATGGTGTATGGTTATTTATAAGGCAATTGACTGTCCTTGATGTTATTTTTCTCATTTTAGTGTAAGACCTTTCTCTGTGGCGCAAATTGCTTGTAAATATGCTCTTACATGTGCATGAAAATTTTAATTATCAATGTTTGTGTTACATAGCCATGATAAAAGTGAACCAACCATGCAGGAAAGCCAATAAAAAAACGCTTTCATGTGTTTCAATGACATTTTAAGTCATTTTCTCATGTGCAGTTTTTTGAAATTATGATCTGAAAATCGTTTTTGGGAAAAAGGAATTGTTTTTAAATTCATGAGAAGGACATAATGGTGTATGGTTCTTTATAAGGCAATTGACTGTCCCTGATGTTATTTTTCCCATTTTAATGTCAGACCTTTCTTTGTGGCGCAAATTGCTTGTAAATATGCTCCCACCTGTACATTGAAAATTTTGATTTTGAATGTTTATGTTACATAGCCATGTTAAAAGTGACCCTACCATGCAGGAAAGCCAATCAAAATACGCTTTTATGTGTCTTAAGGACAATTTAAGTAATTTTCCCATGTGTAGTGTTTTGAAGTTATGATTTGAAAATCGTTTTTGAGGTAAAGGAATGTTGTTAAAATTTATGTTCGCCATATGCCCCCAAATTTCTTTCTCAGGGTTGCAGCAGGGTGTTCTTGAGACACCCCTGCACTTTTGGAATAAATTCCTAATTTGTGATGAGCAAATTGTTAATCGCAAATTGCACCTTCATTTATATGAGCCTCCTAGCCCATGGAAATGAATGGGTAATTTGCAATTAGCAATTTTCTCATCGCAAATTTGGAATGGTAAAGAATCGCTATTTATTCCTTAAAATTCGCTTTTTTGGAAATGCAAAATAGTTATATGATACATATGGCGGTTGATGTCTAACAAGATAAGAAGCTTATGGATACATTTATGATGACTGGTGCAATGAAGTAGAAATCACTTACTTCATTGGTAGGCCTTTACAATAAATTATCTCCTCTGTATTCTTCATCAAGCATAACTTTAATCTGCAATCCTGAGTAGGCCTCACCTTAAACAAACCTCTGGATAGGCCACATCTTATTGTCATCCTGATTTAATCATTTATAATTCTAGGGACAGATTTATGATAGGTGTATACCTCTTTTGTGCCACTTAGAAAACATTGTCCATGGGAAAATGATTTAAAATGTCATTAAGACACATGAATGTGTTTTTTTTAAACGTTTGCAATTTTTTTGGGTCACTTTCAACATGGCTATGTGTCTGAAACAGTCAAAATCTAAATTTGCAATGCACTGGTGGGAGCATATTTACAAGGAATGTGCTTCATGGGGAAAGGTCTTATAATGTAATATGGGAAAAATGACATTAGAGATACTGAAATGCCTTATAGAGAAGCATACACCATTATGTCCTTGTCATAAATTTGCAAACCATTACTTTTCCCCAAAAACGATTTTCAAATTATATTTAGAAAACAGTGCACATGTGGAAATTACTTAAAATGTCAATAATTCAAAAAATAGTGATTCCTTAAATGCAATGTATAAAAAAAAAATATGTAAAAAATGATATTAAGGATTTGGAAACTACCACCAACTTGTAGTTTGTGGTAATTTGCGAATTCTTTTCAAAAAGAATTTTTTTTTTTAAAAAAAAAAGGTCCCATATGACGCCCATACATGCCATTAGGGCATGTAGGTGTGCCATGTGCTCCCAAATTTCTTTTTCAGGGGTGCAGCAGGGTGTTCTTGAGATACCCCTGCACGCTTGAAAAAAATCCTATTTTGTGATGAGCTAATTGCTAATCACAACTTGCAACATTAATTCCTATGAGCCTCCTAGCCTATGGAAATGAATGGGTAATTTGCAATTAGCAATTTGCTCATTGCAAATTAGGAATAGTAAAGAATCGCTATTTATTCCTTAAAATTTGCTATTTATAATATGTAAAATATTTTGATGATACATATGGCAGTTCATCTGTAACAAGATAAGAAGCTTAGGGATAGATTTATGATGAGTGGCGCATCCCCAGGGATGTGACAGTCATCCTGCGCCACTGTTCCGCCACCCATGGTGTGCTGCATTTACAATGCGGCGCAGCATGGGGCAAAAAAGGCACAGATGCGTGACGCATCTGTGCTGTAAAGGTGGCGCATTGCTGGAGTTGTATCGTAAGTGCGATGCAGCTCCAGCAAGGATCAGGGGTGCCCCATCTATACAATGCTGCGTCAAGACCTATGCCAGCTTCAAGCAGGTGCAGGGTTTTGAAGCAGCTTTCTCCTATCTGATTGTAAATGCGGCACACCATGGGTGGTAAAGCAGTGGTGCACATTAACTGGTGCATGCCTGGGGATGTGCCATTTAATATAAATCTGCACTTTAACATTTGAGTATGTGCAGGGGACACAGAGTCGTTGAGGCTTATCCAAGGTTAAGAACAGATGAGTCCTGTTCAGTGAAAAATTAGACATAGGCTTCACCTGCTCAGCATCGCTGGACATGGCTAAATAATAGCTGCAAAATGTTACTCTTGTTAAATAATTTTACTATTATAATCTGTGAGATTTGTCTCTTACTCTGCAACATCTCATTGTTGTTGTCTTTCTTTAAAGATAAAGACAACCTCAACATGAGCGACAATCTGCAATCAGTTGATTTTGACCTCATCATTGAACTTGTAATTGAAACATCAGTGGATGTTGATCCATTGGATGATTTAAATCCTGAGGATGAAGAAGAGCGTGATGAGGATGCAGATTTGTCCGAATTATATGATATAGGATGGGAAGCTGACCTGCTTGAGCCTTTGGAATTATAAACATTTATTTTTAAAATTTATAATCAATAAAAAGTAAAAAGGTAAACCGTTTAATTTAAAAATAAAGACACCTTCAAAAACAGGTTATGTGTAGTGTCTTCAATAAAATATTAAAATATGCTCATAAAATTAGATCAGATTCACATATAAAATAGCATAGGTAACATAAATATAAATCTCATTTCTTTTCTGCTACTTCTGTATTGTAAATTTGCAAGGACTAAAAAATCTTCTATTTAAAATGTCAAGTAGTGTGTTATGTTTTTGATCACTATTACTGATTTACTGTTTGATAATATTTTTTTATTAACATTTTTATTATATTTTTCCTCAGATTCAACTATGCCTACAAAAATAAGAGAGATGAAGGCTGCAAAACGTCAAAGACAGCAGGAGAAAAAAAAAATGCAGCAGTCCTCTAACAAAAAGATTTCTCAAGCGATGAAGAAAGCACCGGGTAAGAGCTCTAAATATTTCATAAAAAATATTTCTAATAAAAAAAATATTAGTACAGAAAATGTTTCAATCCATAACAACACAAGTAAATCAAATGGAAAGAAAAGGACAAATGAAAATGTTACTGCTAGAGCAAGAGATAAATCTGTGCATGATAGTAGAAGGAAACAACAGTTTACGGAGATTCGTAAACGAATGTTCCGTAACAGGATAATTGGCAATTTGTTAAAAAATATTAAGAAAGGTCAACAGAAATTAGTTTTTTATAGGAGAAAAAAAAAAGTTGAGAAAGTTATTGATCAGGCTTTTGAAATTAAACGTAAGTTATTTATTTTGATAATCAATAGAATTAGGAAGCTAAACAAGGCAATTTTTGATTTCAAAAGAAATAGTAGATGGAAGAGAATAGTTAATCGTAGTAATTTTTGTGAAGTTTTTTCTGGAGAATGGATACATAGTTCAAGCTGTGAGGCATTTTTTAATGAAGAGAGTTATTTCCAGGATAATGATTTGGTGCATGCAGTTGACATCAGTGGTCGTGCTTATGAAGTGAAAGATGGTTGTCCAGTTGAAAAAGAAAAACTTGTGACAACAGAGGCAGAAGAGTTGTTAGGTAATGAGGTTTTAGGAAGACGTGCTAAGGGTCCTGTGTACACCTGGAAGTGTAGTAGTATTTGCAGTGTGCGACAGGATTCCATCAATTTGCTTTGTGATTTTGTACGGTCATTTAACAAGAAAAGTTTGAAGCAGAAAATGAGGTTGTTGCAAGAATTAGATCCTTGCAGAGTGAGAGAAGTGACAGGTTTGCATGGTCATTCACTGGCTTGTCTTTCCAGGAGAGTATGCCAGAGTGTTTTTCATCATTTCAGGATGCTAGCAGTGCATCATAACAAAGTGAGGAAGTTAGTTAGACTGTTGTATTATGCTAAGAGTCCAGCAATTATGCTGAAACAATTATGCGCTGCTCTTCTGCATGGTTCTGAAATAGATGTGAGGAATATATGTGAAGAAATTGAGTTTTGTTACTTTGGAAGTAAAGAGGAGAATGTTGAAATTGAGCAAGAAATAGAGGGTCATTTGGAAGATACTGTACATGTTTCCAGTACAGATAATTTCCAGAGGGAAATTGCGACGTTTGACATGAAATCAAGTGAGAGGCCTAATTTCACTTGTGTGTGTTGTCGACGCACTTATTATAAGAATCAGACTAAGTTAGTGGATTTATATGCAAAAAGTGAAAGGGAAAATAATAGTGAATGGAAGGATTTTGCAACATACTTGATGGTAGAAAATTGTTTTGATTTGGGATTGGATCAACGTGTGTGTACTTATTGTTGTAACAAATTAAAACAAAACCAGATGCCTGCTAGAGCAGTTCATAATAATCTGGAATTGGTTGAGATTCCTTCTGAATTGAAGGATTTAAATACTTATGAATCTATTTTGATTCAAAGTATCCATCCCTTTCAGGCTATTGTAAGAATGGAGCCAAAGACAGGGAAATTGCCTCCATCAGATTTACAGAGAGGATTAAAGGGAAGAGTTGTTTATTTGCCTCTAGATTTGAAGAAAAACATTAACACAATTGGAGTAGAAAAAGTGGAAGAGGAACCTCTGGTTATCTTAGTTAATGGGGTTCCGACAAAGAATAAGAAAATATGGCAAGATTTAGTAGATGTTAGGAAAGTTAAAAAGGCAACATTGTATTTGAAAAAAAATAATAAATACTATAAGAATGTATATGTTGAAGAAGAGGAAGTAAGTGAGGAAGAGGATAGCGATTTGTGTGCTGGTCAAATTGAGAAAGTAGAACCCTCTACTAGTGAGGAAATATATGAACATTATAGTGTTCATCCTTTGCATTCAAAGGAAGTCATGGGGAATGCTATTGAGTTGTTTCAAATGAAACAAGCCAAAGGGAGTCCCATTAGTGTTTGGGAGGAAAGTTTGGAAGCTCGGTGTTTCCCACAGCTTTTTCCAACAGGTCAGGGAGGAAGATATGATGAGCGACCTCATCAAATTCCTGCTTCTGAATACCGGACTTTGCGATTGTATGCAGGAGATGCTAGGTTTCGACAATGCATTCCTTATTTGTTTCATCTCCTGTTTGAAAGCGATCTGTCTGGACTGTCATATGCAGTGAACCACATCTTGAAAAGTGGTATACACATGCAAAACATCTCGGCAAGTGATTTTATGGATAAAGTGAATGTCCAAGATAGTATTTTGGATTCTCACCTGATTAATCTCATGGCGTGTCAGCGTGGTACTAATGAGTACTGGTACCGTCGTCATGGTGATTTAAAATGTATGCTGAGGAACTTAGGTACTCCCACATGGTTCCTCACTCTGAGCTGTGCCGAGTATGGCTGGGAAGACTTACTTGAATTTCTACGAGAGGCAAATGCTAACGTAGAAAACATCGAATTCAAGACACCCGGAGAACTGTGCTCTTTGGATCCAGTCAATGTATGTAGGTACTTCAATCATAGATTTGAAGCTATGATGTCTTTCATCATGAATAAGAAGAATCCACCTCTTGGAGAGGTGTTGGATTTCTTCTGGAGAAAGGAGTACCAAGCAAGAGGTGCTCCTCATATACATATGTTGCTGTGGATCAAGGATGCACCTAAATTTGGAACGGATCCAGATGACTCAGTGATGAGTTTCATCCAACAGTATTCTACGTGTGCTGTTCCAAACGCAAAGGAGAAGAAAAGCCTAAGAGAAAAAGTTCTGCGTTTCCAAAGCCATCGATGTGGAAAGTACTGCCGTCGTAAATTCCGAAACAAGGACAAGTTCTACACTAAATGTCGTTTCGGCTTTCCACGACCGGTGATTTCTAAAGGAAGAGTAAACAGTTTGATGTCTTCGCTGCGACACAATGTCATGAAGAAATCACCTAAAAACACTTACAATTTGAAGAGGAACGAAGAGTCCAAGTACATCAACGACTACAACCCGGTGATTTTGTCCATGTGGAATGCTAACATGGATATACAGTTTGTGGCTGATAACTGTATGGCTGTGGCTCGGTATGTGACGTCTTACATCACCAAAAAAGAGAAGACAGAATTGAAGGATATGTGGGAGGACATTTCCCATGAAAAGAGCCTCAGCAAGAAGTTGTACAGTTTCAGTCTGAAGATGTTGTCGCATCGAGAAATCGGAGCGTACGAATGTTCTGACCGGTTGTCTTCAGCAAGTCTCTATGCCAAGTCCAGGAGTATCGTTTGGGCGAGTCTTGGTCTTGCTGCAACGCGTAATCGAGTTCTCAAACCTGTGCGGGAAATTGAGTATTTGGCGGAAAAGGAGCCAAACAGTACCGACATTTTGAAGACAAACATGTTGGATACATATTATCCAAATCGAAGCAGTCACCTAGAGAATGTTTGTCTGTATGAGGTTCTGCAAAATTACATGTTCAAGAGGAACATCAAAGAAGATACTGAGAAAGGAGTGTATGCTGTAATAGGAAGTGAGGGATGTCTGGTGAAGCAAAGAAAATGCCACTTGATAAACCATCGAAAATTGAGTGGCGAATCTCCTGAAAAAAAGGAGTTTTTCTATTTAGCACTTTTGCAACTTTTCAAGCCTTGGCGTGCAGAAGAGGAACTGCTTGGAGATTTCCTCTGTTATGAAGACTCTTTCAATGCCGCCAAGGAGACCATAGAATGTCCTGCTTTTCCCAAATATGTAGAAATGTTGAATGCGGAAATTGAGCAGGAAGCAACGATTGCAGCCGAGATTGCCAGAGACAGTTCTCAGGACAGTCAGAGTTCTGCTTCATTGAGTCAGGATCCACTAGGAGGACCTCTTATTGAAAATGAAGCTGCCACTGCTATGAATGAGGTGGAAAGAGCCATGGCACATGCTCAAGAGGATGCGGTTAACTTAGAAGAGTTGGAAAGGCAACTCAACGTTGAGCAGAGGAAAATATATGACGAAGTTACCATGCAAATTGATCATGGATTAAGTCATGATAAGAAAGAGTGCTCATGTACGTCGTTGAAGCCTGTCCGACTGTACGTGAGTGGAGAAGCGGGAACTGGAAAAAGTTTCCTCATTAAAGCAATTTCATGCTATTTGCAGGAAAGGACAGAGTCATCGCTGTCTTGTGTTGTCACTGCTCCAACTGGACTGGCAGCACATAATATTAAAGGGATTACTTTACATCGTTTACTGATGCTGCCAGTGGAGCATGACAACAAATTAGAATATCACAAGCTATCTGGAGATGCTTGTTTTGAAGTTTCAAGAATCTTGAGGAAAATGAAACTTCTTATCATTGACGAAGTAAGCATGGTTTCCAATGTCATGCTTGCCTTTGTGCATTTGAGGATGCAAGAAGTTCTCAAAACAGAGTATGATGTGTTATTTGGTGGCAAACACATCATTGTTTTCGGAGATCTTCTGCAGCTGACACCAGTGAAAGGGCAACCTGTGTTCAAAATGCTCACGCATGAAGATACCAGGAAGTGCCTAGGCAGCATTGGCAACGTCAATATATGGTTAAACTTCAATTATGCTGAACTGCATGAAAATATGCGTCAGGCAAAGGATGAAGTTTACAAGACTATTCTACAAGATGTTAGAATTGGAAAAGTGACCGAGCATGGAAAAGAAGCTTTACATGCACGATTACTGTCAAATTTATATCCAGAACAAGATGTTGTGCCTGAGAATATTTTTCAGAAAATTACTGATAAGAAATCTGGAATATGTTTGATGCCAACTCTTGCAGAGTGTGCCAAATTTAACAACAAAATGTTGCATTTAGAAAAGCAAGAGATTGTGAAAGTGGAAGCTATTGATAGAGTAGAGCATATGGGATCAACAATTATTTTGTCTGAGAATCTGAAATCAAAATTGGATTCATTAGAGAAGACTATATCTAAAACTGCAGGTTTTGAAAAGACTCTGAATGTGTGCTTGAACTGCCGTATAATTTTAAGAAGGAATTTACATGTTGAAAGAGGTCTGGTAAATGGATCAATGGGTAATGTTGTTGATTTTGTGAAATACAGAAATAGAGATGGAATTGAATTTTTAAAAATTAAATTTGATGGCATTGAGGAAGTACAGCTAATTGCTCGTTGTTCTGCTAGATTTTTGCTTGTAAAAGACTTATATGTTCGCCGTAAGCAGTTCCCTGTTTGCTTGGCATATGCGGTGACAATTCATAAATCGCAAGGTTTAAGTGTAGACACTGCATTGGTGAATATTGGCAGTTCTGTGTTCAAGGAGGGTATGGCATATGTGGCATTGTCACGAGTTAGAACTTTATCGGGATTGTACTTGATTGAGTGTGATGTCAGAAACATTTGTGCAGATCTAGATTGTGTTAAGGAATACAATAGGTTAAGAAGAGAGTATGCGCCACATTTGCCTCAGTTTCCTTTGTTTGAGAAACGTCTGGTAGGCCGGAAACGAAGAAATGAGAACAATACTGGGGAGGTTGTAGCAAAAAGACAAAAAGTGAATGAACCTAAAATTACAAGCAGAAACAAAGAGGATTCTGTTGAAGATGTTGTTGGTTTTCAGTTTGAAAACAGTTCTGGTGTCAACTGCTATGCTAATGTAGTAATGAATGTTTTGTTTTCTCTAAAAAATGTAAAAGAAGAGATTGTGGTCAATTCTGATCAAAGATTTTGCAGTTTGTTGAATTCTGTGTTAGAGAAATGTAGCACAGATAGAACAAAAATAGAAAGTGTGTCTGAAATTCGAAACCTGTTAGACAGATGTTCAGGGCAAACACAATTCTCTCAAAATATTCAGCAAGATTGTCAGGAGTTTTTAATGTATATGCTTGATGTATTACATGCTGAAGGTGTAGATGTAGATCAGCTGTTTGGGCTTTCTTATCAATGGCAGCATGACTGCGAGAACTGTATGGTATCAAGTACTACTAGTGTAGACTCAGAAAGATTTATATATTTAACTTTGCCAGACAGTAAATCAGTCTCCTTTAATAAGCTAGTAAAAGCTGCTAATCACAGCATGGAGTGTAGCCAATGTAAATCTGAAATGATGTCCACATTATTTATACGAACATATGGCCAGTACGTCATTTTAATGTTCCAACGATGTAGGCCTGATGGAACAAAATTGACAACTTTAATAAAAAATTTTGTAGCTTCGCAGTTGTCAATATCAGGAAGGACTTTTGTAACTACAGCAATTATATATCATGACGGCCCTTCAATATCATCAGGACATTACACAGCTTATTTAAAGTCTAGAAATGGCTGGTCATTCTGCAATGATTCTGTTTTAATTTTCAAAAAAAAATTGCCGTATGACCTTAAAAACTCTTACCTGGTGTTTTTAAAACCAAAATTTTAGGAAAATAATCTCGGGATATGATCTGTGGAATTTCAAGAAGTTCTAATGGCTCCTACACAATTTGGCCTTGAGGATAAGTGTAGTTCAGAGACATAACTTCTAATCAAAGGATTGGACATCATGGAGATGTATGTGCACTTTAAATGAGTTCAGAAAAATTGTTTCTTTTCATAAGCTAATTGAAGCAGCCAATCAAAACATGGAGTAGAGGGAATGTAAGTCTGCAATGCTGTCTACTGTTTTACATTGCTTTGTGATTAAAAGTGATGTAGAGAATTAAATAATTGTAGTACTCATAGAGGTAGTGTAAGTCTGCTTCATATTAAGCAGTATCAGTGTCATAGGAAATGTAGAACATGACTGACCAAGAAGGGGAAGATATTACTATTCCAGGATTGTGAAAATGATCTTCAACATTTTAATTCTGAAAGTTGCGGAAATGCCAAATGATGGGATTGGCTTACAAGAAATCCAAGAGTTATAAATATCTCTGACTAGATTTGGCCTTGTGGAAAATAGTGGTAGAGAGCAAGAAGTCATTTATTGCATGTAACGTGTTTTTAAAAACGATGGAGGTTTTCTTTCAGAAAGTGGCGGGCTGAAAGTAATAACAGCACAAAAGAGTGTAAGCTGTTCATAGGACATCCTTGGACGTCATGGAAAGTAAGTTAACTTTAAGGAGTTCTGAATTTTATTTTCTGATGTTGTATGGGTTTTTTAAACACAATCATTTTGATTGTGTTTTTTTTTCCCCGCTGTTACATGATGAATACCTTCAAGTCACTGTTTTTAGTGAATTTTGATACATTCTGAGAACAGCAAAAATAAACCATTTAACATGTATAATTAATTCTGTACTGTTTGCATTTATGATGTATATGTAGAACTGTGTAGGAGGCATGGAGAAGGTGAGTTTTCTGTAAGTGTTAAATTTATTGTATGCAGTGCTGCACTTCTACGTATTCTTTCATATGCTGGACTACATCTGCACAATGAGATACCTAAGCAAAGGAAACACAAGTGATGTGATTGTGAAATGAGCAAAATAAATTGCACATATTTCAATTACATCACTTGAGTTTCCTATCATTACGAATCACATTGTGCAGATCAAGTTTAGGTCTGTCCAGGGAAACATAGGAGGTTTCTACTTTGTTGAAGAGTGCAGTGGACATGACTCACTTCATTAGTAGACTTTCACAGATATTATCTCCTCTGTACACTTCAACAAGTGTAAATCTCATCTTGAACTCTGAGTAGGCCTCACCTCAAACAAATCTCTGGATAGGAGACATGTTATTGGCATACTGAAGCGACACTTTTCTGAAACAAGAGCAATGCAAAAGATGCACCATGTTTTAAGATAGGCCTCACTTCATCTGCATCAAGATACTGTTAGTTTAAAATGTATATCTTTAGCATTGTGTAGAGGACCTGGAGAAGCAGAAGCTTCTGTCAGTGTCAAAGTTGTTGAAAAACTATTTGTCCTTCAATATTTTCCCTTGTCTTTTGTAATTTTTAAATACATATTTTAATTTTTTTTCAAATGTTGGTTCTCTCTTTCACAGATTGAAAGTATAGAAATAAAATGTGATTAATTTAACGGCAATTACAAGGTAAATAGTTGTACTCTTTTCGTTACATTTCTATCACATTCACCTACTATTAGATCCACTGCTTCACTTCTTTAATCCTCAGTTTCCTGCCTTTGCTACTTTCCTCATTCCTTTCTCTATTACCTATTTACTCAACTCCTTCCACTCTTTTTCTCAGTCCCTCTGTTCTCATAGTTCCTCAGTCTTGTTCACTCACTCCATCTCTATTACTCTTAGTGTCTGTGAATTACTTTCCCAACTTTTTTTTTTTGGGGACCGCTTCCTGGGAAGTTGCCCGGTTCGCAAACCAGCAGCGTTATGGCAGTCCACCATTTTGTGTTTCGTTCGAATCAAGATACAAGATGGAGGGCAAATAATGTTCAGAATAGGTAGAAGGGGGCACGGTAGATGTATCTTGACCCCCTTGGTTTTCTGAGGGTGGCTGAGGAGGACCATAGTTCTTCACTCTTGTTCACTCTCTCTGTTTCTATTAATGTCACTGTTTATGACTGATCAAAAAAATGTTTTTTAAAAAAGAACAGTAACTATAAGGGAAGGAAATAGACAGTTATGTTAAAAGAAAGACAGCTATAGGGAGTAAACTAACGATACTGTTACCTACAATCCACTGCTGTTGATGTTACTGACCATGTCATGAATGATGTAATATGTGAAATCATCAACAGTGGATTGTAGGTAACAGTATCCTTATTTTACTCCCTAGAGCTGTCTTTCTTTTAACATAACTGTGTATTTCCTTCCCTTATAGTTACTGTTCTTTTTTAAAAAATATTTTTTTGGTTAGCTTCCGGTACGCGTACCGGGTAGCGCTCCGGGAGCGAACTAAGAGAAATACAGGTTGGCAGAGTTCCAAATATTCTACCAATTTTTTTATAATGGGGAGTTAGTTCTGAAAAGAACTTTTTTTTTTATGTTTTTGTTGTTTTATATTTTTTTTAGTATTTTTTGAACATTTTTTTACTTTTTTTGTATTTTCTGAACGTTTTAAAAATTTTTTTGGTTTTTTTGGGGGGGGGGGGAAACAAAAACGATCCATTATAAAGGGCTCAACAGGAGCAAAAAAAAAAAAAGAATTAATTTTTTGGTGCGTTTTGTGCAAACATTAATATGATTTTGAATTGCTCGCAAAATCAAAGTGATGCTACTTTCTCTGTAGCAGATGAAAGCGCCACATTCCACGCACACTTGTTTTACGTGCCCAAACAACATTTGGATGTTTGCAATCACCTCCCTCGCCTCTGGTCCCGACACCTCTGGAACCACCGATCTTCTTGCCATTTGGAGGGGATGTTGTTGTTGGTCACGTAGCTGGGCAGCACTATAGTTATTTGGGTGCCACCTACTCATATGCCGATGCATAGTATGATTCCCATAACTATATTTTTTATCGGTGCCCCTTGACAATCTGTCACCGCATATGCGGCAAAACACGTAACGAGCATTCACTTTCTTTTGCCCCTCAGGAATTCTGTAGAATTGCCAGATATAATTCTCCTGTCGATTGTACCTCCTGGGCTCCTCTGGCAAAAACTCATGCTCTTCCTCCTCTTCCTCCTCTTCCTGTTCTTCCTCTTCTTGCAGAATTACTTCTGCAGGTGGTCCTCTCTTTCTTGGATTTGGTGGAGGTGGTGGGCTAGCACCAGCTGAAGCTACTAATGAAGCCATCACAAAGTCTCAATAAAGGGTCTTTCTCTCACCAAGATGAAAGTCAGAGTGATGAAAGAAGGAGGGGTTTTCATCATTTGGGAAAAACAAAAGTTCTAAACCAATGAAAAGTGTCCATTTTAGATCACATGACCTTGTATTACATCATTAGGAAACCAAAAGTGAAATGAACCAATGAAAAGTGTTATTATCGAGTCACATGACCTGCTATGTTTACATTACGCGGTCGGCGCCGCGCCGCGGATCGCTTCCGGTTCGCGTACCGCTGCGCTTCCGGGTACGCGAACGTAGCACGTAATATGACGTATTACGCGAGAACGCGAAACGTCATGCTGACGCGAAGCGTCGCGATGTTGTTTTGTAACGCGAGAGGTGCGCTAAAGGAACGTTTACCAGTTCGCGTACCGGGTCGCGCCTCCGGATTGAAGTAACGGGAAGCTAACCGGTACGCGTACTGGGAGCGAAACAAAAAAAAATTAAAAAAAAATTGTATAAAAAACATGTAAAAAATATTTTTCTTTTTAAAGAATAATACATTGTAAAGGTTTTGATATTAGCTATTAAAAAACCAATGAAATTCACTGAAAAAACCATAGGTTATAGACCATATATAGTTAGGAATTAGCATTTACAAAACCTTAAAAATTCACTGAAAAAACCATAGGTTATAGACCATATATAGTTAGGGATTAGCATTTAAAAAACCTTATTTTACTCACACAAAACCATTGAAATTCCATATATAGTTAGTTGTACTAACTATATATCACGCACCCGCAATCCACTGCTGATGATGTCACATATTACATCATTCATGACATGGTCAGTGACATCACTGATGACATCACTGATGACATCTCAAATGACATCACTGATGACATCACTGATGACAACATCCAGTGACTGTATGCTTCTGTAAAGTTAAAATATGTCTTACATATTGAAGAATGAGTGGATGTATAAGTGTCTGGATGAAGGATTTAGTAGGTGCATGACTGACTGTATAAGTGAGTGATTAAATGTGTCTCACTGAGTGCATGGGTTAGTGACTAAACTGTTTTAAATTGTGCATCATTGTGTCTGTTGTTTTGTAATCTGATGCATGTGTTGATCATTAGCTATATGACTAACTATATGGGTTATTGATTAGTTGCCCAAGTATTTGTATGGGAGACTGAGTGTGTGTGTGGGTGTCTGGGAGGTGTATGACTCTGTGCATAGATGTGTGAGCAGTTGATTCACTAGATGTATGGGTTCAAAAGTGCATGTGGAAACATCTGTATGGGCGGTTGACTGTGTGCATGAGTGTATTGGTGAGTGAATGGATATCTCAGTGCTACATGTCAAAGTAAGTACATATGTAAAACACAGTACATGTGATAGTTGACATATATAAATAACTGTGCATAAGAGCCAGTGAATGTGTGAGTGGCTGTATGGATTATTGTGAACTTGTATCAGGGATTGTATAACAGAGTAAATATGTGTTATTATATGTTCCAATAAGTAAGGTGTGTATAACTATATAGTTGAGGAAATCGAGGTGTGATTGATTCTTTGCAAGACTGACTAGGTGTGTGAGTAACTCCATGGATGAGTGACAGTCTGTGAGTGTCTGTTTACACTGAGTGTATCTAAGGTTATATTAGAGTCTGAAGAGGTTCATTGTATCATCACATGAATGATGTCATCAGTGATGTGATCAGTAATGTCAAATGAGATGTCATCAGTGATGTCATCAGTGATGTCATTTGAGATGTCATCAGTGATGTCATCAGTGATGTCACTGACCATGTCATGAATGATGTAATATGTGACATCATCAGCAGTGGATTGCGGGTGCGTGATATATAGTTAGTACAACTAACTATATATGGAATTTCAATGGTTTTGTGTGAGTAAAATAAGGTTTTTTAAATGCTAATCCCTAACTATATATGGTCTATAACCTATGGTTTTTTCAGTGAATTTTTAAGGTTTTGTAAATGCTAATTCCTAACTATATATGGTCTATAACCTATGGTTTTTTCAGTGAATATATATATATATATATATATATATATATATATATATTCACTGAAAAAACCATAGGTTATAGACCATATATAGTTAGGAATTAGCATTTACAAAACCTTATTTTACTCACACAAAACCATTGAAATTCCATATATAGTTAGCTGCACTAACTATATATCGCGCACCCGCAATCCACTGCTGATCATGTCACATATTACATCATTCATGACATGGTCAGTGACATCACTGATGACACCACTGATGACATTTCAAATGACATCACTGATGACATCACTGATGACATCTCAAATGACATCACTGATGACAACATCCAGTGACTGTGTATTTCTGTAAAGTTAAAATATGTCTTACATATTGAAAAATGAGTGGATGTATAAGTGTCTGGATGAAGGATTTAGTATGTGCATGACTGACTGTATGAGTGAGTGATTAAATGTGTCTCACTGAGTGCATGGGTAAGTGACTAAAGTGTCTTAATTTGTGCATCATTATGTCTGTTGTTCTGTAAACTGCTGCATGTGTTGATCAGTAGCTATATGAGTAACTATATGGGTTATTGATTGGTAGCCCAAGTATTTGTATGGGAGACTGAGTGTATGTGTGGGTGGCTGGGAGGTGTATGGCTCTGTGCATAGATGTGTGAGCAGTTGATTCACTAGATGTATGGGTTCAAAAGTGCATGTGGAAACAGCTGTATGGGCGGTTGACTGTGTGCATGAGTGTATTGGTGAGTGAATGGATATCTCAGTGCTACATGTCAAAGTAAGTACATATATAAAACACAGTACATGTGAGAGTTGACATATATAAATAACTGTGCATAAGAGCTAGTGAATTTGTGAGTGGCTGTATGGATCATTGTGAACTTGTATCAGGGATTGTATAAGAGAGTAAATATGTGTTAGTATATGTTTGAATAAGTAAGGTGTGTATAACTGTATAGTTGATAAAATGGAGGTGTGATTGATTCTTTGCATGACTGAGTAGGTGTGTGAGTAACTCCATGGATGAGTGACAGTCTGTGAGTGTCTGTTTACACTGAGTTTATCTAAGGTTATATTAGAGTCTGAAGAGGTTCATCGTATTATCACATGAATGATATCATCAGTGATGTGATCAGTAATGTCAATTGAGATGTCATCAGTGATGTCATCAGTGATGTCATTTGAGATGTCATCAGTGATGTCATCAGTGATGTCATTTGAGATGTCATCAGTGATGTCATCAGTGATGTCACTGACCATGTCATGAATGATGTAGTATGTGACATGATCAGCAGTGGATTGCGGGTGCGCGATATATAGTTAGTGCAACTAACTATATATGGAATTTCAATGGTTTTGTGTGAGTAAAATAAGGTTTTGTAAATGCTAATTCCTAACTATATATGGTCTATAACCTATGGTTTTTTCAGTGAATTTCAATGGTTTTGTAAATGCTAATTCCTAACTATATATGGTCTATAACCTATGGTTTTTTCAGTGAATTTCAATGGTTTTGTAAATGCTAATTCCTAACTATATATGGTCTATAACCTATGGTTTTTTCAGTGAATTTTCAAGGTTTTGTAAATGCTAATTCCTAACTATATATGGTCTATAACCTATGGTTTTTTCAGTGAATTTCATAGGTTTTTTTAATAGCAAATATCTATATGTATGAAAGTAATAATTTTTATAAGAAATTTAAAAATGTGTAAATATTTTTTTTTTTAATTATGTGCCCCGGTACTCGCCCCGGGGCGCTCCCGGGGCAAGTACTGGTGAACGTACCGGGGAGCGTTCCGTGAGGGCTGCTCCCGCGAACGAAAACAACATGATGACGTTTCGCGTAGTCGCGTGATGCGCCGCGTAAACGTGACGCATCGCGTAACCGCGTGATGCGTTTCTTCAGCGCGCTCCGTAAACGTACCCGGAAGCGCTCCGTGGCGCGACCCGGAGCGCGAAACGTAAGCGCGCCGGGGCGCGTAGCGTAAGCGCGTTGGGACATGTGACCTGAAAATAACACTTTTCATTGGTTCTCAACTTTTTTTTCCTACAAATGATGAAAGCCCCCTCCTCTTTTCCTCATTCTTACTTTTTTCTTTGAGAAAGCAAGAACTATCTGTGAGACATGGCTTCAGTAGTAGCTGCAGCTAGTGCACCCCCACCACCACCACCACCACCCAGAAAGGAAGGTCCACCACCACAGATCCTTCCAGGAGTTGAAGAAGAGGAGGAAGAAGATGATGAGGACCAACAAACCATAACATACTTGCCTGAAGAACCAAGACAAAGCCATGTCAAAGTTCATTATATATGGCAGTATTTTTCCATTCCTGCTGGGCAAAAAAAAGTGAATGCCCCGAAGGTGACATGCTTAATTTGCAAAGAGGTCATGTCCAGGGGCAACCCAAATAAAAAATATTCATTTGGGAACTACACAATGATCCGCCACATGCAGAGGTGGCACCCTAACAATCTGGCACAAGCTGAGGTACGGGATCTGGCTCAGAAAAAAAGAGACCATCAGGCCAGCACCTCATCAGGTGAATCTTCATTTGCAGCACCAGAAGGGTGCGAAACAGTACCAAATATACAAGAAAAATTTGCATTTTTTGCGGAAAGACCCTCTGCTACGGGGAACTAAGCATTCACCTTATTAATGCTTCCATCGACAACCACAACTGCAGCAAGAGAAGAAAGCAGTAGTTTGTTTTTTTTCCTCTCAAACCACTGTTAATTCCTAGTTTTTTGTTTCTTGTTTTTTGTTGAGCCCTTTATAATGGCTGTTTTTCGTTGTTTCCCCCCAAAAAACCCCAAAAAAACATAAAATTGTTCAAAAAATACAAAAAAACAAAAAATGTTCAGAAAAATAAAAAAATATATAAAACAACAAAAACATAAAAAAAGTTCTTTTCAGAACTACCTCCCATTTTAAAAAAATTACTAAAATTTTAAGCACTCTTGACTTCATTTTTCTCATTGGTGCGCTTCCCGGTGCGCGCACCGGAGAGCGCCCCGTTAGAGCAATAAAAAATAAAAAAAAAAAAAACAAGAGAAGGAGAGCAAAATAAGAAGAAAAATAGTAAAGGATGTGGAATGGAACCGGACTAAAAGAACAATCCTGAGGGAAAGTGTTAAGAAAACAGTGAGCAAAAGTAAATAGGAATAAAACAAGATGTATGATAGTGACTAAGGTTAAAACATGTGGAATAACAGAGAGAAAAAACAGAAAGCAGAAAAGAAGAAGTGACAGAAAAGGAATGATTGAAACAGGAAAGAAATGTAAACAACATAGGGGCATATTATCAACACAGACGATAAAATTTTCACTGCTTTTATCGGCAGAAAACTGCCGCTAAAGCCGCTTTTGCGGCAGAAAACTGCTGCTAAAGCCGCTTTTGCAGCAGTTTTCTGCCAATAAAAGCAGCGATAATTTTATTGCCTGTGTTGATAATATGCCCCTTAGTGTGCTTGAACTACAGGGAGAAAGCATAATGAACAAGTAGTGAAAGAGTGATCAGTCAGAGACAGTGAGAGTAATAGAACAGGAGTGAGGAACTATGAGAACAGAGGGACTGAGAAAAGGAGTAGAAGGAGTAGAGTAAGTAAGTAATACAGAAAGGAATGAGGGAAATAGCAAAGGCAGGAAACTGAGGGTTAAAGAAATGAAGCAGTGGAACTAATTGAAGTTAACTGTGATAGAAATGTAACGAAAAGAGTACAAAACATTTACCTTATAATTGTCGTTAACTTAGTCACTTGTTATTTTTATACTTTCAATCTGTGAAAGAAAGAACAAAAATTTGAAAAATATTAAAACATGTATTTAAAAATTAGAAAAGACAAGGGAAAAGATTGAAGGACAAACAGTTTTTCAACAACTTTGACACTTACAGAAGCCTTTGCTTATCCATGCCCCCTACACAGTCCTAAATATATACATTTTAAACTAACAGTATCTTGTTGCAGATGAAGTGAGGCCTATCTTGCAACATGGTGCATCTTTTACATCACTGCTGCATCACATAAGTGACGCAACAGCGGCACAAAAGAGGCGCACGGCCATCATAAATCTGCCCCTAACATTTTAAATGATTGATTCAGGATGCCGATAAGGTGTGGCCTATCCAGGGGTTTGTTCGAGGTGAGGCCTACTCGGGGTTACAGATGAAATTTAGGCTTGTTGAAGAGTACAGAGGAGATAATACATGTGCAGGCCTGCCAATGAAGTGAGTCATGTCCACTGCACTCTTGAACAAAGGCCAGACCTCTTCTGTGTCCCTGGACAGGCCTAAACCTCATCTGCACAATGTGATTCATAATGTTAGGAAACACAGGTGATGTAATTGAAAAATGTGGAATTCTTTTCCTCATTTCACCATCACATCACCTGTGTTTCCTTTGCTTAGGTATCTCATTGTGTAGATGGAGTCTAGCATATCAAAGACTACGCAGAAGGTGAGCACTGTATGGAACAATTTTGACATTTGCAGAAGATTCAGCTTCTCCATGCCCCCTACACAGTCCTAAATGTTTACAGTTTAAACTGACGGTATCTTGTTGGAGATGAAGTGAGGCCTATCTTGCAACATGGTGCATCTTTTGCATCACTGCTGCATCACAAAAGTGACGCAACAGCGGCACAAAAGAGGCGCACGGCCATCATAAATCTGCCCCTAACATTTTAAATGATTGATTCAGGATGACGATAAGGTGTGGACTATCCAGAGGTTTGTTTGAGGTGAGGCCTACTCAGAGTTGCAGATGAAATTTAGGCTTGTTGAAGAGTACACAGGAGATAATACATGTGCTGGCCTACCAATGAAGTGAGTCATGTCCACTGCACTCTTGAACAAAGGCCAGACCTCTTCTGTGTCCCTGGACAAGCCTAAACCTCATCTGCACAATGTGATTCGTAATGTTAGAAAACACAGGTAATGTAATTTAAAAACGTGCAATTTTTTTCGCTCATTCCACAATCACAAAATCTGTATTCCATCAGCTTAGGTATCTCATTGTGCAGATGTAGTCTAGCATATCCAAGAGTACGGAGAAGGTGAGGACTGTATGCAACAGAGTAATGTACATTACTCACCTCTCTTGACACTTACAGAAGCCTCAGTTTCTCCATGCCTCCTGCACAGTTCTCAATGTATATCATAAATACAAAAAGTACAGAATTAATTATACATGTTAAATGGTTTATTTTTGCTGTTCTCAGAATGTATCAAATTTCACTAAAAACAGTGACTTGAAGGTATTCATCATATAACAGCGGGGGAAAAAAACACAATCAAAATGATTGTGTTTAAAAAACCCATATAACATAACCAATCAGAAATCAGAACTCCTTAAAAGGAACTTACTTTCCATGACGTCAAAGGATGTCCTATGAACAGCTTATACTCTGTTGTGCTGCTATTATTTTCAGCCCGCCACTTTCTGAAAGAAAAGCTCCATCGTTTTGACAAATATGTTACATACATTAAATGAGTTCTCGCTCTCTACCGCACATTTCCTCAAGGCCAAATCGTGTAAGAGCCATTTATAACTCTTGGAATTCTTCTAAGCAAATCCCGCCATTTTCTTTTTCCGCAATTTTTAGAAAGAAAACGTTCAAGATCACTTTCACAATCCTGTACTAGTAATATCTCATCCTTCTTGCTCACTCATGTTCCACATTTCCACATTTAACTTTTTACTCTGTACTACACTTATCCTCAAGGCCAAATAGTGTAGGAGCCATTAGAACCTCTTGAAATTCCTCAGAGCAGATCCCGAGTTTCTTTCCCTAAAATTTTGGTTTTAAAAACACCAGGTAAGAATTTTTAAGGTCAAAAGGCAATTTTTTTTTAAAATTTAAAACAGAATCATTGCAGAATGACCAGCCGTTTCTAGACTTCAAATAAGCTGTGTAATGTCCTGATGTTGTTGAAGGACCGTCATGATATATAATTGCTGCAGTTACCAAAGTCCTTCCTGATATTGACAACTGCGAAGCCACAAAATTTTTAATTAAAGTTGTCAATTTTGTTCCATCAGGCCTACATCGTTGGAACATTAAAATGACATACTGGCCATATGTTCGTATAAATAATGTGGACAACATTTCAGACTTACATTGGCTACACTCCATGTTGTGATCAGCTGCTTTTACTAGCTTATTAAAGGACACTGATTTACTGTCTGGCAAAGTTAAATATATAAATTTTTCTGAGTCTACATAGTAGTACTTGATACCCTACAGTTCTCGCAGTCATGTTGCCATTGAAAAGAAAGGCCAAACAGGTGATCTACATCTACACCTTCATCTTGCAATAAATCAAGCATATACATTAAAAACTCCTGACAATCTTGCTGAATATTTTGAGAGAATTGTGTTTGACCTGAACATTTGTCTAACAGATTTCGAATTTCAGACACACTTTCTATTTTTGTTCTATCAGTGCTACATTTCTCTAACACAGAATTCAACAAACTGCAAAATCGTTGATCCGAATTGACCACAATCTCTTCTTTTAAATTTTCTAGAGAAAACAAAACATTAACCACTACATTAGCATAGCAGTTGACACCAGAACTGTTTTCAAATTGAAAAACAACAACATCTTCGACAAAATACTTTTTCTTTCTGCTTATAATTTCTGGTTCATCGACTTTTTGTCTTTTTGCTACAACCTCTCTACTATTGGTCACATTTCTTCATTTCCGGCCTACCACACGTTTCTCAAACAAAGGATATTGAGGCAAATGTGGCGCATACTCTCTTCTTAACCTATTGTATTCCTTAACACAATCTAGATCCGCACAAATGTTTGTGACATCACACTCAATCAAGTACAATCCCGATAAAGTTCTGACTCGTGACAATGCCACATATGCCATACCCTCCTTGAACACAGAACTGCCAATATCCACCAATGCACTGTCTACACTTAAACCTTGCGATTTATGGATTGTCACTGCATATGCCAAGCAAACAGGAAACTGCTTACGGCGAACATATAAGTCTTTTACAAGCAAAAACCTAGCAGAGCAACGACCAATTAGCTGTACTTCCTCAATGCCATCAAATTTAATTTTTAAAAATTCAATTCCATCTCTATTTCTGCATTTCTCAAAATCAACAACATTACCCATTGATCCATTTACCAGACCTCTTTCAACATGTAAATTCCTTCTTAAAATTATACGGCAATTTAAGCACACATTCAGAGTCTTTTCAAAACCAGCAGTTTTAGATATAGTCTTCTCTAATGAATCCAATTTTGATTTCAAATTCTCAGACAAAATAATTGTTGCTCCCATATGCTCTACTCTGTCTATAGCTTCCAGCTTCACAATCTCTTGGTTTTCTAAATGCAACATTTTGTTGTTGAAGATGGCACATTCTGCAAGAGTTGGCATCAAACATAATCCAGATTTCTTCTCAGTAATTTTCTGAAAAATATTCTCAGGCACAACGTCTTCTTCTGGATACAAATTTGACAGTAATCGTGCATGTAAAGCTTCTTTCCCATGCTCGGTCACTTTTCCGATTCTAACATCTTGTAGAATATTCTTATAATCTTCATCCTTAGCTTGACGCATATTTTCACGCAGTTCAGCATAATTGAAGTTTAACCATATATTGACGTTGCCAATACTCCCTAGGCACTTCCTGGTATCTTCATGCGTGAGCATTTTGACCACAGGTTTCCTTTCACTGGTGTCAGCTGCAGAAGATCACCGAAAACAATGATGTGTTTGCCACCAAATAACACATCATACTCTGTTTTGAGAACTTCTTGCATTCTCAAATGCACAAAGGCAAGCATGACATTGGAAACCATGCTTACTTCGTCAATGATAAGAAGTTTCATTTTCCTCAAGACTCTTGAAACTTCACAACAAGCATCTCCAGATAACTTGTGGTATTGTAATTTGTTATCATGCTCCACTGGCAGCATCAGTAGACGATGCAAAGTAATACCTTTAATGTTATGTGCTGCCAGTCCAGTTGGAGCGGTGACAACACAAGACAGCGATGACTCAGTCCTTTTCTGCAAATAACATGAAATTGCTTTATTGAGGAAACTTTTTCCAGTTCCCGCTTCTCCACTCACGTACAGTCGGACAGGCTTCAACGACGTACATGAGCACTCTTTCTACTCATGACTTAATCCATAATCTATTTGGTTGGTAACTTCGTCATATATTTTCCTCTGCTCAACGTTGAGTTGTCTTTCCAAGTCTTCTAAGTTAACCGCATCCTCCTGAGCATGTGCCATGGCTCTTTCCACTTCAACCATTGGCAGTGGCAGCTTCATTTTCGATAACTGGTCCTCCTAGTGGATCCTGACTCAATGAAACAGAACTCTGACTGTCCTGAGAACTGTCTCTAGCAATCTCGGCTGCAATCGTTGCTTCCTGCTCGAGTTCCGCAGTCAAAATTTCTAGATATTTGGGAAAAACAGGACATTCTATGGTCTCCTTGGCGGCATTGAAAGAGTCTTCGTAACAGAGGAAATCTCCAAGCAGTTCCTCTTCTGCACGCCAAGGCTTGAAAAGTTGCAAAAGTGCTAAATAGAAAAACTCTTTTCTTTCAGGAGATTCGCCACTCAATTTTCGATGGTTTACCAAGTGGCATTTTCTTTGCTTGACCAGACATCCCTCACTTCCAATCACAGCATACACTCCTTTATCAATATCTTCTTTGATGTTCCTCTTGAATATGTAATTTTGTAGAACCTCATACAGACAAACATTCTCGAGGTGACTGCTTCTATTTGGATAATATGTATCCAACATGTTGGTCTTCAAAATATCTGTACTGTTTGGCTCCTTTTCCGCCAAATACTCAATTTCTCGTACAGGTTTCAGAACTCGATTACGCGTTGCAGCAAGACCAAGACTCGCCAAAATGATACTCCTGGATTTGGCATAGAGACTTGCTGAAGACAACCGGTCAGAACATTCGTAAGCTCCGATTTCTCGATGCGACAACATCTTCAGACTGAAACTGTACAACTTCTTACTGAGGCTCTTTTCATGGGAAATGTCCTCCCACATATCCTTCAATTCTGTCTTTTCTTTTTTGGTGATGTAAGATGTCACATACCGAGCCACAGCCATACAGTTATCAGCCACAAACTGTATATCCATGTTAGCATTCCACATGGACAAAATCACTGGGTTGTAGTCGTTGATGTACTTGGACTCTTCGTTCCTTTTCAAATTGTATGTATTTTTGGGTGATTTCTTCATCACATTATGTCGCAGCGAAGACATCAAACTGTTCGCTCTTCCTTTAGAAATCACCGGTCGTGGAAAGGCGAAACGACATTTTGTGTAGAACTTGTCCTTGTTTCTGAATTTACGACGACAGTACTTTCCACAACGATGGCTTTGGAAGCGTAAAACTTGTTCTCTTAGGCTTTTGTCTTCCTTTGCCTTTAGAACAGCACATGTAGAATACTGTTCTATGAAACTCATCACAAAGTCATCTGGATCTGTTCCAAAATTGGGTGCATCTTTGATCCACAGCAGCATATGTATATGAGGAGCACCTCTTGCTTGGTACTCCTTTCTCCAGAAGAAATCCAACACCTCTCCAAGAGGTGGATTTTTCTTGTTCATGATGAAAGACATCATAGCTTCAAATCTATGATTGAAGTACCTGCATACATTCACTGGATCCAAGGAGCACAGTTCTCCAGGTGTCTTGAATTCGATATTTTCAATGTTTCCATATGCCTCTCGTAGAAATTCAAGTAAGTCTTCCCAGCCATACTCGGCACAGCTGAGAGTGAGGAACCATGTGGGAGTTCCTAAGTTCCTCAGCATACATTTTAAACCACCATGATGACGGTACCAGTACTCATTAGTACCACGCTGACACGCCATGAGATTAATCAAGTGAGAATCCAAAAATACTGTCTTGCACATTGACTTTATCCATAAAGTCACTTGCCGAGATATTTTGCATGTGTACACCACTTTTCAAGATGTGGTTCACTGCATATGACAGTCCAGACAGATCGCTTTCAAACAGTAGATGAAACAAATAGGGAATGCATTGACGAAACCTAGGATCTTCTGCATACAATCGTAAAGTCCAGTATTCAGAAGCAGGAATTTGATCAGGTCGCTCATCATATCTTCCTCCTTGACCCCATGACTTCCTTGGAATGCAAAGGATGAACACTATAATGTTCATATATTTCTTCATTTTTATAGGCTTCTACTTTCTCAATTTGACCAGCACACAAATCGCTATCCTCTTCTTCACTTACTTCCTCTTCTGCAACAAATACATTCTTGCAGTACTTATTGTTTTTCTTCAAATACAATGTTGCCTTTTTGACTTCCCTAACATCCACTAAATCTTGCCAGATTTTCTTACTCTTTGTCGGAACCCCATTAACTAAGATAACCAGAGGTTCCTCTTCCACTTTCTCTACTCCAATTGTATTAATGTTTTTCTTCAAATCTAGAGGCAAATAAACAACTCTTCCCTTTGATCCTCTCTGTAAATCTGATGGAGGCAATTTCCCTGTCTGTGGCTCCATTCGTACAATAGCCTGAAAGGGATGGATACTTTGAATCAAAATAGATTCATAAGTATTTAAATCCTTCAATTCAGAAGGAATCTCAACCAATTCCAGATTATTATGAACCGCTCTAGCAGGCATCCGGTTTTGATTTAATTTGTTACAACAATAAGTACACACACGTTGATCCAATCCCAAATCAAAACAATTTTCTACCATCAAGTATGTTGCAAAATCCTTCCATTCACTAATATTTTCACTTTCGCTTTTCGCATATAAATCCACTAACTTAGTCTGATTCTTATAATAAGTGCGTCGACGACACACACAAGTAAAATTAGGCCTCTCACTTGATTTCACCTGAAACGTGGCAATTTCTTTCTGAAAATTATCTGTACTGGAAACCTGTACACTATCTTCCACATTACCTTCTTCTTCTGGGTCAATTTCAACATTCTCCTCTTTACTTGCAAAGTAACAAAACTCAATTTCTTCACAAATATTCTTCACATCTACTTCAGAACCATGCAAAAGAACAGTGCATAATTGCTGCTCTCCCCCAGGGCATACTCCCTATTCTGAACACTTCCCTATCACGAGGAATAGTACCCGATTCCTTCAAAAATGCCACCCTGGTCCCTCTTATCAAGAAACCAGGTGCCGATCCCTCCAACCTCTCTAACTACCGCCCCATTTCCCTTCTCCCATATGGTGCCAAGCTACTGGAAACTCACGTAACCAGTTTCTTATCCAATTTCATCGAATCATCTGATTATTTGGAACCCAACCAAGCGGGATTCCGCCAGGCACACTCCACCGAGGCGGTGATCCTCGCCGTGCAGAACACCCTAAGGACCAATGACGATAGTGGAATCCATCAGGCCCTCGTGCTGCTTGATCTATCGGCCGCGTTCGACACGGTGGACCACACCATACTATTACACCGTGTCGAACAAGCCGGCCTCAGCGGCGCGGCTCTCTCTTGGATAAAGTCATTCCTGACGAACACATCCCAGGCTGTAAAACTGGAGAATTTCACAGCCCCCACACTCCCTACCACTTGCGGTGTCCCACAGGGCTCCTCACTGTCCCCCCTCCTTTTTAATCTTTATCTCAAACCTCTACTGCACTCCCTGAAAGATAGAAAGGTCATCATATTCAATTACGCAGACGATCTGCAGCTGGTATTTCCCCTCAACTCCTCGGACGCTGTCGAGGAATTTCACAAGACCATGCTGCACATCCAGAGCTGGATGGATCGGAACCACCTTAAATTGAACCCAGGAAAAACTGAGTTAGTACTTCCTGGCAACAGTGCACTCAGTTGGGGGCCCCATTTTTGGCCACCCTCGCTGGGTACACCTCCATCCCCCTCCCAGTCAGCCAAGAGCCTTGGGGTCACTCTTAGCGCCGATCTATCACTGAAGACCCAGGTCGGAACTGTGATCTCCTCCTGCTTCTTTCAGTTAAGAAAGATTAAAAAAATCGCTCATCTGCTGACCCATTCTGCTCTCATCCAGGTGGTGCTCGCATTGGTTCTCTCGCGGTTGGATTTTTCCAACTCTACCTACTTGGGCCTTCCTCTCACCATCGCTAAACGCCTGCAGATTGCTCAAAATCAAGCAGCCAGATTAATATTCAAGAGCAATCGCAGGAAGTCAGCTAAACCTCTGTTGGCCTCCCTCCATTGGCTCCCCATCACCCATCGGATCACTTTTAAGACAGGCTGCATAATCTTCAAGGCTCTTCACGGAAAGAGCCCCAGGTTCATCAACCAACTCATTAACAAATATGAACCTACTTGCGAGCTTCGCTCTACCCATCTGTCCCTCCTCACGGTGCCGACTTTTAAAAAGAAACGACTCGGCGGATCCAGCTTCGCATATCTCGCCCCTAAGACCTGGAACTCTTTGCCCTTGTCCATCCGGGGCTGCACCAAGTTGACAGAGTTCAGACGAGCCTTGAAGACCTGGCTATTCAAACAAGCGTACGGTTAGAGCAATATACCATCTGCCCCTTCACTTACCATCTACCATCTGCTTTCATCAGCGCCATGAAACCCCAGGGTGACCGTGCGCTTAACAAGTTCCGTATAGAATAGAATAGAATTGTTTAAGCATAATTGCTGGACTCTTAGCATAATACAACATTCTAACTAATTTCCTCACTTTATTATGATGCACTGCTAGCATCCTGAAATGATGAAAAACACTCTGGCATACTCTCCTGGAAAGACAAGCCAGTGAATGACCATGCAAACCTGTCACTTCTCTCACTCTGCAAGGATCTAATTCTTGCAACAACTTCATTTTCTGTTTTAAAGTTTTCTTATTAAATGTCCGTACAAAATCACAAAGCAAATTGATGGAATCCTGTCGCACACTGCAAATACTACTACACTTCCAGATATACACTGGTCCCTTAGGACGTCTTCCTAAAACCTCATTACCTAACACCTCTTCTGCCTCTGTTGCCACAAGTTTTTCTTTTTCAACTGGACAACCATCTTTCACCTCATAAGCTCGACCACTGGTGTCAACTGCATGCACCAAATCATTATCCTGGAAATAACTCTCCTCATTAAAAAATGCCTCACAACTTGAACTATGCATCCATTCTCCTGAAAAAACTTCACAAAAATTACTATGATTAACTGTTCTCTTCCATCTACTATTTCTTTTGAAATCATAAATTGCCTTGTTTAGCTTCCTAATTCTATTGATTATCAAAATAAATAACTTTCGCTTAATTTCAGATGCCTGATCAATAATTTTCTCAACTTTTTTTTCCTCTTATAAAAAACCACTTTCTGTTGACCTTTCTTAATATTTTTTAACAAATTGCCAATTATCCTGTTGCGGAACATTCGTCTACGAATGTCCCTAAACTGATTTTTCCTTCTACTACCATGCACAGAGTTATCACCTGCTCTAGCAGTAACATTTTTGATTGGCCTTTCCTTTCCGTTTAAATTGGTTCTCTTTTTCTGGACTAAAACATTTTCTGTAGTACTACTTTTTTTTCTACAAATGTTTCTTAGGAATGATTTCGTTGTCTTACCCGGAGCTTTCTTGGTGACTTGATGAGTTTTTATTGTAGAGGACTGCTGCAAGCATTTAGTAAGCTGCTGTCTTTGACGTCTTGTAGCCTTTCGGTTTCGTTGTTTAGATGGCATTATGTAGTTTTGAAATTATCTGCAGTTGAATCTGTGGTAAAATATAATTAAAAATGTTATTAACCACTATTGGTAACTAGACATAATATCGACTCCACAATATCGAATGGACAAAATATCGAGTTAAAAATATCGACAATAATAAAATATCGACAACAAAAATATCGTTGGGAAAAATATTGATTAAAATAATGATAAAAAAATATCAAGTAGAAAAATATCGACTCAAAAAAATCGACAAGACAAAATATCGATAAATAGTCAAAGTAAAAAATATCGATAATATGTAGAAAAAAGGTTAAAAAAAAATAAAATTTATTAATAGTAATATAAATCGTAGTTAATGTTTAGGAGCGGGATGTTGGGTTAATAGGGGATAAGGGTGGGTAGTAATTTAAAATAAATAATTAATTAATATATGTTTGTAAATATTTTTAATTATTAATTAATTGGTAAATAATTAATATTAATTAGTTCATTAATTAATATAATTTTGTACATATTTTTTATTAGTAATTAATTGGTAATTAATTAATATTAATCAGTTAATTACATTAATTAGAGTAATTTTTTTATATAATATTTTGTTATTGTTAATTAATTAATTGGGAAAAAATAATATTAATTATTACATTAAATTAATTACAGCTAATGTGCTAATATATTAACTTCTTTGTTATTGTTATAAATTGTAGTTAATGTTTAGTAGCGGGATGTTGGGTTAATAGGGGATAAGGGTGGGCAGTAATTTAAAAGAAATAATTAATTAATATATGTTTGTAAATATTTTTAATTATTAATTAATTGGTAAATAATTAATATTAAATAGTTAATTAATTAATATAATTTTGTACATATTTTTTATTAGTAATTAATTGGTAATTAATTAATATTAATTAGTTAATTACATTAATTAGAGTAATTTTTTTATATATAATATTTTGTTATTGTTAATTAATTGGGAAAAAATATTATTAATTATTACATTAAATTAATTAAAGCTAATGTGCTAATATAGTAAATTCTTTGTTATTGTTAATTAATAATTAATTGGTAATTAAATATTATTAATTAATTTTGGGTAAAGGAGTATTTTTAGGGTTCAGGGTCAGTTTTCAGTTTTTGGGTAAAGGGGTACTTTTAGGGTTCAGGGTCAGTTTTCAGTTTTTGGGTAAAGGGGTATTTTTAGGGTTCAGGGTCAGTTTTCAGTTTTTGAGTAAAGGGGTATTTTTAGGGTTCAGGGTCAGTTTTCAGTTTCTAGGGTAAAGGGGTATTTTTAGGGTTCAGGGTCAGTTTTCAGTTTTTGGGTAAAGGGGTATTTTTAGGGTTCAGGGTCAGTTTTCAGTTTTTGGGTAAAGGGGTATTTTTAGGGTTCAGGGTCAGTTTTGGGTTTTTGGGTAAAGGGGTATTTTTAGGGTTCAGGGTCAGTTTTCAGTTTTTGGGTAAAGGGGTATTTTTAGGGTTCAGGGTCAGTTTTGGGTTTTTGGGTAAAGGGGTATTTTTAGGGTTCAGGGTCAGTTTTGGGTTTTTGGGTAAAGGGGTATTTTTAGGGTTCAGGGTCAGTTTTGGGTTTTTGGGTAAAGGGGTATTTTTAGGGTTCAGGGTCAGTTTGGGGTTTTTGGGGTACAGGGGTATTTTTCGGGTTCAGGGTCAGTTTTGGGCTTTTGGAGTACAGGGGTATTTTTCGGGTTCAGGGTTAGTTTTGGGTTTTTGGGGTACAGGGGTATTTTTAGGGTTCAGGGGCAGTTTTGGGTTTTTGGGGTACAGGGGTACAGGGTAAAAATAACATAAAATTAAATTTAAATTAAATTAATTAAATTAAATTTAAAATAAATAAATTAAATTAAATTAAATTAACTTAAATTAAATTAAATTAAATTATATTAATTCCAATTAACTCGATATTTTATTTGAAACGATATTTTTGTACTCTATATTTTAGTAGTCGATATTTTTGTAGTGTTAGGGGTAATTTCATGAAAAACGATATATTTGTAGTCGATATTTATTAAGGCGATATTTATGTACTCGATATTCTAAAGAGTCGATATTTTTGACTCGATATTTTTGTAGTTGGTGTAATAAGTATACAAAGTCGATATTTTTGTCGTCGATAATTTTTCAACGATATTTTAGCAAGTCGATAATGTGACCGTCGATAATATTTCAGTGATCCACCACTATTACCAAACAGTAAATCAATAACAGTCGTCAAAAATTTAACACACTACTTGTCATTTTTACATACAATAATTTTTAGTGCATTGGCAAATTTAGTAGTCACAAATAGTAGCAAAGAAATGGAATGCTTCTACATTTGACCTGTGCTGTTTTATATGTGAATCTGAACTAATTTTATGAGCATATTTGACTATTTTATTAAAGACACTACACACAAGCTGTTTTTGAAGTTGTGTTTAATTTTAAATGAAATGGTTTACATGTTTACTTTTCATTTCCAGTAACTTTTAAAAATAAATGTTTATAGTTCCATAGGCTCAAGCAGGTCAGCTTCCCACCCTATGTCATACAATTCTGACAAATCGGCATCCTCATCATGTTCTTCATCATCCTCAGGATTTAAATCATCCAAGGGATCTACTTCCACTGATGTTTCAAACACAATTTCAATGATAATATCGAGATCAACAGATTGATCATTATCACTCATGCTTGATGTTGTCGTTATCTTTAAAGAAAGAGAACAACAATGAGATGTTGCAGAGTAAGAGACAAAACTCAGAGACTATAATTGTAAAATTGTTTAACAAGAGTAACATTTTGCAGATATTATTTAACCATGTACAGCGATGCTGTTTCAAACAGGCGTAAGGATTTGATTCAGCAATGCCATGAATGTGACTCAGTGAAATCTTCTTAATTTTACTGTGTTAGTTTTACAGGGCTTTCATGCAAATGACTGGCCACCCTACAACAAAACGCTCACATGACGCAGGTTTCAAGAGGCACAGGACTTTACAGCATTACACATTTGCCTAGATGCATCAAGTTGTAAATATGTCGCAACATAGCAAATCTTTTGCACCGCCGCTGCGTCACAAAAGTGACGCACAGCGGCGCAAAAAAGGCACACGGCTATCATAAATCTGTCCCTAACATTTTAAATGATTGATTCAGGATGACGATAAGGTGTGGCCTATCCAGAGGCTTGTTTGAGGTGAGGCCTACTCAGGGTTGCAGATGAAATTTAGGCTTGTTGAAGAGTACAGAGGAGATAATACATGTGCAGGCCTACCAATGAAGTGAGTCATGTCCACTTCACTCTTGAACAAAGGCCAGACCTCTTCTGTGTCCGTGGACAGGCCTAAACCTCATCTGCACAATGTGATTCGTAAAGTTAGGAAACACAGGTGATGTAATTGAAAAATGTGGAATTTCTTTTCCTCATTTCACAATCACATCACCTGTGTTTCCTTTGCTTAGGTATCTCATTGTGCAGATGGAGTATAGCATATCAAAGAGTACATAGAAGTTGAGCACTGTATACAACAATTTTGACATTTACAGAAGATTTAGCTTCTCCATGCCCCCTACACAGTCCTAAATGTTTACAGTTTAAACGGACGGTATCTTGTTGGAGATGAAGTGAGGCCTGTCTTGCAACATGGTGCATCTTTTGCATCACTGCTGCATCAGTCTCATGTGTCACAGGACTTTACAGCATGACACATCTGCCTACATGCATCAAGTTGTAAATATGTCGCAACATAGCAAATCTTTTGCACCGCCGCTGCGTAACAAAAGTGACGCACAGCGGTGCAAAAGAGGCACACGGCTATCATAAATCTGTCCCTAACATTTTAAATGATTGATTCAGGATGACGATAAGGTGTGGCCTATCCAGAGGTTTGTTTGAGGTGAGGCCTACTCAGGGTTGCAGATGAAATTTAGGCTTGTTGAAGAGTACAGAGGAGATAATACATGTGCAGGCCTACCAATGAAGTGAGTCATGTCCACTTCACTCTTGAACAAAGGCCAGACCTCTTCTGTGTCCGTGGACACTCCTAAACCTCATCTGCACAATGTGATTCGTAAAGTTAGGAAACACAGGTGATGTAATTAAAAAAATGTGGAATTTCTTTTCCTCATTTCACAATCACATCACCTGTGTTTCCTTTGCTTAGGTATCTCATTGTGCAGATGGAGTCTAGCATATCAAAGAGTACACAGAAGTTGAGCACTGTATACAACAATTTTGACATTTACAGAAGATTTAGCTTCTCCATGCCCCCTACACAGTCCTAAATGTTTACAGTTTAAACGGAGGGTATCTTGTTGGAGATGAAGTGAGGCCTGTCTTGCAACATGGTGCATCTTTTGCATCACTGCTGCATCGGTTTCATGTGGCACAGGACTTTACAGCATGACACATCTGCCTAGATGCATCAAGTTGTAAATATGTCGCAACATAGCAAATCTTTTGCACCGCCGCTGCGTCACAAAAGTGACGCACAGCGGCGCAAAAGAGGCGCACGGCCATCATAAATCTGCCCCTAACATTTTAAATGATTGATTCAGGATGACGATAAGGTGAGGCCTATCCAGAGATTTGTTTGAGGGGAGACCTATTCAGGGTTGCAGATGAAATTTAGGCTTATTGAAGAGTACAGAGGAGATAATACATGCAGGCCTACCAATGAAGTGAGTCATGTCCACTTCACTCTTGAACAAAGGCCAGACCTCTTCTGTGTCCCTGGACAGGCCTAAACCTCATCTGCACAATGTGATTCGTAATGTTAGAAAACACAGGTGATGTAATTGAAAAATGTGGAATTTCTTTTGCTCATTTCACAATCACATCACCTGTGTTTCCTTTGCTTAGATATCTCATTGTGCAGATGGAGTCTAGCATATCAAAGACTACGCAGAAGGTGAGCACTGTATGGAACATGGCTATGTAACTCAAAGAATCAAAATCTAAATTTGCCAAGCAGACATGGGGGCGTATTTACAAGGACCTTGCACCACGGGGAAATGTCTTAAATTAAAATGGGAAAAATAACATCAAAGGGACTCAAAGGCCTTGTAAATATGCCCCAAGCAACCTATGAAACTCTAGCAGTACATATCAAGAAACCTAATTGATTTCAAAAAACGTTTTTAAACACATCATGTAAGCCAATTATATACCTACATTCATGGGGAAGTGACTTAAAATGCTCTAAGACACATGAAAGCTTTTTTTAAGGCCCTTGCACCATTTTTGCGTCTCTTTTAACATGGCTATGTAACTCAAAGAATCAAAATCTAAATTTGCCAAGCACACATGGGGGCGTATTTACAAGGACCTTCCACCACGGGGAAATGTCTTAAATTAAAATGGGAAAAATAACATCAAAGGGACTCAAATACCTTTTAAATATAACCCAAGCAACCTATGAAACTCTAGCAGTACATATCAAGAAACCTAATTGATTTCAAAAAACGTTTTTAAACACATCATGTTAATCAATTATATACCTACATTCAAGGGGAAGTGACTTAAAATGCCCTAAGACACATGAAAGCGTTTTTTTAAGGCTCTTGCACCATTTTTGCGTCACTTTAAACATGGCTATGTAACTCAAAGAATCAAAATCTAAATTTGCCAAGCACAGATGGGGGCGTATTTACAAGGTCCTTGCACCACGGGGAAATGTCTTAAATTAAAATGGGAAAAATAACATCAGAGAGACTCAAAGGCCTTGTAAATATGCCCCAAGCAACCTATGAAACTCTAGCAGTACATATCAAGAAACCTAATTGATTTCAAAAAACTTTTTTAAACACATCATGTAAAGCAATTATATACCTACATTCATGGGGAAGTGACTTAAAATGCCCTAAGACACATGAAAGCGTTTTTTTAAGGCCCTTGCACCATTTTTGCGTCACGTTTAACATGGCTATGTAACTCAAAGAATCAAAATCTAAATTTGCCAAGCACACATGGGGGCGTATTTACAAGGACCTTGCACCACAAGGAAATGTCTTAAATTAAAATGGGAAAAATAACATCAAAGGAACTCAAAGGCCTTGTAAATATGCCCCAAGCAACCTATGAAACTCTAGCAGTACATATCAAGAAACCTAATTGATTTCAAAAAACGTTTTTAAACACATCATGTAAACTAATTATATACCTACATTCATGGGGAAGTGACTTAAAATGCCCTAAGACACATGAAAGCATTTTTTTAAGGCCCTTGCACCATTTTTGCGTCACTTTTAACATGCCTATGTAACATGGCTATGTAACTCAAAGAAACAAAATCTATTTGTAAAACACTTGACACAAAGCAACATTTTAAATACACAACTTTCTTCATAACTTTCTCCTTAAAGCATATTATTCCCTATTTAAATTAAATGAATCTTTTCTCACCTTAGCAAATACTTTTTGAGTTTCAAAACAGTCTCAGACACACACCAATTTGTCTTCAGCAGAGCAAAAGGTATGCACTCCAGAGGCTGCAACCATCAATGGCACAGAAATGCTGTAATTCATCACACATATCTCTCATGTCACCCAATCAAAACTCTTCCCTCACTTTTTTCAAATCAACACCCTTCCCCCCTCTGCCCTTTCTGCCTTTTTTCCATAGCAACCACCTCCTGAAAGACCTCTCCTGTTTGCAAGTTCACACAACAATGTTTCAATTGAACTCGGAACTCTCAGTACACCTGCGTATCCAGTGCAATCTTTCATCAAATGATTTTTTCTTGACCATTCAAATTACATCTTTCAAAGAACTCATCCATGCACCCTAACTTTCTGTTTTCAGCAATCAAAATCCACCAATCACTGCTACTGATTAATTACTACAGAAACTCCACCGTTTTTTTCATTACATACTTCTACTGTTTCAACTGCCATTTCATTACCACACTTCATCTGAATGCAGCAGAACCTCCTCTCACCATGTTTTCTGTCTGGATTGTTGGACATAGTTATATCCACTGGGCTCAAAGGTATACTGATAACAGAAATTTACACAACCTCAATTTACAAAATGTGGAAATCAACTGGATTGGCCACAGAGGATTAAGATGTCACCAATTGATACCATTGGTAAAAACCTTTTTGCATTTGCCAAAACCTGACCTGTTAATTGTGCACTGTGGAGGAAATGACTTGGGCACTTTGACTGGGGTAGGTCTGGAAATGCTTTTAAAGGACACCTTTGAGCAATTGATGGCACTATTTCCTCAAACTGCCTTGGTATATTCAAATATATGCCAAAGACAGAAATGGAAGTGGTCCAACCAATTTTGTCCACAAATTGAGAAATCGAGGAAGCATGTAAATAAGTCTGTTTCAGCTTACATGAGAGACCATGGGATGGGCTCCATCTACAACAATAACTTGCGTTACTACATGCAAGATATCTACAGAGCAGATGGAGTTCACTTCTCAGATGAGGGGAACAGAATTTTCATCCTCAATTTAAGACTGTGCATTGGTACCTACTTGTAGGTACCTACATCAGCCACAGGACCCTAAAGCTCTTTTCAGAGCTACCCTACATCTGATCACTCACAATTATTATTTTACTCTAACTTTTTTCACTAATTTTTACCAAAGTACGCTCCCCGGAGCGCTACCCGGTACGCGCACCGGACGCTAACCGCGCGAAAATTTGAAAAAATATGGGTTTTTTTCCGCACATATGGGCCTCCTCAGCCACCCTCAGAAAACCTAGGGGGTCAGGATACGTCTACCGTGCCCCCTTCTACCCATTCTCAACATTATTTGCCCTCCATCTTGTATCTCAATTCTACCGAAACACAAAATGGAGGACTCCCGTAACGCTGCCGGTTCGCGTACCGGGGCGCGCACCGGGAATCGCTTGCTCAAAAAAGGTGGGAAAGTAATATACAGAAAAACCACTGGAGAGACTTTCACCAAATATAGATTAGCTCATACTACATACCAATCCCTACCATTTTCACAAATTTGATTGGAATTCCATTTAGCCATTTAGCCTGTAGACCTCTCTAAATACCCTGAGGTAAATTACTTCACAAAACACATCTGAACCAATTAAAATGTTACTTTCATTTTCTACTTTTTTTACCTGACATTTGATTGGTTATGTACCTGAATATATATAAAGAAAGAGAGAGAAACACAGCCATTTTGACTACTACTTCCTGAACTACATTGCAAAATCATTTTCACTGACAACTTAAACTTGTTTTTAAAAGGTAAGATGTTATTTTATAAATTTGAAAACATTTTCAGATAGTTATATACTATCCCTCTGTAACAGTTAGACATTGAGAAAGGCTTGTTTATTATAATTATGGATTGATTTAGGTTTCTGTGGTATAATTATAAATTTACTTAGGCTTTTTCACAGGCACTTTTTAATAGTACTACTTCACGCCTGAAAAGTACCTGTCTGAACTTAAACCCAACAGTGCCCTATCTCTACTGATATATTTATTTTTTATGAAAATTTCAGCACAAAAATGGAAGGAGAACAGAACGTTTCCTTTGAAATTGTCCTAGAGATGAACAATGAGGAAATCATTGAACCCATTGACTTGGAATTCATGGATGAATCACGGGACCATGAACTTCTACAATGTGTAGAATCTGTGGATTTCTTACTTCATTATCAGGACGGTCAAATGTGGGAAGTTATGTTCAGTCAAAAAGAAGACATATCAGACAGTCAAATGTTAGACGTTCTATTAAATTTTGAAAAAGAATCAGAAAAATAAATGTATATTTAATAATCAAAAATTGTTTGAGTCTTTAATCATTTTTATATGTAATTTATAAACTAGTACAAAATTGATTATAATGTAAAGTCAGACTTATAGTATACTGTGCACAATCACAAAAATACATTTATATTTAATAATCATAAATACTGCTACTTAAATAAAAAAACAAAAAAAAACAACAAAAAGAACAATCAATAAACATACAATATTTCAAAATATCATAGTCTATCATTCTTTTTTCCTTATAGTACGCTCCCCAGACCGCTTCCCGGTGCGCGTACCGGGCGCTCCTCTCGCAAAAAAAAACAAAAAATGTTTAATTTTTTTTTTGCCCCGCGGGGCCCTTTTAAAGCCTCCACATCAAACCTAGGGGGTCAGGGAGGATCTACTAGGCCCCCTTATGGTCATTTCCCCCTTTGTTTTGGCCTCCTCTTGTCTCTCGATCCTACCGAGAGACAAATTGGCGGCCGCTCCGGACTGTTTAGAATGTTGACAGACACCGGAGAGCCAATCAGCTTCGCTTCGCGAAGTTCCGTTACGCGTCAGGTACGCGAACCGGGGCGCTGCCCGGAGCGCGCTTACAGATATATATATTTTTTAGAACGTTAATTTCTCAAAATCCACTGGAGCACATATATTGAGACCTAGCAAAGGCACATCGGGCTACCAGTCCCTACAATTTTGCCAAGTTTCGTGAAAATCCATTCAGCCGTTCGAGCTAAAAGTGAGGCCAACCGCCCTATCGAAAATTGCATGGGAAAAACACGTTTTGGGACCCCCCTTTTTTCTCTGCCCCCCCTTGACGAAACCCCCCAAATTTTCAGGGGCTGCTCAGAAACAAAATGTGCCATTTTCCTGAAAATTTCAGCCAATCCCGTCCTCAAACGCCAAAGTTATTCGACATAGAATTTTCAAAAATCCCATAGAGAAAAAATCCTAACTATATATACCTACTGGCGACCGCCAGTAGGTAATATATATATATATATATATATATATATATTACCTACTGGCGGTCGCCAGTAGGTATATATAGTTAGGATTTTTTCTCTATGGGTTTTTTGAAAATTCTATGTCTAATAACTTTGGCGTTTGTGGACGGAATTGGCTGAAATTTTCAGGAAAATGGCACATTTTGTTTCTGAGCAGCCCTTGAAAATTTGGGGGGGGTTCGTCCAGTGGGGGCCGAGAAAAAAGGGGGGTCCCAAAACGTGTTTTTAACATTGAGTTTTCCATAGGGCGGTTGGCCTCACTTTTAGCCCGAACGGCTGAATGGATTTGCACGAAACTTGGCAAAATTGTAGGGACTGGTAGCCCGATGTGCCTTTTGTAGGTCTCAATATATGTGCTCCAGTGGATTTTGAGAAATTAACGTTTAAAAAAAGATATATATCTGTAACAGCGGACCGGTTAGCGCTCTGGTTCGCGGACTTTTCGCGCAACGGAGCTTTGTGAAGCGAAGCTGATTGGTTCTCCGGCGTCTGTCAACATTCCAAACAGTCCGTAGCGGCCGCCATCTTGTCTCTCGGTAGGATCGAGAGACAAGAGGAGGTCAAAACAAAGGGGGAAATAACTATAAGGGGGCATAGTAGATCCTCGCTGACCCCCTAGGTTTGATGTGGAGGTTTTAAAAGGGCCCCGCGGGGAAAAAAAAAATAATAAAAATAATAATTGAACGGCTGAATGGATTTGCACGAAACTTGGCAAAATATTAGGGACTGGTAGCCCGATGTGCCTTTGCTAGGTCTCAATATATGTGCTCCAGTGGATTTTGAGAAATTAACGTTCAAAAAAAGATATATATCTGTAACAGCGCTCCGCTTCGCGTAACGGAGGTTTGCGAAGCTGATTGGTCATTCTGTCACTGGGCTATAGTTGGGCTACATCTGGCTGATATTTGGGCTACATTTGTTTTTTTGTGTGTCTGGCGGCCATCTTTGGGCTACATTGGGCTACATTGGGCTTCATTGGGCTACATTCGGCTAATTAGCAAATAGCTCATCGCAAACTAGGAATGGTAAAGAATCGCTATTTATTCCTTAAAGTTCGCTATTTAGGAAATGCAAATAACTTTGATGATACATATGGCGGTTCATCTCTAACAAGATAAGAAGCATAGGGATAGATTTATGATGACTGGCGCATCACCAGGGATGTGTTAGTCATTCTGTGCCGCTGTTCCGTCACCTATGGTGTGCTGCATTTACAATGCGGCGCATCACGGGGCAAAAACAGCACAGATGCGTGATGTATCTGTGCCGTAAAGGTGGCGCATTGCTGGAGTTGTATCGCAAGTGTGATGAAGGTCCAGCAAGGGTCGGGGGTGCCCCTGTCGCAGGGTTTCTGTTCTCACACAGAACTGTGGACAGAGGATTGGAACCTCGGCGAATTAGGGTGTCCCAAAACTCACGTTAGTAATCAAAAACTATTTAGCAAGCTAGGTACAGTGTCACATTGGATATAACAAACTCTCAATGTTTAGACAATCCAGAATATGAACTTATAGTACCTCAGGATACGTGGAACTCATGAACAGTCGGTCGTTATATATTTCTTAGAAACCAGAACATGGAGTTAAGAAGAACACATGTGTATTTGAAATGTTTATTTACTAATGCCGTCTTCTCAGGCGTAGTACCTTAGATAATAAAAGTACACATATTATCAGTAGCAAAATTACCAGCATAGTTACTAGTACATAAAAAGTGAATGGTGATAGTATGTTAACATGCTGTAAATGAATAAGAGTTAGCAACACTTATAAGCAGCCGCGGGCCGTGGAGGGAGTTACGGTGAGGCAGGGAGGCGGGGAGGGGGAGAAGCAGGGTGGAGAATACAAGTACACATATTATCAGTAGCAAAATTACCAGCATAGTTACTAGTACATAAAAAGCGAATGGTGACAGTATGTTAACATGCTGTAAATGAATAAGAGTTAGCAACACTTATAAGCAGCCGCGGGCCGTGGAGGGAGTTACGGTGGGGCAGGGAGGCGGGGAGGGGGAGGGGCAAGGTAGAGAGGGCTCCACCCTGCTTCTCCCCCTCCCCGCCTCCCTGCCTCACCGTAACTCCCTCCACGGCCCGCGGCTGCTTATATCTCACCCTCCCTAATACACATATTATATTAT
This sequence comes from Lissotriton helveticus, assembly GCF_964261635.1. Lineage (NCBI taxonomy): Eukaryota > Metazoa > Chordata > Amphibia > Caudata > Salamandridae > Lissotriton > Lissotriton helveticus. The sequence continues at coordinate 775,631,305 of NC_136063.1, read as the reverse complement.
TTGCTAAGAAGGTCTCTTTGTGTTGGTTTAGGGCGTGCCCATACTTTAGTGTCTTAGATTTGAAGGAATCACATCAGCATACACCAGCTCTCTCTTCATGTGAACCGCATCAACTGTTGTGTATGTGTGTTCGGCAAAGCAATATAAAACCCGCCTCATGCCCAGAATTGGCAGAAGTTGCACTTATGTTATGAGTATGAAGTCGTGGAGATCAGACCTCATAACAATTCTGTACCGTGTTGTTCTTGAAACTTTAGCACTCGCTGTACAGATATAGTTTAACAAGTAAAGCAGATAGTAGACCAATAACATATTATTCTCATGTAAACCACGATGAACTACTAGGTGGAAAGCTAAAGCAACAACTAAATGTCGTGTGCAGAAGTTGCAAAAAAGGAAAAATGGCGTTTAAACCGGTAATGAGCCCATGCTAACTTAACACGGTGTAAAGATATCCAGGACCTAGATGACACCTCCTCATGATCCGGAAACGAACTGAATAAGATAATAGAAGTGCCATCTCATGAGAGCAGATTGCAAGTTTATATGTGGACGGTCCGCAAGGTAAAGCATTAAAAACTAGGAAAATTCAATGCTAAAGAAAAATAAAACAGCCAAGTACTTTATCGAGTCTTAAGCCAATAGGCAAGGTAAATAATAAAAACTTGACAATTAAGTCAATGAATTGTCAATGAAATGCTAGTACTCAGCATATGAAACATGAAAAAGGTCTATGACATAACTGTGTATGCAAAATAAGCTGCAACAGCCTCCAACAGGAAGTCACCGTCTTCATCCGAAAACAGTTCAGCCATCCAATTTAAAAGCGGAAAAGAACATACGTGCTCTCCCAGCACCGGATCCTCTATCACCATCAGAGGACAGCTCGGTGGGTTTTCAAGAAAGCTGTGTTCCAAGAAAGACTGTGCTGCCGCCAGTAAATTCCAGGGACCAAGTAGTCCATGCATCAATGCCACAGCCATAATCCTTTCGCCAGGACAAATCAACTCGTGAGTAATGATAGGAGTCATCAGCTGATTAAAGTCGACGTCAGGAGAAACCGGTCTGCAGAGACACAAATCAATGGCCCAATCGAAATCACAGGTCAGGCAGTGAAATACAGGCTGGACACAGGTGAAGTAGGAGAACCGAAAAGATAATCCATATGCCGTGCTTAATATCGCCAACGGCATTGTGCCATAATATTCTAGCATGCGATTGCGGAACAGTGTCAGCAGCTGCAGGGTCGGAGGTTGCATAGGAGGGACATCCATATTTAAAAATGTAAAAAAGCACAAGAGCGTCCGCTGGTAATGCAAGTAAAAATGCAATCCACGAACCAGAGTGGAGAAAATGGAATGAAAGGGAGCAGGGATGACTCCAAAGATTTTCTCAAATGAAGTCACGAGACCACTGGTAACAACTTTAAAAAAGTGTGCCAGGGATTTTGTGGAGGATGCGTTAAAGATAGTCGGAAACATGTTGCTGAAATTGAAAGGCAAACCTGTGTACGGGTGTTCGCTATGTGAAGTACGAAAGTTTCACGGGCCGAACTCAAGGCCACCTCTCTCTGAGACAAAAGAGCTCTTATTCTTGTCATGCCGTTGAAACGTGTCCCAAGGTTGGTATTTGTGGCCAGATTGAAAACTCCCTATGTTCATGTGTGGGAGGAAATAGAACATTTCTGCAGCAAATAACCCGTTCACTTACTGTTACGATAAAAGGAATACTTTTAATTAACTCAGAACAATCTTCATTATTGAGCATCAAATAACTACCATTTTCCAACAACTTGAACGTGGGGATGATAGCAGGAACTGGCGTGCCTTGCATCACGCAAGCCATATTTGGTCGGTGTTTGTTGCATGAATCGTGTAACTGTATGTGCCTACACATTAGTGAATGATCTGGCGTCTCAGTGCATTCCTCTCCATTCAGATAAACTTCTTGATCATCTTTGAAACATCTGTATGTGTATGGAAGCGACCAGACCTCATGAACAAAAGCACTACCTAAAGGTTCATAAAGACCTATTGGTATATATTTCATACAATTTGAAAACTTATATAAAGCAAAAGGCAGCGTTATTAAACCGTCGATAAGGCATGTTGCCAAAAAACCCGCAATCCTCTGCTGATGATGTCACTGAGCATGTCATGAATGATGTAATATGTGACATCATCAGTAGTGGATTATGGGTAATAGTATCTCTAGTTTACTCCCCTATAGCTGTCTTTCTTTTAACATAAGTGTGTGTTTCCTTCCCTTATACTTACTGTTTTTGGTTCGCTTCCAGTTCGCGTACCAGCGAGCGAACTAGGAAGCGAACTAAGAGAAATAGAGGTTGGCACAGTTCCAAATATTGTACCAATTTTTTAATAACGGGGAGGTAGTTCTGAAAAGAACTTTTTTTTTTATTTTTCTGAACATTTTTTTACTGTAAGGTTCCCGATTCGCGAAGCGGGAACGAAGAAAAAAAAATATTTAAAAAAATAATTATTCATAAACATATAAAATATATTTTTGGATTTAAAGAAGAATAAATTTTACAGCTACAGATATTAGCTGTTAAAAAACCAATGAAATTCACTGAAAAAACCATAGGTTATAGACCATATATAGTTAGGAATTAGCATTTACAAAACCTTGAAAATTCACTGAAAAAACCATAGGTTATAGACCATATATAGTTAGGAATTAGCATTTACTAAACCTTATTTTACTCACACAAAACCATTGAAATTCCATATATAGTTAGTTGCACTAACTATATATCGCGCACCCGCAATCCACTGCTGATGATGTCACATATTACATCATTCATGACATGGTCAGTGACATCACTGATGACATCACTGATGACATCTCAAATGACATCACTGATGACATCACTGATGACATCTCATTTGACATCAATGACCACATCACTGATGATATCATTCATGTGACAATACAATGCATCTCCTCACATTTTAATATAACCTCTGTTTCACCCAGTGTTAAAAAGAGAGTATAATTTTTGAAACCATTGACACACCAATACTAGTTACTACATACGCACTCACTGATTGCTACGTCTACACACACCTTCACTCATTCACCCATACAATCATTCATACATACAATCACTCATCTTTACAACACTATCATATGCACTCATACACCTATACAGACACTCACAGTCTGCCACGCATCCATGGAGTTACTCACACACCTAGTCAGTCCTGTAAAGAATCAATGACACTTCCATTTTCTTGTCTATACAGTTAAACATAGAGCACCTTACATTTTCAAACATATACTAACACATACTTACCTTCTTATACAATCATTGATACAAGTACAGATTGATCTGCACAGAGTCACACACCTCCCAGCTAGCCACACACACACTCAGTCTCCCATACAAATACTTGGGCAATCAATCAATAACCCATATAGTTACTCATATAGCTACTGATCAACACATGCAGCAGTTTACAGAACAACAGACATAATGATGCACAAATTAAGACAGTTTAGTCACTAACCCATGCAGTCAGTGAGACACATTTAATCACTCACTCATACAGTCAGTCATGCACCTACTAAATCCTTCGTCCAGACACTTACACATCCACTCATTCTTCAATATGTAAGACATATTTAAACTTTATAGAAACAAAAAATCACTGGATGTTGTTATCAGTGATGTCATCAGTGATGTCATTTGAGATGTCATCAGTGATGTCATCAGTGATGTCACTGACCATGTCATGAATGATGTAATATGTGACATCATCAGCAGTGGATTGCGGGTGCGCGATATATAGTTAGTGCAACTAACTATATATGGAATTTCAATGGTTTTGTGTGAGTAAAATAAGGTTTAGTAAATGCTAATTCCTAACTATATATGGTCTATAACCTATGGTTTTTTCAGTGAATTTTCAAGGTTTTGTAAATGCTAATTCCTAACTATATATGGTCTATAACCTATGGTTTTTTCAGTGAATATATATATATATATATTCACTGAAAAAACCATAGGTTATAGACCATATATAGTTAGGAATTAGCATTTAAAAAACCTTATTTTACTCACACAAAACCATTGAAATTCCATATATAGTTAGTTGCACTAACTATATATTGCGCACCCGCAATCCACTGCTGATGATGTCACATATTACATCATTCATGACATGGTCAGTGACATCACTGATGACATCACTGATGACATCTCAAATGACATCACTGATGACATCACTGATGACATCATCCAGTGACTGTGTGTTTCTGTAAAGTTTAAATATGTTTTAGATATTGAAGAATGAGTAGATGTATAACTGTCTGGACGAAGGATTTAGTAGGTGCATGACTGAATGTATGAGTGAGTGATTAAATGTGTCTCACTGAGTGCATGGGTTAGTGACTAAACTGTCTTAATTTGTGCATCATTATGTCTGTTGTTCTGTAAACTACTGCATGTGTTGATCAGTAGCTATATGATTAACTATATGGGTTATTGATTGATTGTCCAAGTATTTGTATGGGAGACTGAGTGTGTGTGTGGCTGGCTGGGAGGTGTGTGACTCTGTGCAGATCAGTATCAATGATTGTATAAGAAAGTAAGTATGTGTTACTATATGTTTGAAAATGTAAGGTGCTCTATGTTTAACTGTATAGACAAGAAAATGGAAGTGTGATTGATTCTTTACAGGACTGACTAGGTGTGTGAGTAACTCCATGGATGAGTGGCAGAGTGTGAGTGTCTGTATAGGTTTATGAGTGCATATGATAGTGTTGTAAAGATGAGTGATTGTATGTATGAATGATTGTATGGGTGAATGAGTGAATGTGTGTGTAGACGTAGGAATCAGTGAGTACGTATGTAGTAACTAGTATTGGTGTGTCAATGGTTTCAAAAATTATACTCTGTTTTTAACACTGGGTGAAACAGAGGTTATATTAAAATGTGAGGAGATGCATTGTATTGTCACATGAATGATATCATCAGTGATGTGGTCATTGATGTCAAATGAGATGTCATCAGTGATGTCATCAGTGATGTCATTTGAGATGTCATCAGTGATGTCATCAGTGATGTCACTGACCATGTCATGAATGATGTAATATGTGACATCATCAGCAGTGGATTGCGGGTGCGCAATATATAGTTAGTGCAACTAACTATATATGGAATTTCAATGGTTTTGTGTGAGTAAAATAAGGTTTTTTAAATGCTAATTCCTAACTATATATGGTCTATAACCTATGGTTTTTTCAGTGAATTTTCAAGGTTTTGTAAATGCTAATTCCTAACTATATATGGTCTATAACCTATGGTTTTTTCAGTGAATTTCAATGGTTTTTTAATAGCAAATATCATAAGCTGTCGAATGTCAAGTACGTGGTAAGAAATTTTTTTCTTCGTGTTTATGCACACTGATCTGCTTTGATTGCTGCCCCCCACCCCTCATTTCTATTAGGAGTACTCTCTCTTTGCAGATAGTGAAGGGTAGTTAACGCAGCCCTTTCCCCCTTTGTAATCCGTCGTGCCTGCTTCTCTCTCCATTTGATTGATTGTTCTCTTTGGTTCATTCTCTATTTACAAACAAGCACAGAGTCGCAATACTCTGTTTAGTCTTTGCAGATAGCGAAAAATCGTGTAAAAAAACAAAAGGAATCGAGCAAAATCAGTAGGCCACTAATGGGATCTCTTTTGACCTCGCTAAAATAGAAACATTAGGAACAACCTGTTGAAAATAGCAATGCGTATGTATATAAGCGGCGTTCATTTGTGTTCACAGTACCCCTTGTTGATTGTTTCAATCGAGCATTGAATTGTTCGAAGTTAATTCTCTTAACGATCTTCTCTACCTGCAAACGAGGAAGAATAGGAATATTCTATCTCCCTTTGCAGATAGTGAAGGGTAGGTAATGCAAGCCTTTAACACGTCGTACCTATTTCATTCCTCATTGATTGATTGATTGTCCGAACATTGACTGTTTGGGAATTAGTTCTTTTTGGAGGTATTCCCTGTTTGCAAATAAACGTAGGAAAATCTTTGCAAGTAGTGAAAGGGTACGTAATGCGGACCTTTCTCCCCCGTTGTAATCTGTCATGCCTATCTACTCCCCACTGATTGATGCACCTTTTTCACCCGGACCATTTACTAGAGATACGTCATCTGGCCCGACCAGAGAGCACCCCTAGTGAAAAGGACATATGCAATAATAACGAAGTGATCACTGTATCCTGTTAACAGAAACTTTACCATGAAACAACCTGGAAAGAAAAAAATAGGAAAACGAAAATCAGTAGGCCACTGATGAACATGAACTTTTATTAAACAACAAACAAAGAAACGATAACATAACGTAATGATAAAACCTATTAATGTCCTAGAAACAAGAAAACGTTAAAGTATGCCAGTGGTGAGAGACCAGAAAAACAGTCCGAGAAACCAAATCACCCCTCGCTGTCCCAACTCATGCACTCTGAAAGTTCAAAGTTTTGAGGAGTGCTTGTAACATTGTCTGAAGCCTATTTGCAATTGCTTCATCTTCACTATTCTTAAAGTAAGTGGGGGCTGTTGTGATGCGGTGCCACCCTGAACCGCTTGACGGAGGCCCCCGAGGGACGGTGTCATGTCGCGGACTCGGAGGGGGCGCTTGGCTCCCGGCTCCCCAAGTCGTGTTGCCCTGGTTTTGCCTGAGATCGCCCCCGACATAGGTGGCCGGCTCCCGGGGTCAAGCGGAACTTTTTTCCTTTTGGTGACTCTTCCATTCTTCACCTTGTCCCACAATCCGTTTCACCTAAAGACACGCTGTAGTGGGGCACCCCTTTTCCGTTTCATTTGCCATTCAGCCCGCTTTTGCTACACTGTGCCTCTTCCGCTATTCAGCTGTTTACCGCCCGCTCTTTCGACTACAGCGTCTCGCTCACCATGTACTTGAGTTGCTCCCGCTCTTGCGGTGCAGCGATAGGCGGCTGCCACAGGACTCTCAAAATGGCGGCCATCTCTTCAGATTTGGGCGTGGTCCACTAAATGGGCCTGCGACACCTTGGAACTCGGACGCTTGTCTGCTAGAGCTTGGGCTCCATTCTCGAAAGCGTCCCCTCATCCTTGAAGATTCTACAAAAGTCTTGGGGGCCCCCGACTCCCGCAGGCTTCTGGTGGGGAGCGCCTAGCATGATTGCTCGTGGAATGGCCACGACGGAGCTACGAAATGGTGGTGCTCTCATGCTAACGCCAGCTTCAGTCTGAAACATCCAGAAACACTGTAAACTACCAATTCGATCAGTTCCGGTAGCGCTCCAACGTCACCCGGTAGAGAAGAACTTGCCCTCCCCTCTTTGACTGATGGTTCTTGTTGCCTGTCCCTTCTGTTGTCATTTAACAGAACTATTTAGCCTGCTGAAAGGGGTTGTGTGCCGTCCGCTGGTTGGTGGAGACATTTTGACTATATTCTGGACCTGCGTTGTCGCGTAATGCGTCATATGACGCGCCGCGTTAGAAAGTTTAATAAATTATGAAACACAATAAACAATCCTTAAAAAATAAAAAAAATAAAAAAATAATCAACAAAAGCAACAGCTAGGAAATACACATATAATTTTATCTCCGCGAAGCGGAGCGCTGTTACAGATATATATCTTGTTTCTGAACGTTAATTTCTCAAAATGCACTGAAGCACATATATTGAGACCTAGCAAAGGCACATCGGGCTACCAGTCCCTACAATTTTTCCAAGTTTCGTGCAAATCCATTCAGCTGTTCGATCCTACCGAGAGACAAGATGGCGGCCGCTACGGACTGTTTGGAATGTTTACAGACACCGGAGAGCCAATCAGCTTCGCTTCGCAAAGCTCCGTAACGCGAAAAGTACGCGAAGCGGTGCGCTGCTACAGATATATACTTTTTTTTTAATGTTAATTTCTCAAAATCCACTGGAGCACATATATTGAGACCTAGCAAAGGCACATCGGGCTACCAGTCCCTACAATTTTGCCAAGTTTCGTGCAAATCCATTCAGCCGTTCGATTATTATTATTATTATTTTTTTTTGCCCCGCGGGGCCCTTTTAAAACCTCCACATCAAACCTAGGGGGTCAGCGAGGATCTACTATGCCCCCTTATAGTTATTTCCCCCTTTGTTTTGACCTCCTCTTGTCTCTCGATCCTACCGAGAGACAAGATGGCGGCCGCTACGGACTGTTTGGAATGTTGACAGACGCCGGAGAACCAATCAGCTTCGCTTCACAAAGCTCCGTTGCGCGAAAAGTCCGCGAACCAGTGCGCTGCCTGGTCCGCGCTTACAGATATATATCTTTTTTTAAACGTTAATTTCTCAAAATCCACTGGAGCACATATATTGAGACCTACAAAAGGCACATCGGGCTACCAGTCCCTACAATTTTGCCAAGTTTCGTGCAAATCCATTCAGCCGTTCGGGCTAAAAGTGAGGCCAACCGCCCTATGGAAATTAACATGGGAAAAACGCGTTTTGGGACCCCCCTTTTTTCTCGGCCCCCCCTTGACGAACCCCCCCCAAATTTTCAAAGGCTGCTCAGAAACAAAATGTGCCATTTTCCTGAAAATTTCAGCCAATTCCGTCCACAAACGGCAAAGTTATTAGACATAGAATTTTCAAAAAACCCATAGAGAAAAAATCCTAACTATATATACCTACTGGCGACCGCCAGTAGGTAATATATATATATATATATATATATATATATAAATTTCTATGGCAAAATTAAACCCCTCATTTTGTTCCTTTTCAAATTAAATGTATTAAGTGTTACCACTTTATTCCAATCAAGATGACTTCAGGTGTGCCACACTTTTGTCATAAGTAAGACTGTTAGCGTTATAGTTGTTCTTTAGAACACTCTGGGACATTCTGTCATTGGGCTATAGTTGGGCTATATCTGGCTGATATTTGTGCTACATTTGGGCTCTTTTGTCTCTGGTGGCCATCTTGGGAGACTGCATATCAGAATTTTTTTAATGAAATATAAGAGGATTTGAGAAGTCACTCAAAATGTGCCCTAATTTTTCTTTCTTCAGCACTAATCATAATTTCTATGGCAAAACGAACCCCCTCCTTTTGTTCCTTTGCAAATTAAATGTTTGAAGTGTTAACACTTTATTCCAATCAAGATGACAAACATGTATTTTGAAAGATGTTCATAATAGGTGTAGTTTAATAGGCATCATTTTTCTTCTCTCTACAAAGGTATAGTTTAATGGTACTGCATGATTATAGATACCTTTGTAAAGATGCAGAAGAACTGTGGTGTTTGAAAGTTGAACATATACGGTGTTATTAATTAGGTTTCTGTTATTAGTTTGTACAGAAGGTAAAGTTAAATTATGGTGGTGTTAATTAGTATTTGTTTTGTAGTTTAAGCAAAGGTATAGGTGAGTGATGCCACATAATATAAGAAACAAAGCTGAAGATATATGTGGTTTTGAAAACAAAATGTGTTGTTAATTGCTCTTTTTTCTTTAGTCTGTTCTGAGGTATAGTTTAATGTTGACGCATATTTGTCGATTGTCTGGTGAAGATATAATTCAAAAATAAACCCTCATATATTACCCTTTGTGGCATGTTGGACTTATCTACTTAACTAGATAGTATTTAATAAGTTCTCTATGTCTTCAGATATTATTTATACAATTGCATGTATGCTGAGTGTACTCATGGAGTGAACCAGGAACTAACTCATGCACCTCTACAATCATTTGAGTGCTCCCAATACAGTTTAGTAACCTCCCTGTTACTAGCTATGCACTCCTACTATTACCCAGCCAGTCCCATGTCCTTATGCAATCACTAGAGCAAAACCCAAAGACTTATACATTAACCATGCACTCTCTGTGCGGCACTCAAAATATCTAGTCACTAGCCATGTACTTGTTCAATGACTCAAGCATTAACACATGCAGTACTACAATCAAATGTGCAATATCCATGCAGTCCTCTAACCACCTCCACAGTGTTTATTCACTGCTACAATTGCCCAGGTAGTACCCATGCAGTCTAGCAATCACACTGTCACTATCTGTGCACTCCTCTAATCTTCCAGCCAGTACCATGTTCTTATCTAATCACTGCGCCAAAACCAAAGCACTTATAAATTTACCATGCTGTCAACTTGCTACACTCTAACTATCTAGTCATTATCCATGTACTTGTACAATGACTCAGGAATTAACACATGCAGCGCTACAATCAAATGTGCACTATATATGCAGGCCTCTAACCACCTCCACACTACTAATTCACTCCTCCAATTACCCAAGTAGTACCCATGTAGTCAGACAATCACACTGTCACTTTCTGTGTATTCTTCCAATCATCCAGCCAGTACCATGACCTTATTTATTGACTGCAACAAAACCCAAGCACTTATAATTTTACCTTGCTGTCAACTTGCAGCACTCTAAGTATCCAGTCCCTATCCATGTGCTTGTACAATGACTCAGGCATTAACACATGTAGTGCTGCAATCAAATGTGAACTATCCATGCGGTCCTCTTACCAGCTGCACACTACTGATTCACTCCTCCAATTACCCAAGTAGTACCCATGCAGTCCAGAAACCACGCTGACACGTTCTGTGCACTCCTCCAATTATCCAGCGAGTACCATGTCCTTACCTAATCACTGCACCAAACTCAAGCACTGATAAATTCACCTTGCTGTCAACTTGCAGCACTTTAAGTATCCAGTCACTATCCATGTACTGTACAATAACTCAGGCATTAATACATGCAGTGCTAAAATCAAATGTGCTTGATCCATGCAGTCCTCTAACCACCTCCACAATACTTATTCACTCTTCCAATTACCTATGTAGTAGCCATGCATTCCAGCAATCAAACTGTTACTCTCCGTGCACTCCTCCAATAATTCAGCTAGTACAATGTCCTTATCTAATCACTGCGCCAAAATACAAGCACTTATAAATTCACTAATGTGTCAACTTGCAGCACTCTAAGTATCCAGTCACTATCCATATACTTGTATAATGACTCAGGCATTAACAAATGCAGTGCTTCAATCAAATATGCACTGTCCATGCAGTCCTCTAACCACCTCCACACTACTGATTCACTGCTCCAACTACCCAAGTAGTACCCATGCAGTCCAACAATCACACTGTCACCCTCCGTGCACTCCTCCAATCATCCAGCCAGTAAGATGTCCTTATCTAATCACTGCGCCAAAACCCAAGCACTTATAAATTCACCATGCTGTCAACTTGCGGCACTCTAAGTATCCAGTCACTATCCACATACTTGTGAAATGACTCAGGCATTAACACATGCAGTGCTTCAATCAAATGTGAACTATCCATGCAGTCCTCTTACCACCTCCACACTACTGATTCACTCCTCCAATTACCCAAGTAGTAAAAATGCAGTCCAGTAATCACACTGTCACTCTCTGTGCCCTCCTCCAATCATCCAGCGAGTACCATGTCCTTATCTAATCACTGCACCAAAACCCAAGCACTTATAAATTCACCTTGCTGTCCACTTGCAGCACTCTAAGTATCCAGTCTGTAAGAACTGGGACCGCCAGTTCTCCGGGGGGGTAGCTTGGCTCGAGCAGGAAGGCAACCAGGGGCTTACGTGTAAAGCAGCTACTCAACACACTCATCCACTGAGACGAGACGTGGGCGCAATAATGGAGACCACACCAGTATTTGTGATTGAAAATCAGAATCTTTTATATAGGATTAAAGTCACGGCAATTAATTCATCAGCCTTTCTTAAAGCATTTCATGGAAGCATTTCATTATGCATTTTCTTTAAAGTGGTAAAGCATTTCATTCAAGCAGTTTCAGTAACGCATTTCATTAAAGCAGTAAAACATCAACAAACACAGCCTGTCGCATTATTCTCTTCAGCAGGCGAAGAGGGTACTTTTATAAACCATGGACTAACCATGGACTAACATTTCAAGAAGCAGTTATGAACATTTCCTCTTGTAAATATCAACAGTTCAGTACCAGTACTCATGTCACCGAAATATCAATGTAGTAAATCAAGCAGTATCATAACACAACCCCATCAGGATTCATTGAAGCCCGCCCCTGCAAGAAATTCAGTACAGGGCAATGATTCACCATTTAATTAGCAGGCAGGAGACATTTCCCTATTTTACTGTAGGCAAACAGGGACAATGGGCTTCTCATCAAGCATTGGCACTGGCTCCAAGCCAGGGTACTTTATGGCTCAGCAATGAATACAGGCACCAGGCAACATGGACCGGATTCCCTGAGGCAGTAACAGTCCCCAAACCCAGTTCAGGGCCATCTTTGGCTAGTTCAGGGCCAACGGGGCCCCGTCCCGAATTCTAGGGGCTCCTCTGTCAGTTTCTGAATGCCACCGGGCTTAACAAACGTTCCGGCAGGGGAGGGGCGGCCCCCGAGGCCTCACTCGATCTTCCTGGGGCCCCGCATTTATTCCCTCGGCCGCCCTCCCCCCCCCCGGGTTTACCTTTCGTGCTTCGGCCTTCTCTGCCCTTGCGGTGGTGTCGGCAGTGGGGGGGGGGCTCTCGCTCCACCCGGTGAGCCCTCCGATCTCCGGCAGGCCTCAGGAGGTGAGGAGATGGACCGGGGAGGCCCACGCGCCTTGCACGCTCTTCACGGGCCTCCTTCCGGCCTCGGGGCAGCTTTGCTGGCTTCATGCTGGGGAGGGAGGGGCTCGGAGCGCTCACGGAGCCCTCCCCAGCACTGCGTCTCCCCGGTCCCAGGCTCGCGGTGGTGCGAGCGGCCTGGGGCTCCTTCAGGCAGCGGTTGCGGCGCCCAAGGGGGCGTGTCCAAAGACACCTCAACCCCCACCATGTGACAGGGGGAGGAAGGCCTCAGGCCCTCGCGTCAGGGCCGCACGGCCTGACAGGAATCACGGTGGCCCTCCTCCGTCACCGGGGGCCGCCACAGCAGGTCACAAGCGGGGGCTGGAGATGCAGGCAATCGCGGCGGCCCTCTCCTGGCACCGAGGGCCACCCCACGGATATTACCACGCCTGGTCGGGCTGCGACGGTGAGTGCAACAGCGTGCTGTCTCCACACAGCGCAGAGGGGCAATTTTCGTTTGGGCCAACACCGGGGCATATAGCGCGCCTCAACCAGGATGGCGCTTTCAGGGTGTAGCGCCTCGAGGGCAGTTTACTGGACAAGGGTAACGGGAGTAGGCACAGCGCTGCTCACAGGGGTACAGTTGAGCAGGGGCCCAGCACTCCAGTTATAACAGTGTCCCAGCGCTAGGTAGAGGGAGCGCTTGACAGGCAGTCCAGGTAGTTAGGCAGGGGAGCAAGGCAGGGCAGTGCAGGCCCACGTGGGGCGGAGGGCCACAGCAGTGGATCAGCACAGTACCTGGTCGATCCCCCAGATATCCCTGGATGAAGGGCAAGTAGTCTTCTCGGCGCTTGGATAGTTCTGCGCCCTTATGTGAGGGTTTCTTGAAGAGGTGGGGGCCTTGAGTTGGATGCTGGATGAGTTTCCTCAGGTCACTGAAGGTGGACCCTGGGGACCCCTATCGCTGGGCCAGATCAGGGGGCTAGTCTAGGATACCTCACTCAGCTTAAGAGGCAGCACCTAAATCCTGTCACTCCCAGTGGCATAAGTTCCTGACTAGGCCCTCCCGCCTAAATCTCCTGCGTGGGTTCCCCAGGCCAGTGATGCCCCAACTGACTAAAAAAGTTCCCTCCCTTGCTTAAGTATGCCAAGGTCAGGTGACCACTATCTAAGGCGGCAAAAATCAGCTCCGCCTTTCTTCTGGAAGGTTCCAGGAGCTTCCCCACTCTACCTATGGACAGGGGATGAGAGGCTGGCATTGCAACAATGTATTGGGATCCAGCCAGCTCCTGGCAACTAGGGTGCTACACTAAAAGACCACGCCGCAGTAGCAGGGGCCAGTGGCAGCCATGTTTGGAGTAGAGAGCACCTGCACCCTAACATGGATTAGCAATGAAAAGGTGCCCGAAGACCTAAGGGCCAACAAAAAGAAGGTGGGAAAAATGAGGCAAGGGCGAAAAAAACAGGGCAAGACCACCCTAGGGCTGACAGGTCTAACACAGTCACTATCCACATGCTGTCAACTTGCAGCACTCTACGTATCAAGTCACTATCCATGTACTTGTACAATGACTCAGGCATTTAAGCATGCAGTGCTACAATCAAATGTGCACTATCCATGTGGTCCTCTTACCACCTCCACACTACTGATTCACTACTCCAATTACCCAAGTAGTACCCATGAAGTCTAGCAATCACACTGTCACTCTCCGTCCAACCCTCTAATCATCCAGCCAATACCATGTCCTTATCTAATCACTGTGCCAAAATCCAAGCACTTATAAATTCACCATGCTGTCAACGTGTAGCACTCTAAGTATCCAGTCACTTCCCATGCCCTTGTAAATTACACATTCCATTAACACATGCAGTGCTACAATCCAATGTGCACTATCCATCTAGTCCTCTAACCACCTCCACACTTCCGATTCACTCCTCCAATTACCCAAGTAGTACCCATGCATTCCAGCAATCCCAATGTCACTCTTCGTGCACTACTCCAATCATTCAGCCAGTACCATGTCCTTATCTAATCACTGCACCAAAACTTAACCACTTATATGTTCACCATGATGTCGACTTGCAGCACTTTAAGTAACCAGTCACTATCCATGTACTTGTACAATGACTTATGAATTAACACATGCAGCGCTACAATCAAATGTGCACTATCCATGCAGGCCTCTATCCACCTCCACACTACTGATTCACTGCTCCAATTACAAAAGTAGTACCCGTGCAGTCCAGCAATCACACTGTCAGTCTCCGTGCACTCCTCCAATCATCCAGCCAGTACAATGTCCTTATATAATCACTGCACCAAAACTCAAGCACTGATAAATCCACCTTGCTGTCAACTTGCAGCACTTTAAGTATCCAGTCACTATCCATGTACTGTACAATGACTCAGGCATTAATACATGCAGTGCTACAATAAATTGTGCTCAATCCATGCATTCCTCTAACCACCTCCACAATACTTATTCACTCTTCCAATTACCCATGTAGTAGCCATGCATTCCAGCAATCAAACTGTTACTCTCCGTGCACTCCTCCAATAATTCAGCTAGTACCATGTCCTTATCTAATCACTGCGCCAAAACACAAGCACTTATAAATTCACTAATGTGTCAAGTTGCAGCACTCTAAGTATCCAGTTACTATCCATGTACTTGTACAATGACTCAGGCATTAACACATGTAGTGCTACAATCAAATGTGCACTATCCATGTAGTCCTCTAACCCCCTCCAGACTACTGATTCACTCCTCCAATTACGCAAGTAGTACACATGCATTCCAGCAATCACAATGTCACTCTTCGTGCACTCCTCCAATCATCCAGCCCGTACCATGTCCGTATCTATTCACTTTGCCAAAACCCAAGCAGTTATAAATTTACCATGCTGTCAAGTTGCAGCACTCTAAGAATCCAGTCACTATCCATGTACATATACAATGCCCAGGCATTAACACAAGCAGTGCTACAATCAAATGTGCACTATCCATGGAGTCCTCTAACCACCTCCACACTACTGATTTACTGCTGCAATTACCAAAGTAGTACCCATGCAGAACCAGCAATCACACTGTCACTCTCCGTGCACTCCTCCAATCATCCAGCCAGTACGATGTCCTTATCTAATCACTGCACTAAAACCCAAGTACTTGTAATTTCACCTTACTGTCAACTTGCAGCACTCTAACCACCTCCACACTACTGATTCACTGTTGCTATTACCCAGGTAGTACCCATGCAGTCCAGCAATAACACTGTCACTCTCCGCCCACTCCTCCAACCATCCAGCCCGTGCCATCTCCTTATCTAATCACTGCACCAAAACATAATCACTTATAAATTCACCATGCTGTCTACTTGCAGCACTCTCAGTGTCCAGTTACTATCCATGTGCTTGTACAATGACTCAGGCATTAACAAATGCAGTGCTACAATCAAATGTGCACTATCCATGCAGTCCTATAACCACCTCCACACGACTGATTCACTCCTCCAATTACCCAGGTAGTACCCATGCAGTCCAGCAATCGCACTATCACTCTCTGTGCACTCCTCCAATCATCCAGAAAGAACCAAAGTCCGTATCTAATCACTGCACCAATACCCAAGCACTCATAAATTCACCATGCTGTCAACATGCAGCACTCTAAGTAACCAGTCACTATCCATCTACTTGTACATTGATTAGGGGTGGTCGGAATTTGCGTAATTGCGTAACGCAAATCTCCGCGAAACGGCAACAAATCTCAGCGAACACGCAGTAATTCCGCGAACACGCGGAATTGCTTGTTTGCGATGCTTTTTTCCTGTTCGCAATTGCTGTTTGCGTGCTCGGGGGGAAATATCTCGCAAACACGCATTTTGAGAACGCAAACATGCAAAAATTACGCGAAGTCGCGTAACGTAGATTTTTGGGCAATTTCACGTTCTCCGCAGAATGCGAAATTACTCAAATTCCACAAATTCCACGAGCGGAACGGAATTTACCGCCCAGACCTAACATTGACTCAGGAATTAACACATGCAGTGCTACAATCAAATGTGCACGATCCATGCTGTCCTTTAACGACCTCCACAATACTGATTCACTCCTCCAATTACCCAGGTAGTACCCACGCGGTCTAGCAATCACACTGTCACTCTACTTGCACTCATTCAATCATCCAGCCAGTACCATGTCCTTATCTAATCACTGCGCCAAAAGCCAAGCACTTGTAAATTCACCATGCTGTCAGCTTGCAGCACTCTAAGTATCCAGTCACTGTCCATGTACTTGTACAATGACTCAGGCATTAACACGTGCAGTCCTATAATCAAAGTGCACTATCCATGCAGTACTCTAACAACCTCCACACTACTGAGTCACTCCTCCAGTTACCCAGGTAGTACCCATGTAGTCCAGTAATCACACTGTCACTCTCCGTCCACTCCTCCAACCATCCATCCAGTGCCATCTCCTTATCTAATCACTGCATCAAAACCCGATCACTTATACATTCACCATGCTGTCAACTTGCAACACTCTCAGTGTCCTGTCACTATCCATGTACTTGAACAATGACTCAGGCATTAACATGCAGTGCTACAACCAGATGTGCAATATCCATGCAGTCCTCTAAATACCTCCACACTACTGATTCACTCCTCCAATTACCCAGCTAGTACCCACGTAGTCCAGCAATCACACTGTAACTCTCTGTCCACTCATCCAATCTTCCAGCCAGTACCTTGTGCTTATCTAATCACTGCACCTAAACCCAATCACTTATAAATTCACCATGCTGTCAACTTGTAGCACTCCCAGCGTCCAGTCACTCTAAGTGCTCTAACCACCTTCTCACAATTGATTCACTCCTCCAATTACCCAAGTAGCACACATGCAGCCCAGCAATCACACTGTCACTCTGTGTGAACTCCTTCAATCATCCAGTGAGTACCATGCCCTTATCTAATCACTGCGCCAAAACCCAAGCACTCATATATTCACCATGCTCTCAAGTTACAGCACTCTAAGTATCCAGTCAATATCCATGTACTTGTTCAATGACTCAGGCATTAACACATGCAGTGCTACAATCAAATGTGCACTATGCCTGCAGTCCCCTAACCACCTACACTCTACTGATTCACTCCTTCCATTAGTCAGGTAGTGCCCATGTAGTCCAGCAATCACACTGTCACTCTCTGTCCGCTCCTCCAATCATCCAGCTAGTACCATGTCCTTATCTAATCACTGCGCCAAAACCCAAGCACTTATATATTCACCATGCCGTCAACTTGCAGCACTCTCAATATCCAGTCACTATCCATGTACTTGTACAATGACTCAGGCATAAACTCATGCAGTGCTACAATCAGATGTGCAATATCCCTGCAGTCCTCTAACCACCTCCACACTACTGATTCACTGCTCCAATTACCCAAGTAGTGCCCATGAAGTCCAGCAATCACACTGTCCCTCTTCTCTATGAACTCCTTCAATCATCCAGCCAGTGCCATGTCTGTATCTAATCACTGCGACAAAACCAAAGCACTTATAAATTCACCATGCTGTCAGCTTGCAGCACCCTAAGTGTTCTAACGACCTTCACATAACTGATTCACTCTTCCAATTACCCAAGTAGTACCCATGCAGTCCAGCAATCACACTGTCACTCTGTGTGAACTCCCTCAATCATCTAGCCAGTACCATGTCCTTATCTAATCACTGTGCCAGTACCCAGGCACTCTTAAATTCACCATGCTGTCATCTTGCAGCACTTTAAGTATCCAGTCACTATCCATGTACTTGTACAATGACTCAGTTTCTAACACATGCAGTACTAGAATCCAATATTCAGCTTCAATGCAGTCCTCTAACAACATCCACATTTCTGATTCACTCCTCCAATTACCCAAATAGTACCCATGCAGTCCAGCAATCACACTGTCACTCTACTTGCACTCATTCAATCATCCAGCCAGTACCATGTCCTTATCTAATCACTGCGCCGAAACCCAAGCACTTATAAATTCACCATTCTGTCAGCTTCAGCACTCTAAGTATCCAGTCACTATCCATCTACTTGTACAATGACTCAGGCATTAACACTTGCAGTTCTATAAACAAATGTTCACTATCCATGCAGTACTCTTACCACCTCCACACTACTGATTCACTCCTCCAATTACCCAGGCAGTATCCATGTAGTCCAGCAATCACACTCTCATTCTCCGTCCACCCCTCCAAACATCCAGCCAGTACCATCTCCTTATCTAATCACAGCGCCAAACCCCAAGTACTCTAATCATTCAGTCACTACCCATGTACTCATGCATTGACCCAGGTACTAATACATGCACTATTACACTCCTCTATATACTGCTGATACAGTCCTATATACACTACTCATTCACTCCTAAATTAATCCAGTTAGTACCTCTGTACTGAAGTAAATGAATTGTGATTACAAAGCAAATTGTTTAAATAGTTTCTAGGTAGAACGTGTTTGTTTAGAAATAGAATAGTATATTTTATAGATTTATTTTAATAATATTATATTTTTTTCACAGATTTTCTTCATCGTTAAATAAAACTTACCATGACTAAAAAAATAGAAACGAGGAAACAACAAAAGAAGGACTACTATTTGAAGAAAAGACAACAGCAAGAATTAGATGAACTACAACATGTGGGAAAAAAGATTGCCCACCTGCCTGTCTTATCCACTCTACTTCCCAATCCCATTGTTTAATCAAATGCACCACAAAAGTCTTAATGTCCTCTCTCTCTGCTCCTTCTGGGACCTTTAATATCCGCAGATTACACTTCCAACGATTCAATTTTTTCTTTCAGTTGCCTCTCGTTCCCCCTAAGGTCAGTAATTTCCCTTGTATTAGCTTTTGTTTGAAATGTTAGATCTTTCACTTCCACTTCCAGCTGTACAGTCCTAGCAGTCAATTCATCCAGCTTGTTTCCCAAATTGTCACATATGGACCTAATCTCCCTCTGATTCTGCTCAGATATTTCAAATCTGTTTCGTACTTCTGTTGTCAATAACTGAATCAGCTCCACAACTGATTGTGTATCATGTTGAAATGCGGGCAATGTCAAAGGCTGAGACTGAGACTGCTGCTGAGACTGAGGCTGAGGCTGAGGCTGAGACTGAGACAGAGGCATAGAATGCGGCTGAGGCTGAGGCTGAAGCTGAGACTGCGACTGAGGCTGAGGCTGAGACAAAGGCTGCGATTGAGGCCAAGGCTGATGGGGTGGGTGGAGTTGTATCTGAGATAGTGGTTGGAGATGGTTTCCTACTTGTATTACCTCCACTGAGTTTAAATCTCCCCCTTCTCCAGTATTTGAAATTGCCATCAGGTTTTCTGCCGTTTCTGCACCTATCTGACTTAAAAACTGAGGCGGCAGTTGCTGCTGTGGCGGTGGCTGACACTGACCTGATTGTAGGTCCATTATTCCAAGAGTTTCCCCCTTTTCCAACCCTACTTGTCCCGCTCTCTTTTTAGGGCCACTCTTTTCTGCGATTTCGAAATCTCTGCCAAAATCTGATATTTATTAGAACTTAAAATATCTTCCCCTTTTAACACTGCCTTAGTAAGGGCTAGAGTTGGGTTTTTTAACAACACTGTTTTTGGGGCTACCTTAAAAAAGTTTTTCAGCGACGGGGTTATCTTAATGTTGGAGACTTGTATTTCTCCTCTCTTTGCCCTGGGCTTTCTCTTTTTAGGGGTCTTTTTTTGGGGGTTACCCACTCTCCAGAATCGCTGCCAACCTCCCCCGGATTTGAGGAAGCTGACTTTTCTATCTCGCTAGTTTTTCTTGACGTGGACTTCACGCCCCTCATACGACTTTCCCCTTTACCACTTCTCAGTTGATATCTATTTTGCAGGGCTTCTACCTCTCCCACCTCTCTTACAGGCTGTGAGCCTGCTACCAACAGATTCTCTCCCACTACACCTCCCTTCTGTGGGAGCCCAGACACTCTTATTTCTGGAGCGCTTAAATCTATCCTCTGCACTCTTAATTTTTTTCCTTCCCGTTTTATCTGTTTCCTCCTCTTTCAGCCTGTTTTCACCATATACTGTGCCTCTCACCTCCCCCACTGTAAGGATGTGTGTACCACAAATAATGACGCTGTCAGAGGTTGTTAGTTTACGCTGTGTTTATTTCTAATCAGCTCCTAAAGAGCGCCGAGCCGCCAGCCTCTCTCGCAGGCTCTCGCGCCAATGCTGTGCCGCTGCGCGCGCAGCCTGAACATCGTCATCCGCACGTCACGTCGGTACGTGACATGCGTACACTAGACTGCGCCACTACATATCTCCCCTTTTTCCCAAAACAGAAACTGTTAACTCACAGTCCGCCGTTCATGTCAAAGTCTCGGAACCAGGCCGGTTTGACCACCGCTCTGCCCCTCTGGGTCAGTCTCACTGGGGTAGACGGGGTCCTTCCTTCCTGAGTTTCTTCATAACACCTTTCCCTTCCTAGTGCGGTCGCACTACTTTCTCTCCTGTCCCAGTTACCTTCACTCCCCGATGCCTGGCTGGTGCCGCCAGACCTCCCTCCTTGCTGTTCTCGACTCCTCTCATCTGTTTCTGTCTCTGAATGTCCTTGTTCGCCAAATTCTTCCTCTTTGTCTTCCAGTTCTGCCCCAACTCGGTCCCAACTAAGTACTTTGTTGCATCTTGCCATGCGATCCATTGTCCACACGTTCCCATCGCTTAACCGAGCTGCTCTGCCCAACACTTCCTCGACTTGCAAGGGTTTGCTATACTTGCTGTCTCCTTTTCTTTGCAGCGTGGCCAGCTTTACTCGCACCCATTATCCTTTTTCCAATCTTGTCTCCTTCACATTCTTCCGGTTATTGTAGTGTTTTAAGTAAATGGCTTGCGCCTTTTCCAAGTTAGCTCGTACCACTGCGGGGGACCATTCACTCACTATAGTCTTTTCTTTCCATACTCGATTGTCTTGAGTGAAGGGTTCACGGCCCCTTAGTATCTGGAAGGGGCTGTACCCTGTTCCTGTCGGGGTAATCCTGTATGCCCAAACCAAGTGCCAGATCTCCTTTTCCCAGTCTTTGTTGTTGGATATAGCTGCTTGAACGGAGCCCATCACCACTCTATTAAATCTCTCCACCAGTCCATTCCCTGCTGGGTGATAGATTGATGTGTGCTTTACTGATATGCCATTTCTCTGCATGAACTCCTTCCATTTCTCTGACTTGAACTGGGGACCATTGTCGCTCAAGATGGACTTGGGGATGCCTTCCCTCACAAATGTGTCCGCCAAGAACTTGATGATGGTTTCCGTGTCCATCGCCTCATCTATTTTCAGCTCCGGCCACTTGGAGTATCTACCCATTAGAACACATACATACTTTTGGATTCCTTGTGTGTCTAGTATCGGGCCTAGGATGTCCACCGATAACTCTTCCCATGGGTTCCTCGGGAGATCGAACTTTCCGAGAGCTGGGCGTAGTGGTTTGAGTGTCTTATCTGCCCCTTGGCACTGTGGGCATTCCCTGACATGCCTCTCGGCCCTTATGTCCATCACTGGCCACCAGTAGTTTTCTTTGGCTCTCAATTTCAATTTCCCTATGCCCAAGTGTCCTTCATGGAGCATGTCCAATAGTTTGGGGATGATTCCTGCCGGGGGGATGACTTTCTCCCCTCTGTAAACAAACACTCCTAGGTCGTCCGTCGACAACTCTTCTCTGACTTCAAAATAAGGGTTGAGGTGCCCCCTGGTTTGCCTCTTGTCTGGCCATCCTCCTGTGATGCAAGACTTCACTTCTTCCATGACCTGGTCCTCTCCATATGCTTCCTTCCACTCCTGATGTCCTATGGTTTTCTCTTGGTCTTCTGTGAGCGCCAACATCTGTTCCGTCCATGCTTGGTCCTCTCCGCTTTGATCCATGGCCGCTGCTCTACTCAGATAGTCAGCTACCCTGTTCCTACTGCCGGGGATGTGTTCTACATCATATCTAAATTCTAGTAGTTTGAGCATCATCTTTGCGATTCTGGGCGTAGCACTCGTGTGTCCACTGGACGTTAGCACCTTCAGTAAGGGTTTGTGATCTGTTTTCAACAGGAACCGTGTGCCCCACAAGAACTGCCTGAATCTGGTCATGGCCCATACTACCGCCAGCATCTCCTTTTCAATCACGCTATACTTCCTTTCAGTTTCACTCAGTGTGCGGGAGGCAAAGCTGATCGTTTCCATTCTCCCTTGACCTCGATCTTGCATCAGGACAGCTCCCAGCCCTTTGTCGCTGGCGTCGGTGGTGAGCACCGTGTTACCTTGGGGGTCATATCCTTGCAGCGGTACCGCTCCAGCCACTTCTCTCTTGATGATGTCAAATTCACCTTGTGCATCCTTCGACCAGCAGAATTCTGTGTTGTCTCTTGTCAGCTGCCTCATATGGTGGGTTTTGGAGGCGAAGTGCTGCACAAACTTACTGTAATATTCCGCCATTCCGAGGAACGCACGGACTTCTTCTTTGTTGGAGGGCGGTGGGGCTTCGCAAATGGCTCTCACATTGTCTGCCTTCGGGGTGACCCCTCGCACCCCAATTTCATGTCCTAGGTACGTCACGGACTCCATTCCTATCCGGCATTTCGACCATTCTGCTGTGAGGCCCTTACTCTCGAGAATCTTTAGTACCCTCCCGAGTTTGTTGTCATGATCCAGCTTGTCTCGTCCCATCACCAAGATGTCATCCTGGAAATACTGGACGCCGTCTGTGTCCTTAAACAGTTGGTGCATTAGCTTTTGGAACACCGCAGCCGCTGAGGCCAGCCCAAACGGAATGCGGCAGAACTGGTAGCACCCAAACGGGGTGATGAACAAATTGAGTTTCCGGCTTTCCGGGTGCAGTGCAATCTGATGGTAGGCGGAGGTCAAGTCGATGGTGGAATACCACTTGACCCCCTTGGTTCTAGCCAACATCTCCTCGATCCTGGGTAAGGGGAATTTCTCCACCACGATGCTCTTGTTCAGTTCGCGCAGGTCGACACACAACCTGACTTTCCCGCTTGGCTTCATCACTACTACCAGGGGCACGAGCCATTCCGCGCATGTGATGGGTTCGATGATTCCTTTCCCTTCCAGATCTTGTAGTTCCTCTTGCACTGCGTCTCTCACTGCCAACGGTACATTCCTCACTTTGTGGGTGACCGGTACGGCGTCTTCCTTCAGAATTATCTTGTGTGCGAATTTCTCCATCCTTCCGACAGTGCCTCCGAACACCTTGGGGTACTCTCCTCTCCGTTATTCTAAGTCAGGCCAGGGTTCTAGTTCCGTGAGCAGTATCTGTTCCTTGCCCCCTGGATCCGACTTGATGCCCAGGTCGCCCTGGTCAAGCCATCCTAGGACCGAGGGTCCTCTCTCCGATATGTAGAGTTTGCAGAACGCGGACCGGCCTCTGAACTTGAAATGCAATGGCCTGAACCCTGCCATGGGTATTCGGTCCCCATTGTACGTCACGGGGCGGATGTCCAGCTTCTCCAGTTCTGGGCCTAGGTGAGGCGCAAAAGACTCCTCCCATACAGCTCTCTGGATGATGGTGTAGGGCGAGCCCGTATCAGCCACCACGTTTATTGGTATTCCTCCTATCGACATCTCCAAGACAGGTTTCATTGTCCTCTTGCCATCAACACTCATCACTTGACCCTCCACCTCCAGTACTTGGTCCTCGATATAAATGACTGTGACGACGTCTTCTCCTGCATCTTCTTCTTGTTCTTCACTGTCCTGTCCGACATACTTCACTACACTCTTCGATGCCTTTTTCCGACACACCTTCTCGTAGTGTCCCACTATCCCGCAGTACATACATTTGGCGCGGAATGCTGGGCACTTCCTGTCATGCGCCTCGTGGGACCAGCTCCCGCATCTGTAGCACGACCTCTTGTTGCTTCCCGCTTGTTTTCCCGGCGGGCCTGGGTTGCCTTGCCATTTGTTGGGTCCTTTCGCCGCCGACCCCCTGTACTTGTGGTCCTGGCGCGGTTCCTCGACGTCTACTCTGTTCACCATGGCGGTAGGCGCCGTCTCCTTTCTCGTTGCTTCCGCACACCTGCACGCCAGTTCTGCTCTTTTGACGATCACCATCACTTCTTTCAAGGTGGTGTCTCCACTGGCCCACAGAAATTGTACTGGCGCCATCGCGTATCCTGCTTGCGCGCTCATTCTCTCACTTTTGATTGTGGATAGCGTGTTCCCTTGATTTCTGGGACTGCCTGGTGTGTTGTCCTGCTCTTCCTTGCTTGTGTGAGCCTGGGGACTGCTTGCGTCCGCCCCCTCGCTCTTTGGTGGGGGATCCAGCGCTGTCTCTCTGTCTCTCGGGGCGCTGTATGATCTTGGCGCTCTTCCCTTGTGCCCGCTTGGTTGGGCGCGCTATGTTGTGGGCCCCCCGGTTATGCCCTGTCCCTGCAGTGCGTTTGTCCTGCTATTTCGGGGTGACCCTGGGCTCTGCCACGCTCTTTAGGGCTGGTGTCAGTGTGCTTGTTTCTGGCTGGGTCCTTACTGACCTGCCGCCTCCTAACCTTCTGGCGCCGCGGTCTTATTCCTCTGCCACGTGTCTTCTGGGCCACGGTGTGGTTGTTGGTTCCCTCGGTGGCTCCTAGTCGTGTGGTACTTTGTGGTGGGTGGGTCTAGTATCCCATCCTCGTCGCCATTGTAAGGATGTGTGTACCACAAATAATGACGCTGCCAGAGGTTGTTAGTTTACTCTGTGTTTATTTCTAATCAGCTCCTAAAGAGCGCCGAGCCGCCAGCCTCTCTCGCAGGCTCTCGCGCCAATGCTGTGCCGCTGCGCGCGCAGCCTGAACATCATCATCCGCACGTCACGTCGGTACGTGACGTGCGTACACTAGACTGCGCCACTACACCCACCTCCTCAGTTGCCCCTGTGCCTGTCAGGTATCTGCTCACTTCTTGTGTGTTCCTCCGCAGACCTCCTTGATTTGCACTCAGCACTAGTGCCCTCCGGCCCCTGCCGAGCTCTCGCGCCACACGGGCCCAGCAGGGGTCCTGAATCGGAGACTTTACGATCTCCACTTTCGGCTTCTCTGACGCCTCCGCTTCGTATCCAACACCGCTGCACACCGTCGCCACTCACGGAAAAGGTGGAGCCGAGTCAGGGGCAGAGACCCAGGAACACGAAACTGCGAACACGAGACCGCGAGACCGACACCCTGGCTCGCGGCACCCCAGCTGGTCCCAGCACACAACGCAAGGTCCGGTCCCGAGGAGACATGACAACGTGGATTAAGCTCAAGTGAAATTTTTTTCAATTTTAACTCAAAAACAATCTCCGATTTTTTGCGACAAATATCCTTTATCCTTTAGGCATCCGATAGGCGTCCTGCTTCATAAATGCCATTGCTTCACATCCCCTTCACCGGGAGCCTCCGCGACCGCGTCCTAAGCGGCCGCCATGTTTCCCCATGATTATTCTTATTGAAAACATTTTAAAACATCTAAAAACCCACCCTCACCATTTGTTTAACATTGTTATTATAAATGTAATGATTTAAACGTTTTTACTTAGCCATTTTAAACTAAGTTACATTAAACTGTGAATTTATAGTTAAGCCAACCTTTCCATAGGAAGACAGTTCAGTTGTTTTGCTAATGACGTTGGTGCTGTTTGCCAAAAAATAATATCCACTTCTGATCCTTCTTGTAAAGTTTTGGGTTCCGCCATCAAGCAGGGGCTGAAAAAAGGAGGGTGCCAAAATACATTTTTTTCCCATGTAGGTTCCTGTAGGAATTTTAGGCAAATCTAGTGCAAAAACAGATTAACATAATTACATTAAATTTGGGAAAAAGCTAGACAGTTATTCCAAACGTGTGTTGTTGTGGTCTGGTGTAAGTGCATTCAGTAGTTTTTGAGAAAAAGGGTTCAAAATGTAATGATATCTTCTTTGAATGTACACCTATGGGAAAGGCAGATCTAAAGATAAGACCTGATTGGCTGCTGTCAACATCAACAAAGATGCTTAAAAGCCATTTTAGGACTTGGGGATTCATTCCTAATGTTCTGGAATGTAAACAAAAATAACATATGTAGGGAAGGGAGTCATAGCCTGATCCCTAGGCCTTGCTGGAGGGTTCTGAGTGGACCCCATTGACAAAATTATTTTTGGGGAATGCAATCGGTAGAACAATGGTAATACATTAGTACCAGAAAAATCCCTAAAAGAAGTTGAAAATGCCCTTGTTCAATGTAACTCCCCCTGGCTATGTCAGGGCCCGGTTGGGGGGTCACCCCCCATTCTTAAAAAAAATATGGGTTGAGGGTTGTGAGTGAGCCCCGCCTCCCAAGCAACCTGAAGGACCCTGATTCCCTGGGGCATGACCGATTTTTTTTAATTTTAATTTTGTGACCTTTGTTATTCTCCCTGACAAGGACTGAGATTATTTATCGAGAAGGGTTTCATTTCCCCTCAACCTACCTATAGCCTACTTTCCTACGAGGTTTATTTGTTCCTTCCTTTCAAGAAAGACATTTTCAATATTGTGAATATGGATTTACTTTCTCAATAATTATGATTACGGTCCTCTGCTGCTTGGGAATACTTTTGTGAAATTATTCATCCCTGAGCAACTACGTGTAAAAACGATGGGAACCAAAGTAGTTGGAATGTATAATTATTGTAATGAAGATCCATAGGGGTGTGACATCACATAGGGTAGGGGAATTGACATGTTATAAAAACACAGCGAACAACGGCGTAGCTCTTTCACAATGACCAAACGGCCAACAAATGAAACAACAGTGACATCTGTTTCCGGCATATTATCTGCGGATCTACAAAGAGCTGCTGTTCACCTTTTTTTTTATTTCGGCCCCACCATGAGCCTATTCGCAAACCTATCCCTTGTTGACCAAAATGGAGCTCTCGCGTCCATCAATAATGGGTATTTATTTCCCTTCCCCTTTGTCATAGTGCTAGCATTGTTGATGTCAATAATGAGTTTAACGACTGTCCTGGGAAATACGCTGGTCATTGTGGCTTTCATCCTGGATAAAAGGCTCAGACATCACAGCTGTTATTTCCTTGTCAATTTGGCAGCTTGTGACTTTTTTGTTGGTAAGTTGTTGCTGGATTCTTACATCCTTGTTTACCGGTGATAAACAATTGTATTTTATCTGGCATATTCTATACTCTTAGACTCACGTGTGGCAGTTAGTAATATTGGACAATAAAATACTTATTTGTCTTTTAGGATTTTTTTTCTTTGTGAAAATTACATTTCATATATGAACCGTATACTTTTATAGCAAGTGTACTTATTTACTGCATGTTCCATGCAGGCTGGGACTGGTCTTTAGGGCAATCTCGCAGTACCTGAAGAGCTGGTCCGAGAGGCCAGTATGTGGGCCAGTTTGTTGAATGTTTGTGGGCTTGTTTGTAGTCTTGTGGACCGCTATTTTATTGTTGATATCCCGGATATTATCACATACACTGCCAGCAGCAAAAATGCATGCAGCCCCCAAACACTTGCGAAACAACTATACAGCATGTTCAAAACAGCCCAGTTTGCAAACCATGCCACATATTAGCTATCTAATATACCACCTTTATTTTATTTTAAGACCGACTTTTAATTTTCTGTCCCAGTCCGACCCTTGTTTTACAGTGGAATTATAATTTATGTTGTTCAGAATCAATTGAGAAGATGTTTGGAATTTCAGATCATATTAACGCTCCTATGTTTTGTCATAGCTAATATATTGGTGTCTCAAGAACAATCGCAGAACCTTGCTTCACAGAAAGAGTTCATCGCGTTATGTATTGTATGGCAAGACAGAATCATACAGCATTTTTTAAATTCTGCCTTTAAAGGCTGTGGTGTGGTGGCCATCTTGATGGAGATGCAGAAGCCACCACTTCCTTTTCTCTAGTAGTCAGTCCCAACAGATATGACTGGTGCAACAGGACAAATATTAGCTGATGAGAATCTCGAAATGACCAAGAAATAACATTTCAAGCCTGGATGCAATTGGTAGCATACCAAACAGGCAGCATTTGAAATTTCATAATTAAAGTGCTTTTTTTCACGGTCCATTTTCTTCCTATTCGATCCTTCAGAAGTAGTGCATTTCTATATTGCAATATTTATAAGTTCATGTTTGGTGCCAATTTGATGAACGCATTTGCATTTTATCGAAAAATGCTTAGAATGGCAGGTTTATCGGACGCACTTGGAAAACAATTATTTGAAAAATGAAATCTTATTACGAAACTAGGTTACAAATCTCTACTGTCTCTATTGAAAGATGCTTCTTCAATATTAACACTCACCTGGGTCCACCAGTAGTGTCATAAAAGCGATAACGTTTAGCAGTAATTTTTTGTGAATAAAAGAGAAACCTAATCAAACTTCGTGCGTCTTCTTAATGCCTGAAACAGTAACTCTTTCTAGATGTTGGGTATCCTGATATAAGAACCCACTGGTAAATGAACACACCTAACCGATGTCTTACCAGACTGATCTTTTTACTGAAAGCCCTTTCTATATTTGTGTTCCTCTAATTCTTGGGAAACTTCTTTCCACACATGCTGTCTCTGCTCCCATCTAACCTGGAAATCCCTGCGACTCCCAATACTCCCTGCCCAGTCCAATGATGTCCAGTGAGCTGGCTGTGGACCTGGAAAGAACTCTGCCTGCAGGGTCCTAATGTTCCCACGACTCAAGGGTTTTGACCCACAAGACAGCAAACATATATGAGATCTTCCTGGGAGAGAAGTCAGTTTGATTTTAGGAAGGGATTAAGACTGGTGATTCCTTCCTGTCATCAAAAATCGTCATCCTGTTACTAACCTCGCCCTTGTGGCAAATACAGGATAAAACTCATCCATCGTAATGTGCCTATGTTGATAAATACTTGAACATTCATTGGATGGATGGAATCACAAAAAGTCAGGGAAACGGCTCAAAACACAGACTGATTTAATTAATACTTAATGGGAAGTACCACTTTAAAAGTGCCATTGTAAAACAAAGCAACTCTTCTTTCATAGGCCTTTATCAATCATAGACACAGTTTGCCCCCTTTTAAAGATAGAGCATACTTAAAGTAGCTTGGGTGCAATAGGCTTGTTAGCACCACACAATCTATTTCTATTCAAGGGGTGGCTATTTCGAAATCTAAGAATTGCTATGGAACCTTGCTTCGTACACTGGCCGATTCTAAAGGGAGATGAGCAATTGTTCAGTTATTGATTTATGAGCGCAAGGTAACGGTTTGTATGGTATATGGTCCTAATACTGATTGTCCAGATTTTTTTTATTTCTCTGCTCTGAACTATTGGAATGGACAGGGGAGCTGATTGTCATGGGAGATTTTAATTGTATTCTAGATAACAAGATTGATACTACTAATAACTCAACTCGTGCCAAAATGGGCAGGACCATGGCAGCTATTTCGGAACTTCTCCACATACATCAATTGGAAGATGTTTGGAGAAGACTAAATCCTATGATGCCAGGCTACACTTTCTTTTCGCATCTGCATAAAACATACTCAAGAATAGATATGATTTTTATTCACAATGCGATTTTTGAAAATGCATTTATTGAGGTATGTTCTGAAATTACCTCCGAGCACAATCCTGTGATGCTGACAGTATGGCTTCAGCCGGGGGACAAGCAGTCAGGGAGGCAATTTTCTTTTCCTGGACACCTTCTTAGCAACATATATTATGTGAAATCTATGCAAGGAACTTTGAGGGAGTATATAGGGGCACGGCCTCTGCTGCAATTGTTTGGGATTGTTTGAAGACTTTTGTAAGAGGGGCCACACTACAATATATTGTTATACAGAACCGGCAGGGTGTAGATTTGATGGAACAGGAACATAAGCTTTATCTAGATTTGGAGCAAAAGCTCACTGGAGCCATTGTTACAAAGGACCCCTGTGAACATCAGGATTATCAGCAGGTCATTGAAGTAAGAGCCAAACTTAAGAGAAGGCTAAGGGACAAGGTAGCCAATAATTATCACAAGTTTAAATAAAAAGAGTATGAGTATGGGGAAAGGGTTGGGGGACTGTTGGCTAACCAGATTGCTGATCTAAGGGCTAGCTCTAGTTTTGAATTAATTAAAGGGGCAGGTGGTTTGGCGTATGCCAGATCTGAAGATATAGATATAATTTAAGTTATTTTATGCTGATCTGTATGGCAATATAACTTATTTTAATCAACAAGCTGCTATGGATTGTATTCAGAAGAGTGCAATGCCCATTCTGAATCCACTTCTGTCTGAGCCTCTTCAAATAGATGTTGATATCGGTGAAATTGAGGAGGCGATTAATGCTTTGCCTATAGGCAAAGACGTTGGAGAAAGTTCAATCCCATTGAATTCTCTGTTAAGCTTAACAGCTTCTCCTCACCTTATTTTTCTGTTCAAAGGGGTACGCTACAGGGGTGCCCTTTGCCCCTGTTAGTGTTCGCTCTTTACTTTGAGCCCTATATAAAACATTTGTTGCATAATGTTAGGATCCTCCTGTTACTCCTCAATGGCCTAGAACTTAAATTACCTGCATACGCAGACAATATACCAGTCTTCTACACCAGGCCGGAAGATGCTTTAACTGAAATCACAAAAGAAGCATAGCACTATGGGTCTTTTTCCGGGTATAAACTAAATTTAGACAAGACGCAGACAATATTATATTATCAATCCGACACGGCTCCGGCTGCGTTGGGGATTACACGAACTGCAACGTACTTAGGAGTCTGTATTATTAGTGACATAGAGGAGGTGATTTCATTGAACCTTGAACCTTTGCTTAAGAGGGTAGCGGCAAATTTTCGTAGCTGGCTCCTGCTCCCTCTTAGTATAGTTGGGAGGTGTAATATTGTAAAAATGAATGTCCTCCCAAAGTTTTTGTACCTAAAGTGTACAATTCCATTAAGGGTACTGGTGGCTTTAAGCTTCCAGGTTTTAAATTATACTTCTGGTCTACATTTGCTGGTCCGATTCAAAGCCTGCTTAAGGGACCCGATACTGGAACAGTCTGGTTTTCATACCAACTGGCCTATGGCCCCGACACAAGGTTTTTGTTATACAAAACTGCTGATCCAAATTACTACAAGAGTGTTCGATTTAAGGTAGTTTGAGACATTGTAAGGGTATGGCACGATATTTGTAAGGCATATGCTCTTCCAAAAGTACATTTATATACTACGTTATGGAGAAACCCCATATTAACTAACATATTTCACAACTTTGTAAGGAGAGGGTGGCTAAGTAAGGGGATAGTATAGCTTGGCTAGCTGTATGACGGACAAGGGTTCCAGCCATTTGCTGCTTTAAAAGAAGAGTATGGATTGTTGCAGAAATCATTCTTTAAATATTTGCAAATTAGGGACTATTTTACTCGTGGTTTGGGTTTACTACAGATGCCTAGTCCATCAGTGGTGCCATCTGTGATGTTCATGAGTTCAGGTCGAGGGCTAATGGGTAAAGTATATCAGCAACTCTTAGCTACTACTAGTGACAATGGCATACAGATTGCAATAAAATGTAGCCAAACTTTTAATACAGTTATAACTAAAGAAGAATTACAGGGATCTTTGGAAACTATAGATTCAGTGGTATTATCTGTGAACTTGAAACTTCAGCAGTACAGGGTCATATTTATGTTGTATTATACTGCTGAGCTCCTTTCCAAATGGGTGGTGAATCAACCACCCTCATCTAGATCATACTTCCCAAAATGTCAAGAGTACGCTGCTGATTTAAGACACATGCTTATTTTCTGTCCAAGGCTGGGCCTATTTTGGTCTGATGTAAATTTTGCCCTCTCAGTACTGGCTGGATATGATATTCAAATGACAGAGAAGGATATAGTCTTGGGGGTATACAATGTTTACAACGAAACTTTTACCACGCACTACCATTACAACGCAGGCATTACAACGCAAACCATTACAACGCATTGCGCTGGGGGGCGCTCTAGGATAGGGAATAAGTTTAATTTTCTATCCAACACCTTCCCTAGTGTCCACGGGGACTGGAGTTGGAATAGAAAATTATACTTACCACTATCCAGCACCTCTAAGCGCTATGCGTTGTAAAGGTTTGCGATGTAAAAACCGCGTTGTAAAGGTATGCGTGGTAAAAGTATGCGTTGTAACGTCATACATCCAGTCTTGGGGCACTACAAGATCGGGGTTGTCTTCCGAGATTATTTGTCTCTATTGCAATAGTATGTGCCCGTCTTTCTATTGCTCGAGCTTGGATCTAAGAGACAAATCCAAGTATTAAAGGATTTTGGGTCCTCTTTGGAGAAATGTATTAAATGTAGTTGGCACCTTCTAAAGATAGAGGCCCATGTTCCTGGCTAAAATTTAAACGGGTGTGATCCAGTGTTCAGTGGGACTATAACTTGTGTTATGCATGAATTGTGTTTGTATTAGTTACTGCTATTTAATTATACTTACTAAGGTATTCTAATATCCACTTTCAATTGTACAATGCAAGCTCTCGCCTCTGTGATTTTGTGTTCTTTTATGGATTTGGTTAATGGTATTTACTTAAGTGTTTGTCTGTTATATATTGTATTAGTATGGCTAAAAAAACAACAACAGGATGTTCTGCTTGACATGCTTTTGAGGGACTGAACCTCTTGTGATGGCTAGCACTAATAACCATCAGTCATGAATCAGCCTCAGAGTAAATTAGAGCAAGTCACTCTTGTTCCCCATTCAGGGTTATCAGGTCAACTTTAATGGGAAATCATCCACTCCAGTTCGAAAGCTTCGGTTTTCAATTCCAGTTTTCAATACCCAGATCTTGTGTGGAGCCTCAACCTTACACCACTAACTGTTAAAATGAAACATTACTTTCACAGATGGGACCATCTCCCTCTCAGTGTGCTAGGCAGAATACCTCTATACAATATGATATTCCTTCCAAATTTTTGTATGCTCTCCACCACTTCCAGCTCAAAATTCCGTATCAGTGGTTTCTGAAACGTAATTCCTTAATTTGCAACTCCAAATGGGCCACCAACCATCGAGTATAGTTCTAAATGTTGACAGTCAGTATACGATGGGGCCTAGTTATGGCAGATGTCAAAGTATACTACTGAGCATCCCAACTCATGGTGATTAATGATTGGTTGACAGAAGACTCATGCATCCCTACATACCAACTAGAGCTCTCATGCCTGGGGTTTGACATCATCATGGGGTTTCTCTCTGGGAATCCCATTCACTACCAGTTTCCAAACATGACCAAAGTGGGTAGGAGGTTGTGGAGGACTGCCTTACGATTCACAGGATGGGACAAAACATTTACACAACTCACTCCATTGTGGGAGGGGAAATGGCTACCCAAAACAACCAACCTTGGAGATTTTTGGATTTGAGATAAGATTGGTCTCACTATATTAGGCAATGTATTTGCAAAATGGACATTGTTGTCCCTTTCAACATCTCCATCAATGGTTCTCCTTAACTCATACACAATATTACCAATATTTACAGCTCAACCACTCTTTCTCATATCAGCTACATGTTTCCATTGACATCCCTGAGTTCAGCCCTCTTGAAACCAAGCTTCTCCTGAGCCACCTCTGTAAAGGGGTCAAATCCTGTATATATTGCACACTGGTGTATTTCCAGGACTTAGAAAGAGGTGGTAGAAGCGGGTGGGTCCTCAGGATGATGTGGACCAGCATTATGCCCAACTGCCCCCCGCCAAAAATGGTATTTCCTCCAGAATGAGACTGACCCAACTTCACTACCTCCATACCAAATATTTCACTCCTACAAGCCTCTAGCATGCAGGGAAAATACCCCAACCAAACTGTTCCAATTGTGCCCAAACTGACGCAGGCTTTTTCTACCTAATTTCATCTTGCAGTATGATAACGGTATTTTAGAACAGGATAGAAAGTACACTTTCACAGGTCCAACACAGATTGCTGGAATTCATATTGGAGGACCTGGGTGTTCTGAGATGTAAGCAGGTTATGGTGGGGGTCGCCACAGTACTGGCTAAAAGAGGCTTCACCAACAAATGGAAATCCATTCAGTTGGGAGTGGACTGGTATGCCAAAACGGAGAAACCAAATTACCAAGCACAGGACTGCTCACAGAAACTCAGCAGGATTTGAGGCAAGTGGTGGGCATTCTATGGAATTGAGGATGCTGGGTGATGGAACGGTAATTGAAATGTAGTATATTGGATCATGTTTGCTATCAAGGTAGTGGAAACGAAATTAAATGGACTAATGGTTGTTAAAAAATAATAAAATTGGTTTATGAAGTTAAACCCTTAGTCATTAGATAAGAAAAAGGATCGGGGAAACCAGCAACTGAAATGCTACCTGCAGGGAGTGAGGCTCAGAAGTTTTGTGAAGTTGCAGTTAGTGAAAGCAAGTGAGTCACAAAAAGGAACTGCTTTGTACTGAAACACCTGCGGAGTGGAAATGGATCCTCGCCTGATGGAGGAGACGTGTTGAAAGTTTCCTCCATCACCAAATGCGTGCAGGCTGCCATGAGGCCAATTCATCAGGAGGTCTGGTTTTGCAGCTTGCTTCCTTCCCCAGAGGCAACTCAAAATGTGCTGAGAGCAGTGGTCTGATACTTCAAGTTTCCTCGCTATCGATCCAGGAAACTCTTCTTTCACCACAGGAACCGACTGAACTGGCGTCAGAGAGAAGAGACAGAACTTTGCCATGTAACATTGTATCAGGTTCCTCTGAACAGGTTGGCTCAAACGCTGAGTGCGCCCTAGGACACTCAAGTTTATACGGCGGCTCCTAATTCCTGTAACATTTGGTATGACAGGCCTGAAGCCTCAGGTATTTCTTAAGTGAGTTTTCCTATGTCATTGGGCCCTTTACAATCTGATTCTTCGAGGACCATGGATGGGGAAAGTGAAAGAAAGGAGACTTATATACATGGAAAGTCTGGAGGTTCCTCTCCAGTTGAAAATTTGAGTAGCTCTATTGCTGGAGACAAACTTTCCAGTCACTCTGGTCCTTGGACTGCAAATCCCAGTGTAGCTATCATGGTCACTAATCTAAAAAAGGCCCTTTCCAATGCACCCTGTAGAGTTGAAATGAGAACTGATTTTTCAGCGGGGAAGAGGGGGCAGGGTGTCTTAAAATGGGATCAATTGGAACATGTCCCATACCATTGCAGAGAAAAAAGAAAGATGTTTGATATAGTGTGGTCATGCTTGGGTCTGATAGTAAAACTCAAGTTTTGATTGGTAGATTATCACCAAGAGCAAGTCCTCAAACGGACTCTATTATTGTGCTTGCTTTATGCAAGGGGCAGGTCGGAGCCCGAATTTAGAGCTTGATGGAGAAAGATACACCACTGCAGAGCCTTCTTTGGGTGAAATTGTTAATTTACTACAACACATAGTGACAAGACTCAAAACTACTATGCAGAAGTTAAGGCAGACAATGTGAATGCACAACAATGTATAACAGAGATAGCTACTAACTTCAGGGCTCTGACAGAAAGGATTATGAGTATGAAAAACCCACTTCTAATGCAGAGGATGAGGTTGCATTTTTAAGTGTACACTTCCTGGGAATATTAAACAGATTCACAATATACTGTCGAGGGTTGAAGAGCTGGAGATTCGACACAGCCAGAATAACATGCATTTTTGCTATTTCAGAAGTGAGTGATCCCCGGTTGTTTTATGTCAATATATTTCAGAAGTCCTTTCCAGATCTAACTGATTAGGGTTTTGATTTTCAGGATCATCAGCCCCATAGATTGCCTGTGCATTCAATTTCTTCTTTTCATGGGGCTAACAGGTCTTTATTGTTAGATCCAGGCCTTTCTTGATTTATATTGTGAACATTTTATAGCATTAAGTGATAATTCTGAAAGTTTTATCAGTTACGCTAATTTAATCTGGCTCCATTTCTTTCTTCATTCGGTCTGACTGGGGACTCGCCAACAAAGTCCGGGGACTGTCCAACTGAGGTCTCAGCTTCAGAAGCTGATTGACACTCTAAGACCATTGGGGCACAACTATTTCCACAGAAGCTAGCCAGATTGAAAATCCTGAGAGACAGAAGCACTTATGTGTTTTTCTGAAAAAGAGGTATATGGCTTGATGAGACAATGCAAATTTGGAGCAGTTAAAGTAGATAGAGGGAATAATGTGGATGAAAGCATTAATTTATCTAATAATGGTGATGTGGATTATATTAGTTGATTTCTGTGCCTTATTTTTGAGCTTGGTTCACCTTTACAGCTGCCTTTTGCCAGCATGAAGTACTTGGTGGACTGCATGGAAATTCTTGTTTCCCTTTTTCTTTTTCTTGTACATTTGAGTGACATGGTGGTGTTGGGGTGGACAGGTCACAAATGGCTGTCTATATGCATCAGCAGCCCATAATGGGTTTTTTTCTCCCCCAGGGGTTTGGGTAGCTGGGCTGGGGATGGTATTGGGGCATAAGGGTGCTATCACAGGAACGCAGAACTGCCTGCTTTAGTAAAAACAAAAGAGAATGCTATTTGGTGACAGGCATCATAGGGAGGACATGGTATCCACGTTTTAATAATCACACTATATACAATTAATGTGCTGGAATGTTTGTTGGTTAAATAGCTCACGTAAAGATTCTTTAGTCAAAGAAGAAGTTTAAATCCAGTATTCTATATCTCACAAAAACACATATTGCTTTCAAAGTTTAGGTACTTTTCCCACAGATTGGTTTCAATTTGATTGTATGCTCAACCCAACAGGCCTCTGTTAGTGGGGTTGCCATTTTGGGTCATAAGCTATATTCTGTTAAAATAGGTCAGACCATAGCCGATAAGAGGGGGTGGTGGCCATTAGCCCTCCCAGAGTTTGAACATGCTACCTATAATATATGTATTCTGTAAGGCCCTAATAGTGTGATCCCCAGATGTCTGATGCTTTAGCAATGGAGTTGGCTGTCAGCCTGGCCTGCTAATGGTGGTGGCTGACTTTAATTGTGTAATAAAATGTAAAATTGACTCCACAAATCATTCCACACACCCATGGATGCCTAAAGTAAGGAATACAATACTAAATCGGTGAGCAAGGCCAGTTGTGGCTGAAACGCGTTGGTGGGGTGAAGCAGTAAATAAATAAGGCTGAAAAGTACCCTGGCTGTGCCGCCTCTTTTGTATTACAAAATACTAAATCTGTTTGCACATATATGCTCTCTCAGATGTTTGTCATGCTGTACGAGGGACAGAGCCGGGATATACTGATTATACAGGGGTTCATAAACACTATTCTTGTATAGCCCTTGACCTGACTTCATCTCAACCTTTGTCCAAAATATGGGTCTACCTTTGTCCTAAGATTACTTCTGATCATAATCCAATATTGCTTGGAGTAAAAGATACTCTTGCAATGAAAGGATAAAGGTTTTCCATGTTGTTAGACTTGTAATATAAAGAGTGGATATCCTCAGCCAATCAATACTTTCTTTGTCTCAATTTTGGCACAGCCCCCTCTAAATATAGTCTGGGACTCTATGAAAGCTTATATAATGAGTGTAATTGCTTAGTTTATGGTTCATAATAATGGTCCAGCATTGGAGAAGGAGGCACTAGTTGAATTTGTGTCTCTTGAAAGAATGCACACCAGATTATTCCAAAATCAGAATGAGAGAGAAGGGGAGCTATATTTCCGTATTGTGGAGAATAAGAGTCAAATTGGTCACACACTCAAAGAAAAGGCAACAGCTGCTCTTAGGTTAAATAAGCAAGTCAAGTATGAACATGTAGATACAATCGGTAAGGTGCACAATTATAAGATTGAAGAAAAATGCAGCAACACCATAATAAGTGCCCTCAAAGATAGCAATGGTTGATTCTAATCCCGGCCAGAAGACATATTGGAATCAGTAAAGTTTTTTTCATCAAGCCTTATAAAAGAAAATGGTGTGCCTTCATACACAGATATAGCAGGCTCATCTGGCGAACGTACATCTAAGGCAACTTGACAGAACACAGGCTAGGCCATTGGACTGAGAGATATCTGCGGATGTTGTTAAACATGCAATAATGTCTCCAGCTGCTGCCAAAGTAGTTGAGGATAATAGCATACTTGTTGAATTTTTTGCAACTTTTGTAGATGTTCTTGCCCTTAACGTTTGTTAGATGGTCGTAGGCTTTGTTCATGTGGGGATTTCCACAACTTGGAACATGTTAACATAGCCATCTGTCTAAAAAAAGGGAAGCCAGTGGATGAAAGAGGATCTTATTGGCCAACTTCTCTCCTCAATGATGATGTAAAGATATTTTTTTCTAAAACACTGGCTGATCATCTTGCTTCTATTATTAAAACAACATTTAAAAAATTACGATTTGAAACTTCTCTGTGTGCTGCACAATGCAGCACACATATAAGTTACAATTCACCATTTTGGATTGTTTATGTGCAGGAAGGGACACCTTCCTGCACATAAACAATCAATCCTCCCAACGTAGATACACTTGCACAATGGTGCAAAGGTGCCTGCATTGGTGCTAGGCAGCTAGATTTA
This sequence comes from Lissotriton helveticus, assembly GCF_964261635.1. Classification (NCBI taxonomy): domain Eukaryota; kingdom Metazoa; phylum Chordata; class Amphibia; order Caudata; family Salamandridae; genus Lissotriton; species Lissotriton helveticus. The sequence continues at coordinate 775,592,195 of NC_136063.1, read as the reverse complement.
GAGCCATTACAAGAGGAAACACAGGTGTGTTCTGCATTCTTGTGCATACAGCAAATCTGAATGGCAGAGCATGGCGTTAGCAATGTTTGCTTAATGCCACGCTTCGCCATTCCCTTGTGAATATACCCCGAGGTTTACCAGGGTAGCAGTATATCTGGGGATCAAAATATCAAGCCGGGTACAAGATAATGTCCATTTAAAATTCGAAGAACTTTGCAGTGAACTGTTGGTTTCCCATAAAAATGACAGAGGATATTTGGATATGTATCATGGGAGGCAGGGCAGTACCCTCTTCATATTTTGATCCTAACGCTTTAAAAAAGTCAAATTTAAAAATGTTTTGGAAGCTTTGAACATTTTAGGGGACTGGAGTAAGGATTATGGCATTGGACTGATCAACTTTTACATGGAATTTTGGAAAAACTCTTTCCTGAACGTTTCTATGACTCGGTAACTCAGAACCGCCAAATATAGCAATACGTTGTTATAAGGTGCTTTGCACCTTTCTGATCTGCAGAAAGAATTTGATCTGCTGCAACATTGCTTTTTAAATATTTGCAGATTTGTGATTTTTATCAACGTGGTTTGTAACAAACATATGTTAGTATTAATCCTGGTAGGTTGGACCTCTTTAATCTTCTTTTTTCAGAATATTCGGGGATTTTATAATGTCTTTGCATCCCACCAAATAGAACATCTAGATCTGCTAGCAGCTAAATGAACATCACAGATTGGTCATGCAACAAAACTTTTCAACGGCCAGTGCAATCTTGATAACTGCCAGGCTTAAAATGATAAATCTTCAAAATAGTCTGCTTGCTCTACCAAACTCGTGATAAAATATCTAAATGGAAAAGTGAGGGGCATGTTTCATGCCTAGGGTGCTTGTTTGAGAATACAGATAATGTATATATGTTGGCTACTTGCTAAAAAATGACATCATTTCTGGTCTGAAATTAGTTGGTATTTATCTAGCAGTTTGCAGTTTGAGCATGGAGAACATCATGATGCGCATCTCTTCAACCAATACATACCTATTTTGTTTATATCAATTGTCACCACCATACTCTGTATTACTTGAGAATGGAAATCCTCTAGTCTGCTCTCAGAACTCCCTTCAGAAGGCGACGGGGTATACAAGGGCTACTGTGCCCAACAGTGGTGATTGAGGCCTTTTACTCCTGTTGTTCCTGGTTCTGATCTACTATGGATCCTCATCAACTGGACCAAGTACACCTTCTGCACTTTAAGCTCAGTGGTAGTGGTGGAGGAGCAATCAAAGGCTCTCTCAAGGCTAGCGGGGGGGGAGTTTAGATACAGGGAATAGAACACACGACTCATAACTCAAAGTGCAAACAGGATGAACAATAAATCAATGTCTAGTAAAAAACTTGCTTTCATAAGAATAAGAAGTATTTGTGAGAAAGTGCCCTCTTTCTGCATTGCTGCCTCCACTTGTTGCTGAATTGCTGATGTACTTTGACTGAGTGTGCCCTGGGCTCCTGCTAATCGGGTACCCAGGGCCTATGTTCTTTCCCTAAAACTGCAATGAAGCCTAAACCCAATTTGCGTCTCTGGCCACAGGTCAACCCCTTGTAAATGGTACCACAGGTACCCAGGGCACTGTGACCAGAGAAGGCCTCAAAGGGCTACAGCACAATTGTGCCACCGTTAGAGGTCCTGTACCCTGACACTCACACACTGCTTTTGCAGACAGCGTGTCTTGGTGCACAACAAAGTGAAGAGTCGATATGGCACACATCCCTGTGTGCCATGCCTACAACCCAGTGCACTGGCATAGATCAGTCACCCCTCTAGCAGGGTGCACTATAACAGTTTTGAGGGTACAGGTGCATGAGCCCTGCAACCCTACAGTGTCCAAGTCCATTCTTAGACATTGTAAGTGCAGTGCTGCCATTAGGAGTATATGGTGCTGGGAGTTTTTCATTACGAACTCCACAGCACAATATTGGCTACACTGAAAACTGAGAAGTTTGGTATCAAACTTCTCAGCACATTAAACCCACACTGATGCCATTGTGGGATTGAATGAAACATGCACACAGAGGGCATCTTAGAGATGCCCCCTAAAAACTATCCTACCACTAGTGTCCAGGCTGAGTGGCTGCTTTCAGCTGCTACCTCCAGACATGTTTCCGGACCCCTGGGTCGAGAGCCTGCTGGTCTCTGGGGCCGGAATAATGCACATCCTGGGATGAGGAGCCAAGCCTCCTCCCACAGGATGGGAAGGGTTCACGAAGTGGAAGCTTCAAAGGCTTGCTGCCTTTGTGAACTTCCCCAGGCCACTTGGTGCTTTCAGCAACTGGTTCCCACTGGTTTTGACACCCACCATGGGCGGGAGAACTGGCGGGAAAAACAACTGAGGAAGAGAGGTGTGCCCACCTTTGCCAACTCTACCCCTCAGGTGGGGGAGGAGAGAGGAAACACAACTCTCAGTCCACGCCATCTTGAAGATGGTAGGACTCAGCTAACCAGGGACAGGCTCGTGCCCCCCTCCCACTTGAGGGTGGCATAGTAGGGACTGTACCCACCCCAGGGAAGGGACCCATTGGCCCTTCCTTTTACATACCTGTAATGCCCTCAAATCAAGTATTTAGGGGTACCCCTGAACCTTGCTTCCTCAGACAAGAACCTACAAGAAGAAGAAAAAGAAGGACTGAACAGCTGTGCTGCCGCTAACAAGAGAAAGACGCCTACTGACTTGGTCCCTACCGGCCTGTCTCCCCCTTGAACCTCCTCCTGCGAAATCCCTATTTTCCTCCGTAGGATAACATTGACTGTTTTTCTGTGAAAAGTTTTTAAGTGTTGAGTTTGAGAAACTAAGGAAATTCTTTAAAATTTCATAACCTAACAAAAACAATTTTACTTACGTGTTTTCAGGAAATGGCCCAGAGTAGTATCTAGGTATTCGACTCTGTGTAGGCCTAGTTATTTCAAAAGTTACTTACCAGCTATTTTACTGAAAAATCTATTCAAGTCTATGGGCTGCATTTACTAACTATTGCATTTCTCTGCATCCAAACTGTAAATCAAATCAAAATGCATATACAATTATCATTTAATCTGTATTTCAATTGCATTACTGATGTAAAGTCCGTATTGCTTCCCTGTGCCAGGCGTGCTTGGTTCTAGAAAATACAATAACTAAAATAATTTTTGTTTTACAAAAACAATTGGTCTGAAGTCCAGTCTTGGAGTGTGTGAATTCATTTGCTGACTGAGTGTGTACCACAAAGGCTTAACACTGTCCTCTGATACTGCCTTACTGCTCGGCAACACTACCACAATAGAGAGAGTAAGGTTCTATCTAACTTTACCTCTGCCTAACTTTGGAGCTCCACTGGACTCTGTGCACACTATACCTCACATTGGTATAGTATATACAGAGCCACCTTCCTACTTTGGTGGATCAGCAGTGCGCTATACAACTTTGCATGTGTTGGACTACTTGGTTACTTGGTTACCACCTAATCACACAACAGAACTCTTAAATTGTGTTTAGAATTCAGATTTTTCAAATTGTCATTTTTTTGGAAAATTACTAAAAGTCTTGTTAGGGCCTTGGTTAAGTCCCTTTATAATTTTAGAAAATAAAAAATCACTGGTGCTAGGGTTAGAGGGTTAGAAGCTTCTTTAACAATGTCTCAAAATAGGAACCCAGGTATGCAGGAACATTACCACAATGACATAGAGGATAGGATTATGGAGCTTGACCTCACCCCTTACTTTCACTTGTATTCCAAGGAGGTAAGGTCCCTATGTAGATTTAAAAAAAAATGGAAGGGAATGACCTGGAAGATCAACCCCCTCTACTCCCTAGGGAGAGAAGGGTTCAAGTACTCTTGACTCCAAGAGTAAACCTCTCAGTGCCTTGATCTCACACAGGTGGATCAGGTATCAGTGAGGACATTGAGGACAGCCTCAATTAGGAGGACAGCCTTTTAGTAAGGCTGACGAAAAGACTGGATCTAGAGACCAGGTTGCTGGCTCTAGAAAGAGAGAGAGCAGAGATGGGTCTAGCACCCATTAATTGTGTCAGCAGTTTACTAAATAAGGATAAAGAGAAATCTTATGATCCCCTAAATATGACGAGATTGATGATATCACAAAATCGTTCACAGCCTTTGAGAGGGCTTGTTAAATGAGAAAAGTGAAGAAGTCACACTGGGGGCACTCCTTTGGGAACTGTTCTCTGGTAACTGCAGAGACAGACTCCGGACCCTTTCTGGGGTAGATGCTGGGTCTTATGACCTCATGAAGAGAACTACAATTGAGGGCTTTCGACTCACAACTGAGGAATATAAAATTAGATTCAAGGGGACTCACGAAACAAACCCAATACCAATCCTAAATTGACTTTGTAAACTACTCAGTTAAAACACTAGATGGTTTGTTAACTGGACATAATGTGCATGATTTCAATGGGCTTTACAATCTGTTTATGAAATAACATATTTTAAGTAATTGCACTTATGAAAAGTTACATCAGCATTTGGTAGACCTAGGTCTAACTTTTCCCCAAGAATTGGTAAAGACGGCAGACCACTGGGTCAAGACAAAGGGAGACAAAAACTACCACTGGGGGTAACCAAAAGAAAGTGGTTACAAAACCTCCCCAGAGGAAAGGTGGTGAGAATACCCCAGATAAAAAACTGAGTATTCTAAAGGGCCCCAAAGACCTGCACAGGGGGGTGGGTCCCAAAACTCTACCCAATCTTCTAACAAGTATAGGGGGAAGAACGTTGATCCTTTAAAGGCCTAGTGTAACAACTGTAGAAAGTTGGGATTCTTAACTAGAGATGTTATTTGCCCAAACAAGAAGTTCCCTAGTCTTACTACAGCTACTTCTGGGGTAGCAAGTCTCCAGATGGGATCAACAGTGTGCCAAAAGCAAATCGGGTTGCACACTGAAGCAGTTTAGCTTCAGAAGGGGTATGTTGAGTTTGCCACTGTAGCTGTGTCGCCACCCAACTTAAAAAAAAACTTACAATACCCTTGGATCAATGGAACTAGGATAGAAGCTCTAAAGGATACCAGTGCCCGTGTTACTATGGTGAAAGACACATTGGTTTCCCCTGAGCAATACTTGATTGGGAGAACTTACCCATTCACCAATGCTGACAGTGTTACCACTAACCATGCAATGGCTATGGTGACATTAGACTGGGGGGTTACTGGCCTGAAATATTTAGTGGTCTCTCCAAAGCAACCAGCTGCTTCTCCAATTGGCAACGACCTGGACACCTCAGCATGGGCCGAGGTTGAACTGAAAGCCCATGCAGCAATGCTGGACATCCCTGAATTGGTCTGTGTAAAAACAAGAGCACAGAGCAAGAGACAGGGTGAAAAAGAAGTGTTGGAGCCTAAAGGTATGGCCCAACCTTTTAAGAGAAAAGGTAAAAAAGACTGGGGAACCAGCTTCTGTACAGAAAAAAACATAAGGACCCCTCTCCTCAGGGAGAGGACTTGGATACCCCAGAGGGAACTGATCTCATGGACCTTCACCCTTACCAAGTTGAACTCCTAGGCCCAGGGGGACTCTCTAGGGAAGAGCTGTGCCTTAGATAGTTGGACTGTCCAACCCTTGAAAGCCTGAGGCAGCTAGTTTCTGCACAGCAAAAGGGAGATGTCAGTGGTACCCAGAGAGCTTATTGAGAGGAGGGACTACTGTACACTGAGGCCAGGGACCCCAAACCTGGAACCACTGGGAGAGTGGTGGTGCCTCAGAAGTACAAGGAGTTTCTCCTAACTTTAGCTCATGATATTCCCCTAGCTGGAATCTGGGCCAAACCAAGACTGGGGAAAGGCTAGTCAGCCACTTTTACTGGCCCCAGATGTACCGAAAAGTAAAAGAGTTTGTCAGCTCCTGTGTCACCTGTCAGTCCTGTGGCAAGACAGGTGGCCCATCAAAGGCCCCACTGATACCACTACCAGTGGTGGGGGTTCCCTTTGCAAGAATAGTTGTGGGCATAGTGGGTTCACTTGAACCTCCCACAGCATCAGGGAACAAATTAGTCCTAGTGGTAGTGGATCATGCCACTAGGTACCCTGAGGCAATTCCCCTTAGGACTACTACAGCTCCTGCAGTACCCAAAGCACTCATTGGTTTACTCAACAGGGTGGGGTTTCCTAAGGAATTAGTTTCAGACAGAGGTTCCAACTTCATGTCCGCTTCCCTCAAACACATGTGGAAAGAGTGTGGAGTGCAGTACAAGTTTACTACACCGTATCACCCTCAAACCAATGGCCTTGTTGAGAGATTCAACAAGACATTGAAAGGCATGATTATAGGGCTTCCGTAAAAACTCAAAAGGAGATGGGATGTCTTCTTACCATGCCTTCTTTTCCTTTACAGGGAAGTGCTGCTGAAGGGAGTAGGGCATCCCCCCTTTGAACTTCTGTTTGGCCATCCTGTGAGGTGACCACTCTGTCTTGTAAAAGAGGGTTGGGACAAGCCTCTCCAAGTACCCAAATAAGATATTGTGGACTATGTTCTTGGCCTAAGGTCTAGAATGGCTGAGTATATGGAAAAGGCATACAAAAATCTTGAGCTTCAGAAGCACTGGTATGAGCAATAAGCTGTGCTGGTTGATTTTTAACCTGGGCAAAAGGTATGGGATTTGGAGCCAGTGGCAACAAGGGCACTTCAGGACAGATGGAGTGGCCCTTACCCTATCCTAGAAAAAAAGAGTGAGGTCACCTACTTGGTTGACCTGGGCACAAGCAGGACACCCAAAAGGGTTATCCATGTGACCCGCCTGAAGCTCTAACATGACAGGGCTGATATCACCATACTGATGGTGACTGATGAGATTGCAAGCAAGTCTTTCAGCAGTATGCTAAGCTCTTTTCCTTGACCCCTCGTCAGACAAACTGGTGTACCCACGATGTGGACACTGGTTACAGTTCACCTGTTAAAAACAAAATCTATCGACAGTCTGACCAAGTCAAGGAAAGCATCAGAGCTGAAGTCAGAAAGATGCTGGAGTTAGGGGTTATTTAGAACCCCTTTGCCAGCCCAGGGGTTCTAGTCCCTAAACCTCATCCACAGGGTGGCAAGAGAGAAATCAGGTTCTGTGTGGACTATAGAGGGCTCAACTCTTTCACCAAGACAGACGCTCACCCTATCCCAAGAGCAGATGAGTGGATAGACAAATTGGGTGCAGCAAAATTTCTAAGTAACTTTAGCTTAACTGGTGGGTACTGGCAAATTGGCATTGCCCCAGGAGCAAAAGAAAATGCAGCATTCTCCACACCTGATGGGCATTATCAGTTTACTGTTATACCCTTTGGTTTAAAGAATGCCCCTGCCACCTTCCAGAGGTTGGTGAATCAGGTCCTTGCTGTAATAGAGTCCTTTAGTGCAGCTTATCTAGATGATATAGAATAGAATGTCTTAATTCACTCAAGAATATGACCATTCACATCGTAAAAACAATTCATAAGGATAAAAACTGTTAAAATTACTATAAAATATTTCTTTAAAAAAGTTTGTATGATAAAACAGACTTACACTTCTTTCAATATAAATGCAGTTTACACAATTTATTTATTTTATTTATTTATTTAGTTGTGCGTTTTTATATAGCGCAGACTTTACCCGAAGGTGTCAGAGCGCTTCACAATAGGAACAGAACTGATACATGAGAACATTACAAGTGAGCAAAATACAAAAGCAAACGTTACATTAAATGAAGCAAAAAAGACAATCGTGAGCCAACAAAATACAAGAGGTAGCAAACGGTGATTACAAAAGTGACAATTGTGAACCAACAAAATAAAAGAGGTAGCAAACGGTGCATTATAGGAGGAAAAAGTGACGTGTGCAGGTTACAAAAGCGTACAAGGTAAACAAAAAAGTATAATACTGCAATATATGAAGGGCACTCAAGCATAAGAACAAACATTACGTAGGCCATGGTGGCACTTGTGCAGGTATAGAAAATCAACAAATGTAAGGGGTAGAAAACAGTGTGTTACACGAGAAAGTGACAGGTGCATGTTACACACGAGTACCAAACACAGGAAGAAAGATAATACTGCAATAAATGGCAGACTCTCAAACCACAAGAACACAATGGGAAGACACTTATAGTGACAAGACCATATCATGAGGCCAAATTACGATAAATTAACAAGTCTGATTTTGAGAAGCAGTTTTAACAATCTTTGACCTCTTCCACCAGGCGAAGATCAGAAATGTTGAGATGGCAAACACAAGCCACCTTGTGGTGTCTGATCTAAAAATACGTATGACTTCACAAGGGCGATTAAAAGATAGTATGGAACAAACAGGATTTCTCCAGGTTTTCCTAAGGTCAGTATAGGAGGGATAACAAAAGAGAAAATGCTCAAGGGTCTCAGGAAAGGTGTAACATGTAGGGCACAATGGAGTAACAAACGCATTTTCCAAGGTACCTCTTCTTGCATTTAAAGAGAGAGCTCCGTATCTAAATTGAGTATATAGTGCTCGTGCCTGGGGAGGTTTGATGTCATCCAGAAACATTTCAAAACCAAACCCTCCTTTAAAGTTTAAAAAGCTTGCAGTTAAAGTGCCATGTGCAGTATATTCCAAACATTCCGAGACTATGAACTCCCAATTCCTTTTTTAAGAAGGGGAACCAATGATTTAGTAATGGACCCTGGTGCCTCCCAGAAATAACCCAGCCTTAGTTTTAAAAACCACTCCTTGATCTTGTTGAACCACTTAATGCAACATGTTTGTTTATGAAGGGAAAACAGCTCACCCAGGGCTTCCTTCACCAGGACCTGTGTGTCACTAGTCCATACCCTAATCCAGAACAGAACTGCCCTGAGGATAGCAAAGTAGTCTATAGGTTTTAATCCAAGATCATGCATTAGCGGCAAGAGGGGAGTATTCACTGGCAGGTTCAGAATGGCTCTAATAAATTTATTTTTGGCAAGGGTTAAGTACGACAGATTATCCAGCCCCCTTAGCTCAGCTCCATATAGGTGGCACCTAGACCTTTTGCCCTGTGAAGTTCTAAAATAGGCTAAATTGGCAATTAGGGAGACACCCTGGCCCTTCGCACTATTGCACAATCAGCATATTGGAGGGCCAGTGTGCTCTTTTCTATTTGCGGTGTCCATACAAGCCTATCGCTGATTAGTACTCCCAGATAATCAAAGCACTTAACCTGCTCAAGGGTTTGCATTCCCAGCATGAGTTTACCCTGGTGGGATTAAAGTCATATATTTGGTTTAGTAGCAGTTTATTTCTAAACCCCTCTCTTTGCCTGATTTGTCAAATTTATTTAAGAGGTTTTGAATCCCTGCAGGTGTTCTGGTGATGAGTAGTGTGTCTTCTGCCAAAATCAGACAGGATACTACATTGCCTGCTAATTTCGGGGGGTCACCACCACAATTATACAGCTCTCCTTTTAGGCCATTAATGTAAAGGGTAAATAATGTGGGGCAAGGACAAAACCTTGGCGAACACCTTTCCGGACCGATATGTCGTTTGTGAGTCTACCATCGGAGTTCCATCTGACCTTGGCGTATGTGACATGCTGTAACCGAATCAGGATTTTCAGTATGTAAGGTGGTAGTCCTAAATCCTGCCTGGAAGTTTGACAAAACATTATTTTCCTGGAAAAGGATCGTGCACTACTGGTTTTATAGCGTGGTTTCAAAATGTATGTTGTGCTCCAGTGATACTCTCCCTACCCGGGAGAGTGTAACATATAATCTTGAGGTCGCAGTTCCAAGTACTCTTTGGCTGTCTCACTGTGCACTGACTAGGTGTGCTAAATAAATGAATCTGCACAATTTATTCTTCTTCTTTTTGTCTTTTTATTTCCAACTATTTCATTTAGTGTTTTCTTCACACTGGTTTAATACTTCTTGCATAGCTGTTGTACATTCGGCTATAATGTCCCATAATACATTGTTGTCATTTTTAATTCATGTTACACTGTTCCCAATGCATTTTGGCTTAATTTGGATTCATCAGGGGATATCTAAACAAAAAGATACATTTCTTTTAATGCTGAGAAAACTTTTAGATTAATATGCCACCACCTTCATACAAATGTTAATAACAATTCTGCTGCTCATCTCAAATACCAATTGATGTGTGTGTTTTTTTATATACATAAAAGGAACCGAACATGCACGTTAAATAGTTCCCCAACATGAAGCTTTTAAAGTTTCCCGCGTGATGCGCTACTTTACATATAGCAAAGATAACAAAAAGGCCCTAAAACTGCATGGGTTAAATGAGAGGGTCGAACTTTTGTGCTATTTATAGCCTTCATTGATTGAGTATCTGTTATAAATTACCATTGTATATATTGTTCAGTCATTACCAATGTTTAACTTACATGAATACCGATGTTGATTGTTTAAGTTACTTATTCATATATACGGAAAGTATCCTTTAGATCCAGAGATACAATTAGGACAACCCTATTTTTTTTCACAAAAAACGTTCCACTTAAATATACACACACACACAGCAGCGCAGATAGCATATGTACGGCCCCTTTAAACGTGGTCCGTGAGAGCCAATTACCAATAGACGTCACACGCGCGGCGTAACAGTTTACAACAGCAGCATCGTCTCTCTTTCACAAAGTAACGGAGAACTAGAGAAAGCGGCATGATAGAAGACTCGGTAAGCGCTTTTGCTAATATATTTCACACATGTAGAGAGATCGCCATGTTAGCGATAAGAAAACGGTAACAGCTTTTAACGCGAGCGTTTGGAGAAAGCGCATGAAAATAGCACGCCCATTAGAACAATCACTATATGTAAAGTAGCGCATCACGCGGGAAACTTTAAAAGCTTCATGTTGGGGAACTGTTTAACGTGCAGGTTTGGTTCCTTTTATATATATAAAAAAACACACACATCAATTGGTATTTGAGATGAGCAGCAGAATTGTTATTAACATTTGTATGAAGGTGGTGGCATATTAATCGAAAAGTTTTCTCAGCATTAAAAGAAATTTATCTTTTTGTTTAGATATCCCCTGATGAAGCCAAATTAAGCTGAAATGCATTGGGTCAGTGTAACATGAATTAAAAAAGGACAACAATGCATGATGGGACATTATAGTCGAATGTACAACAGCTATGCAAGAAGTATTAAACCAGTGTGAAGAAAACACTAAATGAAATAGTTGGAAATAAAAAGACAAAAACAAGAAGAATAAATTGTGCAGATTCATTTATTTAGCACACCTAGTCAGTGCACAGTAAGACAGCCCAAGAGTACTTGGAACTGTGACCTCAAGAAAACATTATTTTCCTCAATCCAGTTTTGGATTCTGGTTAAAATAATTTTACAGAAGATTTTTTGGGAGAAGTCTATAAGGCTGATGGGCTTGTAGTTTCCGGGGTACCTGTTATCTTTTGATGGATTGAGATAATCCCTGCGCCCCTCCAGGTCGCCGGGATTTCCCCACTGGACATGAAGGTGTTAAAAACGTCTTGGAGGAGGGGTCCCCATATTGTAGGTTGAGCCATGTACATGTCTCCCAGGAGCTTATCAAGGCCTGGGTCTTTTCCACTCTGGAAGGTGTTTAGCGCTGGGATGGTTTCGTCTAATGTGATAGTAGTCTCCTCGGTTGTTTCTAGATCAGGAAAATTCATATGTGGGCCTGGATCATATAGAACCCCATGACCTGCATATAACTGCCCAAAGTATTCCGCCCACACATGGGGCTGTATATAAAAGTCAGTTTCTATTTCCATGTTGGTTGACCCTTTTGACAAGAGATGCCAGAAGAGATGACTATTCTTTTGCTTCGAACCTTCTAAGAGTGTGCACCAATTTTCTGACTCCCAGTCCCTTTTTGCCTTAGTTTGCAATAATTTGTATAGCTTCTTGCTATTTTTTATGTCTATGGGAGATTTCGACTTCACCGCAACAATTAGGTCGTCCTTGGCTTTTTTCAGGGCTTGCTACACCTAGGAGCTATTTTCCACTTAGGTCGATTACATTGTTTATTGAAAAATGGTCTTATTTTCATGGTCAATTGCAGAAATGTGGTCATAATGTCATCTAACCCAGTAATAGTGTTACTCTGATCTAAAAGGGTCTTCTCTACCTCTGAGTATATTTTTGGAAGAGGGGTTGGGTCAGCTAATATCATGGGCCATTTGACTCTTCTGTTGTTATTGCTAGCAATTACCATGGCGCTCTCAGACCACGGCTTTCCATACAATAAAGCTTATCCGGACAGCGAGAGCCATAACATTTTGGTCACTGTCTTCCTGGATTAATACAGCCATGTCTTTAACACTGGGCCAGAGTTCAAGATCGAGAAGGATATAATCAATCCTGGTCTTGGTTGTCCCCCTCTTGATCGTGGGCAGGGCTGGACTGGCCATAGCGGGCACTGGGAGTTTCCTGGGAAGGCCGCTATGCTGGGGGCCGGTTTTGGTCACCTGGGGGCCGTTTTTGTTACCGGGGGTTGGCAATATCAGCCCCTTGTAACAAAATCGGCCGAGACTGGCCCCCACAAACTGCTCGGCTGCACTCCCCCTAACCCCAGGGTGGGCAGCTGAGCAGTTTGCCAGAACTGGTATCTATTCCGAGTTCGGCCCTGATCGTGTGGCATGCTTCTTTGTCAGAGTCTGTCCGGACATTACAGGCTCTGACCCTAAATGCAATAGTAAATGATAAAACCTGTTGCCCCACCCTAGTACATTTCCTAATGGGTGGTATCTGTAGTTTTGCAATCCCCCTGGCTTTATCTCCTTCTGAGATAAGATCCTGGATATAATCAACAGGTTCAAAAGTTGTGTTGAAATCACCTGCAATTATGAGTCGGTGACTGCCTATGGCCCAATTGAGGTAATTAGTTAGCATTGTTATTGTTCTAGATAGCCTATGGGGACTATTAAAACGATTATAGATATTAAATAACCTAACCTGCACATTCCCATTACCAGAAGGTAATTCCAGCCCAAGAATTTGCTCTGAGGCGAGGTGTAGTAGGACCTTGATTTTGCAGGCTAATGTGTTTTTAACCCAGATTAGAAGACTTCCCGCCGGGCGGCCAAGAAGTTGACTGCTTCGCTTCAATGCTATATGTGGTTTAACCAACCCTGTGGACACATCCTACTGCCCAGGTTTCCTGCAGAAGACATAGGTGGAAATCATCCACTAGCTGGCACCAGTTGGGGTCGATTAGCTTGGCCTTTATGCTTGCTACATTCCAGGATAGGATTTTCAAATCCTGGAGTTCAGGTTGGGATACCTGTGTGTGTCCTAAATTGTTAATAGCTCCCTTGGACACCAGATGGTGATAATGGTGGTTACTCTTAATTGCTGGGTCACTTAGAACAGGATCGCTATTAGTGTGTAACATAGGTGTATTTTCAGAATTTGTGGCAGATGGAACCTCAAGGGTGACTGATATAGATAAAGATACAATAGGTAGTCAATCTTGGGCGTCTAGATCGCTCAGGAGATGGTATCTATTTCCTTTTTCCAGGTGGGGGAGCTTCCAGGTACATAGGGGGCCTCATACTAGGTGGTTTAGTGAACAGGATATTCATCCCACTGCATTTGAGATGCCTGTAAAAGAACCCAAGTGGTAAGATGTCAATCTCTTGTCCCACCCTCTAGAACACCAAGGCGAGCAACCGACTAGCTAAAGTTGGAGATCTACAATTTATAGCAATACAGTAACTGGGAAGGGATATGCATAGCGGGCCAACGCAGCTGACGCGCTTCAGATATAAAATGTTGTGATAATTCGTATTTGAAAAATTTGTATTCTGTAATAGGCAGGCTTTGTTCTTCAGCTGGGTCTGTGATTTAGTTTGGTTTTCCTGCAGGGTGGAAACATTGGTGAGAATTGTCACATGGGGACAGCACTCTGGTGGGAGATGTAGAGTCACCTTATCATCTCGATTAGCTTATGGGACAGTAATGAGGGTATTTGTTGGTTTATACCTAGTCTATTCCCAACAGTAGTAGCTGGGGGGATTAGGCCTAGTTTTGTTAGAGGGCATACTTGTGCTGCACTGGTGTCTGGTACGAGCAGGCCCTTGGTTCTTCTGTGCTGCTACACTAGTAGAAATTCTAGGGGTACCATTGATCATGGGGCAGGTTAATTGATCATTACATGTGGCTGACTGAGGATCCTTCAACTTGGTTTATGCTCCTCCCATGATCAGATCCCCCATCCGGTACTTTCATTTTTGCTCCAGCCCCTAATGATATATCAATAACCAGAGAATGCATTAGTTCCACATTTGACTCCAGTTTATCAAGTCTGGCTAAAACTGGTAGGAAATTCTTGGTTATTGTATCTTCTAGAAAGGACATTAAAGCTGCAGTGAATTGCAGGGAGATTGCCTCGGTGTGAGAGGGTAATGACAAATTAGAACCATTCATGGTTGGTGATCTTGTAAACGTTCTGCTTGGACTTCTGGGCTTGGAGCCTGAGCTTTTTCCTAGATCTGGTCCGTGTGCACCGTGTGGGCTCCAGATGTTTTACCTTTTTTTCCTTTTACCTAACATGTTGCGCACTGGTGAAATTGAAGGTGTTGAACAGTCCTGTTGGGCAGGAGAAGAAACCACTGAGCTTCTCTTGGATGCATAATTGTTTTGACTAATGTCTTTCATTAGGGGGCCTGAACGTCAACCATAACCGGTGGGTCGATGGTAGGACCAACCAGGCCTCCTCTGACAGATAACCGCCGTTCTGCAACCTGAATCTACTTATCAATGACTTTTGCAGCTTGAAGTAAAAAACAGTCAAGTGTGGATTTAGACAAAGATTTTGACGTGGCAGGCTTCCCCCCAGTGGTTTCAGGTTTACCACCATAACAGTTTGGTTGAATTACATAGAAAATATCCTTACTTGCACAGGAGCGGGCCAGTGAAAAGAGCAAGCAGGTGTCCAGTGTCCGGAAACCGGGAACCAAGAGACCAGGCCTGCCCCGCCTCTTCCTGCTGCTGACTGGTGCAGACGGGCCCTCCATTGGCCCGGGCTTTGCCAAGGCATGACCCGGGCAAGCCCGCATGCGTCCCGCGCTGCAAGCCGCAAGGGACACTGGGGAGTGTGGTGCTACACTCCCCCAGCTCCTGGTCCGTGCTTAGCCTCCCCTCCGCTGTCTCTGGTCCTCAACCCCAGCAAGGGGCAGACAAGGAGCAAACAAGCAGCCACAGGCCGTCCCTGAAGGATTTTAAAGTCGCCTCCTGGAGAACGAGCAACGCTGACGGCTGCACAACAGCGCTGGAAGCCACAAGGCACACTGGGGAGTGTGGTACTACACTCCTCCGCCTCCTGCTCTCTGCTCAGCCTCCCCTCCACTGTCCCCGGTCTTCAACCCCAGCAAGGGGCAGACAAGGGGCAAACAGGCAGCCACAGGGCGTCCCGCACTGCTGGAGCCCTGAAGGATTTTAAAGCGCCTCCTGGCGCACAAGCAATGCTGTTGGCGGTGCGACGGCACTGGAAGCCGCAAGGGACACTGGGGAGTGTGGCCCTCCACTCCCCCAGCTCCCTGTCCATGCTCAGCCTCCCCTCCGCTGTCTCCGGTCCTCAACCCCAGCAAGGGGCAGACAATGGGCAAAAAAGCAGCCACAGGGCGTCCTGCACTGCCGGAGCCCTTGAAGAATATTAAAGGCACCTCCTGGTGCACAAGCAATGCTGGCAGATGTGCGACGGTGCTGGAAGTCACAAGGGACACTGGGGAGTGTGGTCCTACACTCCCCCTGCTCCCGGTCCATGCACAGGCTCTCCTCTGCTGTCTCCGGTCCTCAACCCCAGCAAGGGGCAGACACGGGGCAAACAACCAGCCATCATCTAGATGATATTGCTGTCTTTAACTCCCCCTGGCAGGATCACCTGACCCACCTTAGGAAGGTTTTAAATGCCCTGCAAACTGCAGGCCTAACTATCAAGGCATCCAAGTGCCAGATAGGGCATGGAACTGTGGTGTACTTGGGCCAACTTGTTGGTGGCGGCCAGGTACAATCCTTAAAGCCCAAGATCCAGGACCTCCTGGACTGGGCAGCTCCAACAACCTAGACCCAAGTCAGGGCATTCCTTGGCTTGACTAGGTACTACAGGAGGTTTGTGAAGGAATATGGGTCCATTGTGGCTCCCCTCACAGAACTCACCTCCAAGAAAATGCCCAAAAAGGTAAACTGGGCAGTTAGTTGCCAAAAGGCTTTTGATACCTTAAAAGAGACTATGTGCTCAGCATCAATTTTTAAAGCCCCAGACTATGCCAAGAAGTACATTTGCAGACTGATGCTTCTGAGCTAGGGATAGGAGGGTTCCCATCCCAGACCAATGATGAAGGCCAAGACCAACCTGTTGCTTTTATAAGCAGAAGGCTTCTCCCTAGGGAGCAGCGTTGGAGTTCCATTGAGAGGTAGGCCTTTGCTGTGGTTTGGTCCCTGAAGAAGCTGGGGCCATACTTGTTTGGTACTCACTTGCTAGTTCAAATTGACCACAGACCTCTCAGATGGCTAATGCAAATGAAAGGTGAAACTCCTAAACTGTTGAGGTGGTCTATCACCCTACATGAAATGCACTTTGTAGTAGAACACAGACCTGGGACTGCCCATGCCAATGCAGATGGACTTTCCAGGTTCTGCCACTTAGAAAATGAGGACTCTCTAGGAAAAGGTTAGTCTCATCCTCTTTCATTTGGGATGGTAGTGTGAGAAAGTGCCCTCTTTCTGCATGGTTGCCTCCACCTTTTGCTGAAGTACTTTGGCTGAGTGTGCCCTGGGCTCCTGCTAATTAGGTACCCAGTGCCTATGTTCTTTCCCTAAAACTGAATTGAAGCCTAATCCCAATTGGCATCTCTGGCCACAGGTCAGCCCCTGGTAAATGGTACCACAGGTACCTAGGGGGGTGGTGCTGGACAGAGTTTCTGAATGATGCAGAATACTCTTACCAAGTCAAGAGATCATGGTTTTAATCCATCACCATTTTTTAGCTCACTGCACCATCCCAGCTCAGAAATTGGCTATATGCAAATTAGTCTGTTCCTGTCCCAGTGCATGATGGGAACAGGGCAAACCAAACTACCAAGCCAATTCTTATACTGGGAAGGAAACAAGCTTCCGGGATTTTTTTCTGGCATCACAGCCTTCTTCGGCCCGGCTTGCTTGAATCCTGATGGTGTAATGAGCAAGGGACTCACGTCTGAGTATACCCTCCCACACATAGTGTGGATAAAACCGATTTTGGAAAAGGGGGGTGGTGATGGACAGAGTTTCTGAATGATGCAGAATACTCTTACCAAGTCAAGAGATCATGGTTTTAATCCATCACCGTGTTTTAGCTCACTGCACCATCCCAGCTCAGAAATTGGCTATATGCAAATTAGTCTGTTCCTGTCCCATTGCATGATGGGAACAGGGCAAACCAAACTACCAAGCCAATACTTATACTGGGAAGGAAACAAGCTGTCCATCACCACCCCACTTTTCCAAAATCGGTTTTATCCACACTATGTGTGGGAGGGTATACTCAGACGTGAGTCCCTTGCTCATTGCACCATCAGGATTCAAGCAAGCCGGGCCGAAGAAGGCTGTGATGCCAGAAACCGGTCCCCGGAAGCTTGTTTCCTTCCCAGTATAAGAATTGGCTTGGTAGTTTGGTTTGCCCTGTTCCCATCATGCACTGGGACAGGAACAGACTAATTTGCATATAGCCAGGTTCTGAGCTGGGATGGTGCAGTGAGCTAAAAAACGGTGATGGATTAAAACCATGATCTCTTGACTTGGTAAGAGTATTCTGCATCATTCAGAAACTCTGTCCATCACCACCCCACTTTTCCAAAATCGGTTTTATCCACATGTGTGGGAGGGTATACTCAGACGTGAGTCCCTTGCTCATTGCACCATCAGGATTCAAGCAAGCCGGGCCGAAGAAGGCTGTGATGCCAGAAACCGGTCCCCGGAAGCTTGTTTCCTTCCCAGTATAAGAATTGGCTTGGTAGTTTGGTTTGCCCTGTTCCCATCATGCACTGGGACAGGAACAGACTAATTTGCATATAGCCAGGTTCTGAGCTGGGATGGTGCAGTGAGCTAAAAAACGGTGATGGATTAAAACCATGATCTCTTGACTTGGTAAGAGTATTCTGCATCATTCAGAAACTCTGTCCATCACCACCCCACTTTTCCAAAATCGGTTTTTATCCACACTATGTGTGGGAGGGTATACTCAGACGTGAGTCCCTTGCTCATTGCACCATCAGGATTCAAGCAAGCCGGGCCGAAGAAGGCTGTGATGCCAGAAACCGGTCCCCGGAAGCTTGTTTCCTTCCCAGTATAAGAATTGGCTTGGTAGTTTGGTTTGCCCTGTTCCCATCATGCACTGGGACAGGAACAGACTAATTTGCATATAGCCAGGTTCTGAGCTGGGATGGTGCAGTGAGCTAAAAAACGGTGATGGATTAAAACCATGATCTCTTGACTTGGTAATAGTATTCTGCATCATTCAGAAACTCTGTCCATCACCACCCCACTTTTCCAAAATCGGTTTTATACACACTATGTGTGGGAGGGTATACTCAGACGTGAGTCCCTTGCTCATTGCACCATCAGGATTCAAGCAAGCCGGGCCGAAGAAGGCTGTGATGCCAGAAACCGGTCCCCGGAAGCTTGTTTCCTTCCCAGTATAAGAATTGGCTTGGTAGTTTGGTTTGCCCTGTTCCCATCATGCACTGGGACAGGAACAGACTAATTTGCATATAGCCAGGTTCTGAGTAGGGATGGTGCAGTGAGCTAAAAAACGGTGATGGTTTAAAACCATGATCTCTTGACTTGGTAAGAGTATTCTGCATCATTGTGAAACTCTGTCCATCACCACCCCACTTTTCCAAAATCGGTTTTATCCACAATATGTGTGGGAGGGTATACTCAGACGTGAGTCCCTTGCTCATTGCACCATCAGGATTCAAGCAAGCCGGGCCGAAGAAGGCTGTGATGCCAGAAACCGGTCCCCGGAAGCTTGTTTCCTTCCCAGTATAAGAATTGGCTTGGTAGTTTGGTTTGCCCTGTTCCCATCATGCACTGGGACAGGAACAGACTAATTTGCATATAGCCAGGTTCTGAGCTGGGATGGTGCAGTGAGCTAAAAAACGGCGATGGATTAAAACCATGATCTCTTGACTTGGTAAGAGTATTCTGCATCATTCAGAAACTCTGTCCATCACCACCCCACTTTTCCAAAATCGGTTTTATCCACACTATGTGTGGGAGGGTATACTCAGACGTGAGTCCCTTGCTCATTGCACCATCAGGATTCAAGCAAGCCGGGCCGAAGAAGGCTGTGATGCCAGAAACCGGTCCCCGGAAGCTTGTTTCCTTCCCAGTATAAGAATTGGCTTGGTAGTTTGGTTTGCCCTGTTCCCATCATGCACTGGGACAGGAACAGACTAATTTGCATATAGCCAGGTTCTGAGCTGGGATGGTGCAGTGAGCTAAAAAACGGCGATGGATTAAAACCATGATCTCTTGACTTGGTAAGAGTATTCTGCATCATTCAGAAACTCTGTCCATAACCACCCCACTTTTCCAAAATCGGTTTTATCCACACTATGTGTGGGAGGGTATACTCAGACGTGAGTCCCTTGCTCATTGCACCATCAGGATTCAAGCAAGCCGGGCCGAAGAAGGCTGTGATGCCAGAAACCGGTCCCCGGAAGCTTGTTTCCTTCCCAGTATAAGAATTGGCTTGGTAGTTTGGTTTGCCCTGTTCCCATCATGCACTGGGACAGGAACAGACTAATTTGCATATAGCCAGGTTCTGAGCTGGGATGGTGCAGTGAGCTAAAAAACGGTGATGGATTAAAACCATGATCTCTTGACTTGGTAAGAGTATTCTGCATCATTCAGAAACTCTGTCCATCACCACCCCACTTTTCCAAAATCGGTTTTATCCACACTATGTGTGGGAGGGTATACTCAGACGTGAGTCCCTTGCTCATTGCACCATCAGGATTCAAGCAAGCCGGGCCGAAGAAGGCTGTGATGCCAGAAACCGGTCCCCGGAAGCTTGTTTCCTTCCCAGTATAAGAATTGGCTTGGTAGTTTGGTTTGCCCTGTTCCCATCATGCACTGGGACAGGAACAGACTAATTTGCATATAGCCAGGTTCTGAGCTGGGATGGTGCAGTGAGCTAAAAAACGGTGATGGATTAAAACCATGATCTCTTGACTTGGTAAGAGTATTCTGCATCATTCAGAAACTCTGTCCATCACCACCCCACTTTTCCAAAATCGGTTTTATCCACACTATGTGTGGGAGGGTATACTCAGACGTGAGTCCCTTGCTCATCGCACCATCAGGATTCAAGCAAGCCGGGCCGAAGAAGGCTGTGATGCCAGAAACCGGTCCCCGGAAGCTTGTTTCCTTCCCAGTATAAGAATTGGCTTGGTAGTTTGGTTTGCCCTGTTCCCATCATGCACTGGGACAGGAACAGACTAATTTGCATATAGCCAGGTTCTGAGCTGGGATGGTGCAGTGAGCTAAAAAACGGTGATGGATTAAAACCATGATCTCTTGACTTGGTAAGAGTATTCTGCATCATTCAGAAACTCTGTCCATCACCACCCCACTTTTCCAAAATCGGTTTTTATCCACACTATGTGTGGGAGGGTATACTCAGACGTGAGTCCCTTGCTCATTGCACCATCAGGATTCAAGCAAGCCGGGCCGAAGAAGGCTGTGATGCCAGAAACCGGTCCCCGGAAGCTTGTTTCCTTCCCAGTATAAGAATTGGCTTGGTAGTTTGGTTTGCCCTGTTCCCATCATGCACTGGGACAGGAACAGACTAATTTGCATATAGCCAGGTTCTGAGCTGGGATGGTGCAGTGAGCTAAAAAACGGTGATGGATTAAAACCATGATCTCTTGACTTGGTAATAGTATTCTGCATCATTCAGAAACTCTGTCCATCACCACCCCACTTTTCCAAAATCGGTTTTATACACACTATGTGTGGGAGGGTATACTCAGACGTGAGTCCCTTGCTCATTGCACCATCAGGATTCAAGCAAGCCGGGCCGAAGAAGGCTGTGATGCCAGAAACCGGTCCCCGGAAGCTTGTTTCCTTCCCAGTATAAGAATTGGCTTGGTAGTTTGGTTTGCCCTGTTCCCATCATGCACTGGGACAGGAACAGACTAATTTGCATATAGCCAGGTTCTGAGTAGGGATGGTGCAGTGAGCTAAAAAACGGTGATGGTTTAAAACCATGATCTCTTGACTTGGTAAGAGTATTCTGCATCATTGTGAAACTCTGTCCATCACCACCCCACTTTTCCAAAATCGGTTTTATCCACAATGTGTGTGGGAGGGTATACTCAGACGTGAGTCCCTTGCTCATTGCACCATCAGGATTCAAGCAAGCCGGGCCGAAGAAGGCTGTGATGCCAGAAACCGGTCCCCGGAAGCTTGTTTCCTTCCCAGTATAAGAATTGGCTTGGTAGTTTGGTTTGCCCTGTTCCCATCATGCACTGGGACAGGAACAGACTAATTTGCATATAGCCAGGTTCTGAGTAGGGATGGTGCAGTGAGCTAAAAAACGGTGATGGTTTAAAACCATGATCTCTTGACTTGGTAAGAGTATTCTGCATCATTGTGAAACTCTGTCCATCACCACCCCACTTTTCCAAAATCGGTTTTATCCACAATATGTGTGGGAGGGTATACTCAGACGTGAGTCCCTTGCTCATTGCACCATCAGGATTCAAGCAAGCCGGGCCGAAGAAGGCTGTGATGCCAGAAACCGGTCCCCGGAAGCTTGTTTCCTTCCCAGTATAAGAATTGGCTTGGTAGTTTGGTTTGCCCTGTTCCCATCATGCACTGGGACAGGAACAGACTAATTTGCATATAGCCAGGTTCTGAGCTGGGATGGTGCAGTGAGCTAAAAAACGGCGATGGATTAAAACCATGATCTCTTGACTTGGTAAGAGTATTCTGCATCATTCAGAAACTCTGTCCATAACCACCCCACTTTTCCAAAATCGGTTTTATCCACACTATGTGTGGGAGGGTATACTCAGACGTGAGTCCCTTGCTCATTGCACCATCAGGATTCAAGCAAGCCGGGCCGAAGAAGGCTGTGATGCCAGAAACCGGTCCCCGGAAGCTTGTTTCCTTCCCAGTATAAGAATTGGCTTGGTAGTTTGGTTTGCCCTGTTCCCATCATGCACTGGGACAGGAACAGACTAATTTGCATATAGCCAGGTTCTGAGCTGGGATGGTGCAGTGAGCTAAAAAACGGTGATGGATTAAAACCATGATCTCTTGACTTGGTAAGAGTATTCTGCATCATTCAGAAACTCTGTCCATCACCACCCCACTTTTCCAAAATCGGTTTTATCCACACTATGTGTGGGAGGGTATACTCAGACGTGAGTCCCTTGCTCATTGCACCATCAGGATTCAAGCAAGCCGGGCCGAAGAAGGCTGTGATGCCAGAAACCGGTCCCCGGAAGCTTGTTTCCTTCCCAGTATAAGAATTGGCTTGGTAGTTTGGTTTGCCCTGTTCCCATCATGCACTGGGACAGGAACAGACTAATTTGCATATAGCCAGGTTCTGAGCTGGGATGGTGCAGTGAGCTAAAAAACGGTGATGGATTAAAACCATGATCTCTTGACTTGGTAAGAGTATTCTGCATCATTCAGAAACTCTGTCCATCACCACCCCACTTTTCCAAAATCGGTTTTTATCCACACTATGTGTGGGAGGGTATACTCAGACGTGAGTCCCTTGCTCATTGCACCATCAGGATTCAAGCAAGCCGGGCCGAAGAAGGCTGTGATGCCAGAAACCGGTCCCCGGAAGCTTGTTTCCTTCCCAGTATAAGAATTGGCTTGGTAGTTTGGTTTGCCCTGTTCCCATCATGCACTGGGACAGGAACAGACTAATTTGCATATAGCCAGGTTCTGAGCTGGGATGGTGCAGTGAGCTAAAAAACGGTGATGGATTAAAACCATGATCTCTTGACTTGGTAATAGTATTCTGCATCATTCAGAAACTCTGTCCATCACCACCCCACTTTTCCAAAATCGGTTTTATACACACTATGTGTGGGAGGGTATACTCAGACGTGAGTCCCTTGCTCATTGCACCATCAGGATTCAAGCAAGCCGGGCCGAAGAAGGCTGTGATGCCAGAAACCGGTCCCCGGAAGCTTGTTTCCTTCCCAGTATAAGAATTGGCTTGGTAGTTTGGTTTGCCCTGTTCCCATCATGCACTGGGACAGGAACAGACTAATTTGCATATAGCCAGGTTCTGAGTAGGGATGGTGCAGTGAGCTAAAAAACGGTGATGGTTTAAAACCATGATCTCTTGACTTGGTAAGAGTATTCTGCATCATTGTGAAACTCTGTCCATCACCACCCCACTTTTCCAAAATCGGTTTTATCCACAATATGTGTGGGAGGGTATACTCAGACGTGAGTCCCTTGCTCATTGCACCATCAGGATTCAAGCAAGCCGGGCCGAAGAAGGCTGTGATGCCAGAAACCGGTCCCCGGAAGCTTGTTTCCTTCCCAGTATAAGAATTGGCTTGGTAGTTTGGTTTGCCCTGTTCCCATCATGCACTGGGACAGGAACAGACTAATTTGCATATAGCCAGGTTCTGAGCTGGGATGGTGCAGTGAGCTAAAAAACGGTGATGGATTAAAACCATGATCTCTTGACTTGGTAAGAGTATTCTGCATCATTCAGAAACTCTGTCCATCACCACCCCACTTTTCCAAAATCGGTTTTATCCACACTATGTGTGGGAGGGTATACTCAGACGTGAGTCCCTTGCTCATTGCACCATCAGGATTCAAGCAAGCCGGGCCGAAGAAGGCTGTGATGCCAGAAACCGGTCCCCGGAAGCTTGTTTCCTTCCCAGTATAAGAATTGGCTTGGTAGTTTGGTTTGCCCTGTTCCCATCATGCACTGGGACAGGAACAGACTAATTTGCATATAGCCAGGTTCTGAGCTGGGATGGTGCAGTGAGCTAAAAAACGGTGATGGATTAAAACCATGATCTCTTGACTTGGTAAGAGTATTCTGTATCATTCAGAAACTCTGTCCATAACCACCCCACTTTTCCAAAATCGGTTTTATCCACACTATGTGTGGGAGGGTATACTCAGACGTGAGTCCCTTGCTCATTGCACCATCAGGATTCAAGCAAGCCGGGCCGAAGAAGGCTGTGATGCCAGAAACCGGTCCCCGGAAGCTTGTTTCCTTCCCAGTATAAGAATTGGCTTGGTAGTTTGGTTTGCCCTGTTCCCATCATGCACTGGGACAGGAACAGACTAATTTGCATATAGCCAGGTTCTGAGCTGGGATGGTGCAGTGAGCTAAAAAACGGTGATGGATTAAAACCATGATCTCTTGACTTGGTAAGAGTATTCTGCATCATTCAGAAACTCTGTCCATCACCACCCCACTTTTCCAAAACCACAGGTACCTAGGGCACTGTGACCAGAGAAGGCCTCTAAGGGCTGCAGCACTGTTTGTTCTACCCTTAGAGGTCATGTACCCTGACACTCACAAACTGCCTTTGCAGGCTGCGTGTTTTGGTACAGAACTAAGTGAAGAGTTGACATGGCACACATCCCTGCTGGCCATGCCTTCAACCCACTGCCCTGGCATAGATTAGTCACCCCGCTAACTGGATGCACTATGCCAGTACTTAGGGTACAGGTGCATGAGCCATGTACCGCTACAGTGTCTAAGTTCATTCTTAGACATTGTAAGTGCAGTGCTGCCATTAGGAGTATATGGTGCTGGGAGTTTGTCATTACGAACTCCACGGCACCATAATGGCTACACTGAAAACTGAGAAGTTTGGTATCAAACTTCTCAGCACATTAAACCCACACTGATGCCAGTATGAGATTTAAAGAAAAATGCACACAGAGGGCATCTTCGAGATGCCCCCTGCAGACTAACCTACCACTAGTGTCCAGGCTGAGCGGCTGTTTTCAGCTGCCACCACCAGACATGTTTCTGGACCCCTGCTGCTCTCTGGGGCCTGAAACAATGCACATCCTGGGACGAGGTGCCACGCCTCCTCCTCCAGGATGGGCAGGGTTCACAAAGGGGAAGCTTTAATGGCTTGCTGCCTTTGTGAGCTTCCCAGGCCACTTGCTGCTTTGAGCAACTGGTCTCCACTGGTTCTGACCCCCATCTTGGGTGGGAGAACCGTCGGAAAAAACAAGTGAGGAAGAGAGGTATGCCCACCTCTGCCAACTCCACCCCTCACGGGGGGAGCACAACTCTCAGTCCATGCCATCTTGAAGATGGGGGGACTCAGCCAACCAGAGACAGGCTCATGTCCCCCTCCCACATAGGGGGTGTACTCACCCAAGGGAAGGGACTCATTGGTCCCTGCCTTTTACCTACCTGTAACACCCCTCAATCTAGCATTTAGGGGCACCCCTGAACCTTGCTTCCTCAGACAAGAACCTGCAAGAAGAAGAATAGAAGAAGAAGGACTGAACAGCTGTACAGAAGCTAACAAGAGGAAGACGGCCACTGATTTGGTCCCAGCCCCACCGGCCTGTCTCCCCCTCGAACCTGCTCCTGCAAAATCCCTGTGTGCCCTGCAGCCAGCAACCTTGAAAACCCCAGAGGAGCTGCCTGCCTTCAACTCCAAAGACTTTGTCTCCTGTGAACACCGTATTTGGTCATCTGGAAGCTCTGGTTCTGGCTGGACACTGCAGATCGGCCACACTCTGCACCCGCTGTCAACGGCCCAATCTTGAGTGGGCAAAAACCATGAGGAGGTCACCTGGGTGACCCTGACCCAAGATCCGGTGACCCCTGACCTGCCTCAAGCTGACGCAAGAAGTCTAAATCCCGAAGGCCCCCCTAACTGCGACCGGAGCTGGTAAAAGATCCAACCTCAAAAGGCACCCCTGCAACAGATGCCCCACAGCCTTGAGTGCGCAAACTGATAGTGCCTAACCAACCCCTAGCTTCCCAACTTACCTCTCGAAGTGGTGGTCGCACCCAGAAGACCTTCGTCTCCCTGCCTGCAGTGCTTTTGCGAACCAGACGTTCTTCATTGAAACCAACAGGGCGTCGGACGTCGAAACAGCACCCTGCACCCGGGTGCCCTAGTGCCGCTGAGGGAGCACCTTTTGTGCTAATTTGTTTCCCCATTTGCCCTGGGCTAAAGTCCAGGAGCTTTGCTTCCACAACCCAGTGGCCTCCTTCCATGCAGTCACCAACTGGAGGTCCCGTATCCCCTTTGGATAACAGTGGGCCTCAGCCCTCTGTACCCGGCTGCCCTAGTGCCGCTGAGGGTGTAACAAGAGTGCATCCTTGACCCTGGGGGACCCCTGAGTCTACCCCCGGAACCTCAACTCCCACTACCAAATACTTACCTCAAAACCGATAACACTATTTTCCTCCATAGGATGCAATTGACTGTTTTGTCTGTGAAAAGTTTGTAAGTGTGGAGTTTGAGAAACTAAAGAAATTCTTTAAAATTGTATAATCTAACAAAAATTATTTTACTTACCTGTTTTCAGGAAATGTCCCCGAGTAGTGTCTAGGTATACTACTCGATGTATGCCTAGTAATCTCAAAAGTTACTTACCTGCTATTTTACTGAAAAACCTATTCAAGTCTATGGACTGCATTTGCTAAGTATTGCATTTTTCTGCATCGAAACTGTAAATCAAATCAAAGTGCATATACAATTATCATTCAAACTGTATTTCAATTGCGTTGCTACTGTAAAGTACTTATTGCTTACCTGTGCCAGTCGTGCTTGGTTCTAGAAAATAAAATTACTTAAAGAATATTTTTATACAATAACTATTGGTCTGAAGTTCAGTCTTTGAGTGTGGGAATTCATTTGCTGACTGAGTGTGTACAACAAATGCTTAACATTACCTCTGATACTGCCCTACTGCTCAACCACACTACCACAAATAGAGACTATTTCCCATCTAACTTTAACTCTGCCAACCTTTGAGGTTCTAATGGACTCTGTTCACACTATACCTCACTTTGGTATAATATATACAGAGCCAGCTTCCTTTAGTGTTTATTTCTAACTCTACACATGCAAATTGATAACAATATGCACAAGTAATACTACAGACTCCTTGATCTCAGGGCTCTAGTAGTTGTCAACTACCTGTCCCACCCTCTTCTTTGTAACATGCTTGGGGCTGTTCCCCATACCATGGTGGGCGAATTCAGGGTATGCACACTAATAGGCTGTCCTCACAGTTCCCCTTTTACTTTACAGGAATTAGTCAAAAGAGTCTATTATTCTGTAGCACATTTAGCAGAGAATCCCCCGGGAACTAACTGGCTCACTTCACGTCTTACCCACTCCTGCAGCATGGGAACGCTCAGTGTTGCATCGGGGCACCCATAAGTTTTAGTCCTGCTTGGAGAAGACAACCTTCTTGCGGCCCATGCAGCAGCTTCTGGCGACTTTTCCAGTTATTGGAGCACATTTCAGCTTGAGAAGAAGCAGTAAATCAGCCTTCCAAGGAGGGGAGCAGGATCCTTTCTATAGCTTTCAACTGAAGCCGAGCAAGAGTGTGTCTTCATCCACAACATCCTCTGTAGTTCTCGGGGATCAGTCAGGGGCAGTTCTCTCATTGTGTGGTCTAAGCCCACCAAACACAGCCTCAGTATTTTCTTCAGGCGACAGCCCAGACATCTTGATACCAGACATACTGTAGTGTAGTTCCTATATTCCCAATAGGCTCTGCGCATTGGAATAAAATATCTTATAGATTTGACATAGGACTTAGTTCGACTAGGTCTCTATCGAATATATTAGACTTAATTGTGAGTGCCAGCTAGCTCAGAGGTCACTTGAAACTTTCTTGAATAAACAAGAAGGGATTAGTTTCTGACAACCGCATAAACATGACAACTTTGTTTCCCAAGATAAAATGTATCTTCAGAGTCGTGGAAACAATAGATAGATATTTCACCTAGTCATTCGTGCATGCTTCGTTTCATCAGAGGTGCAGAGAAATAGAGAGACGGGCATTTTCGATCAAAGTATTTATTAAACAGTCTTCTTTCTCATGCAGATGAAATGAACTGGCTGCAAGATAAAAATGCATACAGCAAGAAGAGTATTATAAAATAATACTGTAAAAGTATGGTACGGTTTCTAAGCCATAAAATACATACATAAATACATAAAGACTTAAAGTACTCAACTGGTGCTTCTAAAATACGCCTACCCCAATGTACCTAACCTAAGTCTAGTATGAGGGAAGGAGTAAGTGCGGTGTAGCATAAGTTTTGCCAAGAATCTATCCAAGATTTCTCTTAGGGTCTAATCAGCTCCATACCTTGGTTTAGAATGAAGGAGGTCTGGTATCTCTCGGTCTCAGGACTTGATTTTCCAACACCCCACAAGGGGAGCTTAGAAACACTGGATCTGGATTTCTTGGCAGGAGAAAAAACAGCGTCTCTCTCAGTGCGTCTGCTGGAGGGTCGGCTTCATTTGGCACTTGCTGTAGCGAGCTGCATCGGGCAAGTAGATAGTAGAACTGCTCCAAACCACCGTGTGTTTGCTAGGGCAAGTGTGGGCATATTTATACCTTGAAGGTGCCAAGTTTGATGTAAAGTGGGGCATAATAACGTCATCAAAGAGTCTCAGTTCTTTGAAAACTCCATGAGTTCTTGGACAAATCAATATTCAAGCAAGGGGAAGTCCCTGACTGCTGAAGCCGAGTTTTCCAAGAAATCATTGTGGATTTTCGGAACTAGTGGAAGTATCCATGCCTGTATTTGGACTGCATGGGCTATGTCTAAATATGGTTATGATTTCTATGCCTATATAAGGACAAGGTGATTTATACCTATATAAGGGCATGAATTGGGAAAATTACACTAGGGTCCTAAAATGCTATACAACACCCACTCCACTTTATTATGTTCGATATTACTGAATTGAAGCACTAAAACATATATAAAGCATGTGTTTACAATCTCACCCAAAAATACATAACAAATGCATTTGAAATGGTTGCACACGAAAATGAACATTTGTACTGTACGCATTTGAAAGCAATGATTTCATTTTAAGCATATAGTATGATATTGGTAATGCTAACTGAATGAATCATGAAAATTTACATTTATGAAATGGCTCTTAAATACAGAAGAAAAGGGTCAAGACCATCCCATAGCAGAATATGTAAACTGGTTTAGTTTGTTGATAAGGTCAATATTGTTTCTAGGAAGTATTCAAATAATTCTTGTTCTCTAAGAATAGTTCTACTTTAAGCAGATTACTTTGTGCTAAAAAGAAAGAAAAAAGTTCAATTTTTGAAAAAGTCAAATCAAATCGTAGAAAAATAGACTTCCAAAGTTAGAAGTTTTGTTTAGAAAAAGATAAGGTCGAAGTCAGAGTTCATAGAACACTGTTTGCTCATTTCAAAAGTTATTCTCGGTGTCAGGACAAAACATCTTCTAAGCTGGCAAAGAAATCATCTACCACAGTAGGTGAAAGTTGAACCACTTCATTAAGTTGATCTATCGTACACAGATGAGAAGCATCGCCGTCAGCGTCAGTCACATAAGCAATGTTCGCAGTAGATGGTACCTGTGTGTCTGTTGATACACGTATCTCACCCTCAGCTGGAATTGCTGGTGAGACCTCAATGAATGCCGTCATCAGGATTGGTAGCCGCTGGGGACAACACAAAGTATGAGCCATTACCGAACCAAGCAAAGCATCAATATCCGTTTGCAGTGCTGATGGAAGTGTTAGACAAATATCAAACACGCATTCCTCTCCGCAAAGCAGGCATCGTAGAACAGGTAAGATGTAATCTTGCCAGATTGGTCTGAATGACAGGAACCACGTGGTATTCAGATCTCTCAAACGAGCCAAGCCAAGAATATGTATTATGTGCTCAGGATACTGCATTGCCAGAAGAATGTTCTCTATGGTAATCTGGGTATCGCTGGTGACTGGACTTGCCATATCGGAGCAGAATGAACAAAAATAGTATCCCTGCTACGAGTCCCAAAATGAGAGGCAGGCCACCGAACACAGAGTGCACAAAGTTTGGAAAAATGCCTGGGACTGCTTCAAAGGGTGCTAACAGTCCAGAAAAAATAATCTTAAATACATGTACAATACCACTGGTATCAGACATGTTTAAGATATGACCTAACATTTCTGCTAAATGTATGGGGCAGTTTGTTGATAATAGGGCATGTATCTCCGCAGAGGACCTTGCAACTCCCAGATCATACATCTCTCTGGACGAGGTCAGTGGCACAGTTATTTGTAAAAGAATGGCTTTCATTCTGCTTAAAGTATCAATTCGTATAGAAGAGATGTTCAGTGAAGGCCATAGCGGCGACTCCCCGTCTGTCTTAGTTTTAGGAAACAATAATTGCATACAACAAGTGACCCTGGCTGACACACTAACAAGATAGGCTATTCCTGGCATAATTCCACAACAGCTGTGATCATTCAACATTATGTAGCTCCCATTGGAAATCTACCTCAAAATTGACTCTGTCACTGCTGTCGGAGAACCTTGCAGGTGGCAGGATAAGTTGGTTGAAGTACCATCGTAGGCTCCATGTAAATTATTACCCTGACATAAAAGTGTACCACTGTGTGCGCTTTTGCAATTTTTACCACTAAGAAATACCTCCTTTTCCCCACTCCAACATTTGTGTGTGTATGGTAAATCCCAGGTCGACTTTATGTATTCTTTACCCAACCTTTCATACAGGCCTGCTGGTATGTGTTTCAAGCAATACTGAAACTGGAAAATAGTCACTGGTATCGTGATGGTGCCATGTATTATCCATTCTATGGCTGGTTTCTCAGAAACAGTCAATGGTAATCTTTCCAGTTTTTCTATGCTCAGCACTGTATAGTCTGCTCCCCTCTGTGCCAAAGAGATTTGTTTATCTGTAAGGTTAAATCCAGTAAACAATGATGTGGTGTTGATTTGACGCCAAGGCACATAGCCTGAATGAAGATTTTGTAACGTCCAGCCTAGCAGTATTATAGAATGCAACTGAGACTGTCCATGTTGTAACATGAGCAAGTCCTGTTCCATTATGTCTATGGCAGAGGATACAATGCTGTCCAAAGAATAAATTCTGGACGACTGAGTCGTTAACCCATTGTCAACTACAGAGAGAGCTTTCTCTAAATTAATGCGATCAATTTCTCGTATTCGTTCTGCAGTTTCCATTTGAGTGACTTTCCAGGCTTCATTATAAGCAGTATATATACCGGCGTATATGAAACGTTTATGACGTTGTTTAAGAGGTCCTAGTAAGAAATCTCTCAAATCAACTCCATCTTTAAGTAAAGATAAGTGTTGTTTTATATCTAGGAGTGCGGATCTTTGTAGCCACTCAAGGCACATTTTCCCTGGATGTTGTCTCTGGACATTTCTTGGATCTGGCCTAGTTACTGTAAACCCTTGTGTCTTGTTCAGGAATCTATCTTGACAGTTATTCATGTCTGTGGCCAGATTAACAATTTTTTCCAATCAGGATTAGTCTGTTGTGTTGTAAAATATATTTCATGTCTACCTCCTCATCTGTAGTGCAATTGCTATCAGGTGTGGGCTTAGGTATGGACGGTTTGTTTAAGTCTTTTATCTTGGCCAGGCCAAGACAAGATGTCTGTTGAACAGTTTCATTTAAGAACATTATTTGTTCTGGGATGATGCGGGCTCTGAATAAAGCTTCTAAACCTTGCACCTGCCAGTCTTTTGTGCCCCAGACAGTTTTTGTCTCAATGGTGTCTTTCCAAAAGTCAAACCCTAATGTGGACAATTGAGCATAAAAGGCCGCAAAATAAATTTGCTTAGTATTAGTCAACATACTTTTCATTTCTGTCTTATTAACATTTTTAAAGTAAAATGTTTCTGGATTTGTGACATTAAGACCTGAGAAGTATGGAAATTTCTCATAAAATGTTTTTGAGCTTTCCTTTGGTCGTGTTGGACAATGTTCCCATTGGTTATAAGTAAAAACATTTCTAGGGTTTACAGATTTGTGCAAATAATGATGACCATAGTGATTAAAACAATACATTTGTTCATAATCTGGTGAACCTTCTAAGTATTCATGTTTTGTAAATTTTTCCGACATTTCTAAGTCTGCCATCATGTTATTAACAGTCTCAAACTCCCAATCATCAGAAAATGTGCTGGGTGAAATAAAGTCACTCAAGGAAACCTTAAATTGGTGTGGAATCTTCAACAGCTCTACTGGACCATAAATGTCATGTCATAATCAGTTCTGTCCCATGCTATACCACCAGGTATAGGAATGGCTGTGATGTTCACTTATGAAAGGTCTCTTTGCTCACGATGGGATGATTTGTGTGGGTTCAGAAGCAAGTTAATGTTCTTACTTGCTGTGCCCATTTTACTATATTTTCCATCTATCAGTTTTCCCAAACTTAATACAAGGATGAGCCAAAGTAGGAGAAAAAGTGCACCTAACACAATCCAAAATTCAACCCATGGTGAAATCAGATATGTATTCGCAAGCTGGTGAAACAGTTCTGTTACTTGTTCCTAGAAAGTTTTATTTGTTGGCTTTGTTTCGGGCTCACTGGGATCCTCAGAAAATGTATAAAAATTGATGAAATAGCCAGAGGCAGGTGTGTCAATTGTAAGTATTGCATCCGGATTACTTGAAATCGCTGGAGCTGCTTAGACCCTTGTCATATTAGTATAGTCTGTGGCTATATCATTGTAGACAGGAGTGTCTTGACAAACTGTTTTTGGGTTTCTAGAGGCACAAGTTCTATTGCTTTGTTGCATAGTCCTTCTTTTCTTACTGCAGATTCTTCAAAGGTGATGAGTCTCTCAGTTTGAACCTCTAGGATAGTAGCAAGATTTGGTCTTCTGCTAAATCTATGGAGTCCACTGGGCCTACTACTTATTATCGGCCACATGATGTGGTTTTTACCAGATCGATTGATACAAACCGGTTCTCCTTTCTTCCAGCAAGGGGCGGCAGTAACACTGTTCTTGATCCGTGGAATGGCAGCACAGGTACTGGTTTTCTGTATGACGGCCCAAATTACTTCTTGTCCCCGATCTTTTCTCTGACTAGATCCCCAATCTTTGGTATCCAGACAGGCCTTTCTGGGACAGGTGGGTTTTCTTCAGTGGTCGTTGGCTTCTGTAATGTGTTGCTTAGACTTTTTCTTGTTTCATTTAAGTCCTAAAACAGTCAAACGGCCTTTGATATCAAAGGGTTTTTGTTCCACCACTGAAGTATGACGATCGAGGTCTTTGACAATCATTCTAGTACCAAAAAGGATTTCATATGGAGTGATTCCACCCAGAGATTTTCTTGGCAGATTGTTAAAACTACGTTGGACACTTATTAGATGTTTGACCCACCCGTCACCCGAGCCTAATACCCTTGCTGTTATAGATTGCTTTATGTCACCGTTTTTTCTTTCCACTATCGAATTTCCCTCAGCATGGAATGGACTTAAGTACCTCAAGGCAACTGTCCAGATTGGCCATGGCCTCCTTGTAAGCTCGAGAGCTAAACACAGGACTCTGGTCAGAATGTAGCGTACCGATTGTGTATGTGCCTGAAATTTCCCACACCCAATTCATTGTCAATGTATAGCGACTATGAGGTCACTGAATTCAATGTATGTACTGCACTGTTCTTTCCAATCCACCCCCTCACTATCCCACCCCGATTCTGTATTGTTTCTCTGTAATGCTTCTTTGGTTTTATAATAAAGAATTGCAATACACAAAAATAGAGATTGTAAATACATATTGGTTAATTTATTGTTACTCTATTTTCCAATAAAAAAATATTTAATCAAAAACAGAATGTTGCCTTGAACATATGTTTTAAACATATTTTAACACCACTCTGCTTGGCCTCAAAGGAGACAAAATTGGTCTCTTATTTTGTGACAATTTAAGTGACTCTAACATTCACTGAAAAAGTAACATTTGAAATGATTCAACCTCCAGATCACTTTACTCTCAACTTTTGTTTTGAATCTCTAAAGCGATGAAAGTAGGCATATCATTACGTGGTAGTACCCCCAATATCATAACCTGATTTCAGGGCAAACACAAAAGCATCCAGTGAATGAATAAATGGATATATGGCATCCCATGGATGACCCAAGGCATGGCTAACTCAGCTAAGTTAACGGTCTAGGGGGCATATTATCAAGGCCCGTGATAAAATTAGCGCTGCTTTAGCGTCCACTTTCGGGCAAAAAACGGTGATAATTTTATCGCACTATCGGCAAGGACACGCAAGCGCATGTTCCTATGCCTCTCCGCCAGTTTCCTTGATGCCCAGCTTTGCAACGCTAATGATATGCAAAATGGGTGTACCTTACTAGAATAACGTGAAAAAAGGTCGCTAACCAACCTTTCTCCTATTATCAATCTGCCCGCTAACCTGCGTAGCGATGATAATAGTAGCGCTAACCGCGCTTATCATAGGTTTCATTACGCCTGCTTTTATTCTTACTTAGCCATTGTATCCTAGGGAAGGTGGGTTGTGAGGATAAGCACTCCCATCCCTATTAACAAGGAATCTCCTATCGCTGTGCGATGATCGCTGGATATCCAGCGATAATCGCACATTTTGCAGCTTTTACTGGATTTTGTATCGCATTGGAGATACGCGTTGCTGATAGCGTGCAATCTTGGTGATATAATCCAGCGATAGCCAATAATAATTATCCTTTTGCGAAGCGCGCTTAGCGATAATTATCGCTGGCTGTTGCTGATATTCCCCTAAATTGTTTGATTGGGTTGTTTAAATTCAATTCAGTCAAATATGGTTATATAAGGGATTATATCATGTTAAAAACATGTGAGCCAATAAATACTAAAAAGTGTATAAAAAACCATGAGATACCTTGGATTTTGCACTAGCCATAACTTCGAAAATTTAGAAACAAGGGTGCATATTATCAAGGGCATTATCTCCGCTTTAGCTGCCCTTTTGGCGATAAAGCGGCGATATTGTTATCGCCCTATTAGCAAGCCAGTGCTAACATGCGTTAGCGCAATCTTTTCGGCGTTAACTGCTAGTTTTCCTATCGCCTTGCATGCCAGCAATATTTATCACTAATGACATGCAAGGTAGGCATTAAATTTCAAGGTAACAGTCGCTAACACCACTTCGCTGTGATATCTAACATGACCCGCGATAATAAATTTCGCGCTAAACACAAATGAACACAGGATTTTTACACCTGCTAGAAACCTGACTAACGGTGCTGATACATTGAGGTACATAATGCAGAGCAGCCAAGATCTCCATCAGGAGACCCACAAACATCAAAGAGGTGCACAATTTCACAATGTCAGGGTGTCCAAGTCACTCGAGTTGGCGTGATTCCCTCAACTTAATCACAGACATGATTGTGACAGATTGATTACCTCCCTGTTTGGCAGCAGGAGATACTCGTCTAATATTGCAGTTAGTGCCCACTATATGTCCTGTGCATGTGGACAGCAGCACATGATGATTTTGTCACGTGGCCACCTGGGTTTGCAGGCACTCCATGGGTCAAAAGATGCATTAGCTGCAATATAAATGCAGCTAACGCATCCATTTCTGCCAAAGCAAAGGTATCGCAGGAATACTTATCGCCGGTTAGTGATCGTTTACACATCCTTTCCCAGACAGTATTGCATGTTACCTAAGTGTTGATAATACGTCGAAAACACTGCGAAAACTATCCTGGAAAGGATGCGATATAAAAAATTCCGAAACTTGGGGTTGCCGTTCATTATCGCCATTACTTGATAGTATGCACCAACGGTCATAAAATTCATACAATTCAAATGAGAAAATACAGAATCGGTATAAAATGCATTTAAAACACTTTAGTGAAGAAAACAGGAGCGGTTACAAGGTAGCATACAGGGAAAAGACTATTAGCAAGTACTGGTAATAATAGTTGGTTCCTTGCTTTAGGCTGCAGGTAAGGGATCGTTTCCCCAGAGACTAACCTTCCATTGATTTTCTGCATCTCACTGCGCCTTTGAGGAAGGAGCTAACCCTCAAACATATGTTGTAGCTATTAAGCAGTTGCAGGGGAAATAAGGCTTCTCTGCATTTACAGTGTCCTAAATTATTTAATAGTGGTTTAGGAAAGCTTCTAAACAGAAGATAAAAAAATGACAGAAAAACATAAAATGCAGCAAAGTTTGTTCTGCTGAGCCATCGCAAGGGCAGAACGGAATTGTTCCGTCCCTGGGGCTAGTGTCATCCCCGATCCCGAGGAGCCGCCAAACTGAGCCTGATCTAAAGTGGAGGGGAGAGACCTCTCTCAGTAGAGTATGTTTTGAAGTTCAGTGTTCAACATTCTTGTCATGCAGAGATCTAAGAAGTGATGCTTGAACCTTGATTAGGTTGTCTATTTAGTCAGTCACTCATAGTTCTTTATTCAGCCATTCATTTAATCATTCTTTAGCTTCCAATGCCTTTAAGCAGCTTCACTGTCCCTCAGCGATGTCTTTGTCCTGAATGTCCCTGGCATCTGGAGGGTAAGCCCGCTGTTGACATTGACTATGGTATTTCTCAGCTGCTATTGTTTATTTCCTTTTCTATCATCTGTAAGGAGATGGAATGGTTCGACAAAAAAATGGAATGTATAGGCAGTTGCTTGGGGCCCTTAACCCACTGTGGAGGATAAGGGTACGGCCACACCTAGCCATACATTTTAATGCCTTTTCTTGATGAATGCGCTTAACACGGCCCCTGTGTTTACCACCTATTTTGGTGCCCTGTTTATTACAGGTCTCATATGAACGTTTACAGTTTTGCACCTCATTTTTTAATCTAATTTCTAATGGTTTTTGTAGGTTTTTCAATTCATCAATGCTGTTTAACACTGTAATTCAGTTCAATAAGCATCAATCCACAGTCAAAATCTGGAAAGTTCTTTTAAATTTCCAGTCCAGACTTATAAAATGCAACATAAATAAACATCAACAGGCCAAAAGATTAATACATTTAGTTGTAATCTCTCATTATCACTTGTACTATGTCTCTCTAATGGTGAGCCTCTATTATTCTAAAGTTTTTAGTCACAAATTTCGTTAAGCCAGGTTCACATTATAGTTATCTACATATGATTAGACTCTAGGGGGTCAATTACGATCCTGGAAAAAGCCCCGCGATTCGCTGTACAGAGCTTTTTTCCCGTACGATATGTACACCGACAACGTCCCTGTACGTACAATGAAGTTTGATCCTAACCGTAAGCATATCTCCATACAAATCGTACCAAACACCATATGAACAAAAAATACTTGCGATACATATCCGGGTCATGCTGTACGCGCCGTCCGTACGTAAACAGGAAGCATTTTACGGCCCAGCAAGTACGATCCGTTCCGGCGACACTCCGTACGACCCTATTGCTATGGGAGCTGAAAACTACCGTAAAAGTAGAGTCCTGTGTGACCCGTACCCCCGGTACGCCACAGACACGCCATGAACCCCATCGACCGTGTCATCCCAGTCCTGTTCGCCTACGACCTGGTGCAAAGAAACTGACGACGGCACAGACGGTGTGTACAATGTACCGCAACAACGGAAGTGTACCTGTACGGTGCGCCACACGCGTACATCACCATTGCAATAGTGCTATGAGCCGCACATACGCCATTAATGTTGGGGTACGATGCGTCACACGCTCACGTATATCACCATTGCAATAGTGAAACGAGTCGCACATACGCCATTATTATTGGGGTATGGTGTGTGGCATTTGAGGGGTGGGTGGAGAGGACTCACAGAAGTGCCCAGACATAGGAGGGGTGGGTGGATAGGACTCCCAGAAGTGCCCATACATAGGAGAGGTGGGTGGATAGGACTCCAAGCAGTGCCCAGACATAGGAGGGGTGTGTGGATAGGACTCCCAGCTGTGCCCCTAAATAGGAGGGGTGAGTGGATAGGACTCCCAGCAGAGCCCAGACATAGGAGGGGTGGGTGCACAGTACTCCCAGCAGTGACCAGACACTCCCAGCAATGACAAGACATAGGAGGGGTGGGTGCACAGGACTCCCAGAAGTGCCCAACAGTATGGGGGTGGGTGGATAGGACTCCCAGCAGCGCCCAGACATACATAGGAGGGGTGGGTGCACAGGACTCCCAGAGGTGCCCAGACATTGGAGGGGTGTGTGCACAGGACTCCCAGAAGTGCCCAACAGTATGGGGGTGGGTGGAAAGGACTTCCAACAGTGCCCAGACATAGGAGGGGTGGGTGCACAGGACTCCCAGAAGTGCCCAAACATAGGAGGGGTGGGTACACAGGACTCCCAGAAGCGCCAACAGTAAGGGGATGGGTGGATAGGACTCCCAGAAGTGCCCAGACATAGGAGGGGTGGGTGCACAGGACTCCCAGAAGTCCCCAGACATAGGAGGGGTGGGTGCACAGGACTCCCAGAAGTGCCCAGACATTGGAGGGGTGGGTGCAAAGGACTCCCAGAAGTGCCCAGACATTGGCGGGGTGGGTGCACAGGACTCCCAGAAGTGCCCAACAGTATGGGGGTGGGTGGATAGGACTCCCAGCAGTGCCCAGACATAGAAGGGGAGGGTGGATAGGACTCCCAGCAGTGCCCAGACGTAGGGGTGGGTGGATAGGACTCCCAGCAGTACCCAGACATAGGAGGGGTGGGTGGATAGGACTCCCAGCAGTGCCCAGACATAGGAGGGGTGGGTGGATAGGACTCCCAGCAGTGCCCAGACATAGGAGGGGTGGTTGGATAGGACCCAGCAGTGCCCAGACATAGGAGGGGTGGGTGGATAGGACTCCCATCAGTGCCCAGACATAGGAGGGATTGGTGCACAGGACTCCCAGCAGTGACCAGACATAGGAGGGGTGGGTGGATAGGACTCCCAGCAGTGCCCAGACATAGGAGGGGTGGGTGGATAGGACTCCCAGCAGTGCCCAGACATAGGAGGGGTGGGTGGATAGGACTGCCAGCTGTGCCCAGACATAGGAGGGGTGGGTGCATAGGACTCTCAGCAATGCCCAGACATAGGAGGGGTAGGGGGATAGGACTCCTAGAAGTGCCCAGGCATAGGAGGGGTGGGTCTAAAGGACTCCCAGAAGTGCCCAACTGTATAGGGGTGGGTGGATAGGACTCCCAGCAGTGCCCAGACATAGGAGGGGTGGGTGCACAGGACTCCCAGAAGTGCCCAGACATAGGAGGGGTGGGTGCACAGGACTCCCAGAAGTGCCCAGACATAGGAGGGGTGGGTGCACAGGACTCCCAGCAGTGCCCAGACATAGGAGGGGTGGGTGGATAGGAATCGCAGCTGTGCCCAGACATAGGAGAGATGGGTGGAATGGACTCCCAGAAGTGCCCAGACATTGGAGGGGTGGGTGCAAAGGACTCCCAGAAGTGCCCAGACATTGGCGGGGTGGGTGCACAGGACTCCCAGAAGTGCCCAACAGTATGGGGGTGGGTGGATAGGACTCCCAGCAGTGCCCAGACATAGAAGGGGAGGGTGGATAGGACTCCCAGCAGTGCCCAGACGTAGGGGTGGGTGGATAGGACTCCCAGCAGTACCCAGACATAGGAGGGGTGGGTGGATAGGACTCCCAGCAGTGCCCAGACATAGGAGGGGTGGGTGGATAGGACTCCCAGCAGTGCCCAGACATAGGAGGGGTGGTTGGATAGGACCCAG
The DNA here is from genome assembly GCF_964261635.1 of Lissotriton helveticus. Classification (NCBI taxonomy): domain Eukaryota; kingdom Metazoa; phylum Chordata; class Amphibia; order Caudata; family Salamandridae; genus Lissotriton; species Lissotriton helveticus. The sequence continues at coordinate 775,552,518 of NC_136063.1, read as the reverse complement.
CAGTGCCCAGACATAGGAGGGGTGGGTGGATAGGACTCCCATCAGTGCCCAGACATAGGAGGGATTGGTGCACAGGACTCCCAGCAGTGACCAGACATAGGAGGGGTGGGTGGATAGGACTCCCAGCAGTGCCCAGACATAGGAGGGGTGGGTGGATAGGACTCCCAGCAGTGCCCAGACATAGGAGGGGTGGGTGGATAGGACTGCCAGCTGTGCCCAGACATAGGAGGGGTGGGTGCATAGGACTCTCAGCAATGCCCAGACATAGGAGGGGTAGGGGGATATGACTCCTAGAAGTGCCCAGGCATAGGAGGGGTGGGTCCAAAGGACTCCCAGAAGTGCCCAACTGTATAGGGGTGGGTGGATAGGACTCCCAGCAGTGCCCAGACATAGGAGGGGTGGGTGCACAGGACTCCCAGAAGTGCCCAGACATAGGAGGGGTGGGTGCACAGGACTCCCAGAAGTGCCCAGACATAGGAGGGGTGGGTGCACAGGACTCCCAGCAGTGCCCAGACATAGGAGGGGTGGGTGGATAGGAATCGCAGCTGTGCCCAGACATAGGAGAGATGGGTGGAATGGACTCCCAGCAGTGCCCAGACATAGGAGGGGTGGGTGCACAGGACTCCCAGAAGTACCCAGACCTAAGAGGGGTGGGTGGGTGGATAGGATTCCCAGCAGTGCCCCGACATAGGAGGGGTGGATGGATAGGACTCCCAGCAGTGCCCAGACATAGGAGGGGTGGGTGGATAGGACTCCCAGCAGTGCCCAGACATAGGAGGGATGGGTGGATAGGACTCCCAGAAGTGCCCAGCCATTGGAGGGGTGGGTGCACAGGACTCCCAGAAGTGCCCAACAGTATGGGGGTGGGTGGATAGGACTCCCAGCAGTGCCCAGACATAGAAGGGGAGGGTGGATAGGACTCCCAGCAGTGCCCAGACGTAGGGGTGGGTGGATAGGACTCCGAGCAGTACCCAGACATAGGAGGGGCGAATGGACAGGACTCCCAGAAGTGCCCAGCAGTATGGGGGTGGGTGGATAGGACTCTCAGAAGTCCCCTGACATAGGAGGGGTGGGTGGATAGGACTCCCAGCAGTGCCCAGACATAGGAGGGATGGGTGGATAGGACTCCCAGAAGTGCCCAGACATTGGAGGGGTGGGTGCACAGGACTCCCAGAAGTGCCCAACAGTATGGGGGTGGGTGAATAGGACTCCCAGCAGTGCCCAGGCATAGAAGGGGAGGGTGGATAGGACTCCCAGCAGTGCCCAGACGTAGGGGTGGGTGGATAGGACTCCCAGCAGTACCCAGACATAGGAGGGGTGGATGGATAGGACTCCCAGCAGTGCCCAGACATAGGAGGGGTGGGTGGATAGGACTCCCAGCAGTGCCCAGACATAGGAGGGGTGGGTGGATAGGACCCAGCACTGCCCAGACATAGGAGGGGTGGGTGGATAGGACTCCTATCAGTGCCCAGACATAGGAGGGATTGGTGCACAGGACTCCCAGCAGTGACCAGACATAGGAGGGGTGGGTGGATAGGACTCCCAGCAGTGCCCAGACATAGGAGGGGTGGGTGGATAGGACTCCCAGCAGTGCCCAGACATAGCAGGGGTGGGTGGATAGGACTGCCAGCAGTGCCCAGACATAGGAGGGGTGGGTGCATAGGACTCTCAGCAATGCCCAGACATAGGAGGGGTAGGGGGATAGGACTCCCAGAAGTGCCCAGACATAGGAGGGGTGGGTCCAAAGGACTCCCAGAAGTGCCCAACTGTATAGGGGTGGGTGGATAGGACTCCCAGCAGTGCCCAGACATAGGAGGGGTGGGTGCACAGGACTCCCAGCAGTGCCCAGACATAGGAGGGGTAGGGGGATAGGACTCCCAGAAGTGCCCAGACATAGGAGGGGTGGGTGCACAGGACTCCCAGAAGTGCCCAGACATAGGAGGGGTGGGTGCACAGGACTCCCAGAAGTGCCCAGACATAGGAGGGGTGGGTGCACAGGACTCCCAGCAGTGCCCAGACATAGGAGGGGTGGGTGGATAGGAATCCCAGCAGTGCCCAGACATAGGAGAGATGGGTGGAATGGACTCCCAGCAGTGCCCAGACATAGGAGGGGTGGGTGCACAGGACTCCCAGAAGTACCCAGACCTAAGAGGGGTGGGTGGGTGGATAGGACTCCCAGCAGTGCCCAGACATAGTAGGGGTGGATGGATAGGACTCCCAGCAGTGCCCAGACATAGGAGGGGTGGGTGGATAGGACTCCCAGCAGTGCCCAGACATAGGAAGGGTGGGTGGATAGGACTCCCAGCAGTGACCAGACATAGGAGGGGTGGATGCACAGGACTCCCAGAAGTGCCAAACAGTATGGGGGTGGGTGGCTAGGACTCCCAGAAGTGCCAAAACATAGGAGGGGTGGGTGCACAGGACTCCCAGAAGTGCCCAACAGTATGGGGGTGGGTGGATAGGACTCTCAGAAGTCCCCTGACATAGGAGGGGTGGGTGGATAGGACTCCCAGCAGTGCCCAGACATAGGAGGGATGGGTGGATTGGACTCCCAGAAGTGCCCAGACATAGGAGGGGTGGGTGCGCAGGACTCCCATAAGTGCCCTGACGTAGGAGGGGTGGGTGCACAGTACTCCTAGCAGTGCCCAGACATAGGAGGGGTGGATGCACAGGACTCTCAGCAGTGCCCAAACATAGGAGGGGTGGGTGGATAGGACTCCCAGCAGTGCCCAGACATAGGAGGGGTGGGTGGATAGGACTCCCATCAGTGCCCAGACATAAGAGGGGTGGGTGCACAGGACTCCCAGCAGTGCCCAGACATAGGACGGGTGGATGGATAGGACTCCCAGCAGTGCCCAGACATAGGAGGGGTTGGTGGATAGGACTCCCAACAGTGAATAGACATAGGAGGGGTGGGTGGATGAGACTCCCAGCAGTGCCCAGACATAGGAGGGGTGGGTGCACAGGAATCCCATAAGTGCCCAGATATAGGAGGGGTGGGTGCACAGGACTCCCAGCAGTGCCCAGACATAGAAGGGGTGGGTGGGTATGACTCCCAGCAGTGCCCAGGCATAGGAGGGATGGGTGGATAGGACTCACAGCAGTGCCCAGACATAGGAGGGGTGGGTGGATAGGACTCCCAGCATTGCCCAGACATAGGAGGGGGGGTGCACAGGACTCCCAGAAGTGCCCAGACATAGGAGGGGTGGGTGCATAGGACTCATAGCAGTGCCCAGACATAGGAGGAGTGGGTGCACAGGACTCCCAGCAGTGACCAGACATAGGAGGGGTGGGTGCACAGAACTCCCAGAAGTGCCCATTAGTATGGGGGTGGGTGGATAAGACTCCCAGCAGTGCCCAGACTTAGGAGGGGTGGGTGGATAGGACTCCCAGGAGTGCCCGGACATAGGAGGGGTGGGTGGATAGGACTCCCAGCAGTGCCCAGACACAGGAGGGGTGGGTGCACAGGACTACCAGGAGTGCCCAGACATAGGAGGGGTGGGTGCACATGACTCCTAGCAGTGCCCAGACACAGGAGGGGTGGGTGCAAAGGACTCCTAGCAGTGCCCAGACATAGGAGGGGTGGGTGGATAGGACTCCCAGTAGTGCCCAGACATAGAAGGTGTAGGTGGTGGATAGGACTCCCAGCAGTGCCCAGACATAGGAGGGGTGGGTGGATAGGACTCCCAGCAGTGCCCAGACATAGGAGGGGTGGGTGCACGGGACTCCCAGAAGCGCCCAGACATAGGAGGGATGGGTGCACAGGACTCCTAGCATTGCGCAGACATAGGAGGGGTGGGTGCACAGGACTCCCAGCAGTGCCCAGACATAGGAGGGGTGGGTGGATAGGACTCCCAGCAGTGCCCAGACATAGGAGGGGTGGGTGATAGGACTTCCAGAAGTGCCTAGACATAGGAGGGGTGGGTGGATAGGACTCCCAGAAGTGCCCAGACATAGTAGGGGTGGGTGCGCAGGACTCCCAGAAGTGCCCAGACATAGGAGGGGTGGGTGATAGGACTTCCAGAAGTGCCTAGACATAGGAGGGGTGGGTGGATAGGACTCCCAGAAGTGCCCATACATAGGAGGGGTGGTGGATAGGACTCCCAGCAGTGCCAAGACATAGGAGGGTTAGGTGCACAGGACTCCTAGCAGTCCCCAGACATAGGAGGGGTGGATGGATAGGACTCCCATCAGTGCCCAGACATAGGAGGGGTAGGTGGATAGGACTCCCAACAGTGACTAGACATAGGAGGGCTGGGTGGATAGGACTCCCAGCAGTGCCAAGACATAGGAGGGGTGGGAGCACAGGACTCCCAAAAGTGCCCAGATATAGGAGGGGTGGGTGCACAGGACTCCTAGCAGTGCCCAGACATAGGAGGGGTGGGTGGATAGGACTCCCAAGGGTGCCTAGACACAGGAGGGATGGGTGGATAGGACTCCCAGCAGTGCCCAGACATAGGAGGGCTGGGTGGATAGGACTCCCAGCCATGCCCAATCATAGGAGGGCTGGGTGCACAGGACTCCCAGAAGTGCCCAGACATAGGAGGGGTGGGTGCACAGGACTCCCATAAGTGCCCTGACATAGGAGGGGTGGGTGCACAGTACTCCTAGCAGTGCCCAGACATATGAGGGGTGGATGCACAGGACTCCCAGCAGTGCCCAGACATAGGAGGGGTGGGTGGATAGGACTCCCAGCAGTGCCCAGACATAGGAGGGGTGGGTGGATAGGACTCCCAGCAGTGCCCAGACATAGGAGGGGTGGGTGCACAGGACTCCCAGCAGTGCCCAGACATAGGAGGGGTGGATGGATAGGACTCCCAGCAGTGCCCAGACATAGGAGGGTTTGGTGGATAGGACTCCCAACAGTGCCCAGACATAGGAGGGGTGGGTGCACAGGAATCCCAGAAGTGCCCAGTTATAGGAGGGGTGGGTGCACAGGACTCCCAGCAGTGCCCAGACATAGAAGGGGTGGGTGGATATGACTCCCAGCAGTGACCAGACATAGGAGGGATGGGTGGATAGGACTCCCAGCAGTGCCCAGACATAGGAGGGTGGGTGGATAGGACTCCCAGCCATGCCCAGACATAGGAGGGGTGGGTGGATAGGACTCCCAGCATTGCCCAGACATAGGAGGGGGGGGTGCACAGGACTCCCAGAAGTGCCCAGACATAGGAGGGGTGGGTGCATAGGACTCATAGCAGTGCCCAGACATAGGAGGAGTGGGTGCACAGGACTCCCAGCAGTGACCAGACATAGGAGGGGTGGGTGCACAGGACTCCCAGAAGTGTCCATCAGTATGGGGGTGGGTGGATAAGACTCCCAGCAGTGTCCAGACTTAGGAGGGGTGGGTGGCTAGGACTCCCAGGAGTGCCCGGACATAGGAGGGGTGGGTGGATAGGACTCCCAGCAGTGCCCAGACACAGGAGGGGTGGGTGCACAGGACTCCTAGCAGTGCCCAGACACAGGAGGGGTGGGTGCAAAGGACTCCTAGCAGTGCCCAGACCTAGGAGGGGTGGGTGGATAGGACTCCCAGCAGTGCCCAGACATAGAAGGTGTGGGTGGTGGATAGGACTCCCAGCAGTGCCCAGACATCGGAGGGGTGGGTGGATAGGGCTCACAGCAGTGCCCAGACATAGGAGGGGTGGATGCACGGGACTCCCAGAAGCGCCCAGACATAGGAGGGATGGGTGCACAGGACTCCTAGCATTGCGCAGACTTAGGAGGGGTGGGTGCACAGGACTCCCAGCAGTGCCCAGACATAGGAGGGGTGGGTGGATAGGACTCCCAGCACTGCCCAGACATAGGAGGGGTGGGTGGATAGGACTTCCAGAAGTGCCTAGACATAGGAGGGGTGGGTGGATAGGACTCCCAGAAGTGCCCAGACATAGGAGGGGTGGGTGTGCAGGACTCCCAGAAGTGCCCAGACATAGGAGGGGTGGGTGCACAGTACTCCTAGCAGTGCCCAGACATAGGAGGGGTGGATGCACAGGACTCCCAGCAGTGCCCAGACATAGGAGGGGTGGGTGCACAGGACTCCTAGCAGTGCCCAGACACAGGAGGGGTGGGTGCAAAGGACTCCTAGCAGTGCCCAGACATAGGAGGGGTGGGTGGATAGGACTCCCAGAAGTGCCCAGACATAGGAGGGGTGGGTGCGCAGGACTCCCAGAAGTGCCCAGACATAGGAGGGGTGGGTGCACAGTACTCCTAGCAGTGCCCAGACATAGGAGGGGTGGATGCACAGGACTCCCAGCAGTGCCCAGACATAGGAGGGGTGGGTGGATAGGATTCCCAGAAGTGCCCATACATAGGAGGAGTGGTGGATAGGACTCCTAGCAGTGCCAAGACATAGGAGGGTTAGGTGCACAGGACTCCCAGCAGTGCCCAGACATAGGAGGGGTGGATGGATAGGACTCCCATCAGTGCCCTGACATAGGAGGGGTGGGTGTATAGGACTCCCAACAGTGACTAGACATAGGAGGGGTGGGTGGATAGGACTCCCAGCAGTGCCCAGACATAGGAGGGGTGGGTGCACAGGACTCCCAAAAGTGCCCAGATATAGGAGGGGTGGGTGCACAGGACTCCTAGCAGTGCCCAGACATAGGAGCGGTGGGTGGATAGGACTCCCAAGGGTGCCTAGACACAGGAGGGGTGGGTGGATAGGACTCCCAGCAGTGCCCAGACATAGGAGGACTGGGTGGATAGGACTCCCAGCCATGCCCAGACAGAGGAGGGGTGGGTGGATAGGACTCCCAGCAGTGCCCAGACATTTATTTTATTTATTTATTTTTTTGAACTTTTTACCGCGCACAGCTACCCACAGTGGGTTTCCCGGCGCTAGGGACAGACTGGAGAAGAAGATGTCAGATAAGCCAGCATACAGGTACCAACTACTTATGTGAACAACAGCGTTTTCAGTGCTCTACGAAAGCGAAGAAGACTGGTCTCTAATTTAAGGGCTGTAGGAAGGGCATTCCAATATTTAGGACCAAGATAGGAAAAGGAGCGTCCCCCCATCCTTACCAGCTTAAATCTTGGTACAATGAAATTCCCAGTTTCCGAAGATCGTAAAGTACGTTTGAGCCTGTAAGGTTGCACCAACTTTTGTAAGTATGTAGGTGCAATACCTTCCTTGATTCTAAACATATAGCACAGTGTCTTAAACTTTTTGCGACTCGAGACCTTAAGCCAATGGAGATCATGCAAGGCAGATAATGCCGAAGTTCTTCTAGGAACATTCTTCAAAAGTCGCGCGGCAGCATTTTGTACCACCTGCAGTATTTTAACAGTGGCTACATCAGCGCCCAATATAGTATGTTACCATAGTCCAGGCGGGGTGTTATCAATGCCTGGACGACCGTTCTACGGGAGGGAATAGGAAGCATCCATAGGATCTTTTGTAGCCACCTAAGAGTAGAAAAACAGGTTGCTGCGACCTTAGTGGCCTGCTGCTTCATTGTTAACTTGTCGTCAATTTGGACGCCCAAATTACGTACAGCATGTGTGAGCACAGGAATTGAACCCATCTCATTTGGCCAGTGCTGAGGGCCCCAGAGGTTCTTGTTTTTTCCCAGAATGACCACCTCTGTCTTCTCCCCGTTCAGTTTGAGACAGTTCCTCTGCATCCAGTCAGCCACAAGAGTGAGGCCAGATTTTAGTGCAGAGGGGTTATTCTCGTCTCGCCCTGATAGGGAGAAGACAATCTGGGTGTCATCCGCGTAAGAGAACAGAGTCAGCCCCGCCTGCTCAACGATGTTAGCCAAGGGTTTTACATAAAGATTGAACAATAGGGGGCAGAGTATTGACCCCTGGGGGACACCCCGCGCTGATGGACAGACCGCTGATGCCGCCTTAGCGGAGAACACTTGAAAGGTTCGCTCCCCAAGAAAGGAGGCCACCCAGGCTAAGGCCATACCAGTCACACCAAGAGACCGCAGAGAGTCGAGGAGGATGGAATGTGACACGGTGTCGAAAGCTGCGCTCAAATCCAACAGGATGAGCGCCATAGTTTCACCCTGATCGACACCGTGTCGTAGACTCTCTGTCACCCCAAGGAGGGCTGTCTCGGTCGAGTGGCGAGTCCGAAAACCCGACTGGGATGAATGTAGGAAACCAGAACTTTCCACCAGTTCAGTAAGCTGGGTGTTAATGTGTCTCTCTAACACTTTAGAAAAGATGGGCAGCAAAGATATAGGACGAAAATTCGCGGGATTTAAAATATCAGCACCAGTCTTTTTTAACAAGGGCACTACCATAGCGTGTTTCCATGGCTGGGGGATATATGCCTCAGTAAGTGAGGCATTTAGCAATTTAACAAAGATCTGATGGGTGGAGGAATCTAGTTGTTTCAATATTTTAACCGGAAGTGCATCGCACGGGGAACCAGAGCGCACACTGTTTAGACAAGAAGAAAAAGAAACATTGTCTAGTGGTTGCCATACAGAGAGTTTGGCGACAACATCGACACTAGCAGATAACTGAATAGAGTCAGATGCAGAAGGTGTCACCACCGGTGACGGGGTGAAAAGATCATAATCATGTCGATTTTCTTGATAAAAAAGTCAGCTAAGGATTGACATTGAACCGCGTCAAGCGCGGGAGGCGTAGGAATAGAGTCTGCACCTGTTAGTTTTTTTACAACTGAAAAAAGCATCTTTGGGCCATTTTGTGCATCTGAAACTACTTTTTTAGTAAAGTCTGCTCTAGCTGTTTTACAGCTTTTATGATAGCCCTTCAGAGCTTCTCTATATGCGACTTTGAGAGTAGGGGAATAGTTGTGCCTCCACTTTCTTTCTAGAGTCTTACATTGAGTGCGAAGGCACTTAAGCTTGTCAGAAAACCATGGTGCAGGGGGGTGATGAGGCATAGATTTATCAGATATCAGAGGAAGCGTGGAATCAACAGCATTATTTAGCCACTGACCGACTGCACAATTTAGTGCAGAGATAGGTAGGTCAGCGTTAGGGAGTGTCCTCAATAATTGTTTATTAAGTTCTGGCATGTTAATTTTCCCCCAACTGCGTGTCCGTTTATCTATTCCCTTTACGATCCTTGATGCTGTCCTAGTGGTATCTAATGAGAAAGGAACAGCATAGTGATCGGACCATTCTATTGGGCGTGCTTTCTGGGAGCAGTCCAACTGTAGATTTGACATGATGGGATCTAATAAATGACCAGCATGGTGTGTAGGGGCAGAGTTCAGTAGCTGAATGTTGAAAACTTCAAGAATAGAAATAAGCTGTTTACTAGATGTACAATCAGAATCTTCGAGATGGATATTTAAGTCCCCAACACCCACCCACAAGACATAGGAGGGGTGGGTGCACAGGACTCCCAGAAGTGCCCAGACATAGGAGGGGTGGGTGCACAGGACTCCTAGCAGTGCAGAGACATAGGATGGGTGGGTGCACAGGTCTCCCAGCAGTGACCAGACATAGGAGGGGTGGGTACACAGGACTCCCAGCAGTGCCCATCAGTATGGGGGTGGGTGGATAGGACTCCCAGCAGTGCCCAAACATAGGAGGGGTGGGTGGATAGGACTCCCAGCAGTGCCCAGACATAGGAGGGGTGGGTGGATAGCACTCCCAGCAGTGCCCAGACACAGGAGGGGTGGGTGCACAGGACTCCCAGAAGTGCCCAGACATAGGAGGGGTGGGTGCACAGGACTCCCAGCAGTGCCCAGAAATAGGAGGGGTGGGTGGATAGTATTCCCAGCAGTGCCCAGACATAGAAGGGGTGGGTGGATTGGACTCCCAGCAGTGCCCAGACATAGGAGGCGTGGGTGGATAGGACTCCCAGCAGTTCCCAGACATAGGAGGGGTGGGTTAACAGGACTCCCAGAAGTGCCCAGACATAGGAGGGGTGGGTGCACAGGACTCCTAGCATTGCCCAGACATGGGAGGGGTGGGTGCACAGGACCCCCAGCAGTGCCCAGACATAGGAGGGGTGGGTGGATAGGACTCCCAGCAGTGCCCAGACATAGGAGGGGTGGGTGGATAGGACTCCCAGCAGTGCCCAGACATAAGAGGTGTGGGTGGATAGGACTCCCAGAAGTGCCCAGACATAGGAGGGGTGGGTGGATAGGACTCCCAGCAGTGCCCAGACATAGGAGGGGTGGGTGCACAGGACTCCCAGAAATGCCCAGACATAGGAGGGGTGGGTGCACAGGACTCCTAGCAGTGCCCAGACATAGGAGGGGTGGGTGCACAGGACTCCCAGCAGTACCCAGACATAGGATGGGTGGGTGGATATGACTCCCAGCAGTGCCCAGACATAGGAGGGGTGAGTGGATAGCACTCCCAGCAGTGCCCAGACATAGGAGGGGTGGGTGCACAAGACTCCCAGCAGTGACCAGACATAGGAGGGGGTGGGTGCACACGACTCCCAGCAGTGCCCAGACATAATAAGGGTCGATGGATAGGACTCCCAGCAGTGCCCAGACATAGGAGGGGTGGGTGGATAGGACTCCCTGCAGTGCTCAGTGAAAGGGGGGTGCATTGTAATCATCATACAACAACTACTTGTGTGTATGTTTACAGCCCAACCTTTGACAGTCCTGATAGTGCCATAGCAACACATCACTTACAGCAGTGTCCCACGCCATGGAGGTTTTATACCTTTCACGCACTGCCTGACACACCACATGTGGGTGTGATGTCAGATCACACATGCTGATCCACCCATGGAGGTTGCAGGCAACCTACACACCCTACCATCATGACTCAATAGTGTTTAGTCATGTAACAGCCCACCAAACAAATAGAGCAAAAAGGATAAACACACTGTCATGTATATCCCGGGCTTGATATGAATGTCCAGGTGGTGAAACATGTACTCTTGCATGGAAGGAACTAGGTTGAACACCTTAGATACAAGGCAATAAATTGTGAGTTGTGTGCACAAATCCCCAGCATTACAAATCCAAACATAAGGGTAAGGCTGTGATCATATATATCTGCATAGTGTGAAAAGGCCAAATGGTGTCCATGATTGCATTTCTATATACTACCAACACAAGTACAGTGAGTAGCATGGATGGCACAGACCAATGAGCACAACTCATCTGTGCATCAGGCATGGCCATTGCTGAAGGTAATGTCAAAAAAAGGAACTCTGCACAAAAGTAACCACAACAATTGTGCAACTGTCTGTAGTGAAGAACTCATGTGTCACTGAGGAAGGGACTCTCTTTCGGACAATGTCTGTATGCAAAGTGCACACACACAAATCAAGAAAATTTGCAGCAACATTGGGATGGCACATAGATACCATGGTCCATCTCATTACCATCAGAAAATAGACATCTTTCACAATACCAAAACATTAACATGACAACAACTCCTAGGCAGACAGCACCTAAAGCAAGTACCTGAATAGTTTAGAATGAAAAATAAAATGCTTTATTGAGCTCCAAAACGAAAATGAGTTCATAAATGAGTCCAGGCTCAAAAAAGGCCAATGGCCAGTCCAAAATAAGGTTATTTCCAGTGGTAACGTTGGGGAGGTTGTCCCCCCCAAACTTGCTTGCACATGATGGAGTTAAAGGTCTGTGGACCCATGGGGGGCATCATCTGGGTCACTGACTGGCACCGCAGGGACAGGAGAGGGAAGGGTAGGTGTTGTGGGTGCAGGGGGGGAGGAATCCTCCTCAGTGGCTGGTGCAGTACAAAAGGTGGAAACATATTCTGCGCTGCACACTGCTGCCAGTTATGACAGCCCACCACCTGCACTCGGGGACACAATGGGAGTGGAGGTAGAGGGCTGTGAGTATGGTGTAGTGTCTCTGTGGCTGCGTGACTGCTGTCTGTCCCCAGTCCCTGTGGGTGTGCCTACATCCCCCTGAGATTGGGTACCTGTAGAACTGCGCCTAGACTTCCGTGGTGGTGTGCTGGGTGTCTCTGTTGGTGTGCATGCTCTTGTGTGTCTGCGTGGTCTGTGGACAGGTATGGGAGAGGGGGATGTGGATGGGTCTGAAGGAGTTGGGGGGACAGACCGCTTCTAGAGGGCAACTGCTGCCGTCAGTGTGGAGTCAATGGACGATAGACTCCGACGTTGGTCAGACATATTAGCTGACATGCCCTCCATGAATGACAACAACTGTGTCAGGATCTGAGTTTGGCCATGGAGGACAGTCAGCATTGATGTCTGCCCAACAAGAATCTGCCGGAGTAGGTCCACAGACTCGGCACTGAGGGCAGCAGGGGAGACAGGGGCAGGGGCTGCTGTGCCGGGGACGAAGGATACACGAGGGGCAGCACGAACAGAAGGGACACTAGCAACTGGGAGGGCGGAGATGGGTCTGGAGGAGGTAGGGACAGACACAGGGATGGAAGATGCTGTCACCGCGTATTCCCCCTCCACATATGAGTCAGAAGCCGAGCCGTATGCATGGTAAGAGCTGTCTGCTTCCAAAGGTCCGGCCACCTGACTCCCCTCACCCTCCGTGCCACTGCCTCCCTCCAACTCCTCTGCGCAGGTGGCACTGTGGCAGGGTCCCTCCTCCTGGTCCGTGCTCATGTCTCCTCCGGTTTCGGTTGATGATGCTGTTGGCAAGGAGAAGAAACAAAAATGCATCAGCCACCTGTACACATCTGACACATGACCAGAAATTCATTTGGGCACATAGCAAATCATGGCATGCATAATGAGTAGCAGCCACATGACTCAGCACATACTTTGGACTAGTACTGCACAGTTGATATTGACACAATGCTACTTGGACACAAGGATCCAAATAACAGACCAGGCCACAACTTGAGTGAGAGTCACAATGAGGAGGATCAGTTTGTATACATGAGAGCTCAACTATACAATGAAGTTATGCCACCTCAAGTTCAGAAATAAAGGAATTGTTGTGTTGGCCCTCAGGGCAAACTAACACCGCTCACTCCCCAAGGTTACACCACACCCAGAGCCCAGGAATTACTGTTTGGTTAAAAGTAATGTCTTAAAATCTTGGCATCTTGGGACTCTGCATACTTCACATATTCAGGAAATAACAACAACCATCAGGATGGGGCACAAGGGAATATTTTAAGACCAAGCTGTGACACATTCCCTAATTTACATTAATCTACACACTAGTGTCACAGGGGCTGAAAAGACGGACACTAGTGCTATAAAGGTATAGAACCCAGCCAAACACTACACAGAGTCCCTATGTCAATGTGTTAGCCTAAATCCCCCGTGTGGTCGATCTAGTACCCATCAGTCACCACACGGAACCGCCCTACATCATTTGGGATTCCTAAGAAGACCAAAACAAGGAATAGGAATGACTTTACGCAGGAGAAATTAATCATAAAAATAGAGCTAATCCAATCGTCTTACCAGTTCTGTAAGAAGAAAAGACCTCACCCCACCTGGCAGCAGCTCAGGAGAAGAGTGAAGCACCGCTCTAAAACAAGGAGCAAGTAAACACAGAATGTAAACATGCTTTCTGATTCTCAAACCGAAAAAAAGCTTAGTGGTAGGGAAACCCATATCATAGTTAATCAGAATTAAAAGTATGTCTCGTGTAAAAACGAAACAATAGTACATAACAACTAGTAATTACGGGAAAAGCCCGATGCTGTGTAGGTATATAAACAGCATAGTTTAGAAAACCATCTAGGGCAAGCATAAACGCTGGGCGTACAAATGTTCAAGTTCCCTCAACTGCTTTCCAGTGGACGGTCCTTGAACAACCTTTTATTCCAGCCCATATTACTGATGTGACGAGGTATCTCCTACTTAAGGAGCAGAAGTGGGTGTTCAAATTGGGCACAAATCGTTTGGGTCTCAATGATGAGATCCCATGGTCCGCCTTATAGGTTCCTTGAACATTTTTCTTACATACTATAGGAATCTAGGTGTGTCCTTACATGATCGTATCTAGTCCACCTAGCACTTATGCAAGGGCTCCATCATTCCCACACATGTCATACTGGACAGGGAAACTCCTTCATACTGGTGGGGAAGGTAGTTTTTACATCTCGATCTTACCCAGATGATTGCTAGGACTAAATATATACTTATGCACTAATCGAACAGAGAGGTCTGTTATAACACCTGTGACATTCTCTTACGACATTCCCTGATGCGAGAAATATTTGTTGTGGTGCAATTTATAAATTCTGTCTTATGATATAAATTTGACTTATTGTGCTTTTTTAGCTCGCTAATATATTATTTATATGGCGGTCATTATAAACACTTATAGGAAGAATCGAGCACACATTCAGGTGCGGATCCCTCTGGTTAGTAACACCTTTACTGTATTCCTGTTAGACAGACATCTCTTGCTGTATGCCGCTCGCTGAAGTAACTACCAACATGGCGGGTAGTATAGTATCTTTGGTCCTTCGTTGACCTTTTTTTCCGTTGTGCTTTTGTTGTACGACGGACCAGCAGCCTATAACAAACGTCCTTAGAATTATCCAATGGGAGGCGCAGGGTAATGTGCACGTGACTCTCTACACCAATAGCGCCAGTGGTTATATTTGGCAATGGAGTGTCCTGTCGGTACCTCCCCAGTCGGCTCTGATGCCGGCTAAGAAGTACAGACGGACAGGTGAGTCCTCACTTCACCCGTTACGATCCTTGTGGGCTCACTTTGATTGATACTCGTGTTTGTTTCCCTTGTGCAAGACGGTGGCTCCTGGGGACTCAAACATTCGTACGCCCAGCGCGTTTTGCTTGTTATTGGAACTTGAACATTTGTAAGCCCAGGGTTTATGATTGCCCTAGATGGTTTTCTAAACTGCTGTTTATATTCCTACACAGCATCGGGCTTTTCCCGTAATTACTAGTTGTTAGGTACTATTGTTTTGTTTTTACACAAGACATACTTTTAATTCTGATTAACTATGATATGGGTTTCCCTACCACTAAGCTTTTTTTCGGTTTGAGAATCAGGAAGCATGTTTACATTCTGTGGTTACTTGCTCCTTGTTTTAGAGCGGTGCTTCACTCTTCTCCTGAGCTGCTGCCAGGTGGGGTGAGGTCTTTTCTTCTTACAGAACTGGTAAGACGATTGGATTAGCTCTATTTTTATGATTAATTTGTATTGATGATAGATTATAATGTGGACACACTACTGTTGGAGAGTGTCTTGTGTACGAATAGTTGACACTAATATTATTGTTCATTCTGTGGCATTTATTCTTTTGGACATATGCTATTACGGCTTACCCAGTTGTTTTCACCATATGTTTCTTTTGTGTTTCTAGTAACATACACAGTGTGTGAGGCAAGACATGAAGTGGGTCGCCTAGGATATCCAGGTGATCTCTGTATATGTCTCCTTTTATTGATTTCTATCTTCGCGGAATCACTTTTGAGTTATTACACTTTTTCACACTTTTTCTGCAGTAGCTATAGTCAGTTAGGTCCTGAAGAAAGCAAGGACACGTATTGTCCATGTGATTGCTGAAACATGTCGACCTTGATTTAGAACTTGACAGCCATTTGTTAAGACTGTCCCTGACCATTTTTTAATGTTGGTAGAGGGACTGACACCAGAATAAAACTCTTTAGCAGTCCCTTACCCAATTGTAATACACTTTTATTAGTTTTCACCACTTCTTTCTGTTGCACTGCGACATCAGTCACTCAATTCTATCCACAAATCTTAGGTATAGAATCAGAAGATCTAGGCATGGGCTGTCTGAGTAGAGTGAGGATTGTTTCCACCTTTTCCTCTCCTGCGTAAAGTCAGCCCTATTCCTTGTTTTGGTCTTCTTATGAATCCCAAATGATGAAGGGCGGTTCCGTGTGGTGACTGAGGGGTATCCTAGATCGACCACACGGGGGATTTAGGTTGACACATTGACATAGGGACTCTGTGTAGTGTTTGGCTGGGTTCTATACCTTTATAGCGCTAGTGTCCGTCTTTTCAGACCCTGTGACACTTACTTCACATATTCAACATGTATTGCATGTTCAAATGATCCATCTTGTGAACATAACATGTATGTGCCTGCATGAAAGATCGCTCACAAGGAAATGCCCACAAACAACATAGACACATCTTTTGATACAGCTTGTACACTTCAAGATGAAGCACTGTTATAAACAAATGGCGTGGACCATATACCATATACATGGTCCAACTGAGGTCTTGATGGATTGACACATATTAGTCTGTACAATTGACAGCAAAGGAGTTTCAAGCACTCAAGGCCACTGTGGGGACATGTTTATGTAGATCAAGGCACACCATTAACCACTAACACTGACCTCATTCAAAACCTGCAAGCTTATTCAAAAACATTGCACATGTTGTGTGGTGTACACTACCTTGTGACACAACTATAATGCAGACACAGAAGTGTAACCTACACCATCAGTCATATGCACACATTCCAAACATTAACAACTCTCAACGAGTTTTGGAAGTGCCAAGGTACATCCATCTATGTGAGATCAGTACAAATGTGTCACTCCTCACAGGGGCATCTATCACCACATCATACAGTTGCTAGCACATAACACACACTGGCTGTAATGTGAAGTTGACCACATGTCCCGAATCTGGACAATGCTTAAGCTAATGTCTCTCCAATAGTGAACATGAAAATCATTGCTGCATTGTATACACACCCTTCACCACATGGGGAATGTGAGCACTGTAGTGTGCGCAATAAGACAAAACAGCTAAGCACCACAACTACATACATGTAGCAAATATCTTTGAGGCACAATCATCTCAGTAAGCAAACAACATAGCCTGTAAAGCCCCGAATGACAGCACTGTCAAGCACCACAGGGTAGGTGCATGGTGATAACTCTACCTTACAAATTATATCCACAGCTCACAACTGACAAGGACAAACAGGCAGGCCCATCACACCTCTCCTGCACAACACCCCATCACTCGGTTAATGTGATTGAAACAGTGCAAGATTTAAAATCTCTGAATCAGGGTATCTAAAACTGTGCTGCAACTATAGTAAAAGTAAACCAAGGTCACCTTGTGTGGCTGCCTATCCATATTAGTCACAAACAATCAGCAACACATTCCTGGGAATAGGCACACAGGCACTGTCCAGTATGAGTATGCACAAGCCAAATCTTGTATCCATGGACATTGTGCACATGCAGCTAACACATGATAAATTCAAAGTATGGCAGGGACCAATGCCACTGAGGCACACCCATGCTGAACACACATAGAATGGGCACTGTGTCGGTTGACACACATGATTAGGAGGACATGGTGTTGCAGGGGACTGTAGTGGGAACACAGATCCGTGGGTCTAGAAATAGCTGACTGTATCATAATTAACCGTCTTGTCACTATGCATATCTTGCAAATTATGTACATCATGTATGAGTACGCAACATGTGTCATGCATGCTGCTAGGGTGTGCATATTTAAAATTACACTCCCATGTTGAGACTCATAATCAGTGCAAACAAATATGAATGCCAAACACAGTGCACAGGTCGTGGCACAGGCAAGCTACCAACACATATCACAGACCTCCCTCCCACATGATGCGCAAATGAATGTGCAGTCCAATTACCTTGCACCCTGGAAGTACATGTGCAAAATTTGAAACACACAAACCAGGGAACACATGTGGAGGAGGGGAAGGGAAGGAAAAGAGCAACAGCTGAATATGGTGAGTTCATACTACAATGCACAAATAGCCTGTCTGACCAGACCCCACAACTGCGGGAGTGCCTCCAGGCGTCAGAGCACCTCAAGTAGCATGTGACACACAACACTACAAACAGACATGTACCTACCCCCTCCTTGCTGCTGTCCGTCCTGCAACTGCCTATGGAGTATATTGTACTCCTTAGCACACGTTGGGTAAATTTGTGAAAGTTCACAAGTGTTTCCACCATGCATCAATCATACATAAACAATAAATTCAGTTCCTAGTATTCAGGTTTGTTGATGTTGTCGTTTATTTCTGGAGACGTCACAGCCGACACGTGTTTCGTCGTTGAGGGAATGTAACCCACGACTTTTTCGAGGCTATTCTCCAAATTGTCGATATTTATTTGTTGAGGTGATACTTCCAACCCTCAGTGGGGTTCTGCTTTGGGACTTTGTTTCTGATTCTCTAAATCGTCATACCGGAGTGCCGGTCGATGTATCTCACACGCTGGTTTCAGCTCACTGTCTATCCTAGATTTAGTCCCGCTGCCGCTCCTTATCGTGCAGTCTCTGCTTATGGAGGTCTGGGAAGACCACTTCCAGGACCCGGAGCATGTGGGGGGTGAGTTGACGGCTGCCGCCATGCTTTCGTGGAGCTTCCGGCTTCAGCTGGACCCGGGCGATACGCCGGGTCCAGCACTGGATGTCCTGCCACTTCTTCCTGATGTTGATGAGCCGACGGCGAGGGCCCCCCACAGACCTGACAGCCCTGGCGATGTCTGACAATATCTCCCCCTTCTCGTAGGCAGTTACCTGTCAGGAAGACAAAGTGAAACAACATCAGTACACCTGCTCCATGTCCCAGTACATATACTTGCACTACATTGATGATGTGAACAGGGCATAGGATGCAGACAGGACTTGCATCATTGTCCATGTGAATTTGGCCTGTTTGCAAACACAAATGCACTACATGCCTTTGCAATGCAACAGATGGCATAAGGGGTGCAACACACTCACTGATCATGGCACACACAGTACAACACATACAAATGCAGGGTCTTGGACAGCACGTGACATGCTGTCACATATCCCACTACACCTACGAACCCTCAGCAGACCACACATACACACCCTGGCAAAGATCACTCGCCTGTCAGTATCAACAGTGTATACAACCCTCGCTTTGCACATGTCACACTTGACAAAGAGGTGCCACAGGTGTTGGGCTATCTGTGCAAGACATGCACACAACACTGCATACTTGTCACATCAGATGGCTACAGCTGCTGCATACGCCATGCAGCTGCGGTGCAAAACATCACATACACACTCAGCCAGGTGACAAGGAACATTCACACTCTTCAATGTCCATGATTTCAAACACACCATTTGAACAGCATCACCACAGGTCCCCAAAAATCATAAACATCAGTGAGTACATTCAGCTGTCACTCTGGGGTGAACACCATTACAGCTCACTAATTCATGGCAAATAAACATGCAAGGTGTGGCACAGCAGATTGTGTAAATCCGTATGCATTGAAAGTCACAGTTAGCACAATGCACGTAAGGAGTAAACACACTTTAATTACAGCATGCTCTGCATAGGAGACACCACAATGTACACACCCGGCACTCACTGCCAAACCACATTGCATGTCTGTTCAACAATCACACAATGGCTGTAGTGACACTGACACAACTGGTGCACAGTCAAAGCTAGTGCAGTCATCACTCACCTGCTCCCCTGGTCTCCCATACAGCTTGCTGTAGTTTGGTAGGAGGGCATCCAGCAGGGCCTGGTTCTCCTCCTCACTGAATGCAGGTGCCCTCTCCATGGCCAGCAAAATCAGAGTCCAGGTAATGCAGAGACAGCAGCAGTGTAGTCCACTCCAATGTTGTGCAGGCAAGTGCCCTCTCACAGCCACATGCACCCTTAATGGTGAGGGACTTTCAGTATCAGGAGTACAGTGTGATAGGCCATATTACTTTGCATCCTACGTTTCATCCAATCACTTTCAAGCAAAGGGCCTGACACACATATGCATGGTTTAAAATTTGAGCTTCAGCTCCGCAACAAGATTGCAACATTGTATATTTTTGCCCAACTGACTTTTGCAGGACATCTGTAGCACACACTCAAATCCCAGTATCCATGACAACCAGCCTGCATTCTGGCCCACTACTCGTCCCCTAGGTGTCCCCTATGTATTTGTTGGCTTCCACATACAAGTACGTTGCGTTTTACGTCGTGTATGCCACATTTTTAATGGTGAAACGTCCCGCACACACGCACGCAATGTCGGGGTACAGTCCGCTTGCGTATGGCACCATTACATTAGTGAAACGTCCCGCATACACGCACGCAAGCTCGGTGTACGGTTAGCTCACGTATGGCACCATTACATTAGTGAAACGTCCCGCACACACGCACGCAATATCGGGGTACGGTTCGCTCGCATATGGCACCATTACATTAGTGAAACATCCCGCATACACGCACGCAAGCTCGGTGTACAGTTAGCTCGCGTATGGCACCATTACATTAGTGAAACATTCCGCATACACGCACGCAAGCTCGGTGTACGGTTTGCTCGCATATGGCACCTTTACAATAGTGATACGTCCCGCACACATGGCAGGGATGTAGCTGTACGGTTAACACAAGGATGTCTATCAAGTTCTTGTCATTGCATACTTACATGAGCATGCCCTAGGTGAGCCAGGCACTGACATAGCACAAGATATCAGATCATGTTGCACAATCAATGTGTGATGACCTGTTGACACATGTGATGTGTGATTGGGCATTATGTGGTACACATCAACTTTCCACTAGTCCCATTGGTATCATCATGCACATGTTGTCATGCAAATCAACACTGGGATGGCACAGTCATCACTACGGGCGCCTGTCTCATGATGCCAGGAACCGTGGCACTTTCACACCTGACTATTTGACGCTCATCAGGTCCCTTTGTAACAATGTAATGTGTGTGTCATGGTAAAGATTGAATTTGCTGTTTGTGTTCCGTTAAATGCATCTGCTGTCGGTGCATCTATTATGGGTCTGTGTGGTGACTGAAATGGTTTCGTATGTACGCACACTGTGCCACATGTACTTTTCCTTCAAGACGGCAACTTTTCTGGAGAACTGGAAGCACACCGAGATCAACGCTCTACTGAAGAAACCCATGGCGGACCCCAATGACCTCAAGAACTTCCGGCACATCTCCTTGCTCCCTTTCCCAGTGAAAGTCACAGCGAAAATTGTCAACAGACAGCTGACCCGCTATCTCGAAGGCAACAACATCCTGGACCCATCCTAGTCTGGCTTTTGCAGCAACCACAGCACCAAAATTACCCTCATTTCCACCACCAGTGACATCTGGATACCGAGGGACAAAGGAGGAACAGCCGCACTCATCCTTCTGGACCTATTAGTAGCCTTCGACACGGTCTGCCACTACACCCTAACAGCACGCCACCACGCCGCTAGGATCCAAGAGAAGGCCCTGGCTTGACCACGTCCTTCCTCTCCGGCAGAACCCAGAGCATCCACCTCCCACCCTTCCACTCCAAGACCACTGAGATCATCTGCCGCGTCCTACAGGGATCATCCCTCAGCCCGACGCTGTTCAATATCTACATGGCACCACATCGCTCGACAACACAGCCTCAACATCATCTCCTACACCAAGGACACCCAAATGATCATATCCCTCACCAATGCCCCCCACACTGCCAAAGCCAACCTCCACAGGGGAATGAAGGCCGTTGCAGAATGGATGAAGGTCAGCAGGCTGAAGCTGAACCCCATCATCCTGGGACGACTCCTGGTGGCCAACATCGCTAGGAACAGCCCCAGCACCCACCGACCATGCACATAACCTGGGGGTCATCCTCAACTCCACCCTCTCCATGACCAAGCAAGTCTACGCTGTCTCCGCGTCATGCTTCAACACCCTCCGAATACTCTGCAGGATCTTCAAATGGATCCCCTCAAACACAAGAATAAGCATCACCCAGGCCCTCGTCAAAAGCACACTGGACTGCGGGAACACCCTCTTTGCGTCAACAACAAACAAGCTCCTGAGACGGCTGCAACGCACCCAGAATGCCTCGGCACAACTGATCATCGACTCCCCCCGATGCAGTCACATCACACCCCACCTGAGAGGCCTGCATTGGCTCCCCGTCAACAAGAGGATCACCTTCAGACTCCTCATCCACGCACACAAAGCCCTACACAACGCCGGACCAGCATACCTCATCGGCCGACTCAGCTTCTACACCCCTACCGGCAGCCTCCACTCTGCTAACCTCGCCCTCGCAACAGTTCCACGCATCCGGAACACCACCGCCAGCGGAAGATCCTTCTCCCACCTCGCCGCCAATACCTGGAACACTCTCCAAACCAACTTACGTCAGACCCAGGACATGTTGGCCTTCGGAGAACTCCTCTAGACCTGACTCTTCGATCAGTAGCAGTCCCCTCCCCCCAGCCCCTTGAAATGCTCACAGGTATGTAGCGTACTTTACTAATATCAAGATCGATTGATTGATTGAGAGTCCCAATGTCAACTGCAGGATCACCTTCATACTCCTCAGCCACACTCAGTAGGCACTACACAACCACTGGCCAAAAAACACAATATATGGACGTCTCCCATCCAACACCCCGGTGCCTGTAGTCCATCCAGCCAGCCTTGCCCTGTGCAACATTCATCACTTCCACAGTACAAATGCATGCGGTTGTTAGTTCTACCACATCAACAAAGAGACCTGGTAGTCCCTCACTGAGGCCGACACATTACCCATGACCTCTACACCTTCATCAGACTACCATAACTGTCGGTCAGAGCAGTATGGCAAGCCAGCCCCCCAACCCCTCCCCAGCAGACAATAACCATCACGGGTGAGTATTTCCCTCCATGGATGTAGTTGATCATACATTGTGACCTATGTGTGTCCACAACCAGACTCAGATCCCACTGTATGGATGGCTTGAGTTTGTTCAGCACTCTGGTATACTTTGACATATCCCTACACGTATGTCATTGACTCACGTCAAAAATAACTCAACATCAATACGTATTGTGTTTGTTCTTTTTAATTCTCCATCTTGTGAGTGAATTGTGAGTAGGTGTTCGGTGCTGTACAAACATGCAGGTAATCCAAAGTTCACAGAGGGAGATGTGATGCCTTGCAGTTTTAGTCAACAGAGTCAAGACCACAGTGTTTGGCATCATTGGTGACACTGCGACCAGCAAGTCCATGTGGGAGAGTCAGACAGTCAATAAGGTGATGCTGTTGCACACAATGGCAAGATGCCAGACCAGGTGACCTGGGAGATGCGTATGGCACACTGCCTCTCAATGTCTTCTCCATGGACGACCCACCTTCCTTGGGGGACCCTCATGTTCAGGCCTTGACGATGCCTGGAACTCTCCGTCGGATGATTCCACCTCCTCCCTCCCTGTGCCTGTTTGGAGTCTTTGCCTCGATGTTTCTGGCCTGGTGACACAGGGAGGGTGCTGCAAGTTGTCAGCAATCCGACAAAGTGAGTGGCTTATGTCCCTCTGCACCGCCAAGAGCTCAGCCAGTCTTGCCTCCATCCGTCCCTGGTATCGTCGTTGACTGGCGTGTTGGTCGGCCTGCTGATTTTTTAAATCGATGAGGGCCCCCACTCCCTGGCTGAACTCCCTGGAGTCCCGCCGGTAGTCCTCCATGATGTTTCTGAGTTCAGACATACCGGGCCCTGCAGCTTGCTGGTCAGGTTCTCGCCTCCGCCTTGTGCCACTCCCACCACCCCTGCCCACACGAGCCTGGCCTGCTGTTGTGGGCACATAGGTTCGGTGGGACCCCTGAGGGTTGACATTGGTGGTGTTGTCTGCCACCTCCTGGGTGCCCGGTGAACCTTGTCCCTCTTTGTCAGAGTGGCTCAGTTGTGGATTGTGGGCAGGGCTCCGAGCTGTCTGCTGGGATGTGGCAGGAATGGGTGTGGTGGTTGGCGCAGATGCCCCTGATCCAGCTGCTGCACTGGTTTGGGATCCAGAGGTGCCAGGTTGGTCGGGGTCATCCATGGAGTGGTGAGAGGCATCGCTGTTGGTGGGATCAGGGTCCTGTGGAGCCTGGGACTGTGATCCATCTCCCCCTGGTTGGGGTTAGATTGCGCACGTTGCCCTGTGGGTGTGAGAGACAGACGATGTTAAAGCCATTTAATGGAAAATGTATTTTTCATGCACATTTTCGTTATCACTGTTACACCTGCTTATAATTTTGCTCACTGTTCACTTGTGATCTCATATTGATCTGTGTTCATGACTCATTTCAATGTGAGGCTCTATTTACAATGAATGGCATAGACAGACATATCAGCACGGACTTGGCTGTCATTGTGCACCACAGCTATGCCAACATGGATGCAATACATTAACACTGCAGATCACCATGGTGGAAAAACAGAACAACTGCATCACGCATCTGTGCCATAGAAGTGGCACATTGCTGGAGTTGTGTTGCTGGTACAACGCAGATCCAGCAATGCTCTGTGTGGGCCTATCTGCACAATGCTGTGTCAATCCTTACGTCTGCTTCAGGCATGCACAGGGTTTTGAGGCAGCATGCCCATACAAGTGACAGAGTGAAATGTTTAAGATTTCAATCAGCCACTTTTGAGAGGTGTTGCCGCGCCGTGACGGGCAGCCACTGCCCACCACAACACAACCACACCACGACCAGTACACCTACTTCTGGCGCTGTGCTTTAGAATGTGGCACATCTCCCAGGTGCATCACCTTGTCAATACCCAGCACCATAGCACTGATATTTGTGGGTCTGTTGCGTCACTAAGGTGTAGCTACGGCATCGTGATATGAGTGCAAGGGACTTGTGAATCAGCCCTGTGCATTTCTTGCTTGAATGCTTCATCTGATGGGGATATGTTGTGTTACATGACGTTTGTGACAGTGCCTGGCCCAGCTTGCTATGTTTAGGTAAGGGGTGTGTGTGACAGGCTGTGCTGGTATTTGGAGTGTGAGTTGCAACTGTGCCTCACTCATGGTGTGGCTGTCCCCCCATGGAGCATGCTGGCATGACCGTGGTTGTGAGTTACTGTGCAAGATATCTGACCTTGTTGTCCTGATGTTCGTGTTTGCACTGGTCACAGAAGGGCCTTGTGCTGCATACACCAGGGCCCAGTGTCAGCTATGTTGTCAGTACTTTCTCACTCCCTGTACAATGAGCATGGTCCATGTGTGTGTACCTGGACCATATGGGATTAGTGCAATTGGGCTTTTGCGTACACAATATTGGTGATAGGGGTGGCCAAAGTTTAACCGTATTCACCATCCTCCTTGCACCCTCCTACCATCCCCCATGCAGCCTTCTGGACCTCAGGCCTTGCACCCACATCCATACGGTTGCCCACTGCTAGGAGTCCTTTCCACCCACCCCCATACTGTTGGGCACTGCTTGGAGTCATATTCACCCACCCCCATTCTGTTGGGCACTGCTGGGAGTCCTGTGCACCCACCCCTCCTATGTCTGGGCACTGCTAGGAGTCCTATCCACCCACCCCTCCTATGTCTGGGCACTGCTAGGAGTCCTGTGCACCCACCCCTCCTATGTCTGGGCACTGCTGGGAGTCCTATCCACCCATACCCATACTGTTGGGCACTGCTGAGAATCCTGTGCACCCACCCCTCCTATGTCTGGCCACTGCTGGAATTTCTATCCACCCACCCCCATACTGTTGGGCACTGCTGGGAGGCATATCCACCCACACCCATACTGTTGGTCACTGCTGGGAGTCCTATCCGCCAACCCCCATACTGTTGGGCACTGCTGGGAGTCCTGTGCACCCACCCCTCCTATGTCTGGGCACTGCTAGGAGTCCGGTGCACCCACCCCCATACTGTTGGGCACTGCTGGGAGTCCTGTGCACCCACCCCTCCTATGTCTGAGCACTGCTGGGAGTCCTATCCACCCACCCCTCCTATGTCTCGGCACTGCTAGGAGTCCTGTGCACCCACCCCTCCTATGTCTGGGCATTGCTGAGAGTCCTATCCACCCACATCCATACTGTTGGGCACTGCTGGAAGTCCTGTGCACCGACCCCTCCTATGTCTGGCCACTGCTGGAATTTCTATCCACCCACCCCCATACTGTTGGGCACTACTGGGAGGCATATCCACCCACACCCATACTGTTGGGCACTGCTGGGAGTCCTGTGCACCCACCCCTCCTATGTCTGGGCACTGCTAGGAGCCCGATCCACCCACCCCCATACTGTTGGGCACTGCTGGGAGTCATATCCGCCCACCCCTCAAGTGTCTGGCCTATGCTGGGAGTCCCCCCATGTTACATGAGTTGTTTGTATACTCACCAGGGTCCACGACTCCTTCAATTCCATGTACTCCCACCGGTGGTAGCAGGGCCATGACCGTCTCCTCCCTGGGATGGTACTGTACTGGCCTCCAGTGTACTGGCTTTGGGCGTAGTCCTCGTCCATCTTGCGCTTCACCATCCTCCGCAGATCGTACCACCTGGCCTGGCAAACCGCCCTGGTGCGCCTGATGGGTGCAACAGCATTGACCCTATTGACGACCCTCTCCCACAGGTGTGTTTTGTCAGCTATGCTGGTCTGTCTGACCAATGCGCCAAACAGCTGTGGGTCGAATCCGATGACCTCATCTGCAAGGATCTCCATCTCCTGGTTTGTGAACTTTGGATTCTTTGGTCCTGACATGTTGTTGTGTGAATGTGTTTGGGTGGGTGAGGGTGTGTATGGATGGGGGGTTGTGGGTCTGAATGTGAAGGGGGTGTGGGTCTGATTGTGATTGGGGGTTTGTGTAATGGTGGATGTGTGCAGTTGTTGGTGTGTTGTCAGTCTCTAGGTAAATGTGTATGTTGCAAAGGATGCTGATTTGTGTGTGTGGGCCCTTTTTGTTGTTCCATTCGTGGGTGTGGCTTAGTTTGAATTTTTGGTGGTTGTGTTATAAGGAGTGGGTGTGAGTTTGGTCCTCTGTTTGTCAGTTTGGATGTGGCCAGGACATTGTTTAGCTATGGTTTGTACACAGGAGATATGTTTTGTGTTGTACGACTCGTTTGCACACTCCTTGTGCTGTTTTAGAGGTACGTATGAGTTTTTTTGTGGGGAGGATTCGTTGCGTACTTTATTGTGTGTCTCTCTCATACGCGACGTATTTTGAGGGTACGCGTGCGGTTGGTTGGGGAGCTTCGTTTTCATACTTTATTGTGCGGCTCTCTCAAACGCGACGTATTTGGGGGGTACGCGTGCGGTTGGTTGAGGGGGGGTTCGCTTTTATTTGATTGTGCGGCTCGCTCATCCGCGATGTTTAGCGTACAAATTGCAGTTCATACGCAACAGCGTTTTCCCGTACGAATAGCCTTCAGGATCCCGGGTCCGGATCGTAATTGGCGGGTCGTACGGCATGTTTACAAATCGTATGGTTCACTAGCTGAGTCTGTGTCGTACGGTTCTTAGCTTGTTTTTCGTACGATTCGTAAACATTCAGACGGAATCTTTGTAAACGGATCGTACTACGCAACTCGGACGTTTTTTAAGAATCATACGGAAACGGCTCCGAATACGAATCGGCGGACGTTTTTTTTTCCCGATTCGGAATTGGCCCCTAAATGTAAAAATTAGATTATCAGTGATTGGCTTATTCTTTTTATAAAGCCTTAGTATATAGTACAAAAAATACACCTAATGCAAAGAAAGTTTAATGGCAATTGTGGACTACATCACACATTGTGCCTACCACTAGTGTTCCAGGGAAAACATGGCTTCCGGACTAACAGTGTAGCCTGACTGCTGAAGTTTAATGCTGCAGTGCGACCTTTCAAAATAACTCTTTTGACAAGGGAAATATCTTCCATTTAAATATTAATGGCACCCCTACGTAGGCCTTGTAGCTCACAAGGTAGAGTTCATAGTATTTAAAAAGTAGTATGTGTATAAAATTAATGTCACCATGTCTCTGCAGTGAAAAGGCCCCAAATATGGATTTACTTTAGAAGGCTTTGGATGCCCTTTAAGAAACCTGGAGTACAGAATAAAATAGTAATTATGCTATATCAGGTTTGGGGTCAGCTAGGAATATAACTAAAGCACTCCTTTTAATATTTATTAAAACCCAATTCAATGATAACGTGGCCTTTTAATGAGTATTTAGGAAAATAACTTTTGAAAGTTACATTTTCCCTGCCTGAAATGTCTTGAGTCACTCTATATTAACTCTCCAGCATCTGTCCAGCATATACCTGACCTTAATGAGGTGTGAAAACTGCTGTCAGAGTAGGGACAATGGCCTGGGAGTGGGGAGATGCATTCTTTTGTTGGCAGGGAGACCATTGAGTTGGGCCCAGGACAATAATTAACTTCAAAGGCACCTATCCTGCCACAAATAAAGTCAATTGATAGACACCTGGAGAGGCCTTGCCTTTATCCCCACAGTCAGGGTGGCACCAAACCCAGTGGGAGCAAAGCTATCTGCAAGAAGCGAGGGAGTCATGATAGTAATAAAATAATTATATATTTTTAGTGCCACAGTAAGACCCACTGGTGCATAGGCTCAAGCGTCCTGTCAAGTCAGCTCCAACCGCTTCTCTGACATTCAAACAAAAGCCCATACCTCAGCAAGTTCTAAGTTACATACTAAAATTCTAAAATGATGATACAATGCAGGGTGGCACGTATACATTCTAACAAATTAATAAAGATGGAAGAAAGATGTATATACCACAGGTACCTTTTCATTACAAAATAAACAAAATTACTCTAAAACATAGTCATTCAATTTCTTATGAAGTCTAATACACCTTATTTGCAACACAGAATTATCATGAATAGAAGAATCAATATTATCATTATAATCTGAATGGATAGAAACAGGATTACAAACATTTCCTGAAATAATACACCCTTCAGGAGATTGATCAAACCAAACATCATCACCATCATCATCCCCTTCTTTACCAAAAAACGTTCCTGACCTGGTTTGAGAACAATAATGGAGCTTTTGTTCCACCATCCTTTGTCTTTCAACAAAACAGTAGAATCAGTGCCTCTTTCAACTTTGAAAGGGGCCGTAAATTTAGATGACCCTTTGGGTGTCAGAGTAGGTTTAATAATCCTCACCCAATCGCCAATTTTTACATTTTAGCTCCTACACTTGTGAGAATCATCATGGTAAAATTTCCCATATTGGCGAGAATTAGAAATATTATTGCTGGCCTTAATGATGGAAGACTTCAATGTATCTTTCTAATCTTTCAATTTAAAGAACGGCATTATTAAATATCTGTCTTGTCTGCCTCTCATTAAAAAATAAGGAGAAACCCCTGTACATGTGTTAGGAGTTATATGATAACTCCATGTTTTTTCTTTCAAGAATTCAAAAACATCAAGATTGCTTTCTAGAGCAGTCTGAATTCCTTCTTTGAAGAATCTGTTAGCCCTCTCAATTTGGCCATTAGAACGAGGACTATAAAGTGGTGCTCTAAGAGTGTGTACATTAAACTTTTTCAAAAAAATAAGCACTTTGTTTGAAATGAATTGCACTCCATTATCTGACATAATAAAAACAGGGGCACCTTCAAACCTGAAAACGTAATCAAGAAAAGATATAACTTCATCCGTGGCAGGATGTTCCACAAATCTATGATATAACCACTTTGAAAAATCATCAATTAGTACAAGTAAAAATCTTTTTTCGCTACCCAAACATTCGTACGGCCCTGAAAAATCAATAGAAAGGTTTTCCCAAGGACCCACTGGAGCGTCTCTGATAGACAATGGTTCTGTAGAAACTTTCCAGTGCTTATCTGATTTAACACAAATAGCACCGCTATCCACAAATCGTTCAACCGATGCATCTAAGCAGGGCCACAGGTAATGCATTTTAAGCAATTTCTTTGTGCCAGACATCCCAGAGTGTCCAGAATGGGCTAATTGTATCAATTTATTCCTAATGCCAGCTGGTGGTACAAATAAATCCTGTCTTAAAAGAATATCATTTTCAATGCTAAGTTCATTAGCAACTTGTGCAAAGCTCTTGAGAGGTATTTCTACATTTTTGCACAAAGGCCATCCATGTGTCACAAAGTCCTGGACTTTAGATAAAATAGTATCCTTTTCTGCACAGTCCTTCCATTCTTCTTCCGAAACAGCTAAATTACAAGAATCAATAGCATATATTAATGCAACTACACACTCATGTTGATCAATAATCTCCTCTTGCGATTCAGTGACTGGCGGTAACCTAGATAAACAATCAGCTGTAAAAATTTTACCACCTGGAATATGTTGAATTATAAAATTAAACAATTGTAATCTAGCAATGAATTTTACTAATCTGGCAGAAGCATTTCCACTCCTAACTCCGTCCATCATGTAAACAAGAAGTTTGCGGTCAGTGACAAGAACAAAAGGTCTTCCCCATAGAAATGTTTTTAACTTTTCAACAACCCATACACAGGCTGGAGCCTCTTAATCAATAGTACTATAATGTACTTCTAGAAATAAACAAAATGACTCTCTCTTTGCCATTAACTATCTGTGTGAAAACATCACCTAATCCTACAGCACTAGCATCCACAGTAATGTAAGATTTACCTTGAGGATCAAAAGTGTTTAAACCTGGTGGCTTGGCAATACGTTTAATCACATTGTTGAAGGCATCATCATGGATGTTAGTCCAAATAAACTGGGAACCCTTTTTGAGGAGTTGCCTCAGGGGTTCAACAACCAGAGCATAAACCAAGAAAAGAACGTAAGGAATCTTTATCTTGTAGTTTACTTGCTTTTTCTAAAGTATTAATGAGATCCTCTTTAGGAAAAATTCCACCTGGAGTAATTCTGTGACCCAAATAATTGATTTCATCAACTAAAGATTTACATTTATCTTTGCTCACAGTCATACCTTTGCTGTCTAATATATGTAGAACTTTCTCCAAAATGGAATTGTGCTGTTCACTAGTCTTTGCAGGAATCTAAATATCGTCTTGAAAAGACTGCACCCCTTTCAAATTTTGAAATAAACTTTGAATAAGTTTCTGGAAAACGCTGGCTGCTGATGCCAAGCCAAACAGCATTCTCAAAAATCTATAAAGGCTAAAAGGAGTAATAAAAGCCAAAAGGTCTTTTGAGGATTCATCAAGTGTGACCTGATGATAGGCAGATTTTAAAACAATTATTGAAAAAAGTTTGCACGATCAACAGCAGCTAGCATTTCTTGAATTTTTGGTAAAGGATATGTGTCCACAACAATGTTCTTATTGAGTGACCTAAGGTCCACACACAACCTCAGATCTTGATTCTTTTTAAGAGCAATATCTATTACCAAAACCCACTCAGAGCTGTCAGTGAGTTCAATGATCCCATCAGAACACAAAGAATCAAGATGTGACGTCAACTTTTCTCTAACATCTAAAGGTACCATACACCCTTTATGTTGTATAGGAAGAGCTGCTTTTTAACTTTTATTTTATGTGTGTAGCCCTTTACTTGACCAACCTCATCGAAACATTTTTAGTATTTATCAAGAATTGTTAACAAAGAAAATTTCTCAAAGGAAATTTCATTAATACAAATGTCTCTCAACAGTGTATGTGGCACGCGGCAGACCCAAGAAGTGGGGTAAAATCTGGGGCCTTTGGAACTCTTACCGGGGCGATATATGTACGCCTCCCCTCGTGGATATTCCAGATGTTCCTCTTTCCCCCTGACCCGACATTTCTAGTGTTGTTTTAGCCTCAAGGTATTGTGACCCTGATTTCCCCCCTGCCCCCCCACACTGATGATTTGTTTTAAATTGTAATGCGCTTTCCTTCCTCCTTGAACACGTGTACAGCTGTATTGCCTTTTATGCCATGTTTGTTTATGTTTTATCGATAATAAAAAGAGTTAAAAAAAAAGAAATGTCTCTCAATTGAATTGGACGATCGACCCCTGGCAAAGATTTACTCCTAATTTGCCTAAATCATACCATCCCATAATGTTCTCCCCATCAATCGCCACATAAAGCTCAGTATAAATTTTGCAGCTTTCAAATTCTAAAGTATCCTCAAAGAAACCTAACATTTTAATATCAAAATTTCCAAAAGCTTTTGGATTAATATCCGAAACAGTGAGATTAACACCCACCCAATTTTCATTGAAGAAAGCATCTGATAATATGGTCAATGGTGATCCTGAGTCAGCGATGGCTTCAAAAGCTACATTACCAACCAAAACAGTTCCTAAAGGAGCCTTAAAAGGAACAGACAGGTTATTAATTGAATCATTGAATGTGTCATCATAAATAGATAGAAGTAACTTTTGCATATCATGCTCAACACTTGAAATATTGTTTACACTTGCGCCATAGCCTTTCTTAGGTGTCTTGCATACAGATGAAAAGTGACCAATTTTACCACATTTAGTGCACTTCCTTTTCAAAGCAGGACAATCATGAGAATTAGCTAAGTGTGATTTTGATCCACACCTGAAATACTCAAATTGTAATCTTTACTGGATTTAATGCCACTCTTATTATGAGAATGCACAGTACATACAGCAGAATTATTGTTGTTATTGTTATTTCCGGTTTATATAGCGCCAACTCACCGGCAGGTCTCAAGGCGCTTATGACCGAAAGGCACAACAACTTATTTGGCAGGATGAAGAAAATACCAGAGTGTAGCTAGACTGAGCTCAAAGCCTTCCTGAATAGAATTGTTTTTAGGGTTTTCCTGAAACGAAAGAGGTTACCTTCTTTACGGAGGGGCTCAGGTAGTTTGTTCCAAATTTTAGGTATCAAAACAGAGAAAGATCTCCCGCCTTTTGTGGCCAATCTGAACCGGGGTAAACAAGCAACTGTGCACCTGAAGACCTAAGTCTTCGTTCAGGTTTGTACACCTCCAGCCGTTCCTTAATATAGGCAGGTGCTTGCGCATAGATTGCCTTATGGGCTATACATAGGCTTTTAAAATCAGACCTTTGCCTAATGGGCAGCCAATGGAGGCTCTGTAGCAACGGAGAGGCATGGGATCTTCTTGGGAGCCTGAAAATAAGTCGTGGAGCGTCATTTAGGACCACCTGCAATCTATTGGTCAAGGTTTTTAGAAGACCTAAATAGAGCGCATTCCCATAGTCCAGCCTTGAAATTATTATTATTATTATTATTATTATTGTTATTATTATTATTAGTACTTTTTACCTCTTCCGCAGCAATAATCTTAGAAGATTTAATAGATCTTTCAATACCTTTCGCTAAATCCATAACTTCAGCTAGCGTAGGGTTAAGACATGCAAGGAGCCTTTCTTTTATTTTATTTGATTGACAATTAAATACAAATTGATCTCTAATAGAGAGATCAACATATGCCCCAAAATCACAGTTCGCAGCTAAAACCCTCAAAGCTGCCACATATTCTTCAACGTTCTCATCAGATGACTGTTACCTCTTAGGAAGAACATGTCTCTCAATCATCACATTTGGCTCATCTTCAAACTACTTCTCAAGTTGTGCTGTTGCTTCCTTAAACTCATTCCACCCATCTCCACCATCCCTAGGTGGCACTATAGGTACAAGAATTTTAAAAATTTCAATTGCAGCAGTGTCAAGGTAACTAAAGAGAATAGCTTTCTTTCTTTCTGCCAAAAATGTAGTGCCATCAATAGCCACAATATAATTTTCAAAAGTATCAAACCATTACTTACATTCCCAGGTATTTCCTGACACCCTGACATTTTCTAAGTGCCTTTCCGTCAGGCCCTAGGGTCCATGGAAAAGAAGTCATATGGTTGTTTGGGTGCTAGAAGAAAATGTTCAAAACCTTTGAAAACGTTTCTCCTAAAGCTTGAAAGATTCAGTGGGAACTTCCAGAATAAATGTTCAACTGGCAGTTTCAGGGCAATGGATTTGAATTCAGCTTTGTCCCAATCATCGGTTCCCAGCACCTCTGTAAAAAGGACTGAGTTCCATTCTGTTTTAATCAAGAAATCTCCAAAGCTCTAGAGCACCAGTGGGACCAACCTGCTTCAAGTATCTGGCCTTCGGTTCTACGGCAGTGGCTATAGTTTCAGCGGGGGCCCACACAGGGAAATTTTTGGGTTAAAAAGTGACAGGGTCTCATTCTACTTTGGGACTTAGAAGACATTTTTCTTCAAATAAGTGGAAACACCCCATTCTGAAGTGGGTCTCAGAAACCTTTTTGAACTTTTTGACTTCCAGACATTCACTAGTACAAATCCACTTAGCGTATCTGATGCTGGCTACATCGTGATTGGCCTGAAATTCACCTTAATCACAGTCCACTGTGACCATCGACTATCATTAGCATGTTACTTTTTCTTGGTGCTTTTTCCACTTACATCTTTAAAAAATAATAGATTTTGTTTGCCATATTGAATTTGTGTTGTTTTGGTGTCTTTTTGTTGATTAAATGCTTTGATATTTTCAAAAAATTGGAGTGAAATTTTTATTGTGTGGTGTTTTTGACTCTTTAACTGTATTGATACTTCTAAATGCTTAACCCGTTCTCAAGTTAAGCCTCTCTGCTTCGTACCATAGCTACCAGGGATTGAGCTCAGGTTTCAATTACTGAAACCCTTTACTGGACCTAATAATTCCATCCACCCATTGTAATAATTCTCTTTCTCATGAATATTAATTTTAATATATTAAAAACATAGGAGCACCTCATATTTGGAATACTAGTAAAAAGAATAATGCTCAGTGCGCACATTTTTAAATAGCTTTTCATAAAATGACTTACCTTATCAACATAAAATAGATCTTTTACTGTGCATGTTGAATCTGTATACACTTTTAATGCAAGTTTGGCAAATGAACACTAGTAACAAGCTTCCTGAGAAAAATATATAAAAGATAGCATAAAATCGTCACTTACTTTGGTATTTTAAAGTATATTTTTACCTTTATAATATTTTATAAGATAGTTCTGGTAGTCCTATGTTGTAGTCTCTGAACATTGGTCCTAAAAAAGGATAAACATTCACTTTGTAAATGAAAACAGAACAATTGTTACATTATAAGATAACATTAAAATGTATCTTACGCTTGAAATCATGAGATGGCACTGTTGGCTAGACAGTATGTCAATACCAGCTCGAGATGAGTTACACTGTTTCCCTTGTAGGTGATCACTAGACTCAGAACAAAATGATGAACTTTGGTTTTATATATGGTTTTTAAGGTTAATTCATTTTTAGTTTAAAAATATGTATTGGAATTGTAATTGTTTCTGATTATGTAAGTGACTAAAATACATATTTTATGTTCACTGTTAAATCGTTTATTGTGATCTTTCCAATACAGACAATGCATCTCCATTTGATAGGGGATATTATTGGAAAAAATGGGAAAAGACACTATTCATTATTTAAAAATAAACTTTAGCTCAGCAAATAGATGTTTACTGCATGATCAATACATGTTTTAGTGAAAAATACAGAAGCATTTTGTAAAAAGCAGGCATTGTGAAGACTACAGCAGTAAAGGTAATTTACATAGTGGTACATTGCATATGATATTCACTTGAATTACTCCTGTCAACGAGTTGAAACTTTTACGGATGGCTCCATCAGACATGACAGCTGCCCTTCAAACTTTTAACTTGTTTTTGATTCTTCACAAACAAAATCCCAAGCAACAATTTGTTTAATCAAACTAAAATTAATGACCCCACACCATGGGAGCTTTCCTCCATGGTGTATGGGTCATTTCAATGTTTTTACTGTCCTTTCGCTCTTTCACATTAGTAAAGGGTTGTAAAAACTTCCCATTCAATTGTACACTCAGGTGGGCGATCAAATGACTATCCTTAGTCCATCAGATCTTTGGAGGAGTATGTCAGCAATTAAGTTAGAGTAGCTGACATAATGATAATGCATCAAACTATAAATTATTCAAGCAGACTTTTATTTTGGTAGCTAGGATACTCTGTTGCATTAGTGTTGTATCATTTCAAAGCCCATATCTCCTTTTGGCTTGCCCAATTACCATAGGAAACATCAGATCTGCATTTAAAATAGTTTTAATAGGTTGACCTTGAAGTAACATCCTACAAAGTTGGTTGTGATCAAGATCTATCCATGCTATGGCATGTATACTATGGTTACCCTCACACCAGTAAATTGTGGATCTATACGAATAATTACATTTTACAACAATTAATTATTTCTTACATTCAGACAGGGTCAGCTACTTTGTTAGATTGTTAAATATCAGAGGTTTCTGGTTGTGTTTCGGAAGGGTTTCTGGTACTGTCATTTCTGGTTTCATTAACAGTAAACTCTACCACATTTGTTGCTAAAGGGCTTATCACTAACTTTACTTGGGAGACTATCTCTGAGCGTATCAATAGCTATTGAGCTTATCAGTAACTTTCCTTAGGAGACTATTTCTGAGCTTGCCAGTAGCTACTGATATTAACACAAACTAAGGAGGCTGTTTCTGAACAATTTTAATGCAATGTAGTTGTCAACACTGACATTTTATTAGGAAGACTATGGAAACAGGAAAAGGTATTATTCTTTTCTGCTGTGGAAACTTGAAAAGGTGTTATTCCTTTCACCATGTCTTCAATTGGAAACTGATTAATTTAATGAATTTGTATGTTAAAAAGTTGATTTATGATTTGATAATGAAATCAAATATATATATCCAAAGTGAATTCTTTAAACCAACTCCATCTCTTTTCCACCAGAAACAGAACTCAAAACAAAAGAGTTCATAGTTCTTTAAACCTACAGCTTTGGAAATGAGCAGAGAAAAAAATTGATCTATAGGGATGTACTTCATATTCACTAGTTGTGGCAGCTCAAGAGGGTGTGATTATAGATATTCCAGGACAAGCATTAATACTGTTGCTCCCGTATACCAATCTGGGAAAAAAAGGAAAAAAGTACACACATTGGCTGTCTCTGTTGGGTTAAATAGTTCAACCTTTACTTCAGCAGATGTTAGATCGAAACAGCCTACAGAAGTTCCTTTAATTCTAAAACCATCACAGAATCCTCGTGGAGCCAGCACTGGTTTAAGCTTACGTTCTCCTCTATTGAGTTCTTTCAGTGGAAGGGTAGGACAGACCAAAGCTTTTTATGTACCTGTGAGTGGTATGGTGACTCCACCGAGGGTAACTCAAAATACCAGAGGAAACATTTTTCCCATGGGAACACCAGATTCTGAACTGTCCCGCCCCCATTCCACACCTATTGCAAGGATGGATGGTCAGAATGAGGACTAGGTAGAGAATGCACCAGAAGGACAATCTGCAAACTGGTCCTACTTCTCAACAAATTGATGATTGGCTCAAGCGTATAGCTACTCCTGCAAATGACACACATGTTGGGGTTAAAGGAAAAAATGCTTCGGGCGAAAAAAATAAGTTCCTAAATGTTGCTAGACTTAAGGTGGAATTATAGGAAAGTATTATAGGAACCATTGGCCCTGCTAGGATAGTTGCACACCAAGATGATGAACTACTGTTTGTCTTTAAAAACATTACCAGATGTGCTCGAAACACACATTAGAAAGTATCTGAAGTGGCACAGAAATATGTAGTGGATGTACAACAGTCAAAAACATTGCAAAAATCCTAAAGAATAGACTTTAGTGAAAAGGACATCGAACACATGAGACCTTCGGGAATGAACTGAAGATTAAAGAGTTATTGGCTACTCTAAGGAAAAGGGGAAAGTTAGAAGAATGGGAAGGTCGATGGGCTTAAAAAGAAGGAAAGAAAGAGGGTCACTATGCAAATGTTCCTGGTTATCGAGGATGATGGGAATGAGGGAGAGAGGATGCTTCCTATGAGAGAGGTGCCTGGAAGAGGGTATGTGCA
This sequence comes from Lissotriton helveticus, assembly GCF_964261635.1. NCBI lineage: Eukaryota > Metazoa > Chordata > Amphibia > Caudata > Salamandridae > Lissotriton > Lissotriton helveticus. Next base: position 775,515,047 of record NC_136063.1, on the reverse strand, counting down.
GTCCCTTGGACCAGACCAGACATGTTTTTACAAATGATTTTCCGAAATTGATAGAAAACCCCGTTGAATGGTACAAACAAGTTGAGCGGTTGAGAAGGTTTCAAAGGTCTTGCTGAAGGATTTAAATACCTTATTTGACATTGTGGTCCCAAGTGATTTGTGGACAGAATGCAAAATTGCTGTTGATTGACGTGAAACAGAACCAGCAAGGAATGCCCGCACAGGTGCACCATCTCCTGGGGCGATGAAGAAATATAACCAAGCCTTCACCTATTTGAAAGGAAACATTTCCCCTAAAGAAATTGATTGGATAAATATTGACAGGACAACCCAGGAGCTGAAAGAAACAGTTCATGCTTACTACAAAAGACTTTTGCAGGCATTTAAGCAGAATAATGGGATTGAGAATATGACCGAAAAAGATATGGGACATGTTGTCTATTGGTTTGTGTACAGATTGGGACCTGAGATTAGCAGTATAATTCAGCAGCATTTAAATTGTTGGCAGAGTAAACCCATAGACGAAATAGTTTGTTATGCAAAATATTGTGGGGACAAAATTGGCTTTAAACACAAGAAGATCAAAGATAAGTTGATAATTGCTCCTATAAAAGTGGTTCAGAAAGGCCTGAGTGGCACAGGTGTTTATCCCCTGTTCATTGTGCCGGGAGATTATAAGCAACACCCGAGGATGCATGGGGTGAACGGAAGACAACAGCAGGGCATGCAGCCTCAAGGTAGAGGTCGAGGTTTTCCAATTGATATGTTGAAAACGACCAATCTGTGTGATGTTTGCAGCAAGTGGGGGCATGGGAAGCACAAATGTTGATTTATCCAATTAATCAAAGGAATGGGGGACATATTCAGAATGCTGTTAATGAACAATCACAGTGTGAAGGCAGGGTACAGGCTCAACAAGTTGGCAGGCAAAGACATTAAATTCAAAATGTGCCTCAAGCCCTGATGCCTCAAATGAATGGTCAGGTTCAAAAATGCCATTCAAATACGGGATTTCTGATAATTCGAGAGGAACATGGCGGTAGGCTGACGCCTGTTGCGAGAGCTCCAAGACCGAGAGGGTTTTCCCCGTGTGTTAGGCTGAATTGACGGTGCCAAGACGGTGAGGAGGAATATGAGACCGCGCTCTTTTTAGCGGTCTAGCGGTAATGCATATCTCTTTTCCTTTTGCCCGTTTTTCTTAAGGAGATGTGCCAGGTTTGCTGAGGTGGGCGAGCCCGATCAAGTACTCAACCTGCATTAGGACCCTGCGGATTCCGCCGGCCATGGATTGGAGCAGTGAGCGTGCAAGAACTGCCTGCCTGATTGGAGCAGCGTTTCTCCCGACCCGGATTCCTCCGTAGGTCGGGCGGGGAGTGGCGTGCAGTGCCGGTGGCTGTGGAGAGTGGGAGCAGAATCGAGGAGACCGGGCGCATATTTGGCAAAAGTCGAGGCGGCTTTTGGCCCGAGTCAGCTTCAGCGCTTCTTTTTGCCGGAATTTCAACAGTATTGAACGGTCAGTGAAGGGGGCGGGGTGTATAAGTGGGGGCCCAAGCTTCAAGCCGCAGGAGGCGCTGCTAACCTGGTAAGGGCTAACTTCTTCCAGGGGGTGCCTGGGGGTGATCTTGCAGATATTGCAGATATTGCCACTATCATTTTGAATTTGGTGCAGTACGAGGGGATGGACCCGGGCGCAATCTCTATCTCAGCGCAATTGTACCCCTCTCGCCCGCAAGCTGAAGCAGAAACAACCTCCCCGCCTATAACCTCTGGGGGCAATATTGAGGGAGAGAAGAATAAGGCTCAACCATACACACCCCCTGCATTGCCGGCGGCCCAGGTGGTACCTGCCAGGAACAGATACCAGCTTAGGTCCAATTTAGAGTGACAAAAGACCGGGGCAGGGAACCTGAGTGCCTCTAGGGCAGGGGTAACACCACTTACCCCGAAAAAGAGGACGAAAGAGAAAAGAGACAAACCTGAGAGAGCAGGCGAACTCAAGAAAACAAAACTGCCTGGAAGGTCCCAGCCGAGACCCACACCCACTCTTAGGTCCTACTTCAGAATTATGGAACAAGTTGCAGATCCCAAAGGGAAAAAATCTCTTTTACCACCCTCCACCTCCATTCTCGACTGCGCGGTTGATATTTTAAACACCCAACCCGCTGCTCAGCCTAATGGGTCTCAACCAGGGACGCTGGTAAATAGGTATACCGTGCTAGCGGACATAGAGGATCAGACGGAAACCGAAGAAGACTCTCTAGATCTAATTTCTCCGCAAGTAACACAAGCCACTCTGGTAACTAAAGCGGTGCCTGCTTCAGTGACCACCCAGAGGGGGGTGCCAGCTGTGGAAGCCCAGGGTTCAGTAGAAGGGACAATGGGTGTTAAGATCTCAGATGGTGGCCTCTCACAGGCAGAGTCGCTCCTTTTCAATCTTAGAGGGGACCTACTGTCTAAATTTGATATCTCAGAAGCAAACCAAAGAAATATTCAAGAACAATGCTCTAATCTGGAGGCCAAGTTAGACGACGTCTGTAAACGGACTGACATCTTAGAGGAGGAAGTCACCTAGCTCACAGGGGCCTCAAAAAGGCATGATAGAGATATCGAGACTCTTAGAATACAGAATAGGGCACTCCAGATGAATGTTGTAAGGCTTTAAATCCACTCTAGGAAAAACAACTTGAAGTTTTTAAAGATTCCAGAAGGGGCAGAGAATGGTGACATCAAGGGCTTCATATGTAAGCTTCTTAGAGAGGGAGTTCTCAAAGACAACCCGGAGATAGACCTAGAAGCAGAGATTCTGAGGTCACACAGAGACCCCTTTAGGCGCCACGCTGACATGACCGCTCCGAGGAAGATCTTGGTCAACTTCCACACATTTACTGTAAAAGAGCTGATCCTGAGCAAGGCACTGTCTGATAAAACCCTTCAAATAGGCTCAGCTCACTATCTTATCCACTCTGATGTGGGGAGGGTAATGGCTCAACGGCAATGGGAATTGGGCAATCGGATGCCAGACTTAAGAAGCATGGGCGCGCAGGTGCAGATGAAATTCCCGGCGTTCTTGAAGGTGGTGTGGAGAAACAAAACGCATAACTTCACTTCACCCCAAGAAGTCGACACCTTTCTAACTCTAATACGGGGAGAAATATGGTCGTCTTCTGGCATGGAAAGCCCGAGCAGACAAAACTAGGAACCAGATCGACAGCCTATCCCTGGCTAGTACAGGGCAAATCACATACGACGACAAACTCATTAGAGAAGAAGCCAAAACCTATATGCAATCCCTGTATAGAACTATTCCACCCCACAGTCGACTGCAGACTAGAAACTGGTTGAGCAAAGTGCAGCTCTCTGAATTGTCAGAGGTAGAAAGATCCTTCCTTAGCTCTGAGGTAAGGGAAGGAGAGGTGAGGGTTCAGATCTCAAAGGTGGTCAATGGCAAAGCGGCAGGCCCCGACGGGCTTCCGGTAGAACTATATAGGGTTGTCATGGACCAAGTCGTTACAGACTTAACGTTATTATTTAATGAAATTCTACTATGGGGGGCGCAGGCTCCAAAGTCATGGGCAGAGGCCACAGTCACTTTAATATTGAAGCAGAATAAAGATCCGGGTAAGATAGAGTCATATAGACCGATTTATTTATTGAACGTAGACTGCAAGATTTTTGCAGGGGTATTAGCGACGAGATTAGCCAAGGTAATTAAATCTATTGTCCATTGCGATCAGAGGGGTTTTATCCCTGAGCGGCAACTCAACGAACTAACGTTTCAAGTCATTGCTGCAATAGATGTCGCTATCGAGAAAAAGTTGCCCCTGACTATTGTAGCAGTCGATGCCGCCAAGGCGTTCCACCAGGTGGAATGGGAATATTTATGGTTGGCCTTGGCTAATTTTGGCCTCCCTATTACCTTTATAACAGCGATTAAATCCCTATATTGTGCACCGATAGCTAAAATCCTAGTCAACGGCTCTCTCACAGACCAGATATTCATCGCTCGAGGAACTCGACAGGGTTGTCCCCTATCACCCCTTTTGTTAAATTTATATATCGAACCTTTTGTTTGCTTACTCAGGTCGGACCCCCTTATCAAACCATTTAGGATTGCTGATTTAGAACTAAAATTTGCGCTATACGCAGACGACCTGCTGATGTACACCTCAAATCCCGACGAAGCCCTGCCTTAACTAATACACTTAGCAGAACGTTTTGGAGAAATTTCAGTGTATACAATCAATAAGGATAAAACAGAGATCATGGAATGGAATTAGGTGGTTGGGACGGCAGGATGTAAAACAAAAATGAGGTCCATTTAGCTAAAAAGATCGAGGACATTCCAAAAATTAATCTGGATAGGCTTATAAAAGATACCACGTCCCTACTCCATCGTTGGTCATCTCTCCCTTTAAATATCTTCGGGAGGGTGAACTTACTTAAGATGATCATCCTTCCCAAGATTACCTTCCTATTTAACTCTATACCCTTATCCTTTCCCTTGCCAGTAACTAAAAAGCTACAAGGGAAATTGGGATTCCTTTATTTGGAACACAAAAGCTCCACGAATAACTTGGAAAAAGTCTAGAAGAAGTCTAAAAACTGGAGGGCTAGCTTTCTAAGACCTATCTGTTTATTGCCATGCGTTCCACTTTAAACATTTTAGACTAATGGCTGGTAAAATTGATCAATCATCTATGGGTGTATTGTTTTTAGCGTTGTTGCAGGATATCCCCCAGGGACAAGATTCTTTCCTGTTTAAGTTTGGGGATGCAAAATTCTTTAAGAAAGTTAGGCTCAAGATTTTGGGGACTGCCATTAGAAACTGGACATTTGTTAGGAAGAAGCTTAATATCCCCTACTACACAGCACAGGCCCCGATATGGGACTCTCCAGGGACACCAGCTTGTCTTGATGATCAACTGTCTCGACCATTGAAGTTGGCAGGGCTGGAATGTTGGGGGGACCTACAGGAAGGAGCACAGCTTTTAAGCTGGGATACGCTCTTTAACCTGACGGGGGGAACACTCACCAGGTTTAAATATTACCATCTATCTGGTTGGTGGTCAACTAGAACCGTGGGCAACAAAATACCAAACTCCAAATTTGACGCAGTGACCAGGAGTGGAAGGTGGAAAAGTCAAATTGCATATTGGTATTCATCGTTGCTCGAAGAAGACGAAGTGACTGAACCTGAGCTAAAAAAACTTTGGAATAACGATCTAACCATGGATAGCGTAAATTTTAGAGACTTGTGGCTTGACTCCTTTGCTATTTTACAATCAGTAGTCAAACCTGCGACGCTAAAAAGAAAACACATGTATACTATGTACAGGGTGTATATAACTCCAAAGAAACTGGCGAAGATCACCAATCTAGAACACTGTTGCCTGAGATGTAGCTATCCCGAAGCGGACGATGTCCATATGTTCGCGGATTGCCCCAAACTAAAAGTCTATTGGGGAAAGATCAGCGACTTCTTGGAAGAGGCTCTTTCTGTGCCCACAGCAATAACCACAACTACCATCTTGTCGGGGCTAAGGGAGGGTTATAACGTAAATGATCCCCTCACAAAATTTGTCTTTTATGTTATTCTCCTTGCAAGGCTCGAAATCTGTAGAGCCTGGAAAGACTCAATCCCCCCTACCTTCCCGAGCTGTCTACGGCAAATCATTTTCACCAGCAAGTCTGATATGGCATGTGATCGCACAAGTTTGGCTAAAGTTTGGGCGGCCCTTGTGGCATGGCAACGCGGATGATTGGTTTTCCAATGATTTATCTGGGGCCTTGTTGGTTCCCCGGACTCCAAAGTAACATAGGGCGCCCACAGAACTGTGAAATGGAGTATGGATGGGAAAGCAGTGGCTACTTGAGGGATCAGGCTTACCTACCTCGCTAATGGCCGATTATAACTACAAGGGCCGGATCGGGACGACCAGACAGCGTAGAGGTTGCCAGTCTCCCATCAAGACGTCCAATGATGGTATATGAGGATTACCCAAAAAAAAATACGGGATTTCATACAGATACAGGATCTAATTCAAATCAGAATGTTTCCCAGCAATACTCTTTGATCCAGACACAATGATGGTGCCTGAGAGAGGAGGAGGAATGAGTGCTTAGCATATCCATATAGGTAGACCAGAGTGGTCATTACATGGATGGCAAGGTGAATGGAATTGCAATCTTGTTTCTTGTCGATACTGGTGCTACCTGTTCCACTGTAAAAACCACAAAAGTTCCACGCCTACCCCTCTCTGGGGTAAGAATCCAAGTTGTAAGAGTTACAAACCAACTGATGTAAAACCCATTTACTGAACCTGTGCTTGTGAAAATTGGTTCCTTTGAGGTTTGCACTCACATTTGTTGTGTGTGATTCAAGCCTAATAAATCTATTGGGATGAGAACTAAATTTCTCAATCTATTGCACACCAAAGAGAATTGAGTTCCATACAAATGATGATGATGTTGTCTTTCAATTGTCTGACCAAAAGACAGAAAGAGCAGAATTGATTCCCTTGTTAACAAGAGATGACCTACCTCCGGAATTAAAAGACATCGCAGTTCCAGAGGTCTGGGATTTTACAGGCAAAGACATTTGTCTCACCAAAGGTTTTGCTCCTGTAAATATTACTGTGAAGCCCGATTCTGAAATTCCACAAATCCCTTAATGTAATTGAAGTCCAGAAGCCATTGCAGGAATCACTCCAATAGTTGATTCAAAGGTTGAGCAGGGAATCCTGAAGGAAATAATGGGGAGTCCATGTAACTATCCTATCATGGGTTTGCAGAAACCCCACAATAAATACAGTATTGTTCGGGATTTGCGCAAAATGAATCAGATTGTTATCTCATGGTACCAAATCCAGCAGTAATGCTATTCCAGATTCCATGTGAAGCTGAATCGTTTTTTGTCATTATTGATAGCCAGTATTTGTTTACTTTCCAGTTTGACCGTAGTGTTTTGGCATGGTGCCAATATCCACAAGGGTATACGGACAGCCCCTCCTTATTCAATCAGATTTTGAAGCAAATGCCAAACCATTCTGTCCTCATCCAGTACATTGAAGACTTATTGGTAGCATGAAGTACACAGGAGCCTTGCACACACAGTACCATTGCTTTACTGAATCATTTAGCTGTCAATGGACATAAAGTGTCACAATCCAAATTGCAATAATACCAAAGAAATGTTCTGTACCTTCAACACTATGTTGAGAAAGGAGCAAGGAAAGTGTCTCAAGACAAGATCACTGTGATCCTGAACATGAGTCCGCCAAGTAGTCAAAAGGAAGTCTGTATGTTTTTGGGAATGGTTAGCTATTGTTGACAATGGATTCTTATTTGACAGCTAAACCTCTTTAGAGGCTGACACAAAAAGGCATATCAGACCTGGTAACCTGGGATGCATGATTGCATGCACTTGTTTACTGAACTGTGAGAGTCTTTGTGAAGCTCTAGATTTTGCAGTGCCCGACTACAACAAAACCTTTACTCTGTTTTGTAGTGAGCGCAGGGAATGTGCATTCTCCGTACTGGCTTAGATACAAGGTACTTCATTCAGACCTGTCACCTACTTTTGGCAACTCTTGATCCTGTTGCTGCTACCTTGCCTGAATGTCTGAAATATGTTGCAGAAACGTGTGTGGTTGGAGCAGAGTGAGAGCATTGTGATGGGACATTCACTTAAGGTGTATGTGCCCCTTTCTGTTGAAAGCTTTCTTACCTGTACTTGAACGCAAAACCTCACAAATGGTCGCCTCACCAGGAACGAGCAAATCATCCTGGGAGCTGAAACGTAACTTTTATGAGATGCACGAGTTTGAATCATACAACTTTGATGCCCCTTCCATCATCCCCTTTTGGTTTCGCTTTGTTCGCCCTAAGTGTGGCAGGGTATGCTCAGATGTGAGTCCCTTGCTCACTTGGCCACTGGATTCAAGATAGCCTGGCTGATGAGGATTATGAATCCGAAACCGGTCCCAGGATGCTTGTTTCCGGTCCATGGAAAACATGGCTTGGCAGTTCGGGCTGTACTGTTCCCATGAGGCACAGGGTCAGACTGATTTGCATATAGCCATATCTGAAATGGGGTGGCTGAGTGGGCTAAAGAATGGTGGTGGATTAAACCCAGATCAGTTGACTGGGGGTGAGTGTTTGATTTGCTCAAACGCTCTGTCCATCATCCCCTTTTGTTTCGCTTTGTTCGCCCTAAGTGTGGCAGGGTATGCTCAGACGTGAGTCCCTTGCTTACTTGGCCACTGGATTCAAGATAGCCTGGCTGATGAGGATTATGAATCCGAAACTGGTCCCAGGATGCTTGTTTCCGGTCCATGGAAGACATGGCTTGGCAGTTCGGGCTGTACTGTTCCCATGAGGCACAGGGTCGGACTGATTTGCATATAGCCATGTCTGAAATGGGGTGGCTGAGTGGGCTAAAGAATGGTGGTGGATTAAACCCAGATCAGTTGACTGGGGGTGAGTGTTTGATTTGCTCAAACGCTCCGTCCATCATCCCCTTTTGTTTCGCTTTGTTCGCCCTAAGTGTGGCAGGGTATGCTCAGACGTGAGTCCCTTGCTCACTTGGCCACTGGATTCAAGATAGCCTGGCTGATGAGGATTATGAATCCGAAACTGGTCCCAGGATGCTTGTTTCCGGTCCATGGAAGACATGGCTTGGCAGTTCGGGCTGTACTGTTCCCATGAGGCACAGGGTCAGACTGATTTGCATATAGCCATGTCTGAACTGGGGTGGCTGAGTGAACTAAAGAATGGTGATGGATTAAACCCAGATCAGTTGACTGGGGGTGAGTGTTTGATTTGTTCAAACGCTCCGTCCATCATCCCCTTTTGTATCGCTTTGTTCGCCCTAAGTGTGGCAGGGTATGCTCAGACGTGAGTCCCTTGTTCACTTGGCCACTGGATTCAAGAAAGCCTGGCTGATGAGGATTATGAATCCGAAACCGGTCCCAGGATGCTTGTTTCCGGTCCAGGGAAGACATGGCTTGGCAGTTCGGGCTGTACTGTTCCCATTAGGGACAGGGTCAGACTGATTTGCATATAGCCATGTCTGAACTGGGGTGGCTGAGTGAACTAAAGAATGGTGATGGATTAAACCCAGATCAGTTGACTGGGGGTGAGTGTTTGATTTGTTCAAACGCTCCGTCCATCATCCCCTTTTGTATCGTACTGTTCCCATGAGGCACAGGGTCAGACTGATTTGCATATAGCCATGTCTGAAATGGGGTGGCTGAGTGGGCTAAAGAATGGTGGTGGATTAAACCCAGATCAGTTGACGGGGGTGAGTGTTTGATTTGCTCAAACGCTCCGTCCATCATCCCCTTTTGTTTCGCCTTCCTGGAAATGAGCTTTCGATTGATGAGGCTGATCGAGGTTGCAGTGTGTACTCAAGGTTGCAGGGTGTGTACTCTGCCAAGGTGGCTGAACTGCTGCCATAATGCAAGCCTGTAACATTTCTGACTAATTGCAAGTAACATCTTCACCAACAGTCAGTACGAATTTGGTGTTGTACATGACTTCAGGCAATTGTGGTCACAGCGAGGGTTCATGTCCTTCTCAGGGGCCCCCATCAGGAACAGAGAGAGAGTGTGAATAACCGCTTGCTGCCATTATAATTCCCTGTCCAAATTGCTGTGGTGAAGTGTGCAGCCCACAGCAAGCCAATAATTATGTCACAGTCGGAAACCGTTTTGCAGACTAGACTGCACCATATTGCGCTCTAAATTCTTATACATACAATGAAGATCATCTGCAAGAGAACACTGATGTCACAGAATCCAAACTGATATTATCCACTGTAGAGACATGGGAGGAAGTGAAGGAATTACAGGATGAGGTACTAGACAATGAAAAACAAGGAAGGTTCAGGGCAGGATGTACTAATAGATAGGAAGAAGGAAGATAAGGTATGGGTGTATCCTGATGGGAGACCTTTACTACCTGATAGTGAGATGAAAAGACAGTCTCACTGTAGTTAAGTTGCTGTTGAGGGAGTTAATAATGCATATTGGATTTCCGACTTCTTCGGAGTCACACTGAGGCACTCACATCTAAAGATGTATGTGGAGCACTGCAAATTCATCCAAAACTCCATTGTCCTTATCGTCCAGAAGCCTCTGGAATTGTGGAGCAAATAAATGGAACACTGAAATACAGATTGGTAAATGTGTGTGCTTCAACCTCTCTGAAATGGCCTGATGCATTTTCTCTTGTTATGTTGATGAGTTTGAGAAGTACCCCAGGCAGAAGAACAGGACTATCTCCTGACAAAATAATTATGGGGAGGGTGATGAGACAGCCTGCAGTTCCAACTAATGTATTGGTTAATATTACAGATGATTTTGACGTGGTACATTCTGTGTCTCAGCAGGTTTGGGAAGCTGCTACTTAACCTCAACACGAACAGTGTCTCAACCTTATTCCAGACAACTAGAGCCTATTGAAAAACCAAGTGCGCAAGTCATATTTGGAACATCTTTGGCATGGGTTGTTCCAGGTGATCCTGGTAACCACAACTACTGTGAGGTGTGGTGGTCTTCCAAATTTTGTGTATTCTGCCCACACTCACAGAGTCCCATGTCCTCTTGATGATACAGTGCCTGTTTTGGATGTGCCAGCGGTTACAGGGAGACAGCCATCTCAGGTCAGCCAAACTGTAGAGAGGGCTCCAGCTACTGGGACTCTGTGCACTGGATCTGAGTTAGATCTGAGAGACTTAGCTCTTATAGGCAACTAAGGGTGACAGGAGAAGAGCTGACTAGCCGTAATTTTGATCTTACTGAAGGGAACTGTACACCTGAAACACAAGTAGTACCCAGACACTGTTGGCACAGACGGCCAGACAGATTGAGATACATTCTAACAAAACAAAAAGTGCCATGAACAATTGTGGAAGCCCCTAGTCAGACCGACAAAAGCAACAGTGAGGAGGAAGTGCCATCAGTGAGAAGATCCAAAAGAGCAAGAGTACAATGTCAACAATATGCTGCACCTGAATGGACTTATCTGGCATTGAACAAACAGGAAAAAGCATATTTCACCTTTGCGACAACAATCCAAGCTTGCATGAGCCACCATTAGGAAAATGCTGTGTCCAGTTGAAATTACATTGAGATAGATTTTGCCAAATAAAAGAACTGATTCAATTTGTGCTGGAGAAATTTACAACATTCAAGAACTCTGAAATTGCTAAAAGAACCTGCATTAATACACTAAATAAAGAAATCCGCAGTGTTGTACCAGATCTGAAGTTTTGAAAGCAGCAATCATTCCAGAAACGTACGTTATTAAAATCGAATGTCACCTGGTCTGATTCCAAAGAGGCAATGGATCCTAATGCAATATCATTAAATCGCAAATGTATATGTGCTTGTATACTTGCTATATTTTCTGTTTTATTTGTAAAATTGCTTATAGTTTTGAATTTGCCTCATCATATTTACACAAGCAAGCGTGAGCCTACTTCTGTGCCTAGGAATAATTTAGGGAATGACAGTGAATTAAGCAATTCAGATGCCAAAATATTTAATGGAAATCAACCTATTGGTGAATATTCAACAAATGTTTTTACAAACTTGCTGTATGAATATGTCAACACTATGGATTATAAAGATTGTCATGTGTGCTAACAATTGCCTATTTCAGTTTCTTAGGGGTGACCTCTCATTATCTACCGGTAGCATATGGTATTTCCTGTATTGTGCTAACAAGCTTATTTTATGACAAGGGACAATCTCAGTACTATTATTCTAACTATGATCTAATCTTTTCAGAAGTACCTATGAGAAAAACTTTAAATCATGTGCCTGACACTAAAACAGCTGAAATGATGGGAGAATGTTTTAAGCCTACACAAAGTTTAGACACAGCTTATGCACACCAACACAATCTAACAAGCCTTTTTCATAATGTGGAAAGCGAATTGGTAGAATCAATATAGGGTAGACAAAGAGATACTATAGCTAAATCTGCAAGTCATTCTAGAAAACCATCCTGGGCACTTAGGGAACCAGATCTCAAAACAATGAGAAACCAAGTTGCAATCACATTAGATGACAGCATAGAGGACATCTATGTATATGAAAGCATATAACTGAAGCTGATACTAATTTTGTTGGTTCCAGCAACGTTGTCAAATCGCACACCACCAGACTATGCCCAACACTGCAGGAACAGGGATTGCCCCATCCCTCCGCCACTACCCTTGTAACGTCCACTGAATCACACACACAGTGAACCTGTCACTGGGGTACCGGGAGAGGGTGGGAAAAGATAAGACACGTAGATCGAGGAAAAAACACCTCTGCTGGCCTCCTCCTTCCCCTATTCTATTTAACATAGGGCACGGACAACACCTGCATAAGGAGACAAACAACAATGTTAATACATGCAGTTATATGTCTCAATGAACATGCACACACATGCCCAGTCTTCAATATACAAGAAGAATCCCTTACCAGTCCAGACTAGTAGTAGTTCCTCATAATGGGGTTCAGGGATTCCACAAAGACTCAAAGTCCCAAGATACCACTCCTCTCTTTAGTTGAACTGAAGATAACTCCAGGGGAAAAAACTCCATAAACAGAGAAAAACATCTGCTTGCAATAAAGGAAAAAAGTAAGCAACCCGAAAAAACTCAGCAAAATAGTGCCCACTACAAGGTAGAGATAAAGAAAAAACCCGATAAAACGAATGCTCGCGTTTCAGCCCGAACTCCACACAATAATGTGGAGCAGTAGCACAAGTTCAGGAAGTGAAAGTGACACGATACACCGGAAAGGCAGTATCGCGTTTTTAACATCCAAACATAAGGGATACCAGATGCGATATGAGTCTTGTTTAGACATAAGGCTCCTTAACGCTGCACAAATGCTCCCATGTTGGCCAGAAACAAAAGCAAATATCCCCGATTTTCGCAACATTTGGTTCAAGATTCAGCTGAACCCTGAACAGCAGCTGGCAGGAAAAGACTGGGTCCCAACAAAACAACGATCCAATAGAAGACACAGAGGCACTGGAGACTCCAAGAACACGATCCTCCGGGTGAGCTTTAACACTGTAGATAACAAGCACCGGCAATATGCTTCAGAACTCTCTTTGTAGGAAGTTTCCCAGACATGTGACCTAAATGTGCATGGTCATAGAGACAGGACTACGGGACAGATAGGGAAACAAGGCTAATTCCTAACAGTATCCTCCGCCAAAGGCCTCCCTACAGGGCGAGGTTTAGAGGGGTGATGAAGATGAAAACTACGTACTAGACGGGTAGCATGGACCCCACCTGCAGGCTCCCAAGTACGATCCTCCGGGGGATAGCCCTTCCAATCCACTAGGTAATATAACCTCTCCCGCCTTCTCCTAGAATCCAAGATAGCATTCACCTCAAACTCCTCATGCCCATCTACCACTAGAGGAGGAGGAGGTGGCAGCCTCAATGAAGTTCTGACATATGGCTTCAAAAGGGAAGTGTGAAAAACAGGGTGCACACAGTACTCATCAGGCAACTCAAGTTTCATTGCCACAGGATTCACCACCTTCACAATAGAAAAGGGACCTACATAACAAGGCTGCAGTTTCCTAGACCCACCTAAATGCAGATTCTTTGACGCCAACCATACCTGATCCCCCACTGCATAAAAAGGAGCAGGAACCCTATGCTGATCTGCATATCTCTTCATAGCTTCCTTAGCAGTCTGTAAATGTTCCCTTGCCATGCCCCAAATGTGAGTCAAAGACTTACTATGTGTATCTATTGCTGGTACCAGTCCCGAGGGTTGGATAGGTATAGCCTTAGGATGATATCCCATTGAGCAAAAGAAGGGGGTCATTCCTAAAGCTGAATGCATGCTGTTGTTTTATGCAAATTCAGCTAAAGGGAGAGCCTCAACCCAATTACATGTCAGAGAGGTTAACAAGCACCGAAGGTACTGTTCCATGGTTTGATTGGTACGTTCCGTCTGACCATCTGTCTGCGGATGGTATGCAGATGACAGACGCACACCAATCTGCAAGGAAGTACACAATTCGGTCCAGAAATGGGACACAAACTGTGCCCCCCTATCTGAAACTTATTATATCAAACAAAAAAGCTCAGGGAAAAAGGAAAAATTAAAAAATTGGAAAGATATCCAATATGAAATGTAGAGAAGCCCTTCACAACAGCCTCATGGTATCAAAAAATATACATTTATTTTACTCCAACAATTCAGAAAGTTTCATTTCAACATATAAATAGTCTCAAGCAAGAAAAACGAAGCTGGTGTACAAAAAAAAATACATATAAACTAGACTCTTCCTTCACACTCCCTTATTTTCTGTAATTACATTCAGGTCTATATTTTTTTGAATTAATAATTGTCCGGCTAACTAGCGTTCCCCTTTTTGCTTTTGGGCATATACAACCGTGTGGACACTAATGTTTGGACACCCTGTACCGATTTTGGCCCAGTCCAAGATGGCGCCGCTTTTTTCGGGTTGTTTGTCCCTTTTTGATTATTATTATTTCTATTTTGATGGAAGGTGCTTGCCGTACTTTTGGCTTGCTGCACGCTGAAACGAGCTTGCGGTCTTGAACTCCACAAGACGGTAAGATTTGCTTTTGAATAACAAATCTCAAACTTGGTGCGTAAACACTAATTTGTTTACCTTGAGTGAGTCCCCTTCTTTTAACGTGTTTGACTTGGTGCACATATTCCAAATTTGGCGCGTAAACTCTAACCGATCTTCTTTGAGTGAGCTTCTCTTTTTTAACGTTTTTGACCAGGCACACATATTCTATATGTGCCGTGGACGATGTTAATTTGGTGCTTACCTTGAGTGAGCCTTTTTCTTGTCTATGCCAAAGGTTATGCAACCATACTATTTCGGCTACCTATATTGCAGTAACGCTTTTGACACGGCTCATGTATTTTTTACATATGCTCGACGTTGTCAATTTGGTGCTTGCTCGGCATTCAGTCTTGGAGATAATTGGCCCATTTCAAACTATTTTAAATATTGACGATGCCTATGTGATCTACGTGACTGGAGTTGGTATAGCTCACTCTTCGAACCCTCTGGCTAGTCGATTATTTAATGCTCTACCTATCACGTAATTATGGGCTATATATATTTATTCATCTAATTTTCCCCAATAATTTTCCAGATTATGAATTGGTGAACTAATTTTGACTTCACCACTGGGACCATTTGGTGGCCATGCGAATGTGCTGATGACGTCCACATTATGCTATTAAGTAGCCAGAACTTATTGCGCAATGAATTGTTATTTTTTGCGGTAAGTGCTATATTGACCTTTGGGGCGACAATGTCTAACTTCAGGTCTACTTATGCAGTTTAAGTGACATTCAGTTTTCCTTGGAAATTTTCAGTGTCCGAATATTGATTTTCGAGCATCTGGATTTTAACTGAATTATCTTTTTGAATCCAAAGTTAAAAGTATTTTTGCCTTCTTGTTTTTATATTCATGGTTATAAGGATCCCCTTCACTTAGTGGTGTGGACCTATGGTATAACATCTTTTCTCCCTTCACACGGCCGCTTTTTTCCTCATGAGAAGCCTACCCTGACATTAATGTACAATTTATTATTAAGAATTATTGTTAAAATTATATATTCTATTGTACAGATCTCTTGCACAAGAACATTTTCCAGTCCTGAAGATGACCGTTAAATAATGTATCGGTCGAAACGCCGTCGACGCTTTCCTGTGGCTTGATTTACTTTAAGGACACAGTATTTATGTTTTGGGTGTTCCTTTTGCTTCTGTGATGTGTATTGTTGTTGCCACTTGTCTGGTTTATATGTATTGTTTTTTGTACACCAGCTTCGTTTTTCTTGCTTGAGACTATTTATATGTTGAAATGAAACTTTCTGAATTGTTGGAGTAAAATAAATGTATATTTTTTGATACCATGAGGCTGTTGTGAAGGGCTTCTCTACATTTCATATTGGATATCTTTCCAATTTTTTTATTTTTCCTTTTTCCCTGAGCTTTTTTGTTTGATATAATAAGTACTTGTCCCTGGTTCAGGGTTTGTGGACAGCCCCTGTGGTTGTTAATCATCCCCTATCTGAGACTATCACTGATGGCAAACCATGCAACTTCACCACCGAGTTCACATACACTGAAGCCAGCTCCCTTGCCATTGGGACCTTAGGTAGCGGAATGAAATGTGCCATTTTTGTGAATAGATCTACTACATCTAGTATGGCAGTAAACCCAGACATAAGGGGAAGGTCCGTTACAAAATCCATACTTATAGTATGCCAAGGGGCAGGAGGAACCGGCAGTGGTTGCAAAAGACCAGAAGGACTAGTATGTGAGGGCTTACTGATAGCACACACAGGGCAAGAAGCAACAAAGACCTGAACATTGTGAGCCAACGTATCCAACCAAAACTAGCGCAAACAAAACTCCTTAGTTTTTTCCATCCCAGGATGTGCCACCAGGGAAGACGAATGACACCATTGAAGAACATTATTTCTTAACTCGGAAGGTATAAACAAATGATCCTCCCGATACAACAATTCATTCTGTACCACAAAATGAGGAGTAGACAACCAAGGGGTCAGGTCTATCTCCTTCAATCTCCCCTTGACCGATAACATGAAATCTTCCACAGAAACACTTCCCATTATCTTTTCACTCGCTAACATGGGTGTTATCTCCTTCTCTGTCCCTGTTTCTGCTTGATCTACATGTATGCGTGACGGAGAATCAGATTTCACTTGTTGAGATGAAGGTCTGTATGTAATAACGAAATCGTATTCATTGAAAAACAACACCCAACGCATCTGCCTCGGGGTTAGAGCTCTAGCAGAGCGAAAGAATTCTAGATTTTTATGATCAGTGCAGATTGTTATCGAATGGCGGGCACCCCATAAATAGTGTCTCCATTCCTCAAATGACAACGTGATCGCCAGCAATTCCCTCTCAGCCACTGTATAATAGCGTTCGGCCGGCAATAAGGTCTTAGAAAAGAACGCAATTGGATGCATACACCCTGTATCCGCATCTCTCTGGGAAAGCACCCCCCCCCCCACTGCACATAAAGAGACGCCAGTCTCAACAAAAAAGGGCAAAGCAGGATCAGGATGCACAAAAACAGGGGCCGTGGTGAATTTACCGATCAATTGCTGAAAAGCAGCTTGCGCCCCAACAAAAGGAACCCCCTTCTTTAACAAAGCGGTTATGGGTGCCACCACATCAGAAAAATGAGAAATAAACCGCCAATAAAAATTGGCAAATCCTAAAAGGACCTGTATGTTCTTAACACATACGGGTGTAGGCCAGGTGACAATGGCTTCAGTCTTGCGTGGATCCATCAGCAGAGACAATGTAGCTCAACAACTCTACACTTGAAGTATGGAACTGACATTTCTTTAACTTCACAAACAACTGATGTTCCTTCAGTTTCTGCAACACTCGGTATACGTGTAACTCATGCTCATCAGTGGATTCAGAAAAATCAAAATATCATCAATGTAAACAATAACACTCAAATCCCAAAACTCCTTCAAAACCTCATTGATGAAAAACTGAAAAGCTGCCGGAGCATTACATGAACCAAAAGGCATAGCACAATATTCAAACAAACCAAATTTCATTCTAAAAGCTGTCCTCCATTCGTCTACGGCACAAACATGAATGAGATGATACGCTCCCCTTAAGTCCAACTTGGTAAATACAGTGGCATGCTTCAACTGATCTAATAACACAGGGATCAGAGCAAGGGGATATTTATTTTTGATTGTGACCTTATTAAGAGCCCTATAGTCCACACACGCGCGCAGACTACCCTCCTTCTTTGGGATAAAGAAAATAGCAGATGACACAGGTGAATAGGATGGGCGAATAAAGCCGTTTGCCAGCATCTCGTCCAAATACGCCTTCAAATGTTGTTCCTCCAGTTCCGACAGTGCATATATTCGATTGCATGGCAATGTAGCACCTGGCACTAAATCAATGCAACAGTCGAAGGGACGATGCGGCGGAAGACTATTAGCCCTACCTTTGTCAAACACATCGCTAAACAGGGCATACGGGGTCGGTATATCCCTTACATCACCACCTACCCCTGCAGCACAAGTCAACGGTGTAACCCAATCAGTTGCAACCTGCTAGCAACTCTGCAAACAATGGGCAGAATCCAAGGTGACAGTTCGCCTTACCCAATCTATCCGAGGATAGTGCTTCTGCAGCCAAGGTACCCCAAGAACAATCCCAAAAGAAGGAGCATCAATAAGGTCAAAACAAATGGACTCAGAATGACCATTGTCACATAGTAAACACATATGTTCAGTTTGTCGTGTTATTGATCCCGAAGACAATTCAGTCCCATCAATAGCGTCTACGGGTTCTGGCTGTGCCTTACATACACATGGAACCATGAACCTTTCTGCTAACTGAATATCCATAAAATTCCCAGTCGCCCCAGAGTCAAGCAGCACAGATAAAGTGGTTCTGTTACTGTTCGAGATTACCAAACAAGCAGAGATGAAAAAATGCCGCGGAACCCTTTGTACAGCCCCTGCCACTTCACACAACGCATTGTTTACTTCCACATCCTTGATTCCAACCTGTTTACTCACAAACACCACAGTGTTTTTTGGAGAGAAACTAGATGGTTTTACCGGACATTCACGGGCATAATGACCCCCTTTGCTACAATAAAGACAAAGGTTTTGGACTCGCCTTCTTCCCTTTTCCTCACTGGACTATGGGCCTCTAACCCCACCTATTTCCATGGGTTCAGGAACTGATTTCAATTCTACAGAATGTCTTACTTCATTCCTTACTGGCAGCACACGCAAGGCCTGATAACGATTTCGCTCCCCACACCTTTTTAGTAGCCGGTGGTTTAGTTTCACCACTAGATCTATAAAAGCTACGCATTCATCAGGGGAATCCACTACTTGTGAGACAATGTTCCATTAGCTCCTCACACAATCCCGGATAAAATAGGGAAGTTCTCTTGGCTGTAGGCCATTGTGTCTCTGATACCAAACAGTTAAACGAGGAGACATATGTCATTAAATTCTGCTTGGCCTGCCTCAATTTTAACATTTCAGCATCACTAGCCTGCATGAATGCGTGTTTAGCAAATAAACACTGCATCTGTTCTTTAAAATCCAAGTAATTGTATAGCACAGGATCGTCGTTATCCACTAATGGTACTGCCCACAAGGCGGCTGTACCTGCCAGGTATGATATAATAAATGGGAGCTGCGTCGCAAAAGGAGGCTGCTGTGTAAACTTCAAAGGACTCAAAGTCCCAGAGGGCCGCTGCTGCTAATCGCCCGCACCTGAGGCTGACAAGGTGACAAGCACTACAAAAACACCTCGCCGCTCCCGCTTAGTGGGAGCCGTGTCGCAAAAGGAGGCTGCTGTGTAAACTTCAAAGGACTCAAAGTCCCAGGGGGCCGCTGCTGCTAATCGCCCGCACCTGAAGGTGACAAGCTCTACAAAAACACCTTGCTGCTCCCGCTTGGTGGAACGCGCGCGGGCGCGCGCCAGGCGAAGCCCGGGCCAAGGGCGGGCCCGTCTGAGCCCGTTCGAGAACGGTCGAGGATGGGACGGGCCCCCCCAACAACCTCAGTATAAGGTCAGTGGTTTTTCAAACCCGTTTGCTATTGAAAAGTGATCTATATTAATTACCTACTAGAAGGCATAGCTGTGCCTTTTTATCATGACCACCCCTAAGGCTAGAAATGGAAGGAAATCTGCTACCAGTGGGTCAATAATTGGTACCCTGGATCAATTCCTCATAAGGGCATCCTCTGTTCTAGCTCATGAAATCGAGCTGACGGAAAAGAGACTATCGTTGGACATCGCCTTTGATAAATGTTCTTCTATGGGAAGCTTGGCCCAGATATGCTCACCAAATTGTCAACAAGTCATTATCCCAACTATCCTAGGCAACACCAGTGAGAGAGAGGAGAACAATTTATTGCAACACACAGGGTATTTGCTTTGCCATCCGACAAGCGAAGAGGGTTCACTGGGTAAAAGAAATATTGCTAACCCCCACAACATGTTTTCTGGTTCACCAGTACCATGTGTCAAGACTCGGTCTGCCCATAACCGTAAAACGGGATCTTTACAATCACCGGCAGGCCAAAACACAAAAGGGAAGCGAGGGGGTGCCTGTGTGAAAGGAAGGAAGGCTAAAATTCAGAAAGCCAACCCAGTAGAAGAGTGCGGGACACCATTGCCTCCTTATAGTCCTGCTATATGTCAATCCAATGGGGGTGTGTTATCATTGTCCTCAAGTCCCGGCGCTGTGCTGCCAGCTGAGCTGGGACCGGACTTCTGGACAAAATTGTAACTTATTTTTAAAAAGACATGTCTCCCTATTTACGATAAACTTGACATTATGGAAAATAGACTTGCGTGCCTCGAACTATCTTTCGCGTCGGCTCAGACAAGGGTTGGTGACCGGGATAAAGGGCCAGTTGTTAATCCACCGAGCCAGATGGGGCTCACTAATGAATTGGCTCATACTATAGTTCTGCCGATTGAGAATGAAATTGTTAATAATTCTGTACCTGCTGTGATGTTGTCCATTTCAGATCTGCCCTCTTCTAGTATCCTGGATTGATTAACCATACCGAATTGAGGGGTAGGGTAGAGTCGAGGGGGGCCAGCAAGTCAGCTACCAGACAATTCCAAGCGAATAATAATTCTTCTCATGTCCCTCCTGCAAAGAGCTTACAGTGTATAGATCTTCCACCCGAATCTATCCCCTACGTGGTGGTCCTTGCGGGGGTTCCTCCCCTGTGTCAGGACAAAAGGGAGGGATATATGGAGCTGAAAAATAAATGCATCCATTGGCTCAATTACAATCGCCCACTCCCTCACATGGTGTCCACTGACATTTTGTTCGCTAGACGTGTTGATTGGGTGGGTCCCAGTAAAAAGTCTATTGAGGGAGACCGTGTAATCATTAATTTTAGGGATAGGGCTGCAGAGCACATTTGCAATTGGGCTCTGTTAAGCTCAGCCACGTTAATACAACCCCTGTCTTTAACCTACTTCTACCCATCACCACATATTGCCCGAAGAAATACGGTTCCAGATGGGGGGCACAAAATTGGTGTAACACTGGGGGAATAAGGTTGAATAACAGATATGATATATTGTCTGATCTGGAAGATTGCGATTGACGACCACTTGATCTCAGGCTAATTTGGAAGAGCTTAACAATGGAAAACAAGAAAGGAAATTGAATTCTGCGGTTGGAAAGGGTAACTTTCAAGTTGGGGTATTGGCTACGTACCCTGATGGAACCCAAACAAGCGTAGCTAGTAGCGTCTTGGATTATCAATCGGTTTGTGAGACCTTAGTTCCACATCCTCTGAGGGAATCTAATTGGACCTCAGCTCCAGGGCAATACACGGAATTTAGTCGTCTTTCCATAACTGGTTTGGAGGCTAAAGTTTGTGGCTCGCCCATTCCAAATTGCACTATGTCGATGCAATCTTGGAACATAGCGGGTTTAAAATCTAAACTAACCTCGCCCGAATGGTCGAATTTTATCAAAGAATTCGATATTTGTCTCTTTCAAGAGTCATGGTCAGTGGACCCTGTCTTTCGGACGGGCTATCTTAATTTCTATGTCCCAGCAATGAAGAAGGATAAAGGTCGCCTAACAGAAGGTCTTGTGATTTGGGTTAGACAGGGGCTAAGTTGTAACATTCACCAACTCCTTGTACTCAGTAATGATATCATGGCAGTGAGGCTTAGCTTTCCCTCATGCAAACACGTCGAAATTTTTAATATTTATGCAATAGGCCTACCAGGGGGGAAAAAGTCTGAAGTAATATCAGCCCTAGAATTTTTAATAGAGGCTATGCCTAATAATTCTCTGCCACTTGCAGCGGGGGATTTCAATACAACGTTCGAGACGCTAGGTTACGAAGACCAGAACCTTACAGAGGAGGAAGACACCAGATGGAGCATTCCCAACTTGGAGTTGGCACCCATCACCAAATGGACTGAGGCGGCTATACAACTGAAGGGGTTATGTATGGGGAACCACCTGAGAGCGGCTAATGGCCGTACTCAATCTGATGAGCTGGGTGCCAGGACATACGATAATGGTCATAGGTCTAGTCGTATTGACTACCTGCTTGTCCATTTAAAATTGTGGCACAACCTTATGAATATGGCAGTAACGGTTCGCATCGAAAGTGATCATAACCCTCTTACCTCTTCATTAAATTTGTTCACAGATGTTGTATTACCCTTACAAGTTGCCATTGGCCCAGATCCTATCCTTGATAATGATATGCGCCATCTTAGATGGAGTAAAGTTATTACACAACCGGAAATTCTGGGTGCCATCAAAAATGATGTACACAACTCATTACTAGAACTGGGATCTACAGCTACCGCAGACGATTTTCATTTCCACATGATTGCAGTCCATAAGAAACTCTTTACTCAGCTAAAAACTTATTTTTGTAAGCAGGGTACTGGTAGACGCAAAATATCTAATAAACCTGACGGCTGGTATAATGAGGCCTGCCGGCAAGCACTAGCCAAGTTAAGGTTAACCCTAGGAATGGGGGTGCCAAGTGATGTTAGAACGGCTAGCGCCTGCTATAGAAAAACTCAGTTGGAGGCAAAAAAGCAATGGGATGAGTGCAAGTGGCAGGAACTAAAAGAAGCATGTTCGACCAAGAACCCCAAATCCTTTTGGGATATATTTAAATGGGATAGGGGAGGATGCCCGGAATACCCTCAAAATAATGTTGCTCAGCATCAATGGGTTGAATACTTTAAACCACAGTACGCTAGTATAAGCAGGGAAGTGAGCCATTAAATATCCTCTTGTACATATTATGTAGAGGCGGCTTTTAAATTAGAAGCAGTTGATAAGGCGCTAGATGCAATGACTGAGGGCAGAGCACCAGTAATGGATTGTATCCCGCTGATGTTTTCTTATATGATAAGCATTCCTGGTGATTATATATTGCCTACCTTGCAAATGCACTTGCCCAAGGTGCTGCTATTCCACCTTCTTGGAAGGGGGCGGAAATCATTCCGGTATTCAAAAAGGGAGACAAATCTGTTCCAGGCAACTATATGCCAATCAGCCTCATCGATTCGATGCAGAAGATCATGGGTAAATTGGTCTTGGGTAAGATGCAGACCTGGATTGAAGATAATAATATCCTGAGCCCATTGAAGGCCAGTTTCCGCCCACTAACAAGTACAATTGACCAAGTGTTTCGTTTTATTACTCTTTACTGGAAGTCAGTGGTTTTGGAGAAAGGGGCCCTCTACGCTGTGTTTGTTGATCTAAGGGTAGCCTTTGATCTAGTACCACGAGGTAAATTATGGCAGGTCTTGGGTGAGTTGGGGATGGCCCCGGAGTTGTTGATATTGATCGTTCACTTGCATGAGGATAATTTTACCAGGGTCCGTTGGGGGTCACATGGGGAGGTGACAGAAACCTTCTCCGTTGATAGGGGAGTGCGTCAGGGTTGTGTTATGGCACCTACCCTGTTCTCACTCTTCATCAATGGGGTTGTGGATTACCTTTCCATGGCCCCAACGGACGCTCCGGTGCTGGCAGGCATCTGTATTCCAATCCTCATGTTTGCGGACGATACGTTGATCATCTCTAAAACTCAGAGTGGCCTCCAGAAGGCCCTCCAGCGGTTCGAAGAATTTTGTCTCCAACGTGGTCTGGAAATAAATACTGCCAAGACCAAATTTATGTCCTTTAATGAACATAAATCGTTTAGAGATAGTGTCTATATGAACAACCTCCCTCTGGAGCAGGTTAACACCTTTACCTATTTAGGTGTTACCCTGCAAAAGGACATGTGCTGGAATAGCCAACTTGATCTGGCTGTCTTAAAGCATCAACAGCAATCAGGGATCGTCTTAGCTAAATTCAAAACCTCCTTAACCAAACTGGTTAGCCCTGTACTTGACATTTATGGCATTAAGGTATTGAGTTCGGCCCTATATGGTGCAGAACTATGGGGGTTTGAAAATCTTAAGCGCCTGACCATGGTGGAGAATGTGTTTTTATGCAAAATTACTAGTGTTCCTCAAAGTACCCCTCTGAGACCACTCTTATGAGACCTTGGCAAGAAATCTGTGGAAGACTTGGCCAAACTTCTCCCGTTATTGTACTGGCGTAGAGTATGGTGCACAGAGGAACTCTTACACTACGCCCAGGGCCTCTTGGATATCATCAAAATTGACTCCTTCCACAAAATCAAATGGTTAAAGGGGATCAGATCCTTGTTAGCGAAAATGAGCTTGATAGAACTATGGGATAATCCATCAAATGCAGTCTTCCCTTCTAAAAAAATCTTGAAGGGAAGATATTGGGAAATGGTTTTCTCAGCAGTCTATTCGGCAGGTCTTTCTTCCCACCTTACTGGACGATTTCTTGGCCCGTGTTAGAGAAGTACTGGGATTGCATAGAAAAACCCTATGATCGCAAACTGTACTTCCAACTTAGGGTGGGCACACTCCCAACAAGGTCATTTACTAGTAAATGGGTAGGAGTAGCTAATGATAGATGTCTTAGGTGTCTGGACCAGTAGGTAACAGTAAGCCACGTATTGTTCTTCTGCCCTTTATATGCCGCTCCACGTAGTAAGTGGATTAAACCAATCTGTAAATTATTGGGCATTAGAAGGCATGCTGAGGCCTTGTGAATCTTAAGCTCTGATTCTACTCCATCCATTGCCATAGCTGTAGCGAAGTTCCTGAATTGGGCATGGTCAATTCGCTCAAAAATGTTGTCCCAAGATAGCCAGTAGCTGGCACACTTTGATTCCAGGGATGTGTATCAGTAGGGGTGCCTAGGCTCCCCGGGCTTTGGTAGCCGTACAGTAGTTTCTTCTTTTTAACCATATGAATGAATTAACTGTAATCATTTTATCCTAAAAACTTTTAAAATAGTATTCAACAGTCTCAATGAAATTTAATTGAATTTTAGTTATTTATATAATTGTTTTAAATGTGTTTTTATAATCTGGATTGAATTTTGATGATGAAAGTTTTTAATGTATGTACTTTTATGACTTAACTGTCGAATAAAGTTTTTGATGATGATGATATAATAAAGGCCACCTTGGCGGAGTCATTAAGGAATGCCGTGGGATGACACATAAAATGCAGATGACACTGATTCATAAATATGCTGTATTTATTACAATCCCCTGAGCACAGTTCGGGGACAGCCAGAGGAACAGGCACAGGAGTAGTCACAAGAACTGATATCGGGGTACCTCCTCCTGCTCCCTGCCCAGACTCTCTATCGAATTGAAAAGTGGCAGGTTGTACTATAGGCCCCTGACCCCTAGTCTGATCTCTGGCCCTGACAGCGGTCAGCTTCTGATGTAGCCCCAAATTCTCTTGCCTTAAATCCTGTACCTGTGACTGTAGGGATGTAATAGCACCCATTAAATCCTGCAACGTAGGACTACCATCCCCTCCCACTGGGTTCCCAGTCTCGTCCATCCTCGCCCAGGCAGTGTATAAGAAACCTGGGCTTGTTATTCTGTCAAATCGCACACCTCCAGACTATGCCCAACACTGCAGGAACAAGGATTGCCCCATCCCTTCCCCACTACCCCCATAACGTCCACTGAATTACACACACAGTGAACATGTCACTGGGGTACCGGGAGAGGGTGGGAAAAGATAGGACACGTAGATCGAGAAAAAACACCTATGCTGGCCTCCTCCTCCCCTATTCTATGTAACATAGGGCACGGACAGCACCTGCATAAGGAGACAAACAACAACCTTAATACATGCAGTTATATGTCTCAATGAACATGCACACACAAGCCCAGTCTTCAATATACAAGAAGAATCCCTTACCAGTCCAGACTAGTAGTAGTTCCTCATAATGGTATTCAGGGATTCCACGAAGACTCAAAGTCCCTATATACCACTCCTCTCTTTAGTTGAACTAAGGATAACTCCAGGGGAAAAAACTCCATAAACAGAGAACAAACCCTGCTTCCAATAAAGGAAAAAAAAATAAAGCAACCCGAAAAAACACAGCAAAATAGTGGCCACTACAAGGAAGAGATAAAGAAAAAACGCAATAAAATGAATGCTCGCGTTTCAGCTCGAACTCCACACAATAACGTGGAGCGGTAGCACAAGTTCAGGAAGTGAAAGTGACACGATACATCGGCAAGGCAGTATCGCATTTTTAACATCCAAACACAAGGGATACCAGACCCGATAGTCTTATTGTTCAGACATAAGGCTCCTTAACTCTGCACAAATGCTCCCATGTTGGCCAGGAACAAAAGCAAATAGCCCCGATTTTCGCCGCATTTGGTTCAAGATTCAGCCGAACCCTGAACAGCAGCTGGCAGGAAAAGACTGGGTCCCAACAACGATCCACAAGAAGACACGGAGGCACTGGAGACTCCAAGAACACAATCCTCCGGGTGAGCTTTAACAATGTAGATAACAAGCACTGGCAATATGCTCCAGAAGTCCCTTTGTAAGAAGTTTCCCAGATATGTAACCTAAATGTGCATGGTCATAGAAACAGGACTATGGGACAGATAGGGAAACCAGGCTACTTCCTAACAAACGTGACCAGACATTCCAAGTTTTGAAAAATTGGGAGCTGTTTCTAGGAGGTGGTTATCCTATATGCCCTGTTATTTTCTATATTTGTGGGAAAAATGCCTATTATCGACTGCCTAAAGATGGTATGGACCCTTTTACTTGGGGATAATTTTCCCATACATCTATCATGTGGGTCAATCTGATGGCACCAATGGAGGTTCTCCTAGGAGACTTAAGAGGCATGCAAGTGCAGGAGAGATAGTCTGGATATATTTGGAGCCCTTATACCATCTGTTGAGGTGATACTGAACTCTTACAAAATACACAAACTGTCTATGGTGGTAGATAAGCTGTCTACTGATACTGCTGGAGGATTCTTAGCAATAGATACTGAAATGATTGCCATGAGACCTATGGTTCTTCCAAATCATCTTGCGTTAGATGTCCTTCTCGCAAAGGAAGGCAGAGTTTGTTGCATGCTGAACAACATTGCTGCACCAATATTCCAGGTAAGAGTAAATATTTAAAGAGTTCCATTCAGAACATCACTCAATTTGGAAAGGACCCGAAAGATTTAAAGGCAGATGGTGCTTGGGAGTCAATTGGGAATGAATTCTCTTCTATACGTAAATGGTTTGCAAATTTAGGAAGTGGATTGTTTGGAAAAATCTTGAATCTCATCTTGACAATTACATTATGAGTATTGACCTTTGTTGTCATTTTTAAAGTTTGTGGACGAGTGTAAACTAGGAAGGAAACTAGAGGAATTAAAAAGAAAAAGAGCTGAAATAGAATTGGAAGATAGGCAATGTAGTTATTACGATGAGATGAAGGCTTTGGAAAAATCTAGACTAAAAATGATGAAGACTAGAGAACTGTGATGTGTGACATCAGAAAATATTTTGTGTGATGCCTTAATTCACCATCAAATGGGGAGTTATGAAGCAGAATAACTGCTGAATCCCTAATTGACACATAAAACTGATCTTGACACCTTTTTGAGAGAAAAATTACGAACATGCACCACCAATGTACAATATACGTTAAATACTCTTGAGAAATAGATTATAAAGAGACTTAATTTTGCATAGTGAAAGCATGCAAAAGAGTGTAGACTAGATGAAAATGCTAATTTGAATAACATAGGTTCTTGTTTAATAAATTTCCATGGTGTATACTTTTAGTGTGGAATAGAAAGGTGAAAGTGATGACTTGTGTTACAGAAGTTTCATTAACCATTCCCTTTTGATTACTGATGCATGTAAAGAATGAATGGAAATAAATGGGAATTAGATAACCCAATGAATGTTTATTGAAGAGTTTTGTTATAACATTGTCTTTGCTCTTTTAAATTGTGCACCAACCAAGAAAACAGAAATGGTGCTGCTTGTTTATGCCCATTCAAATTTCACTGAAACTTTCAGAGAATGATCTTCATACATGTACTAATCAGAATCACTAAAAAAACAATAATTTCTATATACTTTGAATTTCTTTTATATGTTGGCACTTTTGAAATGTAGTAATGTGCCATAGTTACACGTGCTAATTGCAATGAAATTAAAATACTTTATAAATGACATAAAATTGAAGAAAAGAATATAAGGTCATAGAAACTTTAGAATGTAATATGTATTTCCATTAATTTATATCATATATTTCATGAACTAAAAATCAATTTAGGTCTGCATTTTCTTTTTCTTGCTCGATTCTGTTTCATGAGAAAGCCACATACATTTGAAAAGTGGGATGAAACTATGTTTCATCCCACTGCATATACCAGGACTACTCACAACCATTTAGTTACTTTGGGAACATCTGCCGTGAGAAACTGTCCCTTTCAACTCACTCATCTGCCTTTGGCAAAGGACGATCGTTCACACTCCTACTTTTGGAATGGTTTCATAACTTACATTATGATCTTCACCTTTTCCCATAAAATGTGTCTTTTTTTATGATGCATGACGATCACCCTATTCAGACTTACTAATGGACTGATTGGTCTGATCAGATGACGTGACCCAAGGAGATGTAACCCTGGAACTAGAGAAAATGTGTTATACATTGGACTGATGATAAGGATGACACTCTCTTTGTCAACCTTTTGCCACATTTCCACTGAGGATTGCTTCCTTGCAATTTGAAGAGACAGCCTCCATTTCTGGCAGACTTTACTGGCTTTCTTAGGGCTGAGCATACACAGTGTTTCCTATTCCCGGACTCCTTTCCTCATGGGTGAGGATTTTTTAGCTGATATAGTTCATGTCCCTTCCTGAACTCTTCCTCTAGAGCATTGGTAACTGATGGCCTGAGATTAATTTGATTATTCTACATTTCCTAGATTTAATGTTTAAGAATGATTCATTTACTTTTCCTAACTTACTGATAAAATCTAACGATTATCAAATCCTGTTTCCGTCTCTTTATCCAATAATCGATTGTGCATTCCAATATAGGAGTCTATTATGATGTTGCTCAGAAAGGCTCCGAATGGCATTCGGCTAGTCCAAATCCAATTAAGAACCTGCCTTTCTGATCAACTCAAACACTTTTCCTTACAACCGATTACGATGGCTGGAAAGTATTCGGACTGCCCAACTGGCTTCCGAATGGCACTGGGAGCAACCGAGTTGGTTGGAGGTGAATCGTAACAGTTTATTGATCGGTGTTGCCAGACGAGCGATTAGGATGTCAGATTCGGATAGCCTTCCCAAATCAGTTGCTCTGACATAGATCAGAGGTTGGAATCTGACTTTGGGGCACCTAGCAGGCCCCCCTTCACCGAGGCCCTCCGACAGTCCCATGGGGGTACCCATGGGTCCCCCTCCCCATTCATGCACAGTGCGTCAGGCACCATGCAGTGCCCACCACAGGTTGCAATGTTTTCCCCAACTACCCCTTTTGTCAATGGGAGCCTGTGTTCAGGTTCGCAACACAGGCTCCCATTGAAGTCAAGATGCGTGTCCGGAAGCATCATAATCGTTCGGTCAGACTCGCAGAACCCGATTCGGTTGGAAACGATTCCGAAACCGATTTGGTCGGAAGAGTGTCCGGACGACATTGTAATCGGACCCATAGTATTAATGAGCGATGGGAATTCTAATAGAAAGGTCTCTAGGCACTAGATTTTATTATTACTATTTTGCCTACCTTTAACTGAATTATTGGTTTGTAACGCTGCTCTCCTGTCTCCTCCTCACCGTCCTTCTTCAGTAATATTCCCTACGTTGTACGTCTTGCATGTGCGCATGCGCCCTCGCAAGATGTACAACGTAGGGGTTATCAGTGAAGCAGGATGGCGAGGAGGAGGAAGGAGATCAGCAATGTCAAGGAGGAAGCAGCCACGGGGCAGGTAAGTGCCTTTTAATTACTTTAGGAGGGTGGAGTTGCCGGCTAACCACGCTCCACCACGGAGTCGTAGTTTTGTCTGAACTCCACGTTCACAATGGAACGTGGAGTAGGCAAAACTATGTAAACTCCACTGGCGGATCATAGTTACCTGCCAGGGGTTAAATGAAACCAGTGAGTGCTGATTTCTAAAGGTCTACATGAATTTAGCCACCAGTTTCGAATATGCTATGAACCGATGTTTGCAGTTTATATTGCTAAGTAAAAAGATTAAAAACATGGTAGTCTGATAACAAGCACGGCTCATCTGGAGTTGGAATACATAAAAATAGTTTGCACCAACAGAGAATTATTTAAACAAATGTCACTCTTTTAGAAAAAGACCTATGGAGATCATTAATAAATGAGAGCCGCTTTCAACCGTAAGCCTAACTTGTAGCAGCTTTGTGAATCTTTATTTTTTTCTTAGATTAAATAATAAAATATATTGCATCCCTAGAGAAATATTTTACTAAACAGATGAATATGAAAGTATCTAAAGAAATGTATTCTTTTGCAGGTTCCTTCTCCATTCCGTGGTATATATATCCTGCACTTACAGGAAGATGGCCGATTGGGAGGTTTGCCTGTAAACTGTGGTTAGCTGTGGATTCTACCGTTTGTTTATCTTCAGTGTATAGTATTCTGCTTATCACCTACGATCGGTTTCTCTCTGTTACAAAAGCTGTAAGTCTATCTATCTATCTATCTATCTATCTATCTATCTATCTATCTATCTATCTATCTATCTATCTATCTATCTATCTATCTATCTATCTATCTATCTATCTATCTATCTATCTATCTATCTATCTATCTATCTATCTATCTATCTATCTATCTATCTATCTATCTATCTATCTATCTATCTATCTATCTATCCATCTGTCCATCTATCTGTCTGTCTACCTGTCTGTTTGTCTCCCTGTCTGTTATATTGAAATGTTACGCTTCACCCCAGAGTAAACATACCCCCACTGTTTCTCATGATTTGCTATTGGCAATGAGCCTTTTTTTCCTGTGCCATTGGAAAAATGGTATATTGAGCATGGCAGGCGGTGTGTTGTATGGTGTGGGTTGTGTATTTTATAACATAATTAATAAATGGCATACTTCTTTGAATTTGTGTTCATGGAACCATAGCTAGCTTTAGCTGTGTTTTTTCTGTACTTTTCTAGATATTTTTTATGATATATTGCATTCAGCTTCCAGTTATCCAGTTAGAGCAGTGCACAGCCTGTGGCCCTGTGCAACAAGGGCTAGCCTAAGCAGTTGACTGCAGTGACTGGCTGCCCCATGGATGTCTTAACTTTGCTCTGGCAAACCTTGAGCTGTGTTCTGTAGGGGTTCACCATAGAGACTGACCTTCTAATAGATCAAGCAGTTTGGTCTAGGCATAGCTCCTAAGACAGAAACAGGTCTTCATGACACACCTATAGCATATCCATGGCCCCCAACATTCGGGCAGCAATGTAGATTTCTGTCACTAAAACAGACCTTCCAAATTGTCAAAGGTAAACTGACTTTCTAATCTTAGGGATCAACTTGTATTGAAATGGTGTGGCTGATAAGGCAAGCAAAAGAGGCACTCAGATCGTGAGCTAGACTTCAACGTGTTGATGGAGATAAATTATTAGAAATTGCATTCTTCGTTATGCATCTTTGTGTAACTCATGTTTTTGAATGCAGAGATTTTTCAGTTCTCAATGAAAATCTGCATTGTTTCTAGCATGTTCTTCTGCTTTGACAATGAGTCATGAAGTTGTGAAAATAAAGTGTATGCAAAACACAACGATAATTGATACATATTTGTATGATTATTTAGTTTATAAATGTTGTCCTGTGTTTACTGGCTAGTTTAAAAGTATTCAAGTGATGTCATAAACACTATAGCTTCCCTTCAAACTCTTTCATTTACTTCACATTGTGTACCTGATTACAATGAGTGTTGTCTGACACTCATCATTGGTTTCACTTCTAGTAGGCAGTCAGAATTGACACCAGCCGGTCATTCCAGCTAGAATCCGATGGACTCAAGGAGCCCGTCGGCCAATCGGAGACAGGCCCATAATCAAAATGGATGGCATTTCCGTTGTTGGGATTAAGATGCTCGGTTTCCAACAGGCTTTCCTTGCCAGGCTTTTCTACATGGAAAGCCTGTCGTAAAGGGAGTTTGGGGGCCCCTTGCAAGGCCGTCTTTTCCTTAAGGCCTCCGGTAGGGGGCCGGGATGGCCTATGATGCCCCCCTGTTCATCCCCGCATCATCTGGTAGGCACCGTGAGGTGCCTGCCACGCAGTGTAGGGATGAACACGATCTCCCATTTCTCTATTCAAACTTGTGCTGTGGCCAATTTACATATGGTAATAATGCAGTCAGTCAGGACTGTCGAACGGAGGTGGTCGTTCATGATTCCATAATCGGCCCCTATGGGTTCAGACTCTTCTAATTTCTTCATACCACATTTTGATATTCTTCTGTTTCTATAGTTTAATTTTTCCTGTTTCTAAAGTTTAAATATTTCAATTTATTTCATATTAAGTGTAAAGTTTTGACATGCGTAGAAATGAAAAAAAATTCTGCACCCAATATCAATATGATAATTGAGCTGACACATTTATCACCATCATTCCTTTGTCCTATTGCTGACTTAGGGCCAGATGTATGACTTAAACATGTTATGACTTCCTAATGGTGACTTTTTGCAACTCACAGTTATGAAATTGCAAAATACAATGTACAACAGTGTCTGAGACACTGTTTGCGATTTCCAATTGGGTTGCAATTGACCTACCTCATCAATATTCATGAGGCTGGTCACATTTTGCAACCCATTGGGAATGGCCTGTAATCACATGTCCGTGATCGCTTTTTATATAAAGCAACTGCTTACCCGTCGCGCGTTGCTGCGATCTCCGAAGAAAGGAAATTCAAGCAAACTCGTTATGATAACATTAAAATACATTGTGTCATTTTTATTGAAACTTATTCATTTTAATATGGAAAACATTTCAAAGTGTCGTTTTAATTCTATTTATTTATTCGAGTGCTTATGGATACACAATTTTTTGTTTTTCTGTTTGGTGCGTACATCAGTATTCAAAAGATTATGAGGGCCCTGGGGGGCCCGATATTTAAAATCATTCATGCCAGAAACCTTCGCGGAAGTGTACTCAACAACTACCCAAAGTTTCATGGCGATCGGATGAATGGTGTTTTAATTCTATTTATTTATTTGAGTGCTTGTGGATACACGATTTTTTGTTTTTCCGTCTGCCAGAAACCTTGGCAGGAGTGTACTCAACAACTTCCCAAAGTTTCAAGGCGATTTTTTGTTTTTCCGTCTTGTGCCCACATCAGTATTTGAAAGATTATGTGGACCCTGGGGGGGCGATATTTAAAAAGTTTTCATGCCAGAAACCTCTACGAGAGTGTACTCAACAATTTCCCATAGTTTCATGGCGATCGGATGAATGGTGTTTTAATTCTATTTATTTATTCGAGTGCTTGTGGATACACGTTTTTTTGTTTATCCGTCTGGTGCGTACATCAGTATTCAAAAGATTATGAGGGCCCTGGGGGGGCCGATATTTTTTAAAAAAATATGCCAGAAACCTTTGCGGGAGTGTACTCAACAACTTCCCAAAGTTTCATGGCGATCGGATGAATGGTGTAGTAATGCATAAAGGACAAACAAACAGAAAGACAGACATACTTTCGTTTTTATATATATAGATTTCTTTGATTGAAATCCAGCCCATTTTCCAGAAAGGAAAATGGGGCACATTTCAAAAATAAAAATGAAAAGCAGATTTAAATTTTTTTAGAGTCCTCTGCCTGCTCTTAAAAAATATTGGCTTCTATATTCACAAAGGGCAAGGGGTACTTCATCAAGTTGGTAAAATATGAATGTTTTGCGGCTGCATTCCGGTCACAAAACATTCATACATGCCCATGCGACTCGTTATTAGGAAGGGATGCCGTTGGCATGCCCCTTCCTAATACTGTCTCACAACCCCTATTTCATGGTTTGGTAATAGGTTCCTGACACACAAAATATGGTTAGTGTATGCTAAAAGGCGTTTTAGTAGTTGCAAACGGCCTGATTTTCCATTTGTAACAGCTAAACACAGTTGTACATCTGGCCCTTATTGTCCCCTATTCCTATCATTGTTTGCAAAACATAAGATAAGATTGGGAAACAAATCTTATAAAAACCCAAGATCAGACTATAGGTTGGAGAGGACTTCACAAAGGCAATCAAGATCAAGATGGGCACAGCACCAGCATCCACCTTAAGTGAAGGCTCCTGCCAGGCTCCTGTAAAGTGTTTAGCCTTCACATGCTAGTGCTAGGGCTGTGTTTGTTTTTGGATAGACAGTACTGCCCTGTCCTTAAATTAGGAATAGCACACTTGGCATACCAGATGCAACAACACTGTTATCACAAACCAGGTATGCACTCCACCTGAGACATGAGATTAAATAGGCATATTAATTACTTGTTCTGCTAGAACTAGCATAACCCCTAGTGATAGCACAATCAGGGTGAAATATTGCAAAGTGGTTGTGACTGGGTTACATTCCAACTGTATCTCCAGTTAATACATTGACTAAGTCGGTGAGCCAGTGGGTTAGAAATCTGACCCCTGTGATTCTAGGACAGGCCCTAGATAATGCATCAGTATAATCCAGTTACATACTGAGAAAGCACCACACAAGGTGGGCTGCCATAATACACTAAGTGGATGTGAATTGACTCCTAACAGGGGTTAGTTAATTAGAGATGTTCTCGGCCACTGTTGTCTAGCCTTCATATCTGAATATAGGTGTCAGGGGATGGGAAACGAGAACAACCCTTTGTTTAAGGTGAGAGCTTGTGGCCATGTCCTTGGCCTTTTGCCTGTTGAAAAGACATTTTTCTCAAAACACAAGGAACATGTTGGATATATTTCAAAGTGGAGTGTTTATGTGAACACAATAGACACAAATGTGTACCTTCTGTTCTATTTTAGTATTTACTGTTCAAACCCAAATACACCAACATGAACTGTACTGGACTATGTGGGAGGGCAGGGAGAACGGCATAGTCACAGGATTGTCAATAGCAATTGTGAAAAAATCCAAGGTCCACAACTAACTTTAATTTTAAACACCACCTAGGTTCTACACATGTATGACTGTTCCTTTCTGTAGGAATATCCTGTCCCTTCATGTACACACAACATGCTTAACATATATCACATTCGCATTGGGCAAAATAGGGTTTCTGCTTGCCACAATGTACACATTTTTGGAGGGAAAGCCAATAGGCTTGGAGATAGAGATGAAAGAATGTTTTGAGCAACATCTCCATGAGATTGTGGTGAACTGGCTTGTGACCTTTACCAATTTGGGGAGCAGTTAGACCTTAAAAAGTGAAAGGGTGGGAGTTTAGGGGAACTGTAGACAGTAGTGCTATATAAGAGCTGTACGCTCCCTAGGAAGTAACATGGCAACTTTCCGTGTTATATTGACACAACAACTTGCCATACCAATTTGCTCATCCTTGCTTCATCCTCTAACATTATTTACTTCTTCTATCGGTCCCCTCAGTTATCCAACCTATCGCCTGCACTTTTTATGTGGATTATGGATCCTGTATTGGTTTTGCTGTTTTGCTTTGCCTTTGTTTTTTATTACATCTTGATTCCAGCATTGCTAGTGACCTGGCTTGTATTAACTCTTACACTGACCTCTCCTTGTGTTGGCATTAGTCTGCAATGGCCCGCCATTATGAGGATAGTAATCAAAACCTTCTCTAATGTCAGATTATGGCATACTTACTGATGTCTGCTAATGCTGGTAAATATATCTGTGTTTTATTTAAAACTAGCTTACCCGTTGCGTGTTGCTGCGATATCCGAAGAAAGGAAATTCAAGGAAACTGGTTATGATAACATTCAATTTACATTGTGTCATTTTCATTGAAACATATTCATTTTAATATGGAAAACATTTCAAAGTGTCGTTTTAATTCTATTTATTTATCCGAGTGCTTGTGGATACACAACTTTTTATTTTCCGTCTGGTTCGTACATCAGTATTCGAAGGATTATGAGGCCCCTGGAGGGCCGATATTTAAAAATATTTTATGCCTGAAACCTTTGAGGGAGTGTACTCAACAACTTCCCAACATTTCATGGCGATCGAATGAATGGTGTTTTAATTCTATTTATTTATTCGAGTGCTTGTGGATACACGATTTTTAGTTTTTCCGTCTGGTGCGTACATGAGTATTCAAAAGATTATGAGGGCCTGGGGGGCCGATATTTTAAAACAAATCATGCCAGAAACCTTCGCGGGAGTGTACTCAACACCTTCCCAAAGATTTTTTTTTTCCGTCTTGTGCGTACATTAGTATTCAAATGATTATGAGGGCCCTGGGGGCCGATATTTAAATACATTTTATGCCAGAAACCTTTGCGGGAGTGTACTCAACACCTTCCCAAAGTTTCATGGCGATCGTATGAATGGTGTTTTAATTCTATTTATTTATTCGAGTGCTTGTGGATACACGATTTTTTGTTTTTCTGTCTGGTGCATACATCAGTATTCGAAAGATTATGAGGGCCCTGGGGGGGCCATATTTAAAAAAAATTTATTCCAGAAACCTTTGCGGGAGTGTACTCAACAAATTCACAAAGTTTCATGGCGATCGGATGAATGGTGTAGTAATGTATAAAGGACAAACAGACAGACAGACAGACATACTTTCGTTTTTATATATATAGATGATGGGCAGATTTACAAATTTTTCAAGAAATGCTACTCAGCAACAAAAATGCTCTGCTGAGATGCGCAAAATGGAGTGAACACAATAGCACCTACCCTTCGCTTAAATATGTTGCTAATTTATTGTCTCCCTGTGCTGCTACACTTTAGGCTGTCAAGTGTCAAAACTTAC
Organism: Lissotriton helveticus; assembly: GCF_964261635.1. Classification (NCBI taxonomy): domain Eukaryota; kingdom Metazoa; phylum Chordata; class Amphibia; order Caudata; family Salamandridae; genus Lissotriton; species Lissotriton helveticus. The sequence goes on along the minus strand of NC_136063.1, from coordinate 775,478,128 downwards.
ACGCTTGCAGAATAGTACAAGGAAATGTGTTCTCTTTCAAGCACATGTTTTGTACAGGAAGGAAATTCTTCCAGTACAAGTATGCTTTAAAACTTTTACTGTACAGTTTTAGCATACATGCAAAGTAGTTATAATGTGGATATATTTAACATTTGCTCCACTGTTACATCTGGCACGAGTAGGTGTCATATTTTGATGCAAATGCTTAACTACAAATGGTAGTAGAAATGTTTATCAGAACCCATTGGGGGTTACAGTGGAACTGTTGTGAAGTGTCGGTTTTGTACTATATTGTGTAGCATCATAGCTGTGTAATAGTGAAATATTGGTGTGAAATAGAAGCAAGGATGCCCTGCAAAGAAAGGTTCATAGGGGCATATTTACCAACATTTAGTATCGTTGATGCAGCACTTTCGTGCCACAGCCATAATGCAAAATGTTTTTTGTGATATACTTTATTTTCCCAAAAAGTAACACAAGGCAGTACATAGCGCATTCCCAGATTTTCTAAAGCTAGCTAACCTGGTGATAATTGAAAAAGCATTGCCTTCCTGAAGCAGGCATAACAAGGTAGAAATATCTTTATTTCTCCACATTACTTTTGGCAAGCCCCTTCCGAATACTGACTCACAGCCCCTATTTTGCGAGTTGGTAATAGGTTACTGACACACAAAATATGGTTAGTGCATGCTTAAATGCGTTTTAGCAGTCGCAAATGGTCTGATTTTCCGTTTGTTACAGCTAAAAACGGTTGTACATCTGGCCCTTATTGTCCCCTAGTCCTATCAGTCTTTGCAAAACATTATTTCCTTTTTCTATGCATACTAATTTCTGCAGCACACATAGAAAGAGAATAATCCCTTTAAGAATTGTTTTTGTGCAGAAAGATATACCTTACTGAAAAGAAAATTCCTGCTGTAACACAGTCATCTTTGCACCATGATAAAAGGGTGACTCACTGGACAGTAGGCAGGACACAGTGAGCCAGTGCTAAGAAACAGCGGAAATGTACCATATCTTAGTTCATAAAACACATTTTTTGCTTTTTCATCTTCTTGCAACGCAGCAACTGTGCTTGCTGCCCTGCATGAAAAATTAGTAACTTTACCCCATACTGCCCATGAAATGTGTTGCCCCCTTCTGTAAGCCAACTAAATGCATGGTAGCAATGCTGAGAAGTTCACTGTCATTTCTTTAAATGCATGGCTACCCTATAAATGTGCTGGTAGTGCTCTATAAATGTATAGCATTCTTGCTGAGAAGTATTGATTGAGTTTAAAGTTCTAGTAGTTCCGCTGAGAAGTGTTGGTGCAAATCATAGCTGCCCCAATGAGAAGTATTTATTCTGTATGATATAGCAATGTATCATGTGCATGAGTGTCTGAGTAGATTTATGAGTGCATGTGAGAGTGTCTGAGTAGGTCTGTGAGTGGGTTTGTGAGTGTCTGAGTGGATCTGTGAGTGGGTGTATCAGTAGCTGAATGTATGACAAAATATCGAAACTAATCGACATACAAAATTATCGTGTAGTAAATATCGATGACAAATAAATCGACTCTCTATATTTATCTAGGAAACAACATAAATATCGACCACACAAAAATCGTAAGCACACATATCGAAATAAAAAATATCGACAATCTTAAATAAACATAGCACATATCAAAAATATCGGAAACAAAAATATAAACATCAATAATATCGACAATACCTAACTATTGGCAGCTCAAAAATACAAATACATTTTTAGTTTACAAACTATAATTTAAATATTTAAAATATACACTCATAAAACATTTAATATACATAACAAACACACATAAAATATTTAATACTAAAATGATACATTCTAAATAAAAGTAATTAACCATACTAAATAAGCGAAACATTTTAAACAAACACACTTAATATATAAAAAACTTAAAAACAATATTATACCTTTTAGAAAATAATATACCTTCAAAATACCCTTCATAAAATGAGAAAAACACAGCAAAGGTCGACATTAGAATTTCACATACAGGTAACATAATTAACAAACTTAAAAAAATTCAAACTGACCAATAGAAACACATTTAAATATATCTGACCAATAACAAACAAATACTAATTAAATACTCACTATATAAAGAACTAAACTGAAAACTCTCACACCTTCAAAGAAAAATCAGCAACGAGAAACTCTGCCAAATTCACTACAACCTTAAAGACTAATCTGAAAAAAAGACAACTACAAATAACAAAAAGTAAGTAAATAAAACTTTTTAAATAAACTGTCAAATTAAATGTAACCTGCATTTTATCATCAAAACATAAATACAAATTTATATTTCTATCTCTTTAAATAGCCACAACAGATCCAACTATAAGAAAAAGAAAAACATTTTCTACCTACAAAAACAACAAACCAAAAAAGTAAGTATACTATTCAAATTTTTTTTAACACTAAGTAAAAGAAAACAAAACCGCTAAAATGTTCTAACCATTAAACAAACTCCATTCTGAATTTTATTTTTTCTAAAATTGTTAACACATTTTTAAAACACAGATAATTTCTCTGATTCCGTTACAACGTGGAGTCATTTCTCACGTCACTGCTCCTAGACTGTTGTGGGGCTGGGACGGAGCACGCTGCAACTTACTATGAGGGGCTTCGTTTGTTCGAGTATCCATATTTAAGGATCTCTCTACTAGACTGACTGTGACATATTACCAATTTACATCGTATTTGGGTTCTTACATTGGTACTTTTTACGATTCACCTCTTATACATAGTGGTTGGTTGCCCTCGTGATTTCAGTGGAACGCTTTATGGTGCATTTACTCGACAGCCATTTCCTCAAGTGATCTGAATGGATCATATGGACTTTTGTTCCTCGTAGTTACGTGCTTGTTTTGAATTCAAATTGCTAAGGTTTCTGATTTTTATATTTCTTGATATGGACATGCTTTGATCTTGGATGTGCCGTGCCAGTCTCATTCGCATAGCCTTGAAAAAGTCATAGTACTGATCTGCAGTACTGACGAAACACGTGTCGGCTGTTTCTTGTCAAATCTACTTCTATGGATCTTCTAATAAAGAAAATTATAATTTGAACTTTCCTGCTTGTTTGTTATGTCCAAATGTTGACATGATAGGATAAAATCCAAGTGTTGCGGAACTACAAGGAGACCCATTAGTCTTTTTCTGTACTTATGTGCTTTAGGAATGTGCTCTTTTTGACCCCTTCTTTGCAGATAATATAAACCTAGGCCCCCATTAGGACGGCGGGCGGACTTTCTCCGCCCGCCATCCCATCGGTAAAAGAGACCGCCCGCTTAAGGGAGGGGGTCCTGATGTATGCATTAGGATGCGCCCGCCACAGTGGTGGGTGCATCCCTCATTTTTAACATTGTGGCGGGCGGTGCTCACTGCACCGCCCGCCACAATGTTAAACATTTATGCATGCATTTGCATACATGAAGCGTCAGGAACCGCGCGGTGCCTGCTGCTTCGTGTATGCAACTGCTTGGGGGTACCACAGAGTGAAGACTGCATGCCTTTCCATGGTGGCATCGCCGCCACAGAAAGGCATCTCTTTTGACCCATACTAATATGGCTGGCGGTGTCTATTAGACACCGCCGCCATCTTAATCCTTTTCCGCCCCTGCCGCAAGGCGACTGGGGTGTAAAAGCGGCGGACGGTCTTTCCGTCCGCCGCGGTCCCCCCGCCATACTAATATGGCGGGGGGGAATTCAGTTGCGGATGTCGGGCAGATTGCCCCCGCCAGGCTGGCGGTGGCTACCGCCAGCCTGGCGGGGGCAATCCGCCCGACATCCTAATGGGCCCCCTAGTCTTAAAAAAAGAGAACTTCACATATAAATAAAATTCATAGCATAAAATATACTTTACTTTCTTTCCACAGACAACTTAAAAAAGAAAAGCAGCAAAATATTGAAAGAACATCAACCTTGAACTGCAAATAAACAACACTTGGTAAGTTTATAATCAAAAACACATGTAATATTATTAAAGCTTACTATTTAAAAAAGTCAAAAGTTAACTTCATTAAATAACTTTTCTAGTGTTTAAAATACTTGTATTAAATGCTAATAAAATAAATGTAATATATTATTCATCAAACTTTGCATCCTACAAAATGCTAACACCAAATATACATTTAAATATGCTCTAAAATGTAATTAACTTTATTTCCACAGACCACTAAAATACAAAACAGCATCGACCAAACAAGACCAAAACTACATCCAAATTCTACTAAATTATAATTGGTAAGTAGATATTAAAATTGCATATATTATTGCTAATGCCTAAAATATAAAAACATTTTCTTAAAATGTTTTATACATTTTTTCTAGAATTAAGAAATCCACAATGACTGAAGATGCAAAATGTATTATATCTCAAAAAGGGACATTTCTGTTGTGCTATATGGGGTATATTTATACTCAAGAGAAACAAAGAGACCTTAAAGTAAACTGGAAATGTTCTAAGTATTACTCTAACACATGTTATGGGCGTGCAACAACCAGGGAAACAAGTGTAATAAATACAACTGAACACAACCATCCACCTAATCGCTCTGAAATAGAGGTTAAATCTACTAGAAAATATTAAAGAATTAAGCAGCACCTCAGAACTACCAACAAGTGTAATACTTAAAGAAATACTACCTAAAGTACCTAGAGAAGCTAGAGGTCAATTACCAACGATAGCTTCTATAAAAAGAACTAGAACTAGAACTAAAAAATCTACAAGACCAACAATACCAACACCTAAAACTTTTGAAGAGTTATAATAATTCCCCCTGACCTTACCATAACCCATAATGATGAACCTTTTATCTTCTATGATAACAACAATAACGATAAAAGAATAATTATGTTTTCTACAGCTAACAATATAAAAAAATTAAAAGAAAGCCAAACATGGATGATGGATGGCACTTTTAGTATATGTCCTAAACCATTCTACCAATTATATACTATACATGGACAATACCATAACACTTGCATTCCATTTATCTATTGTTTGTTACCAAACAAACACACTTCAACATACACAGAAATGTTGAACAAAATAAAAAAAGAAACAACAGACTTCTTTCCCCTAAAAATAGTTATTGACTTTGAACAAGCCATGATAAATACAATCCTTAAAATATACCCTCACACATCCATACAGGGATGTTACTTCCACTTCAACCAATGTCTATGGAGACATTTACAAAAATCAACACTAAGGGGCCCATTAGGATGGCGGGCCGATTGCCCCCGCCAGGCTGGCGGTAGCAACCGCCGGCCCGGCGGGGGCAATCCACCCGCCATCCTCTCCCAAATGCCCCCCAGCCATATTAGTATGGCGGGGGGGACCGCGGTGGACGGAAAGATCGTCCGCCGCTTTTCTGCCCCGGTCCCCTTGAGGCCGGGGCGGAAAAGGATTAATATGGTGGCGGTGTCTAATAGGTATGCATGCATACATTTTTAACATTGTGGTGGGGGGTGCAGTGAGCACCGCCCGCCACAATGTTAAAAATGAGAGATGCGCCCGCCACACAACTATGCAAATGAAAAATAATTTGTACAAAATAAAAAAATACAAATACTTATATATTTGTTAAACATTCATACTATTATTTACAATAAATATTTTCTTTGATTTATGTACTCTCTGAATTATATAATAAAAATGTTTCCCAAAAAATGTGTAATTTATTTTGACTACCTTAAAATAACTATTACTACCATTGTACAAAAATGTTTATCTTTTTACAATTTATATATATATATATATATATATATATATATATATATATATATATATATATATATATATATATATATATACATTACAACATTTTAAATTAAAAAAATAAACATTGTTTTAAAACATATAAAAAGTATCTTAACAATAATAATTATTTTAACACATATTATAATATAACGTTTTTAAATTAGTATATTAAATATGGTTTTGAAAATATTTTTAATTAAACATTAAAAACTTTAGAAACTTAAATATACATTTTTTTATTTAAAATATACCTGAAACATAACTCCCACTATAATATACATTTATTTTACAGTAAATTCTACACAATAAAAATAATACATTTAGTATTCCCACTCCAATCTACTTTTAATTGGAGTAGGTGCTGGACACTGCACCAAATTCATTTTACTATTCCCACTCTAATCTACTTTTTATTGGGTAGGTGCTGGACACTAAACCTAATTAATGTACTATTCCCACTCCAATCTACATTTAATTGGGGTAGGTGCTGGACACTGAAACTAATTAATTTACTATTCCAACTCCAGTCTACTTTTAATTGGGGTAGATGCTGGACACTGAACCTAATTAATTTACTATTTCCAATCCAATCAACTTTTAATTAGGGTAGGTGCTGGACACTGAACCAAAACAATTTACTATTCCCACTCCAACCTACAATAAATTGGGCAAGATGGCGGCCGCTAGTTTGGCCGTGTGAGCTGGTGTTCCACTTCCTCGCAGGGGTCTCACCCGGGTGGCATTAGTCTTCCAGGCGGTTCATATATTGCAGCTCTCCTCTGCTCATGAGATAGGAGAAAATCCTGGCGGCAAGTCTCCGAAAGTGAAGGCGTATTATGCAAAGAGTCATCCTTTGCTTAGCTGGCCTTCCTCTTTGCTGTGGACTGCGGGCGCCGCCTTCCAGTTCGGCGGCCCGGATACGGAGCCCACGAAGGAACGGTTATGGCTCCCAAAGTCATCTCGAAGGCGGCCCTGGTGGCTAGAGCATGTTCGGCGGCGGCCGCTTCCGCGAAGGAGGGAGAGTCGGGGAGTGAAGCGGGGAGTGCCCCTAAGCTGGATCGGAACATTGGGAAAAACAGCGGACCCGCTTCCAAAAGCACAAATGACAAAAGCACCTTCAAGACGGTACCTGCAATTTTTAATCAGGTAAAATCTAAAAATGTTGGGGGAGCTGCTGGCCCTTCATCGGAGGGCGGCAGGAAAAGCATCGAGGGAGTAAAAGAGGGGCCATCTATGCCTCTGGTATCTGTTTCTGTTGACTTGGGCATTGTCACCCCCCCAGAGAGAATGGTTAAGACTTCTGGAGAGGAGCCTTTGGGGCAAATGGATGGAAATGTAAGCTCTGTTGGGGACAAATCGTTGAAAGGCATTCTGGGAGACGCAGTCCCAGTTGATGTTGACATTAACGCCGAAGGGGCTGTAGGTGCTGAGGGCTATGTGAGTGCATGCCCATCTGTTCCTCTCTCTACATCAGCTGCCGATTCAAGGGCCATTCAGACTATAGACGTTACTAGTCAGCTTTCTAAGGAGCTCGAAGTGGAGAATTTTTTTTCACTCTCAGAGCATACAGGATCGTCTTTGGAAGGTGAAAACCCCATCTGGACTGATGATGATAGCGAAAATGGAGATTGGCGGCAGAATGACATTTTAAATAATGCCTTGGTCCCTCGACATCCAAGGACAGTTCGGAAGGGGGGGGTGGCTCAGGCATCTCGTGACATGGAGAGAGAGGACCCAGAGGTACATGGGTTCTCGTTTACGGATAATTCACTAATTATTGGTGGCGATTCTGCAGATGGCAATGGACTAGTCGAAATCTCTAAGGAGCCCCAAGTTTTGGAATTGCCGCCCTTAGAGATTACGTTGTCACTTATTTACCAACAATGATGGCTCATCGAGAGGAAGCGCGCCAGGACAGCGCCCACACCCAGGGGGTGTGTCGCAGAGTTCAGAACTCGGTTCGGAGAGTTGCAAAAACATGTTCTGAAATTGCAGTGAGAATTACAGAGGCAGAGGAAAAGATCTCTAGTCTTGAGGATGCCTTTGCTGCACAGAAGAGTGCAAATGATTTGAGTGGCGCACAGAAGGAGGACATAATCTCAAAATTGACTGATTTAGAAAATAGAGTGAGAAGGAACAATCTCGGAATTTTAGGGGTGCCAGAAGGATGTGAAGGGGATGATATAACGCAATTCGTAGTGGAGCTTTTTAAAGAAGCATTCCCGGAAATTGTAGAGTGGTACTGGCAGTTGGAGGTATTGCGCGCCCATAGATTCCCCTTTAAACAACGGCAAAAGACAGGTGATAAACCCCGGGCGATTTTGATTTGCCTTAATAATTTTTTAGCACGGGGAAAACCTTTATGATTTGGCGCAGCTGGATAGGAAAAGGCGTGGCAAGGGCTGTGATTTTTTTGTTCGGCCTGCTTTTTGCCCAGCGACAGTTTAACGGAGGTGGCAGCTCCGGCAGCTGATCACTCCCTTTCAGGCGAAAGGGGCTCAGGCTTTTTTGCTTTTTCCTTCAAAATTTAAAGTTATTCAGCATGGGCAAACAACATTTTTCTCCTCTGAAATTCAGGCGAAGGAGTTCCTTTCTTCAATTTAAAAGAAATTGTGTCTTTCTCTCTGTGGTCTCTTGGGGGTTACCGCCCTGGGAATGACTGATTCCTTTTGGTAGGGTAAAGTGGGGGGGCTAAGTGGCAGGATAAGTTAGGGTATGAGGGAAATTATGTATATGTTTTTTAATTTAATGCTATTTTTATATGGTTTCTCTATGACTCTTTTGGGGTAGCGACTCTGCCTGCAGCCCTCCTGCCGTCTTTTGGTCGGTTGATATAGGGTGAAGTAACCTGTGGGGAAGCAAGACCAGCTCTATCCATCACAAGGACATCAGTCCTGTTGCCACTTAAGGGTGTTGTAAGGGATGGGGGTTTAAAGGGGTGCGGGGGGTTTCTGTGGGGGCGGGACGGTGTTGGGAGAGGGGGTGGTGTAGGGGGTTGTGAGGTAGGCTTAAGATTAAGAAGGTCTGAGAATTATATTGCAGAATTGGTATTAAAGGATGTTCATATGATTTCATGTATGCATATTGGTACATTCTCAAGTATGAGGAAGGCTTATTTCTGGCTGAATTTGGTATATTTAGATGGGGCAGGATAAACTTGTTATTGGCACATGGAACGTCTGTGGTCTCAATGATGCTAAAAAGCGAGCTCTATTTTTTAAAATTGTACATATTATGCGGGTAGACATATTATGTATACAGGAGACGCATGTACCATGGGGGAAGCGGGAGTGTCTTAGGCTTCCGGGTTTTGAGGTGGTAGTATGCTCTAAACAGTCCTCAATGATTAGAGTTGCTATATTTATGAAGCGGGGGGGTCGGATTTTGCAAAAGGACTCTTGGTGATAGGATGGGTAGGTGGGCCATAGCGGAGCTATTTATAGGTGGCAAATCACTAACGGTCTGCACTGTCGTTGGCTCGAATTTAGACGATCCTGAGGTGGTCAAATACCTTAATGTTGAATTGGTGGCTTGGCCTAGCCCACTTTTTTTGTGTGGGGATATGAATATTAATACTCTAAGTGGTTTTAACCTTGCAAGAGATTTAAACTATGTGGTTAGAAAGCCAAAGGTTTTCAAAGCACTTCAGGCTCTTCTCCAGGAACATGGCATTATAGACCTATGGTTTTTGCATAATAAAATGGAAGACGGCTTCATGCATCATTCGATTCCCCACAGTAAAAAGGTTAGGTTAGATTATGTTTTTCTTTCAGAGCAGGTGGCAGCCGTCTCGACTATTTCCTGTCCTCCACGGATCCTTTCGGATCATAATCCACTGATTGCTGAATGCCCGTGGCCGCGAATTAGGAGACCTCAGAAGGAGTGGACATTCGAAAGGAAATTATTATTAGAAGAGGCGTACTGCGCACATATTAAAAAATGGGTAGTCGAATTTTTAAAAATTAATAGGAGCTCGGCAACAGACCAGATAGTATGGGATACTTTGAAAGCAGGACTACGGGGGGAGACTAAAAGCTTCTCTTCTTATAGGTGGAATTTAGAGCAAAAGCAGATTAAGATTTGTGTGAAAGAGTTAAGGGATGCGGAATTTGAACTTGCCTTAAAAATTAAGCACGGGCACGATACAGAGTCTAGTCAACAGGAAGTAGCAATTTTGAAGGCTCGATTGGTGGAGTCTTTTGGTCAGGATCTGGCCTTGAAGTACTTACAATATCGCACAGAGATGTTTGAGTTCGGGGAGAACTCGGGTAGGGTTCTTGCCTAGAGACTCCATCAGCGAAGTGTACAGAGTCGGGTTACAAAAATCCAAAACCAATGGGGAATAGTACGTGACACCCAGGCGGCTGTTAACAAAGTGTTCTTGAACTATTACTCTACTCTATATAGAGAGGATACTTCCTGATTAGATATAGAGATGGCTGCTGAGGACTTTTTAGATGATATTGATACTTCTAAACTCTCTCAGGAGCAGGCTGAATTCTTGGCAGCCCCTATTCAATGGGATGAGGTGGAGCTCGCGGTAAAATCTCTGGCTAATGGTAAGGCTTGTGGCCCAGATGCAATTCCGCTTGAGTTCTATAAGGCATCTTTAGTGGAGATCCGGCAGGTTTTTCTTGAGGTACTTAGAGCAGCTCAGAGGGGCATAGTACCAGAATCATGGCAAGATACAATTATAGTGCTGTTTAGAAAGAAGGGCAAACCCGAGCTGCTTCCGTCATCTTTTCGGCCGATCTCACTTATAAATAGTGACTCTAAAATTTACTCAAAAATTATGGCAGCCCGACTAGCTCAAGTGATTACCCCTCTGGTTTCTGTGTACCAGCACGGATTTATTCTGGGTTGGGACACTGCGGACCATGTCAGGGGCTCTATTGCATTATTGGACTGGGCTCACGTTACGAACTCCCCCCTCGGGTTGATCCTGTTGGACGCCGAGAAGGCGTTCAACAGGGTCTCCTGGGGGTTCTTATGGGCTGTACTCAAGTGGAAGGGATTTCCTGTAGAATTTAGGCAGGCAATCTGTACGATGTATTCCTCTCCAAGAGCCGTACTTCGTATTTCTGGTCAACAGACTAGCTTTTTTTCCATCACTAGGGGCACGCGGCAGGGGTGTCCCTGTTCACCCCAGTTGTTCGCCCTTTATATCGACCCATTTTTGTCCAAAATAGAGGCTAATCAGAGCATAGCACCGATAAGAGCTGGTAATACCCTATATAATCTGCTAGCTTATGCAGACGATATAGTTGTCATAACATCTGATGTACCATCTGCGTTTAGGGCACTTAAGGACTTAGCGGGGCAATTCGGGGCTGTTTCAGGGTACAAGCTGAATGTGTCAAAGACACAGGTGGTTCAGACGCCCGGTATGCCATTATCAGATTCCCCCGTGGTTACAGAAGCCACGTACTTAGGGGTGCGTATAAGTCCTGTAGTGGATATTATTCCGGACTTAAATATCCTGCCGGTGATAGACGCGGTGAATACCAAATTAGAGCGTCTTGACAACTTGCACCTTTCCTTATATGGACGCTGTAGCGTACTTAAAATGTTAGTGCTTCCTAAGTTCTTATATTTATTTAGGACTATCCCTTTATTATTTTTAAAGTAGTTTGAATAAGGCAGATAGGGTTTGCTGTAGGTTTTTGTGGGGCTACAGGTGTTCTCGCAGGTCAGCTAAGTGGATGTGCCTTCCACGAGACCGGGGGGGCTGGTCTGTTCCAAATCTGGTTATTTATTATTGGGCAGCGATGTTACAATCAATAGGAGTGTTAATACTTGGCGACAAAGCGGCTGTACCAATTTGTAATGGCCCTACTATTTTTGAGATAGGCCTGGGTGTTGCGGTTAAGGGTATTTTGGTGGAGGTGTTGGAGCCCAGCTCTATAAAAGAACTCAATTTAACGTTATTATTGCCGCATTTACAATCTGGCAGAAAATAAGGCAGAAATGAGCAATTCCACGTCTAAATTTGTACATGCCTTTCAAAGCTGCTCGACTATTTTCAGGCATTTTTCAAGACTATACCATGCATAGATGGCAAAGGCAGGGGGTTCATGTGTTAGGGGATCTGGTGGGAGACGACAAGTTTTATTCTACAGTGACATTAAGGACAAATTTCAGCTATTACCACAGGACTTCTTTAAGTACTTACAGATCCAAAGTTTTATTTATAAATATTTGAAGGATACACCATGTATGTTGGATAAAGTACCAATTTTTGAATTGATTAAAAAAAGGAATAGAATAGGAATGTTGTATCAATATATAGTTTTGGTTCTTCCGGACGACTTGATAGCCCAAAGCACTAAGTGGGAAGGGAAACTGGGAAAGACAGGTATCGATTTAACACCAGTGTTAGAACTCGCTAGTCAGGTCATTGTGTCAGGATCACTTAGAACGCAAAGCTATATGGCAATGCTGGATTTATATTATACACCTGCTAAAATAGCAAAATGGGGTAGCAGGAAGGGCGATTCTTGTGCGCGGTGCGGGCTGTTGGCGGCTGACATAATCCATATGTTCTATTCCTGTCCGTCCCTTAGTGGTTTTTTAGAAGACATTGAGCGCTTCATTAATAGTATACTTAAGATTAGCTGCACTTTGACCCGAGCACTAGTGTTATTTGGGTTTGATGTCTGTAACAATGTAGTAGGTAGGAATTTGCTATATGAATCAGCCCTTATATTCACAGCTATGTCACAGGCCCGCCTGTGCATAACATCTCAATGGCTGTCCCCGGAAGCTCCTACCTTCCTGAACTGGCGAGCTAGATTGTTAACCAGGCTATAATTTTCTGCTTTTTCTTGTAAACGGGGGAGGAGGCGACAATTGGCATCAAAGATTTGGGCGCCGGTCATAGAATGGGTAAGTTAAAAGAGCCATAATACTGGTGTATGTATTCTTCCTAGGCTGGGCTTTCTCTCAGTCTTTGCCTTTTTTTGTTTGCTTATTTTCAATATTAATGAATTCACAATGCAATGTATGTTGTAATGTACGTATAGTGAAATTTTTTTTACTTTGCTTCAAAAACCAATTCTGCAATGTAAGATTTAATTCTCATTGTTAATAAATCTTTAAAATAAAAAAATAAATAAAAAAAAAACTACAATAAATTGAAGTAGGTGCTGGACACTGAACTTAATTAATTTACTATTCCCACTCCAGTCTACATTTAATTGGGGTAGGTGCTGGACACTGAACCTAATTAATTTACTATTCCCACTCCTATCTACATTTTATTGGGGTAGGTGCTGGACACTGAACCTAATTAATTTACTATTCACACTCGAACCTTCAATAAATTGAAGTAGATGCTGGACACTGAACTTAATTAATTTACTATTCCCACTCCAATCTACATTTAATTGGGGTAGGTGCTGGAAACTGAACCTAATTAATTTACTATTCCCACTCCAATCTAAATTTTATTGGGTTAGGTGCTGGACACTGAACCTAATTAATTTACTATTCACACTCCAATCTACATTTTATTGGAGTAGGTGCTGTACACTGAATCTAATTAATTTACTATTCACACTCAAATCTAAAATATATAATTAATTTATCAATTTAAAAAATATAATTTCATGTTTCAAAAATAAATCTGTAATATTTAAATTATTTTTTTCTAAAATCACAACCCTTATCCACTATAAACTCAACATCCCACTTCTAAAATATATTAAAAAAAATCTAAATTTTCATTTGCTATTTATTATTCATTGTAATAATAATAAAAAAATGTAAAACACTCCCAACCCTCATCACCTACAAACACAACATCCCGCATCGAAAAATGTAAATTAATTTTGAAATTTGAAATTTTAATGTCCTATTGCAATTAGAATTTTATAAAAAATAGACAATATTTTTAAAAACACTCCCCACCCTTATCCTGTATAAACCTAAAATCCCACTCCTAAAATTTTAATTTAATTTCAAAATTCTAAATTTTAATTTCCTATTTCTATTAAAATTTATTATAAAATAAATATCACTTTTTTAAAACACTCCCCACCCTTATCCCCTATAAACCCAACATCCCGCTCCTAAAATGTAAAATTATTTTCGAAATTCTAAATTTTCATTTCCTATGTCTATTAATTTTTTATAAAAAGTATATAATTTTTTAATACACTCCCAACCCTTATCCCCTATAAACCCAACATCCCGCTCCTAAAACATTTATAAAATATTACATTTCTTAAATACTTCTTTAAAAAACTACCATACATAAAAATTTAAATATTACAACTCATAAAACATAATACAGCGATATTTTTACATTTCGATATTTTTAATCTCGACATTACTTACATCGATATTAAACACCCTAATCAAAAATGATATTTAATACTTCGATATACAAAACATCGATATTGCTTACCTTCGATGTGTCGATATTACTGCATGTCGACATAATTGACTCGATATTTTGACTGTGCACCTCAGTAGCTGTGTCAGTGACTGGGCCACAACAGTACCACACCAACCCCTACATTCAAAAATAGTTCACAGTTTTGCACAAAATATCTAACCAAGTGGAGTACTTTCTTCTGGTTAATTACAAAGTTCTACCTTCTTGGGTAAAAGCAATGTACATATTATACACTACAGCTGCATAATGAAGCACTAGGAAATGTCACCAGTGACCTTGTGTGAGTTCAAGCAATGTGATTGTTCTCCATGCAGCTTAATCCAGAAATTTGTGATAGCATGAATCTTCCTATAGAGAAGATGAAGAGAGTACAAAGAGGTAAATCTCCACCAAACAAGGCACCGTCCCCTTAACTATTTTATGTAAGTGCTTCTTTGTTTGGTGGAAATGTCCTCATTTTCATCAGCATCAAGAACGTGTCACCAAACTTGGCAGAAAAAGCACTGGTGGCCTTTTGATAAGCTGGCAAAAGGTGGGAAGACCATTGCATGCTTCCAAGGTGGATGGGGTGGGGCTAAATTTGAATTTAAAATTATTTATTTAGCGCGCTTTTACCAAGCGGTTTCATGGCGATTTTGAGTTACGACCAGCAACAGCAGCAAAGGGAGATTAGGCAGCAAAAGCACGGGAAAAAGGAAAGGTTTTAAGGTTCTTTCGGAACTCTATATAGGAAGGTAAAGTGCGGAGTCGCACCGGAAGAGAGTTCCAAAAGGCTGGGGCAAGGACCGCAAATTTTGCTCCACCAGGTTTTTTCTTTTTGAAACGGGGGGTGACCAGAAGTGCCATATGAGTGGAGCGAAGATCTCTGCCCGGCAAGTAAGGCTTGATGGCCGAGCATATGAACGCAGGGGCGGTGCCCATTCTAGCCTGAAAAGTGAGGCAGCCAAGTTTGAATAAGGCTCGCTCTCTCACAGGCAGCCAGTGTAATGCCTGCAACAAAGGAGTAGCACGATGAAATTTGGGCAGGCCATAGATCAGGCGAGCAGCCTGATTCTGCACTAGTTGCAGGCGGTGAATGGCATAGGTCGGCGCGCCATTGTAGATTATGTTACCATAATCAAGGCGCGAGAGCACCATTGCCATCACGATGACTTTTAGAGCCGGGAGAGAGAAAAAGCGGGAGTTCTTCCTGATTGTCCTAAGGGAAAAGAAACAAGAGGACACCACGGAACTAACTTGGGAGTGAACAGAAAGTTGTGAATTAAGAAGAATCCCGAGGGTTTTAACTTTGGGGACCGGGAGTGGTGGAGCACCAAGTGATGAAGGCCAATAAGAGGGAGACCAGGGACTGCAACCACCTCCGGTCAAGACCAACTCTGTCTTGTCCGGGTTGAGTTTGAGGTGGTTGCAGTTCATCCAGTCCATGGGTGATTATGCAAATTTGTGTGCTCATTGCGTCCCAATAGATCAACAATGCATTCACCTCCACATAGCATTTCAGATCGTCTTTTAATGTGGAATTGTTGAGAAAGCACACTTGCTTTGTCTTTGACAAGCCCATGAGGTCAGGATAATTTGTCCATTACAGAAGTGGAGCTTTAATTAGGGCACCTGCTATGCTTACATATGTAATTGTTTCCCATTGAGTTTTAATTTCTGTAAAAATTAAGCAGGTCCTAATGCCAGCTCACTCTGCGACAGTTCTCCTGTCCAGCTTGACAGCAGTCTGCTACCCTCTGAAGCCTGGCTACCTGCTGCCCTTTGTTTTTGCCTCTTCTGCTCCTTTCTTGCACTGTTTTGCCTTTTCTGCTAATTTTGCTGCCCTCTGTTTTATCTCTTTTGATAATTTTTCTGCCCTTTGTTTTACATTTTCAGCTTGTTTTTCTGCCCTCCAGTTTGCCTTCACTGCTCATTTTCTGTCCTCCATTTTGCCTTTTCTGCTTGTTTTTCTGACCTGTTTTTCCTTTTCTGCTCATTTTTCTGACCTCCATTTTGCCTTCACTGCTTGTTTTTCTGCCCTCAGTTTTGGCCTCATCTGCTCGGATTTGCCCTCTATTTTGTCTTTTCTTGTCATTTGTCTGCCCTCTGTTTTTACTTTTCTGCCCTCTCTTTTGCCTTTTCCTACTTATTTTTCTGTCCTCTTTTTTTGTCTTTATTAATGAAGCCCCGGGGAGGTGGTGGTCCCCAGAGCTATCAAAAGGCTCTGGAGGAGGACCTTGTGGCCCCCTTCTGTTAATATTGGAACTCGACCTCCTAGGTAGGTAGTGGTCCCTATGGCCAAGATTGGACAAGGAGAGGGGGGGGGGCGTGTGCTCCTCTCCCCCAAAAATATCCTAAATTGTGCCCCTGGTACCTGTCACACCCAGGGAATTTAATAAAATCAAGAGCAGATTACCCTTGTTTTTTTTTTAAAGATTTCTTGCACAAATTCATGAATCACCAAGATTTCTAAGCCTTAGCGGAGTTTGCAAAATTCCACTATGGGGAACTCCATGTAGTGCAAAAATTACTCCAGCACACTACACGGTGCTCCGTGAGTGGCAGAGTGTGTTAGAAGAAAATGCTGTTGCAGTCATTTTCAGCGCAGGGTGTTTGTCCACGCTGTGAAATTATCGCAAATGGCACCATGCACACCGCAAGTGGGTGCAAGTTGCTTCCTTTTTGCAACTCAAAGAGATTTTCTACTCGAGTGGCAGCTTTCTCTATGCATATGGATGGTTTCTCAAAGCAAGCTGTCGCGAGCATATGCAGTCACTTGCATTGAGAAATCCGACCTCCCGTGTTGAGAAATCTCACCTAGAGGTTAATTTCCCTCGCTCGCCAACTTGATTTTGACAAGCGCAAGCAAGGGAAAAAACTCCCCTCCATGTAAGGCAGATTGCAGAAAATTCCCCAAACTCCATGATCAGAGTGGAGTTCACCACCCAGGCTTAAATTGCTTTCATGACAATTTTTTTTTTGAAATTGCTTTTTTGCTCTGGCAGTGTCCCTAGGAGACCACAGCACCAGGATTAGGAGAATTTGCGGAGGGTTCATGCCTCTATCTATACAATTTTATTTTCCTTTTAATAACTCTAAAACTATTGAATGGATTTACATCAAAAAAGAAAGTGTGCTTTCTGGACCAATAGCTACCTCTCTGCCAAATTTGGTGTAATTCCATACAGCGGTTCAGACTATAGTTGTGATCAAAATCCCTATGGGAATTAAAATGGGAAACTCACTTTTTTGACCTCCCATTTTTCTTAGCCCAACTTGACTCATCATCCCAAAACTTTCCATACACAATACCATTCCCAATGTAGTCTGTGCAACTGTAGGTGAAGTAGAACATCTTTTTTTTGAAAAAATGTATTGAGATAGATATAATAAGTGGATGGCTGTGTGAGTAGCTGTATGGGAAGTGAGTGGCTGTATGGGTGAGTGGCTGAGTGAGTGAGTGGGTTTGTGAGTGGCTCTATGGATCAGTGAGTGAGTGTTAGTATGGGTGTGTGAGTGGGTGACATGTCACAAGTGATTTATTATGTGAGGTTATAAGCAGTACATTGCAGGGGCATAAGTTATAGTTAGCTCAGTAACAATAACTACTAAATTTCACTTGTCTTATACAGTGGGCTTGCAGAGAGGTTTTTGGTGGCCACTCCCCCTTTTTCCACCACTTTGCACACGTGCCTCCTGGTGCACTACTAGTTGTGAGATGAAGTCCCTTAGGCTCTTGAGGGTCTGTGGGGGACAACTAGCCCTCCTGTTACCTCTGGAAAGTCCCACACAGATTGCTGAGAGGTCATCAGAGACCACGCCCTATTTTTCACCACTCTACAAATACGCCTTCAGGTGCACTACTCGTTGGGGTAAGAAGTCCACTTTAGTCCTGAGGGCTTTAGGAGGCAAGGGAGCCTCATCACCCCACCAGCAGTGAACTGAGAGGCATGTTTGCAGAGTGGTGGAGAAGGGGGGCATGGCCTTTGGCCACCTCCTAGCAATCCAGCAGTGTGGGGCTTACTAGAGGTAACAGGAGGTCTTGTTGCCCGTGGAGGACACTCATCAGCCAAGGGGACATCATCCCCCAACCAGGAACACAAAAGAGGCTTATTTGCAGAGTAGTGGAGAAAGGTGGCCTCCAGCGAGTTGCCAGCTTTTCTTTTCTTGTTGTTTTTTAGGAAAGGGGGTGACCTATCTAGGGTGCCGAGGGGGTGTCAGAGGGAGTTGGAACGTAAAGAAATTTTTTTATATGCTTTCGGCGGGATTTGCGTAGGGACTGGAAATGACGGCAGAAAGAAGAAAAATGAAATGCGGTGTTGAGTGCTTTGTTTAAGTAAGCCACCGGGTGGGTAATTCCCTGGAGCAATGTTTAGTTATGACGCTGGTTTACCTCTGTCACGGGGACCCCCACTTTCTTAGAGCAAATATAATGATATGGGGGAGTGGGGTACATGTCTTCCCTCCCCCTCCACTCCGAGGAGCAGCGCATGTTTGGAGATATATGTAAAATTTAAGTGTGGAGGGGATAAGCTTCCCCACACTGTCCCAGGGGGCACTACTTCTTTGGGCATTTATGAAATAAAATCCTGGCCCCGGGGAGTAGGATGTCATGGGCTTTAAATTTGATGGAGGAGCATTGTCCAATTTCCCTTGAGGAGCTTTCCATGGCCCTGGGTATCACCATCTCCGAGGGCCGGTTTCAACAATGACCTGTGGTGTGTGACCCATGGACATTGTGGGTTGCTATGGCAAGGCGGGATCTATGCAGAGTTCCGGCTCTGTGATAGCAAACTTTTGCTTTGCTTGATGGAAGCAAGAGGAGTAAATGTGATCTCAGTTTTATGAAGAAAAGCAAATTTGCTTTTGGGCAAAGGGAGCTTGCATGGAGCAGCTGGCCTTGTTAAAAAGGAATGTCAGCTGCCGCAGGAAGTGGGAGGTATCAGGGAGTATGGGGAATTGGGGCTCTTTGCCCATTTCCGAAGCATTTTGGTGAGACTCCCGGGGATGTGGTTCCCTGGGCCTAAAATGGTCAGGGTGAGGTGGTGTAATGAAACATGAGGGGGCCCTCCTGCAAGGTATGTGGAGGGCCTCTCTTCTGATTAAATCAGGAGCACTCCGGCCAGAGCACTGTGCTGAGGAGGCCTGTGTTACTGAGTTATAGGGTGGCTCTAAAAACAGCTCTTGTGTTAATTTTGAGTTTGTTGGGGCTACAAAAAAGCAACATTAATTGACCAAATGTATCCTTCATGAGCATTTACAGACCTGCCCCTGTCAATGTGCCTAGGTCATTGCCACCACAGTGCACAATCATGAAGTCAGGGGGTTGCAGATGCAAAGAGGTTTTAACCAAAGGCAACAATTGGTGCCACTTTAATTCTCTCTGGGCAAACCATTTAATATCCACATTTTGTAACCCTAGGCCTTTGTCAGTATGTCTGTGTTCAGCATACCTTTTGCACCAAAAAACGATCCATACTAGCATTTTGACGGTATGGCTGGAAGGAATCAAAATATGTCTTTATCTCTTGTAGTCCATTGGTATAATGAGAAATATGTTGAAAGGTGGAGAAGAACCTTTTTTTGGAGAAAACGACAACTGATTGGCTGATGAAGAACATTGTGTAGTGAAAACTAGGGTGCATGTTAGTTTGGTGAGAAAGTATGTTTCTGATTGATTGATAACAAATGTTTGAAATGTACACTATATAAGATACGATCAGACGTGCGGTGCAAAACCACACCTGCTACTTGCATTGGTAAGGTACTGTTCTGAACTTAAAAAAATGGTGAACTTGTGACCAGCACATGCTGTTGAATGTTGCTGAAACTGTTGGGATGAAAGTTGTTGAATTTGTGACCTGCAGTCTTCCGTTAAATGTTGAAAAGGTGATTGGTGGAGCAGTAGAAATAACTGTGGTATTAAAATATGAATTGCAAAATGTATTACAACTGGTAAGCTATTAAAGTTAATTTTTTTAAATAAGTAGTCTGTCTAGAAGAAGTGTGTTCTTTAAAATTTGCAGTAGTTTTATTAGAAATAGGCTTCTAAATTGTTGTCAGGGTTTGGGGCTGTGTGGCGATGGGGCAGTGTGGGGGAGTGTCCCATCCACAAAATAAGAGAACCAGTATGGGGCCTTTTAGAAGGAAGTGAGAGAGTGTTAATATGAGTAACCAATAGGAATGTGTTTTGCAATTTGAAATAATTAAGGAAGGATTGATATTTGTTATGTACATTTGTTTATTTGCAAAAAGAGAGGGAAATTTTGCCATTATTGGTTCTATACTTGACGAGAGTCTAGAATTACATTTTTGTCTGAGAAACAAAATATTGCATGCGTTTGAGAAATTCGAAATCTGCATACCAACTACAGAGGTGAGTTACAAATTAATAAGGTGTGTTATATATTGTGTAGTAGTGGCTTGAGATGATATTTGTAAGTTTGAAAACAAATTGGGGGGTAAATAACATAGTATTACTGAAGTGTGGTGTTTCACATTTGTTACAGAATATGCATAGAGTGTGAGTAGTTGCTGAACAAGTACCCATATATATTTACAAGAAATGGCATTCTGCAGATTGAAGATTGTCGGAAAATAATGTGGGAGGGCTTTAACACAGACATGGTTTATTAACTTCATTGATATGCAAAGAATGAAATGTTGTTTGCACACTTCGTGTATTGGTTTGTGCATACTTGTGAAGCACACATGAATATAAGTTAAGGTATTGTCAAGCTTCCTGCTTTTGCTGAATCTGTGTACATCTTAGGGGTGGTATAATGAGAGACTGGAATGACACATCCCTTGAACCCCTCATTTCCTCTCCTGTTTCCTCCCGGTGTGTAATAGTTCCAGTTCCCTTGTTTGCAAAAGGAAGGTAACAGAAGACTATCTGCGATGATCCTCACTGATCTTCCGGGGACATGTGAGGAGCACAGAGAGAGTTGTAATGTAGTTCTATGGTACAGAAAAAACTGCACACAGTTGCAACTTACATATCACTCCAATTTACATTGCTTGATGATTTGTCTTAACAGTTTAACGTTGCTGAGGTATGAATATGGTTCCTCATCATTTTTCACACAAGTTATGTATTAGAATATCTGATACCTATATAACACAGATATAGATCTAGTTGTATGTTTCTTTTAAGTACGATGCCACTAGGAAAAGGCATAGGGAGATGCATGCATCCTTTCAGTAATATGGTGAGACTTTGAACTGTGATATGGAAAGGGTTTCTGGTTTGCATTTGGGAGGCCGAACATTGTTAATAGTTGCTGAGTAGTGAGATGCAAGAGGCCAAGGAGGTTAAAGACATGATAGGAAAATATTTAGTTATTATGGTACTTTGTATAAGTGTTTGGCAAGGTATTGTTGAAGAGCGCAGTATATATTTGTGTGAATGAGTAGTGTTTTGATATTTGAAATCCAGAAAATAATAATGTAAATAATTGCTTGGTAATGTATATGAGTAATTATATGAAATTATTTTTAAATATTGAATACATGTACAAAAACAAATGAAACTGTTCTTTGCTTTTCAGAAAGTTATTCTGTTTGAATCACAAATTCAAGATGACCAGAAAAGATGAAAAGAGAAGGGAAAAAAAGAGCTACTTAAAGAAAAAAAAACAAAAGGTGTCAAAAACAATTGAGAGTGCTACCAAGGATAAAGTTTGTTTAGGTAAGACCACTAAACAGTTTCTTAAAAAAGTTGTGGAGAAATTATATGAGAAGAATAGGAATGAAAGGATAAAGAAGAGTTTTTCAACTAATGAGAAGGAGAATGACACTCCAAATGGAAAAAAGAGAACAAAAAATAAGGAAAAAACACAAGTTACAAAAAAAGGAAAACAATTTCAATAGATTCAACAACGTCTTTTTCAAAGTAGACTAATTTATATTTCTTTGAAAGACTGTAAAACGTATAAAAAAAGATTACTAGCTTAGAAACAAAAGCAGCAGATTGAAACGGTAGTAGATACTGCTTTTAACTTGAAACAAAAATTATTTATATTAATTCTAAAAAGGATGAAATCTTTAAATAAAACAATGACATTTCTGAAAGACAAAAGCAAAAGAAAAAGGCTTGTTAATAGAAGTAACTTTTGTAAAACTTTCAGTGGTTAGTGGAAACACACTTCTACTAGTGAGCCTTTCTTTAATGAAGAAAGCTACTTTCAAGACAACAATTTACCATTTGCAGTTAATACTGGAGGTCGCTGTTATGAAGTTCAGAATGGTTGTCCCGTTGCAAAAGAAATAGTTGGTGTGAGTGAAGAAGAATTCATAGCTCAAAAAGTGCAAGAGAAACGCACACACGCTCCTGTATATAAGTGGCACTATTTGCAGTATTCAACAAGAATCTTTGACATAATGCGATTTTTTTTACGACAAAATGCACAGAAAAGTGTTAAACAGAAAATTAGGTTGTTACAAGGGCTAGATCCATGTAATGTAAGAAAATATACTAAGAAGCACGGTGATTCTCTGGCTTGTCTTTTGAGAAAAGTGTGTAAAAGTACTTGTCATCACTTAAGAATGTTAGCAGTACACCACTCAGGAATGTAGAAGTTTGTAAGGAAAGTATCCTATGTATTGATTCCTCCATTATGTTTAAGTGAACTGAACACAGCTCTTTTACACGGTTGTTTATCAGATGTAGAAACAATGTGTGATGAAATTGAATTGAGTTTTTTTGGTTCAGACAGCAGTGTGTGGAAACTGAGAGCTTGACAACTGCAGATGTTGAAGAACATGGGAAAAAGATTAGCATTGATCAGTTTGAATAGGAAATTACAAAGTTTAAGACTATGTTTGTATTTGTTGTCGACGTGCTCAATATAAAAGTCAAACTAGGAATGTTAATTTATATTTAAAAAGTGAAAAGCAGACCAATGATAGGTGGCAGCAATTTGGAGGATACTTGTTGGTATAAAGTCAATTTGAGTTGGATACTGATCAACGTATTTGTAAATATTGCTACAACATATCAGAAAAGATCAAAAGGCCAGCTAGAGGAATACATAATAACTTAGAATTATTACCTATTCCAGAGGAACTGGTAGACTTGAATAGATATGAGTCAGTTCTTATTCAATCCATTTCACGCTATAATTCGCATGGAGCCTAGCACAGGTAAATTGCCACCAACAGACTTACAAAGAGGTCTGAAAGGAAGAGTTATGACCTTACCTTTTGATTTTAAGAAAATATTAAAACTGTTGGTGGTGACTGAGAGGAAAATGAGGCAGTAGTTATTCTAGTAAATGGTGTACCAACAAAGAGTTGGAAAATATGGCAAGAGTTTGTAGATGTTAATAAACTTCAAAATGCTACGTTAAATCTTATACAGAACAATATTTTTTATAAAAATGTAAATGTTGATGAAGAGGTAATAAGTTTAGAAGATGAATCAGAAATTTCAAGTGGTCAAATAGAGAAAGTGGACAAGTCGAGGAGTGAAGAGCTCTATGAACATTATACAATCTATTCTCTACATTCAAAAGAAGTAATTGAAAACAGCATTGCGTTATTTCAAATGAAAAAAGCAAAGGGAACTGTAATGAGTGTATGGAAGAAAAGCTTAGAAGCTCGTTGTTTTCCACAGCTGTTCCCTACTCGAAAAGGTGGACGATTTGATGAGCCACATGTACGGATTCCAGCTTCAGACTATCACTTAACAAGATTATACTCTGAAGATCCTAGATTTCAACAGTGCATTCCATATATATTTCACCTTTTGTTTGAAAGTGATTTGTCTTCTCTTTCGTATGCACTGAACCACATACAGAAGTTCATCAATCACTTGTTTCAGCCAAAGAATTCATGGACAAAGTTGAAAATATAGATGAAAATTTAGAAGCACAGTTAATAATTTGAGGGCATGTCAATGTGTAACCAATGAGTATTGGTTTCGTCGTCCTGGTGAACTTAAGTGTATGTTAAGAAACTTAGGTACAACAACATGGTTTGTAACGGAGTATGCATGGGAAGATTTACTTGAATTTCTACGAGAAGCAAATGCCAGTGTCAAAAATATTGAAATGAAGACACCTGGAGAACTGTGTTCACTGGATCCTGTAAATGTCTGCAGGTATTTTGATCATAGTATTCAAGCTATGATGTCTTTTATCTGCAATAAAAATAATTGTCCTCTTGGAGAAGTTATTGATTTTTTTTGGCAAAAAGAGTATCAAGCGAGAGGTGCTCCACATATACACATGCTATTATGGATAAAGAATGCTCTGAAATTTGGAACGGATACTGATGAAGCAGTATTGTCTTTCATCGAACAGTATGTCACGTGTGAGATTCCAAGAAAAAGGAGGAGAAAAAAGTTTGAGACAACAAGTTTAATGTTTCCAGAGTCACCATTGTGGATAGTATTGTTGGAAAAAATAAAAGTCTAAAGGAACATTTTAGACCAAGTGTCAGTTTGGATCCCCACGACCACTAATTTCTGAAGGGAGAGTAAATTCTTTTATGTCTGCTGTGAGGTACACAATAACCTGGAAATCACCCAAGAATACATACAACTTAAAAAAAACAGAACAGTCAAAGTATATTAATGACTACAATCCAGGTATTTTGAAAATGTGGAATGCAAATATGGAGATTCAATATGTAGTAGATAACTCAATCGCAGTTGCACGCTATGTTACATCATATGTAATGAAATCAGAAAAGACAGAGATTAAAGAAATGTGGAAAGAAATTTCACAAGAGAAGAGAGTTAGCAAAACATTGTACAGCTTTAGCATGAAAATGCTTTCCTACAGAGAATGTTCGGATCGCTTGTGCTCTTCTAGTTTATATTCAAAGTCACATGGAATCATTTGGGTATGTTTAGGTCTTGCCTGCACAAGCACATTCTCATCCATACAGCCTCTCTCAAATTCACACACTCTCTGTACGGGTGAATAAGTGCCTGTGTTTGTAGACCTAGGAATCAGTGAGTGGGTTTGTAGTAACTGGTATTGGGTTCTCTATGGTTTCAAAAATGGTAGTCTGTATTTTAGAGTTGGTGTATCAAAGGTTATATTAGGGTGTGAGGAGGTGCATCAGATTATTACGTAGATTATGTCTTCAGTGATGTCATCAGTGATGTCATTTGAGATGTCATCTGTGATGTCATGAGTGATGTCACTGACCATGTCATGAGTGACATAATATGTGACATTATCAGCAATGCATTGCGGGCGCGTGAGTTATAGTTAGCTGAACTAACTATAACAGGGGAATTTCAATGGTTTTGTATGAGTAAAATGTCCAGCTAACTATAACATGTGTGAAACCTATGGTTTTTTCAGTGAATTGATAAGGTTTTTTATATGCTAATTCCTGACTATAACCTGGCTGAAACCTATGGTTTTTTCAGTGAAATTCAAAGGTTTTGTAAATGATAACTTTTAAATGTATTCATTGTTTTTTTTATACTGATTCACTACATTGTTTGTAAGTATTTATTTTTAGATATTTTATTTTTTATTTTTTTATTTTTTATTTTTTTTATTACATATTTTTAATATAAATTGAAAAAAATGTTTTTAAAAACCAAAATATTGAAATTGTAATATTAATTTTTGTAATATTATATATTTTTTAATTTATATATATTTTATATAGCAGGCAATGATATCCTATGGGAGGAAATTCAAGTTACTGGTAAGTATGGTTAAAATTACTTTTCAGGAACAGTAGTGACCTGAAAGATGCAGCACTGAGGTCTCTCCTGATAACAGGTGAGTATATCGGAATTTGCAGTTCGGCTAATTTTAGAGGAAATTTTTAAAGTTCCAAAACTCCACACTTAGAAGAATTTCCAAGTGAAACCAGTCAACGTTAGCCTATGGAAGGAAATTAAAGTTACTGTAAGTATGGTTAGAATTACTTTTCAGGATCAGTAGTGGGCTGAAAGATACAGCACTGAGGTCTCTCCTGATAACAGGTGAGTAAATCGGAATTCGTAGTTCGGCTGATTTGAGAGGAATTTTTTAAAGTTCCAAAACTCCACACTTAGAAAAATTTCCAAGTGAAACCAGTCAATGTTAGCCTATGGAAGGGTGCGGGTCCTGAGGTAACATGTGTACAAACACGCCCTGTGGCGCTTTTTAGGTTGGGGAATTAATTCCTCTTCAATCCTGAGGTCCCCTGTGAGCCAACTAGCCCACCAGGTACCTCCAATATGTGCCAGGGAGCTGCGTTGCAGAGAGGTGTTCAGAGGGCACACCCCCTTTTTACAACACTCTGCAAGGCAGTTCCGTGTTGCTTACTGGAGGTACCTGTTGGACTAGTTGGCCCCTAGGGGACCTCTCGATTGAAGAGGAATTAATTCTCCAACTTAAAACGCGCTACAGGGCATGTTTGCACACATATCACCTCAAGCTCCGCCCCCTACCTTCACCACTGTGCAAACATGCCCTGTAGTGCGTTCTAAATTGGGGGATTAATTCCCCTTGCATACTGGGGGTCCATGGGGGCCAACTATCCCACCAGGAACCTCCAGTATGCGATAGGGGGCTACATTGCCCCCCTCCTGGGCTACTTCTGGCCCCAGAGACCCCATCCACCGGGGCCTGGCCCTCCTCGTTGGGGGCCGTGGGGCTCCCCAAGCCCCACACGGTCCCTGCCGGGTCCCCGCATCCTGCGGGAGCCGGCGTTGCTTTTCTGCTTGGGGAGCAGCCAACATGCTGCTCCCCATACAGAAAGTGGTACAAAAGCGGGTGGACTGTTCCCATGAAGCACAGGGTCAGACTGATTTGCATATGGCCAGGTCTGAACTGGGGTGGCAGAGTGGGCTAAAGAACGGTGATGGATTAAACCCAGACCTGTTGACTGGGTGCGAGTGTTTGATTGGTACAGATGCACCGTCCATCACCATCCCCTTTTGTACCACTTTGTTCGCCATAAGTTGGCAGGGTATGCTCAGACGTGAGTCCCTTGCTCACTTTGCCACTGGATTCAAGCAAGCCAGACTGAAGACGGCTGAAATGCCAGAAACCGGTCCTAGGAAGCTTGTTTCCGGTCCAGGGAAGGCATGGCTTGGCAGTTCGGGCTGGACTGTTCCCATGAGGCACAGGGTCATACTGATTTGCATATGGTCATGTCTGAACTGGGGTGGCAGAGTGGGCTAAAGAACGGTGATGGATTAAACCCAGATCTGTTGACTGGGTGTGAGTGTTTGATTGGTACAGATGCTCCGTCCATCACCACCCGCTTTTGTACCACTTTGTTCGCCATAAGTTGGCAGGGTATGCTCAGACGTGAGTCCCTTGCTCACTTTGCCACTGGATTCAAGCAAGCCAGACTGAAGACGGCTGAAATGCCAGAAACCGGTCCTCGAAAGCTTGTTTCCAGTCCAGGGAAGGCATGGCTTGGCAGTTCGGGCTGGACTGTTCCCATGAGGCACAGGGTCATACTGATTTGCATATGGTCATGTCTGAACTGGGGTGGCAGAGTGGGCTAAAGAACGGTGATGGATTAAACCCAGATCTGTTGACTGGGTGTGAGTGTTTGATTGGTACAGATGCTCCGTCCATCACCACCCGCTTTTGTACCACTTTGTTCGCCATAAGTTGGCAGGGTATGCTCAGACGTGAGTCCCTTGCTCACTTTGCCACTGGATTAAAGCAAGCCAGACTGAAGACGGCTGAAATGCCAGAAACCGGTCCTCGGAAGCTTGTTTCCGGTCCAGGGAAGGCATGGCCTGGCAGTTCGGGTTGGACTGTTCCCATGAGGCACAGGGTCAGACTGATTTGCAGATGGCCATGTCTGAACTGGGGTGGCAGAGTGGACTAAAGAACGGTGAGGGATTAAACCCAGATTTGTTGACTGGGTGTGAGTGTTTGATTGGTACAGATGCTCCGTCCATCACCACCCCCTTTTGTACCACTTTGTTTGCCATAAGTTGGCAGGGTATGCTCAGACGTGAGTCCCTTGCTCACTTTGCCACTGGATTCAAGCAAGCCAGACTGAAGACGGCTGAAATGCCAGAAACCGGTCCTCGAAAGCTTGTTTCCGGTCCAGGGAAGGCATGGCCTGGCAGTTCGGGTTGGACTGTTCCCATGAGGCACAGGGTCAGACTGATTTGCAGATGGCCATGTCTGAACTGGGGTGGCAGAGTGGACTAAAGAACGGTGAGGGATTAAACCCAGATTTGTTGACTGGGTGTGAGTGTTTGATTGGTACAGATGCTCCGTCCATCACCACCCCCTTTTGTACCACTTTGTTTGCCATAAGTTGGCAGGGTATGCTCAGACGTGAGTCCCTTGCTCACTTTGCCACTGGATTCAAGCAAGCCAGACTGAAGACGGCTGAAATGCCAGAAACCAGTCCTCGGATGCTTGTTTCCGGTCCAGGGAAGGCATGGCTTGGCAGTTCGGGCTGGACTTTTCCCATGAGGCACAGGCTCAGACTGATTTGCATATGGCCATGTCTGAACTGGGGTGGCAGAGTGGGCTAAAGAACGGTGATGGATTAAACCCAGATCTGTTGAGTGGGTGTGAGTGTTTGATTGGTACAGATGCTCCGTCCATCACCACCCTCTTTTGTACCACCCCATACTGAAAAGCAATCCGCTTCAGTTTTTGAAAGAAAGAGCCGGTTTCCTGCTCTCTCTTCCAAAAACAAAAGCCGTTTGCTATGGTAGGGCGGGAGCAGCGAGGCTGCTGCCCTACCATAGCAAACAGCAGTGTCCCGGGGGTAGGCACCTCGGGACACTGCGGAGCTGGCCCTGTGGGGTGGCAGTCCCCCGGGCCATCAAGGGCTCCAGGATGGTGGCCGTGAGGCCCCCCTCCCACCAGTGAAAAGCCCCTGGGTGGTTGGTCCCTGGGGATGGGGGGGTCTATTTTAAATAATAGTGCCCTGGGGAGGTGGCGGTATCCGGGGTTTGTGGGGGAGCTTGAGCCCCCCACACAGGTTTTGTTTTTTAAATTATTCAAAAATGAAGCCCTGGGGTGGCAGTCCTCGGGGCTGCGGGGGGGCTGTGAGCCTCCCCGCATACTTCAACTCGCGGGGGGGGCGAGTGCTATTATACTTACTTTGCCCCGGGGGTGGCGGTCCCCGGGGCAGTATGGGGGATTGGGACCCACCCCACTTTTTTTTGTAAAGCCCCCAGGATTTGGTCCCCCCGGGGTCTAATTAGAAAAAAAATCAGACTGGGTTTTTTTTTTTTCTCACGGGGTACGCGTACCCGCAATTTTTTATTTTTATTTTTTTTATTTTTTGGGGGGGCCTTAGGGGTCCTTGTGGGACCCCTTGAGCAGGCCTAGGGGGTCAGGGTGTTTCTACCCTGCCCCCTTTGCATGTTTTGCATGTTTTTTCTCGGCCCCCGCTTGACAAATCACCCCCACTTTCAGGGAAGGAGCGGACCGGAACAGGCCATTTTCTTGGCAAATTTCACGAAGATTCGTCCAACGGCGCCAAAGTTATTCCAAATAGAATGTTGCAGATTTCCTTTTTTTTTTAATTGAACCATTTATGTTTTTATACAAGCAAGTAAAAGAGACAGAGCTATACATTGTATTATAATAAACAGCAGAAGAATTGAATCATTCGAGCGTTATCAGATAAAACAACATATAAAATTCATGATTTGATATAATCCTGATCCATAGAAATATTCCTAAATATTTTCAATCTTTATACCAGTCCATCAACGATGTCCATATCTTCAGCCCCATACTCTTTTTCTTCCTCCCCTTAGTCCTATATATCGCCAGCTCAAGGTTAAATTTAGCTAGTAGTCCCGCTCGCCAGGTCTCAAAAGCGGGGGGGGGGGCAGTACTGATCCATTCTCGCGTAATGCAGGACCGAGTAACCGCCATACAGATGAATAAGAATTGCTTTCTTTCTAAAGGCATTGCTTCGGATGTTACTCCGAGCAAAACTAATTCCCCCGTAATGGAGACTGCCGAGTGCAGGACTATAGTCAAGAATTTTTCAATAGAAGAAAACAATCCCTCCAGTTTTGGCCATGAAAAAAACATATGTGTTGCATCTGCAGCAATCTCCCCACATCTACTACATGATGTGCCCACCGAAGTCTGCCATTTAGATATCTTACAGGGAGTATAATAAAGATCAAATATTGCCATGTAATGTTGTGATCTAGAGCGCCCTGTAATTAAAATTTCATTGGCTAATTTGATTGATTCTTCTAAATTAACTGATTCCAATTCTAATTTTACGGCCCATTTTCCTTGAACTTACTCCAAATCATCAGGATAGGTTTCTAGCAGCAATTTATAATACAAGCCGATTGGCGTTTTCTTATGTAAGTAGTCCATAATAGGTATTCTATCTAGAGGAGACTTTAATTTAATAATATAGCTGTTAATTTGCATGTACTTAAAGTAATCAGAGCCAGGTAAATTAAATTTGGCCTGTAGGGCCATAAAAGATAAAAGAGACCCTTTAGATATTATATCACCGAGCCAGCAAATACCCTTCAAACGCGATCTAGACATCACATTATCTTGCCATATCGATGACGAAATATGTGAAGCGTCAAAAGGTGTGTACAGTGTTATATTCAGGATTCCTATTTGGCGTTTGATTAGTCTCCATACCGTGTAAGCTGTTCTTAGAACCTTGAATCTCGTCTTTTTAAAATAACTAGGCTCAATTATTTTTGTTAAACCTGCTCTGTACTCTTTCCCAAAGCAAATTCATAAATAGAAGGAGAATGACACAGAGCTAGTCTAGCTATTATACTTACTTTGCCCCGGGTTTGGCGGTCCCCGGGGCAGTATGGGGGGATTGGGCCCCTCCCACTTTTTTTTGTAAAGCCCCCGGAATTTGGTCCCCCGGGGGCTAATTAGAAAAAAAATCAGACCGTTTTTTTTTCACGGGGTACGCGTACCTACGCGTATCCCACAATTTTTTTTTTCTTTTAAAACATTTTTTTTATTTGGGCCTTGGGGGTCCTTGTGGGACCCCCTGAGCAGGCCTAGGGGGTCAGGGTGTTTCTACCCTGCCCCCTTTGCGTGTTTTGCACATTTTTTCTAGGCCCCCACTTGACAAATCACCCCCACTTTCAGGGAAGGAGCGGGCCGGAGCAGGCCATTTTCTTGGCGAATTTCACGAAGATTCGTCGACCGGCGCCAAAATTATTCCAAATAGAATGTTGCGGATTTCCTATAGAAACTAGGTCCTAACTATAATACCTACAGGCGACCTCCAGTAGGTAATATATATATATATCTATATATATATATATTACCTACTGGCGGTCGCCAGTAGGTAGTTATAGTTAGGACCTAGTTTCCATAGGAAATCCGCAACATTCTATTGGGAATAACTTTAACGCCGGTTGAGGAATTTGCTTGTAATTTTCCAAAATTTAGGCCAGATCCGCTCCGCTCCTTCCCTGGAAGTTTCGGGGGGATTCGTTATGCGGGGGCCGAGAAAAAAGGGGGGTTCCAAAACGTGTTTTCCCCATGTTAATTTCCGTAGGACGTTCAGACACGAATACAGCCCGAACGGCTGAATGGAATTACACCAAACTTAGCAAAATTGTAGGGACTGGTACGCAGAAGTGCCTTTTCTATATTTGGTGAAAATTGCTCCAGTGGTTTTTTACGAAAATGAACTTCAAAAACACATATATATCTATATGCGCGCTTTGAGCGCTTATAGGTACGAGTACCGGTAAGCGCACCCGGCGCGCCACAGAAGTGCGCGAGCGGAAAGCTGATTGGCTCTCGGGTGTCTGTCAACATTCCAAACAGTCCGGAGAGTCCGCCATCTTGTGTCTCGGTAGAATCGAGACACAAGCGGGGAAAAAAAAAGGGGGAAATGAATAAAAGGGGGCAGGGTAGACACCCCCTGACCCCCTAGGTTTTCTGAGGGGGGCCTAGAAGGACCCTAAAGGGCAAAAAAACTTAAAAAAAAGAATTTTAAATTTTCACGGGGTAAGCGCTGGGTGCCTTCCCATGTACGCTTCCGGGTACGCGTACCCTGAGTGCACCACGAGGAAAAACACTGAAAAAAATTAGAGTAAAAAAATATTTTAGAGTGCTTAGAGGTTGGGTAGCTCTGAAAAGAGCTGTTTTGTTATGTGGGTGATTTAAGTACCTGCAAGTAGGTACCAATGCAGAGTCTAAAATTCAAGAGGAAGACTCTATTCCCCTCATCTGTAAAATGTACACCATCTCTCCTATAGATGCCTTGCATGTTGTAACGCAAGTTGTTGTGGTATATAGAACCCATACCATAGTCTCTGAGGAAAGCAGAAACAGATTTATTCACATGTTTCCTTGCTTTCTCAATCTGTGGACAAAATTGGTTGGACCAGTTCCATTTTTGCCTTTGGCATTTATTAGAATATACCAAGGCAGTTTTTGGAAAAAGTGACATCAAGTGCCCAAAGGTGTCCTTTAAAAGCATTTCCAGACCTACCTCAGTCAAAGTGCCCAGGTCATTGCCACCACAGTGCACAATTATGAGGTCAGGGTGTGGTAGATGCATAAAGGATTTTACCAATGGTATCAATTGGTGACATCTCAATCCTCTCTGGCCAATTCACATAATATCCACATTTGGTACATCAATGTTGTGAATACCTCTGTTTGCTGCATATCTTTCACTCCAGTGAACAAAGCTATGACCCACTATCCAGACTTTAGGCATCTTGAAAGTAGATGTGGTTGTATTCAGATGAGTTGCGGAAATGAAATGGCAGTTTGAAAGTAGGAGTTATGAAAAAAATTGGTTGAGATTCAGTGCACTTGAAAAGGAAGAAATGATTGGTGGTTTCTTAAAATTCTCCACTGAAAATTAGGGTGCATGCTTCTGTTTTTTGAAAGAAATAATTCTAATGGTTGCGAAAAAGTCATTGAAAGAAACATTGCACATGATTAGCTAGTATATTGAGAGCTCAAACACCCTTGCTGAGTTCATTTGCAACACAGTACGATGAACTTTTCACCTGTGTGCTGAGTTAGGTGGGAGTTACCATGGTAACAGGCTGAATGAGCACTGGGGGGATGGGTGAATATTATGTGAGTTTGAAATTGTTGAAATGTAGAACCAATTAAAATGTTAGTTTGGTTTTGAAATAGTGTGGGAAGAATTTTGATTGGTTAAGTCAAGGGATATGTGTGAAGAATTACAGGGAATCAGGGCCATGTGTGGTTGCAGTGTCTGAGGTGCATTTCAGAGATTCTGCTTAAGAAAATCTGGTGTGTGTGACTGACACTATTCTAAATCTTCAAAAGCATTTTTAAAGGTGAGTAATGATTCATTTAATATAGATAGAGTGCTGTATGCACTATGGGGAAGATTAAGAAGCATATTGGGCTTCTTTATTCTTGCATTGTGGGTCATGTTTTTTTGTAATGCTGGTAAAAAATGTAATGGTGCATATTGGAAATGTATTTTGGAAATGAGTCAAGTTTGTGCACTGTAATGTAGTGGTTATTTAAATGGGCTGTGCTCTGTGTCTAAAACGATTTACTATGGTAAATGTTTTATGGTAAAATGTATGGCTTTAACATTTTTGACAAGGATCACACTGAGTGTCTGTGTGAAATAAGGAATTATATTTTCACATTTTTCAATAATGTCACCTGTGTCTGCTCACAGTTTGCACCTCTTAGCCTAAAGGGTACTCTGTGCCTGTGTCTCATCTCACTCTGTGCCTATGTCTCATCTCACTCTCTGCCTGTGTCTCATCTCACTCTGTGCCTGTGTGTCATCTCAATCTGTGCCTGTGTCTTATCTCACTCATTTTTTACAAGGATCACACTGAGTGTCTGTGTGAATTAAGGAATTATATTTTCACTTTTTTCAATAATGTCACCTGTGTCTGCCCACAGTTTGCATCTCTTAGCCTAAAGGGTACTCTGTGCCTGTGTCTCATCTCACTCTGTGCCTGTGTCTCATCTCACTCTGTGCCTGTGTCTCATCTCACTCATTTTTGACAAGGATCACACTGAGTGTCTCTGTGAAATAAGGAATTATATTTTCACATTTTTCAATAATGTCACCTGTGTCTGCTCACAGTTTGCATCTCTTAGCTTAAAGAGTACTCTGTGCCTGTGTCTCATCTCACTCTGTGCCTGTGTCTCATCTCACTCTGTGCCTGTGTCTCATCTCACTCTGTGCCTGTGCCTCATCTCACTCTTTGTGTATGTCATTTCTCTCTTTGCGTGTCTCATCTCACTCTGTGCCCGTGTCTCATCTCACTCTGTGCCTGTGTCTCATCTCACTCTGTGCCTTTGTCTCATCGCACTCTGTGCCTTTGTCTCATCTCACTCATTTTTGACAAGGATCACACTGAGTGTCTGTGTGAAAAAAGGAATTATATTTTCAAATTTTTCAATAATGTCACATGTGTCTGCTCACAGTTTGCATCTCTTAGCTTAAAGAGTACTCTGTGCCTTTGTCTCATCTCACTCTGTGCCTGTGTCTCACCTCACTCTGTGCCTGTGTCTCATCTCACTCTGTGCCTGTGTCTCATCTCACTCTTTGTGTATGTCATTTCTCTCTTTGCGTGTCTCATCTCACTCTGTGCCCGTGTCTCATCTCACTCTGTGCCTGTGTCTCATCTCACTCTGTGCCTTTGTCTCATCTCACTCTGTGCCTGTGTCGCATCTCACTCATTTTTGACAAGGATCACACTGAGTGTCTGTGTGAAATAAGGAAATATATTTTCAAATTTTTCAATAATGTCACCTGTGTCTGCTCACAGTTTGCATCTCTTAGCTTAAAGAGTACTCTGTGCCTGTGTCTCATCTCACTCTGTGCCTGTGTCTCATCTCACTCTGTGCCTGTGTCTCATCTCACTCATTTTTGACAAGGATCACACTGAGTGTCTGTGTGAAATAAGGAATTATATTTTCACATTTTTCAATAATGTCACCTGTGTCAGCTCACAGTTTGCATCTCTTAGCTTAAAGGGTACTCTGTGCCTGTGGCTCATGTCACTCTGTGCCTGTGTCTCATTTCACTCTGTGCTTGTGTCTCATCTCACTCTGTGCCTGTGTCTTATCTCACTCTGTGTCTGCCCCATCTCTCTCTTTGTGTGTGTCATTTCTCTCTTTGCGTGTCTCATCTCCCTCTGTGCCTGTGTCTCATCTCACTCTGGGCCTTTATCTCATCTCACTCTGTGCCTGTGTCTCATCTCACTCTGTGCCTGTGTCTCATCTCACTCATTTCTGACAAGGATCACACTGAGTGTCTGTGTGAAGTAAGGAATTATATTTTCACATTTTTCAATAATGTCACCTGTGTCTGCTCACAGTTTGCATCTCTTAGCTTAAAGAGTACTCTGTGCCTGTGTCTCATCTCACTCTGTGCCTATGTCTCATCTCAATCTGTGCCTGTGTCTCATCTCACTCTGTGCCTGTGTGTCATCTCACTCTGTGCCTGTGTCTCATCTCTCTCTTTGTGTGTGTCATTTCTCTCTTTGCGTGTCTCATCTCACTCTGTGCCTGTGTCTCATCTCACTCTGTGCCTGTGTCTCATCTCACTCTGTGACTGTGTGTCATCTCACTCTGTGCCTGTGTCTCATCTCACTCTGTGCCTGTGTCTCATCTCACTCTGTGACTGTGTGTCATCTCACTCTATGCCTCAGTCTCATCTCACTCTGTGCCTGTATCTCATCTTACTCTGTGCCTGTGTCTCATCTCACTCATTTTTGACAAGGATCACACTGAGTGTCTGTATGAAATAAGGAATTATATTTTCACATTTTTCAATAATGTCACCTGTGTCTGCTCACAGTTTGCATCTCTTAGCTTAAAGAGTACTCTGTGCCTGTGTCTCATCTCACTCTGTGCCTATGTCTCATCTCACTTTGTGCCTGTGTCTCATCTCACTCTGTGCCTGTGTCTCATCTCACTCTGTGCCTGTGTCTCATCTCACTCTGTGCCTGTGTCTCATCTCACTCTTTGTGTATGTCATTTCTCTCTTTTCGTGTCTCATCTCACTCTGTGCCCGTGTCTTGTAGTGTAGTTCCTATTATCCCAATAGGCTGTGCGCATTGGAATAATATCTTCAATAGTATAGACCTAGGGCAGAGGTTAACTAGGTCTTCTACCGACGATATTAGACTTAAAGTTTTGTGTTTGCCAGCTAGCTCAGAGTTCACTAGAAACTTTCTCGAATAGGCAAGGAGGGTCTGAACCTCCCTGGGTAGACAAGAAGGGATTTAGTTTCTGACAACCATAGAACATGACAACTTTGCTCTCCCCTAATCAAGAGTGTATCTCTAGAGTCGTGTGAAAACAAAAGACAACTTATTTTACTCAGTCAGTTCAGTGCATTCTTAGTTTCACCAGATTGTAGAGAAAAGGAAGAGACGGGCGTGTTCAATAAACGATGTTATTTATTGATCAGTCTCTTTTCTCGTACAAGAGAAATGGATAGCTATTATTACAATACTTATAGTTAAGTAAAGTGCATACAGTAAAGACAGAATTATAAAATAATACTGTAAAAGCATTGATATGGTTTCTGAGCCATATGATACTTTAAAATGGATAAAATAGATACATACATATATACATTTGACTAATCGTGCTCAACTGGTGCTTCTAACCACGCCTACCCCAGTGTACCTGACCTAAGCCTAATACGTGGGCGGGAGTAGATAAGTTGCAGTTTAAGTTAAGTTTGTTTTGCCAAGGGACTGACTCAAGAATTCTCAGCAAGGGGTTATTCAGTTCTGTACCTGGGGTCTAGAAGGTTGGAGGGCTGGTATCTCTTATCCCAGGTCTTGATATTCCAGCTGCCTGCGAGGGCTGCTTGGAAGCGCCGGAGCTGGATTTCTCGGCAGGAGAAAGGCAGCGTCTCTCTCTCAGCGCGTCAGGAAGGAGGGGCAGCGTCTGTGGGCTTCGCTCTCAGCTGGGCTCCTCGGCAAGTCTCGCTGCTCCAATCTCGTCACCACCGCGTGTGTTTGCTTAAGGCAATGTCGGTAATATTTATACCTGAAAGGTGCCGAGATTGACGTAAGGATGGACATAAATACGTCAATAAGGATGTCATACGAACGGGTTCGTTCGCACATTCTTTACTGAAGTTCTCGATGAAATCAAAACAATGGCTGCGGGGATTTTCCCAGGTCGCTGTAGGTTTGATTTGTTTTGAGAACTCCGTATGCCTATCAGGGGGCTGGAGGAATATCGCTTGCCTAATTAGATAGCATGCGTTATGACTTAATCAGATAACGCGCTTCTGTGCCATGGTGTGGCTTGATCAGATAACGGGTTTCTGTGCCGTTAGATGGCTGCTAGTTAATTTATTAACCAAACCAGGGTCAGGAATAGGGGGATCGATATAGTACCCATAGGAATACATCACACCCACTCCACGTAATCTATGTCCATATTTACAAATCTAGGCATAGTAAAAAACTAGTAGTGCATGTGTATACCGTACCACCCCAAAATACATTCATATGCATTCTGAAAACTGGAAACATGAAATATACGAAAGATAAATATATATACTATATGCACTCAAGCAGTATAATAATGCTAAATCTATAACGCATATTTTAAACTCAGCATGAATAAATGCGGAAACTACACATGAAATGGCTCTTAATACAGAAGAAAAGTGCGAGACCATTTCATCACAACATAAAATTTGTATGAACATGCTAGGGGGTAGCTAATCTCTCTAGAGTACCTAAAATAGAAATTCAGTTCTCTAAGAATAGTTTCTACTTTAAGCAGAAGATAAGTGTCCCAAAAAATTG
Organism: Lissotriton helveticus; assembly: GCF_964261635.1. Classification (NCBI taxonomy): domain Eukaryota; kingdom Metazoa; phylum Chordata; class Amphibia; order Caudata; family Salamandridae; genus Lissotriton; species Lissotriton helveticus. The sequence continues at coordinate 775,440,243 of NC_136063.1, read as the reverse complement.
CAAATATTTTTGGATTGGGGAAAAAGGTTCCCGCTGTCTGGGGAAAAAAAAAAAAACTGATGAGAATATATTCCCATATCGCGTTTTAAAAGTTGAAGGCCAAATTCAGGATGTAGGGAACTCCGTGTGCTAGTTTGCTCAAAGTCATTCCTTCTGCTCTGGTGAAAACATCATATCATTCAGACTGTTGAAAAAACTGTCAACAGCTTCTTGCGAAAGTTCCACTAACTCGGAAAAAGTTGTTACCATGCATTCATGAGCATGATTGCCTTCATTGATGTTTTGATCAGCATAGCTGACTGAAGGTCGTACCTGATCGATGCTGCTTTCATCTCGTACTTCACTACCCCTCAATCGCAGTGGTGAAGTCTCCACGAATGCCGTCATCAGGATAGGTAGCCGCTGGGGACAGCACAATGTGTGAGCCGTTACTGGACCCAACAAAGTTTCTGCGTCCATTGGCACATCCGATTGTAGTGTCAGACAGGTGTCCAACACGCATTCTTCGTCACATAGCAAGCACCTTAATACAGGCATAACACAGCATTGCCACATCGGTCTAAATGAAAGAAACCAAGTCATGTTCAGGTCCCGAAGCCGTGCTAGTCCAAGGACTTTAGTTATGTGGTCCCGGTAGCCAATGGCTAGGATCGTTTCTTCCCTTGTCGCAGGTGTTTTGTCTGTGACATGGTTTGCCATAGCGAAGCAACAGGATCAAAAATAGGATGCCTGCCACTAGTCCCAAAAGGAGAGGAAGTCCGCCAAAAATGGAATGGACAAAGTCTGTAAAAATACGCAGGATGGCTTTGAATGGTGTTAAAGCTCCTGAAAACACTGTCTTAAATACACTTGAGACACCACTGGTATCAGAAATATTTAAGATTTCGTTCAGTATTTCTGCAAAATGTATGGGGGAATTAGTTGATAACAATGAATGAATCTCTGCCGTTGTCCTTGCAACTTGGAGATCATACGTTTCTTTAGATGACGTTAGCCTGGTCGGCGTCTGTAGGAGCACTGTCTTCATTCTGCGTAAAGTATCAATTCGAATAGAAGCAATTTTCAAGTTGGGCCATAACCTTGCCTCCCTGTCTGGAGAATCGTTCGGGAACAATACTCGTTCATAGCACATGACCTTCCTAGTCACGGTTATGAGATAAGGTTTTCCGGGCAGCAAACTACAACATCTGCGATCTACTATTAGAATGTAACTCCCGTTCGAGAGCCTCCTAAAGAATGGTTCTATTTGTGTTGCAGGTGTGCCTAGCTGGTAACATGAAAGGTTATTTGAAGTCCCTTCACAGGCTCCATGCAAGCTAATACCCTGACACAGAAGTGTACCGCTTAGTGACCTTGCACAAATATTGCCACTAAGAAACACCTTCTGGCCTTTATTACTGACACATTCGTGTGTATAGGGCAAGTTCCATGTTGACTTAATGAACCCTTTACCCAACCTTTCATACTGGCCTGCCTGTATATATTTTTGGCAGTATTGAAACTGGAAAGTAGTTATCGGAATATTTATTATCCCATGTATTATCCATTCAATGACAGGTCGTTCTGACATTGTCAATGGTAATCTCTCAAGTTTTTCAATGCTCAGAATTGTATAGTCAGCACCCTTCTGTGCCAAACTGATTTGTTTATCAGTAAGGTTAAAGATATTAAATAATGACGTTGTGTTGATTAAACGCCAAGGCACATAGCCTGAACGCAGATTTTGGAACGTCCAGCCTAGCTGTACAATAGAACGCAATTGGGACTGACCATGTTGTAACAACAGTAAGTCTTGCGATATTATATCGATTGCTGAAGACACAATGCTGTCCAGAGAATATATTCTGGAGGACAGAGTCATTAACCCATTGTCCACCACAGAAAGTGATTTTTCCAAATTAATACGGTCAATTTCCCGTATTTTCTCTGCTGTCTCAATTTGAGTTTCTTTCCAGGCTTCGTTATAAGCTGCATATATAGAGGCCGCTATGAAACGTTTTTGACGCTGTTTGCGTGGTCCCATAATGAAATCACGCAAGTCAGCACCTTCTGTAAGTAAAGTTAGGTGTTGCTTAATTTCTGCCAGTGTGGACGTTTGTAGCCATTGAAGGCAGAGCTTGCCCACGCTGTAGGTGGTTACTATCCCTGGATGTTGTCTTTGGGAATATCTAGGGTCTGGCCTGGTCAATGTGAGCCCCTGTATTTTGTTCAGGAATCTGTCTTGACAGTTATTTGTATCTGTGGGCCAGATCAACCATTTTTTCCATTCAGGATGTGTTCTGTTTTGGTTTAATATATGGTTCACGTCTATCTCAACATCTATAGAGCTATTACTGTTCACTGTTGGCTTTGGAATAGACGGTTTGTTTAAATCTTTGATTTTGGCTAAGCCAAGACAGGTAGTTTGTTGAATAGTGTCGTTCAAAAATATAATTTGTTCTGGGATCATGCAGGCTCTAAACAATGATTCTATACCTTGTACTTGCCAATCTCTTGTACCCCAAACAGTTTTTGCTTCAATATTATTGTTCCAGAAATCAAAACCAAATGTATTCATTTGCTCAAAATATGAATCTGAATATATCAATTTTGTGTTTGTAAGCATGGTCTTCATACCTGTCTTATTTGACAATTTGAAATAAAATGTTTCTGCTTTACTTGTGTTAAACCCTGAAAAGTATGAATATTTATCATAAAATGTTTTCGAGCTACCTTTTGGAGGAGTAGCACAATGTTCCCATTGGTTATAATTTAAAACATTTCTAGGTTGTGCAGATTTATGTAGATAATGGTTACCATAGTGGTTGTAGCAGAACATCTGATCATAATTAGACGAACCCTGTAAATAATCATGTTCTGTAAATTTAGCAGACATCACTAGGTCAGACATCATATCATTAATACTTTCAAAGTCCCAATCATCAGCAAATGTGCTTGGTTTGACAAAGTCACTCAATGAGATCTTGAATTGGTGTGGATACTTCAGGATTTCAACCGGACCATAGATTTCATAATCAGTTTTGTCCCATGCTACACCGCCTGGTATAGGATTGGCTGTGAAGTTCACGGAAGAAAGTTCTCTTTTCTCGACGTGTGAAAATGTGTGTGGTTTAAGGACCAAGTTGATTTTCTGGCTTGCTGTGTCCATTGTTGCATATTTTCCCTCAATGAAATGTCCCAAGCATAGTACCATGATGAGCCACAGGATGAGGATAAATGCACCTAAGGCCACCCAAAATTCAATCCATGGAGAAATCAGATAGGTTTCTTTCAGTTGTTGAAAAAGTTCCTTAGCTTTATCTTTAAAACTTTTTGTTGATGGCTGTTTCTTAGATTCACTCAGTTCTTCAGATGAATCATCGAAGTTGATGAAGTAGCCGGATGCTGTTCTGTCAATTGTTCCAATTGCTTCTGGATTATTTTTTGTTCTAGAAGTTTCCTTTGTTTCATCAGCATAGTCATATGTTACTTCATTGTTGGTTGGTGTGTCTCTACTAAATGTTTTTATTTGGGTTTTTAGAGGTTTAAGTTCCATTGCTTTATTGCATAGTCCTTGTTGATGTTCTGTAGGCATTTCGAATGTGATTAGCCTCTTAGTTTGAACCTCTGGATTTGTAGCAAACATTGGTGTTCTACTACTTCTTGGGAGTCCACTTGGCCTACTGTTTGTTATCGGCCACATGATTGTGGTTTTACCAGGTCGATGGATACAACTCTGTTCTCCTTTTTACCAGCAAGGGGCGGTAGTACTACTGATCTTGTCCCGTTGATAGACAAGACAGGAACTGCTTTTCTGTAAGAAGGCCCAAATTCCTTCTTTACCGCGATCTTCTCTCTGACTAGATCCCCGACTTTTGGAATCCAGACAGGCCTTGCTGGGACAGGTGGTTTCTCTTCAGTGGTTGTTGGCTGCTGTTTCAACTTTATGTTGCTCAGGTTTTTCCTTGTTTCATTTAAGTCCTGTAAAATAGCCAAACGATCTTTGATATCAAAGCATTTATCTTTAACCACTGAAGTCTGACTATCAAGATCTTGGATCATCATTCTAGTCCCGAACAATAGTTCGTACGGACTGAATCCTTTCAGAGAATTTCTTGGCAGGTTATTTAGACTACGTTGGACACTTATTAAATGTTTGACCCACCCAGCTCCCGAACCTAATACCTTTTCCATTATAGATAGCTTTATGCCTTGGTTTTTTCTTTACACCATCCCGTATCCCTCAGGAAGGAAGTGAGAAGAGTCCCGCTATGCAATGCTCATTTGGCCATGCTTCCCCATAAGCTTGAGGGCTAAAGGGAAAATATTAGTCGAAACGTAGCATGCTCCTAGCGTATATGCCATTATAGACTCGCAAATCTTTTTATAACAGTCCAGACGTCAGCCGAGCGCTGGGGTCTACATTCATAAGTGAAAATTAGTCTTTTTATGTTAATATGACGCTTTTTCATGATGGGTACTTTCTTAATGTTGTTGTTTATGTGGAGTGAAATGCCATGGCAATAGTCCTCCTCGCTCGCCACTGCGATCTCTGTTACAGCCTGGGCAGTTTTTTGCAAAAATGTGATGATGCAGACTCATGCCTGGCCACCAGTACACTGATTGTAATTCTTCTAGGGAGTCTTTTAGCTTGAGGTGTCTAAGACCCTCACCCATATGTGCGTCTGCGATTAACAAGCTTCTCCTGTCCATGTTTGGAATTACTCTGTCCCCCACTCCAGGGATTCGAGCAAAAGGAACGGAGTTCTCATCGATTATGTATGTATAGTTGAGTGGGTAATTGATCGGTAGCGCTGAGCAGTCGCCTTTTGATGACGTTCTTACCGCCAGCACTGTTTCACCGTCAATGTATTTTACTGTACGCTTTTTTGTAGCTACGGCAGCCGATTTAGTTGCAACCGCTGTGGCTGTCTCAGCCAATGAATTCCCTGCAACGTGAACGCCATCACGCCGATGACTCACTGAATGTATTACGTGAGTTTTTGGTACTTCTTTCTTTAAAAGAACTACTTGTTCCCAAAGCGCTTTCTGCTTTATTGTGGCACCTGTGTCATCTTTGTAACCATTTTGAATCCATTTCTGCAAATCGTTATTGTATGATTTGACGCAGTAATGCGAATCGCACACTATAAGTGTCGGGAATTCGCGATCGGCATTATCTAGCGCCATTTTTAACGCTATAATTTCAGTTTGTTGTTCTGAATTATTCTCCACTGAGTGTGTTTTTGTCAATAGAGGTCTTAGTTTACCTCCGCGCCACACTTCTTTTGTAACTTCACATGTGGCGTTGTATGCTTGCTCTCCCCAAACTGAGGGTTGAGCATGTCCGTCTGTATATATTACACAGGCGTATTGTCGTAAGGGCAGAATGTCGATTGGCAGAGGATATTCTCTTTCATATTCTAGATATTTTATTTCCTTCAATTCCGGATCAAAATAGTATTTTACTTTGTCTGTAGCAATAGAATTTACCCATTGTATCCACTCTGGATTCAATGCCGTTGTCGGTAAATTACATGGGGTTGTTAATGCCTCAAAAGCTGATTCTGCTGTTCTTACTGTAATACGTCTACCGTTAGCTTGGTCTTTTTCTCTTGCTACAGCCGTTTGAACCGCATGAACAATGTTTTCTTTAATGCAGAACATTTTTTCAGCTTCTGTGTACAAGTGTGATTTGTATGCAATTGGTTCCTTTTCTCCCTCATTAGAGGTCAGGTATGTGAATCCGCATCTTCCTGGGATGACTCGAATCACAAGGTTGCGTGTGTTATCACGTGTTTGTAATTTTGTTTTAACTAACATGTCTGTTTGTAAAGATCTCAAAATTTCTGTGTGTTTTTTAGTCCAGTTGATTCTTTTAAAATCTGGTTTTATTAGATCATAGAGAGGTTTACCTCTCTCTGCATAATTTATAATGTAAGTTCTTCCGAAATTTAGGAAACCTAGAATTGATTGCAAGTTTTTTATTGTTTTAGGTGCTTGGATTACAGCACATTTCTCTAGGAAATTGTCAGCCAGGCTTTTGCCTTCACTTGATAGTTCATATCCTAAAAACAGGACTGTTAGATGGGCAATTTTTGACTTTTTAAAATTGAATTTGTAACCCTCTGCTGCGAACCCAAGTATTATGGTGTTCACTCGCTTCAAGTGAGTATCCAAGTCATCATCTGCTAGATAGATGTCGTCGACATAAGATAATGCCTCGTCATCATATGTTTGCAGTAATTCTGTTACTCTCGCTGAGAATAATCCTGGGCTGTTCTTGAACCCCTGGGGCAAACGACAGAATTGTTTTTGCGCGCCATTTATTGAGAACGCCGTCAAATATCTGCTCTCTGGTGCTATATTTTGACAAAAGAATCCATTAGAGATGTCTAATGTTGTTTTGTATTTTTTGCGCACTATGTTATTCATTAGTGCAGCACTATGCGAGTTTTGTACCGCAAAGGTTTTGCAACATGAGTTAAGATGTCTGTAGTCCAAAACAAGACGATATGAATTGTCTGGTTTGGAGACAGGAAACAAAGGATTATTCATTTGTGAGGTGCAAGTTTCAATCACCCCCTGGTATTCAAGTTGATCTAGGATCTCTTTTACCTGTTTTTTAGCTTCTTGCTTAATTGGGTACTTCCTCTGTGCAGTAGGTTGTGTTTTTAACTGGATTTTGTGAGGAGGAGAGTCCTCATCCCATCCCACTTGATTTTTATATAAGGCAGGGGCTTGAGCTACTGCCCACTTTCTTGCAAGTGTATATTTTTTATGAATTGGAATATGATTTGAGAAGGCAGGCATAATTATTTCTTTGCCATGTGGGCACTCCCTGACAAACTCTGGTGGCCAGTCTCTTTCAGCTAGAAGGATGTCATAGCCCTTGGAGAGATTATCCCAAAATAGACCCCTTATTTTTCTAGTCTTATCCCCCTCTATACGCAATGTTATGTCATATATTTTATGAGGTTTGCTAACTCTGGTATCTGCAGTTTCCACTTGAATGTATTCATTCGTATCCACTGTCTCCAGATGATTCATAAGGACTTTGCGAGCTATGCTCACTTCTGCTGCGCTGTCTAGCATTGTCTGAGCCCATTCTCCGTTTTTCAGCTGTGTCCTCAGTATTCTCGGCATGATTTATTACTTTAATACTGGCTACCTTCTTCTTTGGAAATTGTAATTTTTTATTTTGATGAGCAGGTTCCTTGTCTTTGGACTTGACGTGCTCTTCCCTGTGTTCTGATCGTCCTCTTCTTTCCGATTTCTGCGAGGAAGTCTGAAAAGATTGAGGGGGACGTGTATCAATATCTTGATATCTATCAGGTTTTTTTATATTATCCCTATTTCTAAGGTTGTATTTTTTCACAGAGTGCTCCCTTTGGGGAGACTTGCGTCCTTGGTCCGGAGATCTTTCTCTCCGCCGAGGAGACCTTCCTCTGGACTGGAATCTTTTTTCTTTAGGATTGGATTGTTTATTTCCATCCCAGCTCTTTTTTTGAGTGTTCAGATTATTTTTGATAAAAACCTTTTTCAGGACTTTCAATTAGTTGGGGTTTCACTGGTATTCCACCCAAACTATCTCTTCCTAGTTCTTCATAGGATTTTTCTATAATTCTGGCAATTTCAGATGGTTGGTCTGCTATATTTGTCTCTTTTAACCTCTGGCGGATCGCCACATTTGCTGCTTCTCCCTTTATGTTGGCTAATAATATTGCCGAGACCTGCTTGAAGTCTTTCAGTAATTTCATACCGAGAGTTAAAGCGGGTTCTGGACCGTATTCATCTTGAATCTGTTTTAGCACATCTGGTATTACTGACATGGATGGTACACCATGTGTTTTTGTGTAAATGGAAGCAAAGACTGTTCCCCAAGTGTCACAGTCCTCCACATGTGGTGCGATTCCCATTGGAAGACAGATAGTCAGAATCCTGTGTTTCTCAACAGGAGTGGTATCTGGAAACACCGCCTCTATCTGAGTGATTTTCTGTGCTAGCCAGAAAGGAATTTGTTCCCGTTTTGCGGGTACTTTACCTAGACAGGACTGTATGTTCTGTGGTGTAATTTTATTTGTGTTCCCCTGATGAGGGGTCAGCTGTGGAATTTTAATTGCTGGTTGGACTGTTGAAGTCCGCATTACATACTGGACTAATTGTCTATGTATTTTTATTAATTGTTTTAGCTGTGCTAAAAGGTCTGCTGCAGGCATTTCTTCAATGTCTGGATGTGGTGTGTATCCGGCTAGGACCGGCCACGTCGCTCCTAGTCTACCTAGTGGACCGAGCCTGGTGATGTGATTATTATGTTTTAGGGCGCCATTAAACAAGAGCAGGTGCTCTTGGAATTTGAGTGGTATTTCCACCTCCTCGAAAGGAGTGTACTCATTAGGAGGTTCCTCTATTTTGTAATAGTGGAAGTCCTTTGTTACAGCGTTTGCTGCTGGAAAGTTTATCCATGAATAGAATACCTCTGTCTGCCGATATTCGTGTGCCTCAATTACGAATATGACTGTACCACCTCTCGATGTCAGTCCATTTTCTATAAGTTTTAAAGTTATAGATTTCCTTATGTTGACCGGGATGAGTATTACATCCGGGTCATTTTCCTGCATAGTAATATCCGCTGCTAGTAGTTCAGCTGCTATTCTAGCTGTCTCCCTTTCTACTTCACTGTCTGACATTTTACTGTTAGAAAGGTTATTTTGTTTGTTTGCAGATCAGGTTTCCACGGAAACAAAGATTAGATGCACAATATTTAGGAACAGTGTATCCTTCAACGTTGAATAAACCAAGAACCATACATAGGAGTCTCCTCCTGCGAGGTTTGGCGGATATTAACCTTTCACCCACTCCAGACGTCTTTGGAGTATTATGGGAAAAAAGGGGCTCTGTGTGAAAAAGCACGACTGAGTTACTCTAATGTCTTGCGTTAGTTTTATCGCCTATCCAAACGGTTGGGCGCCATGTAGTGTAGTTCCTATTATCCCAATAGGCTCTGCGCATTGGAATAATATCTTCAATAGTATAGACCTAGGGCAGAGGTTAACTAGGTCTTCTACCGACGATATTAGACTTAAAGTTTTGTGTTTGCCAGCTAGCTCAGAGTTCACTAGAAACTTTCTCGAATAGGCAAGGAGGGTCTGAACCTCCCTGGGTAGACAAGAAGGGATTTAGTTTCTGACAACCATAGAACACGACAACTTTGCTCTCCCCTAATCAAGAGTGTATCTCTAGAGTCGTGTGAAAACAAAAGACAACTTATTTTACTCAGTCAGTTCAGTGCATTCTTAGTTTCACCAGATTGTAGAGAAAAGGAAGAGACGGGCGTGTTCAATAAAAGATGTTATTTATTGATCAGTCTCTTTTCTTGTACAAGAGAAATGGATCGCTATTATTGCAATACTTATAGTTAAGTAAAGTGCATACAGTAAAGACAGAATTATAAAATAATACTGTAAAAGCATTGATATGGTTTCTGAGCCATATGATACTTTAAAATGTATAAAATAGATACATACATATATACATTTGACTAATCGTACTCAACTGGTGCTTCTAACCACGCCTACCCCAGTGTACCTGACCTAAGCCTAATACGTGGGCGGGAGTAGATAAGTAGCAGTTTAAGTTAAGTTTGTTTTGCCAAGGGACTGACTCAAGAATTCTCTGCAAGGGGTTATTCAGTTCTGTACCTGGGGTCTAGAAGGTTGGAGGGCTGGTATCTCTTATCCCAGGTCTGGATATTCCAGCTGCCTGCGAGGGCTGCTTGGAAGCGCCGGAGCTGGATTTCTCGGCAGGAGAAAGGCAGCGTATCTCTCTCAGCGCGTCAGGAAGGAGGGGCAACGTCTGTAGGCTTCGCTCTCAGCTGGGCTCCTCGGCAAGTCTCGCTGCTCCAATCTCGTCACCACCGCGTGTGTTTGCTTAAGGCAATGTCGGTAATATTTATACCTGAAAGGTGCCGAGATTGACGTAAGGATGGACATAAATACGTCAATAAGGATGTCATACGAACGGGTTCGTTTGCACATTCTTCACTGAAGTTCTCGATGAAATCAAAACAATGGCTGCGGGGATTTTCCCAGGTCGCTGTAGGTTTGATTTGTTTTGAGAACTCCGTATGCCTATCAGGGGGCTGGAGGAATATCGCTTGCCTAGATGGCATGCGTTATGACTTAATCAGATAACGCGCTTCTGTGCCGTGGTGTGGCTTGATCAGATAACGGGTTTCTGTGCCGTTAGATGGCTGCTAGTTAATTTATTAACCAAACCAGGGTCAGGAATAGGGGGATCGATATAGTACCCATAGGAATACATTACAGTCTCATCTCACTCTGTGCCTGTGTCTCATCTCACTCATTTTTGACAAGGATCACACTGAGTGTCTGTGTGAAATAAGGAATTATATTTTCACATTTTTCAATAATGTCACCTGTGTCTGCTCACAGTTTGCATCTCTTAGCTTAAAGAGTACTCTGTGCCTGTGTCTCATCTCACTCTGTGCCTGTGTCTCATCTCACTATGTGACTGTGTCTCATCTCACTCTGTGCCTGTGTCTCATCTCACTCTGTGCCTGTGTCTCATCTCACTCTTTGTGTATGTCATTTCTCTCTTTGCGTGTCTCATCTCACTCTGTGCCCGTGTCTCATCTCACTCTGTGCCTGTGTCTCATCTCACTCTGTGCCTTTGTCTCATCTCACTCTGTGCCTTTGTCGCATCTCACTCTGTGCCTGTGTCTCATCTCACTCATTTTTGACAAGGATCACACTGCGTGTCTGTGTGAAATAAGGAATTATATTTTCACATTTTTCAATAATGTCACCTGTGTCTGCTCACAGTTTGCATCTCTTAGCTTAAAGAGTACTCTGTGCCTGTGTCTCATCTCACTCTGTGCCTGTGTCTCATCTCACTATGTGCCTGTGTCTCATCTCACTCTGTGCCTGTGTCTCATCTCACTCTGTGCCTGTGTCTCATCTCACTCTTTGTGTATGTCATTTCTCTCTTTGCGTGTCTCATCTCACTCTGTGCCCGTGTCTCATTTCACTCTGTGCCTGTGTCTCATCTCACTCTGTGCCTTTGTCTCATCTCACTCTGTGCCTTTGTCGCATCTCACTCATTTTTGACAAGGATCACACTGAGTGTCTGTGTGAAATAAGGAATTATATTTTCACATTTTTCAATAAAGTCACCTGTGTCTGCTCACAGTTTGCATCTCTTAGCTTAAAGAGTACTCTGTGCCTGTGTCTCATCACACTCTGTGCCTGTGTCTCATCTCACTCTGTGCCTGTGTCTCATCTCACTCTGTGCCTGTGTCTCATCTCACTCATTTTTGACAAGGATCACACTGAGTGTCTGTGTGAAATAAGGAATTATATTTTCAAATTTTTCAATAATGTCACCTGTGTCTGCTCACAGTTTGCATCTCTTAGCTTAAAGGGTACTCTGTGCCAGTGGCTCATGTCACTCTGTGCCTGTGTCTCATTTCACTCTGTGCTTCTGTCTCATCTCACTCTGTCCCTGTGTCTCATCTCACTCTGTGTCTGCCCCATCTCTCTCCTTGTGTGTGTCATTTCTCTCTTTGCGTGTCTCATTTCCCTCTGTGCCTGTGTCTCATCTCACTCTGGGCCTTTATCTCATCTCACTATGTGTCTGTGTCTCATCTCACTCCGTGCCTGTGTCTCATCTCACTCATTTCTGACAAGGATCACACTGAGTGTCTGTGTGAAGTAAGGAATTATATTTTCACATTTTTCAATAATGTCACCTGTGTCTGCTCACAGTTTGCATCTCTTAGCTTAAAGAGTACTCTGCGCCTGTGTCTTATCTCACTCTGTGCCTATGTCTCATCTCACTCTGTGCCTGTGTCTCATCTCACTCTGTGCCTGTGTGTCATCTCACTCTGTGCCTGTGTTTTATCTCTCTCTTTGTGTGTGTCATTTCTCTCTTTGCGTGTCTCATCTCACTCTGTGCCTGTGTCTCATCTCACTCTGTGCCTGTGTCTCATCTCACGCTGTGCCTGTGTCTCATCTCACTCTGTGCCTGTGTCTCATCTCACTCTGTGACTGTGTGTCATCTCACTCTGTGCCTGTGTCTCATCTCACTCTGTGTCTGCCCCATCTCTCTCTTTGTGTGTGTCATTTCTCTCTTTGTGTGTCTCATCTCACTCTGTGCCTCAGTCTCATCTCACTCTGTGCCTGTATCTCATCTCACTCTGTGCCTGTGTCTCATCTCACTCATTTTTGACAAGGATCACACTGAGTGTCTGTATGAAATAAGGAATTATATTTTCCCATTTTCAATAATGTCACCTGTGTCTGCTCACAGTTTGCATCTCTTAGCTTAAAGAGTACTCTGTGCCTGTGTCTCATCTCACTCTGTGCCTATGTATCATCTCACTCTGTGCCTGTGTCTCATCTCACTCTGTGCCTGTGTCTCATCTCACTCTGTGCCTGTGTCACATCTCACTCATTTTTGACAAGGATCACACTGAGTGTCTGTGTGAAATAAGGAACTATATTTTCAAATTTTTCAATAATGTCACCTGTGTCTGCTCACAGTTTGCATCTCTTAGCTTAAAGGGTACTCTGTGCCTGTGTCTCATCTCACTCTATGCCTGTGTCTCATCTTACTCTGTGCCTGTGTCTCATCTCACTCTTTTTTGACAAGGATCACACTGAGTGTCTGTGTGAAATAAGGAATTATATTTTCACATTTTTCAATAATGTCACCTGTGTCTGCTCACAGTTTGCATCTCTTAGCTTAAAGGGTACTCTGTGCCTGTGTCTCATCTCACTCTGTGCCTGTGTCTCATCTCACTCTGTGCCTGTGTCTCATCTCACTCAGTGCCTGTGTCTCATCTCAATCTGTGTCTGCCCCATCTCTCTCTTTGTGTGTGTCATTTCTCTCTTTGTGTGTCTCATCTCACTCTGTGCCTGTGTCTCATCTCACTCTGTGCCTGTATCTCATCTCACCCTGTGCCTGTGTCTCATCTCACTCTGTGCCTGTGTCTCATCTCAATCATTTTTGACAAGGACCACACTGAGTGTCTGTGTGAAATAAGGAATTATATTTTCACATTTTTCAATAATGTCACCTGTGTCTGCTCACAGTTTGCATCTCTTAGCTTAAAGAGTACTCTGCGCCTGTGTCTTATCTCACTCTGTGCCTATGTCTCATCTCACTCTGTGCCTGTGTCTCATCTCACTCTGTGCCTGTGTGTCATCTCACTCTGTGCCTGTGTCTCATCTCTCTCTTTGTGTGTGTCATTCCTCTCTTTGCGTGTCTCATCTCACTCTGTGCCTGTGTCTCATCTCACTCTGTGCCTGTGTCTCATCTCACACTGTGCCTGTGTCTCATCTCACTCTGTGCCTGTGTCTCATCTCACTCTGTGACTGTGTGTCATCTCACTCTGTGCCTGTGTCTCATCTCACTCTGTGTCTGCCCCATCTCTCTCTTTGTGTGTGTCATTTCTCTCTTTGTGTGTCTCATCTCACTCTGTGCCTCGGTCTCATCTCACTCTGTGCCTGTATCTCATCTCACTCTGTGCCTGTGTCTCATCTCACTCATTTTTGACAAGGATCACACTGAGTGTCTGTATGAAATAAGGAATTATATTTTCACATTTTCAATAATGTCACCTGTGTCTGCTCACAGTTTGCATCTCTTAGCTTAAAGAGTACTCTGTGCCTGTGTCTCATCTCACTCTGTGCCTATGTATCATCTCACTCTGTGCCTGTGTCTCATCTCACTCTGTGCCTGTGTCTCATCTCACTCTGTGCCTGTGTCACATCTCACTCATTTTTTAAAAGGATCACACTGAGTGTCTGTGTGAAATAAGGAATTATATTTTCACATTTTTCAATAATGTCACCTGTGTCTGCTCACAGTTTGCATCTCTTAGCTTAAAGGGTACTCTGTGCCTGTGTCTCATCTCACTCTATGCCTGTGTCTCATCTTACTCTGTGCCTGTGTCTCATCTCACTCTTTTTTGACAAGGATCACACTGAGTGTCTGTGTGAAATAAGGAATTATATTTTCACATTTTTCAATAATGTCACCTGTGTCTGCTCACAGTTTGCATCTCTTAGCTTAAAGGGTACTCTGTGCCTGTGTCTCATCTAACTCTGTGCCTGTGTCTCATCTCACTCTGTGCCTGTGTCTCATCTCACTCAGTGCCTGTGTCTCATCTAAATCGGTGTCTGCCCCATCTCTCTCTTTGTGTGTGTCATTTCTCTCTTTGTGTGTCTCATCTCACTCTGTGCCTGTGTCTCATCTCACTCTGTGCCTGTATCTCATCTCACCCTGTGCCTGTGTCTCATCTCACTCTGTGCCTGTGTCTCATCTCACTCTGTGCCTGTGTCTCATCTCACTCTGTGCCTGTGTCTCATCTCACTCATTTTTTAGAAGGATCACACTGAGTGTCTGTGTGAAGTAAAGAATTATATTTTCACATTTTTCAATAATGTCACCTGTGTCTGCTCACAGTTTGCATTGCTTAGCGTAAAGGGTACTCTGTGCCTGTGTCTCATCTCACTCTGTGCCTGTGTCTCATCTCACTCTGTGCCTGTGTCTCATCTCACTCTGTGTCTGCCCCATCTCTCTCTTTGTGTGTGTCATTTCTCTCTTTGCGTGTCTCATCTCACTCTGTGCCTGTGTCTCATCTCACTCTGTGCCTGTGTCTCATCTCACTCTGTGCCTGTGTCTCATCTCACTCTGTGCCTGTGTCTCATCTCACTCTGTGCCTGTGTCTCATCTCACTCTGTGCCTGTGTCTCATCTCACTCATTTTTGACAAGGATCACACTGAGTGTCTGTGTGAAATAAGGAATTATATTTTCACATTTTTCAATAATGTCATCTGTGTCTGCGCACAGTTTGCATCTCTTAGCTTAAAGAGTACTCTGTGCCTGTGTCTCATCTCACTCTGTGCCTATGTCTCATCTCACTCTGTGCCTGTGTCTCATCTCACTCTGTGCCTGTGTCTCATCTCACTCTGTGCCTGTTTCTCATCTCACTCTGTGCCTGTGTCTCATCTCACTCAGTGCCTGTGTCTCATCTCAATCTGTGTCTGCCCCATCTCTCTCTTTGTGTGTGTCATTTATCTCTTTGTGTGTCTCATCTCACTCTGTGCCTGTGTCTTATCTCACTCTGTGCCTGTATCTCATCTCACTCTGTGCCTGTGTCTCATCTCAATCATTTTTGACAAGGACCACACTGAGTGTCTGTGTGAAATAAGGAATTATATTTTCACATTTTTCAATAATGTCACCTGTGTCTGCTCACAGTTTGCATATGTTAGCTTAAAGAGTACTCTGTGCCTGTGTCTCATCTCACTCCGTGCCTATGTCTCATCTCACTCTGTGCCTGTGTCTCATTTCACTCTGTGCCTGTGTCTCATCTCACTCTGTGCCTGTGTCTCATCTCACTCATTTTTTAGAAGGATCACACTGAGTGTCTGTGTGAAATAAAGAATTATATTTTCACATTTTTCAATAATGTCACCTGTGTCTGCTCACAGTTTGCATTTCTTAGCTTAAAGGGTACTCTGTGCCTGTGTCTCATCTCACTCTGTGCCTGTGTCTCATCTCACTCTGTGCCTGTGTCTCATCTCACTCTGTGTCTGCCCCATCTCTCTCTTTGTGTGTGTCATTTCTCTATTTGCGAGTCTCATCTCACTCTGTGCCTGTGTCTCATCTCACTCTGTGCCTGTGTCTCATCTCACTCTGTGCCTGTGTCTCATCTCACTCATTTTTGACAAGGATCACACTGAGTGTCTGTGTGAAATAAGGAATTATATTTTCACATTTTTCAATAATGTCACCTGTGTCTGCTCACAGTTTGCATCTCTTAGCTTAAAGAGTACTCTGTGCCTGTGTCTCATCTCACTCTGTGCCTATGTCTCATCTCACTCTGTGCCTGTGTCTCATCTCACTCTGTGCCTGTGTCTCATCTCACTCTGTGCCTGTGTCTCATCTCACTCATTTTTGACAAGGAGCACACTGAGTGTCTGTATGAAATGAGGAATTACATTTTCAAATTTTTCAATAATGTCACCTGTGTCTGCTCACAGTTTGCATCTCTTAGCTTAAAGGGTACTCTGTGCCTGTGTCTCATCTCACTCTGTGCCTGTGTCTCATCTCACTCTGTGCCTGTGTCTCATCTCACTCTCACTCATTTTTGACAAGGATCACACTGAGTGTCTGTGTGAAATTAGGAATTATATTTTCACATTTTTCAATAATGTCATATGTGTCTCTCTTTGTCACAGAGTGAGATGAGACACAGGCACAGAGTGAGATGAGACACAGGCACAGAGTGAGATGAGACCACTGTGCCTTTTGCTAGGCCGGGTCACCCCTCCTGCTGCCAACACCTTCCTGTCTGCCTGCACCGAGCGACCCAGCCGCCGCTGAGCCGCCCGTCTTCGCCGATTCCCGCCGCTGCCTCCCTGCGGCCCCGCCCACCACCAGCCCATTGGCCGCCCCGCTCCCGCCTCCCAGCTGACCCGTCCTCCCGGCTCCAGATTTAAGCGAAGTGCTGCTGGCGATTCAGGAGTGACCACTGTGCCTTTAGCTAGGCCGGGTCACCCCTCCTGCTGTCAACACCTTCCTGTCTGCCTGCCTGTACCGAGCGACCCAGCCGCCGCTGAGCCGCCCGTCTTCGCCGATTCACGCCGCTGCCTCCCTGCGGCCCCGCCCACCACCAGCCCATTGGCCGCCCCGCTCCCGCCTCCCAGCTGACCCGCCCTCCCGGCTCTAGATTTATGACGCCCCCAGAGCGACCGCGCAGCGGACGCGAGCAGCGGACGCGAGCAGCGGGAGCACCGAATGAGCGCCGAAGGCGCGCCAAAGGTAAGCCCGTCTGCGCCCGTCCGCGCCTGGACCGCGCCCAGTGCCAGGACCCCTGGCCCCGACCGACGGAAGCCGACCCGACGGACCTACAACGCCACCGAACTCAACGCACTCAACACCGGCCGAACCCCGGGTTGCTACCGAGCCACACCGAGACGCACCCACGGACCCTTCAGCTGCCACTCCTGCAAGTTCACCTGCAACCGGACCCACGCCACACCAGCACCCACCAAGCCGAACACCAGCAGCACCCACCTGAAGTGCATCCTGCTCAACACCCGCTCCGTCCACAGACACGCCGTCGAGCTCTGGAACCTGCTCGACACCACAGCCCCAGACGTCGCCTTCCTCGCGGAAACCTGGATAAACGCCTCTTCAGCGCCCGACATCGCCATCGCCATCCCGGACGGCTACAAGATCATCCGAAGGGACCGCGTCAACCAGACAGGAGGAGGCATCGCCATCATCCACAGGAACACCATCCGCATCACGATCAACACCGGCGACACCCTCGCACCCGCCGAACACCTGCACTTCCAGATCCACGTCAACCCCAAGACCACCCTCAGAGGCACCCTCATCTACAGACCCCCGGGACCACGCACACAATTCAGCGAGGACATCGCCGACTTCATCAGCCCACACGCCCTCCCCTCCGCCGACTACATCCTCCTTGGGGACCTCAACTTCCACCTGGAGAACAACAACGACCGCAACACCACCACCCTGCTGGACAACCTCGCCAACCTCGGACTCAAGCAACTGGTGACCACCCCCACCCACCACGCCGGACACACACTTGACCCGGTCTTCTCTTCCAGCAAGGACATCGCCTTCAGCCACGCCACGGGACTCCACTGGACGGACCACAGCTGCGTCCACTTCAGCTTCAGAAGGACCACGCTCCACCATCACCAGCAACAGGTTCCCCGCAGAAGCTGGAACAAGATCACTACAGACCAGCTCGCTACTTTCCTGAGCAAGAACCCTCCCACCAGCACAACGAACCCCAGCCAAGCGGCCATCAACCTCACGAAATGGATCAGCGACTGCGCAGATGACCTCGCCCCGCTGAAGACCCCGCCGAGCAGACCCGGCAGCAAGAAAGCCCCATGGTTTAACGACGCACTCAAGAGCTCCAAGAAGAACTGCAGAGCACTCGAGAAAACCTGGCGCAGAGACCCAACACCGGACAACATGACTGCCCTCAAGCTCGCCACCCGAAAACACCACCAACTGATCCACGCCACCAAGAAAACCGCATTCAAGGAACGACTGGACAACAACGCACACAACAGCAAGGAACTCTTCAACATCGTGAAACAGCTCTCCAACCCCAACGCCGGAAACAACGACATCACCCCTTCGCAAGACCTCTGCAACTCCCTTGCCTCCTACTTCCACAACAATATAGCGGACATACACAACAGCTTCAGCACTCAACCAACGCACGACGCGACCGAACCACCGCCCCCCACCACCACCCTCCGCGCCTGGACCCCGATCAGCACCGAAGACACCATCCGTACGATGAACTCCATCCACTCCGGATCTCCGACAGACCCCTGCCCTCACCACGTCTTCAACAAGGCCGACGCTGTCATCGCACCCCACCTGCGGGACATCATCAACACCTCCTTCGACATCACCACCTTCCCGGAGAGCTGGAAGCACGCCGAACTCAGCGCTCTACTCAAGAAACCATCAGCCGACCCCACCGACCTCAAGAACTGCCGCCCCATCTCGCTGCTCCCGTTTCCAGCAAAAGTCATCGAGAAGACCGTCAACAAGCAACTGGCCACCTTCCTCGAGACGAACGGTTCCCTCGACCTCTCGCAGTCTGGCTTCCAGGCCAACCACAGCACCGAGACCGCCCTGATCGCAGCTACCGACGACATCCGAGCCCTGCTCGACAACGGAGAAACAGCGGCCCTCATCCTCCTGGACCTCTCCGCGGCCTTCGACACTGTCTGCCACCGTACCCTAGTACAGCGCCTCAGCAACGTCGGAATCCAGGAGAAGGCACTGGAGTGGATCATATCCTTCCTCGCCGGAAGGACACAGAGAGTCCGCCTCCCCCCGTTCAGATCGGAGGCCACCGAAGTCATCTGCGGCGTTCCTCAAGGCTCCTCGCTCAGCCCAACACTCTTCAACGTCTACATGAGCCCCCTCGCAGCCATCGCACGCCAGCACAACCTCAACATCATCTCCTACGCCGACGACACCCAGCTGATCCTCTCCCTCACCAACGACCCCACCACCGCCAGAGCCAACCTGCACGAAGGGATGACAGATGTAGCCAAATGGATGTCGAACAGCCGCCTGAAACTAAACTCGGACAAGACGGAAGTCCTCATCCTGGGATCCTCACCCTCCGCCTGGGACGACTCCTGGTGGCCCCCCGCCCTGGGCAGCGCACCCAAACCAACAGACCACGCACGCAACCTGGGCTTCATCCTGGACTCCTCCCTCCCCATGACCAGACAAGTCAACGCCGTCTCCTCGTCGTGCTTCAACATCCTGCGCATGCTACGTAAGATCTTCCGATTGATCCCCACCGAGACCAGAAAGACGGTCACCCAGGCCCTCGTCACCAGCCGTCTGGACTACGGCAACTCCCTCTAAGCCGGAACCACCGCCAAACTCCAGAAGAGACTCCAGCGGATCCAGAACACCTTAGCACGACTCATCCTGGACATCCTCCGCCGCAGCCACATCTCCGGACACCTGAGAGACCTGCACTGGCTCCCGGTCAACAAGAGAATCACCTTCTGGCTCCTCACCCACGCACACAAAGCCCTACACAACCAAGGCCCAGGATACCTCAACAGCCGCCTCAACTTCTACACTCCCAAATGCCAGCTTCGATCGACCAGCCACGCCCTCGCCGCCGTCCCCCGCATCCGAAGAGCCACCACAGGAGGAAGGTCCTTCTCCTACCTGGCCGCCAAGACTTGGAACTCCCTTCTGACCCACCTCCGCCTGACCCAAGACCACCTCGCCTTCAGGAAGCAGCTCAAGACCTGGCTGTTCGAGCAGTAGCGGACCCCCTCCCCCCAGCGCCTTGAGACCCTCCGGGTGAGTAGTGCGCTATATAAATGCTCTGATTGATTGATTGATTGAGAGTGAGATGAGACACGCAAAGAGAGAAATTACACACACAAAGAGAGAGATGGAGCAGGCACAGAGTGAGATGAGACATAGGCACATAGTGAGATGAGACGCAGGCACAGAGTCAGATGAGACACAGGCACAGAGTGAAATGAGACCCGCAAAGAGTGAGATCGTGCAGGCAGAGAGTGAGAATAATAATGAAACTGTACTGCACTGTTGCTGTGACACAGTTGCTGTGCTATAAACTTATTTATGTTGTAAACTAGTGTTTATATGGTTCACTTATTGTAATTGCTATGTAGTATGCTAGTAGTGGTCTGTAATATGTTATTTTTTATTTACCACAGATTGTAATCATCTATAGAAAGATAAAAGAATATGCCGACGAAGGAAAGAAGAAGAAAAAGTTACAAGCATGCTTTCTTGGCCAAGAAAACAAAATTAGAAGATTCATCCAAAACACAATCTTTAGTGAAAAAAAGGAATGCTCCTGGTAAGCAAACAAAGGAGTTTTTTAAGGAAATTATCGCAATGTCAAAAACATGTGGATATTGTTTTAAAGAAAAAAAAATCACCTGTAAATACAAAGAAAAAACAGAGACCTCCCAAAAATGTTAGACCTGTAAAAGGAGATGATATTCTATGTAGTAATAGATGGAGAAATCAATTTATTGACATTCGTAGATGAATGTTTTATAACAGAATTGTTTTAAATTCATTAAAAAATGTTAAGATTTTTAAAAAGAAGACTGCTTGTTACAAGAAAAAAAAAGTATAGTGAAGATTGTGGATCAGGCTTTTTAAGTAAAAAACAAATTATACAGCTTCGTAATCAATAGAATTCGTACACTAGATAAGGTAATCAATGTTTTGAAATCAAAATGTAAGTGGAAAAGAGTAATTAATCGGACTAATTTTTGTGATGTTTTTTCTGGAGAATGGAAGCATAGTTCAAGTTGTGAGCCATTTTTTATTGAAGAGAGTTACTTTCAGGAAAATGATTTGGTGCATGCAGTTGACACCAGTGGTCGAGCATATGAGGTGAAGGACGGTTGTCCGGTTGAAAAAGAAAAAATTGTGTCTAGAAATGCAGAAGAGGTGTTAGCTGATGAAGTTTTAGGGAGATGTCCTAAGGCTCCAGTGTATACTTGGAATTGTAGGAGTATTTGTAGTGTGCGACAGGATTCAATTGATTTGTTTCTCAATTTCTTACGGACATACAGTAAGAAAAGTCTAAAACAAAAGATGAAGATGTTGCAAGAGTTAGATCCATGCAGAGTGAGAGAAAAAAACGGTTTGCATGGGCATTCACTGGCTTGTCTTTCAAGAAAAGTATGTCAGAGTGTTTTTCACCATTTTAGGATGTTAGCAGTGCATCATAATAAAGTGAGGAAATTAGTGAGAAGGTTGCATTATGCAAAAAGTCCAGCACTTAAGCTAAAACAGTTAAACAGTGCTCTTTTGCAAGGATCTGAATTAGATGTGAAGAACATTTGTGAAGAAATTGAGTTTTGTTAGTTTGGTGAAAAAGAGGACAGTACAGAAACTGAAACAGTCATAGAAGGTAATGTGGAAGAGAATGTACAGATTTCAAGTACTGAAAAATTTGACCATGAAATTACAAAGTTTAAGGTCAATTCAAGTGAAAGGCCTAATTTTTCTTGTGTGTGTTGTCGAAGAACTCATTATAAGAATCTAGGTTAGTTGATTTATATGTAAAAAGTCAAATGGAAAATAATAATGAGTGGAAGGATTTTGCAACTTATTTGTTGGTAGAAAATTGTTTTGATTTGGGTTCTGATCAACGTATTTGTAAATATTGTTATAATAAATTGAATGAAAACAGAATGCCTGCTAGAGCTGTTCATAATAATCTGGAGTTGGTAGACATTCCTTCTGAATTGATGGATTTAAATACCTATGAGTCTATTCTGATTCAATGTGTGCATCCTTTTCAGGCTATTGTTCGCATGCAGCCTAAGACAGGGACATTGCCTCCAGATTTACAGGGAAGAGTTGTTTATTTGACTCTAGATTTTAAGAAAAATATTGATACAATTGGTGTAGAAAAAGTAGAAGAGGAACCTCTGGTTATTCTAGTTAATGGTGTTTCGACAAAGAGTAAAAACATTTGGCAAGAAGTGGATGTTAGGAAAGTCAAAAAGGCAACGTTGTATTTGGTAAAAAACAGTCACTACTACAAAAATGTATATGTTGGAGAAGAGGAAACAACTGTAGAAGAGGACAGTGATTTCTCAGCTGGGCAAATCGAAAAAGTTGATGTCTCTAGAAGTGAAGACATTTATGAACATTATAGTGTTCATCCTTTGCATTCCAAAGAAGTAATGGGGAATGCTATTGACTTGTTTTAAATGAAAGAAGCAAAAGGAAGTCCCATTAGTGTATGTGAAGAAATTTTGGAAGCTCGTTGTTTTCCTCAGTTATTTCCAACAGGTCAAGGTGGGCGATATGACGACCGACCTGTTCAAATTCCTGCATCTGAATACCGGACTTTAAGATTATATGCAGAAGATCCAAGGTTTCGTCAATGCATTCCATTTTTGTTTCATCTACTGTTTGAGAGTGACTTGTCTGGACTTTCTTATGCAGTGAATCATATACTGAAAAGTGGAGTACATCTGCAAAATCTTTCCGCAAGGGACTTTATGGATAAAGTCAAACTGCAAAACAGTATTTTGGAATCTCACCTAATTAATCTCATGGCATGTCAGCGTGGTACTAACGAGTATTGGTACGGTCGTCATGGGGAATTGAAATGTATGCTGAGAAAACTTAGGAACTCCTACATGGTTCCTCACTCTTAGCTGTGCTGAGTATGCTTGGGAAGACGTACTTCAATTTCTAAGGGGGGCAAATGCAAACATTAATAATATTGAATACAAGACACCTGGAGAACTGTGCTCTTTGGATCCAGTTAATGTATGCAGGTATTTCAATCATAGGTTTGAAGCTATGATGTCTTTGATCACAAAAAAAAAAAATCCTCCGCTTGGAGAGGTTTTGGATTTCTTTTGGAGAAAGGAGTATCAAGCAAGCGGTGCTCCTCACATACATATGCTGCTATGGATCAAAGATGCACCCAAATTTGGAACAGATTCGGATGACACAGTGATGAGTTTCATTGAACAGTATTCTACATGTGCTGTTCTGAAAAGTACAGAAGACAACAATTTAAGACATCAAGTATTACGCTTTCAAACCCATCGTTGTGGAAAATACTGTCGTCGAAAGTTCAAATCCAAGGACAAATTCTACACAAAATGTCGTTTTGGATTTCCACGACCAGTAATATCTAAAGGAAGAGTGAACAATTTTATGTCTTCTCTGCGACATACTGTGACAAGAAAATCACCGAAAAATACATACAACTTAAGAAGAAATGAAGAGTCCAAATACATAAATGACTACAACCCAGTCATTTTGTCCGTGTGGAATGCTAACATGGATATTCAATATGTTGCTGACAACTCCATTGCTGTGGCTCGATATGTGACGTCTTACATCACAAAATCAGAAAAGACGGAACTGAAGGAAATGTGGGAGGAAATTTCACGTGAAAAGAGTCTAAGTAAGAAATTATACAGTTACAGTCTGAAGATGTTGTCGCATCGAGAAATTGGAGCATATGAATGTTCTGATCGGTTATCATCAGCAAATCTATATGCCAAATCTAGAACAATCATTTGGGTGAGTCTAGGTCTTGCTGCAACACGAAACCGAGTTTTGAAATCTGTACAAGAAATTGAGTATTTGGCGGAGAAAGAACCAAACAGTACAGATATTTTGAAGACAAACATGTTGGATACATACTATCCAAATAGAAGTAGTCATCTTGAGAACGTTTGTCTCTATGAAGTTATGCAAAGCTATACTTTTAAGAGGAACATCACAGAAGATATCAATAAAGGAGTATATGATGTAATTGGATGTGAAGGATGTCTGGTGAAACAAAGAAAAGGCCATTTGATTAATCATCGAAAATTGAGTTGCGAATCTCCTGACAAAAGGGAATGTTACTATTTAGCTCTTTTGCAACTCTTTAAGCGATGGCGTACAGAAGAGGAACTACTTGGAGATTTTCTCAGTTATGAAGATTTCTTCAATGGAACCAAGGATACCATAGAATGTCCTGTTTTTTCAAATTATCTGCAAATGTTGAACGAGGAAATACAGCAAGAAGCTACAATTGCAGCAGAGATTGCTAGAGATAGTTCTCAAGACAGTCAGAGTTCTACTTCATTGAGTCAGGATCCACTAGGAGGACCAATTATCCAAAATGAAGCTGCCACTGCCATGGATGAAGTGGAAAGAGCCATGGAACAAGCTCAGGAGGATGTAGTTAACTTCGAAGATTTGGAAAAAGAACTAAACGGTGAGCAGAAACAAATATATGATGAAGTCACAGAACAGATTGAGCATGGTTTATATCATGAGAAAAAAGAGTGCTCATGTACGTCATTTATGCCTGTCCGACTGTACGTGAGTGGAAAAGCAGGAACTGGAAAAAGTTTTCTCATTAAAGCAATTGCAACTTATCTGCAGAAAAGAACGGAGTCATCGTTGTCTTGTGTTGTTACCGCTCCAACTGGGTTGGCAGCACATAACATTAAAGGGATTACTTTACATCGTTTATTGATGCTGCCAGTAGAGCATTATAATAAATTACAATACCACAAGCTATCTGGAGAAGCTTGTTGTGAAGTTTCCCGAGTCCTGAAGAAAATGAAACTTCTTATCATTGATGAGGTAAGCATGGTATCAAATGTAATGCTTGCTTTTGTGCATTTAAGAATGCAAGAAATTCTTAAAACAGAGTATGATGTGTTATTTGGAGGCAAACACATCATTGTTTTTGGAGATCTACTGCAGCTAACTCCAGTGAAAGGACAACCAGTGTTTAAAATGCTTACGCATGAAGATACCAAGAAGTGCCTAGGAAGCATTGGAAATGTTAACATATGGTTAAATTTCAAATATGCAGAACTGCTTCAAAATATGCGACAGTCAGAGGATGAAGATTATAAAAAGATTCTAGAAGATGTAAGAATTTGAAATGTAAGTGAGCATGGCAAAGAAGCTTTACATGCACGATTAATTTCAAATTTGTTTCCAAACGAAAATATTCTCCCAGAGAATATTTTTAAGAAAATTGCTGAAAACAAATCTGTGATATGCTTGATGCCAACTCTACAAGAATGTTCAATCTTCAACCAAAAAATGTTAAAGTTAGAAAATCAAGAGATTGTGAAACTGGAAGCTATTGATAAAATAGAGCATGAAGGAGCAACTATTATTTTGTCAGAAAAATTGAAATCAAAATTGGATTCTTTAGAGAAGACAATATCTAAAACTGCTAGTTTGGAAAAGACTGTATGCATGTTTAAATTGTCGTATAATTTTACGACGGAATTTACACGTGGAAAGAGGTTTAGTAAATGGAGCAATGGGTCATGTTGTTGATTTTGTGAAATACCGAAATAGAGATGGAATTGAATTTTTAAAAATTAAATTTGTTGGAATCGAAGAAGTACAACAATCCAGTCATTGTTCTGCTCGATTTTTGCTTGTGAAAGATTTATATGTCCGCCGAAAACAGTTTCCTGTTTCTTTGGCATATGCGGTGACTATTCATAAATCTCAAGGTTTAAGAGTAGATAGTGCTTTGGTGAATATTGGAAGTTCTGTGTTCAAGGAGGGTATGGCATATGTTGCTTTATCTCGAGTACGAACTTTATCTGGATTGTACTTGATTGATTTTCATGAGACAAAGATTAGTGCAGATCTAAATTGTGTAAAAGATTATAATAGGTTAAGAAGAGAGTATGCTCCAAATTTACCTCAATATCCTCTATTTGAAAAGCGTGTGGTAGCCCGAAAAAGAAGAAATGAGAAAAATTGTAGTGAAGTTGTAGCAAAAAGAAAAAAAGTAGATGAATCAGTAATTGTAAGCAGAAAGGAAAAGGATTCAGTTAAAGATGTTGTTGGATTTCAGTTTGAAAACAGTTCTGGTGTCAACTGCTATGCTAATGTAGTGGTTAATGTTGTTTTTTTTCTCCAAAGTTTAAAAGAACAGATTGTTGAAAATCGGGATCAAAGATTTTGTTGTTTGTTGAATTCTGTGTTTGAGAAATGTAGCAGTGATAGTACAAAAATAGAAAGTGTTTCTGAAATTCGAAATGTTTTAGACATATGTTCTGGTCTAAATCAATTTTCACAGAATATTCAGCAAGATTGTCAGGAATTTCTAATGTATATGCTTGTTGTATTGCAAGATGAAGGTATAGATGTATAAATGGCAGCATAACTGCGACAATTGTTCCTTTTCAAGTACTACTAGAATAGACACTAAAAGATTTATATATTTGACTTTACCAGACTGCAAATCAGTGTCTTTTAATAATCTAGTTAGAGAAGCAAATCAAAACATGGTCTGTACTCAAGTAAATCTGCAATGCTATCAACATTATTTATACAAAGATATGGACAGTATGTAATTTTAATGTTCCAACGATGTAGACCTGATAGAATTAAATTGACAACATCAGGACATTACACATCTTATTTAAAATGTCAAAAAGGCTGGACTAATTGTAATGATACTCAATTGACTTTCAAACAACGTTTGCCTTCTGACTTACAAAATTCTTACCTAGTGTTTTTACAACCGAAATTTTAGGGAACGTAATTGGCCTATGAAGATTGGAGCAGTTAATAAAACGTAGTCTGCTGTTCAAAATTACTTTGTGAGCGAGAGTGATCAAGATAGGTAGTGTAAGTTTATCACATAATGAGTGATATCAGTATTATAGAAAATGTTGATCATGAGTGAGCCAGAGGTGGAAATATAAATATTGTTACATGATGAAAAAGATGTTGGGGCTTTTCTTTCAGAAAGTCGGGTAAAGGCAAGTTTAAGAGTACTATTGAGTAATTTCCAAAGAAAAGGACTTTCCATAAATTATTTGGCCTCGTGGAAAAGTAAGTGGATCACAAATGAGTTAAGATATGTTTTTTCTAAGTTTTATATTATTTATTGAAACGTTGTATGGGTTTTTTAAACACTATCTTTTTGATTGTGTTTTTTTTTGCCCGCTGTCATATGATGAGTAGTATTGAAGTCACTGTTTTAATGACATTCAATATATTCTGAGAACAGCAAAAAGAAACCATATAACATGTTGTACAAGTCATTTTGTATTTTGTAATGTGAAATATATATAATACTCTCCTTGTCTAACGCTCACTCACCTTTTTCCACCCTCTATCACCCCTCTTTACTCACCCTCACTGCCCTTCTCTCACTCTCCTTCACCCTCGTTCCCTTACTCCACTTCTCTCACTACCCCTCATTCCCCATTACTAAACTCCCCTTTCCCTCTCTCCCCTCCACTATTTTCCAGCTCTCAGTCACTCTACTTCACTCCCCTTCCCCTTCTTTCCTTCCTTTGCTCCCTCAGTAATTCCCCTTCCCTCACTCACCTTACTCCACTTCACTCATTCCTTCTCTCACTCCCTCTGTCCTCTCACATCCTCACTCCCCTTCCCACACTCTCTCACTCTTACCCTCACTCCCTCCATCCCCTCACTTTGTCATTCCTCCTTCCCTCACACTCACTCCCTTCAACTCACCAACACTCCCTCATTTACCTTTCTATGCTCCCTCACTTAGTCCCCTTCCCTCACTCCTTTCTTCACTACCTCTATGTCCTCACTCCCTCACTCCCTTGTCTTACACTTACTCGCCTTTATCCACCTTCTATCACTCCTCTTTCCTCAACCTCACTGCCCTTCTCTCACCCTCCCTCACCCCTGTTCCCTTACTCCACTTCCCTCACTTATCCTCATTCCCCATCCTTAACTGCCCTTCCCCTCACTCTCCTCCTGCAGTCACCTTTTCACAGTTCTTCTGCTTCGCTCCCCTTCCCCTTCTTTCCTTTCTTTGCTCCCTCAGTCATTCCCCTTCCCTCATTCACCTTACTCCACTTTACTGACTCCTTCTCTCACTCCCTCTGTCCTCTCACTTCCTCACTCCTCTTCCCTCACTCCCTCTCTGTTACCCTCACTCCCTCTGTCCCCTCACTCTCTCACGCCCCTTCACTCACCCTCATTCACCTTCCATCCCTCATTGTCGTGAATGCACCCTCACTCATTCCCCCTTCCCTGTCACTCACTCCCCTTTCCTTACTCCCCTTTCCTCCTTTAGTTTTCCTAACTCACATTCCTTTAGTATCTTACTCACCTGCAGTTCATTTCTCTCTCCCTCTCTTCCTCTCTGTCACTGAATCTATCCGCCTCATTATCCTCTTAGTAATTTGCTCTCCCTCTATTTCTTTTTCCCTCTCTCTGTCCTTCACCATTCCTTTGTTTCCCTTTCTGTGTCCTTCACTCCTACTTTATCTCTTAGTACCCTTTTATGACTTTTAATCTCCTTCCTTGTCTCTTGTATTTTGAAATATATATTATAAAAATTATAACTTATTTTTTTTCCCTCTTCCACAGATATTACATTTTGTAATAATATGTCATTACGTTTACATTACTTATAAGGTAAGTTTGACAAACAAAATTTAGTTTCTCCTCACTCTCTTCCTTAACCTCACTCCTCTTCTCTCACCCTCCCTCACCCCCGTTCCCTTACTCCTCTTCCCTCACTTATTCTCATTCCCCATGTTTACTCCCCTTTCCCTCACTCCCCTCCCACACTCAACTTCTTTCAGACCCCCTGCTTTACTTACCTTCCCCTCTCTTCCCTTCCTTCGCTCCCTCACTCATTCCCCTTCCCTCACTCACCTTACTCCATTTCACTCACTCCTTCTCTCACTCCCACTGTCCTCTCACATCCTCACTCCTCTTCCCTCACTCTCTCTCTCTTAGCCTCACTCTCTCCGTCCTCTCACTCTCTCACTCCTCCTCCTTCACGCTCACTCCCTATAACTCACCCACACTCCCTCACTTACCTTTCTTTGCTCCCTCACTCAGTCCCTTTCTGTCACTCCTTCCTTCACTCCCTCTATCCCCTCACTCCCTCACTACCCTTGTCTCACCCTCACTCACTTTTATCCACCCTCTTTCACCCCTGTTTACTCACACTCTTGGCCCTTCTCTCACCCTCTCTCCCCCCGTTCCCTTACTCCGGTTCCCTCACTACCCCTCATTCCCCATCCTTCTCTCCCCTTCCCTTTACTTTCATCCCCCACTCACCTTCTCTCAGTACCTAAGCTTCAGTCCTCTTCCCCTCTATTCCCTTCCTTCACTCAATCACTCATTCCCCTTCCCTCACTCACCTTACTCCACTTCACTCACTCCTTCTCTCATTCCCTCTGTCCTCTCACATCCTCACTCTCCTTCCCTCACTCCCTCTTTCTTGGGCTCACTACCTTCGTCTCCTCACTCTCTCAGTCCCCTTCCCTGATGCTCACTCCCTTTAACTCACCTACACTCCCTCACTTACCTTTCTATGCTCCCTCACTCAGTCCCCTTCTCTCACTCTTTCCTTCACTCCCTCTGTCTCCTCACTCCCTCACCCCCCTTGTCTCACGCTCACTTGCCTTTATCCACCCTTTATCACCACTCTTTCCTCAACCTCACTGCTCTTCTCTTACCCTCCCTCACCCCCGTTCCCTTACTCCGCTTCCCTCACTTATTCTCATTCCCCATGTTCACTCCCCTTCCCCTCACTCCCCTCCCACACTCACCTTCTTTCAGTCCCCCTGCTTCACTTCCCTTCCCCTCTCATCCCTTCCTTTGCTCCCTCACTGATTTTGCTTTCCTCTCTCACCGTACTCCACTTCACTCAATCCTTCTCTCAGTCCCTCTGTCCTCTCACTTCCTCACTCCTCTTCCCTCACTCTCTCTATATTACCCTCACTCCCTCCATACCCTCACTCTGTGACTCCCCCTTCACTCACCCTCACTCACCTTCCATCCCTCACTGTCATCAACTCACACTCACTCACTCCTCTTCTGTCATTTGTTCCCTCAGTCACTTTCTACCCTTCATTCAGTCACTTTATCCATTCATTTATGCAGTGCACATTCATTGAAAAAAGAATAAGAGAATGAATATATAAGGAATATAGCTCTTTTTGGAGAATTGGAGGTAGTTCTAAAAAGAACTTTTTTTTTCTTCTTTTTTCGTTTTTATATTTTTTTATACTTTTTCAGAACGATTTTATACTTTTTTGGGTTGTTTTTGGGGAGCAAAACAAAACCAGGGAATCCAAAACTGCTCAACAGGAGCAAAAAAAGGGGACAAATTAGTGGTGGGTGGAGCAGCGGTGTCCTTGTTTTCTGCGAACAATTAGTTTGACGCTCTGCTCCCCATAACAAATCAATTCATCGCAGTCCTTGCACAGAAATTTCGGACCTGCAAAGACCGGCTGCACGCTGGGAATTAATCTTCCACCTTGTCTACCAGAAGGTGTTGCTCCACCAGTCGAGGTGCTGCCGCAGTGCCGCCATCTGTTGGGGGATTGCGTGCCAGGTACCTGACACACTCCCTCGAATAGTTGATGGGGTGTCTCCTCTCCACATGCCTGATTAAAGTGTCATTACCAAAGCTGTATTTTTTAGTTGGGTCACCACGTGACAAGGTGGTGCCACATATTTTGCAGCACACCTTCGCCGCATTCACCTTCTTTTCACTTTCGGGGAAGGTAAAACATTTCCAAATGAAATGTTCTTTGACTTTGCGCCTAGGAGGGTCCTCTGGCACAAAGTCATCATCAGAGTCACTGGAGGTTGTCTGTCTTCCAGCCATTCTTTAGAAAAAGCAAGATACTGCAGAAGAACCAGGGAACAGCTCTTGCTCTCTCCAATTTCAAAGTGGTAGTGAGGGAAATGGGTGGGGGCTTTCAATATTTCGAAAAAAAAACTGTTATGAACCAATAAAAAGTGTTGTTTTAAGGTCACATTGCTTGACGCGCTTACGCTACGCACTCCGGAGCGCTTCCAGGTGCGCTAACGCGGCACGTACCTAGGCGCTTACAGAGGCGCTTCCGGGGGCGCTTACGCGGCGCATGTGAATGACGTTTTGCTTGATTTTCGGAAATGTGTTTAAAGTTAAAATACAGTTATTTAAAATCAAAAATACTACTTTTATGAGTATGCCACTAAATGTCTTGCATTGTTATTTACTTTAAATACATAATTATATTTTTTTTCGCTTGCGGGATTAGCGCTTACGCTACGTGTATGGGTGCGTTTACGGGTACGCGCACCCTGAGCGTACCCGTATGTCATTTGAGATGTCATCAGTGATGTCATCAGTGATGTCATTTGAGATGTCATCAGTGATGTCATCAGTGATGTCACTGACCATGTCATAAATGATGTAATATGTAACATCATCAGCAGTGGATTGCGGGCGCGCGAGTTATAGTGAGTCCAACTAACTATAACATGGGAATTTCAATGGTTTTGTATGAGTAAAATGTTCAGCTAACTATAACTGGTCTGAAACCTATGGTTTTTTCAGTGAAT
This sequence comes from Lissotriton helveticus, assembly GCF_964261635.1. Taxonomy (NCBI): domain Eukaryota; kingdom Metazoa; phylum Chordata; class Amphibia; order Caudata; family Salamandridae; genus Lissotriton; species Lissotriton helveticus. Next base: position 775,408,793 of record NC_136063.1, on the reverse strand, counting down.
TTCAAAGGTTTTTTAAATGTTAATTCCTAACTATAACGATTGTTAAACCTATGTTTTTTTCAGTGAATATATATATATATATATATATATATATATATATATATATACATATATATATATATAGGTAGGTGGTACAGAAAAGGTAGCGGAGCCACTCAACAGTATTACCACACGTGAAGAAAAAAATGTCCGTGCTCTCAGGAAGTCCTAAAGTGATGTTTAATGCACCAGGTAACGCGTTTCGACAGGCAAGCTGTCTTGGTCACACAAAGGTCAAACACAAAATGTTCCAATACATACTCTCATGTGGCCACAAAAAACGGACTATAGCAAAAGTTTAATAACACAGTGTTACTGTGGCGGCCATTTTAGAGTAGTTTAGTGAAATGTAAAAGCTTATCTGATTGAATTGTGCCTGGATAAGGGGAAGAATGGGGTAGGGAACCATGTAAGAAAGTGTCCGTCCTCTGGCGGAGGGTCCCTTCCTTTCCTTCAGTGTAAATATAAAGATAAAGATATAAAGGATTAAAAGAGATACTGTAAAACTCCCTCTTCCAAAATCCAAAGCTGTTTGCTTTTCCACACGTGGAGCTGCATGTTAGCAGCTCCCCGTGTGGAAAAGCAATGCCGGCTCCCGGAGGACGTGGAGAGCCAGAGGGACCGTGGGGGCATTGGGGCTCTGCCCACAGTCCCCATCATTGTATATAGGCCCCGGGGGATGGGGTCCCCGGGGTGAATAGAAATTAGTGGTAGGAGGATTTTGTTTTTTTTCAGAATAATTTGAAATTGTGACTCCAGCGTGACGCTCAGCGAAGCCCCCTGGTGTGAACGAGCTGGGTGCGCAACTCCCAGTGCAGCCCCCTGGTGTGAACATGCTGGGTGCACGACTCCAACACATGCTGGGTGCGCTGCTCCCAGCACTGCCCCCTGGTGTGAACGCGCTGGGTGCGCGACTCCAAAACGCGCTGGGTGCGTGACTCCAAGCTAAAAAATCTAACATTTTTTAAATTTAAATCTAGCTTATATATTTAGAACCTACACGGAGTCAAAAGGTGTTGAGAAATACTCTGTTACCCTCATCTGTGAAATGTACACATCTCTCCTGTAGATGCCATCCATATTAAAACGCAGATTGTTGTTGTAAAAGGACCCCATCGTATAATCTCTGAGATAAGCAGAAACAGTTTTATTGACATGTTTCCTAGCTTTCCCAATTTGTGGACAAAATTGATTGGACCAGTTCTATTACTGTCTTTTGCAAATGTTAGAGTAGACAATGGCAGTTTGGGGGAAAAGTAACATCAATTCTGCAAAGGTGTCCTTCATTAGCATTTCCAGACCTACCCCATTCAAAATGCCTAGGTCATTGCCACCACAGTGCACAATTATGAGGTCAGGGTGTTGGAGATGCAAAAAGGATTTAACCAATGGCCTCAATTGGTGCCACTTAATCCTCTCTGTCCAATCAATTTAATGACTACATTTTGCAAAACTAGGTCTTTGTCAATACCTCTGCTTTCAGCATACAATTTGCACCAGAAAATATAGCTGTGTCCCACAATCCACATTCTAAGCATCTTGTAGGGAAGTCTGAATGCACTCAGAAGATGTCAGCAGGTGAAGTAGGCAGTTTGTAAAATAAGATGTTTCTAAAATGGTGGACAAGATGCAGTTTAAAAAAAGAAGAGACATGATTGGCTGATTGAGAACATTATACACTGAAAAATACGGTGCATGTTTCTGTGTTTAAAAAGCATGTTTCTTGTTGGTTAGTAAAAACTATTTGAAAGGTACATTAGATAAGATAAGCTTGTACTTTGAAAGTTAAGCACACTTGCTGTTTGAATTTGCAACACTGTGTGCTGAACTTGTGATATGTGTCTTCAACTTTTACTATGGTAACAGGCATTTAGAATGGGGGTAGGGTTGGAAGTAATATGTGGCATTAAAATGTGTATTTCTTATTAATATTACAGTAATATGTAAATTCAGCGCTATTTCCCAAGTCACTGGTATAGTTAAAAGTACTGTGTTATGAAAAAAATAACTATTTGTCATATACTTTTGAGGTCTAGTATGGATCCGCGGTTCCGTCGCTTACGGAGCATGGACCAGGCGCGACTTTAGAAAATTCCAGAAGCATTTTTGGTTGAGTTAGAGGTCAGTTGGCAAGGGTTGATATGTGTAACCAATAGAAATGTGTGTTAGACTTTGAATTAATCTGGGAAGCAATGTGATTTGATATTTACATGTATATGTGTTCAGAATGAGAGGGAAAGTTTGCAATTTTTTGATTTTGCTAAGAGCAGTGCACTACATTCATTGTGTACATAAGAAAATCTGATGTGTGATTCAGATACTTCATAATCTACAAATCAATTTGAAAGGTGAGTTATTAATTTGTGAGGTGTTCTATGTGGTGCCTTTGTTTTTAATCATAAAATATAATTCTTAAAATTTGGAGTTAGTGATATATTTTCTAATGAAGAAATATGTATTACCGTTTTTTATAATGTGTTTAAATTTTGTTTAATATACAGTTTGTATATTACTATGTGTCTTTTGCAGTAGGGATTGCTGATTATGACTGATTGTTTTAATGTGTGCATATGTACATATGTTATTATAGTGCATAATGTTGGTGTTTATTTGAAATTGGAAATGTATATGTTGAGTTAAGGTATTTGTGATGAGAGTAGTTTACAGAGGTATAGGTTAAATATGTGACACACTTTTCTAGGGAATAGTATTGGCTGTCTGGAATCACACTGTGAGTCTGTATCCACTGCTACAGTCATCCTGAAAGAAGCATGTGCTTATTTAATCTGTCCCCTGACACATAAGTGCTTATAAAATTATCCTGATGTCAACTACTAGGTGTATGAGAACCCAGTCACTGTTTATGCACTTGGAGAATGAGTTAGGCATTCAGATAAGCAGTAGAACAGTCAAATGTGTAGAATGCATGCTGTCACCTAACCCTTTCCCGACTACTGAGGCTCTCCTGCTAAAGTCCAGGTAATAGTCTAGCCTGTGTGGAATCACACTGTGAGTCTGTATCCACTTCTACAACTTTCCTAACAGAAGCATGGGCTTATTTAATCTCTCTGATGACACTTAAGTGTTTATAAACTTATCCTGATTTCAACTATTAGCAGTATGAGAACCCAGTCACTGTTTTTGCACTTGGAGAATGAGTCAGGCATTCGGAGAAGCAGTGGTACACTCAAATAAGTAGGATGTATGCAGTCCTTTAACCCTTTCCAGACTACTGAGTCTACTGCCAAAGTCCAGGGAATAGTCTAGCCTCTCTCGAATCACACTGTGAGCCTGTGTCCACTCCTACAATCATCCTGACAGAAACATTTGCTTATTTAATCTCTCTGCTTTCACATAAGCGATTATAAGCGATTATAAACTTATATTGGTGTCAACTACTAGCAATGTGAGAACCCTTTCACTGTGTATGTATTAGAAGAATGAGTTAGGCTTTCAGAAAAGCAGTGGTATATTCAAATATGTAGAATGTATGTGCTCCCCTAACCCTTTCCAGACTACTAAGTCTCTCCTGCTAAAGTCCAGGGAAGAGTCTAGCCTGTCCGGAATCACACTGTGAGTCTCTGTCCACTGCTACAATCATCCTGACAAAAGCATGTGATTATTTAATCTCTTTGCTGACACATAAGGGCATATAAACTTATGCTGATGTCAACTACTAGCACTATGAGAACCCAGTCACTGTTTATACACTTGGAGAATGAGTTAGGCATTCAGACAAGCAGTGGTACAGTCAAATGTGTTGTATGCATCAGGTCACCTAACCATTTCCAGAGTACTGAATCTCTCCTGCTAAAGTCCAAGAAATAGTCTAGCCTGTGTGGAATCACACTGTGAGTCCGTATCCATTCCTAAAAGTATCCTGACAGGAGCATGCGCTTATTTAATCCCTCTGCTGACACCTGAGTGATTATAAAGTTATCTTGATGTCAACTATTAGCAGAATGAGAACCCAGTCAATGTTTTTGCACTTGGAGAATGAGTCAGGCATTCAGAGAAGCAGTGGTACACTCAAATGTGTAGAATGTATGCAGTCCTTTAACCCTTTCCAGATCACTGAGTCTCTTCTGCTAAAGTCCAGGGAATAGTCTTGCTTGTCTGGAAGCAAACTGTGAGTCTGTGTCCACTCCTACAACAATCCTGACAGAAGCATGTGCTTATTCAATCTCTCTGCTGATACATAAGTCCATATAAAGTAATCCCGATGTCAAATACTAGCAGTCTGAGAACCCAGTCACTGTGTATGTATTAGGAGAATGAATTAGGCTTTCAAACAAGCAGTGGTACAGTCAAATGTGTAGAATGCATGCAGTCCTTTTACCCTTTCCAGACTACTGAGTCTCTTCTGCTAAAGTCCAGGGAATAGTCTTGCTTTTCTGGAAGCACACTGTGAGTGTTTGTCCACTCCTACAATCATCCTGACAGAAGCATGTGCTTATTTAATATCTCCGCTGACACATAAGTGCTTATAAGGTTATCCTGATGTCAAGTACTAGCAGTCTGAGAACCCAGTCACTGTGTATGTATTAGGAGAATGGAGTAGGCTTTCAGACAAGCAGTAGTACAGTCAAATGTGTAGAATGCATGCAGTCCTTTAACCCTTTCCAGACTACTGAGTCTCTTCTGCTAAAGTCCAGGGAATAGTCTTGCTTGTCTAGAATCACACTGTCAGTCTGTGTCCACTCCTACAGCCATCCTGACAGAACCATGTGCTTATTTATTCTCTCTGCTGCCACATAAGTGCCTATACAGTTATCCTGATGTCAACTATTAGCAGTATGATAACCCAGTCACTGTGTATGTATTAGGAGAATGAGTTCGGCTTCTGGACAAGCAGTGTTAGTCAAATGTGTAGAATGCATGCAGTCACCTAACCCCTTCCAGACTACTGAGTCTCTAATGCTGAAGTCCAGGGAATAGTCTAGCCTGTCTGGGAGCACACTGTGAGTCTGTGTCCACTCCTAAAATCATCCTGACAGTAGCATGTGCTTATTTAATCTCTCTGCTGATACATAAGTGCGTATAAAGTTATCCTGATGTCAAATACTAGCGGTCTGAGAACCCAGTCAGTCACTGTTCATGTATTAGGAGAATGAATTAGGCTTTCAAACAAGCAGTGGTACAGTCAAATGTGTAGAATGCATGCAGTCCTTTAACCCTTTCCAGACTACTGAGTCTTTTCTGCTAAAGTCCAGGGAATAGTCTTGCTTGTCTGGAAGCACACTGTGAGTCTGTGTCCACTCCTACAATCATCCTGACAGAAGCATATGCTTATTTAATCTCTCTGCTGATACATACGTGCGTATACAGTTATCCTGATGTCAAATACTAGCAGTCTGAGAACCCAGTCACTGTGTATGTATTAGGAGAATGAGGTAGGCTTTCAGACAAGCAGTAGTACAGTCAAATGTGTAGAATGCATGCAGTCCTTTAACCCTTTCCAAACTACTGAGTCTCTTCTGCTAAAGTCCAGGGAAAAGTCTTGCTTGTCTGGAATCACACTGTGAGTCTGTGTCCACTCCTACAGTCATCCTGACAGAACCATGTGCTTATTTATTCTCTCTGCTGACACGTAAGTGCTTATACAGTTATCCTGATGTCAACTATTAGCAGTATGAAAACCCAGTCACTGTTTATGTATTAGGAGAATGAGTTAGGCTTCCAGATAAGCAGTGGTACAGTCAAATGTGTAGAATGCATGCAGTCACCTAACCCCTTCCAGACTACTGAGTCTCTAATGCTAAAGTCCAGGTAATATTCTAGCCTGTCTGGAATCACACTGTGAATCTCTGTCCACTGCTAGAATCATCCAGACAAAAGCATGTGCTTATTTAATGTCGTTGCTGACACTTAAGGGCATATAAACTTATGCTGTTTTCAACTACTAGCAGTATGAGAACCCAGTCACTGTTTATGCACTTGTTATGTTATGTTATGTTATTTCCATTTCTAGAGCGTGCAGCTGCCCCAGCAAAGGGGCGTCCCGGCGCTATATCTGGGGAAGAAACATAACTCAGTCAGGGCGAGAAAAGAGTTCAGCAATAAGATCCTAAGATCCAGTGGGAAAAATAAAAGGTTTCACGGCTCTCCTAAATGCGAGTAGCTCATCCATGGCACAAATATGGGCAGGGAGGGAGTTCCACAGTTTGGGTGCGAGCACTCTAAAAGAACACCCACCTGCTCTACTTCTCTTGAAACGTGGAACAATGGCTAAGTTTTGCCCCAAGGACCTCAACTGCCGAGAAGGAGCATAAGGAGAAATAAGGTGTTGCAGAATCTGGGGCGAGGATTGTTTCAAAATTTTGAAAGATAAACACAGAGTCTTGAAAGGGATCCTCTGAATCAGAGGTAGCCAATGGAGCTTACGAATAGTTACTTTGGCCGAGCAAAATCTAGGAAGGCCTACCAGCACCCTGGCAGCCGCGTTCTGAACGCGCTGCAGCCTAGTAATTTCCGCCAAATTGGCTCCCAACAAAAGTGAACTCACATAATCGAGTCTAGACAGTATAGCAGCCTGAATTATCAGCTGTCGGGTAGGGGCATCAAAAAATTTCAAGATCGGCCTTAGCCCACGTAAAATCCCGAAGCAGGTTGCTGCTACTTTCTTTGTGTGGGTGGAAAAGCTGAGGGAGTGATCCAACCACACCCTAAGATTTTTCACCTCAGCTGCATGGAGTAGGGATAGGGCCAAGTTCTAATGGCCACCATTTGTCGCCCCAAAGATTGCTCTGCTTGCCCACAATCAGAACCTCAGTCTTTTTATCGTTAAGCTGTAGGCAATTGGCCGTCATCCAGCCAGCCACTGCACTGAGACCCTCACAAAATCTAGTAGCCTCAGGGTCTGAGTCCCCGCTCAGTGCAACTTGGAGAATGAGTTAGGCATTCAGACAAGCAGTGGTACAGTCAAATGTGTTGTACGCATGAGGTTACCTAACCCTTTCCAGAATACTGAGTCTCTCCTGCTCAAGTCCAGGAAATAGTCTAGCCTGTGTGGAATCACACTGTGAGTCTGTGTCCACTCCTAAAATGATCCTGACAGAAGCATGTGCTTATTTAATCTCTCTGTTGACACCTACGTGATTATAAACTGATCTTGATGTCAACTATTAGCAGTATGAGAACCCAGTCACTGTTTTTGCACTTGGAGAATGAGTCAGGCATTCAGAGAAGCAGTGCTACACTCGAATGTGTAGATTGCATGCTGTCCTTTAACCCTTTCCAGACTACTGAGTCTCTTCTGCTAAAGTCCAGGGAATAGTCTTGCTTGTCTGGAAGCACACTGTGAGTCTGTGTCCACTCCTACAATCATTCTGACAGAAGCATGTGCTTATGTAATCTCTCAGCTGATACGTAAGTGCTTATAAAGGTATCCTGATGTCAAATACTAGCAGTCTGAGAACCCAGTCACTGTGTATGTATTAGGAGATTGAGTTAGGCTTTCAAACAAGCAGTGGTACAGTCAAATATGTAGAATGCATGCGGTCTTTAACCCTTTCCAGACTACTGAGTCTCTTCTGCTTATGTCCAGGGAACAGTCTTGCTTGTCTGGAAGCGCACCGTGAGTTTGTGTCCACTCGTACAAACATCCCGACAAAAGCATGTGCTTATTTAATCTCTTCATATTTACAAGGAGAGGAAAATCCACCTTGTGTAACTTTTCTTCTCCTTGTAAATTCAACCCCTACATACACAGCACTCTGCGTTGAAGAATGTTCCATAAGTGTTGTTGTGGATGTTCCCACGCAACACTCATAGGACAAGACACATCTCCAGACTTATGAGAAATCATAAATCTGGAGATGTGTGTGAATACTGTGGCATTCTAGAATTAGTGTAGCAAGGCACAATGAGAAGAATTGTTTTCATTTCTCCTCATTCTTTTCTCTTTCAATGCATGCTGCATTCCACTGCATACATTGAAGGAGGAAAATGCCTTAACTGATTGTTTTTGGGCAGGAGAGTGTCCCTTGCTGCACAAAAGCTATCTCCCCATGTCACAGACATCCTTACAACATGGTGCAAGGATGCCTGCGTCACCACATGGCTGCACTTTGTGCAGCAGTGAAGAGGGAAGCATAGAGTTGCAACATATTTATATACATATGTCACATCTCTGTGCTTCGGAAGTGCCACAGCACAATGCAGCTAAAGAGCCTGCACTGTAACGCTGCAGTACTTCCTCATAAATCTTAACCTATAAATTCACCATACACTACTAATACATTGTTTCATTCATTCATGCTCTGCACATATATTCAACCAAGCTTTCACACATTACCATGGAATTATAGTTATTTTTTAACCAGATAAAGTAGTTCTGAAAATAACTTTTTTTCGTCTTTGTTTTATAATTTTTTTGTATTTTTTAAACAATTTTGTATTTTTGGTGTTTTTTCTAAAAAACTGAACAATAAAACGAGGAAAAAAACAGGTAACTTTGGGAATTAAATATCATTCCCAACCAAAAAAGTAAATGTAAAAATTAAAAACAGTGGTTGCGTTGAGCAGCGCAAATGGCATCCACGGTCTGCTCTCCGTAACAAACGATTTTGTTTGCACTTGATGAAGTGCTGTTCCAAAATTCCAAAGTCCGGCCTTATATCCATCAGTTATTGTGAAGTAGATGGTCCTGAGGTACTTGCTCTAGGTGCTGGTGGATGTAATGCAGCTCTCCTCATCTCCTGCCGAGCAAGATTTAGAGGGTGAATTGTCTTGAGGTGCATACATGCTGGCAGTGCCACATGAATACTTCCTTTCACTGCCTCTAGAAAGTACTCTTTGACATATTGTGCATGTCACCTTTGTGGCATTAACTTTCTTTTGTCCTTCAGGAAAAGTAAAGAATTTCCAGACTACAGATTCTGGTCTCTGTTTTCTGGGTTCCTCCTGTAAGAATTCTTCTTCCGAAGATTCTTCCATCTGCTGATGTTGTCCAGATGCCAATGTTGTTCAGTGTTGCAAAAAAACCAAAAAGGTGAAAGTTGGAGAAGAGATCTTTCTCTGAAGATGGTCCAAGAAGAATGATTAAAATGTGTGGGTTCCTTTAATAGTTACAATGGGAAATAATATGAACCAATCAATCTTTTTTTTCCAGGTCACATGGGATCCGCGCACCCTGCGCTTACGTAGCATGCACCCAATGCGACTTTGCGAAAGTACATTTAAAAGTAATATAAGTTTATTTTAGGTACAAATATATTGTTTTTGTATCTTAGATAATCTTTTGCCCTAATATGTATATTAAACATGCATATATATCATTTTAGACATTAAAAAACTTTGCGGGAGTCGCGCGCACCAGCACGTATGTGCTGTCACGCGGGTCCCGCCACCGCGCAAGCATCGAGTACCATAATGTGCATATGTCGCAAATGTGCGGGACCAGGAGTTGCAAATTGGTTGCATGCCAATCGCGCACATTACGAAATGTTAAATCAAGATGACGTAACTGAAAAAAACACAAAGCCGTCGCTCAACGTACGCGGATCCTTCACGACTTTTCTAAAATGGCAGCTAGAATCATGATGGGTACGCTTTGTGTGCGCTACTCCAAAAACAAACTTGAAAAAAAGAAAATAATAAAGAAAATAATTACAATATATAAAATAAAAAATAAAACAAAAATAGAAACAATATTTCAGTTTGAAATGTTTTAAAAAAAGTTTATAATGTTATTTAATAAATAAAATATTTAAAAATAAGCAGTTAAAAGTGTACCAGAAAATTGATATAACTATTATTACACTTAAAAATGATCTTTTCAAACAAAAATTAAATTCACTATCACACTCTTTATAGTTAGAAATCAGCATTTAAAAAACCTTAGAAATTCACTGACAAAACCATAGGTTTCAGACACGTTATAGTTAGAATTAGCATTTAAAAAACGTAGAAATTTACTGAAAAAACCATAGGTTTTAGGGGCGTTATAGTTAGTTGGACATTTCTTTCGTACAAAACCAGTGAAATTCTCCCGTTATAGTTAGTTCAGCTAACTATAACTCACGCGCCCGCAATGCACAGCTGATGATGTCACATATTACATCACTCATGACATGGTCAGTGACATCTCAAATGACATCACTGATGACATCACTGTGTGTTTTTCTGAAAATTAAATATGTTTCATATATGTATATCTTAACTTTTATGGAAGAATAAATGGGTATATAAGTGTCTAAATGGATAATTATTGGTAAAATAATTGTATAACTGACTGACTGAGTAATTATATCTTAGTGAATACATCAGTTAGCGAGTAATGTTTAAAAATGTAAATATCTGTATCAGTCTCTCACTTTCTATATAAATGACTGCATGGGTTGGTGAGTAGCTACATGAGTGTCTAAATGGGTATTAGTTTTTTTTTTTCGAGTATCAGTATGAGTGTGAGTGTCTGTGTGGTTTGCTGGGGGGTATTACTTAGTGCAGAGATGCATGAATGAGTGAGTTACTGTGTGTACGTGTGTATATGTTGAAGACAGCATGTGTACAGGACTGTATTGGGGGATGAGTGTGTGTATGGGTGTGTTATTGGAAGAGTTCCTGTATAAATAAGTATGTGTTTTTATAACTGATAACTGACAACCCCGACCCAGGCTCACCATCGACAATAAAGCCCCCCTTTGCCCAGAATAACAGCGCCCTATCAAGGGAACATTGGTCCCCAGAGGCAGAACTCACCCGGCCATGTGGCATCCTGGGAGCTGTAGTCCAAGACTCAAAGGTGTGGTGGGCGCTATCCTGGTGTTTACAGCAGCATCAGAGGAAGGCTATTAAGCTGAAATGCATTAAGCCAAGCAGTGATAAATAAATGGATTTCCTGCTCCCCGAGTAATTGTGTTGATATATATAAATCTGCAACATTCTTTTTGGAATGACTTTGGTGCCGGTTGACGAATTGCAAACTTGGGGGCACATTAGGATGGCGGACGGAAGGACGACCGCCGTCCTGGTGTAGGCGGAAAAAGCCTTTTTCCGTCCGTCTGCCGCGAACAGGTCCTTCAGAGGCAGCACGTGAGAGGGGCTAAGTGCATCAACAGTCCATTGCACTGAACAGGTCCATCAGAGGCAGCACGTGAGAGGGGCTAAGTGCATCAACAGTCCATTGCACTGAACAGGTCCATCAGAGGCAGCACGTGAGAGGGGCTAAGTGCATCAACAGTCCATTGCACTGAACAGGTCCAGCAGAGGCAGCACGTGAGAGGGCTAAGTGCATCAACAGTCCATTGCACTGAACAGGTCCATCAGAGGCAGCATGTGAGAGGGCAGAATGCAGTATCAGAACAGCAACAGGGCATTGTGCCCAACACAGCAGGTACATCATTGGCAGCACGTCAGAGGGCAGAATGCAGTATCAGAACAGCAACAGGGCATTGTGGACAACAGAGCAGGTACATCAGAGGCAGCACGTGAGAGGGCAGAATGTAGTATCCGAACAGCAACAGGGCATTGTGCCCAATACAGCAGGTACATCATTGGCAGCACGTGAGAGGGCAGAATGCAGTATCAGAACAGCAACAGGGCATTGTGCCCAACACAGCAGGTAAATCATTGGCAGCACATCACAGGCAGAATGCAGTATCAGAACAGCGACAGGGCATTGTGGACAACAGAGCAGGTACATCAGAGGCAGCACGTGAGAGGGCAGAATGCAGTATCAGAACAGCAACAGGGAATTGTGGACAACAGAGCAGGTACATCAGAGGCAGCACGTGAGAGGGCAGAATACAGTATCAGAACAGCAACAGGGCATTGTGGACAACAGAGCAGGTACATCAGAGGCAGCACGTGAGAGGGCAGAATGCAGTATCAGAACAGCAACAGGGCATTGTGCCCAACACAGCAGGTACATCATTGGCAGCACCTGAGAGGGCAGAATGCAGTATCAGAACAGCAACAGGGCATTGTGCCCAACACAGCAGGTACACCATAAGGGTGGGCGTCCGAATCGGCTACGCCCACGGAGTAGGCGTAGTGTTGCCTTCTACGCATTTTGCGTAGACAGCGTAGCCGGCAACACTACGCCCACTCCGTGAGCGTAGCCGAGTCGGCCGCCACCCGCCTCCCTCCCGCCCTCCAATAGATACTTTATTTAAACATTTGCACGGATAAAAACAAGTTAAAAGCACTTACCTTGTCCGGGGCTCGTCCGGGTCTTCATCTTTGAATAGCGTCCTTTGCCTGGATACCAATGCGCATGCGCGGGCGGACGCGCATGCGCATTTCTCGGGAGAAATGCGCATGCGCGGCCGCCCGCGCATGCGCATTGGTATCCAGGCAAAGGACGCTATTCAAAGATGAAGACGCGGACGAGCCCCGGACAAGGTAAGTGCTTTTAACTTGTTTTAATCCGTGTAAATGCTTAAATAAAGTATGTAGGGGAGAGCGGGAGGGAGGTGCGTAGTGGGGCTACGCGGAGTGCGGAAGTGGGCGTAGCTTCTCGCCCTCTCCGCGTAGCTCCGCGGAGCCCCACTACGCCCCACTACGCCCAGGGTTAGTACACCATTGGCAGCACGTGAGAGGGCAGAATGCAGTATCAGAACAGCAACAGGGCATTGTACCCTACACAGCAGGTACATCATTGGCAGCACGTGAGAGGGCAGAATGCAGTATCAGAACAGCAACAGGGCATTGTGGACAACAGAGCAGGTCCATCAGAGGCAGCACGTGAGAGGGCAGAATGCAGTATCAGAACAGCAACAGGGCATTGTGGACAACAGAGCAGGTACATCATTGGCAGCACGTGGGAGGGCAGAATGCAGTATCAGAACAGCAACAGGGCATTGTGCCCAACACAGCAGGTACATCATTGGCAGCACATGAGAGGGCAAAATTCATTATCAGAACAGCAACAGGGCATTGTGGACAACAGAGCATGTACATCAGAGGCAGCACGTGAGAGGGCAGAATGCAGTATCAGAACAGCAACAGGGCATTGTGGACAACAGAACAGGTACATCAGAGGCAGCACGTGAGAGGGCAGAATGCAGTATCAGAACAGCAACAGGGCATTGTGCCCAACACAGCAGGTACATCATTGGCAGCAAGTGAGAGGGCAGAATGCAGTATCAGAACAGCAACAGGGCATTGTGCCCAACACAGCAGGTACATCATTGGCAGCACGTCAGAGGGTAGAATGCAGTATCAGAACAGCAACAGGGCATTGTGGACAACAGAGCATGTACATCAGAGGCAGCACGTGAGAGGGCAGAATGCAGTATCAGAACAGCAACAGGGCATTGTGGACAACAGAGCAGGTACATCAGTGGCAGCACGTGAGAGGGCAGAATGCAGTATCAGAACAGCAACAGGTCATTGTGCCCAACACAGCAGGTACATCATTGGCTTCCCAAGTATGTGTGTCAAGCGACCCATCACAAGGAGATTAATAATACCTAGGTGGTTACATTCGTTGTAGGAGAGTAGGGTCTGCTATCCTATGGTCACCCCAAATTTTTGCTTTTTGCTTCACTGGTTTATGACTTAATGTGGCTGTGGGCCTGCTAATCAGACCCACAGCCTGCTGTTCTCTCTCTAAATTGTTACCCATGTACTTTAGGTGCATAACGACATTGGAACTGGTTCACCTTATTGGCCCCTGTAACAGTGTACCCAGGTACCCAGGGCATAGGTGCTTCCAAGGCCTACCAGGGGCTGCAGCATGTATTGTGCCACCCCTGGCCTGGCCTCCACATTTGACACAACTGGCTGATCACTCAGCTGGGGTAAGTCGGTGTAACCACCCGTTACTTAGTTGTAGTATGCCTATACCTAACCTAAAATGGACACATATGTTCCTATCAGCCACTCCTATGGAAGGCCTCATCAATCCTGGAGGCAGAGTGCTTGGAAATATGTGAGATGGTGCTCTGGCATGAGCTGAGCCTGTCTGCAGCTTTCGGAACCATGTCCTTTAGCTGTTTCATGATACTGCCATACCATATACTCTTAAGTGCATTATAATCCTCGCGGTTAAATGCTATCTTAGGTTTGGCTTTATCAAAACATGTCGAGTAAGGTGTCATACGAATTGGAATACTACCCCCTTGCCAGTTCTGGCGACGGGGGTAGCATTCCACCCTTCTAGAGGGACACAACATGTACCTAGCCTGAACCCCGGTTAAAGTTAAACAGAGCCTTAGCATCGCAAAATGGATGCAGCCACCACAGACACAAGTCTGACCTCCTGCTGCTGGGAGTCCTTCCAGCGAGGGCAGCTTGGACAAAGGGTTTCCTGCCTTGGGAGGTGCTAGCACCACCCCAGACAGGATTTTGTGTATTGGGTAGGACAGGGCTGAATAGAATCAGACATGCCTGGGGCACACAAGGTGTCCCCGTGCATAGGCCAGTTCAAACCGGTGCTGGGGCTTTCCTGCCCCAGTCCTGGCGCGAAACTGGACAAAGGAAAGGGGGTGTAACCACTCCCCTTCCTGGTTCCACCCAGAGGAGGGACCTAGTAGGTGATCCGGCCCCCCAGATTCGAATAAGAGTGGGAGCTGTGTCCTGAGACTTCAGATCATCCTGAATCAACTTGAAATACAGAAGAAGACTGGACTTCGATATTCTGCTGCTCAGAATATGGAAGAGAATCTCCCTTGTGGCCAAGGAGTGACCACCCTGTGAACACAGGCACCAACCAGCAACTCAACATCTGCTTTGCCGCCGCCTCCTGCCGGAGCCCGAGCCCAGAGCCTGACAAGACCCAGACTCCCAGACTTCTCACGGCCCGATCCACAGTCCCTGCAAAGAAGGGACCCGTGGAGGCACCGAGAGAGGTGGGACCGGACATCTTGGAAGAACCCCGAAACGCTGACTGCGCAGCATCAGAGGCACCCTCGATGCTGTGCTTTGGGGTTTGAGAAGCCCTAACCTCGAGCAGCCCTTGCACCAAAGATCAGCCCCCCAGCATCTCCACGATCTGCGTGGGGCTCTTTTGCACCGTGCCACTCGATGCGCCATCCCGGCCACTTGCCACGTGGCTAGTGGCCATCTTGGCGACAAAACCTTCAACTTTCACTGCAGGTCTGGTTGCTCTAGACTTGCCCTTGCTCCTGTAAAAGGGAGCACCCGCTCTGACCTTGCTAGTCCGAGTAACAAGCCTTTTTCAATTCCTGCGTGGCTTGCCTTAGCCAAGGCCTGTTTGCTTCTATCCGGTTGCCGACACCGCCAACAGCGAGAAGCCTGCGTGGGACAGCTCGTGACCGACTCCTGGACGTCTTCGACCCCTCGTGTCCACGTGGCTACAGAGAGAAGCTACACCTCGATGCCTGTTTGCACCCGACATCGCCTGGTTCCACTCTGGTTCCACGGTAGTCACTGGCTAGTGACTTTGAACATTGTCCCCTCTGCTTTCAGGTCTTCACCTCTTCAGATCCACCCTTGGATCCACCGGAACTCTTCACATCGAGCCGCCTGCAGCATCTTCAGCTCCAAGCACCATCGACATGCGTGACGAAACCCGACACTACTTCGACCCTGTGCACCCGCTTCCTGTGGGTGAGGTAACTCAGCTCCGCCGGTGTTCCCACACTGGTACACACCTCTAGGGTCTGTGTCTAAAGTTTCGTCCTTCTAGGTCCCTCGGAAGGTTCCTTTTTAACTAACTTTGTAACTTTTCCGCACCATTGACATTGCATTGGTACTGCGTGCACCTTCCGCACTGCACCCGAGTCCCGCGGGCCTTTCCCGACTTCTTCACTGCTAGTCCCGATCAGCTCCAGCGATTCCCCAGGCCCTAGGCCTCTTCACTTTCCCCATAGTGGTTCTTATACCACTATTTTAGTATATGGTTTAAGTGGCCCCTAGGGCTCATCCATATTCGTGCAACTTTTGTGTATTTAAACTGTGTTTTGTTTTAACGCTTGTGCTTCTGTGCTCATAAAGAGTATAGGGTATCTTTTGAGAAATAAATCTATATATATTTTCAATATATATCTGTGTGGTGTCCTTTCATTTGGTATTCAAGGGATTGTGTATGGTAAAACAGCTTGCTTCACATGCCTTTACAGAGTTTAGCCTAAGACTGCTTAGTCCATGCTATCCCTAGGATAGCTTGTCTATAAGGTTGACTTTACAACCTGCACCATAAGGGTTGCTTGGCATGGTACAAGGTGATCACTAGAACTAGTGAGCAGCATATACCAGGCCAACTTCTCACATTCGTCAATCTACACACAAACTTAAATGACATGTGACTGATGGCAACTAGACCTCACACCACAGAATCAGGTGGACTGCTTGAACAACTCGCCTCGGACACACCGCCAGCACCAGCAAGATCAGTGTGAGACACAGCCACCGATCTACTGACTGACACATGAGCCATAGACCCAGACACATCGCCAGCACCAGAAACAGGAGTGTGAGACACAGCCACAGCTGTGGTGACTGACACATGAGCCATAGACCCAGACACACCGCCAGCACCAGAAACAGGAGTGTGAGACACAGCCACAGATCTGCTGACTGACACATGAGCCATAAACCCAGACACCGCCAGCACCAGAAACAGGAGTGTGAGACACAGCCACCGATCTACTGACTGACACATGTGCCCTCGACCCAGACACACCGCCAACACCAGAAACAGGAGTGTGAGACACAGCCACCGATCTACTGACTGACACATGAGTCCTAGACCCAGACACACCGCCAGCACCAGAAACAGGAGTGTGAGACACAGCCACCGATCTACTGACTGACACATGAGCCCTAGACCCAGACACACCGCCAGCACCAGAAACAGGAGTGTGAGACACAGCCACCGATCTACTCACTGACACATGAGCCCTAGACCCAGACACACCGCCAGCACCAGAAACAGGAGTGTGAGACACAGCCACAGCTGTGGTGACTGACACATGAGCCATAGACCCAGACACACCGCCAGCACCAGAAACAGGAGTGTGAGACACAGCCACAGATCTGCTGACTGACACATGAGCCATAAACCCAGACACCGCCAGCACCAGAAACAGGAGTGTGAGACACAGCCACCGATCTACTGACTGACACATGTGCCCTCGACCCAGACACACCGCCAACACCAGAAACAGGAGTGTGAGACACAGCCACCGATCTACTGACTGACACATGAGTCCTAGACCCAGACACACCGCCAGCACCAGAAACAGGAGTGTGAGACACAGCCACCGATCTACTGACTGACACATGAGCCCTAGACCCAGACACACCGCCAGCACCAGAAACAGGAGTGTGAGACACAGCCACCGATCTACTCACTGACACATGAGCCCTAGACCCAGACACACCGCCAGCACCAGAAACAGGAGTGTGAGACACAGCCACAGCTGTGGTGACTGACACATGTGCCATAGACCCAGACACACTGGCCGGACATGTGCCTGTACACTGACCAACAAATACCATGCCTGCACCTGACACATGTGAGTGAACAGCAGCTGAGCCACTAGGACCACTGAAATGGTGAGCCACAGGGCTGTATGGGCCAGGAGGCAGGGTGGCTCTGGGAGCTGGGGACAGCTGTACTGGAGCGACATTGGGGTGTTCAGGTCTCAGTGGTGTGTGTCTCCGTTTCTTTGTGAAACGTAGGGGCACCCCGGACATGCCTGTACTGGTAAGTGGAGTGGCATCACCAGACATCAAAGGTGTATCATGTGCTTGTGGTGGTCTGCTCTCTGGGGACGTGCTGGACCCTGCCTGCCGTTTGCTGTGGGCCTGCCTTCTGCCCTCTGCATCATGTGTAATGGGGGATGCAACAACAGTGTACTCCTTCCTCTGCTTTAGCGAGGCGTGGATGGGAGTAGAGGTATGGGGGGACTCTACCGCTGACACATGTGTTGTACGTTCCTTAAACATCATCCTCAGTGCAGCCAGGGGTGATATATGCCTGTCCTTGATGGTGCTCGTGTCCATGGGAGAACCCTTGCCCATGGGATGTGCCTTGGACGTCGGAGGTGTCCTGTCCCTGGAATGGCCCTGATCCCTTGCCGGTGCCCTGTCCCTGAGTGTAGACTTGTCCATTGTAGTGTCCCTCTCCTTTGAAGCTACCTTGCTCTTGGGAGATGCCCTTTCCTTGGTACTGTCCTTGTCCTTGGGAGTGTCCCTGCTCTTGGGAGGTGCCCTTTCCTTGGTACTGTCCTTGTCCTTGGGAGTGTCCCTGCTCTTGGGAGGTGCCCTTTCCTTGGTACTGTCCATGTCCTTGGGAGTGTCCCTGCTCTTGGGAGGTGCCCTTTCCTTGGTACTGTCCTTGTCCTTGGGAGTGTCCCTGCTCTTGGGAGGTGCCCTTTCCTTGGTACTGTCCTTGTCCTTGGGAGTGTCCCTGCTCTTGGGAGGTGGCCTTGGCTTGGGAGTCACTTTGGTGGGGGATGGCTGTGTAGCATGTGAATCCATTTCCACACACACCCCTAGATGATCCTGTGTGTCAACTCCAGTGTTGGACACGTCGTCTTCGGATAAAGAGATCACAGGCTTAGGGGATGGTGTCTGTGCCCTCCGTTCCCTGCCTTGCTACCTGTGGCTGCTCCTAGTGTAAAAACCTGAATAAGAGGCCTGGTCTGATGACTCACTCTCCCCTGTAACATCAAGTGGTGTGGGTGGTTGTACAGAAGTAGCACCCTGTCTATGCGACTGTACAATGGCTGAGGACACAGTGTTTGACAATGACTGAACTGTTCTTTGGAGACCAGCAACATCGCCATGCATCCCCTCCATGAATGCCACCACCTGCTCCAACTTCCTATCGTGGTCTTGGAATGCATTGATCATGTTGGTCTGCCCTACACACAGCTGTCGCAGCAGATCAACAGCCTCTGCACAAAGTGCACTTTGTGTCACTGGGGCAGGGGCGGCGGTTCCTGCACCGAAGGCAACTCTGCTCCCCCTCCTCTGGTGAACACGAGCAGTACATGTTGCAGTGGGTGGCAGTGTGGGCCCTGTGTGCTGTGTCCCGACTGAAGGTGTCGATTGCCCACTCCCTGTCTGTGCCAACAGTGCGGACTCACCAACACTTTCTGAGGATGAAGGCGATGGTGTTTCCACATGTGAGTCCTCAGGGACGGTCCTGTCCCCCTCTCCGGGGCTGCCCTCTTCAGTGTCAGTCTGCGTGTGTGTGACCTCTGATTCGGAAGCATTGCCACCACTCATCTCCGTCGTCTGTGGGTCAGTGCCCTCTGCCAAAGCTGAAATAGAGAGAAACGCGGTGTGAGTAAGTGCCACACTCACGTACTGAAGGACAACAGATCCAGGATTCCATTACATACATTGTACATGTAGCACACATCCTCCACATGTCCCACCCCTACCAGTCATCCTCACATCAAAGAACCGGTGTTGCCTGTCAAACATGTACATCACACGAACATGGCAAGTGCCTGTAGATCTGCACACATGTCATGCCATGGGACCACAGCCCTCAACGGCATGTCCTGGAACCCTCAACTACTAAGCAAGTAGGCTGTCCACCTAGCGGACATGGATGCCAACGCTTACTCCGCTAATGGCACCAGCATGGTATTTCAGCTAAACATACGCACCACGGAAGCCACTACTGTGTCTGAGCACCAATACATGCATTGCAGGCCCAAGTAACATACACATACAATCTGCTTACCGCTAGTTTGCTGTGGATCCCCACTCAGCTGGGCGGACAGGTCAGGATGCGTCACAGCAATGATACGGTGCATTAGAGGGGTCATGGTGCGGCGGGCCAGACGTGTAGATCTTGGAATCATCCCCAGTGTCATCTCCGCCACATTCTTGCTAAGCCTAGAGATGTCATCCCAGCGCTTGTGGCAGTGTGTGTGTCATCTATTGAACCCCTCCACTGCCCGTACATAACGTGCTATGGTCCTCCACACGGCCTTGCGAAGGTGCAGCTTTACCTGCCATGATGGGAGACAAGAGGGTAACGTAAGTGGACAGTATGACATGCACAAACATCGTAGTAACACGTTTCAACATGCAGCCATGCTCAGCACTACACATGTAAAGGTCCCACAGCACACCGCCAGGCCTGCAGAAGACAGGAGCCACTGAACACCTCATGGCCAACAACATGTACACCACTGTACTTACCACCTGTCCGGGTGCACCGTAGAGCCGTTGGTAGTGGCTGAGCACACCGTCCACAAGGAGAACCAGCTCCGCTGCGGTGAAGGGACGAGACCGGGTCTCTCGCTCTCCCTGCATGGCAAGGTCCTGGACTGTGGCACAACAGCAGCAGCCGTTGGTCAGCTCAGCAGCAGCAGGTCGAGGTGATGGTCACAGGCAGCAGCCATTGGTCAGCTCAGCAGCAGCAGGTCGAGGTGATGGTCACAGGCAGCATCCGTTGGTCAGCTCAGCAGCAGCAGGTCAAGGTGATGGTCACAGGCAGCAGCCGTTGGTCAGCTCAGCAGCAGCAGGTCGAGGTGATGGTCACAGGCAGCACTGGATCAAAGCAGTGAATGTGTGCTTGTGAAAGTCACACATATATAGGGCCCAGAGCCCATGTCAGTGGCACACGTTGCCAGCTATTGGTTCCCCCTGGATGCCTTATTCGAAAAGGCCAAATGACAGGTCCTGGTGTGGCGGTGCACTGTTTCCGCCAGTGTCGATGGCACATACGCGCCCGGCGGTACCTCTTCCCATTGGCTGCCTGTGCACGTGCCGTCACGGACACACATCGGCAACCGCAAGTGCGCACTTCCGTGACGGTTGCATCTTTTGCAACAATGTTCAATCAGTGGCGCCACCATGGCGGTGCACGCCTTCCGCGGGGGAGGTGCAGGCCAACACATACTTGTAATTATGGAAATCGAAATGGCAGTTCATGATCCCCCTTACAGTCACATTGCATCATCCACCGTAGACCGACCGTCCCAGCCCGGTCACCCACCGCCGGGCCAGGCCGGTCAGCCACTGCCGGGCCAGGCCGGTCAACACCTGGCGGTGGGTGACCGGCCTGGCCCGGCGGTGGGTGACCGACCTGGCCCGGCGGTGGGTGACCGGCCTGGCCTGGCAGTGGCTGTCCGGCCTGGCCCGGTGGTGGCTGACCGGCCTGGCCCGGCGGTGGGTGACCAGCCTGGCCCGGCGGTAGCTGACCGGCCTGGCCTGGCGGTGGGTGACCGGCCTCGCCCGGCGGTGGCTGACCGGCCTGGCCCGGCGGTGGCTGACCGGGCTGGGACGGTCGGTCTACGGTGGATGATGCAATGTGACTGTAAGGGGGGTCATGAACTGCCATTTCGATTTCCATAATTACAAGTATGTGTTGGCCTGCACCTCCCCCGCGGAAGGCGTATGCGCCATCGACAATGGCGGAAGCCGTGCACCGCCATGTCGACATTACTGATTGTATATTTACAAATGCAGCACCGTCGTGATAGTCCGCACATGCGTTATGAGGGGTGTGAACGTGATGGCTAAACAGCATATGTCATGCACTATATCATGTGTGTTGACACTATGGCCATTGATGTGCACCCAATTTGCTACACATGTGCATGTCTACATGTCGACCTCTTGTTTCACTGTACACACGTTTCAACTCATACACATCTACACACTACATCAAGGCTGTCTGGCCACATTCAGGATCTGTTATGAGTGTGTGGTTTGTGCGTGCAAGTAACAATGGTGGGGGTGCACATGGAGTCAATGTATGCGTATGTGTGTTGCCTCTTGTGTGACCATGCATGTAATGTGAGGATGCTCACCATTGTAGGAGTGGTAATTTGTGCATGAAGATATGGAGTGTGTGTAGCATTATTGTATTGTGTGTGCACTGTGCACGTGCATGTGTGTCTGTGATGACGCTTGTCCACATTAGGGTCATTAGGCATGTCTTGTTGGCAGTTCTTTTGACGTGTGAGTACGTTACATTGTACATGTTGGCACACATCATGTTGTTAGTGGCTGCACATTGTTTGCATGCTACTCTGTATTGTAGGTAATTGCAGACATGTCACACATACGATAATTGTCGACGACATTTCTCATTTTGATTGTGTTGGCCTACATGTGATAGAGTTGCACAGCTATGCGTTGTTGGTAAATTGACATCTACTACTTCTACTCCCACACAGGAGGGCTCCAAATGTGCATCGCCCATACACTGTGCTGGAGGACATGGTAGACGAGGAGGTGATCAGGAAATTCCGGCTTGATCGACGTAGATTGCTGGAGCTTGTAGACCAATTGTCTCCTCATCTGCAGCCACGAAGAACATATCCTGGTTCCATAACACCCACAGCAAAGGTGATGGCGGCACTTCACTTCTTTGCAACTGGCACCTTCCAGTACACAGTTGGACATGCCGGGGGGATGTCACAGTCCATGTTCAGCATGGTACTGCGGGATGTTCTCAGGGCCATGATGATTTACAAGGAGGATTACATCCATTTTCCACGGGCGGCAGAGTTGGCAGCAGTCAAAGCAGACTTCTATGCACTGGGCCAGATTCCACACGTAGTGGGTTTCATTGATGGCACCCATATCGGTCTCATTCCACCCCGGGCACGTGAGCCTGTATATCGCAATCGGAAACACTTTCATTTGCTGAACGTGCAGGTGGCGTGCCTGGCCGACAACATCATATCCCATGTGTGTGCCAGATTTCCAGGGTCCGCACATGACTCCCACATCATGTGGAGCAGCATTGTCCCCCAACTGATGGCAAATCTGCGACCAGAACGTGCGTGGCTTGTTGGTGAGTATGCTGTGGGGACAGTTGTGTATTCTGTGTGGCATGGGGTACCCACCAAACCTGGTAGTGATATCTGTGTCTGTCATCCCCCCACATAGGCGATTCAGCGTACCCAAACAGGCCGTGGCTGCTGAGTCCCATACGTAATCCAACTACAGCTGGTGAAATGCGATACAATGATGCCCATGGAAGGACACGTAGAGTGGTGGAACGTACTTTTGGACTGCTAAAGTCTAGGTTTCAATGCCTGGATAAAACCGGAGGAGCCCTGCCTTACTCACCAGGCAAAATATGCAGGATCGTGATTGCCTGCTGCATGCTCCACAACCTGGCCGTGCGCAATGACATTGAACTGATCTTGGACCCTGAAGACCAACAAGTCCATCGGCCTCCCATCCCACCCATGTTTGATGAGTTCAGGCCTCAGCAAGGCCCAAAGGTACCGAAAGGGTTCGCCCTTCTGTGTACAAAGTCCTTAGACTTACAAATGAAGTTGGCAAGGAAACTGGAAATACAAAAACATAGTTTAATAAACCTTTAAAGGTGGTGATACAACCTCCACAACACTTCTACAGTATTGTACAGAGTAGCACACTGAATACAAGCACATGGCCCCTTTTATACACAGTGGAAGGGGTTCAGCTTACAGCTTAGACAGAGGTTACAACCACGTAAGGACATTTCCAAATATATCAGTGGGTGGAGCTAACAGTATTTCTAGAACATGGGAGGGCTATGCTAATAAGGAACAACTGTTACTTCTGCTGAGCATGCGCTACACTCTCAAGAAGGACTAATAATAACTGTTGCTAGGTAGAATCCACAGTGTAACTGGCAGAGAGGTAGGACAATCAGAACATTGAGCACATGGCAATGTAGGGCATGAAAATGGTGGACTCGAAATACAAAATGAAATCCCTATACTAGATATTTGGACTGATGCATTATGGCTTCAGCTAATGCTTAATAATACCGCTGTTTTATTTACAACATGTTGACTGATGAGGATAGTGGTGAGGAAGAAGGTGTGGACCAGAGGCGTCAGCTCATTGATTGCTATTTTCCTTGAATGTGAGTGACTACCTCTTGTGCAGGTTGACAATGCGTGATGTATGTTTGCTGGTGGTGTGTGAAAGCTGGCTGCTCTGGTATGTTATGTTTGCATGTGTGTGTTGTATGCATTGTGGACATGCAAGGCTCCATGATGTGTGTCCTCTCATCCACAGATTTTGGGGTGAGTGTGGTTTGTGGTATCTTGCAGTACAGTGTGTTGTGATGGGTGTGAATCAGTTTCATGACGTGTGTTTGTTGTCTCTCTTTTTCCCTAGGTCACTCCCACTGAGGCATAATTCTCACCGACATAGTTCCCTGCGCCTGGTGACGTCTGATTCTGATACAATCATGTGAATAAAACATGGAGGCAACACATAATTGATTGTGTAAGTGAAATTTATTTACAGGTTGTGAATTGATGCTGGTGGATATTTACAAGTAAGTGTTGGGTGGGGGAGTGTGAGTTGAAGGTCATGGTAGATGAAAAGACCATGGTGACACCACATTGGGTGATGTCCAGACAGTCCAGCAGACCGGTGCCAATACTTGGCGTTGTGGGACAGGATAGTTGGCGGAGGAATGGCAGGGTCAGCCAAGGTTAATGTCATTTGCGGCCCCTCTTTGGACGGGTGGATGGTGCATCCCCGCTGCTCTCACCTACTTTCAGCCCCGGACGGCCCCTCCGTCTTGTAGCCGGAGCAGAGACAGCTGGGGGGGCAGGTTGGTCAGGGGCCACATCCGTGTCCATGGGCTCAGGTGGCGGTGGCGGTGGTGTTGGCGACCGTGGCGGCAGGGCACTTGGCTGAGGGGGGGGGGTGTTGAGGGATAACCAGTCCCTCCACAGTGCTGTTACCTGGCCCATGATGTCCACTAGTTGCCCTATGTGCCTGTCAATTGACCGCAACTGATTTGTGTTCTCCACTGAGTCCTGGTGGGCACAGTCAGCCTGTGCCTGCCCCCGGTCATGGGAGGCCTGGACTCTGGCTAGGGCTTCCAGTGTTTCTGCAGTAGGATGGGGTGGGTGTCCTTCCACACCTCGCCGGTGAGAAGCACTCCTGTGGGTGAGATGTGGCCTCTGGTCTGTCCTTTGCCGTCCACTCTCCCTGCTTGGCTGTGATGTAGATGGGCCTGCGTCCTGCGATGGGTCAGGCAGGGTGGCACAGGCAGTAGTGGTGGTACAGGTGGTAGTGGAGGTGGTGGTGGTGGTGGCTACACAGGTCACTATGGCAGGTGTTGTTGGGGTGACACAGGCCAAGGGTGTGGAGGCTGGGATGTCCTGTGAGCCAGATGGCCCTGGGAGTCGGCTTGGGCCCACTTCGTCCTCCGCACCGGAGCTGACAGTGGGATCATCCCCAGAGAGTCCGTGCTGTGAGTGTGGCGACTGTTGCAGGCGGTTGCTGGTTTTGCCAGTCAGGTTGCAATCACCTGAGGGACAAGATTTTAATGATCAATGCAGTGGACATGACATGTTTTAATCTTTCAAACATTACATATCACTGACCTCTCTACACACCCCACCCACCTCCCAACACACCCCACCCACCTCCCTACACACCCCACCCACCTCCCAACACACCCCAACCACCTCCCAACACTCCCCACCCACCTCCCAACACACACCACCACCCTCCCTGTGGACATGGGGGCCTGTTGGGAGTCGTAGTGCTAGTCTCTCACACACCCCACCCACCTCCCAACACACACCACCCACCTCCCAACACACCCCACCCACCTCCCAACACACACCACCCACCTCCCAACACACCCCACCCACCTCCCAACACACACCACCCACCTCCCAACACACCCCACCCACCTCCCAACACACCCCACCCACCTCTCAACACACACCACCACCCTCCCTGTGGACATGGGGGCCTGTTGGGAGTCGTAGTGCTGGTCTCTCACACACACCACCCACCTCCCAACACACACCACCCACCTCCCAACACACCCCACCCACCTCCCAACACACCCCACCCACCTCCCAACACACACCACCACCCTCCCTGTGGACATGGGGGCCTGTTGGGAGTCATAGTGCTGGTCTCTCACACACACCACCCACCTCCCAACAAACCCCACCCACCTCCCAACACACCCCACCCACCTCCCAACACAAACCACCACCCTCCCTGTGGACATGGGGGCCTGTTGGGAGTCATAGTGCTGGTCTCTCACACACACCACCCACCTCCCAACACACCCCACCCACCTCCCAACACACCCCACCCACCTCCCAACACACACCACCACCAACCCTGTGGACATGGGGGCCTGTTGGGAGTCGTAGTGCTGGTCTCCCACACACACTACCCACCTCCCAACACACCCCACCCACCTCCCAACACACACCACCCACCTCCCAACACACCCCACCCACCTCCCAACACACCCCACCCACCTCCCAACACACACCACCACCCTCCCAACACACCCCACCCACCTCCCAACACACACCACCACCCTCCCTGTGGACATGGGGGCATGTTGGGAGTTGTTCACATTTTGTTGAGTATGTGGCCCACATGCATGGTTTGGGGCCTGGGAGATGTGTCCTCTCAGTTGTGTGAGGCAGACCATGTTGGTGTGATAGTGTTGCTTGGTTTGTACTTACCAGCCTCTTCTCCCTCGTCGATTCCTTCAAGGCTCTCTGGGTGCAGTATGCCCAGCACCTTTTCCTCCCAATCTGCATAGGGTATGGGCTCCGGGGGTGTGCCGCCGCCAGTGTGGTGTGCCCGCAGGTGATTTTTTGCACGGATGCCTTTGACCCTTGTTTTGAGGTCGTGCCACCGCCTCTGGATGTCGTGCTTTGTTCTTGGCACGGTCCCTGACGCATTCACCCGACTATCCTGTCCCACATGTGGTTTTTGGTTGCCACGGTGGTCTGCTGGACTAGTGTGCCGAATAGGTGGGGTTCGACACGGATGATTTCATCCACCAGGACCTTCAACTCTGTGTCTGTGAATTTAGGATTTTTCTTGGGTGCCATGGTGTGTGATGTGCAAGGTGTGGGTGGAGTGGGTTTGGATGTGCAGGTGTGTGGTGTGTAGGAATGGTGTGGTGGGTGTTTGTGTGGTGGGTGTGTTTGTGTGCAGGTTGTATGTGTGGACTTTAGTGTCTGCTGTAAGTTGTATTGAGCCTCTTGCTTGCAGCTATGCTGTGGTGCAAAGGATTGTGGTAGTGGGTGGGAATCTTTTTATACTCGGTGTCGTGGTAGTGTCCCAATGGTTGTTGCCAGTCAGGTGCTAGGTGGGTGTGTTGACTTCGGTGGATTTTTAGGTGCTTGGGGGGGTGTCATTGTGACTTGTGATTGGTGTGGGTGTTTCAGGTGGGTGGGTGTCCTGTGTAGTGTGTTTTGTATTTACTTCCGTCAGCCATTTGTAAATTGGTTTGACGGTAGGGATGGTGTTCGTGTTGTCCTTCCGCTGGGATGCTGGGTTTCTCGTTGCATTGTTTCCGCAGCGGTCGTGGATGGAGGTGAGTTCCGTGGGACTGGCGGCGTTATCCTAATCGCGGGAACGGAGCATCCACAGGTATTGCGGTGGCTGTGCCTGTTCCCGCGGTCATGTTCGTCAGCGGCGGACGGTGTTTCTTAAGTTCCGTCCGCTTGCGGCGGTCTCAGGTGTACTCCGTCCGCCGCGGACGGGGTTTGCTGTACTCCGTCCGCCGCGGACGGAGTTTCATGGCATTATTATCCTAATCGCAACGGCGGTTTCTCCGCGGAGTGGTCGGGAGTATCTTGGCCGCGTCCTTGGCGGACGGAACCCGTCTCCGTCCGCCATCCTAATCGACCCCTTGGTTTGGATTTTGAAAGATAGAGTAGGGAAACCTGCTCTCTATTTTAAAATGCTAACCAGATTGCTTTGCAGACGGGGAGCTGCATGTTAGCAGCTCCCCGTGTGGAAAAGCATTGCCGGTTTCCGATGGATGAGGGGAGCCGGCTGGGACCGTGGGGGCATTGTGGCTCCCTCCACGGTCCCCAACATTATATATGAGCCCCGGGAGACGGGGTCCCCGGAGAGAATAGAAATTAGTGATAGTTCTTTTTTTTAACTGTAAAATTAGGAGTCGCGCACCCAGCGCAGCTCTCAGCATGGCCCCCTGGTGTACACGCGTTGGGTGCATGACTCTAACGCTTTGGGTACGCAACTCCAAGCAAAAAAAAGTTATATTTTTCAGATATACATGAAGAGTATGTGTTTACGTCTTGAGTGGCTCTAAAAAGAGATATTGTGTTTATTGAGAGATTTTGGTAACTATACAGAAGTACCTATGCAGAATCTTAAGTTGATGAGGAAGACTCTGTTACCCTCATCTGTAAAATGTACACCATCTCTCCTATAGATGCCATCCATATTGAAACGCAGATTGTTGTGGTAGATGGATTCCATCCTATAATCTTGGAGAAAAGCAGAAACAGATGTATTCATATGTTTCCTAGCTTTCTCAATCTGTGGACAGAATTTATTGGACCAGTTCCATTTTTGCCTTTGGCATATGTTAGAATGGACAAAGGCAGTTTGGGGGAAAAGTGATATTGATTCTCCAAAGGTGTCCTTCATAAGCATTTCCAGACCTACGCCATTCAAAGAGCCAGGGTCATTGCCACTATAGTGCACAATTATGAGTTCAGGGTGTTGGAGATGTAAAAAGTATTTAACCAATGGCATCAATTGGTGCCACTTTAAACCTCTCTGTCCAATCCCTTTAATGTCTACATTTGGCAAACCTAGGTCCTTGTCAATGGCTCTATTTTCTACGTACCTTTGGCTCCAGAAAATATAGCTGTGTCCCACAATCCACACTCTAAGCATCTTTAAAGGAGGTCTGGATGCACTCAGGGGGTCTATGTAAATAAAATGGCAGTTTGAAAAGTAAGATTTTTCTAAAATGGTGGATAAGATGCAGTTTTGAAAAAAGAGTAGAAATGATTGGCTGTTTAAAAACATTCTAGACTAAAAACTAGGGTGCATGTTTCTGTTTTTCAAAAGCATGTTTCTTATTGGTTAAGAAAAACTGTTTGAATAGAACATTACATTGGATAAGTTGATATTTTGAAAAGTCAAGCACACTTGCTGTTTGGATTAGCAAAATTGTGTGCCGAACTTGTGACCTGTGTGCTCAGTTGGTGTTCCATGTACTGTTACCATGGTAACAGGCAGTAAGCAGATTTGAGATAGGGTTCAAACTTATGTCAATTGGAAAGGGTTGAAATGTGTAACCAATAGAAATGTGTGTTAGCATTTGAATTAATGTGGGAAGCAATGTGATTTGCTATTTACATGTATATGTGTGCAGAATGAGAGGGAAAGTTTGCCATTTTTTGGTTTTGCTGAATAGTGCAGTACAGACATTGTATATATGAAAATCTGGTGTGTTACTGACATACTTCTTAATCTACAAATCAATTTGAAATGTAAGTTATTAATTTGTGAGGGGTTGTATGTGGTGTTTTAGTTTTCAATACGAATAATGTGTTTTTCATGGTAAAGTCCAGGGTGTAGTGTTGCTTGTCTAGAATCACATTGTGAGATTTACTAGCTCCTTGCGCCGCCAGTGCATCACGTTGCGTGACGCACCGGTGGCGCAGTCTGCTAAGGGATATATATAAGCAGAGGTAAAGTCACCCTGCATGACTTAACCTGTGTTTGTAAATATTTACCCTGTTCACACAAGATTTTGCCTGTTAGGGGTGGGACATGGGTGTTGCTGTGGGTGTTTCCACCCAACACCCATGTCTACTGATGCATTTCCAGATTACAAGAAATCCTTAATCTGGAAATGCGTCAGTTTGATGCACCACCATAGGGGTGGCGTAGCCAAGCGAAAAGAGGAGAAATGTGCTTATTTCTCCTAGTTTTTTCCTGTTTCAATGTGTGCTGCATTCTACAGCACACATTGAAAGATGAAAATGCCTGCATTGATTGCTTTTGTAGAGGAAGGGGCCCTTCCTTCACAAAAGGAAGATCCCCATGGTGCAGGCATCCTTGCACCATGGTGCAAGTGTGCCAGGGCATGGCGGCTGTTTCTGCGCTAGTACAGGGGGGAGAGTACAGGAATGCGAAATATCATTGTAGATATGTTGCATTCCTGTGCTCTGAAAGTGCCACAGCGTGGCACAGTTAACGGGCTTGTAGTGCCACACTTTGGTACTTTCTTGTAGATCTGTCCCGTGGAATGTGTGCAGTCATCTCACTTGTTCCAGACTAGTAAATGTTTTTTGGTAAAGTGCAAAGGATACTGTTATTTGTCTTGAATCACACTGTGAGTCAGTGTGCATTTGGGAAAATTGTGAGAGAAGAATTTGGGTGCTTCATATGTTTGCAGACATATAAGTGCTTAAAAACCTTTATTGTTGTCAAGTTTTCAAGTATCAATCCACCTTCCATATTAAACATGCTTAAGTCTACTTCAGAGTAAATGTTAGGATCCTACATAAACCACAATTAGAGAGAGTTTTGCTATCGCTCCGTAAGTGCACCCCGAGACACAGCAGGAACAGGCCCTGGGAAGTGGTGTTCCCCAGGGCCCTTGACTGCTGCAGAATGGGGGCCACATGGCCCCTCTCCCACAAAATAAAAAGCCCCAGAGGGTGGTGATCACCGGGGCTTAGAAGGACCTTTGAGCCCTCCAACCCATTTTTTTTAAAGACCCGAAGAATAGCGGTCCCTGGGGCTGGAGGGTGCCTTTAAGACCCTCCCTACCCAGGTATTTTACTGGAGGAGTACCTCTGAGCCCCCCCACCCATTTATTTTGTAGCACTGAGGGTTTGCGGTCCCGGGGCCCCTCTGGACCCCCATCAAATTAAACATTTTAGACCCTGGGATTTGGCCCCCCCAGGTATCTAATTTTCGCTTCTTTTTTACTTTTTTTTACGGCGGATCCATGCACCCTGCGCACATTTCTCCATTAAAAAAAAAATCATGCCTTAGGACATGGACTGTTTCAAACTCCTATGCACTGTGCATGTAGTGGTCTAATCACTTTTACGTTTGTGTTTCAGGCTTACAATACCCCAGTCAGTATACCTACACTGCAGCAAACACCATGTCACTGCTCTTGCAATGCCATAGTGACTCTTTCAGTACTATGTACTAATCCATTCACTAAAGTAAAACTCAACCAGTTATAAATTCACCCAGTCTCTTTCCTTGTACTACTCCAATTATTCAGTCAGTATGCATGTACTCATGCAGCGAGCCAGGTCTTAGGACATGGACTTCTTCAAACTCCTATGCACTATGCATGTAGTGGTCTAACCACCTTCACACATGTATTTAAGGTCTACAATTCCTCTGTCAGTATCTATATAGAATGTGTTTGTATAGTAATAGAAAAGTATAATTTATAGAGTTATTAATATACATTGATTTATGATTATTTGTTTTACAGATATTGTTTATAATCATTAAAATAAAGTTATCATGCCTGAAAAAAATCAAGAAAGAAAAAAAGAGAGCTAAAGGACAGTTACTTGAAGAAAACTCAACAACAAGTATTGGATGAGCAACATAAAATGGCTAAAAAGATAAAATCTTCTCATAAGACTACTAAGGAATTTATTAAAAATCTTTCTTGGCCCAGAAAGAATGTTCAGAATGTTGAAACCACTGACAATCCTTCAACCAGAAAAAATAACCAAAATAATAGGAAAGAAAAAAAAGCAAAGCAAAAGATTCAACATATGATAAAAGACAAAATCAGTATAAAGAGGTACGCAAAAAATATTTTATAATAGAGTAGTACATAATTTGCTGAAAGATATGAAGAAATATATAAAGAGATCACTATTTTATAAAAAGAAGAAGCATATTGAATCCATTGTTGAAAAGGCTTTTGAAGTAAACAGGAAACTATTCATTTTAGTTTTAAACCGAATTCGATCACTAGATAAACCAATGCATGTAATGAAGGCCAAAAGTAAGAGAAAAAGATTATTAACAGAACTAATTTTTGTGCTGTTTTTTGGGGGGAAAGAAATTACAGTTTAAGTTCAGAGCCTTTCTTTAATGAAGAGTTATTTTCAGACCAATGGTTTGTTGCATGCAGTTAACACCAGGGGCCGAGCTTTTGAGGTTAGGAATGGTTGTCCAATTGACAAAGAAAAATTGGTTCCTAGAAATGCAGAAGAAGTGATAGCTGATAAAGCTCTAGGCAGACGTCTTAAAGACCCAGTGTACACATGGGATTGCAGTAGTATTTGTAGTGACGACAAGAATCTATAGGTCTTTTACATAATTTCTTAAGAGAATATAGTAAAAAAAGTATTAAACAAAAGATTAGGATGTTACAAGGACTAGACCCTTGCAGAGTTAGAAAAAATATTTGTTTGCAAGGTCATTCTCTGGCCTGTATTTCTAGAAAAGTATGTCACAGTGTTTTTCACCATTTCAGGATGTTAGCAGTACATCATACTCAAATGCAGAAGTTAGTTAGAAGATTGTATTATGCAAAAAGTCCAGCACTAATGTTGAATGAGTTGAACAATGCTCTTTTGCATGGATCTGTATCAGATGTGAAGAAGGTTTGTGATGAAATTGAGTTTAGTTACTTTGGTCCTCTACAAGAGACTGCAGAAACTGATACAACAATAGAAGAATATTTTGAGGAGATTGTGGAAAGTTTAAGGTGATTTCAGGTAAACTGACACATTTTTCATGTATTTGTTGTCGGTGAACTCACTATAAAAATAAGACTAGGACTGTTGATCTGTATTTAAAAAGTGAAAGACAAAATAATGATATGTGGAAGGAATTTGCAACTTATTTGTTGGTAGAAAATGGTTTTGATTTACGTTCTAATCAGCGTATTTGTAAATATTGTTATAACAAGTTAGATGAGAATAAAATGCCCGCTAGAGCTGTCCATAATAATCTAGAGTTGGTTGCTATTCCTCCAGAACTGATAGATTTAAATACCTATGAGTCTATTCTCATTCAATGTGTGCACCCATTTCAGGCTATTGTTCATATGGAGCCTAGAACAGGTACATTGCCTCCTTCAGATTTACAAAGAGTTGTATATTGACCATTAGATTTAAAGAAAAATATTGAAACTATTGGTGTAGAGAGTGTCGAAAATGAACTACTAGTTGTTCTAGTTAATGGATTTCCTACTAAGAGTCAGAAAATCTGGCAGGAGTTAGTGGATGTTAGGAAAGTGCAGAAGGCAACTTTGTATTTGATAAAAACAATAACTACTATAAAAATGTTTATATGGGAGAAGAGGAAATACCTTTACCAGAAGATAGTGAAACGTCAAGTGGACAAATTGAAAAAGTGGACATGTCAAGAAGTGAAGAAATCTATGAACATTACAGTGTACATCCACTTCATTCAAAAGAAGTGATGGGGAAAACTATTGAGTTATTTCAAATGAAAAAAGCAAAGGGAAGTCCCATGAGTGTACGAGAAGAGAGCTTGGAAGCTCGTTTTTTGCCGCAGTTGTTTCCAACAGGAAAAGGAGGACGATATGATGAACGACCTGTGGAAATTCCTGCATCTGAGTATCGGACAAGATTATATGCAGAAGATCCAAGATTTCGACAATGTATCCCTTATATATTTCATCTTTTGTTTGAAAGTGACTTGTCTGGACTTTCATATGCAGTCAATCACATATTGAAAACAGGAGTACATCTGAACAATGTTTCTGCAAGTGATTTTATGGATAAAGTGCACCAGAGGGATGATGACTTGGAATCTCAGCTGAATATTCTGATGGCATATCAGCGTGGCACCAATGAATATTGGTACTGTCGTCATGGAGAACTGTAATGTATGCTACGGAACTTAGGAACTCCTATATAGTTCCTTACCCGAAGCTGTGCTGAGTACGCTTGGGATGATTTACTTGAATTTCTTCGAGAGGCAAATTCCAATATAAAAAATATTGAATTCAAGACACCTGGAGAAATGTGCTCTTTGGATCCTGTTAATATATGTAGGTATTTTAATCATAGATTTGAAGCTATGATGTCTTTTATCTGCAATAAAAAAATCCTCCTCTTGGAGAAGTTGTGGATTTCTTTTGGAGAAAGGAGTATCAAGCAAGAGGTGCTCCCCATATACATATGCTATTATGGATTAGGGATGCCCCCAAATTCGGAACAGATTCAGATGATACTGTTTTGTCTTTTATTGAAGAATATGCCACATTTGCTGTACCCAAAAGCACAGAAGAAAAAACTTAAGACAACAATTCTTACAATTCCAAAGCCATCGTTGTGGAAAATACTGTAGATGAAAGTACAAGTCTAAGGAAAAGTTTTAAACTAAATGTCGTTTTGGTTTTGCACGTCCTGTAATATCCAAAGTAAGAGTGAACAGTTTTATGTCAGCTATGCGACATACCATCACAAGAAAGTCTCAAAAAAAGACCTAAAATTTAAGAAGAAGCGAAGAGTCAAAATACATAAATGACTACAATCTGGTTATTCTGTCCATGTGGAATGGTAACTTGGATATTCAGCACGTTGCGGACAATTCCACGGTTGTTGCTCGACATGTAATGTCCAACATTACAAAATCAGAAAAGATGGAATTGAAAGAAATGTGGGAAGAGATTTCTCACAAGAAGACACTAAGTAAGAAATTATACAGTATCAGTTTGAAGATGTTATCCCATCGAGAAATTGGAGCATATGAATGCTCAAATCGGTTATCATCTGCAAGTCTATACTCCAAATCTAGAAGAATAATTTGAGTGAGTCTAGGTCTTGCTGCAATGCGAAATCAGGTACAGAAATCTGTTCAAGAAATTGAATATTTAGCAGAAAAAGATGCAAAAAGTACAGATATTTTGAAAACGAATATGTTGGATACATATTACCCAAACAGAAGTCATCTTGAGAACATGTGTCTCTATGAAGTGCTGCAAAACTACACTTTTAAACGGAATACTACAGAGAACATCAGTGATGGGAAATATGGAGTGATTGGTTCCGAAGGATGTTTGGTGAAACTAACAAAAGGAAATTTGATTAATCACAGGAAGCTGAGTTGCGAAACTGCTGATAAAAGGGAATTTTACTATTTAGCTCTTTTGCAACTGTTCAAATTGTGGCGTTCAGAATTGGAACAACTTGGAGAATTTCAGAGCTATGAAGGTTTCTTCAATGTTTGTAAAGATACCATAGAATGCACTGTTTTTGCAAATTATGTGACAATGTTGAACGATGAAATTGATCAAGAAGCTACTATTGCAGCTGAGATTGCTAGAGACAGTTCTCAAGACAGTCAAAGTTCTGCTGCGCTGAGTCAAGATTCACTAGGACAACCAATTGTTGAAAATGAAGCAGCAATCGCCATGAATGAGGTGGAAACAGCAATGCATCAAGCTCAAGAAGAGGTAAAGGACTTAGCAAACTTGGAAGAACAACTAAATGTTAAACAGAAGGAAATATATCAGCAAGTGAGACAAAAGATTGATCATGGATTTCTTCATGAAAAGAAAGAATACACATGCACATCATTTCAACCTATCCGAATGTATGTGAGTGGACAAGCTGGAACAGGAAAACATTTCTTAATTAAAGTAATCACCAGTTATCTACAGAAAACAACTGAGTCATATTTGTCTTGTGTTGTAACTGCTCCAACTTGGTTGGCAGCACACAACATTAAAGGAATTAAATTGCACTGTTTACTTATGAAACCAAATTGGAATATCACAAGCTATCGGGAGAAGCTTGTTGTGAAGTTTCAAGAGTGCTGAAGAAAATGAAACTTCTGAATATTGAAGAGGTAAGCATGGTCTCAAACTTAATGCTTGCTTTTGTGCATTTAAGAATGCAGCAAATTCTTAAAACGATGTCTTGTTTGGGTGAAAACATGTCATCGTTTTTGGAGATCTACTGCAACTTATTCACGTAAAAGGACAACCACTTGTGCATGAAGACACCAGAAAGTCTTTGGGTAGTGTTGGAAATGTTAACATTTGGTCATATTTTTAATCTTAATTGCATGGGGTTTTTTCAAAGATGAAAATCCGTAAGATATTAATGACCGAGGGTCCGTTAGATGTGAAAGGCGGGGAGCCTCTGTATGTTATGCATTTCTTCTGATCGCTAGTACTTTGTGGTGTTCAAATCTTTGGGTGGTACAGATCAGCCAGCCTCTATATCTGAATATGAGAGGGCTGGTGCCGCACCCGGGGATTCCTGGGACTAAGCCCAATGTAAAAGATTTACGGGCGTTATGGAGGGTTTACAAACAGCCTGATTATCAGTGAGCTGGTACCGCGACCGGGGGTTCCTGGGACTGAGCCCAATGTGAGGCTGGCTGATCTGTACCACCCAAAGATTTGAACACCACAAAGTACTAGCGATCAGAAGAAATGCATAACATACAGAGGCTCCCGCCTTTCACATCTAACGGACCCTCGGTCATTAATATCTTACGGATTTTCATCTTTGAAAAAACCCCATGCAATTAAGAAAACTGTGCTATGCCCTCGCAATTTTAAAAATGAATAGAGAATTTGTATCTATGTTATATTTATATTTCCGTACACGTTGTCCTTGGCCCTGAGGAAGGTGACATTCACCGAAACGTACGTCGGCCCAACATCTACTGTTTGGATACGAACTGGTCAATTCCATCTAAACCAAAAGTTAACCAGCAGAACTTTTCCATCTAAGTTCTTACTGTATTCCACCAAGTACACCTTGGGTTTGTCATTTTTTTTATGTTTTGTGAGATCTAGTCTTTGTATCTATGTTGATAGGTATGTTTTATAAGAAAAGAAATGGTATGATTGGTATGCGAGCATGTATGTATGAATGTTAGGATCACATGTTATTAGAGGGCACATTTGTTCTTATGTTTTACTGTTTTGCATTTGCACTTTACAGATTTTTTTGAAAATATTTGTGTAATAGTCATGAAATTTTTGTTGAGTATGATATATGATGAAATGATATGTACAGTTGCACAAATGTCTCCAAATATACTTATCTGAAAAAAGGAAAAAATAAAAATAAAATATATATGCTTTGATAATACTTTGAAGTTTCTAGTTTTCTCTTTGGCATCCTGTTATAAAAATGGTTTAGATTTATTCAATGTCAAAGTAATATAGGTCCCTACTGAGGTATTTTGTACTTTTTGCTTGATTTTGTCTCCCCCCTCTGGACCTTAAACTAACTGGGAGAACTCTCTCTTTCTGTAATGCTGCACCATCCCCCAATTCCTGTAGCAAGGCACAACAAGGAAAATTCTTTTCATTTCTCCTTATTTTTTCCCTTTCAATATATGCGACAATACAAAGCATACATTGAAAGAGGAAAATGCGTTCACTGATTGTTTTTGTGCAGGAAGGTGTGTCTTTTTGTACAAATAGAAACTCCACATGACAGATATTCTTGCACCATGGTGCAATGGTGCCTGTGTCACCACAGGGTTTAATCAGCAGTGCAGAGGGAAGCATAGACTTGCAACATGTTTATGTACATATGTTGCAGTGTCATGCTGCAGCACTTCCTTATAGTTCTGCACTTATACATTCACCATACTCCACAAATCCATTTGTTTAGTCAGTTATGGACAACACATACATTCATCTAAACTTTCACACATTATCATACAAATATAGCTCTTTTTTTAGCAGATTAGTTAATTCTGTTTTTTTAAAGAAAACAAAGACAACTGAAAGAACAAAACAATGAACTTTAGGAGAAAAAAAATCTAGCATAGATGATTATCGATTGCCCTGCAAACCAAATCGACAGATTGCTCACCGTAGCAGAGCAATCTATTGCACTTAACACAGTGAATTTTGGCATTTGCAAGTTGGGGACGTGTGTTCAGTGGTAGGATGGAAGAATATTCCCCAGAAGTGATAGGTACTGCCGTTGTTGGTGGTGTATTCTCCTGCAGTCTTCTGCACTCCTTTCGTGCCAGGTTAACAGGATGAAGTGATTTAAAATGCTTAAACATGCTTGTGGTCCACGTGACAACACAACTTTACAAATTTTGCACGTTACTTTTGTTGCATTTTCTTTTTTCTGTCCTTCTGGAAAGGTGAAGCATTTCCAGACGATAGAAGTATATTTTGGAGTGCGTGGAGGTTCTTCTACGAATCCTTCTGAATTGCACTGTTCTGACTGCTGTGCTGAAGCCATTTTAATTCAAAGAAAGGAAAACCAGGTGTCCAGTCAGGAACAAATGAAGTTCTTCTCAGTAGAAGTGTTCCTCCTAAGAAGGTCTAAGGAGAATAATTAAAATGGGTGGGGTCCTTAAATAGTTAGAATAGGAAATGTTATGAACCAATCAAATCTTTGTTTTTCTGGTCACATGGAGTTCGCGTAGGGTGCACAAACGCAGCACGCACCCAGCGCCGCTTCGTAAAACTGTATTTAAACAAAATATATGATTATTAAAATTAAACGTATAATTTTTTTATGATTACATCAGATAATGTCTTGCCCTATTATTTATATTAAATACAAATATATATCTTTTTAGATATTAAAATATTTCGTGGGACTCGCGCAACCACCGCGTCCAACACGTATATGACATCATGCGGAAGCGTACGAGCATTGCGTAACGTAATACATATATGTTGCGGATGCGCCAGGAGTCGCGTACCGGTCGCATAGCAATTGCGCAGGAAAATATGCACCCATCGCACACCCTACGCGGCTCCTACACAAGAATCCTAAAATGGTGGCAACATTCCGGGCAGTGTTTGAGAAAGGTACTCTTTCGGTGCACGACTCCCAAAAAACGTTTTAAAAATAAAAACAATAAAGAAAAAAATATAACTTTTTAAAAATATATAATAAATAAAAAAAGAATCCTAGAATTACAATATTTTTTAAATATTTTTTTCAGTTTATATTAGAAATATGTAATGTAGTTTAAAAAAATCTAAAAATAAATAGTTTAAAAAAATGAAGTAAATCAGTAGAAAAAAATATAAAAATTTAAGCATTTCAAAATTGTCATTTACAAAACCTTTGATATTCACTGAAAAAAACATAGGTTTCAGACATGTTATAGTTAGGAACTAGCATTTAAAAAATCTTTGAAATTCACTGAAAAAACCATAGGTTTCAGGTATGTTATAGTTAGGAATTATCATTTAAAATACCTTAGAAATTCACTGAAAAAACCATAGGTTTCGGGGGTTTTATAGTTAGCTGGATATTTCACTCATACAAAACCATTGAATTTCCTCCGTTATAGTTAGTTGTACTAACTGTAACTCGCGTGCCCGCAATCCACTGATGATGTTGTCACATATTACATCATTCATGAAATGGTCAGTGACATCACTGATGACTTCACTGATGACATCTCAAATTACATCACTGATGACATCATCCAGTAAATGTGTATTTCTGTAAAGTTTAAATATTTTGCATATATATCTATGTCAAGGTGTATTGAAGAATGGGTGGATTTACAAGTTCCAGAAGGGATTATTTAGTAGGACATCACTGATGACATCTCAAATTACATCACTGATGACATCACTGATGACATCATCCAGTGAATGTGGTATGGTTTGTTATTTAAATATGTATTCTATATATAGCAATCTGCATTGAAGAATGAGTGGTTATATAAATATCTAGATTGAGGATTTGGTAGCAGTGTGAGTAACTGTAGGTGTATGACACTGGATGTGTGTATAGACATAGGAAACAGTAGGTGCTATGTAGTATCTGGCATTCTTGTGTGTATGGTTTCAAAAATAGTAGTCTGTATTCTAGAGTGTGTGTAGCATAGTTTATATTAAGGCATCAATATGTGCATCAGATTATCACGTGGATGATGTCATCAGTGATGTCATTTTAGATGTTATCAGTAATGTCATCAGTGATGTCACTGACCATGTCATGAGTGATGTAATATGTGATGTCATCAGCAGTGCATTGTGGGCGAGCGAGTTATAGTTAGCTCAACTAACTATAACTGGCAAATTTCTCTGGTTTTATATGAGTCAAATGTCTAACTAACTATAAAGCCCCTGAAGCCTATGGTTTTTTCAGTGAATTTGTAAGATTTTTTAATTGCTAATTCCTAACTATAACGTCTGTAAAACCTATGTTTTTTTCAGTGACTTTGAAAGGTTTTTAAAATGTTAATTTCATATTTTAATATTTATAAAACCTATATTTTTTCTTAATGTTTTTTAATATGTTGCAACTCTATTATTCTTTTTTAACTTTAAAAATTATGTCATGTTTTATGTCTTCCCCAAAAAATATGTATATTATGTTTTTTGTTTGTTTGAGAAAACTACAGTCCCGTACCAGTAGTCTACCAAGCTCGATCAGCACGCAAATCCTATTCAACACATTTCAATGATTCGCATATCGTATCCGACGGGTTTGTGACACCACGTCCCACGTAACAGCAAGTACGTATGAGGTCACGCCAGCTGCTATTGTGGGATGCGACCGATATGCACTACCAAGCGGTGCGTTACGTCATGTACATATGGTGCGGCACCCTCTGCATGTTCCAAATGCAACAAATGCATGCTGCCACACCCTGTGTTACATCATAGATGTACGAAAATTGCGCCGCATATGCCATTCCCTCATTTGTTTTTGTCTCAAAACTATATCTAAATAACTTTAAAGTGTATATAAGAGCAAGCGATAATTACAAATATTTTAAACAGTTATATATTTCTAACTGTGATAAACTTGCATTGCGCACTAGCTTTGCGATTGCCATGTGACCATCAAAACAAACATTTCATTAGTTCATAACATTTCCCATTGTAACAGTTCAAACATGCCACCCATTGTAGTCAATATCTCTACTGCATTTCATGAAACACACCTCTTCTGCTTAGAGAGCTTTGTTCCAAACTTTTTGCAATTTACACATATCACACACTAAACACAACATGCAACCATCATTTTTATAAGTAAATGTAAATCCAGTATTTGTAAAGCGCACAGCTACCTTGAGGCATCCCGGCGCTGGGGGCCATTGGGAAGATTAAGCGAGCCATTGCCCAGAGTTACATGGTGCTGGGCAGACCCCTGCCGCCGGAACCCGGGATCAAACCATGAGCCCCAGCGCCCAGTGTCAGTCGCCCTAGCATATCTTAGATTACACACAACATGCAAACATCATCTTCATCAATATTTATGCTCTGTAAAGAGTTACATTACCAAAATGTTCTCCAATACCAGAGGTAACATGGTTGCATAGGTTGTCCACAGCACAACGTAATATAATACGGCCCAGAGACAGTATCATGCATAGATAATGAACACACAGACACAGACAGATAGTAGAAGTGGGTAGGGGCACGTGAGCTCGACACCTTTTTATTACCAGGGTCACATATCCAGTGACATTTGTGCTGGATGAATGTGCGGTGAGAGTAAACCAGCTCTCAGAGAATGGTTGCTGCTAGCATCAACTTCAACAGTAATCATTGCATCACACACAGAGATGCAATATTAAAAGAATCAATAATTTGTGCTGCAGTAAGGTAGGGACAGTAGATGTGAAATAATACAGAAATAATTCTATTGTAATTGAACCACAAATTGTGGTATACTGACACACAATCAATGGATCGGAAATAATACACAAAAAGATTATATCATAAACACTCCATCAGTTCTAGTGCACTCACATAGCCACATCAAAAGCAATCAGCATGTGCACAGCCAGCAATAATGTGTGCTGTAGACAGGCCGTACTAGGAGCAATATTTGTTGCCATCAACTCTGCATCATCTGCAATAGCAACTCAATCTGAAATGTGAACACTGGTGTCTGCAGTGTTAGCCTCAGAGAGCGGTCAGCAACGACCAACACCTACATAAGGTGACTTGAGCTGCCCAGTGTGTTATAAGCGAAGATTATAATCCTGGGTGCTCAAGGAGTTACAAAGACGCTCAAGAAGCAATATACACCTATATTTACTCTCTGCACTTTCTGTTTCTTGGATGTTTACAAAGTTCAGGGGAGGAAAACACCCAACTCCTCCCTGCGTAATCAAAATGATTAGGCACACCTATAAAGTCACACAGATTTGAAGCACTCCACTAACAACAGCTCCAAATAGCTCAAATAATTGAATCATCTAAAAGGCTCTTGAAGATTTTCTTCTTTTATTCCAGTTCCAATTCTAATCCCAAACCAACGCGTTTCGCCGAGGTTATTAAACACCTATCGGCTTCATCAGGGCTGGAAATAATACAAAATGTTTCCATCTTAGCAATATGTACACTTTTTACAATTTAAGTTAGAACAAGGATAGAGCCCCAATAAGGCCCATAAAGAAAACCTGTGTCATTCAGAATTCTCATTGTTTAGTGAATACATGCAAATCACTCTTGGTCATAATACTATGTTATGACATTATTATCGGAAATACATCTGAGACAACTTCATTTACGTGAAATATATAGTCCCAACAAACATCACAATGGTGTCTTGAAATAACCACTACAAAATCATGCATAAGTAAAAGTGAACAGCCTCATGTGAAATTGATTGTATAAGTCTGCTTATAGCCCCGAAATCGACAAGTTTATTCTGACAATATTTTACCTTGTCTTCATAAATATACTCTCTTGCCTGAAGGAAGAAACATTTTCCTTACTCTTAAGTTTCGGCATGAAGGGAAGAATTCTGATCATTTGCGTAATATTTTTCAAGCGCTCCACTCCTCAAAAAAAACCGAAATTTCCTACCTCTTATCTTTAGGGAGAATGCTCGTTATATTTTGTTGCTGTTATCCTCCGGTTAGAGAAAAAGCCTCTTTTATGCCCGTAACTTCTAAAAGAATAAAATATACCCACGTCTCAAAATACTGTATTTAATAATCTTTTCTAACGACCCATTCCAAACAACAATCCAAAATAACCATTTGCCACTCAACTAATCTCACCTGGAACACTATTCAGTCTATCGATTGAGACCAAATTCCTTTATTTCTAATTTCAACTCGCTTTTATCTCGCCTGATTATCTGAAAATTAAAAATCAAGATTAAGCCTCCACTTTAATCCTAACCACTATATAGACACTGCCT
This sequence comes from Lissotriton helveticus, assembly GCF_964261635.1. NCBI lineage: Eukaryota > Metazoa > Chordata > Amphibia > Caudata > Salamandridae > Lissotriton > Lissotriton helveticus. The sequence goes on along the minus strand of NC_136063.1, from coordinate 775,365,999 downwards.
ATATTTCACATGTCTCAGACTTCAAATCCGTACCTTAGTTTGTAGCTTAACTTCATATCTCTTCGCTTTTCCTCCTCCGCCCTTTAGTCATGCACCTCTCCCTGTTAAACACAAAAACGTATATCCTGCCATTACTTTTCCGGAATTTCTAAATATCCTGTTCAAAACCTTATGCCTCTCCAATTCTGGACGCTTACCTCCCACGTTGTCTTGGCGTCCCGAGTACAGGCGACAACTCCAATACTTCCTGGTTCCATTAAGTTCCTTAGCTCAAAGATAAAAAGCGGTCTTACCACTAACGCTCTCCCGGCCGCCATCTTTAAGTGGGGTTTCATTAGATTGCAGTTAAAGTATAGTATTACCCCAACCTATACATCATTCTGCGCTACTCCTTATTCCCTACTCATCTTTACTCAGATTTAAACAACATCTGGAACATTACCTTAATAGAAAAAAACTGAGCCACATAATCAATCATACTGCAACGGCTGTTTCCCGAATATACTGTGTTTACATCATGTTTATAGGTACCATAATTCTTAACCTCTTAGTCACCCAGGAAAAACTCCAACTCCCGATCATAACTTAGGCCGTCCTCCACAGCCCGCAAACGCATGATCCATCTTGCCTCCTGCCGCTTTAATTTGAGTTCTCTTTTTCCCCCTCGTGAATCACTATACACATGGTCTATACCATAAAATTTAAAGCTTTTTCTCTGATCTTGCTTGTCACATGTGTGTATATGCTCTGCTATTGGGTATCGCAAATCATTATTTTTGACAGCTCTCAAATGTTCACCCATTCTGTCTTTTAACATGCGAATAGTGCTGCCTACATAAACCTTTAGACATTTACATTCAATAATGTAGATCACATATTTCGTACTGCATGTTATGTTCATTCTTATTTCATATCTTTTCCCATTTAATACCTGGAATTGCTTAGTCTTATCCTTAGCATGTCTACACATTCCACAGTGACCACACTGTAAGAATCCTTTCGAATACCTGTCTAACCAGTTTTCTGTACGGTCAGTTGTCGGATAACTTGGACTCAGTAGGGTGCCTAAAGTCTGGCCCCTTCTGTAAGTTATCTGAGGTCTTTCTCCCACATATTCACAGAGTACTTTATCCATTCCTAACACATTCCAGTGTTTTGTCATACTTTGTTGCAAAAGCTTGCTCATGGGAGTATAGTTTGTGATTAATCTAACCAATTGCTCTTCTTTTTTATCCTTGGTTTTGGGTTTCAATGTCATATTTCTTTCTACATTCATTACCCTTGGTTTTGCTAGATAGACATTTCTTTTGTCATAACCCCTTCTGACAAATCTCTTTTCCATGTCACAGATACAGTCATTAAATTGTTGAGCTTCACTACAGTTCCGCCTTGCTCTTAGCATTTCACCAAATGGAATAGCTTTAATCTGGTTATGCGGGTGAGCACTCTTCGCATGCAAAATCGTATTGCACGAAGTCGGCCTACGATACAATCTACTCTCTATACAGTCATTTTTTATGTACAGTTCCACATCTAGAAATATAATACTAGTTGTACTGTCATTGGTGGTGAATCTGATATTCATATCATTACTGATGAGATACTCATAAAAATCATTCAGAGACTGCTTTGACCCAGTCCATATCATAATGCAGTCATCAATGAACCTTCCCCAAAAAAGGATCGATCCAGTCCATTCACTTGCTCCTGGACCCCAAACAACTTTTCCTTCCAGCCACCCCATGAAAATATTTGCATATGCTGGAGAAAATTTGGAGCCCATGTCTACACCCTGTTTCTGCTTATACCATTAATTTTTAAACAAGAAATAATTATTATCCAAAATTAGTTCCGTCATAGCCAAAGTCATTTGTGTATGTTGCCAATGACTGGCTGGTTTTTTAGAAAAAAAGTGGTCCAAAGCTTTCAATCCTAGTTCATTTTTAAAACTGGTATACAGTGAGATCACATCCAGGGTTACCAATGTCATCCCTGGTTCCCACTTAATATCACCCAGGATATTCAAGATGTGTCGTAATCGGTTGAAGGAAGACATCCACAAATTGTGAAAGTCGTTCCGTTGGTCCTCCTATGCCAGATACTATTGGCCTCCCTGGTGGAAATGGCAGGCCCTTATGAATCTTTGGTAAAGTATATAGACACGGGTATCTCGGACGATTCACTCTCAAAAAGAAATATTCATCATCGTCCAGTAAACCCGTATCATGCCAATGTTTGAGATGAGTATTGATCATGTTGCTGAGGGAGAATATTGGATTATGAACTACTCTCTCATAGCAAGTTTTGTTACTCAACTGAGAATATATTTCGTGCTCATAGTTATCCCTGTTCATTAGCACTATATTCCCTCCCTTATCAGCTTTTCTGATAATTAGTTCTGAATTATTCCTTAAAGTATCCAAAGCATCTTTTTCATGTCGTGTTAGATTGTCATTCAAATAGCCTCCTGGGAAGGCTTTTTGCGCTTGTTTATCCAAATCCGAAAATACTAACTTATGAAATATCTCTACGCTACTGCCACTTGCTACATTTGGTGATCATTTGGACTTACTCTTAAGACCACTTGATATTGATAAATCCGGCCTGATCTCTAAATCCTCCAATAATTTAGCCATCGTTACAGGATCTTCCTTCAATTCTGTAATTGATAGGAGAGAAACCGTATCTTCAATATTGCTTATTGTACAAGAATCAGACACAACGCTAGTTGTTTGCAAGCTCACATCTTTATTGCTTTTAGAATTCAAAGCAAAATGCTTTTTCAGTTTAAGCCTTCTGATATATTTGAAAAAGTCAATTTTAACATCACAAATATCACCTTTTGCTAATGGGCAAAAACTCAGGCCCTTAGTAAGTAAGTTAGTCATATGATCAGTAAGGAGAGTGCTAGACAAATTCACCACCTCAACCTCATTACTCGTTTCTATTATTGTGCTTTTTTGTCCCAAGATCTCAATTTCATCCCTGCCCGTCCTCCTGCGTCTGCCTGCTTTGCCTCCTCTTCTTGTTTTTGGGGCCCTGGACGTCTCGCTTGTTCGCGATTCCCTCTTTTCTTTTTGTACAAAAATAAACTCCACTTGACAGATATTCTTGCACCATGGTGCAATGGTGCCTGTGTCACCACAGGGTTTAATCAGCAGTGCAGAGGGAAGCATAGACTTGCAACATGTTTATGTACATATGTTGCAGTGTCATGCTGCAGCACTTCCTTATAGTTCTGCACTTACACATTCACCATACTCCACAAATCCATTTGTTTAGTCAATTATGGACAACACATACATTCATCTAAACTTTCACACACTAGCATACAAATATAGCTCTTTTTTTAGCAGATTAATTAGTTCTGTGTTAAAAAAAAAAAAAAGACAACTGAAAGAACAAAACCATAAACTTTAGGAGAAAAAAAAATCTAGCATAGATGATTATCGATTGCCCTGCAAACCAAATCGACAGATTGCTCACCATAGCAGAGCAATCTATTGCACTTAACACAGTGAATTTTGGCATTTCCATGTTGGGGACTTATGTTCAGTGGTAGGTTTGAAGAATATTCCCCAGAAGTGATAGGTACTGTCTTTGTTGGTGGTGGATTCTCCTGCAGTCTTCTGCACTCCTTTCGTGCCAGGTTAACATGATGAAGTGATTTTAAATGCTTAAACATGCTTGTGGTCCACGTGACAACACAACTTTACAAATTTTGCACGTTACTTTTGTTGCGTTTTCTTTTTTCTGTCCTTCTGGAAAGGTGAAACATTTCCAGACATAAGAAGTATATTTTGGAGTGTGTGGAGGTTCTTCTACAAATCCTTCTGAATTGCACTGTTCTGACTGCTGTGCTGAAGCCATTTTAATTCAAAGAAAGGAAAACCAGGTGTCCAATCAGGAACAAATGAGGTTCTTCTCAGTAGAGGTATTCCTCCTAAGAAGGTCTAAGAAGAATAATTGAAATGGGTGGGGTCCCTAAATAGTTAGAATAGGAAGTGTTATGAACCAATCAAATCTCTGTTTTTCTGGTCACATGGAGTTTGCGTAGGGTGCACAAACGCAGCACGCACACAGCGCCGCTTTGTAAAACTGTATTTAAACAAAATATATGATTATTAAAATTAAGCGTATCATATTTTTATGATTACATCAGATAATGTCTTGCCCTAATATTTATATTAAATACAAATATATATATTTTTAGATATTAAAATGTTTCGCGGGACTCGCGCAACCACCACGTCCAACACGTATATGACATCATGCGGAAGCGTACGAGCATTGCGTAACGTAATACATATATGTTGCGGATGCGCCAGGAGTCGCGTACCGGTCGCATAGCAATTGCGCAGGAAAATATGCACCCATCGCACACCCTACGCGGCTCCTACACAAGAATCCTAAAATGGTGGCAACATTCCGGGCAGTGTTTGAGAAAGGTACTCTTTTGGTGCACGACTCCCAAAAAACGTTTTAAAAATAAAAACAATAAAGAAAAGAATATACATTTTAAAAGATATATAATAAATAATAACAAATCCTAGAATTAGAATATTTTTTAAATATTTTTTTCAGTTTATATTAGACATATGTAGTGTAGTTTAAAAAAAATCTAAAAATAAATAGTTTAAAAAAATGAAGTAAATCAGTAGAAAAAATTATCAAAATTAAAGCATTTCAAAATTGTAATTTACAAAACCTTTGACATTCACTGAAAAAACCATAGGTTTGAGACATGTTATAGTTAGGAACGAGCATTTAAAAAACCTTTGAAATTCACTGAAAAAAACATAGGTTTCAGGTATGTTATAGTTAGGAATTATCATTTAAAATACCTTAGAAATTCACTGAAAAAACCATAGGTGTCAGGGGTTTTATAGTTAGCTGGATATTTCACTCATACAAAACCATTGAATTTCCTCCGTTATAGTTAGCTGTACTAACTGTAACTCGCGTGCCCGCAATCCACTGATGATGTTGTCACATATTACATCATTCATGACATGGTCAGTGACATCACTGATGACATCACTGATGAAATCTCATATGACATCACTGATTACTTCATCCAGGTGACAATCAGATACACCTTATCATACACTAGTATAACCTTTCATCACTCACAGTAAAACAAAGAGTACTATATTTGAATCAATTGAAACACCAATACAACTTTCTAAAAACCCACTCAGTGATTCCTAGATCTACACACACATCTAATCACTTACCTATCGATTCACTGAAAGGTAGTGTATGATAAGGTGTATCTGATTGTCATGTGGATGAAGTAATCAGTGATGTCATTTGAGATGTCATCAGTGAAGTCATCAGTGATGTCACTGACCATTTCATGAATGATGTAATATGTTACTTCATCAGCAGTGGATTGCGGGCACACGAGTTACAGTTAGTACAACTAACTATAACGGAGGAATTTCAATGGTCTTGTATGAGTGAAATGTCCAGCTAACTATAACACCCCTGAAACCTATGGTTTTTTCAGTGAATTTTAAAGGTTCTATAAATGATCGGTATTAGTCTCTCAGTTGGTGTGTAAGTGGCTGCATGGGTTGGTGAGTAGCTACACAGGTGTCTATATGAGTTATTGATGAGTATCTGTATCAGTGCCTGAGTGTCTGTGTGAGTGGGTGGGGGGGTGTGGCTCTGTGCATAGATGTCTGAGTGGTTGATTCACTAGTTGTATGGATTCAAAAGTGCATCTGTAAAAGGCTGTATGGATGACTTAGTGTGTGTATGGGTGTGTTGATGAGTGAAAGAATGGCTCAGTGGTATATGTGTGAGTAACTACATATGTTTTAAGACAGTATATGTCAGTGTTGGAGTATATAAACGAGAATACATGAGAGCAAGCTATTTGAAGAGTGGGTGTATAAATGACTGTCTGCTTCTATCAGTGATTGTATAAGACAATAAGTATGTCTTAGTACCTTCAGAAATAAATAATGTGGTGTGTGTATAAATAACTCAGTTGGTGTATATAACTGTATACATGAGTAAACGAGTATGTAATTAATTCTTTGCATGACTGACTAAGTGTGTGACTAACTCTATGGATGAGTGTGACTGTATGTATAGATGTATCAGTCCATAATATAGTACTGTATTGATGAGTAACTGTATGTGTAAGACACTGGATGTTTGTATAGACATAGGAAATAGTAGGTGCTATGTAGTATCTGGCATTCTTGTGTGTATGGTTTCAAAAATAGTAGTCTGTATTCTAGAGTGTGTGTACCATAGTTTATATTAGGGAATCAATATGTGCATCAGATTATCACGTTGATGATGTCATCAGTGATGTCATTTTAGATGTTATCAGTAATGTCATCAGTGATGTCACTGACCATGTCATGAGTTATGCAATATGTGACGTCATCAGCAGTGCATTGTGGGCGAGCGAGTTATAATCAGCTCAACTAACTATAACTGGCCAATTTCTCTGGTTTTTTTATGAGTCAAATGTCCAACTAACTATAAAGCCCCTGAAACCTATGATTTTTTCAGTGAATTTCTAACATTTTTTAATTGCTAATTCCTAACTATAACGTCTGTAAAACCTATGGTTTTTTCAGTGAATTTCAAAGGTTTTTTAAATGTTAGTTTCATATTTTATTATTTATAAAACCTATATTTTCCTTAATGTTTTTTAATATTTTACAACTCTATTATTCTTTTTTTAACTTTAAAAATTATGTAATGTTTTATGTCTTCCCAAAAAAATATGTATATTATTTTTTTGTTTGTTTGAGAAAACTACAGTCCCGTACTGGTAGTCTACCAAGCTCAATCAGCACGCAAATCCTAACCAACACATTTCAATGATGCGCATATCGTATCCGACGGGTTTGTGACACCACGTCCCACGTAACAACAAGTACGTTTGAGGTCGCGCCAGCTGCTATTGTGGGATGCGACCGATATGCACCACCAAGCGGTGCATTACGTCATGTACGTATGGTGCGGCACCCTCTGCATGTTCCAAATGCAACGAATGCATGCTGCCACACCCTGTGTTACGTCATAGATGTACGAAATTGCGCCGCATATGCCATTCCCTCATTTGCTTTTGTCTCAAAACTATATCTAAAAAACTTTAAAGTGTATAGAGGAGCAAGCGATAATTACAAATATTTTAAACCGTTATATATGTCTAACTGTAATAAACTTGCATTGCGCGCTAGCTGTGTGATTGCCATGTGACCATAAAAACAAACATTTCATTAGTTCATAACATTTCCCATTGTAACAGTTCAAACATGCCACCCATTGTAGTCATTATCTCTACTGCATTTCATGAAACACACCTCTTCTGCTTAGAGAGCTTTGTTCCAAACTTTCTGCAATTTACACATATCACACAGTACACACAACATGCAACCATCATTTTCATCAGTAAATGTAAATCCAGTATTTGTAAAGCGCACAGCTACCTGGAGGCATCTCGGCGCTGGGGGCCATTGGGAAGAATAAGCGAGCCATTGTCCAGAGTTACATGGTGCTGGGCAGACCCCTGCCGCCGGAACCGGGGCTCAAACCATGAGCCCCAGCGCCCCTTGTCAGTCACCCTGGCATATCTTAGATTACACACAACATGCAAACATCATCTTCATCAATATTCATGCTCTGTAAAGAGTTACATTACCAAAATGTTCTCCATTACCAGAGGTAACATGGTTGCATACATTGTCCACAGCACAACGTAATATAGTACGGCCCAGAGACAGTATCATGCATAGATAATGAACACACAGACACAGATAGATAGTAGAAGTGGGTAGGGGCACGTGAGCTCGACACCTTTTTATTACCAGGGTCACATATCCAGTGACGTCTGTGCTGGATGAATGTGGGGTGAGTGTAAACCAGCTCTCAGAGAATGGTTGCTGCTAGCATCAACTTCAACAGTAATCATTGCATCACACACAGAGATGCAATATTAAAAGAATCAATAATTTGTGCTGCAGTAAGGTAGGGACAGTAGATGTGAAATAATACAGATATAATTCTATTGTAATAGAACCACAACTTGTGGTATACTGACACACAATCAATAGATCGGAAATAATACACAAAAAGATTATATCATAAACGCTCCATCAGTTCTAGTGCACTCACAGAGCCACATCAAAAGCATTCAGCATGTGCACAGCCAGCAATAATGCGTGCTGTAGACAGGCCGTACAAGGAGCAATATTTGTTGCCATCAACTCTGCATCATCTGCAATAGCAACTCAATCTGAAATGTGAACACTGGTGTCTGCAGTGTTAGCCTCAGAGAATGGTCAGCAACGACCCACAATTACATAAGGTGACTTGAGCTGCCCAGTGTGTTATAAGCGAAGCAACAAAAAGTGGGTGCAGAGCCTGCAATGATATGTATGCATGGTGAAGACAGTACGCACTAGAGCAATGTCTTTTCCTAAATCAGTGGATTTTGTGTTACTGTTCTCATCTATTTGTATTTCATTGTTTAGTTTTTATTAGTTTGACTATTCAGTTTATGTTGTTATTCCGGTGAACTTCTACTTTTTACTCTATATATACCTTTGTAAACTACCTCAAATTCTTATTTCTTTCTGTTTTTTCAGGATATTTTACTTAGTACTGCACGTTTTTGTTCTTTTCACGTCTTTTGCATGGAGCTTTATTAAGCCATATCACCTTTCACCTTTTACTTAGGATTCCCTTCCACTTTATGCCACTTTTCCGGTACCATTTCTGTTTCTAAATCAGTCTGCTTTCCACCGTTGATTCACACTGTTCCTATACACATGGGCGAAGTTTACTGACACTTCTGAGTTGTAAAGACGGCGTTTACACACTTCGGAACACCGCGTTTCTCTTTTCCCCAAGCCCATTGTGAACCTGATATTGCGGTAAGCTTAGGTGCCCGTTGTTTCTCTGTGGTAATGGCGGCATACTTTATGGTTTTGCACAACTTGAAACAGTTTGTTACGATTCATCCATTCTTTATGCACAGCTATTGGGGTCTTCTATTTCCCTACAGTTCAGGTCACGTTCCTTTTGTGATGGCATGCTCACGTTTTCATGTTCTCTTGTTTTCTTGATATTTCCCGATATAAGACTTTTACTAGTTTGCACTCGTGCTTCACGGATCACTTTTGTCCCAGCATGTTTCTCGTAATTTGCCGATTTCCATTTAACAGCTTTTATTTCATCTCGAGCCCTGTATATTGTATAAATAGCAGTTTCCTGTTTAAATTTTATTGTAGATTAAATGGACCCCTGAGGAAGAGCAATGTCGCTCGAAATGCATCGGGGATATTTTGACTTGATTTACATATTTCATTCACGTTGAACATACCCCACGTTGGGACTTTGTACATATGGATACATGTGGATAAATCACAGTGCCTGTGATACGTGACTTTACGAAAATCCAAAAAGGGGATATTTTGAATTGATTTACATATTTCATTCACGTTGAACATACCCCACGTAGGGACTTTGTACATATGGATACAAGTGGATAAATCACAGTACCTGTGATACGTGACTTTGCGAAAATCCCCAAAACAAAGTGAATTAAACTTTGAATGGTTGAAATTACTTGTGTTTAATTACCAGCAATTTGCAGCATACAGGTGTGCTCAAGCGCTTCACCTTACACCTGTAAGGGTTCTTGTATTCATTTCTCAAGTCCCTCCTGGACAGACGGGGAACACCTTGAGCACCCTAACCATCAGAAATCTATACCCTTGGATTATATTGGTAATACTTCGGAGTGCAGCGGACCTCTCTTTGATTCCTTTTCCTACAGGACACCATCATGTACATCATGTACAATACCGACTCAATGTCACACGTGAACACTGAAATCTGCAGTATAGGCCAGAGAGAGCGTTCAGCAAGGGCCCATAAATATGTGTCATTTACATGAGCTCTACAGTTTGCAATACACAAGGCAAAAAAAGACATATGCAGAGCCTGCAAAGATGCGTATGAGTGGTGCAGACAGTACGCACTGCAGCAATGTCTTTTCCTACAGGACTACCTCATCTACAGTAGCAACTTGATCTCAATTATGAACACTGCTATCTGCAGTGCAGGCCAGAGAGAGCATTCAGCAAGGCCCCACAGCCACATGTCATTGACTTGAGCTCTACAGTTTCCAATACGCAAAGCAAAAAAACACGTGTGCAGAGCCTGCAATGATGCATATGAGTGGTGCAGACAGTACGTACTGGAGCAATGTCTTTTCCTACAGGACTACATCATCTACAATAATGACTCAATCTCAATTGTGAACACTACTGTCTGCATTGTTAATTGAAGGCAGTACTCACACACAAACATCAATACTTTTTCTCACTCCCTCTGTACAAAATACAACAACATAAATTCCATAAAACTCTACAATAAATAAATCAAAACAATTTGAATTGGGATTCCATCTGTCCACAGTCCACACTATTTACTGTTCCCTTCGACTTGCAAGATGAATTTGGTCATTGTACTAAACCTATAACTCATCTCAAAAACTTCTTCAAGCAAGTATACTATAGCCCTATAGCCCGCCGTAGCAGGCTATACCGCTATTAAAGGCCCTCTCCAGCATTAAAGGCCCAACCCGAAGGTGAGGGCCTTTAACAAGGGAGCGGGAATGTAATAGTCACTATAGCCCAGCTACAAAGAGCTATAAGGCAATTTGAATATTCTGCCATTAGAGGATAGAATGTTCTAACAAATAAAGCAACGCCTTAACAGAGCACAAGGGGATAGGAATCCCTTCAGGCTCCCTGAAACACTTGTTCACAGCCAGAACTGTGAACTAAAAAACTTTGCAATATTGCAGCTCCAGTCTTATATAAGACATTATAAGAACGGAGCTACTCCATTGTTTTAAATGGAGCTCCCAACATTCTAATGTTCTAATAAAACAATATTGTGTATGTTTCAATAGACGTGCTAATTACTTAACTACTGGATTCTTTAATTAAACAATCACCACTCAATCTAAATTGTGAACCCTGCGAACCGCAGTCTAGAACAGATGCAGTGCTCATTAACACCTCACAGCCACATACAATTCAATTCAAAAGCACAGAGTTGGTTGCACCTGATCCCAGAGGGTACACAGAAATCATCACAAATTATAACTTATGACATCCTCAATCAAACAATAAAGACCCCATTTTACTGTTCGCACCTGCTGTACCACAGTATACTCCACCAACTACTTTCAACCAAGTCCAGTAATCATGTGCCGCAGTTAGCTAAGGAAGCACAGAGTGTGATGCACCTCAACAATCAATCAGAGGATTTGTAAAGCACACTACTTACCCACGAGGGTCTCAAGCCGCAGGTCTGGAGTAGTCTCCTGAAAGTCTGCGGGTCTTCAGTTTGTCGTAGGTAGAGAGGGAAGGTGTTCCAAGTCTTGGCGGCGTGGTGGGAAAAGGACCTGCCCCCGGAAGTGGTTCTGTGGATGCGTGGGACGGCAGCCAGTGACAGGTCGGTGAAGCGGAGTTTCCTGTTGGGTACGTAGAATGAGAGTCGTTTGTTGAGGTAGGCTGGGCCGGTGTTGTAGAGTGCCTTGTGTGCGTGGGTCAGGAGTTTGAAGGAGATTCTTCTGTCGATGGGGAGCCAGTGCAGGTTTCTCAGGTGGGGGGTGATATAGTCTTGGCGTGGGACGTCGTGGATCAGGCGTGCAGAGGCGTTCTGGATTCTTTGAAGCTTGGACGAGGCTCCGGCATAGAGGGCGTTTCCGTAGTCGAGTCTGCTGCTGACGAGGGCGTGGGTGATGGTTTTCTGTGTGTCTGTCGGGATCCATCTGTAGATCTTGCAGAGCATGCAGAGGGTGTAGAAGCAGGTGGAGGAGACTGCGTTGACTTGGTTGGTCATGCCGAGTTTCGAGTCGAGGATGAATCCTAGGTTGCGTGCATAGTTGGTTGGTGCAGGGGGGATGCCCAGAGATGCGGGCCACCAGGAGTCATCCCAGGCTGAGGGGTTGGGCCCGAGGAGGAGGATCTCCGTCTTGTCCGTGTTCAGTTTGAGACGGCTTTCTTCCATCCAGTCGGCGACGGCCTTCATACCACGGTGGAGGTTGTATTTGGCAGTGAGGGGGTCCTTGGTGAGGGAGAAGATCAGCTGGGTGTCATCGGCATAGGATATTATGTTGAGGTCGTGTTGTCTGGCGATGCGTGTGAGTGGTGCCATGTAGTTGTTGAATAGCGTTGGGCTGAGGGATGATCCTTGCGAGACACCGCAGATGGTCTTGGTGATTCCAGAGTGGAACGGGGGGAGGCGGACTCTTTAGGTTCTATCGGAGAGGAAGGAGGTGGTCCAGTCCAGGGCCTTGTCGCGGATCCCTGCGTCGTAGAGGCCTGTGCGTAGTGTGTGATGGCAGACGGTGTCAAAGGTGGCGGAGAGCTCCAGGAGGATGAGGGCTGCTGTCTCACCATTGTCGAGTAGGATTCTGATGTCATCTGTGGCGGCGATGAGGGCGGTCTCGGTGCTGTGGTTCCTGCTGAAGCCTGACTGGGACAGGTCGGGGATGCTGTTGTCTTCTAGGTAGAGGGTGAGTTGGGTGTTGACCATTTTCTTGATGAACTTTGCTGGGAACGGAAGCAGGGAGATGGGCCAGAAGTTCTTGAGGTTGCTCGGGTCCGCTTTGGTTTTTTTCAGTAGGGCGTTGATCTCGGCGTGTTTCCAGCTCTCAGGGAAGGTCGCGGTCTCAAAGGAGAGGTTGATGATGTTACACCGGTGGGGTGCGATGGAGCTGTCGGCTTTGTTGACGATGCGGTGGGGAAGAGGGTTGGATGGGGTGCCTGAGTGAATGGTGCTCATGGTCGTGATAGTGTCCTCGGTGTTCACGTTGGTCCATGTGGTGAGGAGGTCATGATCGGCGGGGATCGGTGGGTCCGGTGTGGTGGGGTGGCAGGGTTAATCCGAGGGTTGAAGCTGTTGTGGATGTCGGTGATCTTGCGGTGGAAGAAGGCAGCGATGGCGTCGCACAGGGCTTGGGAGGGCGGGATGTCGTTGGTGCAGGAGCTGGGGTTTGAGAGTTCCTTCACGACGTTGAAGAGCTCCTTGCTGTTGTGTGCATTGTTGTCGAGGCGGTCTTTGAAGGAGGCCTTTTTGGTAGTCCTGATGAGGTGATGATGGTTGCGGATGGCTTCTTAGTGGGCTGTGCGGCTGTCGGGTGTCTTCTCGTTGTGCCAGATGTTTTCCAGTTTCCAACAGGAGGGCATGGAGGCTAGGAATTCTGGGTGAACCAGCTGGCTCTCTGGCTGGTGTCTCTGTTGGTGTGCTGTCTCATTGGGGCTAGGATGTTGGCGCAGTCTTCCTTCCAGGGTTTGAGGGTGTGGGCCCCCTCCTCGGGGTCGGTGAGGTGGGGTCGGTGGGGTTGGTCGGTGGGTTGAGTGCGAGGTGTGTTTGTAGTAGTTCCTTGGTGACTTTGCCCCAGCGACATCGGGGGATCTGTAGGGTGCGGTGATGTGTGAGGGGTTTTCGGAAGGTGAAGTGGATGCAGTGGTGGTCGGTCCAGGTGAGTTCGGAAGCGTGGCTGAAGGCAAAGTGGGGGCTGGAGGAGAAGATGGCGTCGAGCGTGTGGCCGGCGATGTGGGTCGGTGTCGTGACGATCTGTTTCAGTCCGAGGGTGGTGAGGTTGTCGATCAGGGTGGAGGAATTGATGTCGTTGTTGTTTTCCAGGTGGTAGTTCAGGTCGCCGAGAAGGATGTAGTCGGTGGAGGTCAGTGCGTGCGTGCTGATGAAGTCAGCGATGGAGTTGCAGAATTGGGGACGGGGTCCGGGTGGTCTGTAGATGAGGGTGCCTCTTAGGGTAGTCTTGGGGTCTGTGTGGATCTGGAAGTGCATGTGTTCAGCGGTGTTGAGTGTGTCGGCGGTGTTTGTGGAGAAGTGTGGCTTACTGGTTAGAGGAGGCAGACCTGGAAGCAGAGGTCAGCCCGGGACCAGGGTTCAATTCCCGGCTCGGCGGGGTCTTGAGTCCTAAAAAAAAAAAAAATGTCCATGGACTCGACAATTCTCGCTCCGGTGCCTACTCGATTCACGGGTTCACACACTGCGACTCTGGGCAATAGCTTGCTTAATCTCCACAACGGCCCCTCGCGGCGGGATGCCTGGCTTTCACCTTGGGGATACCCTGCCGGGGTTATCTCACAGGGGAATACCAGGACGGGTTCCCTAAGCAAGCGCTTAGAAACCGCTCGGTGATTTGCGCTATATAAATTCCTGTACATTTACATTTGTAGAGACCCTGATGGTGTTCTTGTGGATTATGGCGATTCCTCCTCCGACTCCGTTGGTACAGTCTCTGCGGGTGATCTTGTATCCGCCGGGGATGGCCACTGCTATGTCTGGGGCAGAGGCTTCGTTCATCCAGGTCTCGGTCAGGAAGGCGATGTCTGGTGATGTGGTGTCGAGTAGGTCCCAGAGCTCAACGGCCTGTTTGCATGTGGAGTGGGTGTTGAGCAGGATGCATCGTAGCTGGTTGGGTTCCGGCGTGGCGGGTGTCTCGGCGTCTTTGATGCACACAAACTTCTATCAAGAGCAAGCAGCAGGTAATATCGGACATCGTTCATTGTGGGATCAAGACACCTATCCACTGATGGGACCTAGAGTTGTTTGCCGCTGGTCGAAGAGAATACCTCCATCTCCACTCTCAGACACAGTTCTAACATCCTCCATTGTGGGATCAAGACACCGTTCCACTGTTGGGAGCTAGAGTTGGTTGCAGCTGGTCAAAGGAAGTACCTCCATCTCCACTCTGAGATACAGTTCTAACATCATCCTCTGTGGGATCAAGACACCTTTCCACTGTTGTGACCTAGAATTGGTTGCAGCTGGTCGAAGGGAGCACCTCCATCTCCACTCTCAGATACAGTTCTAACATCATCCATTGTGGAATCAAGACACTGTTCCACTGTTGGGACCTAGAGTTGGTTTCAGCTGGTTGAAGGGAGTACCTCCATCTCCACTCTCAGATACAGTTCTAACATCGTCCATTGTGGGATCAAGACACCATTCCACTGCTGGGACCTAGAGTTGGTTGCAGTTTGTCGAAGGGAGTACCTCCATCTCCACTCTCAGATACAGTTCTAACATCGTCCATTGTGGGATCAAGACACATTCCACTGTTGGGTCCTAGAGTTGGTTGCAGCTGGTCAAAGGGAGTACCTCCATCTCTGCTCCGAGATACAGTTCTAACATCATCCATTGTGGGATCAACACACTGTCCCACTGTTGGGACCTTGACTTTCTTACACCTAGTCGAAGGGAGTACCTTCATCTCCACTCTCAGATACAGTTCTAGCATCGCCCACTATGGTATCAAAAAACACCGTTCCACTGTTGGTACCTGTCGGACTACTGTGTTAGTAGTATACAGAGCACTCCACGGTGCTGGGCCTCAGGCTGGGCACTGTGTGCCTGTGTTTGGGTACCCAGTGTTAATCTCAGGAGCTTTCCGAGCTCTGAGACCTCGGCCCAGGAACGTCCGCCGGCACGTGGTGGGCCCTCTTTCACATACGGGAGTATGAAAAGGTGAACTGTTGAGCATATATATGTCGCAGTGGCCATTACGCTTTGTAGATACCAGCACGCTGAAAGCATCATTCACGCAGCCACCTTCGCTCACAGCACCAGCCTCGTGCCGGTGTAAGCTGCGCAGACCTGGCAGACATGTTTGCCAATCTGGAAGAGAACCACACCCAGAGAAACGTGCCTCTTCTTCAAACCCCTACGCTAGCCTTGTGTACGCTGAGCCAGCCCACTACCCTAAACATTAAGGGGGGAGGAGTCACGTACGCGCTACCATTCCGCAATCTTCCCTACTGACTGTACTATCATGGTTTCGTCCACAGTCCATTTCACGCAATAGACCATCATTGTATGTTGACGTGTACATGTCTGTGATCTACATACTCAACTCTGCTCGGCACATCCCCTCAACACTTTGCATTATATACTTTTATAATCAATAATTACTTTCCACCTTCGCACATACCTTGCTCCTATCTCTCCCTGCATTCTGCATTGTGAGGCAGAGGTGCCATGCCATGTTTCCTTTGTGTACATGGCTAGTCAGGTTTCCCACAATATGTAGTGTTGTTGTGTCTGCTAGGTGCACATGTTGTTTGTCATGTTGTATATGAATATATAAGGTAGCACGTTTATTCACGAGTAGTGGTTTCTCCCATTTACATATCACTGTCTTAAAGAGCATACAGAAGTTTTTCTCACAGGTGAAAAGTGCGACCACAATACCAGTCATTCATTACTATCCAAGAATGTCCAATTACACAGCGCTTCTAAGTTTACAGAACAACACCAACTCCCACAATCAGACTAACATTCACACAGCTTTCTAACGGATGTTATCTGCTTCTCAATAACATGCACGCCTACGGAATGTGAGCTGGCACACTGCATGTCCTTACTGTTTCAAACACAGTAACTTCCTGTGGCAATGTCTATTCCCACCCACACAAAGTAACTCCCAAACTTCAACTTGGCCTTCAATTCTTCGTTTGAAAACAGATTTTAAACAAACCAAACTAAAAGCGCTTTTGTTAAGAACAGAACTCTCCCTCAATTCTGCAAAAGAAATGTATTGACTGCAGATATTATGAACTTCAAGTAAAATACACTCCCTTTTAAATATGAACCGTCAATTACACTTTGTGAATTGTTACACCATTTTCAACAAATGTCACACTCAAGGTCTGGCACAATTTTTTAACACAGTCTCCTATGGCCTTTTAACATGCTTTCAAACAGTTCTTCTTTTAATACCAGACTACATTCATTCGATCATCTCTGGAATAACAGGAACAGCGCCCATAATTCTCGCTCCCTTTACGGCCATCCGTCTACTAATTGTACTTCTAAAAATGGCTAAGCTATCTGTGGAGACAACTATGTCCGACAGAATGTGCCTCTACGCCAAGCTACATCAATACTGTAAAAATAAACAGAAAAACTTTTCGGCGACCTATCTCTATCTATTATCGGAGCTTGCTACAACATAACATTTATCTACACTTATGCAATATGAGTACAACATTGTTTTATTGCAAAACTTGCCCATTTCACTGGCGGATGGATGTATGCCTTGCCAACATCCCAACAATTGCTCCCGATATCCTATGCATTATCTTGAAAACCATGAAAGTGATTGTTCTGGCAGTGGAGCAATGGTGAATGCAATGCAAAAAGGAATCGCAGCGGAATTGGATTTCTGTGCAGGTGCGAAAGATCTCCTGCAACGTGCAACCTTTCACAACATCGCAGATTACCTTCCAATTCAAATTGCCGCTCTAACATTCGAGGAACATTACTGTCCCTTCGAGGATAGAATTGGATCGCTTCGCTTTTCTCAGACGATGGAAACAATAGCCTCTTGGAACATTACGCATCTCATTCCGCTGAACAACTTCTGGACTTGAATCTCTAAGACTTGTAAGAAACTCACGTTATTCTTGAAAGGATTTTTTCCATCTTTTTTTACTTTTTCCTTTACATTTTTTATAATACACTTCAATCCTACTACTTTCATATAACAACTTTCTAAGTATGCACAGACATTTGAACTCTATCTTCATTATTGCCCCTTATGTCTCCACTTTAACCAGGGATTGATGATTTATGGCCTATGCAAATATGCCATTTACTTCCGGAATTAACCTAAACCCGACACCCATTTTGAAACCACATCTATTCTTTGTGCACACGCCACTCTGCCTCCCTGTTATTCACAAAGCCCTTTCACACAAATTTACTCATTGTCAACCTCTACTCATAACCTCACAATAATATTTAAAAAATACGACTTTGTTTAGGAACTGGTTGGCACAGTGTAGTAATCGTCAACAACCTTTATTTTCATTATACAATTTATAAATGCATGTCTATAGCTATTTGTAGGTCACATAGAACTGTAACATATAATGTGCAATTCACTGATGCAGGAGCTTCGTTTTGACTACAGCAGCAGCGGTTGGAGCTTGTCTCAGCTCGATGCATTAGCTCTCTACACACAAATGTTTTTTTGAAACAGCTGAAGACAATAATGTATGTTTTGACTAGAAAGGTACCGAATGTGCTTCTCAGAAGCGCAATTTTGTATTCATGCTCAAAGTTCCAATGTGATTAGAACTAGTACCAATTCTGACACGCACCACATTGAATCTAGTGTACAACAGATTGCTAACTATTCTACTGTTGATAATTTTCTCTTACAAAAAAGCACTGCCCGGGTACCTAAAAAGTTTGATGATTACATTTTGCAATATCTTTTTTTTTCTTTCTTTTTCTTAAAGGATACATGTGGTAATCATATCCTACCTTTATTTTTCTTATAGAATTTAGAGTCATTCAACTGTAATGTCTATTGTTTATGTCACATGCAACTGTAACATGTAATATGCAATTCACTGATGCAGGAGCTTACGTTTAAATACAGCAGAAGTGGTTCAACTCTGCATCAGCTGGATGCCCTAGCTCTTGCACTGGTGGGTCCAATTATGGCACTTAAATAAAGACACTTTCTACATAATTTTCAAACTCCATGCCTTTATTACACACATTAAAGGGGGGTGGTGATGGACAGAGCATCTGAATTAAACAGAACATTCGTACCCAGTCAAAAGATCAGGGCTTGATCCATCACCGTTTTTTAGCTCACTGCACCATCCCAGCTCAGAACCTGGCTATATGCAAATTAGTCTGTCCCTGGCCCAGTGCATCATGGGAACAGGGCAGACCAAACTACCAAGCCAATTCTTTACTGGAAAGGAAACAAGCTTCCGGGGACCGGTTTCTGGCATTGCAGCCGTCTGCAGGCCGGTTTGCTTTAATCCTGATGGTGCAGTGAGCAAGGGACTCATGTCTGAGCATACCCTGCCACTCCTATAGTGGCCAAAACGATTCAGAAAAGGGGGGTGGTGATGGACAGAGCATCTGAATTAAACAGAACACTCATACCCAGTCAAAAGATCAGGGCTTGATCCATCACCGTTTTTTAGCTCACTGCACCATCCCAGCTCAGGGTATGCTCAGATGTGAGTCCCTTGCTCACTGCACCATCAGGATTCAAGCAAGCCGGGCCGAAGACGGCTGCAATGCCAGAAACCGGTCCCCGGAAGCTTGTTTCCTTTCCAGTAAAGAATTGGCTTGGTAGTTTGGTCTGCCCTGTTCCCATGATGCACTGGGCCAGGGACAGACTAATTTGCATGTAGCAAGGTTCTGAACTGGGATGGTGTAGTGAGCTAAAAAACGGTGATGGAAAAAGCCCTGATCTTTTGACTGGGTATGAGTGTTCTGTTTAATTCAGATGCTCTGTCCATCACCACCCCCTTTTCTTACACACAGCCACTTTCTTAAACACACCTCATTTCACCATTTTACTTCAGTGGCATTGCAACTAAGCATGGGCTGAAAATTCGTTCCGCTCGCGGAATTTGCGGATTTTCCGCGATTTCGCCATCCGCGAATCTCGCGAAATCGCGGTAAAATCTGCAAATCAGCCAAGCACTTACAGGGTTACAGCAGCAGGTGCAAAGGTTGAAGCTAATTTTTTGTAACCTTTTACAAAAGGGTTACAAAGAAATTAACTTCAACTTGGGCACCTGCTGCTGTAAGCCTGTAAGTGCTTCCTGGTGCCTCGTTGCCTACTTGCAACTATTCTCTGACCCTGCTCTGACCCTTGAAGCAGGGTCAGAGAATAGTTACAAGTAGGCAATGAGGGGCCTGTCACGAAAATTTAACCTCAACAGGAAGCACTGACAGATATAAAAACAAGCATTTGCAATGCAATTGGTCCCGCATTAGGAAAGTTTGAGCTATTGGTCTTGTAAATGACAATTTTTTGTATTTATGTGTTGGTTTTGAAAATAGCTAAATTAATAGCTTTGTCATTTACAATGCCAATAGTTATAATTTTCGCAAATGTGACACCTATAGCATTTGTAATGCAACATGTGTATTTACGTGACTTAGCTGTATTGATATTACAAATTATAATGGCTTTCTAATTTTTTTAAATAATTAATACTTAAATAAAAGTGATTTTAATTTATAATGGCAATAGCTTAAACTTTTGTAAATAACTTTTGTGAAGATTATGTTCAGTGTATTTTATTGTGACGAAAATCAAAGAACAGAAGCGAAATATTAACATCTTTTTGTGACATTTGTAATAAAGTTTGAAACATTGAGAGAACATATTTGAACCAGTTGGTGTTGAATGGTTGCACAGATTGATACTGGGGTGGCGCTGAGTGGTGCTGTGGTGGTGCTGAGTGGTGCTGTGGTGGTGCTGAGTGGTGCTGTGGTGATGCTGAGTGGTGCTGTGGTGGTGCTCGGTGATACTGGGATGGTGTTGAGTGATGCTGGGGTGGTGCTGAGTGGTGCTGTGGTGGTGCTGAGTGATGCTGTGGTGGTGCTGAGTGACGCTGTGGTGGTGCTGAGTGGTGCTGTGGTGGTGCTGAGTGATAATGTGGTGGTGCTGAGTGATGCTGTGGTGGTGCTGAGTGATGCTGTGGTGGTGCTGAGTGATGCTGTGGTGGCGCTGAGTGGTGCTGTGGTGGTGCTGATTGGTGCTGTGGTAGTGCTGAGTGATGCTGTGGTGGTGCTGAGTGATGCTGTGGTGGTGCTGAGTGGTGCTGTGGTGATGCTGAGTGATAATGTGGTGGGACTGAGTGATGCTGTGGTGGCGCTGAGTGATGCTGTGGTGGCACTGAGTGGTGCTGTGGTGGTGCTGAGTGATGCTGTGGTGGTGCTGAGTGGTGCTGTGGTGGTGCTGAGTGATAATGTGGTGGTGCTGAGTGATGCTGTGGTAGTGCTGAGTGATGCTGTGGTGGCACTGAGTTGTGTTGTGGTGGTGCTGAGTGGTGCTGTGGTGGTGCTGAGTGATGCTGTGGTGGTGCTGAGTGATGCTGTGGTGGTGCTGAGTGGTGCTGTGGTGGTGCTGAGTGATAATGTAGTGGTGCTGAGTGATAATTTGGTGGTGCTGAGTGATGCTGGGGTAGCGCTGAGTGATGATGTGGTGACAGAAAGGCACAAAAAGCAGTCTAACACAGGGCAGAAAAACAAGGGAAAAACGAGTCTAACAGAGGGCAGAAGGGCACAAAAAAACAGTCTAACAGAGGACAGAAGGGCAGAAAAACAAGGGAAAAACGAGTCTAACAGAGGGCAGAAGGGCACAAAAAACGAGTCTAACGGAGCAGAAAGGCACAAAAACGAGTCTAACAGAGGGCAGAAGGGCACCAAAACGTGTCTAACAGAGGGCAGAAGGGCACAAAAACAAGAGAATAACAGAGGGCAGAAGGGCAGAAAAACAAGGGAAAAATGAGTCTAACAGAGGGCTCAAGGGCACAAAAAACGTGTCTCACAGGGGGCAGAAGGGCAGAAAAACAAGGGAAAAACGAGTCTACCAGAGGGCAGAAGGGCAGAAATACAAGGGAAAAACGAGTCTAACAGAGGGCAGAAGGGCACAAAAAACAAGTCTAACAGGGGGCAGAATGAATCCCGCCCTGCGTGTTTGTCCACGAAGATGCCGCCTTTTTGTGCAATACCTCTACTCAACTGGAGTACTTTCTACTGTCTAATCAGTAAGTGCTCCCTCGTTGGCTAAATGTATAGGGGCAGATTTACAATAACTGGCGCATCCCCAGGGATGCGCCAGTAATTGTGCGCCGCAGCTCCGCCACCCATGGTGCGCCGCATTCACAATGCGGCGAACCATGTGACAAAAAGGGCACAGATGCGTCACGCATCTGTGTCATAAAAGCAGCGCATTGCTGGAGCTGCGTTGTGCTTGCGACGCAGCTCCAGCAATGCTCTGGGGGTCCCTATCTCCCCAATGCTGCATCAAGCCTTGCGCTTCTTTCAAGCAGGCGCAGGGTTTTGACGCAGCATTGGCCTAAAAGTGACTGAGTGAAATCTTGTAGATTTCACTCAGCTACTTTTAGGAGGCGTTCCTGCGCAGGAACGCCCTCCCCTGCGCCGGAACGCCTCCTGATGGTGCAGGGCTTTACAACGTGACGCATCTCTCAGATGCATCACGTTGTTAATACCCAGCACCATGGCGCATCTTTTGTGCTACCGCTGCGTCACAAAAGGTCTCGATAGAGGGTGGCAGTGGTGAACCAGAGGGTGGCAGTGATGAACCAGAGGGTGACAGTGATGAACCAGAGGGTGACAGGGGTGAACCAGAGTGTGACAGTGCTGAACCAGAGGGTGGCAGTGCTGAACCAGAGGGTGGCAGGGGTGAACCAGCGGGTGGCAGGGGTGAACCAGAGGGTGGCAGTGATGAACCAGATGGTGGCAGGGGTGTCAAGTCAAGTCAAGTCAATAGCACTTTATTTCGTTTAATAAAAATCATAAAAGCAGTCACAAAATTACATTATACAGAGATATTAAAAACGTTAAAATATTATCAAAATTAATACACAGTATTGTACATAAAACGTATATAAATACACAAAGGCAAATGTTGTTAATGGGCCTATCACAAAGTTAAAAACGTCAGAATTCATTGGCAGAGGGATATAATCAATTCTCCAAGGCTCGAAAAGCCACTCTCTTATTCTTATTGTGTACAGCAGCCACCAGAAAGCTTGCAACCCCAAACATCACTTTCGGAGTGCTTAGCAATTGTAAAAACATCAGTGCTGGTTTAGCTTGAGTGAATCCTGCTTCTCTTAATAGAGGCACTAAATGTTGCTTCCTAATATCAGAAAAGTGCTGACAAAACAAAATGAAATGCAAAATGGTTTGGAGAGAGGCATTATCACAGCTACAGGGAAGTGTACGGTCTGGTTTCCCCCACACACATGAAATGCCCAAAGTATACTGAACAATGTTTAATCTAAATCTGATTAAGAGATGTCGGTGATATGGTATTGATACCGTTCTGAGGTACGGTTCTAAATGTGGAGTAGTCTTTAAAACATAATTAGATCTAACAAGAGGTTTATTCATTTCCACATATTCCCGCTCTTGCTCAACCATCCTCATAAAATTCATCTTTATCCAGTTCCGATCACTTTTTTGTAACAGATGCGGGAAATAACAAAGCTCTGGACGCCCCAATTTAGCAAAGACATCTCTAATATAAGATAGCCAGGGTATTTTGTGTGCTTTTTCAAGTGCCATTACATCTTTTAAAATAGCATGGTTCAATGAAATCTCCTTATTAATCCAAGTTTTAACCCAACACGTTATTGGGGCTAAGCGAATGAGATTGGAGATATAGCTCAGTCCCAACTCAGTATGTATTGTAAACACAGGCGTGGATTGAGGGACAGCTAACAGGATCCTTAAGAATTTGTTCTCAATTTTTTGTAATTTATCCTGTTGCAAATAGCCCCATAGTGAGGCCCCATACAACGCTATAGATAGGCATTTGGATTTATAAATAGATAAAAGTGCCTCCATAGGCCTGGATCCCAACCGCCTTGCAAAGTCCATTAGGGCAGAGGATGATCTGGCGACCGCTAAGCATTTCGCATTAATTTGAGGGGCCCAGCTTCCCTTTAGATCAAAAATGACACCAAGATACGTAAATACTGGGACGGTGGATAGAACTACACCATTGCAAGAAAAGGGCAGTGTTTTATATGATTTTGGGCGTTTTCCAACCACCATAACATGAGATTTCTTACTATTCACCCTAAGGTCTAAAGATTCCATAAAGCCACCAAAGGAATCTAAAAGTCTCTGCAGCCCCAGTCCTGTGCGGGCCAACAGTACCGCATCGTCAGCATAAAGAAGGACCGGAACTGCAGAGTTACCCACATGGGTGGTATCCGGGGTGGCCATTTCCAGATGTTTATCTAGGGAATTTATATAGAGGGTAAAAAGCAGAGGGGCCAGGATACACCCCTGCCTTACCCCCCGCTTAGAGTCAAAGTAACGAGTACACCCCCCTTCCCTATTAACACGGATGTTCGCCTTCAATCCTCGGTGAAGCATATCTAAAAAATTCACCAGGGATATATCCATTCCCAGATTCTTCAGAATTTCCCACAGTTTTCCCCTATTTACCATGACAGGTCCATGAACCCCATATAGAGCATGCCATCCTTCGCCTGAGTATACTTGCTGATGAGCATCTGTAAATTGAGGCATTGGTCTAATGTGCCTCTTTTTGCTCGAAACCCATACTGAAGGTTGGAAAGGACCCCTCCATCTTTCAGACAATCCTCCAGTTTTGAAAGAATCACTCTGCCCAGAATCTTAACGGCAGAGTCGATTAACGAAATTGGTCTGTATCAGGATGGGTCACTTCTCAGGCCTTTTTAAACACCTGTATTATTGTTGATGTTGACCAGGATGGTGGAAAACCGTTAGTGCTAACTGAATTGAAGACATTAGTAAGGACCTTAGCCCATAGAGTGGGTTGAGTCCTGTATAAGTCTGCTGGGACCCCATCAGGGCCCGGGGCTTTATTTTTCGATGTATCCACAATTGCCCTTTCAACATCAGCCAATTCAAATAGTAACGGTCGGGAACTATGTGTGGGTATAGGATCGGATGGTGTAATTGTGGTAACATCCTCGTTGTCATAAATCTTACTAAAGTGAGCTATCCATAGATCATCTGCAATCACACAGTCCAGGGCAGCATTCTCTGTACTAGAGAAATATGGATGATTAATTATACCCCAAAATTTACCACTGTCCTTCTGGATATCTATTGAACTAAGATCATTCCATGCTTCAGTTTTAATGGCCTTCTTCCTCGCTGCTATAGCTTGCTTATAAGCGCCCCTTAGGCTGATTACAACCTCCCTGTTCCTTGGTTTCTGTTTCAGGGCATGTAATAATACTTTATGTGCTTTGGAGCAATTACTATCAAACCAACGTGGGTGGTTAGATACTGGAACTTTGGATTTGGTCTTTAAATCCTGATTAACCTTTTTACAGATGGAAATAAAGGCTTCAATAATGTTGGTTCCACCAGCCGTAGTATCAAAACAGACCACAAAATCTGCATCTGCCTTAGTAAGTAAGTCTGACATAAACGAGTCAGGGACTATCTTTGCCCAGTTAAGCCTCCTGAACTGATCTTTCAATTTCAGGGTGTTTTTAGTCATACCAGTGATGTCTCGTCTGATTATTACATCCCCTAAGTCTAACTCCAGTGTAAGGGGGTTATGATCACTATAGACCGAGTCCTCAACTTTATATGAGGTGACTACAGGGATCATGCCTACTGAAACAAATATATAGTCGATGATGGTACCAGACTCTCTCCCTTTAAATGTTGCTGTCCTCTCTTCGCCCCTAAACCCATCTACCGCAAAGAGGTTAAAACTGGCTAGCAGAGCCTCCAGGGCTTCCCCCTGTTGAGTATGTTCAAAATGTACGGCGGAAGATCCAACAGGGCCCATCTGCTGTTCCGCCAAACAATCCCATCTACATGGGTGAGTATTAAAATCTCCCATTAACAAAATTTCGAATGAAGTGCTATGCAGACTTTTATATTCGTCTAAAAAACGCTCTACAGCGCTAAGATGAGAGTTACGTAATTCTCTCTCTATAACATTATAAAAATTGATTAACAAAATAGTGGTATGGTTTGAGCCACCCCATTCCACAATCAAAAGGTTGTCAGAGGCAAAGTCAAGCTTTTTAAATGATCCTACCAGGTCCAATGAGGTCAGTAGAAGCAATCCTCCCTTGGCTCGGCCTCCCAATCCTGGGACAGCCTTCACAAAAAAGGAGGAAAAGCCATCTAAGCATAAGCTATTGTCTAAGTCCCAGGTTTCTTGAAAGGCTATTACATCATGGCCTTCAATGAAATTAATCCATGGTGCATCATTACATTTATTTTTTATACCTGCAATGTTCCAACTTAAAAACTTTCTTGAGCATCCACTACCTGCCCTCGATCTACTGACCTCACTAGTTAAATCATAGTTATTTAGTCAATCATTTGTTTCCATATTTGTTAACGGCGTGAATCTGTTTTCTAGGGGTATGGGTGTACTGCTATCATTGATAGTGGAGGATTTTTTACTATGAGGAACTGTATTCCAACCCCCCTTTCTTAGGTCAGTCTGTCTAGCCTGGTATGAAAACTTGGTTATATGGGACTTCCCTGTAGTACAACCACTAGTGGGACGGTGGGCCGGCCTATTGTGCAGAATTTCGGTATGATGTGGATAGAAATAACCCAGTGGTAAAGGTCTAATACAAGTACCCGTGAGTTCAGACCCATCCCAAAACAATCTGTTTGCAACATTGGGGTAATTAAAATTAATGTCCACACAGTCCCCTGGTAGGCATTTTCGCCGCCTGCCAACCCACTCTGCCCGTCTTGCTGAGATGATATTCTTAGAAATATCATCTCCTCCACTACAGAATTGAGAACAGCATGTTTTTGCCCTGGTCAACAAATCATGATCGGTTTCTTTCGCGCCAGGTTTCAGGGGAGGAATTCCTGTTAGGACAGCTACTAGAGGTGCTGCATCTGGTGGGAGATGCAGAACACGACTCCTATTCTGGGCAGGTTTGCTAGACGTAGTAGGTGGGAAGCTATTTTTCTGGTCCCCTATGCGAGGCTGTACAATAACAGGTGGACCAGACTTCCCACCTATGATTACCTGTGGCTCTCTGGGCCCAATGTTATCATCACAAATTTGCCCCCCTGGTATTTCATTTACTACACATGGCCTAGAAAATGTTTTAAGTTTTGCCCCCCCGTCCTTCAAAATCGGTGTCCTACAGGGATCCACTTTAAACTCCTTTATAAAGTTGTCAATATGTTTACATTTGTCCAATAGTTTATGTACACAGGAGATAAGAGTGTCCACAATATCCTTGGCAATGGCTACGAGAGCTGGCTCCAGACGAGACTCAAACATCCCCTCCACTATATCGGCCAGATAATTCATGGACCTTGTGTCATTAATGTTCAGTTCAGCTCTATCTGGCAAAACCGGATCCAGAGTAGATTTATTATTCCTACTGCCCTTTTTTACCCCCTTGCAATCTTTATGCTCTTGAGCTAGTGCTTGTCCAGGGTTATCTTGATCCGTAGACGATGTTTCTTGAGAGGGTATAGGAGCCTGAGGTGGGTGTATGATGGCAACATCAGGCTCAAGGGGAATAGGGAGGGCACGAGCTGTTAGTAAACTATGATCTAACATGGTGGAAAATGGGTCTGTAGCACCCAAGCCTAATTCCTTTTCAGCACTGGCAATTTCCTCATTTAGGGCCCCCACGGCAGAGGTTAGGTAGGAAATTATCGACTCTTGTTTTTTAGCCACCTTCGCTTTCTTACCTTCACAATCATTGTCCTGTCTGAGTAGCTTACGTTTCCCCATAGTGACGACCAAAGGGTATAGCCTGTCCTGTCCTCTGTCGTCCCCTGACGGCCACAGACGGCCCGCCCTCTGCCCGGGCTCTGCCCGGCGTCGTCCGCGCGCGTCCTGCGAAGCGGAGGGAGCGTCCTGATTTTGTTGTGCCTCCGGGCGCGCTGCGGCAGGAAGTAGTCGCTAGGCTCCCTGGGAGCTGTAGTCTCCAGCCACCAGCCGCGAGGTGGAGTGAAGCGGCCGCGGCGAGACCACAGCGTTTGGGCCCCAGGAGCTGTCGAGCGTCCAGCTGGTAGGTTTCCCGGTCTGGTGTGGCTTAGATTTGCCCCCCGCTCCACCGAGGGAGCGTCCTGATTTTGTAGCGCCTCCGGGCGCGCTGCGGCAGGAAGTAGTCGCTAGGCTCCCTGGGAGCTGTAGTCTCCAGCCGCCAGCCGCGAGGTGGAGTGAAGCGGCCGCGGCGCCACCACAGCGTTTGGGCCCCAGGAGCTGTCGAACGTCCAGCTGGTAGGTTTCCCGGTCTGGTGTGGCTTAGATTTGGCAGGGGTGAACCAGAGGGTGGCAGTGGTGAACCACAGGGTGGCATGGGTGAACCAGAGTGTGGCAGTGGTGAACCAGAGAGTGGCAGTGGTGAACCAGAGGGTGGCAGTGCTGAACCAGAGGGTGACAGTGGTTAACCAGAGGGTGGCAGTGGTGAACCAGAGGTGCAGTGCTGAACCAGAGGGTGGTAGTCGTTAACCAGAGGGTGGTAATGGTGAACCAGAGGGTGACAGTGCTGAACCAGAGGGTGGCAGGGGTGAACCAGAGGGTGCTGTGGTGAACCAGAGGGTGGCAGTGGTGAACCAGAGGGTGGCAGGGGTGAACCAGAGGGTGGCAGTGGTGAACCAGAGGGTGGCAGTGCTGAACCAGAGTGTGACAGTGGTAAACCAGAGGGTGGCAGTGGTGAACCAGAGGTGCTATGATGAACCAGAGGGTGTGCAGTCGTGAACCAGAGGGTGGCAGTGGTGAACCAGAGGGTGACAGTGCTGAACCAGAGGGTGGCAGGGGTGAACCAGAGAGTGGCAGTGCTGAACCAGAGGGTGGCAATGATGAACCAGAGGGTGGCAGGGGTGAACCAGAGGGTGACAGGAGTGAACCAGAGGGTGGCAGTGGTAAACCAGAGGGTGGCAGTGGTGAACCAGAGGGTGCTGTGCTGTGCCCATACACGACCGCATGGGTAACTTCACCATGCAAGCGGCCCGCGAACACGCAAAAAGCCCTGCGAACACGCAAAAAACCCCACGAACACGCAAAAAACCCCGCGAACATGCAAAAAAACAAAAATCTGCAAATTTGCACAAATTCACAGATTTTGCGAATTGGATTTCGCGCAAATTCGCGGAACGGGAATTCGCAAATTTCGCCTATACTTAATTGCAACATTCAGCATTATGGGCCCGATTGACAGAACTAACTTAGGACAAAATCTTAAACGTACTACAATTTTGGTATTCAAAGAAGGCACTTACTCATTTTGGTATTCACAGAAGGCACTTACTCATTTCGGTATTCACAGAAGTTAGGACTCCTAACTTTAGGACTCCTACATGCCTTCTGTGAATACACAAAGTCTTAAAGTTAGGATTTTTCTCAGTTTAGGAGTAGTAAAGTTCGGACTCTTAACTTCAGGACTCCTAAACTGAGAAAAATCCTAACTTTAAGACTGTTGGTACACATAAGGCATTTAGGAGTCTTTGCAGAGTGGGTGAGAAAGGGGACAAGGCCTCCAATGATATCTCAGCAATTCTGCTGTAGGGAACTTACTTGTGGCAACAATAGGGGGTCTTAGCCTCCAACTACTCTCAGCAGTCAAGAGGACTTCATACCCCCAACCAATGTGCCAGAAAGGCTTGTTTGAAGTAATCCTGCTTTTGGGAGGCTTACTTGTGGAACAATAGAGGTTCTTGGCCCTGAATAACCCTCAGCAGCCAAGGGGACATCATCCCCCCAACCAGTAGTGCTCCAGGAGGTGCATTCGCAGAGTGATTAAGAAAGGGGGTGGGGCCTCTGATGAGGTCTGAGAAATCCTGCTGTGGGGACTTACTTGTGGCAACAATAGGGCTTGTTGGCCCCAGGGACCCTCATCAGGCAAGGAGACATCACCCCCCAACCAGTAGTGTCCCAGGAGACCCCTTTGTAGAGTAGTGGAGAAAGGGGGCATGGCCTCATACGAGGTCTCAGTAATCCCACTGTGGATGACTTACTTGTGGCAATAAAAGGGGTTCTTGGCCCCTTACAACCCTAAGAAGCCAAGGGGACTTCATTCCCCAAATTACTAAGACCTTGTATGAGGCTATGCCCCCTTTCATTCGCCAAACGGAAGTGCCTCAGGATGTGGGTTTGCAGAATTGCTGAGAAAGGGGGCATGGCCTTCCATGAGGCCTCAGCAATCCCTCTGTGGGGACCGGATGTGGTAACAATCAGGGGAACTGTCCCACATCAACACTGAGCAGCCAAGGGGAATTCATCTCCAACCAGTAGTGTGCCAGGAGGTGAGAGTGCTGAGTGGTTGAGAAAGGGGAAGGGCCTCTGACAAGGTCTTAGCAATCCCGCTGTGGCAACAATAGGAGCTTTTGGCTTCCAACGACCTTCAGCAGCCAAGGGGACTTTATCCCCAAACCAGTATTGCACCAGGGGGCACATTTATAGGGTGGTTGAGAAAGGGGGCAGGGTCCTCCAATGAGGTCTCAGCAATCCCACTGTTGGGGACGGAGTGGTGTGGCTCACTGGTTAGAGGCGGCAGACCCGGGAGCAGAAGACGGCCCGGGACCAGGGTTCAATTCCCGACGCGGCAGGGTCGTGGACCAGGGTCAGCGGACTCAACAATTCACGCCTCTGTGCCTACTCTAACCTGGGGTCCCACTCGGCAACTCTGGGCATTAGCTTCCCTAATCTCCACAACGGCCCCATCAACGCCGGGGATGCCTGGCTCCACCTTGGGGATTCCCAGTAGGGACCATCCCACAGGGAAAGCCAGGACGGGTTCCCCAGCGGTATACAGCGCCGGGATGCCCCTTTGCTGGGGCAGCTGTACGCTTTACAAGTATACGACATTTAACATTTAACATTCTTGTGGCAACAATAGGGGTACTTGGTGCCGAATGACCCTAAGCAACCCAACGGAGCTAATATCCAACCAGTAGTGTACCGGCTGGCATGTTTGCAGAGTAGTTGAGAAAAGGGTCGGAGCCTCCAATGAGGTCCCAGCAATCCCTCTGCGTGGGACTGACTGGTGGCAACAATAGAGGTCTTGGCCCCTAACATCCCTCATTACCCAAGTAGAACTCATCCCAAACCAGTAGTGCATGAGGTGGGGACCTTTCCAGAGTGGTTGAGAAAGGGAAGAAGAAAGAAAGATGTAGAGGCAGCACCAGCAATAAAGTAATTCACAAAGGCCAAGTGTTCTGAAAATAGGTTTTTTAATATTGCTGGTTTAATATCCTGTTGACTCTGCCCTGACGAAGCTCCAAAGGTGCGGAGCGAAACGCGCTGGCTGTCCTGTTCACCCCTAAAAACCAAAAAGCTCAATAAAAAGAAGAACCTATTTTCAGAACACTTGGCCTTGGTGAATTACTTTATTTCTGGTGCTGCCTCCACGTCTTTCTTTCAAGTTCTATCTGGGAATCCAGTGAGACCGAACCACAGCAGGTCTTGGGGGTTTGACAGCACATGACACTGAACATTTATGGGACTTTTGAAGTAGAGGTGCTTATTGCTTGGTCCGCTGTGGTGTTCCCCTTTTTTTAATGGTTGAGAAAGGGGGCGAGCCCCCAATGAGGTCTCAGCAATCCTGTTGTTTGGGACTTATTGGTGGTAGCAGGAGGGGTTCTTGACCCCCAACTACTCTCAGCATCAAAGGAGACCTCATTATGGGTGGACAACCAATACTCTGCCTGCTCATGGAACTCTGCACAATTTGGCATCGTTTTTTGGGAATTCCACAAAATTCAGTTGAGTGAAACTCCTCAAACTCCACCCAGGCCTCCACATTTAAATAACCCTATGCATTTACAACAATTATAAAACTCTTACTAGGAACATTAAAAATTATCCCCCCCCCCAAAAAAAAAAAATATATATAAAAAATAACAATTAGGCATTCTCTTGGCCCCATAAATGAAACGAGCTGCTGAATGGAGAACAGATTTAAGGGGAGACAGGTGGGATTTGGGGAGGCCAGTAAGAAGAGAATTGCAGTAGTCAAGTCTGGAGAGGACCAGCAAATATGAAAGGTGAAATGTGAAAGGTAGAGCATATACTTGTGCAGGTGACATACTCTGGTAGTGAATTACAGTCATTTTCGTTTGTCATTGCTGCAAGGCTATATTGCTCCATAGGCTATCATGGGGGATGATGGCTACAGTGGCTACCAGCATATCTTCCCATAGGAGCAAGATAGGACATAAAAGTTTGGTATCCCTGAACTCAGAATTTAATAACAAATGTATTTATTACTTAATTAACCTACCAGCGCATACTTCTCCTCCACAAACCTAGCAGAAAACACTTAAAATATACCTAAAATAAATAAGTATAACACAATTAATATAATTAATAATCAATGAAATCATTATTACTAAAGCAATAATTAATTATTTATCATTAATTACTTCCCACCTTAAACACCTATGAACTCAACATCTAATATCTAACTTTAAAAATATAATTATTACACAATTGACATTTTCAGTTAAATAATTAATACAAATTAAATAATTAATTTGTTAATTTATTATTACCGAATTACCCCTACCCCACACCACATATCTTACTAAAAATATAATTATTGCACAAGTCACATAATTAATAATCAATTAGATAATTGAGAATACATGATTTTTTTTAAATTAAATAGATATAATTAACACCTACAAACCTAGCAACCCGCTAAAACACTATAAATTACTATTAGGAATCACATTAACAATCGTAAATCACTTAAAATTAAAATGTTAAAATATTATTAACAATAATACAAACAATTATAGCACATAAAATCAATATATGAACTTAACACATATAGACAATTAAAAGCAATATTTCTTACAGCTATATTATTGAAAACGATAACAGTAATGATATTGTTTCTGCATCACAATAGTTTTGTATCACAATATTTTTTTCTGATATTTCTGTAACTCAATATTTTGTATCCAAGTACTGGAATCATCAATTCCCTATCATGTTGCAAGCCATCCCTATGCTACCCAAATATAAAAAAATGTGATGCCCACTCATACTGCTAAAACAGGTCCCTAGCTATTTGTTTAAGGGTCATGTGCCTTTATCTTTGTGGCAGAACGTTTGTGGTTGCTATTTGTTTGTTGTGACTGTTTGTTAATCTGGTATGTGCCCGAATTTAATACCCATAGAATTTTTACAGAGGCTTTCTGTTAAAGATACAGAAAGGCATTATTTGCTAAACATTTTCTGAGTATTCACTTGGAAGAGTAACTCTGAATAAAATTGTATTAACATTATATCCAGTGTTGCCCACTAATCCTAAAAAATATGAATTAAGTGGCTTCATTGCCGATAATTGTAACATTAAAATTAAGACAAATGTTTTACTGTTTAATTTTGATCCAGTTTTTGTCAATTTCAGAGGATGTCATTTACTTCAAAGTATACCACTCACCACTCATTCCCTCAAAGTCCTTAGATGAGATCCACAGTGCTCTCTTTTCACAGTTGTAGAAACAAAGACCTTCTGTAGAATGATACTGCTTGTTTTGTTTTAAATCATTCTAGTTGCCACAAATTCATCTGAGAATTCCCTGGAATTACCTCTCCATGTAAATCTCTATCTCTTTTGGTCATTGCACTATACACATATAGTTTAAATTTCAACATATTTTAGATGACTTTCCTGAATACAGCTTTAATAGAAATAGAACCATAAGCTAAGTATACCAAAAATGTGTTGCAACACAGTTTTCAAAACAATATTAGGAGCAGAATCTCACTGACCCAAATCCAGACCCTCTGCTATAATCTTGTAGTTAAGAACTCCTCGCAATCTGGAAACATACTTATTGCTACAAACCTACACCAGTTTGTATTACTCTGCTTAATGGGAAGTTCTGATTTTAGTGTAAAATGTGGTCTTGATTCATAACAGCTGCTTGGTGATGTATTTGTATTTGAAACAAAATGGTCTTTTTACATGTATATTTTATTTGTACCCAGGTGTCCTACAGAGAACTCCAAGGATCCGATGAAATGGGCAAGAGAGCATTACTCCAAATATGCGTAGCGTGGTTGGTGGCATTTCTTCTATCCGCACCAGCTATTTTCTTCTGGGACACTATAGCAGGATACAGTGACGTACCAGAAGGAATCTGCCTTTATGAATACAGCAACGCCTGGGTATATTTAATCACAACGTCTTTGCTGGAATTTTATGCGCCTTTCATTGGTATTGGATATTTTAATTTGAGCATCTATTGGAGCATTAGAAGACGCAGTGTAAAGAGAAAGAGTGACTTAATATGTGATTCAAGCAATATGAAGGCTGTTATTTTCTCCAAAGAAGAAAATTACTGTTCACCACAGGACAGGACAATCCCTCAACTGCCAAACGTGATAACACAACAAACAAGCCCTTCAAATGGACAAAAACAATTATTTTTTGTCAGAATATTGAAACTTTTTAACAATGTACACACCAAAGAAACAATTGATCCTATAGGGAATCCAGAAACTAGTGATAATAAAGTATTCAACACTCAGCAACTAAAACTCAAAAAGGATAAGCAATTGGCAAAGTCTCTTGCAGTTATTGTGGGTGTTTATTTTATGTGCTGGCTTCCATTCACATTGATAGTTCTCATTAAAGCAGTCTGTCCAGAACAGTGCATTGAACCACTTGCATTTGAAATAGCATGGTGGCTCTTATGGATGAACTCTTCAATTAATCCCTTTTTGTACCCTCTTTGTCATAAAAAGTTTAGGAGAGCTTTCAAGAAACTTTTAAGTGCTTAATAGTGAGCCATAAGGTATCAACAGTATAATTCTGGGCAAAATTGGTCTGTACCATCTTATTTTCAGAAATGTGCTTAATTTTGTTTTTAATAAGACGTTTTTGAGAGTGTTGTTTGTTGTCATTCGGTTTCTTCTGAGAGAAATGTAGAAGTAAAGCACATGTGTTGTGTGGTATGAGATAAGGAAAAGTTGGAGTACCATGGGTAATGGTTGAGGCTCACAAACTTACTTTCTAGTTTAATTGTAGATCAAACATGTTGATACAATTGCAGACCAAGAAACTGTGGCTCACGCTTCAAGTCTTTTTTAAGTGTGTGTCCCAAGACTCTTCCAGTATTGTACCTGGGGAGACAGGGTTTATATTAAACACACTCTCAACCAAATTGCACAATATTTTCTGACCCCCCATTAATAATTTAAAAAATGATTTGCAATTGCTTTGTGAATAATATTCTTTTTTCAGTTAGTGAGACTCATATTCTTTGTTTAAACATTTGAAATGTAATATATCTCCATTATGGTCTTCTTTTTTACATGGTCTTTTAATTTAAAGAGTTCTATTTTTTACATTTTGATATGATACCACATACCAAACATTTATTTGAGAGTTTAGGGATAAATCTCTCAGACCACACTTATTGCTAAGTGAAACTTACAAACAGGCAAGTAATTTATTAATAAGCATGGAGAACTAACGTATTTTTTTCATTCAACTCACAATCATCAGTATATTGATTATTTGCTTAATAACTCAATAAAATTCGATAAAAGTTGGCTATGCCCCTGATCTAGGGACTGATTTACATCTTGGTAGTCTTACCGCTGTCCCGCCATGGCAGTGGGCCCAGGTACTTTGCCAATCCGACGGTCGTTTGTCCACTGCATTTAGATGTATGCAGTCTGCTTCGCTGACTGTTTACAGAGTGCTTCCTGCCATTGATGCTGTACACCGTTACCAATGTGGCAGACTCCAATTCAGGCGAATACTACTCCATTGCCATCAGGTCAGCAGGTTCCCGCTGAGCAGATTAAGATTTCTCAGTTGTGCTGGCAGTCTCCTAGTTTTTTTAATTTATTTATTGATATACGTTTTACATAGTGCTAGCTAGACCCATAGGTGTAAGAACGCTTCACATTGATTATAACATAATACAGTAAAGCAGTCATGCAATGAACATAAGAGGAGATAGTTCAATTGAATAATGGTCCCCATCAAAGGTGCTAGTCGAGTAACCAACACTAGAGAGACAGTTTGACAAGATTTAAAAATCAGAGAAGCAAATGAGCCGCAGCTTCAGACAGAAGGTCTGATCCAGCAATACATTATTAAGATCCCTAAGGGGCGTGGCCAAGCACGCGATGTGAGAGGACGTGCTCGAGCTGAGCTCCAAGTGAAGCTCCCCAACCACGGGCCATTTATCCTACATTTTCTGACGGAACCGGGCCCAAACTCGAACCGAGTGTACCCGGGTACCCGGCCCACCTCCGGTGTGAATTCCAGGCGGATCGGAGCACCTAACTCTCCGACCGGCGGTGACCCTGACGGCTGGCCGCCCAACGCGCACTTCCGGCCGGCGATCCCTACTACCTGAGGACGGGGATCCGGCCCTGCGGAGCGGGCCGCACAGCGAGTGGCCTACAGTGCGCAATCCGGCGTGGAACCCAGACCACGTCCCATAATCCGGACACCCCACAGCGACTAAGCCCTGCAGTGACTTCGGACGCCAGCGAGAGGCTCGCCGCCTGGGCTACCGGAGAGCCACGAGATCGGCCTGCCCCGTCTGCCGACACTGGGGATGCCCCGCCGAGCTCCATGCCTGCCAGGGGGTGAGTGTGCGAAACTGACCAGAGGCCCACCCTGGCACCATCGATCCAAGGCCCTGCCGGCCTAACCAGTACCCTACCCAGCACAGTCCACAGGACCCCACCCTGACACGCCCGCCGCCCTATCATCAGCCCGGCCCAGGAGGGGAACCTGCGACACACTGCCGAGCATCTCCAGCGGCCCGACCGCACGAGGGCCCCAGGCGCTACGACCACCCACACCGAGACGACCTGTGGCAGTCTGTATCACCGCCCCATCCTACCCGCGGGCACCAGCGCCGCCCACCACGGCTGGACGGACACCGGTGGACCACAGAGCCGGGTCACCACGAGGCTCGCACTGACACCGTCGCCCCTGGGCCCGGCGGACCACCACCGGAGACTGCACGGCCCTATCTCTCGGGCCTCTGCACATGTCCACCCCTCAGAAGGCGTCCCAGACCATCACCGGGCCCACCTGGCACCGAGGGGACTGACCCGCGCCGCACGCACCCTGCGGCCGCACCACATCAGCCCTCACTGATAATCGGCCCAACCCTGGGAGGCTCTCCCGGCCCGGTGCGGACACGAAGACTTTACGATGCGCGCCCCCCACCTCTGCCGGGCTAGTGCCGGTCAGCGTGGACCCCCAGGCGACGCTGGGTGGCGCCTGACTTCAGCCGGCGGGGTGCGTCTCCCCGGACCCAGCGGACGGACTCACCAGGAGAGGTCTACCGTTTCGGCCCGCCGGGCCGCCACGTGGCGCAGACAGGAGGCGACCAGCAATCGGGTCTGACACGGCGCTGACCGCCACACCTGGGAATTTCTGTGACAGTCGCTGCGCGACCACCTCGTCCTCCCCAGTCGGCTGCATAACGCGGAACCCTGGAACCCTGCGGTGGGACGGCCTTCCCCCCCCCCACCTACGGCCGCACGCCATCCGCCACGAGAGCGACAGAGGACCTGACAGGGTGACTCGCACACACCGGTCCCTCCGCCACGCATTGCGGGGACATACCCGCCCGACTGACCGGCCGCAAAGACCTCCCACATGTCAGGGGGGACCAGGGCAAAGACTGGTACAGGAGGGTCACTTGGCAAAGGGAAAATGGTGAAAACCGTAGAGGCGGACCAGACCGCATCCAAACTGGACACTATGCTGGCGGCCATGGAGCGCCTGGAGGAATCCATGCAGCTGACCCGTACGTCGCTGGAGAACAGGATCGACCAGGTGGCCGTGGATCTAACACTTCTCCGGACGGACCACAAGAAACTCGCCGACCGCACTGCGACCCTGGAACTCACGATGGCGGAGACCACACCCAAACTGGCGCAGACGGACAGACACGTCCAGGACTTACTCAACCGGGTGGAGTTCCTTGAGG
Organism: Lissotriton helveticus; assembly: GCF_964261635.1. Classification (NCBI taxonomy): domain Eukaryota; kingdom Metazoa; phylum Chordata; class Amphibia; order Caudata; family Salamandridae; genus Lissotriton; species Lissotriton helveticus. Next base: position 775,328,460 of record NC_136063.1, on the reverse strand, counting down.
ATAGAGCGGAGGACGCGGAAGGGCGGGCCAGAAGGAACAACGTGCGCATAGTGGGCCTGCCGGAACGATGGGAACGGAGAGAGACGGCGGAACACATGGAGGCCTGGCTCAGAGAGCTCCTGCCAGAAGGCACGCTATCGCCGCACTTTGTAGTGGAACGGGCACACAGAGTGCCATCCCGCCCACCCCCGGAAGGCTCCAACCCGAGGCCGATGCTCATGCGGGTGCTGAACTACCGCGACCGAGATGCCATCCTCCGCGAAACGCGGAAACTGTCTAATATACAAGTGGACAACGCCAAGGTTATGTTTTTCCCCGATTATACCATTCAGGTTCAACGAAGACGTCAATCCTTCCTCGCGGTGAAGCAACGGCTCAGACGCTTGGCTCTCAAGTACTCGCTGTTGTTTCCGGCACGCCTCAGAGTGGTGGCGCTGGACAAGACCCATTTCTTCGACACCCCAGAGGCGGCGGTGGCATGGCTGGACTCGGGGGTGGACACGAACCCTGGGCCCGTGCCGAGGGAGCAACGCCGGAATCGTGGCGCTCGCAGGCGGAGACAACGACACACCTCGAGGGCCGAGTCACCGACCTTGGCTACGGAAATCGGCCCAACCCCGGAGCAAATTCAGACTGAGCAACTGGAAGCCGTCCGCGTAACAGCTGAGATCAGCGGGTCACAGTCGCCTATCCTGCTTTCCAACGCCAGCCCGCGCTCACGCGGGAGCGACAACGACGACTACATGTTCGGTCTGCCAGATGACTCGAACCCAGAGGGCCTACCTGACGTCACGCCTCAAACGTCAGATCTGATATCATGAGCAATCCTCCCTAACCCAGCCCTGGCTGGACCGACAAGTCTCACATAATGGACCAGTCAGCACCCCCCACGGATGGCCCGATCAGGGGCCCACATTGGCGCTACTGGAGGCTCTGGCAGCCGTAGGCGTCACCTTCTCTGGGGTCTGTGCTTTACTGACGAATACCCCCCCCCGCCCACCGGACTGCCGCGGAGCCGCCGTGGCACCGGGTGAGGGGCCGGGGCTCTCCCGCTGGGGCGCCGCCGGGATCATAACTTTGGAGGGGTGGACGGACCCCTAGAGGTGAGTGCCCCTCCCCCGGGGGGGGGGGGGAAGATGTGATCCTGCCATGGGACCAACTATCCGGGTCCAGTGACACTGGGAACCGGTCCTGGCTACAGACGCTATAATTGACTCCTAGCGCCCTTTTGGCCCACTGCCCGTGGAAGGGGGGCCACTACAGCTCCTTGGGCGCACCGAACTACCTTGTTTAATTTGAGTGCTGTATTTAGTCATCCCCCCATTGTACTTACGGATTGATTGAGCTCGATAGAGCGTTTGGGCGACGACTTGTTTTTGTTGTTGCCCTTTTGGTATTATGTTTATGTTTAAGTTCTACTTTTTGAGACTAGTGTTGGTACTGACCTGCTATTGCGTGCATCCTTGGGACTGTGGGACGGGGCGTGGGGTGGCAATGCTCATTATTCGCTGCTGCTGTGCGGGTGTGGGTGGGGCGGGCGGGGGGCTGGGGGGGGGGGGTTGGGTGCTTGGCCGCAATCAACACTCTGATGGCTACGTTTAAATTTTGTACCTGGAATGTCAGGGGCATGCACACACCCTCACGTAGATACCAGGTGTATTCCTACCTTAAAAGACATCAGTTCCAGATTGCACTACTACAGGAGACACACCTGGTTGCCGCTGAGGTGGCCACACTTCGCCGAAAGTGGAGGGGACAGATATTTGCCACGACCTTCTCTGCATTTGCGAGAGGGACCTTGATCTGGATCCGACCCGGGGTCCCGTTTGCACTAACACACAGCAATGTTGACACTGAGGGACGCTACGTCTTCATACAGGGCAGACTTGACTGGCAGCAGATCGTCATAGCCTCCATCTATGCACCTAATGTAGAACAGGGGACATTCTTCACGCGGCTGTCGGCGGTGATAGCGTCATGGCCGGACGTACCCTTGATGATGGGCGGGGATTACAACTGCGTGTTAGACGCCTCCCTTGATCGCTCGTCCCTTCCAGCAGCGATCGCCCCGGTACAGGCGACCTCCAGGGCCCTCCTTGACTGGGCGACACAGTGGAACTTACAGGACGCCTGGCGCGTCAGAAATCCCACCGCCCGGGTGTATTCTTACTATTCGGGAGCCCACTCACTCCATGTCAGGTTGGACAGGTTCATGATGTCCCGCGACTTGCTCCCCTCTGTGTCGGACACTGACTACCTAGGCCGGACGCACTCGGACCACAACCCGCACACACTAGTATATGGGTGGAAACGCCCACGCCCGCCCGTACCAACATGGCGCCTGCAACCGGATCTCCTGCTTGACACCCCATTCCGAGAGGAAATCTACGGGAAGATCTTGCAGTACTTCGAGGACAATATTGACTCGTCTTCCTCCCCGAGAACCGAGTGGGACGCCTTTAAGGCGGTGACCCGGGGTTGTTGCCTCGGTGTCCAAGCGGGCTTGCGTAGGCAGGTGGAGAGAGATCTGATACAGGCGGAGAAGGCACTACTGAGTAAGGAGCTGGGGACAACGGGGGGCGATGATGCCCAACTAGTCACGGCCAGAGCAGATCACGCTGCCTTGCTGGAACGCCTAAAGAATATCAACTTCGCAGCACATTCCGCACGCACCCACAATGCAGGCGACAAGCCTGGCAGGCTCCTATCATGGTTGGTACGGCAGGACACGCAATCCGCATCGATCCTATCTATCCGCACAGCCCAGGGTGTTGAGGTCTATACCCAGAAACAGATCCATGATGCGTTCACATCGCATTACAGATCCCTGTACAGCTCACGACTACGAGCCACGATGGTGGAGATCACAGACTATCTGACGGCATTGCGGCTCCCGACCGCCACCGCTGCCCAACAGGCAGAACTGGGAGCCGCGCTCACTGATGTGGAGCTGCGTGAGGTGATTTTCTCCCTCTCCAATTGCAAGGCGCCGGGCCCCGACGGGCTACCGGCGGAGTTTTACAAGGCCTACTCCCCGGTGTTAATACCGGAACTGCTGAAAGTGTACAAGGCGGCGCTGGAAGACGCTGAACTCCCGGCGTCCCTGAACAAGGCTAACGTGGTCTCCCTGCTGAAACCGGGTAGAGAAGCGAGCGACCTCGGCTCGTACAGGCCGTTGGCGCTCCTCAATACCGACTATAAAATACTTGCAGCGGCCCTGGCCCGGAGGCTTGCACCACTGGTCCCCACTCTGGTGCACTCCGATCAGAATGGCTTTGTACCCACACGGAGCACGTCCTACAATCTACGCCGTTTTTTCAGGGTACAACGTTATGCGACCCTTGCCTGGCCACGCTCGGGATGCATTGTACTTGATTTGGAAAAGGCGTTCGACTCGGTGGAGTGGCCATATCTCCTCCGAGTCCTCGAGAAGTACGAGCTGGGGGATGCTTACGTCCAGATGGTGGGACTTCTCTATCAGGCGCCCGAGGTCCGGGTCCGGACTGGTCGGTTGTTCTCGGACAGGATTCGTATCGGGAGAGGTACCAGACAGGGCTGCCCCCTCTCCCCCATTTTATTCGCCCTAGCGATGGAGCCGTTGGCGGAGATGCTCCGCACCTCCGGAGACACCTGGGGCATCCCACTGGCGGATGGCATTCACTCGGTGTCTCTGTACGCCGATGACTTGTTTTTATATGTCAGAGACCTCACGCACATTCCGGCGGCGATCACAGACATCTTTCGGATGTTTGGAGACATGTCGGGGCTCCACGTCAACTGGGCCAAATCAGGGACCTATGCATTTGATGGCGAGATGCCACAGTGCGAGGTGCACATGATGGGGGAGACGCTCCGATGGCACCCGACGGTATTTAGGTACCTAGGGATCTTGATATACCGAGACCCTATAGACCTCCTGGAGGGTAATCTAGTGAGAGCCATATCCTCGCTCACGGCCCAGGTCTCGTTCTGGAACTCCCTCCCACTGAATGTACCAGCCAGGGTGGCGCTCACCAAGATGATTATGCTCCCTCGGCTTCTCTATTTTTATACCAATCTGCCAGTGTATGTGCCGGCACGCATATTCAGAGGACTAGACACCCTCACCAGGCGCCTCATCTGGAATAAGGGGAGACCCCGGGTAGCACTGAAGACCCTGTATGCACCCACAGACGCTGGAGGCCTGGCGGTTCCCAATCAGGAGCTCTATTACTTAGCAGCGCAGCTGCAGTGGGTTGCCTACTGGCTGAGCGGTAAGAACCTAGTGGACACGGCCACAGCCGATTCCATCCTCTCTCCCGTACAGGCGCTCACACTCTTCCACCCACTGGCACAGGGACGGCCCCCCACGCAGGTCCATGTTGCGGTGGCAAAGCGGTGCCTCGTGCGGAGCCTCCGGCTCACCAAACATTCGGTGCCCTATGCCCCGAACCTACCTCTACTGGGGACACCCCTGGGCGCAGGCACACTGTCCTCGACCGAGCTGCGCAGCTGGACTGCGGCAGACCTGGACGACCTAGGCGGCCTGTACAGCGATGGGGAGCTGTTGCCCTTCGAGACCTTGACCGCGGACACGGACCTGCCGGTGGGTCAATTTCTGACGCACGCCAGGCTCCTCCATGAGTTAACGAAGGCGTGGGGTGACCTCAGCCATGAACCGTCCACTCATCTACTCATCCAATATCTGCATGTGATGGGAGATGGGTCCCACCTTGTACATTGGCTTGCACAAGCCTTACACGGCCACATGCAATTTTCCTCTCAGAGACTGAGGGACAAGTGGGTGACCGACCGTGGCACAGACTGGACGGACAACCAATGGAACGCTATTTTGGCAGGCGCCAGGGTCATCCCCCGCAACGCACGATTCAAGATTATCCAATACTACATCATCCACCGTGCATATCTGTCTCCGGACAAACTGAATCGCTACTTCAGACTCACTTCGTCGGCGTGTCCCAGATGCGGCCTCCGGGACTCGGACTTCCTGCATGCACTCTGGAGCTGCGCTCATCTTACCTCGTACTGGTCTGTGGTCGCGGACATGTTGACGGCGGCCACAGGCGAAACCCTTCCCAAGACGTGGGAAGTATGCCTACTGGGACTCTACAGGAGAACCAAGCAGTCCAAGCTACGGGCGCGCTTTTGGGATTTAGGCCTCATTACGGCCAAACGTCTTATCACACGACGTTGGAAAAGCGCCGACCCACCGCGTCCTGCAGACTGGCGTCGCTCTTTTGCCAACTGGGCCTGTGCGGAGAGTGTGTCCCTCCACAGGGAGGAAACCGCTGGCCTACGTAAATACCCGATCGCCCAGGACTGGGACGCTGCCCTGATTGCGTACCACCACGCATGCACACAAGCCGGCATAGAGTACCGCCTCGACGCGACACAGAGGGGGCCCTCTTGATAACTGTCCACACCTGACACGGACTCCGCCGTCCCTCTCCCCCCCCTCGCCCCACCCTTTCCCCCCCCCTCCACCCCCTTCCCCCCCCCTCCCCCCCTCCTGTCCTCCCCCCCATTCAACGTGCCCCCCCCTCCCACCCCCCCCCCCCCCTCCCCCGAGGACTGAGGCCTTTCACGACGGAGACGTCCCCTGCCACGTTCGCCTCCCTGCCGCTCGTTCCCTCCCCCCCCCCTCCCTTGCCGTACAGCCGCGACGGCGCCGCCTCCTCACTCGTCCCCGCCCCCGCATGACCCACATCGGATGCACCACACACAGTTAGGGTCCTAGGTACACAGCCACACGCACGAATGCTAGTCCAACAGTTATTGAAATGTTTCTCCCCCCCCCCTGTATTAGACTACCCAGTTACCTCTTTTGGTTGACACAGAGGCCGATCATACTGTGCCCTTGATCATGCCCGGCCACACTTCCTCGACTGCATCTCACGTGCGGCTGCTTCGATGCGCCCAGGACCAGGAAGCGGACACCCAGCGATCCATGCGACGTCGGAGGGTATCCTATTGCCTCTATCCTCTGCTACTTGGCTCAGGGGACTCCATTTCACACAATGACTGTTGACTTTTCTTTTTGAACACGCTGGTGTCCCTTTCTGCAGTGCTGCGAACTGCGGGCACTGCACCATGAGTCACTTCCTGGCACAGTCACTTATGTACTAATGCACCTCTACTAGCAACTGTTTATTTTCACTCATGTGTAACTGCTGTGTCGACATGCGCCATCTGCTGGGTACTGTTTGTGGCAATAATCCGCTGTTATGACACTGTATGAATAACTACTGGCTTATCTGTGAAATTAAATAAAGTTTGAGACCGTTGGTCTTTAAAAAAAAAAAAAAAATTAAGATCCCTAACACTATAAGTTAAAGTATTTGCGAAGGAGTTTCCGGTTTCTCTCGAAGCAAGGGAAGAAAGGGTTGCATCGAAAGTCACATGGTAGAGAGTTCCATATGCTTGGAGCAGTTCCGGAAAAAGAGCATGACTTGGTTACTGTCGTTTTTAGAATGGGAGGTAGGAGCAGAAGAGCGTTAGAGCTTCTCAATGATCTAGTAGACCCTGCTTTTGACAGTTTGTCATCCAAGTAGATTGGTGAATGAGAGTGAAGGGATTTGTGGATGATACATGCAGTTTTGTAGGTGCATCTTCCTTCAATATGAAGCCAGTTGAGGCTCTTGAGTGCAGGAGGGATGTGTTCAAACCATTTAACATCTGTGATGAGCCGTGCTGCCATATTTAGAACTGATCTCAGGGGGGCGGGTGAGTTTTCGGCATCGCAGTGAGAATGGCATTACCATAGTCTAGTTTAGAGAGGACCAAGGATTGCACCACAATCTTGAAATCATCCGTGGGAATAATTTTTTTACGTTTCTCGAGGTTTTTAAGTGTGAACTGCGCTCCTTTTGATGTATTCTTGATGGGCTATTTTATTGACATGTTTTTGTCCAGGAAGAAGCCAAGGGATTTTGCGGAGTTGGATAGAGTAAGAGAGCAATTTAAAGCATTAAGGTTGATGTGCCATTCATGTAATGAAAGTTGGTTACTTTTGGGGGAGGAAATAATTACTTCTGTTTTGATGGGGTTTAACTTTAAGTGATTAGCATAAAACAAGGATTGTAACTTGTTCAGTGTGTGGTTGAGATGTTGAATGTCACTAGGTGATTTGATTTTGTAGTAAAGTTGAGTGTCATCAGCATATAAGTGATATTTGATCCTTGCCTGTTTGTAGGTGACCGTTAAGGGTTCCTACAGCAGGGCTGTGTGATTTACTGTATCGAACACCACCAATCGGTCAAGTAGGATAAGTAGGCAAGTGTCACCCTCGTCTAAGGCTCTGTGGATGTCATCAGATATATTCAGCATGACCATTCAGAACTACAACCTTTCCTAAACCCAGATTTGAAAGTGTCAAGGACGGAGAATTTTCATATATGATGATTAAGTTGCTGTGAGACACATTTTTCCAAGGTCTTGGCAAGGAACAGGAGGTTGGATATAGGTCTGAGATTGTTGAGATCGTTGGGGTCAGCCCTAGTATTTTTGGGAATGTGGGTGATTTGTCCTCGTTGAAGAGAGATCGGAACACAACCTGTGGCGAGAGACTTGTTGATGATGAGAGTCCAGGAAGGGGCGATGATGTGGTTGAGATTTTTCACCATTGTGGATGGAAGAGCATCCTTGGTATGGGCCATTGGTTTTAGATTCCTGATTATATTGAAGACTTCCTTTTCAGTCAAGGGTTTGAAATCCGACTAGTTGACATTGTTTTTCTGTTTGGCGAGATTCAGGAAGTTGTTAGTTCTTTTTGTGGTTGTTTGGTCGACAACAGGATCTGGATGTGGAACAACCACAAGTGGAAGTGGGATGCTGTAGGTGGAAAGGACATGGGTGGAGCGGAGACTTGTAACAAGGATTGCTCAATTTTTTCGACTTTGTTAGTGAAAATGCTAGGGATTTCTTCACATTGTTCATTTGTGGCAATTATAACAAGAAGGTGTGCTGGTGTAGGTGGTTGTTTCACTATGTTAAAGAGCTCCCTAGATCAGATTTTTTGCATGATCCAGTTGGTTGCAGAAGAAGGAGGCTTTTTCTCTAAAGATGTGTTTTTTGTATGACAGCCTTGATGTTCTAAGTAGTGCTAGGTTATTAGTTGAGGGTTTTTGTTTCCAAGTCCTTTTTGCTTGTCCAAGTTTCTTTCTTCTGCTGTTGAGATCGGGGCTAAACCAAGCTTTTGATTTTGCAGATATTAATTGTTTTAGTTTAGGCAGGTCACTTTGTTGAGAACATCTGATATCGATAAGTTGTATGTGTGAGGTGAGCTCTTCTGCAGTAGACAAGAGGGGGAGACACTGTAGTTGATCACAAATCTTGGATTCAAGTTCAAGAATTGGGATTTGTTTGATATTTCTGGTTAACAGCCTTTGTTTCTTAATAACACCAGGGCAGAGTCTGGTAGTGGTATTGATATTGAAAGGGATTAAATGGTGGTCAGACCAGTCAATAGGTGAGATGGAGCTCATGGAGATAAGGCCATTTTTCATTATAATCGTGTCAACGGTGGAGCCTTTGATGTGAGTTGGTTCCTTACAGAGTTGATTTCGGTTGTTAACTTCTGGAAGGTTTGTGAGTAGTCGGATTAAAGTGTCTACTGTGTTGTTCCAATGGATGTTTAAGTCTCCCAAGAACACATCCTTCATGACTGTTAGGGCAAACCGAGTAATTAGGTCTGAGAACTCTTCTGCAGAGAGGGCTCGTTCCCCAGGTGGATGGTAGATGGTGTGGAATTTAATAGATAGGGAATCTTTGTTTGTAAGTTTCACCCTGAGGTATTTGAAGGTTGAGTATTCTGCCTTACTTAAAGTGGAGAGTTGAATTTTTATTTTGTGAATTATGGCTAGTACCCCTCCCAATCTTTTAGATCTGTCCTGCCTAATTATGGTGTACCCGGGTGGGGTTAGCAGGTGAAGCATAGGGATAGCGTTGTCATTAAGCCAGGATTCTGTGAGGAAAGAAAAATCTATTTCTTTTTTCTGATGATAGATTCAGCGATATCAGTAGTGTGCTTTGCTGCTGATCTACAGTTGAGGAGCATGTAAGAGAGAGGGCAAGACTTATCCTTAGAGGAAGGAAGAGTTTGATGGTGGTGAGTTGAGATGGTTTCTGGGCTCACTTATTGTAGAGAGTAATCTATTTGTGCTGACTATTACTGGGATAGTGGAGGGGGTTGGGGAGATTTAGACAGGTGCCATGTAATGCAGGATTCATTGAGAGTAGTGGCTCCAAGATTCGAAAGGGAGCGTTGGGCACGATGGGGTCTGTGGGCCAGATAAGTTAAAGGAGTGAAGGGCCAGGTGATAAAATGTGAGACTGAGGTGGGCGTGCCAGTGAGTAGGGGTACTTTAGCACTCTCAGGTATGATGTCTGGGTAGCTCGGTCAGTTGAGAGATGTCATGTAGCAGGTGAGCTATGTTATGAGCCAGGGAGTCAAGTTTCTGTTCCAAGCAGGACAAGATCTGAGTGAAAGAGTTTTTGACACTATCATTAATGCATGAGGGAGGATGTGAGTCAAGTCCTTGGAGATGCGAAGCAGACTGTGCTTTAATATGTGTGAGTTCCTTATTATAGGGATAAGACTTGTGGTTATCCCTTATGGGTTTAGTAGGGAAGCCAATGGTAGGGAGGGGTGTGTTGGTTATGGGTATAGGAGTAGTTAGTCTTGCAATGAGGTTCAAGCTGCTAGGATAGAAGTGACCCACGTTGTGATTCAAAACCGGGAGATTGTATTTTGGGAGGTTAGAGGTGTTGCTCCACCGGAAGACGTAGGTGTGCTGTGAGTGTTGGTTGGCGCAGGTAAGGATACTGTTCCTGTCCCTGGGTATCTCAGGGCCGGAAGATGAATTGCAGAGTGGAAGAAGTTGGGACGGTTCAGGGGAATGAGTCAGAGGTCATGGGGATGAAGGCAAATGATCCAGATCACCCTGCAGTGATAGCGGTTTGATAAATGTCAGAAAGTAATGATCGAATAAGGAGAGGTGAGGGTCGGTCACTTGTATGAGGATATTACCTGCCTTGAAAATGTATATAGCAATTTTACCTCTAAAAGAAGAGGAGGGGGATGTTGTCTGTTTTGTTCCATAGGGCACCTTGATAGTCTTGGTCACTGGCAGGAGGAGAAGGAAGATGTTTTTCCATTTTTGTCGGGTGGAAAATAAGACAATATTAGTCTTCTTGGTGTCATTGGACAAATTATGGTAGGTATCCGCAATTAGATTTTCCAGATGTTGTTTCAGAAGTTTGTGTTTGAGATTCTTCTTCCCATTCTTTGAGACATTTATGGGATAATCGATAGTCCGTGAGTTAGGACCATATCTGACCAGTGATGTGTTGAGAGGTTTATGGGGGAGCATTGTAATCAACATAATCCTTATAGGTTTACAGTTGAGGGTGCAACAAACAGGAGTACAACCGTTGTTAGAGACTGGTGAGGTAAAGGCGTAATGAAGATTGAGGAGCCATGGGGAGGGGAGTAGTGTAATTTAAGCCTGGGCAGTAAAGTACTGACACAAAGAGCAAGTAAGATGTAGATGAAAGTATATACCAGTTATAGACAGATGGGTAATGTAGTTCCAATTTCCTGTAGCAAAAGTCAGTATTACAAGGTAGCCTTCAGATTCACAGGGAGCAAGTAAGACAGTGCTTTAAAAACCATATACACACAGGTGATGTAGTTCCAAAATTCCTGCCTCAAAGACCAGTCTTTCAAGGTAGCCTTGAAGTTCTAATAATGACCACAACATGGAGCTCCAAGCTGGACTATAAAGGGCATGCAGAAAAAGCCAACCTAAACAATGTAGTTTACAGTACAAATTGTGGCTACTAAATGGAGATCCAAGCTTAGTCATTTGTTCAGTGTTTCCTGAACTAGGGCGAGGGAAACGCAGAGGATGGGTGGTGGCTGAGCAAATGTTAAAATGGCTGCCAATGAGTGGGGGAGACCCTGATGAGAAATCTTAAACTAAATGGCTGTGGAATACTAAAGCCAAGACAAGAGAGTACATCTGCTGGATAGATTCCACAGAAGCCCTCAAGCCCTCTCTCAGAGAATATGTAATTACCCTGTGTCATTTTCTCATTCTTATTAACCTGATCGATGATTACTTTGTGCTTCAAAATGCTCCGCCGATCTCACCCAGCATGTATCCCCTTAGCACGGCAGAGCTCCACTCTGGGTCCTGAGCAGAGGCTAACTGAAAAATCACCCTCGAGGCTGCCTCCTAAAACATGGCAGCGGCACGGTGGTCACGACTGGAAAAAGCTGCTCAGCTCTTTGATTGGCAGTGGCCACTGAAGAACGGAAACTGTCCCACTCAACCCATGGGCTTCAACAAATGAAAGGAAATGAACAAATGCTGCTGGGCCTGAGGACTCGCTATCGTGGAGTAGCCAGCCAGAGGCCACAAAAGTAACAAAAACTAGATAGAAAGCCCCCACATCACCCCAGAAGCAGCAGCGTGGTCGTGTGCGGCCGTACGATCTGGACTCGCCGGGAATCTGGCCAAATCGTCAGCGTTCAGCCAAACCAGTCATCTTCTACAAAAAGCCCTCAACGGAGACAACAAGAACAGTGCCCTCAAGTCATGTCGCAGCCGCATCGACATCGTTAGAGGACCTATGCCGAAAGCGCAGGAGCCGGCCTGTCCGATTCATATGCTCAACTCAGAAAGGCGGTGTGGAATGAAGGAGACCGGGGGTCCTTCACTGAAGCCAGAGGCCGCCAACTCATCCAGTGTAGTATGACCAGCCTTCGTGGTACGCTGGGTGTTGCGGTGTTGAAGCTAGCGACCTCCTGCTGACATCAAACACCCTGCCGCGATCATCCACTAAGGTTATAAGTACCTCAGTACCCCAGCCCACCTGAAGCCTTCTTTTTGTGGGTGCAGGGACCAGCGGCACTCAGCAATTGCGGAATCACACAGCAAAACCTCCACTGAGTTCCGGGCTGATAAAAATACATCAGTACCCCAGCGCCCCCGTAGTCTTCTTCTTGTGAGTGCAGGGACTAGCGGTACTCAGGAATTGCAGAACCCCAGGCAGCAAAATGTCAGCTGAGTTTTGGGATGATATGCATACCAAGGAGACCCAGGCGGTCCCCTCACCAATTCTTTGACAAAATCAGCCCAGGACGTCCGGGAAAGCCAGTCTTGCTTTGCAAGTCTTCCTCTGTGTTTGATTCTAGTAATCCTGGCTGTCAGGAGCTCACAGAGAGCACTCCTGTACGAGCGACCATCAGTGGCGGTTCCGAGACAGACTAAGTCTTTTGCAGTTTGCGCTCCACAATAAACTATCACTGTGGAAATTGGATTGTTGCCCTCAGAACACACCTGATGTCCATTGGCCAAATGGAAACACCTGCATACCATAGTATAAATAAACACACTCCATTTCGAACCGTGATCCTTTGCCATTCCACTGCATAACAACACTTACCAGCAGAGCATTTCACAGTTAAGTCAGGTTTTTTTGTTTCTTTTCCCTGTTACTTGTCTTTTCATCTTTTTTCTTTGTACACCTTGTGTTTGCCTAACCCCTTCCCTGTGGCGCAAATTGCGTCACGGTACGGGGATTTAATTCGGGTGTGCAACCCCTTGGCCCCCAGCCATATAACGTCACAGTAGGCGTGTGCGGAAGATGGCCGGGGGTCGTCCGAACTCCGCCCACTAAATATTTCTTCTGCGCAGGTGGGGAATTTGCACATCGCTGGGGAATCAGCGGCGCTCGGATCGCCCCTGGCTGTCCTGAGCACACGCCCACCGTGATGTAGGACGGCCAAGGGCCGTCCTGAGCACACAAGGGGTTAATTTAATTTGATATTATTTTGTTTCACAATGCCAGGACACAAAAATTCCCATTTCTTTGAAGGCGAGTTGTTAGCCATGGTGGATGAATTTATAAGAGTAGAGCCCTAATTGTTTGGAGCCCAAGTACAAAATAGACCCCAATCCCAGAAAGGCAAATGTGGGACAGTGTAGTCAACTGAGTGAATGCTGTAACTAACAACATGCGTACACAGGAGGAAATGAAGAAGAGGTAGAACGACCTGTGGGGGAGGATGCATTCCCTGGCATCCAAGCACCACCTGGAGACCCAGCAGACTAGTGGTGGTTCTCCCAGGCCCCCTCCAACTCATGCCCTGGAAGGAGAATATTTTGCACATACTACATACTGATGGTGGTTTGTCAGGAATACTTGCAGAGTGGAGTCTGGTCTGTTACACTTTACAAACTCTCATTAAACCTCAATGTTCTGTGTGCTTAGACGTTAGCTGTTGCTAATGTGTTATGCATATATTCGCATAACATAGAAACGTCAACCTATCAGTTTCATATACTTATGAGTGTTTTTGTGTAAATGTATTGTGTTGCATCTAAGATTACAGGTGTCAACCTCCATTACATGTCACGCAATGATATGATGCCTGTAAGTCTTGCAACACCAAATAACCCATTATCCATTTGTGTGTCATAATGTAAGTGTCTGGCCCATGCAGGTTTACCACGTGTATGTTCCATTAACTATTTTGCAAGTGTTAGTAAGTTTTATTTGACATGACTACAACTACCACGAAGCCCTGTTTCGGTTTGTCATAAGTATATTGCTAAGTCATATTGCTCATTCTCTCTTGTCTAACAGATTTTAACATATGGTAAAGTGTCATGTAGTGATCAATCCCTATTCAAAGCTCTCCTGAAAATGATGTGTGTTGTTTTCTAAGTGTTTTCCTGTTCTCCTTAAACAATTCATTTGATGTCACGTGTTTAAAAAATCAAACTGTTTTGGCACAAAAGTTGTCAGGTATGTCCGACATGCTGTCGTATTACCAGGCCTCCCACTTGTTAGTGTTGAATGAATGGTGGTACGGAGATAGAGGAGACCCGGCTTACGCCTTAGAGCGCTCGTTGATGGGTGTTAACACACTGCACACGATCTTGTACTCGGCCAGACTACGGAGGCAGTTGCCCCGTGCCACGCAAGTGGTTTTTGTGATATGGCGACAGGCGCTGTGTCGTATGGGCTGGTGGGGTAGATTGACATCGGAGACTCCTCTGTGGAATAATAGGCAACTCCCCGCATTGGCCTCGCTGGCGGGGTTTGGCAGGTGGGATACTATAGGGATCTCTTCGCTGGGAGATGTGGTGTCCGGAGTAGCCCTCAAATCGTTCCAGGAGCTTAGAGACCAGTTTCATATGCCTAATACCCAATTTTTCAAATACCTGCAGTTCCGCCACACGCTTGAGCCCAGTTTGGTGGGTCTGGAGTTGCTGCCGGAGTTCAGTCCCCTGGAAGCGAAAGTTTTCATGGGAGACCTTGGGGATAAGAAGGTGTCACGTATTTATCAAACCCTAGTCATTCATTGTTCCTCTTCCCTACTAGCGTTAAAGGGAGCCTGGGAAGGAGACGTTGGACCCCTAGATGAAGATGATTGGAGGGAGGCTTTGGAGTCCCTGCGAGGGACTGCTATTGCGGTGCGTCTCAGGCTAGTCCAATTTAAATATCTGCATAGGGCTTACTATACACGGGAGCAGCTGTGGAAAGCAGGTTTGATTGGGTCCCCGGAGTGTTTGGGATGTGAAGCTGAGATGGGTACTCTGCTGCATACTGTGTGGTCTTGTGCTGGCCTGACCAGGTTCTGGACGGGTGTATGGGGCTGTCTGTCGGAGGTGTTGGGATGGGATCTTCCCCGTACTCATCGACTGGGCCTTTTACATGTGCTGGAGGGCGTGGGGGGGAATACCTATAAGCGCCACGTCTTATTGCTGGGTCTTGTCGTGGCCAAACGAGATTTGGCACAAGCATGGAAGAGTGATCGAGCCCCCCCGCTGAACGTATGGAAGGCAGGGATGGATTATTTTATGAGGCTGGAGCGCCCAGTGTTTGAGGCCCAAGGATGCCCCCGAAAACATTACAAAATTTGGAAAAGGTGGGCGGAATATAGGGTTTTAACTCTAGTGCCCCCAGTGGAACTTGGCGATGGTGTAGATTTGGACGATGGACTCCAGGCCTGAGGAGGCACATGTTTCCTGGCTTTATACGAACAGTTATTTAAGGCTCACTGTGATTACGTGTACTGGGTTAGGGAGGGATAAGGGGTGGGTAGGTGGGTCACTGGGTGGACGTAGGTGGCGGGGGGGACGGGTGGGGTTGTTTTTGATTGGGTCTGTGAGATGCTCATACATGTGTTGATATTTGGCAGGGATCTCCTGACTGTGGAGAACTGCATATATGCCTTACCTGATCAATAAAATAAAATTTTGTTGTGAAAAAAAAAAGTTGTCAGGTATGTAAATTAATTCGGTGAATAAAAGTGGTACTTCCAAAAATGGGCATTGCACTGTTTACGTGATGACTAATGATAACCATCCATACACGATTTGGAAAGTTCTGTTTTGAAGTCAGATAGGCCTTAGAATTGTCAATTATTCATTTCACCTCTCCACTGTGTTGGGCTGAATGGTTGGGACATGTTAGGTATACTCCCTAAACACTTTATGAACATTTCAGGACATCTTTGTACCTGCTTATTTGAATTTAAACTGTTTGAAATTGATAAATGTTAGGATAATATGTGCAATACCACTGGAAGCTATCATCACAATAATCTCTACCTACTTTGTATTCTAGGTATCTACATTGTTTGTTTCTAAATATTTGAACGTACAATACAGAGTTTTAATAATAAACATTTTCAAAAGGTGTAACTGCCAGAGCACGTGGTCAGGTTCCTGCCTAGTAAGAGATATCCACTCCAATCCAGGATCAAGCCGTCAATGAGGACAGTACTCCTTGTAATTTACAGAAGCTTAATGAGCCTGGTACAACTGGTCAGTCTGGGCAGATGGCTCCAGTGACATTCACTGTGCCCATACCAACACCTCCCACCCACGCTGTAGCACCTCGGCAAACAGAAGACACCACTTCCTGTGTTCCTCCCACTGTGACACAGATTGTGTGCCTCCCAGTCCTGGGTGATGTTGAGACCATGCCACCACCAACTTAAGCTCACTCAGGAACTAGTTGGGTTGAGGGTCATGGGAAGGTGTTTATGGGTGAGCATACTGAGTCCGCTGGAGTCACTCACACTCAGACCACCTTTGACCACGTATTAGGAGCCTATCATCATTCCAAGACATGAGGGACCAGATACTCACCTAGCTCTGGGAGATTAAATAGTTGCAGAGGGAGCCCAACCAGCAGATGTTATTGGGGTGCTGCAGGACATTAACACTAATATGTGCAGGGATTTCCCATCACCATCTATCTCTTGCTGTGGTCACACAACATCTGCGACATCTACATCTGTCACATCTGCAGGAAGTGAGGCCCTGCCACTGCAAGAACCACCTGCAGGCCCACCAGGCCCTCCATCAGTGGA
Source organism: Lissotriton helveticus (assembly GCF_964261635.1). NCBI lineage: Eukaryota > Metazoa > Chordata > Amphibia > Caudata > Salamandridae > Lissotriton > Lissotriton helveticus. The sequence continues at coordinate 775,312,067 of NC_136063.1, read as the reverse complement.
TCCCCATCACCTGCAAGAGGGGACGGCCACCCAAATTACCAGACAGTAACAATGGCAAGACCTCTGAAACCACTAGCAAGAAACCCCAATCCTAATATCCTCCAGTGTGTGCCTACCATTCACTATGTGGACTATTTCTGGACACATTTTCCTTTTCAATGGTAGTTGTATTGTTGACATTGAACTTTAAATAATTGTGGTTCTCCAACTATGGTTTCATTCACCATGGCTAGCTTCTTAACGTTTTGGTTTGGTTTTTTTAAGTTCACCCTCTTTAATTTTGTCATGTTCAGTACAATAACTTCACAAGTGAAAAACATATAGAATGGCATTGTATATCTCAACTCTATCAATGTTGTTATTTTCATCCATCATACTTTGACAATGACAATGACAAAAATCAAAATATTGTGTAAACATAGATGATTTGCATGTAGGTAATGTTTATCGCAAGTTCCCAAACATGACTCCTAAAAATGTCTTACCATTCAATCATCTACTAATATGTTTATTTCATTTGACCAATACTTGTCTGTCAATATTTATACTAACATATCAATCCACACATTACACTAATACTCAGTGTTAGTTTGCCCATCTCCAGTTCAAGACCTTGCCAAAATGGAAGAAGGGGATATGTCTAAAACAAGAAGATTGCATAGGCAAATTATCATTGATTAATGTCATCAGCTGTAGCCAGATCTTCTGCCTCTCATCATACTATAGTATTATACTTTGTAGACACAGAATCATTTGAAACCACTGTTCTATTATCTGTTGGAATGTCACAAAAAATGTCAGTGTGTGCCACAAGACGTATGTCCCACAATGATGTGACACATGAACACCTACATAAACTTTACACAAAATTAGGATTTTCCCAATGTGAAGGGCAATTAGCATGGTTTGGATCCACTATCACATGTGATTTGAGATAATGATGGCATTCATATTGCTTTAGTGCCAATACATGATAGACAATAAGTCCAAGGTAATCTTCCATTCAAAAACAGTGCAAGTAGCCTTGGTGTAAAATGTGTACACCCAAAGTCTGTGTGTTTTTCACAGGATCAACCCAGGTTTCCTTTGTACTTGGAAACAGCACCATTTTTTTTTACAGTTTTTAATAACACTTTATTATCAAATGCAAAGTTGACTTTGATGGTAACAGGGTCATGAAATCTGTACAGTCTTTTTCAATGTATACCTATCCCTATTATGCCAAAACATATCGGTATCTCATGTGCAGAACAATATACATTGTCAGAGGATAATCATTGCTTTGTAATCATGACCCAACATATCATTTAAGAAGTGCTTTCAATACAATTCAAATGTCTGTGCAGTAACGTGCATTTTATATGGTTAAACAAGAACTCCTTTAAATTCTCTACCCGAACCCTCCCTAGCCCATCCCCTCCCACTCCTGGTCTATCCAGTCCTACCACTTTTAATACCCGTGGGGAGTCTCCAGTAGCTCTCACACTATAGGGTGCATTAAACAAAAGGAATTCACCTGTTTACGCTGAAAGGGCCTTTCACTCAAAAGTACCTGTGGGCTCATTCGCATTACTGGGACTCAACCACCAAGTGTTTCTAATTTGATCAGCATGACTTCCCACTCCAGTGCTATAAGTTGTTTCCATAGTCCTCTCCCTTCCTCCTTCCGGAGGGCCACTCCCTCCGCCCGACCCCACTGCACTAAATCCGCCTGCCACGCGGCCATTGCAGGGGATCTGGGAGACTTCCATCCCATAGTTATGACCCTAATCGCTAAAATGAGTGCTAGATCTAGGAATTTCAGCGTAACTTTTTGATTCCCTGACCGTCTACGTAGTCCCGTAAGGCAGGGTAGTGCCTCGTCAGGGACCGGCAGTTGTGTCACGGTAGTGAGGGCTCGGCGGACCCCAGCCCAGTATCCCCACAATCGAGGGCAAGACCACATCATGTGGATAGAATCCGCTTCATCCCCCTACAGCGAGGGCAACAGTCAGGGGAGTCCGGAAACATACGATGTATTTTCTTTGGGGTGAGGTATGAACTATGGAGCACCATCGCCTGAATAAATTTAAGTCTAGCATTACGTGATACTCTTTTGGGGTGTTCTATTATGGTCTTCCATGCCTTTTCCGTAATTTCAGTTTCAGAGTCCTCTGCCCAGCGTGTTCTAAGGGTCATGAGCGGAATCGCTGCGTGTGCCAGTATCCCTGTGCATAACCAATGCACAAGATGGCGCCCCAGTCCCATGTAATATAAAAGGTGTACTAGTTCATGTTGTGTGGGTTTAGTTCATTGTGGTGCCCATGTGGTCCTAATATAATGTGTCAACGTGGCGTGTAACAAATATAGGCGTGGTGGAGCTCCAGTAATCTGCACAAAGGATTTGTGGTTCAGCAGAGCATCAACCCAAAAAAAGGCTCCCACTTCCTCCACCCCACTATCCGTCCGTCCCTGTAGTCTAGTTCGCGTGAATCTTCATTGTGGTGTAGGAATGCCTAATAAAGGAATATTTGCTGCATAAGGTGGTACCGCCTACGTGTAGGAAAGGGCTTTCCTCCAGCAACTTATGGCGTTTTTCAGCAAGGTGGGACAATCCGGGGGGACCTGGGTCTTGGGCAGTAATAAAGAATGGAGTTCCCCGCAATCAAGTCTCTCTGGTGTGAAGCCGATCTCGTGCAAATTCCTACCCGCAGTCCAGTAAGAAAGCCACTGAAGCTGACTAGCATAGTAGTATACCCAAAAATCGGGGACCCCCAAACCGCCTGACGTCGTCCCAAGCTAGAGTTTCTGAAGGCTTATCCGTCTTCGGCCAGCTCCCCAGATAAGAGTGATCAAGATGGTGTTCAGTGTGTTAAAAATAGATTGAGGGAGGATCACCGATAAGTTCACCAAGTAATATAGAAGGCGAGGGAGCATAACCCTTTTCGAAATGGCAATTCTGCCCATCACTGATAAATGTAGAGTAGTCCAGAACCCTACACTACTTTGGAGCCTTGGTATTGCACGATGAATGTTACCATCTATCTGGTCCTCTGGTGTCCTATACACCTGTATACCCAAGTACTTTAAGGTGGTGGGCGCAACTGGGATAAAGTATGTGCCAAATCGTATGTGAGTTAAGTGTGGTGCCTCTCGGAAGAAGAAACTGGTCGACTTTACTGGGTTTATCGCTAGACCTGACAAATGCACAAACTTGTCAAATATTGGAAACAGCACCATATAGTTGCAAATGTCACAACTCTGAAATGTTCAAATGAAGATGACATGGTGATGAAACGTAAAACAGATCAATGCAAAAGAGATTACTTATCACATAGAACTTCATGGCCACATTACAAAGTTAAATTTTGGTGGACACAAATTCACAAAACAATCAGAGATTAACAATGTAACTGAAAATAGTAGTCAATGTGTCCAAACCTTTGACAACAAACGCCTATGGTTTGATTTACCCTGAACTTGCCCTTCCCAACAAAGTACCACCACATACTTCTCACATCACCACATCAATAGTTGGTGTAACAGTAAAAGACATAAGTTGTAAAGATGTACTTACACTCAAGAGAAGATGTTTTCAATGATATCTTCATGTAAGTCAACTCCTTCCTCTATATCCCTATCATCTTCATTTGGCATATCAGGACCCTCACATGGTGGCTCTTCATTGTCTCCATCCTCTGTGATGTATGGGATGTTCAGTCACAGGGGAATGTTGTGAACCATGCAGTGAGCCACAGAGATTTGCACACATTAGCAGATGAGTAGAGAAGGTCTTCGCCAGTTTAGTCCAGACAATAAAGCATGGCAGTTAGGAGCCCAAAAGCATGCTCCATGGGCTGCCTTGTTCTTTCATGGGCCTCATTGAAGCGGACTACCCCTGGCGCTGTTGGATTCCACAGCAGTGCTAACAACCAAGGTCGGTTGGGATAAAATGAGTGTCCTAGATGAAAGATATAAGAAGGGACAAAATATTGTAACACAATTCCAGATGATGCAACTAGGAATACCGCAAACAATACAATGAAAGATTGTACTGACCAACAGGCCAAGCCCTCACAGGACCAAGTTGAGATGTTTGCAGGGGTTATGGGGCTGTTCCGTAGTACAAGGGAATAATGGGCAGAGCCAAGGAAACGTGCACAGATGCTTGTGATGTACAAATCCTGTTAGCAAACAACTTGCACATTGATTGAACGGAAGTCTTTACGATTCCAGTAGACCTGTTCTCTTGCGTATGGTGGCACTAAGGCAATATGTGTGCCTTCAGTTGCTCCAAAAAAAGTCCACCTTCACATTGGCTAAATCCTGCTGCTGTGGAAACTGGATGTGTCTCATCATTGAAGATAGAACCTCTGGACGCACACAACTGAAAGTTGTTTGTGACATAGCATCAGATACTGCCGCATTTAAAAAAAAACTTTGAAATTTACTGAAAAAAACATAGGTTTCAGGGATGATAGAGTTAGAAATTAGCATTTAAAAAAACCTTTGAAATTCACTGAAAAAAACATAGGTTTCAGGGATGTTATAGTTAGAAATTAGCATTTTAAAACCCTCTGAAATTCACTGAAAAAACCATAGGTTTCAGGGACGTTATAGTTAGGAATTAGCATTCAAAAAACCTTTGAAATTCACAGAACAAACCATAGGTTTCAGGGACCTTGTAGTTAGAAATTAGCATTCAAAAAGCCATAGAAATTCACTTAAAAAATCATAGTTTTCAGGGAACTGCCTCTGTCTGTACTAGTCTGCCTGTAGCTTGCTTTCGTCTGATTTTTCAGTCAGCTTCCCTCTCCCCTTATATATTGTGGACTGCCTAGTGTTGGTACTAAAGGACTCAGAGAACCCATTGTTCCTTCCTACTACTAGTACCAGTACTACAACTCTGCAGTGCAGATTTCATGCCCAAGTAAGTAATTCAACACATGTTTGTTGAGATGAAAAGGCTCAATAAGTAAAATGAGAGAGTGGTCATGGTCACGTTGGACACCCCAAAGTTGTATCTTCGTCTCATCTAGGCCTAGTATTATCAGCAGCAGTTGATGATGAACTGATTACCATGGCTGGAATGAAGTACGAGGAGGGGTAGGAGGACAGCATCATTATATTTTCCACCAAGAAGACCTTATGTCTGATTGTCCGCCCAGTTGGCTACTCTTATTCCTTTTCAAAAACTCAGATTCACCAATAGCTCTAGTTACTCACTCCGGTCCTTTACAGGTTGTCTTCTTGAGATGCTTTTCGAAAATTGCCACCAACAAAATGCCCAATTGGATATTTTATTAGTTTTGATAGGACATACGTATTGTAGTGATGTGTGTGATGTATGTATTTTCAATCTTGCTATGGAAAAAAATAAATAGGGGGAGTCATATATTGAGATGCAGCAACTACAGGAGGGGAGCAAGCAGCAGTGGTGGGTGCTGGTAAGTCATATTGCTTGCGTATTGATAATTTATGCACTCACTGCAAGGGTGTGCACTGTACATAGTACTGTTGAGACTAAGCTGTAAACAGTTGAATATACCCTTTACTTAGCATTTGCATTTACAGCAGGAGGTGAGTAACTAATGGCCTCTTCTATCTTTAATTCAGCAGAGAAAGTTGATGGAAATGGGAAAGAAGCATGGAAGGAGGAAGGACGGGTGAAATGTAATTTGACTGTCAGAGAAGGATGCATAGGTGAAGGGATGGATTTAGGTGGCTGATAGTATGCAAGAGTGGTTGAAGGATGGGTAAACGGTGAAAGAAAGGATGCCTGCCTGGGTGGGTGAAATTGTATGGCTGAAAGGAATCCTCTGGGGGTTTGATGAGTCAAAGCAAGGATTTATGGGTGGTTAAATGACAAATGTATGTTAGTGAAAAGTTTGTTGATAATTATAGCCATGTTTGGATGAATGGATGATATTCAATCATAGGTGAAAGACTGGATGAAGAGAATGTAAAACGTAAACCATGACTGAGTTGCAAAGCCAAGGGTGAAGAATAAAAATAACGCTAGAAGGACAATGCAATGATGAATGGAAAAATCCCTGGGAGGAAGAATAAACAAGGAATGTTTTTTTTTATTAAGGATTTTGATTCAAAGGTTTGAGGTTGTATTTCAGACTACTTCCTTGATGCACAGTAGTTTTCTAGCACAACATGTATATTATGTACCCACCCATCGCCAATCGCTTCCCCCTGAGGCCCACTCCCTACCCATGGCATTTTGACAGTGTCAGCCATGGGTGGCCTACCGGCTGGATGATTATAATATTAGTACCATCTCATGTGAGGTTGAGTATTGTATCATCAGTCATATTAATAACTATTCATATCATCTGCCTTGTTGTAGCCAGAGTGACAATTAAATTGAGCATTTGTCATTTAACAGAGCACGGCCATAATAGAAAAAGAGATAATTGTGTAGTACAGCAGCCCCCCCTGCAGACCGTAGTACAGAAACACAAGTCTTGCTACACAAGTATGTTTGTCTAGGGCACAAGCTGTGCTGGCATGCCTACAAGATTAATTCAGCTAAACAAGAGAGAGAAGAAGAATAGTAATTGTCTACTCCATAGTGCCTAATGTTTGAAAGTCTATTCACATCCAAATCCTAGGGGTTGAGGTATCGAGGATACTACAAATGTTATGTACTGCTAGTGCTACTGTGCCACTATATAATTTTGTGTTACAGTTTTGCTAAGAGTATTGGTCTTTTTCCTTTCCTGATATAGCTCCTCATTCCGATCCCACCAGGCAGGAGATAGCAGATCCGGCTAAGGAAGCTGAAGGCCATCAGGGCAGAATATCAGCAGCTGGTGGCCTTGGAGGAGGTGGAAGCTGCTGCAGCTCCAGTGCCTTCAGTGGTAGGGCACCGTGGTCCGTCAGCTGCCTGCCACCATTCAACCACTGCTGCTCCCCCTGTACACTTAGGACCTTTCAGCACCACATGCTCTTCAGGAGGGCGCACCTGGAGGCCAGGATGGAGGAGCATTTGGACCAGCTGGAGAGGAAGATCTAAGTCCTAGCCCAAAGCTAGACCTCTCCTGCCCTTTTTGAAATCTTTTGTTTGGTGGATGGGGCTCGTTGAGGAAAGGGTAGGAATGTGGGAGTTGGGGAAAACCTGACGGTATATTTTTTTAATGGACATTTGATTTATGTGGCCAATTTTAATTTTTGACTTGCTTTACTGGACATTTGTTGGGGTTAGGGAGAGGGGTGGATCAGGTGTTGTGGGTTTCCTCCTAGTTTATATTTGTTAGGGGAATACATTTATAGTTTTACATATGATGTAAATCTTTTTTAAGGGGTTATTCTTTTATTTCGCATGGTTTCCTTTGCCGCTGGGCTGCAGCCAGTTTTTTAAATCTGCTGATAGTGTAACACACCAACAGATAGATGTAGTACCCTCACTTGTCCTGCTACTCTCAGTCTCTCCTCCCAGTCTATGCAGTCTGCAACTATATTAACCCCAATGGACTCGGAAGGGGTGTGGGTGTACAAATTAATTTCTATAGTATGTAGATTATTGTATCTTGAATGAATCCCCCACAGATCTTCTCTTATCTGTGATTAGGCGAAGCGATGGCTACATGGTGATGGCTTCCCAAGTTGGAAAGGATGGTGGTAGTAGTAGACAGTAGCAGCATGCTAGCGTTCTAGTTGAATACTAGTGAAAGCACAAGATTCTGCAGCGAGGTTTCACTTCCTCCAAGCCAAGCTCAAACTGTAGGATGAGGCATATTCATTGCAGGGAACTAATTACATTGACATATTAAAAACTGCGTTAATGCCGTTTTATATGCAAGCTTTGCAATAAAAATGAGACAGTCACCTGAGGGAGACTAGAGTATGGATAGTAGTAGTACACAAGAAGAAGACTGTCAAATGAGAAAACATGATAAGCAATGCTAAAGTAAAATAAAAAATAGAATGATGGGATAGTACAAGTTACAAACTGAAGTTGGCTCGAGCTATGACGTGGAGTGGACAAGCGTAACCTTTAGTGCTGGAAGGATGATGATGCTGGCAATTATGATGAATTATGTTCCTCTGAAAAACAATTGAAAATTGAATACTGTGCATGGGTGGGCAATCTAATATATGAAATATTGCCAGTGTAGGCTATACTTAGAGCAGAGGAAGATCCTCACCCTGTATTAAGTTAGTGTTGCTTTCACCACATCCGCCCCACCAAGTAAGTGATCAATTAATGGTGTAAATCTAAGTTAGTCACACCTCAATAAATCACACAGCTTGGGGAAAGAGTTAGGGGTTCGATGAATGGATGGAAAGGGGGATTTGAGGGAAAGGTTTGAGAAAGGCAAACACTACTACACAAGGACAACACACTCATCTCGGCAGCAGACTATCATAAATCTGTTATGGGAGGGGAAGGAAATGCATGCATGATTATGAGTACTAGGTAGAGGGCTAGGTAAATCAAATTGTCCTTCATCCCACAGAGAGACCCAAGTACATTATGTTCTGTTGTACCAGGCTTTGAAAGATAGCAAATAAAATTAAAATATCTGTAGGAGTCAAGTAAACAAACATAAAGAACGCACACAGTTATAATAATTGAAGAGAAAAAATGACAATGTATTGCCAAATTGGGAGTTGCATCTCTGCATTCCTCTTGGACTGTCCGTTAATCTTGGGACCCTGGCAGATGCAGTTCGGTAAGGTACGTGTGAGTCGTTTTTCCAATATAGTACGTGGTTAAGGACCTGTAGATGGAAAAACAAAAATTATATTGAAGAATGAAAGAGAAAAGTTAAACTGCATAAGGAGTGCAACCAGAAGACTTTCAGAGGAAGCATGGCTAAATGTCTGTTTCTGGTAGTTACCTACAACAACAGGCCCACCCAGCCAGCTGCTTCCTGGCTTTAAAAGAATGGCTGTAATGTGTGCAGATTCTTCTGCAGGTGGACAGTAAGTTTGCTGCTCTATCTTTTTTGATAAATTCGTGAACCATGAAGTTAATGCAGTGCACCAAACACAGGACCCTGAAATAGCCACCATCAGCCCTGGCCTTAACTATATTACTGCCATTGTTTGCGGCAGCAAAACCAATGTTAAGACCTCTTGGTCACAGCCATTCAAAGTCCTTGGTGTTGAGGTCTTCCAAAATATGTGCAGCCGTATAGAATTTCTCCATGGCAAACATGGCTACTATTGCATGCTACTGAGCACCATTACAAATCTCAGCAGTGTCAACACCTGCAGAGATCTCTTCTCAAACCTCCACAACAGAGATCCAGTGTGCAGTGATACACATGTAATCAGTGAAACTGTATTTACAAATTGGGAGTTGCATCTCTGCATTCCTCTTGGACTGTTTGTTAATCTTGGGTGCCTAGCAGAAGCGGTTTGGTAAGGTAATTGTGAGAAGTTTTTCCAGTATGGCACAGGGTTAAGGTCCTGTCGATAGAAAAACAAAAATAATATTGAAGAATCAAAGAGAAAAGTTAAACTGCATAAGGAGTGCAACAAGAAGACTTTCAGAGGCAGCATGGCCAAATGTCTGTTTCCATCAGTTACCTACAACCATAGGCCCCCAGCCAACCTTCACTTAACTTCAAATTTGACCCAGACAGCACCGAGCACACATACAAACACAGCAACATAGCATTTGTCCAATTAAGTAAAAAGTCAATGCACCGCTATCAGTCTGTCACACCTCACTCACCACTCACACTACACAGACATGTGTAGGTCCGGTGTTGTTGTTTACCTTCAGGCCACTTAATAGTAGTCATTATCCAAATTGGTAGGCTTAAGTTAATTTGAAAAGTTCCATCTTCTTCTGGTGGCAGTTCTTGAAGTTGTCACGCTGATGCTCACCAGCTCTGATCCTCCAGAGTCTGACTCCCAGTATGGTGTCAAACTCTGTACCAACAGTGTCCTGAGGGAGTCCCAACTCGTCCCGACTCAAAAATGCATTGGATCGACCTGTATTAGTACAATTTTGTTATTGAACAGCAAGAAGAGAAAGATTGGCTTGAATGACTCACTTTTCCGTGTAGAGTAGACTAGACTAGACTAGATTTGAGTTTTCAAGCTTTGCATTATCTAAGTGACTGGTCTGGTCTAACTCTTTGAGGAGTATAAAGTAAGCATAAAACAATAAAACAAAGCAGTGTGGCAGCGTGGAGTGTAGTGGACCCAGTCAAGGAATCTCGCTATCCGATCTCTCAAAAGGAAAGGAAAAAAATAGCCTTAAGGGGAAAATTACTGATCAGCCATTGGTGGGCCACCAACATTGTGAATCTCAATCATCATCACTAACACATTAAGCATAACAAACACCCAGTCTCACACTGCCTGCCTCCGCATTAATTATCTCTTCTCAAGATTCAACACACATGATGATGACATATAATTCTCAACAAGTTCACATCATTTACAACAAACAACAATCACTCAGCGTGCAATGCATTACCATCAGTTACCTGCTCTTCCTGTGTGCTCACCGTGATCAATTGGTGGCACATTGCAGAATGCAGATCTTCCATTTCTTCACTGTAAATATAATATAATAATGTCACATGCCTTAAGGGGAAAATTACTGATCAGCCGTTGGTGGGCCACCAACATTGCGAATCTCAATCATCATCACTAACACATTAAGCATAACAAACACCCAGTCTCACACTGCCTGCCTCCGCATTAATGATCTCTTCTCAAGACTCAACATACATGATGATGACATATAATTCTCAACAAGTTCACATCATTCACAACAAACAACAATCACTCACCGTGCAATGCATTGCCATCAGTTACCTGCTCTTCCTGTGTGCTCACCGTGATCGATTGGTGGCACATTGCAGAATGCAGATCTTCCATTTCTTCACTGTAAATATAATATAATAATGTCACATGTGGGGCAGTCCCTCTAGGCTAGGAAAGAATATATAGATAGTAAGGGCCCAGTGTTGGAGGCAGAGGCAGGCACACATTTCTTTGTATTCTCCATCCAATGTCTGGCTTGAGGGAATAGCTTTAGGGCGAGTCGGGACTTCTTCACTGCACACAGTTGCAACTCCATTCCGGAAATAAAATGTGTCTAAGAGTAAGACGATGGGGATGGATTTGTCAACCAGATACACACAAATTTAATAAAGTAAATAATGTTCCTTAGCTATATCATTTTTTGAGGGGTTTTCTTTTGGGCGTCAAAGAAAGAAAGAAACTAGAAAAGCCTAGTAGTCAGGGAAGTAGAGCTCGTCCTCAAACTCTGGTGGTTTGCCCAGAAGTAGGTCATCTAATATACTATTTCCATTACCTGATTCTCCCTCATGTTTCTGCTGTAGTACTTCCGGTATGGTCTAATATGGTGATATAAAGTGCTGATTCACTTTAATCATGGTTAATCTCTCCATGTTTTGAGGTGAGAGACTGGCCCTTCTCACTGTCAAAATGGCACCAGCAGCACTGAAAACATGCTCAGGGGAGACACTGGCTATTGGGCAAGCCAGATAGTTTATCACCAGCCTCCTGAGCACTGCCCATTGGCGCCTTTTCCCATACAAATACAGCAATGGGTTTTGATCAAAGTAGACCTCTGTAGGGTCATCCAGATAGACCTGGACAATCTGCTCAATGGTCATTAAACGGGCTCTAAAAGAATGGCTGAAATGTGTGCTGATTCTTCTGCAGGTGGACAGTAAGTTGCTGACTCGATCTTCTTTTTTGAGAAAGTCTTGAACAATGAAGTTAATGCAGTGCTCCAAACACAGGACCCTGAAATAGCCACCATAGGCCCCGGCCTTAGCTATATTACTGCCATTGTCCGTGGCAACAATCGAATGCGAAGCCCTCTTGGTCGCAGCCGTTCAAAGACCTTAGTGTTAAAGTCTTCCAAAATGTTTGCAGCAGTATGGGATTTCTCCATGGTGAACATGGCTACTATCGCATGCTACTGAGCGCCATTAAAAACCTCAGCAGTGTCAACACCTGCGGATATCTTTTCTCTAACCCCCACAAAAGAGATACAGTGTGCAGTGATGCACATGTAATCAGAGGCTTGGTAACTGGTCCACATGTCTGTTGTCAGGTGGATAGTGTGAACTGTACTCTGCTGTAAAGCTTGCCCAAGCAATTCCAGCACGTCGTGATGTAGCACTGGAACTCCAGCTCTGGTAAAATAGGACTGGTTGGGAACCTTCTATTTCGGGCAGATGGCTGCCACAAATTCAAGAAAACCTACCCCTTCCACAAAAGAAAAAGGGAGGAGGTCCAGTGCGAACATTTTAGCTAGCTTGGAATTGTAGCCTGGATTTCTTTTCTTTTCTTGTGCCACTGATGCAGGTGACTTCTTGAGAGCAGATATTGGTAGACTTACTTTCCGTTTCGTTGTGGCAGTCACTGTACTCTCTTGCTTCGGACCCCTTGGTGTCTTGACCTAACTCTTGTGCCATTGCGATGATGATGATGTAGGTGATACCTCTGCACTGCTGGGGACTGGGCTGCTTTGTTGTTTACTGGAGAAAATGTCTTCCTCTTCTTCACCTTCCAGGTGATCAGGTCTGATTCCCTGCTCAGCCTTTCACCTCCTCAACCAACAACACTTGCAGTATTTTGGCCTCTAAGGTGCGCCTTGCTCTGGATCAAGTGGTATTCTCTCATGTGGGTTGTTTGGCCTCTGGTACCATAGTTTGTACTAAGATTACCCCGACTAACACTTTCTGTACAAAAGGAGCATAGAGCAATGTTCACCTCATTGTGGCTAAATGAAAAGAAGTCTCAAACTGGGGAGGTCCACTTTCTGACGCTGCTGGTGCCACTAGCAATGTCGGATAAACTGGAAGGAGGGCATGACGTTTGAATCTTTGAGGAACTTACTCCTGCTGAGGTGGTTGCGGTGGAGGTAGGTCACTGCTGGGACTTTGTATATATGGCATCTAGAGGTGGTATTGGTGGTAAGCATGGTGCCACATCCCTCACAGCAATTTGGGATGGGGTAATGTCGTTCTCCACTGGGGCGGGACTAATGACTGGCTCATCGTCATCCTTCTCTTCTACATCTACCTCTATAACTCTAAGGCTTTCAGGAACGGTCCTTTTTCCTAGCCTTGTCTCGTGGCATGTCTCTCTCTCAGATTGAGGTGGAATTCAAGTGGTGTCTAGATCATCAGAAGGGGGGCTTGGAGAAAAAGTTAATGGACTAACCCTCAATTTTTATGCTGGGGATCTAGAAGACAATGGATCTTCTGAAAGAGTGGCTTGCTCTCCTTCCTCAGCAGTAGCCCAATCTCTTGAACTGCCCATACTTCGGGAGGAACTACTATTGGTGGTTGCCGCTGTTGTTTTCCACTTATCTGAGTTTCCTGTACTGATTGGGTACTACTTAGAAATAAAGATAAGTAAATTTCAACAACACTGCTCATTGGTGTTGCAGTGATTTGACTGGCTGCCTCAGAGACAGACATAGGCTTGGGCCTAGGTTGGTGGGGTGGGTCTTCTGATTGGGGGGGGGGGTGCTGCTGCTCCAAGCTTGCTCCCCAGACAACGCTGCTGCAGGCACAATTTTGGTTTCCCAAAAAAAGGCCTTGGGTGACATACCGGTGGTGGTAAGTGTCTGCTTCTTCTCACTGGCAACTTTCTTGGTACTTGTACCTTTCTTCCTTTGGGCCATCATGAAGCTGTCAGTTAGCAGCGGCACTTAGTTTCACAAGTTGAAGAGCTGTCTATAGTCACTTCACATCATTCGCAGGCCTTCTTTATGGCAGTACTATGGGTAACACTGTCTCCTCCTCCTCTTGTGCACCTAAAAGCAAAGAAAATAGAACATCAGTGAAACATGGCATTGTTGTAGTTTAATTACTAGTATAAACAAATATTTTATCATTTAGTGTGTGATAACACTTGTTACCTCTTATATTAAAAGACTTAACAATATAGTGTAAACATTTGTGAGACTTTGACAACAACATAAGCGTTCATGTTGTGCTGTACAGTACACTGAGGAAGGATAGAAAAGAAGAACAACAACACAATACAAATGTAATGGTTTGCTGTATGTGCATTGTAAAATGCATTATGTGGGATGCGGCACTTAGGGAGCTGCAGCTGATAAATGACAATGGAACAATCCCTATACTGTTGTGCACGCCATATTGCAGACATGGGGTTAGTGGTTCAATGATGCCAAATTTGTTGCTTAAAAAAAAATCCTTTAAAAAAATCGAAAAAATATACAAACATTTTAAATATAAAAAACAGGAAAAAAAAGAAATCGGGAACATTTAACAATTAAACTGAAAAATATTAAAGTAGACATAAACAAAATAAATTACAAACTTAAATAAATAGATAATTATAAATGAGTAAATAATAAAAATTACCCTTAACTGTCTAATTATTATTTAATTAGGCTGCTACTATCTCATTGATCAACCATCCATGCAAGCATATGACGAAGGGCACACTGGCTGAATGCACAAAATGGCTGTCAGCCAGTGCCACATCATATCATCATCAACAACCAACAACAACAAGCAAGAAGAAGGCATTTGAGAACAAAGAGAAGACATGCAGGCCTATGGCAAAAGCACACTGGCTGCCTTTATAAAATGGCTGCCAGCCACATGGCCAGGCCACAACAAGAAGCAATAAAATGAGCCAAGGGGAACAAAGGGAAGACATGCAGGCCTATGGCAAAAGCACACTGACTGCCTTCACAAAATTGCCGCCAGCCAAATTTTCACAAGTAGGAGAACAAGCCTGGAGAAATTAACACAAGGAGGCCTATGAACACAGACTTTACAAAATGGCCCACCGCATGGGGAACCAAGGCAAATGCTGGCCTACTATTGCAATGCAAATACACTCACACACTTGCCAGACGAAGGAGGCATGCTAAACAACACATCTTTAATGCAACAATGCCAAAAACCAAAATTCAGTCCACAGGGCTAAAATGGTTTGCAACATGCATAAAAAAAATGTTAGTGAAATACCACAAACAAAACACATTTTTTATTTAACCCCTTTACCGCGGAGATAATTGTGCCGCAGTGCGGGGGTTCTATTGTGTGGGTGGGGCCGCGTCGGCCAACGGTCGTGTGCAGCACTACCAAGTGCTCGCGACGGCCGTTGGCCGACGGCAGCAACGAAGAGGTTAAATCCACTGGCATTCATGGCCTAAATTATGTTAAATTCATCAGACAGCACATGAACGGTTGTTTCATGCACCCATTAGTAGCTCTGGGCCTGTTCGCTGGAAAACCCATTGGCAGACTACTGGGCTACATAGTGAATATAATCAATATTGCAAATTGATTTCTAAACATTGAGACGAGCTAGTGTACTATGCAAAATTGTTCCTTTATAAAAGAAGAAAATTATTTACAAAGAAACAACTTGACCCCTACTGAAACTACAGACAACCCACTACAATAAATTAAAAAAAAATTGATGAAAAGTACAAATGGATATAGGTTCATGGCCCCAATCAAATAAACACATCAGTTTTCCAACTTACTTGGGAAACCTCAAATTCAAAGTTGTCAAATTCAATGATTTATTAAGCGGCAGACACAAAGAGTGATCCTTCCAGCTCCAAATCCAAATGAAAAGTGACCAGGAGATGGACAAAGCACTGGGAGTAGCCTGCTAGACAGAAACAGGAAGTTAGAGACTCTGGGGCACTTCCTTCCTCAAAAAGTAAAAAAAGAAGGACTCTTTGCACAAAACAAGTATAGCCAAATCTCAATTTGACAAGCTTTTTTTACTCCAAATCCTCATTTTGGGAATGTTTTGATGCTGCTCAGGGAGATACCCTTCTCCAGATTGCAGTTGCAGTAGATCCTGCGCGTTTGGGATCGCGTTTGTCACAGATCCCCCTCCGGACCTCCGCTGGCATGCGCAAATGACATGTTGGCGACTGCAAACTCTCGCTGGACCATGTGGATGCCCATTAAATCTTGTGGCTCTCGCAAATGGCTCGGAAATCTCCTTGGCGAACGCGGGCATCCGGTAAGTTGCTGCAGCACAAGCGAAATCGCATTTCAAGGGCGCCAATACAAAAAAACTCTGCTCAGTTGTGGGGTGCAGAGTATGTCGGCAACTCTGCGTTATACGCGGAACTCAAAGTTGCCAAAACTCAGCGAGTGGAGTTTTATGCCCAGGCTTAGACCTACTGGGTGGATTCCACATGAATAAAAAAGTAGAGAATGGTAAATAAATGCCCTTACCCATTCCTGCTGTGAAGCAAGGTTGCCTGATGTGTACAGTTGTGTGGATGTGGGACAAATATTAACCCTAGGCAACAATAATGCACACCTTTCATGCAAGACAGAATAGCAAGCCAGATTGGTATGTTGTACTGTGCAAAAGGCAGCATGCAGGATTAAATGTAATCAATGACAAAATTAAGATTAAGGTCAGTGCTCTGGGCTTACTGATGGCTAGAGGGAATGCAGGCACCCTAACGACATGCAGCAATGTTCTCAGCACTGGAGTCAATAAGTTAATGTAACAGTACTGTAGCCAGAAATGAGATAAACAAATCAGTATGTGAAATGGGGCCCTTACCTACACTCATTCTGTCATGCAGGGCATGTCAACTAGCTGCCTAGCTGTGTTGCACCATGTTTCATTTTAAAAATAGGACCTCTTGTTAAACAGTGGTTGTGTCAACAATGTAAATATATTGCCATATGAAAGGCAACAATAGTGTCATATGCTCACATTTACTTGTAGTGACAAATCTTCGACATATCTCTGTGTACTTGACAGTGAATATTAACAGCAGTCTGACTGTCACCTAATCACTCATGTCTTCAGCTATCAGGGATCCTTATTGACATGTCCATCTCATTGCAGAGAGACAAACAATACCTTCTGTGCAGCCGCCTGTCTTTGATGACCATCTATTGGTGATGTCACCCTGCCCCCACAGACTGTTACACCTTCCTACAACTCCTGAACTCCATTGAATCTCCTCCTCTGGGCTTGGCAATCAAAGACAGCATTGCAGGTTATAGAGCGGAACCGTCACCCACAGGACATGCCCCATCCAGTACTCCCAAGTTTTATTCAATCTGCAAGTGATAGGAGAGGATGGAGACCCTAGCGGGCACCCTAGAAGTAGTCCATAGGTGTCTGGGTCCTAATAAGAATATGTCTAAGGGATTTAGAGACACCTACACTTGGTTCCATGGGATGGATCAGTCCCTAGCTAACATTGCTAGTGTCATGATGCAGAGTGAACAACAACAGTCTTCTACATGTGATACCTAGTGAAGTTGTCAGCTTTCTGGGGGGAATCCAAACATCATGGAATTCCTGGAGCGCAAGTTTGATTCCTTTATGGCAACAATGGGTGGACTCAGCAGCAAATGATGAGTGCTGGTAGGGACCGGAGAGCCACATCTTCGGTTCTAAAGTATTTGTGCCTCAGATGCCTCCCATACAAATACCACCAACTTCAGGGAAGGCACAGCATCCATCTGCAGAGGAATATGTGGACCTCACCAGTTTCCACTGACAATCAGCCCAATGACATTTGTTATTGCATCCGGGCCAGTTTCATAGAGGTCCAGTGTTTATCAGCATCCCACCTCCTTTGTCACCAGTACTGGACTTTTTATTTGTGCTTATGTTGATAGTATCCACTTGTGAACTTTGAAACAACCACACCTTCCCTAAAGGAAGTTTGTGCCTCCTCACTGAAATACTTCCCACCTCCACATGTCGCATGACATGCCGTCCAAATGTGCTTTGCCTGGACATTTAAGTTTTCAGTAAGTGTTGGTGTGTCCTGATGTGTACAGTTGTGGGGATGTGGGACAAATATTAACCCTAGGCAACAATAATGCACACCTTTCATGCAAGACAGAATAGCAAGCCAGATTGGTATGTTGTACTGTGCAAAAGGCAGCATGCAGGATTATATGTAATCAATGACAAAATTAAGATTAAGGTCAGTGCTCTGGGTTTACTGATGGCTAGAGGGAATGCAGGCACCCTAACGACATGCAGCAATGTTCTCAGCACTGGTGTCAATAAGTTAATGTAACAGTACTGTAGCCAGAAATGAGATAAACAAATCAGTATGTGAAATGGGGCCCTTACCTACACTCATTCTGTCATGCAGGGCATGTCAACTAGCTGCCTAGCTGTGTTTCACCATGTTTCATTTTAAAAATAGGCCCCCTTGTTAAACAGTGGTTGTGTCAACAATGTAAATATATTGCCATTTTAAAGGCAACAATAGTGTCATATGCTCACATTTACGTGTAGTGACAAATCTTCGACATATCTCTGTGTACTTGACAGTGAATATCTAAAGTATTTGTGCCTCAGATGCCTCCCATACAAATACCACCAACTTTGAAACAACCACACCTTCCCTAAAGGCAGTTTGTGCCTCCTCACTGAAATACTTCCCACCTCCACATGTCGCATGACATGCCTTCCAAATGTGCTTTGCCTGGACATTTAAGTTTTCAGTAAGTGTTGGTGTGTCCCAAAATGTAAGATCTAAACACCCAATAAACAGTGTGTTAGACTAATAACTTCTTATAAAATTCAATCTTAAAAAGACAATTTGTCCAAAACAACAAAGAGTAATGTATGTTGTTTTAATGAAAGGACTACATGTACCAAGATGGAAATGTATAACCATAACCCACTTCTTTGCATCTCAAGAAGAGTGAGCACTTACACATGCTTACTTTGGATATGCACCTACAATCAGTGTATTCATTGCAATGGCGCAATGAGGAATGTGGTGTCTCCCAATGGGATGATGTCAGTGTGTGATACCAAGCTGCAAGTACTTGACTGACACACATTGAGGAACTCTTTCTTAATACTACTTACCTGCTATAAAAGAGATGTGTGAGGCATGGGAGGCCATAACCGTATTCCACTCTAGCTCAGTGAACATGACAATGGGATCATCCTAATATGATAACCTCAATGCTCACACTGAAGAAATTCTACAGTAGATACATTTGCTCCGCAGGAATTAGCATCATACCTGTGCCCCACATGGATGCACAAGGCCTACCCAATACATTGATTGTCAGTAAGCACGAAATGCTAGGGATCCTTGTCAGGGCCCTGTGCCAACTGAAAAATGTTGAATAATGCTACACTGAGAAGAGTAGGGCAAATGTGTACCTCAGCCCCTGAGAGGCATCATATGTATTGAGTTTGAGTGCAAGAACCCATTACATCTATTGTACATTGTACACACATAGTTTTGCATAATAGTCAGACCACGGAACCTGAATCAATGGAATACCTCACCAAGGGAAGAGAACATGTGAGACTCATTCACATGATACCTCAAAAGTAGAAAATCTAAGTGAGCTGCATGAAATGCCACACTTAGCAAGTAGTCAATGGCAATGATGATGGAAAAGTTTTCAGGCAGGTGTAAATATAATAAAGGTTTCACCAGCCAACAAAAATGACCCACTTTCACAATGGTGCAAGAGTGTGTGCAGTAATGGTGGGCACTAGTGTGTGTTCCAGCACAGACAGGGATCTGCAATCTGTAGTGACAAGACTATCCCAAATATACCTGCCCTATCACTTTCACACAGAGTGAGACATTAGAAGACTATCTGTGTTGTACTGTGTGTAAAATCAACAAATAAGGCCCACTTACAGTGACAAAAGAATAGAAAAGGGACAAGACTTGGCTATAATGTGAAGTAGACTAGCACTTGTCCATAGGCCTCTGACAAAACAACATATACCTTTAAAGACTGCAGGTCAATAGCTACATCATCACTCTTAAATATGAAATGGTGACAGACTAGTGAAGTTAGAAAATAGGTAATACTATAAAATCCATCTAAACAACCTAGACCTACAGAGCCTACACTAAGTAACCTTAATACTAACTTACACTATCTAAATTTATCTTAAACTTCCTACACCTATACCAACTAATCTTAACACTAGCGTAAACTATCTTAACATATTCTAAACTATCTTAAGTACAAATGACAAGTTAAAAAAACAGTAACTACAACTCAACATTTACTAACTATCCATATATATATATATATATATATATATATTACCTACTGGCGGTCGCCAGTAGGTATATATAGTTAGGATTTTTTCTCTATGGGTTTTTTGAAAATTCTATGTCTAATAACTTTGGCGTTTGTGGACGGAATTGGCAGAAATTTTCAGGAAAATGGCACATTTTGTTTCTGAGCAGCCCTTGAAAATTTTGGGGGGGTTCGTCCAGTGGGGGCCGAGAAAAAAGGGGGTCCCAAAACGTGTTTTTAACATTGAGTTTTCCATAGGGCGGTTGGCCTCACTTTTAGCCCGAACGGCTGAATGGATTTGCACGAAACTTGGCAAAATTGTAGGGACTGGTAGCCCGATGTGCCTTTTGTAGGTCTCAATATATGTGCTCCAGTGGATTTTGAGAAATTAACGTTTAAAAAAAGATATATATCTGTAACAGCGGACCGGGCAGCGGCCCAGGACGCGTACTTTTCGCGCAACGGAGCTTTGTGAAGCGAAGCTGATTGGTTCTCTGGCGTCTGTCAACATTCCAAACAGTCCGTAGCGGCCGCCATCTTGTCTCTCGGTAGGATCGAGAGACAAGAGGAGGCCAAAGCGAAGGGGCAAATGACCATAAGGGGGAATAGTAGATCCTCGCTGACCCCCTAGGTTTGATGTGGAGGTTTTAAAAGGGCCCCGCGGGGCAAAAAAAAAAAATAATAATAATAATCGAACGGCTGAATGGATTTGCACGAAACTTGGTAAAATATTAGGGACTGGTAGCCCGATGTGCCTTTGCTATGTCTCAATATATGTGCTTCAGTGCATTTTGAGAAATTAACGTTCAAAAACAAGATATATATCTGTAACAGCGCTCCGCTTCGCGGAGATAAAATTATATCTGTATTACCTAGCTGTTGCTAACACCAGTTAGCGACGGCTAGTAGGAGATAGCGACCATCTTGGGTCCCACTTTGCATGTGAGTGATATTTATCACTAATGACATGCAAAGTGGGCATGCCAAGATGTTAGCGACTGGAAACAGTCGCTAACATCGCTATCTCCTAGGGACTGGTAGCCCGATGTGCCTTTGCTATGTCTCAATATATGTGCTTCAGTGCATTTTGAGAAATTAACGTTCAAAAACAAGATATATATCTGTAACAGCGCTCCGCTTCGCGGAGATAAAATTATATCTGTATTACCTAGCTGTTGCTAACACCAGTTAGCGACGGCTAGTAGGAGATAGCGACCATCTTGGGTCCCACTTTGCATGTGAGTGATATTTATCACTAATGACATGCAAAGTGGGCATGCCAAGATGTTAGCGACTGGAAACAGTCGCTAACATCGCTATCTCCTATTATCAACTTTTGGAAATATTCGAGATAAGCGCGAATATCTCCAAAAAGTAACAGCTGCCCTGAGCAGTTCTTAGCCATGTTATCCAATGGGAGGTGGATAACATGGCTAAGAGCATTAGCTCGGTAATGCATGAATATCGCTGAGTTTTCAGCGATATTAATGCATTGCGGTCGTTTTTTATCGTATTTGCGATAAACCTTGATAATAGCAAGGTTTATCTGCGATAATTTCTGACGGTAAAAAAATCTTTGCAATGCATCGTTAGGGATAAATATCGCTTAACTTTGGTAATATGCCCCAACGTCTGTTAACGTTCGATTCGAAGGAAATCAGGAATTGTTGAAAAACATTGTGTGCGCCATCTTGTCTTTTTTCAAATGCCACACTTTTGTCGTGCACGGCAGCCATTTTAGATGCCTTGACCAGACCCACTCTGTGCACGCTGTCGATCCTTAGCATGGCTCCCCACCCTCGCAAGCATCTCACCCAGGCAGTGGTCACCCCCGCTCTCTGTCTTATGCATGGGTAATAAACCTCCCCCCATCTGCGCTGCTCTTCCCTGAGAATCACACCCTGTGCCCGCCCGACACCTCCCTTTCGCCCTATTCACTACCGCACCCTCTGACACTCCTTTTCCTCTGTGTCCGATTGTCCAGGCCGGTCCTAGGCTATCAGCTAGCCCTGCAGATGTAGTTTATGGCCACAGCTGTAAATAATCACCCCTCTTCAAAGGAGTTATAGTAGATCAAGGCCCACACTCGATGAGATCCATCACAGCAGAAGCGTTGCTATTATCTGAAAACCATCCTGTATTGTGATTGGGGAGGGGACCGAGCGTGAAGCGGAAGATTCCAGGGATGACTCTTTGTACATCAAAGTTTTTACAATTATGTGTCACATTAAAAATATATAGCACTCCGACAAAGTAGTAAGATTATAAAACTTTAATAATTTATAAATATATACAAGAAAACAAAAATAGTAATAACATATAAACATTTTTAGGGAAAAACAACGAAGTAGCGGTCGGCTGTGCGAATAGTCCCAACGCAGCACAACGTCCAGATTTCCGGCGTGGGGCGTCCCGGGGGGTGGGTCATCAGTAGCAAACTGTTGTGCGAATAGTTCCAAGGCAGCAGAACGCGCCGAAATCTAGATGACACGAAAGTGATGTCTAGTAAGTTGCCACCCAGCAAATAACGGCGTGGGGCGTCGCGGGGGGTGGGTCATCAGTAGCAAACTGTTGTGCGAATAGTTCCAAGGCAGCAGAACGATGGCACCAAGGTGATGTCCAGTAAGTTGCCGCACTGGTTTTGGTATCCTACAATGCTGCTCCGAATAACGGCGTGGGGCGCCCCGGGGGAGGCGGCGTGAACGGGCCTCTCCAGGTGGAGTCTCATCTGTTTTAGTGGGGCGCCCCTTTACCGTTTCAGTTGCCATTCCGTCCGCTTTTGGTCCACTGTGTCAAAATCCGCCATTCAGCTGAGTTGCGCCCACTCTTGCGGTGCAGCGATAGGCGGCTGCCACAGGACTCTCAAAATGGCGGCAGGCTCTTTCCTTTTTGGGCGTGGTCCACTGAAATGGCCCTGGGACACCTTGGAAATCGGACGCTTGTCTGCTAGGTCTTGGACCCCATTCTCGAAAGCGTCCCCTCCGCCTTGAGAATTCATCAAAAGTTTTGGGGGCCCCGACTCCTGCAGGCTTCTGGTGGGGAGCGGCTGCCATGATTGCTCGCGGAATGACCACGACGGAGCTACGAGATGGTGGTGCTCTCATGCTGACGCCAGTTTAGTCTGAAACATCCAGAAACAAGGTGGGGCTTTCATCGTTTGGGGGAAAAAAAAAGTTTTCATCCAATGAAAAGTGTTGTTTTTAGGTCATATGATCAAGCCTTCCATCATTAGGAAACCAAAAGTAAAATGAACCAATGAAAAGTTTTATAAACAAGTCACATGACCTGTTATGCGGCATAGGGTATAAAATGCGGAGAAAATACGTTGGCACGTGAGGCGGCGTCAGTAGCGGACCGATGTGCGAATAGGCCGAAGGCAATACAACGCGCCAAGATCCGGATGGCACCGAGGTGGTGTCCAGCAAGTTGCAGCACTGGTGTGGCCATCCTACAATGCTGAAAGTCGGCGTGGGGCGCCCCGTTGGCCTGTGAGTTTCCGTCAGTAGCGGACCGATGTGCGAATAGGCCGAAGGCAGCACAACGCGCCAAGATCCGGATGGCACCGAGGTGGTGTCTAGTAAGTTGTCGCACTTCTGTGGCCATCCTACAATGTTAAAAGTCGGCGTGGGGCGCCCCGTTGGCCTGTGAGATGGCGTCAGTAGCGGACCGATGTGCGAATGGGGCCAAAGGCAGCGCAACAATATTTTCTGACTGACACCACAAGGCGCTGAGATGCCAAGATCCGGATGGCACCGAGGTGATGTCTAAGTTGCGGACTGATGTGCGAATGGGGCCAAAGGCAGCGTAACAATATTTTTTGTATGGAAGATACCACTAGGCGTTGAGATGCCAAGATTCGGATGGCACTGAGGTGATGTCTAGCAAGTTGCTGTACTGGTGTGGTCATCCTACAATGCTGAAACTCGGCGTGGGTCGCCCCATTAGCCTGTGAGATGGCGTCAGTAGCGGACCGATGTGCGAATAGGCCGAAGGCAGCACAACGCGCCAAGATCCGGATGTCACCGTGGTGGTTTCATAGTTGAGAGGCACTTCATCTGCAGTGGGGCGCCGAGATCCGGATGGCACCGAGGTGATGTCTAGCAAGTTGCTGTACTGGTGTGGTCATCCTACAATGCTGAAACTCGGCGTGGGTCGCCCCATTAGCCTGTGAGATGGCGTCAGTAGCGGACCGATGTGCGAATAGGCCGAAGGCAGCACAACGCGCCAAGATCCGGATGTCACCGTGGTGGTTTCATAGTTGAGAGGCACTTCATCTGCAGTGGGGCGCCGAGATCCGGATGGCACCGAGGTGATGTCTATGAAGTTGCTGTACTGGTGTGGTTATTCTACAATGCTGAAACTCGGCGTGGGGCGCCCCATTAGCCTGTGAGATGGCGTCAGTAGCGGACCGATGTGCGAATGGGGCCAAAGGCAGCGCAACAATATTTTCTGAAGAGAAGACACCAAAAGGTGCTGACATTCCAAGATCCGGATGGCACCGAGGTGGTGTCTAGCAAGCTATGCAGTTGAGTTGTGTGCGCACTTGCGGCGAATAGGTCGAAGGCAGCATAACAATGTTTTCTGAATAGGAGACACCACAAGGCGTTGAGATTCGGTTACCACCGAGGTGATGTCTAGCAAGTTGCCGCACTGGTGTGGCCATCCTACAATACTGCTCCGAATAACGGCGTGGGGTGCCCGAAGGGGGGGGGAGCCGGCGTGAATGGGCCTTCCTAGGTGGAGGCTCGTCTGCTGTAGTGGGGCGCCCCTTTACCGTTTCAGTTGCCATTCAGCTGAGTTTCGGCTGCTCTTGATGCTACAGCGACAGGCGGCTGCAAGAGGACTCTCAAAATGGCGGCCTGTTCTTTGGATTTGGGCCTGGTCCACTAAAATGGCCCTGGGACACCTTAGAACTCGGACGCTCGATTTTTTTTTCCTTTCCTGTACATGCAAAAAAAGGTAAATGCCCGGTACGTTACACGCTTCATCTGCCACGATGAACTCTCCAGAGGAACCGAAAAAAAATATAGTTGTGGTAACTATACCATGCATCGTCATATGGAGAGGTGGCACCAATTAATTATAGTGCTGCATAAAAGAGAGATTTGGAGGAGAACCCCTGACCTGCTAGTACATTCATCAAAGAAGTGGCACTGAGAGCTTCAGAGGCAAGGGAAACGGTCCCAAATATTTAGAAGAACTTTGGAAAGATTAAAATGACATGTTTAGATTGTGGCAAATTAATTTCATGTGGACAGATGAGTGTTACTCTAATAAATACAGCATATGAACATCATCATAGTCGATGGTTGGTAGAGACATTTTGACTATATCCTGGACCTGCCCGTCCTCGCCCAAAATGGCGCCGGAATAAATGGGACTCGTAACTCCTTGTTGTGTACTGGTTGCAGAACCTTGAAATCACGAGATACGTATGCAGTTTTGAAGCACATGGCGGGCGGGGACGAGAATTGATTGAATATTTCGACATCCCTATTGATATTAAGTTCTGATGTGTTATTGATTACTGTACTGTTGAAAGTTCGAATTAACGTCACCCATGGTACTTGCCCGCAAATGTATATCTAGATAATTTTATTGTAACTGGCCCTGTCGTATTTTAATTATAAAATGTACGTCCACCGATTCCGTAACTGTTAGACACCTTAGTTCTTGCAACCTAATGGCCCGCCCGTTACGTTCCTCTACAGTGTAAATGTCTATTCATCATATACGATTACAGTTTGCTCTGTGGCAGGCCCACGTGGTTATAGGCTCGTATTTGTATAATGAAATTTTCACAATAAAGGTTTTTAAAAGAAAACATGGTAGTAGTATATACATTGGTAAAGTTTTTAATAATAGTGACTGTTTTAGAATCATTAAAAGGCAAGTGAAATAAAGCAGACCAATTACATGAAGGGTAAAAGGTATAATACGAAGGAACGCAGTAAAGATAAATGGTCAAGGGCTGTTGTGTTTTCTATTCCTGCAACATAAAGTGATCGATAAGAATCTCATATTCAGGCGTATCGGCGACTAAGACAGCAGGTCGACCCTCTTTTGCTCAACGGCTCCGTCATGGGACGAAGAAACGCTCTTTTTCTCGAAAAAAGAATATATTTTACTTGCAGGACAGTTGTAAAATTTCCGGGAAAGTACATTAGCCTGGAACATTATAACATATATTTAAGAAAAAATAATGTTCGGAAGTAATGAAAAGCGTAATTTTTAGGTCATATGACCAAGCCTTTCATCATTACAATAAGAAAAGTAAAATGAACCAATGAAAAGTTTTATTAACAAGTCACATGACTTGTTATGCTTACGTTACGCGCTGCGCGCCCCGGATGACTTCCGGATGCGCTAACGCGGCGCGTCATATGACGCATTACGCAACAACGCAGGTACAGAATATAGTCAAAATGTCTCCACCAACCAGCGGTCGGAACACAACCCCTTTCAGCAGGCTAAATAGTTCTGTTAAATGACAACAGAAGGGACAGGCAACAAGAACCATCAGTCAAAGAGGGGAGGGCTAGTTCTTCTCTACCGGGTTACATTGGGGCGCTACCGGAACTGATCGAATTGGTAGTCTACAGTGTTTCTGGATGTTTCAGACTGAAGCTGGGGTTAGCATGAGAGCAGCACCATTTCGTAGCTCCGTCGTGGTCATTCCGCAACCAATCATGGAAGCCGTTCTTTATCGTTATTTTGGGCGGGGTGGGTGGCGGAGCCGAGCTGTTTTGCAGCCATCATTGTGTGGAGTTCAGTTCATCTCACTAGTTTTGTATTTGTCATGAGGGGTTGTTCCTAATGTTTCTATTTTAGCGAGGTCAAAAAGAGATCCCATTAGTGGCCTACTGATTTTGCTCGATTCCTTTTCTTTTTTTTTACACGATTTTTCGTTATCTGCAAAGACTAAACAGAGTATTGCGACTCTGTGTTTGTTTGTAAATAGAGAATGAACCAAAGAGAACTAATTCTAAAACAGTAAATACTTGGATAACAATCAATCAAATGGAGAGAGAAGCAGGCACGACGGATTACAATGGGGGCAAAGGCCTGCGTTAACTACCTTTCACTATCTGCAAAGAGAGAGTACTCCTAATAGAAATGAGGGGGGGGGCACCATTCAAAGCAGATCAGTGTGCATAAACACGAAAATGTTTTCACTTACCACGTACTTGACATTCGACAGCTTATGATATTTGCTATTAAAAAACCATTGAAATTCACTGAAAAAACCATAGGTTATAGACCATATATAGTTAGGAATTAGCATTTACAAAACCTTGAAAATTCACTGAAAAAACCATAGGTTATAGACCATATATAGTTAGGAATTAGCATTTAAAAAACCTTATTTTACTCACACAAAACCATTGAAATTCCATATATAGTTAGTTGCACTAACTATATATCGCGCACCCGCAATCCACTGCTGATCATGTCACATATTACATCATTCATGACATGGTCAGTGACATCACTGATGACATCTCAAATGACATCACTGATGACATCACTGATGACATCTCATTTGACATAATTCTTGTGCTAATACGATAAACCTCTTCAGACTCTAATATAACCTTAGATACACTCAGTGTATACAGACACTCACACACTGCCACTCATCCATGGAGTTACTCACACACCCAGTCAGTCATGCAAAGAAACAATCTCACCTCCATTTCTTCAACTATACAGTTAAACACACCTTACTTATTGAAACATATACTAACACATATTTACTCTCTTATACAATCCCTGATACAAGTTCACAATGATCGATACAACTACTCACTCATTCAGTGGCTCTCATGCACAGTTATTTATATATGCCAACTCTCACATGTACTGTGTTTTACATATGTACTTACTATGACATGTAGCATTGAGATATCCATTCACTCATCAATACACTCATGCACACAGTCAACTGCCCATGTAGCTGTTTCCACATGCACTCTTGAACTCATACACCTAGTGAATAAACTGCTCACACATCTATGCATAGAGTCACACACCTTCCAGCCACCCCTACACAAACTCAATCTCCCATAGAAATACTTGGGCAACCAATTAATAACACATATAGCCTCTCGTATAGCTAATGATCAACACATGCAGCAGTTTACAGAACAACAGACATAATGATGCACAAATTAAGACAGTTTAGTCACTAACCCATGCATTCAGTGAGACACATTTAATCACTCACTCATACAGTCAGTCACGCACCTACTAAATCCTTCATCCAGACACTTATACATCCACTCATTCTTCAATATGTAAAACATATTTAAACTTTACAAAAACACACAGACACTAGATGATGTCATCAGTGATGTCATTTGAGATGTCATCAGTGATGTCATCAGTGATGTCACTGACCATGTCATGAATGATGTAATATGTGACATGATCAGTAGTGGATTGCGTGTGCGCGATATATAGTTAGTGCAACTAACTATATATGGAATTTCAATGGTTTTGTGTGAGTAAAATAAGGTTTTTTAAATGCTAATTCCTAACTATATATGGTCTATAACCTATGGTTTTTTCAGTGAATATATATATATATATATATATATATATATATATGAACCCCACGCTCACCCTCAAAAGAAAGAATGAGCCCGACATGTGCTGGCTCCCACCAGGATTTATTCCGTGTAAAATAACAGCAAAGTCCAGGAAACGTCAGGCAGACGCGTTTCTAGCGAGTGTCTTAGCTTTCATCAGTGCCGGTTCTCGTTTCCTCATAGTTCCTCACACCTGGGGATAATCAGGGTCCGGAGCATAACTCTGGTCACTCCTTTTGTAGATGTAGATCCCCCGCCTCCGCTTTCAGCAGTAATGCCTCCTGTGACGATGTCGAGGCCAAAGGCATGCTGGTATTTCGAGTCCTCGGTTACAGCTCATACAGTGATGGCTGGCCAAAGCCCAGTGGCTTGACTCGAAGTTTCACACACCCCCGACCTCGTCTTCAGGGATAATTTTCGCAGTACCAGGTGGGGCCCCTGCAGACCCGCTGCAGCCTCTTTCCCCAAAGCAGTAAGTCCCAGCCAAATACTGTGAGACCGCTTGGGGGGGTGAAACGTTGTAGTTTTATACAGTACCAAAAGTTGCTGATTTTTCGTGTCACATCAGACCAAGAGGGCATGCCGGTGAGCCAGAGAACAGCATACTGGCTCTTTATATGAACCCCACGCTCACCCTCAAAAGAAAGAATGAGCCCGACATGTGCTGGCTCCCACCAGGATTTATTCCGTGTAAAATAACAGCAAAGTCCAGGAAACGCCAGGCAGACGCGTTTCTAGCGAGTGTCTTAGCTTTCATCAGTGCCGGTTCTCGTTTCCTCATAGTTCCTCACACCTGGGGATAATCAGGGTCCGGAGCATAACTCTGGTCACTCCTTTTGTAGATGTAGATCCCCGCCTCCGCTTTCAGCAGTAATGCCTCCTGTGACGATGTCGAGGCCAAAGGCATGCTGGTATTTCGAGTCCTCGGTTACAGCTCATACAGTGATGGCTGGCCAAAGCCCAGTGGCTTGACTCGAAGTTTCATATATATATATATATATATAAAAACAACCACTGCATGCGCGGGTGTCATTTGCCTCTTGATGGCGGCGGGTTCCGAGCGGGGTCGCGACCCCCTTGTAAATTCCATTCTGATTCCTTCGATAATGAACAAATCGCTCGAGCCCAAAAGTTCCTTTTGGAGCATGAAAGTTATGTAGACATGCAAGCAAATAACATGCCCCATTTTGGGCTCGAGCGATTTGTTCATTATCGAAGGAATCAGAGTGGAATATATATATATATATATATCTGCACCCTCTTACCCTCAATTATACCCAATACATTGAGGCCTGTCCAGGGGGCATGGAGGAGGTGAGGCTTGCCCAAGGGTCAGAGGAGGTGAGTCCTGTCCATTGCACTATTGGACACAGGTCTCAACTCCTCTGCACCCCTGGACAGGCCTCACCTCATCTGCACAATCTGCTTACCAGTCTGAGGAAACACAGGTGACATGATTGTGAAATGTGCTAATATATTTTTTTAATCATGCAGGTACTATCTAATCCTTGTCAATAATGTAAAACCAATTCATGTGCCCGCAATCTTTTTTTAAATAACATTTAAAAAACTGAGCACAGGTCATATGTATAAGCATTTCATTACACTACTGAAAGCTCACTCATTTACAAAATACAATTCCTTTATGCACCAACATTTCCTGACCAAGCATTATCAAGAATGTATTAGTCTCTCTTATATTCTCTTCCTGACTTACTCTATTTTTCCACCTGTCCCCTTCTAACACCCTCTCTCTGACTTATTCCTTTTTACATCCTGACTCTGTGTTACACTCTCTTACACTCTCTCTTTGACTTACTTTCTCTTACAGCCTGTCTATGATTTATTCCCTCTCTCTTCTTTACAGCAATTTCAAAGTCATACTCTCTCTTACATCCTCTTCCTGATTTACTCCATCTTACAACCTTTCTCTTTGTAACATTCTCTCCCTGACTTACTCCCTATTACACCTTTTGTCTGTTTTTTACCCTCTCTCTCTCTTTCTGACTTTTTTATTCTCTTCCTCTCTTCCTGTTACACCCTCTGTCTGACTTACTTTTTGTTACATCCTCTCTCTGATTTACTTCCTCTTACACCCTCTCTCAAACTTACTCTCTCTCTCTCTCCCTTTTACAGCCTCTCTCTGTTTTAGTCTCTTTTACATCCTCTCCCCTTCTAACACCCTCTCTCTGTCTTACATCCTCTTACACCCTCTCTCTGTCTTACACCCTGTTACACCCTTTTTCTGACTTACTCCCTTTCTACCTTTCTTTAACTTACTCCCTCTCCCTATTACATCCTTTCACTGTCTTACAACATATTATACACTCTCTCTGTCTTTCTACTTCTCTATGTTTTACTCCATCTACCTGTTTCTTTGTCTGACTCTCTCTGTCTCTTTGTGTTACTCCCTCTAGCTCTTTTTCTCTCTCTTACTCCTAGTTACATAGTTGCTGTGGTATAAACTTAGATATGTTGTAAACTAGTGTTTATATCGTTTGCTTATTGTCATTGCTTTGTTGTTTGGTAATAGTGG
Organism: Lissotriton helveticus; assembly: GCF_964261635.1. NCBI lineage: Eukaryota > Metazoa > Chordata > Amphibia > Caudata > Salamandridae > Lissotriton > Lissotriton helveticus. Next base: position 775,280,931 of record NC_136063.1, on the reverse strand, counting down.
TCTATAATGTGACAACTAAGTCTTTTTTTCGGAACATATGTAGATAAAAAAAAATGTTAATGGGAATGTGAATATACAGAAGGAGAGAGCAAATTTGAAAAGGAAGGAGAGGCCCCCCAAAAATGTTACTACTGGAGCAGGAGAGAACAGTATGTATGGGAATAGAAGACAAAACCAATCTAGGGACATCCGTAGACGAATGTTTCTCAATACGGTAGTTTTAAATTTGTTAAAAAATGTTAAGAAAGGTAAACAGAGAGCTGCTTTTTACAAGAAAAAGAAAAGTGTAGAGAAGATTGTTGATCAGGCTTTTGAAGTTAAGAAAAAATTATTTATTTTAGTAATCAATAGAATTAGGATACTTAACAAGGCAATTGATGTTTTCAAATCGAACAGTAGATGGAGAAGAATAATTAATCGGACTAATTTTTGTGAAGTTGTTTCTGGAGAATGGATGCATAGTTCAAGTTGCGAGCCATTTTTTAATGAGGAGAGTTACTTCCAGGAGAATGTTTTGGTGCATGCAGTTGACACCAGTGGTCGAGCATATGAGGTGAAAGACGGTTGTCCGATTGAAAAAGAGAAACTTGTGTCTAGAGATGCAGAAGAGGTGTTAGCTGATGAAGTTTTAGGGAGATGTACTAAGGGTCCAGTGTACACTTGGAAGTGTAGTAGTATTTGTAGTGTGCGATAGGATTCAATCGATTTGCTTCGTAATTTCTTACGTACATAAAGTAAGAACAGTCTAAAACAGAAAATGAAGATGTTGCAAGACTTAGATCCTTGCAGAGTGAGAGACAACACAGGTTTGCATGGGCATTCACTGGCTTGTCTTTCTAGAAAAGTATGGCAGAGTGTTTTTCATCATTTTAGGATGTTAGCAGTGCATCATAATAAAATGAGGAAATTAGTTAGAAGGTTGTATTATGCAAAAAGTCCAGCACTCTAAGCTTAAACAGTTAAACAGTGCTCTTTTGCATGGATCTGAATTAGATGTGAAGAACATTTGTGAAGAAATTGAGTTTTGTTATTTTGGTGAAAAAGAGGACAGTGTAGAAATTGACACAGTAATAGAAGGTAATGTGGAAGACAATGTACAGATTTCAAGTACAGAAAAGTTTGACCAGGAAATTGCCAAGTTTAAGGTGAAATCAAGTGAAAGGCCTAATTTTAGTTGTGTGTGTTGTCGACGAACTCATTATAAGCATCAGACTAGATTAGTTGATTTATATGTAAAAAGCGAAAAGGTAAATAATAATGAGTGGAAGGATTTTGCAACTTATTTGTTGGTAGAAAATTGTTTGGATTTGGGTTCCGATCAACATATTTGTAAATATTGTTATAATAAATTAAATGAAAACAGAATGCCTGCTAGAGCTGTTCATAATAATATGGAGTTGGTAGACATTCCTTCTGAATTGCTGGATTTAAATACCTATGAGTCTATTCTGATTCAATGTGTGCAACCTTTTCAGGCTATTGTTCGCATGGAGCCTAAGATAGGGAAATTGCCTCCTTCAGATTTACAGAGAGGATTTAAGGGAAGAGTTGTTTATTTGCCTCTAGATTTCAAGAAAAATATTGATACAATTGGTGTAGAAAAAGTGGAAGAGGAACCTCTGGTTATTTTAGTTAATGGGGTTCCGACAAAGAGTAAGAAAATCTGGCAAGATTTAGTGGATGTTTGGAAAGTGAAAAAGGCAACGTTGTATTTGGTCAAAAACAATGAGTACTATAAACATGTATGTGTTGGAGCAGAGGAAACAGCTGCAGAAGAAGACAGTGATTGTTCAGCCGGCCAAATTGAAAAAGTTGATGTGTCTAGAAGTGAAGAAATATATGAACATTATACTGTTCATCCTTTGCATTCCAAAGAAGTAATGGGGAATGCAATTGACTTGTTTCAAATGAAAGCAGCAAAAGGAAGTCCCATTAGTGTATGGGAAGAAAGTTTGGAAGCTCGTTGTTTTCCACAGTTATTTCCAACAGGTCGAGGTGGACGATATGACGATTGACCATTACAAATTCCTGCATCTGAATCCCGGACTTTAAGATTATATGCTGAAGATACTAGGTTTCGTCAATGCATTCTGTATTTGTTTCATCTACTGTATGAAAGTGACTTGTCTGGGCTTTCCTATGCAGTGAACCATATACTGAAAGGTGGAGCACATCTGCAAAATGTTTCGGCGAGGGACTTTATGGAGAAAGTCAATCTGCAAGACAGTATTTTGGAATCTCAGCTAATCAATCTCATGGCATGTCAGCGTGGTACAAATGAGTATTGGTTCCGTCGTCATGGGGAATTGAAATGTATGCAAAGAAACTTAGGAACTCCTACATGGTTCCTCACTCTTAGCTGTGCTGAGTATGCATGGGACGACTTACTTCAATTTCTACGAGAGGCAAATGCAAACATACAAAATATAGAATTCAAAACACCTGGAGAACTGTGTTCTTTGGATCCAGTGAATGTATGCAGATATTTCAATCATAGATTTGAAGCTATGATGTCTTTTATTACCAACAAAAAAAATCCTCCCCTTGAAGAGGTTTTGGATTTCTTTTGGAGAAAGGAGTATCAAGCGAGAGATGCTCCTCACATACATATGTTGTTATGGATTAAAGATGCACCCAAATTTGGAACAGATTCGGATGACACAGTGCTGAGTTTCATTGAAGAGTATGCAACATGTGCTGTTCCGAAAACTACCGAAGAAAACAGTTTAAGGCAACAAGTTTTACGCTTTCAATCCCATCGTTGTGGAAAGTACTGTCGTTGAAAATTCAGAAAAAGGACAAGTTCTACACAAAATGTCGTTTCGGGTTTCTACGAGCAGTGATTTCTAAAGGAAGAGTAAATAATTTGATGCCTTCTCTGCGACATACTGTGACGAGGAAATCATCAAAAAATACATACAATTTAAAAAGAAACGAAGAGTCCAAGTACATCAACGACTACAACCCAGTGATTTTGTCCATGTGGAATGCTAACATGGATATTCAGTTCGTTGCTGACAACTCTATTGCTGTGGCTCGATATGTGACGTCTTACATCACACAAAAAGAAAAGACAGAACTGAAGGAAATGTGGGAGGACATTTCACATGAAAAGAGTATAAGTAAAAAATTATACAGTTTCAGTCTGAAGATGTTGTCGCATCGAGAAATTGGAGCATATGAATGTTCTGATTGGTTATCATCAGCAAGTCTCTATGCCAAATCTAGAACAATCATTTGGGCGAGTCTAGGTCTTGCTGCAACACGAAACCGAGTTTTGAAATCTGTACAAGAAATTGAGTATTTGGCGGAGAAAGAACCAAACAGTACAGATATTTTGAAGACAAACATGTTGGATACATACTATCCAAATAGAAGTAGTCATCTTGAGAACACTTGTTTGTATGAAGTTCTGCAAAACTATAGTTATAAGAGGAACATCACAGAAGATATCAATAATGGAATATATGCTGTCATTGGGTGTGAAGGATGTCTAGTGAAGCAGAGAAAAGGCCATTTGATTAATCATCGAAAATTGAGTTGCGAATCTTCAGACAAAAGGGAATTTTACTATTTAGCTCTTTTGCAACTCTTTAAGCCATGGCGTACAGAAGAGGAACTACTTGGAGATTTTCTCTGTTACGAAGATTCTTTTAATGCAACCAAGGATACCATAGAATGTCCTGTTTTTCCAAATTATCTGCAAATGTTGAACGAAGAAATTGAGCAAGAAGCCACAATTGCTACAGAGATTGCTAGAGACAGTTCTCAAGACAGTCAGAGTTCTACTTCATTGAGTCAGGATCCACTAGGAGGACCAATTATCCAAAATGAAGCTGCCACTGCCATGGATGAGGTGGAAAGAGCTATGGAACAAGCTCAAGAGGATGTAGTTAACTTAGAAGATTTGGTGAAACAACTAAACGTTGAGCAGAAACAGATATATGACGAAGTCACAGAACAGATTGAACATGGATTCAGTCATGAGAAAAAAGAGTGCTCATGTACATCATTTAAGCTGTCCGACTGTACGTGAGTGGAGAAGCGGGAACTGGAAAAAGTTTTCTGATTAAAGCAATTGCAACTTATCTGCAGAAAAGGACTGAATCACCGCTGTCTTGTGTTGTAACTGCTCCAACTGGGCTGGCAGCACAACATTAAAGGGATTACTTTACATCGTTTACTGATGCTACCAGTAGAGCATGATAATAAATTGGAATACCACAAGCTATCTGGAGATGCGTGTTCTGAAGTTTCCAGAGTCCTGAAGAAAATGAAACTTCTTATCATTGATGAAGTAAGCATGATCTCAAATCTAATGCTTGCTTTTGTGCATTTGAGAATGCAAAAAAATCTTAGAACAGAGTATGATGTGTTATTTGGAGGGAAACACATTATTGTTTTTGGAAATCTACTGCAGTTGACTCCAGTGAAAGGACAATCAGTGTTTAAAATGCTCACGCATGAAGATACCAGGAAGTGCCTAGGAAGCATTGGAAACGGTTATATATGGTTAAATTTCAAATATGCAGAACTGTTTCAAAATATGCGACAGGCAAAGGATGAAGATTATAAAAATATTCTACAAGATGTAAGAATCGGAAAAGTAAGTGAGCATGGGAAAGAAGCTTTACATGCACGATTAATTTCAAATTTGTATCCAAATGAAAACATTCTTCCAGAGAATATTTTTAAGAAAATTACTGAGAACAAATCTGGGATATGTTTGATGCCAACTCTGCAAGAATGTTCCATCTTCAACAACAAAATGTTAAACTTAGAAAATGAAGAGATTGTGAAACTGGAAGCTATAGATAAAATAGAGCATATGGGAGCAACAATTATGTTGTCAGAAAATTTGAAATCAAAATTGGATTCATTAGAGAAGAGTATATCTAAAACTGCTGGTTTTGAAAAGACTCTGAATGTGTGTTTAAATTGTCGTATCATTTTGAGAAGGAATTTAAATGTTGAAAGAGGTCTGGTAAATGGAGCAATGGGTCATGTTGTTGATTTTGTGAATTACAGAAATAGAGATGGAATTGAATTTTTAAAAATTAAATTTGATGGCATTGAGCAAGTACAACATATCAGTCGTTGTTCTGCTAGATTTTTGCTTGTAAAAGACTGATATGTGCGCCGAAAACAGTTTACTGTTTGTTTGGCATATGTGGTGACAATTCATAAATCTCAAGGTTTAAGTGTAAATAGTGCTTTTGTGAACATTGGAAGTTCTGTGTTTAAAGAGGGTATGGCATATGTGGCATTATCACGAGTCAGAACTTTCTCAGGATTGTACTTGATTGAGTGTGATGAGACAAAGATGTGTGCTGATCTAGATTGTGTTAACGAATACAATAGGGTAAGAAGAGAGTATGCTCCACATTTGCCTCAATATCCTCTGTTTGAAAAACGTGTGGTAGGCCGAAAAAGAAGAAATGAGAATAATTGCAGTGAGGTACTAGCAAAAAGACAAAAAGTAGATGAAACTGTAATTGTAAGCATAAAGAAAAAGGATTCTGTTGAAGATGTTGTTGGATTTCAGTTTGAAAACAGTTCTGGTGTCAACTGCTATGCTAATGTAGTGGTTAATGTTGATTTTTTTTCTTCAATCTTTACAAGAACAGATTGTTGAAAATCGGGATCAAAGATTCTGCTGTTTATTGAATTCTGTGTTTGAGAAATGTAGCAGTGATAGAGCAAAAATAGAAAGTGTTTCAGAAATTCGAAATCTTTTAGACATATGTTCTGGTCAAAAACAATTTTCACAGAATATTCAGCAGGATTGTCAGGAATTTTTAATGTATATGTTTGGTGTATTGGAAGATGAAGGTGTAGATGTAGAAAATCTTTTTGGCCTTTCTTATCAATGGCAGCATGACTGCGACAATTGTAGTTTATCAAGTAGTACTAGAATAGACACTGAAAGATTTATAGATTTGACTTTACCAGACTGCAAATCAGTGTCTTTTAATAATCTAGTTAAAGCAGCTAATCAAAATGTAAGTGTGCAATGCTGTCCATGTTATTTATACAAACTTATGGTCAGTATGTCATTTTAATGTTCCAACGATGTAGACCTGATGGAACTAAATTGACAACTTCTATTAAAAATGTTGTGGCTTCTCAGTTATCAATTTCAGGAAGAACCTTTGCAACTGTAGCTATTATTCATCATGACGGTCCTTCGACAACATCAGGGCATTATACAGCTTATTTAAAATGCCGAAAAGGCTGGACTTCCTGTAATGATACTCATTTGACTTTCAAACAATGTTTGCCTTTTGACTTAAAAAATTCTTACCTAGTGTTTTTAGAACCGAAATTTAAGTAAAGGTAATTGGCCTATGAAGACGGGAGCAGTTGATAAAAGTTAGTCTGCTGTTTAAAATTGTAAAAGTGATCAAGATAATATAAAAATTCTAGTTGTCATATAGGTACTGTAAGTGGATCTCCTAGTAAGTGATATCAGTATTATAGGAAATGTTGAACATGAGTGAGCCAGAGATGAAAATATGAATATTTAAACATTGTGAAAATGTTGTATGAGCTTTTCTTTCAGAACGTCGGGAAAACGGTAATTTCAGAGTTTGTTTTGAGTAATTTGAAAACATACTGATACATCTGACACTATTGGGCCTTAAGCAGAAGGAATGAGCAAAGAGTCATGACTGAAGACAAGGAGGAAATGAAAACATTGAAAAATATTTCAGATGTTCTTGGAGCTTTTCTTATAGAAAGTCGATGAAATGGAAGTTTTAGAGAACAGTAGAGTATTTTCCAACGAAAAGGACCTTCATGATGTACTATTTGGCTTAAAGGAAAAGATTAGTGTACATATGTGATTTTTAAGTGTATATGTTTTTTTTTAAACACAATCTTTTAGATTGTGTTTTTTTTCCCGCTGTCATATGATGAATAGTTTGAACTCACTGTTTTTAGTGAAATTCAATATATTCTGAGAACAGCAAAATTATGTTTAACATGTTGTACAAGTTATTCTATAGTTTGTATTGTGTAATTTATATTGTATTCCCATTGTCTCACACTCACTTTCCTTTTTCCACTATCTTTCAGCTACTTTACTCACTCACACTGCCTTTCTCTCACTCTGTTTCACCCCCGTTCCTTACTCCACTTCTATCACAACCCCTCATTCCCATTTCAACTGTCTGCATCCCTTCTCTCCCTTGCACCACTTTTCAGCTTTCAGTCTCTCTGCTTTACTACCCTTTTCCGTCTTTTCCTCCTTTGCTCTTTTAGTAATTCCTCTTTACTCACTCACCTCTTTTGTCGCACTCTGTCACTATAACTCACCCACTCTCCCTCACTTATCTTTCTTTGCTCCTTCTTTTGTTCTCTTCTCTCTGTTTTTCGTTCACTACCTCTATGTCCTCAGTCCCTCACTCTCCTTGTGTTATGCTCACTTGTGTTTATCTACCTTCTATCATTTCTCTTACAACAACTTCACTGCTCCTCTCTCATCGTTCTTCACCCCAGTTCTTTTACTCCGGTTCCATTACTACCCCTCATTTCCTATCTTTCAGTGTCCTTCTCTTTACTTTCATCATCGAATCACATTCTCTCTGTACCACTGCTTTAGTCCTCTTCCCCTCTCTTTCCTTCTTTTGCTCCCTTACTCATTTTCCTTTCCTCACTCATTGTACTCCACTTCACTCAGTCCTTCCCTTAGTCCCTCTGTCTACTAACTTCCTCACTCCTTTTCCCTCAATCCTTCTATATTATCCTCACTCCCTTCATCCCTTCACTCTGTGACTCCCCTTCACTCACTCTCAGTCATCTTCCATTCCTCATTCTTGTAAATGCATCCTCAATCAGACTCCTTTCCCTCTCACTCATTCCTCTTTTACTTACTCCTCTTTCCTGATTTAGTTTTGCTAACTCACATTCTTTTAGTATCTTACTTACCTTCAGTTCATTTATCTCTTCTTCTCTTCCTCTCTGTCACTGAATGTATCTGCCTTACTCTTAGTAATTTGCTCTCCTTCTATTTCTTTTTCCCTCTTTTTGTCCTTCTACATTACTTTATTTCCCTTTCTGTGTCCTTCACTCTTATTTTATTTCTTAGTACACTTTTATGATTTTTAACCTCTTGACCTGTCTCTTCTATTTTAAAATATATATTTTACTAATTATCACTTATTTTTCCTTCTCTCTTTCACAGATACAAACTGTAGTAAAACATGTAATTAAGTTTACATTAATTATATGGTAAGTGTGACTAAACAAAATGTAGTTTGTCATCACCCTTTGCTTTAACCTCACTACTATTCTCCCACCCTACCTCACCCCCGTTTCCTTACTCTGCTTCCCTCACTTATTCTTATCCTCCATGTTTACTCCTCTTTCCCTTACTCTCCTACCACATTCAACTTCTTTCAGTCCCCCTGCTTTACTTCCCTTACCCTCTGTTCCCTTCCTTCGCTCCCTCACTCATTCCTTTTCCCTTACTCACTTACTCCAGTCCTCTCACTCCTTCTCTCAGTCCCTCTGTCCTCACAGTTCCTCACTCCCGTTCCCTCACTCCGTCTCTCTTACCCTCACTGTCTCTGTCCCCTCACTCTGTCACTACTCTTTCGTCATGCTCACTCCCTATAACTCACCCACACTCCCTCACTTACCTTTCTTTGCTGCTTCACTCAGTCCCTTTCTGCCACTCCTTCCTTTACTCTCTCTGTCCTTTCTCTCTGTCACTCCCCATGTCTTACCCTTATTCACTTTTATCCACCCTCTTTCACCCCTCTTTACTTACACTCACTGCTCTTTTCTCACCCTCCCTCACCGCTGTTCCTTTACTCCGGTTCTGTCACTACCCCTCATTCCCCATCCTTTACTCTCCTTCCCTTTACTTTCAACACCCACTCACATTCTCCCAGTACCTCTGCTTTAGTCTTCTTCCTCTCTCTTCCCTTCTTTTGCTCCCTTATTCATTTTCCTTTTCTCACTTACACCCCTCTTACACCTTCTCTCTGTCTTACTATCTATTACACAGTCCCTCTGTGTTGCTCCCTCTAGCTCTCTTTCTCTTAACATCACTCCCTCTGTCCCCTTCCCTCATGCTCACTCCTTCATTAATTTTTTTCTTTTTTTTTGGGTGCGCGCCCCGGTGCGCGTACCGGTACGCGTACCCTGGAGAAAAAAGAATGACAGAGTTTTTAACAAATGTAGCATTTTTTTATAAATTGGAGGTAGTTCTAAAAAGAACTGTTTTTTTATTCTTTTTGTTGTATATTTTTTTAAATTTTTTTTGAACATTTTTTACTTTTTTTGGCTTTTATGAACAATTTTATATTTTTTTTGTAATTTTTATGGGGACAAACAAAAAACAGGGAATTGTAAATGGCTCAACTGGAGCAAAAAAAAGCAGGAAAAAATTAAGGTTTCTTTTTGCAGTTGTGGTTGTCTCCAGCACGGTTGATCAATTTGATGCTTTGCTCTCCATAGGAAATTGTAGTCCCGCAAAATATACAAAGTATTTTATAATCTCCAAACTGGGGTTGGATATTTGGGACCATCTCCCTTGTCTCTGGACCCGATGGAGTGGGTTGTTTTCTTTTGGAGGTGCTGGGAGAAGATGGGGGAGGGTTTCTTGTCAGTTCTCTGACCTCTGCCGCAGCATAGTTGTTTGGGTGCCTGCATTGCATATGGCGAAGCATTGTATTGTTGCCAAATGAATACTTTTTTGCAGGGTTCCCCCTGGAAAGTACAGTGCCACAGATGAGACATGTGACTTTTGGAGCATTTACTTTCTTTAGTCCCCTTGGGATTTTAAAAAACTCCCACACAAAGTGCTCCTTGGGTTTATAGGGGGGATTATCTTCAGGCAGGAACTGCCTCTCCTCCTCCTCCTCCTCCTCCTCCTCTTCTTCTTCACCACCACTGTGGTGTTGTGGTGGTCCTTGTGGTGGTGGTGGTGTTGGTGGTTGAGATGCTCCTGCTGCTGCTGCTACTGTAGCCATTTCTCACTTACTACAAACAGGTCTGCAAACAGGTCTTCCTCAGTCAAAGTACAAAGTGAACATTTGGAAAAAAGGTGGGGGCTTTCATCATTTGGAAAAAAACTGTTCTGAACCAATGAAAAGTGTTATTTTTAGGTCACATGATCCGATGCGCTTACTCTACGCGCCCCGGGGCGCGCCCGGGGGCGCTTACGTAGTGCGATCGTATGCGCTCGGGCGCTTCCGGATGAGCTTACTCCGTGTGTCATAAGACGCATCACGCAGCTTCGCGATACGTCATGATGATGTTTTCGTTCGCGGCAATAGCCCTAACGGGACGCTCACCGGTACGCGCACCGGGGTGCGCTGCAAGACTGCGCTTACCGGTGCGCTCACCGGTCCGCGCACCGGGAGCGCTCCAGGGCAAAAAAAAAATACAAAAAATAAGCATGAACAATATACATAAAAAAAATAGTATTACATAAATATACAATATAGGATTCATTATAAAAAATATTATATTTCATAGCTATAGAAATTTGCTATTAAAAAATATATAGTTAGGATTTAGCATTTACAAAACCTATGAAATTCACTGAAAAAAACATGGGTTTCACACCAGTTATAGTTAGGAATTAGCATTTAAAAACCTATTAAATTCACTGAAAAAACCATAGGTTTGCACCAGTTATAGTTAGCTGGAAATTTGACTGACATAAAACCATTGAAATTCCCACGTTATAGTTAGTTGGACTCACTATAACTTGCGCGCCTGCAATGCACTGCTGATGACGTCACATATTACATCACTCAAGACATGGTCAGTGACATCACTCATGACATCACTGATGACACCATCCTTGTGACAGAGTGACAGACCTCCTTTTAGTGTAATGTAACCCTTGAAACACATATTCAAAAATAGAAACTAAAATTTTCAAAAAAATGGAGATACCCATACCAGTTACAACAACCAATTCAGTAATTCCACCATCTATGTACACATCCACTCATTCACCAACAGTTCTATATAGTCACTCATACATATACTCACTCATCATATGTAGTGATACACCTATACATCCTGTTACACACCGACAGTCATCCAAAAGTTACTCACACACATACTAACACATGCAAATAAACTATTGAACATCCATTTATTTGCATATACAGCTATACACACACTACCACCTTACTTCTAAGGAAACTTACACATACTTACTCTCTTAAACAATCACTTATAGAAACACATACTTATTTAAACAGGAACTCTTACAATCTCTCACTCTCACATATACTCACTTATATACATCAATACTCACATATACTAGACTAAAACATATGTAGTTACTGATAAAGACACTAGTGAGACAGTCATTCACTCACTAACACACACATCCACCCATACAGGAAAAGGCCTAGCAGCGAAGGGGTTAATCCGTCCGAATCGTCGCGATCCGTACGTATTGCAAGGCTGAAATCGTGAACCGTATGACTCGTACACATGCCGTACGACTCGTACACATGCCGTACGACCCGACGAGTACAATCCGGACCGGGGTATTAGGACGCGATTCGTACGGTCCACGTCAGGTAAGGGCGAGTCGTACGGAAAAGCACACAAACACATACACACCATACAGTCCGTACCCACCATTATCGCAGGGGTACGGTGCGTACCCCTGCGATCATGGGGTATACGCACCGTACCCCATGTACGGGTGTATGCACCGTACCCCATGTACGATGGGTGTACGCACCGTACCCCATGTACGATGGGTGTACTCACCGTATCCCATGTACGATGGGTGTACGCACCGTACCCCATGTACGATAGATGTACCAATCGTACATGGGGTACGGTGCGTACACCCATAATACATGGGGTACGGTGCGTACACCCATCGTACATGGGGTACGGTGCATACACCCATCGTACATGGGGTACGGTGCGTACATCCATCGTACATGGGGTACGGTGTGTACATCCATCGTACATGGGGTACGGTGTGTACACCAATCGTACATGGGGTACGGTGCGTATACCCCATGATCGCAGGGGTACGCACCGTACCCCTGAGATCATGGGGGGTACGCACCGCACCCAGGGGGCCGTTCCGTACCTGTTTTGGCGCAAACTCTGCTTTTACGGCTGTTTTCAGCTCCCGTAAAAAAAGGGTCGTACGGTGCGTCCCCAACACGTATCGTACTTGCTGGGTCGTAAAAACCATCCGCTAACTGTACAGATGTCGGGTACAGCGGGTTCCGAGGGAGAATCGTACGGAGATTAGAGTCGTACGGAGTACGGCTCCTGGTACGAATCGTACTTCGTCGTACCTACGGGGGACGTTGCAGGGTACGATTCGTACGGAAAAAACGCTCCGAACGGCTATACGGAGCGCTTTTTCCGACTCGGAATCGTCCCCTAGATCTGTTCAAAAACCATTATTTTAGTTGATCTTTGACTAATACTGAAACTAGGTACACCATTGAATACATACTCATTTCACACTTAGCTATTATGTACCCTTTGTACTTATAATGACTTTACTTGTGTACCATGTGATTTGTGTATTGATTAGTTAACCAGCGCAGATTATGTTGTTCTGCCCATTCACAGTCTGAGATGACACAATAATTCTGACAATTGTTAGTTTGCTATTAACATATGCAGGATTAGTGAGGGAATGACACAATGGAACATCATTATCTACATGTTATAGTGAGCTATTCCCACTATGTGCACATGGCATGAGCTCCATAGACAAACACAGAGATGGATATTACGTTTTACATTACAACTTCTTCATTAGCATGATGTATATTTCTGCTTTCTTACCAATGAGTAGGCCATTACCATAGCTCCAATTCTCAAACTGCTCATTTAGAATACTGTGGTGGAAGATGAAGGCATCATGTGTGCTCCCTGGATATTTGGCCAGCACATTGATGAACATCCTCTGATGATCCACTATGTCCTGGACATTGATTGAATATATGTGCTTCCTGTATCTGAAGAGGTGGGATGTTACAGCAGGGGCACCAATTGCACATCAATTGCACCAAGGACATGTGGAAGCACAGCAATGGTGTAGAATCCTTACTTGGTGTCCAGTTGTTGTTGTTGAGTTTTGGGGAAGAGGAGGTATTGGAGTGTGAGTTTGATTTTGGCATCCAAGACAGAGAGGTAGGAAAGCATAAAATGCTCCCAGTGGAACTCCTGCCAATCTGGCTCTTGTGATTTGGATGGAACCAGATGCCAGCATGTGGAGCACAGCCATAAGTTTCACATGCAGTGGAATATTATTGGGTCTTGCAGTTGGTGGCTGGAGACTTGGCCCAATCCTATGTAGCAATTTCCCCTGAGTCTGTAGAATTTTATTACCTCATCCTCCTTGAGGTCAGTGAGAGATTTGTGCTGCTGGTACACACACTACCACTTGCTTCACTGGCTAAGTGGTGGTCTCCTAGCGACTTCTACTTGCAGAATGCCAACCTCCATAGCATAGTTACACTTGCTAAATTGTTTTGTGGTGATGCTCTTCCTATGCCACTGCCACAGTGTCATTTTCAACACTTGGTTTGCAATGTGCAGCAATTCTGGTGCATTTCAGCCGTTTCGTTGAGCTTTGTAGCAATGTGTGATGCATTGGCAAACCCATAAATATCACTGCATTATGTTTTGTTGGATTTTGCAGGGTAACACCTATATTGAATATATTAAATTGTGGGTGGGGCAGCTGCTTTCATTACAGCTTTTGCGCAATTCATGCCTTGAAAAACAAAGCATGTCTGGAAATTCATAATTTCATAAATATGACTTTGGGCATGCACAGCTGTTGCATCACAATACCAAGACCCCATTTCACCCCCACCCCAACGGTGAACTGTGGGGCTTTGTATGAAAACAAAATCCCAAACTGGAAAAGAAAAAGTAATGGCCCCAACAAAGTCGGGGTTTTCTCCCATCGTGTGGAAGTATGTTTTTATGTTTTTAACGTCTCCATCCCACTACCGACTCTAAATAGGGCAAGTGGTCATTTGGCTTACCTCTGATGGCCTAAATTAACTCCGTCCATCAGGGGAAGGTTTACAGAGATGGAATAAATTATACTCTGTCGGCTTAAAACTGGCAGTCCGCCCAACTCAAAACAAGGCAGACAGACTGAGGGCCCGATTCACAGAACTAACTTGAGAAAAAATCCTAAACTTACTACTATTTTGGTATTCACAGAAGGCACTTACTCATTTTGGTATTCACAGAAGGCACTTACTCATTTTGGTATTCATAGAAGGCACTTACTCATTTCGGTATTCACAGAGGTCATTTAGGAGTCCTAAAGTTAGGAGCCCTAACTTTACTAATTCCTAAACTGAGAAAAATCCTAATTTTAAGACTTTCAGTATTCATAGAAGGCATTTAGGAGTCCTAAATTTAGGACTCTTAACTATACTACTCCTAAACTGAGAAAAATCCTAACTTTAAGACTTTCGGTATTCACAGAAGGCATTTAGGAGTCCTAAAGTTAGGAGTAGTAAAGTTAGGACTCCTAAATGCCTTCTGAGAATACCAAAATGAGTAAGTGCTTTCTGTGAATACCAAAATGAGTAAAACATTCCATTGTTGCATTCAATTTCTCTACCGCTGCCAGGACAGCATCCAGTTTCTTGTATATTTTTTCGAATAGCCCCTCTCTGGACATTTTGTCATTCTGGGCACGAGTTAAGGGGGCCTGAGTCGGTGGGGCCCCTGGTTCCCATCAGTGGCCAGCCCCTGTGTGACATATGGCGACTGTGGAGTGTGTGGCAACTGGTTAAACTGATGTGAAGACGACAGGTGGAGTCTGTTCTTCAGTCCTGCAGTCCGATTGAATGTGTGCTGCGCTATATGCTCTAGTGAGCAGATTCAGAAGTGGTTCGACCTCTTGTGCTGGGCCCCGGGCTTCGCGCAATTGCTTCACCCCCACAGCAACAGTGGGATATATATGACATGGGGTGCACTAGAGAGCGTGCATCACTCTTTTCATGATGTCTCTCCAGGGTCTTAAAAAGCAAAAGATGTGGGGGCAGAGTCACTTATGGCTGCAGGATAGCGTCACACAGAGCTGCCGGTGTGCTTTAGGTGCATGCTCTTCTTCTCCACAGTTTGTTGTGTGCACGTAAAGGATGCTCCCAGTCCCAGCCAACTCTGTTCTATAAACAATGCACACTTGCCTAGTTTAGTGGTAACTCCATTGCCACCATGTAATCGCTGCTCCGATTGCTGGGATCTCCATCGGCTGATTTGAGCTGCAATTCTGTCGAGGCAGGGACATGCAGGCGCCACAGTCCGCGATCTGTCCTGCTCCCAGGACTCCAGTTTCCACTTGGATGTCATTGCCAAAGTCCCGGACGATTCCAAATGCATGCAGGCTCTACAGGAGGCCAGGAGAAGTCCGCGGCAGCCGTGCCTCAGAAGCTGCAGCGTGATGCGGCCTATTGGGCAGGGCTCATCCCCGGAGTTTCGTCATGCCCACAAACGCGCTGCTCGCACCTCCGCTTGGGCTACACCACTGTCGCATGACTCCTTTGTTAGTCCGCAGCAACTCCGGAGCCCAACAAGCTAACAGGTTCACTCCGGGTCCAGCCAGGGCCCGGCGAAGCTTGTTAGCAGCCCCGATAGTGGGTTGACACAGATATATTCACCGGATAAAGTGGAGTCAGTGGCGGAGCGCTATAAGAGCACGTCGAACTCCATTGCCTGCGTGGCCATGCCCTCATGTGTTCTTTTGTTATATGGGTGTTTCCACTTCTACAATGCTCATTGTTTGGTTATTAAATTTAAAAGGTTAGAAGTGTATAGGTACACATGGGAAAGAGCCTCTGAATGAGAAACTGACCCGTACTAAGCTTTAATCGATATAAATGAACACTGCTGTTTGAAGAACTATCATATTCTAAGTAAGAAGATGAGGAGGGATGCTGTTCCCAGGAGAGCATTGAATGATTATTGGCTAAAGGAAGATGAAGAAACAATTGTAACCAACTTTCATAAAATGTGTTGTTTATTATAGTGTGTGTTCCTAGAGTAAGATCCCACTAGCCACTTGCCACATATCCCACCGCTTCTTCTTGATTATGTTGCCAAAGATTTTAAGTCATTGCGCTGTGAGACTTTACTGAGTTTCATGAACCTCTCTTTCTGGGATGTTTGGCTTTGATATTTTTGATCTATTGAGCTGATTTATTGCTGAAACCTTATGCTTTCTCTCTCTCTCTCAAACCAGAACTATGAGTTCTGACTGACTCCTTTTTCTTTCATATTTTTAGAATAGGGATTATTTCCTTTATGGAATGCACGCATATTAATCTCATTGTTTATGAATTCATTCTAAGAAGAATCCAATGACTACACCTGATAAATGTATCTTGTGACCTAATAAAGATGAATTCACACAAGGAGGCTAGGGGAGATTTAAAGACCAGCGTGAGCCTCCTCCCCACTCATAAATCATATCACAGAAAAAAGCCACGTGCCCAAAATACTCAGAGAGGTCAGAGATGCAGCCTAGTCCACTCAACCAAGCGTAGAGGGGAATCCCTATTAAAGACGGTTCCCCTCACACACCAAAGGTATCATGCTTCATCATAGGGGTGCCTCCTCACAAGGATTCCCCTCTACGCTTGGTTAAGTGGACTAGGCTGCATCTCTGACCTCTCTGAGTTTTTCGCGCCCATGGCTTTTTTCTGTGATATGACCTAAGAAGATGATCTACTAAACGATTTTGATTAATACATCCCTTTAAACTTACAACCAACTCTCTTTATTTACTGAAAATATATTGATGAATGTGATAATAATGTATCTGATGCATTACTCTCCTCTTCCCTAATGCAACTGTAAAGGTCCACAAGTTCTCAGAAAGGTAAACAGAGCGGGAATTAGCCCAGATCATAGTAAACAGGCAACTCTTCAATTAAAACTGTTTCTCGCTCCAGAATAAGGAATCAATTCAAGAGGAGATGTTGGTCAACTTATGCTTGGAAGAGATCAAATGGTATGCACACCCCATTGTCAAATTGTATTGGAAACTTAAGTGATATGTAGTTCAACCAAACAGGCATGCGTTGTACATGTGCAACAAAATCAATAGAAACAAATGTAAGGTCTAACCTTTGAAAATAAGAATGAACAGGTTTAGAAACCAATTCAGTGAGATCTAACAATGTACAAAATTATATGAGATTCAGTGGTACAGTAGAGGAAGAGGATCCAATTCAGATGTAAAAAAAAACTTAGTGAAAGACACTTTGACAAGCTTAAAACTAGTGTAGATAATAAATTTGAGAACGTCTGACAGAATTGAGTCAGATTACCATGTGGTGATAGATCAGGGTGCCAGTAAGATTAGGAGAAGCAGTAGGATAGAGAGTGAAAGATAAGGTTTCAGCATATAAAAACACTACCATATTTAGGATTCCAGCATTAAGATGCTCTTCACCCGTGTTGCTGTGAGCGAAATGAGCTCCAAAGTATGGTTCATGATGAAGATGGAAATTAGATCTGAATACTTTGTAAAGGATCGCTTGTTTAAAAGGGCCACGTGTAGCCAGTCATTAGAGACTGCTAGAGTTCCATCAATCTCTTGTGCCTGTGGGGTCAATCCTTCAGCGATAACGCCCAGGTATGCACTTCTGAAGAGTAGTAGGGGTCTGCATTGCCTGACACATTTGGGACTCAATTGGGTGTCAATGGTGGCTTTTTTTGCCCATCATGCACTCTGTAGTACTGTTGACTTTCTTCAGAGCCGTTTTCGGGAATGGTTGCATGTAGTTTATTGATTCTGGAAGCAGATAATGTGCAAGGGTGTCTTCGTTGAGGGAAAGATTGTTTATGTGCAGGACGGTCCTCCATCCAGCACATAAACGATCTTAAAATGCAGTTTTGTAACTTCTATAAGTGGTGCCTAATGCAGCACACAAAGAAGTTGCAAAACTGATGTTTTTATATATGACTGTTTATGCGCAGGAAGAGGGACCTTCCTGTACATAAACAATTATTTGCATGTTGTTGTTTCCATGTGTGCTGCACAACACAGCACACATGAAAACAGCAAAAACAAGAAGAAATTAAACATTTCTATTTGCTGCGCCAGGGTAAGGTCATGTTTTCCCTGGTCTTAATTTTGGTGCTGCCCCATATTCACGCTGCCCTTGCAAATATGGGGCAGCGTCAAAATCAATGGGTGTTGCAGTGGAACGCCCACAGCAACACCCATTGCCATCCCCTTTCACACTAAGCATAGCATGAAAGGGGGCCTTATTTACAAGGCAGCTTTAAGCCACGTTAAGTGGCTTACCACTGCCTTGGAAATAAAGCGAAGGGTTTATCGCCACAGGAACGTCGTAAAAAGTGACATTCCCGTGGCGATAGGGGCTTGTAAATATGACCCTGACTTTACTATGCAACCAAAATAACTTGTGTTTCTCTTTTCATGTCTCCTTCCCTGCAGTTCCCTACCCACAACCCTTTCCCTTGCCCGGCCTCTGAAGGACTCTTTCTCAGAAAGCACCCTCGAAAAGTATGGGGCTCTCTTTACACAGCGTTAAGAACAAATCCCTCACTGGCATATTCAAGAAAGAGGTTTGAGTCCTCTTGTTTCAAAGACTCTTTCACATATGATACAATTATAATTATTCACCAAAAGGAAGCATTTCTCGAGGTGGCCCTGGTTCAGAAACTCCACTTTGTAGTACATTTTATAGTTCTACAATAGTACTATAACATTTATTGCAAAGTGCTATTAAAACACTGCACTTCTATAGTAACTTACACATATGAATACGTTTACTACTTTACTTTATATATGAAGCACTCTAATGCCGTAATGTGCCTTTTGTGTAGCATGTAAGAATATAAATAAATTAATAAAAAACGGTCCAAACACACAAGTATACCCTAAAAAATAATTTAAAAAAAGAATACAAAATGTAAATAAAAAAGGGCTGCCAAAGAAGAGCAAGTGGATATTTTGACTCCCATGTCCTGAGACTAAAGCTCACAGGTGATCAGGCAACATTCCATGACTTACTGTGCTCGAGAACTAATGGCTGAATTGTTTCTGACCCACTGGTTAAAGCTGTGTGCTGTGGTGGGCAGAAGCGAAGTGTAAATAACAGATGAACAGACCAGCTGACCAAAAGAGTTGACCCTAAACTCCTCTAGGCATATATTGTGTATTTATGATTTTTTAATATATGAGGCTGGTTAGACAAAGAAGGCTGCCTCTAGGCCAGATCTCAAATTTTAAGAATAGGTCCTTCTGTCAACCACTTTTTCACATTGAACCTCAGTAGTCTTTTGGCGTGCCAGCAGGTTTTCTCTCCTTCTCACTACTGCGACCAAAATAATACACAGCTAGAAAGGCTGTCTAAGGCTTGCAGAAGATGTTAAAAAGATGATGTGGATCTGCTTTCTGATGGTTTATGGTTATTGCCCTCTGGTGCCTCAGAGGAATTACCTCAAATTATGCATCACTGAGCAGCTGTTTGCAAAAAGGATGGAAAGTCAATTAGTTGACATATATGATACTAATAATGCCAGTCCGTAGAGGTTGCCATCCCTAAAGGATGTGGGAAGTGACATTTTATAAAAGCACAGCAAAGGAAAAGAACAGCAGGTCTGAAGCGTGCGACCAATGTGACTTCTGTTTCTGAGTTATACCTGTGCTCCGTAGCAAACGGTACCGATCGCCTTGTTGTCAATTTCAGCCTCAGGATGAGCCTCTATGAAAACTCATCCCTTTCCCAACAAAATAGAACCCTCGATCCCACTAGTAAAAAATATCTGTTTCCCATAGGATATGTTATATTGCTAATTATATTGATGTCATTAATGATTTTAACGACGGTGCTTGGAAATACTTTGGTCATTGCGGCTTTCATCGGGGATAAAAGGCTTAGAACTCCCAACTGTTATTTCGTTGTTAATTTAGCAGTCTGTGATCTTTTTGTTGGTAAGTAGTTGCAGAAGTTATTTTATTTAAATTTGAGATTGTCAAATGCATGTCACATGTCAGACGCTGCCACTTTGAGATTACGTGTTGCACTTTCTATTTGTAATAACTGAAGTGTGCGTATGGAACATGTTAGACCTGACACCTTTTAGTGGTAGCCCCCCAAAACGTTTACCTTCACCCCTCCTGATTGCTAAATTCGTTTTTTGGGCTTTAGGACTTTGCAAACTTTACTACTGCTAACCGGTGATAAAGTGATTGTGCTCACTTCCTAAAGCTTGATAAAAATGCCCTTCATCAAATTGGCACCTTTCATTTACTTGAAAACCCCTAGTAAATTAAATTACCTGTACCCAGGGCCTGTAAATTAAATGCTACTAGTGGACCGGCAGAACTAATTGTGCCACCCACTAAAGTAGCACTTTAAAACATGTGTCATGTCTGCCTTTTGACAGGCCTAAACTTTCCTGCTGAATACTCATAAGTCACCCGTACGGTAGACCTCTAAGACTCATATGGCAGGTGCATGGCATTTAAAATGTAAACATATGGGTTTAAGTTTTCATGGCTTGCCAGTGAAAAACTCCTAAACTCATTGTTCACTGTTGTAAAACTATCTCTCTGGTAGGCTAACAGTCAGTTACTTTATTACATTTAATAAAGGGCTAACTTCAGATTGGGAGTAGATAGAGAAGTACTTCTTGGACTCTTTTGAATGGTAATTTAAAAGCCTCTTTAAAGGTAACGTCAGATTTTAATTCTAGAAATAGCACTTTTGGAAAGTTGCAATTGCTGTACTCAGATCAACAGTGCCTTTCTGATAGTAGCTAGGGCCACATGATTGTGGGGATCTTTTCTGAGATGGGTTATTGATTCCTTCCAGACATGGGGACAAACTGGCGTCGCTGTGGAAAGGATGGGAAATGTTAGCTGGATGGCTGGGAGAGGCGTTGTACCTTGATTACATTTCAAAGGGTCATTACTGCAGCACACACGATTGGACCTGAAACCAGGCTTGCTCTTGTCCTAGTAGACTGTTTGGAGTCAAACCCAGGAAGGATAGGGGAACTGAACAGAACTTGGCTGAAAGGGGGTTAGGGTTTGACCCCTAAAAAAGGCTCCCAATGGGAATAAAATGTTGCAATTTCAGACCTCAAATCAGTTCACTGCTGGATATGCCAGAAGGATTTCCTTGCTGAATAAAAGAGGAAGTTTGAACCTGTTTGCCTTGATCCCACCCTACTCAAAATGACTACATGGGTCTGTGGGCTGATGCCCTGTGTGAGACACATGGACACAACAAACTTTCAGAGGCCTCTCTTCAGCTGTCCAGCTGACCAGCACTAACTGGACCTGCCTGAGCCCTGCTTTGGTCTCTGCAGGAGCAAGTCTTGATCCCCCAGAGATGCACCCCAAGTCCTGGAACCTTGGCTGGCATCAGGGAGCACTCCATCCTGCCTAAATGAAGGTTCCAACAGATCGGCGCTAAGACATGTAGCTCTAAAATGAAGGCTTCATAGGAACTAACATTGATGGATGTGAAGCCCTGCAAATCCTGGCCACACAGCTGAAAGCTTCACTGGATGGGCATGGCACCCTGTTGCATTTGCAACAAAATACCATGTCAAACAAACTCCAAACTCGCTGTTGAGCAGTGCTGATATATTCCCCCTTCTTGATAGTGACCAGTTTAATTGAACTCCCTCATCACCTTCTTACTCCCTTTGATCACCCACTGAATTTTAAACATGATAGCACAGTATAGATTTCTCAGCAACATCGCTGCTACATAGCGACTAAATACAATATAAAAAAAAACATTGCATGGATTACATAGAGTAAATGAATACAATTGGTATCTCTATTAAAATTTATAGATGTCTTTGTGATTCTAGCAGGAAAGTACTTACAACAGTTCCTAAGAAGAGTCGTTTTCATTTGTATAGTTATAAGGTTTTCAAATTTTCAGAATTCGTGTTTTTTTAACTGTAGTTTCTTTTAGTATCCAAAGTAGATAGAGAGAGTTTCCTTCTTAGATGGCAGTTTTTAACCCATTGTCCATTATGCTTATAAAATACTTTGTGGATATCGTGTTACATATTCTAGTTTTTCTATACACATTGATGGACCTGACTTCCCTAACTTAAAATACTCTTGAATTACTCTGGTTAGCCCACTTATCTGTGTAAATGGGCTTTTTTATTGTTCATACGGGACATGGTGTTGTTAATTTATTGTACCTTTAATCAAAAGTTCTTTTTAAATGTTTGGTTTTATAGCTTTTAGTGGTGAATAAAGTATCTTCTGACCCTGACCCCAATCTTTTAGCAAGGTCCAGTGTGGCCCCAGCCACTCTAGCTAAAACATTCTTTTTATGTACTCTTTGTTCGCACCAAGACACTCGCTCGTCAGAAAGCACCCCTAAGTATGGAAAGGTTGGTAATTTAGTTAATTCAGCCCCCTTACAAAAATACTTAACCTTGGCAGCCTTCTGAGGGCCTATTGACATGGTGTGCAATTTCGTAAAATTAGTGGCTAAATCAAATGAATCCATAAAATCTATAAAACCGTTTAAAAGCTGTTGAAGACCCACAGCAGTTCTAGCAAACAGGACCGCATCATCTGCATACGAAGTGCGGGGATCATCTTAGATACGGCTCTTGGGATATCTTTGCAGATGGATGATAGTAAAGTCCCCTAACTTGTTGATATACCGGGTGAACAACAAGGTGACTTAAATACACCCCTGTTGGACCCCTCTCTTAACTGCCCAGGAGTCCGTCAAACCTCCATCCTCATTAAATCTTACCGCTGCCGTGGTGTTTTCATGGGCAGCATGTAAAAAGGCCAATTCTATATCCAATCCCCTATCTCGTCTGGTCAGGCACAATTTAGACCTGTTTACCCAGTCAAATGCTGATGTTTGGTCCATAAAAGCCATGTCTAAAATTCCCTTCTTAGCAATAGTATAGTTCCCAATCACCAAGTGCAGGTTAAGACATTGATCAAGCGTCCTGTTGCCCGGCCTAAAACCATATTGTAGGTCTGAGATGACATTAAAATGATCAAAGCCACACTTCTATATGGTCCAATATAACTTTCCCCATGATTTTGGCTCCCGAATCCAGAAGGGAGATTGGTCTATAATAGACGGGGTCATCCCTTAAGCCCTTTTTAAAAATGGGATTAATGACAACCTTTGCCCATGTGAGAGGAAAGCTGCAGGAGCAGGCTGCATTAAAAACTGCCAATACCTTTGCCCAAATGGCGGGGTCAGCCTTTAACAAGTCTGCGGGTACCCCATACGCGCCCGGTACTTTCCCTCCTGATGTCGAGCTAATGGCTTTGTGAACTTCATCTGCACTAAAGTAAAGTATTGTGCTGGCTGAGCTACTCATCCAGGGGCAGATTTACAAGCCCCTTGTGCCATCAGTAAATCACTTTTCGTGACTTACTGGTGGCACAGTGGGCTCCTCCATATTTGCAAGAACAAGAAAGGCCACCCTGCATGACTTTTCCTTTCCTTATAAATACAGCCCCTTCACACGCAGCACTTGGCGTTGAAGGGGTGTTCCATGGGCGTTGCTGTGGGTGTTCCCACGCAACAGCCATGGAACTATACACATATCCAGATTTATAAGAAATCGTAAATATGGAAATGTGTCTGAATGCCACGCCACTCTAGGGGTGGTGTAGTGAGGCGCAACAAAGAGAAATGTTTTAATTTTGCCTTGTTTTTTCCTCTTTCAATGCATGCTGCATTGTACAGCACGCATGAAAGAGGAAAATGTATGTAGTGAGGTGCAGGAAGGGGCACCTTCCTGCACAAAAAAGATCTTCCCACAACGCAGGCATCCTTGCACCATGGTGCAAGGGTGCCTGCGCCAGCGCAAGGCTGCAGACTGTGCGCCAGCGCAGGGGGAAGCACAGAGATGCGACATATTCTTGTAAATATGTCGCATCCCTGCGCTTCGGAAGTGCTGCTGCGTGGCGCAGCCAATGGGCTTGCGGTGCCACCCTGCGACATTTCCTTGTAGATCTGCCCCTCAGTGTGCCTTAGGCTCTTCTAAATTATCTCCGCTACATATATCTTCAAAGTTCTGTACTTTCCGGGATAACCTCTCCCACTTTAGCCTACGTGCTTGATCCTTAGTGTTGATATTCATACTTAAGTTACAATTAGCCTCTGCTCCTTTTAGAGCAGAGGGGTAGGACAACTCGAGCGTGAGGGGATTATGGTCACTCTGGCTGTTCCAGGAGACACTCAGTTTCTCCACGGCCAAGACTAAAGGTGCGGAGAGCATGATATAATCAATGTTGCTTGTGCTGCCTCTTCCTATGTAGGTAGGGTCCAATGTGGTTGCTTCTGTTTGCTCTAGGTTGTTGGCTGAAAGGAGCCCTTCTCTGAGAATACCTGATTGCGAGTGCTCAAAATGATTCATCAAAGGTGAGGAATCCCCCGGTCCATTGTGAGAATGCAATTAAGACAACATTGATGGGTATTAAAATCCCCTAGAATTATCGAAATCATAATAAGCATGTTTGCCCTTTTCCATAATGTTCCAAAATGTCCTCTAAAGCTAGCAGATGTTCTACCTCATGGCTTCTGGTGAAGTCATTATAAAAATTAACATCTAGCATGGTGGGATAATTCTTAAATATCAATTGCTCTAGTCAATATGAGTTTCACTTTATTCAAGATGCCTTGTAGAACGCTGTGAAACTCAGATGGATGTAATTTGTGCTAGATATAATGGAGCTTACAAAAATAAATACAAACCTCCCTGTGAAAAGTAATTTTGCGCCATGGATCTATTTTGAGGTTTTACCCAGTTAATAGCTATGTGCAAAATAATAGGAAATAGGAAATAAAATGCACAAATATGTTTTGGGACCATTATATTTTTATTATTTTTACCAATTGCAACTTACTGACAGGCTGGGCACAATCCTAGCTACCCTAACCTCTAGGAGTTACAATAGGTCTGCGTAGACCGTCAACCATATGATAAATGTGATGTTTGTGAATAACAGTCTTACCCTTAAGTTATCAACTTGCAAAGCTGTAGATGACAATTGGGAAGGTGAAGAAAAAACTCACTAGATGAGTTTTTATCCAGTTTTGTACTAGTTCAGACCTATAGATGTTTCATTTTATTATTACAAGTTAGAAATAGCCTGTGTAATTGGTAGTGATATGCAAATTTCTTCCTCCCCATAACACCCCGTGCATGTGTGGTATACATGTCCTCGATGTATATGTGCCGGAAAATGGTCCAATACTGGAATATAGTAAGTAAGTAATACGTTTATTGTTTAGTCAATAAAAACTTTACCAATTTTCACATAAAAAAGCGTGTTTCTGCCACATTCATAGTTAAAATATCAGCAAGCATATCATAAAAACATGAATTCCTAGTTATTATCAGATCAGTAAAAGGACAAATACTTTAATCTTCCAAACAGGCTTAAAATATTCTTCTCGAGCTAGATGCCTATGCAGAGTTCCAACTAATTAACTCAGTGTGTAAAGTTGGGGAAAATCATTCAGTCTCCAAAATTTAGTACAGGAATATTAGCCTGGAGCTCTGGGTGCATTGCTGACATAGGTGGTCAAACAATCTTCCATCTTGCTTAGCAGCTTAACAAGTGCATCCTCTCAGAGCTGGTTCACCGGACAGAGAATTGCAAGGTGCGTGCGAGTTCCATTTTTTAGGGTATACTGGAATAAAGGGTCAATGTTTTACTCTGCAGAGTGTGTATACCTAATGCATGTGCTGTATGTATGTGTGCTTTTGACTGATATATTACATAAAAGGTGTAGTGCTGTGTGGTGCATGTGCATTGCATAGTGCATTTGTGGTGTACATGTTCTTGTGCCTTCAAATGGTACAAGAGGAAAGAAGGTAGAGGAATCCTCCCATGTAGATCTGTGTATTGCTGCATTCCTGTAACTGAGTGTGTCACACACCAAAGGGTGGTCTTGAATTCTGAGAATGGCCACTGGGAAGGGCTCTGAGCACATCTAAGGAAGGAGATGGGGCTGATAAGAGAATCATAAAGAGGAGGGATGAGGCCCTGGGATAACCTTTTGATAAACATATCACTGTGACTGATACCCAGGTTTGAACCTCAAATCATTCACAAGGCATATGTTGTGAGGCCATCAGTTTTGGAGTCACTCATGTTGTGACAGACTACTGAGTGCTGAGGTAGAGCACTGCAATGCCACATCTTTGGAGATATGAGTCTGCAAGTTTCCATGTTAAAATATCGAATAAAAAAACATAGTTTACAAAAATATAGATGTAAAAATATCGAATACACAAATATCGACTCCCTATACTTAAACAGGTAAGTACAATAATATCGAGTCAAAAATATAGATGTAAAAAATATAGATGTAAAAAATATCGACTTTAAATATTATTATAACTTAAATTAAATAATTAAATAATATTAATATTGCTAACAAAATAAATTACATTACATTTATATTTTAACTATTTATAACAAATAAACTTAATTTAATCAATATAAACTTAATAAATGTGTACATATACATATATTTTCTTAAATACATTTTATTAGTATCTTTATTTAATTTATAAACCTTAATAATTATATAAAAATAAAATAAAAAAATATATAAAACATTTTGAATAAAATAACACTTTCTATATTTAATTAACACATAAAAGTATTTAAAAATAATAATACATACATTTAATAACAAAATTAAAACATTAGTAGTTAAAACATTTGATAGCGAAGGGGTAAAAATTACTATTCCCACTCCAAAGGGTGCAACAGTAGGGAAAGCGCTGGATAGCGTAGGGGTAATAATTACTATTCCCACTCCACAGGGTGCAACAGTAGGGAAAGTGTTGGATAGCGTTGGGATAAAAATTACTATTTCCACTCCAAAGGGTGCAACAGTAGTGAAAGCGCTGGATAGCGTAGGGGAAAAAATTACTATTCCCACACCAGAGGGTGAAACAGTAGGGAAAGCGTTGGATAGCGTAGGGGTAAAAATTACTATTCCCACTCCAGAGTGTGCAACAGTAGGGAAAGCGTTGGATTAGCGTAGGGGTAAAAATTACTATTCCAACTCCAGTGAGTGCAACAGTAGGGAAAGCGTTGGATAGCGTAGCGGTAATAATTACTATTCCCACTCCAAAGGGTGCAACAGTAGGGAAAGCGCTGGATAGCGTAGGGGTAAAAATTAATTTTTTCCAATATAAACATAATTAATATATACATTTAAATATATTATTATTAAAAAAGATAATAAAAAAAAATTATTACACATTATTTAACACTATAATATCCACCACACACCTAACATTAATTACACAATTACATTTATTATTTACTAGTTCATTAATTAAAATTAAAGTATTTTTTTAATTAATTAATTATTCAATTGACAGCTTTAACACCATATACACTTATAAACACCACAACACAAACCTAAAATTAATTACACATTTACAATTAATAATTAATAATTTATTAATGGTAATTAATTTATAAAGTATTTAATAATTAATCAATAACATTTTAATTACTTCACACCATTTACACATATAAACTCCACTACACACACCTAAAATTAATTAAACAATTAACATAATTAATTAACATAATTAATTAACATAATTAATTAATAATTGCCTAACTGAAATGAATTAACAAATAATGAATAAACAATTATTAATAAATTAACACATTAATTAATCAAGTAATTTTATATATTTAAATTACTTCCCACCCTATTCCCCTATAAACCCACAACCCGCTACGGAACTAATAACACAAAATTCAACATAATATACATTAATAACTAATAAAATTCTACAACATATAATAAAATGACAAACAATTCTCATTAAAAACACTAAAATACATGACATTATTAAAAAATCGATATTTTTGTAAACTATATTTTTGTAAACGATATTTATTACAACTATATTATTGTTATCGATATTACCTACCTGTCTTTCGATATTCTAGTCAAACTATATTTTTGTTATCGATATTTCTTCAATTCGATATTTCTGCGGGGATATTTATGTCAGACGATATTTCTCTGACAATATTCCTGCTCTGCACCAGTCTGCAATGCTCCCTGCCAAAGCACACTGCAGCAAAGCAACTTTGCTTCCTACATTGATTTACATTATTATTTGTAGTAAATGTACCCAGATTAGATAACAACTGAGAGCCTTGGTAAAGACAATGAGAGTATTTAAAACAGGAAATGGTGTATTGCATTTATGAGCTAGAAAAGTGTTTAAGATTCCGCGTGCATTACTAAGAATGATCAATGCAGTGTGCTGTTTCTTAGTGAGTGTGGTAAGAAGAGTATTAATATGTCTGCATGATGAATGACAGGCACCTTCTGATAGTATGATCTTTTGAGTGAACTATCTGAGAGTACTCATATTTTTGTAAGTGCGACAACAGTTTTGACTAAGCAGCATGCCGCAAATGTACCCATTTAAGGTTGGCAGGTTTACAGTTGACTTTACCATGTTTCTTGATGTTGGCCTGGAATCGTGCAGCATGGAGGATAGGAGAAAGTCGATTTTTGGTAGGGTTGAGCAATACTTTACCCGCTTCCGCGCTACCGCGAATTCCCGCCGTGCGCTGAAATTTGAAAAATGGCTTGATTGTGACAAAGCCAGCTCGTCATGCGCGCAGCGCAGGTAACGCCCATGACGAGCTGGCTTTGTTACCCGCGCTGAAGGGGTTAAGCTAGATATAGCATTTACTCCTGCCCCTAGTTTTAAGGGTTTCTACATAAAGCATGTGTTTATGATAAGTATTTTAGCTTTTGAAGTTAGACTATTGCAGCCTTAGATATTGCTTCGAATGTAGGCTTTCATGTGTAGTCTAGAGATTGCGATGCCATGGGAAGTTTTGGAATATTATCAGCGCATTTGATGGATTCATACCAATTTGGGGTTACATTTTGGGCTAAAAGGGCTTTAGACCCCCCCTTTGTTTCGCTCATTTTTTAAAATGGTATTGCAAAAATTTAGTGTGTATTAGGCAGTCCAGATTTTGTTTACCAACAGCTTCATGCATTCTCTATGGTAGCATGTGTAGTTTCGCTTCTAAAAAATCAAAATACTGGCTAAAAACTAAGAATGTGCATAGTGATATTCACAAATAGGGGATCTGGGCAGTTAATTTGTTTCAGTAGTTGATTGTGGGTTGCACTGACAATTAATAGTTTGGGCAAGGATTTTTAAAGGATGGTCCTGCAGTCAGCATCCAAGCACAATGTTCTTGGCTGCCTTTCATGCCACAAAGTTACTCTAACAGTCTGTAAACAGGCAGCAGCACTATTCTCCTCTGCCTCTTGTTTACTATGCAGATCAGTTAGTGCAGGGTGGGAAACGTGCACCAAAATGGGACCGTGTGTGGGGTGCATTAGTTCCCTGCTCCTTGTTGAGGGCTACTGGGTGCTGACCTCTCACAGTCCACCTCACAGTTGTGTGTGCCTCTTGCCCTGTCTGAACATTTAACTATGAGAGCTAGAAGCACATTTTTTGGGGTAAAATCTGCAGATTATGCAGAAGTTGATAAATTATGTGGCAAATGTGGGAGATCCATAATTATGTGAAAAACCCAGCGACTGCACAATTGCATAATTCCAGTAGCCCTAATTATATTGCATGTAATTGCATTTATATAGCACTTATTTCCCATGATAAGTGTTAGCACGCACTATATACATGCAAAAAGTGGAGAACTTTTTTTCTCTTTTTTTAAATGGTGTTGCCATGATTCAGTGTCCATTAGGCAGTCCAGATTTGTTTACCAACAGCATTCCAAATACTGTTGAAAAACTTAGAACTTGCATAGTGCTATTGGCAAATGGGGGTCTGGGCAGTTAGTTTGTTTCTGTGGTTGATAGAGGGTGGTGCCAGCACTTTATCGTTGGGCAGTAGGTTTTAGAAGATGGCCCTGCAGTCAGTCTCTAAGTAAAATTGTCCTCACAGTTACTCTAACAGTCTCTAAACATCCAGCAGAAAAGAGCAGCCAATCACTGTGTTCCTCTACCTCTGGATTGCCATGTACCTCACTTTGGGTAGGATGGAACACATGCACAACAGTAGGGATGTATGTGGGGTGCCATATTTCAATGCATTATGTCGAGGGCTGCTATGTGCTGACCTCCCAAAGTCCACTTCACAGAAAGCTGTGCTTCGGGTGAACATTTAGTAGACTAGCAGAGGGGATCTGCATGGCTCTGTGCATGAACAGCACCTTGCAATGCACCCACTAAAGATTTCTGCTGCCGCAGCATGGTGTACCCCGACCGCTCTACCCTTGTGTGGTGTACCATTTGGGCCTTCTTACCATCTATGTGATTGCAGTTGGTGGTTAGAAAACATGGGAAAAAAGGGTTCCCAGATCCAACTTAAAGACACAGACATTTCAAAGGATCATTTGAAATGCATCTTGGCTGTGCAACCTCTGTAGCTTGCTGTCCCTCAACCTGACCCACTATTGCAATCGGCTAGTGGCCTCCTGTCTTCTACTCTCCTATGCCATCTTTAAACTAGCAACTGCAGTCCTGTGCATCAATGCACCATTTGATGAGACATAGTCTAGATGTGTCGCCTTTTTGAATGTCTGCCTGAAGAGGGTTTTTTAAAGCTCAAGCTTGATGCCAGGGACAAGAGTTCACATTTTACGTACGTGAGGGACCAACCGAGGTTGAGTAGTTGTTGTTGTTGTATGTACTTTATTCAATAAAAATGTATCATAAAAGTATGTACATCCTCCAATCATAAAAACAATCCAATTATGCATACAACCAGTATATAAAACAGTAAAATACCATAAAAAAGATATATACAATAAAAACAAGGAGTCCAAAAGTGCCGCTACAGTGTGTTAGAGGTACAACAATCTACGTAGACCCGTAGTCTCCTATCAGAAGATTTTCTTTAACAGCTTTGTAAGAGTCTGCCAGGCGCTACCCAAGTACTTTGCTACCCCGCAGACAACGGCGAAAGACGTAGTGCCAGTTGTTAAAATGCGTTGAGCCATCCTGTGGTGTCTAAAACCCAGTTCTCTGCAAATTGGTTTCAGACATATTCTTCTCGCCACCCTATATGCTTTACATGCAAAGAGAACATGGGCTACAGAGTCCGTAGGAGCTGTACACCCCGGGCAGGGAGCTTGTGGAGAGCCACACCTCTTCCAGCCTGCTGTGATTTCATTAAGCGGCAGGGTCCCGAATCTCAGCATTAAATATAGTGCTCTGTCTCTGGGATTTTGAATAAAGTCGAGAAATGGTTCGAGCTTCCTAAAAGGTTTATGATCCAGAAACAGCTCAGTAAGGGGTCCCCGCTTGGAACTATGTAACTCCTCCGCCTGCACCCAATCCCAGTGTAATTTCTTAATTGTTTGTTTGGGTGGCGGGCACTGGCTGGCCCATGATTCGCCCAACCCTATATTAGAAACTAGCTGTCTCAGTTTGTTTAACCACTTAATCTTATTACAGATGTTCAATTTAATGAGTTCGTCGAGGACAGCCGCATAATTTGCCAATTCAGGCGTCCTTAAAGGAACCCAGAATAATAGTGGGCGGAGACGAACTATATCTTTAATCGAGCGTTTGCCCATGTCTTGGTAAAGGGGCTTTAGGGGGGTAGAGACTGGGAGGTAAGCCAAATCTCCCACAAACTTATTCTCAGATTTAACCAGGTGGGTGGAGTTTTCGAACCCCCATAGTTCGGACCCGTATACTGCCGAAGACAATGCTTTACCCTCGTAAACCACAAGGGCTGGAGCTATTGGCTTACTAGTGGACCCCCGTTGTTCTCTCAAAATTGCTCCGACACTCGCTTGTGGCTGAGAAGCATTTTGGCCATGTGGGAGTTCCAGCTCATCATATTATTAACCCTAACTCCCAAATAGTCAAACGACTCAACCACCTCAAGCAGAGTACCATTAAGCAAGATATTATTCCTAAATCTTTTTGAAGGTGAGAGGGTCATTAGCTTTGTCTTGGTGGTATTGATGGTTAGGCCCCTTTCCACACAAAACAAGCTTAACCTATCGAGCAGTTTTTGGAGGCCCGCTGGAGTCTTAGACATCAGAAGGGTGTCATCGGCATTGAGCAGGGTGGGTATTTTCTTCCCCGCCAGGACTGGGGTGTCGGCTGGGTCCTCTCTCAAATGGTCTACCACCCCATTAACAAAGAGAGAGAACAAAGTCGGGGCCATCACACAGCCCTGGCGAACCCCCCTGCTCACAGCCACCCTCTCTGTCAACTGTCCCTGGTTCCCCCATCTGATTTTAGCATAGTTCCCCTCATGAAGTGATGACTTCCTGGTAAATACAGTAAATTGGTCCCGTTCCACACCCCTGCATCAAAGCAAGTAAGTAGCTTAAGACTACCTTACTTAGTTTGGAGAAGAACAATAGTTACTTACCTGTAATCTGTGGTTCTCCAGTATTGGTGTCTTTCATAGATTCACATGCCTGAATCATTCCCCGTCGTCGGAGTGGGAGTCCCACGGTACATAAAAAAGCAATAAAATGCTATAAATATATAGTAATACCAATAGAAATGAACCAGGAAGTAAAACAGCCAATGGTACAGTAGGCAAAAACTTCCACATCTATGACTCTCATAGTCATTTTGTATAGTCCAAACTACAGCCAATCAGGCGCCAGCACCCACCAGAATGTTCTCCCCAGAGGCTCAGGCTCTCAGATTTTCTCGCAAGGAGTGAAGGTAAACCATAATAGCCTAGAAAGCCTCTGAGGGGAGGTGGGCGGGTTGCATGTGAATCTATGAAAGACACCAATACTGGAGAACCACAGATTACAGGTAAGTAACTATTGTTCTTCTCCAGTATTAGGGGTGTCTTTCATAGATTCACATGCCTGAATCAGAGTAGCTAGCAGTACATATCTTTGCTGAACAGACGCTCATAACACCCAGCTTGTCAGCTAGTAATGCAAATAACAATGCAAAGTGAATAAACACATATCATATAAAGCATAACATAATGCAATCAAGAAAATATGTGAAAACATAACATAAGAAGCGTCTGACAGCAGAAAACAAGGAGGTGGGAAACAGAGGCTCACCTTAATGAAACAGATTCCGTAGAACAGCTCGACCCACAGAAGTATCAGCCTCGCTGACGGACTCTAGACAGTAATGTCTGGTAAAGGTATGGCGACTCGCCCAAGTCGCCGCCTTGCAGATCTGCTGAAGTGGGACTCCAGCGAATAAGGCCGTAGATGAGGAGACTGCTCTTGTAGAGTGCGCTCTGGGCGCAGAAGGTAAAGGTCTCCCAGCCTGTGCATGGCAAAAGGCAATGGCAGCAGATATCCATCTTGCAATAGTCTGTTTTGATACTGCCTGCCCTTTACGAATCGCACCGTAGGTAATGAACAACTGGTCAGAGGTGCGTACAGCAGAAGTTCTTTGTAGATAGAATTTAAGACATCTTCTAATGTCAAGCGAGTGTAAAGCTCTTTCCGCAGGAGTTTGCGGGTCTGGAAAAAATGATTGAAGAACAACAGGTTCGTTCAGATGAAAATCCGAAGGTACTTTAGGAATGTATTTGGGATTTGTGCGAAGTATGACAGAATCGCTAGTGAATTGGAGGAAAGGATGATGAACAGTGAAAGCTTGGATATCACTAACTCTCTTGGCGGATGTTAAGGCTAAAAGCAGTGATACCTTCCACGAAAGATACTTCAAGTCAGCTCGATGGATGGGCTCAAATGGGTGGCGCATGAGTTGACCCAGGACCACATTCAGATGCCACAAAGGAGGTGGACGACGTACTGGAGGGAACATTCTAAAGAGGCCTTTAAAGAACTGTTGGATAATTCTTGATGAATACAGAGAATTGGACCCATCCTGTCGATATCTGGATATTGCAGCCAGAAATACCTTCAAAGTAGCATGGGACAGACCTGTTTGTGCCAACTGCAAGAAAAAAGGAAGAATTTCCTCAGGCTTTGCCAAAAAAGGGTGAACACCTGCTGAACGGCACCAGATACAGAAGCGTTTCCATTTGAGACTGTAAGTCTTGATGGTTGCGGGTGCTCTAGCTTTGGCCAACACCTCTTTACAGTCTGCTGGGATGTTCAAGTGTGCAAACTCATGGTGTTCAGGAGCCAAGCCGCTAATCTCAGCGATGCTGGGTCCGGATGGAAGACTTGACCTTCCTGAACACTGAGCAAGTTCGGGATTGGATGTAACTGAATTGGTTTGCTCTCTGATAGTAGGAGGAGCTCCGTAAACCAATACTGGCGTGGCCATCTGGGCGCGATCAGGATCAGTCGGCAAGGTTCCTTCCTCATCTTCCGCAGAACCTTGGGGACTAACGGAATCGGTGGGAAAGCGTACGCAAACCTCAGGGACCAATCGAGGGAGAATGCATTCCCCAGAGAATTCTTGTGGGGGTGCCAGCTGGCGAAATTCAGGCATTTGCTGTTGGTACTTGTCGCAAATAGGTCCAGGTCTGGCCAACCCCACTGATGAAAGATGTGGTCCACTGTGTTCTGGTGAAGCTCCCATTCGTGGTTGGTGATTGTTGTCCTGCTGAGTGCATCCGCAAGGACGTTTTCCGTTCCCGGAACATGCACCGCATGCAACTGTACATTGTGGTGAAGAGCCCATGTCCATAATTCCTGCGCCTCTTGAGACAGGAGAAGAGATCGAGTTCCTCCCTGTTTGTTGACGTAGTGCATACTTGTTGTGTTGTCTGTTCTTATCAACACATTGGTGTTCTGAATGATGGCACAAAACGCCTTGAGGGCAAGAAAAATGGCTCTCAGTTCCAAACGATTGATGTGCCACAGTTTCTGTTGCACAGTCCATTTGCCACTGATCGTGAGGCCTTGCAGATGAGCCCCCCAGCCCTCGAGGGATGCATCTGTAGTGATGGTGAGACTTGGTGGTTCTTGAAGGAACGCATGACCCTGACTGAGATGACACCTCTGTGTCCACCACAGAAGAGACTCCTTCATGAGTGGTGTGATTTGAATGAGGTCCTCGAAAGTGCCTGAAACCTGTTGCCACTGCAGGGCTAGTTCCTCCTGCAGCGGCCTCATTTGAAGCCGGCAATTTGGAAGTAATGGAATACAAGCCGATGCCATCCCCAGAAAGGATTTGTATAGTCGGACAGAAACTGACTTTCTTTGCATGAGATCTTGTGCTAGCCGACTTATTTTCATTTGTCTCTCCTTGGAGACGAAAGCTTTGCATTTGTGAGTGTCCAACATTGCTCCTAAGAATGCTATTCTTTGAGACGATTGCATTTGGGATTTGGAGAAATTTATTGTCAGGCCTAGAGACTGAAACAGGTGGAGACACTGGTGAAGGTGACGTTGAACGGTGCCATGAGAATTGGCCTTTATAAGGCAATCGTCCAGATATGGGAAAATTTGTATTCCCTCCAGCCGGAGGTGCGCAGCTACTGGAGCTAAAACCTTCGTAAAAACTCTTGGAGCTGACCGTAGTCCAAAAGGAAGGACTTTGAATTGGTAGTCCCTGCCAGCCACCCTGAAGCGAAGGAATTTCCTGTGGCGAGGTAGGATGGGGATGTGGAAATATGCATCTTGGAGGTCTAGGGTGACCATGCAATCTCCTGCTGTTAGAAGATGCTAAATTTCTTGAAGAGAGAGCATCCGGAACGTCAATTTCCTTAGATATTTGTTTAATGCACGAAGATCTAGGATCGGGCGCCACTCCCCGTTCTTCTTTCTGATCAGGAAGAACCTGGAGTAAAATCCTAGTCCTCTCATCCTCTGAGGAACGCTCTCGATAGCTCCTTTTTGTATCATCATTTTGATTTGGGTAAGCAGCTCCTTCAGGTGAGCTGGAGGCGGGCCCTTTGGCGGTACATTTGGGGGAAATTTTTCGAATTCTAGGGCATGGCCCCTGGCGACAATATCCAGGACCCATTTGTCCGTTGTTATCGACTGCCAATTGGAGTAAAATTTGGAGATTCTTCCGCCAAGTCTTTTGAGAGGGTGGAAAGACGGTGGTGGCAGGTGAAAAATTTCATTGTCGCTTGTCCTTGCCGCGGTAGTTAGCCTTACCCCTGTTTGGGGTGTATTGAGATCTTTTCTGCCCATAAGACTGGTAGCGCTGATTTTGGTAGCGCTGATTACCCTGACGGTATGAGGATTGTTGATGTTGTTGCTGGTATCCACCTCTATTGAAGGACGTTCCTCGTCCTCTCGCTCCTCGAAAGGGCGGCTTGTGAAATTGTAGAGTGCCTAAGGATTTGGCCGTTTCGGTATCCTTCTTGATAGTCTGTAAGGCCTCCTCTACCTTGGGGCCGAATAAATATTCGCCATCAAATGGCATGTCTAGAACTCGGTTTTGTACTTCCTGTCTGAAGGCAGTGGAACGTAACCACCCCTGTCTACGGAGAACCGCAGCCCCTGCTAATTGGCGAAAACCTGTAGATGCCACATCAACAGCTGAATCAATTATCTCTTCAGAGGTCCTTTGACCTTCATTGAGAATCTGGAGTGCCTCCGCCTTGGATGGCTCAGGGAGTAGATCTATAAATGGTGAGATGTCAGACCACATTTGACGGTCGTAACGACCTAAGATGGCTAATGCGTTGGCAGCACGGACAGTCGTTGCAGCCATGGTGGAAACTCGTTTTCCTATTGAGTCTAGGCGTCTGCCATCTCTATCCGGCGGCGCCGTAACTGCAGAGGACGGATTTCTGGCCCTTTTCTGAGCCGCCTGAACAATTACCGAGTCAAGTTTTGCTTGTCCAATGAGACAGGCAGGCGTCTTGTCTGGAGCTTTATATTTCTTATCAATTCTTGGCAAGACTGGAGGAATGGAAGCCGGCGTTGACATCACCTTAACACCTTCCTTCCAGATGAATTCCACAATGGGTATTGTCCTAATTTGTCGCCTGGGCTGATCTTTAAAATCGTAAAGGAAACATTCTTGTTGAGTATGCTCCATTTTCATATGAAAACGTGCGGTTGCACGCTCCATCAGCAAGTGAAAATTTGCTACATCAACAGGAGGGGAGGCCGACGCAGTCTGAGGAGATGTTGAAGGAGATTGGACCTGATAGTCCTCCCACTCCGATAAATCATCCACTTCTCCTTCTTCCCGTTGGTCGTCATCTTCCGAGGATTGTGGGTCCTCTTCGTGAGCAGGTTGTGGGTGTGAAGGTGGGCACACCGATGGGAGCACGGGTGGAGGCGTTTCCGAAGTTGGAGTTGCTTGTCCAGAACCTGCCGATTCCGAAGGTGGAAACCTCCGATAGTAATCGTCCAGCATAAATTGTAAGTTGGATATTAAATCCAAAGGCACTTGAGCAACAGGGGTACTGACAGGCATCGATACTTCAGCAGGAGAGTGAGAATCCTCATATTCATCATCTTGAAGTTTAATATGTAACTCCGATGGACTAGTGGCTTGTCCAAAAGTATTCTGGAACATCTCATTGTCACTGTCAGAATCCAGTAGTTGGTCTGGGACTTCAGAGGACACCTTGTGAGGTGAAACACGCAGGGGTGAAAGCCTCATTACAGTGTTGCGCAGTTGTTCTGCTGCTTGGCGTGGTGTTAAAAACACCGTCGACGGAGACCACACCTGTAGTGCCGTGCATGAGGATAACTGCGGCGTCGTCGGAGGGTTAACTTCCGATGGATTTGTCGTCGACGGATCACCTCTCGTCGACGGGACACTTTTCGGCAACGGAATAGTCGTCGTCGACGGGACACTCGTCGTCGACGGGAGACCTTTCGTCGACGGGACACTCGTCGTCGACGGGACAGTTTTCGTCGACGGGACACCCATCGTCGACGGGACACTCTTCGTCGACGGGACACTCTTCGTCGACGGGACACTCTTCGTCGACGGGACACTCTTCGTCGACGGGACACTCTTCGTCGACGGGACACCCTTCGTGGACGAGTCACTCCTCGTCGACGGTGTTATTTTCGTCGACGGCGTAGAGCCTGACGACGAGCTCGTCGACGGAGTCTTTTTCGTCGGCGGTAAAGCCTTTAAAGGCGTCGACGACGAGGCGTCGACGACGGACATCGACGAAATAGGCCTCACAGAAACAAAAACCATCGT
This sequence comes from Lissotriton helveticus, assembly GCF_964261635.1. Classification (NCBI taxonomy): domain Eukaryota; kingdom Metazoa; phylum Chordata; class Amphibia; order Caudata; family Salamandridae; genus Lissotriton; species Lissotriton helveticus. The sequence goes on along the minus strand of NC_136063.1, from coordinate 775,242,853 downwards.
TGGAGATGCCGTAGACGAGGACATAACCATACTAGGTTTAGGAGATGAAAATGTTACCGTAGATGTCACTGAAGTCGTCGTTCTCGTCGACGAGGAAGCTGAAGAAGACTTCACAGGAGGCGGAGATGAATTCTGTGGTAACATCCTGTCAGAAGATAGGGGAAGCTTGAGTTTTTTCCCCTTTGAGGAAGCAGAAGCGCCTTCCATGCCCCTGGAGGTGGGGACAGCCTGAGAAGTGGAAGGTTGATCCAGTCCTTTAGCAGGTGGTTGTTTTTTAGGCAGTTTAGCCTTGGGAGATGACATTCCCTCAGGCGCAGATCTCTTCCTGGAGGCTGAAGTGGAAGCAGAGGTGACACTGCCTACTTCAGAAACAGGATTAGAAGAATCCTTTAGCCTCTTCAACCACAGCAGTAAACGACCCTCTCTATCTCTGAGAGTCTTCTGAGGCATGGTTCTGCAGATCTTACAATCAGAGGCCTGGTGATCTGGGTAGAGACAATAGATACACTTTTTGTGTGGATCCTTCTCAAAAAGCCGAGGCTTACCACAGCAGTCACAGGCTCTGAAGAGAGATTTCTTTGAAGACATCCTGAAGAGAAGACACAGATGAAGTTAGAAGTTAGAAAAACTGAGCAGAGCTCAGGGAGACTCCCTTCACACGACGTGCGGTAGAAAATCTGAGAGCCTGAGCCTCTGGGGAGAACATTCTGGTGGGTGCTGGCGCCTGCTTGGCTGTAGTTTGGACTATACAAAATGACTATGAGAGTCATAGATGTGGAAGTTTTTGCCTACTGTACCATTGGCTGTTTTACTTCCTGGTTCATTTCTATTGGTATTACTATATATTTATAGCATTTTATTGCTTTTTTATGTACCGTGGGACTCCCACTCCGACGACGGGGAATGATTCAGGCATGTGAATCTATGAAAGACACCCCTAATACTGGAGAATTAAACATTCTCGGCCTGTATTTATATTCCAAGGGGAACAGAAGTATAAATACTTGATATTGACACCCATCAACATATTTATATCATGTACATTGAACATCCACAATACAATACTACATTTTCTGGCTGTAATTTCTCAGAAACATGGCTACCCACCGGGCTGGCCCATCAATCACCATCCCCATGAAAATGTGATTTGGTCTTCCCAGAGTTCCACTACCTAGTACTTGGAAAGTTGAATTCAGCTACTCCCTCATACTCGAGGACCCCCCTTTGGCCATCCAGTAGGTTAGACCCTAAACATTACCAGGACAACCCAAAATTGAACCCTCCTTGATCCCTTTGTAAGATGGGCATAGGTAAGTCAGTCATATCCTGGTCTGCTAGCACTAGGAACATCTCCTGCATCACCCCCCAGTTCTGTTATGGAAGCATCGTGGACATCCAAAATATAGTCACTGTAGCACCCAATCCTCCCACCGACCGCTGCTTCACTAAATGCTAGTGGCCCAAACATGGATCCCCCTTCATTAATATTAGCTCTTTGTATTTTAGTTTTCTCCTCATTGGTATATTGGTGAAAGTGGCATTCTGGTAGTGTGTGTATAATCACACTCGCTTACTTAAGATTCTGTTAGAGGTGTTTCTAACTTAACCCGAATCTTCTAAAGCTGGCACATTGTGTCCTGCGCTTACCACAGTTTTTTCATATCCTTAAGTCTTGCCGCCGTCACCGAGTCTTGCTTTCAGTGCCTGCAGGTCTTATTGCTGTCCTGCCCTGCAACTCGTGCTCTTATGATTGCAAGTGAGTGCTGCTGCTATCATAAAATGTTGGTTCCTGCTGCTGTCACTCTGAGTACTGCTGTCAATGGATATAACTGAAGCAAGAGTCTTGCTTCTTCAGGCCATCAATGAAAATGCTGTTATCTACTGGTAATCCAACTGTCAGTCCTTCTGCTACCACCTATCCAGGCTTGGTTGCACCAAACAAACCCAAATTGAGTTAATGGATCTGAGAAGAAAAAAGCCTTTGATGTCAGGTCAACTGCAAAGGTGCAGGAGGGGGGATTTCCTTCAGCAGCCTCCAGCACCAATCATAGGTCAATCAACAGACAAAAATAATACTCCCCTAGACTGCTATCTATTACTTATATATTCCTGAAAGAGATCATCAGGCATTTGTTCAGGTGGAGGAACATGAGCTCCTCAATAGCTGGTGGTGCGGGTTTTGTCCACCAGGGGCCGCATTATACAGGCGCGCATTTTCCTTCATTGTGCTGAACGCACTGTATTATGATGAATGCCCTGCCCTACCCTATTGGCTGCCATGAATTTGCGCTGCCCCCATTCATGTAAAAAATTGAGCAGCTGCTTTGAGCAGCTGTTTTTTCGCAGTGCAGGCGGCAATCAGTGCCTACATTCGCCTTCAAGGGGATGTCTGGTGGGTCCATAGAACTCCCTTTCTCCACTCCAGAGGGCTGCTGTCATGGGGCTCACTGACAGTGGACAACCTTTTAGGCGGCGCACTATCAGTGCACCTTCTGAGAGCTTCTTTGCCTCTGCACTCGCATCTGTAATACAGCGTGGGTGCAGAGGCAAAGGGATTCCCACATTTCCATGGGGCACATCCCCATGCAAATGAGGGACGCCCCTAGAAGATAGCGCTGGAGCTTTATGTGCACCAGCGCTATCGGTATTATGGCAGTGGCTGCACAAGTGTCTGCCGCCCCTTCTGAAATACCAAAGGGCCCCAGGGGCATGCACAGTGGGTGCATCTCTGTGTACCGGGGTAACAGGTCCATGGGCATGCTTCACCTTTCCACATACAATGGTCTATACCCAGGTCTACGTCTGGTTTTCCTTATATCGCTCAAGCTAATCTTGCTGCAGTGTGTCTTGTGCTGTTGATGCTCACCATAATAAGATGTATTCAAATTTTCCAAAGCTTCATCATCTTTATAAACATGGCTGACAACATTATTTATCTAACCAACGAGAGAGTTAGGGTTATGAAGTCACTCTTCTACCCCTATCAATTATAATACAACAACTAAAGAGTGACTGCAACTGCGACTGTTAAAGTGATAACTATCAATTTCTTGTGATCTACACATTGTTCAAAAAAAGGAGATAAAGAATTAAAGACAATAAAGGGAACGGGAAGGAAAAACTCTATTTCTTAAAAAAACCCTCACACTTAGATATATTTGGCAGCGCACAGCTGCAAGAGTATTGCTCTCCTTAAAAAAATTATTTTAGTGCCACCCCACTCAGACAGAATGGAAGATCTAGGTCTCTCGTATACAAGAGAGGAAGTGAATGCACTCTTAGGAGATGTATCCTTATTTGCCGACCCACTCATATCCGAGACTATTTCCCAAACAACGGAATGGGACAAACTGGGTGAACAAAAAAGAAGCCGCATCAGAGCCATTTTGCATGGCATGATGCTGAAGGAATATCTGATGAAGAACACAGCCCCTAAAGGGCTGTTGGTCACTAATGCCCCCAGAATTTTTCTCGAGGATGCAGTGTTCAGGAAAGAATGGGCCCAGATCGCCTGGCACTGCACCCGGGATTGGGCAGTGCTAATAATAAAGACCGCCCTCCGACTCTCAGATGCTCTTCAAATTGAAATTCAACAGACTGAGAGCCATTTTAGGGCAACCTTGACTGGATACAAGAAGAGACTGGACGATCTGAATAAAGAACTTAATGAGTACAAAGAAAATTTAGCACAGTCCAAAGCTCAGAAGTTCCAGAAAGACTTAAAACGGTGGTCGTATGCGAAAGTATACCCGTATGCCAGCCCTGACTACACACCACCCACTAAGACAGACTACAACTCCGATGCGTTGGAGGATTTCAACTCTAGTGGCTCCAGTTCAGGAAGTACTGGTAAAAGGAATAGAGGTCGGGGAAGAGGCAGCGGTTCCTTTAATCCCGGGTGGCAAGCGTACCAGCAGGGTGGGACCCGGTTTCAAAACGCCTTCCAACAACCACCACCTTTTCCACCCATGATGGGGTGGAATCCAGCATTTGGTCCTCCACAACCGCATTTTTACCAACCTCAAATGTTCCCTCAGCCTTTTTTAGAGAGGGGCCGGGGGAGGAGAGGGAGACGCAAAGGGCCCAATCAAGTTCATTGGGAACCAACCGAATCTGTGGGCGACAATACGAGGAGCAAAACCTCGGAGCAAAGAGCGGGACCGAGCAACCAGAGACTCTGATTACGAATTTGTCCTCACCTACCCTCAGAGAAGAGGAAACCCGGGTCCTGGAAAAGGGCCTTGGGTTTGTGCCAACCCCAGGTCTTGACAAGTTCAAGCTATGCTGTGAACTGACTGAATTTGCGATTGAAAAGCTTTTTCGAGAAACATACAACTGAGTCTACACAGATGTCAAAAGGAGATACTAGTTTCAGACTGAAGTCTACTTTTACCCCCCCCCCCCCCCGCTGCACACAATTCCATCTGAGATATTGGCCTTTGAGCAAGCCGTTGTTAATGAGGTTGAGTCCTTAGTGACACCAACACCTTTCAAGAACTTAACAGCAGGCAAGTTCCAGGCGATACAGTCACTGCAGAATAATATCAATATTGTGATTAAGAGTGCGGACAAAGGGGGCGGTATAGTCATCCAAGACAAGGGTGACTATGACCGAGAATGCCGACGCCTCTTAAATAACCAAACTAATTATGTGTTGCTGAGAGAGGATCCATCTACTAGTCTGAAATCAGAAATAATTGATCTGGTGATGACAGCAGAACATGAGGGGCAAATAACTAAACAAGAGGCAGACTTTCTGACCATCGCAGAGGGTAAAATACCATACTTTTACAACCTCCCCATAACTCATAAGGGCATCCATCCACCACCAGGGAGGCCCATTGTTTCGGGTTTGGGTTCAATGTTAGAACCCTTATCGAAGTACTGCGACTTCTTTTTAAGGCCTCTCATTTCATCAACTAGCACATATATTAAAGACACCAAAAGTCTACTTGCAATGTTACAGATCATTGAAATGCCTGAAGAACCGTGTTTCTTAGCAACGTTAGACATTGAGAGTCTTTATACTTGTATACCCCAAGACGTAACAATTGACGTGGTTGCAGAAACTTTGGAACAAACCAATTGGGAGTATAAGACATCTCGAACGTTTGTAGTAGACTGTGCGACTTTGGCACTGAAAATAAACTTTTTTCAATAAGAGTACAACATTTATTTACAAGCCACTGGAACATCAATGGGGAGTACATTTGTCCCTAGTGTGGCGGGGTTGTATGTGTACAATTTTGAATGCAATAACATCTTGCCAACCACCAACCCCTACTTTCAAAACATCATTCTTTGGCAACGATACATAGATGATGTGTTGTTGATCTGGAAGGGTGATGAGGAGTCAATACGCTCTTTCTTTGTCTGGGTGAACAACCAAGACCCTCACCTTAAGTTCACCTATGAATTTGACAGAACGAACATAGTGTTCCTGGACGTAACAATTACACGAGTAGGCAACCAATTACGATCTAAGACCTACCACAAACCCACAGCGAAGAACAACCTCTTGCACTACTCAAGTTTTCATCCACAGCCATTGAGAGAAAACCTTCCATTTGGTCAGTACCTCTGAATCAGGAGGAACTGTAGTGAGGTCTCTGATTATAAGGAACAGGCCAAGGACCTTACTAATAAATTACACAAGAGGGGTTAACCTAAACACCTTCTGTCTAAAAGTTGCAAAAGGGCACGCAATCAACACCGGGAGGCTCTTTTGGAGGACCCTCCCAAGGAGACAGGGAAGGAGGTACCTCTAACATGTGTTACGACCTACAACTCAGCATCTAACATAGTGAGTCGCAGCATTAAAAAACATTGGAGGATTCTGACATCCAACAATTGTGCATGGGAAAAACCCTTGTTCTCTTACAAAAGAGGCAGGAGCCTTAAGGACTCCCTTGTCCATACACGTCCGAGAAAACAGCAGGAAATGACAAGGGATGTACGGAATGCCTGGGGTTTGCCACCCATTATTGGTCACTATCCCTGTGGGGGGTGCAGTGTGTGCCCCCTTACCTCGAACTCAAAAACACTCAACCTTGAGCCAGGAAAGACATGGCAGCAACAAAAGCATACGAATTGAAATGCATGCAATGTTGTTTATTTGATAACCTGTCCCTGTGGCCTCAGATATATAGGGATGATAAAAAGGATGATCAAACTTCGAATTTGTGAACATCGAGTAGCATAAGATGTGGTAAAAGTAACACCAAACTTACCACACATTTCATGGAACATAGACACTCCCCAAATGAGATTCATTGGACTGTGATTGAACAGCTCGACCATGGTACAGAAACAAGTCTTTTTGAGAAAGAGCAGAGGTGGGTTCACCGCCTCTCTACCCATGTGATAGGCCTGAATGATGAAATCCCTTGGGGGACGGTACTAAGACGATAATTTGCCCATGGCTATTCCAGTGAGCACCGCTATTTATGATGCAAGAGCGTGTGCACTTATGCACCTCCGTGCCGGCTGGCACTCGGGTGGGATGTGAGGCCAGAAAAATTGCACCTATGTTTGATATGTGGGAAACTTGATGAAAAAAACATGTCAATCTTCATTCGTTCATTGGCACCAGTGAGTTCATTGAATGAAATGGGAATAGGATTTAATTAGCCATTCTTTGTCACTATTTAGAATCAAATCACCACGTGAAGTGACAGCTCAAATTCAGATGCCTGATAGGACGGATTGGTTATATTGCTGAAGTTTGGTGAACAATAAAGTTATTCCATTTCAGTGAAACCGTGAATGCGCTGAGGAGATCTACCAGGCGTACCTCCCAGAGAGTTAGCGCTCTAGTGTTTGCTCGCAAACGGGGACGCGGAGCACTTTACGTCGGTCACCTGATGCGGACGTAGAACGTCAGATATGTGACTTGATGTCTGCGTTCTACATAACCCCATGGAATACCTATGGCAGACAACTTCCGGGCTGCAGCGCAGAACAGAATAGGTTTACGGCGGCGAGTCGTTGCGCACTAAGTAAGTCCACCAACGTTCCGGTTTTGCCCCCCGCGTGATTATGGGATGCCGGGGCTTGTATCGGCTCTATTATCGATGCCGGTTTTGTTTAAACTTTCAGGCAGAGCGCGACGTGAAGATTGTGCCCCGCTGCGAGTCCATGCGGCACACTTGACTTAAGTGTGTTGTAAGTGTTTGGCAATTTTATGACACTGTATACCACAGTAAAAAGCTTCCTTAAGTCTGAGTATATGAATCCTTCGTCCTACTACGAAGGGACGTTTGTTTTAATGAGGGGTGTTGCAGTAATTTTAATCATCATAGTTGTACGCATGGCGCCATAGGTACGACGCAGGTGAATAACTACCTGAGTCTCGACATAGCGCACAGTGGGACTGAGTTTGGTCCAAAGGAAACCCTCCCTGATAATTTGCAAGGGTGAACAAGGGTATTGCCTAAATAGTATAGAACTCAGTGGGTGTATGGAGACAGATTTGGAAGTGAACAACAGTAAAAGAGAACAATTCTGAACTTAATGGCATAAGGAATTGGCAGAGTATGATGAAATGAATGCATGATATTTGCGCATTATTAATTTTTGTCTTGTCTAATCTGTTTATTTACAGAGTTGGCTCCTGGTGATCTCTGGGAGTGCTTTATACGGGTAAAACCATGAGTTTTTGTAATAATAATTTTTTACCTTTTCACATATATATCCTCACGGAGGGGACGCGCCTTAGCGTGCGCGGACCCCCCGGGGGATTTCACCTTATGGTCCTGATGAAAGCTGAGCCGAATGACGCATTAAGCAGCAGAAACATGTCGACCTTTTGTTACTAGGGCATAGTGGTTCTAATAAAAACTACTACGTAGTCCACACTTGTTTTTAATGTGAACAGCTGGCCCATTAATAACGTTTTTTAGGCATAGCTGGGATCTTTTAAATCTTGCACTCACAACACTAGAGCACACACATCCTGACTTCAGAAAAAACCCAGCTCCGCTGCAATTGCAGGCGTTGTAGCACACGGGGGGGACACCCTGTCTCCCCTGTGGGAACCCTATGATGAAGCATGTCACCACTAGGGTGAGTGAGGGTTCTTTTAAGAAATAGAGTTTTTCCTTCCCCTTCCCTTTATTTTCTTTAATTCTTTATCTCTTTTTTTGAACACTGTGTAGATCACAAGAAATTGATAGTTATCACTTTAACAGTCGCAGTTGCAGTCACTCTTTAGTTGTTGTATGACAACATTATTTACCTTAATGAATTTCTGGGGCAGCATGTGCACATTTACATTTTGGAATTGTTGTTTAATTCCCTTTTATTCAGAAAAAAAGAAACCCTGACTGAGTGCAAGTTTGGCTAGGAATGTGCTTGTATTTTTTAAATATATTTAACTTGTAGCTCAAAACAGTAACTGCCTTTATAGTTGTAATTTGCAATCTTGGTGCTTTTGTGTCGCAGCAAACTGAAAAAAGAGTTGCTTTGTATATTATATCAAAATGATAGAACATACCACAGCAAAAAAGGTACTAGTGATCTGTGTTCCACCCTGATATGTACAATGGAGGAGCATCACTATTACTAAACCATTACATTGTCACTATTAATAAACCACTTCATTGTTGCTAAATACGTACATTTTAATGTCGTATATCATGTTCACCTTTTCACCCACAGTGATTATGTTCATAGACAAATCTGATCCATAAGCAAGAGATAACGTAATCAGGGTGCAACTCCAATAATTTACATTCAGTATACTCACTGGACAGCATGGTGTAACACAGCATAATGTCTATTTGGAAAATATAAAAAAAGAACACAAGTGTTCACAAGGATTCATGAAGGTGAACTTTGGGTGCATTTTCAACTATTTTTAAATGTTATTTTTTTACATCAACTAAGGAAGAAGATGTGCTTTAGTGACTAAGTCAAACCTGGGACCTGGTTTTGAATCCACAGTGGCACTTCACTGGAAATTGTGCAGTTCTGGAAAATCACTTAGGGCCATATTTATAACTTTAGTGGTGCAGGGCAGTGCAGCAAGTCACCTTCCTGGCTGCTCTTCGTCACAGGGAAAGGACAGGAATACAGTGCATGCCTGTTGTTTTCCCTTGCGGTGGTGCCAATTTGGCAGCATAGCACCAAGAAAGGCAAACTTGAAACATAGTGCAAGGGTGTCTGTGTTGTAGGCAGGATTGTTTTTGTGCAGGAAGGGGTGCCTTTTTGTACAAAAACAATCCTGAGTAGCTTTTACCTCTTACTATGCAGCACACATAGAAAGAGGAAAAGGCGAGGAGAAATAAAGATATTTCTCCTCGTTATGCCTCCCCTGGGGGGGCATATCTTTTTGGTGCATTCCCAGGTTTACAAGGTCCTGTAAATCTGGGAATGCGTCAAAAACCATAGGTGTTGTACAAGAACGCCCACACAACGACAATGGAAAGCCTACCCTGGGCAGAGTAACGCATGCAGAGATTTACGCTGGGTTTCATTACTACATATTTTTGGAGCCACTCAAAGCCATGCAAAGTGGCTTTACATGGCTTAAAAAATGATGACTTAAGGTTTGCTTTGCACTTGCATAACGTTGCTGGTGCAAGACTGAAACAAACCAGGTCATAAATATGGCCCTTAATCTGTTATAATTGCGTAATTGTGTGTAACTGGATCATTCAAATTTAAGCCCTCACTTGATGTATGCAGTCTCACTCCCCAAAACATGCAACACTCCAGTACTCCCCAGATAATTCTGAGCTATATGATTTTGAACACCTGCATTTTTTACATTACTTAGCTATCCTGCTTATTCCACTCTGTATGTGCCCCTTCCTTTTGATCTCTTTGTGATCCCCCTCATGTTATGACATTTCAAAAGAAGCCCTATTTAATTTTCTATATCTAAATGCACATTCCACACCTTTAATACGGTTCCTAGGAGTCTACTTCTCAATATCTGTGGGAGCACCTTCTTGTGTTTGTTAGGATATCCGGCGTACACATGTTCTTAATCCATGGAAAGTTTTGTTTGTTATGTGTCTTACGTTGCTTTCAATATGAAAAGAAACCTTTAAAAAAGGCTTCAGTGCTTTCTTTTCACTTTTCTATGTGTTAGATATGCACTCAGGCACAAGGCTCTCTTTGTACCAAACATCTTACTGACATCTGTTGCTCGTAGTTCTGGTGGAGCTCTTAAAACTCCAGCATTGCTTAGTGTCTGAGTGGAAATTATTGGCAAACCCAATGGCTCTAGAATTAATGTGCTTAAGATTTAACCTTTTAAGTGCCACTGTGTGCCAATGGTCAACACCCACACCACCTCCTCAGTGGTGTTCTTTTTTTATCAGGAGACTCGGGGAATGCTGAGTGGAAGGAAGTTTGTGAATCCTCTCAGATTCCATAACATTCCATCACAGAAATGTGAGGAAAATTAGTTTTTAGTCCAGGTTTGAGGTATCCAAGGGATTCTTGGCAAAACACTCCTGGTGAGAGCCACATAAGTCTCCCCACCTAGGATTCCCCTAGGTGTCTAGTTTAAAAGAAATTGCAGGTTTGCTAGGTTTCCCTAGGTGCAGGCTGAACTAGAGCCTAAAATTCACAGGTACCCACTTTGCAGGAAAATAGAGACAGTTTTGAGTCGAAAAATGTGATGAAGTTATGTTGCATTTTTTACTGTTTCCTGTAGCGGACACTAAGCCAACCCACTCTAGTGAGTAACTATCTTTATGGGTAGACTTGGGGAAATACTGGGTTGAAGGAAGCTGTGGCTTTCCACAGATCCCAGAACTTTCCATCACTGAAATATGAGGAATGTGTGTTTTATTAGTCAAAGTTTGAGGTTTGCAAGGGAATCTGTGTAAAAACAACCTGGTGAGAGCCACGCAAATCACCCCTTCCTGGGTTTCCCCAGGTGTCTAGCTTTCAGAAATGTGCATGTTTGCTAGATTTCCCTATGTGTCAGCTGAACTAGGACCTAAAATCCACAGCGACTCACTTTGAGAAAAAGGTTCAGTTTTGAGTGGAAAAATGTGATGTAGCTATAATGTGCTTTGGCCCATTTCCTGTCCTGGTCAATAGACCTACCCACACAAGTGAAGTATCATCTTTATTGGAAGTCATGTGGAGACATAGAATGGTAGAACATTTGTTATTAGCATTTGGATTTGGCTGCATTTGTCCCTTCCAAACGTCAGCCAGTGTGTAAAAAAGAAGACATTTTGAAAAATGCCTTCAAAATCATATGCAAGTATGGGTGCGCCACAAATTTAGAGATGGACACATAACCACTGCTTCTAAACTCCACATTGTGTGCCCGTTTCAGAAATATACAGGTTTCCTTGATACCATATTTTCATTCTACATATTTCACCATGTGAATTGGTCTATACTCAGCACACAATGAAAAACCATTGTACGGTAGAGCTCAGTTATTGTCATTGGGTAACTCAGTTTCTTAGAGAACCTACAAACCCTATAAAGCCCCTCAAACATAAGTATCTAGTGAACATAATGGTATATATCTATTGTATATTGGTAATCATGACAAAAAGTTACAAATAGAAATGTTGTCACAAATGGATGTTTTTTCCTACTCATTCTCAATATTTCTTTATTTCAACACTTATTTTTTTCTTTGGGAAAACCTTGAGGGATTCAAACAGATTAGACCTTGCTGAATTCAGGATTTTTTCTACTTTTTAGAAGTCTATTGTTCTCCTGGATCATCCATGGATTTCACATTGGTTTCCATAACAAACTGGAAGTAGGTTAAAAGATAGGAACTTTGAAACATGCCAAAACTGTGGTAAAATGTTAGATTTTTTGATTCAGCTCTGCATGTTATTGAAAGCTGGTAACGTGGTGACTCTAACACTGCAAACTTTTTTTCTGATGCAATTGTTAGGAAAAATAACAGACAGTTTTTGAGGAGCACTTTTTCCTATTTTTCACATAAATAATTTTGGCCAATTTCTTAATCATCTCGAGCATAATCCACAAACTCTGGGTACCTTATAAATCCCCATGATTTTGAAAAAAGGATGCCAATTTGGAATGGATTCCCTATGTGGAGATACAAGTTATGGAGCCCTAAGTGCAAACTGCTCCAAAGAGCCAAAAAGGCTTAATACTGAGGGGGGAAGCCCTAGCAGGTATGGGGTTAAACTGCAGACATGCACAAATGGTTTTGGCATACATTAGCACAATCAAGCCAGACATATTGGAAATGTATGCTCTCATCCTTACTATGATGACATCTCTACCCTCATTGGGTGAAATAGTAGCCCCACTGCTGTGGCTTACAGTACTAGCCCCCCCGAACATGGGTCAAGTTGCGCCCTGATTTAGGGGTGAGTAAAATAAATACATTATTAAGAGCGCTGAATTGCTGGTGTTTCTGTGACATCCAATTATAAGTGCACTCTAGGGACATCATGGTGATGGTAACATACAGAGTGTGCAGTTTTAGATATACATTGGTGTTTTTGGTATTTTGATATTATGATGTGCCCAGTCTATTAGAAGGTCTCCAAGTATAGAGAACATGATAAGGTAATGTGTCCAAAACTATCTTAAGATCAAGTAGCATGAAAAAACAAGCAAGACCTACCTCAAATGTGTGGAGAACATCATCATTTACTGCTAACATCAAAATTCTGAGGTAAGATTTGTCCCAAACGCAGACTGAGAGATCAAAAGAACGTCATTATTTTACTTAGTGTATTATAACTCGTTAGACTATTATTTTTCAACCAAAATAGTAAATAAGGAGAGTCCAGAAATGCAGCAGTAATTGCCTATATTGAAGGTTCTAAGATCTTTTGTTTCATGAATGATGCTATATGTACCAGTCTGAGGCTTTGTACTTCAACGCCATATTGAAATGAAGAGTGAATGAAAGCCAGCCAGTGTGAGAATACGTTTTGTGATAACTTTTTCTGAAAGGAGGGCAGCATATGGTCGTCAGAATTTGAAAAACGTTTTACATCAGGGACAACGTAGGGAAGATCTTCATCAGAGTTAGAAGTTAACCATGCTTCAAGAAGAGACCAAATTAATGTGAGTTTGGGGTGTAGGAATATCATCTCCAACTGTACTCATTTAGATTGAGTTGGAAAATTCCCCTCTAAATTTACTTTTTTCATTTGATAAGTAGGCATATTAATTGCACCAGGATTGATCAGGGTGTGAAGGAATACATTGATTTATGTTTTTATGTGTTAAAACAGTTTAGTTATGTCTGTATATTTCAGAGTTTATTTAGACATTTATACATATAGCTTTAGTATAGAGAATCGAGGTCTACTAGTGTGTTTTTAGGTCCGGCCTAGAGCAGCGTGCACACACTGCCCTGCGAGACATGTAGTATCTCCTCTCTGGGCAATACATTACGCCTCTTGCTCCCCATTTGTTCGTTTGTCTTTTTGTGTAAATACTTTTGCTTTCATTTGCCAGTTGTTAAATGTGTCCCTCCTTTCTGTGGGTGGTTCCTGTTGATGGTGACTGGCTCTGTTACAAGAATTGTTGGTCCTTTGTTTATCAAGTTGCTTTTTTTACATTTCTTTTTTTCTTTTAGGTTTGTGTTGGGGAAACTCAAGGGTGGGAGCTTAATGGGATGTTTTTATTTTGAGTTTTGTTTTGTTTTCATGAAACCTTTGTTGCTATATCAGCGTGGCACAGCACTTTATTTATTTATTTTTTAAAATGTGGACAAGCAATGGTGTACAAATCCTCTTCTAAAGTGGCTGCCTGTCTCCCCCCTTGTTCCTTCGCTACTGGTATATTGCGAAAAAACCCTGCCTAGCAGTCACAGATGGTGAAACTCGACCGTGGTAGTGGCCACAGGTCCTTTCACGTTAATATGGTCCGTCGCTCTATTCTTGGCATGTCAGGTGCATTTCCCTTATTTTCACTTTAGGGCATATTATCAAGAACAACGTTAAAAATTATCGCCGGTTTAGCAGCATAAAACTGCCGCTAAAACGGCGATAATGGGCTTGATAATGTGCCCTTGTGAATTCCCATAGAATCCCAGGTTCTGGTGTCAACCTGGGATTCTATTTGAATTCTCCAGGGCATATTATCAAGCCCATTATCGCCGTTTAAGCTGCAGTTTTCTGCGGCTAAACCAGCGATAATTGTAATGCCGTTCTTGATAATATGCCCCTTTGTTTTTTGCTGACAAAATACATCCCCAAATACCGCAGGTGTGCTGGCGCCAGCCCTGGCTTTCCCAGTAACCTCGTCTTACACCTAGAGGCCTCATACAGTCATGATTTGCCCTCCCCGGAGGTAAAAACTAAAAAGGAGGCGGTCATTTATGAAAGAGCACTCCTCTCCTGTCAGCAGCGAAAGCCGGGTCGCCTTCCTATGTGTTCCCCTCGTTTCTCCATTCTCCTTCCTTTTGCCTGTGCTCTCCTGTCTCTGCCAGGCACTATCCATCTTCAAATTTTGCTTTGTTTACAACTTGGCCTGGACGACTGCTAATTAAAGGAAGTATGCCTTGTAATTTACATAGTAATACAATGCAAATGTAAACATTATGACACTTCTTAATAATAATAATATTTTCTCCGCTGTAATAAATGATCCATTTTTCGTCTCTCCCCTTAGGCCCTACCTCCTGTGTTTGTGGGGACCCGGTGTGTGGCGCGGAGGGAAGCCTCTTCATTTTCCCATTCCAACATTTTGTGCTTAGTTCAGAATTCATTTTCCACAGCAAAATTGCGTTACACGTTTTTTACGTAGCCCAAACTGCCTGCTCTGCTGTTCCTGGGGTTTTATTTCTCTCTCCTGCAGCCCTTGTTTAGCCCAGGGCTGCCTGATCCTCTTTCTCTTCCTTTCAGGCCATCATTTTCAGTCCTGTTATTTGAGCATTTTCTAGCTCTCTCTCTTTGGACTTCTTTAAAAGTTTGTTATTTTTTGTTGTCTTGCTGGCTATTGGTTTAAATATAAGGAGTAGCAGAACCTTTCTTTACCGTAACTAAACACCTTTCCAAATACTCCATCATGCAAGCAGCCGCAACGCATGCTATAGCACTACCAAGCAATGATGGGAGATTCAGTTCTTTCACGTTATTCTCTTCACATGATCTCCCAGGCCTAATCCTGGCCACACTCAAATCCTTTCTTTCTTTTCCAGTTGTTGACATGTCTGTGTTCACTGTGCCCTTCCCAGGGATCACAATAGGAATTTTTTTTGACATGGACATTCTCTGCAAAATACTGGTGCTTTTTTATGACTGGTGGCACTGAATTGCAGTAGGTGTCTGCTTGCTGCCAGAGGCAATTAGAGTACACTGCTGATTTTTTTCATATTAGGTATTGTGTTGTAATTGCATTTGTATAGCGCTTACTACCCCTGACGAGGCGTCAAAGCGTTTTTTTCCGCGAGTAGCACGCTACTCTGGGATCCATTAAGGATTAGTGTTGAATTAGTATAGTGAAACATGCAAGAAAATTTTAAGTGGTGAATAGGGTAGTCAGTTAATTGGATTCAGAAGGATAGCAGAAGGATAGAAGAGGAAAAAAGGTTTGTATTTATATAGCACTTATTATCCCTGAAGGGGTGATTGAAGCACCCTACTCCGGAAACCCATAAAGGATTAGTGGTGAATTAGTATGGTGAAATATGAAAGTAATTTGAGAGGTGGCTATTAGTCAGTTATTTGGAGTGAGAACGATAGCGGAGGGATAGAACGGAAAGAAAGGTTTGCATTCATATAGCACCTGTTAACCCGATGGGTGTTGTAGCGCTTTTCTGGCGAGTAGCACGCTACTCCGGAACCCTTAAGGATTAGTGTTGAATTATTATGGTGAAACATGAAATTAACTTGAGTGGTGCATACGTTAGTCAGTTATTTGGATTGAGAAGGGTTGGGGAGGGGTAGAAAAGGGAAAGATGGTTTGCATTTATATAGCACTTGTAACCCTGATGGGATGTTGAAATGCTTTATTGGCCAGTAGCAAGCTACTCTGGAAGCCATAAAGGATTAGTGGTGAGTTAGTATAGTGGAATATTGGATTTGAGAAGTGAACATGTTAGTCTGTTATTTTGATTGAAAGGATAGTGGAGGAATAGAAGAGTGAAGGACATTTTTATTATTTCTTGTTTTTTAGGCCATAGAAGTAGGAGAAGGCTTTTGGATGAGTATAAAAGGGATTTTGGAGGGGAAGAGTCAGAGGCAAGAGTTTAGAGAGGTTTGTTTTGGGAGATTGGTATAGTAAAAGAAGTATCAGATGATGCAAGGAGGGGTAGAGTAAGAGAGAGTCTAGAAAGGGTTATTTTGGGGATCATAGTAGTGGTATGGGGATTGGGATAAATGAGAGAGTGGATGTAGAGGATATATTGATAGATGTATAGGGTGAGAGATAGGGTAGTGCTTTGAAAAGAGCAGTAGAAAGAAGTTTGAGATGAGTCAGAAAGTTTGGTTAGAAGATATATTGGGAGACGTATAGGGTGAGAAATAGGGTAGTAGTGCATTAGAAATGCCACATTAGAAGAAAGTGATAAATATATAGATCCATAAGTACATTTAAAGTATATAGATGCATAAAGGAGGTAAGTATATGTACATTAATGATATTGATAGAGGTACAGAATGAGAAATAGGGTAATGCGTTGGATATGCTTTTTCAGGAGAAAAGTAACAGACATAGAGATCCAAGTACATGGAGGTACATAGAGGCACAACGGAAGCAAGTATATGTAGACCAAAGATGATGACTTTGTTTAGCAACATAATTATTCTACATGTTTATACAAAGCAATACACAAAGATAGATCCATATCTATAGTGAGAATAAATTGTGGGTGGGTATTACCGAATGGGAACATGGGCAGCATTTCTGGCCCTAGTGCCAAACAGGCTCAAACAGGCTCAAACAGGCAACTGCCCTTGTCCTCTCTGCCCTTTGCCTTGACGCCCGGGCTGAGACGCCGTAACCCTGGCCTTTTAAAGTCCTAGTAATCGGGTGACCCCTCCAGCCAATGGCAACTCTAGCCCTAACGCTATCCAATCACAACACTACCCCTAAAATCTGCAACCAGTAGGAGTCCAGGACCTTACAGCCAATATTAGCCCTAGTCCAAGCAACCAATCAGTTAAAAAAACTGATCTCTACAACCAATAGAGGCCCTAGCCCTACCAGTAGTCCCAACCCTAATCCAAGCAATCAATGGCACAGGAAGCCCTATCTCTACTTCCAATAGAAAGCCTAAACCTACTCTTAGTCCCACACCTAGACCAGCAACCAATCACATCAGAAGCCCTAATCGCTACTTCCAATTAAAGGCTTAACCTAGCCCTAGTCCCACCAATCAATAACACAAGAAGCCCCAGTCCCTACTTCCAATAGAAATCTTAACCCTAGCCCTAGTCCTAACCCTACATTGATTGAATCACAGCCCCAGAAACCAATCAGAACCCTCAAATACCCAACCAATGAGGACACTAACCCTAATCCAACAGAAACACCAGATGCAACCACCAATCAGTGTACACATGTACCAAACAATAGCAGACTATATAAGGTGTCAGCTAAATCAGACAAGGTTTGCTGGCCAGGGAGTTGGAAGTCCCCAAGGAGATAGACAAGCTCAATCCACACTTTGTACTTCTGCAGGTAAGGGCCTAACAAACTTGTCCTTTAACACTACTGTTTGAATAAAACATTACTCCCTCTCCTGGCCAAAAAACGAAGTGCACAGTCCCTATTAAATAGAGCTTAAACAGCACACAGCAGATTACTGTGGTCTCAAAGCACCCTTTGATGCAGAATATTCCTGTTGCTGGGGGGAGTGAGGGCTGGTTTCATTGACCTGTTAACACAAAATGGTGGCTGGAGCTACACTGCTTAACATATAGGTCTTAGCACAGAGCAAAGGAGACATTTGGAGGGAAAAACTGGTAGTCACAGGGAATGAGTTGGAAAAACTACAGAGTTTGGACTGCAAATCCCACAATTCAACAGGTTAAATGTCTAATTGCAGTACCGCAAGCTTCTCATAGAGGGCCCCAATGAGCAAGGCACCAGCACTGCATGTCTAGGTGCAGTACTGCAAGGTGATCCTAGAGGTCCCTAGTGAGCAAGGCACCAGCACTGCTTGTCCAGGTGAAGTACCGTGAGCTGCTCCTAGAGGTCCCTAATGATCATCATTAACGTTTGGTCACATATACTACTGCACCCTGCAGAAGATATGGTAAATCTACCCTACCCATAATTCATTGTATGCAATACAGTACCACAAGTACATTCAAATAGCTATGTCCATGTATACAGTTAGTAGCTTTGAAATGTGCCAAATAATTATTATATTAATTCTGGATTAGGTTGTACTCTATGTGGAGCTGATGAAGGGAAATTTATAGAAGGTATAATATAAAAGCGAGATATGCTAGCAAGTGAAGCAGCCACTGCCAACCCAGTTTAGGACTAGGATAATGGCAGCCACTACATTTTTCTCATGTTGCAGCCAGTCAAACAAAATTACAGAAGATTTCTGGAACCAGATACGGATGGCCCGAAAATAGTTCCCTCATCAAACAGTGCTTTAAATGGGAAAAAATAAGTGCAGGTACTCTTAGAATGAACTGAGTGTAGCAAGTGGGCGGGGTTAGGAGCGGGGCTAAGGACGGGACAAATAAGATACTTTTACTATGTGGCCGATTACTTATATATTCTTGAGTGTGCACTCACAGAAACAAGCAGCAATGCTCACACAAAGCATTCCAAGAATACCCTTTAAAATACCTCCCTAGTGTCTGGATTCTCTCCCTCTTTCACTCGCTTTTCTCACACACACACACAAACATGTGCACACAAGCAGGCAAACACCCAGACACAAGCAGGCAGACACTCATTCAAAAGACTCAGGTGGGATAAAGGCCATTTTTCACTCCTGATCTCCCGCAGCTTTCTTAATTGCTGCTATTGCTGCTGTCAGCAGGATGCCTGGATTCCAGTGTGTGTGCACAAATGCAAAACATGGTGTAAAAGTGATTGATAACTCAGGGCCTGAATGAACACTGCTCTGTCAAACACAGCGTGGCGGTGAACACTTGACATTATGCAACTGAGCCCTGCTAAGTTGTTTAGAGGTGGCTCAGCTTGGGCTAGAGGCGCTTTGGCTGTCAGACAGCCTCATTCGTGCTGGTGAGCACCAGCAACAATAACCCTATCTTTGATGAGTACCAGTACTCTCCTTGGTAGCAGAGAAGTGCCGGTACTCAAAGGGGGAAAAGGTCATGGAGGCATTTTTCATATGAATGAGGAATGATGATCTTCGACGTTATGCCATGTATTTTTTTAAACTGCACCTAATTTCCCAAAGGTCTGACCCTGTTGCACTGGGGAAGTGCTCTAAAATATAGCAGCTAAAAGGAGAACATCACTGTTCCAGAAAATACCAGCAGGTTGTTATCTTGATGAAAAATGTTTATTGTTCCTTTTCATTTCTTTATGTTCTGCGATGTGAAAAGCAGTTTCTTCTGGTGGTTAAACATTTTTCTTAGAGGTGATGTAACATGGTAATGAGGTTTGAATTTGAAACATGGCGTAAGGTGGTAATTCCTCTTTCTAAGTCCTCTAGGCAGCGTTGCTAGCTGCTTTTCTAGTCTCATTGGTAATTCCTCATTCTAAGTCCTCTAGACAGTGCTGTAGCTGCTTCTTTAGTCTCATCGGTAATTACTCATTCTTAGTCCTCTAGCTAGTGGTTCATCTGCTTCTCTCGTCTTGTCTGCAATTCAGCATTGGAAGTCCTCTAGGCAGTGCTGCAGAGGTGCCTCTATTCATACATCCACTACACTCCAAATCAAAACACATAGGGAAAAGACATTGTCATTTACAACTCCAATAGTTCTAAATCTAAAAAATGCGAGACCTTGTGCATCGCTAATGCTTGTTTTTCTTTTTTTCGGATTGAGGAAGAGTTTTGGGGAGATATTTCAGCATTTTTGTTTAGGTTTTCTAAAAGACCATCTTTTGAATTGGGAGAGTGAGAAAACCTGGTTCCACATGAACAGGTCTGTGGCATGCAGGCCTCAATGGGATCTTGCGTGTCTCCCATGAGGAGCCCGACCACGTAGTGTGTATATGTCCCCGAATAGTAGCCTTATAAGGGTCCCATATCACTGGAAATGGGGTTTCAGGGAGGTCTTTAGACAAGAAGTATGCCATGACAGCATCTCTAATTTGAGTAACATCTACCGGATTGTGCAGAATGAGGGAGGGAATCGCCTTCAGGGAGAGTGTTTTGTGTGGTATGTGGGGTTGTGCAACTGTAGTTTTAAATGTGCATGGTCTGAGACTGATATATTATTATTATTATTATTATTATTATTAGTAGTAGTATTTATAAGGCGTGGCGAATCATTCCCAGGGGGATCTGGTGGCACCTGGGTAGCAGGCAACATAGATGTAGAGTGCTCATTAAAATAGCCAGGTTTTAGATATCAGACATGGAGGACAAAAGTACATTGCGCACTAAGGAGTGTGAGATAAACAAATAGTTGATGCGAGAATAGGAGCGGTGCACATGTGAGTAATATGAGTATTTGCGTGTGCCGAGGGTATGATAACGCCAGGCATCCAGTAGTCCCAGATCCGTAAAATCTCTTTTTAATGAGGCAGACATAGCTCCAGTCCCCTAAAAGGTGCTGGTGCTTCGGTCTAATTCCGAGTCCCATACCAAGTTAAGGTCGCCACCTAGGATAAGTTACTAATCATTTTGTGAAAGCTGCTCTTTTAGGAGGTCTCCAAGGAAAAGAGCTTGTGCCTGGTGAGAAGCGTAAATGTTAAATAGAGTAAGTGTCTGCACACCTACCTGTACCACAAGCTTAAACATATCTACCATCTTTGCTTTTCACTGCTTGCTCAGCTTCCTGATGGATATCTGTGAATGATAATAGCACAAAATCTTGGGCTTGGGTTTCAGAGACTCTAAATAATAACAAACCCAAGAGATCTCAACAACAATATGTTTAGCACTGGCATAAAAATAACCTCCTGGAACATCGCTGGTGGAACTAAGAACAAATTGTCCACGGCTATCAGAAATCGGCCGGATATCTTGATTTTACAAGAAACATGGGCAACCGAACCTATTACTGTTCAAAACTATTATGTTTACGAAAATCCAGCAATAAATACTCATCGAGGTCATGCTAGAGGCGGCCTAGCTATTCTATTAAGTGAAGAACATCTGTGGACCCAGGAACTATTAGATACCAACTTAGAAAACCTACAGTGCATCAAAATCTCCGCTAAAACCTGCAAGACAGCTCTCCCTAAAACAATTCTTCTTTTTAATGTATATGCTCCTCCAGGTAAAAAGCATGATACAATACTCTTAAATATCATGGAAAGGATTGAGATCATAACAGAAAACGATCCTCTCTCATCCTTTTTAATTGTCGGCGACTTCAATAGTAAAATTTCTAATTTTGAAATTAATAAATGGGCACAACAACACTCAGAAGAAGGTCTGGACATCATAGCTCCACAATTCCCGGAGGGCATACTGACTGATAAAAGAGGGAAACTGTTATTATCAGCATTAACAAACATAAATGGAGTAATATTGAATGGTAGCATGGAAGGGGACATCCCTGCAAATTATACCAGACAGGGAAATGGGACATCATCTATAATTGATTATATAATCACAAGTAATGATTTGTTAGAAACAGTCTCATATCTGCTCAATCAGTTCTGCCAAGAAAGCGATCATACCATGATGCACCTGACAACAGAATGGTTACCCAAATCTTCTGCAGCCTGTCACATAATATATCAAAAAAGCAAGGTAGTGGTGAACAATGAAAAGAGACGCATATTCTGGAACTCTCATACAATCGACAAAATTACGTCTCTGATTGACCATTCACAACTTCTGACGAGAATATACTCAGAAAATCTCATTGAAAATTTTGAATCCATTATAAAAGAGTTTAGATCTCTCATCCTTAATATGACAGCAATGGATTCAGCAGGCAGCGGTAAGAATAAAGATAAAAATCAGCGCACCTTTAGGAACTCTGAATTAAAGAAAAAACTAAACAAATACATACGCGCCCAATATATGAATCCCACTCTTGAAATAAAAAAGGTCATAAATCAGATCAAAAATCAATTAAGACGCGAAAATCTGAGAAATAAAAAAATCTTACAAGATCGTAATTGGGTAGATATACAGACTGCGGCAAAAAAGAATGACCAGCGCAAATATTGGTACCTAGTAGGAAAACTTGCTGGATCCAAAAAGAAATTACAACCAATACCGGTCCCTCCGGATGCCTGGGAAAATTTTTTGACAAACCTCTACAAACCAAACTCAATATCTCCATTGGAAAGTAGTGGGGTTTACAATAAAGAAAAAGATAAACTTTCATTAAGTAAAATTACCGCAACATCTGTCGAACTAAACATACGTAAAGCAAGATCAACAGGAGCGTCTGGTCCGGATCAGATTCCGATCAAAGCACTAAAAATCGCCCCGAAGGAATGGAGTCAGTTGCTGTATCCCCTTTTTAATTATATCTTAGATACTGGCCAAATTCCAAAATCATGGCAGGGAAGTATAATCATTCCGATTCATAAAAAGGGAAGTAAAACCCAGGCAAGCAATTTCCGTCAAATAGCACTTATGGACTCCGTGGGCAAGGTATTTGCAGCAGAAATCTTACACCGCCTAAAAGAATGGGCCTTCACGACTGGTCAGATACCGATGTTTCAAGCAGGTTTTAGACCTAAACATTCGGTAACTGACAACATCGCAGTTATCCAAACCATCTTTGACAAATATATAACACAAAAAAATCAGGTTGTATACGCTGCTTTTATAGATTATTCAACGGCGTTTGACCGGGTAGACCGACCAACATTGTGGGAAAAATTGAGGAAACTTGGCATAAATGAGCAACTACTACAGTCTATAATTAGCTTGCACACCAATACTTGGTGCCAAGTTCAAATGGGGGGAGAAAGAGGTTACACTGAAAAAATCAAAACTGAAAACGGACTAAAGCAAGGGTGCCTCCTAGCCCCAATATTATTCTCCCTCTACCTAAGCGACTTGTGCCATTACCTGCAATTAGGCTCCAATCTACCTCCAAAAATTGCTGATAAAAAAATAATTGCTTTACTGTATGCCGACGACATAGTGTTGTTGGATCTTACCCCCTTCGGACTACAAGCGTCACTTGACATTCTGCACAAATACTCCAAAGAAAACTATCTAGTCCCAAATATTCAAAAAACAAAGGTGCTGGCTTTCTCGGGAAGGAAACAAAGCGCAAGATATTCCTGGAGATTAGGAGGGGAAAAGATAGAAGAAGTTAAGGACTATCCTTACCTTGGCAGGATCCTTTAAAAAAACTTATCTAACACCGCGCAATTGAATAATTTGTCAAGGAAAACAGATATACATGTCGCGGCCCTTCTGAGACTCTATAGCGCAACAGGGAATAGACATTTCTCCTCTCTGATAAATCTATATAAAGTAAAAATATCTCCTGTACTTTCTTACGCGATGGAGTACATCCCCATAAAACAATGGGCTTTCATGGACCGAAAAGAGGGGAAGATCTTAAGAAAAATTGTGAAACTGTCAGATGCAGTCCCTATCCAAGCACTGAGATTAGAACTATCAGTGACAAGTTCCTATGCAGTAGCAATTGCAAATGTAATAAGGTGGGCCTACAACTTATTGCACGCAAAAGAGAACACATTAAGAGCACTGTTGAAAAAAGAAACCTTTGAGTATGATGCTAAAAAGCAAGTCTTCAGAGAGAATATGGTTGAAGCATTTCGAGTAGCAAATATTACCGTTGAAATGCTGTTAAATTGGTCACCAGCATAACTAAAACTATTTTTAAAATGCTTCACCCCAAAACTCAGCTACGAAGCGGACTCTCGACACTGCACCAAATTATCTACCTATAAACCATTTATTGATTCCTTAGAATTTAAACGGAGTCGGCCTTATATTGGGCTAACCTTAACACATGGTGCAAGGAGAACAATTGTTATGCTTCCATTGGGCATCCTCCCCTTACTTTCATTTACCTCAAGATGGGTCCCGGGGGAATCGGCTTTATGTACATTGTGCGCTGGGGGGGATCAGACTCTGGAACATGTTCTATCTGTATGCCCGAATCAGATCGTAGTTTCTGCTCGCACTAGATTTTTGGCACCAATATATCGCTCTTGTAGAGTCACGACAGTGAGAGAACTTATCGCTCTTTGCAAGCAACCTCCGAACGAATTTGTTTGTTTTAATTTGTATAAATTTCTAAAAACGTTTTTATCTTTGTATTAACGAAATTGAATCTCTTTTTATATGTAACTTGTATAATATATTTTGTGGTCCTCTGTTGAGTACCAGAACAAATAAAACTTTTTGACTCCTGATGGATACCTGCTCTACAAAGGAGAGCCACCCCAGCCGTTTTCGTGGGCGCGGATGCCCAGCATTGCAGGGGGTATTTGGGGTGAGCCATATAAAGTGTATCTGTCTATAGGAGATGCGTCTCCTGCAAGAAGATAATGTCTGGCTTCTGCAGCAGCAAATAGCGCCAAATCTGAGTCCCTTCACATTAAGGGAAAGGACCTTCAAGCAGGGAACAGTGGTCATAGGAAGCATTTTAATGTTTTGGTCCACCCTAACAAAATGGTGAAACAGAGAAAGTAAACCCCAAGCCCTGCTTTCATCCCCCTGTAACCACCCCCAAAGAGGACAATGCAGATGTAGGCCCCAGCAGTAGACATGGTCTGCGATAAAGCCACGTAACCCAACAGCAAAAAGCCGGGAATAAGCACAAGCGTATCCTTGTAATCCTCCCACCCACCTGAGAGACATAAAGGAAGAAATAAGAAGGAAAAAAGAAGAAAAGGCAAAGAGCAAACCTTCAAGGGTCAATAAAGGACAACAAGGCCAACAGTTTCAGGAATGGGCATAGCACTACAGGATAGGCCATTCCAGACATGTCACTCTCCTAGGAATAGGATGTGGGGGGTGAGTCTCGGGAAGCAAAACAGAATCACAGAGTGGGGAACCCAGGTCTCGCTGCCAGGCATTAGTCAGGGCTTGGGGACAGCTTGTAGCAGCCTAAGAGGTCCCATCTTAGCACCAGAGGGGAGTGCCGAAGAAGTATAGAAGTCGGATCTTCCAGCATATCAATTTAATCAGTCTTATGTTGCTTGTGAACGAGAGGGTGATTTCTTACTATTAATGGAGCGAAGGTGTTGGATAATATCCTGCTTGGCCTTGAATGATGACTGTACCCCAGATCTGAACAGCCGGTGCTGTCGGAGCACTTTAGCCCATTGTGGCCATGCTGGTTCCCTGTCCGGTGGCGACAGGCATGTGGGGCTGGCTGAGGTAGGGGAGTTCGAGAGTTGGAGCAGCCACCTGGCCTCCTGTAGAGAGCACAGCACCTGGTGTTTGGTCTCCCAGATGAAAATTAGGGCAAAGGGATGGCCCTACTGGTATTGAATGCCCATCTCGCAAAGTTTATTGGTGACAGGTTTCAAATCCCTGCAGCGCCAAAGCGTGGTGGGCACAAGATCCTGGAAGAGCTGGATATTGAAACCCTTCTAGGACCTTTCAGACTTGCTCTGCGCTGCTTTAAGAATGGCCTCTTTTGTCTGTGAAAAAGTGTACCCTAGTCAATATGTTGGGGACAAGCTCCGAGCATCCAGAGGGAACGGCCACTCGATGTGCTCGATCAAGTGCCGGGGGGAGGCATCTTCGTCTCCTCCAATCTCATGGAGAAGCTCTGCAACAAAGGTCATAATGCCAGTGCCCTCCCTCCCCCCGTGGCACACCATGAAGGCAGAGATTTTTTTGTCTACTCCTGTTCTTCAAATCTTCCTGCTTTAATTGCAGATCGATTTATTGCTCTTCTAGATGGGATAGATGCTGCCAGTGGTGTTCCTGGTATTCAGTATGGGCGTCTACCATTTTCCATGCTCATCTACCCTCTCCCCAATTTCTGTTATGTCCTTTCTAATATCTTTGTAGCAGGTTTGGACTTCAGACTTAGATCCAATTTCTGCTTTAATCTCTTGCAAAAATTGTGTCATAAAAGAATGGGTGAGGGTATCCTCAGGACCTTCTGATGAAGACACCATAGATACAGAGTTTGAGGAACCAGTTTTACTCCACAATGATGTGACCGGGTTATCTTTCAAGGTTGATGCCGCCACTTTACCTGCCTTGTTGCGTGGCATAACCCT
The DNA here is from genome assembly GCF_964261635.1 of Lissotriton helveticus. Taxonomy (NCBI): domain Eukaryota; kingdom Metazoa; phylum Chordata; class Amphibia; order Caudata; family Salamandridae; genus Lissotriton; species Lissotriton helveticus. Next base: position 775,216,636 of record NC_136063.1, on the reverse strand, counting down.
TTAGGCAGCAGCGTTCCCTGAAAAGTGTTACGGCAGGAGGATCTAATAGAGACCCAATATGCCCCTTATTACAAAGGTGTGTCACTCACAATGGAGTCAAGCAGCACCACCAGGATAAGCAGAGTATGCCTCTAAATAAGAGATTTAGCTGAGTATGGGTGAGAAGCAGGGCCACTATGCTGCTATGCTCAGTTTGCAAAACATGCAGTAAAAATACGGGCTAAAAAAGTCAAAGGGCCCACCTCTTCTCAGAGCCATAGTAACCTTTGTCGTGCCCCAGATCTTCACTGACCTTAATCCATGACATCAGGGAGCGGGAGTACCATATGAAGCAGATGCTCTCTCAAGGGCCACACCTGCGTTGCATCAACAGTCTATGCCATGAACTCTGGTCCATTGAGAAGGATGAGAAGGAGGGTCGGGGTGAGTCCAGCCCACCAGCAAACCCCCAAATAAAGTTTGCACCAGAGTCCTATGCCACAGGTTTACTCAAGTGCGGCAAGGCAACTCCTCAGTCCCAGCAGAGGCCCAAGGCAGCAAACCTCAACTGCAGTTGCCAGGCACCCAAGCCAATCACAGTCTTGGCATCTCAGAGGCACCTGTATCACAAGCAGGGATCTGAGTTGCAGAGCATCACCAGCGGCACCGGGCCGCCCTCAGACAACTGCAGCGCTGTTTGTGCAAGCCCTTCAGTGCCTCAGCAAAATTTAGGGACGTCAGTGGAGGTCCACTGCAGGGAAATTTCTCGGCCTCATAGGCCTCAAGATGGCGGCTTTGGTCTTCTTCCAGACTGGCCCTGTAATCAAGCACCTCCAGGTAGCGGTTGCGGGCCACTACTCCCTTTCCATAGGAGCACTCCGCCACAAGCAGTGTAGCATGGCTCCAATTATTATTGCTGGCAATAAAGGGGAGATGTGTGCCTGCTCACCATCCATAGCTGGCACGGCAAGATGGCGACTGTGAGAAAGGCCTCATGGCACCACCACCGTAGCAACAGTCCCAAGTCCCAGTGGCACCCAAGAACTCCATCGGGAGGTTCCCAAGCCCCTACGATGGGTGTCACCTCGTTTTGGGAGACCTAAATGGGCCTGGGTGCTGTGTCTTTGGCTGAGTAAAACAGCAGCGGGCCGGAGCTTCTCCCGCGCACATCTCACTCCTTCCGCAGTGAGACCACGCCTCCCAATTTATGATTTCAACTTGCTTTATTAGTTTGAACCCAAGTCTAATTTGCTCTTTCCAATGCAGGTAACACCCAGTTGCTTGATTCAAATTCCCCTCACTCTCTTCTCACGCTCAAGCAGTGGGTGAGCAGCAACTTTCTGAAAATGAATGGCAGTAGGTTGATCTACTGCTAGTGGAGAGAAAATGAAGCTCAAAAGCCACATTCCGTCTAGCTTCCCTTTTTGGGTCCCTTCTGGAAAGTGCTTTATCTATACTACAACAAATTCAACACCCTGCTGTCACAAAGGCTTTTGGTCAGAAATAAGTGCCTGTTTCTTTGCCAGCCATAGTTTCCACCAGCTTCCTATGAAACCATGTGTGATATCTCAAGCCAACTTTTAAATGCACATATTCTTCTATGTCTTGGACAAGTCCAACTTTCAAAGATAGATTGAAGAAGATCTAGTGTGACAGTTACTTGAATTCTGACTCAGGACCATGTCTCTTGAGTAAAATTGATCCAGACTGGGAGAAGCGGTATGAAGGGCCACAAAATGTGGAATGATTCACCCATTCAACTACAGTCAATTAAAAAACACTATAGGCCCAATTCACAAAGGTACTTACGTGTATTAACCCCTTCCGGGCTGATGACGAGCTGGGCTCGTCATGGCGCACACCGGTCGTGCGCGGATGACAAGGCCAGCTCGTCATGAGCCCCACCCTCGGGGGAAGCGCTGGCGCTCCCCCTGAGGGTCTCTGATCGCGCTCGGTTTGCTGGGGGCGGCAGCGGAAGAGTTTCCGCTGCCGCCCCCGCCCCTCCCCATGGGAATCCCTGATGACGTCAGCGCGCACAGCGCACGCTGACATCATCAGGGATTCCCAGCGCTCGGGAAGCCATTTGCTTCCTGAGCGCCAGGGAAGAAGGTAGGTTTTGGGACTCCGACGGGGGTTTGGGGCGGGCAAAGAGGCATCAGGGGAGAGGAAAGCGATTTTCCGTTTTGCCACCAGGGGGGTTTAGAAATTCACCACTAGCACCAGGGTTGTTTTTTGGTCGCAATATGGCGGCCATGTTCAATGTTTACGTTTTTCTGTCCCCCCTGGGGGCAATTCGGTCTGTTTTTTTGGCGTTTTGCCCCGGGGGGGGGGGCAGAAAATGCCCACTAGCACCAGGGATTTAGCTTTTAGCTTTTATGAAGCGACCCCTTGGGCAAGGGTCGCTTCCACGTGGCCTTACATGAATTTTTTGTTTTTCTGCCCCCCCTGGGGGCAAATCGGCCCATTTTTCGGCCGTTTTGCCCCCAGGGGGGGCAGAAATTTCCCACTAGCACCAGGGATTTTTTTGGGGCAATGTGTTTGTTTTGGGAAGTGACCCCTTGGGCAAGGGTCGCTTCCTGGTGGCAAGTAATTATGTTTTTGAATTTCTGCCCACCCTTGGGGCAAATCTGCCCTTTTTTTGACGTTTTGCCTCCTGTTTTTTGGCCCACTAGGCCCTAAGATTTGAGTTTTGTTCCAATGGTGGTTAAAATTTTGGTTGTTTTTTACTGTCCGCCTCCCTTGGTGCCAGTTGGTCTTTTTTTGTCCTTACTGCCTTGGCTGGCGGTGTGTGTAGAGTGGTGCTTGGCTGGCGGTGTGCGAGTGGAGTGGCGCTTGGCTGGTGGTTGGGCTGCGTGGAGTGGTACTTGGCTGTCTGTGCACGGAGTGGTGCTTGGCTGGCGGTGTATGTGGAGTGGCGCTTGGCTTGCGGTGTGCGTGGAGTGGTGCTTGGCTGGCGGTGTGTGTGGAGTTGCGCTTGGCTGGATGGTGTGTGTGCAGTGGTACTTGACTGTCTGTCCACGGCGTGCTGCTTGGCTGGCGGTGTGTGTGGAGTGGCGCTTGGCTGGATGGTGTGCGTGGAGTGGTACTTGGTTGTCTGTGCACGGAGTGGTGTTTGGCTGGTGGTGTGTGTGGAGTGGTGTTTGGCTGGCGGTGTGTGTGGAGTGGTAATTGGCTGGATGGTGTGCGTGGAGCGGTGCTTGGCTGGCCGTGAGTGGCGCTTGGCTTGCGGTGTGCGTGGAGTGGTGCTTGGCTGGCGGTGTGTGTGGAGTGGTACTTGGCTGTTGGTGTGCGCTGAGTGGTGTTTGGCTGGCGGTGTGCATGGTCTGGTGCTTGGATGGTGGTGTGGGTGGACTGGCGCTCGGCTGGCGGTGTGTGAGTAGTTACTTTCTGTTGGTCACTACACACACTGCTAGTTGAGTGACACTCTACGCAGTCCATCATTTTCTGTAGTTGCTGTGTCAGATATGTGGGCGTGTGAAAGTGATGGGCCCTTGAATGGCGCTGGCGGCTGGCGGTGTGAATGTTTTGTATGTGTCACACGTACGAAAGGTGTATGAATGTCCTTACTGCCCCTGTGTGATGGGGGTACTGGTAGGAGCAAAAGACCGACTGGCCCCAAAGGGGTCAGGCAGTAAAAAAAAATTAAAAAATTAACCAGTGTCTTGATGTTAAACCTTATCTAATCCCAATTGGTCCAAGCCCTATTTGATGGCCCATCTGGGCAAATGTAAATTTGGGGGGCAAATGTGTGTGTTGTTTTTCTAATTGTTATATTGTTTGTGAAATGTGGTAGTAATTTTTTTTTCTTCTCTATTTTTGTCTCGTTCCAGGCTTATGCTGTTTGGATTGTTGTAGGTTGCGGGTCTGTTTGCAGCTTGTGTAGTTGCTTGTGCTTGGTAAGTGAATGTATTTTGTACTACTTTCCCTTGGTGTTTGTCTTTTTGAAAAAGGTTGTATTTATAGCAGTTTGTGTGGCTCAGTTTTTTTTTTTTCAGCATTAGTATTGATTTGCACTTTGTTTTCTAATCTGTCATTTCTTTTTTTCTTTCTAGTGGGATATCATTTCTTTTTGCTGTGTCTCAGCAGAGTAGGTGCTGGTGAGTGTAGCTATATTTGTTAAGAGTGAAATTGTTTTGGATTGTATTGTTTTTTTTGTGAAAGCCTTACCTTGTTTACTTCTTACTTTGCACAGTGTAGGTTGTTGTTCACTTGTGTGTGCAGTCTTCTTGCTTTGTATGGATAATGGCTAGTCGCAGGATTACTGCTCAGCAGGTTCTTGGTTTGCTTTTTGAGTCTTCCTCTGACCATGGTTCAGAGACTGAGTCCGATTCGGACCCAGAGGTAGGGGCAGCAGATTCAGGCAGTGAGTTTTCTCTTCGCATGGAATCATAATCATCGGATGATTAATCTTCTTCTAGTGCTGATGAAGGGCCTATGGTAGAGGAGGACATTGATGTGCCGGTAGTGGGCCAAGAGGCATATGTGCTGTTGCCTAGGGCCGCAAGGTTTCCTTTCTTTTTACGTCGGCAAGAGGCATGTGGGCTGCAGCCTGCGCCCCAAAAGGCTTCACATTGCTGTGGTGCGCCAAGAGGCATCTGGTGCTTTTCGTCTTCCTGCTGGTGTAGTGCAGCAAGAGGCATCTGGGGCTGTTAGGCTTCCCATTGGTGTACAGCGGCAAGAGGCATCTGGGACTGCTTGGTTTCCCGGTGGTGTAGTGCAGCAAGAAGCATCTCAGGCTGCTAGGCTTCCCGTTGGTGTAGTGCAGGAAGAGCCCTCTGGGGATGCTATGTCTTCTATTGGTGTTGTGCAGCCAGAAGTATCTGTGGCTGTTAGGCTTCCCGTTGGTGAACAGCAGCAAGAGGCTCTCGGGCTGCAGGCTGGGGTGGCTGCTCCCCCCGTTGATAGGGATGTCCTCTGGGTTCCCCCTGGCATGGTGCAGCCGGCATTGCCAGAGTTCACTGGTGTTCCTGGTGAGTGAATACTGAGAATTTTCAGCCAATACATTTTTTTCAGTTGTTTTTTGACGATGTGTTTTTGCAAGAGATTGTTGATCAAACTAATTTGTATGCAGAACAGTTTTTGAGGGACAACAGTGCCAGCCTTAAGCCCCATTCTAGAGCAACCCGGTGGACTCCCACAAATGTTGAAGAGATGAAGAAGTTTTTGGGATTAACTTTTTTGATGGGCTTGCTAAGGAAGCCATCAATGACTTCATATTGGTCCACTAGTCCCTTGATGGCAACAGCTATATTTCCAGCAGTCATAAGTCGTGATCGGTATATGCTTCTTATTCGGATGATGCATTTTGTTGATAATGGTTTAGCGTTGCCACGCGATCACCCTGATTGTGACCGTTTGTTTAAAATTCGGCCTGTCCTTTATCACTTTGTTGATCGTTTTTCTGAGATCTTTGTCCCTGGTAAAGAAATTGCAGTGGATGAGTCTTTGCTATTGTTCAAGGGCCGCTTGGTTTTTAGGCAATACATTCCTAGTAAGAGGGCACGCTATGGAATCAAACTGTATATGCTGTGCGACAGTGAGACTGGATATGTCTACAATTTCAGGGTGTACACTGGTAAGGAGTCCAGCATTAACCCTCCTGGTTGTCCTTCTACTTTTGGAGTGACTGAGAAAATTGTGTGGGAACTAGGTAGAGGAATATTTAACAAAGGCCATCATTTATATGTAGATAACTTCTACACTGGTGTGCGGTTGTTCCAGGAGTTGGCCAAAGTGGGCACTGTTGCTTGTGGCACAATGCGCAGTAGCCGTAAAGGTTTCCCAAAGGAACTTGTTTGCAGAAGGCTTGTGCGGGGACAGTCTACTGCATTGCGATGCGGGGAGCTTCTAGCTGTGAAGTTGGATCTCCGTGCCGGCAAAAATGTCCTACCACCCAGCGTTCCCCTTGTCCTCCAGAGTAAAATGATACCTCACTTGTGTGGGTGCCCCAAAGCAGAACAGGCTAAAAATTAATTTAAAAAAAATCTAGTATATAGGTTTGACAAATTAAGCACCCCAACCTTAGTCACAGGGCTTTGGCCCACCCACACGAGTGAGGTATCATTTTACTCAGAAGATCAAGGGGAACGCTGGGTGGTAGGACATTTGTGCCGGCAGGGAGATCCCACCCAAAAATGTATGGAAAAGTGTTTTTTTTAACCTAAATTTAAGGTTTGCAGGGATTTCTGGGTAGGAAAACATTGGGGTCCCACGCATGCCATACCTCCCTGGACTCCCCCGGGTGTCTAGTTTTCAGAACTGTTTCGGTTTGGTAGTTTCCGAAGATGGCCACTGAGCCCCGGGCCACAAACTCAGGTGCCCCCCAAAAAATCAAGGTAGTTTTGCTATAGGGTATTGTAAATTCACCACCATACGATTTGAACCTTTTCCTGTTGCAGCCACTATGCCTACCCACGCAAGTGAGGTACCTTTTTTTTGGGAGACCTGGGGGATCGCTGGGTGGGTGGAAATCTGGTGATCCACGCAGATTCCAGAACTTTCCACCACAGAAATGTGAGGAAAATGTGTTTTTATTGTCAAATTCTTAGATTTGCAAGGGATTCTGGGTAACAAAACCTGGTGGTAGGCAGTCGAGTCACCCCATCCTGAATTTCCCTGGGTGTCTAGTTTTCAAAAATGTATAGGTTTGCTAGGTTTCCCTAGGTGCTGGCAGAGCTAGGGCTCAAAAACAAAAGGTAGTCTCTTTGTCCAAAAATGGCGAGATTTCACTGGGAAATTGAGGTGCGACCACGTTGCGTTTTGCGCTGTTTCATGTCACAGCCACTATGCCTACCCACGCAAGTGAGGTACCATTTTTTTCAGGAGACCTTGGGGAACGCTGGGTGGGTTGAAATTTGTTGATCCACGCAGATTACAAAACTTTCCACCACAGAAATGTGAGGAAAATGTGTTTTGTTTGTCAAATTCTTAGTTTTGCAAGGGATTCTGGGTAACAAAACCTGGTGGTAGGCAGTCGAGTCACCCCATCCTGAATTTCCCTGGCAGTCTAGTTTTCAAAAATGTATAGGTTTGCAAGGTTTCCCTAGGTGCTGGCAGAGCTAGGGCTCAAAAACAAAAGGTAGTCTCTTTGTCCAAAAGTGGCAAGATTTCACTGGGAAATTGAGGTGCGACCACGTTGCGTTTTGCGCTGTTTCATGTCACAGCCACTATGCCTACCCATGCAAGTGAGGTACCATTTTTTTTGGGAGACCTGGGGGAACGCTGGGTGGGTAGAAATTTGTTGATCCACGCAGATTCCAGAACTTTCCACCACAGAAATGTGAGGAAAATGTGTTTTTTTTGTCAAATTCTTAGCTTTGCAAGGGATTCTGGGTAACAAAACCTGGTGGTAGACAGTCGAGTCACCCCATCATAAATTTCCCTGGGTGTCTAGTTTTTAAAAATGTATAGGTTTGCTAGGTTTCCCTAGGTGCTGGCAGAGCTAGGGCTCAAAAACAAAAGGTAGTCTCTTTGTCCAAAAATGGCAAGACTTCACTGGGAAATTGAGGTGCGACCACGTTGCGTTTTGCGCTGTTTCATGTCGCAGCCACTATGCCTACCCACGCAAGTGAGGTACCATTTTTTTCAAGAGACCTTGGGGAATGCTGGGTGGGTGGAAATTTGTTGATCCATGCAGATTCCAGAACTTTCCACCACAGAAATGTGAGGAAAATGTGTTTTTTTGGTCAAATTCTTAGCTTTGCAAGGGATTCTGGGTAACAAAACCTGGTGGTAGGCAGTCGAATCACCCCAGCCCGAATTCCCCTGGGTGTTTAGTTTTCAAAAATGTATAGGTTTGCAAGGTTTCCCTAGGTGCTGGCAGAAGTAGGGCTCAAAAACAAAAGGTAGTCTCTTTGTCCAAAAATGGCAAGATTTCACTGGGAAATTGAGGTGCGACCAAGTTGCGTTTTGCGCTGTTTCATGTCGCAGCCACTATGCCTACCCACGCAAGTGAGGTACCATTTTTTTTGGGAGACCTGAGGAAACGCTGGGTGGTTGGAAATTTGTTGATCCACGCAGATTCCAGAACTTTCCACCACAGAAATGTGAGGAAAATGTGTTTTTTTGTCAAATTCTTAGCTTTGCAAGGGATTCTGGGTAACAAAACCTAGTGGTAGGCAGTCGAGTCACCCCATCCTGAATTTCCCTGGGTGTCTGGTTTTCAAAAATGTATAGGTTTGCTAGGTTTCCCTAGGTGCTGGCAGAGCTAGGGCTCAAAAACAAAAGGTAGTCTCTTTGTCCAAAAATGGCAAGATTTCACTGGGAAATTGAGGTGCGACCACGTTGCGTTTTGCGCTGTTTCATGTCGCAGCCACCATGCCTACCCACGCAAGTGAGGTACCATTTTTTTTGGGAGACCTGGGGGAATGCTGGGTGGGTGGAAATTTGTTGATCCACGCAGATTCCAGAACTTTCCACCACAGAAATGTGAGGAAAATGTGTTTTTTTTGTCAAATTCTTAGCTTTGCAAGGGATTCTGGGTAACAAAACCTGGTGGTAGGCAGTCGAGTCACCCCATCCTGAATTTCCCTGGGTGTCTGGTTTTCAAAAATGTATATGTTTGCTAGGTTTCCCTAGGTGCTGGCAGAGCTAGGGCTAAAAAACAAAAGGTGGTCTCTTTGTCCAAAAATGGCAAGATTTCACTGGGAAATTGAGGTGCGACCACGTTGCATTTTGTGCTGTTTCATGTCCCAGCCACTATGCCAACCCACGCAAGTGAGGTACCATTTTTTTCAGGAGACCTTGGGGTACGCTGGGTGGGATGAAATTTGTTGATCCACGCAGATTACAAAACTTTCCACCACAGAAATGTGAGGAAAATGTGTTTTGTTTGTCAAATTCTTAGTTTTGCAAGGGATTCTGGGTAACAAAACCTGGTGGTAGGCAGTCGAGTCACCCCATCCTGAATTTCCCTGGCAATCTAGTTTTCAAAAATGTATAGGTTTGCAAGGTTTCCCTAGGTGCTGGCAGAGCTAGGGCTCAAAAACAAAAGGTAGTCTCTTTGTCCAAAAATGGCAAGATTTCACTGGGAAATTGAGGTGCGACCACGTTGCGTTTTGCGCTATTTCATGTCACAGCCACTATGCCTACCCATACAAGTGAGGTACCATTTTTTTCGGGAGACCTGGGGGAACGCTGGGTGGGTAGAAATTTGTTGATCCACGCAGATTCCAGAACTTTCCACCACAGAAATGTGAGGAAAATTTGTTTTTTTTGTCAAATGCTTAGCTTTGCAAGGGATTCTGGGTAACAAAACCTGGTGGTAGACAGTCGAGTCACCCCATCCTGAATTCCCCTGGGTGTCTAGTTTTTAAAAATGTATAGGTTTGCTAGGTTTCCCTAGGTGCTGGCAGAGCTAGGGCTCAAAAACAAAAGGTAGTCTCTTTGTCCAAAAATGGCAAGACTTCACTGGGAAATTGAGGTGCGACCACGTTGCGTTTTGCGCTGTTTCATGTCGCAGCCACTATGCCTACCCACGCAAGTGAGGTACCATTTTTTTCAAGAGACCATGGGGAATGCTGGGTGGGTGGAAATTTGTTGATCCACGCAGATTCCAGAACTTTCCACCACAGAAATGTGAGGAAAATGTGTTTTTTGGTCAAATTCTTAGCTTTGCAAGGGATTCTGGGTAACAAAACCTGGTGGTAGGCAGTCGAATCACCCCATCCTGAATTCCCCTGGGTGTTTAGTTTTCAAAAATGTATAGGTTTGCAAGGTTTCCCTAGGTGCTGGCAGAAGTAGGGCTCAAAAACAAAAGGTAGTCTCTTTGTCCAAAAATGGCAAGATTTCACTGGGAAATTGAGGTGCGACCAAGTTGCGTTTTGCGCTGTTTCATGTCGCAGCCACTATGCCTACCCACGCAAGTGAGGTACAATTTTTTTCGGGAGACCTGAGGAAACGCTGGGTGGTTGGAAATTTGTTGATCCATGCAGATTCCAGAACTTTCCACCACAGAAATGTGAGGAAAATGTGTTTTTTTGTCAAATTCTTAGCTTTGCAAGGGATTCTGGGTAACAAAACCTAGTGGTAGGCAGTCGAGTCACCCCATCCTGAATTCCCCTGGGTGTCTGGTTTTCAAAAATGTATAGGTTTGCTAGGTTTCCCTAGGTGCTGGCAGAGCTAGGGCTCAAAAACAAAAGGTAGTCTCTTTGTCCAAAAATGGCAAGATTTCACTGGGAAATTGAGGTGCGACCACGTTGCGTTTTGCGCTGTTTCATGTCGCAGCCACCATGCCTACCCACGCAAGTGAGGTACCATTTTTTTTGGGAGACCTGGGGGAACGCTGGGTGGGTGGAAATTTGTTGATCCACGCAGATTCCAGAACTTTCCACCACAGAAATGTGAGGAAAATGTGTATTTTTTGTCAAATTCTTAGCTTTGCAAGGGATTCTGGGTAACAAAACCTGGTGGTAGGCAGTCGAGTCACCCCATCCTGAATTCCCCTGGGTGTCTGGTTTTCAAAAATGTATATGTTTCTAGGTTTCCCTAGGTGCTGGCAGAGCTAGGGCTCAAAAACAAAAGGTAGTCTCTTTGTCCAAAAATGGCAAGATTTCACTGGGAAATTGAGGTGCGACCAAGTTGCGTTTTGCGCTGTTTCATGTCGCAGCCACTATGCCTACCCACGCAAGTGAGGTACCATTTTTTTCGGGAGACCTGAGGAAACGCTGGGTGGTTGGAAATTTGTTGATCCATGCAGATTCCAGAACTTTCCACCACAGAAATGTGAGGAAATTGTGTTTTTTTGTCAAATTCTTAGCTTTGCAAGGGATTCTGGGTAACAAAACCTAGTGGTAGGCAGTCGAGTCACCCCATCCTGAATTCCCCTGGGTGTCTGGTTTTCAGAAATTTATAGGTTTGCTAGGTTTCCCTAGGTGCTGGCAGAGCTAGGGCTCAAAAACAAAAGGTAGTCTCTTTGTCCAAAAATGGCAAGATTTCACTGGGAAATTGAGGTGCGACCACGTTGCGTTTTGCGCTGTTTCATGTCGCAGCCACCATGCCTACCCACGCAAGTGAGGTACCATTTTTTTGGGAGACCTGGGGGAACGCTGGGTGGGTGGAAATTTGTTGATCCACGCAGATTCCAGAACTTTCCACCACAGAAATGTGAGGAAAATGTGTTTTTTTTGTCAAATTCTTAGCTTTGCAAGGGATTCTGGGTAACAAAACCTGGTGGTAGGCAGTCGAGTCACCCCATCCTGAATTCCCCTGGGTGTCTGGTTTTCAAAAATGTATATGTTTGCTAGGTTTCCCTAGGTGCTGGCAGAGCTAGGGCTAAAAAACAAAAGGTAGTCTCTTTGTCCAAAAATGGCAAGATTTCACTGGGAAATTGAGGTGCGACCACGTTGCGTTTTGTGCTGTTTCATGTCGCAGCCACTATGCCTACCGACGCAAGTGAGGTACCATTTTTTTCTGGAGACCTTGGGGAACGCTGGGTGGGTGGAAATTTGTTGATCCACGCAGATTCCAGAACTTTCCACCACAGAAATGTGAGGAAAATGTGTTTTTTTGTCAAATTCTTAGCTTTGCAAGGGATTCTGGGTAACAAAACCTGGTGGTAGGCAGTCGAGTCACCCCATCCTAAATTCCCCTGGGTGTCTAGTTTTCAAAAATGTATAGGTTTGCTAGGTTTCCTTAGGTGCTGGCAGAGGTAGGGCTCAAAAACAAAAGGTAGTCTCTTTGTCCAAAAATGGCAAGATTTCACTGGGAAATTGAGGTGCGACAACATTGTGTTTTGCGCGGTTTCATGTCGGAGCCACTATGCCTACCCATGCAAGTGAGGTACCATTTGTTTCGGGAGACCTGGGGAAACGCTGGGTGGGTGGAAATTTGTTGATCCACGCAGATTCCAGAACTTTCCACCACAGAAATGTGAGGAAAATGTGTTTTTTTGGCATATTCTTCGCTTTGCAAGGGATTCTGGGTAACAAAACCTGGTGGTAGGCAGTCGAGTCACCCCATCCTGAATTCCCCTGGGTGTCTAGTTTTTAAAAATGTATAGGTTTGCTAGGTTTCCCTAGGTTCTGGCAGAGCTAGGGCTCAAAAACAAAAGGTAGTCTCTTTGTCCAAAAATGGCAAGATTTCACTGGGAAATTGAGGTGCGACCACGTTGCGTTTTGCGCTCTTTCATGTCGCAGCCACTATGCCTACCCACGCAAGTGAGGTACCATTTTTTTCGGGAGACCTGGTGAAACGCTGGGTGGGTAGAAATTTGTTGATCCACGCAGATTCCAGAACTTTCCACCACAGAAATGTGAGGAAAAAGTGTTTTTTTTGGCATATTCTTAGCTTTGCAAGGGATTCTGGGTAACAAAACCTGGTGGTAGGCAGGCGAGTCACCCCATCCTAAATTCCCCTGGGTGTCTAGTTTATAAAAATGTATAGGTTTGCTAGGTTTCCCTAGGTGCCGGCAGAGCTAGGGTGCAAAAACTACAGGTAGGCACCTTGCCATAAAAGGGTCAATTTTTAACTGCAAAATTGAGGTGTGACCACGTTGCATTTTGCGCCGTTTCCTGTCGCAGGCACAAGGCCGACCCACACAAGTGAGGTACCGTTTTTATCGGGAGACTTAGGGTAATTCAGATTTGTAAATCAACTGTTATTACCAATTGATTTTTCATGCATTTCTCCCTTCCCAATGAAAGACATTGTGAAAAAAAAATCTTTTTCAAAAATGACCAATAATTCTCATGCTAGAATGAGTATTCCCAATTTTGAAAAAGTGCAATTATATACTGTTTCTAGACTCTATAATTTGTACCCAATTCAGAAATACATAGGTGTCTTTCATACCGATTTTTCCACATATACATTTTCCAAGATTAAGTGCTCTATACCCAATAAATAAAATAAAATCATTGCAAGTTGCTGCTCAGTTTTACGATCTGGGTTCGTCGGATTCTTGTAGAAACTACAAGTCCTATATATCCCCACAACCAGGAAGGTCTAACAAATGTAATGGTACATTGCTTTCCAAGAGCTGTCAAAATTACAAAAAGTTATAGGTGAAAAAAGTGAGACAAAAGGCTGTTTTTTTCAACATCTTTTCAATTATTCCAATATTTAACTGTTAGTTTATATAAAGAAACCTTCATGGATTTAGACAAATGACCCCTTTTTAAATTCAGAATTCTATTTACTTTTTGGAAATGTATAGCTTTCCAGGATCCCTTATTGCTTTCATACTCATTTCTACCATTAACTGGAAGTTGGTGAAAAGCTCTAAAAATAGTAAAAATAGGCTATGTCCCAGAAAAATGCCAAAACTGTGTGAAAAATGTTGGTTCTCTGACAAAAGACTGTCATTCTCTAAAATCTGAGAAAATGGAGATTTCAGCCCCACAAACCCTTTTTTGATACCATTTGCAGGGAAAACCCCAGAGGCTTTCATTTGCAGCCCATTTTTCCCCTTTTTGTGAAAAAACCAAAAATTTCACTATATTTTGGTTAATTTCTGGGACCCCTCGAAGGGAATCCACAAACCCTGTGTACCTTTAGAATCCACATGATGTTGGAAGAAAAGGACGCAAAATTGGCGTGGATACTTTATGTGGTCAAAAAGTTACAGGGGCCTAAGCGCGCACTACCCCAAATCGCCAAAAAAAGGCTTAGCACCGAAGGGGAAAAGGCCTAGCAGCGAAGGGGTTAAAGAAATTAGTACAGAGTTTCCGGTCTTGCAGTGCACCGTGCAGACTCGGAGTGAGGAGATTCCACCATGAGTGCAGAGACCTACACTTGTAACTTTACTATACTTAAGTCCCTTTGTAAATTGCATCCTATTATTTCAAGAAGGCCTTGAGGAACTTTTCTGTTTGTCAGTAGCTATTCTTTCTTTTAGTGCCAAGATGTCCAGTAAGAGAAAATTGAGCTTAGTAAATATTTTATTACATCAAATCAACCTGATCGATAACTCATGCACCATTAAATCTGTGTTGCCAAAGAGAAAGTTCTGCTCCTTAAAACAAAACAAAAGCTGATATGCTTAGTGTTACTTGATGGATAGTTTTGCTGTCTGAGGCCTCGAAGGACCACAGGAAGACCCCAATAGAAGCCTGCCCGACTTAACTGCTGTCTCTTCTGGACAGAGAGCAACAGTCAAAACACTAAAGTCGGACTATCCTTCTATCACACAGGTGGCGGAGCGGGATGACAACCAGACAGGGAGCCAATGAACGCAACGAGTCTGGAGCAGAAGACGCCAGGTGTGGTGAAGGTACCTGTCCTTATCCTTTGTGGGAAGGCATACATACTTATGGTCTCTTTCTTCTTCTTTCAAGCCTCCCAGGGTCCCCTCTGGACAAAGCAGAATATCTGGGAGAGATAAAGAAGAAGGAATACATTCTATAAAACCTTTTATTGTGAAAATAATCACCTTTACTTGACCTATGAATAAGCTCACGCCAATATTAAGAAACATATACAGCCTCTTTGCTTCTTTTTCGGTCTTTCCCTCGTAAAAGGACTCAGCCTACATGTACAGTTTCAGCTGAGAGGAAGAGTAGAGGGATGAAAAGTTAACGTGGTCGGATCTTTAAGTAATAAGATCTCCACCCATTACTGACATTTCATCTGATCCATATCAACTCGAACAGTAGTCTATGTTTTTCAATTAGTCTAGTAAGATGTGGTGTAGCCACAGACATAGCTCTGCTGCTGTAAGACCTCAGATTGTCCAAAGGACACAGGAGATTGTGCGACAGGTTGAGTTCTGTGTTCTGTGGAGACTGAGCAATAATGTCACTATTCGAAGCCTGAACATGCCAAGTTTGTTTATTCTATGTAACTCTTTGGTTGTCCAAATATTTCATATAGACATATTGTCTGACATAAAAATTGTCCTCTAAATATTGTTAACAAACGTATCATCCAATTGGGCATAGGTTTTCAATTAACTCCAATGAGATTACGTTTTTGTAAACAATATTGAGGACTCAATAATTATGTCAAATAATATTCTGACAATGATATTCTACGACCAGACCCTGTAATGTGATGGGTATCTTGGCTATCTGAGACTCCTGTTCTTTATCTCCTGAAGTATAAATCTGCTTCCTGCAACCACAATCTAATGATTTGTGTAATATCAGGTTAACTTTTTGTTCAGAAAACATCAGTCTGTCAAGGTTGTGTAACTTAAATGATAACATATTTGACTGAAGAGCTGGCATTGTGTTTAGACCAGCAGGCTGAGGCTGCACAGATTAGTATGGCTTTTTCTGCTATTATGACCAATATTAGGCAGGATTTGTGGTGTAATAGTCATCCGTCTAGTACCCAAATGAGAGGCTTGCTTGACTCTAACTGTACGAAAGCTCAGGCAGAGCTACATAAAGCCTGACACACCAAGCCTAGGGTGCCATTATTAATTAAGATTGCACAAACACATTATAAGACGACACCAGAAGCCAGCAAGAAACAGATCAAGGAGACAGAATGGGAAGCACTTTACAAGGTTAGCAGTCTAAAAGATAACATGTACTTTTGGAAGGTAATCAATGCACTCTATTTTATAGAATCCTCAGACCCCACCATGAAAGTTCAAATTCATTAATCAAAGTGGATTGAATACTTTTTTCGTACATATCCGTACCGGATTTTGTCTCAGCACTATAGTGATAGTGGACCGAGGGAGTCTGAGGGTCAGAGTAAACACTTGGTATTCCAATTAAGGAAGGTGCAAAGGGCCCTGAAGGAATGCAGGAAGGGAAAGGCACCGGGGCTGGATGGGGTCCCCTCTGATTAGTTTTGCGATTGTCAAAAGTTATGGGCCCCGCTGCTTACCAATGTTTTCACTGCTAGCTCTGTGATAATCCTGATATTAAAAAAAAGAGATAAATCTCTTAATAAAAACGACATGCCTTTATCTTGCCGAGACTCCACAGTGAATGTTATGGGGCACATTTTATTGCATAGCTTGGAGGATAGGGCCAATATGAACAACATCCTATCATATTTCCAATATGGTTTTAAAAACTGATATGGGCACAATTGACCAATGCCTGAATTTGAGCTTATTGATATGTAATACACTGTCATTAAATAGGGCTCAATTGTCCCCTCCTTTATGGACCTATCTGCAGCATTTGACTGCGTATCTCATTCAGAACATTGGTCAATTATGGAGGAGTTAGGAGTTGAAGAAGGCATTGTCAATTTTATTGGACAACTGGCATGCCTGTTTTTGATATGGCAGAAATGGTGAATGTACTGAATTTTTCAGAATCAGAAGGAGAGCCTGACAAGGGTGCGTATTATCCCCTATTCTATTTCCTTTGTATACAAACAGAGTGGAGACAGCTTTAAAGAATAGGGCAAGAGATACCGCATACATTGGATCGCACCCTTTCCCTATTCTATTATATGCAGATGACGTAGTGTTAATTGGTGGAACATGGAGAGTGCTGCAAAGGCTAATCGATGATTATGTAGCTTTTATGCTGGATTTTAACCTAAAAGTCAATGAGACCAAAACGTTTACCATGATTTCTGGGTCGAGCCTAAGGAAAAGATCTGCTCATTTTATGAACAGCATTAAATTAAGTGAGGCCATTTCATTTTCTTACCTGGGTGTCCTGCTCATTAGAAAAAATGCATGTGAATCCATGCTGTAAAACATAATTTTCATGTTTGAGAAGTCAATTAATTGTCTTAACTTCACAATAAACTGGGAACTAAACTGTCTAGGGAATGATTAATAATATACGCTAGTAAATGTGTGGCGACTGCAACTTGCGGAGCAGGTATTTGTGGCATGGTGAATGTGCAAGGAATCACATGGAAAATTATTTCATGAAAATATTTTTGACGTTTCCAGTAAGTCATTCTAACAGCATCTGCCACGATGAATTGGTTGCCCATATAATACGGTCAAAATTAAGTTGGCCCCCTCATACTCTGTCACTCCATTTGGACTGTCTACATGCTGCTTTATAGATTCCATGGTTAGCCTATGTAAAATCACATTGTAAGGAGATCAGGCTCTCAGATGTATTCAAGACACCAGAAACATGTCTGAATATTGATAAGTACTTATTAAAACAAATCTGCCTGAAAAGGCTAGGGCTAGAAGATGCAAGATGGACAGCCTTAAACCATCAGTGATTGCTTATAAATTGTTGCATTTCCAAGAGGGCCCTCAATATTATTTATCCCTGATTCAGAAAACTCAGCAGCATTCTGTTTTAACTATATTTTGTTTTAATCTTTTACCTTATTGGGTAGGCTATCCATATAAACATTATACACTCACAGGTTTAAGTGCTTGCCCTTACTATAGAGTTTCCTCCAATCTAATTTGCCATTGCGTTGTTTTGTACTTTCTATGACTGCCCAAGAAGAAGATTTGTGTTAACGCTTTTTAAAATGTTTAAATATAGATAGTGCAGACCTGCTTTGCTGTTTTTGCAACAATTTCATTGTCCCTAGATATGTTGTGCAATGGCCTCTTTTATTTGGCAGATCAAAAGATATATATGCTTTCAGAGAGATATTTTTTAAATAATGTATTATGGGTAATTGTTTCTTTAATGTTTATTTTTTTGAGTTTAGAAAGCTTTATTAAAATATAGAGAGAAAACATGGTACAGAAATATAATAAGGAACATGGAATACAAATCCAAAGGGTGATATGGGATAACAAGTAAAAATCAAGTGGTAAAAAATCTTATACATGATAAATTACACGAATGAAAACCAATATAAGAGGAAAATAAAATCATAGAGTACCATAATAAAATTAGAATTTTTTTGCTTTTTTAGTTTGAAGGACAGAAAAGGGAGGGAAGAGAAAAGGAGGAGGGAAGAGAAAGGGGGGAAAGGAAGAAAGAGAAGAGAAAAATTAAAAGGGAAAAAGAAAAGAAAGAAAGAAGAGAAACAATAAAAAGATGTCAGCAATCATATCCTATAAACTGGTAAAGCTTTCTAATGACTCATATAAAAAAAGTACAATTAGCAATAAACAATCATAGAATATGCATGTTATAAAGAGGAGTAAGCGCAGCATTCATGGCGAATGAAAAATTAAGTTACTGGCCTTGGCATGCAATGCAGAGGAAGAAATATAATTAGTGAGAGGAGACCAGAAGGACTCTTTACGAATAAGCTGCTGAGAGCTGGTTACAAAGGCTCTATCTAGCCTGTGATGAAGACCTAAAAGATTCCACCAGGTGGAGGAGACTTTGGAGGCATCTTTCCAATTCGAAGTTATAACCTGAAAGGCGATGGCAATGGATAAATCTATAAATGAGCCAAGTTTCCGAGCACCCAACCAGCATATGGAAGAACTACCCAAAAATATAGAATGGATATCAAAAGGGAGACTAGTTGAACAAATAGCAGCAAGAGACTTCCATACTTTTGTCCAAAAATGGAAATATTGGGACAGAGAAAAAAGGAATGAAGATATGTACCAGGAGTATTTTTACAAAACCAATATATAGGAGGTAGGGCAGGGCTGAATTTAGAAACAGCTAATGGAGTTAAAAACAGTCTCTGATAAAAATAATAAAGTGTTTGAGTAGTACTGGCATTACATGAAGTGTGGTGTATCCAAGCCCAAATGGAGTTTCAAATGTGTATAGAGAAAGTGTGTTGCAAAACCGTTTCCCATAAAAGTTCAATCTTGCTTTTGGGATGAGTAGGTAAAGAAATAAAGAGGTATCTGTAAATATGAGAGGCCCGGACAGAGGGGGAAGAAGGTAATGGTTGAATAAAAGAATCAGGTTGAGAAAAAGAAATATTGGAGAGAACAGGAAGCTGCTGAGTTACGATCAGTCTTAAAGAATCAAACTTAGAAAGACGTAATGGGTAAGTTATATTTAAATTGGATTTCCTGAAAAGAACAAAGCTGCTTATTATGCAATAAGTGTTTAACCTGTATAATACCTTTGATAATCCAGTCTTTCCAGAAAATAGTACGATTGGAGATTTTAAAGGATTTATTGTGCCAAATAGAGGAATCCAAAAATAACTGAAGTGGAGAACGCGATTTAGTAAGAATCGGAAAAAGAGTAGATATGATATATGGGATAGTAGGAGATTTAAAAGAGCGGGTAGGATGAACAAAGAAAGAGATGGGAAATGGATGAATAACTGATTCCTCTAATGTATGCCACACTGATAAGGAAGGTTTGTATGAAGAGGAAAAATAAGGCAAAACTTGTCCAATTAGGAATGAGGAATGATATTGGCGAAAGTTGGGAAAATTAAACCCACCCCTATCAATGGAGCAGAAAGAGAGATATGAGCTTTCTGATTATTTCAGAGAAATTTACTCAGTATACTATTAAGATTCTTAAAATGTTTCAAAGGAAGTCGTACCGGGAACATGGAAATGTAGAATTAGACTACTGGAAGCATCATCATCTTGGAGGTATCCAACCTACCCCACCAGTATAAAATTAAAGGGGACCATTTCTCTGCCATATCAGAGATTTTAGATAAAACCTCGTCCAAGTTCAATTAAACTGTCTTAGTAATTGAAGCAGAGTATTATATACCTAGACACGTAATGCAATTGGTATTCCATTTAAAGGCCATACCTTCAAACATACTTCGAAGGCAATGTTTATTTAGTGGAAGAATATCAAACTTAGAAAAATTTGAATTGTATCCAGAGGTGGCAG
Organism: Lissotriton helveticus; assembly: GCF_964261635.1. NCBI lineage: Eukaryota > Metazoa > Chordata > Amphibia > Caudata > Salamandridae > Lissotriton > Lissotriton helveticus. Next base: position 775,197,038 of record NC_136063.1, on the reverse strand, counting down.
CATATGAAAACAAAAGATCAACAAAAGCGGGTAAAGACGTAGAAGGAACATATATATATATATATATATATATATATATATATATATATATATATATATCACAAATCCTTCAAATTTCAATCGTTCGCTCTCAGGAAAGAAGTCCAGTGACACATATGCAGGAACACAGGTTTATTCCACACAACGCGTTTCGCCTTGCGGCTTGATCACGTGTAGAAAATGCAAAGACCAAACACAGTGATAAAGTAAACTGTGAACATCAAAGAGGGACAACACGCTGAAAGTCAGAGAATAAACGGTGGCCATCTTAGGCTAGTCAAGAGCTGAGAAATGCATAGTCCCAAACTGAAAAAATACCCTGGATATCGCAATAATGACAGTGTTCTGCATCACACAAAGGGGGGCATTTTCTGTGAGGGAAATAACTTCTATGTACAAGTATTGGCAAGTGCCATTACATCTCTCAATTTATAATGAGTAATATATTAGAACCAGATGACTTTCACCCAGGACAGGGTAGTATTGGCATGGTGCCTTATCTCTCAATCAATGTCCAAAAATTAATTATAGGTGGTCCCGACTGGAGTGTTCACAGGTAATAACAAAAGTGAATAACATACGTGGTCTCAAATAAGGAGTACAAAGGTTAGGTGCGCCCGTGAGGGTGACAGTTTATGAGAGGGCCCCTGCCTTTCCTCCTGTAGAGAAAAGAAGAAAAGATAAAGTGAGAAATAGATAAAATAAAAAATGACAAGAAAATTGCTCTGCTGTTCAGACATATAAACAAAATATTATATAATGTTGCATATCACACTATCTACATAAATACTTTAAGGAACCCCATATCTGATAACATCGATATCTGCATAACCACATGTGAGTATAGTCATTCCTTCAAATGAACTGCCAGTTCCTCATCCATGTTGAGGCCACCTGGGGTCTTACTCTGAAACTCAATTATATAACGTGATTCTTTCTTTCTCAGAGCCAAAATCCTATCACCCCCTCTCGGATGCATAGGAACATGTTCCAAAATTAAGTAGCTACACTCTGAGATGTTTGAAAAGTGTTGTTGTTCAAAGTGTCTAGCCACTGGGTATTTTGGATCACGATTAGTAATGGCTCGTAGATGTTCCAAGACACGTTTCTTAGCAGCACACGTAGTGCTGCCAATATACCACAGCCCACAAGTGCACATGATCACATAGATGACAAAAGTCATCCCACAGGTGAGGAATTGGGTAAATTTTTTGGTGATGCCATTGTAAGTTACAGTATTTTTGTAAGTACTGTTTTTACAGGCCTTACAATGGCCACATGGGTAAAAACCAATTAGACCGTGTTCTGTACTGGGTTTTCTGGACGTCACATCATTTTTATGCACCAAGTCACGTATGTTTTTGCTGCGTCTGTACGTTATACTGGGTCTTTCAGGTATCGACTTCCCCAGTATAATGTCAGTTTTCAGGATATCCCAATTTTTGGTGATTATCCTCTTGACTTTTTCAGACTCCGAGTTGTAGGTGAGTATCATCCTGGTAACATCAGTTTCTTGAGTTGGAACAGGAATGGATTTTTCACCAAGGGTCTCACTCCTGTCAACTTCTGCTACTCGTTTGAGTGCTTTGTTCAGCACCCACTGTGGATACCCTCTCCTGGAAAACCTTTCTACTACGTTGCTGCTCTCAGACTCAAATGTTATGTTGGAATTACAGTTCCTTTTTGCCCTCAACAGCTCACCATAAGGAATACTCCATTTTAGTGATTCAGGGTGGCTGCTGAGGGCATGCAGGATACTGTTCCCTGCAGTGGCTTTCCGGAAAAGGGAAGTGCGAACGATGTCGTTCACAATCTCCAGTTTGACATCAAGGTATTCAGTTGTGGTACTGCTGATATTGCCACTAAGAAGGATGTTATAGCTATTGGTGTTAAGTCTCTTGATGAATGTTTCTGCTTCTTCTCTTGTGCCACTCCACACAATGAACAAGTCGTCAATGTAGCGGAGCCACATGACGATTTTTGAGATATCTCCTGACAGGGTCGTGCTTTTAAAAATCTCCTGTTCCCAGAACCCCATAAAGAGGTTCGCAAAGCTCGGTGCAAAGCACGACCCCATCGCAGTACCTTTGATCTGCCTGTAGAGGGCGCCATTGAAGGAAAAATATTGTTTTGAAGACAGAAAAGTATCATCTCTACGACCATTTTGGTGTGTTCCCTATTCTCAGAGCACGACTGGACAGAAAGTATTCACAAGCTTCAATACCTTGTTGATGGTCAATGATAGTATACAACGAATGGACATCCAGTACAACAAACAGATAATTATGGCACCAGACAAGATTCTCAATGTGACCTAGAAAGTCTTTAGTATCCCTGATGTAACTAGGTAGTTGGCAAACATACTCTCTTAGAAAAAAATCAACATATTTGGAAATGTGTTCCCCAACACTGCCTATAGAAGACACAATGGGGCGCCCAGGGGGTTTGGTAGCATGCTTATGAAGCTTAGGTAAGAGATACAAAATTGGGAGTTTCGGATAGTCTCTTTTGAGATAACAATATTCCTCCCATGTGAGTAAACCCTTATCTTTCCAGTTCACCAGTTTATCCCAAATGGACGTGATACTCTGATTGTAAATCATGTTGTTCACAGGTATATAGAAGTTGCTGTCATTCAATCGACGCATCCCTTCACTGATGTAGTCATCCCTATCTAAAATAACAATATTGCCCCCCTTGTCCGCAGGGCGGATGACTATGGAGGTATCATCATGGAGGCTTTTCAAAAATTTACGTTGATTGATGGACATATTGTTGTGATTCCTCCCATTGTTATTCCCACATTTCTGTCTTAGATCAGAGAGCCCCTTAATAACACATTCATGGAAAGTGTCTACACTGTCATGGGGAAGTATAGGCATAAAGGTAGATTTCTCTCTGAAATCTGTTTTAGCTGATGCGCTCTGTTCTAATCGCATATCATTCAAAACTTGTGTCATACTAATGTCAGTATCAACAATTGTCTCAGGGGCGTCTAATTCCGCTATGGTAATCAAGGCATCTACATCACCAATCTCAAAGTTGAGGTTGGTGCCATCCCTATCGGCATGTGTTTCAACTCTAGCCGGATGTCCCAATCTTTTCAATTTGTGCCATTTCCTTAGCTTCAATTTACGCACAAATTTAAAGGTGTCAATCCTTGTATCAGTATAATTAAAATGTGTAGAAGGACAGAAAGACAGTCCCAAGCACAAGGTTCTTTTTTCAAAGTCAGTTAAATGTTTTTTAGATAAGTTCACAATTGTTTTATTTACCGTTGTGTCATCCATTAGTATGTTCTGTTTGAGCGTGTTGTTCGATTTCCCACGGCGCCTTTTGTTTTGTCGGTATTCCCAACGTTGTTTGAGACGTTTTTTACGGTTGCGGCGCTTCCCTTTGTTCTGCCTCGTCCACGTCCTCTTCCCCTCGGTGTTGGTGACGCATGCTCTCATATATTTTGACGATCTTGTTGCATCACCCTGAACTCGTCTAAAAAATTGACTCGTTTCTTGCTGGTGATTTCGTCTCCTGATATGCTTCCTTCTGTGATGTCTGACTCAGTTTCACTCAGAACATTGCTATCATTGTGGTTACTGTTCGAGGTGTTAATGTTGGGCTGTTGAGTTTGACTTCTGTAAAGATGGTCATACTTCCTACTGAAGGTGAGAATCCTTCCACATTCATAATCGGCATAGTCTCTATTCATCTTCCTTTGTTTTCTAAGTTTGATTTCTTCTTCATATTTGTTTAGACGTGCCTTCATATTGTCCTGCATTTTGTTCAACGCATCTTTATCCATAACTTGAACTAGTTCCTCTGTAATTTCCTGGATCTGTTTCAATAGATCTTCTCTGTCAGACAAAGCGAATTTGATTAGAATTTCCATCATTGTGCGTGAACTTGCAGCCAAATGGTTAGACCATTCCTTCAACATTATGGGATTGGGCGCTTCATAGGTAGGTGTTATGAATATCCTGAGTCCTCGTGGTGCCATGGCTTGGTCCACGTAATTTTGGAGCGAAATTGCCTCCCACCACTTCGATACTTCCATGCGCTTGAGTTTTTCTAATTTTTTGATTTTTTCTTCTAAGCTCTGTTTCTGTGGATCTTGGTTCTTAGTTCTGTTTATATCGATGGAACTGTTGGATTTCCTACTAAAGAGAGTCAGGGCAGCAGCCCTTCTCTCAGCTTCTTCCTCCATATCGGTTTCTGGTTAATCCAAAAGAAAACCTGTGTTGAATAATTGTAAATCTCTTAATATCCGTAGTGTCAAGTGTGACTTACAGTTCCCTCCCTCCAGATAGGGAGTTCCCCTTGCCAAGTATAATCCACTCGCTGTAAATACGAGTTAATGCTGTATGAACTCAGATACCCACATTCACCAAGTCTATGTCGGCTCGAACCTCGATTCTTATCACCCGGTCGACGCTTCCTTGCACGGTGTAAGCGCCGGTATGACCCGTTAGAGGTAGCCGAGAATCCGTGTAAACCGGTCACCCTTCACTTGGCACACAGTCTTCCCCGCAGGCAGTGTCTAAATGCACGCAGACCGTTAACCCCCAGAGGCGGAGAACCGGAAAACGCACGGCGTGCGTTCCTGGTCTCGATCTCAGAAAGGACGGATGCAAGCGCAACAAGGACTTACCAGGGGGTCGACTACGCCGTGGGTGCGGTCAGGTGAAGTCAGTAGTGTTTTCCTTCTTCGTTCATCAGCAACAAACGGCCGGTCCGGTGTATCCCTCGTTATGGAAATAATTTACAAGAAAGCTCCTGCCGAGATACTGGGACCCTCAGAGGGGTGGCGAACACTCCGGCGGAGCGTGCCGGTAATCATAAATCACAAATCCTTCAAATTTCAATCGTTCGCTCTCAGGAAAGAAGTCCAGTGACACATATGCAGGAACACAGGTTTATTCCACACAACGCGTTTCGCCTTGCGGCTTGATCACGTGTAGAAAATGCAAAGACCAAACACAGTGATAAAGTAAACTGTGAACATCAAAGAGGGACAACACGCTGAAAGTCAGAGAATAAACGGTGGCCATCTTAGGCTAGTCAAGAGCTGAGAAATGCATAGTCCCAAACTGAAAAAATACCCTGGATATCACAATAATGACAGTGTTCTGCATCACACAAAGGGGGGCATTTTCTGTGAGGGAAATAACTTCTATGTACAAGTATTGGCAAGTGCCATTACATCTCTCAATTTATAATGAGTAATATATTAGAGTAATATATTAGAACCAGATGACTTTCACCCAGGACAGGGTATATATATATATAACAATATCATCGGCATAAGCAGTGAACTTTACTTCAATAGATTTACAAGTAAAACCTTGAAAGGTGGGAGAGATCCTGAGAGAGTGAAGAAAAGGCTCGAGAGACAGAATAAAAAGCAAAGGAGGCAGGGGGCAACGTTGACGAGTGCCTCGTTGGGGAGTAAAATATTAAGATTGATAACCATTACCAAAAAACGAAGTGGTGATAGAGGAATACAACAAACTAATAAGGGATACAATAGCAGGACTGAATCCATGCCACTTAAGGGCACGCATCATAAAAAGCCAATGAACATGGTTAAAGCTTTCTCTGCATCCAGGGTGATAGCTGCATGGGTGGAGCTTTTGGAAGCAAGATGTATGATGTGCAAAAAAGTTCTAGATTCATCTGCAGTCGTTCTACCCTTGACAAAACCTCTTTGCTCATAACCAATTAAATCAGGAATGACATTGTTAATACCAAGCGCAAGGACCTTAGAGAAAATCTTACAATCTAAATTAATTAAAGATATAAGGCGATATTTAGCACAAGAAGAAGGGTCCTTGCCTTTCTTAGGAATGAAACAGATTATAGCTTCAAGAAAGGAACCACAAACCATTTTGTAAGTCCAAAAATATTGGAATAAAGATAAAAGGAGAGGAAGTAAAAATTGGGAGAAACAGGAATACAATTTGATGGTGAAGCCGTCTGGACCAGGAGATTTTTGTCCTTCCGTAGTAGGGCTAGGGCCGACTTCAGTTTAGAGAAGGAAAGGTCCTCTCCTAATATTGAACAATCAGGAAGCGCGGAGGAATGTGGAGGGAGTGCTTCAAAAAAAGAATCCAGTGCCTCTTCGGAAGGGGGGGTTTCTGGAGTGTATAGCGTATTACAAAAATCCCTGAAACAATGTAAAAATTCGTCATATTTGAAATGATCAACACCACCATTGTCAGTAATTTTGACAGTCTTAGAACGTTGGGATTTAACCTTTAAATAATTCGCTAGCAGCTTGCCAGCTCTGTTGCGACCGACGTAGAATTTAGAGTTGACTTTAAGTAAGGTGCCAGAGGCCTCCTCAGTTGATTTATTATTAAAGGACAACTTAGCTTGAATTTGCTTTTTTAAATTATCCTCATTATTGGAGGTAAAGTAGGTGTGTTTGAGATGTTTAATAGAGGCTAACAGTGAGACGGAATCATTACTACACTGCTTCTTTTTTGCCGCATCATAATCAATGATAACTCCTCTGGCTGTCGCCCTAAAGGCATCCCAAATGGTGGAGAAAGGAATATCTGGAGAGGCGTTCCTAAGGAAGAACTCTGGCAAGAACTCTTTAAAACACTCTAGAAATGTATGGCCCTTGAGTAAATAATATTTGAAGCGCCATCTAAGTGGCTTAGAGGGTTCAGAGGGGAGATGTTGATCAACCAAATTTGGAGCATGATCGTAAATAAGAATGGACCCAATTTTGGCATGAATTAGATTAGAGAGGAGAAGAGAACTCAAAAAGATATAATCTATTCTAGAGAAAGATTTGTTAGTAGGGGAATAGAAAGTGTACTCTAACATGTCCTGATTGGATATTCTCCATGAATCAACCAAACCCGTAGAGTGAATTGTATTCATAAAAGATTTTTGCATTTTGTTCGGAATGTACCTAGCATTGGTCTTCCTATTTGTGAAAAAATCCATGACTTGATTGCAGTCCCCTCCCACTAGTAAATTGATGTCAGGGCAGGAATGAAGGGTGTGCGACATATCCTTCCAAAATTGTACATCAACACCAGAAGCCCCGCAAATATTAAGAAGGGAGATAGGGGAACCATTTATATTGAGATGTAAAAGGAGCCATCTGCCATCAACATCTCTCTCCTCCCTCTCAACAAGGGAATGAGTTTAATGAATCAAAATATTTACTCCATTTTTTCTATCTTAGGACTGGGAGCAAAAAACATAGCCAACCCATTGCCTTTTAAGAGAATTAATCTCATTTTCAGTGAGATGAGTTTCCTGAAGCAATGCTATTTTACTTTGCAGCCTAGACAAATGAGTGAGAACCCTCTGCTTCCTAACAGGATTGGGTAATCCCTTAACATTCCATGAAACAATACGAACATTATCAGTCATGATAACCAGCGAGAAACAAAAATAAGCAACAATATAAGTAACAGGTAATGTTGAGAAACAGCTGAGACAACTGATAAAGCCGAACATTTTTATAACCATATACTAGACCAGGGGTCTCCAACATTTTCTGTAGTGAGAGCTAGTTCTGCTCAAGGAAAGTCTTCCTGAGCTACTAGCAAATTTTATACCTGTAAAATAGTGACTACACTTTGACCGCCTAAAGCAGGATTTTCAGAAGTTACCACCCAAGTATATCAAGTGGGGTTAACAGCAGTAAAGCTGGGAAAAAGTTAATCAATATTAAATACCTCCCCGTGACTTATGAAGTTACATTCAAATCTTGACATGCCCTGTGTCACAAAGGACATAAGCACAGCAGTACGTCTCCCCAGCTCAGCTTGAATGATCATTCCCCAGTTTCTGAAAATTTTCATCATGTACTCCCATGTATAAATGCCTCATATGGACAGGCTACTTTGAATTCCCAGGTAGAACATTCATATGCCATGAATACTCACCATGGATTTAGGCCCAGATCTCTGTACTGGGGTGAATGTATGACATTGTTCTGCATTCTGTCCATCAATTGTTGTTTTTGCATTTGTCACCCTGAGTGGGATGGGTATGCTCAGACGTGAGTCCCATGCTCTCCACACCACTGGAGTCAAGCTATCCAGGCTGATGACGGCTGATAGCCAGAAATCGGTCCTTCGATGCTTGATTCCGGTCCAGGAAATACATGGCTTGGCAGTTCGGGCTGGACTGTTCCCATGAGGCACAGGGTCAAGACTGATTTGCATATGGCCATGTCTGCCCTGGGATGGTGTGGAGTGCAAAAAAACGATGGATTTAGGCCGAGATCTCTGTACTGGGGTGAATGTATGACATTGTTCTCCATTCTGTCCATCAATTGTTGTTTTTGCATTTGTCACCCCGAGTGGGATGGGTATGCTCAGACGTGAGTCCCATGATCTCCACACCACTGGAGTCAAACTATCCAGGCTGATGACGGCTGATAGCCAGAAACCGGACCTTCGATGCTTGATTCCGGTCCAGGAAAGACATGGCTTGGCACTTCGATCTGGACTGTTCCCATGAGGCACAGGGTCAAGGCTGATTTGCATATGGCCATGTCTGCCCTGGGGTGGTGTGGAGTGCAAAAAGCGATGGATTTAGGCCCAGAGCTCTGTACTGGGGTGAATGTATGACATTGTTTTGCATTCTGTCCATCAATTGTTTTTGCATTGGTCACCCCGAGTGGGATGGGTATGCTCAGACGTGAGTCCCATGCTCTCCACACCACTGGAGTCAAGCTATCCAGGCTGATGACGGCTGATAGCCAGAAGCCGGTCCTTCGATGCTTGATTCCGGTCCAGGAAAGACATGGCTTGGCAGTTCAGGCTGGACTGTTCCCATGAGGCACAGGGTCAAGGCTGATTTGCATATGGCCATGTCTGCCCTGGGGTGGTGTGGAGTGCAAAAAAACGATGGATTTAGGCCCAGATCTCTGTGCTGGGGTGAATGTATGACATTGTTTTGCATTCTGTCCATCAATTGTTGTTTCTGCATTTGTCACCCTGAGTGGGATGGGTATGCTCAGACGTGAGTCCCATGCTCTCCACACCACTGGAGTCAAGCTATCCAGGCTGATGACGGCTAATAGCCAGAAACCGGTCCTTTGATGCTTGATTCCTGTCCAGGAAAGAAATGGCTTGGCAGTTCGGGCTGGACTGTTCCCATGATTCAAAAAGGGGGGTGGTGATGGACAGAGTATCTGAATTAAGCAGAACACTCCTACTGAGTCAAAAGATCAGGGCTTGATCCATCACCGTTTTTTAGCTCACTGCACCATCCCAGTTCAGAACCTGGCTACATGCAAATTAGTCTGTCCCTGGCCCAGTGCATCATGGGAACAGGGCAGACCAAACTACCAAGCCAAATCTTTACTGGAAAGGAAACAAGCTTCCGGGGACCGGTTTCTGGCATTACAGCCGTCTTCGGCCCGGCTTGCTTGAATCCTGATGGTGCAGTGAGCAAGGGACTCACATCTGAGCATACCCTTCCACACTTGTGGTGGCCAAAACGATTCAAAAAGGGGGGTGGTGATGGACAGAGTATCTGAATTAAGCAGAACACTCCTACCCAGTCAAAAGATCAGGGCTTGATCCATCACTGTTTTTTAGCTCACTGCACCATCCCAGTTCAGAACCTGGCTACATGCAAATTAGTCTGTCCCTGGCCCAGTGCATCATGGGAACAGGGCAGACCAAACTACCAAGCCAATTCTTTACTGGAAAGGAAACAAGCTTCCGGGGACCGGTTTATGGCATTACAGCCATCTTCGGCCCGGCTTGCTTGAATCCTGATGGTGCAGTGAGCAAGGGACTCACATCTGAGCATACCCTTCCACACTTGTGGTGGCCAAAACGATTCAAAAAGGAGGGTGGTGATGGACAGAGTATCTGAATTAGGCAGAACACTCCTACCCAGTCAAAAGATCAGGGCTTGATCCATCACCGTTTTTTAGCTCACTGCACCATCCCAGTTCAGAACCTGGCTACATGCAAATTAGTCTGTCCCTGACCCAGTGCATCATGGGAACAGGGAAGACCAAACTACCAAGCCAATTCTTTACTGGAAAGGAAACAAGCTTCCGGGGACCAGTTTCTGGCATTACAGCCGTCTTCGGCCCGGCTTGCTTGAATCCTGATGGTGCAGTGAGCAAGGGACTCACATCTGAGCATACCCTTCCACAAAAACGGTGATGGATCAAGCCCTGATCTCTTGACTGGGTAGGAGTGTTCTGCTTAATTCAGAGGCTCTGTCCATCACCACCCACTTTATGAATCGTTTTGGCCACTATAGGAGTGGAAGGGTATGCTCAGACATGAGTCCCTAGCTCACTGCACCATCAGGATTCAAGCAAGCCGGGCCGAAGACGGCTGTAATGCCAGAAACCGGTCCCCGGAAGTTTGTTTCCATTCCAGTAAAGAATTGGCTTGGTAGTTTGGTCTGCCCTGTTCCCATGATGCATTGGGCAGGAACAGACTGATTTGCATGTAGCCAGGTTCTGAACTGGGTTGGTTCAGTGAGCTAAAAAATGGTGATGGATCAAGCCCTGATCTCTTGACTGGGTAGGAGTGTTCTGCTTAATTCAGATGCTCTGTCCATCACCACCCCCTTTATGAATCGTTCTGGCCACTATAGGAGTGGAAGGGTATGCTCAGACATGAGTCCCGAGCTCACTGCACCATCAGGATTCAAGCAAGCCGGGCCGAAGATGGCTGTAATGCCAGAAACCGGTCCCCGGAAGCTTGTTTCCTTTCCAGTAAAGAATTGGCTTGGTAGTTTGGTCTGCCCTGTTCCCATGATGCATTGGGCCAGGAACAGACTGATGTGCATGTAGCCAGGTTCTGAACTGGGTTGGTTCAGTGAGATAAAAAACGGTGATGGTTCAAGCCCTGATCTCTTGACTGGGTAGGAGTGTTCTGCTTAATTCAGATGCTCTGTCCATCACCACCCCCTTTATGAATCGTTTTGGCCACTATAGGAGTGGAAGGGTATGCTCAGACATGAGTCCCTAGCTCACTGCACCATCAATCAGGATTCAAGCAAGCCGGGCCGAAGACGGCTGTAATGCCAGAAACCGGTCCCCGGAAGCTTGTTTCCTTTCCAGTAAAGAATTGGCTTGGTAGTTTGGTCTGCCCTGTTCCCATGATGCATTGGGCCAGGAAAAGACTGATTTGCATGTAGCCAGGTTCTGAACTGGGTTGGTTCAGTAAGCTAAAAAACGGTGATGGATCAAGCCCTGATCTCTTGACTGGGTAGGAGTGTTCTGCTTAATTCAGATGCGCTGTCCATCACCACCCCCTTTATGAATCGTTTTGGCCACTATAGGAGTGGAAGGGTATGCTCATACATGAGTCCCTAGCTCACTGCACCATCAGGATTCAAGCAAGCCGGGCCGAAGACTGCTGTAATGCTAGAAACCGGTCCCCGGAAGCTTGTTTCCTTTCCAGTAAAGAATTGGCTTGGTAGTTTGGTCTGCCCTGTTCCCATGATGCATTGGGCCAGGAACAGACTGATTTGCATGTAGCCAGGTTCTGAACTGGGTTGGTTCAGTGAGCTAAAAAACGGTGATGGATCAAGCCCTGATCTCTTGACTGGGTAGGAGTGTTCTGCTTAATTCAGATCCTCTGTCCATCACCACCCCCTTTATGAATCATTTTGGCCACTATAGGAGTTGAAGGGTATGCTCAGACATGAGTCCCTAGCTCACTGCACCATCAGGATTCAAGCAAGCAGGGCCGAAGACGGCTGTAATGCCAGAAACCGGTCCCCGGAAGCTTGTTTCCTTTCCAGTAAAGAATTGGCTTGGTAGTTTGGTCTGCCCTGTTCCCATGATGCATTGGGCCAGGAACAGACTGTTTTGCATGTAGCTGGGTTCTGAACTGGGTTGGTTCAGTGAGCTAAAAAACGGTGATGGATCAAGCCCTGATCTCTTGACTGGATAGGAGTGTTCTGCTTAATTCAGATGCTCTGTCCATCACCACCCCCTTTATGAATCGTTTTGGCCACTATAGGAGTGGAAGGGTATGCTCAGACATGAGTCCCTAGCTCACTGCACCATCAATCAGGATTCAAGCAAGCCGGGCCGAAGACGGCTGTAAGACAGAAACCGGTCCCCGGAAGCTTGTTTCCTTTCCAGTAAAGAATTGGCTTGGTAGTTTGGTCTGCCCTGTTCCCATGATGCATTGGGCCAGGAACAGACTGATTTGCATGTAGCCAGGTTCTGAACTTGGTTGGTTCAGTGAGCTAAAAAACGGTGATGGATCAAGCCCTGATCTCTTGACTGGGTAGGAGTGTTCTGCTTAATTCAGATGCTCTGTCCATCACCACCCCCTTTATGAATCGTTTTGGCCACTATAGGAGTGGAAGGGTATGCTCATACATGAGTCCCTAGCTCACTGCACCATCAGGATTCAAGCAAGCCGGGCCGAAGATGGCTGTAATGCCAGAAACCGGTCCCCGGAAGCTTGTTTCCTTTCCAGTAAAGAATTGGCTTGGTAGTTTGGTCTGCCCTGTTCCCATGATGCATTGGGCCAGGAACAGACTGATTTGCATGTAGCCAGGTTCTGAACTGGGTTGGTTCAGTGAGCTAAAAACGGTGATGGATCAAGCCCTGATCTCTTGACTGGGTAGGAGTGTTCTGCTTAATTCAGATGCTCTGTCCATCACCACCCCCTTTATGAATCTTTTTTTGGCCACTATAGGAGTGGAAGGGTATGCTCAGACATGAGTCCCTAGCTCACTGCACCATCAGGATTCAAGCAAGCCGGGCCGAAGACGGCTGTAATGCCAGAAACCGGTCCCCGGAAGCTTGTTTCCTTTCCAGTAAAGAATTGGCTTGGTAGTTTGGTCTGCCCTGTTCCCATGATGCATTGGGCCAGGAACAGACTGATTTGCATGTAGCCAGGTTCTGAACTGGGTTGGTTCAGTGAGCTAAAAAACGGTGATCGATCAAGCCCTGATCTCTTGACTGGGTAGGAGTTTTCTGCTTAATTCAGATGCTCTGTCCATCACCACCCCCTTTATGAATCGGACTGTTCCCATGAGGCACAGGGTCAAGGCTGATTTGCATATGGCCATGTCTGCCCTGGGGTGGTGTGGAGTGCAAAAAAACGATGGATTTAGGCCCAGATCTCTGTATTGGGGTGAATGTATGACATTGTTCTGCATTCTGTCCATCAATTGTTGTTTTTGCATTTGTCACCCCGAGTGGGATGGGTATGCTCAGACGTGAGTTCCATGCTCTCCACACCACTGGAATCAAGCTATCCAGGCTGATGACGGCTGATAGCCAGAAACCGGTCCTGCGATGCTTGATTCCGGTCCAGGAAAGACATGGCTTGGCAGTTCGGGCTGGACTGTTCCCATGAGGCACAGGGTCAAGGCTGATTTGCATATGGCCATGTCTGCCCTGGGGTGGTGTGGAGTGCAAAAAAAATGATGGATTTAGGCCCAGATCTCTGTGCTGGGGTGAATGTATGACATTGTTCTGCATTCTGTCCATCAATTTTTTTTTTGCATTTGTCACCCCGAGTGGGATGGGTATGCTCAGACGTGAGTCCCATGCTCTCCACACCACATGAGTCAAGCTATCCAGGCTGATGACGGCTGATAGCCAGAAACCGGTCCTTCGATGCTTGATTCCTGTCCAGGAAAGACATGGCTTGGCAGTTCGGGCTGGACTGGTCCCATGAGGCACAATGTCAAGGCTGATTTGCATATGGCCATGTCTGCCCTGGGGTGGTGTGGAGTGCAAAAAAACGATGGATTTAGGCCCAGATCTCTGTACTGGGGTGAATGTATGACATTGTTCTGCATTCTGTCCATCAATTGTTGATTTGCATTTGTCACCCCGAGTGGGATGGGTATGCTCAGACGTGAGTCCCATGCTCTCCACACCACTGGAATCAAGCTATCCAGGCTGATGACGGCTGATAGCCAGAAACCAGTCCTTCGATGCTTGATTCCGGTCCAGGAAAGACATGGCTTGGCAGTTCGGGCTGGACAGTTCCCATGAAGCACAGGGTCAAGGCTGATTTGCATATGGCCATGTCTGTCCTGGGGTGGTGTGGAGTGCAAAAAAACGATGGATTTAGGCCCAGATCTCTGTACTGGGGTGAATGTATGACATTGTTCTGCATTCTGTCCATCAATTGTTGTTTTTGCATTGGTCACCCCGAGTGGGATGGGTATGCTCAGACGTGAGTCCCATGCTCTCCACACCACTGGAGTCAAGCTATCCAGGCTGATGACGGCTGATAGCCAGAAACCGGTCCTTCGATGCTTGATTCCGGTCCAGGAAAGACATGTCTTGGCAGTTCGGGCTGGACTGTTCCCATGAGGCACAGGGTCAAGGCTGATTTGCATATGGCCATGTCTGCCCTGGAGTGGTGTGGAGTGCAAAAAAACGATGGATTTAGGCCCAGATCTCTGTACTGGGGTGAATGTATGACATTGTTCTGCATTCTGTCCATCAATTGTTGTTTTTGCATGGATACTCACCATAGCACCACGTATGCCTGTAAAATGCCAGTAATGCCCACCATTATACTTTAGCCACAGTTGTGCCATGGCTGTTAACCATACCGATCAGGGATGAAACCATATATCAGTCATGACCATTAATATGCCAGGAATAGGTACATATTGGCCAGTCATGCTCTTAGTATGTATGTCAATGATGGCTGCCAGTATACCATGACTATACCCAAAATACTAAAATAGCCAAGGATGACCATTATTATGCCATTGGCACTAATATGCCAGGAATGGACACAATTATGCCAGAGATGACACTTATGATGGGATCTAGCATATACATTTGGTGGTTCCTGGTAGCACACATAGTTTCAGGAAGCAATAGTGTTTATCATGGACACACACATAAATGTTGATGAATCTCTTAATTTCCTCTGGTCTGCATCATACCCTGTTCTCCTCAGGTCATGGGCTGATCATGCATCCAACTGAGACGTTTTCACTCTGACTCCTGCAGTCCCACACTTTGGTGGGTCATCACTAATTACTGCTCCGGCTACTGCTGCCATATTTCTTTGATGGTGCACTGTTGTGACTGATAAATGAGGGACTACAACAATGGTCAAATTCCTTGTGGCTTAATTATATTGAGATTGAATACAGACTGTCATGTAGCAGGCCTATAGGCCGACACAGTGTGTGTTTTAGTGTTAGCATTAGTTACTGCTATACATTTGTCTGACTGTCACTCTAAGGGTCTTGAGAGGAGCAGTTCTGCATTCTTTAAAACGAACCTACTCTCTGAATTTGATGCTGGCTTTACTTCACCTCAGAGAGCTACTTTGAAGGTACTGGCGAGCTACCAGTAGCTCCCGAGCTACTTGTTGGAGAGCCCTGTACTAGACATACAAAAACATGTAATGCATAATGCCAAGGAAATACATAGTGGAGAGCAACGAGGAAAATGAGTATCAAAATGATGATAAAAGAAAATAAATAGGATGGAAACAAATAAAAATGGTGCACTGCAGGGAAAGGAAAATGTAAGGTCAGAGTAGGGAAAGAATAGAAAAGAAAACCATAGGGAGAAAAAAGAAGAGAGAGAGAGAGAGGAGAAGAAAAAAGTGATAGACATGTAAAAGTTGAAGAGAAGCCGAGGGACTTCTGTCAAGAAAAACAGGGTAAGGATAAAGAGTGAAGAAATTAGCATGAGGATGCGGGAAGCCGCAAAGGAAAGATACACAGCCAATGATTAGCAAAAAGAAAGAAAATACAAACGAGAACAAGGAGCCGGTAAGAGATGACAAACAGGAGATAGAATTGCAAGTCAAACCTGAATCAATAAACGTGAAACAAACACGCAACAGAATCAAGGATACATGAACGAGTAATTAACACTTACCATACATGAGGGCAACCGTGAACGCTGGGATTAAGATGGAAAAGCAGGGAGGAGGGAAACATCTAGGTTAAGAGTCTGTCCAAGAGGAAAGCACATCTGTGAAGAAAGACGAAGAGAAACAATAATGTGAAATGACCGGCCAAAATGACAATTAGCCACATTAATGTAAGAAGAACAACAGCAACAAACCAAAACTAACAACATAGAAAGATATCCAATAATTTCAGAATGATCAGACAAAGCAGAAATAATAAAGATGATCAGGTCCCTCCAAAGTCGATCTCGTCCCCTTTATGGCGAGATATAAATTGTTGTAGATCTTCAGAATGATCAATGGTGTAGGACCTCTCCTTATAAGTAACTTTATTTAGGACCAATGCGGTGAGCAAGTTGCTAAATAAAAATAATACCGTACTTGAGGCCAACAATTTTGGAAATATGAATTTTTAAGAAGCCGAGCATGTCATACCCTTCCTCACCCTCAGGAATGCCATAAATACAAAGATTATTGCTCCATAAGATCTTCCAGTGTGATGGGTAGTGGAGATTTAGTAGGCACATTAGGTTCTTTCTCATGACATTTAGGAGGAGCTATAGAGGTGGAATCCTTGTGAAGAGAAGACATACTTGGAGTATTTTTCTGCCCAATGGAGGAAACAGGATCCATGTGGGTGGACGTAGTAATGTAGTGAACAGATATGAGGCACAACGTCCAGTATTATTCTCACCCGAACACAGAACAGATTTAATGTCCAGGATCCAGGCCTAGTGACAGACAACCTCCCTGCATTAAAAGTTATCTACAAATTGATATGGAAGGCATGGGTAGCATGACAGTTTGGCACAGAATATGCAGTCCTGCAAAAGTGAAGAGCCGGTCACCCAGACAACACGGGTATATTTAGAGGAGGCAGCTCCAGAGGGGTGACATAATAGAAGAAAATGAGTAAAAGTAGAGAAAAAGCACAGTAAAAAAAAATTAATGAAGGTCAGAGAATCCTATTTCAGATGCAGAATCCTCACGCACAGCCAAAGAAACAAATTGGCAAAAGCACACGCGCCGCAACTCTAGCGACGGTAAAAAAACAGAGATTATAGCAGCGTCCCGCCGAAAACAAATGGTGGTTGCTGCCGATATTGCTGAGGGAAGCGTAGCGCGGTGGGGACAGGGCGATAGGGAGCATCGAGTGAGAAAAGAAAAACTGCTACCTGTGCCCCTGCGCCCGCTCCTCAACTGCTGGTAGTTTCCATCTCGTTAGAATCGGAAAGATGATTCTGGTACAAGAAAGGTTCAGCCTGAAGCACAGAGCCTCAGCTGGATGCTGCCATCTTGGTGGTGGCTTAAGACACGCCCCTTTTTGATGTGTATTGACTGATTTATCCAAACGCTGACATCCGTGTGGTGTAAAGTCTGGATTTTTATGATTTTATTGTGCTTTTATGCTGTCAAAATGTGGGGAATAAGAATTTTGACTTGATTTGACTGAGGACAACGCCTAAGTGGTAGTGAGATAAATCATGCTGTTACATGACTTGTTCTGAGGAAGTTTTTTAGGTGATTGAGTTTTATGGTCAGAAAGTCTGCAAATTATCCACTTTGGGCCTCATTTAGATCTTGGCTGTATTACCACCAATCCACTGCATCGGCAGTCCCAAGTACTCTGTCAAGATGACGGTGTTCCAACTGCCATATTTAGATCTATGGCTGTAAAGCCACTGTCTGCAAAAATGGAGTGTACTGTGTCATGCTAGCTAAAACCTGCAGCCGAAGTGTTGGACTCCAATGCTGGCGATGAGCACTACCCCACCGTTGGGACACAGCATCAGTCCCATGATTGCGGGAGTCCATCGCTGGACGCGTTCAGCATTGGACTATGGCTATTGAATGGATATTAGTAGCCCACACCTGATGTATATTGAACGAATGTGAACACCTAAACACATTATAAAACACACTTCATTTCAGACCATGATCCTTTGCGATTCCACTGCTGACCACCATTCTGAGGAGGACCTTGCCACTGAACATCCTGCTTATATTTTGTTTTCCTCTTCTCCAACTGCTTTTGGTTTTCCATATATATATATATATATATATATATATATATATATATATATATATATATATATATATATATATATATATATATATATATATATATATATATATACTGAAAAAACCATAGGTTATAGACCATATATAGTTAGGAATTAGTATTTACAAAACCTTATTTTACTCACTCAAAACCATTGAAATTTGCGTATATAGTTAGTTGCACTAACTATATATCGCGCACCCGCAATCCACTGCTGATCATGTCACATATTACATCATTCATGACATGGTCAGTGACATCACTGATGACATCACTGATGACATCTCAAATGACATCACTGATAACATCACTGATGACATCAGTGATGTCACTGACCATGTCATGAATGATGTAATATGTGACATGATCAGCAGTGGATTGCGGGTGCGCGATATATAGTTAGTGCAACTAACTATATATGCGAATTTCAATGGTTTTGTGTGAGTAAAATAAGGTTTTGTAAATGCTAATTCCTAACTATATATGGTCTATAACCTATGGTTTTTTCAATGAATTTTCAAGGTTTTGTAAATGCTAATTCCTAACTATATATGGTCTATAACCTATGGTTTTTTCAGTGAATTTCAATGGTTTTTTAATAGCAAATATCAAAAGCTGTAAAATGTATTCTTCTTTTAAAGGAAAAATATATTTTATATGTATTTAATATAATTTTTTTATGTATATACATTTTTTGAGGGAACACATTTATCAACTATCATGCTGAAGAAGAGTGTGGGGAAAAAAAAACAAAGAGGTGGACTAAGAGGAAAGAACAATCAGTTCAAAAATACAATTGCTTTAAAGCATGAAGTGCTTTTCCACACATTTACATTTAAACAACCCATATTAGAACATACAAAATATCTACAGAGGAGACGGTGTACATTGAATTTTAGACTCTCCATTGGTACCTACATGTTGGTACTTACATTACCCACACAACACAACAGCTCTATTCAGAGCTACCCTACCTCAAAGCACTCTAAAATATTATTTTAATATTTCCCTTGGTTTTCCCCTTGTTACGCTTTCCGGAACGCTACCTGGTGCGCGGACCGGGCGCTAACCGTGCGAAAATTTGAAAAAAAAAGGTGTTTTTTTTTACATATATGGGCCTCCTCAGCCACCCTCAGAAAACCTAGGGGGTCAAGATATGTCTCCCGTGCCCCCTTATACCCATTCCCAACATTGTTTATCCTCCATCTTGTGGCTCAATTCGTCCGAAACACAAGATGGCGGACTCCCATTACGCTACCGGTGAGCTACCCGGTTCGCGTACCGGGTAGCGCTTCCACCGCGAAAAATCGAAAAACAATGTATTTTATTTTTTTGCCCCGCGGGGCCCTTTAATAGCCCCCACATCAATCCTAGGGGGTCAGGAGGGGTCTACCTTGCCCCCTTTCATTCATTTCCCCCTTCGTTTATTTCCACCTCTTGTCTCTCGATTCTACCGAGAGACAAGATGGCGGCCGCTCCAGACTGTTTAGAATGTTGACAGTCACCGGAGAGCCAATCCGCTTCTCCTCGCGAAGTTCCGTTACGCGTCTGGTACGCGAACCGGGGCGCTATCCGGGACGCTGTCACAGATATATATATTTTTTTGAACGTTAATTTCTCAAAATCCACTGGAGCACATATCTTGAGACCTAGCAAAGGCACATCGGGCAAACAGTCTCTACAATTTTGCCAAGTTTCATAGAAATCCATTCAGCCGTTCGAGCTAAAAGTGAGTCCAACCGCCCTATGGAAAACTCAATGTTAAAAACACGTTTTGGGACCCCCCTTTTTTCTCGGCCCCTGCTTCACGAAACCCCCCCAAACTTTCAGGGGACACTCAGAAACACAATGTGCCTTTTTCCTGAAAATTTCTGCCAATTCCGTCCATCAACGCCAAAGTTATTCAACATAGATTTTTCTGAAATCCCTATTCAAAAAAATCCTAACTATATATACCTACTGGCGACTGCCAGTAGGTAATATATATATATATATATATATATATATATATATATATATATATATATATATATATATATATATATATATATATATATATATATACATATATATATATATATATTCACTGAAAAAACCATAGGTTTCACACATATTATAGTAATCTTGACATTTCACTCTTACATAACCATTGAAATTCCCCTGTTATAGTTAGTTCAGCTAACTAACTCGCGCGCCCACAATGCACTGCTGATGACGTCACATATTACATCACTCATGACATTGTCAGCGACATCACTCATGCCATCACTGATGACATCAGTGATGACACCATCCTCGTGAAAGAGTGGCAGACCTCCTCTCACCCTAATATAACCCATGATACACTCATTCAAAAAGAGAAACTAACATTTACAAAAAAATGGAGATACCAATACCAGTTAAAACAACCTACTCAGTAATTCCAAAATCTACGTACAGATCTACTCATTCACCAACAGTTCTATATAGCCACTCATACATGTACTCACTCATCATATGCACT
Source organism: Lissotriton helveticus (assembly GCF_964261635.1). Taxonomy (NCBI): domain Eukaryota; kingdom Metazoa; phylum Chordata; class Amphibia; order Caudata; family Salamandridae; genus Lissotriton; species Lissotriton helveticus. The sequence goes on along the minus strand of NC_136063.1, from coordinate 775,176,562 downwards.
CATACACCTATACATCCTGTTACACACCGACACTCATCCATAGAGTTACTCACACACATACTCACACATGCAAATAAAAAATCAAACATCCATTTATTTGCATATACAGCTATACACACACCACTACACTCACTTTTACAGAAACGCACACATACTTACTCTCTTAAACAATCAGTTATAGAAACACATTATTATTTATACCGGAACTCTTCCAATCTGTCACTGTCATATATCCTAACTTATATACATCAATACTCACATATACTAGTTTAGAACATATGTACCTACTCATAAAGACACTATTGAGGCAGTCATTCACTCACTAACACACCCATACACACATTCATCCACCCGTACAGTCCTGCACACATGCTGTCTTCAAAACACATACAAACAGTGAGTCAGTCATTTATGCATCTGTGCCCTAAGTAATACCCCCCACCGAACCATACAGACACTCATTCTGATACAAAAAAAACAACTAATAACCCATATAAACACTCGTGTAGGTACTCACCAACCCATGCGGCCACTTATACACAAAGTGAGACACTGATACAGATATTTACATATTTAAAAATTACTCGCTAATACATGTATTCACTAAGATACACTTAATAAGTCAGTTATAAATGAAATTTACAAAACAAAACATCCATTTAGACACTTATTTACCCATTTATTCTTCCATCGACCTTTAGATATACATATATAAAATATTTATTTTTCAGAAAGACACACATTCACTGGATGATGTCATCAGTGATGTCATTTGAGATGTCATCAGTGATGTCATGAGTGATGTCACTGACCAAGTAATGAGTGATGCAATATGTGGCGTCATCAGCAATGCATTGCGGGCGCGCGAGTTATAGTAAGCTGAACTAACTATAACGGGGGAATTTCAATGGTTTTGTATGAGTGAAATGTCCAGCTAACTATAACATGTGTGAAACCTATGGTTTTTTCAGTGAATTTCTAAGGTTTTTTAAATGCTAATTCCTAACTATAACATGGCTGAAACCTATGTTTTGTCCAGTGAATTTCAAAGGTTTTCTAAATGATAATTTTTAAATATATTATTTATTATATTTCTTTCTTTTTATACTAATTTCTTACATTTGTATTATAAATATTTAGATTTATTTTATTTAATAGATTATATTTTATATTCTTAATGTAAAATAATAACAAAACAATTTTTTGTAATTAATTACATTTTATTTCAATATTTTAAAATTATATTCTAAATAATAATTATTTAATTTTTTGGGCGGTAATCGCACCGTACGCGTACGGTAAGTCGCACCATGCGTTGTACTGTAAATCGTCCTCTGCGCGTATCAGCGCATACGTTACGCATACGCTTTCACGTTGCGCGTCGCATCTACGCTTCCGCGTGACATCATGTACGGCACTCCGTACGCGTACGATGCGAAAGTTTCTTATTGTTCAAAAACATTTATTTATGTATTTAATGTACATATTGAGGGCAGACATTATGTAGGTTTATAATGAAAAGAGTTTTTTAAAACTTTTAATAAGCGTATATTACTTTTAAAAGCAATTACGCAAATCGCGGCGGTACTTCGTATGTACTCACACTTTAAGAGCACCGTAAGCGCACCGTAAGAGTACGCAAAGTCATGTGACTTTAAAAGAAGAGATTTGATTGGTTCATAATACTTCCTATTCCAACTGTTGAGAGACCCCTCCCATTGAAATCATTCTTTCTTGATTTTCTCAGGAGAAGGATATCTTCTGTGGAGGTAGTGAGAAAGAACCTGCATGCACCATGGCTCAATTTTTAGACTCTTCTTCAGAGCACTCCTCAGAGGAAGAATTTGTTCAGGAGGAGCCTCAACCTAAAAGAAAGGAGGCCATAATTTTGAAATTTTTCACGTACCCTGAAGGAGAAAAAAAAGTCAATGCTCCCAAGGTGACATGTAAAATTTGTGGCAGTACTTTGTCCAGGGGTAATCCAAATAAAAAATATTCTTTTGGGATTGCAAGCATGGTGCGCCATGTTAAAAACGTACATCCCAACAATTGGGTGAGACAAGTAACCAGAAGATTGGAGGAGGAGCAGGGCTCTGCTGTGCCAAGCACATCAAGTGCACCACCACCACCACTACGTGCACTATGATTCCCAGCATCCAACCGGAATTTGGAGATCTGTGAGTTCATTGCAACATTTGCAATCAACTAATAGCGTATGGACAACAATCCATTGAGCTGATTCTTCGGAAGAGGAGCCACAACTGCTGTCGTTAATTTGTTTTTTTTTTGTTGTTTTTTGTCCCTGGTGCACAGTTTTTTGGTTTAAAAAGTTCAATTTTTTGGTTTAAAAAAAAAAAAATACAAAAAAAAATGTAAAACAACAAAGACAAAAAACCCAGTTCTTTTTGGAACTACCTCCACTGGTTAAAAAAAAGAACTATATTTGTATGTTAGTGTGTAAAAGTTTGTCAGAATGAATGTGTAGTTAAAAAATGAATGAATGAATACATTAGTAGTCTATGGTGAATGTGAAAGTGCATAACTATAAGGATGTGCTACAGCATAAATCTATAAGTTGTTTACCTATAGTATACTGTAGTACCTCTGAAGCACTTGAATGTAACATACGCACATAAATATGTTACAAGTCTATGCTTCAATTTGCACTACTGGTGAAACTGCGTGGATGAATTTGTATACATTAGGGGTAGCTTTACAACCCCCTTGTGTGTCTTTTACACAACCGTTTCATCACTTTTGTGATGCAGCAGTGGCGGAAAAGATGTGCCATGGTGTATGTTATTTACAATGTGACGTAATTGGAAGGTGCGTCACATTGTAAAGGCCTGTGCCGGAAGGAGGCTTTCCTGCACACGTGGGAGGTGTTCTGGAGCAGGAACGCCTCCTAAAAGTGACTAAGTGAAATCTAAAAGATTTGATTCAGTCACTTTTGGGCTTATAGTGCGTCAAAACCCTGCACCTGTTTGGAGCAGGTGTTAGGATTGACACAACATTATGACCATCTGGCCCAAATAACATTCCTGGAGCTGTATTGCGCTTCCAATGGAAGTCAAACAATGCACCATCTTCACAGCACAACTACATCACATATCTGTGCCATTTTTGCCTTATAGTACACCACATTGTAAATACAATGCATCCATAGGGATGATGTCACAGTGCACAATAATTCTCATATCTCTGGGGCTATACCTCTTATTGTACAACTACTGATTGCTGTTTTAATGTAGTGAATGCCTTTCTATACACTGATCAATGAGTCACTAGAAAACTATACCAAGAGTGGAAGTGAAAACTATGAATACTTGAATTATGACATGGGCCTCATTTATGAGATTTTGCTGTAGAAAAGTGCAGCAGGCCTTCCTACTACACTTCCCTATGGCAAAAGAAAAAGGCAGGAATGCGCCATATCTATAAGATACAGCGCATTCCTATTTTTTCCCTTGCGCCTGCGCACACTGGTCTGCCTGCACCAACGCAAGAACCTTTGCACAATGGTGCAAGGCTGCCTGCATTGCAAGGAAAAATAATTACAAGAGACTTTTCCTTTTTCTATGTGTGCTACAGAAAGCAGCACACATAGAAAACAAAAAAATGAAGAGAAATAAAACTATTTTTCCCCGTTGCACCTTCCTTACGCCTCCTGGGGAGGCATACGTTTTTGTCAGTGCCTAAGATTTTCAATTTCTCATAAATGTGCGGCAGTGTAAAAAGGCCATGGTTGTTGCTGGGAACACCCTCAACAACACCCATTGCACACCCCTTCAATGCAGAACACTATATTAAAGGAGGTGGTATTTATCAGGCAACAGTACACCAAAAAAAGTGTTTTAGTGCTACCTTATAAATATCACGCTGACAGTTGTGCCACAAAACATCACAAAAAGTGAGGTTCCAATGGCGCAAGAAGTCTCATAAATGAGGCCTTAAATTATAACAATTCTGCAAGGAGAGTGTCTAGGTGAAAGAGTCTTTGCTGCAAGTGTAAGGAGAGAGACTAGGGAATTCAAGGTATAAAACACAAATTTGCCAGTACAAAGAACAGTGCATGCATAGTCAAAAGGGGTTCGAAAGAGTCCATAACCTAAGCCCACTTTACCTCATAAACAGTTTTACAGACACTTTTGGGTTATGCTGTGTCAAAACCCTGCACCTGCTTGAAGCAGGTGTAAGGATTAACACAGCATTATGAGCATAGGGCCCCAACAACATTGCTGGAGCTACGTTGTGCTTGGAACGCAAGTCAAGTAATGCAACACCTTCACAACACAAATACACCACATATCTGTGTCGTTTTTGCTCCATAATATACAACATTGTAAATACGGTGCAACAATTGTAGTGATGTCCCAGTGCACAATAACTGACATACCTCTGGGGATGTACCACTTATTGTACATCTGCTATTTACTGTTTGAATGTAGTGAATGGATTACGGCACATACCTCTCCTTTTCCCCTCCACCATAACTCAATTGTGTGCCTATGCCAACCTGTGAAGTGCAGCAGTGCTAACAGTTCTGATCTCCAGGCTAGACAAAGGGAAACGCCGCCTGTCTATCAGCTAAGAAAAAAAGCACACTAAAGGCTTTCAGTGTTAATTGGGGCTCTGCAATTCCTTTTGTGGAAATTTCTTCGGTGTCTCAAACTTGCGCACTAAGCCTTAACCTTGGCCTCGGCTGTCTGCGCACAGCGAAGCCAGGGAAGCCTCTTGCAGAAAAGCTGGATGTACAATATGCATGCAAATTTAAAAATGTGAGTGCATGCGTTTATAGTTTATCTTCACTTTTGGTGAACGCCAGAGCTATTCTGCATAGAACCATTAGAGAGACGTTCCATGGCTGCTCTCTGAAAATGCAAGGAACGTTCTCTCTGTTTGCTCTCTCATTTATTGATGGTAGAATATTCATGATGTGTTATAAGCTAAAACTGTGCACAATTTAGCAAGAGTAAACCCTATTGAAGAAGTGCTCTGTGTATGGATCAAGGGTTGGCTTATCTTGTGTTAGTGGTCTCTACACGGCAGACATCATCTTTTGCAAAGGGCTGTAGTAAACTTCTTTTAGGGTAGAAACCAGTATAGAACTCAACTTCAGTTGGGGGAAAGGGAGAGTTTCTTGCTGGAAGAAAATTGCAAAACGTGCTGGCTTCCCCCTCTGTGGTCTTGTCGCAACAGAGAGAGAGGGAAACAGAGAGAGTGAGTGACACAGATGAAGATAGAGTAAGACAGAGTTAGAGAGCAAGCAAGAAGAAGGTAAACAGAGAGCGAGAGATGAAGGGAGACAGAAAAAGACTGAGAGAGATGAAGATATAGAAATAATGAGATAGAGAGAGGGAGGGTGAAAGAGATAAAGACAGAGACAGACAGATAGAGATAGATACAGGGACAGGGGCAGAGAGAAAGAGGCAGAGACAGACAAAGATAGAGAGACAAAGAGGGAGACAGAGGGAGGAAGACAGGAACAGATAGAGATGAACATAGAGGGTGACAGACAGAAGGGGGAAACAGATAGAGGGAGGGAGACAGAGAAAGAAGAAAACTGTGGGAGACAAACAGAAAGGGAGAATAAGGGAGACAGAGGGAGGGAGACTTGGGAATATAGACCTGAAAATAAAAGCTATAAAACACAACTTTGCTAGTGCATAGAAGGGTGCATACATAATCAATAGAAGTTTGAAACAGTACATGTCCTAATAATCACTTTCCACCATGAGTACTGAGATACTACCTGAATAATTACAATTCTACAAGAAGAGTCTGTCAAACCATTTTTAATTTTAAATCATAAATTTATTCCTGTAACATTTCATAATTTAATAGAGCTTCTAACATCATTTCGTCTGAATTTCCATTTTCTGGATGATCAATTTCAAAAGTTATTTCATGAAACTCGATGTCGTCTAATGCTTGAACAAAATAATCATACACTGTTTTGTCTAAAAAATCACACATGACATCTCCAGCAGCAATACCTTCATCTTCGTTCTCGCCCCCCCATGAAAGGTATATTTAGCTCCTCAATCAAAGCGTTACTAATTTCAAAGCTAATTTCCGTATTGATCTGTTCATCTTTCATAGTGAATTTTTTAATGTTGTTATTCCTTGTAGAAGAACATAAACACTTCATTTTATCATTTTTCCTAATACATAATACAAACTAGGTTTATCAACTATTTTGCCATTACAAAATATTATACAAAAACCATTCTCAACTACTTTATATGATTATATCAATGAAATTGCTTAGATGAATTTTTAGTTTTAAATGTTTCTTACATTTACAAACCAGTCACTTTTTATCAATATATAAAAAAACTAGGGCTAATATAATAAAATGCAGTACTAAAAAAAGTACAACATGTCTATTCACCATACCAATTTCAAAGTAGTTAATGTGTTGTAGTTAAATGCAAAGAATATAGGTACACTCTGTATATATTTTTCTTAATTTCTTGAAAAATGTTTAAAAGATACAAACCGTCTTTACAAACTTATATACATCATGGACTTTCTCTTACTTCAGCTCTGTAGACGTACATCCCATCGATCATTTTTAACACTTAGTTATACTTACCTTCAAAATAATAAATTTAAAAAAAATTATTATAGATTTAGCATCTGTAGAAGACAAAAGAAATACAATTACAATTTATCTTTTAACCAAACAAAATCATTTGTAAAGCATTTCAGATGCTTTTTTTGCTGTTCTCAGAATATATTGAAATTCACTAGAAACAGTGAGTTCAATATTACTCATCACATAACAGCAGGCAAAAAAAAGACAATCAAGAAGATTATCTAAAAAAACCCTAAACAACAATCTCAATAACAATCTTAAATATTTTTTTCAAAGACACATTTCTTACGTATCTATGAGATATGGCAAACAATCTTGAAATAACAAAACATCATCATTAGTTTTCTTCTATTATAAACAATATTACTTAGAAATATATGCAGTCAAAATTTACAACAAAAAGTCATCAGGAGTTTCACAAACTTTTCCCCATGGCCAAATAGTATGTGTGAAATTCTTAGTTTAAAAGTTATTCAATAGAAACTTTGAGCGTCTGCCTCCCAGCGTTCAGATCCAAACCCACTGACATCATTTGCACCGTCTTCCAATGCTCATTCTTCAGTCCATCTCAATTCAACATCTACATGGCCACCCTTACACAAATGGCCCACCAACTGAACCACAACATTATCTCCTACTTCGACGACACTCAGCTCAACCTTTTCCTCAGCAAGGAGCCACACACCACCAAAAACAACTTCCACGACACAATTAAGCACGTCACCAAGTAGATAAGGAACAGCTCTTTGAACATTAATTCACACAATATGAAGATACTCTTTCTCAAACTCACCCCCTTAGTTTCAGATAACTCCTGCTGATCAACTATACTATGAACAGTACCAACACCTACTGGCCATGTACACAACCTATGATTCATATTGAACTCCTTCCACTACAAGTGTAAACATGTCTACAGCGTTTCCTCACACTGCTATAACACCCTCAATATTCTCCACATCATTTACAAGTACATCCTAAAGGAAACAAGAAGAAACAGACTACACTGTAGCAACACACTCTACACAAGAATTACAGCCAAACACCTATAATGACTACAACCAATCCAAAGCACCTCCACCTGATTGATCTTCAATGTCCCCTGCAACAGCCATATCACCCACGACATGATACACTTACTCTGCCTCAACATCAACAAGAGGATTACCTTCAAGCTCCTCATTCTCACTTACAAAATACTGTACAACACCAGATGAATCTACCTTAACAGTAGTAATCCCGAAAGGCCAAATTTTGATCTTAAAATTTTGGCTTTAAAAATATTAGGTAAGAATTTGGTAACTCTTTAGGCAAACGTTGCTTAAAAACTAATTGAGTATCATTAAAATGTATCCAACCTTTCAGACATTTTAAATAAACAGTGGAATGTCCAGATGTTGTAGAAGGTCCATCATGAGAAATAATTGAAACAGATACAAAAGTTCATCCTGATATTGAAACTTGACCAGCTACAACATTTTTAATTAAAGTTTCCATTTTTGTCCCATCAGCTCTACAACGTTGCAGCATTAAAATAACATACTGTCCATATCTTTGTATAAATAATGTTGATGACATTTCTGATTTACATTGGCTACACTCCATGTTTTGACTTGCTCCTCTAACTAGACTGTTAAAGGACACTGATTCACAGTCTGGTAAAGTCAAATATAGGAACCTTTCATTGTCTATGTTAGTGTTACATGTAAACAAACAATTTTGACACTCATGTTGCCATTTATAAGAAAGGCCAATAAGATTTTCAATATCTATACCTTCATCTTCCAGTACACCAAGCATAAACATTAAAAATTCCTGACAATCTTGTTGAATATTATGCATAAAATGAAAAGAACCAGAACACATGTCCAAAACATTTTGAATATCAGAAACACTTTCTGTTTTACTTTTATCACTACTACATTTCTCATAAACAGAATACAACAATGAGCAGAATCTTTCGTCTCGATTTTCAAAAATTTGCTGTTGCAAACTTTCAAGAAATTAAACAACATTAACTACTACATTAGCATAGCAGTTGACACCACAACTATTTTCAAACTGATAACCAACATTCTCTTCAAAACTGTCCTTTTACTTTTTGCTTACAGGCGCAACTTCATCTTGTTTTTTTTCTTTCTCTACAGTTTCAGTACAGATATTCTCAAATCTTCTTTTTCTACCTACCACACGTTTTTCAAATACTGGATATTGACCTAAATTTGGAGCATATTTTCTTCTCAACCTATTATACTCTTTCACTCAATTTGCATCTGCACTAATCTTTGTCTCATCAAAATCAATCAAGTACCATCCAGATAAAGTTCTGGCTCAGAACAAAGCAACATATGTCGTTCCCTCTTTAAACACGGTACTTCTGATGAAGCAAAGCTTCGCATTTGCGACTTGCCGAATTCATGAACCTCGTTCATGTGTAACTAAGTAATAATTTGTACGTCTTACTAACGTTTATTTCATGTTTAAACAAAGTTCATGAAGCTTGCTTATGTGTATTCCTAATATAATTAATTTGAGTCTTTAAAATGGCCGCTGCTTTGAAATAAGTGTCTGCGCATGCGTCAGTCACACTCACGTGTCCTGATGTGTTTGCAGGTTTGGAGGGAAATAGTTGCGCATGCGTAATGCATAGCTTTGCCAGTAACGTGGTACTGCTCGTGCCACTGCTCTTGTGCTCGTATATATGTAGCTAACATTTACACTGCATAAGTATATTTCTTAGTGATAAGTTGAAAGTACAAACCCTGTGATGTGTTTTCACAATGTTATTTCTATGTATTAATTTGTTCTCGCTTACTTTTCATGTACCGCGGGGAATGGGGGTCTGACTAAGCCGAAAGCCATCTTGGAGGGTACTTGTGCGCAGACTCGCCAGAAGCCATCTTGGCATTGAATTGCTGCCAAAGAAGGTTGATACCAGAAGCCACCCTGGGAAGCAGCACCTTCGCCCCGCTGCATCACGATATTGTTCTATTATGTTGCTAAAATGTATTCTTTCCCTGTATTCTGCGCAATTTTCTCATGGGAACCCCAATCTTGCTAGGCGGTGCCCTGAGATGTAAATAAGGCCTCCAAATAGTGTGTTCTGATTGGTGTGTTACCCAAAACCTATCTTAGGACCAATCCAAATTGAGGGATTCTGACACTTTGCAACATTGGGGGGTGGTACACCGTCCCCAAACTGTATATCTACCCTGGGTTCACCTAGGGAAATTGTCCGACTTGTCTGGTTTAGCTGACCTGTCACTGACCCATCATACTCAATAGGTGACTGAAGATACAGAGAGCTGCGGAGCACTCTGTCCGAAATTGACCATAGACTATGGTTCTACTGAACCTTAAAGTGCTGGCGAAGCACTTTGCTGGGAGTTCGCTGACCCAATCGGGGTCTTGATCGATAGCTGCAGAGAGGGTGGAGCGCAGGCGTTGCTTCCAAACTGCGGGTGCGGTCCTGTCCTGAGCGGTCCTGTCCTGAGGGTTTCCTGTCCTGTCCTGAGGTCCTGTCCTGATTCCTAATCTGAGGGTGTCCTGTCCTGGGTGTCCATTCTGCACCTGCTGTCCATCGAGGGATTTCCTTCCTTGAGGGTTTCCTGTCCTTAACTGACCCGTGGCCAGGGTTTGGTTTCCACACCAGTCTAGGTAAATATTGCTCTAAATCTTTAAACTTGCACCTTTCTATTTTTCTGTCTTTTGCTTCAATAAAGAGACACCTTTGCATATGTTGATTTTTCCATGCTTTTTGCCGCAATTATTGAAACGTAAATTCATTGCATATTTTCATAACGTGTTCCCATGTTACCCTACCTGTTAGAAATCATATTTTGCATTGCAGTTTGTCATTTTCTGATATGGTCTAGAACGGCCTTACTTAAACTGTCTAAAGAACTTTTACCCTGAATGCATAGCGTTTCCTGTTGCATCTCATATTAGCATTTCCATGATTACCCTGACTTATTTCTCTATAGTTATGTACTTTTCGTTATCTTGATTATCGATTGTCTTATTCTTGTAAATCTCATGCTAGAAGAAAACGAACTTTAGATAAAGATTTTAAAACTTCCAGTTGTCCGTGGTCATTTACAACAGTATTGAATGTCATTTTGAGTTTGTATTTTGCTGCCTTTCCTTCACAGCTAGCTCCCTGATCCGTTGTGGTCATAGGTACCCGTGTCGGTGGATGGTAAGTCGGGTACGCTAAGTAATAACAGTAGGGAATTCACACAAATTGGTAGCAGCCCGTGAAGTCGCCCGGTCAATGTATATTGTGAATTGAAATATATGGGCCCGAAGCCGGAAACGGCGAAATTATTGGTCGGGTGACCTCGCGCGCTCTATCAGTTTTTCTGGCTAGCAGAGGATGGTTAGGGACTAGTTAAAGGTTAGGCAGGATTAGTTAGACTAGTTAAGTCGGTAGCTGCTAGTATATTAATGCTGCTATAAGAGCGGCCGTTCCGAGGGACCTGATCATTCTCTTGTGAATACGCTGCTTTGAAATTCATGAATTGTTTTATCATTGTTATTCTTGTTCTTATATTGTTATATGTATTAATCCATGCGTTTGTAAACCGTCTCGTTCATTGTTGTCCGAACTCCCCGGGGAATTGAAAGGGCAAGTGGTGAATAGAATCCATTGCCTTGAGGTCGCATGCTTAAGGAAAAGTTAGGTGCAGGTTAGGATAACCGGGAAGCACTAACTAGGGTTTTTCTGAATATGTGTGTGAATAAATGTCAGTAACGAGGTTCATTGGCAAAATTCCCATAGTGGCGTACCTAGTAAGGGTCACATCGGAAGAATAGCAGGTTCATCGGAGCTTGAGTGAAAGCAGAGGGGTCCGCTGGGAAACCTTAGACTCGGATATATCCCGGAGAAGTGGATGAGTTTAGGGGAATAACAGGTTCACCGATGCTAGAGTGAAGGGTGGGCGGAAGAGATCTACCCGCAGCGTGTGAAAAGTAAATGGAAGTAGTTTACTTGCAGTAAAAGAAATCTTTCCTGTCTAGACACTTGAGCACTGTGGCGAATGTGTATTCGTTGTAAAATAACCAAGCACTAGCACTTTAGAAAGAAAGAAAGTTTCCGTTACCTTGTGAAGGGAGGGAGTCAGCCGCGAAGCGTCTCTGACGTCACTCCGTGCCGCGCTGGGATTGGTAGAAGCAGCGGGCGGGTAGCGGGGCTGGAATTGTAAAGGAGGGGTGAAGCGCTGGAGCGTGAGGACAGTCTCACGAAGGGGCCGCGCACCCATTGGTCGAAACTATTTGAACGCGCGCACCCCATTGGTCGCACAGAATTGCAAGACGCGTTCTGATTGGAGGTGACTTTGTAAACAGAGTTAAGCGCAGAAATCGTATGTGGCACTCGTATTGTCCAGAGACTAGACCCGATCCAAGAAGCCAAGGGTTTGAAAGGGATCAGTGGAAAGCCAAGAGATACGATATTATGTACGGAACTAAGAGAAAAATGTCCCTTCAAAATAGGGTAAAGAATTATTTCAAAACGGACAAACCAATTAAGTCCAGAGAGGGCGTTATTGTCCCGCCACCGAATACTCCCGCCTCGTTCATGATGTTTGACCGAGGGTACAATACCTGTGTGTGGTTGGAAAATTGGGTAAAGTACACAAAAGATGGGGGGCGGAGCTAGCCGGCGTCAATGGTGGACGCTTAAGAGCGGAGCTCCGAGCCAGCGCCGACAACTATCCGGCATAGATCCTCGCACAGTGGTGCAAGCTACGCAATATCAGCGGATATCGCCGCCCCTACCCCGAACGGATCTCCGGCTGCAGTTTGGGCGGAAAACGGGCTGGGGGAACCTTACTTTGCCCGACTACCCTACGGACGCCGGACCAGGCCCCAATCACCGGTCTTTCCTAGCTGGCGACGCCGGGCGACGTCACCCGACGTGCGGCAACGACGAGCGGTCACCTGGGGGTCTGACGGAGCCCGGCGGAGGCTGAACCCCCAGCTGCCCCACGCTGAGGAATCACGCACTGGAGGTGCTACACGACACCTGAGAGCGGCAGAGGGCGGCGGGGGAGACACCGGTGCAATAACAGAGCCGGTTGCGGACCACGTGGCGATGGCGGAGCACCCCCGAAGGTAGGATCGGCCTGGGCGCCAGATAGACGGGCACGTCTGAGGCGAGAGGGGCTTTGGCGTGGGGGCGAGTGGCCTCCGGAGGGCGGAGGATCCTCCCCACGAGTACGGACATTCGTCACTGTCCTGGGCCGATCCGGGGGGTCTGGAGGGTGAATTACCGATCATACCCAAAGGGGCCTACGGACACAAGTGGCGTCGACGGGCCCTAGCAGGACACACGCACTACGCTGCCCCGTCTACTGCACCCCTGAGGCCACTTGCAGCCAGTGCTTCGGTCTCCAGTGGGGCCTCCACCGGAGCGGGACACAGCCTCCCCCCGAAAAATCATTCACAATGGGCAAGGGAGACCGCACGCAGACGAAGCTGACGTTCGATCAGCGAAGGCATAAGGACTCAGAGCAACAGGCTGCCCAGTCTTCCAGCACGGCTACTGACCCGGGTCCCTCCCTGTGTGCCGAAATAAAAGAAATGCTTAACACCATGGAGAAAGGCCTTCAGGAGGGCATGTCGGCCATTGGAACCAAGATTGATGCGTTGTCCTATCGGATGGACCGTATGTCAGAAAGGGTGGACAAGCACTCGGAAAGGCTGGATATGGCGGAACGCAGACTGACAGAGGCAGAGGAGGCGCAGACTGAATGGGACACTGACCGTAAACAATTTGGTAGATTGCTTCAGGTAATCCAGGAGAAGTCGGAGGACTTGGAGGCGCGGTCCCGGCGATCCAACATCCGCGTCACGGGTGTGGCCGAGTCAACCCAAACGGGCAAGATGGAACTGTTTATTGAGAAGCTCCTGAAGACGATGCTAGGGGACGACACCTTCTCGCCAATGTTTATAGTGGAACGCGCTCATCGCACCCTCGGACCAAGGCCTCCCCCGGGCGCCAACCCTAGACCGATTATAGCGAAATTGTTAAATTACAGGGATAGGGACGCAGCCCTCCGAGCAGCCCGTGAGAAGGGCAAACTGCAGTACGAGGGAATGGACATATCGCTATACCCTGATTTCACTTCGAAAGTCCAGGAGGAGAGACGAAGATTTGTCCCGTACAAACAGCAACTTAGAGACCTGGGCCTGGACTACGCCATGTTATACCCAGCGAGGCTACGCATCAACAGGCAGGGACACTCGCATTTCTTCACTGATCCCAAAGAACTGCAAAAATCCCTAAAGGTTTGGATGAAAGATTCCCGGGGGAGTCCAGCACCACGCACGGCGGAGCGGACCAGCAACGGGGACCTAGAGGAACAAGACTGAGGAGTAGAGGGCGGAATGCAGTACACTAAGGACCTTTGTTCGCTTCAGCGCCACCGAATCCCCTCATTGGACTGAAGGGGAATGGCCTCTCGGAGTATCCTGCCACAGGCCCTAGGCTATTGCAAGCAGAACTGTGGGTGAGATCGGTATGTTTTGAATTGGGGCCGCTGGGGGGTAGCGCTTACACTCCTGGAAATCCCCTAGGCGAGACTTGGCTCTCAAATGCACGTTATGGGAGAGGACTAAGGAAATAGAGGGCGGGGGAGTGGAGGGGTGAGACCTCACACACAAAGGTGAACTATTGCGTTTAGCGGACACTGCTGCATTTTATTAACGGGGCGCTGGCGAAGGGGCAAGCTGAAGGACACTGTTTGGAAGTCCCGGAAGGGAAGTGGTCGGCTAAAGGATTACACAGGCTACCTCTGCCCCAGCGCTCACTGCGGCTACGGCTCGGATAGAGCTGGTATGGGGAATTGTTGCATGGGTTTGAATGTGGGTGGGAGGGAGGGACACGGGGGCTTCGGTCATACCAGGTTGGGGTTGGTTGACTGTGGGAGGCGGGGGGAAGCGGGAGTTTGGGGTTCCGATATGTTTGAGGGGGGGTTCTTAGCGTGCTCCGCAATGTTACTACCCACTGTGATGTTTGGCAGTTGCTGTCTGCGACGAGAGGCAGGAAATACACTTGCGACGCTTATGCAATGTTGCTGCACTACATATGGCAGACACACCACATGAAGATTTACTGACTGACACAGAGACACTGAAGGCCCTGACATGGAATGTGAGGGGATTAAACGACTATCGGAAACTCCGCAAGGTGTTACACTATCTCCAAAGGCATCATATAGACCTAGCGCTGCTGCAAGAAACTCACTTACCCAACAACAGCAGGATGCTCACGCATAGGGGCCTTCAGGGTAATTCTACTTCTGCTGGCTTCACCTCACATGCAAGGGGGGTACTCACTTGGGTCAACCCAAAGTCTAAATTGTCCCTCACACTGTTGAGAGCTGATCCGGAAGGGAGGTTCGTACTCAGCAAGTGTACGGGTAAGGGGCATACTCTGCTGGTCATGAACGTGTACGGCCCGAATTACGACTCCCCGGACTTCTACGCAGCAATCGCGGGACACTGCTCTGAGTGGCCCTCAGATAGACTGCTGTGGGGGGGAGACTTTAACTTTGTTTTTAGCCCGGAGCTGGATAGGTCGGCGGGGCCGCCTCGTCGTCCGGCCGCAGCTGCGCAGCAAATGCAAGCTGAAATGGTGAGACTGGGGCTGGTGGATGTCTGGAGGGATAGACACCGAGATAGAGGGGGATACACACATTACTCTGCGTACCATGACATACACACCAGAATAGATTATTGGTTGTCCACTCCCCCGTTGCTGGCGCAGGTGAAGGGTTGTAAGGTGCTCCCCCGTACGCTATCGGACCACTCCCCTATATTGTTGGTGTTTAGCACTCCCAGGCGGAGGATACCCCCGTTCACGTGGCGCTTCCCACCATATTCCCTGCTGGATGACACGTTCAGGGCCGAGCTAGGGGAGGAAATAGATGTGTTTTTCGATACTAACCTAGGCACGGTAGACGGCTTCGGGACGATATGGGAGACTTTTAAGGTGTATGTCAGGGGGATAGTCATGGCTAAGCATTCTAGTGTCCTGAAGGACATCAGGCGCAGGCTGACACATCTGGAGGGGCAATTGGCAGAGTGCGAGCGACAACAGCTGACGGGTCAGACCCCCACGGGGGATGGGACACTGCAGGAACTCCTGAAAGAGTACCACGAGGAAGCAGACAGAGAAGTTAAGCACCTAGGAAAGTTTGCGGCGGCGCGCGCTTATGGTGAGGGAGATCGACCGGGCTCGCTGTTAGCCAGAATAATGAAGGGCGCCAGGCGTAAGCAGGTGGTTACAGAGTTACAATCGGCAGAGGGGACGCTGCTAACGGCGGAGGAGGACATTCTAGCGGAATTCAGGGGCTTTTACGAGGAGCTATACACTAACAAGGTTTCCGGGGTAGAGGATCAAATTGACAACTATTTAAGCTATATTAAAATGCCGTTTCTCGAGAACTGGCAGCGAGACTTCTTGATGTCTCCCATCCTCCGGGAGGAGATATCGGACGCCCTGGATGGCATGAGGTCTGAGAGCGCCCCCGGGACAGATGGGTTAACTGTGACCTTCTACAAGGCATACAAAGAGAAGTTATTGCCCTACCTCTCCACCCTATTTGATGAAATTTGTGAGACAGGCGCAATGCCGCCTTCTCTGAGAGAGGCCCTCATCGTTACGATATTGAAGCCGGGCAAACCACATGATCTTCCAGGCTCGTACCGCCCTCTGTCCCTTCTCAATGTGGACGCCAAGCTATATGCTAAGGTGCTGGCGACCAGGTTGGCACTCGTGGCCCCTGAATTGGTGGCCCCAGAGCAAGCGGGATTTATTCCTGCTCGGAACCTCACGTACAACATTCGCACAGTGATGGGAGCCATCCAGCACACTAAACATGACACCAAGGCTATAGCAGTCTTTCTAGACATGGAAAAGGCGTTCGACTCTGTGGAGTGGGCATTCATGCGTAGGGTGCTTGTGAAGATGGGACTAGGAGACCCCTTTCTCCAGCTCCTGAGTGCGCTTTACCACAAACCCACTGCACGAGTTAGGCTGGGCGATGCAGTTTCGGAGCCGTTTTTCATCAGCAGAGGCACGAGACAGGGATGCCCCCTCTCGCCGCTACTCTACGCTCTGGTTGCGGAGCCTCTGGCGTGCGCGATCCGGGAGTATCACTCTTATGAGGCCATCAATTATCCCACATACAAGATCGGCATCTCCACATATGCAGACGACACTCTGCTGTATGTCAGGGATCCCGGTAACAATCTTGCGTCGGTGCTGAGGGAGGTGGTCCGTTTTGGAGCGCTCTCGGGGTTGAAAGTCAACTGGTCCAAATCGGTGGCCTTTCCCCTGACCCCTGTTACCGAACCCTTCGAGATGGAGTATCCGCTTCAATGGTCCACGGAGCCGATACGGTATCTGGGCATTTGGGTACATACGGATCCCGAAATTCTGCTGAGGGAGAATTACGGTACTGCCTATAGCAAACTCGCAGATGACGTGGAACTCTGGATTAAGATCCCGCTGTCATTGATGGGACGAATTGCTTTGATAAAAATGGTGGTTCTGCCGAGGTTTTTGTTCCTCTTTAATAATATCCCGATTGTCCTCTCCAGAACCTTCTTTAAAACCTTAGACAAGCTTCTAGTGCGTCTGGCCTGGGCCGGGAAGCAACCTAGAGTGCAGTGGAAGGTCCTCCAGCTGCCATACGAGCAAGGGGGGCTGGCGGCGCCTGATATGGAGCGCTATTACAGGATAGCGCAGGCCTCGCACCTCCACACTTGGATTCATGGAAAACAGGACATACCGCATGTGATACTGGAGAGGTTATTTGCAGACCCCACCCCGCTCCCAGCGACGATCTGCGGCCCTAGGGACCGTAGGGTGGGAACACTGGACTCCCTACTGTCTACTAACCATGCCTGGCACTCCATAATGCAGAGGCAAGATAAAGAGCTGATGTACGCACCTAATATGCCGATACATTGGGCGCTATGGCTCCCCACACTGACGGAACCAGGCGTTCACAGGGCCCTTAGTGAACTAGGCGCACACACTCTGGGAGACCTCTTCCAGGATGGCGCGGTTAAGACATGGGATCAACTGTCACAAGGGAGAGAGAATCCCTCGTTACTACAGCGCTTTCAGTATCATAGGGTTCGTAGTGCCTTTCTAGACCTTCTGGGCCCCGATATGGCGGAACCCCCTGAGATCCCAGAACTGGTTTATGTAATCGCCACCGAGGCGCCGCAGAAAATGATTTCTAAACTTCATAAGATAGGGCATGGACACACGGCGCTACAGTACACGAGGGCACGCTTGGCCTGGCAAACCGACCTGGATACCCACATAGATGACGGTATGTGGGCATACTGCTGTGCGGCCTCAAGGCGGATATCGCTGAACGGGCGACACCGCCTGGTCCACTTTAAATTTTTACAGCGAGTGTATTATACGCCGGAAAGGCTACACAGGTACGGTCTTCGAGACACGCCGGGCTGCGAAAGGTGCCGCGCCCCAGTGGCTGACTTCTTACATTTAGCATGGTTGTGCCCGGGCATTCAAAGATTTTGGTCCGGGATCTTTGCGGAAATGAGCACTATTGTGGAAGTGGACCTAACCATGGACCCGGCACTCGCCCTGCTAGGATACACAAAGAAGGTGCCGGTGTCAGTGAGAAAAATGGTCAGCATGGGCATGCTACTTGCCAAACGTGTAATAGCATGTTGCTGGATGAGGGGCCCCCTCCCGACATTGCAACGTTGGGTGCATAGCATGACGTTCTGCAACACACAAGCAGAGATTTACAGTGAGCTGCTACCGCCCCGGAGTCGACCCAAGAACTTCTGGGGACTGTACCAAATTTACTTGACTTCTAGGACGGTCGAAGATGACCCGGCAGAGGAGGATGGGGAGGGGCAGGGGCGCGACCCGCACCTAGACCCGGGGTGAGACAGTCAGGGTAGTCACTTACACAGCAGCGCGTCTCAGCCAGGTGGGAGGAGCGGCATCCCCGGGTGAGTGGGGACCTGGGGGGGATCACTTGGAGCCATGAAAGGTAGCACGCAACGTAAGCCACAACACCTCATTAGCCTATACACTGCCACACTTGAGGAGCACTGATTGGGGAACTGTTGGGGAGGAGTGGGGGTTTTCGGGATGGGGGGAAGGTTGGGAGAAAAAGTTAAAATTGTTTAAAATTGTCCATGTATCAGCAACGCACATCACACTATCGAAAGTATTGGCTAGCTGGAGAGGGCCTGACCCTGGCTGGACGCTTGGTTGATATGCCGTCGAATTTATTCTGTTGATCTTGGCCAGGATTCGCTGATAAGATGCTTTGAACTACTGCCGGCCCGAGAAGGGATGTAGGCGAATGGCTGTTTACGATATGTACTTTGCTGTTTTGTGGTAAATAAAAAAAAAAAAAAAAAGTACACAAAAGATGACGGAATATTGGCTTTTCCGTTAGACGGTACTTTCAATGGCAGGATTTTATTTAATTTGAGAACCCGAATGAACGAATTGCATCCCAGACCGAGACTAACGCAGTATGAGGCATTAGTGGAATGGGAGATTGAGGCTTTCGAAAGAGAGAAACCCCGGTTGGACAAAGGTCTGACCAAGTGGTACCCAAGGCTGAAACAAGAGACCAGGGATAAAAGGATGAAACAGTGGAGACAGAGCATGATTGTTGAGGGTCTGTTTCCAATGATGCCAGCGGGTACCCCTTCTGCGGGAGAGAAAAAGACAGAAAAGAGTAAGCATTGGGGAGCGCCTGGGGAGTCAGACGATGAATTATTAGATGACATTTTTACGCGAAGCCCGCCCCCTTATAATGAGGGAGCCCGACCTTCCAGTACAGGAGAGAATCCCCAGCGTCCATCTATTAAGGAGGAGGACAGATCCCTAAGTAGGGGGGGAGGTGGCCAGGTACTGCCCTATTTTGAGAATCCCGGACCCGCGGAGGTACGAGATATATATCCTAGAATGCCCGTGAGCCCGGAGGAAAAATATTCCCGTGAAAGAGCCTTTTTCCCCAGACCTCTTTATGAGAACGAAGAAAAGCCATTAGGTTCAGGAATGCCCTTTTTACAGCCTCCGTATGGGGAAGAGCGCAGGTCATTTGGCACAGGAACTATGTTCCCTAAACCAAATTATGGTGGAGGACCAAGTGAAACGCATCCTACTGCCCCGAGTTTTACCCCTCACCTGACCCCACAGATAATACCTGACCGAACCTTAGGAAGAGTACTGGATGAAAGGGAGCAAGAGGCCATAGCTAGACAAAGGACAGAAATAATTCAGAAGATCTCCCAGTTAAATGCCAGTCCCGAGGCTTTGACTATTCCGGTAACAATCGGACCAGTGGTTCCGTTGTATGGGAATAATCAGGGAAGCCCAAACCCTCCAGTTATGAACCCAATCATGGCCCCGCCGAGGCAGGAGCCCCTACTGATAGACGATCAGTCCAGTGAGTGCGAGTCCGAAGTTGTGTTCTTGGACCTGCCAAACAAACAGACCGGGAAGGGAGTGCAGAAGAGGCATAATCCTTTTAATGCGAAAGAAATTAAATTAGAATCACGTCAGGTACTAGGAGTGTTTCTTTGGTAACTCCGGAGGAAATTGAAAATTGGAGTCGTGAATTAGAAAAACAGACTCCGCAAACGAAACCTTTAGACCTCTACAAACTGAGGGTAGAAATAGAGGAATTAATGGCAGGAAATGTGGGATTAGACAGATTAAATACCTACTCTGAAGAAGAATTGTTGTTTATGTGTAAAAGCCTTACCAGAAGTACCAGATGCTCCACGAAAAGTTGACAGACACTGCAGCTAGTATGGGGGTAGATATTTCAAGATCCAAGCCCTTGCAAAAACCTTACAGAGCTGAATTCTCAGACAAAGATATAGAGAACTTGAATGTGTCAGGGAAAAAGTTGCAGATTAAGGAGTTGCTAGCAATTTAGCAAAAATGGGGAGACGTGGAAAAATGGAAAAGCAGGTGGGCACGAAAGAAAGATGAGGCTCGATCCAGACAAGCGACCCCTGAGTTCCCTTTGAGAGAAGTAGACAAGCCTGAAACGTTATGCCCCATGCGTGAAGTGCCAGGTGGGAGGTATGTGCACGTTCCATGGTCCAGACAGGATATTGTGTCCTTTACTAACGATTTCCCGAAATTGCGCGAAAAGCCAGTTGACTGGTACCGGCAGGTGGAAAGGTTCGTAAAGGTGCAAAAATGCCTGTGGAACGACCTGGATGGATTTTTCGACATTGTGGTCCCGGTAGATCTATGGACCGAGTGTAAAATAGCCATAGGCTGGCCTAGTGAGGAGTACCCGAGGGACTCTAACACAGGGGAGCCGTCGATTGAAGTGATGAAAAAATATGAACAAGTAATTCTGCATTTGAAAAATAAGGTGCCCGCAAAGGAAACTGATTGGACCAGGATAGATAGAACCACGCAGGAGAGAGACGAGACAGTGCACTCCTATTATGAAAGGCTGTTGCAGGTGTTTAAAACATACAGTGGTATAGATAACATCGAGATGAAGGATATGACGCATTTCATTTACAGGTTTGTAAACGGTTTAAGGCCTGAAATTTGTCAGTGGATAAAAGATCACAAAATTTGTTGCCACTCCAAAAAGATAGACGAGGTCCTGCGGTACGCAAAGTACTGCGAGGACGAGATGGCAGAAAAGAAAAAGGCTCTCAAAGAAAAGGTCATGTGGGCTCAAGTGAAGCTCGCAGAACAGCAGGAAAAGCAGTTGAGTAATATGGTTAAAAGCACTCAGAACCAAGGTCCTGGGGGTGGGGGAGGAGGTAAGCCCCGGCCCAAAATGAGCAGGGAAGAGGCTATGAAGAAATTTCCCTGTCACCAGTGCGGAGAAATTGGACACTGGCGTAACGAGTGTCCTTATTTGCCTGACGATAACCCCAAAACACCTGATTTAACTCCACAGACGCAGAAAGAAAGACCAAGAAAGACTCAGCCACAGGTAAAAACGGTTCAGGTGCCCCGAGCTCCAAAGCAAGTACATAGGGGAAAAGCGACAGAGGGTGATGAAATAGAAGTCTGGGAAAGCAATGAGAACAGAAATGCAGCAACTTCGCAGTATTTGTTAAACGATACCTTCCTTTGTGATGACCAGTACTGACGGGGCCTGAGAGGGGAGGACGAGGAGTGCGTACTTGGCGCCTCCTTGCCGGTAGACCAGTCCGGACCATACATTGAAGGAAAGGTTGACGGAAACGATGTCACTTTTCTGTTGGACACTGGTGCTACCCGTTCTACTGTAAGAACAGTGGACGTTCCAAACCTACCCCTCTCGGGAGAAGCCATCCAAGTAGTAGGTGTATCTAATCAATTGATTAGTACTCCTGTTACCAAGCCCATGGAGATCTCAATTGGAAACTTTAAGGAAATGCATAGATTTGTCGTTTGCGACACCAGTCCAGTGAACTTACTGGGACGTGATTTGCTGTGCAAAATGAACTGTACCATCTTTTGCACACCAAAGGGTGTTGAAATTCAGACCCCAGATGAAGACGGCATTTATAAATTAATGTTAATTAGACCTGACTCAGAAATTAAATGAATGACCATGCAGGATTTGCCCAAAGAACTCCAAGAAGCAGTGAAGCCAGAGGTATGGGACTTTACTGGGAAAGATGTAGGGTTAATGAAAAACGTGGACCCCATACAGATAGCCATCAAGGACAATGCAGTATACCCCAATACTAAACCCTACAGGATGAATGCAGAAGTGAGAGCAGGTGTCACTCTGGAAATACAGAAATTGCTAGAAGGAAACATCATACAGGAAGTAATGAGTAGCCCATGTAACTCTCCGATTATGGGCATCAAGAAGCCTAGTGGCAAGTACAGAGTAGTGCAGGACCTACGAAAAGTCAACAAAATAGTGGTCCCCTGCTGCCCTATTGTCCCGAACCCAGCAGTGATTCTGTATCAGATTCCCTGGGATGCTGAGTGGTTCACTGTGATAGACCTATGTCATGCATTCTTTTCCATTCCCTTGCATCCAGATAGCAAATTTCTTTTCTCATTTGCCTTCAATGGTCACGTGTATGTCTGGAACCGGGTCCCTCAAGGGTACACAGAGAGCCCCTCTATCTTTAATCAGATCTTGAAAAAATGTTTGGAAACTTTGGTTTTACCTGGGAACTCTGTCCTAGTGCAATACATAGACGACCTCTTGGTGGCGTCTAAAAGTCATAGGGATTGTGTGATTGACACCATTGCCCTACTGAATCACCTGAGTGAGAAGGGACATAAAGTGGCCCCTGACAAATTACAGTTCTGTGCAAAATCAGTGAAATATCTGGGGCACCAGATAGAGAAAGGTGTCAGGAAAGTAACATCAGAAAGAGTGAGAATAATTCAAAAGATGCAGTTACCCCGTACTCAGAAAGAGATCAGAATGTTCCTGGGAGTGATAGGATACTGCAGGCAGTGGATTCTGGGATTTGCAGTCCTAGCTAGGCCCTTGATAAAAATGACCAAGAGAGGAACACCCGATATTGTAGAATGGGATGATGAAAGCTTAACAGCCTTCACAAAACTGCGGGATTGTCTGTGTACAGCACCTGCATTGGGAATGCCAGACTATACTAAAGAATTTGCCCTATTCTGTGACACTCACGATAATTGCACGTTGTCAGTCCTGACACAAGATCATGGCACAACGAGAAGGCCTGTGGCATATTTCTCTGCCACCCTGGATCCAGTGGCTGCTGGATTACCAGGTTGTCTGAAAGCAGTAGCTGCTAACTGCGCAAGTTTAGAGCAGAGTGAGTCCATTGTCATGGGACATCCTGTAACTGTGTATGTTCCACATGGAGTGGTAATTTCACTGACCAGAACGAAGACTCAGTATCTCACCCCTAGTCGGCTGACTAAATACGAGAGGATTCTTGTGGGTGCTGCAAATGTAAACATTGTTAGGTGCAGTATTCTGAACCCCGCTACTTTGCTCCCAGACCCAATGGATATGGAAGGTGGGGTGGATGATGAGCATGATTGCATTGATTTAACAGAATTCAACACCAAGCCACGCCCAGACATTAGAGAAACACCATTGCCTGTGCATGACAAGGAATTATTTGTGGATGGTTCATGCTTAAGACATGAACAAAGAGGCCTGAGTGCTGCCTATGCGGTAGTCTCCTTAACCAAAATTGAAGAAGCAGGTTATCTATTTGACGTAAAGTCTGCACAAGTAGCCGAATTGATCGCTATGATAAAAGCTTGCAAAATTGGGAAAAACCTACGCATAACAGTGTATACTGACAGTCAGTACTGTTATGGGGTTGTGCATGACTTTGGCCAGTTATGGCTACAGAGGGAGTTCCTGACTTCATCAGGTACCCCTATTCGAAATGGAAAGGTTGTTCAAGACCTTTTAGAGGCAATCCAGTTACCAAAGGAACTGGCAGTGGTAAAGTGTGTTGCTCATAAGAAGGGCACGGACACTGTATCACTGGGAAATGATTTTGCTGATCGAGTGGCCCAATGGTGCGCCAGAGATCGGTATATCATAAATCCAAAACGAGGGGGGCCAGGAACCAGCTGCCAACTTCAAGTGTTTGAAGAAGTGCCTACATGGGATGAAGTGAAAGAGTGGCAGCAGGCGGCACCTTGGCATGAGAGAGAGAAATGGAAGGAAGATGGGTGTAGACCAAGACGTGTGGATGGTGTCATCTTGGGCCCAACTGGTATGCCTGTGTTACCTAGACACTTACTTAGCACGATGGCGAGATTGATACATGAAGGATCACACATTGGTAGGGACGCCATGATTCTAGTGTTCCAACAGACTTGGTACAGTAAAAAGTTCAGGATAGTAGCAGAGTCCCTCTGCCAGAGGTGCCTGCCATGTCAAAGGATGAACGCAGGCAAGAAAACTGCGGTAGAATTGGGAAAAATTGGGAGGTCAGGGGGTCCCTTTGTGAGAATCCAGGTTGATTTCATCACCATGCCCCGTTGTGAAGGGAAGCGATATGTCCTTGTCATGGTCTGTTTATTTTCGAAGTGGGTGGAAGCTTTCCCTACTCCCCAAAATGACGCGCTGACCGTAGCCAAGTGTTTACTGAAAGAACTAATACCTAGGTTCGGGGTTCCAGTCACTATTGAATCAGATAGAGGCGCACATTTTCAGAATGAGGTGATCGACGAACTCTGTAAAGCCTTTGGAATCTCACAAAAGCTTCACTGTGCATACCGTCCAGAGGCTTCTGGAATAGTGGAACAAGTAAATGGAACTATCAAAAACAGACTAGCAAAACTGTGTGATGCATCTGGCATGACCTGGGTGAAGGCCCTGCCCTTGGTCCTGATGGGACTCCGAAGTATTCCTGACCGCAAGACAGGCCTGAGCCCCCATGAAATCCTGATGGGAAGAGTGATGAGACAAGCATGGGTACCAGGAAGAAAACTGTTGAGTATTACTGATGATTTGGTGCTTAAATACTGCAAGAGATTAGGTGACCAAGTGAGTTCTATCTCTCGCCAGATCGGAGAAGACGCCATCCTCAATCCAACGACTCCTCTCCACAAACTGGTCCCGGGGGACTGGGTCAAGATAAAGAAGCATACTCGGAAGAGCTGCCTGGAGCCCAGGTGGGGAGAGAAGCGTCAGGTGATCCTGGTAACAACCACAGCAGTAAAGTGTGCAGGGGTTCCACGTTGGATACACGCCAGCCACACCCAGAAGGTATTACCAGACGAAGAGCCTGAAGAAGAAGGGCGTCCAGCAGAGGACTCTGCAGGAGCCAGACCAGAAGTAGCTGACAACGTACAGCCCAGTACCAGTCAAGCTGCAGCATCAGCAGACGTTGGCCCAAGAATAGTTGATAACTAACTACCAAGAGCCCAGCCTGCTGAAGGGGTCCAAGAAGCTGAGCCAGAAGTAGCTGAAGACGAGCTGCCGAGCATATGGCCAGAGGAGTGGATACCATTGATTGATCTCACTGAAGACCCCATTCGAACAAGTGAGAGACTTTGGGAAGGTAGAGAGTGGACTAGAGAGGAAAAGAAAGGCACAGGCGAAGAACCTCAGGATCTTGAGATTCACATCAAAACTGAGGAAGGAGAAGGTCAGACAGGGACAGAGCAAGTGATTGATACAGAACAAGTGAAGGATACAGAGCAAGTGATTGATACTCCTCCACTGACTTCTGATGTCGGGAAGGGACAGACTAGACATAGCGTAATAGTTCGAGCAGAAGAAAGTCCAGAGATCGAAGTGCTTGAACAGGATCAGATAGGATTAGAAGAACGTGTTCAGGAAACAGAAACAGAGACATTTGAAAAACAAACGCAAAACTGTCCTGAACAAGGCCAGATTAGTAACCAGGCAGAAGAAATAGATGCTAGCCCTGGAAACAGTCAGATAGAAGAGGAAGAAACTGAAACAGAATTGCCACAAACTAAGGAGAACAAGAGGGCAAGAGAAGAAAACGAAGTCCAAGTACCAACTAAAAGACTTAAGAAAAGAAAACACATTGAGCCTGGATTTGTCAAGAAATTGAGGCTAAGGATAAAAACGGTAGAAGAAAAACGTGCAGAAGAAAGGAGAAGTGCTCGCATAGCTAAGCAACAAGAAGGTACCTCCAAAAGAAGGAGTGATCGAATAAAGAGACAAAACAAAAAGTACAAGTCACCTGAATGGACACTTGTTTTGGAAGAATTTGAAGATCTTGATCTAACTGACAAGAGCGACGGAGAACCCGTCCCTGAGTACTCTGCCGAAGAAGAAGACGAGCCACCGTGAATTTGCACAAAGTAAGCTACTCGTGTAAAGTCACAAAGAGGGGTCGAGAAACTTCTTCTGAGCCAAAATGTCTGATTCAAGCGTGAATGGTAGACCTAGTCGCAGCTGCTGCAAAACATGCTGCAAGGTATGTGTATGTAGTATAGATATACTGATATTAGTTTGGATAGGACTAACAGTGTTCATTCCCTTTGCAGTGAGCAAAAATACTAATATTGTCCCTACTGAAATTGTAAATACTGACAGTGAGGAGCTGACAACACAGAGTGTAGCAAGACATGAGAGGGCACTGAGACAAACAAAACAAGACTTAGAAGCTTCAGATGAGGGAGGACTACATTATCACGGAGTTAAGAACAAGACACACTTAAATGTTTTCGCAAAATTGTTAATACACTATGTAGAGACTATGGAAATTGAAGATTGCTATGTCTGCATGAAGCTACCTACCTCTGTAGCTGAAGGCGTGACATACCATCACTTGCCGCTGACATATGGAATCTCCTGTAGCATTTTAGCAAGCTTATTTTACAAAAGAGGACCGTTACAGTACTATTACTCTAACAATGACGTGATCTTTTCTGAACTTCCTATACGTGGGAACTTGAATCCTGTACATACCAAAAGTGACGTTACTCGCTATATGGGCGAATACTTTCTGACTCTAGGCAACATCGACATAGGTGACGCACACAGAGATAACTTGACTTGTTCTTTGCGTGAGCAGGAAAAGATGTTCCTGAACATGGCAGAGAAAAGGAGAATAAAAATACAAAGAAAGGCAGATGACGAAAGACAGAAAAGACCAAGATGGGCAGAGAACATGGAAGGCACCTCAACTGGTGGGGCGGGTCCTGCTCTGTTGCTGGATTTTGAAAAGAAAGGCAAGCTATGTCTTCACCGCGAGAAGACTAGCTATTATAATAACATTTTCATTGGTTCCAGTGAATGCGAACATAATTACAAGGTAATTGGAGGTTGGGGTTTCAAAAATGGGTCAGAGCCTGTGTTTCCTGGAATTTATTATATTTGTGGGGACAAGGCTTATTTCAAATTGCCGGATCACTGGTATGGAAGCTGCTACTTTGGCATTGTCTTCCCGAAAATATACCATGTGAATGGAGTTGCTGGAAGCAGTGAAAATACTAATGGCTTAGTGCGTAGTAAAAGAGAAAGTGTAGGTGAAATAATGGGTAGTATTTTCAGTGCACTGATACCTGGAGTGGGAGTGGTTCTGAACACTCACAGAATTTGCAAATTGTCCACTATAGTGGATGTGTTGTCTACTGACACAGCTCATGGATTTCTGCTGGTCAATACCGAAATGGTTGCGATCAGATCAATGGTTTTGCAGAACAGACTTGCTCTTGACACCTTATTAGCGAAAGAGGGCGGAGTCTGCCGGATGTTGAAGGCGCAACATTGTTGCACTTATATTCCGGACAAAAGTGTGCAGCTCAAAAGATACGTGAAAAACATTACTAATTTGGAAAGGGAACTTAAACCACTCGAAGTTGACAGTGCCTGGAAGAGGCTGGTAGATGGTCTCTCAAATGTAGGTCATTGGCTTGCTAGCGTAGGTAAAAGCTTATTGTTTAAGGTACTGATGCCAATTGGAATTATAGGTCTCATCCTATTCTTCATATTTGTCTGTTGCAAATGTCGTAAGCACACCAGAAAGCATCAAGTGAATGCGAGAGGGGTGAAACGAAGTGTGGATGAGCTTGAATTGGAGGAGATAAATAATCAGATATACAAAAGGGTGAAGAATTCTCACCCTACTAAGAATGAGAAAGAAAAGTTGAACAGACTGTTGGAAGAGATAGAGCTGTATAAGGTGTGAGAAGTTGGCATCTGGTTCCATTTATTTTGTGATGATAGTGAATATCATCAAAGAGGGGATTGATGAAGCAAAGCTTCGCATTTGCGACTTGCCGAATTCATGAACCTCGTTCATGTGTAACTAAGTAATAATTTGTACGTCTTACTAACGTTTATTTCATGTTTAAACAAAGTTCATGAAGCTTGCTTATGTGTATTCCTAATATAATTAATTCGAGTCTTTAAAATGGCCGCTGCTTTGAAATAAGTGTCTGCGCATGTGTCAGTCACACTCACGTGTCCTGATGTGTTTGCAGGTTTGGAGGGAAATAGTTGCGCATGCGTAATGCATAGCTTTGCCAGTGACGTGGTACTGCTCGTTCCACTGCTCTTGTGCTCGTATATATGTAGCTAACATTTACACTGCATAAGTATATTTCTTAGTGATAAGTTGAAAGTACAAACCCTGTGATGTGTTTTCATAATGTTATTTCTATGTATTAATTTGTTCTCGCTTACTTTTCATGTACCGCGGGGAATGGGGGTCTGACTAAGCCGAAAGCCATCTTGGAGGGTACTTGTGCGCAGACTCGCCAGAAGCCATCTTGGCATTGAATTGCTGCCAAAGAAGGTTGATACCAGAAGCCACCCTGGGAAGCAGCACCTTCGCCCCGCAGCATCACGATATTGTTCTATTATGTTGCTAAAATGTATTCTTTCCCTGTATTCTGCGCAATTTTCTCATGGGAACCCCAATCTTGCTAGGCGGTGCCCTGAGATGTAAATAAGGCCTCCAAATAGTGTGTTCTGATTGGTGTGTTACCCAAAACCTATCTTAGGACCAATCCAAATTGAGGGATTCTGACACTTTGCAACATTGGGGGGTGGTACACCGTCCCCAAACTGTATATCTACCCTGGGTTCACCTAGGGAAATTGTCCGACTTGTCTGGTTTAGCTGACCTGTCACTGACCCATCGTACTCAATAGGTGACTGAAGATACAGAGAGCTGCGGAGCACTCTGTCCGAAATTGACCATAGACTAAGGTTCTACTGAACCTTAAAGTGCTGGCGAAGCACTTTGCTGGGAGTTCGCTGACCCAATCGGGGTCTTGATCGATAGCTGCAGAGAGGGTGGAGCGCAGGCGTTGCTTCCAAACTGCGGGTGCGGTCCTGTCCTGAGCGGTCCTGTCCTGAGGGTTTCCTGTCCTGTCCTGAGGTCCTGTCCTGATTCCTAATCTGAGGGTGTCCTGTCCTGGGTGTCCATTCTGCACCTGCTGTCCATCGAGGGGTATCCTTCCTTGAGGGTTTCCTGTCCTTAACTGACCCGTGGCCAGGGTTTGGTTTCCACACCAGTCTAGGTAAATATTGCTCTAAATCTTTAAACTTGCACCTTTCTATTTTTCTGTCTTTTGCTTCAATAAAGAGACACCTTTGCATATGTTGATTTTCCATGCTTTTTGCCGCAATTATTGAAACGTAAATTCATTGCATATTTTCATAACGTGTTCCCATGTTACCCTACCTGTTAGAAATCATATTTTGCATTGCAGTTTGTCATTTTCTGATATGGTCTAGAACGGCCTTACTTAAACTGTCTAAAGAACTTTTACCCTGAATGCATAGCGTTTCCTGTTGCATCTCATATTAGCATTTCCATGATTACCCTGACTTTATTTCTCTATAGTTATGTACTTTTCGTTATCTTGATTATCGATTGTCTTATTCTTGTAAATCTCATGCTAGAAGAAAACGAACTTTAGATAAAGATTTTAAAACTTCCAGTTGTCCGTGGTCATTTACATCAGTATTGAATGTCATTTTGAGTTTGTATTTTGCTGCCTTTCCTTTACAGCTAGCTCCCTGATCCGTTGTGGTCATAGGTACCCGTGTCGGTGGATGGTAAGTCGGGTACGCTAAGTAATAACAGTAGGGAATTCACACAAATTGGTAGCAGCCCGTGAAGTCGCCCGGTCAATGTATATTGTGAATTGAAATATATGGGCCCGAAGCCGGAAACGGCGAAATTATTGGTCGGGTGACCTCGCGCGCTCTATCACTTCCAATATTCACTAAAGCATTATCTACACTTAAACCTTGAGATTTATGAATGGTCACCGCATATGCCAAACAAATAGGAAACAGATTTCTGCGTACATACAAATCTTTTATAAGCAAGAACCGAGATGAACAACGACTAAATTGTTGTATTTCAGAAATTTCATCAAATTTGATCTTCAAAAAAAATTCAATCCCATCTCTATTTACATAATTAACAAAATCAACAATTTTACCCATTGCTCCATTTACTAAACCTATTTTCCTTTTTCCACATTCAAATTACGGCGTAAAATGACCCTACAGTTTACACATGCATATAAATTATTTTCTAAACCAGCAGTTTTACTTATCGACTTCTCCAAAGAATCCAATTTCCTCTTCAAGTTTTCAGTCAAAATAATAGTGATTCCTTCATGCTCTATTTTATCAATAGCTTAAATTTTATAATTTCTTAATTTTCCAACTTTAACATTCCTTCATTGAATACAGAACATTCACGCAGTGTTGGCATTAATTAGATTACAGACTTGTTTTTTGCAATTTTCATATATATTTTCTCTGAAACAATATTTTCATTTGGAAACAAATTGGGAATTAATCGTCTCAGTAAAGCTTGTTTGCCATGTTCTGTCACTCTTCCAATTCTTACATCTTGAAGAATTTTTCCATAATCTGCATAATTTGCCTGGCGCATATTTGTAATAAGTTCCTTATACTCAAAATATGACCAAATATTAACATTTCCAATGGTCCCCAAAGACTTTCTGGTATCTTCATGTGCCAGTGTTTTAAACACTGGTTGTCTTTTTACAGGAGTAAGTTGTAGTAGATCTCCAAAAATTATGACGTTTTCCTCCAAATAATACATCATAGTGTGTTTTAAGAATTTGCTGCATTCTTAAATGCACAAAACAAGCATTAAGTTTGATACCATGCTTACCTCATCAATAATGAGAACTTTCATTTTCTTCAAGACTCTTGCAACTTCAAAACAAGCTTCTCCAGATAGCTTATAGTATTCTAATTTGTTTTCATGCTCTACTGGTAGCATTAATAAACGATGTAAAGTAACTCCTTTAATATTGTGTGCCGCCAACCCAGTTGGAACAGTGACAACACAAGACAAATACGAGTCAGTTGTTTTGTGTAAATAAGTTGAAATTACTTTAATCAAAAAACATTTTCCTGTTCCAGCTTGTCCACTCACATACAATCGGATAGGTTGAAATAATGAGCAAGAGCTCTCTTTCTTTTCATGAAGTAATCCATGGTTAATCTGTTCTCTCACTTGCTCATATATTTGTTTTTGCTCAACGTTAAGTTGTTCTTCCAAATTTCCTAAATTTCTTACATCTTCTTGAGCTTGATACACTTCTTCCATAGCACTTGCTGCTTCATTTTGAATAATTGGTTCTCCTAATGGATCCTGACTTAACGGACCAGAAGTTTGACTGTCTTCGGAACTCTCTCTACCAATCTCAGCTGCAATTGTAGCTTCTTGTTCAATTTCATTGTTCAATATTTTCACATAATTAGCAAAAACAGGACATTCTATACTATCTTTAGTTGCATTGAAAGAATCTTCATAGCTGTCACAATCTCCAAGTAATTCTAATTCTGAACGCCATGGCTTGAAAAGTTGCAAAAGAGCAAAATAGTAAAATTCCCTTTTGTCAGGTGTTTCGCAACTCAGTTTACGGTGATTAATCAAATGTCCTTTTCTTTGTTTCACCAGACATCCTTCAGAACCAATCACGGCATATACACCATTATTGATGTTTTCTGTAATATTCCGTTTAAAAATATAGTTTTGCAGCACTTCATAGAGACAAATGTTCTCCAGATGGTGACTTCTGTTTGGATAATATGTATCCAACATATTTGTTTTCACAATATCTGTACTTTTTGGCTCTTTTTCAGCTAAATATTCAATTTCTTGTACAGATTTAAGTACTCGGTTTCATGTTGCTGCAAGACCTAAAGTCACCCAAATGATTCTTCTAGATTTGGAGTATAGACTTGCAGATGTTAAGCGATCCGAGCATTCATAGCTCCAATTTCTCGATGAGATAACATCTTCAAACTGTAAGTATATAATTTCTTACTTAGGCTCTTCTCGTGGGAAATCTCTTCCCACATTTCCTTCAATTCCGTCTTTTCTGATTTCGTTATGTACGATGTTACATATCGAGCAACAGCAATGGAATTGTCTGAAACATATTGAATATCCATGTTAGCATTCCACATAGCCATAATCACTGGGTTGTAGTCATTTATATATTTTGAGTATTCATTTCTTCTTAAATTGTAGGTATTTTTAGGAGACTTTCTTGTGATAGTATGTCGCAAAGATGACATAAAACTGTTCACTCTTCCTTTCGATAATACTGGACGTGGAAATCCAAAACGGCATTTGGAGTAGAATTTGTCTTTAGATTTGTACTTTAGACAACAGTATTTCCCACAACGATGGCTTTGGAATCGTTAGACCTGTTGTCTTAGTCCTTATTCTGTGTGCTTTTGGGTATATCACATGTAGCATATTCTTCAATAAAAGACCTCACAGTATCATCTGACTCTGTTCCAAATTTGGCAGCATCTTTGATCCATAGTAGCATGTGTGTGTGAGGAGCACCTCTTGCTTGGTACTCCTTTCTCCAAAAGAAGTCCACAACGTCTCCAAGAGGAGGATTTTTGTTATTGGTGATAAAACACATCATAGCTTCAAATCTATGATTGAAATACCTGCATACATTAACTGGAACCAAAGAGCACAATTCTCCAGGTGTCTTGTATTCCAATCCAATCCAATCCAAAAATTCTTTATTTCGGCCACATGGGCCATAAAAGATGCAGTGAAAATACATACATTTAAAACACAATATTTACAATAAAAATCCTACTGGACCTGCAATGTTAAAAAATACAAGGTAATATAAATTAACCAGACATTTTCTTCCTTATTATCCATGCTGCCATTAAGAATTTGGAAACCGCAAACACAATGTGGCCCAGGGTGTTGGTTTTCAAAACCCTGTCTTGTATTCAATATTTATTATATTTGAATTTGCCTCTCGAAGAATTTGAAGTAAATCATCCCACGCATATTCAGCACAGCTTAGAGTAAGGAACCATGTAGGAGTTCCTAAGTTCCTTAACATACATTTAAGTTCTCCATGACGACGGTACCAGTACTTATTAGTACCACGCTGACATGCCATGAGATTAATCAGCTGAGATTCCAAAACATTATCTTTCTGGTGTACTTTATCCATAAATTCCTTTGCCGAAACATTTTGCAGATGTACACCTGTTTTCAATATATGGTTTACTGTATAAGAAAGTCCAGACAAATCCCTCTCAAACAAAAAATTAAACAAATACGGAATACATTGTCGAAATCTTGGATTTTCTGCATACAATCTTAATGTCCGGTATTCAGATGCAGGAATCTGCACAGGTCGGTCATCATATCGTTCTCCTTTTCCAGTATGAAACAAATGAGGGAAACAACGAGCTTCCAAGCTTTTTTCCCATACACTAATGGGACTTCCCTTTGCTTCTTTCATTTGGAATAACTCTATAGTATTCCCCATCACTTCTTTGGAATGCAGTGGAAGAACACTGTAATGTTCGTATAGTTCTTCAGTTCTAGACACATCCACTTTTTCAATTTGTCCAGATGGCAAGTCACTATCTTCTTCTACAGTTATTTCTTCTTCACACATAAACCCGTCTTTATAATATCGATTATTTTTTATCAGATACAATGTTGCCTTTTTCACTTTCTTAACATCCACTAATTCCTGCCAGAATTTCTTACTCCTAGTAGGAACGCCATTACCAAGAATAACTAAAGGTTCATCTTCTACATTTTCTACACCAACTGTTTCAATATTTTTCTTTAAATCTAATGGCAAATACACAACTCTTCCTTTTAATCCTCTCTGTAAATCTGAAGGAGGCAATTTCCCTGTCTTAGGCTCCATACGAACAATAGCCTGAAAAGGATGCACACATTGAATAAGAATAGATTCATAAGTATTTAAATCCAGCAGTTCACAAGGAATTTTTACGAACTCAAAATTATTATGCACTGCTCTAGAAGGCATTTTATTCTCGTCTAATTTGTTATAACAATATTTAAAAATACGCTGATCACAACCCAAATCAAAAGAATTCTCTTCCAACAAATAAGTTACAAATTCCATCCACTCCTTATTATTTTCCTTTTCACATTTTAAATACAAATCAACAGTCCTAGTCTGATTTTTATAATGAATACGTCGACAACAAATACAAGAATAATTTGGTGTTTCACCTGAAATCACCTTGAACTTTGTAATTTCTTGCTCAAATTTTTCTGTACTGCAATGTTGAACATTCTCTTCTACATTTCCTTCTACT
This sequence comes from Lissotriton helveticus, assembly GCF_964261635.1. Taxonomy (NCBI): domain Eukaryota; kingdom Metazoa; phylum Chordata; class Amphibia; order Caudata; family Salamandridae; genus Lissotriton; species Lissotriton helveticus. The sequence continues at coordinate 775,141,885 of NC_136063.1, read as the reverse complement.
AACGTATTAATTTCTGTACTATCTTCTTCTGCACCAAAGTAACTAACCTGAATTTCATCACAAACGTTCTTCACATCTGACACAGATCCATGCAAAAGAGCACTGTTCAACTTCTTTAACATTAGAGCTGGAATTTTTGCATAATACAACATTCTGACTAATTTCCTCATTTCAGTATGATGTACTGCCAACATCCTGAAATGGTGAAAAACACTTCTACATACTTTTTTTGAAAGACAAGCCAAAGAATGTCCTTGCAAACCAGTATTTTCTCCCACTCTGCAAGGGTCTAATCCTTGCAACATCTTAATCTTTTGTTTAACACTTTTCTTAGTATAGTTACATAAGAAATTGCGTAAAAAATCATTAGATTCCTGCCGTACACTACAAATACTACTGCAATTCCAAGTGTAACCTGGAGCTTTAGGCCTTCTCCCTAATACTTCATCAGCTAACACCTCTTCTACATTTCTAGGAACAATTTTTTCTTTCTCAATAGGACAACCATTTTTAACCTCATAAGCACGACCTGTAGTGTCGTGTCAACTGCATGCAACAACTCATTACTCTGAAAATAACTCTCCTCATTAAAAAAAGGCTCAGAACTTGAACTATGTTTCCATTCACCCACAAAAGCTTCAGAAAAATTACTTCTATTAATTACTCTTCTCCATTTACTTTTGCTCTTCATTAAATGAATTGGCTTATCTAGTGATCAAATTCTATTGATTACTAAAACAATTTTTTTAATCAAAAGCTTTCTCAACTACATTCTCAATACATTTCTTCTTCTTATAAAATGCAGTTTTCGTCTTACAATTCTTTATTAGCTTAGTCAGATTGAATACAATTCTATTGTAAAACATCTTCTTCCTTATTTCTTGATATTGGTTTCTTCCCCTTTTATTATATACACTTTTTTCACAAGTTTTTCCATGCTTCGTGTCTTTTCTCTTATTTGCAAAAACATTCACAGTATTTTTTTCTTTGCGTACACTACTGTTACTGGTTGACAATCTTCGCAGAAAAGTCTTAGTTTTCTTACCAGGACTTTTTTTCATTTTGTTAACACATTGTTCTTCATGTAAATGTTGTAAATGAGTTCTTTTTAAATAAAGTGCTTTCTTTCTTCCTTTCTTCTTTTCAATTTTGGAAGGCATGATGATTTTTTTTCACTGATGATCAAAACAATCTATTATAAAAAATATAGACAGGGGAGCAGTATAAAAAGAGGTTAGGCAAGGGAGTATAAAAAGAAGTGGGACTAATAGGAGACAGATGAGACAATGAGGACAGAGAGACACTAAGGGGCCCATTAGGATGGAGGACGGATTGTCCCTGCCAGGCTAACGGTACCCACCGCCAGCCTGAAGGGGGCAATCCACCCACCAACCCAACCAGAATGACCCCCTGCCATATTAGCATGCCTGGGGGATGAAAAAGACCGTCCACTGCTTACCTGCCCCGGTCGTCTTGTAACCAGGACAGAAAGGATTTAACATGGTGGCGGTTTCTAATACACACCACCAGCCATATCATGATGGGCCTCTACAGATGCCTGTCCATAGCAGCGATGCCCCCATGGAAAGGCAAGCAGTCTTTACTGTGAAAGCCCCCTGCGGACCCCCGGAGTGAAGGTGCAATTGAAGGAGCGGTGCACACGAGGAGTACCTGCAGTATCTACCAACATTTGCATACACAAAGCGGCAGGCACCACGCAGTGCCTGTCGCTTTGTGTATGCAAGTGCATACATGCATTTTTAACATTGTGGCAGGCGATCCTGAGAGCACCGCCCGCTAAGATTTTAAAAATGCAGGATGCACCTGCCACTGTGGCGGGCAGATCCTAATACCCCTTATGGTGAGCAATCTCAACTACCGTGAGGATAGCGGACAGACTAAGTCCACCCACCACCCTATTAACCCCCCAAGAATACAGAAGGGTCTATGACAACAAGCAGCACTATAAGAAAATATAAGTGAAAATAAAGAAAGAGGGACAATATCAAAAGAGAGGAGGCAGTATAAGCAGAGAAAGGTAGACTATAAGGAAAGATTGCGGAGATTATGGAAAATGGTACAAGTATAATTCCTTCATTTACACATGTGCTCAGTGTGATTCTAAACAAATTATTTAAAACCATACATTTTACCAAAACACATTTACCACACTGAAAACATTCTATATATATAACCACTACATTTCAGTAGACAATCCTAACTCATTTTCCAAATACATTTCCAATTTGCACCATTATTTTTTTGCAAACATTACATCCAAAAATGAGACACAATAAAACAAGAAAGAAGCCTAAGGGGCTTGTAAATCTGCCCAACAGTGTATGCAACAGTCTATCTTTACTGACTGGAGAATTATTAAGAGAGACATATGATAAGAGAGGGAGAAATATGAGGTTACAGGATACACAACAAAAAGAAAGGGGACTATTAGGAGACAGAAGGACACAATAAGGACAGAGGAGGACTAAAAATACAGGAGGGAGTATAAAAATAATTGGCACTGTGAAAGAAGACAAATTAAAATAAGGAAATAAAGTAAAATATCAGATCAGAGAGAACACTATAAGCAGAGAGATACACTGAGAGAGAAACAGCGCAAATTATAGAAAAAGGAGCAAATGTAAATCTTTAATTTTCACAGACACTCTGTGTGATTTTAGACAAAAAAATGTAACCCATACATTTTACCAAAACACATTTAACACACTAAAACATTTTAGTGACTAAACACATTCCATGTATATGACCACTACATTTCAATAAACAATACTGACTCATTTTGCAAATACATTTCCAATTTGTACCATTATTTTTTTGCCAACATTAAATCCAAAAATGAGACACGATAGAAGAAGAAAGAGTCCAAAGGAGCTTGTTAATCTGCCCAACAGTGTATGCAGCAGTCTATGTATACCGAGTGGAAATTATTAAGAGAGAGATAAATTGAGAGAGGGAGAAATAAGAGGTCAGAGGATACACTATAAAAAGCCCAAGGGGCTTGTAAATCTGCCCAACAGTGTATGCAGCAGTCCATGTATACTGAGTGAAAATTAATAAGAGAGAGATATGATGAGAAAGGGAGAAATAAGAGGTCAGAGGCTACACTATAAAAGGCCCAAGGGGTATGTAAATCTGCCCAACAGTGTATGCAGCAGTCTATGTATACTGAGTGAAAATTATTAAGAGAGAAATATGATGAGAGAGGGAGAAATAGGAGGTCAGAAGATACACTATAAAAGGCCCAAGGGGCTTGTAAATCTGCTCAACAGTGTATGTAGCAGTCTATGTATACTGAGTGAACATTATTAAGAGAGAGATATGATGAGAGAGGGAGAAATAAGAGATCAGATGATACAATATAAAAGGCCCAAAGGGCTTGTAAATCTGCCCAACGGTGTATGCAGCAGTCTATCTATACTGAGTGAAAATTATTAAGAGAGAGATATGATAAGAGAGGGAGAAATAAGAGGTCAGAGGAAACACTATAAAATGTCCAAATGGGCTTGTAAATCTGCCCAACAGTTTATGCAGCAGTCTATGTATACTGACTGAAAAACTATTAAGAGAGAGATATGATGAGAGAGGGAGGATTAAGAGGTCAAAGAAAACACTATAAAAAGAAGGGACACTATTAGGAGACAGAAGGACACAATAAGGACAGAGGGGGACTAAAAGGACAGGAGGAAGTATGAAAAGAAATGGCACTATGAAGAAAGACAAATTAAAATAAGGAGATAAAGTAAAATATCAGAACAGACAGAATACTATAAGCAGAGAGATAGACTGTGAGTGAAACATCGGAGATTATAGAAAAAGGAGCAAGTGTAAATCTTTAATTTTCACAGACACTTTGTGTGATTTTAGACAAAAAAATTCAAGCATACATTTCACGAAAACATATTTACCACACTAAAACATTCTAGTGACTAAACACATTCCATGTATATGACCACTACATTTCAGTAGACAATCCTGACTCATTTTGCAAATACATTTCCAATTTGCACCATTATTTTTTTACCAATATTACATCCAAGAATGAGACACAATAAAACTAGAAAGAGGCCCAAGGAGCTTGTAAATCTGCCCAACAGTGTATGCAGCAGTCTATGTATACTGACTGAAACATTATTAAGAGAGAGATATAATGAGAGAGAGAGGATTAAGAGGTCAAAGAAAACACTATAAAAAGAAGGGACAGTATTAGGAGACAGAAAGACACATTAAGGACAGAGGGGGACTAAAAGGACAGGAGGGAGTATGAAAAGAAATGGCACTGAGAAGAAAGACAAATTAAAATAAGGAAATAAAGCAAAAATTTCAGAACAGACAGAACACTATAAGCAGAGAGAGATAGACTGTGAGAGAAACAGTGGAGATTATAAAAAAGGTGCAAGTGTAAATCTTTAATTTTCACAGACACTCAGTGTGATTTTAGACAAAAAATGTTAAACCATACATTTCACCAAAACACATTTACCACACTAAAACATTATAGTGACTAAACACATTCCATGTATATGACCATTATATTTCAGTTGACAATCCTGACTCGTTTTGCAAATACATTTCCAATTTGCACCATCATTTTTTTACCAACATTACATCCAAAAATGAGACACAATAAAAGAAGAAAGAGACCCAAGGGGCTTGTAAATCTGCCCAAGAGTATACACAGCAGTCTATGTATACTGACTACAAAATTGTACATTTAGAACACAAGCCTAATTCTAAACAAGCAACACTATTAAGTATTCTACAACTAAAAAAGTGACTGCAAACATTCTACATTTTTTAGCACTGCACTTTATTGAACAAAAATGACTAACTAAACACATTAACTTACCAAATGATTTTAGCACAATAGTCATCCAAATGAAGATAAACTCAGAATATGGCTCTACAAACTTTATAGGAATAAACACATTACTGTTACTAAAAATAAAATGCAACACATACAAAGCCAAGAAAGCAGAGATAAAATTATCTCCCTATTACCTAGCTGTCGCTAACACCAGTTAACGACAGCTAGTAGGAGATAGCGACCATCTTGGGCCCCACTTTGCATGTCAGTGATATTTATCACTAATGACATGCAAAGTGGGCGTGCCAAGATGTTAGCGACTGGAAACAGTCGCTAACATCACTATCTCCTATTACCAACTTTTGGCGATATTCGCGCTAAGCACGAATATCTCCAAAAGCTAACACCTGCCCTGAGCAGTTCTTAGCCATGTTATCCAATGGGAGGTGGATAACATGGCTAAGAGCATTAGCTCGGTAATGCATGAATATCGCTGACTTTTCAGCGATATTCATGCATTGCGGCCGTTTTTTATCGCATTTGCGATAAACCTTGGCAATACCAAGGTTTATCTGCGATAAAAATCGCCGCAGCTCTGCGGTAAAATTTTGTCTCTAACCAAGCAATAGCGATAATTATCGCTATTGCTTGGTAATATGCCCCACAGTCCCTTACAAGTAATTAACTCACCTTTCAAACTTATTGAAAGATTAAGAAGAATGCCACTCACACAGCAGATAGTCTCAGTCAGAATCTCTCTCCTTCAGTGCGTGCAGCAGAACCAAACAAATGGCACATTTTCCCTCTCAATTTACACATATATACACATTAATAACAAATCAAATTCCTTCACACAATAATTCAAAACCAAAGACACATTTTTATTGGTTCAACATTTCAAACCTTTCCAACTGACATAACTTTCCACCCTCCCCCCAGCAGATCATGCAAAAGTTAACTGTTAACTGAGGTCAAAAGTTCAGCACTCTATAAAACACTGCTACTCAACAAGTTTAGACTATGCATAAGTACTTACATATAAGTACCTATAAATAGAAAAGGTATAATTAGAACCAACCAACACATAAACACATACACTTGATAGATATTTGTAAAATATTTTTTTTATTGAGATTTTCATGCTGAGGTGTGCTCACGGAACGATTTACAGACTTTGCACCGTACGTCGTACGTGTGAGCATGGAACGCGTACGGTTATTCAACCGTAAAAAAAAAATTGCCTCTATTACTAATTTTTTATATTTCTCGGGGACCCCATCCACCGGGGCTAAAATATAATGTTGAGGACTGTGGGGGAAGCCCCTAAGCCCCCACGGTCCCAGCCGGCTCCAGCGTCCTTCGGGAGCCGGCATTGCTTTTCGTCAGAGAGAGCAGCTAACATGCTGCTCTCCAATGAAAAGCAGTTTGCTATGGTAGGGCGGGAGCCGCGAGGCTCCAGCCCTGCCATAGCAAACAGCAGTGTCCCGGGGGTAGGCACCCTGGGACACTGCAGGAGCCGGCCCTAGGGAGGTGGTGGTCCCCAGGGTCACACAAAGCTCCATGAGGGGGGCTGCGCGGCCCCCCTTCCAACATCAGCAAAGCCCCGGGGGTGGTGGTCCCCGGGGCTGGGGGCTCTGTCACGGACCCCCCTATTTTACATATTAGTGCCCCAGGGAGGTGGCGGTCCCCGGGGCATGTGGGGGGAGTTAAGCCCCCATGATCCCCCCTGCATTCTTAAAATTAACAGGCCCTGGGGGGTGTCAGTCCCCGGGGCTCAGGGGACCTTAGAGGCCCCCCATTACTAATAACAAAACCCCGGGGGATGGCAGTCCCCGGGGCTGTGGGGGGCAAAGAGCACCCCCGCAAACATATACCTAAAGCCCCGGGGGATGGGGTCCCCGGGGATTATAAAAAATTCGTAATAGAGACTATTTTTTTTTACGATAGATTTTCTATTGTCGTACCGTGAGCTTACAAAACCAAGACAAAAAAAGGTAATTGCACATCATTGTAAAACACCCTAACTAACCCAAGAGAGTCAGGAAGTCCTGAGCAAATATTTCCTGTCAATCTACACATTCAATCCACACACATATACAAATAAATAACAAATCACATTTATTCCCACATTAAATGAAAATGAAACACACCTTTCTTTTGCATGAACTTTTGAACCTTTTCCATCTGACAAATCTTTCAACCCTTCTCCCAACCTCATTCTGCCAGTTACCATAGAAATACTTCATGGAACACCTTACTGACAACACAGGTGAAAAGTTCATCATACATTGTTGCAAATCAAAACAGCAAGTGGGCTTGACTTCTCAATATACCAGCTTATTTTAACTAATGTTCTTTTCTATCACTTTTTCTTAACCAATAAATGACAGACTTTTGAAAAACAGAAAATTGCACCCTACTTTTCTACCTAGCAACATTTCAAACAACCAATCACTTCTTTGCTTTTTTTCAAAACTCCACTTATCCACAATTTTAGAAAAAAAAAAATTCTTCAAACTGCCCTTTCATTTACAGAGACCATCTGAATACATCCCGGCCTCTCTTCAAGATGCTTACAGTGTGGATTGTGGTACACAGCTATATTTTCTGGCGTAAAGGGTACGCACAACAGAAAGAAATTCACAATGACCTAGGTTTACCAAATGTAGACATTAAATGGATTGGACAGAGAGGGTTAAAATGGCACCAATTGATGCCATTAGTGAAATCCTTTATGCATCTCCAACACCCTAACCTCATAATTGTGCACTGTGGTGACAATGACCTAGGCACTTTAACTGGGGTAGGTCTGGAAATGTTTATGAAGGACACCTTTACAAAACTGATGTCACTTTTCCCCCAAACTGCCTTTGTCTACTCTGATATATGTGAAAGGCAAAAACAGAACTGGTCCAATCAATTTTGTCCACAAATTGAGAAAGCTAGGAAACATGTGCATAAATCTGTTTCTGCTGTTCTCCGAGACTATAGAATAGGGTCCATTTACCACAACAATCTGCGTTTCAATATGCAAAACATCTATAGGAGAGACGGTGTACATTTTACAGATGAAGGGAACAGAGTCTTCCTCATAAACTTTAGACTGCATCGGTACTTACTTGTAGGTACTAAAATCTCCTAATAACCACAAGGGCTCTTTTTTAGAGCCACCCAACATGTAAACACATAGGGGCATATTACCAACCAATAGAGATCATTTTTGTCTCTAACTTATTTAGAGACAAATATTATCGCCGCAAATCGGCGATTTTTATCGCAGATAAACCTTGCTATTAGCAAGGTTTATCGCAAATGCGATAAAAAACGGCCGCAATGCATGAATATCGCTGAAAAGTCAGCGATATTCATGCATTACCGAGCTAATGCTCTTAGCCATGTTATCCACCTCCCATTGGATAACATGGCTAAGAACTGCTCAGGGCAGGTGTTAGCTTTTGGAGATATTCGCGCTTAGCGCGAATATCTCCAAAAGTTGGTAATAGGAGATAGCGATGTTAGCGACTGTTTTCAGTCGCTAAGATCTTGGCACGCCCACTTTGCATGTCATTAGTGATAAATATCACTGACATGCAAAGCGGGGCCCAAGATGGTCACTATCTCCTATTAGCTGTCGCTAACTGGTGATGTGTTAGCGACAGCTTGGTAATAGGGAGATAATTTTATCTCCGCTTTCTTGGCTTTTAAAGCCAAAAAAGCGGAGATAAAGCCCCTTGATAATATGCCCCATACACTTCATAAATATCTTAAAATATTTTACTTTTTCATGCTGAGGTGGGCTCACAGACTTTGCACCGTACGTCGTACGTGCGAGCATGGTACGCGTACCGTAAATCGATTATAAAAAAGAAATAGCGTCTATTACTAATTTTTTATAATCCCCGGGGACCCCATCCCCCGGGTTTAAAATATAACGTTGGGGACCGTGGGGTGAGCCCCAAATCTCTCACAGTCCCAGCCGACTCCCCGCGTCCTTCGGGAGACGGCATTGCTTTTCATCAGAGAGAGCAGCTAACATGCTGCTCACTCTGACGAAAAGCAGTTTGCTATGGTAGGGCGGGAGCCGTGAGGCTCCCACCCTACCATAGCAAACAACAGTGTCCTGGGGTAGGCACCCCGGGACACTGCAGGAGCCAGCCCTGGGGTGGTGGTGGTTCCCAGGGCCACTACAAGGCTCCAGAAGGGGGGCCACGCGTCCCCCCTCCCAACATGAACAAAGCCATGGGAGTGGTGGTCCCCGGGGCTGGGGGGTCCATCATGGACCCCCCTATTTTACATATTAGTGCCCCGGGGAGATGGTGGTCCCAGGGTCAGTGTGGGGGGGCTTGAGCCCCCCACACAGGTTTTTTTTTTTTTTTAACGAAGATCCGGGGGGTGGCGGTCCTCGGGGCTGAGGGGGGGGCCGTGAGCCCCCCGCCTACTTAGAAAAAAACACCGGGGGTGGCAGTCCCCGGGGCAGTGTGGGGGGCCATGTGCCCCCCACTAGCATAATGACTTTGCCCCAGGGGGTGGTGGTCCACAGCGCAGTGTGGGGGGGATTGGGCCCCCCACACTTTTTTCAAATATGCCCCCGGGATTTGGTCCCCCCGGGGACTAATTTTACAAAAAGCAGCCCGGGGTTTTTTTTTCATGGGGTACGCGTACGTACGCGTACCCCGTGATTTAAAAGAATATATACTTTTTTTGGGCCTTGGGGTCCTTGTGTGACCCCCTTAGCAGGCCTAGGGGGTCAGGGTGTGTCTACCCTGCCCCCTTTGCGTGTTTTGCACGTTTGTTTTCTGCTTTCTGGCACAAGATGGCTGCCAACACTTCCTGGTTTGGAGTATTGACAGACAGTTGACATCCAATCAGCGTGCAGCTCGTGCTCGGGAAGGTACGCGTACTGTACAGAGTACAGTAAGCTCCTCTAGATATACTTATGATTTTACTTATGATTTTCTCAGGAACTACTGAACGGATTTACACCATTCAACAAAAAGCATCATGTGCGAACAGAACTCTACCTTTTTGCCAAATTTGGTTTAATTCCGTTCAGCCGTTCGGTCTCTAGCCCTGGCTAAAGATCCTATGGAAAATTGCATGGGGAAAACACGTTTTTGGACCCCCCTTTTTTCTTGGCCCCTGCTGCATGAATCACCCCCAAACTTTCAGGGAAGGAGCAGAGCAGGCCATTTTCTTGGAGAAATTCGCGAAGATTCGTCCACCGGCGCCAAAGTTATTCCAAATAGAATGTTGCAGATTTCCTATGGAAACTAGGTCCTAACTATAACTACCTACTGGCGACCGCAGTAGGTAATATACATAATATATATATATATATATGAGCTTCACAATTGGTTCATAGTCGGGCGGTGATGGCGCTCTTGTGGTGGTGCGTTGCTCTTCGGCAGAACCAAGCCGATAAATATCTCAACACTTCTCCCCAGCAGGACAGAAAACGAGCCGCACATGTAACTTATCTTTTCGACACTTTTATTTCTTTGGAACAGCATGAGGCAATTTCCTAATGCATTTCGTTCTTCCCAGAACTTCTTCAGAGGTAAGCCTGCACCAAACACGCTGCTTGCATTCACAGTTCTTTTATTCTTGATTTGTTGTCCTTCCTCTAATGGAGTCTTTTAGAGGTGCATTGTGGGATCTGTGGTGCAAACAGTCATGCCTTTTGTTATTCCCTCCGATGGGCGGTGCTAAATCATGCTGTTCTTAGTGTAATACTCATGTCATTAGTTTGTTAAGTCTGTAGTTACCCCATAACAAGTCCATTTTCAAGACTCGTCTGAGTCCAATACCGAAGCCAGTCTTCGGCGGCACCGCAACTGCCCTTCGCTATTACATGAGCTTCACAATTGGTTCATAGTCGGGCGGTGATGGCGCTCTTGTGGTGGTGCGTTGCTCTTCGGCAGAACCAAGCCGATAAATATCTCAACACTTCTCCGCAGCAGGACAGAAAACGAGCGGCACACTTAACTTATCTTTTCGCCACTTTTATTTCTTTGGAACAGCATGAGGCAATTTCCTAATGCATTTCGTTCTTCCCAGAACTTCTCCAGAGGTAATCCTGCACCAAACACGCTGCTTGCATTCACAGTTCTTTTATTCTTTATTTGTTGTCCTTCCTCTAATGGAGTCTTTTAGAGGTGCATTGTTGGATCTGTGGTGCAAACAGTCATGCCTTTTGTTATTCCCTCCGATGGGCGGTGCTAAATCATGCTGTTCTTAGTGTAATACTCTTGTCATTAGTTTGTTAAGTCTGTAGTTACCCCATAACAAGTCAATTTTCAAGACTCGTCTGAGTCCAATACCGAAGCCAGTCTTCGGCGGCACCGCAACTGCCCATCACTATTACATGAGCTTCACAATTGGTTCATAGTCGGGCGGTGATGGTGCTCTTGTGGTGGTGCGTTGCTCTTCGGCAGAACCAAGCCGATAAATATCTCAACACTTCTCCCCAGCAGGACAGAAAACGAGCCGCACACGTAATTTATCTTTTCGCCACTTTTATTTCTTTGGAACAGCATGAGGCAATTTCCTAATGCATTTCGTTCTTCCCAGAACTTCTTCAGAGGTAAGCCTGCACCAAACACGCTGCTTGCATTCACAGTTCTTTTATTCTTGATTTGTTGTCCTTCCTCTAATGGAGTCTTTTAGAGGTGCATTGTGGGATCTGTGGTGCAAACAGTCATGCCTTTTGTTATTCCCTCCGATGGGCGGTGCTAAATCATGCTGTTCTTAGTGTAATACTCTTGTCATTAGTTGATTAAGTCTGTAGTTACCCCATAACAAGTCCATTTTCAAGACTCGTCTGAGTCCAATACCGAAGCCAGTCTTCGGCGGCACCGCAACTGCCCTTCACTATTACATGAGCTTTACAATTGGTTCATAGTCAGGCGGTGATGGAGCTCTTGGGGTGGTGCACTGCTCTTCGGCAGAACCAAGCCGATAAATATCTCAACACTTCTCCCCAGCAGAACAGAAAATGAGTCGCACACGTAACTTATCTTTTCGCCACTTTTATTTCTTTGGAACAGCATGAGGCAATTTCCTAATGCATTTCGTTCTTCCCAGAACTTCTTCAGAGGTAAGCCTGCACCAAACACGCTGGTTGCATTCACAGTTCTTTTATTCTTGATTTGTTGTCCTTCCTCTAATGGAGTCTTTTAGAGGTGCATTGTGGGATCTGTGGTGCAAACAGTCATTCCTTTTGTTATTCCCTCCAATGGGCGGTGCTAAATGATGCTGTTCTTAGTGTAATACTATTGTCATTAGTTTGTTAAGTCTGTAGTTACCCCATAACAAGTCAATTTTCAAGACTCGTCTGAGTCCAATACCGAAGCCAGTCTTCGGCGGCACCGCAACTGCCCTTCACTATTACATGAGCTTCACAATTGGTTCATAGTCGGGCGGTGATGGCGCTCTTGTGGTGGTGCGTTGCTTTTCGGCAGAACCAAGCCGATAAATATCTCAACACTTCTCCGCAGCAGGACAGAAAACGAGCCACACATGTAACTTATCTTTTTGCCACTTTTATTTCTTTGGAACAGCATGAGGCAATTTCCTAATGCATTTCGTTCTTCCCAGAACTTCTTCAGAGGTAAGCCTGCACCAAAAAAGCATGATTTAGCACCGCCCATCGGAGGGAATAACAAAAGGCATGACTGTTTGCACCACAGATCCCACAATACACCTCTAAAAGACTCCATTAGAGGAAGGACAACAAATCAAGAATAAAAGAACTGTGAATGCAAGCAGCGTGTTTGGTGCAGGCTTACCTCTGAAGAAGTTCTGGGAAGAACGTAATGCATTAGGAAATTGCCTCATGCTGTGCCAAAGAAATAAAAGTGGCAAAAAGATAAGTTACGTGTGCGGCTCGTTTTCTGTCCTGCTGGGGAGAAGTGTTGAGACATTTATCGACTTGGTTCTGCCGAAGAGCAACGCACCACCACAAGAGCGCCATCACCGCCCGACTATGAACCAATTGTGAAGCTCATGTAATAGTGAAGGGCAGTTGCAGTGCCGCAGAAGATTGGCTTCGGTATTGGACTCAGACGAGTCTTGAAAATGGTCTTGTTATGGGGTAACTACAGACTTAACAAACTAATGACAAGAGTATTACACTAAGAACCTGATGATTTAGCACCGCCCATCGGAGGGAATAACAAAAGGCATGACTGTTTGCACCACAGATCCCACAATGCACATCTAAAAGACTCCATTAGAGGAAGGACAACAAATCAAGAATAAAAGAACTGTGAATGCAAGCAGCGTGTTTGGTGCAGGCTTACCTCTGAAGAAGTTCTGGGAAGAACGAAATGCATTAGGAAATTGCCTCATGCTGTTCCAAAGAAATAAAAGTGGCGAAAAGATAAGTTACGTGTGCGGCTCGTTTTCTGTCCTGCTGGGGAGAAGTGTTGAGATATTTATCGGCTTGGTTCTGCCGAAGAGCAACGCACCACCACTAAAAGAGCGCCATCACCGCCCGACTATGAACCAATTGTGAAGCTCATGTAATAGTGAAGGGCAGTTGCGGTGCCGCCGAAGACTGGATTCGGTATTGGACTCAGACGAGTCTTGAAAATGGACTTGTTATGGGGTAACTACAGACTTAACAAACTAATGACAAGAGTATTACACTAAGAACAGCATGATTTAGCACCGCCCATCGGAGGGAATAACAAAAGGCATGACTGTTTGCACCACGGATCCCACAATGCACCTCTAAAAGACTCCACTAGAGGAAGGACAACAAATCAAGAATAAAAGAACTGTGAATGCAAGCAGCGTGTTTGGTGCAGGCTTACCTCTGAAGAAGTTCTGGTAAGAAAGAAATGCATTAGGAAATTGCCTCATGCTGTTCCAAAGAAATAAAAGTGTCGAAAAGATAAGTTACGTGTGCGGCTCGTTTTCTGTCCTGCTGGGGAGAAGTGTTGAGATATTTATCGGCTTTGTGCTGCCGAAGAGCAACGCACCACCACCATCACCGCCCGACTATGAACCAATTGTATATATATATATGAAACGAAGCAAGAGGGTTATTCTCTGAGATCCATTTCCCATGGTTAGGTGGCGTGTAATCTCGGAAAACCCCGCCGCCGAGTTTTTTAATGTTTTCCAAAGTTCTGCCACGATAAGAAATACACGGATTCGGAGAAGTACAGCTAGTTAGCGTTTATTTCCCAAGTAACGCTACGCGTTTCAGCACAAAAGTGCCTTGATCACACGTTTAACCACATCCAGTGAGGAAACATCTTATGTACAAGCTTACACGTTTCAAACTGATGTAGACATAAAAGAAGTACTATACATGCATAGGAATTGGTGCGGCCATTTGTAAATGGTGTTTTCATACAGATCCACTGTGATTCTAGAGGCTCTCTGGTATCTATTATCAATATACATGATGTACAGTACAAACAGTACATATATGTTGTCATTTGAGTAAGGAACTGAAAAGAAGCATTTGTTTAAGGCTATTTACAGATTATACAAGACCTCATTCTGACAAAATAAAACGTATTATGACTGTTGACCCGTATGTCCGCCATTTTGGAACGGGAAGCAATCATTGATCAAAATATACTAACAACAGAAAAAGCTCTCTTTTGGAGTGCTATTTCATTGGCTACTCATATGTCCCGGAGTAGCCATACGTATCGTAATTTGTACTATATTTATTCGGTCTAGTGCCCGAAAACAAATTATTGTCAATAAAATTATAAAGTAGAGCAGTTAAGAGTGTAATCCCCATGTATGAGAAAAAGTCATCATATCTGTAGAAAACCAGTCTCTAAAGTTACTAATCGAAGAAAGCTTGTCAATAAATGTCCCATAAGCCTGGAACAGAGTGCAATAAGATCCGGTGCATCAGGAATTAAAGTGAAAGTGAATATCTTAGCTTAACTCAGTGAAGTGACAGTCTTCCATTCTTGGTAGCCTCGTGGGGGTCAGTGCAGTGCTCAAAATTAATAAAGGGTAGTGTCCCACATCAGTGCTCCTGGAAGACAATATACAAACATTTAAAATTAGTTAAAAACACACAATAAATATACTAATTTGTCACAACAATTAGGACAGATGACAGATTGAGTGAGGACTTTAAGAAGGTACAAACGTGGGTCAGATATATAGATGACCTCTTTGTCATCTGGCACGGTACAGAAAAAGAAGCTGAAAACTTTATCACCAAGTTAAATCAGAACAGCTACAATATTCAATTAACATCTAACATCAGTAAATATCAGATTGAATTTTTAGACACGAGCATTGAAGTCCGGGAGGGCAAACTGATCTCTAAGCTGCATAGAAAGGAAACTGCAGGCAACAGCCTACTGCATGCCCTCAGCGCCCATCCTGATCCCCTTAAATGGAGTATACCCTATGGGGAACTTCTGAGGGCTAAAAGGAACTGTACCAGAGAGGAAGACTATACACATGAAACCAATAACATATTTAAACGGTTCAGAGAAAGGGGTTACCCTGAGTGTCTACTTACTAAAGCGGTTGAAAAAGCTTCTACAGTTTTAAGATCAGATACCCTTACCCCTAAACCCAAACCTACTGAAATGACAGATACTCCCAGAATTATCACGACATTCAATCAGAAATCTAAAAAGGTCCAACAAATAATGGCTGATAATTGGAGAATCCTTAAAGCAGACAATATCATAGGCCCCAAACTTACAAAGAGACCCCAAATAACATATAGGAGAAGCCCTAACTTGAGGGACATGTTGGTCAAAGGAGACATAACAGACAAGAAAGGCCAACACATTCAAGGGTTAAGGGGATTCTATCCTTGTGGCCACTGCAGGGCCTGCCGAGCCAGTGTTATGGTCAAGGACTTTGAAGTACCAGGGATACAAATCAGACGAGAAATAAAGCAATTTTTAACCTGTAGTTCCACCTATGTCGTGTATATTTTGGAATGTCCATGCCATAAAAGATATGTGGGAAGCACGGCTTGCATGGCAAAGAAAAGGGTACAAGAGCATCTAAGGGCAATTACTAACAAAGACCCTAAGTATCCCATTGCCAGACATTTCCAAGAGGTTCATCAACCCAACAACGAACTTCTAAGATACTAGGCTATTGAACAGGTGAACATTGGCACACGGGGGGAAACCGAGAACTCGCCCTGAGGAAAAAAGAGTCCAAGTGGATATTAGAACTGGAATCCAGATTCCCGGGGGGGCATAATTTGGATGAGGAGCTGGCAACTCACCTCCATATGGACTAGGCTTACCAATGTCATGTGCAAATGTAATCTGATGAGTTAACCCTGGAACCTAAGTGTCCATATGTATCTTTAACAATCTTTAAGAATATTTTTCCTGCAAATTTGTTGTGACAAATTAGTATAATTATTGTGTGTTTTTAACAAATTTTAAATGTTTGTATATTGTCTTCCAGGAGCGTTGATGTGGGACACTACCCTTTATTAATTTTGAGCACTGCACTGACGCCCACGAGGCTACCAAGAATGGAAGACTGTCACTTCACTGCGTTAAGCTAAGATATTCACTTTCACTTTAATTCCTGATCCACCGGATCTTATTGCACTCTGTTCCAGGCTTATGGGACATTTATTGACAAGCTTTCTTCGATTAGTAACTTTAGAGACTGGTTTTCTACAGATATGATGACTTTTTCTCATACATGGGGATTACACTCTTAACTGCTCTACTTTATAATTTTATTGACAATAATTTGTTTTCGGGCACTAGACCGAATAAATATAGTACAAATTACGATACGTATGGCTACTCTGGGACATATGAGTAGCCTATGAATTAGCACTCCAAAAGAGAGCTTTTTTTGTTGTTAGTATATTTTGATCAATGATTGCTTCCCGTTCCAAAATGGCGGACATACGAATCAACAGTCATAATACGTTTTATTTTGTCAGAATGAGGTCTTGTATAATCTGTAAATAGCCTTAAACAAATGCTTCTTTTCAGTTCCTTACTCGAATGACAACATATAAGGACTGTTTGTACTGTACAGCATGTATATTGATAATAGATACCAGAGAGCCTCTAGAATCACAGTGGATCTGTATGACAACACCATTTACAAATGGCCGCACCAGTTTCTATGCATGTATAGTACTTCTTTTATGTCTACATCAGTTTGAAACGTGTAAGCTTGTACATAAGATGTTTCCTCACTGGATGTGGTTAAACGTGTGATCAAGGCACTTTTGTGCTGAAACGCATAGCGTTACTTGGGAAATAAACGCTCACTAGCTGTACTTCTCCGAGTGCATATATTGCTTATCGTGGCAGAACTTTGGAAAACAAAAAAAAAAAAAATATATATATATATATATATATATATATACACATACATTTTATATAATTTTAAATGTATAAAATAAATTAAAATTCATAGTGTATTCATTCTTTTAAATGAAATGTATATTAATTACTATGTAGGTGTGTTTAACACTTTTTTTAATTAAGTTGATTTATTATATTTTTTAATTCATATTAAATCTACTTTACTTTTTATACTTATTTTATTATTTAACATATTTAATATTTATCATTTTATTATATATATATGTAACTCTCCTGGGTCATTAAATACATGTCCCTATGGCAGTTTATCATATATATTTAAAGCACATCTAGCTTGAGCCCTATGCTCTTTCAGCTGGACAGCAATGCCCTCTTGTGGTTGTTGTTATTTTTGCATGTTGTGGGCTGGGAATTGTTGGAGAAATAACTCAAAGCATGCACATTTTATGGTTAAAATAAAAATATAAAATCAGCATGCCTTTTGTTCAACATTTTTCAGCCCCCAAAATGCAGTCATAAAAGCAATATTGAAACAAAGACTCAGAGACATGTTGATTTAATTTTTTTTTACATAACTCTTAAATAAATACTTTATAAGAATCACTTTTATAAAAGATTGCATGCATGAATTAGTGAAATATACATTTGATTAAAATCATTGGTGATTTTTGATAGATCTGTTTTACATATGTTGAAATACTCATTCCTTGATAAAACCAAAAGGTCCACTTTCATATTTTGGTGTTGCAACTCTTTGAAAAAAGTCAATAAGTCTGTTTTGGAAATTGTGTTACTGGTTGAGGGGGTGAAACCCTATGCAATCAGCAACCACAAGCACTGTTAGGGGAAAACACTAGCAAACCCCAAATAACATATGCTTAACAGTCTGGTAGCTTGGCAAAAAAGCAGTCAGGCTTAACTTACAGACAATGTGTAAAGAAAATATGCAGCACTCCAAACAGTAATAAAGTGAAAACACAACACAAGAAAGATCCCACACCAATTCCGAAAAATGGCGTAAAATGTAATATAATTATTTGAGGCCAAAATGACAAGCATCTAATCAGTAGAACTGGAGATACACAATTTTAGAGTTTTAAGTAAGAATAGTACCTAAAAGCATAAAGCACCAACTGTGGTTATCTGATCGCACCTGACTGACAAACAGTCAGAAGTTCAGGCCAAATGCAATGAAGAAGGAGCCGGCTACAGGGACAAAGTTAGGCTCATTGAACAAAAGTTCCTTAAATTCTTGTTTGTGGATCGTTACAAAATCCTGTGTTGAGGATGCGTCGCACATTACCGGTTCCGAGGAAGCTGTGGTTCGGAGATGAGAAGTCCTGTATCATTGTTGAGGATTTAGTCAGTCGGGAAGTGGCTTGTGATGCAAAGTCTGGCACTGAGGATGCATTGCGCAGCAGCGGTTCCCAGGAAGCTGCGGGGCTCCCATGCATACTCCTGCATCGTCTCCAAGGGTCTATTGACTAGGGTTTGCAATGCAAAGGCCTGCATTGAAAATGTGTCATGCAGCAGCAGTTCTGAGGAAGCTGTGGGCTGCAATGCAGCTGCATTGGGGATGTGTCAAGCAGCAGCGGTTTAGAAGCGACTGTAAGGAGATGCATCGGTTCTGCTGACAAGACCACCGTTGGGCTGGCAAAGCACCTCCTGGCGCACTTCTAAGGGTAACAAGAGACAGAGTCAAGGTGCTAGGCTGTAGGTGGTCAGAACCTGTTCTGTCCCTGAGGCTCTGACCAGGAGGCCAGCCAACTAGCCCTTGGAGTCACAATGGCTGTCCTGGGTTCAAGATGCAGGTCCAGTCTTTCACACTCAGATGTGTTTAGGATTTCCTGCTTCACTTCCCTGGCCCCAGCTTGTCTGCAGACACAAAAAAATAGTGCCAACCCCTTTGTGAGAGTGCTCAGGCAGATCCTTTTTGATGTGCAAATGTGTAAGTGACAGATCCTCTGTGTCATCAAGTCAGAGATGGACACCCTGCCAATACATATTCTCCTTTGTCTTATTGTTGGGGAAAAATACACAAAGACCAACTGCAAGCTGCATCTAGTCACCGACAATCTGACTTGATACAGGCTACAGGCACCAAATTGCATTGTATTGTAGTTGCATTCATATAGCGCTTACTATCCCTGACGAGGCGTCAAAGCATTTTCGGCGAGTAGCACGCTACTCCAGAACCCATAAAAGATCAGTGGTGAATTAGTATAGTGAAATATGAAAGTAATTTGAGTGGTGAATATGTTAGTCAGTTATTTGGATTGAGAAGGAAAGTGGAGGGATAGAATAGGGAAAAAAGTTTGCCTTTATATAATGCTTGCTACCCCTGATGAGGAGTTGAAGTGCTTTTTCAGCAAGTAGCATGCTACTCCAGGGCCCATAAAGGATTAGTGGTGAATTAGTGTAGTGAAATATGAACATTATTTGAGTGGATGCTATGTTAGTCAGTTCTTTGGATTGAGAAGGATAGTAGGGGGATAGAAGTGGTAGAGAGGTTTGAATTTATGCAGCGCTTGCTACCCCTAATGAGGTGTTGAAGCGCTTTTTAGACCAGTAGCACACTACTCCAGATCCCATAAGGAATTGGTGGAGAATTAATATAGTGAAATATAATAGTAATTTGAGTGGTGGATATGTAGGTCAATTATTTAAATTGAGAAGGAAAAGGGAAGGGTCTAGAATTTGTTTGGGGGGGGCAGTTTATAGCCATAAAAGGAGCTTTGGGGTGAGTAAAGGAGATGAGGAGGGGAGTTAGTATAGGGAAATATGAAATTAATTTGAAGGGTGGACACGTTATTCAGTTTTTGGGATTGAAAATGAATAGTGGAGGGATAGAGGGGGAAAAAATAGGGAAGGAGGGATAGAAGAAGGAAGGGTTTAGTTCATAGCAGTAGGAGGGGTTTTGGGATGAGTAAATGGTAGGCAGAGGGGCAAGAGTCATTGGTAACGTTTTAGAAAGGCTTATTTGGGAGACCTGCATAGTAAATGAGGTATGGGATGATGCAAGGAGGGCTAGAGGATGGAAGAGTCTAGAAATGGTTATTTTGGGGATCATAGTAGTGGTATGGGATGAATGGGAGAGTGGAGGTACAGGACATATTGCTAGAGGTATAGGGTGATAAATAGGGTATGCATTGGAAAGAGTAGTAGAATGAGGTTTGAGATGAGTGAGAGAGTTGAGGCAGAGGATATATTGTGAGCAGTATAAGGTGAGAAATAGGATATTGCTTTGGATATGCTGAATGGAAGAAAAGAAACAAATATATAGATACATAAGTACATGGAATATATATGTATGCATAAGGCAGGTAGTATACGTAGATTGAAGAAGCATTTAATAAACTCCGGCTTTCAAGTGTTATCGTATTTTAAATTTATTTATTTATTTGTTATTTATTTATTGTTTGCGATTCAATAGTGAGGCAATTGTAGATAGTTATGATAAAAGATGTACTTGTTCATGCAGTTACTTATATACATGTTAAAAACATAGAACAATGTAACTATCAGTTATATGTACATTTGTTAAGCAGGACTAATGAATATCTATATTTTGAAAAACATAGTTATTATACATCTTTATATAAAGCAATAAGCGTATATAGTACAAATAAATGCTTATATACAGAGGGATATGCTATATATTTCAGTTTGCATATGGTGGTTATGTGGGGAAGAGCCAATTCTTGAGTAGTTATTTAAAGATAAGGTGGTTATCTGTGGTTCTTATTTTGGGGGGTAAAGTGTTCCATTGTTTGGCTGCTTGAACAGAGAAGGATGAGCCACCCATGAATTTTTTTCTTGTACGTTGGAATTCTGAGGCGATGTGCAACTATAGAGTGGAGGTTCCTTTGTTGAATGTGTTTGGTCATTTTATTCCTGATGAAGAGAGGTCCTGTTCCATATATCACTTTGTGGATGATACAAAGCAGCTTGCATGTGGATTTTCTGGCAACCAGTAACCAATGCAGGGATTTCAAGGCAGGGGAGATGTGGTCATGTGGCTTTATATGCAAGAGTAATCTGGCTGCCGAGTTCGGAATCTGTTGTATTCTTTTCATAGCCATTAAAGGTGACCCGTGGTAGAGGTTATAGGCATAATTGAGTTTGGACAGAACAAGAGAGATGGTAGCCTGGACCTTGTGTGGTAATCCCAGATGGGGGAAGATTCATCACAGAGTTTTTATAGCAACAAAGCTTGATCTTGCTAGTTTTCCCACCAGATCTGTTGACTGGGTGTGAGTGTTTGATTGGTTCAGATGCTTCGTTCATCACCACCCCCTTTTGTACCACTTTGTTCGCCATAAGTTGGCAGGGTATGCTCAGACGTGAGTCCCTTGCTCACTTTGCCACTGGATTCAAGCAAGCTGGGCTGAAGACGGCTGAAATGCCAGAAACCAGTCCTTGGAAGCTTGTTTCCGGTCCAGGGAAGGCATGGCTTGGCAGTTCGGGCTGGACTGTTCCCATGAGGCACAGGGTCAGACTGATTTGCATATGGCCAGAGTGGCAGAGTGGGCTAAAGAACGGTGATGGATTAAACCCAGATCTGTTGACTTGGTGTGATTGGGTGTGAGTGTTTGATTGGTTCAGATGCTCAGTCCATCATCACCCCCTTTTGTACCACTAGTTTGCCCACTTGGGCATTCAATGATAGCTTGGAGTCCATGGTCATTCCAAGGTTTCTTACTTCCTTCGATACTTTAGGCGGTGTTCTCAGATCAACAAGCGGCAAGGAGTTCATAATTTTTCCATTGGTCACACATGAGTATTTCTGTTTTGGAAGCATTAAATTTGAGATGGCTCAATGTCATCCATTGATCCATGGCTCAGAGACAACTGAAAATTGTCGACTTTCCAATGTCTTTGGGGCATTCTAGTTGAAGGTTTATTTGTGTCTCATCTGCATAGATGTAGTACAAGAGATGACATTGATTGATCAGTGTTAGTAACAACTTCATGTAAATGTTGACTAGCATGGGTGAAATGACAGAGCCTTTAGAGACCCTTGCTTTGATGAAGTACTGTTTCAACAAGCAAGGGGGGTATGGATGACATTAGTTCTTTTGCAAAGGTAGGATGTGATCCAGTCTGGAGCAGTCCCCTCTATGTCAGCTTTGTAAAGTCTTTGTATCAGAGTGTCAAGGTCAACTGTGTAAAAGGCAGCTGAGAGGTCCTAGAGTAGTAGTACAACAACCCCATTCCAGTCAACTGTGTTCTTCAAGTCATCCCAGATAGCAATGAGTACAGATTCTGTGACTTTTCCGGATGGAATCCCATTTGGAAGTCTGAAAGTATGGCATTTTCTTCAATTAATTGTGTCATCTGAGTGAATGCCTAGGAAAGGTCCATTTGTAATGGGTCTGTTGTTGTCATGGTTCAGCGGGTCCAAGTTTATTTTCTTCAGTAATAGGCGTATTTATGCCTTTCTGAGTTCTTCTGGAAATATTCTGCCAGTTAAGGAATTGTTGATGATTTTTCTTACTGGCTTGGCAGCAGAGGTTGTTAGAAGAATTCTCTTGAAGGTTTGCGTTGGACACTGGTCAAGTCCATAAAATCATTGTTTGAAATGTGTTGGAAGGACCAAAGAGGCTGAGTTAGAGTATTATTGGATTGCTGTTTTTGGAATGGGTCGGTGCTGGTGCTATGTCTTTGTTTAAAATATAAATCTAACGAGTCTGTTTTGGCCGTGTTATAAATTGCCATTTTCTCTGTGAAATCTTGAGTAATAGGATGAGCTCCTTCTAGACAAATTGGTTTATGAAATTAATTGAGAATTTTATGGAACTCTTTATTTGCACATTTATCATTTTCAATTCTCTCTGAATAGTATATTTATTTAGTTTTTTTGATAGCTGACTTGTATAAACTGTTAAGTTTCTGTAGGTGAAGTTTGTCTTGATTTGTGTTTGTTCTGAGCCAGGCATGTTGCAGCTTTTGAATTTGTTATTTTATCTATTTAATCATTTTATTTCTCCAAGGTGTCTGTGTTCTTTCGTTGTGTTGTGTCATCTTTAGTGGTATTAGGATATCAACAGCTTCCTGTAGCCACTCATATAGTTTTTGAGCCACATTTATTCTGTCTAGATCTGTACTAGATGTTAGTTCTGTCTCTAAGTGTTCCAAATTGAGTTTGTTCCACGGTCTATAGGTGGATGCACGTAAGGTGGTTTTAGGTGCGTCGCTTTCTGTTGTTTTAAGTAGAAAGGCAAGCAAATGGTGGTCTGACCATGTGACTGGAGTAATTGTTTAGAAGGTGACTAGTTCTTATAAGCAAAAATGACCTCTAGGATGTGTCCAGTGATGTGTGTGGGTTTGTGGATGATCTAATGCAGGTTCAGTGCGCCTAGGCTAGCGATGATTGGGATGGTCAAACCAAATGCTGAGGTCACCCGGAACGCATAGGTTGGAGTGTACTGTTATCAGGGTTCAAGGAGCAGGATTTGACAGAAGAAAGATGGTGTAGTATTGCATCTGGTGAAAAGGGCCTTAGAAAAATATTTTATGGAGAAGTTGTCTGCTTTAGTGATATTTAATTTTTGTCTGAACACAACAGCGAGGCCACCTCCTCCTTTGCCGCTATGATTTTGGGTAATACTTTGATTGCGTAGAGGAACAGCTTCATGCAGGACTGGAGTCACATCGTCTCCCAACCATTACTCAGTTATAAATGGCATGTCAGGTTTTCTGTCAGTAAGAATGGCGTAGATGTGAGGTTTGTTTTTAGGGAGTGATACAGCATTTATTTGTAGACAGTTTAGAGAATGTGCTTTGGTGATAGCGTGACTTTGTTTTGTAGAAGAGTGACCAGCATTTTGTGGGCTTGCAGCAGGTGTGTCCTTAGTGTTGGTATTAGCTAAATGAGGATAACAATTGTGTAGATGTTCTGTATCGTGTTCCTCATCCAGACGGCTAAGTCGGCCTTTTGATGGGTCTGCATGCGTAGGTGGTGGGGACAGTAGTTCAGAGTAAGTCGGTGCACTGTGTTGTTTGACTTGGAGAAGCAAGGTTGAGAGGTGTGGCATGTTGCTTATTTTGTTTGTGTCTGTAAAGGGTGGAAGGTATATGAGTTAGGGATTGTGGTGCAGCATGTGGGTCATGTAGTTTGTTCATTTGTGTAGTCTGAGAGGTGGGTGTATGTTTGTAGTTTGTGATGGAAAGTATTATGAGGTATTGCGTGTTAGAGATTTTGTTGTGCTAGTGTACGTGTTATGCTTTATTTTTGAGGAGTAGTGAAATGAGCTGATGGTGTATATGTATTATGAGATGGATTTGTTTCTATAGTATTGTTTGCGAGTGGAACTTGTAAGGTAAAGTGGGTGGCGATGTGTTTGTGAGTAGAGTGTCTGTTGTGTGCGAGAGGGGGTGAAGTAGAGTTAAGAGTGTTTGTCTTAGACATGATTGCTGCAAAAGGTAATGTGTCGTGCAGTGAAGTGTAAGTGTTGTATGGTGTTGTATGGTTGTGTTATTGTGGTAGAAAGAAGAGGCGGTGTTCGTCGGAGAAACGATGGAAGGCTAATTATAGGTTTGTTAGTGACAAGAAAATAGATTCCTAAGGCAGCTGGTAGCCCTGCCCCCGAGTACCCCACTAGTGCCGCTAAGACTTGACCTGGGCCTTAGACCAATTGAGGATGAACTGGCCCTCAGACCTCTAACTTTCTGGAGGAGACTCTGGGTTACCCCAGAGCTGAACGAATATAGGCAAGAGCTAATCGAAGTTCTGGGGTTGCCTAATGTGGGTAAGCTTCCCTGGTTCAAGCATGTTAGAGAGGAATTTGAGAAGCTTGGCCTTGCATCAATGTGGTCAGATCCGGAGCACACCTATGCCGGAATGTCACGGAAACAACTGGTCCAGTTGTACCGGGATAACAAAATGGCTCTTTTATCATCCAGCGCCCAACCGGGCACTCTCACAGTCACATTTCTATTGACCAAGGATTCATACTACTTGGAGCAAGTCCTGGATGACATTAGCCCTGCTGTCTCGAGGAAGCTCTTTCTCCAATGGCGGCATGGTTCGCTACCTATTAGATCACTTACGTTTGAATTGTGCGCACTATCGCCCAAGAATTGCCCAGGGTGTACAGCAGATCTAGAAAATGAAGTCCATGTTGTTTTCTTTTGTCCCGCTTATCTAAATCCGAGACGGAGGTGGATCATCCCAATATGTAAAAACCTGGGGATAATCCACTGTTTACATGCGTTCAGAATTTTAAAGACGGATCTTTCACCGGATGTGGTCCTCGCTGTTACTAAGTTCTTAGCAGCAATGTGGATTATTAGAAGGGCACTTGTGGCTAATTTATAAACAAGGATAGAGAAGGCACACTTTTAGAATTGCATTGGGGCTGGCATCCTAACTCTAGCAGGGTAGGAGGGACAAACTGTCATGTATTAGAAATAGATACTGCTATGGATTGGTTTTATTACTACCTGTTTTTAAACATTTTATTGTACTATTTTAATTGTTTTATCGCTGCGTTCTTTTATGACCATTTTTTTGTCCAAATAAAGATTTGATTGGATTGCTGCAAAAGGTAATGTGTCATGCAGTGAAGTGTTGTATGGTGTTGTATGGTTGTGTTATTATGGTAGAAAGAAGAGGCGGGTGTTCATCGGAGAAACGATGGAAGGCTAATTATAGGTTTGTTAGTGACAAAAAGAGGTCTGTTAGTAGTACTTAGAGCAGGGAGTGTGTGTCTGGGTTGGATATAGTTGAGTATGGCGTGGATTTGGGTTGTGTTAGTGATGAGTGGTTTGGTTAGTTGTATTGGATAGAGTTGTGTACTGTTTGTAGGTGATTGCGCAATTGTGTGGTAGCTGTGATAGAAGGGTATATAGGTCTTATTTCTGGAGTTTTGTAGTGGGTCCTGAGACATTGAACTTTGTCTTGGGTTAGTTTGAAGTGAATGAGTAGAGTGCATGTTGGTCTGGTTGTGGATGGGGTAGGGTATATGCTGGTGTATATTAATGTGGGAAGCATTTCTGGCCCTAGTTCCAACCAGTCATGACCAGGCTCAAACAGGAAATTGCCCTTGTCCTCTGTGATCTCAAACTCAACGCCTGGGCTCAGATGCCCTGAGCTATATTAATCAGGTGACCCATTCGGCCAATGAGAACCCTAGCCCTAATCCTAAGCTCAGGATGCTGGCCAGGGGGCTGGAAGGTGCTCCAAATTCAGAATTTTCTAGGAGACAGACAGGGTCAATCCACACTCTGGAGTTCTGCAGGTAAGGACCTAACAAACGTTGCCCTCTAACAATACTGTTTTTCCAAAACTTTACCCACTTAGACAAAAGAACGAGTGTACAGTCCCTACAAAAACACAGCTTACACAACTAACAGCAGATTACTGCTGTCTCAGTGTACCCTCTGTTTAATATCTCTGTTGCTACGAGGGGAAGGTGGGGGGTTAATCTGGTTTCACTCACTTGCTAAGACAAACGGGGAGCAGGGGGTGAATTGCTTAACACACAGGTCTGAGCACAGATCAAGGGAGAAACTGGGAGGGGAAATCAGGTAGTCATGGGCAATTTGAAAGTACAACAGATTTTTTGACCGCAAAACTCACAATGCAACAGGTAAAATGAAACAGCCACTGGAAAGTAAAAACTTCACACATAAGCAAAACAGGTGAAAAATGATGCAATCACAGGCATGTAAAAAATTCCATATTTAAACTGTAACAACCACAAGTTGAAAATTATGCAATCACGGATAGAGGAAAATCACTTTTTAAATTTCAAGAAAGAGACAGCACTGCCTTCTTACCACCTCCTGGCACTGCTTTGCTTCAATCCTTTTGTGACGTTGACCTCTGATTGTAACTCCTAGGACTTGCATCCTCACACTGCCATGGAACTGAAGGAGTGAGCATTTCATGGTCCCCTTTCCTCCCTGAGTGTTTATTATAAGCCCCTGTGGCTCTCTGCAGGTAGGGCCTTTCACGGACTGTGTGGCCTACACTGAAGAAGACCTGTCACTCCATGCGCTGTCTGTTATATTAAACACTAACAGCCCCTACTTTTCTCTGAATGTTAATGTGGCTCAAAAATTGGGTATGTGTGTGGAGATTGGAGGGAAGCTATAAGCTACTACTTGTGAACATTCTGGTAACAATGAAGTAGTTTTACAATCAGGGCCCGATTTTAATTCTGTCTGGAAAGCCGTCCATATTGCTCGGATCCGGAAGCCTTTCCAGATGAAACATGCTTTGGGCCTCCGAGCAAGAGAGTATGATGCATCCTTAAGGATACGGACTACAGATGCGTACACAGGCTGCCTTTGCAGTAAATGGGTGGGTGGGGAAAAGCATACACTCTGTGGCTAAGACCCCATGGTGTCCGCCACACTGTGCACGCTTGGATTGGGGATGATCCATGGTCAGCCCCCCATCACCGATTCGGAGGGCCCCGGGCGAAGGGGGGCCTGCTACGGCCCCCCGAACTACGGTTCCCAGAGCTTTTTTGAGTCAGAGTTTCCGACTCGAGCCGGCTGATCCACGCATGCTTTGTACTTGCTCGCTTGGAAATCGGACCCATTGCGCTGCATGTCTTTTCACAGTAGAGTACAGTGTGGTCCACTTTCTATGGACGTCATTTAGGTGGTCGCCATAGGTCACAGCTGTGACCACTGGCCATCAGCTTACCCCAGTATTTATGATGGTATCCTGAGGTCATTTGCATAGCACCATAAAGTCAAAGGAAGCCTCGAGTCACTTGTTTTCCCTCTCTGGAACCGCCAGGCTACTGTGTAAGTAGGAACATTGGGAAGAGGTGAAATGACAAAAGCACAGAAATAAAACATGGAGGCACAAAGCGGAATACCTCAGAGGTAAACTTCCAATCTGTCTTTGAGCTGGTTAGTGGGGTTGCAGGTGCGAGGTTACAAGGAGGGGAAAAGTGGAGATGTCTGCAAACCACAAGAAACATGTCCAAATCTTTGAAATTCCCAGTCACACCAGCTTCTTTTCAAGCTGCCCCTGACTTCAGCTAACACATAACATGAAATAAAACCTCATGATACCGAATTTGTCTTCGACGTGCATACATCAGACACTGCTTGCACGTCCTTGGTCTTGGGTAATTCAGGCAGTGGTCACATACAGACTGACAACATTCGGGAAACTGACTGATTTCATGTTTTATATGGCCATTGAATGAAAGCTGCATTTTGATACAACTAAAGACAAGATTGAAAAGGGAACTCACCTGAAATGATGTAAGCAGGCGCTTTCATGTATTGCATGTCAGTTCTCATGCCTGAGAAATAGTTGCAGTCCCGATGGCCTAGCATAAATGCCAAGTTCTGCGTTGACTGGTCTCATTCTAACCATTTTCAATATTAATCATAGCTCCTCCAATTAGTAGTAAGGCACTTTTTCCCACTTTGAATCTCATGAAATCAGGCCAATCCAATGTATAGGCCATGCTGAAGAGGTAAGTCATTTCTAACTAAATTAGCAGACTTATATTACATGGTGCGAGCTGCATTGTTGCTCTGCATAATAAATGATAGTAGATCTCTGAGTTGAGCATTGTGCATTGTATTTACTGTGTAATGTAGTCAAACAGTTACAGAAGTCATTGCGGAGAGAGTCACTCGAAATCTCTGTCTAAGTTATTGGTTTTTTGGTCAAATTTATAACAAGAACACCTGATTCTTGGTTTGTGCAATATAACCTGTTCTCTTTCTCTGCTTCACATTATGATAGACGGCAATTGTTACTGGAGACGACCATGTCTGTGTGTGAATTTTTTCTTATGTAATGATCTGTCAAAGTTCTTATGGGTGAAGCATTATATGTGAGCATATTTTCAGATACTAACTACATTTGTACGAGCAGGTTTAGCGGGATTTGTTGTATTATTTATGTGTTTGACTTATTGAAGTATCCCTGTTAAAGTAAGTTGTTCTGGTAGCAATTTTCCATCCACTTCCATGATGCCACTTGCTGTGATTCAGTTTTGTTAACATCAATCAATCAATCAATCATATCATTTGTAAAACGCACTACTCACCTATGAGGGTCTCAAGGCGCTGGGGTTGGGAATGCTGCTACTGCTCCAAAAGCCAGGTCTTGAGGAGTTTTCTGAAGTTCAGCAGGTCTTGGGTCTGCCGTAGGTGGATGGGGAGGGTGTTCCAGGTCTTGGCGGCGAGGTGGGTTAACAATCTGCCGCCTGAGGTCGCTCTTCAGAAGTGGGGGACTGTAGCGAGGGTGAGGTCGGCAGAGCGGAGCTGGCGAGTGGGGGTGTAGAAGCTGAGTCGTCTGTTGAGGTACGTTGTTCCGGTGTTGTGGAGTGCCTAGTGTGCGTGGGTGAGGAGCTTGAAGGTTGTTGACCGGGAGCCAGTGCAGGTCTCTCAGGTGGGGTGTGATGTGGCTGTGGCGAGGGATGTTGAGGATCAGGTGGGCAGAGGCGTTCTGGATGCGTTGGAGCCGTCTCAGGAGTTTGGCCGAGGCTCCTGCATAGAGGGCGTTTCCATAGTCCAACCTGCTGCTGACAAGGGCCTGGGTGACTGTTCTTCTCGTTTCAGTGGGGATCCACTTGTAGATCCTACGGAGCATGCGGAGGGTGTTGAAACAGGAGGAGGAGACGGCATTGACCTGTTTAGTCATGAAGAGGGTGGAGTCGAGGATGACCACTAGGTTGCGTGCGTGGTCGGTGGGTGTTGGAGAGTTTCCCAGTGCGGTCAGCCAAGAGGAGTCGTCCCAGGCCGAAGGGTTGGATCCGAGGATGAGCACCTCTGTCTTGTCCGAGTTCAGCTTCAGCCGGCTGTTCCTCATCCATTCAGCAATGGCCTTCATTCATTCGTGAAGGCTGGTTTTGGCGGTGTGGGGGTCCTTGGTGAGGGAGAGTATCAGCTGGTTGTCATCGGTGTAGGAGAGGATGTTGAGGTCGTGCCGACGGTCGACGTGGGCGAGCTGTACCATGTAGATGTTAAATAGGGTTGGGCTGAGGGATGAGCCCTGGGGTACGCCGCAGCTGATCTCGGTGGCTTCGAAGCAGAAGGGGGGAAGGCAGACGCTCTGTGTTCTACCGGAGAGGAAGGAGTTGGTCCAGTCCAGGGCCTTCTCTTGGATCCCAGCGTTGTGGAGGCGTGTTCGTAGTATGTGGCGACAGACCGTGCCGAAGGCGGCTGACAGGTCCAGGAGGATAAGGGCCTCTGTGTCTCCGTTGTCCAGCAGGGACTTGATGTCATCGGTGGCGGCGATGAGGGCAGTCTCGGTGCTGTGGTTGCTGCGGAACCCGGACTGGGAAGCTTCCAGGATGTCGTTCTCCTCGAGGTATTGGGTCAGTTGTTTGTTGACGGTCTTCTCGATGACCTTTGCCGGGAACGGGAGCAGGGAGATGGGCTGGAAGTTCTTGAGGTCCTTGGGGTCCGCCTTGGGTTTCTTGAGGAAGGCGTTGATCTCGGCGTGCTTCCAGCTCTTAGGGATGGTTCCTGTTTCGAAGGAGGTGTTGATGACTTTCCGGAGATAGGGTGCGATGGATGTGCTGGCTTTGTTGAAGATGTGGTGTGGGCATGGATCTGATGGAGATCCGGAGTGGATAGTGTTCATGAACTTGATGGTGTCATCGTCATTGATGTTGGTCCAGTAGAGCAGGCGGTTGGTGCGGATGGTGGTCGTGGGGGCGGAGGTCTCAGTGGTTGTCGGGATGGTCGTGGCATTGAAACTGTCGTGGATGTCTGTGATCTTGCGGTGGACGAAGATAGCCAGCGAGTCGCACAGGTCTTGCGAGGGTGGGACGTTGTTGGTGTTGGAGCTGGGGTTGGAGAGTTCCTTCACAATGTTGAAGAGCTCTTTGCTGTTGTAAACGTTGTTGTCTAGGCGGTCTTTGAAGGAGGCCCTTTGGTGGATCTGATGAGGTGATGGTGTCTGCAGGTTGGCATTCTTGTGTGCGGCGTGGCTGTCTGGTGTTCATACACAGAGCCAGATTTTCTCCAGCTTTCGGCAGGGGTGCTTGGAGGCCCGGAGGTCTTCAGTGAACCAGCTGGCTTTCTTGTTGGTATGATTGTTGGAGGGTTTCTTGATCGGGCGAGGGTGTTGGTGCAGTCGTTGATTCACTGTCTGAGGTTGAGGGCGGCGGTGTTGGGGTCGGTATGGTCAGCGGGTGGGCTCTGGGCGAGGGTGGTGGTTAGCTGGTCTTCGGTGACTTTGCTCCAGCAGCGGTGAGGCATTTGTTGGGTGGGGTGGTGGGTTTCTTGAAGGTGAAGTGGATGCAGCGGTGGTCGGTCCAGTGGAGTTCGGTGGTATGGTTGAAGGAGAAGTGGGGGCTTGCGGAGAAGATGGGGTCAAGCGTGTGACCAGCGGAGTGGGTGGGTGTTGTGACGAGTTGTCTGAGTCCGAGGTTGGCTAGGTTGGCGATCAGGGTGGTGGAGTTGGTGTCGTCATTGTTCTCGAGGTGGAAGTTCAGGTCCCCCAGGAGGATGTAGTGCATGGAGGTGAGGGCGTGTGTGCTGACGAAGTCGGCGATGGAGTCGCTAAACTGTGGTCGGGGTCCGGGCGGCCTGTAGAAGAGGGTTCCTCTGAGGGTGGTGTTGGGGTCGGTGTGGATCTGGAAGTGCAGGTGTTCGGCGGTGCTGAGGGTGTCGTCGGTGTTGGTCGAGGCTCTGAGAGTGTTCCTGTGGACGATGGCGATTCCTCCTCCCGCTCTGTTGGAGCGGTCCTTGCGGATGATCTTGTAGCCTTCCGGGACGGCTATGACTATGTCGGGTGCCGAGGCGTGGTTCAGCCAGGTCTCCGTCAGAAAGGCGACATCTGGGGAGGTTGAGTCGAGTAGGTCCCAGAGTTCAACGACATGTTTTCGGGCAGAGCGGGTGTTGAAAAGGATGCATCTGAGGTGGTTGGGTTCTTTCCTGGTCGGCAGCATGGTGGGGCAGATGCTTGTGAAGCTGCAGTTCCGGCAGATGAAAGCTCCGTGGGTGCACTTCGGGGCAGCCAGGAAGCAGGTGTGCGATCGCCCGATGTTGAGTGCGTGGAGGGTTCTGGCATCGTAGCGGTGTCGGGCATCATGGCGTACGTGGTGTTCAGGGGTCCTGGCGCTGGGCGCGGTCCAGGCACGGACGGGCACAGACAGGCTTGCCTTAGGTGCACCAGCGGCGCGATTGCTCAGCCGCGTAGCGGCTTCCATATGAGGGGATGTGGGAGGGAGGAGCAGCTGGGAGGCGGGAGCGGGACAGCGAATGGGATTGCAGGTGGGCGGAGCAGAGGAATAAAAACAAGTCTGGGCAAGAAAGCAAGTACAGGCACAGGGGAATAAAAACAAGTCTGGGCAAGAAAGCAAGTACAGGCACAGGGGAAAAGTACAAGATTAGGCAAAAACAATGCAGGCATAGCCGTGCAGCAGCGTGGGGAGCGACCTGCCTGCGAGCAGGTTCAGGGTAAAAGGGCACACAATGTCACTTGTGATCAGGCTAAAGGGTCGTATGATGTCACTTCGTGCGATATCATTCAGGGCTAAGGAGACAAAATATCGAAATTAATTGATCGATATACAATAATATCGATGTTTTAATTTCGATGGTATAGAATATCGATGTGCAATAATATCGATGGACAGAATATAGATTTTAAGGTATGTATGTTACTAATATCTAAATTTTGTTTAGTGTTATGTATTTCATTATGTATTTTATATGTTTGTTAAACATGTTTTTAATGTATGTTTAGAAATTAGTAATTTTGTTTACATTGCGTTTTAGTATCAGAGCGGGTTGTGGGTGTTTAGGAGAATAGGGTGGGAAGTAATTTAATTATATATAATTAATTATTATGTTTTTTAAATATGTTTGATTAATAATTAATTGTTAATTAATAATTAATTGGTAATTCATTATTATTAAGTGATTGAATGATAGTTACATGTTTTATGTGATTTATTTATGTGCAGTGGGTTGTGTGTTTATAGTGGAATAGGGTGTGAAATAATTAAATTAAATTAATTAAGGAGATTGTATTTATTTATTGGTATGTATTATTAATTAATTTTTTGGTAATAATTTTTTTAATTATTTTATAATATTAATCATAAATAATGTATATTTTGTTTATTCTTGTAAATATCTTGTTAATTAATTATTAATTGGTAATTAATTATTAATTAGTAATTAATATTTGTCAATTAGTTAATTTATAATTACATACATTTAATAATATTAATTGTTATTAATTCATTAATTGATATTTATATTAATTGTGTTTTTTTGTATGTGTAGTGTGTTGTGTGTTTAAGGGGGAGCAGCGTGGGAAGTAATTTTTTTATTTAAGTAAATATTAATTATAAATATTTGGTATTTAGTAAAATTTTTGTAAATAAAATATTATATCTTTTTTTTGTTAAAAAAATATCTAATTGATAAGTATCTTAATATAACGCTTACGTTATCCAGCGCTTTTGCTACTATTGCACCCTCTGGAGTGGGAATAGTAATTTTTACCCCTACGCTATCCAGCGCTTTCCCTACAGTTGCACCCTTTGGAGTGGGAATAGTAATTTTTACCCCTACGCTATCCAACGCTTTTCCTACTGTTGCACCCTCTGGAGTGGGAATAGTAATTTTTACCCCTACACTATCCAACGTTTTCCCTACTGTTACACCCTCTGGAGTGGCAATAGTAATTTTTACCCCTACGCTATCCAATGCTTTCCCTACTGTTGCACCCTTTGGAGTGGGAATAATAATTTTTACCCCTACGCTATCCAACGCTTTCCCTACTGTTGCACCCTCTGGAGTGGAAATAGTAATTTTTACCCTTACGTTATCCAACGCTTTCCCTACTGTTGCATCCTTTGGAGTGGGAATAGTAATTTTTACCCCTACACTATCCAACGTTTTCCCTACTGTTGCACCCTCTGGAGTGGCAATAGTAATTTTTACCCCTACGCTATCCAATGCTTTCCCTACTGTTGTACCCTTTGGAGTGGGAATAATAATTTTTACCCCTACGCTATCCAATGCTTTCCCTACTGTTGCACCCTCTGGAGTGGGAATAGTAATTTTTACCCTTACGTTATCCAACGCTTTCCTTACTGTTGCATCCTTTGGAGTGGGAATAGTAATTTTTACCCCTACACTATCCAACGTTTTCCCTACTGTTGCACCCTCTGGAGTGGCAATAGTAATTTTTACCCCTACGCTATCCAACGCTTTCCCTATTGTTGCACCCTTTGGAGTGGGAATAGTATTTTTTTCCCCTACGCTATCCAATGCTTTCCCTACGGTTGTACCCTCTGGAGTGGGAATAGTAATGTTTACCCCTACGCTATCCAGCGCTTTCCCTACTGTTGCACCCTCCGGAGTGGGAATAGTAATTTTTTCCCCTACGCTATCCAACGCTTTCACTACTGATGCAATATGTAGAGTAAGTATATATATTAATTTATATGTAGAGTTTTTAATTTATTTTAAATGTATATGTATTAGTTATTATTTTTTAAATATGTTTTAATGTTTATATCTATAATTTGTTGAATTATATGTATTTTTAAATTATATTTACATTAATATTAATACATTTAAAAAAATAATATTTTTACTTCAATATTTTTGTACTACGATATTTTTTTCGATATTTTTGTACTTACCTTTATGTAGATACAACTTTGATATTTTTTGATGTCGATATTTTTGCTTCGATATATTTGTATGTCTTTATTCTGTCTGTTGATATTATGTCATAGATCCCAATCAGGAGGGTTAAAGGACATGTCCGTTCTGCACACACAGGTTGCAATGACAGGCCTGATACATTTGAAAGTACTAACTGAGTGAGTGGCACTATAAGTACTGCAGGCCCATTATTAGCATTTAATTTAAAGGCCCTAGGTACATGTAGTACCACTTTACTGAGGACTTATAAGTAAATTAAATGTGAAAATTGGGTTTAAGCCCAATTTACTATGTTTAGAGGGGGGAGCACATGCACTTTAGCACTGGATAGTAGTGGTAAAGTACACATAGTCCTAAGGCTGGCATAAATGTGAACAGCAAAAATGGAGAAGTAAGACAGAAAGTTTAATGGAAGACGACCCAAGGGTTGACAGGTCTAACAGTCTACCTGAGTGCGGCGATGGCCCAGCAAACCGAACTGTGTTCTGTGCAGCTCAGACGTCCATGCAGTGCAGGAGGTAGGGCACTTGTAGAGGGTTGGGGCATGGCCTAGCTACATGTCAGCCCTTACACCCAAATTGAACAGTGCCTGCTAGGGTCAGGCCCTGCACTCATTTCCATACCATGCAGGGTATGGCTGCAGAAGATGGACATATTACTTTATGTAAAAAAAAGCCTAGAAATTCACTGCACAAGCCAAAGGTTAAAGTGGTGTTATACTTAGGTATGGCAATATTAACTTACTTTGCAACAAAAAAAACTTAAAAAATAATTGGAAAAAAACAATGGCTAAAGGGACGTTAGAGTTAAGTGAAAATTTAGTTAAAATAAAATGTTTTAAACTAACAAAACCACAGAAGTTCACCAAATATAGTTTTCTGTAGTACCTGTAACTCGTGCCCTAAAGTAACTCTAAATACCTCGCCATGCCCTGCTAATTTCTTCCCATATTACATTACTCATGACATGTTCTGTGACATCATTGATAACATCACTTTAATATCTGAAACAACCTCATTGATGAATACATTGTGTATGGCAGGGGGTGAGTTATAGTTACTTGGGGGTAAGACCACCCTAGGGCTGAGAGGTCTAATGGTCTGCTGTTCCAGTTTATGTTTTCTCTTTCCACTTAGTGTGTTTCTCTCTATTGCGCGGCATCAAAGTCTATAGAGGAAAAATAAGTGCACATTCCCAAAAATTAGTGCCGCTGGACCCTACCTGCTGTTGCTTGAACATGAAATACCCTGAAAAAATAAGAGATAATAGGCATTTGGCAAAACAGGAAGAGTTTGTTTAATTAAACAGTGAGGATGGAAGAACCGTTACAGGCATAGGCTATGAGGACTGGCTCAACTTACAATCGATGTGAAATAGGTATTATACAATTCATTGATTGTCATAAGCAGTTCCAATTATTCTTATTTGGTAAGGAATGTGAACCGCTGTTATAAATTTGATGTATCTGATAGGGAATCCAGGTGGGCATCAATCTTGCATGAACATAATGTGGCCATTGGGTAACATGTCCAGTTGTCTGTCATGAGGTGCACCTGATCACTTCGATTACTGTGTGCGCTTTGTCCTGATTTGCTATATGTTCCTTACTTTATGTGGTCTCTTATTTTATGATGTTTTGTGAGCATTTATACCCCTCCTGCCATGTGTGATTTATTGGGGCCAATCTCCCTGGACCATTGTTGTGTCGCTGTACTCATCTGTTGGATTGATCTGGGATTTCCTGTTTGTACGTCTGTCTGCTGGCTACATGCTACCCCACCTGTAACCTGTCAATCAGTGACCTCAGTCTGGGTCTCAAAGCCTACCTAACTATTTATTACTGAGTCATGGTTGATGTGGGGTTTATAACGGATGAATTAGTTAATAATGATGCAGTTTCCTTTTTATACATGAATGTATTGTTATTCATTTTCCCAATATGAATACTGCAAACACCATCTCAAACTAAACACTGGACGTGAATGAGTAGCTAAATTATGATAGGTCACTATAAATTGTGAAGAACACAGGTTAGGTTAAATCCCCAATGGGTGAGCTTGCCAATTCTTAAGTTAAGATATATAATGACAGGGTCCGTAGGAAGATACTTTCAACAAAGAGTGCTGCTGGCCATATTAGTGTCCCCACTATTGTGTTTAAGATTGAGAATACTTTTTGGATAAGCTGCCTTACTCAGTTGTGCAGACATTGCATACCGACGTGTGTAATTCCAGAGAGATGGTACAGTTCAATCTTACTCCCGATACATAATAAATGTTTGTATACCACATCATCTAATTATTGCCTAGTTGTTTTAATCCATGTTGAAAGCAAACGCTATGTTAAACTTTTATTTTAACAGCATGAATCATGGGCATTAAACAAAAACTCTATAACCATTGTTTAAATAGTAAAAGAATATGTGCCCTTGTCCAAACATTTGCTCAGAAGCCCGTGGGCAGTCTAATTAAAAATGAGTCAAAAGAATATCAAGGCTGTGCAGTCTTAGATCAATGACATGCCTTTTGCTTCTCTACCAGACATTCCCTGAGCCTTTATTTTACTCTTGCAGGCTCCTGCTTTCTCCCTTTGTGGCAGGTTTTCTGCATTTCTCTTCCTCCATATTCTGCCTCAATGGAGGTTTTTGTAGAGGAAGGTCCTGCACAAACACAGTTCTCCTTCACTGTGGTCCAAGGGCACCTGTGTTGACACTAGGTTGCCTCAAGTCTGCCATTGCAATGAGGGAGCAGAAGTTTACCATATCTTAGTAGATATGGAGCATTTCCGCTCTCGTTTTCATACAACGTAACACAGCCAGTCGCCTTGCTGCACTTAGAACAAGGTAGTAGAGGCGCTTGCTGGTATTTTTGAAATCGCCGTTTTTTTAACACTGCAAAGAATTACTTCATTATATTGCGCTAGGACTGAAAAAGCACAAATAGGCAACTGGTCTAAATCACCTGATTTTTGGCTGACTCACCCGCCCCGGTCCACCCCGGCTGTGTGCCGTTTGTGTGGAGGGCGTGGCCGAGGCAAGCACAGGCAGGGCTTTAATCACATAATTTCCGGTGTGGGTGGCAGAGGAGGAGCCTCCCGCTCGCTCCATATAAACCACCATTGTGCAGGTGACCGCGTAGAGACATCAGAACAAGGTAGTAAAGGCGCGTGCTGATATTTTTAAAACGGACGTTTTTAAAACTGGGTATAAAATTACTGCATTTTATTGTGCTAGGACTGAAAAAGTACAAATAGGCAACTGGAGTAATTCACCTGATTTCTGGCTGACTCACCTGCCCAAGTCGACCCCAGCTGTGTGCCGTTTGTGTGGAGGGTGTGGCCGAGGCAAGCACAGGCAGGGGTTCAATCACATCCTTTCCCGTGTGGGTGGCAGAGGAGGAGCCTCCTGCTTGCTCCCTATAAACCACCACTGTGCAGGTGACCACGCAGAGACCTCAGAACAATGTAGTAGAGGCGCTTGCTGGTATTTTTAAAACGCCGTTTTTTAAACTGTGTAAAGAATTACTGCATTATATTGCACTAGGACTGAAAAAGCACAAAGAGGCAACTGGAGTAATTCACCTGATTTCTGGCTGACTCACCCACCCCGGTCCACCCCAGCTGTGTGCCGTTTGTGTGGAGGGCGTGGCCGAGGCAAGCACAGGCAGGGCTTCAATCACATCATTTCTGGTGTGGGTGGCAGAGGAGGAGCCTCCTGCTCGCTCCCTATAAACCACCACTGTGCAGGTGACCGCACAGCAGGCGCAACGAAGGCGCACCGAAGGCGCACCAAAGGCAAGCGTGTCTGCACCCGTCCGTGCCCGAACGAGCCCAGAAGCCAGGACCCCTGACCATTTAGAATTACATGGCAGGGTTCATTACTCAGGAGAAGAGTTAAGGATATTATCTAGACCTATGGAGGAAGCATGTAAGCATAAGCTGAAGGCCGAGAGTGAAAGGCTCACATGTAATAATTGCAATGTGTCACTAACAGGAGCAACTCAAGAAACAACTAAAACCAATATACAAATGGTGCTCCTAAACTGCACATCATTGGCCACACACAAACATGAGATCCACGATCTAGTAAAAGAAAGATCGTTGGATGTCCTGTTCCTGACCGAAACCTGGCTCAAGGAGAGCTCCAGGCATTATATCTTGGATGCTGTTCCAAGGGAGTACAGGCTAGT
This sequence comes from Lissotriton helveticus, assembly GCF_964261635.1. Classification (NCBI taxonomy): domain Eukaryota; kingdom Metazoa; phylum Chordata; class Amphibia; order Caudata; family Salamandridae; genus Lissotriton; species Lissotriton helveticus. The sequence continues at coordinate 775,102,934 of NC_136063.1, read as the reverse complement.
AAGGCAGGATAGGGTAGGCCAACTGGGGGGTGGCATCGCCATAATGGTCTTCTTTCACTGTATATCTTCACAAAGCACTTTCCTTTTGTGTTTCTAGGACACATTTTTCTTTTCCGAGCTTGATGGTGCCAATGATGAGAACAGGGCAATCCTGGGGAGTACCTGCCAGGTTCCCGTTGGTGGTGCGCCCGTGAGGTGCCATCTCGCTCCCACACACTTTTTTCATTTTTCTTGCATTACAGTTTGACACTAAGGTGTGTGTGTTTTTGTTGTCTCGCAACTGGATTTTTACTTTTCGGGAATGGGCGATTGTTATAGGAGGCACATTTCTAGGATATACCGACTACCCTATAACTAATGGAAGGGGAGTAAGTTTTGTAATAATAATGCAACAATTGGTATACCCAAAAGGGATGAATTTATAAGTGCCTACAAGGTCTAGGTCTTTTGTGTACTAGTTGCATTGTGAGTGGAGGGCGACCTATGACTAGCTTAACCCTCTAAGCTCCTGTTTTTTTCAACAAAAAGTAGAAACCCAAACGCATCAAAAGGGCCATATCATAGATCCTATTTTTTCAAATATTACAGAAATAAAGGTGGAAACACAATAGCCTATCTCATGGTCAGACCACCACCTGGTTCCCTTTAAAATACCTTTCTCTAGGAAAAAGTCACACCAACCGAAAAAGGCGATTACCACCAAGAAATGGAATAATTTCTATTCCACCTCCTTCCAGCAGGCCCGATGTAAAAAAAAACACTTTAGGTGAAGAGGTTAATAGCGCAAATAATGAATGGGAGTCATGGATTACAGAGGCACTAGATGAGATAGCCCCATGGAGCACTAGGATGCCTAAGAGACAGCGAACAACTGCACCTTGGCTAAGTGATGAACTGAAAAAAGCTAAATCAAATTGTAAGAAGCTTGAACGTCGATAGAGGAAGGAATATTGCAGCCAGGCCAAACAAAACTAAAAGAATTAACTAAAATTATATCATTCACTAATTAAGCAATCCGCATGCACTTTCAACACGGAAAGTATAAATAAAGCCAGCAATGCCCCTAGATAAATGTTTACTATCCTAAAATCCCTAAAAGAACCTAGAGATAATGATGATACAAAGGCCTCTGCAGAGAGTTGTAATAAGATAGCAGCTTTCTTCTCAGAAAAGGTTAAAAAAATATATGATACCTTCCCGGCAAAAGCGAGACAAGGGACCAGCCAAACATATATCGAGCAAACCAATCTTACAGGGGCCACTCTAGATGAATTCTGCTTCCAGAAATTAACAGAATTAACTGCCACAGCCAATGGCATAAAATCGGGCTCACAATGAGATCCAGCTCGACCAGGAATAATAATGGTAATCATGCCACGTATTTCAGAGATTATCTCCCGCTCCTTCTAACAAGGGGTGGTCCCCGTCAAATGGAAACAGGCCATTGTTAGGCCACTGAAAAAAAAAACATCAGTTGATAGCACCCTGTTAGAGAACCTACGTCCAATCTCACTACTTCCCTTTGCAGCTAAAATCGCTGAAAAAGTCACAAATGAATAACTGACAGAGCATATTAATACAAACAACCTGCTACACCACTCTCAGTCAGGTTTCAGAAGGGCCCACTCAACGGAAACAGCATTACTTCTAGCAACAGAAGAACTGAGAAAGCAGGCAGATGAGGGACATACGGACGCACTGATCCTACTGGATCTTAGTGCAGCCTTCGATACCGTATCACATAGATTACTCCTACAGACTTGCAGCCAGTGGCCTCAACATATGGCACTGAAATGGCTGACATCGTTCCTCTCCGGAAGGAGCTTTCAAGTGTCACAACAAACTCACTCATCAAAGAGTTTTCCACTAGCACAGGGAGTACTACAGGGCTCAATTTTGAGCCCCACCTTATTCAATATTTAAGTGGGACCACTGGCTGACCAAGTGGAGCAATGTGATTGGTTGATCGTGTCCTACGCTGACGACACGCAGCTGATTGTATTGTTGTCTCAAGATAAGGACCAAGCTGCAATTAGTTTCTCCGAATGTCTAGTTAATGTGGCAGAGTGGATGTCCAACCACTGCCTCAGACTAAACAGGAGCAAAACTGAAGTAATGATTGTGGGTAAGGCATCTACCATCTGGTCATCCGCGTTGTGGCCGGAATCTCTAGGCCAAGTACCCACCCCAAAAGCAGAAGTTAAAAACCTCAGAATCTGGTTCGATGACAAGATTACATTTGACAATCAGAGTAGGAAAGTAGCTGGCTGTCAGGACCCCTAATTTACAAGCTGCGGCAAGTATCTACGCAAAGGATCACCCGGCAAGGCTGGAGCGAGAGACTAGTTCCTGGTCCGAGAAGTGGAAGAAATGGAACCACAAGATGGCCGCTGGCTTTCGCCTCGGTCAGCAGTCCAGTGTTTGACGCCTCTAGCAGCCGAGTCCAGGTGAAGCGCGAGATGATTAAGAACTGCGCACTTCATCGACGGCAAACCCTGAAGAGGAAGCGCGTTCGAAGTCTTGAGGAAACTTAGAATTAGTAGTGTGTAGTTTTGGATAGAAACGGAAAAAATTAAAACCTTTCAGGTCCGTTTCCATGAAGGTTTGATTCGAGTTAACAATGACACTTGAAAAGAGTCATAAAAATATCAGAGTAATTTGTGTGCAGAGAAGTCAAAGGTTAAGGCGCATCCCGGCGTTCAGAAGAGGAGTTCGCCTACATACCGTGAAAGCTGCATCTCGCCAGAGCATCTGTCAGGAGGAAACAGAAGACAGAGATAAGTGACAATAACGTACATGAACACATGTTAACCACTTGGCTGCTATGGGGTTTTCCCCTCCTGTGCTGCATATTTATGAATCCCATTATACATGTCGAGTTGACCTTGTCATGAGCACCTATTCAGTGTGCCTCATGACGAGTTCACCTTGTCATTAGCATGCAAGTGGTTAAAGCAAACGAATTAAGTCTGTGAATTCTTACCTTGCTAAAAGTGGATAATTAAGAAAGCACAGCAGTTTATGTAAGAGACTGGAACCATTAATATTAACCCTAGGAGAAATACATAAGAGCAGGATTAGTTATAAAGGACAGGAGAAGGTTAAAAGAAGGAATAAGTAAAAAAAAAGGTAAGTCAGGAATTCACATTTAAAATATTAATAGAGTAGCACTAGAGGAGCGACAATACAGTAAAAACATTTACATTTAATATGTTACAGTTAATGGAAAGAATCACTAGAAGACAGGAACAGGCACTGGGATAGCTGAGAGGAAGTACTGACAGAAAGTGAGTAGTGGAAACAGGAATTAGATAAGAATGAAAAGAGGTGAGAACAGGTTAATTATATAGCGTCATTGTGAATGCAGGACGAAATTAAAAAGAGAAAAGTCAGCTGAATCCGGAGCCTTACTTGATAGAAGAGAGGGTAGGACTCTTGGCAGAAATGGTAGGTGTGAACTAGGAAGAGAGATAGCGAAGGAGCAGAGAGTGGAGGCATAGATACTTAGCTAAGATTTGCTGTAATATTTCCCTACAGGTTTTCCAAGCCAGTGAAGGTCTGCAGGTCGGACTGACGAGCGGAGCCATCCAAGAGCATCTCTTCTTGTTTGTTTGTTATTTTATCCAATTTCTCCTTCCCCCAGAGGTAAGAGTTTGGAGTCTCATATATTTATATGTTTGAGTTCTGGGTTGTTGCCTTTGGTGGATTTAGAAGCAAGCATCTCTGTTCCTGTGCTGCTACCAAGAGTATCCTTTTTTGTAAGATCTGACAGAGTGAAGTGCCCAAGTTGCACCTTGCACCTGAACAGAGATGGCAGAAGGAATAAACCTGCAAGGTTTAGGAGTTATTTCAGACACAATCCAAAAGGAGTTAAGTGCAGTTAGAGATGAGAACCAAAACCTAAGATTGGAGATAGTGAATAATAGAAAGGAAACAGCAGAATTAGCACATAGACTTAGGCAGCCCCTTAGCTCAGGACCGGAGACTCAGAACCCCTTGTCAGACAGTACAAATAAAATGACCACCCAAGTGATCCATTCTTTGTCCCCAGTAATACCCTTGGCAGCCCCAGAGCGATTTAGTGGAGACCCACAAAAGGCGCAAATATTTATAACAGTGTTCTCTCCATTATATGTGCCGCCCTTCGATTTTTGCTGATGCACAATCCAAGGTCGCATTTGCATTATCTTATCTGAGCGGGGACGCAGCAGCCTGGTCCATGCCACTTATCACCAGAAACGATCCAATTTTAAGAAACTATGAGGAATTTAAGGATGAGTTTTTACGAATATTCGACAGAAGAAGAATATCTCAAGTCGTCGACAATGAGCTGCTCGATTTGAAACAAGGGAACCGAGATCTGGTGGGCTATTTGGCCCAATTCAACAAGCTAGTGGTAGAGACAAACTGGCCAGAGAGTAAACGAGCAGCAGTATTCTACCGTGCCTTAAGAGACAAACTCAAAGACGCCTTGGCTGGAATTCCAAATAGACCCACCGAGATATCTGCATTGGTGGACCTAGTACTAGAGATAGACTTACGGCAAGGAGAACGAAAGGGTGAAAAAAGAAGAGAGTTCCGACCAACGGTTCCAAGATTTGATCGGGCTCGAGCAGAAACAAGTCGAAGTAACAAAGGTTCCTCAAGGGTTGAACCAATGGAAATAGGAACGATTCGTGGACCTCTCTCTAAAGAAGAGAAGGAGAAGAGAAGGACGGGTAATTTGTGTATGTACTGCGGGGCAGGGGGCCACTTTGTCAGGAATTGCCCCAAGAAACCCAAGACAAACTATAAGCCGAAGGAAAACTAGATGCACTACCTGTTAGGGGAGTCGAACAGGTGGGTGCGATTCAGGAAAAGACTCCAGAAGAACACCAAGTGGCCAATACTCTACAGTCGGCAGCCCCTCATTTGAATCTGTCAGTGGAAATAAAATGTAGACATATAACCCTGTCAGGAGTGTCGGTAATGATACACTCTGGCGCCACTGGGAACTTTTGTGATCTGAGATTTGCACGTAAGGTGAGAATACAGGCGATTATGAAGAGTAAAAGTGAACCTGTAAGAGCAGTGGATGGAACTAATCAGGTCCTATAATTAGTCACACCAAAGTCATCCATCTTGTTACCGATAGTGGCCATGAAGAAAGGATCCAGTTCAATTTGATAGATGCTCCCCAGTTTGAATTGATCCTAGGTCTTCCTTGGCTCACAGAGCACAACCCCACAATTGATTGGAGTAACCGAACGATCAAAATGGATTCGAAATACTGTTTGGAAAACTGTTTTGAACACAAAGAAAGAGGATTAGAAATTGAAGTCAACCCGTCTCATTCTCTATGTCAACTGGAAGGATCGATATGTGTAATCAGCACTCCAGAAGTACCAGAAGAATACACAGAGTTCCAAGAGGTGTTCAACGAGGTGGAAGCAGAACAATTGCCTCCACACAGAGACTATGATTGCAAGATAGAGATCGAACCCGGATCCAATTTGCCCTGTAGTCGGGTGTATGCCTTGACTGAGAAAGAACATCGTCACCTCAATAAGTATCTAGACAAATATCTAGCTAACGGGTTCATTCGGCCCTCCAAATCTCCAGTTTCATCACCCTTATTCTTCGTGCCGAAGAAGGAGGGAGACTTGAGAACCTGTATTGACTATAGGGCCATCAATAGGATCACCAAGAAAAACAGGTATCCACTACCCCTAATATCGGTGTTATTAGATCAAGTGAAAGGAGCTCAAGTATATACGAAGCTCGACCTGAGGGGAGCCTACCACCTGGTCAGGATGAGAGAGGGCGACGAGTGGAAGACGGCTTTCCGGACCCGTTTCGGGCTGTTCGAATATCAAGTCATGCCCTATGGGCTCTGTAATGCCCCGGCGGCATTTCAACATTTCATTAACGATGTGCTGAAGGAATTCATAGACCAATGCGCCATCGTGTACATTTGACGACATTTTGATTTATTCTGCAGACCAAGAGAAACACAAGGAGCAGGTCAAGGGTGTTTTGAGAAGATTGAAAGAAAACAGATTATTTGTAAAATTAGAAAAATGCGCATTTAATGTGACTCAAGTGGAATTTTTGGGTTTTGTTTTTTCACCAACAGGAATACTTATGTACCAACGAAAGATCGAAGCGGTCGTCAAGTGGAAGTCTCCAGAAAGTGTGAAGGAGGTCCAAAGTTTTATTAGCTTCGCCAACTTTTACCGCAGATTAATCAGAGAGTTTTCTCACAAGATCTTGCCACTTACGAAGTTGCTGAGAAAAGGCATTCAATTCAATTGGACCCAAGAAGCTGAGAAGGCCTTTAATTCCTTGAAGCAGGACTTCACTACGGCTCCAATTCTGCAGCATGCTGATCCCAACGAACCTTTTTACGTAGAGACTGATGCTTCAGAACAAGCAGTAGGAGGAGTCCTATCTCAGCGAAATAAGGTGACTGGACAATTGCACCCGGTGGCATACAGGTCAAGGAAATTATCTCCAGCTGAGTGTAATTATACCATCACAGAAAAGGAGTTGGCGATTAAGGACGCCTTTAAGGAATGGAGACATCACCTAATGGGGGCTCAACACCAAGTGACAGTCTTTACTGATCATCGTAATTTAAAATTCCTGAAGACAGCTCGGACCTTGACTCCTCGACAGTTGAGGTGGTCGCTGCATTTTGCTGACTACGATTTCATAATTACATTCCGACCAGGAGCACAAAACGGAAAGGCGGATGCCTTATCCAGAATTGGCACGGAAAATCAGAAAAAACCTTTGGAAAATCAATCCATCATACCAAGAGAGAAGATTATTGGTACCGCCACTTCAGTAGGTTTGGAAACCAGTATTTCGGAGGTAATGACGCCAGATGCGATGGAAGCATGGTCAAGAGAGAAAGAAGGAAGAAAGGTGGTTGGTCAACTCCCCTACTTTCATGAAAGTCTGTATATCCCTACAAAGGAACTGCAGTTACAGGTCATGCAAGAAAATCACGATGCGAAATTGGCTGGTCACAAGGGTGAGGCAAAAACCAAGGAACTAATTAAGCGGCATTACTGGTGGCCAGAAATGAACAAAGATATAGAGAAGTACATTAAGACTTGCGAGGTCTCTGCGCAGGGAAAATCTGAACGGCAAGCCCCGAAGGGTTTACTACAACCCCTGCCAGCCCCACCTTACCCCTGGCACACTGTAACCTTAGACCTCATCACTGAATTACCACTTAGTAAAGGTTACGACACTATATTGGTGGTGGTATACACCTTCACAAAAATTGCCCATTTCACAGCTCTGAAGGGAATACCATCTGCCAAACAGTTAGCTTTACATTTTAGCACTGATATTGTAAAAATACATGGAATACCCTAGATAGTAATCTCAGATAGGGGAACACAATTCATTTCCCATTTTTGGAGATCCTTTATGGTGAACTTAGGGACAGAAGTAAGATACTCCACTAGTTACCATCCCGAGACCGATGGCCAAACAGAACGAGTGAACCAAGAGTTGGAACAGTACTTGCGACTGTTTCTTCTAAAACAGGAGGGGGACTGGATGGATTATTTGTGGGCAGCTGAGTTTGCCCACAATAATGCTAAAAATGTGTCCACAGGGTTTTCTCCCTTCTATATGAACTATGGAAGACATCCGAATTCAACACTTAGACAGGTAGATTTAACAGTCCCAGCAGTTCAGGATGTGGTGTCCAATTTAGAACAGATACATCAAGATGCCATGGAAAGTCTCCAAAAAGCAAAAGAAAAGTATAAGTGTTATGCAGATAAAAAGAGGCGAGAGGGTCCAAAGCTAGTGAAAGGAGATAATGTTTGGTTAAGTACAAAGAATTTGAGATTAAAAGGAAACCGGAAGTTTCAGCCTCGCTTTATTGGCCCTTATCCAGTGGAGAAACAGATAAATCAAGTATCTTACAGGCTAACCTTACCGCCGAGACTTAAGATTCATCCAGTGTTCCATGTTTCCTTGTTGAAGAAGGCCCAAAACAATTTACGGAAGACACTACCACCAAAACCCATCAATCTAGAGACAGGAACCGAGTACGTAGTTAAGGAAATCTTGGACTCAAAGAATTGAAAAGGGAAATTGTTCTACCTCATAGATTGGAAGGGGTATGGTCCAGAAGAGCGATCTTGGGAATGCGAAGAAGATGTTCATGCTCCCAGATTCGTTAAAATGTTTCACCAACGCTTCCCCACTAAACCAAGGGGGACGGTCTCTGCCTTGTTGGGGGGTACTGTCAGGACCCCTAATTTACAAGCTGCGGCAACTATCTACGCAAAGGATCACCCGGCAAGGCTGGAGCCAGAGACTAGTTCCTGGTCCGAGAAGTGGAAGAAATGGAACCTCAAGATGGCCGCTGGCTTTCGCCGCGGTCAGCAGTCCAGTGTTTGACGCCTCTAGCAGCCGAATCCAGGTGAAGCGCGAGATGATTAAGAACTGCGCACTTCATTGACGGCATACCCTGAAGAGGAAGCGCGTTCGAAGTCTTGAGGAAACTTAGAATTAGTAGTGTGTAGTTTTGGATAGAAACGGAAAAAATTAAAACCTTTCAGGTCTGTTTCCATGAAGGTTTGATTCGAGTTAACACTGACACTTGAAAAGAGTCATAAAATATCGGAGTAATTTATGTGCAGAGAAGTCAAAGGTTAAGGCGCATCCCGGCGTTCAGAAGAGGAGTTCGCCTACATACCGTGAAAGCTGCATCTCGCCAGAGCATCTGTCAGGAGGAAATAGAAGACAGAGATAAGTGACAATAATGTACATGAACACATGTTAAAGCAAACGAATTAAGTCTGTGAATTCTTACCTTGCTAAAAGTGGATAATTAAGAAAGCACAGCAGCTTATGTAAAAAACTGGAACCATTAATATTAACCCTAGGAGAAATACATAAGAGCAGGATTAGTTATAAAGGACAGGAGAAGGTTCAAAGAAGGAATAAGTAAAACAAAAAGTAAGTCAGAAATTCACATTTAAAATATTAATAGAGTAGCACTAGAGGAGCGACAATACAGTAAAAACATTTACATTTAATGTGTTACAGTTAATGGAAAGAATCACTAGAAGACAGGAACAGGAACTGGGATAGCTGAGAGGAAGTACTGACAGAAAGTGAGTAGTGGAAACAGGAATTAGATGAGACAGAAAAGAGGTGAGAACAGGTCAATTATATAGTGTCATTGTGAATTGCAGGACGAAATTAAAAAGAGAAAAGTCAGCTGAATCCGGAGTCTTACCTGATAAAAGAGAGGGCAGGACTCTTGGCAGAAATGGTAGGTGTAAACTAGGAAGAGAGATAGCGAAGGAGCAGAGAGGGAGGCATAGATACTTAGTTAAGATTTGCGGTAATATTTCCCTACAGGTTTTCCAAGCCAGTGAAGGTCTGCAGGTCGGCTGACGAGCGGAGCCATCCAAGAGGATCTCTTCTTGTTTGTTTGTTATTTTATCCAATTTCTCCTTCCCCCAGAGGTAAGAGTTTGGAGTCTCATATATTTATATGTTTCAGCTCTGGGTTGTTGCCTTTGGTGGATTTGGAAGCTAGCATCTCTGTTCCCGTGCTGCTACCAAGAGTATCCTTTTTTGTAAGATCTGACACTGGCAAATGCTATGGAGTCATGAGAACCCTGAGAAAGATCATCTATCTTCTCCCTCCAATAGCAAGGAAAACAATAGTACATGCCGTAATAGCCTCCCAGCTGGATTATGGGAATGTACTATACCTTGGAGCCACAAAGAAAGGACTGTCCAAACTACGGAGAGTTCAAAACGCGGCAGCACGGTTGGTACTCAGTCTACCAAAAAGAGCCAACATGAAGAAAGCACTGGTAGGAATGCACTGACTGCCAATAGAAAAAAGAGTGCCATTCAATGCAATATGCTACTGCCACCGCAGTTTAGCACAAAACATCCCAAGATACCTTCAACCGCTACTAACCCAATATACCCCAGGATGGAATCTAAGATCCATCGGTAAAGCTCTGGTAACGGTACCAAGAATAAACAGAGCCAGAATGGGGGCTCGCTCTTTTAGATACCTAGCAACCAAGACCTGGAACACCCTACCAATGGCGTTAGAAACAGAGACATGTGAAAGTAGATTCCGCAAGCAACTAAAGACAAGGCTGTTTGCCAAAAGGGACTAATAGAAAACAGGTCATTATATCGCCTGATAGGTGCAGCAGAGTGACGTAATTTCTCATCAGAACCCTGTTCAGATGTCTTAGCGCGGGGACACACCGGCGGTGTAACCAAGCGCTCTACAAATGGATAAAAAAAAAAAAAGAATTTACATGAAAGATTAATACATCTGGCCTCTGGTGTAGCAAAATAAGTGCTGGCCCTCACCAACAACCACCTGGCCTAAAGTAAGCACTGCTCATACCATTTTTTATCACACAGGACTCCAACAAGGTAGGGGTATAGGAGATAATTTCCTTGCACAATCAACATTGATTCATTGTGCTATGCATACTGCATTGCATACAACATGTTTACATTTTATAACAATTAGCACACAGTGTCCTGAAAGGTAAAGGTTAGTAGGCAGTTTATAAATAGCATGCATATAGCATTACCAGGTTGGGTAGGAAGGAGATAACTCAATTTTTTGAATAGAAAAATAGTTATTCATCTTTATATTATAGCATTCATTTCATGGTTGGAGGTATACAGTTGAAAACAGCACTGCATAAAATGTAGGGACAACCACATGAAACTTGGTGCAGCAGAAGTGAATAAATAGTGCAAGTGGCGACGCAAGTGAAAGAGAGCAAAAAACAGCATGGTCGGCGCACTATAGAGACGTGCAAATTATATAGTGAGTGGCTAAAGGTGGCATGTGTGACTTAGTGATATCACAAGAAGCACAGTTAATTGTTTAGATTTGGAGCCACTGGGAAGTAGTGCGCCTATTAATTAGGCTGTTGGGTCGACGGCGTTTCGATCCGGACGATTTCGGATCATCATCAGGACTGGTTGTCAGATTTGAATAGTGCTTAAAGAGTCCATGTAATTTGGAGTCCTTGTAACCAACCGGGGTATAATTAATCAGAGACCAACGAGAAATCGGGTCACAGGGAGAGCTGGCTGATGTTATATTCCTGACTCAGTGCCAGTCGGGTTGGAAGCGGCAACATTGGGATGCCTTCACATTGTAATCAGCCACATTAGTCAGCCGAGATAACAGGGCGCTGGCTGATGTTATATTCCTGTCTCAGTGCCAGTCGGGTTGGAAGCGGCAAACTTGGGATGCCTTCACTAATGTGGCTGATTACAACGTGAAGGCATCCCAATGTTGCCGCTTCCAACCCGACTGGCACTGAGTCAGGACCCGATTTCTCGTTGGTCTCTGATTAATTATACCCCGGTTGGTTACAAGGACTCCAAATTACATGGACTCTTTAAGCACTATTCAAATCTGACAACCAGTCCTGATGATGATCCGAAATCGTCCGGATCAAAACGCCGTCGACCCAACAGCCTAATTAATAGGCACACTACTTCCCAGTGGCTCCAAATCTAAACAATTAACTGTGCTTCTTGTGATATCACTAAGTCACACATGCCGCCTTTAGCCACTCACTGTATATAATTTGCACGTCTCTATAGTGCGCCGACCACGCTGTTTTTTGCTCTCTTTCACTTGCGTCGCCATTTGCACTATTTATTCACTTCTGCTGCACCAAGTTTCATGTGGTTGTCCCTACATTTTATGCAGTGCTGTTTTCAACTGTATACCTCCAACCATGAAATGAATGCTATAATATAAAGATGAATAACTATTTTTCTATTCAAAAAATTGAGTTATCTCCTTCCTACCCAACCTGGTAATGCTATATGCATGCTATTTATAAACTGCCTACTAACCTTTACCTTTCAGGACACTGTGTGCTAATTGTATCTTAACTACCCAGTCCTGGCTTGGTCTATGGGTTGTACTCCTGTTTTCCTTACAACATTTTATAACAGCATTCAATAGTGTACATAATAATCTGCAATGGTTATACTACACAAGATCATGCATTTAAAGGTTTGTGAAGTTTAAGGCTAGCAAAAAGTTTAAGATTTTGAAAATGTACAATACTGCTACTAGCCAAAAGATGCACTAAAACTGGAAGAAGATTTTACTTACTCAGAAGGATTTGCATGCTTCATACATTGCAAACCACACCTTATTTATGCTCAAATTAATTTATTATGCAAGTATAATTGAATTTTAAAGAAACTTTTGGAACTGGCCCTTTATTCTTTGTGTTTTCAATGCTCTACAAGACATATTAGGGAAAAAATGTTTTACTAAAAAGACGTTTGTTAATGACAAAAATATAATGAATTGTTTCCTAGGTACCTTCTCCATTCCTTGGTACATATATCCTACACTTACAGGAAGCTGGCCATATGGAAGAATTCCATGTAAACTGTGGTTATCCATGGACGCTACTATTTGTATGGCTTCAGTCTACAGTGTTTTGCTCATCGCCTATGATCGGTTCCTCTCTGTCACAAAAGCTGTAAGTATTACACACCATTACATGTAATGAGCCAGCAGTATCAATCACTGTATATAAAACACTGATGGTCATAGCACAAATGTAGTTATGTTTGAGTCAGAAACCCATAGGAAAGACAATTGATGCAGATTCGTCAATGTGGGTACTAGTAATAAATGTGATCATTTGTTAATAACTAGGTCATCATTTCACAAATTCCTTTGAAGTTTGCAAGGTATTTAGTATGTAATAACATGTTACTTACTATTATCTGATCCCACTCTTTGACTGCTAATAACAGTGGCTAATTCTACCATCTATGACACAATAGGCCCCACAATGCAATGGGGAGACATTATATTTTAGCCATGCAAAATGACCCATTCTGGTGGTCTGGGTAGTTCCTGTATTTGGGCATGGACTTGGCTAACACACAGGGAAACTATGAAAAACAGAGAAAATAACTGTGGGTCTAGAATGATAGGAAAGCTATGTGCCTTCTGGGCTGCTAGCAGTACCGACGGAGAGAGCGGTGCTCCATTGTCCTGAGCTGCTTGCCAGGTGAGGAGCAACACTTTCCCCTTACATTGAAGGAGGAAATCCAGAAGTGAACAGGTGACATTTACCAGTTTTGTTCACTAATGTTTTTTAATCTTTCACTAGAGCAGTAGCAATAAAGTTTTTGGGTCCTGGGGAAGCGGCAGGTACCAACGTGGACCTTTAAATGTCCGCAGAAACATGTCGACCAGATAACCCAGTCAGTATTTATTTGTTGAAATCATCTGACTTTTTTGCACTCCATTTGTTTTTATAGTTGGAAGTGCACGACTCCAGAATAAAGTTATATTGCGTTCACTATCCAATTTTATTATCACATTCCCTTATCACTAATCACATATCACATTTGCACTGCTTTCAGTTACTAACAGTATCCACCTATCACCCTATACATTACTCCATCATTACCAACCATCTCCTTATAACAACTTTGGAGTTGGTCTATCTGGACTACCTACTGTGAAGTAGACCACATGATGAACTGGGCGGTATAGGAAGAGTAACTGATGGACACTTATTCACATATGGTGATTGTCCAGTAGTCTGCTTATACTTAGAAGCTTACATATAGCCATCCCAACACACATAGCTTTCTTATCATTCTAGACCCACAGTTATTTTCTCTGTTTTTCATAGTTTCCCAGGGGGGTCATAACTGTGCTGAGGTCGGTAAATATTCCCCCGGACCCTCTCTCCATCCTTTTGTTTGTTGTAACACACAGGGAAACCTACTAAATCTAGACATTTCTACATACTAGGCACCCACGAGAGTCTAGGATGGTGTGACGTGGGTGCATCCCAGTAGGATCTTTTTTATCCAGGATTTATTTTTATCACATATCTGTGAGGAAAAGTTCCAGGATTTGTAGGGAGACAGACAATTCTGACAACCACAGTACCCACTCTTCACTGGAATAAAAACAGTAACTTGTGGAGTTGGTCATTTCACCAACTAAAAGTTAGGCCCCAAAAGGCAATGTGATGACATATAGCTTTTACAATGAAATGTTACCTATTTAGGCTTCGGTATTTGTGCCTGGACTCCATAGCAACCCAGGGAAACCTACTAAATCCAGACATTTATGAAATCAGACCTCCGGAGTAGTCCAGGGTATTGTGACATTTTGCGAGATAAAATCTGGAATCCGTGGGGGATCCAATAATTTCCTACCACGCAGCATTCCCACACTTGCTCAGACAAAAATGGCACCCTACTTGTCTGAGCGGGCCTAGTACCGGTGACATAAAAAAGTCACCAAAACAAAATGGACAGATCAGATGTTCAGCTCAAAACTGGCCGTTTTTTGCCATGTTGGTAGACTCGGTGGATATGTCTTTCAGTATGCAAATATATATATATATATATATATATATATATATATATATATATATATATATATATATATATATATATATATATATATATATATATATATATATATATATATCTCACAAACAAACTCCTTCATAGAAAGAGGAAAGGCCACACTTGAGGAGGTTGGCGGAAGCGCTTTAATTAACTGCCCACACAGAGAAAATTCTGACACCCGTAGTGGCGGATGCATTTCGGCGATGTCTGCCTCTTCAGCGCCGGGTGGAAAAGTGTTCTGAGGGAGGGGTTTGAGTGAAGGTTAAATGTCCAGCCTTCCCCTCATTCACGGACTGCAGCTACTCCCACCTCGATAATGTCACGTGCATATACTTCCTGTGGTCAGCTGGAGCCCCAGCGCCTACAGGTCCCAGGATGCAGCAGCAGGATTCTGGTAAGTATCGCACACGAAGTGGGGATGTCAATAAAGTTGCAATGACAGTGAATAGCCCCCACACCGTTCAAAACACACCTGGGCAGCGGCGCTTCCTTGAGTCCCCAATATATATATATATATACACAAACATACATACATTATAGTCTTAGTTTCCATAGGAAAAGTGCTTTTTGTTTTGCTAATAACTTTGGCACCGTTTGATAAAGTTTTCCCGAAATTTTCAAAACCAGTTTGCCACTCATTTTAGCTGCTTTTAGAAAGTTTTGTGGTGATTCATTAAGCGGGTGCCAAGAAAAAGGAGGGACCCAATACGTGTTTTGCTCATGCAAATTTGAATACAACTGCACCCTGACCCACTGAACAGTTTTACACCAAATTTCGAAGAAAGCTAGATCAAGGTCCAGAAAGACTGCTTTTTATAATTTGAGGTACATCCATTCAGTGGTGTTGGAGTTATTAAAGGAAAAAGATTTATGTACAACTAGCGATGTGGAAGGTCCTTAGATCCAACAGATCTCATGGCGAGATCCGATTGGCTGCCATTACTTCTACCATGAAGTGGTGACAGCCAAGAAAACAAAAAAACCTCAATGGGGCAGGGTAGGAATAGCCTGAGCCCCTAGGCCTGGTGGGGGGGGGTCCCCACTGGGACCCCACCTGGGGCCAAAAACATATTTTTTTACATTTTGCAGTGAATATGTGGATGATTCATGAATCTGCAGAAAAGTTATAAAAAGAAAATGTGGTCTCTCGCAATTGTGTTTTTTAGTTCCCACCGCGTGAGTTAGATCCAGGGGAGGATTTGGTTTTATTATGGGGAAGGGAGATGCACTAGGCACTCCACCATGTGCTAACTTCAGGCTTGGGGCCACATTCCCTGGCCACTATAAATGTTGGAGGGGGAACACAGCCCCCCTTATGGCTCCCGCTAGGGCTGCAGGGGCACTGCAGCTCTCCCAGCGGTCCCCAAACAGAATATATAGTGGGTGTCCTGGGTTGGCACATGGGCACTCACCGTTAGTTGGCCAGGCCCTAAGAGATTAGGATGTACAGCCCCCTCCCTCTTTGGGCATTTGCCGTGCCCTGGGGTTGGGGTCCCCGGGGCCAATATTGGCCTTGGGAAGGGGGCTGCATTCCCCACTCCCCATTGGAAAAGCTGCCAGGTCCTTGGAGATAGGATCCCCTGGACCGAAGTTGGCCCAAGGAGAGAGTCTGCATTCCATTCCCCCACTTTAAAATATGGCCAGGCCCTACGAGATCAGGTCCCCAGGGATGGGAGCCATATGCCCCCCATACATTTTATTGTGGGCCCCACAGGATGGGGTGTCTGGGGCAAAAAATGTCCCAGGGAGCGGGACCATGTACCCCTGTCCCTTAAAAGAAATCTGCTAGGTCCCAGGGATGGGGTTCCCAGGGTCAATATTGTCCCTGGAATGTGGACAAGTGTCCATGTCTCCCACAAAATGTTGCAGACTCCTGAACTTGGGGGCCCCAGGGCTGAAATCCTCCCAGGAGGAAGGCTGCATGCCCCTCTCCCCCTAAAAAATATATATTGGCCCTGGGGAATGGAGTATGTTGCCTTGGGCTAAAAGCCGTAACTTATAACTGTTTCTTAATAAGGCTCTAATTATCTCAGCAAAATACAATTGCTTCACTGAAAGAATTAGCTCAGCCAGAGTCTCTACTAGAGAGCTATTTAAACCAGTCAGATCTTTGTCCATTTTTAGTGATGGCAGCACTTTTATTCCTGGTAAATCTTTTTGCAACAAATTGGCTGAGATTTTTGAAGCCAAAGTGACTATTATCTTGAAGGATGTCCCCCTAAATCTCTAATTCTTCTTCTGCTGATGGGCATATTTTACCTTCCAACTTTTGCAGAATTTCAGGAGCCCAATATTGGTACTGATCAACATAGTTTTGACAAAGTCACCCTTCTCTCTGTGGAGAAAGTATTCAAACTCATTAACTCCATGAAAACTGGGGATACCCCTGACCCCTATACTCTTTATGTTCTACATGAGGTCTCAAGTACCGTGTCTGTCTCTATTATGGAATAACTAATTACAATTCTAACTAGGACAATTCTCAGCTCTCTAGAAAAAAGTCTCCATACTCCAGTAAAAAAGAATCCTCATTAGAACCTTAGGATGTGAAAAGTTATCAGCCTATATCCCACCTTCGCTCACCAGCTACTATTGTGGAAAGGATGAATAAAGACTAAGACTCAAACCTTCTTCTTGACACCTCACAGTATGTTTTCAGAGCTAATCACTGCACAGAGTCAGCCTTAGTGGCAGGTGCCAAGGAAATAGGAAGGGTGGTTGACAATGGTGGGAAATGGCGTTGATTTTATTAGCTCTATCTGCCACTTTCAAACCTGTCAACCTCTCACTTCTTATTAACAATCTCAAGACGATTGTCTTCAGAGATGCAGTATTTGCTCTACTTCGTTCTTTTCTGTGTGATAGGGATCAGGCAGTGGCTCTTGGAGACCTCCTTTATGATCCTTTCTCCCTTCTGTGCCGGTACCGCAGGGTTACTCCCTTTCCCCCACTCTTTTAATATCTATGCCACCCCCTGACCAATCTTATTCGCAGCTATGGTTTCACAGTAATCTCCTATGCAGACAACACACCATATGTGGTGTCAATGCCTTCTGAAGTCGAGGAGATGGGTAATAATTTTTATAACTGCTTGGCTCACATAGTGAACTAGATGCAGAGAAACTGTTTGAAAATAAACTTAGAAAAAAAGTGAGGTATTACTCTTTGGAAACAATTCCACCTTTTGGAAATCTTTGTGGTGGTGGTTCAATGTTAGTTTTCTACCTTCCCAAGTTCAAAAGGCCAAACATGTGAGTCGTATTTGACACAAAATTAAGTTTCACAGACCAAATAAACCAAACCACCTCCTCTTGTTTCTTTTTTCTTAGGGATTCTAAAAAAATATTTGCCTTTTATTCCATCAGAACTACAGAAGACTGGTATTGGGGCACTTGTTATCACAAGAATTGATTACTGTTAGGCCTCGTAGATGGACACCCAGAAGTGTCTGAGGAACAAACTTAATTCGCTCCAAATTGAAGGAGGCCAGGCTGCTGTTAAAACATCTGAAATAGGCTTCTGTTTCTCAGTCCTTGCAGAGCCTTCACTGACTATCAGTCAGTGAAAAGATACATTTTAAAGAACTATGGGGCATATTATCAAGGGATTTATCTCCGCTTTTTTTGGCTTTAAAAGCCGAGAAAGCGGAGATAAAATGATCTCCCTATCAGCAACAGGGTGCTAACACACAAATTCACATGCTAGCACCCTTTTTCTCTACGCTTCCCCTTGCATCTCTAATGAGATGCAAAGGGGGCGTTCTAGAGAAAAATATTAGGAGAAATGTTGTTAAGCGACATTTCTCCTATTATCAAGGATTTCGCTAACCCTGTTAGTGATAAAAAAAGCAGCGCTAACCGCGGTTAGCACTACTTTTTTTACACCTGGTATTTTCCTGACTTAGCCATGATATCCTATGGAAGGTGGATATCATGGCTAAGTTTGTGAGCCCCTATCATCATCAGTGATGTCATTTGAGATGTCATCAGTGATGTCACTGACCATGTCATGAATGACGTAATATGTGACATCATCAGCAGTGGATTGCGGGCGCACGAGTTATAGTGAGTACAACTAACTATAACAGGGGAATTTCAATGGTTTTGTATGAGTAAAATGTCCATCTAACTATAACTGGTGTGAAACCTATGGGTTTTCAGTGAATTTCTAAGGTTTTTTAAATGCTAATTCATACTATAATGTGTGTGAAATCTATGTTTTTTTCAGTGAATTTCAAAGGTTTTTTAAATGCTAATTCCTAACTCTAACGTGTGTGAAACCTACGGTTTTTTCAGTGAATTTCAAAGGTTTTTTAAATGCTAATTTCAAAATGTATCAATTATTGTCTTTTTTGTGTTATTATACAAATGTTCTATATTTTTAACAATACTAAAATTTTTATTTTGATTTATGTATTATTATGTACTAATTTTAGTTTTTTTGAATAATTCTGGCCTTATTTTTTTTTGGGTGTTTTTTTAAGGTGCGCACACAGTGTTCGCACTCATGCCCGCACGGAGTTCGCATGAATGCGCGCACGGTGTTCGCATTCCGTGAAAACATTTTCATTCCAAAAAGTCATTTCTGTAAATGTAATGTACATAATAACCCAAGACAGTCTGTGACATAACTGTAAAAATAGTATTTTTGACTTTTTATAACCGAGAGAGGGAGAGTGAGAGAGAAAGAGAGGGAGAGCGAGTGACTGAGACGGAGTGAGGCGGTTAGACTGAGTGAGACAGAGGGAGAGGGGAAGAGAGAAATGGAGTGAAGGGGAGTGAGGGCCTAAAGGAATGGGAGTTATCAAAAGGGAATGAGGAAAGGGGAGTGAGGGAAGGGGACTGACGGATGGAGTGAGGGAAAGAGAGTGAGGGAATGGGAGCAGGTTAAAGGGAATGGGAGTGATGCACAGAGAGGAGAAATTGAAGTAGAGGAAGAGGAGTGAGATTGAGTGAAGGGCAGTGACAGTGAGGGAAGGGATATGAAGGTAAGGGGAGGGGAGTGAGGGAAAAAGAAGCATATTAAGAGAGAGGAAAAAGTAGTGAGTGAGAGAGAAGGATTTATGGAAAGAGAGAGGAAAGAAAAGGAAGAGTGATGGAGAGAGAGGGAGACAGTGAGAGAGAGAAAGAGAGGGAGAGTGAGGGACTGTGAGGGAGTAAGGCAGTTATAGTGACTGAGACAGAGATGGATGGAGGAAAGTGGAGTGAGGGAGGGAATAAAGGAAGGGGTGTGAGCAAAAGGGAGTGAGGGAGTAAGAGAAGGGGAGTGACTGAAAGTGAGTGAGGGATGGTGTGAAGGAAAGAGAGTGAGGGGGGAGAGAGAAAAGAGTGAGGGATAGAGCAAAAGAAGGGTAGTGATGGAGGAAGAAAGGAAAGAGGAGTGAGGGACACAGAGGGGAAAGAGGGAGCAGGAGAAGGTAAGTGAGGGTGAACGAAGGGCACTGATGGTGAGAGAAGGAGTGTAAAGGTGAATGAAGGGGAGTAAGGAGAGTGAGGGAAGGGGCGTAAGATGAGTAAAGGAAGGGGACTAAGGGACAGAGTGAAGAACGTGGAAAAGGGAAAGAGAAATAAGAGAGTAATGAGAAAGTATTTTTTGTTTGTCATACTTACCTTATAAGTAATGAAAAGTTAATAATACATTTTTTATAAATATAGTATCTGTGGAAGAGAAGAAAAATTGAGTTATAATATATATTTCACAATACAAAATAATTTGTACAATATGTTATGTATCTTATTTTGCTGTTCTCAGAATATATTGAATTTCACTGAAAACAGTGAGTTCAATAGTACTCATCATATAACAGCGGGCAAAAAAAAGACAATCAATAAGATTGTCTTTAAAAAACCCATTCAACATTTTCATTAATAATGTAAAAAATAGAAAAAAACATATCATAAATGTTTTTTTCGAACTGCAATTTCTTACGTAAATATGGGACATCTCCAACAATCACAAAGTAACAAAACATTATTACTTCTTTTTTATACACTCTAAATAAAGTTATGTACAAACAACATTTACCCGAAATAGTATTTTTCTGTTTCAGATACCATTCCTCATGGCCAAATAGTATGTGTGAAATCCTTAGTTTGGAAGATACTTAATAGTACTCTTAAGCGCCCATTTCCCAACCTTCTGAATCAAAAGCACCAACATCTTTTGTACCATCTAACAATGGTTATACCTCCACCCAATGCTATTTATTATGTACATAGAACCTTAAACAACTAGCATGCTATCAGAATCTCAACATCATCTGGTATGCCGATGACACTCTACTCATCCTTTATCTTACCAAGGAGCTGTATACCATTAAAAGAAACCTCTACAAGGGAATAAAAAATGTCACCAACATCTACAGCAACTACAGCAAATCCAAAACACCTCTGCCTCACTTATGATCCACATCTCCTGTGATACCCACATCACCCACTATCTGATACACTTACACTACCTCTACGTCAACTACAAGAATTTTTTTAACCTGATCACCCTCACTCACAAAGTACTTTTCTACACCGGACTACCCTTTCTTAACAGCAGTTATTTTCCCAGGCCAATTATTTTCCCTAAAATTTTGGTTGTAAAAACACTAGGTATGAATTTGGTAAATCATAAGGCAAACGTTGTTTAAAAATCAATTGAGTATCATTTTAAATAAGCTGTGTAATGTCCTGATGTTGTAGAAGGACCATCATGGAAAATAATTGCGACAGTTACAAAAGTTCTTCCTGATATTGATAGTTGAGAAGCCACATTTTTTAAAAAATAAAGTTGTCAGTTTTCTTCCATCAGGTCTGCATCGTTGCAGTATTAAAATTACATACTGTACATATCTTTGTATAAATAATATTGATAACATTTGTGAGTTACATTGGGTACAGACCATGTTTTGATTTGCTTCTCTAACTAGATTATTAAAAGATACTGATTTGCAGTCTGGTAAAGTCAAATATATAAATCTTTCAGTGTTTATTTTAGTACTACTTGAAAATGAACAATTGTCACAGTCATGTTGCCATTTATAAGAAAGGCCAAAAAGATTTTCAATATCTATACCTTCATCTTGCAATACAACAAGCATATACATTAGAAATTCCTGACAATCTCGCTGAATATTCTGTGAAAATTGATTTAAGCCAGAACATATGTCTAAAACATTTCGAATATCAGAAACACTTTCTATTTTAGTTTTATCACTACTACATTTCTCAAACACAGAATTCAGCAAACAGCAAAGGGGCATATTACCAAGCAATAGCGATAATTATCGCTATTGCTTGGTTAGAGACAAAAATTTACCGCTGGGCTGCGGCGATTTTTATCGCAAATAAACCTTGGTATGACCAAGGTTTATCGCAAATGCGATAAAAATCGGCCGCAATGCATGAATATCGCTGAAAAGTCAGCGATATTCATGCATTATCGAGCTAATGCTCTTAGCCATGTTATCCATCTCCCACTGGATAACATAGCTAAGAACTGCTCAGGGCAGGTGTTAGCTTTTGGAGATATTCGCGCTTAGCGCGAATATCTCCATAAGTTGGTAATAGGAGATAGCGATGTTAGCGACTGTTTCCAGTCGCTAACATCTTGGCACGCCCACTTTGCATGTCATTAGTGATAAATATCACTGACATGGAAAGTGGGGCCCAAGATGGTCGCTATCTCCTACTAGCTGTCGCTAACTGGTGTTAGGGACAGCTAGGTAATAGGGAGATAATTTTATCTCCGCTTTCTTGGCTTTTAAAGCCAAAAAAGCGGAGATAAACCCCCTTGATAATATGCCCCAAAATCTTTTGTCCCGATTTTCAACAATTTGTTGTTGTAAAGTTTCAAGAAAAAAAACAACATTAACCACTACATTAGCATAGCAGTTGACACCAGAACTGTTTTCAAACTGAAAACAAACAACTTCTTCAATAGAATCCTTTTTCTTTTTGCTTACTATCACTGGTTCATCTAGTTTTTTTCTTTTCTCTGCAACCTCGCTACAATTTTTCTCATATCTTCTTTTTCGACTTACCACACTCTTTTCAAATACTGGATATTGACCTAAATTGGGAGCATGTTCTCTTCTTAACCTATTATACTCTTTTACACAATTTACATCTGCACTAATCTTTGTCTCATCAAAATCAATCAAGTATAATCCAGATAAAGTTTTGACTCGGAAAAAAGCAACACATGCCAGACCCTCTTTAAACGGAGTACTTCCAATATTCACCAAAGCACTATCTACACTTAAACCTTGAAATTTAAGAATAGTCACCGCATACGCCAAACAAACAGGAAACTGTTTTCAGAGGACATATAAATCTTTTACAAGCAAAAATCGAGCTGAACAACGACTCAATTGTTGTACTTTTTAAATTTCATCAAATATGATTTTCAAAAATTCAATGTCATCTCATCTTTGGGTAATTCACAAAATCAACAACATTACCCATTGCTCCATTTACTAAACCTCTTTCCATATGTAAATTACGTCGTAAAAGTATCCGACAATTTATACATGCATATAGATTCTTTTCTAAACCAGCAGTTTTAGATATTGATTTTTCTGAAGAATCCAATTTTTACTTCAACTTTTCTGACAACATAATAGTAGCTCCTTTATGCTCTATTCTATCAATAGCTTCCAGTTTTATAATTTCTTGATTTTCTAACTTTAACATTTTTTCATTGAATATTGAACATTCTTGCAGAGTTGGCATCAAGCATATCACTGATTTCTTTTCTGCAATTTTTCTATATATATTCTCTGGAAGAATATTTTCGTTTGGAAAAAAATTTGTAAGCAATCGTGCCTGTAAAGCTTCTTTGCCATGTTCACTCACTTTTTCAATTCTTATATCTTCAAGAATACTTTTATAATCAGCGTCTTTTGCCAGTCGCATATTTGTAATGAGTTCTGAATATTTGAAATATGACCAAATATTAACATTTCCAATGCTTCCCAGGCACTTTCTGGTGTCTTCATGTGTAACTGTTTTAAATACTGGTTGTCCTTTCACAGGTGTTAGTTGTAGTAAATCTCTAAAAACTATGACGTGTTTGCCTCCAAATAACACATCATACTCTGTTTTAAGGATTTGTTGCATTCTTAAATGTACAAAGGCAAGCATTAAATTTGATACTATGCTTACCTCATCAATAATGTGAAGTTTAATTTTTTTCAAGGCTCTAAAAACTACACAACAAGCTTCTCCAGATAGCTTGTGGTATTCTAATTTATTTTCATGCTCTACTGGCAGCATCAATAAACGATGTAAAGTAATCCCTTTAATGTTATGTGCTGCCAACCCAGTTGGAGCAATAATAACACAAGAGAGTGACAACTCTGTTCAGCATATACTCCTTTATTGATATCCTCTGTAATATTCCTCTTAAAAGTATAGCTTTGCAGTACTTCATAGAGACAAACGTTCTCAAGATGATAACTTCTATTTGGATAGTTTGTATCCAACATATTTGTCTTCAAAATATCTGTACTGTCTGGTTCTCTCTCTGCTAAATACTCAATTTCTTCTACAGATTTCAAAACTCGGTTTCGTGATCTTGCAAGACCTAAACTCACCCAAATGATTGTTCTAGATTAGGAGTATAGACTTGCAGATGATAAGCGATCTGAACATTCATATGCTCCGATTTCTCGATAAGACAACATCTTCAAACTATAACTGTACAATTTCTTACTTAGGCTCTTTTCATGAGAAATTTCTTCCCACATTTCCTTTAGTTCCGTCTTTTCAGATTTAGTAATGTAAGACATTACATATCGAGCCACAGCAATGGAGTTGTCTGCAACATATTGAATATCCATGTTAGCATTCCACATGGACAAAATGACTGGGTCATAGTCATTTATGTATTTTGACTCTTCATTTCTTCTTAAGTTGTAGGTATTTTCAGTGATTTTCTTGTGACAGTATGTCACAAAGATGACATAAAATTGTTCACTCTTACTTTTGATATTACTGGACGTGGAAATCCAAAACGACATTTTGTGTAAAACTTATTCTTAGATTTTTTCGACGACAGTATTTTCCACAACGATGGGTTTGAAACCGTAAGACTTGATGTCTTAAATTATTTTGTTCTGTACTTTTTGGTACAGCACATGTAGAATATTGTTCAATATAACTCATCACTGTGTCATCTGGATCTGTTCCAAATTTGGGGGCATCTTTGAGCCATAGCAGCATATGTATGTGAGGAGCACCTCTTGCTTGATACTCCTTTCTCCAAAAGAAATACAGAACCTCTCCAAGAGGAGGATTTTTTTTGTTTGTGATAAAAGACATCATAGCTTCAAATCTATGATTGAAATACCTGCATACATTAACTGGATCCAAAGAGCACAGTTCTCCAGGTGTCTTGTATTCTATATTTTCTCTGTTTGCATTTGCCTCTCGAAGAAATTGAAGTAAATCTTCCCAAGCATACTCTGCACAGCTTAGAGTAAGGAACCATGTAGGAGTTCCTAAGTTTCTTAGCATACATTTAAATTCCCCATGACGACGGTACCAATACTCATTAGTACCATGCTGACATGCCATGAGATTAATTAGCTGTGATTCCAAAACAGTATCTTTCTGTTGGACTTTATCCATAGAGTCCTTTGCCGAAACATTTTGCAGATGTACTCCACTTTTTAGTATATGGTTCACTGCATAAGAAAGTCCAGACATGTCACTCTCAAACAGAAGATGAAACAAATATGGAATAAATTGGCGAAACCTTGGATCTTCTGCATATAATCTTGATGTCCGGTATTCAGATGCAGGAATCTAAACAGGTCGTTCATCATATCCTCCACCTTTGCCTGTTGGAAATAACAGAGGGAAACAACTAGCTTCCACGCTTTCTTCCCATACATTAATGGGACTTCCTTTTGCTTCGTTCATTTAGAATAACTCAATAGTATTCCCCATCATTTCTTTAGAGTGAAGTGGATGCACACTATAATGTTCATAAATTTCTTCAGTTCTGGACACATCCTCTTTTTCAATTTGTGCAGTTGACAAATCACTGTCCTCTTCTACAGTTGTTTCCTCTTCTCCTACACATACATTTTTATAGTAATGATTATTTTTTACCAAATACAACGTTGCCTTTTTCACTTACCTAACATCCACTAATTCTTGCCAGATTTTCTTACTCTTCGTAGGAACGCCATTAACTAGAATAACTAGAGGTTACTCTTCCACATTTTCTACACCAATTTTTTCAATATTTTTCTTTAAATCTAGAGGCAAATATACAACTCTTCCCTTTAATCCTCTCTGTAAATCTGAAGGAGGCAATTTCCCTGTCTTAGGCTACATACGAAAAATAGCCTGAAAACGATGCACACATTGAATAAGAATAGACTCATAAGTATTTAAATCCATCAGTTCAGAAGGAATATTTACCAACTCAAGATTATTATGTACAGCTCTAGCAGGCATTTTGTTTTCATTTAATTTGTTATAACAATATTTACAAATACGTTGATCAGAACCCATATCAAAACAATTCTCTACCAACAAATAAGTTGCAAATTCCTTCCACTCATTATTATTCTCCTTTTAACTTTTTAAATATAGATCAACTAACCTGGTCTGATTTTATAATGAATTTGTTCACAACAAATACAAGAAAAGTTTGACCTTTCACCTGAAATCACCTTAAACCTTGTATTTTCTTGCTCAAAATTTTCTGTACTAAAATTATGTACATTTTCTTCCACATTTACTTGTATTAATGTATCTGTTTCTGCACTGTCTTCTTCACGACCAAAGTAACTAACCTCAATTTCTTCACAAATGTTGATTACATCTAATACAGATCCATGCAAAAGAGCACTGTTTAACTTTTTTAACAATAGTGCTGGACTTTTTGCATAATACAACCTTCTCACTAATTTCCTCATTTCAGTATGATGTACTTCTAACATCCTGAAATGGTGAAAAACACTCTGACATACTTTTTTAGAAAAACAAGCCAGAGAATGATTTTGCAAATCTGTTTCTTCTCTCACTCTGCAAGGGTCTAATTCTTGCAACATCTTAATCTTTTGTTTAACACTTTTCTTACTATACTTACGTAAGAAATTGCGAAAAAAATCAATTGAATCCTGTCGTACACTACAAATACTACTACAATTCCAAGTGTACACTGGAGCCTTAGGACGTCTCCCTAAAACTTTATCAGTTAACACCTCTTCTGCATTTCTAGGGACAATTTTCTCTTTTTCAATCGGACAACCATTCTTAACCTCATAAGCGCGACCACTGGTGTCAACTGCATGCAACAAATCATTACTCTGAAGGTAACTCTCTTCAATAAAAAATGGCTCACAACTTTAACTATGTTTCCATTCTCCAGAAAACACATTACAAAAATTAGTTCTATTAATTACTCTTTTCTACTTACTTTTGGCCTTCATAACATTGATTGGCTTATCTAGTGTTCGAATCCTACTGATTACTAAAATGAACAACTTTTTTTTAATTCAAAAGCCTTCTCAACAATTGTTTCAACATGTTTCTTTTTCTTATCAAAAGCTGTTTCTCTTTTACAATTCTTTATATTTTTAATGAATTTAAAACAACTCTGTTATAAAACATTCGCTTGGCAATTTCAACAAACTGATTTTTTCGTCTATTACTATACACTATATCTTTACCACATAGTTTTCCATCATTTTTCTTTTTTGTCTGGTTTTTCTTTGTAGATACAGATCTTTTTTTTTCCTGATTCTCCACACTTTTTTTAGTTTGTGTTACTTTCCTTATAAAATCCTTTGTTGTCTTACCAGGAGCTTTCTTCTTTTTTCCCACACATTGCTGTTTAGATAAATCTTGTACTTATTTTTTCTTGGAAAAGTAAGCCTGTTTATATCTTTTTCTTTTCTCACTCTTTGAACGCATGTTGTTTTTTCTTTCTGTAGATAATTAAAATCTGTTGTGAAGAAAAAAAACATGTTAACATTTTTTTTTTACAATTATAGACCACTACTAGCATACTACATAGCAATTAGCACTATATGTTGTAAAGTCTGGTTCACTCCATAAGTAATTTTAAGGCACAGCAGCAGTGTTTGGGCAGTGTAGGAGTTCATGCAGGGAGTGCTGTTTCAGGGTTTAGGGCAGTGCAGTGGTATTTGAACATTATAGGGGCGTACGCTGAGAATGGTGTTTAAGGGTTTACAGCAGTGCAGTAGTGTAGAAAAAGTTTAGCAGGTTTTGCTAGGGATGGTGTTTCAGGGTTTATGACAGTGCAGTGGTGTTCAGGCAGTGTAGGGGGTCAAGGTGGGACTGATATTTCTGAGTTTAGAGCAATGCAGTTGTGCTTGGGCAGTGTATGGTATCATGCAAGGGCTAGAATTATAAAGCACTGCATGTCCTAAAGCCTAACTCACTAAATGAGTACATGTATTCCCATGTCTGCAAACATATGCACCGAGCAAGTGATTCTGTCACAATATTCCCAAAAACACAATGACTCACATTTTGTTTCTAGACAAATCAAAATATCCCTTGCAATTCACTGAAATGATAACTACGTGCTACTGAAAGATTTTCGATGGCATTTGTGCAGCACACTCAGGATCTTTATTACACAGCATGGAGACTATTTGGGAATTAAGAGGCCTGACACACATGCTGCATAGGACTTTCTAGCACTACATGTCCTAAAGCCTGACTCACTTCATGAGTACATGTATTCCCATATTTTTAAACACATCATCTAAGCAAATTATTCTGCCACAATTTTCTGAAATGAATACTGACTCACACTGTGATCTTAGACAAATGACAATACCCCTTGCAATTCAGTAAAATGATTACTACAGTGAAAGAGAGTCTTGCTGTGAGTGCTGTTTCAGGGTTTAGAGCAGTGCCGCAGTGTTGAAAGAGTTTAGCATGTTTTGCTAGGGATGGTGTTTCAGGGTTTAGGACAGTGCAGTGGTGTTCAGGCAGTGTAGGAGGTCAAGGTGAGACTGAGAATGTAGAAATGAAAATTCATTGAAATGATTACTACATGCTACAGAGAGAGTTGCAATGGCATTTCTACAATACACCCAGGATCTTTATTACACAGCATGGAGACTATTTGGGAATTAAGAGACCTGAGACACATGCTGCATAGGACTTTGTAGCACGACATGTCCTAAAACCTGACTCAATTCGTGAGTAGTGTATTACCATATTTTTAAACACATCAACTAAGCAAATTATTCTGCCACAATGTTCGGAAATGACTACTGACTCACACTGTGATCTTAGACAAATGACAGTATCCCTTGCAATTCAGTAAAATGATTACTACAGTGAAAGAGGGTCTTGCTGGGAGTGCTGTTTCAGGGTAGAGCAGTGCAGTAGTGTAGAAAGAGTTTAGCAGGTTTTGCTAGAGATGGTGTTTCAGGGTTTACAACAGTGCAGTGGTGTTCAGGCAGTGTAGGGGGTCAAGGTGGGACTGATTTCTGAGTTTAGAGCAATGCAGTTGTGCTTGGGCAGTGTATGGTGTCATGCAAAGGCTAGAAGTATAAAGCACTGCATGTCCTAAAGCCTAACTCACTAAATGAGTACATGTATTCCCCTGTCTGCAAACATCTGCACCAAGCAAGTGATTCTGTCACAATATTCCCATAAACACAATGACTCACATTCTGTTTCTAGACAAATCAAAATATACCTTGCAATTCACTGAAATGATAACTACGTGCAACTGAAATATTTTCTATGGCATTTGTGCAACACACTCAGGATCTTTATTACACAGCATGGAGACTATTTGGGAATTAAGAGGCCTGACACACATGCTGCATAGGACTTTCTAGCACTACATGTCCTAAAGCCTGACTCACTTCATGAGTACATGTATTCCCATATTTTTAAACACATCATCTAAGCAAATTATTCTGCCACAATTTTCTGAAATGAATACTGACTCACACTGTGATCTTAGACAAATGACAATATCCATTGCAATTCAGTAAAATGATTACTACAGTGAAAGAGGGTCTTGCTGTGAGTGCTGTTTCAGGGTTTAGAGAAGTGCAGCAGTGTTGAAAGAGTTTAGTATGTTTTGCTAGGGAAGGTGTTTCATTGTTTAGGACAGTGCAGTGGTGTTCAGGCAGTGTAGGAGGTCAAGGTGAGACTGAGAATGTAGAAATGAAAATTCATTAAAATGATTACTACATGCTACAGAGAGAGTTGCTATGGCATTTCAACTATACACCCAGGATCTTTATTACACAGCATGGAGACTATTTGGGAATTAAGAGACCTGACACACATGCTGCATAGGACTTTGTAGCACGACATGTCCTAAAACCTGACTCACTTCATGAGTAGTGTATTACCATATTTTAAAACACATCAACTAAGCAAATTATTCTGCCACAATGTTCGGAAATTAATACTGACTCACACTGTGATCTTAGACAAATGACAGTATCCCTTGCAATTCAGTAAAATGATTACTACAGTTAAAGAGGGTCTTGCTGGGAGTGCTGTTTCAGGGTAGAGCAGTGCAGTAGTGTTGAAAGAGTTTAGCAGGTTTTGCTAGGGATGGTGTTTCAGGGTTTAGGACAGTGCAGTGGTGTTCAGGCAGTGTAGGAGGTCAAGGTGGGACTGAGAATGTAGAAATGAAAATTCACTGAAATGATTACTACATGCTACAGAGAGAGTTGCTATGGCATTTCTACAGCACACCCAGGATCTTTAATACACAGCATGGAGACTATTTGGGAATTAAGAGGCCTGACACACATGCTGCATAGGACTTTTTACCACTACATGTCCTAAAGCCTGACTCACTTCATGAGTACATGTATTCCCATATTTTTAAACACATAAACTAAGCCAATTATTCTGCCACAATTTTCTGAAATGAATACTAACTCACACTGTGATCTTAGACAAATGACAGTATCCCTTGCACCTCAGTAAAACGATTACTACAGTGCAAGGGGGTCTTGCTGGGAGTGCTGTTTCAGGGTTTAGAAAACTACACTAGTATTCACCCAGTGTAGGGGGTATATCGGGAAGTGTTCTTTCAGAGTTTAAGGCACAGCAGCAGTGTTTGGGCAGTGTAGGAGATCATGCAGGGAGTGCTGTTTCAGGGCAGTGCAGTGGTGTCTCAACATTATAGGGGGATTCGCTGAGGATGGTGTTTCTGGGTTTAGAGCAGTGCAGTAGTGTTGACAGAGTTTAGAAGGTTTTTCTAGGGATGGTGTTTCAGGCTTTAGGCCAGTGCAGTGGTGTTCAGGCAGTGTAGGGGGTCAAGGTGGGAGTGATAGTTCTGAGTTTAGAGCAATGCAGTTGTGTTTGGGCAGTGTATGGTATCATGCAAGGGCTAGGACTATAAAGCACTGCATGTCCTACATCCTGACTCACTCCATGAGTACATGTATTCCCATGCCTGCAAACACTTGCGCCGAGCAAGTGATTCTGTCACAATATTCCCAAAAACACACTGACTCACATTCTGTTTCTAGACAAATCAAAATATCCCTTGCAATTCACTGAAATAATAACTACGTGCTACTGAAAGATTTTCTATGGCATTTTTGCAGCACACCCAGGATCTCTATTACACAGCATGGAGACTATTTTGGAATTAAGAGGCCTGACACACATGCTGCATAGGGCTTTCTAGCACTACATGTCCTAAAGCCTGACTCACTTCATGAGGACATGTATTCCCATATTTTTATACACATCAACTAAGCTAATTATTCTGCCCCATTTTTCAGAAATGAATACTGACTCACACTGTGATCTTAGACACATGACAGTATCCCTTGCAATTCAGTAAAATGATTACTACAGTGAAAGAAGGTCTTTCTGGGAGTGCTGTTTCAGGGTTTAGAGCAGTGCAGTAGTGTTGAAAGAGTTTAGCAGGTTTTGCTAGTGATGGTGTTTCAGGCTTTAGGACAGTCCAGTGGTGTTCAGGCAGTGTAGGGGGTCAAGGTGGGACTGATATTTCTGAGTTTAGAACAATGCAGTTGTGTTTGGGCAGTGTATGGTATTATGCAAGTGCTAGGACTAGTATAAAGCACTGCATGCCCTAAAGCCTGACTCACTCCATGAGTACATGCATTCTCATATTTGTAAACACATCAACTAAGCAAATTATTCTGCCACATTCTACTGAAAGATTTTCTATGGCATTTGTGCAGCACACCCAGAATGTTTACTAGACTGCAATGAGATTATCTGAGAATTCTAACCCTGATATACAAGTGTGTAAGTGGTTAGACCACTTCATGTACACACTCTACATTTTTAACAATAGCACTGTAATGCAAACAAATATCTCCCCAAACACATTAACATACCAAATGATCCTATCACAATGTTTTCCCAAAGCAGACAAATTCAGAATCAGACTCTATACAAATAAACTCCTGCTTCTACTTTAGAACACATTTTTCTTATTAACTTAAAGTGCACAACATAGATCCCTTTACAAATTAACAACTCACCTTTAGTAATCCGTTTGTAGATTTAGAACAGTGTCAATCACACACCAGATTTTCTTAAGCCAATCCAATCCAAAAATTCTTTATTTCGGTCATATAGACCATAAAAGAAACAGTAAAAAACAGCACATGCAATAAAATACACATTATATTTAAGAGAAATACATATTATAAAATACTCCATCCCGGCGTGGGAATAATTAAGAGACTAAAAGTTCAAGAGGGTTCAGCAAATATTTTTTCCTGATCAACCATATAGCCATAAGAAATTTCGAGACAGCAAACACAATGTGACCCAAGGTACTGGTTTTCAAAATCCTGTATGCCTGTGCATACTCTCTGAACCCTAGATTTTTACAAAGTGGTGCTATCCAGCGTTTCCTAGGCCTTTGGTAGGCGAGGCACACAAACAAGATGTGAAGGTCATCTTCCAAGTGGGTTTTACAGCATGGACAAGATTTATCGGCCGTGTTGGACCACTTGGATGTGAAAGTTTTAGTAAGCAGTGTGCCAATCCTCCATTGGACAAAAAGTTTTCTCGCCAGGATGGGAAAAATAAAATCCATAAAAGATTCAAAAATATATGAATTTTTGGATTCTAAAAATCGCAGAGTAAGGGTGCCACTGTGTTGCGCATTTACCAAGAGTGCAAGAGACCTGTCCTTAAAAATTTTTGACAGGGCTTTGCGCGAGATTGCTTGGCAGCCTCGCGCTGGGTCCTCCCAAAGGTCACGAAGATTCATTGTAGTCAATTCATTTTTCACAGAGACAAGCCACGGAATTTTTCCACCACAATTAAGACTCATGACGTGGGTTAGGTCCTCCCTATAATGGTGCAGTTCATTCGTGGACCAGAGCCTGTGCCAGAACTTCACTGGTTTGGACACAAGCTCCTCTGCAATAGGGGGGAGACCCAGGTCCATTCTCAAGGGCAATAGTGGCGTTGCACGCGGAAGAGTCAATAAGCGCCTTAAAAAACTATTTTCAACTGTAGACAAGTCCTTCGCCGCTTTATGCCCCCAAAGTTCACAGCCATAAGTGGCCGCTGCCTTGGCCTGGGACCTATAGGTTTCAAGGGCCGGGCTCACAGGCTTAAAGGACGAAGAATTGGCCACCTTCAGGATTGCACCGGACAGTTGAGACAGTTTTACCCTTGAGCGTGCTATCTGGTGGTCCCAAGATAAGTGTTCCTGTAAAGTTACCCCCAGGTAAATGAAGGTGGACACCCTCTCGAGACTGGACGTCCCCAGGGTGGGATTAGGTCTTGTTTTAGTGGGTGGATTAAAAATCATGTACTTTGTCTTCTCTGTGTTTATCTCCAACCCGTGCTGAGCACAGAAAAGTCCAAATCCGTCCAGGATCCTCTGAATCCCCATGGGGGATTTGGAAAGAAGGAGGGTATCGTCGGCAAACATAATTGCCGGTACCCTCCTTCCTGCCAGGCAAGGGGCGTCGTTGTTATTGACATTTTCCAGGTGGGAGATGACATGGTTGATGTACAAACAAAACAGGGTTGGTGCCAGGACACAACCCTGCCTCACCCCTCGAGAAACGGGGAACCTAGATGACAATTTGCCATCTTTCCCGCACCTGACCTGCGCATAGTTGTTCTCATGCAGCCTGACTAAGATGTTAAGTAGCTGGGGGGGAACTCCTAGCTTTTCCAGCACCTCCCACAGCTTCCTGCGCGGGACTAGGTCAAAGGCTGACCTCAGGTCCACGAAGACCATGTACAGTCTTCCCCCCTCGATGATCACGGTCTTCCAGTAAAGGAGGACAAGGCGGAAGATCTGGTCCATGGTCGACGTGTTCTTCCTGAAGCCAGCCTGCAGAGGACTCAGGATGTCATTGTCCTCTACCCAGTCTAGTAGATGGTTCAGAATAAGACGCGCAAAGAGCTTTTGGGGGACGTCTATAAGGCTGATTGGCCTATAGTTAGTTGGGTTCAGAGGGGAACCTTCCTTATGGATTGGCACAATTTCGGCCCCTAACCAAGAGGAAGGAACCACCATACCTCCTAGTATAGCGTTAAATAAAATTAGAAGGTACGGAGCCCAAATATCGGGATGGTACCTAAACAGATCACCGGGTAGCTTGTCCAACCCCGGTGCCTTCCCCAAGGCCAGACATTCCAGTGCGGTCTTCACCTCACCTAGAGAAAATTCCAGGGACATATCTGAGGGACAGGGAAAATCCAGCGCCAACCCATCGGGCCATAGTGTGGTTGCATGGTATAATGCTCCGAAATGGGCCTCCCAAACAGAGGGGGCAATATTATGCTCTACAGCAGGCGTGAGCACCCCAGTACCGTTATTAACCAGAGCCCAGAACTTCCTAGAGTCTCTGCACTTCAGGGCTTCAAACAGTTCCTGCCAGTGGTTCCAATCCCACTCAGCCCTAGCGCTGGCCACTGCTGATTTGTACTCCCTCCTCAGGGTTGCAACCCTCTCCCTATCACTACCTTCTTTGATGGCTGAAAGTAGATCGGATTTGATTTTCCTACAGGTAGGAGTGTACCAAGTCGCAGTACGGGTAACTTTCCTTCTTGAGGGCACCACCGGGTTAAAAACATCTGCAAGGTCCCTGACCAAAGTCTGATGGATACCGGAAAGTCTCTCATTATAGTCAGAGAGTCTGGGTTGACTAATGAGAGCATCCACCTCCTGAAACATGGGGAGTGCTATACCATATAACTTATTCATGGCATTTTCATTATTGACCAGCTTCCCCCATTTCACCCGTCGTCTACTTGTGGTGAGGAGTATGTCCCCCTGATCACTTCCGGCGTCAGTGGTTGCTAGCCCTACAGCGGAGGTTGGGTGCTGAATTTCCAAGAGGAGAGAATTGTGATCGCTATCTGTTCTTAATGCCACTTTGAAATCTTGCACTTTAGGCCATAAGGATATATCAATAAATATATAATCCAGCCTGGACTCGTGCCCCTTTCTATTAAATGTGCACACCGATGGAGTATCGGAGGGAGTGCGCCCGTTGCACGCCCTCAGTGCAAAGTTCAAGGTGAGGGAAGTGAGTTGTATTGCCAGCGGGGACCATGCTTTAGGGTGAGGCGAGGAGGAGGGGGGAATTCCCCAATAATCATCCTCAGCTGTAAATGGTCCCTCCATTAGACCCTCGAGTGGTTCAAAGTGGCAATTGAAGTCCCCTCCCATCACTAATTTCAGGTCAGCTGGTAGTTGACCTAGAAAGGATGAGAGTTCGACTAAGGTGGAAGATTCATTGCCCACAGCGACTGGTCGAGAGTAGACATTTACAATTGCCCAGGACCCTTTACCAGGCCAGTTGAGGCGAACACACTGGATGTCCTGGGAGAGAGTATCCATACTTTCCACCTGACACCCAATGTGGCTCGCCACCCAAATTGCCAACCCGCCCGAAGGTCTCCCCCTACCATTCCATTTTGCCGGGATTTCATAAATATCATTCCCCCTCATATAATGCGGTTCCCTTGCCCACGTCTCCTGTAGGAGAAGAATGTCACTCCCATCGACCAGGGTCTCCCACTCCGGAGTACCCACCTTATTCATAATACCCGCCACGTTCCATGACAAAATAACCAGCCCTGAGCCTCGGGATTGCGGGGAAACGTCACTTAGTGCTGGGCCTTGGGGTTGGGGGGCGACTTCGCTTGGTGCGGGCACAATATCGCATATGTGCATTGCCAAAGCGCCCGGCCCAGGTGTAGTAGGCTGCAAGGTGGATGATACAGCACGCTCCTCCTGTTGCGATATGGGGACAGAGCCTGAGTAGAGTGGTTCCTGCACTTGCACTTGGGTACATCCCTCAGAGATCACCCCCTCATTGGGAAGAGCCTGGATCTTTACCTCAGCTACTGGGTGGAGAAGGTCCGCCCCTCTAACTGAGATCGCATGGGGAGATTTTACAGAGTGTTTTGGTATAACTCCCCATTGTGGTCAATCAACATGGTCCAGGCAAGAAAATCTGTTCTGGTGAACAAAGTTACCAAGAGCGGGGATTGGGTTATACTTGGGTCTGTACCGTGAACCATCAATTGCAAAGCCCACTCTAGTCCAACTCTGCTCCCTCCCCGTGGGTAGGTTGGTCACATGTGGATAGAAATCTGAGAGGGGCACTAGTTCTATGTTAGACTTATCCGGCCTTACCAGCCAGTTGCAGATGTAGGGAGCAACTAGTGGGCTTTTAAAGCTAATTATGACACAGTCCCCAGCCCTATTCTTGGGAGTGACTCCAATCCATGGAATCCTTCTAACCATTAGGACATCCCCTTGATGTTAGGGGGGAGGGGTCTGTTGATATTGAGCCAGCTAATTACCTTATTGCGAAGTGAGTCCTGTGGCTCTCTGGTACCACCAGTGAGCTCAGGAACTCCCACCATTATTGCCGTATAGGGCACTGCCTCCGGGGGCAGATTAACCACCCTACGCCTGGTATTAGGACTGGAAATGTGACTAGAAGGTGCATTAGTGTCGCGCCCCACACTCCTTGACTCAGGTGCTACTGGTGGCTTGGATCTTCTTGGTGCGGGTATAGGGGGCCTACGGGTTTGTGAAGGAGGGAGTGGGGGGGCATGATTAATTGTAGTGCTATTTGGTACCCTCGTCTGGGCCTGTGTAGATGTTTCAACAGTAGGATGACCATTCCCCCCAGGTTCTTGAGGAACCAGCTGTGCGCTTGCATCCAACCCTCGACCAGAAGTGTTTCGCATATGCGCATTTTCTATAGCTGTGAGTCTAGCGTCTATAGAGTCTAATTTTATAGATAGCGGTTCCAACAAATTCTTAAAAATGACCGTGAGTGAACTAATTAGAGCATCTGCAGGGTTGAGTGGGGGCCCCCCAAATATGAATGGCCCCAAGCACCCTGGTTCAGCAGCAACATAAGGTGAATCTGGATGATCAGACTCAAAGCCCAAACCAATACTATCAGAAGATGCCGACATGTCCGTGCTGGCATCCAGTGTTAGAGTAGTCGTATCCACTTTAGCCCTTTTTGAGCCTGTTATCTCTCTTGACCTTTTCCTTTTCGGTGGATGGGACCTTCCACGACCTACAGAGTCTGTTGCCAGTAGGGCCTGGCCCTCCTCCATTGACTCGATTGATTCCACACAGTTCACATACGGAGTGGTTTCCACTACCCCGGAAGGACACAAGGACTGACTGTCCCTTGGTAGAGTTGTCGGGGTCCTAAGTTGTTGGAGCACTGACTCAATTGTCTCATCAATGCTATCCAGGAGTGACATATGAGTATTATGAAGAATTATTGGAGTACTGGCTTCATTTGACGGAGAAACCAGAATTTCTTGAGACAGATTTTCGGTATTCGCCTCAAGCAGTGTCTCTGTCAATATGGAATTTTTCCTGACCGCAGCGCTGGCCTTGGGGAAAAAGTTTTCAAGAGTGTTAGCATGCTGTTGGGCAGACTTACTCCGGGATCCTCTGGAAGCCATGAAGATGATTCAAGCAAGAAGGGCAAACTTAGCAAGCAAGGGCAGATATCAGAAGAGGCCAGGAGTCAGAGGGATGGCCCGGTCCGGTCTCTTCCGGCCTCTAACGGCCTAAAACGGCCCGCCCTTTGCCCGGGCTTAGGCCCGCGCTTCGACCCGCGCGCGTCCCGCGTGCGCGTTACTGGGCGGGGCTAAGTAGGGAGGAAGGGGGGAGGGCGGGAAGAGTCGCAGGTGCGCTGGTGTCCTGAGCGCTACTCCTGCTGGGACTCGCAGTCCCGCCCTCGCAGTGCACAGAGCCCCTTGCAGTCCTGGGAGACCAAGTTTTCACAAAAGCGCTGGTTGCCGCTTACTCCCGCTTTCACCCGCCTTCAGAGGACTCCTGAAGCACTCTGTCCAACTCCAGCAACGAGCGGCACTCTTAAGCAGAATCTGTGAATTGTGCACCAGTCACTTGAACCATAGAATAGCATTGCTTCCCTCTCATTTTCCACACATATTCATGTAGATAACCAATGAAATTTCTTCCCACACAAATTCAAAACCAAACTAACCTTTTTTATTGGTTCTACATTGCAACACTTTCAATCTCACATAATATTTAACCTTCCCCCACTGCTCTCTCTGCCTGTTACCATGTTAACACTCCATAGAACACCTAACTGAACACACAGGTGAGAAGTTCATCTGCAAACCAAACCAGCAAGGGTGTTTGACTTCTCAATACACCAGCTTATCCTGTGCAATGTTCCTTTCAATGACTTTTCTCAACCATTAGCATTTCTCCTTTTAAAAAACAGTAGCATGCACCCTAGTTTTCAATGTTGAACTTTCAGAAACCACCAATCATTTCTTTTTTTTCAAGTGCACTGAATCTCATCCACATTTTCTTCTTAACTCCTACTTTTCAAATTGCCATTTCATTTCCAGAGCCCATCTGAGTACAACCAGATCTCCCTTCAAGGTGCTTAGAGTGTGGACTGTAGGACACAGCTATATTTTCTGGAATGAAAGGTATGCAGCAAATAGATGCTTTCTCAACCTTGATTTACCAAATGTGGATATTATGTGGATTGGCCACAGAGGATTGAGATGTCACCAATTGATGCCATTGGTAAAATCCTTTTTGTATCTCCCACACCCTGACCTCATAATTGTGCACTGTGGTGGCAATGACCTAGGCACTTTTACTGGGGTAGGTCAGCAAATATGTTTAAAGGACACCTTTGGGCAATTGATGTCACTTTTTCCACAAACTGCCTTTGTATATTCTAATATATGCCAAAGGCAAAAATGGAACTTGTCCAACCAATATTGTCCACAGATTGAGAAAGCAAGCAAACATGTGAATAAGTCTGTTTCTGCTTTCCTCAGAGACTATGGTATGGGTTCTATATACCACAACAACTTGCGTTACAACATGCAAGGCATTTATAGAGGAGACGGTGTACATTTCACAGATGAGGGAAACAGAGTCTTCCTCTTGAACTTTAGACTCTGC
Source organism: Lissotriton helveticus (assembly GCF_964261635.1). Lineage (NCBI taxonomy): Eukaryota > Metazoa > Chordata > Amphibia > Caudata > Salamandridae > Lissotriton > Lissotriton helveticus. Next base: position 775,064,079 of record NC_136063.1, on the reverse strand, counting down.
ATCGGTACATACTTGTAGGTACAAAAAACACTCAATGAACACAACGGCTCTTTTTAGAGCCAACCAACATCTAAACACTTAAACTTGATATTTAACTGTATTTTTTTTGTCTTTTTTTTGCCGACGTACGCGCACCGTGCGCGTACGGGTGCGTGCATCGTGTGCGCACATCGCAATTTTATTTTTCATGTTTTTTGGGGCCTTTGCGGTCCTTCAGGGACCCCCTGAGAAGGCCTAGGGCGTCAGGGAGTCTCTACCCTGCCCCCTTTTCACGTTCTCCACTTTTGTTTTTGACTCTCTTCTGCCTCAGGGGTGCGTGCACCGTGCGCTCACCATGCGATTTCTTTAAAAAAATAATGTTTTTTTTGGCCTTCGAGGTCCTTCAGGGACCCCCTGAGAAGGCCTAGGGGGTCAGGGAGTCTCTTTCCTGCCTCCTTTTCACGTTCTCCACTTTTATTTTTGGCTCTCTTCTGCCTCGGAGTGACAAAATGGCGGGCAACGCTTCCTGGTTTCCACCGATTGGAATGTTGACAGATGTCTAACAGCAAATCAGAAATCCGCTCACGCACACTCGATACGCGCACGGTGCGCGCTTCTAGATATATATACATATATTTTCTTTTGATTTTCTCAAGAACTACTGGAGGGATTTACACCATTTAAGCAAAAACAAGATCTGCGAGTCAGACTCTACCATTTTGCCAAATTTCTTGTAATCCCGTTCAGCAGTTCGGGCTGTAGCCGTGTCTAATCGTCCTATGGAAAATAACATGGGGAAAACACGTTTTGGGACCCCCCTTTTTTCTCAGCCCCCACTTGATGAATCCCCCCAAAACCTTCAGGGAAGGAGCAGAGCGGAGAGGGCCATCTTCTTTGAGAAATTCACGAAGATTCATCAATCAGCCCCAAAGTTATTCCCAATAGAATGTTGCGGATTTCCTATGGAAACTAGGTCCTAACTATAACTACTAGCCAGTAGGAAATATATATATATATATATATATATATATATATATATATATATATATATATATATATATATATATATATATATATATATATATATATATATATATATATATATAAATATTCACTGAAAAAACCATAGGTTTCAGGCCTTATATAGTTAGGAATTAGCATTTAAAAAACCTTTAAGATTCACTCAAAAAACTATAAGTTTTAGGGGTGTTATAGTTAGTTGTACTAACTATATTTCGCGCACCTGCAATCCACTGCTGATGATGTCACATATTACATCATTCATGACATGGTCAGTGACATCACTGATGACATCTGAAATTACATCACTGATGACATCACTGATGACATCATCCAGTGAATGTGGTTATCTTCGTTATTTAAATATGCATTATATATATAGCAATTTGCATTGAAGAATGAGTGGATATATAAAAATAGATATTTGGATGGAGGATTTAGTAGCAGTGTAATTGACTGTTTACTTGACCAATTTATAGTGTCTCACTAAATATAGTGGATAGTGACTAAACTGTGTGAATATCTGTATCACTTTGTCAGTTGTTGCGTAAACTGGTTCTCCAGTTGGTTACTAGCTAAGTGAAAGTCTATATTAGTTATTGATTAGTTAACTGAGTATTTGTATGGGAGAGTGAATGTGTGTGTGTGGTTCAGTGGGGGGTGTGTGACTGCCCAAAGATGTGTGAATAGTTAATTCACTAGATATATGAAGTTAAAACTACATGTTCAAACAGTTGTTTGGGTGAATGAATATCTTTATGGGCGTGGTGATGAGCAAATATATTTCTCAATGGTACATGTCCAACAAACTAGAAAAATAAAAGGCAGTGCATGTGTCAGTTGTTGTATATAAATAAGTATACATAAGACTCAATGATTGTGTGAGTGACTCTATGGATAACCGTATACTTGTAATAATGATTTTATAATTCACTTAGTATGACTTACTATCTAAATGAATAGATGAAGTTGTGTTTGTATAAGTGTGTAGCTAAGTAAATGTGTAAGTATGATCCATTGTTTGCATAAGTGAGTAGGATGACTTCATATGTGAATAGGATGTGTGCTGGTGTGTAATGTCGATATAGGTGTATAAGTATTTTTGATAGTGTTCTATTGTTCATTGACAGCATGTATGAGTGAATCTACAGGTAAGTGATCAGATGTGTGTATGCATCTATGAATCACTGAGTGGGTTTTTAGAAACTTGTATTGCTGTGCCAATGTATTCAAATATGATACTCTGTATTTTACAAAGAGTGATGAAAGATTTTACTAGTGTATGAAAAGGTGTATGTGATTGTCACGTGGATGATGTCATCAGTGATGTCATTTGAGATGTCATCAGTGATGTCACTGACCATGTCATGAATGATGTAATATGTGACATCATCAGCAGAGGATTGCGGGTGCGCGAAATATAGTTAGTACAACTAACTATATAGGAGCAATTTCAATGGTTTTGTATGAGTGAAATGTCCAGCTAACTCTAACACCCCTAAAACGTTTCGTTTTTTTAGTGAATTTTAAAGGTTTTTTAAATGCTAATTCCTAACTATATAAGGCCTGAAACCTATGGTTTTTTTCAGTGAATTTCAAAGGTTTTTTAAATGCTAATTCCTAACTATATAAGGCCTGAAACCTATGGTTTGTTCAGTGAATTTCCAAGGTTTTTTAAATGCTAATTCCTAACTATATAAGGCCTGAAACCTATGTTTTTTTCAGTGAATTTCAAAGTTTTTTTAATGCTAATTACTAACTATATAAGACCTGAAAGCCCACCAGGAATCTCCAGTATGGGCAAGGGGACTGCATTGCAGAGAGGTGTAATGAAGCCACGGCCCTTGTAACACCTCTCTGCAACGCAGCCCCCGGGTGTGTTTGCAGAGGGGGAACTAATTCCCTGTGCATACTGGGGGTCCCTGGGGGCCAACTAGCCCACCTTGAACCTGCAGTATGCGCCAGGGGGCTGCATTGCAGAGAGGTGTAATGAGACCACACCCTTTTTTACACCTATCTGCAATGCAGCCCCCGTGCATGTTTGAAGAGGAGGAACTAATTTCCCTTGCATACTGGGGACCCCTGGGGGCCAACTAGCCCACCTGGAACCTCCAGTACGCCAGGGGGCTGCATTGCACAGAGGTGTAACCTCATGGTTGCCTCTTCATCAAGAGTGTTATTGGCATGCGGGGAGGCAAGATGGCGGCCGGTACTAGCGGCTGAGCAGCAGCACTAGCATAGGGCTCCGGTCTTAACTGCATAACGTTATGTGTACCTCGCGTATACATTGAAAACGCTGTTTGTTAAACCCTCCTTCGAAAAGAAAAGAAAGGGGAAGAAAAAAACCTGCGGCAGGATAGATGGATGTCACATATCGTCCTCCATTAGACCTGCCCCTAGCGTTCTCGTATCTGTGCTCCGGCAGCCTCCCAGCGGCTCTCAGCAGCGGCATACCAATCAGAGCCGGCGGAGCGGGCGGAGCAGGCGGAGTTCGTGCTGCAGGAAGGCGGAGTGGATTCAGAGGCACAGGAGCTGCGGCAGTGAAGCTCGCTATTAGGGTCAAGGCAGAGATCACGGGCTGGGTGTGTACAAGGCAGCGTGGTGCAGTGGTGAAGGGGAGACTGTGTAAGATGCCCCCAAAGCAGAATATTACCGGTAAAACTGCCAAAAGAAAAGCGGCGGAGAATATTAAACCCGGTCCAGAGGTACAAGCAAACATGGACAATGGCAGTATTCAACCCGAAGTGAGTGTTAAAGGGAAGCTGAAACTGCAGGAATCATTAAAGGAATCATCAAAGGAAGTGAGGCCACTGGCAGCAAGGACGAGGCATGCTGCAGCCAATCTGAGCATAGTAGATATGTTCAATCGTGCCGGGAAGGAGAAGGAGACTAAAGCCCCAGGAGGGGAGGTGGATATTGATCTGGTGTCAGAGACTGAGAAACGTGGTGAGGTTGAATTACAGGAGACTGGGGTAAGCTCAAAAGTGACTGGTGACCCTGGGTGTATGGTGGGAAGTATGACACAGGGCCAAAGATCTACTCTAGACATTGGTGTACTCTGCACGACAGGAGGTCATGAGCTCGACCAGGGCGAGGAGTCTGTATGTGAGGCCAAGAGCTCAACAGGGGTTGATAACAACGCTAGCAATGACCCTATAGTTAAGAAGGCTGTGAGCAGCATGGGGAAAAATCATGATAGTGCACAATCAGGAACTACGCAGCCAAGTGATATCCCTCAGACAAATATGAATATGAATCACGACCAAGAAAGGGAGGAGGAAAAGACGCCAAGTGAGGGCTTTGTCTCAGTACCGGAAGAGGCAGACTGGTCAGAGGATGAAGAGGAACAAAGTTCAGACATAGATGGAAGTAACCCAGAGACTGAGAGCGACCCTGAGGGCGGTCAGGTTACTACTGCAGTCAAGATGTTGGCATCTTCAAAGAAACAGATGAAACTGGCCTGGGATCACTCACCATCTACATTGCTTCAAGGCAATGCAATTCGAGAAGATAACCTCGAGGATTCCCAAGAAGCTACTCAGCGATCAATGCTGGAGGCAATCCATCATACGATTATCGCGCATCGAGAAGAGACCAGACAGGACAGCCTGAAAGCACAAGCAGCCATGAGGAAAATGAAGTGTGGTCAGGAAGCTGTCCAAGGCCGCCAAAGCTGTCTTAGCCGTTGCTAAGGTGGAATCATTTGGAGCTCAAGCACAGAATGTCTAGTGGAAGCTAGAGGACTTGGAGAATAGGATGAGAAGAAATAATCTAAGAGTCCTTGGCATTCCTGAAGGTCGGGAAGGGGGAGATGTTAAAGCCTACATAGTAAATCTATTTCAGAAAGCTTTTCCGGAACTGGCTAGTTGGAATTGGGCTCTTGAAATTCAGAGGGTACATCGGACACCATTTAGGATACGCCAGAATACGAAAGAAGACGACAAGCCTAGAGCTATCTTGGTATTCTTTGGGAATTTTATTCTGAGACAATCTGTGGCAGAGAAAGCAAGACCGGATGCAAGGAGAACTGGAGAGGGGGTCTCCTTTTTCGTTAGACCAGATTTTTGCCACTCCACGGTGGAACAGCGGTGGAAGTTACGACAATTAATTAGACCCTTTCAGGATAAAAAAATTCAGGTTTATCTCATAAATCCGGCTCAGCTGAAAGTAATTTATTTAGGTAAAACAATGTACTTTTCCTCAGAGGTTAAAGCTCAGGAGTTCCTTGATTCTGTATAACTAAGGAAATGAAAGAGATGCACTCTAACTATACGTTCTTGTATTAAGGGTATTATGCGGAGGGGATAGCACTTGTGAGATAGTAATGATAGGTTTTGTGTGGATTGAGGTGTTTTGAGATGTTCTATTGTGAAATAATTGAAAATAGGTTATAAATCACATAATTATTTAGGTTTTTGTTTTTTGCACGAGGTATACACTACTAAGCTGGTTTTTTGAGTCCATTGCTGTGCTGCACCCATCACATGCGCAGACTTTGTCTGGGCGCCTTGCCAGGGAGAGTGCGGGGAGGGGGGTTGAGATGCTGGGTGGGGAAGGGAAGGGGGGAGGGTGGGGATGACGGGATGGTGGGAGGTGGGCGAGGGGGGCAAAAACATAAAAATGAAGAGAGTTCTTACTGTTAATGTGGTCATAAATACAATAGCAAACTTGAAACAAGGGATATATCTCCATCATGTATGTATTAATTATCTGGATGGGTTGATGAGTTGGTAATGTTTGGTGTATAGCTATGCCTAAGCTAAGGATTGGATCTCTTAATATAGGAGGATTAAATGATTGGAAAAAGAGGGGGAGGTTCGAACAATATCTCAATATGTTGGGCCTAGATATCATATGTATACAGGAGACCCACCTACCCTGGAAAAAAAAACATTGGTTAAACCTTAAAGGCTATGAAGTGCTGTCATGTTCAACCCAGACCTCCATGATAAGAGGGGTGGCTATTATTAGCAAAGTCGGGCTTGGGGGGGTCAAAAGGTTTAAGGCGGATGCGCTGGGCAGATGGGCTATTTGTGAAATGAATTTGGGTATCACTATATGTACGGTATACGGGTCCAACACAGATGAGTGTGAGGTCTTCAGTCGTATCGAAAATGAATTAATTGACTGGCCTACCCTATAGTATTGTGTGGGGATTTTAATATCTCAGCCAATTTTTCGGTTGATAGATCCTACGTAGGTAGGAAGCCGAGAGTATACAGAGCAGTAACATCAATGATGCAGTCACATGGTTTAGTTGATGTGTGGGGGAACATAAAGGTTGGTGACCCAGGGTATACCTACTTCTCGCATCCATCTAATAAATATTCTAAATTGGATTACTTTATGATTTCGACCACCCAGCTAAATAGGGTCCAAATAACTAAGCTTCCTAAAGTTCTCTCAGATCACAATCCTTTAGTTTTAACCATGGATTTTAATAAACCATGTAAAGCCCCTAGGCCTTGGACATTCGTGGATATGGAGTATCTAAAATATATGAAAACTTGGTCCCAGGCCTTTTTTGACGCTAATAGATATAGTGCATCTAGGGGGGTGGTTTGGGACAGCTTTAAGGCAGGATTAAGAGGAGAGACCATAAGTTACACTACTCAGGTTTGGAAAAAGATCAACCGGGAAAAAGAACTTTTGATGGGCAAATTGAGCGAAGCTGAGACACAACATAGACAGGATATAATTCTGGGGGCTCAATCCACTGAGAGTCTACAAAGAGTAAATTCTTTAAAAGCAGAGATCCAGAAACAGCTGGCTAAAAAGGCTGCAGCTGAATACCAGTCGCAGAGATCAAGGCTCTACGAAACACGGGAGATAGCAGGAAGAGCACTGGCATTACGAATTAGGCAGGTGGCTTCCAAGAATACAGTGACACAAATTGAATACGAGGGCCAAACATATGATAAACCCGGTGAAATTCTAGAGGCTTTCAGAAAATTTTATCAAGAACTGTATCAGGAGGAGGCGGGATCAGAGGTTCCAAATACAAGCTGGTTAGACATGGGTAGCAAGTTAAAACAGGCCCATATCGATACTCTGGAACAAGATATCACCATGTCTGAATTATCAGAGGCCTTGCAGGATCTGGCAAGTGGGAAGGCTGCGGGCCCGGATGCCATACCGCTAGAGATGTACAAAAGTTTAAGGGAGGAAACAACTCCGATGCTTTTAGACTTGTTCAAGGGTATCATGAATACAGGTGTGATACCCGAGTCCTGGAAGGAAACCAACATAGTGATATTCCATAAAAAAGGAAAACCAAAAACTAATCCTGGTTCATACAGACCAATATCGCTGATAAATAGCGACAATAAGTTGTATGCAAAAATAATGGCCGCACGCATGGGGAGGATTGTTGCGACCTTGGTTTCCCCCTGGCAGCACGGGTTTATCCCAGGTAGGGGTACCACCAACCACATTAGGAGAGCTATTACCCTATTTGACATCGGAGCTGCTAGGGGGGAGGAGGTCGCAATGATCCTCCTCGACGCGGAAAAGGCATTTGATCGCGTCAGATGGGGCTTTCTCTGGAAGGTCTTGGAGGCAAGGGGGTTTGGTCCACGATTTTGTCAATCTATCCAGGCTATGTACTCATCACCTACGGCAAGATCCAATTAATGGGAGAAAGGTCTGGCAAGATTAATATAACAAGGGGCACGCGACAGGGCTGTCCATGTTCACCAATTCTGTTTGCGCTCTATATAGATCCTTTAATTACACGTATAATGAATAGAGCAGACATTAAACCAGTAGTCACTAATGGTTATCAGACGAAACTTCTCGCATACGCGGATGACCTAGCCGTTAGTACTAAAGACCCAGAGTCTGCTATGAGGGAAGTAGTTAATATAACCAGGCAGTTTGGAGGTATGTCGGGCTACCGATTGAATGTGGACAAAACACAAGTATTATGCTCTAAAAAGGTCGCTAAGCAGGATGTTAGATATGTGGACTCTGTAGTCTACTTGGGTATAATAATAAATGCAGAACCTGGAAAAATAATCAATGATAACTTCACACCACTCATGCAATCAATGAAAACAGATCTAAAAAGAATGGACTCACTCAAGCTGTCATTAATTGGTAGGGCTAATGTTATAAAAATGACAATGTTTCCCAAGGTTCTTTATACATTTAGGTCAATTCCATTCAAAATTGATGAGAAGGTTATTAAGCAGATTGAGGCCATATTTATGAAATTCTTGTGGCAGTATGGCAAAATTAGGCGATCAAATAGATATATGTCACTACCACAAGAAAGAGGAGGGTTGGGACTCCCAGATCTACAGAGTTATCATTTCGCATGTCTTCTTACAGATATGGCAATTCTGTTCCATCCGGGGGGTCCAACCCTCAGACAGGCGGGTATACCATCAATCTTTCAGTTAACATTGGGTAGTGAAGCAGTAGGGGTGTTATTGAGGAGAACTCAGTCGAGATATTATAAGAAATCTGGGTATAGAACGCTTGAAGATGTATGGCGTATGTGGGCAATTGTTAAAAAAACTTTAGCTATACCTAGCTTTCATCATCTCACACCACTCTGGAAATCAACATTATTCCCAAACCTGAGTGGGGACGGATCATGGCGCCACTGGGAGAGTCAGGGCATTGTCACGTTGGGGCAAATAATGATTAAGGATGAGTGCAGATCCCTGGAAGAACTTACGCAGCAATATTCGTTACAAGGTTGTCAAGAGTTTAAATATCTACAGCTTGTTAACGGAATCAAATCAATAAGGCCATGCATCACCCTAACGAGGAGATGTGAACTATTGGAGTATCTGAAGTCGGGGGGTCATAGAATCAAGGATATATATAAAATATTTATCGAAGCATCAATGGATGATATGGGTAAAATGGAATCAGTCTGGTCCATAAAGTTGGGGGATCCGGAAGTAGATCTTGATAAGGCCCTAGCGATGGATAAAAGATTTCTGCGTTCCTCGAATCTCAGGGCCCAACACTATAAAACTTTATTTAATCTATATTATACGCCGGCAAAATTATTTTCCTGGGGGAAAGCGGCCGACAGTAATTGTCCAAGGTGTGAAAATGGACCAGCTGATATTATACATATGTTCTATGGCTGCGAAAAATTAAACATTATTAAAACTGAAATAGAGCGGTTTTTAGAGGGGCTGCTAGATGTCAGAATTAATCTATCCCCAACCCTGATAATCACTGGATGTGATGCGAAACTCAATTTGTGCACTGAGGTTGAAGCTTTAGTTTTTATTTTTGTAGCAATCTTGAGGATTTTAATTAGTGCAGCTTGGAAGGATACAGAAGCACCGACGTTTCAAATGTGGATGTGTAGATTGTTGGGAATTCATAACATTGAGGAAGCACTTTATGAATCAAAGGGAGTTAAGACAAGGGGAATGGGTATGCGAATTTGGGCCCCAGTAGCTTCCTGGAGAGCAGCAAGAGTTTTAATGATTCCGTGGTATAGTAGCTATTTTATCAGCCTAATATTTATTTTTAGAATCTTGGGGTACATGGGTCTGCGGGATAGATGTATTATGTAAATATCTGATTATGGATATGTTATTTACAGAGGTGTAATGAGGCTATGCCCCTTGTTACACCTCTCTGCAACGCAGCCCCCTGGCGCGTTTGCAGAGGGGGAACTAATTCCCCTTGCATACTGGGGGTCCCTGGGGGCCAACTAGCCCACCAGTAGCCTCCAGTATGTGCCAAGGGGCTGCATTGCAGAGAGGTGTAACGAGGCTGCACCCTTTTTTACACCTCTCTGCAACGCAGTCCCCGTGCACGTTTGAAGAGGGGTAACTAATTCCCCTCGCATACTGGGGATCCCTGGGGGCCAACTAGCCCACCTGGAACCTCCAGTATGCGCCAGGGGCCTGCATTGCACATAGGTGTAATGAGGCTATGCCCCTTTTTACACCTCTCTGCAACGCAGCCCACTGGCGCGTTTGCAAAGGGGGAACTAATTCCCCTTGCATACTGGGGGTCCCAGGGGGCCAACTAGCTCACCAGGAGCCTCCAGTATGCGCCAGGGGGCTGTGTTGCTTTATCCCGGAGGGCGGCAGTCTCCGGGGCAGTGTGGGGTGGATTGGGCACACCCCACACTTCTTTATCACTATGCCCCTGCGATTTGGTCCCCCTGGGGGGTAATTTTTAGAAAAACATACTGGGTTTAAAAAAAAAAAAATGTTGGCCTTGGGGGTCCTTGTGGGACCACCTTAGCAGGCCTAGGTGGTCAGGGTGTTTCTACCCTGCCCCCTTTTTGTGTTCTACACATTTGTTTTTCTGCTTTCTTGTGCCTCAGTCTAATGAGCACAAGATGGCTGACAACACTTCCTGGCTTAGAGTGTTGAGAGCCAATAAGCATGCAGCTTTCTCGGAAAGGTACGCGCTCCGTCCGCGTACCGTATACGTACGTACGCGGACCCGTGCGCGCACGGTACGCGCACCCCGTGCTTCTACCCTGCCCCCTTTTTGAGTTCTACACGTTTGTTTTTCTGCTTTCTTGTGCCTCAGTCTACCGAGGCACAAGATGGCTGCCAACAATTTCTGTTTTGGAGTGTTGACAGACATTGGCAGCCAATCAGCATGCAGCTCGCGCACGCGAAGGCCGCGCACGTCCGCGCACTTTTATATAAATATATATATATTATAGTTAGCTGGACATTTTACTCATACAAAACCATTGAACTTCCCCTGTTATAGTTAGTTGTACTCACTATAACTCCCGCTTCGTGTGGGTGCTTTGATCAACATCAACATCAGCGAAGCCTGCTTGTGGAGTCTGTCGCCCCTCGCCTGAGGCTGTGACTGTGGGTGTTTGTATTGTGCAGGGCTGCGAGCCAGTAGCGGGCGCAGGACTCCAAGTCCCAGGAGCGCCCACCAGACCCAATTGCTAGCACCTAGGCCGCTCTCCCTGCATGCTCCTCCCCTCTCACACTGAACATATAAATATAACCATCTAGTCCCGCCGTGCGGGAGCGACCGGGAGAAGCCCTGGACAAGGGCGGGACCGTCTGTGGCCGTCAGGGGCCGAAGGATGCTGGGCTGGGCCAGTCCTCTGATATTTGCGACCTTGAACGATCTGATACAGTACATTTTCAGTTTTGAGTGATCCCTGGTACTGATTCATATAGTACTGTTTATTTTATAGCTTGTTGGCTGTAAAGAATGTCTACTCCCATAAATACCACTGCCCAGATCCCTACTCAGGCTGAGGTGGGGTTAGCCGTTATGGGTCCCCTAGATAAATATTTTAGTCGGGTAACCCAAGATATTGACAAAGAAATTGCTTTGGCTGAGAGACATGCCGAGCGTAGGCTATCTATAGAACTCCTCAAAATTCCCTTGGAGAAACGGCCACCTCAGGTTTTCCCGGCTTTGGCATTGGTTCCTCCCCTGACATCTCTAACCCTGCCAGTTGTATTGGAAACGCCTTATGCCTTTCCCCCTTCATCAGAGCTGTTGGCTGGCTTGACTGTGGGGCAGGAAGGCTCCACTTTGCCCCTCACCTCGCCCCCATCATCAATTGGCTCATCTACAGGGCAGGAGACCACTGCTCATTTTAGTGTGCCGATTCACATAGATAAAACTAAATCAAGTTTTAAGAGGAAAAGAAGTGCTGCCCCGAAAAAGTGTTATCTTCCCAAACATCCGAAAAAAATCAGGAAGGTTGGAATATCACGGCGCTCTTCCTGCGAGCTTATTTGGGTTGGTTCTGTTGGGGTTGAGACTATTAAGGAGGGAGTTGTTCAGGTTAGCCCGATATCCAACACGAATGACCCCTTAGCGGTGGGATCGGCGGAGATATTATCTCCTGCCCCAGCCCTGCTCCTCGAGCTGGAGAGGTTGATGAGGTCTCTCCTGATTCCTATCGAGGAACGAGTCAAACATTTAGCAGATCGGTTAGATCATTTCGAGCAGGCTACTTTAGATAACTTCTTTTCCACTAAAGCCCTAATCAAGTCCAACCCTAGGATGGGGGATAGTAGTAACTCTGTGAAACCAAATGGAAAGGGAAATGGTGTGCCTATTGCTGTGCCTCCCTCTATAGTCAGTATAGTAAGTAGACCCCAGTCGAAGGGACAAATCCCTAAGACCAATCTAGATTTGTCGGATTGCCCAAGTAGTAATACCATCAAACTAACCAAGCTGCCTGATACTGTGGCGATGGGTAACAATGAGAGTTCTAAAAGTGACAAGCCTGCATTTAATGGTTCCCAACAATCATTGAGCAGTTCAAAATCCTGTCTTGGAGTTCCTGGCAGGGGCAACAAAGACAGTTCTAAAACTAGCACCACTGCATTGAATAGCTCCCAACCACTACCAAATATCCCAACATCCTGTTCTGCTGCTTCTACCATTAGCTTGTTTAACACCTTCCCTGCGAAGGCATCCCGCACGATACCTCCTATGAACCTCACCCCAGACTCCTATCCTTACGTGGCTGTCCTCACTAATGTACCACCTCTGTTGGCCGGGCAAAAAGAATCCTTCCAGATGCTAAAAAACAAGGTAATGCACTGGTTGAAGGTAAATAGACCGCTGCCCGGGGGAGTGGATGGGCTGATTATAGGAGTGAGAAGGACGGATGGGATAGGTTGTACTCCTAAGAACTTGGGGGGGGGAGTGTATAGTTGTTAATTTCCAAGATCCTAGGGTGGCATGCCTGATAATGAATCAAAACTGTGGCATAACCAGTGGTGGAATTGGTGTTGTTGATCTCACATTCTTTTACCCAAGACCAACATGTGCTCAATTTTGTATGACCAGCGAACTAGGTTACTGTAACAACTTCCCCTCCACAGGGTTTGTTCCTTTTAGTGTACCTTTACAACGGGGCAATTTTTATAATGGTCGCATGTATAATTGTTTTGAACCAATGAAAGATCCAGGATGGTTCTATTGACCAAATCTTGATTACTGCCCGATTGATAGGGAAGGTATGACTCGCTGGAATACACGTGGGAAACCTGTGGTAACTGTTCTATTTAAAAATGTGGAATCCAACGATATAACAACTGGTTGGGAGACCGTGATTTTGGAGGAAACTTGTGGGGAGTGTATTCCAATTCCAGGGGTCTCTGAAAATGAGGAACTAATTACATCTAGTATAGTTGGCACCGTGGAGATTGACTATAACACAGAGGACACTACTCAATAGAGGGAGGGGCATGACCCTGGGACGTCCTGCGTAGGAATAGTATCCATGGAAGGCGTTAGTTCAGGGAAGTTCCTTTCTTGGAACATCGCAGGGTTGAGTAGCAAACTGATGACCCAAAACTGGATAGATTTTATCAACGGCTTTGAAGTCTGTTTATTCCAGGAGACATGGGCTTGTGACCCTATATTCCTTCCTGGCTATTTACATTTTTCAATTCCGGCCAGTAGAGGCTCCAGGGGTCGACCGATGGGAGGCCTAACTATTTGGGTAAGGCAATGTCTTCAGATAACAACCAAAGTGGTGGATTTGGGTTGTAAATACATCCAAATGCTAAGAATAACCTCAGCAAAGTGGGGAGTGATAGATATATATAATATCTATGTCAGGGGTAGTACTAATGGGAGTTCACCCATTCTAGAGACCTTGTCCACCTTTTTGGAGTCACAGTCCCTGGGTAATAAAGTTGTAGTAGCTGGCGACCTAAATAGGACTTTCGAACCACTGGATAGTTCGGACGATCCCCTAGGGCAAGAAGAGGATACACAATGGGGTGTCCCTACTTTACACCTGGCTCCTGTCAAGCGGTGGATGAAAGATATATTGCAATTGAATGCCATTTGTTTGGAACATGGGATGAGAGCCCTAAATGGGAGGACGAAGGGCGATAGGGAAGGTGCATGTACATTCGACAATGGTCATAACCAAAGTCGGATAGATTATGTCCTTTGCAGCCTTAATTTGGCAGTTGGTATGCGACATGAAAATCGAGGTTAGATTGGAAAGTGACCACAATCCCCTTCGTTGACACATGATTGGTGGATGGCCATATCAGGGAACCTTAAACCAAGTGATGGTCTAATGCGTATTATGGCTAATGACATGCGCAGACTAAACTGGCCGAGTGTACTGGCGAATGCAGAGTCCATGGACTTCATAAGTACTGAGGTGGATACTGCAATCGCTGCTATGGAGGCTGCAAATTTTGTAGTCCCAGGTTCAAGGGAAATAACGGACATACATAACAAGCTCTTTTCCCTTTTAAAACCGCACTTCTTGAGGTCCCGTAATACAAATAGGAGAAAACCACCCGAACCAGCAAGGTGGTTTAACCACCAGTGCAGGGAAGCCAGGTTAAGCTTGGGAAGAGCAATTAGGAATAGGGACAAGGCAGCGATTGGTGAGGCCAGGAAGCACTACAGGGCTAGCGTATTACTAGCAAAAAAAACATGGGATGAAAACTACTGGGCAGAACTAAAGGAGGCCTCAGGGGCTAACGATTCCAGGCTATTCTGGAATATTGTCAAGTGGGGCAGAGGTGGATTCCCAAGCAAACCCGACAATAATGTCGCTGAGGGTGCCTGGGTGGATTACTTTAAACCCCAATATGCTGAGACAACCGAGTTTAATGATGTGGAGGTAATTTCAGCTGCTTTCCCAACTGGGAACTTATTCTCCCTTAAAGAAACTGAAGCTGCAATATGTGCTGCCAAAGGGGGAAGGGCCCCGGGTTTAGATGGGATACCCTCTGATGTTTTTATAAGCGATATGGCGAGGTGGGTTAGGTACGTATTCCATCTAGGAAATGCAATTGCAAAGGGAACGGTAGTCCCAGAATTATGGAAGGGAGCAATTATAATACCTATATATAAAAAAGGGGATCGGTCCCTCCCGGCCAATTATAGGCCGATAAGTTTGATTGCCACTATCCAAAAAGTGGTAGGGAGAATGGTGGTAAACAAGCTAATGGATTGGGTAGATGAGAACAACGCCCGGTCCCCATATCAGGCAGGGTTCCGGCGGGCTACAAGTACAGTCGATCAAGTGTTTCGCTTCGCTCTGCTGCAGTGGGGGACGGTGGTGCTCGGCGAGGGCAGCCTGTATGTTGCTTTTGTCGACTTGCGGGCTGCCTTCGACCTGGTCCCAAAGAGAAAGCTCTGGGACGTGCTGAGCGAAATAGGCCTTCCGGCTGAGTTACTCACCCTGATAATGCGGTTGCATGAGTGCAACTTCGCTAAAGTTCAGTGGGGTACGAGTGGGGAATCATCACTCGACTTTCCAATCGAACGCGGTGTACGACAGGGGTGTGCCATGGCCCCCCTGCTTTTTTCCCTATTCATCAATGGAATTGTGGCTCGGATGCTGGATGCCGGTGTTGACGCGCCTTCGTTGGTGGGCATCAGGGTTCCGATCCTGATGTTCGCCGACAATACGTTAATTCTATCTAAAACGCCGGCTGGCTTGCAGCGAGCTTTAAACATCTTTGATCTTTTGTGGGGAGCATGGCCTGGAAGTTAACGTGGGCAAGACTAAGCTGATGGTCTTCTCACCAAAACGTAGACCCCGGCCCAAAATACTCCTGAACAATTGTGAGCTAGAGGTTGTTACTGTTTTCACTTACCATGGGATGCAGATAGCAAATAACCTAAAATGGTCCCATCACATAGAAAAGGCGGTCCTGAAGCACCAACAGATTTCGGGGGCACTTCGGGTGGAACACAATAAGTCAAAATCAAAGCCTATAAAACCAGTCCTGGCAGTATATGATGCCAAGGCTATTGGGTCAGCCCTATATGGGGCTGAGCTGTGGGGCTTTGACAGGCTTCTCCCTTTGCAAATATCGGAAAATAGGTTCCTTAGGGGAATTACCGGCCTCCCCCAGAGTACACCACTAATCCCGCTTGGTCTTGATCTAGGGAGAAGATCAGTTAGTGACCGAGCTCGACTGCGCCCGATTCTCTATTGGAGGCACCTCTGGACTACCCCAGAGATACGGCACTATGCAGAGGGGTTCCTTGCCATAATGAAAGCGGACACCTTCCATAAAATAGTCTGGTTAAAAAATCTAAGGACTGCTCTAGGTGACCTTGGCCTCTCCAATCTGTGGGATAACCCATCTGGGGAAAACTTTCCAAGTAAAAACACTATCAAAGGTTTATATTGGGATTGGATTGATGGCAGACTCTGGAGTAGAACAAGATCAGATACTATGGCGGGCGCTTCCTAGAAATCAAATTGTGCCCTATATTGGAACTATACTGGGACAGTATTACTAACCCAGGGGATAGGAAGCTCTTTTTCCAGTTAGGATCAGGTGCCCTTCCTCTGAGATCACTGACGGGTAGGTGGAGGAGTGCAACGACCTTGTGCTGCCCGGCGTGTGGTGTAATCGAGGAAAGTATAGGTCATTTCTTATTTGTGTGTAAAGCCTATGCCACCACGAGAAGAATATGGTTAGCTGCCGTCTGTAGGAATTTAGGGACATCCAGGGGCGCTGAGGCGCTACGAATTATTTGCACAGCAACTGATTTGCCTATTGTTTTACGAACAGCAAAGTATCTGGGGTGGGCATGGTCCATCAGACGGAGGGCAATTTCTATTAACTAGGGTATTAAGTGATCTCTGTGTAAATGCACACCAAAGATTTTTTATTGCTTATGTATGTATAAATGTTTTAAAAGTATGTATAAACAAGAAATTTTATGGATGCATTTTAAATGTATGTATGTTGTGCTTTTATGAGTATATTCCTCGAATAAAGCTTTGATAATGATAACGATTGTATGAGTCACTATATGGATAACTGTATACTTGTAATAGTGATTTTATAACACACTAAGTGTGAGTTACTATCTATATAAAGAGATGAAGTGGTGTTTGTATAAGTGTTTAGGTGAGTAAATGTAATTATAATCAATTGTTTGCATAAGTCAGAAGGATGTCTTTATAAGTGAATACAATGTGTGCTGGTGTGTAATGTTGAAATAGGCGTATAAGTATATTTGATAGTGTTCTGTTGATTATTCACTGCATATAACACTGAATCTATAGGTAAGTGATTAGATGTGTGTATAGTTCTATGAATAACAGTGGGTGTTTAGAAATTTCTATTGGTGTGTCAATGGTTTCAAATATAGCACTTTCTATTTTACAGTGAGTGATGAAAGATTATACTAGTGTGTGATGAGGTGTATTTGATTGTCACATGGATGATGTCATCAGTGATGCCATCAGTGATGTCATTTGAGATGTCATCAGTGATGTCATCAGTGATGTCACTGACCATATTCATGAATGATGCACTTTTTGTGACGTTCCGGTGGTGCAGAAGACTGAGTGATATTTATCAGGCAGGACTAAGCCACTTTTAGTGGCGTAATCCTGCCTGATAAATATCAGTCCCTTTAACGCAGTGTCCTGCATTAAAGGGGTGTGCAATGGGTGTTGCTGTGGGCGTTCCCAGCAGCATCCATGGACTTGAGTAATTTATAGCATCCTCAAAGTCAGTCTTTCAAAAATTCCAAAGTATAGGACATGATAATCCAAATCCAAATGTTTCTCAAGAGAAGTCATAAACCGTGTCCGTGGGTCATATCTGCCCAAACGCCGATATTCCGAATGATTGAAAATGACTTTTCGTGAGAAACATTTGGATTTGGATTATCATGTCCTATACTTTGGAATTTTTGAAAGACTGACTTTGAGGATGTTATAAATTACTCAAGTCTGCCCGAATTGTGTGGGTAAAATTGATACCTAGTCACTTTGAATAAGAATGTACTTACGTCTCGTCTAATATTTGGAAGACATATCTAGTTATATGACAACAGGATACCGACATAACTTGAAGAAAATAAGAACGCCCTGAAGAAGTTCTGTTGTACAGAACGAAACGCATCGGCTGGCTGTAGTACATAAACTTAAGGAAAATAAAAGCATTTGAATATACACCAAGATTCAGCGCTTCAATAAGGACTCTAAGTGATATGGTTTGATTGGACTTG
The DNA here is from genome assembly GCF_964261635.1 of Lissotriton helveticus. Classification (NCBI taxonomy): domain Eukaryota; kingdom Metazoa; phylum Chordata; class Amphibia; order Caudata; family Salamandridae; genus Lissotriton; species Lissotriton helveticus. The sequence continues at coordinate 775,046,130 of NC_136063.1, read as the reverse complement.
TTGTGCAAGTGGTGCTGTGCCAAACTTTGGAATATTCTCCACTACTCTCTACTACTCACTCTCTACTACTCCACTACTCTCCAATACTCACTCTCTACTACTCATTCTCTACTACTCCACTACTCTCTACTACTCTCTCTCTACTACTCACTCCCTACTACTCACTATCTACTATTCTCTACTACTCACTCTCTACTACTCTCTACTCTCTACTACTCACTCTCTACTACTCTCTCTCTACTACTCACTCTTTATTACTCACTCTCTACTACTCTCTACTACTCACTCTCTACTTCTCACTCTCTACTACTCTCTACTACTCACTCTCTACTACTCTCTCTCTCTACTACTCACTACTACTCACTCTCTACTACTCACTCTACTACTCACTCTCTACTACTCTCTACTACTCACTCTCTACTACTCTCTCTCTACTACTCTCTACTACTCACTCTCTACTACTCTCTACTATTCTCTCTCTCTGCTACTCACTCTCTACTACTCATTCTCTACTACTCATTCTCTAATACTCTATACTACTCACTCCTTACTACTCTCTACTACTCACTCTCTACTGCTCTCTACTACTCATTCTACTACTTACTCTCTACTACTCTCTACTACTCACTCTCTACTACTCACTCTCTACTACTCTCTACTACTCACTCTACTATTCACTCTACTACTCTCTCTCTGCTACTCTCTCTACTGCTCTCTACTACTCTCTACTACTCACTCTCTACTCTCTATTACTCACTCTCTACTCTCTACCTCTCTACCTCTCTCTACATCTCTCTCTACTAGTCTCTACCTCTCTACCTCTACCTCTCTACCTCTATCTCTCTACCTCTACACCTCTACCTCTCTTCCTCTCTCTACATGCACAAATATACACATATATATGCATATATATGCATATGCATTTATGTATGTGTATATATATATATATACATACATATATAAACATATATAATCTGCATATCTATATAAATACAAATATAAATGCATGCATACATATACATATACGCATACATATGCATGTTATTTACATGAAAGTTTAAAAACACTAATAAAAGCAAAGCTAAAAAGCCACCTCATTACAAACAGAATGGCTTTAACTTAAACGAGGGCGAGATCTATTGCATTTTCAATGCTTGTTTACTTTGGTTCCATCAAGAAGGCATTCAGATGTGTCACACATTTGCCATAAATTCTGAATGTTAGCACTCTAGTTGCTCATTAGATCACTGTAGTAAAGCTACTGCTCACCAGGGAAGTCTGCTGCTAATCATACTTTCTATGGCAAAATGAACCCCCTCATTTTGTTCCTTGTTAAATTAAATGTTTTCAGACTTACCACTTCATTCCAATCAAGATGGCTTCTGGTGTGCCATACTTTTGTCATAAGTAAGACTGTTAGCGCTCTAGTTGTCCTTTAGAACACTCTGGGACATTCTGTCATTGGGCTATACTTGGGCTACATCTGGGTGATATTTGGGCTACATTTGGGCTCTTTTGTCTCTGGTGGTCATCTTGGGAGACTGCATGTCAGAATTTTTTAATGAAATAGAAGAGGATTTGGGAAGTCACTCAAAATGTGCCCTAATTTTTCTTTCTGCAGCACTAATCATACTTTCTATGGCAAAATATACCCCCTCATTTTGTTCCTTTTTAAATTAAATGTTTTAAGAGTTACCACTTTATTCCAATCAAGATGGCTTCAGGTGTGCCATACCTTTGTAATAAGTAGGACTGTTAGCACTCTAGTTGTTCTTTAGAACACTGTAGGAGGCTGCAGTAGAACACAAAGGAATCAACTGAGAGTCTCTGTCCTTGTTGGATGTACATGTTTTACTGAGAATGTCAGACTTCATGCTCACATGACTGAGAAAGATAATGTGAATTTACAGAAAATATGCTTTCAGTTTAGCTTATAGATCCCCTTCCAAACCACTGTGGTAAAAGCATGAGATAATAGTTTTCTTTCAAACATGATTCATGATATCCCAGCACAAGGATTTTTCACATGGTAAAATCACCTTAGAACACACCACAATTCCTAAAATGAGTATGGTACCATCAACAAATGCTTTATAATGTAACTAAAGTCCTAAAACCTTCTATTAACTGCAATGCTTTTTAATGAGGTGCTATCATGTATATTGGTCCCAAGATGGCGTACCCCGCGATTTAAAAAAAAAAAAAAGGTTTTGGGCCTGGGGGGGTCCTTGTGGGACCCCCTGAGCAGGCCTAGGGGATCAGGGTGCTTCTACCCTGCCCCCTTTTTGAGTTCTACACGTTTGTTTTTCAGCTTTCCTGTGCCTCAGTCTACCGAGGAACAAGATGGCTGCCAACAATTTTCTGTTTTGGAATGTTGACAGACATTGGCAGCCAATCAGAATACAGCTCATACTCGGGAAGGTATAGAGTACAGTAAGCTTATAGTAAGCTTATATTGATATATATATATTTTTTAAAATTCAATTTTCTCAACAACTACTGGAGGGATTTACACCATTTAAACAAAAGGCGCTACTGCGTACCAGTCCCTACCATATTGCCAAGTTTGGTTTAATTCCAGTTCAGCGGTGCGGGCTGTAGCCGTGTCTAATCGCCTTATGTAAAATAACATGGTGAAAACACATTTTGGGACCCCACTTTTTTCTCAGCCCCCACTTGTCGAATCCCAACAAAACTTTCAGGGAAGGAGCGCAGCGGAGCGGGCCATCTTCTTTGAGAAATTCACGGAGATTCATCAACTGGCGCCAAAGTTATTCCCAATATAATGTTGCGGATTTCCTATGGAAACTAGGTCCTAACTATATATACCTACTGGCGACCGGCAGTAGGTAATATATATATATATATATATATTACCTACTGGCGGTCGCCAGTAGGTATATATAGTTAGGATTTTTTCTCTATGGGATTTTTGAAAATTCTATGTCTAATAACTTTGGCGTTTGTGGACGGAATTGGCTGAAATTTTCAGGAAAATGGAACATTTTGTTTTTGAGCAGCCCCTGAAAATTTGGGGGGGTTTCGTCAAGGGGGGGCCGAGAAAAAAGGGGGGTCCCAAAACGTGTTTTTAACATTGAGTTTTCCATAGGGCGGTTGGCCTCACTTTTAGCCCGAACGGCTGAATGGATTTGCACGAAACTTGGCAAAATTGTAGGGCCTGGTAGCCCGATGTGCCTTTTGTAGGTCTCAATATATGTGCTACAGTGGATTTTGAGAAATTAACGTTTAAAAAAAGATATATATCTGTAACAGCAGACCGGGCAGCGCTCCAGTACGCGTACTTTTCGCGCAACGGAGCTTTGTGAAGCGAAGCTGATTGGTTCTCCGGCGTCTGTAAACATTCCAAACAGTCCGTAGCGGCCGCCATCTTGTCTCTCGGTAGGATCGAGAGACAAGAGGAGGCCAAAGCGAAGGGGCAAATGACCATAAGGGGGCATAGTAGATCCTCGCTGACCCCCTAGGTTGATGTGGAGGTTTTAAAAGGGCCCCGTGGGGCAAAAAAAAAAATAATAATAATAATCGAACGGCTGAATGGATTTGCACGAAACTTGGTAAAATATTAGGGACTGGTAGCCCGATGTGCCTTTGCTAGGTCTCAATATATGTGCTCCAGTGGATTTTGAGAAATTAACGTTCAAAAAAAGATATATATCTGTAACAGCGCTCCGCTTCGCGTACTTTTCGCGTTACGGAGGTTTGCGAAGCTGATTGGTTCTTCGGCGTCTGTAAACATTCCAAACAGTCCGTAGCGGCCGCCATCTTGTCTCTCGGTAGGATTGAGAGACAAGAGGAGGCCAAAACAAAGGGGGAAATAACCATAAGGGGGCATAGTAGATCCTCCCTGACCCCCTAGGTTTAATGTGGAGGTTTTAAAAGGGCCCCGCGGGGCAAAAAAATAATAATTTTTTTTTGTTTTTTTTGCGTGGGTAGCGCCCGGTCCGCGAACCTTAAGCGTTACGGGAGTCCACCATTTTGTGTTTCAGTCGAATTAAGATACAAAATGGAGGGCAAATAATGTTCAGAATGGGTAGAAGGGGGCACGGTAGACTTATCTTGACCCCCTAGGTTTTGTGAGGGTGGCTGAGGAGGCTTATATGTGCGAAAAAAAAACATTTTTTTAAAAAATTTCGCGAGGTTAGCTCCCGGTTCGCGTACCGGGTAGCGCCCCGGGGAGCGTACTTTGTTGAAAATTAGTGAAAAAATTAGAGTAAAATAATAATTGTGAGTGATCAGATGTAGGGTAGCTCTGAGAAGAGCTTTTGGGTTTATGGTACATTTAGGTACTTATAAGTAGGTACCAATGCACAGTCTTAAATTCAGAGTGAAAATTCTGTTGCCCTCATCTGAGAAGTGAACTCCATCTCCTCTGTAGATATCTTGCATGTAGTAACGCAAGTTATTGTTGTACATGGAGCCCATTCCATGGTCTCTCATGTAAGCTGAAACAGATTTGTTTACATGCTTCCTCGACTTCTCAATTTGTGGACAAAATTGGTTTGACCACCTCCATTTCTGTCTTTGGCATATATTTGAATATACCAAGGCAGTCTGAGGAAAAAGTGCCATCAATTGCTCAAAGGTGTCCTTTAAAAGCATTTCCAGACCTACCCCAGTCAAAGTGCCCAAATCATTACCTCCACAGTGCACAATTAACAGGTCAGGTTTGGGCAAATGCATAAAGGTTTTCACCAATGGTATCAATTGGTGACATTTTAATCCTCTGTGGCCAAACCACTTAATTTCCACATCTTGTAAATTGAGGTTAGGTAATTTTCTGTTCTCAGCATACCTGTGAGCCCACTGGATATAACTATGTCCAACAATCCAGACAGAAAACATGGTGAGAGAAGGTTCTGCTGCAGTCAGATGAAGTGTGGCAATGAAATGGCAGTTGAAAAAATGAGAGTTTAAAATGAAAAAAACTGTGGAGTTTCTGTGTTAATGAAGCAGTAACAGTGATTGGTGGATTTTGATTGCTGAAAACAGAAAGTTAGGGTGCATGGATGAGTTATTTGAAAGATGTATTTTGAATGGTCAATAAATAATCATTAAATGAAAGATTGCAGTGGATACGCAGGTGCACTAAGAGTTCAGAGTTCAATTGCAACATTGTTGTGTGAACTTGCAAACACCAGAGGTCTTGCAAGAGGTGGTTGCTATGCAGAAAAGGCATGAAATGGCAGAGGGGGGAAGGGTTTTCATTTGAAAAAAAGTGAGGGAAGAGTTTTGATTGGGTGACATGAGAGATATGTGTGAAGAATTACAGCATTTCTGTGCTTTTGATAGCTGCAGACTCTGGAGTGCATACCTTTTGCTCTGCTGAAGACAAATTGGTGTGTTTCTGAGACTGTTTTCAAACTCAAAGTATTTGCTAAGGTGAGAAAATATTTCTTTAATTTAGATAGAGAATAGTGTGCTTTAAGGAGAAAATTATGAAGAAAGTTGTGTTTTTCAAATGTTGCTTTGTCTCAAGTGTTTTACAAATAGATTTTGTTTCTTTGAGAAAATGTAATTGGAGAAAATGTGAAGTATTAGTACTGACAGGGTGTTTTTCTGCATAGGAGCTGTGGAGTCTTTTCAAATTATGACTTGAGAATCGTTTTTGAGGAAGATGAATGGTTATAATATTTCTGACAAGGACATAATGGTGTATGCTTCTTTATAATGCAATTGAATGTCTCTGATGTTATTTTTCCCATTTTAATGTAAGACCTTTCTCTGTGGCGCAAATTGCTTGTAAATATGCTCCCACCTGTGCATGGTAAATTTAGATTTTGAATGTTTGTGTTACATAGCCATGTTAAAAGTGATACAAACATGCTGCAAAGGCAATCAAAAAACGCGTTTATGTGTCTTAAGGACATTTAAAGTAATTTTCCCATGTGCAGTGTTTTGAAATTATGATTTGAAAATCGTTTTTGGGGAAAAGGAATTGTTTTTAAAATTAATAACAAGGACATAATGGTGTATGCTTTTTTATAAGGCAATTGACTGTCTCTGATGTTATTTTTCCCATTTTAATGTAAGACCTTTCTCTGTGGCGCAAATTGCTTGTAAATATGCTCCCACCTGTGCATGGCAAATTTAGATTTTGAATGTTTGTGTTAAATAGCCATGTTAAAAGTGACCCAACCATGCTGGAAAGGCAATCAAAAAACACTTTCATGTGTCTTAAGGACATTTTAAGTCATTTCCTCATGTGCAGTGTTTTCAAATTATGATTTGAAAATCGTTTTTGGGGAAAAGGAATGGTTTGTAAATTTATGACAAGGATATAATGGTGTATGCTTCTTTATAAGGCATTTCTGTGTCTCTGATGTCATTTTTCCCATATTATATTAAAAGACCTTTCTCCGTGGGCCACATTCATTGTAAATATGGTCACATTTGTGCATGTTAATTTTGGTTTTTACTGTTTGAGTTACATAACCATGTTAAAAGTGACCCAAAAAAATTGCAAAGGCTTTCAAAAAACACTTTCATGTGTCTTAAGAACATTTTAAGTAATTTCCCTGTGGGCAGTGTTTTCAAATTATGAATTGAAAATCGTTTTTGAGGTAATGGAATGTTGTTAAAATTTATGTGCGCCATATGCCCCCAAATTTCTTTTTCAGGGGTGCAGCAGGGTGTTCTTGAGACACACATGCACCCTTGGAAAAATTCCTAATTTGCGATGAGCTAATTGCTAATCACAAATTGCACCTTCATTCCTATGAGCCTCCTAGCCCATGGAAATGAATGGGTAATTTGCAATTAGCAATTTGCTCATTGCAAATTAGGAATGGTAAAGAATTGCTATTTATTCCTTAAAATTTGCTATTTTGGAAATGCAAAATAGTTATATGATACATATGCCGGTTGATGTCTAACAAGATAAGAAGCTTAGGGATACATTTATGATGACTGGCGCAATGAAGTGGACATTACTTACTTCATTGGTAGAGCTTTACATGTATTATGTCCTCTGTATTCTTCATCAAGCGTAACTTTAATCTGCAATCCTGAGTAGGCCTCACCTTAAACAAACCTCTGGATAGGCCACACCTTATCGTCATCATGAATTAATCATTTAAAATGCTAGGGAGAGATTTATGATAGGTGTATGCCTCTTTTGCGCCACTTACAAAACACTGTCCACGGGGAAATGACTTAAAATGTGCTTAAGACACATGAATGTGTTTTTTTAAAGCGTTTGCAATTTTTTTGGGTCACTTTTAACATGGCTATGTGACTCAAACAGTCAAAATCTAAATTCACCATGCACAGGTGGGAGCATATTTACAAGGAATGTGCTCCATGGGGAAAGGTCTTATAATGTAATATGGGAAAAATGACATCAGAGACAGTGAAATGCCTTATAGAGAAGCATACACCATTATGTCCTTGTCATAAATTTGCAAACCATTCCTTTTCCCCAAAAACGATTTTCAAATCATAATTTCAAAACACTGCACATGTGGAAATGACTTAAAATGTCCTTAATTCAAAATTTGCTATTCCTTATTTTGCGATTGCACTGAAGGATTTGCAAATTTTGCGATTTCTTAAATGCAATGTATCAAACAAAAAATATGTAAAAAATGACATTAAGGATTTGGAAACTACCACCAACTTCTAGTTTGTGGTAATTTGCGAATTCTTTTCAAAAAACATTTTTTTCCAAAAAACAAAAGGTGCCATATGACGCCAATACATGTCCTTAGGGCATGTATGTGCGCCATATGCCCCCAAATTTCTTTTTCAGGGGTGCAGCAGTGTGTTCTTGAGATACCCCTGCACCCTTGAAAAAATTCCTAATTTGTGATGAGCTAATTGATAATCGCAAATTGCACCTTCATTCCTATGAGCCTCCTAGCCCATGGAAATGAATGGGTAATTTGCAATTAGCAATTTGCTCATTGCAAATTAGGAATGGTAAAGAATTGCTATTTATTCCTTAAAATTCGCTATTTAGGAAATGCAAAATAGTTTGATGGAACATATGGCGGTTCATCTGTAACAAGATAAGAAGGTTAGGGATACATGTATGATGACTGGCGCAATAAAGTGGACATTACTTACTTTATTGGTAGGCCTTTACATGTATTATCTCCTCTGTATTCTTTATCAAGCGTAACTTTAATCTGCAATCCTGAGTAGGCCTCACCATAAACAAACCTCTGGATAGGCCACACCTTATCGTCATCCTGGATTAATCATTTAAAATGGTAGAGACAGATTTATGATAGGTGTATGTCTCTTTTGCGCCACTGTGCGTCACTTTTATGATGCAGTGGCGGTGCAAAAGATTTGCTATGAGGCGAGAAAATTACAAATTGATGCATTTAGGCAGATGTGTCATGGTGTAAAAAAAACGTGCCACATGAAACCGATGCAGCAGTGATGCAAAAGATGCACCATGTTGCAAGACAGGCCTCACTTGGGGTCATATGTATCAAGCTAATTACCATTCGCAAAGATCAAAATTCTGCAAATTTCAGCCTTTGCGAATGCTAATTAGACAAATGGTATGTATCAAACAAGTTTGATGCAAAATAAGGAATAGCAAAATTTGCTATTCCTTATTTTGTGATTGCACTGAAGGATTTGCAAATTTTGTGATTCCTTAAATGCAATGTATCAAAGTAAAAATATGTAAAAAATGACATAAAGGATTTGGAAACTACCACCAACTTCTAGTTGGTGGTAATTTGCGAATTCTTTTCAAAAATAATTTTTTTAAAAAAAACAAAAGGTGCCACATGACGCCAATACATGCCCTTAGGGCATGTATGTGCGCCATATGCCCCCAAATTTCTTTTTCAGGGGTGCAGCAGGGTGTTCTTGAGACACCCATGCACCCTTGGAAAAATTCCTAATTTGCGATGAGCTAATTGCTAATCGCAAATTGCACCTTCATTCCTATGAGCCTCCTAGCCCATGGAAATGAATGGGTAATTTGCAATTAGCAATTTGCTCATTGCAAATTAGGAATGGTAAAGAATTGCTATTTATTCCTTAAAATTCGCTATTTAGGAAATGCAAAATAGTTTGATGGTACATATGGCGGTTCATCTGTAACAAGATAAGAAGCTTAGGGATAGATTTATGATGACTGGCGCATCACCAGGGATGTGCCAGTCATCTTGCGCCGCTGTTCCGCCACCCATGGTGTGCTGCATTTACAATGCGGCGCAGCATGGGGCAAAAATGGCACAGATGCGTGACGTATCTGTGCTGTAAAGGTGGCGTATTGCTGGAGTTGTATCGCAAGTGTGATGCAGCTCAAGCAAGGCTCAGGGGTGCCCCATCTCCACAATGTTGCGTCAAGACCTATGCCTGCTTAAAGCAGGCGCAGGGTTTTGACGCAGCTTTCTCCTATCTGATTGTAAATACGGCACACCATGGGTGGCAGAGCAGCGGTGCACGTTAACTGGTGCATGCCTGGGGATGTGCCATTTAACATAAATCTGCCCCTTTACATTTAAGTATGTGCAGGGGACACAGAGTTGGTGAGGCTTATCCAAGGTTAAGAAGAGATGAGTCCTGTTCACTGAAAAATTAGACATAGGCTTCACCTGCTCAGCATCGCTGGACATGGCTAAATAATAGCTGCAAAATGTTACTCTTGTTAAACAATTTTACTATTATAATCTCTGAGATTTGTCTCTTACTCTGCAACATCTCATTGTTGTTATCTTTCTTTAAAGATAAAGACAACATCAACATGAGCGACAATCTGCAATCAGTTGATTTTGACCTCATCATTGAACTTGTAATTGAAACATCAGTGGATGTTGATCCCTTGGATGATTTAAATCCTGAGGATGAAGAAGAGCGTGATGAGGATGCAGATTTGTCCGAATTATATGACATAGGGTGGGAAGCTGACCTGCTTGAGCCTATGGAACTATAAACATTTATTTTTAAAATTTATAATAAATAAAAAGTAAAAGTGTAAACCGTTTAATTTAAAAATAAAGACACCTTCAAAAACACGTTATGTGTAGTGTCTTCAATAAAATATTAAAATATGCTCATAAAATTAGATCAGATTCACATATAAAATAGCACAGGTAACATCAATATAAATTCCATTTCTTTTCTGCTATTTCTGTATTGTAAATTTGCCAAGGACTAAAAATCTTCTATTTAAAATGTCAAGTAGTGTGTTAAGTTTTTTGATCACTGTTATTGATTTACTGTTTGGTAATAGTGGTTAATAACATTTTTTTATATATTTTACCACAGATTCAACTGCAGATCATTTCAACATTTCACCATGCCAACGAAAGAAAGAGAGAGAAAGGCTGCAAAACGTCAAAGACAGCAGGCCAATCAAAAGAAGCAGCAGTCCTCTAACAAAAAGATTTGTCAAGTCACGAAGAAAGCACCGGGTAAGAGTACAAAAACATTCATAAGAAATATGTGTAGTAAAAAAAATATTAGTACAGAAAATGTTTCAGTCCATAAAAAGAGAAGCAATTCAAATGGAAAGGAAAGGCCAATCAAAAATGTTACTGCTAGAGCAAGAGATAACTCTGTGCATGATAGTAGAAGGAAACAACAGTTTAGGGACATTCGTAAACGAATGTTCCGCAACAGGATAATTGGCAATTTGTTAAAAAATATTAAGAAAGGTCAACAGAAAGTGTTTTTTTATAAGAGAAAAAAAAAAAGTTGAGAAAGTTATTGATCAGGCATTTGAAATTAAACGTAAGTTATTTATTTTGATAATCAATAGAATTAGGAAGGTAAACAAGGCAATTTATGATTTCAAAAGAAATAGTAGATGGAAGAGAATAGTTAATCGTAGTAATTTTTGTGAAGTTTGTTCTGGAGAATGGATGCATAGTTCAAGCTCTGAGGCATTTTTTAATGAGGAGAGTTATTTCCAGGATAATGATTTGGTGCATGCAGTTGACACCAGTGGTCGTGCTTATGAAGTGAAAGATGGTTGTCCAGTTGAAAAAGAAAAACTTGTGACAACAGAGGCAGAAGAGGTGTTAGGTAATGAGGTTTTAGGAAGACGTGCTAAGGGTCCTGTGTACACCTGGAAGTGTAGTAGTATTTGTAGTGTGCGACAGGATTCCATCAATTTGCTTTGTGATTTTGTACGGTCATTTAATAAGAAAAGTTTGAAGCAGAAAATGATGTTGTTGCAAGAATTAGATCCTTGCAGAGTGAGAGAAGTGACAGATTTGCATGGTCATTCACTGGCTTGTCTTTCCAGGAGAGTATGCCAGAGTGTTTTTCATCATTTCAGGATGCTAGCAGTGCATCATAATAAAGTGAGGAAATTAGTTAGAATGTTGTATTATGCTAAGAGTCCAGCAATTATGCTTAAACAATTATGCGCTGCTCTTTTGCATGGTTCTGAAATAGATGTGAAGAATATATGTGAAGAAATTGAGTTTTGTTACTTTGGAAGTAAAGAGGAGAATGTTGAAATTGACCAAGAAGAAGCGGGTAATGTGGAAGATAGTGTACAGGTTTCCAGTACAGATAATTTCCAGAGGGAAATTGCAACGTTTCAGGTCAAATCAAGTGAGAGGCCAAATTTCACTTGTGTGTGTTGTCGACGCACTTATTATAAGAATCAGACTAAGTTAGTGGATTTATATGCAAAAAGTGAAAGGGAAAATAATAGTGAATGGAAGGATTTCACAACATACTTGATGGTAGAAAATTGTTTTGATTTGGGATTGGATCAACGTGTGTGTACTTATTGTTGTAACAAATTAAATCAAAACCAGATGCCTGCTAGAGCAGTTCATAATAATCTGGAATTGATTGAGATTCCTTCTGAATTGAAGGATTTAAATACATATGAATCTATTTTGATTCAAAGTATCCATCCCTTTCAGGCTATTGTAAGAATGGAGCCAAAGACAGGGAAATTGCCTCCATCAGATTTACAGAGAGGATTAAAGGGAAGAGTTGTTTATTTGCCTCTAGATTTGAAGAAAAACATTAACACAATTGGAGTAGAAAAAGTGGACGAGGAACCTCTGGTTATCTTAGTTAATGGGGTTCCGACAAAGAATAAGAAAATATGGCAAGATTTAGTAGATGTTAGGAAAGTTAAAAAGGCAACATTGTATTTGAAAAAAAATAATAAATTCTATAGGAATGTATATGTTGCAGAAGAGGAAGTAAGTGAGGAAGAGGATAGCGATTTGTGTGCTGGTCAAATTGAGAAAGTAGAACCCTCTACTAGTGAAGAAATATATGAACATTATAGTGTTCATCCTTTGCATTCCAAGGAAGTCATGGGGAATGCTATTGAGTTGTTTCAAATGAAACAAGCCAAAGGGAGTCCCATTAGTGTTTGGGAGGAAAGTTTGGAGCTCGGTGTTTCCCACAGCTTTTTCCAACAGGTCAGGGAGGAAGATATGATGAGCGACCTCATCAAATTCCTGCTTCTGAATACCGGACTTTGCGATTGTATGCAGGAGATGCTAGGTTTCGACAATGCATTCCTTATTTGTTTCATCTCCTGTTTGAAAGCGATCTGTCTGGACTGTCATATGCAGTGAACCACATCTTGAAAAGTGGTATACACATGCAAAACATCTCGGCAAGTGACTTTATGGATAAAGTCAATGTCCAAGACAGTATTTTGGATTCTCACCTGATTAATCTCATGGCGTGTCAGCGTGGTACTAATGAGTACTGGTAGCGTCGTCATGGTGATTTAAAATGTATGCTGAGGAACTTAGGTACTCCCACATGGTTCCTCACTCTGAGCTGTGCCGAGTATGGCTGGGAAGACTTACTTGAATTTCTACGAGAGGCAAATGCTAACGTAGATAACATCGAATTCAAGACACCCGGAGAACTGTGCTCTTTGGATCCAGTCAATGTATGTAGGTACTTCAATCATAGATTTGAAGCTATGATGTCTTTCATCATGAATAAGAAGAATCCACCTCTTGGAGAGGTGTTGGATTTCTTCTGGAGAAAGGAGTACCAAGCAAGAGGTGCTCCTCATATACATATGTTGCTGTGGATCAAGGATGCACCTAAATTTGGAACGGATCCAGAAGACTCAGTGATGAGTTTCATCCAACAGTATTCTACGTGTGCTGTTCCAAACGCAAAGGAGAAGAAAAGCCTAAGAGAAAAAGTTCTGCGTTTCCAAAGCCATCGATGTGGAAAGTACTGCCGTCGTAAATTCCGAAACAAGGACAAGTTCTACACCAAATGTCGTTTCGGCTTTCCACGACCGGTGATTTCTAAAGGAAGAGTAAACAGTTTGATGTCTTCGCTGCGACATAATGTGATGAAGAAATCACCTAAAAACACATACAATTTGAAGAGGAACGAAGAGTCCAAGTACATCAACGACTACAACCCGGTGATTTTGTCCATGTGGAATGCTAACATGGATATACAGTTTGTGGCTGATAACTGTATGGCTGTGGCTCGGTATGTGACATCTTACATCACCAAAAAAGAGAAGACAGAATTGAAGGATATGTGGGAGGACATTTCCCATGAAAAGAGCCTCAGCAAGAAGTTGTACAGTTTCAGTCTGAAGATGTTGTCGCATCGAGAAATCGGAGCTTACGAATGTTCTGACCGGTTGTCTTCAGCAAGTCTCTATGCCAAGTCCAGGAGTATCGTTTGGGCGAGTGTTGGTCTTGCTGCAACGCGTAATCAAGTTCTGAAACCTGTGCGGGAAATTGAGTATTTGGCGGAAAAGGAGCCAAACAGTACCGACATTTTGAAGAGCAACATGTTGGATACATATTATCCAAATCGAAGCAGTCACCTCGAGAATGTTTGTCTGTATGAGGTTCTGCAAAATTACATATTCAAGAGGAACATCAAAGAAGATACTGAGAAAGGAGTGTATGCTGTAATAGGAAGTGAGGTATGTCTGGTCAAGCAAAGAAAATGCCACTTGATAAACCATCGAAAATTGAGTGGCGAATCTCCTGAAAAAAAGGAGTTTTTCTATTTAGCACTTTTGCAACTTTTTAAGCCATGGCGTGCAGAAGAGGAACTGCTTGGAGATTTCCTTTGTTACGAAGACTCATTCAATGCTGCCAAGGAGACCATAGAATGTCCTGCTTTTCCCAAATATGTAGAAATGTTGAATGTGGAAATTGAGCAGGAAGCAACGATTGCAGCCGAGATTGCCAGAGACAGTTCTCAGGACAGTCAGAGTTCTGCTTCATTGAGTCAGGATCCACTAGGAGGACCTCTTATCGAAAATGAAGCTGCCACTGCTATGAATGAAGTGGAAAGAGCCATGGCACATGCTCAGGAGGATGCGGTTAACTTAGAAGAGTTGGAAAGACAACTCAACGTTGAGCAGAGGAAAATATATGACGAACTTACCATGCAAATTGATCATGGATTAAGTCATGACAAGAAAGAGTGCTCATGTACGTCGTTGAAGCCTGTCCGACTGTATGTGAGTGGAGAAGCAGGAACTGGAAAAAGTTTCCTTATTAAAGCAATTTCATGTTATTTGCAGGAAAGGACAGAGTCATTGCTGTCTTGTGTTGTCACCGCTCCAACTGGACTGGCAGCACATAACATTAAAGGGATTACTTTACATCGTTTACTGATGCTGCCAGTGGAGCATGACAACAAATTAGAATATCACAAGCTATCTGGAGATGCTTGTTTTGAAGTTTCAAGAGTCTTGAGGAAAATGAAACTTCTTATCATTGACGAAGTAAGCATGGTTTCCAATGTCATGCTTGCCTTTGTGCATTTGAGAATGCAAGAAGTTCTCAAAACAGAGTATGATGTGTTATTTGGTGGCAAACACATCATTGTTTTCGGAGATCTTCTGCAGCTGACACCAGTGAAAGGGCAACCTGTGTTCAAAATGCTCACGCATGAAGATACCAGGAAGTGCTTAGGGAGCATTGGCAACGTCAATATATGGTTAAACTTCAATTATGCTGAACTGCATGAAAATATGCGTCAGGCAAAGGATGAAGTTTACAAGACTATTCTACAAGATGTTAGAATTGGAAAAGTGACCGAGCATGGGAAAGAAGCTTTACAATCTGAAAACAGTGTACTGGGATGCACAACAATGATTCTACAAGATTTCGTCAAGTTTATAGGTGCCACGTAAGTAACGTCAGGTGTCCCTCGGCGTTAGGTAATCACAAGTGTAATGTGAGGTCAGTGGACCACTGGTCTCAACCTTATGTGCACACAATATATTTTCCTATAGGTACAGGAATTCCAAACTTTTTCATGAGTGATTCATATTGTTTTTATTCACTTTGCGTTTCATAAGTCAGTAATCATTTGCTACTGTAGTTTACACTTTTCCGCTCTTATTTTCAGAGCATAACAGTATTCCTTATTTCAAATACATTAACATCCAATGCATTTCGGGGCCATTTTGTGCCCCTTCATCAGGGATACTGCGATAAAAAGGAGAGAAAGGTACCGTGTGAGTGTAGTAAATATCAGTAGGATATGCAAGTCATGTGGCAAAATTCGGGGTGTCTAGTTATCGGGTCACCCTTATTAAAACCATAGTACCAGTGCTATGTCAAAAAAAAACGGGAAAAAAGTAA
Organism: Lissotriton helveticus; assembly: GCF_964261635.1. Lineage (NCBI taxonomy): Eukaryota > Metazoa > Chordata > Amphibia > Caudata > Salamandridae > Lissotriton > Lissotriton helveticus. The sequence continues at coordinate 775,030,573 of NC_136063.1, read as the reverse complement.
CCGGCGCCGGCGTAGATCTCCGCCCAAGTGTAAACTTCTCCCAGTCGGTAGTCTGTGGTGTCTCTTTTATATTTGCGTATTTTGCGTTCATTAATCTCATTAGAGTGTTTCTTGATTTGTGTTCCTAGAAGATGTTCAAACACAAATCAAGAAACACTCTAATGAGATTAATGAACGCAAAATACGCAAATATAAAAGAGACACCACAGACTACCGACTGGGAGAAGTTTACACTTGGGCGGAGATCTACGCACAAAAAAGGAGGAATAGACCACCCAACTCCCAAACGGAAACTTCATCCTCCGACAGTGATAGCACACAAAGATCTAAGAAAACCACCACAACCCACGGAGACGCTGACACCAACATAGCACAGCAACCAACCACAAGTTTCCAAACAGAACCGAATCCTTTTTTAGAACAGGGACAGGCACAAAAAGGAGACCCCGGAGAGGACAGAACAAAGGAAAAGGAAAAAGACAAAGAACCACCCATCACGAGAAGCACAACGGGTACCATCAAGGACAAGAAAACCACAAAGAAGACATAGAAAATGAAGAACTTGTGATTAACATCAGTGCATACCAAATGACTGACCATGAAAAGAAGCTATTACAGAAAGGCACATCATTTGTTCCTACGACCAACACGACTAACTTGGAATTGGAAGTCAGCCTATTCAAACTGATGCGGAAGTTACGCTTACGCCATTTTTTTGAAAATATCCTACCAGAACAACCGACTAAAGACAAAGATCAACTATTAGGGTTAAGACCACACAGCATATTCCAATCACCAGTAAGCCACAAAACCCTGGACCTATTTGAGAATAGAGTGAAAAAGGATCTAGCCAACATCAAACATGGTCAAAAGCGTCACAGAAACATGACACAAAAAGATATGGATACTCTTAAAAAATTATCTCAAAATGATCGGATTATATGTACCAAGGCCGACAAAGGGGGTGCGCTAGTCATTATGGATAGAGAAATGTATGAACGGAAGACCATGGAACATATCCTGGATGCCACAACCTATATGAAACTGGACAACAATCCCACAACAGAGTACATGAAAACTCTGCAGAACATTTTGGATAGAGCGCAGGAAGCAGGCATAATTAATGACAGGACCAAAAATTTCCTGATTAAAACCAACCCCAAGAGCCCGACACATAGGATGGTACCAAAAATCCACAAAGATCTAAAAGACCCCCCTATGAGACCCATTGTCTCCACGTGTGGAAGTCTACACAAACCCATTGGCCAACTCCTGGACAAATACCTACAACCGACGGTACAGTCCATGCGGACATATACCAGGGATACTACACACTTTATCTCAAAGCTTAATGATCTCCAGATTGACCCACAAGATCACCTAATTCTATGCACTGCTGACGTCCGAGCCCTATATACTTCCATACCCCACTCCCTGGGGATAGAAGCCATCGAGCAAGCGCTCCTTAAAACAGATCTAGAAACTGACTTTCAAATATTCCTGATGGATCTGATGATGATGATATCAGAGTTACTACAAATACAATGACTGTTGGTACCAACAACTTGTAGGCATGGCAATGGGCAATTCAGCGGCGCCAGTATACGCCAATATCTTCATGCAGCAATATGAGGAAACTCACATTTTCGCTAATGAAGAATGGACAAAAAATCTACTTCTCCTAACCAGATATATTGACGATATCTTTATCGTCTGGAAAGCATCTGAGATTGAACTACAAAGTCAACTGGAAAAATTTAACCAGATCGACGAACGGATCCAACTTACATGGCAAACTTCGGAAACCACCGTGAATTTCCTTGATGTTAAAATCACCAGAAGTCACAATAAATTTGAAACCGACCTTTTCACCAAACCAACGGACCGGAATAACATGCTGCATTTTACGAGTTTTCATGAACCTAACCTTAAGCAACATCTACCATTCTCTCAAATGGCGCGTGCCAAAAGGATCACATCAGACCCCACTAAATGTAAAAAACGCATTGAGGAAGTGGCCACTAAATTTATGCAACACGGATACCCTCAAAATGTCATTGAACAGTCCAAAGATAAAATTGCTAAAATTGAACGAACTAAACTTTTAACAACAACTGAGAAAAAGCAACAAACCAGGACAGTGGTAGTTTCAAAATATTCCACAGCCACGAGGAGATTTAAACAAATCATAAACCAACACTGGCCATTGTTGAACTTAGAACCGGACTTTGGACAAATCTTCAAAGAACCCCCCCTATTTGCTTTTTCTAGGGCCCAGAATCTGGGTGAACTCATCCGATTCAAACCTACTAAAAAACAGAAATTCACCGGCACTAAACCATGCATGAATTGCGGAAACTGTAATTCGATCATTAAAGGCAACGTTATCAGCCACCCGATGAAAGGTCATAGCATAAAACTTAAGGTAAATGCCACATGTGACTCGAGTAATGTGATCTACGCTTTAAAGTGCCCCTGTGGGAAACTCTATATCGGCAAAACTGAACGAAAAATCAAAACGAGACTCACAGAGCATAAATCAAATATTCGATTGAAATCAGTAAAATCATCCATAGCTATGCACTTTCTGGAAGCAAATCATAACATTTCACAACTGAAATTCACCATTCTGGAAACAATATCAAGAATTGAAGGACGCGACAACACCAAATTCCTTCTCCAATGTGAGAACACTTGGATCTATAGACTCTGTACCCAGAAGCCATTTGGGCTCAATGACAGAATAGAACTTTCCTGCTACCTTTAAAGAAAATTGCTTGGCCGAGCAAGTACAAATCTCCTGTGTTAATGTACTGTGATACAACAGCCAAATATCAGTATGTAGACATACCCACATAACACTGTTTTGATTTTCATGTTGTCGTATATTTGTTTATTTAACTGCTGCTATATCCCTATATTAACTGTTGCCACTTTTTCATTGTTTAATATTGCCCACTGTCATCTCCCCATGCTTTACGCATTATATCAATAATATACATGACAACCCGATCACTTGAACCGACACCGTTACCCTATCATCCAGTCTCTCTTCACTATCTATGATCACCAGACCAAGATCACATGACCCTTTAAACAAACACCGGCGCCGGCAGTTAGACTGCACCAGCGCCGAAGAACGGAATGCCTCCTGGCAGAACCTTCGATCCTTCACTCCAGGTTAGTTTCACTTTAGAACACTTAAAAACGGACCACCGCATGTAACCATGCACACACTACCCGCCGTCATTTGAAAGTAACCCGTCATTAATATTTTTTCCCCTCCAGATTCAAACAACCGCTATTTTCAAACACAAGTAAGACGGTTACTTTTTTCCCGTTTTTTTTTGACATAGCACTGGTACTATGGTTTTAATAAGGGTGACCCGATAACTAGACACCCCGAATTTTGCCACATGACTTGCATATCCTACTGATATTTACTACACTCACACGGTACCTCTCTCTCCTTTTTATCGCAGTATCCCTGATGAAGGGGCACAAAATGGCCCCGAAATGCATTGGATGTTAATGTATTTGAAATAAGGAATACTGTTATGCTCTGAAAATAAGAGCGGAAAAGTGTAAACTACAGTAGCAAATGATTACTGACTTATGAAACGCAAAGTGAATAAAAACAATATGAATCACTCATGAAAAAGTTTGGAATTCCTGTACCTATAGGAAAATATATTGTGTGCACATAAGGATGAGACCAGTGGTCCACTGACCTCACATTACACTTGAAAGAAGCTTTACATGCACGATTACTGACAAATTTATATCCAGACGAAGATGTTGTGCCTGAGAATATTTTTCAGAAAGTTACTGAGAAAAAATCTGGAATATGTTTGATGCCAACTCTTGCAGAATGTGCCAAATTCAACAACAAAATGTTGCATTTAGAAAAGCAAGAGATTGTGAAACTGGAAGCTATTGACAGAGTAGAGCATATGGGATCAACAATTATTTTGTCTGAGAATCTGAAAACAAAATTGGATTCATTAGAGAAGAGTATATCTAAAACTGCGGGTTTTGAAAAGACTCTGAATGTGTGCTTGAACTGCCGTATAATTTTAAGAAGGAATTTACATGTTGAAAGAGGTCTGGTAAATGGATCAATGGGTAATGTTGTTGATTTTGTGAAATACAGAAATAGAGATGGAATTGAATTTTTAAAAATTAAATTTGATGGCATTGAGGAAGTACAGCTAATTGCTCGTTGTTCTGCTAGATTTTTGCTTGTAAAAGACTTATATGTTCGTCGTAAGCAGTTTCCTGTTTGCTTGGCATATGCGGTGACAATCCATAAATCGCAAAGTTTAAGTGTAGACTGTGCATTGGTGAATATTGGCAGTTCTGTGTTCAAGGAGGGTATGGCATATGTGGCATTGTCACGAGTTAGAACTTTATCGGGATTGTACTTGATTGAGTGTGATGTCACAAACATTTGTGCGGATCTAGATTGTGTTAAGGAATACAATAGGTTAAGAAGAGAGTATGCGCCACATTTGCCTCAGTATCCTTTGTTTGAGAAACGTGTGGTAGGCCGGAAACGAAGAAATGTGACCAATACTGGGGAGGTTGTAGCAAAAAGACGAAAAGTCGATGAACCTGAAATTATAAGCAGAAACAAAAAGGATTCTGTTGAAGATGTTGTTGGTTTTCAATTTGAAAACAGTTCTGGTGTCAACTGCTATGCTAATGTAGTGGTTAATGTTTTGTTTTCTCTAGAAAATGTAAAAGAAGAGATTGTGGTCAATTCTGATCAAAGATTTTGCAGTTTGTTAAATTCTGTGTTAGAGAAATGTAGCACTGATAGAACAAACATAGAAAGTGTGTCTGAAATTCGAAATCTGTTAGACAGATGTTCAGGCCAAACACAATTCTCTCAAAATAGTCAGCAAGATTGTCAGAAGTTTTTAATGTATATGCTTGATGTATTGCATGATGAAGGTGTAGATGTAGATCACCTGTTTGGGCTTTCTTATCAATGGCAGCATGACTGCGAGAACTGTAGGGTATCAAGTACTACTAGTGTAGACTCAGAAAGATTTATATATTTAACTTTGCCAGACAGTAAATCAGTCTCTTTTAATAAGCTAGTAAAAGTAGCTGATCACAACATGGAGTGTAGCCAATGTAAATCTGAAATGATGTCCACATTATTTATACGAACATATGGCCAGTATGTCATTTTAATGTTCCAACGATGTAGGCCTGATGGAACAAAATTGACAACTTTAATTAAAAATTTTGTGGCTTCACAGTTGTCAATATCAGGAAGGACTTTTGTAACTGTAGCAATTATATATCATGATGGTCCTTCAATAACATCAGGACATTATACAGCTTATTTAAAGTGTAGAAATGGCTGGTCATTCTGCAATGATTCTGTTTTAATTTTCAAAAAAAAATTGCCGTATGACCTTAAAAACTCTTACCTGGTGCTTTTAAAACCAAAATTTTAGGGAAAGAATCTCGGGATGTGCTCTGAGGAATTTCAAGAAGTTCTAATGGCTCCTACACGATTTGGCCTTGAGGATAAGTGTAGTACAGAGACATAACTTCTTACCATAACACTGGACGTCATGGAGAAATACGTGCACTTTGAATGAGTTCAGAAAAACTGTTTCTTTTTATAAGCTAATTGAAGCAGCCAATCAAAACATGGAGTAGAGGGAATGTAAGTCTGCAATGCTGTCTACTGTTTTACATTGCTTTGTCATTAAAAGTGATGTAGAGAATTAAATAATTGTACTAGTCATAAAGGTAGTGTAAGTCTGCTTCATAGTAAGCAGTATCAGTGTGATAGGAAATGTAGAACATGATTGAGCAAGAAGGGGAAGATATTACTAGTCCAGGATTGTGAAAATGATCTTCAACATTTTAATTGTGAAAGTTGCGGAAATACAACATGACGGGATTGGCTTAAAAGAATTCTAAGAGTTATAAATGGCTCAGACACGATTTGGCCTTGTGGAAACGTGTGGTAGAGAGCGAGAAGTCATTTATTGTATGTAACATGTATTTGAAAACGATGGAGGTTTTCTTTCAGAAAGTGGCGGGTTGAAAGTAATAACAGCACAACAGAGTGTAAGCTGTTCATAGGACATCCTTGGCTGTCATGGAAAGTAAGTTAACTTTAAGGAGTTCTGAATTCTGATTTGTTATGTTGTATGGGTTTTTTAAACACAATCATTTTGATTGTGTTTTTTTTTCCCCGCTGTTATATGATGAATACCTTCAAGTCACTGTTTTAGTGAAATTTGATACATTCTGAGAACAGCAAAAATAAACCATTTAACATGTATAATTAATTCTGTTCTGTTTGCATTTATGATGTACATGTAGAACTGTGTAGGAGGCATGGAGAAGGTGAGGCTTCTGTAAGTGTCAAAGTTGTTGCATACAGTGCTCATATTCTACGTAGTCTTTTATATTTCATTACTTTCACTGTTTCTGACTGATCTAAAAATTTTTTTTTAAAAAGAACAGTAAGTATAAGGGAAGGAAACAGACAGTTATGTTAAAAGAAACACAGCTATAGGGAATAAACTAGGGATACTGTTACCTGCAATCCTCTGCTGATGATGTCACTGAGCATGTCATGAATGATGTAATATGTGACATCATCAGCAGTGGATTACGGGTAATAGTATCTCTAGTTTACTCCCCTATAGCTGTCTTTCTTTTAACATAACTGTCTGTTTCCTTCCCTTATACTTACTGTTCTTTTTTTAAAAAACATTTTTTTGGTTCGCTTCCGGTTCGCGTACCGGGGAGCGAACTGGGAAGCGAACTAAGAGAAATAGAGATTGGCACAGTTCCAAATATTGTACCAATTTTTTAATAACGGGGAGGTAGTTCTGAAAAGAACTTTTTTTTAAATTGTTTTTGTTGTTTTATATTTTTTTTATTATTTTTCTGAACATTTTTTTACTTTTTTGAATTTTTCTGAACAGTTTTATAATTTTTTTTGTTTTTTTTCGGAGGGGGCAACGAAAACGATTCATTGTAAAGGGCTCAACAGGAGCAACAAAACAAAAAAAAAGAATTTATTGTTTGGGGCGTTTCGGACAAACATGAGCATGATTGTCAATAGCTCTGTTGATCAGAGTGATGCTACTTTCTCCGTAGCAAATGAATCCACTGCAATGTACGCAGACTTGTTTTACTTTACGAAATCTCGTTTGTATATTTGGCACCATCTCCCTGCCCTCTGGTCCCGTTACTTCCGGTACAACAGATCTTCTGGCCATAATAGGGTGATTATCTAGGTCGTCCTGTTCCTCTTCTTCCTCTTCTTGCTGAATTATAACTTTAGCAGGTGGTCCACTCTTCCTTGGATGTGGTGGAGGTGGTGGGGAAGCACCAGCTGAAGCTACTAAAGAAGTCATTGCTCACTGGTAACAAAGGGTCTTTCTCTCACAATGATGAAAGTCAGAGTGAGGAAAGAAGGAGGGATTTTCATCATTTGGGAAAAACAATAGTTCTGAACCAATGAAAAGTGTTCATTTTAGATCATATGACCTAGTCTTACATCATTAGGAAACCAAAAGTGAAATGAACCAATGAAAAGTGTTATTACCAAGTCACATGACCTGCTGTGTTTACGTTACGCGCTTTGCAGGGCCTCCCGGTTTGCTTCCAGAAACCTGTGCTTTGCGACTCGGTAAGCGTACCAGTTCACTAACGTAGCACGTCATATGAGGTATCACGCGACAACGCGAAACGTCATGCGGACGGGAGGCGTCACGATGTTGTTTTCTAACGCGGCAGTTGCGGTAAAGAAACGTTTACCGGCTCGCGGTCTATTTCGCGGCATCAAGGTCAGCTAACGGGAAGCTTCCCGATTCGCGAAGCGGGAACGAAGAAAAAAAATATTTTAAAAAAAAGTTATTAATAAACATATAAAATATATTTTTGGATTTAAAGAAGAATACATTTTACAGCTACAGATATTAGCTGTTAAAAAAACCAATGAAATTCACTGAAAAAACCATAGGTTATAGACCATATATAGTTAGGAATTAGCATTTATAAAACCTTGAAAATTCACTGAAAAAACCATAGGTTATAGACCATATATAGTTAGGAATTAGCATTTAGAAAACCTTATTTTACTCACACAAAACCATTGAAATTCCATATATAGTTAGTTGCACTAACTATATATCGCGCACCCGCAATCCACTGCTGATGATGTCACATATTACATCATTCATGACATGGTCAGTGACATCACTGATGACATCACTGATGACATCTCAAATGACATCACTGATGACATCACTGATGACATCTCAAATGACATCACTGATGCCATCATGACACACCAATACCAGTTACTACATACGCACTCACTGATTCCTACGTCTACACACACATTCACTCATTCACCCATACAATCACTCATACATACAGTCACTTATTATTACAACACTATCATATGCACTCATACACCTATGCAGACAGTCACACACTGCCACTCATCCATGGAGTTACTCACACACCAAGTCAGTCCTGTAAAGAATCAATCACACTTCCATTTCTTCATCTATACAGTTAAACACAGAACACCATACTTCAGTGACATCACTGATGACATCACTAATGACATCTGAAATGACATCACTGATGACATCTCAAATGACATCACTGATGACATCATGACACACCAATACCAGTTACTACATACGCACTCACTGATTCGTACGTCTACACACACATTCATTCAATCACCCATACAATTACTCATACATACAGTCACTTATTATTAGAACACTATCATATGCACTCATACACCTAGTCAGTCCTGTGAAGAATCAATCACACTTCGATTTCCTCATCTATAGTTAAACACAGAACACCATACTTTTCACACATATACTAACACATACTTACTCTCTTATACAATCACTGATACAAGTACACATTGATATGCACAGAGTCACACACCTCCCAGCCAGCCACACACACACTCAGTCTTCCATACATCCAGTCATTCTTCAATATGTAAAACGTATTTAAACTTTACAAAAACACAGAGACACTAGATGATGTCATCAGTGATGTCATCAGTGATGTCATCAGTGATGTCATTTGAGATGTCATCAGTGATGTCATCAGTGATGTCACTGACCATGTCATGAATGATGTAATATGTGACATCATCAGCAGTGGATTGCGGGTGCGCGATATATAGTTAGTGCAACTAACTATATATGGAATTTCAATGGTTTTGTGTGAGTAAAATAAGGTTTTCTAAATGCTAATTCCTAACTATATATGGTCTATAACCTATGGTTTTTTCAGTGAATATATATATATATATATATATATATATATATATATATATATATATATATATATTATATATATATATATCTATTTATATATATATATTTTTTAATGGGTTTTTTTTCACTGAAAAATCAAAGGTTACAGGTATGTTATAGTTAGGCGTCACCATGTATGCCTGAAAGGGTTTTGCTTTGACTTATACTGGGTGCTCGCTTGTGTCTGGACAAAGCTATACCTCTCTCAAGAGCTCTAATTAGAGCGAAACACTGTGTCAGGGGTTGCTTTTACTCATTTCAGGTTGGCTTGAGTTGGTATTTTGCCAATTCAAGGCTGTGGTACTGTGCCTGGAGTGATAGATGGCTTTTGTCATTTTACAGCTCAGCAAGGACAGCACTGTGCTAGTCCTATGCTTAAAAACTTTGCTGTGGAAATGGCAAAAGACTTTGTCCTTTTCTATCTCAGTGTGGATGGCACTGTGCTAATCCTATGCTTAAAAACATTGATAGAAAAACAGACATTTGAGGTGAGCAGATCTAAAGTGTCGCTGGTGTTGAGAGTGCTCTAACAGGAGCTGCTTTCCACTAAACTGGAGAACTAACCAGAGTTCTCTCCTTCTTTTTTGCATAATTTATGCATCACTCAATGCCTGGAAAGGTTTTGTTTTTATATATATATATATATTCATATATTTATATATATATATATATATATATATATATATATTCACTGAAAAAACCATAGGTTATAGACCATATATAGTTAGGAATTTGCATTTACAAAACCGTGAAAATTCACTGAAAAAACCATAGGTTAGAGACCATATAAAGTTAGCTGGACATTTTATTGACATAAAACCAATGAAATTCCATATATAGTTAGTTGCACTAACTATATATCGCGCACCCGCAATCCACTGCTGATGATGTCACATATTACATCATTCATGACATGGTCAGTGACATCACTGATGACATCACTGATGACATCTCAAATGACATCACTGATGACATCACTGATGACATCTCAAATGACATCACTGATGACATCATCTAGTGTCTGTGTGTTTTTGTAAAGTTTAAATATGTTTTACATATTGACGAATGAGTGGATGTATGGAAGACTGAGTGTGTGTGTGGCTGGCTGGGAGGTGTGTGACTCTGTGCATATCAATGTGTACTTGTATCAGTGATTGTATAAGAGAGTAAGTATGTGTTAGTATATGTGTGAAAAGTATGGTGTTCTGTGTTTAACTGTATAGATGAGGAAATCGAAGTGTGATTGATTCTTCACAGGACTGACTAGGTGTATGAGTGCATATGATAGTGTTGTAATAATGAGTGACTGTATGTATGAGTGATTGTATGGGTGAATGAGTGAATGTGTGTGTAGATGTAGGAATCAGTGAGTGCGTATGTAGTAACTGGTATTGGTGTGTCATGATGTCATCAGTGATGTCATTTGAGATGTCATCAGTGATGTCATTTGAGATGTCATCAGTGATGTCATCAGTGATGTCACTGAAGTATGGTGTTCTGTGTTTAACTGTATAGATGAGGAAATGGAAGTGTGATTGATTCTTTACAGGACTGACTAGGTGTGTGAGTAACTCCATGGATGAGTGGCAGTGTGTGAGTGTCTGCATAGGTGTATGAGTGCATATGATAGTGTTGTAATAATGAGTGACTGTATGTATGAGTGATTGTATGGGTGAATGAGTGAATGTGTGTGTAGACGTAGGAATCAGTGAGTGCGTATGTAGTAACTGGTATTGGTGTGTCATGATGTCATCAGTGATGTCATTTGAGATGTCATTTGAGATGTCATCAGTGATGTCATCAGTGATGTCACTGACCATGTCATGAATGATGTAATATGTGACATCATCAGCAGTGGATTGCGGGTGCGCGATATATAGTTAGTGCAACTAACTATATATGGAATTTCATTGGTTTTATGTCAATAAAATGTCCAGCTAACTTTATATGGTCTCTAACCTATGGTTTTTTCAGTGAATTTTCACGGTTTTGTAAATGCAAATTCCTAACTATATATGGTCTATAACCTATGGTTTTTTCAGTGAATTTCATTGGTTTTTTAAAAGCTAATATCTATAGCTGTAAAATATATTCTTTATTACGTGATGTATCACGTAGCCACGTGAGACGCCTCATGACGCGTCGCATAACTGTGACGTATCGGCTCTGCAGCGCAAACAAAACCCGTAACGTAAGCGTGCCGGAGCACGCTTACAGATATATATATATTTTTTAACCTTAATTAGACAAAATCCACACGTGCACATATCTTGAGGCCTTGCAAAGGCACATCAAACAAACAGTCCCTACAATTTTGCCAAGTTTGCTGGAAATCTATTCCCTTAATTTTTTTTTTACTGTTTCTCTTGGTTTTCCCCTTGTTACGCTTACCGGGACGCTACCCGGTACGCGAACCGGACGCTCCAAAAATACAAGATGGCGGACTCCCGCTACGCTGCCGGTTAGCTGCCCGGTTCGCGTACCGCGAAGCGCCTCTACCGTGAAAAATCGCAGGGGACTTTAATATCCCCCTCATCAATCCTAGGGGGTCAGGAGGGGTTTACCTTGCCCCCTTTCCTTCATTTCCCCCTTCTTTTTTCACCACATCTTGTCTCTCGAACCTACCGAGAGACAAGATGGCGGCCGCTCCGGACTGTTTACAATGTTGACAGCTACGCTGCCGGTTAGCTGCCCGGTTAGCTGCCCGGTGAGCTGCCCGGTGAGCTGCCCAGTTCACGTACAGGGACGCGCCTCTACGGCGTAAAATTGCAAAAAAATATATTTATTTTTTTGCCCCGCGGGGCACTTTAATATCCCCCTCATCAATCCTAGGGGGTCAGGAGTGGTCTACCTTGCCCCCTTTCCTTCATTTCCCCCTTCGTTTTTCACCACATCTTGTCTCTCGATCGTACCGAGAGACAAGATGGCGGCCGCTCCGGACTGTTTAGAATGTTGACAGACACCGGAGAGCCAATCAGCTTCGCTTCGCGAAGTTCCGTTACGCGTCAGGTACGCGAACCGGGGCGCTAACCGGAGCGCTGTCACAGATATATATATTTTTTTAAATGTTAATTTCTCAAAATCCACTGTAGCACATATATTGAGACATAGCAAAGGCACGTCGGGCAAACCATATCTACAATTTTGCCAAGTTTCATGTAAATCTATTCAGCCGTTCGAGCTAAAAGTGAGTCCAACCGCCCTATGGAAAAATGAATGGGAAAAACGCGTTTTGGGACCCCCCTTTTTTCTCGGCCCCCCCTTGACAAAACCCCCCCACATTTTCAGGGGCTGCTCAGAAACAAAATGTGCCATTTTCCTGAAAATTTCAGCCAATTCCGTCCACAAACGCCAAAGTTATTTGACATAGAATTTTCAGAAATCCCATAGAGAAAAAATCCTAACTATATATACCCACTGGCTATCGCCAGTAGGTAATATACATATATAAACATATATAATCTGCATATCTATATAAATATAAATGCATGCATACATATACATATATGCATACATATGCATGTTATTTACATGAAAGTTTTAAAAACACTAATAAAAGCAAAGCTAAAAAGCCACCTCATTACAAACAGAATGGCTTTAACTTAAACGAGGGCGAGATCTATTGCATTTTCAATGCTTGTTTACTTTGGTTCTATCAAGAAGGCATTCAGATGTGTCACACATTTGCCATAAATTCTGAATGTTAGCACTCTAGTTGCTCATTAGATCACTGTAGTAAAGCTAGTGCTCACCAGGGAAGTCTGCTGCTAATCATGGTTTGCAGCCATTTCCCCGCATTTTTTATCCCGCAGACTTTCAGTCCGCATACCATTATCCCGCAAGGTCATTGACCTCGCATACCATTATCCCGCATTTTTTCAAAACGCATGTGCATTTATCGCGCATGCCTTTACAAAAAATTACGTTTTAAAGGCATGTATGGTAAATGCATTTGCGTTGTGAAAACCACGATGACGAGAGAGGTAAGTGGGTTTGTGTTAATTTTTTCGTGGGTTAGTGATTGTGTAGTGTAGTGTAGTGTTGTGTAGTGTAGTGTTGTGTTAGTGTAGTGTAGAGTTGTGGTGGTTGTTTAGTGTAGGGTCATGCTGGGGGTAGTGTTTTAGGGTTTAGGGTTGTGTTGTAGTGTTTGCGTAGTGTAGGGTCATGCTGGGGGTAGTGTTTTAGGGTTTAGGGTAGTGTTGTAGTGTTTTCGTAGTGTAGGGTCATGCTGGGGGTAGTGTTTTAGGGTTTAGGGTTGTGTTGTAGTGTTTGCGTAGTGTAGGGTCATGCTGGGGCTAGTGTTTTAGGGTTTAGGGTAGTGTTGTAGTGTTTGCGTAGTGTAGGGTCATGCTGGGCGTAGTGTTTTAGGGTTTAGGATAGTGTTGTAGTGTTTGCGTAGTGTAGGGTCATGCTGGGGGTAGTGTTTTAGGGTTTTGGGTAGTGTTGTAGTGTTTGCGTAGTGTAGGGTCATGCTGGGGTGTAGTATTTTAGGGTTTAGGGTAGTGTTGTAGTGTTTGCGTAGTGTAGGGTCATGCTGGGGTGTAGTGTTTTAGGGTTTTGGGTAGTGTTGTAGTGTTTGCGTAGTGTAGGGTCATGCTGGGGTGTAGTGTTTTAGGGTTTTGGGTAGTGTTGTAGTGTTTGCGTAGTGTAGGGTCATGCTGGGGGTAGTGTTTTAGGGTTTTGGGTAGTGTTGTAGTGTTTGCGTAGTGTAGGGTCATGCTGGGGGTAGTGTTTTAGGGTTTTGGGTAGTGTTGTAGTGTTTGCGTAGTGTAGGGTCATGCTGGGGGGTAGTGTTTTAGGGTTTTGGGTAGTGGTGTAGTGTTTGCGTAGTGTAGGGTCATGCTGGGGGTAGTGTTTTAGGGTTTTGGATAGTGTTGTAGTGTTTGCGTAGTGTAGGGTCATGCTGGGGGTAGTGTTTTAGGGTTTAGGGTAGTGTTGTAGTGTTTGCGTAGTGTAGGGTCATGCTGGGGGTAGTGTTTTAGGGTTTTGGGTAGTGTTGTAGTGTTTGCGTAGTGTAGGGTCATGCTGGGGGTAGTGTTTTAGGGTTTAGGGTAGTGTTGTAGTGTTTGCGTAGTGTAGGGTCATGCTGGGGGTAGTGTTTTAGGGTTTAGGGTAGTGTTGTAGTGTTTGCGTAGTGTAGGGTCATGCTGGGGTGTAGTGTTTTAGGGTTTTGGGTAGTGTTGTAGTGTTTGCGTAGTGTAGGGTCATGCTGGGGGTAGTGTTTTAGGGTTTAGGGTAGTGTTGTAGTGTTTGCGTAGTGTAGGGTCATGCTGGGGTGTAGTGTTTTAGGGTTTTGGGTAGTGTTGTAGTGTTTGCGTAGTGTAGGGTCATGCTGGGGTATTGTTTTAGGGTTTAGGGTAGTGTTGTAGTGTTTGCGTAGTGTAGGGTCATGCTGGGGGTAGTGTTTTAGGGTTTAGGGTTGTGTTGTAGTGTTTGCGTAGTGTAGGGTCATGCTGGGGGTAGTGTTTTAGGGTTTAGGGTTGTGTTGTAGTGTTTGCGTAGTGTAGGGTCATGCTGGGGGTAGTGTTTTAGGGTTTAGGGTAGTGTTGTAGTGTTTGAGTAGTGTAGGGTCATGCTGGGGTGTAGTGTTTTAGGGTTTTGGGTAGTGTTGTAGTGTTTGCGTAGTGTAGGGTCATGCTGGGGGTAGTGTTTTAGGGTTTAGGGTAGTGTTGTAGTGTTTGTGTAGTGTAGGGTCATGCTGGGGGTAGTGTTTTAGGGTTTAGGGTAGTGTTGTACTGTTTGTGTAGTGTAGGGTCATGCTGGAGGTAGTGTTTTAGGGTTTAGGGTAGTTTAGTTGTTTAGTGTATGCTAAAGGCATATTCGTTCTAAAAGTTTTCGTTATTTTAATTTGCGGCCTAATAGTACATGCAGGATTTTTTTTGCGGACTGATGGTATGCGGGATTTCGTCATATATTCGCTAATCATACTTTCTATGGCAAAATGAACCCCCTCATTTTGTTCATTTTTAAATTAAATGTTTTAAGAGTTACCACTTTATTCCAATCAAGATGGCTTCAGGTGTGCCATACCTTTGTAATAAGTAGGACTGTTAGCACTCTAGTTGTTCTTTAGAACACTCTGGGACATTCTGTCATTGGGCTATAGTTGGGCTACATCTGGCTGATATTTGGGCTACATTTGTTTTTTTTGTCTCTGGTGGCCATCTTTGGGCTACATTGGGCTACATTGGGCTACATTGGGCTACATTTGGGCTCCAACATATATATAGCCCAATGTAGCCCAATATATATTTTTCAAAGTTAATTTTCGTAAAAACCACTGGAGCCTATATCTTGAGACATAGCAAAGGCACATCGGGCTACCAGTCCCTACAATTTTGCCAAGTTTGGTGTAAATCCATTCAGCCGTTCAGGCTAAAAGTGAGGCCAACCGCCCTATGGAAAATTGCATGGGAAAAACACGTTTTGGGACCCCCCTTTTTTCTCGGCCCCCCCTTGACGAAACCCCCCCAAATTTTCAGGGGCTGCTCAGAAACAAAATGTCCCATTTTCCTGAAAATTTCAGCCAATTCTGTCCTCAAACGCCAAAGTTATTCGACATAGAATTTTCAAAAATCCCATAGGAAAAAAATCCTAACTATATATACCTACTGGCTATCGCCAGTAGGTAATATATATATATATATATATATATATATATATGAAAAAACGAAGGTTGCCCTCTGTGGAAAGGCCGCACCCGGGGAGCTTACACCTCCTTCGTGAGGACAGCCGTTGAGCCAGCCTCCCCCTCCAAACAAGCGCCAAACATGTTTCGGACAGCAAAGTCCTTGATCACTGGCAAAATGAAGGACGGACAACAGCCAGTATTGGGACAAGCCTCTTTATTTGAATAAGGTCCCGCCCCAGTGGGCGTTGAGGTCTCGCCTGGTGGGCGTGTGCAATGTTGCACGCTGGTTAATGTAGTCCCGCTACAAATATCAAACCAAGTGGGTGCTGCTGGACGCCCTTCATTAAAAACAATGTTCACCCCAGTGGGTTTGATGAAGGTTGAAGCATGGCTCTTCCGCCTGTAACAGAGTCACTCACAGTTGGGTACTCCTCGGCCCAGTCGGGTCTCCATGTGCGAAAACCCTGGATCCGCTGTATCAGCGCCGGGGCCTCTCCGCGACCGAGCAGGCCGCTAAACATGAAAAAACGAAGGTTGCCCTCTGTGGAAAGGCCGCAGCCGGGGAGCTTACACCTCCTTCGTGAGGACAGCCGTTGAGCCAGCCTCCCCCTCCAAACAAGCGCCAAACATGTTTCGGACAGCAAAGTCCTTGATCACTGGCAAAATGCTGTCCGAAACATGTTTGGCGCTTGTTTGGAGGTGGAGGCTGGCTCAACGGCTGTCCTCACGAAGGAGGTGTAAGCTCCCCGGGTGCGGCCTTTCATGTTTAGCGGCCTGCTCGGTCGCGGAGAGGCCCCGGCGCTGATACAGCGGATCCAGGGTTTTCGCACATGGAGGAGCCCAGAGGACCACGTTTTGGAAAAAGGCACTGATGTTACTGGCCACCTGCTCCTCCCACCAGCCCAGGTAAAGGTAAAGACCTGCGTAACTGGGGGCGAAGCAAGTTCCCATCGCGGTCCCCCGAACCTGGCAGTACATCGCATGATCGAAAATCAAAAAGTTGTTTTTTAGACACTGAGATATCATGGTAAGTAACATCTCCGTGTGTTTCACAAAACCAACTGGTCTGTCTTTTAAGTAGTAGGCACAAGCTTCTAAACCAAGGTCCTGTGGTATGCATGTATATATCCAATGTCATCAGTAGCATAGTTTCGTCCCAGACTATGGGGCCGATTATGATCGCGGACGGACACTGAGGAGGAGGGAACGTCCGCATGGGCTGCGGCGTTCCCTCCTGTACGATTAGGATGTGACCGCCACCCTGGCGGTCACATCCTCTATTACTTACATTGCAGCGGGTGCGGCTTCAAGCTGCACCCGCAGCAATGTAAAAAATGCAGGTGTTGCATTTGTATGCAGAAAGAGGCAGGCACCGTGTGGTGCCTGCCACTTTCCGCATACAAATGCAGGGGGGTACCATAGGTACCCCCCATGTGCACCCCCCGCCCCCACTTCACCCAGGGGGCCCGCAACGGGTCCCCGCAGTGAAGTTACACATGCTTTTCCACGGCGGAAAAGCATGTTTCCCATCCCATCCTAATCTGGCTGACGGTGTCTGAGAGACACCTTCACCATATTAGAGCTTTTCCGCCGCGGTTGTAAGCCAACCGCGGCGGAAAAGCAGCGGACGGAAACCAGGACCCACCAGCCATCCTAATGTGGCGGTGGGTCTTTGGTGTGTCCGCAGCGGATTTTCCGCATCCTCCGGGCCGGTGGTGGCTTCCGCCGGCCCAGAGGATGCGGAAAATCCGCTATCCTGATAAGCCCCTATATCTTTTATTAGTCTCAAAAAATGTCGTGTGTCCTGCACATACGACGGCAACAACTGAACGTACTCTTTCAGAAAATAGTCGATGTACTTTAACGTATTCTCGAACATACTGCCTATTGAGGACAGGATTGGACGTCCTGGGGGTGTGTCTTTGCTCTTGTGCACTTTGGGTAATAAGTACAAAGATGCCAATTTAGGATATTTACAATCCAAAAACTTATGTTCTTCTTTAGAAAGCAATTTTTCAAATTTCCATTGATCCAATTGCTTCCTAAATTCATCATTGCATTTTTCATAGGTTGCCCTGTCGGTTTTAGTATAACTATCAGCATCACTGAGTTGCTTTTTTCCTTCTTGCAATACATCTTAAGGGGCCACACTACTACATTTCCCCCCTTATCTGCCTTTTTAATTACAATCGTTCTATTTTCTTGTAATTCTTTTAAAGCATTCTCCTGTTTCCTTGTCAGATTACTCACAAAAGCACATTTCTTTCTAGAAAGTTTCTTGAATTCATTCACAACCCCTCTTTCAAAATACTCAATTGCATCATTATGTAACTGTGGCAAAAATATCGATTTAGGTTTAAAACCAGTATATATGAATTCAAACAAAAGATCTCAAACCTCCGGCTTTGGCGAACAGAGACCAGACGAATCCCAAAAATAAGGCAAGATGATTTTTATTATTGCACCAAGTTCAAAAGCGCAGCGGACTGACGTGTTTCGGGCGGATGCCCTTGATCACAGTGAAATGCAATTTGAAATGCCTTACTTTTATATGCTGTTGTGCACACCATGTGACATATAGACATGGGAAACATCCTTAACAACGATAATTGTATAACGACTTACCTGAACAACGAAGCCGGAACCACGAATTTCTTAAACCACGACTTTCATTAAGCACGACTTCCCTGAACCACGAGTCTATCCACTACACTCCTCAGAATGAAGGGAACATTAGGGGGGTGTGGGGGGGTGTGGGGGGGTCTCCCCCCCCAAAAAAAGGAAAAATAAAAAAAAGCTAATGGTAAGCGTTGTTAAAAAAAAAAAAAGTAGATTTAGATCCATTTATTTTTTACGAGTGGTTCACTCAAGAAGAATTGTAATTACAATAGTGCCATCTACTGGCAAAACACGAGATTTTAAATTTCGTGTTTTAGGAACTCGTGTTAAAAAAAGGTAGTGGTTGAGAAAATCTTGTGGTTAGGCTTTCGTGGTTAAGGAAGCCGTGGTTTAGGCAGTAGTTGTTTAGACATACAACCATAGACATAAACAACATACTATAAGGTGAACAAAACTCCATGAACAGATCTTATAAAATCCCTTTCTTTCACGTTAACATATTGAATTTTATATAACCACATTGATAATTCAAAGGTGTATCACTGAATAAATTCATGAATGGAAATGTATACCTGCATAAATGCAGATTGTAAAATAACAAGCTCAGTAAATACGGTACTAATGAACCAAAGTGCGTTTAGCAGCATAATGTAAATGTGCAAAATATCGCAATTGTAAACACAGGAAATTGTGTAACATATATATACATATATCTGTTTTTTTCACTGAAAAATCAAAGGTTTCAGGTATGTTATAGTTAGGCTCAGATTCTACACACACCAAATCATATACATTCAACAGTTATAGTTACCTGAGGTAACTGTAACTTACGCCCCCACAATGCACTGCTCAAAACCTCACATATTACATTACTCATGACATGGACAGGGAATCACTAATGACATCTCAAATTACATCACTGATGGCATCATCAATGGAGTGTAAGTGTTTCATAAAGGTTTATGTGACTTAAAGATATATACTAAGGATCTTAAAAAATGTAAATTACTATTCTTGTACTACTAATAAGTGATTCTATTTCTAACATATATCAGCCGATCAATAATCCTGTTTTTAAAGTGGGTGTACTATTTATCTTGAACTAGCCTCTACACTGACAACTTTTCCCTGCTAATGTATGTGTATGGTAGGTAGTGCTTTGTGGCAGTCTAAGCTGTTGATTGAGACTTCACCCCACAGAGATGGCTGAGTGTAGTTCTATTTTATGACATGCTGACCAGTTTCCTTAGACCTTTGTATTTTGTGATGATTGACAGTAGTAGCAGATTGCAATAAATGCATTTGTTCACTAAGATTTTTCTGTAGGGTGATGGCTCAGTGTAGTAGACATTTACAACAGGCATCTTTCTACTCACACCTTTCTCCAGGATGAAGAATAATTTTACTAGTTGTTTGAGACACAGAGGCCTGTCCGCTAAGACCTCCCTACTGGCTGTATGTTGTAGTGCTTTGTGTAAATCAGACATTTACACATAATAGTGTTGTTGTGATTTGCAATGGACAAGCCTATATGGTTAGACTTTGGTAATTAGTATTTAGAGTAGTGGTTCAAAAGAGACAGAAGAATCAACTGGGACCAGTCTCTTAAGTGATGAGTGTTGTAGTTGATAAGGTTACAGTGAGAACTTTACTTGGCTGGATGATGTCTTCAGTGATGTCTTTTGAGATGCCATGAGTCATGTCATCAGTGATGTCTCTGATTATGCCATGAGTCATGTCATAATTGAGGTCAGAAGCAGTGCATGTCCCTATCATGTCCTTGTAACCGTTGTTCTTTTTTTAGTAAATTGCTAATGTTTTTTTATTTAATTCCCTTACTTTAATGTGAAACTTTCAGAGTGGGTGTGTGAGTGGCTGTATAGGTTTGTTACTGGGTTTGTTAGTTGCTGTATGGGTCTGTGAGTGGGTGTGTGAGTGTTTTAGGGGGCATGTGAGAGGATGTGTGAGTGGCCATCTGGGTCTAGGAACGGGTATGTGATTGGCTGTATGGGTCTGTGAGGGGGTGTTTGAGTGGCTGTATATGTCTGTGATGGGTGTGTGAGTGGCTGCATGGGTCTTAAAGTAGGTATGTGAGTGTAGTGTCTATAGGGGGGCATGAGTGGGTGTGTGAGCAGTTTTGAGAGTGGGTGTATAAGTGGATTTGTGAGCTGCTGAGTGGGAGTGAGATTGGCTTTATGGGTCTATGAGTGGGCGTGTGAGTAGCTGTGTGGGTGTTTGAGTGATTTTGTGAGTGGCTGTGTGGGTCTCTGAGTAGATATGTGAGTAGCTGTTCAGGTATGTGAGTGGGTATGTGAGTGGCTGTATGGATCTGTAAGTGGGTGTTTGAGTGGCTGTATGGGTGTGTGTGTGGATTTGTGGGAGTGGGAGTGGCTTTATGGATTAATGAGTGGGTATTTAAGTGGTTATGTGGGTGTGCGATTGACTGTATGTGTCTATGAATAGGCGTGTGAGTGGCTATGTGGGTTTGTGAGTGGATGTGACTAGCTAAATAGGTGTGTGTGTCAGTAGTTGTGTGAATGACTGGGCCAGACCAGAAGTGAACCTGCCCCTTTTTCCAACAATTTTGCACAAAATATCTACCCAACTGAAATACTTTCTACTGGATAATTAGTAAATGCAAACTTGTTGGGTAAAAGTCTCGAGTAGATTCTACACTACAGCTGCATAATGGACCAGGAAGAAATGTCTCCAGTGACTTCTTTGTGTTTAATTTCAATAATGTGATTGTTCCTCACACGTCTTCTTCCAGATATCTTCGATAATATATGTTAATATGCCCCTATGACCTGGCCATCCAGGGGCTCAAATACAAACAAGTGAAAGAGAACATGTTTTTTTTTTGTACACGTTCACAGGGATTCGCAAATCTCCATGGATTTTGCCATAATTTTTTTTTTTAAATGCACTGGTAGGATCTCTAGGGGACCTCACCACCAGGTTAAGGGGCCTGGTTACTCCTACTCGGCCTATTCTTTTTTTCTACATTTTTGTCCCAAAATGGCTGACACTTCGTGGTTGGCTCTGCATCCCTAGATATACAAATTTGTTTTTCCTTTAATATTGCAAAAGACAACTCTGGGATGGATTTATACCACATCACAAAAGGCATGCTTATCTAGCTTGATGCCAAATTCGGGATAATTCAGTACAGTAGTTCGGGCTGTAGTTGTGTCTGAAATCACAATGGGATTAACAGGATTAACTTGAGATATGTTCTTTTTTTATCCCCCATTTATACATTTATAATTGAGTATTACAATATTATATCAAGGTGCATTGGTGAATCAGTTGGTGTATGAGGCTTCTATGGGTGTTTCATTGTGTGGGTGAGTGACTGTATAAGTGAGTAATTATGTATCTCAGTGAATGCATGGGTTGGTGACTAGTCTGTGCAAATGTCTGTACCAGTTTGCCAGTTGGTGTCTATGTGGTTGTATGCATTGGTGAGTGAGTACGTGAGTAGCTATATAGGTGATTGATTGGTTGTCTGAGTACCTATATGGGTGTCTGAAGTGTCTGTGTGGGTGAGTGAGGTTATGAGTGAGGTTATGAGTGACTACCTGTATAGATGAGTGAGTGGGTGAGTTAGTGGTTGTGTGGGTTAATGAGTATTTGTGTAAAGGGGTATATGAGATCATTAGTGTGTGTATGGCTGTGTCGGTGAGTGAGTGCATGTGTCAGTGGTATAAGATGAATAACTGTGTATGTGAAAGGCAGTATAGGTAAGTAATGGGGTATGTGAGTGGCTGTATGTGTAAGAGAGTAAATGTGAGAGTGACTGTATGGGTTAATATTTTCTTGTGTCAGAGACTGTATAGGTGAGTGAGTATGTATTAGTATATTTATGAGCAAGTAAGTTAGTGTGTGTAACTGAGTGGGTGAATAGGTGGCTGTATGATTGTCTCTGTCAGCGCATGAGCAGATGAATATATATATTCACTGAAAACAAAAAAACAAAGGTTACAGGGATGTTATAGTTAGGAAATAGAATTAAAAAAACCTTAGAATTTCACTGAAAAAAACAAAGGTTACAGGGGCGTTACAGTTAGGCTCACATTTACAGCCAATTGCACACCCACTCTCTCACCCATAAAAAAACCACACCAACTCACTCATGTATACAGTCTTTCATATGTCCACTCACTCTCCTATACACCACTTACACAGCCACTTGTTCACCCATAGAGGCACTCCCACAGCCAATTACCTTTGTATATATGTATAATACTCAGCAACTTTTAGAAAACACTCACAATCACTGGAAGATGTCATCAGTGATGTCATTAGTGATGTCATTTGAGATGTCATCAGTGATATCATTTCAGATGTCATCAGTGATGTTAGCAGTGATGTCACTGACCATGTCATGAGTGATGTAATAAGTGAGATCATAAGCAGTGCATTACGGAGACATAAGCTATAGTTAGCGTAGTTAGCCCCTGTAATGCAGTGCTTGTGACCTCACACAGTACATCACTAATGACAAAGTCAGTGACAGCACTCATGACAACTCAAATGACATCACTGATGACAACACTGATTACATCACTGATGACAACACTGATAAGATCAATGAAGACACCATCTAGTGAGTGTAAGTGTTTTCTAAGAGTTTATGATTGTTAAAAAGATATACTAGCCCACTACAAAGTTAAATTAATATACTAGGTGCACTACTACAGAGGGATACTACTTCTAACATATATTATGTAAGTGGCTCTGTGACTGTATGTATCTTTGTATATATGGGTGTATGAGTGGCTATATGGGTGTATAAGTAGTTATGTAAGTAGCTGTGTGGGCAAGTGAGATGCTGTGTGAGTGGCTGTATTAGTGAGTGAGTGGGTGTATCAGTGGCTGTATGGGTGAGTGAGTGGTGGTATGAGTGGCTCTTTGGATGGGTAACTTGGCGTGTAGTGACTGTATGACTGTATGGATAAGTGAGTGGGTGTCTGAATGGCTATATCAGTGAGTCTGTGTGTATATGGCTGTATGGGTGAGTTTGTGACTATGTGAATGGGTGTTTGGTCAAGTGAGTTGGTGTGTGAGTGTCTGCACTGGAGAATATGTGTCTGTGTGAATGGCTGCCTGGGTGAGAGAGCAGATGAGTGAGTACTTGTGTGAATGGGTATGTAAGTGGTTAGGTGGGTATGTAAGTGAGTATGTGAGTGCTTGAATGGGTGAGTGAGTAGCTGTGTTCAGAGGCTATATAGATGAGTTAGTGACTGTGTGAGTCACAGTGTTGGTAATTAAGTGGGTGTGTGAGTAGCTGCATGGGTGAGTGAGTGGCTATGTGACTGGCTGCACAGAGGAGTGACTGATTATATGAATGACTGTACGGGTGAGTGAATGGTTGTATGAGAGGCTGTAAGAGTGAGTGGATATGTGAGTGGCTCTATGGAGGAGTGATTGGTTGTGTGAGTACAGGTATAGGTCTGTGAATGGATATGTGAGTGGTTATGTGGGTATGTGAATGGGTGTAAAAGAGGTTGTAAGGGTGTACAGATGGGTATGTGAGAGGTTCTGTGGATGATGTTATAGGTGTTATCATTTGAAATGTCAGCAGTGATGTCAACAGTGATGTCACTGACCATGTCATGAGTGATGTTATATGTGAGGTCATAAGCAGTGCATTGCGGGGGCGCGAGTTATAGTTAGGTCAGCTAACTATAATTGCTGAATTTCTCTGGATTTGTACGAGTCAAATGTCAGCCTAACTATAACATCTCTGTACCTTTGTTTATTTCAGTGAATTTCTAATGTTTTTATATTCCATTTCCTAACTATGATGCCCCTGTAACCTTGGTTTATTTCAAGGGATATATATATATATATATATATATATATAGCCAAACTCAGGGCAGGTCCTTACTCAGCTACGTGGAGGCAGACCACGAAAACATGCCATAGAAGTCCAAAGGACAAGGCGGATCACTCTCAGGGCCAAAATACATCCTTTATTTCAGGTAGACACATTTCGGCGTTTGCCATTTTCAATACATGCTCACAGCCGAGAGACAAACATGAACGTAGCTTTTAAAAATACAGCGATGCATACCCATTGGTCCATTTGTACCCGTAGTGAAAAAGGTCTTCCACACATCTGCTGGTAATGTTTCATCACTCTCTGCCATATTGATGTACTAAGCATTTCAATTAATCCAAATGGTAGCTGCACCACTGTGCCAATTGTAACCAATAAAGTCAGAAGCGTTAGAATTCTCATTTCACCTTGAATAGGTGCACAGTGCTATGATCCTCTCACTTCAAATTAATGGCCAAATTTACATAGTCCTCTTTTGCAAATAGTATATGCTATCACTCACAATGTTCTTCTTCATGTTGCTTAATGTGAGACCATAAAGTCCATATGTGCTCCTTGCCACAGCCCCATATTAAACCATGGGCACTCATCTGCAGGAGTCGGTGGAACGGTCAAACTTCCCCCAGTTAAATAACTGACATTCAGTGTTGACGGTTGTGCCCTTCAAGGTTACACGGCAGTTCTGGCAAAAATGTAACATTCCGTTTACAAGATTCCACCTTAGATTTGCCGAACTCAGGGCGAGTCCTTACTCTGCTAACTGGAGGAAGACTACGAACACATGCCAAAAAAGTCTGAAGGACAATGCGGAGTACTCGCAGGGCCAAAATACATCTTTTATTGCAGGTGGACGGATTGCCTTTTTCAATACCTTCTCACCGCTGACCGACAAAGATGAATGTAGCTTTGGATTGAGTGGAGGAACATGAGGGGGCCTTAGATGCAGTTAAGGGTAACGTTTGCCTGTTACTAGAGGAGCTACCAAAATACCCTGCTAATAACGTTGTGGAGATTTTGGGATCCTGTCATGAAACATTATATATCGAGATTAGGGAAATGTTAAGCCAACCATGTAAATCTCGGAAAAAGGTATGAAATTGTATACACCAGAGGTCACCTCCCCATGTCACTTGGTACAACCAAGATTGCAGGATTGCAAAGAAGGCGCTTGTACATGCAGTATAGCAGAAAGTATACCTGAGGTTGTGTTATGTAGAGCCAAGTATAGGCATGCAATCAAGACAGCAAAGAAGATATGGGAGGGATCCCTGTGATCCTCCCTATGGAGGGCATTGTTAGCCAAAGATTCAAAGAGTTTCTGGAATAAGCTACGTACTGGCTTAAGGTGAACAAGAGAGCCCTGGAATTTACAGTTCAGTCTGAGGAGTGGGTGGTGTACTACAGTTCCGTTTATGAGTCAAACAGCAAGGTAGTTGAAGAAGTGATTGAGTGGTCCAGGGAGGTGCCTGGTGGTAAGGGTGGTGTTCTTCCCTTTACTATAGAAGAAACGCAAGTAGCAATTCGCTCATGCGTCCCAGCCCATGCCCCCGGCCTGATAGAATCCCTAATGACTTATGTAAAGAGGATATAATACTCTGGGGTTCTTACATACATTTTTTACCAACTCCATCCTGACTGGTACTCCTATTCCCCCTTCTTGGAAAATTACAGAAATTTTCCCCATCTATGAAAAAGGGGACAGAGCAACGCCGGCAAGTTATAGGCCTATAAACCTTATTGAAGTGACAGTCAAAGGAGGAAAGCTTTTGTCGAACCATGGTCTGCGTTTGACGTAGTCCTGTGAGCTAGCCTATGGAGAGTTTAAAAAAAATAGGGAATACCGAGAAACATTTTAGATGTTTTATTTAGATTACATTCATCAAACACAGCACAAGTGAGGTGGGGAGAGAACAAAAATATTACAGAAACCTTACCAGTCCAGCGTGAAGTGTGGCAGGGATGTGTTTTAGCCCCATACTTTTTATTAATGGGGTAGTTGATTGTTTAGACAAAGATGGGTGTGATGCGCCAAAAATCTGCGCAAGAAGAGTTCCTACCTTTCTTTTTGCCGATGACACACTCCTAATTTCTAAATCCCTGCAGGGTCTACAACAGCTTTTGAATGATTTTATCAGGTTTTGTGATGAGCTGGGTTTGGTGCTTAATGAGGCCAAAATCAAATACATGATTTTTGACAGGAATGGTCAAACCCTCCAAAAGATCTGTGTAAGCTGGCAGTAGCAAACTGGAGCGAGTTGATGCTTTTAATTATTTTGGTATTTGCCTGACCCTGAAAATTCACTTCGCTGTCCACATTGAGAAAGCTAAACTATAATTAATTTATCAGACTGCCCACATTACTAACATTCATAGGAAAACTCTTTCCATGGAGCTAGCACCAGCTTTGTAAATCTACAATACCAAGGTTCTAGAGGGGGCTTTAACAGAGCTAAACTTTGGGGCACAGGCAACACTAACTGCCTATCTACCACTGAGAATCATTTGATTAGATCCTTGGTAGACTTACCTTCTAGTACCACCCTGATGCCCCTATATTTGAAGCTCGCCCACAGACATCTGGTTCATTAATTGAAAAATAAACTTCTTATGTTCTGGTACAGATTGTGGTCTGTGGATAAGATTGTGTCTTATCGTGAGCCAATAATTGACCTCTTTAAGTCCCCCCAGGTAACCTTGATCCCCTGGTTTAGATCTTTAAGGGATCTCCTGGGGAGGCTTGGGATGGAGGGGTTTGGTCAAATCTGGATAGTCTGGCCATCACACCAAGGGTGAGGCTGAAAGAAATGTTTTGGGAAGCTATATCAGAACAGGTTTTGGTAAAAACTGAGGGATGTCTGAAGTTCGATTTTTTTTAATTTCCAACCTGTCTGCCGCTTTGAGGAAGCTATTGATGAAATTGTACCCCCTTTGGCACGTAAATTCGTTTTTTCCAGTTTTGCTATAAGACCTTACCCACAAAACTATTCTGTGTAAAGTGGTGCAATGATGCTTTTAATGATGACCTTTGCCCTGCATGCAACGCTAGCCCAGAATCCATTGTGCATTTGCTTTTTTTTCTGTCCCTATTACAAATCCTTGAGGAAAAAATGGATAATTCTGCTATGTAGACTGATCGGCCCGGGTCACTACCTTGATGTGCTGGGAATTTTGGCACCCGATACTCACAGAGTTGTGGTCTTCGGCATCTCCAGATACTGGCATGCACTGTGGATCAAGCGTTCCAAATGAACTCTATGACGCACTGAAAAATGTTCTCGGTTTTAAATTCCTGTTTCTAAACTATTTTATGCTATATATGTTATCTAAAACCAATTATCTATACTCTGTATTTTACCTATTATATGCTGTGTACTTTTTATATCTTTGTGATCGAAATAAAGTTAATAATGAATGTAGCTTTTAAAATACAGCAATGCATACCCATTGGTCAGTTTGTAACAGTAAGTGAAAAAGGACTACCACACATACTGCTGGTAATGTCTCATCTCTTACCGCCATATTGATGTACTTAATATTTCAATTAATCAAAATGGTAGTATCACCACCGTGCCAATTTTACCTAATAAAGTAAAAGTGTTCTCCTGGGTTCATGGGGTCACTTTTTTTTAATGTTGCTCAGGGGCTGCTGCACACCTAGTTCTCTTTTTCTTGTTGGACACCAGGGGAACCTCAGGGCCCCCACAGCCCTGTCAGCACTCATCCTGGGTGCTGGAAGGAGCAGCTAATCCTTTTTTCTTAAAAGCTGGAGGGTATGTTTGGCACCCCCTCCCAGAATTTACAGACCCTAGAAACCTATTCCGTGGGGCATTTTGTTTTAAAGGGGGACATGTGCCCCCCCAAGCTTTAAAGGGCCCCCAGGGACTATATACTTTTTAGGTCTCGCCTACTACATTCCGCAGGAATGAGTATGCGAGTTTAATGCAGCTAAACCACTACTTAAACCCAAGGCTCTCAAAAGGCTCCCAAAAAGCGGATTTCGAGAAGTGCACGTCCTCGTGCACGAGCTTGCCCGAGCCTTCTGCCTATCAGCCTCCCTCCCACCTCCCCCCTAATTGCTTTAACTTTCACGGCCTCGAGGCCGTGAGCTACTTGAAAGAGATCCGCTCCGCAGCTAATCTGACATCAGCATCTCTCCCCCTCCCACCTCCCACGGCCGTCCTTTCTGCCCACCTCGCACACCACATACGAGCTTGCCCCACCACATAATGTGCACCGTTGTTTTTTTTTGACAATGTGTGATGCTTTGCACAATATTCCAGTGCATGTTTCTGTTTGTTTTAGCTCGCCAAAGCGTACATCTTATTAATCTGCCTACCTAGTAATGCTTCTCTTCCTCCCTGGCTTGTCTTGCCCGTGTGGCTCTCCCCTTGCCCGAGCCTTCTGCCTATCAGCCTCCGTTCCGCCTCCCCCCTAATTGCTTTAAATTTCACGGCCTCGAGGCCGTGAGCTACTTGAAAGAGATCCGCTCCACAGCTAATCTGACATCAGCATCTCTCAGCCTCCCACCTCCCACGGCCGTCGTCTCTGCCCCCCTCGCACACCACATACGAGCTTGCCCCACCACATAATGTG
The DNA here is from genome assembly GCF_964261635.1 of Lissotriton helveticus. Taxonomy (NCBI): domain Eukaryota; kingdom Metazoa; phylum Chordata; class Amphibia; order Caudata; family Salamandridae; genus Lissotriton; species Lissotriton helveticus. The sequence continues at coordinate 775,001,544 of NC_136063.1, read as the reverse complement.
CACCGTTGTTATTTTTTGACAGTGTGCGATGCTTTGCACAATATTCCAGTGCATGTTTCTGTTTGTTTTAGCTCGCCAAAGCGCACGTTTTCTTCATCTGCCTACCTAGTAATGCTTCTCTTCCTCCCTGCCTTGTCTCGCCCGTGTGGCTCTCCCCTTGCTTGAGCCTTCTGCCTATCAGCCTCCCTACCACCTCCCCCCTTATTGCTTTAACTTTCACGGCCTCGAGGCCGTGAGCTACTTGTAGGAGATCCGCTCCGCAGCTAATCTGACATCAGCATCTCTCCCCCTCCCATCTCCCACGGCCGTCCTTTCTGCCCGCCTCGCACACCACATACGAGCTTGCCCCACCACATAATGTGCACCGTGGTTATTTTTTGACAGTGTGCGATGCTTTGCACAATATTCCAGTGCATGTTTCTGTTTGTTTTAGCTCGCCAAAGAGCACGTTTTCTTCATCTGCCTACCTAGTAATGCTTCTCTTCCTCCCTGCCTTGTCTCGCCAGTGTGGCTCTCCCCTGCGCCCTTCCAAGATGCGCTCTCCCTAGTGTGCTCCCCCAACCCACGCTGCTTTCATGTCTGCGTCCTTCTCAAGCTCCACCTTGCTATTGCATGTTTGCTCTCCCTGCACCATCTATATTGTTCTCTAGCTTCTGGTACCCATTTACTTCTGCCCTCCAATGTTGCTTCAGCCACTCTCAGGCTCACCTCCTGCTCCCCCTTTCACAATGCGCGTGCACTCCCCCCACCCCTCCCATTTGTTCTCTATTCTTGCATTTGTTCACGGCCGCCAGGCCGTGACACCACATCAAAGGGCTTCTCCCAGCGTGCGCTCTGCGGCTTCTCCTCCCCTAATTATTCATGGCCGGCCGTTCTCTGCGGCTTCTCCTCCCAAAATTATTCATGGCCGGCCGGACGGCCGTACTTTCAGTTTCCCGGCCGCCCCCCACTTCCCATGCATGTCTTGTTTGACGAAATGTTACTCAATGACCTTGCTTTAAACAAGAATGCCCTTAAGACTTTCTAAACAGGCTTATTCTGCCACCCTTATTCTGCTGCTAAGTGCTGTTAGTTTAACTCGCATGAAGTCACATTACGTAAAGAGAAAGGCTATATCCAAGTGAGTGCTTTACCCATCACCCACTGAAACTGCTGACCTGTTGCTTCGGCATGTACACAAGAGTGGCATACGCTACGCACTACGATTGCTGCATTGTATGCGGCCATATTGCTTGTGCTTTCACTTCTGCTAGCACTCCGTACTGTCACCAAGCTAGCTCTCAGGGAGTCTCTTGTGTGCTTTAGCCTGCAGTTTATCGATGTAAACATCCCACGCATTCCGCTGGGGCGCCACCCCCTGCTGCACACACAGTGTTCTCTACGTTACCGTTTTAACAGCCGCCCACTCAGCCAGAGTCCTAATGTCAGGGCGGGAGTGGACTTCCGGGGTATATCTTCACAGCGCTTCAATGGTGCAAACCCTAGTTTCTCTTGTGCAGCAATGTGCCAGAAGCGTGTCCCTGTCTCGTCTTCCCAGCGCACACACCTACTCACGCCACTGAGCATCAGCGATGGGTGGTAATACGACCCGAAGGTGAGCCGAGTAAATTGCCAGTGCCCACCACACCCAGCAATCGTAGTGCGTAGATCGTAATGGCTTCTGGTAACACAAAGGCACCTGAGTGACTTACGACACACTTAATATGGCCAACAGCAAATACATGCAAACAATACATTCTGCAGGACCGCTGCTGCCCACCGCAACACACGAAATGGAAAAAAACACTGGTAAATGTAAGCATAATTGTATAATAGCTTTACTGTCTTTTTGCATTTTTAAATTACCTTACAATTGTGGCATTGGCGAATCGATTTTGGTGCATCCTACCACTGCCTGCCATTGTTATCATAGCATACCGATCATTAAAAATGCTGACTCTCAAAGGCCCCAATCTTTAACATCGGGTGAAAGTAGCTTGTATATATAGTCATCTTGTGCTCTCGTTATTCCTCATTACAGAAAACAAAAGAATGCTAGCTAATGACACAGCAATTTACATTTTTTTACGGGTTTCCTATTCTAGTTTGCTTTTGTAGCTGAAGACTTAGATAGATATCTTGTACACTTTGATACGCAAGACCCACAGCACTCACAGTGATTACACCATTCTCGAGGTGCCTTCCACAGGTGAGTGCCATTTAAATAGGTGATAACACGCATCATTCCCTGTTTGTCTCCACATCCACTAGTTTGAACACATTTCCTCGGACCTTACTATCGGACAGCCGTGTTGTGTTGATGTTAATATAGAACTCTGTGACTGCCTGTGCCTTGCATTAAATACATTAATTAATGCGATCAAAGGCATGCTTGTTGATATTAGATATGTGACACCCTGCGTTGTTCAATATCCGACATGTGATACAGTTGTTATACAGAAAGGCGTTCTGCCTTGGAGCTGCTTACTTCTGAAAGCTAAAATGTCTTTATAAACACACACACAACCACACACACACACAACCACACACACAACCACATACACAACCACACACAACCACACACAACCACACACACCCAACCACACACACACAAGCACACACACACAAGCACACACACACACAAGCACACACACACACAACCACACACACAACCATAAGCACAACACACACAACCACAACCACACACAACCACACACACACAACCACACACACAACCACACGCACAACCACACGCACAACTACACCCACAACCACACACACAACCACACTCCCAACCACACACACAACCACACACACAACCATACACACAACCACACACAACCACACACACAAGCACATCCACACATACAACCACACACAGGACCACACCGTCAGTGCACAGTTTCACCAGGAGCATGACACCATCAGTCGTCAGTGCATGCTTTCACCGGGCACAAACACCACCAGCTGTCAGTGCACACTTTCACTGGGCACAAACAACACCAGCCGTCAGTGCACGCTTCCACCAGGCACACACCACCAGCCGTCAGTGCACGCTTTCACCAGGCACACACACCACCACCAGCCATCAGTGCACGCTTTCACCAGCCACACACACACACCACCAGCCATCAGTGCACGCTTTCACCAGCCACACACACACACCACCTGCCATCAGTGCACGCTTTCGCTGGGCACAAACACCACCAGCTGTCAGTGCACACTTCCACCAGGCACACACCTCCAGACGTCAGTGCATGCTTTCACCAGGCACACACACTCCACCAGCCATCAGTGCACGCTTTCACCAGTCACACACACACCACCAGCCGTCGGTACACGCTTTCACCAGGCACACACACCACCAGCCGTCAGTGCACGCTTCCACCAGGCACACACACCACCAGCCGGCAGTGCACACTTCCACCACAGCACCACTCAGCACCACCACAGCACCACCACAGCACCACTATAGCATCACTCAGGGGCACCACAACATCACTATACGCTACAACAGCATCACTGAACGCCACAGCATCACTTGTCCCCAAAACAACATCACTCAGCACCACCACAGCATCAATCTGTGCAACCATTCAACAACAACTGGTTCAAATACTTTCTGTCAATGTTTCAAGCTTTATTACAAATGTCATAAAAAGATGTTAAATCTTTTCACTTCTGTTCTTGTTAAAACATTGTGATTTGTCAGATCAATACATGTAAGACAGGGGAAAACTAAACATGTACCTTTACTAATGCTATAGATGTAACATTTGCTAACTTTATAACCATTGGCATTTCTAATAACAAAATTAAAATTGTTATATTTTGAAAAACAAACAAAAATTACATTTTTTTTACATTTTACACACCAAAAGCTCAAACTTTTTTATTGCGAGACCTATTGCACTGCAAATGCTTGTTTAATGAAGTGGGCATGGGATCCCTGCTCCCTGATTCAATACTGGCCTGTGGAACTCACCAACTGGAGTTGAAATTATTGAAGGGGAGGGGGTTTGTGCTTCACCCTCCCCTGTTTCAATTGTGACAGGGAATGGAACCCCTGGGGAATGATGAGGCTCAGTGCATGAGGGGGGCCTCTGTCCCCTTCCCTTTTTTAAATTGTGGCATGGGATGGGGTCCCCAGGGCCTAATAATGCTTGGAGAGGGGGGATGCCCTCCCTTCCCCCATTTAAATAATATGGCAAGCCCCAGGGGATGGGGACGCCAGAGCCAAACTTTGGCTCGAGCAGGGGAGCCCCATGCATGCTCCCTCCCCAAATATTCACACATGCTTTGACCCCTGGGACCCGGGCCCACCCTGGGGTACATTTAAATTTAAGAAAAACTGGCAGACACCTTTTCTCTATTGTGTACCTGCTGGAAAACTTTTCCTTTGTATTGCTTCTTAGAATTTAGTGTCCATGTGAGACTAGCAGATCCATGAAAAGGTGAGCCCAATGGAAGGGCCTGGTCTCTATTATCACAAGAATCTAGCTATGTTGTTTGATTACATTTGTGACAGTAGGAGAATTAGTAATAATTAAACTATAGTTTGTAGGCAACATTGTATTTTTACTGTGGTTTTCTGTGCTGTGAATTAAATCGCAATGGCCTGCTATCCCTTGTTGGCCACATTCATAGGATTGTAGTCAGTTACAAGGTACTGCAAATTGTGACCTTGCTAATGAATATTATCAGACATGTCATTCTATGACCCCTACAATTCCTTGTTTTGTGAACCTATCTATTATTGTGTAGAACAGTTGCAAAACCACAGAGCACAATGTCCATAGATCTAGACCTCAAAATGGGTAAGGGTAACTTTATGGCAAGGGTTAGAAGAAAGGGTTATGATAAATGGTTACAGAGAGAGTTGGGATTATACTTTCTGTTAGAAAAAGGGTTAAGGATAAGTTGAGGCTGTAGGTGAGGGTTAGGTTTAGAAATTGGATTAATGTTAGGATAAGGTGGTAGCACGCCAGTATATCAATAACATAAAAAACACTTACAAGAAATATTCAGGTCTTTAGATTTATCCATTAAGTATAGAATTCAACATTCTTCTTAACTTCAAAAGGATTACATTTGTGTAAATAGTATTTAAAACACATTTTCTTTCTTAGATTATATCTAAAGTACAATATTCTGGTAACATCCTGGGTATGGGTAAGAGATAGGTTTAGGTTAATAATTACTGTTAGAGATAGCATTACAGTTAGTGTTAGGGAAAGGGTGTTGTACTGGTTTAGGATTGGTGTAGGACTGTCAATATATACTCGTCCTGGGTGGTAAATTCCGCTCCGCTCGCGGAATTTGCGGAATTTGGGTAATTTCGCGTTTCGCGGAGAACGCCAAATTGCCCTAAATTCAGCGTACCGCGACTTCATGAAATTTTTTGCTTGTTCGTGTTCTCACATGTGTGTTCGCAAGATGTTTCCCCCTGAGCACGCAAACACTGATTGAACAGTAAAAATGCATTGTGAACAAGCAATTCCGCGTCATCGTGGAATTTCTGCGTGTTCGCTGAGATTTTTTACCGTTTCCCAGGGATTTGCGTAATGCGATTATGCAAATTCCACTCAACCCTAATGTATACGTCCTGTGGTTAGTTTTAGTGTGAATGGATTTTGGTTAGGGCTTGGTGCAAAACAGTATTTGGTATGTGACAGTCTTAGAGTTAGGGCTAGGATGGGAATTATGGTAATGATACCCTCCAGATCTGTAAAAGAAAGATAAGGAAAATTGAAAAAGTTTAAATCTTTGGGCTTTTGGATTAATTGCTAAATATCTAGGGCCTGATTCACAAAGGGCTTATGAACTTGTGGTGGAGGCCCGCAGTTCTGGGGGAATCTCCTCACTCGGGTGGAGTCCTCGCAATTAGAATCCCCATTGCAGAGATTCCGTCCCGAGTGCAGAGACATCCAACGGCTGGAGGGCCTCCGCCATGAGTGCTAAGGCCCTTTGTGAATCAGGCCCAATGACTTCATCACAATTTGGCATTTTGAGCTCTCACCTTTAGTTGTTTTGACATTTTAATTCGATCACATTTCAAATTCAAAAGTTCATGCCAGAATAATCTGCAGTATGTTAGGAAATCTTAGACTTGATGATTTGACTTTTGTAGGTGACAGAGCTTCAATGGTATTTGAATGTACAAAGAACAATCATATGTTAAGGAATCATTTTTTGTGTCTAATATGGATGAAAAGTTATGGGTAGGATCCAGGTGATTAGCCTTATTGGGGTATCAGTAGTAAAATAATATCAGTTATCCACTTATTCTGAAGCATACTCCATGGAGAGGCCTAAGTTAGAAATAGCAAAAACAACAGGTGATGGACAGAATGCAGAACAATGTCATACGTTCACCCCAGTACAGAGATCTGGGCCTAAATCCATCGTTTTATTGCCTACCATGCCATTCCAGTTTGAACCCAGACATATGCAAATCAGTCTTGACCCTGTGCCCCATGGGAATTGTCCAGCCCGAACAGCCAAGTCAGATCCTCTCTGGACTGAAAACAAGCATCCAAGGACCGGTTTTGGGGTTTCAGCCCTCATCAGCCTGGATAGCTTGATTCCAGTGGCACGGAGAGCATGGGACTCACGTCTGAGAATACCCGTCCCACTCGGCGTGACAATGGTAAAAACAACAGGTGATGGACAGAATGCAGAACAATGTCATACATTCACCCCAGTACAGAGATCTGGGCGTAAATCCATCGTTTTTTTGCTCACCATGCCATTCCAGTTTGAACCCAGCCATATGCAAATCAGTCTTGACCCTGTGCCCCATGGGAACAGTCCAGCCCGAACTGCCAAGCCAGGTCCTCCCTGGACTGGAAACAAGCATCCAAGGACCGGTTTCGGGCTTTCAGCCCTCATCAGCCTGAATAGCTTGATTCCAGTGGCATGGAGAGTATGGGACTCACGTCTGAGCATACCCGTCCCCCTCGGGGTGACAATTGAAAAAACAACAGGTGATGGACAGAATGCAGAACAATGTCCTACATTCACCCCAGTACAGAGATCTGGGCCGAAATCCATCGTTTTTTTGCTCACCATGCCATTCCAGTTTGAACCCAGCGATATACAAATCAGTCTTGACCCTGTGCCCTATGGGAACAGTCCAGCCCGAACTGCCAATCCAGGTCCTCCCTGGACTGGAAACAAGCATGAAAGGACCAGTTTCGGGATTTCAGCTCTCATCAGCCTGGATAGCTTGATTCCAGTGGCATGGAGATCACAGGACTCACGTCTGAGCATACCCGTCCCACTCGGGGTGACAATTGCAAAAACAACAGGTAATGGACAGAGTTAGAAATAGGCGATATTCATGTGCAGACCTAGGTGAGACAGTTGTGATTTCTAATTTTGAGATCTTCTAGCGGTGATGTGTTAATTGGGGAAGTAGACCTGTGACTGTTGGTTAAGTAGTTGTAGTAAGTACTTTTCAAAAGGAGTTATTCTTTATTCTAGAGTTGATGGTTTCCCAAATGTAGATTATGAACTATGGTTTCAGATCCAGGTGGAATGATGTCAGTTTGGGTAGAATGATCTCCAAGCATGGATACCACTTTGACTTACTATTACTGTGTTGTTTGCATGCTAAATTTAGGGCAGTTCCTGGATACTATGTCTGATCCTAGAGCCTGATTTGGTATTGTTTAAAAGTTATGTATGATTTTGGTATTGCCTTGCTAAAACTTTTTCAAGGACTTTTCGAAAGTAGGAGAAGTGGATTTATGGCAGTAGTTGTCAGGTTCATTACATGACTGCTGGTGGAGAGATGCTGCAGTGGATTTGTTTTTAAGACAAACACATTTAGGAAGTTTCCACCACAACATGGTGACCAGTACAGCATTCATTTCAGAAAATGTGCTGGCATCAACACTTTATTGAGAAATGCAATATTAATGTGATGGGTAACTCAAGATAGGCGGGTTTTTTGCTGGGAAGAGGGCCCCACTTACCATGTTGTACATCCCACAGAGATTCAAATAACACCCATGCTCAGTAGCCACGGCTAGAGGAATTTAAACAATAAATGACCCCCCTACAATATGTCCTGTATTTCAATAATCCTAGCTATCCGTATGGTCAAGTCCAAAATAATCAGGAAGAAAGGATCTAGTAATGTGGCAAGGAAGGCTAGGATACAGAGTAATGAGCAATGAAGGCTCCCAGTAAGTATTTGCCTGTCTTCTTTATCCCAGTCCTTAATAACGAGGTAGGTTGTCCCAAAATATAAGCTTCACATCTCCACAGGAAAATCAATGAATTACACAGACAGTGAAAAAATCATAGACCCCAACAACTTTAACATCACAGGCCATTTAGGAGGCAGAGACACAGTGATTGGATCTTCCCTGAACTGGTGGAAGTATGGGGGATCCAGATCATTGTTAAAGGAAAAGAGCAGACAAAAATGGGCAAGATACACAGTGGAAGGAAACATACTCTTGTCGGATTCTATATTAGTGACAAAAAAGTGTGTCAACAGCTAATAAAAAAACTGTTTGGGCAAGGGAAATTGAAAAAAAGACCTATGTACTTACAGAGAATGCAGCCGTACCTTCCAATTCAAGAAAGAGGCTGGGAGAATCAAGAAAAGTAGAAAGCCAGAGAACAGTGGGAAACAGAAAAGAGATAGTCAGGAATCCTGGACTGGGTTAAAGGGACCTGGTCTATGAGGGAATGGAGGAAGGGCTCTGAATACAAGAAACTGCCAACTTTGCCAAGTTGGCACCCCATGCTCCAAATGCAACATGAGAGCCTGTGAAACCCATGGGAGATATATATTCGGAAATGGGAACAGAAGACCAAACCAACAAATACACATTCGAAAAATGTCAGTATCTAAGAGGCTAGTTGCAAGCCCTTCTGGACCCTGTCTCGTGTGGATACCTGCCTTGTCCCTCCCTCTGTGCAACCTTCGTCTGGCAGCATATTTGTTATTTTTTGCATGCCTGCTTCCTGTCAGCAGAACCGCTTACTGGCCTAACTGTGAAAGTAAGTCCAGATGTTTGGGGAAGACGGACTCCTTTTTAAAAATGTTTTTGAATGTTTGAAATGGTCATACATAATGTGCATAATGTTTTGCAATATTGGTCACTATCATTGAAACATGTGTGGAGGTAAAACTTTTGTGAACATTAACAATGCATCTGATGATCATTCAACATTTTTAAGAGTGTTGGGGGCAAAATGAACAATGGACGCATTCCTCGGATGAATACCCTGTCTCTCACATTTTCTATATTGTTCTTTGTTTCCAGGGTTGTCCAGATCAGCCCTTGGAATGTGTATCTGAAATCCTGCTCTATTGCGTAGGACCTTGCATTGCATTCTGAGGAAAGGAGCTCCCAGACTCCTTTCTGATGATGGAAACTTTGCTCCCTTCTGAAGAGCTTGAGCCTTTGAATTTGGTGGTTGTACTGACTCTGATTGTCAGGCCCATCTACATGACGTACAAAATATACTTTACAAGTTGTTGGTACCTTGTATTCTTGTTGAACACTTTTTTGGAACTGGACCTTCATGGATCCTCCTGCTGTTTGTGATTTCACAGCATGGTGGTGCCCACTTTTTCTTGCCTAAAAACAAGCTGAAGGCTCTGCTAAAACTCTGATTTCGTGCCCTGCTGATGCTGCAGACATTTTCTTGGTGGAAGCCCCAGTCTGACCAAGACGTGAAGAGCCACAGACCCTGTGCCGGGAAGCCCTCTATTACTATCAACAGAGACCAGAAGTTACTAAGAAATCCTATGCCTATATGTGTAGTAATGAATCAGTATGGGGGCAGACTCTCCCTGCACCATCTTTTGTTAATTTGTTTGCTCTCTGTCAACAATTAATGTTTTCATTGCCTGCTAGCCATGTCAACAAACACCTGTGTGGCTTGAAAGAAGCCCTTAGGAAATTTGCAATAATTCTGTGGCCAAGCAGTGGTCTGGCCTCTCTTATCTTCCAGCAAGTACTCAATCAGTGTGGTGCTGCTGACCCTACATATTTAGGGTCCCAAAGTAGAAAGCTATCCATTTTTTAGGCAACTAATATCAGCTAACTGTAAACAGGGAGATTCTCATATCTAACCAACCTCAGTAAAACAAACTTTCCAAAACAGGGGAGACCGTCTTTTTTCTCTACAAATTACATTACATTTTCAATTGTTTGCCAGTGCCACTGTTTTAGTGAACCGCTTACAATGGTTCAGTAACTGCATTGATGTGTCCCCTGCTTTTTACTGCAACTTGCACTCTTGTTCACAGTCATTTAGTGACTGTGAACACTATATAGTGTGCATGAGCAAAGGTCATGCTTTAAGTACTAACTTGTTGAATTCCATTGCTTCATTTTGCCTTGTGTAGTGTGTTGGGTAGTTTTTATGATTTGACTTACCATTTGTACAGTAGAAATAAATGTACATTCTTGAGTCATTACTGAAGTGTTGTGTACTCACAAATTTAGCAGCAGCAAATTTACATCAGTGTTCCAGCTTTTAAATTGTGTAATACTGCACCTAAATTTACCTTACACAGCTTTGAGCTTGCCCCACAGTTAAGAAGGCACCAAAACTGGAGACTTGGCTACTAAGAGCTCTAAGCTCTCTCACTCTGAAGTACTTGGTGGCCCATTTAGCTTAGGAGCCAGCAGAAGAAACTTGTCTAGGGTATGATACACATTTTATTGTAGGGGCAAGAGTAACCATGGCTCAAACACTCCCTGCTATAGGTCCTTAGGGAAATATACATGTAGCAGGGATACTCATCCCTCAATTGTTTATCATTAATGGTACTTAGATAGGCAAAGTACTCATGATATGATATTCACCAGCCTGCTCAACTGACTTTGAGGTTCCTGAAGCCGAGGGTGAAGCGGAGCCATCGCCGCTGGCGAGACTTCAACTTCCACCTGCCCCCCGGATTACTGCGCATAAAAGCACACCTCGATCACACGGAAGTGTTTTTGCCAACCGGCTCACCTCACTCTGTGGTTCATACAACTGAGGGGGAAGCCGCACCATTGCCGCTGGGGAGACTTCAACTCCAACCTGCCACTCTTATTATTGCACATAAAAGCGTGCCTCTACCACCCATCGCGGAAAGCATGTGGGGATGCGCCCGGGACTAGGGTTTCCTGCCCGTTGGAGCCTGAAGGAGGTTGGGCCCCCCTCTAATGTTGTCATTTCGACCTCTGGCAGCAGTATGGGCAAGACAAAAGCCATTTCAGCATCAACAGGGGAGATACTTTTTAATCCATTGGATACTTTTCTGACTAAAGCAAATTCGGCCCTGGTAAAATAGATTGTACGCACCGAAAGGAGGTTGTCACTGGGCATGGTGGGAAGGCATGGCGAGGACCCAATGACCCTTCTTTAAAGCCATGGATTTGACTGAAAAACTCATTCCTTGTTCATCTTCCTCTCAACCCGTATCAGAAATCCCAAGTGACAACGCGGCTCCACTACACCCCATGACAAACATACAGAAGGGCAAAAGGAAAAGAGGCCAGGCCAAGCCTAAGGCTGTTTGTCCTGCCCAAAAAACTAGAAAGGTTATTTCAAACCAGGGCCCTCCATCTATTAACAATCTTCATGAGGACACTATCTCACTGACTTTTAATTGGCATGAATTGCAAGATAATTTTAAACAATTACTACAGCCAATTTTATCACACTTAGATGCCATTGATCGCGCCATTGATGTGTTATCAACTACCAGAGTGGTGCAACATTCATTGGAGGGGGTAAATTGTTGTTCTGTCAATATCACGCTTACCAACCAAACTATGGTTAATCCACCAAACTCTTATAATTCTAACAAATCTAACATCTATAATATGTGCCAGGGTTGTAAAAGTAATACTTTCGAAATTGCACTTTGACACCCCAGGTCTGTTCCTTTGCATCAATCATCAAGGCTCCTTGATTACAAGATCTGTGGTGCATTAAGAAGAGCTGAGCAGCGTTCATATGCAATTTAATTGTTGTGGCCATATTAGTATGCGCATTAAGACACTAAGGCTTCCCCAATCCTCTGAGATACTTCTAAGCTACTGGCCCCATATCCGCTAGGTCCTCCTAAGGCCAACTAGCAGGTGGTGAAGAGCACAGAAGTGTGGGCAGAGACTGGAATATAAGCACGCTTGTGGGCAGGAACAGTACTATACCAGCAATAGAGTGGTCACGGACAGTTCTCCTTAAACTCTCTGGCAAACACTAGTTATCCGCCTTGGATATTACTCCACTTTGGCTATTACACCATCTAAACGACTCTGAGCATACCCATCTGCGCATAATTGCCTGCTAGATATTTACAGCGCCACTACCACCTCGATCAAGCTTACTACCCTTACAACCTTCAATAACTCTGCCCTTTTGCCTTGATTATCAATCATAAGTGCCAAACAGTACAAACAATATAAAAGCTGATTCACAGGCAAATTTTTGGGAGCAATTGCACTGCTGTGTATTGCATGTGTCTCGAACACAAATCAATTTATTGTGGTTGGCCGAGAGAGAGGCAGCAGTTAAAGCGCCAAAGAGCCAAGTGGCTTCTAACTCATGACAGAGAAAAGAGACTGCCACTAACCTCTCACTACCCTCAAGACGAAGATGGCGGACAAAGAAAGCAGGGCTTCTTTTAATTAGGTGAAGGCTCAACCAACCATCTCAGACTCTCTAATCAAGGCTAAACCTGACCTGAACAGCACGATGGACAAGATATTGAAAAAACTAGTGGAGGTCCATGACCTGGAAAAGTCTACGAAACAAAACACAGATTCCATGCAACTGGAGCTAACGGCCATTCGAGCAGACATGAACACTATGAATTCGAAAATCAGCGATACAGAACAAAGAATAAGTGATGTTGAAGATGTGGCCACCCAATCCAACAAAGAAATTAAATACCTCCGGAACGTCACTAGTGAGCTTAAGAAACAAGCAGCGGAATTGGAAGACCACAGCAGACGGGGAATGTGCGCATTTTTGGTGTCCCTGAGGGCTCAGAGGATGATGCGGGTTCATGTGTGGCCTTTCTAGAATCCTGGCTACCCATGATAACGGGAATAAGCTTCCATCATGGCTTGGAAATGGAGAGAGCTCACAGGATCCCATTGTTTAATACTTCAAGCAGAAAAGGAATTCTTCCCATGATATGCAAACTGCTATGCTACCAACATACAAAGGCTATCCTAAAATTTGCTGGAAAAACCATCAGGTAACCTGCGAGGGTCACCGAATAAACTTCACACAAGAGTACTCTAAAGAGACAAACTGAGGGGGAAGAACATTAAATTCTCATTTACGGGCCCTTCTGAATTTAGAATTGTTGTAAATGGCAAACCGTACATCTTCACAAACCACCAGGATCTGACACGACACCTAGAGGATGCTCCAACCCAGGAGATGGAACTTTCTGCTGGAACCAGCAACGGAAGCCCTGATATCCATTGTATTCTGCTACCTGGGTCATCCTTCTTACACTCATGTGACTATATAGCTATATAGCTATAGCTGCTTTACCATAGAGGTTTCCACCAAATGTGGCTAAGTAATATCCTCCAGGTTATGCAAGCACAAATGTTATAATATGGTTCTACACCTTTTATCGTAAAATCTGTTATTACCCCAGTTATATATACCGTTCATTTTAGGTGTATTGTCTCAATGCTCTCACGATGTACACTGAGATAATTAGTTAATAGATTACTCTACGTTATAGCGTTAATCTGCCATAGAACATGACAGCCTACTGCTAGCAACTAAAGTCATCCATGAGTTGCACAATATTCCACCCGACAACAGTAGTAGCCGCACTTTTGTTTCCATAAGCAAGTTTCATATCTATTTCGCACTTCTTTCTTCTGATGTGACAGTGTTCAATTCATTCACCTCCAAGTTGCCTATTGAGGGACCTGCCATCGCAGCTCCTGCATTCGATTCACTCCGGGAGGGATGGGAGGGGAGGGAGGGGAAGAGGGAGAAGGGAGAGACAAAGGGTAAATGTACTTGTGGTTGTTTTCTTTTTCTTTTCAGTCTATGATTATTCTTTTTCCTCTTTTATTTGTGCAGATATATCAGGTATGCTACTATGAACTCACACTTAGTGTCAGTTCCCCTTCAAGCATTATTGTGAGAAGTGCATTTCAAATGAAGTTCAATGTGTCCCCGCAAATCTGGTGAAGTTACCATCCATATTCTGTGTTCTCAATCTCACACCCATACATATCTCACATGGTTAATCAATTGTATAGCAATCTCTAGACCTAACAATGCCACAGACCAAAAGCATATATGAGGACCTCAACATAGTATCTCTAAACGTAAAAGGGCTCAATCACCCAGTTAAGCAAAAGAAAATATTCGACTACCTAGCCAAAACTAAGGGCCACACCATACTGCTCCAAGAAAGTAAATTATCCATCGGAGGTAGATGTAGGCTTTATAAAAGATAACTGGATCTGTCATATTTCCTGCTCACCAGCAAACCATAAGAATAAAAAGGTGTCATTACCCTTATTGCTAGAAAATCCAATATCACCACTGTCTCTCACACACACGATGACGACGGGAGGCTTTTAGTCACACACCTGCAGAGAGGAGACAACCCCATCCACGTGATCAACATCTATGGCCCTAACTCTGATGAGCCTGATTTCTGGGAAAAGATCTCTAATACAATTGAGAGCTTCCCACAGGATGATCTCATCATAGTAACCTGCCGTTAGATCCCCTTATCGACCACCAATCAAAATGCAGATGTGATCCCACTCGCTCACAAAAGGTCCTTAACAGAATCTGCTCCAAATACAACCTAAAAGACTCATGGCGCCTTCAGCACCCAGATACAAGGGACTATACCTTTTATTCAGCCCCGTATAACTCCTACACTAGGATGGTCTACATCTTAATCTCAGGGTCATTCACTCATCTCATTGACCAAACAGACATAGCCCCCAAATTATTTTCAGATCACTCCTGCATTACCACCAAACTTGCAGGTACCCATTCCTCACTACCCCCAAAAGATGGCGCTTTAATGATGAGGTACTCTCTGATCCAGCACACAAAATAAAGATAGAAACTGCTTTTAAAACTATATTAAAGAAAACGACCTCCCAGATACAGATACATCCACACTGTGGGATGCGCTTAAGGCAACCATTAGAGGGGTAATCATTGGAATTAAAACACAGATCAACAAAAAACTAAATCTATAACTTGAGTCTTTAGAGAGAGAAATTAAATCACTTGAATCATCACATGATGAGGCATTAGATAACAAAGACATCCTAGATCAGCTGGTTAGGCGGAAATATGAATATAACAAAATTGTGAATACACGAGCTGGAGTGTGGATCAACAAATTCAAGGCACTCAAGCTCTGCGAAGGGAACAAAGCAGGCAAACTACTTGCCTCATACTTCAAACATAAACAGAGACAGTATACTATCTCTTCGATTAAAGACTCCAATAATGTCATCCAGATGAAACAGAAAGAGATACTGAGAGTATTCTACTCCTTCTATGAGGATTTATATAAAAACAAACAAACAGTTGATTCGGTAGATTGGACCAGATACTTGGACTCGCTGAACCTACCAAAATTATCAGAGACGAATAGATCAGTGCCTGGTAAACCCATTTCGGAAAAAGAACTGTCGAGCTCTAGCAGATCACTCAAGAACAATAAAGCCCTGGTTTAGGACGGCTGCTCGGCCTACTTCTATAAGGAGTTTGATAAGTCGCTACAACCAACATTACTGAAAGTTTTCAACTCCTTAGCCAAAGAGGGATGTCTTTCTAAGTCAATGAGGGAAGTCAAGACCATCGTCATACCAAAGGAAGGGAAAGACCCTCTCTTGTCAAAAAACTACAGGCCTATCTCATTGATCAATGTGGACTGCAAGATATATGTAACAATCCTAGCCACTAGACTTAATGTGGTCCTCTCAAAATTAATCAGCAACTCGCAAGTAAGTTTCTTAAAATGTCTTTTATGCTAGGCTATAACACTAGGCTATTATGCCATATTCTTGAGAAAGCAAAGATAACTTCTGCCCCTTCTGTCACCATTACCCTTGATGCAGAAAAAGCGTTTGACAGAGTATTGTGGTCATTCTTGAAGCACTGCATGGTATCCATCGATCTTGGTGCTCCTTATATTAACATGGTTATGGCGCTGTACTTAGACCCTTCTGCCCGAATAGCAATTAATGGTACCCTCTTGGAGGTGTTCACCCTACAGCAGGAACCAGACAGGGCTGCCCTCTATCCCCCTCATTATTTCTCCTGGTTGGAACCATTAATACAGGATATCAAATGCAATGATGAAATAAGAGGAGTAATCTTTGGCGAAACTCATGTAAAATTAGCAGCATATGCGGGTGATATCCTCATTGTCACAGAAGAACCGAGCTTATCCACCAAGGCCCTGATCAATACCTTAGAAATCTACTCTAGGCATTCCGGATATAAACTGAATCGAGACAAATCTGAGGTCAAGCCCCTAAACGTTCATTGCTCCCTAGAAATACTGGGTGATTCCGGCCTGACATGGCAGCCGGAGTATATCAAGTACCTGAGGATTGAATATGGAAGCACTTTATTAGAGTCACTCCAATGAAATTAAGCTAACACCTTGGAGAATATCAAAATTCTTCTTGATGCATGGTCCCCAAGATTTATTACATGGTTGGCTAGGATCGAGACCATCAAGATGATGATCACGCCTCTAGTGAATTACTTAATAACTATGCTCCCCCTCATGCTTTCATAGGAATTCCATCACAAGCTAGACATCCTACTTTCAATTTTTTTATGGAAAGGGAAAAAAGCAATAATCAGTATAACAAAACTCAGATTAAACAAATCACTGGGAGGGGTTAACCTAGCTGATTTTAAACTCTACCAGTCGGAATTGCTGGCAAAACAAGGCTCATACTATCTTGTACCACCAGAAGAAAACACCCCAGTGTGGCTAGACATTGAAAAATCACTTCTTAATAACCTTGCCGCAGCAGCCCTTCTAATAGCAAACCCAACCTAACCAAAGGCATCTGCTCAAAGCCCATTTAAAAACAGAAAGTCTGCACTGCTAAAGTTGAATAAACTACTAGACACTAGCATTAGACGATCTAACCTTGAATCCTATATAAAGGGAATACACTTTAAAATGAAACATGGATTGATAAGGGTATTTACTTTCCCCATCAACTTTCAAACGGCGCCTATCCATTATCTTTTAAAGAAATGCAGACTAGGTACGAACTAGGTCACCTCGAATTTTGCAACTTTTTAAAAATTAAGGCTCACTCACCTAAGGGGGGCTGACAACGTAGCTCTCCAGAACTCACCATGGAAACCCCCCATTAGGCACCTGTGGGACAGCCTTGATCTCTAGTTTACCTCACACAAACCCCCATGATCCACAACAGAGGCCTGACAAACCAACCACCCCCATGAAATGCTCTCACACGGGTTCGCTGTAATACACTAATGTTATCACACTATAGATTGTTAGTTGCATACCGGTACCTACGTTGTCTGTTTGTGGAGCTATGGAATTCTTTGTACTCCCCCTCTGTGAATATACTGGATACATTTCTATTCATTGCTACTACCATGGTGTATCTAGTATCTCCAGGCATAGCATCAACTATATGAGTAAAAGTGTCATTCTGCCACCCCAACCTGAACAATCAATGCATCTGCTTTTATCGTCCTTTTTGTTTTTTTTCATATGGTTCTTTTCAGTTTCATATGCTTATTTCCTTGTTTCCATATGTATTTCATTTACTGTATTGTACATGTTGCTTATTTGAAAACAACCAATAAAATATTTTTGAAATCAAAATTGCACTTTGTCAAGACCCATTAGGTAATCAGAGTCCCCAAAAATTGTAAATCCTTTGGCGGCTAGGTTAAGTTGTTGTGTTTCTATCTACGAACCTAATTCGATATTCCCGATTTATGCCCTTATATGGCTATAATAAATAATATCCTTATAAAGGCATAAGAATCATATCCATCTTTAGTAATAGCCCATGCAGTCCAAATACGGCCAGGCTACTCCCCTAGACTCTTAGAAAGTACAACGCATTCTTTAAACAAACCAAACCTCCAGCAACCTGGGAATTCCCCTTGCTTTTGTTTTAATTTGTCCTAGAACTCCTGCGAGCACTGAAAGAATGGCCAGTTCTTAGTGACATCTTTTATTGACGTCTTATGTCCAACCTTACGTCAAACCCGGCACCTTTCAGGTATAAATATACCAACAGTTGCCTTAAGCAAAGACACGGTGGTTTGGGGCAGAGCGGCTATCTACTTGCCCGAGAGCCCAGCTGATGCGAGAGCCCATGGACGCGTCCCTCCCTTTTGACGCACTGAGAAAGACGCTGTCTTTTTCTCCAGCCGAGAAAATCCAGCTCCATGGTTTCCAGCCACCCTTGCGGGTGGCTGGGAAATCGAGTCCTGAGAGAGAGATACCAGACCTCCTTCATTCTATTACCCAGGTACGGAGCTGACTAAACCCTTGAGAGAATTCTTGATTCAGATTCCTTGGCAAAACCCAACTTAACTTAAACTGCAACTTACTTACTTCTTCCCACGTATTAGGCTTAGGTCAGGTACACCGGGGTAGGCGTAGATTAGAAGCACCAGTTGAGTACGTTAGTCAATGTTTTTATGTATGTATATATTTTATCCATTTTAAAGTATCATATGGCTAAGAAATCATATTAATGCGTTTACAGTATTATTTTATAATACTCCTTTTACTGTACACACTTTACTTTATACTAAGTATACCAATTGTGGCAATTCATTTCTCTTGCATGAGAAAGAAGACTGCTCACTAAATAACACCTTTTATTGAAAACGCCCGTCTCTCTATTTCTCTGCACTCTGGTGAAACTAAGTATGCACGATTGACTGAGTAAAATAGCTGTCTATTGTTTTCACACTTCTCTAGAGATACTCTCTTATTCTGAGGGAGCAAAGTTGACATGTTTTATGGTTGTCAGAAGCTGGACCCTTCTTGTCTATCCAGGGAAGTTAAACTCCTCCTTGTTTATTCGAGAAAGTTTCTAGTGACCTCTGAGCTAGCTGGCAAAACTAATTAAGTCTAATATAGTCAGTAGAGACCTAGTCAACCTCCATCCTACGTCTACAGTGCTGTTTATATTATTCCAATGCGCAGAGCCTATTGGGAATATAGGAACTATACTACATGGCGCCCAACGTTTGGTAAGGCGATAATCTAACGCAAGACATTAGAGTAACTCAGTTGTGCTTTTTCACACAGACCCTTTCTCCTGTAAATACTCCAATAGATGTCTGGAAGTGGGTAAAAGGTTAAAATCCGCCGAAACTTAGTATGAAGAGATTCCTATGTATAGTTTTTGGTTTAGTCAACGTTGAAGGATACAGTGTTCCAAAATATTGTCCACCTAATCTTTGTTTCCCTTGAAACTTGATCTGCAACAAAAAAACGTTCTGTTAGTAAAAATGACGGAAAGTGGTGATGAAAGGGAGGCAGCTAGAATAGCAGCTCGACTCCTAGCGGATGACACAAGTATCCAAGAAAATGACCCGAATGCTATATTCATTCCGGTAAATGTAAGGAAAACTATAACTATTAAACTTAAAGAAAACGGACTGACATCACGAGGTGGTACAGTCATATTCGTGGTAGAGGCCCATGAATATCGTCAGACAGAGGTATTCTATTCATGGATAAACTTTCCAGCAGCAAACGCTGTAACACACCAATTCCACTATTACAAAATAGAGGAACCTCCGGATGAATACGCTCCTTTCGAGGACGTTGAAATCCCACTAAGTTACCAAGAGCACCTGCTCTGGTTTAAAAGGGCCCTAAAACATAAAAATCACATCACCAGGCTCGGTCCACTAGGTAGACCAGGAGCCACATGGCCGGTTCTAGCCAGTTACACACCACATCAGGACATTGAGAAGATGTCAAGTGAAGAAATTTTAATTAAAATAAAAGAATTAACAAAGGCATATAGAGAATTTGTTCAATTGGCAATGGAGGATATAACATACCTCCAGAGATTGAAATAAACAGATATAGCAGACCAACCATTTGAACTTGCCAGAATCATAGAAAAATCCTATGAAGAACTTGGAAGAGATAGTTTGGGTGGGAAACCAGTAATACCTCAACTAACTGAAAATCCTGAAAAAACATTTATTAAAAATAATCTAAATACTCCAAAAAAGAGTTGGGATGGAAATAAACAATCCACTCCCAGGATTAAACGATTCCAGTCCAGAGGAAGGTCTCCTCAACAAAGAGATAGATCTCCAGAACGAGGTGACAAGTCTCCCCAGAGGGAGCCCTCTGAGAAAAGATACAACCTTAGAAATAGGGATAAATAGAGAAAACCTGATAGATATCAAGATATTGATACACGTCCCTCTCAATCTTTTCAGACTTCCTCACAGAAATCGGAAAGAAGAGGACGGTCAGAACAAAACGAAGAGCACGTCAAGTCCAAAGACAAGGAACCTGCTCATCAAAGTAAAAAATTACAATTTCCAAAAAAGAAGGTAGCCAGTATTAAAATAATTAAACATGCCGAGGATACTGAGGACACAACTGAAAAACGGAGAGTGGGCCCAGACAATGCTAGACAGCGCAGCAGAAGTGACAATAGCTCGCAAGATCTTGATGAATCTTCTGGAGACAGTGAACTAGAATGAATACATTCAGGTGGAAACTGCAGATACCAGAGTTAGCAAACCTCCTAAAATATACAAAGTAACATTACGTATAGAGGGGGACAAGACTAGGAAAATAAGTGGTCTCTTTTGGGATAACCTTTCGAAAGGCTATGACATCCTGTTAGCTGAGAAAGACTGGCCACCAGAGTTTGTCAGGGAGTGCCCTCATGGCAAAGAAATGATTATGCCTGCCTTCTCAAATCATATTCCAATTCATAAAAAATACACATTAGCAAGAAAATGGGCAGTGGCCCAAGCTCCTGCATTATATAAAAATCATGTAGGATGGGATGAGGACTCTCCTCACCATAAAATCCAGTTAAAAAATCAACCCACTGCACAAAGCCAGTACCCAGTTAAACAAGAAGCTAAAAAGCAAGTCAGGGAGATCTTAGATCAACTTGAATACCAGGGGGTGATTGAAACATGCACCTCACAAATGAACAATCCTTTGTTTCCTGTCTCCAAGCCAGACGATTCATATCGTCTAGTTTTGGACTACAGACACCTTAACTCATGTTGCAAAACATTTGCAGTACAAAACTCGCACAGTGCAGCACTAATGAATAACACCGTGCGCAAAAAATATAAAATGACATTAGACATCTCTAATGGATTCTCTGGTCAAACATTGCACCTGAAAGCAGGTATTTGACTGCTTTCTCAATAATAGGGTCGCAAAAACACTTATGTCGACTCACACCGGCATTCAAGAATAGCCCAGGATATTCTCAGCAAGAGTAACTGGGTTACTACAAATATATGATGATGAAGCAATATCCTATGTCGATGACATCTATCTCACAGAGACCTGGAGACTCACTTGAAAAAAGTGAACACCATAATACTTGGTTTCGCAGCTGAGGGTTACAAATTCAACTTTAAAAAGTCAAGAATTGCCCATCTAACTGTCCTGTTTTTAGGATATGAATGATCAAGTGAAGGCAAAAGCCTAGCAGACAACTTCTTAGAGAAGTGTGCTGTACTCCAAGCACCTAAACGCTGAAGAACTTACAATCAATACTAGGATTCCTGAATTTCGTAAGAACATACATTCTAAATTATGCAGAGAGGGTAAAGCCTCTCTATGAATTAATAAAACCTGATTTCAAACCAATTAATTGGACTCAGAAACACACAGAAATTTTAAGATCATTGCAAACAGACATATTACCTAAAACAAAATTGCAAACTCGCGAAAACATACGCAACCTTGTAATCCGAGTCATCCCAGGAAGATGCAGATTCACGTACCTAACCTATAACGAGGGAGAAACGGTACCAATAGCTTACAAATCACACTTGTACACACACGCTGATATGAAATTCAGTTCTACTGAAAAAATTCTAACTGCGGTTCAAACTGCTGTAGCAAAAGAAAGAGCACTAGCACAAGGTAAACGAATAATAATCGTTACACCAGTACCTGCCCTAGAAGCAGTAACAAAAGCAAGCATTCCAAATGCTAAAGCGCTACATCCGAGATGGATACAATGGGTTAATTCTCTTGCTGCAACAGATGTAGTATACGTATTTGATCCTAATTTAAAAACACAAGAATTTCTCCAATATGAATATGAATGTCCTCTGCCGACCGAAATCCTGCCTCTGGATCATTACGGCTGTATAATATATACAGACGGATCAGCACAACCTGCAGTTGGGGCTAAACAAGCTTACAGTGCTGCGTGTGCATTTGTTAAAGGTCGTTGGCATGAAGAACAATTTAGACCACTGTTCACTAAAACCCAATCTCTAGGAGATTGTACAGCTCAGCGAGCTGAACTACTAGCATTTAAGATCGCGCTTTAAAATACCGATCACGAATTCCCCACACTAATAGTGTGCGATTCATATTATCGCGTACAATCTTATAATGAATACTTGCAGAACTGGGTTCAAAACGACTTCAAAGATGCAAAAGGTGGCACAATCAAGCATAAAACGCTTTGGAAACAAGTAGTTCTTTTACAGAAAGAACTACGAAAGACTCATGTGATACATACACTGAGTCATCATTGTGATGGCGTTCACGTTGCGGGGAATTCATTGATGAGGCCGCGAAGGCAGCTGTGCAAACAGCTTCCGTAGCTGCCGTCACCCGGTCAAAAACAAAACTAGATAGCGATGTAATGCAAGCTGTCAGTGCTTCAGTAAAAGATGATAGAAAATCACTCCCAAAAGGCTTTCCAGTAAAGTACTCATACATAACTGATGCGAATAATGTTCCTTTTGCTCGAATCCCTGGAGTGGGGGATAGGGCAATTCCAAACATGGAACACAGGTTAGGACTAATTACAGCGGCATACGAAGGGCTGGCTTCTGCACACGCTGGTGTTTCTGCCACAATATCATTATTAAAACAGAGATATTGGTGGCCGCGCATGAGAAAACAAACTAGGAACTATGTTCTAGAATGTGAAATATGCCAAAGAATGAAAGTATCAACAGTGAAACGACCAGCACAGACGCCCCTTCTAATCTCAGATAAACCATTAGCATGTGTTTACCTGGACCACTGTGGTCCCTTACAAAGGGATGGCAACTATAAATATATCATGGTCGCAGTGGATTCCTGCACGAGATTCATTTGGATGTGGCCCCAGCGCTCGGCTGACGCCAGAACTGTTATAAAAGATTTGCGAGTCTTCATCGGCATATACGCAATTGGCATGCTACATTCTGACCCGGGTCCTGCGTTTAGCTCCCGAGATTACAAAGAGGCCATGACCAGCATAGGGCATTGCATTGCTGTACTCTTCTCCATTCCATCCTGAGGGAAATGCGGTAGTGGAAAGAAAAGACCATGACATAAAGCAATCTATAACGGCGAGGGTATTAGGTTCGTGTGATGGGTGGGTCAAACATTTAACAAGTGTCCAACGTAGTCTTAATAATCTGCCAAGAATTTCTCTAAAAGGTCTCACTCCGTACGAAATATTGTTCGGTACTAGAATGTACATTCAGGATCTTGATAGTCACACTTCAGTGGTAGAAGAAAAATGCTTTGATATCAAAGACCGTTTGGCTATTTTACAGGACTTAAATGAAACAAGAAGAAACCTGAGTAACATAAAGTTAAAACAACAGCCAAGAGCCACTGAAGAAAAACCACCTGTCCCAGCAAGACCTGTCTGGATTCCAAAGATTGGGGATCTGGTCAGAGAAAAGATCGCGGTTAAGAAGGAATTTGGGCCTTCTTACAGAAAAGCAGTACCTGTCTTAGCTGTCAGCGGAACAAGATCAGTTGTACTACCTCCCCTTGCTGGTAAAAAGGAGAACCGAGTTGTATCCATTGACCTGGTAAAACCACAATCATGTGGCCAATAATAAGTAGTAGGCCCAGTGGACTCCCAAGAAATAGCAGAATACCAAAATTTGCTTCAATCGAAGAGGTTCAAACTGAAAGACTAATCACATTTGATAAATCTGCAGTGAATAAAAAAGGACTATGCAACAAAGCCATGGAACTTGTGCCTCTTGAAACCCAAATGGCAACATTTCGTCAAGAAACACCAGTCTACAACGATGTAGCCTCAGACTATGCTAGTGAAACAAAGAATAATCCAAAAGCAAATAAAAATCCGGAAGCAATTCCAACAATTGATAGAACTGCATCTGGCTACTTCATCAATTTCGATGACTTTTCAGATGATCCAAGTGAACATGAAGAAACGCCAGCAACAAAAACTTTCAAAGACAAAGTATCTGAACTCTTTCATCAACACAAAGAAACCAATCTGATTTCTCCATGGATTGAATTTTGGATTGTGCTAGGTGTACTTTTCCTCCTGCTTTGGCTCATCATAGTTCTATGTTTGGGAAAATTCATTGATTTAACATATAGTACAATGGACACAGCAAGTCAGAAAATCAACTTGGTCCTAAAGCCTCACACATCCTCTCACATCACAAAAAGAGAACTGTCACCAGTGAACATCACAGCCAATCCAATACCCGGTGGGGTAGCATGGGACAAAACGGATTATGAAATTTATGGCCCGATTGAACTCTTGTAATATCCACACCAATTCAAGGTTTCAATAAGTGACTTTGTAAAACCAAGTACTTTCTCTGATGATTGGGATTTTGAAAATATTAATATTATGATGTCAGATTTAGTAATGTCAGCAAAATTTACAGAACATTATTATTTACAGGGTTCATCACATTATGAAGAAATGTATTGCTATAATTACTTTGGTCATCACTATTTGCATAAATCTGCACAGCCTAGAAATGTTTTTAATTATAACCAATGGGAACATTGTGCAACACCGCCTAGAAGCAGCTCGAAAACATTTTATGAGAAATTCCCATACTTCTCAGGTTTTAACACAAGTGATGAAGAAACATTTTATTTTAAAATTTTAAATAAGACAGGAATGAAAACAATGTTGACAAATACTAAATTGATTTATTCTGAAGCATTTTATGAAAAAATTACTACGTTTGGTTTTGAATTTTGGAAAAACAACATTGAAACAAAAACCATCTGGGGTACAAAAGAATGGCAGGTCCAAGGCCTAGAAGCATTATTTAGAGCCTGCATGATCCCAGAACAAATAATATTCTTGAATGACGCCATTCAAGAGACAACCTGTCTTGGCCTAGCCAAAATTAAAGACTTAAACAAACCGTCTATTCCGAAGCCCATACCTGATAGTAATAGCACTACAGATGTGGATATAGACGTATCCCATATTTTACACCAAAACAGAACAAATCCTGATTGGAAAAAATGGTTGATCTGGCCCACAGTACCAAATAACTGTCAAGATAGATTCCTGAACAAAACACAGGGGTTTAAACAGACCAGGCCAGACCCTAGATACTCCCAGAGACAACATCCAGGGATAGTTACAACATACAGTGTAGGGAAACTCTGCCTTGAATGGCTACAGAAATCCACACTGGCTGAAATTAAGCAACACTTGACTTTACTTAAAGACGGTGCTGACTTGTATGATTTCATATTGGGACCACGCAAACAGCGTCAAAAATGTTTCATAGCGGCCGTAATATACGCTGCATACAACGAAGCTTGGAAAGTAACACAAATTGAAACAGCAGAAAAAATACGAGAAATTGATCGAATTAATTTGGAAAAATTACTTTCTGTTGTGGACAATGGGTTAACGACTCTGTCCTCCAGAATATATTCACTGGACAGTATCGTATCATCTGCTATTGATATAATAGAGCAGGACTACTAATGTTGCAACATGGTCAGTCCCAATTACGTTCTATTGTACAGCTTGGCTGGATGTTGCAAAATCTGCGTTCAGGCTACGTGCTATGGCGTTTAATCAACGTATTGTCATTATTCTCTATCTTTAACCTTACTGATAAACAAATGAGTTTGGCACAAAAAGGAGCAGACTATACGATTATGAGCATTGAAAAACTTGAGAGATTACCATTGACAATGTCAGAAAGACCTGTCATTGAATGGATAATACACGGAATTATTACAATTCCGATAACAACTTTCCAGGTTAAATATTGCCAAGAATATATACCAGCGGGCCAGTATGAAAGGTTGGGTAAAGGCTACATCAAGTCAACATGGAAACTACCTTATACACACAAATGTTATAGTGAAGGGAAAAAAGAGGTATTCCTTAGTGGTAACAATTGTAAAAATCACTAAATGGTACACTTCTGTGTCAAGGTATTAACTTGCATGGACCCTGCGAAGGGTCTTCAAATAACCTTTCATGTCACCTGAACGGCACTCCTGCAAAACAGATAGAGCCATTTTTTAGACAGCTTTCCAACGGCAGCTACGTTCTAATAAGTGACCACAGCTGTTGTGGTATAGTGCCAGGAAAAGCCTATCTCGTGAGCGTTAGTTCCATGGTCACTTGCTGTATGCAAGTATTGTATCCAAACAGCAATCCAGACATGGAGGCGGCAATATGGCCTCGTTCGAATATCTCTTCTATTCGAATTGATACTTTAAGCAGAATGAAGTCTATTCTTTTACAGACAACTGTGCCTTTAACCTCGTCCAAAGAGACGTATGATCTGCAAGTTGCAAGGACAGCAGCAGAGATACATTCCCTATTATCAACAAATTGCCCCGTACATTTCGTAGAAATGTTAAGCCAAATTTTAAACATGTCTGATACCAGTGGCATCGCACATGTATTTAAGACAATTTGTTAACACCCTTTGAAACAGTTCTGGGCATCTTTCCGAATTTTGTCCGTTCTGTCTTCGGCGGTCTGCCTTTACTTTTGGGACTCGTTGCAGGAATTTTATTTTTGATTCTTCTGCTCCGATATGGCAAGCCAAGCCACAGACGAGACTCCAGCAACGATGGAAGAAACGATCCTAGCAATGCGCTACCGGGACCGCATAACTAAAGTCCTTGGATTAGCCCGGCTAAGAGATCTGAATAGGACCTGGTTTCTTTCATTCAGACCAATCTGGCAAGATTGCATCTTACCTGTGCTTCGATGTATGCTATGCGGAGCAGAATGCGTGTTGGACGTCTGTCTTACACTACCATCAGCAGTACCAATGGGTACAGATACCTTGCTATGTCCGGTAACGACTCATGCATCGTGTTGTCCCCAGCGGCTACCTATTCTGATGACGGCATTCGTTGAGACTTCACCCCTACGAGTATGTGGTGGTGGGGTACGAGATGAAAGCAGCACCACACAGGTACAACCTTCTGTGAGCATTGCTGATGCTGCCATCAATGATAGCAATCATTCTCACACATGCACTGTTACAGCATTTTCAAACTTGGTCGAACTTTCACCTGATGTCGTAGACCAATTTTTTGCGAGTCTGTCTGAAATGATGTTTTCCCCTGAACAGCGGGAATAAACTTTTTAAACAACGAGCACACAGCATTCCCTGAACTCTGAATTCGGCCTTCAGCTTTGAAAAACAAAAGCTACTGAAAACAATTGGAACTATTTTTCCCCTTGAGAGCGAATTTTTTTTTTTCACTTCCAAAATATTTACCTTTTTTTTGCACAAAGTACTCTGCTTAAAGTAGAACTATTCTTAGAGAACAGAGCTTCTATTTTTAGGAACTCTGGAGACAATATTTTACCTCAGCCTCTAGCACATGTACAGCATTTGTATAAATATGTGATGGAATGGTCTCGACCTTCTTTTCTGTATTCAGAGCCATTTCATGTGTAAATTTCGCAATTCATTCAGCTGATATATATATATATATGCATTTAACTGAATGATGACACTGCTTAATAAGCGTACAGTACCAATACTCATTTTTTGTGTATTTACCATATACCATTTCAAATGCGATTTATGTATTTTGGGGTGGGTTGGAAAACAGACATGCATCAATATATGTTTACTATTGCTTAGTTTTAGTAATGATGGACATTAGATCGTGGAGTGGGTGTTGTGTTTCTATCTAGGACCCTAATTCGATATTCCCGATTTATGCCCTTATATGGCTATAATAAATAATATCCTTATAAAGGCATAAGAATCATATCCATATTTAGTAATAGCCCATGCAGTCCAAATACTACTCCCCTAGACTCCTAGAAAGTACAACGCGTTCTTTAAACAAACCAAACCTCCAGCAACCTGGGAATTCCCCTTGCTTTTGTTTTGATTTGTCCTAGAACTCCTGCGAGCACTGAAAGAACGGCCAGTTCCTAGTGACATCTTTTATTGACGTCTTATGTCCAACCTTACGTCAAACCCGGCACCTTTCAGGTATAAATATACGAACAGTTGCCTGAAGCAAAGACACGGTGGTTTGGAGTAGAGCGGCTATCTACTTGCCCGAGAGCCCAGCTGATGCGAGAACCCACGGACGCCGCCCCTCCCTTTTGACGCACTGAGAAAGATGCTGTCTTTTTCTCCAGCTCCGGTGTTTCCAGCTGCCCTTGCGGGTTGCTGGGATATCGAGTCCCGAGTGAGAGATACCAGACCTCCTTCATTCTATTACCCAGGTATGGAGCTGACTAAACCCTTGAGAGAATTCTTGATTCATATTCCTTGGCAAAACCCAACTTAACTTAAACTGCAACTTACTTACTCCTTACCACGTATTACGCTTAGGTCAGGTACACCGGGGTAGGTGTAGATTAGAAGAACCAGTTGAGTACGTTAGTCAATGTTTTTATGTATGTATATATTTTATCCATTTTAAAGTATCATATGGCTAAGAAACCATATCAATGCTTTTACAGTATTATTTTATAATACTCCTTTTACTGTACGCACTTTACTTTATACTAAGTATTGCTATTGTGGCAATTCATTTCTCTTGCATGAGAAAGAAGACTGCTCAATAAATAACAACTTTTATAGAAAACGCCCGTCTCTCTATTTCTCTGCACTCTGGTGAAACTAAGTATGCACAATTGACTAAGTAAAATAGCTGTCTATTGTTTTCGCACGACTCTAGAGATACACTCTTATTCTGAGGGAGCAAAGTTGTCATGTTTTATGGTTGTCAGAAGCTAATCCCTTCTTGTCTATCCAGGGAAGTTGAACTCCTCCTTGTTTATTCGAGAAAGTTTCTAGTGACGTCTGAGCTCGCTGGCAAAACTAATTAAGTCTAATATAGTCAGTAGAGACCTAGTCGACCTCCATCCTACGTCTACACTGCTGTTAATTTTATTCCAATGCGCAGAGCCTATTGGGAATATAGGAACTACACTACAAAGTCATACAGATCCCATGTTGCGAAGTAGTATGAGAAGTAATATGCTCACTCACTCAGATAATACCACTAGGGAACATACCCCCCTGAATATGTCTACATGTATTCCTCATTCCTTCTGTCCTCCTTCAAGAAATACTCACCACTTTATGAATTTACCTGTTGCTGCATGTCCTTTTGTTCTTGTTCGGGTTAATGTACCTTTACTTAGAGTTAACCTAAGTGAGTCAACCTCTCAATTTCTGGCCAAAGCTTGTCACTGGATGTCGCAAGCTTCCAATATAGGCTACCTTATTCAAAATCATCTGATTATGTCAAGAAGGACTCCCTGGATTGGGCTATACCCAAAAATAATTAGCTTTGACAACCACTGGCTGGTTCAAGATCTGCTAAGACACCCACCGGATGCCCCTACATTCCAGTCCCAGATTTATTGTGTTCCCTTGTTTTTTTTATAAGCCTCCTGTACTAAATACTTTAAACACACAAGGTCCAAGTTGCTCAGCAAACAAAATTCTGACCATTCCTTGTCAGTGACCTAATAATCATATTCCATGTACTAACAGGTTTGACCCTCTGGAAGATATGGATGTCTGTGATCAACCCCCTACTTTTTCTATCTCTCCCCTATCTCTTGTTGAACTGGAGAGAAAAAGTAAAACTGCACTATCTATTGTAACTAATGTGGGGGGTCAGTTGCTAGCTATAGATATACAAGGTATAGATTAGGGGTGGGCGGAATTTGCGTAATCATGTTACGCAAATCTCTGCGAAACTGTAAAAAATGTCTGCGAACATGCAGAAATTCCGCAAACACGCGGAATTGCTGGATCGCGATGCTTTTTTCCTGTTTGCAATTGCTGTTTGCGTGCTCAGGGGGAAATATCTTGCGAACACACATTTTGAGAACGCTAACAAGCAAAATATTTCGCGAAGTCTCGGAATGCAGACTTTTGGACGATTTTGCGTTCTGCGCGGTACGCGAAATTACCCAAATTCTGCAAATTCATCAAGCGGAACAAAATTTACCACCCAGCGGTATAGATAATCCGCATAGCTGGCATAATGCAGTATCCTTAATCCAACCCGGGGAGTACTCTTCTCAGGAGTCCTCCATGGGGATCACGTTTCTTTCATGGAATATAGCAGACTATGTCAATAAGAAAGGTAATCTGGATTGGTTCAGGAATTGCGGGATTCAGACATTATATGTTTCCAGTAAACCTGGGCTGAGAAATGTATCTTAGTAAATAGTTATCGATCATTTTTTACCCCAGAACTTCCCTCAAACTCAGGCAGAGCAAAGGGGGCCCTACTTACACACATTGACAGCACCATTTTATTGGAAAAGGTTACTTTTATAAATAGCTAACTATATTTCCACTTTATAGTAGCTATTATATGTAGGTTGATTGATCTAATGGTGATACATTGTTTTAATAATAACTTTGCTAACCACGCATTATTGGCTGAAGACATGGGTAAAATATTTGAGGACCTGCTCTATTACCATCCTAGACTGATTTTTTTATTGTATGGGCTGGAGATTTCAATACACACATATGAAGTAGAACTGATAGGCATATTTGTGGGGTAATTGATTCACACAAGTCTCTGATCAGCCATTTCAATCATCATAGCTATGGTAATGTCCTAAACAGCCTTTTGCTGACCTGGGATATAGTCATAATACATCCCTTCTATCATTCTTTGTCCCAATTGCTTCCAACTTTCTATCAGGCTAGTACCACTTCAACTATAGATTTTATAATTATCTCTGCTTACTTAAAGAATTATTCCACAAATGTATTGGTGCAGATAACCGAATTTAGGGATCATGACTCAATCCTTGTTAGATTTCCATGGATATGCTATGATAAATGAAGATCTCTATCTGCCCCTAGACCTCTTTCTATAAAGGACAAATGGTTATATCCTTAAATGGGAAAAAATCAACTCTAATTCTTTAATACCTAAAGCCATATCACCAAAGTCGCAGAAAGTTCAGTCTTGCTTAGATCCGCAAATGAATTGTTTTCAAGTTGTGGGCGCATTTACCTAAATTTTAATATCTATTAGATCTCACTTACTTCGACCTGCAATTCAAAATACTTCACCACCTAGAAGGTGGTTTGGGAAAAATTGTTCTCAGGCATCTACCAATCTGTGGGAAGCCCTCAAAATGCACCTCAGAAATCAACCCCTTATAAGTAATCTGAGGGCTATTTATAAAATAGCAATGGAGGAGAGTAAGAGGCAGTTACGTGAGGAAGCCTGGGAGAACTTGAGACATGCCTCTCAGAGTAACGACAGTAAGGCTTTCTGGAAAGTGGCTAATGCACGCTTCTGGCAGTGAGAGGGAGGCCCATCTTTAGAGCTCCACATTGACAAATCTACATGGCTAATCCATTTCTAGAATATTTTTCATTCCCACCTGCAGAATAATACTTTAGACATTGTGGATTCCCCTTCTGCTTCCCTGGTGCTGGAGATTTCTCTGGAAGAAATAGAACTTGCCCTGTCCCAATCACCTGCTGTAAAGGCAGCATGCTCAAATGGAGCCCCGCTGGATATTTTCATTGACAATAAGCCATTGTGGATCCCACCACTGAACTTAAATATTAAAGTTGTAGGAAAAGTGCCCCCCCCCCCATCTTGGAAACAATGCTTGATCATTCCAATCTACAAGAAGGGCGATCCATAAAATGTTGCTAATTGCAGTCCAATCTCCATATTGGATTGTACAGTTAAGTTAATGGGGAGATTGTTATTAAATAGGTTGGGGGATTGGGCAGTTGAGAACAACATTCTGGCAGACATTTAATATGGATTTAAGAAGGGAAGGGGGACGATAGATCAGTGTCTAAATCTTGCCTTAATTACAGCAAAATAGGCTTGTGCACAAAAAAAGGCCCATTTTAAATGGCCTTTATGGACTTGTCTGCGGCATTTGACTGCATATCACAAAATACATTGTGGGCAAATTTGGAATCATTGGGTGTGGATAACTCCATAATTCATTTAATTAAAGAACTGTAAAGAGATGCAGGGGCAGTAATTAGATAAGGGTAATAGGGAGAATGTACAAACTCATTTAGGATTGAAAAGGGGGTGAGATAGGGATGTGTCCTTGCTAATTCCTTTTGTCATTATACACCAACAAACTAAGCGAGGTCCTCGGTGCTAAGTGTAAGGATGTTCCCGCTATATATAGGTGCTTTATCTGTGCCCGCTCTGCTTTAAGCTGACGATGCGGTTCTATTGGCAAGAACTCCAATGGCTCTACAGTGCTCTATAGGCATATACTTGGATTATATGGCAGATCTAAGACTTTATGTGAATAAATCTAAAACCTTTGTTTTGGCGATGAATACCGAAAAGAAGAAAAAAAAAATACCTCTACAAATAGATGGTAGAATTTTGGAACGAGTGGAGAATTTCATGTACTTGGGGATTCTTTTTGGTGACAAATTAAATTAGTCCCCAATGGTTATAAATAGGGTGAATCTTATGAAAAAGACTATATCAATGCTGTGAAAATGTGCCACTTACTTGGAAAAGCAAGGAAATGGTTGATATATATTTGGCAAACTCATAATCTCTAGCTACCTGCGTTGCTGCGATCAAGGGCATAGCCAAAGTGGACACTCTCCAAACCATTGAAGATAAATTCATAAAAATATTTTTGTCAATTCCAGGTTCTTGCCCAAATATTATTGTCCATAAAGAATTAGGTCTCTCCTTTATAAGTCCATAAAGAATTAGGTCTCCCCTTTATAATTGATACCATCAAACTGGTTCCTCTCTTATTATGGCTTACACTCTGGAAAAATAACTCTGGGAAATTAAACCAATTGGTGCTTGGGGATATTGTCACTCTTGACTGAGCAGCCAGCATTCCATGGTTAGCATATGTGAAGCGATCCCTAAGCAATTTGGGCTTAGCAATTTTATTTGATTCACCATCTCGGTATGTGTCTTTTCCCAAATCTAGACTAAGGGTTCTTTTTGCAGCGAAGTGTGATCATGTTGGCAGCAAAATCGATTTAAACCCTCAGTGTTAAGCTCTCTGGCACTGCCTCAGGACCCATTCCGACATGCTTTTTACCTTTTATTTGTTTCTAATAATATGCACTAGTAAAACTGAGTAGACCTTGGAATAAGATCAATTTCGACTCCTTTACCGCCCATTTCTCCTCCCCTCTTATCACTAAGACCTCCGATCCTAACAAAGCAGCTGTCGATCTTGAACTTGCGATCTCCTCGGCCTTAGATCTAATCGCACCAGCAAGAGTATCTAGGCCTCCCACCAAAATCTCCCCATGGTTCACTCCGAACCTGGAAAAGATCAAAATTTCTGTCAGGACAGCAGAAAGGAAATGGCGGCAAACCAAAGCCCAAACTGACAGACAACACTATAAAACAATGCATAGGTCCTATATGAAAGAAATCGCTATGGCAAAAAAAGTATACTTAGGCAACAGGATAACCCACACAGCAAACTCGCAGAGAAAGCTATATAAAAATGTTAAAAAAATCACAAACCCCCCTGCCTGTCAGCACCCTTCCACCAAATCACAAGATTGTGTTGACTCTGTATCATCGTATTTCCACGAAAAAATCAATGATATACACAAACTGTTTCCCCAACCAACTCCTTCCTCTCAGCCCACACCCCCGCCTAATAAAATCAACAGCGACCCCAAACACTTAAACAATTTTCTCAAAGAAAATGTCATCCTTTTTCTGAAATAGAAGTAGAATCAACTTTGCACAAAATCAAGTCAGGATCTCCTGGGGACCCAGCCTCCTCTCAAACCCTAGTAAAAATTGCTCCCGCCTTGATTTCTGATTTAACTAAGACCCTCAATCTTTCTCTATCTCACGCTACTGTTCCCCTGCACTGGAAGGAGGCCATAATAAGGCCAATTTTAAAGAAACCTTCGGCCGACTCTAAACAACTCTCAAATTATCGGCCTATCTCTCTCCTGCTCCTATTTGGAAAGGTCATGGAATCTTTGATAAACAAACAACTTGTAACATACTTGGAGACAAACAGACTTTTTGACTCCTCCCAATCGGGATTCAGGGCATTCCACAGCACCGAGACTGCCTTGCTTGAAATAGTTGATAATGTTAGGATGACTCTCGGCTCTTGACAGTCTGCCATACTGATCCTGCTTGACTTGTCCGCGGCCTTCGACACCATCTCGCATCTCATTCTCTTAGAACGTCTTGCAGAGATTGGTGTCGAGGGTTCCGCGCTACTCTGGATCAAAAGCTATCTAACTAATAGACGCTCAAAGGTCCAAGCAGGAACATATTCCTCCAGTTATCTGGAAAACGATAAGGGTGTATCCAGGGGTCAATATTGAGCCCTACGCTCGTTAACCTATATTTATCCCCCTTGGCTAAAGTGATCAGAGCTCACGGTTTTGGAACCGTATCCTACGCCGACGATACGCAGCTACTGGTCACTGTCGACCAGGATCCAGATGAAACCAAACTGAGGTTCAAAAATTGTACGGTTGCAATTCACGACTGGATGACCAACAACTTCCTAATTCTAAATGCCAGCAAAACTGAGATCGTGCTCTTTGGAAAGGCCGACAAGATCTGGACAAATGAATGGTGAACAACAACACTAGGACCCTGTCCCTCTCCCAAATCCTCAGTTAGTAACCTTGGGGTAATAGTTTACAATAGGCTGTCCATGAACGAACATGTCAACAAAGTAGTGCACACCAGCTTTGGACTAATGCGCAGTCTGAAGAAAATTTTCAAATGGATTCCCCTTACTTCACGCATGCCCTTAGTACAAGGTCTTATTGTCAGCCGTATAGATTACGGGAATGCCTTGCTATCCTCCATTAACGAAAATCTTTTGGCTCGATTACAGGTATTACAAAATACTGCAGCAAGGCTGGTGCTCAACCTTCCCCCCGCACCCCACCACTGCCTTGCCTCAAAACTTTGCACTGGCTCCCAATAAAGAATCTCATAAAATTCAAACTATGCTGCAGAGTCCATAAAACCATCCATGGACAAGGACCGATATACCTGGAAAAAAAGCTCAAATTCAAGAACTCGTCCAGAACCCTCAGGTCCACTAGCAAACTACTTCTAACTGTTCCCATGGTTCGCACTGTTAGAAATGGTGATAGGGCATTCAGTAAAATAGCTCCTGAAGCCTGGAACACCCTGCCCCTCCAGATCAGGACAGAACTCAACCATCTGAGATTCTGTAAGAACCTTAAAACCTGGCTCTTTTAGTCACCTACTCACCGTTCCTGTCTTGTGGAACTGTGACGGAGGATCTGCTAGCGCTCTGAGACCTTCAAGTGATTTATGCGCTATATAAATGCATTTTACATTACATTACATTTTACATCAGAGTAGAGCCACAGTTATTTGGTAACATAGTCCACAGACCCCCCTGTCCCAGAGAAATATGATGTGGTAGAGGATAGTCATCAAGGTGAATGCTCAAGAACCTTGCATGTGCACAATGGAAGATCTCAGGAGCAGGTACTATGATTTGTGATGGAGGGTCAAAAGCCTAATTTCAAGAGAACACGCCCTGAGTCAGTAGGCTGCTGGTGAATCACCTCCACCACACGTGCACTTCACTTCCTGGGAGGAGAAGGTGTGTGTCATCATTCCACTGGAGAGAATCCATGGATTACCAGGAACACAAGAGTCTGGTGAGTACCTACTCAACTGTCCACTAATATTAAAAATTAAACATCTCCAAACATCACTGACAAGGATACAGTGATACAAATGATTGTTAGCAAAGGGACAATAATGTAGTGTAAATTAGCATGTGATGTGTATGCTAGAGTGACCAACAACATACCTGCAATGAAATTGAAAGTTAATCTTTCTCCTAACATGTACATACTTTTTACAAACTCACAGCAAGCCATTGTGCTCCACACACCATGTCCCAGTATTAGCCATCTCACTCTGAGGATAGAATAGTTCCATGTGGACTTGTTGGGCTATGTGGGAAGAGGAGGGTTATGTGTGACTACAACTCACATCAGGCCTACACACAGACCCACCTTTACAGGCATGCCTAGCATCCTTCCTGTGAGTCAGCTTTCCTGTGAGTGAGTGGAAAGGTACTGCCAAAATGGCTTACACTGGGACCTGGTATGAGATAGACAAGGGCATGATTGGAGTTGTGGTCAACTCTGACAACAGGCACAAGTATCAACTATCTTGATAGTACCCTGAAAACATTAGCAGCACATCACTCTTACTGATGGCCTGGTTGGGCTGCTTGGGAGGGGGAATGTCTGCACTGCCTACATTTTCCATCAGGCTCTGACATAAACACACCTTCCAACCAAGTACAAACAGCACACCAAGGACCATGCTGTTCATGATGGTGAGTGGAAAGCTGCCTCCAAGATGGCTGACACCGGTGCCTGTTGTCTCATTTACCATCATGCACTCGTGCTCCACACACCAGTCCCCATCTTGGCAATACACTTCCACTCAACATCAAGAACAGCATAGGCCCAGGTCTGCTGTCTGTGCTGGCTGGGAAGGTGTGTGGAGGAGAGGACATGACTGGAGTTGAAGTCAGGGCAAACACTCCTCCTCACACCCAAACCAACAAGCCCACATAGAACTGAGCTTTCCTGACAGTCAATGAGAATGTACTGGCAAGATGACTGGCACTGTGGACTACTGTTTGGAGCTCAAGCCACTGTCGATGATTTTTGGACAAATCAGACAACAGTCACCAGTGTCAATTATCTTGGCAGCACATTGCCACTCACTGTCAGGAAAGCAGAGTCACTGGTAAGATATTCAGGATGGGTAGGAAGCTGCGTGGAGTAAAGAGCCTGATGGAAGATGG
Source organism: Lissotriton helveticus (assembly GCF_964261635.1). Lineage (NCBI taxonomy): Eukaryota > Metazoa > Chordata > Amphibia > Caudata > Salamandridae > Lissotriton > Lissotriton helveticus. The sequence goes on along the minus strand of NC_136063.1, from coordinate 774,964,261 downwards.
AGTCAGGGCAAACACTCCTCCAACTAACTAGCACAAACAGCCCACCAGTAACCATGCTTACCTGACATTGATTGGAGATGTCCAGACAAAATGGCTGACACTTGGGACTGGTGTCTGAACAAATAGGCACCAGTCATCAGTGTCACATACCTTACAAGCACAATCCCACTCACGGTCAGGGAAGCTGAGTAACAGGTGGGCTTTGGTGGTGGGTGGGACGGTGTGTGTAGGATAAGGCCAGATGGGAGTTCTAGCTGTTGCAAATACTCATCCTCACACCCAGCCCTTATTTATTTATTTATTTAATAATTTGCAAAGTTTTATATAGCGCTGGCTAGACCCGGAGGTATCAGAGTGCTTTACATGAGGATCAGCAAGTTATAGGATACTTAGTTACATCAGTTGAATCAGCGAATTATAGGTTACATAGTTACATTAGTTTGAATCAAAGAATCACAAAGGGAGGGGGAGGGGAGTGAGACACAAACAGGGAGACGAGGAAAACAATGTCAGATGACCGGCTGGGTAGGTGATGGCCAAGGGGCCAGACTCCTCTATAGCTGTGTAGGACAGCTCCATCGGGCATTGGCCAAAGTTGCTCGGGCTCCGTGGTAGGTAACAACAGTTTTGGTATCCGCCCAGGGGGCGTCGTCATCGATCCATCGAAGGGGAAGAGAAGGAGACACAAACGGGGAGATGAGGAAAAACAATGTTAGATGACCGGCTTGGTAGGTGATGGCCAAGGGGCCAGACTTCTCTATAGCTGCATAGGACAGCTCCACCGGGCATCGGCCAAGGTTGCTCAGGCTCCGTGATAGGTACAAACAGTTTTGTTATCTACATCAGTTGAATCAGCGATTTACGGGTTACATAGTTATATCAGTTTGAATTAAAGAATCACAGAGGGAGGAGGAGTGGGAGGGAAGGAGACACAGACGTGGAGACGAGGAAAACAAATGTCAGATAGCCTCTGGGCCTATGCTTATCTAACAGTGGGTGCAAGTGTCCTGGCGAGGTGGCTGACACTGCTGTATGGTGTTGGCCCTGAATCCAACTCCCATCAAGGCACTGTGCACTAAATATCAGGCAACTGTGTCCGCCATCTTGCTAGGGCACTTTAGTTCACTGTTAAGTAGTCATTGGCCAAGTTGACCTTGTTGTGCTGGTTGGTAGGAGGAGTGATCGCCCTGACTACATCTCCCAGCAGGCCCTGCTCTACTCACACTTGTACGAACCAACACAAAAGCCCACCTGCCACCATGGTTAACTGACAGTGAGTGGGTATGTACTGGCAAGATAGATGATAGTGGGAACTGGCGTGTGGACCACAGTGCCATGATGGGATTTGTGCCCAACAGAGACACCAGACATGAGTGTCACACATCTTAATAATCCATTTACAATCAGGCAACCATTCAGGCATGTGGTCAGTTGTCTCTGTGTGTAAACTATGTGTGTAGGGCAGAGCCTGATGGGAGTTGGATTAATGGCAAACACATCTACCTCTACCCAACACACCCATTTTATCTGGGCCTATGTCTAAGTGACAGTGAATGGAAGTGCACTAGCAAGATGGCTGACTGTGTTGAATGATGTTTGGTGTATAAGGCCTGGTTGGGAGAAGTTCAGCAGCATGCAGCAGTGGCAGCCTCCTTGCTAGTAAAACGCACCCTCACTCCCAGTTAGCAATCGTCTCGGAAGAGTTGGCTGGGCTGGGTGCCAAGAGGAGTAATTGGAAAGGCTACAACTCACATCAGGCCCTGTCCAACATACAGCATCACACACAGCACAAAAATCACAACCTGAACTTAGCTTAACCATAGTCTGTACAATTTATATAGCAGGATGCAATTCATTGGTCACTGGTATCTGACTTTGCTACAACTAACACCAGGACATTGGGCTACAAACACCAAGCACCAGTGTCAGATCTCCTGGTCAGTACATATCCACTCACTGTCATGGATACCATAATTCCAGGGGCGTTTTTGTATTTTGGAATGTGTGTGTGGTGCAGGGCCTGATGGGAGCTCTGGCCATTGAAAACACTCATCCTCCTTGCAAAAACAGCACAATCGCTGTACTTAAATTCATCCTATGGTTCATTAACCTATGTAATGGATATGATTCAAGGGGTTCTCGGCATTCACATCAATCATTGTGTCTTTTATCTACCCACAGGGCCAGCTATCCATACTTCTAGCACAAACCAGGACAGCCAGACCCAGACTCTGCTCGACCCTGAGCTCTCCTGCATTGAGGTCTCTCAGCTATTCTTGGATAAAAACCCAAACCGTTATCACAACTTCCTACTCTGCTGAAGCACGAGAACTCATCTGTGGTGTCCAGCAGGCACTTTACAACATCTATATGACTCCACTGGCCAATGTTATACGTACTCACAACAAAAACATCCTCACATACACCAATGACACACAACTCATACTGACCCTCTCAAGCACAACACTCAAAACTGGGAAAAAGTTGTTGTATGGATAGTGGGTTCATTGTCGACATTGCTAAGTTAGCATGAGCTTCACTGCCATGAGGCTACTTTTGTGCACGGTACTACAAGCCTTTATTTTGCAAGACTTTGTTTGTGCCTGTCTGCTTTTCGCGTTCTCTGTATCCTCTGGGGTTCAGTCTGCACATGATGTACAAGGTCGATAAACAATTGCTATTCTCTTGTGGTCAGTCCCTCGCACCTAGACATAACATGACACACAGCTGCACTACTGAAAGTCATGTGCTTTAATATTGCAGTGAAGCATGCTGTTCACACACTTGGAGAAAGATCTTTCCAGAGAGAAGAGCTGTGATAGTCCTGGGATGTAAACCTTTCATCTAGGCCTTGAGGTGCAGGGTCTGTGGACAAAGCCCAAAGGTCTTCTTTTTTATAATAAACTATTTCTTATCATGGGGATGGTGGTTAGGTCCCATAGCATTTTTTCCACTGTCTTTATAAGATGACATCCACGTTTGTATTCGATGGAATTGTAACAATGCTGACGGTATTGTGTTTATGCATGTTTATGCTAGAAATGGCACGTGTACTGCACCATAGAGAAAGTTAGTAAAAATAAACATTTTAAACTATACCGTGACTGTGATTACTCTTAGTGTAGCAAGTATGAGTGAGTGAAAGAGTTATCTTGCTTCCTGAGAGAGTCGGGAGTGTTGTGTCCTGGGTTGTCTAATCATTGGTAGCTTCGCTATTAGTCAGAGATGGAATGAGACACTATAGCTAGTCAGTTTTGGTGATTTTTGGAACTAAGGTGATAGGTTGCTACACCACTATATACCAAGGTCCAGGTTTCCTGCGCATATTTCTGTATATGTGCAGAATCCCTTCAACACAGTTTCCCACATGTATGACCGAAGTGGCCACCTGTATGAAATTCAACTGCCTTAAAGTGAACTCAGACAGGACAGAAGTGGTAGTCTTTGTGAATGATGCCTTGGCATGGGACTCCACCTGGTGGCCCGCAGACCTCAGGCCCACCCCTACACCTAGCTCAGACGCAGATTACTGGGAACTATCTTAGACAAAAAACTGGACATGGCTGCTCAAGTCAATGCAATAGCCTTGTCCTGCTTCAACACCTTAGGAATGCTGAATAAAATCTTCAATTGGCTACTGGACAACACCATGAAAATGATCACGCAGACCCACTTCACAATTAGACTGGAAAATAGGAAAACCCTGTATGCAGGGATAACCAACCAGCTTACAAGAAGAATTCAGACAGTCCGAAACGCAGCAGCCAGACTTGTTCTCAAAATTCTACACCACGCTCACATCACACCACTCCTTCGGGAGCTCTACTCGATCCCAACCCACTGGTGTGCACACTTCAAACTCTTCACCCACAACTACAAAGCACTTCACAACACAGGCTCAGTCTACCTGAATAGCCGTATTCATTTCAACAAACTTTCTAGACACTTCTTCCCAGCTGGACTATCACTAGCACACACTCTATACATACAAAAAAGCTGATCATTCTGTTTGTCTTCTCATGTGTTTGTCTTCTCATATTTGGATCCTGAAGCCTACAGTAACCAACCACAACACATCAAAGATTCCTCCATTCCTCTGGATACCCTCACGGGTGGAAAAGCAGATTTTAAAAATCACAAGACAAGATAGTGGGTGTTCTGAAAAACTTCCTGCCAGTACCATGTTGCATTGTACAAAATGCCAGTTACAGTATATTACAAACCTCTTTGCAGCTCATCTTAAAAAAATATTGAACATCGACTCAAATTGCAATGCCTTTTCCTTTTTACTGAGTAGGTGTGATTTAGTAGTCTAGTGTGAATTGAATGTACAATAGAATTTGGATATGTCTATGCCTGGGGCATGCTCAGCTAAAATGTATATTTTTTTATAGGTTTCATATAGAGTCCTACAAGGAACAGAAGAAATGACCAGGAAAACAGTGAGCCAAATAGGTGTATCATGGTTGGTGGCATTTCTTCTATATGGGCCAACAATTTTGTTCTTTGATACCGTGACGGGTTATAAGACTGTGCCAGATGGAACCTGCATTTATGAATTTGAGACATCTTGGCGTTTTCTAATTTTAAATTCATTGTTGCAGTTTTCACCCTTCATTTGTATTGTGTATTTCAATTTGAGCATTTATTGGAATATCAGAAAACGCAGTGTAAAACGAAAGGATACATCACGTGATACAAAGATTGTTGTTTTCACCACAACAGAAAGAGACTACTTACCTCAGAACCAGTCAGTGCCGCCGCTCTCAAATATATCCATACAAAAAGCTGCCCCATCAAATGTCCAAAAACAATCTTTTGGTAAGAAAAACGTGGGACTATTTAATCACACAGTCACCAAGGAAAACATGCCTTCACAAGTAACTTCAACAAGTACAGCCAATCAGGCATCCATCACACAGCAAATGAAGCTCAACAAGGATAAAAAGATGGCAAAATCACTTGCAATTATTGTAGGGGCATATTTTTTATGTTGGATTCCATACACAATAATACATCCAATTCAAGTGATCTGTCATGAGCAATGGCTGAAACCGTACATGATGGAAATAACATGGTGGCTCATATGGATCAACTCTTCTATTAATCCGCTTTTGTACCCTCTTTGTCACAAAAAGTTTAGGAGAGCTTTCAAAAAACTTTTGTGTGGTGCAGTCTGAGTCATAAAGCATCAACAGTATCTTCTAGTGGTGCACATACTAATATCCCTCCCTTCCAGTACTGTATCCATGTGTTTACTAAAATATTTTATATTGCTCAGCTAGTCACCTTTTGTTTACTTCAAAGTGCTGTAGATAGGCTGAATCTGTGCATTGCTGTAATGTTTGAGTTCAGTGTGTAGGCTGCATGTATTGCCTATCGTTGTAAAAAGAAGAATGAATGTTTTTGAATGGGCCCTTAAACTCTGGCACATTCCATCTCAGCAAGTCTTCATGGGTTACAGTGTTGTTGACTTCTGGGACGTCCTGAGGTATGATGCAGAGTTATGTTTTTTCATCCAAACACAGCAATCATTTTTCAAGGGCATTGTACAGATTGGTTTCTAGTTCTTTGAATGGTCTAGACTAGGGGTGGGTGCATAGTGTGACGGTGCTCATATATTCGGGATCACAGGTTCACTTCGGCATACTATACGTTCTTGATGGGAACCGAACGTCATTCAATAGTTGGTAAAACCCATAGGTTACTGCACCACTCAGGACTTCTTAGACAACATGCTCCTTGAGAAGGACTTCCATCACCAGAAAATACTATTGGACTGTAAGCGACCTGCTATGCCCCAACACTATTCAGGTATGGAGTGGTGAAGGGGAAAGTAGAATTTGGCGTGTAGGAGAGGGCATGGAGAGTTTCTATTCAGCTTTCCTAATACTAGCACAGGCAGTCATTGGGATGCCTCTTTGGGTCCAAGATGTGTGGTGATTTGTCACAGGCTAATTTTTTGAATTCAGATGGTTCAGAGGGGACTGCAGTGCAACAGATGGAGGGTACTAATAAGAGTGCTTGATTCTGTGGTTTGGATTCCTGGCGCTGAGTATTCTGCAGAACTGGTGAGGGGGGAGTTCCATATAGCACACTCTTAGGTCCCCATACCAAGGGAATGCCTTTCCTGCTCCGTCTGTTGGGGTGAGAGCACATCAGGGAAGCTTCTTGTAATAAAATCAGGATAGTGTTTCCAAATTAGGGCAAACTGGGTAACCCTCATGGCATTTTGCAGCAGCAATCTTTTCTCATTGCAACATAAGGTTGTTTTAACTGCTCCTAAGATTTTTGAATCACGTGCTTAGCATTTTGTTAAGCTTCTGCAGCTTTTTGTTAACAAAATGACAAAGTTGAGAGTCAACAGAATTTATAATTTTGCACACTCCTAGCCTAAACCTAGAGGTTTGTCCATGTAGGGACGGATATAGTGTAAACATTCATGAAGTTTTTGATGGAGCAGAAATTCTTGAATCTCAATCTCTTTGCAAAATCATCTAAAAGAATTAGTCCTGGGTAGATTTTGCTGATTCATGCTAAGCGGAACTCCGCGAAGTGATCACGTAACACTGCAGCGCTACGTAGAGTTCCATGAGCGGGCGGAGTTGTCCAGCACAACCGTTTAATTACAAATGCAGTGAGGAGTGGGTCCTCACATTAAAAATCGCGTGTGGACTGTGCCACACTGTTCACATAGGTGTGGCCATCATGTTTTTTCTATTCTGTTCTTGGTGTGGGTCTATTTTTCAATCTTCTGTAAATCTTATCAATCCTCTGCCTTCCTGATTAATCTACCACTAATTTTTATTTATTATATTAGTGTGTTTTTTTGTGTTTTTATATTTTTAGTTTTTTCTGTACTTTTGTTTATTTTACCTTTACTTCCGTTCTGTTTCATTTTCTCCTTCCTTGCTTCCTTACTTTGTTCCTTCTCTTGTTTTTCTTTCCCCCCACCCCCAGTGCCTTGTGGGGATAGGGGAGCAGCAGTAACAGGCCCCTGACTAGCCATCTGCCCTGAGGACGTTGGTGGCACCAAGGTGTGCCGACCCGGTCTATCTTCAGTGAAGTAGAGGTGGCAGATGGCAGGACTGTTTTTTTCTGTGCACTGCCACCTCCAGTCCATGCTGGCACCAGGCAGCAGGCCCAGCAGTGGGTGCCCCCTGCTGGAGTGTCGGCTGCTCTGGGGGAGGGTACGCAGGTTTATGCGGCACACCAGCCAGGTTCAGCGTATTGCTCAGCAGCTGATGCAGCGCTGGGCAGATATTCTCGACCGGGAGCAGGACCTGTTCAGCCTGCTTGGTGTCCAGATTCAGGAGCTTGGTGAACATTATATTTTTGGTGTTTGTGTTTTACAATGCTAACTTTTTTTCCGAATAGCATGTGGCAAAAACTCAGAAGAAAATTAGGTTTAGTTTACATATGTAAATTATTAATATGTGATCCAGTTTCAGCTAGGCAGGTGCTCAGTGCTAAGTAATCGTACTGACTGGCTCTTGCTTTGGATGATTAATTAAGAAGCCATTGCAGATTCCTATGTCCTCCTGTCACCATAGTGAATCAGTGATATCAGTGAGTTAGCATTCTCCGTGAGTTTCTTTATGTTGCTCATACACTCCTAAGCTATTTCACAGTGATGTGTAGTATGTATCTACATATTGCAAAAAAGGGAGACTGAGATGGCCCATTAAGGGGGTTCAGAAATAAGAATAGAACCAAAGAGCATTTATTGCAATGCATTAGTTCCAAATGTAGGTTTTGTTAATGTACTTTGAAATAGGGATTTTAGAATTAGTATGACCAACTCACCGACAGTCGATAGACTTGAATCTAGTGTTTTGTAGTTTCCACACTGTGGTACAAACTACACATTTGTGGATAGCATAACCAAGTTGATGGTGCCAGCTGATTCTATGCACCCCCCTCAGTATATGTTGACCTATAGGCCAGCTATCTCACAGTGCCTCCATAAGCACCCCTAAACCTATACAGGTAGCAAATGTTTCTGGCAACCACCGAACATGACAACCCTGATCCCCCATAAATATACAAAGAATACACTGTGGGATGTTTTCAATGTGTATGAACCAACATGATTGTTGTACAGAATATATGTGCTACAATATTCAATAGACAGAAACAGGTGAAAGTGATTAGAAGAATCAAGACACTGAACAGAATAAAAATCTCCACCATCACGCTAATACACTGTATATATGCAGGCATATAAAACAATCTAGAAATCAGGTGTACTCCTACTATGAATTCCCCAATCTATGTGTCTAGGGTGTGTGTATATGTGTTCTGCTAAGAATCCCCATTCTGGATGATCCAACCCTGGTTACCTGAAGGGAAAGAATGTAAGACCCCGTCTTGGTCATGAGTTGGACTCCCCTGCAGAGACATCAGATCGCTGTTGGGCAGAAGCTTCAGCATGTACAGACCTCACCATTGACAGCAAATCGCTTCTCAAACTAAATGTCAGGCTTAATTAAAAGGTCCCACCAAACGGAATAGCCCATTTTGTATGTGTTCCAAGTGGCAGAAGAAACAGTTCTGTTTCCAGCAACAGCATACGATGTTCCCCAGAGGCATACCTCCAACCAGGTTTATAGAACAAATGTGTTCCCATCCAGCCACTACAGCATCTGCTGGAGGAGCGGCCATAGCCTGTAAATTGTCTGCAGAGCCAAGATCTATTTCACTAGGAGCTGAAGCATCCCAAGATGACTCAAAACATATGTTCAGTACCAATTAATATGTTTTTATTTATTGTTATTGATTGTTAATTTATTGTTAATTAATTGGTATTAATTGGTAATTAGTTTGTATTCATTGGTTAATTTTAAACTTTAATTGATCATTAAATTAGTGATGTTATTTTTAATGTGTAGCGGGTTGTGGGTGTATAGGGGAATAGGGTGGGAAGTAATTTAAATATAATTAATCAAATAATATGTTTTTATTTATTTATTCATTTATGAAATTTATAAAGTGCACAAATGCCCTAGGGCGTCTCGGCGGTGCGGACGGTGAGCAGAAATGGTGGACAGGATTATTGGTTGAACAGCCAAGTCTTTATCATCCTACGGAAGAGTAACAATGACTGACAAGTTCTAATCTCCAGCGGGAGGGCGTTCCAGAGTCTGGACGTTGTAACGACAAAACGCCTGTCACCCCAGGACACCGTTTTTGTGCGTGGAACAGTTAACTGACATTCAGTAGAGGAGCGAAGCAGTCTGTTAGGAAGGTATGTAGATAACTGATTTATTAGGAACTGAGGGCCTATTTTACGAGAGGCTTTATAGGCGATGCGTAATGCCTTACATTTTATACGGTTCCTTACTGCTAACCAGTGTTACCTTTTGATGACGTGGGAGATAGGTTTAAATTTGGGGGTCCCTGACAGCATGCTGGCAGCTGCATTTTGAACGGTTTGCAGTTTGTGAATAACCCTGCTTTGTGCATTAGCGAACAGCCCGTTGCTGTAATCCAGGGATGACATCACCAGGGTGCTGACCAGGGTTTTACCTGCATTCACTGGGAGATATGGAAGAATTTTTTTGATCAGTCGAAGTTTGCGGAACGCTGCCGAGACCACCCGATTGACGTGGGGAACAAAAGTCAATCTATCATCGAACATGATGCCTAGGTTCCTAGGCTTGGGTACTGGGTTGGGAGGGGCACCTAATTAAGGTGGCCACCAGGAACTGGACAATGAAGGGGATAGCTTGCCGAAGATAATGACCTCCGCTTTATCGGAGTTCAATTTTAGGCAGTTGCTGGCCATCCAGTTGCTGATGGCCAGCATGCCCTCTTGAAAGCTGGCTGCTACCTTCTCTCCATTGTTGTTAACCGCAAGCACCAACTGGGTATCATCCGCATAGGATATGAGGCCCATCCTATGAGCCTTTATGACTCTGGCTAGGTCCGACACATAGATGTTAAAAGTGTCGGACTTAGGGATTAGCCTTGTGAAACTCTGCATGGTTATGTCAATTGGGCAGAGTGGAAAGAGCCTAGGGTCACAGCCTGGGACCGGTTAGAAAGAAAGGATGACAGTAGTCATAAGCCTTATAACCCTGGTGCAATCGCTGGTCCTCTCCAGACTTGACTACTGCAATTCTCTTCTTACTGGCCTCCCCAAATCCCACTTGTCCCCCCTTAAATCTGTTTTACATTCAGCAGCTCGTTTCATTTATGGGGCCAAAAGAAGCGACCACATCACACCGATGTTATCCACCCTCCGCTGGCTTACAAACGAGGCTAGAGCTATCTACAAGACTGCTTGTATCACCCACAAAGCCCTGCACTCCTCCTCTCCTCCTCTCCTCGCTACCTGGCGAATAAACTGAAACTCTCTGGAGGCTCTAGACCATCACATAATGCGGAAAATCTTCTGCTTGAACCTCCCACTTTCAAGAAGGAAAGAACGATGGCACAATCCTTTTCAGGCAACGCGGTGAGAATCTGGAACTCCCTTCCGCCGCAGCTCCGGACCACCACCTCCTCCCAGGCCTTCAAAAATAACCTCAAAGTTTTCCTCCTTCAAAGACACTTCCAAATGTAATCCATGCCCTCTCTATTAGCTGAAGGAAGCCCTTCCATTATAGAAAAATCTACTGTACATGACTATGGAAGTGTCCTCCTAGTGTGTTCTTGCGGTTTGAGAGTCGGCCATTTATTGCGGTATTATCTTTCTACCTGTGTTTGGTACTCGTGTGTAACATGCACCCATCACTTTCTTTGTAACACACTGTTTTCTACCTCTTACATTTGTTTATTTTCAATACCTGCACAAGTGCCACCATGGCCTACGTAACGTTTGTTCTTGTGCTAGAGGGCCCTCCATATTTTGCAGTATTATACCTCTATGTTTACTTTGTACGCTTTTGTAACCTGCACACGTCACTCTTTCCTCCTGTAATGCACCGTTTCGCTACCTCTTGTATTTTGTTGGTTCACGATTGTCACTTTTGTAATGCACCGTTTGCTACCTCTTGTATTTTGTTGGTTCATGATTGTCACTTTTGTAATGCACCGTTTTGCTACCTCTTGTATTTTGTTGGTTCACTATTGTCACTTTTGTAATGCACCGTTTGCTACCTCTTGTATTTTGTTGGTTCACTATTGTCACTTTTGTAATGCACCGTTTGCTACCTCTTGTATTTTGTTGGTTCATGATTGTCACTTTTGTAATGCACCGTTTTGCTACCTCTTGTATTTTGTTGGTTCACTATTGTCACTTTTGTAATGCACCGTTTGCTACCTCTTGTATTTTGTTGGCTCACGATTGACATTATTGCTTCATTTAATGTAACGTTTGCTTTTGTATTTTGTTCACTTGTAATGTTCTCATGTATCAGTTTTGTTCCTATTGTGAAGCGCTCTGACACCTTCAGGAAAAGTCAGCGCTATATAAAAACGCACAAATAAAATAAATAGTTATTTTGCCCTGTCTTGGATACCCATTGCAGAGACACGGTCGATCAGGGTGGTGTGATCGAACGTGTCAAAAGCAGCTGACAGATCTAACAGTATGAGCACAGTTGTGCCTTCCAGGTCCATAATAGTTCTGATATCTTCTGAGGCTTTGATTAGAGCTGTTTCTGTACCATGTGCTTTTTGAAACACAAATTGAGTGTTGTCTAACAAGTGGTAGTCTTCAATGTAATTAGAAAGTTGTTGGTTCATCACCTTTTCAGCTACTTTGGCCGGAAAAGGTAGGCTAGCTATAGGCCTATAGTTCTTGGTGTCCTCCGGATCCAAATGTGGGTTTTTTAGAAGTTGTTTTAGAAAGTTTTTTTTTCCATGAGGTGGGGTAAATTCCAGATGTGAACATGGTGTTGCAGATTTGTGCCAATACTGGGGCTATTAGGTCCGTGACAGGGGCAAGCACCATAGGTGGGCAAGGGTCATTGGCTGATCCAGCTTTAATAGTGTTCATTATCTCGGCGATTTTATCCCCAGTGACTGTGTAACACTGAACAAAACGGTAGTCTAAAGGATTTGTAAAGATGGACTGTATGTTATGAATGGTATGTGCTGAGAATTCCGAATAGATTTTGTTTACTTTCTCGTAGAAATAATCCGCTATGAGTTACATAGGGATTGTGATGGAACATGGGCGGCCACAGGTGGTCGGCCTGCTAGCTTTTGACTACTTGATAGATTTGTTTATTTGAATTTTTGGCTAATTCGATTTGAATTGTGTAGAATTTTCTTGATTCCTGCATAATCATACGTTTGTATTTGGCCAATTCTTCCTTCTAGCGAATTTTATCTTCACCAGTGTAGAGTTTATGCCAGTGTCTTTCACGAATTCTACACATCTGTTTTTGTTCCCTGAGAGAGTCTGTAAACCAGGGTGCTGAAGGAGAGGTCCTATTTTGGAGATCGTTTTCTTTGGCACCAGCAAATTCATTGCATTATGGAGCCAGTTAGCATATCTGGTGGTGGCTATGTTTGGGTTTGGTGGGACCTCAGGATGAGTGCAGGAAAGAAGAGTCTTAAGTTGTTAATTATTTATGTCTTTCCATACCTTAAATACCTCTGGGCTGGTTGCTGACACATTAATAGGTGGATTAGTGTTAGGTAGTATGGTAAATAAAATGGCATGGTGATCGGTCCATGCTAAAGGCAGGATGTCTTTTACTAGGACATTTTTTGAGTTGGAGAATAAACCATCCAACGTATGGCTGGCCTCGTGAGTAGCCTTAGTGACTGTACTAGGCCGATGGAATCCAGGTCTGCTAGTAACGAGTTGGCATCGTTATTATGTGTATTTTCCAGGTGGAAATTGAAATCACCAAATGGTGAAGGAGTCCTCTACCACTAAGGATTCCATCAGATTGTAAAAAAGTGGCTAGGAATTCTGTCCTGGTTCCTGGGGGTTGGTAGAGTTGGATTCCTTTGAAATTTTTTGAGGGAGTTAGCAAAATAGAGAAGTGAATAGTTTCACACGTTGAGGAAGGAACGTGGACTAATCTGGTAGAAAGATTGTTACGTGAGATTATCGCCAATACACCTCCTTTTTTCTTTACTCTGTCCTGTCTAAGGGATACATAGCCATCATGAGTGTCTACCGCCAAATCTGGTTCAGAGGCTTGGTTGGTCCATGTTTCTGTGATAAACAGTATGTTGATGTTACGGTCAGTGATCAGGTCTGCTATTTCTTGCTTATGTTTACTCAAGGAATGAGCATTAATAAGTGCAGCTACTATGGTCAGTGCCTTGTTGTTAACCATGCAACGAGTGGTGGTGGTTTTTTGGGTGAGTGATAAAGATAGCTTAACCACATGGATGCTGCAAATATTTCTCCCTAGTGCTGCAGATCCTTATTTCCCATTGTTCATGACGAGCTCAGCTCGTCATCAGCACACAAGCAGTGTACTGCATGACGAGCTGAGCTCGTCATGAGCATGGAATGGGTTAAAATCACAGTGGGGGCATGATGTATTCTGTTTTCTGGCCAGATCCTCGAATACCAGAGTGATACAGTTAATATCAGGAGGTGGACGTAATTGAAGGAGTTCTTTGCCTGAGTAGAATTTCCTGGTGTTTGTGAGTTGTCGGCCAGGGGGTATGGCCCTGGGCCCGGACGGGCGCAGACGGACTTGCCTTTGGCACGCCGCCCACACGCCCGCTGCGCGAGTGCGCGTTGTCTGGCTTAAATCCTATCTGTGGCTCTAAAGGCTGGAGTGCTGACCCCATCATTGGGAGAGAGGAAGTGTGAATCCCAGCAGCCCTCCGATCAAGCGGCACAAGCCGTGTCAGACCGGGGCTTAGGGAGAAATATTCTGCTACTGGTAGGCAAGTGTTTCAATAGAGTAACTGTTTAAAAGCACAAAAACAACATAAAAGAGTAAAAAAACGTTTGCGTTGTCACGCAGCTAGCAGCGTCAAGTGGGTAGTCAAGTGGGTACAGAGATTGCTGCGTTATTGTTATTGATTTGTAATTCATTGTTAATTACTTATTAATTGGTAATTACTTTTTATTAGTTGGTTAATTTTAAATCATATTAATTCTAATTAATTTATAATTACTTTTTATTTTTTGTCATTGTTAAATAAATTATTGTTAATTAATGATTATTTGGTAAATAATTTTTATTAATTGATTAATTGATAATCAAACTAATTGTGGTAATTTTTGTAGCGCGTTATGTGTTTATAGGGGAATAGGGTGGGAAGTCATTTAATGTTATTTAAGTAAAAATTCATTTAATTTAATGTGTATTTATTAATATTTTTTGTTAAATAATGATTAATATGTTATTTATTTTATACAAAATATTTAATTGATAATTATGTTTATTTAATGCTATCCAACACTTTCCCGACTGTTAGACTCCCTGGAGTGGGAATAGTAATGTTTACCTGTCCGCTATCCAACACTTTCCCTACTGTTGCACTTACTGGAGTGGTAATAGTAATTTTTATCTCTACGCTATCCTCTACGCTATCCAACACTTTCCCTACTGTTGCATTCACTGGAGTGGGAATAGTACTTTTAACCCCTACGCTATCCAACACTTTCCCTATTGTTGCACTCACTGGAGTGGGAATAGTAATTTTTACCCCTATGCTATCCAACACTTTCCCTACTGTTGCACTCACTGGAGTGGGAAAAGTAAATTTTACCCCTACGCTATCCAGTGCGTTTACCTACTGTTGCACTCTCTGGAGTTGGAATAGTAATTTTTACCCCTATGCTATCCAACGCTTTCCCCACTGTTGCGCTCACTGGAGTGGGAATAGTAATTTTTACCCCTAAGCTATCCGGCGCTTTCCCTCCTGTTGCACGCTGCAGAGTGGGAATAGTAACTTTTACCCTGACACCATCTAACGCTTTCCCTAATCATGCAATATGTTGAGAAAGCATATATAATAATTTATATGTAGATGTTTAATTATTTTAACAGTATATGTATTAGTTAAATACTTTTTAGATATGTTTTAATATTTATATCTATTTTTTTGTAAATTATATGTATTATTTACCTATTTTTACATTATTATTAAAACATTTTAAAAACGATATTTTTAACATCGATATTTTTGGCGACAATATTTTTTTCTATATATTTTTGTACTTACCTTTATGTAGATAGGACTTCGATATTTTTGTCTTCGATATTTCTGTGTCGATATTTTTGTATGTCGATTTTGTGTCTGTCAATATTTTGTCAGATATTCATGTCTCACATGTCTCACTCCTTAGAAAATGACAAAGGGTGTTATCCTAAAATTGAAACAACCTTACTGCAAACTGTTGCTTTCACAGCTTCATCAGCCACGGAATTCCATGCATTGTTAAAGCCAAGACGTTGATGAATCAATGTGTGTATTACATGGATCCGGGGCAAGCAATCTTTCATCTTTGCCACCTTCTGCCCAATCAGCTTGTGCAGCCCTTTGAATCCCTGAATCCATTCTGTTTCCAATAGTATCGGTATTCATTATAGGACTGGGCACAGTAATACGAGTCACCCTCTATAAGTGTGGAAATTGATGATCCATATTTTCTTGTGCCTCTATCAGAGCATTTTGTTCTGCCAGCTGCCATATTCAGTCACCGAGAAACTTTATGTAGGTTTTTGTCAGGATGTAATTCTCCATCATACATATGCCCTTTTACAATTGCACACACAGCTGAGTATTGGTGCTTAGTCCCCTGACAGGCTGGGCAGAACCATCAGTATATATGATGCAATCATAGCGATCTAGAGGCATTACTTCATTAGGCAGAGAATATTCTTGTTCATACTACTGAAAATCTTGAGTTTGTATTGTACAATCAAATCTATAGTCTACATCGGTTGCATTGAGTGAGTTAGCCCATTGTATCTATTGTTGATGTAAAGCTTTAGCATTCAGAACACTCGTTTTGGTGACAGGCTCTAAGGTCGGCACTGGGATCCTGGGGCAATTATGTGTTTAGCTTGTGCCAGGGGTTGCCTTCTCACTGCAGTAGTCTCTACAGCTTTGAGAATTTTTTCAGTAGGTGAAAAACTCTTTTCAGCATTGGTGTATAAATGAGGTTTATATGCTATTGGTACTGTGTCACCTTTTTTGAAAGTGATATAAGTGTACCCTGATGCTACAGCGATTACGCAGATCACAAGGTTTGTAGTGTTCACCTGTGTGTAAATGTTTGGAAGCTATCATATCAGCTTGTACAGAACATAAAATGTTCGTATGTTCCTGTTTTCAGTATGTGCTTGAAAAAAATCTGAATGTCTCTAGTTGTAGAACGGTTTAACCCATTCTGCATAATCTGGAATGTATGTTCTGACAAAATTTAGGAATCGTAATATGGATTGTGGTCTTTCCATTGTAGCTGGTGGTTGAAGCAACACACATTTCTCTAAGAAATATGTTACTAGGTTTTTATTCTAACTTGACCGGTCATATCCCTGAAAAAGGACATTAGGGTGGGCAATTTTAGAATATTTAAAATTAAAGCCCTTGAGAGCAAATCCCAAGATTTTGCAATCCACTCTTATCAAGTGTTCCCTAAGGTCATCATCCATCAGAGAAATGTCTTTGGCGTAGAACAATACCGGTTCATCAAATTTTTTAGTACCTGTGTTACCCTGGCTGAGAACAGCCCAGGATTATTCTTATTCTACTTCCAGATGCTATATTTTGGCAGAAAAACTCAATTTGAGCTATTGAATATTGTTTCTTATTTCTTCTGCGTAATGTTGTTTATTAGTGGGACACTGTGTGCATTTTGTACTGCAAATGTGTGAATAGTTGTGTTCAAGTGTCTGTAATCTAATACTAGATGACATGAATGATATGAATTATCGGATTTAATTCGTGGAAACAAAGGATTATTCATGGATGAGGTGCAACTTACTATTACTTTTTGGTATTTAAGTTGTTCTAGAATTTCCCTAGCTTGTTTTTTAGCTTCATGTTTAATAGTGTATCGTTGTTGAAGTTGTAGGGTCATTCATAATGGGCTCTCATCATTAGGGAAACCGTCAAGACAACCCACATGGGTGCGGTATAATGCAGGAGCTAGTGCTAACCCCCACTCCTTGGTGTATCAATGTTTTACTGATACTGGAATGAGGTTGTAGAAAGCAGGTAAAATTATTGTTTTCCCGTTTGGGCAATCCATTACGAAATCAGGTGGCCAGTCTTTCAGCCAAAAGAATATTGTTACTGTAGGTCAAGTCCTCCAAAAAAAGAACATTGACATTTACTGGGTATGTCCCCCTCCTAGTGGAGTAGTATTTCAAACAAACTATTTAGGACACTTACCCTGGTATCTGTTGTTTACACTGTGATATGTTCACTCAAGCATCTCCCACTTTACAATCCATCAAGTTCTAGCAAACTATTGTGATTTCTGCCGTGCAGTTTACCATTGTCACTGCACATTCCCCGTTCAGGAGCAGAGTGTTCAATATCCGGGGCCTGCCTGGCCTTCAGTCTGGTAATCTTTTTTTTTTATTGAGGCGGGCAAGCTTTCTGTTTATTTTCCTGTTGATTATGTAGTCTGATGAGTGTTGTGTCTCCCTTCTTTGTTGAAGCGTCAGGTGCTTTCTTAGAGATATACTACCAGGTCTTGCTCCCAAATTATCTCTACCAAGTATAGCATAAGTTTTTGTGATAATTGTAGGTAATTTGTGCTCATGATTATCCCTTGATGTTGCTTAACATAATTGTGGATATAGCGGAAAAATTGCCCATCAGTTTCATCCCTAACTCCATGGCAGGTGATGCCCTGTACTCATTCTGGAACTGTTTTAGCACTTCACACACAACAGCCAGGGAAGGGGCACCATGTGTTCCAGATACAACACAGCAAAGACTACCTCAAGTTGCACAGTCTTCCACAGAGGAGCCATCCCAATTGGTAAGCATATTGTCAATATTCTGTGTTTTTTCTGTGGTCCCGTATGGAGAAATATGGATTTGAGCTGATTTGTTCTTTTTTGCAATCCAGAAGGAAATCTCCTCCTGTCTGAACGGAAGTTTTCCCATGAGTTTGTGGGTTGATGCCCAGTGTAACCAATTGTAGTGTTGTAGCTTAAGCAAAGTATCACAAGAAGGGAGTGAAGAAGTAATGCTTAAAAGAGCCGAAGAGGAGGATACGTCCTCCTCAAGGTATATGGTCAAAAAACAAAGGGATCCACCCTTATGGGAAAGTATAGAAGTGTTCCTCCAGACTACGTGTGTCTCCTAAAATGGTGGAAAGCACACAGCTTTGTTTAAATACCCCTTACCCACCAAAAAGACCCTTGATGGCATGCTTCATCATCGGGGACTTTCCGCCAAGCTTCTGGACGGGGTTGCTGTGACCTGCGACTATGTGGGATCATGAAAAACAATACTAAGGGGCCCATTAGGATGGCGGGCGGATCCCCCCCGCCATGCCGGCGGGCGCCACCGCCCGCAATCCGTGACGGAATGACCCCCCGCCATGTACCAATTAGTGCAGTTTATTGGCGGCAAAACTTCCATGCTTATGCTCAGTATTTATGGACACTGCCCACGCTGGCTCAATGTACAGAAAGTCATTGACCTACAACCGGTTCAAGCCAAAAAAACTATAGAAAATGCAGTGGTTATCTCTCAGATTGACGACGGCAATGTTCTATACCTAGGTGTAGCAAAAAAATGCTGATGAAGCTGCAATCAGTCAAAAACGCTGCTGCCCTGCTCGTGCTGAATCGTCCAACACAAAGGTCCTGGCCAAATTGCATTGGTTGCCTGTGGGCAAGAGGATCCTGTTCAAGGCAATATGCTTCTACCATCATATCCTAGCAAATAAAGGCCCAAGCTAACTACAAGACATGATTACACCCTATAACCCCAATAGAAGCCTAAGATCTGAAGGAAAGTAATTGATAATAGTAGCCAGATTTAGGAAGTCTAGGCGGGGGGCTGCTCTTTCAAATACCTGGCAGCGAAACATTGGAATTCATTACCAATGGATTTGAGGAAAGGACAATGTGAAGCTGCCTATAGGAAAAGGCTGAAAACTTGTTTTTTCCCACCTGTTAACCTAAATAGACCTTGAAATATTACAGCTAGGGCTCTCCTACCTATCTCTTGTCATTTCTGAGTTTCTGCTCAGTGCGGGGACACACCGTTGGTGTAACCAGGCGCTCTACATCTACAAATGCTGTTGACGATAATGATGTTCCACGGAGCCGCGGCGAGGTAGTGTCCTGGTCAGGAGGTAACCTTAATATTGTAAGTACGGCACAGCCGATTTGCAGTACTGAAACACTGCCCAATTAGGAAAGATTTCAAAACCAACAGTTTTTCTTTTTCTATTTTAATTTCTTTTAACAGTGTGTGACTATAGGTAACCCTTTCGTCCCATTTTGAAGGCTCATGGGGCATTATCTGGGCGATATAAGAGTACATGAACAGCCTAAACTTTGGAAGCTTCTTTATCTGTCACTAAACTGTCTTTTTGAAGGAGAGATATATTTAACAGACACGCTCAGTTATACTTATCATATGGATATGTACACCATGCGGTCCTTAGATATAGAGTGTGTGTTTATGTTTTGTGTGTGTATGTTTTTGTATTGTCTCATATCGGCAGCATAACACAGCACTGATTACCTATTTTGACGGTTAAAGATAAGAAATATATATCACACAAATATATCACTTTTCTTTACAGGTCAACACCACACATGGTGCAGTTTAGATATGTTATGTTATTTAAACTCTGTGTTTACTCTTCCAGAACCCATTCAGCAATATACCTACTGGGGTATAGTATACTATGCAAGTTAAATTTATGTGCACCACTTAGTTAGGATTATATGTAAATACACAGTTGTTTTGATTTGAGTGTAGAAGGGTTCTCTTCTAGGTCCTGATGAGAAGCCAGGTGAGCGCGTTGAAACATGTCGACATAGGAGACAGTGCTCTTTAAAACATAGTATCTCTATCTCATTCCCCACTTTTAATGATACCAGGTCTTAGGAACATTAACATTCATTTTTTTCACGGGCCAGTTATTTTTTAACTTTTCACCATTCAATCACTTTTGAACCTTCCAATCACACTCCTACACCACACATAGTATTGTTTTTCATACCCAGTGCTCCCACGTGGTCGTAGGTTGCAGCACGCCCGTCCCGCAGTCGGCGGGAAGACCCCGCTGATGAAGCATGCCACCAAGTGTCCTTTTGGTGGGTGAGGGGTATTTAAACAAAGCTGTGTGCTTTCCACCATTGTAGTATACACACATAGTCTGGAGGAACACTTCTAAACTTTCCCATAAGGGTGGATCCCTTTGTTTTTTGACAGTGTAACTTAAGCAGCCCACACATGATTTAGTGTTAATGTTTGCATAACGAACTGTGTAAGACATCTATAAATTGTTACTAGATCTTTGTATAGTGCTGGTGTTAAGTTATCAACATTAGGATGTGGTATGTATCCTGCTAAGACTGACTATGTTGCTCCCTCATTGCTGGGAGGACCGAGTCTAATGGTTCCTATACTGTGGGGGAGGGTTCCATTAAACCAATTTATGTGTACACTTGTTACATGAAAGGCATCTCCATCTCTTCGTATGGTGTGTCATTATTTGGTACTTCACCTTTTTTGTAAGTGAGAAATAATTGTGTGGCTCCATTTGTAGCCTGGAATGTAACCCAGGAATAGAACACCTCTGTCCTAACTGCTTTGTGAGCCTCAACCACAAAGACAACATCTGCGCCCGGAACTGCCAGACTGGGCTGTAATACCTTCTGAGTAACTGCATGTCTTAAGTTCTCTCTAATGTTAAGTGCTGCTTCATCTTCATCAGCCAATGTTTAAAATGTATGAAAATGAATTACAGAGGGGGGTAACACAATGGGAAGTAAAGTTCAAGGTTGTACAACCTACAGACAATGCATTGGAGTTACTTACTCAGCTGACGAAGATGTTCGCTACTATCATGGAAGTCTCCAGTTTGGAGGTAAGTAGGGGTCTCTGAGAAGGCACGATTGAATTACTCAGGATATCCATAAAAATAGGTACCTAACCAACGTTGGCAGCACCATGTAGTGCAGTATCCACCCTATGGTAGGAACTGTTAGTTAGTGGACAGCATAATCGAGGGGATGATGCCAGACTGATTCTATGCACCGCCCTCAGGATATGTTGTCCTGAAGGCCATCTAGCTCAAAGTGCCACCATAAGCACCCCTACATCTCAAAAGGTAACTAATGGTTCAGGCAACCACCAAACATGACAAACAAGATCACCAGGAATCTTGGTAACAGATCTAGAAACCTTTTGCTCAGTCACTCATGCTCTTTTTCTCCCAGAGAAAGATACTAGGAATACACTGTGGGACGTTTTCAATGTTTATTAAACCAACGTGATTCTTTGTATATAATATATGTGCTGCAATAATCAATAGACAGAAACAGATGAAAGTGACTAGAAGCACCAACACAGTGAACACAGTAAAAAGCTCCACCATTGTGCTAATCCAGTGTATATATGCAATCATATAAAACAATTTAGAAATCTTGGGTACTTCTACTATGCAGTCCGTAACTTAGGTGTCTAAGACGTGCGTGTATGTAGTATGCCAAGAATCCTCATTCTGGATGATCCAACCCCAGATACCTGAAGGGAAAGAATGTAAGTCCTTGTCTTGGTCGCGAGCTGGATACCATAGCGGGGATATCAGTAAGCTGTTGGGCCACAACTATTGCGTGGTGAGACCACGACAATGATAGCAAAGTGCTTTTCTAACTAAGCCCGGAAACATTTGTTTATATATAATGAAAGCATCCTTGAGAGTCCTGTGCAAGCCAGCATTGTTATGGTCTATAGATAGCCATGTCGTCTGGTGGATAAAAAATAGAATGACATTTCCACAATGTGAGTCGAGGTCTTGTACATGGAGTTCAAGGAGCAGTGATAATGTTAGGTGAAGCAGAAATTGTAGGGAAGTCATTTCAGAGAAACAAATCCAACATTGTCATGCACAAAAATGTGTGTAAATGGTAGTTGTGGGAAAGGGAAGGCATTGTAAGAAATGGGTTCACAGTAAAAGATGGTAGGGTTGGTATATGGGCCTAACTAAGAAACATAACACTAGTATAATTTGACAACATTCGCCTGCCATAATAATTTGTGGAAATTACCCTACCACTAATCTTTTTTTAATTCTCTTTCACTTCTTACATCAGCACCCAAGGGCAAGAAGACGGGTAGTTCAGAGGAGGGCCCAGAAAAACCTGCTGAGAAGGCGTCGACCACCAGCACCAATGCTGAGGGCTCCGCTCAGCCTTGTAAGTCCAAATATTTATTATTCTTAAATCAAATTCTGTTTCACTGCTTGTTGGCTAACCCTGGGCGTAGTTTGCGTAAAGGTCTACATGTAGCTACGCGAAGTGCACTTCACACTACGCACGCTACTCGTAGCTACGCGAACTGCGTAGTGCGTTAGGGAAATGCTGTTCGCACTGATTGCACAGTGCGGGATGCTTGTCCACAGTGTGCAATCATTGCAAACGGCATCTTGCACAGTGCAAGCGGGCGTATTTTGCAGCTCGAGTAGATTTGTACCCAAGCTGCAGCTTTCTCAAAACGGACTGGTAGTTTCTCATCGCGAGCGGTTGCGAGCATACGCAACCACTCGTAATGAGAAACCTCACCTCCCATGTTGAGAATCTGGCCGGGAGGTCTATTTTTCACGCTCTCAATTGGCAACTTGGTGTTGCTGATCGCGAACGAGAAAAAAATCTTGCCGGGATGTTGATTTTGCTCGCTCGTGGTACCAACTTGACAATGAGGACCACGAGCAAGCAAAAAATGTCTGCTTACCTATGAGTTTTTTCCCTGCGAATCGTGCAATTCGGGTAGTGCCTAGTAGCGCAAACTATGCACGCTCTGGAAGCGTAGCCTAGTTCTATGCTCAGGGTTATTGTTGGCATCACCATGATTGCAGTGGCGGCCTCACTAACAGAAATGGTTTTGGACTTAGGTTGGAGTGCTACTGTTGTTGTGGGAGTGCTGCTCTCAGCTTGTTCCCCAGAGCCCAACCTGGTCACAAAGAGTTTTGGGCTGGCATACCACTGATACGAAGTTGCTTCTTCTGACTGATCAGTTTCTTGGAGGCATCTTTCTTTGGTGTCATCTTAAAGTTCTCGTTAGCAGATGCAATAAGCTGCACAAAGAGAAGAGATTGGAGGACTGACATGTAACGTCGCTGCACAGACCTTCTCTTTGGCAGTGCTGTGGGTGATGTCTCTTCTCTTGTGCACCTAAAAGCAAACAAGCAAGAAAAATATTTAGTGAAACGTGGTATTGTTGGGCTTTGAATCAGTGCAGACAAAGGCAATATTAGTGTGGTTGGTTACTTAGGTGATAACCACATTAAAGTCAAACCACACTACCATACCATCAAATTTAATTCCCCATCAGGATGACACAAAATATACAGAATATTTCCTTTATGTCCATATATTCTAATAGAGACACCTATGGCACTCAGTGAACTGCATGGGTAAATGGAATAGTAATCTTTAGAAAAATGGAGATTAGTGAGAGCCTATGGCAGGGAATGTGGTCCATGGGGAAATTGAATAATTATTACACAAATCAATGATGCTGAGGTGTTAGAAGTGCAGCCCAGCCAGGATGTCTTGGAGGAAATGGAATTATATACCTAAAAAAACTGAATACTGTTGGGCGGCTGTGGGCTTATGATGGATGGATGGATGGATCGACCGAGACAAAATGAAAATAAATCAATTAAAAAAATGTATTAAAAAAATACAAAATGTAATCAACCAATTTAATTAAATAAATCATTTTAAAAAGTGAAGAAAAAATAATTAAAATGAAAAGTAATGAAATTGTAATAACAACTACAATAATGAAATGTAAAAGTTAAATAGATAAAATAAAACTTGCAATTAAAAAAATCAGTAATTGCTGATGTTTACATGGGAGAATGAGAAGAAACCTCAAATCAAAATAACCTTATTCTGTGCCAAAGACCATAAAAGTATCAAAACAAACTTTACATATTGAGATTTCCATGACCTATTTACACAGTGGCATAAATAAAACTGTTAAAAGAGAAGTTCATAAAATCAGCATTTAAAAATATATATATATATAGTCCACAATACAGGGTAGATTAATACAGAAACATTATGCCATACATTGTGTTCGTGACATCATAACTCATATCGTTTCCTGATGGTCAATGCAACCTTAATATAATTAGAGACCGCAAAACATAAAGCCGTATAGTAGCCAGAGGATGCAGATAATTAAAGCCCTCAGTATATGTACAGGGCCTCATTTTTCTTAGTAATGGAGCTAAAAATGTACCCGTTGGCTCTTTATAAAGGGAGCAGAATAGCATAAAGTGCAAAGTGCTAAGAGCTGCCAGATTATCGCATGGGCAGGGCATGCGTTTATCAACCCATCCTGCGTGTCTGAGAAAGTGCAAAGTGCGTAAGCTTAGTCTAGTTGGATAAAATTGTATCTGTACAATTATAGTGAATGTCAAATAAAATAGCTGTTGGAATGGGAACACATAGGGGACACCTGTCATCTCAAGTTGTGAGCGGTGTGTGTTAACCCCAGAATAATGCACCTCTTTTATGAAGACTTTCGCATTTGTATGGATACTGGTCAGGTTGTAGTAATAGTGCCCCAGGCCTAACTCATACAATTTATCTCTTATGAATTGGAGACAAGGGATCAGCAGTGCTCTATGCAGGTTAAGACAATCTTTGATAATTTCCCTTGAGAACACTAACTCCTCAGACAGCAAAATATTTGCCCAAAGGAGCAAAAGGGCAATGTCTATTCAATCCTCTAAGAATTCCAACCCCAGCTCACAATGACAAAAGAGTGTTGGTGTGCTGTTTGGGGTCATTAATAACCTTTTTCTAAATTTGTCTTCAAAAGCCTGTAAATGACGGCTTTTATAATAACCCCAATCTCCAGCACCATAGGATACAACACGCAAACATTTAGCTTTATATAGTGTAATCATCTCTACCACCGGCTGTGGCCTAGTTTACAGGCAAAGCGGAAGAGCCCCTCTACAACCCTGCGAGCATGTTGTACCCTTGTGGTGACAAGCAGTTCCCAATTTATCTTTTTGTTAAAAATGTTCCTTAGATAGTTAAAATTTTTCAGTTGATCAATGCTCCTACCCCTAACAGCAAAGTTTCTAGTTTTAGCCGATTTTCAACCACACAGAATAGTGTAAGATTTAATCAAATTGACTTTTAAATCAAGTGCCAGCATAAAATCTGTAAAGGCATTGAGTGTCAAAGTATCTTTATTCAACTCAATTAAAAGTCATACAAAGAATTTAAAAACATTTCAGACAAAAAGTTAAGAACACTTCATACATGTTAAGATATGACAGTAAAACCATTTACATTGAAACAAATCTAGGCAGACAAAGGTTAAAAAAGGGGTAACGATGGATCTAATGGGTATGTTTTTTCATCCTAGCTGCAGCTACCAAGAAATTAGCTATACAAAAGGTAATGCGTATGTTGGTCAATGATTGTAAAAAGAGCAGAGCCGGTCTCACTTGTGTGATGCCAGCCTCCTTCAAAACTGGAACCAGATATTTTTTCCTTGGCTCTACATAAAACCCACAAAACATAACAAAATGCATAGTATCTTGGAGTGAGAAATAATCACAGCTGCAGGGTAAAGCTAATTCCGGTTTTTCCCGTGTTTTAAAAGTGCCTAAATAAAAATGTAACAGATTAAACCTAAACTTAGTTAAAAGAAACCTATGGAATGGGATTGTAACAAACTCAAGATAAGGTGCTAAAGAGAATGAATTGACAAGTAAGTAATGACCCCTTACTGATGGTTTCACTAATTCCCTCTCCTCGCGGAATGCTCTTGCCCTCCCCATAAAGAGCTTTTTGACAAGATCAATATCTTGGACCTTGATGTCTAGGGGGGAAGTAAAGAGCTCTGGTCGTCCCAAATCTGAGAATGCCTTCAACAGATAGGCCAGCCAAGGGATCTTTTAAAAATGATCTAGGGACAAGACGTCGGACATGATCTTATGATTTAGTGGAAGGTCTTCATTGAGCCATGTCTTTAACCAAAAGATCAGGGTAGCCATGTTCAACCCATCAGTGAGGAAATCTAAGCCCACCTCCATGTGTATAGAGTAAGTTGGTCCGTATGAATCTGTTCTCCGCTCTCTGGATTGGTTCCACGTTTACGTAGCCCCAGAGTGGTGAACCATATGACGCAAGAGCGACAGGTTTACTCTTATAAATTTTTTTAATAACGCTTTCATGGGCCTGGCACCTAACCTACCCGCAAAGCCCATAAGTGTAGACGATGATCTAGTAACCGCCAGCCTCTTCGCCCTCACTTGAGGACCCCAGGTTCCTCTCTGGTCAAAAAGGACCCCCAGGTAGGGAAAAGTGGGAACTCTGGAAACCATATCCCCTCTACACATAAAGGTTTTTGATCTCCTCTTGCTGCTTTCTCGGCCCACCACCATGGTATGCGACTTACTAGCATTTATTTTTAAATCAAGCTGTTCCATGAATGTGCCGAAGGCATTTAAGAGGTGTTGAAGGCCGACACCCGTGCGCGCAATTAGCCCGGTGTCATCCGCGTACAGGAGCACTGGGATCTTAACTGCTCCTGCACGTGGGATGTCGACTTCCTTCTCCTCCAAATGCGCACCCAAACCATTAATATAAATGGTGAAGAGCACGGGGGCCAATATACAGCCCTGCCTTACCCCCTTCAAGGATTTGAAAAGAGACGTGCACCTACCCTCATTTGTGAATCTCACTAATGCCTCGTCAATCCCCATCTCCAGCAAGGTCATCCATAACTTTGCCCTGTTTACCAAATCGAAGGCCGAGGAGAGGTCCATGAATGCTAGAAACAGGGACCCCTCCTTGGCCACCGTGTACTTTGATATGAGCAGGTGTAGGTTGGAGCATTGTTCGATTGTGCCTTTCCTTTCTCTGAACCCATACTGGATCTCTGACAGCCCTCCACAACTCTCAACATTATCCCTCAACCTGGACAAAAGGACTCTGCCTAAGATCTTTACCGACGAGTCCAAGAGGGATATGGGCCTATAACACCCGGGATCGTCCCGCTGGCCCTTTTTAAAAATGAGGACGATGGTAGAAATGTCCCAGGATGATGGTGTAGGGTTGCTATTAACGGCAGTAAATACATTGGCCAGTACCTCTGCCCACAGCTTTGGGGAATGTATGAAAAAATCAGCTGGCACCCCGTCGGGACCCGGGGCCTTGTGCTTAGTTGTGACCGAAATAGCTTTCTCCACTTCTGTGCTATAAAAATGTATTGGAGTAGCGTCTAAAGTGGCCAACAACACATCTTGGGTTGCCCGATCATTATCCCCATACACATTTTTGAAATGAGTCAACAACTTGTCATCCGAGATGACACAGTCCATGGCCTCATTATTTTGGTCGGAGAAGAATGGCTGTTTGATTATTTCCCAGAATTTCCGACTGTCCTTCAGGACCGCCACGGAAAGGAGATTTTCACAAGCTTCCCGTTTAATACTTTCTTGTCTGGTTTTTATAGCTGACTTATAGATTTTCCTCAATCTAACAATCTCACCCCTTACCCTAGGTGTTTTCTTCAAAGCTACCATCAGAGACCTGTGTGCATTTGAACATGCGGTGTCGAACCAGCGCTTCTTATTCGGTGCTCCTTTCTTTGGCTTAGCCAAGAGATCCTGCGACACCTGTCCACAGATCGACTCAAAGGCCCCTATAGTTTCACGACCCGGAGCACAAGGATTCTGGCAAACCTCAACCTGTTCCTTAATTTTCGGGAAGACCTCCGCATAAAAGTTTTCTGGGACCACCTTAGCCCACTTAACTCTCCTGCCCTGATCGGAGGTACGCAAAGTGTGGTCCGGCCTCACTTTCCCCGGATTTAGCCCCATGTGGTCTCCCCAAGCCACTTCAAGTAAGACAGGGTTGTGGTCACTGTGGTGAGATGGCACAGTGCAATAGGAAATCACCCGGTTTAGAATACCTTGTGTCATAAAGATATAATCAATTATGGTTCCGGGGTTGGTGCCAGTGAAGGTAGCTATTCTTAGGCCACCCTCTGGTTCGTACACGTTGAAATTTGCCAGAAGATCTTCTAGGTCCTCTCCTTCTTTGGTATGTTCAAAGTGAGGTACCTCGGGACCTTCGCCCCAATCCTGGTTACTTACACTGCATGCTAACATGCAGGGATGAATATTAAAATCACCTAGTAAAATATACTCTATATCAAGCTGGGTGCTCTGACTACCTGACCTTAATATAGCGTCTAAGGTAGCGATATTGCTACCGCTATTGTCCCTGTTCCCTGAATTGTAAAAATTAATATATAAGGACCTCCTAGTGGGGTTAATCTCTCTCTCTACAATAAGGATATTGTGCGAGTCAGTACTAATCTGCTTTAGGGAGCCCTTCAGTTCCAACGGAAACAACATTAACAGACCTCCCTTAGCTCTGCCAATGCGGCTAGGAATAGCCGCCTTGGCAAAGCTAGTGAACCCATCGCACCAGAAGTTAGCTGTTGTATCCCAAGTTTCCTGGAGAGCAATAATATTATGTCCTACAACAAAGTTTGACCACTCCTTATCATTACGTTTGGAATTGAGTCCCGCTACATTCCAACTTAGTATTTTGCAGGTTTCTATAGTTCTCTTTGCCGCAAAATCGGTCAAGGGGACCCCATCTTCAGCTCGTAGATGGGAAGTTCCATTAACCGATAAGTTACCCACTATCTCTGCTGCATTTGACTGATCATGAGAAATATCATTATCATTAACATTCTCATTAAAAGGGCCACCAACATTCTCGGCCAGAATTTGGTCAGGAGCAGTTTCCCTTTCTAGAGCAACCTGCACTTTGTGACCTTCCAAACTGGTTGTCGCGTGCATATTTGTACCAATTATAAGTCCTCTGCCCCTATCTTTGGGGTTGCTTATAATACACGAGACCCTTGATCCATTTTTTGATGAATTTGGACCCCCCATACGTCAATCGCAATCATTTAAGTTTGCCAAAACCCCATACCTATTCACTGTACCAAACCCACAATCATAGGATGTAGCCCCCATTCCCCATCCATTTGTTGCTTTGTTCCACCTGGGTAGTGGGGTATTGGGACGCACCGGAAACTGCTCGTCACCCAACCAGGCTCCAAACCCATTTCCACAGCTCCCCCAGTCATTAACCGGGACGCCCACCCCCCACCTATTCGTTGTATTCCAGTTTGATCTAGGGATTTTAGAAAATAACACTTTCTGATGATCACCTAGCCCTGTCCCAAATCTATCTACTGGGCCAATACCATGGTCATTATATATAGGTCTAAGACCCCCACCCCATCTGTTACTTCTTGATGCCCACCCTGATCTTGGGATATTTGGAAGGATCGCATGTTGCTGCTCACTATAGAAGAATTTTAGGGTAAGAGGGATTATGGATCCACTTCTTCGTTGGGGGGGGAAATATGTTTGACAGGACATTTGGGAGCACCGCTGCGTTTGCAAAATTTAACACTACGCAGTCCCCCTTAAACTTTTTTTGCCTGTTCCCTATCCATGTTATCCTCCTCGCCATTACAATTTCCCCTGCCAACTGCTCTTTCCCATAATGTGCCATCTGCATGTTACTTGACAGCCAGTGTAACGCCTTGCTTGTCAGGGATGGAGTAGATTTTGTCTGGCCAGGGGGTAAAATAGGTACATTAGCTAGAACCAGTACCAATGGTGAGGCTTCCACTATAAATTGTGAGGAGTCATCCCCTAGGGATGGCGGTATTGGTGCAGTAGATGGAAGTATAGGGGCCTCTCTCGCTGCTTCCTGGCTAAGTACAACTAGTGGTACCTGACCAGGCGGGATGATCTCTAATGAGCCTTCATCTGCTACTATATCTGCTACTATATCTCCCCCATTATTATTATTATTTTCCTCCATAGTATCTATTGGTCTAGAGACAGTGGTTACTACATTCTCTATTTCTTCTACTAACTTACATTGCAGACCTCCCATCCTTTTCACCTCTGCAGTAAGCTTGTCAATTTTTCCAATCAATGGCTTAATAATAGTATTTATCTTTAAATCTATCATATCCGCCATCCTGTTGAAAAGGTCATCATCTATAATTTGTCTAAGATTATCTTCCTCGTGCTCCGTTTTTTTTCCCTTAGACTTTGGTGGAGAAGCGACCCTTTTGCTCCCTGACCGTGACCCCCCGCGTTTGTGCTGAATTCTTCTGCAGGTTCTCACCGCCCTAGTCACAGGCACAGAGGATGGGGATTCCTCTGCTAAGAATTCCACATGGGACTCGGGGTCAGACTCTGCATTTGTCTCTAAATCAACCAACAGTTCTGCGCTTTGATCAAGGCTTCCAGTGTCAAGGAGGTTGGTATCAGAGATGTTCGTGCTGGGGTCTTGCGATGGTACATCAGTCATTTGCACGCTAGAGGGGGGGCTCCCTAAGTGAAGGACAGGGGATTGACTCAAGCCTAGCGATTGCCTTCTTTCACAGTTTATTTTATTTGCCACCTGAACTAGATAATTATCTAAGGTGTTAAGCGTATCTGGAGCTCCAGAAACGAGTTTCTTAGGCATATTATCAAATGGTAGTAAATACTGCTATATAACGCAAAGAAGTGGCAATCGGGATAAGTGCGCACTAAATACGATCGCAGGGAAATTGCTTTGATATAATGGATGGTATGGTCTTACTTCGGTCGGCTAACTTTGATGGTTATATGGACAGAGTAGCGGGCCCAGTCCAGTCTCCTCAGGCCTCTGAGGGCCTAAGAGGGCCCGCCCTTTGCCCGGGCTTCGCCCCGGGCTACGACCCGCGAGCGTCCCGCGATGCGCGTTCGCGGGTCTGCCTATGATGTATAAGGGGGCGTGGCACTGGGAGGGGGCGCAGCTCGACCGGGAAGTGGAACCAGCTGTTGATGTATCCTGGAATGTTGGTCCTCGCAGTCCCGGTCACCGCGCCTCTCACCTCCTCTGCGGCCACGTAAGCACTAGGTTCTTAGCAGGGTTCCCAGAAGGGCAGGGACCTCCACGCACTCCTCGTGTTCCAAGGAAAAAGCACAAATTACGGAATCCAATCTCGAGCGGCTCCCGCGAAGCGGGGGCCGCGAGAGGTAATAAGCAACAAGCAGGGGGCGCGGCACTGGGAGGGGGCGCGGCTCGACCGGGAAGAGGAACCAGCTGTGGATGTATCCTGGAATGCTGGTCCTCGCAGTCCCGGTCACCGCGCCTCTCACCTCCTCTGCGGCCGCGTAAGCACTAGGTTCTTAGCAGGGTTCCCAGAAGGGCAGGGACCTCCACGCACTCCTCGTGTTCCAAGGAAAAAGCACAAATTGCGGAATCCAATCTCGAGCGGCTCCCGCGAAGCGGGGGCCGCGAGAGGTAATAAGCAACAAGCAGGGGGCGCGGCACTGGTAGGGGGCGCGGCTCGACCGGGAAGAGGAACCAGCTGTCGATGTATCCTGGAATGCTGGTCCTCGCAGTCCCGGTCACCGCGCCTCTCACCTCCTCTGCGGCCACGTAAGCACTAGGTTCTTAGCGGGGTTCCCAGAAGGGCAGGGACCTCCACGCACTCCTCGTGTTCCAAGGAAAAAGCACAAATTGCGCAATCCAATCTCGAGCGGCTCCCGCGAAGCGGGGGCCACGAGAGGTAATAAGCAACAAGCAGGGGGCGCGGCACTGGGAGGGGACGCGGCTCGACCGGGAAGAGGAACCAGCTGTCGATGTATCCTGGAATGCTGGTCCTCGCAGTCCCGGTCACCGCGCCTCTCACCTCCTCTGCGGCCACGTAAGCACTAGGTTCTTAGCAGGGTTCCCAGAAGGGCAGGGACCTCCACGCACTCCTCGTGTTCCAAGGAAAAAGCACAAATTGTGCAATCCAATCTCGAGCGGCTCCCGCGAAGCGGGGGCCGCTAGAGGTAATAAGCAACAAGCAGGGGGCGCGGCACTGGGAGGGGGCACGGCTCGACCGGGAAGAGGAACCAGCTGTCGATGTATCCTGGAATGCTGGTCCTCGCAGTCCCGGTCACCGCGCCTCTCACCTCCTCTGCGGCCACGTAAGCACTAGGTTCTTAGCAGGGTTCCCAGAGGGCAGGGACCTCCACGCACTCCTCGTGTTCCAAGGAAAAAGCACAAATTGCGGAATCCAATCTCGAGCGGCATTGAGTGATTATTGAAGACTATTTGCTGTCAGGGCCATTAGCACAGTATCATCTGCGTACAAAAGTGGTGAGACCCGATGGCCCTCACTTGAGGAAAGTAAATTTCCTTATCTAATAAAAATGCCTCTAGGCCCCGGGATTAATTAAAAAAAGGAAAGGAGCTCAAATACACCCCCGGTGAACCCCTTCTGCGGAGACTATAGGCCTGGTTTTTTCCCCTTGTGGGTCTTATCTAACGGTAACAGTGGTGGAGGTGTGAAGCCTATGGCGGAGGGTAATTAGTGCCTCCTCAACACCCATTTTCCCCATTAGTGCCCACAATTTCTCTCGATTAACAGTATCAAAGGCACTGGACAAGTTCATGAAGTCCAGGTGGACAGAACCCCTCCTGGCCTTCATTTACTTGCACATGATCAGGGACAAATTGAGGCACTGCTCAATGGTGTGCATCCCCCTCCTAAAGCTGTATTTAGTATTTGTATCCCTTTGTTTGTCACCCATGCCTCAAGCCAGGCCAAGACAACCCTTCCCAAGACCTTTTCTGTGGTATTGATAAGGAAAATTGGCCTATAACAGGTAGGATCATTCCTATTGCCCTTTTTAAATGCTGGAACCACAATGGTCTCCTACCAGGTTGCTGGGTTGGGGCCAAGCACCACTGCTTTAAAAAACATTGGTCAGTAGGGGAGCCCAAAGGTTAGGGTTACTTTTAAACAGATCTAAAGATACGACATCAGGACCTTCACTATGGCTTCCTCAACCTTGGCTACTGAAAGAGATGCGCTAAGTTGAGAAGCAGTGATTAGATTTGGGGACAATTCCCCTTCGTCCTCCTATAACTGAAGGCCGGTAAGATTAAATATTGCCAAGAAGTGGGATTTCTAGACTCCTCCAAAATAAGAGAATCCATATGTCTTGCCTCTTCAGTAAAACAAGAACGATTAATAATATCCCAGTAGCTTTTAGAGGCACTGAGGGAAATTGCTCTCTCCAAATCCTCCTATGCTAAGCTCCTCAATTCGTCCTTCCTTCGATTAAATGTATTTTTATATGTCTGCCTTGCACTTTTAATTAGATTTCTATTAAGGTGGTTAGTGCAGAGCGTCATTTTGAGAATTTTTTAAGCTCTAGAGCATTCAGAGTTAAACCACCGTATCTTATGGTGTTACCTTATCTGGACTGATTTAGTTAATCTTTTGGTTCCATTGGCGCATATTCGCGGATCACCTCCTCTGGGGAAGAGTCATGTTGAAGGCACCCTATAATCAGTTCATAATTAGCTAACACCGTTTTCTCTTCAAATTGGAAAGGGTTTATTTTATTCCACCTCAGTCTTACCTCTTTGTTACGATTATAGTGGATCAGGTGACCGTCAACTTTCCCTGGCTGGGCTGAAACACTAAGAAATGCTATGAGAGGGTTATGGTCACTCAAATTATTTGGTTCCACCTCAAAGTCACCCATGAGCGTAAGGAACTTCCTTGAGATAAACATAAAGTCAATAAACCTTTCCTTGCCACCTCTAACATAGGTGGGGCAAAATGACGAGGGACTGCTAGCCAGGTTATTGATGAGACCTAGGTCATTCCTAATAATGATGGAATTTAAGGCCTCGCCCTTTGGGGTGTGACTAAAATCCAGCATCCCGGAAACTCATTTAGCACTATGCGGACAGGTAATACAATTGAAATCCCCCACCCTGAGAATACATAGTAGTTGTCACGTCCCAGAGATTTTATTAATTTCCTCCTGTAGAGCTTCGATGACTTGACAGCTATTTTGGTCAAAGATGGTATAATACCAATTCACCACTAATAGCTTAACCTGTATCAAATTAGAGGTCATAGTTAGTTGGTACCAGGGGTACGATTTTACAATAACGACTTTTATAGACCCATATTTGACTCAAATTAGCAACGCCAACCCTCCTTTTGCCCTCCCTGCTGGAGAAGGTGTTGTGTGAACAGTAAAGAGCAATAGCCATCCAACACAATGTTATCCTTAATCCAGGTTTCCTGAAGGCAAATGATGTAAAACCCCCTTATATACTTAAGCCATACCTGATCTATCAATTTGGGGCGGATCCCTGCAATAATCCATGATATGATTTTAAGGGGGCGCGTGATGTGCCCATGCTTAAGTGATCTATCTTTATAGACTTTATGGCTGACGTGCTAAGACGAGTTTCTGGGCTGGGCCCATCACCACCACGGAGGTTGCCATTCTGGATTGGAAGCGTCAGGAAGCAGGTTTCTAGTTTATCTGCGTTATCTGTGTTCTTAAAGGAACCAATACATTTATGTGGAGTAGTGCCTGGTGAGTCTAACAACATCATACTACCCTGTACAACTACATGTGGGTCTCTCCCTTGGTTGGTACAATGAGAACCCGTTCTTCATGTTACGACTGAGTGACTAGATTGTACAGTCAGTCAGTCTATTTCAGTCAGCCCTGAGAGAGCCTCAAAATGATTAGGGTGAGTATATGTAGAGGGCTGTGAAAGGGGCTATGTATTTGGGCCTAGTCATGAAGGCTGTTGTCTCGCAATAATCCCTTGGTGGGGGGGATAGAAAAAACTCAGGGGTGGATCTTCATCAATTCACCAGGAGAATCTCTGAGGCATTACTAAAACGGAGCACAACACAATCCCTTTCAATGCATTTGCCCACGTGACCCACCCAACTCACCCGCCTTGCCATAATGATACATTCAAACCAGTTTATCTTTGATGTAATTTTTCTGAAGCACCAATGGGCTGATTTATTTATAAGACTTTGACAGCTTTCTTGCTGGCCAAAGGGGAGATGGGGTAGCCCCTTCAAGATCAATGTATACGGTGTGCAATCGGGGGTAAGTTTCATATGTTTTTTGCATCCCGCCCAAGTAGGGAAGCATACAGTGGGCCATTAACATTTATATTTCCATGTTTTTGTCTGCCCCTACTTTGCGCACCAAGTCTTGGCTGATTAGTAGCCCAATCCCCATACGTTTTGTTGGTCCCATAGGGATTCCCATCGGCACAGATTACCAAAGGGGTGAGACCAAAAGATTGTTACTGGCTTTAATAAGTGGATCATTTTGAGAGTGAACCTCGTTACCTATAGAGGGTATTACATTAGATAGAACCATCCCCATTATTGAGGCACTAGTAGAGGCGACTTATCCCCTTTTATCAGTGCTACTTAGTCGGGTGGCCAAATCATTTTGCTCTTTGTATGCCACTTTTTCATGACATTCATTCAGTATTCTAGCCAGTTGCTCTTCTATACTGACAAGTCTGGAAGAAAAAGGTGCCAAGGCATCTTGTACTATTTTTCTAAATCTTTCAATAAGAATGTCATGCTCCTACTGTACAGTGGCTCTTTCCCCTCCCACTCGAGATTTATATACGTTTCCGGTTAAGTCCATTTGTCTAGTTCGTTTAACCCATAGTAAGTGGCCCTTTAATTTACACTCAACCCCAGCCAATTCAGGACATTTTCTCTTCCCTCCTGTTGCCGCTTGGGTTGCAATAGTTCCAGTGGCTGAGCCGGGGATAGGCTCAACTCCCTCCTGAGGAGCACTTGAATCTCCCTGCCACAGAATTGTACTGGTGCGTGAAAGTGGGGCCTGTAACCTCTGTTCACTGCCAGTTTCAGCCACAGCTACCTGGAAGTCTGATGTGGCAGGGACAAGCGAGTCTAGGGGATGGGGTCAGGAGAGGCTTCGCTCATCCAATTCTATCTCTTTAGTGATAGCCCCCACCGCCTTTTGTAGAAAGCCATCCAAAGTGGTGTCAGTTGTTTTTGGGACAGGCGTACGTTTCTGTTTGTTTTCCCATAATACAACATTTTCCTTAAAATAAAAACTAGAGGAATTAAAAAGTATTTGTTTTACCTTCGCATTGATTCTGAAGGCAGAGTCTCAATAGTGATGACCCCCAGTCAGGGTGAAGGGACCAAGACAGGTAGGCCCAGCCCAGCCTCTTCTGGGCTCTGATGGGCATAGACGGGCACACCCTTTGCCCGGGATTTGCCCAGGCATGCCCGCACGCATCTCACGCAGCAGGGGCCCAACGTTGATTCATGCGCCTCCTGGTGCATCGTGTTGGCGGCATGCAGCCATGATGGTGCTTGGGGGCTGAAGTCCCCTGGCTTTCCCGGTTTCGGCAATGGCAGGTAGACAGGCAAATAGACATGGGCTCATGCGCAGCGGTGGCCCAGCGTTGATTTAAGCGCTTCCTGGCAGGAAGCGTTTGGGGCATGCAGCCGCGATGGTCCTTGGGAGCTAAAGTCCCCTGGCACCCCCGGATATGGCAATGTCAGGCAGGCAAACAGACACAGCCTCAACGTTGATTTATGTGCCTCTTGGCATGTTGCCTTGGCGGTGTACAGCCGCAATGGTGCTTGGTGGCTGAAGTCCCCTGGCTCCCCCAGTTATGGCAATGGCAGGCAGGCAGGCAAACAGACCCAGAAACCTTTTGTGAGTCAACAAAATGCAAAATAAAAAACAATAAAAAATGATATGTAATATATAAGCACTGTTCATCGAAATCATATTCCTAATATACATACTAGAATGATCCTCAAGAATATTATTAAACTGGTAACTCACATCCATCAATTAAAGCTTATGGCAAAGGCACCCTGGCTGGATGCACAAAATGGCTGCCAGCCTGTGGCACATGGTCAAACAACAACACTGAGCAAGGTGGCATGGGTAACAGAGCATACATGCAAGCGCATGGCAAAGCACACTAGCTGGATGCACAAAATGGCTGCCAGACAGTGCCGCTTGGTCAAACAACAACAGCATGCAAGTAGGCATGGGGACCAAAAAACACATGCAAGCCTATGGCAAAGGTGCACTCTGTGGATGCACAAAATGTCTGCCAACTAGTGCAACATGACTAAACAATAACACAGAGCAAGGAGGCATGGGGAACAATGAACACTTGTAAGCCTACGGCAAAATCACATTGGATGGATGCACAAAATGACTGACAGCCAGTGCCACATGGTCAAACAACAACAGCAAGCAAGGAGGCATTGGTAAAATTGATAACAAAGAACATATGCAAGCCTATGGCAAAGGCACACTGGCTGGATGCACAAAATGGTTGCTAGCCAGTGCCACATGGTCAAAGAACAACACAGAGCAAGGCTGTATATGGAACAAAGAACATATGCAAGCCTCTGGTAAAAGTAAACTGGCTGGCTCCACAAAATGGCTGACAGCCAATGCCATGTGGTAAAACAAAAACAATGAGCAAGGAGGCATGGGGAACAAAGAACACATGCAAACCTATGAGAAAGGCACACTGGCTGAATGCACTAAATGGCTGCCAGCCACATGACCAAGCAACAACAATAAGCAAGGAGTCATTGGAAACAAAGAAAATACATCCATGCCTATAGATACAGACTCCACAAAATATCCCCTGGCAACATGGCATGGAGAATAAAGACAAATCAATGGTGGCCAATGGCAAACACACATACACACTGGACAGACAAAGGAGGCATAGTAACACTGAGGAAAACACTACCATTAATTTAGCAATGCCAAAAATGAAAATTACCTGAGCAATAATACTTTACAACAGCACACATACTCCAGAGGCATCAAATATTCCCCCACTTATATACACTTTTATATACACAAAATGAAATTTAAAACACAAACACCACACAATACTATCCAATGCCATCCCAGTCCTAAATAATATTTTAAAACAACATAACACAGAAATTGCTTTTGCCTGCACCAATGACTAGCACTGCCCTGGGCCTACTAGATGGTCCCTTGGCAGACAAGGCCACATAGAAAAATAAATAAATATGGCAAAATTAACAAACTTGGAGAAAATTTACTGAATATGCAACATTGTTCCTTTACAAAAGAAGAAACATTAAATGCAAAACTATAACTAGGCCCCCATTGACAAAATGCATGCCACTCACTACAATAACTTTGAAAACTTTAATAAAAGTACCAATGCTGGTGCATGGCCTTCATCAAACAAACAGAACACCCTTATACAAGGGTTTTCAAACTATACTGTGAAATCTCAAATACTGTAAATGTATGTAAATATAAATGTAGTTGAGCTTATATAGCGCACAGCTACCCGCAGTGGGTGTCCCGGCGCTTGCTTAGGGAACCCTCCCTGGTATTCCCCTGTGAGATAGCAGGGTATCCACAAGGTGAAAGTCAGGCATCCCGCCGCGAGGGGCCGTTGTGGAGATTAAGCAAGCTATTGCCCAGAGTCGCAGAGTGTGAACCCGTGAGTCGAGGAGGCACCGGGGCAAGAATTATCGAGTCCGTGGAATTTTTAGCCCAAGACCCGCCGAGGCGGGGAATTGAACCCTGGTCCAGGACCGATCTCAGCTTCCGGGTCTGCTGCCTCTAACCCCTGAGCCACACTTCTCCACTTACTAAGTCTGTAAATCCAGTGTTATATGAAGCAGACAAAGAAAGTGATCCTTCCAGCTCTAAATCCAAATGAAGTGACCAGGAGATGGGCATTGCACTGGGAGGAAGATGGAGTCTCTTGGGCACTTCTTTCCTGTTGCAAAAGAAAAAATGTTTTTAAAAACGGCTTATCGAACAAGAAACCAGCTCCAATGGCCCATCGGAGAAGAAAATCCACTTGAAAAGCCTCTTATTTGCTTCTCAAGCACTAAAGCTACCCGTGTGATGCATTCGCAACCAGCACTACAATGTCTCATCGCCGATGAAGCCGACTGGTGAGCGTGAAATCTCGAGTGTACAAACAAAAAAACTCAGTTTCACTCCCTGAAAGGTGAAATTTAGGAACTCCATGCTATTCATGGAGCACGGAGTGCCCGAATATCGCAAACTCCTCGAGCGGAGCAGAGTTTGCCACCTGGGCCTAAAAACAAACCCCCACTGGTCATATGAACCTTTGATTGTGTGAAGTGCAAAAAAGGAGATAATATTAGCAATATACTTCAGTTACAGCAAAACCAATGTTGCTCCACAAGAATGCCAGAGAGGTTATTGTGCAAACCTTGAGATTTTAATTAGCAATTTAATTCAGGTCACAGAATAAATCGATCAGCAAAATTGGAACAAAAATATAGTAAAATTACCCATATTTAAAAGATCATGTAATCTGAATTTGTATATGACTGGGAAAAAATATGCACAACATGATCACATACAGTAGGCAAAATATCTAACAAGCAAGAAAAGAACTTTCCCATTCTAAATAAAGTGGCAACGAGAAATTCTATTAGGAGAGTGTCAGACTCAGATGAATGAGATTTAACGTTCAGAGGAAACATGCTGAGTATTCACGCATGATGCTCAGCACTCTGGGCAGTGGAAAACAATAGAATCAAGAAGAAGCCTTCTCCCAGTGAAGTCACTGGGACTTCATTGCGAATTCGCAAATAAGGAAGACTAAGAAATCGCAAAAAATTGCGATTTTCTATATACATTCCATTTTGCGATTTCTAAATAGCGATTCCTTAAAAATCGCTATTTAGAAATCACAAAATGGAATCTTGATACATCTACCCCCATATGAGGTGTAACTTGTTTTCCTTGCCCAACTGCGGAGTTCTAGCAAAGTTATTTTTCTCTTATAGAAGGTAAGGTGTATGCAAATGAAAACTCTTCCTAGATCATCTCCACATGTCTCGTATCTATCCCTTGTTTAAAAACAGTATATGCAAAAGAGAAGCTAAGCATAACTTTTGTGATAACACATTTTGCATGCTCCAATCACTGCTATTTGTATGTGGCTAAAGCACCAGTCCTTCAATTGGTTAAAAATAGGTGTGAAGTAAGAAACATAGAGGATTTACACCACCATTACTGTATCAGCTTTCAGGCTTGGGCTGGGACATCATCTTGGAACCCAAAGGTTCAAATAAAAGAATGTGGCTTGAAAATGCCAGTTGGTGTGGTTGTGTGCTGCTCTTTTGGACATGGCCAAGGATTGTCTGAAATTAAGCTGTCATATCCAAGGTTTATACACAGTCCGTGCCAGTAATCAGAGAAGATGGGTATTCTAAAACAAAGTGTTCTATGTGTAAGCTGTTGTAGAGTTGTGCAGCTTCTGCAGCAAAACTCCCACTCTCAATTTCATTGCATGGAGAGGAGACAACCTCATGCTGGACCATGATTTGTTGATAGACGGATGGTTTATTTGGAAATTGTAATAAAGTGCTTTGATCATTCCCGCTGCACATTTACCAGCTTTAAGTAGGAGTCAGTCCAAAACCAAAGTACACAAGCATTGGCCTAGCCAGTACATCTCAGCAGTCAAATCTATTGGATTTGCCAATGCTTTTTTGGGTAAGATAATGACCAACACCTGTTTTCTGCTGGCTCTGGGCAAAGTGAGCAAACACAGCCAAATGTTATGCTGTTTCTATAGTGGGTTAAAGCAGATCGGGCACAGAAGGTAGCTGCAAGCCGAATGCTGCATCGCAAGACTACTAGACAGAGGCAACAGCCTATCTCTCTGGGCTGTGTGCGCAGATGAATTAGGTGTAAGGTATGGCTTAAAGTCACACTTTGAACTAAGAGCCCTCTGGATATGGTCAACAGGTGTTCTCTGCAGGCTATCATGGCATGTGACAAAGGCTTAGTGAATTGCAGTTGGGTGAGCCCTGCACCTAGAATCTGCTAAGTACGCATGAAGGTTGTATCCAAAGAGCATTGGAGGCAGAAGATGTGGTAATACAGTGTGTAATGGAACATTAAATCATTTGCCAATAAGTTATTGAATACAACCCAAAGGCATACCTGTGGCTTGTGGAAAGTAGATCTTAAACAGACACATCCAAGAGTGAGTGTCTACCTGCTGAAGGTCAGATCTTGAAATCTCAGAGGGAATCAATGCTTTTAGTTACCAAATGCTACACTTGCTAACTGTGATAATTAGATAAATATGCTCAGCGGGCTTTGTGGGCAACAGGAGTGGTTCATAATATCGCTTTATAAAACAATAAAAATTCTCTGTAAAAGTCATATTAATTCCAGGTCTGATGGAGAGAATCCTTGAATGGCAATAGAGAGACCATCCCATCACAAATCCTAAATTCAAATGAACAGAAAAACCAGGTACAAAACTCCTAACAAACTAATTTAGATGTTGACATTATATGGGATATATGCCAAAAAACTGGGCGGCCAGCTGGTATTTAGCATTTTCCCAACCATGCTCCTGCCATGTCAGTAAAAGCACCTTTGGTGAATATTACCCACCTACTGGGGGAACAAACGTTGGACTTTTGTCCCTCCAGGATCTTGGAAACCAGCCTAACAAAACACTTATGAGGTCCCATCATTTGTGTAATAGAATGGATTATTATTTGGGGTTGGCAGTTGCCCACCACAAGGACAATTAACATTAACTTTTCAGGGTGGACCCCAAAGTCGCCAACTTTTCTTGAGCTCAACCTCCTCATAGCTTTGGCACAGAGCATACAGGCTTAATTCAAGGCAATATGTAAAGCATGTATGCAGTACCACAACAATAATAAAGTCAAAACACCAAATAATAAACATCCCAAACTGAATTAGAAATCTAGAGTAAAACGTAAAAAAACTAAATACCAACAAAATGACAAAGTTCCAAAAAGATGAGTCGGAGGTGTGCATATCAAGATTTAAATTCGACCACAATGGAGAATGGGTTGAATACACCAAGTGGGTTAACTCTGGTCAAACATTTTACTTTCTGACTTAGTCTATTCTATGGAGCTTAACATCTTTCAGTTGAGCAAGCCGGAAGCTGTATCCAAGAAAGACGCATTGAAGTTGGAAACCATTGCTGCAATAGTGCCTGATTTCTCTGGAGAACTTGGAAGTCCAAAAACATTTTAAGTCTCACATTGTCAGGGTTTCTGAAGCAGCCCCTATGGGTAACATCTATGGCTCTCAAAACTTCTGGGACAGCACTTAGGAGCCAGAGCTCACTCCAGCTGGGGCCAGTCCAGGTCCGGATGGTATGGGTCAGTGGTCACTTCATGAAAAAGGGTGTCTTGCAGTTTCTTGTGTGCCTGTAGCCACACAAGAGGAAATGGGTTCAGTTGTTTGGGGCTCAAGCAAGCAGATTCAAGTCCTCCGATTTTCTGAAGGTCCAGAAAGTGTTCTGTGGAAGGTGCCTTGGAGTTCCACATTTCCAGATGACAACAGATAGTGGGTGGGGTGACTCCAGGCTCCCACCTAAGCAATGGGATAAAAGTTCCTAGGGGCAATCACACCCACCTTTGCAGCTGTTCATGTTTGCCTGACGCAAACAATCCAACAGTGCACCTTACTTCTAAAATTCAAGTGGAAAAACCCTTCATCCCTTGTAAAGAGACTGCGTACCCATCCATAAGTGTGGCTAGGGAAACAAGCAGTTCCCTTCTCTGTGGTCACTCAAAAAATGATTGTAGGAGTAGCTCAATTCCACTGGGTTTGGGGTCAGCTTGGCTGGGGGGGGGAAAGGTTGCCTTTTTAGGTTTTACCTTACAGTTACATATGAAATTGCAGGCTCTTTTATACGTTAAAGAAGTATCTGGGTCTCCCCTAAATGGTCTTCCTGCAAGGGGAAGAAAAACACCTCCCTATACCAAGTCCATTATCCTGGACATTGTTTCTGGTGTGGGAGCAGTTTTCACACCTCATTAAGGAAAAGGACTGGCAGATTAGCTGTCACTAGACTTATGCTAATTATACTTCTGGAGTTTCGTACAGGTAAAAGATAACATTCTAAAAGTCCTGTTTTCTAAATATTTAATAAAAAATTGAATTTAGCATTAGATTAGTGTATTACAAAATATTAAAAGTGGGTTGTGTAACCTTT
The DNA here is from genome assembly GCF_964261635.1 of Lissotriton helveticus. Classification (NCBI taxonomy): domain Eukaryota; kingdom Metazoa; phylum Chordata; class Amphibia; order Caudata; family Salamandridae; genus Lissotriton; species Lissotriton helveticus. The sequence continues at coordinate 774,921,236 of NC_136063.1, read as the reverse complement.
AGAGGCATGTACAAAAGTCATTCAGATTAAACTCTATAATCTGCACTTCGATATTTTCTAGGATTCAACCACAGCCCTGCCAAAGACAATATGTTTTTGGGCCTGCTCACTGAAGGACCATGCTGTAGGTTATTGGGTGAAAACGATGTGAGTACTTCACAAATAATAAATTTTCATAGTTCTATACATTTAAACAATGTACCCAATTGTAGCCCTTGTCTCGCTTAGGACAGCGAAGCAGAACACTCAAAGGCCTACACACAGGAGGTGGTGTCAACATATACCCCAGCTCACTGGTAGACAAAACAATACTCAATAAATCCTTGTCCAGTCAGTATCTAGCCTTTTCATTAGGCCGGGGCAGAGGTTGCTGAGTTTCACTCTGCAGATTCCACAGAGTTACTAGAAAATTCTGCCCAATTCCGTGGGGTTCCGCAAGCAGGCGGAGTAGGCAACCTTCAACCCTAAGGGATTGAGAGATTCATCGATTAATTCTGCACATTCCAATTAATGTTAGAAATGTATCATTGAGGTGCCAATCGGTGGTGATATTGTAAGGCACCTAATGGCCGCCTCAGAGAAACACCTTCCTCATATCCTCTTTTGAACCTTTCAGTAGAGATGCATTGATTTGATTTGGATGAGGGGACAGGAAACAGCTCAGTTAAGAAAACGAAAGAACAATATTTGCCTCAATTAAGTTCCTTGACATGGACAGTTGAAGAGTCTGGTGATGTTTGTTCACTGTGAGCTCCGCACTCTCCTATGGAAACAGCATCGGTAGCATAAAAACGAAGACAACCTGCAAACATATCCCTCATATTAAATTCTAGGAGACAACAGCAAACTTGCTAATGATTCTTTTGGTTGACACAGCAAAGCTCAATGCCTGTCGGTCTGAGTGAAGTGTATATCTCAAGAGATTTTGTTGGCAGGCTTCAGAGGCTTGTGCACTTGTGAACGCCTCCACCGCCTGAATCTCACACATGATGAAAAAAGAGGTGCCATTCTAGTGAGAAGAAGAGGCAACAGAGAAACCGGAAAGCAGAGCTCCGATACACTGCTCTCATATTCGCAGTCTAGGAAGTAGAGAGGACGCCCCAGGTCGCACCGCCATGACGAAGGAATGGGGGAGCAGCACACTCATTTTGGTTGGGTGGTAAAAAATACACCATAGATTGCACACGATATTTACTAAATGCACCCCTAGGAGAGAGTGCACCTGAGCATAATTGGTGAACGATGGAGAAATACACACTTTAGGCGGTGGTAGCCCCTATTTTATGTACAAAGCAGCCCAAGTAACCAGGTCATTTTGGGTTTCCTTTTGAGGGTATTCTGCCACTCACAGGCCGTATGGAGACTTGGAGGAGTTCCTACCTGACAGTGATGACCTGGAAGAAAAGACAGTCCAAAAGCACGAACTACAACCCTTAGGAGATGGGCTTAGACTGTTGTATTCATTTAACTATCCCCGAGATAGCTGAGCTAGTGTTAATAAAACAGCACCTGAGAAAGCATCTTTTCTATTCGCTGATCATTACTCTGTGACAAGTGGTGTCAGAATGGGATGTCTGTGTTGAACACTATGACAGAACTTGTGCCAACAGAGGAAATGATAAACCAATTAGCAGAAGTCAAAGGCACCTGCAGTTATTGGTCGAGCAACAGGCCCAGGCTGCCCAACGGGACTGTGACTCTTTTCAAGAGGCCACAAAAGGGCAGGTAGTGCTCCTTACTAGTCATCAGCATGTCCTGGATACTGTCATATTAAGACTAACAGATTGATTTTACTGGGGAAGCTGAGGGTGGGATTTGGAACTACAGTGATGAGCTCAACCTGGCATGGGAATATGGAACTCTATATGTGACAGCTTGGTTTGGGATAACTAAAGGTGGGAGGTTAAGTGTGCTACCTAAAGAGGTGAAATGGCATGTTTTAATATGTTATGCTCTGGGCTGCACGAGTTTGAAAGATGTGCACATATTTATTCTGTTTTACTCTGCACTGCTTTGCATAGATGATGATCATTGTGGGTTTCTGATTATGCTACGGTGAAGCCAAATGTCCATGGTACCCTATTACAGAAGTATCAAGACAGGGTGACCCAGATCATTTTTTCACCAACTTTGAACATGTAGCCACTTCCATAGCTTGGCCTCAGGAGAGATGAGGACAATATATCATCCCTTTATTATCCAACAAGTTTCAGGCCATCTATCAAGCTGCTTTCCCTGTCGGAGCCACAGCATATTCAGATATCAAAAATGCCATATTAAAATTACTAGGATGTGGGGGGGCGTGGCTTGCGCGCCGGGCGGTGAAGACACTCTTTCCGTGAGCTCCGCGTTGGACTTTTTACCCGAATCCCGTGAGAGCGCTGTATTCTGCTCTTTGGATTTCGGAAGCAGTTCTACTGTCGGCGGAAAGCTCCGCGATCATAATGTTGCCGGCAGAACGGATTTCCAGGCTGGGAGGACTATGAATGCCAAGCGGTAACCTTCTCTTCAGACGCGACGCGGGCGGCCGCCATTTTGTGCGCTGAGCCCGTGTCGTCGTTCCGCTACCTCCTTTGACTCTCTTCCATCTGTTGGGCATTATTCCTCTACTTTGCCCATAAAATACACCACTATGGCGTCTTTTTTGATGTTCCTGGCCATTTTTATGCCCCTACTCTGTGCTTGCGAATGACTCTATGCTTTCTGTAATAATCCTAGGAGACAGTTGTATGGAGAAGTGAAGCTTTAATGTGGAGAAACAGCTTGAATATCCACAGTATGCAGGAGACAGGCAACTCTTAAAGGGGCATACAAAACTTTCTCTCAGAAAAAAGGTGACGCCATTTTCCTAATGCCGCCTTTGCCTTGATTCTGTCTCTCCTCTCCATTTTGCCACGAGGATCGTTATTTTTACTTCATCGCTCTACTATTCTCATGCTCTGCGTATTATCAGTGATATTTATGAGGATGGTCATGTGTTTTTTTGTACTTTAACGCTGTACCTGGATGTCATTCTTCCTCATACCTCAGTACTCTCCTTTTTCAGCGTCCTGAGATTTGCTTCCAACTGGCCTACTGTTGGTGTTTTCCCTCAGTGATAATATCTACGGTGTAGTATCTTGCTTGCGGATTATTTTTGGCCGCATTTGTTGGCTCCTGCTCACACTGTTATCATGGCCAATGACTCCAAGTTGTCTCAGACTGGTACCAAGCCTAAGCGGCCTAAGAATGACCCGCCTTCTCCCATCAAGTCTTCCTCTAATCCTGTTCTCGACTCTATTCTTGAGGAGGTTCGCGGCCTCCAACCTTTTATGAGTGCGACTAATGACAGGCTCAAACAGATTGAAGACCGTTGGGTACTTATGGAGGGTAAAGTTTTAAATTTGGAGCAAAGGGTTAGTGACATTCAAGATGTCTTGACTAAAATACCTCTCCCGGAGCAAGAAATCCACAAACTTAAGCTGCACACGGAGGATTTGGAAAATCGCAATAGAAGAAACAACCTACGCATTTATGGTGTTCCGGAAAATTTGGAAGGGTCCGACATGGTGTCTTTTTTACAAACATTTCTACAAGAACTTCTGGATCTCCAACCTACGTCACCTCCTCTGAACATTCAAAGAGCCCACCAACTTGGCCGTCTGAACTCTGCATCTAACAAACCAGATGGCATTATTATGCTTTTTCTGGAATTCACAGAGCTGATGAATGTGTTACGGGCTGCCAGACTTAAACGACGTCTCCAGTGGTCTGGTCACAATATTTTCATCTCCCAAGACCTCTCGACTGCGACTAATGCCAGACGTAAAGAATTCTTGAATCTCCGACCCCTGATGCGACAACTTCACATTCAGTATGGCATTCTTCACCCTTGTTTCTGCAAGATCACTCATAACGGCCGAACCCGCTCATTTGATGATCCTCAAAAGCTCCATGCTTATCTCCAAAGTGCTTCTTCATCGACGATGGATACTGTGCCTTAATATTTTTTCTTGTTTCCACTCTTGATGCTCTAACATGTTGTTTCCTGTTTGTCTCTCACTGTTAATGCGTTCTTATCTCCTTTCTTTCTATATGTTTCTTCTTCTTCATCTGTAATTCTTCTTCATCTACTTTCCGCTCTTACATTCCTCTCTTCACCTTATACTTATGTCCTCCTTCTCGGTTGCTCATGGGGGCGTTTCTCCTACCAGGTGTATCCTTGCCCCTAATGCTTTTGTTTCTCGCTAACTCTCCGATCAGGCGTCTGTGCCTTGATCTGTTTACTTTCCTCTATCTTTTTTCTTGTCTCTTTTTTACCTTTTCTCTTATTTCTTTTTTCTCTTCTCCTCTTACTACATTCCTTTTCCTTTTTTTCGTTGCTCCATTCCTCTCTTCTCCTTTGCAATCTCTTCTTCGACTATTTTCCTTCACAATGTCGTTTGTCCTTCTGACCAGATTTTTCGTGTGCGTTCTGAGTATTTTAAGAGCTTCCCTTATTCGTATTTTATGTCATTTTTTTTTTTCCTTTTTTGTAGTGCTTCCCTTGCCATGTGTTTTTTTATCGTATCGTCCATCACCCCTCTCCTCAATGGTGTGTAATTTTGTCTCATGGAATGTGCGAGGTCTTGGTCACCCTGTCAAGCGTCAAAAAGTATTGTCTCATCTATCCAAAAATGGTTCTCAAGTTGTTTTTCTTCAAGAAACGCATTGTTCTGATGTTGAATCACTCAAATTGAAGAGACAGCGGGTGGGTCAGGTTGTATTCTCTCCTGCTTGTCTTAAAAAATGGGGGGTTGCTATTTTATTTCACAAGGCTTTGAATGTACAGATTATCTCATCTCAACACGATGACGAAGGGCGTTGGGCAATGGCTAAGGTTGTTATCCATAATAAGACAATGGTTCTGCTCAATGTTTACGGCCCGGTTCGTCCTGACCCTCAGTTTTGGAATACTATTAAAACCCTGCTTTCCTCCATTGAGTGCCCTGATTTTGTCTTTGCGGGGGATTTTAACCAATGGTTGGACCCTTTTTCTGATAGATTATCCTCCAGTAAATTTCAACCTGACAAATCTCATAAGAGCTTCCAATCTACCATTGCCTCGCGCCCTTTATATGATTCTTGGAAGTTATGTAACCCAGATGTGTTGGAGTATACCTTTTTCTCTCCTGTTCACCACACCCGCTCTAGAATTGATTATATTCTGATTAGTAAATCAATACTTCCCTCCATCCATAAATCTACCATAGGCTCCATTTTTATTTCTGACCATGCCCCTGTATCTACCTCACTTGATCTTTCCCTTGTAACATCTAAATTTAGTCGCTGGAAGTTTAACGCCTTTCTACTCTCTGATGAAGTTTTTTTAAAGGAGAGTGCGGAATTTTTTACTGAATTTTTTTAATTTAATGATCCCTCTGACACTTCCATTCCCAACAATTGGGATGCTTTTAAAGCTGCGTTTCGAGCATTTACCATATCCTATGTTGCTAAAAAGAAGAAACTCAATAGGGAAAAGTATGATAACCAACTTAGAAAGATTAAGAACCTTGAGCATTTATATTTCTCTTCTAAATCCCCCTCCTCTCTTCATGATTTGATCTTAGCTAAAACTGACCTTAACAAGATTATTACCAATGAGGCTTGTAACACCCTCCTCAAAATTAAATCCAAATTTCACGGTGGCCAAAATAAAGCCGGGAAAATGTTAGCAAACTATTTAAAAATTAAATGTGAACGTAAAAATATTGGCCCCATCTTCAATGACTCTCTAAACAAATTGGTTACAGCTGATGAAGACATCGCTGATGTATTCCAGTCCTACTATCACTCCCTATATACAGATGACACCCATCCCTCTGATGTAAACTTATCTTCCTTTTTTGAGGGTCTTCCCTCTCCCCCATCCCTCCCCGATGAATTTGCGGTCCTAGAAGAGGAAATTTCACTTCAGGAGGTAACTCGAGCCATTCGCTCCCTCAAGCGCTCGAAGGCTCCTGGTCCAGATGGCCTTCCTGTGGAATTTTATTCTTCGTTTCAGAACTTTTTTGCCCCTAAACTCCTTCAACTCTTTAACTCTTTTGTTTGTAGTGCAAAGGCTTCTGGGTCCTTTTTGGATGCATTAATAATCATCATTCCGAAACCTGATAAAGATCACACCCAATGCAAAAACTATCGTCCTATATCCCTGATAAACTATGATTGCAAAATTTTTGCTAAAATACTTGCTTCCCGTCTTGATTCCCTTATCCCCTGTCTTATCAAGACAGACCAGGTGGGTTTTGTAAAGGGTAGACTTGCTGCGGACAATGCTTGTTTATTCTCTAATATCATTGCTCACAGCAAACATCTTAAAGTCCCTTTAGCAGCTCTGTCCTTAGATGCTGAGAAAGCGTTTGATCGCATCAACTGGCAATATCTCATTCATACCCTACACTGGTTTGGTTTTGGCCCTTCTTTTATTTCTATGGTTAAACTTCTTTATTCCTCCCCACGTGCGAGTCTTTTTGTCAATAACCACTTTTCCAAATCATTCTCCTTGTCTAGAGGCACTTGTCAGGGTTGTCCTCTTTCTCCCCTATTGTTTATTCTCTGTCTTGAGCCCTTCTTAGAAAGAATTCGTTCTAATCCTAACATCACTGGTTTTACATTGGCCTCCACTGAAACTAAATTATCCGCATACGCTGATGATGTACTAGTATATATGTCCAATCCTGAAACCTCACTTCCGCCATTCATGGATGAGGTACGTTTATATTCCTCTATTTCGGGATATAAATTGAATCTGTCCAAAACGGAAGTCCTCCCTCTTAATCCACTTTGCTACCAATACATGTTTAATAATACTGATTTTGCTTGGTGCCCCTCTAAAATTAAATACCTTGGTATTTGGTTCGCCCCCTCCCTGAAAGATACCCTTAAATTTACGTTTGACTCTCTTATAAAGAAAATCACCTCCCTTCTTCAATTATGGTCCCCATTATTTCTTTCCTGGTGGGGTAGACTGGACACAATTAAAATGATGATTACCCCTCTTGTTCTTTATACGGTGTCTATGCTTCCTTTCAAAATTCCCCTTTCCTATTTTTCTCGCATAAACTCTATTTGTACTAAATTTTTGTGGAATGACAAACATCCCCGAATAGCGCTACAGAAGCTGATTCGCCTTAAATCTGAAGGTGGAGTTCGATTTCCTAACTTTAACATGTACCACTCTGCCTTCCTGACCAAACAATCCTTTTCTTTAGCATATAACTTTGATGACACTCCTGTACCTGCGTGGGTTCTTCTGGAACGCTCTTTCTTGAAGGACCTTTCCTTTCAACATGTTGTTTTTATGTCAAACTGTTCTTTTCTGACTAAATACCCTATCTTAAAATACTCCCAAACTGTATTACACAATGTTTTCTCCTCCAATCTATCATCATTGCAATGTTTTTTATTATCTGTTGTGTGGTATAACAAATTTCTTCGATATAAAGGTAAATCATTTTACTTCAAGCATTGGAAAGGGAAGAATATTGTATTTGTTCATCAGTTTTTTGATAATGACTCTCTCATTCCTTTTCCGAAACTGCAAATGTTATTTAATTTACCTTTGTCTTATCTTTCTGAATATAACATTATTACATCTGCAATTCAGTCGCACTTAGCTTCCCTTTCCATTCCTGTTGTCTTCCCATCTTTTGTTCCTACCTCTTCTCTTTATCCCTTATTTTCCTCTCAACAACCTAAGGCTGCCCTTGTTTATTCATTGTTATTGTCACCTGGTTCAGATCGTTCTAAATCAGCTGTTGAGATTGCATGGGAGACGGACCTTAATATGTCTCTCTCTGTTCTGTTGTGGGAACGTTTATGGTCCAAATTGTTTAAGGGATCTCCTGCTGCCCGCATTACCCAATCGTTGTTGTTCATTTTTCATAGAGTTCTTATCACTCCTGTAGCTGTTCATAAGTTCTCCCCAACATCATCTCTAATGTGCTGGTCCTGTACTAATGTAACTGGGTCACTTAAACATTTACTGTTTGAATGTTTTCATGTTTCATCATTTTGGAAGGAAGTCTGGAAAACCTGTATGCTAGTCTTTAATTGTTCTGCCCAGTTTTCTTTACAGGCTATTTTTCTAGGATCATTATCATCTGATGTAGATATTATCTCTTCTTCTGAGAGATTGTTGGATTTGTTTATTTCTCTTGCATTTAAAGTTATCCTATTATGTTGGAAAGATAATTCTAAAATTTCTATTCACACCTGGTGGAATTTTGTTTGTGATGAACATAGAATTGCTATCGCTTCGTCCTATTCCATTCCCCTCAAAATTAAATCTGATCTTCTTTGGCTCCCCTTTACCACTTATCTTTCCTCCAAATCTCATCCTTGACTGATGCTCAGTATTCCCACTTATTCTCCCCTTCTTTTCTCTCTCCCTTCTCTTCCCTTCTTCTGCCCTTGCTTTTTTTTCGTTCTTTCTTCTTTCCTCCTTTCTATTCTTTCTTTGTTTTTCTTGCTCATGCATATGTTTTCCTACCTCTCTTACTTATTTTATTACTCCAATTTTCTTTTAAATCATATGTATTGTATTTATTCTAAAATGCTAATAAAAATCTATTAAACTTAAAAAAAATTACTAGGATGTGATCCCAAATATTATAGGGCCACCTTTAGAAAAGAAATGTGGACCACAGGGGCCAATCTCAGGGCTCTCTGTTACCATACATGGGACCTGGGTACCAGATGGGTACAAACAAACATATCCAGTGCAGAAGAGTTGACAGAGAAAGTATATCTAGAACAGTACCTCAACGCTTTACCTGTAACCGCAAGAAACTGGGTGAAGCGTCATTCAAACCTGACATCCGCCACGGTGGTTGAGATTGCCTGTGCTCCGGTCCCCTGAGTTTAAACTATTGTACCTCGTCCTCCTTATACAATAAGTAGAGGGACTACCTGAGTACACGTTAGGACGTCCATAGCTCCAAACCCACATGCCAGAACCAGTGAATATGGGGTTGATCCTGAACCCTAAACAGAAGCAAAAACTCCTCCATTTATTTGACAGATATACAGGACTTCTTTTCAGCAAAGCAGGTCCGACCCCTCTCATTCAAGATAACATAGTCAGCACAGACAAACATGTAGTAAAACTAAAACCATATTACCTGCCACACGGAGGGAGGCCATAGAAAGGGAAGAAAACTCCATGCTACAAGCCAATAATATAGAACCTTCCCTAAGCACATGGTGCTCCCCATCGAGATAGTACCCAAACCCGATGACAGTTTAACATTCTGCATTGACTTTTGACAGTAGAATAGCTACTCTAAATTCAACACCTATCCTATGTCAAGAACAGATGAACTCATTGAGCTACTAGGAAAGGCAAGAATAATGTCAACCACGGAGCTCACAAAAGGTTATTGTCAGATTCCCCTGACACAACAAGCCCAAGCAAAAACTGCTTTCTTAACTCATTCGGGCTATATCATCTCAAAGTCCTGCCCTTTGGTCCACATGAAGCACTAGCTATGTGCCAACGTCTCAGGTATACCATTCTCAAAGCACACCATAGCTATGCTGCAGCATGTGTAGATGACAGTCATTTTTAGTCACACCTGCGAAGTACACTTTACCCATCTGCCATTGATCCTAGGTACCATTAGAGGCGCGGCCTGACTATCAACCCCAAGAAGTTCACTCTAGCTACAGATAGGAATCAGTACTAAGCTTTCACTTTTCATTCAGGACTTATTCAGTCAAAGTAGAAAAAGGATAGGCTATACAGATAATAAACATCCCTACCACAAAACGTGATATCCTGTCCTTTTTGGGGTTAATTAGCTATTAACGGAGATGCATTCCCCAATTTTCTGAAATTGCTGGCCCACTAAAAGACCTTCTTGCCAACAAATACCCATCATGCATTCTTGATTGGAATGACCGCCATGAGAACATTTTCAGGACACTTAAAGATATCCTGTGTAATAGCCTTGTACTTCGTTGTCCAGATTTCATAAAACTGTTGTATTTCAAAATGATGCTTCTAGACAGGGCCGAGGAGCAGTTCTGTCCCAATCAGATGAACAAGGCAATCTCAAACCTCTTTTACATCTCAGCAGGAAACTATATCCAAGAGAGGTCCACTATTCGACGATAGAGAAAGACTTCCTTGCAATAAAGTGGGCAAAATAAGTCCTTCAGTATTTCCTTCTGGGGCGTTCCTTCTTAGCCCTCACAGACCATGCCCCTCTAAGATGGTTGAGACAGAATAAAGGCGCATATTACCAAGGGTGGCGATAGGCAATAAACGCCGGTTTAGCGAGCGATAATTCTATCGCTCTATTAGCAAGCTGTCGCAAACTGATGTTAGCGAGAGCTTTTAGGCGATAGCGAGCAGTTGGGGGCCTGCTTTGCATGTCAGCGATATTTATCGCTAATGAAATGCAAAGTAGGCGTACCCAACCTGTTACCGACTGCAAACAGTCGCTAACGTTGCTATTGCCTATTAGCAAGGCAGGCGTAGCGATGGAAATATTCCTGCTATCGCCAAAAACTAACGCCTGCTCAGACCAGTTCTTAGCCATGTTATCCAATTGGAGGTGCATAAAATGGCTAATAGCATTTCGTTGCTAATGCGTGAATGCGTGAATATCGCTGTATTCTCAGCGATATTCACGCAATTTTGCCTGATTTTTATCGCTTTTGAGATAAACATTGCTAATAGCAAGTTACCTAAGCGATAAAAAACGGTGATGCGCAGTGATAAAAACATTGCCGCTAACCCTACTTAGCGATAAATATCGCTATTTGTTGGTAATATGCCCCATAGATTCTAATCCCTAGATACTCAGCTGGTTCCTGGCTTTGCGACCTTTCTCATTTCAGACACTCCACATACCAGGAAAGAATCAAACCAGCGCTGATGGCTTATCCTGACATCCTATCACTGAATGGCCCCTATGGTTATTCCTCTGTAGAGAGATAAATGAGGAGAAGTAGTGTTCCATACCGAAATCCAGCATTGGCAATAAAGTGAGTCAAAACAGTGTACCTTTCCATACACCAGTATTTTTGGACATAGAACCAAAACAATCACTACCCCTCCATATCGTTCTATATGAGGACCATGAGGGTATTGGGGGAGAAACCACGTGACAAGAGGAAAGTGGATAGAGCGAGAGAGCAGTTGGCGGAGCACAGAGGAGAACGTGAGGACGTGCAAGAAGCATATCAGAAGCAGTCAGCTTTGTGGGAGGTGTAGGAGAGGAGCACAATGACATGACTCAGAGAGCGGGAGAGGCAACTGGCTTCGCTGAATGTGCGGGAGACGCCAGAGGGAGTGGAGGAATGACTCGGGAAGCCATCCGCTGCACCCATGAGCGACAGGAAGTGGAGAAACCAGGAGTTCAAGAGCTCTGATACACCGTTCACATACCCAGCGGTCTAATACGGGAAAAATACACCCTGGGTTCTACTGCCATGGCCCAGATGATGAGTCTCGGCCAAAGGCAAGTTCCGGTGGCAGTACACTCATTTGTGGTAAAAAAAAAAAAATTGCATATTTATATTGCCCGAACTCGACCCGAAGGTATTGGAGCGCTTATCATGAGCACCATATTTACATTACACATTCAGACACGGGGAGATTAACAGCTAGATGCATCAAACAACAATCCGCTCGTAAAGGGGCAGATTCTCAGAATCTGCCCCTTTGCGACTGGTATTTTTGCATTTGGGATGCATCATCACAAATGCAAAAATCGCAAATTGAGAAATCGCTAAATTGCGATTATTTGCATTTAAGGAATCTCAAATTGAGATTCCTTAAATGCAATGCATGAAAGTTTTAAAAATAGCAATTCGCTAATAGGGCACGCAAATTACCATGAAATACAACTTCATGGTAATTTGCAAAAACTTTGAAAAATGCACTTAAGTGCATTTTTCAAAGTTTCATGTTGCGCACACACATGCCCAAAGGACATGTGTGTGCGCAACAATTGTGCACAGATCAATTTCAGGGGTGCAACAGGGTGTCCTTTGGACACCCCTGCAGCCTTGAATTCGCAATCTCAATTTGCGATTCGCTAATTGCGATTCGTAAATTGAGATTGTCTTCCCATTCATCCCATAGGAATGAATGGGGAGGTATTCCTTAATTGCGACTCGCAATTAAGGAATTCTAAGAAATCGCTATTTTATTAGTGATTTCTTGATGCATTCCATTTTGCTATTCCTTAATAGCGAATCGGTATTTTTCCCTATTAAGGAATCGCAAAATCGGTTGTTGATGCATCTGGGGATTAGTGATTTGCCCAGAATCACAGGATGTGGCCGCGACACCGAGGCTCGAACCCTGATTTCCAGCACCAAAGTCGGCAGTCTAGCCGACAGACCCTTTTTGGCGGGGATAGCACCTATTATATGTACAAAGCAGCTCAACAAATCAGGACCTTTTGGGTTTCCTTTTGAAGGTATTCTGTCGCAGCCTGGCCATATGAAGACTGGATGGTGGACCCGGAACAAAGACAGAACAAAAGCACCACCTAAAGCCCTCATGAGACAGACTTGTACTGATGTATTCGTTTGACTATCTCCAAGATTGCCATGCTAGTGTTAATAAAAAAGCAAGAGAGAAATCATTTTTACTGGTCCCTGATTCGTACTCTGCAACAGGATTGAATATATAACAGAAGTGACTGTGGATCTACACTCAGGATGCATGTTCACCCTAAGATTGATGCCCCACTAGACTTTGTTAGCCAAAGTGTGGTAAAACTGTACTTTGGGGGTGATTTTTGCCTATAATGTGTAAATCAATTAAGCATCCCGACTTTCAGTAAGCACTACAGACCTACACCATCAATCCCCACTCAAATTATGAGGCCTTCCCCAAGTTTTCACCAATTCCTGAAGGATCCCTTCTGCAACAGGCTGCCTGTGCACATATATGGGGCTGCATGCAGTCCACACATCTGTGTGGTTACGTTTTCATGTGTAACCAGCCAAAGCCTCTTACCCGAGCTGTGCTGCAGTGTCCTTATCTTAAAAGGTGGACACTTGTGATTAGCACTTTCAGTATGTTTCCACAAAATGTAACTTGAGTGAGACTCAGGCAGTGAGACTCACTCACAACAAAAACCAAAAACTGGGTAGTAACAAGCAAAATCTCTTTAGGGATTACATTGTTTTGACCCATTTCCTATGCATGCCTACTTTAATTTTACACATGTTGCACATTTAACTATAAGAAAACCTACCCTCTGGGTGGCAAGGTGTTCTTAGGGGTGACTTATGAATATTTATAAACAGAGCTTCCTGCCTGTCAAAAAGGGTTATTTAGACAGGTTTTAAGAGCTGGGTTTTAGCTGTTGTAGGCTGCCTACACAGGGGTTCCCTGACGCATGTTGTTTCAATCACTGTAGTCGATATAAACAATCATTGCTGTAGTCTGCAAGTGACATATGGCTTTCCATGCCATGGGTGCATTTTTGCACCATATGGCCCTATAGGAAAGTTAAATGTGTCAATCAATCCTTAGCCAATTTTTGTACTTTTCAAGGGGACAACAGGTACGTTACTCCAGGTTAGCAGGGGTATAGTGCACAAAGCTCTAAATCCAGCAAAAAAGCAGGGCTAAAATTGGAGGGAAACCACTCATAAGATGGTAATTTCTTACAACTAGAACTAGTCAACATGCAGAATTAGATGTGTTGGTGGTCCCGAGCTCCAGATGACAACGAAATCATTCTGATAGTAGTAACGAGTAAAAAAGTGATTTTGAGAGTGGAGAGGTATATTTTATTGGTTTCCTGATCGATGCCTTGAGACTGTATAACACAAAAACACTTGTGGATCAAGCAAAAAGAGTTGCTAGGTAAGGTGTCCAGGAAAATGTGATGCAAATGGTAAGATTGCGGTTTCAGTGGCAACACACTACTTTAATCTTCATGCTCATGATGCCTGCAAATTACTTTATACAGACAACTAGAGAAGGCCCCAAAAATAGCCATAAAAATGTGCTGCCCTTCCTAGCATTCATTCCTGGGCATTCTTTCAATCTGGTTTAAATGCGGATCAAATTGGGCAATCTCAAAATAATAATTGTAATCGATAAACAGAAAAAAGTATAAACATGCCTATTATTAAACATCATACGGTGTTATTAAAAGTAAAGTTAATAGATGACAAAAATATAAATGTAAGCAATAATGTGCAAACTAAAATTTACTGTAGTGGGAAGGGTAAAGAATTATGTGGAATACATTTGGTAAATTCCATAAATGCATATCTCAGAAGTGGAACCCCCTTTCCAACATCTCCAATTTTAATGTGAAGTTTACTGGCATCTTAATCCAAAAACTATGACAGAGCAAGAGTTCTCAGTACTAACATTATCTTTTATATATTTCCCTTCAGATCTCTTGCAACAATCTTGGATCAAGCACACTATGCTAGCCAAGCCCATTCAATTGTACATAATAATGGATACATTTCTGCAGTGCTCACATAAACACAGGGTAGCATGTGCTGTTGCCATTTTGTAGTTTCGGAGTATAACTGCTGACATTAATTAGGGCATGTAAGCAAAGTCTTGAGTACACTCATTGCAAAATGACATTTGTAGCAGTTATACCACCCAATGGCAAATCGAGATTGTGAATGTAAATTGCCCACATATTTTCATAAATGCACGAAGGGTTAAAGGGAAATATAGCTCTGGAAACCCAATAATGATTGAAGTCCTGATTTATGTCTTGGCGGGGAGGGAACTCCGTCGGCAATGCGATGGAGTTCCCTCACCACCAAGCCCATGGTCCGCCTACCCAATTTAAGTTTGGGTGGACCATAGTTTGATGACAGTGAAGACTACATCATTACTGATATGGTCAAACTCCTCTGATGACAAAATGGAGGAAGGGCCCTCAGAGTTTTGCTATATGTCGGCCTTCCTAATTTAGATGGGCAGACTTATAGCCATTTTTTAAGCCTGGGAGGAGTTTGTGGAGTTCCGCTATACGAAACTCCGCAAGATGCAGGAAAAACTCTGTCGTGCTACGTGGAGCTCTGCAAGTGGTGGAGTTTCTTCAGATAAATGCCGTTCATGATGATTTTCAGAGCCAGGTGCTTATCCACAGTGTGCAATCATCGCAAACGGCACCATGCACTGTGCTTGCGCTCGCCAACTTGACGTTGATGAACGCGAGCGAGGGAAAAATCTTGGCTCCGGGTTTTTCGTAACACGGAGTGCGGAGGACTCTGCAAACTCTGCAAGAGGAGCGTAGTTCAGTGCCTGTCAGCACCAGGAGAAAGCAGGGGCACTGAAAATGCCCCTCACCATAGGAAGAAAGTCATATGGTGAAAGGGGCCTTTTTTTATTTACAAAAAGAAAATCCTGCTTTGGGATTTTCGTTTTGAAAAAATAAAAAGGTACTTTGCAGTACGGCTCCGGCTATCAGGAAAAATTTCAATGGATTGACAGGAACTGCCATAAGGGCGGGTTCTGTCAATTCTTGAAACGTCTTCTGGGCCAGTGTAAATTTCATAATTTGGCAGGTGGCACCTCCATCAGGACGATGGAGTAATTGAGTCTTTCGACCTTGTGGAGGAGGATCAGTTTGTCAAATTATAAATGAGGCCCTTGATCCTGCAGCACAGCTGCTAGCACGAGTGTAGCTTCTATTGGTGCAACAAGTGCATTGACACAAGGCCCCAGAGGCCTGAGGGGGCACTGAACTTTGTTTACAGTTCAGTGAGGGGGGCATTTCCTTCTTTGCACTAGGGCCCATGGTTCAATTGCTAGGCCACGAACTGCTAGCGGCTTTTTTCTAAAACATAATCCCTGGAAAGATAATAATAATTACATTCGAGCTGTATCTGATGATCTTTTACAAGGGTGTTTGAAACTTTTCACTGTTGGTACATTTTTAACATGAAAAACAACAATGTAAAGCGCTTCAGCTAAGGTGCGTGACAGGCTCTAGGGAAAATAAATAACTCATTAATCTGTTCTCTTTTTTTTAACAGATGTGCTTCAAATACACTTACAATTCAGCTCCTAAGCATTCTTTAAAATTAGATCTAGATTCCAAGGGTTGTTAGTCCCAAAGTAAAGGATTATTGGATCCTTAGGCACTTCGCTTGCTCCCCTCAGTTTTAGTCCTGAAATTATTTCCTCGAAGCTAGAAGGCTGTCTGCCACTCCAGCCTAGGAATGCAGAATGGTAGTTTAATGTGGTCATTATTGGCCCTATAGCCGGAGAATGATAACCATAACCAGAGAAGTGTACTCCAGTGCATCAAGACCCCTCTTCCACGGGGACCCTATGTCGATGGCTTATTCTGTAAAACATCTGACTCTCCAAATTGTGTTGACATGCTCATTCTAGAAAGAAATCTGGCTATAACCCAGATATCAAATCATTATGGACGTCCCCTGGTGAAAAACTGTTGTACACACAAATGGTGGTGCAGTTGTCATAAACAATAGAAACATACTTATTAGCATATACATTTATTAGTACTCATAGGGGGGACAAAGGGCTATTGGACAGATCTAGCATAAAGGCCCAAGGAAAGTATTTAAACAAAATAATTATGCGGTTCCTCTGAAATGAGAGTCAAAAACAGGGAATATAAACCAACCTGACCCAAGTGGTTCAAAGTTGGGAATCCATTGTATTGCATTGTAATGCCCTCACACACTCTGTCGAGTGTCATGCTGCATCATCGGCTGCTCCTCGTTGGGTCGGCGGTGCAATACTCGAAGGACTCCCTATAGTAGGGGCACTTTAACAGAGATCTTTTTCTTACAGCCGTTTGGTGAAGTTGGGGTGATGTGTGCGTAGATAAATGTGTATTTGGAGTGAATGTAAAAAAGGGTTGGGAGTACCTGTGACAGCAACTTTAATCAAGGGGCCTCCTACCCTAAGTAAAAACAAAAGATATAAGGCACCAGGATGAGGTAATGGGTCAGGTTATGGTGCTCTTATAAGTGGTAGGTCGACCTACTAGGGCACAACAGTCAGTTTCATCTGCTCAGTATTCATTTTTTAATTTGCTGTAACGAAACCCAAAGGACTATGTTACTGTAAAACAATAAAATGATGGCCCTGCTATGTAAGAAGCATTCTTCCAGTGCGTGAAAGGCACTCTTTATTTTATCTCCTCAGGTCCACCATGCCTCGTGTGAAGGAGTTAGACAAGGAGAATCAAAAATTGTTCCTCCCCAATAAATACGGCTTGTCGATCACCTCACTGGTCATGTAGCAGTGATGTAGTGAACTGCTGGTTCTAGTGCTTCTCTCATCAGAGCCAGCTGAGGCTATGCCATTGAAAACCCTGAACTACTGTCTCAAATTATGGTGACCCTGCCATCTCACAGAACTCTAATAAAAGTTCCATATTTTAGTCAAAATCACTAAGTTGATCGGCAATTAAAATATAGTTATCCCGCTCTAAATAGTCCCCTATGTATGAATGTGCATGAAGGAATGGGACGTAGGTTCTACTTTATTACAGTTTTCATTATTTTTTGGGATTGTGTAATCATATTAATAGTTATGTTCTGTATAAATTAGAATTGTGTGCGAATGAACTACAATATAACTTTGAAATACAATACGTATTGTAAAAATGATAAATTAATCCTAACTGATTTTGTATTTTTTTAAATGAAAAATGTCTAGGCACATGAAGAGATTCATTAATTGCCTCTTTTTAATGATTTTGATGTAATCTTTAACATTTTTAAGGACAGACATACTCAGACATAACTAGTATATGCAATACTATGTAAAGGGTATTTTAGTCAGGGCTCAGCAGTAAATACAGTGGCTTTCAAAATAGTTCTCTAAATTGTGTCAGAGCATGCATAAGTGTTTGCATAATTGTCCCTTTGAGAAGGTCACCTCAAAACATTATAATAATAAAACCCATCTTACATCTCACATGTGTAGTGTATTGCTTATCAATTGGCACATGTATGAAATTGGATAGTTATTTGGGGTGGAGAAAACCTACACCTTAAAGAATAAGGCCACCATCTGCTAGATGTCACACAAATGAAATAAAATAAATCTGTGCTAAATCTCTGGTAACATTACACGAACCAGTCAGACTTAAATCAAAGACATTTTGTAAAGTATGTAAGCAGTGCATACACTGTAAAAAGACACAATACAACTCGACAACAAACTTACATAAAGAGAAACATTTTATGAATAAAATACGACTAAAAGGAAAAAAGTCCAATAAGGGGAATCAGAGGTATCACTTTTTAAACATTAAAATGAAAATAGCGCCAAAAAGTGCCAACAATAGTCTCTGAAATTGGTAGGCAAGGAACTAACCCCCAGATTTATCAAAGTCCTGTTTTGCGAGTCCTTAATAGCGAATTTTAAGGATTCGCTATTAAAGACTCGCAAAACGGGATGCATGTAGGAATCGCAATATTTTTAGAGATTTCTACTGCTTCCTTATTTGCGATTCACTAATTGCAGTAAATAGCGGCCCCAGATTGCGAATTCGCAATTTTGAAAATGGTTCATGCATTGCATTTAAGGAATCTCTGCAATCAAACTACGCCAGGGAAAATCTGCTTCAATGAGGCCTGGGAAGAACATGAAGTCCAGTGGACTTCATGTTCTTTTGACTTTTGGGCTCCTGGGCTTTTGGGCTCCTGAAGGCCAGATTCAGATGACTGGACAAGACTGGGGAGCCCTCCTCTATTTACCCGGGAAGGTGTGTTAAATCATTTTGGACTGCTGCATGATCCACAGCATCGCCCTGCGATGGAACATCTCTTATATCACAGAGGATGGAGACCATAAATTGCCACAGGGTGAGGATCCTGAAATGCCAAATGACGATGATAGAAATAGAAGGATCCAACTTGTGTCAAGATCTAATTGACCTCTTCTCATGAGTGTAAGTATGTTGTGAGATGTCATGACTTTGACTATTAAAGCAACTCGTTTTGTGATGATGTGAGGAGTATGTTTGGGAAAATATTAGGATGCTAAAGCTCTGGAAAATTCTGGTGAAAGCTGTTTGTGGAGGAAGGTTTTCAGACAAGCTCATTTTGTTAGCTTTGCTTTGTTTAGCTTAGCTTTTTGTTATGAACTGTGTTCACTAGAAGTTGACTATATGAATTGTGCCATATGTATGGTTTCATAGCTAAACTCTTTGTTTTGGTCTGTTTCAGGAACCTTCACCATGGCATCTTCATTTAGTTATTTCAGAGTTGTAACATTAGCAGGTAATTGATTCTGTTTCCACGTACGAAGTGGACATGGATAGTTCCTGGCAATGTCTGTCATAGACTTTATGTGATCAAAACCTATACCAAGACACCTTGCACAGCGATGGGACAGTAGTTAAGAAGAATCCATTGGACTTCTTCCTTATCGTGTTATGGGCCTAATGCAATATGTGGGCCATCATGTGTTCGAAGAAAATATTGTTGTGCACCCAAACCATGCTAGTCTCCCTTCACATTGGCTAATTCCTCATTGTGTATAAACTGTATGTAGCTGTTGATGTGTCTCCCCATTGTAGTTCAAAGTGCTTGCGGTACATCACTCACATTTGTTTGTGATATTCCACCAGACGTGTCAACACTGAAGTGGAATGACCTGTAATGATAAACTGTTGTCCTACCATGTGTCATTTTATTGGTTTAAATGATGTGGGGTTCCTTTGAGGAGGTGTAATAAAGTCCAGACACTGGTTTAGGTGATAAAATAAGCAAGTCTTTATGAATCAACCCCATCCATAGTAGACCAAGCCACATCACAATAGGGGATATGGCTCCAGCTGATGACACAGACCAAGTTTTTTTTGCCTATTCTATTGGAAACTGTCTGATGCATCCCTTCCTTCCATGTTGTTAAGGTCTACACCTGAAAATGTGATCACTGACACCGAATATTTGAGTTATGTATGATTTTCCTGACATCATACCAGCCTATGATTATAACAATGGAATAAAGATTATAAGACAAGACACTTGTATGTATGTGTTGGAGTGACATGGTTGTGATCCTGCGCTAAACATTGTGTACATGCAACATATGCATGCTTACACAAGTAGTTTGTTTTGGTATTGTAAAGTTCACATGGGAGTACATATATACATTGCTTGATGTAAGATTTACCATGGCAGACAATAAGTTTGTGACTTGTGTATTTATTAAAGTGGTAAAGGTGAAGTGATACATTGAGCTAAAACAAACAAGAAATGTGAATTAGTGAGTAATGGTGAAAAAAACCATAGTTGTAAATACTATCGGCGCTGATACTCTTAGACCTTAGTGCCACGTTTGACACAGTGTCCCATGGGATTCTGTTGCAACGTCTGGAGGAGGCTGGCATTGAGGGTCCAGCCCTAGGCTGGTTCTCCTCTTTTCTAGCTGAAAGGACCTTGCATGTGTCGGCCCACTCTTACATCTCCCTGATACACACTATTAAACAAGGGGTTCCACAGGGCTCAGCGGTAAGCCCAATGTTATTCAATCTCTATGTCCAACCTCTAGCAGTGGTAGCCAGGAGCAGAGGACTAACGGTGGTATCCTATGCTGACGATACCCAGCTGGTAGTGGCACTCTCTGATGACTCCACCCAGGATGCTCTTAAGTTCAGAAGGGATCTAACAGCTATTGCAGAGTGGATGACTGCCAACTGTCTCCAGTTAAATCCAAGCAAATCAGACATTTTGCTAGTGGAGAAAGATACTGAGTTGTGGAGTGAGAGCTGGAGGCCTCTGACTTTAGGCTGTGCACCACCGCCCGACAGGTGGTCACAAACCTGGGAGTTTGGGTTGATTCTGCCCTCAACTTTTAGGCCCAAACTAAAAAAGTAGGTGGGGCCTGTTTTGGACTTCTGCGCGGGCTCAAACCACTACTGGGCTTATTTGATCCCACAGTACATCAAGTCATCATTCAAGCCTCCATTCTATCTACCTGGACTATGCCAGTTGGCTTTACCTGGGGGCTAATAAGGCTGAAATTCTACATCTGCAAAGGGCTCAAAATGCAGCTGCCAAAACCCTCCTTGGCCTCCCAAGAATCTGCCTCACGACCAACGCCATCCGCAAACTTCATTGGCTGCCAGCGGCAAAATGCATTGAGTTTAAGTCACTCTGCAATGCCCACAAAATCCTGAATTCCTTTTCCCCAGATATCATGGTGAACCTGCTCTCACCCTACACACCCACTTGACATCTACAAGGTTTGGGCTCACATCTGGCGGTTATTCCTCGTGTGATGAAAGAGCTAGCAGTTGGACAATCTTTCTGCGTCCTGGTTGCGAAACTCTGGAACTCTCCCTCCCTTCTCATTCATGGTATCATCAACCACACCTCATTTCGTAAAGCTATTAAAACTCATCTTTTCCCTATGCTATATGCCTTGCCTCTTTCTTTTCAGTCTCCCCCTATCATCTGCTACAGTTAGCGCTGGGATGCAACTTTGCTGGGGCAGCTGTGAACTCTACAAAACCTATACTATAACATAACAATGCCAAATTGGCTGAAGTCCAAAGTCCAAAACTCCCTTCAGAATGGTGGGTGTCTTGCAATCTGCACCTCCTGGATGGTTGCATGGACATTCCCATTTCTGAAGTAGAGTGGGATCCGCTGCTGCAGGGACAGGGGTGTCTTCCTCCGGCAGGGTCTCCTTTCCTGTGGCTGTCGTAGATGTAGATGGCCCTGATGTATTTGTCTTACCCTCAAATTCGTTGTCCTTGTCCTTTTTCATACATATATATAAGAAAAGTTTTGTCATTGTGGTTGTGTTGTTTAAAAACATTTTCTACTAAAAAGAAATAAATAATGATGGATATATTCCAATATTCGACTAACAATTGAGTGTTTGTTAGTTTTGAATTCAATTTGGTTGGGATCTTGGAACTAGACTCAGTATTGGCACCTTCTTTGTTAATTGTAGTATTCGACTCTGCCTTACTGCAGGTGAGTCAAAGCCCTTGTTCGTTGTTTTGCGTATTTAACCGCATGCGTGCGGGCGGAATTCCGCCCGTACGCTGAGATTTACTCATTCCCATGTTTCATGACGAGCTGGGCTCGTCATGAGCGTGCGAGGAGGCTACCTCATGACGAGCCCAGCTCGTCATGAGCGTCGAAGGGGTTAAGCGGATACCATATTCGCGAGGCTTCGCTATTTTTCATTAATAGTGGTTTTGTGTTTAAAAACGTGAGGTAGGCCCTCTACCTTATTTGTTCACTATATATATATATATATATATATATATATATATATATATATATATATATATATATATATATATATATATATATATATATGTTATTTGTTGTTTGTCTAGCATCTTACTAACAAGACATTAGGAGGGTAGGACTATGAATGACGGTGATACCTTCGCCTACAGCGAAGATCACATTCAAAAACTGCTCAGAGACCCACCTGCATTCGCCTCCGCGACCCTGAGTGTTACAGCCAACACTCAAAACTAATCTGAAAAACGTATTAGACTGAAGAAAAAACAAATCAGGACTGACCTTCACGGACATTTCTTAATCCAACATTTAAGAGCAGGTACTATCCCTGGTGGCCTCCAAATTCGCAATATCCCTATGGTCTTTACGGAGGATCCGGATTACAAAAAAGGTTTTAGCTGCATTGAAACTAAATGTAGCCGCGATCTCATGGTGCTGACTGTGGAAACGGCGCTAAGAATATCAAAAAAACAACTGGAGGAGATAGAGTCTCTGATATCAGAAATATCAAACAACCAGCATATTGCTGATTCAAAAACCCTGTTGGAGAAGGTAGATAAAGAAATCCTGGAATTTAAGGACTATACAGTGGCACAAAAATCAAACAAATTTGAAACAGATAAAAACAACTACTCACTTGAAAGTAATTATCCGTATTTAAACAAGGATTTCTATACAACAACTAACTCTAGGAGATACCTTCAAAACAACCAGGGGCGATCAAAAAATAGATTTCTTACTTTTTCAGACACTTCCTCCTCGTCAGGCTCTGATGCAGGCACAAGTGAGCAGGACAACAGTGGCTCTAATAAAAGAGGAGGTCAATCCACTCAATATCAACAAAGAACTAATCAGCAGCCTTTTTTAGGAAGAGGCCAACGGAGATCCAGGGGCAGACCCCGATTCAACTCCCAACCATGGGAAATGACAACGAGACGCCAATTTTACAAGAACTAGGCAGCTCGTCGGTCTTCAATTTATCAGGCACGGATTTGACTAAGACAGAGATACTCGTTTTGGAGAAAGGACTTTCTTTTGTCCCTTCCAGGAGAACTGATTTTGCAAAGATGAAACTTGAAACCTTACAGTTCTGTAGAAAAATCAGACTAAAAACCTACTTTAAAGACCAAGAAATAGAACCAAGTGGAGAAGTGACAGGCTTACACCGAAAATCAAACTTTTGTCCACCGGGAAATAAAGTACCTAAGGATGTCTTAACTTTTGAAAAAACTTTACTTTCCGCCATCACTCAAATGGAGTCCAAAAAACAATATGTTAAATTCAATCTACCGAAAGATCAAAAAGACGCCATGCTCTCCTTGAAAAATGATCCAACCTTAACAATAAAGCAAGCGGACAAAGGAGGAGCCGTAGTGGTGTGGCATACGGATAAATATAAAGCAGAAGTTATGAGCCAATTGAACAATACAGACTGCTACAGAAAAATCATAAGTGACCCCACAGCAGACTTACAGGGACAACTGTTCAATATTTTACAACTAGGTCGTGAACAGGGTTTTCTTGGCCCAAAAGAATCTTCTTTTTTACAGAACAAAAGACCACGCATACCAATCTTTTATGCACTACCTAAAATCCACAAAAACGAAACAAACCCACCTGGCAGACCCATCATTTCGGGGTGTGAGTCACTTTGGGAACCAGTCTCTAAATACATAGATTTTTTTCTAAAACCGTTTATTTCCTCAGTCCCAGCACATCTACAGGACACCACTGCATTTATCAACAGACTGACCAACATCTCGTTTGATCCATCCACACAGCTGTTGGTCACAATGGACGTGGTTGCCTTATATACCCAGATCCCCCAAGAAGAGGCACTTGAGGTCCTGACCTATTTTTTAAACACAAGGGAACAACCAGTAAGGGTACCCACGGACTTCATCATTTCTTTGGCTAAACTAGCATTACAAAAAAACTTTTTTATGTTCGGGCCTGATTTCTTCTATCAAATCAAAGGGGTGGCCATGGGTTGCCCTTTTGCCCCGGAATTGGCTGTACTTTTCATGGGCCTTTTTGAGGCCAATTTCATCGTTGATAATAATTCATTCAAGCCACGCATTGGTCATTACATGCGTTACATCGATGACGCGTTTTTTATTTGGAATGGCTCTAAGGAACAACTCAATGAATTTCTTGATTGGCTAAATGGACGCACTAAGGACATTAAATTTACTATCAATTACAACACACACCAAATCACTTTTCTGGATGTTAAAGTATACTCATCGGAAGGAACATTGGCCACCACCTTATTCAGGAAAGAAACAGATCGAAACCGGGCATTACATTACACCAGTAACCATCCGCGAAACCTTCGCCAAAATCTCCCATTTGGCCAATTCTTACAAATCAGGCGCAACTGCACAGTCAAAGATGAATATTTTGACCATGCCCAAAATCTGTTGGAGCGCCTTAAGGTTCGTGGATACCCTAAGAAACTCCTCAAAAATGCCATGCGCAGAGCATGGTGGACCTCGCGTGAAGCTCTCTTGGAGAAAAAAGAGAAACCGAACCTTGAAAGAACAGTCTGTGTAACCACTTTCTGCCCTCATGCCAACCAACTTAAGAAAATTATCAATCAATCAATCAATCAATCAAAGCATTTGTATAGCGCACTACTCACCCGGAGGGTCTCAAGGCGCTGGGGGGAGGGGGTCCGCTACTGCTCGAACAGGCAGGTCTTGAGCTGCTTCCTGAAGGCGAGGTGGTCTTGGGTCAGGCGGAGGTGGGTCGGAAGGGAGTTCCAGGTCTTGGCGGCCAGGTAGGAGAAGGACCTTCCTCCTGTGGTGGCTCTTCGGATGCGGGGGACGGCGGCGAGGGCGTGGCTGGTCGATCGAAGCTGGCGTTTGGGAGCGTAGAAGTTGAGGTGGCTGTTGAGGTATCCTGGGCCTTGGTTGTGTAGGGCTTTGTGTGCGTGGGTGAGGAGCCGGAAGGTGATTCTCTTGTTGACCGGGAGCCAGTGCAGGTCTCTCAGGTGTCCGGAGATGTGGCTTCGGCGGGGGATGTCCAGGATGAGTCGTGCTGAGGTGTTCTGGATCCGCTGGAGTCTCTTCTGGACTTTGGCGGTGGTTCCGGCGTAGAGGGAGTTGCTGTAGTCCAGACGGCTGGTGACGAGGGCCTGGGTGACCGTCTTCCTGGTCTCGGTGGGGATCCATCGGAAGATCTTACGTAGCATGCGCAGGATGTTGAAGCACGACGAGGAGACGGCGTTGACTTGTCTGGTCATGGAGAGGGAGGAGTCCAGTATGAAGCCCAGGTTGCGTGCGTGGTCTGTTGGTTTGGGTGCGATGCCCAGGGCGGGGGGCCACCAGGAGTCGTCCCAGGCGGAGGGCGAGGATCCCAGGATGAGGACTTCCGTCTTGTCCGGGTTCAGTTTCAGGCGGCTGTTCGACATCCATTTGGCTACGTCTGTCATCCCTTCGTGCAGGTTGGCTCTGGCGGTGGTGGGGTCGTTGGCGAGGATCAGCTGGGTGTCGTCGGCGTAGGAGATGATGTTGAGGTTGTGCTGGCGTGCGATGGCTGCGAGGGGGCTCATGTATACGTTGAAGAGTGTTGGGCTGAGCGAGGAGCCTTGAGGAACGCCGCAGATGACTTCGGTGGCCTCCGATCTGAACGGGGGGAGGCGGACTCTCTGTGTCCTTCCGGCGAGGAAGGAGATGATCCACTCCAGTGCCTTCTCCTGGATTCCGACGTTGCTGAGGCGCTGTACTAGGGTGCGGTGGCAGACAGTGTCGAAGGCCGCGGAGAGGTCCAGGAGGATGAGGGCCGCTGTTTCTCCGTTGTCGAGCAGGGCTCGGATGTCATCGGTAGCTGCGATCAGGGCGATCTCGGTGCTGTGGTTGGCCCGGAAGCCAGACTGCGAGAGGTCGAGGGAACCGTTCGTCTCGAGGAAGGCGTCCAGTTGCTTGTTGACAATCTTCTCGATGACTTTTGCCGGAAACGGGAGTAGCGAGATGGGGCGGTAGTTCTTGAGGTCAGTGGGGTTGGCTGATGGTTTCTTGAGTAGAGTGCTGAGTTCGGCGTGCTTCCAGCTCTCCGGGAAGGTGGCGATGTCAAAGGAGGTGTTGATGATGTCCCGCAGGTGGGGTACGATGACGGCGTCGGCCTTGTTGAAGACGTGGTGAGGGCAGGGGTCTGTCGGAGATCCGGAGTGGATGGAGTTCATCGTGCGGATGGTGTCTTCGGTGCTGATCGGGGTCCAGGCGCGGAGGGTGGTGGTGGGGGGCGGTGGTTCGGTCGCGGCGTGCGTCAGTTGAGTGCTGAAGCTGTTGTGTATGTCCGCGATCTTGTTGTGGAAGTAGGAGGCGAGGGAGTTGCAGAGGTCTTGCGAAGGGGTGATGTCGTTGTTTCCGGCATTGGGGTTGGAGAGCTCTTTGACGATGTTGAAGAGTTCCTTGCTGTTGTGTGCGTTGTTGTCCAGTCGTTCCTTGAATGCGGTTTTCTTGGTGCCGTGGATCAGTTGGTGGTGTTTTTCGGGTGGCGAGCTTGAGGGCAGTCATGTTGTCCGGTGTTGGGTCTCTGCGCCAGGTTTTCTCGAGTGCTCTGCAGTTCTTCTTGGAGCTCTTGAGTTGGTCGTTAAACCATGGGGCTTTCTTGCTGCCGGGTCTGCTCGGCTGGGTCTTCAGAGGGGCGAGGTCGTCTGCGCAGTCGCTGATCCATTTCGTGAGGTTGGTGGCCGCTTGGCTGGGGTTTGTTGTGCTGGTGGGAGGGTTCTTGCTCAGGGAAGTAGCGAGCTGGTCTGCAGTGATCTTGTTCCAGCTTCTGCGGGGAGCCTGTTGCTGGTGATGGTGGAGCGTGGTCCTTCTGAAGCTGAAGTGGACGCAGCTGTGGTCCGTCCAGTGGAGTCCCGTGGCGTGGCTGAAGGCGATGTCCTTGCTGGAAGAGAAGACCGGGTCGAGTGTGTGTCCGGCGTAGTGGGTGGGGGTGGTCACCAGCTGCTTGAGGCCGAGGTTGGCGAGGTTGTCCAGCAGGGTGGTGGTGTTGCGGTCGTTGTTGTTCTCCAGGTGGAAGTTGAGGTCCCCGAGGAGGATGTAGTCGGCGGAGGGGAGGGCGTGTGGGCTGATGACGTCGGCGATGTCCTCGCTGAATTGTGTGCGAGGTCCCGGGGGTCTGTAGATGAGGGTGCCTCTGAGGGTGGTCTTGGGGTTGACGTGGATCTGGAAGTGCAGGTGTTCGGCGGGTGCGAGGGAGTCGTCGGTGTTGGTCGTGATGCAGATGGTGTTCCTGTGGATGATGGCAATGCCTCCTCCTGTCTGGTTGGCGCGGTCCCTCCGGATGATCTTGTAGCCGTCCGGGATGGCGATGGCTATGTCGGGCGCTGAGGAGGCGTTCATCCAGGTTTCCGTGAGGAAGGCGACGTCTGGGGTTGTGGTGTCGAGCAGGTTCCAGAGCTCGACGGCGTGTCTGTGGACGGAGCGGGTGTTGAGCAGGATGCACTTCAGGTGGGTGCTGCTGGCGTTCGGCTTGGTGGGTACTGGTGTGGCGTGGGTCTGGTTGCAGGTGAACTTGCAGGAGTGGCAGCTGAAGGGTCCGTGGGTGCGTCTCGGTGTGGCTCCGTAGCAACCCGGGGTTCGGCCGGTGTTGAGTGCGATGAGTTCGGTGGCGTCGTAGGTGCGTCGGGTCGGCTTCCGTCGGTGGGGGCCAGGGGTCCTGGCACTGGGCGCGGGCCAGGCGCAGACGGGCTTACCTTTGGCGCTCAATCTGTGCTCCCGCTGCGCGCGTCCGCTGAGCGTTCGCTGAGGGGGCGTCATAAGAAGGGAGCCGGGAGGGCGGGTCAGCTGGGAGGCGGGATCATCTGGTCCAATCGTCTGGCGTGGGGGCGGGTCCGCAGGCAGGAAGCGGCGGGAAAAACGGGAGCAGGCAAAGCGGGCAGCCCTGCGGCGGCTGGGGCGTCGCGACAGCGTCGGCTCTCAGCGGCGAAGTGTTCAGGCAGCAGGAAGCTCTGGGGCAGGAGAGGTGAGGAGCGAGGGGGTGACCAGGCCAAAGGCGCAGTGGTCACTCAATCAGAACTGGCATCTAGTTAAGAACCTTGAAGTTAGCCTACTTCAACCACCTCTTTTTGCGTTCAAAAAAGAAAGAAGTATCGCAAATTTTCTAGTCCGTGCCGCATTACCCACAAAGGAACCACCCACATTAAGAAACCTTCTCGGGTTACAGCCCAATCGTGGCCACCACAAATGTGGCACTTGTGTTTGTTGCGACAAGACCATTGAGGGGGATGTGTTCTCCTACAATGGTATATTCTGGAAACACTCAACATTCACTAACTGTAAAACCAGAAACGTTGTTTACGGGATCCTTTGCCCCTGCCAAAAGTTGTATGTGGGAAAAACCTCCCAAGAAATACGCCAGCGTATCAGCCAACACAAGTCTAGAGTCAGAAGAGCTGTAGCTAATGCACCGCTAGTAAATCACTGGACTACTGAAGGTCACACTGAGCATGACATAAAATGGACAGTACTGTCCAAACTGGAAATGGATATGAGAGGAGGCGATTTGGAAACAAAACTTTGTCAACGTGAGGCAACCCTCATCTTAAAATTTAACACAGTTATTAGTGGATTAAATGAACTGTCCGAAGTTTCCCGAGCTTTCTGAATCACTGTATCTCAATTCTTGTTCTGATAATCGAGAACTACAACATCCACAATTCCAGCCGTGATCACATGACCTTGAACAACCAATGCGCTGCCGTGTTATTACCGACTGACTTCCCTTGACGGCTTCTGCCACTGAATGCCGGCGTACTTTGACCTTTGAGCGGCGCCCTGGTCCTCGCAGCGTGAGAGACTGGAACAAGGTAATTTTACACCCAGCGAAGCTGTTTTTCCCACGCGCCCTCTTCCCAGATTAAGAACTAAACCAGGCTCCTTATCTTTGCAGCTGCGGCGAACCTCCGCGGATCTCTCGCCTCATCTTCGGCCCCACCAAACACAAATACAAGGCTGAACACAACCTTCGCCTGGCTGATTCTCAGGTATTTGGGCTGGCTCACAAACACTTTAACAGCAAAAATCATTCGATTCACAGTCCTGGTTAAGCGGCCCGTCCTTTTCTTTTTGCATTCCAGCCCTAACAGCGATTTCCTTACATCATTGGCCATTTGCTACCTTGCGTGTACTTGACTCTTGCCTGGAGACACGTTTTCCACACAGACTGAGTGCAGGTATTGTGTGTTTAAGTCTTTGCTACATCTTTCAAGACGACTTTAGGTGCAGTCCACTAACCAACCCTGTGTTAACCTTTGTTCACAGACACCTGTCCTCTTGTGATTATACTACAATCTTTATCACACACAGGTAGGAGGCGATGTATGTCGTTGGTCTCTGTTTCTCCTTCATTTAAATAGTCCCGCTAAATACTAAAGGAAATGTTTTTCCTTTTTTCAGATTATCTGTTTGGTCCTGATGAGAATCGGACAAAGGGTCCGATTCGAAACGCGTCGACCTTGTTGACCTTTTTTGATTTGGCTTACGGTCAAAAGAATTGTATATATCTGCATTGTTTTACAACTGTTTTATATTAAGTATTTTGAAAAACAGTTCTCTATGTTTTTGTGAATTGCTTTGGATTGAACCATTGACCTTTTTGCCCCCCTTGTTGTCTTTCGTGTTACATGTTTTCTGTTTTGTGAACTGTAAGGAGTGTGAGTATGAATGTAGAACGGATGTTTTTTGAATCAGGTCTTTTGTAATCACTTGTCCATTGTACGAAGTGTTTGTCTTACCCTCAAATTCGTTTTCCTTGTCCTTTTTCATACATATATATAAGAAAAGTTTTGTCATTGTGGTTGTGTTGTTTAAAAACATTTTCCACTAAAAAGAAATAAATAATGATGGATATATTCCAATATTTGACTAACAACTGAGTGTTTGTAAGTTTTGAATTCAATTTGGTTGGGAACTTGGAACTAGACTCAGTATTGGCACCTTCTTTGTTAATGCTAGTGGGCTTGCAGCACTGGTTGTGCCTCCCACAGAAGCAGCCTGTAAAAGTGTGTCTAAGGCCTCCATTGCAGAGCCTGTGTGCAGTCTGGTACTGTCATGCTGACTGGGCAAGTGCACCCACTTGCCAGTCCCTAAACCTTCCCTTTTCTTCATATCAGACACCGCTATGGTAGGCCCAAGGGCAGGGTGCACTGTGAGTATAAGGTAGGGCATGCCCTGGTGTGTGTGGCATGTCCTAATAGTGAATTACAGCCATTTTCATTTTTCACTATTGCAAGGCTACCTGTTCTCATTAGGCCAGAATGGGCAGTTAGATTATTACACCTTATAATCCTAACTGACTCAGGGAACACGGTAGAAATTCGAGTTTAGTATGCCTGAACTCAGATTGATAAAATACATCTTTTAGTGAAGTTGATTTTTATATTCTGTGTTTGAAAATACCACTTTTAGAAAGTAGGTATTTTCTGGTCTAACTATTCAGGCCTGCCTCTGATAGGTTGTGTATTCCTTTTCTGAAGTTTGAGTGGCAGTGCTGGGGGATTGCAGGAGACAGGTTGAGTCAGCCCAGTGGTGAATAGAGAGATCTGCATCTGGATGGGAGGGAGGAGTTGCACCTGGGACCTGGATAGGACTGTGCCTGCTCCCCACAATGCTGGCTCCACCCCCTGTGGTGCATCTGATATCGCTGCCCTGCACTGTGAAAGGAAAGAAGGAGTCATGTAAACAGAGTACTCCAGAACTGGTTTGGGCTGGGCAAAGGCCCATCTGCCCTCAGAGGACAAAGGATTGTGGAGTATACATATTGGGACCCAGATCCTAAGAAATTAGGTCGCTTTTGGACTACAAGAAGACACCTCTGCTGAGGAGAGGAACCTGAAGAAACTGAGGAGAAACTATTCCTAAGCTAAAGTGCTGTTTAGGGGACTGGCCTGCAGTGGTTGCCTGACTTCCAAAGAGAGGAGAAAGAACTTTGTGTGCTTTGCTTTCAACTTGTGAAGGATCTCCAAGGGCTTGGAAAAGAGCTTGCCTCCTGCTGAAGTCTCATTGTACCGCATCGAGGAAAGCGCTTGCATTCCCTGGAGAAGCGCGCCACCGTCAGAGCTGCTGCCATCGCATCCTGGATGTTGGCACTATAGTTGTCGCATTGTGTGGAAGTTTCTCAGGAACACCGGAGAGTTGCAGCTGAAGCTGTTGCCGTCGCATCACTGAGCAAGGGTGTCACCGCTGAAGTTGACGCATTGAATCAAGACTTCTTGCATCATCGGAGAAGGGTGCCACCGCTGGAAGATCTTCACGTCTTTATTTCTTTGCACTGGAACTTTGCCGCATTTTCCAGCGCTGCAACATTGCTTGTTGTGGAAGCGCACTGCATAGTAAGGTACATTGATGCAAAGTGTTGCATCTTAAGATCTGAACTGAACTAAGCTAACACTACCATTTTTGAGTATAGTATTGTGGATGTTTCTCATTTATAGTCTTGTGTTAAGTCTATATAAGGAATACTTATTTGTTATATACAACTGTGTGGTGTCCATCTGTAGTGTTGTCACTGGGTTACTGTATGCTTTACACACTGCCTCTGAGATAAGCCTGTCTGCTCGTGCCCAGCTTCCAAGGCGGTGAGCAGGGGTTATTTTAGGAGTGTACCCCCTTACCCTGACTAGAGGCAAGGGTCCCTTTTTGTCACAAGTACATACCTGTGCCAACTAGAGACCCCCAAATCTAACAGCAAGCAAATATACAACTTGGCTGTATATTTAGCATTAGTCATCATGTGAGCAGTTCAGACTAAATGGGTCACCTGCCCGACTTCTAATCAGCTGATTTACCTTAATGCATTACAAATATTTGAGGTACACACTTGGGGGTCGATTATGATGGCGGACGGACCGGTGTCCGTCGGCGACACCCCCGAGGTGGAGGGACCGTCCGCAGGGGCAGCGGCGTTCCCTCCATAGGAATTAGGATGTGACCGCCACCCTGGCGGTCACGTGCTGTATATTTAACATTGCGGCGGGTGCTGATTTAAGCAGCACCCGCCGCAAAGTTAAAAATGCATGCTGTGCATTTGCATGCACAAAGCGGCAGGCATCGCGCGGTGCCTGCCGCATTGTGCATGCAACTGCAGGGAGGTTCCATAGGTACCCCCCATGTGCACCCCCCATCCCCCTTCACCCTGGGGGCCCACAACGGGCCCCCAAAGGGGCCCCCAAAGAAAAGACCGTATGCCTTTCCACGGCAGCAATGCCGCCGTGGAAAGGCATTGGACCGCCAGCATCATAATATGGTTGGCGGTGTCTCGTAGACACCGCCACCATATGTGAGCCGCGGACCCCCCAGCCATCCTAATGTGGCGGGGGTCATTTCAGGGAGAATGGCGGATGGATTGCCCCCACCAGCCCTGCGGAGGCAATCCATCCACCATCATAATCGACCCCTTGGTATGGTGTCACTCATGCCAGCATTAGTTTGAGTTGCAGAGACCAGGACAACATCAAATTAAGTAGGCAGACATGTCTCTCAGTAGAGCAGTGCATGTAGATTGCTTAGTCCATGAGAAATGAACATTAAGTTGTAACATGCCAGACAAGTGAGAATGGGCAACATCACTATAACATCTGTTACAGAAACAGGGCCTCCTAGTAGTTGTAGGCATTTCAATCTCGACTTTCCAACACTTTACAAATGCTTAACTCCATGAGAAATAAACTTCAGTTGTATGTTGGCAGGCAAGTGAGAATGAGCAAAATCACTATTGCATGTTGTTTTCTGTTAGAGAAACTGGGCCTCATGATATGTGTAGTAATTTCAATCTCTACTTTCCAACACTCAAATGGTTAGTCTTACATACAGGTTGTCAAAATGCTGTTGGGTGGACCATACATTTACATATTGACACATATCATAGGTCCTGAGATGATAATTTAATAGTAATACATTTACAGACACCATTCCAATATGTGGCATGCAATGGAGATTGACACGTGATATTATATGCAGCAATGTACATTGACACTGACAATCCAACATCTCTGATACTTTGAGTATTGCATGTTCAGGAAAGTAGAAAGACATCACAATAGCAAAAGCTGAGATGAGAACAAGCAGGACATTGAAGTATTGTGACAGTTAGTGAGGTGTAACTTACCAGACCCCTTACCTATGGAGCCCTCAGAATGCAGGATGGTCAAGACCTTCTAAACCCAGGGAAAAAGTTGTAATGGGAAACTAAGAGGACTATCGCCAGTGTTCTGGGTCTCCAGGTGTTGCTTGGAGGCCTAGGGAATGCATATTCCCCCTCAAGTAGTACCACCTCCTCCTAATTTTCTCCTTTGTGCGCAAGGTGGTGCCAACAGCATTTACTCCGTTGACTATCCTGGACCACATTTCCCTTTTCCTACTGAGAGGAGTTTGGTGGACTTTGGCTCCAAACACTTGTGGCTCTACTCTTATAGTTT
The DNA here is from genome assembly GCF_964261635.1 of Lissotriton helveticus. Classification (NCBI taxonomy): domain Eukaryota; kingdom Metazoa; phylum Chordata; class Amphibia; order Caudata; family Salamandridae; genus Lissotriton; species Lissotriton helveticus. The sequence continues at coordinate 774,887,581 of NC_136063.1, read as the reverse complement.
CATGCAACATGACTGACAACTTAGTCTCTGAAAAATGTAGATTTTTTTGACGTAACATAAATGTAAATTAAGTGAGTCCCAATAACTAAAAAACACTCAAGGGATAAATAGAAAAAATATGCAACAAAAGTGTGTGAAGAGTGTTAAATGGCATAGGAAAAATGGTTGCTTTATCTTACAAAGAAGTGTGGTCTCTGTCTTGCTGTGCTACAGTGACGAGGCAAAGAATCATGGCATGGGAATGAGGTGTGTTTTATAGTGTGATTTGTAGGTGTGTCCACTTGGCCAATGGATATAAACTGTGCTGTTTTTGTATCCATCCAATGGGTCTGATGCTTTGCTGAGAGCGTAATACAATGGCTTACTGCATCGGGCAACCGTCGCAAGGGGACTGCCGGTGCAACTTTTTTTTGTAATTGGCTCAGCAGTAAGCCATGCCCCTCATGGTGATGGAATACGCTAACCTTGGGCGGAGCAGGTGGAGTTGCTCTATGCGGAGCTCTACGGAGTTGGGCAAAAACTACCACCTGCTGCAGCCCAGGCTGCCCTCCTTCTCCTCGCTGTGGTCCTGCAGATCCCCTTTGTCAGAAGTACATCATGGTAGGACTGCCCATGCACAGTCCTATAATGACTTTTGTTTGATGTAGGGGATTACAGCGAGGAGGAGGAGGGCAGCCTGGAGACACCGTGATAAAGGTAAGCGAGTTTTTATTTACTTTAATTGTAATTTTTATTTGAAAAATATTTATTTATGGGGGTGGGAGGCTGGATGGAGCAGGCTAAACTCCGGTCACTGCGGAGTTGGAAGTTTTGCAGGATTTCCGCGTTCTCCGCGGAATGCGGAGTATGGAAAAAGCCAAAAACTCCACCAGCGGAGCATAGTTCATGGCCCCAGGTTAGAGTACCAATCACCAACATTGCAGTACACCGTGCCCCAGGCGTACACCCTCTGTTGGTGGTTCAGGCTGCATGCATTGCATTGCACCAGGCAGTACAGCAGTGAGGCCTTCAAACTCATAATTAGGCTTGAAGTCTTTTCTGTGAGGCACTTATAGCCTTGAGCATGACTACATTGAAATTCCATTTGATACTGTGGACGTGCTGATCAGATAATTTTTTCCACAGGTCCAACTAGAGTTCGAGAATAAAGGTTTTTCAAAGTTTCCAAATGTACTCGTGGTGACCCAATCAACTACAGAAGAAGACGGCCAAGGCCCCAGGACCTTAGGTGAGTACTCTTAGAGCCTTTAAGTGTGTCAGGCAGAGGCCGATAGAAAATTCCAATCATCTCCACTTGTCTCTGGTCAGCTGAGCATTTCTGGGAAAATGCCTTTTTCAGATAGTTCTGTCCATGTAGCCACACAGAAAGTTAACTAACTAACCCTTGAAGTCCCTAGAAACATTTCCTCAGAGTGCCTCTCAGGTCACAGACAACAGGTCTAGTCCGCTTCAATTCTTCTACAGGCCCAATAAGTGATCTGAGGAGGTACAATAGGGTCCCACATTTATATCTGCCACCAGCTGGTGTGTGGCTACTGGGTACTACTTCGGGTAAAAGTTGCTGGGAGCAACCCTACCACATTTTCAGCAGTTTCTGTTTTCCTTGCTGTAAACAATCCCACAGTTCCACTCACTCTCAACATTTAAGATGGGGTTGGTGCCAGCCTGAACACGGGGGCAAATGGTGGAGCCTTTCATGGTGTCTCCTAACATTTGCTTGTGACAGGGCAGGCCCTGTTGAAGTAAATTAAGGTGCTGTAGAGCTCATGCAAATTAGCCTCCCACAGCTTCAGGCAGGGTAAAGATATTTTTATAAATGTTACTTTTTATATATTTAATAAACATTCAACTTCGCCTTTGGATTGGGATTCATTAAATAAAACAAAAATCTTGGAATGGAGCCTGTAGCTGGTGCAGGACAACAATTATAGTTTAAAGTGAATAATCTATGCTTTGACTTTTCCTATGTGCCAGCTACAGCCTGTCCTGTGGCAATGTCATTTTGGGTGTAGTTACTGGGGGAAAATGCAATTTATTGTGTCCCACTTTTAAATATTATGCATCCTATTTTATTGGCAGCAAAGTATGCTAAGGGTTTTCTTACATAACATTACAAATCAGGTCAGACTGCAGTGGATGGCACATGGATGCTGCAATTCACAAGTCGTAGTTAACTTTCCATGCCAAGGGTATATTTCTGTACCATATACTATGGCCTTATATGAACGTTAAATATGCCAATCTGGGGTTAAGTAACTTTTGATGTTTTAAAGGTTAGAGTGTAGTGTAGTTCCTATATTCCCAATAGGCTCTGCGAATTGGAATAATATATCCCATAGATTTGACGTAGGACTTATGTCAATAGGTCTGTATCGAATATAGTAAACTTAATTGTGTGTGTGCCAGCTAACTCAGAGGTCACTAGAAACTTTCTTGATTACACAAGAAGGGATTAGTTTCTGACAACCGCATACACATGACAACTTTGTTTCCCAAGAATAAGAATATATCTCTCAGAGTCATAGAAATAATAGATAACTAGTTCACTCAGTCAATAGTGCATGCTTCGTTTCTACAGAGTTGCAGAAAAATAATGAGATGGGATTTTTCAATAAAAAGGGTTTATTGAACAGTCTTATTTCTCATGCAAAAGAAGTTAACTGCTACAATTGTTAGAAGACTGCAAAGTATAATGTGTACAGCGTAAACAGTAATATGAAATAATACTGTAAGAGCATATAGAAATACATACATAAATAACATAGACTAAAATACACAACTGGTGCTTCTAAAATACGCCTACCCCAATGTACCTAACTTAGGTCCAGTGCAAGGGAAGTAGTAAGTATGGACTTTTGCATAGGTTTAGTTTTTGCCAAAAATCTACCAAAGGTTTCTCTAGGTTCTAATCAGCTCCATACGTTGTTAGAATGAAGGAGGTGTGGTATCTCTGTCTCGGAACTCGATTTCCCAACACCCCACAAGGGGAGCCGGAAACACTGGAGCTGGATTCTCAGCAGGAGAAAGGCAGCTTCCTGATCAGTGCGTCAGCTGGAGAGTCGGCTTCCTTCGGCATTTGCTGTAGCAAGCTGCGTCGGGCAAGTAGGTCTTCGAACTGCTCCGAACCACCGTATCTTGCTAAAGCAAGTGTAGGTACATTTATACCTTGAAGGTGTTTAGGAATGCCATAGTTTGATGTAAATTTGGGCATATGAACATCATAAATGAACCCCTGGGGAATAGTTGTTCATTGTAAAGTAACTGAGTTCTTGGAGAAATCAATATTCAAGCAGGGGGAAGTTTAATAACAGCTTGAGCTGGTTTTCCAAGAAATCTTTGTGACGTTTGGTGAACGGATGGAAGTAGCCATGCCTGTATTTGGGTAGCATGGGATATGCCTAAATAAGGGCTTGATTTCTATGCCTATATAAGGGCAATGTGAATCATACCTATATAAGGGCATAAATCGGGAAAATTCAATTGGAGCCTAAAACTCCACACAACACCCACTCCACTTTCTTATGTATGACATTACTAAGTTCTAAACACGTTAAACAGATCTAAACATGATGTGTTAAAAACCCACCCAAAATACTTAAACAATTCATTGGTACACGAAAAGAGCATTTGTGCTGTATGCATTTAAAGCAATGTTTCATTCAAAGCATATAGTTTGACATTTGAAAATGTTAACCGAATGATTCATAAAAAAATACATTTATGAAATGGCTCTTAAATACAAAAGAAAAAAGTTGAGACCATTTCATGGCGGATTACATAAACTGTTTGAATGTGAACAAGGTCAAATATTGTCACTGGAAGTTTTCAAAGAATTCTAGTCCTCTATGAATAGTTCTACTTTAAGCAGATTACTTTGTGCCAAAAAATGAAAACATACAAATTTGGAAAAACAAAAAGTTGAATCATAGAAAAAAAAGATCCCAAAGTTAGAACTTTGTTTTGAAAAAAGTAAGGTCGAATTCAGAGTCTCTCAGAACACTGCGTGCCAAATTCAAACGTCAATGTTATTGTTTGGAGAAAACATCAAATGGTCTAAGTCTATAAAGAATTCATCTACCATTGTAGGTGAAAGTTGGATTACCTCATTAAGAAGATCAACCACACATAGATGTGAAGCATCGCCGTCAGCTTTGGTCGCATTAGCACTGTGGAATTGGAAGGTACCTGTGTGCCTGTTTCCTCTCGTACCTCACCGTTAGTATTTTGTGTCTGTGAGATCTCAATGAATGCCGTCAACAGAATTGGTAGCCAATGGGGACAACACTGCACATGGGCCTTTACCAGGTCCAGCAAAGTATCAACATCCATTGTCATGACTGATGGGAGTGTGAGACAGATGCCTAACACGCATTCTTCTCCGCATAGCAGGCAACGTAGAACAGGTAAGATGCAATCTTGCCAAATTAGTTTGAATGATAGAAACCATGTGGTATTCAATTCTCTGAGACAAGGTAGTCCCAAAATGTGGACGATGCGCTTATGACACTTCATCGTCAGTAGAGTGTTCTCCATAGTGATCTGGGTGTCGGCTGTGGATTGGCTTGCCATATCGAAGCAGTAGGAGCAAAAATAGTATCCCTGAAGGAATTCCAAAATGAGAGGCAATCAGCCAAACACAGAGTGCACGAAGTTTGGAAATATTCCTAGGACTGCTTCAAAGGGTGCTATCAGTCCAGAAAAAACTGTCTTAAATACATGTACAATACCTCTTGTATCAGACATGTTTAAGATACGACTTAACATTTCCGAGAAATATATAGGGCAGTTTGTAGTTAAGAGGGCATGTTTCTCTGCTGAAGTCCTTGCGACTTGCAGATCATAGGTCTCTTCGGCCGAGGTCAGTGACACCGTTTTTTGTAAAAGAATGGCTTTCATTCTGCTGAAAGTATCAATTCATATAGAAGAGATGTTCAGTGAAGGCCATAACGGCGAAACCCGGTCTGTCTTGGTTTTAGCAAACAATACTTGCATACATCAAGTGACCCTGGCTGACACAGTTACGAGATAGAGTAAACCTGGCAACATTCCACAGCAGCTATGATCATTCAACATGAGGTAATTTCCACTAGAAAGTTGTCGGAAAATTGGATCAATCACCGCAGCTGGTGAACCTTGCAGGTGGCAGGATTAGTTGTTAGAGGAACCATCGCAGGACCCATATAAATAATTACTCTGACAAAGGAGAGAACCGCTTAGTGCGTTTTCACAATTTTGACCACTAAGAAACACTTCTTTCCTCCCACTCCAACATTTGTGTGTGTATGGTAATTCCCAAGATGTCTTGATGTATTCTTTACCCAACCTTTCATATATTCCTGCTGGTATATGATTTAAGCAATACTGAAAATGGAAAATTGTAACAGGCAGAGTGATTATTCCATGTATTATCCATTCAATTGCTGGCTTTTCAGCGACTGTAAATGCCAATCTTTCCAGATTTTAAATGCTCAGCACCGTATAGTCTGCCCGCTTCAATGCCATTTTGATCTGTTTTTCAGTGAAATTGAATTCTGAAAACAGTGACATAGTATTGATTAAACGCCAAGGCACATAGCCTAAACCTAGGTTGTGTAACGTCCAACCTAATAGCATGATAGAACGTAATTGCGACTGACCTTGTTGAAGCATGACCAAGTCCTGTTCCATGATGTCTATGACAGAGGATACTATGCTGTTGAAAGAATATATCCTGGATGACAGAGTCGTTAACCCATTGTCAACTACAGAGAGTGATTTCTCTAAGTTAATACAATCAATTTTTTGTATTCGTTCTGCAGTCTCTGCTTGCGTAATCTTCCATGCTTCATTAAACGATGCATAGATACTGGTGTATATAAAACATTTATGACGCAGTTTAGTAGGTCCTTGCAAGAAGTCCCTTAGAGCAGCGCCATCTTTAAGTAAAGATAAGTGTTTTTTAACATCCTTGAGTGTAGATCTATGTAGCGGATGTATGACGTTATAACGCATACTTTTACTCCGCAGACCATTACAACGCGACTTTTACTCCGCATACCGTTACAACGCATAGCGCCTTGGGGCGCTGGATAGTGGTAAGTATAATTTACTATTCTAACTCCAGTCCCCGTGGACCCTAGGGAAGGTGTTGGATAGTAAATTATACTTATTCCCTATCCTAGAGCGCCCCCCAGCGCAATGCGTTGTAATGGTATGCGGAGTAATGGTCGCGTTGTAATGGGTCTGCGGAGTAAAAGATCCGTTGTAACGGGTGTATACCCTATGTAGCCATTCAAGGCACAGTTTCCCTACACTGTGTGTTGTTACTATTACTGGAGACTGTCTCTGAACATATCTTGGATCTGGCCTAGTGAATGTGAACCCTTGTGTTTTATTCAGGAATCTATCTTGACAGTTGTTTGTGTCTGTGGGCCAGGTTAACCTTTTTTCCCAATCTGGATCTGTTGTGTTGTGATGCAAAATATAGTATGTACGTCGAACTCCCCCACTGAAGTGTTACTGCTATAAGGTGTAGGTGTAGGTATGGACAGATTGTTTAACTCTTTTATCTTGCCTAACCCAAACCAAGATGTCTGTTGGACAGTGTCATTCAAAAACATTATTTGCTCTGGGATGATGCAGGCTCTAAATAAGGCTTCTAATCCCTGCACTTGCCAGTCTTTTGTGCCCCAGACAGTTTTTGTCTCAATGTTGTCTTTCCAAAAGTCGAAACCTATTGAAGACAGCTGAGCATAAAAGGTCGCAGAATAAATGTGTTTGGTATTTGTCAACATACTTTTCATTCCTGTCCTATTAACATTGTTAAAGTAAAATGATTCTGGATTAGGTACGTTAAAACCTGAAAAGTGTGGAAATTTGCGATAAAATCTTTTTGAGCTTCCCTTTAGTGGTGTCGCACCATGTTCCTATTGGTTATACATCAGTACATTTCTAGGATTTGCAGATTTGTGCAAGAAATTATGACCATAGTGATTATGACAATACATTTGTTCAAAATCTGATGAACCTTTTAAGTATTCATGATTATTAAATTTTGCAGACCTTTCTAAGTCTACCATCATATTATTAGCAGTCTCGAAGTCCCAATCATCGGAAAAGGTACGAGATGAAACAAAGTCATTCAAGGATATCTTGAACCGGTGTGGAATCTTCAACAGCTCCGCTGGACCAAAAATGTCATACTCAGTTATGTCCCAAGCTATACCACCAGGTTTAGGAACGGCTGTGATGTTCACTGATGACAAGTCTCTTTGTTCATGATGAGCTAATTTGTGTGGCTTGAGGAGTAAGTTGAAGTTCTTACTTGCTGTGTCCTTTTTTTACATATCTTCCATTTATCAGCATTGCCAAAGTTATTACCAGAGTTAACCAAAGTAGAAGAAAAAGTACACCCAACACTATCCAAAGGTCAATCCATGGTGAAACCAGATAAGTCTTTTCCAGGTGATGATAAAGTTCTGTTGCTTGTTCTTTGAAAGTTTTTTTAGCTGTCGTAGTTTCAGGTTCGCTGGGATCCTAGGAAAATGTATCAAAGTTAATGAAGTTCTGTCAATTATAGTGATAGCATCAGGATTCATTGAAATTGCTGGAACCACTTGATCACTTGTTACATTTGTATAGTCAGATGCTATTTCATTGTAGACAGGTGTTTCTTGACAAACTGTTATTTGAGTTTCAAGAGGTACAAGTTCCATAGATTTATTGCTTAGTCCTTCATTCCGCACTGCAGATTCTTCAAAAGTGATTAGTCTTTCAGTTTGGACCTCTTGGATAGTAGTCAGATTCAGGCATCAGCTACATCTTTGGAGTCCACTTGGCCTACTGCTTATGATCGGCCACATGATGTGGTTTGACCAGGTTGATGGACACAAACCTGTTCTCCTTTTTACCAGCAAGGGGCGGAAGTGATACTGTTCTTGATCGTGGATTGCTAGGACAGGTACTAGTTGTCTGTAAGAAGGCCCAAATGCCTTCTTCTCCGCGATCTTCTCTCTGACTAGATCCCCAAGCTTAGGAATCCAGACAGGCCTTGCAGGGACAGTCGGTTTCTCTTCAGTGGCTGTTGGCTTCAGGAACACGTTACTTTGTTTCATTCTTATTTCTATTAAGTCCTGCAAAACAGCCAAACGGTCTTTGATATCAAAGAGTTTGTTTTGATTCTATCTAGGACCCTAATTCGATATTCCCGATTTATGCCCTTATATGGTTATACCAAATAATATCCTTATAAAGGCAAAAGAATCATATCCATATTTAGTAATAGCCAGTGCGGTCCAAATACGGTAAGGCTACTCCCTTAGACTCCTAGAAAGTACAACGCGTTCTTTAAACAAACCAAGCCTCCAGCAGCCCGGGAATTGCCCCTGCTTTTGTTTTGATTTGCACAAGAACTCCTGGAGTCCAGAAAGAACTGTTAGTTCTTAGTGACGTCGTATGTCCAACCTTACGTCAAACCCGGCACCTTCCAGGTATAAATATACCAACGTTGCCTTAAGCAAACACATGGTGGTTTGGAGCAGAGCGGCTATCTACTTGCCCGAAGCCCAGCTGATGCGAGAGCCGAAGGAAGCCGACCCTCCCATTTTGACGCACTGAGCGAGACGCTGTCTTTTCTCCTGCCGAGAAAATCCACCTCGGTGTTTCCAGTCACCCTTGCGGGTTGCTGGGAGATCGAGTTCTGAGAGAGAGATTCAAGACCTCCTTCATTCTAGAACCAAGGTACGGAGCTGATTAAACCCTTAAGAGAATTCTTGATTCAGATTTCTTGGCAAAAAAACCAACTTAACTTAAACTGCAACTTACTTACTCCTTCCCATGTGTTAGGATTAGGTCAGGTACGCTGGGGTAGGCATATCTTAGAAGCACCAGTTGAGAACGTTAGTCAGTGTTTTAATGTATGTATATATTTTATTCATTTTAAAGTATCATATGGCTAAGAAACCATATCAATGCTTTTACAGTATTATTTCATAATACTACTTTTACTTTACGCACTTTACTTCATAATAAGTATTGCAATTGTGGCAATTCATTTCTCTTGCATGAGAAAGAAGACTGCTCAATAAATACCAACTTTTATTGAAAACGCCCGTCTCTCTATTTCTCTGCACTCTGGTGAAACTAAGCATGCACAATTGACTGAGTGAAATAGCTGTCTATTGTTTTCACACGACTCTAGAGATATACTCTTTATTCTGAGGGAGCAAAGTTGTCATGTTTATGCGGTTGTCAGAAACTAACTCCTTCTTGTCTTAATCAGGAGAGTTAACTCTTTCCTGAACATTCGAGAAAGTTTCTAGTGACCTCTGAGCTAGCTGGCAAACCTAATTAAGTCTAATATAGTCAGTAGAGACCTAGATGACCTCAGTCCTACGTCTAAACTGCTTTTTATATCATTCCAATGCGCAGAGCCTATTGGGAATATAGGAACTACACTACATGGCGCCCAACGCTTGGTACGGCGAAAATCTATTGCAAGACATTAGAGTAACTCAGTCGTGTTTTTCACACAGACCCCTTTTCCTGTAAAAACTCCAAAAGACGTCTGGAGTGGGTAAAAGGTTAATATCCGCCGGAACTTAGTAGGAAGAGATTCCTATGTATAGTTTTTGGTTTAGTGAACGTTGAAGGATACAGTGTTCCACAATATTGTGCACCTAATGTTTGTTTCCTTGAAACTTGCTCTGCAACAAAACTTTCTGTCAGGACAATTTTGGATAGTGAAGAGGAAAGGGAGAGAGCTAAATTAGCAACTCAACTTTTAGCGGATGACACAAGTCTCCAAGAAAATGACCCGAATGCTATGATCATTCCGGTAAATGTAAGAAAAACTATAACTAAAAAAATTATAGAAAATGGAGTATCATCAAGAGGTGGTACAGTCATATTCGTGGTAGAGGCACATGAATATTGGCAGACAGAGGTATTCTATTCATGGATACATTTTCCAGCAGCACACGCTGTGACACACGAATTCCACTATTACAAAATAGAGGAACCTCCGGATGAATACGCTCCTTTCGAGGACGTTGAAATCCCACTAACTTACTAAGAGCACATGCTCTGGTTTAAAGGCGCCCTAAAACATCAAAATCACATCACCAGGCTCGGTCCACTAGGTAGACCAGGAGCCACGTGGCCGGTTCTAGTCAGCTACACACCACATCCCGACATTGAAAAAATGTCAGACCGAGAACTTTTAGCTCAGCTAAAACTACTAATTAAAATACATAGACAATTGGTCCAATATGCCATGCGGACTTCAACAGTCCAACCAGCAATAATAATTCCACAGACCACCCCTCACCAGGGGAACACAAATAAAATCACACCACAGGATATACAATCAGCCATTGGCATAATACCCGCAAAACGGGAACAAATTCCATTCTGGTTAGCACAAAAAATCACTCAGATAGAGGCAGTATTTCCTGATTCTACACCTCATGAAAAACACAGAATTCTGACTATCTGCCTTCCAATGGGGATCGCACCACATGTTGAAGACTGTGACACTTGGGGCACAGTCTTTGCTTCGATATACACAAAAACACATGGGTTTCTGTCTATGGTGATAATACCAGATGTGCTAAGACAGATTCAAAATACGGTCCAGAACCTGCTTTAACTCTGGGTATGAAATTACTGAAAGACTTCAAGCAGGTCTCGGCTATATTATTAGCCAACATAAAAGGAGAAGCAGCATCTGTGGCGATCCGCCAGAAATTGAAAGAAACAGATATAGCAGAACAACCATTTGAACTTGCCAGAATCATAGAAAAATCCTATGAAGAACTAGGTAGAGATGTGAAAATCCTGAAAAAACCTTTATTAAAAATAATCTAAACACTCCAAAAAAGAGTTGGGATGGTAATAAACAATCCACTCCCAGAGAAAAACATTTCCAGTCCAGAGGAAGGTCTCCTCAACAGAGAGGTAGATCTCCAGAACATGGAAACAAGTCTCCCCAGAGGGAGCCCTCTGAGAAAAGATACAACCTTAGATATAGGGATAAATTGAGAAAACCTGATAGATATCAAGATAATGATACACGTCCCTCTCGATCTTTTCAGACTTCCTCACAGAAATCGGAAAGATGAGGACGGTCAGAACACAAAGAAGAGCACGTCAAGTCCAAAGACAAGGAACCTGCAAATCAAAGTAAAAAAATACAATTTCCAAAAAAGAAGGTAGCAAGTATTAGAATAAAACATGCCGAGGATACTGAGGACACAACTGAAAAACGGAGAATGGGCCCAGACAATGCTAGACAGCGCAGCAGAAGTAACCATAGCTCGCAAGATCCTGATGAATCTTCTGGAGACAGTGGACACGAATGAATACATTCAAGTGGAAACTGCAGACACCAGGGTTAGCAAACCCCATAAATTATACTAAATAGCATTGCGTATAGAGGGGGACTAAACTAGGAAAGTAAAGGGTCTCTTTTGGGATCACCTTTCGAAAGGCTATGACATCCTGTTAGCTGAGAAAGACTGGCCACCAGAGTTTGTCAGGGAGTGCCCTCATGGCGAAGAAATGATTATGCCTGCCTTCTCAAATCATATTCCAATTCATAAAAAATACACATTTGCAAGAAAATGGGCAGTGGCCCAAGCTCCTGCATTATATAAAAATCATGTAGGATAGAATGAGGATTCTCCTCCCCACAAAATCCAGTTAAAAAGTCAACCCAAAGCACAAACGCAGTACCCAGTCAAGCAAGAAGCTAAAAAGCAAGTCAGGGAGATCTTAGATCAACTTGAATATCAGGGGGTGATTGAAACATGCACCTCACAAATGAACAATCCTTTATTTCCTGTCTCCAAGCCAGACAATTCATATTGTCTAGTTTTGGACTACAGACACCTAAACTCCTGTTGCAAAACATTTGCAGAACAAAACTCACACAGTGCAGCACTAATGAATAACATTGTGCGCAAAAAATATAAAACAACATTAGATATCTATAATGGATTCTTTTGTCAAAACATTGCACCTGAAAGCAAGTATTTGACAGCTTTCTCAATAATGGGGTCACAATAACAATTCTGTCGACTCCCACAGGGATTCAAGAACAGCCCAGGATTATTCTCAGCAAGGGTAACAGAGTTACTACAAATATATGATGATGAGGCATTATCTTATGTCGATGATATCTATCTCACAGATGATGACCTGGAGACTCACTTAAAAAGAGTGAACACCATAATACTTGGGTTCGCAGCTGAAGGGTACAAATTCAACTTTAAAAGTCACGAATTGCTCAGCTAACTGTCCTGATTTTAGGATATGAATTATCAAGTGAAGGCAAAAGCCTAGCAGACAACTTCTTAGAGAAGTGTACTGTACTCCAAGCTCCAAAAACGCTGAAGAACTTACAATCAATACTAGGTTTCCTGAATTTCGGAAGAACATATGTTCTAAATTATGCAGAGAGGGTTAAACCTCTCTATGAATTAATAAAACCTGATTTCAAACCAATCAATTGGACTCAGAAACACACAAATCATTACAAACAGACAAGTTAACTAAAAACAAATTTGCAAACACGCGAAAACGTAAGCAACCTTGTAATTCGAGTCATCCCAGGAAGATGCGGATTCACGTACCTGACCTCTAATGAGGGAGATACGGTAGCAATAGCTTACAAATCACACTTGTACACACAAGCTGAAAAGAAATTCAGTTCTACTGAAAAAATTCTGACTGCCGTTCAAACTGCTGTAGCAAAACAAAGAGCCCTAGCCCAAGGCAAAAGCATATCTGTTGAGGCAGTAACAAGACAACGCATTCCAAATGCTGTGGCATTAGATCCAAAATGGATACAATGGGAAAATTCTCTTGCTGCAGAAGACGTGAAACACGCATCCGAAAATGAAAAAAATAGAAGATCTAGAATACGAACATGAATATCCTCTGCCAATCGAAATTCTGCCTCTCGAACATTACACCTATGTAATCTACATGGACAGATTTGCACAACACTACGATGTGGATAAAAAATCTTACAATGCAGCGTGCGCAATTGTTAAAAGTCGCTGGCGCTTACGTAAATTCAGACCGATAATCACCAAAACTGAATCACTTTGAAACTGTACAGCTCAGCGAGTTGAAATAAGATCTTTAAAGATGGCGCTTGAAAATGCTGATCGCGAATTCCCGACACTAATAGTGTGTGATTCGCATTTCTGCGTCAGGTCTTACAATAATGACATGCAGACATGGATCAAAAACGGTTACAAAGATGACACAGGTGCCACAATAAAGAATAAAAAGCTCTGGGAACAAGTAGTTATTTTGCAGAAAGAACTACGAAAGACTCACGTGATACATACACTGAGTCATCAACGTGATGGCGTTCACGTTGCAGGGAATTCATTGGCTGACAGAGCCACAGCGGCAGCGGTTCAACCGGCTTCCATAGCCACAAAAATGCGTTCTATAAAACACATAGATGGAGAAACCATGCTGGCGGTAAAAGCGTCATTAAAAGGCGACTATGCAGCATTACCTCTCAACTATCCACTCAGTAATACATACATAATTGATGCGAACTCCGTTCCTTTTGCTCAAATCCCTGGAGTGGGGGAAAGTATAATTTCAAACAGGAACCGGAGGGCTTACTTGATTCAAGAAGCACACATGGGACAGGGTCTGAGGCACCAAGAGATCTTGAAATCTCTAATAGAATACTGGTGGCCGGGGATGTGCGTGGAAATTTACAACTTTGCAATGGATTGTCAGAACTGCAATAGAGATTGCAGTGGTGAACCAGACGTGACACCAGCCTGGATACCTTCATTAGAAAGCATCAGACTATCTATACGCAAAAATCCAGAAGGAAAAAGGCGGTCCCATAATTATTAGGACTAGATTCACTTAAGATGTAGACACCAGCGCTCGGCTGACGCCAGACCTGTTATAAAAGATTTGCGAGTCTTTATCGGCACATACGCAATTGGCATGCTACATTCAGACCAGGGTCCTGCGTTTAGCTCTCGGGCTTACAAGGAGGCCATGGCCAGCATGGGCATTGCATTGCGGTACTCTTCTCCCTTCCATCCTGAGGGAAATGCGGTAGTGGAAAGAAAAAAACGTGACATAAAGCAATCTATAAAGGCGAGGATATTAGGTTCGGGTGATGGGTGGGTCAAACATCTAACAAGAGTCCAACGTAGTCTTAACAATCTGCCAAGAAATTCTCTAAAAGGTATCACTCCTTACGAACTATTGTTCGACACTAGAATGCACATCCAGGACTTAGATTGTCACACTTCAGTGGTAAAAGAAAAAGCCTTTGATATCAAAGACCGTTTGGCTGTTTTACAGGACTTAAATGAAACAAGAAGATGTCTAAGTAACATAAAGTTAAAGCCAACGACCACTGCAGAAAAACCACCAGTCCCAGCAAGACCTGTCTGGATTCCAAAGATTGGGGATCTGGTCAGAGAAAAGATCACGGTGAAGAAGGAATTTGGGCCTTCTTACAGAAAAGCAGTACCTGTCTTAGCTGTCATCGGAACAAGATCAGTAGTACTACCGCCCCTTGCTGGTAAAAAGGAGAACAGAGTTGTATCCATCGACCTGGTAAAACCACAATCATGTGGCCAATAATAAGTAGTAGGCCCAGTGGACTCCCAAAAAATAGCAGAAGACCAAATCTTACTACAATCCAAGAGGTTCAACCTGAAAGACTAATCACGTTTGATAAACCTGCAGTGAATAAAAAAGGACTATGCAACAACGCCATGGAACTTGTGCCTCTTGAAAAACAAATTGCAACAGTTCATCAAGAAACACCTGTCTACAACGATGTAGCATCAGACTATGTTAATGAAACAAAGAAAGATCCAAAGAATAATGAAAATCCGGAAGCAATTCCAACAATTGACAGAACTGCATCTGGCTGCTTCATAAATTTCGATGACTTTTCTGAAGATCCAAGCGAGCATGAAGAAATGCCAGCAACAAAAACTTTCAAAAAAAAAATGGCTGAACTTTTTCACCAACTAAAAGTAACATATCTGATTTCACCATGGATTGAATTTTGGATTGTGTTAGGTGTACTTTTCCTCCTGCTTTGGCTCATCATGGTTTTATTTTTGGGTAGATTTATTGATAGAAAATATAGTACTATGGACACAGCAAGTCAGAACATCAACTTGGTCCTAAAGCCTCACAGATCCTCTCACATCGAGAAAAGAGAACTGTCATCAGTGAACATCACAGCCAATCCAATACCCGCTGGGGTAGCATGGGACAAAACGGATTATGAAATCTATGGCCCGATTGAGCTCTTGAAATATCCACACCAGTTTAAGGTTTCCTTAAGTGACTTTGTGACACCAAGTACTTTCTCAGATGATTGGGACTTTGAAAATATTAATATTATGATGTCAGATGTAGTAATGTCAGCTAAATTCACAGAACATGATTATTTACAGGGTTCATCAAATTATGAAGAGTTGTATTGTTATAATCATTTTGGTCATCACTATTTGCATAAATCTGCTCAACCTAGAAATGTTTTTAATTATAACCAATGGGAACATTGCCCAACTCCGCCAAAAGCCAGCTCGAAAACATTTTATGAGAAATTCCAATACTTCTCAGGGTTTAACAACAGTGATCCAGAAACGTTTTATTTTAAAATGTTAAATAAGACAGGAATGCAAACAATGTTGACAAACACTAAATTAATTTATTTTGAAAAATGTTATGACAAAATGTCTACATTTGGTTTTGAATTTTGGAAAAACAACATTGAAACAAAAACCATCTGGGGTTCAAACGATTGGCAGGTACAAGGTCTAGAAGCATTATTTAGAACCTGCATGATCCCAGAACAGATAATATTCCTGAATGACACAATTAGGCAAACAACCTGTCATGGTTTAGCCAAGATAAAAGACTTAAATAAACTGTCTATTCCAAAGCCCATACCTGATAGTAATAGCACTACGGATGTGGAGATAGACGTATCCCATATTTTACACCAACACAGAACAAATCCTGATTGGAAAAAATGGGTGATCTGGCCCACAGACACTAATAACTGTCAAGATAGATTCCTGAACAAAATACAAGGGTTAAAACAGAACAGGCCAGACCCAAGATACTCCCAGAGACAACATCCAGGGATAGTTACAACATACAGTGTAGGGAAACTATGCCTTGAACGGCTACAGAAATCCACACTGGCTGAAATTAAGCAACACTTGACTTTACTTAAAGACGGTGCTGACTTGCGAGATTTCATACTGGGACCTCACAAACAGCATCAAAAACATTTCATATACGCCGGTATATGCGCTGCTTACAACGAAGCTTGGAAAGTAACGCCAATTGAAACTGCTGAAAAAATACGATAAATTGATCGTATAAATTTGGAAAAAATCACTTTCTGTAGTGTACAATGAGTTAACGACTCTGTCCTCCAGAATATATTCACTGGACAGCATTGTATCATCTGGTATTGATATAATAGAGCTGGACTTACTAATGTTACAACATGGACAGTCCCAATTGCGTTCTATTGTACAACTTGGCTGGACGTTGCAAAATCTGCGTTCAGGCTACGTGCCATGGCGTCTAATCAACATAACGTCATTATTTTCTATCTTTAACCTTACTGATAAACAAATCAGATTAGCACAAAAAGGAGCAGACTATACGATTCTGAGCATTGAAAAACTTGAGAGATTACCCTTGACAATGTCAGAGAGACCTGTCATTGAATGGATAATACACGGAACAATTACAATTCCGATAACAACTTTCCAGTTTAAGTATTGCCAAAAATATATACCAGAAGGCCAGTATGAAAGGTTGGGTAAAGGATACATCAAATCAACCTGGAATTTACCTTATACACACAAATGTTATAGTGAAGGGAAAAAAGAGGTATTCCTTAGTGGTATCAGTTGTAAAAAATCACTAAGCGGTACACTTCTGTGTCAAGGTATTAACTTGCATGGAGCCTGCGAGGGTTCATCAAATAGCCTCTCATGTCACCTGCATGGCACTCCTGCAAAACAGATAGAGCCATTTTTCAGACAGCTTTCCAATGGCAGTTATGTTCTAATAAGTGACCACAGCTGTTGTGGCATGGTGCCAGGAAAAGCCTATCTCGTAGCCGTTACTTCCAGGGTCATTTGCTGTGTGCAAGTATTTTATCCAAACAGCAATCCAGACATGGAGGCGGCAATATGGCCTTCTTTGAATATCTCTTCTATTCGAATTAATACTTTAAGCAGAATGAAGTCTATTCTATTACAGACAACTGTGCCTTTAACCTCGTCCAAAGAGACGTATGATCTGCAAGTTGCAAGGACAGCAGCAGAGATACATACCCTATTATCAACAAATTGCCCCGTCCATTTCGTAGAAATGTTAGGTCAAATTTTAAACATGTCTGATACCAGTGGCATCGCACATGTATTTAAGACAATTTTTTCGGGACTGTTAGCACCCTTTCAAACAGTTCTGGGCATTTTACCAATTTGCGGCGGCCTGCCTCTTCTTTTGGGACTCGTAGCAGGAATTTTATTTTTGATCCTTCTACTCCGATATGGCAAGCCAAGCCACAGACAAAACTCCAGCTATGATGGAAGAAACGATCCTAGCAATACGCTACCGAGACCGAATCACTAGAGTCCTCGGATTAGCCCGGCTAAGAGATCTGAGTACCACTTGGTTTCTTTCATTCAGACCAATCTGGCAAGATTGCATCTTACCTGTGCTTCGATGTCTGCTATGCAGAGAAGAATGCGTGTTAGACGTCTGTCTTACACTACCATCAGCAGTACCAATGCATATCGATACTTTGCTCGGTCCGGTAACGACTCATGCAACGTGTTGCCCCCAGCGCCTACCTATTCTGATGACAGCATTCATTGAGACTTCACCATTACGAGTAGGTGGCGGTGGAGTACGAGATGAAAGCAGCACCACACAGGTACAACCTTCTGTGAGAATTTCCGATCCCGACATCGCTGTTAGCAATGATTCTCACATATGCACTATTGCAGCTTTTTCGAACTTGGTTGAACTTTCACCGACTGTTGTAGACCAATTTTTCGCAAGCCTGTCTGATATGATGTTCTCTCCTAACAATGAGAATAACTTTTAAAAAACAATGAGCACACAGCGTTCCCTGAACTCTGAATTCGGCCTTCAGTTTTTAATAAACAACACTACTGAAAACGATTGGAACAATTTTTTCCCCTGAAAGCCAAATCATTTTTCCACTTCCAAAATATTTACCTTTATATCTGGCACATGGTACTCTGCTTAAAGTAAAACTATTCCTAGAGAACAGAGCTTCTATTTTTAGAGACACTAGAGACAATATTTTACCTCAGCCTCTAGCACATGTACAGTATTTTATATATATGTGATGAAATGGTCTTGACCTTCTTTTCTGTATTAAGAGCCATTTCATAAATGTAACTTTCGCAATTCATTCAGCCAATATTTATATATGCATTTCCTGAATGATAACACTGCTTGAAAAGCGTACAGTATAAATACTCATTTTCGTGTATTTACCATATACCATTTCAAATGCAATTTATGTATTTCGGGGTGGGTTGGAAAACACACATGCATCGTTATATGTTTAATATTGCTTAGTATTTAGTAATGATGGACATTAATACGTGGAGTGGGTGTTTTGATTCTATCTAGGACCCTAATTCGATATTCCCGATTTATGCCCTTATATGGTTATTACAAATAATATCCTTATAAAGGCATAAGCATCATATCCATGTTTAGTAATAGCCAATGCGGTCCAAATACGGCAAGGCTACTCCTATGGACTCCTAGAAAGTACAACGCGTTCTTTAAACAAACTAAGCCTCCAGCAGCCCGGGAATTCCCCCTGCTTTTGTTTTGATTTGTACAAGAACTCCTGGAGTCCAGAAAGAACTGTTAGTTCTTAGTGATGTCTTATGTCCAACCTTACGTCAAACCCGGCACCTTCCAGGTATAAATATACCAACGTTGCCTTAAGCAAACACATGGTGGTTTGGAGCAGAGCGGCTATCTACTTGCCCGAAGCACAGCTGATGCGAGAGCCGAAGGAAGCCGACCCTCCCATTTTGACGCACTGAGAGAGACGCTGTCTTTTCTCCTGCTGAGAAAATCCAGCTCTGGTGTTTCCAGTCACACTTGCGGGTTGCTGGGAGATCGAGTTCTGAGAGAGAGATACAAGACCTCCTTCATTCTAGAACCAAGGTACGGAGCTGATTAAACCCTTAAGAGAATTTTTGATTCAGATGTCTTGGCAAAAAAACCAACTTAACTTAAACTGCAACTTACTTACTCCTTCCCACGTATTAGGCTTAGGTCAGGTACACCGGGGTAGGCGTATCTTAGAAGCGCCAGTTGAGTACGTTAGTCAATGTTTTTATGCATGTATATATTTATCCATTTTAAAGTATCATATGGCTAAGAAACCATATCAATGCTTTTACAGTATTATTTCATAATACTACTTTTACTGTACGCACTTTACTTCATAATAAGTATTGCAATTGTGGCAATTCATTTCTCTTGCATGAGAAAGAAGACTGCTCAATAAATAACAAATTTTATTGAAAACGCCCGTCTCTCTATTTCTCTGCACTCTGGTGAAACTAAGCATGCATGATTGACTGAGTGAAATAGCTGTCTATTGTTTTCACACGACTTTAGAGATATACTCTTTATTCTGAGGGAGCAAAGTTGTCATGTTTATGCAGTTGTCAGAAACTAATCCCTTCTTGTCTAAATCAGGAGAGTTAACTCTTTCCTGAACATTCAAGAAAGTTTCTAGTGACCTCTGAGCTAGCTGGCAAACCTAATTAGGTCTAATATAGTCAGTAGAGACCTAGATGACCTCAGTCCTACGTCTAAACTGCTGTTTATAATATTCCAATGCGCAGAGCCTATTGGGAATATAGGAACTACACTACAAGTTTTTGTTCCACCACTGAAGTCTGACAATCGAGATCCCAAATTATCATTCTGGTTCCAAAAAGGACTTCATATGGAGTGATACCCCCTAAAGAACTTCTTGGCAGATTGTTAAGACTATGTTGGACACTTATTAGATGTTTGACCCACTCGTCATCCAAGCCTAATACCCTTGCTGTTATAGATTGCTTTATGTCCCGTTTTTTTCTCTCCACCATCAAATTTCCCAAAGGATGGAATGGACTAGAGTACCGCAATGCAACGCCCAATTTGGCCATGGACTCTTTGTAAGCTTGAGAGCTAAACGCAGGACCATGGTCAGAATGCAGCGTGCCTACTGGGTATGTGCCGATAAAGACTTGCAAATCTTTTATAACAGTTCGAGCGTCAATCGAGCGCTGAGGCCACATCCAAATGAATCTTATCTTAATAATTGTGGGACCGCATTAGTCCATAGGGATGTCTGCGTGTAGAAAGTTTAATGCTGTCTATCAATGGTGTCTGTACTGGGCTGGCTATGCTATAGTCAGGGATCTTGTGGCGTTCTGTGCTGTGATCTCTATTACAGTCATGGTAGTTATTGCAAATGTGTGAAAGTGAGCATTCATCCCAGGCCACCAGTACACCTCTTTTAAATCTACTATAGACTTAGAGATCCCCTGATGTACCAGACCCTCTCCCAAATGTGCTTTGTGTATCAAAGCTACTCTACATTTCCTGTTTGGAATTACTCTATCCCCCACTCCAGGAATTCAAGCAAAAGGAACGGAGTTTGCATCAATTATACATGAGTATTTGAGTGGATAGTTTAGAGGTAACACTGCCCCGCTGCCTTTGCCTGTTTCATTGACAGCTAGCATTATTTTGCTGTCTTTTTTAGTTTTTGAACAAGTGATTGCAGCTACGGAAGCCGTTTGCACAGCTGCCTTCGTGGTTTCATCAGCCAATGATTTCCCTGCAACGTGAACGCCATTACGGTGATGACTCAGTGTATGTATCACATGAGCGTTTTGTAGTCCTTGTCGTAACTTAACTACTTGTTCCCAAAGCAATTTATGCTTGATTGTGCCACCTTTTGCATCTTTGTAACCATTTTGAATCAAGTTCTACAAGTATTCATTATAAGATTGAACACAATAATACGAATCGCACATTATGAGTGTGGGGAATTCGCGGGCCGTAATTTCAAGTGCCATCTTGAATGCTTGTAGTTCAGCTCGCTGAGCTGTACAATCTCCTAGAGACTGAGTATTAGTGACCATTGGTCGGAATTTGCCATCGTGCCAACAACCTTTAATGATCACGCACGCAGCACTATAGGCTTGTTTACCCTCCGTAGCGGGTTGGGCTGATCCGTCAGTATAAATTACACATTAATACTGCTCTAAAAGCAGAATTTCAGTAGGCAGAGGACATTTTTGTTCATATTGTAGAAATGCTTGTGTTTTCAAATATGGGTCAAAAATGTATTCAACGTCTGTTGCAGCAAGAGAATTAACCCATTGTATCCATCTTGGATGTAAAGCTTTAGCATTCGGAAAGCTCGCTTTTGTCACTGCCTCTAAGGCAGGTACATGTGTAATGACCATAATGCGCTTACCCTGTGTGAGGGCTCTCTCTTTTGCTACTGCAATTTGAACCGCTGTCAGAATTTTTTCTGTTGAAGTGAATTTCATTTCTTCTTGTGTGTACAAGTGTGATTTGTAAACTATTGGTACTTTTTCACCTTCGTTAAAAGTTAAGTATGTGAATCCGCATTGTCCTGGAATGATTCAGATCACTAAGTTGTGTAAGTTTACGCGTGTTTGCAAATTTTTTGTTGCTTACATGTCTGTTTGGACTGAACACAAAATTTCTGTGTGTTTCTGTGTCCAATTAACTGTTTTCAAATCAATTTGAATTTTGAATTTAATTTGAATTTAAAAACACTTATAAAGCGCACGTACACTGAGTCAGTTTCATGGCGCTGGTGAGGTCCCTAAAAGAGAGCAAAAGAGAGAGCTAAATGCCAAAAGCCTGCTGAAATAATAATGTTTTTAGTGACCTCCGAAACTCCATATAGGAGGAGGAGAGTCTTAACGGTAGGGGGAGGTCATTCCAAAAGGAAGGCGCAAGTACAGCAAACTTCTGCCCCCCCACCCGCTTCTTTTTAAAACGGGGCATAGTTAGTAAGGCCAAGCTCGAGGAGCGGAGATCTCTAGTGGGAACATAGGGGGAGATTGCCGAATTAATAAAAGCAGGGGCAGTACCCGCTCTTGCTTGAAAAGTTAAACACCCCAATTTGAACTTGGCTCGTTGTTTTATAGGGAGCCAATGAAGGCTCCTGAGTAGTGGGGTCGAGTGATGAGACCTTGATAATCCAAAGACCAGTCGAGCAGCCTGGTTCTGTATCAACTGCAGCCGCTGCACAGCATAAGCCGGGGCTCCATTGTAGATAATGTTGCCATAGTCAATCTTTGACAGGACCATGGCCATTAGGATGAGTTTTAATGCAGCAGCAGAAAAGAATCTAGCGACCTTCCGAATCACTCGGAGTGTAAGAAACAAGAGGAAACCACCGAATTAATGTGTGAATGGAGTGTTAGTTGGTTATTAAGGATAATCCCAAGTGTTTTAACTGAACAAGAAGGAAGAGGGGGGATCCAAGTGAAGTGGGCCAAAAAGAAGGGGACCAGGGATTGGCAGCACCGCCCGTCATCACCAATTCTGTTTTATCCGGATTAAGTTTTAACTGGTTGATGTTCATCCAGTCTCGGATAAATAGCATGACGGACTGGAAACTGCCAACTCCTGAGGGAGAAGAAAGATCAAAAATGAGTTGTAGATCATCTGCATAATTGTATACAGTGACCTCCATATTCTGTAAAGCAAACACCAGTGGAAAGATATAGAGATTAAATAATAGAGGAGACAGAGCAGACCCCCGGGGAACACCACAGTTAACATTACGCTGAGGAGCTGAAAAGGTGCCTAGATGAACTGTCTGAGTGTCAGCTTTGATTAGTTCGTATAGAGGGCAAACCCTTACTGAATAGTTTAGAATTTAAGTTCTTCCGAAATTTAAGAATCCTACAATTGATTGTAAGTTTTCAGCGTTTTTGGAGGTTGGAGCAACACACATTTCTCTAGAAAGTTTGATGCCAGGCTTTTGCCTTGACTTGATAATTCATATCCTAAAAATAGGACGTTTAAATGGGTATTTCTCGATTTCTTATAATTTAATTTATACCTTTCAGAGGTCGAAGCCAAGTATGATGATGTTCACCCTGTTCAAGTGCCCATCCAAGTCATCGTCTGTTAGATAGATGTCATTGACATATGATAATGCCTCATCATCATACATTAGTAGAAACTATTGCTGAAAATAACCCTGGACTATTCTTGAATCCCTGTGGGAGGCGACAGAAGTGACGCTGTGTCCCCATAATTGAGAAAGCGGTAAAAAGACCTACTTTCTGGTGCAATGTTTTGACAGAAGAAACCGTTAGAAATATCTGAAGTGGTTTTATGCATTTTACGCACAATGTTACTCGTTAGTGCTGCACTATGTGCATTTTATACTGGAAAGGTTTTGCAACAAGAGTTTAAATGTCTGTAATCCAATACTAGACGATATGTATTGTCTGGTTTGGAGACAGGAAACAAAGGATTGTTCATTGGCGAGGTGCATGTTTCAATCACCCCTTGGTATTCAAGTTGATCTAATATCTCCCTGACCTGTTTTTTAGCTTCTTGCTTAACTGGATACTGCCTTTGTGCAGTTGGTTGATTTTTTTAAATGGATTTTATGGTGAGGAGATAACTCATCCCATCCTACATGATTTTTATATAATGCAGGAGCCTGGGCTATTGCCCATTTACTGAAATGAATTGGAATGTGGTTGGAAAAAGCTGGCATAATGATTACTTCACCATGTGGGCACTCCCTGACAAATTGTGGTGGCCAGTCTTGTTCCGCTAGAAGAATGTCATAACCCTTTGAAAGTCGCTCCCAAAAGAGTGCTCTCACTTTTCTTGGTATGTCCCCCTCCATCCAGAGTGTTACCTCATATAACTTATGTGGGACACTAACGCTGGTATCTGCAGTTTCAACTTGAATGAACTCATTCAAGTCCACTATCTCCAGATGATCCTTTAAGTTCTTGGACCTATGGGGACTTCTGCTGCGCTGCCCAACATTGTTTGAGCCCTTTGCCCGTTCTTGAGTTCTATCCTCAAGATCCTCAGCATGTCAGATTTTTAGACCTGCTACTTTCTTTTTGGTAAATTGAATTTTCTTACTTTTCTGAACGTGTTGATCGTCTTTGGACTTCACGCATTCTTCCTTGTGTTCTGACCATCCTCTTCTTTCGGATGTGTGTGACGAAATCTGAAAGGTACGAGAGGAACGTATATCAGTATCTTGATATCTATAGGGTTTTCTCAAATTATCCCTATTCCTGAGGTTATACCTCCTTTCAGAGGGCTCCTTTTGAGGAGACCTACCTCGGGATTGAGAACGCTTCTCTTTAGAAGTTTGTTCAGTGTTCTTCCACTTCTTTTTGAGAGGAGCAGGAGTGTTTTTGGTAAAGACCTTGTCAGGACTTTCTGACATTTGGGGTTTAACTGGTTTACCACCTAAGCTGTCTCTGCCTAATTCTTCATAGGATTTTTCAATTACTCTGGCCAGTTCATATGGTTGCTCAGGTACATCAAATTCCCTTAATTTTTTGTGGATCGCCACAGATACTGCTTCATCTTTAATATTAGATAATATTATGGTTGAGACCTGTTTAAAATCTTTCAGTAATTTCATGCCTAAATTTACAGCAGGCTCTGCCCCGTATTCATTTTGAATCATGGTCAGGACGTCTGGTATTACTGCCATGGATGGAACACCATGTGTTTTAGTGTAAATTGCAGCAAAGACTGTACCCCAAGTGTCGCAGTCCTCCAGATGTGGTTCGATCCCCATTGGTAAACAGATTGTTAAAATTCTGTGTTTCTCATGAGGGGTAGTATTAGGAAATACTGTCTCGATTTGAATAATTTTCTGAGCTATCCAGAATAGAATGTGTTCCCGTTTTGTGGGTAATTTACCAACGACTGAATGTAAAGTCTATGGTGTAATTTTATTTGTGTTCCCCTGGTAAGGTGGATGCTGTGGAATCATTATTGCCGGTTTGACTGTAAGAGTCCACATGACATATTAAACCAATTGTCTATATATTTTGATTAGTTCATTCAGTTGAACTAATAGTGCCGCATCCGACATTTCTTCAATGGCAGGATGTGGTGTATAGCTGGCTAATACCGGCCATGTTGCTCCTGGTCTACCTAGTGGACCAAGCCTGGTAATGTGACTTATATGTTTTAAGGCACCTTTAAACCAGAGAACATGCTCCTGGTATGTTAGTGGAATTTCTATATCCTCGAAAGCAATGTATTCCTCTGGTGGTTCATCTTCTTTGAAGAAGTGAAACATTTTTGTTCTTGGATCTGCTTCAGGGAAGACTATCCATGAATAGAATACCTCTGTCTGGTGATATTCATTTTGCAGGATTTTATCAGGCATTCAACCAACCATGCATCAGATTCTTTCCTATCAGCCACCTTTGCAATTTGCATGCTTGCATCACACGTATCATTCTCACTGTCAGTCATAAATATTAAATCTCGCCCGTCCTTCTTCCTTCCACCCATCTTTCACTTTTTAGTTCAACACCGGGTGATCTGATCTGACTTTTAGTCTTCTCCATAAAACTTTCAAAGCGGAGTTGAAATCACAGATAGATGAGGCCATTGGTTACCCAATACTCCCGCCCCCTAATGCCAATTAAAGGGTGTCTTCACTCTTCAAACGTTCACAACAACTCTTACTTACTATGGGCATCATTAGGATGGCGGGCGGACCTCACGCTAAAAGGGACCACCCGCCATAAGGGCGGGGTCCCGTGGGGGCAATTAGGATGCGCTTGCCACAGTGGCCAACGCATCCCGTATTTTTAACATTGTGGCGGGCGGTGCTGAAAGCACTGCCAGCCGCAATTCTAAAAATACATGTTGTGCATTTCCAAGCGCAACGTGACAGGCACCGCGCGGTGCCTGTCACGTTGTGCTTTGAAAGGCAGTGGGGTATTATAGGTACCCTCCATGGGGTTCGCAACGGGGCCCCCCCAAGCATACTCCGCATGCCTTTCCGTGGCGGCAATACCAAAATGCACATTATATGCGTTTCAGACACTGCCACCATATTGAACCCTTTTCCGCCTGGTCGACATGTCGACCATGAGGAAAATCGGGGGGCGGTCTTTCTATCCACCGCGGACCCCCCAGCTATTGTAATATGGTGGGGAGTCTTTTTTACAGGGATGGCGGGCAGCTTGCCCCTGCCGGGCCGGCCCCGGCACTGGTGGTCAGTAGCACGCCTAGAAAACATTACACATTTTTTAGGTGTCATATATACCTCCCCCTATTGGTCAGCAGTAAGATTGAAAAATG
The DNA here is from genome assembly GCF_964261635.1 of Lissotriton helveticus. Taxonomy (NCBI): domain Eukaryota; kingdom Metazoa; phylum Chordata; class Amphibia; order Caudata; family Salamandridae; genus Lissotriton; species Lissotriton helveticus. The sequence continues at coordinate 774,861,139 of NC_136063.1, read as the reverse complement.
AGTTAATAGTTTACAACATACATCACTAGTACAAATCAGGTAGTAGTAGAGTAGACACTAGTAGTTATATATGGTCCCTAGGGTCATTCTAGCCTTTGCTTAGTTAGCCGGAGCCAAGCAACCATTTTACCTTTGTGTCTTTTATTTTTGCACATGTGATGTTAACTTGCAGCTTGTTGTATAAGACACCTTTGAGGACCACATGACCTCATACTGCTACTGTCTAAGCACTGCATACAAGGTCAACCAAAACATTAACAAGCCACTTTTTATGAAGTTCTGGTGTACTGTTAGTCCATATTGCTTATCCATAAATGCTACACTTTTTGCCCCGGCTGAGAAATGCTTGCAATATACTAATGCGCACCATTTTTCTCATTACAGACGGAAGATTCCCTTCTACAAACCAGAGCTTTGCCGAGCTTATGATGTAACAACTAACAGTACTAGGTTCTTCTAAGGTGAGGGATCCCCAGAATTTACTCAGATCTTCATTTATAAAGTTATATAAACTATATTCCTACCTAGGGGATGGTGGTGCTTCCACCACTGTTCAGTTCTCATGATTTATTTCCCAACTGTAAGTAAGTGTAACAATGTTTATTGTTTTAATGTTATTAATTTTCCTGTTGGTGCTGCATTATAGAACAACGTACAGAGCTTGTCAATTCAAAATAAAAATGTTGAACTTACATAGACTTGGTGGTATAGTATTTGGTGTGGACTGACAACAGAGTGAGAGAGCGAAAGGAAGGGTGTGCATGTGCATTGCTTTAACGACTGAGAGGTTGGCTGTGTTATGTTCAACTTCTGGGTTGTCTACTTGTTGGGTATCTTGGGGGTAGGGTTCTGAGAGCTGATAGTTATGACAAGACACTACAATAACTAGTCTGGCAGGGGATTGTGGTGGGTTCCGAACTTCTCATTGAGGTGTGTGAGGAAGGTCCAACTTCCCATCACCAACATCCAATTTACTTGTGCAAAGTTCTGTATGTTCAAAATCCCTGCAACAGTGGTAGTATGTCCTATCCTATCCAAATATTAATACATCTGGTTGGGCATTTGTTGATGGGATTTGTCAAAAAAAAACTCAAGATTAACAAAGACTCAAGATCAATAAGACTAGAAGTAGTACAAGAGGACGGCCCACAGGCTTGGTCTCAATGGCTAGAGCTACTGGTGTATATGAGTTTTATTAAATCCTTTTTAATAAAGAGTGGCCAACTGGGCAAGCTTAGCTACTACAGTACAGATAGACTAATAGTAGTAGTACAGAGAGTCATCATAGCAGAGGCAGGGATAACAAGATTTTTGAAACAGTACAGATCGAAGGATAATTGTTGGTAAAAAATCGCATTAGGAAATGGAAACAATAGTTCGGGAAAAATATGGTGCAGTAAAAGTTATGGAATAAGATTTATTATTAAAAACAAGAAGACTTACTAGGGCCAGCAGAAGAGCCCTCGATGGTGTCCTATTGTTGCTGGTGTTCCGCCGACTGCGCCCCTGTCTGCCTGCCCCTGGGAGCTGAACAGGAAAGATATAAGAAAGAGACATACATTGATGAGTGGTGTGAAACAAATAAAATACTTTTAAAGAACGGTCAAAAAACACTTATGTAAACAACAATTACAATAACTAATTTGACCGATCTCATCTGGTCAACAAGTAGTATCAGGGGATTCGTGGATCGATTACTTACCATTTATCAACACTAATCCAGTCTTCCATTCTGATTCCAGAATACTAACTAAGCCTAAATACGACGTACCTCCTGACCTAGCCCACCTATTCCAGGCATGCCAATTGTACATTAAGTATGCATGTCCACTTCTTATAGTCTTCAACAATGCACATGGCTAGATTTTTGTATACAACAAATTTTTGGTTGATTAATTGATTGATGCTGATGTTCTGCTAGTGCTAAGCCTATTACCACTCACTGAGCAAACTAGAAAGGGTTCTAATAAAGACTGGGGTACTAGCAGCACATGACATAACAGAGGGGGCATCACGCATACCACTAAAAAATTACAAACTCTTACAAAATAACTAAACCTAAGTATCAATCCGCCCCTATCTCTTAGTGACAGGACAAAGTAAGGACTATAGCATTACGTAACTTAATTTCTCTAAAATAAACTCTTACATAATCACGCTAAGCGAGAGCACCTGTGCAATAAAATCACAGAAGACTTTTAAACGTAATTTACCTGTAACGTAAGCAGCAGCATTCTAGCTGGTTGCAAAAAAAAGAAATTCCCAATATATAACACAGAGCAGAAGAACAGACACAAAGTAGTAATAATTAAATAATTACTCACCAAGACCGGGGACCTCCACTCCTAGCAGTTCCTGCTCCCGGTCCAGGATTTCGGACCATGAGTGCGTCAACTGGTTCTGGGTTTGCAGCACCCCAGAGCAGCAAAATACTGCCCGACGCACCTTTCCCCACCGCTGCCGACGCTCGCGGAGCCCCTACCCAGACCCAGGCCTGCCACCTGCTGCCAGGGTTAAGGAGAGGTGGCGCTGCACAAAGAAAATGAGTTCAGCCAACTCCACCTCCCCAAATATTGCCCATGCATGCACCCCTTGTGGGCACCACCTTCCGCAAGCAAGGCGGTCGCGGCTCTGGCTCCTGCGGCGAGCCCTACCCTTAGACATGGTTCTGGGGTAGAAAGAGAGACAGGGCAGGAAAGAAAAGGTAAAAACATTTAAAAAGTAAGTAAAAGAAATGCAAAGAGCAGGCAATAGAAAACAAGTGAAAAAGTAGCTAAAAAACACACAAAAAGTAGACAAAAAACAAAAATATAGAAGTAGGAAAATAGAGATAACAAATAAAAAAGATTTTAAAAAAGTGTCTAGAAACAAAGGATTGGAAAGATAGAGGGAGGATTCAAAAGCAGGCCCCAGAACCATATCAATAGAAGCAAGTTTGCATGATAAAAACAAGCGATGCCCAATCTGAAATTTCTTCCAGCACAAGCCCTGCTTAATATTTGGCATCATTATCTAGTAGTGCAACCAGTCTATAGTTTTCTGCGATATTTTTGCTGCCTTTCTTATGTATCGGAGAGATGATGGACCCTTTCCACGACTCTGGTATTATCTCTGTTTCTATGACATGCGAGTAAAGTGGTAGGAGTTCAGATGCCCAGTAGTCAGGGTCTGGTTTGTAAAGGATTAGGGCAAGGTGCGCCCTCTGTTCTGCCCTTTGCAATTCTGCTCTTGATTTGTTTTGATGTAAATGCCCATTTGGGCTTATCTTCTTGCTTGCACAGGACTGGGATGGCCCTGCTGTACTCCAGGGGTTCTTGTGTGTTGGTTGAGTGGCCGCTATTGAAATGATCCCAAAGGCATTTAGACCAGTCCTGTTCTGTAATGTGAGAGTTTGTTCCAATTGCCCTTGGGTTCTGTAATCTTTTCATTGTATGCCAGAACCTAGAGCTGCTTTTTGCTTTTACATCGTAAAGGATTTTGGCCTATGCTGTTCCTGTGCTTTCACAGCGAGCTTTCCAGATGAGTTTTTTCTTGCTGTTTTTTAGTAATCTGAGCTTTGCTAGGAGGTTGGCTTCTGGCCCTGCCCGGTGAAGCGCTCGTGTTGATTTGTTCATTCCTTTCTTTGTTTTAATTCCTTTAATTGTGATCAGAAGACAATTTTGCGTGCTCATTGATGGAGAGTGGGACCTGTGTTGGGGCGCAACCGCTCTTGTTGCGTCCCTCCCTTCTTCATTTGCATGTAGTGTGGCAAGTGTTTCAGTGAATTTGCCTAACGATGAAATTAAGTTCATGTTATCCTTATTTTTGTCCTCCCAGAGAGTCTTTGCCTCAAGCAGGTAGTTCTCCAATTTAGAGATTTTGCATTTGAGTCTACTCAGGTTTGTTGTGTACTCTGTACATAGGCGGACTGGTTGCTCAGTATATGCGGTGCCATAAGCATCCAGAGTAATCTCTTGGGTCACTGTAATATGAGCTTCCTATCCTAAAGTTGACTATTTTATTGAAGAGGGAGTATGACGTGAAGGTATAGTCAATTGTTGTGTTTGCAAGGGTGCTGTAGTATATAGCTGCCAGCGTGCGATCTCCCGGAAATGCCCTTTCAGTGCAACTAAACTCAAATTTTCCAGGTCCCTGAGGAGCTTCTTGGCTATGCTTGTTGGCTTGCCCCACTTTCTTGCTTCCTGATGTTGGATCCCCCAAACCGAGGACTGCTCTTCAACAATTTCTTCTCTTTTGCAGGGCCCTGTTAGAAGTATGTTGAAATCTCCTGATACTAAAAGGTTTGGGGTAGCTTCTTCCTCGAGTAGTCTTGATAAGACAGAGACAAGCAGTTTGGTGCGGGTTTTTTGTCCCTTGGGTGAAGGCAGGTATTGACAAGTATTAGCTGCTGATTATCTGCGAGACCTGTTAGGTCCAGCTTAATTGCTTGTATGCCGTTAGTTGTCGGTGTTGTCATAGTTAGTTCTCTGGCAGTAGATATTGTTTTAATAGAAGTGAAGATTACAAGACCGTCCTTTGGGTGACCAAACTTAACTTCCTTGCTGGCCGGGAGGTGATAGGACTTATACCCTTGGATGTTAAGAGGCTCAACCAACCAGGCCTCTTACAGTAAGATGAGGTCGAAGACTTGAAAGTAGAGTAGACCATCTTTATCTGTGGCTTTGGACCCTAGTCATTCTATTAGCAAAGCCTTAATTGATGCATATTGTTAGCTGCTTTTCTGCCCTGTCAGGTGTTTCTTGTTGGGCAGTTAATGGTTCACGATATCCAGGACCAGCTGTTGTCGATCGTATTGTTGTCGCCTATTAACTTAGGGTTCCAAGTGTTTGTTTCTGTGCTGCGAACGTCTTTAAGTGCTGAGTAAGCTTGTCTTTTGGAGCACATATTCTCAGGCTTATGGACGGCATATGGCCGCAGCTCATGTAGCAGAGGTTCTGGGTAACCTCTTACTTTCTGATGTTTCAATCTGATCCCCCGGGCATTGAGTTGTTGTTCTCCCTTCATTATTCTTTCTGCTACGACAAGTGATGTCCAGGTTGTTTTAGTTATTTCTTGTGTGCCAATTGTGTTTGGTAGACAAATCCTATGGACTCCAAGTCACTTGAGTTTACTCCTGTTAAATTGCTGATGCTGGTTAGCAGTCGCAGGATGTTTCTTCGGTTCAGGATGTCCCCTCTCCCTTTTGACTTATATTCCAGAATAAACAAAATTATCTTTGACTCCCCCTGTAGTGGGTAGCGGTGGGCTTCTGCAAAGCTTGCCCATCATGTATGGATGGACAGATGCTCATGCATGAACAGAAAACGTACAATTTGTCGTCACTTTCCAACTGTAACAGCAATAATGTCATATACGTCATCTTCTGCCCATGTGAAATTCCATACATTGGCCAGACTACCCAGAAGGTGAAATCCAGAATCCTACAACATATGAGCAAGATTTGATGCAAGGTACAAGCTGTACCACTTGTAGAACATTTTCTTGCTCTGAATCACACACCAGAAAGCTGGAAATGGAGGGTGGTCGAGAAAATCAATCATAACCTAAGGGGTGGCTCGATCCCAGCAACTCTCAACTGGAAGGAGTATAAATGGATACACCCCCTTAATACAGTGGCCAGGGGGTTGAATGAACAAGAGGAAATTGCGAAACAAATGGGTCTGTGGTAGCCCAGATGTCTGCTATGCAGAGAAGAATGCGTGTTAGACGTCTGTCTTACACTACCATCAGCAGTACCAATGCATATCGATACTTTGCTCGGTCCGGTAACGACTCATGCAACGTGTTGCCCCCAGCGCCTACCTATTCTGATGACAGCATTCATTGAGACTTCACCATTACGAGTAGGTGGCGGTGGAGTACGAGATGAAAGCAGCACCACACAGGTACAACCTTCTGTGAGAATTTCTGATCCCGACATCGCTGATAGCAATGATTCTCACATATGCACTATTGCAGCTTTTTCGAACTTGGTTGAACTTTCACCGACTGTTGTAGACCAATTTTTCGCAAGCCTGTCTGATATGATGTTCTCTCCTAACAATGAGAATAACTTTTAAAAAACAATGAGCACACAGCGTTCCCTGAACTCTGAATTCGGCCTTCAGTTTTTAATAAACAACACTACTGAAAACGATTGGAACAATTTTTTCCCCTGAAAGCCAAATCATTTATCCACTTCCAAAATATTTACCTTTATTTCTGGCACATGGTACTCTGCTTAAAGTAAAACTATTCCTAGAGAACAGAGCTTCTATTTTTAGAGACACTAGAGACAATATTTTACCTCAGCCTCTAGCACATGTACAGTATTTTATATATATGTGATGAAATGGTCTTGACCTTCTTTTCTGTATTAAGAGCCATTTCATAAATGTAACTTTCGCAATTCATTCAGCCAATATTTATATATGCATTTCCTGAATGATAACACTGCTTGAAAAGCGTACAGTATAAATACTCATTTTCGTGTATTTACCATATACCATTTCAAATGCAATTTATGTATTTCGGGGTGGGTTGGAAAACACACATGCATCGTTATATGTTTAATATTGCTTAGTATTTAGTAATGATGGACATTAATACGTGGAGTGGGTGTTTTGATTCTATCTAGGACCCTAATTCGATATTCCCGATTTATGCCCTTATATGGTTATTACAAATAATATACTTATAAAGGCATAAGAATCATATCCATGTTTAGTAATAGCCAATGCGGTCCAAATACGGCAAGGCTACTATTATGGACTCCTAGAAAGTACAACGCGTTCTTTAAACAAACTAAGCCTCCAGCAGCCCAGGAATTCCCCCTGCTTTTGTTTTGATTTGTACAAGAACTCCTGGAGTCCAGAAAGAACTGTTAGTTCTTAGTGATGTCTTATGTCCAACCTTACGTCAAACCCGGCACCTTCCAGGTATAAATATACCAACGTTGCCTTAAGCAAACACATGGTGGTTTGGAGCAGAGCGGCTATCTACTTGCCCGAAGCACAGCTGATGCGAGAGCCGAAGGAAGCCGACCCTCCCATTTTGACGCACTGAGAGAGACGCTGTCTTTTCTCCTGCCGAGAAAATCCAGCTCTGGTGTTTCCAGTCACCCTTGCGGGTTGCTGGGAGATCGAGTTCTGAGAGAGAGATACAAGACCTCCTTCATTCTAGAACCAAGGTACGGAGCTGATTAAACCCTTAAGAGAATTTTTGATTCAGATGTCTTGGCAAAAAAAACAACTTAACTTAAACTGCAACTTACTTACTCCTTCCCACGTATCAGGCTTAGGTCAGGTACACCGGGGTAGGCGTATCTTAGAAGCGCCAGTTGAGTACGTTAGTCAATGTTTTTATGCATGTATATATTTATCCATTTTAAAGTATCATATGGCTAAGAAACCATATCAATGCTTTTACAGTATTATTTCATAATACTACTTTTACTGTACGCACTTTACTTCATAATAAGTATTGCAATTGTGGCAATTCATTTCTCTTGCATGAGAAAGAAGACTGTTCAATAAATAACAAATTTTATTGAAAACGCCCGTCTCTCTAATTCTCTGCACTCTGGTGAAACTAAGCATGCATGATTGACTGAGTGAAATAGCTGTCTATTGTTTTCACACGACTCTAGAGATATACTCTTTATTCTGAGGGAGCAAAGTTGTCATGTTTATGCAGTTGTCAGAAACGAATCCCTTCTTGTCTAAATCAGGAGAGTTAACTCTTTCCTGAACATTCGAGAAAGTTTCTAGTGACCTCTGAGCTAGCTGGCAAACCTAATTAGGTCTAATATAGTCATTAGAGACCTAGATGACCTCAGTCCTACGTCTAAACTGCTGTTTATAATATTCCAATGCGCAGAGCCTATTGGGAATATAGGAACTACACTACAAGTTTTTGTTCCACCACTGAAGTCTGACAATCGAGATCCCAAATTATCATTCTGGTTCCAAAAAGGACTTCATATGGAGTGATACCCCCTAAAGAACTTCTTGGCAGATTGTTAAGACTATGTTGGACACTTATTAGATGTTTGACCCACTCGTCATCCAAGCCTAATAACCTTGCTGTTATAGATTGCTTTATGTCCCGTTTTTTTCTCTCCACCACCAAATTTCCCTCAGGATGGAATGGACTAGAGTACCGCAATGCAACGCCCAATTTGGCCATGGTCTCTTTGTAAGCTTGAGAGCTAAACGCAGGACCATGGTCAGAATGCAGCGTGCCTACTGGGTATGTGCCGATAAAGACTTGCAAATCTTTTATAACAGTTCGAGCGTCAATCGAGCGCTGAGGCCACATCCAAATGAATCTTATCTTAATAATTGTGGGACCGCATTAGTCCATAGGGATGTCTGCGTGTAGAAAGTTTAATGCTGTCTATCAATGGTGTCTGTACTGGGCTGGCTATGCTATAGTCAGGGATCTTGTGGCGTTCTGTGCTGTGATCTCTATTACAGTCATGGTAGTTATTGCAAATGTGTGAAAGTGAGCATTCATCCCAGGCCACCAGTACACCTCTTTTAAATCTACTATAGACTTAGAGATCCCCTGATGTACCAGACCCTCTCCCAAATGTGCTTTGTGTATCAAAGCTACTCTACATTTCCTGTTTGGAATTACTCTATCCCCCACTCCAGGAATTCAAGCAAAAGGAACGGAGTTTGCATCAATTATACATGAGTATTTGAGTGGATAGTTTAGAGGTAATACTGCCCCGCTGCCTTTGCCTGTTTCATTGACAGCTAGCATTATTTTGCTGTCTTTTTTAGTTTTTGAACAAGTGATTGCAGCTACGGAAGCCATTTGCACAGCTGCCTTCATGGTTTCATCAGCCAATGATTTCCCTGCAACGTGAACGCCATTACGGTGATGACTCAGTGTATGTATCACATGAGCGTTTTGTAGTCCTTGTCGTAACTTAACTACTTGTTCCCAAAGCAATTTATGCTTGATTGTGCCACCTTTTGCATCTTTGTAACCATTTTGAATCAAGTTCTACAAGTATTCATTATAAGATTGAACACAATAATACGAATCGCACATTATGAGTGTGGGGAATTCGCGGGCCGTAATTTCAAGTGCCATCTTGAATGCTTGTAGTTCAGCTCGCTGAGCTGTACAATCTCCTAGAGACTGAGTATTAGTGACCATTGGTCGGAATTTGCCATCGTGCCAACAACCTTTAATGATCACGCACGCAGCACTATAGGCTTGTTTACCCTCCGTAGCGGGTTGGGCTGATCCGTCAGTATAAATTACACATTCATACTGCTCTAAAAGCAGAATTTCAGTAGGCAGAGGACATTTTTGTTCATATTGTAGAAATGCTTGTGTTTTCAAATATGGGTCAAAAATGTATTCAACGTCTGTTGCAGCAAGAGAATTAACCCTTTGTATCCATCATGGATGTAAAGCTTTAGCATTCGGAAAGCTCGCTTTTGTCACTGCCTCTAAGGCAGGTACATGTGTAATGACCATAATGCGCTTACCCTGTGTGAGGGCTCTCTCTTTTGCTACTGCAATTTGAACCGCTGTCAGAATTTTTTCTGTTGAAGTGAATTTCATTTCTTCTTGTGTGTACAAGTGTGATTTGTAAACTATTGGTACTTTTTCACCTTCGTTAAAAGTTAAGTATGTGAATCCGCATTGTCCTGGAATGATTCAGATCACTAAGTTGTGTAAGTTTACGCGTGTTTGCAAATTTTTTGTTGCTTACATGTCTGTTTGGACTGAACACAAAATTTCTGTGTGTTTCTGTGTCCAATTAACTGTTTTCAAATCAGGTTTAATTAGTTCGTATAGAGGGCAAACCCTTACTGAATAGTTTAGAATTTAAGTTCTTCCGAAATTTAAGAATCCTACAATTGATTGTAAGTTTTCAGCGTTTTTGGAGGTTGGAGCAACACACATTTCTCTAGAAAGTTTGATGCCAGGCTTTTGCCTTGACTTGATAATTCATATCCTAAAAATAGGACGTTTAAATGGGTATTTTTCGATTTCTTATAATTTAATTTATACCTTTTAGAGGTCGAAGCCAAGTATGATGGTGTTCACCCTGTTCAAGTGCCCATCCAAGTCATCGTCTGTTAGATAGATGTCATTGACATATGATAATGCCTCATCATCATACATTAGTAGTAACTCTTGCTGAAAATAACCCTGGACTATTCTTGAATCCCTGTGGGAGGCGACAGAAGTGACGCTGTGTCCCCATAATTGAGAAAGCGGTAAAAAGACCTACTTTCTGGTGCAATGTTTTGACAGAAGAAACCGTTAGAAATATCTGAAGTGGTTTTATGCATTTTACGCACAATGTTACTCGTTAGTGCTGCACTATGTGCATTTTATACTGCAAAGGTTTTGCAACAAGAGTTTAAATGTCTGTAATCCAATACTAGACGATATGTATTGTCTGGTTTGGAGACAGGAAACAAAGGATTGTTCATTGGCGAGGTGCATGTTTCAATCACCCCTTGGTATTCAAGTTGATCTAATATCTCCCTGACCTGTTTTTAGCTTCTTGCTTAACTGGATACTGCCTTTGTGCAGTTGGTTGATTTTTTTTAATGGATTTTATGGTGAGGAGATAACTCATCCCATCCTACATGATTTTTATATAATGCAGGAGCCTGGGCTATTGCCCATTTACTGAAATGAATTGGAATGTGGTTGGAAAAAGCTGGCATAATGATTACTTCACCATGTGGGCACTCCCTGACAAATTGTGGTGGCCAGTCTTGTTCCGCTAGAAGAATGTCATAACCCTTTGAAAGTCGCTCCCAAAAGAGTGCTCTCACTTTTCTTGGTATGTCCCCCTCCATCCAGAGTGTTACCTCATATAACTTATGTGGGACACTAACCCTGGTATCTGCAGTTTCAACTTGAATGAACTCATTCAAGTCCACTATCTCCAGATGATCCTTAAAGTTCTTGGACCTATGGGGACTTCTGCTGCGCTGCCCAACATTGTTTGAGCCCTTTGCCCGTTCTTGAGTTCTATCCTCAAGATCCTCAGCATGTCAGATTTTTAGACCTGCTACTTTCTTTTTGGTAAATTGAATTTTCTTATTTTTCTGAACGTGTTGATCGTCTTTGGACTTCACGCATTCTTCCTTGTGTTCTGACCATCCTCTTCTTTCGGATGTGTGTGACGAAATCTGAAAGGTATGAGAGGAACGTATATCAGTATCTTGATATCTATAGGGTTTTCTCAAATTATCCCTATTCCTGAGGTTATACCTCCTTTCAGAGGGCTCCTTTTGAGGAGACCTACCCCGGGATTGAGAACGCTCCTCTTTAGAAGTTTGTTCAGTGTTCTTCCACTTCTTTTTGAGAGGAGCAGGAGTGTTTTTGGTAAAGACCTTGTCAGGACTTTCTGACATTTGGGGTTTAACTGGTTTACCACCTAAGCTGTCTCTGCCTAATTCTTCATAGGATTTTTCAATTACTCTGGCCAGTTCATATGTTTGCTCAGTTACATCAAATTCCCTTAATTTTTGGCGGATCGCCACAGATACTGCTTCATCTTTAATATTAGCTAATATTATGGTTGAGACCTGTTTAAAATCTTTCAGTAATTTCATGCCTAAATTTACAGCAGGCTCTGCCCCGTATTCATTTTGAATCATGGTCAGGACGTCTGGTATTACTGCCATGGATGGAACACCATGTGTTTTAGTGTAAATTGCAGCAAAGACTGTACCCCAAGTGTCGCAGTCCTCCAGATGTGGTTCAATCCCCATTGGTAAACAGATTGTTAAAATTCTGTGTTTCTCATGAGGGGTAGTATTAGGAAATACTGTCTCGATTTGAATAATTTTCTGAGCTATCCAGAATAGAATTTGTTCCCGTTTTGTGGGTAATTTACCAACGACTGAATGTAAAGTCTATGGTGTAATTTTATTTGTGTTCCCCTGGTAAGGTGGATGCTGTGGAATCATTATTGCCAGTTTGACTGTAAGAGTCCACATGACATATTAAACCAATTGTCTATATATTTTGATTAGTTCATTCAGTTGAACTAATAGCGCCGCATCCGACATTTCTTCAAGGGCAGGATGTGGTGTATAGCTGGCTAATACCGGCCATGTTGCTCCTGGTCTACCTAGTGGACCAAGCCTGGTACTGTGACTTATATGTTTTAAGGCACCTTTAAACCAGAGAACATGCTCCTGGTATGTTAGTGGAATTTCTATATCCTCGAAAGCAATGTATTCCTCTGGTGGTTCATCTTCTTTGAAGAAGTGAAACATTTTTGTTCTTGGATCTGCTTCAGGGAAGACTATCCATGAATAGAATACCTCTGTCTGGTGATATTCATTTTGCAGGATTTTATCAGGCATTCAACCAACCATGCATCAGATTCTTTCCTATCAGCCACCTTTGCAATTTGCATGCTTGCATCACACGTATCATTCTCACTGTCAGTCATAAATATTAAATCTAGCCCGTCCTTCTTCCTTCCACCCATCTTTCACTTTTTAGTTCAACACCGGGTGATCTGATCTGACTTTTAGTCTTCTCCATAAAACTTTCAAAGCGGAGTTGAAATCACAGATAGATGAGGCCATTGGTTACCTAATACTCCCGCCCCCTAATGCCAATTAAAGGGTGTCTTCACTCTTCAAACGTTCACAACAACTCTTACTTACTATGGGCATCATTAGGATGGCAGGCGGACCTCACGCTAAAAGGGACCACCCGCCATAAGGGCGGGGTCCCGTGGGGGCAATTAGGATGCGCTTGCCACAGTGGCCGACGCATCCCGTATTTTTAACATTGTGGCGGGCGGTGCTGAAAGCACTGCCAGCCGCAATTCTAAAAATACATGTTGTGTATTTCCAAGCGCAACGTGACAGGCACCGCGCGGTGCCTGTCACGTTGTGCTTTGAAAGGCATTGGGGTATTATAGGTACCCTCCATGGGGGCTCGCAACGGGGCCCCCCAAGCATACTCCGCATGCCTTTCCGTGGCGGCAATACCAAAATGCACATTATATGCGTTTCAGACACTGCCACCATATTGAACCCTTTTCCGCCTGGTCGACATGTCGACCATGAGGAAAATCGGGGGGCGGTCTTTCTATCCACCGCGGACCCCCCAGCTATTGTAATATGGTGAGGAGTCTTTTTTACAGGGATGGCGGGCAGCTTGCCCCTGCCGGGCCGGCCCCGGCACTGGTGGTCAGTAGCACGCCTAGAAAACATTACACATTTTTTAGGTGTCATATATACCTCCCCCTATTGGTCAGCAGGAAGATTGAAAAATGAGTTAATAGTTTATAACATACATCACTAGTACAAATCAGGTAGTAGTAGAGTAGACACTAGTAGTTATATATGGTCCCTAGGGTCATTCTAGCCTTTGCTTAGTTAGCCGGAGCCAAGCAACCATTTTACCTTTGTGTCTTTTATTTTTGCACATGTGATGTTAACTTGCAGCTTGTTGTATAAGACACCTTTGAGGACCACATGACCTCATACTGCTACTGTCTAAGCACTGCATACAAGGTCAACCAAAACATTAATAAGCCACTTTTTATGAAGTTCTGGTGTACTGTTAGTCCATATTGCTTATCCATAAATGCTACACTGTTTGCCCCGGCTGAGAAATGCTTGCAATATACTAATGCGCACCATTTTTCTCATTACAGACGGAAGATTCCCTTCTACAAACCAGAGCTTTGCCGAGCTTATGATGTAACAACTAACAGTACTAGGTTCTTCTAAGGTGAGGGATCCCCAGAATTTACTCAGATCTTCATTTATAAAGTTATATAAACTATATTCCTACCTAGGGGGTGGTGGTGCTTCCACCACTGTTCAGTTCTCATGATTTATTTCCCAACTGTAAGTAAGTGTAACAATGTTTATTGTTTTAATGTTATTAATTTTCCTGTTGGTGCTGCATTATAGAACAACGTACAGAGCTTGTCAATTCAAAATAAAAATGTTGAACTTACATAGACTTGGTGGTATAGTATTTGGTGTGGACTGACAACAGAGTGAGAGAGCGAAAGGAAGGGTGTGCATGTGCATTGCTTTAACGACTGAGAGGTTGGCTGTGTTATGTTCAACTTCTGGGTTGTCTACTTGTTGGGTATCTTGGGGGTAGGGTTCTGAGAGCTGATAGTTATGACAAGACACTACTATAACTAGTCTGGCAGGGGATTGTGGTGGGTTCCGAACTTCTCATTGAGGTGTGTGAGGAAGGTCCAACTTCCCATCACCAACATCCAATTTACTTGTGCAAAGTTCTGTATGTTCAAAATCCCTGCAACAGTGGTAGTATGTCCTATCCTATCCAAATATTAATACATCTGGTTGGGCATTTGTTGATGGGATTTGTCAAAAAAAAACTCAAGATTAACAAAGACTCAAGATCAATAAGACTAGAAGTAGTACAAGAGGACGGCCCACAGGCTTGGTCTCAATGGCTAGAGCTACTGGTGTATATGAGTTTTATTAAATCCTTTTTAATAAAGAGTGGCCAACTGGGCAAGCTTAGCTACTACAGTACAGATAGACTAATAGTAGTAGTACAGAGAGTCATCATAGCAGAGGCAGGGATAACAAGATTTTTGAAACAGTACAGATCGAAGGATAATTGTTGGTAAAAAATCGCATTAGGAAACGGAAACAATAGTTCGGGAAAAATATGGTGCAGTAAAAGTTATGGAATAAGATTTATTATTAAAAACAAGAAGACTTACTAGGGCCAGCAGAAGAGCCCTCGATGGTGTCCTATTGTTGCTGGTGTTCCGCCGACTGCGCCCCTGTCTGCCTGCCCCTGGGAGCTGAACAGGAAAGATATAAGAAAGAGACATACATTGATGAGTGGTGTGAAACAAATAAAATACTTTTAAAGAACGGTCAAAAAACACTTATGTAAACAACAATTACAATAACTAATTTGACCGATCTCATCTGGTCAACAAGTAGTATCAGGGGATTCGTGGATCGATTACTTACCATTTATCAACACTAATCCAGTCTTCCATTCTGATTCCAGAATACTAACTAAGCCTAAATACGACGTACCTCCTGACCTAGCCAACCTATTCCAGGCATGCCAATTGTACATTAAGTATGCATGTCCACTTCTTATAGTCTTCAACAATGCACATGGCTAGATTTTTGTATACAACAAATTTTTGGTTGATTAATTGATTGATGCTGATGTTCTGCTAGTGCTAAGCCTATTACCACTCACTGAGCAAACTAGAAAGGGTTCTAATAAAGACTGGGGTACTAGCAGCACATGACATAACAGAGGGGGCATCACGCATACCACTAAAAAATTACAAACTCTTACAAAATAACTAAACCTAAGTATCAATCCGCCCCTATCTCTTAGTGACAGGACAAAGTAAGGACTATAGCATTACGTAACTTAATTTCTCTAAAATAAACTCTTACATAATCACGCTAAGCGAGAGCAGCTGTGCAATAAAATCACAGAAGACTTTTAAACGTAATTTACCTGTAATGTAAGCAGCAGCATTCTAGCTGGTTGCAAAAAAAAGATATTCCCAATATATAACACAGAGCAGAAGAACAGACACAAAGTAGTAATAATTAAATAATTACTCACCAAGACCGGGGACCTCCACTCCTAGCAGTTCCTGCTCCCGGTCCAGGATTTCGGACCATGAGTGCGTCAACTGGTTCTGGGTTTGCAGCACCCCAGAGCAGCAAAATACTGCCCGGCGCACCTTTCCCCACCGCTGCCGATGCTCGCGGAGCCCCTACCCAGACCCAGGCCTGCCACCTGCTGCCAGGGTTAAGGAGAGGTGGCGCTGCACAAAGAAAATGAGTTCAGCCAACTCCACCTCCCCAAATATTGCCCATGCATGCACCCCTTGTGGGCACCACCTTCCGCAAGCAAGGCGGTCGCGGCTCTGGCTCCTGCGGCGAGCCCTACCCTTAGACATGGTTCTGGGGTAGAAAGAGAGACAGGGCAGGAAAGAAAAGGTAAAAACATTTAAAAAGTAAGTAAAAGAAATGCAAAGAGCAGGCAATAGAAAACGAGTGAAAAAGTAGCTAAAAAACACACAAAAAGTAGACAAAAAACAAAAATATAGAAGTAGGAAAATAGAGATAACAAATAAAAAAGATTTTAAAAAAGTGTCTAGAAACAAAGGATTGGAAAGATAGAGGGAGGATTCAAAAGCAGGCCCCAGAACCATATCAATAGAAGCAAGTTTGCATGATAAAAACAAGCGATGCCCAATCTGAAATTTCTTCCAGCACAAGCCCTGCTTAATATTTGGCATCATTATCTAGTAGTGCAACCAGTCTATTGTTTTCTGCGATATTTTTGCTGCCTTTCTTATGTATCGGAGAGATGATGGACCCTTTCCACGACTCTGGTATTATCTCTGTTTCTATGACATGCGAGTAAAGTGGTAGGAGTTCAGATGCCCAGTAGTCAGGGTCTGGTTTGTAAAGGATTAGGGCAAGGTGCGCCCTCTGTTCTGCCCTTTGCAATTCTGCTCTTGATTTGTTTTGATGTAAATGCCCATTTGGGCTTATCTTCTTGCTTGCACAGGACTGGGATGGCCCTGCTGTACTCCAGGGGTTCTTGTGTGTTGGTTGAGTGGCCGCTATTGAAATGATCCCAAAGGCATTTAGACCAGTCCTGTTCTGTAATGTGAGAGTTTGTTCCAATTGCCCTTGGGTTCTGTAATCTTTTCATTGTATGCCAGAACCTAGAGCTGCTTTTTGCTTTTACATCGTAAAGGATTTTGGCCTATGCTGTTCCTGTGCTTTCACAGCGAGCTTTCCAGATGAGTTTTTTCTTGCTGTTTTTTAGTAATCTGAGCTTTGCTAGGAGGTTGGCTTCTGGCCCTGCCCGGTGAAGCGCTCGTGTTGATTTGTTCATTCCTTTCTTTGTTTTAATTCCTTTAATTGTGATCAGAAGACAATTTTGCGTGCTCATTGATGGAGAGTGGGACCTGTGTTGGGGCGCAACCGCTCTTGTTGCGTCCCTCCCTTCTTCATTTGCATGTAGTGTGGCAAGTGTTTCAGTGAATTTGCCTAACGATGAAATTAAGTTCATGTTATCCTTATTTTTGTCCTCCCAGAGAGTCTTTGCCTCAAGTAGGTAGTTCTCCAATTTAGAGATTTTGCATTTGAGTCTACTCAGGTTTGTTGTGTACTCTGTACATAGGCGGACTGGTTGCTCAGTATATGCGGTGCCATAAGCAGCCAGAGTAATCTCTTGGGTCACTGTAATATGAGCTTCCTATCCTAAAGTTGACTATTTTATTGAAGAGGGAGTATGACGTGAAGGTATAGTCAATTGTTGTGTTTGCAAGGGTGCTGTAGTATATAGCTGCCAGCGTGCAATCTCCCGGAAATGCCCTTTCAGTGCAACTAAACTCAAATTTTCCAGGTCCCTGAGGAGCTTCTTGGCTATGCTTGTTGGCTTGCCCCACTTGCTTGCTTCCTGATGTTGGATCCCCCAAACCGAGGACTGCTCTTCAACAATTTCTTCTCTTTTGCAGGGCCCTGTTAGAAGTATGTTGAAATCTCCTGATACTAAAAGGTTTGGGGTAGCTTCTTCCTCGAGTAGTCTTGATAAGACAGAGACAAGCAGTTTGGTGCGGGTTTTTTGTCCCTTGGGTGAAGGCAGGTATTGACAAGTATTAGCTGCTGATTATCTGCGAGACCTGTTAGGTCCAGCTTAATTGCTTGTATGCCGTTAGTTGTCGGTGTTGTCATAGTTAGTTCTCTGGCAGTAGATATTGTTTTAATAGAAGTGAAGATTACAAGACCGTCCTTTGGGTGACCAAACTTAACTTCCTTGCTGGCCGGGAGGTGATAGGACTTATACCCTTGGATGTTAAGAGGCTCAACCAACCAGGCCTCTTACAGTAAGATGAGGTCGAAGACTTGAAAGTAGAGTAGACCATCTTTATCTGTGGCTTTGGACCCTAGTCATTCTATTAGCAAAGCCTTAATTGATGCATATTGTTAGCTGCTTTTCTGCCCTGTCAGGTGTTTTCTTGTTGGGCAGTTAATGGTTCGCGATATCCAGGACCAGCTGTTGTCCATCGTATTGTTGTCGCCTATTAACTTAGGGTTCCAAGTGTTTGTTTTGTGCTGCGAACGTCTTTAAGTGCTGAGTAAGCTTGTCTTTTGGAGCACATATTCTCAGGCTTATGGACGGCATATGGCCTCAGCTCATGTAGCAGAGGTTCTGGGTAACCTCTTACTTTCTGATGTTTCAATCTGATCCCCCGGGCATTGAGTTGTTGTTCTCCCTTCATTATTCTTTCTGCTACGACAAGTGATGTCCAGGTTGTTTTAGTTATTTCTTGTGTGCCAATTGTGTTTGGTAGACAAATCCTATGGACTCCAAGTCACTTGAGTTTACTCCTGTTAAATTGCTGATGCTGGTTAGCAGTCGCAGGATGTTTCTTCGGTTCAGGATGTCCCCTCTCCCTTTTGACTTATATTCCAGAATAAACAAAATTATCTTTGACTCCTCCTGTAGTGGGTAGCGGTGGGCTTCTGCAAAGCTTGCCCATCATGTATGGATGGACAGATGCTCATGCATGAACAGAAAACGTACAATTTGTCGTCACTGTCCAACTGTAACAGCAATAATGTCATATACGTCATCTTCTGCCCATGTGAAATTCCATACATTGGCCAGACTACCCAGAAGGTGAAATCCAGAATCCTACAACATATGAGCAAGTTTTGATGCAAGGTACAAGCTGTACCACTTGTAGAACATTTTCTTGCTCTGAATCACACACCAGAAAGCTTGAAATGGAGGGTGGTCGAGAAAATCAATCATAACCTAAGGGGTGGCTCGATCCCAGCAACTCTCAACTGGAAGGAGTATAAATGGATACACCCCCTTAATACAGTGGCCAGGGGGTTGAATGAACAAGAGGAAATTGCGAAACAAATGGGTCTGTGGTAGCCCAGATAGTCCTCCTTAGTCACCAGCTACCTTTTGTGACACACTAGCCCACTATACTTTGGTCACAGTGCTGTCTGAATACCCTGTGCCTGGTCTGGTAACTTACCTTACACTAGAATAACTCATACTATATCTAGATTGTGGTAACGGGTCCACCTCTGTGATATGTAGTCTTTAAAGATGTTGAATATTCGAAATTGATATGTACTGGATTATGTATATACTTGCTATCCCTGAAATGGTACTGGATTATGTATATACTCTTTATCCATGACATAGTAATGTCTGTAAATGCATGTTTTTCAAAACTAATTGTTAATATCTCCAGATAGTTTGCCATTCAGCCATTTATGATGTCCAGCATTTGAATTTGCTATGTATTTGACGATGTATACTTCTCACTGTATTGTCAACGATCACTCATTAATCTTTTGTTATTATTATGATTTTAGTCACTTTCTAAGCCGTATTGCCAATCACCCTATGTGGGCATTACCTTACGCACTACATACAGTTACCAGGTTCACTTGTAGTAAGCCTATACGGGATAGGTCCCAATACGCCCAATGCGGGCAACATCGGAGGACGCCACGCCGTTACCTAGCAACCTTGACGTTCTCTTACGTGATTGCGTCCTCGAGGTTTGATCAGTCACCTCCCTGTGCAATCCGCATTGACTATTGCAACGGATGGCCGAGACTTTGTTCCGCGCATCGCTACCAGATTGACGGTAAGAATTCCATCGAGGCACGCACGTAGCATTTGGCCCCACTCCTGTTAATACTGTTAGATCCCTTTGATAATACTTTCGGACATGGGCAATCGACCCGCACCGTAAGGCTTCTAACAGTCACAGCCTTTGAAAAGCCCCCGCCTTCCATCCAGCTATTGTGGATCGCGGTCCAACGCAATGGGATATATACAGAGCCCAATACACGCTCCTGTATATGCACGCTGCACTGCACAACTTAGTTTACCGGCACTGCAGAAACAATCCTATCGAGTTTCCTCACTGTTCTGTAGCATATATGGGCTAGTTGAGACTGTAACATGTATTGTCGAGTGGGGATTATACCGCAGGGCAATCCCTAACAGAATTTCACTTTCTTTTCAGCATCATCGGACTAAATCATTCTTATGTGTTGTGTCATTGCACTTCAGGCATAGGACTCCCATGCCTATCAGGGTGAGTAATGCTCCAGCCCTGTGTTAGAACTAATTCATTTCCTTTTTAGCAGCTTCTCTCACACACACCTTGTTCATTCATTTCCAGACAGTGCACATGTAATCCCTGCTTCTCCGACTTGATAAATACCCGCCGTGACCACCAACAGGGGCACAGAAGGGTCGAAACGTCGACGTAATCTTTAGGTCCAGAATGACCCGGTTTCCACAACAAGGATGAAACTGTGGTTTCAAATAGAACTCTGGCCTCTCCTACAGAAATAATTTTAGATAAAACACCCTGTTGATATTATATATATTGTGCACTTATTCACTGTTTCACTATGCACAAATGTCACTAAACGGTATTTTTTACATGACTTGTTTTCAATTTGATACTAACAAACAGCTCATAACGGAATGAGGTAATTCTGATAAAGATTGAACACAAACTTAAAGAGTACTAGTTTTGGTCTTTTCTCCTTGTGTGTGTGGAGAGTATAATTGTTGCATTTCATGCATTGTATTTTGAAGTAATAACAGGTCTACCCGACAGAACTGCTTTTTCTAGAAATGGTTGCCCATGGGCTCCGTACTTTCATGCCTTCAGGGCCACCCCCAGTGTCAGTTCTCGTGGCCAGGTTCTCATTTCTTTTCACCTGTCTCTCTTTAGCCCGTTTATCTTTTGCAGGTTCTTGTGCATGCTGCTCTTGGGCTGCAGCAGTGTTATAGTGCTCTGTGTCTCTTGTTGATCTGTCCTTGACTTGCTTTCGATGTTGAGCTTTGTGAAACGGATCAAGTGATGGTACTGATGATATTGATGGTGTTGATACAATGTCTGTCTGGGGTATGACCAGCGGGTGCAATGGTGATGGACGCCCTTTTCATTCAAAGTTGTTCCTGTTTAATACCCCCCGCGTCCTTTAAAAATAAAAATGTTGTATATATTTTAGGCAGAAGGCTGGTATTGGAAATCTTTCCTGGTGTAACTCTTTAATTGCTACCAATGTGTTGCGTGCTGGAGGGGAATGAGGGGTATGAGGTCTTGCCAGGGTTACACCTTTACCAGACTCGCCCAGAATTTTGCTCTTTTTTCCTATTCGAGATGACAGTGGAGAGTGATCGCCTTTCTCTCCCTCATTTTTTCCTTTTCTCTTCATTTATATTTTTAGCTGCTCTTCTTTGTTGCTCTTCTTTGTGAGTTTGAATGTGGGTGTGTTTTGAGCGAAGCTTTGCGGTATTAAAAAGATGTTATCAAGAAGAAGCTTCTTAAAGCTACAGGAATCTCTCTGTGCCCTAGGGTGAATGTGCTTCGTGTTTTGAGCTTAGTGCTTGGTGCCCTTGCTCCTTGCCCCAGACCGTTCCTTAGTCCTTGACCCTTAATCTTTAGCCCTTGGTCCATGATCCAAAGTCCTTGGTCTTTTTTGGTCCTTATTGCTGTTGCTGTTAGTACTTTTGCTGTTGCTTCAAGAGGCGTAGAAATTTTGAGAGTGTAATGTAATGTTTTAAGAAACCGAACAGGTAAGAGCTTTCGTCGAGTTCCGCTGCTACCGTCAATGCAACAGAGACAAACAAGACCATCTAAACCATCTACCCATTAGGCCAGAGATTGTATTTGGACCAGCAGGCCAACAGAGGGCAAATCAGGCGTTTGAAGGGCTCAAATTGCCGCCCCTCCTCTGTGTTTCCTCTATATTTGCTGTGTTTGGTGACGATACCTCGATACCTCGAGGATCTGTGCTTCTCTGCTTCTGTGCTTCAATGCCCCAGTCCTCGGTGCCTCTGAGGCTTTTGGCTATGTTTTGGCAGCTGTTGGTGGTGACTGGCGACTCAGCGCAGCACAGCTTTCACAGAGGACGCGTTCGGGGTACAGAGGACAGCACAGGACAAGCGTGCACAGATCACCCGCCTCGGGCTTGTTTCTTCAACTCAGGCTCAATCAGACCAGTCGATCAATCCAGACCCAGAGAGGGAGAAATAAGGCAAAGCAGGAGGAGCAATGAGGAATTGATGCCAAGCATCGGGGGCCCCAGCTCGTGTTGACAGTCTCTTCCCCCCTTCTGCTTTCCTCCGCTGTCCTCTGCCGCCCTCGACCGCCCTCAGCTGCCAGCAGTCTTGTTTCCGGTGCTGTCTGTGGAGCAGACCAGTATAATCCAGCCGAGGCACCCGCAAGAGGGGGTAACGCATGCGCACAGTCCGACACGGTGGACCTGGCGGGGGGTGGGTCGGGTTGGGTCAGGTCCGGCTGGGCGAATAGCAGCTGTGCAGGCAGACAGACAGAAGAGGCCAGCCAGCCAGAGCTTCTCAGATGAAACCTGGCGATGGCAGCCGGAACAGCGGGAAAGGCAAGAGAAGACAAACAGCTAGCCGCAGGTGAGCGAGGGAGCAAGCAGCAGCAGTGCAGTAGCGTGACTCCTCCTCCGGTCAGAGTCAGCAGTGCATGGGTAGTGCCTGGGCTACTGCATGAGTGCATAGGTAGTGCCTGGATGATTTAATGAGTGCTGGGGTAGTGCCTAAGTGATTGGAGGAGTGCATAGGTAGTATCTGGGTGATTTTATAAGTGCATGGGTAGTGGCTTGGTGATTAGACGAGTGCATGTATAGGGCCTGGGTCATTGGAGAAGTGTAAGGGTAGTGCCTTGGTTATTGCATAAATACAATAGTAGTGCCTGGGTTATTGCATGAGTGCAGGGGTAGTGCCTGGGTGATTGAATGAGGTCTACGTTTGTGCCTGGGTGATTTAATAACTGTGTGGGTACTGGCTGGGTGATTGGAGGAGTGCTTGGGTAATACCTAGGTGATTGTATGAGTACATGCATAGTGTCTGGTTGATTGGAGGAGTTCATGGGTAGTGCATGGGTGATTGGAGAAATGCACGGTTAGTGTCTGTGTTATTGCATGAGTGGATGAGTAGTGCCTGGGTGATGGGAGGAGTTCATGGGTAGTGCACGGGTGATTGGAGCAATGAATGGTTAGTGCCTGTGTTATTGCATGAGTGGATGAGTAGTACCTGGGTGATTGGAGTAGTACATGGGCAGTACCTGGGTAATTATGTAAGTGCATGAGTATTGAATGGGTGAGTTTGTAAGTGCATAGATGATGCCTGGGTGATTGCATGAGTTGCAGAGGTAATGTATGGGTGATAGAAAGAGTGCATGGATAATGCCTGAGTGATTATATGAATGTATCAGTAATGCCTGGATGATTGAAAAAATGAGTGACTGCATTAAAAGTGACTGTAAACATTACTTCATAATATTATTCTTATTACATTATTTCATCTTACCTTCTTTATTAAAGTAGATATCACACTCATTGAATCTATGTCACAGTTTCATTGTAAACTACATTTAAAATATTTTCAAAGTTTAGTATTACTCTCTGTAAAAGATAAGAAACAAATTGTTATTGCATATAATGTTACAGTTTTAAGAACACAACATCATTTTAGAATTACATAACATATTCAGTTTCCCTTTTTTGCTAATTTCAGATTCTATTGAATTTCACCATACACAGTGATTTCAATGTTGATCAACATATAACAGCGGGGAAAAAAATGCAGTCAGTATGATTATAAAAAAATGCAAATCTGTGTTGACAATATTTACAAGTTCAACTATCTGTTTACCTATCAACAGTTTCTAAATTATAATCTTAAAGTGCATTAAATGATCTACTTCTCTGAAATACATTTTCTAAAATACACACTCTCATTTATATTGTGTATGATTAAAGAACAAACATATAAACTACTTGTGTCAAATACAATTTTGCAAACACAATATGAATTACCACAAACAATAAACCAAAACAGTTATTCTTCACATTTTTCCAATAGGCTGAATAATGTTTCTAAATCTATTTACATTCAGAATATCCAAAATAAACTCATTCATTTGTGTTCACATATTCCCAATAGGCCGAATGATGTTTTGAAAACTTTTGCATAAAAAATATCAGATATGAATTTGGTAATTCGTAAGGCAACCAACATTTGAATTCCAAATGGGCATCATTACAATGTGTCCATCCTTTATTGCACTTTAAAACTTTAAATACACAGTATAATGTCCAGATGTTGTAGTTGATCCATCATGAAAAATAATAGCCACTACTTTAAAAGTTCTTCCTGAAATTGAGAGTTGACTTGCCACAAAATGTTTAATTTTAGTTTCCAATTTTCTTCCAACTGCTCTACAACTTTGTAGCATTAAAATGACATATTTTCCAAAACTTTCTATCAATAATGTTGACGACATTTCTGATTTGCAATGAGAACATTTCATACTTTGATTAGCTGTTTTTATTAAATTGTTAAATAATACTGATTTTCAATCTAGCATTGTCAAATATACGAATTGTTCAGTGTCTATTTGACTGGTAGAAGTTAATTAACAGACTTCATATTTATGATCCGATCTGTAAGTTACTCCAAACAAACTCATTATTCCTTCATCTTCCAATACTGCAAGCATAAACATAAGACATTTTTGTGCATCTTGCTGTACATTAAGTTTCAATTGTGAAGAACCAGAACATATATCCAAAAGATGCCGAATGCCAGAAGCAGTATGGATTTTAGTTTTATCAGTTTCCAACTTTTCAGAAATATAATGTAATAAAGAGCAGAATCTTGTTTCCAGATTTTACATAATTTGATGATGAAGATCTTCTAGAAAAAATACAATTACATTAGCATAGCAGTTGATACCTGAACTATTTTCTAACTGGTATCCTACACTATCATCAACAGGATCCATTTTTCTTTTCTTGGCAGCCTCATCATTCTCTAGAATTGTTTTCTTTTTCCCAACCTCACTAGAATGTTTGTCATGTTTTCGCTTTGGACAAACTACACGTTTTTCATATATGGGATATTCACCTAAGTTAGGAGCATACAGTCTTCTTAACCGATTATATTCTCTTACACAATTTGCATCAGGACTAACTTGTTTCTCATCAAAATTAATCAAATGCAATCCAGATAATGTTCTTACTCAGACAATGCAACATATGCCATGGCCTCTTTAAACACTGTACATATGCTAAAGAAAGAGGAAACAGTTTTCTATGAACATACAAGTCTTCGACACCCCTGTCAAATAACAACCCATTTTTGACTGCATATATATATATATATATATATATATATATATATATATATATATATATATATATATATATATATTCACTGAAAAAACCATAGGTTATAGACCATATATAGTTAGGAATTAGCATTTACAAAACCTTGAAAAGTCACTGAAAAAACCATAGGTTATAGACCATATATAGTTAGGAATTAGCATTTAAAAAACCTTATTTTACTCACACAAAACCATTGAAATTCCATATATAGTTAGTTGTACTAACTATATATCGCGCACCCGCAATCCACTGCTGATGATGTCACATATTACATCATTCATGACATGGTCAGTGACATCGCTGATGACATCACTGATGACATCTCAAATGACATCACTGATGACATCACTGATGACATCTCAAATGACATCACTGATGACATCACCGATGACATCACTGATGACTACATTCAGTGACTGTATAATTCTGTAAAGTTAAAATATGTCTTACATATTGAAGAATGAGTGGATGTATAAGTGTCTTGATGAAGGATTTAGTAGGGGCATGACTGACTGTATGAGTGACTGATTAAATGTGTCTCACTGAGTACATGGGTTAGTGACTAAACTGTCTTAATTTGTGCATCATTATGTCTGTTGTTCTGTAAACTGCTGCATGTGTTGATCAGTAGCTATATGATTAACTGTATGGGTTATTGATTGGTTGCCCAAGCATTTGTATGGGAGACTGAGTGTGTGTGTGGGTGGCTGGGAGGTGTATGACTCTTTGCATAGATGTGTGAGCAGTTGATTGACTAGATGTATGGGTTCAAAAGTGCATGTGGAAACAGCTGTATGGGCGGTTGACTGTGTGCATGAGTGTATTGGTGAGTGAATGGATATCTCAGTTCTACATGTTAAAGTAAGTACATATGTAAAATACAGTACATGTGAGAGTTGACATATATAAATAACTGTGCATAAGAGCCAGTGAATGTGTGAGTGGCTGTATGGATCATTGTGAACTTGTATCCAGGATTGTATAAGTCAGTAAATATGTTTTAGTATATGTTTGAATAAGTAAGGTGTGTATAACTGTATAGTTGAGGAAATGGAGGTGTGATTGATTCTTTGCATGACTGACTAAGTGTCTGAGTAACTCCATGGATGAGTGACAGTCTATCAGTGTCTGTTTACACTGAGTGTATCTAAGGTTATATTAGAGTCTGAAGAGGTTCATCGTATTATCACATGAATGATGTCATCAGTGATGTGATCAGTAATGTCAAATGAGATGTCATCAGTGATGTCATCAGTGATGTCATTTGAGATGTCATCAGTGATGTCATCAGTGATGTCATTTGAGATGTCATCAGTGATGTCATCAGTGATGTCATTTGAGATGTCATCTGAGATGTCATCAGTGATGTCACTGACCATGTTATGAATGATGTAATATGTGACATCATCAGCAGTGGATTGCGGGTGCGTGATATATAGTTAGTACAACTAACTATATATGGAATTTCAATGGTTTTGTGTGAGTAAAATAAGGTTTTTTAAATGCTAATTCCTAACTATATATGGTCTATAACCTATGGTTTTTTCAGTGAATTTTCAAGGTTTTGTAAATGCTAATTCCTAACTATATATGGTCTATAACCTATGGTTTTTTCAGTGAATTTCATTGGTTTTTTAAAAGCTAATATCTGTAGCTGTAAAATGTATTCTTCTTTAAATCCCAAAATATATTTTATATGTTTATTAATAAAAAAAAATGTTATACTTTTTTTTGTTCGCTCCCGGTTCGCGAACCGGGAAGCTTCCCGTTAGCTCATCTTGATGCCGCGACCCAGTCCGCGAACCGGTAAACGTTCCGTTAGCGCAACTGCCGCGTTAGAAATCAACATCGTGACGCGTCGCGGAAGCGCGACGTATCACGTTGTCGCGTAATGCGTCTTATGACGCGCTGCGTTAGCGCACCCGGAAGTGCTCCGGTACGCGAACTGAGACGCGAAGCGCAGCTCCCCGGAAGCGATCCGCGGCGCGTCGCGAAAGCGCGACGTATCGCGTTGCCGCGTAATGCGTCTTATGACGTGCCGCGTTAGCGCATCCGGAAGCGCTCCGGAGCGCGAACCGAGGCGCGAAGCGCAGCGACCCGGAAGCGATCCGGGGCGCGTTCCGCAGCGCGTAACTTAAGCGTAAGAGGTCATGTGACTTGTTGATAAAACTTTTCATTGGTTCATTTCACTTTTGGTTTCATAATGATGTAAGGCTAGGTCAGGTGACCTAAAAATAACACTTTTCATTGGTTTAGAACTATTGTTTATCCCAAATGATGAAAACCCCTCCTTCTTTCCTCACTCTGACTTTCATCTTTGTGAGAGGAAGACCATTTTTGATAGTTGAGCAATGGCTTCAATAGTTGCTTCAGCTGGTGCACCCCCATCACCACCTCCACCTCCTCATGGGAAGAGAGGACCACCTCCCCAGTTTATCAGCCAGACAGAGGAGGAAGAGGATGAACTAGAGGAAGAGGAGACCGAAGGACCACAGTTCTTACAGGAGGTGCCCCGGGTTTCCCGTCGGAAAGCCAGCTTTATTTGGCAGTTTTTTTCACTCCCTCGAGAGCAAAAAAAAGTAAATGCTAGGTATGTCACCTGCCTGATTTGTAAAGACCGGTTATCTAGAGGCACTGATAAAAAATATAGCTACGGAAACTATACAATGCATCGTCACATGACCAGGTGGCATCCATTGAACTACAGCCAGGCGGAGATACGTGACATGCAAGATAACCCAACAACAACTCCTGTGGCCAGGTCAACATCACTAATATCGTTGACAGGAGCAGAGGCACGGGAAACCGTGCCAAACATTCAGGAGAATTTTGCACATATGAAATTTACTTGTATGTACTGCGGTGCATTGCTGTCTTGTGGTAACATGAGCATTAATTTAATTAACCTAGCTTATAACAATCACAATTGCCCTAACCGCCCCAGACAGTAATTTTTTTTTTTGCTCCTGTTGAGCCCTTTTCAATGCCTGTTTTTTGTTGTTTCCCCTCCATCAAAAACAAAAAAAAACATAAAACTGTTCAAAAAATACAAAAAAAACAAAAAATGTTCAAAAAATATATAAAACCACAAAAACATGAAAAAAAGTTCTTTTCAGAACTACCTCCCCTTTCAAAAAAAAATTGCTAGAATGTTTAGCACTCTGGCAAGCTCTATTTCTTTTAGTTCGCTTCCCCGTTCGCTTCCCGGTTCGCGAACCGGGAGCGAACCAAAAATTTAAAAAAAGAAGAGTAAGTATAAGGGAAGTAAACAGAGAGTAATGTTAAAAGAAAGACAGCTATAGGGAGTAAACCAGAGATACTGTTTAATATATCTATTTACCGAAGAAAAGATGGAAGAGGGTATAATTGTGAAAAACAAAATAGATAAGGAAGTGAAAGAAAAAAAAGAGAGTAGAACAATAACAAAGAAGAGTTTCTTGGAGAATGTGAGTGAATGTTCAAAATCAGAGTAAAACATGTGGAATAACAGAGAGAAAAAACAGAAAACAAAAAAGAAAAAATAACAGAAAAAGATTAATTGAAACAGCAAAGAAATGTAAATAACATAGAGCCATATCATCAACATAGGCAATAAAAGTTTTGCAGCTTTTATCGGCAGAAATGTGTCGCTAAAGCCGCTTTTGTGGCGGAAAACTGCAGCTAAAACCACTTTTGCAACACTTTTCTGCCAATAAAAACAGCAATAATTTTATTGGCTGTGTTCATAATATGCCCCTTAGGTGTGCTTCAACTACACAGAAGAAGCATAATGAACAAGTAGTGAAAGAGTGATCAGTCAAAGACACTAAGAGTAATAGAGACGGAGTGAGTGAACAAGAGTGAGGAACTATGAGAAGAGAGGGACTGAGAAAAGGAGTGGAAGGAGTAGAGTAAGTAGGTATTAGAGAAAGGAATGAGGGAAGTAGCAAAGGCAGGAAACTGAGGGTTAAAGAAATGAAGCTGTCGAACTACTAGTAGGTGAATGTGATAGAAATGTAACGAAAAGAGTACAAAACATTTACCTTATAATTGTCATTAACTTACTCACTTTTTGTTTTTATACTTTCAATCTGTGAAAGAGAGAACAAACATTTGAAAAATATTAAAACATGTATTTAAAAATTAGAAAAGACAAGGGAAAAGATTGAAGGACAAACAGTTTTTCAACTTTGACACTTACAGAAGCTTCTGCTTCTCCAGGCCCCCTACACAGTCCTAAAGATATACATTTTAAACTAACAGTATCTTGATGCAGATGAAGTGAGGCCTATCTTAAAAAATGGTGCATCTTTTGCACTGCTGTTGTCTCACAAAAGTGACGCACAGTGACGCAAAAGAGGCATACACCTATCATAAATCTGTCCCTAACATTTTAAATGATTGATTCAGGATGACGATAAGGTGTGGCCTCTCTAGAGGTTTGTTTAAGGTGAGGCCTACTCAGGATTGCATATCAGATTTATGCTTGTTGAAGAATACAGAGGAGATAATACATGTGAAGGCCTACCAATGAAGTAAGTCATGTCCACTTCACTCTTGAACAAAGGCCAGACCTCTTCTGTGTCCGTGGACAGACCTAAACTTCATCTGCACAATGTCATTCGTAAACTTAGGAAACACAGGTGATGTAATTGAAAAATGTGGAGTTTCTTTTCCTCATTTCACAATCACATCACCTGTGTTGCCTAGGCTTAGGTATCTCATAGTGCAGATGTAGTGCAGCATATTAAACAGTACCCAGAAGTGCAGCACTGCATGCAACAACTTTGACACTTACAAAAGCTTCAGCTTCTGCATGCCCCCTACACAGTGCTAATTATATACATTTTAAACTGATGGTATCTTGCTGGAGATGAACTGAAACCTATCTTGCAACATGGTGCATCTTTTACACAAAAGTGACCCACAATGGAGCAAAAGAGGCGCACGGCCACCATAAATCTGACCCTAACATTTTAAATGATTGTTTCAAGATGCCAATAAGGTGTAACCTATGCACAGATTTGTTTCAGGTAAGTCCTACTCAGGGTTGCAGATGGAATTTAGGTTTGTTGAAGAATACAGAGGAGATAATACATGTGGAGGCCTACCAACGAAGTGAGTCATGTCCACTGCACTCTTGAACAAATGTCAGACCTCCTCTGTCTCCAGGAACAGGCCTAAACCTCATCTACACAATGTGATGTGTAATGTTAGGAAACACAGGTAATATAATTGAAAAACGTGCAATTTTTTTTGCTCATTCCACAATCATATCACCTGTGTTTCCTTTGCTTAGGTATCTCATTGTGGAAATGTAGTCTATCATATGAAAGACTACGTAGAATATGAGCACTGTATGCAACAACTTTGACACTTACAGAAGCCTCTCCTTCTCCATGCCTCCTACACAGTTCTAAATGTACATCATAAATGCAAACAGTACAGAATTAATTATACATGTTAAGTGGTTTATTTTTGCTGTTCTCAGAATGTATCAAATTTCACTAAAAACAGTGACTTGAAGGTATTCATCATATAACAGCAGGGGAAAAAAAACACAATCAAAATGATTGTGTTTAAAAAACCCATACAACATAACAAATCAGAATTCAGAACTCCTTAACCCTTCGGGGCTGATGACGAGCTGGGCTCGTCATGGCGTAGCCTCCTCGCACGCTCATGACGAGCCCCACCCTCGGGGGAAGCGCCAGCGCTCCCCCCGAGTCTGCCTGATTTTTTTCGTTTCTGCGGGGATGGCAGGGGAAGACCTTCCCCTGCCGCCCCCCGCCCACGTCATCAATGACGTCAGTGCGCGAGGCGCGCTGACGTCACCGGAGGCTCCATTTGTGTACAGACGCGCAGGGAAGCCATTTGCTTCCTGCGCGTCGTTGGAGAAAGAGGTTCGTTTTGCGGCTGGGGCGGGGGGGATTGTGATGCAACTTGCATCGAGGGAAAGGAAAGGCTTTTCCTTTCCCTCAATGGCATTTTAGAGGTTTCCTGCTGCACGATCGTGCGATCGTGCAGCAGGAATGTTAGGGATTTTTTTTTTTTTTGGTTTTGTGATCAGTTTCGTAGTTCGGGGAGCGGCCCCTTGGGGAAGGGTCGCTCCCCTTGTTGGGGGAACATTATCTATGAAGTCTTCTCTTGGCTGCAATGTTGTTGAAAGGCCGTTTTTTCTACAAAAATGCTGATGGGGGTCATTTATAAAGTAAAATAATAGTGCTCATTGTAATGAAGGATGCAAGTGCCTCTGTCCTTCATTACTTATACTGATGTGTGTTTCTGAAGTGGCTAAAAAACACACCTGTGCTGCCTAGGCAAAGCTCACTAGTGTTTTTGGCCTGATGAATGTTTTTTTTTGTGTGCTGCTTTTCAAACACATGCTTTGTCTCCAGTGACCATGTGTGTGTTACTATGCCATGTGCGAAGGGGTCCCTTGAGTGAGCTGTCCATCATAGTGGGAAGCTCACAAATGTTTTTGGGCTGTTGATTGTTACCTGAATTTGTGCTGCAACTCTAGCGCCATCTTTGTCTCCATTGACCATGTGTGCGTTACTATGCAACTGCACAAATGTGCGCAGGGGTCCCTTGAGTGAGCTGTCCATCATAGTGGGAAGCTCACAAATGTTTTTGTGTTGATGATTGTTTTCCTGAGTTTGTGCCGCAACTCGAGCGCCATTTTTGTCTCCAGTGTCCATGTGTGCGTTACTATGCAATTGCACAGATGTGCGCAGGGGTCCCTTGTGTGAGCTGTCCATCATAGTGCTTGGGGTATGCACGAAACATGTCCACGATAGGAGTTGATAGGTACATCTGGACACATTACGTTTAGGGCAGCCTATCTTTCCACCCCGTTTATTACCACCTAGAGGCAAGAATAAAGTTTATTGTAAACCTACTGGGCAGGTATTTCACACATCACATAGTCCACTCCTCAAATACACATGCACCACACATAGTCTAATAAAGTGCTCCTACGTAACTTTCGCAAGTCGCAGCATGCCCCAGCCCGTAGAGGACTGGGATGGCCCCAATGATGAAGCATGTCACCGTGGGGCAACCCTGGTGAGTGAGGGGACACCTAATAGAGGAGCATTTCTCCCCTTTTTTGTACACAATACCATATTTTCACAATCGACCCCAGTGTGTGTTGGTTGTTATCTGAATAAACTAGCAAGGCTCTTAGGTATCTGGAAACAGAGACCATTTGTTCATCATAGTGGGAAGTTCACAAATGTTTTTGGGCTGATGATTGCTTTCCTGAGTTTGTGCTGCAACTCGAGCCCCATCTTTGTCTCCCGTGTCCATGTGTGCGTTACTATGCAATTGCACAGATGTGCGCAGGGGTCCCTTGTGTGAGCTGTGAATCATAGTGGGAAGGTCACAAATGTTTTTGGGCTGATGAATGTTTTCCTGAATTTGTGCTGCAACTCGAGCGCTTGCTTTGTCTCCAGTGTCCGTGTGTGTTACTATGCCATCGCACCAA
Organism: Lissotriton helveticus; assembly: GCF_964261635.1. Taxonomy (NCBI): domain Eukaryota; kingdom Metazoa; phylum Chordata; class Amphibia; order Caudata; family Salamandridae; genus Lissotriton; species Lissotriton helveticus. The sequence goes on along the minus strand of NC_136063.1, from coordinate 774,828,424 downwards.
TGTGTGCACAGGTCCCTTGAGTGAGCTGTCCATCATAGTGGGTAAATTTAGGAAAGATGGTGCACTCCGCTAGTTGGTGGGCGTTGCCAAACGGGGATCTTCTGTGTGAGTTCACATGCCTCTTATGTGTATAAATGGTCAGAGACTGTTGAGAGCAGCAGATGGGGAGAAAGAAGCTCCTGGTCATAGGAACTGTTTTAGGATTGCGCTTGTGAAAATCAAGGATGCAAGTGCCTCTGTCCAGCATCGCAGTTAACCACAGTAATTCTGTTGTCCCCCTCCCCATGAGAATCCCTGATGACGTCAGCGCGCACAGCACGCGCCAACATCTTCAGGGATTCCCAGGCGGTCGGGAAGCCATTTGCTTCCTGCGCCTGGAGGTGTTAGGTTGGTTTTGAGATATTTGGGGGGGGTTTGCAAAGAGGCATCAGGGGAGAGGTAAGTGATTTTCCTCTCTTCTGATGTCTCTTTGCAGGGCATTTCTGGCTCACGGTCGCGCACAGCATTGCGATTGTGCGGTGGAAATGCCCCCACTAGCACCAGGGATTTTATTTTAGATTGTAGGAAGTGACCCATTGTGCAAGGGTCGCTTTCAGGTGGGTCGGATTTTAAATTTAGATTTTCTGGCCTCCCCCCCGGTGGGCAAATCAACCCGTACTTTTGTCCGTTTTGCCCTTTTTGATGGCCCATCTGTGTGGATGTGATTTTGGGGGTAAATTTGTGTATTGTTTATTCATTTGTTGTGTTGTTTGTGAAATGTAGTATTAAATTATTTTTTTTCTTCTTTGTTTTTGATCCAGGCTTTTGCTGTTTGTATTGGTGTAGGTTGTGGTTCGGTTAATGCTGGTTTTGCAGCTTGTGTAGTTGCATGTGCTTGGTAAGTAAATGTTTTTTGTACTATTTTTCCTAGATAAATGTGTTGTTATGAAAAGTGAAGTTATTGCTGTTTGTGTGGCTTTGTGTTACTTGATTGTTAACTTTTTTTTTTTTATTGCTGCTTGATGTGTACTTTGTCTAATCTATACTTTTTTTTTTCTTTCCAGTGGGATTTCCTTTCTTTTTGCTGTGTTTCAGCAGAGTAGGTGCTGGTGAGTCTTCTTATATTTGGTTAGATTTGAATTGTTTTTGAGTGTATTGATTTTTGTGTGAAGACTCTACCTTGTTTACTTCTTCCTTTGCACAGTGTAGGTTGTTGTTCACTTGTGTGTGTAGTCTTCTTGATTTGTAAGGATAATGGCTGCTCGCAGGATTACTGCTAAGCAGGTTGTTAGTTTGCTTTTTGAGTCTTCCTCTGACCATGGTCCAGACACTGACTCCGATTCGGAGCATGAGGTAGGTGCAGAAGATTCAGGCAGTGAGTTTTCTCTTCGCATGGTATCATCGGATGATGATTCTTCTTCTAGTGCTGATGAAGTGCCTGTGGTAGAGAGGGACATTGATGTGCCGGTAGAGAGGGAAGAGCCATGTGAGCGGCAGCCTAGGTCCTCAAGGTTTCCCTTTTTTTCTCGTCGGGAACAGGCAAGTGTGGTAAAGGCTGCGCCCAAAAGGTTTCACATTGCTGTGGTGCGCCAAAGGTTATCTGGTGCTGCTAGTCTTCCTGTTGTTGAGCAGCATGAGGCATCTGGTGCTGCTAGTCTTTCTGTTGTTGTTGAGCAGCAAGTGGCATCTGGGGATGCGAGTTCTTCTGTTGATGTTGAGATGCAAGAGGCAGCTGGGGATGTGAGTTCTTCTGTTGGTGAAGAGATGCAAAATGTATCTGGGGATGTTAGTATTCCTGTTGGTGTAGTGAGGCAAGAGGCATCTGGGGATGCTAGTGTTCCCGTTGATGTAGTGCAGCAAGAGGCATCTGGCCTGCAGGCTAGGGTGGCTTCTTCTCCTCATGTTAGTGATGACGTCTGGGTTGCCCCTGGCATGGTGCAGCCGGAATTGCCAGACTTCACTGGTGTTCCAGGGTGTAGAGTGGATACTGACAATTTTTTGCCAATTCAATATTTTCAGTTGTTTTTTGACGATGAGTTTTTGCAGGAGATTGTGGAGCAAACTAATTTGTATGCAGAGCAGTATTTGAGGGACCACAGTGCCAGCCTTAAGCCCCATTCCAGAGCTACCCATTGGTCTCCCACATATGTTGAAGAGATGAAGAAGTTTTTGGGATTAACTTTTTTGATGGGCTTGCTAAGGAAGCCATCAATGTCTTCTTATTGGTCCACTAGTCCCTTGATGGCAACATCTATATTTCCAGCAGTTATGACTCGTGATCGATATATGCTTCTTCTTCGCATGATGCATTTTGTTGATAATGATTTAGCGTTGCCACGCGATCACCCTGATTGTGACCGTCTTTTTAAGATTCGGCCTGTCCTTGATCACTTTGTTGATCGTTTTCCTGAGATGTTTGCACCTGGAAGAGAAATAGCTGTGGACGAGTCATTGGTATTGTTCAAGGGCCGCTTGGTTTTTAGGCAATACATTCCTAGTAAGAGGGCACGCTATGGCATCAAACTGTATATGCTGTGTGACAGTGAGACTGGATATGTTTATAATTTCAGGGTGTACACCGGTAAGGATTCCAGCATTAACACTTCTGCTTGTCCGTCCACTTTTGGAGTGACTGAGAAAATTGTGTGGGAACTAGGTAGACGATTATTTAACAAAGGCCACCATTTATATGTAGATAACTTCTACACTAGTGTGCGTTTGTTCAAGGAGTTGGCCAAAGTGGGCACTGTTGCATGTGGCACGATGCGCAGTAACCGGAAAGGTTTTCCAATAGAACTTGTTTGCAAAAGGCTTGTGCGGGGACAGTCTACTGCATTGCGATGTGGGAAGCTTCTAGCTGTGAAGTTTTCAGACAGGAGAGATGTTTACATGCTGACTACTATCCATGACGAAAGCACTGAAGCTCTGCCAGTTCGGGGTGAGACTGCTGAAGTGCGTAAACCTGTGTGCATTTTAGACTATAATAGGCACATGGGTGGTGTTGACAGAGTAGATCAGAGGTTGGAACCTTATGCTGCTCTTCGAAAGGCTTACGTTTGGTACAAGAAGTTGGCTATCCATCTTTTCCACTTGGCATCCTTTAATGCTTTTGTTGTTTTCCAGAAATCTTGTCCTGAGTCAAAGATGCCTTTTGTTAAGTTTCAGGAGACTATAATAGGCAGCCTTGTACTAGTGGAACAGGCAAGTGTGCCAAGATTTGGAGTGGTGGAGGAAGTGGCTAGACTGAAACATCGCCACTTTCCAGAATACATTACTCCCACAACTGCAAAAGACAATCCCACTAAAAGATGTAGAGTCTGTTGGCGAAGAGAAGTGCGGAGGGAGTCTCGTATGCACTGTCCCGACTGTCCTTCAAATCCTGGATTGTGTGTGCCAGCTTGTTTTAAATCGTACCACACACAAAAGAAGTTTTGGGAGTTTCATTGAGCTTGTAAGTGTACTGTCTGGTCTGTTTTCTGTAATATTTTTTTGTTTGCTTTTAGGTTTGCATTAGTGCAAAGCATTTAGGTTTTGAATTTGTGTTAGCAGATTTGTAGGTTTCTACATTTGATTTGTGGTATTTCTTTAAAAAATTCTAATTTCGATGGTGGTGTGTGCAGGATTGTGCTTGGATTGTTGGTGTGCGTGGACTGGCGCTTGGCTGGTGGTGTGCGTGGTCTGGTGCTTGGCTGGCATAGTGCATGGATTGGAGTTGTGCTGGGGGGGTGAGTGGATTTTTGCTTGGCTGGCGGAGTGCATGGTTAGGTGCTTGGCTGGTGGTGTGAGTGGATGGCGCTTGGCTGGTGGTGTGCGTGGTCTGGTGCTTGGCTGGCATAGTGCATGGATTAGAGTTGTGCTGGGGGGGTGCGTGGATTTTTGCTTGGCTGGCGGAGTGTATGGTTAGGTGCTTGGCTGGCGGTGTGAGTGGAGTGGTGCTTGGCTGGCGGTGTGTGTGGAGTGGTGCTTGGCTGGCGGCGTGTGTGGAGTGGTGCTTGGATGGTGTTGTGTTTGTGGAGTGGCGCTTGGCTGGTGGTGTGCGTGGAGTGATGCTTGGCTGGTGGTGTGTGTGGAGTGGTAGTTGGCTGTCAGTGTGCGCTGAGTGGTGTTTGGCTGGCAGTGTGCATGGTCTGGTGCTTGGATGGTGGTGTGGGTGGACTGGCGCTCGGCAGGCGGTGTGTGAGTAGTTACTTTCTGTTGGTCAATACACACACTGCTAGTTGAGTGACACTCCACACAGTCCATCATTTTGTGTAGTGTCAGAAATGTGGGCGTGTGAATGTGATGGGCCCTTGAATGGCGCTGTTTGCTGGTGTGAGTGTTGAAATGTGATGGGTCCGCGGCTGGCGGTGTGAATGTTTTGTATGTGTCACGCGTACGAAAGGTGCATGAATGGCCTGTAAAGAGGTTGGTGCCTTGACGTGGCTTTACAGCTCACGAGCTGCGAGTCAGTGGTTCAGTTTATCATACTTTCAATTATACGCAGTGTATTTCATTTTTGATGAAATTACTTGCGTATCCAATTGTATGTACTGAATCATCACTCACCCTCGTGCCAAATCCAACCAGTATGTGTGTGTGCTTGCGGATTAGATGGGTGTGCAGTAATAATTGTTTTTTTTCTCTTTCTGCAGTAGGGTGTACCTTGCCCCTTATTGTGATTGTTGTTATGTGTTGCTTTTCCATTCGGATGGTGTCAATGGTCTGGTTTGTATCAGGTATGAAAGGTGCGTGAATGGCCTGTAAAACGGTTGGTGCCTTGTCGTGGCTTTACAGCTCACGAGTTGCGAGTCACTGGTTCAGTTTTTATGCATTTATTTATTGACAGAGCATTTCATTTTTTTGAAATATCTTGTTAATAAAATTTTATGTACTGAACCATCACTCGCCCTCGTGCCAAATCCAACCTGTATGTGTGTGTCTTTGAGGAATAGATAGCCGTGCTTGAATGTTTGACTTTTGAGTAACTCTGTTAAGGTGTGGTATCCTTTTACTCGGGAGAACAAGGGGAGCGCAGGGTGGTAGGACTTTTTTGCCGGCACGGCAATCCCACGCCAAAATGTTTGGAAAAGTGCTATTTTTACCTATTTTTAAGGTTTGCAAGGAGTTCTGGGTAGGAAAACATTGGTGGACCCACACATGCCATACCTCCCTGGACTCTCCCGGGTGTCTAGTTTTCAGAACTGTTTGGGTTTGCTACTTTCCAAAGAATACCACCCACCCCGGGCCAAAAACTCAGGTGCCTCCCCCCCAAAAAATCAAAGTTATATTGCTTCAGGGTATTTTATATTCACCACTGTTAGATTTGGACCTTTTCCTGTTGCAGCCACTATGGCTACCCACGCAAGTGAGGTACCGTTTTTATCGGGAGACCTGGGGGAATGCTGGGTGGGAGGTAATTTGTGTGAGCCCAGTGATGCCACGCTTTCCCAGACTACAACGTGTGAAAAAATAGATTTTTTTCTGCTAAAATTGAGGTTTGCAAGGGATTCTGGGTAAAGGAACGTTGGCGGATCCACGCAAGCCATACCTCCTTGGAAGCGCCCGGGTGTCTACTTTTCAGAAATGTGTGGGGTTGGTAGGTTTCCATAGATGGCTGTCTCGCACGGGGCCAGAAACCCAGGTAACCCCTAAGTCCACCAGCTTTTGCAAGAGGGGTTACCTGGGTTTTTGGCCCCGTGCGAGACAGCCATCTAGGGAAACCTACCAATCCCACACATTTCTGAAAAGTAGACAACCGGGGGCTTCCAAGGAGGTATGGCTTACGTGGATCCTCCAACGTTCCTTTACCCAGAATCCCTTGCAAACCTAATTTTTTGCATGGAAAAAATCAGTTTTTTCACACGTTTTAGTGTGGGAAAGCGTGGCATCACTGGGCACACACAAATTACCTCCCACCCAGCGTTCCCCAAGGTCTCCCGATAAAAATGGTACCTCACTTGCGTGGGTAGGCATAGCGGCTGCTTTAGGAAAAGGCCCAATTCATACTGTGGAGACGAAAACATTACCTTTAGCCAAATAATCTTATTTTTTGAGGGGGTCACCTGAGCTTTTGGCCCGGGGCTTGGCAGGCATCTTTGGAAACTACCAAACCCAAACAGTTCTGAGAACTAGACACCCGGGGGAGTCCAGGGTGGTATGGCATGCGTGGGTCCCCCAATGTTTTCCTACCCAGAAACCCCTGCAAACCTGAAATTTTGGTCAAAAAACCCACTTTTCCATACTTTTTTGGGTGGGATCTCGCTGCCGGAACAAATGTCCTACCACCCAGTGTTTCCCTTGTTCTCCCGAGTAAAATGATACCTCACTTGTGTGGGTGGGCCAAAGGCATGTGACTTAGGCTGGGGTGCTTAATTTGTAAAACGTAAATATGAGTAAAAACTACTTTTTTCAAAATTCATTTTTGGCGTATTCTGCTTTGGGGCACCCACACAAGTGAGGTATCCTTTTACTCGGGAGAACAAGGGGAACGCAGGGTGGTATGACTTTTTTGCCGGCCCGGCGATCCCACGCCAAAAAGTTTGGAAAAGTGCATTTTTTACCTAATTTTAAGGTTTGCAGAGAGTTCTGGGTAGGAAAACATTGGGGGACCCATGCATGCCATACCTCCCTGGACTCCCCCGGGTGTCTAGTTTTCAGAACTGTTTGGGTTTGCTACTTTGCAAAGAATACCACCGAGCCCCGGGCCACAAACTCAGATGCCCCCCCCCAAAATCAAGGTAGTTTTGCAATAAGGTAATGTAAATTCACCACCGTACGATTTGAACCGTTTCCTGTTGCAGCCACTATGTCTACCCACGCAAGTGAGGTACCATTTTTTTCGGGAGACCTGGGGGAACGCTGGGTGGGTGGAAATTTGTTGATCCACGCAGATTCCAGAACTTTCCACCACAGAAATGTGAGGAAAATGTGTTTTTTTGGTCAAATTTTTATGTTTTCAAGGGATTCTGGGTAACAAAACCTGGGGGTAGGCAGGCGAGTCACCCCATCCTGAATTCCCCTGGGTGTCTAGTTTTCAAAAATGTATAGGTTTGCTAGGTTTCCCTAGGTGCTGGCAGAGCTACGGCGCAAAAACAAAAGGTAGTCTTTTTGTCCGAATCGTGCTAAATTTCACTGGGAAATTGAGGTGCGACCATGCTGCGTTTTGCGCTGTTTCATGTCGCAGCCACTATGCCTACCCACGCAAGTGAGGTACAATTTTTTTTGGGAGATCTGGGGCCACGCTGGGTGAGTGGAAATTTGTTGATCCACGCAGATTCCAGAACTTTCCACCACAGAAATGTGAGGAAAATGTGTTTTTTTGGTCGAATTTTTATGTTTTCAAGGGATTCTGGGTAACAAAACCTGGGGGTAGGCAGGCGAGTCACCCCATCCTGAATTCCCCTGGGTGTCTAGTTTTCAAAAATGTATAGGTTTGCTAAGTTTCCCTAGGTGCTGGCAGAGCTACGGCGCAAAAACAAAAGGTAGTCTTTTTGTCCGAATCGTGCTAAATTTCACTGGGAAATTGAGGTGCGACCATGCTGCGTTTTGCGCTGTTTCATGTCGCAGCCACTATGCCTACCCACGCAAGTGAGGTACCATTTTTTTTGGGAGAACTGGGGCCACGCTGGGTGAGTGAAAATTTGTTGATCCACGCAGATTCCAGAACTTTCCACCACAGAAATGTGAGGAAAATGTGTTTTTTTGGTCAAATTTTTATGTTTTCAAGGGATTCTGGGTAACAAAACCTGGGGGTAGGCAGGCGAGTCACCCCATCCTGAATTGCCCTGGGTGTCTAGTTTTCAAAAATGTATAGGTTTGCTAGGTTTCCCTAGGTGCTGGCAGAGCTACGGCACAAAAACAAAAGGTAGTCTTTTTGTCCGAATCGTGCTAAATTTCACTGGGAAATTGAGGTGCGACCATGCTGCGTTTTGCGCTGTTTCATGTCGCAGCCACTATGCCTACCCACGCAAGTGAGGTACCATTTTTTTTGGGAGACCTGGGGGCACGCTGGGTGGGTGGAAATTTGTTGATCCACGCAGATTCCAGAACTTTCCACCACAGAAATGTGAGGAAAATGTGTTTTTTTGGTCAAATTTTTATGTTTTCAAGGGATTCTGGGTAACAAAACCTGGGGGTAGGCAGGCGAGTCACCCCATCCTGAATTCCCCTGGGTGTCTAGTTTTCAAAAATGTATAGGTTTGCTAGGTTTCCCTAGGTGCTGGCAGAGCTACGGCGCAAAAACAAAAGGTAGTCTTTTTGTCCGAATCGTGCTAAATTTCACTGGGAAATTGAGGTGCGACCATGCTGCGTTTTGCGCTGTTTCATGTCGCAGCCACTATGCCTACCCACGCAAGTGAGGTACCATTTTTTTCGGGAGACCTGGGGGCACGCTGGGTGGGTGGAAATTTGTTGATCCACGCAGATTCCAGAACTTTCCACCACAGAAATGTGAGGAAAATGTGTTTTTTTGGTCAAATTTTTATGTTTGCAAGGGATTCTGGGTAACAAAACCTGGGGGTGGGCAGACGAGTCACCCCATCCTGAATTGTCCTGGGTGTCTAGGTGCTGGCAGAGCTACGGCGCAAAAACAAAAGGTAGTCTTTTTGTCCGAATCGTGCTAAATTTCACTGGGAAATTGAGGTGCGACCATGCTGCGTTTTGCGGTTTCATGTCACAGCCACAATGCCTACCCACGCAAGTGAGGTACCATTTTTTTCGGGAGACCTGGGGGCACGCTGGGTGGGTGAAAATTTGTTGATCCACGCAGATTCCAGAACTTTCCACCACAGAAATGTGAGGAAAATGTGTTTTTTTGGTCAAATTTTTATGTTTGCAAGGGATTCTGGGTAACAAAACCTGGGGGTAGGCAGACGAGTCACCCCATCCTGAATTGCCCTGGGTGTCTAGTTTTCAAAAATGTATAGGTTTGCTAGGTTTCCCTAGGTGCTGGCAGAGCTACGGCGCAAAAACAAAAGGTAGTCTTTTTGTCCGAATCGTGCTAAATTTCACTGGGAAATTGAGGTGCGACCATGCTGCGTTTTGCGCTGTTTCATGTCGCAGCCACTATGCCTACCCACGTAAGTGAGGTACCATTTTTTTCGGGAGACCTGGGGCCACGCTAGGTGAGTGAAAATTTGTTGATCCACGCAGATTCCAGAACTTTCCACCACAGAAACGTGAGGAAAATGTGTTTTTTTGGTCAAATTTTTATGTTTTCAAGAGATTCTGGGTAACAAAACCTGGGGGTAGGCAGGCGAGTCACCCCATCCTGAATTGCCCTGGGTGTCTAGTTTTCAAAAATGTATAGGTTTGCTAGGTTTCCCTAGGTGCTGGCAGAGCTACGGCACAAAAACAAAAGGTAGTCTTTTTGTCCGAATCGTGCTAAATTTTACTGGGAAATTGAGGTGCGACCATGCTGCGTTTTGCGCTGTTTCATGTCGCAGCCACTATGCCTACCCACGCAAGTGAGGTACCATTTTTTTGGGGAGACCTGGGGGCACGCTGGGTGGGTGGAAATTTGTTGATCCACGCAGATTCCAGAACTTTGCACCACAGAAATGTGAGGAAAATGTGTTTTTTTGGTCACATTTTTATGTTTTCAAGGGATTCTGGGTAACAAAACCTGGGGGTGGGCAGACGAGTCACCCCATCCTGAATTGCCCTGGGTGTCTAGTTTTTAAAAATGTATAGGTTTGCTAGGTTTCCCTAGGTGCTGGCAGAGCTACGGCGCAAAAACAAAAGGTAGTCTTTTTGTCCGAATCGTGCTAAATTTCACTGGGAAATTGAGGTGCGACCATGCTGCGTTTTGCGCTGTTTCATGTCGCAGCCACTATGCCTACCCACGCAAGTGAGGTACCATTTTTTTCAGGAGACCTGGGGGCACGCTGGGTGGGTGGAAATTTGTTGATCCACGCAGATTCCAGAACTTTCCACCACAGAAATGTGAGGAAAATGTGTTTTTTTGGTCAAATTTTTATGTTTGCAAGGGATTCTGGGTAACAAAACCTGGGGGTAGGCAGACGAGTCACCCCATCCTGAATTGCCCTGGGTGTCTAGTTTTCAAAAATGTATAGGTTTGCTAGGTTTCCCTAGGTGCTGGCAGAGCTACGGCCAAAAACAAAAGGTAGTCCTTTTGTCCGAATCGTGCTAAATTTCACTGGGAAATTGAGGTGCGACCATGCTGCGTTTTGCGCTGTTTCATGTCGCAGCCACTATGCCTACCCATGCAAGTGAGGTACCATTTTTTTCGGGAGACCTGGGGCCACGCTGGGTGAGTGAAAATTTGTTGATCCACGCAGATTCCAGAACTTTCCACCACAGAAATGTGAGGAAAATGTGTTTTTTTGATCAAATTTTTATGTTTTCAAGGGATTCTGGGTAACAAAACCTGGGGGTAGGCAGGCGAGTCACCCCATCCTGAATTCCCCTGGGTGTCTAGTTTTCAAAAATGTATAGGTTTGCTAGGTTTCCCTAGGTGCTGGCAGAGCTACGGCGCAAAAACAAAAGGTAGTCTTTTTGTCCGAATCGTGCTAAATTTCACTGGGAAATTGAGGTGCGACCATGCTGCGTTTTGCGCTGTTTCATGTCGCAGCCACTATGCCTACCCACGCAAGTGAGGTACCATTTTTTTTGGGAGACCTGGGGGCACGCTGGGTGGGTGGAAATTTGTTGATCCACGCAGATTCCAGAACTTTCCACCACAGAAATGTGAGGAAAATGTGTTTTTTTGGTCAAATTTTTATGTTTTCAAGGGATTCTGGGTAACAAAACCTGGGGGTAGGCAGGCGAGTCACCCCATCCTGAATTTCCCTGGGTGTCTAGTTTTCAAAAATGTATAGGTTTGCTAGGTTTCCCTCGGTGCTGGCAGAGCTACGGCGCAAAAACAAAAGGTAGTCTTTTTGTCCGAATCGTGCTAAATTTCACTGGGAAATTGAGGTGCGACCATGCTGCGTTTTGCGCTGTTTCATGTCGCAGCCACTATGCCTACCCACGCAAGTGAGGTACCATTTTTTTCGGGAGACCTGGGGCACGCTGGGTGGGTGGAAATTTGTTGATCCACGCAGATTCCAGAACTTTCCACCGCAGAAATGTGAGGAAAATGTGTTTTTTGGGTCAAATTTTTATGTTTGCAAGGGTTTCTGGGTAACAAAACCTGGGGGTGGGCAGACGAGTCACCCCATACTGAATTGCCCTGGGTGTCTAGTTTTTAAAAATGTATAGGTTTGCTAGGTTTCCCTAGGTGCTGGCACAGCTACGGCGCAAAAACAAAAGGTAGTCTTTTTGTCCGAATCGTGCTAAATTTCACTGGGAAATTCAGGTGCGACCATGCTGCGTTTTGCGCTGTTTCATGTCGCAGCCACTATGCCTACCCACGCAAGTGAGGTACCATTTTTTTTCAGGAGACCTGGGGGCACGCTGGGTGGGTGGAAATTTGTTGATCCACGCAGATTCCAGAACTTTCCACCACAGAAATGTGAGGAAAATGTGTTTTTTTGGTCACATTTTTATGTTTGCAAGGGATTCTGGGTAACAAAACCTGGGGGTAGGCAGACGAGTCACCCCATCCTGAATTGCCCTGGGTGTCTAGTTTTCAAAAATGTATAGGTTTGCTAGGTTTCCCTAGGTGCTGGCAGAGCTACGGCGCAAAAACAAAAGGTAGTCTTTTTGTCCGAATCGTGCTAAATTTCACTGGGAAATTGAGGTGCGACCATGCTGCGTTTAGCGCTGTTTCATGTCGCAGCCACTATGCCTACCCATGCAAGTGAGGTACCATTTTTTTCGGGAGACCTGGGGCCACGCTGGGTGAGTGAAAATTTGTTGATCCAAGCAGATTCCAGAACTTTCCACCACAGAAATGTGAGGAAAATGTGTTTTTTTGATCAAATTTTTATGTTTTCAAGGGATTCTGGGTAACAAAACATGGGGGTAGGCAGGCGAGTCACCCCATCCTGAATTCCCCTGGGTGTCTAGTTTTCAAAAATGTATAGGTTTGCTAGGTTTCCCTAGGTGCTGGCAGAGCTACGGCACAAAAACAAAAGGTAGTCTTTTTGTCCGAATCGTGCTAAATTTTACTGGGAAATTGAGGTGCGACCATGCTGCGTTTTGCGCTGTTTCATGTCGCAGCCACTATGCCTACCCACGCAAGTGAGGTACCATTTTTTTTGGGAGACCTGGGGGCACGCTGGGTGGGTGGAAATTTGTTGATCCACGCAGATTCCAGAACTTTCCACCACAGAAATGTGAGGAAAATGTGTTTTTTTGGTCAAATTTTTATGTTTTCAAGGGATTCTGGGTAACAAAACCTAGGGGTAGGCAGGCGAGTCACCCCATCCTGAATTTCCCTGGGTGTCTAGTTTTCAAAAATGTATAGGTTTGCTAGGTTTCCCTAGGTGCTGGCAGAGCTACGGCGCAAAAACAAAAGGTAGTCTTTTTGTCCGAATCGTGCTAAATTTCACTGGGAAATTGAGGTGCGACCATGCTGCGTTTTGCGCTGTTTCATGTCGCAGCCACTATGCCTACCCACGCAAGTGAGGTACCATTTTTTTCGGGAGACCTGGGGCACGCTGGGTGGGTGGAAATTTGTTGATCCACGCAGATTCCAGAACTTTCCACCACAGAAATGTGAGGAAAATGTGTTTTTTTGGTCAAATTTTTATGTTTGCAAGGGATTCTGGGTAACAAAACCTGGGGGTGGGCAGACGAGTCACCCCATCCTGAATTGCCCTGGGTGTCTAGTTTTTAAAAATGTATAGGTTTGCTAGGTTTCCCTAGGTGCTGGCAGAGCTACGGCGCAAAAACAAAAGGTAGTCTTTTTGTCCGAATCGTGCTAAATTTCACTGGGAAATTGAGGTGCGACCATGCTGCGTTTTGCGCTGTTTCATGTCGCAGCCACTATGCCTACCCACGCAAGTGAGGTACCATTTTTTTCAGGAGACCTGGGGGCACGCTGGGTGGGTGGAAATTTGTTGATCCACGCAGATTCCAGAACTTTCCACCACAGAAATGTGAGGAAAATGTGTTTTTTTGATCAAATTTTTATGTTTTCAAGGGATTCTGGGTAACAAAACCTGGGGGTAGGCAGGCGAGTCACCCCATCCTGAATTCCCCTGGGTGTCTAGTTTTCAAAAATGTATAGGTTTGCTAGGTTTCCCTAGGTGCTGGCAGAGCTACGGCGCAAAAACAAAAGGTAGTCTTTTTGTCCGAATCGTGCTAAATTTCACTGGGAAATTGAGGTGCGACCATGCTGCGTTTTGCGCTGTTTCATGTCGCAGCCACTATGCCTACCCACGCAAGTGAGGTACCATTTTTTTTGGGAGACCTGGGGGCACGCTGGGTGGGTGGAAATTTGTTGATCCACGCAGATTCCAGAACTTTCCACCACAGAAATGTGAGGAAAATGTGTTTTTTTGGTCAAATTTTTATGTTTTCAAGGGATTCTGGGTAACAAAACCTGGGGGTAGGCAGGCGAGTCACCCCATCCTGAATTTCTCTGGGTGTCTAGTTTTCAAAAATGTATAGGTTTGCTAGGTTTCCCTCGGTGCTGGCAGAGCTACGGCGCAAAAACAAAAGGTAGTCTTTTTGTCCGAATCGTGCTAAATTTCACTGGGAAATTGAGGTGCGACCATGCTGCGTTTTGCGCTGTTTCATGTCGCAGCCACTATGCCTACCCACGCAAGTGAGGTACCATTTTTTTCGGGAGACCTGGGGCACGCTGGGTGAGTGAAAATTTGTTGATCCACGCAGATTCCAGAACTTTCCACCACAGAAATGTGAGGAAAATGTGTTTTTTTGATCAAATTTTTATGTTTTCAAGGGATTCTGGGTAACAAAACATGGGGGTAGGCAGGCGAGTCACCCCATCCTAAATTTCCCTGGGTGTCTAGTTTTCAAAAATGTATAGGTTTGCTAGGTTTCCCTAGGTGCTGGCAGAGCTACGGCGCAAAAACAAAAGGTAGTCTTTTTGTCCGAATCGTGCTAAATTTCACTGGGAAATTGAGGTGCGACCATGCTGCGTTTTGCGCTGTTTCATGTCGCAGCCACTATGCCTACCCATGCAAGTGAGGTACCATTTTTTTCGGGAGACCTGGGGCCACGCTGGGTGAGTGAAAATTTGTTGATCCACGCAGATTCCAGAACTTTCCACCACAGAAATGTGAGGAAAATGTGTTTTTTTGATCAAATTTTTATGTTTTCAAGGGATTCTGGGTAACAAAACATGGGGGTAGGCAGGCGAGTCACCCCATCCTGAATTCCCCTGGGTGTCTAGTTTTCAAAAATGTATAGGTTTGCTAGGTTTCCCTAGGTGCTGGCAGAGCTACGGCGCAAAAACAAAAGGTAGTCTTTTTGTCCGAATCGTGCTCAATTTCACTGGGAAATTGAGGTGCGACCATGCTGCGTTTTGCGCTGTTTCATGTCGCAGCCACTATGCCTACCCACGCAAGTGAGGTACCATTTTTTTCAGGAGACCTGGGGGCACGCTGGGTGGATGGAAATTTGTTGATCCACGCAGATTCCAGAACTTTCCACCACAGAAATGTGAGGAAAATGTGTTTTTTTGATCAAATTGTTATGTTTTCAAGGGATTCTGGGTAACAAAACCTGGGGGTAGGCAGGCGAGTCACCCCATCCTGAATTCCCCTGGGTGTCTAGTTTTTAAAAATGTATAGGTTTGCTAGGTTTCCCTAGGTGCTGGCAGAGCTACGGCGCAAAAACAAAAGGTAGTCTTTTTGTCCGAATCGTGCTAAATTTCACTGGGAAATTGAGGTGCGACCATGCTGCGTTTTGCGCTGTTTCATGTCGCAGCCACTATGCCTACCCACGCAAGTGAGGTACCATTTTTTTTGGGAGACCTGGGGGCACGCTGGGTGGGTGGAAATTTGTTGATCCACGCAGATTCCAGAACTTTCCACCACAGAAATGTGAGGAAAATGTGTTTTTTTGGTCAAATTTTTATGTTTTCAAGGGATTCTGGGTAACAAAACCTGGGGGTAGGCAGGCGAGTCACCCCATCCTGAATTTCCCTGGGTGTCTAGTTTTCAAAAATGTATAGGTTTGCTAGGTTTCCCTCGGTGCTGGCAGAGCTACGGCGCAAAAACAAAAGGTAGTCTTTTTGTCCGAATCGTGCTAAATTTCACTGGGAAATTGAGGTGCGACCATGCTGCGTTTTGCGCTGTTTCATGTCGCAGCCACTATGCCTACCCACGCAAGTGAGGTACCATTTTTTTCGGGAGACCTGGGGCACGCTGGGTGGGTGGAAATTTGTTGATCCACGCAGATTCCAGAACTTTCCACCGCAGAAATGTGAGGAAAATGTGTTTTTTTGGTCAAATTTTTATGTTTGCAAGGGATTCTGGGTAATAAAACCTGGGGGTGGGCAGACGAGTCACCCCATACTGAATTGCCCTGGGTGTCTAGTTTTTAAAAATGTATAGGTTTGCTAGGTTTCCCTAGGTGCTGGCAGAGCTACGGCGCAAAAACAAAAGGTAGTCTTTTTGTCCGAATCGTGCTAAATTTCACTGGGAAATTCAGGTGCGACCATGCTGCGTTTTGCGCTGTTTCATGTCGCAGCCACTATGCCTACCCACGCAAGTGAGGTACCATTTTTTTCAGGAGACCTGGGGGCACGCTGGGTTGGTGGAAATTTGTTGATCCACGCAGATTCCAGAACTTTCCACCACAGAAATGTGAGGAAAATGTGTTTTTTTGATCACATTTTTATGTTTTCAAGGGATTCTGGGTAACAAAACATGGGGGTAGGCAGGCGAGTCACCCCATCCTGAATTCCCCTGGGTGTCTAGTTTTCAAAAATGTATAGGTTTGCTAGGTTTCCCTAGGTGCTGGCAGAGCTACGGCGCAAAAACAAAAGGTAGTCTTTTTGTCCGAATCGTGCTAAATTTCACTGGGAAATTGAGGTGCGACCATGCTGCGTTTTGCGCTGTTTCATGTCGCAGCCACTATGCCTACCCATGCAAGTGAGGTACCATTTTTTTCGGGAGACCTGGGGCCACGCTGGGTGAGTGAAAATTTGTTGATCCACGCAGATTCCAGAACTTTCCACCACAGAAATGTGAGGAAAATGTGTTTTTTTGATCAAATTTTTATGTTTTCAAGGGATTCTGGGTAACAAAACATGGGGGTAGGCAGGCGAGTCACCCCATCCTGAATTCCCCTGGGTGTCTAGTTTTCAAAAATGTATAGGTTTGCTAGGTTTCCCTAGGTGCTGGCAGAGCTACGGCACAAAAACAAAAGGTAGTCTTTTTGTCCGAATCGTGCTAAATTTTACTGGGAAATTGAGGTGCGACCATGCTGCGTTTTGCGCTGTTTCATGTCGCAGCCACTATGCCTACCCACGCAAGTGAGGTACCATTTTTTTGGGGAGACCTGGGGGCACGCTGGGTGGGTGGAAATTTGTTGATCCACGCAGATTCCAGAACTTTCCACCACAGAAATGTGAGGAAAATGTGTTTTTTTGGTCAAATTTTTATGTTTTCAAGGGATTCTGGGTAACAAAACCTAGGGGTAGGCAGGCGAGTCACCCCATCCTGAATTTCCCTGGGTGTCTAGTTTTCAAAAATGTATAGGTTTGCTAGGTTTCCCTAGGTGCTGGCAGAGCTACGGCGCAAAAACAAAAGGTAGTCTTTTTGTCCGAATCGTGCTAAATTTCACTGGGAAATTGAGGTGCGACCATGCTGCGTTTTGCGCTGTTTCATGTCGCAGCCACTATGCCTACCCACGCAAGTGAGGTACCATTTTTTTCGGGAGACCTGGGGCACGCTGGGTGGGTGGAAATTTGTTGATCCACGCAGATTCCAGAACTTTCCACCACAGAAATGTGAGGAAAATGTGTTTTTTTGGTCAAATTTTTATGTTTGCAAGGGATTCTGGGTAACAAAACCTGGGGGTGGGCAGACGAGTCACCCCATCCTGAATTGCCCTGGGTGTCTAGTTTTTAAAAATGTATAGGTTTGCTAGGTTTCCCTAGGTGCTGGCAGAGCTACGGCGCAAAAACAAAAGGTAGTCTTTTTGTCCGAATCGTGCTAAATTTCACTGGGAAATTGAGGTGCGACCATGCTGCGTTTTGCGCTGTTTCATGTCACAGCCACTATGCCTACCCACGCAAGTGAGGTACCATTTTTTTCAGGAGACCTGGGGGCACGCTGGGTGGGTGGAAATTTGTTGATCCACGCAGATTCCAGAACTTTTCACCACAGAAATGTGAGGAAAATGTGTTTTTTTGGTCAAATTTTTATGTTTGCAAGGGATTCTGGGTAACAAAACCTGGGGGTAGGCAGACGAGTCACCCCATCCTGAATTGCCCTGGGTGTCTAGTTTTCAAAAATGTATAGGTTTGCTAGGTTTCCCTAGGTGCTGGCAGAGCTACGGCCAAAAACAAAAGGTAGTCTTTTTGTCCGAATCGTGCTAAATTTCACTGGGAAATTGAGGTGCGACCATGCTGCGTTTTGCGCTGTTTCATGTCGCAGCCACTATGCCTACCCATGCAAGTGAGGTACCATTTTTTTTGGGAGACCTGGGGCCACGCTGGGTGAGTGAAAATTTGTTGATCCACGCAGATTCCAGAACTTTCCACCACAGAAATGTGAGGAAAATGTGTTTTTTTGATCAAATTTTTATGTTTTCAAGGGATTCTGGGTAACAAAACCTGGGGGTAGGCAGGCGAGTCACCCCATCCTGAATTCCCCTGGGTGTCTAGTTTTCAAAAATGTATAGGTTTGCTAGGTTTCCCTAGGTGCTGGCAGAGCTACGGCGCAAAAACAAAAGGTAGTCTTTTTGTCCGAATCGTGCTAAATTTCACTGGAAAATTGAGGTGCGACCATGCTGCGTTTTGCGCTGTTTCATGTCGCAGCCACTATGCCTACCCACGCAAGTGAGGTACCATTTTTTTTGGGAGACCTGGGGGCACGCTGGGTGGGTGGAAATTTGTTGATCCACGCAGATTCCAGAACTTTCCACCACAGAAATGTGAGGAAAATGTGTTTTTTTGGTCAAATTTTTATGTTTTCAAGGGATTCTGGGTAACAAAACCTGGGGGTAGGCAGGCGAGTCACCCCATCCTGAATTTCCCTGGGTGTCTAGTTTTCAAAAATGTATAGGTTTGCTAGGTTTCCCTCGGTGCTGGCAGAGCTACGGCGCAAAAACAAAAGGTAGTCTTTTTGTCCGAATCGTGCTAAATTTCACTGGGAAATTGAGGTGCGACCATGCTGCGTTTTGCGCTGTTTCATGTCGCAGCCACTATGCCTACCCACGCAAGTGAGGTACCATTTTTTTCGGGAGACCTGGGGCACGCTGGGTGGGTGGAAATTTGTTGATCCACGCAGATTCCAGAACTTTCCACCGCAGAAATGTGAGGAAAATGTGTTTTTTTGGTCAAATTTTTATGTTTGCAAGGGATTCTGGGTAACAAAACCTGGGGGTGGGCAGACGAGTCACCCCATACTGAATTGCCCTGGGTGTCTAGTTTTTAAAAATGTATAGGTTTGCTAGGTTTCCCTAGGTGCTGGCAGAGCTACGGCGCAAAAACAAAAGGTAGTCTTTTTGTCCGAATCGTGCTAAATTTCACTGGGAAATTCAGGTGCGACCATGCTGCGTTTTGCGCTGTTTCATGTCGCAGCCACTATGCCTACCCACGCAAGTGAGGTACCATTTTTTTCAGGAGACCTGGGGGCACGCTGGGTGGGTGGAAATTTGTTGATCCACGCAGATTCCAGAACTTTCCACCACAGAAATGTGAGGAAAATGTGTTTTTTTGGTCACATTTTTATGTTTGCAAGGGATTCTGGGTAACAAAACCTGGGGGTAGGCAGACGAGTCACCCCATCCTGAATTGCCCTGGGTGTCTAGTTTTCAAAAATGTATAGGTTTGCTAGGTTTCCCTAGGTGCTGGCAGAGCTACGGCGCAAAAACAAAAGGTAGTCTTTTTGTCCGAATCGTGCTAAATTTCACTGGGAAATTGAGGTGCGACCATGCTGCGTTTTGCGCTGTTTCATGTCGCAGCCACTATGCCTACCCATGCAAGTGAGGTACCATTTTTTTCGGGAGACCTGGGGCCACGCTGGGTGAGTGAAAATTTGTTGATCCACGCAGATTCCAGAACTTTCCACCACAGAAATGTGAGGAAAATGTGTTTTTGTGATCAAATTTTTATGTTTTCAAGGGATTCTGGGTAACAAAACCTGGGGGTAGGCAGGCGAGTCACCCCATCCTGAATTCCCCTGGGTGTCTAGTTTTCAAAAATGTATAGGTTTGCTAGGTTTCCCTAGGTGCTGGCAGAGCTACGGCGCAAAAACAAAAGGTAGTCTTTTTGTCCGAATCGTGCTAAATTTCACTGGGAAATTGAGGTGCGACCATGCGGCGTTTTGCGCTGTTTCATGTCGCAGCCACTATGCCTACCCACGCAAGTGAGGTACCATTTTTTTTGGGAGACCTGGGGGCACGCTGGGTGGGTGGAAATTTGTTGATCCACGCAGATTCCAGAACTTTCCACCACAGAAATGTGAGGAAAATGTGTTTTTTTGGTCAAATTTTTATGTTTTCAAGGGATTCTAGGTAACAAAACCTGGGGGTAGGCAGGCGAGTCACCCCATCCTGAATTTCCCTGGGTGTCTAGTTTTCAAAAATGTATAGGTTTGCTAGGTTTCCCTCGGTGCTGGCAGAGCTACGGCGCAAAAACAAAAGGTAGTCTTTTTGTCCGAATCGTGCTAAATTTCACTGGGAAATTGAGGTGCGACCATGCTGCGTTTTGCGCTGTTTCATGTCGCAGCCACTATGCCTACCCACGCAAGTGAGGTACCATTTTTTTCGGGAGACCTGGGGCACGCTGGGTGGGTGGAAATTTGTTGATCCACGCAGATTCCAGAACTTTCCACCGCAGAAATGTGAGGAAAATGTGTTTTTTTGGTCAAATTTTTATGTTTGCAAGGGATTCTGGGTAATAAAACCTGGGGGTGGGCAGACGAGTCACCCCATACTGAATTGCCCTGGGTGTCTAGTTTTTAAAAATGTATAGGTTTGCTAGGTTTCCCTAGGTGCTGGCAGAGCTACGGCGCAAAAACAAAAGGTAGTCTTTTTGTCCGAATCGTGCTAAATTTCACTGGGAAATTCAGGTGCGACCATGCTGCGTTTTGCGCTGTTTCATGTCGCAGCCACTATGCCTACCCACGCAAGTGAGGTACCATTTTTTTCAGGAGACCTGGGGGCACGCTGGGTTGGTGGAAATTTGTTGATCCACGCAGATTCCAGAACTTTCCACCACAGAAATGTGAGGAAAATGTGTTTTTTTGATCAAATTTTTATGTTTTCAAGGGATTCTGGGTAACAAAACATGGGGGTAGGCAGGCGAGTCACCCCATCCTGAATTCCCCTGGGTGTCTAGTTTTCAAAAATGTATAGGTTTGCTAGGTTTCCCTAGGTGCTGGCAGAGCTACGGCGCAAAAACAAAAGGTAGTCTTTTTGTCCGAATCGTGCTAAATTTCACTGGGAAATTGAGGTGCGACCATGCTGCGTTTTGCGCTGTTTCATGTCGCAGCCACTATGCCTACCCACGCAAGTGAGGTACCATTTTTTTCGGGAGACCTGGGGGCACGCTGGGTGGGTGGAAATTTGTTGATCCACGCAGATTCCAGAACTTTCCACCACAGAAATGTGAGGAAAATGTGTTTTTTTGGTCAAATTTTTATGTTTTCAAGGGATTCTGGGTAACAAAACCTGGGGGTAGGCAGACGAGTCACCCCATCCTGAATTGCCCTGGGTGTCTAGTTTTCAAAAATGTATAGGTTTGCTAGGTTTCCCTAGGTGCTGGCAGAGCTACGGCACAAAAACAAAAGGTAGTCTTTTTGTCCGAATCGTGCTAAATTTCACTGGGAAATTGAGGTGCGACCATGCTGCGTTTTGCGCTGTTTCATGTCGCAGCCACTATGCCTACCCACGCAAGTGAGGTACCATTTTTTTCGGGAGACCTGGGGCACGCTGGGTGGGTGGAAATTTGTTGATCCACGCAGATTCCAGAACTTTCCACCGCAGAAATGTGAGGAAAATTTGTTTTTTTGGTCAAATTTTTATGTTTGCAAGGGATTCTGGGTAACAAAACCTGGGGGTGGGCAGACGAGTCACCCCATACTGAATTGCCCTGGGTGTCTAGTTTTTAAAAATGTATAGGTTTGCTAGGTTTCCCTAGGTGCTGGCAGAGCTACGGCGCAAAAACAAAAGGTAGTCTTTTTGTCCGAATCGTGCTAAATTTCACTGGGAAATTCAGGTGCGACCATGCTGCGTTTTGCGCTGTTTCATGTCGCAGCCACTATGCCTACCCACGCAAGTGAGGTACCATTTTTTTCAGGAGACCTGGGGGCACGCTGGGTGGGTGGAAATTTGTTGATCCACGCAGATTCCAGAACTTTCCACCACAGAAATGTGAGGAAAATGTGTTTTTTTGGTCAAATTTTTATGTTTGCAAGGGATTCTGGGTAACAAAACCTGGGGGTAGGCAGACGAGTCACCCCATCCTGAATTGCCCTGGGTGTCTAGTTTTCAAAAATGTATAGGTTTGCTAGGTTTCCCTAGGTGCTGGCAGAGCTACGGCGCAAAAACAAAAGGTAGTCTTTTTGTCCGAATCGTGCTAAATTTCACTGGGAAATTGAGGTGCGACCATGCTGCGTTTTGCGCTGTTTCATGTCGCAGCCACTATGCCTACCCATGCAAGTGAGGTACCATTTTTTTTCGGGAGACCTGGGGCCACGCTGGGTGAGTGAAAATTTGTTGATCCAAGCAGATTCCAGAACTTTCCACCACAGAAATGTGAGGAAAATGTGTTTTTTTGATCAAATTTTTATGTTTTCAAGGGATTCTGGGTAACAAAACATGGGGGTAGGCAGGCGAGTCACCCCATCCTGAATTCCCCTGGGTGTCTAGTTTTCAAAAATGTATAGGTTTGCTAGGTTTCCCTAGGTGCTGGCAGAGCTACGGCACAAAAACAAAAGGTAGTCTTTTTGTCCGAATCGTGCTAAATTTTACTGGGAAATTGAGGTGCGACCATGCTGCGTTTTGCGCTGTTTCATGTCGCAGCCACTATGCCTACCCACGCAAGTGAGGTACCATTTTTTTTGGGAGACCTGGGGGCACGCTGGGTGGGTGGAAATTTGTTGATCCACGCAGATTCCAGAACTTTCCACCACAGAAATGTGAGGAAAATGTGTTTTTTTGGTCAAATTTTTATGTTTTCAAGGGATTCTGGGTAACAAAACCTAGGGGTAGGCAGGCGAGTCACCCCATCCTGAATTTCCCTGGGTGTCTAGTTTTCAAAAATGTATAGGTTTGCTAGGTTTCCCTAGGTGCTGGCAGAGCTACGGCGCAAAAACAAAAGGTAGTCTTTTTGTCCGAATCGTGCTAAATTTCACTGGGAAATTGAGGTGCGACCATGCTGCGTTTTGCGCTGTTTCATGTCGCAGCCACTATGCCTACCCACGCAAGTGAGGTACCATTTTTTTCGGGAGACCTGGGGCACGCTGGGTGGGTGGAAATTTGTTGATCCACGCAGATTCCAGAACTTTCCACCACAGAAATGTGAGGAAAATGTGTTTTTTTGGTCAAATTTTTATGTTTGCAAGGGATTCTGGGTAACAAAACCTGGGGGTGGGCAGACGAGTCACCCCATCCTGAATTGCCCTGGGTGTCTAGTTTTTAAAAATGTATAGGTTTGCTAGGTTTCCCTAGGTGCTGGCAGAGCTACGGCGCAAAAACAAAAGGTAGTCTTTTTGTCCGAATCGTGCTAAATTTCACTGGGAAATTGAGGTGCGACCATGCTGCGTTTTGCGCTGTTTCATGTCGCAGCCACTATGCCTACCCACGCAAGTGAGGTACCATTTTTTTCAGGAGACCTGGGGGCACGCTGGGTGGGTGGAAATTTGTTGATCCACGCAGATTCCAGAACTTTCCACCACAGAAATGTGAGGAAAATGTGTTTTTTTGATCAAATTTTTATGTTTTCAAGGGATTCTGGGTAACAAAACCTGGGGGTAGGCAGGCGAGTCACCCCATCCTGAATTGCCCTGGGTGTCTAGTTTTTAAAAATGTATAGGTTTGCTAGGTTTCCCTAGGTGCTGGCAGAGCTACGGCGCAAAAACAAAAGGTAGTCTTTTTGTCCGAATCGTGCTAAATTTCACTGGGAAATTGAGGTGCGACCATGCTGCGTTTTGCGCTGTTTCATGTCGCAGCCACTATGCCTACCCACGCAAGTGAGGTACCATTTTTTTTGGGAGACCTGGGGGCACGCTGGGTGGGTGGAAATTTGTTGATCCACGCAGATTCCAGAACTTTCCACCACAGAAATGTGAGGAAAATGTGTTTTTTTGGTCAAATTTTTATGTTTTCAAGGGATTCTGGGTAACAAAACCTGGGGGTAGGCAGGCGAGTCACCCCATCCTGAATTTCCCTGGGTGTCTAGTTTTCAAAAATGTATAGGTTTGCTAGGTTTCCCTAGGTGCTGGCAGAGCTACGGCGCAAAAACAAAAGGTAGTCTTTTTGTCCGAATCGTGCTAAATTTCACTGGGAAATTGAGGTGCGACCATGCTGCGTTTTGCGCTGTTTCATGTCGCAGCCACTATGCCTACCCACGCAAGTGAGGTACCATTTTTTTCGGGAGACCTGGGGCCACGCTGGGTGAGTGAAAATTTGTTGATCCACGCAGATTCCAGAACTTTCCACCACAGAAATGTGAGGAAAATGTGTTTTTTTGGTCAAATTTTTATGTTTTCAAGGGATTCTGGGTAACAAAACCTGGGGGTAGGCAGACGAGTCACCCCATCCTGAATTGCCCTGGGTGTCTAGTTTTCAAAAATGTATAGGTTTGCTAGGTTTCCCTAGGTGCTGGCAGAGCTACGGCACAAAAACAAAAGGTAGTCTTTTTGTCCGAATCGTGCTAAATTTCACTGGGAAATTGAGGTGCGACCATGCTGCGTTTTGCGCTGTTTCATGTCGCAGCCACTATGCCTACCCACGCAAGTGAGGTACCATTTTTTTTGGGAGACCTGGGGGCACGCTGGGTGGGTGGAAATTTGTTGATCCACGCAGATTCCAGAACTTTCCACCACAGAAATGTGAGGAAAATGTGTTTTTTTGGTCAAATTTTTATGTTTTCAAGGGATTCTGGGTAACAAAACCTGGGGGTAGGCAGGCGAGTCACCCCATCCTGAATTCCCCTGGGTGTCTAGTTTTCAAAAATGTATAGGTTTGCTAGGTTTCCCTAGGTGCTGGCAGAGCTACGGCGCAAAAACAAAAGGTAGTCTTTTTGTCCGAATCGTGCTAAATTTCACTGGGAAATTGAGGTGCGACCATGCTGCGTTTTGCGCTGTTTCATGTCGCAGCCACTATGCCTACCCACGCAAGTGAGGTACCATTTTTTTCGGGAGACCTGGGGGCACGCTGGGTGGGTGGAAATTTGTTGATCCACGCAGATTCCAGAACTTTCCACCACAGAAATGTGAGGAAAATGTGTTTTTTTGGTCAAATTTTTATGTTTGCAAGGGATTCTGGGTAACAAAACCTGGGGGTGGGCAGACGAGTCACCCCATCCTGAATTGCCCTGGGTGTCTAGTTTTTAAAAATGTATAGGTTTGCTAGGTTTCCCTAGGTGCTGGCAGAGCTACGGCGCAAAAACAAAAGGTAGTTTTTTTGTCCGAATCGTGCTAAATTTCACTGGGAAATTGAGGTGCGACCATGCTGCGTTTTGCGCTGTTTCATGTCGCAGCCACTATGCCTACCCACGCAAGTGAGGTACCATTTTTTTCGGGAGACCTGGGGGCACGCTGGGTGCGTGGAAATTTGTTGATCCACGCAGATTCCAGAACTTTCCACCACAGAAATGTGAGGAAAATGTGTTTTTTTGGTCAAATTTTTATGTTTGCAAGGGATTCTGGGTAACAAAACCTGGGGGTAGGCAGACGAGTCACCCCATCCTGAATTGCCCTGG
Organism: Lissotriton helveticus; assembly: GCF_964261635.1. Classification (NCBI taxonomy): domain Eukaryota; kingdom Metazoa; phylum Chordata; class Amphibia; order Caudata; family Salamandridae; genus Lissotriton; species Lissotriton helveticus. Next base: position 774,803,490 of record NC_136063.1, on the reverse strand, counting down.
GTGTCTAGTTTTCAAAAATGTATAGGTTTGCTAGGTTTCCCTAGGTGCTGGCAGAGCTACGGCGCAAAAACAAAAGGTAGTCTTTTTGTCCGAATCGTGCTAAATTTCACTGGGAAATTGAGGTGCGACCATGCTGCGTTTTGCGCTGTTTCATGTCGCAGCCACTATGCCTACCCACACAAGTGAGGTACCATTTTTTCGGGAGACCTGGGGGCACGCTGGGTGGGTGGAAATTTGTTGATCCACGCAGATTCCAGAACTTTCCACCACAGAAATGTGAGGAAAATGTGTTTATTTTGTGAAAATCTTAGCTTTGCAAGGGATTCTGGGTAACAAAACCTGGTGGTAGGCAGTCGAGTCACCCCATCCTAAATTCCCCTGGGTGTCTACTTTTCAAAAATTTATAGGTTTCCTAGGTTTCCCTAGGTGCCGGCAGAGCTAGGGTGCAAAAACTACAGGTAGGCACTTTGCCAAAAAAGGGTCAATTTGTAACTGCTAAATTTAGGTGTGACCACGTTGCATTTTGCGCCGTTTCCTGTCGCAGGCACAAGGCCGACCCACACAAGTGAGGTACCGTTTTTATCGGGACACTTGGGGTAATTCAGATTTGTAAATCAACTGTTATTACCAATTGAGCTTTCATGCATTTCTCCCTTTGAATGAAAGACATTGTGTAAAAAAAAAATCTTTATGAAAAATGACCAATAATTCTCATGCTAGTATGAGTATTCCCAACTTTGAAAATGTGCAATTATATACTGTTTCTGAACTCTATAATTTGTACCCAATTCAGAAATACATAGGTGTCTTTCATACAGATTATTCCATGTATACATTTTCCAAGACAAAGTGCACTATACCCAGTAAATGAAAAAATACCATTGCAAGTTGCTGCTCAGTTTTTGGATCTGGGTTCGTCGGGTTCTTGGTGAAACTACAAGTCCTATATATCCCCACAACCAGGAAGGTCTAACGGATGTAACGGTATATTGCTTTCCAAGAGCTGTCAAAATTAGAAAAAGTTATAGGTGAAAACGTTGAGACAAAAGGCTTTTTCAACAAAATTTCAAATATTCCAAGATCTAACTGTTACTTTCTATAACGAAACCTTCATGGATTTAGACAAATGACCCCTTTCTGAATTCAGAATTTTGTCTACTTTTCGAAAATGTAAAGCTTTCCAGGATCCATTATTGCTTTCAAACTCATTTCTACCATTAACTGGAAGGAGGTGGAAAGCTCTAAAAATAGCAAAAATAGGCTATGTCCCAGAAAAATGCCAAAACTGAGTGAAAAATTTCGGTTCTCTGACAAAAGTCTGTCATTCCCTGAAAGCTGAGAAAATGGAGATTTCAGCCCCACAAACCTTTTTGTGATACCATTTTCAGGGAAACACCCAGAGGCTTTCATTTGCAGCCCGTTTTTCCAATTTTTCTGAAAAAAACAAAAAAATCACTATATTTTGGTTAATTTCTGGGCCCCCTCCAAGGGAATCCACAAACCCTGGGCGCCTTTAGAATCCACATGATGTTGGAAGAAAAGGACGCAAATTTGGCATGGATACCTTATGTGGTCAAAAAGTTACAAGGGCCTAAGCGCGCACTACTCCAAAACGCCAAAAAAAGCCTCAGCACAGGAGGGGAAAAGGCCTAGCAGCGAAGGGGTTAAAGTTAACTTACTTTCTATGACGTTGAAGGATGTCCTATGAACAGCTTACACTCTGTTGTGCTGTTATTACTTTCAGACCGCCACTTTCTGAAAGAAAACCTCCATCGTTTCGAAAAACATGTTACATACAATAAATGACTTCTTGCTCTCTACCACACGTTTCCACAAGGCCAAATCATGTCTGAGCCATTTATAACTCTTAGAATTCTTGTAAGCCAATCCCGTCATGTTGTATTTCCGCAACTTTCACAATTAAAATATTGAAGATCATTTTCACAATCCTGGACTAGTAATATCTTCCCCTTCTTGCTCAGTCATGTTCTACATTTCCTATGACACTGATACTGCTTACTATGAAGCAGACTTACACTACCTCTATGACTACTACAATTATTTAATTCTCTACATCACTTTTAATCACAAAGCAATGTAAAACAGTAGACAGCATTGCAGACTTACATTCCCTCTACTCCATGTTTTGATTGGCTGCTTCAATTAGCTTATAAAAAGAAACAGTTTTTCTGAACTCATTCAAAGTGCACTTATTTCTCAATGACGTCCAGTGTTATGGTAAGAAGTTATGTCTCTGTACTACACTTATCCTCAAGGCCAAATCGTGTAGGAGCCATTAGAACTTCTTGAAATTCCTCAGAGCACATCCCGAGATTCTTTCCCTAAAATTTTGGTTTTAAAAACACCAGGTAAGAGTTTTTAAGGTCATACGGCAATTTTTTTTTGAAAATTAAAACAGAATCATTGCAGAATGACCAGCCATTTCTAGACTTTAAATAAGCTGTGTAATGTCCTGATGTTATTGAAGGATCGTCATGATATATAATTGCTGCAGTTACAAAAGTCCTTCCTGATATTGACAACTGTGAAGCCACAACATTTTTAATTAAAGTTGTCAATTTTGTTCCATCAGGCCTACATCGTTGGAACATTAAAATAACATACTGGCCATATGTTCGTATAAATAATGTGAACATCATTTCAGATTTACATTGGCTACACTCCATGTTGTGATCAGCTGCTTTTACTAGTTTATTAAAAGAGACTGATTTACTGTCTGGCAAAGTTAAATATATAAATCTTTCTGAGTCTATACTAGTAGTACTTGATACCCTACAGTTCTCACAGTCATGCTGCCATTGATAAGAAAGCCCAAACAGGTGATCTACATCTACACCTTCAGCATGCAATACATCAAGCATATACATTAAAAACTCCTGACAATCTTGCTGAATATTTTGAGAGAATTGTGTTTGGCCTGAACATCTGTCTAACAGATTTCGAATTTCAGACACACTTTCTATTTTTGTTCTATCAGTGCTACATTTCTCTAACACAGAATTTAACAAACTGCAAAATCTTTGATCAGAATTGACCACAATCTCTTCTTTTACATTTTCTAGAGAAAACAAAACATTAACCACTACATTAGCATAGCAGTTGACACCAGAACTGTTTTCAAATTGAAAACCAACAACATCTTCAACAGAATCCTTTTTGTTTCTGCTTATAATTTCAGGTTCATCGACTTTTTGTCTTTTTGCTACAACCTCCCCAGTATTGGTCACATTTCTTCGTTTCCGGCCTACCACACGTTTCTCAAACAAAGGATATTGAGGCAAATGTGGCGCATACTCTCTTCTTAACCTATTGTATTCCTTAACACAATCTAGATCCGCACAAATGTTTGTGACATCACACTCAATCAAGTACAATCCCGATAAAGTTCTAACTCGTGACAATGCCACATATGCCATACCCTCCTTGAACACAGAACTGCCAATATTCACCAATGCACTGTCTACACTTAAACCTTGCGATTTATGGATTGTCACCGCATATGCCAAGCAAACAGGAAACTGCTTACGGCGAACATATAAGTCTTTTACAAGCAAAAATCTAGCAGAACAACGACCAATTAGGTGTACTTCCTCAATGCCATCAAATTTAATTTTTAAAAATTTAATTCCATCTCTATTTCTGTATTTTACAAAATCAACAACATTACCCATTGATCCATTTACCAGACCTCTTTCAACATGTAAATTCCTTCTTAAAATTATACGGCAGTTCAAGCACACATTCAGAGTCTTTTCAAAACCTGCAGTTTTAGATATAGTCTTCTCTAATGAATCCAATTTTGTTTTCAAATTCTCAGACAAAATAATTGTTGATCCCATATGCTCTACTCTGTCAATAGCTTCCAGTTTCACAATCTCTTGCTTTTCTAAATGCAACATTTTGTTGTTGAATTTGGCACATTCTGCAAGAGTTGGCATCAAACATATTCCAGATTTCTTCTCAGTAATTTTCTGAAAAATATTCTCAGGCACAACATCTTGTTCTGGATATAAATTTGACAGTAATCGTGCATGTAAAGCTTCTTTCCCATGCTCGGTCACTTTTCCAATTCTAACATCTTGTAGAATAGTCTTGTAAACTTCATCCTTCGCCTGACGCATATTTTCATGCAGTTCAGCATAATTGAAGTTTAACCATATATTGACGTTGCCAATGCTCCCTAGGCACTTCCTGGTATCTTCATGCGTGAGCATTTTGAACACAGGTTGCCCTTTCACTGGTGTCAGCTGCAGAAGATCTCCGAAAACAATGATGTGTTTGCCACCAAATAACACATCATACTCTGTTTTGAGAACTTCTTGCATTCTCAAATGCACAAAGGCAAGCATGACATTGGAAACCATGCTTACTTCGTCAATGATAAGAAGTTTCATTTTCCTCAAGATTCTTGAAACTTCACAACAAGCATCTCCAGATAGCTTGTGATATTGTAATTTGTTGTCATGCTCCACTGGCAGCATCAGTAAACAATGTAAAGTAATCCCTTTAATGTTATGTGCTGCCAGTCCAGTTGGAGCAGTGACAACACAAGACAGCGATGACTCTGTCCTTTCCTGCAAATAACATGAAATTGCTTTAATAAGGAAACTTGTTCCAGTTCCCGCTTCTCCACTCACGTACAGTCGGACAGGCTTCAACGACGTACATGAGCACTCTTTCTTGTCATGACTTAATCCATGATCAATTTGCATGGTAACTTCGTCATATATTTTCCTCTGCTCAACGTTGAGTTGTCTTTCCAACTCTTCTAAGTTAACCGCATCCTCCTGAGCATGTGCCATGGCTCTTTCCATATCATTCATAGCAGTGGCAGCTTCATTTTCGATAACAGGTCCTCCTAATGGATCCTGACTCAATGAAGCAGAACTCTGACTGTCAGGAGAACTGTCTCTGGCAATCTCGGCTGCAATCGTTGCTTCCTGCTCAATTTCTGCATTCAACATTTCTACATATTTGGGAAAAGCAGGACATTCTAAGGTCTCATTGGCAGCATTGAAAGAGTCTTCGTAACAGAGGAAATCTCCAAGCAGTTCCTCTTCTGCACGCCAAGGCTTGAAAAGTTGCAAAAGTGCTAAATAAAAAAACTCCTTTTTTTCAGGAGATTCGCCACTCAATTTTCGATGGTTTACCAAGTGGCATTTTCTTTGCTTGACCAGACATCCCTCACTTCCTATTACAGTATACACTCCTTTCTCAGTATCTTCTTTGATGTTCCTCTTGAATATGTAATTTTGAAGAACCTCATACAGACAAACATTCTCGAGGTGACTGCTTCGATTTGGATAATATGTATCCAACATGTTGGTCTTCAAAATGTCGGTACTGTTTGGCTCCTTTTCCGCCAAATACTCAATTTCCCGCACAGGTTTGAGAACTTGATTACGCGTTGCAGCAAGACCAAGACTCGCCCAAACGATACTCCTGGACTTGGCATAGAGACTTGCTGAAGACAACATTCGTAAGCTCCGATTTCTCGATGCGACAACATCTTCAGACTGAAACTGTACAACTTCTTGCTGAGGCTCTTTTCATGGGAAATGTCCTCCCACATATCCTTCAATTCTGTCTTCTCTTTTTTGGTGATGTAAGATGTCACATACCGAGCCACAGCCATACAGTTATCAGCCACAAACTGTATATCCATGTTAGCATTCCACATGGACAAAATCACCGGGTTGTAGTCGTTGATGTACTTAGACTCTTCGTTCCTCTTCAAATTGTATGTGTTTTTAGGTGATTTCTTCATCACATTATGTCGCAGCGAAGACATCAAACTGTTTACTCTTCCTTTAGAAATCACCGGTCGTGGAAAGCCGAAACGACATTTGGTGTAGAACTTGTCCTTGTTTCGGAATTTACGACGACAGTACTTTCCACATCGATGGCTTTGGAAACGTAGAACTTTTTCTCTTAGGCTTTTCTTCTCCTTTGCGTTTGGAAGAGCACACGTAGAATACTGTTGTATGAAACTCATCACTGAGTCTTCTTGATCCGTTCCAAATTTAGGTGCATCCTTGATCCACAGCAACATATGTATATGAGGAGCACCTCTTGCTTGGTACTCCTTTCTCCAGAAGAAATCCAACACCTCTCCAAGAGGTGGATTCTTCTTATTCATGATGAAAGACATCATAGCTTCAAATCTATGATTGAAGTACCTACATACATTGACTGGATCCAAAGAGCACAGTTCTCCGGGTGTCTTGAATTCGATGTTTTCGATGTTTCCATTTGCCTCTCGTAGAAATTCAAGTACGTCTTCCCAGCCATACTCGGCACAGCTCAGAGTGAGGAACCATGTGGGAGTTCCTAAGTTCCTCAGCATACATTTTAAATCACCATGACGACGGTACCAGTACTCATTAGTACCACGCTGACACGCCATGAGATTAATCAGGTGAGAATCCAAAATACTGTCTTGGACATTGACTTTATCCATAAAGTCACTTGCCGAGATGTTTTGCATGTGTATACCACTTTTCAAGATGTGGTTCACTGCATATGACAGTCCAGACAGATCGCTTTCAAACAGGAGATGAAACAAATAGGGAATGCATTGTCGAAACCTAGCATCTCCTGCATACAATCGCAAAGTCCGGTATTCAGAAGCAGGATTTTGATGAGGTCGCTCATCATATCTTCCTCCCTGACCTGTTGGAAAAAGCTGTGGGAAACACCGAGCTTCCAAACTTTCCTCCCAAACACTAATGGGACTCCCTTTGGCTTGTTTCATTTGAAACAACTCAATAGCATTCCCCATGACTTCCTTGGAATGCAAAGGATGAACACTATAATGTTCATATATTTCTTCACTAGTAGAGGGTTCTACTTTCTCAATTTGACCAGCACACAAATCGCTATCCTCTTCCTCACTTACTTCCTCTTCTGCAACATATACATTCTTATAGTATTTATTATTTTTTTTCAAATACAATGTTGCCTTTTTAACTTTCCTAACATCCACTAAATCTTGCCATATTTTCTTATTCTTTGTCGGAACCCCATTAACTAAGATAACCAGAGGTTCCTCTTCCACTTTTTCTACTCCAATTGTGTTAATGTTTTTCTTCAAATCTAGAGGCAAATAAACAACTCTTCCCTTTAATCCTCTCTGTAAATCTGATGGAGGCAATTTCCCTGTCTTTGGCTCCATTCTTACAATAGCCTGAAAGGGATGGATACTTTGAATCAAAATAGATTCATAAGTATTTAAATCCTTCAATTCAGAAAGAATCTCAACCAATTCCAGATTATTATGAACTGCTCTAGCAGGCATCTGGTTTTGATTTAATTTGTTACAACAATAAGTACACACACGTTGATCCAATCCCAAATCAAAACAATTTTCTACCATCAAGTATGTTGTGAAATCCTTCCATTCACTATTATTTTCCCTTTCACTTTTTGCATATAAATCCACTAACTTAGTCTGATTCTTATAATAAGTGCGTCGACAACACACACAAGTGAAATTTGGCCTCTCACTTGATTTCACCTGAAACGTCGCAATTTCCCTCTGGAAATTATCTGTACTGGAAACCTGTACACTATCTTCCACATTACCCGCTTCTTCTTGGTCAATTTCAACATTCTCCTCTTTACTTCCAAAGTAACAAAACTCAATTTCTTCACATATATTCTTCACATCTATTTCAGAACCATGCAAAAGAGCAGCGCATAATTGTTTAAGCATAATTGCTGAACTCTTAGCATAATACAACATTCTAACTAATTTCCTCACTTTATTATGATGCACTGCTAGCATCCTGAAATGATGAAAAACACTCTGGCATACTCTCCTGGAAAGGCAAGCCAGTGAATGACCATGCAAACCTGTCACTTCTCTCACTCTGCAAGGATCTAATTCTTGCAACAACTTCATTTTCTGCTTCAAACTTTTCTTATTAAATGACCGTACAAAATCACAAAGCAAATTGATGGAATCCTGTCGCACACTGCAAATACTACTACACTTCCAGGTATACACAGGACCCTTAGGACGTCTTCCTAAAACCTCATTACCTAACACCTCTTCTGCCTCTGTTGTCACAAGTTTTTCTTTTTCAACTGGACAACCATCTTTCACTTCATAAGCTCGACCACTGGTGTCAACTGCATGCACCAAATCATTATCCTGGAAATAACTCTCCTCATTAAAAAATGCCTCACAGCTTGGACTATGCATCCATTCTCCAGAAAAAACTTCACAAAAATTACTACGATTAACTATTCTCTTCCATCTACTATTTCTTTTGAAATCATAAATTGCCTTGTTTAGCTTCCTAATTCTATTGATTATCAAAATAAATAACTTACGTTTAATTTCAAATGCCTGATCAATAACTTTCTCAACACTTTTTTTTCTCTTATAAAAAACCACTTTCTGTTGACCTTTCTTAATATTTTTTAACAAATTGCCAATTATCCTGTTGCGGAACATTCGTTTACGAATGTCCCTAAACTGTTGTTTCCTTCTACTATCATGCACAGAGTTATCTCTTGCTCTAGCAGTAACATTTTTCATTGGCCTTTCCTTTCCGTTTGAATTGCTTCTCTTTTTCTGGACTGAAACATTTTCTGTAGTAATATTTTTTTTACTACAGATATTTCTTATGAATGTTTTTGTACTCTTACCCGGTGCTTTCTTGGTGACTTGACAAATCTTTTTGTTAGAGGACTGCTGCTTTTTTTCATTGACCTGCTGTCTTTGACGTTTTGCAGCCTTTCTCAGTCTTTCTTTGGTTGGCATGCTGAAATCTTGAAATGATCTGCAGTTGAATCTGTGGTAAAATATATTAAAAAATGTTATTAACCACTATTACCCAACAGTAAATCAATAACAGTAATCAAAAACTTAAAACACTACTTGACATTTTTACATAGAAGATTTTTTAGTGCTTGGCAAATTTAGAATACAGAAATAGCAGAAAAGAAATGGAATTTATATTCATTTTACCTGTGCTGTTTTATATGTGAATCTGATCTAATTTTATGAGCATATTTTAATATTTTATTGAAGACACTACACATAACCTGTTTTTGAAGGTGTCTTTATTTTTAAATTAAACGGTTTACATTTTTACTTTTTATTTATTATACATTTTTAAAATAAATGTTTATAGTTCCATAGGCTCAAGCACGTCAGCTTCCCATCCTATGTCATACAATTCTGACAAATCTGCATCCTCATCACGTTCTTCTTCATCCTCAGGATTTAAATCATCCAAGGGATCAACATCCATTGATGTTTCAATTACGAGTTCAATGATGAGGTCGAAATCAACTGATTGCTGATTGTCGCTCATGTTGATGTTGTCTTTATCTTTAAAGAAAGATAACAACAATGAGATGTTGCAGAGTAAGAGACAAATCTCAGAGATTATAATAGTAAAATTGTTTAACAAGAGTAACATTTTGCACCTATTATTTAGCCATGTCCAGCGATGCTGAGGAGGTGAAGCCTATGTCCAATTTTTCAGTGAACAGGACTCATCTCTTCTTAAACTTGGATAAGCCTCACCGACTCTGTGTCCCCTGCACATACTTAAATGTAAAGGGGCAGATTTATGTTAACTGGCACATCCCCAGGGATGCACCAGTTAACGTGCACCACTGCTCTGCCACCCATGGTGTGCCGCATTTACAATCAGATAGGACAAAGCTGCGTCAAAACCCTGCGCCTGCTTGAAGCAGGCATAGGTCTTGACGCAGCATTGTGGAGATGGAGCACCCCTGAGCCTTGCTGGAGCTGCATCGCACTTGCAATACAACTCCAGCAATGCGCCACTTTTACGGCACAGATGCGTCACGCATCTGTGCCGTTTTTGCCCCATGGTGCGCCGCATTGTAAATGCAGCACACCATGGGTGGCGGAACAGCGGCGCAGGATGACTGGCACATCCCTGGTGATGCGCCAGTCATCATAAATCTATCCCTAAGCTTCTTATCTTGTTAGAGATGAACTGCCATATGTATCATCAAACTATTTTGCATTTCCTAAATAGCGAATTTTAAGGAATAAATAGCGATTCTTTACCATTCCTAATTTGCGATGAGCAAATTGCTAATTGCAAATTACCCATTCATTTCCATGGGCCAGGAGGCCCATAGGAATGAAGGTGCAATTTGCGATTAGCAATTAGCTCATCGCAAATTAGGAATTTTTCCAAGGGTGCAGGGGTGTCTCAAGAACACCCTGCTGCACCCCTGAAAAAGAAATTTGGGGGCATATGGCGCACATACATGGGCGTCATATGGCACCTTTTGTTTTTTGGAAAAAAAGCTTTTTGAAAAGAATTCGCAAATTACCACCAACTAGAAGTTGGTGGTAATTTGCAAATCCTTAATGGCATTTTTTGCATATTTTTTGTATGATACATTGCATTTAAAAAATCGCAAACTTTGCAAATCCTTCAGTGCAATCGCAAAATAAGGAATAGCAAATTTTGCTATTCCTTATTTTGCATCAAACTTGTTTGATACATACCATTTGTCTAATTAGCATTCGCAAAGGCCGAAATTCGCAGAATTTCGGCCTTTGCGAATGCTAATTAGCTTGATACATATGGCCCCAAGTGAGGCCTGTCTTGCAACATGGTGCATCTTTTGCATCACTGCTGCATCGGTTTCATGTGGCACGTTTTTTTTACACCATGACATATCTGCCTAAATGCATCAATTTGTAATTTTGTCGCCTCATAGCAAATCTTTTGCACCGCCACTGCATCACAAAAGTGACGCACAGTGGCGCAAAAGAGGCATACACCTATCATAAATCTGTCCCTAGCATTTTAAATGATTAATTCAGGATGATGATAAGGTGTGGCCTATCCAGAGGTTTGTTTAAGGTGAGGCCTACTCAGGATTGCAGATCAAAGTTACGCTTGATGAAGAATACAGAGGAGATAATACATGTAAAGGTCTACCAATGAAGTAAGTGATGTCCACTTCATTGCGCCAGTCATCATAAATGTATCCCTAAGCTTCTTATCTTGTTAGAGATGAACCGCCAAATGTATCATCAAACTATTTTGCATTTCCTAAATAGCGAATTTTAAGGAATAAATAGCGATTCTTTACCATTCCTAATTTGCGATGAGCAAATTGCTAATTGCAAATTACCCATTCATTTCCATGGGCCAGGAGGCCGATAGGAATGAAGGTGCAATTTGCGATTAGCAATTAGCTCATCGCAAATTAGGAATTTTTCCAAAAGTGCAGGGGTGTCTCAAGAACACCCTGCTGCACCCCTGAAAAAGAAATTTGGGGGCATATGGCGCACATAAATTTTAAAAACATTCCTTTACCTCAAAAACGATTTTCAAGTCATAATTTGAAAACACTGCCCACAGGGAAATGACTTAAAATGTCCTTAAGACACATGAAAGTGTTTTTTTAAAGCCTTTGCAACTTTTTTGGGTCACTTTTAACATGGCTATGTAACTCAAACAGTCAAAATCTAAATTTACCATGCACAGGTGGGAGCATATTTACAAGGAATTTGCTCCACGGGGAAAGGTCTTTTAATTTAATATGGGAAAAATAACATCAGAGACACTGAAATGCCTTATAAAGAAGCATACACCATTATGTCCGTGTCATAAATTTTAAAACCATTCCTTTTCCCCAAAAACGATTTTCAAATCATAATTTGAAAACACTCCACATGGGGAAATGACTTAAAATGTCCTTAAGACACATGAAAGCGTTTTTTGATTGCCTTTGCAGCATGTTTGGGTCACTTTTAACATGGCTATGTAACGCAAACATTCAAAATCTAAATTTGCCATGCACAGGTGGGAGCATATTTACAAGCAATTTGCTCCACAGGGAAAGGTCTTACATTAAAATGGGAAAAATAACATCAGAGACACTCAATTGCCTTATAAAGAAGCATACACCATTTTGTCCTTGTCATACATTTTAAAACCATTCCTTTTCCCCAAAAACGATTTTCAAATCATAATTTGAAAACACTCCACATGGGGAAATGACTTAAAATGTCCTTAAGACACATGAAAGCGTTTTTTGATTGCCTTTGCAGCATGTTTGGGTCACTTTTAACATGGCTATGTAACGCAAACATTCAAAATCTAAATTTGCCATGCACAGGTGGGAGCATATTTACAAGCAATTTGCTCCACAGGGAAAGGTCTTACATTAAAATGGGAAAAATAACATCAGAGACACTCAATTGCCTTATAAAGAAGCATACACCATTATGTCCTTGTCATACATTTTAAAACCATTCCTTTTCCCCAAAAACGATTTTCAAATCATAATTTGAAAACACTCCACATGGGGAAATGACTTAAAATGTCCTTAAGACACATGAAAGCGTTTTTTGATTGCCTTTGCAGCATGTTTGGGTCACTTTTAACATGGCTATGTAACGCAAACATTCAAAATCTAAATTTGCCATGCACAGGTGGGAGCATATTTACAAGCAATTTGCTCCACAGGGAAAGGTCTTACATTAAAATGGGAAAAATAACATCAGAGACACTCAATTGCCTTATAAAGAAGCATACACCATTATGTCCTTGTCATAAATTTTAAAACCATTCCTTTTCCTCAAAAACGATTTTCAAGTCATAATTTGAAAACACTCCACAGCTCCTATGCACATGAAAACCCTGTCAGTACTAATACTTCACATTTTCTCCAATTACAATTTCTCAAAGAAACAAAATCTATTTGTAAAACACTTGAGACAAAGCAACATTTGAAAAACACAACTTTCTTCATAATTTTCTCCTTAAAGCACACTATTCTCTATCTAAATTAAAGGAATCTTTTCTCACCTTAGCAAATACTTTGAGTTTCAAAACAGTCTCAGAAACACACCAATTTGTCTTCAGCAGAGCAAAAGGTATGCACTCCAGAGTCTGCAGCTATCAAAAGCACAGAAATGCTGTAATTCTTCACACATATCTCTCATGTCACCCAATCAAAACTCTTCCCTCACTTTTTTTCAAATCAAAACCCTTCCCCCCTCTGCCCTCTCTGCTTTTTTTGCATAGCAACCACCTCTTGGAAGACCTCTGGTGTTTGCAAGTTCACACAACAATGTTGCAATTGAACTCTGAACTCTCAGTGCACCTGCATATCCAGTGCATTCTTTCATTTAATGATTTTTTCTTGACCACTCAAAATACATCTTTCAAAGAACTCATCCATGCACCCTAACTTTCTGTTTTCAGCAATCAAAATCCACCAATCACTGTTACTGCTTCATTAACACAGAAACTCCACAGTTTTTTTCATTTTAAACTCTTATTTTTTCAACTGCCATTTCATTGCCACACTTCATCTGACTGCAGGAGAACCTTCTCTCACCATGTTTTCTGTCTGGATTGTTGGACATAGTTACATCTATTGGGCTCAGAGGTATGCTGAGAACAGAAATTTACCTAACCTCAATTTACAAAATGTGGAAATTAAGTGGTTTGGCCACAGAGGATTAAAATGTCACCAATTGATACCATTGGTGAAAACCTTTATGCATTTGCCAAAACCTGACCTGTTAATTGTGCACTGTGGAGGTAATGACTTGGGCACTTTGACTGGGGTAGGTCTGGAAATGCTTTTAAAGGACACCTTTGAGCAATTAATGGCACTTTTTCCTCAGACTGCCTTGGTATATTCAAATATATGCCAAAGACAGAAATGGAGGTGGTCAAACCAATTTTGTCCACAAATTGAGAAGTCGAGGAAGCATGTAAACAAATCTGTTTCAGCTTACATGAGAGACCATGGAATGGGCTCCGTGTACAACAATAACGTGCGTTACTACATGCAAGATATCTACAGAGGAGATGGAGTTCACTTCTCAGATGAGGGCAACAGAATTTTCATTCTGAATTTAAGACTGTGCATTGGTACCTACTTATAAGTACCTAAATGTACCATAAACCCAAAAGCTCTTCTCAGAGCTACCCTACATCTGATCACTCACAATTATTATTTTTCTCTAACTTTTTTCACTAATTTTCAACAAAGTACGCTCCCCGGGGCGCTACCCGGTACGCGAACCGGAAGCTAACCTCGCGAAATTTAAAAAAAAAATGTTTTTTTTCGCACATATAAGCCTCCTCAGCCACCCTCAGAAAACCTAGGGGGTCAAGATAAGTCTACCGTGCCCCCTTCTACCCATTCTGAACATTATTTGCCCTCCATCTTGTATCTTAAGTCGACCGAAACACAAAATGGTGGACTCCCGTAACGCTTCAGGTTCGCGTACCGGGGCGCTCGCCAGTTCGCGTACCGGGGCGCTCCCCGGGAAGCGCACCATCAAAAAAGGTGGGAAAGTAATTTACAGAAAAACGACTGGAGACACTCTCACCAAATATAGATTAGCTCATACTACATACCAATCCCTATCATTTTCATAAATTTGATTGAAATTCCATTTAGCCATTTAGCCTGTAGACCTCTCTAAATACCGTGAGGTAAATTACTTCTCAAAACACATCTGAAGTGTTGGAATTGACAACCAATGAAAATGTTACTTTCATTTTCTACTTTTATTACCTGACATTTGATTGGTTATATACCTGAATATATATAAAGGAAGAGAAGGAAACACAGCCATTTTGACTACTACTTCTTGTTGTACATTTCAATTGGATTTTCACTAATCACTTCAACTTCTTTGTAAAGGTAAGTTGTTATTTTTAAAACTGAAGTAAATTGTGCACCAAAAGTTAATATGGTAAACTTTTTCTGATAGTTATATACTATCCCTCTGTAGTAGTTATAGATTTAGATAGACTTCTCTGTTATAGTTATGGATGGAGTTAGGTTTCTCTTGTATAATTATGAAATTACTTACGTTAAATCACATACACTTTTTTATATTCCTACTTCCAACCTGATACTATACACTGCCCAAAGATAAATTCACTGATAAAAACTGCCTATCTAAAATTAATCCCAACAGTGCCCTATCTCTACTAATATATATATCTTTTTATCCAAATTTCAGGCAACATGGAAGGCGAACAGAAAGTTTCATTTCAAATTGTCCTGCAAGAGAGCAGCCAAGAATTAATTGATCCAAATGATATAGAATTCATGGATGAAACTTGGGACCAAGAACTACTGCAATGTGTGCAAGCAGTAGATGACCTCCTTCAAAATGAGGACATTTTACACCCTCAGAGATTACAAACTATGTTCATGGAAAATGACGACATTTCAGACAGTGAAACGTTAGAAATGTTATTAAATTTTGAAACACAATCACAATAATAAATAATTGCTTAAAAAATAAAGAAATTAAAAAATAATCAACGAAACCAACAATCAATTAACATACAGTATTTGAAAAGTCTATCATTCTTTTTTCCTTATAGTACGCTCCCCAGTACGCTTCCCGGTTCGCGAACCGGGCGCTCCCCACGCAAAAAAAAAACATTTTTTTTTTTTTTTGCCCTGCGGGGCCCTTTTAAAGCCTCCACATCATACCTAGGGGGTCAGGGAGGATCTACTATGCCCCCTTATGGTCATTTCCCCCTTTGTTTTGGCCTCCTCTTGTCTCTCGATCCTACCGAGAGACAAGATGGCGGCCGCTCCGGACTGTTTAGAATGTTGACAGACACCGGAGAGCCAATCAGCTTCGCTTCGCGAAGTTCCGTTACGCGTAAAGTACGCGAACCGGAGCGCTGCCCAGAGCGTGATTACAGATATATATCTTTTTTTAAACGTTAATTTCTCAAAATCCACTGGAGCACATATATTGAGACCTAGCAAAGGCACATCGGGCTAACAGTCCCTACAATTTTGCCAAGTTTCGTGCAAATCCATTCAGCCATTCGGGCTAAAAGTGAGGCCAACCGCCCTATGGAAATTAACATTGGAAAAACACGTTTTGGGACCCCCCTTTTTTCTCAGCCCCCCCTTGACGAACCCCCCCCAAATTTTCAGGGGCTGCTCAGAAACAAGATGTTCCATTTTCCTGACAATTTCAGCCAATTCCGTCCACAAACGCCAAAGTTATTAGACATAGAATTTTCAAAAATCCCATAGGGAAAAAATCCTAACTATATATACCTACTGGCGACCGCCAGTAGGTAATATATATATATATGTATATATTTATATATATATATTCACTGAAAAAACCATAGGTTTCACACCAGTTATAGTTAGGAATTAGCGTTTAAAAAAACCTATGAAATTCACTGAAAAAACCATAGGTTTCACACCAGTTATAGTTAGGAATTAGCATTTAAAAAACCTATTAAATTCACTGAAAAAATCATAGGTTTCACACCAGTTATAGTTAGCTGGAAGTTTTACTCGCATAAAACCATTGAAATTCCCATGTTATAGTTAGTTGGACTCACTATAACTTGCGCGTTCAATGCACTGCTGATGACGTCACATATAACATCACTTATGACATGGTCAGTGACATCACTCATGACATCACTGATGAAACCATCCAGTGAATGTGTGTCTTTTTAAAAAATAAATATGTGTTATATATGTATATGTAAAATTTGATGGAAGAATACATTTTTAAATAAGTGTTTACATGGATGTTTTGTAAAAAAAAATTGATTGGTTAACTGGTTTATTAAGTGTATGTTAGTGAATACATATATTAGAGAGTAATGTTTAAATATTAATGTATGGGTGGATGAGTGTGTATATGTGTGTGTTAGTGAGTGAATAACTGTCTCACTAGTGTCTTTATCAGTAACTACATATGTTTTAATCTAGTATATGTGAATATTGATGTATATAAGTGAGTATATGTGAGAGTGAGGGATTGTAAGAGTTCCTGTTTAAATTAGTATGTGTTTCTATAAGTGATTGTTTAAGAGAGTAAGTATGTGTAAGTTTCCTTAGAAGTAAAGTGGTAGTGTGTGTATAGCTGTATATGCAAATAAATGGATGTTTAATAGTTTATTTGCATGTGTGAGTATGTGTGAGAGTATCTTTTGGATGACTGTCGGTGTGTAACGGGATGTATAGGTGTATCACTACATATGATGAGTGATTATATGTATGAGTGACTACATAGAACTGTTGGTGAATGAGTGGATGTGTATATAGATGGTGGAATTATTGAATTGGTTATTGTAACTGGTGTGGGTATCTCCATTTTTTTAAAAATTTTAGTTTCTATTTTTGAATATGTGTTTCAAGGGTTACATTACAGTGAAAGGAGGTCTGTCACTCTGTCACAAGGATGGTGTCATCAGTGATGTCATGAGTGATGTCACTGACCATGTCATGAGTGATGTAATATGTGACGTCATCAGCAGTGCATTGCACTCGCAAGTTATAGTGAGTCCAACTAACTATAACGTGGGAATTTCAATGGTTTTATGCGAGTAAAATTTCCAGCTAACTATAACTGGTGTGAAACTTATGGTTTTTTCAGTGAATTTCATAGGTTTTTTAAATGCTAATTCCTAACTATAACTGGTGTGAAACCTATGATTTTTTCAGTCAATTTCATAGGTTTTTTAAATGCTAATTCCTAACTATAACTGGTGTAAAACCTATGGTTTTTTCAGTGAATTTCATAGGTTTTGTAAATGCTAATTCCTAACTATATATAGGGCCTCAAACCTATGTTTTTTTCAGTGAATTTCAAAGGTTTTTTAATAGCAAATCTCTACAGGTATGAAATGTACAATTTTTTATAATGAATTTTATATTGTATATTTATGTAATACTCTTTTTTTATGTATATTTTTCCCTTTTTTTAAATTGTTTTTTCCTTGGTGCGCTCCCGGTGCGCGTACCGGTGAGCGCACAGGTAAGCGCAGTGTTACGGCACGCCCCGGTGCGCGTACCGGTGAGCGTCCCGTTAGCGCTATTGCCGCGAACGAAACATCATCGTGAGGTATCGCGTAGCCGCGTGATGCGTCTTATGACGCACGGCGTAAGCGCACCCGGAAGCGCCCGAGCGCATACGATCGCGCAACGTAAGCGCCCCGGGGGCGCCCCGGTGCGCGCCCCCAGGCGCGTAGCGTAAGCGCGTTGGGTCATGTGACCTGAAAATAACACTTTTCATTGGTTCAGAACAGTTTTGGTTTCCAAATGATGAAAGCCCGGGTCATGTGACCTGAAAATAACACTTTTCATTGGTTTAGAACAGTTTTGTTTTCCAAATGATGAAAGCCCCCACATTTTTACCTCATTCTCACTTTGTTCTTTGAGTGAGGAAGACCTGCTTCTATTCATAGAGAAATGGCTACAGTAGCAGCAGCAGCTGGTGCATCTGCACCACCACCACCACCACCACCACCACCACAAGGACCACCACAACACCACATTGGTGGTGAAGAAGAAGAGGAGGAGGAAGAGGAGGAGGAGGAGAGAAGGCAGTTCCTGCCTGAAGACAATCCCCCACATAAACCTAAGGAGCACTTTATATGGGAGTTTTTTAAAATCCCAAGGGGTGCAAAGAAAGTAAATGCTGCAAAGGTGACTTGTCTCATCTGTGGCGCTGTACTTTCTAGGGGGAACCCTGCTAAAAAATATTCATTTGGAAACCACACAATGCTTCGCCACATGCAACGAAAGCACCCCAATAACTATTGTGCAGCAGAGGTGAGAGAACTGTCCAGAAATCTCCCCAATCATCTTCCAGAACCTCAACAAGCAAAGAACCCGCTCCATAGGGTCCAGAGACAAGGGAGATGGTCCCAAACATTCAAACCAAGTTTGGTGGATACAAAATCATTTGTATATTTTGTGGAAAAACAATTACCTATGGTGAGCAAAGTATTACACTCATCAACCATGCTGGTGATAACCACAAGTGCCCAAAGAAACCTTAATTTTTTCCTGATTTTTTTTTTGCTCCAGTTGAGCCGTTTACAATTCCCTGTTTTTTGTTTCTCCCCATAAAAAATACAAAAAAAATATAAAATTGTTCATAAAAGCCAAAAAAAGTAAAAAATGTTCAAAAAAACAATAAAAAAATATAAAACAACAAAAAGAATAAAAAAACAGTTCTTTTTAGAACAACTTCCTATTTATAAAAAAAAACTAAATTTTTTAAAAACTCTGTCAATCTTTTTTCTCCAGGGTACGCGCATCGGTACGCGTACCGGGGCGCGCACCCAAAAAAAAAAATAATAATAATAATGAAGGAGTTGGCATGAGGGAAGGACACAGAGAGAGTGATGTTAAGAGAAAGAGAGCTAGAGGGAGCAACACAGAGGGACTGTGTATTACTTAGTAAGACAGAGAGAAGGTGTAATAGGGTGTAAGTGAGAAAAGGAAAATAAATAAGGGAGCGAAAGAAGGGAAGAGAGAGGTAGAAGACTAAAGTAGAGGTACTGGGAGAATGTGAGTGGGTGTTGAAACTAAAGGTAAGGACAGTAAAGGATGGGGAATGAGGGGTAGTGACGGAGCCGGAGTAAAGGAACAGCGGTGAGGGAGGGTGAGAAAAGAGCAGTGAGTGTAAGTAAAGCGGGGTGAAAGAGGGTGGATAGAAGTGAATAAGGCTAAGACATGGGAAGTGACAGAGAGAAAGGACAGAGAGAGTAAAGGAAGGAGTGACTGAAAGGGACTGAGTGAAGCAGCAAAGAAAGGTAAGTGAGGGAGTGAGGGTGAGTTGTAGGGAGTGAGCATGACGAAAGAGTAGTGACAGAGTGAGGGGACAGAGACAGTGTGGGTAAGAGAGACAGAGTGAGGGAACGAGGGGTTGTGAAAGAAGTGGAGTAAACGAATGGGGGTGAAACAGAGTGAGAGAAAGGCAGTGTGAGTAAGTAAAGAGAGCTGAAAGAGAGTTGAAAAAGGAAAGTGAGTGTAAGACAATGGGAATACAATATAAATTACACAATACAAACTATCGAATAATTTGTACAACATGTTAGATAGTTTATTTTTGCTGTTCTCAGAACATATTGAATTTCACTAAAAACAGTGAGTTCAAACTATTCATCAAATAACAGCGGGGAAAAAAACACTATCTAAAAGACTGTGTTTAAAAAAAAACATATAAACTTACAAATCACATATGTACACTAATCTTTGATTTACTTACTTTTCCTTTGGGCCAAATAGGACATCATGAAGGTCCTTTTCGTTGTAAAGTACTCTGCTTTTCTCTAAAACTTCAATTTCATCGACTTTCTATAAGAAAAGCTCCAAGAACATCTGAAATATTTTTCAATGTTTTTATTTCCTCCTTGTGTTCAGTCATGACTCTTTGCTCAATCCTTCACTTTTCCTTAAGGCCAAATAGTGTCAGATGTATCAGTATGATTTCAAATTACTCAAAACAAACTCTGAAATTACCGTTTTCCCGACGTTCTGAAAGAAAAGCTCATAGAACATTTTCACAATGTTTAAATATTCATATTTCCATCTCTGGCTCACTCATATTCAACATTTCCTATAATACTGATATCACTTACTATGAGATCCACTTACAGTACCTATATGACAACTCAATGTTTTATATTATCTTGACCACTTTTACTCTGAATATAATTTTAAACAGTAAACTAACTTTTATTAACTGCTCCCGTCTTCATAGGCCAATTACCTTTACTTAAATTTTGGTTCTAAAAACACTAGGTATGAATTTTTTAAGGCAAAAGGCAAACGTTGTTTGAAAGTCAAATGAATATCATTACACAGCTGCCACCCTTTTTGACATTTTAAATAGCATGTGTAATGCCCTGATGTTGTTGAAGGACCATCATGATAAATAATAGCTACAGTTGCAAAGGTTCTTCCTGAAATGAATAACTGAGAAGCCACGAAATTTTTAATAGAAGTTGTAAATTTAGTTCCATCAGGTCTACATCGTTGGAACATTAAAATGACATACTGACCATAAGTTTGTATAAATAATGTGGACAGCATTGCACACTTACATTGGGTACACACCATATTGTGATCAGCTGCTTTAACTAGATTATTAAAAGACACTGATTTGCAGTCTGGTAAAGTCAAATATATAAATCTTTCAGTGTCTATTCTAGTACTACTTGATAAACTACAATTGTCACAGTCATGCTGCCATTGATAAGAAAGGCCAAAAAGATTTAACATCTACACCTTCATCTTCCAATACACCAAACACATTAAAAATTCCTGACAATCCTGCTGAATATTCTGTGAAAATTGATTTTGACCAGAACATATGTCCAAAAGATTTCGAATTTCTGAAACACTTTCTATTTTTGCTCTATCACTGCTACATTTCTCAAACACAGAATTCAATAAAAAGCAGAATCTTTGATCCCAATTTTCAACAATCTGTTCTTGTAAATTTTGAAGAAAAAAAACAACATTAACCACTACATTAGCATAGCAGTTGACACCAGAACTGTTTTCAAACTGAAATCCAACAACATCTTCAACAGAATCCTTTTTCTTTCTGCTTACAATTACAGTTTCATCTACTTTTTGTCTTTTTGCTACTACCTCACTGCAAATATTCTCATTTCTTCTTTTTCGGCCTACCACACGTTTTTCAAACAGAGGATATTGAGGCAAATGTGGAGCATATTCTCTCCTTAACCTATTGTATTCTTTAACACAATCTAGATCTGCACAAATCTTTGTCTCATCACACTCAACCAAGTACAATCCTGATAAAGTTCTGACTCGTGATAATGCCACATATGCCATACCCTCTTTAAACACAGAACTTCCAATGTTCACCAAAGCACTATCTACACTTAAACCTTGAGATTTATGAATTGTCACCGCATATGCCAAACATACAGGAAACTGTTTTCGGCGAACATATAAGTCTTTTACAAGCAAAAATCTAGCAGAACAACGACTGATTTGTTGTACTTCCTCAATGCCATTAAATTTAATTTTTAAAAATTCAATTCCATCTCTATTTCTGTAATTCAGAAATTCAACAAAATGACCCATTGATCCATTTACCAGACCTCTATGAACATTTAAATTCCTTCTCAAAGTGACAATTTAAACACACATTCAGAGTCTTTTCAAGACCAGCAGTTTTAGAAATACTCTTCTCTAATGAATCCAATTTTGATTTCAAATTTTCTGACAAAATAATTGTGGCTCCCATATGCTCTATTTATCTATAGCTTCCAGTTTCACAATCTCTTCATTTTCTAACTTTAACATTTTGTTGTTGAAGATGGAACATTCTTGCAGAGTTGGCATCAAACATATCCCAGATTTGTTCTCAGTAATTTTCTTAAAAATATTCTCTGGAAGAATGTTTTCATTTGGATACAAATTTGAAATTAATCGTGCATGTAATGCTTCTTTCCCATGCTCACTTACTTTTCCGATTCTTACATCTTGTAGAATATTTTTATAATCTTCATCCTTTGCCTGTCGCATATTTTGAAGTAGTTCTGCATATTTGAAATTTAACCATATATTAACGTTTCCAATGCTTCCTAGGCACTTCCTGGTATCTTCAGCGTGAGCATTTTAAACACTGGTTGTCCTTTAACTGGAGTCAACTGCAGTAGATCTCCAAAAACAATAATGTGTTTCCCTCCAAATAACACATCATACTCTGTTCTAAGGATTTCTTGCATTCTCAAATGCACAAAAACAAGCATTAGATTTGAGACCATGCCTACTTCATCAATGATAAGAAGTTTCATTTTCTTCAGGACTCTGGATACTTCAGAACCAGTATCTCCAGATAGCTTGTGGTATTGCAATTTATTATCATGCTCAACTGGCAGCATCAGTAAAAGATGTAAAGTAATCCCTTTAATGTTATGTGCTGCCAGCCCAGTTGGAGTGGTAACAACACAAGACAGCGGTGATTCAGTCCTTTTCTGCAGATAAGTTGCACATGCTTTAATCAGAAAACTTTTTCCAGTTCCCGCTTCTCCATTCACGTACAGTCGGACAGGCTTAAATGATGTACATGAGCACTCTTTTTTCTCATGACTGAATCCATGTTCAACCTGTTCTGTGACTTCGTCATATATCTGTTTCTGCTCAAGGTTTAGTTGTTTCACCAAATCTTCTAAGTTAACTACATCATCTTGAGCTTGTTCCATAGCTCTTTCCACCTCATCCATGGCAGTGGCAGCTTCATTTTGGATAATTGGTCCTCCTAGTGGATCCTGACTCAATGAAGTACAACTCTGACTGTCTTGAGAACTGTCTCTAGCAATCTCTACAGCAATTGTGGCTTCTTGCTCTATTTCTTCGTTCAACATGTGCAGATAATTTGGAAAAACAGGGCATTCTATGGTATCCTTGGTTGCATTAAAAGAATCTTCGTAACAGAGAAAATCTCCAAGTAGTTCCTCTTCTGTGCGCCATGGCTTAAAGAGTTACAAAAGAGCTAAATAGTAAAATTCCCTTTTCTCTGGATTTTCGCAACTCAATTTTCGATGATTAATCAAATGGCCTTTTCTCTGCTTCACTAGACATCCTTCACACCCAATGACAGCATATATTCCATTATTGATATCTTCTCTGATGTTCCTCTTTTAAATATAGTTTTTCAGAACTTCATACAAACAACTGTTCTCAAGATGACTACTTCTATTTGGATAGTATGTATCCAACATCTTTGTCTTCAAAATATCTGTACTGTTTGGTTCTTTCTCCGCCAAATACTCAATTTCTTGTACAGATTTCAAAACTCGGTTTCGTGTTGCAGCAAGACCTAGACTCGCCCAAATAATTGTTCTAGATTTGGTGTGGAGACTTGCTGATGATAACCGATCAGAACATTCATATGCTCCAATTTCTCGATGCGACAACATCTTCAGACTGAAACTGTATAATTTTTTACTTATACTCTTTTCATGTGAAATGTCCTCCCACATTTCCTTCAGTTCTGTCTTTTCTTTTTTTGTGATGTAAGACGTCACATATCGAGCCACAGCAATAGAGTTGTCAGCAACGAACTGAATATCCATGTTAGCATTTCACATGGACAAAATCACTGGGTTGTAGTCGTTGATGTACTTGGACTCTTCGTTTCTTTTTAAATTGTATGTATTTTTTGGTGATTTCCTCGTCACAGTTTGTCGCAGAGAAGACATCAAATTATTTACTCTTCCTTTAGAAATCACTGGTCGTGGAAATCCAAAACGACATTTTGTGTAGAACTTGTCCTTGTTTCTGAATTTTCGACGACAGTACTTTCCACAACGATGGGATTGAAAGCGTAAAACTTGTTGCCTTAAACTGTTTTCTTCGGTAGTTTTCGGAACAGCACATGTTGAATACTCTTCAATGAAACTCATCACTGTGTCATCCGAATCTGTTCCAAATTTGGGTGCATCTTTAATCCATAACAACATATGTATGTGAGGAGCCCCTCTCGCTTGATACTCCTTTCTCCAAAAGAAATCCAAAACCTCTTCAAGGGGAGGATTTTTTTGTTGGTAATGAAAGACATCATAGCTTCAAATCTATGATTGAAATATCTGCATACATTCACTGGATCCATAGAAGACAGTTCTCCAGGTGTTTTGAATTCTATATTTTGTATGTTTGCATTTGCCTCTCGTAGAAATTGAAGTAAGTCGTCCCATGCATACTCAGCACAGCTAAGAGTGAGGAACCATGTAGGAGTTCCTAAGTTTCTTAGCATACATTTCAATTCCCCATGACGACGGTACCAATACTCGTTTGTACCATGCTGACATGCCATGAGATTGATTAGATGAGATTCCAAAATATTATCTTGCAGATTGACTTTCTCCATAAAGTCCCTCGCCGAAACATTTTGCAGATGTGCTCCACTTTTCAGTATATAGTTTACTGCATAAGAAAGCCCAGACAAGTCACTTTCATACTGTAGATGAAACAAATATGGAATGCATTGACGAAACCTTGGATCTTCAGCATATAATCTTAAAGTCCGGTATTCAGATGCAGGAATTTGAACTGGTCGATCGTCATATCGTCCACCTCGACCTGTTGGAAATAAATGTGGAAAACAACCAGCTTCCAAACTTTCTTCCCATACACTAATGGGACTTCCGTTTGCTGCTTTCATTTGAAACAAGTCAATTGCATTCCCCATTACTTCTTTGGAATGCAAAGGATGAACAATATAATGTCCATATATTTCTTCACTTCTAGACACATCAACTTTTTCAATTTGGCCGGCTGAACAATCACTTTTTTCTTCTGCAGCTGTTTTCTCTGCTCCAACACATACATGTTTGTAGTATTCATTGTTTTTGACCAAATACAACGTTGCCTTTTTGACTTTCCTAACATCCACTAAATCTTGCCAGATTTTCTTACTCTTTGTCGGAATCCCATTAACTAGAATAACCAGAGGTTCCTCTTCCACTTTCTCTACACCAATTGTATCAATATTTTTCTTGAAATCTAGAGGCAAATAAACAACTCTTCCCTTTAATCCTCTCTGTAAATCTGAAGGAGGCAATTTCCCTATCTTAGGCTCCATGCGAACAATAGCCTGAAAAGGATGGACACATTGAATCAAAATAGATTCATATGTATTTAAATCCATCAATTCAGGAGGAATGTCTACCAACTCAAGATTATTATGAACAGCTCTAGCAGGCATTCTGTTTTCATTTAATTTATTATAACAATATTTACAAATACGCTGATCAGAACTCAAATCAAAAGAATTCTCCACCAACAAATAGGTTGCAAAATTCTTCCATTCACTATTATTTTCCATTTCACTTTCTGCATATAAATCAACTAACCTAGTCTGAATCTTATAATTAGTCCGTCGACAACACACACAAGTAAAATTAGGCCTTTCACTTGATTTCACCTTAAACTTGGTAATTTCCTGGTCAAACTTTTCTGTACTTGAAATCCGTACATTGTCTTCCACATTACCTTCTATTACTGTGTCAATTTCTACACTGTCCTCTTTTTCACCAAAATAACAAATCTCAATTTCTTCACAAATCTTTTTCACATCTAATTCAGTTCCATGCAAAAGAGCACTGTTTAATTGTTTAAGCTTAAGTGCTAGACTTTTTGCATAATACAACCTTCTCACTAATTTCCTCATTTTGTTATGATGCACTGCTAACATCCTAAAATGATGAAAAACACTCTGACATACTTTTCTAGAAAGACAAGCCAGTGAATGCCCTTGCAAACCTGTGTTTTCTCTCACTCTGCAAGGATATAAGTCTTGCAACATCTTCATTTTCTGTTTTAGACTTTTCTTACTATATGTACGTAAGAAATTACGAAGCAAATCAATTGAATCCTGTTGCACACTACAAATACTACTACACTTCCAAGTGTACACTGGACCCTTAGTACGTCTCCCTAAAACTTCATCAGTTAACACCTCTTCTGCATCTCTAGACACAAGTTTCTCTTTTTCAATCGGACAACCCTCTTTAACCTCATATGCTCGACCACTGGTGTCAACTGCATGCACCAAATCATTCTCCTGGAAGTAACTCTCCTCATTAAAAAATGGCTCACAACTTGAACTATGCATCCATTCTCCAGAAATTTTTTTACAAAAATTAGTCCGATTAATTACTCTTTTTCATCTACTGTTTGATTTGAAAACATCAATTGTCTTGTTAAGTGTCCTAATTCTATTGATTACTAAAATAAATAATTTTTTCTTAACTTCAAAAGCCTGATCAACAATCTTCTCTACACTTTTCTTTTTCTTATAAAAAGCAGCTCTCTGTTTACCTTTCTTAATATTTTTTAACAAATTTAAAACCACCCTATTGCGAAACATTCGTTTACGAATGTCCCTAAATTGGTTTTGCCTTCTATTCCTATACATATTATTCTCTCCTGCTCCAGTAGTGACATTTTTGGGGGGGCCTCTCCTTCCTTTTCAAATTTGCTCTCTCCTTCTGTATATTCACATTCTCATCAACATTTTATTTTTTATCTACATATGTTCCGAAAGAAAGACTTAGTTGTCTTACCAGGAGCTTTTTTCCAGTTTTTTGAAGTATTTGTTGTAGAGGAGTGCTTTAATTCCGTTGCTGTTTTTGATTTTTTCCGCTTGGCATCTTTTCTTCTCCTCTGCCTTGAGGGCATATTTCCTTACTATTGAAATCTTGATTTCAATCTGTGTTAAAGAAAAAAATAACACATTATAGACCACTATTACCAAACAACAAAGCATTGACAATAAGCAAACGATATAAACACTAGTTTACAACATATCTACGTTTATATCACAGCAACTATGTAACTAGGAGTAAGACAGAGAAAAAGAGCTAGAGGAACTAACACAAAAAGACAGAGAGAGTCAGACAAAGAAACAGGTAGAGGGAGTAAAACATAGAGAAGGAGTAAGACAGAAAGAGTGTATAATATGTTGTAAGACAGAAAAAGGATGTAATAGGGAGAGGGAGTCAGTCAAAGAAAGGGACAAAGGGAGTAAGTCAGAAAAAGGATGTAACAGGGTGTAAGACAGAGAGAGGGTGTAAAATGATGTAAGACAGAGAGAGGGTGTTAGAAGATGAGAGAATGTAAAAGAGACTAAAACAGAGAGAGGCTGTAAAAGGTAGAGAGAGAGAGTAAGTTTGAGAGCGGGTGTAAGAGGAAGTAAATCAGAGAGAGGATGTAACAAGGAGTAATGAGAGAGAGGGAATAAATCAGAGACAGGGTGTAAGAGTAAGTAAGTCAAAGAGAAAGTGTAAGAGAGTGTAACACAGACTCAGGATATAAAAAGGAATAAGTCAGAGAGAGGGTGTTAGAAGGGGACTGATGGAAAAATAGAGTAAGTCAGGAAGAGAATATAAGAGAGACTTATACATTCTTGATAATACTTGGTAAAGAAACCTTGGTGCATAAAGGAATTGTATTTTATAAATGAGCGAGGTTTCAGTAGTGTAATGAAATGCTTATACATATGACCTTTTCTCTGTTTTTTAAATGTTATTCTAAAAAAAGATTTTGGGCACATGAATTGGTTTTACATTATTGACAAGGATTAGATAGTATCTACATGATTTAAAAAATATATTAGCACATTTCAAAATCATGTCACCTATGTTTTCTCAGATTAGTAAGTACATTGTGCACATGAGGTGAGGCCTGTCCAGGGGTGCAGAGGAGGTAAGGCCTGTGTCGAAGAGTACATTGGACCGGACTCACCTCCTCTGACCCTTGAACAAGCCTCACCTCCTCCGTGCACCCTGGACAGGCCTCAATGTATTGGGTATAATTGATGGTAACAGGATGCAGACAAGGTGAGGCCTAACCAGGAGTGCAGATGAGGTGAGGCCTGTCCAGGGGAGCAGAGGAGGTGAGGCCTGTGTCCAAGAGTACAGTGGACAGGACTTTATAAAGCCTCTCCCCCACTGCACTCTTAGACACAGGCCTTACCTCCTCAGCAACTTTCACAATCATGAACGCCATTTCGACTTTCCTCACCTCCTCTGCACCTTTCGCAATAATGTGAGGTGTGTTTCCTCATATTATGAATCAGATTGTGTTTTTTTATTGTTGCTTTCTGTTATTTTTTTGTTAATGCTTGGTAAAAAATTTCTGCTGCATAGAGGAATTGTATTTTGTAAAAAAATGAGGTTTCAGTAGTGAAATGGAATGCTTGTACATATGACCTGTGCTCAGTTTTTTTAATGTTAATATAAAAACGATTAAAGGGCAAATGAATGGCTTTAGCATTTTTCAGAAGGATTAGACAGTTTCTGCATGATTAAATACATATACCTGCATTTTTCACAAACATGTCAGCTGTGTTTTCTAAGATTAGGAAGCAGATTAAACTTTTTTATTCTTTCTTTGTGTCATATTTCTTGATAATACTTGGTAAAGAAATGTTACTACATAGAGGAATTGTATTTTGTAAAAAAAATGAGGTTTCAGTAGTGCAATGAAATGCTTCTATATATGATCTGTGCTCTGTTTTTTAAATATTAATTAAAAATCGATTTAGGGCACATGAATTGGACCCCTGGACAGACCTCACTTTCAAGTACACCCTTGGACAGGCCTCACCTCATCTGCACCCTGTTACCATCAATTATACCCAATACATTTAGGCCTGTTTAAAAACGATTTAAGGTTGCAGATGAGGTAAGGATTGTCCAGGGGTACAGAGGAGGTGAGGCCTGTGTTCAAGAGTGTACTGGGAGAGATGCGTGTCCTGGGGAGCAGAGGTGGTGAGGCCTGTGTCTAAGAGTGCAGTGGGCTGGACTTCATGAAACCTCTCCCCCACTGCACTCTAAGACACAGGCCTCACCTCCTTTGCACCCCTGGACAGGCCTCTCCCCCACTACACTCTTGAACACAGGCCTCACTTCCTCTGCACCCCTGGACAATCCTCACCTCATCTGCAACCCTGAACAGACCTCACCTCATCTGCACCCCTAGACAGGCCTCAGCTCATCTACACCCCTGGACATGCCTCACCTCATCTGCACCCTGTTACCATCAATTATACCCAATACATTGAGGCTTGTCCAGGGGGCACAGATGAGGTGAGTCTTGTCCAAGGGTCAGAGGAGGTGAGTCCTCTCCACTGCACTCATGGACACAGGCCTCACCTCCTTTGCACCCCTGAACATGCCTCACCTCATCTGCACAATCTACTTCCTAATCTGAGGAAACACAGGTGACATGATTGTAAAAGGTTCAAATATATTTATTTAATCTTGTAGACACTATTTATTCCTTCTCAAAAATGTAAAAGCCATTCATTTGCTCCAAAATCGTGTTTCCAATAACATTTACGAAACAGAGCGCAGGTAGCCGAGAATATCATGGGGGGGATCAGTTCTGCCAGTGTAGAGATACCCGTCTTGAATCTCGGAGAAGAAATCAGCGGCAACCTCGGAGCACAGCGCTCATTTGTTTTTTAGTTTATTTTGATTATTTTATTTTGAAACTATGGCACCTAATGCAATGAGAAGTAAGAAGATTCTTTGTGCTGTGATTTTTATTTTCACAATTGTGGTAATAGCAGTAATAGCTTGGGTTGTAGAACGAATTCCCCGGCTAGAGACTATTTGCTGCCTACTACTCCAGTTCAATCTGAACATTTTCATTTTCCCTTGCCTTATCACGAAGAAAGACATAGACAAACTTATTTGAATAACAGTTTCATCCAAATTCTACATCACACCCACAATATGACGAACACTACGAACTGTTGGGTATGTGGAATGTTGCCTAGATATCAAAAGAAAGGAGGAACTCCACTTATTCCTTTTCTCTTTTCTCATAATGGATCTTGCAAAGCCTGGTATACTCTCCTCTTCACTTGAAGATGGCCAACGAAAGGTGGACTTCTTTTCCGGCTTAATAAAGTTTGTCATAATGATAAAGATGGTTACCCACAACCAGAAGGAACTAAACTTGAGTGGGAAGAATATCGACCAGACAATATATCTACGCCTCGTATTTTCACTAATCTGAGAACTGTGAATATGTCTAGTTTATTTGTGATTACAGTTATTGAATCAAAGGCTGATTTGTGTGTAAGAAATAAAGGCACAGTCCTGGTAGGCAAAAGTGAATGCACAACTACTCTAGCATTGGACGCACCAAATAATATTGCTTTTGTAGCATCACGTAATACTTATTTTATTTGCGGAAATAAGGGCTACCATCGCCTTCCACTTGGATGGTTAGGAACATGCTATATATCTTTTGTATTGCCCCCTGTGTTTATTGCCCCGCCCATGTACCATAATGATTTTGTGCTATATCATGATTTTATATTGAACAGAGTTAAAAGGACATTAGATATACAAAGCATTGACCAAACAGATACTGCCCTGCAGCAATATGTTGATTTAAATTTAGGCCTGTTTTCATTTGTAGGCGCAGCCTTAAACAGTAGAAAAATAAGACGGCTAACACGTGTTGTGGAAGCTGTTGCCAATGAAATTGCTTCTGCTTTAGGGAATTTAACAGAGGAGCTTCAGATTACCAGAATTGTGACACTCCAGAACCGTATGGTTCTAGATGTAGTATTAGCTGATCGTGGAGGTGCATGTCGCATTATCGGAAGTAGTTGCTGCGTGTACGTCCCCGATAACTCGCCTTCTGTATATGATGCCATTTCGAAATTGCACAAAATTGCTGCTGAAATCCACCCCGAAAACTGTACATGGACATTTTAAAATTGGTTCTGGACTTTGCTTAGTACCTGGGGTTGGAAGTTATTGACTATCCTTTGTGTTATTATTGGGATATTCTTTTCCTTCTGTCTATGTATTCAATGTGGCCCTACACTATATTCTGTATGTATTACTGCTTGTATTCCGTCCAAACGAGCTATTGCCGAAAATTAACAAATGATCAGCAAAGAAATAACGAATATAATGCTGATTAATATCGATGATGAATATCCAGATTACTTCAGACGAAGCTTTCGCTGTTAGCTTGACTATATTCCGGAGGCCATTTTGTATTTTTGGCTTCCATCTTAGTGAATGCGCTGCCTCATGGTCAGCATGCCCTTTTGTCCTTTCTCTCTCCCGATGACCAATTTGATCTGCCCAGAAACTGACTATTTTTAGATATGTCAAAACAAGAAGAGAGGCAGGGAGAGTAGTGGGACACTCTTACACCCCAGTATGAATCAATAAACAAGACAAGAGTGTTCCAAGGTAGTATCGAACCACCGTTTTTGGAGCAAACAAACAACTTCACTTACGGTTTCTGCACTTTTAAGGTGTCAAGGATTCGCACCATGGGTCACAGGAGGGGGGTGGGAGCGTAATTGGCACAACGCCCTCGACGCTCGGCACCCGTTGTATACCTGCACCGACCCTCGACTGGGTGCCTAGCGTCGAGGGCGGTGTGCCAATTACGCTCCCACCCCCCTCCTGTGACCCATGGTGCGAATCCTTGACACCTTAAAAGTGCAGAAACCGTAAGTTTGGAAGCCTCCTAAACCAGGAGTAATTAGGAAGACATTATTTTCTTCCTAATTTTTTTGCACTTTTCATTTTGTATTTTTCACTTTCACGTCCCTAGGTAAGGGTGGGCCTTAGAGAGTCCATAACGCCAGGGTTTATATATACTGAGTCCTGACGAATGCCAGGTAAATTCATACCGTTACATGGCTAAAACATGTTGACTGATATTAGGAAACTACCACTTAATTAATTGTGGACGAATTTCCTACACATAATTTTTTATCTATAAGTTCTTAGTGATCATTATAATAAAGTTAATTTTGATACACTACTGACTGCTTTTAACCTCTCACCACTCACTTAAAATTTTCTTTGCACAACACTGCCTTAACCCACCAACCCGCTCCGCAGTAGATCTGGCGTTGAAGCACACAAAAGAGACGCTAGGTCTCTTTTATGGGGCCCGATGATGAAGCATGTCATCACTAGGTGGTGAGTGAGGGCTTTCCTTAATGCCTTAAGTGAAGTCGTTTGTTTGCTCCAAAAACGGTGGTTCGTTATTTTTAGATATGGTCAAGCTTGCGCATGCGTATTCAAGCCCCCAAGGTTAATGATTGGTCACTGCTTAGGAATGTTCTCCAAACTGACCAGTGGTACTAAACTCCTCCCCCATGTTGGCTGTGTTCCAAAAATGTCCTTATATGTCCCTAAATTCGTGTCAAGGTGTACCGCCTATTTCTTGCATTCCTGTAAACAGTATAAAAGGAGCTTCGCACCGATGTTCGGTGTGATACTCCTTGCATTGCCGAAGGGTGCTGTAGGATGGTATCACCACCCCATGGGGTCTTAATAAACTTGTCTTTTGCATTTTCCAGTTTCCGTGCCAACTTCTATTCCAAGGTATGAAGAGTTTTTGCAGAGTATGTAGATCTTTTGAAATCCAATACCACAGTTTGAACCGCTGTCAGAATTTTTTCTGTTGAAGTGAATTTCATTTCAGTTGTTTGTACAAGTGTGATTTGTACGCTATCGGTACCTTTTCACCTTCATTAAAGGTTAGGTATGTGAATCCGCATCTCCCTAGGATGATTCGGATTACAAGATTGCGAACGTTGTCGCATGTTTGTAACACTGTCTGTTTGTACTGAACGCTAAATTTCTGTGTGTTCTTGAGTACAATTAGTTGATTTGAAATCATGTTTTATTAGTTCGTAGAGAGGTCGAACCCTTTCTGCATAATTTAGAGCATAAGTTCTTCCAAAATTCAGGAAACCTAGAATTGACTGTAAGTTCTTCAGTGTTTTTGG
This sequence comes from Lissotriton helveticus, assembly GCF_964261635.1. Classification (NCBI taxonomy): domain Eukaryota; kingdom Metazoa; phylum Chordata; class Amphibia; order Caudata; family Salamandridae; genus Lissotriton; species Lissotriton helveticus. The sequence goes on along the minus strand of NC_136063.1, from coordinate 774,770,369 downwards.
AGTTTGAAGCAGCGCATATTTCTCTAGAAAGTTGGCTGCCAGGCTTTTGCCTTCACTTGATAACTCATATCCTAAGAATAGGATGTTGAGGTGGACAATTCGTGATTTCTTTTAATTGAATTTATACCCTTCATAAGCGAACCCAAGTATTATGGTGTTCACTCTTTTCAAGTGCACGTCCAAATCATCGTCTGTAAGATTGATGTCATCGACATACGATGTAGTAACTCCGTTACTTTGGCTGAGAATAAACCTGGACTATTCTTGAATCCCTGGGAGAGACGGCAAAATTGTCGCTGTCTCCCCATGATGGAGAACGCGGTCAAATACCTACTTTCTGGTGCAATGTTTTGACAGAAGAAACCGTTAGAAATATCTAATGTGGTTTTATACTTTTTATGCACAATGTTATTCATTCGTGCTTCACTGTGTGCATTTTGTACTGCAAAAGTTTTGCATCAAGAGTTTAAGTGTCTGTAGTCCAAAAATGGACAATATGAATTGTCTGGCTTGGAGACAGGAAACAAAGGAGTGTTCACGGATGAGGTGCATGTTTCAATCACCCCTTGGTATTCAAGTTGATCTAAGATCTCCCTGACCTGTTTTTTAGCTTCTTGCTTAACTGGATACTGCCTCTGTGCAGTAGGTTGATTTTTTACCTGGATTTTATGGTGAGGAGGTTCCTCATCCCATCCTACGGGATTTTTGTATAATGCTGGAGCCTGGGCTACGGCCCATTTTCTGGCATAGGTGTATTTTTTATGGATTGGAATGTGATTAGAGAAGGCTGGCATAATTATCGCTTCACCGTGTGGGCACCCCTGACAAATTCAGGTGGCCAGTCTTGTTCAGCTAGAAGAATGTCATAACCCTTAGATAGCTACTCCCAAAAGAGGGCTTTTATTTTCCTAGTTATGCCCCCCTCCTTCCGGAGTGTTACTTCATATAACTTATGGGGTGCACCAACCCTTGTGTCAGCAGTTTCAACTTGAATGCATTCATTCAAGTCTACTGTCTCCAGATGATCCTTCAGGATATTGCGAGCTATGGTGACCTCTGCTGCACTGTCTAGCATTGTCTGGGCCCACTCCCCGTTCTTGAGTTGTGTCCTCAAGATCCTCGGCATGTTTGATCTTTAGACTTGCTACCTTCTTCTTGGTGAATTGAGTCTTCTTATTTTTTGGGACGTGCTGTTCGTCTTTGGACTTCACGCGTTCTTTTTGTTCTGATCGGATTTCTGCGAGGAAGTCTGAAAGGTATGAGAGGAACGTGTATCAGTATCTTGATATCTATCAGGTTTTCTCAAATTATCCCTATTCCTGAGGGTATACCTCTTTTCAGAGGGCTCCTGTTGAGGAGACCTTCCTCTGGACTGGGAACGCTTCTCTCTAGGAAGTGTTTGTTTGGTGTTTCCCACTTATTTTTAGGATTAGTGAGATTATTTTTAATAAAAACTTTGTCAGGATTTTCAGTTGGAGCTTTACTGGTATCCCACCCAAACTATCTCTACCTAGTTCTTCATAGGATGTTTCAATAATTCTTGCAAGCTCATACGATTGCTCAGTAATATCTGTTTCTTTTAGCTTCTGGCGGATCGCCACGGATGCTGCTTCACCTTTAATGTTGGCTAATAGTATAGCCGAGACCTGTTTGAAATCTTTCAGTAATTTCATACCAAGATTCAAGGCTGGTTCTGGACCGTATTCATTTTGAATCTGTCTTAGAACGTCTGGTATTACTGCCATAGACGGAACATCATGTGTTTTTGTGTAGATTGAAGCAAAGACTGTACCCCAAGTGTCACAGTCCTCCACGTGTGCTGCAAGGTGAACAGCCTTTACGACGCGGCTGTTACACCGCCTTGCCGTTACAACGCGGTCTTTTCAACGCAAGTCGTTACCACGACTTGCGCTGGAGGGCGCTGCAGGACAAGGAATTTTTTAATTTACTATCCAACACCTTCCCTACTGTACGTAGCCTGGTGTTGGAATAGTAAATTAAAAAATTCCTAAGTCCGCACCCCCTCCAACGCAAGTCGTGGTAACGACTTGCGTTGAAAAAACCGCGTTGTAACGGCACGCATTGTAAAAGTACGCGTCGTAATGCCGTACAGCCGTGCTGCAATCCCCATTGGTAAACAGATTGTCAGAATCCTGTGTTTCTCATGAGGTGTACTATCAGGGAATACTGCCTCTATTTGAGTAATTTTTTGGGCTAGCCAGAGCGGAATGTGTTCCCTTTTTGTGGGCAATTTACCGATTACTGACTATATAGTCTGTGGTGTAATTTTGTTTGTGTTCCCCTGATGAGGGGAATGCTGTGGAATTCTTATAGTAGGTTGGACTGTTAAAGTCTGCATGAAATATTGAACCAATTGTCTGTGTATTTTTGTTAGTTGTTTTAGCTGAGCTAATAGTTCTGGACCTGCAATTCTTTCAATGTCATTATGTGGTGTATAGCTGCAAGGGTAGGTTGGAAACACTGGAGCTGGATTTCTCGGCAAAAGAAAAGACAGCGTCTCTCTCAGTGCGTCTGCTGGAGGGTCGGCTTCCTTCAGCACTTGCTGTAGCATGGCGTCGGGCAAGTAGATAGTCGAACTGCTCCAAACCACTGTGTGTTTGACTGGGCAAATGTGGGCATATTTATACCTATAAGGTGCCTAGTTTGACGTAAGGTTGAACAATAACGTCATCAAAGACTCAGTTCTTTGAAAACTCCACGAGTTCTTTGATAAATCAATATCCAAGCAAGGGGAAGTCCCTGACTGCTGAAGGCGGGTTTTTCCAAGAAATCGTTGTGGATTTTTGGAACTAGTGGAAGTAGCCATGCCGTATTTGGACTGCATAGGCTAAGTCTAAATATAATTAAGATTTCTATGCCTATATAAGGATAGCGTGATTTATACCTATATATGGGCATGAATCGGGAAAATTACGCTAGGGTCCTAAATTCATATACAACATGCCTATGCATGATAAGTATGGCCAGGGACTACCGAACATCCCCATCCCCCACCTTGTGTTTAACCAACATTTATTACAGATGGACATGAGAGAGGATTTCTTTGGAGGCGGGGGTCGTACAACCCCCGGCCGTATTTATTAAAACATAAAATCAAATAAAAATTGAAATAAACAATATTTACACATTTCTACTCAGAGAACATAGCATGACATTTGATTACAATTCATATGTACAGATATCAGATGGCTAACCTTAACATACTTCTAATACAAAGTATTTCCTATCCGAGTCTAACATCTGAACCATAATCATACATTGATTACTTTTCTGCGTACCTATTTGGGTACACAGCAAGGTTGCTAACTGGTGTCAGATCCTTATCAATTAGCCACGCCCTCCTGTAGGAGTGCGCATGCGCAGAGGGCCCGTTTACAGAGAGGGTATTTCCCCCCGGTTACCCCAGTACGTTCCATGAACTCCATTAAAAGGGGGGCCATTGCACTCTATGCTGTTTAGTGACATCATTGTGCCCGTGCAGGGTAGCCAACCAGCTTATAGAAAGCGTGACTCCCCCCTCCCCGGCACCCATCCAGCCAACCGGATGTACTGTCCCTAGAGTTCTAGGAGGGACCCTGGGCGACCCCATTCAAGAATGGTGCCGCCCCCTAAGGACCTTAAATGTACTGCTCACCAATCATGACCTTACCGCCTGACCAAGGAATAGCAATAAATACGACGATTGATGACCTACAAACGGGAAAAAATTCTAAGGAAGAAAATTATACATTGGGAAAAAACCATATTAACAACCTTATAATACAATAACCAAAAGCTGCTTTAGGGGATAGTGGGTGGGGAAACAGAATACAGCCTCCTAGAGGCTGGGTGGGACAGACCTGGGAGCACAGGAAAAAGAAACCGACTCCTGCGCTCCCCCCTGGAGTTTTAGGAGAGACCACTTGTCCCTCCATTTGGGCGACCCATTCAAGAATGGCGCCGCCTCCTAAGGACCATAAATTTACTGCTCATCAATCATGACCTTACCACCACAGGCCAGCGTAGTTGCCCGACTATCTGGCCCCCCCATCCTCCTAAACTGTACGGTCATGCCCAGCCCTGACACTGCCTAGCTAAAATATGGGTATAGTAACCCACCAAGATATCACACACACAAATGTTGAATGTTTGCGTGAGATGTGTTGGGCACTGCCGCATTTGTGTGTGTGATATCTTGGTGGGTTACTATACCCATATTTTGGCGGGTCACCATACCCATGACCTCATGAGCAGAGAAAAATATATCACTTTCTGTCTATATGTTTCATTGATTAATAAGGCATTCACGGCCAACTACTACATGGATAAAAGCCACAATGTGACTCACGCAATTTGCAGCCTCTAAGAAATATGTGCTTATATATTATTTTTCTGTACATTTACAATATGTATTTTCTTTTTCCGTTTCCTTTACAGGGACCATAATAGGTCATCAATATTATACCGCTTCACCACGGGCCCACTCAAGCCCCGAAACAAAACTAAGTAGCTGATTTTTGCTACTAGGTTTTAGGACGTTAGGCATATAATACTTAGCATTTGAGTTTCACTAGTAGGGACCATTAGAGGTCCTGATGAGTAAGCAGTAGGGGACTGCTTACGAAACATGTCATGTTGACTAGGTAGTTAACATATTCTGTTCTACCTCTCCTAACCCCTTTTTAACATTCCCAGCTAGGGAAGCCATTAAATTAATTTTTTCTACTAGCCAGGGAATTTTTTTATCTTTTTACTTCCACATATTTAGGTCCCTACACTCCCATCACATATCACTGTCCCACACCACACATAGCCTTTCGTCATTTATATCAGTGCTCCCGCTTAGCTCGTAGGTCGTAGCACGCCACGCCCCATAGAGGGATGGGAAGACCCCTATGATGAAGCATGACACTAAAGGATTCTTAGTGTGTGAGGGGTATTTTAAAAGCACATAGTGCTCCTTCTTCGCCACCCGCGAAGAGAGCCTATTCCACCCACTAAAAAATTGATAATTCACATAAAAATATTTTACTTCACATTGATAGAATCCCATTGTTTTTTCATATCATATTGGAGGGTGATTCTATCACCACCACCTCCACACTTCCCCTATTGTTTTTTGGATAAACGAATAACAACACAACCCAAATTGTGCTTGGTGCTCAAGGTGTGCAAGTGATATACAGGGAGGCGACGCAAGTGACAATTGTGATCAGCATAAGGCACATAGTCAATGGTGGCAGCCCCTATCCTGAATTAATGCGTCCCAAAGTCCTTTGGATTCAAATCTGTCCTGTCGACCGCCAGGGCCAATACCCTTTTAAATTGGAACCTGATAAGCGGGTTACTGTCAGCATGCATTAATAATGTCCCCCCTACTGCACTATTCCTCTGTCGGAGGAAGGCTTGCAGGTGCGCCACTGGGCAGCACAGATTGTTTTGTGCCCGGTGAAGTACCATCCCTTCGCCATGGGCTTCCTGATCAGTTTTAGATTTTTTAATGGTTATCAGCAAAGTCTCTCCCTGTATCCTCGCATGCTCCAGCTGGAGCCCACCTTGTGCATCCTGTTTGTTGTGTGCCACCAGTTCCCCCACCCTAAATGGCCCATAAAAGGCCAGAGCAAAGGCATGTCTGAATAGTAATGCCTCCCCTATTAAACTGCAAATGCCACCCAGGGCTGTTAGCAGTAATGTCAACCGCTCCAAGCCAATCGTCTGCCTTGTGTCAGGAGCGGACCCTTGGAAGTGTCGCTATCTCTTTAGTGCCTTCCTTACAATTAAACTATGTGTGGGGTCCCTGGTGTCATTGATCTGCGCAAAGAAAGAAACTGCTGCCTCATGTCGCCTGGCTGTCGCCCTTCTTTATTCAAAGTGTCTAAATACTGGAGGAACAACCCTGACTTATGCCAGCTATCTGCCCAATCCTGCCCCAAAAAAGCGCAGTAAGACCAAAACGCCCCTTCATAAGCCTTCCTGGTCCTGGGCGCTAGGCTAGCTGTCACGGGGTTCTGTAGCTGGGGGCACCAATCTGCCAGAGTACTTCCGGGTAGTGTGTTGGTGTTGCCTCTGCAGACGGTAGGTATTCTCTGAAAACCTGCATCTTGAAGCGAGAGAGTGCGTCAGCAACATTATTGAGCACCATCGGGACATTTTGAGCCTTAAACTGTATGTTCAGCTTCATACACAACAGCACAATCTCTTTCAACAGGCGGAGGATCATTTTACACCGGGCAGCCTGTTGGTTGATGTAGGCCACCACTGTCACGTTGTCTGACCAGAAAATCACAGATTGATTACGCAAATGATGACGCCAGTGCTACCCAGATGGAAAAGAGTTCCAGGAAACCTATATTGGCTGCCAGACCAGTCTCAACCCACTAAGCCGGCCAATGTTGAGCCATCCACTCGCTCCCGAGTATGGCACCAAATCCCAGACTGCCCGCAGCGTCAGTCCATAAACTTAACTCAGCGGAAGTAGTGGGGGGACTGGGCCATACTACCCTGCCGTTGAAACCCTCCAGAAATGTGATCCAAATTTGCATGTCCTGGCGAACCTCAGGCGACAGTCTTGTGTGATGGTGTTTTTCCCGCAGGACTGTCATGGCCTGAGAGATGGAACTGGAGAATGGTCATGCCATAGGTATTACCCTCAGTGCAAAGTTCAACTGGCCAACTGTCTGTTGTAGCTGATGTAAGGTTACCTTATCTTTTGCCTAACATTGCCGGAGTGCTGCTCTAAATTTCAATATTTTTAGGTAGGTTACTGGAAAAACCCCTGTACAGAGTCCAAATCAATGCCTAAAAATTCTATTGCCGTTGCTGGACCCACCGTCTTTCCTGCTGCCAGAGGGACCCTAAAAGCACGCAAAATTCCTGCAATGCCCAAGTGCATTCCCGGGAGCCCGCCGACCCCAGAAAGAGAGTCATCCAGTTAATGAATGACATATTGGTGTCTCAAAACCCATTCCAAAAATGAATTGAATTTTTCAAAGTAAGCACAGGAAACAGAACAACCCATGGGCATGCACATATCCATGTAGAATTTGCCCTGGAATGAAAAACCTAGAAGGTGGTGATCTAGAGGATGTACAGGCAGTAGCTGGAAGGCAGATTCAATATCTGATTTGGCAAGCAAGGCCACTGGTCCCAGAACCCACAGCATATCCACTGCCTGATCAAAAGAGGCATATTTCACGCTACAGATTTCTTCGTTGATGGCGTCATTTAATGAAGTGCCTCTAGGAGCTGACAGATTATGAATCAACCTGAACTCCCCTTCCTCTTTCTTTGGGACCACCCCCAGGGGCGAGCAGACAAAGTTGTGCACAGGGATTTGATCAAAAGGACCCGCTATTCTGCCCAGGTGCAGTTCTTTTGCAATTTTTTCTGCCGCTACCCCCGAATTGGTCCTTACAGACAGCTGAGGGACACTCAGGTGTCCCTGTGTAATCAACTGCCGGAACCCTAAAGTCATACAAAAAACCTTCTTGTAAAATCCTAACTGTGGCATGGTCTGGGTACCTGTTTAACCACAGAGTCATAGCCAGAACGTCATTGGGTGACTGTGTTACCATTCGTACCTTCTCCTTATTCCTGTTTCTTCCTTCCCCTATTTCCTGAGAATGTGTTACCTTTCTTGAGGGATTTTGATTCTGGGTGAGAGGGGTGATTACATATGGAGCATGCATGTCTGAATTTACAAGTGCCTTGGGCCCTGGTGCATGTCCGTCTATTAAAATCCCAGCATATCCCTTTCTGTCCCCCCGCTACCCCGGACTAGGGGCCATGCCAACGATTTGTGGTGGCTGAAAGGGCTGAGGGGCTTGGGAAGTGTGACCCTTGTTCTAGTTTTGCACTGCATTGCCCGGCTGTCCAGGGCCAAACTGATCAAACCACGAGATTGAGTCAACCCGGTCCCAGGTAAGTGATGGGTCAAATTCCTTAGCCTTCATGAAATTCATGTAATATTCCTTCCAACCTACGCCCCCATATTTATCATGAGTCATAGTAACCCTGCTCTGGTAAAATGCCATTTCTGCTTGCAGGTTAGGCGAACGCTCTCCTATTATAGCCATAAACACAGAGAAAGCCTTATTCCAAAGTCTCCTCCACCCTGAATCTCAACATTTCAACACGCCATTCACTAGGGAGCATCCAATACTTCTGCTTCTTGGCATATTCCATTTCCCTGTTATCCACAAGCAAGGAGAACATATTAACGTAAGCGCCGGACCATACAATTGCTTCACCTCCCGTGTCACATGCCTAGCCAGATGTTCCCTCCTAGTGGGTAGTACACCCACGCCCAGCGGTGGCAATAAGATGTCCTCACATATTGCCTTCAGCACCCGCTGGCTCTGCCATCTTGTCTTTATCTGTGTTGCTCTCCTGTAGCGCTGGTTGGGGTAAAATGGAAATACCTGGCCCTGCGCCTGGCACCCCGCTTAGGGCAGCAATATTCTTCGCCACCATCCTCTAACGGGTTCTCCCCTACTTCCGTTGCACCCACTGAGGATGGCAATATCCACCCTTTCCTAACCAAGGGAGAACTGCCGCTATCTGAGCCGCTAACTACAGCAGTACCTGTTTAACTCCTGGTGGTGCCACTGGATTCAGGGGAGGAACAACCGGTAATGATGCGGGGATAGGTGTAGGCACCACAGGGATTATCATCGGGACCACCGGGATTGATGCGAGAGGCACCTAACTTGGTGTAGACACCTGCGGGATAGGCGCAGGGAACAATGGGACACTTCCCGGGATCTCTGGTATAGGTGTGGGGCTCACCGGTGCCACTGGAGCCCATGAGGGACCCTCCCCTGAAGGAATCTCCCCTAAAGGCTGCTTTGGTGTGGGATCTTGATTCTTCCCCTTCCTGGGTCTAGCCCACCTGGGGAGTGGGTCCAATACCCTCTGGGTTTTGGGGGCACTAAGGTTTGCTTGGGCCTGCATGCTGGGCCACTCTGCCCATTTACCTTCTGTCTGAGCTCTGCAAGGCTATGCCCCATTTGCTCTACCTTTCCCCATCTCCTATCCATTGTCGCCATCCTGCGCATTATGTTTTCCATGTGGGAATGCTTTGCGCTATGTTTACTGGCCGTGGCTCCTGAGACAACAACTGTAAGGTAACGTATGCACTGATATGCAATAACACCGCAAGCACAATGTTATCTGTTACCTAAATAGGACCTGTCCAGGTCCTTACCTTTGCACGTTGGAGGTCCACAAACTTGCCATAAGCAACATACAACTGGAGCCACGCTACAGCAGCTAGCCTGGGTGTTGGGCGAGCAAACTCTAGCCCGGCGGACCACAGAAGCAGTGAAGTGCAGGCCTGTCTGTGTCCCCTTAGAGCAATGTCCTCTGCCTTGCCACTTGCTGGCCTACCCTGAAGAGCACCCCTTGTGTCCTCCAATGATGAAAATCAAAAAGGTTAGTGTATGTTCTGGACACACAAACAATAGAAATCTTAGGCATACAGTCATGGTATTTCCTGAATTAACTCCTAGGTGCCACAAACAATTATCTTGCTAGATGATGTCCTACCTTCAAAGTGCTCCTGGTGTGCAATTTGCCCTTAAACACCAATTAAATGCCCTCCTCTCTGCATGCACAAGTTATTCTGTCACTGGGGAGGTGTAGTGATTTGCCCAGAATCATAGCGTGCCAGTGTTTTTACAGAGAATCCACCCCGTTGTCAACAGTTATTTTTTAAATGATATACCACCTATTAATTGCCCCCCTTACCTTGGACATACAATTTTTTTTGAGGCACTGGGATGATACAATCATTTGCCGAGAATCACAAGATGCCAGCTCTTTTCTTCAAAATTCGACCTCTAAAATATTGTGCTTTTGTCTAAATGTCCCGACGGTTATTGTGTTAAACACTAAAGTACTGCTGAGATTCACACTAGACAGGCGCTTTAAATAACTAAAGGCGCTTTAAACCACAAAACCACGACCCCAATTCTTTATCGTGGCAACGCACCACTTCTGCTTTGATCTACTGGGCAGGATCGGAATTAGAGCTCTGTCGCACATCGCCTGAGCGTACGCGCTACCACAACGACTCCCGGCCGGTACCTGAAAAGCACGTGCGTGCACCTTACTTAAATCCGAGAGGCACCGCTCACAGCCCGGCACTCCACCCGCTCTGGTGAACAAGGAATACACTGGCTCCCACTCTCCACCGCCATCCCCGCCAGCTCGCACAGTCCAACCCGATCTGTAGAGGGACAAAAGAAAGAAGTAACGCCGACCACCGTCTAGTCCACCGGAACCAAAGTAGACGAAATGCTTGCGTCTGCCGCTGATGACCACGACCTGTAATACAAGAAAAGAAACAGATTACAGCCTCACAGAGACTGGGTGGGGCAGACCTGGGAGCGCTGGAAAAAGAGATTGACTCCCGTGCTCCCTGGCCTTTCAAACCCCATCCTGGCCAGGCCGGTTCTAACCGGCCTGACCTCAGCTCCCCTATGACCCGGAAGCGATTCAATCGATTCCGGGTCACTTCGGAGCCCCTTTGGACCCTTCCATGATGAGGCGCGCCCGTCATGTAATGATGACGCGGCGGGCGGCCCCACCATGGAGAGCAGGCGAGGGGGGAGGGGGCGGTGCCCCGACATACCTGCTGCGGGCCGATGACGGCCCGGGCCTTTTTCTTATAGTTGTTTTGAAGGAGTGGAAACATAGCTCTGCAGCAAGTAGTACATTTACACTTGGAAATGGCAAATAAGTTACAACCAGCTAAAATATTCAGTATACACAGGAGTATATTTACATGTGCAAATGCACTTTTGTAATAGGGCCCTAAATTCAGAGCTCAGTGAGGAACATATTCTTACCAGCATTGGTTGTGTGCTCTGCAGCTGGTCTAGCTCTCCTCTTTCTCTCACTCACTCTGCTCTTTCTCTTCTGATTTCTTCCTCTCGCCCCTTGTTTGTTAGCCTTCACTCTCAATTCTCCTAGTCCTTCCTCCGCCCCTCTCATTTAATCTCCTTTCTTTTTATCCAGTTTACTATACTTCATTCCCCATTCTTGCACTCCTCACCACTGTTCTATTCTCTTGCTACCCTTCTCTCCCCTCCACTCTCCTTTCTTGCTCTCCCATCTGCTCTACATTCTCTTTCTCCCTTCCTCCTCGCTATCTTTTTTTTCCTCCTGTTCCTCTTCCCTCTTCTCTCATTTCTTGCTCTTCCCTTCATTCTCCTTCTCGCTTCTCAGCTTTCCCTCCTTCCCATCTTTCCACTCCACTTGTTATTCTTTCTCCTCCCTCCACTCTCCTTTCTCTCATTCCTCTTTCTGTCTAGTTGTCTTCCTTCCCTTCTGTATTCTCCCATCGACTTTCATTTCAAGTGTTCCTCTCTGATCACTTTCCCACCTCCCCTTTGACGTATACCGTAATTTACATTTGCATATCTGTCTCATGTAAATCCACGTTTTCTGCTGCAAAATGCATATATGAAAATAAAGTAGCAACTGTTCCAAGTTGATAAACCTGCTGCCATTGTCTTCTAATTTCAACTGTGAATACGCCCATTTTCATACATCTCTAATAAAGGCACATTTATTTGATATCGTGTTTTCAAGGCCCTGGCCATATCAAAAAAGGATGGGATCCAGGCAGAACATAAATTAAATTTTGTTTGGGCCCCATAGGTCTACATTGAAATAAACATGGATTTAACTCTGGGTATTTATATCAGTGGCACATCTGCAAAGTATTAATTGTGCAAAGAGAAATGCACTATTGCAAATTAAACCCATTGCTTTCTAAAGTAAAGTGTGGCTCTTTAGGGAGATGATGAATGTTAAAAATAAAGCTGTACACAACCTTAGCAACCAGGTTCATTATACTGAGGTTTAAATGCAGGTCCACAGGGTGTGTCACATCTGCGTGACGTGTTATAAAAGAGCGTCTGCATAGCAAGTGCTGCACAGTGACATCTGGCTCGACAACAGGGCAACAGAACTACAGTTCTGGATAGGTCTTGCGCCTCTAGATGATCAAATTTACACTCATGAAAAGTAGTATGAGCCTAATGGTCACTGGTTTTGGCAATTTTTCTTTGTTGGGCTTCGAAAATGAAAATCTGCTTTACAATGTCAGTAACAACAGTTCGGCTTCCCATGGATATTTTGTTATTGTCCTTTCTGCTTTGATGTCTGTAATGTGTGCAAGTGCTGTGCTTGGGAACACACTGGTAATCTTGGCTTTTGTAGTGGAAAAGCGCATAAGAACTCGCAGCTGTTTCTGCCTTCTCAATCTGGCCATCTGTGATTTTCTCGTAGGTAAGTTACTTAGACTAAGTTAGTGTCAAATATGGATTGCCGTTTCATGCTGTTAGCGTGTTAGCTTCAACATTGTTTGGTTTGTCTGTCACGGAGTTCACCGACGCCTTCAATTACCGTATTAGTCTAGTGAAATTAGTTCAAAAAATGGGCAAACCTAGAACTAATTGCAATACAATTTCTGTGAGTGGATTCTTATTGAAAATTTTCTGTAGAAAACGATGGTGAAAAGTCTACCACTCTATCATGACGCGTTAATCCAATATGGCAGATTTTCAAAATGGTTGCCCATTAATTGAGATATAGGGTATAACTGTTTATATGCCCATGTGTGATATCATTTTATATGTTTTCAGGGACAGGAAAGTCAAAAATAACATCAAAAATTGTTTCTGATGACTATAACATCAAATTGGGAGTAATACAATAAACAACGATAATTATATGTTAATATGCCAAACATAGTTTTAACATTATTTTTTATTTACATTTTTTTAACATCATTTGAAAAGGATAAACAAATTTCAACTAGATAATATAGCACTTCTCAATATGACACTGACAAATGAAAATTGTTAAAGAGATAAATTCAAACAGCACTCCTTAGTATAAGAATAGTATGATTTCAATCATCGTCCAAGTCCACTTCCATTGAATTGCAACAGCTTATTCCTCGACAATCCATGCACGGATCTATGCACACTATTCCCTGTCTTTTGCATATACATTGCAGAGTCGCACATTGACTCTTGATACAACCACATTTCACAAATTGTAATAAATTATCTGGTACTGGTGCTTGACTCATTCTAATGGGAGCCAATCTTCCATCTGTCACTTCAAATCCCCACTGTATGGGTCCCTATGAATACCCATCCACTGCTGCACCTGGTGATATACTCTGAGAGAATGAAATTTGCAGGCATCCTCTGTAGGAGGCAAGACTTCCGGTTTCACATGTATTGTTGATTTTGTTGCCTTTGAAGTGAAAGTTCGAAGTTTCATATCATGTAGTGTGCTGTCTCCTGTTATTCCTCCATACAACGATATAATAGCATTAAGACCAGCCTTTTCAATTTCTTCTGTTGATTTTTGTAAAGTTTGGAATACGGCAGCACTTTCTTTGAAGCTGCCTGATTTTCTTAGCAACTTTATGCAGTCAGGTTTTCCTAATCCAAATGGTTTGGAGGTGGTATCACATCCTAATACGGCGTGAGCAAATAAGATGTGAGAGCAGACGTCATTACCTAAAGCTTTTGCTAATTTCCTAATATCATACACAGTTATATTTTTGGAAGATTTCTTAGGTTCTGGGCAAAGGAAAATATCAAATTTGTTTTCTTGAAAATGAGGAAGGAGTAGTATGAAAAGATCGGTGTCTGTAGGATGAGTTTTGGCTGACTCAATAGCCTCCAAAACGACCAAGAAGTCTGCATCACTATGAGCTTGCTTTGTTTTACACCCAGCTTTTTGTAACTTTTGCGATAATTGAGCAATGAAGGCTTGTTTGATTTCATTATTACTCAGAAATAATAGTTTCTGGATGGCGATGGAGGTAGAAGTTATGAAATTTACTTTAGGTCCTGCAATACCTCAGTTTCTTTTTAGATGGGCTTCTGATTTTGTTGAAAACGTATCTCCATATCCGTCGAATACTATTATTGCCTGGCCATACTTTGTTAGCACATAGCTCTCATAGGCATAAAGCAGCTCATGGAATGTCTGATTCGGACTCCAAGGAAATCGATGTAGTAACTACCCACCATCAATAACGAACTGCATATTTTCGGGCATGTTAGCAATGGCTGGTAATATAATTGGCAAGCTGCGATTTCCCAGATTCCCTGATAAGTCCATGCTTATTGAATAAACTAGCTGGGTATGAGCAAAGCTTATAACAAAACACCTCCTGCAAATCCACGCCACTAGTCTGAGCACAAAGCAACAAGCGCTGAAACAATAGTTCAGGATACATAACAAAGGTTTCTTCCTTCAATTTAACAGATTAAACTGATTTCAGTACCTTCACCTGGTTGCTTTTTCTGAAAGAGAACTCAGAGACTCTTTTGTCCGTCATCTCATTAAGTATTCTATTTCTATTTCCAATTTCTTCTGCAAGTTCAGGATTAACATCACTGCCATAAGTAACTACCGTGACAATGTTACGCAGGTTGCTGTTTCGCTCAAAAACATTGAGCTGTTCAACATATATCAGTACTTTCTGTGTAGCTCCTTTATCGCATCCAATTCTTGAACTGGTCATAGTAACATGTTGCTCACTTGCTGCATGCTTCACTGAAGCAAAGTCCTGTATGCGTTCATTCAAATGGGCGCAAATACGGCGTGACATAACCAAGATAAGCTGCTACTGTTTTGTCATACCTTTTCCATAGGTCATTCCGCCGAATCCTTTTATATTCATCATTATAACTTGTTCAATTACCAAATCAGTGGAAAGGCCACCCCAAAACCTATCACTTCTTCGGACAACATGCAGACCATTTGTAAATGCTGTGTATACATCAGGAGCTTCAAATTCAAGCTCAACCATTCTCTCATAATTTAGTTGTGTAGAACTGGCATATAAATTAAGGCCACATGCTGCAAAAAAGGTAGCATCTCCTTTACCATTGCTAGATATAGATGCCAATTACCTGTCCTTTTAGCTTTTAAGAATTGTTTCAGTATGCTTACCAATTCCAAACATTGCAACCAAAGTTAAGGAGTCCTGTAAAATGTAAGTTCATCTTTGGCCTTCAGCAGTTTGGTTGCACTTTCGACAACAACATTATGTGTAACATCCTCAACAGAATGCTCCCCATTAAGAAGATTATTAAACAATGATCTAGCTGCCTGTAAATTGTCGTTATCATCTAGGGCTTGCGTTGCTAAAATCGTGTTGAAAACTGATGAAACAATAGGATGACCACAAATCGCTCTTGCAATAGCTTTACCAGAAAGCATGTGCTTTACAGCATTTCCTGCATATATGATCACAAGTATATCAACCAAGCCTGCTCCACTCATCAAAAAACCAATGCATCCAAGAAAACTCTTGATTGTGTCCAGGCCTCCTAGTCTTAAAATGACCTTCTTTAAAGGACTATCCTGTGATTCATTAGCTATGATGCTAAGTGCTTTGTGGAAAAGAGGCTGGTTGAATTTTATAATAGGGATCTGGCTGTATCTCTTGGCATGGTCAGAAACAAAAAACAGTGTTGAGAGAATACACGTCTCATTTGTTGGATCCATGTTAATCATTGGCAGATAGATGACAGATGATACACCGGGATAGTTACCTTTATGTAGTAGTTGGCATACTCCTTGACATCCTGGAACACAGTTGCTGAGTAGATGTGAGATGTTCAATAAAATATCCAGGTTTGCAGATGGGTCACTGTACGCGCTTTCCTTAATGGTATTATACTTTAAGAAATGCATCCCACTGGCCTGTGAATGATATGTTTTTATTGGGATTTGCCCCAACATCCTCAGTTCTTCAAATGAAACGTGATGTTTCTTAATGATCGTTGAAAATTGTCCAGTTGGAGTCACAGTGGCGATAATGCCCATCCCATGAATAGTACCATGGCCATCTATTGTAATAATATTGTGATCAATATTATCACCTGCATATTGAACGAATTTCGGAGGACTTTCAGAAGGTTCCACAAGGACAAGTATAGTATTTCCTTTTTCTGCTGCAGCTGAACGTTCAAAACAAAGAACTTCTGAATAGGAGCTGCAGAATCCCATATGATTTACTGCTTCAACTACAAATCTCGAGCTTGTGTTGTCATGTAATTTAACTGTCAGCCCTAACTGCAACGGTGCAACTAAGACTCGTGGGCGCACAGCTTGCATAATTGCCTGTCCTATAGAAGCTACTTTTCTCTCTCTGTTGGTTTTATCAGTAAAAGTAACTGATAATAAAAGCTGATAATAAAAGCCTTAACGAATCAGGAATATTGCTCACATTATAGTCAACACTACTCAGGAGATTGTTTTGATCCTCTTCAACATATTCATGGCTATGTCTGTGGTACTCTTGCAAAACATGAGCAGCTGTAATTTTAAAAGTAACAACATCAGCAGTCCCTGCAATTGTTCCTATAAAGATTTCATCTTCTAAATGCTCTTTGATTTTTTGTTTCATATACTTCAAACTGTATGGTTCGCTATCTTCTGGCAGTAATTCTTGCATTTTATTAACAAGTTCTTTAACAGTAGTTTGTTCTTCAGCATTTTCCTCCATGTATTTAGCTACTTGAAGAAAGGTTTCCTGACAAACTGAGTCCTCTGGTCGACCTGAAGATATTGGAGGGTTATCAGTGAACTGCACGGGAATTAATTTTCCAGTATAAAAATTGATGTAACACTGTTTGTGGTAGCATGCATCTTCAGCATGTAAATCAAACACATATTGGATACGTCTTTTAACTTTGTCTGCCCATTCATCATTGCGTTTGTTGCAATTTTGTAAAACTGATAATTTGAATTCAACTGTTCGTGCATTAAACCACACATTTTTTTTCCTCTCCCTGAAGTGTAAACTTACCACAGAATTTTTTTTTTCCTCAAACGGGGTTTCACACAACCGTAGAACACGAGAAGTTGTGAGATCTGATTCTTTCTCCAGGAACGGAGTTTTCAAGTTAACAAAACGCACTCTACATTTCTTGTGAACTTTCTGCCCAACACAAACGTGAAACTTCGATATTTTTCTCTCCTTGCATGTTTTTTGAATTCCAGTGTTTCCTTACATTAGAGACATGAAGTTTTCTTTGCAGCATTTTGCTGCAATTTGCATGGCCCTTACACAGGGTGAGTATTGCTATACATGAGGGATGAAATATTATATGTGGCCCCTAGACAGTGGTGAACCATTACACAGGGTAAATGTTCCTTTACATTAAGGGTGACCCTACGTTGGGGTAACTTTTGGATTTTTATTGCCAGTCTTACGACATATTTACATTTGTACCTTTACGCAAGGGTGTTTTTTTTATTTGTTGCAGGGCTTAGGCCCTGCGTGCTTAAGACGCCTTCGTGAGAAGGTGTCTTCTCTAACACAGTCTCATCAGGGAAAACCTTTAAGAGAAGCTTCGTAAGAAGGCGTCTTCTCCTAACACAGTCCACACAGGGAAAACCTTTCACCCACACAGGTGACACACTCATATAAGGTACACACAGAGAAACTTCATAAGAAGGATTCTTCTCCTAACGTAGCCCAAACAGGGAAAAACCTTTCACCCACACAATCCAACAATTCAGGAACCCGACACAATCATGTCAATTAATAACCACAATTCAGTGGTTGATAAACCAAAGGCTACGGGAAAACTAGAGCAAATCATGTCAACAAATAACCACAAATCAATGGTTGATAACCAAAGGCTACGGGAAAACGAGAGAACAATCATGTCAATAAATAACCAAAAATCAGTGGTTGATAACCAAAGGCTACGGGAAAACTAGGGCACAATCGTGTCACCAAATAACCACAAATCAGTGGTTGATAAACCAAAGGCTAAGGGAAAACTAGGGGTCAAATAGTGAGAGAGACCTTACACTCCCACGTAGTATATTGACAACCTCGCACACTAAGGTAACCAGGAACACTAGACACTCACCTCCCCTTTTTCATACAATAGCAGAAGCAATGACATTACAAGGTACAGACTTCCCCCCCCCACCAAAACAATGTATAATAGTAAAACAAAATTAAAGTCTGTCACTCCGGTGAGCGACCTCTCACCCGAAGTCCTCACCCAATTTGAAGTCCTAAACCATAAGCACCATGTAGCTGTAATCACTTAAGGTAGTTAGGGTGCTTCCATGTTTCGCCACTCTGGCTTTGTGGCAAGTCTTCCCTGCGGCATTCCATGATGTAATGGTACATTCAGGATAGCCAACTCCTCGCGGACTCCGTCAGGAGCACAGTGAACTGCAGCAAGCAAGTGCAGCCCAAACTCGTCAGCAAACATGAAACAGTCACCACGGGAATCAATTTCATATTTATGCTTCTGTTGCTTGTCAAACAATGCCCATTCTCATGCCACATAGGCATCTTCTGTCATCCTTGTGATACTCCCGGAAGAGTGTGAGAAAGTGTTGGAGCCAGTAGGGATCAATGAAAACTCCCATGAAAAACGTGATTGGCAAACAGGTAGCGCGAACAGCTAATTCCAAAATGGCGGCACGCTACCTCACGCCGTAGAGTGTCGGTCAGCAGCTCAGAGAAAGCAAAGAAGACAAAACGTCACTTGAGATGCCACGAAGAATACATGACATAGGTAAGGGCACGCGCAATAGCAGGCGTGAGGATATTTTGAAAAATGCAGCTCGCGCTGAGATCCAAAGTCAAACCACTTCGCCACAACGAGACTCTGTGTGCACAATGTGCAAAAAAAACCAAAGTTCCCTTATTGACACTATCCAGCCATAGAATCCACACAACTCCTCCAGGGTTTGCAATAAGAGAGGCGGAAAGCCACAATCTGAATAGGCTGGCAAACAGCTCTTCCGAAGGGTCTCCCAGACTCCAAGTCCTATTAGCAAGTCCTCTCAAAGTACTCCAACTGTCATAGACTACGCTCTTAGTTCCACTGTAACACTTGTGATGCTTCTCAAGTAAACAGCAGTTTCCTCGTACAGGACAAAAACAGGCAGAGTAACATGCAGTGTCAGAGGCTGTTGAAAGGGTTGCCTCAACATGTCATGCTGCCCAGAGTGTAGGAAGTACACACTTTGTCCATAGAGAATACAGGCACAAGCTGCTGATAAACCATGACTCTTCCCATGCAGGTTGTTGGCCAAAAAAAAAGAGGAAAAGACAGTTGTATGAGTAAACCTGTTGCGCATGTGGGAAGCTTGTTGCTGGAGAGACTTGTTCACTGTAGAAGTCTTCCAGATGACAGCAGACACCAAAAGTAAGGTGTTTGAAAGGCGGTAATAAAAATGTCAAACGAAAGTCAAATGCCCTGGTCAGCAGGCTGTACTGTTGACAAAGGACACTGGTGGGGCTGACCAGAGCGTAATTTTTGTAATACTTTTTCATGGGAATCTAGTTCATGAGTTCATATGGTTAGTCAAATCCTTAGTTCCAGGGTAATCCAGGGTAATCCTTCAGCAACACGACTAGGCCATTCTACTACCGCACGGCCCCCGTGTGCCTGGATTCTGCTGCCGCTGCCTGCTTGGCCCTCTTGCTGCCGCCTCTCTTAGAACCCCTGCTCTCCAGGCTTGCCCTCGCTCTCCAGGCTTGCCCTCGCTCTCCAGGTTTGCCCAGGCTTCCCCTCGCTCTCCCCCGTTCCACTTTGCCGCTCTTCCAACCCCCCCTCTACTCCCCGCCGCTGCTCTCTTGCGGCCCGCCCCCTTCTCCTGTCTCCCGCTCCCCATTCGCCACCCCGCTCCCGCCTCCCAGCTGCTCCTCCCTCCCACTTGGCCATAAATGGCAGGGTCCGCGCGGCAGTGAGCTTTGACCCTTGACCGGTCACTCCACTACCGCACGGCCCCCGTGTGCCCAGATTCTGCTGCCGCTGCCTGCTTGGCCCTCTTGCTGCCGCCTCTCCTTAGGGCCCCTGCTCTCCAGGCTTGCCCTCGCTCTACAGGCTTGCCCAGGCTTGCCCTTGCTCTCCAGGCTTGCCC
Source organism: Lissotriton helveticus (assembly GCF_964261635.1). Taxonomy (NCBI): domain Eukaryota; kingdom Metazoa; phylum Chordata; class Amphibia; order Caudata; family Salamandridae; genus Lissotriton; species Lissotriton helveticus. The sequence goes on along the minus strand of NC_136063.1, from coordinate 774,750,422 downwards.
AGGCTTGCGCTCACTCTCCCCCGCTCTGCTTTCCGCTCTTTCCAACCCCCCCTCTGCTCCCCGCCGCTGCTCTCCTGTGGCCCCGCCCCCTTCTTCTGTCTCCCGCTCCCCATTCGCCGCCCCACTCCCGCCTCCCAGCTGCTTCTCCCTCCCATTTCGCCATAAACGCGACCGCGGGGACCGCGCGTACGCGCAGCGGCCACGCCGATTGTGCGCCGAAGGCACGCCAAAGGCAAGCCCGTCTACGCCCGTCCACGCCTGGACAGCGCCCAGCGCCAAAACCCCTGGAACCCGCCAGAGCCAGCCAACCCGACTAAGCTACGACGCCGCCACCCTCCACGCACTCAACACCGGCCGACATCCAGCCTGCTACCAAGCCACCCCAAAACGCACCCACAGAGCCTTCACCTGCCACGCCTGCTACTTCACCTGCACTCGGTCCTGCACCGCGCCAGCCAAAACAGCCGTCAACAGCAACCACCTCAAGTGCATCCTACTCAACACCTGCTCCATCCACAGGCACGCCGTCGAACTATGGGACCTCCTGGACAAAACGGCACCAGACGTCGCCTTCTTCACGGAAACCTGGATGAACGCCTCCTCAGCCCCCGACATCGCCATTGCCATCCCGGACGGCTACAAGATCATCCGGAGGGAGCGCGTCAACCAGACCGGAGGAGGCATCACCATCGCCCACAGAAACACTATCCGCATCACGACCAACATCGACGACACCCTCGCCACCGCAGAGCACCTGCACTTCAAGATTCACACCGACCCCAAGACCACCCTCAGAGGAACCCTCATCTACAGGCCCCCGGGACCACGCTCACACTTCAGCGAGGCCATCGCAGACTTCATCAGCCCGCTCGCCCTTGCCTCCCCCAACTTCATCCTCCTAGGAGACCTCAACTTCCACCTGGAGAACGACCAGGACAACAACACCACCGCCCTACTAGACAACCTCGCCAACCTTGGATTCAAGCATCTGGTCAACACCCCCACCCATTACGCTGGCCACATGCTCGCACCCGTCTTCTCCTCCAGCAAACACATCTCCTTGAGCCACACCACCGAGCTCCACTGGACTGACCACAGCTGCGTACACTTCAACTTCAGGAAAACAACGACCCACCACCGCCCTCAACAAACCCCCCGAAGATGCTGGAGCAGCATCACCACCGACCGACTCACCACCTCCTTGAGCCTAAACCCTCCCACCAACACCACGGACCCCAACGAAGGAGCCCGCAACCTCACACAGTGGATCACTGACTGACCGACACCCTAGCTCCACTGAAAAACCCTCCCAGCAACCTCAACAGCAATAAAGCCGCGTGGTTCACCAACGATCTCAAAGACTACAAGAAATCCTGCCGTGACCTCGAGAAAGCCTGGCGCCACAACCAGTCAACAGATACCATGACAGCCCTCAAGAACACCACCCGCAAACACCACCAGCTGACCCGTACCACCAAAAGGTCATCCTTCAGAGAACGACTGAACAACAACACCCACAACAGCAAGGAACTCTTCAACGTTGTGAAAGAGCTCTCCAACCCCAACGCCAGCAACAAAGACATCACGCCTTCTCAAGACCTCTGCAACTCTCTGGCCACCTTTTTTTTACCGTAAGATCGTCAACATACACAACAGCTTCGGCGCTCAGAACTCGTACCCCACCACCGAACCTACACCCCCCACCACCACCCTCTGCGCCTGGACTCAAGTCAGCACAGAGGATACCACCCACACGATGAACACCATCCACTCGGGCTCCCCAGCCGATCCCTGCCCACACCACATCTTCAACAAAGCCGACTCCATCATCGCACCCAAACTTCGGGACATCATAAACAACTCCTTTATATCCACCACCTTCCCGGAGATCTGGAAGCATGCAGAGATCAGCGCCCTCCTGAAGAAACCCACCGCAGACCCCTCAGACCTCAAGAACTTCTGCCCCATCTCGCTCCTCCCCTTCCCTGCAAAAGTCATCGAGAAAACCATCAACAAACAGCTGACAGCCTTCTTGGAGACGAACGGCTCCCTCTACCCATCGCAGTCCGGATTCCGAGCGAACCACATCACCGAGACCGCCCTCATCGCGGCCACCGACGACATCCGGACCCTGCTGGACAACAGAGAAACTGCCGCCTTCATCCTGTTCGACCTTTTGGCTGCATTCGACACGGTCTCCCACCGCACCCTGACAACCCGCCTCCGCCATGCCGGGATCCAAGGAAAGGCCCCGGAATGGATCACCTCCTTCCTCTCCGACAGAACCCAAAGAGTCCGTCTCCCGCCCTTCCTTGCAGAAGCCACCAAGATCATCTGCGGCGTACCTCAAGGCTCCTCGCTCAGCCCCACCCTCTTCAACGTCTACATGAGCCCCTCGCAGCCATCGCACGCAAGCACAACCGCAACATCATCTCCTACGCCGACGATACCCAACTGATCCTCTCCCTCACCAACGAGCCCACCTCCGCCAGAGCCAGCTTCCAGGACGGAATGAAAGACATCGCAGACTGGATGAAGCTCAGCCGCCTGAAACTGAACTCAAGTCGGAAGTCCTCATCCTCGGCCCATCCATCTCTGCCTGGGACGACTCCTGGTGGCCCCCTGCTCTGGGCCCCCCACCCAAGCCCACGGACCACACACGCAACCTGGGCTTCATCCTTGACTCCTCCCTCACGATGGCCAGGCAAGTTAACGCTGTTACCTCCTCCTGCTTCAACACACTCATCATGCTCCGTAAGATCTTCCGCTGGATCCCCACTGGAACCAGGAAAACGGTCACCCAGGCCCTCGTCACCAGCCGTCTGGACTACGGGAACGCCCTCTACGCTGGGACCACTGCCAAACTACAGAAAAGACTCCAGCGCATCTAGACTGCCTCAGCACGACTCGTCTTGGACATCCCCCGACACAGCCACATCTCCACCCACCTAAGGGACCTGCACTGGCTCCCTGTCAGCAAGAGGATCACGTTCAGACTCCTCACCCACGCCCACAAGGCTCTCCACGACTTGGGCCCTGAATACCCCAACAACCGCCTCACGTTCTACACGCCAACCCGCCAGCTCCGCTCCGCCAGCCTCGCCCTCGCCACCATCCCACGGATCTGCAGAACCACCACCGAAGGAAGATCCTTCACCTACCTGGCGGCCAAGACCTGGAACACCCTCCCCACCCACCCACGACTCACCCAGGACCATCTCTCCTTCAGGAAGCAACTCAAGACCTAGCTTTTCGAGCAGTAGCAGCCCCCCCCCCCCCCAGCGCCTTGAGACCCTAGCGGGTGAGTAGCATGCTTTACAAATACTCTTGATTGATTGATTGAGGTCCTTTTAAATTGTTGCCAGTGTTGTAAATAAAAGATCTTCAGTAGCCAGGTGATGTATAGATATATATAGTAGATTATTTCATAAGTTAACAGCATCAGAAAGTTACTGGAAGATGTTAAGTCCATGTGATGCCCCACCAGGAGCAGCCTCTGTCCAGTTCAGCCTGCACACTCCAACTGACAATCACAACCACACCAGGCACCCATCATTCCACGACATCATCAATCATACAACATTCCAGACATCTCCAAGCACACCAACACTCATTCTGGATGAGCAGTATAGAAGAGACACATAGGCAAGGGGAAAGGCAACAGTAGATCATAACACACACTCATGTTTTCATATGACAGTAATTCTCACACTATTGGTCTAGGGTCCCATTTGTAGTAGATGCTGATAACATGAAAAAATGATGCCCAAAATAAATAAATGCAAGAAAAAAATGATAAACGTAACTTGAAAACTGTACACAAATGTAAATGTGTAAATGTATTTGAGCTTGTAAAGCGCACTGCTACCCGTCCGTAGGTTTCCTGGCGCTGTATAACTCTGGGGAACCCGTCCTGGCTTTCCCTGTGGGATGGTCCCTGCTGGGAGTCCCCAAGGTGGAGCCAGGCATCCCCTGAATTGATGGGGCCGTTATGGAGATTAGGTAAGCTAATGCCCAGAGTTGCCGAGTGGAACCCCTGATTAGAGTAAGCACCGAAGCGAGAATTATCGAGTCCGCTGACCCAAGTCCACGACCCTGCTGCGTCGGGAATTGAACCCTGGTCCCGGGCCGAATTCTGCTCCCGGGTCTGCTGCCTCTAACCAGTGAGCCACACTACTCCACACTAGGAATTACCACAATGGCATTTCCTTCATGCCAATTCGGTTAGCTTTGTGTATTTTACTGTATTCTTATTTCATCGACACATTATATAATAAACATTGTTTGGTCACTTGTGATGCAATCCATTGTGCATCATCTATGATAAAGATCGAGTGGGTCCTCCCTACACGTGAGCAAGTTGCTTATAGGCATGATGCCCAAGTTCTATTTGCCCCTTGGCAGCTTGCCAGTGACTTTTCTACACGGGCATTTCCTGCGCAAACAACTTGCTCAGTTGCATGTTACCCATAAGTAACCTGCTCTTTACCCCTTTGTCTATACATCCATTAAATACACTAATATTTTCATTTTGCATATATTAATGAACATCTATACAATTTGCACTTTGTTCCTCGTGTAAACAACATTTGAAAATACATAATAATGTGCAATGTGTGCACTTGGGTACATTTGGACTGCACATATGTATTACTCTCTCAAATTGTGTTTTTGTTGTGTTCAAAATAGTTTTAAATGTTAGGATAAACAGATGACAATACAAAAAAATTGTACTGTAAAAATACCTAATTAAAATAGAAAATATTCAGGACAGCAATTAAATTCACTCTCTCAATTTCTTTGAGAATTGTGCCCTTAGCAGACCCTGCAGGATTTTGCGATGCGCGAAATAATAGCGAAATCAGCTGATTTACAGGATAACCGCAAACTGTATCGTTTTGCAGCTAAATAAGGTTTCCAGCAGCCCGTCAAAAGAATTGTGACATTGTATTGGCTGTACGCGCACACGTCGCGTGATGATGTACATCCGTAAAAGCTGCTTGCTTCCTCTGCTGTCTGCGTACATATTCTGGAAAGGTTATTATAATATTTGCTGCTGAAAGCGGAAATACATTTACATTATTTATGCATTTATTGATAAGATGCATAGATATGGCTCAAATAATCCAATTACGGGGCATATTATCAAGCCCCTTATCACCGCGTTATCGGCCTTTTTCTGACGATAACGCAGCGATAAGTCAATTAACGTGGCTTAAAGCCACGTTAATTGATTTAAGGCTGCCTTGGTAATAGGACCCCTTTCACGATAAACTCATCGTGAAAGGGGCGCGCAGAGGGTGTTCCGGTAGAACAACCATTCACTTCGACGCAGCCACCTATTATCAAGAGAGACGATAATAGGTGGCAGCGCCGAATATAAGAACAGGAAAACTATCATTTGCATGGATCACAGCAGCATCTGCAAAGATGTGTTGGTGAATCAGTCATGTTTGTTTGGTAGTTGTCCGACCATAATTTCCGATGCAGTGTCGACCACACAATGGTGGATCCGATGGCAGAGATAGAGGAGTTATAGCCAGTGCAAGCTCCATCATTTGCAAAATGTGTAGTATGTGGCAATCACGAAAGCAGTGTGTTGGTAATTTTACCCTTACGTCCTCTAAACAAGGACATTAGAGTCAAAGGAAATAAATACACTGGATATGCCTGCCATATTTTATTAGGTGACAGAAAATGCATTATGTACCTCTTGCGTTACAGATATTTCCAGCTGGTTTTAGGAAAATGTACTGCACCATCAATTCAATTCAAATGCATGCATTATGAGATTTTGAATATTTTCTAGGATGCATATCTATACCATGGTATATACCATACACTCTAACAGAGAAATGGTCCTTTGGGAAGGCGTTCTGTAAATTTTGGCTAACTATGGATTCCACCGTCTGCATAGCGTCAGCTTACAGTATTCTTCTAATCAGCTATGATCGGTTTCTTTCAGTGACAAAAGCGGTAAGAACCCTTATTATACGTTTTTATGCATCTATATATTTGAAAGATTTTTCAATAATTAAGGAAATCAAAGTTGGGGAAGGTTGATCGTATTTTTATACAAATGTTTATGCATTCCTTATTAAACGGGGGCTTATTTATGAGAGGCCTGCATCACTTTTGCACCATGTAAAGTGGTTCATGCGTGACACAGGGCTCTCATATAAAGCCATGCAAAGCCACCCTGCGTGGCTTTGAGTGGCCTCATATATCATGAGTATGGCAACACAGCAATACCCTCTGTGCCACATTACTCTGCACCCAGGAGTAATTTCATGGACTTTGAGGTGGGTTTTCCCATGCAACACCCATAGTATTTGACGCAGCCCCAGATTTATAGAGGTATGTAAATTTGGTGAAGTGCCAAAGCCACACATATCCTGAGGTGAGGCGTAACAAGGAGAAAATATGTCTGTTTCGTCTTTCCATTTGTGCTGTACATTGAAAGAGGAAAGTACCTCGTAGCGTTGTTTTTGTGCAGGAAGGGGACCCTTTCCGCAAAAAACAATCCTGTCTGCAATGGAGGCACCTTTGCAACATGGTGCAAGAGTGCCTATGTTGGCGCTAAGCTTCTTAAACTGTGTCAGCGCATGCAGAAATGACACAAAAGCACCATATCGCTTAAATACAATGCATTCCTGATATTTGACTTTAGTGTAGGGCAGCATAGCAAGGTGCCTTGCTGCACTGCCCTACGCCAAAATGGCATAAGTGAGACCCCAGGGGTCTTATTTATGAAGGCCTTGCGCCACCGGTGCGCCACTTTTTCCCATTTTAAAAGTGACGCACTGGTGGCGCAAGGCCTTCATAAATAAGGCCCCAGGTGTGTTTCAAAATTTTACTGGAGGAGCTTCCTTGCAGGCATACCTTTGGATTTGGTTACGTAAGCAGCTTTAAAGTTTGCACACAATATGCAGGTGGATTAAGAAGAAATATTTTTTCCATATCTTTGGGAAAGGTACATACAGTGGGGAGTTGTTTGTCAGTTCTTCTCTGCTCAGAGGTCCAAATAGCAGCATTCGCCTTCTTTACCCCCCCCGCCCTCCCTCCCACTGCTGTGGCTCGTTAACCCCCGACCATTGCCCGAGCCTTCGCCCTAACCGCCCTCCCTTATAAAAGACGCCTCCTGCACAGACAAGCACAGAAAAAGGAGGCTACGCTGAAACAGACGTAGGGGTCATGGATCTTTTTAAAAAACAACAACATTGGTTAAAACTGTGCGACCATAAAAGTGATAAAAGATATCTAGACCTCAGTATTTTATAAAAGTTACAAAAGAATAAAAGGTGGAGATCACATTGCACAAAAGGATTATCGCATGGACATGGAGTCAACTCTCTTAGATAGTACTTTTTTGCTGGGAAACCTAGCATCAGGGGGATTAAGTTAGTGTGGAATCTTAAAAGAACAAACCTATGCTGTAAATGTCTTACACCCTCCGGATATAAATAATCACCCTCCATTAAGGGGGAGATTTGGTAATACAATTTCACTACAGTGTTTGCATGATAAGTTTTTTCCCTAACGGTGCCTGCCTAAGCTAGAAATAGTGCCTTAAGTTTCTTTTTAGGGAATTTGGTACAAGAATTCGGGTTGGAAAACAGTTCTGGCACACCTAGTGACTGCAAAGTTCTTACAACATATCGTAACCAGGTAATTTTATGTCCCTTGTCTAACGATAGACAATTTTGTATTATCGCCTGGTTAAGGTCCACTGTGTTTCTTTTCCAAATTGAATGCCACAGAATGATCGGGGCTCATTTCACTGTAACCATTATATACGGTAAGCCCAGCTCCAGCTGACAGACATCGTTGGAAAACAAAAGAGGAAGAGAGGCAATCCTCTTTAAAAAGCTGTCCTATATTGTAGGAAGGGGGAGTCTCTGGTTGGCGCAGTGCAACACTGGCGACAATCAGGGCCTCTCTCTTCCTCGTCAGGGCTGAGGGTTACCTTCAAGACAACCTCTGCTTACCCTCTAGGTAGTGTGGCTTAAGCAGTCTTAGGCTAATCTCTGGGGCATATAGGGTTAAACATTTGCAACATTACACCATCACCACCAACCCACCACACAATGACACCAAACTGTATTTTGTAAAAATATATGTTCTTTATATAAATTTCAAGCAGGCTTGTAAATACAGTTGTCAAACTTTCAATAGCGGTTCCAGGTTACTTAGTTGGGTTGCCACAGTTCTTTCTAGCAATAGGCAATCTTAGCGTTTTCAAAACAGTTCTTTTCTTCCCCCAGTTCGATATGATCTGGGGCGGTCTTGGTTAATGTCCTCAGGAAGGCGGGGTACCTGCTGAAGCCTCAGAGCGCCTTCGGGGATCAGACTGGGCTCGACCGGCCCGGGCTCACGCTTCTAGCGGGAGCGGCGGCAGGTCAGGTCAGTTCCGCCTCTCTCTGCGAGCTGCACGGCTGTGTGCGGCTGGCGGGGGAGAGAGCGGGGGCCCTGGGAGCGCTCCACAAGCGGCTCCGAGAGCTGAGCGAGGCGGAGGGCGGTGCGAGCGAGGCTGGCAAGGGCTCGCACCGCGGGGCAGTTCAACAGTACCTTTTCTTGCTGAGATAGTCCAGGCGCAGGTCGGCTCGGTGGTCCACGTCGCGGTGTCTTCCTCCCGGGGTTGGAGCGAGCGGCGGCTCGGCTCTGGCTCGGAGGTTGGCGTTGCGGCGCGGGCCGGGCCACAGGGACGAAGCGCCTTGAGATTTCCTGACCAGGAGGGCACACGCAGAGGGCAGAGATCCTCGGCGCAGGCCTCTGTTAATCCAGGCGACGTTCAGGCACCCCACGCAACAGCTGTTCCTCGGACAGCGGCGGCGCGTTCAGGGGCACACAGACACGAAGGGGGGCAAGCAGGCACCGGGCACCACCCTTCTTCACGTTGCGAGCTGCAGCTCGGGGTCAGTCACGGTGTTCAGATCAGCTGGGCTGGTCGTCACGATGCTTCTGGGCCAGGCAGGCGGCAGTCACTTTGCTTAGAGGACGGGCGGCTCCCAGAGCGCTGCTGAGGAGCGCGATGGACACAGCGCGCTCCGCTTTTTCCTGGGGAGGCTTGCAAAAGGAAAACAGCGTCTTCCAGGGGTTCCTGGGTCAGGGGGTAGCGCTCACTGTTCCTGGAGCGCTGGTCAGGGGGCAAGTTCACAGGCAAGCCCTTGGAGATCTTTCAGCAGAGTTTGGCACAAAGTTTCAATAAGCAAAAGTCTTTGGTAGTCTTTTCTTTCCTCTCCTTTGGCAGCAAGGCACCAGACACAGGCCAGAGTCAGCACTCCTCCTTGTGGTCCTTCCAGGTCCTTCTCTTCGGGCAGAGTTTCTTCTGTAGCACAAACAGGATCTAATTTACAAGGAGCAGGGCTCCTTCTTTTATACCCAGTTTCTTTTGTTCTAGCAAGCCAGGGGGGGCTCTGCATAACTGCTCCAGTCTCTGAGCACTTGTTGTGGGTACTTCTGGCTTCTGCATTCAGTGTGAGGGCAGGCACATCAGCCGCTCCCCAGGGGGGCGGAGCCGGCATTGTGAAGGCAGGGGCAGCTTGAGCACTTTGTTGACAGGCTTCGGTCCTTCCTGGGCCAGGTGCAGGCTGAGTCATCAGTCGCTCCCCAGGAGGGCGGAGCCAGCATTGTGGAGGCAGGGGCACAGCCTGATGCATCATTCAGGGGAAACTCCCACCACCCACTAAGGGGTCATCCTGCTAATCACTACCTGTCAACTCACAGCCCTGTCACTCACACACACCAGACAGTCAGATCCACATCCAAGCAGAGGCGGGCTGAAATGGTGAGGCCAGCAAATGCTAACTTTCTAAAAGTAGCATTTGCAAACACAGGATATTAAAATAAACTTTACTAAAAGAAGTATTTTATTATTCTGAGTTCAGGCATACTAAACATTAATTTCTACCATGTTCCCTGAGCTTGCTGGGATTATAGAGTGTAATAATTCCAGCAGCCCAACTGGCCTAAAGGGAACTGGTAGCCTTACAATAGTGAAAAACGAATTTGGTAGTAATTCACTATTAGGACATGCCACACACATCAGGGCATGTCCTACCTTACACTTACAATGCACCCTGCCCTCAGGCCTACCATAGGGGTGACTAATATGAAGTTAAGGGAAGGTTTTAGGGGCTGGCAAGTGTGTGCACTTGCCCAGCCAGTGTGACAGTACCAGACTGCACGTAGGTTCTGCAATGGCAGACCCTAGACACATTTTAAGGCTGCTTCTGTGGGTGGCGCAACCAGCGCTGCAGGCCCACTAGCAGGGTTGGCATTCATAAGCCCTTGCACTCCTGGTGCACTTTACTAGGGACTAACAGTAAATCCAATAAACCAATCATGGACATCAATCACAGGTACACTTTACAGTAGGGAGCACTTGCACTGCGGCACGGGTTGGCCGTGGCGCAGTGCCCTGAGTAGCAGACACCAGCAAAACATTTGAGGCACAACAGCAAAAAGTGGAAGGGAAACTCACGCCAAGGTGCCAGGTCTAACACGTGTCCCCTCCAGCTGAAATGTGGGGGGAACTACCCTTCCCCAGGGAGTTCCTCATCACTAAGGCGGAAAAATCTGGACAGACCATCAGCGTTGGCGTGATCTGTGCCAGGGCGGTGTTCCACCGTGAAGTCCATACCCTGTAGGGAGATGGACCACCTCAACAGTTTTGGGTTCTCACCCCTCATTTGCATCAACCATCTGAGGGGCCTGTGGTCTGTCTGAACCCGGAAGTGAGACCCAAACAAGTAGGGTCTTAGCTTCTTCAGTGCCCAGACCACAGCAAATGCTTCTCGCTCTATTGCACTCCACCTACTTTCCCGTGGAAGTAACCTCCTACTGATGAAGGCTACGAGTTGGTCCCAGCCCTCCTCAGTCATCTGTGAGAGAACAGCCCCTACACCATGCTCTGAAGCGTCTGTTTGCACTATGAATTCCTTGGAGAAATCAGGAGCCAGGAGCACGGGCGCCGTGCACATGGCAGTCTTCAGGGTGTCAAAAGCCTTCTGACAGGTGTCAGTCCAAATCACATTCCTGGGCTGCTTCTTAGAAGTCAGCTCTGTCAAGGGGGTCACAATAGTGCCATAGCCCTTGACAAACCTCCTGTAATACCCAGTGAGCCCCAGGAAGGCTCTCACTGCAGTCTGGGTCTTGGGGGGTTCCCAAGCCAGGATGGTCTCAATTTTGGGTTGCAAGGGTGCCACCTTGCCACTCCCCACTTGGTGTCCCAAGTACACCACTGAACCCTGCCCAATCTGGCACTTGCTTGCCTTGATTGTGAGGCCTGCCTTGCGCAGCGCCATCAACACTTCCTAGAGGTGCCGCAGGTGTTCTGGCCAGGTGCCACTGAACACTGCGATGTCATCCAGGTAGGCGGCACTGAACTCATCCAGCCCAACCAACACCTGGTTGACCAACCTCTGAAAGGTGGCAGGGGCATTCTTCATCCCAAATGGCATAACCCGGAACTGGAAATGCCCATCTGGCGTGGAGAATGCTGACCTCTCCTTTGCCCCATCGGTCAAGGCGATCTGCCAGTACCCAGACGTTAAATCAAACGTGCTGAGGAACCGGGCAGCCCCTAGCCGATCAATGAGCTCATCAGCTCTGGGGATAGGGTGCGCGTCAGTCTTGGTGACTGAATTGAGTCCTCTGTAGTCCACACAGAACCGGAGTTCAGGTGTGGCTCCCGGCGCAGCAGCCTTTGGGACCAAGACCACGGGGCTGGACCAAGGACTGCTGGAAGACTCAACCACCCTAAGAGCAAGCATCTTGGAGACCTCCTCCTTGATGCAGGCCCTGACCCTGTCAGTTACCCTGTAAGCCTTATGCTTCACAGGTAAGCTGTCTCCTGTGTCCACATCATGGACGCACCAATCTGTGACACTAGGAACCAGGGAGAACAGATCTGGAAACTGCCCCAGCAATTGGCGGCAGTCTTCCTGTTGCTCAGGGGTCAGGGTGGGTGAGAGGTTAACTCCATCCACTGACCCATCTTTCTCACAGGCCACTAAGAGGTCAGGAAGAGGCTCAGACTCCTCTTCCATTCCATCATCAGTGGCCATCAGCATGCCCACTTCGGACCTTTTCAAGTGGGGCTTGAGGCGGTTGACATGTAAGACCCTTAAAGGATTCCTGGGCGTCTTCATGTCCACCAAGTATGTCACTGAGCTCTTGCGCTCCACAACCTCAAATGGGCCTGTCCACTTATCCTGAAGTGCACAGGGTTCCACTGGGGCCAAGACATACACCTCTTGACCAGGCTGAAGCTCTACCAGAGTGGCATTCTGGTCGTACCACCGCTTCATCTCCTCCTGGCTAGCTTCCAGATTTGCCTCAGCAAGTTGTCTGAAGCGCCTGGTTTGGTTTCTGAAGGCCAGCATGTAGCTATATACATTCTGGGGAGGTTTCCTGGGAGATTGCTCCCAGCCTTCCTTTACCAAACTCAGTGGTCCTCTCACGGGGTGACCATACAGCAGCTCAAAGGGGCTGAACCCTAGAGACTTCTGTGGCACCTCGCGGTATGCAAAGAGCAGGCATGGTAAGAGGACGTCCCACTTACGCCTCATTGGACCTTCCAGGCCCATGATCATGCCCTTCAGGGTTCGGTTGAATCTTTCAACCAACCCATTTCCTTGGGGATGGTAAGGTGTGGTGAACTTGTAGGTTACACCACACTCTTGCCAAAGGGACTTCATATACTTGGATATAAAGTTGGTCCCCCTGTCGCTCACCACCTCTAGAGGGAATCCCACTCTGGAGAAAATTCCCATCAGTGCACGCCCCACCACGGGGGCCGTCACTGTCCTCAGAGGGATGGCTTCAGGGTACCGGGTGGCATGATCCACCAAGACCAGGATGAACCTGTTGCCCATGGCTGTCTTGGGGTCCAGAGGCCCAACAATGTCAATACCCACTCGTTGGAATGGCGTACTGACCACAGGGAAGGGTTGGAGGGGAGCCTTGTTCTTCCCTCCGCTCTTCCCACTTGCCTGGCAAGTTGGACAGGTCCTACAATGAGCATCTGAGCTCTTGTGCATTTGGGGCCAGTAGAAGTGGGTGACAAGCCTGTCATAGGTCTTGTCCATCCCCAAATGTCCTGCTAAAGGCACATCATGAGCCAGTCCCAGTAGGAAGGCTCTGAACTTCTGGGGTACCACCAGCACACGGGCTGACCCAGGTTCAGCAGCCTTAGGCTCTGAGTACAGGAGGTCATTCTCCCAGTACACATAATGTGTTTTGGCCTGAACACCATTGGCCTGGTCTGCAGCCTGCTGCCGCATACCCACGAGAGAAGGGCATTCTTTCTGCTCCCTGCAGAATTCCTCCCTGGAGGGGCCTCCTTCTTGCTGCCAATGGGTCAGCTCAGGCAGGTCCCCCAGTTCGGCAATCTGTTCCCCAGAAGGCTCCAGGGCATCCCCCTCAAGGTCTGCTTCCTCCTGGACCGTGGGAACTTCAGGGGCCGGTTTCCCGCGCACCCTGCGCCTTCTCCCTAAGGCCGGTTCCTGGGCCTCTCTCTCAGGCCCCAGGACCTCTTGATCACCCCTACTGGCTGCCATTGACCGGGTGGTCACGCACGCCCAGTCAGGTAGACCCACCATCTTCAGGTGAGTCGTTTTCTCCACCTTTTCCCAAGGGGAGTCCTCCAAGTCATTCCCTAGCAAACAGTCAACAGGCATGGCTTTCCTCACACAGACCTGCAGAGTACCAGAGACCCCCCCCCACTCGAAGGGAACTTGAGCCATCGGACACTGACTCTCTGAATTGTCAGCGTTGACAACCCTACAGTAGGCATGGGGTACAACCTGCTCTTGAGACACCAGGTGATGCCTCACTGCAGTCACACTGGCTCCTGTGTCTCTAAGAGCCTCAGCTTTCTTACCATTGATGGTAACCACCTGCCCATATTTTTTAGTGTTAGAGGGCAGGTAGCTTGTAGGGACCATCTCACTGTCTCCTAGTGAGACTAGGGTCATCTGAACAGGATCTCCACCCCCCGGGACCATCACTTCTTCTCCGAAGTGAACACTGGTCACTTGTCGGGGCCGAGCACCAGTGGGTGCTGGTTTTCCAAACAGGCGACACTTGGGGTCACTGGCTATGTGCCCCGGGTCACCACATTTGTAACAATTGAAGGGCCCCTTTGGAACAGGTCTACCTGTCGGGGCCCCATTCTGCTTTGGGGGTGGGGGAGGCTGAGAACCTTTCTGTTGGTCCCCTTGGGGATTACTTTGGGGGCCTTTTTGGAACCCTTTCTGTTTTCCCTTGTCCCCCCCACTCTTCGGCTGGGGACCCTGCCCACCCTTGGCGGAGTCTCCCACTGGACCCTTGTGGACCCTGGTGCTGAGCCAGCGGTCCGCCTCCTCAGCAAGCTTCCTCGGGTTGGACAACTTGCTATCAATCAGGTGCTGGCGTAACTCAGGAAAACATTGTTCAGACAAGTGCTCCCATGCAATTAAATCAAAGAGACCCTGAAAATCATTCACTTTGTTACCCTTCACCCAACCATGAAGTGCTCTGCAAAAAAAAGTCACACACTCCACATACGTATTCCCAGGCCGCTTATTACACCCCCTAAACTTCTGCCTATACATTTCAGGGGTAAGCCCATACCTGGTCATTAAAGCTTCTTTCATATGGGGATAGGATCTCTGGTCTTCAGTGGGCAAATCTAGCAGGGTGTCCCGCCCTTCGCTAAGGAACCTTCCCCATAACCCCGCTCCCCAATCCCTCTCAGGGACCCGGTGGGAAAGCATGGCTACCTCATATGCCCTAAACCACTGTCCTATGTCATCCCCCTTAAAGAACTCTTTAACTACATCTTTGGGGATGTGCACTCTTGACTCTACCTGCACCGGCATTGCGCTGCCACCAGAGGGAGGATGATCCAAGGTTTTCTCTTTTAGACTCATCTCCCTCATCTTCACATCATACTCCAACTGGAGTTTTCGCTCTTCCAGAGCCATCCTTTTGCTTTCAAGCTCCATTTGGCCCTTTAAATTCAATTCTGCCAGCTTTATCTCATGATCCCTGGTTGCCTGTCTGTCTGCCAGCTCCTCTGGCGACAGGCCTCTGCCAAAGCTAATGACGCTGTCTGGTTTTTCCAGACCCACAGGATCCACAGGTGCACCCTGATCCTCAGGTGCCTTCCTAGATTCCATCCAGGCCTTCAGGGCTTTGTAGAACTCAGGTTTGTTTTTGCACCCTGCGTGTGGAACTTTGAGTTTCCTGCAAAAAAAACTCAGTTGCTTCTTTGTGTAGTCATCCAGCTTTGATGCATCCCATTCTAGCTCCTGCGCACCAGAGGCTATGGACTCTCCTCCATCAATGCTGTTTGTGCCAGGCATGCTTGCAACACTTAGGGATCTTCTTCTTTAGCAAAATTAAGAATCAAAAAGTCTGTGGCTAAGATACTGGACTGTAATCACTATGCAATGGTCAGTAGCTAAGGTAAAACACTGCAAATGTAAATTCGCGAATCCTCACCGCTGCGTCCAATGTAGGAAGGGGGAGTCTCTGGTTGGCGCAGTGCAACACTGGCGACAATCAGGGCCTCTCTCTTCCTCGTCAGGGCTGAGGGTTACCTTCAAGACAACCTCTGCTTACCCTCTAGGTAGTGTGGCTTAAGCAGTCTTAGGCTAATCTCTGGGGCATATAGGGTTAAACATTTGCAACATTACACCATCACCACCAACCCACCACACAATGACACCAAACTGTATTTTGTAAAAATATATGTTCTTTATATAAATTTCAAGCAGGCTTGTAAATACAGTTGTCAAACTTTCAATAGCGGTTCCAGGTTACTTAGTTGGGTTGCCACAGTTCTTTCTAGCAATAGGCAATCTTAGCGTTTTCAAAACAGTTCTTTTCTTCCCCCAGTTCGATATGATCTGGGGCGGTCTTGGTTAATGTCCTCAGGAAGGCGGGGTACCTGCTGAAGCCTCAGAGCGCCTTCGGGGATCAGACTGGGCTCGACCGGCCCGGGCTCACGCTTCTAGCGGGAGCGGCGGCAGGTCAGGTCAGTTCCGCCTCTCTCTGCGAGCTGCACGGCTGTGTGCGGCTGGCGGGGGAGAGAGCGGGGGCCCTGGGAGCGCTCCACAAGCGGCTCCGAGAGCTGAGCGAGGCGGAGGGCGGTGCGAGCGAGGCTGGCAAGGGCTCGCACCGCGGGGCAGTTCAACAGTACCTTTTCTTGCTGAGATAGTCCAGGCGCAGGTCGGCTCGGTGGTCCACGTCGCGGTGTCTTCCTCCCGGGGTTGGAGCGAGCGGTGGCTCGGCTCTGGCTCGGAGGTTGGCGTTGCGGCGCGGGCCGGGCCACAGGGACGAAGCGCCTTGAGATTTCCTGACCAGGAGGGCACACGCAGAGGGCAGAAATCCTCGGCGCAGGCCTCTGTTAATCCAGGCGACGTTCAGGCACCCCACGCAACAGCTGTTCCTCGGACAGCGGCGGCGCGTTCAGGGGCACACAGACACGAAGGGGGGCAAGCAGGCACCGGGCACCACCCTTCTTCACGTTGCGAGCTGCAGCTCGGGGTCAGTCACGGTGTTCAGATCAGCTGGGCTGGTCGTCACGATGCTTCTGGGCCAGGCAGGCGGCAGTCACTTTGCTTAGAGGACGGGCGGCTCCCAGAGCGCTGCTGAGGAGCGCGATGGACACAGCGCGCTCCGCTTTTTCCTGGGGAGGCTTGCAAAAGGAAAACAGCGTCTTCCAGGGGTTCCTGGGTCAGGGGGTAGCGCTCACTGTTCCTGGAGCGCTGGTCAGGGGGCAAGTTCACAGGCAAGCCCTTGGAGATCTTTCAGCAGAGTTTGGCACAAAGTTTCAATAAGCAAAAGTCTTTGGTAGTCTTTTCTTTCCTCTCCTTTGGCAGCAAGGCACCAGACACAGGCCAGAGTCAGCACTCCTCCTTGTGGTCCTTCCAGGTCCTTCTCTTCGGGCAGAGTTTCTTCTGTAGCACAAACAGGATCTAATTTACAAGGAGCAGGGTTCCTTCTTTTATACCCAGTTTCTTTTGTTCTAGCAAGCCAGGGGGGCCTCTGCATAACTGCTCCAGTCTCTGAGCACTTGTTGTGGGTACTTCTGGCTTCTGCATTCAGTGTGAGGGCAGGCACATCAGCCGCTCCCCAGGGGGGCGGAGCCGGCATTGTGAAGGCAGGGGCAGCTTGAGCACTTTGTTGACAGGCTTCGGTCCTTCCTGGGCCAGGTGCAGGCTGAGTCATCAGTCGCTCCCCAGGAGGGCGGAGCCAGCATTGTGGAGGCAGGGGCACAGCCTGATGCATCATTCAGGGAAAACTCCCACCACCCACTAAGGGGTCATCCTGCTAATCACTACCTGTCAACTCACAGCCCTGTCACTCACACACACCAGACAGTCAGATCCACATCCAAGCAGAGGCGGGCTGAAATGGTGAGGCCAGCAAATGCTAACTTTCTAAAAGTAGCATTTGCAAACACAGGATATTAAAATAAACTTTACTAAAAGAAGTATTTTATTATTCTGAGTTCAGGCATACTAAACATTAATTTCTACCATGTTCCCTGAGCTTGCTGGGATTATAGAGTGTAATAATTCCAGCAGCCCAACTGGCCTAAAGGGAACTGGTAGCCTTACAATAGTGAAAAACGAATTTGGTAGTAATTCACTATTAGGACATGCCACACACATCAGGGCATGTCCTACCTTACACTTACAATGCACCCTGCCCTCAGGCCTACCATAGGGGTGACTAATATGAAGTTAAGGGAAGGTTTTAGGGGCTGGCAAGTGTGTGCACTTGCCCAGCCAGTGTGACAGTACCAGACTGCACGTAGGTTCTGCAATGGCAGACCCTAGACACATTTTAAGGCTGCTTCTGTGGGTGGCGCAACCAGCGCTGCAGGCCCACTAGCAGGGTTGGCATTCACAAGCCCTTGCACTCCTGGTGCACTTTACTAGGGACTAACAGTAAATCCAATAAACCAATCATGGACATCAATCACAGGTACACTTTACAGTAGGGAGCACTTGCACTGCGGCACGGGTTGGCCGTGGCGCAGTGCCCTGAGTAGCAGACACCAGCAAAACATTTGAGGCACAACAGCAAAAAGTGGAAGGGAAACTCACGCCAAGGTGCCAGGTCTAACATATATCTTTTGGAGGCATTCTACTGGGGCCATTTCCCACAGCCCTGTCCCATATGTTGTGGCTGAAATTGTTTTTGCATTATACATCTTTTTTATCTTCCCTATGGGCTTGTTCCAGAGTTTCTTATTGAAACTAGAAATTGCAACCAAAGTTCTTCCCATTGTTAGTGCGCTGCAGCCCACCATGAGGAGCCAGGTTTGTTTACTATCAAATAACACTCCCAAGTAGGAAAAAGTCTCCACTAACGCTAGTTTCCTAGGCTCAATATGGAAAGATGGAATATTTTCAGAGGGGGGACTCCTGCCACATTAACAAAAGATTTAGTCTCGTTGACCTTTAGGTCAAGGGATGGCATGTAACCCACATAGGTATTTATTAGGTGTTGAAGCGCTACTCCTGTCCTGGCTATTAGGACTGCATCGTAACGAAAACTGAAATGGGGCAAGGACACAGACTTGGATGACTCCTCTCAAGATTTTAAAGGTTCTTGTACATTCACCGTCCCTCCCATCCTTCCATCCCGCCATTGCCTGTGAGTACATTTCACAAATTAAATTGATCAACGGAACGGAAGATCAATGAACATCTCCAAAATTATGGCCCATAACTTCACATGGCTTACGCAATAGAAGTCTGCAGTTAAATCCATAAAAACCATGTAAGTATACCCTCCCTTTGCTACAGTGTGCTTGGTAATGGTCAAGCTTAGATTCAGACATTGATCAATAGTACCTCTACCCTTCTGGAATCCGCACTGGGTTGGCGTCAATATGTTTTTTTTCTCTCGCCCAGTCCTCTAGCCTATTTAATAGGACACAACCCAACAGTTTACCGGTACAGTCCAGAAGGGAAATTGGCCTATCATTTTGGGGGTTTGATTTATTACCCTTTTTGTGCATGGGGACAATACTTCTTTATTTCCATGATGGGAGTGGTCCCTTTTTAGAAATTTCATTAAATTTAATGTTGAACAGTGGGGCACAAAACTCTTGGTGTTCAATAAAAAAGTCAATAGGGACACCATCTGTACCTGGAGCTTTAGCATGACTACACTTGGCCAGTGCAATTATCACCTCATCCAAGTTAAAGAACAGGGGGCTGATCCAGGCTTTCATAGAGTTGAAAGAGTTGTCCCATGAAACAGTCTTGCTCCCAAAAATGCCTTCAAAATTATCTACCCACGTGTCTTCGTCTGGGTGATTATCCAACATTTTCTCTAAGTTATTCTTAAAATAAGGAGCATTCACAACCTACCAAAATTCCCAGCTGTTGTTGGGGGATGCTGCCTTCACCAGGTTATCCCAGGCCTCCTCGATCACCTCTACTTCCCTGTTCTTCCTAGTTTTTTTTACAGATTTTCCATAAATCTTCGATCAGGTGGTGGTCTCTGGGGGATGCTTTTAGGGCCCTGCGAAGATGTTTTAAAGCCTGGTTGAAATCCTCATCAAGCCGGCCGATTTCCCGCCTCTCCTTGATTGAGTTAGGCTGATTCAGGGAAAGTTTAATATCCTCGAGTAATTCTAGGAAATTTGGGATCAGGGTGTCTGGAGCCGCTTTCAGATCCAAACAATTCATAAGCAGATTTAACTTGTTGGCGATGACCTGATGGTTAGTTTTAGTCTTATCTGTGTTATCCCATTACAGCTGATACCCATTCTGTCTTGTTAGAATTAGTTTTGCTACTTTTTCTATCTGCAGAGGATACACTCTGACTCCAGAGAGCTTGAAGGAAAGTATCACATGGTCGCTAAACTTGGATAGTATGGTATCAGTATGGAGAACATTTCCATAAGAATGGGCAGAGGCAACTATGAAGTAGAGTGTCAACTCATAGTTACCACGGGGAAAAGCTTTTTGCAAACCGCCTACCAATATGTCTATTTTATCACAGATTTCTAGGTTCCAAGAAATTAACAAACTATTTAGGATATTCCCATGATCATTATGCATGAAATGCACCACTGAGTCCCCTTCAGTATGTTCTACCCCGCAGACCGTTTCCGATTAATGGAGACAAGGAAATTAAAGTGAGCAGGTCTGCTTTAGCTCTGCCAGAAGCGGAGGGAACTGCAGTGGTTAGGTAGGGTCAGTAACCATTGATGAATGTTGGATTTGTAGCCCATGTCTCCTGGAGACATATAATATCTCTGCCCTGCCATACCAATGCCCATTCCGATAAAGACTGCTTAGTGGCAATGCCTGCACAATTCTATGCGGCTAACTGCACCACGCTCTTTCGGTGGCCCATCCCACCCACAGAGGGCGGTGCACTGACCTCCCTAGGGAATTGTAGTTGGCTCATATACTCCATTAGTTTCCGATTTATTGTTATTCCCATTTAACTAGGGTCAGTTTCGCCCCTCTTGTATAGTCAATCGCAAGACTCTAAATCGACCAAGGGATCATAGCAATTCGACAACTCATACGTTGCTTCCTCTCTGTGGTGTCTTGTGGGGTCGTGTTTCGCCGGCGTAGGTTGGCGTAATGGTTGGCTTGGGAGTCTCACGTTATATGGTTGCGGTAGCAATCGTGGGGATGGTCTATAAACATTAAATAGTGGGAAGATGATAATCTGTGTATTACACAAGGGAGCATTTGTACAGACCACCAGAAAATCTCTTACCACAAACTGGATATTAAAATTAACAACCACACATCACCGTTTGTTGCTTTAGCCAAGGGCCCAACCCATCCTACCCTCCGTGCCATAATGATATGTGTGTCTAAACTAATGCCCCATGGGCCAAAACCTTTTGCGTGGTTGCTAAACTAGTGCAGGACTTTTGGTATTAATTGGTCTGTGGACTCCCTCTGGCCCCTGGTCAATAGGGGTATATTTACTAAGACCAGAACATATGGGAGAGCTGCGGGGAAGATCTAAAGTATATGACTGATTTCTACCTGCTGTCGAGGGGTCTAGGCTTTATAAAGTTTCTACCATCTGTCTCTCTACTGATCATATTGTTTGAAGGTTACCCTGTATGCCTGTGTTCTCCTCACTCCCTGTGGGCCCTGTGCTCCAGTTGTGGTAGTACTAGTACTAGTATTGCCAAGATTGGTACTATTTGTGCATGCCTGCGTCGTAGTAGATTATATTAAGGGGGTATGAAAGGAAGTTTTTGATGGCATGGGGGTCCTAGGAAACCGGAGCATTTTCTTTTATTCAGATCCTCATTGTCCTCCTATCCACAGTCACCAATGAGTCCAATATTTGTCCAGATACAGAAGGGTTGTCCACCCTTAGCGAATCACTGTTAATAAGGCCCCCTGGGATGAGGACATCTAATTTCTCCTCAATTCTCCCACGTCTGTTGTTCAGTGTCTCAAAAACACTAAGCACCATTTGCTCTATTTTTACAAAAATATCCCCTCTTAAACACTCCCCAGAGTCTCTTCCCAGCTGTGATGGTGCAACTACCATGGGCTCTTGGACAGTTGTATTCCCTCGTAATGCTCTCGTCGGCTTTGTTTTGTGTTTCCTTCTAGGCTTCTTTCTTTTAACAACTGGTTTGCTGGAAAGACTGGTTGGGGATGTAAATTCGGTGATGCAGACACAGGCATGCTGGAATTGGGGGTAACACACAACTCAATGCCCTCAGGTACTAGCTGTTGTGTGGCAGGAAGGGGTTGCAACAGAGTACCATTTCTCCTTCCACTTTCCAGGGAAAGACGTTTCTCCGAAACCTCAATGTCCTTGGAAAGAACATTTGCAGCCCTAGCCAAGAAGCAGTCTACGGTGTTTACTGTCTCTCCTCCAATTACTTACGCTGCAACTTTACGCTTACCCATCTCGTTAATGTCCAGCATCCATAGTAATATAGCTGGTCTTTTAGTTTCTTCCTTTCGGGGTTAGATCTGGTAGCAAGCAGCACAGCTTAGAGGGGGGCCCAGCCCATCCTCCTCCGGGCTCAGGCGGGAATGTAAGGGCCGGCACTTGGCCCAGACTTGCCCGGGCATCTCCCTGCGCGCGTCCCTAGCCACGGTAACATGACACGCTTAAATGCGCGAGTCCAGCAGCAGGGAAGGCTGGGTGTTGTACTCCTCTCCTGCAAGATTACATCTTCTCCTCTACTCCAATGACTCAGGTGGTGGCTACAACGGCCTCGGGACCCCGACACGCTCAAATGCATGAATCCAGTGAGTCCAGCAGCAAGGGGGGCTGGGAGTTGTAGTCCTCCCCTGTGAGATTGTGTCCTCTCTTCTCCCCCAGTGACTCTGGTGGTGGCTGCAACGGACACACAAACACGACGTGCTTAAATGTGTGAATCCAGCAAGTCCAGTAGCAGGGAGGGCTGGGCATTGTAGTGCTCCCCTGAAAGATTGTGTCCTCTCCTCCAGTGACGAGAACAGTGGGTACAAACTGGATTAGTTGTAAAGTCACCGCCCAGCGAGCACCCGTGCCAGTGCATTCAGCCTATGCAGAGTGAACTATTGACAGCTCCACCTGTCATTAGTTTCATGACAAAGTTTTACAATGCCAACAGCTTTAACTCGCGTAAATGCAAGACTTATTGCATTGCAAATGCTTGTTTCCATGATTACAACAATTTCAACATGATTTCTTGCAATACAACAAAAAACATTGCTGTGTTTAATCAAAAGAAATTTTGATCAAGTGGAGAGTTTGAGGTTAATTAATTCAACAATCTTACGAAAGGGCATTTGTGCAAGTTACATTTCTCCACCAGGGCATTATGGCAATTCAATGCTCTGTCATATCACTGTGACCAAAAACATGACAATGTTTTAAATCATATGGAAGCTTGTACATTATTATGCTTTCAAGTCAGCCCAAGTGGGCCTACAAATCGAAGCAATTTCTACATGGTTACTTGTAGTATAGCCTAAATGCTTTGGTAAATCAAAAAGGAAACTCATATCAAACGGGGAACTTGAGATTGATTAATTCAACAACCTTTTGATCTCTTATCCTGTAAGATAGTGCATTAATACAAGTTGTGTATCTCCACCAGGGCATGTTGGCAGTTAAGTGCTCTATAATCCTCATATCAATAAATACCTTTTTTTTAAAAGTGCTCTATCATGCCACTGCAATGAAAAACATTTTATGAATATAACTTCAACTTCAAAATAAGGCACCCTTGAGCAATATCTACTTCCATTTGCCCAGTCTTGTTTCTGTAGTCATACTTTCTATTGTAATATTACATACGAGATGGCAACTTGCGATCTTATTGTACCATCTCAAATTCGCCCATAAAGAATGCATGATTCTTCTGACACGGGGGTCCCCCAACAAAATGATTAAATCAGCTAAAGGAAAAGAGCAAAAAAACTAAAGTTCTTAATGACATCTCTAATCTAGGAAGGGTTCACACCAATCTACAGATGAGAGTACAGCCTCAGATTTTGGCTGTCTAATCTCAGTATGTAGGTGGATTCAAGTTTCCTGAGATTCTTTTGCCTATTTCAACCTATAAATGCGCTGGGCACCACATCAACTAAATACTTTAGCTCTCTGTCATTGTTGCCATCAGTTTCTGTAAAGTGTCTTGCCACTAAGTATGGTTTGTCCCTGTATATTATAGCTCTGATGTGCTATAGGATCCATCTGTGGACTTGGAGTTTTGTGCTCTCCACGTATTGGAGTCTACAAGGATATTCTAAAACATATAAAAAGTAGTCTGTTTTGCTGGTGAAGGCTCTCCTAACACTTTGTGGGGTTCTTACCAAGGGTGTGCTAAAGTGTGTTTTTTTAAACCATGTTGCACTTGCAGAATCTTCTACTTCATGCCAGCCAAGGGATTTTGGTGGATTCCACATTATTGCTTCTAACTAAATCGTGCTTCATCGACCTAACACTCTTGAAAGTGCACCCCAACATTTGTGGAAGTGTCACAACTATCACTGGGCCATTTCTGACTAGGTGCCAGTACCTATTCAGTATTTCCCTGATGATGGTATGTTCATTGCCATAGTGGTTGATGAACCTGTATTGGATTTGGTTTTACTGTTTGGTCCTAGGGAGTTAAAAAATAACTTCCTCTCTTTTCAAATATTTGGCTTTCTCAATTTATTTTGATGATATCATCTATGTCCCCTCTTTCCTTAAATCTTGCTGCAAGATCTATATTGGCAGTGTCAGAATCACCGTAATTTCAGCTTATGGTTCGATCCCCGGCACTGGCGGCAGGTCAGCCGAGCACCATGTGACCCTGGGCAATAGCTTGCTTAATCTTCCCGACGGCCCCCAGCACCGGGATGCCTCCGGGTAGCTGTGCACTTTACAAATACTGGATTTACATTTTTTACTGGCAAACCCAAAATTAACCTTTGCTCAGCTCTCTGGTAGCTGGGCACAAAGCAGTCAGGTTTACATTAGAGGCATAGTGTGACATATTTATGCAGCACTTCAAACAGTACTGATATGGCAACATTACAAAAGAAAAAACCCACACCAATCTGGAAAAGAAGAGTGAGTTTTACAGAATAATTTGACACCAAAATGACAAAAATGTAATCAATAGAACCGGAGATATGCATGTTCAAATATGTAGGGTAAGTAAAGAGCATAAAAGCAAAAATGCCACTCACGATTATGTGGTTGTATGAGATCGGGTGATAATAAGTTTAGACTGACCTCGATATAGTGTGGTCTGAACACAGGGACCAGGATAGTCCAGCTGAATGAGTTACCTTTTAAAGTACAGTGCAACGAGTTCTGTACGCAGTAGAGGGTGCCGCGAGGAGCAGGGAGAGCGACACAGGTGGTCAGTGATGTGGTTGGAAGAGCAGGCTGGGTATCACAGACGGTCATTGCTGTAGCATTAAGATCCTATGGGCACCACAGACATCATTACTGGAGATTCGCATTGGTGGCCACCATAGTCTGTTGATCCTATAGCGGGAATTGCAGATCTCGATTTGCCAGTTGTCGCTGTTGGCCACTGAAGCACAAAGAGCGGACTAACTGGCGATTTGCATTGGGGGTCAGAGCGGGCCAGAAGCTCTTGAATCAAACAATTTGTTTCATGGTCGCGAAGAGCCCAAAACCTCAGAACTTCTCCTCCTGGAGAGGGAACACTTTTCATGCCACATCAAGGGTACCTCTTGGGGATCAGAAAATCACTGCAGTAGTCGCCAGCAGGTCTCAGGAATATCTATTTGCAGGCCCTGGCAGCAGGTCAGCTGGGTAGGTTCAGAGAGGCCTCTGCAGCTTGTTTTGTCCCTGTAGCTCAGAACAGGAGGGCAGTCAGCTGACCCTTGGAGTCACTCCAGCCTTATATGAAGTGTGCAGATCCAGTCTTCCTTCTCAGCCAGTTAGGGAACAGGCAGCAGAGGAGCAGATTAGCAGTCCTTTGTGCACTAGAGCAGTACTGAAGTCATTCTGAGTGATTCAGAGGTCTAGCCTAGTGCGCTTAAGAGTTAGGTGCAAGGGTCCATTATTATTCCTTGGTACCAGATTTGAAGTAGGAGATATTTCTGGAGTTTTCCATCAGCCAGAGGTGTTTGGAATTGTCTGCCTCCCTGCCCTGGCCCCTGCTTGTCTGGGGCCATAAAGACTAGTTTCAGTTAGTGAGTATGCCCCATTGGAGGCTTTGTAATTTGTAAGTGTGGTAGGGAACAGCTCTGCCCTCCTTTCAAGTCAAAGATGACCCATCCTACCAACACTAATTCCCCTTTCATCTCTCTGTCTGGGAGCAATATATAAAGACTAACTGCCAGCTAGTCAAGTGTTCCAGGATACAGGTTACCAGCATCAAATTTTGGGACAAGAAAATGCAAACTTTCTAAAAGTGGCTTTTTTAGAATTGTGACTGAAAATCTGACTTTACCATTAAAGAGGGTTCTATATTACAATACTTTAGAATCCAAAGTCGCTACGCCTACCTGCTTCCAGTTTAAAGTTATCACTTATTAAATGTAATAAGGTAACCCAATGTTATCCTATGGGAGAGGCAGGCCTTGCAGTAGCGAAAAACTAACTTAAGAATTTTTCTTTACCAGGACATGTTAAAGTTAAACATATACATCTAACTTTTGAAATATACTGCACCCTGCCCTATGGGATATTTAGGGCCTGCCCTGGGGTGACTTAGATGTATTAAAAAGGAAGGTTTGGGCTTGGCAAAAGTTTATTTTTCCAGGTGGTAACGGTACTTTAAAACTGCATATAGAGGCTGCAATGGCAGGCCTGAGGCATGTTTAAAGAGCTCCTTAAGGCGGTGTTTAACGAAGTGCTGCAAGCCCACTACTATCATTTAATTTAGAAGCCCTGGGTACATGTATTACCACATTACTAGGGACTTACAAGTAAGTTAAATGTGCCAATTGGGTATCAGCCAATTTTAACATGTTTAAAGGAGAGAGCTGTCATAGTCAGGTAAAAATGTCAGTGAAATGTGACATATTAAACAAAAAAAGCACTGACATTCATCCTTTATACTTACCTGAACTAGATATAATTTGCACACTCACCATACAATGCTTCTGGCCCCATTTAGTACATCACTAATAACATGTTCTATTACATCATTGATAACACCACTGATGACATTCAAAATGACACTTTAAAAATGTACCGCAGATGGTGTGATGAGATGTCTTAGATGTCCTGCATTAGCCCAGGTTGATGGACTTTCATCTAATTTTTCATCTACATACCTATGTGCTCTGTGTGTGCCTTTGTATATTCTGGAAGGATAACACAATGTACATTGATATCTCGTATAATGCTGTGCTTCTCAGGGAATTAATGGCTTCTTGGATTTCTCAATTACATTTTATTATAGATTACTATTTACATACTGATTCTGAGTTCAGTTGGTACACTATGATTTAATATAGGAAAATTCACTTTTTGTTTAGTCACATATCACTTTTTGGAGGATTTGTATGCTGGTGTATGGGCTCTAAACACTGATGAGCAGCTGTCCAGTGCCCATTGTACATGCATTGACCCATAAAAACATAAAAAATAATAAATTCCTGATTGACACATTAAACATACCTATTAGTCCTTCGAAGATGTTTTCCTGTGTACCCAGACCCTGTACGGCAAATACCATTAGGGGTCTGCAGCACAATATGTGCCACTGCTAAAGTGACACGTCATGCCTGCCCCTGCAGCATAAGTGTGCAGTTTCAAAACAGCAAATTCAAAATGGCAAAAATAAAAACGTTTGCCAGTCCCAAACCTTCCTTGTTATTACTTACAAGTCCCCGATAAAAGGGTGCCCTAAATGCCAAGAGGGCAATGTATAAGGTATTTAAAGAAAGGACATGTGTACCTAGATTTTACATATTCTTACAGTGGAAAATATCCTAAGTTGTTTCTCTCTAATAGAAAAGCATTAGGTTACATTATACCACCTTATAATACATACCTTACATTTGGTAATAGCTTAAAAAAGGATTCAAGGGCTTAAATTAATAATAATTTAAAACACAATCGAAAGGCAAAGTTGGACTGTAAATTATTCTTGGGAAAATGTCACATTTAGAAAGTTAATAAAGTCAAAATTGAGCCTCTGCACTCCTTCCCTTTATGAATTACTCTTATTTTCCAGCTCGATGGTGAAATGCGTGCGAACAGCAACCGTGAAATGCCTCATCACGGTTCAGTTTAGAAACAAATTCAATGGGGCACATCTCTCCTGCGCCCGACTGTCGCACTGCGATTAAGGAAATCATTCCTTTATGAAACTCTTGCTCCATAGATACATCATTATTGTCTGTTTATCAATATTAATCCAACATCTTAACTCGTACATCTTCCTTAATTACGCCACTCCGGAGACATGTGGAAAAGTAAATTTTGCCATGTTCTGTGTCCCTACGTGTTCTCCATCTTATGTTATGTGTGCATGATTAATATGCATATGTATTCCCCATGTTCGATTAAAGACGCAATTACAGTTGTGTCCATCTCTAGTATGCCAGTTTCCAGTTCTCGTGAAAGCTACGAGTATTAGGCCTATGTAAAGTTACGTTGCCACGTTTCTCAGTGTGCACGTTATTTCATTGTAAAGTCCCCGTTTCTAGGCCTCAAAAGGGCCCGGACACCAGATTCAGCTCCTGTCTCCTGAGCCCTCGCTGAGGAGCGATACAGCCCCCACCTGTATCCTCGACCCTTCACTTACTTCCTGCCTCACAGTGCCCGGCTCAGCCTGGCTCTGCCTACGAGTCTGCCAAGAGTATGTTATGATTCTAGTTATCAGTCCAGCCCTCCTTCTCTGCATTCCTAAGCTACTGAATCGCATCAATAGTTTCCGTCATAGTCTAGCCCTTACGTCTCCATGTAAGAGAAATACTGTATTTATGGTCATTTAATATTCTTCATCACGCACTACATGTAGAATAATGCATGCACCAGTCTTAGAGTCTGTTAGCCTTTACCCCGATAACTTTTGGATTATATCAACATGTTCTCTAAACATCAGATACTAGATAGTGTTTAGGTACATGTCGCCCTGACTCTCCAGACTTCAGTCTCTACTCCTGGCACAGAGTTCATAGCCCCCAGCTTCTCCTAGTAACACGTCATTGTCAGTTTGCGCGCACCTCTAGGTCAGAGGTCCCGGCTCCTTAGGTAGCCCCCTCCATGTTTCCGCCCCATTTATGACATATTCTGTTACGTTTACATCACATGTCCATGTATACGCCTCCTGTTACACCCACTTTCACCCTTATCTTTCGCGACTGCTATTGACCACACCCACTGCTCCGCCTATCATATGTATTGCAATGCAACTGTTTTAATATATATGCTTGTGTACTGTTATTAAAGTTAGCGCGCTCATCCCAGATCCTGCCCTACAGCTGTCGGGGCCCCCCTGTCAGGCCCTGTCATCCTATTCCTGTGCAGGTTGTCCTGTTCCCATCCTTTATGCTGTATTAAACCTGCAAACTCCTACTACCTCGAATCTTGACTCTTATTTATTGAGCTATCTGTTATTATTATGTCCAGTAAAACCTAGATCCGGTATTATTTATTTATATACCACATAATGGCGCCCGAATAGGGACTTGCCCTTTCCCCACGCGCCGGTGAAGCCACGCCGGCCCCCTGACCCTCTGCAGCCGTGACGGAACCATACCGGCCACGTGCAGATATTTCTGCTTCAAGTATCCCTCAGGCCCACGGAGGAGACGGAGGTGGCGGTCCAGCATCCAGACGAGGCGGTGGAGGAACGCGGCGAGTCCCGACCAGAGCCCAAGCCGAGAGTCCAAGGTCCGAGGTATCTGGAGGCCCACCCGTAACAGAAGTCCGAAGTTCGTCCGTCCGGCGTCGAAGCAGTCCAGTCCAGTCCGAGGCCTTCCGTTCTTGCTGCCCGGTGAGTACCGTTGCTGGGGTAGTATCTAGACAGGGTCAATCTAATTGTCTCTGGTCCGTGGGGTGTGGTGGTACACATATCCCAAAACGAAGTGTCCACTCCGGTGGATGCGGGTCCTGACGTGTCTCTTTATGAGACCGGTAAGTTTCGTACTGTTTCAGCAGTGCATCTAGTTTCTGTTCTAGTCAGTTCTGTTCTCGAGAAAATCCATGTATTCTGTTTTCAGTATTCCAGGTAGTATTCTGTCCGAACTGTTATTTTAAATGTTCTTCATGTATTTTAATGTCGTGGTATGAATGTGGAGTAATTATCGTGTTCATTGTGTATTGTATTGTGTCTAGATTACAGTCCAGTCATGCCGTGGTTTTCTAAACTACGTCAGTTAAGAACTAGAAAAGGTCTGTTAGAAGAAGCAGTTCCTGTCCCGCCTAGGGACAGTCCAGGTCATTTTATGTATCAGAAGCATGGCATAAGTGCCATATTATATCTAGATTTATGGGTAGAGTATACCAAACAGTTAGAAGAAAAGTATAGATGGCCCGTATCGGGTACATGGGATGCCGAGTGCATCATGCGAGTAGAAGAAGCATTATGGAAAAAGAAAGCCAGACAGTCACAGAAAGATGCCATCGAGTTATGGCGCAAAGAATCTCATAAAAGAACCGAAAAAGAAATCAGAAAGTCAGAATTAAGTAGAGAATCCTTAGAAAGAGCCCAAGAAAGGGAATTAATCGAGATAGGTGAACGAGTCAAAACCGAACAGTCAGACAGACAGAGGCATGCCCTCACTAAGGGTATGTATCCTCTTCTTGCCGAGGGCTTGCCAAAAGCGACCCCGGAGGCATCCAGTAATTTTCCGCCACCATTAGTTCCGACCAAGCTACGTCACAAACCGACCGCAGCTGATATTTTCATCTCGTCCTACTTGGACGACACAGTCCCAGAATATGCAAATCCTGTTCCGCCAGTCCCTGTAAATCAAGCAATTCCTGCTCCTCCAGACACCGGAGTACCTGCTACGGTACCCCCGGTCCAGCCTGCATTACAATTTCCCACTCTGCCAGCACGAAGAGTGTCAGTCGACGATTCCAGTTTAGGGGCCGCAGGAGGAGGTCCTCCTGGTACCCCGCCACCACACCAACGTTTAACGTTAGTCGAGTTACATGAATGTGCGTTACAGCGTACGCCCAAATATAAGTCCGTTGCAGATATCCGACGAGCTCTCACTGAATGCCGCTATGATCCAGTTGCAGGTGATGATAGTACAGTTATATATTCCATCCGTGTAAGACGGGTGACCGGGTATTTGGACACCCTACCAGACATGAAACAAGATCTAGACAGAATATATCGTTTCATCCGTACAGGACAAGATCCAGAAAGTATTGGCGAAGCCATGTCTCAAAGGAAAGCTGAGATCCAGCTCATGCTATTAAAGTTTCTGATTAATTGTTTAATAAGGGAACAAGATTATCCGACCAAAGATCCGGCCGAAATGAGAATCCTGACAAGGTGGAGTGATAATATAGCCGAGGGTAAACACAGAACTATCAGTAGTATAGAGAGTATGTACAAGAGAATTCGTAAGGAAATAATAAAGTTACACGAACAACGTAAAGCAGCACAAGTAAGCGAGAAAGAGAATGACTCTTCTACTGAAGAGGTAGAGGACGAGAATCCCGCCAGAATAGCGTATGTAGGAAAATCTAGATTTCCAGACCGCCATTTACGCCTAGAACACAAGTCAGTTTTTCATCACCCAGCACCAGAACAAGGTTCTCTAGAACAAGTATTTCAAGCTACCGATCATATTCTGAAATCACGAATCGGTTACAGTGAGTTAAGTACTATGCATGAACAAGAACTAGTCCGATCAGCAGTCCGATGGATTACTGATTCTACCACTTTTCCAGACGAAATAGTGGCACAAATGTTCCTGAAATTGCCCCCAGCCGAGCAACGACTGGTGGGTATGTATATGATCCAGCACCTCATTACATTGTATGAGGGTCAACATTCTGATCCAGGTCCGTTACATGATGTCCTGAACGAGTTACTCCAGTATAGATGGAAAGGTTTAGGTACCGATTTAATTAGTGTCATTCTAGAACAGCGCCACAAATATAGAACGTTCCTGAACCCGCATTTTGTTCATGTCTCACCCCCAGAAAGTAAACCCTTTTACATAGATAGACAGAATCCGTTACGAGAAGTACACCCAGTCAGGACAACAGATGGTGAAATGCAACGAGTGTTTGTTTACACTCCGATTACGAAGATGGAACTCTTAGAGATGAAGAAATTAATTCCTTGTCATGACAAAGATCCAGCAGGGTTCCACCGAGAATTAAAAGACATGCTCCGTATGGGAGAATACACGTATCCAGATATTATTAAAATGCTAAAAGTCCTGTTGCCCGCAGGCATATATGAAAAACTCAAGGAAAAAGAATGGGAGGTGGGAGAGAAAAAGATCGATTGGGCAGTTCTAGAAGCTGAAGATAAGATACGAGTACCAGGTACCGGTCTTGGAGAGAAATGTAAAGAATTACCAGAACTATTAATACAAGTTTTGCCCAGATTATTAGCCACTAAAAAGGAAGACTGGGATGCAATCTCAGCCTGTAAACAGAAACAAGACGAAGACACTAGTGATTTTTATTCTAGATTTGAAAAATGTTTTATTATAAACAGTGGCCTCAAGACAAGTAGTGAGTCATACCCTCATCTTTTTGTTACTAAATTAGTCGAGAATTCAAGTCCACAAGTTAAGAATCGAGTTTTGAAAGTCGAAAGTACCTGGCAAGCTAGTACCCCGTCCCAGATGTTACAGATGCTCCAGTACCACCAGAATAGAATCAGAGAAGAGCAAGATCATGAGAGAAAACGTATGAAAGACACGAAAATGAAAGTACTAGTTGCACAATCCGTTCCTCAAGACAGTCAGAAGAGGGGTCCGAATCAAGCCAGTCATCCTGCAGCTCCCGTTAAAGGGACATGCAATTATTGTAAACAGCCAGGTCATTTCATAAACGAGTGTGCAGTTCTGAAACATAATATAGCTACTGGTAAGACTAAAGAAAGACCACGTCCGCCTAGACAAGAACAAGTTTCACAGACTTCTCAGCCACAGAATGCACAACAGACAGTTCCAGCACCGCAGCCTATTGCTGCAACACAGCATGTTACACAGCAGATGTACCAGTATGCACAGTCTGAGTATCCAGAGTACCAACAGTACTCATGAAACAGCCTAGAGAGGGAGGTAGGCTTGCCTCTCATCGAGATTCCTGTAGATCAAGAAGGTCCCTATGTTCATAGTCAGGTACTAGGGAAAGACAGAAAGTTTTTGATTGATACAGGGGCAAGTAGGACCACCATCAGTCACGCCGAAGTTCCAGGGGCTCCGCTCTCAGGCTCTAGAAATGTTTCCCTTGGATTTTCAGGAAAGCCTATTGTAAATGAGATATCTAAGCCAGTTACTCTAGAAGTAGGTCCATTGTCCCGCACTACTGATCTGTTACTTACGAAGTCATGTCCAGAAAATTTGTTAGGCATTAAGACACTGAAAGAATTAGGTGCAGTCATATGTTGTTCCCCAGAGGGAATACGCCTGTTCCTACGTGACTTCAAGGGTCACTATGTATTACGAGATTTTGATCCAAGATTTTCTAATGTTCCGCAGCATCTATGGGCGCAAGGTCCAACTGATGTAGGTTATATGCAAATCACACCCCATCGTGTGACTCTCAAACCAGGTGTAGTGTTACCACGAATCAGACAGTACAGATTACCACCTGAGGCTGTAGCAGCCTTATCCAAAATTATTGACGAGCTCATCGCTCAAGGAGTAGTTGTAGAAACTGACTCCAATGTATGTAATTCTCCGATCATTCCAGTCATGAAACGTACTGATCCAAATGCACCCCCAGTATATCGATTAGTGATTGATCTTCGAGAACTTAATAAATGTATTATTCCCCAGTATCCAGTTGTCCCAGATATCTCTTCCCTATTGACAGCCATTGATTCCGAAGCGTCATTTTTCACAGTCATAGACCTCAAGAACGCATTTTTTAGTGTCCCCATTCATCCAGACAGCCAGTTCCTTTTCGGATTTTGTTTAAATGGAAGAAGCTATATGTTCACACGAGCTCCTCAAGGTTTCACAGAAAGTCCTAGTATTTACAGTCAAGCACTTAAGAGACAACTAGACAACATTCACATGCCAACTGACACTGCCCTGCTCCAGTATGTCGATGATCTACTGATCACAGCCCGTTCTGAACGTGCTTGCGAGCGAGCATCACTTACAGTCTTGTATTTCCTTGCCGAGATGGGGCACAAGGTGTCCCCTTCAAAGCTTCAATTCTGTGTACAGCAAGTGATCTACTTAGGCCACTTACTGTCCAAGTGGGGTAGGCAGTTGACACCCGACCGTATCCAGTTAATAGCGAGTCTTCCTCAACCCAAGACACAGAAGGAGGTACGTGCTTTTATCGGCCTCACTTCTTACTGCAGACAATGGATTCCTCAGTATGCATTTCTAGCTAAACCACTGATACAGTTAACGACACAGGAGGCAGCCGTATCGACCGTCCTCCCTTGGACATCTGAACATACACTTAGTTTCAATGAGTTAAAGAAATCTTTATGCCAAGCTCCAGTTCTAGCTACACCGAACTACAGTAAGCCTTTTACACTTTTCGTCACAGAACGCGAAGGTACAGCATTATCTGTTCTCACACAAGATCAAGCAGGACAATACAAGCCCTGTGCTTATTTTTCGAGCACATTAGATCCTGTAGCCCAGGCTCTGCCTGCGTGCCTCAAGTCAGTTGCAGCCACAGCACTAGCTATCAGACAAAGTGATTCCATAGTATTAGGACATTCCTTGACAGTACAAGTTCCACACTCCGTGGAAGTTCTTTTAAACCGAACCCAGACTCAGCACTTGACAATTGCACGTTTAACAGGTTATGAACTGACACTGTTCCAGCCACACATAGTAATCAGACGCTGCAACGTTTTAAATCCTGCTACACTGTTACCGTCAGTTAATTCGAATCCTGCCACACACGACTGTGTGGAAGTAGTTAATATTATGACTAAGCCAAGACAAGATCTGACAGATATTCCATTACCAGATCCCGACCTGACACTTTATGTGGATGGTTCATGTATGAGAACAAGTACAGGAGAACTAGTAGCCGCATATGCAGTGACTACTGACACTGAAGTTATTGAAACACACCGTATTGACACCCTGTCTGCTCAAGCAGCAGAGCTAGTTGCTCTGACACAAGCCTGCATACACGCCAAGAACCTGAAAGTTAATGTTTATACAGATTCACGCTACGCATTCGGAGTTGTACACGACTTCGGAGTGCTCTGGCAGGAGAGAGGTTTCATGACTTCTCATGGAACCAAGATTCAGCATGGTCTCCTTATTCAAGCTCTGTTAGATTCCATACATTTACCGACATCTATTGCTATCAATTACTGACACTATTTCCCAAGGTAATGATCTAGCAGATCGCACGGCCAAGCTT
The DNA here is from genome assembly GCF_964261635.1 of Lissotriton helveticus. NCBI lineage: Eukaryota > Metazoa > Chordata > Amphibia > Caudata > Salamandridae > Lissotriton > Lissotriton helveticus. The sequence continues at coordinate 774,715,448 of NC_136063.1, read as the reverse complement.
ACAGCACAGACTCCAGACATTTCAGTTAATCCGACACAGACACATACTCCAGATCCAACTACCTGTATGACAGTTAAGGACCCTACTCAAGATGTCATAGATATCCAGTTACATGCTACTCCCGATGAAATCAAGAAATGGTCCGAACAAGGAGGGGTCCAGACAGATCAGGGATGGGTAACGAAGGGTAGAGCCACATGGTTTCTCCCCGACTCAATGGTTCAAGTCATTATCAATACCGCACATAGTCCAGCACATTTAGGAGAAAAAGCTATGTTAGACAGTATCCAGAACATTTGGTTCAACAAGCATTTACGAGCTGCAGCCAAGCAGAAAGTCCGTACCTGTATGATATGTTGCCAGTTTAATCCAGGTAAAAGTGTCCCGGTGGAACAAGGTGGATTCCAGCCCCCTGACCACCCTTTTGAAGTCCTCCAGATGGATTATATTCAGATGGAGCGATGTCGAGGTTTCAAGTATGTCCTTGTAGTTGTATGCGCTTTGTCCAGATGGACAGAGGCATATCCAGTTCCAGATTACACAGCCGCGACCACTGCCAAGCAGTTGGTTCGTGAATTCTTCCCCCGCTACGGACTCCCTAGAGTCGTATATTCTGACAACGGCCAGCCATTCTCATCTGAACTCATGAAACACGTTTCCCTGTTGTTAGGGTACCAGTGGAAGTTCCATTGTGTACGCCATCCTGAAGCAGCCGGTCTCGTAGAGAGACATAATCAGACCCTGAAAATCCGTATTGCCAAGATTTGTAAAGAGAAAGGTGTGGACTGGCTAGTAGCTCTGCCAGTCACTTTATTTTATATGCGCATGGTCGCACATTCCAGATCAGGTCTGTCCCCGTACGAGGTCGTATTTGGCCGCCCCCCTAACATGTGGGGTACACCTAGACCCCGAAGTATTACAGATGTTTCAAGTAATATGCTGACAGATTACCTAGCTTCCTTGATGTCTGCCCTACACTCTTGTCGTTCACAGGTTGTTGCCGCATTTCCAGACAATACCGAGGTGGCACCGCATGACATCGTTCCTGGATGTTTGGTTCTTGTCAGGAACTTTGATCGTTCAAGTCCGCTGGAGCCTCGCTGGAAGGAACCCCGACAGGTCCTCCTGGCCACCCGTACTGCCGTCAAGCTGGAAGGCAGGAAGGGCTGGGTCCACCTGTCACATGTGAAGAAGTTTTATGGATTGAAGCCTGTTTCTAAGAACATTTCCGAGGATTTTAAGGATTGCCAAAGTACTATTCTTAAGGACTGTCCCGCAAAAGACAATGATATTGAACCCTCCCTGTTAGAGAAAACTCCGCAACAGGAGTATAAGAACAAACTAAGGTCTAGTAAAATAAGTCAGCCAGTTTGATTGTCTAAGTCCTCCCCTAGGTGAAACGGTTAGACCGGTTTCTGACATGTATAAAATAGACCCCCATAGTGAGAGAGTTAGTCAAAACTCAATCCGATGTATCGTTTTTCTAAGTTTCATATTGTTTTTCAGCCTCATGACTACCTGCACAGGTTATGCATTTTATTTGTATTTTTCCGTTTCTCATGTAAATAAGTCTTCTATTGCTACGGTAGAGCACACGTTTAGTGATCTGCCTTCTCATGAACTCTCATATCGTCTTGCTATGCGTAATAATTCCTTTATCCGCATGTTACATTACTCACACCAGACCAGCAATGCCACTAATTGTTGGGTGTGTGGTCGACTCCCCCCTTTCCAGACACCGAAGGGAGTTCTGCCACTCTTTCCTTATCCATTTTCACATAATGGTTCGTGTGGAGCATGGTCCACGTTAACATCATCCTCAACAGATATGTCTTTTCTTAACAGTACATGTTTTCCAGACAAGCAAGGTCTTCCCCACAGAACAGGGTTAGATCTAGAAAATGAAGTTTATAATTTAGGTAATTATTCTTCGAATTTTATGGTCCTGAATGTTCAGTCTGATACTACTCCAGACTTACCTGCTATTTCAGTACTACCAGTCAAAGGCGAGTTATGTGTCCGAAAGAATGGTTCCGTACATGTAGGCCATAGTGATTGTACTACTATTGTCAAGTATAGTGACAGTAGGAAATCTATTTTTAAAGCTTCACGTCATTCTTATTTTGTTTGTGGTCAGACCGCATATGTTCGTCTGCCCCTCGATTGGGAGGGAACCTGTTACATTGCCTTCCTACTGCCACCAGTTTTCCTAGCCCCACCTGACTATCATAGGAATTCCCACCTAGTACATACTAGACACAAAAGAGACCTCCCGATTGTCGATTATACTGAAACTGCTCTAGAACAATATATAGATATCAATAAAGGTGTCTTCCCTTATTTAGGTACTGTCGTGAATAGTAAACTGATACGTAGATTAACCAGAACCCTTGAAGCAGTAGTGATTGAGACTACTTCTGCTCTAGGTAACTTAACTTAACTTAACCGAGGAACAATCCTTTATGAGAATTGTCGTGCTCCAGAATCGTCTCGTCCTTGACGTCATACTGGCCGATAGGGGCGGGGCATGTAGAGTCATCGGATCTAGTTGCTGCATTTTCATTCCAAATAACGCGCCGTCTGTTTATTCAGCTATAACCAGACTCCATAAAATTGCCCATATGTTACACCAAGATCCAGGCACCTGGACATGGTCCGGTTGGTTCTAGAATATAATTTCCGCCTGGGGATGGAAAGTCCTGTCCTTTCTAGGTATTGCAGTAGCGATCATATTCAGTTGCTGCCTCTGTATACAATGTGGCCCTGCGATTTGTGGCATTTGTGCTACCTCTTGTATTCCTAGTCCCAAGTCCCGTCCTAAATCCCGTTCCAAGAAAATTCGAGACGAGCAAATGATACTGTATGAAATGATAGATGGTATCATGAATATTGATGTTTCCTGATGGAAACGTAGTGACAAGGAGGGAATGTGGAAAAGTAAATTTTGCCATGTTCTGTGTCCCTACGTGTTCTCCATCTTATGTTATGTGTGCATGATTAATATGCATATGTATTCCCCATGTTCGATTAAAGACGCAATTACAGTTGTGTCCATCTCTAGTATGCCAGTTTCCAGTTCTCGTGAAAGCTACGAGTATTAGGCCTATGTAAAGTTACGTTGCCACGTTTCTCAGTGTGCACGTTATTTCATTGTAAAGTCCCCGTTTCTAGGCCTCAAAAGGGCCCGGACACCAGATTCAGCTCCTGTCTCCTGAGCCCTCGCTGAGGAGCGATACAGCCCCCACCTGTATCCTCGACCCTTCACTTACTTCCTGCCTCACAGTGCCCGGCTCAGCCTGGCTCTGCCTACGAGTCTGCCAAGAGTATGTTATGATTCTAGTTATCAGTCCAGCCCTCCTTCTCTGCATTCCTAAGCTACTGAATCGCATCAATAGTTTCCGTCATAGTCTAGCCCTTACGTCTCCATGTAAGAGAAATACTGTATTTATGGTCATTTAATATTCTTCATCACGCACTACATGTAGAATAATGCATGCACCAGTCTTAGAGTCTGTTAGCCTTTACCCCGATAACTTTTGGATTATATCAACATGTTCTCTAAACATCAGATACTAGATAGTGTTTAGGTACATGTCGCCCTGACTCTCCAGACTTCAGTCTCTACTCCTAGCACAGAGTTCATAGCCCCCAGCTTCTCCTAGTAACACGTCATTGTCAGTTTGCGCGCACCTCTAGGTCAGAGGTCCCGGCTCCTTAGGTAGCCCCCTCCATGTTTCCGCCCCATTTATGACATATTCTGTTACGTTTACATCACATGTCCATGTATACGCCTCCTGTTACACCCACTTTCACCCTTATCTTTCGCGACTGCTATTGACCACACCCACTGCTCTGCCTATCATATGTATTGCAATGCAACTGTTTTAATATATATGCTTGTGTACTGTTATTAAAGTTAGCGCGCTCATCCCAGATCCTGCCCGACAGCTGTCGGGGCCCCCCTGTCAGGCCCTGTCATCCTATTCCTGTGCAGGTTGTCCTGTTCCCGTCCTTTATGCTGTATTAAACCTGCAAACTCCTACTACCTCGAATCTTGACTCTTATTTATTGAGCTATCTGTTATTATTATGTCCAGTAAAACCTAGATCCGGTATTATTTATTTATATACCACATACAGCATGTTTGCATTTTGAATTCTTTATTCTTTATTTTCAAATACCAGACGTTGCCAATCCAGGCTTTAACGGAGGCATGTGAGGACAAACATGTTTTAGCAGTGGTTTTATGACATCAGTATGCTCCCAATGCATTTCGAATTATTAAAATTCTTCGTCAGGGGTTTAACTGAAAATATAATAAAAACACAATTAAGCTGGCTGCTCGACCGTTATTTGTTAACTTGCACTGATTCCTCAACCTCTACCCACAACCAAACAGACAAAACCGATATTTACACTGACATATGACACTCCCTCCGTGTTCAAACCCTACCCTCTCCCAAAGCGTCAATCACCATTGTACTCGATATGTGAAACAAATTACAACTCCCTCCCAACTGCACAGTTCCCACTGAGCTACGAGACACCTTTCTCCCTAAGTTACCTTCACTGCGCCACAACTGGCAGCATAACATAACTTCACTTCCTCATGACAGGTTCTCTGGATGTTTTTCCCTCGTGCTCGTGCCGTTTTAAAAAAAACAGAAAATTTCACACCTGTGAGCAATTAACCTGTGAACCACTCCGCCCCTCTTTTTTGTGAACCATACCAATAAACTCCATCTCCCATGGTACCCCACATCACAATCAAAGAAAACATGCTCCCTCGAAGGGTGGATCTAATTTCGAGGGAGCATGTTTTCTTTGATTGTGATGTGGGGTACCATGGGAGATGGAGTTTATTGGTATGGTTCACAAAAAAGAGGGGCGGAGTGGTTCACAGGTTAATTGCTCACAGGTGTGAGATTTTCTGTTTTTTTTAAAACGGCACGAGCGCGAGGGAAAAACATCCAGAGAACCTGTCATGAGGAAGTGAAGTTATGTTATGCTGCCGGTTGTGGCGCAGTGAAGGTAACTTAGGGAGAAAGGTGTCTCGTAGCTCAGTGGGAACTGTGCAGTTGGGAGGGAGTTGTAATTTGTTGCACATATCGAGTACAATGGTGATTGACACTTTGGGAGAGGGTAGGGTTTGAACACGGAGGGAGTGTCATATGTCAGTGTAAATATCGGTTTTGTCTGTTTGGTTGTGGGTAGAGGTTGAGGAATCAGTGCAAGTTAACAAATAACGGTCGAGCAGCCAGCTTAATTGTGTTTTTATTATATTTTCAGTTAAACCCCTGACGAAGAATTTTAATAATTCGAAATTCATTGGGAGCATACTGATGTCATAAACCACTGCTAAAACATGTTTGTCCTCACATGCCTCCGTTAAAGCCTGGATTGGCAACGTCTGGTATTTGAAAATGAAGAATAAAGAATTCAAAATGCAAACATGCTGTCTCCGGAGTGGGGTGATTAAGGAAGATGTACGAGTTAAGATGTTGGATTAATATTGATAAACAGACAATAATGATGTATCTATGGAGCAAGAGTTTCATAAAGGAATGATTTCCTTAATCGCAGTGCGACAGTCGGGTGCAGGAGAGATGTGCCCCATTGAATTTGTTTCTAAACTGAACCGTGATGAGGCGTTTCACGGTTGCTGTTCGCACGCATTTCACCATCGAGCTGGAAAATAAGAGTAATTCATAAAGGGAAGGAGTGCAGAGGCTCAATTTTGACTTTATTTGCTTAGCAACAATCGCCTCAGAGCCTGCACCCCAAGGATTCAAGTTTAACTTTCCAAAGGAATCGCCATAACGGAGACAGAGAGAAAACATCATCTTAAGTGGAATGATTTAAAAGCAACGATTAACAAAATCGATATTAGAATGAGGAGACAATTGAACTTTGCTACCTGATCTGTTCGTTTTCAGTAAATGTTCATTCACACGCATTTTGTTTAACAGGGCACTTGGATGTTTTAATTTTTTTTTTTTTGATTGATGTCTTTACATTTTTTTTAACTTAAAAGGGTGGATCTAATTTTGAGGGAGCATGTTTTCTTTGATTGTGATGTGGGGTACCATGGGAGATGGAGTTTATTGGTATGGTTCGCTTTTTTTAGTGCTCACGCTGGGATTCAGTGTTGCTGAAACTCTCCCTGTTCTTACCCTGTTCTTACCGCTACTGCTCGCGGAACCCGCTTCGCGGGTCCCGCTTCGTGTGGGGGCTTTGATCTTCATCATCACCAGCGAAGCCTATTTGTGGAGTTCGTCGCCCCTCGCCCGAGGCTGTGACTGTGGGTGCTTGTATTGTGCAGGGCTGCGAGCGAGTTGCGGGCGCAGGACTCCAAGTCCCAGGAGCGCCTGCCAGACCCACTTGACACCACCTGGGCCGCTCTCCCTGCATGCTCCGCCCCACCATCGCATTTCAAAAACCTTTGTCCCTGGATCTTTTTTGGGACGCTTTTTTTAGTGCTCCCGCTGGGATTCAGTGTTGCTGAAACTCTCCCTGTTCTTACCGCTACTGCTCGCGGAACCCGCTTCGCGGGTCCCGCTTCGTGTGGGGGCTTTGATCTTCATCATCACCAGCGAAGCCTATTTGTGGAGTTCGTCGCCCCTCGCCTGAGGCTGTGACTGTGGGTGCTTGTATTGTGCAGGGCTGCGAGCGAGTTGCGGGCGCAGGACTCCAAGTCCCAGGAGCGCCTGCCAGAGCCAATTGACGCCACCTGGGCCGCTCTCCCTGCATGCTCCTCCCCTCTCACACTCATCATATAACTACAACCATCTAGTTCCGCTGCGCGGGAGCGACCGGGAGAAGCCCGGGACAAGGGCGGGGCCGTCTGCGGCCGTCAGAGGCCGAAGGAGGCTGGGCTGGGCCCACCCTCTGATATTGTGCTTTTGACGACCCGGCAGAGTTTGTCTCTTGTTGTTTGAGAGCCCATATATTTGTGTTTATTGGCTGTTGGTTACAAAGTATGTCTTCTCCTTCAAATACCATTGCCCAGATCCCTACTCAGCCTGAAGTGGGTTTAGCTATTTCGGGCCCCCTAGACAAATACTTTAATCGGGTAACCCAAGATATTGATAAAGAAATCGCCTTGGCGGAGTGGCGTGCCGAGCGCAGGTTATCTATTGAACTTTTAAAAATTCCCTTGGAGAAACGGCCACCCCAGGGTTTCCCGGCACTAGCATTGGTTCCTCCGCTGTCATCTTTAACCCTGCCAGTTGTACTGGAAACGCCTTATGCTTTTCCCCCCTCATCAGAGCTGTTGGCTGGCTTGTCTGTGGATCTTAATGTGCCCATCTTGTCTTGCACCTCGCCCTTATTACCAACTGGCTTATCTACAGGACTGGTGACCACTGTCGAACCAAGTATGACAACTTACGTAGATAAAATAAAACCAAGTACTAAAAGGAAAAGAAGTGTTGCCACGAAGAAGTGCAATCTTCCCAAACATCCGATAAAAATAAGGAAGGTTGAAATATCTTTGCGCCCTTCTTCCAAACCCACTGGGGCTGCCTCTGGTGGGGTCGAGATTAATAAGGAGGGAGCTGTTCCGGCTGGTCCTGTATCTAACGCTGACAACCATCTAGCGATGGGACCAGCTGAGACATTATCTTCTGTTCCAGCCCTGCTTGGAGAAGCTGATGAGGGCTCTCTTGATTCCTATCGAGGAGCGAGTTAAAAAATTAGTCGATCGGTTAGACCATTTTGAGCAGGCTACTTTAGATAACTTTTTTTCCACCAAAGCCCTGATCAAGTCCCACCCTAGGATGGGGGATAGCACTAATACTCCGAAACCAAATGGCCAGGCACATGGCGCGTCCATTACTGTGCCTCCTCCCCCATAGTTAGCATCTCAAGTAAACCCCAGCCAAGACCAACTTAGATTTGTCGGACCGCCCAGGTACTAGTGCCACCAAAACAATCCAAGCTGCCTGATATTGTGACAAAGGGCAATAAAGAGAGTTCTAAAAGTGGCAACCCTATACCTAATGGCTCCCAACCGTCAACAAGCAGTTTAAAGCCCTCTCTTGGCGTTTCTGCTAAGGGTAGCAAAGATATTTCCAAAAGTAACAACATGACATCGAATAGTTCCCAACCACTACCCAGTATTCCAACATCCTGTCCTGCTGCTTCTGCCATTGGCCTGCCCAACATCCTTCCATTGAAGGTACCCCGTAGGATACCTCCAATGGATCTTACCCCAGATTCCTATCCTTTTGTGGTTGTCCTCACCAATGTACCTCCTTTGTTGGCCGGCCAAAGAGAATCTTTCCAGATGTTAAAAAACAAGGTAATGCACTGGTTGAAGGCAAATAGACCACTGCCCGGGGAAGTAGATGGATTGATTATTGGAGTGAAAAGGACAGACTGGATAGGTTGTACTCCGAGCAACTTCTACAATGGACCAATGTATAATCATCCCAATGTAATGCAAGATCTAGGACGGGTCCATTGACAACATTTTGATTATTGCCTGAATAATAAGGAAGGTATGACCCGCTGGGATACATGTGAGAAGCTTGTGCCAACTGTTTTGTTTAAAAATGTGGAAACTAACGAATTAAGAACTGGTTGGGGGACTGTGATTATGGAGGATACTTGTGGGGAGTGTATCCTAATTTCTGGGGTCGCCGAAAACGAGGAACCAATCATATTAAGTACTGTTGGTATTCAGGAGGCTGACTACAACACAGAGGATACTACCCGAGGGAGGGAGGGCCATGATGGTTTTTCAGTAAACAACTGTGGGGTGCCCTGTTTAGGAGTAGTACCTAAGGACGGTCCCAGCTTGGGGAAGTTTCTTTCGTGGAACATCGCAGGGCTGAGTAGCAAGCTGACTTCCCCACACTGGATAGATTTTATTAACGAATTTGAAGTTTGTTTATTCCAGGAGACATGGGCTTGCGACCCTATATTTCTTCCTGGATACTTAAATTTTTCAATTCCGGCCAGTAGAGGCTCTAGGGGACGACCGATGGGAGGCCTAACTATTTGGGTAAGACAAAGTCTTCAGATAAAAATTAAAGTGGTGGATTTGAGCTGCAAAGACATCCAAATGCTAAGAATAACCTCTGAAAAGGGGGGAGGGATAGATATATATAATATCTATGCTAGGGGAAGCACCACTGGGAGTTCACCCATCCTCGAGGCCCTGGCCACATTCTTCGAGTCGCAGTCCCTGGGTAATAAAATTGTATTAGCTGGTGACCTAAATAGGACTTTCGAACCATTGGATAGGTCGGAGGATCCCTTAGGACAAGAAGAGGATACTCAATGGGGTGTACTGACTTTACATCTGGCTCCTGTTAAGCGGTGGACGAAAGATATATTACAACTGAACGCCATCTGCTTGGAACATGGGTTGAGAGCCTTAAATGGGAGGACGAAGGGCGATATGGAAGATGCATGTACATTCGTCAATAGTCACAACCAAAGTCGGATAGACTATGTTCTATGCAGCCTTAATCTGTGGCAGTCGGTATGCGACATGAAAATTGAGGTTAGACTGGAAAGTGACCATAATCCCCTCTGCGTGACTCATGATTGGTGGATGGTCATACCAGGGAACACTCAAATAAGTGATGGTTGATTGCCTATAATGGCTAATGACATGCGCAGACTTAATTGGCCGAGTGTACTGGCAAACGCAGAGTCCATGGTTTTCATAAGTTCTGAGGTGGATACTGCAATTGCTGCTATGGAGGCTGTAAATTCCGTAATCCCAGGCTCAAGAGAAATAACGGATATACACAATAAACTCCTCTCTCTTTTAAAACCGCATTTTTTGAGGTCTAATAATGCAAATAGGAAAAAAACACCTAAACCAGATAGGTGGTTTAATCGCCAGTGCAGGGCACCCAGGGTAAGCTTGGAAAGAGCAATCAGGAACAGGGATAAAGCAGCGATCGGTGAGGCTAGGAAGCACTACAAGGCTAGTGTATTACTAGCAAAAAAAACATGGGATGAAAAGTATTGGGCAGACCTAAAGGAGGCCTCGGGTGCTAAGGATTCCAGGTTATTCTGGAATATTGTCAAGTGGGGCAGAGGTGGATCCCCAAATAAACCCGACAATAATGTCGCAGAGGGTGCCTGGGTGGAGTACTTCAAACCCCAATATGCAGAGAATACTGAGTTTAATGATGTGGAGGTAATTTCAGCTGTATTCCACACTGGAAATGTATTTTCCCCTAAAGAAACTGAAGCTGCAATCTGTGCTGCTAAAGGGGGAAGTGCTCCGGGTTTAGACGAGATACCCTCTGATGTTTTTACAAACGATAAGGCGAGGTGGGCTAGGTATGTTTTCCTTTTAGGAAATGCAATTGCAAAGGGAACAGCAGTCCCAGAATTATGGAAGGGAGCAACTATTATACCCATATATAAAAAAAGGGGATCGGTCCCTTCCGGCCAACTATAGGCCGATAAGTTTGATTGCCACCATTCAAAAAGTGGTGGGGAGGATGGTGGTTAACAAGCAAATGGATTGGGTAGACGAGTACAACGCCCTGTCCCCGTATCAGGCTGGATTCCGGCGGGCTACCAGCACAGTCGATCAGGTGTTTCGTTTTGCTCTGCTGCAGTGGGGGACGGTGGTGCTAGGCGAGGGCAGCCTGTATGTTGCCTTTGTCGACTTGCGGGCTGCCTTCGACCTGGTCCCAAGGAGAAAGCTCTGGGCAGTTTTGAGCGAAATAGGCCTTCCGACAGAGTTACTCACTCTGATAATGAGGTTGCACGAGTGTAACTTTGCTAAAGTCCAGTGGGGTACGAACGGTGAATCTTCTGCCGACTTTCCAATCGGTCATGGAGTACGACAGGGGTGTGCAATGGCCCCCCTGCTTTTTTCCCTATTTATTAACGGAATTGTGGCTCGGATGCTGGATGCCAGTGTCGATGCACCTTCGTTGGCGTGCCTCAGGGTTCCGATCCTGATGTTCGCCGACGATACTTTGATTTTATCTAAAACACCGGCCGGCTTACAGCGAGCTTTAAACATCTTCGACCACTTCTGTGGGGAACATGGCTTGGAAGTGAACGTGGGTAAGACCAAGTTAATGGCCTTCTCACCGAAACGTAGACCCCGGCCTAAAATACTCCTGAACAATTATGTGTTAGAGGTTGTTACTGTATTTACCTATCTTGGTGTGCAGATAGCAAACAATCTAAAATGGTCCCAACACATAGAAAAGGCGGTTATGAGGCACCAGCAGATTTCGGGGGCTCTCCGGGTGGAACATAAAAAATCTAAATCAAAGCCTATAAAACCAGTCGTGGCAGTATATGATGCCAAGGCTATTGGGTCTGCCCTATATGGGGCTGAGCTGTGGGGCTTTGACAGGCTTCCAACTTTGCAAATATCAGAGAATAGGTTCCTTAGGGGAATCACGGGTCTCCCCCAGAGTACACCACTAATCCCGCTCGGTCTTGATCTAGGGAGAAGACCAGTTAGTGACCGAGCGCGATTGCGCCCGATTCTCTACTGGAGACGTCTCTGGACTACTCCAGAGATACGGCATTATGCTGAGGGGTTCCTTGCCATAATTAAAGCAGACACCTTCCATAAAATTGTATGGTTAAAAAATCTTAGGAATGCTTTAGGTGACCCCGGCCTTTTCCACCTATGGGATAATCCATCTGGGGAACCCTTTCCAAGTAAAAATATAATTAAAGGTTTATACTGGGATTGGATAGATAGCAGACTTTGGAATAGCACGAGACCAGACACAATGGCGGGGCACTTTCTAGAAATTAAATCGTGTCCTATATTGGAACAATACTGGGATAGCATTACCAACCCAGGGGACAGGAAACTTCTCTTCCAGTTAAGATCAGGTGCCCTTCCCTTGAGATCTCTGACGGGTAGGTGGAGGAATACAACCACCTCGTGCTGCCCGGTTTGTGGTGCAATTAAGGAAAGTATAGATCACTTTTTATTCCTGTGCAAAGCTTACGCCACCCCGAGAAGAGTTTGGTTAGCTCCCTTTTGTAGAAATCTAGGGACATCTAGGGGTGTTGAGGCGTTACAAATTATTTGCACAACCACTGATATGCCTATTGTTCTAGGAACAGCAAAGTACTTGGGGTGGGCATGGTCCATTAGGCGGAGGGCAATCTCTATTACTGTAATTTAACCAGGGTATAGGTGATCGCTGTGTAACGTATATGAAAGATTTCTTTTATCTTTATTTTTTATGTATGTATAAATGTTTCAAAAGTATGTATAATCGAGGAAAATTGTTTTTTAATGGGATATATTCTTTTAAATGTATGTTTGTGCTTTTATGAGTTTATCCCTCGAATAAAGCTTTGAAACAACGGTATGGTTCACAAAAAAGAGGGGCGGAGTGGTTCACAGGTTAATTGCTCACAGGTGTGAGATTTTCTGTTTTTTTTTAAACGGCACGAGCGCGAGAGAAAAACATCCAGAGAACCTGTCATGAGGAAGTGAAGTTATGTTATGCTGCCGGTTGTGGCGCAGTGAAGGTAACTTAGGGAGAAAGGTGTCTCGTAGCTCAGTGGGAACTGTGCAGTTGGGAGGGAGTTGTAATTTGTCGCACATATCGAGTACAATGGTTATTGACACTTTGGGAGAGGGTAGGGTTTGAACACGGAGGGAGTGTCATATGTCAGTGTAAATATCGGTTTTGTCTGTTTGGTTGTGGGTAGAGGTTGAGGAATCAGTGCAAGTTAACAAATAACGGTCGAGCAGCCAGCTTAATGGTGTTTTTATTATATTTTCAGTTAAACCCCTGTCGAAGAATTTTAATAATTTGAAATGCATTGGGAGCATACTGATGTCATAAAACCACTGATAAAACATGTTTGTCCTCACATGCCTCCGTTAAAGCCTGGATTGGCAACGTCTGGTATTTGAAAATGAAGAATAAAGAATTCAAAATGCAAACATGCTGTCTCCGGAGTGGCGTAATTAAGGAAGATGTACGAGTTAAGATGTTGGATTAATATTGATAAACAGACAATAATGATGTATCTATGGAGCAAGAGTTTCATAAAGGAATAATTTCCTTAATCGCAGTGCGACAGTCGGGCGCAGGATAGAGGTGCCCCATTGAATTTGTTTCACATTTAGAAAGTTGCCATTTTCCTTCCTTATCCAAACTTGCCTTTGTGGCAGTTCTCAGTGTCACCTGACTATTAATGGCTCTCCTGGTGTGAGATGTGTATTGCTCCCAGACAGTGTATTAAAGGATTGTGTGTGGGCATATTCACCCCCACAGGATGGCCAGGAACTAATTTAAACTTCAAAAGGTGACCAACTTGTCACACGCAGATGTTACTTACACCTTGACCTGCCCCTTCAATTTCCTGCTAGACAGCAAGGCACCAATTCCAGGGGTAGGGAAGATGGTACAGATCCTGGTATGAGTGACCACAAGGGAAGGCTTGGCCATTATCATAGCCCACGTCTGGGTGGCCAAAAGGAGCTCTGAATCATAGAAGAAAGGTTCTGCCACATTGGTTTCATACAGAGGATAGTTTACTGTAAAACATATAGGCAGTGCTGTGAAAGTGGGTAGGGGTATCTTTAGAACTTGTACCCCATTGGTTGAGGAGTGGCCAGGAATTTCCCCCATCCACAAGCTGGCACTGAGCATAAATGTGGTACCTCATTATAGTCTTGAGTATACCACTGGACCGGTGAAAGACAGAAGAAGGACTGCACCTGCTGTTATACCTATGGAGATTGACCCTAAGGGCAAGACCTGTTCCCATTTGAACCCAGACAAAGAAGTGAACGTCAAGGGTCAGCTTGCTGACCTCCTTGTAAGCTACAGGTACAAAAAATCTGGAAGAAGCTCACCTTCCTGAAGAGCCCAACTGACCAATTCCAATTGGATCTAACCTGGACCTTGCTGGTGGCTTCTCCTTGAGTGAATGTTGACCCATAGTGGTGTCCCTTAGGTCCAGAGGCTTTTACCAAATGTCAGAGTATACTCCTCCTGCCTAACCACAATAGGTGTAACTTAGAAACTTTTTCAAAGATTTCTGCTGTACCGACAGGAAACTGGAGCCTACCTGCAAGCTGATCCACCAAGGGTGCAACATCGGTGGACCTGAGTTTGCCGCAGGTCCCTCTACGTTCTTCTCTGCAGCAGCAATATGATTCAGTGGACTTGATGCCAAGCTGCATTTGATAATGTCTACTTCAGACTGGCCACAGCCTGCAGCCTTATCTCGCTAAAGGAATCTGACTTCCAATAAAGAGACCAAGGTCCTCAATTAATTGTTGACGGACAGAGTATATTTTGTCATGGCAAAAGAGATGATTACACTGTCACCCTGTCAGAGGTGCTGCCTGTCAAATTTACAATTTTTAACATTCACAGGACCTGCCAACCTGTCACTTGTCAAATGTGATGGAGCCATAAATCCTGTTGCCTAGGGTCCAACTTCGGCATAGCTCTACATGATGTGCTTTCCCTCCCACAGGTGACACGGGTGAACTTGGTTCAATGCACCAGCGATGAATATGAAAGGCAGGTTATTGCAGCCCACAGAACACTATTCAATGTGTAATTGATCTATAAGTATTCCCTCTGGGGATTTAACAATCCCATAAGGGATCAGGGGCACCATGGAAGCAATAACAAACCATATTTCACTATTCACAGTATCACACACACTGTACTTAGAAGAATGAACACTTTTAAGTCACAATTCTTTATTACCACAAGAATAATCTGTTTCTGAGTAAATCAGAAACAACTGCACAGTGTAGGAAAACCACAGCACGAAAATTAACCCTGGGTGCGTAGTTCACGAAGTAGCGCTACGCTTAGCTAAGCAAAGTGCACTTCGCACTATGTGAGCTATGCGTAGCACTTCGCAAACTGCTTAGTACCCTGTTTGCACTGTGCAAGATGCCTTTTTCAATGATTGCACAGTGCGGACAAGCATCTGGCACTGTGCAATTTTTGAAAACGGCATCTTGCACAGTGCGAGCTTTAGTTTTCTGTCGCTCGAGTAGATTTTTACTCAAGCTGCAGCTTTCTCAACGTGGACTGGTAGTTTCTCATCGCGAGAGGTCCCGGGCATACGTGATCACTCGCAATGAAAAACTTGACCTCCCCGCATTAAGAATCTCGCCGGGAGGTTTATTTTCCACCCTCGTGATCGGTAACTTGATGTTGCTGATCGCAAAGGAGGAAAAATTCTCGCCGGGATGTAATTTTGCTTGATCACGGTCGCCAACTTGACGTTGAGTACCCCGAGCAAGCAAAAAGTGACCGCTGAACTTCGCTAGGCTACGCGTGTTTGCACTGTAATATGTGCAGTTTGCGAAGTAGCCAAAACTTTGCAAACTAAGCGAGTGTAGCGTAGTGCTTTGTCCAGGGTTAAAGAAAATATGTTTTAAAAAACAAGAATAAAAAGAATATTTCTAACATGGCTAAAAAACTAACACCCAAACCTCCACTTCAATGTGCCATGCTAAGAGAGCATGGAAGGCTGAGCAACTAGCAGTCTAGTGGTGTGCCTGGGGGCCAACTAGCCCACCAGTTACCCTCAGGAAGCGCCACAGAGCTTCTTTGCAGAGAGGTGGTCCAAGGCCATGCCCCTCTCTACACCTCTCTGCAACGCAGCTCGGTGGCACTTACTGGCGGAACCTGGTGTGCTAGTTGAACATAAGGGACCCTCAGGATTCAAGGGGACTTAATCCCCCAACTTACAACACGCCAGAGGGCCCGTTTGCACACTGGTGAAGGGAGGGGGTGGGGCCGGATGTATAAAATGTGCAAACGCAGCCCGTAGTGCGATTTAAGGTGGGGGATTAAGTCTCCTTCAATCCTGAGGATCCCTGGGGCCCAACTAGCCCACCGGGTACCTCCAGTAAGCACCACAGAGCTGCGTTGCAGAGAGGTGGTCCGCAGCCATGCACCTTTTTACACCTCTCTGCAATGCATCTCTGTTGCATTTACTGAAGGTACCTGGTGGGCTAGTTGGCCCCCAGAGACCCTCAGGCTACAAGGGTACTTAATCCCCCAACTTAAAATGCACCACAGTATAGTCTTTGGTGCTAATGTAGAACTTTAAAAATCGTTTACATATCAAGATAAGCAACAGGGAGCTGTTCCAGATGTAAGAGCAGGATGATGTCTGCTGGTCAGTTTAAGTACCAGAACAAAGGTTTTACTTGTGTAGCATGCATTCTACGAAATACTAGCATCCAGTGCTATCTGAGTTCAGATAGCCAAGCGTGTCCCATGTAGAATGCTAAAGTCTCCTTGCAGCTTTGTTCAGCTGGATATGTTTAATCCAGTTATTGATTTCCTTGGCAGAAAAGTAAAAAGATGTTGATACCACAGCCGATTAGCAATATCCTCCAAAAACTAATAGAATTTATCAGAAATCCTCACAAAAGCCTAGACAACAAAGAATGAAAAAATGATTAAATACATTCAACTACTGCTTTAAATCCAGGCACCAGACCAGATCCAATGTTCTTAAAAAGATGCAGGACCCCAGATTAATTAAATATAATTTTTATGATATCAGCCAAATGTATAGGTATTGCATGCGTAATAGTCTCTGAATTCGTGGAGCAGTTATTACTGTCTGCAGGCTGTAAACGTCAACTGCTGATGTCAAAGGGTCTTCTTTTTGTAACAGAACAGACAAATAATTTGCTTAAATCATAAAGACACATCAATGTTCTGCTTATACTAGGCCAAGGGATGTTCCTAATGATCTTTTGAGGCACAAGATACAAGGTCCTTCCACAACACTGAATTGTTTCTAAAACTGTTATCAAGCATGACTGGTCAGGTTCCAACTCACAGAAAGTAATAATTTGTTAGGAATAAATGGGGACCATTATTCAGGAGTTCAAGAAGTGTGGGAATGGATGCATTAGGGGAAACAGATCAAACACAACTTAACCCTGGCATCACAGAGCTGCACATTCTGTGCAATGATATGGTGTCACACAGAAGGGAGTGTCCAAGGTGATTTCTGCAATTTGCTGTACTATTGTACACATAGTCATCTTTCATTTTCATTTAAACCAATATGGGAGAAATGAAACTTCCATGAATGGAAATATTGCGAATTGTGCAGAGTTTCATACCAGCCAATGCATTCATATTTGTGACAGTCGTGAAAATGAAAGGTTGTTATAGGCAATTAAATAATACAGTATATTAACCAGGTAATAGGTGTAGTGTCACTAACTGTAAATGGTGTATCTTAAACGTATTCTTTTTTAGCCATTGTTTTGTGCATATGGGTTAAATGATATGCTTCAAACTGTCATTTAATTTATATGTTGCCAAGGCATGGAACCTGATCTTAGTGTTTGTAGTGCCCCAAAAAGTAGTCTAATTGCTCTTAACTCAGCCTATCCATGTTGCAATAAGACTAGGTATCCCTTTACGAGGTCTAAGGTGGAGGACAGAATGTGGTTTAATTAGTACAGCCTCTTAGAGAGTTGTGCAATCCATTGTTGATAACTTTAAAAACTATTTGCATGTGTTCTTGATATATTTGTCCAATTCTTTCTGCAGCTTCTTTCTCTGAATATTTGTTTAATTCATTATAGATGGCATATATTTAAGAGGCAAGGCATATTTAATTGTCTTTAGGATACGGTCCAAAAAGAAATTCTGAAAAATGTATGTTTGCATTAATTAAGGAAAACTGTTCCTTTACCACTGAAAATCTAGAATGTTCTAGCCATCGTTGGCATACCTTACCTACTGGTAACCACTATAGATGTTTCTATATTATAGCATAGGTCAGGATGATTAATATTAGATCCAGGAGTTTAGCAAAGAAAACACTGTATCAGAATCATAAGGCCAAACCTTCAACAGGAAATTGCGTTGAAATATAGGTTCCATTTTGTATCATATCAGTTATGTCTGATTCAGATCTATTCCTCTGAAACTGGCAATTATTGAACATGGTCAAATTGACTTTTGGTATAGAATGTTTCTTCAAGTCCTTCATTGTCCCAAATTCCAGACAGGTAGTCTGTTGATAGTTCTGTTTAGAAAAATTATTTCTTTTGGTATTATACCTGGCTCAAAATAAGGCTTCTTTGCCTTGGATCTGCCAAATATTGGTTCCCCAAATAACCATTTGCTTTTCAATACTCATATCTTTGAAAAGCCTGGTGTTGACTAAACTCAGTAGAGCAAATCAGCTTGTTAGGAGTGATTACATTTTTTGGAAGATGCTAAGGCTTCTGTGTGAAATAGAAGGCTGAAGAGTGTGATCTGTCAGCACTCTGGAAATAAGAGAATTTCTTCAAGAAATTAGAATGGCTCCCAGGAGGCGGAGCCTCACAATGTTTCCATTATGCAAAATTGTGAATTTCTCCAGGACAGCTAGTCCAATGTATGATATAATGTTCATATTGGTGATAAAGATACATTTCTTTGTAATTGTCTGAATCCAAAAAAGGATAGGAAGTAGCATGTGCCTGTACATCAGACATCATTCTTTTGAACAGTCTCAATGCCCCATCATCTTAATTAGGACCATGTATTATAGCATCACATAAGGCAACTGCAAATTTTCAGTGGGTCCCATAACTTTTTTCAAATGCTACGTCCTTGGGCACAGGATAAACTGTGATATTTGCAAATATCCTCAGCTGGGAGCTCTTACCAAAAATGTTACTGCTTTGTTCAGGGGGTAAGGTATTCAGTGTAGGGAGAAGCTGAGAGGCACTACTCAGAATCCCACTTGGTTTCTGAGATGGTCAGCTGTAGAGGACTGGCCACATAGTGCTTTATAACGTGGTCAATAGAGACCTGTCTGCTTCTTCTTGAGGCAGAGAAGGCTGAATACCTGTTCTGGTGCCTTTTTACCCAAGAACACTGACGGATGGTCTATAGGATGATTAAAAAGCATGATTGTCATGGATCTTTCCCCAATAACATTCCCAACTTTGGGAACCAAACCATAAGCAGCAATGAAAAATCTTCTCTTCATAGGTGGTGCCATCAGAGTGGTTTGTATTGGATAACATGTCTCTGGTTTCTTTGATACTCTGTCAAACATTCAAACATTTCTCCAAGTCAAATGTATCTTTATCCGCCATCTTCCCAGAATTATCTAAGCCAGGCACATACATAGAAACTCTGAAGAGAAAATTGTATGGAGTGCATCCTCCCAAAACTCATCTAGGCAAGTTATTTAATGTGCTCTGAACTCCATCCAGATGATGGTACCTACTAAGAATTGAACTTAGCATTCTAGCAGTCAAAGGTTGTTTAATCATGCCATTGGCACTCTTTACAATGTTGTTCCATTCAGCTTTGAATGTGTTGCTGAATTGCAGACAAACTCCCAGAGTAGATATTGAATCCCTGTGAGCCTTAGAGGGGAACGCAGACTGTTGTCTGAATGAAATGAATGAATTGCCACTAGGCACTGTAAATCTTTTACTACTGCTGAAGCGCCTCCATTTCTCTGTGGCTAAACCCATAGGAATAGAGAATATGAATCTTAGCCACCAGTATGTACTTATGTTGGTTGACTGAGTGGAGGGGACTTATGTGATCTGAATAAATCACCCGGAAGGGTATGTTTGAGATTATCAGCGGAGTTGGAAATGGCATTTTGACAATGGACGATTATTCTGCTGACGAATATCACAATGCCTAACATAATGCCTAGTCTGTTCATATAAACCAGTAATGTTACTGTAGCATTGCTACAGTTTTTTGAATTCCTGCATGTGCAAATTCCACCCCCCTAAGGGCTTCTTTGATTAATTCTTATCTATACAGACTATTAGGTATTATTCTGTCTTCTACTTCTGCTATCATGACTTCAGGAACATTATCTGAATTAAGAGTGTACCGGTATTTGGGCAAAAAGCTTCAGGAGGTTTCCCGTCTTGTATGGTCGCATTTATGGCTGTTAAATTATCTGTGTCAATCTTCATTTGAGATCTAGTTAGGACTGCTACTCTAACATCTGAACCGCAGCTTTTGTCACTACGTCAGCTGCACAGTTCTCTTTGCCGTGAATGTCACCACACTGACGGCCCAATGTTTGCAGCACATGGACCAATGGAAGCTTATCTTGTAAGACATCTACCTTTCTCCAAAGTTGGTTATTCTTTAAAAGATTTCCCTTTAAATCCTGAATTCATTCAACTGCAAATGCTGCAAATTGACATTGTAACCTTGCACACAAAAGAATGAGTTGTACACAATAGATTTACAATGAAATTAACATGATGTAATTCTGCATGTTGTGCAGTACTGTCACCTAGGATTTTAATGTGGTTGCATTGTGGGATGAACTGACAATCCTAAATTTCATCTTGAATTGCCTCGCAGACTGTGGAGTACTTACATTTTATTCCTACTGCAGGTTGAGCAGAGCCATCTATATAGATTATGCTTTGGTAAGATTCAAATGGTATAGTGGCTGGAGCTGGAGCAACATATTGTTTATATTGGAGTAGAGTTTGTGTATGAAGAGAGGCATCATACTAAATCTTTACATTAAATGAAATTAAAGAAATGAAAAGAAATTGTAAAGTGCACTAAAGCCAACGGTGTCAAAGCACTGTGCCAAAAAAGACACCATACCAATAGATCAGAGAAGCACTAAGAGCAGCACCTACAAAGAGAAGAGCCACATTTTAAAATGTTTTTTATGCAAAGAAAAATAATCTGCTTCTGAAATATGAGCAGGCAGAATGTCCCAAAGCCTAACTGCGGCAACCCAGATGGAGCGTCCTCCCTACCTGACATTACCATACCTGGGAATGATCAACTTCCTTCAGAAAGATGATCTAAGAGATGTGCATGGTATATACCATTGGAAAAGAGAATTACGATGGCTGAGTCCTCTATGGTACAATGCAAGAAAGGCCATGCACGGAGCCTTGAAAGTTAAATGTTTTCTAACTGTGAGCGAGAAGAGGACATACAATCCCATCTCTGACAGAGAGCCACTTAGGAATATTCCGGATGAGGTTGGCAGCTGCATTCTGAACCACTTGAAGTTTATTAAGAGGAGCACAATTGTTCAGATACAGTGCATTACAATAAAATAAACATGTAATCACAGTGATGACTACGGATTCTCCAAAGAAATGAATGGTAAGATTTTTCTTAGAGTCCTAATAATGTAAAACATATACTGGTGGAACGACTGACCTGTGAGTCAAAATTAAGAGTGTTATTAAAGATAATAGCAAGATTGTTTGCCAACTTCACAGAAATAGATAACGGGCCACAAACCTCCAGCCACCAAATTTCAGACCAGATGGAGTTCTGAGTTTCAAACACCTGCACCACTGTTTTATCAGCATTTAGATTTAAGAAAGTTTCTCTCATCCAAATGCTGATGCTGGACTTACACTGATTGAATTTCTTAGCCACAAAAGATAGATTTGTAGAGATAGGCAGCCGAGAGTGGAATAGTGACCGCTTTAGAAACGAGAATCGACAGAACAGATTCCCTGAGGGCATGTCCTTGATGCAGTGAAGAACCAACTAAAGTGAGCTGGGACGAGTAAGGACCATGAAAAGCCTTGAAGAGTGCTGCACGTCTGAGTCGGGAGTCGGGAGAGACGGGAGAGTTGACTGATTTAAACGCCGCGGAAGGATGACAACAGCGGAAAGCTGAAGACCGAAAGCTACAGCTCTTGATCGGTAAGAGCACGGCATTCTCGACGTCCGGAGGTCCCCTGAGGCACAAGTTCAAGGGTAAGCAGCAGCCTAAAGCAGCAGTGTCCTGGCTCATTGATATATACATTGATGCCCGGGGGGGAACTTTAAAGGAGCTAAGTGCGGCAGCAGAGGAGCTGTAGAGACAGCAGGGTGAAAAATAAGACTGCTGTCTGCCATTCTTTAATGTGGTGAAGTTGGTGAAGTTTGTAATTCGGTAAAGTTGGTAAACTTACAGGCAGTCCGAAAAACTTGAGGACTATAAAGGACTCTAGAAGGAACTTAAAGTTTTTTTTTCTCTGTTTCTTTCTTTTCCAAGCAAGATGGTAAGACACTTGAAGCAAATTAATGCAGTAGCCAGTGTTGATGCAACGACTGGAATGAAAGCTAAAAAATGCCTAGTGCAAGCTAAGATGGCTTCATCAGTGGCAAAGTTCTCGGGTGCGACAATTCCTTCAGAGCTAAACATCAGTTTTGAAAGCTCGACAGAAGAGCCATTTGAGCCACAATCTGAGCAATCTGTGCATCTGCTAGGGGGTGAGGACCCCATCCTCGTAGTCGACGGTTCCCACAAGGCTAAGAAGGGAATGACTGGTGAATCTACGCCAGATACAACAAGGTATAGGTAACAAATTATAAGAACTTCCCATTGTTTGCAAAAAAAGGCACTCAGCCGCATGTGACTCAAAGCTCACCATATGGAAGCACAGCTCAGTCTGCTACCCCAGAGGCAGATACAGTAATTAATCCTCTCAAAAGGCTGCATATCTCATCACCCGAGGCTCCACCATTAGCCCTGATAAGCACGGGTACCATTCATCCAGAGGAGGGAAATTCGTTGCCTTGTCTCGACAATTCACACACTGTAGTGGAGCAGCATCTGCCCCCCAAGCAATCCTCTAATGTAGAAAACATTCCAAAACAACAGTTAGAGAGCAGGCAGCTACTCCCAGAAATATCTGGCGCATTGATTGAGAAGGGCTTGGAATCTTCAAGTCAGATCACCAATATTTTGCAAGAGAACTCTTTCACGGCCAACTCGCAACAGCTGGAAATAAAAACTTTGCTCAACCTCGTACTAGAGGAGTTCAGAGAGATGAAAAAGTCCCAGGCCCATAAGACACCAGTTCTCCATCTTAAGCTGGAAGAAATTAAAGAAGCAATTCCAGTCATACCCGCAAGGCTTGAAGAGGCAGAATCAAGGATAGCTCATTTGGAGGACCAGATGAGTTCCACAATACAGAAAATCAGTGAAGTGATGGGAGACAAGATTGCCCTTGAGACCAAACTGAAAGAACTCAATAACCACTCATGTCGCTCGAATCTTCGAATCGTCAGAGTACCAGAGGGGAGAGAGGGAACCAATATCCTTCGCTGGGTTGAAGCATTTTTCAAACAAAAAGTGCTTCTGGACTATTCTGTGGATTTAACATTAACCAGGGCCCAATGAGTTCCCGCCCATCCCTAATTCCAAATACGCTCACACTATTTTACCCAACTTTGCGGACTATAGAATTTAAGAGAGTATCTTAACGAAAGCAATTCAACAGAGACAGATTGCCATCGATCAGGGTACTAAATGCTGGATTTTTTCAGATATGTCAGCAGGGGCGGCGTGAAGACGCAAAGAATTTGTAAAGCTTTGGTTTTTATTTAAAGCTCGCGGCTCAGACATCCATTGCCCAGCAGTCGAAGTTAAGGGTGCTTGTTAAAGGAAAGTTCCATATGCTCTCGAGGGTGGAGGAAGATCAGAATCTATTAAGAGAGATCACTGCTTTAAGATGAATTGGCTGTGAATCAAAATGAATAATGTTTGATATTTGTCTGCTGGTTTTTTTTCTCTTTGTGGAGGGGGTAGCTCACCAAGGGTGCAGGACCAGGGCACCTCAGTAACAAGCAGGGAGGGTGAGATGTGGGTTGCAAGGCCAGAGGGGACAACCACTTTTCGGTGGGGTTCCAGGGGTTGGGGGTAGGAGGGGAACTACAGTAGAAGCAGTAGTAAAATGAGCAGTAGCAGGGGAATGTTCGTCAGGATTTTGGGGTTTGTTGTGTATATTGCTGACACTGTGTTAAAATTACACATAAGTGCTGTATTATTTCAGTGAATGTAAATGGGATACTTAACATGCAAAAGTATGGTGCATTAATTAGGTGGTTAGCCTATTCATCACTCCAGGTTTTTTTTCTCCAGTAAACTCATTTAAAAACCAACTCCCCAAAGTTATTCCTTCCAAGATCATTTTCCCATGCCTTTTTTGCCTCTGCTGGGTTTGCTTACAGAGGAGTAGCTGTATATTTATGTAGAGGTCTGCCTTGGGAATTTGGCCAAATTCTGAGAGATCACTCGGGAAGGTGGATCTGGATAGAGGACAAATTGAATGGCACAACATTAAATTTTATCAACTACTATGGCGCAATAGTAGACAATAGTGCAGCCCTACTTAAAATCAGGGAGATACTCAGGGGGACACAAGGAAAGATAATTTTGGGTGGGGATTTCAATTTTATCCAAGATTTAAAAAAAAGATTTTTTCTAACAAAAATAAAAAAGCGCTGAAACCCAAAACTAAAAATGTCATAGAGGCATTAAGACAGGATCAACTTTTGATAGACCCCTGGCGCAATTCCAACCCATCCAAATATAAATTTACTTGCTACTCTAATCAATTCTATACAGCTGTCCATATTTATTTCTTTTTGATATCGCAATATCGGGGTTATTCAGATATCGAAATAGGGGCAAATCCATTCTCTGATCACTCCCTCATTAAACTCGAAGTGGAGATTGAGGCGTCCAGGAGGATAAGATCCAGGTGGCAGACAGATCGTCTCCTCCTGAAGGATCCTCAATGGGTTGCCGACACAAAAGAATGGATACTAGAATTTTTTAAGAGAAATGAGAATTCAGCAGAAATCTAATCAGTCTGGGGTGGTTTGAAGGCAGCCCTTCCTGGGCAAATGATAGCGCTTTCAGCCGCCTGGGTCAGGCTAAGGCAAGAAAAGATCACTAAACTCCAGCAGACAGTGGAGAATGCAATGAATGTGAGAAATACACAGGCACAGGGGACCGGGGACGCCAGAGCTCAGCTTGAAAGGGCTAAGCACGAATTGAAGGAGTTTTTGATAATTGAAGAGATAACGAGCTCTAGAACATATCAACAATGAGTGTATGAGGAGAGACGAATGGTGGGTAGAATGCTCGCCGGTACAACTAAAATAAAAAAGGAAGCAGGCCTGATTTCTGCGATTATTGATCCCAAGACTAGAGACCCTATAACTGACAAAAAAGGTATAGCCCAAGTTTTTTTAGAGCACCATTCACAGCTATACGCCACCAGTTATGAGGTAAGATTGGATCAAATTTTTAATTATTTTGAGGAGGTAAATCTTCCAAGTCTTTCAGGGCCATTAGCAGAACTACTGCAGCGTAATACACCTGAACTAGAAATTGTAAATGTAGTGAAGTCAATTGCAGGGGCAAAAGCCTGTCAGCTCCCAATTTAATTTTAGAAAACCTTATTTAAGGAATTGACTCCTTTTTTGATGAAATTGTTTAACACTATCAAAGAGGGAGGTGGTGTCCTGCCGAGTTTCAAGGAGTCCATATTGGTTAGTAATGTAAAGAAAGGGGAAAATTGTAAGGACATCAACTCATATAGGCCGATCAGTCTCCTTAATGCAGAATTAATTTTTTTTATGAAAGTTTGGGATCAACGTTTTACTTCAATTGCAAGGGGTCTAATTCATAGCTGCCAGACCGGGTTTATTTCGGGGAGGTCCTTGTCCTCCAATACTGGGTTTTTAATCTAGGCTTTTGACTACTTGACTAATTAATTCCAACCTTCATTACAATGGTCGACGCTGAAAAGGCGTTTGACCTGGTCAACTGGGAAGCACACTTTTATGGACTGGGAACATTTGGCATCCCTGTCCAAATTATAAATATGTTGGGAAATATCTACCAAGGTGTGCAAGCCCAGGTCATAATAAATTCCGATGTAATAGGCACAGTGAATATAAATCGTGAAAACAGACAAGGTTGCCCGGTGTCGCCAATATTATTCACCTTTTTCATCGAGCCCTTGGCCATCAGAATCCATGGAAACCCCCGAATTAAAGCTCCAATTGAAGGGATGGCCACATTAAAACTTTTTGCCAATGGCATAATTTTGTATTTACGCCTGGATAGTCATAATTTAGAACAGGTTCTTGAAGAATTTGGGGGTATATTATCAACGGCCAGCGATAATTATCGCTGTCCTCTTAGCGATAATTTTATTATCGCAGGCTATTTATGGAATTTATAGCCCTGGTAGCGCGTTATTAACAACGCGTTTCTCCAAGGCGATAAAAATTCCAGAGATAGCGGGTTTATCGCCGTTTTGCAGGGAACATCACTGGTTTTCCAGCAATGTTCCCTGAAAAATGGCGACAACCTTGCTGATACAACGCACAGGGTCATATCAGTAAAATCCACCCCAATGTTGGGGATAGGTAAGTCTGCATTTTAGCAGACATTAGTTTTTGGAGAAAACAGCTGTTTTCTCCAAAAACTAACGTCTGCCAAAATGCTGGGACAGCCTTGTAAATATCGCGATGTGAACATCAGCGATATTTGCAAGGTTGTCCATCCGGGGTACGCCCAGTGACGCCCACTTTGCATCTCACTAGAGATGCAAAGGGAGGCATTGGGAAAAAGGGTGCTAACATGCGATTATGCATGTTAGCACCCCTTGTAAATAGGGTGATAGTTTTATCTCAGCTTTTTGGGCTTTTTAAGCCACAAAAGCAGAGATAAAGCCCTTGTAAATATTCCCTTTAGTACATTCAAGCAAATAGGGGGATACAAATAAAATCAAAATAAAACCAAGTTATTAACACTGAATTTAGGCTGTAACTTTTTACCCCCGAATTTAAAAACTCAGGCACTAAAAGCAGAACAAATCAGATATTTGGGCATTTACGTCTCTAATCAAATAGAACAATTATTTAGCCTGAACTACTTAGCTATACGGAATAAAATTAAAGCCCTGCTAGACAAATGGACACTTCTACCTTTAACTTTAATTGGCCGAGTAGTATGTCTATTCTTCCTCTATTCATTTTTCTTTTTACTAATGTACCTCTGAAGATTAACTCCAAATATTTTAAAGAATAGGCCTCAATGTTTAGGGAATTCGTGTGGAACAGGAAGGCCTCTAGGGTTAAATTGCCCATACTGCGGCTGGAAATAAATCAGGGGGGTCTAGCCTTACCCAACGTCCGAACTTATTATGAGGCAGCTATTCTGGATCTCACAGCACATTTATTGGAACCTAATGGTTTGATAGATACATTTTTTCTTGAAAGGATGATTTGGGAGTCTGGCTCTCAAATTCCAGTTTTTTAAAAAACATCTAAACTACCGAAAAAGTCTCGATACAAGATGATTTGCGACTTTTCCAATAGACTGCAGTCTTTCTTTAAACAAGCTGACTCCTCAGGATTTATTTTTTTGTACCTAGAGGATTGTAAAATTTTTGGTCGGCAAATTCATTCTAGTCGGCTTAAAAGATGGAAGGACTGTGGTCTCGAGGAATTGGGCCAATTTTTAATTTCTAAAAAGTAATCTCTTGGCAAGAGTTTCAAAATAGATGTGGCTATCAAAATAAACCCGGGTTTTTAGAGTACTTGCAGATTGTAAATTTTATAAATAAATATAATCTACTGTTAAGTGGCGGGTCAACTTATCAGGTCAATGCTGGCGGGTCAACTAATCAGGTCAATGCTTTTTTTAGGGCTAAACTAACGGGGGGGATGGGAAACTGGTACTCTCTCTAGAGATAGTGCGAGGCGCTCCCCCTTGTTGAAGAATTTTTGGGAAAAATAACTCTGTAAACCAATTGCTCGTTCTCTCATCAGAAATGGAAATCAATAGCCAGGTAGGAAGCAAGGCCCTATGAGCTGCCAATTTCAAAAGGATGGCCTTTTTGTCCCGGTGGATGGCTTACTACAAACCGAAAACTCTAAATAAACGCTTCAGCGAAGTGGATAATAAATGTTTTTGATGCCAGGGTCAAGGCGAGGGAGATTGGCTTCATATATTTTTTACGTGCCCAAAGCTTAAAATGTTCTGCCGTAAGATCTTCTCATCAATAAGCCATGCAATTAAAAAGAAGCTTGACCACTGTGGTAAATAAATAAATAATACCTCTATTTTTGAATGGATAAATGAATAACAGATAGCTCAATAAATAAGAGTCAAGATTCGAGGTAGTAGGAGTTTTGCAGGTTTAATACAGCATAAGGACAGGAACAGGACAACCTGCACAGGAATAGGATGGCAGCGCTGCCGGGGGCAGGATCGGAATCGGCGTAACATTTAATAACAGTGCACGATCATATATACTAAAACAGTTGCATTACAATACATACGATAGGCGGAGCAGTGGGTGTGGTCAATAGCAGTCGCGAAAGATAAGGGTGAAAGTAGGTGTAACAGGGGCGTATACATAGACATGTGATGCAAACGTAACAGAATATGTCATGAATGGGGCGGAAACATGGAGGGGGCTACCTAAGGAGCCGGGACCTCTAACCTAATGGTGCGCGCAAACTGGCAATGACGTGTTACTAGGAGAAGCTGGGGGCTATGAACTCTGTGCTAGGAGCAGAGACTGAAGTCTGGAGAGTCAGGGTGACATGTACCTAAACAATATCTAGTATCTGATGTTTTAGAGAACATGTTGATATAATCCAAAAGTTATCGGGGTAAAGGCGAACAGACTCTAAGACTGGAGCATGCATTATTCTACATGTAGTGCGTGATGAAGAATATTAAATGACCATTAAATGCAGTCTTTCTCTTACATGGAGACGTAAAGGCTAGACAATGACGGAAACTATTGATGCGATTCAGTAGCTTAGGAATGCAGAGAAGGAGGGCTGGACTGATAACTAGAATCATAACATACTCTTGGCAGATTCAGAGACAGAGCCAGGCTGAACCGGGCACTGTGAGGCAGGAAGTAAGTGAAGGGTCGAGGATACAGGTGGGGGCTGTATCGCTCCTCAGCGAGGCTCAGGAGACAGAAGCTGAATCTGGTGTCCAGGCCCTTTTGAGGCCTAGAAACGGGAACTTTACAATGAAATAACGTGCACACTGAGAAACGTGGCAACGTAGCTTTACATAGGCCTGATATTCGTAGTATTCACGAGAACTGGAAACTGGCATACTAGAAGTGGGCATAAATATAATTGTGTCTTTAATCGAACATGGGGAATACATATGCATATTAATCATGCACACATAACATATGATGGAGGACGCGTAGGGACACAGAACATGGCAAAATTTATTTTTCCACATTCCCTCCTTGTCACTACGTTTCCATCAGGAAACATCAATATTCATGATACCATCTATTATTTCATACAGTATCATTTGCTCGTCTCGAATTTTCTTGGAACGGGATTTAGAACGGGACTTGGGACTAGGAATACAAGAGGTAGCACAAATGCCGCAAATCGCAGGGCCACATTGTATACAGAGGCAGCAGCTGAATATGATCGCTACTGCAATACCTAGAAAGGACAAGACTTTCCATCCCCAAGCGGAAATTATATTCCAGAACCAACCGGACCATGTCCAGGTGCCTGGGTCTTGGTGTAACAGATGGGCAATTTTATGGAGTCTGGTTATAGCTGAATAAACAGACGGTGCGTTATTAGGAATGAAAATGCAGCAACTAGATCCGATGACTCTACAGGCCCCGCCCCTATCGGCCAATATGACGTCAAGGACGAGACGATTCTGTAAAACGACAAATCTCATAGCAGATTGCTCTTCGGTTAAGTTACCTAGAGCAGAGGCAGTCTCATTTACTACTGCTTCAAGGGTTCTGGTTAACCTACGAATTAGCTTACTATTCTGGATAGGTCCTATAAAGAAGAAGAAACCTCTATTGAAATCTGTATACTGTTCTAGAGCAGTTTCAGTATAATCGACAATGGGGGACTCCCTTCTATGTCTAATGTGTACTAGATGTGTGTTTCTATGATAATCAGATGGAGCTAGGAAGACAGGTGGCAGTAGGAAGGCAATGTAACAGGTTCCCTCCCAATCGAGGGGCAGACGAACATATGCGGTTTGACCACAAATAAAATAAGAATGACGTGAAGCTTTGAAAATAGATTTCCCACTGTCACTATACTTGACAATAGTAGTACAATCGCTATGTCCTACATGTACGGAACCATTATTTCTAACACATAATTCGCCTTTGACTGGTAGTACTGAAATAGCAGGTAAGTCTGGAGTGGAATCAGACTGAACATTCAGGACCATGAAATTCGAAGAATAATTTCCTAAATTGTAAACTTCGTTTTCTAGATCTAACCCTGTTCTGTGGGGAAGACCTTGCTTGTCTGGGAAACATGTACTGTTAAGAAAAGACATATCTGTTGAAGATGACGTTAACGTGGACCATGCTCCACACGAACCATTATGTGAAAATGGATAAGGAAAGAGTGGCAGAACTCCCTTCGGTGTCTGGAAAGGGGGGAGTCGACCACACACCCAACAATTAGTAGCATTGCTGGTCTGGTGTGAATAATGTAACATGCGGATAAAAGAATTGTTACGCATAGCGAGGCGGTAAGAGAGTTCATGAGGAGGCAGATCACTAAACGTGTGCTCTACTGTAGCATTAGAGGACTTATTTACATGAGAAACTGGAAAATACAGATAAAATGCATAACTGGTGCAGGAAATCATAATACTGAGAAATAATATGAAACATAGAAAAACGATACATCGGATTGAGTTTGACTAACTCTCTTACTATGGGGGTCTATTTTATACATGTCAGAAACCGGTCTAACCGTTTCACCTAGGGGAGGACTTAGACAATCAAACTGGCTGACTTATTTTACTAGACCTTAATTTCTTCTTATACTCCTGTTGCGGAGTTTTCTCTAACAGGGAGGGTGCAGTATCATTGTCTTTTGCGGGACAGTCCTTAAGAATAGTACTTTGGCAGTCCTTTAAATCCTCGGAAATGTTCTTTGAAATTGGTTTCAATCCATAAAACCTTTTGATATGCGAAAGATGCACCCAGCCTTTGCGTCCCTCCAACTTCACGGCTGTACGGGTGGTCAGGAGGACCTGTCGGGGCTCCTTCCAGCGAGGCTCCAGTGGACTTGAACGATCGAAATTTCGCACTAGGACCATGGATCCGGGAACGATTTCATGCGGTGCCACCTCGGTATTGTCTGGAAATGCGGCGGCAACCTGTGAACGACAAGAGTTGAGGGCAGACATCAAGGAAGCTAGGTAATCTGTCAGCATATTACTTGAAACATCGGTAATACTTCGAGGTCTAGGTGTACCCCACATGTTAGGGGGGCGGCCGAAAACGACCTCATACGGGGACAGCCTGATCTGGAATGTGCGACCATGCGCATATAGAACAGGGCGACTGGTAGAGCTATGAGCCAGTCCACACCTTTCTCTTGACAAACTTTTGCAATTTGAATTTTCAGGGTCTGATTATGTCTCTCTACGAGACCGGCTGCTTCAGGATGGCGTACACAATGGAACTTCCACTGGTACCCTAACAAAAGGGACACGTGCTTCATGAGTTCAGATGAGAATGGCTGGCCGTTATCAGAATATACGACTCTAGGGAGTCCATAACGGGGGAAGAACTCACGAACCAACTGCTTGGCAGTGGTCGCGGCTGTGTAATCTGGGACTGGATATGCTTCTGTCCACCTGGACAAAGCGCATACAACTACGAGGACATACTTGAAACCTCGACATCGCTCCATCTGAATGTAATCCATCTGGAGGACTTCAAAAGGGTGGTCAGGAGGCTGGAATCCCCCTTGTTCCACCGGGACACTTTTACCTGGATTAAACTGGCAACATATCATACAGGTACGGACTTTCTGCTTGGCTGCAGCTCGTAAATGCTTGTTGAACCAAATGTTCTGGATACTGTCTAACATGGCTTTTTCTCCTAAATGTGCTGGACTATGTGCGGTATTAATAATGACTTGAACCATAGAGTCGGGGAGAAACCATGTGGCTCTACCCTTTGTTACCCATCCCTGATCTGTCTGGACCCCTCCTTGTTCGGACCATTTCTTGATTTCATCGGGAGTAGCATGTAACTGGATATCTATGACATCTTGAGTAGGGTCCTTAACTGTCATACATGTAGTCAGATCTGGAGTGTATGTCGGTGTCTTATTAACTGGAATGTCTGGTGTCTGTGCTGTAAGCTTGGCTGTGCGATCTGCTAGATCATTACCCTGGGAAATAATGTCAGTAACTTTCGTATGTGCTTTGCATTTCATGATAGCAATGGATGTCGGTAAATGTATGGCATCTAACAGAGCCTGAATAAGGAGACCATGCTGAATCTTGGTTCCATGAGAAGTCATGAAACCTCTCTCCTGCCAGAGCACTCCGAAGTCGTGTACGACTCCAAATGCGTAACGTGAATCTGTGTAAACATTAACTTTCAGGTTTTTAGCGTGTATGCAGGCTTGTGTCAGAGCAACTAGCTCTGCTGCTTGAGCAGACAGGGTGTCAATACGGTGTGTTTCAATAACTTCAGTGTCAGTAGTCACTGCATACGCGGCTACTAGTTCTCCTGTACTTGTTCTCATACATGAACCATCCACATAAAGTGTCAGGTCGGGATCTGGTAATGGAATATCTGTCAGATCTTGTCTTGGCTTTGTCATGATGTTAACTACTTCCACACAGTCGTGTGTGGCAGAATTTGAATTAACTGATGGTAACAATGTAGCAGGATTTAAAACGTTGCAGCGTCTGATTTCTATGTGTGGCTGGAACAGTGTCAATTCATAACCTGTTAAACGTGCAATTGTCAAGTGCTGAGTTTGTGTTCGGTTTAAAAGAACTTCCACGGAGTGTGGAACTTGTACTGTCAGGGAGTGTCCTAATACTATGGAATCACTTTGTCTGATAGCAAGTGCTGTGGCTGCAACTGACTTAAGGCACGCAGGCAGAGCCTGGGCTACAGGATCTAATGTGCTCGAAAAATAAGCACAAGGCTTGTATTGTCCTGCTTGATCTTGTGTAAGAACAGATAATGCTGTACCTTCGCGTTCTGTGACGAAAAGTGTAAAAGGCTTACTGTAGTTCGGTGTAGCTAGAACTGGGGCTTGACATAGGGCTTTCTTTAACTCATTAAAACTAAGTGTATGTTCAGATGTCCAAGGGAGGACAGTCGATACGGCTGCCTCCTGTGTCGTTAACTGTATCAGTGGTTTAGCTAGAAATGCATACTGAGGAATCCATTGTCTGCAATAAGAAGTAAGGCCGATAAAAGCACGTACCTCCTTCTGGGTCTTGGGCTGAGGAAGACTCGCTATTAACTGGATACGGTCTGGTGTCAACTGCCTACCCCTCTTGGACAGTAAGTGGCCTAAATAGATCACTTGCTGGACACAGAATTGAAGCTTCGAAGGGGACACCTTGTGCCCCATCTCGGCAAGGAAATACAAGACTGTAAGTGAGGCTTGCTCGCAAGCACGTTCAGAACGGGCTGTGATCAGTAGATCATCGACATACTGGAGTAGGGCAGTGTCAGTTGGCATGTGAATATTGTCTAGTTGTCTCTTAAGTGCTTGACTGTAAATACTTGGACTTTCTGTGAAACCTTGAGGAGCGCGTGTGAACATATAGCTCCTTCCATTTAAACAAAATCCGAAAAGAAACTGGCTGTCTGGATGAATGGGGACACTGAAAAACGCGTTCTTGAGGTCTATGACTGTAAAAAATGAAGCTTCAGAATCAATGGCTGTCAATAGGGAAGAGATATCTGGGACAACTGGGTACTGGGGAATAATACATTTATTAAGCTCTCGGAGATCAATCACTAATCGATATACTGGAGGTGCATTTGGATCAGTACGTTTCATGACTGGAATGATCGGAGAATTACATACATTGGAGTCAGTTTCTACCACTACTCCTTGAGCCATGAGCTCGTCAATAATTTTGGATAAGGCTGCTACAGCCTCAGGTGGCAGTCTGTACTGCCTGATTCGTGGTAACACTACACCTGGCTTGAGAGTCACACGATGGGGTGTGATTTGCATATAACCAACATCAGTTGGACCTTGCGCCCATAGATGCTGCGGAACATTGGACAATCTGGGATCAAAATCTCGTAATACATAGTGACCCTTGAAGTCACGTAGGAACAATCGTATTCCCTCTGGGGAACAGCATATAACTGCACCTAATTCTTTCAGTGTTTTAATGCCTAATAGATTTTCTGGACATGACTTAGTAAGTAACAGATCAGTAGTGCGGGACAATGGACCTACTTCTAGAGTAACTGGCTGAGATATTTCATTTACAATAGGCTTTCCTGAAAATCCAAGGGAAACATTTCTAGAGCCTGAGAGCGGAGCCCCTGGAACTTCGACGTGACTTATAGTGGTCCTACTTGCCCCTGTATCAATCAGAAACTTTCTGTCTTTCCCTAATACTTGACTATGAACATAGGGACCTTCTTGATCTACAGGTATCTCGATGAGAGGCAAGCCTACCTCCCTCTCTAGGCTGTTTCATGAATACGGTTGATACTCTGGATACTCGGACTGTGCATACTGGTACATCTGCTGTGTAACATGCTGTGTTGCAGCGATAGGCTGCGGTGCTGTAACTGTCTGTGGTGCATTCTGTGGCTGAGAAGTCTGTGAAACTTGCTCTTGTCTAGACGGACGTGGTCTTTCTTTAGTCTTACCGGTAGCTATGTTGTGTTTCAGAACTGCACACTCGTTAATAAAATGACCTGGCTGTTTACAATAATTGCAGTTTCCTTTAACGGGAGCTGCAGGATGACTGGCTTGATTCGGACCCCTTTTCTGACTGTCTTGAGGAACGGATTGTGCAACTAGTACTTTCATTTTTGTGTCTTTCATACGTTTTCTCTCGTGATCTTGTTCTTCTCTGATTCTATTCTGGTGGTATTGAAGCATCTGTAACATTTGGGACGGGGTATTAGCTTGCCAGGTACTTTCGACTTTCAAAACTCGATTCTTAACTTGTGGACTTGAATTCTCGACTAGTTTAGTAACAAAAAGATGAGGGTATGACTCGCTACTCGTCTTGAGGCCACTGTTTATAATAAAACATTTTTCAAATCTAGAGTAAAAATCACTAGTGTCTTCGTCTTGTTTCTGTTTACATGCTGAGATTGCATCCCAGTCTTCCTTTTTAGTTGCTAATAGTCTGGGCAAAACTTGTATTAACAGTTCAGGTAATTCTTTACATTTATCTCCAAGACCGGTACCTGGTACTCGTGCCTTATCTTCAGCTTCTAGAACTGCCCAATCGATCTTTTTCTCTCCCACCTCCCATTCTTTTTCTTTGAGTTTCTCATATACCCCTGCGGGCAACAAGACTTTTAACATTTTAATGATATCTGGATACGTGTATTCTCCCATACGGAGCATGTCTTTTAATTCTCGGTGGAACCCTGCTGGATCTTTATCATGACAGGGAATTAATTTTTTCATCTCTAAGAGTTCCATCTTTGTGATAGGGGTGTAAACAAACACTCGTTGCATTTCACCACCCTCTGTCTTAACTGGATGCACTTCTCGTAACGGATTCTGTCTGTCTATGTAAAAGGGTTTACTTTCTGGGGGTGAGACATGAACAAAATGCGGGTTCAGAAACGTTCTGTATTTGTGGCGCTGTTCTAGAATGACACTAATTAAATCAGTACCTAAACCTTTCCATTTATACTGGAGTAACTCGTTCAGGACATCATGTAACGGACCTGGATCAGAATGTTGACCCTCATACAATGTAATGAGGTGCTGGATCATATACATACCCACCAGTCGTTGCTCGGCTGGGGGCAATTTCAGAAACATTTGTGCCACTATTTCGTCTGGAAAAGTGGTAGAATCAGTAATCCATCGGACTGCTGATCGGACTAGTTCTTGTTCATGCATAGTACTTAACTCGCTATAACCGATTCGTGACTTCAGAATGTGATCGGTAGCTTGAAATACTTGTTCTAGAGAACCTTGTTCTGGTGTTGGACGATGGAAAGTTGACTTGTGTTCTAGGCGTAAATGGCGATCTGGAAATCTAGATTTTCCTACATACGCTATTCTGGCGGGATTCTCGTCGTCTACCTCTTCAGTAGAAGAGTCATTTTCTTTCTCGTTTACTTGTGCTGCTTTACGTTGGTCGTGTAACTTTATTATTTCTTTACGGATTTTCTTGTACATACTCTCTATACTACTGATAGTCTTGTGCTTACCCTCGGCTATATTATCACTCCACCTTGTCAGGATTTTCATTTCGACCTGATCTTTAGTCGGGGAATCTTGTTCTCTTATTAGACAATTAATCAGGAATTTTAATAACATGAGCTGGATCTCAGCTTTCCTTTGAGACATGACTTCACTAATACTTTCTGGATCATCCCCTGTACGGATGAAACTGTATATTCTGTCTAGATCTTCCTTCATATTCGGTAAAGTGACTAGATACTCGGTCACCTTTCTCACGCGTAATGAATATAAAACCATATTATCCTCGCCTGGGACTGGATCATAGCCACATTCGGTAAGGGCTTTTCTTATTTCTGCAACAGACTGATATCTGGGCGTACGTTGTGACGCTTGTGCATGTAATTCGGCTAACGTTAAACGCTTGTGTGGCGGCGGGGTTCCTGGAGGACCTCCCCCTGCGGCCCCTAAACTAGAGTCGTCTACTGATGCTCTTCGTCCTGGCAGAGTGGGAAATGGAAATGCAGACTGGACTTGTATGGCGGGCTGGACCGGGGGTACCGTAACAGGTACTCCGGTGTCTGGAGGAGCGGGAAGTGCCTGATTTACAGGGACTGGCGGAGCAGGAACAGGATTTGCATATTCCGGGACTGTGTCGTCCAAATAGGACGAAATGAAAATATCAGCTGCGGTCGGTTTGTGACGTAGCTTGAGCGGAACTAATGGTGGCGGGAAATTACTGGATGCCTCTGGGGTCGCTTTTGGCAAGCCCTCGGCAAGAAGAGGATACATACCCTTAATAAGAGCATGCCTCTGTCTGTCTGACTGTTCGGTTTTAACTCGTTCACCAATCTCGATTAATTCCCTTTCCTGGGCTCGTTCCAAGGATTCTCTACTTAGTTCTGACTTTCTGATTTCTTTTTCGGTTCTTTTATGAGATTCTTTGCGCCATAACTCGATGGCATCTTTCTGTGACTGTCTGGCTTTCTTTTTCCATAATGCTTCTTCTACTCGCATGATGCACTCGGCATCCCATGTGCCTGATACAGGCCATCTATACTTTTCTTCTAACTGTTTGGTATACTCTACCCATAAATCTAGATACAATATGGCGCTTATGCCATGCTTTTGATACATAAAATGACCTGGACTGTCCCTAGGCGGGACAGGAACTGCTTCTTCTAGCAGACCCTTTCTAGTTTTTAACTGACGTAATCTCGAAAAGAGGGACATTGCAAACTTGAATCTGAACACAATACAATACACGAGGAACAATAACAATTGAGAAAACAATTCAGGCATACCACGACATTGAAAATACATTGAATAACATTATGAAGCAACAGTTCGGACAGAATACTACCTGGAACACTGAGAACAGAAACACATGAATTTCTCGAGAACGGAACAGACTAGAATTACTGGATGCGCTGCTGAAACAGCACGGAACATACCGGTCCCATAAAGGGACGCATCAAGACCCGTATCCACCTAGGTGAACACTTCGTTTCAGATCTGCGTACCCAGACCCATCGGACCAGAGACAATTTAGATTGACCCTGTCTAGATACTACCCCAGCAACGGTACTCACCGGGCAGCAAGAACGGAAAGCCTCGGACTGGACTGGACTGCTTCGACGCCGGACGGACGAACTTCGGACTTCTGTTACGGGTGGGCCTCCGGATACCTCGGACCTTGGACTCTCGGCTTGGGCTCTGGTCGGGACTCGCCGCGTTCCTCCACCGTCTCGTCTGGATGCTGGACCGCCTCCTCCGTCTCCTCCGTGGGCCTGAGGGATACTTAAAGCAGAAATATCTGCCGGTGCGCAGAAGAGTTCCGTCACGACTGCAGAGGGTCAGGGGGCCGGCGTGGCTTCACCGACGCGTGGGGAAAGGGCAAGTCCCTATTCGGGCGCCATTATGTGGTAAATAAATAAATAATACCTCTATTTTTGAATGGATAAATGAATAACAGATAGCTCAATAAATAAGAGTCAAGATTCGAGGTAGTAGGAGTTTTGCAGGTTTAATACAGCATAAGGACAGGAACAGGACAACCTGCACAGGAATAGGATGGCAGCGCTGCCGGGGGCAGGATCGGAATCGGCGTAACATTTAATAACAGTGCACGATCATATATACTAAAACAGTTGCATTACAATACATACGATAGGCGGAGCAGTGGGTGTGGTCAATAGCAGTCGCGAAAGATAAGGGTGAAAGTAGGTGTAACAGGGGCGTATACATAGACATGTGATGCAAACGTAACAGAATATGTCATGAATGGGGCGGAAACATGGAGGGGGCTACCTAAGGAGCCGGGACCTCTAACCTAATGGTGCGCGCAAACTGGCAATGACGTGTTACTAGGAGAAGCTGGGGGCTATGAACTCTGTGCTAGGAGCAGAGACTGAAGTCTGGAGAGTCAGGGTGACATGTACCTAAACAATATCTAGTATCTGATGTTTTAGAGAACATGTTGATATAATCCAAAAGTTATCGGGGTAAAGGCGAACAGACTCTAAGACTGGAGCATGCATTATTCTACATGTAGTGCGTGATGAAGAATATTAAATGACCATTAAATGCAGTATTTCTCTTACATGGAGACGTAAAGGCTAGACAATGACGGAAACTATTGATGCGATTCAGTAGCTTAGGAATGCAGAGAAGGAGGGCTGGACTGATAACTAGAATCATAACATACTCTTGGCAGATTCAGAGACAGAGCCAGGCTGAACCGGGCACTGTGAGGCAGGAAGTAAGTGAAGGGTCGAGGATACAGGTGGGGGCTGTATCGCTCCTCAGCGAGGCTCAGGAGACAGAAGCTGAATCTGGTGTCCAGGCCCTTTTGAGGCCTAGAAACGGGAACTTTACAATGAAATAACGTGCACACTGAGAAACGTGGCAACGTAGCTTTACATAGGCCTGATATTCGTAGTATTCACGAGAACTGGAAACTGGCATACTAGAAGTGGGCATAAATATAATTGTGTCTTTAATCGAACATGGGGAATACATATGCATATTAATCATGCACACATAACATATGATGGAGGACGCGTAGGGACACAGAACATGGCAAAATTTACTTTTCCACACCACGAGGCAGAGGTAGCCCTTTTTGGCATCTCTAAAGCAAGGCCGGATTTGACTAAAGCCGAAGATGCATTTACGGCAATCTGTTCCTTAGTGGCTCGTTCTCTAATTCTTCAAAATTGGAGATCTGAAGAGGTACCATCTTACTCGAAATGGCTAAATAAAATACAAAGGACAAGGAGGTTTGAATAATAATAATAATAATCCACATTTGTAAAGCGCACAGTCACCCGTAAGGGTCTCTAGGCGCTGGGGGCCGTCGGGAAGATTAAGCAAGCTATTGCCCAGAGTCACATGGTGCTGGGCTAACCTGCCGCCGGAGCCGGGGATCGAACCCTGATCCCCAGATTCCAGCGTCAGTCGCCCTGGCCGCGGCGCCACACCGAAGCCTATGCCAAAAGGCTTGGTGCAATAAAAAAGTTTGCAACTGTTTGAAGATTTTTTGATAACTGGGTAACAAAGAGAGATACTTAATACTTTAGCACATTGCACTTTATATTTCTTTATCAAGGCACAAGTACACTTTAATGTTGCTGCATTTTTAGCGTGGTAATAAAATGTTCACCGCTCATTTAGAGAGCTATTTGGCGGTATGCTTGCTAAGCACTCTATAACTAAGGGTATAAGCGAACAAGATCTCTAATAAGTGGTGACCTTGAGGTGATGTAATAATTTAGTACTGTAACCATGCACATTCAAAGTTACTCTTCTTACACCTTTCGCACTTTAGACTCCAGCTAGAATCCAGTTGCACTTTTAAAGTACCTTGATGAATAGGTATGCTTTTTATCGATACTGGTCCCATCTGACAATTGAACAAGAACGTGTTTTATTGTAAATTGCTGGATTTTTTTTTATTCCCGATGATCAATTATAGTATAATGTTTGTATCGTCTCCCTGCACTGCTCAGCAAAAAAATTATTAAAAAAATAATAATAATATCCGCTGCCAGAGTAAGCGCCATTTCTGAGCCCTGGGCGTTCCTAAACCTAGCCTGACATGGGTCATTGATGTCATAGGTGTTAATTTAACCAAATTCTGGTGAAGTAGCTTGGCAGGAGCAGGCAAAAAAGAAATAGGGCGGACGTTTTTGAAGTAGCCAGGATCGATGTTTGTTTCTACTGTAGGGGGGTGACAATAGCTTCCTTCCATAATCTGGGAAATATTGCAGTTTGGATTATGAGATTAAAGACTCCATGTAGGAACTCTGCAATACAGTCGGGGCATTTGTAGCACTTGAGTCATACAAGGATCAGAGGGAGACCTGATTTAATGCCTTAGCTTGCTGAATAGTTCCTTAGATAAGGTGCTTGCTGACCTGATTCTGCACAGCATTTCCACTCCTGTCTGCGGCACTGCTGTCTTAGACTCTTAAATTCTTCTGATAATCTAGGTGGTGTAGGTTTGCTTCAGGTAACAATTTTAACGTTTCATGGTGCCACACTATCTTATGCGGCCCTAATCCATCCTTGAAAGCCTTCTGCTATATAGCCAAAATGGCCGTCAGTGCTTGACATTGAGATTTTAATCGCCTGCCGAAGTAATCTTTCCCAAATTCCTGCAGGAAACAGCTGATTGGGGGGAATAAACCTTAAAAGAAACCACCTGATGATCCACACAACTAAGGGGGAGTACATTATCACTAGCAAGACTGTCATAATTAGTAAAAATACCATTCAAGGTATGACACGCCATATTGGTTAGAGATTTTACCAACTGGGAAAAGTCAAAGTTCATCAATAATTCATGTAACAAGATCAAATCTTTACATGAAGAATCTTCAAAATGGACGTTAAATCACCAAAAATGGTAAAATTGGTATGGACGTTAAAATCACCAAAAATGGTAAAATTGGTATGAACAAGAAATGGTTCCATAATCTGACACCAAGCTTGTGGACCAGGTGGACGATACACCAAATGCCCAGAAAGAGATATTTGCAGAATGTTTAAGCCAAAAAAGAGCCATCTCACAGGAGTCCAATAAGTTTATGAGCACTGATTCGAGTGTAGAGTTAAAAGAATCCCTCAATATAAACACCAGACCACCCCCCCTGATGAACTAGCCTGAGCATAACATATCCCGGTGGGACCTCTGTTACCAAATTAGGGCCAGAGTCCACTCTGAACCATGTTTCGGTTACAAACCGACAGTCCAAAACCAAAGATTCAACTAAATAATGGGTTACAATTTTG
This sequence comes from Lissotriton helveticus, assembly GCF_964261635.1. NCBI lineage: Eukaryota > Metazoa > Chordata > Amphibia > Caudata > Salamandridae > Lissotriton > Lissotriton helveticus. The sequence continues at coordinate 774,674,217 of NC_136063.1, read as the reverse complement.
TGTTCAATAAGTGAGCGAGCATTTATTAAGGCACAAGAGATCTTTCTATGTTTGTCAAAGTCCTTGCTTGTGAACTCAGATTCTTTCCTTTCATCCAAAAAGGGCGGCCAAGGGGCATTTAGCACATTAAAATGGAAGTTACAATTAGAGCAATGATAGCCCATTTTGTTATCCAAATTCAGCTTCATGCAGACCCCCTTCATACCTTTGGGACAAAGATCAAACAACTGTGCTTGAGATTCATCTCTGCATAGGAACAATAGGTTCAGACTCCAAACTAGCAGCATATATGGTCCTTGACACAGTCCAGGCATGAACGGGCATAGCATAGACAAGCTTGTCAGTGGCGTAACGAAACTTGAGGGGGCCCCCTGCAAACTACATGGAGGGGGCCCCCCTCCCATCCTCCGTGCCAGTCTATAGCTCTCAGGCCAGCGACCCGCCATACTGCTGGGGATGCAGGGCTATTGTTACGCCACTGTCACCAATCCAGCCTTTATAAGTAACACTGGATGGTGGAGTCAAAGGTTGGGCTTAGTCTGCCAGTAGGCTATCATAGGTGGTGGTCCATTTATTACAGGGTCCCTGCCATCAGTACGCCGAGGAAGTTTGCCCAATTTTAGGTGGGTTTTCTGATGCAGACTCCTGTCATGATATACAACATCGGGCCCACTCATGGTTCAGTTTTGACAAAAGTGCATCCACTGCTCCTTCTCGTTTCCGTTTTAAAACATTAGACAAGGCGACAATGCAGTATTTCATAAGGAGATGTAACTACAAAGAGCACATTTTGATAATACATTTTTATTAGTAGACAAAAGCAATCTTAAGAGGCATTGCATAGCTTCATACACACTGTGACCCCAATTCCATCACAGTCTCTCTCTCTCTCTCTCTCTCCTCTCTCTCTCCACTCTCTCTCCACTCTCTCTCTCCACTCTCTCTCCACTCTCTCTCTCCACTCTCTCTCCACTCTCTCTCTATTCTCTCTCTCTACTCTCTCCAATCTTTCCACTCTCTCTCCACTCTCTCTCTCCACTCACTCTCTCTGCACTCTCTCTCTCCACTCTCTCTCCACTGTTTCTCTCTCCACTCTCTCTTGCTCATTCTCTCCACTGTCTCTTCACGCTCTCTCCACTATATCTCTCTCCACTCTCTCTCACTCTCTCTCTACTCTCTCTCCACTGTCTCTCTCTCCACTGGCTCTCTCCACTGTCTCTCTCCACTCTCTCTACTGTCTCCACTCTCTCCCTCTACTCTCTCCCTCCACTCTCTCCCTCCACTCTCTCCCTCCACTCTCTCTCCACTGTCTCTCTCCACTCTCTCCCTCCACTCTCTCCCCCCACTCTCTCCCCCCACTCCCTCCCCCCACTCTCTCTCTCTCCACTCTCTCTCTCCCCACTATCTCTCTACTCTCTCTCCACTCTCTCTCTACTCACTCTCTCTCCACTCTCTCTCTACTCTCTCTCTCTCCACTCTCCCTCTCTCCACTCTCTCCCTCCACACTCTCTCTCCACTCTCGCCCACTCACTCTCACAAAGTAGTGTGTGTTGCCATGGGCGTCCTCAGAAATGTTTCCTGGGGGGGGGGGGCACATTTTTAACTTCACCCCCATCCCCCTTGCACCCTTCTCCCCTCTGCCTTGCACCCTTCTCGCCCTCCCCCTTGCACCATTCTCCCCCTCCGCCTTGCACCCTTTTCTACCTTGCACCATTCTCCCCTCTGCCTTGCACCATTCTCCCCTCTGCCTTTCACTCTTAACCTCTCTGCCTTGCACCCATCTCCCCTCTGCCTTGCACCCATCTCCCCACTGCCTTGCACCCATCTCCCCACTGCCTTGCACCCTTCTCGCCCCCCTTGCACCCTTCTCCGCCTTGCACCCTTTTCTACCTTGCACCATTCTCCCCTCTGCCTTGCACCATTCTCCCCTCTGCCTTTCACCCTTAACCTCTCTGCCTTGCACCCTTCTCCACTCTGCCTTGCACCCTTCTCCACTCTGCCTTGCACCCTTCTCCCCTCTGCCTTGTACCCATTCCTTTCTGCCTTGCACCCTTCTCCTCTCTACCTTGCACCCTTCTCCTTTCTACCTTGCACCCTTCTCCCCTCTGCCTTGAACCCTTCACGGCCCCCCCTTGCCCACCCCTGCGGACGCCCACATGGTGTTCTAACAAGAGTGCTTACTTGAGGGCACCATTTTGCTGCCTCATCCCTTCTCATATGAGCTTTGCCCTGGAGAATGTTCTTGCTGGGGCCCTGCCCCCACTCCCACGCTTGTCAAGAGCTGAGGGGACCGGGGACCCCTTCATTTACTGAAGAGAGGGGCCCTCCCGCACTGCGGGGTCGTTTGTTACGCCCCTGGCTCCCTTGATTAATAATGTCAAGGACCTGCCTCCATTGGGGTTTCTCTCACCTAGCTGCTTAAGAAAAGAGCAGATAGACATATGATGTTTACACTTCAATGAATTGCAATTTAAAATCAACTTCAATAATAAAGTTGGATTTTAGATTGTAATTTTGAAAATGGCACTTTTAGAAAGTTGCTATTTTCCTGCTCCAAAGTTTCTTAGGCTTATCTAGGAGTTCAAGGCTGCCTGTTAATGATTCCCCCATCAAGAATGGTTATGGGGCCCAGACAGTAAACACTTAGACCTGGGTGTAGCTGGGAGGGGGTCTTCCTGGCAGGATGGCTGGGGAGGAGCTGTGCTAGGCCCTGATAAGATTTCAAATAACCTTGCCCACAACACAAAAAAGGAACCTGACACCTTGCCTGCCCTTCCCTTTGTCACCCTAGACTGTTTGGAATCTGGACCAGGGGAAGGGAAGAAACAACCATGACCAGTTTTGGAGTTAGGCAATGGATTCCCCCATAGAACGTATGACACCAGGTATGAAAGGTGCAATCTCAGAACCACTTATCAGAACACTCCTGGACCTGTGTAAGATTCAGAAGGACTGCCCTGCTGCCAGAAGCACTGCACTGCTGCTGGAACAACTGCCTTGCTGTCCAAAGAAGGAAGATTGGACCCATTTGCCTTGATACCAGGTTACCCAGATTGGCTCAAAGGTTCAATTGGCTGACCTCCCATTTGAGCAACAAGGACACAACAAGCTTTTAGAGGCCTCCCTGCAGCTGCCCAGCTGCTGACCAGATCCCTGCTGCTGGCCTCTGTCTGCTGAGTGAGTCCTGATCACCAGGAGGTGCCCTCACCCTTGGCTGGCACCAATGAGAGCTCCTCCAGAAGTAAAGTTGAAAATCATGACGCTTGAGCTCATCGCACCCATCTCACAAAGTGACCTCTCTGCACTGCAGATTTACTGCCTGTGGTATCCGTCAGCGCAGAGTTCCAGCAGGACCTACTCTTTGTGTCAACAAAGACCGTCTCTGATGACTGGCAACAAAAAAAATTTCACTGTGCCCCACAGCATCGACAGCCCTCTGCAATCACCAACACAAAGCTGCAGTGACAACTAGCATTTCAAACTACAGCAATGACTGTCCATGACGCTCATCCTGCCAGCTCTTTGCCCTCAAAACCTCCACCTCATGGCCTCCTTCAACGTGAATGAAACTCTTCATGCCGGACTTGAGAAGGTAACTCTTCACCAAGAGTAACATGGTCCCTGCATCTGACCAGTGCTTCATTGAAGTTAGCCTCAGTTGTGACTTTTTCCTGGTCCAGCATGACAAGATTACCGCGATTGGTGCTCTCTGCTTCTTGGCACTATTTTCATTAAAAACTTTAACATTTGATACCTCTGGTTCTACTGATTGGATTTGTGGCACTCGGATATCATTTTACCTATTAGCATTTACCCTATTTTTCTAAATTGGTTTGGAATTTGTCTTGTGTTGTTTTTTCACTTTATAACTATTTGTGTGCTGCATAAATACGTTACATATTGGCTCCAAGTTAAACCTGACTTTTATCCAGAGGGTTAAGCACAAGTTAAGTTGTGGTTCACCCTAACAAGGATTGTGGTTGTTACCTTATTTGGGCGTCCACTGCCCTTCCACAAATAACCCATTTCTTACAATGCTGCAGTTCTTTCAGGTTAAAAGCTAAAACAATGGCGTAAAGGCCGAGTGCCAGGCAGTTCAATCCTTGGTTCTGTGCATTCAATGCTTTTGTATGTTATTTTGAAGAGGAGCTGGTGCAAAGGTGTACCTATTGGCAGAAAATACAGAGGTCTGTTAGGGGGATTCTGCACCAAAAATATTAGAAAATATTGTAGGCCTCGAGATAAGTAGGCCAGAAAATAGCCCAGTTTGTGTCCCCTCCACTCAGAGTTGCCGATAACAATATAATTTTACACGTCAGACCCCAAGGTTACCATAGATATATAGAATAACTAGGGGCATTGGGAATAGCACGCTCTATTCCAGTGGTCATTTCACCTGGCAAAGTGTCAGGTGAAAATGTCTGTGCCCGCAGACTTACAAAGCATCTTGAGATCCGGATGGGACCAGTAATTTCCATTAGTGGGCGCTTCAGGATTACAGAGTGGCTCGTAATGAGGACCTATGTGTGTTTTAAATAAAGAGGAATATAGGCTCTAGATAGTGACACAATGCAGCTAAGCGTTATTATGAGTCATTATTTATTATTTACACATTTGCTCTCTCAACATCAAAGCCTGAGTGAAGGCGAAAGCGTGTTTTGCTTTCAGAAAAAGAACGTTAATTGTGTATTTTCTAGAGCTAATTTTCACTTTCCCAAATGAGGCTATCATTAATCCTAAAAAAAGGCTTTCTTTTGCACGCTGATACCTATTAAGTTTAGTATTGTTAAAAATATTTGACTATTAGCATTGCGCCCCTTGCCTATTTCAAAGTTACAGACGAATAATGGCATCTAATGCCCTGTGTCCTTTTAAAGGCTGCATACTGGTATGGCAGAAAGGATCCCGTGTGTCTCTTTGCTGCTTATGTACTAATGCCCCAGCAGGGCTGATCTTTAAGTAAGTTGTGACCAGAAGGATGACATATTGCGTAAAATCTCCTAAAGAGGGCCACTTGTATGCCACCACTGGTAAGGTAGAAGTGGCACCTTTCTTGGGACTTGCTTCTGGTGATACTGCAGGGATGGCACGTGCTTTCTGTAAATAGTGCTGGCCGCTCACTTCCCTCAAAGGTGTTTGTGCATGGACCAGGCTCTCATCTGTAGCTTGCTTGCTTGCTTACAAGAATGATTTGTGTACATGAAGTATGCTCATCCCAAATTCACACAGGTCTGAATGGAAGTCTAATGTCAGAGTAAGGAGCTGGCTTTGGGATTCCTAGGGCCTGGGCACCTTGCAGCGGCGCACTGCAGTGCACTGGTTTTCTTCTGTTTCAGCAAGAGCTCCTGCGGTAGCAGCTGGTCTATCGCAAAAACCACTGCCTGCATACTCCCACATACATATGTTAGAAGCAGCCGTGCGAGTCATACCGCAGAGCTCACACCTTGCAGAACCAGGTTTACATCTGCACTTCATAAGAACTCCCCTATCTGTGGGAGGCCCGGGCCTGTTTCTCACATGATGGTGGTGTCATAGCATGCAGCCATGGACCGTCATACCTTTCTCTGACATGATACATATATAAGAGCGGAAAACACGTACATTCCATCAATGTGCAAACCGCACACATAGTTACGGGTTTCCTGCGTGTGATCGGTATGGCGATGCACAGCACTCTATCACAAATGACGTGCAACAGGAAATACACGTGCTTCCTACATAGTTACGCTTGGTAAACGATTGCGCTAATGCATATCCTATGAATATGTCGCATCATCAACTTTGCTGTACACAGAAATATACTAATCAAGCAGAGCATTGCCCCGTTGCGAGCCAGTAAAGAGCACATGACTCCCCCTTCAAATCCTACTCATATCCCATGGCCCCTTCCCAAATCTGTCAGCACCAACCTCAATTTATAGCAGCTTCTCACATTCTATGGTTCATAACAATTTTATTGAAGATTTCGAGTAGTCCTGAGCAGGACACGACATACTCGAGTCTCGCACACTCGTCGCTCACCTTAGGCCTGGCTGGCTAGCCTGCAGCTTTGAAGGCGAGCGCCGGGGCGGGCTGCAGAAGACAGGGCGACTGACACTGGGCAAGGCCAGGCAGGGGCTACTACTGTTTTTAGTACCACGGCGGCGGCGGCACCCTTCTGGCTTCTTCTAAGTCACTGCAGTGCCAGTTCTAAGTCACGCGCTCTTTTACAATCACGAGGCCGCCTGCCACCACGGCGCGCAGACGCATAGACTACAACTGCGCGCCGCCACGCCCACGGACCCATTTACTATGAACAAAGTAAGAACCCGAGCCGTTGTTCTAACGAGCTGATCTTCCCCATCGGTTTGATCTCCCCCTACGTCAGAGGGGAGATTAGAAATACAGCACGGAGCTAACTAGCTGATCTTCCCTATCGGTTTGATCTCCCCCTACATCAGAGGGGAGATTAGAAATACAACACGGAGCTAACTAGCTGATCTTCCCTATCGGTTTGATCTCCCCCTACGTCAGAGGGGAGATTAGAAATACAGCACGGAGCTAACTAGCTGAAGCTTCCCCGTCGGTTTGATCTTCCCTTGCTATAACGTGCTTTGCTGTATTTGCGCTCCTCCTACGGGGCTTATTAATTCAGCTAAAACCTGGTTTATTTGTTGCCAGGCTGTTGTCTATGCCTCCCATAAAGCGCTGCTGCTATTTGTACGTGTGCCTTATTTTATTTATTTATTTTATTTTATTTATGGTATTTTATATAGCGCGAACTTTACCCGAGGGTGTCAGAGCGCTTTACATAAGAACCAGTTGAAAAACATAAGGACTTAGTATTACATGCGTTACATAAAGGATACAAACATAAAAAAATTGCAAATATACAAGATGTAAAGACACACAAGGAGGAGATACAAATCGATATACTCTAAGAGTCACATAGGAATGTTAAATAGCACAAATGTCTACTGCATATACTAGTGATTAGAGTTGTCTCTATATACATAGGGAAGGGACACGAATGGATACACTCTAAGAGTCACATAGGAATGGTAGAGAGTACAAAGGTCTACTGCATATACTAGTGATTGGAGCTATCTCTATATACGTAGGGAAGGGATACACATGGATATACTCTAAGAGTCACATAGGAATGTTAAATAGCACAAATGTCTACTGCATATACTAGTGATTAGAGTTATCTCTATATACATAGGGAAGGGATACGAATGGATACACTCTAAGAGTCACATAGGAATGGTAGAGAGTACAAAGGTCTACTGCATATTCTAGTGATTAGAGTTATCTCTATATACATAGGGAAGGGCTATGGATGGATATACTCTAAGAGTCACATAGGAATGTTAAATAGCACAAATGTCTACTGCATATACTAGTGATTAGAGTTATCTCTATATACATAGGGAAGGGATACAAAAGGATATACACTAAGAGTCACATAGGAATGGTAGAGCGCACAACGGTCTACAGCATATACTAGTGATTAGAGTTATCTCTATATACATAGGGAAGGGATACGAATGGATACACTCTAAGAGTCACATAGGAATGGTAGAGAGTACAAAGGTCTACTGCATATACTAGTGATTAGAGCTATCTCTATATACATAGGGAAGGGATATGACTGGATATACTCTAAGAGTCACATAGGAATGTTAAATAGCACAAATGTCTACTGCATATACTAGTGATTAGAGTTATCTCTATATACATAGGGAAGGGATACACATGGATATACTCTAAGAGTCACATAGGTAGAGAGTACAAAGGTCTACTGCATATACTATTGATTAGAGTTATCTCTATATACATAGGGAGGGATACGAATGGATATACTCCAAGAGTCACGTAGGAATGGTAGAGAGTACAAAGGTCTACTACATATACTAGTGATTAGAGTTATCTCTATATACATAGGGAAGGGATATGACTGGATATACTCTAAGAGTCACATAGGAATGGTAGAGAGTACAAAGGTCTACTGCATATACTAGTGGATAGTTATCTCTATATACATAGGGAAGGGCTATGACTGGATATACTCTAAGAGTCACATAGGAATGGTAGAGAGTACAAATGTCTACTGCATATACTAGTGATTAGAGTTATCTCTATATTCATAGGGAAGGGATACACATGGATATACTCTAAGAGTCACATAGGAACTGTAGAGAGTACAAAGATCTACTGCATATACTAGTGATTAGAGTTATCTCTATATACATAGGGAGGGATACGAATGGATATACTCCAAGAGTCACGTAGGAATGGTAGAGAGTACAAAGGTCTACTACATATACTAGGGATTAGAGTTATCTCTATATACATAGGGAAGGGATACGGATGGATATACTCTAAGAGTCACGTAGGAATGGTAGAGAGTACAACGGTCTACTGCATATACTAGTGATTAGAGTTATCTCTATATACATAGGGAAGGGATATGACTGGATATACTCTAAGAGTCACATAGGAAAGGTAGAGAGCACAACGGTCTACTGCATATACTAGTGATTAGAGTTATCTCTATATACAGAAAAGCAGAGTTTTATTAAGTGTGGTTGGAGGGGGAATGCAGTCGGAGGGGGGATGCAGTCACAGCACCAGGGGAGGGACAGAGAAGGGCAGGAAAGTGAGACAAACGAGAGAGGGAAGCAGTCAGTAACGATTAAGACAGCGAGGAGGGTGTCAGAGGCAACAGGAGAGACAATAGAAAGGTCTCTAGGGCAGAGAGGGGAGAAGTCAGAGAACGCTAAAATGGCGGAGGAGATAGGTAGCAGAAGAAGCGAGTCATGAAAAGAAAGGAAAATGGCGGGGAGTACAAAGGTCCAAGTCCGAAAGTCCAGGAAGAGGGCTGCCATAGCCAGGAAGTCCGGAGGGAGAAAGGCAGTCCGCAGCAAAGTCACAGCCTCATCGTCCATGAGGAGCTGGGGCTGAGGATTTTGATTTGGAGACCAGGGATCAGGGAAGGAAGACCTCAGGCGCCAAGGCAGCTGATCGCAGAACGGGAGGCAACAAAGTCAGAAAAAGAAAGTTAAACAAGGGGGACGACCCCGTGCTCACTCTTGTTTTTCGGCACATTTCTTCCCTTGTTTTGTAACATCAGACGGGCCTGGTGATCAACGGGGTAGAATGGCATTTTTCTACAGCGCTCTCTACAGCGCAGCCAGGGCTCACCTTTCTCGGCAGGGGCTGCATGGTGACCTCCTCAATGTTGCCTCCATACTGAGCACGGTAGGAGCCGTCACCTCTGCACCCGTCTCTGATGTGCTCACTGTCCACGAGCGCATCCGTGGGGGGGGGGCACTGCCTCTCCTGCAGCTGGCTGTTCATGGTGCTCTGTCTCCGAAGCGCTTGCCGCGCGGGATCGCAGTGCAGCCCGCAACAGCTCCCGCTCTGCCCCTCCGGTGTGATTGTTGGGGGGGTTTCTCTGGGCTTATTTCAGGGCTTGCGGTTGGCAAAGGAAGCGGGGACACCCACAGCTTTGATCTGTCCCGGCTCCGTCCCGGCCATCATCCCAGCCGTGTTGCTCCACCCTGGGCTCCGCCATCTTTGCTCACCTTGCGGCTGCGATCGGCTCCCCGAACGTTGCCGATTTCAGCCTCTTATCAGGGATTTCTAAGTCTGCGTGGTACAGCACTACCTTGTGCAGTTGCGAGGGTACACTGTAGGATCCGCGGATTTGCTCAGGGCGTCCGGATGACCTCGGATGGCGGCCGACCGACCGGAGCTAGTGAGCTTGCTGCTGTAATTCATGCCAGTAGGGCGAGCCGGGGCCGCGTCCATTATCCCCCACTCCTCCCCGAGTCTTCCTAATTCTGCGTTAAACCAGCGGCCGTGCTCGGCGTCTCTGTCCCGAGTGGATCCCGCCGGCTCGATGCGCTCCGCCATGGAGGGCACATCAAGGTTTAACCGAGCGAGGAGCTCGGCCTCGACTGACAGAAACTCTTATGGCCTGTGTAAACTTTGCAAATATTTACAGTTTTAATCAATAATTGTTAATCTATTTTCGTATATAAGCATATGGATACAGTAAAGGGTAGAAAAATGTCACCAAGTTTTTTGTTTCTAAATCATTTTTTTATTTTTACAAAAGAAGTATTTTTTGTTGTAATAATGCCACAATATTTTATATAAACGATTAATATATTTATACCTACAAATATATTTCTAAATATTGATCCATATTACTTTACTTATAACAATGAGAAAGAGCAAGAAGGCATCCTGGTTCACCGACGACCTCAAGGACTCCAAGAAGACCTGCTGCACCCTCGAGAAAGCCTGGCTCCTCGACCGGACCACCGACAACATGACCGCCCTCAAACACGCAAGCAAGCACCACCAGCTCATCCGCACCACCAAGAAGAAATCCCTGAAGGAACGACTGGACAACAACGCCCACGACAGCAAAGAGCTCTTCACTATCGTCAAGGAGTTCTCCAACCCCAGCACCGGCACCAACCACATCACTCCGTCACAAGACCTCTGCGACTCCCTCGCCTCGTTCTTCCACCGCAAGATCGCCGACATCCACAACAGCTTAGGCGCCCCACCCACGCACCCAACCGTCGAACCAACGCCCCCCACCGCCACCCTTCGCACCTGGACCACGGTGACCACCGAAGACACAGCCCGCACGATGAACACCATCCACTCCGGATCACCGACCGACCCCTGCCCACACCACGTCTTCAACAAGACCGACTCCACCATCGCACCCCAACTCCGGAACATCATCAACGCTTCCTTCAACACCGCCACCTTCCCGGAGAGCTGGAAGCACGCCGAGATCAGCACCCTCCTGAAGAAACCTACAGCGGACCCCACCGATCTCAAAAACTTCCGCCCCATCTCGCTCCTCCCTTTTCCTGCTAAAGTCATCGAGAAGATCGTCAACAGACAGCTGACCGCCTTCCTCGAGACGAACGGATCCCTCGACCCCTCGCAGTCCGGCTTCAGAGCCAACCACAGCACCGAGACCGCCCTCATCGCAGCCACCGACGACATCCGGACCCTGCTCGACAAGGGGGAAACAGTGGCCCTCATCCTCCTGGACCTCTCCGCTGCGTTCGACACGGTCTGCCACCGCACCCTAGTCCAGCGCCTCAGCAACATCGGTATCCAAGAGAAGGCACTGGAGTGGATCATCTCGTTCTTCGCCGGAAGAACACAAAGAGTCCGCCTCCCCCCGTTTCGCTCCGAGGCCACCAAAGTCATCTGCGGCGTCCCGCAAGGATCTTCACTCAGCCCCACCCTCTTCAACATCTACATGAAACCTCTCGCAGCCATCGCACGCCAGCACAACCTCAACATCATCTCTTACGCCGACAACACCCAGCTGATCCTCTCCCTCACCAGAGACCCCGACACCGCCAGAACCTGCCTACACGAAGGGATGAAAGACGTCGCCGAGTGGATGAAGGACAGCCGCCTGAAACTGAACTCGGACAAGACGGAAGTCCTAATCCTGGGATCTTCGCCCTCCGCCTGGGACGACTCCTGGTGGCCCCCAGCCCTGGGCACCGCACCCAAGCCAACCGACCATGCACGCAACCTGAGCTTCATCCTGGACTCCTCCCTCTCGATGACCAGACAAGTCAACGCCGTCTCCTCATCGTGCTTCAACATCCTGCGTATGCTTCGCAAGATCTTCCGCTGGATCCCGACCGAGACCAGGAAGACTGTCACCCAGGCACTCGTCACCAGCCGACTGGACTACGGAAACTCCCTCTACGCCGGAACCATAGCCAAGCTACAGAAAAGACTCCAGCGCATCCAGAACGCCTCCGCCCGACTCATCCTGGATGTCCCCCGACGCAGCCACATCTCCAGCCACCCGAGGAACCTGCACTGGCTCCCCGTCGACAAGAGGATCACGTTCCGGCTCCTCACCCACGCACACAAGTCTCTCCACGACCTGGGCCCCAAGTACCTCAACGACCGCCTGACCTTCTACACGCCTACCCGCCAGCTACGGTCCACCAGCCTCGCCCTCGCAGCCGTACCACGCATCCGAAGAGCCACCGCTGGAGGAAGATCCTTCTCTTACCTGGCTGCCAAGACTTGGAACTCCCTCCTCATCCACCTTTGGCTGACCCAGGACCATCTCGCCTTCAGGAAACAACTCAAGACCTGGCTGTTCGAGCAGTAGCATACCCCTCCCCCCAAGCGCCTTGAGACCCTCCCGGGTGAGTAGTGCGCTATACAAATGGCATGATTGATTGATTGATTGAGAAAGATGAATCCAGCAAATTATAATCAATATGGTTTTTGTTCTTTAATCGAGTACTTCTAGGTTTGTGCCGACTGCCTTAAACCTATGCGCTCCAACAACTAAGGAGGCGCTTTAAAAATGTGCAACTGGATGTCTTAATCATGGTAGCATCTTCTGTTTTTTTTACTTTTACGCTCCCTTACATTTTCTCCAGAAGCCATTATATTTAAAAAGGTGCTTCAGTCCATCTTGTGAGGCATATGGTCTCTGTTTTAATTTTTTACTTTTTTACTTCCCCATGTATTCAAGTGCTTGCTTGTTCTGTTAAATATGTGAGATTCCTTGACAGTCTGCTTTTAACCTCTCTTGTCCGCACCCTATCAGCCCACCACCCAAATGAACTCATCACCGACTTTATTAGCACTTTTCCACAGCGTCTCTGTACTAAATTATTTTATTTTCGGTTTGTTTACCAGTCTCAAGATTACAAAAGTAACTACAATACTGCCTTGTTACTAATATGTTTATGAATTAAAATATTGTTTTTTCTCTGTATATGCTTTTTAACGGTGTAACGGCGCTATGATTGCATGTTATTGCATTAGTTTTAATTAACTGTGCTAATGTAATAAATTAGAGTGCCATTAATTTGATTAATTGATTTTTTTTAAAGCACTTTATAAGTCTATTGGGAAGCACTATGTAAATATTGTAGCAGTTGTATTTTAACCCCTTTTTCTGCTAGGGCTATCCCTTCCCCCACTATTTCCACCCCCTTTTCTCATTCTTATTTTGTTTATTTGTGGTAGTTTGTATTTTGGCCATTGTAAGTTTTTGTCCACCTATGTTTTAATGTAAACTTTCTGCCCTTATTCCCAACACACGGATGATTTTAAAGGTACCCAGTGGTATTGTTTTCCCCTTCAAAATACCCATAAATATTTAAAAATACTTTTATAAAAATTCCTTTTTCTAAAAATATTTGCTCTAAATTGCTTCAGTGGAGTCTTGTTTTTTTCTTGTAAACTGCATCAGTATTTGTGGTGATTAAATTACCATCATCTCACAGTTCTTGTGCAACTTGACTTTTGACAGTAAAACAAATATTTCTTTCAAGTTTTTATTTTTCACTGTGACATAGTATTATGTTTCTGTTTTTTTTATTTCAACCTCCTTCCATGTTTTGGTAGTAATTGGTTAGATAACAAAATTCGATCCCAGTAAACTATACATTTCTGAAAACTAGACAAACATTTTAAGTCATTAATGTGTGCAAATTTCTAAATCCGCGAATGTATATTTGACAATAGTAAATATTTCACTAAATTATTTAAAAAATAGCCATTTGTGTTAAGGTTTCATCTGGAATTTTTCTAATTTTTCCAAATAATGTAACATTGAATCGTCATTATCCTTCTCTTTTTGGGATATATAGGACTTATAGGTTCTCCAATAACCCAAGCAATCCAGATTGAAAAACTGAGCAGCGTCTTGCACTTGTTTATCATTGTTTACTGTGTTTCTTGCAATTCATTTGGTAAATATAAACAGAGTAAAACAGGAGGATATAGAAATGTATCAATTAAAATCGTGCATTTCTCGTGCTCTTCCTTGCTCGCTTTAGTAGTTGCGCCCAAGTAGTGTCAGGAATCTCCACCTAGAGATCCAGTTCCCACTTGGCCTTGAGTGTTATTAGTGGTTTTAACGTTTCTCGTAGCATTCGAGAGTAAACGCAGGTCACTGCCTTATAGGTGCCAGCTGCCATCATCGTGTACTGGCAGGCCATGGATGTAGCGGGTTCCTGCAACCCCTCCCCCCAGTGCGCCTGCATGGCTCTAGTCACAGCAGCATGCATCAGATAGTCTCCTCTCGGCACATCGAAGCGTTCCTGCAGGGTCTGGTACGGGAGTAATACCCCGTCCTCGTATAGATCACCTAGCATTTGTAGCCCCGCATCTTCCCACCCCTGCAGTTGCGACCAGTCGCCACCGTGGGGGAGTGCTGTCACCATTCCCAATGGTATCTCCGGTGCGTACATCTGGCGTACCCCTGCTCTCCGCCGCGCTCGATTCCAACATAGCCGAAATGTCTGCTCCTCCAGGGAGAGGTCTCCGATGAGGAGCCTCTGCTGCAGGGTGATGTAAGCAAGCACATGCCGGGGAGTGCCCCCGTCTCTTTCTAGTTACGAGCCTCGATACACCCTCGCTACCTCCTGCGTGAAGATCTGCAACTGAGCCGCCAGGTAGTAGTACTCAAAATCTGGCACTGCCATGCCCCCCTCATCTTTGGGTTGAAGCAACGTGTCGAACGCTATTCTGTGTCTGCCTGTTCCCCATAGAAAGGATATCAGCATTGATCTCAGCTGTCGAAAAATAGAGCTCGGTATCCACACCGGCAATGTGTGGAAGTAGTAAAGGAGACGCGGTAGTGCTATCATTTTCAGTAAGGAGATACGGCCTGTCACCGAGAGCGGAAGAGTGGCCCAGAAGGTCATGCTTCCCTTCAATGCACTGATACAACGGCCCACATTGCCCTCTAACATATCTGCCGCCGAATGGTATACATGTACTCCCAGGTATTATAAACAACTGGGCTCCCATTTGAGTATCTGGAGATTAGCAGGTCGATCCTCCCCCCGTCGTAGCGGAAATAAACAGGATTTGGCCCCGTTAACCTTTAAGCCTGATAGCTTTCCAAAAAGTTCGAGAAGTCTTTTTGTTCCCTCCAGTTCCTCATCCGCGTTTTCCCAAAAATAGCAAAAGGTCATCCGCATACAGTGAGATAGCCTGCGGTATCCCCCTGTAAACTAAGCCCATGTAATAACGCCCCGTCCGTGCTTCCGCCGCAAAAGGCTCCATCGCCAATGCAAACAGCAGAGGAGACAGCGAGCACCCCTGCCTAGTTTCACGGACCACGTGATATTGGCTCGAAATCAGGGAGCCTATCCGGACCCGTGCCTTCGCCGCCGTGCACAACACTTTGGTCCAACCGATATAATTATCTCCCAGGCCGAAACGCTCCATTACCCTATAAAGATATTCCCACTCCAAGCAATCAAACGCCTTCTCGATGTCAATTGATAATACCAAAGGCATGCTCGTCTCTGACATCGGGTCTCCAAGTAGCCGTATCAGTCGGCGTATATTGTTGGTGGTGTTCCGCGCGGGAATGAATCCTGATTGGTCCCTGTGGATCAGCTCCGTCATATGGCCCAACAGTCTATTGGCCAGTATTTTGCTCAGGATTTTATAGTCTGTCGTCAACATGGACAGCGGACGATAGGAGGAGAGTTTACTACTCTCCCTCCCCGGCTTCAGCAACGGGATCATTAGAGCTTCGCACATGGACTGAGGCAGCCTCCCTCTCGACTTAGCTTCGTTGTATACCGCTTGTAGTCGCAGAGCTAGGAACACCAGGTATCTACTGTAAAACTCTACGGGCAAGCCATCCAGTCCCGATGTTTTGTTTCGAGCCATCTGCTTCACTGCACTCCCTATTTCCCCCAGTGTAATGGCCCTACCCAGATCGTCTGACTGTTCTTGTTCTAGCCGCGGCAATTGCAATCCCTCCAAAAAGGTGTCAATCTCAGACTCTTGGCCATCTGTATCCGCTCTCGTATAGCCTTTCATAATATGCTCGGAACCTGTCCAAAATCTCTGCTTGGGTATTGTAGGTGTTTCCTCCATCTTCCTCAATGGCCAGGATCGGATGGCTGCGCCTAGTTGGGTTAGCCATCCAGGCAAGCATCGCTCCCGCCTTGTCTCCCTCGGCGTGCGCCCTCGTCAGGTAGACCTTATGATCAATGCTTAGTAACCGTTCCATTTCCACCGCCACTGCCTCCTTGGCCTTGCTAACCGCTTCCTGGAGCTCGGGGTGATTAGGGCGCTCCAACTCGACTTTCCGCAGCTCTCTCTCAGCCCTATCGTGGTCGTCCAAGAGTGTCTTACGGGCTCTCGCATATGCCCCTATACAATTACCTCGGATGACAACCTTGAAGGCATCCCACTCCATCGCCCTGGAGGTCGTGGTGCCACTATTTTCCTCAAAATATTGAGTGAGTCTCTAGCCTAGTGCTTCCCTGAACAGCAAGTCGTCTAGAGTATCTGGTCGCAGTTGCCAGGTCGGGACTCCCGAGATCTCGGTCATCCAGTTTAGTGTCAGCAATAGGGGATTGTGGTCAGATAACGTGCGGGTCAAGTACTCCGCGTTTGCCACAGTAGAAATTACTAGCGAGGAGCACAGAAACACATCCAGCCGGACGTGAAGATCGTGTAGACTAGAGTGATATTAATAATCTCTCAGGGTAGGGTGCAGTGCCCTCCAAGCGTCTATCAGTTCCCATCTCTCCTGCCATTCTAGCCTGCGCTTCGCTAGCCTATGCACTGGTGATGCTCTTAATGGTGGGTGAGATCTGTCTAATGTAGTGTCTGCCACAGAATTAAAATCCCCTCCCATGACTATAGGACCTGCTAAGTAGCTCGCCAGCGTGCCTGATAGCTTCGTCAAAAAGGGAGACTGATCAATATTGGGCGCGTACACACTGCATAGTATTATGTCCCGACCTCTAAGTTTCCCCTCTACGGCCACAAATCTGCCCTCTGGGTCAATCATTTGCTTAGTCACTTGCAAGGGAACCCCGCCCGAATCCATATCAGTGCCCCCCTTGCGAATGCAGAGTATGTAGTGTTGAACAGCTGCCCTCTACATCGTCGCTGTAGCGCTATGCCCTCTTGTTTTGTCAGGTGTGTCTCCTGTAATAGTGCAATCTGAACTCCTCTACGGACTAGATAAGCATGCACCTTGTGCCTTCTCGCCATAGTATGCAGACCCCGCACGTTCCAGGTCACACATTTCAGTGCTCCAGAGCTAGCAATTGTCCCTTGCAAACCAGTTCACAGTATCAACATTCAGCTCCCAGGCGCATATGGCGGCTTCCCCCTGATCCCTCCTCCCCCACTGTGCAACGGTTCCCCAGATCCCACATCCCTCGCCTCGAGCCCCCCCCAACTACTCTTGGCACCCCCCCCCCCCAGAACAGGACCCACCTTTACTAAAGCAGCTCCCATCCAAACTTTAACAAAAGGGTCAACTACCCCAATCGCTATCCCTGTATTCCGCAGTCTCCACTACGGTGACCTTAGGGGCCAGCAGGGCGTGACACGGCTCGGAGGGTGGCTATCACACTCCCGTCCCCCCGCCCCAGAATCCCCCCATAATCACTCACGAGTTTCCGTTCTTCTACACCACAGTCTTTTGCATCGAAGGGTCTCGGTCCTCCCAGGTTCATTGTATAAAACAGCACTTTATACTTTCCCTCTCAAGCTTCTATGATTTCTTCCTACGTTTGTGGCGTCACAACTGGCCCCTTGGCACCACCAAGATCATAGAGGTCCGTTTCCGAGCCTGTGGCCTGGCCTTCAGAGTCCGAACCCATGCATGATTGGCTGTCCACCGTTCCCGACAAGTCCACCACCGCTTGAAGTGCCGCCTTCCTCTCCTCTTCCGTTTGCGATGCCGTTGGCTTCTTAGTCCTTTGTCGGCGCTTCCGAAGTCCCTGTGATTTTCTGGTCGGTTGTCTCCGCTGTTCCTCCTCAGCTCTAACTCGAGCTCCGTCCGTTCCAGCCTTATAAGTATCCCACCACGCCCAGGCATCCGCTGATGTGGGGAAGAAGAGTGTTTTGTCATCCACCACGACTCTGAGCTTTGCCTGGAAGAGGAGAGAATACTTTATGCCCTCTACACGCAGCTCCAATTTGATCGACAAGAAGGAGGCCTGCAGTTTCTGTGTTTCAAATGTGAAGTCTGGGAACATTGTCACATTGTTATTGTCCACCTGAAAGGGGCTCGCTTCTCTGGCCCTTTGCAACAGCCAGTCCCTGTCCTTATAATGAAACAGTTTGATCACCACCGGACGGGGCGGCTGGCCCGAGGCAGGCGGCCTGGCCGTGAACCTGTGCGCCCGCTCCAGCATGAAGAAAGGTGAAATCCCTTCTGGCGCCACTTCAGTCCGCAACCAGTTATCAAAAAATACCACCATGTCGTCCCCCTCCTTTTTCTCTGGAAGTCCGACCAAGCGTACGTTATTGCGCCTACTGCGATTTTCCGCGTCCTCCGCTCGCCGTTCCAATGCTAGTATTCGGTCTAGGGCATCCCCCAACCGTCCTTCCATAGATTTATGCTCCGGGACCATCTCTTGCAGGGTGACCTCCGTGCTCTTGACCCTGTCCTTTAATTTATCGTGGTCTGCGCGTAGGAGCCCCAATCCTGTTGCTACTTGAGCGATATCGTGTTGTAGAGCTTCTTTCGTGGCCGTGATAGCTTCCAATATACGATCCTGCATTTGTTGTAGTTCTGTATGGCCCTGCTCCGTTCCTTCTGTCGTCTCAGAGCTAATAGCTCCGTCCCATTTCCCTTTTGGTTTCCCCATCTCGATTTGTTCGCCCGACGGCGGTTTCTCTGCTTGGAATCCAAAAAATTAGGGGTGGGGGTCCTCTCACTGCTTCGGGGCGAAGGTTTGACCGCCCTTACGTGGACCTCCTGTGGCTCCACCGGCTCCAGGCAGCAAGTTTTCGGCCAGCTCTCGGTGTCTCCTCTTCCGGCCAGCTCCCTTTAGGCCTGAGTAACGAGTTCAAGGGTGGTCTCTCGCTACAGTGCGCTGTCCGTCTCGGGCTAGTAAGCCAAGGTGTCTCAGGTCTCCCTTCAGCCGCTGCAAGGCCTATGCTCCACCAGGGAATAGGGGTCCCCCTATCTCTACCAGTGCGCTGCCCTGCTTCTCTCCAGCGCTCGTCGAAGCCTCGGATTAGATATGGCCGTTCCTGTCATCGTCCGCTGCACAGCCCTCCTGGCCTGCCAACTCCACCGGCGCTGTCGCAGCCAAGCTCTAATGGTCGTCTCAAGGAAGCTCCCCTTCTCAGGTCGGGGGTCCCCCACGTATCCCCAGCCGCCACCAAGTTCTCTCTCAGGGTGCGTGGGTCTGCTCGTAGGCTTAGTTCCACTCGTGCCTCCCCCGGGTCAAGCCCCCACCGTCTGTGTCTTCCACTGTGCCGCGGGAGTACCGGTCTTTCTCCGATCTTCACCAAGGCTCCGTATGCCCCCAGCCCTATTGGAGCGTTTACCTTATTCAGGTCTCTGCAGTTAGACGCGCGTGGTGCCGCTTCCCCTGGGTCTGGGCTTCTCGCGATCGTCGTCACTCTTCCGGATCTGGGCTGCGTTCTGTCTGTAAGGCTCTGGGCAGGTCGCTCCTCTTTGTAATCAGGGGGAACCCTTCCCTCGCCAGCGGGCTCCGTACAGCGTGATCCCCGTTCCCTGTCTCCTCAGCCCCTTCACTTTGCAGGGTCTTCAGCCCTCATCTCCCGGGACCGCCGCCATCTTGAGTGTGCCGTGGGGGGAGTCCGATAGTCGCCGACCGCCGTCTCTTCGTGGGTGGTAGGAGATGTTATTTACGATCCTCACTGTTGCGGTCGCACAGTAGATTCTCCGGCGGCGCCCCTTATTTATCCGGTGTCTCTGGAGAGGAGATCGCTGACCTCCTTCGGCTTGCAGTTACCCCGGCTCGATCCTCAATCCGCCATCTTGGGTCGAAGCGTCTCGCTCCCCGAGCGGTTCTCCGAGTCGGGTTTCTGTGCCAATTAGCGGCAATTAGCTTCAGCCTTGGGGTTCCGTCGCCCCACCGATGCCTTCTGCCAACAGGACGGTCTTTATCCGCCGGATTTCGTGCAGTTTAACAGGATTTTAGCCGGGATCGGGCACGGAGCTCCGGGCTCACGCTGCCTAACTCCTCGGCATTCAAGCCACGCCATGATATGATATGATGATAAAGACATTTGTACAGCGCACGTTCACCAACGGCTTCATGGCGCTTTGGACAGGCAAAGAGAAAAGACTACAGGCAGGGAAAGTCAATCAAACAGAGAACAGTCAAAAGCTTGGGTAAACAACCAGGTCTTCAAGGCCCTTCTGAATGAGTGATAAGAAGGGATAAGACGAAGATCGGGAGGGAGGGAATTCCAAAGGTGGGGAGCTTGGAAGGCGAATCTTAGTCCTCCAAGCCTTTTCCGTTTGAACGAACAAACGGACAGCAAATTGGAGCTGGAAGAACGGAGAGCTCGGACGGGAGTATAGCGATGAAGGCTAGAGGAAATGAAGGATGGACCTTGATGAGTCAAGGCCTGGTAAGTCAAGCAGCCCACCTTGAAGAGGCTGTGCTGGACCACAGGGAGCCAATGCAGGCTCCTCAGAATAGGTTTGTCAGAACTGGTCCTGGGCTGACGAAAGACCAGTCTAGCCGCTTGATTTTGAATCAACTGAAGTTGATGAGACTGGTAGAGGGGAATTCCGATGTACAGTGAGTTCCCATAGTCAATACGGGAGATAACCAAACCCAGCGTAACTTGAACTAGGGCCTCATGCGTGAGGAATCTGCTAATCTTTCTGATGCGGCGAAGATGAAAAAAGCATGTCGACATCACAGATTTAATTTCGGATTTCATGGTCAGATCCTCACTGATGGTAATTCCAAGGCTCTTGACCGAGCTCACCGGGCAGAGGGCACTTCCGAGGGAATGTGGCCAGAAGCTGGAAATCCAGGGGTTACCAGGAGGTCCAGTGAGTACGAGCTCGGTCTTTCCAGGATTGAGTTTGAGCTGGTTTGTACTCATCCAGTTGCTAATGAATGACATAGTTGACTGGAAATTCTCAACTGAGGCAGGGGAGGAATCAATGTTAAAAATAAGTTGGAGGACATCCTACTAGACCCCCACGTTATAGCTGACTGGTTACTGTTGTGCAGCTGTATGTGATGTGGATTAAAATATTTCTTATTAAATAATTATTATTTGTTTATTAATATTAATTGGAGAATTACGTTTATTGTGTAATACTTAAAGTTATTTCTGCTGAGTTAGCGATTTCGATTTTAAAAACATGTCAATTGCTGTCTTTTTAAAAATAAATAGAATGTTAATCTATAATACATAATGAAATATTAAACATTAAAGCTTTATATGTACTGCAGATAATGTGTGTTTGATATCATTAGCGTGACTTTTGTTATATATAAATATGAACACATGAAAGTAAGATAATTTTCCACATTGTAAGTTATATACTTTATTAATTTTACATATTTTTCAACTTACATATTTTAAAATATCACAGATTATTATTTTAATCATATATATATTAATATTTGGTATAATTTCTTATTCTATTTCTTTTTTATATGTATTTCAATAATTACAAATAGAATGTTAAATTATTATTTTGGTATTCACTTTTTATTTATATTCATTTATAAAACATGTACTAATTATCTTATTTTAATACTTTAGTAAAGGTATTTGTACTCGAATATCTGTTACTAAAGCGTATTCATTTTTTGATGTAATAATACATTTATTAATAGTCTTTTTAACTTTTCCAATTTTCTTATGTTATGGTAAAGACTTTTTTCCTTTTGTTTTGTTTTTTGAATGTAACTAACATTAGCACGGATAACATTATTTAGGATAATGATTGCATTTGGAAGACTGTTTTAACGCCATTGCTGCAAGAATGTGATCGACTCACAATTAGTCAGTACTCCAACCCACCTATTTTGTGAACCGACTGCCTTTGAGTCATGTGTCAACCTCTCTATTTTATAAACACTTGTGTTGCAGCCTGGAAAAGGTCCGCATCACAAGCTTTAATCTGAACAGGTTTGTTTTAAAACATCCCTACAGCCCATGCTAGTCACAGCATGCAAGTATGTCCATGTGGTACACCAATTGAGCCTTCCACCATTGAGTATGTATATGTTTGTTAGAAACTCTGATCGTGACCCGAACAAACAAAATTACTACCAGATTTATAAATATAGAAAAAGCTGTATGAAATGCATGGCTGAACGTTGCATCGTAATCCATTGTGGTTGAATGCAAAACGATCTGCAACCGTGGTCCTTACGCATATTGAAATCTGTTGCTCGTTTGATGCTTTTTCCTATCCCATCTCACCAAATGCAGCCTGATGTGGATCTGTCTGACTGCTTCGACACATCTCTGTACTAAATGCACCCATGGTACCATAGATATTTCTATTGGCCCCATTGTATTCAAAGTTTAAAAAAATGATGTCAATGCTGGTTTTTACATTTTATTATTTCTGATATTATCACTTTCAATATTTTTTCTTCACATTATATTTTAATTATTTAGTCTCAATGTATGTATTTATAAACACATTTTTAGTGATATTTAGAATTTTTTAAGTGTTTTATTTTCTTTAAATTATAATCCAATGTTTGTAATGTTCCACTTAATGTAATATTAAGCAATACACGTTAACCTTATGCAAAACAATTATGTCACTGTTCTTGCACTTATTACTGTTGCAACACTACATTTTACCTCTACATCAAATAACACTTTTTATAATGTTTACGCTGCTTGGAATTGGAAAACTTAATTTCACCCTTCCACAATCCTACTTTCCCACTAACGTACTACTGTCTGTATGGTTTATCCTACAATTTACATGTTTCAGTGTTCAAATTTTGCTCTCAATAATATTGTATTTATCCCGATTATACCATGTAAAATTAAAAATGTTTATACTATATAATCGAAATCCTTTTAGGTATATGATTATGTTTCTTATTACAGACAACTTGCAAATATAGAAGTTTTCAAATATGTTTTTTAATGTTTTTTTTTATAAAAAAAATTCTTAGCATGTTTTGTAGGATTTAATAAAAAAATTTAATAACAAAAAACACATCTTTCATTTTTATAATTTTTTAGAATATTTGAGATGTATGTGGGACAGTCGGAGCATGTCAATGGATAACATTTTCCCCATTGTATTTACCTTAATAACTATATTTCTGCTTTGCTTTCTCTAACTAAATAACAAAATATATGTATATAAATATATATATAGACATACATGTATATCTCTCTCTATATATATATATATATATATTCATATACATATATAGGTACATTTATATGAAGCCAAATTTGCTTTATTCGAGGTAAAAACTCATAAAAGCATAATACATTTAAAAACCATTTTGGTCCATAATAAAATGGATTTACAGAAAAAAGAAAAAGTCATTTACACAAAAAAGTTTTAAAAGAATAAAGCGTCATGGCTTCACAAATATTAAAATCAGTAATAAAAACATATAGAGTTATAATTATAAAAGCAGTAAATACCCAGAGTAGGTGGTCAAAGCATTCCACTTGGCTAGGGGGAAGATGCCTAGCTTGATCTCAGCAGACCTACATTTACAATAAGAATTTCTTTCTGATGGACCATGACCACCCCAAGAATTTGGCAACCGCCACAGAAATAGCAGGCAAAGTGCTGGTGCAGATTATTCTTAAAGCCACCTTGCTCTCTCTCGTACCAAGCTGTTTGCACATCGCCCTTAGACAAACGCATCGAGGGATTGAATAGGCCCCACAAACAAAAAGAAGATGGGCAATAGACTCGATTTCACTATTACAAGCTGAGCAAACATTGGAATTAACTTCTGCCCATCTTCCCGTCAGCGATCTAATTGGGAGCGACCCCACTCTAAGCTGGAAATAAAGTTTCCTGTCCTCAGGCTTAGTTATTATGTCCCAATAGGGCTCCAGGGACAGGGAAACTTTTACTTCCAAGAAACGGCCTTCCATGGAGGAGGGTTCTGCATCATTCCAATTCCGGTGGGCTACCATTTCCCAGTACTTTGCTTTTAGAATGTCTTTTGACAGGAACTGGGCTAGCTCTGGGTTCTCCCACAACCCCTTCATGTCCATTTTCTCCAGTGTTCTGGACAGTTCCTTTAGCCAGCCTATCATATGGAATTTATCAGTTTTAACTACATCCAAAAAACCCTGCGCATAATGAGCAAGTTCAGGAGTGACCCAAATACGACGCCAATATAAAATGGGTCGTAGTCTAGCCAGGTCTGATATGGCTTTCCTACCTAATTCATAGCGCAATGGCTTCATGGGTGTGCTTTTAGGGAGGCCAGTAAGATTACGCAGGAATTTATTTTCAGCAAGTGTTAACGGGGCTAAATTGTCATAACCCCGAAGCTCGGCACCGTAAAGTGCCGAGCTGAGTGCTTTAGCCTCGTACACTTGAAGTGCTGGCAGGATCGGTTTAGTCAAAGATTTTTTATGCTCAGCACTTATAGCACCTGCATTTTGACGGAGTTTGAGGGCCGCCATTTCTGTGTGCTTCCCCCACTTTACGCCCTTTGCTATGTGGATACCCAGGTAGACGAAGTCTGAGACCATTTCCACCTTTTTGCCATCCATATAAAAATTCCCTTTGAAGCTGGCATGTGGGTTAAATACCATAAGCTTTGTTTTGGTTACGTTGACTTCTAGCCCACGATCAACACAAAAGCCCTCAAAAATCCTCAGGGCACGCTGTAGTCCACTAGGGGTTTTGGACATAATGAGCGTGTCGTCTGCAAATAATAGAATTGGCGTTTTCACTCCATCCAAAGTGGGAGCATCTACGGCTCCAGACAACATAAGCTCCACTACACCGTTAATATATAATGAGAAGAGCGTGGGGGCCATGGTACAGCCTTGGCGTACCACCCGCTGTACCGGAAACTCAGCGGTGACTTGCCCATGCCTCCCCCACTGAATTTTTGCATAGGTTGACTCATGCAGTCTCATAGCTAATGACAGAATTTCCAGCGGCATACCCATCTCGGCTAACACTTTCCACAGCTGTGACCGAGGAACTATGTTGAAGGCTGCTCGAAGGTCGATAAAAGCAGCATAGAGGCTACCCTTCCCTAGCTGCACTGTCTTCCAGTGGAGTAGCATGAACCTGAATATTTGTTATATGGTGCTAGTAAGCTTACGAAAGCCTGCTTGGTAGGATGACAAAACATTGTTTTCTTCTGCCCAAACCATAATTTTTGCTAGGGTCATTTTACCTATCACCTTTTGTACCGTATCTATTAGGATAATAGGCCTGTAATTCACAGGGAGTGTTTTGTCTCCTTTCTTATACACAGGGATTATTACAGCCCCTTGCCAAGACTTTGGTACTGGTGCCCCAAGCACCACCGCATTGGCCAGCTCCAATATGTACCTGCCCCATCGCGTTTTATCGTACAGAAAAACATCAGCAGGAACCCCATCAGGTCCGGGAGCCTTCCCCCTTGGGACTGAATCCAGAGCTACTGCTACATCTGTGTTATTGAAAGGAGGGACTAAAAATATAGCAGTGTCTACAATTTCCCTAGTCTTATCCTCAGGGCGGCATGAATATTGGGGTCCAAAGTATTCTAACCAACTGCTCTGCGAAACATGAGTAGTCGGTGGTTCGGGGAGACCTCCTTTCCCCCATTTAACGATACTTCAAAATAATCTGGAGTCCTTGGCAATGCTGGCAGCTTTGAGGTCTTGCCAGCGCTGGTCGTCCCATTGCTTCTTGGCCATATGTATGCTGGCCTTGTACTTCTGTCTTGCTTCCCTAATGACCATTGGGTCTCTATTTTTAATTGCTGTTCCCAGAGAAGATCTTGCCATCCTACAAGCCTCGTTATACCACCCCGTTATTTTTGGGCGATTATTCTTGCCTTAAGAATGGGGGACTACCATATAAAAATGTCCCTTTCTAGATTAAAAAAAAGTCACTGTGCAGATCAATATTTTTTCCAGTTCATTTCCACTCTCAGTTCCTATCCTCAATATGGTTTCCATAGAAGTAGTTTTATCCAGGTCTTCACTAATGCTCTCTAGCACCTAGCTCTTCGTCATAATTTGGGGCCACTTAACCCTCCTCATGTCATTCGTTGGAACGATCTCTGCTAGAACCTCTTCGGCGATTCCTTGTCCCTCCAGGCACCCCCCCCATATGAGGTGAGTAATACACAAGGGGTTGTGATCACTCTCCTGTCTACTAACCACCTTCATGTCGCTCATCAGGTGCCAAATTGCCAGGTTGCAGATAACATAATCAATCCTGCTTTGCGAGCGGCCGTTGTCGAAGGTGTTCTTACCCTGGCCGTCACTCGCTGTTCTTCCATTCAGTGCTCTGAGCCCCCTTTCGCTACATATAGCGTTCATCTGGATTATGCTTTATGTCCATCTGCCTACCGGTTTTAAGTCCAGTTTGGGGATCCCCCACATCTTCCCCAGAGTACCTGTCACCTACTGAGAGGAGTTCAAAGGTCATATTCAAGTCCCCTGCAATTAGTATGTTGCTCTCACTTGGTTGAGCGCCAATCAGATGGTCTAGGGCTGCCAAAACCTGGGATTTCCCACCACCCGACCCTCTTACGTACAAATTGTAGATGTCTAATGTATACCCCAAAGCCATGTTTAGCCTGATCAACTGGATGTCATTATTGCCAGTAGGGAGCTCTATTACTCTATCAAAGAGTGCCTGTCGGGCCCAGATGGTTAAACCCCCTTTCGGCCTGCCCTTGGGGCCCTTTAGCTCTGGCACGAAAAAGTAAAAAAAAAAAAAAAAAGGAGCAAGGGCTCGCAGGCCCACGTTGCTTGAAAAATGCAAACATCGAAACCATTTGTAAAGGAAACCAATTCGGGTGAATGCATTCTAGAGCCCAATACCGCTATATTCCAGGATACTATTTTGCCCCCAGCCCTACCAGATTCGCACCGCAGCGCTGGGGGGGGGGGGAGGGGGGGGCTAGATTCTGGACACTTGGGCCATGTACACTTAGAGAATTCTGACCTCCGGCTGCCCCTGGGTTAGAGACACCATGTCCCATCCCTCCAACATCGCTGGGTACTTCAACCTTTGCTGCAGTAGATCCTGACAAACCCACATAATCAGTCTCTTTTACTATAATTCAATTTGCTTGGTGCTCCCTATCTCTGTGCCCCTGGTGTTCTTTGGTCATTTCGTCCGTCCCCCTTTTGGGTAGTCAATCAATGGAATTGAGCCTAGATCTATTCGACCCATGCCTATTATCCTTGACTAAGGGAGGCGAGAATGGAAAAGGGAGCATCTTTCTCAGCTGTATACTCGAATGTATAGGGGGGGGCTTGATCTGAATTCTAGCATGAAAAGATTCTCAGCTAGGTTATCGGAAGACAAAGTTAGTTCAACAACATCATGAGTGGCCCCAGGATGGCTGAATCTCCTAGCTTTGACTAGGTCGTCCCTAATAACCGATCAACACCCTCTGACATTCCGCAGCCAGTGAATGGCCTTGTTAGTCAGGGAGTCTACCCCTTCCCTTGGGCAATCAGGTCTCTCTTTGCCTTGCCCCCCATTGGAGCCCCTCTGTGTCCTCTGGACGCTAGGCTTATTTACTGCCTTGGTTTGGATCGTGGAGTGGTCTGCCCTATTGTTGGTAGGAATAGGGGTATTACATATACTTGTCACTTCCCCCTCTGCATAATCAGCCCTATGCATTTTGCTACTTGTGGGAACGCTTTTCCCTACTAATGGGAGGGAACCTTGAGAAAGTTTAGTTGGATAGGCAGTAGCTGTCTTATGAGAAACCCCTGGTTGAAACCTAGGGTCACCTAGATTGTTTTTTGTAGTTACAGCTAAATTAATTATTAATTTTTTCATGCCCTCAATCTCGTCCCTAAGTAGTGAGACTAGATTAACTAAATCACTAATAGTTCCTAGGCTGTCTCTTGGGGTTATGTGGCCACAAGCATCATTTATGACTACTATAGGGGAGGTGTTCTTTCCACTACTAGGGGTATCTTTTTCTATCTCCTGTTGAATCTCTGCCAGTACCGTGAACCTGTTTGAGCATTGAGTTGGAATAACATCGATCACAGGTAAAACCTGGAAATTTTCCTCGCTTTCACCAGTAGGGATAACCTTTACCCTTTCGTGTAACCTTTTTACCCTTGTTGTTTCAGAGTAGTCATACTCGATTTAGCACTGGCTCTGAACATTTCAGGGATAGTAATAGTAGGGCCTTCAACCTCTGATGGATTAGGCTTTGGACACCCTGAATCCTTAGCCGGCTCTACGACCTCTAGGAATCCTAAATCAGAAGATAGGATTTCCTGGCAATCATCAATAATATTGTTAATATTGTCCATAATGCAGTTCATCGCAGCATGCTTAGGTGTTCCCTTTACTTTCTTCTTTTTGCTCCGTTTCTGACATTTGGCTGCCTCAATAGCCCCCCCTCCTTCCATGGATTTCCGCTTAGCCATCCTCAGTCACAGTGGAGTATAAATCCCAAACCCCTGGACGGATATAGGTTACAGTACGCTCTATACCTTTTGCGTACCTATGACTTGCCCAGTTACCTTGAGGAAGTAGGATCGTAGAGGGCGTTAGAGGTGTGGCCCGGTCCGTCCTCTGTCGTCCCCGGACGGCCCGCCCTTTGTCCGGGCTTCGTCCCGCGCTGCGGAAAACGGATACTGATGTAAATTACGGTGGGTGGCTGGGCGTGCCTCCGCACAGGTGGGATCACGCACGGACTCCTGGACAATGGAGTCCCGTGCAGCGTGCAGGATGAGCCCTCCTCAGCAGTTTGGCAGGCACTGGATGCAGAGCCCCTCCGTGGGCGGCAGTTTAAGTGCTGCGGATACTTTCCACACGAAGCTACTAGATATTTAGAAGGATTTGTGTGTGTGTTTTAATTTTTGGAAGAAATGATAATTTTTTGAAATCTAAAAAAAACATTTTACAATTGGCTGTGTTACTACAATTGTGTTATCATTTGACTTATTTAAATGTTACTGTTGCTAATTTTCATTTTACAACATTTTTAAATACTTTTGGTAAAAAGATAAAATTTGACTTCAAACATTCCTTAATGTATATCACTAGTATATCATTATTAAGTTTAACATATTCTTTCTTAATATTGCAAGATGACGATATTTTGCGGTTTAACATTTCTTATGTAAACTCTACCTTACAAAGCTGTCTCACTGACACCCAAAAGTAGACAGTGTGGAAATGTGTGCCGTGGATCCATAAGGTCAAAGTGTACTCTTTGGTCCCCATTAGGATGCCGGGCGGGCTTTGCCCGCCCCACACCCTTACGGAAGACGGGACAGCCCACCTTAAGGGTGGGTGTCCCGAAGCCTGCATTAGGATGCGCCCACTACAGTGGTGGGCGCATCCCCCATTTTTAACATTGTTGTGGGCGGTGCTCACTTCACCGCCCGCCTCAATGTTAAAAATGAGTGCACGCATTTGCATAAACAAAGTGGCATGCACCGCGCGGTGCCTGTTGCTTTGTTTAGGCAAATGCTGGGTGGTACCACAGGTACCCCGTGTGCACACCCCACCCCTCCCTCACTCACTCACTCACTCACGGGGCCTGCAGGGGGGCCCCCCCGAGTGAACACCACATGCCTTTCCGTGCCGGCAACGCCACCACGGAAAGGCATCAATTTTTGTACATTGTAATATGGCAAGGCGACCGGGGCAGAAAAGCGGCGGACGGTTTTTCCGTCCGCCGCAGTCGCAATCCAGCTGTAATGACAGGCCAGTTCAATTCTGACCGGCTGTATGGTAATCAGCTGGTCAGAAATGAAATAGGCTACCTCAGTTGTAAAGCCTCTGACCTAAGGTCGGAGGGTTTACAATATAGATTGTCATAGGCCCCTTGGTCTCTAAATACATTTTATTTTAGCATTAAATTTCAATAATGTTTAATAGCACTTCTAGATTCACCTTTAGTGACAGGATATAGGGGTAATGGGCGGGGTATTATATTCATACCCAGTTAATGCTTCATTTTTACCTACTAACTGAAATGTATTTTAGAGGGAAAAATGAAAACAGTGAGATTTCAAGACATTTAATTTTTAAAACCACAATAATTATGAATAAATAATAATTACAGCGATACACTTTATTTTAGAGTCAGTAACAGGAAACAAAAAAAACACTTTTTAATTTTTTTATTTGCAATTACTTGACAAATTGGCAGTTTGCGAAAATAGATATTTGTACAAGCCTTTATTACAATAAATAATATATATATATTTTTTTAAATGGTAGTAGTTTCCCATGCGTTTAAATGGTGACAATGGTCCTTTTTTCCGTTGGTACGCAAAGTCAGACTCTCGCTCATTGACGACTGGGAAACTGACCTTGTTGTTGCATATACAGATGGATACACCCAAGACAGTATAACGGAAAACCACAAATCACTTTTCAAATGTTTACTGTAAACTTTCCACTTATGGAAACAAAGGGGGCTACAATTGTTAGATAAATATGAAATAAAACTTTTACTTATGAAACCAGAACAATGAGCAACGCAGATATTTATATTATTGTAAACACATTAAGATTCTACCTCCTACATATCACGATTTTCGTATTCGGTACTCTGAGAGCATAATGGGGTTATACCTCTGCATTTAATACTCAAAAGATTATTAATGACTACATTGGAACCCTTACAGCTTTAGTAAGGTTGGCTCTTCTGTCTGACAGCATTGTAAATGTATCCATCTGAAGAATTAAACACATAGTACCTATTGGAAAAGGAAACACATCAAACAAAAAATTAATAAGTTAGTCAGTTTGCATATTATTCAGACCAAAACTTTTAACTTTGCTAACTTAAGGGCATAATTAGGAGTATGGAGATGGGAGGGGTGAGGGGGGTTCCACTGTACTGCAGATTACAACTAACAAAGTTTTATCTGTGCCAGTGGAACACAGCTGCACAAGGGAACAGTGGTACCCTGTCAGTGGTGCAGGAGCGCCACAACACAATATACTGAGCAGGGACTGGCAAAGTCCCGAGCAGCATACTTGGAGTTCTTCCACCACCAGCAATTTCATGGCAGAGCCCCACCATGAATAAGCTGGCGCTGCAAGAACTACAGGGCCCCTATGCCCTGGGAATACATTCAGGGTGGCACAACATGTCCCCCCCCCCCCCCCATGAATATATTTCCCCCAGTTAAAGCACAGCATGGAAGTCACAGTCCATGCCATGCTGGAACTTTTTGCCAGTTCCCACTGCAGTGCACCACCATGGGAACGGCCAAAGAACTGCCAACCATATTACAAGCTGCACATTTCCAACTCGTAATACAGTGGCCGGCGCTTGCGCAGCAAAGGCTGCATTGTGCCGTTGTTGCAGCGCTAAAGTCGTGATCAGGCCCTTAGTCATGTTTAGGAGGTTTTTATAAAATGCCTATATGAAAGTGCCCCTTTTGTACATAGTTAGCCCCATGATTTGCCTGATAGCTGATGCGACTTTGAAGAGCGCTGGGTTCCTGCCAACCAGGTTGCCAGTGCCAGTATTATTTCACAAAAATTATGTAAATGCCTAATTGTTCCACAATTGGCAAGGCCCTTTGCACCGCTGTAAGTCCCTAGTAAGGGGTACCTTTTGGTATGTAGGGCATGGGTCCTAAGGAGGGCCTCTTAGAGATGCAGCATGTATTGTCCCGCTATAAGGTTACTAGGTCTCTGAATGTACGCATTAAATTACTTGCTAAACTCACGCATGTGCACAGCACAGCAGTCAGCATTCCAGTCCACTGTACAGAACGGCTCTCCATAGCGGCTGCTGGTACTGCGTACTGAATTACATGCCTAGATGCGCTTGTGTACCGGATAGTAGTTAGCATTCTAGTCACCGGCTTCTTTCCAGGGTTTCTGGACTAGACTGTCAATACAAACCACTTCCAGGTTACTTGACCAGCACATCACACTCGAACTAAAGAGACACTCTGGCGGGAACTTATGTCCGACTGAGTTTCTCATCAAGTACGCTTTTCCTCCCTTCCCCGCAAAGCCCAGATATGTATTGCATGGATACCTTTTTTTCAACATTTTTATTGCCATTTATTTTAATACACATCCATAATAATATAGTTCAGCAATTAGTGATATATCACAATACAGCACTTCTTCGGCATATATAAAATTGTCCTGTACTAACTTTAGTTACAATTCGAAGAAGCCATAGAGAAGGTTATCCATAAAAGTACTCACACATAAAATCAGTCTCATACGTTCAAGTCTTATTTCACCTGTAAGTTTTAGGAAAAGGTTATTTTGGTAAATGTATACAGTCACATTATTTGTCAGTCTGTAAATATCCGACATTTAATAAAAGAAAGCAATACAACTGGTGAATCATACTATGTAATTATCTAACAGCAGTGGAGCTAAGGGTTTTGAATTTGCTAATACGTTAAGCAGGCTGTGTGGGGCTTGTGCATGAGATACGTGGGGCCGGGTGGGCGCTAGACCACCAGTGGGTCATTATACACACATCTGGCCGTAGGTTCGCAGTGTCCCCAAGTCTTATGTGTGAGCTGGGCAGTTTGTGCATTCCCTATCTGGCCATTCTCGTGTGTTATATCAGGGTCTGTTTGCAGTAGCGTTTTTATGAAGGTCAACTCAGTGTTTTTATTTAGGCGTCATATCTTTTGTCATCTTCGCCGCTTGTTTTTGTTCCCCCTTCGCTCGCCCCCTCGGTCGCTCCTGTCTCGGTCTGAGTTTTCACATGCCTCCAGGATATGTTACTGGAGGTCAGCAAGGGTGCATTGCCTCAATCCAAGCGCCCCTTCCCTCGTCAGTACTCTGACTTCTGCCCCCTATGCCCAATGGGTTACATTCCGTTTCCCGGCTTCCATTGCTGGTCCGTGTACGAATTTCCAGGCCAGTGCTATTCTTCTCCAGGCTAAGACCAGGGCTACATCTAGGAATCTGTTTACTGATTTCTTTTTAGAAGAACAGGGAAAGAGCCCAAACAGCCACGCTCCCATTGTTGGTTCTAGTATGCACCCCACAGCTGCACACATGAGTTGTATCGTTTCCTCCCAGAACTTACGTAGTTGGGCACAATCCCAAGTTATGTGTATGAACTCTGAGTCCAAACGGTCGCGCATTTGTATCCAGTGTCTCCAAAGTCAAGCTGAAGTTCATCAGGTGACATGTGCATGTAATTAAACTGTGTGTACTTCAATCTAGTATTGCGTGAGACTTTTAGGGTATGCTAACATTTTGGCCCATTCTGGGTCTGTGATGGGTCTACCCAGAGCACTCTTAACAGGTGCGCAGTTTTGTTAGGGTTGTGCAGACCATCTCCAGTTGCGATGTATAGAACCCTTTTAGCTGGTGTCTTGCAGTGCCTAATGTAAGGACAGAGTAAAATATAGTGTGATTTAGGATCCTGTTGTCTCTCCTGCCCCAATAGCCCTCTAAAGGTGCGCAGTATTATCTGATAGGTTAAGAATTGGCCTCGTTGTATGTTGTAGCTCTCAAGTAGGTCTTCAAATTGAGCTAGAGTTGCTTGCTGGTAGCAATCCTCAACATTTTCCAGTCTGGCCTCGGTCCAGGTCTTCAAGAATGTTGGGGTTAATATCTTCCTGGGGTTCCCGTGGGGGAGGCCCACCAGGGGCAGGGCCGGGGCATATAGGAGATATTTCCCTTCTTTAAAGAGACAGCATTTCCAACAGTGTAGAGCAGTAGTCTGCAGCAGGGATAGAGGAGATGGCAATGTTCTAGCATCTTTGCCAGCATCAGATCCGTACTGATCCCTGGGTCAGTGCCTACTGGGCCACTATCTGCCAAACTCTGCACCAGCCACTGGAGTTCAAAAGCTAAAAAGTATAGCTCCAAGTTAGGCACTACAAGTCCTCCTTCCGCGGATGGGCGTTGTAGGACCAGCAGGGCTACTTGCCTCCTCCCTTTTTACCATATCTAATCTTGCAGTAGAGCATCTAGTTGTCAAAACCACAAAGCGGGAATGGTGCGACTAGCAGGGCCCCCTTCATCCTGAGGTCTCCAGTTGGGGGCAGAGAGGGTTAGTGATAGAAAGCCTGTCTGCTTTGGAAATAACAAGGTCCAAGATTGAGTGTGTTGACTGTGTGCAGTGTTGGATAAGATCGTTTGCAGAGAGGAAAGTGGCCAACGAGTTCGCAGAAGAGTCTTGCTGTGAGCCCCAGTGGAGATTGAAGTCACCCACAAAGGTCTGATTGTCACTTTCCGAGTATTGGTCGCTGATGAAGTCAGTGAGTTCTTCCATAAACGAAGGGTCGCTACCCGGCGGGCGGTAAATGACATGGAATCTAAGGGGTGAGCAATGGTGCAATTAGAGCTCAAGAAAAAGGCCTTCAAAAGTGTGGAAGGAGCTGAAAGGAAAAGCCTTCAATTGAAGGGAGTTTCTAAAGATGACTGCAACACCTCCCCCAACGCCGTCGGTTCTGTCATTCTTGAGTATAGAATAGCCTTTGGGTAATAGGAGATCAAAGATACAGTGAGAGGTATCGTTGAACCAGGTCTCTGTGAGGAAGAGCATGTCAATATTGTGAAGGGTGATGGTATCGGAGATTAAGTTTATGTTTTACTGCTGATCTGCAATTGTGGAGCAGACAGCGCAGCTCTGTCAAGACTGTTTTGGTGATGGGGGCACTTGGGCTCTGCAGGGTGAACAGGATATTGTGCTTATACGGGGGTGCTCGGGAGGGTTTAGGTGGATGCTTGGTTCTGACAGAGGAGATGGTCGGAATAGAGTAGACAGTAGGGTAATCGGGAGGTGCAGGTTGAAGAAGGGTGGCATTTGAAGGCTTGAGTGAGTTAACTAAGTTTGCAGACGATGGTTTGAGCTTAGCTATAGTGGGGTGAGGGGGCGAGGTGCATCTTGTGGGATGGTGAGGGTTATCCAAAGGAATGGAGGTGTATGGAAAGGTGGGAATCTTGGAGCTTAAAAGTGAAATGGCACTTACAATCTGGGAGATCGAGGTGATCAGGGAGTCTAGCTTGTTTTCCAGGGAGAGTAGCGCAAAGCACGGGTGGTTGGGTGGCTGGAAGGAAACAGGAGGGGGTGGAATTGGTGGAGCAGGGAGAGGTGGCGGTAAAGGAGGGGATTTGAGGTGTAGGGTTCAAAAGTGGGGAAAGGTGGAGGTTGAGAGCGGGAGTTGGTGAGTCAGAGGCGAAGGGAGAGTTGTCTTTGTTGGAGTTGCAAGAAGGAAGGGAATTAAGGACAAATTTAGGGGGAGCTCGGTACAGATCAGGGCGGTATGGTAGAAGGAGAGGGGAGGATTGTGTGGAGTCATGGGAATGTAGGAGGTTAGAGAGGAAAAGAGGGGTGGTGGTTGAGGAGGTCCTGTCGTCGAGAGGAGGTGGCTGTAGGGGAACGGGCATCTGGCAGAGTGAGGGGGGTTGGGAGAAAGAGAAATTGAAGAAAGGAAGTTGTTCTGCTGTGCCCGAGGGAGGGAAATGGAAGGGGTACCAAGGGGGGAAAGGGGGTAGCACAGCATAGTTGGAGGAGAGGGTGGAAGGAGAGAGATGCAATGGGTTTGAGGACAAATCAGGGAGAAAAACGAGGGGAGGAGGGGGTTGAGGAGAGGGGGATGGAAGAATAGGGGGGAGCGTAGTGAGGGTTAACCTGGGGAGAGGGTTGGAGGAGAGGTGGACTCAAAAGGGGGGTGGCAGGTAGGAATATGGGTGAGGAAGATATTGGGGAACCGTGATGGTGCAGATTGGACGAGGAGCGTATTAGTTAGAGGTAAGGCTGAAGTGATGAATGGGAGGGCAAAATGTGAAGGGTGAGGAATAGGAGAGGAGGGCACAGGGGAGGGGGAGGGAAGAGGGCCTGCCTGTGCTTCTCGAGGGTGCACCCTAATGGTGTGTAGGGGAGTCAGGGGAGGAGAAAGTGAGTAGTGGGTGGAGCTAGGTGAGGAGTTATGGGATAACCCAGTCGCAGAGGAGGGGAGTAGGGAGGGGAAGAGGTGGTCAAAGAGCGAGAGACAGGAGTCTTTGCCTTGGATCATGACAGTACCGTTATTATAGAGTGAGATAGCCATTGAAAGGCACAGAGGGGGAAATTTTTAGTTGTTTGCCATGAGGGATAGAGGAGGAGGAGGTGACGTAAAGGGAATTATATAAGCTGGTGGACCAAGAGGGGGTGTTGTGAGTGAAGAAGATGAAATCTTTTGAGCCTCCCAAGACGACCATTGTAAAATTGATCAACAAAAAGGGAATCAGGGAAACGTTCAATAGTATGTTTCAATCGTTTTACTGAAGCTTTCTTCCGGTTGGGAGGATAAATGATTTTGTAGCAATTAATTCCAGTCTTAACTCGAGTGGTAGCCATGTTGGGAAAATTAGCCGGAGGGAGGTGGGGGGGGGGGATACGAGAAAGGTGTTACTAGGAAGGCTGTGGTGATGAGAGGTAAGAGGCCAAAAAGGAGGCACATATTCCAGATGTTGGGTGAAGAAATCAGAACTAATGTGTCGTCCGGGAAGTGGGGTGGGTATTTGTTGGGCCCTTCATCTAAGTATGCATGGTGTCACTTGGCACTAGATAAACAAAGGAATAGTTTACATATGAAATGACCAACTGTACCATTTTCAAAACCATCACAAAGCAAATTTGGTCAAAGTAGAACAGATTATCATGAACACCCAGTGACCACTGGTGATCACTGACTTTAGCATCAGCCTGTAACAGAGGCACATTCAGCACCAAACTTGTTGCACGCCTATAATCTCAACAGACTACTATTGAACCCTAATCTCCTGAGAAACATTAACATTAGGGGCAAAGAGCATGGGGTGGAACAAGATCTGACTAACAAGGTCTAAGAATGCACAACAACCTCGTCATCATAAAACCACCTCTAGAGGTACTCAGAACAGGGTGCGTAAGTCATACTACATGGAAAACATTTCCTAGCACCACATATCCGTATAAGGGCCTGGCGCCCTAAATACCTTGGAGACTCCCAGGTCAACTCAGCAGGGGGCACAGATGCCCTGAATCCATAATCCATAATATCAAGGCTGCTGCCAAGGCAGTGGGAGTCCTAACTCAAACAAAACTGTCTTCACTGATAAAGTTGTTTAAAGATGCAGCTGGCACTACCTGCTGCACAGCTGTAGAAGCCCTAAACGGTGCAACTAGCACTACTTGCTGCGCAGCTGTAAAAGGCCTAAACGGTGCAGCTGGCACTACTTGTTGCACAGCTGTAGAAGAGGCAACAGCATCCTCATGATGGTCATGTGGCCTCCTTCACGGCCAGCCTGAAGGTCCGCGCTGTGCGGCAAGGTTGGAAAGTTGTACCCAGTTATACAGGGTTGCTTGAGCCACAGACTAAGAAAAGCAGCCACACGCTTGCCTCTGCCACCGGCCCAGCGGATTGCAATTATTTAATCCAGCGTTCAGGCCCCAGCTGTATTCAGCCCAGAAAACTATTTTCCCTGGACCGTCTGTGCAAAGTCAACCCCCATCGGGCCAATAGTCCTCCTGCTACAGTGGTCCTCAACTCCTTCACACACAAAATCTCTTTCACCCACAGGACCTCAGGGCAATACAGTCCGGCAATGATAGTAAGTTTGTCCATTATTCCTACCCATCGCCGCGTCTTCAGCACACTCTGTCTCAGGGAGTCGGATAGCACAGCTCCGGACTGGCGGCTAGGGAGGGGGGGGAGGGGGGGGGCAGGCCTCACCACTCACGAGCTATTCACTTTATTCAGTGCCATGGCTATCCGAGCATTGCTGGTACTGGGCATTGGCACTAATTAGTACTGGCACTGAGCCTCACTGGCACTGGTCTCCAAAGTTGATCACTGTGGGGCCTGGGTTACATTCACAGAGCATGGCCGAGCATGGTGGTGTGTATTACAATGTCCCAAATCCGCCATCTTAAGGTCAGGCGGCATGGGCTGGTCGTGTTCGCTCAGGCAGGCGGCAGGCAGCGTTTTAGCAGAACGCATATGAGAGTCCAGTTGAGAATGGGCTTAGAGAGTGGTAAACTCGCTGCAATGGAGCGCAGAGGGCAAAATCAGAACAAATAAGGCAGCGCTTCTTCGCCGCCACGCCATTTTGCGGTCAGGCGCCTCAAGATCGTAATCGGGACACCCCTCTCATCGCGCAAAAGTCAGGGAATCTAAGGTAGGCGCCGCTTCTCCTTGGATTGCAATGCGCTCACCTCGCTGGCTTCATGGGGTGTATCCGGATCAGTAGGGAGGGTTGTGGACCGTCTAGAGGTGGATCGGAGTCTGGACATAAAACGTCGGTCGGCATCGTGTCTCCTGGTCCAGCAAAAAGACAGCGGGCAGCCCGTTCCCTCGGGTGAAAAGTGGCGCCGAGCGGCTCATTTGCTGTACCAAGTCTTGCGGTCACCGTATTCACAGGTTTGGCATGATTTTGCGCTCTGCCCCACACTATATTCAGCGCGATTCGGGCTCGGGCCCCTTGCAGAGAGCCAGTCCCGAACTGGTCCGCTTGTCTGGGGGGCTCTGCCCGCCTGCTCGGAACCGCCGCCCCCCCACCCCCCCGCGGAAACTGCACGGGAGGCAGAGACCGCAGCGAGAAGTGTTGGAGGGGCCGGGCCCAAGCCCCAGAGCCACCCCCTCCACCCAGGGTAGTTTGTCTTTTCAGAGCAGGGGCAAGAAGGCGAGGGGTGACAGGATCACATTAAGCACTCTATGGCACGAGCCCCAGCTACCGGGTGGATAAATTCAGAGCCTACTGTCCAAATCGCCATATTAGATCGGAAGGGTAAAGGCTGTAAGTAATTAGCCGGTTTAAGAAACTTAGAACAGGCGGCAAAACTGTTGTCCATCTGGCCTCCAAATTATGGAACACCCTACAGGTGGACTTGCATAATTGCTCCAATCTTCTCTTTAGGAAACTCTTGAAAACTGCACTATGAGTATAATTTCTATCTGCACTTGTTCGCCTGACTTTTCTGTTAAGATAGCACAGAGATACCCCTTCGGGGTTGATTTCTGCGCTTTATAAAACCTATACATACTGGGGGTACTTGGTCTTCCGGGATCTGCGCTGGCACAGTACAAGAAAGAACTGAAGTCAGCGCACGTGGGTGCGTCTAAGCAGCTCCTGCGCAGTCATCTCAGTGACAAAGACGCCAACGACGCCTACCGACACGCAGGGGTACTGCTGATGAAAACTTACCGGATCCAGTCAGATGCCTGGGGTTAATTCTAAGGTAAGGAATCTATCACTATGTGTTTCTTTCAGATTCTAATATTTAGGTGGCTCACCCAGACCCTGAAACTAGTTTCTGTAATCTAATGACAAGAATGACAAAGAAGATGCTGTGCAGATAAGACTCAACGCCCACCAACTTGGCTCCAGCCCTACTGGCCTGTTTCCAGCCCTTGAAGAAATGACGACTGTCCTGCCGTCAGCGACCTCCACCAGCCAGGGAAAGACTGCCTGCCTTTGAAGGAGGCCAGAACTCCAGAGGACAGCCACTCAGTACATAAGAAATAACTGCAAAGGACTCTGGTGCAGTCCGGATCCGCAATTAATGACCACTTTGCACCTGATGCCTGTGTCCAGGTGGCCAACCGATCCAGAAAAGGTTACCCAGCAATCCTGATTTCAAGTCCAGTGATGGCTCACCCCTCCTGGACTCCACGACGAGGCCTGCAGTGTGAATACAAATGCTCACCTCGACGGCGACCAACTCTGGTAAGAGAAACCCGACGTCAAAGGAAAAACCTATACCCAAAGCCCCTTGGCCTTGAGGATCTCGTCCAACGGTTTATCTATGACCTACAACATCCCAACTTACCTATCCTGTCACTGGTTTTATCTGTGCAGACTCCAGTCGTCAACTGCAGCCTGTTTTCCAGTGTTTCCATTAAATTGCATTGTGCACACGAGTGGGTGTTTTCACCCTTCACCCGGCCAAGTCCGGCCCGCTGGTGGTGTAATATTTGTGCTGCCTTGGGTCCCCCATGCTTGCATAAAAACTCCAACGCTTGAGCCCTGCAGACACTTTACTTACCTGCAAGCAGTGTGTCTTCAAATACCCCCAGTCTCCATTGGTTAACATTGGGCCTGATCTTCAAATTTGACCCCTGCAACCGGCTGCCCCTGTGCAGCTGGTGGTGCAGTGTTTGTCCTTAGATGAACCTTGCCCTCTGCTTACCCAGCATCCCAAAGACTGGATTTGGGAGTTGGTGACTGTTAGATTTGGGGGTCTCTGGTTGGCACAGGTAAGAACTTGTGACAAGCAGGGACCCTCTCCTCTAGTCAGGGCATGGGACTTACTTCAAATAACCCCTGCTCACCCTCTCGGTTGCGTGGCGCGAGCAGACAAGGCTAATCTCGGAGTGTTATTGGTTAAGCATTTGTAATCACACACAGTAGCTCAGTGACAACACCACACCAGGGTTTGTATGAAAAATAGGTGTTATATCAGCAAGACTTAGTACAAAACCCACAAGATTATTTAGGCAAAAAGAGTTTTTAGTTGGGCGTAATTTCAGAATCTGTGCGCAGCGTACTTCTAAACTCGGCCCGGCGGTGAAGCCAACAGAGTCTGGGGCACACGGAGGACGTTTCGGTCCTGTGCGCTTTGAATACAGCGTACGATGCGGGCACAGTACCTTTTGCTTGGGGGGAGTTAGTCACGGACGATGCGTTGCTGCGCCAAGCGGCTCACGCAGCGGTGCCCTCCTTGTCGTGTTGAGAGTCACGGCTCGTAGGCTCTAGGTCGCGTTACTAGAAGGGGGGGATGCTTTGTGGATTCGGGGCACTTCGTTGAGGCGTCCGCGCCGTACCTGGAGTGGGGGCGATGGAGGCTCGGTGCGAGCGGCAGTACGCTTCGTAGGTACGGGTCGTACCCAGCCGCTCTACGCGCAGTAGCCTATGGAAAGCAGCAGGAGGTGCATCGATCAGACCGATGCAAAGGGGGGAACAAAGCCCAAAAAGCGGAGCCCGGGCCGTGCGTTGTGAGCTACGGCTGAAAGTGCGACAGTCTCGTTGCTCGGGCCAGGCCGGTCCAGACGTTGCGAGCTACGGCTCAAAGTGCAGCAGTCACGTTGCTTGGGCCCAGCCGGTCCAGACGTTGCGAGCTACAGCTCAAAGTGATGCAGAAGTCTTGTTGCTTGGGCCGGGCAGGTCCGTTCGTTGCGAGCTATGGCTCGAAAAGGGTGCAGAAGTCGCATTGCTCGGACAGGTGGGCACAGGGTTCTCAGAGTGTGCGGTAGTTTGGCATGAGGCGCGCACACAGTTCTCTCCTTTAGCGCTGCGGGATAAGGCAGCGCCCTCAGCAGTTCTTCTCCAGGTCGTTAGAGTCCACTGGTCCTGGGACTCTGTTCAGGGGGTAAGCTCACACACAAGCCCTTGGAGAGCTTTGAAACACAAGTCTTTAAAAGTAAATAGTCTTTGCACGTTCTTCCTTTCCTTCAGCAGCAAGGCAACCACTGCAGGCCAATCTCCCAGAACAGGGACAGTAGTCCTCCTTCAACTTTCCCGGTTCCTTCTACTTAGGCAGAGGTTTCGTCTTGGTTCAAGCAGGATCGGATTTCTTAGGAGCAGGGCTCCTATCTTTATACCCAAAATCCTTTGTTCTTTCAGGCCAGGGGGGCCTTTGCCTAATCCAGTCCATACCATGAGCACTTTGTTTTGCAGACTCTGGCTTCTTCTTTCAGTGTGCAGGGCAGGGAGATCAGAGACTCCCCAGGAGGGGGAGCCAGCATTGTGGATGACAAGTACAGTCCAGGAGTACTCTGTTGACAGTCTCCCCTCTCTCCTTACAAGGTGCAGGGCAGAGACATCAGACGCTACACAGGAGGTGGAGCCAGCATTGTGGTGGCAGAGCACAGCCCTATTCAGAGCCCAGGGGCACTCCTCCCACCTATCCTGGTGTAATATCTCTATTCACCAACTGGCAGCCCCAGCCGGTCTTTTGGAATCCCCCAGCCCCGTCACACACAGAAACCAGACAGCAGATACATATCAGAGCAGAGGCGGGCTGAAATGGTTAGGCAAGCAAATACCAGCTTTCTAAAAGAGATATTTGCAAACACAGGATATTAAAATAAACTTTACTAAAAGATGTATTTTATTATTCTGAGTTCAGGCATACTAAACTTGACTTTCTACCATGTTCCCTGAGTCGGTTAGGAATGTAGGATGTAACAATTCCAACAGCCCATTCTGGCCTATGAGAACAGGTAGCCTTGCAATAGTGAAAAACGAAAATGGCTGTAATTCACCATTAGGACATGCCACACACATCAGGGCTTGTTCTACCTTATGCTTACAATGCACCGTGCCCTTGGGCCTACCATAGAGGTGACTAATATGAAGTTCAGGGAAGGTTTAGGGACTGGCAAGTGGGTGCACTTGTGCAGTCAGCATGACAGTACCAGACTGCACACAGGTTCTGCAATGGCAGACCCTAGACACATTTTACAAGGCTGCTTCTGTGGGTGGCACAACCAGGAATGCAAGCCCACTAGCAGCATTTGGATTTACAAGCCCTGGCACTCCTGGTGCACTTTACTGGGGTCTGACAGTAAATCAAATAAGCCAATCATGGAAACCAATCAACATAGATACTTTCTATAGGGAGCACTTGCACTGTGATACTGATTGGCAGTGGCATAGTGCTCCGAGCAGCTAACACCAACAAAACACATGAGGCACAGTAACAAAAATGGAAGGGAGACACATGCCAATGGTGCCAGGTCTAACATTTACTTACCTGCGAAACCCAATTTATTTTCTTCCATAAGTTAACATAGCAAATACTGAAAATTGCAAGAGTGTCCATTTGAAACTGTACATAATTCCTATTTAAAAACACTTAACTTTTCACAAAGATCTTTGTTTTACAATAAATCTTGAAAGAAGCTTATACAAAATTTGCTTTGGATTCCCTTTGAGTCGTGTTTTAATTTATTGGTCATTGTATGCACAACAAATATCTTATACTCTATGTTAGGCCTATGGCTGCTCGCCCACACTACCGCAAGAAAACAAGTTACTTACCTGTAACTTTAGTTATCCAGTATTGGAAGCTTTCATAGATTCACGTGCCTGAATCATTCCCAGACGTCGACACGGAGTCTCCGGTACAAAAAATAGCAATGCTTAGTAGTATAGCAAACTGAAAAGAGACCTAGGCCCATTTCCCTTTTGCTACCCATAACCTTCGTTATGTAAAAGAGACCAAACTTGTCCCTGAACCAAACACTCCTGAGAACCTTTTGCCCCTCAGATTTTCGTGCACTTGTGCCATTAACACCTTTTGTGCTTAATCCGAGGTGAGCCTCTCAAGGGGAGGAGGGTGGGTTGCATGTGAATCTATGAAAGCTTCCAATACTGGAGAACTACAGTTGCAGCTAAGCAACTTGTGTTCTTACTCCTGTATTGGAGCTTTCATAGATTCACATGCCTGAATCAGAATAGCGAGCAGTAGAATAAGGGACTTTTCTTTTATTTTTAGACTCCATGCAGACCTGGTATAGCTATGCAAGACATAATTTATCTATACAAATTGATTATGGAATTCTGCATATTAGAAATGTAACCACTCACTAAACATAATAAAAACTGTGCATTTGTATCCAAGAAACCAGGACGGAGGGATGAAAATAGGGCTCACCGTTACTGGATAAGGTTTCTCAGTAACGCTTCTCCCACCACCACATCTCTTCCTGTGGCTGCATCCAAGCAGTAATGCCTGGTGAAGGTGTGTGTATTCTTCAAGGTCGCTGACCTGCAGATATCCTGGATCGGTACTCCCGCAAACAAAGCAGTGGAGGTGGACACTGCTCGTCGAATGGGCACGAACTTGTGCATTTAAAGGCTTTCCAGCTGTCTGATGACAATACTCTATCGCACTGGAAATCCATCTGACAATTCCTCTTTTTGATAAGGGAAGCCCTTCCTGGGTGTGCTGAAGGCAACAAACAGTTGTGAAGATTTGCGGAAGGGTTTTGTCTTTTGTAAATAGAATTTGAGACAGCGTTGGACATCTAGCAAGTGGAGAGCTCTTTCCGCTGCAGTTGTTGGTTGAGGAAAGAACCGTTTGAGCATTAGTGGCTCATTTAAATGAAAGTCAATTGGAACTTTTGGAATACATTTTGGATTAGTCCCGAGTATCATTCTTTCTTCTTGAAATTGTAAGAAAGGGTCTTGAATCGTGAGAGCCTGTAATTCCTCCACTT
The DNA here is from genome assembly GCF_964261635.1 of Lissotriton helveticus. Classification (NCBI taxonomy): domain Eukaryota; kingdom Metazoa; phylum Chordata; class Amphibia; order Caudata; family Salamandridae; genus Lissotriton; species Lissotriton helveticus. The sequence continues at coordinate 774,630,114 of NC_136063.1, read as the reverse complement.
TCCTGGCTATAGTGAGCGCTATGAGAAGCAGAACTTTCCATGATAGAAATTTAAGATCTGCCCTGTGTATTGGCTTGAAGGGCTGTTTCATTACTTGAGAAAGAATAATGTTCAACTGCCAGAGAGGTGGTGGAGGCTTTACTGGAGGAAAAACCCGGAATATTCCTTTCATGAATCGTTGGATGACTCTTGCAGACCACATAGTTGGTCCTGAGGAAGTCCTCCTGTAGAGTGATATTGCAGCTAAATGTACCTTTATCGATGCATGAGCCAAAAGTAAAATGTATGGAATAATCTCACGCGCTGCCGAATTCAGAGGATGAATGTTACATCTTTGGCACCACAGACAGAATCTTTCCCATTTCATTCTGTGGGTCTTGTTCGTACTCTCCGCTCTGGCTTTTGATAGGATGTCTTTGCATTCCTCTGAGATCTTTCAATGGTGAAACTTACAGTGCTCAGGAGCCAGGCCGCTAAGTGCAATAATTTCGGATCTGGATGTAGCACTTGTCCCTAGGACAAAGTCAGAAGCCCCTGTATTGGCCAGAGGCGAATCGGATGGACCTCCGACAGTAGAGGAAGCTCTGTGAACCAGTGCTGCCTGGGCCACCATGGGGCTATCAGGATCACCCCGCACGGCTCCTTCTTGATCTTCATAAGAACTCGTGGCAGGAGGGGAATTGTAAGAAAGGCGTAAGCAAAGACGCCTGACCATGCCATCAAAAACGCATTCCCGCAGGATCCCCGTTGGGGAAGCCAGCTTGCGAAGAACAAGCATTTCCCGTTCTCTGCTGTTGCGAAGAGGTCTACTGTTGGTTCCCCCCCATCTTTGGATGTTGTCTAGAACCCCTTGGTCGATCTCACTTTCGTGGCATGTAGATTTGAGCCTGCGGAGTGTATCTGCTTGGACGTTCTGGTCCCCTGGGAGATGTTCCACTGTTCTGGAAATCTTGTGTTGCAGTGCCCATTCCCATATTCTATGGGCCTTTTGCGACAGGGAGAGTGATCTTGTTCCTCCTGGTTTGTTAAAGTAATGCATAGCTGTTGTGTCGTCCGTTCTTACTAACACAGTTGACCTTATTTTTGGTAGGAACGCCAGCAATGCCATGCGGACGGCTCTGAGTTCCAATAAGTTGATATGCATCTTCTGCTCGTGCAACTTCCAGCGGCTGCTGACTTGAAGGTCCTGAAGGAAGGCTCACCATCCTTCTAGGGACGCATGTGTAGTAATTATCAGTGGGGCTGGCTCTGTGAGGAATGAAAGGCCCCGCGAGATGTTCCGCTCTTGGGGCCACCATTTCACAGCTTGAACCATGTTCGGCGTTACCTTGACTATGTCTTCGAAGGATCCCTATGCTTGAAGCCATTGTATATCTAGCTTCTCTCGCAACGGACGCATCCTTAACCTGCAGCAAGGTACGAGGGGAATGCAAGATGACATCGTTCCCAGCAATGACTTGTACTTGCATACTGAAAGGCACTTTCTTTTTGTGAAGTCTTTGAAAAAAGAGATTTAATTCTCATTTGCCTTTCTTTGGAGGGGAAATGCCTTGTGTCCAGTATCGCTCCCAAGAAGGTGATGTTTGTCGGTTGAAGGGATCATTTTTCCTCGTTTAAAGTCAGACCTAACCTGGCAAACAAATCCACGCAAACCGCTGTTGGCGATCGGGCGGATGCTGCTGATGGTGCCTTAACCAACAAGTCAGCGAGGTAAGGAAATACTTAGTGTTTGTTTCCTTAGAACAACCGCCATTGGAGCCAGGCATTTCATGAATATTCTTGGGGCTGATTTCAGGCCGAACTGCAGTACCTTGAATTGGTAATGTTCTCCGGCAACCATGAACCAAAGGTACTGCCTGTGGGAAGGATGGATGGGGATGTGAAAGTACACATCCTGTAGGTCTGTGGTTATATGATCTCCTGGGTCTAAAAGCAGAAAGATGTCCTGAAGAGAAACCATTGTGAAAGATTGCTTTTTGAGATAGGTGTTTAGGGATCGGAGGTCTCGAATAGAAAGCCATTGGAGAGTTTTTCTTGACTAGGAAAAATCATGAGTAAACCCCTTCCCCTCTGAGAGTTTGGCACCGGCTCTATTGCTCCCTTTCGGAGCATTGTCCGAATCTCCCGATGCATCGGATGTAAGTGCCTGACCACCTTGGTGGTGTACAAGGGGGCGTTTGTGGAAGTTCTAGAGTGTGTCAGAATTGAATTATGTTGAGGACCCACTGGTCCGTAGTTATTTGCTGCCAATTTTGGAGATAATAAGCAATCTTTCCACCCAAGGGAACATGTGACGTAAGAGTGATAGGTGTAGCCAGATCCTGAAGGCTGTCTTTATATATAAAAATCTTTATTTGGATAAAAGAAAAATATCCTTAAAAGCGTAACAAATTGAATCCACAAAATCGGTACATTGTAATTAAAAAAAGCTTCAAAACTTTTCACAGTTAAACAGTAAAAATCTATCGACACCTGTTACTCGATTTATATTACACCTTTAAAATTAAAACAATTAAGTATTAGACAGTGATAACACTTAGCAAAAGAGCAGGGGGATTTGATATACTGGCGTATAACAGCTAAGACTCATTTTTTTTTTTGCTTAAAGCTAAAGGCTAAGATGCAGCTTGGATTGGGTCACTGGACGGGACAGCGCGGGGGAATGCTGCTCCTTCCGCCTTTGCTGTAAAGATGCAATAAGCTTCCCGAATATATGTTGTAAAGTCGATATTCAGAGCTATGTTTTCTGGGCACAGAGAGGTGATAATTGCCTGTCTACAGGTCCGAACACCCAACCTGTTCCACTCTGCTCTGAGTTTACATCTACGTTGGGACGTAAGTGCGGGGCATAAGCAAACCACGCGCTCTAGCGTTTCAGTTGTCATGCCACACCCTCTGCAAGTTAGATCTTCCGTGGTACGCTGCCATATGGGCAGATCTTTTAAAAAACGCCAAACCCCCAATCTGATGGCCAGAAAACTCCGCTTTAAGTGCAATGAATAAGAACAGGAGAGGTAAGTAGCCGGGGATATGCGCCCATAAGAGTTCATGACTGATCATGCATGACTACGTCTGCGGAGTAGCGCTTTGTCCATAATGAGTGAGCACATTCTGACGCTCTTTTTCATACATGTTTTAAATGCTGTCATGCTGGGATTGAGGGCCCTAGATCACCCACAGCCATTTCGCGGATAGTCTGTAAACAGGCGGCCATACGAGCCCCCAGGGTTCTTCTGACTAATCTCCAATCAAACTAGAGACTCTAAAGTACCTATAGCTGCTTTTCTAAGTTTGTGACAAAGGTTTAGATATGTGCCGGTATTGAAAGCCTCATGATTTAATAAGCCCAGTTCTAGCCTGATCTGGGCAGCAGAGGCAGATTTGGGCAAATGTAGCACTTTTTTGTAAATCTTGGTCACAAGTTGGTTCAGAGTTGTGTTTAGCTTACCCCTAAATATTTCATTACCATACGTACGGGTCCGATTTTTGCTCTCAAAATTTCCAGTAGGAATGAGAGGGTTGGACCGGACAGCTCTTTAGCAAGCTTAGATAAAGTAACCTGTAGGATCGTGGCTTTTACTGCAATTTCATCACGCTGTTTGAAGAAGTTACCCCTGGAATCAAAGTGGACCCCTAGGTATTTATATGAGTGTCCTGTTAGATTATTATTGTTATATGACCACACACCGCCACCTTTGCGTTTCCTTCCAAAGGACACAACTTGGGTTTTCTTTAAGTTTACCTCAAGTTGATTCTTAATTGTGTAACTGTGTAGCCTGTCCAAAAGCCTTTGAAGCCCGACCCGAGTAAGGTTAAAAAGAACGAGATCGTCGGCATAAAGAAGATTGCTTATTGCTACGCCTCCAACCTTAGGGGGGTGACTGTTTATTTCATCAAGTGTGACCGGCAGGTCTGCAATGAACAGCGCGCACCCCTGTTTGACTCCTCTGGTTGTCATGATTTTCCGTGAGAGGTGCGTGCCGGACCCCAGCTTCACCTGAACCCAGGTGTGTGAGTTAAGTTGGATTATCGCATCCAGAAGTTTTTCAGGGTTCCCCCATTTTTTCAGTTTACCCCATAGAGCTGCCCTTGGGACCCGATCAAACGCTGCTTTGAAATCAACAAAACAGTGCACAGATCTTGATGATAAAAGCGTTTTGTCGATGATTATAGACAATGTAAGCAAGTTAGTCTCGGTCCCTGAATTGGCAGTAAAGCCTGTTTGGTTCATTGGTAACAAATCACGCTGTTCTGCCCATCCCTTCAGCTCCTTCAGAAGAATGCCTGCATAATGCTTTGCCTCGATGTCAAGGAGGGCAATTAATCTATAGTTGCTTGGAGTGGCACGGGAGCCTGATTTATGGATTGGGTGAATTATAGCCCCGCGCCAGGAATCTGGAACAGATGAAGTCCTAAGCACAAAGTTAAACAAGGTGGTTAAGTGCCCCGTCCAAAGAGCTTTGTTGGATTTGAACAGTCTCCGAGGCAAACCGTTTGGGCCCGGAGCCCCGTCCGTTCTTGCTTTTGACAGCGTTGGCGACCATTTCTTTGTTGATCTTAATGTCATCTGTACAATAGCCTGCACAGTTTGTGTTCTTGCGCCTGCAGATGCTTTGGGGTGCTTCTACCGCTTTAGGGGAGCTGCTTCCTGTTGTCACTGTGCTTTACGGGGACCTGAAGTGGTCGGTTAGGAAGGCAGTCCAGTCTGATTCCTGTATGTTTGCCGACCCATCTTTTGATGACCCAGAGTTGGAGCGGTTGATCAAGGCCCAAAATTCTCACATTAGGGTTTTTGCTTTCCCAAAGGAGCTTGGCCCATAGCTGGTTTTGATATAGAGGTTTGTCTTTTTGTGTGGCCATCCTGAATAATTTGTGCGCTAATTTGTACACATGACTGAGATCATTATTTCCTGGGGATTTTGCAAGTGCCCGCAAGGCGTTGTTCCTGGCTTTCTTCAGCGTCCTCGACTGGGTTGGGAGTGAGAACTGCCGGATTGTGCTGGCATTGTGTTGGTGCTGTTTAACAGGAAAAAGCGTGACCAGTTGTACGCAGAGTCGTCCATACGGCAATCGGGGAAGCTGTCTGATCTGTGACCCCATTGATGAGAGCCAAACATGTCTTCATGATGTTAGGGCTTATATCATCGCTCCATTTTAAGCACCTCAGATTCTCGGTGTAGATCCCAGTACAAGTACTTTAGGCAGACGAATGGTACTCCGGCTTTAAGTTAAGAATGATGACCTGTGGACGGTGATCACTTTCCCATCGTGGTTGGATACTAAAGCTGGCCAGATGATGGAACAGGTCTGAGCTGCAAATAGAGAAGTCCAGAACGGTTTTCTTGTGCCCGTTTATCCAGGTCCAGTTTGGGGGAGTCATCCGGTGTTCTTCCGTTCATTACCAGGTATCCAGCGCTGTAGAGTTGTAACACGAGGAGCTCCCCCAGGGCACAATGGGCTTGATTTGGAGGCTAAGATTGGTCTGGCACCTCCAGTTGAGTAAATGGAGAAGCTCCGTGAAGATCTGTAGGTTTGCCCTGGAAGAGATTTGTGTTGAAGTCCCCCGTCGCTATGCAGTCCGAATCGGGGTGGTCAGTGGCCAAATTGCTCATGATTTTGGATAAGCGTGCCAGATGTCCTTTTTTTGTCCGCGTGTTTGGGTTGATATACACATTGAGGAGAAGGAGTGAGCGTTGCTTGGACCATGATTTAATTTTAACCCCAATTAGCCAGTCTTCCTCAAAGTTTAGCGGAACAATCAAGCCTTTTAGGGTATTTGAAACAGATTGACAGACACCCTTTTGGGTGGCCATAGCGGCAGACTCTGATTCCTGGCTTCCATACTTCAATAAACCCTGTGACTGGTGAGCTTTGGGTGGCCCATGTTTCTTGCAGGGCAATTAGTGCATGCCCGTATATGAAGGAGTGTGTCTCTAGATTGGTTAATTTGTGCTGGAGGCCACTGATGTTCCATGAACACAATGTGAAAACGGAGTCTGTCTTGGTCACAGATTTTTGGAGGTATGGTAGTACCGGTTCTTTGCGTTTTTGCTCCACTGAAAGCACATCCTGCGGTCAGACTGTTTTCCCGCATGACAGGACGGCCGGAAGCCATCCCCATCCCTGGATGTTGTCGGGGTCGTGTTCCCCAGTAGAGGGGGATGTCTGTGTTTCTGTGATCCCCAGCGCATTTTTTAAGATTGAGTAAGGCTTAGTTTTGTTGCCAGCTGGGAGACTTTCTGCTTTTGTTCCTACTCCTGGCCGATTTAAAAACACTGAGGGGTAGCCAGGGGTGGAGTAAGGGTAAATTCTGATGCCCCAATCCCGGAAGGTGGCTTTATGGTCTATGAACACTCCTACCCAGTAAGGTGATCTAAAGGACACCAGGGTTGCCTCAGAAGGTTGGGAGCCCCTTGGGGGCAGGAATTCAATTGAGTCTATATCATCCGATAATAGTGCTTCAAACCCCGGGGTGTCGTTTACTAGTTTTAATATATTTGACCTGTTAAGGGTATCATACCTCCCCCTTGATTTATATTCGGGGACTAATTGGAGCGAAGTATGTTTTAGGTCACTTTTGATCCCTGTGTAGCCTTGGAATTTGGTTGAGCCGGGGACTTTTTCAGGGGGGACCCCTACATCTACTCTTTGATGGGGAAGAGGCTGATGTTGAGATTCTGGCCACGTTACCTGCCTGGTTTGCAGATTTGTTGGTTTGTGAATGAAGATTGTTTTTAAAGGAGTGGTATCAGTATTGAATTTTTCTTGCTCTGCCAAAGGAGGTTGAAGGACTGGTTGGGGAGGTAAATAGATGCCTATGTGCCTCAAGGTGGGAGAATCCTTGAGTGATGCCCTTTGTTTTCCTGTATCAAGCTGTGGATCAGGTCCCTCTGTTTGTGCAGGAGCCCCCGATGGACCCAATGGGGTACTTGGGGCGCGACAGCATGAGGAGGGATTTTGACCGGGACTTAGGGATAGGCCCCCTAGTGGATCATTGTGCGCTGCATTTATAGGGGTTGGAGGTGTTGATGAAATGTTTACACCGGCCTTCTTAGAAGTCGTTGTGAAGACGGGAAATAATTTCTGGGGGGCAGATGTTTCTTTGACTTTAAGTTTATTTCTATGTTTGCGTTGGCGTTTGCGCTCTCTCTTGGAAAGAGGAGGCATAGGAGCGGACTGTATTTATGAGTTGAGTGATTCAGAGGTCACCAGGCTACCTTGGTGCTCTCCCCCGTTAGGGCAGGTGTAGTTTACTAGCCCGATTGGGACCGGAGCTGGGGTTCTTAAGGGCTATTGGTGTAGAGGTGGTGTTGTTTGGTTATTGCCATCGCCTATTTGAGGATCTTGATCCCCACTTGTCTGGGGAGCAGATACAAGGCTGGATGTTATCAGTTTCTAAACACAAGTTTGTAGTGGTTTGCGGTTTCTTGTGTAGGTTTTTTTGCGAGCCGCCTTCTTTCAGCAGCTTAACCTCGTCTATAACGATGGAGGATGGCTGGAAAAGAGGAGAGTGAGTCAATAATTGGTGAGCAGCAGCAAACCGACTGTACTAGTTTTGAGGATGATTGTGCGTCGATGATTAAATTATTCAGTTTGTCTAGTTTATTGTCGATCCCTGCTGTAAATACTGCTAGCGTGTTCAATAAGTCAACGTGCGTGTCCAGTTAATCTGAATGGTAGTTTAATGCAATAACTGTAGATTGGAATGTTTGAAGTAGTTGGGGCCAAAGACTGTGAGGTAAGTACTTCTTGCTGTTTTATTATTTTTGGGCTTGGAGTAGAAGGGGTTTGCGAATTTTTCAGAAAAAGGGACAAGTCCGCTAGGTTGTGATCGTTTATATCAGGTTTAAAGGGAGATTTAGGTGTAATTATTTTTGCTGTTAGTGGTCAAAGCAGGCATTGTTGTTGATTGGGCCGGACCGGACTTTCCTTTGGAGGACTATTGGTGTCCAGCTGGGGAGAGTTATCAATAACATTGTTAGATGCCTGGTTGGAGAACGTGTGAATTTGTGGAAAAATTAATTGGCGGTGAGAAGCTGAAATAACCTCCTTTGGGATGTTAAAATGTTGAGATAACAGATGGTGAGGTCACTAGCTGGCTTGCTTGGGGGAGTGCGTCGGTGGTTGGCGGCCCAGCGGGCGGTGAGGTGCAACCTGCCTCTTGCTTGTTGGAGGCAAGTGGTGGATGGGGCTGTATCAATGGAGGCTGGTTGCCTGATGGCAAATCTTCCACCGTTCTCCCGCCACCCTCTAGGGCTAGTCTTTGGTCGTTAAATACAGACCCGAAGATGAATACTTCTTGGTCGGGCCGACGTTTTAGTAGTTGTTGAAAACAGCATTTGCGGTGAGAGCGTGTTTAACTTTACCGGTTTTGCCAAATATCCTGTATGTCCGATGCTGCCGGAGTTCGTAGCCTCCCCCAGTTGAGGGGGAGAAGTAGCCATTGGTGAACCCGGCGCTTTTTTAAAGTAGTCCAGTAGCGACCGGGGTTTTGACCCGCTCAAGGCTTGTGCCTGGCCAAGGATCTTGTTGTTCTTGCTGAGGTGTTGCTTCCCAGATGCGGGCAAAGTTTGGAGCTTCGGTGAATTACGAGGGCTCGTAAGAGTGGTTTCGAGGACCGCCTCCGGTTTAGCCTTTTTTGTTGCTGTAGTGGTTGTTTTTCTAACTCTCCCCGATCTCATTGCTTCTGTTAGGAGGACAGATCGCAAGGGAAGGGACCGCTGGTGGTGGAACCAATAAAATGGTGACTTCTTCTAGAGTTTCCGGTCTTCCCATGGGAGGTTCTACTAGCTGCTGGCTCCTAAATTGAACGTAAAGACGTGGGGAGCAATGGGAGGCAGGATCACCTTTTGCCTCTGGCAGGATTTACAAGTTTTACTTGTCTATCTTGTGTCGAGGGGGTCAAACTGCCAAGGAGTCTGCTGTTACTGCTGTTTGTTATAGGGGACGTTATAGGGGACGCACGCGAGGCTGCCCCAGACTACCCCTGCTCGCACCTCTCCCCCCCCCCAGCCAACCACCCTGCAACCTGTAGCCACCCAGTAACTGGACCAACCACTCCGGGGGGCGAGGAACTGTGCCGGGGGCCGAGGAACTGTGCCTGTCACCGAGCCACACCCTCCCCTGGTGCAAAGCTACGGCCACGTAAGGGGAAGGGGTACGTGTGCCTTCACAGCCTGGTCACCAGTAGATGGAAGACGCTAGGCGAGTGACCAGAGGGCGAGGCAGGGGAGGGGGTCAGGGGGGGAGGAGAGCAAGGGATAGTGCCCAGAGTGGACAACCCAGCAGGGGGGGTGGCACACCACAAGAGGAGCGAGCGCTGATGAGCAGAGCCGGGCGGAGCCAGGCGAGAGGAAGAACTACTATCTTTAGAACCTCCGAGGGCTTGAAGACAGTGGGAAACACCTCGGCCTCAGTGACCCTTTGGGGTGAAACTGGTGGTGTAGGCAGAGTTTAGCAGCATAACGGGAGCTGAGCTGGCCGACTCACCGTACGGACCAGGGAGGAGCACGTTTGGTCAGGGCTCGGCCGTGGCTTGTAGCTGCCTGCCCATGGCTGTATGACACCCGCGCTGTAAGGAGCCACCACTCCCGCCGCTCCTCCCCTCAACTTACTCAAGCTCTGCTACTGCTCTGCTACTGCCGCCTCACCTGCCGTATTTACCCTGACCACGGAGCCACGGTCACTTTGTCCACGCCGTCCCGTCCGAAGCTCAGAAGAACCTCTGCGTCTCCCTCGTCCTCGCTCGCCCTCCTGCAGCTAGCCACACCTCTGCCGCGTCGACACTCGCGTCGCGTCCTCTACTCCGGGCAGGTGATTGGGATTGCTCTGCTCACAGGCACATATTCCCCAGCATGAAGGCTGTCATTGTCGTTGGTTGTTGTCTTTCCCCTGACTACCTCCCCTACCCTCTAGGTGTAGATTTTGTGTAGCCTCCTGACTGACGGTGCGTATACTACTTACGGTAAGGCTGCGATGATTTAGAGTAAGATGAATATCTTCCCTGCTGGTATCCAACTCTGAAAGATGATTGGCCTCTACCTTTAGAACCTTGAAAAGGAACTTTCCTATATTGTAGTGTTCCTAATGATTTCGCTGTATCAGTATCTTTTTTGATACCTTGCAGTACCTAGCCTATGTGATTTCCGAATAAATCCTCTCCATTGAAAGGAAGGTCCAACATCTTATTTTGGACTTCCGGCTTGAACGCTGTTGCTCTCAGCCATCCTTGTCTGCACAGGACCGCCGCTCCTCCCAACGATCTGAAGGCTGTGGTTGTGATGTCCATGTCACAATCTATGACTTCAGCCGAAGTCCTTTCTCCCTCTTGCAGAATCTTGGTCTGTCAGCCTCTGGAATGCAGGAGGAGGGAGGTCACACCACATCTGCCTATCGTACCTGCCTAGAATGGCCAGGGCATTCAAAGCTTTAACTAACAGGGCAGACAGAGGAAAACCTTTTTCCCACATTGTCCAATCTCCTACGCTCTCTGTCCGGAGGTGTCGTAATAGGAGCTGACGGATTCCTGGTCTTCTGCTGAGCCGCCTGAGTTATGACGGAGTCCAGCTTGGGGTGGCCTAGAAGACAAGCTGGAGCATCCGAAGGTGCCTTATATTTTTTGTCCAGTCTGGCAAGTACTTCAGTCACCATTGCCGATGTCTCCAGGACTTTCAGGCCCTCTTTCCATAGAGGATCGACAATCGGTAGGGACCGAAATGTACTACGATAAGGTTCCTTGAAGTCGTAAAAGAAACATTCTGCTTTGTCTGTGGACATGGTGAGTGTGAATCGGTTTGTGGCTCTCCATTAAATTATGAAAAACACTGATGTACTCACGTGGTAAATCGGCAGGTTTCGGTGAAGGGGAAGAAAGCGACTAAAGGAGATAATCATCCCACTCCCTGCTAGGGTCCATTATCTCTCCCTCCTCCTCATCATCATCCGTGGTCACTGGCTCTAGTTGAGATCTTGCTGGTGGAGATCTAGGCAAGGGCTCTGGTAAAATGTATCGCCTACGCACTGGCGTACCTGGTATAGAGCGTGGTTGAGGCGTAGTCACCTGTAATTCTATAGAGGTATGAGGAACAGGATGTCTCTTATAATCCTCCAGCATGAACTGCAAATCCTTTAGCAATGAAGATAGAACACTCACCATCTCCTCCTGGCGGTATTATTGCTGGGGACGACATTGAAACCCCTCATATTCGTCCTCTGAGTCACCCTCTTGGTACTTTATTTGCAACTGCGACGGGCTACTAGCATAGCCAAAAGGACCGCCATCATCCTCCACTTCTTCTGACTCCCCCAACAGGTGAGATGTTACCAAAGGGGTCACCTTACTTGGTGATGGGTTCTTCCTGGCAAGAACCCATTTTCTGGGTTTTTTTTCCTCTCATCGACAAATTCGGCATCGCAACCACCGACGTCATTATCGTTGTCAACGCTACCATCGACTATGCCGTTACTGTTGTCATTGCAGTCAACTGCGCAATTGTTACCTGTAGTCATTGTAGTCGATGCAGTCGTCACCACAGATCTCGGCATAGACACTGCCGCCGACGGTGATAAAGTCTTAGACGTAAGTTTTACCTCCAATTACATAGACGCCGCCATCTTCTTCGACGCCCCCGTCGACAGTGTAGATTTCTCCAATATACCCTCAGAAGGTGTGTAGGCCGGCTTCTTGACTGAATGTTTGACTTTAGTGGGTGATTGTGGGCTGTGAGCTTTTCCTCTTGTTATGTTAAGTTATATTAAATTTATACAGCGCACAGCTACTGAAAGTGTCCCGGCGCTAACTCCAGAAAGAATTAAAAATTATCCATACTCCGATGTCAATCTAAAACAGCAGCGTTTAGTTTTTTTTAAAAAAAGCAATGGGTCATGGATACTCCTTAGAGCCATCGGTAGTATGTTCCAAGCCAGGGCGGCTTTGCGAACAAATGAGTTGCCGCCAAGCCTCTGGCGGATGAACCGAGGATTTTTCATTAGTAGCTGATCCGATGATCGCAGGTGCCGTGAGGGTTTATAAAATCGCTTCTGCAAATAGCTAGGGCCAAGACCATGCAGAGCACGGTGAGCCATGGAAAGCATTTTAAATTAAATGCGAGACTCCACCGGGAGCCAATGCAGAGTATGTAAATTAATGCGGCCCCTCTGTCTACGAGGCAATCCCAGTAGCAGTCTGGCGGGCGCATTTTAGACTACTTGAAGTTTCCTGGTCAAGTAAGACAGACTGCCAGCCAGCAAGGCGTCAGTGTAATCTAGGCGAGACATAATCATTGCTCTGACCACCGTCTCCTTAGCGCTCACTGGCAGCAAAGGAAGGAATATCATCATGATTTTAAGGGTCCCCAAACAAGTCCCTGTCAGCTTTTTTATCTGAGAAGAAAAGTTCAAGTCATCATCGAACCAAACCCCTAGGTTTTTGGCCAGGCCCTTGCTCACAGTAGGGCATGGAAAGTCAGGGGGCCAGAGCCTAGCCCTGAAGTCCTCAGTCCTTGGTATGTTTTACCCCTGACGCATGACCCATGCTCTCCTTTTCTTTGCTTGGGGGAGGTTTAGAGGGACTGCAGCCAGAAGACCCTAGACAGGACTTCCTTCCTGGCTTTAAGCTTTTGAAGACAAAGTAATAGCCTTCCTTCACGAGCCCTCAAAGTTTTATTTGAAAAGGTACGACATACCTTACAATCCTTTGCTTGATGATCTGGATAAAGGCAGTAGATGCAATCCTTTAAGGGTCGTCTGCATAGTGCCTTTTCTTTGAACAGGTGGCACAGGCTCTAAATAAACCTTTTTTCGCCTTATCAACCATTGTAACAGTTGGAGAAATAGTAGGTAGTAAATAAATCTGAAGAAGAAAACTCAAATCCAATCTAGATTGAGTAGAAATTAAAGAGTTTGAACAGAGCTCAAAGGAGACGCCCTAACAAAACGTGCGTTAGAAAATCTGAGGGGCAAAAGGTTCTCTCAAAAATGTGTTCTAGAGGGTGAGGAGTTGCTTATTGGTTCAGGGACGAGTTCGGTCTAGTTCACATAACGAAGGTTATGGGTTGCAAAAGGGAAATGGGCCTAGGCCTCTTTTCAGTTTGCTATACTATTGGGCATTGTTTTTTTATGTAACGGAGACTCCCGTCTCGACGACGGAGAATGAATCAGGCATGTGAAACTATGAAAGCTCCAATAGTGGAGTAAATAGAGCACTTTGGGTTTGCATTGAGCCCTGAACACTTCTGGGGGAATCTCTGGACTCTGTGCATGGTATAAACTCCAAGTGGTATACCATATACAGAGCCAGCTTCCTACAACATCCAACTATTTAAACAGGGCCACACTCTGCTCTGGATCCTTTCGAAATATACACTATCGAAAAGCAAAAAAGCTGCTGTTCAGTTTTATATTGTTATGGAAACTCTAGGTCGTTTGAACAGGTCGTATTCTTTCTCCTTAGACCTCTTTAGCTTCCAGCTCACTATGCAACAGTGAAAACATTCCGACATATAATTCCAGCCATTTTTTTTCTGTGGTGTGCACCCAGTGGCTTTGTCACATGTATGACAACTTTTTTCAACTCCTTTCTTTGAAATCCCCTATTTTGACCGTACATTTCTACCTCTCATCACAATCTGTTCCACAGCATCAGTTCTCATGTTCTAAGCCATGTCCCCTTGTTGTTCTCGTGCTTACTTACCGGTTTGTGTACAAGATGCTCCGTCCCTTTGTGCAGACACTTTGTGTACCCTTTTGTAGCGGACCCGTTTTCCTCCGTGCCCAACAGTGTCCTTAACTTAACAGTACATCTGCAGACATGTAGTTTATTCCTTTCCATTCCCAGCCTCCACCACAATTGACAACATAACCGGTGCAGACAAAGTCGCCCTTACATCCTTACCTGGCATTAAATTCAGTGCCCGCTCCGTAGTCTGCTGCCTTGCTTCTGCTGCCTTAACAGTAGAAATCACCTGCCCGTCGACCTGGTGTCAGTGGATTTGTGTCTTAAGCCTGTAAAACACTAAGTGGACACTGATTAACATACCCACCCACCACCACCCATGGACCCTCCGGCCCCTTTTTGCCACCTCCCCTGCTACGCCTTATCAATCACCTCACTGCCCAAGACCTAGTCCTTCCCTCTACTGGGAGCATGTGGAACATTCTAAGAACAAAAAAAACAAAAAACAGACGTCTGAGGTACCACATAAACCTGTCCTGGAGGGTGGGCCCAGAGGCAGTCCGCAACCCAAGGGTGGGCACTAGGGTAAGAAATGGGATTTCAAAAAGACTTTATGTTTCAATTGTAAGGCAAATGGACACCTAATTGGGGGGCTTTCCTGGTCCCAAAAAGGCTTCTACTAGTACACCCCCAGTTACAACTGAAGTGGTGAGTTTACAGATGGGATTCTACCGTAATCTAAAAAGTGTGGGGTTGAAGCAACTGCTCTGGCTGTCTGGCTCCGTAACCTGGACAGCCACACATCAATGGGGTTAGAGTAGAAGCACAGAGATAGAGGTGCAAGTGTAACCATGGCGACTAAAAAAAACTGGTATCCCTAGAGCAATGGTGAGAACTATACTAAAGTTCATCTCATGGCTACCGTGCCCTTAAAGTGGGGAGGGGTTACTGGACAAAATTAAAAGGTGGTTGGGTACTTTGCCATCCCATTACAGTGTCATCTAGGGAATGATCTGGAGCCCTCAGCATGGGCCGAGGTAGAGATAATAATTCCACGCAACCATGCTGGGAATACCAGATTGGGCTGGTGTAAAAACAAGGAACACAAAGCAAAGACCAGGGCAGAAAAGAAAAGGGGTATTGGGGCCTGGAATAATGCCCCAACACTGCAAGAGAAAAGGTAAGAGGTCTGGGGAAAAAACACTTCAGAGCAGCCACAAGTTTAGGTCTCCTTTCCTCTGGGAGAACACTGGTCAGACCTAGAGGAAACTGAGCCCTGGGTATCTGGGCACTCCTCTGTGGAAGACCTGTGTAACAGACAAAGATCCCAAGACCGCAAGCAGCCTCACATGAAAATGGATATTATTTTATTTTATAGTTTCATAGAGTGCAAACCAGACCCGTGAGGGTATTCCAGAGCTTTACAGGATTACGGGTGGCATACAAAGCGTACAGTAGGGAGGGACCGCTTGGGTAAAATAGGTGGATACATTATAAAAGAAAAAGGAAAAAAAGAGAAAAAACACGCAGTCTGAGGCCACGGGTACTTCTGGGATAAGAATTAAAACAAGTAGATACATTATAAAAGAAGGAACGCAGTCTCAACTCTTGGGTGGGATGCCCGGGAGTGCAGGAATTGGTATCATCCGTAGGAGCAGTGGATAATGCAGAGCTGGAGGGTGGAACATGTCGCTGAGGTAATAGAAATGTTATCGTTAGATGATGTATTTGCCCATTAAGAAGGATTTGGTCTCCTTTTTAAAGTGCGCCCAGGACGGAAGTCTTCTGATGGTGGGTGGGAGAGAGTTCCAAATTCTTTGAGCGGGCTCAGAGAAGGCCCGATTGTAGGTTTTTTCTTCCGGAAGCGTGCTGGTTGCAACAGGTCTTTGGCAGATCGGGAGTTTCTGGCTTCTCCGGATATCACAAGTTTTCGGGTGAGAAATGCAGGGGAATTGGAGTAAAGAGATTTGAGAGTAATGCAGGCCAGTTTAAGTTGGATTCTGGCCTCTAGTAGAAGCCAGTTCAGAACTTTGAGGTGGAGAGAGATGTGGTTGAATTTCTTTGAGCCTGTTAGGAGTCTAGCGGCGGCGTTGAGGCAGTCTTTCAAAGGGGACGGAGAGTTCTTGGGTAGCCCTGTGAGTAGAGCATCCATATTCAAGTTTGTAAATGACTAGTGCCTGGATTGCAGTTTGAAAGTAGAAACATCGAGGAAGGGTTTTAGGTTTCTGAGGTAACTCAGGTGGAATCTGGCAGTTTTGGCCAGAGAGTTCATATGGCCACGCATGGTCAGGGTGCCGTCCAGGGTTATTCCAAGGGATTTCACAGAGTCAACAATGGTAGAAGGGCAGTTTAGTGCTGTGTTGGTCTGGATTCATTCCTGGATATCTGAATTGGTTGTGGGTGGGGAGATTAGAATAAATTCAGTTTTAATCGCATTTAAGCTGGTTGGCGGTGAGCCAATGGGCTGACTGCTTCAGGGCCTCATTCTGGGAGAAAATGTCCCCAGAGGAAGAGATTTTGATGTAGATCTGTGCATCGTCGGCGTACGTAAGGTAGGAGATATTGGCAGCACCTCAGTGAGTGGTTCAAGGTAAAGGTTGACGAGGGTAGGGTAGAGGGTTGATCCTTGGGGGACTCTAACCGGAGAGGGAGCGAATAGATTACCGTTGATGAGGACTGAGCGATTTTGGAGGAAGGATCTAAACCATTCAAGGACTGTGCCATCCAAACCCATCCTGAGTTTGAGGCGTTCAAGGAGAAATTCGTGGTTAACCATATCAAAAGGCAGAAGATAGGTCTAGGAGGATTAGCAAACCAGTTTTGGCTTGGGGGTTTGGGGGGAGGGGGCTTTGGGGGGAGTCATCCACAATGTGGGAAGGATGGTTTCCATGCTGTGTCCAGGTCTGAACCCGGATTAGAAGTAATCTAGAAGGTGGGAGTGGTTGATGTGTAGGCTCAGCTGCTGTTGCACACATTTTTCCAGAACTTTGGCTAGGAGTTGGATGTTTTATTTGGGTCTACAGTGGTCAGCGGAAGCAGGATCCAACGTAGGTTTTTTTTTTTTTAGCATGGGGACAACTTGGCCAGCCTTGAGAGAATCAGGAATGGAGCCCTGTAGGAGGGAGGCGTTGATTTTTGAGGTCCAGGAAGGGATGATAGCCGGAGAGGCGGCAGCTAGGCAGTTAGAAGGGGAGGATCATTGAAGTGATTGTTCAGGTTTAAAGAGGCAAGATTCGAGGAGTGTTAGTCATCAAATAATCAATACAATTGTAAAGTGCACTAATTACCCATGAGGGTCTCAAGGCGCTGAAGTGGGGGGGATGCTACTACTACTCAAAAAGCCAGGTCTTGAGCAGTCTTCCGAAGGTTAGGAGGTCCTGGATCTGCCATAGGGGGGGCGAGGTGGGAGAAAGATATGCCGCTGGAGGTTGCTCTTCGGATGCGGGGGACTGTGGCAAGGGCAAGGTCTGGAGAGCGGAGCTGGCAATTGGGGGTGTAGAAGCTGAGTCATCTGTTGAGGTATGCTGGTCCAATGTGTAGTGCTTTGTGTGCATGGATGAGGAGCTTGAAGGTGATCCTCTTGTTGATGGGGAGCCAGAGCAGGTCTCTCAGGTGGGGTATGATGTGGCTGCGGCGAGGGATGTCTAGGATCAGGTGTGCGGAGGATTTTTGAATGCGTTGGGAGTCCTTTCAGGAGTTTGGCTGAGGCTCCTGCGTAGAGGGCGTTTCCGTAGTCCAACCTGCTGCTGACGAGGGCCTGTGTGACCGTTTTTCTAGTTTCTGTGGGGATCCACCTGTAGATCTTGTGGAGCATGCAGAAGGTGTTGAAGCAGGAGGATGATACGGCATTGACCTGTTTTGTCATGGGGAGACTAGAGTATGAACCATAGGTTGAGTGCATGGTCGGTGGGTGTTGGAGCTGTTCCCAGTGCGGGTGGCCACCAGGAGTCGTCCCAGGCCTAGGGGGTGGAGCAGAGGATGAGGATTTCCGTCTTGTCAGAGTTTAGCTTCAGTCTGCTGTTCTTCATCCACTTGGCAACGGCTTTCATTCCTTCGTAGAGGTTGATTTTGGCAGTGAGGGGGTCCTTGGTGAGGGAGAGGATCAGCAGGGTGTCGTCGGCATTGGAGATGATGTTGAGGTAGTGCAGTCTGGTGATGTGGGCAAGCGGTGCCATGTAGATGTTGAACAATGTTGGGCTGAGGGATGAGCACTGGGGTACGCCACAGATCTCGGTGGCTCTCGGTTCTGCCGGAAAGGAAAGATGTAGTCCAGTCCAGAGCCTTGTCTTGGATTCCAGCGACATGGAGGCGTGCGTAGGGTGCGGTGGCAGACTGTCGAAGGCGGCTGACAGGTCCAGGAGGATGAGGGCCGCGGTTTCTCCGTAACCCAGCAGGGCTCTGATGTCATTGGTGGGTGCGATGAGGGCAGTTTCGGTGCAGTGGTTGCTGCGGAACCAGGACTGGGACGGGTCCAGGGTGCTGTTCTCCTCGAGGTAGCGGGTCAGTTGTCTGTTGGCAGTCTTAATTGATTACCTTTGCTGGGAGCAGGGCGATGGGGCGGAAGTTCTTGGGGTCAGCCTTTGATTTTTGAGTAAGGCATTGATCTCGGCGTGCTTCCAGCTCTCCGGGAAGTTTGCTGTCTCGAAGGAGATGTTGATGGACTCCCGGAGATGGGGTGCGATGGTGGTGCTGGCTTTGTGGAAGATGTGGTGTGGGCATGGGTCTGACGGAGATCCGGAGGGGATGGTGTTCATGATTTGGATGGTGTCATTGTAGTTTGTTGGTCCAGGAGCGCAGGGGGTCGGTGCGGATGGTGGACGTGCGGACAGAGGTCTCAGTGGTTGTCGTGGCGGTTAGACCTTGAAGCGGTCGTGGATGTCTGCGATCTTGCGATGGAAGGTGGCAAGGGAGTTGCACAGGTTTTTTAAAATATTTTTTGGGGAGTTTTCTATAACGCTGGCCAGACCCCATGGCATTGGAACGCTTCACAACCAGATTGGTTGGTCAATATAGCGAATACAATACACAGAAGGCTAAGCGAACAACAAGTCCAACACGTATAAGTCATATAATGATTCGAAAGCGCACAGAGTGAGCGTACAGCAGGACCACAAATAGAATACGCATACCAATAAGAGATTCAACTGGCCCTGAGGCAGTGAGGACAAAGTCATATCCGTAGCGAGGCCGACCCCAGGAAAAGGGGAGGGAGAGGTCAGTTGCAGGAACGTGCGATCTGGAGGCAACAAAAGTTCGGATTAGAGGGTTATGTAATTGGATTCGGGAAGGCACGTTTGCGGTAGAGGTCTTTTAGTTGGGGTTTAAACTTTAGAAAGGAGGAAACAGTTCTGAAGTCGACCAGGATGGCGCTCCAGATTTTGGGAGCATTGCCAGCAAAGGAGCGGTTTGCAGTTTTCTGTTTCCAAATTCTTAGGGGAATGAGCAGGAGGAAGTTTGAGCTTCTGAGTGTTCTTGCTTGACCGGCTTTCTTGAGTTTCGAGGCAAGGTATTCTGTTTTCCCTGTGTGCAAGGCTTTGTGAATCAGGCAGGCTGTTCTAAAGCTGGCCCGCATTTCTACTGGGAGCCATTTTAGATGTCCGAGTGCGGGAGAAATGTGGTCAAATTTTTTCACTCCAGAGACCATTCTGACCGATGCATTGAAGGTGTTTTTTAGAGGAGCTAGGTGGGAGAGGGGGGTACCAGAGAGGGTTGCGTTCCCGTAGTCCAGTCTGGATAACTCAAGAGATTGGGTGGCTTGTTTGAGATCCGCAGGTGGAATGTAGGGTTGGACTTCGTTGAGTAGTATCAGATTGAAGAAGGAGCTCTTGGCAGTTTTTAATGTGGTTCGCCATGGATAATTTGTGGTCTAGGATGATTCCTAGTGATTTTACATAATTATTCAGAGTGGGCATCACGTTGAGAGTGTCAATAGGTTTTAGCCACTCTGAAACTTGCGGGTTTTCTTCCTTGTTGGAGATCAGTAGGATTTCTGTTTTACCTTGATTGAATTTCAGGTGGTTTGAGGATAGCCATTCTTAGACTTCTTTGAGAGTATTATTGAGCCTTAGGATGTCATTGATGGAGGAGGATTCCAGGTAAATCTGGGTGTCATCTGCATATAAGTGGAAGGGGATGTTGGCTTTATTCAGAATGGAAGCGAGGGGTAACGAATAGTTTCTTACATGTCGGTGTAGTTTTGCAGCTTGAAGATCTTTCTGGATTCACTATGCTGTGCATATTCCGCAATCTGGTGGTTGGGGCCGGAATCGTAGTCTTTTTTTTTTCCGTAGCCCAGGTGGGCGTCGACGTCCCATCATTTGGTGTACCTTCGGTGACGTCGGCGTGCTTCCGGCGGAAGCTCCCACCCTTGGGCGCCATCTTCGGATTCTTTTTTCTTTTCTGTGCTTGTAGTGAATCCATGGCTATGTTTGTTAATCCTTTTTTCAACATAATTCTTTTTACGTATCTTGTAAGCTTCAACTTGCTTTCTTTTCTATGTGTTTCCACCTTCTTCTCTAGCCTCATCTTTCTGGCGGAGGCGGGTGGGTTCGCTAGTGAATCCAGAAAGATCTTCAAGCTGCAAAACTACACCGACAGGTAAGAAACTATTCGTTTTGCAGCGTGAATCTTTCTGGATTCACTATGCGGTGCATAGATTTTGTAGCGGTTTTGTTAATTTTGTGGCGCTGGGTGGAAGATGAGCGTTGGTTGTTGAATATATGTTGAAGCACTCTTTGTCCTACTTGTGCTTCCTTGTTCATATGTACATCCACGCAATAGTGCTTAGTGAACGTGTGCACTGAAGCCCATGTCGCCGCCAGGCATATGTCCTGAATTGGTGTGTTGGCCAGAAAGGCAATTGTTGCTCCTTTCTTCCTGGTCGAGTGGGCCTGTGCCCTTCCTATTAGCTCCTGCCTGCTTGCTTGTGGCAGAATTGTATAGTTTGTGCGATCCATCGAGCTATAGTGTTCTTAGTCACTGGTCTACCCATGTAACTGTTTGCGAAGGATACGAAGAACTGTTTTTTCTTCTGTGTCCCTTCGTCCTTTCAATGTAGTGCATCACTGCCTTTCTTGCATCTAGAGTGTGGAGCGCCCTCTCAGCGCTTGTCGTGGGGTTCTGGAAGAAGCTAGGAATCTGAATACTCCGATTCAAGTGGAACCTTGACACCACCTTTGGCATGAAGTGCGGGTCTGTTCTCATCACGACCCTGTCACTGTGTATCTGGATGTAGGGTTCCTGCAGTGTTCGTGCCTGTAGTTCGCTCACCCTACGTAGCGAATGATTGCTACCAGAAAGGCCGCTTTCATTGTCAGCATTTGCAGTGATGCCTTGTGGATGGGTTCCAAAGGTGCTTTCATGAGCTCGGTCAGTACCACATTCAGGTTCCAAGCCGGCGGCGGCATCCTTTTTGGTGGTGCTATTCTCTTAGCCCCTACCAGGAATCTTTTTACTACTTGAGATGTAAAGAGGCGAGGATAAGCTTAGCTTGGCTCTTATTAGGTGCGTGAGGTATCTTAGCACCGTTGATTCCTTGGTTAGCTTTCTCTGGAGTTTTTTCTTGCAGCACCATTGAGTGAATCTTTTCTATTTTTCCCCATAGCACTTGCGTGTGCTGGGCCTCCTTGCCTCTCGCAGCACCCATAGGGTGCTCTCTGGTAGTTTCAGACGTGCAAACTCCAAGTCCTCAGGAGCCAAGCTGATAGGCTGAGGCCCTTCGGCTCTGGGTGTAGAACTTCTCCCTTTTCCATGGAGAGTAGGTCTTTTCTTTTTGGGAACTTGTGGGGTGGACCCTGTGCCAGGTCTGCCTGGCCCATTGTGGTGCCACCAGGATGAGCGTCATGTTGCTCGTCATGCATTTTTTGAGAACACTGGGAATCAATGGTATCGGGGGAAAAGCGTAGGCAAATGTTTTTGGCCAGCTTATCCATAGGGCATTCCCTTGGGATAGTGCCTCTGGTTGTCTGGATGCAAAGTACTGGAATTTTGCATTCTGGCGTGTTGCAAACAGGTCTATTGTCAGAGTGCCCCACCTCCTGAATAGTCTCTGTTTCCTGTATGGGGAGTTGCCACTCGTCAGATGCTGAAGTTTACCTGCTGAGCTAATCTGCTTCTACATGGTCCTTCCCTGGCACGTGTATGGCTAGCAGGTCTAATTTGAGTGGTATTGCCCATCTCCAGATTTCCTGTGCCAAGCTTGACAGAGGGAATGATTGTGTTCCCCCGCTAGTTGATGTAAAACATTGTTGTGGTGTTGTCTGTCTGTATCAGCACCTTCTGGTTGTACAGTTGTTTCTGAAAGGCCTTGAGGGCAAGCACTGTTTTCAGCTCCAGGAAATTGATGTGTTTGACCGCATCCCCTCGGCTCCATAGACCCCCTCACTCTGAGCTTGTTCATGTGTGCGCCCCATCCCTTCTGGGATGAGTCTGTGGTGATGGTCACTGTTGGGTCCGGTGGCGTTAGAGGCTTTCCTATTGTTATCCTTTCTTTGGTCCACCACTTTATTTCTTCCTGCACTTTGTGCATTACAACCACTAGATCCTCCCAACTTCTTGTAGCTTGTGACCATTGCTGTTGCAGCCACTCTTGGAGTGGTCTCATCTGCAGGCATACATTGGGGACCAGGTGTATGCATGACGCCATCATTGCCAAGATCTTGCTCACTGTCCTCGCTGTCAGAGCTCGCCCCTTCTGGTAGAGACGTTTCTCCCTCAGTAGGCTGAGTGTCTCTTCTTGCTGGTTAACACCCTGCATTGGACGGTGTGGATTGGAGCTCCCAGGAAGATCTTCACTTGCTCCAGTTGCATCGAGCATTTTTCCCAGTGTATGGAGAATCCCAGGCTTGCTAGCGTTCTTGTGAACTGTTCTGCATGATCTTTGCATGTCTTGTAAGAGCTTGCCTTTACGAGCCAGTCGTCGAGGTAGGGGTACACGTGTATCCCCTCTCTTCGCAGATGTGCGGCCACTGCTGCGAGGCATTTTGTGAATACCCTTGGTGCGGACTTTAGACCGAATGCCAGGGTTCTGAATTGGTAGTGATCCTAATTTACTGTGAATCTTAGCATGTGGTTGTGCTTCCTGTTCATGGGGATGTGAAGGTACGCATCTTTGACGTCTATGGTGGACAAGAAGACCCCGACCTTTATCTGTGGGATGACCTCTTGAATTTTTTAGTCTTACATATTTGTTTAGAAACCGTAGATCCAGGATGGGTCTTAGGCTTTCGTCCACTTTTGGCACCAGGAAGTAGTTGGAGTACACTCCCCTGTTCCGTTCTTTGAATGGGACCGGTTCGAAGGCCTCTTTGAGTAGGAGTTCTTGAGCTTCCTCTTGGAGCAAATGCAGCTCCCTTCCCGAGTGCTCTCTTTTCTTTGGCTTTCTGTTTGGTGGTCTCTTTTCCAACTTTATGCCATATCCGAACTGTATGATGTTGAGTATACACTGGTCTGTGGTTATTTTCCTCCACTCGGAGGTACAATCTCAGCCTGCCTCCTACTGGTTTTACATGTTCTTTTGTGTCTTGTCAGTGTAGCCCTCTCCTCTTTGCTTTTCCGTGCTCTTCCCTCGGAGGGTTTGAGTGGGTGGGCACCTTTTCCTGTGTGAAGTTACTTAGAGGGGGGTTGATCACAGCCTCTCCTTCTCTGGCCCCGCCCGTTTCCTCTGCTGCGAAAGGACTGGCCCCTGTTCTGGTAGTTCCAGTTTTGCTTCTGCTGGCCCTGGTTGTCACTTTGTTGACCCTGGTGGAACGCCTGGTGGGGTTGTCCTTGCTGGTTTCCACCCCTTCCGTTCGGCCTTCGCGTAGGAGTGCCTCTTCTCATCCCCCTGAGTTGCAGGACCCCCATGGACCTTGCCGTCTCGTTGTCTTTCTTCAGTCGTGTGAGTTTCTCATCAACTGGGGCTCCGAACAGTGTTTCTCCATTGAAAGGGTGTTCAGGATGTTGTTTTGAACCTCCGTCTTAAGCCTGAGATCCTGAGCCAGGCTTGCCTTCTCTCTGTGATTCCTATAGCCATCAGCCTACTGGATATTTCTGCCCCGTCCAAGGCGGTCTTCAGGCACGAGTTTTCATTGCTTTTCCCCTATTCCACGAGGTGAGCGGCTCTCTGCTGGTGTTCCTCTAGGATGTGTTTGAGCAATTGGTTCATCTCGTCCCAATGCTGGTACTGGTGCCTGTTGAGAAGGGCGTTGGAGTTTGCCATCCTCCAGTGCATTGCTGCGTTTATCTCAATTTTTCTGCCTGTTAGGTCCATTCTCCTGCTTTCCTTGTCAGATGGTGGCCCAGATGTTGTTGGGACGTTGGCCCTTCTTCTGGCCGTTGCGGCTATAATTGAGTCTGCTGAAACTGACCCCTGGATGTAAGGGGGGGTCCTGGGAGGAGAACTTGTACTTCTCCGTCCTTGGCGAGACGGACCTGCAGGTAGCTGGTTCTCTGAACGCCTCTTTGCCCTGTGCCATAATACTCTTGAGCATGGGCAGGAAGTGGCTTTTTGTCTGTGCGGGGAGTAGGAAATCTGGCTTAGCCTTCTCCTCCTCCAATTTGGATTCATAAGCTGCTGCAGCATTCTTGACGACCTCATAGTAGGCCCCAATGTCATCTGGCGGCGAAGGCCTCGAGGGGTATGTCTCCACAGCCTCCTCCGGGTTTTCTGCCTCGATGTCCTGCCAATCCTGGTCCTAAGCCGTCAAGGATCCAGAGTCGTAGCTCGAACGCAGGTCCCCATAATCACCCTCTGTGTAATAGAGGTCCTCCTCTTCTCCCTGCTCCGAGGGCTCTGGAGTTTTCGGCAGCTCTTCGGCGTCGAACTCCTCGTGTTCTTATATCTCTTCGAGGACAGACGTGGGCTTCGAGGGGAACGTGAAGCTTTTAATTTTGTCTTCGAAGTCCTTCTTCCTCAGGATGAGGTTGTCAATCTCTGCCTTGAGCCTTCTTTTCTTTCTTTCTTTCTCTCCATCTGTGCTGCCTGCTCGGCGTTGAGCGTTTCGGTCACCCTCTTAGGCGGCCCCGTCGACGTCGGAGCGGCTCTCGGCTCCTTCGAGGTCGAGGATCCCTTTTCGGGAGCTTGCTTCGACAACCCTTGTTTTTCGCTGGTCTTTGCCACCTGGGAGTCCTTCTCGAAGGATCCGCTGGGCTGTTTTTCGGGGACCGCAGCTTTGGTCGTCGAAGATTTCGACGCCGGTGCTCCCTTCGAGGCTCTAGACTGATTTTTCGAGAGTCAGCCTCAGGTTTGAGGCCCTGTCGAGCATTTCGTAGTAGACTCTCCTACCTTGTCTGACGATTTCTTATCGGTCTCTGCGACCGTGGAGACATCTGGACCTTCGGCGATGTTGTCCTAGTCGTCGGTGGAGAGGCCCAGGTCGTACAGCGATGGGGCCTTGCCCTGCATCATGTGGGGAGCGTTTTTTCCCGAATCCTCAGCGTCTTCGGCATGAAGACTGAGCAGGCGTTGCAGTCCTTGCTCCCGTGGTCGATAGGCAGACAGAGGTTGCAGACCGGGTGCTGGTCTCTGCACGTACTTGTGGTGGTAATTACGGCAGATTTTAAATGGTGTGTTGTCCATTACTGCGCTCAGGGGGTCCCCTGTGTGTGCATTCTCCGTCGGACGTTGAAGATCTCGAGGTTC
This sequence comes from Lissotriton helveticus, assembly GCF_964261635.1. Classification (NCBI taxonomy): domain Eukaryota; kingdom Metazoa; phylum Chordata; class Amphibia; order Caudata; family Salamandridae; genus Lissotriton; species Lissotriton helveticus. Next base: position 774,604,822 of record NC_136063.1, on the reverse strand, counting down.
CTCTCAGTCGTCGTCTCGGCTCGGATGATCTCCTTCTCCTGGTCTTCGAGTTTTTTCCTGAAGAAATTCGCTTATTTTTCTCCTCCAAAACGTCTGGAGCTTCACGCGACGATCCAGATCCAACGGTGGACTAAAGAAGATGAAGATGGGGCCCAAGGGTGGGAGCTTCCGCCGGAAGCATTCCGACGTCACCGAAGGTACACCAAATGGTGGGACGTCGACGCCCACCTGGGCTACGAAAAAAAAAAGAAAAAAAGACTGCGATTCCGGACCCAACCACCAGATTGCGGAATATGCACAGCATAGTGAATCCAGAAAGATTCACGCTGCAAAACATGTAGATATTGAACAGTTGCAGAGAGAACAGAGCTTTGGGGGACGCCTCTGTTCACGGGGAGAAGGTCGGAGGTGTATGACTTGATTTTGACTCTCTGGGAACGATTGTGGAAGAAGGATGAGAACCATTGTAGAACCTGGTCTTCAGCCCCAACTCTCTCCTGGAGGGCCTTGATGAGAAGATTATGATCCACTGTGTCGAATGCTGCTGACAGACCGAGGAGGATGAGTAGACAGCAGTGGTCTGAGTCAAGGGAGTGACTGATGTAGTCGACAATGTTATGGATTGCAGTTTTGGTGCTATAGCCTTTTCTGAAACATGATTGATGTTGATCTAGCAGGTTGATGATGTCAATCTGTTTATTCAGTTGGTGGAGCACGCATTTTTCCAGAAATTTTGGCCAATAAGGGGAGATTGGAGACCGGTCTAAAGTTGTTCAAGTCTTTTTAGTCAAGGCCTGTTTTTTTTAGGAGAGGGGTAACTTGTCCGATCTTGAGGCATTCTGGTCTGGTACAGTTTTTCAAGGAACTGTTTATGTTTCCGCACCAGATAGGAGCGAGGGCGAATTTCAGATCTTTGACCAATTGGGAGGGTAGAGGGTCCATATTGTGGGATGAGGCCTTCGATGAGGCGATTAAGTTGAGAATCTCAGTTTCCGAGACGGGATCGAAGGCGGACCAGGTACGTGCGGGAAGCCTACTGGAGGAGGATTAGATAGTTATAAGGATGTTGCCTGGAGGAGGTAGGTTAATGTCAAGGGAAAGTTTGATCCTCTCCCTGACCAACGACCCCGCCTCCGCCAGAGCCAACCTGCACGAAGGGATGAAAGAGGTAGCCGAGTGGATGACGACCAGCCGCCTGAAACTGAACTCTGACAAGACGGAGGTCCTCATCCTGGGCTCTTCCCCCTCCGCCTGGGACGACTCCTGGTGGCCTCCCGCCCTGGGCACCACACCCAAACCGACAGACCATGCACGCAACCTGGGCTTCATCCTGGACTCCTCCCTCTCCATGACCAGGCAAGTCAACAACGTCTCCTCGGCGTGCTTCAACATCCTACGCATGCTACGGAAGATCTTCCGGTGGATCCCCACCGAGACCAGGAAGACCGTCACCCAGGCCCTCGTCACCAGCCGACTGGACTACGGCAACGCCCTCTACGCCGGTACCACCGCCAAGCTCCAGAATAGAGTCCAGCGGATCCAGAACGCCTCAGCCAGACTCATCCTTGACATCCCACGAACCAGCCACATCACCGGACATCTGAGAGACCTTCACTGGCTCCCCGTCAACAAAAGAATCACCTTCCGCCTCCTCACCCACGCACACAAAGCCCTACACGACCAAGGCCCGAGCTACCTCAACAGCCGGATCAACTTCTACGCTCCCAAACGCCACCTCCGATCAGCCAACCACGCCCTCGCCGCCGTCCCCCGCTTCCGAAGAGCGACTACAGGAGGAAGGTCCTTCTCCTACCTGGCCGCCAAGACCTGGAACTCCCGACCGACCGACCTGCGCCTGACCCAAGACCACCTCTCCTTCAGGAAGAAGCTGAAGACCTGGCTGTTCGAGCAGTAGCGCCCCCAACCCCCCCCACCCCCCAGCGCCTTGAGACCCTACGGGTATGGAGCGCGCTCTATAAGTGTCACTGATTGATTGATTGATTGATCTTGTCGATTGTCGTTGAAAAAGTTGACGAAGTTGTCGCATAAGGCTTTAGAGGGATGGACGAGGGAATTAGACGGTTTGGAGGTTTGCTTTTTAATGATGTCAAATAGTTCTCTTGGTCTGTTTTTTGCCTTGTCGAGCGCATTGAAAAAGAAGTTGGTTTTTCCTTTAGTGATGTGGTTTTTGTACTCTCTTCTTGCTAATTTGAGCTTTTCACAGTGGGTGGAGGAGGCGTTCTTTCTCCAGAGCCGTTTCTTAGGCTCATAGTTTCCTTCTTTCATCTTTAATGTCCTTGTTAAACCATGTTCTTGAAGGGATGTTCCTGTTTTTTTATTTCATGGGGCGAGTTGATCTAAGATGGAGGGCACTGTTGTGTTGTAATGTGCTGTGAGTCAAGCGGTAGAGAGGCCGTCCGGGGAGATGGGAAGGAGGGAGATTTTTTTCTTCTAGATCAGTAGTGCAGATCCTCGACAGATTCCTGGACTACTTGGGTTGGGGTCTCTAATGGGGGGCTGGTGAGCGAGCGAAGGTGGGATGTCGTTATTGTTGGAGCTGGGATTGGAGAGTTCCTTCACGATGCTGAAGAGCTCTTTGCTGTTGTGTGCGTTGTTGTCTAGGCGGTCTTTGAAGGAGGCTCTTTTGGCGGATCTGATGAGGTGATGGGTGTCTGCAGATGGCGTTCTTGTGGGCTGTGTTGCTGTCCGGGTCTGTTCAGGGAGCAATTTCTTCTTAGTTTCGGAAGGTTTGCTTGGAGGCCTTGAGGGAACCAGCTGGCTTTCTTGTTGGTGTGTTTGTTGGAGGGTTTCTTGATCGGGTAGAGGGTGTTGACGCAGTCGATCCATTGTCTAAGGTTGCGGGCGGTGGTGTCAGGGCGGGGTCGGTGGGCTGCGGGCGAGGGTGGTGGTTAGATAGTCTTTGGTGACTTTGATCCAGCAGCAGCGGGGGATCTGTGGGGTGCGGTGGGTTTCCAAAAGGTGAAGTGGATGCAGCGATGGTCAGTCCAGTGGAGTTCGGTCGTGTGGTTGAAGGAGAAGTGGGCACTTACGGAGCAGATGGGGTCAAGCGTGTGGCCAGCGGACCGGGTAGGTGTTGTGACGAGTTGTTAGAGTCAGAGGTTGTCGATCACGGTGGTGGAATTGCAGTCGTCGTTGTTCGAGGTGGAAGTTCAGGGACCCGAGAAGGATTTAGTCTGGAGGCGAGAGTGTGTGTACTGACTAGGTTAGCAATGGAGTCGCTGAACTGTGGTCGAGGTCCGAGGGCTCTGTAGACTAGGGTTCCTCTGAGGGTGTATGGAATCGGTGTGGATCTGGAAGTACAGGTGTTCGGCAGTGCTGAGGGTGTCGTCTGTGTTGATCAAGAGAGTTTTCCTGTGGACGATGGCGCTTCCTCCTCCTGCTCCGTTGGTGCGGTCCCTGCGGGTTATCTTGTAACCGTCCGGGATGGCTATGGCGATGTTGGGTGCCGATGCAGGGTTCAGCCAGGTCTCCGTCAGGTAGTGGAGTTCTTTCCTGGTGGGTGGATTAGCGGATCGGATGCTGGTGAAGCTGCAGTTCTGGCAGGAGAAGGGTATTTGGTGCGCTTCGGGCGTCTAGGAAGCAGGTGTGTGATCGTCTGATGTTGAGTGCGTGGAGGGGTACTGCTATCGTAGCAGCATCTGGTGTCGTGGCGTTCGTGGGGGCCAGGGATTCTGTATCTGGGTGTGGTCCAGGCGCAGACGGGCTTGCCTTAGGCACGCCTTTGGCGCGCCCGCCATAAGAGGGGGGAGGTGGGTGGGAGGAGCAGCTGGGAGCAGACAAATGAGAGCGACGGGAAACTGGAGTGAGGAACAAGGAGGGGTACAGAAAGCAAAAGAGGTCACAGGGCACAGAATAGCGCAAGAGGGGAAAAAGGAGGAATGAAACGAAGACAAAATAAACAATGACAACAAAAAGCAATACAGTAACAGTGAGCAACCTAGGGCCTACCACTGGCCACCAGGGATGAGGCGCAGGTTGTAGCCTGCAGGTGGAGGAGGGCCTCCAACTTCCTCCAGCAGCTGCGGCAGCTGGGCTAAGGCAACAGGCACACAGGTGGTTAGATTTTAAAGTTGGACCAGTGCGCTTGGTTTTTGTGTGAGGTATGGGAAGACATCGCGGAGATAAGAGGTAGAGCCGGCAGATTTTGATGGTTAGCTAGGGATTTAAGTTCATTTCCAAGGGCAGAGATTTTGTTGCAGAAGAAGGATGAAAATTCCTCGCTTGATATTAGGGGTTTAGGTGTTTGTTTGGAGGTTTTCACTAGTTTGTTGGATTGGTGTTTGACCAAGTTAAACAGCTTGCGAGGTCAATTTTTGGCGGTCAAGCTCTGTTCAGGAGAATTCTTATTTTAGAGTTGAGGATTTTGTTTATTGTCGGAATTCCTGGTCTGGCGGAGAAGTTTTAGATGGGTTGCTGATGGGTGTTTCCAGTTTTGTTCAGTCTGGCGAAGGGATCTCCTCTCCTTGTTGAGGGATCCGTTGAACCAGGTCATCGAGAATATCAGATATAGTGGAGGAAGTCTCACAATGTGCTGCCACTTTCCTGTGATCAAGGTTCTTGGTGTCTCTAACCCATCGTTTGTTAATCACAGGTTGCGTTGTTCATGTCTCGTGGGTGCTAGGCAGGCGGAAGGTGATGGCGTGGTGGTCAAACCAATCACAAGAGTCAATAGAGATAAGTTTGACCTAAGCAATGTCAGAGGCTCCAACAAAACATTGGGAGGAGGGATGGCGCCTCAGCAATACAGAGTTCTCACTCTCATTGGCCCATTACATCCCCTTAGCTGGGGATCTTGGCCAGGCAAAGACTTGGAGTAGGAAAGTTGTCCACTTCTACTGTCCAAACATGTACCAGAAAGTGAAGGAGTTTTGCAACAACTGTGTTACCTGTCAAGCCAATGGCAAAACGGGTACCAACCCTAAGCCCTATTTTGTTACATCCAAGTTAAGATTTTGGCATTTCACAAACATAATTCTAAAAGAATACATAAAAACGCATTAGAGATATAGACATAATAGATACATTATCATCCATATAGTTACACATTCAGCTCATGATGCATCTGCCACCAGCTGCACATCTTATACTTTCGGTGGCCTAACTGGACTTCATCGATCGGATTCTCATGGCTGGCTCACCAGTCCACCCCCCTCCACCCTTACAATAAGGCGTGATTCCGGCAACTTTCAGTTACGGACGATATCTTGTTTGCCCAACAATGTGGCCATCCCAATAACGTTTCTCTCCAGTCTCAGTCATCCAACTTCCTCCAAGAGGCACAACAGGGCTGTCCTCAGGCAGCCCCGTTCTGTCTCTTGGAGGAAGATCACAATGACATACAAAAAGCGTGGGATGCACATCCTCTTAAATAAGGCTACCCGTCCTATAGCGATTAGAGGCAGGAGGCCCCATTTCCACAGGACCTAGTCAGGGTGATCATAAGGGGCTGAAAACTAATAGTCCAGGCCAGGGCTTGGCAGCGGAGAATATCTAGAGATCTAAATATTTGAAGGAGACAACATATCGAGATCGCAGGGTGCCAAGAATGTCCTCTTGTGTCTTCAACTGGTATCAACAGCGACTTGTTCATGTTTTTCTGCAGACCACATGCTTCACAATATGGGTTGAGGCGTCTGGTGCTGAAAGACTGCAGGTCAGCCAGAAATAATAGGATGTTATCCGCTTACAGAGCTTTGCGCTTTTCAGGATCCTCCTCTTAAAGCCAACCCAAATGTGGGGGTTGCATCTGATAATACGTGCAAAGAGTTATATTACTAGGGTAAGTAATGGAGACAGATGACAGCCCTGGTTGGAGCCCCAGACTACTGAAAAGGGCGGGGGATAGGGCTCAGTTTACCTGAACTTGGGATGCAGGGGAATTGTATGGTAGGCTGATGAGTCTGAGGAAGTAGGTTCCAAAATATGCATGCTTCAGCACAGCTTCCAAGGTCCACGCCCCAGTGTAAAGGGCCTTTTCAAAGTCAATTTGGGCTAAGACCAGGGAGCTGCTCAAACGGGACAGCTGGGATAGGGAGAGTTGTACCCTCCGTGCACAACAGCAGGGGATCCTGCTAGGCATGAGCCAACATTTGTTCTGGGTGGACTAGGTAACTCAGTGTCTGACTTAATGTAATCACTCGGACTTCCGCAAACACTTTGATGTTTGTTTTTTTGAGAGAGATGGGCATATACGAGGTGCAATATTCTGCCGGTTGGATGGCCTTGAAAAATCACAACAATAATGGCAGTGCCCAGGTTTGGGGGTGAAAGATCCATGCTCTGCCACCTCAGTTTAGAGGGCCAGTAGGTGAGGGAACAAACGGGCCAGGTTGCTTTAAAGGAATTTCACGGAGAACCAGTCTGTGCCAGTGGTCTCGCCCGAATTGAGATCTGAAATAGCTATGTTTATGTCTACAGTTGTGAGCGGTTGGTCAAGTTCTCGGGCCAGAGAAAGCAGGGAATCAAGTGTAGGGGGAATGTCCTTTAGCAGTGGAAATGCAGCTCCTGTGGGGGTAGAGGGGTTGCCACTTAGAAGTCTTGATACACCGCGAGGACCTGAGCTACCTCAGGCATACTTTCATGAAGCGTTCCATGAGAATTACGAATGGCCGGTACGGTTCTAGTCAATGCCGCATAAGCTGCCGGACAATATAAGAGCTTGCTAGATTGGTCTCTATGTTCGGAGACCAGCTGGCTCTCCCGCACTGCCTAGCATCCTCTATGAAGATCTGCTTCAGGGTGGCCAGAACAGATTCTCTATGGACTGGTGGTCCTGCAACTGTCGCTCAATGTCACAGAGGCCCAGCCACAAGTCCACCACTCCAGAGAGGATGTGGGCTTCAAAATCCCTTACCTGTAGCAGTTGGCGTATCTCCTTTCCACTTACATGTCCCTTGGTCAGACCCCCTTGGGGTGGGTTTGCTGGACACCCATAGGGGTTCCAGCAGAGGGCTCAGTATTACAGTTTAGCTTAAATGAGATCTGGAGTTCCTCCGCTATAAAGTCAATACAGTCGTGGTCTACTAGATGCCAGGCGTTGAAGCGCCACATAGCTCGTAAGTAGAGAGTTTCCATTACAGAGATGAAGGGTGTGTGATCTGAGATGCCTCAGGGCAGGAAGTCAATGGATGTGAGCCAAATCTGACTGACTCAATCAGGATTTGTAGAACACAGCAGCTTCACCAGTGAGGGTCTCTAGGTCTGGAACCCAGTTTATGCTCTGCTGACACTTAAGTGTACAAGCATTGTGAGGGGTTCCATAATCTCCAAGCATCGCTTAGGACATTTGAGTAGGTCTACAATGTAAGTTGGGATGAGAGTGTAATTATTCACAGCCAAAGGGCCTCGGAAATATCCAGAAAGGGGTCGGAGACAGCGATAAAAAAAACACCACATCTACCAGATAGTCCAAGTAGCGGGGCACCACAAGGTGATGGGGTGCCTGCAGTGTCCAGTGCAACATATGTTGGGGAACGTAGGCAGATATGAAGTTCTGGTGTCTAGTCTCTAGAGTTCCCTCCGTTTCCATGTACCTCCCCTGCAGGTCAATGTAGGAGGAGGACAATGCCATTGGGAAGGCCTGGTGCAGCAAGATCGCAACCCCTCATGAACCTCTGAAGAAACAAGCATGAAAAACTGAAGTCACAGCCAAACCAGATGAGCAAGGGACAGTGGGACCCTAAAAGATGTTTCGTGGAGCATGACCACATCCTAGCGAAACCGGTTTATATAACAAAGTACAGGCAATCCCTTATCGATAAAGAACATAGTGTACATTCTAGGAAATTACCATTACCATGTGTGGCAGGGCTGCAAAGTGGTGTACTGGCCACTCTCCTCATGAGAGGCCTCCCGGTCCAAATAGGGATAGACTCAGTGGAGCCATAGAGCATGTTGTATGTGAGTGGACCCAGTGGAGGAAATTTGTTGTTGGTGCCTGCAAAAGAAAGTCAGAACAATAAACAATAAAGGAAAACAGAACATTAACCCATCCGACCACACCGCCCCCCTCAACACATACTCCTAACTATGAAGCATCTGTCGCCAAACATTCAAATATAAAGAAACTAGTAGGGTGGCAGGATTACATCCTAGGCTCCCTGTTGCCCAATAGAAGGATCATGCTAGCTGACAGCAATTTCTGATTATCACAATAAAACAACAAAAGAACGTAAGAACACAGGATAACACTCCCTCCAACCCATAACCAAAAAGACGATTTGTAATACAGCAATAGAGTAGTTCACAGCTTATGTAGCAATGGTTGGCCATCCATGAAAGGGTTATTCTGCACCTCTCCATCTGCGGGGGTCAAGCGAGTGACTCATGATCGCCATCTCGAGTCTGAAAGATTGTGGGGGTGCCAGAGAGCGACACCTTTGGGTCAAGAGCTTCTGGTTCACTCCCAGTAGGAGATGAGCTCACAGGGCTCGAAAAATCTGAATAATCGTATTAGTCCTGTAGGTCTAATACCTTGAAAAATCACCTTGACCTAACTGCAACCTACTTGACCTCAGTCTCTGAAAGCGGAGCAAATGTGACAAGATTTAAAGGCATCTTTATTGCTCATTAGCTTGGTGAGCAATATAAATGCCTTCAAATCTCATCTTGTCACATTTGCTACGTTTTCAAAGACAGAGGACAAAAGTTAGTTAGTTTTCCTATTTGCCAGAAAGGGTGAGTAGGACCTAAAATTAGCTCTTCCTTAATTCTACCTCGCAAATGTGAGCTGGCGAGTGGATTTGTCGAGCCCTAGCCAGTAACCCTGGTCTCCTGTGCTGGTTCGGTCGGCCCCTGCTTGAGTGGGTTGTCTATCCCCCATGGTACTCGAGAGAGCTCTAGGGGACCCAGCTGTCCTAGAGTTTGTGCATCTTCAATTCTGGTGGATCAGAGTAACCGTTGCCCCATTGCCCACTTCCATGCTTGTTGGGGAATATCAAAGAAATAGGTGGAAGAGTTGAAAATTACTTTCAGACGGACCAAGAATAGGAGCATATATTGGATATGATGGGCCAGGAGTTTGTTGAACACCCTCAAACAAGCATCTGTGCTGCAGGACCGCCCGGGTGTAGTCTGAAGACCATAAGCTTGGTGTTGAAGCGCAGATCTTGATCCTCCTTGAAGATGACATTCCGATAGTGGTGGTTGAAGATGCAGCCTATCATGGGGCGAGAAACCATTACAGGCGGCCTGTTAGCCATGACCCGATACTCCCTCTCATCCAAAAAACCAAAGAGACAGCTTATCCAATGGGACACAAGAACAGAACCATTGCTCCAGAAAGCAATCTGTCCTGGAGGTCTCAACCCCCTCTGGGAACCCAATGAGGCACATGTTGTTTCTCTGGAATTGCTTTCGGCACCCTCTTTTCGTTCTTCCAGTGTATCCATTGTGGAGAGCAACTAGAGACCTGCAGTTTAAGGGTTGTCACTTCATCTTCAACCACGGAGACCCAGGCTTTAGCCACCCTACCTACTATTTTGTGAGTATCTTAGTGCAGGAAGATTACATCCACCCAGAACTTATCCACTTTTGTCTGTACTGCTTCCCTGGAGCCTTGAATTGCTTTGAGGATGATGGGCATGGCGGTTTATTGTTATTAATGGGAGAGTTGGTTTGCGGTCTACCCAGTATGTGCAGTAGGTGCAATATACTAGTATTTTTGTGGCCAGTCTGAGTTGTGAGGGCTTGTCAAACCCCATCTCCAACTGCAGAGCCACATTCGCCATGTAAATGTATACTTGTAAAGCGCACTGTTACTCCATCTCGGAGTGTCCTGGCGCTGTATACCGCTGGGGAACCCGTCCTGGCTTTCCCTGTGAGATGGTCCCTCCAGGGCAACCCCAAGGTGAAGCCAGGCATCCCCTGCGCTGATAGGGCCGTTGTGGAGATTAAGCAAGCTATTGCCCAGAGTTGCAGAGTGGGACCCATGGTTAGCTTAGGCACCTAGGCGAGAATGATCAAGTCCGGACATTGACCCAAGACCCTGCCACGACAGGGATTGAACCCTGGTCCCGGGCTGAACTCTGCTTCATGGCCTGCCGCTTCTAACCAGTGAGCCACACTTCTCCACGGGAGGGTATAGGCACAACCCAAGTGGCCCACTTGCTACAGGGCAGCACGAGCAGCCAGAAAAGGCAGACACAAGGTGGATCTTTGAGAATCATCGTTGCAGTGCAATACCCCAATTAGATACAGTGCAGGATTCAGACTTCGGCAGTTCCCCACACTTATCCAAGCGCCACAGAGCCATTGAGGCAGTCTACGACCTCTTAATCAAGAAAGGATATATAAAGCATGGCATATCACCTGTGAGGGTCTCAAGGCACTGGGGCAGCTTAACTGCTTTGTGGTGATTTGTTGATTCGAACAGCCAGGACTTGAGCAATTTCCTGAATAGCCTGGGTGATTGGGGTAGTCAGGGGGTGCAGTGGAAGGCCGTTCCAAGCTTTGGGCACCAGGTGTGAGGAGCGCCATCGGCTATTAACTTGGCAGATCCGAGAAGTTGTGTGCGAGAAAGAGGGAAGAAGATGGCAGGTGTCTGGTCGATTAGTGGAAAGTTATGCTTTTGTTGATTTATGTTGGTCCTTCACTGTGCAGGACTTTGTATGAGTAGATCAGCATCTCTAACTGGAATCTCTTCTGGATCTGGAGCCAGTGGAGCTTCTGGAGGTGGGGTGTGATGCTGGTCTGTCTGGGGAGATCGAGGAAGAGTTTTGCAGCTGAGTTTTGTATTGACTGTAGTCTCTTCAGGAGATGTGCGGTGAGTCCTATGTCGAGTGTTCAAACCGTCCAGCCAGCTGGTGACAATGGCCTGCATAACAGTCCTTCCAGTGTTGAGTGGAGCCAACTGAAGACCTTGCCAAGCATGTGTAGGGTGTGGAAGCAGGCAGATGAGAATGCATTTACCTGCTTATTCAGAGATAGCTTGCTGTTTCAGATGGCGCAGAGGTTGCATACGGGGTCTGTCAGGCGGGGGAATCGGCCAAGTTAAGCAGGCCATCATGCATTGCTCCATGATGAGATGTTGTTACCAAAGATCAAGACTTCAGTCTTGTCCGTGCCGAGCTTGGGATAGTTGTCCTTCCAGTCAGCAGCATATATCATACATCTGTGGAAGTTGACTCTGGTGGTGGAGGGGTCTTCGGACAGCGAGAGGATGATGTGGGTGTCAAGTGAATAGGAGATGATGTTGAGTCTGTGCGATCCGACGGTGTTGGCCACGGGATCATATGCATGTCAAAGATTGAGGGGCTGATGGATGATCCATGTGGGATGTAGATCTTCCCAGGTTCTTAAGTGAATGGTGGGAGAAGGATTCTCAGAGTTCTTCCGTGTGAGATGATCCATTTGAGAGGGTCTCACTGGATTCTCATGTGGTGAAGTCTGTTGATCAAGAGGTGATGGGAGACTGTTGAAGAAAGCTGATAGGTCCAGGAGGAGGACTGCCATTTTGCAGTAGTCCAGGAGGGCCCGGATGTCGTTGGTGGCTTTGATGAGGGCTGTCTTGGTGCTGTGATTGGTTCAGCATCCAGATTCAAAGTAGTCCAGGAGACTGTTGTGTTCTAGTTGTTTGGCGAGTTGCTGGTTGAATGTCTGAGACCATCTGGTGGGAATGGGCCATTAGATCTTCAGTTCCGCTGGGTCAGCTGATGATTTCTTCAGGAAGGGCTGCAATTCAGCGTGTTTCAAGTCTTCAGGGAAGGATGCAGAGGTAATGAAGGTGTTCAAGACTGAGCTCATCGTCAATAGTCCTGCTCCCGAGGTTGCAGGTGGGGTGGTGACAGTGGTCTGTGTGTGAACCTGAGTACACAGAGTTCATAATGGTGATTGTGGCTTAACTTGTGAGGGTCCCAATTGGTGATCAGGTGTTGAGGGTGCAGTTTACGGATGTGAGCAGGCTGATGTGGTCGGCGATATGGGGTTACGGTTTTGAAGTGTTCATAGTTGACAGATCTGGTCATGGAAGAAGTTAGTCCGGGTGTCACATTTCTAGGGAGTGTGTGGTGTGGTTCTTAGTGGCTGCGGGGTTGGAGATCTCATTCATGATGATGAACAGCTCCTTGCTGCGGTTTGTGCTGGCTTCTATGCGGTCTGCTTAAGCGTACGTTTTTTCTTTCAGGGTGGGGTGGAAATGATTTAGAGATGTCTTGAAGCTGCTATGGTTGCCTGTCTCTTTGCTAGTGTGCCACTTCCTTTCAACTTGCCTGCAGTTGCATTAGGTGGATTTCAACTCAGCAATGAACCAGCTGGCTCTTCTGAAAAGTCATGTGGATCTGGCTGGCTTGGCAGTGGTAATTAGGTCAACTCATTCTATGATCCACTGGGAGTAGTTCTTAGCAGCCGTTTCTGGGTCTGGGAGGTGAGTGTTGAATAGTGTCCCACTGTTTTTCGGATATATTTTTACAGTTTCTGCGCATGGAGTTGGGGGCATGGTGCCAGTGTTGTTAAGTCTTGAGATGGTGAAGTGGATGCGGTAGTGGTTGGCCCAGGTGAGCTGTTAGACCAGGTTGAGCTTGACTAGGTCTTTTAGATGTGAAAATGGGGTCGAGCGTTGTAGGTAGGGTAAGTGACAAGTTGTTTGAGGCTAATTCGGGAGTGGATGAGGGTGTTGACGGGGGGGGATTGGGGAGAAAGATAAAGCACAATGAGGGAGCACAATGAGGGAACACAATGTAGCAGATTTTTTAGAATCATTGTCTAACAATACGGAGTGGAGAGACCAAATCATAATGAAAAGTCGACAACAGTATCCTCGTCGGGTCAGTAGGGAGAACACGGCACACTAGGAGGAGATCTAATAAATCAGGCAAGAGAGAAAACAGCACACTTGAGAGATAGTAGTATAGCAAACAGGCAGAGGAGAGAGTGAGGCACCCAAACAAGTCATGCCAGGTATAGGCATATGACTTCTTGGCTGTCAATAGTGGCCATCCACCAGTAGAAACTTAATGCGAGCCTTGCCAAAGTGCAAAAGGCTACTTGGGCTCCATGCCCAGTGCTCAACTGCGAGGCTGCATACACCTGGTGATATTGCTATATGGCAATCAATGAGGGATTCTTTAAGTGCATTATTCACCCATGAGGGTTTCAAGGCGCGGGGGCAGCTCCAGTCAGTCAAAGAGCCAGGTCTTGAGGTTCTTCCTGAAGATGTAGAGGGTGGGGCATGTCTGATGTCGATCAGGAGCTCGTTCCAGGTCTTGGCTGTGATATAGAAGGCTCTCCTACCCATTCTTGCTCTGCAGGTGCACAGGGGTTCGGCGAGGGCAAGGACGGCGGTTCCTCTTAGGTACATTGAAGGTGATTCTGTCATTGAGATATTGGGGTCCGGTGTTGGAGGCATTTGTTGCCATGGGTGACTATCTTGAAAGTTAGTCTCTTCTCAACACGGAGCCAGTGGAGCTCAAGCAGGTGTTATGTGATGTGTCCATGTCGAGGGACGGCGAGGACAAGTCTGGTTTCCGGTGTTCTGTGTGGTCAGAGACTTGTTGATAGTGGCGTGGAGGGCGTTTCTTTAGGCCAGTCTGATGGTTATGGGAGCTTGGGTGACAGGGGGTGGGGTCAGGGGAAAGAGTCCATTTGAAGGTCTTTCGTAGGATGCAGAGGCTGTTGAAACAGGTGGAGGCGACAGCGTGGACTTGTTGGGTCTTGGAGAGGGAGGAGTATAGTACGATGCTGAGTTTCCGGACGTGGTCAGTGGGGGATTGGGAGCAGCCAAAGGCAGTCAGCCACTAGATGTTGTACCAAGCCAAGGGGGGGTGGGAAGAGTCAGAGGACCTATGTCTTCTCTGAGTTGAGCTTCAGGCAGCTGCTGCTCATCCGGGATGCAACGTGCTTCATGCCTTCCTTCCTGAAAGTGGAGTCTGCTGGTGAAGGGAGAGGATGAGCTGGGCGTTCGTGGCGTAGGATACTATGCGGAGTCCGTGCTGTCCAATGATGGCAGCAAGGGGGGCCATGTAGATGTTGAAGAGGGAGGGGCTTAGTGACGATCCTTGGGGTACTCTGCAGTTGATTTCTGTGGATTCGGAGAGGAAGGGTGTAGTATGATTGTTTGGGTTCTGCCAGTGAGGAAGGAGCGGAGCTGGTTGAGAGCCATTCCATGTATGCCGTTGTTGTGGAGTCTGGCGGTGAGTGTGTGGTGGGAAAGTGTCGAAGGCTGCTGAGAGGTCGAGTAGGATCAAGGCTTCAGTAGGTCCTTGGTCGAGGAGAGTGCGGATGTCGTCTGTGGATGCGAGGAGAGCGGTCTTGATGCTGTTGTTGCTGTGGAATCCGGATTGAGAGGGGGGAGGGAAATTGAGTTGTCTGCAATTAATTTTGTTAGTTGGACATTACCGGTCTTCTCAGTGACCTTAGCCGTAAAAGGGAGGAGTGAGAGGTGTCTTAGTTCTTGAGGTCCGTGGGGTCTGCTGAGTGTTTCTTTAATAGGGGTCTGACTTCTGAGCTTTTCCAGTCCTCAGGGAAGATGCTGGTTTTGAAGGTGGCTTGGATGGTGCGTCGTAGTTCGGGAGCGATGGTGACTGTGGAAAATGCGGGGGGTCTGTGGGGGCTCCAGAGTGAATGCTTTTCAGGTTTGATGCGGTGTCTTTGGTGGTGACAGGGGTCCAGGAGGAGATGGTGGGCTGGCTGGCACTGCTGGAGGAGGGGGTTGTTTCGGAGTCAGGCATCCGGTCGTTGAAGTTTTCATAGAGTCCCTTGATTTTCAGATGAAAGTAGGAGCCAAGCATGTTGCAGAGGTCCTGGGAGGTGGTGATGTCCGTGGTTTCGCTGATGAATTCCTGGATGACGCTGAAGAGTTCCTTGGGAGTTGCTGTAGTTGGCGAGGATCTCGTTCTGGATGAAGGTCCTCTTGGCGGATGTGATGTGTTGATGGTATTCCGTCATGGCGTTCTTGAAGGTGGTAGTCTTCCGCAGATTTGCTGTTTCTCCAGTTCTTCGAGACGTCTGCAGGCGAGTCTGGCATCTTGGAGGTTGATGGTGATCCATGTGGCCTTATTGGGGCGCGGTCTATCGGGAATACATAGGGGTGCAAGCTCGTCTACACAGTTGGTGATCAATTTGAGGAGTTCTTTTGCTGAGAGGTTGGGTTAGTTACAAAAACATCCCAGAAGGAGAGTGCTATTAGTGATGGGTGAATAGAGGCAGAATGCTAGGTCTCTGCCGCCAGACAGCCTCCCTTCAATAGAGGCATGAAAGAGGGTTCATCCCACCACGATGAAAGTGCCACCGTAAGCAACTAAAAAGGACACCGCATTGGGAGGCAGTCGCAGGTAGATCGCCGCAAGCGTCATACATGTTGCAACCATTCAAAACAGCCATCAGCGCGAACCCGGATAGAAGTTTTGCAGTCTTGGTGCCGGAAATGCCAGCCGACAGAGGGTTAACAAGGTGCTCAAATCAGTGTCTCGCCTCAATCTCGGTCTCAAGGTCTATCCTCATGCACCGCCAGGGGGGAAATCAAAGGGTGCAGCAGCCATTGTGCAGCTACTTCGTTCACTGGTGTGAAGGCGGCAGCCATATTGTATTCGGTCCTTCCCTGTCAATGATTGGGTTAGCAGGAAATTATATTGCTGTGTCTACAACAATTATGCAGCTTAAAAAGAATTAAAGTTTTTTTCCCCAAAGCTATAGATGCCCGGACCTAAAGGGATATCATACGGTATACTGGCAGGACGCAAATCTGGGGAAAAGTCGGTCACACAATAACAAATAACATCAAATGTAAATGTAATAGCACAAGACCCTTCTAGGAAACCCATTTGACTGCAGGCTACCAGGCATTTAAAACTTACTCCATCCACAATTCTGTTGTTGCTTCTACATGAATAAAAGATCACCTGTCTCTCGCCTAGTTGTCCTTGGATCCTAAAACTAATAATCAAACTTAAGCAGATGTGACACAGAAAAGTAAAACATGGTGAGAATGCCAACAATGTGTGATAGTGATTGAATAGTGAACATTATTTGGCATACATGGAATTCAGAGAAATCGAATGAGGAGGGGGGAGCGGGGGGGTTGGGGGTTATGGAGAAGTAACCTAGGCCTTAAGGCAAGCAATAGAAGTAGGTCACCATGCACTGGGTGGATAGCAATAGACTTTATTTGGTACAATGGGCTACATAGTACTCATGGTCCACAGTGCCATTCCAACAGCTGCCCTCGGCATGCCACGCTCGGACCTCACACTATAAGAAACAAAGCAGCAACACAATGTAAAACAGGCAAGAGACTAATCATCAACTCAATGTATAATGGACAAGAGAAAATGTGCCGTAAGAAGTTGAATAACCATGTTTAAGAAATCAAGGTGGATGATTTTTAAAGATAAATCATCTGTCATGTGGATTCTGCCCATCACACTCAACTCTAAAAAAGGTACAACTGTTAATATATAACGGGTGGGGTGGGGGGGGAGAATCAAAGGAGAGCAAAATCTGTCACATGTTAAAGAAATGCGGAGAGAAATACCAAAATACGAAATTTGCCAAACTCACTGTGGACACAAAGCAGCAAGAAATGTGGTTATGTAAATTTTGAAAATACTTCACCTGCTTAGCGTGGTTTATGCCTGCCACACTCAAACTTCACAAAGCAGAACACTAAGTGTTTACTGGGAGGAGGGTAAACCTGATGTCCAAAGGTAAACATAATAGACATTTCAACCGCATGTTTTAGTAAACATTAACGCATAAATACATGTTTAAAGCTCAATGCAGCATCCTTCAATGTGAAACCTGGGTACTGGACTGAGACCAACTCTAAGGCTGCTAGAAATGATGGCCTACAAAACATCAAGTGGCAAATGGGGCTATGGAAAAAGATCTGAGGTCTTTGTGGGCGCAACATCAAGGGGACATCTCACACTAAATTGATATTTTGGAAGACACTGCAAGAGCCTTCTTCTCATCTCTTTAAAGACCTGACAGTGAGGAATGTGTTGCTTATGGGTGCCCATCTGTGAGAGGTGGAGAAAAGTGGCCTCTGGCCGAGTTCCAGCCCCACATCACTTTTATAGGTTGAAGGGCCAATAAATCAATCAGAGCTGGTAAAGCGCAACTACTCACTGGAAGGGTATCAAGGCGATTTTGGGTGGGGGGCCTAATTTGAAGAGCCAGGTCATGAACTCGTTCATGAACCATGGAGAGTGTTTTTGTCTGTTGGAGGTTGGGGGAAGATGTTCCATGCCCTGGCAGCAAGGAAGAAGGAAATGTCTTCTGTTCTTCTTGATGCGTGACACTGTATCAAGGGGAAGCTGAGCAATCTTTGGGGTACGTGGAACAAGAGTCGGTGGTTCAGGTAGGTATGCCTGGAGTTGGAGGCTTATGTGGGTGAGAAGCATGAAGGAGATTCTCTTCTCAACGGAGAGACAATGCAGGTGTTGGGTGACGTAGCAGTCTCGAGGTAGGTGTTGGACTAGTCTGGTGGAGGTGTTGTGGACGTTCAAGTTTGTGGGTGAGGTTTTTGTTGATCAAGTCGTAGAGTGTGTTGCTGTAGTCGTGTCTGCTGTTGGTGAGGGCATGGGTGACTGTTTCCTGTGCTAGAGAGGAATCCAGTTGAAAGACTAATTGTAGACGGAGGGTGTGGGAACAGGAAGAGGAGACGGCATTGATTTGGCAGTTAAGTTTGAGTTGAAAGTCCAGGATGATTCTGAGATTGCGTACGTGGTCCGGGGTGGGAGGGGGATGGGCGAGTTTGGGGGGTCCCAAAAGCAGGAGGCCACCATGTGTCATTCCAGGCGTATGGGTCCATGATGAGTACTTCAGTTTTGTAGGCAGCTGTTCAAAAACCTGGCGACAGCTGCCATTCATTCTTGGAAGTTGTTTGGAGATATTGGGTTCGTTGGATAGTGAGAGGATGAGTTAGGTGTCGTCTGCATAGGATACAATGTTGAGTTTGTGGGATCTGAAAATGGGTGCAAGCAGCCCATGCAGACGTTAAACAGGGCGGGGTTGATGGAGGATCCTTGGGGAACTCCGCAGGCAGTCAGTGTGAGATCCAAGAGGAATAGTGGGAGTGTGAACTGTTGCGTTCTGCAGGATAGGAATAAGCAGATCCAGTCAAGGACCATGTTCCGAATTCCTGCGTCTTGTAGTCTGTGGGCCAGGGTGCGGTGAGATACAGTGTCAAAGGCTGCGGAGAGGTCCAGGAGGATGAGGGCCACAGTCTCTCCTCTGTCGAGGAGGGAGCGGATGTCATCTGTCACGGCAAGAAGGGTGGTTTCAGTGCTGTCGTTTTTCCTGAAACCAAATTGGGAGGAGTTGAAGAGGTTTTCTTCTATGAAGGAGGCAAGCAACCTGTTTACACTATTTGATGGCTTTCGCTGGGTAAGGGAGGTTTTTGAGGTTGGTGGGGCTCTGCCAAGGGTTGTTCCAGGAGAGGGTTGATCCTCGGCGTGTTTCCAGTCATTGGGGAAGGAGGCGGTCTTGAAGGATACGTTGATGATTCATTGAAGCTCTGAGCGATGATGTTGGAAGCTCTGTGATAGATGTGGTACGGTCAAGGGTCTGTGGGAGCCCCGGAGTTGGCTGACTTCATAGCCTTCAGGGTGTCATTGATGGAGAGGGCAGTACAGCGGTTGAGTGATGGCTGCGTAGAGTAGGGAATGGTGATTATAGGTTCCATGTGTAGATGGTCTTGATCTTGTGGTGGAAAAAGGTGCTGAGTCTGCTGCAGAGGTACAGGTGAGGGGAGAGGGGAGGGGAGGGATATTGGTCGTCTCTCTGTTGGGTTGGGCAAACTGATGATGCCGGAGAGTTCCTTGCTGTTGTGTGCGTGGGTGGAGAGTCTGTCCTGGAGTGCTTTCTTCCTTGTGTATCTGATGAGCTTGTGGCGAACAGCAGTGGCTGCTTTGAAGTTGTCAAATTTTGCTGTGGTTTTGGAGTTCTTCCATCTCTTTTTGAGGCGTCTGCAAGTTACTCTCAATTCTCGGAGTTCGGCGGAGAACCAGCTAGCTCTCTTGGCTTGTAGGTTGATAGTTTTCTTGAAGGGGTGGGTGATGTTGGTGCAGTCGGCGAACTAACTGTGCAGGGTTCAGGCAGCGTTGGCTGGGTCTTCATCCGTGTAGGTGGGAGTGGAACTTCTGAGGGAGGCAGTGAGCTGGTCACTGGTGTTCCAACTCCTGCGTTGGAGCTGGTGTGGAAGTTTGCGGTTGATGTTGGTTTTGAGTGTGTGGGTTCTGGTAGGATCTGTTTGAGTCCAATGTTGAGGGGGTAGGAGGAGTTGGGGTCTTGGAGGTTGTTGAGGTGGGAGTGGAGTTCTCCCAGCAAGGTGTAATACGTGGAGGTGATGGCTTGCGGGATGATGTTGGTGATTGAGTTGGAAAAAGGTGCGTGGGGTCTATAGATGAGGGTGCCTCGAAGGGTGGTATTCGGGTTGGTCTGCATGTTGAAGTGAAGGTGTTCCATCAGGTCTGTGGGCCTGTCTGTGTGGGTGCTCCGTCGGATGTTGGATTTGTGAGCGATGGTGATGCCTCCTCTGGGGAGGTCCTTCTGAGTGATGTTGTAGCCTTTGGGGATGGCGATTGCAACACCAGTTCCAGGAGTCGTTTATCAAGGTTTCTGTGAGGAGGGCGACATCGTAGGAGGTGCGGTCGAGGAGGTCCCAGATTTCCTCCATGTGTATGTGGAGGGAACGGACACTGAGGAGGATACATTGCAGGGTTTGGGGTGCAGTGAAATTGTGGCAGTGAGTTGAGGTGGGTCCTGGGTCTCGGCGAAGGCGTGGCGACAGTGGCAGCAGATAAAAAGTCAGTGGGTGTGAATAGATTAAGAACCCTTGCAGTTGTCCTGGCCTGTGTGGAGTGCCTATAGGGCAGAGTAGATGCTGCACTGGCGGCCGGAGGTCCAGGGTCCCTGGTGATGGCCGCGGTTGGAACGCGCATATATGCCACAAATTATTATTAAATAGAGGGTTAGCAGGGAGAGGGCGGGACCATGCTGGAGGAGCCGCAGCGGAGAAAAACATGGGGAAGAGGCGAGAAATATGAAAGGAACAGAAAAAAGAAAAAAAAAAGGGAACAGGAAAAGGCAAGGAAATGGGAAGCAAAAAATGAAAACTTAAAGGGCAGAATTAGGCACAGAAGGGGAGACTAGCAGGAGGCACAGAAGCCTCGAACACATTTCTTGCAGCGATGGGGGTAGGCAGTTAACGGTGGAGCTGCCTGAGGGGAAGAGCAGTATTCTGACCAGAAGGTCAGAGGTCTAGGCGGATTAATTCAGCAGTCAGAGCCTAGGAGGATCAAGAGTGGCAATAACACATGGAGCCAGGTCAGGTTCTGTTCCACAAATGGGGATAACCTTCGCTCTGTTTGCCAGCGTCAAGTACAAGCAATGTCAGTACTTCTGCAGACTGGTGTTTCAAAGGCATCTGTCACTCAGACATGCGTTCCGCCTTATGTGGATTGTGGGACTCCTGTATGCCTTCTTGTGGATACCACTCCTGTCTCACGTTCTCAAGAATATTAGGACCAACTGGTACAAATTTTCCAAGAGGACCCAAATTTGGCACAGAAGGTAATGCTGGAGTATCTGTCCTCTGATGAGGCTACGTCAACGAGAGGACCTGCTATTGCAGTAGCAGAGCTGGGTTCTCAGGCCAGGCATTCGCAAAATCCATGTCCATGCATGGAGAATGAGCGGCGACAGCTGAACATGTTTGATCTTACTCCAGAGGTGATGGACATTCTCCTGGCTGCGAGGCATCCCTCAACAATAACTAAACTATATATGTCTGTTGCTGGGAACAATGTGTTGACTGGTGCAGTACTTGGAACCCAAAAGTGTGGATCCTCGATACAGATTTGCCCCAAAGACCATCAGGTGGGTGATCAGCTCTTTGTGGAGTTCACTGTAGTGAACAAGCATCAGCATAGCCAATAGGTCTCGCTTTTGGGACTTTACATGTTTTTTGCCATGAAGCACATTATCCTGGAAGCTGTGCCACCGGGGATTGAAGAGCTATACAATTATTACACACTGGATCATGCAGCCTGATTCAGGAATACATGCTTGCCTCAGGAAACAATAATGGACATATTCCAACGCTTTATAACGCACAGACAGAAAGACAAGTGCATCGATGCAATTCAACTGCTCAAAATATTCTGTGTGCAACTGAAATACTAGAGCAGTGAACAGCCTATGGAGAAAAAAAAAATGAAAAACATTCCAATGGCGGAAAAGTCATAGCCCTCCTCCCCCAGGCCTCTATTCACCAGGCGCCCTTCTCCAGAGTTTTCCACTTAAAACAATGCATGCACCATCTGTTTACCAGCAGGGCATGGTACCGAACTGTGTCCCAACCCCCTGGGTACAGGAGCACTAAACATGGCAACAGCATCCAAATATCCCATTTGTCAGGCACGGAACAAATAAATAAACAAACAAGGGTGGCAATGGCAGTGAGTCCTAAACTATCTAAAGGAAAAGTGGAGAATTTAGAACAATGACAAAGG
Organism: Lissotriton helveticus; assembly: GCF_964261635.1. NCBI lineage: Eukaryota > Metazoa > Chordata > Amphibia > Caudata > Salamandridae > Lissotriton > Lissotriton helveticus. The sequence goes on along the minus strand of NC_136063.1, from coordinate 774,583,352 downwards.
TGGCTTAAAATGACGGACAATCTACAAACATTGCAAGTACCAAGAAATTAGTGAAGCAATTAATCATATCAGACCACCACATAACTACAAGGGGGAGGTCTATGTGATCAGTCCCACAGTAGTAGGTTCAGTATCTGCAGTTTTACTGCAGCCAGTACACACCAGACTGTTGCAGGTGAGTGTTGCCTATAAAATCTGATTTCCTGACCTACTTTTTCCAATTTCATCACAAGTAGCAAAGCCAACTACCTCTTTGGCAGTATCCACATTCCCGCTGAGTGCAAGTGATGTGAGATTTAACTAAAAAGTGTGTAGGCCAATAGAGGCTTGGGCCAGATGCCTAGCTCTGGTGCTGCATGAGGGCCCCTTGAGAAAAAAAAAATCCAAGCTTTCATGTGGCTCCTGGTTGTCGCCCACACTAAACTAAAGCACCACAAATTAAACACATTATTAACATTAACCTTTTATGTAAACTATGAGAGGGCACACGATGCTCATCCAGTGGCTGAATGAGAAATGTAAAATCAGAAAACCTATAATTTCTTCCAAGCTTCTCCGCTTAACCAATTAGTTAAGAATGCCGTATCTGAAACGTGAAGCTTGAAAATTTAGTTTGGTTATGTTATAATACGCTTATATAGCGCATGGCTACCCCAGCAACGAGGCGCCCCAGCGCTTGCAGACAAGCCCAATTACAGAACAACCGGAGTGATGCGGCAGAGTATCTACTCACAGAGGGACCCTAAATGGAAGAGAACAACCAGGTTTTAACGTGCTTTCGAAAAAGTAGGTGGTTGGTAATAGAACGCAAACCTAAAGGAATAGAGTTCCAGAGTCAGGAACTTAAAAGATCGGCCTCCAGCTCTGCACCTCCGGATCTTGATTGGTGTGTGTGCAAATCCTGCATTGCCAATCCCTGGTGAGTTGCCCTCCTACTGCTGAAACAATGACAATGGCGGTACCAATGGGTGAGGCGGACTGGCCTCAATGGTCCTGTGACCTCAGTGACAGTCAATGTTGCTCTAGGGAGTGCTGCTTCGTGAGATTACCCACAAGGCTGGAGATGAACTTCAGTATGGATTGTAGTGGACAGGCCTTCAAGCTTAACCCACACTTCCACTGCTAGGGTCCACCTGCTAGTGCTAGGAGAGCAGGGCTTCAAAGGTCCAGTGAAGCAATCTAAATTCTAGTATGGAAATGTGCTCCCTCCAGAGAATGGTCTGGTCATTAAGGCTTAACCATGGTTCCTCAGTTCCAAATTGAACAGCTCTGGCCGTAGTGCCACATCCTCTCTCTCTCTTACTGAACACTATAATGCTCCGCTGAGAGAAACTTGCAGTGCTTTCAGCTACAACCCAATTGGGCCCCGCTATAAACACCTGGTTGCGACTCAATTCAAATTATGCACTAGAAAAAAGTAATATGCAGCCTGAAAAAAAAGTAACATCCTAGAAAAAGCAAACACTCGTAGTGAATGCAAGATTTTGTAAAGCGTGTCAAATATAAGCAGGAACAACATGGTAAACTTGACTCTTTTACATTTTTCAGAAATCAATAAGTATTTTTGCCTGATAAGTTAAGTATATGACAGCAGTATGGTTTATAAAGTCCACATTCCTGAAAACAGAGCAACGGTATACATTTTATAAACTAAAGTAAGTAAAAAAGTAGACATATCGTATTAAAAGTTTAACACTCCACGCATCACAGAGTATTGAGTACCTACATGAATAGTGCACTTCCCCACCCGGGGAAAACAATACTTTTCAAACAAAAAGAGCAGAAAACAACAGTAGCGCGTAACTGGCAAACTCTGTAAAGTGGCCCTAATGTGTTGGGGTGTGAATAAAACCCATCAGGCCACTTTGCGATCACTCTGGCTTGTTTCATTTAATTATTTATATTTCGAACCTTTTTTCCCCTCTCCATCTCGAGGCTGAACTTTGGAATTCAAAAATGTTAGAAAGATATTTCCAGCAGAAATGTTGCTTTGTTTATCCATTTCACAGGGGAAAAAATTAAGGAATGGAGAAAATAGAGGGTAAGAGTCGGTGTTCTCACTAAGTGAGGAGCGAGACAAAGAGGGAATAGGGGGGGGGGGGTGCAGCGGCAGCGCATAAGGGGAGAATGTGCTTGTCTGATTTGGGTAAGAAGGAAAAGACAGTCAAGTCCTTGTCCTGCTCTGCCCACCCGTCCTCGAACGGCCAGGGAGGGCTGAGTCTTATCTACAGGCCTTAGTTATTACTGACTTTCTAGGGCGCATTTTTAAAATAAAAAGGAGGGGGTGAAAGAGTGATATATCCATTTGAAGGCCAAGGGAAGTTGAGGATTGTGGTATGCGCTCTAGTCTATGCGCGTATACGCGATGACGCGGCACGCACTAGACTAGAGCGGATAGGCGGCGCATGCGCAAGAGAGAGAGAGTAAAGGCGCGAATGCTAGGAACGGCAGTTGGCGACCGGAGCTTGGCAGAGTTAGACGCTCGGCGCCCTTAGCTCGCAATTTATTGAATGTGATTTAATAAACCTGAGTCATATATAATAACCTGCCTCCGTGTGTCCTGTGGGGATAAATACAAACATTACAGTGGCGACGAGGCTGGGACCCGGACACCACCAGGTGCAGTGGACGACAGCAAACCCCCCACAGCCACACTCACGAGTCAGCAAGGCAAATCACCTGCAAGGAAGAGCAAAGGGCGTGGCAGCAGCGCAGCAGCACGGCACGAAACCGAACACCAACCTTACATAGCCAGGTTAGTGTGGCCCAAGACTCCAGGAGCCCCCAGGCAGCAACCTGGCAACCAAGGGAGACTCCCCCAAGCCAGAGGAAGGGGGGGAGAGTGCACAGACTGCGCACAGTGCGAGGGACAATACCCCAGGGAGCCCAAGGGGCCAAGGTGACACGGCAGAGAGCGCAGGAGCGTCTGGTGAACCCACCCAACGAAGGGCCCAGGAAGGTGAACCTAGAGGTGAAGAAAAAATGGCGAATCAAGCGTCAGCCCTGATGGCACCAGTCCCGTTCCTACCTAGACCAGGTGAACCCCAACTAAAATGGGAAGACTGGAAAGATTATTTCCTCAATTACATAGAGGCTCTTGGAGATGAGAGTGAAGGTGAATACACGCCGGAAAGGAAAAAGAGACTGTTGCTCCACAACTTAGGCCCGGAAGGGGTGAGGGTGTTTAAGAACCTGGTGCCCAAGGAGAGGGGTGCAACGGAGACGGATGTTCTGTGAATGCCCTGGACGACCTGGACAGCCATTACCGCCCAGCGGTTTGCGTCTCGATAGACCGCTATAACTTCCAACAGCGAAAACAGGAGGCGGGAGAGTCCATTGATGACTATGTGGCAGCCCTCCGTCGGCTAGCGATCACGTGTAGGTATGGGAACCTGCAGGATGAATACATCAAGGACCAAATTGTAATGCACACCACCAGCAGAGCAGTTCAAGACAAGCTATGGGCAATGAACGAGACAACCCTGAAAGAAGTTGTGGCCATGGTCAAAAAGGCGGAAATGTCGAAGAGAGGCGCAGACGCGGCGAAAAGGGAAAGTGGGCCGAGACAGATGATCAACAAGATTGATGAGGCACCACAATCCAGCAAACCAAAAAGCAATTACGGAGACCCGAGGAAGGATATAAGAGGGTCTGGGAAACAGATGGCTCGCTCCGGCCCGGGAACAAAATTCGCGTGCTACAGATGCGGCAGTGCAGCACGCGCGGCCCAGGACAGGCGTTGTCCCGCGTTCCGCGCCAGGTGCTCGTTCTGTGGGTTGACTGGTCACTTCGAAAAGGTCTGCCGGAAGAAAGGGACGAAGTCCACTGTTAAGTGCATCGATGCGGCCACGGCCAACGTAAGTGAGGAAGACGATTTGGATGAGGATGATCTGGTCCTGTGCATAGAGGATCAAGTGCTGGACGTGTCCGGGAAGCGAAGAGATAAGCCCCGCACCGACATGCTCATCGGGGGCGTCAAAGTACATGTGGCCGTGGATTCAGGGTCCCCCTGGACCATTGTACAAAGGTCGATATGGGAAGAGGACTTCGCGCCAGTCATAGGACCTGACCTAATGCCGCCGGACATCAGACCCATCTCGTATACCGAGAATGCCATCCCCCTGGTTGGGTGCAGGGACCTGGAGTTCGAATTCAGAGGACGGTCAGCCACGTGCACCCTGTATGTAGCAGAAAAAGGCCCGTCGGTACTGGGATGGAGAGATGCAGGTGATCTCGGCATCATACTCAATCCTGGGGGGAAAGAACAGATTTTGCTAACAGACGAATGGCCCCTCTCGAAGGAGGAAGACTGGAAGGCAGCATACCCCAAGGTATTTGAGGGCACGGTTGGCAAACTGGACAAATTCGTACATAAGATGGTCCTCAAGGAGGGAGCAGTACCAGTGGTGCATAAGGTCCGGAACATACCGATGTCCACGAGTGAGGTGGTGCGACAAGAACTACTGAAGCTAGAAGAGCAAGACATCATCGAGCCAGTGGACAGTGCGGAATGGCTATCGCCCTTGGTAGTGGTCAAGAAGCCCAATGGCAAGGTCAGACTCTGCGTGGACCTAAGGGAGCTCAACAAAAACCTCATAGTGGAGAGGTTCCCGCTCCCTAGAATAGAGGAGATGCTGGCTAGGACTAAAGGCATCACCCACTTCTCCACCATAGACCTGACGTCTGCGTATTACCAGATAGAACTGCATCCGTCGAGTAGGAAGTACACAGCCTTCATAACGCCCTTTGGATGCTACCAATTCAGGAGAATGCCGTTCGGCTTAGCATCCGCTGCGGCTGTATTCCAAAAGCTGATGCACAGGTTGTTTAAGGACATCTCGGGAGTGCAATACTTCCAAGACGACATCCTAGTGATGGGCTCCGACAAAAGTGAGCACGATAAGAAACTACATCGAGTGCTGGGAGTGCTGCAAGGCAAAGGATTGACGGCGGAATGGAGCAAGTGTAGAATAGGGTCCCGCTCTGTGACCTACCTGGGGCACGAGATAGGGACGCATGGCATATCGCCAAAAGAGCAAAATGTGAAGGCAATAAAGGACGCCAAGGCCCCAACTACCAAAGAGGAAGTGCGGTCATTCCTCGGAATGGCCGAGTATTACAGCCGGTTTGTCAGACATTTTGCCACTAGAACGTACAGGATGAGACAACTAATCAGAAACAATGCAAAATTCGAATGGGACGCAGAAGCCCAATCCGAATTCGAGTCCATTAAAGACTGTATCAGCCATGCCATCCCATTGCAAGGGTATGTCCCCACCGGCAAGACTGTGGTGACAACAGACGCAAGCGACAAGGGCTTGGGGGCTGTCTTGGCGCAAGAAAGGGAAGATGGAGCCAAGGAAACGATCAGTTTTGCATCCCGGGCGCTGTCCCCGACGGAACAAAGGTACAGCGTAATTGAAAAGGAGATGCTGGCGGTCACGTGGGCGTTGAGCAAGTTTCGTCAGTTCATATGGGGCACGAGATTCAGACTTCAAACTGATCACAAGCCACTCATCAAAGTGTTGACATCATCGGGCCATGACACCGCCACCCCGAGAATAGCGAAAATGACCTTGAAGTTGCTAGACTATACTTATGATGTAGAATATCTTCCAGGAACGCAGAACAAGGTAGCTGATTACCTCAGCCGGGCAGCCGCAATGGAGGAGGCGCCGGGTGAGACCCCGGACACAGAGGAGATGGTTGCCAGCATGGAGGATCACGAAATGTCAATCAGTGCACAGGAATGGCAGGCGGCTTACGAGCTCGATGAGGAAAAGATGGAAGTAAGGAAACACCTTACCGTGGGGTGGCCGGACAAGAAGAAGCTCAAGGAGGGTGTGCGACGATTCTATGAAATAAGAGAGGAATTGTCCCTGAGTGACTCGGGGATATTCTTGTACAGAGGGGAGAAAGTGGTGCCCCCAGTGACACTGATACCCAGGCTGCTGACATTGCTCCATGAGGGGCATTTGGGCATTGTAAAAACCAAGGCGTTGGTCAAGCAGATGTATTGGTGGCCAGGAATGGATACCCACATTGAGAGGCAAGTGCGGGAGTGCGGACAGTGCCAAGGAGCGGATAAGGTGCTTCGCCCACTCAGACCAGCTCTGGGGAAGTTCGACACCCCGCAAGGCCCCTGGGAAGAGGTGGCCATTGACATTCTGGGGCCTGTGCTGGACAGCAGAGGTGTGAATAAGTACATCTGTGTGATAATTGACAAGTATTCCAAATGGCCGGAAGTGGACATACAAGAGTCGATGGACACGGAGACGATCCTTAAGTTCCTAACCTCGGTGTTCCTCAGAGAGGGAATACCCAAATCCATTCTCAGTGACAATGGACCGCAATTTGTATCGGACAAGTGGAGGAGATACATGAAGAGGAATGGGATTGAGGTGAAACACACGGCTGTGTACCATCCAGCTTGCAACGGCCAGGTCGAAAGGTTTAACAGGGTGCTCATGGGCTCCATTCAGGCAGCCATATCGCAAGGAAAAGACTGGGAGGTGGAAGTAATGAACATGCTGTGGGCCTACCGGATAACGCCCTCGGTGGTGGGGTATAGTCCGTTCCAAGTGCTTAGGGGACGATATCCCTTCACCCGGGACAATGTAGCATGGAGGGAGAAGACCATCACCAGCAAGTGGTCCCCAGCGGTGGTGCAACACAATCTGGAGAAGGCACAGAAGATCTATGCAGCCCACTATGACAAGCGACGCAGCACGAAAGACACGGCGTTGGAAGAAGGGGAGTGGGTTAGGATCAAACTCCCCACTCTGCAAAAGAAAGGCGAAAGTAAATTTAGCCAGCCGCTACAAGTCAAGGAGGTGCGTGGTAGGGCGGCTCTCCTCAGTGACGGAAAGGTCTGGTCGCAAGACCGCATGGCCAGAGTCAACAAAATATTAGTCTGGCCCAAGGCTGAGGAGGGAGAGAGTTGCAGGAATCACCAGGAGGCTAGAGCCCTCTCGGAGCACGGCACAGACAACTACGAAGAAGGTGCAGGCGATGACAGTGAAGCGGAAGTCCGGGGAGCCAGGATCTCCGACGGCGGTGAAGTACAGGCGAATGCAGAGCAGAGAGCAGATGCGAGAGAAGCTGGGGTGTCCCGAGGAGAGACAGAAGAGGGAGAGAACATGCCGGTAAGACACACCCGCAGCGGAAGGGCAGTTATCGTGCCCTCTCGTTATAGAGACTTTGAGATGGAAGGACACTAGCTTGTTGCTGCCCCCCTGGGTGCCCCACCAAGACACTTTCACAGTTGGAGGACACTCAACCTTTTGGGGGGGGAACGTCTTAACCTATGTTTTCATTAAAGGGGGGAGATATGTGGTATGCGCTCTAGTCTATGCGCGTATACGCGATGACGCGGCACGCACTAGACTAGAGCGGATAGGCGGCGCATGCGCAAGAGAGAGAGAGTAAAGGCGCGAATGCTAGGAACGGCAGTTGGCGACCGGAGCTTGGCAGAGTTAGACGCTCGGCGCCCTTAGCTCGCAATTTATTGAATGTGATTTAATAAACCTGAGTCATATATAATAACCTGCCTCCGTGTGTCCTGTGGGGATAAATACAAACATTACAAGGATTAGCATTGGCGCGTCGTGGGCGTGATGGCTGGCTGTACTAAGGAGCACTAGGGGGGACATCAGTTTGACCTGTTCGCACCAGGCCGCGTTATGGCCAGAGCTACGTAAGATTTGTGAATCAAAAGACCCCGCAGCTTAGCATAGCAGGGATTAAACAGGACACCTGGGTACTGCGATCATTTGGTTCACCCACATGATCCTTGCAAAACTACCAAGGCGACATGCAGGCCTCGACGAGCCCCTCTCTCCTGCGCACTTAGACCGCTCATGCCTTCCCCACAGCGGCAACCACGCAGAGCACTGCGGCGGCTACAGAGAGCCCTGTGGGGGCCACGCAGAGCACTGCGGCGGCCACGGAGAGCCCTGTGGGGGCCACGCAGAGCACTGTGGCGGCCACGGAGGCCCTAGGAGACGCCTTCCATGAGGCTGCCATGTGTGCTCTCCGGGCCGAGGGGAGTGCCATCACACACTCTGGTTCTATTGTACAGCACTCTGACACCTTCGGGTAAAGTCCGCGCTTTATAAGAATGCATTAAATAAATAAACTCAGGAGCTTGACCGCTTCTGGGCTGCCTGCCTAGCCCCAGGGGCCTTCAGCTACGCGGCTCACTGACAAGCAAGAGGTGAGCACAGTTAGATGCGTTTATAACAAAGCCTCTTAATGACCGACAAATTACACAACGCACGGTACCTGAACCAGCCTCTCCTGTCCTCTAGCTGGGCTTCTCAAGGGATGAAAGTCCGGTCCTCGTCCAGCAACGCGCCGCGGTCACAAGCTGGTTAACTGCCACAATCACTGCCCCGGGAGTTTCAAATGGAATAACAAGGACTTATTGCGCATGCGTGAAATGACACGCATGCGCACTAAAAAAGGATGCAGCTGGGGAGCACAACTAGTAATGGTGGTAACGCTGCCGCGGGAGCTTCGAACTGAATGAAAAATTACTTCGTGCGCAAGCGTGAAATGACACGCATGCGCACTAAAACGGCAGAACGGGGGGGAGATCGAAAATACCTGTATTTACAAAAAGGGCTTCCTGCGCATGCGCTTACTGATACGCATGCGCACAAACGAGGGGGAAGATCGGCCCGATGGGAAGATTGAAACTACGGTACACCGGCAGGGCGTGCGCACGCACGGCACCATAATTAAAGTTTAAAATAGAGGCCGAGGCACGTCACCGTCCGTGGTGTGCGCGCACTGTTTACAGGCCAGCCTTGCCTTGCTTACTGTGTAGGCAGTGTGTCTTCCTTCCTCTGAGAATGAGGGGGCCCCTGGCTGGAGTGTGGAGGCCCCCTGCGAGGGCCTGTGTTAATACGCCCGTGCCCTTCCTTCCTCTGAGAGTGAGGGGGCCCCTGGCTGGAGCGTGGAGGCCCCCTGCGAGGGCATGTGTTAATACGCCCGTGCCCGTCGCCCCTATAAATAATGGTTGTTATTTGAGGCTCACCGTCCGTGGTGTGCGGCGCGCGCACTGTTTACTTTATAGGCTTGCTGCCAATCAAGACGTCTTACAGAGAGTGAGGGGGCCCGGGGCCCCTGGAGTGTCGGGGCCCCCCGCACCGCGTGGGCTGCGGGGGCCTGTGTTACGCCCCTGAAGCTTGTCTTCTTAGCATGCCTGCGGAGTGCCAGCAGCAAGGATGCACCGGCATGCCAGATTTAAAGCCCAGTCTCAAAGTGGAAGTTACTTAGACAGAAGAATTCATCTATAGAAAAGGCTCCCCTTCACTGTGAACTATAGTAATAATTGGAAAATAACTCATAAAAGCAGCAAAACAGTCTAAAAGTACCTGCAATTGAACCGGAAATATGGTGCTGCTAATTGGATCCAGGCACTCTAAAACTTGGCACATGCATTGTACAAGTATTACAATGCTGGATTAGCACCACCTTAGCAAGAATGAATGAGGAAAGTGCAGGAGAGCCAAACCCAACAGGTCAGTTCCAACTTCAAGTGAGAAGTACCAAATAGAAGTGCGGACATGCCAGTTTAAATCCCAGCCTCAAAAAGGCTTATGGTAAATAATGTACCCACATAAATGGGAAGGGGGACAAATAAAAGAACCGGAGTCCAGCAATTCCTAGTCACTAGTGGAGGCTGCCCTTCACCGTCCATATACTGGCAATCTACATTTAAGTGAAATAATCATGGGAAAATTACTTATAAAGGCAATATAACAGTCTAAAAGTACATGCAATGGAACAGCAAGCATGACGCTGCTAATTGGAGATAGGCAACTCCAAAACTCGGTGCATGCACCAAAGAAGGAACAGAATGTGGGATTAGTGCCACCTTAACAAGAACAAATGAGAAATGTGCTGGGAGACCCAACCCAACAGAGCCTCTCCAACTGGCTTGGAGATGGGACTGCTCATTTGTGAAAGACAATGCACTATTATGCTTGTTTCTGGTCCTAGGAAGACCTGGCGTGGCAGTTCAGGCAGGACTATTCCCATGAAGCACAGGGTCAATACTGATTTGCATATGGCGGGGTCTGAACTGGGGTGGCAAAGTGAGCTAAAGAAAGATGATGGATTCAACCCAGATCTGTGACTGGGGGTGAGTGTCTGAAAAGTGTCAGCGCTCCGTCCATCACCTCCTTGTGTTTGCTTTGTTCACCCTAAGTTGGCATGGTATGCCCAGACGAGTCCCTTGCTCACTTTACCACTGGATTCAAGCTAGCCTGGCTGATGAGGTCTGTTACCTCAAAACCAGTCCCAGGATGTCTGTTTCTGGTCCAGGGAAGACTTGGCTTGGCAGTTCAGGCTGGACTGTTATCATGAGGCACAAGGTCAAGAATAATGTGCATATGGGTGGGTCTAAACTGGGGTGGCAATGTAAGCTGAAGAACAATGATGGATTCAACCCAGACCTATGACTGAGGGTGAGTGTCTGAAAAGTTTCTGGTCCCCGTCCATCATTTGCTTGGGAACACCCATGCAACGCCCATGGAAGGCCTCCCTTCATAAATCTGACTTACCACCAGATTTCTCCTGGCAGTGACAGGCATTGAAAATCGAATGTATGTCAGCCCATATAAATTAGTACTGTTGGTAGAGTAGTCTCCACCATTGTCAAACTATGGTGTAGTAGAGTAGGATCTGCTTACTATAGTTAACCCAACTTTTTGCTGGTGTTTCACTGTTTTTTTGTTACTTTATTCTGGCTGGGGCCCTGCTAATCAGGACCCCAGCCTAGCTGCTTCCTCTCTAAAATGATTGCATGTACTTTAGGTACACTCCAGTCTGGGTACTGGGGTACACTTGTGAGTACCTAGTATATGGTACCATAGGTACCAAGGGCATAGGCACCACAGAGGCCTACCAGGGAAGCCACCCAAAATGACACCACAGTTCTGCTACTGCAGCCTATGTAAGGTGGTGCATGCACCCATTAATAAGATACAGGCTACCTATATCTACCTTTAATCACTGACACATATAAACCTATAACTCACTCCTATGGCAGGCCTTGACAATCCTGAAGGCAGAGTGCTTAGTTTTGTGTGAGAGGGTGCCCATGCATTAGCAGGACCCCTCTGCAGCTTTCAGAATCTATTCTCTGAGGCTGTTCTGTGATGCAGCCAGAGCATATACTCTTAAGTGCATTATAACCTCACGGTAAATTCTAACTTTGGAATGGCTGCATTGAAACATGTCGTGTTTGGTGTCAAACACTTGCGGCAGGGTAGAATTCCACCCTTCAAGAGGGAAAGACATGTACACACTGGTCTGCCGGTATTAGTTTAAACGAGCCCCAGCATCACAAAGTGGATGCTGGAGCCACAGACACAAGTCTGGCCTCCTGCTGCTGACCGAAACTCCAGAAGGGGAAGCCTGGACAATAGGTTTCCTGTCCACACAGGCTTTAGTGTATTGGGGCTGGGTGGGTGCACCCTGAGAGTGCTTTGATGTCTGCACTGGGGGCAAATGTGGTGTCCCTGTGCATAGTCCAGTTCAAACCGGTTGTAGTGGCACTCAGCCCCTGCTCTGGTGAAAAACTGGACAAAGGAAATGGGTGTAACCACCCCTCTTTCCAGACCCTCCCATAGGTGGGTCCCCAGAATCCCTGGCAATAGGACTTAGGATTACACCTGGACGAAACTTTGAAACAGAATCCTGGAACTTCGATGCCCTACTAACGATTAGAGGACAGAAGAATCTCCCTTGGGTCAAGGAGTGACTCCCCTGTTCAAACAGGCACCAATGGAGCATTTGCCGGTCTGCATCTCCGAAGCTCCCGCCGGAGTATGAAGTACTTGCAGCCCAGGAAGAGAATTTCCAGATTTCTTGTTGGCCGACCCGAATCCCCAGCAAAGCTGAGACCCATAGCCCTCATAAATGACGTGGAACTGGAAGTCCTAGAACCGTGCACATTTGCTAAGTGCATTAACTTCCGAATCTTTCCTGAAGTTGTGCATTGGGTTACTTGTAGCCCAAGGCCCGCACATCTTCTGCACCGAAGATTGTGGGCCTACACTCCATGAGTGTTCCGTGGGCCTGCTTCTTGCATTTCCGCTTGAGGCTCCTTTGCGATCACTAGTCTGTTGACTGGTAGGTCCCCTCAAAGGTAACTCTACTTTTCCTTGGGCTTCCCTGGTTGCTCCAGAGGTCCCCCGACTCCCTCCCAAGTGGTGAGTCTCCCAGACCTTGCTGGTCTGGACCGAAGCCTGTCTCTGCTTTCGGCATGGGTTGCTGTTGCCAAGGCTTGTTGGTCCCAATCCGGGCACCGACACTAAAGCACTTGACATCCTTTGTGGGACAGCTTGAATCCAGATCCTGGTCATCGTCGACATCTCCGGGACCTCGTAACTGAAGAGTCAAGCTTCACCTCCTTCACCTGAAACCATCCGACTTCGGTGGGCATTTGACTATTGTACCCCTGGTCACTGGCAAGTGACCCAGACTCTGTCCCCTTTGCTTTCAGGTTCTTCACATCTCCGATCCAGGCTTGGATCCCTCCGGACACTTTCCACTTCAACAGCAGCAGCACTTTGAACCTCCTAGTTCTAAGGGGGTTTTCTCTGAATCATTGCTAGTTTTCCTCTGAATCATTGTAAATTCTACAATTTATCCTGTGGTTGTCTGTAATTGAATCCAAGTCTGGATCAGTGTAATTGTGAGCATCCTGAAATGTCATTACTAGTAGAGCACATGGTTGTGTATGTGTGCATTATGGGTGAGCAAAGTTGTAGAGCCACACTACTCACAACTTCATGGAAATTATTTTAAAACTATAAGTAGCTATGTAGAGTATACAGCTTTTTACAGCTTTTAAAAATTGTTGTGGACAACTGACGGAAACAGAAGAAACTGGTGCACTTGGCCTCCATTCAGCCTGTCCCTCTCATTTTTAGACCCTCCAGATCAAAACCAATTGACCAACCTAAGTGCGCAGCCCCAGCCTATTCACGCAACCACGGTAATACCCGCCCACTATACCAACATCTACCCTCACACACTTTACTCTCATACACACAAGCCTGTCTCCTAGCACTTTTCTAGTGATCATTCAAGCATTTACCAGTGTCTCATGAAATATTGCAGTTTCCTTTCCTTTTTCTGCTTCAATATTTTCAACTCAGTGGTATTATGGAGCAGGAGTCAGAAAGGACTGTCGACTCAAGGTACAGCATCAGAATAAATGGGAAATGTCAGCTACTAAGGGTAGTCAAAAAATGTCCATTCATGCCAACTAAGCATCAGTACAAAGAAATATGGACAATATTATGTATTTCTTTGCGAATCATTATTCATCCTGGCTGACATTTTCACTTGTAGGAGTGTCTTTTTATTTACATTGCTTTCCAAAGACGTTTTTAGGAGTGCTTCTAAATCGCTCTGTAGATGGTATATAACTGGAAAGAGTTACAAAACGTGGTGTATTGCCATCTGTTTCTTTTTACTTATTTATTGATAACGTTTTAGATAGTGCGAACTTGACCCAAGGGGGTATCAGAGCGCTTTACATTTAGGATCGTTGCGTTAAAAGTTAAAAGTTACATCAGTTGCAAGAGCATAGTAAGGTACAGTACATAAAAACAACGTTGCGAGAATTCATAGCGAGAATTCGTAGGAGGGCGTGGAGGAAGGAGACAAAGCAGGTCCATACCATAAGACTTTATTCAATCAGAGCTCCGCCTGTCAATACTTTGGTAGCATCCATGCAATGGAGATGTGTTCCATGGTACATAATGTGAATAGCTTGGAGAGATTGCGAAACATTTCAGTCACAGCAGCCCTGATGCCAATACTATTGGCAATGATGCCTTTCAAGGCTTGAATCCCGGATGGATAGTTGTCCAACAGGTTTTCTAAATTCTGTTTCAACTGATCTGTAACTTCGGTATTTTGGACACTCAACGAATGTTTTAAATAGCTTGATAGTTGGAAAGGTTACCTGCTAAGTTTTGGTGACTTACTTAGAAACATTGCTAAATTGCCTTTGATACAGTTCATAGTTACATGGTATAGGTGATACTAAGCCTACTATCTCTATTGAGACTTTGTACTAAACACTGGAATAATACAGACATGTTTCAATTTTTAATAGTGGTGGTGTTTCATAACAGACATGCATTTCTCCATAGGTGTCCTACCGAGTTTTGCAAGAAACAAGCTCGAAGCATAACAAACTATATATTCAAATTGGAACAGCATGGCTTGTAGCATTTTTCCTTTGCGCTCCAGAAATAATATTTTGGGATGTTGTGGTGGGGAATAGTAGCGTACCCGTGGGAGTCTGCACCTATGAATATGACAATTCTCGGAATTTTATAATTTTTATAGAAGTGATTGACTTTTATGTGCCATTCGGTGTGATTATTTATTTCAACATGTGCATATACTGGTGCATCAGAAGGCGAGATAAGAAACCCCGAGGTGATCCAAAACTGCAAACGAACAACCAAACGTCTGTTGTTTTCTCTGTAGAAGAAAATTATGAACTAAAGAGTAACCAAGTGAACTCTGACAAAAAGAAAAAACGATCTATTTTTCAAAAGGAGAAGATATTTAAAATGTTACCGATGCTGAAGAGTTTACCACCATCAGAACAAGAAAGGGATATTTTGCAAACGCAAGGGACTCATCAATCAAAACTCAGGAAAGATAAGAAAGTTGTGAAATCTCTTGCAATTATTGTAGCAATATATTTTATTTGTTGGGCTCCTTATACAGTGATTAACATAACTCGGTCAATATGTCAATGTGTGTATGTCCAATCTTATGTGTTTGATTTATGTCTATGTTTTCTTTGGATGAATTCTTCTATTAACCCGTTCATATATCCTTTGTGTCATAAACAAATTCTTAAAGCTATTAGAAAGGTTTTATCCATCATTGTTTGACCTGCGTAAAGTATAAAGGTAACTCACCCTTCAATGGAGCTCTCAACTTTCCATTGTTCTGATCTGTGTTATGGTAATCAAGGGTTCAATTCCAAATGTGTAACCAACTCATGATGACATTTCCAATCACCTTTAATAAATATACGTAGTGCAACAGATATTTTGCGATGGTTTTAGACAAATATCCAAAGGAAACATCCTGCAGCTAACCACATACTGCTCTTTACCCATAACTTTGTTTCCCACAGTCTAACATCTCTGTCATTACTTTCACACTTTTACACCATTTTAGTTTTAAATTTGAGTTTGCTTTTTCAGCCATCTTAAGTTATCTATAAAAGGTACAGTGGTTTCATTGGGGTCAAGTCTATGGGTTGCCAGTTAAAATAAAGCTACTCAGTGGAGATTTTCAGCCTGATTCATCAAGGGGCCGTTTTGCGAGCCCCTAATAGCGAATCATAGCGATTCGCTATTGAGGACTCGCAAAACGGTATTCATGTAGGAATTGCTAAATAAATAGCGATTCCTACATGTTCTCTATTTGCGAGTAGCAATTTGCTACTCGCAAAAAAAGGAATACCTCCCCATTCATTCCTATGGGCCAAAAGGCCCATAGGAATGAATGGGGAGTATCCCTTATTTGCGAGTAGCAATTTGCTACTCGCAAATCAGATAGCGATTTTAAGGGTGCCAGGGGTGTCCAAAGGACACCCTGTAGCACCCCTAAAATGCACATTTGAACAGGTGTTGCGCACACACATGTCCAAAGGACATGTGTGTGTGTAACATGCAAAAGAAAAAAATGCACTAAAGTGCTTTTTACACTATTTACGCAATTTACCACCAAGTCAGACCTGGTGGTAAATTGAGACCAAATATTGCAATTTCGCTATTTCTATTTGGTTGATGAATTGCATTTAAGGAATCTCTATTAGAGATTCCTCAAATCCAATTCCTCGCAAATATGCGATTTCGGTAATAGAGATTTTTGCATTTGGGATGATGAATCCCAAATGCAAAAATCGCACTCGCAAAGGGCCAGATTCTCAGAATCTGTCCCTTTGCGAGCGCAAATCAGCTTGATGAATCAGGCTGTAAGGGTCTGAATTAGATCTTAATGGATCAAGACCTGCTGTGGTTTTTTGGCAGTCCTGCATGCTGGCTTTGTGACCTGCCCACCCAATTTAAAAGTTAGTAGGTCCATAGATGAAAGATCACTGTGGTCCCTCCATCACCACCAGGAAATCTAGACCATGTTGATGGTGGGATAGGACATAGCAGCTGTTGGAGGAAGGACCACCAGTTTCCCCACAAGGCCAATTGCGATATGCTCTTCAAACAACATGACTTTGACTGCAAACCCTCCACACCTGAGGTGGCAGAATGAAAGTGGTGTAAGGCAGAAACTCACCTTTTCTCACCTTCACATTTCCTGTTCCACCATGGATCTGATTGTTCAAGTCCTGCCGATGCTGCTTGATGACGTACAAAACCAACACCATCATGGACAAAATCGACAGTAAGTACCACTTTTACCTGTTACCTACTGACTTGTCTGTTAATATATGCATAGGACTCGAGCATTTATACATCTCTCTTACAAGCAATAGCATATCAATGTTCAATGCTTATGCCAGTAATGTTGACGTTTAAGAATTTTAAGGAAACACACCTATATCATCACATTTTGTGTATACATTTGGAGCAAGCTACTTTAAAAATCGACACATGCACAAAAAGATAACATAAATACTTCCCATTTTACTCAGAAACATTGCTAGGAGTCAAACAATAGCTAAGGAAGAATAATGGTGGGACTCATTTAGTCAAATCAAAATAATGCATGTATAAATCAAAATGAGATATTGCTCTCAAAATAATGTGCAACACAAATGGCAATCCACAATATCCAAAATGGTTCAGTTTTGGTGCATTGACACAAAGCTTGACTCCTAATTCATTGCCAAGGATAAACTCCTCAGGAAGTGGCATCTAGTGGGCAGAGCAGGTACCTCACAGATCCCACATGGGACGGGGAATGGGTTTAGGAGGATGCCCTTGGGTGTGGAGGGGAGCCCTTCGGATTGGGGGGGAGTGGTTTTTGGAGGGGTGTCCTTGTGGTTGGTAGGGTTGGGTTGGGAAGTGGAAAGGGTGGAATTGCATTTTGGAGGGGTGGGGTTTGATGTTGCTGTGGTGGGTTGAGGTGTGAGAGGGGTAGATTGGCTTTTGCTAGGGGTGGGTTGAGGTTTGGAAGGGGTTAAGGCAAGGGTAAAAGGGTCACCTTCAATGGGAAATCTAGTAGACTGTTTGGGAGGGAGTGGGTTTTGGGAAGTAGAGGTAGAGGGAGAGGCAGTGACTGATGTGCATGTGTCTGTTGAGGGTGCGGATGCCTGTGGGTCTTTTGTATGTTGTGTATGTTTGGGTGTGTCTTTTGTCATATGTGTCTGTTGTTTGCCTGATTGTGTGCATCTGTGTTTTTGTGTGTTCATAGTAGGGTAGGTGTGTCTGTGGATGAGTATGCTGTGAATGTGCTGGACATGGGTGTGTTGCCAGTGAATGTGGTGGTGCATGTGGGAGTGGTGTTTTCTGTGGATATGCTTGGGAGTAGTGAGTGTGGGTGTAGTGGTATATGTGGGAGTGGTGGTGGTTAATGTGGGTGTGGTAGTGTTTGTGGATAGACTTGAGGTGTGGTAAATATGGGTGTGGTGGTTTCCGTGGTGTATGTGGATGTGCTTGGGAGAAGGTGGTAGGTTTGGTATCTGAACATTTGGATGTGCACCTGCATTTTTTGTGGTATTTGCATTTCTGTGTGATTGTGCTGCTTGTGTCTGCTTGAACAGGTGGATGCAAATGTGTGAATGTGATTTGTACAGGTCTGGGAATATGGAATTGAGATGGGGAAGGGTGAGAGGTGGGCCACACGTTTGTGATGTTCGGCAGCTGGAGTCAGTGAGGAGGCTGGACTTTGAAAAGCTCTCTCTAGGCCAGACATAGCACTGTGGATGCCTTTCAGGCAGTAGCAGCTTCTGGAGGGAGTGCTGCGGGCAGTGGGGTGGGAGATGGTCAGGGTGGGGGGTAGTAAACTCCATCCTACGGCCGATCAGAGTTAGGTGAAGAAAAATATTTATAAAACAAATTAAATTGCGTGTGCTGCAATGCATTTGGTGTTGCAGCGCACGCAATTTAATTGGTTTTATTTCTTTCTTTCTTTACCTAACTCCTATTGGTCTTATACTAGAGTTTACTACCCCCCATCCTGCCCCTCCCCCGCCCTGGCCCACCGCCCACAGCACTCCCTCCAGGAGCCGCTACTGCTTTCAGGTAGGCTACCATTTGCTGCCTATGGCATTTAGGCCCCTAGAGGGGGACAGGGGCAGACGGTGAGGTGCCCGGAGTGAAGGAGATGCCACGCCTTTTAGAGTGCCCAGTGTGAAAAACTGGGTGAAGAGCAACAGGAGAAATGAAGAAGGTATTGAGGTGGAAGATAAGGATGCAGTGGGTATACTTCCTGTTGAGTCCACCACCACTAAGGAATACTCACTGGAGGAGGCCCCCAAAGAAGTTGTTGAGGAGCTGGCATCCTATGCTGCACTCTCCTCACCCTCCGGCCCACTTGGTTCCTCGGTGTTGGTGGTGTCAGCACTGGAAAACACAGTGGCCAGCTGCTTCCCTGCCAATCTTGGCACCTTCTAATTCACCTGCCCCTGATGATGCTGACATGGCATATACAATAGTTTTATTGAATCTGTGTAAACAGAACTGATCATGACCTTTGATGACAAAACTGTTTCTAAGTTTTCAGATTTCACCTGCTTCAAGGCTCTTAAAATGTGCTTTAAAATTGGCATACGCTCATGCATGTATGCAACATTTTCAGAAAACATTTGGTCTCAGTTATGTCATTCCCCATGATAGCTCTCGTATCATAAATGATCTTCTCTCTTATCCATCATTATGTGTCTCTCTACAGGAACTGTTTCACACCTCCAAATGGCTGGCCTTTGTAGTTTGGGATAGTGAACTGATGTCACCAAAAAGGATATCAACCAAAAAAACCTTTGTACAGTGTGTTAACAAGGCCCTAAAATCTGCATACTGTTCATTTCCAAAAAGTAAAGTATGAAGAAATGTGTGTCAACAAATATTGCAAAGGTGTACCAATATTAGCATAAACTGAAAGCAGGTTACCTTTAATTGGTCATTTGACAATGATAACACTTACTTCAAGTCACTAAACTGTGTGTCAATTGTCAAAATGCATCAATGAATCCTGTACTGTAGGTTTGGGGGGATTGACAAATGACTTCTACAGCTTAAGTAAATACATGGCCCTTGAAACATTTCTAATCCACTTCAGTACAGAGGAAAAACCTTTTCACATTTCACTCCTAAATACCTATAGTTATTTGAAGTTTATTGTGTCTTAGTGAACTTGCTTCACTAAATATGCTTGCTTTTAACTGTAGTATTTTAGAACATCACAGTATTTTTACTTACACTAATTCCTATAGTATGCTTTCTTCAAATACTCATATATAAATCAAAATATGAAACATATTACACCTTGATACATTTCATCAGTTGCCTAATGAGTCATGAGTTTGACCTGATTTGGAGATTTCATGATGGGATTATCATACCTATAGGTGATGGACCTTTCCATCCGGCATAGTCCCTTTAAGTTTGCCATTTATCTCCATCATTGCTTCATCATCTGGACATAACAAAGGACATTGAGACATGGTTTAGGGTATGTTTTACTCTGTCACCAATGTTTACACATTCCTCTATGTGTTTCCACAAAAACGGTATGCCTTTCAAAATAATTTGTCAAACAGCAGACTTGCTTAGACTAACGGTGGGCGGCCAGCTACGCTCCGTGCATGGAGTGCACGTAGTGCCGTCTCCTACGCATTTTGCATAGCGGGCGTAGCCAGGCGGCACTACGCGCGCTCCGCAGACGGTGCGTAGCCGGCCGCCACCCGCCTCCCTCCCGCCCTCCCTATATATTTTAAAAAAACGGATAAAAAGCTTTTAAAAACACTTCGATTCGCGCCGTCATTTCGGATACTAATGCGCATGTGCGGGCGGCCGCGCATGCGCATTTCTCATGAGGAATGCGCATGCACGGGCGCCCGCGCATGCGCATTAGTATCCGAATCGGTGGCGGCGCGAATCGCGGGACGGCGAGAGGGAGCCCCGGGGACGCGGCAGACAAGGTAAGTGTTTTTAAACGCTTTCTATCCTTTTATTTCAGTATTTAGGGAGGGCGGGAGGGAGGCGGGCGGCGCGGAGTGGGGCTACTGTCACTATTAACATGTATGAAACAGTATTTCTGATGCAAAGCACAATGTGGATATCTTTTGATTCCAAAATGTAGCCATTAATACTGATGTCTCTAGTAATTTTAGATCACATGTTCACTTTTGTTTGTGTAGAATACCAACTTGCCAAAGTGACGTTTTGGTACATCCACTGTGTCATAAATGCCTAGTATATGTCACATATAAAAAAGCTACCACATTACATTAATGAAGGAGCATCACATCGGACACACTAAACACTATTGGCCTGTTTGGTTCAACTGTCCCCATGACATCAAACAACATGATGTATATGTTGAGTTTAGGCAGCCATGTGTCTACTCAGAATTGTCCACTGGCTGTGAACAGGAATTGAGTGGGATCCTTTCCAGCAAATTAATAGACAAAGCTCATCATCATACACATTGTGCAAACATACACCGTCAAGAACTTTTCTTGTTCATTGGGCATAGGTCATCCTTAATGTTGATAGGAAAAATCCTGACTGTAACAACAAAAGAGTCATGTAACATGTGAAACTTACCCCCTTGTTGCTGGTGTGGAGCCCTCAACTGCCCCTCAAGCTCTGGATAGGCCACCACAAAAAAACAGACCATTAGGGGTGTCAGGGTGCAGTGCGCGCACCTCACATCTTGGTAGGACTTCGCAAGCTTGACTTCAGCTGACTTTGGGGTCCAGCATCGTAGGTCTTCCCACCTCTTGCAGCAATGGTCATTGCACCGCCTGTAGACCCCCAGGGTCCACAGCTACCTTGTGATGGCCTTCCATCTATCATGCTTCTGTTGGGCGTTCACCTGTATTGGAAAAAGAAATAAAAGAAAATAATTGTATTGTGACTTTTTTTGTCTGTATGGCTGCTACAATATGTGTCTACATCTATAACTAGCATAACTCATATGTTAACATACAGCATGTGTATTGTGACATGCTGACCTAAACCAATATCCCCATACACATGTTTATAGTGACCTGTTGCAGACCCTCATCCCATGTCATGATCTGTAGGGATTACAATGTCTGACTGCAGCCAAAAAGGCACTTTTGGGGGCTTCAAGCAAGCCACTGTAAAATGGCCCTGGGGGCACCTGTAGTGCCCCCCACACATCCATGCACCATGCCTGGCACATAGTGCATGGATGTGCACAAAGTGCTTTTTTCAAATGCAACTTGTGCTGTGGCCCTTTTCCTGGGGCACAGCTCAAGCCGCAGTGGAAAAAAGCACTTTCAGACAGCCACCACAGTGGTCATGTTGCAATTGGGCAGTCGGACCACCGTCTGCCTTTCAGGTAGTCCCCGGACTCCCATGATGGCAGGCAGCGGTCTAACCGTCTGGCATCACAATGATGCCCTAAGTGTAAAAATACTCCAGAAGGAGCCAATTTGCAGGCGAAATTTAAATAAAATGATAGCCCTAGCTGATTTCCCTGTCACAGAAGTAGTCAACCACTATAACGTACTAATAGAAAGCCCTTTCTAGCTACAAAATGAAGACCAACTTAGCCCCCAAAGGATAGTTTCGGAGATACATGGGTAGGCAGACTGCATCTGTCAGGACACAGATGCCAAGCCAAGTACCAGATATCAGTGTGGAATGGTATGACAGCTCCTTGAGACAGGAAGCCAAAAGAAAAACTGCAGTGGAAGGTTGGCACAATGCCTTCCAATCCACACTAGGTAGAATTCAACCTACATTATGCAAATTTATCAAAGCATTACAAATAGAACAAAGCTGCCAAGAACTAAGAGAAGAGCAACCAATTATACAAATTGACCCTAAACTAAGCAAACAAACTAAAAGAATGTGTAACATGCATCAATTCAAAGTCCAACTCTTCATAAATAACAAAGGACTAGATTACCTAGAAATGAAAGCCAAAATCATATTATAAATTAAATGTAAACCTACCTAAAATCTCAAAAGCTCCAACAAACTATAAACCACAAAATCAAATCTGTTTTTTATTTTTAAAATTTGAACATAAATAATTTATTACATCAGCGGAACAAAGATATAAAATCACAAAGTTATTAAACACCGATATTATAAAATATATATGATAAATATTTGTAAAAATATATAACAATAATCCACCAACCACATAAACAAATTAAATAGATAATATCTAATGAAAAAAATCATATTTAAAAAGAATTGCACATAAAAATAACATACACATAGCATAAACAATATAATATAATATTTTGCACCCACACAAAAAAAGTAAGAAATAAAACTTACTGTTTGTATCTGCAGATCTTTCTCCATCCTCACATAAAAAAGATAAAAATCTGAAACGAAATATCCTCTCCAAAACATGCAAACATATAAACAATCCATTCCAGATCCCTAGTAGCAATTGAAAATCTGTAAGTTCCATTAAAAAAAACTAAAAATGTATTTAAAAAACAACGACTACAGGAAACCCAAAAAAAGGAAATCTAAGTAATTATTTTTTATAATAAACAAAAAAACAGATTTTCTTGTTTCTCATAAAACAAACATAAAAGACACATCTGAAGGATAGGTTACAGTCCCAAACATACAAATACACAACACTTCATCAATAAAATATAAATATCCTCACAGAATTTAACATAAACAGTCATACATTTACATCACATTTAAAACAAACTGCAAAACAAAACACTGCAAAATACTATCAAAAACACATCTAAATATAGAAAATAACACTAGACACCTATACCCAACGTTTAAACAGGCATCAAAATGCCTCCTTCCATCAAATCCCTTAAAACACCCTTAAAAAAGAAAGTTACCTGTTCCGACGAACCACAGCACCTAACTGTAGCTTGGGCCCTGGAAAATGACCCAAAATAGATACACAAATAGAATATAAATAGATTACAAATTACAGGCTAGAGGTAAAAAAAGATGCCCACCAAGTAAAACCAAAAAAAGGCTATCTCCCCATAGAAATCAATGAGAAATAGAGTAAAAATGTTTACAAATGTTTAAAAAAGTAATACTTTTTTAAAAAGAGCTAATCTTTTAAAATAAAATTGGGAAATGTTTACCAAATTTTAAAGAAGATATTAAATAATAGTATAAAATATATACAACTATTCAATACATACTAATAAAAAGTTAAAATAAAGTGAAAAAGTTTCATTATAAAGTTAATAAAAGTATAAAAATGGTAAGCAATAAAAAATCACAATTGCAAGTGTAGATTGCACAAATATATTAATTATGATGTACTCATTTATTTAATTTAAAAATGAACAACATTTTTTACTTCACTTTCTAATTACTTTTATTTTTACTTTAAAAACGTACTTGTTAAAATGTAAAACTGTACAATAGATTGAAAATTATGAAATATATAAAAGTAAAATATGTGTGACATCTTTTTATAATACTAAATTTAAAACAAATCTTATATCACTATAGGGGTACATATACACGTACTGTTAGCACTCATATCCGGACAAACTTTGGGAAAGTGTTGTACACTAAGAGGGTGACCTTTAATATTTCCACTCCAATCTAAACCATTTTGGGGAAAAAGATTGGACACTACAGGGGTGACATTTACCACACAAACTACAATCTAAACCAACTTGGACAATGTGTTGGACACAAAAGGGGTGCACTTTACTATTCCCAATGCAATCTGAACCAAATTGGGTATAGTGATAGACATTCAAGGGGTGGCATTTACTGTTCCCACTCCAATCTAAACAAACTTAGGTATAGTGTTGGACATTAAAAGAGTGACATTTACTGTTCCCACTCCAATCTAAACTAATTGAGGAAAGTGTTGAACACTAAAGCGTAAGCCTAAGTGGATTTCACGCAGCAGCCTTACGTGGAACCCTGCAAAGTGGTAAAAAAACTTTGACACGCTACGCGGAGTTTTGCGAGAGGTGGAGTTGCCTTTCGAGTGATGTTTCAGCCTTACGGCATTGCGGATTGCGTGTTTGGGGGTAAATATCACACAAACTGCACCACATGGTCATGGATGGGTGCAGCCATCTTGTTTTCTTCTTTTTGTTAAGGTTCTGGGGTCCACTTTAATCCTGCCTGAATCTTTTTAATCCTTCTTTCTGAAAAAAATCTGATAATTTTTATGTTTTATCTTTCCCTGTGTCTTTTTAAGTGTGTAGTTTGTGTTGTTTTCTACTTTTTGTGTTTTTCTATATTACTTGCTTTTGAATTGTTCTTACTTCCTTTCTTCTTCTCCTCCCTTACTTTTTTACTTTCAATTTTTTTTATCCCCCCCACACCTCAGCATCACGGCAGAGAGTGCGACCCGGACAAAGTGGAGCTGCCTTCCTTTCAGAGGGCAGTGCCTGGCAGGGGTGTAGCCCCGGGCCTTTTTCAGAGGTGGAGGTGCAGCAGTTGTTTTTATGCCACGCCACCTCCCCTCCACCCTGGCAGCAGGTGGCAGTCCTGTGTCCGGGATCCAGGAGCGTCATCAGAGGTGGGTGAGAGTGCACCCGGCAGTGAATCGCTGCTCTGGGGTCCACCTCACCCATAACTGACACACCAGTGGTCCGATATACTGGACCGAGAGCAAGACCTGCTGGACCTGCTAGGTGTTGAGGTCACTTGGCTTGGTGAGTAGCTAATTATAATTATTATTGTTTGTTCTATGTTATTGCAAATATTAGTTTATTCCCAAATAGCAAGACTGCTGCTGCTCACATGCAGGTACATTACATTTAAAAATCTTATATTATGTCACGTGATCATTATTCTAGACATTAGCTCATGCTCGGAGATACCTAATCGTACTTTTGTTTGCATCTTTGCGCTCGCTTGGGCAGATTATATAAAAACTTAAGTTAGTTAATCCAAACTAAAGAGACTCCTTTCATTTGTCCTGTCATTAAGATAGTGGTAGTTAGCTTAGTTACTAAGAGGCAGACTATGATCGCGAGGGGCCTGCTACGGGGCTCCAAAGACTAAATCTGTCATCGTAATTGCCCGCTCGGGAACCGTGTCCAAAGAGCAGTATGATTTGGCTCATAAATGCTCGACCTATAAGAATGCCTTTTGGAACCGATTCGGACAGACTGAGTGATTTCGGGGCATCGTAATCAGTCGTTCAAAACTAGGTACGATTCGGTCGGAAACAAGGGTTCCGAATCGGATTCGGCAAGCCTGAATTTGATTTAGTGCCCTTCCTAACGGGATCGTAATCTGCCTCTTAGTAGGATTAGTAACAATTTAGCGACCCACGTACTCTCACTTAAGGAACTTATTTTTTTGTAGTTCTTATAGTGACTTGCAAGTAGCAGCAACCAACCAAATTGGTGTATACAATATGCATGCGTCCATCTATATATAAGGCTGAATGCACACTTATAGGCCCTTCAAAGGCAGTTGAGATGATTGCAATTTGTGAAGGAGATTGGAACTTAGAAGCAAATATAATTTTTTTCTGGAATTCATTCCAAAGTTTTTGGAACACGTGGGTTAGGTAGATGTACAAAACAGGAATCGGATTGTTTGTATGAAAGGTCAATGGTATTGCAATTGCCATTTCCTGCCAAATAATCGTTTTGGAACAATAAAGGGCCAGTTGTACCACCATGTCATTTAGTGACTCGCAAATTGCACTCAATTGCGATTCCCAATTTGCGAGTCACTAAATGACATCTACAACAGTGTCTGAGACACTGTTAGCGGTTCCCAATGGGATCGCAAATTGCATGCCTCATGCATATCAATAAGGCACTCACAATTTTCGAACTGATTAGGAATGGCTGACCCCCCCAGGTATGGTGGCCTGCTGGGCTCAGCAGACCTCCATGTCTGGGGCTGCTTCTAAATAAAGCAGTTTTTTTAATGCAGCCCGGATTCCTTAAAGGAAAATGGGATGCATTTAAAAAAAGAAAAATGAAAAATATAAACAATGTTGTTTAATTTTTAAGGGCAGGTAGTGGTCCATGGGACAACTGCCTGCCCCTAAAAATATTTCCCCTTCATTACCAAAGGGGAAGGGGTCCCCTGTAGACTTCTTCTCATTTGTGAGGGCTTTACAACCCTCTTGAAGAAGGCGGTAAATTTCAAGTGTTTTGCTATCGCAATTGCAGTCACAAAACATTCTTACATAGACCGCTGACTCTCTATAAGGAAGGGACGCCCTTGGAACACCCCTTCCTAATAGCAACTTGCAATTCCCATCTAATGAGTCACAAAAAATGGCCCTATTAGATTTTGCATGTGCAAACGGGTTGCAAATCCATTTGCGCTTGCAAAATAGGGTCGGACAACTGGCCTTTAACATTTATCACCAACATTTTTTTTGTCTCTTTCATTATGTCTTACATGATCATCAGCACCCAGGGGCAAGAGTGAGATGCAGATGAGGTCGTCCGAGCCAGGTGCAGGAGCTGGAGGTGCCTCTCAGCACGAAAGCCCAATATCTGATGGCTCTGCTGGCCTCAGTGAGTCCTCTTGTTGTTAATATAATATATACATTTCCCTAACCTTTACTGCTTCTTATTTTGAACTATATTGTCCTCTTCGATCAATCTACTTTTTATCACTGCATTATCCTATTTACTAACTTCTAACTTCTAAAGTCATTTTATATTTCTAGTGTCTGTATTTTCATTTTTGCTTCAAACTGCCGCTTTCTGTACTAGTCTGTCTGTAGCCTGCTTTCTTCTGTTTTTTTAGTCAGCCTTTCCTCTTCCCTTATATATTTTGGGGACTGCCTAGTGGTGATATTGTAAGACTCAGAGAACCATTGCTCCTGCTACTACTAGTACTAATACTCTGCGGTGCAGATTGCATACCCTAGTAAAGTATTCTACGCATTTTTGTTGAGATGAGATTGAGAATGAGAAGGCGTTCTTTTACATTTTCATGCTCAATCTGTAAAATGATCCATGGTCACGTAGGACACCCCAAAGGTGTGTCTTCTTCTCAACTAGGCCTAGCATTATATATTTAAATAGCAGTTCATGGTGAACTGTTTACAGTGCGCCATGACTGGAAGGAAGTATTGAGGATTGAAGATGGCACCATTGCATTTTCCAACTAAAAGACCCCAGGTCTGACTGTCGGCCCAGTTGCCCATTCTTATTTCTTTTCAAAATCTCAGAGTCACCAATAGCTCAAGCCACTCAGTCCAGTCCTTTACAGGTTGTCTTCTTGAGAAGCATTTAAAACATTGCTACCAACAAAATGCCCAACCGGTTATGAATATTTTTGACATAATGCACTCTGGATTTCAGGCGGGAAACATGGCAGATGTCAGCTAAGCGGTTGCAGGCTTTCGGTCATCAGGTCTTGCTTACAAAGACCACAAAGTCTCCCCCTCAGCTCTAACCTCTCATGGACGTGTAAATATCGGAAAAAAGTCTTGCCTGCCATTTGTTTTTCCGCTGCTTTTTCCAAAGGATGGTTCAGGAGCTGCTGGAGGTATTGGACGCTCGCAGAGCCCCACAGTGGGAGGGCGTGCCTTGTGTGCTGCGTCGCTGCTGTTCTTCCTTGATTTGGGTTGTAGGTGGCGGAATCAGCAATGAACAAGGTGCATCAAAGCTGGTCCCTACATTGCTTTTTCAGAGTGGTTGCCGTCTGCAGTTTGTAGGAGAGAGCAAATATGCCCCAGGAATCGCAAGGCTACAAGGGTTTCCCTGAGTTCGGCCCTAGTCCTGGCCTCTGTTAATGGTGCTCCCTTTACTGTTGAGTCTGCCCCTATTGCTCATCTCTGGGTGTTAAGCAATAGGCACCTGGAGACAGGGATAGGGGGAGGGGAGGTTTTACACCCCATGAAGAGGGCTATGAAATTGTTGAATAGATCATCTATCCCGCAGGTCAAATCTGTAGATATACACTTCGTACGAGGGGTGCGTTATCTATCTCGGAGCCAGAATTGGTGGCATTGGTGCCCCCGCCCTCATAAGTGCTCCTGCAAGTGCAAATAAGGGCCAGATTAAGTCACTTGAGAGTTTTAACCTCTTCGCTGCTAGGCCTCTTCCCCACCTGTGGTAAGCCTTTATTTTGCTATTTGGGATAATGCGCGCTTAGGCCCCTGTAACATTTTGACCACATAAGGTATCAATGCCAAATTTGCTTTCTTTTCTTCCAACATCATGGGAATTCTAAAGGTACCCAGATTTTGGGTAATGACAGACTTTTGTCAGAAAACCAACATTGTTTACCCTGTTTTGGCATTTTTCTGGGACATAGCCTATTTTTGCTATTTATTGTGCTTTTAACCTCCTTCCAGTTAATGGTAGAAATGGGTATAAAAGCAATAATGGATCCTGGAAAGCTATACATTTTCGAAAAGTAGACAACATTCTGAATTCTGCAAGGGGTCATTGGTGTAGATGCATCAAGGTTTCTTTATAGAAACGAACAGGTAAATATAGGAAAAAAAGAACATTTGTTGAAAAAAACAGCTTTTGTTTCAATGTTTTCACCTGTAACTTCTTGTAATTATGACAGCTTGTTGAAAGCAATATACCGTTACATCTGCTAGACCATTCTGGTTGTGGGGATATATAGGACGTGTAGAGCCAGATGAACCCAAAGTCAAAAACTGAGCAGCAATTTGAAATGGCTTTTTATTATGTACCGGGTAAATAGCAATTATTGTGGGAAAATGTGTACATGGAAAAATGGGTATGAAGGACACCTATATATTTCTGAAATGAGAACAAATTATAGAGTTTAGGAACAGTACATATTTGTACATTTTCAAAATTGGGAATACTAATACTAGCATGAGAATTATCGGTCAATTTTCAAAATGACTTCTATTTTACACAATGTCTTTCATTTGGAAGGCAGAAATGCATCAAAAAACAATAGGTAATAACAGTTGCTTTACAGATCTGAATTACCCTGAGTTTCCCGATAAAAATGGTACCTCAGTTGTATGGGTAGGCATAGTGGCATAGTGCCCACGACAGGAAACGGCGCAAAATGCAACATGGTCACACCTCATGTTCGCAGTGAAAAATGACCCTCTTTTGGCAAAGTGTCTAGCTGTAGTTTTTCAACCCTAGCTCTGCCGGCACCTAGGGACACCTAGCAAACCTATAAATTTTTTAGAACTAGACACCTAGGGTAATTCAGAATGGGGTGACTTGACTGCCTCCCACCAGGTTCTGTTACCCAGAATCCCTTGCAAACCTAACACATTGTGAAAAAACCAGATTTTCTCTACATTTCTGTAGTGGCAAGTTCGGGAATCTGCGTGGATCCACACATTTCCACCCACCCCGCATTCCTCAAAGTCTTCCAAGAAAAATTGTATCTCAATTGTGTGTGTCTGCCCAGTTCCCGCGACAGGAAACGGCGCAAAACATAACATGGTGAAACCTCAATTTCGCAGTGAAAAATTACCCTTTTTTTGCAAAGTGCCTAGCTGTAGTTTTTTATCCCTAGCTCTGCCGGCACCTAGGGAAACCTAGCAAACCTATACATTTGTGAAAACTAGACACCTAGGGAAATCCAGATTTGGGTGATTTGACTGCCTCCCACGAGGTTCTGTTACCCAGAATCCCTTGCAAACCTTAAAAAATGTCAAAAAAACACATTTTGACCAAATTTATGTGGTGGAAAGTTCTGAAATCTGCGTGGATCCACAAATTTCCAACCACACTGTGTTTTCCAAAGTCTTCCGAGAAAAATGGTACCTCACTTGTGTGGGTCTGCCTATTGCCCACAACAGGAAACGGCGCGAAACGCAACCTGGTGACACCTCAATTTCGCAGTGAAAAATTACCCTTTTTTTGCAAAGTGCCTAGCTGTGGTTTTGGAACCCTAGATCTGCCGGCACCTAAGGAAACATAGCAAACCTATAAATTTTAGAAAATTAGACACCTAGGGGAACCCAGAATGGGTTGACTTGACTGCCTCCCACCAGGTTCTGGTGACATCTCAATTTCGTAGTGAAAAATTACCCTTTTTTTGCAAAGTGCCTAGCTGTAGTTTTGGAACCCGAGATCTGCCGGCACCTAAGGAGACCTAGCAAACATATACATTTTTGAAAATTAGACACCTAGGGGAATCCAGAATGGGTTGACTTGACTGCCTCCAACCAGGTTCTGTTACCCAGAATCCCTTGCAAACCTAAACAATTGTCAAGAAAACCACATTTTGACCAAATTTCTGTGGTGGAATGTTGTGGAATCTGCATGGATCCACACATTTCTACACACCCCGCATTTCCCAAAGTCTTCTGAGAAAAATGGTACCTCACTTGTGTGGATCGGTCTACTGCCCGCGACAGGAAACGGCGCAAAACGCAACGTGGTCACACCTCAATTTCGCACTGAAAAATGACCCTTTTTTTGCAAACTGCCTAGCTGTAGTTTTTTAACCCTAGCTCTGCCAGCACCTATACATTTTCGAAAACTAGACACCGAGGGAAATCCAGAATGGGGTAGCTTGACTGCCCCCCACCAGGTTCTGTTACCCAGAATTCCTTGCAAACCTAAAAAATTGTCTAAAAAAACTGATTTTCCCCACATTTCTGTGGTGGAAAGTTCTGGAATCTGTGTGGATCCACAAATTTCCACCCGCCCCGCGTTCCCCAATGTATTACAAGAAAAAATGGTACCTCACTTGTGTGGGTCGGCCTAGTGCATGTGACAGGAAACGGTGCAAAACGCAACGTGGTCACACCTCAATTTCGCAGTGAAAAATGACCCTTTTTTGGCAAAGTGCCTAGCTGTAGTTTTTTAACCCTAGCTCTGCCGGCACCTAGGGAAACCTAGCAAACCCATACATTTTTTTAAACTAGTCACCCAGGGAAATCCAGGATGGGGTGACTTGACTGCCTCCCAGCATGTTCTGTTACCCAGAATCCCTTGCAAACCTAAACAATTGTCAAAAAACAGATTTTCCCCACATTTCTGTGGTGGAAAGTTCTAGAATCTGCGTGGATCCACAAATTTCCACCCACCGCGCGTTTCCCAAAGTCTCTCGAGAAAAATGGTACCTCACTTGTGTGGGTCAGCCTAGTGCCCGCGACAGGAAACAGCGCAAAACGCAGCGTGGTCACACCTCAATTTTGCAGTGAAAACTGACCCTTTTTTTTAAGGGTGGGTGGACATTTCCATTCCGCCCATGGAATAGGCAGCGATTTGCCCCTTCCGCCTTTTGCAAAAAAGGCAGAGAAACAGGGCAAATCTCCGCACACTCGGGGGTGGAACGGAAATTTGCCGCCCGCCTCCTGCCCGCCTCCAGCCCGCCTCCCGCCCGCCATATTAACATTATTAAAGGCTAAAATAAAGATTTTAAAAACGTACCTTATCGCCGGTTCATCTTCCTTATCTGTAAGCCTTCTTCTTGGAACTGTGCATGCGCGGGAGCCTGCGCATGCTCATTCCTCGCCAAAAATATAACCACCTTTGGAAGCGAACCTTGCCCAAGGGCTTGCTACCACACACTACAAAATACAATCCCTAGGGCCTGGTGGGTCAGAAAGGCCCAAAGAAACGGGCAGATCTGGGGCACACAAACATCAACAAGAAGTGCTCCCCTTTGGAGGCGCCCCTAGGGCCCAAGGGGTCTCTTCCATCCAAATTTAAATGCCCCCAAATAAGTCTCTGGTGCCTAGGGGCGTTTTCTGCACCCCCCACCCCCGTGGGCAAAACAACCCAAAAAACAGGCCGATATGCCCCCAGGGGGGCAGAAACACATTCCTTAAAATATATCCCCTCTAGGAAGCGACCCTTGCCCAAGGGGTGACTTACATCCAAATTTAAATGCCCCAACTACAGTCCCTGGTGCCTAGTGGCATTTTATGCCCCTCCCTGGGGACAAAACGGCTGAAAACATGGGCCGATTTGCCCCCGGGGGGAGCAGAAAAACTTTCCATACCTTATGCCCACTCTAGGAAGCGACCCTTGCCCAAGCGGTCGCTTCCATCCAACTGAAAATTACCCTAAATAATTCCCTGGTGCCTAGTGCCGTTTTTCTGCCCCCCTCCCCCGAGGGCAAAGCGGCCAAAAAATGGGCTAATTTGCCCCCGGGGGGGGGGGGGCAGAAAAACATTCCTAAAAAATGCCTCTCTAGGAAGCGACCCTTGCCCAAGGGGTCGCTTTCATTATAAACTATATGCCCCACAATATTTCCTGGTGCCTAGTGGCATTTTCTGCCACCCTGAAGGCAAAACGGACGGAAAAATGGGCCAATTTGCCCCCGGGGGGCAGAAAATCATTCAAAATAATATCCCCCACTTGGGGTCGCTTCCAATGCTGAAAATTAAATACCCTGGTGCTAGTGGGGGTATTTCCGCCACACGATCACGATGCTGTGCGCGACCGTGAGGCAGAAATGCCCTGCAAAGATACATCAGGGAAGAGGAAAATCTTATCTCTTTCCTCCCCCCTGATGCCTCGATGCATTCCCAAAACCCCCCTGGGACCGAGGACTCCTACCTGTTTGCTCGATGCTCAGGAAGCAAATGTCTGGGACTTCCTCATGATGTCAGAGCGTGCTGTGTGCGATGACGTCCTGGGATTCCCATGGGGGGGTCGGGGGTGGCAGCGGAAGCTCTTCCGCTGCCATCCCCATTTGTGGGGGCGAAATCGGACACTGGTGGGGGGAGCGCCAGCGCTTCCCACGTGGGTGGGGCCCATGACGATCTGGACTTGTCATCAGCACACATCCACTGTGTGCCATGACGAGTCCAGCTCGTCAACAGCAGGGATGGGGTTAAGAAGGACACAGGTTTTACACAGAAGGGAGAGAAGATAACGTTCCCTGTTACCAATAAAAGTCCTAGGAGTACAGGTAGGGGTAAGAAGGCCACACAATCAAAAATAAGGATCATTCCTTCATTAAAATCCTATTACAAAGTCCTTTCTGCGCCAGCCTCCACCCCTTTACAAGAAGGTAGGTTCAGCAAAGTAAGTCTTACTAGGATGGATGGGAACTTATGTCACCCCCAGGAAGTTACTCATCCTCCTACCTCTCCCTCAAAGTTAGCCTCTCTACCCCCGCTCAGCTGATTGCAGGAGTCCAAAAACGACTACGCACTCCTCTGTAACTATTGCTAATAGGTTCACTGTGTTGAAGACACAGGAGGAGGACGATGACCAGCAGTACAAGCAGCACCTTCACAGTCTGATCCAGGCATTAGTCAATTACCTCAGACGGCCCCAGAGACTTTGGCTGACATGTTCTTAGCTCTTAAAGATTAGTTGAAAAACAGATTCACAGACTCTGAGAATAACCAAGTGGTGATTCAGGCCTCTTGTGCAGTTTTAGTGCAGAAGCTGGAAGAAGTATCTTTAAGAACTGATACCTTTGAACAGGAGATCCCCAAAATAAAGGTGGCATTAGACCCATCTACAGTAGAGATGAGTTGATTAGCGAGGCAAAACTAGAGAAATGAGGTACAACCTGGAAGGTCTTGAGAATCACTCAAGAAGAAACGATTTAAGATTAAACAACAACCCTGAAGCCTCGGATGGTTCTGACATCAAGGCATAGCAGAGATTAAGAATGGGACAAGTGTATGAGGGAGAGGGGAGAAAATGAGAGGAAGGAGCCCCAATATGAATATACTTTATTATTTGCAACGAATAATGCCCAGATGGCTTTATGCCTAAAATAGTAGGGAGGGTTCCCAAGGGGGGATCAGCTACAGGGACAGGGTCGGGGGTAGGTGAGGGGGAGCACTAGGTGAGGGGCAGTGGGAGAAAATCAAAAGACATATTCCTCTATCATGTCAGAAAGTTTCTTATTTTGTAATAATACTAGTATTAGTTTCAGTTATGATAGCACTTAGATGAGAGATCTTTGACAATGGGAGTTCATGAATTAGTATTCCTTTCGTGGAATGTAAATGGTCTCAGATGCAAACGTAGACAGAGATTAGTTATGAAATACCTAGAGGAGTGTGGTGCACAAATATGTCTGATCCAGGAAACTCACTTGGATATTGTTTTCTCGATACTTCTGGATAGAATCCTTTATTGCCTCAGAACAGACTGCCCATTGTAAGGTTGTTGCTATATTGATTAAACGAGGGGCAGGTTGTGTTGTAAAAGCCTTCAAACCTGAAAAATCTGGGCGGTGCTTAATTGCTCTCCTAGATTTATATGGGAAGGAGTTAGGCTGTGCAACACTTTATGGCCCTAATATAGACAATCCAACCCATGTATGCAAACTTCAATGGACTCTGATGGAAATCTCTGCACCTATAATAATTGGAGGGGACTTTAATGTTTTACTTGACCCCCTGCTTTTCAGATCGAATTGGAGTCGGCATGATGGTGCCCCTAGAGTTAGTCAGGCTCTAAATACCATGATTCATGATCTGGAACTATTTGATATAGAGAGGGCTACGAGGGGTGATCCCCAAGGTTTCACCTTCCAGAGTTAAAAGTACGGGCATTTTCAAGATTAGACTATCTCTTAGCGGACAGATCTATTCTAGAATTCATAACTACTATCAATATTCTCCATAGTCATATCTCAGACCATGCTGCGATCTGTGTCTCTCTTGCTGGTTTTTGCTGGTCACTAAGGCCAAGATGGACACAAAAGAGAGTGATGCTGATTGATCCAGAGATAACATTAGCTCTTAAACAAGCATGTGTGGGTTCTTTTGCGGAAAATATTGGGCCTACAACATTAGATGTTGTATGGGATGCCCTTAAGGCTTTTATTAGAGGAACTCTGCATAGTCTAATTTGTGCTTAAAAAAGCAGAGCGACTAACCCTGAAAAATATGGAGGATAAGGTGGATTTGTTTAAAGCAGATCTCTCCAGAACGCATTTGGGGATGATTGAAGCAAAGTCTCGGGTACAGAAACTGTTGGAAGAAGCACGGCAGGAATATAGCGTTATGGTAAACCGGAAATGTAAAGCACAATGATTTACAAATTCAACACAGATTTTCGAGTATGGTGAGAAATCAGGTACCCTGTTGGCTTGGAAGGCCAGAGTAGAGCAGGCTAGGAATCATATAAGTAAATTCGTTATGAACTAAAACAGGGATATTTCCAGTAAAATGGAGGACATGCAAGCGTGTTTAGTGTCATTGTTTTCTGCCCTATACAGGGACGAAACGTCCCCAAACCCTGAGATCCTTAAGGCCTGGTTAAGTGGGATTCAATTACCAAGTCTGCCAACAGATAACCGAGACATCTTGGATGCCACGATAAAAATTGAGGAGATTCGAGCAAGTCTTAGCAAGAATAGGAATGGCAAAGCGGCAGGCGCTGATGCTCTACTGAGTGAACTATATAACCTATTGATCGAGGAGATGGTACTGATCTTAGAAACTTTGATGAATTCGGTATATCAACTAGGGGGTCATGTGCCTAGATCATGGAAAGAGTAGGTTAGAAAAAACAAGGGTACCCCGTTAAGGGAACCTGGGGTTGTAATGTATGTATAATGAACAATGGTTCAGGGGTGGCCTAATTAGGCCACCCCTGAACCATTGTTCATTATACATAGATCATGGAAAGAGGCAGCAATTGTACTTATCCTGAAACCCACGGAAGCAGAGTCATACAGGCCAATCTCCCTATCTGGCAAAGTAGCCCCTCTGTTAATCCACGCAGATCAGAAGGGCTTCATCCCGAAGAGGTATATACAGAGCAGACCCACCACCTCATAGGCACACTAGATCTTGCTGTTGAATGTTATGTGCCCTTGGCAGTGGTAGCCTGGGAGGCGGCTAAAGCGTTTGACAGACTGAGCTGGGAGTATCTGTGGGAGGTGATGAGAGTAATGGGTTTTGGGCCTATCTTTTTATACACCGTAAAAACAAGATATGAGGGAGCCTCAGCTAGGATCCTGCTAAATGGGGTTTTGACAACCAGTTTTAATATATTGAGAGGGACAAGGCAGAGCTGCCCTCTTTCACCTTTGCTATTCGATATATAAATCAAGCCACTGGTCCAACTGTTGAGATCTGATGTCTCTGTGGTCCCCTTTAGATCTCAGCCCTACAACAGTAAGGTTGCACTCTACGCAGACGACCTGCTGCTCTATACGGATGATTCAGCTACCTCTATCCTGAGAGTTGAATATCTTTTAGAGGAATTTGGATCTTTATTGGGATATTAAGTTAACACCTAGAAAACAGAGGTGATGTGCTGCAATATCCAAGTTGGGATGGGAAACTCAGCTTTAATTTTAAGTATCTAGGAATTGTAATAGTCAACTAGATAGATAAAATCCCACAGCTTAATTTATATAGGGTAGCAAGAGACATAGATCGCCTACTAGCAAGATGGAGAAATCTTCCCCTCACTATATTTGGATGGGTTAACCTAATAAAAATGGTTATACTGCCCAAACTAGCCTACCTTTTCAATACCATACCCCTTGGCTTCCCTAAATCAGGCACCAATAAAATCTAGTGGAAAGTTGTAAGCTTTATATGGGCTTACAAAGGTGCAAGGTTGGCATGGAAAAAACTCAGACGTAAGCTTATCAAAAGGGATTTGGCTCTTCCAGACTTTAATTGGTACTGTGCGGATTTTTAATTCAAAAACATCAAGATGCTGCTTGGTAAGGTGGTCGCTCTACCTTGGGAAGGCACAAAGGTAAAATTATAAGGCAATGGGGTGGTGTTGGATTCCAGTATAAGTTTGGCGCCCCCAGGTTCTTCATGAAAGTCTGATTAAAAATACTGATATCGGCTCTTTGTTTGTGGACGTGTTCAAGAAAAGGTGGGGTTTAGGCCAATATTCTGACCTAGCTCCGTTGTGGGACTCTCCTGGAACCCTTGGAATGCCTAAAATATAGTTTAAGTGTCCCTATTAGAATGGAGGGTATAGCAACATGATCAGACCTGATGACATCAGAGGGTGTGTACCCATGGGAAGTCCTAAAAGCAAAGATAGGCAATGATTTCTCCAGGTTTAAGTTTATTCAACTTTCTTCTTGGTTTATAGGCACCAAGGGGGAAGTGCGTGGATATTGGGAACTGAAGCTTTCTTTACAAGACGTAAGCCTTAAAAATAGGGAGGTTTCAAAGTGAGTGGAAAGCTTCTGGAGGCAGATGAAAAGGACTGTGCACCTCCTTATTCAGTCTGGAGTGGGTCCCCTTTTCATTGCAACATTAAGGTAGTCTGGGATCATTTTTTGGGGCTCCTTTACAGCTTAGTAAAACAAGCTAATCTGAAATAAAATCACTTTTTTACTATGAATTGCTTATATTGGACTCCAGCACAAATCGCTAAATTTATCTCAACCCAACCTCCTAAGTGTCTAAGATGTGCTTGTATAAGAACAATGGACCTTCACATTTTCTTTGACTGTACAAAGTTGAGGGAATATTGGAGTGGTATTGAGATTGCTTTTAAATGTATATTTGGCAGAGAGATTAATTTGAGTAGAGACAAAGAAGTATATAAGCTGTTGAACCACACTCACAGGGGCCTGTTATTCTATCTGATCCTGATCGCCAGAAGAGAAATTTGCATAAAATGGAGGGATCCACTGCCCCCGAAAGTAGAAGATTGGGTTAGGGCAGTCATTAGATGAGCAAGACTAGACCAGTGAGCGGAGAAGGGGATCACCCCTGTCGTTTGGCTTGATTTCTTGGTGTAGAGTAGATCCTTGGGTATCGACGTTCTAGTCCAATGATTACAGCATGGCACTGACAAAGGTGTTGGTCGGGAATGGTATTCATACCAGAGTGATTGCAGTGGACAGTTAGCAGAGTAGCTCTGCAAAGTATTGCAGACGCTTTTTGGTGATATGAGGAAAAAAAATACATACTGCACTCTGTAGTCTGTACCAGAATTGTAGTGATTTTTGTGGTGTATGTATTTTTAATCTTTTAAAAAATCTTGGAGGCATATATATGCCATGCCATTTAAAAATATGTAATGTTTTTTCCAGACATACTGACCACCTTTGCCGGGGCCAGCGAGGACTGTGACGCCAGCTTTCAGGGAGCTGATGTGGTAGCTGCTGGGGGTGAAACACCAACAGTGGCGGGCATGGTAAATTATATTGCTTGCTTATTGACAATTTAAATTTATATAAACTCGCTGTACTGTGAGACTAAGTTGTGAACATTTGAAGACACCCTTTAGTTAGCATTATCATATACAGTGCGAGTTGAGTAACTAATTGCCTCTTCTCTCTTCAACTTAGCAGAGAAGGTTTTATGAAGAAGACTCAGAACTTGATGGTTTGATGGAAAAGGGAAAGAAGGATGGAAGGAGGAATGATGGGTGAAATATAATATGACTAGCAGAGAAGGATGCATGGGTGAAGGCTGAAGGGAATGATATAGGTGGCTGATAGGATGCACAGGTGGTTGAAGGATAGATGAAAGGTAAAGGAAAGGACGCCTGCATGTGTAGGTGAAAATTTATCGGTGAAAGGAATCCTCCTGGGGTTTGATGGGTCAACCTAAAGCAAGGAATAAGGACGCATGCCATGGGGTGGTGAACTGACAAATGTATGTTGATGAAAGGTTTGTTGAGAATTTTTGGAATGGATGGTTGGTATTCAATCATAGGTGAAGACTGGATGAAAAGAATGTAAAACTTAAACTGTGCCTGATTAGCAAAGCCACAGGTGAAAAAATAATGCTATAAGAACAATGGAAACATTCCTTGGAAGAAGAATAAACAAGGAATGTTTTTTATCAAGGTTTTTGATTCAAAGGTTTTAGGTTGTATTTAGGACTACTCTCTTGACTCCAAGCACAACATAAAATTATGTACCCTACCTACCCATCATCAATTGCCTCCATCCGAGGCCCACTCCCTACCCATGGCCTTTTTCGATAGTGTCAGCCATGGTTGACCTATCGGCAGCACGGTTACAAAGTAGTAACTCATGTGACATTGTGCCATTTATCATCATTCATATTAGTAACTATTCTTCTGCCTTGTTGTACGCTACTCAGGATGAAAGCAAAATTGAGCATTTGCCATTTAGCTGAACATGTTCATAATAGAAATAGAGATAATTGTGTAGTACAGCTGCCCCACCTGCAGACAATAGTAATACAAGTCTGTGACACAAGTATGCCTGTCTAGGGCACAACATGCACAATCTGAGATGACATGCCTACAAGATTAATTTAGCTAAACAAGAGAGAGAGAAGAAGAATACTTGTCTACTCCATATCCAGCGCCTGATGGATTGGAGTTTTACTTATTGACATTTGGATTTTGGACTCTTGTTAGTCATTGGTTGGGGTTAGGGAGGGGTGGGTAAGGTGTTGTGGGCATTTCAAATTTGATATGTGTTAGGTTTTTAACGTATTAAATTTTTTGTTGTACAATATGATTTAAATCTGTTTTTAGGGGCGTTTACTCTTACTTCACATGGTTTCCTTCGCAGCAGGGCTGCAGCCAGTTTTTTAAATCTGCTGATATAGTGTAACACACCAACAGATAGATGTGGTACCCTCACTTGTCCTACCACTATTCTCTTCTCCTGGTCTATGCAGTCTGCAACTATATAACCACGATGGTATCAGAAGGGGTGTGATAGTGTGAATTAATTAATTTATATAGTATATACATTATTGCATTCCCCATACTTCATATCTTACCTGTGATTGATAATTAGGTGAAGCAATGGCTGCATGGTGATGGTTTGGTTTCCCAAGGTGCCATGGTGGTGGTAGTAGTAGACGACAGTAGCAATTACAAAAAAAGAAAATGAGACAGTCACCTGAGGGATACTAGAGAACGAATAGTGCCAAATGAGAAACAATGATGAGCAATGCTAAAGTTAAAACAGAACAGAATAGTGGACTAGCCTAGTATAAGTTACAAACTGAAGTCGACTCGAACTATGAATTGGGCAAGCAAAACCTTTAGTGCTGGAAGGATGATGATGCTGGCAATTAATTATGATAGATTATGTTTCTGTGGGAAAAAAGTGAATATTGAATACTGTGCATGGGTGGGCAATATATATATATATATATATATATATATATATATATATATATATATATATTCACTGAAAAAACCATAGGTTATAGACCATATATAGTTAGGAATTAGCATTTACAAAACCTTGAAAATTCACTGAAAAAACCATAGGTTATACACCATATATAGTTAGGAATTAGCATTTAAAAAACCTTATTTTACTCACACAAAACCATTGAAATTCCATATATAGTTAGTTGTACTAACTATATATCGCGCACCCGCAATCCACTGCTGATCATGTCACATATTACATCATTCATGACATGGTCAGTGACATCACTGATGACATCACTGATGACATCTCAAATGACATCACTGATGACATCACTGATGACAACATCCAGTGACTGTATGTTTCTGAAAAGTTAAAATATGTTTTACATATTGAAGAATGAGTGGATGTAGAAGTGTCTGAACAAAGGATTTAGTAGGTGCATGACTGACTGTATGAGTGAGTGATTAAATGTGTCTCACTGAGTGCATGGGTTAGTGACTAAACTGTCTTAATTTGTGCATCATTATGTCTGTTGTTCTGTAAACTGCTGCATGTGTTGATCAGTAGCTATATGATTAACTATATGGGTTATTGATTGGTTGCCCAAGTATTTGTATGGGAGACTGAGAGTGTGTATGGGTGGCTGGGAGGTGTATGACTCTCTGCATAGATGTATGGGTTCAAAAGTGCATGTGGAAACAGCTGTATGGGTGGTTGACTGTGTGCATGACTGTATTGGTGAGTGAATAGATATCTCAGTGCTACATGTCAAAGTAAGTACATATGTAAAATACAGTACATGTGAGAGTTGACATATATAAATAACTGTGCATAAGAGCCAGTGAATGTGTGAGTGGCTGTATGGATCATTGTGAACTTGTATCCAGGATTGTATAAGTGAGTAAATATGTTTTAGTATATGTTTGAAAAAGTAAGGTGTGTTTAACTGTATAGTTAAGGAAATGGAGGTGTGATTGATTGTTTGCATGACTGACTAGGTGTGTGTGTAACTTCATGGATGAGTGACAATCTGCGAGTCTGTGTTTACACTGAGTGTATCTAAGGTTATATTAGAGTCTGAAGAGGTTCATCGTATTATCACATGAATGATGTCATCAGTGATGTGATCAGTAATGTCAAATGAGATGTCATCAGTGATGTCATTTGAGATGTCATTTGAGATGTTATCAGTGATGTCATCAGTGATGTCATTAGTGATGTCATCAATGATGTCATTTGAGATGTCATCAGTGATGTCATCAGTGATGTCATTTGAGATGTCATCAGTGATGGTATTTGAGATTTCATCAGTGATGTCATCAGTGATGTCATCAGTGATGTCATTTGAGATGTCATCAGTGATGTCATCAGTGATGTCATTTGAGATGTCATCAGTGATGTCATCAGTGATGTCACTGACCATGTCATGAATGATGTAATATGTGACATGATCAGCAGTGGATTGCGGGTGCGCGATATATAGTTAGTACAACTAACTATATATGGAATTTCAATGGTTTTGTGTGAGTAAAATAAGGTTTTTTAAATGCTAATTCCTAACTATATATGGTGTATAACCTATGGTTTTTTCAGTGAATTTTCAAGGTTTTGTAAATGCTAATTCCTAACTATATATGGT
Organism: Lissotriton helveticus; assembly: GCF_964261635.1. Lineage (NCBI taxonomy): Eukaryota > Metazoa > Chordata > Amphibia > Caudata > Salamandridae > Lissotriton > Lissotriton helveticus. Next base: position 774,541,577 of record NC_136063.1, on the reverse strand, counting down.
CTATAACCTATGGTTTTTTCAGTGAATTTCATTGGTTTTTTAAAAGCTAATATCTATAGCTGTAAAATGTATTCTTCTTTAAATCCAAAAATATATTTTATATGTTTATTAATAATTTTTTTTAATATTTTTTTTGTTTCGCTCCCGGTCCGCGAACCGGGAAGCTTCCCGTTAGCTCAATTTAAAGCCGCGACCCGGTCCGCGAACCGGTAAGAAATCAACATAGTGACGGTATCGCGTTGCCGCGTAATGCGTCTTATGACGTACTGCGTTAGCGCACCCGGAAGTGCCCCGGGGCGCGGACCGAGGCGCGAAACGCAGCTCCCCGGAAGCGATCCGCGGCGCGTCGCGAAAACGCGACGTATCGCGTTGCCGCGTAATGCGTCTTGTGACGTACCGCGTTAGCGCACCCGGAAGTACACCGGGGCGCGGACCGAGGCGCGAAGCGCAGCGACCCGGAAGCTATCCGGGGCGCGGACCGGAGCGCGTAACGTAAGCATAACAGGTCATGTGACTTGTTAATAACACTTTTCATTGGTTCATTTCACTTTTGGTTTCATAATGATGTAAGGCTAGGTCAGGTGACGTAAAAATAACACTTTTCATTGGTTGAGAAGTATTGTTTTTCCCAAATGATGAAAACCCCTCCTTCTTTCCTCACTCTGACTTTCATCATTGTGAGAGGAAGACCTTAACTATTATATGAGAAATGGCTTCATTGGTAGCTTCAGCTGGTGGACCCCCACCACCACCTCCACCTCCTCATGGGAAGAGAGGACCACCTCCCCAGGTCATTACCAACACTGAGGAGGAAGATGAAGAAATGGATGAGGAGGGAGAAGAACCACAGTTCTTAGAAGAGGTGCCCCGGGTTTCCAGAAAGAAAGGCAGTTTCATCTGGCAGTTTTATTCGATCCCTCGTGGCCAAAAAAAAGTCAATGCGAGGTATGTCACCTGCCGCATATGCAAAGAACAATTATCAAGAGGGACGGACAAGAAATATAGTTACAGAAATCACACAATGCACAGGCACATGACAAGGAAGCATCCACTAAATTACAGCCGGGCGGAAATAAGGGATATGCAGGACAATCCAAGACCAACTCCTGTGGCCAGACCAAGATTACCAATTGCGTTAACACCAGAAGAGGCACGGGAAACTGTGCCAAATATACAAGAGAATTTTGGCCACATGATACACTCTTGTATGCACTGTCGTGCGTTGTTAGCGTGTGGCAACATGAGCATCAATGCTATAAACCTGGCGTATGAACACCATGATTGCCCTAACCGCCCCCAGTAATTTTTTTGTTGCTCCTGTTGAGCCCTTTTCAACGCCTGTTTTTTGTTGTTTCCCCCCCAAAAAAAAACCAAAAAAAATATAAAATCGTTCAAAAAATACAAAAAAAACAAAAAATGTTCAAAAAATTAAAAAAAAATATAAAACAACAAAAATATAAAAAAAAAAGTTCTTTTCAGAACTACCTTCCCTTTCAAAAAAAATTGCTAGAATGTTTAGCACTCTGGCAAGCTCTATTTCTTTTGGTTCGCTCCCGGGTTAGCTTCCCGGTACGCGGACCGGGAGCTAACCCAAAAAATAAAAAATAATAAAAAAAAGAGTAAGTATAAGGAAAGTAAACAGAGAGTGATGTTAAAAGAAAGACAGCTATAGGGAGTAAAGAAGAGATACTGTTTAATAGATCTATTTACCGAAGAAAAGACGGAAGAGGGTATAATTGTGAAAAACAAAATAGATAACGAAGTGAAAGAAAAAAAAAGAGAGTATAACATTAACAAAGAAGAGTTTCTTGGAGAATGTGAGTGAATGTTCAAAATAAGATTAAAACATGAGGAATAACAGAGAGAAAAAATAGAAAACAGAAAACAAAAAATAACAGAAAAAGATTAATTGAAACAGCAAAGAAATGTAAGTAACATAGAGCCATATCATCAACATAGGCAATAAAAGTTTTGCAGCTTTTATTGGCAGAAATGTGTCGCTAAAGCTGCTTTTAGCGACAGAAAACTGCCGCTAAAACCACTTTTGCACCAGTTTTCTGCCAATAAAAAGAGCAATAATTTTATTGGCTGTATTCATAATATGCCCCTTAGTGTGCTTCAACTACACAGAGAAAGCATTATGAACAAGTAGTGATAGAGTGATCAGTCAAAGACACTAAGAGTAATAGAGACGGAGTGAGTGAACAAGAGTGAGGAACTATGAGAAGAGAGGGACTGAGAAAAAGAGTGGAAGGAGTTGAGTAAGTAGGTAATAGAGAAAGGAATGAGGGAAGTAGCAAAGGCAGGAAACTGAGGGTTAAAGAAATGAAGCAGTGGAACTAATAGTAGGTGAATGTGATAGAAATGTAACGAAAAGAGTACAAAGCATTTACCTTATAATTGTCGTTAAATTACTCACTTTTGTTTTTATACTTTCAATCTGTGAAAGAGAGAACAAACATTTCAAAAGGGAAAAGATTGAAGGACAAACAGTTTTTCAACAACTTTGACACTTACAGAAGCTTCTGCTTCTCCAGGCCCCCTACACAGTCCTAAAGATATACATTTTAAACTAACAGTATCTTGATGCAGATGAAGTGAGGCCTATCTTAAAACATGGTGCATCTTTTGCATTGCTGTTGTCTCAGAAAAGTGTCGCAAGACACTAAAATTTTAAATAATTGCTTCAGGATGCCAATAAGATGTGTCCTATCCAGAGTTTTTTTGAGTTGAGGCCTACTCAGGGTTGCAGATGAAATTTCGAGTTGTTGAAGAGAACAGAGGACATAATACATGTGAAGGTCTACCAATGAAGTGAGTCATGTCCACTGCACTCTTGAACAAAGTCCAAACCTCCTATGTTTCCCTGGACAGACCTAAACTTGATCTGCACAATGTGATTCGTAATGATAGGAAACACAGGTGATGTAATTGAAATACGTGCAATTTATTTTGCTCATTTCACAATCACATCACTTGTGTTTCCTTTGCTTAGGTATCTCATTGTGCAGATGTAGTCTAGCATATGAAAGAATACGCAGAAGTGCAGCACTGCATGCAACAACTTTGACACTTACAGAAGCCTCACCTTCTCCATGCCTCCTACACAGTTCTACATATACATCATAAATGCACACAGTACAGAATTAATTATACATGTTAAATGGTTTATTTTTGCTGTTCTCAGAATGTATCAAAATTCACTAAAAACAGTGACTTGAAGGTATTCATCATATAACAGCGGGGAAAAAAAACCACAATCAAAATGATTGTGTTTAAAAAACCCATACAACATAAGAAATCAGAATTCAGAACTCCTTAAAGTTAACTTACTTTCCATGACGTCAAAGGATGTCCTATGAACAGCTTACACTCTTTTGTGCTGTTATTACTTTCAGCCCGCCACTTTCTGAAAGAAAATCTCCATCGTTTTTAAAAACATGTTACATGCAATAAATGACTTCTTGCTCTCTACCACAAGTTTCCACAAGGCCAAATCTTGTCAGACCCATTTATAACTCTTGGATTTCTTGTAAGCCAATCCCGTCATTTGGCATTTCCGCAACTTTCAGAATTAAAATGTTGAAGATCATTTTCACAATCCTGGAATAGTAATATCTTCCCCTTCTTGCTCAGTCATGTTCTACATTTCCTATGACACTGATACTGCTTACTATGAAGCAGACTTACACTAACTCTATGACTACTACAATTATTTAATTCTCTACATCACTTTCAATCACAAAGCAATGTAAAACAGTAGACAGCGTTGCAGACTTACATTCCCTCTACTCTATGTTTTGATTGGCTGCTTCAATTAGCTTATAAAAAGAAATAGTTTTTCTGAACTCATTCAAAGTGCATGTATTTCTCCATGACGTCCAGTGTTATGGTAAAAAGTTATGTCTCTGTACTACACTTATCCTCAAGGCCAAATAGTGTAGGAGCCATGAGAACTTCTTGAAATTCCTCAGAGCACATCCCGAGATTCTTTCCCTAAAATTTTGGTTTTAAAAACACCAGGTAAGAGTTTTTAAGGTCATATGGCAATTTTTTTTTGAAAATTAAAACAGAAGCATTGCAGAATGACCAGCCATTTCTACACTTTAAATAAGCTGTATAATGTCCTGATGTTATTGAAGGGCCGTCATGATATATAATTGCTGCAGTTACAAAAGTCCTTCCTGATATTGACAACTGCGAAGCTACAAAATTTTTAATTAAAGTTGTCAATTTTGTTCCATCAGGCCTACATCGTTGGAACATTAAAATGACATACTGGCCATATGTTCGTATAAATAATGTGGACATCATTTCAGATTTACATTGGCTACACTCCATGTTGTGATCAGCTGCTTTTACTAGCTTATTAAAGGAGACTGATTTACTGTCTGGCAAAGTTAAATATATAAATCTTTCTGAGTCTACACTAGTAGTACTTGATACCATACAGTTCTCGCAGTCATGCTGCCATTGATAAGAAAGCCCAAACAGCTGATCTACATCTACATCTTCAGCATGCAATACATCAAGCATATACATTAAAAACTCCTGACAATCTTGCTGAATATTTTGAGAGAATTGTGTTTGGCCTGAACATCTGTCTAACAGATTTCGAATTTCAGACACACTTTCTATGTTTCTTCTATCAGTGCTACATTTCTCTAACACAGAATTTAACAAACTGCAAAATCTTTGATCAGAATTGACCACAATCTCTTCTTTTACATTTTCTAGAGAAAACAAAACATTAACCACTACATTAGCATAGCAGTTGACACCAGAACTGTTTTCAAATTGAAAACCAACAACATCTTCAACAGAATCCTTTTTGTTTCTGCTTGTAATTTTAGGTTCATCGACTTTTCGTCTTTTTGCTACAACCGCCCCAGTATTGGTCACATTTCTTCGTTTCCGGCCTACCACACGTTTCTCAAACAAAGGATACTGAGGCAAATGTGACGCATACTCTCTTCTTAACCTATTGTATTCCTTAACACAATCTAGATCCGCACAAATGTTTGTGACATCACACTCAATCAAGTACAATCCCGATAAAGTTCTAACTCGTGACAATGCCACGTATGCCATACCCTCCTTGAACACAGAACTGCCAATATTCACCAATGCACAGTCTACACTTAAACCTTGCGATTTATGGATTGTCACCGCATATGCCAAGCAAACAGGAAACTGCTTACGGCGAACATATAAGTCTTTTACAAGCAAAAATCTAGCAGAGCAACGACCAATTAGCTGTACTTCCTCAATGCCATCAAATTTAATTTTTAAAAATTCAATTCCATCTCTATTTCTGTATTTTACAAAATCAACAACATTACCCATTGATCCATTTACCAGACCTCTTTCAACATGTAAATTCCTTCTTAAAATTATACGGCAGTTCAAGCACACATTCAGAGTCTTTTCAAAACCTGCAGTTTTAGATATACTCTTCTCTAATGAATCCAATTTTGTTTTCAGATTCTCAGACAAAATAATTGTTGATCCCATATGCTCTACTCTGTCAATAGCTTCCAGTTTCACAATCTCTTGCTTTTCTAAATGCAACATTTTGTTGTTGAATTTGGCACATTCTGCAAGAGTTGGCATCAAACATATTCCAGATTTCTTATCAGTAATTTTCTGAAAAATATTCTCAGGCACAACATCTTTTTCTGGATATAAATTTGACAGTAATCGTGCATGTAAAGCTTCTTTCCCATGCTCGGTCACTTTTCCAATTCTAACATCTTGTAGAATAGTCTTGTAAACTTCATCCTTCGCCTGACGCATATTTTCATGCAGTTCAGCATAATTGAAGTTTAACCATATATTGACGTTGCCAATGCTGCCTAGGCACTTCCTGGTATCTTCATGCGTGAGCATTTTGAACACAGGTTGCCCTTTCACTGGTGTCAGCTGCAGAAGATCTCCGAAAACAATGATGTGTTTGCCACCAAATAACACATCATACTCTGTTTTGAGAACTTCTTGCATTCTCAAATGCACAAAGGCAAGCATGACATTGGAAACCATGCTTACTTCGTCAATGATAAGAAGATTTATTTTCCTCAAGATTCTTGAAACTTCAAAACAAGCATCTCCAGATAGCTTGTGATATTGTAATTTGTTGTCATGCTCCACTGGCAGCATCAGTAAACGATGTAAAGTAATCCCTTTAATGTTATGTGCTGCCAGTCCAGTTGGAGCGGTGACAACACAAGACAGCGATGACTCTGTCCTTTCCTGCAAATAGCATGAAATTGCTTTAATGAGGAAACTTTTTCCAGTTCCCGCTTCTCCACTCACGTACAGTCGGACAGGCTTCAACGACGTACATGAGCACTCTTTCTTGTCATGACTTAATCCATGATCAATTTGCATGGTAACATCGTCATATATTTTCCTCTGCTCAACGTTGAGTTGTCTTTCCAACTCTTCTAAGTTAACCGCATCCTCCTGAGCATGTGCCATGGCTCTTTCCACTTCATTCATGGCAGTGGCAGCTTCATTTTTGATAACAGGTCCTCCTAGTGGATCCTGACTCAATGAAGCAGAACTCTGACTGTCCTGAGAACTGTCTCTGGCAATCTCGGCTGCAATCGTTGCTTCCTGCTCAATTTCCGCATTCAACATTTCTACATATTTGGGAAAAGCAGGACATTCTATGGTCTCCTTGGCGGCATTGAAAGAGTCTTCGTAACAGAGGAAATCTCCAAGCAGTTCCTCTTCTGCACGCCAAGGCTTGAAAAGTTGCAAAAGTGCTAAATAGAAAAACTCCTTTTTTTCAGGAGATTCGCCACTCAATTTTCGATGGTTTACCAAGTGGCATTTTCTTTGCTTGACCAGACATCCCTCACTTCCTATTACAGCATACACTCCTTTCTCAGTATCTTCTTTGATGTTCCTCTTGAATATGTAATTTTGAAGAACCTCATACAGACAAACATTTTCGAGGTGACTGCTTCTATTTGGATAATATGTATCCAACATGTTGGTCTTCAAAATGTCGGTACTGTTTGGCTCCTTTTCCGCCAAATACTCAATTTCCCGCACAGGTTTGAGAACTCGATTACGCGTTGCAGCAAGACCAAGACTCGCCCAAATGATACTCCTGGACTTGGCATAGAGACTTGCTGAAGACAACCGGTCAGAACATTCGTACGCTCCGATTTCTCGATGCGACAACATCTTCAGACTGAAACTGTACAACTTCTTGCTGAGGCTCTTTTCATGGGAAATGTCCTCCCACATATCCTTCAATTCTGTCTTCTCTTTTTTGGTGATGTAAGACGTCACATACCGAGCCACAGCCATACAGTTATCAGCCACAAACTGTATATCCATGTTAGCATTCCACATGGACAAAATCACCGGGTTGTAGTCGTTGATGTACTTGGACTCTTCGTTCCTCTTCAAATTGTATGTGTTTTTAGGTGATTTCTTCATGACATTATGTCGCAGCGAAGACATCAAACTGTTTACTCTTCCTTTAGAAATCACCGGTCGTGGAAAGCCGAAACGACATTTGGTGTAGAACTTGTCCTTGTTTCGGAATTTACGACGGCAGTACTTTCCACATCGATGGCTTTGGAAACGCAGAACTTTTTCTCTTAGGCTTTTCTTCTCCTTTGCGTTTGGAACAGCACACGTAGAATACTGTTGGATGAAACTCATCACTGAGTCTTCTGGATCCGTTCCAAATTTAGGTGCATCCTTGATCCACAGCAACATATGTATATGAGGAGCACCTCTTGCTTGGTACTCCTTTCTCCAGAAGAAATCCAACACCTCTCCAAGAGGTGGATTCTTCTTATTCATGATGAAAGACATCATAGCTTCAAATCTATGATTGAAGTACCTACATACATTGACTGGATCCAAAGAGCACAGTTCTCCGGGTGTCTTGAATTCGATGTTATCTACGTTAGCATTTGCCTCTCGTAGAAATTCAAGTAAGTCTTCCCAGCCATACTCGGCACAGCTCAGAGTGAGGAACCATGTGGGAGTACCTAAGTTCCTCAGCATACATTTTAAATCACCATGACGACGGTACCAGTACTCATTAGTACCACGCTGACACGCCATGAGATTAATCAGGCGAGAATCCAAAATACTGTCTTGGACATTGACTTTATCCATAAAGTCACTTGCCGAGATGTTTTGCATGTGTATACCACTTTTCAAGATGTGGTTCACTGCATATGACAGTCCAGACAGATCGCTTTCAAACAGGAGATGAAACAAATAGGGAATGCATTGTCGAAACCTAGCATCTCCTGCATACAATTGCAAAGTCCGGTATTCAAAAGCAGGAATTTGATGAGGTCGCTCATCATATCTTCCTCCCTGACCTGTTGGAAAAAGCTGTGGGAAACACCGAGCTTCCAAACTTTCCTCCCAAACACTAATGGGACTCCCTTTGGCTTGTTTCATTTGAAACAACTCAATAGCATTCCCCATGACTTCCTTGGAATGCAAAGGATGAACACTATAATGTTCATATATTTCTTCACTAGTAGAGGGTTCTACTTTCTCAATTTGACCAGCACACAAATCGCTATCCTCTTCCTCACTTACTTCCTCTTCTGCAACATATACATTCTTATAGTATTTATTATTTTTTTTCAAATACAATGTTGCCTTTTTAACTTTCCTAACATCTACTAAATCTTGCCATATTTTCTTATTCTTTGTCGGAACCCCATTAACTAAGATAACCAGAGGTTCCTCTTCCACTTTTTCGACTCCAATTGTGTTAATGTTTTTCTTCAAATCTAGAGGCAAATAAACAACTCTTCCCTTTAATCCTCTCTGTAAATCTGATGGAGGCAATTTCCCTGTCTTTGGCTCCATTCTTACAATAGCCTGAAAGGGATGGATACTTTGAATCAAAATAGATTCATAAGTATTTAAATCCTTCAATTCAGAAGGAATCTCAACCAATTCCAGATTATTATGAACTGCTCTAGCAGGCATCTGGTTTTGATTTAATTTGCAACAACAATAAGTACACACACGTTGATCAAATCCCAAATCAAAACAATTTTCTACCATCAAGTATGTTGCGAAATCCTTCCATTCACTATTATTTTCCCTTTCACTTTTTGCATATAAATCCACTAACTTAGTCTGATTCTTATAATAAGTGCGTCGACAACACACACAAGTGAAATTAGGCCTCTCACTTGATTTCACCTGAAACGTCGCAACTTCCCTCTGGAAATTATCTGTACTGGAAACCTGTACACTATCTTCCACATTACCCTCTTCTTCTGGGTCAATTTCAACATTCTCCTCTTTACTTCCAAAGTAACAAAACTCAATTTCTTCACATATGTTCTTCACATCTATTTCAGAACCATGCAAAAGAGCAGCGCATAATTGTTTAAGCATAATTGCTGGACTCTTAGCATAATACAACATTCTAACTAATTTCCTCACTTTATTATGATGCACTGCTAGCATCCTGAAATGATGAAAAACACTCTGGCATACTCTCCTGGAAAGACAAGCCAGTGAATGACCATGCAAACCTGTCACTTCTCTCACTCTGCAAGGATCTAATTCTTGCAACAACCTTATTTTCTGCTTCAAACTTTTCTTATTAAATGACCGTACAAAATCACAAAGCAAATTGATGGAATCCTGTCGCACACTGCAAATACTACTACACTTCCAGGTGTACACAGGACCCTTAGCACGTCTTCCTAAAACCTCATTACCTAACACCTCTTCTGTCTCTGTTGTCACAAGTTTTTCTTTTTCAACTGGACAACCATCTTTCACTTCATAAGCACGACCACTGGTGTCAACTGCATGCACCAAATCATTATCCTGGAAATAACTCTCCTCATTAAAAAATGCCTCACAGCTTGAACTATGCATCCATTCTCCAGAAAAAACTTCACAAAAATTACTACGATTAACTATTCTCTTCCATCTACTATTTCTTTTGAAATCATAAATTGCCTTGTTTAGCTTCCTAATTCTATTGATTATCAAAATAAATAACTTACGTTTAATTTCAAATGCCTGATCAATAACTTTCTCAACTTTTTTTTTTCTCTTATAAAAAAACAGTTTCTGTTGACCTTTCTTAATATTTTTTAACAAATTGCCAATTATCCTGTTGCGGAACATTCGTTTACGAATGTCCCTAAACTGTTGTTTCCTTCTACTATCATGCACAGACTTATCTCTTGCTCTAGCAGTAACATTTTTGATTGGCCTTTCCTTTCCATTTGATTTGCTTCTCTTTTTATGGACTGAAACATTTTCTGTAGTAATATTTTTTTTACTACACATATTTCTTATGAAATATTTTGTGCTCTTACCCGGTGCTTTCTTCGTGACTTGACAAATATTTTTGTTAGAGGACTGCTGCTTATTTTGTTTCACCTGCTGTCTTTGACGTTTTGCAGCCTTTCTCTGTCTTTCTATTGTTGGCATGGTGAAATCTTGAAATGATCTGCAGTTGAATCTGTGGTAAAATATAATAAAAAATGTTATTAACCATTATTACCAAACAGTAAATCAATAACAATGATCAAAAACTTAACACACTACTTGACATTTTAAATAGAAGATTTTTTAGTCCTTGGCAAATTTACAATACAGAAATAGCAGAAAAGAAATGACATTTATATTTATGTTACCTGTGCTATTTTATATGTGAATCTGATCTAATTTTATGAGCATATTTTAATATTTTATTGAAGACACTACACATAACCTGTTTTTGAAGGTGTCTTTATTTTTAAATTAAACGGTTTACATTTTTACTTTTCATTAATTATACATTTTAAAAATAAATGTTTATATTTCCATAGGCTCAAGCAGGTCAGCTTCCCACCCTATGTCATATAATTCGGACAAATCTGCATCCTCATCACGCTCTTCTTCATCCTCAGGATTTAAATCATCCAATGGATCAACATCCACTGATGTTTCAATTACAAGTTCAATGATGAGGTCAAAATCAACTGATTGCAGATTGTCACTCATGTTGATGTTGTCTTTATCTTTAAAGAAAGATAACAACAATGAGATGTTGCAGAGTAAGAGACAAATCTCAGAGATTATAATAGTAAAATTGTTTAACAAGAGTAATATTTTGCAGCTATTATTTAGCCATGTCCAGCAATGCTGATCAGGTGAAGACTATGTCTAATTTTTCAGTGAACAGGACTCATCTCTTCTTAACCTTGGATAAGCCTCACCGACTCTGTGTGTCCTGCACATACTTAAATGTAAAGGGGCAGATTTATGTTAAATGGCACATCCCCAGGCATGCACCAGTTAACGTGCACCGCTGCTCTGCCACCCATGGTGTGCCGTATTTACAATCAGATAGGAGAAAGCTGCGTCAAAACCCTGCGCCTGCTTTAAGCAGGCATAGGTCTTGACGCAACATTGTGGAGATGGGGCACCCCTGAGCCTTGCTTGAGCTGCATCGCACTTGCGATACAACTCCAGCAATCACTACCTTTACAGCACAGATACATCACGCATCTGTGCCATTTTTGCCCCATGATGCCCCGCATTGTAAATGCAGCACACCATGGGTGGCGGAACAGCGGCGCAGGATGACTGACACATCCCTGGTGATGCACCAGTCATCATAAATCTATCCCTAATCTTCTTATCTTGTTACAGATGAACCGCCATATGTACCATCAAACTATTTTGCATTTCCTAAATAGCGAATTTTAAGGAATAAATAGCAATTCTTTACCATTCCTAATTTGCAATGAGCAAATTGCTAATTGCAAGTTACCCATTCATTTCCATGGGCTAGGAGCCTCATAGGAATGAAGGTTTAATTTGCGATTAGCAATTTGCTCATCACAAATTAGGAATTTTTCCAAGGGTGCAGGGGTGTCTCAAGAACACCCTGCTGCACCCCTGAAAAAGAAATTTGGGGGCATATGGCACACATACATGCCCTAAGGGCATGTGTTGGCGTCATATGGGACCTTTTGTTTTTTTGAAAAAAAGCTTTTTGAAAAGAATTCACAAATTACCACCAATTTACCACAATAGTTTCCAAATCCTTAATGTCATTTTTTACATATTTTTTGTTTGATACATTGCATTTAAGTAATCGCAAAATTTGCAAATGCTTCAGTGCAATCACAAAATAAGGAATAGCAAATTTTGCTACTCCTTATTTTGCATCAAACTTGTTTGATACATACCATTTGTCTAATTAACATTCGCAAAGGCCGAAATTCGCAGAATTTTGATCTTTGCGAATGCTAATTAGCTTGATACATATGGCCCCAAGTGAGGCCTGTCTTGCAACATGGTGCATGTTTTGCATCACTGCTGCATCGGTTTCATGTGGTACGTTTTTTTTACACCATGACATATCTGCCTAAAGGCATCAATTTGTAATTTTGTCGCCTCATAGCAAATCTTTTGCACCGCCGCTGCATCATCAAAGTGACGCACAGTGGCGCAAAAGAGGCATACACCTATCATAAATCTGTCCCTAGCATTTTAAATGATTAATTCAGGATGACGATAAGGTGTGGCCTATCCAGAGGTTTGTTTAAGGTGAGGCCTACTCAGGATTGCAGATTAAAGTTACGCTTGATGAAGAATACAGAGGAGATAATACATGTAAAGGCCTACCAATGAAGTAAGTAATGTCCACTTCATTGCGCCAGTCATCATAAATGTATCCCTAAGCTTCTTATCTTGTTACAGATGAACCGCCATATGTATCATCAAACTATTTTGCATTTCCTAAATAGCGAATTTTAAGGAATAAATAGCAATTCTTTACCATTCCTAATTTGCAATGAGCAAATTGCTAATTGCAAATTACCCATTCATTTCCATGGGCTAGGAGGCTCATAGGAATGAAGGTTGCAATTTGCGATTAGCAATTACCTCATCACAAAATAGGAATTTTTTCAAGGGTGCAGGGGTATCTCAAGAACACCCTGCTGCACCCCTGAAAAAGAAATTTGGGGGCATATGGCACACATACATGCCCTAAGGGCATGTATGGGCGTCATATGTCACCTTTTGTTTTTTGGAAAAAAAGCTTTTTGAAAAGAATTCACAAATTACCACCAATTTACGACAATAGTTTCCAAATCCTTAATGTCATTTTTTACATATTTTTTGTTTGATACATTGCATTTAAGTAATCGCAAAATTTGCAAATGCTTCAGTGCAATCGCAAAATAAGGAATAGCAAATTTTGCTACTCCTTATTTTGCATCAAACTTGTTTGATACATACCATTTGTCTAATTAACATTCGCAAAGGCCGAAATTCGCAGAATTTTGATCTTTGCGAATGCTAATTAGCTTGATACATATGGCCCCAAGTGAGGCCTGTCTTGCAACATGGTGCATGTTTTGCATCACTGCTGCATCGGTTTCATGTGGTACGTTTTTTTTACACCATGACATATCTGCCTAAATGCATCAATTTGTAATTTTGTCGCCTCATAGCAAATCTTTTGCACCGCCGCTGCATCATAAAAGTGACGCACAGTGGCGCAAAAGAGGCATACACCTATCATAAATCTGTCCCTAGCATTTTAAATGATTAATCCAGGATGACGATAAGGTGTGGCCTATCCAGAGGTTTGTTTAAGGTGAGGCCTACTCAGGATTGCAGATTAAAGTTACGCTTGATGAAGAATACAGAAGAGATAATACATGTAAAGGCCTACCAATGAAGTAAGTGATTTGCACTTTATTTTGCCAGTCATCATAAATGTATCCCTAAGCTTCTTATCTTGTTACAGATGAACCACCATATGTACCATCAAAATATTTTGCATTTCCTAAATAGCGAATTTTAAGGAATAAATAGCGATTCTTTACCATTCCTAATTTGCAATGAGCAAATTGCTAATTGCAAATTACCCATTCATTTCCATGGGCTAGGAGGCTCATAGGAATGAAGGTGCAATTTGCGATTAGCAATTAGCTCATCACAAAATAGGAATTTTTCCAAGGGTGCAGGGGTGTCTCAAGAACACCCTGCTGCACCCCCTGAAAAAGAAATTTGGGGGCATATGGCGCACATACATGCCCTAAGGGCATGTATGGGCGTCATATGGCACCTTTTGTTTTTTGGAAAAAAAGCTTTTTGAAAAGAATTCACAAATTACCACCAACTAGAAGTTGGTGGTAGTTTCCAAATCCTTAATGTCATTTTTTTACATATTTTTTGTTTGATACATTGCATTTAAGTAATCGCAAAATTTCCAAATCCTTCAGTCCAATCGCAAAATAAGGAATAGCAAATTTTGCTATTCCTTATTTTGCATCAAACTTGTTTGATACATACCATTTGTCTAATTAGCATTCGCAAAGGCCGAAATTCGCAGAATTTTGATCTTTGCGAATGCCAAATAGCTTGATACATATGGCCCCTAGTGAGGCCTGTCTTGCAACATGGTGCATCTTTTGCATCACTGCTGCATCGGTTTCATGTGGTACGTTTTTTTTACACCATGACATATCTGCCTAAAAGCATCAATTTGTAATTTTGTCGCCTCATAGCAAATCTTTTGCACCGCCGCTGCATCATAAAAGTGACGCACAGTGGCGCAAAAGAGGCATACACCTATCATAAATCTGTCCCTAGCATTTTAAATGATTAATCCAGGTTGACGATAAGGTGTGGCCTATCCAGAGGTTTGTTTAAGGTGAGGCCTACTCAGGATTGCAGATTAAAGTTACGCTTCATGAAGAATACAGAAGAGATAATACATGTAAAGGCCTACCAATAAAGTAAGTGATTTGCACTTTATTTTGCCAGTCATCATAAATGTATCCCTAAGCTTCTTATCTTGTTACAGATGAACCACCATATGTACCATCAAACTGTTTTGCATTTCCTAAATAGCGAATTTTAAAGAATAAATAGCAATTCTTTACCATTCCTAATTTGCAATGAGCAAATTGCTAATTGCAAATTACCCATTCATTTCCATGGGCTAGGAGGCTCATAGGAATGAAGGTTGCAATTTGCGATTAGCAATTACCTCATCACAAAATAGGAATTTTTTCAAGGGTGCAGGGGTATCTCAAGAACACCCTGCTGCACCCCTGAAAAAGAAATTTGGGGGCATATGGCGCACATACATGCCCTAAGGGCATGTATGGGCGTCATATGGCACCTTTTGTTTTTTGGAAAAAAATGCTTTTTGAAAAGAATTCGCAAATTACCACAAACTAGAAGTTGGTGGTAGTTTCCAAATCCTTAATGTCATTTTTTACATATTTTTTGTTTGATACATTGCATTTAAGGAATCGCAAAATTTGCAAATCCTTCAGTGCAATCGCAAAATAAGGAATAGCAAATTTTGAACTAAGGACATTTTAAGTCATTTCCACATGTGCAGTGTTTTCAAATTATGATTTGAAAATCGTTTTTGGGGAAAAGTAATGGTTTGCAAATTTATGACAAGGACATAATGGTGTATGCTTCTCTATAAGGCATTTCAGTGTCTCTGATGTCATTTTTCCCATATTACATTATAAGACCTTTCCCCATGGAGCACATTCCTTGTAAATATGCTCCCACCTGTGCATGGTGAATTTAGATTTTGACTGTTTGAGTCACATAGCCATGTTAAAAGTGACCCAAATAAATTGCAAACGCTTTAAAAAAACACATCCATGTGTCTTAAGGACATTTTAAGTCATTTCCCCATGGACAGTGTTTTGTAAGTGGCGCAAAAGAGGCATACACCTATCATAAATCTGTCCCTAGCATTTTAAATGATTAATTCAGGATGACGATAAGATGTGGCCTATCCAGAGGTTTGTTTAAGGTGAGGCCTACTCAGGATTGCAGATTAAAGTTACGCTTGATGAAGAATACAGAGGACATAATACATGTAAAGCTCTACCAATGAAGTAAGTGATGTCCATTTCATTGCGCCAGTCATCATAAATGTATCCCTAAGCTTCTTATCTTGTTAGACATCAACCGCCATATGTATCATATAACTATTTTGCATTTCCAAAATAGCGAATTTTAAGGAATAAATAGCGATTCTTTACCATTCCAAATTTGCGATGAGCAAATTGCTAATTGCAAATTACCCATTCATTTCCATGCGCCAGGATGCCCATATGAAAGAAGGTGCAATTTGCAATTAGCAATTAGCTCATAGCAAATTAGGAATTTTTCCAAAGGTGTAGGGGTGTCTCAATAACACCCTGCTGCACCCCTGAAAAAGAAATTTGGGGGCATATGGCGCACATAAATTTTAACAACATTCCTTTACCTCAAAAACGATTTTCAATTCATAATTTGAAAACACTGCCCACAGGGAAATTACTTAAAATGTCCTTAAGACACATGAAAGTGTTTTTTTATTGCCTTTCCAGCATGGTTGGGTCACTTTTAACATGGCTATGTAACACAAACATTTAAAATCTAAATTTGCCATGCACAGGTGGGAGCATATTTACAAGCAATTTGCGCCACAGAGAAAGGTCTTAGATTAAAATGGGAAAAATAACATCAGGGACAGTCAATTGCCTTATAAAGAAGCATACACCATTATGTCCTTGTCATAAATTTAAAAACAATTCCTTTTCCCCAAAAACGATTTTCAAATCATAATTTCAAAACACTGCACATGGGAAAATTACTTATAATGTCCTTAAGACACATAAAAGCGTTTTTTAATTGCCTTTGCAGCATGTTTGTATCACTTTTAACATGGCTATGTAACACAAACATTAAAAATCTAAATTTTCCTTGCACAGGTGGGAGCATATTTACAAGCAATTTGCGCCACATAATTCATAATTTTCTCCTTAAAGCACACTATTCTCTATCTAAATTAAAGAAATATTTTCTCACCTTAGCAAATACTTTGAGTTTGAAAACAGTCTCAGAAACACACCAATTTGTCTTCAGCAGAGCAAAAGGTATGCACTCCAGAGTCTGCAGCTATCAAAAGCACAGAAATGCTGTAATTCTTCACACATATCTCTCATGTCACCCAATCAAAACTCTTCCTTCACTTTTTTTCAAATGAAAACCCTTCCCCCCTCTGCCCTTTCTGCCTTTTCTGCATGGCAACCACCTCTTGGAAGATTTCTGGTGTTTGCAAGTTCACACAACAATGTTGCAATTGAACTCTGAACTCTCAGTGCACCTGCATATCCAGTGCATTCTTTCATTTAATGATTTTTTATTGACCATTCAAAATACATCTTTCAAATAACTCATCCGTGCACCCTAACTTTCTGTTTTCAGCAATCAAAATCCACCAATCACTGTTACTGCTTCATGAACACAGAAACTCCACAGTTTTTTTCATTTTAAACTCTCATTTTTTCAACTGCCATTTCATTGCCACACTTCATCTGACTGCAGGAGAACCTTCTCTCACCATGTTTTCTGTCTGGATTGTTGGACATAGTTATATTCACTGGGCTCAAAGGTACACTGAAAACAGGAATTTACCTAACCTCAATTTACAAGATGTGGAAATTAAGTGGTTTGGCCACAGAGGATTAAAATGTCACCAATTGATACCATTGGTGAAAACCTTTATGCATTTGCCCAAACCTGACCTGTTAATTGTGCACTGTGGAGGTAATGACTTGGGCACTTTGACTGGTGTAGGTCTGGAAATGCTTTTAAAGGACACCTTTGAGCAATTAATGGCACTTTTTCCTCAGACTGCCTTGGTATATTCAAATATATGCCAAAGACAGAAATGGAGGTGGTCAAACCAATTTTGTCCACAAATTGAGAAGTCGAGGAAGCATGTAAACAAATCTGTTTCAGCTTACATGAGAGACCATGGAATGGGCTCCCTGTACAACAATAACTTGCGTTACTACATGCAAGATATCTACAGAGGAGATGGAGTTCACTTCTCAGATGAGGGCAACAGAATTTTCACTCTGAATTTAAGAATGTGCATTGGTACCTACTTATAAGTACCTAAATGTACCATAAACCCAAAAGCTCTTCTCAGAGCTACCCTACATCTGATCACTCACAATTATTATTTTACTCTAACATTTTTCACTAATTTTCAACAAAGTACGCTCCCTGGGGCGCTACCCGGTACGCGAACCGGGAGCTAACCTCGCGAAATTTTTAAAAAAAATGTTTTTTTTCGCACATATGGGCCTCCTCAGCCACCCTCACAAAACCTAGGGGGTCAAGATAAGTCTACCGTGCCCCCTTCTACCCATTCTGAACATTATTTGCCCTCCATCTTGTATCTTAATTCGACCGAAACACAAAATGGTGGACTCCCGTTACGCTTAAGGTTCGCGAACCGGGGCGCTCAACGGTTCGCGTACCGGGTCGCTCCCTGGGAAGCGCACCATCAAAAAAGGTGGGAAAGTAGTTCACAGAAAAGCCACTGGAGACAATTTCACCAAATATAGACTAGCTCATACTACATACCAATCCCTACCATTTTCACAAATTTGATTGGAATTCCATTTAGCCATTTAGCCTGTAGACCTCTCTAAATACCGTGAGGTAAATTACTTCACAAAACACATCTGAAGTGTTGGAATTGACAACCAATTAAAATGTTACTTTCATTTTCTACTTTTTTTACCTGACATTTGATTGGTTATATACCTGAATATATATAAAGGAAGAGAAGAAAACACAGCCATTTTGACTACTACTTCTTGGTGTACATTTCAATAGGATTTTCACTAATTCCTTCAACTTCTTTCTAAAGGTAAGTTTTTATTTTTAAAACTGAAGTATATTGTGCACTATAAGTTAATATGGTAAACTTTTTCTGGAGTTAGGCTTCTCTTGTATAATTATGAATTTACTTACGTTAAATCACATACACTTTTTTATATTCCTACTTCCACTCTGATACTATACACTGCCCAAAATTAATCCCAACAGTGCCCTATCTCTACTAATATATATTTTTTTAATCTAAATTTCAGGCAAAATGGAAGGCGAACAGAAAGTTGAATTTCAAATTGTCCTGCAAGAGAGCAGCCAAGAAATCAATGATGAAAATGATATTGAATTTTTCGATGAAACTTTAGACAAAGAACTACTGCAATGTGTACAAGCAGTAGATAACCTCCTTGAAAATGAGGACATTTTACACCCTCAGAGACTACAATGTATATTCAATGATAATTATGAAATTTCTGACAATGAAATGTTAGAAAGTTTAATAAATTATGAAACACAATCACAATAAAAAAAAATGCTTAAAAAATAAAGAAAATAAAAAATAATCAACAAAACCAACAATCAATTAACATACAGCATTTGAAAAGTCTATCATTCATTTTTCATTGCAGTACGCTGCCCAGAACGCTTCCCGGTTCGCGGACCGGGCGCTCCCCATGCAAAAAAAACAACATTTTTTTTTGTTTTTTTTGCCCCGCGGGGCCCTTTTAAAACCTCCACATTAAACCTAGGGGGTCAGGGAGGATCTAGTATGCCCCCTTATGGTTATTTCCCCCTTTGTTTTGGCCTCCTCTTGTCTCTCAATCCTACCGAGAGACAAGATGGCGGCCGCTCCGGACTGTTTAGAATGTTGACAGACACCGGAGAGCCAATCAGCTTAGCTACGCGAAGTTCCGGTACGCTTAAGGTCCGGTGTCTGTCAACATTCTAAACAGTCCGGAGCGGCCGCCATCTTGTCTCTCGGTAGGATTGAGAGACAAGAGGAGGCCAAAACAAAGGGGGAAATGACCATAAGTGGGCATAGTAGATCCTCCCTGACCCCCTAGGTTTAATGTGGAGGCTTTAAAAGGGCCCTGCGGGGCAAAAAAACCCCAATTTTTTTGTTTTTTTGCGTGGGTAGCGCCCGGTTCGCGAACCGGGAAGCGTTCTGGGCAGCGTACTATAAGGAAAAAAGAATGATAGACTTTTCAAATACTGTATGTTAATTGATTGTTGGTTTTGTTGATTATTTTTTTATTTTTTTATTTTTTAAGCAATTATTTATTATTGTGATTGTGTTTGAAAATTTAATAACATTTCTAACATTTAACTAGTTTATGAATTACATATAAAAATGATTAAAGACTCAAACAATTTTTTAATATTACATACAATTTTATTTTTCGGATTGTTTTTCAAAATTTAATAGAACGTCTAGCATTTGACTGTCCGATATGTCCTCTTGTTGAGTGAACATAAGTTCCCACATTTGACCGTCATCATAATGAAGTAAATGATCCACAGATTCTACACATTGAACTAATTCATGGTCCCGTGATTCATCCATGAAATCTGAGTCATCATTGTCCTCAATATCTTTTTCTGTGTTGTTCTCCAGAACAATTTCGAAGGAAACATTCTGCTCACCTTCCATTTTATTGCTGTAATTTGCATAAAAAATAAATATATCAGTAGAGATAGGGCACTGTTGGGTTTAAGTTCAGACAGGTACTTGTGAGGCGTGAAGTAGTACTATTAAAAAGTGCCTGTGAAGAAGTAAATTCATAATTATACCACAGAAACCTAAATCAATCCATAATTATAATAAACAAGCCTTTCTCAATGTCTAACACTTACAGAGGGATAGTATATAACTATCTGAAAATGTTTTCAAATTTATAAAATAATATCTCACCTTCTAAAAACAAGTTTAAGTTGTGAGTGAAAATGATCTTGCAATGTAGTTCAGGAAGTAGTAGTCAAAATGGCTGTGTTTCTCTCTCTTCCTTTATATATATTCAGGTACATAGCCAATCAAATGTCAGGTAAAAAAAGTAGAAAATTAAAGTAACATTTTAATTGGTTGTCAATTCCAACACTTCAGATGTGTTTTGTGAAGTAATTTACCTCAGGGTATTT
Organism: Lissotriton helveticus; assembly: GCF_964261635.1. Lineage (NCBI taxonomy): Eukaryota > Metazoa > Chordata > Amphibia > Caudata > Salamandridae > Lissotriton > Lissotriton helveticus. The sequence goes on along the minus strand of NC_136063.1, from coordinate 774,520,763 downwards.
AGAGAGGTCTACAGGCTAAATGGTTAAATGGAATTTCAATCAAATTTGTGAAAATGGTAGGCATTGGTATGTAGTATGAGGTAATCTATATTTGGTGAAATTGTCTCCAGTCGCTTTTCTGTAAACTACTTTCCCACCTTTTTTGATGGTGCGCTTCCCAGGGAGCGACCCGGTACGCGAACTGGCGAGCGCCCCGGTTCGCGAACCTTAAGCGTTACGGGAGTCCACCATTTTGTGTTTCGGTCGAATTAAGATACAAGATGGAGGGCAAATAATGTTCAGAATGGGTAGAAGGGGGCACGGTAGACTTATCTTGACCCCCTAGGTTTTCCGAGGGTGGCTGAGGAGGCCCATATGTGCGAAAAAAAAACATTTTTTAAAAAATTTAGCGAGGTTAGCTCCCGGTTCGCGTACCGGGTAGCGCCCCAGGGAGTGTACTTTGTTGAAAATTAGTGAAAAATGTTAGAGTAAAATAATAATTGTGAGTGATCAGATGTAGGGTAGCTCTGAGAAGAGCTTTTGGGTTTATGGTACATTTAGGTACTTATAAGTAGGTACCAATGCACAGTCTTAAATTCAGAATGAAAATTCTGTTGCCCTCATCTGAGAACTGAACTCCATCTCCTCTGTAGATATCTTGCATGTAGTAACGCAAGTTATTGTTGTACAGGGAGCCCATTCCATGGTCTCTCATGTAAGCTGAAACAGATTTGTTTACATGCTTCCTCGACTTCTCAATTTGTGGACAAAATTGGTTTGACCACCTCCATTTCTGTCTTTGGCATATATTTGAATATACCAAGGCAGTCTGAGGAAAAAGTGCCATCAATTGCTCAAAGGTGTCCTTTAAAAGCATTTCCAGACCTACCCCAGTCAAAGTGCCTAAATCATTACCTCCACAGTGCACAATTAACAGGTCAGGTTTTGGCAAATGCATAAAGGTTTTCACCAATGGTATCAATTGGTGACTTTTTAATCCTCTGTGGCCAAACCACTTAATTTCCACATCTTGTAAATTGAGGTTAGGTAAATTCCTGTTCTCAGCATACCTCTGAGCCCAATAGATGTAACTATGTCCAACAATCCAGACAGAAAACATGGTGAGAGAAGGTTCTCCTGCAGTCAGATGAAGTGTGGCAATGAAATGGCAGTTGAAAAAATAAGAGTTTAAAATGAAAAAAACTGTGGAGTTTCTGTGTTAATGAAGCAGTAACAGTGATTGGTGGATTTTGATTGCTGAAAACAGAAAGTTAGGGTGCATGGATGAGTTGTTTGAAAGATGTATTTTGAGTGGTCAAGAAAAAATCATTAAATGAAAGAATGCACTGGATATAAGGTGCACTGAGAGTTCAGAGTTCAATTGCAACATTGTTGTGTGAACTTGCAAACACCAGAGGTCTTCCAAGACGTGGTTGCCATGCAGAAAAGGCAGAAAGGGCAGAGGGGGGAAGGGTTTTCATTTGAAAAAAAGTGAGGGAAGAGTTTTGATTGGGTGACATGAGAGATATGTGTGAAGAATTACAGCATTTCTGTGCTTTTGATAGCTGCAGACTCTGGAGTGCATACCTTTTGCTCTGCTGAAGACAAATTGGTGTGTTTCTGAGACTGTTTTGAAACTCAAAGTATTTGCTAAGGTGAGAAAAGATTTCTTTAATTTAGATAGAGAATAGTGTGCTTTAAGGAGAAAATTATGAAGAAAGATGTGTTCTTCAAATGTTGCTTTGTCTCAAGTGTTTTACAAATAGATTTTGTTTCTTTGAGAAAATGTAATTGGAGAAAATGTGAAGTATTAGTACTGACAGGGTGTTATTGTGCATAGGAGCTGTGGAGTCTTTTCAAATTATGACTTGAAAATCGTTTTTGAGGAAAATGAATGGTTATAATATTTATGACAAGGACATAATGGTGTATGCTTCATTATAAGGCAATTGAGTGTCTCTGATGTTATTTTTCCCATTTTAATGTAAGACCTTTCTCTGTGGAGCAAATTGCTTGTAAATATGCTCCCACCTGTGCATGGCAAATTTAGATTTTGAATGTTTGCGTTACATAGCCATGTTAAAAGTGACACAAACATGCTGCAAAGGCAATCAAAAAACGCTTTTATGTGTCTTAAGGACATTTTAAGTCATTTCTCCATGTGCAGTGTTTTGAAATTATGATTTGAAAATCGTTTTTGGGGAAAAGGAATGGTTTTTAAATTTATGACAAGGACATAATGGTGTATGCTTCTTTATAAGGCATTTCAGTGTCTCTGATGTCATTTTTCCCATATTACATTAAAATACCTTTCTCCGTGGGGCACATTCCTTGTAAATATGCTCCCACCTGTGCATGGCAAATTTAGATTTTGAATGTTTGTGTTACATAGCCATGTTAAAAGTGACCCAACCATGCTGGAAAGGCAATCAAAAAACGCTTTCATGTGTCTTAAGGACATTTTAAGTCATTTCCCCATGTGCAGTGTTTTCAAATTATGATTTGAAAATCGTTTTTGGGGAAAAGGAATGGTTTGTAAATTTATGACAAGGATATAATGGTGTATGCTTCTTTATAAGGCATTTCAGTGTCTCTGATGTCATTTTTCCCATATTACATTAAAAGACCTTTCCCCGTGGGGCACATTCCTTGTAAATATGGTCCCACCTGTGCATGGTAAATTTAGATTTTGACTGTTTGAGTTACATAGCCATGTTAAAAATGACCCAAAAACTTGCAAAGGCTTTAAAAAAACACTTTCATGTGTCTTAAGGACATTTTAAGTCATTTCCCCGTGGGCAGTGTTTTCAAATTATGACTTGAAAATCGTTTTTGAGGTAAAGGAATGTTGTTAAAATTTATGTGCGCCATATGCCCCCAAATTTCTTTTTCAGGGGTGCAGCAGGGTGTTCTTGAGACACCCCTGCACCTTTGGAAAAATTCCTAATTTGCGATGAGCTAATTGCTAATCGCAAATTGCACCTTCATTCCTATGGGCCTCCTGGCCCATGGAAATGAATGGGTAATTTGCAATTAGCAATTTGCTCATCGCAAATTAGGAATGGTAAAGAATCGCTATTTATTCCTTAAAATTCGCTATTTTGGAAATGCAAAATAGTTTGATGATACATATAGCAGTTCATCTCTAACAAGATAAGAAGCATAGGGATAGATTTATGATGACTGGCACAATGAAGTGGACATAACTTACTTCATTGGTAGGCCTCTACATGTATTATCTGCTCTGTATTGTTCATCAAGCGTAACTTTCATCTGCAATCCTGAGTAGGCCTCACCTTAAACAAACCTCTGGATAGGGCACACCTTATCGTCATCCTGAATTAATCATTTAAAATGCTAGGGACAGATTTATGATAGGTGTATGCCTCTTTTGCGCCACTGTGCGTCACTTTTCTGATGCAGCGGCGGTGCAAAAGATTTGCTATGAGGCGACAAAATTACAAATTGATGCATTTAGGCAGATGTGTCATGGTGTAAAAAAAACGTGCCACATGAAACCGATGCAGCAGTGATGCAAAAGATGCACCATGTTGCAAGACAGGCCTCATTTGGGGCCATATGTATCAAGCTAATTAGCATTCGCAAAGGTCAAAATTCTGCGAATTTCGGCCTTTGCGAATGCTAATTAGACAAATGGTATGTATCAAACAAGTTAGATGCAAAATAAGGAATAGCAAAAATTGCTATTCCTTATTTTGCGATTGTACTGAAGGATTTGCAAATTTTGCGATTCCTTAAATGCAATGTATCAAACAAAAAATATGCAAAAAATGCCATTAAGGATTTGCAAATTACCACCAACTTCTAGTTGGTGGTAATTTGCGAATTCTTTTCAAAAAGCTTTTTTTCCAAAAAACAAAAGGTGCCATATGACGCCCATACATGCCCTTAGGGCATGTATGTGCGCCATATGCCCCCAAATTTCTTTTTCAGGGGTGCAGCAGGGTTTTCTTGAGACACCCCTGCACCTTTGGAAAAATTCCTAATTTGCGATGAGCTAATTGCTAATCGCAAATTGCACCTTCATTCCTATGGGCCTCCTGGCCCATGGAAATGAATGGGTAATTTGCAATTAGCAATTTGCTCATCGCAAATTAGGAATGGTAAAGAATTGCTATTTATCCCTTAAAATTCGCTATTTAGGAAATGCAAAATAGTTTGATGATACATATGGCGGTTCATCTCTAACAAGATAAGAAGCTTAGGGATAGATTTATGATGACTGGCGCATCACCAGGGATGTGCCAGTCATCCTGCGCTGCTGTTCCGCCACCCATGGTGTGCTGCATTTACAATGCGGCGCAGCATGGGGCAAAAATGGCACAGATGCGTGACGCATCTGTGCCGTAAAGGTGGCGCATTGCTGGAGTTGTATCGCAAGCGTGATGCAGCTCCAGCAAGGCTCAGGGGTGCCCCATCTCCACAATGTTGCGTCAAGACCTATGCCTGCTTCAAGCAGGCGCAGGGTTTTGATGTAGCTTTCTCCTATCTGATTGTAAATGCGGCACACCATGAGTGGCAGAGCAGCGGTGCACGTTAACTGGTGCATGCCTGGGGATGTGCCATTTAACATAAATCTGCCCCTTTACATTTAAGTATGTGCAGGGGACACAGAGTCGGTGAGGCTTATCCAAGTTTAAGAAGAGATGAGTCCTGTTCACTGAAAAATTAGACATAGGCTTCACCTGCTCAGCATCGTTGGACATGGCTATATAATAGCTGCAAAATGTTACTCTTGTTAAACAATTTTACTATTATAATCTCTGAGATTTGTCTCTTACTCTGCAACATCTCATTGTTGTTATCTTTCTTTAAAGATAAAGACAACATCAACATGAGCGACAATCAGCAATCAGTTGATTTTGACCTCATCATTGAACTCGTAATTGAAACATCAGTGGATGTTGATCCTTTGGATGATTTAAATTCTGAGGATGAAGAAGAACGTGATGAGGATGCAGATTTGTCCGAATTATATGACATAGGATGGGAAGCTGACGTGCTTGAGCCTATGGAACTATAAACATTTATTTTAAAAATTTATAATAAATAAAAAGTAAAAATGTAAACCGTTTAATTTAAAAATAAAGACACCTTCAAAAACAGGTTATGTGTAGTGTCTTCAATAAAATATTAAAATATGCTCATAAAATTAGATCAGATTCACATATAAAATAGCACAGGTAACATGAATATAAATTCCATTTCTTTTCTACTATTTCTGTATTCTAAATTTGCCAAGCACTAAAAAATCTTCTATGTAAAAATGTCAAGTAGTGTTTTAAGTTTTTGATTACTGTTATTGATTTACTGTTGGGTAATAGTGGTTAATAACATTTTTTATTATATTTTACCACAGATTCAACTGCAGATCATTTCAAGATTTCAGCATGCCAACCAAAGAAAGAGTGAGAAAGGCTGCAAAACGTCAAAGACAGCAGGTTAATGAAAAAAAGCAGCAGTCCTCTAACAAAAAGATTTGTCAAGTCACCAAGAAAGCACAGGGTAAAAGTACAAAAACATTTATAAGAAATATTTGTAGTAAAAAAAATATTACTACAGAAAATATTTCAGTCCAGAAAAAGAGAAGCAATTCAAACGGAAAGGAAAGGCCAATGAAAAATGTTACTGCTAGAGCAAGAGATAACTCTGTGCATGATAGTAGAAGGAAACAACAGTTTAGGGACATTCGTAAACGAATGTTCCGCAACAGGATAATTGGCAATTTGTTAAAAAATATTAAGAAAGGTCAACAGAAAGTGGTTTTTTATAAGAGAAAAAAAAAAGTTGAGAAAGTTATTGGTCAGGCATTTGAAATTAAACGTAAGTTATTTATTTTGATAATCAATAGAATTAGGAAGCTAAACAAGGCAATTTATGATTTCAAAAGAAATAGTAGATGGAAGAGAATAGTTAATCGTAGTAATTTTTGTGAAGTTTTTTCTGGAGAATGGATGCATAGTTCAAGCTGTGAGGCATTTTTTAATGAGGAGAGTTATTTCCAGGATAATGATTTGGTGCATGCAGTTGACACCAGTGGTCGAGCTTATGAAGTGAAAGATGGTTGTGCAGTTGAAAAAGATAAACTTGTGACAACAGAGGCAGAAGAGGTGTTAGGTAATGAGGTTTTAGGAAGACGTGCTAAGGGTCCTGTGTACACCTGGAAGTGTAGTAGTATTTGCAGTGTGCGACAGGATTCCATCAATTTGCTTTGTGATTTTGTACGGTCATTTAATAAGAAAAGTTTGAAGCAGAAAATGAGGTTGTTGCAAGAATTAGATCCTTGCAGAGTGAGAGAAGGGACAGGTTTGCATGGTCATTCACTGGCTTGTCTTTCCAGGAGAGTATGCCAGAGTGTTTTTCATCATTTCAGGATGCTAGCAGTGCATCATAATAAAGTGAGGAAATTAGTTAGAATGTTGTATTATGCTAAGAGTCCAGCAATTATGCTTAAACAATTATGCGCTGCTCTTTTGCATGGTTCTGAAATAGATGTGAAGAATATATGTGAAGAAATTGAGTTTTGTTACTTTGGAAGTAAAGAGGAGAATGTTGAAATTGACCAAGATGAAGCAGGTAATGTGGAAGATAGTGTACAGGTTTCCAGTACAGATAATTTCCAGAGGGAAATTGCGACGTTTCAGGTCAAATCAAGTGAGAGGCCAAATTTCACTTGTGTGTGTTGTCAACGCACTTATTATAAGAATCAGACTAAGTTAGTGGATTTATGTGCAAAAAGTGAAAGGGAAAATAATAGTGAATGGAAGGATTTCGCAACATACTTGATGGCAGAAAATTGTTTTGATTTGGGATTGGATCAACGTGTGTGTACTTATTGTTGTTGCAAATTAAATCAAAACCAGATGCCTGCTAGAGCAGTTCATAATAATCTGGAATTGGTTGAGATTCCTTCTGAATTGAAGGATTTAAATACTTATGAATCTATTTTGATTCAAAGTATCCATCCCTTTCAGGCTATTGTAAGAATGGAGCCAAAGACAGGGAAATTGCCTCCATCAGATTTACAGAGAGGATTAAAGGGAAGAGTTGTTTATTTGCCTCTAGATTTGAAGAAAAACATTAACACAATTGGAGTAGAAAATGTGGAAGAGGAACCTCTGGTTATCTTAGTTAATGGGGTTCCGACAAAGAATAAGAAAATATGGCAAGATTTAGTGGATGTTAGGAAAGTTAAAAAGGCAACATTGTATTTGAAAAAAAATAATAAATACTATAAGAATGTATATGTTGCAGAAGAGGAAGTAAGTGAGGAAGAGGATAGCGATTTGTGTGCTGGTCAAATTGAGAAAGTAGAACCCTCTACTAGTGAAGAAATATATGAACATTATAGTGTTCATCCTTTGCATTCCAAGGAAGTTATGGGGAATGCTATTGAGTTGTTTCAAATGAAACAAGCCAAAGGGAGTCCCATTAGTGTTTGGGAGGAAAGTTTGGAAGCTCGGTGTTTCCCACAGCTTTTTCCAACAGGTCAGGGAGGAAGATATGATGAGCGACCTCATCAAATTCCTGCTTCTGAATACCGGACTTTGCGATTGTATGCAGGAGATGCTAGGTTTCGACAATGCATTCCTTATTTGTTTCATCTCCTGTTTGAAAGCGATCTGTCTGGACTGTCATATGCAGTGAACCACATCTTGAAAAGTGGTATGCACATGCAAAACATCTCGGCAATTGACTTTATGGATAAAGTCTATGTCCAAGACAGTATTTTGGATTCTCACCTGATTAATCTCATGGCGTGTCAGCGTGGTACTAATGAGTACTGGTACCGTCGTCATGGTGATTTAAAATGTATGCTGAGGAACTTAGGAACTCCCACATGGTTCCTCACTCTGAGCTGTGCCGAGTATGGCTGGGAAGACTTACTTGAATTTCTACGAGAGGCAAATGCTAACGTAGAAAACATCCAATTCAAGACACCCGGAGAACTGTGCTCTTTGGATCCAGTCAATGTATGTAGGTACTTCAATCATAGATTTGAAGCTATGATGTCTTTCATCATGAATAAGAAGAATCCACCTCTTGGAGAGGTGTTGGATTTCTTCTGAAGAAAGGAGTACCAAGTAAGAGGTGCTCCTCATATACATATGTTGCTGTGGATCAAGGATGCACCTAAATTTGGAACGGATCCAGAAGACTCAGTGATGACGTGTGCTGTTCCAAACGCAAAGGAGAAGAAAAGCCTAAGAGAAAAAGTTCTGCGTTTCCAAAGCCATCGATGTGGAAAGTACTGTCGTCGTAAATTCCGAAACAAGGACAAGTTCTACACCAAATGTCGTTTCGGCTTTCCACGAACGGTGATTTCTAAAGGAAGAGTAAACAGTTGGATGTCTTCGCTGCGACATAATGTGATGAAGAAATCACCTAAAAACACATACAATTTGAAGAGGAACGAAGAGTCCAAGTACATCAACGACTACAACCCAGTGATTTTGTCCATGTGGAATGCTAACATGGATATACAGTTTGTGGCTGATAACTGTATGGCTGTGGCTCGGTATGTGACGTCTTACATCACCAAAAAAGAGAAGACAGAATTGAAGGATATGTGGGAGGACATTTCCCATGAAAAGAGCCTCAGCAAGAAGTTGTACAGTTTCAGTCTGAAGATGTTGTCGCATCGAGAAATTGGAGCGTACGAATGTTCTGACCGGTTGTCTTCAGCAAGTCTCTATGCCAAGTCCAGGAGTATCGTTTGGGCGAGTCTTGGTCTTGCTGCAACGCGTAATCGAGTTCTCAAACCTGTGCGGGGAATTGAGTATTTGGCGGAAAAGGAGCCAAACAGTACCGACATTTTTAAGACCAACATGTTGGATACATATTATTCAAATCGAAGCATTCACCTCGAGAATGTTTGTTTATATGAGGTTCTTCAAAATTACATATTCAAGAGGAACATCAAAGAAGATACTGAGAAAGGAGTGTATGCTGTAATAGGAAGTGAGGGATGTCTGGTCAAGCAAAGAAAATGCCACTTGGTAAACCATCGAAAATTGAGTGGCGAATCTCCTGAAAAAAAGGAGTTTTTCTATTTAGCACTTTTGCAACTTTTCAAGCCTTGGCGTGCAGAAGAGGAACTGCTTGGAGATTTTCTCTGTTACAAAGACTCTTTCAATGCCGCCAAGGAGACCATAGAATGTCCTGCTTTTCCCAAATATGTAGAAATGTTGAATGCGGAAATTGAGCAGGAAGCAATGATTGCAGCCGAGATTGCCAGAGACAGTTCTCAGGACAGTCAGAGTTCTGCTTCATTGAGTCAGGATCCACTAGGAGGACCTGTTATCGAAAATGAAGCTGCCACTGCTATGAATGAAGTGGAAAGAGCCATGGCACATGCTCAGGAGGATGCGGTTAACTTAGAAGAGTTGGAAAGACAACTCAACATTGAGCAGAGGAAAATATATGACGAAGTTACCATGCAAATTGATCATGGATTAAGTCATGACAAGAAAGAGTGCTCATGTACGTCGTTGAAGCCTGTCCGACTGTACGTGAGTGGAGAAGCGGGAACTGGAAAAAGTTTCCTGATTAAAGCAATTTCATGTTATTTGCAGGAAAGGACAGAGTCATCGCTGTCTTGTGTTGTCACCGCTCCAACTGGACTGGCAGCACATAACATTAAAGGGATTACTTTACATCGTTTACTGATGCTGCCAGTGGAGCATGACAACAAATTACAATATCACAAAGATGCTTGTTTTGAAGTTTCAAGAATCTTGAGGAAAATGAAACTTCTTATCATTGACGAAGTAAGCATGGTTTCCAATGTCATGCTTGCCTTTGTGCATTTGAGAATGCAAGAAGTTCTCAAAACAGAGTATGATGTGTTATTTGGTGGCAAACACATCATTGTTTTCGGAGATCTTCTGCAGCTGACACCAGTGAAAGGGCAACCTGTGTTAAAAATGCTCACGCATGAAGATACCAGGAAGTGCCTAGGCAGCATTGGCAACGTCAATATATGGTTAAACTTCAATTATGCTGAACTGCATGAAAATATGCGTCAGGCGAAGGATGAAGTTTACAAGACTATTCTACAAGATGTTAGAATTGGAAAAGTGACCGAGCATGGGAAAGAAGCTTTACATGCACGATTACTGTCAAATTTATATCCAGAACAAGATGTTGTGCCTGAGAATATTTTTCAGAAAATTACTGAGAAGAAATCTGGAATATGTTTGATGCCAACTCTTGCAGAATGTGCCAAATTCAACAACAAAATGTTGCATTTAGAAAAGCAAGAGATTGCGAAACTGGAAGCTATTGACAGAGTAGAGCATATGGGATCAACAATTATTTTGTCTGAGAATCTGGAAACAAAATTGGATTCATTAGAGAAGAGTATATCTAAAACTGCAGGTTTTGAAAAGACTCTGAATGTGTGCTTGAACTGCCGTATAATTTTAAGAAGGAATTTACATGTTGAAAGAGGTATGGTAAATGGATCAATGGGTAATGTTGTTGATTTTGTAAAATACAGAAATAGAGATGGAATTGAATTTTTAAAAATTAAATTTGATGGCATTGAGGAAGTACAGCTAATTGGTCGTTGTTCTGCTAGATTTTTGCTTGTAAAAGACTTATATGTTCGCCGTAAGCAGTTTCCTGTTTGCTTGGCATATGCGGTGACAATCCATAAATCGCAAGGTTTAAGTGTAGACAGTGCATTGGTGAATATTGGCAGTTCTGTGTTCAAGGAGGGTATGGCATATGTGGCATTGTCACGAGTTAGAACTTTATCGGGATTGTACTTGATTGAGTGTGATGTCACAAGCATTTGTGCGGATCTAGATTGTGTTAAGGAATACAATAGGTTAAGAAGAGAGTATGCGCCACATTTGCCTCAATATCCTTTGTTTGAGAAACGTGTGGTAGGCCGGAAACGAAGAAATGTGACCAATACTGGGGAGGTTGTAGCAAAAAGACGAAAAGTTGATGAACCTGAAATTATAAGCAGAAACAAAAAGGATTCTGTTGAAGATGTTGTTGGTTTTCAATTTGAAAACAGTTCTGGTGTCAACTGCTATGCTAATGTAGTAGTTAATGTTTTGTTTTCTCTAGAAAATGTAAAAGAAGAGATTGTGGTCAATTCTGATCAAAGATTTTGCAGTTTGTTAAATTCTGTCTTAGAAAAATGTAGCACTGATAGAACAAACATAGAAAGTGTGTCTGAAATTCGAAATCTGTTAGACAGATGTTCAGGCCAAACACAATTCTCTCAAAATATTCAGCAAGATTGTCAGGAGTTTTTAATGTATATGCTTGATGTATTGCATGCTGAAGGTGTAGATGTAGATCAGCTGTTTGGGCTTTCTTATCAATGGCAGCATGACTGCGAGAACTGTAGGGTATCAAGTACTACTAGTGTAGACTCAGAAAGATTTATATATTTAACTTTGCCAGACAGTAAATCAGTCTCCTTTAATAAGCTAGTAAAAGCAGCTGATCACAACATGGAGTGTAGTCAATGTAAATCTGAAATGATGTCCACATTATTTATACGAACATATGGCCAGTATGTCATTTTAATGTTCCAACGATGTAGGCCTGATGGAACAAAATTGACAACTTTAATTAAAAATGTTGTGGCTTCGCAGTTGTCAATATCAGGAAGGACTTTTGTAACTGCAGCAATTATATATCATGACGGTCCTTCAACAACATCAGGACATTATACAGCTTATTTAAAGTCTAGAAATGGCTGGTCATTCTGCAATGTGTCTGTTTTAATTTTCAAAAAAAAATTGCCGTATGACCTTAAAAACTCTTACCTGGTGTTTTTAAAACCAAAATTTTAGGGAAAGAATCTCGGGATGTGCTCTGAGGAATTTCAAGAAGTTCTAATGGCTCCTACACGATTTGGCCTTGAGGATAAGTGTAGTTCAGAGACATAACTTCTAACCATAAGACTGGACGTCATGGAGAAATAAGTGCACTTTGAATGAGTTCAGAAAAACTATTTCTTTTTATAAGCTAATTGAAGCAGCCAATCAAAACATAGAGTAGAGGGAATGTAAGTCTGCAATGCTGTCTACTGTTTTACATTGCTTTGTGATTAAAAGTAATGTAGAGAATTAAATAATTGTAGTAGTCATAGAGGTAGTGTAAGTCTGCTTCATAGTAAGCAGTATCAGTGTCATAGGAAATGTAGAACATGACTGAGGAAGAAGGGGAAGATATTACTAGTCCAGGATTGTGAAAATGATCTTCAACATTTTAATTCTGAAAGTTGCGGAAATGCCAAATGACGGGATTGGCTTACAAGAAATCCAAGAGTTATAAATGGCTCTGACAAGATTTGGCCTTGTGGAAACTTGTGGTAGAGAGCAAGAAGTCATTTATTGTATGTAACATGTTTTTCAAAACGATCGAGGTTTTCTTTCAGAAAGTGGCGGGCTGAAAGTAATAACAGCACAACAGAGTGTAAGCTGTTCATAGGACATCCTTTGACGTCATGGAAAGTAAGTTAACTTTAAGGAGTTCTGAATTCTGATTTGTTATGTTGTATGGGTTTTTTAAACACAATCATTTTGATTGTGTTTTTTTTTCCCCGCTGTTATATGATGAATACCTTCAAGTCACTGTTTTTAGTGAAATTTGATACATTCTGAGAACAGCAAAAATAAACCATTTAACATGTATAATTAATTCTGTACTGTTTCCATTTATGATGTACATTTAGAACTGTGTAGGAGGCATGGAGAAGGAGAGGCTTCTGTAAGTGTCAAAGTTCTTGCATACAGTGCTCATATTCTACGTAGTCTTTCATATGATAGACTACATTTCCACAATGAGATACCTAAGCAAAGGAAACACAGGTCATATGATTGTGGAATGAGCAAAAAAATGTGCATGTTTTTCAATTATATTACCTGTGTTTCCATTTGAGATGTCATCAGTGATGTCATCAGTGATGTCATTTGAGATGTCATCAGTGATGTCATCAGTGATGTCACTGACCATGTCATGAATGATGTAATATGTGACATGATCAGCAGTGGATTGCGGGTGCGCGATATATAGTTAGTACAACTAACTATATATGGAATTTCAATGGTTTTGTGTGAGTAAAATAAGGTTTTTTAAATGCTAATTCCTAACTATATATGGTCTATAACCTATGGTTTTTTCAGTGAATTTTCAAGGTTTTGTAAATGCAAAATCCTAACTATATATGGTCTATAACCTATGGTTTTTTCAGTGAATATATATATATATATATATATATATATATATATATATATATATATATATATATATATATATTTTTTTTTTTTTTTTTTCCAAAAGTATCCAAGTCAGACGCGCACTCAGAAATCAAGTGGTACACAGTGCTGCTTTATTGCTGTTACGCGTTTCGGAAGCCTCTGCTCCCTTGCTCACACAACAATCCATTAGCTTTCCACCAGTTACATACACAGTTTGTGATAGCCATAGAAACAGGACTGCACATTCCATTTTGGCTGACATCTTGGAGTGTACCTATTCCACATTGTTATATTACACCTGATGTCTCATTTAACGCAACCATTTAGTTCAATATGATAGTTAAGTACATTTCATTCTTTGTTTCAAATTTCATTCGCCACAGTGGGTAATTGTGCAATTACTAGTTCTAAAACCCTCTTCTTTCGCCTAGTGGCTTAGTTAGGGTTCAATGTCTCTGGGCAAAGCTTATCTCTAAAAACATAAAGTGCCAAACGTGAACTTAAAGTGAATAAATTTCTACTTAGTGAAGAAGTCTTCTATTCTATTCTCCCGTGAATCTTCTGGGTGACAGGCTCAATTGCTCGTGAAGTGCACGTGATCCCTAATGAGAGCATCTTGATTCTACCTGTTTAGAGTAAAACAAAAATTAAAATTACAATTTTGTTCCGATTCTCATTAAAACGTATATATACATTTCAAGCTTAGATTCTCTTATAACAACATCATTTCATTGTGATAAGCATACATTCTTCTGATTTTCTTGCATAATTAGATACAGTATTTATGCTTTCCAACTATATTTCTATGACTCATATAAGTGGACTACTAGTTCCTCATGGTCATTATGTCCATTCGGTTGCCGCGTTTCTAATTCTAGAATCCATTTTGATTCTTTCTTTCTTAACTGTACCTCTCTGTTACCCCCTCTTTGGTTTTGCCTTACTTGTTCTATTGCAAAGTATGTTAACAGATTGCAATTAGATCTGTGATGTTGGGCAAAATGCCTTGCAACTGGGTACTGTGGGTCCTGGTTTGTAATTGCCCTTAAATGTTGCATCACTCTATTTTTGGCCATGACTGTCGTGCTGCCCACATATCTTTTCTTACACGGACATTCAAGTACGTATATCACATGTGTTGAGCTACACGTCAAAAACTGAGTTATCTTTCTATTTGTCTTTACATGAGGGATATCGAAGTCTTTTCTCATAGGGCTATATTTGCAGGCCTTACAATGCCCACATGGGAAGAAACCTACAAGGTTATGTTGGTTCCTATCCGTATAGTCCGTGATGTCTCCCTTCGTAATTATGTCCCTCAAACTACGACTCTTTCTATAGGTGATAGCTGGTTTTGTACTCAGTTCAGGGCCAATGATAGGATCACTTTTCAGGATGTTCCAATTCTTTGCAATTATTTTCCTTACCTTATGAGACCCCCTATTGTATGTTAAGATTACTCTGGTGGTCTCATTTCCTAGATCTTCCTTCTCCTTTGTTATCAAGGTACTTTCCCTTGTTACGTTCTCCATTTTAGACAGGGCTCTATCTAGGACCCACTTGGGGTAACCCCTTTCTTTAAATCTCTGTATCATGTTTCCACTTTCTTGTTTATACTCTTCTGTACTAGAACAATTTCGCCTTGCTCTTAGAAGTTCCCCATAGGGGATACTCCATTTTAAGGTGTCAGGGTGGCTGCTAAGGGCATGGAGGACACTATTGCCTGCGGTGTCCTTCCTAAACAGTTTCGTTTTCAAACAATCACTTTCAGCTCTTACCTCTACATCAAGATATTCAACCTTGTATCTATCCTTCTGATGGGTCAGTCTTATATTATACTCATTGGCATTCAGTTGTTCTACAAATTCATCCGCTTCTACATCGCTTCCACTCCACACCACAAACAGGTCATCTATATATCTGAGCCATACTTTGACTCTACTGAATGCCTGCCTGTACTGGGGGTCCTTATGTATTTCTTCTTCCCATTTCCCTAGGAACAGATTCGCGAAACTCGGCGCGAAGCTCGTGCCCATACAAGTTCCAGTAGTCTGCTTGAACAATTCACCATTGAACATAAATACGTTGTTTTCAAGGCATATTTTTATCATTTCCCCTAGCATCTTCGTATGCTCAAGGTACATTATATTTCGTTTTTTTAGATAGTGCATGCATGCATCGATGCCATGTTCGTGTTCAATGATAGTGTACAATGAGTTAACATCCATTGTCATTAGCATATATTCTGGTTTCCAATTCATGGTGTTCACCTTTTTCAAAAAGTCTTGGGTGTCCTTCACGTAAGACGGGAGTTTCTTTACGTGTTCCTGAAGGAAAAACTCGACATATTTTGACACATTTTCATATACACTTCCTATGGATGACACTATGGGTCTCCCTGGTGGTGTTAGTGGGTTTTTATGGATCTTGGGGAGGAAATAAATTATTGGCAATTTGGGATAATCTTTCTTAAGGAAAGTGAACTCCTCCCAAGATAGGAGGCCATCCTCCTGCCACTTTGTAAGATTGGACCACATGGTTAGGATGTTATTTTTGTACACTCCACCATTACTTTTACAGTAGAAGTTTTCATTGTCTAACTGTCTCATTGCCTCTGTTATGTACACCTCCCGATCTTGTATGACCACATTCCCACCTTTATCTGCTGGGCGTATTATGATAGAGGAATCATTTGCTAGGGATTCAATTGCTTTCTTTTGTTTCAGATTTAAGTTGAAGCCTCCTCCCTTCCCCCTCGGGCAATGTTTATATTTCATTAATGACTTAGTTGTTATATCATGAAAAGTGTCTACATTGTCGTGTGGGAGATTTGGAAAAAACACAGATTTGGGTTTAAAACTCGTCATGGCAGCTCTATCTGTAGTTATGTCAAGTAACCCGGTGCCCCCCTCCCGGTAGTGTGTTTCAGTGATGTCTCCCTAATGTATTAAATCTTGCGCTACTTGAATGGCATTAGCGTCTCCCACTTCTAAAAAGGGCTGACTAGGGGGTATGGATTCCTGTACATTCCAGTTACCAGTATTACTTTTTAGAGCATGCCATTTCTTCAGTTTTAATTTCCTTATGAAACGGAATATATCAATTCTGGTATCACTGTAGTTGAACATTTCTGTAGGACAAAACGAAAGGCCCAAACTCAAAGTGTTCTGTTCAATATCAGTTAGTTCTCTACTCGATAAATTCACTATAGTTTTATTTACCATTTCATTGTTCTCCATTATTGATTGTGTTTCTTGTAGCCACCACGCCTGGTTCCCATTGGCTCGTGTTCCACTTCTCTTCCTTTTCCTTTGTTTCCTTCTTTTCCTGCGTTGCTTGCTTCTTCCGTCCCTCTTCCGGCTCCTCTCGCTTTTCCCCGGGGCCTTCCTCTCGTGCCTCTTCCTCTTTGTGCCGGAGGGGGTGAGAATCTTCCTGACTGCCGCCCCCTCTTCAGCGCTCGGAATTCTCCCCAAATCCAGGGGGAGGACCAGAGACAGAGACCACAGATGGATCTGATACTGAGGGATCCACGTACAGCACAAGCACAATCGCTGAGATGGAAATAATTACCTCTAAACCGACGTATTTAGACGAATTCCGAGCGCTGAAGAGGGGGCGGCAGTCGGGAAGATTCTCACCCCCTCCGGCACAAAGAGGAAGAGGCACGAGAGGAAGGCCCCGGGGAAAAGCGAGAGGAGCCGGAAGAGGGACGGAAGAAGCAAGCAACGCAGGAAAAGAAGGAAACAAAGGAAAAGGAAGAGAAGTGGAACACGAGCCAATGGGAACCAGGCGTGGTGGCTACAAGAAACACAATCAATAATGGAGAACAATGAAATGGTAAATAAAACTATAGTGAATTTATCGAGTAGAGAACTAACTGATATTGAACAGAACACTTTGAGTTTGGGCCTTTCGTTTTGTCCTACAGAAATGTTCAACTACAGTGATACCAGAATTGATATATTCCGTTTCATAAGGAAATTAAAACTGAAGAAATGGCATGCTCTAAAAAGTAATACTGGTAACTGGAATGTACAGGAATCCATACCCCCTAGTCAGCCCTTTTTAGAAGTGGGAGACGCTAATGCCATTCAAGTAGCGCAAGATTTAATACATGAGGGAGACATCACTGAAACACACTACCGGGAGGGGGGCACCGGGTTACTTGACATAACTACAGATAGAGCTGCCATGACGAGTTTTAAACCCAAATCTGTGTTTTTTCCAAATCTCCCACACGACAATGTAGACACTTTTCATGATATAACAACTAAGTCATTAATGAAATATAAACATTGCCCGAGGGGGAAGGGAGGAGGCTTCAACTTAAATCTGAAACAAAAGAAAGCAATTGAATCCCTAGCAAATGATTCCTCTATCATAATACGCCCAGCAGATAAAGGTGGGAATGTGGTCATACAAGATCGGGAGGTGTACATAACAGAGGCAATGAGACAGTTAGACAATGAAAACTTCTACTGTAAAAGTAATGGTGGAGTGTACAAAAATAACATCCTAACCATGTGGTCCAATCTTACAAAGTGGCAGGAGGATGGCCTCCTATCTTGGGAGGAGTTCACTTTCCTTAAGAAAGATTATCCCAAATTGCCAATAATTTATTTCCTCCCCAAGATCCATAAAAACCCACTAACACCACCAGGGAGACCCATAGTGTCATCCATAGGAAGTGTATATGAAAATGTGTCAAAATATGTCGAGTTTTTCCTTCAGGAACACGTAAAGAAACTCCCGTCTTACGTGAAGGACACCCAAGACTTTTTGAAAAAGGTGAACACCATGAATTGGAAACCAGAATATATGCTAATGACAATGGATGTTAACTCATTGTACACTATCATTGAACACGAACATGGCATCGATGCATGCATGCACTATCTAAAAAAACGAAATATAA
Source organism: Lissotriton helveticus (assembly GCF_964261635.1). Taxonomy (NCBI): domain Eukaryota; kingdom Metazoa; phylum Chordata; class Amphibia; order Caudata; family Salamandridae; genus Lissotriton; species Lissotriton helveticus. Next base: position 774,502,619 of record NC_136063.1, on the reverse strand, counting down.
TGTACCTTGAGCATACGAAGATGCTAGGGGAAATGATAAAAATATGCCTTGAAAACAACGTATTTATGTTCAATGGTGAATTGTTCAAGCAGACTACTGGAACTTGTATGGGCACGAGCTTCGGGCCGAGTTTCGCGAATCTGTTCCTAGGGAAATGGGAAGAAGAAATACATAAGGACCCCCAGTACAGGCAGGCATTCAGTAGAGTCAAAGTATGGCTCAGATATATAGATGACCTGTTTGTGGTGTGGAGTGGAAGCGATGTAGAAGCGGATGAATTTGTAGAACAACTGAATGCCAATGAGTATAATATAAGACTGACCCATCAGAAGGATAGATACAAGGTTGAATATCTTGATGTAGAGGTAAGAGCTGAAAGTGATTGTTTGAAAACGAAACTGTTTAGGAAGGACACCGCAGGCAATAGTGTCCTCCATGCCCTTAGCAGCCACCCTGACACCTTAAAATGGAGTATCCCCTATGGGGAACTTCTAAGAGCAAGGCGAAATTGTTCTAGTACAGAAGAGTATAAACAAGAAAGTGGAAACATGATACAGAGATTTAAAGAAAGGGGTTACCCCAAGTGGGTCCTAGATAGAGCCCTGTCTAAAATGGAGAACGTAACAAGGGAAAGTACCTTGATAACAAAGGAGAAGGAAGATCTAGGAAATGAGACCACCAGAGTAATCTTAACATACAATAGGGGGTCTCATAAGGTAAGGAAAATAATTGCAAAGAATTGGAACATCCTGAAAAGTGATCCTATCATTGGCCCTGAACTGAGTACAAAACCAGCTATCACCTATAGAAAGAGTCGTAGTTTGAGGGACATAATTACGAAGGGAGACATCACGGACTATACGGATAGGAACCAACATAACCTTGTAGGTTTCTTCCCATGTGGGCATTGTAAGGCCTGCAAATATAGCCCTATGAGAAAAGACTTCGATATCCCTCATGTAAAGACAAATAGAAAGATAACTCAGTTTTTGACGTGTAGCTCAACACATGTGATATACGTACTTGAATGTCCGTGTAAGAAAAGATATGTGGGCAGCACGACAGTCATGGCCAAAAATAGAGTGATGCAACATTTAAGGGCAATTACAAACCAGGACCCACAGTACCCAGTTGCAAGGCATTTTGCCCAACATCACAGATCTAATTGCAATCTGTTAACATACTTTGCAATAGAACAAGTAAGGCAAAACCAAAGAGGGGGTAACAGAGAGGTACAGTTAAGAAAGAAAGAATCAAAATGGATTCTAGAATTAGAAACGCGGCAACCGAATGGACATAATGACCATGAGGAACTAGTAGTCCACTTATATGAGTCATAGAAATATAGTTGGAAAGCATAAATACTGTATCTAATTATGCAAGAAAATCAGAAGAATGTATGCTTATCACAATGAAATGATGTTGTTATAAGAGAATCTAAGCTTGAAATGTATATATACGTTTTAATGAGAATCGGAACAAAATTGTAATTTTAATTTTTGTTTTACTCTAAACAGGTAGAATCAAGATGCTCTCATTAGGGATCACGTGCACTTCACGAGCAATTGAGCCTGTCACCCAGAAGATTCACGGGAGAATAGAATAGAAGACTTCTTCACTAAGTAGAAATTTATTCACTTTAAGTTCACGTTTGGCACTTTATGTTTTTAGAGATAAGCTTTGCCCAGAGACATTGAACCCTAACTAAGCCACTAGGCGAAAGAAGAGGGTTTTAGAACTAGTAATTGCACAATTAGCCACTGTGGCGAATGAAATTTGAAACAAAGAATGAAATGTACTTAACTATCATATTGAACTAAATGGTTGCGTTAAATGAGACATCAGGTGTAATATAACAATGTGGAATAGGTACACTCCAAGATGTCAGCCAAAATGGAATGTGCAGTCCTGTTTCTATGGCTATCACAAACTGTGTATGTAACTGGTGGAAAGCTAATGGATTGTTGTGTGAGCAAGGGAGCAGAGGCTTCCGAAACGCGTAACAGCAATAAAGCAGCACTGTGTACCACTTGATTTCTGAGTGCGCGTCTGACTTGGATACTTTTGGAAAACTGATTGACTGGCGGGGCTCTGCCAGTGTGAAACGCGCCACCAGACTACGGGAGGTTCCGCCGTAAATGAGCCGTGGGAAGCAAGCATATATATATATATATATATATATATATATATATATATATATATATATATATATATATATATATATATACATATATTTATATATTGCCAGTGGGAGCTATATACTTAGAGCAGAATAAGATTTTTGCCGTGCCTTTAGTTCATGTTATTTTCAGCACATCTGCCCCAGCAAGTGTGTGATTAAATATTGGTGTAAATGTAATTTAGTCACTCCTCAATAAATCACACAGCCCGGGGGAAGAGGGTTAGGACTTTAATTAATAGATGGGAAAGTAATTTGAGGGAAAGGTTTGACAAAAACAAACACTACATATGGATAACACATTCTTCTTGGCGGCTGACCATCATAAATCTCTTATGGAAGGAAAAGGAAATGCATGCATGATGATGGGTAGTACTAGACTAGTAACGGGCAGTATATTAATTATGCAATTGTCTTTCTGCCCCCAGAGAGACCCAAGTTACATACATTATGTTCTTTTATACCGGGCTTTGAAAGATAGCAAATACAATTAAAATATCTGTAGGAGTCAAATAAGCAAACATAAACAGCACACACAGTTGTAATGATTGAAGAGAAAAACATGATACTGTATTGCCAAATTTGGAGTTGCATCTCTGCATTCCTCTTGGAATGTCCATCTATCAATCTTGGGTGCCTGACGAATGCAGCTTGGTAAGGTAAGTGTGAGTTGTTTTTCCAGTATGTTGAAGAGTAAAAGGCCTATAAATGAAAAAACAAAAAGGATATTGAACTATCAAAGAGAAAAGTTAATCTGCATAAGGAGGAGTACAACAAAAAGATTTTCTGAGGCAGCATGGCTAAATCATGTCTGTTTTTGGCAGTTACCTCCAACAACAGGCCCCCCCACACAGCCCCCACTAAACTTCCGATTTGAGCCAGACAGCACTGAGCACACACAGACATACAGCAACATAGCATTTTCCAAATTAAGTAAAAAATCAAAACACTGCTGTCAGTCACACCACACTCACCACCACTACACATACAAGTAGGTCTGGTGTTGATGTTTACCTTTAGGCCACTTCAAAGTCATCATCATCATCCAAATTGGTTGATTTTGGTAAATTTGAAAACTTCCATCTTCTTCTGGTGGCATTTCCTGAAGTAGTTAGGCTCACGCCCATGCGCTGAGGTATTCCATTATCTCTGATCCTCCTGACTCTGACTCCAAAAATGGTATCCAACTCTGTACCAATAGTGTTCTGAGTGAGTACAGACTCGTCCCAACTCTAAAAAATGCAATGGATTGGCCTGTAATAGTACAATTTTGTTATTGAACAACAAGAAGGGAAAGATTGGCTTGAGTAACTTTTATTGTGTGTAGAATAGTAGACATGATTCACATCAAATACCAATCACTCAGCGTGCAATGCATGCCATCATTTACCTGTTTTTCCAGGGCAGTCCCTCGAGGATAGGAGAGATAGATAGATAGTCAGGGCCCAGGGTGGGAGGCAAGCACACATTTATTTGTATTTTCCACTCAATGTCTGGCTCGATGGAAATGGGTTTAGGGAGAGTCAGGAGTGTACTTCCTTCTTCACTGACTACACATAGTTGCAACTCCAATCCGGCAAACATAGTGTAAGATGGTGGAGATGGATTTGTGAACCAGAAAGACAGTGACACACACAAATAATAAAGTCAGTAATGCTCCTTAGCTACATCTTTTTGGGGTTTGTTTTTTCGGTGTCGAAGAAAGAAGGAAAGTAACTAGAAAGCCTAGTTGTCAAGGAAGTAGAGCTTGTCCTCAAACTTTGGAGGTTCGTCCAGTAGTAGGTCTCCTAACACACTACTTTTATGACCTAGGTCGCCATCATCATCTTCCTGCTGTTGTTCTTCAAGTATGGTGTAATCCAGTGGTATAAAGTGCTGATTCATTTTTAATCATGGTTAACCTCTCCCCGTTTTGGTGTAACTGACTGGTCCTTCTCACTGTCAGAATGGAACTAGCAGCATTGAAAACACGCTCAGCAGAGACACTTGCTACAGGTCAAAGTAGACCTCTGTTGGGCCATCCAGATAGGCCTGGACCATCCGCTCCATGGTCATGGGTGCTCCGCCTTGCTCAGCCTCTTTTGCCTTTGCCTTATCACTGGAATTAAGACTGGCTAGTAGAAACCATTCTTTGTCAGTTTTGGAGCTGATGATCCTGTTCTTGTTGTTGATGTTGTTCTTGCTGTTGTTGGTGATTTTGACTGCTGTGAGCCAACCGCACTGCCCTCAGGCTCTGAAGTTGAACTTGAAAGCTGCCCGGCAGTACTTGTTGTGCCCTGGAGGAGCAGACCTCTATTTCCAGGCCATTCTTTCTCTAGCTGACTGGCTTGCAGAGCTATCCAAGTTTTGCAGTTGGCAAAAGGAATGCAATTGTCCAGTAATGGTTTGTACCATGGATCAAAAATGTGGCAAAAATGTAGTGGTTGGATGCCTCTTTGCACCATTGTATTTTCAGATAGGTGAAGGACTAAGCTCTCCTTCAACTCATATGCTTCTTTATTTCCTCCACACCTACTACATTGCAGACACATAATTTTTGCTGGTCCTGTAGCATGTGCAACAATGGGATACCTTGGACCATGGTACAGTCCTCCTTGCTGACGTCACATTTGAAGACCTCGAAAGGAAGCAGCATCTCTGTCAGGCATTTTACTTAGCCCCATTGGGTCGTCTCCATAATCATACCTTTTACAGTTGCATCCCGACTTTGCATGACATATTCATTGATTGGTCTGTGCTGCTCAAACAGACGTTCAAGAATGTAATAAGTTGAGTTCCAACGTGTTGGCACCTCCTTGATGAGTGCTTTAACTGGCATTCTATTATCATGTTGAATGATCCTCATCTGCTTCCGAGCAAGTAAAAAAATGGCTGAAATGTGTGAAGATTCTTCTGCAGGTGGTCAGTAAATTGCTGACTTGGTCTTCTTTATTGAAAGTCTTGAACAATGATGCTAATGCATTGCGCCAAACACAGGACCCTGAAATAGCCACCATGGCCTTAACTATTTTACTGCCATAATCCATGGCAACAAAACCAATGTTAATCCCTCTTGGTCAAAGACCTTAGTGTTAAAATCTTCCAAAATGTTTGCAGCAGTATCGGATTTCTCCATGGCGAACATGTCTACTTTAGCATGCTTCCCAGCACCACTAAAAATGTCAGCAGTGTCAACACCTGCAGATAACTTTTGGCTAACATCCACAAAAGAGATCCAGTGTTCAGTGATGCATATGTAATCAGTGACTTGGCCGCTGTTCCAAATGTCTGTCGTCAGATGATTAGTGCAATTAATAAGACTTTATTGCGTGATTTAAAAAACCTTTGCAAATTACAAAATATAAAAAATATTTAAAAGTATACATATAAAAGAGAATGTGAGATCCAGTCCAGTGTAGATGAAAATGGCCGATGGACCTTGCCGAGTTGTTATGCTAATGGAGGTTCACATGTTTGAGTCCCATCACAAAGTTTTTTAGCTGCTTGATCCAAAAACCTTACTAGGGCACAGTTTAATTTGGTGTTCCGAGGATCAAAGCATGCCAGAACTGCTGCTCTGCACGATCTTACCATGTTTATATTCCAGAGTTTCCTTAAGAGGGACCGTCTTTCATGCAAGCAGGTTTGGGCAGAGGCATAGGATGTGTATGATGTCTTCTTTATGATTCCCACAAAGTCGACAGTGTTCATGGCCGTGATCTCTTTTCCATTTTGGCAAGTGACACAACAGGTTGATGACTTCCATTCTCAATTTTAAGAAGCTTAGTTTTGTTTGTGCAGTGAATGATAAAAATAGATACTGCTGTGGGATCAGCTGGACTTAGGATTGCAAGGTCATCCAACCGTGACTTCTTTTTGCTAGCCGAGCCTTATCTTCCACTGATGAGAGTTTTTTTGCACTTATTTCTGCTAGCCGTTTAAATTCATTTTGGCTTACTTGCAGGTTCCAAAGGTCATTCAGGCCTAGAGTTCTTAAACCTTTTTACCAATAGCCATGCCCTGCTTGCCATAGGTTTGTGTTAAGGCAAGCCCATAGGTGTTGAGCTAGGCTGCCTTCCTTCGATGACCTCAATTTATGACAGCACAATAGAAAACTCATGGCTCTGGCCAGTGGTTGTTTGCAGATGCCCAGTTCCTGCCTGATTTGGGCCGGTGATGTTTGAGTTGGTAGCTTAAACACTGTTCTGTAGATTTTTGCGATGATTTTATCCAATTGGCCTCTGTATGATCCTTTTAGCACCTCGCTTCCGTAGGTTAATGTTGGAATGATCTTAGCCTGCGCGACCTGCATTGTTGGAGCAAATGTTGGGCCAAGTAGCTTCTTGTGTATGGAACTGATTGCAAAAGCAAGTGCTGCACCCTTCTTTTTTTGTTCTTCTAGATGGGTTTTGTATCTGCCGTTGCTTATTAAAAAGGACACCTAGGTACTTATGGCAGTTGGATTCAGCAATGCTTTCCCGGTTCAGAACCCAAACCAGCTTCTTTGCCCTTCCTGGACGTACCGCCCAAATTTTTGTCTTCTTGTTGTTAATCTGAAGCTCGTTCTTGTTTGAGTATTCGGAGGTTGCGTCCATGAGTCTTTGCATGCCGATCTTGGTTTTGCTAAGAAGGACCACATCGTCAGCATATACAAGGTTTGACAACACGAGACCACTTACTTTGGGAGCGTGGGAATTTACCTTATTTAAGGCTTCGAGAAAGTCTGATAAAAACAAATTAAAAAGTGTGGGGGCCAGGACACATCCTTGTTTTCGGCCTTTTGTCGTCAGAATTGGGCGTGATAGTCTAGAGCCGTCCCCAATCTTAACCCTGACCCATGTGTCCTGATGCAGAAGCTGTATGGCTCTTAAGAGGTCATTTGGGATGTTTAATCTGGAAAGCTTCTGCCAGAGCTTTCCCCTGTTCACGGTGTCAAAGGCGGCTTTGTAATCAATGAATCCCATGTAGAGTGGCAAGAACTGACCTCCGCCTGGTCAATCAAACAGGAAAGGGTCATAAGATTGACTGAGGTGCCAGTGTTGCTTGTAAATCCAGTTTGATTCGGAGGAATTGCTGAGTGGTCATCAGACCATGCCCTCAGTGAGTCGAGCAGCAAACGGGCAAAATACTTTGCTTCATTGTCTATGAGGGATATGAGGCGGTAATTCCCGGGGGATTCTTTGGCCCCACCTTTGAAGATTGGCTCAAGAATTGACCCCTGCCAAGAGGGCAGAATGATGTTATTTTGTAGGATTGTGTTGAAGAGAGTGGTTAACTTCAAAGCCCAAAAGGTTGTGTCCTCCTTGAACAAGGCCTGAGGAATTCCTCCTGGGCCTGGAGCACCATCCTTGCGACCCTTTTTGATCAGTTTTTCAATTTGGACCTTCTGGATCGTTCTTAGTTCTTTCCCACTTTGATTTATGGGACGCTCTATTGATCTTTCGATTTTATGGCCTGCATTGAGAGATACATCCCTCGTAAACACTTTAGTTTGATGATCGATAGGCCAAGCTACCGCTTTTTGAGCAGTATTTCTTTGAACGGTGGAATTCTGATGAGAGTTTTTTTCTTTTTGGTCGTTAAAATGAATAAACAAGAAGTCGACCCACTCAGACTCCAATATGCTTGACGATGCAACTTTTGGGGCACGCCCAGATAGGCTGTTGATAGTACTCCAGAACCTTGCAGAATTATTTGATTTAATATCTTGCTGTAATATGACCCAGAAGGAGTTCCAGTGAGTTCTGCGTTGTTTGCCTTCTTCAGATAGCTGCGGGCCTCTCTCCATTTTGTTATTATTAGCGGATCCGTTGGATTTGCTTTTACAGCCCGCCATATCCAATTCATGGTTCTTGTTGCAGATTGTATCTCGGAATTCCTGCAGGGCATCTGCTTTTGCCCATTCAGGTTAACATGCCTTGCGAATGTTGACCAGTTTGCAATATGGTCGTTAGAGGAGCTGCTAGTGCTCTCAATGATTTGTTTGGCCTCTATTGCCACTTGTTGAAGATTGCTGAAGGAGCACTTGATTAGTTGATTAGTTTTAGGTTGATCGTGTAGCTGTCAGATGGCAGTGCCCTTTCTTCATCATGGTGGGTTAGAGCGGAGATAAGCAATATTTCTTGGGGGCGATGGTCGCTTTCTGTTCTGCTACCAAGACTGAACCCTGTTATTTGATGAAGAAGTGAGAGGCTAACAAAGGTGTAATTAATTAGCGAAGCACCATTATTCGATACGCAAGAGAAGCAAGGTGGCTTGTCTGGAGGAAAGCGCCTGTTCAGGGCTCTGAGACCCAGATTTTCAAGGTTGCTTTGTAGAGAGCGACCCCTCGAGTCGTCCTTGTTCCATCCTGGGGGGTCCTGTGGTGGTATGACCCAAATGCTTTCGTGTGATTTGGTGACTTTGTTTTTTTGAAGGTCAGACATTAGCCGCATGTCGAAGTCACCAGATAGTATTATTTCTGGATTAGGGGATCCAGTTTTCACTCTTAATACTGTCGCTATTACCTCTTCTGTGAAGGATTGCCTTGAGAACGAGTTTGGACGGACATAGGCGTTCATTAGGACGAAAGACCTGCGCTGGCCTTTGTTGGTGGTAAAGGAAATACCCACGGACTGGAGGGAATGTGATGAACACGCTAGGTCCCATGAGGCAATTGCTTTATTTATTGATATATAAATCCCCAAACCGCCACTGCCTCTGCCTGAAGATTTCAGTTTTTGCGCTGGAGTGTGATGGGTTTTGAAACCTTCTATTTGCTGCGGTTCGAATCGCCATATCTCTTGTGGTAGTAATATATCGAATATTCAAAAATAAGAGATTATCGCTTCATCCTCCATTTTGTCGTTTAGACCGTTGATGTTCCACGAGCAAATCTTTAGAGAACCCATGTTTGTGCTCTTTTCACTGTTGTACTGTCAGCGTAGGAGCCGAGTTGTGTTAAGAGTGCCAGCCAGCCATGACCATGTTCCGGCCTCGTCCCGATCCCTATTTAGTGAGATCCTGTATCTCTTGGTTTCCTGTCTTTATGGTTGCAGATGGGGGTTTCATTGCGAGCACCCCTAAGAACTGAATATACTGCTCCCCTTTCCACTCGTGTATGCTCAGGGCAGCGACTAGCCTGCAACACGTGTGGGTAGGCCATTTCCCTTCCAGGTTTTATAAGTATGCCCCACAGCTTAAAGGTTTCTGTGTGCCCTAAGATATTATTCATTGCCTCTTCCGATCTACAGGTGACCTTTGTGGTTTCGTTTATTTGGCCATGACATGGTGCAATGAATTCTACTGATGTAATGTCTTGCAAGGTAATGACATTTGACATGCCTATTGCTTGTATTAGCTTTATGATGTTTCCGCATTTCAGGATGTCGTGGCTTCCTCTGGACTTATACTCCGGGTAAAAGAGTGTAAAAATAGGATCGCCGCTGAGAGGGACCCCAGGCGGCCTTGGGTTTGACTCTGATATTTGGGCACAAAGCGTTTGATCTGGTTTTGTCAAAGGACCCGATGAATGTGCATTTGTTGTTTTGTGTTTAGGTGTAAGGGGGGCCTCGATCAGTTCACTGAGGCACTTTTGATTTTTTCCACGGGCTATTTTAACTGCGGCTCCTTTGTCACTCGCCGGGGTTGCGCCCGGGTGTTGTTTAGCAGAATTGTTGGTGTGCGCCTGGTTTAGAGTCGTGGTGCTACCGAGCGGATTGATGAAAAGGCTGGCATTTTGGCCCTGCACCTGTGCATCCTGCAAGGGAGGGGTGTTTGAGGGTGCCTTATGAATGATTATGTATTGCTCCATTGACTCGCTATGTGCATTTTTTTGAGAAGGTGCCCCCACAGCTTCTTTTTCTGATGGCGATGGAGAAATGCCACTCTTCCTTTTTTTGCTTTTTTTGCTTTCCAGCAAGGTTGGTTGTTCTTCTGATATGATGCTTGGCTCATCCGTTCTTTCTGAGTCATCGCACTCTATGAGTGCTGGTCGTCTGAGAGTGTTAAACAACGGATAGAGGCTCAGATCTTGTTTGCGCCTTCGCGTCTTATTGCGGCCTTTTCGCTTCCTTTTTCTTTTCCCCTTTCCTGCAGGATCTTGGTTGATTGAGGATGGAAGAGTAGAATTCACTCTGCCTGCAGTTGGGGATTTTTGTTGATTACTCGTTTGACCAGTGGTCGCTGATGTGTCCTGGGGTAGGGAAGAGTCAATTTCCATAGCCCCTTTTGACCCTGAGTTTGTTGCCATTTTTACTTTGTAGACCTCCCCTGAGTCACCGGAACTACCATTTCCAGGGAAGGGCTTTCTATTTGTAATTTCTTTTAGATCTGCCAGAAGTTTTTCCATCATCCCTGGAAGTGAGCTAAGTTTCTCGACTATTGGAGTACAATCGCATCCTTGTTGCGGGCAGTCTGCAGCTGCTAGGGCCCGTCTAATCAAGCTGTTTAGGTTTGTGATATTGTCGTCTATTTTGACTACATACACAGCCAGTGTGTTCTGGAGGCTGATTTGTATGTCCATTTTATTGGCTTGATAGGTCATTGTGTCGGCTGACTTTTGAAGAATGTCTAAGGCTGTGACCCATGCCTTTTCTTGCGTGAAATCCTCCTTTTTCTCCTCCATTGGTGAGGATGATGGCCGAGAATAGCCAGGATTGGTATTACCGTATGAAAATAGCATTTTTTCCCATTCTTTTGACTCAAAGTAGGAGAGGTCTTTCTCAGCTGCATCGGCTTTAAGAGGAGGAGAGATGTCAGCTTCTTCCTCCTTTGTTTTCGTTTCGCTGTCTTTTTTTGGAGGGAGTGCGGGTTGACCATTTTGACTCCTCAATATGCTGAAGCTAACTTCTTCTTCCTTCGTTGGCGTTACACTGAACTTTTTAGGAGGGATTACAAATTGGCCATTTTCACAACTCAATGTGCTGTAGCTGACATCGTGAGGGACAGGGTTGGTTGCTACTGAGTTGCTCATTTTCCCTCTGCTTGAGTCAATTTGGAGATCCATTTTTTTGAGGATGTAGTTTGGTCGGGCGGCTGAAGTGTAAATGGTGTTGCGTCTGTGCTCTGGGTGGATTGAGGTGGACTTAATTGATAGGCTTCCCAAAGCCGTGACTGCTATTTGTGTTGTCTCTTCGAGTTTGCTGGTGGCTGACGTATGGCTAAAGTGGAGATTGTTAGAAACCTTATTTCCACCAGGGCTTTCATTGATGATGTTCACTATAGGGCTCAGTGGAATCGGTAAACCCGCAATATTCATATTACTTGAAAAAACAGCCGACCCAGGATCTTTCAGAAGAGAACATTTTGATGTAATTTTTGGTTGATTGCTAAAAGATTTTCGTACCGTCCCGTCAAATCCCCTCAGAGGAAGTTGGGACATACTGTCTGTGGTGATTTCAGGGTCGCTCAACGACAGATTTAAGATCTGGTCAGAGGCCCCAGTTAACATCTCTGACTTCCATCTCCGTTTCTTTTTCTTTTGTGGTGCTGTAGACCTCAACTTGCCAGATCTCATTTCTGATGAACAAGATGGAACAAGATGGCAAAAGTGGTCAGGTGACTCCGTGGCAAGAAGGGTTGGAGGGGAGGAAAAGAATAAATAGATCTTCCAGATGCAGTGCTGTTGCCTCCTTTCCTCTTCCTTTTGCCTTCGTGCCCCCCTGTGACCTCTTTGGGATTGAGGTGCGGGGGTTAAGGGTTTTAACTGACCACCAAGGATTTGACTGCAACGTGTAGCCAGGAAGCTCCAGTCAACCCTTTATTTATTGGATGTATACAGTCCTGTGCCTCAGGCGGTTTCCCGTAGCTCTATTATGATTGTGCCTCTGTTTGCTGTCCGAGTGGGCAGGTTACCCCCCTCTTGCCGCTTCCCCCCCACCTCTCCCGTACCTTGTGCCTTTCACCGCTCCGCAGTTGGAGAACAGAGTGGGAGTATGCGGCAGAGGTAGGGCGTGGAGGTAGGCTATCGTGCAGTAGACCCAGAATTGCAGAAAGTTCTAAAGGCTCACGGTCTCCTCCTACCGCTTTCGGCCACCTTCTCTTCTGCTTCCACTGGCCGCTTTCCCTTTGCCCCTGTCTCTTCTCTAGATGCCGTCCCGATGCAGCAAACAAAGCATCAAGACGATAAAGCTGAGAAAGGCTAAACTGTCCCGGTGCACGAACTTACTCGTCCCGCTCCCTGCTCCCCGCTCACCACGCTCTGTTTCTCGCTCCCCCGGCACACTCACCGGACTGCGGAACAGCGGAGCAGCGAGGCGGAGGAGGCAGCGGAAGACTCCTCGGCTCCTCAGCACCTCCACAGAATCTCCACGGAACCTCGCTCCTTGCAGGTACAGCGGGGCAGCGGCAGGTCTTCGCGGACTTGGAAGAGGTCCGCGAGTAGGGGCTCAGGGGTCCAGGGGTCGGGGTCGGGGGTCGGGATCCACGCCACGATAATCTATTTAGGTAGTAAGTACGAATGGCAAACGGCAAGCGAACACCGCTGCGGTCTCCTCACTCCTCTCGCTCCACTCACTACTCACCCACGTGTGCCCTGGCTGCTCGGCTGCTCGCAAAACACGAACTGGACCAAAACGGTTCGGTTGCAATTGCAATTAACCACCAACTGGACCAAAACGGTTCGGTTGCAATTGCAATTCACAGATGGATAGTGTGAACAGCACTCTGCTACAACGCTTGTCCAAGAAATTCCAGCACATTGTGCTATAGTCCTTGAACAGCAACTCTGGTGAAATAGGACTGGCTGGGAACCCTACATTTTGGACAGATGCCACAAATTCAAGAAAACCTACCTCTTCCACAAATTAAAAAGGGAAATGGCCTAGCGCTACCATTTTAGCCAGCTTTGTGTTGTTCAAACGTGCCGTTGGGTGGTTGCGTTCGTACTGCCGCTCCTGCTTAAACATGCCGAGAATGGTTGCCTGGATTTTTTTCTTTTCTGGTGCTACTGATGCAGATGACTTCTTGAAACTAGATATTGTAAGGTTCAATGCAAGTTTTTTCATTGCAGTACTATCTTGCCGTGGACCCCTCGGTGTCTCGACCTGACTCTTGTGCCATTGCAATGTTGCTGATGATGATGTAGGTGGTACCACTGCACTGCTGGGCACAGGGCTGCTTTGTGTACCATAGAAAATATCTCCCTCTTTGTCACCTTCCACCATGATGGGATATGCATCCCCTCCACCAACAATACAGTTTTTTGGCCAACTAGCTGCGCCTCCCACTGGAACAAGTCCTGTTTTCTGAGATGGGTTGTTTGGCCTCCAATACCATAGCTTGTTCCAAGCTTACCCGACTAACACCTACTCCACAAATGGAGCATAGAGCAATGTTCACCTCCTTTTGGCTAACCGAAAAGAAGTCCCAAACTGGGGAGGTCAGCTTTCTGATGCATCTGGCGCCACTTGCAATGTCAGATGTACTGGTAGGTGAGCATGATTTTTGATTCTCTGCAGTACCTACTTCTACTGAGGTGGTTGTAGTGGATGTAGGTCGCTGCTGGAACTTTGTAAATATGGAAGCTTGAGGTCGTGTTTGTGATATCTGTGTTGGGCGTATCCGTGCCACAACCCTCATGTAAATTTGGGATGGGGTAGTGTCAGTCTCCACTGGGGCAGGGCTAACATTCATGATAACTGGCTCATCATCATCCCCCTCTTCAACATCTACCTCCATAATGCTAAGGCTTTCCGGAACCTTCCTTTTCCCTAGCCTTGTCTCATGGGCATGGCATGTCTCACTCTCAGACTGAGGAGGGATCCAAGTGTTGTCTAGGTCGTCAGAAGGGGGGCTTGGAGAAGAAGTTGATGGACTAACCCTCCTTTTCATTTCTGGGGCAATGGATCATCTGAAAGAGTGGCTTGCACTTCTTCCGCAGCAGGAAGGTCTATCTCCTGAACTGCCCATACTTCGAGAGGAACTATTACTATTGGTGGTGGTTGTGGCTGTTGTTTCCCACTTATCTGACTTTCCTGCATTGATTGGGTACTACTTTGCGATTACAATAAGTACATTTCAATGTCACTGCTCATTGGCGTTGCCGTGATTACACTGGCTAGAACTCTAAGGCAGAAATTAGCTTGGGCCTGGGTTGGTGGGGTGCGTCCGCTGATGCGGGGGTGCTGCTCCCAGCTTGCTCCCTGGAAACCACTGCTGCAGGCGCAATTATTGGTTTCTAAAAAAAGGTCTTGAGCAACATACTGGTGGTGGTAAGTAGCAGTGCCTACTTCTTCTCACTGGCAACTTTGACTTTCTTGGTACTGGTACCTTTCATTCAGGCCATTTTGAAGCTGTCAGTTATCATGCGGCAGCACTTGTCTTAGAGTAACAAGTTGAAGAGATGTCTGTGGTCACATGTCACGTTGTGCGCAGACCTTCTGTCTGGCAGTACTGTGGTGACGATATTGTCCCCATCTCTTCTGCACCTAAAAGCAAAGAAGCAAGAAGAACATCAATGAAATGTGGCTTTGTTGTAGTTCAGTAATTACTAATACAAGCAAATATAATATATGTAATTTAGTTTATGGTCACACTTGTTAGTGTTACCTCAGTTATTGGAAAAAAAAACAATACAGTGTAACCATTTGTGAGACTTTGATAGCAACAAGGGCTTTCATGGTATACTGCACATGGACAGTACAGTGCACTCAGGAAGGTAAGGAAAGAAGAAGAATAACAAAAATACAAATGTAACGGTTTGGCATTGTACATCACGTGGGAAGCTGCAGCTGACAAATGACAATGGAATTGAACAATCCCTAGACAATAAATACTGTTGTGAACATTCCATAGACACATGGGGTTAATGTTAATGGTTCATTAAAGCCAAATCATGTTACTTTGAAACTGAAAACAAAAATTGGAAAAACATTTCTTTTTTCTTTTTTTAAATGTTTAAAACAAAGAAAATATAAAATATAAAAAAGGAAAATGTTAAACAAATGAAAAATTTTAATTAAAAAAGAAATAAAAATTGTAAATAAAAAATAATTATAAGTAAAATAGAAAATTACCCTCAAGTGCCCTAAGTTGCTTATCTCAATGATCAACCATCCCTGCAAGCATATGGCAAAGGGGCACACTGGCGGATGCACAAAATGGCTGCAAGCCACATGGCCAAGCCACAACAAGAAGCAATAAGCCAAGGGGAACAAAGGGAAGACATGTAGGCCTATGGCAAAAGTACATTGACTGCCTTCACAAAATGGCTACCAGCCACATGGTCACATCACAAGAACAATGAGCAGGAGGACTGGAAAACAATGAACACAAGCAGGTCTAAGGAGGAGGATACAGACTTTACCAAATGGCCCCTGCCACGTGGCCCTAGGGAACCAAGGCAAGTGCATTGCTGGCCTACTGGAAAACACACTCACACACTGGCCAGACAAAGGAGGGATGCTTGCTAAAAAACACATCTTTAATGTAACAATGCTAAAAATGAAAATCCACAGGGCTAAAAGGTTTACAAGTTACAACAACCACACCCACGCAACAAAGGCATTTAATTAATTTAACAGTTAACACACATGAACAAAAAGTGAAATACCACAATAACGCATATTATGTATTTTAAACCAATGCCATCCATGGCCAAAATGATGTTTAAGTTCAACAGACACCACATAAATAGTTGTTTCATGCACCCATCAGTAGCTCTGGGTGTATTGGCTGGAAAACCCAATGCCAGAGTAGGTCACATATTGAATCAATTGAAATCAATATTGCAAATGTGTATAAACATGTTGAAAATGAAGTGAACTCTGCTACATTTTTCCTGAAGAAAACATGTCATGTAAAACAAAAACCAGCAAGAAGACATAGCCAACACAGAGACGGCCTCCAGGTCTATGGCAGAAGCACACGGGCTGCCTTCACAAATTGGCCATTAGCCACTTGGCCAGGCCACAACAAGAAGCCATTTTTTTAAATACATTTTGTTTAAATATCTTTATTTCATTTTTCAAATTTTTCCAGAGTCATCACGAACTACATGTATGCATGTGTTAAGGGACATTACAACGCATATTACATAGTAAGAATTTGCAGTGTTATAAAATATACAATTCTTATTAAATCTAATGTTCGTTCAACATATAAGTAGAAACAATTACGTATAATGTCCACTGTACTCTAAGTCGCGTATCAATACCCGAATGATTGTGCCTCTGTGTCTTTCAGCTGCTCATGGTGTATATAACTCCAGCTGTGGTATTTGTTCTTTATCTTTGTGCTCTGTATGGGGAGCCCTTGGAGGCCTACATCTGAATATGCCATTGGGGCCAATGGAAAATGCAAAACAAGATATAATTTCTTAAACACTCAAACTAACTAAAAGTGCCATCAACAACTCACCACATCTGGGTCAATGTATTTGTAGCATATGTGTGTCGGTCTCAATATCTTCCTGATAGGGTTATTATCTTACTCGTGCCATAAGGGACTCATCTTGGCAGATACTGTGGCTTTCCCTTGGCATCCCTCTCATTCCGTAAATGCGGACCATGTTCTAGTGTACACCTAGATCTTACCCTGAATTTGGAGTATATTAAACCTGTACATTTGTGTCTTCACCCCTCGCATCATTTTCCTGTAAAGGAGTGTCATTGTCTTTCCTGTTTCCATGTGTGAATTCCATGAGTATAGTGTTCCAGTATTGGGCTATTGGGTATTTACGTAACCCAGCTATTTCCTCCCTATAAAGTGTTGTGCTTTCTGCTTGTACCCACCCTGAAAGTGACTTTTACCAACTGGCAGCAGCAGTGGGGTCAGTATGTTTCCATTGCTTTATTATTAGTCGCTTTGCTATGATTAATCCCAAATCAATAAATCTAGAGGTAACCTTATTTTTCTTAGATCTGGGATACAGGCCCAATATACAGACTTCCCATGTATGTGTTAATGACTAGTCAGTGCATGTCGCGAGAGCTGTGGTGACAGTTTGCCAATAGGTGCCCAGGGAGGTGCAAGACCATAGCATATGCAGGAGGTCTGAATTTACCTGTAGGGGACGTGGACATGTCAAAGTGGTGATATGAAAATATCTGTTTATTTTGTCAGGTGAAAGGTATGCCCTCTGTGTTATACATGTTTGTAAAAAGTTTAAACTTTGAGTTTCTCTGTATATTTGTGGTGCTAGCTACTATTGCTTCCCATTCTGTATCTGTGCATGGTTGTCCTCTATCTTTTTCCCACCATTCTCGGAGGGCCGTCATGGGTTTCATTGTGTGAGTAAGTAATGCCTCCACTAACCAATGTACAATGTGTGACCCTTTACCCATAACATGTAGGTATTGCAACAAAAGATGTGTCTCTGGTTCAGTGGTAATGTCTACCCATGCCGCCGTTAGGGATCTCATAATCGAATTATGTAAATGGAATTGTCCTGCAGGTAAGTCGTATTCTATCATCAATGTTTCAAAAGGTATCAGGGTGCCATCTGTGTAAATGTCACCTAATGTATCTAATTCTACCTATCCTTCCTCTAGGTGCCCCCACAAGTGACAGTGATAGGGCATAAGGGACCGTGTTTCTGGTAAGGTGTAGGCTTCTCTTATAGCACATATGTGCCAGAGCCAGATGTATCTGGGAGGAATGTAGTGGCTGGGCAATAGGGTGGTATAGGTGATATATCTGAGATTGAGACCACAGCAGTTGCATAGTGGCTGTGTCTTCCAATCCCACCCCCCCTAGCCATCTTGTCACCCATTGCAACTGTGCCGCCAAATAGTAAAGCTCAATATTGGGGACTGCCAATCCTCCTCTGCAGGTAGGTGCATATAGTTTCCATAACGCTATTCAGGGTCTGCCTTTGTTCCAAATTAGGTCTCGGAACACTTGTTCAAGGTACCAAAATATTTTAGCCGGGACATAGACGGGGAGATTTGAGAAATAATACGGCAGTTTTGGTAGTATTATCATCTTCATTAGTGTGATTCTACCCATGAGGCTTAGTGGAAGTGACTTCCAGAACCGTGTTTGAGCTCTAACAGCAGATATGGCTCTAATCAGGTTTCCTTCCAACACACCAGTAGGGTTCTGATATATAAAAATGTTGAGATGGTGTAACGTAGATGGTTACCATCTGAGAGTGGAGTCGTTCATAAGCACATTTATTTCCGTGGTATTAACACTGAATGGGTATACGCCCGATTTTACCCAGTTTACTCGGAGACCCGATACCTTTTCAAAGTCTCTGAGTATGTCTGCTATTGTGGTAGGGATATCATGCAAATCCTGCAAATATAACAGTAGATCGTCAGCATATAATGAAATAACATGAAGTCCATCTCCCAGACGAATGCCCCAGTCCTCCCCTCCTCTATGGAGTAGCGTCGCTAGTGGTTCCATGGTGAGAGAAAAGAGTGTGGGGACAAGGGGCAACCTTGTCTGGTGTCTCTGATTACCTGTACAGCATCTGATATGAGTCGGCCTGTCGGAAACTGACAAAGGGACGACAGTACAATAACCAGACCATTCCCAAATAGTCATTACACAGCTCGTATTTCCTCAATACTTCAAAGAGGTATGACTACTCCAGGGAATCAAAGGCTTTTTCCAAGTCTAAAACCAAGCAGCTGGAGTGCAGCCATCTGTCTATTGCATAATGTTGTACTCTGAAGAGTCTGCGTATGTTAAGCGATGTGTTTCTAGTGGGGACAAACCCATTCTGGTCGATATGGACTAGGTTGGATGTGAATACCTTATAGTCTGTGTTTAGAGGAGCCAATGGTCTGTATGACCTCAAAGATTTTGGATCTCTGCCAGGTTTAGGGAGAGAGATCATCAGCACTTCATTCTGTGGGTCAGAACGGGTGGATTTGTCTATTGCGGTCTCATGGACTTTTTGGAGTTGTGTGCAGGCAAATGTATATACGTCTTGTAAAACTCCGCCGGCAAGTCATCAGGCCCGGCGTCTTCTCATTTTCCAGTGAGCGTATTCTTGCCCTGATTTCCTCCAAGAGAATGGGGTCATTCAGTTCAGGTCTCTGTTCTCGTGTGATTTGTGGCAAGATAACATCTTGCAGGTACCTGCATATGTCCGTTGAGGTAGCTAACTAATGGGATTTGCATAGTGAGGTATAGTGTGCTGAACACTCGTTGTATATCCTGTTGCGAATATACTGTGGTGCCCTGTGTGGAGCGTATAGATACTACAGGTGATTTTGGTTCATCCTGACGTATCAAGCACCTGAGTGATGTATACTTGCTGAATGCGCCGAATATTTAAGACATCAAAGTCATTCTAGTAATTGTGCATGTTGCTCCCTGTTGTGGGTTAATAGTCTGTTGGAACCCTCAACTGCCTCCCTGTTTTTGGACGCTAGCTTCCTTTCTATATTGAAGAGTTCTGCCCCCAACTGTATACGCATGCCAGCTTGTGTGCTCAGACAATGTCCCCTAGTAACCACCTTAAAGGCATTACATTCGATCAATGGTGTCGAGGCAGTGCTGGCTTTGAATTCAAAATATTGTGTTACTGTTGTTGCCAATGATTCCCGGAATGTAGCATCCAACATTGTATTTATTTGTAGGGCCATCTCGGGACTGGTGGTGTACTACAGATCCATTCTAGATTTAACACATGTGGGTTATGTCCTAAGTGTGTCCTCCCAAAGTATTGTAGTTCGGAGACAGTTGTTAACAGGTCATTTGACACCATTATGCAGCCAAGGTGGATATGGAGGCCTTGCACCCCTGAGAAAAATGAATACACCCTATCGTACGGGTGTCTATGCCTCCACGCATCTGTCAGATGCCATTGTGCAGTCCTACTATTCAGCACCTTCATAGCAACATATGTGGACGTTCCGGTAAGGGGAAGAAAGGATCACTCTAAGGAAACATCAAGAATACTATTATAGTCTCCTCCCACTATCATTGGGATCCCAATGCCAGGTAGCTAGTTTGCATGACATTATTTCTAGGAAAGCATCTGGGTCGGAGTTCGGTGCATAAATGGATGCAATGACTACAGGTCTGCCATCTAATGTACCCTTCACTATAACATAATGGCCAACAAGAAGCAATATTAAGCCTACAAAGGGAAGGCAATGCAGGCATATGGCAAAAACACACAGGCTGCCTACACAAAATGGCCACCATCCCCATGGCTAGACCACCACAAGAAGCAATAAGCCTACAAAGGGAAGACAATGCAGGCCTATGGCAAAAGCACACTGACTGCATTCACAAAATATCTGCCAGCCACATGGCCAGGCAATCACAACAAGAAGCAATAAGCCAAGTGGAACAAAGGGAAGAAATGCAGGCCTATGGCAAAAAAGCACACTGACTGCCTCCACAAAATAGCCACAAGCGACATGGTCACAACAACAAGCAGGAGGCATGGAAAACAATAAATACAAGCAGGCCTATGGACAGCAAATGCTGAGGCCTACTATTTCAAATGCACTCACATGCTGGGCAGACAAAGTTAAACAACACATCTCATGAAAAGAAAGTAAAATACCATGGAAAGAAAACACATTTTGTATTTCAATCCAATGCCATCCATGCCCTAAATGATGTTTTAAATTCAACAGACACCACTGAAACAGTTGTTGTTTCATGCACGCATGAGTAGGTCTGGGCCTACTGGCTGAGAAAAACCTATTGACAGACTACTGGGCTACATAGTGAATTAAATAAATATTGGAAATTGATTTCAAAACATGGAGAAAAAGTAGTATTCCCAAATTCAATTCAAAGCTCTTTATTCGGTTATCAGTAAAATAACCATAAAAGCACAGTACTGTTGACAAAGTATAAAAACTCCAGTATAGTGCAAAATCATGTCATAGCTGCATTGTACAAATATTGCATACTTAGATCAAATCAGATCACATAATCATGGATTTACGATAATTAAAACATTTAAAAAAAAGCTGTAACAGCAGCAACAACATATACTTCATCCAGACATTGCAAAGCCAATGGTGCTGGACGACATTGTTTCAAGCCAAATTTCTGCAATACAGGGATGATCCAGCCCCTTCTCGGTATAACATAATACCGACATAAAAATAATATGTGAATAGTTGATTAAGTGGAGACATCATCACACGGGCAATTACATAAATCTTTAGACCAATCATTTAGTTCTGGAAAACTTAAGGGATCTATAAAGGAAGTTCAGTCTGAAACGTGTCAACAGGAAACGGTAATAATCACCAATAGTTAAAGAGATATATGGCTGTATACTTGGTGTCAGCTGTGTAAGTTGATGTTTTTGGACACTTGATTTTTTCATTTAGTTTAAAACTCTAATTTCACCCAAATAACTATACAGCTAGCTTTAAAAATGTTCCTAGACACGAGAAAAAGTAGTAAACGGTGCAACATGTTTCCTTTATAAAAGAAGAAAAATTACTTACAAAGAAATAACTAGGCCCCTACTCAAACTACAGGCCACTAACCACAATACATTTTTGAAAATCGATGAAAAGTACAAATAAATCTAGGTGAATGGCCCCAATCAAACATACAACACCTGTTTTCCAACTTACTTGTGAAATCTCAAATCCAAAGTCCTCAAGTACAATGATATATTGTGCTGTAGTTACAAAGAGTGATCCTTCCAGCTCAAAATCCAAAGGAAAAGTGACCAGGAGATGGACAAAGCACTGGAAGGAGCCTGCTGGACAGGCACAGGAAGTTGGAGGCTCTGGGGCACTTCCTTCCACAAAAAAAAGGTAAAAAAAGAAAAATGACTCTTTGCACAAAATAGTATAGCCAAATGTCAATTTGAGGAGTTTTTTACTCCAAACCATCATTTTCAGAAGGATGTGATGCTGCTCCGGTAGAAACCCTTCTCCAGATTGCAGCCAGGGTAGATCCTGCATGTTAGGGATCGCGTTCTTCACAAAACCCCTGCCGGAAGTCTACTTGCATGCTCAAATGACTTGTTGGCGACCGCAAACTCTCGGGGGACCATGCGTCTGCCTAGCAAAACACGTGTCGCTCGCAAACAGCTCAGAAAATCTTGTTGGCAATTGCAGGCGCAAAATTGCATTTCGGTGCACCTACTCAAAAAAGCTCTGCTCCGTTGTGGAGTGTGGATTTTTCGGCAAATCGGCGTTGCCAAAACTCTGCAAACTCTGTGAGCTGAACTGAGTTTTACGTCCAGGGTTACTAAAGGGGTGACATTTAATATTCCCACTCTAATCTGGACCACTTTAAGGACAAATGTTGGACACTAAATGGGTGAAGAGAATACCAAAACCTTTGTACAAGTTTTCCCTATGAGACAAAGCTTATTGTATGTTAGAAAATATGAACACCATTTAGTAACAAAATAATGACTCTGGCATTTACTTGTGTTGGTCCTGTTGACACTGTTCTTGTGTTCTATGTTAGATTTAAGAATAACTGACTGGTAGTGTCAGTGGGTTATGATTCCAAATAGAATTTTACAGCCACAGCTGAAGATCATTCCACAACCACAAATTATCTGATCCCTTTCCCATCTTCCCTTCTCTTTGTACACCTGTTTACAATAGGGTGGACAAAGCGAAGGTATCATGGGTGAGATGGAGTACACAACGGTTCCAAAAAGCCCAAGGATGAGAGGCTAGTGAATGGTTATAAAACAATAAAGGAACACTACTGCAATGAGAAGACACACGCACACACACTGTGTTCAGGCTCTATCATATTGCTGTCTAGAAGCATTTACATTTTATTGGAGGAAGCCAAATAGAATATTTAGATATCAACCACCATTAAGCAATGTTTACTTAATAAATTGCAGAGAATAAATGTTATATTTGGTCGCAAATATACCCAAGAAAACATTTATACCAATAGGGAGACAAAGTATTGTGAGCAGTAATTTAATGTTTTT
The DNA here is from genome assembly GCF_964261635.1 of Lissotriton helveticus. Classification (NCBI taxonomy): domain Eukaryota; kingdom Metazoa; phylum Chordata; class Amphibia; order Caudata; family Salamandridae; genus Lissotriton; species Lissotriton helveticus. The sequence continues at coordinate 774,479,634 of NC_136063.1, read as the reverse complement.
ATACATAAATGAGAGGCAACCAAAAGGAAATATCAAGCATAATCACGGAGTAGACAAATATAAACAACACAAATCAATCCTCTGCTTGTGTGTGTTCTTTTACTTGTCTTTTTTTTCTTCACAAAAAAGAAGATAGTGCATCAAACGCGTTTTGCCAGCACAAGGATTCTTCAGGGCTGATAATCTGAAGAGTGTTTCCTATGTTCAGTGTTATATAAAAAAAGTCAAGGTATGAGTCCCAATGAACCATCTTTCAAGATAACCCCTTTTCAAGACACACAATCTCAGTCATAGAGCAGTAGTCAATCCAGGTATTAAGAAGTGGAATGGTTATGCCTTGTTGGGCATTGTTGTGCTGCCACTGGCCAAGGTACGCAGAACTTGGCCGGCGGCTGTACAACAATGCTAAAAATGTCCATAGAATGGTTATGTCATGTTTGGCCCAATCTGTAGCAATAGTAGCTTTCTCTAGGTTCTGGCTGCGGCCAACTCTCCCTGACTTCTGCCCATAGTTCTAATAGAGCCTCTCTCCTGTACCTCTTTTGCCCTATGTATTTGGTCAACATCTGTCCCCTCATGTGTTCAATTATGTTAGTGTCAAAGGTTAGATCAGATGTCATCTCTTTCCCACTGTGATGGTGGTTTCAGGATGACCTCCTAACCGTAGATTCCACAGAACGTCGAATAAATTGCTGTGTCTGCTCACCTTCTTTGCTGATCAAATGTGAATCCATCTCGGTGGAGTCTTCTTCCTTTGGCTACAGCCGGGTCCGAGGTACTAATCTCTCCGGGCTGGCTCACCAAAATGGTGCTTGAATACAAATTTACTTTGAAAAAACAAAAGACAGTTACAGAAGAGGGTCTGAGGACAGACTCAAAGTTCAATCGATCTGGAACAAGGTTTTATACATTTCTTTGGGTATTATAAAATGTTTCCGTTGATCCTCGTTTGGTAAAGAATGTGGTTATTGTCTTAAATAAGTAATTAATAAGGCCCCCGATAACAAATGCAGGTAGGCCTCAACCTTTTGTGGACACAATGAGGGCCAGTGGGTAATGTGTTCAGATGTCCGGCATGAGGGGTACATGATTGCTGTAAGTAGTGTGCGTGCTGTATTTGAATTAGCTATGTGTTCCCAACTTCATGGAGCATCTGACTTTATGATGTTTTGGGGAATGCATGCACCCCTGGCTATGTGTACTCTCATGGGGCCAATCTCCCTTGACCACTGTGGTGTCACTGCGCCTATCTGTGGGATTGATCCCAGTTTCCTGTGTGCTCGTTTGTCTTCCTGCTATGTGTCACCCTACCTGTGACCTATCAATCAGTAACCTTAGGCCTAGGTCTCAGAGTCTGCCTAAACATATATTTCTGAGTCGGGTTAATGGAGAATTCATGGCAGGTGAATTTGGGAACAACAATGTGATCTCGTTCTTTTACATACATGTATCATTGTGCACATTGTCATCGAATTTTCCAATATTAACACTACTAGTGACTCAATCCATATGAACAAGCTAGGGTCTATTATAGACAAAGTGATTTTTGTTAGCAAATGAAACACACCATGGTTAAAAGACCCTCGCCATCTCCCCTCATGATATCAAATATCCCCTTCCGGCTGATATTTTTTTTCCACATGAGCTGCTTAAATTCAGCTAACCTATATAAATACATATTGGTAGCTATTGATTCATGTTCTTAATTGCTATGGATTTGGCTACAGAGAAAAGCAAATGCTTCAGCATTGGTAAAAAAAAGTCAGTGCCTTTATTTTATTCAGATAACCATCCTGTGTTTGCCGCCATGGCTTGCAGGGAGTTTGCCTGCAATTCAGCAACCTGTTTGAAGCTGAATCAAACAACACTGTAGATAGGGCCAGTGGTATGATTAAGCAATCTATGACTGCTAAGGTGTTAAGTTTAGGTCTTAGTTGGTATCATAAGCTGCTTGGAGTTCAGAAAGCACTGATTACCTTGCCTAGATGTATATTGGGAGGACGCATCCATACAAAGTTCTCTTTGAGTTCCCATGTATGTGCCTGGCTTATATTAACCTGGGAAGGTGAATTATGAAGATAAATTTGAATTGGAGAAAAGTTAGAATGTTTTGCAGAGTATCCGAGAAGTCAGAGACAAGCTGCCAAAAGACAAACCACTCTGACGCCACCACCTGTGAAGAGAAGGTCACTACTGCTCACAACAGATGGGTTCCCAAATTTGGGAACCTGGTGTGGGAGAAAATCTAAAGCGTTTGAGCTATCCCATAGACATCACTGCTCTTGGGGTATAAGGCAACAGAACTGCTATTCTGCCTCCTCTGCCTGGATCAAGAAGAAACATACTGCTGCCTTTTGACCACGTTATAGAAACACTATGTGGCCAGTACTCTACAACCAGCCGCAGCAGACATCAAGAAGGGTTCGGAGTAGTGACTCCCAGCCTCTCCCTTTTCTGAATACCATACCCCCTGAACAAAGCAGTAACATTTCTTGTTCGACTTGCCAGCCAAAGACATTTGAGATTAACAGAGTACAACATTTCCCCAGCACAAGCTAATATTCAATAAGTTATTATATGACAGTAGTTCTCTTCATTGAGTTCTTTATTCTTCTTTTATTCAGTTCTACAAATCTTTTACCTATATATGTAAATATATTCATAGCAACTTCCTGAGGTATGACAATGAAAATGCACTCACAGGAACCAGCGTTTCCCCGTTTCTTTAATACACCAAAACAACAGCCAGGTCTCAAAAGTACTGATGCTTTTTGTCATCCACTGATAACTTGCTCACGGTTGATACAACACAGTGTTTCAATACACCCAATAAAAACCATTTCACTGCAACATGTGACTCTTGATGTAGTTCTAACGAAGTGTGTGCAATGTATTGTAATGTTAGGCAGAGGCAGTTACGTGTTTGTTTTGGTAATATTGTATTGATGTGTATATTAGGTTCTACCATCTCCATAATTCATGATTATTCTCGTTTGGTTTTTATTTTGGTTACCCGAAATTCTATCGGTCGCAAAAAATGGCAATTTATGTCCTGGTTGCACCGCTACTTCTTATGTTACCAATCCTTTTAATGGTTTGCTCAACAAGTTTTCCTTCATCCGCAATGACATTTATGAAGGAATTAGTTCATACATTGGATCCAATATTGATTTGGCACCCCATTGTTAAAGGTAGCATATCGAGACGTATTACCGTCACGCGTTTTAAGTGTGGTTATGCAATCTCGTAAAGCCACACCCCAATTCTAAAACCTAATTTTCTTGATCCAGCCCTCCAGTGGGGAATTTAATTTGATGCTGGCTAATAATTAATTCTTTACTTTTTGAAAGCAATTCTGTTTTAGATATCATTAATTATGTTTACTCCATATTCAAGCCCTCCAGTGGGCCCTTTATAATCTTTATCTCTATAAAGATTTTGGGAAAATTCTTAAGAATTTTTTTTTAAATGTCCATGACATCGAATTTATATGTTGTTAGAATTGGAAAAATGTTTTGCTTTTAAAACATTAATTTATACTTGTATATTGGTTTTATATGTTTACAGTTTGATCCCAGATTAATTATATGCAACGGTTCCTCATAAGACAACATACAATTTTACACATTATCTCAATACATAGTTCTGGCTATCTCCAAATACAATCCTCCAAAAGACAGGCTAAGACTCTACAAAATGTACACCCTTCACTTATAATTAAAGATGCACATAAAGTTCCTCACTCTTATTGAGACCCCATCGAGTAAAAGTTCTGAAGTTCAATATCTGTCGGGACTCTCTCTGTCTCAATTTATTTTCCCGATCTCCACCTCTCTCATTGATAGGTATCATTTCAAGTGCATAAAAACGCGAAGATTTCCAATCTCCTTCATGGCTTATTTCCATGTGTTTCGCAACTGCGTTGCTTCTATCTCTGTTTGTAGTTGCTTGCACATGCTCAAGTATCCTTTTTTTCAGTTCGCATTTGGTGCTCCCACTGTATTTTAATGCACATGGGCATTCGATCACGTAAACGATGAATTGCCTCTTGCATGTAATTAACTCTTTAATTTGCCAAATTTTGTTGTTCGGCAATTTTACAGCAGTTGTATTTTTGGCAATTTGACAGACTTTACATGCATGGCATTTCAAGAACCCCTTTGTTTTTAACCATTGTGTTCCTTTCATTTTTCTTAGACCTTGATGATGCTTATGTACCAGTTTGTCTCTCAAGTTTTGTGCACAACGGTAAGTTACATTTGGATGGTTGCCCATCATCTTTCCTACTGTGGGATCCAGTTGTAATAAATTCCAATTTTTCTTTCGAATTTTAAAAATTTGTTTAGATTCTCTGGTATAATCCAAAATCAGTCTCACTGGGTCCCCAGTTTGTTGGTTCACATTAGAAATGTCTGGTATCTGGCGTTTCACTTCCCATGTGTCTTCTCGTTTTTTGTCATTTGCTCGTTGCCTGCATCTTTTGATGATGCAATCCTTATATCCACGATGTTTGAATCTTCCGGCTGTTTTTCTACTGTGTTCTTCCCATTCTCTTTATTCTGAGCAAATGCGGCGGGGTCTCAAGAATTCTCCGTATGGACTGTTCTCAATCACTGATGTTTTATGAAAACTATCCGCGTGCAGAGTGGCATTGGTGGATGTCTTCTTTCTGTGTAGTGTAGTTTCTAGTTTGTTATTAGCTATTTAAATCTCAGTATCCAGAAATATCACTCTTTCGCAACTGATGGTATATGTAAATCTTATATTAGCATCTGTTGAATTTAGGATATCAAAATATTCCTCAAATTCCTTTTCTGTTCCATCCCACACAATTAGAAGGTCATCAATATATCTTAACCAAAAAGCAAAAAGAGGCAAGAGGGCTGCATAAAGAGGTAGGAGGGCTGCACAAAGAGGCAAGCGAGGTACAGAAGGAGGCAGGAGGGGTGCAGAAAGAAGAATGAGAATTACAGAAACAGGCAAGAGAATTGCTGAAAGAAGCAACAGAGGTGTAGAAAGAAGCAACAGAAGTGCAGAAAGAGGCACGTGAGGTACAGAAAGAAGCAAGTGCAGTGCAGAGAGAAATAACAGAGGTGCAAAATGAATCAAGAGGGGTGCAGGAAAAGATAGGAGAGGTGCACAAAGGGGCAAGAGAGGTACAGAAAGAGGCAAGATGGGTACATAAAGAAGGAAGAGAAGTGCAGAAAGAAGCAACAGAGGTGATAAAAGAGGTGCAAAGGGTGCAGAAAGAGCATGAGAAGTACAGAAACAACCATCAGAGGTACTGAAAGAGGCAAGAGAGGTGTAGAAACAGGCAGGATAGGTGCAGAAAGAGTGAACAGGGATACATAAAGAGGCAAGAGATGTGCAGAAAGAGAAAAGAGGAGTGCAGAAAGAGGCAGGAAGGGTGTAGAAAGAAGCAAGGGCAGTGCAGAAGGAACCAACAGAGGTGAAAAAAGAGGCAAGAGGGGTACATAAAGAGGTAGGAGGGGTGCACAAAGAGGCATGAGAGGTACAGAAAGAGGCAGGAGGGATGCTTAAAGAAGGAAGAGAAATACAGAAGTAGGCTAAATAATTGCTGTAAGAAGCCACTGAGATGTAGAAAGAAGCAAGGGAAGTGCAGAAAGAGGCAAGTGAGGTGAGGAAGAAGCAAGAGCAGTGACAAAAAGAACCAACAGAGGTACAAAAAGAAGAGTGGTCAGAAAAAATGTAAGAGAGGTGCACAAAAAGGCAAGAGAGGTACAGAAAGCAGCAGGAGGGTGCAGAAAGAAGGAAGAAAAGTTCAGAGAGAAACAGCAGAGGTGCTGAAAGAGGTGCAGAGGGTGCAGAAAGAGCAAGAGGAGTGCAGAAAGAAACAACAGAGCTACAGAAAGAGGCAAGAGATGTGCAGAAAGACGCAACAAAGGTACAGAAAGAAGGAACAGTGGTGCAGAAAGAGGCAAGAGGGGTACAGAAAGAGAAAAGAGGAGTGTTGATAGAGACAAGAGGGGTGCAGAAAGAAGCAAGTGAGGTATAGAAAGGCAGAAAAGGTGCAAAAAGACACATGAGAGGTACAGAAACAAGCAAAAGAAGTGTAGATAGAGGCAAAAGAATTGCTGAAAGAAGTAAAATAGGTGAGGAAAGAAGCAAGAGAAGTACAGAAAGAGGCAAGTAAGGTGCAGAAAGAGGCAAGAGAAATACAGAAAAAGGCAAGAGAACAGCAGAAAGAGGCAAGAGGGATGCAAAAAAGGAAAGAAGGGTGCAGAAAGAAGCAAGAGAAGTGCAGAATGAAGCAAGAGAGGTGCAGAATGAAGAAAGAGAGGTACAGAAAGAGGAAAGACTAGTGCAGAAAGAGACAACAGCGGTGTAGAAAGAGACAACCTTGTTAGAGAAAGAAGCAAGAGAGGTGCAGACAGAGTCAATAGAAGTGCAGAAAAAAGCAACAGAGGTGCAGAAGAGGCAAGAGGGGTGCAGAAAGAAGGGAGAAAAGTACAAAAAGAAGCAAAAGAAGTGCTCAAAGAGGCAAGAGAGATGCAGAAAGAGAAAGATGTAGTGTAGGAAGAACCAAGAATGAGGCAAGCGAGGTGCAGAAAAAGCAAAGAGATGTGTAGAAAAAGGGAAGAAGGGTGCAGAAAGAAGCAAGAGAAGTGCACAAAGAAGCAAAAGGGGTATAGAAAGAGGCAAAGGGGTGCAGAAAGAAGCAAGAGAAGTGCAGAAAGAGGCAAGAGGGGTACTAAAAGAAGAAGAGAACTGCAAAAAAGAAACAACAGAGGTGCAGAAGGAGGCAAGAGAAGCACAGAAAGAGGCAAGGGAGTTGCAGAAAAAGGGAAAAGATGTGCAGAAAGAAGCAAGAGCTGTGTAGAAACAACCAACAGAGTTTCAGAGGAGGCAAGAGAGATGCAGAAAGAAGCAAGAGGGGTGCAGAAATTTGCAAGAGAGGTGAAGAAAGAAGTAAGAGTAGTGCAGTATGAAACAACAAAGGTACAGAAGGAGGCAAGAGCGGTGCAGAAAGAGACAAGAGAAGTGCTGATATGTATCAAATATGCAGATTATGCAGTAGATGATGGATTATATGGCAAATATGGAAATGTATATTTATGTGAAAATCGGTGCAGCTGAACAGTCGCATCATTCCAGTGGCTCTGCTCATACCTCTGACTAGGTCCAGAAGGGCTCCTCAGTGCTTCCTTCTTTTTTTGTCTCATACAGTTTCTAGTTTAGCTTCTATGGAAACAAGAAAGACTAAAACTGAGGTTACCACTCCACAACACCAACTACCATATCACATAATTACTCTCCACAACACATAATCCAACTCTACATATTAGCTATTCACAAAATACCACATCATTTCTATCCACATAATTTCACTGCACAGCATCAGGCCTGGGCATAGTTTGCGGAGTTTTTTCTGTGCAAAACTCGGCAAAGTTACAAAAAACTGCGAAGTTCAGCGACTGGCGGAGTGCAGTGTGAACTGCAGTTTGTGCTGGTATCCCTGCTGCCCGGGTAGAATTTTTTTCTGAGCGGCAGCTCGTGCTCGTGAACTTAGTGGTCACGATCATGAACTTACCATTCGCGAGCCGGGAAAAAACTCTGCTGCACATCGCAAAGCAGAGTTTTCTGCACTCCGCGAACTCCGCCCGAGAGTGCTTCATTTGAAGTGCAAATCGAGCACATATATATATATTATATTGAAAAAGTGCACGCTTCCATAAATTAAGTTACAATGGCTAATATGGGAGAGATTACAGGAGAAAGGGAGGCGGCTGCGAATGCAATGTTTATGTCGGTAACTGACAGACCGACCAGTACGACTGATACCACAATCTGACGACAACAACTAGCAACTTGAAAAGCTTGTTTCAAAAACTAGAAAAGCTGCAAGAACGCGAAGTCAGAAAGTGGTGGGAGGCCACCTCCCTAGAAAGATACATAGACTGCAATAGAATCCCCAGGGGTCTCTGCATATACACCATACCGTCCTATGAAAATCTCGACCCTGCTCTTTTAAAGGACTGGGCTGAATATACGGCAGAGTTATCCAAAGGGATGGTCCGGATGCTCATCAAATATGCATGGAGCGACCGAGATAAATGCATTAAAGATATAGCGGACCTGGAGGAAATAATTGCGAAAGAAAAAGATACAAAAGCCACAGATGAATTAAGAACTACCATGGCAAAAAGACTAAAGGAATATGAAATGGGCATTCGGAAGAGAAAACAAACGAAATTCCAAAGGGACGAACAAGATCATCTATCTGGCAGGATTTTAACTTTTGCACGGAAGTTCGATGCCACAAGAAAAAGATTTGCTCAAGGCAACGGTGAAACGACTGCTGCTGAAACCGAGGAATCGGAGGTGGAAACATCAGATGGAGAACAACCTGCGGTCTCCTTAACCTAAAGAAAGGATACAGCAAAACCTTTTTTCGACGAGTACCAGGTAATGAAAGAAACCTGTCAGCGGCCACAATGGAGGAACCATCCCCCCCAACAAAGCCAAAGAGGAGGACGAGGCGGGGCAGAGGCACAAGGGGCGATTCTCAGGCGACAACCACCCCGATGGTGACACGGAGTATTTCCAACCGAAAGAAAAGATAAATCAAATGGAAGACAATAATATCATAAATCTGTCAAAAAGAACCCTGACAGGGGATGAAGTCAAGGTACTGAAAAAAGGTTTAAGCTTTTGCCCTGCTAGCGAATTCAATCTTGTGGATACAAAAATTGACTTGTTTAGATACATAAGGAAATTGAAATTTAGAAAGATTTTCCATCAACATCCGAGAAATGTGGAAGTGGGAACACATTTAGATTCAACCACGGTGGATACTACGGATGTGACTACAGAAGACACTCTCTTGAATGTTTTGTTGACTCCTACACAAGAACTTCAGAATCAGGAGTCACATTTGGAGGGTGACAATCAGGTATCTATAGCACAAGTGAGGAACCCAAGCAATTTGAAAAAGAAATCTAAAAGACTGACTAATGCGTCCCATGATGCTATTGATGTTTTTAATGAAGCAATAATGACAGACCTGGACAAAATGGCAAGTGACAAAATGGATATAAGGACTTCTAACATCACGAGAAGGGAATGGGATGCGATCAAATCCCTCAAAAATGATAAAACGATTGAGATAAAGCCTTCGGACAAAGGTGGGAATATTGTTATTTTCAGTAAGGAGAATTATGAATAAGAAGCACTAAGGCAATTAAAAGACACTGAGTGCTATATCACTGTAAATAAAGAACAATATGTAAAAAGTACCATGGAATATCAAACACTACTAGATGGGTGGAAAGAAGATGGTATACTTAGTACAGATGAATACACTTTTCTCCACTGTGAATTTCCGGTGTTGCCCACCTTTTATCACTTGACAAAGATCCATAAGAATGCCAAAAGACCACCAGGGAGGCCGATTGTATCGGTAATCGGCAGTCTGTTAGAGATGACTTCTCGCTTCATTGACTCTTATCTTGCCCCGATTGTGAAGGATTTACCCTCCTATGTGAGGGACACACAAGATTTCCTTCGCATAATGGACAGCATCTCATGGGAACAGAACATGCTATTAATAACACTAGATGTTGTCAATCTTTATACATGCATAGATCATGAAAGTGGTCTGAGAGCAACAAAGTGGTTCCTGGATAGGAAACATGACAAATTCCAGGCACACAGTGGCATGTTATTATGTATGATGAGATTCTGTCTGTATAATTATTTTTTCCTTTTTTCCGGCCAACTGTACAGACAAATACGGGGTACTTCTATGGGCTCGTGCTTCTCCCCCAGCTACGCAAACTTGTTCGTGGGATGGTGGGAGAGGCACGAGGCATGGGGAGGTGTCAATGAAATGTGGAGTGAAAGGATTCTAATGTGGACAAGGTATATAGACGATCTTTTTATTGTTTGGCGTGGTGATAGGACCTTGGCGGAGGAATACATCGCCACCCTGAATAATAATGATCTTAACTTGCGTTTCACCAGTAACATCAGTAAAAAGAGTGTATGTTATCTTGACCTGGAGCTATTTGTGGAGAATGATAGTCTCCAGACCCGACTCTATAGAAAACCAACGGCGGGCATTGCCGTGTTACACACGGCTAGCCACCATCCAAGGAGTCTGATCAAGTACGTACCATATGGTGAATATCTACGCCTCAAAAGAAATTGTTCAGCTGAGAAAGATTTCCAAGATGCAAAACAAGATGCGAGTGATAGGTTCCTAGCTAGGGGCTATTCAAAGTGCATTTTACAACAGGCAGCTGTAAAAGCATCAGCAATTAATAGGAGGGACCTCCTAGTGGTGCGAGAGGCACAGACAGAAAATGATCAAGTGAGAATGATCACCACATTTAATACCAAAGCAGGTGATCTGGTCCACACCTTCAAGAAAAACTGGCATATTTTACACACGGATAACATCTTGAAGAGACACCTGTCAGATAGGCCGATGATAACTTATCGTCGATGCCAGTCCCTATCAGACCATTTAATCCACAGACACTTCTCCCCTCAAACTGAATCCCCGGCCATAAGCAGTATAAAGTGGTTCTTTCCGTGCTTGCGCTGCAAAGCCTGTAAGTATAGTAAAAAAGTCAAATAGTATCCAGGAAGAACGGGAGATGAGAAACAGAATAGAAGAATCACTAAACATCTTAACTGCAATTCTGACTATACGATCTACTGTTTAGAGTGCCCGTGTAAGAAACGTTACATAGGGATCACTATTAACCCCACAAAACTGAGGATCCTAGAACATATGAGAGCTATCGCGAACAAGGATAAATCCTATCCGGTAGATCGTCATTTTGCCGAATTCCATGGAAGCAATAGGTATCTTCTCAGTTTCTACTGTATAGATCAAATCAGGCGCTTAGAACGCGGTGGGGACAGGGAAAAGGCACTCCGTATTGCAGAATCAAGGTACATCATTGACCTCAAAACAATGACACCGTGGGGTCTTAACAATGATGAGGAGATGTGGGTACACCTGTAGATGAAGAAGAGTTGCTCTCCAATGGTTCAGAACTGGAAAACAGTAACAGAAAGTATTTTGACAATACTCAAAAACTCCTAAAATGTAACATTGTATAAACCTAGATATGTATTTTTTCCAAGTAGGAGCAGGAATTAAGCCCATACAGGGCGAGATAACCAGTCCCGAACAAGTTGTAAAGTCCTTGTGGTTTCAAATGAATTACTTAGGGGATACACCCCATTATAGTAAAAACAGAAATCTAAGAAATGCAATGTCAACCATATAACGATGGGACTATCTGAATACTTGATGAATTTAATGAAATGAAGTGTGCATGTTAATAATGAAATGTTTGTTGCTGTCATTGTTTTTAAATTTGCACTAGAGCACTTTATATTCGCCGTAACAACCAATGAAATGTATGTGTAACACTACACTTCAAAATGGCCACCACAGTTACTAAGATTTACCATCATCTATGTTGTTGAAAAATGAAATGCTAGGTGGGGTTTAAAATGGCGATCATTGCTAGGCACAAACTGACACTGACGAAGCTTTTACAGCGAAACGCGTCTGTCAAGGGTGAAGGGGGTTTGAAATAAAAATTCTACAACTGGATACCCGTGAGCTTGCCGTTTATCAACTAGGATTGGTTGATGTGTGCTGATATATATATATATTCACTGAAAAAACCATAGGTTATAGACCATATATAGTTAGGAATTAGCATTTACAAAACCTTGAAAATTCACTGAAAAAACCATAGGTTATAGACCATATATAGTTAGGAATTAGCATTTACAAAACCTTATTTTACTCACACAAAACCATTGAAATTCCATATATAGTTAGTTGCACTAACTATATATCGCGCACCCGCAATCCACTGCTGATGATGTCACATATTACATCATTCATGACATGGTCAGTGACATCACTGATGACATCACTGATGACATCACTGATGACAACATCCAGTGACTGTATGTTTCTGTAAAGTTAAAATATGTCTTACATATTGAAGAATGAGTGGAAGTATAAGTGTCTGGACGAAGGATTTAGTAGGTGCATGACTGAATGTATGAGTGAGTGATTAAATGTGTCTCACTGAGTGCATGGGTTAGTGACTAAACTGTCTTAATTTGTGCATCATTATGTCTGTTGTTCTGTAAACTGCTGCATGTGTTGATCAGTAGCTATATGAGTAACTATATGGGTTATTGATTGATTGTCCAAGTATTTGTATGGGAGACTGAGTGTGTGTGTGGCTGGCTGGGAGGTGTGTGACTCTGTGCAGATCAATGTGTACTTGTATCAATGATTGTATAAGAGAGTAAGTATGTGTTAGTATATGTTTGAAAATGTAAGGTGCTCTATGTTTAACTGTATAGATTAGAAAATGGAAGTGTGATTGATTCTTTACAGGACTGACTAGGTGTGTGAGTAACTCCATGGATGAGTGGCAGAGTGTGAGTGTCTGTATAGGTGTATGAGTGCATATGATAGTGTTGTAAAGATGAGTGATTGTATGTATGAATGATTGTATGGGTGAATGAGTGAATGTGTGTGTAGACATAGGAATCAGTGAGTGTGTATGTAGTAACTAGTATTGGTGTGTCAATGGTTTCAAAAATTATACTCTGTATTTAACACTGGGTGTAACAGAGGTTATATTAAAATGTGAGGAGATGCATTGTATTGTCACATGAATGATATCATCAGTGATGTGGTCATTGATGTCAAATGAGATGTCATCAGTATTGTCATCAGTGATGTCATTTGAGATGTCATCAGTGATGTCACTGACCATGTCATGAATGATGTAATATGTGACATCATCAGCAGTGGATTGCGGGTGCGCGATATATAGTTAGTGCAACTAACTATATATGGAATTTCAATGGTTTTGTGTGAGTAAAATAAGGTTTTGTAAATGCTAATTCCTAACTATATATGGTCTATAACCTATGGTTTTTTCAGTGAATTTTCAAGGTTTTGTAAATGCTAATTCCTAACTATATATGGTCTATAACCTATGGTTTTTTCAGTGAATTTCATTGGTTTTTTAAAAGCTAATATCTATACCTGTAAAATGTATTCTTCTTTAAATCCCAAAATATATTTTATATGTTTATTAATAACTTTTTTTTTTAATATTTTTTTTTTCTTCGTTCCCGCTTCGCGAATCGGGAAGCTTCCCGTTAGCTGACCTTGATGCCGCGAAATAGACCGCGAGCATATAAACGTTTCTTTACCGCAACTGCCGCGTTAGAAAACAACATCATCACGCCTCCCGTCCGCATGACGTTTCGCGTTGTCGTGTGATACGTCATATGACGTGCTACGTTAGCGAACTGGTACGCTTACCGAGTCGCAAAGCACAGGTTTCTGGAAGCAAACCGGGAGGCCCTGCAAAGCGCGTAACGTAAACACAGCAGGTCATGTGACTTGGTAATAACACTTTTCATTGGTTCATTTCACTTTTGGTTTCCTAATGATGTAAGAAGCTTCCCGTTAGCTCAATTTGATGCCGCGACCCGGTCCGCGAACCGGTAAACGTTCCGTTAGCGCAACTGCCACGTTAGAAATCATTATCGTGACGCGTCGCGGAAGCGTGACGTATCACGTTGTCGTGTAATGCGTCTTATGACGCGCCGCGTTAGCGCACCCGGAAGTGCTCCTGGGCGCGGACCGATGCGCGAAACGCAGCTCCCCGGAAGCGATCCACGGCGCGTCGCGTAAGCGCGACGTATCGCGTTACCGCGTAATGCGTCTTATGACGTACCGCGTTAGCGCACCCGGAAGTGCTCCGGGGCGCGGACCAAGGCGCGAAGCGCAGCGACCCGGAAGCTATCCGGGGCGTGTTCCGCAGCGCGTAACATAAGCGTGAGAGGTCATGTGACTTGTTAATAACACTTTTCATTGGTTCATTTCACTTTTGGTTTCATAATGTTGTTAGGCTTGGTCATGTGACCTAAAAATAACACTTTTCATTGGTTTAGAACTATTTTTTTTTCTCAAATGATGAAAACCCCTCCTTCTTTTTACCTCATTCTTACTTTCTATTTCCAGAGAGCAAGACCTATTTTTCACAATGGCTTCTGTAATAGCTGCAGCTGGTGCTTCTCAGCAACCACCACCACCACCACCACCAAAAGGACCACCACCAACACTGGACTTTGGTAGAGAGGAAGATAATGAGGACGAAGAGGAGGAGGAGGAGGAAGAGCAAGTAAGGCAGTTCCTGCCAGAAACACCAAGGCAGAGCCATATTAAAGACCACTACATATGGCAATTCTTTAAAATTCCACCTGGACAAAAGAAGGTCAATGCACCCCAGGTGTCTTGTTTGATTTGCAAAAATATACTTTCTCGTGGCAACCCCAACAAGAAATACAGCTTTGGCAATCATACAATGATTCGCCACATGGAGCGATGGCATCCCAATAATCTTTCCCAAGCACAAGTAAGGGATCTTGCTGCCAACCCCCCAGATGTCATCCCCAGCACCAACAGGGGTCAAAGCTCATTCGCCGGACCAGAAGGCCGAGAAATAATCCCCAATATTCAAGCTCCTTTTGCACACTACAAAATAGTTTGTATATATTGTGGAGGAACTATTGCTTATGGAGAGAAGAGTATTACTTTGATTAACCGAGCTGGAGAAAATCATAAATGCTACAAGATGAGAAAACAATGAATCCTTTTTATTTTTTTTTGCTCCTGTTGAGACATGTTCTAACCCTGCTTTTTTGTTATTTCCCCCTTACAAAACACAAAAAAAACACAAAATAGTTTTCAAAAATCCAAAAAAAAATCAAAAAATTGTTCAGAAAATTCATAAAAAAAATAAAAAAAAAGAAAAAGAATAAAAAAACAGTTCTTTTCAGAACTACCTTCCATTTATAACAAAATTGCCAAAATGTTTATACCCTGTCTTTCTTTTCTCCTCATAGTACGCTCCTCCGACCGCTTCCCGGTACGCGTACCGGGCGCTACCCACGCAAAAAAAACAAAAAATATTTTTGTTTTTTTGCCCCGCGGGGCCCTTTTAAAGCCTCCACATTGACGCCGCCTCACGTACCAACGTATTTTCTCCGCATTTTACACCCTATGCCGCATAACAGGTCATGTGACTTGTTTATAAAACTTTTCATTGGTTCATTTTACTTTTGGTTTCCTAATGATGGAAGGCATGATCATGTGACCTAAAAACAACACTTTTCATAGGATGAAAACTTTTTTTTTTCCCCAAACGATGAAAGCCCCACCTTGTTTCTGGATGTTTCAGACTGAAGCTGGCGTCAGCATGAAAGCACCACCATCTCGTAGCTCAGTCGTGGTCATTCCGCGAGCAATCATGGCAGCCGCTCCCCACCAGAAGCCTGCAGGAGTCGGAGCCCCCAAAACTTTTGATGAATTCTCAAGGCGGAGGGGACGCTTTCGAGAATGGGGTCCAAGACCTAGCAGACAAGCGTCCGATTTCCAAGGTCTCCCAGGGCCATTTCAGTGGACCAGGCCCAAAAAGGAAACAGCCTGCCGCCATTTTGAGAGTCCTGTGACAGCCGCCTATCGCTGCACCGCAAGAGTGGGCGCAACTCAGCTGAATTGCGGCTTTTGACACAGTGGACCAAAAACGGACGGAATGGCAACTGAAACGGTAAAGGGGCGCCCCACTACAACAGATGACACTCCACCTGGACAGGCCCGTTCACCGCCTCCCCCGGGGCGCCCCGCGCCGTTATTCGGAGCAGCATTGTAGGATACCAAAACCAGTGCGGCAACTTACTGGACATCACCTTGGTGCCATCGTTCTGCTGCCTTGGAACTATTCGCGCAACAGTTTGCTACTGATGACCCACCCCCCGCGACGCCCCATGCCGTTATTTGCTGGGTGGCAACTTACTAGACATCACTTTAGTGTCATCTAGATTTCAGCGCGTTCTGCTGCCTTGGAACTATTCGCACAACAGTTTGCTACTGATGACCCACCCCCCGCGACGCCCCACGCCGGAAATCTGGACGTTGTGCTGCGTTGGGACTATTCGCACAGCCGACCGCTACTTCGTTGTTTTTCCCTAAAAATGTTTATATGTTATTACTATTTTTGTTTTCTTGTATATATTTATAAATTATTAAAGTTTTATAATCTTACTACTTTGTCGGAGTGCTATATATTTTTAATGTGACACATAATTGTAAAAACTTTGATGTACAAAGAGTCATCCCTGGAATCTTCCGCTTCACGCTCGGTCCCCTCCCCAATCACAATACAGGATGGTTTTCAGATAATAGCAACGCTTCTGCTGTGACGGATCTCATCGAGTGTGGGCCTTGATCTACTATAACTCCTTTGAAGAGGGGTGATTCTTTACAGCTGTGGCCATAAACTACATCTGCAGGGCTAGCTGATACCCTAGGACCAGCCTGGACAATCGGACACAGAGGAAAAGGAGTATCAGAGGGTGCGGTAGTGAATAGGGCGAAAGGGAGGTGTCGGGCGGGCACAGGGTGTGATTCTCAGGGAAGAGCAGCGCAGATGGGGGAGGTTTATTACCCATGCATAAGACAGAGAGCGGGGGTGACCACTGCCTGGGGGAGATGCTTGCGAGGATGGGGAGCCATGCTAAGGATCGACAGCGTGCACAGAGTGGGTCTGGTCAAGGCATCTAAAATGGCTGCCGTGCACGACAAAAGTGTGGCATTTGAAAAAAGACAAGATGGCGCAGACAATGTTTTTCAACACTTCCTGATTTCCTTCGAATCGAACGTTAACAGACGTTGGGGCATATTACCAAAGTTAAGCGATATTTATCCCTAACGATGCTTAGCAACGATTTTTTTACCGTCAGAAATTATCGCAGATAAACCTTGCTATTATCAAGGTTTATCGGAAATACGATAAAAAACGACCGCAATGCATTAATATCGCTGAAAACTCAGCGATATTCATGCATTACCGAGCTAATGCTCTTAGCCATGTTATCCACCTCCCATTGGATAACATGGCTAAGAACTGCTCAGGGCAGGTGGTAGCTTTTGGAGATATTCGCGCTTATCTCGAATATTTCCAAAAGTTGATAATAGGAGATAGCGATGTTAGCGACTGTTTCCAGTCGCTAACATCTTGGCATGCCCACTTTGCATGTCATTAGTGATAAATATCACTCACATGCAAAGTGGGGCCCAAGATGGTCGCTATCTTCTACTAGCCGTCGCTAACTGGTGTTAGCAACAGCTAGGTAATACACATATAATTTTATCTTGTTTCTGAACGTTAATTTCTCAAAATGCACTGAAGCACATATATTGAGACCTAGCAAAGGCACATCGGGCTACCAGTCCCTACAATTTTGCCAAGTTTCGTGCAAATCCATTCAGCTGTTCGATCCTACCGAGAGACAAGATGGCGGCCGCTACTGACTGTTTGGAATGTTTACAGACACCGGAGAGCCAATCAGCTTCGCTTCGCAAAGCTCCGTAACGCGAAAAGTACGCGGTGCGCTGTTACAGATATATATCTTTTTTTGAACGTTAATTTCTCAAAATCCACTGGAGCACATATATTGAGATCTAGCAAAGGCACATCGGGCTACCAGTCCCTACAATTTTGCCAAATTTCGTGCAAATCCATTCAGCTGTTCGATTATTATTATTTTTATTTTTTTTTGCCCCGCGGGGCCCTTTTAAAACCTCCACATCAAACCTAGGGGGTGAGCGACAATGTACTATGCCCCCTTATGGTCATTTGCCCCTTCGCTTTGGCCTCCTCTTGTCTCTCGATCCTACCGAGAGACAAGATGGCGGCCGCTACGGACTGTTTGGAATGTTGACAGACGCCGGAGAACCAATCAGCTTCGCTTCACAAAGCTCCGTTGCGCGAAAAGTACGCGTCCTGGAGCGCTGCCCGGTCCGCTGTTACAGATATATATCTTTTTTTAAACGTTAATTTCTCAAAATCCACTGCAGCACATATATTGAGACCTACAAAAGGCACATCGGGCTACCAGTCCCTACAATTTTGCCAAGTTTCGTGCAAATCCATTCAGCCGTTCGGGCTAAAAGTGAGGCCAACCGCCCTATGGAAAACTCAATGTTAAAAACACGTTTTGGGACCCCCCTTTTTTCTCGGCCCCCCCTTGACGACCCCCCCCCAAATTTTCAAGGGATGCCCAGAAACAAAATGTGCCATTTTCCTGAAAATTTCAGCCAATTCCGTCCACAAACGCCAAAGTTATTAGACATAGAATTTTCAAAAAACCCATAGAGAAAAAATCCTAACTATATATACCTACTGGCGACCGCCAGTAGGTAATATATATATATATATATATATATATATATATATATTACCTACTGGCAGTCGTCAGTAGGTAGTAGTTATAGTTAGAACCTAGTTTCCATAGGAAAAGCATTTTTTGATTTGCTAATAACTTTGGCGTCATTTGACGAATCTTCCTGAAATTCTCTAAATAAGAAGTCTATCCATGTCAGCTCATATCCTGAAAGTTTGGGGGTGATTCCTCAAGCGGTGGCTGAAAAAGGGGGGTCCCAAAACTTTTTTTCTCCATGTTAATTTCCAAGGAAATTTTGCGATGAGCTACAGCTCGAACTGCTGAACGGAATTATCCCAAGTTTAGTAGAAAGGTAGAGCTTGGTTCAGAAAGCTACCTTTTTTTTGTTTAAATGTGTTTTATTAAGTTTTGATGCAACATACACAGTGCAATAGGACAAGCATGATCTCTTAAAGTAACCCCGCACTCAATTGCTACACCTCCCCTAGACACCAAGTGAAAAGCCGCGTGTGCAACTGGATGGCATGCTGTGTCCATGAGGGCAAGTAGTGGGTAGTCCTCCACCATTTGTGCATCCCCATTTCCGAAATGGAACAAACAACTCCCCCCCAACTCCCCCGCCCCCACCCCCCCTACCAACCTCCCCATTACCCCCCTTCCGGTGTGTTGCTTCATCTTCCATGGAGTTAACCAGATATCCTGCCTGTATTGTCTCTAACCTGTGGTAGTGCCCCTCTAGAGGATGCCTCAGTGAGCCTCAGCAATCGAAGGTATCTTGGGCATGTAAGTTCATTAAATTCCCCGGCCAATAGCGTAAGGAAAGGTTAACAAGTGGTGGTAAAGGAGTCTGTGGTCTGTGTGAGAGTGGCTTGGATCCTCTCCATCCCCAGTATATACCAGAGTCTGTGTAACCAACCTGTATGAGTAGGTCTCCTCTTGGTGCCCCAAAGTGAAAGGATATGGTGTGTCGCCGCCCCCACTACCAACCCCAATTGTTCCCCCTAATCGAAATTTAATGGAAAAGTAAGGGCATTTGGAAGGCAGAGTAGTGTGTAGACAGGAAAACAGGGAATCTCTGTCTCAAAGTGTGTGTTAATGCCGTCCAGTACTACATGCCAATAATCCGTCACCTCTTCACTTTCCCATAGTAAATGAGTCAAGGTCCCCAACTTGCAGCATCCCCTCCAACATGTGGGGCTGCGGTTCGGATTACCTTGATGCAGCCGAACCGGCATCAAATACCATTAGTATGCAATCTTAACCGCTGATTCCCTACTGGCTATGTTCCTGGCTGTGCAATGGGACCTGTGATAGACATTTTGCCATTCTTTATCCGTAAGGGTCCTCCCGAGCTCTGATTCCTACCACTTTTGGCCAGCTGAACGTGAGGTGGAGTGGGGCGGGCTTAACATTTTATAGAGGTCTGTAATCACTTGTCTGTCCGTCTTTTTCGTGAAGAGCCATTTATCATACGGTGTGAGACGTCGGATCACCAGAGGTTGCGTGTCCCATTGCGTTAGCCAGTGTCGAATCTTGAAATATTTATACCGATGCTGCATTATCAGGGTATACATCTCCTTCAAGGTATCGAGCTGGATAAAGCCGTCTAAGTCAAACATGTGACCTGCTGACCTGCATTCCGAGGTCATCCACTGGCTGAACGCTTGTGGCTCCATCCCGGGGGGGAACGCAGGGTTCTCAAACAATGGCATGATAGGCGACGGGAAAGTGGTAAGGCCCCTGTTCACCGCTACTGTGTCCCACACCTTGAGCAACGAGTGGGTGCTAGGCGACCTCTTTAGATAGCGAGGCCTATCCAATCATTTCAAAAAGGGGACCTTCCATAGCGACATTTGGGCCATTGCTCTATCCTGGAACCGACATTTCTTTTCCGACTCTGGGCGATTCCATTCTAGGAGGTAGTGAAGCTGCGTCACCTGGAAGTACCGGAAAAGATCAGGAATACCTGAGCCTCCTTCTACCGGGGCCCGTCGGGTCAAGTCACTACGGAGCCGCGAGGGGTTTCCTGCCCATATGAACTGCCATATCGCGTCCTGCATCTTCTGAAGCATTCCTATCGGTGGAGTCACCGGGATGGTATGGAACATGTCGAGGACCTTCGGTAGCAGGGACATTTTAACCGCCGCCACCCGCCTCAACCAGGATAGCGGTTGCTGCCACCACCTTTTCATATCCTCCTGAATTTGAGCAAATAAAGTAGCGTAATTCTGATCGACCGTTTGTGTTGTGCTGGGAGTCAGAGTGATCCCCAATTACGGGAGAGATGTATGGGAGGAGAGTCCCCATAACTGCTTAAGGCTACCAGCGGATTTGTGAGTGTTCCGACCTAGTGGAAGTATCAAGGATTTACCCCTATTCATTTTGAACCCCGAGATCTTCCCAAAGGCGTCCATTTCAGCCAGAAAAGCTGGCACCGATCTTGCAGGGTTTTTTACAGCCGCTAGTATGTCATCGGCGTAAAGGCTAATGGTATGGGGCTCACCTACAAAGGTGATGCCAGCGATTTCTGGGTTGTCTCAAATTTTTTGCGCAAATGGCTCTATGTATAGTGCGAACAGTAGGGGTGAGAGCGGGCACCCCTGCCTAGTGCCCCGCCAGATATCAAAGGGTTGCAAACCAATGCCATTAACGCGGATTGTTGCTCGGGGTGCGTCGTAACAACTGGCTAACCATGATCGGAAACGCTCCCCAACATTCAAGCGCGCCAGAGTTTTGTCCTAGTAGCTCCAGTCCACCCTGTCGAACGCCTTCTCGGCGTCGACAGAAAGGAGAGCCGCGCCCGAATTATTAAGGTGAACTTCATCAATGACATGCAGAAGCCACTATGTATTATCACTGCGCTGCCTATTGGGAATGAAACCCGACTGGTTGGGCTCTATAATGCCCGGCAGGCATGGTCCAAGCCTCCCCGCCAGAATCCCCGTGAAGATTTTAAGATCCAGGTTGAGCAAGGATATGGGCCTGTAGGCAGCGCACTGTGAGGCGTCCTTACTGGGCTTGGGGAGTACAATGATATCTGCAGTGAGCATATCTGAGGGGATGGTGCCTGGAACCTGGAAGCAGTTAAATAATTTGGTGAGAAGAGGCACCAGCAGCAGGCAGAAAGCCTATAAAAGCCTGTGGAAAAGCCGTCTGGCCCTGGACACACTTCCTCCGTCCATATCAGGGAATCAAGGGAAAGTGCACCAGACCTTATGAGTGCTGTGACCGCCACCTCGTTAAGGTAGGCGTCCCCTCCTCTGGATCTACAGCTGGGTCTGCAGCGTAAAGCGAAGCATAGAATGGCCGGAACGCCTCCGCTATCTATTCGTCCTCGTGAAGAATTTGCCCCTCTCGACCCTGGATAGCGGGAATTTTAGACCGTTGGATCCAAGCCCTGAGCTTACTTGCTAACAATCGCCCTGTTCTATCACCTCCCACAGAATATGTGTGGCACAAGCGTAAGGCTGCATATTCTGCTTGATCAAGGTCTAGGGCCGCCAGCTGTGCCTTGACCGCCTTCAGCTGCTTCCAGATCCTAGGGGCCCCGGTGCGGCTGTGTACCCGTTCTAATTCCAACACCTGCGCTGAAAGTACCTGCCTTCTGTCTTTGTGTTCTTGGGCCTCGGCTGCTGCTATTGCTATGAGATCTCCACGCACCACTGCCTTGAGGGCCCCCCACACCACAGTCACTGGTACATCTGTGCTGTCATTAAGGTTAAGGTAATCTGTGATACTGTTGTGTATTTGCTGTGTGATCCCTTTGCGTTGTAACAAGGTCTCCCATAAGCGCCATCTGCCTCTGTGAGGTTTCGTGCGAGGGACCGTCAATGTAAGTGTGACCGCGTCATGATCAGAGAGTGCAGCCGGGAATATGTCTGTGTCTGTTACTAAGGCAGCCAAGTCAGGGGACCCCAAAAAGTGATCTAACCGCACATACGTGTGGTGCACATGAGAGTAGAATGTGTTCCCAGTGGAATTGGGGTGCACCTCCCGCCACAGTTCTAGAAGACCACTACTGGCCAACCACTGCTTACCCTCTCCCAAAATTGCCCCTGTGGCACCAAAGCCTGTAAAGTGTCTAGAAAACAGAATAGCTACCCCAGCTTTCTTTTCCATAGTGGAGGAATAGTATTGATGAGGGAAAGCTCTGGAGCACATTCGATGCCAGTCCCTGGAGACCAGATGCGTTTCTTGTAGCAGGCAAATCGAAGCGGATAACAGGATTATGAAGCCCTTTCACGTTCAGGGTGATAACTTTCAGAACATCATCGCCCATGTTCAGTTCCGCTCTGAACTACGTGAATGTTCAGGGGCACAGACCTGCCTCGCTGCTCCGTCTGAACCCTCTGAATTGCGACACACCGGAGCCCCCCCTTCCTCCCCTTCCCCCCACTTCCCAACTACATCCCGCCCTACCTCCCCACCATAGCTGGCAGCCAGCCCCCAACTCCTGGCTGTCCTCTACTCCACCCCTCTTGGCCTGAATATCCCATCCCCAGGCCTCCCCCCTCCCCAACCCCAACACCAAAAACAAAACCCATGAACATAGTCCCAAACCTGATAGTCTGTATCACAGCCCGCAGTGAGGTCACCTGTTGGAACGAGCAGTTGTGGCGACCTCTACGGCCCCCCAGACCTAGCAAAGCTTTAATGCTAATGAGCCCCCCCTATCTCAATCGTCTCATTCCGTCTGTGAAGTATCCTTAGAAACTTCCTGGATTGCTAGGGCCCTCTCTTGAGAGATAGTGTGTGAATCTGGCTTCAGATCCGTGTTCGGAGAACGCCTGCGCCTGACCCTCTGCCAGCCTCCCCTAGTGAGTTGCTGGGACGGCCTTGGTGTGGGGGGCCCCTCCCTCTGTGCAATCCCCAGCAAGGCACAAGTGTCCTGGAGTAATCGCAATTGCTGCAAGGTGCCATTCCATTTGAATATTAGTCGAAAGGGGTGCCCCCAGGAATAGGGGATCCCTTTGTCACATAAGAAGTCCGTGGCTACTTTGAATGCCTTTCTTTTAAGTAGTGTAATGGCAGATAAGTTCTGATATAAAGCCACTGGCTGCCCTTGGTACTGAATGGGCTGTTTCCGCTGTGCCTCTCTTAGGATCTTTTCTTTTAGTGGAAAGTCCGGGAGAAAGGCCAGAATATCTGGGGGGGGGGATGCTGGCACTCGCAAAGTCAACCACACTCTGTGTGCTCTGTCAATCCGGATGTCGAAGTCAGCCGTTTCCACTATAATGTCCCGAAAGAAGCCCTGTAAGTAACCAGTGATATTTGTCATTTCCTACTTGAAAGGTACGCCCTGAAACTGTATGTTATTTCATCGGGATATATTTTCCAAATCTTCTGCATGGGCCTGCAGGTCGACTTGCTGATCTTTTAATCTAATAATCTCTTGTTGGAGTTGTTCTACCTCCTCACTTCTCATTTGGTCCGCTTCTTCAATGGCCACCACCCTCTCCCCTAGACCGTCAACGTCCCGGCGCAGCTCTCGGACCTCCCCGGCTATCTCTTGTTTTAGTGTTTGGAAATCTTCACATAGGGAGTTGAACAGAGTCTCAAGAAAAGCTTTTGTGATTGGCACCTCGCCTTCACCCGGGTCAGCGTGTTGCTTTGCTGCCGCCGGGGAGGAGGGCCCCTTGTCCCCTCTGGGTTGGCCTTTGCCGAGCATCTCAGTGAGCGTGCGCTCCCCCTTCTTCCTCGAGCTGGCCATGTTTGCTGACTGTCGTTGCTCCTGCGACTCCCGCTGCGCCTCCCACCGTGTTACTGCCACTGGGTTGTCTCAATCGGTCCTCCGTACTTCAACTACCCCACCGCGTGTGCTCCACCGCTCCCCACTGCACCGTGGGCTGGGGTATACTTGACCTCTAAGCGGAATGGAGTCGCACTCAGGTCCCCCCATGCTATCACCCCATGTGCCTCCTACAGCTGCTCTGGCAGGTCACCTCGCCACATCCCAGACCATTTGAGGCTCTCACCACAGTGTCACTTAGCGCTGTTGTTGCTGGCGGGCAGCAAAAAACTGTCCATTCCCTGTAAGACCTTTGGGCCCCTGACAGGATGGGTGAGGCCACAGCCCCCCGGTCAACTGTCCTGTTTGCCACTCAGCCGTGTGGCCCCAGCACATCGCTCCTCTTTCGTATTGCTTGCCCTCAACCACCAGCACTCCCGCAATGGTGCTCCTCTTGTTGGCGCTAGAGCAGCCAGGTCTCACGTCCCGGTCGCGAATTCCAGGGCCCGCCGAGGTGACCCACAGATCTCCACTTTCTCTGCCATGGGACTGGGGCCCTCAGGGCGTGCACCGTGCTATCTAGCAACTCAGTGGATGGGCCTCGTGCTCACAGCAGCATCACACTGCATGATATGTAAAGATGAAGGGTGTCTCTGTGTCTGTTTCTGAACCCACTATGGAGATCGCCTTGCAGCGTTGTGGAATGCCTGGCCTCCCTCGGATTCCGCTCACTGCCCCCTCAGCAAGTTACTGTCCATGCACTCACTCTCCTCCTTTTGTGCCATCCTGGGGGCCCACCATTATTCCCCCCTGTCACCTCTGCTGTAGATGGCGGCACTGGCCTCCGCCTCCCCCTCAAGTTACTAGGCCACCCGCAGGATCCACACAAAATGGCGCTGGCGCTGATAAGTGGTTCGGGGCCCGGCCGCCCCAAGCTGCAGCCCCCGTCTCACCTCGGCTGACAGCTAAACTCTGTGCCCGCGCCAGGTGTTGTGCTCTTTCAGTAGAAGCCTCGGGGAGGGGGCACTGTATACTCCTTCTTGCCACGAACTGCACCCGGGCCCATCCGCCCCCAGCAGGGCACCAGCCCCGGGCTCGATTTTTGCGCCGCCGGCGCCCTCACCACACAACGGCCTCCGGATTGCTGCCTCTCACCACAAAGCTTACTCTGGGCGACCGCCAGCCGCTGCAGTTTATTGTGGTTTCCGCTTCTCCTCCGCTCGGGCACGGGGATAGACACTACGCCACTAGGAGACCTACAGGACCCCAGGAGCACCGGGCTGCCTCCAACACATCGCCACTCACTCCAGGCGGCGATCTTGCTACCAGGACGCCATTTCACAGCTATCAGCGGCAGGTGGCAAGGGTCCCTTTCAACGGCACTCGCGTCTCTGGCTTCACTCCACTGCAGCTCCAGGTTATTCTCTAACACTCCCACCGCCCATGCTGCTCTGCAGGGGGGGAATTAAGCGGTATTTAGCCCCCGGGGAGGGTTTGACATGGGGATCCTGCGGATCTGCTGCCGTTGAGGTCGCCATATTCAGGAACCTTTTTTTAAATGTTGCAAATCTGTTCAGTAGTTTTTGAGAAATTTAAAAAATAAGAGTGAAAAAATCTATTTCCCATAGGAAACTTTGTGCAAGGCTACAGCCGAAACTACTGAACGGAATTACTCCAAATTTGTCACAAAGGTAGTGCTTGGGTCAGAAAGCAACCTTTTCAAAAATGGTGTAAACCCATTCAGTAGTTGCTGAGAAATTAAAAAAATTATTAAAAAAACATTAAAGTTTCAATATATGAGCGGAGCCTAAGTCGCGTGCTGCTAGCACTCCAAACCAGGAAGTGTTGGCAGCCATCTGGTGGCTCGGTAGAAGCGAGTCTCTAGAAAATGGAGATACAAAAGGTATAAAACAAGAAAAGGGGGCAGGGAAGAAAAAGCCTGACCCACTAGGTCTGCTCGGGGGTCCCAGAAAAGAATAAAAAAAAACAACTGGCAAAAATTTGTGCTGGGGTCGCGGGTTCTCGTGTTTTATTTTAATTAGGCCCTTGGGTGGGCTAGATTCCGGGGGTATTTCTTAAAAAATAAAAGCAGGGGCTCGCAGGGGTTGTTGGTGTCTGCTGGAGTCCGTGCAGCCGGCTTCACTCATGTTGGGAGGGGGGTTGCGCGGCCCCCCTCCTGGAGTCTTCTATGTGCTTGTAACTTTGGCGTCGTTTGACTAATCTTATGAAATTATCCCAAAAGTTTCTCTTTTTTTGATTAGCCCCTATATTGAAAGCTTGGGGGTGACTAGTGTAGGAGGGGCTGAGAAAAAAGAGGGTCCTAAAACGTGTTTTCGCAATGCAATTTCCATACAAAACGTTTCAGAAGACTACAGGTGAAACTGCTGAACAGAATTACGCCAATGTTGTCAGGGAGAAAGGTGATGGTCCAGAAAGAACGCTTTTGTTTAAATGGTGTAAATCCGTTCAGTAGTTTTTGAGAAATATCATATTTTACAGATATCGATATTTGAGAATTCTGACATGTGATTGGCTAAGGGGCTACAAGCACCAGCTATGGCAAAAGCCCAGTGGCTGGTCCCACAAAATGGCTGCCACCACATGGCCAGGCCACCCACAACAACATGAAAAGAAGGAGAAGACAGACAATGCAGGCCTATGGCGAAAGCACAATGCCTGACTTAACAAATCGGCCATCACCCACATGGCCAGGCCACCCACAATACCAAGAAAGGAAAGACAAAGGACAGGAATAGGAAGTTGGAGGCTCTGGGGAACTTCCTTCCTCTTTATGGCAATTATACGATGCATCGCCATATGGAGAGGTGGCACCCTATCAACTACAGTGCTGCGCAGGTACGTGACCTGCAGGATAACCCCCCTCCTGTGGCCAGAAGATCAAATGTAGAGGAAGTGACGGGACCAGAGGCGAGGGAGATGGTCCCAAATATACAGATGAGGTTCGGGACAGTCAAACAAGTGTGCGTGCGTTGCGGTCAGTTGATTTGCTACAGAGAAAGTAGCATCAATTTAATCAACTTAGCAATTGACAATCATGATTGTCCAAAACGCCCGAGAAAATAAATTATCTTTTTTTTTTGTTGCTCCTGTTGAGCCCTTTACAATGAATCGTTTTCGTTTCTCCCCCCCCAAACAAACCCCAAAAAAACCAAAAAAATATAAAACCGTTCAAAAAATACAAAAAAAGTAAAAAAATGTTCAGAAAAATAATAAAAAAATATATAAAACAACAAAAATGATAAAAAAAAGTTCTTTTCAGAACTACCTCCCCTTTATAAAAAAATTGCTAGAATGTTTAGCACTCTGGCAACCTCTATTTCTTTTGGTTCGCTTCCCGGTTTGCTCGCCGGTACGAGAACCGAAAGCGAACCAAAAAATAATTTTTTTTTTAAAAAGAAGAGTAAGTATAAGGGAAGGAAACAGAGAGTAATGTTAAAAGAAAGACAGCTATAGGGAGTAACACAGAGATACTGTTTAATAGATCTATTTACCGAAGAAAAGATGGAAGAGGGTATAATTGGGAAAAACACAATAGATAAGGAAGTGAAAGAAAAAATGGAGAGTAGAAGAATAATAAACAAGAGTTTCTTAGAGAATGTGAGTGAATGTTCAAAATAAGATTAAAACATGTGGAATAACAGAGAGAAAAAACAGAAAGCAAAAAAGAAGAAGTAACAGAAAAGGAATGATTGAAACAGCAAAGAAATGTAAATAACATAGGGGCATATTATCAACATAGGCGATAAAATTATCGCTGCTTTTAGCAGCAGAAATCTGCCGCTAAAGCCGCTTTTGCGACAGAAAACTGCCGCTAAAGCCGCTTTTGCGGCAGTTTTCTGCCGATAAAAGCAGCAATAATTTTATTGCCTGTGTTGATAATATGCCCCTTAGTGTGCTTGAACTACAAGGAGAAAGCATAATGCACAAGTAGTGAAAGAGTGATCAGTCAGAGACAGTGAGAGTAATAGAGACGGAGTGAGTGAACCAGAGTGAGGAACTATGAGAACAGAGGGACTGAGAAAAGGAGTGGAAGGAGTAGAGTAAGTAAGTAATAGAGAAAGGAATGAGGGAAGTAGCAAAGGCAGGAAACTGAGGGTTAAAGAAATGAAACAGTGGAACTAATAGAAGTTAAATGTGATAGAAATGTAACGAAAAGAGTACAAAACATTTACCTTATAATTGTCGTTAACTTAGTCACTTGTTATTTTTATACTTTTAATCTGTGAAAGAAAGAACAAAAATTTGAAAAATATTAAAACATGTATTTAAAAATTAGAAAAGACAAGGGAAAAGATTGAAGGACAAACAGTTTTTCAACAACTTTGACACTTACAGAAGCCTCTGCTTCTCCATGCCCCCTACACAGTCCCAAATATATACATTTTAAACTAACAGTATCTTGTTGCAGATGAAGTGAGGCCTATCTTGCAACATGGTGCATCTTTTGCACTGCTGCTGTGTCACAAAAGTGACGCAACGGCAACGCAAAAGAGGTGCACGGCCATCATAAAACTGTCCCTAACATTTTAAATGATTGTTTCAGGATGCCAATAAGGTGTGGCCTATCCAGAGATTTGTTTGAGGTGAGGTCTACTCAGAGTTACAGATTAAATTTAGGCTTGTTGAAGAGTACAGAGGAGATAATACATGTGCAAGCCTACCAACGAAGTGAGTCATGTCCACTGCACTCTTGAACAAAAGCCAGACCTCCTCTGTCTCCCTGGACAGGCCTAAACCTCATCTACACAATGTGATTTGTAATGTTAGGAAACACAGGTAATGTAATTGAAAAACGTGCAATTTTTTTTGCTCATTCCACAATCACATCACCTGTGTTTCCTTTGCTTAGGTATCTCATTGTGCAGTTGTAGTCTATCATATGAAAGACTGCGCAGAAGGTGAGCACTGTATGCAACAACTTTGACACTTACAGAAGCCTCAGCTTCTCCATGCCTCCTACACAGTTCTAAATGTATATCATAAATACAAAAAGTACAGAATTAATTATACATGTTAAATGGTTTATTTTTGCTGTTCTCAGAATATATCAAATTTCACTAAAAACAGTGACTTGAAGGTATTCATCATATAACAGCGGGGAAAAAAACCACAATCAAAATGATTGTGTTTAAAAAACCCATATAACATAACCAATCAAAAATCAGAACTCCTTAAAATTAACTTACTTTCCATGATGTCGAAGGATGTCCTATGAACAGCTTACACTCTGTTGTGCTGTTATTATTTTCAGCCCGCCACTTTCTGAAAGAAAAGCTCCATCGTTTTGACAAATATGTTACATACAATAAATGACTTCTCGCTCTCTACCGCACTTTTCCACAAGGCCAAATCGTGTAAGAGCCATTTATAACTCTTGGAATTCTTCCAAGCAAATCCCGTCATTTTCTTTTTCCGCAACTTTCAGAAAGAAAACGTTCAAGATCACTTTCACAATCCTGTACTAGTAATATCTCACCCTTCTTGCTCACTCATGTTCCACATTTCCTATGACACTGATACTGCTTACTATGAAGCAGACTTACACTACCTCTAGGACTACTACAATTATTTAATTCTCTACATCACTTTTAATCACAAAGCAATTTAAAACAGTACATCAAATTATATCATCTCCTAGAATCATTATAGGCCAGTTACCTACCCTAAATTCTTTCTTCTGAAAACAGAAAGTAAGAATATTTTTAAATAAAAAGGCAACATTGTTTCATAGTCAAATGGGAATCATTTCCGAAACACCAGCTTTTTTTACATTTTAAATAAGCTGTGTAATAAGCGGATGTTGTCAAAGGACCATCATGTCATATAATAGCTGCAGTTACAAATGTTCTTCCTAAAATCAACGACTGTGTAGCCACAACATTTGTAATTAAAGTTCAAAACTTACTTTCATCAGGTTTATATAGTTGGAATTTTAAAATGACATTATAACCAAAAGTTTGTACAAATAATGTGGACAGCATTGCAGACTTAAATTACCTCTACTCAATGTTTTGATTGGCTGCTTGAATTAGCTTATTAAAAGAAACAGTTTTTCAGAACTCATTCAAAGTGCAGTTATTTTTCCATGACGTCAAGTGTTATGGTAAGAACACCGTTTGCTTTGGGAAATACTCTGTTGTCCTTTAACTAATCCGTGCCCACCACTTTCTGTAAGAAAACCTTCTTTTTTTTCAGTAACTACTTAAAACTCAAAAATACATTTTGACTATGTATTACACTTATCCTCAAGGCCAAGTAGTGTAGGAGCCATTAGAACCTCTTGAAATTCCTCAGAGCAAATCCCGAGATTCTTTCCCTAACATTTTGGTTGTAAAAACACCAGGTAAGAATTTTTAAGGTCAAAAGGCAATTTTTTTTAAAAAGTTAAAACAGAATCATTGCAGAATGACAAGCCGTTTCTAGACTTCAAATAAGCTGTGTAATGTCCTGATGTTGTTGAAGGACCGTCATGATATATAATTGCTGCAGTTACAAAACTCCTTCCTGATATTGACAACTGCGAAGCCACAACATTTTTAATTAAAGTTGTCAATTTTGTTTCATCAGGCCTACATCGTTGGAACATTAAAATGACATACTGGCCATATGTTCGTATAAATAATGTGGACACCATTTCAGACTTACATTGGCTACACTCCATGTTGTGATCGGCTGCTTTTACTAGCTTATTAAAGGACACTGATTTACTGTCTGGCAAAGTTAAATATATAAATTTTTCTGAGTCTACACTAGTAGTACTTGATACCCTACAGTTCTCGCAGTCATGCTGCCATTGATAAGAAAGGCCAAACAGGTGATCTACATCTACACCTTCATCATGAAATACATCAAGCATATACATTAAAAACTCCTGACAATCTTGCTGAATATTTTGAGAGAATTGCGTTTGACCTGAACATTTGTCTAACAGATTTCGAATTTCAGACACACTTTCTATTTTTGTTCTATCAGTGCTACATTTCTCTAACACAGAATTCAACAAACTGCAAAATCTTTGATCTGAATTGACCACAATCTCTTCTTTTAGAGTTTCTAGAGAAAAAAAACCATTAACCACTACATTAGCATAGCAGTTGACACCAGAACTGTTTTCAAATTGAAAACCAACAACATCTTCAACAAAATCCTTTTTCTTTCTGCTTATAATTTCGGGTTCATCGACTTTTCGTCTTTTTGCTACAACCTCTCTACTATTGGTCACATTTCTTCGTTTCCTGCCTACCACACGTTTCTCAAACAAAGGATATTGAGGCAAATGTGGCGCATACTCTCTTCTTAACCTATTGTATTCCTTAACACAATCTAGATCCGCACAAATGTTTGTGACATCACACTCAATCAAGTACAATCCCGATAAAGTTCTGACTCGTGACAATGCCACATATGCCATACCCTCCTTGAACACAGAACTGCCAATATTCACCAATGGACTGTCTACACTTAAACCTTGAGATTTATGGATTGTCACCGCATATGCCAAGCAAACAGGAAACTGCTTACGGCGAACATATAAGTCTTTTACAAGCAAAAACCTAGCAGAGCAACGACCAATTAGCTGTACTTCCTCAATGCCATCAAATTTAATTTTTAAAAATTCAATTCCATCTCTATTTCTGTATTTCTCAAAATCAACAACATTACCCATTGATCCATTTACCAGACCTCTTTCAATATGTAAATTCCTTCTTAAAATGATACGGCAATTTAAGCACACATTCAGAGTCTTTTCAAAACCTGCAGTTTTAGATATAGTCTTCTCTAATGAATCCAATTTTGATTTCAAATTCTCAGACAAAATAATTGTTGCTCCCATATGCTCTACTCTGTCAATAGCTTCCAGTTTCACAATCTCTTGGTTTTCTAAATGCAACATTTTGTTGTTGAAGATGGCACATTCTGCAAGAGTTGGCATCAAACATATTCCAGATTTCTTCTCAGTAATTTTCCAAAAATATTCTCAGGCACAACGTCTTCTTCTGGATACAAATTTGACAGTAATCGTGCATGTGAAGCTTCTTTCCCATGCTCGGTCACTTTTCCAATTCTAACATCTTGTAGAATATTCTTATAATCTTCATCCTTCGCTTGACGCATATTTTCACGCAGTTCAGCATAATCAAAGTTTAACCATATATTGACGTTGCCAATGCTCCATAGGCACTTCCTGGTATCTTCATGCGTGAGCATTTTGAACACAGGTTGTCCTTTCACTGGTGACAGCTGCAGAAGATCACCGAAAACAATGATGTGTTTGCCACCAAATAACACATCATACTCTGTTTTGAGAACTTCTTGCATTCTCAAATGCACAAAGGTAAGCATGAGATTGGAAACCATGCTTACTTCGTCAATGATAAGAAGTTTCATTTTCCTCAAGACTCTTGAAACTTCACAACAAGCATCTCCAGATAACTTGTGGTATTGTAATTTGTTATCATGCTCCACTGGCAGCATCAGTAGACGATGCAAAGTAATACCTTTAATGTTATGTGCTGCCAGTCCAGTTGGAGCGGTGACAACACAAGACAGCGATGACTCAGTCCTTTTCTGCAAATAACATGAAATTGCTTTAATGAGGAAACTTTTTCCAGTTCCCGCTTCTCCACTCACGTACAGTCGGACAGGCTTCCACGACGTACATGAGCACTCTTTCTTCTCATGACTTAATCCATGATCAATTTGGTTGGTAACTTCGTCATATATTTTCCTCTGCTCAACGTTGAGTTGTCTTTCCAAGTCTTCTAAGTTAACCGCATCCTCCTGAGCATGTGCCATGGCTCTTTCCACTTCAATCATGGCAGTGGCAGCTTCATTTTCGATAACTGGTCCTCCTAGTGGATCCTGACTCAATGAAACAGAACTCTGACTGTCCTGAGAACTGTCTCTAGCAATCTCGGCTGCAATCGTTGCTTCCTGCTCGATTTCCGCATTCAACATTTCTAGATATTTGGGAAAAACAGGACATTCTATAGTCTCCTTGGCGGCATTGAAAGAGTCTTTGTAACAGAGGAAATCTCCAAGCAGTTGCTCTTCTGCATGCCAAGGCTTGAAAAGTTGCAAAAGTGCTAAATAGAAAAACTCTTTTCTTTCAAGAGATTCGCCACTCAATTTTCGATGATTTACCAATTGCCATTTTCTTTGCTTGACCAGACATCCCTCACTTCCAATTACAGCATACACTCCTTTATCAATATCTTCTTTGATGTTCCTCTTGAATATGTAATTTTGTAGAACCTCATACAGACAAACATTCTCGAGGTGACTGCTTCTATTTGGATAATATGTATTCAACATGTCCAATATCTGTACTATTTGGCTCCTTTTCCGCCAAATACTCATTTTCCCGTACAGGTTTCAGAACTCGATTACGCGTTGCAGCAAGACCAAGACTCGCCCAAATGATACTCCTGGATTTGGCATAGAGACTTGCTGAAGACAACCGGTCAGAACATTCGTAAGCTCCGATTTCTCGATGCGACAACATCTTCAGACTGAAACTGTACAACTTCTTACTGAGGCTCTTTTCATGGGATATGTCCTCCCACATATCCTTCAATTCTGTCTTTTCTTTTTTGGTGATGTAAGATGTCACATACCGAGCCACAGCCATACAGTTATCAGCCACAAACTGAATATCCATGTTAGCATTCCACATGGACAAAATCACTGGGTTGTAGTCGTTGATGTACTTGGACTCTTCGTTTCTTTTCAAATTGTATGTATTTTTGGGTGATTTCTTCATCACATTATGTCGCAGCGAAGACATCAAACTGTTCACTCTTCCTTTAGAAATCACCGGTCATGGAAAGGCGAAACAACATTTTGTGTAGAACTTGTCCTTGTTTCTGAATTTACGATGACAGTACTTTCCACAACGATGGCTTTGGAAGCGTAAAACTTGTTCTCTTAGGTTTTTGTCTTCCTTTGCCTTTGGAACAGCACATGTAGAATACTGTTCTATGAAACTCATCACTAAGTCATCTGGATCTGTTCCAAATTTGGGTGCATCTTTTATCCACAGCAGCATCTGTATATGAGGAGCACCTCTTGCTTGGTACTCCTTTCTCCAGAAGAAATCCAACACCTCTCCAAGAGGTGGATTTTTCTTGTTCATGATGAAAGACATCGTAGCTTCATATCTATGATTGAAGTACCTGCATACATTCACTGGATCCAAAGAGCACAGTTCTCCGGGTGTCTTGAATTTGAT
Organism: Lissotriton helveticus; assembly: GCF_964261635.1. Classification (NCBI taxonomy): domain Eukaryota; kingdom Metazoa; phylum Chordata; class Amphibia; order Caudata; family Salamandridae; genus Lissotriton; species Lissotriton helveticus. Next base: position 774,445,381 of record NC_136063.1, on the reverse strand, counting down.
ATTTTCAATATTTCCATTTGCCTCTCGTAGAAATTCAAGTAAGTCTTCCCAGCCATACTCGGCACAGCTGAGAGTGAGGAACCATGTGGGAGTTCCTAAGTTCCTCAGCATACATTTTAAATCACCATGACGACGGTACCAGTACTCATTAGTACCACGCTGACACGCCATGAGATTAATCAGGTGAGAATCCAAAATACTGTCTTGCACATTGACTTTATCCATAAAGTCACTTGCCGAGATATTTTGCATCTGTACACCACTTTTCAAGATGTGGTTCATTGCATATGACAGTCCAGACAGATCGCTTTCAAACAGTAGATGAAACAAATAGGGAATGCATTGACGAAACCTAGGATCTTCTGCATACAATCGTAAAGTGCGGTATTCAGAAGCAGGAATTTGATCAGGTCGCTCATCATATCTTCCTCCTTGACCTGTTGGAAATAGCTGTGGGAAACACCGAGCTTCCAAACTTTCCTCCCAAACACTAATGGGACTTCCTTTGGCTTGTTTCATTTGAAACAACTCAATAGCATTCCCCATGACTTCCTTGGAATGCAAAGGATGAACACTATAATGTTCATATATTTCTTCATTTTTAGAGGCTTCTACTTTCTCAATTTGACCAGCACACAAATCGCTATCCTCTTCTTCACTTACTTCCTCTTCTGCAACATATACATTCTTGTAGTACTTATTGTTTTTCTTCAAATACAATGTTGCCTTTTTGACTTTCCTAACATCCACTAAATCTTGCCAGATTTTCTTACTCTTTGTCGGAACCCCATTAACTAAGATAACCAGAGGTTCCTCTTCCACTTTCTCTACTCCAATTGTATTAATGTTTTTCTTCAAATCTAGAGGCAAATAAACAACTCTTCCCTTTAATCCTTTCTGTAAATCTGATGGAGGCAATTTCCCTGTCTTTGGCTCCATTCGTACAATAGCCTGAAAGGGATGGATACTTTGAATCAAAATAGATTCATAAGTATTTAAATCCTTCAATTCAGAAGGAATCTCAACCAATTCCAGATTATTATGAACCGCTCTAGCAGGCATCCGGTTTTGATTTAATTTGTTACAACAATAAGTACACACACGTTGATCCGATCCCAAATCAAAGCAATTTTCTACCATCAAGTATGTTGCAAAATCCTTCCATTCACTATTATTTTCCCTTTCACTTTTCGCATATAAATCCACTAACTTAGTCTGATTCTTATAATAAGTGCGTCGACAACACACACAAGTGAAATTAGGCCTCTCACTTGATTTCACCTGAAACGTGGCAATTTCCTTCTGAAAATCATCTGTACTGGAAACCTGTACACTATCTTCCACATTACCTTCTTCTTCTGGGTCAATTTCAACATTCTCCTCTTTACTTGCAAAGTAGCAAAACTCAATTTCTTCACAAATATTCTTCACATCTACTTCAGAACCATGCAAAAGAGCAGTGCATAATTGTTTAAGCATAATTGCTGGACTCTTAGCATAATACAACATTCTAACTAATTTCCTCACTTTATTATGATGCACTGCTAGCATCCTGAAATGATGAAAAACACTCTGGCATACTCTCCTGGAAAGACAAGCCAGTGAATGACCATGCAAACCTGTCACTTCTCTCACTCTGCAAGGATCTAATTCTTGCAACAAGTTCATTTTCTGTTTTAAACTTTTCTTATTAAATGTCCGTACAAAATCACAAAGGAAATTGATGGAATCCTGTCGCACACTGCAAATACTACTACACTTCCACTGGTCCCTTAGGACGTCTTCCTAAAACCTCATTACCTAACACCTCTTCTGCCTCTGTTGTCACAAGTTTTTCTTTTTCAACTGGACAACCTTCTTTCACCTCATAAGCTCGACCACTGGTGTCAACTGCATGCACCAAATCATTATCCTGGAAATAACTCTCCTCATTAAAAAATGCCTCACAACTTGAACTATGCATCCATTCTCCTGAAAAAACTTCACAAAAATTACTACGATTAACTGTTCTCTTCCATCTAGTATTTGTTTTGAAATCATAAATCGCCTTGTTTAGTTATCTAATTCTATTGATTATCAAAATAAATAACTTTCGCTTAATTTCGAATGCCTGATCAATAATTTTCTCAACTTTTTTTTTTCTCTTATAAAAAAACACTTTCTGTTCACTTTTCTTAATATTTTTTAACAAATTGCCAATTATCCTGTTGCGGAACATTCGTCTACGAATGTCCCTAAACTGATTTTTCCTTCTACTACCATGCACAGAGTTATCTCCTGCTCTAGCAGTAACATTTTTGATTGGCCTTTCCTTTCCGTTTAAATTGGTTCTCTTTTTCAGGACTAAAACATGTTCTGTAGTAATACTTTTTTTTTTTACAAATGTTTCTTAGGAATGATTTCGTTCTCTTACCCGGAGCTTTCTTGGTGACTTGACGAGTTTTTATTGTAGAGGACTGCTGCAAGCATTTAGTAATCTGCTGTCTTTGACGTTTTGTAGCCTTTCGGTTTCTTTGTTTAGATGGCATACTGTAGTTTTGAAATGATCTGCAGTTGAATCTGTGGTAAAATATAATAAAAAATGTTATTAACCACTATCACCAAACAGTAAATCAATAATAGTCGTCAAAAAAATTAACATACTAGTTGTCAATTCTACATACAATAATTTTTAGTGCATTAGCAAATATTAAACTCACAAATAGTAGCAAAGAAATGGAATGCTTCTACATTTGACCTGTGCTCTTTTATATGTGAATCTGAACTAATTTTTTAGCATATTTCACTATTTTATTAAAGACACTTCACACAATCTGTTTTTGAAGTTGTATTTAATTTTAAATGAAACGGTTTACATGGTTACTTTTCATTTTGAGTAACTTAAATTTATTTTTAAAAGTCTTTATAGGTTAATAGGCTCGAGCAGGTCAGCTGCCCACCCTATGTCATACAATTCTGACAAATCAGCATCCTCATCATATTCTTCATCATCCACAGGATATAAATCATCCAAGGGATCTACTTCCACTGACGTTTCAATGACAAGTTCAATGATAAGATCGAGATCAACAGATTGCTCATTATCACTCATGCTTGATGTTGTTGTTATCTTTAAAAAAAGAGAACAACAATGAGATGTTGCAGAGTAAGAAACAAATCTCAAAGACTATAATAGTAAAATTGTTTAACAAGAGTAACATTTTGCAGATATTATTTAACCATGTTGAGGCCTATGTCCAAGTTTTCAGTGAACAGGACTCATCTCTTCTTAACCTTGGATAAGCCTCACCAACACTGTGTCCCCTGCTAATACTTAAATTTAAAGGAGCAGATTTATTGTTAACTGGCGCATCCCCAGGGATGCACCAGTTAACGTACGGCGAGCACCATTGAGCAAAAACAGCACAGATGCGTCACACATCTGTTCCACAAAAACGGCGCATTGCAGGAATCACGTCATAAGCGCGACATATCTACTGCAATGCACAGGGGCAAGCCACACATTGCATGGTGCATCACTCCTTATGCCTGTTTCAAACAGGCGTAAGGATTTGATTCAGCAATGCCATAAAGCTGACTCAGTAAAATCTTCTTAATTTTACTGTGTTAGTTTTACACGGCTTTCATGCAAATGACTGCCCACCCTGCAACAAAACGCCCACATGAAACCTGACACAGGTTTCATGTGGCACAAGACTTTACAGCATGACACATCTGCCTAGATGCATCAAGTTGTAAATATGTCGCAACATAGCGCATCTTATGCTCATCTTCTCCATGCCCCCTACACAGTCCTAAATGTATACAGTTTAAACTGACGGTATTTTGTTGCAGATGAAGTGAGGCCTATCTTGCAACATGGTGCATCTTTTGCACTGCTGCTGCGTCACAAAAGTGACGCAACAGCGGCACAAAAGAGGCACACAGCCATCATAAATCTGCCCCTAACATTTTAAATGATTGATTCAGGATGACGATAAGGTGTGGCCTATCCAGAGGTTTGTTTGAGGTGAGGCCTACTCAGGGTTGCAGATGACATTTAGGCTTATTGAAGAGTACAGAGGAGATAATACATGTGCAGGCCTACCAATGAAGTGAGTCATGTCCATTGCACTCTTGAACAAAGGCCAGACCTCCTCTATCTTCCTGGACAGGCCTAAACCTCATCTGCACAATATGATTCGTAATGTTAGGAAACACAGGTGATGTAATTGAAAAACTTGCAAATATTTTTGCTCAATTCACAATCACCTCACCTGTGTTTCCTCAGCTTAGTTATCTCATTGTGCAGATGTAGTCTACCATATCCAAGAGTACGCAGAAGATGAGGACTGTATACAACAGAGCAATGTACATTACTCACCTCCCTTGACACTTACAGAAGCCTCAGTTTAATATTTCTCAGTTCAATATTTATTTAAAGAAGCAGACACCAATATGACCTTCTCATAAATGTGAAAAGTGTTTATTTTTTTTAAAAAACGTGGTCATAATTTGAAAACACAACACAGGTCCTATGTAGAAGCACACCCTATCAGTACTTAAATTAGCCAAGCACACATGGGGGCGTATTTACAAGGACCTTGCACCACAGGGAAATGACTTAAATTAAAATGGGGAAAATAACATCAAAGGGACTCAAAGGCCTTGTAAATATGCCCCAAGCAGCCTATGAAACTCTAGCAGTACATATCAAGAAACCTAATTGATTTCAAAAAAGGTTTTTAAACACATCATGTAAAGCAATTATATACCTACATTCATGGAGAAGTGACTTAAAATGCCCTAAGACACATGAAAGCGTTTTTTTTAAGGCCCTTGCACCATTTTTGCGTCACTTTTAACATGGCTATGTAACTCAAAGAATCAAAATCTAAATTTGCCAAGCACACATGGGGGCGTATTTACAAGGACCTTGCACCACGGGGAAATGTCTTAAATTAAAATGGGAAAAATAACATCAAAGGGACTCAAAGGCCTTGTAAGTATTCCCCAAGCAACCTATGAAACTCTAGCAGTACATATCAAGAAACCTCCTTGATTTCCAAAAACGTTTTTAAACACATCATGTAAAGCAATTATATACCTACATTCATGGGGAAGTGACTTAAAATGCCCTAAGACACATGAAAGCGTTTTTTTTAGGGCCCTTGCACCATTTTTGCATCACTTTTAACATGGCTATGTAACTCAAAGAAACAAAATCTATTTGTAAAACACTTGACACAAAGCAACATTTTAAATACACAACTTTCTTCTTAATTTTCTCCCTAAAGCATACTATTCTCTATTTAAATTAAATGAATCTTTTCTCACCTTAGCAAATACTTTATGAGTTTCAAAACAGTCTCAGACACACACCAATTTGTCTTTAGCAGATCAAAAGGTATGCACTCCAGAGGCTGCAACCAACAATGGCACAGAAATGCTGTAATTCATCACACATATCTTTCATGTCACCCAATCAAAACTCTTCCCTCACTTTTTTCAAATCAACAACCTTCCCCCCTCTGCCCTTTCTGCCTTTTTTCCATAGCAACCACCTCCTGAAAGACCTCTGATGTTTGCAAGTTCACACAACAATGTTTCAATTGAACTCTGAACTCTCAGTACACCTGCATATCCAGTGCAATCTTTCATAAAATGATTTTTTCTTGACCATTCAAATTACATCTTTCAAAGAACTCATCCATGCACCCTAACTTTCTGTTTTCAGCAATCAAAATCCACCAATCACTGCTACTGATTCATTAGCACCGAAACTCCACAGTTTTTTTCATTACATACTCCTACTATTTCAACTGCCATTTCATTCCCACACTTCATCTGACTGCAGCAGAACCTTCTCTCACCATGTTTTCTGTCTGGATTGTTGGACATAGTTACATCTACTGGGCTCAAAGGTATGCTGATAACAGAAATTTACACAACCTCAATTTACAAAATGTGGAAATCAAGTGGATTGGCCACAGAGGATTAAAATGTCACCAATTGATACCATTGGTGAAAACCTTTTTGCATTTGCCAAAACCTGACCTGTTAATTGTGCACTGTGGAGGAAATGACTTGGGCACTTTGACTGGGGTAGTTCTGGAAATGCTTTTAAAGGACACCTTTGACCAATTGATGGCACTTTTTCCTCAAACTGCCTTGGTATATTCAAATATATGCCAAAGACAGAAATGGAGGTGGTCGAACCAATTTTGTCCTCAAATTGAGAAATCAAGGAAGCATGTAAATACGTCTGTTTCAGCTTACATGAGAGACCATGGAATGGGCTCCATGTACAACAATACCTTGCGTTACTACATGCAAGATATCTACAGAGGAGATGGAGTTCACTTCTCAGATGAGGGGAACAGAGTTTTCATCCTGAATTTAAGACTATGTATTGGTACCTACTTATAAGTACCTAAATCTACCACAGACCCAAAAGCTCTTCTCAGAGCTACCCTAACTATGATCACCATAAACAAATTTTAAATGTAACTTTTTTTTTACTAATTTTCACAATTTACGCTTTCCGGAGCGCTACCCGGTACGCGCACCGGACGCTAACCACGCGAAAATTTTAAAAAAAATGTTTTTTTTTCGCACATATGGACCTCCTCAGCCACCCTCAGAAAACCTAGGGGGTCAGGATACGTCTACCGTGCCCCCTTCTACCCATTCTGAACATTATTTGCCCTCCATCTTGTATCTCAATTCTACCGAAACACAAAATGGAGGACTCCCGTAACGCTACTGGTTCGCGTACCGGGGTGCGCACTGGGAAGCGCTCGCTCAAAAAAGGTGGGAAAGTAATTTACAGAAAAACGACTGGAGACACTTTCACCAAATATAGATTAGCTCATACTACATACCAATCCCTACCATTTTCACAAATTTGATTGGAATTCCATTTAGCCATTTAGCCTGTAGACCTCTCTAAATACCCTGAGGTAAATTACTTCACAAAACACATCTGAAGTGTTGGAATTGACAACCAATTAAAATGTTACTTTCATTTTCTACTTTTTTTACCTGACATTTGATTGGTTATGTACCTGAATATATATAAAGAAAGAGAGAGAAACACAGCCATTTTGACTACTACTTCCTGAAGTACATTGCAAGAGCATTTTCACTGACAACTTAAACTTGTTTTTAAAAGGTATTTTATAAATTTGACAGGAGAACTATGTTATGCGCTTTAAATTAATTTGGGAAAACATTTTCAGATAGTTATATACTATCCCTCTGTAAGAGTTAGACATTGAGAAAGGCTTGTTTATTATAATTATGGATTGATTTAGGTTTCTGTGGTATAATTATGAATTTACTTAGGCTTTTTCACAGGCACTTTTTAATAGTACTACTTCACGCCTGAAACCACACAGTGCCCATAGATAACTTCTCTGTTATAAACTCACAAGTACCTGTCTGAACTTAAACCCAACAGTGCCCTATCTCTACTGATATATTTATTTTTTATGCAAATTTCAGCACAAAAATGGAAGGAGAACAGAATGTTTCCTTTGAAATTGTACTAGAGATGAACAATGAGGAAATCATTGAACCCATTGACTTGGAATTCATGGATGAATCACGGGACCATGAACTTCTACAATGTGTAGAATCTGTGGATTTGTTACTTCAATATGAGGACGGTCAAATGTTGGATGTTATGTTCAGTCAAAAAGAAGACATTTCGGACAGTCAAATGTTAGACGTTCTATTAAATTTTGAAAAAGAATCAGAAAAATAAATGTATATTTAATAATCAAAAATTGTACGAGTCTTTAATCATTTTTATATGTAATTCATAAACTAGTACCAAATTGATTATAATGTAAAGTCAGACTTATAGTATACTGTGCAACTTTTTTATGTTACATAGAAATTTTGCTCATAGTTACTTCCTTTCTCCAACTATATTATCTCCAACGTGTATTTAACATCTCTTTATCATCTCCTGCCTCCATATTGTTTCTGCTTTCCTGACACACTATGGTATGAATTCCATATTCCACAATAACTTCTGAAACAACATGCAAGATATCTACAAAGGAGACGGTGTATATTAATTTTTTGACTCTGCATTGGTACCTACATATTGCTACTTAAATAAAATAAAAATTAAAAAAAAACAACAAAACGAACAATCAATAAACATACAATATTTAAAAAGTCTATCATTCCTTTTTCCTCATATTACGCTCCCCGGACCGCTTCCCGGTGCGCGTACCGGGCGCTCCCCACGCAAAAACCTAGGGGGTCAGGGAGGATCTACTATGCCCCCCTATGGTCATTTCGCCCTTTGTTTTGGCCTCCTCTTGTCTCTCGATCCTACCGAGAGACAAGATGGCGGCCGCTCCGGACTGTTTAGAATGTTGACAGACACCGGAGACTCAATCAGCTTCGCTTCGCGAAGTTCCGTTACACGTCAGGTACGCGAAACGGGGCGCTAACCGGAGCGCTGTTACAGATATATATATTTTTTTGAACGTTAATTTATCAAAATCCATGGAGCACATATCTTGAGACCTAGCAAAGGCACATCGGGCTAACAGTCCCTACAATTTTGCCAAGTTTCGTGCAAATCCATTCAGCCGTTCGGGCTAAAAGTGATACACCATATATAGTTAGGAATTAGCATTTACAAAACCTTATTTTACTCACACAAAACCATTGAAATTCGCATATATAGTTAGTTGCACTAACTATATATCGCGCACCCGCAATCCACTGCTGATCATGTTACATATTACATCATTCATGACATGGTCAGTGACATCACTGATGACATCACTGATGACATCTCAAATGACATCACTGATGACATCACTGATGACATTTTCAGTGAATTTTCAAGGTTTTGTAAATGCTAATTCCTAACTATATATGGTCTATAACCTATGGTTTTTTCAGTGAATTTCAATGGTTTTTTAATAGCAAATATCAAAAGCTTTAAAATGTATACTTCTTTAAATCGAAAAATATATTTTATATGTTTTTAATACAATTTTTTGATGTATATATTTAAAAAAAAAAATTTTTTGTTTCGCTACCGGTCCGCGCACCGGGTAGCTTCCCGTTAGCTCAATTTGGTGCCGCGACCCGGTCCGCGAACCGGTAAACGTTCCGCTTGCGCAACTGCCGCGTTAGAAAACAACATCGTGACGCGTCGCGTAAGCGCGACGTATCGCGTTGTCGCGTAATGCGTCTTATGACGCGCCGCGTTAGCGCACCCGGAAGTGCTCCGGAGCGCGAACCGAGGCGCGAAGTGCAGCACCCCGGAAGCGATCCGGGGCACGGCGCGGAGCGCATAACGTAAGCGTAACAGATCATGTGACTTGTTAATTTCACTTTTCATTGGTTCATTTCACTTTTGGTTTCCTAATGATGTAAGGCTAGGTCATGTGACCTAAAAATTACACTTTTCATTGATTTAGAACATTTTTTTTCCCAAATGATGAAAGCCCCCACCTTTTTTCTCACTCTGACTTTCAACTTTGTGAGAGGAAGACCTATTTTGATTGATAAGAAATGTCTTCATTAGTAGCTTCAGCTGGTGCACCCCCACCACCACCACCACCTCCTAGGAAGGAAGGACCACCTCCTCAGGTCATCCTTAATCAAGAGGAGGAAGAAGAGGAAGAAGAGGAAGAGGAGCAAGGGAGGAGACAGTTTTTGCCTGAAGAGCCAAGGAGGTCCCATGTGAAGGATAGCTATATCTGGCAATTCTATACATTTCCCCGGGGCTAAAAAAAAGTAAATGCCCGCTACGTCACATGTCTGATCTGTGACAAAGCTCTGTCCAGAGGGACTGATAAAAAGTACAGCTTTGGGAATTACACCATGCATCGGCACATGGAGAGGTGGCACCCTATAAATTATAGTGCTGCGCAGGTACGTGACCTGCAGGAAAACCCTCCTCCTGTGGCCAGTACATCAACAGAACAGGCAGTGATGGGACCAGAGGCGAAGGAGACGGTCCCAAACATTCAGATGAACTTCGGGATCGTGAAGCAAGTCTGCATTTTTTGCGGCAAATTAATTTGCTATAGGGAGAGTAGCATAACTCTAATCAACAGAGCTATTGAAAATCATAAATGTCCAAAACGCCCCAGAAAGTAAATTATCTTTTTTTTTGTTGCTCCTGTTGAGCCCTTTATAATGAATCATTTTCATTTCCCCCCCCAAAAAAAAATATATAAAACCGTTCAAAAAATAAAAAAAAATTAAAAAAATGTTCAGAAAAATAATAAAAAAAATATAAAACAACAAATACAATTAAAAAAAAAGTTCTTTTCAGAACTACCTCCCATTTATAAAAAATTGCTAGAATGTTTAGCACTCTGGCAACCTCTATTTCTTTTGATTGGCTTCCCGGTTCGCGCGCCGGTACGCGAACCGAAAGCGAAACAGAAAAAAAAAGTAAAAAAAAAAGGAAGAGTGAGTATAAGGGAAGGAAACAGAGAGTAATGTTAAAAGAAAGACAGCTAGAGGGAGTAACACAGAGATACTGTTTAATAGATCTATTTACCAAAGAAAAGATGTAAGAGGGTATAATTGAGAAAAACAAAATAGATAAGGAAGTGAAAGAAAAAAAAGGAGAGTAGAAGAATAATAAACAAGAGTTTCTTAGAGAAAGTGAGTGAATGATCAAATTAAGAAGAAAAACAGTAAAGGATGTGGAATGAGAGGTAGGGATAGAACCGGACTAAAAGAACAACCCTGAGGGAAAGTGTTAAGAAAACAGTGAGCGAAAGTAAATAGGAATAAAACAAGATGTATGACAGTGACTAAGGTTAAAACATGTGGAATAACAGAGAGAAAAAACAGAAAGCAGAAAAGAAGAAGTGACAGAAAAGGAATAATTGAAACAACAAAGAAATGTAAATAACATAGTGTGCTTGAACTACAGGGAGAAAGCATAATGAACAAGTAGTGAAAGAGTGATGAGTCAGAGACCGTGAGAGTAATAGAGACGGAGTGAGTGAACAGGAGTGAGGAACTATGAGAACAGAGGGACTGAGAAAAGGAGTGGAAGGAGTAGAGTAAGTAAGTAATAGAAAAAGGAATGAGGGAAGTAGCAAAGGCAGGAAACTGAGGGTTAAAGAAATGAAGCAGTGGAACTAATAGAAGTTAAATGTGATAGAAATGTAACGAAAAGAGTATAAAACACTTACCTTATAATTGTCGTTAACTTAGTCACTTGTTATTTTTATACTTTCAATCTGTGAAAGAAAGAACAAAAATTTGATAAATATTAAAACATGTATTTAAAAATTAGAAAAGACAAGGGAAAAGATTGAAAATCATCCAATTTTACAAAGAAATAAAGTTAGAGATAAACATGCAGAAAAAAAAGAGAAAGAAACGGTGATAGACAGTCAGAGACAAAAAGAAATTGTAATTGAGTAAATTACTAAGAGAAAAAAAAAGGAAGATACGTTCAGTGACAGAAAAGAAGGATAGAAGAGAAAACTAAATTGAAGTTGTGTAAGCTACTAAAAGAAAGTGAGTAAGGTAAACTATATAAGGAAAGGGTGAATAAGGAAAAGAGAGAGAGGGAGAGAGGAGACAGAGGAAGTGAAGGAAAGAGTGTCAGATACAGACTGAGTGAGGCAACAAAGAAAGATAAATGAGTGAGGGTGAGTTATACTAACTGATTGCACCAAAAAAGGAGAACCCAAAAATATTTAATTTAGTAAACAAAGGGAGGAAAGATGGAAAAGACAAGCAAAGCAGAAGGTCTAAAAGCTGGAAAATGGTGCAAGGGAGAAAAGAAAAAAGCAGAGTTGGAATAGGGAAACAAAGGTTGATAGATAAGTGGAGTTAGAGAACAAGGGTGAAAGAGAATAAAACAAAAGGCAATGTGAGTATGTAAAGAGGATTGATAGAAGGTAGTAAAAGACGAGTGAGCATGAGACAAGACGAGTACAAATTAAAATTCACTATACAAACTACAGAATTAATTATACATGTTAAATGGTTTATTTTTGCTGTTCTCAGAATATATCAAATTTCACTAAAAACAGTGAGTTGAAGGTATTCATCATATAACAGCGGGGAAAAAAATACACAATCAAAATGATTGTGTTTAAAAAACCCATATAACATAACCAATCAGAAATCAGAACTCCTCAAAAGTAACTTACTTTCCATGACGTCGAAGGATGTCCTATGAACAGCTTATACTCTGTTGTGCTGTTATTATTTTCTGCCCGCCACTTTCTGAAAGAAAAGCTCCATCGTTTTGACAAACATGTTACATACAATAAATGACTTCTCGCTCTCTACCGCACTTCTCCTCAAGGCCAAATAGAGTAAGAGCCATTTATAACTCTTGGAACTCTTCTAAGCAAATCCCGTCATTTTCTTTTTCCACAACTTTCAGAAAGAAAACGTTCAAGATCACTTTCACAATCCTGTACTAGTAATATCTCACCCTTCTTGCTCACTCATGTTCCACATTTCCTATGACACTGATACTGCTTACTATGAGGCACACTTACACTACCTCTATGACTACTACAATTATTTAATTCTCTTGATAACTATTAATCACAAAGCAATTTAAAACAGTACATAAAATTATATCAACCCCTAGAATCATTATAGGCCAGTTACCTACCCTAAATTCTCTCTTCTGAAAACACAAAGTAAGAATATTTTAAGTCAAAAGGCAACATTGTTTCATAGTCAAATGGGAATCATTTCCGAAACACCAGCTTTTTTTACATTTTAAATAAGCTGTGTAATAAGCGGATGTTGTCAAAGGACCATCATGTCATATAATAGCTGCAGTTACAAATGTTCTTCCTAAAATCAACGACTGTGTAGCCACAACATTTGTAATTAAAGTTGAAAACTTACTTTCATCAGGTTTATATAGTTGGAATTTTAAAATGACATTATAACCAAATGTTTGTACAAATAATGTGGACAGCATTGCAGACTTAAATTACCTCTACTCCATGTTTTGATTGGCTGCTTGAATTAGCTTATTAAAAGAAACAGTTTTTCAGAACTCATTCAAAGTGCAGTTATTTTTCCATGACGTCAAGTGTTATGGTAAGAACACCGTTTGCTTTGGGAAATACTCTGTTGTCCTTTAACTAATCCGTGCCCACCACTTTCTGTAAGAAAACCTTCTTTTTTTTCAGGAACTACTTAAAACTCAAAAATAACTTTTCACTCTGTACTACACTTATCCTCAAGGCCAAATAGTGTAGGAGCCATTAGAACCTCTTGAAATTCCTCAGAACAAATCCCGAGATTCTTTCCCTAAAATTTTGGTTGTAAAAACACCAGTTAAGAATTTTTAAGGTCAATAGGCAATTTTTTTTTTAAAGTTAAAACAGAATCATTGCAGAATGACCAGCCGTTTCTAGACTTCAAATAAGCTGTGTAATGTCCTGATGTTGTTGAAGGACCGTCATGATATATAATTGCTGCAGTTACAAAAGTCCTTCCTGATATTGACAACTGCGAAGCCACAACATTTTTAATTAAAGTTGTCAATTTCGTTCCATCAGGTCTACATCGTTGGAACATTAAAATGACATACTGGCCATAACTTCGTATAAATAATGTGGACAGCATTGCAGACTTACATTGGCTACACTCCATGTTTTGATCGGCTGCTTTTACTAGCTTATTAAAGGACACTGATTTACTGTCTGGCAAAGTTAAATATATAAATCTTTCTGAGTCTACACTAGTAGAACTTGATACCCTACAGTTCTCGCAGTCATGCTGCCATTGATAAGAAAGGCCAAACAGATGATCTACATCTACACCTTCATCTTGCAATACATCAAGCATATACATTAAAAACTCCTGACAATCTTGCTGTATATTTTGAGAGAATTGCGTTTGACCTGAACATTTGTCTAACAGATTTCGAATTTCAGACACACTTTCTATTTTTGTTCTATCAGTGCTACATTTCTCTAACACAGAATTCAATAAACAGCAAAAACTTTGATCGGAATTGATCACAATCTGTTCTTTTAAAGTTTCTAGAGAAAAGACAACATTAACCACTAAATCAGCATAGCAGTTGGCAACAGAACTATTTTCAAATTGAAAACCAACAACATCTTCAACAGAATCCATTTTCTTTCTGCTTATAATTTCGGGTTCATCGACTTTTCGTCTTTTTGCTACAACCTCCCTACTATTGGTCACATTTCTTCGTTTCTGGCCTAACACACCTTTCTCAAACAAAGGATATTGAGGCAAATGTGGCGCATACTCTCTTCTTAACCTATTGTATTCCTTAACACAATCTAGATCCGCACAAATGTTTGTGACATCACACTCAATCAAGTATAATCCCGATAAAGTTCTGACTCGTGACAATGCCACATATGCCATACCCTCCTTGAACACAGAACTGCCAATTTTCACCAATGCACTGTCTACACTTAAACCTTGCAATTTATGCATTGTCACCGCATATGCCAAGCAAACAGGAAACTGCTTACGGCGAACATATAAGTCTTTTACAAGCAAAAACCTAGCAGAGCAACGACCAATTAGCTGTACTTCCTCAATGCCATCAAATTTAATTTTTAAAAATTCAATTCCATCTCTATTTCTGTATTTCTCAAAATCAACAACATTACCCATTGATCCATTTACCAGACCTCTTTCAACATGTAAATTCCTTCTCAAAATGAAACGGCAATTTAAGCACACATTCAGAGTCGTTTCAAAACCAGCAGTTTTAGATATAGTCTTCTCTAATGAATCCAATTTAGATTTCAAATTCTCAGACAAAATAATTGTTGCTCCCATATGCTCTATTCTGTCAATAGCTTCCAGTTTCACAATCTCTTGGTTTTCTAAATTCAACATTTTGTTGTTGAAGATGGCACATTCTGCAAGAGTTGGCATCAAACATATTCCAGATTTCTTCTCAGTAATTTTCCGAAAAATATTCTCTGGCAGAACGTCTTCTTCTGGATACAAATTTGACAGTAATCGTGCATGTAAAGCTTCTTTCCCATGCTTGGCCACTTTTCCGATTCTAAAATCTTGTAGAATATTCTTATAATCTTCATCCTTTGCTTGACGCATATTTTCACGCAGTTCAGCATAATTGAAGTTTAACCATATGTTAACGTTGCCAATGCTCCCTAGGCACTTCCTGGTATCTTCATGTGTAAGTAGTTTAAACACTGGTTGTCCTTTCACTGGTGTCAGCTGCAGAAGATCACCGAAAACAATGATGTGTTTGTCACCAAATAACACATCATACTCTGTTTTAAGAACTTCTTGCATTCTCAAATGCACAAAGGCAAGCATGACATTTGAAACCATGCTTACTTCGTCAATGATAAGAAGTTTCATTTTCCTCAAGACTCTTGAAACTTCACAACAAGCATCTCCAGATAACTTGTGGTATTGTAATTTGTTATCATGCTCCACTGGCAGCATCAGTAGACGATGCAAAGTAATACCTTTAGTGTTATGTGCTGCCAGTCCAGTTGGAGCGGTGACAACACAAGACAGCGATGACTCAGTCCTTTTCTGCAAATAACATGAAATTGCTTTAATGAGGAAACTTTTTCCAGTTCCTGCTTCTCCACTCACGTACATTCGGACAGGCTTCAACGATGTACATGAGCACTCTTTCTTCTCATGACTTAATCCATGATCAATTTGGTTGGTAACTTCGTCATATATTTTCCTCTGCTCAACGTTGAGTTGTCTTTCCAAATCTTCTAAGTTAACCGCATCCTCCTGAGCATGTGCCATGGCCCTTTCCACTTCAATCATGGCAGTGGCAGCTTCATTTTCGATAACTGGTCCTCCTAGTGGATCCTGACTCAATGAAACAGAACTCTGACTGTCCTGAGAACTGTCTCTAGCAATCTCGGCTGCAATTGTTGCTTCCTGCTCGATTTCCGCATTCAACATTTCTAGATATTTTGGAAAAACAGGACATTCTATGGTCTCCTTGGCTCATTGAAAGAGTCTTCGTAACAGAGGAAATCTCTAAGCAGTTCCTCTTCTGCACGCCAAGGCTTGAAAAGTTGCAAAAGAGCTAAATAGAAAAACTCTTTTCTTTCAGGAGATTCGCCACTCAATTTTCGATGATTTACCAATTGGCATTTTCTTTGCTTGACCAGACATCCCTAACTTCCAATTACAGCATACACTCCTTTATCAATATCTTCTTTGATGTTCCTCTTGAATATGTAATTTTGTAGAACCTCATACAGACAAACATTCTCGAGGTGACTGCTTCTATTTGGATAATATGTATCCAACATGTTGGTCTTCAAAATATCTGTACTGTTTGGCTCCTTTTCCGCCAAATACTCAATTTCCCGTACAGGTTTCAGAACTCGATTACGCGTTGCAGCAAGACCAAGACTCTCCTAAATGATACTCCTAGATTTGGCATAGAGACTTGCTGAAGATAACCGGTCAGAACATTCGTAAGCTCCGATTTCTCGATGCGACAATATCTTCAGACTGAAACTGTACAACTTCTTACTGAGGCTCTTTTCATGGGAAATGTCCTCCCACATATCCTTCAATTCTGTCTTTTCTTTTTTTGTGATGTAAGATGTCACATACCGAGCCACAGCCATACAGTTATCAGCCACAAACTGTATATCCATGTTAGCATTCCACATGGACAAAATCACTGGGTTGTAGTCGTTGATGTACTTGGACTCTTCGTTTCTTTTCAAATTGTATGTATTTTTGGGTGATTTCCTCGTCACATTATGTCGCAGCGAAGACATCAAACTGTTCACTCTTCCTTTAGAAATCATTGGTCGTGGAAAGCTGAAGCGACATTTTGTGTAGAACTTGTCCTTGTTTCTGAATTTACGACGACAGTACTTTCCACAACGATGGCTTTGAAAGCGTAAAACTTGTTCTCTTAGGCTTTTGTCTTTGGAACAGCACATGTAGAATACTGTTCTATGAAACTCATCACTAAGTCATCCGGATCTGTTCCAAATTTGGGTGCATCTTTGATCCATAGCAGCATATGTATATGAGGAGCACCTCTTGCTTGATACTCCTTTCTCCAGAAGAAATCCAACACCTCTCCAAGAGGTGGATTTTTCTTGTTCATGATGAAAGACATCATAGCTCCAAATCTATGATTGAAGTACCTGCATACATTCACTGGATCCAAAGAGCACAGTTCTCCGGGTGTCTTGAATTCGATATTTTCAATGTTTCCATCTGCCTCTCGTAGAAATTCAAGTAAGTCTTCCCAGCCATACTCGGCACAGCTGAGAGTGAGGAACCATGTGGGAGTTCCTAAGTTCCTCAGCATATATTTTAAATCACCATGACGACGGTACCAGTACTCATTAGTACCACGCTGACATGCCATGAGATTAATCAGGTGAGAATCCAAAATACTGTCTTGCACATTGACTTTATCCATAAAGTCCCTTGCCGAGATATTTTGCATCTGTACACCACTTTTCAAGATGTGGTTCACTGCCTATGACAGTCCAGACAGATCACTTTCAAACAGTAGATGAAACAAATAGGGAATGCATTGACGAAACCTAGTATCTTCTGCGTACAATCGTAAAGTCCGGTATTCAGAAGCAGGAATTTGATCAGGTCGCTCATCATATCTTCCTCCTTGACCTGTTGGAAATAGCTGTGGGAAACACCGAGCTTCCAAACTTTCCTCCCAAACACTAATGGGACTCCCTTTGGCTTGTTTCATTTGAAACAACTCAATAGCATTCCCCATGACTTCCTTGGAATGCAAAGGATGAACACTATAATGTTCATATATTTCTTCATTTTTAGAGGCTTCTACTTTCTCAATTTGTCCAGCACACAAATCGCTGTCCTCTTCTTCACTTACTTCCTCTTCTGCAACACATACATTCTTGTAGTACTCATTGTTTTTCATCAAATACAATGTTGCCTTTTTGACTTTCCTAACATCCACTAAATCTTGCCAGATTTTTTTACTCTTTGTCGGAACCCCATTAACTAAGATAACCAGAGGTTCCTCTTCCACTTTCTCTACTCCAATTGTATTAATGTTTTTCTTCAAATCTAGAGGCAAATAAACAACTCTTCCCTTTAATCCTCTCTGTAAATCTGATGGAGGCAATTTCCCTGTCTTTGGCTCCATTCGTACAATAGTCTGAAAGGGATGGACACTTTGAATCAAAATAGATTCATAAGTATTTAAATCCTTCAATTCAGAAGGAATGTCAACCAATTCCAGATTATTATGAACCGCTCTAGCAGGCATCCAGTTTTGATTTAATTTGTTACAACAATAAGTACACACACGTTGATCCGATCCCAAATCAAAACAATTTTCTACCATAAAGTATGTTGCGAAATCCTTCCATTCACTATTATTTTCCCTTTCACTTTTTGCATATAAATCCACTAACTTAGTCTGATTCTTATAATAAGTGCGTCGACAACACACACAAGTGAAATTAGGCCTCTCACTTGATTTCACCTGAAACGTGGCAATTTCCTTCTGAAAATTATCTGTACTGGAAACCTGTACACTCTCTTCCACATTACCTTCTTCTTCTGGGTCAATTTCAACATTCTCCTTTTTACTTGCAAAGTAACAAAACTCAATTTCTTCACAAATATTCTTCACATCTACTTCAGAACCATGCAAAAGAGCACTGCTTAATTGTTTAAGCTTAATTGCTGGACTCTTAGCAAAATACAACATTCTCACTAATTTCCTCACTTTATTATGATGGACTGCTAGCATCCTGAAATGATGAAAAACACTCTGGCATACTCTCCTGGAAAGACAAGCCAGTGAATGACCATGTAAACCTGTCACTTCTCTCACTCTGCATGGATCTAATTCCTGCAACAACTTCATTTTCTGTTTTAAAGTTTTCTAATTAAATGTCCGTACAAAATCACAAAGCAAATTGATGGAATCCTGTCGCACACTGCAAATACTACTACACTTCCAGGTGTACACTGGACCCTTAGGACGTCTCCCTAAAACTTCATCACCTAACACCTCTTCTGCCTCTGTTGACACAAGTTTTTCTTTTTCAACTGGACAACCGTCTTTCACCTCATATGCTCGACCACTGGTGTCAACTGCATGCACCAAATCATTGTCCTGGAAGTAACTCTCCTCATTGAAAAATGCCTCACAACTTGAACTATGCATCCATTCTCCTGAAAATACTTCACAAAAATGTGTACGATTAACTATTCTCTTCCATCTACTATTTTTTTTGAATTCATAAATTGCCTTGTTTAGTTTCCTAATTCTATTGATTACCAAAATAAATAACTTTCGCTTAATTTCCAAAGCCTGATCAATAATTTTCTCAACATTTTTTTTTCTTATAAATAGCCAGTTTCTGTTGACCTTTCTTTACATTTTTTATCAAATTTACAATTATACTGTTGCGGAACATTCGTGTACGAATGTCCCTAAATTGATTGTGCCTTCTACCGGCACTCACAGAGTTTTCTCCTGCTCTACCACTAACTTTATTAAGGGGCCTTTCCTTCCTGTTTAAATTGACTCTCTTCTTCTGGACTAAAACATGTTCTGATACTTTTTTTTCTGGAAATGTTTCTTAGGAAAGATTTTGTTGTCTTACCCGGAGCTTTTTTGGTGACTTGACGAGTTTTTATTGTAGAGGACTGCTGCAAGCATGTAGTAAGCTGCTGTGTTTGACGTTTTGTAGCCTTTCTCCTTCTTTGCCTTGAAGGCATGATTTAATTTTGAAATGATCTGCAGTTGAATCTGTGTTAAAATATAATAAAAAATGTTATTAACCACTATTACCAAACAGTAAATCAATAACAGTCGTCAAAAAATTAACACACTAGTTGTCAATTCTACATACAATAATTTTTAGTGCATTGAAAAATTTTAAACTCACAAATAGTAGCAAAGAAATGGAATGCTTCTACATTTGACCTGTGCTCTTTTATATGTGAATCTGAACTAATTTTATTAGCATATTTCACTGTTTTTTAAAGACACTTCACACAGGCTGTTTTTGAAGTTGTATTTAATTTTAAATAAAACGGTTAACATGGTTACTTTTCATTTCCAGTAATTTAAATTTATTTTTAAAAGTCTTTATAGTTCAATAGGCTCGAGTAGGTCAGCTGCCCACCCTATGTCATACAAATCTGACAAATCAGCATCCTCATCATATTCTTCATCATCCACAGGATATAAATCATCCAAGGGATCTACTTCCACTGACGTTTCAATGACAAGTTCAATGATAAGATCGAGATCAACAGATTGCTCATTATCACTCATGGTTGATGTTGTCGTTATCTTTAAAGAAAGAGAACAACAATGAGATGTTGCAGAGTAAGAGACAAATCTCAGAGACTATAATAGTAAAATTGTTTAACAAGAGTAACATTTTGCAGGTATTATTTAGCCATGTCCAGCGATGCTGAGGAGGTGAGGCCTATGTCCAAGTTTTCAGTGAACAGGACTCATCTCTTCTTAACCTTGGATAAGCCTCACCGACTCTGTGTCCCCTGCTCATACTTAAATGTAAAGGGGCAGATTTATGTTAACTGGCGCATCCCCAGGGATGCACCAGTTAACGTGGGCCGCTGCTCTGCCACCCATGGTGTGCCGCATTTACAATGCGGAGCACCATGGAGCAAAAACAGCACAGATGCGTCACGCATCTGTGCCGCAAAAGCGGCGCATTGCAGGAATCACGTCGCAAGCGCGACATGACTACTGCAATGCACAGGGGCAAGGCACACATTCCATGGTGCATCACTCCTTATGCCTGTTTCAAACAGGCGTAAGGATTTGATTCAGCAATGCCATAAAGCTGACTCAGTGAAATCTTGTAAATTTCACTGTGTTAGTTTTACAGGGCTTTCATGCAAGTGAACACCCACCCTGCAACAAAACGCCCACATGAAACCTGACGCAGGTTTCATGTGGCGCAGGACTTTACAGCGTGACACATCTGCCTAGATGCATGAAGTTGTAAATATGTCGCATCATAGCGCTTCTTTTGCGCCGCCGCTGCGTCAAAAAAGTGACGCAACGGCGGCGCAAAAGAGGCGCACGGCCATCATAAATCTGCTCCTAACATTTTAAATGATTGGTTCAGGATGCCGATAAGGTGTGGCCTATTCAGAGGTTTGTTTGAGGTGAGGCCTACTCAGGGTTGCAGATGAAATTTAGGCTTGTTGAAGAGTACAGAGGAGATAATACATGTGCAGGCCTACCAATGAAGTGAGTCATGTCCACTGCACTCTTGAACAGAGGCCAGACCTCCTCTGTCTCCCTGGACAGGCCTAAACCTCATCTGCACAATGTGATTCGTAATGTTAGGAAACACAGGTGATATAATTGAAAAACGTGCAAATATTTTTGCTCATTTCACAATCACATCACCTGTATTTCCTCAGCTTAGGTATCTCATTGTGCAGATGTAGTCTAGCATATCCAAGAGTATGCAGAAGATGAGGACTGTATGCAACAGAGCAATGTACATTACTCACCTCCCTTGACACTTACAGAAGCCTCAGTTTCTCCATGCCTCCTACACAGTTCTAAATGTATATCATTATCATGATAGTAACTATGAAACTCTAGCAGTACATATTATGAAACCTAAATGTCTTAAAGTAACAATTTTTTAACCAAAAAACAAGCAAATTATTCTCCCAGATTGATGGTGAGAAGTGATATATTTATTTAAAGAAGCAGACACCCTTTTGTCATTGTCATAAATGTAAAAAGCATTCCTTTTCCTTATGAACCATTTTCATGTCATACTTTGAAAACACAGCACAACTCCTATGTACAAGTACACCCTGTCAGTACTTAAATTTGCCAAGCACACATGCGGGCGTATTTACAAGAGCCTTGCACCACGGAGAAATGACTTAAATTTACCAAGCACTCATGAGGGCTTATTTACAAGGACCTTTCACCACCTTTAAAGTCACTTTTAACGTGGGGAAAATGACGTGAATGTGGCTCATAAGCTTTGTAAATTTGCCCCCATGTTGACTATGAAACTCTTGCAGAACATATTGTGAAACCTTAATGACTTCAAGAAACGTGTTTTTAAACCGGCAAACAAGGAAATTATTCTCCCATATTCATGGTGGAAAGTGAAATATTTATTTAAAGAAGCAGACACCATTTTGACCTTCTCATCAATGTAAAAAGCATTTCTTTTTAAAAAAAAACGATTTTCTGGTCATAATTTGAAAACACAACACAGCTCCTATGTACAAGCACACCCTGTCAGTACTTAAATTTGCCAAGCACACATGGGGGCGTATTTACAAGGACCTTGCACCACGGGTAAATGACTTAAATTTGCAAAGCACTCATGAGGGCGTATTTACAAGGACCTTGCACCACCTTTAAAGTCACTTTTAACGTGGGGAAAATAACGTGAACGTGGCTCAAAGGCCTTGTAAATATGGTCCATGCTGACTATGAAACTCTATCAGTACATATCAAGTAACCTAAATGATTTCAAGAAACGTTCTTAAACACATCAAGTAAAGAAATTATTCACCCAGATTCATGGTGAAGTGACTTAAAATGCCCTAACACACATGAGTGTATTTTTTACAAGGCCCTTGCACCACTTTTGCGTCACTTTTAACATAGGGAAAATAACATGAAAGTGGCTCAAACATGAGAGTCTATTTACAAGGCCCTTTCATCACTTACGGTCACCTTTAACATAGGGAAAATAACGTGAAAGTGGCTCAAAGTCCTTCTAAATATGCCCCATGCTGGCTATGAAACTCTAGCAGCACATATCAAGAAACCTAATTGACTTCTAGAAACGTTTTTAAACACATCAAGTAAGCAAATTATTCACCCAGATTCATGGGGAAGTGACTTAAAATGCCCTAACACACATGAAAGCGTTTTTTTAAGGCCCTTGCACCACTTTTGCGTCACTTTTAACATGGCTATGAAACTCAAAGAAACTAAATCTATTTGTAAAACACTTGACACAAAGCAACATTTTAAATACACAACTTTCTTCATAATTTTCTCCCTAAAGAATACTATTCTCTATCTAAATTAAATGAATCTTTTCTCACCTTAGCAAAAACGTTTTGAGTTTCAAAACAGTCTCAGACACACACCAATTTTTCTTTAGCAGAGCAAAGGGTATGCACTCCAGAGGCTGCAACCAACAAAGGCACAGAAATGCTGTAATTCATCACACATATCTCTCATGTCACCCAATCAAAACTCTTCCCTCACTTTTTTCAAATCAACACCCTTCCCCCCTCTGCCCTTTCGGCCTTTTTTCCATAGCAACCACCTCCTGAAAGACCTGTCATGTTTACAAGTTCACACAACAATGTTTCAATTGAACCCTGAACTCTCAGTACACCTACGTATCCAGTGCAATCTTTCATAAAATGATTTTTTCTTGACCATTCAAATTACATCTTTCAAAGAACTCATCCATGCACCCTAACTTTCTGTTTTCAGCAATCAAAATCCACCAATCACTGCTACTGAATCATTAGCACAGAAACTACACAGTTTTTTTCATTACAAACTCCTACTGTTTCAACTGCCATTTCATTCCCACACTTCATCTGACTGCAGCAGAACCTCCTCTCACCATGTTTTCTGTCTGGAGTGTTGGACATAGTTACATCCACTGGGCTCGAAGGTATGCTGATAACAGAAATTTACACAACCTCAATTTACAAAATGTGGAAATCAACTGGATTGGCCACAGAGGATTAAGATGTCACCAATTGATACCATTGGTGAAAACCTTTTTGCATTTGCCAAAACCTGACCTGTTAATTGTGCACTGTGGAGGAAATGACTTGGGCACTTTGACTGGGGTAGGTCTGGAAATGCTTTTAAAGGACACCTTTGAGCAATTGATGGCACTTTTTCCTCAAACTGCCTTGGTATATTCAAATATAAGCCAAAGACAGAAATGGAGGTGGTCCAACCAATTTTGTTCACAAATTGAGAAATCGAGGAAGCATGTAAATAAGTCTGTTTCAGCTTACGTGAGAGACCATGGAATGGGCTCCATCTACAACAATAACTTGCGTTACTACATGCAAGATATCTACAGAGGAGATGGAGTTCACTTCTCAGATGAAGGGAACAGAATTTTCATCCTGAATTTAGGACTATGTATTGGTACCTACTTATAAGTACCTAGAACTTACACAGAACCCAAAAGCTCTTTTCAGAGCTACCTTAACTATGATTACTCTTCAAAAATTTCAAATGTACCTTTTTTCACAAATTTTTACTTTTGTTCGTTTCCCGGTTCGCTACTCAGTTCGCGTACCGGCAGCTAACCTCGCGAAAAATTCGATTTTGTTTTTCTTTTTCGACATATATGAGCCTCCTCAGCCACCCTCAGAAAACCTAGGGGGTCAGGATACGTCTCCCGTGCCCCCTTATACCCATTTCCCACATTCTTTATCCTCCATCTTGTGAATAAATTCATCCGAAACACAAGATGGCGGACTCCCGTTACGCTACCGGTTAGCTACCCGGTTCGCGTACCCGGTAGCGCCTCTACCGCGAAAAAACTGAATTTTTTATTTTTTTTATTTTTTTGGCCCGCGGGACCCTTTAATAGCCCCCTCATCAATCCTAGGGGGTCAGGAGGGGTCTACCTTGCCCCCTTTCATTAATTTCCCCCTTCGTTTTTCTTCACCTCTTGTCTATCGATCCTACCGAGAGACAAGATGGCGGCCGCTCCGGACTGTTTAGAATGTTGGCAGACACCGGAGAGCCAATCAGCTTCGCTTCGCGAAGTTCCGTTACGCGTCAGGTACGCGAACCGGGGCGCTAACCGGAGCGCTGTTACAGATATATATATTTTTTTGAATGTTAATTTATCAAAATTCACTGGAGCACATATATTGAGACCTAGCAAAGGCACATCGGGCAAACAATATCTACAATTTTGCCAAGTTTCGTGGAAATCCATTCAGCCGTTCGAGCTAAAAGTGAGTCCAACCGCCCTATGGAAAATTGCATGGGAAAAACGCGTTTTGGGACCCCCTTTTTTCTCGGCCCCCCCTTGACAAAACCCCCCCACATTTTCAGGGGCTGCTCAGAAACAAAATGTTCAATTTTCCTGAAAATTTCAGCCAATTCCGTCCTCAAACGCCAAAGTTATTCGACATAGAATTTTCAAAAATCCCATAGGAAAAAAATCCTAACTATATATACCTACTGGCGAC
The DNA here is from genome assembly GCF_964261635.1 of Lissotriton helveticus. Lineage (NCBI taxonomy): Eukaryota > Metazoa > Chordata > Amphibia > Caudata > Salamandridae > Lissotriton > Lissotriton helveticus. The sequence goes on along the minus strand of NC_136063.1, from coordinate 774,420,169 downwards.
CGCCAGTAGGTAATATATATATATATATATATACATTCACTGAAAAAACCATAGGTTTCACACCAGTTATAGTTAGGAATTAGCATTTAAAAAACCTATTAAATTCACTGAAAAAAACATAGGTTTCACACCAGTTATAGTTAGGTGGAAATTTTACTCGCATAAAACCATTGAAATTCCCACGTTATAGTTAGTTGGACTCACTATAACTTGCGCGTGCAGTGCACTGCTGATGAAGTCACATATTACATCACTCATGACATGGTCAGTGACATCACTCATGATATCACTGATGACATCTCAAATGACATCACTGATGACATCATCCAGTGAATGTGTATCTTTCTGAAAAATAAATATTTTTTATATATGTATATCTAAAGGTTGATGGAAGAATAAATGGGAAAATAAATGTCTAAATGGATGTTTTTTTTGTGTAAAATTGATTGGTTAACTGACTTATTAAATGTATCTTAGTGAATACATATATTAGCGAGTAATGTTTAAATATTTAAATATCTGTATCTGTGTCTCACTTTGTGTATAAGTGGCTGCATGGGTTGGTGAGTAGCTACATGAGTGTGTATATGGGTTATTAGTTGTTTTTTTGAGTATCAGTATCAGTGTCTGTATGGTTCGGTGGGGGATATTACTTAGAGCACAGATGCATGAATGAGTGACTCACTATTTGTATGTATTTTGAAGACAGCATGTGTGCAAGACTGTATGGGTGGATGATTGTGTGTATGGGTGGGTTAATAAGTATGTATTTTTATAATTGATTGTTTAAGAGAGTAAATATGTTTCCGTTTCTGTAGAAGTATGTGTAGTGGTGTGTATATCGCAGTATAATCAAGTAAATGTTTTTTTGATCGTTTATTTGCATGTGTGAATTTGTGTGTGAGTAACTATATGGATGAGTATTAGTGTGTAACAGGATGTATAGGTGTATGAGTACATATGATGAGTAAGTACATGCATGAGTGACTATATAGAACTGTTGGTGAATGAGTGGATGTGTATGTAGATGTTGGAATTACCTAATAAGTTGTTGTAATTGGTATTGGTTTCTCCTTTTTTAAGAAAATGTTAGTTTCTATTTTTGAATGTGTGTGTCAAAGGTTATTTTATGCTGATAGGAGGTCTGCCACTTTGTCACAAGGATGTTGTCATCAGTGATGTCATTTGAGATGTCATCAGTGATGTCATGAGTGATGTCACTGACCATGTCATGAGTAATGTAATATGTGACGTCATCAGCAGTGCATTGCATGCGCAAGTTATAGTGAGTCCAACTAACTATAACATGGGAATTTCAATGGTTTTATGCGAGTAAAATTTCCACCTAACTATAACGGGTGGGAAACCTATGTTTTTTTCAGTGAATATATATATATATATATATATCACACAACAAAAGGAGCCCTTTAGAGGAAAGCCACAGGTACGTGATATCCGTGATTATTTTATTCCAAGCAGACTGCAGGAAAACAGGAAATGCAAACTTCCATCACTTTTAAAAGTCAAAACCAGACGCGTTTCAGGAACATGAGTTCCCTTCCTCAGTGGCGTGACTTGCTGCATGCATCGGTTTCCATGTTCTGCACTAATTATTTAAAAGTACCTGCCCCAGTGGGCGTGCCCAGTCCTCTGGCCCTCTGGTACTCGTAGTGTCAGTAATGGTATTCCTCAAGTGAGTTGGTCCGACGTGCAGATGTATAAATAGTTTTACCCTCGTGGGTTGAAGGAGGCACATTGCTCTGTTCTCTGCGCCTCGTAGCTGCATTGTCCACAACACCGCCTCCCGTGTGAGATGATGTTTGTTAACCCCATCTCGGGCCCGCTAGTAGTGAGGTGGGCTCTCCTCGCGACCGGACAACAGCCGCTTCATATCACACAACAAAAGGAGCCCTTTAGAGGAAAGCCACAGGTACGTGATATCCGTGATTATTTTATTCCAAGCAGACTGCAGGAAAACAGGAAATGCAAACTTCCATCACTTTTAAAAGTCAAAACCAGACGCGTTTCAGGAACATGAGTTCCCTTCCTCAGTGGCGTGACTTGCTGCATGCATCGGTTTCCATGTTCTGCACTAATTATTTAAAAGTACCTGCCCCAGTGGGCGTGCCCAGTCCTCTGGCCCTCTGGTACTCGTAGTGTCAGTAATGGTATTCCTCAAGTGAGTTGGTCCGACGTGCAGATGTATAAATAGTTTTACCCTCGTGGGTTGAAGGAGGCACATTGCTCTGTTCTCTGCGCCTCGTAGCTGCATTGTCCACAACACCGCCTCCCGTGTGAGATGATGTTTGTTAACCCCATCTCGGGCCCGCTAGTAGTGCGGTGGGCTCTCCTCGCGACCGGACAACAGCCGCTTCATATCACACAACAAAAGGAGCCCTTTAGAGGAAAGCCACAGGTACGTGATATCCGTGATTATTTTATTCCAAGCAGACTGCAGGAAAACAGGAAATGCAAACTTCCATCACTTTTAAAAGTCAAAACCAGACGCGTTTCAGGAACATGAGTTCCCTTCCTCAGTGGCGTGACTTGCTGCATGCATCGGTTTCCATGTTCTGCACTAATTATTTAAAAGTACCTGCCCCAGTGGGCGTGCCCAGTCCTCTGGCCCTCTGGTACTCGTAGTGTCAGTAATGGTATTCCTCAAGTGAGTTGGTCCGACGTGCAGATGTATAAATAGTTTTACCCTCGTGGGTTTTGTTAACAAACATCATCTCACACGGGAGGCGGTGTTGTGGACAATGCAGCTACGAGGCGCAGAGAACAGAGCAATGTGCCTCCTTCAACCCACGAGGGTAAAACTATTTATACATCTGCACGTCGGACCAACTCACTTGAGGAATACCATTACTGACACTACGAGTACCAGAGGGCCAGAGGACTGGGCACGCCCACTGGGGCAGGTACTTATAAATAATTAGTGCAGAACATGGAAACCGATGCATGCAGCAAGTCACGCCACTGAGGAAGGGAACTCATGTTCCTGAAACGCGTCTGGTTTTGACTTTTAAAAGTGATGGAAGTTTGCATTTCCTGTTTTCCTGCAGTCTGCTTGGAATAAAATAATCACGGATATCACGTACCTGTGGCTTTCCTCTAAAGGGCTCCTTTTGTTGTGTGATATATATATATATATATATATATATATATATATATATATATATATATATATATGTATATATATATATATATATATATATGTATATATATACATGTATATATTCACTGAAAAAACCATAGGTTATACACCATATATAGTTAGGAATTAGCATTTACAAAACCTTATTTTACTCACACAAAACCATTGAAATACGCATATATAGTTAGTTGCACTAACTATATATCGCGCACCCGCAATCCACTGCTGATCATGTCACATATTACATCATTCATGACATGGTCAGTGACATCACTGATGACATCACTGATGACATCTCAAATGACATCACTGATGACATCACTGATGACAACATCCAGTGACTGTATGTTTCTGTAAAGTTAAAATATGTTTTACATATTGAAGAATGAGTGGATTTATAAGTGTCTGGATGAACTGACTGTATGAGTGAGTGATTAAATGTGTCTCACTGAGTGCATGGGTTAGTGACTAAACTGTCTTAATTTGTGCATCATTATATCTGTTGTTCTGTAAACTGCTGCATGTGTTGATCAGTAGCTATATGAGTAACTATATGGGTTATTGATTGGTTGCCCAAGTATTTGTATGGGAGACTGAGTGTGTGTGTGGGTGGCTGGGAGGTGTATGACTCTGTGCATAGATGTGTGAGCAGTTGGTTCACTAGATGTATGGGTTCAAAAGTGCATGTGGAAACAGCTGTATGGGCGGTTGACTGTGTGCATGACTGTATTGGTGAGTGAATGGATATCTCAGTGCTACATGTCAAAGTAAGTACATATGTAAAACACAGTACATTTGAGAGTTGACATATATAAATAACTGTGCATAAGAGCCAGTGAATGTGTGAGTGGCTGTATGGATCATTGTGAACTTGTATCCGGGATTGTATAAGAGAGTAAATATCTGTTAGTATATGTTTGAATAAGTAAGGTGTGTATAACTGTATAGTTGAGAAAATGGAGGTGTGATTGATTCTTTGCATGACTGACTAGGTGTGTGTGTAACTTCATGGATGAGTGACAGTCTGTGAGTGTCTGTTTACACTGAGTGTATCTAAGGTTATATTAGAGTCTGAAGAGGTTCATCGTATTATCACATGAATGATGTCATCAGTGATGTGATCAGTAATGTCAAATGAGATGTCATCAGTGATGTCATCAGTGATGTCATTTGAGATGTCATCAGTGATGTCATCAGTGATGTCATCAGTGATGTCACTGACCATGTCATGAATGATGCAATATGTGACATGATCAGCAGTGGATTGCGGGTGCGCGATATATAGTTAGTGCAACTAACTATATATGCGAATTTCAATGGTTTTGTGTGAGTAAAATAAGGTTTTGTAAATGCTAATTCCTAACTATATATGGTGTATAACCTATGGTTTTTTCAGTGAATTTTCAAGGTTTTGTAAATGCTAATTCCTAACTATATATGGTCTATAACCTATGGTTTTTTCAGTGAATTTCAATGGTTTTTTAATAGCAAATATCAAAAGCTTTAAAATGTATTCTTCGTTAAATCGAAAAATATATTTTATATGTTTTTAATACACATTTTTTATGTATATATTTTTAAAAATTATTTTTTTTGTTTCGCTACCGGTCCGCGCACCAGGTAGCTTCCCGTTAGCTCAATTTGGTGCCGCGACCCGGTCCGCGAACCGGTAAACGTTCTGCTTGCGCAACTGCCGCGTTAGAAAAGAACATCGTGACGCGTCGCGTAAGCGCAACGTATCGCGTTGTCGCGTAATGCGTCTTATGACGCGCCGCGTTAGCGCACCCGGAAGTGCTCCGGAGGGCGAACCGAGGCGCGAAGCGCAGCACCCCGGAAGCGATCCGGGGCGCGGCCCGGAGCGCGTAATGTAAGCGTAACAGGTCATGTGACTTGTTAATAAAACTTTTCATTGGTTCATTTCACTTTTGGTTTCCTAATGATGTAAGGCTAGGTCATGTGACCTAAAAATAACACTTTTCATTGGTTTAGAACATTTTTTTTTAACAAATGATGAAAGCCCCCACCTTTTTTCTCACTCTGACTTTCAACTTTGTGAGAGGAAGACCTATTTTGATTAACAAGAAATGGCTTCATTAGTAGCTGCAGCTGATGCACCCCCACCACCACCACCACCTCCTAGGAAGGAAGGACCACCTCCTCAGGTCATCCTTAATCAAGAGGAGGAAGAAGAGGAAGAGGAGCAAGAGAGGAGACAGTTTTTGCCTGAAGAGCCAAGGAGGTCCCATGTGAAGGATAGTTATATCTGGCAATTCTATACATTTCCCCGGGGCCAAAGAAAAGTAAATGCCCGGTACGTCACATGTCTGATCTGTGACAAAGCTCTGTCCAGAGGGACTGATAAAAAATACAGCTTCGGGAATTACACCATGCATCGGCACATGGAGAGGTGGCACCCTATAAATTATAGTGCTGCGCAGGTACGTGACCTGCAGGAAAACCCCCCTCCTGTGGCCAGTACATCAACTGAACAGGCAGTGACGGGACCAGAGGCGAGGGAGACGGTCCCAAACATTCAGATGAACTTCGGGGTCGTGAAGCAAGTCTGCATTTTTTGCGACAAATTACTTTGCTATGGGGAGAGTAGCATAACTCTAATCAACAGATCTATTGAAAATCATAAATGTCCAAAACGCCCCATAAAGTAAATTATCTTTTTTTTTGTTGCTCCTGTTGAGCCCTTTATAATGATTGATTTTCGTTTCCCCCCCCAAAAAAACCCCAAAAAATATAAAACCGTTCAAAAAATACAAAAAAAGTAAAAAAATGTTTAGAAAAATAATAAAAAAAATATAAAACAACAAAAACAATTAAAAAAAAAGTTATTTTCAGAACTACCTCCCATTCATGAAAAAATTGCTAGAATGTTTAGCACTCTGGCAACCTCGATTTCTTTTGATTCGCTTCCCGGTTCGCGCGCCGGTATGCGAACCGGAAGCGAAACAGAATTTTTTTTTTTTTTTTAAAAAGAAAGAGTGAGTATAAGGGAAGGAAACAGAGAGTAATGTTAAAAGAAAGACAGCTAGAGGGAGTAACACAGAGATACTGTTTAATAGATCTATTTACCAAAGAAAAGATGTAAGAGGGTATAATTGAGAAAAACAAAATAGATAAGGAAGTGAAAGAAAAAAAGGAGGGTAGAAGAATAATAAACAAGAGTTTCTTAGAGAATGTGAGTGAATGTTCAAATTAAGAAGAAAAACAGTAAAGGATGTGGAATGAGAGGTAGGGATAGAACCGGACTAAAAGAACAACCCTGAGGGAAAGTGTTAAGAAAACAGTGAGCGAAAGTAAATAGGAATAAAACAAGATGTATGACAGTGACTAAGTTTAAAACATGTGGAATAATAGAGAGAAAAAACAGAAAGCAGAAAAGAAGAAGTGACAGAAAAGGAATAATTGAAACAGCAAAGAAATTTAAATAACATAGTGTGCTTGAACTACAGGGAGAAAGCATAACGAACAAGTAGTGAAAGAGTGATGAGTCAGAGACAGTGAGAGTAATAGAGACGGAGTGAGTGAACAGGAGTGAGGAACTATGAGAGCAGAGGGACTGAGAAAAGGAGTGGAAGGAGTAGAGTAAGTAAGTAATAGAAAAAGGAATGAGGGAAGTAGCAAAGGCAGGAAACTGAGGGTTAAAGAAATGAAGCAGTGGAACTAATAGAAGTTAAATGTGATAGAAATGTAACGAAAACAGTACAAAACACTTACCTTATAATTGTCGTTAACTTAGTCACTTGTTATTTTTATACTTTCAATCTGTGAAAGAAAGAACAAAAATTTGAAAAATATTAAAACATGTATTTAAAAATTAGAAAAGACAAGGGAAAAGATTGAAAATCATCCAATTTTACAAAGAAATAAAGTTAGAGATAAACATGCAGAAAAAAAAGAGAAAGAAACGGTGATAGACAGTCAGAGACAAAAAGAAATTGTAATTGAGTAAATTACTAAGAGAAAAAAAAGGAAGATACTTTCAGTGACAGAAAAGAAGGATAGAAGAGAAAACTAAATTGAAGTTGTGTAAGCTACTAAAAGAAAGTGAGTAAGGTAAACTATATAGGGAAAGGGTGAATAAGGAAAAGAGAGTGAGGGAGAGAGGAGACAGAGGAAGTGAAGGAAAGAGTGTCAGATACAGACTGAGTGAGGCAACAAAGAAATATAAATGAGTGAGGGTGAGTTATACTAACTGATTGCACCAAAAAAGGAGAACCCGAAAATATTTAATTTAGAAAACAAAGGAAGGAAAGATGGAAAAGACAAGCGAAGCAGAAGGTCTAAAAGCTGGAAAATGGTGCAAGGGAGAAAAGAGAAAAGCAGAGTTGGAATAGGGAAACAAAGGTTGAAAGATAAGTGGAGTTAGAGAACAAGGGTGAAAGAGAATAAAACAAAAGGCAATGTGAGTATGTAAAGAGGATTGTTAGAAGGTAGTAAAAGACGAGTGAGCTTGAGACAAGACGAGTACAAATTAAAATTCACAATACAAAGTACAGAATTAATTATACATGTTAAATGGTTTATTTTTTGCTGTTCTCAGAATATATCAAATTTCACTAAAAACAGTGAGTTGAAGGTATTCATCATATAACAGCGGGGGAAAAAAACCACAATCAAAATGATTGTGTTTAAAAAACCCATATAACAAAACCAATCAGAAATCAGAACTCCTCAAAAGTAACTTACTTTCCATGACGTCGAAGGATGTCCTATGAACAGCTTATACTCTGTTGTGCTGTTATTATTTTCTGCCCGCCACTTTCTGAAAGAAAAGCTCCATCGTTTTGACAAATATGCTACATACAATAAATGACTTCTCGCTCTCTACCGCACTTCTCCTCAAGGCCAAATAGTGTAAGAGCCAATTATAACTCTTGGAAATCTTCTAAGCAAATCCCGTCATTTTCTTTTTCCACAACTTTCAGAAAGAAAACGTTCAAGATCACTCTCACAATCCTGTACTAGTAATATCTCACCCTTCTTGCTCACTCATGTTCCACATTTCCTATGACACTGATACTGCTTACTATGACGCAGACTTACACTACCTCTATGACTACTACAATTATTTAATTCTCTACATCACTTTTAATCACAAAGCAATTTAAAACAGTACATACAATTATATCAACTCCTAGAATCATTATAGGCCAGTTACCTACCCTAAATTCTTTCTTCTGAAAACAGAAGTAAGAATATTTTAAGTCAAAAGACAACATTGTTTCATAGTCAAATGGGAATCATTTCCGAAACACCAGCTTTTTTTACATTTTAAATAAGCTGTGTAATAAGCGGATGTTGTCAAAGGACCATCATGTCATATAAAAGCTGCAGTTACAAATGTTCTTCCTAAAATCAACGACTGTGTAGCCACAACATTTGTAATTAAGGTTGAAAACTTACTTTCATCAGGTTTATATAGTTGGAATTTTAAAATGACATTATAACCAAAAGTTTGTACAAATAATGTGGACAGCATTGCAGACTGACATTACCTCTACTCCATGTTTTGATTGGCTGCTTGAATTAGCTTATTAAAAGTAACAGTTATTCTGAACTCATTCAAAGGGCAGTTATTTTTCCATGACGTCAAGTGTAATGGTAAGAACACCGTTTCCTTTGGGAAATACTCTGTTGTCCTTTAACTAATCCGTGCCCACCACTTTCTGTAAGAAAACCTTCTTTTTTTTCAGGAACTACTTAAAACTCAAAAATAACTTTTCACTCTGTACTACACTTATCCTCAAGGCCAAATAGTGTAGGAGTCATTAGAACCTCTTGAAATTCCTCAGAGCAAATCCAGAGATTCCTTCCCTAAAATTTTGGTTGTAAAAACACCAGGTAAGAATTTTTAAGGTCAAAAGGCAATTTTTTTTTTAAAGTTAAAACAGAATCATTGCAGAATGACCAGCCGTTTCCAGACTTCAAATAAGCTGTGTAATGTCCTTATGTTGTTGAAGGACCATCATGATATATAATTGCTGCAGTTACAAAAGTCCTTCCTGATATTGACAACTGCGAAGCCACAACATTTTTAATTAAGGTTGTCAATTTTGTTCCATCAGGCCTACACCGTTGGAACATTAAAATGACATACTGGCCATATGTTCGTATAAATAATGTGGACAGCATTGCAGACTTACATTGGCTACCCTCCATGTTTTGATCGGCTGCTTTTACTAGCTTATTAAAGGACACTGATTTACTGTCTGGCAAAGTTAAATATATAAATCTTTCTGAGTCTACACTAGTAGTACTTGATACCCTACAGTTCTCGCAGTCATGCTGCCATTTATAAGAAAGGCCAAACAGATGATCTACATCTACACCTTCATCTTGCAATACATCAAGCATATACATTAAAAACTCCTGACAATCTTGCTGAATATTTTGAGAGAATTGCGTTTGACCTGAACATTTGTCTAACAGATTTCGAATTTCAGACACACTTTCTATTTTTGTTCTATCAGTGCTACATTTCTCTAACACAGAATTCAATAAACAGCAAAAACTTTGATCCGAATTGATCACAATCTGTTCTTTTAAAGTTTCTAGAGAAAAGACAACATTAACCACTACATTAGCATACCAGTTGACACCATAACTATTTTCAAATTGAAAACCAACAACATCTTCAACAGAATCCATTTTCTTTCTGCTTATAATTTCGGGTTCATCGACTTTTCATCTTTTTGCTACAACCTCCCTACTATTGGTCACATTTCTTCGTTTCCTGCCTACCACACGTTTCTCAAACAAAGGATATTGAGGCAAATGTGGCGCATACTCTCTTCTTAACCTATTGTATTCCTTAACACAATCTAGATCAGCACAAATGTTTGTGACATCACACTCAATCAAGTACAATCCCGATAAAGTTCTGACTCGTGACAATGCCACATATGCCATACCCTCCTTGAACACAGAACTGCCAATTTTCACCAATGCACTGTCTACACTTAAACCTTGCGATTTATGGATTGTCACCGCATATGCCAAGCAAACAGGAAACTGCTTACGGCGAACATATAAGTCTTTTACAAGCAAAAACCTAGCAGAGCAACGACCAATTAGCTGTACTTCCTCAATGCCATCAAATTTAATTTTTAAAAATTCAATTCCATCTCTATTTCTGTATTTCTCAAAATCAACAACATTACCCATTGATCCATTTACCAGACCTCTTTCAACATGTAAATTCCTTCTCAAAATGATACGGCAATTTAAGCACACATTCAGAGTCTTTTCAAAACCAGCAGTTTTAGATATAGTCTTCTCTAATGAATCCAAATTAGATTTCAAATTCTCAGACAAAATAATTGTTGCTCCCATATGCTCTATTCTGTCAATAGCTTCCAGTTTCACAATCTCTTGGTTTTCTAAATTCAACATTTTGTTGTTGCAGATGGCACATTCTGCAAGAGTTGGCATCAAACATATTCCAGATTTCTTCTCATTAATTTTCCGAAAAATATTCTCTGGCAGAACGTCTTCTTCTGGATACAAATTTGACAGTAATCGTGCATGTAAAGCTTTTTTCCCATGCTCGGTCACTTTTCCGATTCTAACATCTTGTAGAATATTATTATAATCTTCATCCTTTGCTTGACGCATATTTTCACGCAGTTCAGCATAATTGAAGTTTAACCATATATTAACGTTGCCAATGCTCCCTAGGCACTTCCTGGTATCTTCATGTGCAAGTAGTTTAAACACTGGTTGTCCTTTCACTGGTGTCAGCTGCAGAAGATCACCGAAAACAATGATGTGTTTGCCACCAAATAACACATCATACTCTGTTTTAAGAACTTCTTGCATTCTCAAATGCACAAAGGCAAGCATGACATTGGAAACCATGCTTACTCCGTCAATGATAAGAAGTTTCATTTTCCTCAAGACTCTTGAAACTTCACAACAAGAATCTCCAGATAACTTGTGGTATTGTAATTTGTTATCATGCTCCACTGGCAGCATCAGTAGACGATGCAAAGTAATACCTTTAATGTTATGTGCTGCTTAATTCAGAGACTCTGTCCATCACCACCCCTTGTTGTAAATAATTTTGTCCACCCTAAGCGTGGAAGGGTATACTCAGATGTGAGTCCCTTGCTCATTGCACAAACAAGATTAAAAAAAATATATATATATTCTGCTTAATTCAGAGACTCCCCTTGTTGTAAATAAGCCAGTCCAGTTGGAGCGGTGACAACACAAGACAGCGATGACTCAGTCCTTTTCTGCAAATAACATGAAATTGCTTTAATGAGGAAACTTTTTCCAGTTCCTGCTTCTCCACTCACGTACAGTCGGACAGGCTTTAACGACGTACATGAGCACTCTTTCTTCTCATGACTTAATCCATGATCAATTTGGTTGGTAACTTCGTCATATATTTTCCTCTGCTCAACGTTGAGTTGTCGTTCCAAATCTTCTAAGTTAACAGCATCCTCCTGAGCATGTGCCATGGCTCTTTCCACTTCAATCATGGCAGTGGCAGCTTCATTTTCGATAACTGGTCCTCCTAGTGGATCCTGACTCAATGAAACAGAACTCTGACTGTCCTGAGAACTGTCTCTAGCAATCTCGGCTGCAATTGTTGCTTCATGCTCGATTTCGCATTCAACATTTCTAGATATTTTGGAAAAACAGGACATTCCATCGTCTCCTTGGCTGCATTGAAAGAGTCTTCGTAACAGAGGAAATCTCCAAGCAGTTCCTCTTCTGCACGCCAAGGCTTGAAAAGTTGCAAAAGAGCTAAATAGAAAAACTCTTTTCTTTCAGGAGATTCGCCACTCAATTTTTGATGATTTACCAATTGGCATTTTCTTTGCTTGACCAGACATCCCTCACTTCCAATTACAGCATACACTCCTTTATCAATATCTTCTTTGATGTTCCTCTTGAATATGTAATTTTGTAGAACCTCATACAGACAAACATTCTCGAGGTGACTGCTTCTATTTGGATAATATGTATCCAACATGTTGGTCTTCAAAATATCTGTACTGTTTGGCTCCTTTTCCGTCAAATACTCAATTTCCCGTACAGGTTTCAGAACTCGATTACGCGTTGCAGCAAGACCAAGACTCGCCCAAATGATACTCCTAGATTTGGCATAGAAACTTCCTGAAGATAACCGGTCAGAACATTCGTAAGCTCCGATTTCTCGATGCGACAACATCTTCAGACTGAAACTGTACAACTTCTTACTTAGACTCTTTTAATGGGAAATGTCCTCCCACATATCCTTCAATTCTGTCTTTTCTTTTTTTGTGATGTAAGATGTCACATACCGAGCCACAGCCATACAGTTATCAGCCACAAACTGTATATCCATGTTAGCATTCCACATGGACAAAATCACTGGGTTGTAGTCGTTGATGTACTTGGACTCTTCGTTTCTTTTCAAATTGTATGTATTTTTGGGTGATTTCCTCGTCACATTATGTCGCAGCGAAGACATCAAACTGTTCACTCTTCCTTTAGAAATCACCGGTCGTGGAAAACTGAAGCGACATTTTGTGTAGAACTTGTCCTTGTTTCTGAATTTACGACGACAGTACTTTCCACAACGATGGCTTTGAAAGCATAAAACTTGTTCTCTTAGGCTTTTGTCTTCCTTTGTCTTTGGAACAGCACATGTAGAATAATGTTCTATGAAACTCATCACTAAGTCATCCGGATCTGTTCCAAATTTGGGTGCATCTTTGATCGATAGCAGCATATGTATATGAGGAGAACCTCTTGCTTGATACTCCTTTCTCCAGAATAAATCCAACACCTCTCCAAGAGGTGGATTTTTCTTGTTCATGATGAAAGACATCATAGCTTCAAATCTATGATTGAAGTACCTGCATACATTCACTGGATCCAAAGAGCACAGTTCTCCGGGTGTCTTGATTTGGATATTTTCAATGTTTCCATTTGCCTCTCGTAGAAATTCAAGTAAGTCTTCCCAGCTATACTCGGGACAGCTGAGAGTGAGGAACCATGTGGGAATTCCTAAGTTCCTCAGCATACATTTTAAATCACCATGACGACGGTACCAGTACTCATTAGTACCACGCTGACATGCCATGAGATTAATCAGGTGAGAATCCAAAATACTGTCTTGCACATTGACTTTATCCATAAAGTCCCTTGCCGAGATATTTTGCATCTGTACACCACTTTTCAAGATGTGGTTCACTGCATTTGACAGTCCAGACAGATCACTTTCAAACAGTAGATGAAACAAATAGGGAATGCATTGACGAAGCCTAGGATCTTCTGCATACAATCGTAAAGTCCGGTATTCAGAAGCAGGAATTTGATCAGGTCGCTCATCATATCTTCCTCCTTCACCTGTTGGAAATAGCTGTGGGAAACACTGAGCTTCCAAACTTTCCTCCCAAACACTAATGGGACTCCCTTTGGCTTGTTTTATTTGAAACAACTCAATAGCATTCCCCATGGCTTCCTTGGAATGCAAAGGATGAACACTATAATGTTCATATATTTCTTCATTTTTAGAGGCTTCTACTTTCTCAATTTGTCCAGCACACAAATCGCTGTCCTCTTCTTCACTTACTTTCTCTTCTGCAACACATACATTCTTGTAGTACTCATTGTTTTTCATCAAATACAATGTTGCCTTTTTGACTTTCCTAACATCCACTAAATCTTGCCAGATTTTCTTACTCTCTGTCGGAACCCCATTAACTAAGATAACCAGAGGTTCCTCTTCCACTTTCTCTACTCCAATTGTATTAATGTTTTTCTTCAAATCTAGAGGCAAATAAACAACTCTTCCCTTTAATCCTCTCTGTAAATCTGATGGAGGCAATTTCCCTGTCTTTGGCTCCATTCATACAATAGCCTGAAAGGGATGGACACTTTGAATCAAAATAGATTCATAAGTATTTAAATCCTTCAATTCAGAAGGAATGTCAACCAATTCCAGATTATTATGAACCGCTCTAGCAGGCATCCGGTTTTGATTTAATTTGTTACAACAATAAGTACACACACGTTGATCCGATCCCAAATCAAAACAATTTTCTACCATCAAGTATGTTGCGAAATCCTTCCATTCACTATTATTTTCCCTTTCACTTTTTGCATATAAATCCACTAACTTAGTCTGATTCTTAAAATAAGTGCGTCGACAACACACACAAGTGAAATTAGGCCTCTCACTTGATTTCACCTGAAACGTGGCAATTTCCTCCTGAAAATTATCTGTACTGGAAACCTGTACACTCCCTTCCACATTACCTTCTTCTTCTGGGTCAATTTCAACATTCTCCTCTTTACTTGCAAAGTAACAAAACTCAATTTCTTCACAAATATTCTTCACATCTACTTCAGAACCATGCAAAAGAGCACTGCTTAATTGTTTAAGCTTAATTGCTGGACTCTTAGCAAAATACAACATTCTCACTAATTTCCTCACTTTATTATGATGGACTGCTAGCATCCTGAAATGATGAAAAACACTCTGGCATACTCTCCTGGAAAGACAAGCCAGTGAATGACCATGTAAACCTGTCACTTCTCTCACTCTGCATGGATCTAATTCCTGCAACAATTTCATTTTCTGTTTTAAACTTTTCTTATTAAATGTCCGTACAAAATCACAAAGCAAATTGATGGAATCCTGTCGCACACTGCAAATACTACTACACTTCCAGGTGTACACTGGACCCTTAGGACGTCTCCCTAAAACGTCATCACCTAACACCTCTTCTGCCTCTGTTGACACAAGTTTTTCTTTTTCAACTGGACAACCGTCTTTCACCTCATATGCTCGACCACTGGTGTCAACTGCATGCACCAAATCATTGTCCTGGAAGTAACTCTCCTCATTGAAAAATGCCTCACAACTTGAACTATGCATCCATTCTCCTGAAAATACTTCACAAAAATGTGTACGATTAACTATTCTCTTCCATCTACTATTTGTTTTGAATTCATAAATTGCCTTGTTTAGTTTCCTAATTCTATTGATTACCAAAATAAATAACTTTCGCTTCATTTCCAAAGCCTGATCAATATTTTTCTCAACATTTTTCTTCTTCTTATAAAAAGCCAGTTTCTGTTGACCTTTCTTTACATTTTTCATCAAATTTACAATTATCCTGTTGCGGAACATTCGTGTACGAATGTCCCTAAATTGATTGTGGCTTCTTCCGGCACTCACAGAGTTTTCTCCTGCTCTACCACTAACTTTATTAAGGGGCCTTTCCTTCCTGTTTAAATTGAGTCTCTTCTTCTGGACTAAAACATGTTCTGTAGTGATACTTCTTTTTCTGGAAATGTTTCTTAGGAAAGATTTCGTTGTCTTACCCGGAGCTTTTTTGGTGACTTGACGAGTTTTTATTGTAGAGGACTGCTGCAAGCATGTAGTAAGCTGCTCTGTTTGACGTTTTGTAGCCTTTCTCCTCCTCTGCCTCAAAGGCATGTTTTAATTTTGAAATGATCTGCAGTTGAATCTGTGGTAAAATATAATGAAAAATGTTATTAACCACTATTACCAAACAGTAAATCAATAACAGTCGTCAAAAAACGAACACACTAGTTGTCAATTCTACATACAATAATTTTTAGTGCATTGACAAATTTAAAACTCACAAATAGTAGCAAAGAAATGGAATGCTTCTACATTTGACCTGTGCTCTTTTATATCTGAATCTGAACTAATTTTATTAGCATATTTCACTATTTTATTAAAGACACTTCACACAAGCTGTTTTTGAAGTTGTATTTAATTTTAAATAAAACGGTTAACATGGTTACTTTTCATTTCCAGTAACTTAAATTTATTTTTAAAAGTCTTTATAGTTTAATAGGCTCAAGCAGGTCAGCTGCCCACCCTATGTCATACAAATCTGACAAATCAGCATCCTCATCATATTCTTCATCATCCACAGGATATAAATCATCCAAGGGATCTACTTCCACTGACGTTTCAATGACAAGTTCAATGATAAGATCGAGATCAACAGATTGCTCATTATCACTCATGGTTGATGTTGTGGTTATCTTTAAAGAAAGAGAACAACAATGAGATGTTGCAGAGTAAGAGACAAATCTCAGAGACTATAATAGAAAAATTGTTTAACAAGAGTAACATTTTGCAGATATTATTTAGCCATGTCCAGCGATGCTGAGGAGGTGAGGCCTATGTCCAAGTTTTCAGTGAACAGGACTCATCTCTTCTTAACCTTGGATAAGCCTCACCGACTCTGTGTCCCCTGCTCATACTTAAATGTAAAGGGGCAGATTTATGTTAACTGGCGCATCCCCAGGGATGCACCAGTTAAAGTGCGCTGCTGCTCTGCCACCCATGGTGTGCCGCATTTACAATGCGGAGCACCATGGGGCAAAAACAGCAGAGATGCGTCACGCATCTGTGCCGCAAAAGCGGCGCATTGCAGGAATCACGTCGCAAGCGCGACATGACTACTGCAATGCACAGGGGCAAGCCACACATTGCATGGTGCATCACTCCTTATACCTGTTTCAAACAGGCGTAAGGATTTGATTCAGCAATGCCATAAAGCTGACTCAGTGAAATCTTGTAAATTTCACTGTGTTAGTTTTACAGGGCTTTCATGCAAGTGAACGCCCACCCTGCAACAAAACGCCCACATGAAACCTGACGCAGGTTTCATGTGGCGCAGGACTTTACAGCGTGACACATCTGCCTAGATGCATCAAGTTGTAAATATGTCGCAACATAGCGCATCTTTTGCAAAAGTGACTCAACGGCGGCGCAAAAGAGGCACACGGCCATCATAAATCTGCCCCTAACATTTTAAATGATTGGTTCAGGATGCCGATAAGGTGTGGCCTATCCAGAGGTTTGTTTGAGGTGAGGCCTACTCAGGGTTGCAGATGAAATTTAGGCTTGTTGAAGAGTACAGAGGAGATAATACATGTGCAGGCCTACCAATGAAGTGAGTCATGTCCACTGCACTCTTGAACAAAGGCCAGACCTCCTCTGTCTCCCTGGACAGGCCTAAACCTCATCTGCACAATGTGATTCGTAATGTTAGGAAACACAGGTGATGTAATTGAAAAACGTGCAAATTTTTTTGCTCATTTCACAATCACATCACCTGTGTTTCCTTTGCTTAGGTATCTCATTGTGCAGATGTAGTCTAGCATATCAAAGAGTACGCAGAAGGTGAGCACTGTATGCAACAACTTTGACACTTACAGAAGCCTCAGCTTCTCCATGCCACTACACAGTCCTAAATGTATACATTTTAAACTGACGGTATCTTGTTGCAGATGAAGTGAGGCCTATCTTGCAACATGGTGCATCTTTTGCACCACTGCTCTGTCACAAAAGTGACGCAACGGCGGCGCAAAAGAGGCGCACAGCCATCATAAATCTGCCCCTAACATTTTAAATGATTGATTCAGGATGCCGATAAGGTGTGGCCTATCCAGAGGTTTGTTTGAGGTGAGGCCTACTCAGGGTTGCAGATGAAATTTAGGCTTGTTGAAGAATACAGAGGAGATAATACATGTGCAGGCCTACCAACGAAGTGAGTCATGTCCACTGCACTCTTGAACAAAGGCCAGATCTCCTCTGTCTCCCTGGACAGGCCTAAACCTCATCTGCACAATGTGATTCGTAATGTTAGGAAACACAGGTGATATAATTGAAAAACGTGCAAATATTTTTGGTCATTTCACAATCACATCACCTGTATTTCCTCAGCTTAGGTATCTGATTGTGCAGATGTAGTCTAGCATATCCAAGAGTACGCAGAAGATGAGGACTGTATGCAACAGAGCAATGTACATTACTCACCTACCTTGACACTTACAGAAGCCTCAGTTTCTCCATGCCTCCTACACAGTTCTAAATGTATATCATTATCATCATAGTGACTATGAAACTCTAGCAGTACATATTATGAAACCTAAATGTCTTAAAGTAACGATTTTTTAACCGACAAACAAGCAAATTATTCTCCCAGATTGATGGTGAGAAGTGATATATTTATTTAAAGAAGCAGACACCTTTTTGTCATTGTCATAAATGTAAAAAGCATTCCTTTTCTTTATGAACCATTTTCATGTCATAGTTTGAAAACACAGCACAACTCCTATGTACAAGTACACCCTGTCAATACTTAAATTTGCCAAGCACACATGCGGGCGTATTTACAAGAGCCTTGCACCACGGAGAAATGACTTAAATTTACCAAGCACTCATGAGGGCTTATTTACAAGGACCTTGCACCACCTTTAAAGTCACTTTTAACATGGGGAAAATGATGTGAATGTAGCTCATAAGCTTTGTAAATTTGCCCCCATGTTGACTATGAAACTCTTGCAGAACATATTGTGAAACCTAAATGACTTCAAGAAACGAGTTTTTAAACCGACAAACAAGCAAATTATTTTCCCATATTCATGGTGGGAAGTGAAATATTCATTTAAAGAAGCAGACACCTTTTTGTCCTTCTCATAAATGTAAAAAGGATTTCTTTTTAAAAAAAAACGATTTTCTGATCATAATTTGAAAACACACCACAGCTCCTATGTACAAACACACCCTGTCAGTACTTAAATTTGCCAAACACACATGGGGGCGTATTTACAAGGACCTTGCACCACGGGGAAATGACTTAAATTTGCAAAGCACTCATGAGGGCGTATTTACAAGGACCTTGCACCACCTTTAAAGTCACTTTTAACGTGGGGAAAATGACGTGAATGTGGCTCAAAAGCTTTGTAAATTTGCCCCCATGTTGACTATGAAACTCTTGCAGAACATATTGTGAAACCTTAATGACTTCAAGAAACGTGTTTTTAAACTGGCAAACAAGGAAATTATTCTCCCATATTCATGGTGGAGAGTGAAATATTTATTTAAAGAAGCAGACACCATTTTGACCTTCTCATAAATGTAAAAAGCATTTCTTTTTAAAAAAAAACGATTTTCTGGTCATAATTTGAAAACACAACACAGCTCCTATGTACAAGCACACCCTGTCAATACTTAAATTTGCCAAGCACACATGGGGGCGTATTTACAAGGACCTTGCACCACGGGGAAATGACTTAAATTTGCAAAGCACTCATGAGGGCGTATTTACAAGGACCTTGCACCAACTTTAAAGTCACTTTTAACGTGGGGAAAATAACGTGAACGTGGCTCAAAGGCCTTGTAAATATGGCCCATGCTGAATATGAAACTCTATCAGTACATATCAACTAACCTAAATGATTTCAAGAAACGTTCTTAAACACATCAAGTAAGTAAATTATTCGCCCAGATTCATGGTGAAGTGACTTAAAATGCCCTAACAGACATGGGGGCGTATTTACTAGGCCCTTGCACCACTTTTGCATCACTATTAACATGGGGAAAATGACGTGAAAGTGACTCAAAGGCCTTGTAAATATGCCCCAAGCAGGCTATGAAACTCTAGCAGTACATATCAAGAAACCTAAATGATTTCAAGAAACATTCTTAAACACATCAAGTAAGCAAATTATTCACCCAGATTCATGGTGAAGTGACTTAAAATGCCCTAACACACATGAGGGCATATTTTACAAGGCCCTTGCACCACTTTTGCGTCACTTTTAACATAGGGAAAATAACATGAAAGTGGCTCAAACATGAGAGTGTATTTACAAGGCCCTTTCATCACTTTAGCGTCACCTTTAACATGGGGAAAATAACCTGAAAGTGGCTCAAAGTCCTTCTAAATATGCCCCATGCTGGCTATGAAACTCTAGCAGCACATATCAAGAAACCTAATTGACTTCAAGAAACGTTTTTAAACACATCAAGTAAGCAAATTATTCACCCAGATTCATGGGGAAGTGACTTAAAATGCCCTAACACACATCAAATCGTATTTTTAAGGCCCTTGCACCACTTTTGCGTCACTTTTAACATGGCTATGAAACTCAAAGAAACAAAATCTATTTCTAAAACACTTGACACAAAGCAACATTTTAAATACACAACTGTCTTCCTTATTTTTTCCCTTAAGCATACTAATTTCTATCTAAATTAAATGAATCTTTTCTCACCTTAGCAAATACTTTTTGAGTTTCAAAACAGTCTCAGACACACAACAATTTTTCTTTAGCAGAGCAAACGGTATGCACTCCAGAGGCTGCAACCAACAAAGGCACAGAAATGCTGTAATTCATCACACATATCTCTCATGTCACCCAATCAAAACTCTTCCCTCACTTTTTTCAAATCAACACCCTTCCCCCCTCTGCCCTTTCTGCCTTTTTTCCATAGCAACTACCTCCTGAAAGACCTCTCATGTTTGCAAGTTCACACAACAATGTTTCAATTGAACTCTGAACTCTCAGTAACCTGCGTATCCAGTGCATTGTTTCTTAAAATGATTTTTTCTTAACCATTCAAATTTCATCTTTCAAAGAACTCATCCATGCACCCTAACTTTCTGTTTTCAACAATCATAATCCACCAATCACTGCTACTGAATCATTAGCACTGAAACTCCACAGTTTTTTTCATTACAAACTCCTACTGTTTCAACTGCCATTTCATTCCCACACTTCATCTGACTGCAGCAGAACATTCTCTCACCATGTTTTCTGTCTGGATTATTGGACATAGTTACATCCACTCGGCTCAAAGGTATGCTGTTAACAGAAATTTACACAACCTCAATTTACAAAATGTGGAAATCAACTGGATTGGCCACAGAGGATTGAGATGTCACCAATTGATACCATTGGTGAAAACCTTTTTGCATTTGCCAAACCCTGACCTGTTAATAGTGCACTGTGGAGGAAATGATTTGGGCACTTTGACTGGGGTAGGTCTGGAAATGCTTTTAAAGGACACCTTTGAGCAATTGATGGCACTTTTTCCTCAAACTGCCTTGGTATATTCAAATATATGCCAAAGACAGAAATGGAGGTGGTCCAACCAATTTTGTTCACAAATTGAGAAATCGAGGAAGCATGTAAATAAGTCTGTTTCAGCTTACATGAGAGACCATGGAATGGGCTCCATCTACAACAATAACTTGCGTTACTACATGCAAGATATCTACAGAGGAGATGGAGTTCACTTCTCAGATGAGGGGAACCGAATTTTCATCCTGAATTTAAGACTATGTATTGGTACCTACTTATAAGTACCTAAATCTACCACAGACCCAAAAGCTTTTCTCAGAGCTACCCTAACTATGATCACTCTAAAAAATATTTAAATGTAACTTTTTTTTACTAATTTTCACGATTTACGCTTTCCGGAGCGCTACCCGGTTCGCGCACCGGCCGCTAACCGCGCGAAAATGTGAAAAAAAATGTGTTTTTTTTCGCACATATGGGCCTCCTCAGCCACCCTCAGAAAACCTAGGGGGTCAGGATACGTCTCCCGTGCCCCCTTATACCCATTTCCCACATTGTTTTTCCTCCATCTTGTGATTAAATTCGACCGAAACACAAGATGGCGGACTCCCGTTACGCTACCGGTTAGCTACCCGGTTCGCGTACCAAGTAGCGCCTCTACCGCGAAAAAACAGACTTTTTTATTTTTTTTATTTTTTGCCCCGCGGGACCCTTTAATAGCCCCCTCATCAATCCTAGGGGGTCAGGAGGGGTCTAACTTGCCCCCTTTCATTAATTTCCCCCTTCGTTTTTCTTCACCGCTTGTCTCTCGATCCTACCGAGAGACAGGATGGCGGCCGCTCCGGACTGTTTAGAATGTTGACAGACACCGGAGAGCCAATCAGCTTCGCTTCGCGAAGTTCCGTTACGCGTCAGGTACGCGAACCGGGGCACTAACCGGAGCGCTGTTACAGATATATATATTTTTTTGAACGTTAATTTATCAAAATCCACTGCAGCACATATATTGAGACCTAGCAAAGGCACATCAGGTAAACAATATCTACAATTTTGCCAAGTTTCATGGAAATCCATTCAGCCGTTCGAGCTAAAAGTGAGTCCAACCGCCCTATGGAAAATTGCATGGGAAAAACGCGTTTTGGGACCCCCCTTTTTTCTCGGCCCCCCCTTAATGAAACCCCCCCAAATTTTTAGGGGCTGCTCAGAAACAAAATGTTCAATTTTCCTGAAAATTTCAGCCAATTCCATCCTCAAACGCCAAAGTTATTCGACATAGAATTTTCAAAAATCCCATAGGAAAAAAATCCTAACTATATATACCTACTGGCGACCGCCAGTAGGTAATATAGATGGATATATATATATATATTACCTACTGGCGGTCGCCAGTAGGTATATATAGTTAGGATTTTTTCCCTATGGGATTTTTGAAAATTCTATGTCTAATAACTTTGGCGTTTGTGGACGGAATTGGCTGAAATTTTCTGGAAAATGGAACATTTTGTTTCTGAGCAGCCACTGGAAATTTGGGGGGAGTTGGTCCAGGGGGGGCCGAGAAAAAAGGGGGGTCCCAAAACGTGTTTTTAACATTGAGTTTTCCATAGGGCGGTTAGCCTCACTTTTAGCCCGAACGGCTGAATGGATTTGCACGAAACTTGGCAAAATTGTAGGGACTGGTAGCCCGATGTGCCTTTTGTAGGTCTCAATATATGTGCTGCAGTGGATTTTGAGAAAATAACGTTCAAAAAAAGATATATATCTGTAAGCGCGGACCAGGCAGCGCCCCGGTACGCGTACTTGACGCGTAACGGAACTTCGCGTAGCGAAGTTGATTGGCTCTCCGGTGTCTGTCAACATTCTAAACAGTCCGGAGCGGCCGCCATCTTGTCTCTCGGTAGGATCGAGAGACAAGAGGAGGTCAAAAGCGAAGGGGCAAATGACCTTAAGGGGGCATAGTAGATACTCCCTGACCCCCTAGGTTTGATGTGGAGGCTTTAAAGGGGCCCCGCGGGGCAAAAAAAAAAAAATTTTTTTTTGTTTTTTTTCGTGGTTAGCGCCCGGTACGCGAACCGGGAAGCGTACTGGGGAGCGTATCACAATAAAAAATGAATGATAGACTTTTCAAATGCTGTATGTTAATTGATTGTTGGTTTTGTTGATTATTTTATTTTTTTTTAAACTTTTTTTATTGTGTTTCATAATTTATTAAACTTTCTAACATTTCATTGTCAGAAATTTCATAATCATGGAATATAGATTGTAGTCTCTGAGGTTGTAAAATGTCCTCATTTGCAAGGAGGTTATCTACTGCTTGCACACATTGCAGTAGTTCTTGGTCCCATGTTTCATCCATAAATTCAATCTCATTTGGATCAATGATTTCTGTGTTGGACTCTGGAAGGACAATTTCAAATGAAATGTTTTGTTCACTTTCCATTTTTCCTGAAATTTGCATAAAAAAAATATATATTAGTAGAGGTAGGGCACTGTTGGGATTAATTTTAGATAGGCAGTTTTTATCAGAGAATTTATCTTTGGGCAGTGTATAGTATCAGAGTGGAAGTAGGAATATAAAAAAGTGTATCTAAATTTATAAGTACTACAGAGGGATAGTATATAACTAACAGAAAAAGTTTGCCATATTAACTTAAAGTGCACAATATACTTCAGTTTTAAAAATAACAACTTACCTTTAAAAAGAAGTTGAAGTTATTAATGAAAATCCAAATGAAATGTACACCAGGAAGTAGTAGTCAAAATGGCTGTGTTTCCTTCTCTTCCTTTATATATATTTGGGTACATAACCAATCAAATGTCAGGTAAAAAAAGTAGAAAATGAAAGTAACATTTTAATTGGTTGTCAATTCCAACACTTCAGATGTGTTTTGTGAAGTAATTTACCTCACGGTATTTAGAGAGGACTACAGGCTAAATGGCTAAATGGAATTCCAATCAAATTTGTGAAAATGGTTGGGATTGGTATGTAGTATGAGCTATTCTATATTTGGTGAAATTGTCTCCAGTGGCTTTTCTGTGAACTACTTTCCCACCTTTTTTGATGGTGCGCTTCCCAGGAAGCGACCCGGTACGCGAACCGGTGAGCGCCCTGGTACGCGAACCTTAAGCGTAACGGGAGTCCACCATTTTGTGTTTCGGTCGAATTATGATACAAGATGGAGGGCAAATAATGTTCAGAATGGGTAGAAGGGGGCACGGTAGACTTATCTTGACCCCCTAGGTTTTGTGAGGGTGGCTGAGGAGGCCCATATGTGCGAAAAAAAACACATTTTTTTAAAAAATTTCGCGAGGTTAGCTCCCGGTACGCGTACCGGGTAGCGCACCAGGGAGTGTACTTTGTTGAAAATTAGTGAAAAAAGTTAGAGTAAAATAATAATTGTGAGTAATTAGATGTAGGGTAGCTCTGAGAAGAGCTTTTGGGTTTATAGTACATTTTGGTACTTATAAGTAGGTACCAATGCACATTTTTAAATTCAGAGTGAAAACTCTGTTGCCCTCATCTGAGAAGTGAACTCCATCTCCTCTGTAGATATCTTGCATGTAATAACGCAAGTTATTGTTGTACAGGGAGCCCATTCCATGGTCTCTCATGTAAGCTGAAACAGATTTGTTTACATGCTTCCTCGACTTCTCAATTTGTGGACAAAATTGGTTTGACCACCTCCATTTCTGTCTTTGGCATATATTTGAATATACCAAGGCAGTCTGAGGAAAAAGTGCCATCAATTGCTCAAAGGTGTCCTTTAAAAGCATTTCCAGACCTACACCAGTCAA
Organism: Lissotriton helveticus; assembly: GCF_964261635.1. Lineage (NCBI taxonomy): Eukaryota > Metazoa > Chordata > Amphibia > Caudata > Salamandridae > Lissotriton > Lissotriton helveticus. Next base: position 774,395,349 of record NC_136063.1, on the reverse strand, counting down.
AGTGCCCAAGTCATTACCTCCACAGTGCACAATTAACAGGTCAGGTTTTGGCAAATGCATAAAGGTTTTCACCAATGGTATCAATTGGTGACATTTTAATCCTCTGTGGCCAAACCACTTAATTTCCACATCTTGTAAATTGAGGTTAGGTAAATTCCTGCTTTCAACGTACCTTTGAGCCCAGTGAATATAACTATGACCAACAATCCAGACAGAAAACATGGTGAGAGAAGGTTCTCCTGCAGTCAGATGAAGTGTGGCAATGAAATGGCAGTTGAAAAAATGTGAGTTTGAAATGAAAAAAACTGTGGAGTTTCTGTGTTCATGAAGTAGTAACAGTGATTGGTGGATTTTAATTGATGAAAACAGAAAGTTAGGGTGTACAGATGTGTTGTTTGAAAGATGTATTTTGAGTGGTCAATAAAAAATCATTAAATGAAAGAAAGCACTGGATATGCAGGTGCACTGAGAGTTCAGAGTTCAATTGCAACATTGTTGTGTGAATTTGCAAACACCAGAGTTTCTCCAAGAGGTGGTTGCTATGGAAAATAGGCAGAAAGGGCAGAGGGGGAAGGGTTTTCATTTGAAAAAAAGTGAGGGAAGAGTTTTGATTGGGTGACAGAGAAATATGTGTGAAGAATTACACCATTTCTGTGCTTTTGATAGCTGCAGACTCTGGAGTGCATACCTTTTGCTCTGCTGAAGACAAATTGGTGTGTTTCTTAGACTGTTTTCAAACTCAAAGTATTTGCTAAGGTGAGAAAATATTTCTTTACTTTAGATAGAGAATAGTGTGCTTTAAGGAGAAAATTATGATTTATGTGGCGCAATTTGCTAGTAAATATGCTCTCACATGTGCATGGAAATTTTTGATTTTGAATGTTTTTGTTATATAGCCATGTTAAAAGTGACGCAACCATGCTGGAAAGCCAATCAAAAAATGCTTTCATGTGTTTTAATGACATTTTAAGTCATTTTCTGATGTGCAGTGTTTAGAAATTATGATTTGAAAATCGTTTTTGTGGAAAAGGAATTGTTTTTAAATTCATGACAAGGATATAATGGTGTATGGTTATTTATAAGGCAATTGACTGTCCTTGATGTTATTTTTCTCATTTTAGTGTAAGACCTTTCTCTGTGGCGCAAATTGCTTGTAAATATGCTCTTACATGTGCATGAAAATTTTAATTATCAATGTTTGTGTTACATAGCCATGATAAAAGTGAACCAACCATGCAGGAAAGCCAATAAAAAAACGCTTTCATGTGTTTCAATGACATTTTAAGTCATTTTCTCATGTGCAGTTTTTTGAAATTATGATCTGAAAATCGTTTTTGGGAAAAAGGAATTGTTTTTAAATTCATGAGAAGGACATAATGGTGTATGGTTCTTTATAAGGCAATTGACTGTCCCTGATGTTATTTTTCCCATTTTAATGTCAGACCTTTCTTTGTGGCGCAAATTGCTTGTAAATATGCTCCCACCTGTACATTGAAAATTTTGATTTTGAATGTTTATGTTACATAGCCATGTTAAAAGTGACCCTACCATGCAGGAAAGCCAATCAAAATACGCTTTTATGTGTCTTAAGGACAATTTAAGTAATTTTCCCATGTGTAGTGTTTTGAAGTTATGATTTGAAAATCGTTTTTGAGGTAAAGGAATGTTGTTAAAATTTATGTTCGCCATATGCCCCCAAATTTCTTTTTCAGGGTTGCAGCAGGGTGTTCTTGAGACACCCCTGCACTTTTGGAATAAATTCCTAATTTGTGATGAGCAAATTGTTAATCGCAAATTGCACCTTCATTTATATGAGCCTCCTAGCCCATGGAAATGAATGGGTAATTTGCAATTAGCAATTTTCTCATCGCAAATTTGGAATGGTAAAGAATCGCTATTTATTCCTTAAAATTCGCTTTTTTGGAAATGCAAAATAGTTATATGATACATATGGCGGTTGATGTCTAACAAGATAAGAAGCTTATGGATACATTTATGATGACTGGTGCAATGAAGTAGAAATCACTTACTTCATTGGTAGGCCTTTACAATAAATTATCTACTCTGTATTCTTCATCAAGCATAACTTTAATCTGCAATCCTGAGTAGGCCTCACCTTAAACAAACCTCTGGATAGGCCACATCTTATTGTCATCCTGATTTAATCATTTATAATTCTAGGGACAGATTTATGATAGGTGTATACCTCTTTTGTGCCACTTAGAAAACATTGTCCATGGGGAAATGACTTAAAATGTCATTAAGACACATGAATGTTTTTTTTAAAAACGTTTGCAATTTTTTTGGGTCACTTTCAACATGGCTATGTGTCTGAAACAGTCAAAATCTAAATTTGCAATGCACTGGTGGGAGCATATTTACAAGGAATGTGCTTCATGGGGAAAGGTCTTATAATGTAATATGGGAAAAATGACATTAGAGATACTGAAATGCCTTATAGAGAAGCATACACCATTATGTCCTTGTCATAAATTTGCAAACCATTACTTTTCCCCAAAAACGATTTTCAAATTATATTTAGAAAACAGTGCACATGTGGAAATTACTTAAAATGTCAATAATTCAAAATTTGTGATTCCTTAAATGCAATGTATCAAAAAAAAATATGTAAAAAATGATATTAAGGATTTGGAAACTACCACCAACTTGTAGTTTGTGGTAATTTGCGAATTCTTTTCAAAAAGCATTTTTTTTAAAAAAAAAAAAAGGTCCCATATGACGCCCATACATGCCATTAGGGCATGTAGGTGTGCCATGTGCTCCCAAATTTCTTTTTCAGGGGTGCAGCAGGGTGTTCTTGAGATACCCCTGCACGCTTGAAAAAAATCCTATTTTGTGATGAGCTAATTGCTAATCACAACTTGCAACATTAATTCCTATGAGCCTCCTAGCCTATGGAAATGAATGGGTAATTTGCAATTAGCAATTTGCTCATTGCAAATTAGGAATACTAAAGAATCGCTATTTATTCCTTAAAATTTGCTATTTATAATATGTAAAATATTTTGATGATACATATGGCAGTTCATCTGTAACAAGATAAGAAGCTTAGGGATAGATTTATGATGAGTGGCGCATCCCCAGGGATGTGACAGTCATCCTGCGCCACTGTTCCGCCACCCATGGTGTGCTGCATTTACAATGCGGCGCAGCATGGGGCAAAAAAGGCACAGATGCGTGACGCATCTGTGCTGTAAAGGTGGCGCATTGCTGGAGTTGTATCGTAAGTGCGATGCAGCTCCAGCAAGGATCAGGGGTGCCCCATCTATACAATGCTGCGTCAAGACCTATGCCAGCTTCAAGCAGGCGCAGGGTTTTGAAGCAGCTTTCTCCTATCTGATTGTAAATGCGGCACACCATGGGTGGTAAAGCAGTGGTGCACATTAACTGGTGCATGCCTGGGGATGTGCCATTTAATATAAATCTGCACTTTAACATTTGAGTATGTGCAGGGGACACAGAGTCGTTGAGGCTTATCCAAGGTTAAGAACAGATGAGTCCTGTTCAGTGAAAAATTAGACATAGGCTTCACCTGCTCAGCATCGCTGGACATGGCTAAATAATAGCTGCAAAATGTTACTCTTGTTAAATAATTTTACTATTATAATCTGTGACATTTGTCTCTTACTCTGCAACATCTCATTGTTGTTGTCTTTCTTTAAAGATAAAGACAACCTCAACATGAGCGACAATCTGCAATCAGTTGATTTTGACCTCATCATTGAACTTGTAATTGAAACATCAGTGGATGTTGATCCATTGGATTATTTAAATCCTGAGGATGAAGAAGAGCGTGATGAGGATGCAGATTTGTCCGAATTATATGATATAGGATGGGAAGCTGACCTGCTTGAGCCTTTGGAATTATAAACATTTATTTTTAAAATTTATAATCAATAAAAAGTAAAAAGGTAAACCGTTTAATTTAAAAATAAAGACACCTTCAAAAACAGGTTATGTGTAGTGTCTTCAATAAAATATTAAAATATGCTCATAAAATTAGATCAGATTCACATATAAAATAGCATAGGTAACATAAATATAAATCTCATTTCTTTTCTGCTATTTCTGTATTGTAAATTTGCAAGGACTAAAAAATCTTCTATTTAAAATGTCAAGTAGTGTGTTATGTTTTTGATCACTATTACTGATTTACTGTTTGATAATAATGTTTAATAACATTTTTATTATATTTTTCCTCAGATTCAACTATGCCTACAAAAATAAGAGAGATGAAGGCTGCAAAACGTCAAAGACAGCAGGAGAAAAAAAAAATGCAGCAGTCCTCTAACAAAAAGATTTCTCAAGCGATGAAGAAAGCACCGGGTAAGAGCTCTAAATATTTCATAAGAAATATTTCTAATAAAAAAAATATTAGTACAGAAAATGTTTCAATCCATAACAACACAAGTAAATCAAATGGAAAGAAAAGGACAAATGAAAATGTTACTGCTAGAGCAAGAGATAAATCTGTGCATGATAGTAGAAGGAAACAACAGTTTACGGAGATTCGTAAACGAATGTTCCGTAACAGGATAATTGGCAATTTGTTAAAAAATATTAAGAAAGGTCAACAGAAATTAGTTTTTTATAGGAGAAAAAAAAAAGTTGAGAAAGTTATTGATCAGGCTTTTGAAATTAAACGTAAGTTATTTATTTTGATAATCAATAGAATTAGGAAGCTAAACAAGGCAATTTTTGATTTCAAAAGAAATAGTAGATGGAAGAGAATAGTTAATCGTAGTAATTTTTGTGAAGTTTTTTCTGGAGAATGGATACATAGTTCAAGCTGTGAGGCATTTTTTAATGAAGAGAGTTATTTCCAGGATAATGATTTGGTGCATGCAGTTGACATCAGTGGTCGTGCTTATGAAGTGAAAGATGGTTGTCCAGTTGAAAAAGAAAAACTTGTGACAACAGAGGCAGAAGAGTTGTTAGGTAATGAGGTTTTAGGAAGACGTGCTAAGGGTCCTGTGTACACCTGGAAGTGTAGTAGTATTTGCAGTGTGCGACAGGATTCCATCAATTTGCTTTGTGATTTTGTACGGTCATTTAACAAGAAAAGTTTGAAGCAGAAAATGAGGTTGTTGCAAGAATTAGATCCTTGCAGAGTGAGAGAAGTGACAGGTTTGCATGGTCATTCACTGGCTTGTCTTTCCAGGAGAGTATGCCAGAGTGTTTTTCATCATTTCAGGATGCTAGCAGTGCATCATAACAAAGTGAGGAAGTTAGTTAGACTGTTGTATTATGCTAAGAGTCCAGCAATTATGCTGAAACAATTATGCGCTGCTCTTTTGCATGGTTCTGAAATAGATGTGAGGAATATATGTGAAGAAATTGAGTTTTGTTACTTTGGAAGTAAAGAGGAGAATGTTGAAATTGAGCAAGAAATAGAGGGTCATTTGGAAGATACTGTATATGTTTCCAGTACAGATAATTTCCAGAGGGAAATTGCGACGTTTGACATGAAATCAAGTGAGAGGCCTAATTTCACTTGTGTGTGTTGTCGACGCACTTATTATAAGAATCAGACTAAGTTAGTGGATTTATATGCAAAAAGTGAAAGGGAAAATAATAGTGAATGGAAGGATTTTGCAACATACTTGATGGTAGAAAATTGTTTTGATTTGGGATTGGATCAACGTGTGTGTACTTATTGTTGTAACAAATTAAAACAAAACCAGATGCCTGCTAGAGCAGTTCATAATAATCTGGAATTGGTTGAGATTCCTTCTGAATTGAAGGATTTAAATACTTATGAATCTATTTTGATTCAAAGTATCCATCCCTTTCAGGCTATTGTAAGAATGGAGCCAAAGACAGGGAAATTGCCTCCATCAGATTTACAGAGAGGATTAAAGGGAAGAGTTGTTTATTTGCCTCTAGATTTGAAGAAAAACATTAACACAATTGGAGTAGAAAAAGTGGAAGAGGAACCTCTGGTTATCTTAGTTAATGGGGTTCCGACAAAGAATAAGAAAATATGGCAAGATTTAGTAGATGTTAGGAAAGTTAAAAAGGCAACATTGTATTTGAAAAAAAATAATAAATACTATAAGAATGTATATGTTGCAGAAGAGGAAGTAAGTGAGGAAGAGGATAGCGATTTGTGTGCTGGTCAAATTGAGAAAGTAGAACCCTCTACTAGTGAGGAAATATATGAACATTATAGTGTTCATCCTTTGCATTCAAAGGAAGTCATGGGGAATGCTATTGAGTTGTTTCAAATGAAACAAGCCAAAGGGAGTCCCATTAGTGTTTGGGAGGAAAGTTTGGAAGCTCGGTGTTTCCCACAGCTTTTTCCAACAGGTCAGGGAGGAAGATATGATGAGCGACCTCATCAAATTCCTGCTTCTGAATACCGGACTTTGCGATTGTATGCAGGAGATGCTAGGTTTCGACAATGCATTCCTTATTTGTTTCATCTCCTGTTTGAAAGCGATCTGTCTGGACTGTCATATGCAGTGAACCACATCTTGAAAAGTGGTATACACATGCAAAACATCTCGGCAAGTGATTTTATGGATAAAGTGAATGTCCAAGATAGTATTTTGGATTCTCACCTGATTAATCTCATGGCGTGTCAGCGTGGTACTAATGAGTACTGGTACCGTCGTCATGGTGATTTAAAATGTATGCTGAGGAACTTAGGTACTCCCACATGGTTCCTCACTCTGAGCTGTGCCGAGTATGGCTGGGAAGACTTACTTGAATTTCTACGAGAGGCAAATGCTAACGTAGAAAACATCGAATTCAAGACACCCGGAGAACTGTGCTCTTTGGATCCAGTCAATGTATGTAGGTACTTCAATCATAGATTTGAAGCTATGATGTCTTTCATCATGAATAAGAAGAATCCACCTCTTGGAGAGGTGTTGGATTTCTTCTGGAGAAAGGAGTACCAAGCAAGAGGTGCTCCTCATATACATATGTTGCTGTGGATCAAGGATGCACCTAAATTTGGAACGGATCCAGAAGACTCAGTGATGAGTTTCATCCAACAGTATTCTACGTGTGCTGTTCCAAACGCAAAGGAGAAGAAAAGCCTAAGAGAAAAAGTTCTGCGTTTCCAAAGCCATCGATGTGGAAAGTACTGCCGTCGTAAATTCCGAAAGAAAGACAAGTTCTACACCAAATGTCGTTTCGGCTTTCCACGACCGGTGATTTCTAAAGGAAGAGTAAACAGTTTGATGTCTTCGCTGCGACATAATGTGATGAAGAAATCACCTAAAAACACTTACAATTTGAAGAGGAACGAAGAGTCCAAATACATCAACGACTACAACCCGGTGATTTTGTCCATGTGGAATGCTAACATGGATATACAGTTTGTGGCTGATAACTGTATGGCTGTGGCTCGGTATGTGACGTCTTACATCACCAAAAAAGAGAAGACAGAATTGAAGGATATGTGAAAGGACATTTCCCATGAAAAGAGCCTCAGCAAGAAGTTGTACAGTTTCAGTCTGAAGATGTTGTCGCATCGAGAAATCGGAGCGTACGAATGTTCTGACCGGTTGTCTTCAGCAAGTCTCTATGCCAAGTCCAGGAGTATCGTTTGGGCGAGTCTTGGTCTTGCTGCAACGCGTAATCGAGTTCTCAAACCTGTGCGGGAAATTGAGTATTTGGCGGAAAAGGAGCCAAACAGTACCGACATTTTGAAGACAAACATGTTGGATACATATTATCCAAATCGAAGCAGTCACCTAGAGAATGTTTGTCTGTATGAGGTTCTGCAAAATTACATGTTCAAGAGGAACATCAAAGAAGATACTGAGAAAGGAGTGTATGCTGTAATAGGAAGTGAGGGATGTCTGGTCAAGCAAAGAAAATGCCACTTGATAAACCATCGAAAATTGAGTGGCGAATCTCCTGAAAAAAAGGAGTTTTTCTATTTAGCACTTTTGCAACTTTTCAAGCCTTGGCGTGCAGAAGAGGAACTGCTTGGAGATTTCCTCTGTTATGAAGACTCTTTCAATGCCGCCAAGGAGACCATAGAATGTCCTGCTTTTCCCAAATATGTAGAAATGTTGAATGCGGAAATTGAGCAGGAAGCAACGATTGCAGCCGAGATTGCCAGAGACAGTTCTCAGGACAGTCAGAGTTCTGCTTCATTGAGTCAGGATCCACTAGGAGGACCTCTTATTGAAAATGAAGCTGCCACTGCTATGAATGAGGTGGAAAGAGCCATGGCACATGCTCAAGAGGATGCGGTTAACTTAGAAGAGTTGGAAAGGCAACTCAACGTTGAGCAGAGGAAAATATATGACGAAGTTACCATGCAAATTGATCATGGATTAAGTCATGATAAGAAAGAGTGCTCATGTACGTCGTTGAAGCCTGTCCGACTGTACGTGAGTGGAGAAGCGGGAACTGGAAAAAGTTTCCTCATTAAAGCAATTTCATGCTATTTGCAGGAAAGGACAGAGTCATCGCTGTCTTGTGTTGTCACTGCTCCAACTGGACTGGCAGCACATAATATTAAAGGGATTACTTTACATCGTTTACTGATGCTGCCAGTGGAGCATGACAACAAATTAGAATATCACAAGCTATCTGGAGATGCTTGTTTTGAAGTTTCAAGAATCTTGAGGAAAATGAAACTTCTTATCATTGACGAAGTAAGCATGGTTTCCAATGTCATGCTTGCCTTTGTGCATTTGAGGATGCAAGAAGTTCTCAAAACAGAGTATGATGTGTTATTTGGTGGCAAACACATCATTGTTTTCGGAGATCTTCTGCAGCTGACACCAGTGAAAGGGCAACCTGTGTTCAAAATGCTCACGCATGAAGATACCAGGAAGTGCCTAGGCAGCATTGGCAACGTCAATATATGGTTAAACTTCAATTATGCTGAACTGCATGAAAATATGCGTCAGGCAAAGGATGAAGTTTACAAGACTATTCTACAAGATGTTAGAATTGGAAAAGTGACCGAGCATGGGAAAGAAGCTTTACATGCACGATTACTGTCAAATTTATATCCAGAACAAGATGTTGTGCCTGAGAATATTTTTCAGAAAATTACTGATAAGAAATCTGGAATATGTTTGATGCCAACTCTTGCAGAATGTGCCAAATTTAACAACAAAATGTTGCATTTAGAAAAGCAAGAGATTGTGAAAGTGGAAGCTATTGATAGAGTAGAGCATATGGGATCAACAATTATTTTGTCTGAGAATCTGAAATCAAAATTGGATTCATTAGAGAAGACTATATCTAAAACTGCAGGTTTTGAAAAGACTCTGAATGTGTGCTTGAACTGCCGTATAATTTTAAGAAGGAATTTACATGTTGAAAGAGGTCTGGTAAATGGATCAATGGGTAATGTTGTTGATTTTGTGAAATACAGAAATAGAGATGGAATTGAATTTTTAAAAATTAAATTTGATGGCATTGAGGAAGTACAGCTAATTGCTCGTTGTTCTGCTAGATTTTTGCTTGTAAAAGACTTATATGTTCGCCGTAAGCAGTTCCCTGTTTGCTTGGCATATGCGGTGACAATTCATAAATCGCAAGGTTTAAGTGTAGACACTGCATTGGTGAATATTGGCAGTTCTGTGTTCAAGGAGGGTATGGCATATGTGGCATTGTCACGAGTTAGAACTTTATCGGGATTGTACTTGATTGAGTGTGATGTCAGAAACATTTGTGCAGATCTAGATTGTGTTAAGGAATACAATAGGTTAAGAAGAGAGTATGCGCCACATTTGCCTCAGTTTCCTTTGTTTGAGAAACGTCTGGTAGGCCGGAAACGAAGAAATGAGAACAATACTGGGGAGGTTGTAGCAAAAAGACAAAAAGTGAATGAACCTAAAATTACAAGCAGAAACAAAGAGGATTCTGTTGAAGATGTTGTTGGTTTTCAGTTTGAAAACAGTTCTGGTGTCAACTGCTTTGCTAATGTAGTAATTAATGTTTTGTTTTCTCTAAAAAATGTAAAAGAAGAGATTGTGGTCAATTCTGATCAAAGATTTTGCAGTTTGTTGAATTCTGTGTTAGAGAAATGTAGCACAGATAGAACAAAAATAGAAAGTGTGTCTGAAATTCGAAATCTGTTAGACAGATGTTCAGGGCAAACACAATTCTCTCAAAATATTCAGCAAGATTGTCAGGAGTTTTTAATGTATATGCTTGATGTATTACATGCTGAAGGTGTAGATGTAGATCAGCTGTTTGGGCTTTCTTATCAATGGCAGCATGACTGCGAGAACTGTATGGTATCAAGTACTACTAGTGTAGACTCAGAAAGATTTATATATTTAACTTTGCCAGACAGTAAATCAGTCTCCTTTAATAAGCTAGTAAAAGCTGCTAATCACAGCATGGAGTGTAGCCAATGTAAATCTGAAATGATGTCCACATTATTTATACGAACATATGGCCAGTACGTCATTTTAATGTTCCAACGATGTAGGCCTGATGGAACAAAATTGACAACTTTAATAAAAAATTTTGTAGCTCCGCAGTTGTCAATATCAGGAAGGACTTTTGTAACTACAGCAATTATATATCATGACGGCCCTTCAATATCATCAGGACATTACACAGCTTATTTAAAGTCTAGAAATGGCTGGTCATTCTGCAATGATTCTGTTTTAATTTTCAAAAAAAAATTGCCGTATGACCTTAAAAACTCTTACCTGGTGTTTTTAAAACCAAAATTTTAGGAAAATAATCTCGGGATATGATCTGTGGAATTTCAAGAAGTTCTAATGGCTCCTACACAATTTGGCCTTGAGGATAAGTGTAGTTCAGAGACATAACTTCTAATCAAAGGATTGGACATCATGGAGATGTATGTGCACTTTAAATGAGTTCAGAAAAACTGTTTCTTTTCATAAGCTAATTGAAGCAGCCAATCAAAACATGGAGTAGAGGGAATGTAAGTCTGCAATGCTGTCTACTGTTTTACATTGCTTTGTGATTAAAAGTGATGTAGAGAATTAAATAATTGTAGTACTCATAGAGGTAGTGTAAGTCTGCTTCATATTAAGCAGTATCAGTGTCATAGGAAATGTAGAACATGACTGACCAAGAAGGGGAAGATATTACTATTCCAGGATTGTGAAAATGATCTTCAACATTTTAATTCTGAAAGTTGCGGAAATGCCAAATGATGGGATTGGCTTACAAGAAATCCAAGAGTTATAAATATCTCTGACTAGATTTGGCCTTGTGGAAAATAGTGGTAGAGAGCAAGAAGTCATTTATTGCATGTAACGTGTTTTTAAAAACGATGGAGGTTTTCTTTCAGAAAGTGGCGGGCTGAAAGTAATAACAGCACAAAAGAGTGTAAGCTGTTCATAGGACATCCTTGGACGTCATGGAAAGTAAGTTAACTTTAAGGAGTTCTGAATTTTATTTTCTGATGTTGTATGGGTTTTTTAAACACAATCATTTTGATTGTGTTTTTTTTTCCCCGCTGTTACATGATGAATACCTTCAAGTCACTGTTTTTAGTGAATTTTGATACATTCTGAGAACAGCAAAAATAAACCATTTAACATGTATAATTAATTCTGTACTGTTTGCATTTATGATGTATATGTAGAACTGTGTAGGAGGCATGGAGAAGGTGAGTTTTCTGTAAGTGTTAAATTTATTGTATGCAGTGCTGCACTTCTACGTATTCTTTCATATGCTGGACTACATCTGCACAATGAGATACCTAAGCAAAGGAAACACAAGTGATGTGATTGTGAAATGAGCAAAATAAATTGCACATATTTCAATTACATCACCTGAGTTTCCTATCATTACGAATCACATTGTGCAGATCAAGTTTAGGTCTGTCCAGGGAAACATAGGAGGTTTCTACTTTGTTGAAGAGTGCAGTGGACATGACTCACTTCATTAGTAGACTTTCACAGATATTATCTCCTCTGTACACTTCAACAAGTGTAAATCTCATCTTGAACTCTGAGTAGGCCTCACCTCAAACAAATCTCTGGATAGGAGACATGTTATTGGCATACTGAAGCGACACTTTTCTGAAACAAGAGCAATGCAAAAGATGCACCATGTTTTAAGATAGGCCTCACTTCATCTGCATCAAGATACTGTTAGTTTAAAATGTATATCTTTAGCATTGTGTAGAGGACCTGGAGAAGCAGAAGCTTCTGTCAGTGTCAAAGTTGTTGAAAAACTATTTGTCCTTCAATATTTTCCCTTGTCTTTTGTAATTTTTAAATACATATTTTAATTTTTTTCAAATGTTGGTTCTCTCTTTCACAGATTGAAAGTATAGAAATAAAATGTGATTAATTTAACGGCAATTACAAGGTAAATAGTTGTACTCTTTTCGTTACATTTCTATCACATTCACCTACTATTAGATCCACTGCTTCACTTCTTTAATCCTCAGTTTCCTGCCTTTGCTACTTTCCTCATTCCTTTCTCTATTACCTATTTACTCAACTCCTTCCACTCTTTTTCTCAGTCCCTCTGTTCTCATAGTTCCTCAGTCTTGTTCACTCACTCCATCTCTATTACTCTTAGTGTCTGTGAATTACTTTCCCAACTTTTTTTTTTTTGGGACCGCTTCCTGGGAAGTTGCCCGGTTCGCAAACCAGCAGCGTTATGGCAGTCCACCATTTTGTGTTTCGTTCGAATCAAGATACAAGATGGAGGGCAAATAATGTTCAGAATAGGTAGAAGGGGGCACGGTAGATGTATCTTGACCCCCTTGGTTTTCTGAGGGTGGCTGAGGAGGACCATAGTTCTTCACTCTTGTTCACTCTCTCTGTTTCTATTAATGTCACTGTTTATGACTGATCAAAAAAATGTTTTTTAAAAAAGAACAGTAACTATAAGGGAAGGAAATAGACAGTTATGTTAAAAGAAAGACAGCTATAGGGAGTAAACTAACGATACTGTTACCTACAATCCACTGCTGTTGATGTTACTGACCATGTCATGAATGATGTAATATGTGACATCATCAACAGTGGATTGTAGGTAACAGTATCCTTAGTTTACTCCCTAGAGCTGTCTTTCTTTTAACATAACTGTGTATTTCCTTCCCTTATAGTTACTGTTCTTTTTTAAAAAATATTTTTTTGGTTAGCTTCCGGTACGCGTACCGGGTAGCGCTCCGGGAGCGAACTAAGAGAAATACAGGTTGGCAGAGTTCCAAATATTCTACCAATTTTTTTATAATGGGGAGTTAGTTCTGAAAAGAACTTTTTTTTTAATGTTTTTGTTGTTTTATATTTTTTTTAGTATTTTTTGAACATTTTTTTACTTTTTTTGTATTTTCTGAACGTTTTTAATAATTTTTTGGTTTTTTTGGGGGGGGGGAAACAAAAACGATCCATTATAAAGGGCTCAACAGGAGCAAAAAAAAAAAAAGAATTTATTTTTTGGTGCGTCTTGTGCAAACATTAATATGATTTTGAATTGCTCGCAAAATCAAAGTGATGCTACTTTCTCTGTAGCAGATGAAAGCGCCACATTCCACGCACACTTGTTTTACGTGCCCAAACAACATTTGGATGTTTGCAATCACCTCCCTCGCCTCTGGTCCCGACACCTCTGGAACCACCGATCTTCTTGCCATTTGGAGGGGATTTTGTTGTTGGTCACGTAGCTGGGCAGCACTATAATTATTTGGGTGCCACCTACTCATATGCCGATGCATAGTATGATTGCCATAACTATATTTTTTATCAGTGCCCCTTGACAATCTGTCACCGCATATGCGGCAAAACACGTAACGAGCATTCACTTTCTTTTGCCCCTCAGGAATTCTGTAGAATTGCCAGATATAATTCTCCTGTCGATTGTACCTCCTGGGCTCCTCTGGCAAAAACTCATGCTCTTCCTCCTCTTCCTCCTCTTCCTGTTCTTCCTCTTCTTGCAGAATTACTTCTGCAGGTGGTCCTCTCTTTCTTGGATTTGGTGGAGGTGGTGGGCTAGCACCAGCTGAAGCTACTAATGAAGCCATCACAAAGTCTCAATAAAGGGTCTTTCTCTCACCAAGATGAAAGTCAGAGTGATGAAAGAAGGAGGGGTTTTCATCATTTGGGAAAAACAAAAGTCCTAAACCAATGAAAAGTGTCCATTTTAGATCACATGACCTTGTATTACATCATTAGGAAACCAAAAGTGAAATGAACCAATGAAAAGTGTTATTATCGAGTCACATGACCTGCTATGTTTACATTACGCGGTCGGCGCCGCGCCGCGGATCGCTTCCGGTTCGCGTACCGCTGCGCTTCCGGGTACGCGAACGTAGCACGTAATATGACGTATTACGCGAGAACGCGAAACGTCATGCTGACGCGAAGCGTCGCGATGTTGTTTTGTAACGCGAGAGGTGCGCTAAAGGAACGTTTACCAGTTCGCGTACCGGGTCGCGCCTCCAGATTGAGCTAACGGGAAGCTAACCGGTACGCGTACTGGGAGCGAAACAAAAAAAATACAAAAAAAATTGTATAAAAAACATGTAAAAAATATTTTTCTTTTTAAAGAATAATACATTGTAAAGGTTTTGATATTAGCTATTAAAAAACCAATGAAATTCACTGAAAAAACCATAGGTTATAGACCATATATAGTTAGGAATTAGCATTTACAAAACCTTAAAAATTCACTGAAAAAACCATAGGTTATAGACCATATATAGTTAGGGATTATCATTTAAAAAATCTTATTTTACTCACACAAAACCATTGAAATTCCATATATAGTTAGTTGTACTAACTATATATCACGCACCCGCAATCCACTGCTGATGATGTCACATATTACATCATTCATGACATGGTCAGTGACATCACTGATGACATCACTGATGACATCTCAAATGACATCACTGATGACATCACTGATGACATCTCAAATGACATCACTGATGACATCACTGATGACATCTCAAATGACATTACTGATGACATCACTGTTGTGATAATACGATGAACCTCTTCAGACTCTAATATAACCTTAGATACACTCAGTGTAAACACAGACTCACAGATTGTCACTCATCCATGAAGTTACACACACACCTAGACAGTCATGCAAACAATCAATCACACCTCCATTTCCTTAACTATACAGTTAAACACACCTTACTTACTTATTCAAACAAATACTAAAACATATTTACTCACTTATACGATCCTGGATACAAGTTCACAATGATCCATACAGCCACTCACACATTCACTGGCTCTTATGCACAGTTATTTATATATGTCAACTCTCACATGTACTGTATTTTACATATGTACTTAATTTGACATGTAGCACTGAGATATCTATTCACTCACCAATACAGTCATGCACACAGTCAACCGCCCATACAGCTGTTTCCAACATGCACTTTTGAACCCATACATCTATGCACAGAGTCATACACTTCCCAGCCACTCACACACACACTCAGTCTCCCATACAAATGCTTGGGCAACCAATCAATAACCTATATAGTTACTCATATAGCTACTGATCAACACATGCAGCAGTTTACAGAACAACAGACATAATGATGCACAAATTAAGACAGTTTAGTCACTAACCCATGCACTCAGTGAGACACATTTAATCACTCACTCATACAGTCAGTCACGCACCTACTAAATCCTTCATCCAGACACTTCTACATCTACTCATTCTTCAATATGTAAAACATATTTAAACTTTACAGAAACACACAGTCACTGGATGATGTCATCAGTGATGTCATCAGTGATGTCATTTGAGATGTCATCAGTGATGTCATCAGTGATGTCACTGACCATGTCATGAATGATGTAATATGTGACATCATCAGCAGTGGATTGCGGGTGCGTGATATATAGTTAGTACAACTAACTATATATGGAATTTCAATGGTTTTGTGTGAGTAAAATAAGATTTTTTAAATGATAATCCCTAACTATATATGGTCTATAACCTATGGTTTTTTCAGTGAATATATATATATATATAAGTATATATATATATATATATATATATATATATATATATATATATATATATCCCCAATACACAATTCACCAGCCGTTGCTCCTCAGAGCTGTGGGTGCAGACTCAGCGCGCAGTGAGACGCGCAAATAAATTCAAAACGCCAGCTCTCAAGTCCAAAGACCTTCTTCAAATGAGTGCACTCTGGGCCATACACGGTGTCACAGCGTGTTTTCAATTTATTTCGTCGTTTCTGTTAAAAGTTGACAAACGCGTTCTAGCATTTAACATAACACTAAAATAAAAAATGATATTATGGAAATTGATATTTCCTACCTCAATTTCGATATTCTGACTAACTATATTTTGGTGATTCGATATTCTGGCCTATCTATAGTCTGGAGTCGATATTATGGCCTGTCGATATTCCGAATTTTATATTTTGGTTGTTTACCAAGAAAATCTCCACCACTAAGAGTATTAACAACCATACAAAATCTGAAATACAGTATATACTCAAAAAACTAAAATAGGAAAATGTACCAATGCATTCTCATTTAGGAAGCAAAAGAGTCTGATTTTAAATAGAGATACACAGATCTAATTCTGAACAGCAGTTACAGTCAGAAATGACTACACACCATTTTACATTACTATAGTTCAAGAAGGAAGTTAGTTGAAAATTAAAATATAGACTTTTTGAGCTCTCCGTCTAGAAATTTAATCAGTCTGCTGTAGGGGATGGCAAATGCCATCCTTATTCCTATAGTTACAGATGGAACAAGCACAGGTATCCACATCCACAGAATTTCTAATGGGACATGCCTCCCAACATGAAGCTGAGTTCTGACAGCACACACATGCTGGGAGCCAACTGACTGGGAAAGAGTACAGCATGCGCTGCCCAGTTCTCCATGGTTACCAGTGGTCCGTGTGCTGTGAATCCACGTTCACAGTTACTATCTGGGGTTAATACTCTAACCCATGGACGGAATGGCCGTAGTGGGCACTGGTCTTTTCCCTGTGGGCAGGTAGGATGGAGGCCAGTTTTGGACCGGTGCAGGATATTTTTGGTACAGGGGTTGGATTTGCAGCAGTGCTGCATTATCGGCCCGTACCAAAAGCAGCGGAAGTGGTGTTTTACACTATCACCCCACCCCCACCCTGCGGCCAGTCCAACTTAATTGCTAGGGCTGGTTTGTGTTACCAGTCCGGCCCCACTCTAACCCACGAGGATGCAGATGGCACCACCACTGTTCACCAAGCAGGAGGGAGGAAGAGCTACAAATCACATGACCATATTGAACTGCCCAATGAATGTCCCTCACGATACCCTGCCCGTAAGCAGGGGAATCTGACTTGGGATAATTTAACAAGAGAATCCTCGGGCTGCACAAAATGCTGGGCTTATGAGGAGGATCGGTAAGTGTGTCGGAGGGTGAGACACCTTCATGAAATAAGTGGGAAAGTCAGTGAGCCTGACTTTGTTTTTATATATAAAAAAGGTTATTCCTTTAATATAAAATTGGCAATCAATAATATTTGATTTGCTTTGTGACTTGCAGAGTGTGACAACAGGGTCCACCCCCTTTGGAGCAGCCCATGTAGAGATTGACGACCATATTATGAGTTGGTTTTCTGATCTTTTCACAATTGCATAAGAGTGAATTTGCACACATGCAAGCTCAGGTGCAGAGTGCAGTCAGCTGTTTAATTAACATTTAAATGCCCACAATAAGCAAGAGACATTTCCTCTTTTTTCAATTATATGTATATCTTGTGTTTTGCATGTTCAGAATACGTATGCCATTTGTTATAAATATACAATGTCTTCCAAAAATGTTTGCCCACACTTCAAATTGAAATTTATATTTTAAATACATGACCCCACAAATGGCAGGGGGGCTGTGTTCTACTTAGGATGTATTCTCTGGCACAATAGGAAATTGTGGCATAGGTGTATTAGGGGCGGTGCTAGGAGGGTTGCGGGCGACTTCAGGACACTTTTCTTTATCTGGTTGGAGTAACCACACAAAGTATTTACACAAGTCAACCTATCATTTGCTTCTTTTGGAGGTGAAATAACAATTAGAGCTTCCCTATCGTTGACTTCTTTCTTCATCCTTTTGTACTGAAAATGCCCACATTTCAACAGGTCACTATCCTGAGATACTGGAAAATATTGAACACTGGCAAAGAGACGTTGCTCCACCCCTTATTTGCCTTTAAAAGAAGTACCAATATCAAAGATCAACTAGTACATACCCGACCAAAGCAAAGGAAGAATGATGGACAGGAGTCGCTGTGGGGTTTACCACTTGTCAAAGACCATTTTCCGTGCGGTGAATGTGCTGTGTGTCCACAAACGAAAAACACTACAGAAATTGACATAGACACTAACCGACCCTGGATAATAACGAGACACACGAACTCCAACAACGAAATACTGATCTACCTGATTTGTTGCCCATGTGGCCTCCGCTACGTGGGGATGACTACTCGCAAGATCAAGACAAGAATACTTGAACACAAGAGCACCATTCGGTGTAAGAAAAGATCAACAAAGATGACCAATCACTTCTTAGACATGCACCACTCTCCTGAAGACATATTTTGGACAGTTTTGGAGCAACCGTGGATTCCAGCACACATTACTGACATACAAATATTTCTGTTTAGACGTGAACAACATTGGGTTTTCAGAATGAAAAGTGACACCACAGGACTGAACGATGCAATTCCTTGGTTGTCTTTGTAATACTCAGTACTAATTTTGGTTCTATATGGGCTGATTAACTGTTAACCCAAGGCATATGACCTGGTTTGTCCTTCCTTATATATGCATTTTCACGCAACACTCCATTATGTTTCCAGTATGTAGATCACTCTGAGTACACCAGCTGTTGCTACATACACTTACCTCGAGTGTTCTGTGGAACTTAGGTACTTCACTAGTCATTCAGGGAATATATATTGTGCCATCTTATAAATGCTCCCACTGTTGTTTCTAACATACATTGGCCAAATCTATGAATTCTACTATCAGCCGACTAGTATTTTGTCTGTCTACAATATGCTGCCTCTTAATGATATTTCTCTTTGTACACTGTGTAAATATCACCCAACACAGTACATGCTAATAAGGGATACAGTTTTACATCTAGTTTTGTTATTTTGCCCAGTTATGTATGTTGTGCACGACCGCTATTGTGGCGGCGTACGAAAGTTAGACACATTGCATATGAAGCGTGAACATGGCACTCACGCAATAAAGTTATCTGGTTCAAATTCCTAGGCAGAATTAGTATAGCTCACTTGCTTTACACATGCGCGATACGATCTCCAAACATGCACAGTATTTTCTCTGCCTGCAGCAACCAGGCACTGCTAACAGTCTCCTTTTGGGTCCTGACATGACAGCGCAATAGAGACTTGCTCCGGGACTATTTAAATGGCTGCCCTTCCCTCCTGTCGGTACCTCCGGTCAAAGCTTGTGTACCACAATGGGGTACCGAAGGAGAGGTAAGTACGGGTGTCTGTCAGTGGTTCTTGAGAGGTACTTTTAAAGGAAGGGAAACTCGGTCTTCTGTTTCTTAATTCTAAAGGGCGTGTGCTAGTGGATATTGGGAGACAGTCTTACCAGAAGTGAGGATCATTTTTCCTGTTCTATACTTGCAAAGGGATCAGGAGTTGGTTTTTGGTACTCCGTCTACTATCTCTGTCCTTTTTAAATAGATTTGCCATGTGTCATACACGGCTATGTGTGTTTTCTTGACCAACAGAGGTTTTCACTAGTTCTCCTCTTGTTCCAATGTTTCCCTCTCCAAGAGATACATCATTCAAAGTGTCATTGACGCCGATATAGTTTGGCGGTCGCTCTTGACAATTGACGTGAATGCTGGCCATTGATACTGATGCCACTAAACTCTGACATTCCATAACCGAACAGTGTTGAAACCAATATATGTCAGACCCCATGACTACTTTATTAAATCCCTCCACAAGTGCCATTTTTACATCAGGGCATGTGACCTGACTTTCTGACTAAAGAATGCCTTTTAGATGGGCTGTGCATTCTTGTTAGGCTTGATTATTTTATATACGATCCCTGTTACAGGATCAGAATGACAGATTTAGTGTCATCTATATATTATTTTGGGCTTTATGTGCATTGTTCAGTTTAGATCTCTGTGTGTTTGAACATAACATACCAGCCACATGTACTCGTTTCTAGCGATATAACTGTTTGCTCAGGTCCACAATTACCTTACACTTGTTATCCTATATAGTCGTTTTCCGCACACATATCAGCTCTTAAAATCAGTGCCCAGATTTGTAGTCGCTAGGTGTGACGCTAGATTTTATTTTTTACAGAGAGGGCCCCACTTCCCTGAGCTGTTGCCAGGTAGAGGTGTGGCTACTTATGCTAAAGTTGTGGGTAAGTGTTTTCTTCTCTGACGAATGTATGAGCCCCTGCTAATGAGGGTAAAGTTTATTCTTTTAGCACTATCTGCAACACATTATAACTGAAGGATTGCCATTTGACTTGTCGCATTGTTTGTCTTTTTCTAACCCTTACAGATAGATCAAGTAATACCTATCAGCAACCTGGAGGATTACATGTTCTGTATAGTTTTCTTTCTTTTTCACATTTTTGCAGCAGCAACTTTTTCATCTTGGTCCTGAAGAAAGCCTAGATGCAATGACTGATCACTTAAGCCTGCAACATGTCGACCAATACTACTCTTTGTACTGCCTTTTAATCTTACCAGTGCAAGCAAGCTAATAAAGGTTATTTTGTCTCTACTAAGTAGTTTTACCCTCACCACTGCGATTTCACTCAATCACGCCCCTTTGCATTGCACTCTCACCATGCCTATCATTCACATATGGGATTTTAGCATCCTAGTATAGGTCTTTACCATCTTGAAAACATCTCGGAGATCCTACCTCGCAGGGAGGGAGTTGTAGCCACCAGTGGGACGAGGTCTCCCACTGGGAGGAGAAACCCGTATGATGAAGCCTGCCACCTTAGGTGGGTGAGGGTTTTCGTCCTGAAAGGGATTTTTCCTTGTCCACATGGGACATTTTGTGAGACTACAATCCTTCAAATCTTTTGATGCACATTCGTTTTGATGCATTCTTCTGTGCAAGTATAGAACCAAGGATTTCTTGTGTTATAATTGTATATAAGTACGGGATAATTTCCTCATTGGTCTTTAAACCATTTCCCTTGGACCCTTCCCCATCCTTTTAGTGTAAAGAGGTCCTATTGTTATTTCATGGCAGCAAAATACCACATTTTTAACTTAAAATCTGACTTTACCATTAAAGAGGGTTTTAAATTATAATTTTTTCAGACACCAACAATGACAAGTTTTCCTTTTTCTCAAAAAAAAGTTAGCATTTATTGAATGTAATAAGGCAACCTAATGTTTTCCTATGTGAGCAGTAGACCTCACATTTGTGAAAAATGAATGTAGGAGTTTTTCTCTACAAGACATGTAAAACTTAAAAGTGCATGTTCAACCTTTTAATAACAAATAACCCTGCTGTATGGGCTACCTAGGGCCTTCCATACGGAGTGATTTATATATATTTAAAGGGGGAGCTTCAGGCTTGGCAGCGGGTTATATTGCCAAGTCATATTGGCAGTTTAAAATGTCATTAAGGCTGCAATGGTAGACCTAGGATATGTTTTGAGGGGTACTTAAGTAGCTGGCCCAATTTTTGCTGCAGCAGAGTGGTAGTATTTAATTAATATGCCCCGGGTATATGATATACCACTTGACCAGGGACTAAATTGAATTAAATATGTCAATCAAGTTCAAGCCAATGTTTCAATATTTAAGAGAGAGCACTAGCACTTAAGGATTGGTTAACAGTGGGGAAAGTGCACAGTGTCCTGGAGCTAAAAAAAACGAATGTCAGCAAAATGCGGAGGGTAAAGGCAAAAGGTATTTGGGAAGGCAACCCTAAGGCTCACACGTCTAATATACATATACCAAAGATTAAAATATTAAAGTGGCATTCTACTTAGGTAGGTGAGGTAATAAGAGTTTAACTTATGTTAAAATAAATACCTAGAAATTCAATTAAAAAAAAGTTAACATGATGGTAGAGTTGAAATAATTCAAAACTAATGTTTAAAAAAAAAACTGAAATTCACCAGTTACAGCTTACTGAGCTACCTGCAACCTATGCCCACGCCATGCACCGCTTAGGACCTCGCATATTATTTCACCCATGATGTGTTAAATGACATAATTAATTACATAATTGAGTAAGTCTTTCGCTATTCACAAATAGTATTTCTAAAATAACTATAGCTAAAAGATACCCAAGCCAGTCATAAATGTACTCCAGCTCAGCCTTCCTCTAAGTCAATCACCACACATGCCCGCAGGTACTGCAAAACACTCCCAGAGAAAATAATGGAGGTGGGAATGCAAAATAGCATCCTGTAGCAAATAATGTTAAGAAAAATAAATTAGGGTTAAAAGTTATAGTCAGTTTAAAAATATTATTACATTAAAATAATATGTATTTTCATTTGTTTAAAAAAACTAAATGCAACTTTTAAACTTTTCATTATTTTTTAGCTAATTAAAACCAATTAATCAAATATTTTTAATAACATTAAATTAATACAAATTAAATTTAAAAAGAATAGTTAGTGTAATTTAAAAATATATGTATTTTAAAGAATTATTATCAAACATTTATTCAATATATTTTATTGATTTGAATATTGATTTGCCAGTACGAGGAATTAGTGAATTGTATTGTGTATTTTTTTACTTCTATGTTAATAAAATGTATTTGAAGTTATTTTACTTTTTTTTCATATTATACTATTCTTTTATTTTGTCCTATACTTATCAAAGAGAGATACCCTTGCTTGTGGCGTAAACATCTGCCTAAGCATGGCCAGTTATTAGTTGTTTTGAAGGAGTGTAGACGTAGGTCTGAAACAAGTAGTAAATTTAGATTAGAATAGACTATCCCTCTCTGAACACTTTCCCACCTCCTCTTTGATTTATAATGTAATTTACATTTGCATATCTGTCTCCTGTAAATCCACTTTTTCTGCTGCAAAATGCATAATTGAAAATAAAGTAGCATATGTTCCAAGTGGCTGAACCTGCTGACATTGTGGTCTAATTTCAATTGTGAAATCGCCCATTTTCATACATCTCTAATAAAGGCACAATTATTTGATACCGTGTTTTCAAAGCCATATCAAAAAAGGATGGGATCTAGTCAGAACATAAATTATTTTTTGTTTGGGCCCCATAGATCTACAATAAAACAAACATAGATTTTATATCAGTGGCACATCTGCAAAGTATTAATTGAGCAAAGAGAAATCCACTATTGCAAATTAAACCCATTGCTTTCTAAAATAAAGTATGGCTTTTTAGGGGTTGTTGAAGTTGAAAATAAAGCTGTACACAACCTTATCAACTAGGGTCATTATGCCAGGGTTAAAACTCAGGTCCTCATGGTGTGTCACATCTGCCAGACGTGCACAGTGATATAAGACTCGACAACAGGGCAACAGCACCACAGTTCTGGATAGGTATTGCGCCTCTAGGTGATTAAATATACACTTATGAAAAGTAGCATGAGTTTACGGGTCACTGGTTTAGGTAATTATTCTTTGTTGGGCGAAGAAAATGAAAATCTGCTTTACAATGTCAGTGACAACAGTTCTGCTTCCCATGGACAATTTGCTATTGTCCTTTCTGCTTGGATGTCTGCAATGTGTTTAAGTGCTGTGCTTGGGAACACGCTGGTAATCTTGACTTTTGTAGTGGACAATCGCATAAGAACTAGCGGTGGGCAGAAAACTCCGCTTGACAGCATAGTGGATGAAGCCAGCCACACCTGCTCCCCGGGCCCGGTCCCAGCTTCCGAACCCTAGCCAGGTCGGGAAGAGCCTCCCCGGCCCCGGTGGAGCCCCGTCCCCAGCGCCCAGACCCTCTGATGGCTTGCAGGACGGGGGGCTCACGCACTCCGGGGCCGGCCGGACGGAGCACAAGCCCCGGGCCCCGTCCCTCCTTCCGAACCCTAGCCAGGCCAGGGAGAGCCTCCCTGGGCCCCGGTGGAGCCCCGTCCTCAGCGCACTGACCATCTGACGGCTTGCAGGACGGGGGGCTTTCGCACCCTGGGGCCGGCCGGATGGAGCTCGAGCCCGGGCCCGGACCCACCTTCCGAATCCCTAGCCAGGCTGGGGAGAGCCTCACCGGGCCCCGGTGGAGCCCCGTCCCCAGTGCCCAAACCCTCTGATGGCTTGCAGGACGGGGGGCTCACGCACCCCTTGGCCGGCCGGACGGAGCTCGAGCCCCGGGCCCAGTCCCACCTTCCGAACCCTAGCCAGGCTGGGGAGATCCTCCCCGGGCCCCGGTGGTGACCTGTCCCCAGCGCCCAGACCCTCTGATGGCTTGCAGGGCAGGGGGCTCACGCACCCCAGGGCCGGCCGGAAGGAGCTCAAGCCCCGGGCCCGGTCCCACCTTCCGAACCCTAGCCACGGACCCTTGGCTGGACCCAAGGAGGGTTAAGCCCAGGCCACGTCCACTCCCCGACGGCCTGCCCGGGGAGCCCATTTTTCTTGACTATTAAGCCCCCACATGGTGGGGGCTTACAGAACTCTGGGGAAGGACAAAAGTTGGAGTTAGCCCGGCCGCCAGCCCGCAGGGCCATCTGGTCACCCAGCCCGCAGGGCATCTGGTCACCCAGCCCGCAGGGCCATCTGGTCACCCTGCCCGCAGGGTCATCTGGTCGCACAGCCAGGCGACCAGATGGCCCGGGATGACCCAGCGCCCAGATGGCCTGGGAGGCTGTCGTACCCAGTCACCCTTGCAGTCCAGCGAGGGTGGCTGGGCGCACCAAGGCAGCTGCTCTGGAGCTTCCTTCCCCCGGGTGGCTGCTGCTCACTTCCCTGCCCGGGAGCAGCGGGCCATCTGGTCATCCTGCTGACCCGCAAGGGATGGTGGCCCCTGTCCCCGCACCCCGGTTAGGCAGGGACAGGAGGGGGAGGCCCCCGTGCCGAAGGGCACGTGGTGGAAGCAGCCTCCCACGGACCCTTGTTACCCCCTCCGCGTCCCTCCCGCCGAGCCGGCGGCAGAGGCTCCCACCGCTGGGTGTGGTGGAGGGAGGCGTCCGAGGGCACCCACGCACGGAGAGACAAAAGCTTGGCTCAGACGATGACTTTCAATAGATCGCAGCGAGGTAGCTGCTCTGCTACTTACGAAACCCTGACCCAGAATCAGGTTGTCTACGAATGATTTAGCACCGGGTGTCCCACGAACATGCGGTGCACTAAGGGCGATTGAGGCGGCCCCCTTCCGTTCGCGCTCAGGTCCTTGAGCGAGCGGCTCTACGCACCGGCCCCCCGAGAGAGGCCGGCTATCCCAGGCCAACCGAGGCTCCACGGCACTGCTGTATCGTTACGGTTTAGGGGGGATTCTGACTTAGAGGCATTCAGTCATAATCCCACAGATGGTAGCTTCGCCCCATTGGCTCCTCAGCCAACCACATACACCAAATGTCTGAACCTGCGGTTCCTCTCGTACTGAGCAGGATTACTATTGCAACAACACATCATCAGTAGGGTAAAACTAACCTGTCTCACGATGGTCTAAACCCAGCTCTGTTCCCTATTAGTGGGTGAACAATCCAACGCTTGGTGAATTCTGCTTCACAATGATAGGAAGAGCTGACATCGAAGGATCACAAAGCAACGTCGCTATGAACGCTTGGCCGCCACAAGCCAGTTACCCCTGTGGTAACTTTTCTGACACCTCCTGCTTGAAACCCAAAAAGTCAGAAGGGTCGTGAGGCCCCGCTATCACGGTCTATATTCATACTGAAAATCGAGATCAAGCGAGCTTTTGCCCTTCTGCTCCGCGGGAGGTTTCTGTCATCCCTGAGCTCGCCTTAGGACACCTGCGTAATCGTTTGACAGGTGTCTCGCCCCAGTCAAACTCCGCACCTGCCACTGTTCCCGGAGCGGGTCGCGGCCGGCCGGCCGGCGCGGGCACTTGGAGCCAGAATTGGGCAATGATTTGAAATCTTTATGCAGCGACAATACCAAAGATACAATGCTAATTTTGGGAAGCGATATTAACTGTGCTTTGTGCCCAAATGTTGATGGTAAATTATGTGGTTTCACAAATGAAGAAGGGATCAGCAAAACCCACTTTTGACATTCTATTCTGGGGGAGTTGTACAATGAAATGATTTTTGGCCTTGATTTGGGTTTTGCAAATGAGCTAAGTGCTACACCTGTTCCCATGGGCCACACATTCAATGGCAGTGGTTTATGCACTACTATAGATTATATATTATTGTCAAACAGCCATGCGTGCATACTTCGCTCTTTTTCTATAGATGACAACTCACTGAGCGATCATTTTCCATTGTGTCTTTCAGTATTATTGCCGATAAGTACGTCTGATAGACATGAAAAAGTTGACCAGGCTTTAGCAAATATTATAATTGACAAGACAAATGGCTGTACTCTGCACTGGTCAATTGTGGATCCTTTAGCGATTACCAAACAAGTGGTACCTAATGCAAACTGGCTTTTGAGACTTACCTGAGTGAAACAGCTGGCCCAGACAGCATCTAATCCTGCTTTCAATCAATATCAGGTGCCGGAGGCAATATTTGCTCAGAACCGAAAAAAAGGAAAACCTTGGGGATGGTTCTATTCAAACTGTATGCAAGCTTATACCAAATTAAAATATGAACTACATAAGATTCCTAGAAATTCAAATGAAGTGAGGCTGGCAAGAGGGGAGTACAGTTTAGCACTCAAGGAAACAGAAAAATGGCCTGAGAAATGAAGCATCGGAATCCTGGCACAAGGCCTCTCTAAGGGGAGATAGCTCTGCTTTCCGGAAAGCTGTAAAAGCCCCTTTCCTGACTTCCGGAGGTGGTATGACAATTGAAATTGCTAGAACTGAGGACCAATGGATCGAGCACTTCCTAAGGGAATATAACGCTGAGGGTATCTTTGATGTGCAAGGAAATAATAACCAAAGGGAAATGGCCCCGAATTTTTTGAGCCAACATTCTGATCTCCAGTTTACACTGGAGGAAGTGAATCGGGCTATCTCTGCAAGTCTGGGCGGTAAGATTCCTTGGACGGACAGGGTTCTGTAGACTTCTTCAAGTCAAATATGACTTTATGCAGGCCAATTATCACCTAGGTAATTACTGATAGCTGCCTTGCCCCATTTTTGACAACTTGGGTTGAATCTATTATTGTGCCAATCTTCAAAAAGGGAAACCGTCAGGGTCCTGGATGCTATAGGCCCATTTCATTATTGGATTCTGTGACTAAAGTAGTTGGTCAAATAATTTTAGAACGTTTACACATATGGGCGGAGGACAACATAGTCCTATCTGATATTCAATACGGTTTTCGTGAGGGCCTAGGGACGATTGAACAGAGTTTAAACTTAGCTATTTTTGTAGAGAGTATATACGGGTGAAGGAAGGTAGGCTGTTTTCAGCTTTTTTGGATCTCACTGCAGCCTTCGATTCTGTGAGGCATGGTAAGCTCTGGGAGATCCTTGAGGATATGGGGTGGATACTCAAATTATCCACTTTTTAGGTGCCTATATATCGATGCTAAGGCGCAAGTTCGATTCTGTCTGAGCGGTGATCGCTCTGCCCCGTTCCCAATAAGAAGGGGGGGGGGGTTAGGCAAGGATGTGTTATTTTTAACCTCTATATTAATAGCCTGGGAGAGGCATTGCTTAAAGATAGTTTGGATTTCCCCTAAATAGCTGGACGTCCAATACCTGCCCTCCTTTAAGCGGACGATGCAGTCCTAATGTCAAACACGCAAGTAGGCCTGAAGAGGGTTTTATATCGTTTTTGGTCTCAGGGTCAAGACCTCAAAGACCATTAGAATGAGGTGTGGCCATGGTAGTCAGAGGTGCAGGAATATGTTTGTGGAAGGACAGAAGATAGGGTCCACAAAGAGATTTCCATATCTCAGAATACTCTTTGATCAAAATGATTAATGGGTCCAAGCCATATTAGCAAAAAAACTAGCGTTCATAAGGACTACAACCACACTTGTTAATTGTTTGAGGCTTTGGCAATGTCTTTTGGATTATGGTCTAGACAAAGATTTGGTGTACTTTCTAGCATATCTGCATAGAGACTTAAAGGCTCGGGTAAGGATAAGTATGGAGGGAGCAGTGTCAGGAGACATAGAGGTCGGCAGAGGTGTTAGACAAGGGTGCGTTCTCGCCCCACTTTTATTTATTTTATATATTAATGAACTTCACAATGTTTTGTCTAACCAAACCCCCGACGTCCCCATAATTAATGGTAATAAATTGCCTGCCCTATTATATGCAGACGATGCTGTCTTAATGGGTCATACACCGAATGCTTTGAGAATTTTAGTTAGGGGATTTGCAGATTTTATGAATAGTTTGGATCTCTGCACAAATTAAAAAAAATCTTTTATAATGTGCTGGGGCCCCAAGAAACGTTCTATTAATAGAATTACTTTGGGACAAGATTCTTTGATATTCACTCGCACTTTTCCTTACCTAGGCCTATAATTTTCGGACAATGGGGCCTGGACTCCACATTTGGCCTATGGACGGACTAAATTTCTAAGAGCTATAAACTCAGTACTAAATCTCCCCAAACCAAAAAGAATTGAGGTGGTTCTGTCCCTACTTAAAATATATAGGAGACAATGTGTACCCACCATGACCTATGGGGCTGAAATCTGGGGCCACATAAATTTGAAAAGCGCTTAGGTTGAGGAAAATAGATTTTGTAGGAGGCTCTTGGGTCTACCAATCTCATTGTCCACCTTTGTATGCCATAATGAGTCAAGAATGTCTTACTTGGAGGACTATATTAGGTCATGCCCTGTCCTGTTCTGGCTAAAGGTTTGGAAAAACCCAGCAGCCACTTTGACTAGGGAAATTTTGGCTGACTGCCTAAAATGTGACAAGGGCAGCGATATCTCCTGGCTGGCCCAAGTATGGGCAAATTTGATTGCGGTTAATCTTGAGCATATCTTTAATAATCCTGATCAATTAGATTGTATTGACGGAAAGATTATTCGCAAAATGTTATATAAACACTATGGGGATGCAAGATACGCCCAGGAATCAGCCAAAGTATCAGTGAAACAGTATATTGTAATGACAGGTGACGGCGGACCCCCTTCGTGCTTACCTTTTAGTTATCTTTTAAAGGATATTTCACGTTGGGAGCGTTGCCTTTTCTTTCGTCTCAGATCAGGGTCAATAAAGTGTTTGCTGTGCTTCCCTATAGGCTATCAATCCAATATTGGGAATTTGGCCTGCCCATGTGGCAACTTAGGGAAACAGTCTTTGTTACATTTTCTGTTCTTTTGCTCTTTTTATCAGATCTACAGTATGCAGTTACTGATATCGTTCTTTAGAGCCAAGGGCATAAAGGATCTTAAGGTAGCATACAATACTATTCTCCAGCTTAAAGATGATGATATTATATATTGAGTGTGTACTTTTCTGAAAATGGCCATTCGCTCACGTTGCTCTATGAACTGATGATTGCCGGGTCAGGCTGTACAACATGTATTTACTGGTATTGTATTGCTTGCACTTACACCTTGCACTATGCACAGTTGCAATTTATTTGATGCTGCTAATCGTAATCTATCTGAGATCCAGTGAGTTGTTCATCGTAGCTGCTTCAAAGGGAAAATACCGCATTTTGCACACTGTCACTTTAATACTGTTGTTGTCATCAAAGATATGGATAACCCAGTATTATTTTATTTGAATATTTTAATGCAGATTTTTTTATTAATAATGATGGGCCATGTACGTGATTATGTGTATGTTTGTACTCTTATGGATAATCCATATCTGAATAAAGAATTTTTAACTTTTTTTAAATTGTTTGAGAAAACTGGGCAGGAGACCACCAGTAGAGCTCATTCAGATTTAGAAAGCAAAATGTATCTCCACAGCTATGTATGGATCAGGGGTTTCGGGCTTTTGCTGATATGCACCCATTACAAATGGTGGAACATACCTTTTTAAGATATATTATGTCTGTTCTGAGTAGAATATCTTCGTATGTCTGTCATGCTGAGTTGGACTTACCGTACATCTCTGATCTTATAAAAATGCAGCCTATTCTTTTATGGCACAGGATCTGGACAAAAGCAGAGACACAGTTAAATCGGGATATTTTAATGGACGGTTTGAAATTGGAAGGGGTCTTAAAGATCCCCCGGGTAAGGTATGTCCGAGATTTTATGCGTGACCTAGGTAATATAGAATATTTTACTGACCCAAGCACCATGCAGATGGTCATGAGAAAGGACCTAAAAAGAGGGCTTTCTGTTACTGGACACATTAAGATTATAAAGCCTAGTGTCCAGTATAACCAGTTGATTTTAACTACTTTCAGTATACAACTATACTTAACAATTGTACCTGGTGGCCATGATAGGTTCTTATTTACTAGATTTAGGTGTGGTATCTTCCACAGACTTGTACGTTTTCCAAAAATGAACGACTGGGCCAGAGAAATGCAACTGTGTCCTTGTGATAATCATTCTGATCAATCCACTATACATATTGTCCTATTTTGTAGATCTTGTAGCAAATTAAGGAAAGCCTGGATTGTTCCAATTTTAAAATCTCTGGGAATTAGACAATGTCACCCGGAGTTCATTGTATTACAGCTTTTGGATAATGTACATAGAGTGTGGAGGATAGGAATGTTCGTAAAGAAAGTATTTAGCCATAGGAAATGCATTGTAATCTAAGTACTGAGCTCATGAAGATGCAAGAGCATATCACTATTAACTCTGAATTTGATAATGATTTATATATAACATGTTTTTTAATTGCTATCTTGTGTAAAAAAAACTGTTTGCCTTTATGTGCTTTTATGATTGTCTGAAATAGCAAAAGAAAAAAGCTATTTTTGATTTTAGGGTGTTTGGGTATGAGAGTTGGAAGTCAGAGGCTATCAAGAAATGTGTGCATCTCCATCTATGTGATGCTTCAGAAGGGTATTGTGTTTCATTGTAGTGCTTGAACTCTTGTAAGATGTCAGAGGGATTAGTCAAGAGGGTGCCATGAGCCATCCTGATAGCTAGGATAATTTGGCAGATCCCACTGGGTCATATGTCATACTACGTCCTTTAGAGCAGGCCTTTCTGCATCTGTTTGACATTCATAGTCAGCGGCGTCTTTCATCATGTTCCACCATAAGCAGGCTTTACCGGTATCCCTAAGTAGGTGAGTGGAGGAAACTGTACCCTCATTATCATCTAGAAACTGTTCCCTAGCAAACTGGGTTGGTATCTGGCAATATTCATCTGGATGATGCGCCAGGGGTCTAGGTGCAGCCAATTTGAGTATGATAAGACCATGATCAGAGGTGCTGTTGGTGGAGAAGGTGCAAAACACCAATTGGCGAAGTAATAGCACATTTCAAAGGAGGACATCTATCTGTGTCCTAGTGCCATGGTTGCAAGAGGTAAACATATTGTCTCAGTCGATAAGGTGGATCAAGCGCCATGGGTCTACCAGGGCATGGCCAGTCATGATGTCTTGAAAAATAAAGTTGTCACTTTTTTGGTGGTCTGCGGGAGCCATTGACCTGTTGGGGATGGGATCAAGCAGGAGATTAAAATGACCTTAGGAGCATTTTGAGTTTCGCTAGGGAAAATTAGTTTGAAAGTCCTTATTGGAGCTGGTAGGAGCAAACATGGAGCTGACAATCAGCATCTCTAACTTGATTTTGAACTAGCCGAAAATGTAGCGGCCCTCATCATCTTTCCAGGTGCAGAGAACACAGGCAGTGAGGGACTTGTGAAGAAAGACTGCTCTCCACCTTTCCTATGCTCTAGTAAAGTATCTATCAGGGGGAGCTGTTGAACTCTTTACAGTATTATGGAAAAGCACAGTGCCCACCCAATCTCTTTTAAGATTCTTGTGTTCGATAGTCATCAAGTGTGTCTCTTGGAGAAGCAATATGTTGGGTTTTTGGGATCTGAAGTTTGGAAGTATCTTTTTTTTTAAGCCGCGGCCCATGCAGGTAAGAGAGGTGGGGAGGTGGGGCCGGGTAAGGGGAGTTTCGACAGACGATGAGGGAAAATTAATTATTTATTTATTTTTCCCTCGTTGTCGTCTGGCAAATTCTCCCACACCTGGCCCCACTGCTCTTACATACACGGGCCGCGGCTGATTTATTTTTTTTTGGTTCATGAAGTGGGTTGGACTGTTAACATTCAGTGAGACTGTGGCTAATGTGTGTGGTAGATAGCTGTCTCTAAGGGGGTATAGGGCCAAGTGTGGAGGGATAGACGAGGAGGGGACCATGGGTGATCAGGAGAGAACAGCAGAACAAGGGTGTGTCAATTTCCCATCCAGCAAACACTACACCACTGTGGGTTTTGGGAGAGACCTGTCTACATACAACAGGCCCTAGGCCCTGATCCATTTTGGGCTTTTGTCCCACTATTATGCAATTCAGAATCTCATATGGCAAAGGTCACCATTGGAGAAGTTCTTAACTTAAAAAGATTTGTGAGGGTCCCTTAGGATCGTTCTCCTGTGCCGTTGGGTGAAGCCGAGAGAAAGGAATTGCCCCTCAATAAGAAATACATGCAACATAGTAAAGAGGACATGCAACTATACATCAGCCCAGTGGATAGTGATATTCAGGAAGGTACACTGGTATGTGGGGAGTTAAGAAGTGGGGATAGTTGGGAATATATCTAATTCCACAACAGCAGCACTAAAGGGGGGATAGGTGAGGAAAGGGGACGAGAGAGCAGGTTCAGCAGAGAAATCAATATTTTAGCAGAGATCAGGATTTGTCCCGGGGATGGGGAGGGTAGGAGGATCTAGGTGGATGTCGATCCCTCTCAGCCAATGTCTGAGTCACTTGATCCAGGCTATGGCATTCTTCCTGTTTGTTGGTGGATTTAAATGTTCTCTGGGATGTGGTGGAGATGACATACAGGCTTGTCCTTTATTCATAGGAGAGCAACCCAGTGTATCCAGCTATTGTTTGAGAAGTTCCAAGTTGTTTTATTCCTTGGTAAGCGATTGAAAGTAATGAGCATGGTTGCTTGTCACAGAAGTCCATATTAGATCGCTCTGTGGTGGAATTGGGGTCTCAGGGCAAAAAACTTCTTCTGTTTGATTTTGGTGTTGTACAAGAAATCTGCTGATACGAAGAGCTAGTGCCCATCGCACATGTATGGGCCATGTTTCATTCCCACATTAGTGACTTGGTGAGCTTGTTGAGGGCGGAGGAAACATGGCAGGATGGGGGAGGGGTGTTCAAGGTCTATGTAGGTCTAGGCCTGATTTTGTGAGGCCTCTGAAACTCCACGGATAGAACAAAGGATTGTTTCAGGAAATTTGTAATTGACTGAATCCAAAAAAGGATAGGAAGTAGCATGTGCCTGTAAATCAGACATCATTCTTTTGAACAGTCTCAATGCCCCATCATCTTAATTAGGACCATGTATAATAGCATCACATAAGCCAACTGCAAATTCTCAGTGGGTCCCATAACTTTTTCAAAGGCTTTGTCCTTGGGCACAGGATAAGCTGCGATATTTGCAAATATCCTCAGCTGGGAGCTCTTACCAAAAATGTTACTGCTTTGTTCAGGGGGTAAGGAATTCAGTGTAGGGAGAGGCTGAGAGGGACTACTCAGAATCCCACTTGGTTTCTGAGATTCTCAGCTGTAGAGGACTGGCCACATAGTGCTTTTGAACGTGGTCAATAGACACCTGTCTGCTTCTCCTTGAGGCAGAGAAGGCTGAATAACTGTGCTGGTGCCTTTTTACCCAAGACAAGTGACGGATGGTCTATAGGTTGGTTAAAAAGCATGATTGTCATGGATCTTCTCCCGAATAACATTCCCAACTTTGGGAACCCAACCATAAGCAGCAATAAAAATCTTCTCTTCATAGGTAGTGCCATCAGAGTGGTTTGTATTGGATAACATGTCTCTGGTTTCGTTGCTACTCTGTCAAACATTCAAACATTTCTCCAAGTCAAATGTATCTTTATACGCCACCTTCCCAGAATTATCTAAGCCAGGCACATACATAGAAACTCTGAAGAGAACATTGTATGGAGTGCATCCTCCCAATACTCATCTAAGCAAGTTATTTAATGTTCTCCGAACTCCATACAGATGATGGTACCTACTAAGAATTGAACTTAGCATTCTAGTGGTCAAAGGTTGTTTAATCATGCCATTGGCACTCTCTCCAATGTTGTTCCATTCAGCTTTTAATGTGTTGCTGAATTACAGACAAACTCCCCGAGTAGAAATTGAATCCCTGTGAGCCTTAGAGGGGAACGCAGACTGTTGTCTGAATGAAATGAATGGATTGCCACAAGGCACTGTAAATCTTTTACTACTGCTGAAGCTCCTCCATTTCTCTGTGGCTAAACCCATAGGAATCGAGAATAGGAATCTTAGCCACCAGTATGTACTTATGTTGGTTGACTGAGTAGAGGGGACTTATGTGATCTGAATAAATCACCCGGAAGGGTATGTTTGAGATCATCAGCGGAGTTGGAAATGGCATTTTGACAATGGACGATTAATCTGCTAACGAATATCGCAATGCCTAACATAATGCCTAGTCTGTTCACATAAACCAGTAATGTTACTCTAGCATTGCTACAGTTTTTTGAATTCCTGTGTGTGCAAATTCCAGCCCGTTAAGGGCTTCTTTGAATAAATCTAATCTATACAGACTACTGGGTATTATTCTGTCTTCTCCTCCTGCTAGCATGACTTCAGGAACATTATCTGAATTAAGAGTGTACCGGTATTTGGGCAAAAACCTTCAGGAGGTTTCCCATCTTGTATGGTCGCATTTATGGCTGTTAAATTATCTGTGTCAATCTTCATTTGAGATCTGGTTAGGACTGCTACTCTAACATCTGAACCGCAGCTTTTGTCACTAGGTCAGCTGCACAGTTCTCTTTGCCGTGAATGTCACCACACTGACGGCCCAAAGTTTGCAGCACATGGACCAATGGAAGCTTCTCTTTTAAGACAGCTACCTTTCTCCAAAGTTGGTTATTCTTTAAAGGTTTTCCCTTTAAATCCTGAATC
Source organism: Lissotriton helveticus (assembly GCF_964261635.1). Classification (NCBI taxonomy): domain Eukaryota; kingdom Metazoa; phylum Chordata; class Amphibia; order Caudata; family Salamandridae; genus Lissotriton; species Lissotriton helveticus. Next base: position 774,360,267 of record NC_136063.1, on the reverse strand, counting down.
CATTCAGCTGCAAATGCTGCAAATTGACATTGTAACCTTGCACACAAAAGAATGAGTTGCACACAACAGATTTGCAATGAAAGTAACATGATGTAATTCTGCATGTTGTGCAGCACTGTCACCTAGGATTTTAGTGTGGTTGCATTGTGGGGTGAACTGACAATCCTAAACTACATCTTGAACTGCCTCGCAGACTGTGGAGTACTTACATTTTGTTCCTACAGCAGGTTGAGCAGAGCCATCTGTATAGATTATGCTCTGGTAAGATTCAAATGGTATAGTGGCTGGAGTTGGAGCAACATATTGTTTATATTCTAGTAGAGTTTATGTATGAAGAGAGGCATCATACTAAATCTTTACATTAAATGAAATTAAAGAAATGAAAAAAAAATTGTAAAGTGCACTAAAGCCAATGGTGTCAAAGTACTGTGCCAAAAAAGACACCATACCAATAGATCAGAGAAGCACTAAGGGCAGCCCCTACAAAGAGAAGAGCCACATTTTAAAATGTTTTTCAAACAAAGAAAAATAATCTGCTTCTGAAATATGAGCAGGCAGAATGTCCCAAAGCCTAACTGGGGCAACCCAGATGGAGCGTCCTCCCCACCTGACATTACCATACCTGGGAATGATCAACTTCCTTCAGAAAGATGATCTAAGAGATGTGCATGGTATATACCATTGGAAAAGAGAATTAATATGGCTGAGTCCTCTATGGTACAATGCAAGAAAGACCCTGCACGGAGCCTTGAAAGTTACCTGCTTTCTAACTGTGAGCGAGAAGAGGACATGTTATGTTATGTTATGTTATGTTATTTAATTTTTTATATAGCGCACGGCGACTCAAAAAGAGTATCCCGGCGCTTTTTGGTAAAGGAATGCTGCATCATAATAACATAACACGTTTAAAAGAGGGAAATAAAACAAGGAGGACCTGGAAACAGACAAAATAAGATCTACTGAGTAAACAGCCAAGTCTTAAGATCCTTTCTAAAAGCCAGTAAACTGGTTACTCCCCGCAGAGAAAGCGGCAGGGAGTTCCACAGCTGTGGTGCAAGTAAGCCGAAAGAGCGGCCACCCACGCGGGCCTTCTTCACTCGCGGGACAACCGCCAGAAGCAGAGACTCAGACCTCAGGGAGCGAGTTGGATAATAAAAAGACATTCTCTTTTGAAGATATTTTGCTCCCACCGCATGGAGGGCTTTATAAGCCAAGGTCAGAGCCTTAAAGGCAATCCGTTTCCGAACTGGAAGCCAGTGCAAGGTCTTCAACAGCCCTGTTGCACTAGCCCGCCTATTTAAGCCAAAAATGGCTCTTGCGGCCGCGTTCTGCACCACTTGGAGCCGCTGCAGCAAGTATTCTGGTAGGCCCAGGTAGAGAATGTTGGAATAATCCAACCTGGACCCAATCAGAGCCTGTACTGTCAGCCTCCTGTGCTCCTCAGACAACAGGGGCAGAAACCTCCGCAGCATCCTGAGGACGCCAAAACAGGTGCCCGAGACCCCCAAAATCTGAGATTTTAAAGAAAGCCCATTGTCCATCTTGACCCCCAAGTTCTTGGCCATTTTGGAGGAGCAAGTCGGAGGAAACATGTCGATGGGCCACCAGACCTGCCAATTGGGCTCGGTGTCACACCCAAAAAAGAGTACCTCAGATTTCTCGGAATTGCACTTGAGGCTGTTCAGTTGGAACCAATGAAAAACAGCCCCAAGGCAATCCCGGATACTCTCCCCGTCAAAGTCTCCTCCTCTCTTACATGAGAAGAGGAGCTGGGTATCGTCAGCATAGGATACGATCCGGGCCCCAAACGACTCCGCCAACGCCGCCAGAGGGGTCATAAAGATATTAAATAGGGTCGGGCTCAGAATCGAGCCCTGAGGGACCCCGACTCCCAGAGGCGGCATCGCGGCGGAATCTGGCGAGGCCCAGATCGTTTGCCGGCGGCCAGCTAGAAAGGAGGAAAACCAGCTGAACACCGTCCCTCGTAAACCTATCTCATAAAGTCTCACGAGAAGGCCGTCATGAGGGACGGTGTCGAAAGCCGCCGACAAGTCCAACATCACCAGCATGGCTTTGCCCCCCGAGTCCAGAACACCTTTAACAGTCTCTGAAACATACAATCCCATCTCTGACAGAGAGCCTCTTAGGAATATTCCGAATGAGGTTGGCAGCTGCATTCTGAAACACTTGAAGTTTATTAAGAGGAACACAATTGTTCATATACAGTGCATTACAATAAATTAAACATGATTTAATCACAGTGATGACTACTGATTCTCCAAAGAAATGAATGGTAAGATTTTTCTTGGAGTCCTAATAATGTAAAACATTTACTGGTGGAACGACTGACCTGTGAGTCAAAATTAAGAGTGTTATTAAAGATAATACCAAGATTGTTAGCCAACTTCACAGGAATAGATAACGGGCCACAAACCTCCGGCCGCCAAATTTCAGACCAGATGTAATCCTGAGTTTCAAACACCTGCACCTCTGTTTTATCAGCATTTAAATTTAAGAAAGTTTCTCTCATCCAAATGCTGATGCTGGACTTACACTGATTGAATTTATTAGCCACAAAAGGTAGATTTTTAGAGGTAGGCAGCCGAGAGTGGAATGGTTACCGCTTTAGAAACCAGAATCGAAAGAACAGATTCCCTGAGGGCATGTCCTTAATGCAGTGAAGAACCAATTAAAGTGAGCTGGGACGAGTAAGGACCATGAAAAGCCTTGAAGAGTGCTGCACGTCTGAGTCAGGAGTCGGGAGAGACGGGAGAGTCGACTGATTTAAATGCCGCGGAAGGCTGACAACAGCGAAAGCTACAGCTCTTGATCGGTAAGAGCACGGCATTCTCAACGTCCGGAGGTCCCCTGAGGCACAAATTCGAGCGTAAGCAGTAGCCTAAAGCAGCAGTGTCCTGGCTAATTGATATTTACATTGTTGCCCCGGGGGGGGGGACTTTAAAGGAGCTAAGTGCGGCAGCAGAGGAGCTGTAGAGACAGCAGGGCGAAAAATAAGACTGCTGTCTGCCATTCTTTAATGTGGTGAAGTTGGTGAAGTTTGTAATTCGGTAAAGTTGGTAAACTTACAGGCAGTCCGAAAAACTTGAGGACTATAAAGGTCTCTAGAAGGAACTTAAAGTTTTTTTTCTCTGTTTCTTTCTTTTACAAGCAAGATGGTAAGACACTTGAAGACAATTAATGCAGTAGCCAGTGTTGATGCAACGACTGGAATGAAAGCTAAAAAATGCCTAGTGCAAGCTAAGATGGCTTCATCAGTGGCAAAGTTCTCGGGTGCGACAATTCGTTCAGAGCTAAACATCAGTTTTGAAAGCTCAACAGAAGAGCCGTTTGAGCCACAATCTGAGCAATCTGTGCATCTGCTAGGGGGTGAGGACCCCACCCTCATAGCCGACGGTCCCCACGAGGCTAAGAAGGGAATGACTGGTGAATCTACGCCGGATACAACAAGGTAGAGGTAAAAAATTATAAAAACTTCCCATTGTTTGCAAAAAAGGCACTCAGCCGCCTGTGACTCAAAGCTCACCATCTGGAAGCACAGCTCCGTCTGCTACCCCAGAGCCAGACACAGTAATTAATCCTCTCAAAAGGCTGCATATCTCATCAGCCGAGGCTCCACCATTAGCCCTGATAAGCACGGGTACCATTCATCTAGAGGAGGGTAATTCTTCACCTTGTCTCGACAATTCACACACTGTAGTGGAGCAGCATCTGTCCCCCAAGCATTCCTCTACTGTAGAAAACATTCAAAAACAACAGTTAGAGAGCAGGCAGAACTCCAGGAAATATATGGCGCATTGATTGAGAAGGGCTTGGAATCTTCAAGTCAGATCACCAATATTTCGCAAGAGAACTCTTTCACGGCCAACTCGCAACAGCTGGAAATAAAAACTTTGCTCAACCTCGTACTAGAGGAGATCAGAGAGATGAAAAAGTCCCAGGCCCATAAGACATCAGTTCTCCATTTTAGGCTGGAAGAAATTAAAGAAGCCATTTCAGTCATACCCGCAAGGCTTGAAGAGGCAGAAACAAGGATAGCTCATTTGGAGGACCAGATGAGTTCCACAATACAGAAAATCAGTGAAGTGACGGCAGACAAGATTGCCCTTGAGACCAAACTGGAAGAACTCAAAAACCACTCATGCCGCTCGAATCTTCGAATCGCCGGAGTACCGGAGGGGAGTGAGAGAACCAATATCCTTGGCTGGGTTGAAGCATTTTTCAAACAAAAAGTGCTTCCGGACTATTCTGTGGATTTAACATTAACCAGGGCCCATCTAGTTCCCGCCCATCCCTAATTCCAAATACCCTAGCACTATTTTACCTAACTTTGCTGACTATAGAATTTAAGAGAGTATCTTAACGAAAGCAATCCAGCAAAGACAGATTGCCATCGATCAGGGTACTAAATGCTGGATCTTTTCAGATATGTCAGTGGTGGCGGCATGAAGACGCAAAGAATTTGTAAAGATTTTGTTTTTATTTAAAGCTCGGGGCTCAGGCATCCATTGCCCAGCAGTCGAAGTTAAGGGTGCTTGTTAAAGGAAAGTTCCATATGCTCTTGAGGGTGGAGGAAGATCAGAATCTATTAAGAAAGATCACTGCTTTAAGATGAATTGGCTGTGAATAAAATGAATAATGTTTGATATTTGAGTGTACCGGTATTTGGGCGAAAACCTTCAGGAGGTTTCCCATCTTGTATGGTCGCATTTATGGCTGTTAAATTATCTGTGTCAATCTTCATTTGAGATCTGGTTAGGACTGCTACTCTAACATCTGAACCGCAGCTTTTGTCACTAGGTCAGCTGCACAGTTCTCTTTGCCGTGAATGTCACCACACTGACGGCCCAAAGTTTGCAGCACATGGACCAATGGAAGCTTCTCTTTTAAGACAGCTACCTTTCTCCAAAGTTGGTTATTCTTTAAAGGTTTTCTCTTTAAATCCTGAATCCATTCAGCTGCAAATGCTGCAAATTGACATTGTAACCTTGCACACAAAAGAATGAGATGCACACAACAGATTTGCAATGAAAGTAACATGATGTAATTCTGCATGTTGTGCAGCACTGTCACCTAGGATTTTAGTGTGGTTGCATTGTGGGGTGAACTGACAATCCTAAAACTACATCTTGAACTGCCTCGCAGACTGTGGAGTACTTACATTTTGTTCCTACAGCAGGTTGAGCAGAGCCATCTGTATAGATTATGCTCTGGTAAGATTCAAATGGTATAGTGGCTGGAGTTGGAGCAACATATTGTTTATATTCTAGTAGAGTTTATGTATGAAGAGAGGCATCATACTAAATCTTTACATTAAATGAAATTAAAGAAATGAAAAAAAAATTGTAAAGTGCACTAAAGCCAATGGTGTCAAAGTACTGTGCCAAAAAAGACACCATACCAATAGATCAGAGAAGCACTAAGGGCAGCCCCTACAAAGAGAATAGCCACATTTTAAAATGTTTTTCAAACAAAGAAAAATAATCTGCTTCTGAAATATGAGCAGGCAGAATGTCCCAAAGCCTAACTGGGGCAACCCAGATGGAGCGTCCTCCCCACCTGACATTACCATACCTGGGAATGATCAACTTCCTTCAGAAAGATGATCTAAGAGATGTGCATGGTATATACCATTGGAAAAGAGAATTAATATGGCTGAGTCCTCTATGGTACAATGCAAGAAAGACCCTGCACGGAGCCTTGAAAGTTACCTGCTTTCTAACTGTGAGCGAGAAGAGGACATACAATCCCATCTCTGACAGAGAGCCTCTTAGGAATATTCCGAATGAGGTTGGCAGCTGCATTCTGAAACACTTGAAGTTTATTAAGAGGAACACAATTGTTCATATACAGTGCATTACAATAAATTAAACATGATTTAATCACAGTGATGACTACTGATTCTCCAAAGAAATGAATGGTAAGATTTTTCTTGGAGTCCTAATAATGTAAAACATTTACTGGTGGAAAGACTGACCTGTGAGTCAAAATTAAGAGTGTTATTAAAGATAATACCAAGATTGTTAGCCAACTTCACAGGAATAGATAACGGGCCACAAACCTCCGGCCGCCAAATTTCAGACCAGATGTAATCCTGAGTTTCAAACACCTGCACCTCTGTTTTATCAGCATTTAGATTTAAGAAAGTTTCTCTCATCCAAATGCTGATGCTGGACTTACACTGATTGAATTTATTAGCCACAAAAGGTAGATTTTTAGAGGTAGACAGCCGAGAGTGGAATGGTTACCGCTTTAGAAACCAGAATCGAAAGAACAGATTCCCTGAGGGCATGTCCTTAATGCAGTGAAGAACCAATTAAAGTGAGCTGGGACGAGTAAGGACCATGAAAAGCCTTGAAGAGTGCTGCACGTCTGAGTCAGGAGTCGGGAGAGACAGGAGAGTCGACTGATTTAAATGCCGCGGAAGGCTGACAACAGCGAAAGCTACAGCTCTTGATCGGTAAGAGCACGGCATTCTCAACGTCCGGAGGTCCCCTGAGGCACAAATTCGAGCGTAAGCAGCAGCCTAAAGCAGCAGTGTCCTGGCTAATTGATATTTACATTGTTGCCCCGGGGGGGGGACTTTAAAGGAGCTAAGTGCGGCAGCAGAGGAGCTGTAGAGACAGCAGGGCGAAAAATAAGACTGCTGTCTGCCATTCTTTAATGTGGTGAAGTTGGTGAAGTTTGTAATTCGGTAAAGTTGGTAAACTTACAGGCAGTCCGAAAAACTTGAGGACTATAAAGGTCTCTAGAAGGAACTTAAAGTTTTTTTTTCTCTGTTTCTTTCTTTTACAAGCAAGATGGTAAGACACTTGAAGACAATTAATGCAGTAGCCAGTGTTGATGCAACGACTGGAATGAAAGCTAAAAAATGCCTAGTGCAAGCTAAGATGGCTTCATCAGTGGCAAAGTTCTCGGGTGCGACAATTCGTTCAGAGCTAAACATCAGTTTTGAAAGCTCAACAGAAGAGCCGTTTGAGCCACAATCTGAGCAATCTGTGCATCTGCTAGGGGGTGAGGACCCCACCCTCATAGCCGACGGTCCCCACGAGGCTAAGAAGAGAATGACTGGTGAATCTACGCCGGATACAACAAGGTAGAGGTAAAAAATTATAAAAACTTCCCATTGTTTGCAAAAAAGGCACTCAGCCGCCTGTGACTCAAAGCTCACCATCTGGAAGCACAGCTCCGTCTGCTACCCCAGAGGCAGACACAGTAATTAATCCTCTCAAAAGGCTGCATATCTCATCAGCCGAGGCTCCACCATTAGCCCTGATAAGCACGGGTACCATTCATCTAGAGGAGGGTAATTCTTCACCTTGTCTCGACAATTCACACACTGTAGTGGAGCAGCATCTGTCCCCCAAGCATTCCTCTACTGTAGAAAACATTCAAAAACAACAGTTAGAGAGCAGGCAGAACTCCAGGAAATATATGGCGCATTGATTGAGAAGGGCTTGGAATCTTCAAGTCAGATCACCAATATTTCGCAAGAGAACTCTTTCACGGCCAACTCGCAACAGCTGGAAATAAAAACTTTGCTCAACCTCGTACTAGAGGAGATCAGAGAGATGAAAAAGTCCCAGGCCCATAAGACATCAGTTCTCCATTTTAGGCTGGAAGAAATTAAAGAAGCCATTTCAGTCATACCCGCAAGGCTTGAAGAGGCAGAAACAAGGATAGCTCATTTGGAGGACCAGATGAGTTCCACAATACAGAAAATCAGTGAAGTGACGGCAGACAAGATTGCCCTTGAGACCAAACTGGAAGAACTCAAAAACCACTCATGCCGCTCGAATCTTCGAATCGCCGGAGTACCGGAGGGGAGTGAGAGAACCAATATCCTTGGCTGGGTTGAAGCATTTTTCAAACAAAAAGTGCTTCCGGACTATTCTGTGGATTTAACATTAACCAGGGCCCATCTAGTTCCCGCCCATCCCTAATTCCAAATACCCTAGCACTATTTTACCTAACTTTGTCTGCTGTTTTTTTTCCCCTGTGTGGAAGGAGTAGGTCACCTAGGGTGCAGGACCAGGGCACCTCAGTAACAAGCAGGGAGGGGGAGATGTGGGTTGCAGGGCCAGAGGGGACAACCACATTTCGGTGAGGTTCCAGGGGTTGGGGGTAGGAGGGGAACTACTGTAGAAGCAGTAGTAAAATGAGCAGTAGCAGGGGCTTTTCGGGAATGTTCGTCAGGATTTTGGGGTTTGTTGTGTATATTGCTGACACAGTGTTTAAATTACACATAAGTGCTGTATTATTTCAGTGAATGTCAATGGGATACTTAACAAACAAAAGTATGGTGCATTAATTAGGTGGTTAGCCTATTCATCACCGCAGGTTTTATTTCTCCAGGAAACTCATTTGAAAACCAACTTCCCAAAGTTATTCCTTCCAAGATCATTTTCCCATGCCTTTTTTGCCTCTGCTGGGTTGGCTTAAAGAGGAATAGCTGTATATTTCTGTAGAGGTCTCCCTTGGGAATTTGGCCAAATTCGGAGAGATCCCTCGGGAATGTGGATCTGGATAGAGGCCAAATTGAATGGCACAACATTAAATTTTATCAACTACTATGGCCCAATAGTAGACGATAGTGCAGCCCTACTTAAAATAAGTGAGATACTCAGGGGGACACAGGGAAAGATAATTTTGGGTGGGGATTTCAATTTTATCCAAGATTTTAAAAAAAGGTACTCCTAACAAAAATAAAAAAGCGCTGACAACCAAAACTAAAAATGTCATAGAGGCATTAAGACAGGATCATCTTTTGATAAACCCCTGGCGCAATTTCAACCCAACCAAATATAAATGTACTTGCTACTCTAATCAATTCCATACAGCTTTCCATATTTATTTCTTTTTGATATCACAATCTCTGAGTTATTCAGATATCGAAATAGGGGCAAATCCATTCTCTGATCACTCCCTCATTAAACTCGAAGTGGAGATTAAGGCGTCCAGGAGGATAAGCTCCAGGTGGCAGATGGATTGTCTCCTCCTGTAGGATCCTCAATGGGTTGCCGACACAAAAGAATGGATACTAGAATTTTTTAAGAGAAATGAGAATACAGCAGAAATCTACTCCGCCTGGGGTGGTTTCAAGGCAGCCCTTCCTGGGCAAATTATAGCCTTTTCAGCCGCCCAGGTCAGGCTAATGCGAGAAAAGATCACTAAACTCCAGCAGACAGTGGAAAATGCAATGAATGTGAGAAATACACAGGCACAGGGGGCCGGGGACGCCAGAGTTCAGCTTGAAAGGGCTAAGCACGAATTGAAGGAGTTTTTTTATAATTGGAGATAACGAGCTCTAGAACATATCAACAATGAGTGTATGAGGAGAGCCAAATGGTGGGTAGAATGCTCGCTGGTACAACTAAAATAAAACAGGAAGCCGTCCTGATTTCTGCGATTATTGATTCCAAGACTAGAGCCCCTATAACTGACAAAAAAGGTATAGCCCAAGTTTTTTTAGAGCACTATTCGCAGCTATATGCCACCAGATATGAGGTAGGATTGGATCAAATTTTTAATTATTTTGAGTAGGTAAATCTTCCAAGTCTTTCAGGGCCATTAGCAGAACTACAGTAGCAGGGCTCGTACAGGGGGCCGTTTGTTTTCGTATAACGCGGCTGGGCTGTGGAATGCTCTTCCTCCACTTCTTCGTCAAGAGCCTAACCTACTTGCCTTTCGAAAAAAGTTAAAAACGTTCTTGTTCCCAAAAGCTAGATAAAATAGACCTGCATCTTTAATTCATCTTCTTCTGGTTGGTCTTAAGCGCTGGGATGCTCCCGAGTGGCCACGCGCTATAGAAGAGCCTTTTAATAATAATAATAATAATAATAATAACTACTGCAGCGTGATACAGCTGAACTAGAAATTGTAAATGTAGTGAAGTCAGTTGCAGGGGCAAAAGCCCATCAGCTCCCAATTGAATTTTAGAAAACCTTATTTAAGGAATTGACTCCTTTTTTGATGAAATTGTTTAACACTGTCAAACAGGGAGGTGGTGTTCCCCCCGAGTTTCAAGGAGTCCATATTGGTTAGTATTGTAAAGAAAGGGGAAAATTGTAAGGACATCAACTCATATAGGCCGATCAGTCTCCTTAATGCCGAGTTAAATATTTTTATGAAAGTTTGGGCACAACGTTTTACTCCAATTGCAAGGGGTCTAATTCATGGCTACCAGACCGGGTTCATTTCGGGGAGGTCTATGTCCTCCAATACTGGGTTTTTAATCCAGGCTGTTGACTACTTGACTAATTAATTCCAGCCTTCATTACAATGGTCGACGCTGAAAAGGCGTTTGACCTGGTCAACTGAGATGCACACTTTTATGGACTGGGAACATTTGACATCCCTGTCCAAATTATAAATATGTTGAGAAATATCTACCAAGGTGCGCAAGCCCGAGTGATAGTAAATGCCGATGTAATAGGCACAGTGAATATAAATCGTGGAAACAGACAAGGTTGCCCAGTGTCGCCAATATTGTTCACCTTTTTCATTGAGCCCTTGGCCATCACAAACCACGGAAAGCCCCAAATTAAAGCTCCAATTGAAGGGATGGACACATTAAAACTTTTTGCCAATGGCATAATTTTGTATTTACGCCTGGATAGTCATAATTTAGAACAGGTTCTTGAAGAATTTGGGGGTATATTATCAATGACCAGCAATAATTATCGCTGGCCTTGCTTAGCGATAATTTTCTTATCGCAGGCTATTTATGGAATTTATCGCCCTGGTTGTGCGTTATTAACAACGCGTTTCTTCAGGGCGATAAAAATTCCAGAGATAGCGGGTTTATCGCCATTTTGCAGGGAACATCGCTGGTTTTCCAGCGATGTTCCCTGCAAAACGGCGACAACCTTGCTGATACAATGCACAGGGTCATATCAGTATAATCCACCCCAATGTTGGGGATAGGTAAGTCTGCATTTTAGCAGACATTAGTTTTTGGAGAAAACAGCGTCTACTAAAATGCTGGGACAGCCTTGTAAATATCACGATGTGAACATCAGCGATATTTGCAAGGTTGTCCATCCGGGATAGGCCCAGTGACGCCCACTTTGCATCTCACTAGAGATGCAAAGGGAGGCGTTGGGAAAAAGGGTGCTAACATGTGATTATGCATTGTAGCACCCTCTTGTAAATAGGGTGAGAGATTTATCTCAGCTTTTTTGTTTTTTTAAGCCACAAAAGCAGAGATGAAGCCCTTGTAATTATGCCCTTTAGTACATTCGAGCAAATATGGGGATACAAAATAAATCAAAATATAACCAAGTTATTAACACTGAATGTAGACTGTAACTTTTTACCCCGAATTTAAAAACTCAGGCACTAAAAGCAGAACAAATCAGATATTTGGGCATTTACGTCTCCAATCAAACAGAACAATTATTTAGCCTGAACTACTTAGCTATGCGGAATAAAATTAAAGCCCTGCTAGACAAATGGACACTTCTACCTTTAACTTTAATTGGCCGAGTAGTATGTCTATTCTTCCCCTATTAATTTTTTTTTTACTACTGTACCACTGAAGATTAACTCCAAATATTTTAAAGAATAGGCCTCAATGTTTAGGGAATTTGTGTGGAACAGGAAGGCCTCCAGGGTTAAATTGCCCATACTGCAGCTGGAAATAAATCAGGGGGGTCTAGCCTTATCCAACGTCCGAACTTATTATGAGGCAGCTATTCTGGATCTCACAGCACATTTATTGGAACCTAATGGTTTGATAGATACATTTTTTCTTGAAAGGATGATTCGGGAGTCCGGCTCTAAAATTACAGATTTTTAAAAAACATCTAAACTACCGAAAAAGTCTCGATACAAGATGATTCGCGACTTTTCCGATAGACTGCAGTCTTTCTTTAAACAAGCTGACTCCTCAGGATTTCTTTTTTTGTACCTAGAGGAGTGTAAAATGTTTGGTCGGCAAATTCATTTTAGTCGGCTTAAAAGATGGAAGGACTGTGGTCTCGAGGAATTGGGCCACTTTTTAATTTCTAAAAAGTAATCTCCTGGCAAGAGTTTCAAAATAGATGTGGCTATGAAAATAAGCCAAGGTTTTTAGAGTACTTGCAGAATGTACATTTAATAAATAGATATAATCTACTGTTAAGTGGCGGCTCAACTAATCAGGTCAATGCTTTTTTTAGGGGTGGGAAACTGGTACTCTCTCTAGAGATAGTGCAAGGCGCTTCCCCTGGTTGAAGAATTTTTGGGAAAAATAACTCGGGAAACCAATTGCTCGTTCTCTTATTAGAAATGACAATCAATAGGCCAGGTAGGAAGCAAGGACCTAAGAGCTGCCAATTTCAAAGGGATGGCCTTTTTGTCTCGGTGGATGGCTTACTACAAACCGAAAGCTCTACATAAACGCTTCACCGAAGTGGATAATAAATGTTTTTGATGCCAGGGTCAAGGCAGGGGAGATTGGCTTCATATATTTTTTACGGGCCCAAAGCTTAAAATTTTCTGCCGTAAGATGTTCTCATCAATAAGCCATGCAATTAAAAAGAAGCTTGACCCCAAGGCAGAGGTAGCCCTTTTTGGCATCTCTAAAGCAAGGCCGGATTTGACTAAAGCCGAAGATACATTTACGGTAATCTGTTCCTTAGTGGCTCGTTCTCTAATTCTTCGAAATTGGAGATCTGAAGAGGTACCATCCTACTTGAAATGGCTAAATAAAATACAAAGGACAAGGAGGTTTGAGGAAGCCTATGCTAAAAGGCTTGGTGCAATAAAAAAGTTTGCAACTGTTTGGAGATTTTTTGATAACTGGGTAACAATGAGAGAAACTTAATACTTTAGCACATTGCACTTTATGTTTCTTTATCAAGGCACAAGTACACTTTAATGTTGCCGCTTTTTTAGCGTGGTAATAAAGTTTTCACCGCTCATTTAGAGAGCTATTTGGCGGTATGCTTGCTAAGCACTCCATAACTAAGGGTATAAGTGAACAAGTTCTCTAATAAGTAGTGACCTTGAGGTGATGTAATAATTTAGGGCCAGATGTAGGTAGCCAAATACCGGTCGGTAACGGCCGAATTCGGCCGTTACCGACCGGTATTTGGCTACCGAGATGTAGGGGGACTGAAACAGGGCAAATCGGCAATTTTACCGATTCGGTAAATATACCGGTCGGTAAATTTACCGACCGGTATATTTACCGAATCGGTAAAATTGATATGTAGGTGGGACTCTTCTGAGTCCCACATGGCCTACAAATTCGGTATTTTACCATCAAATTCAATTTGATGGTAAAATACCGATTCAGGTGTGCCTGCACATGTGTGCATGCACACCTGTGCCATATGACAGGCAGACCTGCCCTTAGGGCAGGTATGCCTGCCACATGGCCCCCGAACCTTTTTTGGGGGTGCTAGAGGGTGTCAAAGTGACACCCCCTGCACCCTTTTCAAAATCGGTATTTACCGAATCGGTAAATACCGACCGGTAATGCCCCATTCATTCCTATGGGCTTCAAAGCCCATAGGAATGAATGGAGCATTACCGGTCGGTATTTACCGATTCGTTAAATACAGATATTTACCGAATCGGTAAAAAACACATCTGGATGGACCTACATGTCCACCCTTCATATTTACCGATTCTTAATTACCGAATCGGTAAAATTCGGTAATTAAGAATCGGTAAATATTTTTTACCTACATCTAGCCCTTAGTACTGTAACCATGCACATTCAGAGTTATTTTTCTTACACCTTCTTGCAATTTAAACTCCAGCCAGAATCCAGTTGCACTTTTAAGTACTTTGATGAATAGGTATGCTTTTTATCGATACTGGTCCCATCTGACAATTGAACAAGAACGTGTTTTATTGTAAATTGCTCATTTTTTTTATTCCCGATGATCAATTATAGTATAATGTTTGTATTGTCTCCCTGCACTGCTCAGCAAGGAAATTATTTAAAAAATAATAATAATATCCGCTGCCAGAGTAAGCGCCATTTCTGAGCCCTGGCCGCTCCTAAACCTAGTCTGACATGGGTCATTGATGTCATAGGTGTTAATTAATTTAACCAAATCCTGGTGAAGTAGCTTGGCAGGAGCAGGCAAAAAATAAATAGGGCGGACGTTTTTGAAGTAGCCAGGATCGATGTTGGTTTCTACTGTAGGGGGGTGACAATAGCTTCCTTCCATAACCTGGGAAATATTGCAGTTTGCATTGTGAGATTAACGACTCCATGCAGGAACTCTGCAATACAGTCGGGGGCATTTGTAGCACTTGAGGGAGACCTGATTTAATGCCTTAGCTTGCTGAATAGTTCCTTAGATAAGGTGCTTGTTGACCTGATTTTGCACACCATTTCCACTCCCGTCTGCGGCACTGCTGTCTTAGACTCTTAAGCTCTTCTGATAATCTAGGTGGTGTAGGTTTGCTTCAGGTAACAATTTTAACTTTCAATGATGCCACACTATCTTATGCAGCCCTAATCCATCCTTGAAAGCCTTCTGCTATATAGCCAAAATGGCAGTCAGTGCTTGACATTGAGATTTTGACCACCTGTTCAGGGCCTGCCGAAGTAATGTTTCTAAAATTCCTGCTGGAGAGAGCTGATTGGAGGGAATAAACCTTAAAGGAAACCACCTGATGATCCACCCAACTAAGGGGGAGTACATTATCACTAGCAAGACTGTCATATTTAGTAAAAATACCATTCAAGGTATGACACGCCGTATTGGTTAGAGATTTTACCAACTGGGAAAATCCAAAGTTCATCAATAGTTCATGTAAGAAGATCAAATCGTTACAAGAAGAATCTTCAAAATGGACGTTAAAATCACCAAAAATTGTAAAATTGGTATGAACTAGAAATGGTTCCATAATCTGAAACCAAGCCGCAGGGAAGTTAGCTTGTGGACCAGGTAGACGATACACCAAAGGCCCAGAGAAGGAGATATTTGCAGAAAGTTTAAGCCAAAAAAGAGCCATCTCACAGGAGTCCAGTAAGTTTATGACCACTGATTCGAGTTTAGAGTTAAAAGAATCCCTCAATATAATCACCATACCACCCCCCCTGATGATCTAGCCTGCGCATACCATATCCAAGTGGGACCTCTGTTACCAAATCAGGGCCAGAGTCCACTCTGAACCATGTTTTGGTTACAAACCGACAGTCCAAAACCAAAGATTCAACTAAATAATGGGTTAAAATGTTGTGTTCAATAAGGGAGCGAGCATTTTTTAAGGCACAAGAGATCTTTCTATGTTTGTCAAAGTCCTTGCTTGTGAACTCAGATTCTTCCCGTTCATCCAAAAAGGGCGCCCAAGGAGCATTCAGCACATTAAAATGGAAGTTACAATTAGAGCAATGATAGCCCATTTTGTTATCCAAATTCAGCTTCATGCAGGCCCCCTTCAGTCCTTTGGGACAAAGATCAAACAACTGTACTTGAGACTATCATCTCTGCATAGGAGCCATAGGTTAAGACTCCAAATTAGCAGCGTATCTGGTCCCTGGCACAGTCCAGGCATGGATGGGCATAGACATGCTTGTCTTCTTAGCACTCCTGTGGAGTGCCAGCAGCATGGATGCACCGGCATGCCAGATTTAAAGCCTAGTCTCAAAGAGGAGGTGACTTAGACAGAAGAATTCATCTATAGAAATGGGGGAAACCAATAAATGAACTGGAGTCCAGCAACTCCTACCCACTAGTAGAGGCTCCCCTTCACTGTGAAATATAGTAATAATTGGAAAATAACTCATAAAAGCAGTAAAACAGTCTAAAAGTACCTGCAATCGTACCAGAATTATGGTGCTGCTAATTGGAACCAGGCAACTCCAAAACTTGGCACATGTATCGTACAAGGAATACAATGCTGGATTAGCACCACCTTAGCAAGAATGAATGAGGAAAGTGCAGGAGAGCCAAACCCAACAGGTCAGTTCCAACTTCAAGTGAGAAGTACCAAATAGAAGTGCGGATATGCCAGATTTAAATCCCAGCCACAAAGAGGCTTATGGTAAAGAATGTACCCAGAGAAATGGGAGGGGGGGACAAATAAAGAACCGGAGTCCAGCAATTCCTACTCACTAGTGAAAGCTGCCCTTCACCGTGGATATACTGGCAATGTACATTTAAGTGAAATATTCATGGGAAAATTACTTATAAAGGCAATATAACAGTCTAAATGTACATGCAATGGAACAGCAAGCATGACGCTGCTAATTGGAGATAGGCAACCTAAAAACTTGGCGGATGCACCAAAGAAGGAACAGAATGTGGGATTAGTGCCACCTTAACAAGAACAAATAAGAAATGTGCTGGGAGACCCAACCCAACAGAGCCTCTCCAACTGGCTTGGAGATGAGACTGCTCATTTGTGAAAGACAATGCACTATTATGCTTGTTTCTGGTCCTAGGATGACCTGGCTTGGCAGTTCAGCCTGGACTATTCCCACGAAGCACGGGGTCAATACTGATTTGCATATGGCTGGGTCTGAACTGGGGTGGCAAATTGAGCTAAAGAACGATGATGGATTCAACCCAGATCTGTGACTGGGGGTGAGTAACTGAAAAGTTTCAGGGCGCCATTCATCACCTCCTTTTGTTTGCTTTGTTCACCCTAAGTTGGCATGGTATGCCCAGCCGTGGGTCCCTTGCTCACTTTACCACTGGATTCAAGCTAGCCTGGCTGATGAGGTCTGTTACCTCAAAACCAGTCCCAGGATGCTTGTTTCTGGTCCAGGGAAGACCTGGCTTGGCAGGTCAGACTGGACTGTTCCCATGAGGCACAGTGTCAAGAATAATGTGCATTTGGCTGGGTCTAAACTGGGGTGGCAAAGAAATCTAAAGAACGATGATGGATTCAACCCAGATCTGTGACTGAGGGTGAATGTCTGAAAAGTTTCTGCTCTCCGTCCATCATCTCCTTGTGTTTGCTTGGTAGAGTAGTCTCCACCATTGTCAAACTATGGTGTAGGTGTAGATCTGCTTACTATGGTTACCACCACTTTTTGCTGGTGTTTCACTCTTTTTTTTTATACTTATTTCTGGCTGGGGCCCTGCTAATCAGGACCCCAGCCTAGCTGCTTCCTCTCTAAAATGATTGCATGTACTTTAGGTACACTCCAGTTTGGGTACTGGGGTACCCTTGTGAGTACCTAGTATAAGGTACCTTAGGTACCAAGGGCATAGGTACCACAGATGCCTACCAGGGGCTGCAGCATGCATTATGCCACTCCTGGGAAGCCATCCAAAATGACACCACAGGTCTGCTACTGCAGCCTAGGTAAGGTGGTGCATGCACCCATTACTAAGATACAGGCTACCTATATCTACCTTTAATCACTGACACATATAAACCTATAAGTCACTCCTACGGCAGGCCTTGACAATCCTGAAGGCAGAGTGCTTTGTTTTGTGTGAGAGGGTGCCCATGCATTAGCAGGACCCCTCTGCAGCTTTCAGAATCTATTCTCTGAGGCTGTTCTGTGATGCAGCCAGAGCATATACTCGTAAGTGCATTATAACCTCACAGTGAATTCTAACTTTGGAATGGCTGCATGGAAACATGTTGTGTTTGGTGTCAAACACTTTGAAATCCTACTCCCTCGCCAGTCCTTGGGGCGGGGTTAGAATTTCACCCTTCTAGAGGGAAAGACATGTACACGCTGGTCTGCCGGTATTAGTTTAAACGAGCCCCAGCATCACAAAGTGGATGCTGCAGCCACAGACACAAGTCTGGCCTCCTGCTGCTGACCGAAACTCCAGCAGGGGAAGCCTGGACAATAGGTTTCCTGTCCAGACAGGCTTTAGTGTAATGGGGCTGGGAGGGTGCACCCTAAGAGTGCTTTGATGTCTGCACTGGGGTCACATGTGGTGTCCCTGTGCATAGTCCAGTTCAAACCGGTTGCTGGGGCACTCAGCCCCTGCCCTGGCACAAAACTGGACAAAGGAAATGGGTGTAACCACCCCTCTTTCCAGACCCTCCCGTAGGTGGGTCCTCAGAGTATGTTCAACCCCTTTACTTAGTATAAGTATGGGATACCTGGCAACAGGACTTTAGATTAAACCTGGACGAAACTTTGAAACAGAATCCTGGAACTTCGATGCTCTACTGACAATTGGAGGATGGAAGAATCTCCCTTGGGGTCAAGGAGTGACTCCCCTGTTCAAAAAGGCACCAATGGAGCATTTGCCGGTCTGCATCTCCGAAGCTCCCGCCGGAGTCCGAAGTACTTGCAGCCCAGGAAGAGGATTTCCAGACTTCTTGTTGGCCGACCCGAATCTCCAGCAAAGCTGAGACCCACAGCCCTCATGAGTGACGTGGAACCGGAAGTCCTGAACCCGAGCACATTTGCTAAGTGCATTAACTTCCCGATCTTTCCTGAAGTTGTGCTTTAGGATACTTGTAGCCCAATCCCCAAACATCTTCTGCACCAAAGATTGTGGGCCTACACTCCATGAGTGTTCCGTGGGCCTGCTTCTTGCATTTCCTCTTGAGGCTCCTTTGCAATCCCGAGTCTGTTGACTGGTGGGTCCCCTCAAAGGTATCTCTACTTTTCCTTGGGCTTCCCTGGTTGCTCCAGAGGTGCCCTGACTCCCTCCCAAGTGGTGAGTCTCCCAGACATTGCTGGTCTGGACCGATGCCTAGCTCTGCTTTTGGTGTGGGTTGCTGTTGCCAAGGCTTGTTGGTCCCAATCCGGGCACCGAAACTGCAGCACTCGACATCCTTTGTGGGACAGCTTGAATCTAGATCCTGGTCATCGTCGACATCTCTGGGACCTGGTAACTGAAGAGTCAAGCTTCACCTCCTTCACCTGAAACCACCTGACATCGGTGGGCATTTGACTATGGTGCCCCTGGTCACTGGCAAGTGACCCAGACATTGTCCCCCCTGCTTTCAGGTTCTTCACATCTCCGATCCAGGCTTGGATTCCTCCGGACACTTTCCACTTCGACAGCAGCATCACTTTGCAGGAGATCGCCATTGAAAACGAAGACGAAACCCGACACTAAAAGACGCTTATGCACCCGGCTTCCCTGGCTGAGGTAACTCGAGTACTCCGGTGCTCCAGTGGGTGTTGACTTTAGAACCTCCTAGTTCTAAGGGGTTTTGTTCTGATTCATTGCTAGTTTTCCTCTGAATCATTTTAAATTCTACAGTTTATCCTGTGTGTGTTTGTAATTGAATCCAAGTCTGGATCGGTGTAATTGTGAGCCTCCTGAAATGTCATTACTAGTAGAGCACATGGTTGTGTATGTGTGCATTATGGGTGCGCAAAGTTGTAGAGCCACACTACTCACAACTTCGTGGAAATTATTTTAAAACTATAGGTAGCTATGCAAAGTATACAGCTTTTCACAGCTTTAAAAATGATTGTGGACAACTGAGGGAAACCGAAGGAACTGGTGCACTTGGCCTCCATTCAGCCTGTCCCTCTCATTTCTAGACCCTCCAGATCAAAACAAATTGACCAACCTGAGTGCGCAGCCACAGTCTATTCACGCAACCACAGTAATACCCGCCCACTATACCAACATTTACCCTCACACACTTTACTCTCATACACACAAGCCTGTCTCCTAGCACTTTTATAGTGATCCTTCAGGCACTTACCAGTGTCTCATGAAACATTGCAGTTTCCTTTCCTTTTTCTGCTACAATATTTTCAAGTCAGTGACATTATGGAGCAGGAGTCAGAAAGGACTGTCGACTCAAGGTACAGCATCAGAATAAATGGGAAAATATCAGCTACTAAGGGTAGTCAAAAAATGTCCATTCATGCCAACTAAGCATCAGTACAAAGAAATATGGACAATATTATGTATTTCTTTGTGAACCATTATACTTCCTGGCTGACATTTTCACTTGTAGGAGTGTCTTTTGATTTACGTTGCTCTCCAAAGAAGTTTTAAGAAGTGCTTCT
Organism: Lissotriton helveticus; assembly: GCF_964261635.1. NCBI lineage: Eukaryota > Metazoa > Chordata > Amphibia > Caudata > Salamandridae > Lissotriton > Lissotriton helveticus. The sequence continues at coordinate 774,340,346 of NC_136063.1, read as the reverse complement.
AAATTGCTCTGTAGATGGTATATAACTGGAAAGAGTTAAAAACATGGGGGCAGATTGACAAGCCCCTTGCGCCACTTTTGCGTCATTTTTCCTATGTTAAAAATGACACAAATGTGGCGCAAGGGGCTTGTAAATCTGCCCCATGGGGTGCATTGCCATCTGTCCATACCATAAGACTTTATTCAATCAGAGCTCCGCCTGTCAATACTTTGGTAGCGTCCATGTTATGTTATGTTATTAAGTCACTTATAAAGCGCGCTAACACTGATTAGTTTCTTGGCGCTAAAATTGACAGTAACACAGCCTAAGGTGGAGGAGGAGGTGGATTAAAAAGCTTGTCTAAAGAGCCAGGTCTTCAGAGCTTTCCGAAAAGGTAGGAGGTCTTGGCAAGATCGGATCTCCAGGGGAAAGGTGTTCCATAGACAGGGGGCAAGGGTGGCAAATCTACGACCACCAGAGCGTTTGAGTTTAAAGGGGGGGGTCTGGAGCAGGGCTAGATGGAGTGAGCGGAGGTTACGGGAGGGGACGTGTCTGGTGATCAGTTGATTGATAAATTTAGGGCTTTTGCCATGTAATGACTTGAAGACCATACAGCCTGCTTTAAAGCGTCCATGCAATGGAGATGTGTTCCATGGTACATAATGTGAATAGCTTGGAGTGATGGCGAAACATTTCAGTCACAGCAGCCCTGATGCCAATACTATTGGCAATGATGCCTTTCAAGGCTTGAATCCGGGATTGATAGTTGTCCAACAGGTTTTCTAAATACTGTTTCACCTGATATGTAACTTCAGTATTTTGGACACTCAACGAATGTTTTAAATAGCTTGATTGTTGGAAAGGTTACCTGTTCAGTTGTGGTGACTTACTTAGAAACTTTGCTAAATTGCCTTTAATACAGTTCATAGTTATATGGTATAGGTGATACTAAGCCTACTATCTCTATTGAGACTTTGGACTAAACACTAGAACAATACAGACATTTTTCAATTTATAATAGTGGTGGTATTTCATAACAGACATGCATTTCTCCATGGGTCTCCTACGGAGTTTTGCAAGAAACAAGTTCGATGCATAACAAACTATATATTCAAATTGGAACAACATGGCTTGTAGCATTTTTCCTTTGCGCTCCAGAAATAATATTTTGGGATGTTGTGGTTGGGAATAGTAGCGTACCCGTGGGAGTCTGCACCTATGAATATGACAATGCGTGGAATTGTGTAGTTTTTATAGAAGTGATTGACTTTTATGTGCCATTCGGTGTGATTATGTATTTCAATATGTCCATATAATGGTACATCGGAAGGCGAGATAAGAAATTGTGGCAATATATATTATTTGTTGGGCTCCTTATACAGTGATGAACATAACTCGGTCAATATGTCAAAGATTATGTGCCCAATCTTATGTGTTTGATTTATGTTCATATATCATCTGTGTCACAAACACATTCTTAAAGCTGTTAGAAAGGTTTTATCCACCATTGTTTGACCTGTGTGAAGTATAAAGGTAACTCACCCTTCAATGGAGCTCTCAACTTTCCAATATTTTGATCTGTGTTATGGTAATCAAAGATTCAAATCCAAATGGGTAACCAACTCATGACACCCTTTCCAATCATTTTTTAATAAATATAAGTAGTGCAACAGATATTTTGCGATGATTTTACCCAAATATCCAAAGTCAAACTCTTGAACTATCCACATACTGCTTTTCACCCAAATCTTTGTTTCCCACAGTCTCACATCTCTTCCATTACTTTCACTCTTTTACACCATTTCCGTTTTAAATTTGACTTTTCTTTTTTAGTCATCTTGAATTTTCCATAAAAGGTACAGTGGTTTCATTATGGTTCAAGTCTATGGTTTAGCAGCGATAGAGCGCGCAGGTCACCTGATCTCTTTTTACCATGCTCACCTGGGCCCATAAACATTTACACACTTAACCAGGTAACCTTCTCTCTACATCAATGTATATATTCTAACTTAGGACTCCTTTAACCTATACACCTTGACTTACCAATCCACGTCACCGGTACCTTAAGTCCTAAGAGATCACAGGAGTTAGAATAATAGGAAGAATAATAACATTTGCACTCATTTAATAACCATAAACTAGAGAAAGGTTTAAAACTCTATCTAAGAAAAATTCTTAAATTGTCATAATCCAAGCATTTGAAATCAAAGATCTTTCGATTACAAAGATAACGATTAAAATGAAAATATGCAAATATTTTATAAATCTGTCTTTAAGCATTTGACAGTAGGAAGGGTAGAAAAAGGGAAACAATACAATGACATACCCACACAGAGTTATAATTACCTAGAATGGTGTGAAGACCAACCCTGGCCACGAGCTGGTTAAAGGACAGAATCCCAAAAGTGCAGGTGCCAGCAAGACAACAGGTGCAGACCAGAAATCAGGACAGGTGCAGACAAATTGGATCAGGACAGAACCACCACAGGTTAAGACCGGCACCCACAGCTAAAGTTGCTACGCCAGCGCTACAACCCTCTCTGCAGCTAACAGCCAAAACCCGATTGGGTTATCAAATCTTCTGACAGAGTGCTCCACCAGTACCTCTGTTCTCGATCACCTATCGAGTGCATTGGGTCAGTGACAGGTCAGCTATTCGGACAAGTCGGACAATCAAACTAGCTAAGCCTACTCCAGTTATACCATTTTTCAGGGCAGTGTACCACCCCCCAATGTTGCAAGTGTAAGAATCCCCAATTTTGATTGGACAAAAGACGAGGAGAGGTCATCACACCATATTAATATGAGGTGACTTCTATCCTGTATTCAAATTACCATTCCCTGCCATAATTATATTTTCCCATGCACTTTTTATTCCACCCAACAATGAATGTTCCAATAGTAAATATATTGTTATAACATTTTAACAATATCGTTCTTTTGGAAGTTCAGCAGGTCATCTTCCCAGGCTCATCTCAGTCAAGACTGTCCCTGGCACTCATTCAATGCCATGGCTTGGATGTTCTTGGAGTCTTGTGCGCATGTACGGTGTGGGTTTCAAAATGGAGTTACAGTTACATCTCAGACCCAAACACAAGCTAATAGCAAAGTAGAAAAGAAACAGTTTTAGAACAAAGAATAAATGAATATTCTGTATACCACTTATCTCTACTCTATTCCCATTACATTATATTTAACTACAGCATTATGATTAGGCAGAATGAACAGCTTAGCAAAAGCAGCAATGCAAGCTTCTTGTTCGTTAGGACACAGAACAGCCATCTTAGTTCTAGTGCGCAGAAGCAAAAGTTTTCCCTCCAAGCGAAAGGTATGTCATGTCACGTGAGTGTGACAGAGGCATGCGCAGTAAGAAATCCCGCGTAGCAGCAGCCATTTTAATGCAAGCGTATTACGGTTAGTAAAAGCACGAAGACAAGCTGCTTTTAAATGTCGTGTGATGCATTATTAGTAAAACAAAACACGTTGGTTAATACGTTAACTATTATTTGAGACGGTTGAGTACAAGCAAGTCACTTTACTAGTGCAACCTTGCTCCATCAATCCCCTCTTTGATGATATTTTATATCATCACTAATTAAGGAAACAGATGCCAACTTTCACATTTCTCCCAACTCAATTTCTTCAAACTTTCTGTTTTGTTACTCTTCATTATTCATATGAAAGTTTTTCACATTCTTATACAAATTTCCATTCAGTTCTTCTAACGCAAGTTCATCAATATTTCTCTTCTTTCCTTTCTTATTTACTGTATATGTCTTTTTGTGCTTACGACATTTGTAACAAATTATTGTCCCTAAAATCAGCAGGGCTATTCCCACCATTGGCATCAGTATTTTACCTACAAAACTTTTTCCTACATTAGAAAACCGACTACCTATGGAGGAGAGACCATCTGTAAGTCTCTTCCATGCACTAACAACTTCCAGTGGTTTGAGTTCCTTTTCTAAATATGTATTATTCTTTACAAACCTTTTAATTTCAACACTTTTGTCAGGTATGTAAGTGCAACAATGTTGCGCTTTCAACATTCTACAGACTCTGCCCTCTTTTGCCAATAAGGTGTCAAGAGCAAGTCGATTTTGTAAAACCGTTGATCTTACCGCAATTAATTCGGTATTGATCATCAAAAATCCTTCAGCAGTGTCAGTCGATAAGCGATCCACCATTGTTCACAATTTGCAAATTCTTTGAGTATTCAGAACCACTCCCACTGAAGGTATCAATGCACTAAATTTATCACCTACAATTTCAGAAAAACTAGCTCTTTTACTACGGGTTAATCCATTAGTTTCTACTTTGCTTCCGGTGATTTAATTTACATGATATACCTTTGGGAATACTATTCCAAAATAGCAGCTCCCGTACCAATGGTCAGGCAACTTAATATATGCTTTGTTCCTGCAAATATAATAAATTCCAGGAAACACTGGTTCAGTTCCATCCTTGAAACCCCAACCCCCAATTACCTTAAAATTGTGTTCACATTTACTGGAACCAATGAATGTATTGTCATAATAACTTGTTCTTTCCCTATGGAGGCAAAGTTTCCCTTTCTTATCGAAATCCAGTAACATAGCAGCTTGAGTCTTGCCATTTGATGTAAACCCTGTATTTTCAGCCCATTTAGGAATCTTTTGTTTCTGGTCAGTGGCTTTTCTCTGGAAGACCTGTCTCCTTTTTCCAACTAAATTCAAAAATGTTTTCTCCTTTTCATGTAAAATGCATGCTAAATTATTTTTGTGTGCTTCAGCTATATCTATAGTACCTATTGTTAGAAAGTATTCACCCATATAACGAGTTAGATCACTTTTAGTATATACAGGATTCAGGTTGCTATGTATGGGAAGTTCAGAAAATATCACATCTGAGTTATAATAATAATACTGTAAGGGCCCTTTCTTATAAAATAAACTAGCTAAAATACTACATGAAATACCATATGTCAAAGGCAAATGGTGATAAGTCACACCCTCAGCTACAGATGTCGGTAATTTCATACAAACATTACAGTCACTTATCTCCATAGCTTCTACATAATATACTAACAGGTTAGAAAACACGTTTAAATGAGTTCTGTTCTTAACTTCACTTTAGTGTAATCATCTGATGCTTCTAAATCTACCTTTTGTTGCTTGTGACTGACTCCTCTTTCATGTATTGTTACCTTTTCAGGTGTATTTATCTTCTCATGTATGTTAGTGTAATTTTGCATATTTCAACTCATTAAACTAGGAATGGCTATAGTCAGTCCTAACCATACTATGAGCACTATCACTATACTACATATGCATATTCTACAGCATGTCTTTAGGCAATTTCTTTTCGGTCTTCCGTTAACAGTACGATCAGCCATTTCTGACCAAGAAGACTTAACCCCTCTTTGTAGCTTTTACACAGTCTTTTAACATGTGAATTTTCTTCAAGTTGGTCTCACTTCTTTGTCAGTCTGATCAGCAATTATTTCATCATCACTTTTGTCAATTATTTCTAAGTTTTCGAAATCTTCAAGGATGACGTAAGTCCATTCAGGGCCTCTGAATTTATTATTCAGTCTCTTTAAACGTGGACTCCTCCTTTTTGGTTGCTCTGTGGATGGTCCAGCTTGACTTGATATTTCGTTTACTTGTTCTGGTTCTTTATTTATTGTCTTAAGGCGAAATTTCAGTCTTTTAACAAATCCAGGCTACTTGTCTTCCTTTCTGAATCTTGTAGCTGGCACTGTCCTCTGACTTTCTTCAAGTGCTCTCCTATTTTCATTCAGTTGTGGCACATCTACTTCAATACTGTCCTCTGTATTCCTCTCTATCAGACTAGGTCCAGGTCTTATTTCTATTTCTTCTGCCTGGTTACTAATCAGGCCTTGTTCAGGTGTTTGCTAAATTTGACTTTGAATTTGATTTGATTTGTCTTCTTCTTCCTGAACATGTTTTTCTACACCTATCTGGTCCTGCTAAGGCCCTTCGAACCTTTGATTTTCTTCTGCCTGAGCTCTTGCCCTAGTACCTAGCTGTCCCTTCTCAGACTCTGGAACTTTTACAGGTGTGTGAGATGTCTGAGTATATTGATCTTTCCTTATCTTGTCCTCCTCAGTATTACTATTGGCTTGGATTTCTGTAATCTGAGAACGTTCTTCGAGACCTATCTCATCCTCACTATCACTCTGACTATCTAGATAAGTTTGACTTCTGGTTCTCACGTATTCTGCAGGTATGTCGACTACTGGAATCCAATTATCCTGACTGGTGCTCAGTTGTTCCTCTTCATCTACTTCAGGATCGATATCTTGAGACCCCTCCTTCAGCTTCAGTTTCATCAGGTTCAGTCACTCTTTTTGTGTGACTGGCATTGATCCAATTCGGAATTCCTTTGCACTTTACAGCTGTGGTGGTAACCAATAGCTAGCTGTGCAATTTTTCACCCTCCTGAGGCGGAAGCCGGGAGGTTCTTTCCCTACAAACTTTACTCGAGCATTTTTAATGTAAATACTGTATGTTGCTTGATTTAATAAGCGTTTGTATTTTACTTCGTGTTTGGCAATACAGCTTGATTTTCGAAGCGTTTTACCCGCCAGACATCCCTCCTCCCTCTTCCACCACTCGGGCCACTCTCAGCCGAGTATAGACGCTGAGAGATCGGTCCCGAGGAGACGTAGTTTCCACAGTGGCCATATTGGGGGTGTTAAGCGCTTGGACGCGCTCTAGTTGAGTATAAAAGGGGACGACCTCTTTCCGCGTAGCGGGCGCGTTTTGCGGACACGCCGGACCCACGCCGGAGTCATGCCAGAGTCCTGCCCGTCTGCGCCCATCAGCGCTAAGGAGGCGCCAGGGGCCATGGACTCTGTATCTTTTACGCCTGTCGGTGGTCTGTACGCAAGAGAAGAGCTACTCAGTATCCGGCAGCTGTCCTAGCACTGTGAGCATTCCCCTCTTGACCCGCTTTGCGGCCCCTTTCAGTGTTCTTGTAGTAACTTCGTGCTTGCATCCTCCACTCCTATTAGTGCTCTTACCGAGCCTCCTCATATAGCACCTGTGCCCCCCAAGCATTCGGCTCACCGAGACTTAAAAATATGGCATTTTAACGTTAGGTCATTGGTCAAACATCATGCCGAGATCCATGACCTTGTTCTGGAGGAGGCCCCTGATGTCTTCTTCATGACCGAAAATTGGCTGCACAATGAAGCCACGGCTGAGATGAACCTAGCGCTCCCTCCAGACTATTCCATTTACACCCATAATCGCAATTCCAGGGGTGGGGGTATTGCAGTGATAGTTAAATCTTGCTACCCTTGTGTCTGGAAGAAATTAGCCAAAGCTGGTTGTGAGAGTGCACAGTTCGCCATTTCAATCAACAATCATTTCACTTTCTCAGGTATTCTGATCTATAGACCCCCTTGCAGTGATGTCACTTTCAGAAAGGCTTTTCCAGAAATAGTAAGCTCTCTGACTGTTGGGTCTGCCAACTTCAGTGTCTTTGGCGACCTCAATCTCCATTTCGAACTTTGCCACTCTCCTGCTATTGGTAGCACACTCGCAGACCTAGAGGCATTGCAGCTAAAACAGGTGGTTACTCACCCCACGCATGAGGGTGGACATACCCTGGACCCTATATTTACTAATCTCTCCGGAGTTACGACCTTGCCGCCAACCTCGATGGCATGGTCCGACCATCACCTAGTGGAATTTCATCTTGCTATTAGTGCCCTCCCTTTCAAAATCATAGACAGGGTCATTCTCAAACGCCCATGGAAGAAGCTATAACTTGAGGATTTCCATCGGCTGCTCGGCGCACATCCGTCTGGCCCTTTCAATGACGTTGAATCTGGCTATGATATTTTTTGTGACTGGGTCTCCCGGGCCCTCGACCTCTTGGTCCCTGCAACATGGAGTAAATGTCGCTTACTCGAACCAAGCCCCTGGTTTGATAGCGCCTTATCGCTCTTAAAAAAATCATGTAAACAAGCAGAAAGAGCTTGGCGGAAAACCTACGAGACTGGAAAAAAACCTCTATACCTAGCCAAAGTTAAAACGTACCATAGAGCCATCTGCAGGGCTCGTGCGGCCTATTACGCCCAAGAGTTCAAACGTAGCTCCAATCCCACCAAGCTGATGTTTAAAGTCCTTAAAGACCTGACTGCCAAAAGAGCCCCAGCAGCTGAGATCTGTTCTGAGTCTCACTGTGAAGAACTTTCTATCTTTTTCCTGGAAAAGGTGCAGACCATCTATCGCTCCTTCCCTAGCGTCGTCCTCCAGAGTGAGGACCAGAGGCCCAGCTCTACCACTAACGTGGTTCTATCGGTACTTCCTGGCATTTCTGAGGTGGAGTTGGACAGGCTGGCGACGGAAGTTAAATCTGGGTCTCCTTTGGATCCGCTTAGACCTGTGCAGTTGAGAGAGTCGGCTGCTGTGTGCCTTCCCCCTGTCCGCGACCTTATCAATCTTTCGTTCTCTTCTGGCATAGTACCCATCAAATGGAAACAGGCCTATGTCACGCCTATCTGGAAGAAACCTGCGCTGGACCTGCTTAAATTGGAGAATTATCGCCCAATTTCTCTTCTCCCATGGGCCGCTAAGGTCGCTGAGGCTCATGTAAATGAGCTCCTGTCTAAACACCTCCAAATCGCCAATATCCTTGACCCTTGTCAGAATAGGTTTCGGGCAGGTCATAGCACCGAGACAGCTCTCCTTGCTATGACGGAACATCTGCGTTCCATGTTGGATTCCGGTCAGACTGCGGCACTGGTGTTACTTGACCTCAGTGCCGCGTTTGACACGGTTTCACACGTGATACTGCTGCGTCGTTTGGGAGAAGCAGGTGTCTCTGGGAGAGCATTGGATTGGTTTTGGTCATTTCTAGCAGATCGCACATACCGGGTCGCTATACTCCCATTTGAGTCCAAGCCCTATACCATTGAGCAGGGAGTACCTCAGGGGTCGGCACTTATCCCCACGTTGTTCAATCTGTATGTGCAGCCGCTGGCTGCAGTTGCCAAGCAGTGGGGCCAGAATATGGTATCCTATGCTGACGACACGCAGCTGGCGGTGGCCCTTAGGGGGGATGCCGTCTCCGGGGCCTCTAGGTTCAAGGATGGCCTGTCAGGAGTGGCTGGCTGGATGACGGCGAACTGCTTGCAGCTCAATGCAAAGAAAACAGAGGTTCTAATCGTGGGCAAACACAGTAACCTCTGGGGCGATCAGTGGTGGCCCTCAGAGCTAAGTCCAACTCCCATCCCGGTGTCTGAGGTGAACAATTTGGGTGTCTGGTTAGATCCCGCCCTTAGCTTTTGCGGACACACCAAAAAAGTAGCTGCTACCTGTTTCGGTATATTGCGTGAGCTTAGGCCAGTCCTGAAACTTTTTGATGCCCCGACCAGACAGTTGATAATCCAGGCCACTATACTCTCGCGATTAGATTATGCGAGTTCACTCTTGTTGGGGGCCAATCAGGCGGAAGTCATCCGGATGCAACATGTTCAGGACGCTGCGGCCAGAGCCCTGGTGAGTTTACCTAGGTTCTGCAACCATTCATAAGCTCCATTGGCTCCCCATGGCTCAAAGGATCGAGTTTAAGACTCTTTGTCTTTCTTTTAAAATTCTCAAGCTGTCTTCCCCCCAGATTTTGGCGCATCTTCTCACCACATATGTTCCCTCTCGCTCCTTGAGGTCATTGGGTCAAAATCTGGCCACAGTTCCATGGTTCAAACGTACTTGGGCCGGAGGTCGGTCTTTCCGTTACCTCGCGGCCAAGCTCTGGAATTTACTTCCAGCTCATATCCATGCCCTAGAGGACTTGTCTGCTTTCAGGAGGGCCATCAAAACATTCCTCTTCCCTCCTGGCCCATAGGTGTGCCCTTGGGCTATTCCTTTTGCTTTCTGTTCAGTTATGTATTGGTATTTTCCTTCTGCCAGTTAAAAGCACCGGGACGCCCCTTTGCTGGGGCAGCTGTGCGCTATAAAAATCACAATAATATAACAGAACATAACATAACATATCACTTGATGTGGTTTTCCCCACCTTGGTGCTAGGCAAGATTTTCGAGTATGTTCCTTTATCACTACCCAGTCACCTGGATTCAGATCATGTGCTGGAGTTGATTGTCTGGCGACAGTGTCTTCCCCAACCTGGTGAGAGACAGAAAGTATGGGCGAATTTTGCGAATTCGCGGTACGCGAATTTGCACGAAAGCGTACTTGCGGTACCCAAAATAGGCGAACGTTCGCGAGATTGAGGATTTTTTTTTTGCAAGTTCGGGAAAGCCAGCTGTTCATATCTCCCGCTAGATTTCAGCTGCGCGTCGCATCTACGTATTCGCGATTGTTTACTGTCGTGATATGTGATCGCGGGCCCTTATGACGTATTCGCGATCTCAAAGTCTCGCAGTGCAAGATGGCGGGACTCCATGACATACTCGCGGTCGAAAAGTCTCGCGAGATCACGCAGCCAGATCCAAAATGTCGCAGCGCACGCAAACCGGCAGGAAAACAACTCGGCGAACTCAGAATCACGGTAAGTCAACATCGCGCGCGGGAGATTGTATTTTTGAAGCGCGAACAAGGAAAAAAATTTGCCAACTCGCAAATTGTTAGGCAATTTTGAGCGATTCGCGGATTGCAAAATGGAAAAAAGGACTTGCTAGAAGTAATTCAATTGCAGACTTGACTCCAGGTAAATAGGATGCTTCAATTGGCCCTCCCAAGGTACACACAGCATAGGCAGCACTCAGACCTCCTTCCTCATGTCTCATGCATGAGCAATCTACAAATAGCTCATATTCTGAATTTATCAATGGTTCTTCTCTTATGTCAGGACGTGGTTTAGTACTATATTCAGTCAGGTTGATAAAATCATGTTCGACTTCTCCCTTTACTTCTGCAAAATGTGAATCATGTAGCAGTGTTGCTGGGTTCAAAATATTACACCTGGCAATGGTAACATTCCCTGCAACTACAATGATTCGCTCATACTTAGTCAGTCGACCGGGAGTCAAGTACTGAGTTTTGGTTCTTGTCAATAATACCACCACTGCATGTGGAACATACACAGTCACTGGATGTCCCATAATAATGGACTCACTTTGCTCAAGACGCATGCAAGTTGCAGCTACTGCTTTTAGATATCCTGGCAATGCAGATGCCACTGGATCCAGAGTAGAAGAAAAATATGCCACAGGACGTCTCATTAGACCATGAGTTTGGGTCAGAACTGAAAGTGCACAATTATCTCGTGTATCACAGAAGAGTGTAAATTCCTTTGAATAGTCAGGCATCCCTAATGCTGGAGCTGTACACAGACATTCTCGTAATTTTAAGAAAGCAGTCATGCTTTCATCATCCCATTCTATGTTATGTTATGTTATGTTATTTATTACTTGTAAAGCGCGCATACGCCCAAGGGCTTCTTGGCGCTGAGGAGAGAATCAAAACATAACAATGCACAAAAAAAATAAAATCACTATTTCAAATAGGCCTGAGTAAAAAGAAAAGTTTTAAATGCCTTTCTAAAGGCAAGAAGATCCCTGCTATGTCGCAGAGTCAAAGGGAAGGAATTCCACAAGGAAGCAGCTAAAAATTGAAAGCTGCTACCTCCCTGTCGTTTCTTTTTAAAACGAGGGACCTCAAGTAGATCTTTGTGAGCTGATCTCAAGCTACGTAGGGGTCTATATCTCCTTAGCAGTTGTCTAAGAAACATTGGGCCCTTACCCTCCAAGGCCTTAAACACAATGCAACCTACCTTGAATGTGGCTCTCTGTTCCACAGGCAGCCAGTGCAAGGTCTCTAGTCCGTGTCTGATTGATTCCCACTTAGGTACCTTGCAGATTAGTCTAGCAGCTTGATTCTGCAGGTATTGCAATCTTCTAAGTTGGCCAATAGGCGCGCCCAGATAAAGGCCATTTGAGAAATCAATATGAGATAGGACTAGAGCACTGACTGCCTGAATTAAAGCCAAATCAGTGAGGAGGTGTGCGAATTTCTTGATCTTCCTCAATTGAAAAAAACCAGAGGAAACCACCGTTCCAATTTGAGTTTTCAAGGTAAGATCCTCATTAAGAGTCACTCCCAGGCTTTTTACTGTTTGGGATTTTTTTGGAGGAGAACCCATGTCCGACGGCCAGAAACGTGGACTCCAGCTGATCTCACTCTTCCCAGGCAGGATGAGTTCGGTTTTCCCCGGGTTAAGTTTAAGGTGTTTAAAGACATCCACCTTTGAATAAGAGACATGGTTGCTTGAAAGTCCTCGGCCGCATTTAGTGAATTTAGCACAAATACCAACTGCAGGTCGTCTGCATAATTATATACAGTAACCTTGTGCTCTCTTAAGGAGAACAAAAGAGGCCGCATATATAAATTAAATAATAAGGGGGACAAGGAAGATCCTTGGGGAACCCCGCAGAGGGAAGTGTTTTTTGGGGCTGTGAAGGAACCCAGCCGAACAGATTGGGTGCGTTCTGAGATGAAAGACTTGAGCCAGGCCAAGGCCGAGTCTCGAAGACCGGCCTGTTCGACACGGTTGACCAAGATGGTATAGTCAACCGTGTCGAATGCAGCAGACAGATCCAGTAGCACCAAGGCCTGGTGCAAGTCCTCATCGGCATTAGACCTTAAGGTGTTCTGAACGGCCAATATGACTGCCTCGGTGGAATGACCAGGCCGAAAACCTGCCTGGTTAGGTTGTAAGTAACCGGAGACTTCCACAAAGTTTGAGAAGCTGTTGGTGACATGAGCCTCCAAGATCTTAGACAAATAAGGCAAGAGTGAAATTGGCCGATAATTAGAGAGGTCTGAGGAGTCGATGCCAGGTTTCTTTTTTAAGGGAATCAGTAAGGCCTGTTTGAAGCTGTTGGGAACTATCCCTGACGTAAGAGAGCTATTGAGCAGAGGGATCATGCTATCTGGGATTGCCCGACCAATATCTCTCATTACTTGGGGAGGGCAAACATCCTCAGGAGATCCTGATTTAACTCTAATGAGTAAATCTAAAAAGGTTTGATCATCGATTAAGGGAAAAGAGTGCAATGTTAGGGGATTAAAAAAGATATCATCTATCGGGGCACAAACTGGAAGTTTGGATAGAGTATCCTTGATCAATAATATCTTATCATTAAAAAAATCATTCAGCGAGTTACAGAGTAATTGTGAGGGGACAACCGGAGGAGAAGTTCTATCATCATTACACAACTCAGTCACAATCCTGAAAATTTCTTTCGACTTATTAGACGCATTTAATATTTTAGTAGAGAAATAGGCGGTCTTGTGGGTGTGCAGTGTTTTTTGATAGGCTTTCCGGATTGAACAATATACAATCCTTGCTTGGGGGCAATAATTAATTCGCCAGATTCTCTCTTGCTGCCTCACTTCTAGTTTTAATTTCCTCAACTCCGGCGTGAACCACTTGTGTGCGTCCGCGCCATATGAGTTACAAAAGCGAGTGAGGGGGGCGTGGATGTTGATGGCGGAGATTAGCCATTCTTTAAGCCTACAATCGGCTGTCTCCACATCAAAACTCTGTACTGGCAAAGTAGACTTTAAGAAATTTAAAAAAGCTGACATGTCCATAGAGGACCATTTCCGAGTCGAATTGGTAGCTTGCAGCTTAAATTGAGGAGTTTTATCAACAAAAAATGAGAAACTAATGCTAAAATGATCAGACCAACTACAGGGTTTAATATCAATAAAATCTATGGGTAAGTTCAAAGACCAGAGTTGGTCAAGACTATGGCCCTTTTGATGAGTTTTAGTGTCTATATGTTGTATTAAGTTCATGTCATTCAGTAGGTCCTTCGTCTCAGCTGCCTGGGGGTCTAGTGCTATATTATCAAACCAAAGGTTCAGATCCCCAATCAGAAGTAGTTTGGAATTATTTGTAACCAACGTAGCCAGTTGCTCCGCAAAAATAGCAGGAAACGTGGCCATAGTTTGAGGTGGGCGATATAATAAGACCACCACAAGAGTCCCATTAGCAGTGTCTAATTTGGCAACTATATTCTACTGGGTCTTTTGCTCTTTTCTTTGTCATTTGTATCAATTGCTTTGCTAGAACTTCAAAACCCACAATCCACTGGCTGCAGTAACCTACAACTCCAAGAAACATTCTGATCTCTTTTTGAGTTTGAGGTAGATTCATGTTTTTGATTATTCTGATCCTTTCTGAGGTAACTCTTCTGACACCTCTTTCTATCTGGTGCCCTAGATATTTCACTGATGTGGAGCAAAATTGTAATTTTTCAGCTGATACTTTATGTCCTCCTTCACTCAAATGATTCAGTAAAGCAATGGAATCAACAACACTGTTATTTCGAGTTTTAGACACCACCAATAGGTCGTCTATATACTGGACCAGGACTACCTGTCTAGGCACCATCATAGACTCTAGGCATTTCTTCAATATCTGATTAAAAATTGATGGGCTTGCTATGTACCCCTGAGGGACACGGTTCCAAACGTAGATGTGGTCATCGAATTTGAACGAGAAAAGATACTTGCTATCTGGATGTAATGGTATGGAGAAAAATGCATGGCGTAAGTCAATCACGGTAAACCATCCAGCTTCCCACGGTATCTGATTCAGAATCACTGCAGGGTTTGGCACAACTGGACAACATGGAACAACAACCTTATTAATTGTGTGGAGGTCCTGTACAACCCTGTACTTTCCGCTTGGCTTCTTTATGCCAATTATGGGTGAATTACATGGACTGCTCATTATTTCTTGTAAAATGCCTGTTTCAACCAAATGTTTTATTTCTGCTGCAACACCTGCTGTTATTTCTGGGCTCATTTTGTACTGTTGAATATTTGGGTAAACTGCACCTTCATTCACTGTCACTTTTATTGGATCAACATTTGCCATTAATCCTACATCTTTTCCTGTAAAATCCCACACATTAGGATTTACTGCCTGTTGTAACTCACTTGGTAAGTCTTCTATAGTCAGCTTCTTATTTTCATTTTCTTGTTTTGCTAACATTAATTTATAAATTCCATCTTCATCTGGGATTTAAATTTCAACACCACTTGGGGTGCAAAAGATTGTGCAATACATTTTACATAACAAATCTCTGCCTAACAGATTCACTGGGCTAGAATTGCACACAACTCACACTTGTGCATTTCTTTAAAATTACCTATTCTAACTTCCATTGGTTCTATAACAGGGGTACTAATTTGTTTATTAGAAACGCCCACTACTTGGATCGCTTCTCCCAAGAGGGGTAGGTTTGGAACATCTGCTTTTCTTACAGTAGAACGGGTAGCACCAGCGTCCAATAGAAAGGTAATATCATTTCCCTCAACCTTTCCTTCAATGTATGGACCTGACTGATCTACCGGCAAGGATGCGCCAAGTACGCATTCCTCGTCCTCCCCTCTCAGGCACCGTCAGTATGTGTCCTCATCGAAAAATGTGTCACTCAAAAGAAATTGTGATGTCACTGCGTCTCTCCTACCACTTCCCTCCCAATTTGTGGTATCCACACTATAATTTGCTTTGCTCCCAGAATCTGGCATAGGTGCAATGGGTAACTGGTTTTGTATTACCTTCTGCTGCTGTTTCTTTGACACCTCATTCTGCGTCTGTGGATTCAAATGGTTAGTTTTCATGTTATTATTCACTACAGCCTTACACTCGTGCTTCCAATGCCCCAATTTTCCGCTCACGTGACGTGGAAATTTCTTTTTAGCTTCATCTCTATTGAATTTTCCCCTTGGCTTGCCCCCATTACCATCTCCTTGAGTCTGGTTATTGTTCATTTGGCTTAATTGGAGTTTCTGTTGCTCTGTTAATTTTACTTGGGCCCACATTACCTTCTCTTCTAATTTATTTCGCTTATTGGCAAGTTCATCTTCACAATATTTTGCATATTTAAGAATTTCATCGGTTTGGTCTGTCAGCAAATTTTACGATCTTTAATCCATTGTGAAACTTCTGGTCTTAATCCTAACACAAACCGATAGATGAAATGCGTCATGTCTTTCGTATCAATGTTTTCCAAACCACTGTACTGTTTAAAATCTTGTATGAGACGTTCATAATATGAATGCACAGATTCACTTTTATTCTGAGTGGTTCTGTCTATTCTAGTCCAAACGATTTCCATCAGAGGTACTTTCCCTTTTAGATACAGTATTACTTGATATTTTTTTTATCTACACTTCATCTGAAGGGGCTCCTGTCTTTGGGTCTCTAGGATACTCATCATTAGGCCATTTAACAGCAATTTTGTATTCTGTCCACAAATCTACAGGAACAAAAATATCAAATAACTCATCTAAATCTTTTAACAGTACTTTTGAGACTTTTACAAATCTTTCGATTTGCCTGTACCATTCTACAGGTTTCTCTCTCAGTTGCGGAAAATCATTTGTAAATGACAAAATATCCTGTCGGGACCGTGGGACATGTACATAACCTCCTCCTGGCACTTCTATCATTGGGCACAACCTTTCCACCTTTTCGTTGTCTTTTAGCAAATATTCAGATGCGGTTTGTTTTATTTGAGCCTCTTCCTTTTTCTTTGCCCATCTAGTTTTCCATCTATCTAAGTCACCCCATTTCTGCAATAATGACATGAGCTCCTTAATTTGTACTTTTCTATCTGACACATTCATATTTTCCAAATCTTTGTCAGAAAATTCAGCTCAGTATGGTATCTGTAACACTTTTGATTTGCCAATGTCAATTCCCATATTAGAGGCCATATTCATGAATTTTTCATGAAACACTCTTGTATTTCTAGTAATGCTTTTGCATATGAATAATAACTTGTCTTCACTGAATGTATTTAATCTGTCCAATCCCACATTTCCAGCAATCATTTCTTCTAATTCGACTCTTAATGTAAACATGTCCAACACCTTTGACTGTGACTTGAGTTTTTCTATTTCTCGGGTCCACCTTTCTATTTCTTCTAGAGTTACTACTGTGGCACTTCTCGTACCTGTGGATGTCTCCATTGTTGCTTCTCTTGAGGTTGTAGGAGTGTATTTCCTAATCGAACTGTTTTCAGGTTCTCTTATAGGTAAATCCATAAAGGAAATTACCGACTTACATTCACTTGCTTGATCATCTACTATTAATGTCACTTTTCTTGGCTGCACTACAGGTGTAGTTAGAACATGATTTTTAGGACAAGGCTGTTTCTCTCTGTACAAAGGAACAACCAGGCCATTAGTTAACGGAATTGTGAGGGCTTCAGGACTCCTATTCAATTGGGAACATTTGAATTAACTCACTTCTTTGTTTATTTAATGCTTCTCTTTCTCTTTCTTGTAATACCTTTTCTAATGTACTCTCATGTATTACTTGTGAAATTAAAGGTGGTTTCAAGAACAAAGCACTAGGATTAACTGTGATTGGCTCCTTATTGTAAGGTGGTGGATTTTTCATTTACAGGTCTTCTAAATAATTATCATCCGATCACCACTAGTCATTAAATGTTTAGTTTTCTCAGTCCCCTTACTTCCTGTAGGTTCTTCTTAAGTCAATACAGGGTACAATCCTTCCACTAACATGGACTGTCTCCATTGTTTCATTTGCTTATCTCTTGTCTCTTTTGGAAATAGGGGATACAACTTACTCTAATTCCTATTACTTCTGGGTCTGTCTCACTCAAAAGCCTCAGTTTCCCATACCTCTAATGCCTCATACTGTGTTAATCTAGGTCTGGGATCTCTCATTCATGCGAGTTCTTAAATTGTACAAAATTCTGCCCTTAAAGGTACCGTGTTCTAGAAATGGCAAAACAACATCGTCTTTAGTGTACTCCATCCAATTTTCTAACCACACACAAGTGTGATAGCCCCTTTCAACCATCATATATGATGCGGGCGTATTCGGTGGTGGAATAATAATTCCTTCTCTTGTTTTAATCACTTTATCTTTCTTGAAAAAATTCCTAACCCTATTGATAAACGACATTTTTCTCTTTTCTCCGTACATGATGTAAGGTCTTCCTCTTATGTACTTAATAAAACGATAGTCCTGAATAAGTTACTTGTAGTTTCTTTATTCACACAACACCGGGGAGGTTTGTGGCACAACAAAGAGGATGGCTTCAACTGGCATCAGCAACACCCTTAACATTCTTGCTGATGTCATATAACATTCCTACAGAGAATGCCAGATTTAAAGGTGAAGATACAACATATCTCCCTTTTTATAATAATAAAATAAAATGAACAGAAAAAACAAATAGCCACCTAATAATAAAATAACCATGTATACAAAATGACAAAAGATCATTACTTAGAATAACAATGTTGTAAATACAGTGGAGGTCTTTGACTCTGGTGAGGATACAACATAAAAACATCACTTAGAATAATAATCTTGTAAGTACCGTGGAGGTCTTTTAACTCTGGTACTGCGAGTGGATTGAGGAGAAACATCATGTAACAAATTTTTGGAACATTTAGATCTTGACTTCACATTACCATCCTCCTGTGTATATTTTGTCAAACGAGACATACTCCAAACATCCCCACCAGCAAGCATGACAACATTATTCAGAACTTTTACAATGCATCTAGGCTCAAAATATTTAGACTCACCTTTTGGTGCCAACACTGCCTTTTTAACATAAACAAGATCACCCACTTTCCATAGAATTTTCTTTGCTCCCATTTTGATGTCAAACCTCCGCTTGTAGTTGTTTTGATAATTCCTAACTTTCCAATTGTTGACAACAAAACCTCTGTCCTTAACACTTAACCACAGGGGATTACGTTTTGAACCAGCCATCCTACCCTTCAGCTTTTTAAATGGGGAGCAACCTGTCACACTATTAGGTGTGTTCCTATGTGCCCATAACTTCTATCTGAGAACAGGTTTAAGTGGAACTCTCAACTCCAAAGCAGTTTGCACAGAAACTCTAATCAGTCTATTCATGCTCTCTACTAAACCATTTGCCTGTGAGCATTAAGAGCAGGTTTTTTTTTGAGTGATGAACAAGTCATTCAAAAAATAAAAAAACTCCTGTGATACTCCATTGTCAGAGACAAGGATGTCAGGAATCCCCTCGCAAGTAAAAGCATCCTTCAAAAACTCAATAATATTTCTAGATGTGACTGAACTCATGCAAGAAGCAGATACCAATTTAGATGTATAATCCACCAACACAACCACAAATTTCTCAGAATAAGCCAAATTATCAAAAGGACCAACTATATCCACTGCTAGTTTTGACCAGGGATGTTCGGGTATGGCCACAGGGGAGAGAAGAGTAGTCCTTACCTTTCTTGATTTATCATTTCCAGCACCAATGGTACAACCTCTAACAACTTCTTCTACTTGACGGTCTTCTTCAGGCCACCAGTAAGATTCTCTAACTCTTGCCTTTGTGAGACTTCGCCCCAAGTGACCCTCATGTGCAAGGTTTATTATCTTTTCCCGCATCAACAAAGGGGGAAAAAGTCTGTCACCACGAAAAAGTTCACCTTTCGCAATGTTTAACTCTTCCCTGAAATTCCAATAGCCTTTAGCACAATCAGGAACATCCTTCAAAAAAGGCCAACCATTGACAACAAAATCCAATATAGGCGCTCTGGCTTCATCACTCATAAAACAATTTTTCCACTCTACCTCATTTAATGCTGATTCTTTCACCCACGAAACCATTTGACATTCTGAGTCATTTACAACATACATTTGCAAGGGTAATCTTGAAAGGAAATCAGCTGGAACATTCTTAAGACCAGGCAAATATTTCACACTAGGATTATACTCTAGAAGTCCTTCAATCCATCTCTTAATTCTCGGAGTAGTGCACTCAACATTTCTGCAAGAAAACATTTGTACAAGAGGCTTGTGGTCTGACCTGACCAAAAATGGCAAACCCCACAAATAAAATCTAAAGTGTTTGATGGCCCATGAACAGGCCAGAGCTTCACGCTCGATCACCGAATAATGTTCCTCAGCACCCTTCAGTGAACAAGAAGCAAAGCCAATGACCCTTTCAGAGCCATCAACAATTTGGGAAAGGACAGCTCCTAAACCACAAACACTAGCGTCAGTTGTCAAAATCGTCTTCTTGTGTACATCAAAATGCCCTAAAGTTGGCATTTTCCCAATTTCAGACTGCACAATATTGAAAGCATTAACACACTCTTGATTCCAATCAAAAACAGTGCCCTTTTTTAAAAGGAGCCTGCTTGGTTGCATAACACTAGCAAAATTGTAAATAAACTTAGAATAGTATTCAGACAAACCAAGAAACGATTTCACTTGGTCTTTGTTCGAGGGAGAGGGAGCTTGCAAAATTGCCTCCGCCAAATCAACTTTAGGACTCATTCCCTCCCCTGAAATGGAATGTCCAAGATAAGATACATAATTCACTCTGACTTTGCACTTTTCAAATTTCAAGGTTAACCCAAATTTCTCCAGTCTTGACCGAACATTAAATACAACTTCACAATGCTCACACATATCATATCAATGTACCGGAATATCATCCTGAAAAAACAGAACAGAATCAATGCCAGACAAAACATTCTTCATAACCCTTTGGAAACAAGCGGCTGCTCTTGCTAGTCCGAAAGGCATTCTAATACATCTGTAAGCTCCTACAGGGGTTACAAAAGAGGTCAAGTGTCTCGAGTCCTCATGAAGCATAATTTGGTGATACGCTGCCGATAAATCCATTATACTAAACACGCTAGCCCCTCCTAATTTTGATAGAATCTCATTAATATTCGGCAGAAGTTGTCTATCAACCCAAATTGAACCGTTCCAGCTTCTTAAGTCCACACACATTCTAATTTTGGTTCCATTGTCCTTGGGTGCTAAAACAATAGGTGCGAGCCATTCTGAAGATTCTATTTCTTCAATTACACCTAACTTGAGTAACCTGTCGATTTCTTCTTGTAGTGGTTCCAA
Source organism: Lissotriton helveticus (assembly GCF_964261635.1). Lineage (NCBI taxonomy): Eukaryota > Metazoa > Chordata > Amphibia > Caudata > Salamandridae > Lissotriton > Lissotriton helveticus. Next base: position 774,319,481 of record NC_136063.1, on the reverse strand, counting down.
CATGAGATTAGGTACCTTCCTCACCTTATGCACGACAGGTTTCGCATTGTCCTTTAAAATTATTTTGTGTTTGAAACCACTCAAAAGACCTAAATTGTCAGTAAAAACTCCAGGGAATTTTTCCACAATGTCTTGAACATCACCCTGAAGGGAAACTAACATGACCTGTTCAGGTGCATTTGGATTCAAAATAATCCCAAAGTCCCTTTGATGACGCCAACCAAGAAGTTTGTCCCTACGTTTAGCAACATAAACTTTTCCCACTGTTTCCCTGTCATTAAACAAATGGTCTGAACAGAATAACCAATCAGATCAATTCTTTATGTCAGGTGCTAACAGTTTTATGTTGTAAGATCCAAAAGTTGAAAACCAAAACTTGTCGCTAATTAAAGTATACAATGAACCTGAGTCAGCTAAAACAGGAACAATCTCATCACCTATGTATATGTCACATTTTGGCATAGTCACAGTATCAGAGTCAACAGATTTTACATCATTATCCGTAACAGATGGTTTGTCAGTGATGCAATGAACAGCTTGTTGAACAAATTCTTCTTCGTCATCTACAAAGTTCACTTTGTTGCTCCGATGCGGGCATAGTGACCTTTTTTTCCACAATTCCTGCAAGTAGTACTCTTTGCAAAACAATTTGGAAATTGGCTCCATGAAATTGACTACCACACCTAGAACATTTAAACTTCCTATCTCTGTTCAAATTGGAATTAGACGTCATTCTGTCTGGTTTTGAAAAAAACTTACCTTGCCCCACATTTGCTTTACTGACAGATGCAACATTGACCTCAGGTGAAAAATTCTCTTGGTTCTTAACATTAATATTAGAGACAGGATCAGAAAGACTCGGGCCTTTCCGTATTTCTTTAACCCAATTGGAAGTATGTTAAACACTCTCAACTATGGTTATGGCTTCTTTCAAGTTCGGGTTTTTAGATAATAACTTTTCCTGAATTTTCTGATCATTCGTACAACGAACAAGTTGATCAAGAATAAGAGAGTCAGTCAATTGTTCAAATTCGCAAGTCTGTGCAAGTGATTTAAGTGCTACAACATAATTGCCAACTCTCTCTCCCTTAGCTTGGACACACATAAAAAATTTGTGTCTTTCCATAACCACATTTATTCGCGCTCCAAAATGCCTTTGTAAAAGAAGGACACTCATTTCGTATACATCGTTAGGTTCTCCTGCCCCCTGCCTAAGGGTATAGGATCTAGACTGTCATAAATATTCCTCCCTTCAATTTCAAGGTTATTTAATAGTACTGCTTGTTTCCTGACAGCAGAGAACTTCTCACCGCCAATGGCAACTAGGTATGAATCAAAAATTGGCTTCCACTTTTTCCATGGTAAAAGTGGTTCACCTTGTCCACTTAAAAACTGAGGAGGTTGATTCATTCCACTACCTGCTGACATCCTGAAAATTAAATAAACACAACAAGCTAACAAAATAAATTAAAACGACAACCTAAAATAACAATTTGAAGTAAATATGGAAAAATAACAAATTAACTCAGACTATTGTTGTGTTCCAAAACAACATGTCTGCTCCTCCAATGTCATTTCAGCATTCCATATTAAAGGCTTGTTGTAATTTCCAATTTCCTCTTAACTTCCTTTTTTATAATGCTTTTTAATGTGCCACTAATGCATCAATACTGTGAGAAATAAGCGCTTTGGTACTCTTCCTCTTTTTTAACAAAAACAAACACTGTCTTTCTTATAAGAGAAGTATTTCCAATGTGTTTGCGAAACTCTGATTCGCCCGCTAGCTTCCATTGTCACTTCCAGCAGGGAACACATGCGTCTTTGCGTCTCTCCGTAACACTTAACGTGATGCGTCCTTCGCGTTGGCTTATGCTGCGTTCTTCAAAGAAGATGAACGCTCGGCAGACGCTGCTCGGCTATCACTCGCGCTACCACACACGCTCGGATGTTACTGCTCGAGCTTCCTCCACATGCGTTCGTACTCGACTTTTAAAAAATGCAGCAGAGTTTCACAGAAGCTTCAATTCACAGTAAGCATACCACGATCATTTCTTCATAAAAATCGATGTTATCAGTCAATCGCTCCGTACTTCTGGTTAGCTTGATAACGTTAAAGTTGTAACCAACAATAAACGAATATTGGCAGCTATATAGAAACGAATGACCTTAAATTCCATCTAATGGTTCAGAAATGGCTTTGTCTCACGCATGGGTTCATTTCCGGTGTGTGTGCCCAATGTCGCCAGTAATAAAACAACAGTCCTGAATAAGATACTTGTAGTTTCTTTATTCACACAACACCGGGGAGTTTTGTGGCACAACAAAGAGGATAGCTTCAACTGGCATCAGCAAGACCCTTAACATTTATGCTGATGTCATATAACATTCCCACAGAGAATGCCAGATTTAAAGGTGAAGATACAAGAGTACTGTTCTTTCGCAAACCCTAGATACTTTCTATCGCGTCTATTCCCTTCAATTGGACCTATATGCCACCTATATTTCGAATCAAAACCTTTGCGATGACACTCAGTTGTTTACAAAAATGCTAACAAAACCAGTGGGTCTCTTATTTTCAATGACCAATTAATACTGCGAAATTAAATAAATCCAACCAATAGTTGCATGACTTTTCCCGTGAGACTAGTTCCCACGCTCCTGCGCTCACCCCTCCTTTACAATTATTACCTCAGCTACACACCCGCTGTCTCAACCAATACCAGTGCGGCTCTAGGTGACGTCAGCGCAGCACCGCGACTGACTCCCTCCTTTGCAAGGTATACAAAAACGTATTTCTTTTCACTTTTAAATGAAAATGTCATTAACCAATAACATAGAAACATTCGCCACTGTGCCTGAGTGACTAATTCAAAGGAAAGATAATTTTCACTCACTGCGAGTAAATCCCTTCTGCTTACTCTTCACATACTACGAGTAGATCCCTTCCGTCTACCCTTCACGCAAGCATTAGAGAACCTGTTACTCCCTCGGACTTACCCTTTCCACGTGATATAAGGCCAACGTTTCACCAGCGAACCTTTTTGCTGTCAATCAAGCTCAGAAGAACCTGCTACTCCTTCAGTGTGACCCTTTCTAGGTGATATCACACCAAAGTTTTGCCAGCGAACCCTTTGCTATCAATTATTCATACATTTATACAGAAATTTCCCTAATCAGTGCTTCCGGTTCTACCTAACCATGCACTTACTTCCTACAGGCAAGTGTTCTCACTACAGAGTGGCTTCCACTTACCACCTGCTTATTCTGCCCCCGAGAACTAAAGACAAAACATAAAACAGGTATGAACAAATTTTGGTTAATACATACAATCAATAAAATCAATATTCATTAATACAGTCAATAATCAAAATTTGACTAATTACCTATCGTAACTAATCCCTAACCTTCATGCTGCTAGCAAAAGAAATACTGATCGAGCGTGCAGGTCACCTGATCAATTTTACAATGCTCACCTGGGCCCACAAACATTTACACTCTTAACCAGGTAACCTTCGCTCTACATCAGTGTATATATTCTAACTTAGGACTCCTTGAACCTTTACACCATGACTTAACAATCCACGTCACCGGTACCTAAAGTCCTAAGGGATCAAAGGAGTTAGAATTATAGGTAGAAAAATAACATTTGCATTCATATAATAACCACAAACTCGGGAAAGGTTTAAAACTCTTTATCTAAGGAAAAATCTTAAATTGTCATAATCCAAGCATTTGAAATCAAAGATATTTCAATTAGGAAGATAATGATTAAAATGAGAATATGCTAATAGTTTATAAATCTGTCTTTAAGCATTTGACACTAGGAAGGGTAGAAAAAGGGAAACAATACAATGACATACCCACACAGAGTTATAATAACCTAGAATGGTGTGAAGAACAACCCTGGCCACGAGCTGGTTAAAGGACAGAACCCCGAAAGTGCAGGTGCCAGCAAGATAACAGGTGCAGATCAGAAATCAGGACAGGTGCAGCCAAATTGGATCAGGACAGGACCACCACAGGTTAAGACCGGCACCCACAGCTAAAGTTGCTACGCCAGCGCTACAACCCTCTCTGCAGCTAACAGCCGAAGTCCCGATTGGGTTATTGAATCTTCTGACAGAGTGCTCCGCCAGCACCTCTGCTCCCAAACCCCGATTGAGTTATCAAATCTTCTGACAGAGTGCTCCGCCAGCACCTCTGTTCTCGATCACCTATTGAGTGCGTTGGGTCAGTGACAGGTCAGTTATTCGGACAAGTCGGACAATCAAACTAGCTAAGCCTACTCCAGTTATACAATTTTTCAGGGCAGTGTACCACCCCCCAATGTTGCAAGTGTAAGAATCCCCAATTTTGATTGGACAAAAGACAAGGAGAGGTCATCACACCATATTAATATGAGGTAACGGCTATCCTGTATTCAAATTAACATTCCCTCCCATAATTCTATTTTCCCATGCATTTTTTATTCCAACCAACAATGAATGTTCCAAAAGTAAATACATTGTTATAACATTTTAACAATATTGTTCTTTTGGAAGTTCAGCAGGTCATCTCCGCAGGCGCATCTCAGTCAAGACTTTCCCTGTGACTCATTGAATGCCATGACTTGGATGTTCTTGGAGCCTTGTGCGCATGTACGGTGTGGGTTTCAAAATGGATATACAGATACATCTCAGACCCAAACACGAGCTAATAGCAAAGTAGAAAAGAAACAGTTTTAGAACAAAGAATAAATTAATATTCTGTATACCTCTTATCTCTACTTTATTCCCGTTACATTATATTTAACTACAGCGTTATGATTAGGCAGAACGAACAGCTTAGCAAAAGCAGCGATGCAAGCTTCTTGCACGTTAGGACACAGAACAGCCATCTTAGTACTAGTGCAAAGAAGCAAAAGTTTTCCCTCCAAGTGAAAGTTATGTCATGTCATTGAGTGTGACAGAAGCATGTGCAGTAAGAAATCCCACGTAGCAGCAGCCATTTTACAGCAAGCGGATTATGGTTAGTAAAAGCACATAGACAAGCTTCCCCTAGATGCTTTTAAATGTCGTGTGATGCATTATTAGTAAAACAAAACATGTTGGTCAATACGTTAACTATTATTTGAGAGGGTTGAGTACAAGCAAGTCACTTTACGTGCGCAACCTTGCTCTATCAGCAGTTAGAATAAATCTATTCAGTGGAGAGTAAGGGTCTGAATTAGACCTTGGTGGATCAAGTCCTGCTGTGGCTTTTTCAACAGTACTGCCCACTGGCTTGTTGGTCCACCTGTCCTATTTAGATGTTAGTGGGTCAAAAGACGAAAGCAGGCTGTAGTCCCTCCGTCACCACCAGGAAATCCAGACCACGTCGATGATAGAATAGGCTAAAAAGGCTGTTAGAGGGAGGACCACCAGTTTTCCCACTGGGACAATCACAATGTGCCCTCCAAACAACGTGACTCTGGTGGTAAACCTTCTAAACCTGGGTTGGCAAAATGGAAGAGGTATAAGGCATAAACCCACCTTTTCTCTCCTTCACACTTCCTGTTCCACCATGGATCTGATCGTCCAAGTCCTGCCGCTGTTGCTGATGACATACAAAACCAAAACCATTGTGGATGCAATCGACAGTAAGTACCACTTTTACCTGTTACCTATTGACTTGTCTAGTAACATATGCATAGGACTAAAGCCTTTATAAATCTTTCTTACAAGCAATAGCATAATAATGTTTAATGCTGAAATCGGTAAAGTTGATGTTTAAGAATTTTAAAGAAACACACCTGTATCATCACATTGATTGTATGAATTTGGAGCAAGCTATTCCCAAAAAAAGGAAACATGCATATCAAATAAAATAAGTACTTCACATTTTACTCATAAACATTGCTAGGAATCAAGCAATAGCTAAGGAAAAATAATGCCAGGACTAATTTGGTCAAATCAAAATAGTGTATTTATAAATCAAAATGAGATATGGCTCTCAAAATAATGTGTAACCCAAATGACAGCCCACAATATCCAAAATGGTTTAATTTTGTGCAGTGGCACAAAGCTTGCCTTCTAATTCATTGCCAAGGGTAACCTCTTCAGGAAGGGGCATCTAGTAGGCAGAGCAGGCACCTCACTGATCCCACATGGGATGGGGGTGGGTTTGGGAGGGTGCCCTTGGGTATGGAGTGGAGCCCTTCAGTTTGGGAGAGGTTTTGGGAGGTGAGTTCTTGTGTTTGATAGGGATGAGTTGAGAAGTGGAATGTGTGGATTTGCGTTTTGTAGTGGTATGTTGTTATGTGGAAGGGGTTGGTTGGGGTGTGAGAGGGGTAGATTAGTGTTTGCTTGGGGTGGGTGGAGGTTTGGAAGGAGTTGGGGCAAGGGTTAAATGGTCATCTTTAATGGGAAACCTAGTAGGGTGTTTAGGAGGGAATTGGTTTTGGGAGGTAGAGGGAGAGGCAGTGTCTGGTCTGCATGAGTCTGTTGAGGATGCAGGTGTCTGAGAGACGTTTGTATGTTTGGGTGTGCCTTTTTTCATAGGTGTCTGATGTGTGCTTGATTGTGTGCATTTGTGTTTGTGAGTGTTTATAGTAGGGTATGTGTGTCTGTGGATGGGTGTGCTGTTAATGTGCTGGATGGATGTGGGCGTGGTGCCAGTGAATGTGGTGGTGCATGTGGGTGTGGCGGAGTCACTTTTGTGGATATGCTGGGGGTGTGAGTGGTGCACATGAGTGTGGTGATTTCTGTTGATGTACTTGGGTAGTGAGTGTGGGTGTGGTGGTTTTGAGAAGTTGGCCTGGTATATGCTGTCCATTAGTTATAGTGGGCACCATGTACCACTCCAAACAACCCTTATTGATGATAGGTTAAAGACAACCTTTATTGAATGTTATCCTAGTGATAGCTATGGAGAGCAGTCTTCAGGCTAATTCTTGAAGGAATATACAGCAGCTTGTTTTACCAGTCTATAAACTCTTGAATGACCAAATGAAAAGAGATCCACACAAGGTGTATATATAAAATATATGTATTTATTCTAAAACACGCACCCCTAGTCTCTTTGTGAGGCTAGAAGTCGAAGTACACAAGTTACAAGTCAAATATTCACAGTAAATAGCACAGTTTACGATAGGCCCCAGGGGGGAACCAAACTATGTACTAAAATAGTGGTATAAGAACCACGATTTGACTAGACACAAGGCCTAGAGCCTTTAGAATCGCTGGACCCCTTCAGAACCACCCAAGGTATTAACACAGGGGACTCACGGGGGTTGTGTGCAGTGTGGACACAGCCACAAGCGCCATTAGCTTCTACGGGGAAAGTCGTGGTTGGTATTTTAAAGTTTAAGGACATTTAGAAGTTAACTAGGAACAAACCCTTTTGGACATAGATGCTTCTGGGGCCAACACCCATGGGAGCACTGGTGTACTCGTGTTACCTAACCCAGGGAAGCCATGTGCATAGGTGTCAAATGGTGTTGGGTTGTGTTGCCATTATCAATGGTGAGTTGCTGCAAAGTGCTGCTGGGGTGAAGAGGCGTAGTGTCCGAAGAGATCCAAACCTGGATCAAAGATGAGAAGAACCTGAAAGCAGAGGGGACAGAGTCTGGGTCACTAGCCTGAGACTAGGGGCACAATAGGTGAATGCCCACCGATGTCGGGTGCTTCATGTGAGATGAGGGGAAGCTTGACTCTTCAGCCACGAGGACCAGGAGGCGTCGATGACAACCAGGAGCTGGAAGCAAGCTGTCCCACAAAGGGTGGCGAGTGCTGCAGGGTCGGTGCCCAGATTGGACACAACAAGCCTAGGCAACAGCAACTCAAGCAGAAAAAGAACAATGACTTTGGAGTAGACCAGCAAGGTCCAGCGGACTCACCAAGCAATGGAGAGTCAGGGCACATCTGGAGCAACCAGGGAAGCCCAAAAAAATCAGAGTTGCCTTCTCAGGGACCCACAAGTTGATGGACAAGGGATCGCGAAGGTACCTCAAGCTGAATCACAAAATGGTGGCCCATGGGTCACTCGGAGTGGGTAGACCAGCAATCTTTGGTGGATTCTCTGCTTCTGGTCAGGGCTACAAGTAACCCAAAGCACCTTCATCTCTGCAAACGATCTTATCCAACACTGCACAGAATCAACACACTCTCAGGGCTCAATCCTGGACCTTGTTATTTCTAAAGCAGGCATGCTTTCTTTCACTTCCCCTCTTCATGAAGACTGGTCTGACTACCTCCTCATCCCATTCTCTCTTCACTTATCACACTCTATAACTGTTGGCCAACCTAAGAGGGCTACCGCCTGGTTCCGTGACGCAAAGAATATTGAAGTCGGTTCCCTCTGTGAATCAGCTTTGCTATCACTTCCAAGGCTAGACCCGAACCTAGATGTTGACAAACTCACCTCTCAATACCTCACAAACCGTGCAGTCGAAATCAATAACGTCGCTCCTCTCCAAAGCAAAAAGAAAAGGCCCACTCTCTCAGCACCTTGATTCAACAAATCCCCCTATGAAGAAAGTAAGCACCTAAGATTCCTGGAGAAACAATGGAGGCAAGCACCCTCCACCGATAATTTGGCCACACTTCGTTCAGCAAGATCGAAGTACCACAAGCACATCTTCCTTGGGAAAGCGTTGCACTTCAGAACCCTCCTTGACTCAGCCAAAAATAGACCCAAAAAACGATTTGATCTCATCAAGAATCCTAACTGCTATCCCCCAACTTCCAAGCTGAAGGATTCTACAAAGAAAGCAGTGGATTTTGCTATATTCTTTGACAAAAAAGTGAAATCACTTGTGGATCAGGTCGCTCATCCTAGCCCTCCAGAGGAGTGCAAATCCTTAGCTATTTGACAGAACTTTGACCCCATCTTCTCAAATGCATCCTCGGTACAAAGCCCTCCAACCATTCTCTTGACCCCATTCCTAGTGCCATTTCCATTGACTTCTATACCCATTCTCTTTCCTATTGGACCACTCTGGACAACCACTCCCTCTGTCAAGGCTCCCTTCCTGTCTCCTTCAAAACTGGGCAGCTCACCCCTCTGCTTAACAAACCTACTGCTGATGCGAATGACCACAACAACTTCCACCCCATCACTAACCTATCCTTTCTTGTGGAGATCACAGAAAGATGTGCAGCGAAACAACTCTCTCTTTATATCAAGGACAATGATCTTCTTGATAATTGTCAGTCCGGCTTCATCCAAAACTGCAGCACTGAAACAGCCCTGCTGCAAGTGATTGATGACGCGCTGCAGATACTCGATTCGGGGGGGTCTTGTCTTCTAATTCTCCTTGACCTTTCTGCAGCCTTTGACACTGTCAATCACAACACTCTCCTCAACACTCTTCAACAGAAAATGGAGCATGGAGGGCACTGTGCTTAAATGGTTTGCTTCCTTTCTCTCTGATAGATCCCACATGATCAAAATAGTGAACAGTCTTTCATTTCCTTTGGCGGTAGGTCAAGGTGTTCCTCAAGGCTCTATACTTGCACCCACATTGTTCAATCTCTATTTAGACCCACTGGGAAATCTCCTAAGTAAATCCGGGATCCACTATAATCTCTATGCAGATGACACTCAAATCTACCTCAAGGTTGCCTCCACTCACAATCCCGCCATCCTAAGCTCTACTCTTGACTCCATTCAAAAATGGATGTCAACTCATCAACTGATTCTGAATCCCTCCAAAACTGAATTCGTCCTCCTCTCCTCCTCTCTTTCTCCTCCCCGGTTCAATCATGGATGGATACTCAACAAAAAACTCAATCTAATCTCCCACATCAATGCCATTGCAAAGTCTGTTCGATACCAACTGCGCCTTCTTTGGGGAATTTGTCGCTTCTTCCCGGAGCAAGACCATAAAACCCTGGTCCAATCGCTGGTCCTCTGCAGACTGGAATACTGCAATGCTCTTCTTACTGGCCTCCCCAAATCCCACCTGTACCCCCTTAAATCTGTTCTCCATTCAGCAGCCCATTTAGTTTATGGGGCCAAAAGAAGTGACCACATCACACCCATGTTATCCACTCTCCCCTGGCTTCCCATCGAGGCTAGAGCGATCTACAAGACTGCCTGTATCACCCCCAAAGCCTTGCACTCCTCCTCTCCTTGCTACCTGACGAATACACTGAAACTCTCTGGAGGCTCGCGATCATCAGGTAATGCAGAAAATGTACTGCTTGAACCTCCCACTTTCAAGAAGGAAAGATCGATGGCCCAATCCTTTTCAGGCAATGCGGTGAGAATCTGAAAGTCGCTTTTGCCCCAGCTCCGGACAACCACCTCCTCCCAGGCCTTCAAAACTGACCTCAAAGTTCTCCTCCTTCAAAGACACTTCCAAAGTTAATTCACGCCCTCTCTATTATCTGAAGGAAGACCTTCCATTATAGAAATTCTATTCTCCGAGACTATGGAAGTGCCTTCCCAGTGAGTTCTTGTGGTTTGAGTGTCTCCCATTTATTGCAGTATTATCCTTCTACCTGTGTTTGGTACTCTTTTGTAACTTGCACACGTCACTTTTCTCCTGTAACACACTGTTTGCTACATCTTACATTTTCTTTGCTTTAGATACTTGCACAAGTGCCACCATTGCCTACGTAACGTTTGTTCATGTGTTTGAGTGTCTGCCATTTATTGCAGTATTATACCTCTACTGGTACTTTGTACGCTTTTGTAACTTGCACACATGTCACTTTTTTTCCACCTGTAATGTACTGTTTGCTACCTCTTTTATTTTGTTTGCTCACAATTGTCACTTTTGCCTCATGTAATTTAATGTTTGCTTTTGTAATTTGTTCACTTATAATGTTCTCCTCATGTATCATTACTGTTCCTATTGTGAAGCGCTCGGACACCTTTGGGTATGGTCAGCGCTATATAAAAACGCATAAATAGATAAATACATTCTAATGCTCTTAAGAGCATGTAGTCAGGCTGCACCATTGACAACCCTGGAGGATATATTCTGAAGGCTGCAGGGGGGCTCAGCTCATGCTTGGGCACCCTCTCACATATAACCAAGCACCCTGCCTCCAGGATTGATTATGCCTGCCATAGGGGTGACTGATAGGTTTCTATGTGCAGTGATAGGGTGAGATATAGTGAACCTATATCTCAGTAAGGGGTGCATGCACCACCTCACTCAGGCTGCAGTAGCAGTCCAGTGGTGTCATTTTGGAAGGCTTCCTAGGGGTGCAATAATACTTGCTTCAGCCCCTGGTAGGCCTCTGGGGTACCTATGCCCTGGGTACATAGTATACCATATACTAGGGACTCACATGGGTACCCCAGAATCCAATCTGAATTGTACCTAATGTACAGGGAATCCATGTTAGAGAGGAAGCGGCTATGCTGGGGTCCTGGACATCAGGGCCCAAGCCAGACTAAAGTAAAAAAACAGTGAAACATTAGCAAAAAGTAAGGGTAACCATAAGAAGCAGATCCTACACCTCTACAGTGGTACATGTGGAAGTGAGTGGGGTGGTGGTGGTAAATGTGGGTATAGTGGTGTCTGTGGATAGACTTGGGGGTGGTAAATATGGGTGTGGTAGTGTCTGTGGTGTTTGTGGATGTGCTTGGGGGGGTGGTAGGTGTGGTGCCTGAATGTTTGGATGTGCACCTGTTTTCTTTTTGTGGTATCTGCATTTCTTTGTGAGTATGCTGCTTGTGTGTGTTTGAACAGGTGCAAGCAAATGTGCGAATGTGATTGATACAGGTCTGGGAATAGTGAATTGAGATAGGGAAGGGTGAGAGGTGGGCCACAAGGTTGTGATAGTTGGGCAACTGCAGTCAATCAGCAGGTCAGCCTTTAGAAAGTTCTCTGTAGGCCACTGTGGATGCCTTTCGGGTAGGTTACCATTTGCTGCCTATGGCAGCTAGGCCCCTGGATGGCATTACGTAGAGCGGTCAGGCCAGAGAGAGGTGCCAGATGAAGTAAATAGTCTCCTCACTCAACGCAGCCGGGGGGGACAGGGGCAGGTGGTGAGGTGCTTGGAGTGAAAGAGACGCCACCCTTTTGTACCACCCCTTTTAGATGGGCGGGTGTGGGCAACTGGGTGAAGAGCAAAAGTAAGATGGAGTTGTTACGAAGGTGGTAGATAAGGATGTAGTTTGTAGACTTCGTGTTGGGTCCACCACCATTGAGGAGTACTCACTGTAGGACGTCTCTGAAGAAGTTGTTGATGAGCTGACATTGTTTGCTGCATTCCCCTCCCCCTCTGGGCCCCTTGGTTCCTCGGTGTCGGTAGTATCAATACTCGAAACCACTGTGGCCAGCTGGTTCCCTACCGTTGTTGGCACCTTCTAATTTGCCTGCCCCAGATGATATGGAAAAAGCATATACAATACTTTTATTGAATCTATGTAAACAAAACTGATCATGACCTTTGTTTACAAAACAGTTTCCAAGTTTTCAGATTTCACCTGCTTCAAGGCTCTTAAACTTTGCTTTAAAATTAGTATAGGCTCATGCATGCCCACAACCATTTGGTCACAGTTATGTCATTCCCCATAAAAGCTCCCATATCATGTATGATCTTTTCTCTTATCCATCATTATGTATCTCCAGGAACAAGTTCACACCTCTGAATGGTTGGCCTGTGTAGTTTGAGATAGTGAACTTAAGTCACCAAAAAGGATATCAAACAAAAACACCTTTGTACAGTGTGTTCACAAAGCCCAAAAATCTGCACACTATTAATTTTCAAAAAGTAAAATATGAATAAATGTGTGCCAATAAATACTGCAATGTTGTACCAATATTAGCATAAACGGAAAGCAGGTTTGGACATTTGACAATGATCACACTTACTCCAAGTCACTAAAGTGTATGTCAATTGTCAAAATGTATGAATGAATTCTGGACTGGCCTATACTAAAAGAGCTTACAGCCTGATTCATCAATCTCCCGTTTTGCGAGCCCCTAATAGCGATTCATAACGAATCGCTATTAAGGACTTGCAAAACGGGATTCATGTAGGAATTGCATAAAGAAATGCGATTCCTACACATTCCTTATTTGCGATTAGCAAATTGCTAATCGCAAATAAGGAATAACTCCCCATTCATTCCTATGGGCCAAAAGGCCCATAGGAATGAATGGGGAGTATTCCTTATTTGCGATTAGCAATTAGCTAATCGCAAATAAGATAGCGATTTAAAGGGTGCCAGGGGTGTCCAAAGGACACCCTGTAGCACCCCTTAAATGCAAATTGAAACAGGTGTTGCGCACACACATGTCCAAAGGACATGTGTGTGTGCAACATGCAACTTAGAAAAATGCTTTTAAAAGCATTTTTCTAAGTTTTCGCTATTTACCACGAGGTTTGACCTCGCGGTAAATAGCGGGCCGAAATTGCGAATTCGCAATTTTTAAATGGATGATGAATTGCATTTAAAGAATCTCAAATAGATTCCTTAAATGTAATTCCTCGCAAAATAGCGAAATCGCTATTACCGATTTTTGCATTTGGGATGATGAATCCCAAATGCAAAAATAGCGCTCGCAAAGGGCCAGATTCTCAGAATCTGGCCCTTTGCGAGACGATTTCGGCTTAATGAATCAGACTGTTAGTTATGTATCACATATTATGTAGATACTAAGGGGCAGATTTACAAGCCCCCTAGCACCGTCAGTGCGTCACATGGTGTGACGCACCAGCAGCGCAACCTGCTGAGTGATATTTACAAGCACTTGTAAAGTCACCCTGCGTGACTTAACCTGTGCTTGTAAATATCGCAGTTGTTAATGAAACACTTTGTGTGTTATGGGCGTGACATGGGTGTTCCCACGCAACACCCATGTCCACTGATGCATTTCCGAGATTTACAAAAATTCGTAAATCTGGAAATGCGTCAGAATGCTAGGCCACCCTTGTGCAACAAGGAGAAAGGTTTTCATTTCTCCTCGTTTTCTTCCTCTTTCAGTGTGTGCTTCAATTTACAGCACACATTGGAAGAGGAAATCACCTCAATTGATTATTTTTGTGCAGGAAGGGGCCCCTTGCTGCACAAAAACAATCTCCCCACGAGGCAGGCATCTGTGCACCATGGTGCAAGGGTGCCTGCACCTGCACTTGGCGGCAGTTTGTGCACCAGTGCAGGGGGAAAACAGAGATGCTGTTGCCAATTTGTTGCATTCCTGTGCTTCAAAACGAACGCAGCGCGGGGTAGCAAAATGACTTGCAGCACTGTGCTGCATTAGTTTCTTGTAGATCGGCCCCCTAGGACATTGAAGACAGCCAGAAACAAAGATTTGGGGGGATTGTCAAATGACTTCTACAGCATAAGTAAATACATAGCCCTTGAAACTTTTCTAATGCACTTCAAAGGATTTATGTTTTGGCAGCTGTACCTCAGTGCTTCAGTTGTTTGACCCTGTGTCTCAGCCCCAGCCTAGCCTGGACCACCACTGCTCGTTGTCAGGCTTTGCTATTTACAGCCTGATTATCAGGATGTCACATGAACACTGCCTTTCCTTAACTTTTCCATTAAAAGAGTAGCCCCAGTGCCCATCAAAAAAGTGACCTCAAGGCTATGTGCCACTTGAAAGGGGTCTGAGAGCTATTGCTAGCTTCCAAACAATAGTTTGGAGAGCCCTGATCTATGCTGAGTGATTTGCCGGACCATACACATAGCTAACATCACTTTCATTTGGTTTGTACAGATCCCATATTTATGTCCAGTCTTAAAGACTATATAACGTGTATTCTATTTTCCATTAGGTGAGCTGGCAATGTATCACAAGTACATTAAACAGATACATAAATAGATCTCTACATATGCACCAAATAGAATCTAGGGCTGTAAACACACAACACATATTAATGGTGTTGTTTATTTGACTTTGTAGAGTGCTTACAAAACCCTAACTTCATTGTCCTATGTAAGGATCACAATATATGACACTTAACATCAATAAATACACTTCACTCAGGAACTCAAAGGCATATTGTAGCCTCTGCAAATAGAAATAAGCCAGTTACACAGATTCACATGTGCATTTCATGCATGTACCTGTTCCTCTGGTGAGTCATAGAGCTGGTAACACTGATAAAGGACCTCCTTTGTCAGCTCCTCTGGAATGAAGGCAGGGGCCTTCGCACCTGCTTGACCTGGAATGGGTGTTCGCAGAGGTGACAAACTGCAGCAAAAGTGGAAGAGGTATTGATAGTTGCAGTGATAGGAGGCAAGTGCCACGTACATGTATGCGACTTATGCGATCTTCAGCAGAGATGGATCCAGCCATTAGCCTTCTACCATTACGTTCACCAACATTAGCCATTGGCTTTGTTTGTCGTGGAGTTTACCACCCTCTACCAGCCTTTCTACAGAAAAAACGATACATTTGAAGGTTTTACTGTTAGGGGATAAAAACACATGGCTTGCTTTTTAATATATGGCACACTGCTTTAGGGCATGACTGGACTACCTTAGGGGTGACTTACATATGTTAAAAAGGAAGGCCTGGAATTTGTCATTACTTTAAATGCCAAAGGAGATGAAGCAGTCTACACCCATTCTGCCAGTCTGCAGTGGCAGAATAGGAGTCATGTTTTACTTTGTCACATTCATGGTGGCACAATAAGTGCTGCAGCCCATTAGGGGTACTTTAAAGACAGACCCTGCTTACCCCTTGTGTCATATACTAGAGGCTTATAAGTTAGTTAAGCTCTGCCAATTGGTTATAAACGAATTACCCCTACACTTTGGAGTTCAGAAAACTGGCACTAAAGTCTGGTTACCAGGCCTCCGTGTACTCTCAGAGTAAAAAAAAACAAGCAGTATCAGTCCAATACTTTGGGGAAGTTCACCACATAAAGTCAAATCTGAATAACCAACTGTTCCTAAAACTTTGAATTAACCCCGAATTGACAATTGATGTAAGCTACCATTATTACATAGTATGATTTTATCTTAACATAGCAGTCCTGATGATAATAGATAAAGTGATGTAAAGCACATAAAAGATCTAACAATTGTCTCCAGATAGAGTACACATGACTTTTTATCAATGACCATTGCACTTGTGTTGAATGTATCCTAAGGGTGGCACCTAATCCAAATGACTGGCCTCTGCTGCTGCTTCCACTGGAGTTCCTGAAAGCAGTAAGCACTAGAAGACCCCTGATAGAGGTGGTGGATTTATCCACCATGGGCAATCATGGGAGATCGCAGTGGTGCCTTGAACCAAGGAGACAAATCTCTGAGATGCCCAGCACCAATGAGCATGTAGATATGATATTAGAGGTCAAAGATGCAGTTGAGTCCAAGGGACTTTAACAACACAAAATATCATGTATCCCTGAAGTTCCAGCTACTTATGTTCAAGAGCAGATTACAAAATAAAGGGGAGGCTAACTGATAGAGAAATTGCACCGCCTTGGCTTCTGGAAGGAGTCCATGCCTATTCTTAATTGAATTCCTGTGAAAATCTCACCATAAGAAGGAATTAAATGGGGCTTGGACAGATTGAGGAAGAATACATGACATGGATAGAGGATTTATCCTTGATTGAGATAGGGTTACAAATACCACTGTGGAAAATGAAGGAGCGCCACAATTGAATTGAGTATCTTGGTGTAGACTGTCAGTGTTGAGCTTTAGTCAAATGGAAGGATACAATCTGGAAGTGTGGAGGACACAAAAAGGACACAAATTAAAGAAGTGAATGCAAAACCTTAGCAACATCTGACAACATACAGCTATGGGGATCAATTATATATTATTTTTAACAAAAATTGAACAAGTATCCTCACCTTCTGTTCCATCATAGTCTCAAGATAATAGGAGAGAGTTGATCTCTTTGCAGAGGGTTTTCTCTTCTGCCATCTAGATAGAAAAGATCACTGTTGCTTCTTAAGGGTTTGACAAAAAGACTACACTCCTGAAGCACCACATGGAGCATGCTTTTGCTTGAAGGTAGAACAATGTCTTTTCTTTGAAGAGTCTATGAAGCTTGTCCTCCAAATCAGTGCTAAAAAGATAAAATCCTCAAAAAGGCACACATACATCTGTAAATGTTTTTAAATTGTGAATATGACAAACATTTAAGAGGAGGTACTGCACTATTACTCCACCTGTCACTACAAACACAAGGACAACATCAAAGGTAACATCTAATAGAACTTCAATGTGATGCTTCATCTCTTCTAAGAGAGCTTAACATTCACTTATGTCCTCTAGTGCATGAAAGAGAATTAAAGTTTGAGGTCAAAGACTGAGATGTTCATTCTAATTGCCAGATGGGAGTATGAGCAAACTTTACCGAGGCATGGTTCACTTTTTTGTCTCTGGTATTCTTCACAATAGCGTCTTCTGACATTGCAGTGTGACCCACCAGGATGGCTACCAGGTAGCTCACGGAAACAGAGTGCAATAGCTTAGGCTTCCATCTATTAGTGAATACAGGTGAGACATAAAGGGAGGCAGGTTGAACTGGCCCAGTTCTTGCCTTTCACTTAGTATTACATCCATCATGTCAGTGAATGGGTAAAACCACTTGAGATCTTTAAAATGTCTTATCTGAGTGGCCTTTAAGGTTCCTAGAGTTTCAGGAGCAGAATAAACCATATTTTCTCTTAGATATGTCAGAACTGCAGGATTTGTTTTGTAATGTATTTGCCTTTCTCATCTTCTAGGACAACCTCACCCTCTCCACCTTCTGAATCCGAGTCCTCAAACCCAGTATTTCGGTGATGTGAGAATAACTCAACAAATGCATCTTTCCTTTAAGAAAGCTGCTGTTTCTAAAAAGTATGTGTCTCAGGTTTTCCTCTTCAGTCTCTGATGCCTTTGAGTCATGACCAGCCCTCATGGGGTCTGGAGACGTAGAAAAGAGTTAAAAGATGCAGAGAACTCCACATGATTATGCTTCTTCAGGGGTTTCTCCTTATTGGCCACTGTAAATGAAACATTTAGCTGAAAACAAGCTGGTTCAAATGGCAAACATTTACCGGTGCCTTGGGTTGTCCCCAAAGACTGTCCTTCTTTTGTCCTTGTTTAGTCACAAATCTCAAACCTCGGGCAAATAGAAATGACTCCCTCTCTGTCCTGCTACTGTGCATGCACATCACCAAAACAAGAAGAACAATCAGAGCCAATAAAATAAAAACATATATTACATTAACCAAAATCTAAACAAATGTCCCCAAGAACTCATGCAACTAAAAATATATATTTAAAATATACCAAAACAATGACTATTTCTGTATAAGCATATAAACACATGCATTAATATATATGTCTATCTATCTATCTATCTATCTATCTATCTATCTATCTATCTATCTATCTATCTATCTATCTATCTATCTATCTATCTATCTATCTATCTATCTATCTATCTATATACCTGCAGTGCCGTTACAAAGGCATAGCAAGGGCTCTGGAGCTCCGATGTTGCAGGGTTCTTATGTGCCAGTGGAGTGGTGTTTGTACCAACGGTGAACCCACTTGGGATTAATTTTAAAGTCACCAGAAAACTGTCAGCTCACCATTGTGGATAATGAAGGGACTACTTGGACCAGAAGGTAATGCGTCTATCACATGCCCATTGGGGCGGGTCCTAATACATTCAAATGGTTCCTCAAGTGGCTGCTGGGATATTTGGGACTGAGCCAGTGAGCAAGGGAAATGCTGCTCGAAACATGTTTGGCGACTTACCGTGATGCAAGCACGCTTTTTCTGACAACCTGTAATAAGGAAGGTGAACTGCTCCAGTGTGTGTGGCGTTCTCAATATGGGTAACCTTGTGTTTTGGAATGGATTTGCGCGATGCCTCGTCGCAAGAATGCCCTCCCACACATCAAGCAGACCTGCAGTGCCATTACGAAGGCATAGCAAGGGCTCTGGAGCTCCGATGTTGCAGCGTTCTTATGTGCCAGTGGAGTGGTGTTTGTACCAACGGTGAACCCACTTGGGAATAATTTTAAAGTCACCAGAAAACTGTCAGTGCACTCTTAGATTTGGGGGTCTCTAGTTAACAATGGTATTCACCTTTGTCCAAATAGGGACTTACTTCTAAGTCAGGATAAGGGGATTACACTCCTAAATAACCCCTGCTCACCCCCTTGGTAGCTTGGCACGAGCAAACAGGCTTATCTCAGAGGTAGTGTGTTAAGCATTTGTGAATATGCACTGTAATACTGTGAAAACACTACAGATGGACACAACATAGGTTTTATAAAAATAAGTATTCTTTATATAGACTTTACCCAAGACCAACGACAAAAATCCACAATATTACACTTAAAGTTGACTTAAAGATGATTAAAGTTGCTTAGTTTAAGTTGATGATAAAGGCGACACAGTTCTCAACAATGTACCTGGATGCGTCATGCAAAACGAACACAGTATTCGCAGAGTGGGAGCTGCGTCGGTTCTGTGATCCGGGGGAAAGGATGCGTCCTGCCTCAATGCTTGATCAGAGTAGGGGATGCGTCGTGATCCTTACCGGTGCGGTGATGATGCGCAGATTCTCGGTCTGCGATCCCGTTGCGATGTGCGACATGGCGCCACGATGATCCTGATGTGATGCATTGTGGTTAATGAAGGGACTACTTGGACCAGAAGACAATGCGTCTATCACATGCCCATTGGGGCGGGTGCTTAATACATTCAAATGGTTACTCAAGTGACTGCTGGGATATTTTGGACTGAAAAGTAAAACAAAAGATTTCCCGATGGGAGATATTATTTCCTGCTCATAAGTCAGGGCACAACTCTCAAACACCATTCATACCATTCATTTTTGTGGAACGGGAAAACACTCGCCAGAAAGGAAAACCACCCAGTCTAATGATACTGTAAAAAATATACACTTTATTCTAAAATATACAACACTAATCAATAAATAAAAATTAAAACATAAAAAACACAATGGAATGCACAGTTAAAAGCCACCTAATGTGGACGTGGAGAAAATTAATCTAAAGAGACATTTATATCTGTCTTTAGTCTGTCATTTCGGACCATCATTTGTCAACACTACGAGGAAAAATATTCCTTTAGTTCAGTTAGAATGTTGGCAATGCCGAATATGACTTTGAAGTTGGCGTCGACGCGTTTCGGAAGCTTAAGAAATGATAATGGCTTCCTTCCTCAGGACAGTTTGTATACGTATTCTCCACAAGCTGATAGAAAACCTAATGCATAAATAACATAAAATGTAACTATTAGACCCTTTTACATTTTACACATTTTCCTATTTTTGACAGGACTATTTTGGCTACACACCCAATGTTTATGCTCTATTTTGTAAATCATGATAAAGGTGGTACAACAACAATTCATAATCTCTGTGGGTTTGTCGGTGGTGCTATAGCCTTATTTTTTACTCAATTCCCAATTGAGATAATGAGCATTTCATACAAAAAGTTGGTTATGCACCTAGTTACGGTCATGATAGAAAAATAAACACAGGACAACATATTATGCTGGCAAAAGATCTATGTATCTAAATCCAGAAAAGCTTTCTTACACTCCCTCCATATTGTTTAACATTGCGAGATTAACATCTATAAAACGGGTTCACATAATAGCTACACATAAGTGTTCCCAATTGAAAACCACATCTTTACACCCCAAGCGATATGCCCTTCATTTACCAAACCTAATTACGTTAGAATAGACCTTCACTCTTTCTAATTTCTATAAAAACATTTTGCTTTTTGGTTCATGTTCTCCTCGTTCTCTTGTCAAAAATACAACATTCATGCGTCACCCATGCACACTGGCAGCGGTAATTCACTGACCGTAATGATTGTAATTTTCGTAAAGAGGCCACAACATGTATAATGATCCTCAGCTTCGCTTCCGTGACAGTCACCTGGCTTTTCTTTCTTCTCCTACCTATGAATAGAGCGGTGTCAAATTAGATGTTAGCTTGCACTTATGCACTTATCGCATAGTGTGCTAAGTTTCGAGTTATATTCACCTTAATGTTTGGAAAGATGTTTTAATCACGACCCTCGTCTGTTTCAATAAAAAGTATTTTTCATCGGTAGGAGGTTTTAAGCGGTCCTGTGTTAATAACAGAAATAAACCGTATTATAGTGCCCTTTATATTTGACAATTGTTGTTCTGATCTCTACAAGGTTAAAGACGAAAATACCTTATAACTCGCTTGGTGCGATGTTTATTTGAAATTATCGGTCTCACAGTTATTTTAGGTGCTGTTCTTTACTGCAAAAATGGAGAAAAAAGCGCATTGCGTCAGCTTAAACCCGGGGCGTAGTCTAACTTATCACCCCTGTGTCTTATGATCAAGATCAAGTGTTTCATCTTACCCGAAATACATAGGTCTCGTACCCTGAATAGGCTTGTTGTCCGGCTACCGGGTAAAATAGTGCACGAGGCTGCATGCAAGAAAAATAAAAGTTTTTGCTGAGGATTCAGTTGAGTAATAGGGGCTTGGCATGTTGTAATCTAAACATCCATTCCGCATTTAGTATTTAATCTTACCCGAGATACGTCGATCTCGTTCCTTAATTGGGGTTCTTGTCCAGCAACCGGGTAAAATAATGCACGTGGCTGCATACAAGAAACATAAAAGGGTTTTACTAAGAGTTCCGCTTAATAACGGAGACTTAGCCTGGTGTAATCTAAACACCCGTTTCCCATTAGCTGTCCTTACCTAGTGTGTGCACACGGCTGGCGTTCCCGGTGCTAACTCTCGTGGCGTCTTTTCGATCACCGCTTTAGTGAGGAAATGTTTGCACGCCTCGTTAGAAGTCGCATTTTGATCTCGTGTGGAGATCACGTGGTTTAAAAGGGTGGATCTATATTCTAGAGTTAACCCGCTTTGGTCTGTTTTTTTTAAAAAAGGAAAGTAGCTGCTCGTGAAAGAACTTTATTATTCAAAGTAAACAAGGACATGTTTTATGGTTGAATTACTACAGCCCATAGTGTGCATTTTTTGTTGCTTTTGGCTGTTGTTAAGCTGTAGTATTCTTTTATTATCTGTCACTTGCTTAAAATTTTTTGTACCTGTGTTCGAGTCGGGAGATTACCCCCTCGTGAAAGGTCCGGGTTAAGATTGATCAAAAATAAACAGAGTTTTTAATGCGTTTCTTGGCCAAACACCGCACGTATTATCTCAATATTGTTTTGATTGTGCAAAGTATGTGGTGCCGCTCGGATTTTTTTCAAAAAGAAAATTAAATGCTGCCACGGGGTCACAGATCTCTCTATACACTATTAAGAGAGTATTCTTTGGTTGCGAGAGATACTAAGTTGTTATGCTAGTAACATGATGGTCACGGCATACAGAAGTTCTGTCTACTCAGATTTTAGTATGAGAGGCAGTTTCGTGAGTCATATCTCAAAGAGTGCGCTATGACACTATTTTCATCCAGTCTTCTTTTGTATTGAGGCCTCTGTTGACAGTGTCTAGCGTGGAAATATACCACTGTTCTCTGTTTTTGCGTTTAATCTCAAGATTGCCTCCTCTTTTGGATGTCGTAATTTTTTCTATTACAAACCATTTGAAGTCTGTATGTTTGTGCTGTAATTTATTAAAGTGATCCACCATGGGGGCATTCTCTTTGCTTGTTTTAAGTGCAGACCTGTGTTCCAACAAGCGCAACCTTATCTCTCTTCCCGTCTCTCCTACATAAGCTAGTTTGCAGGGGCATAAGATTATATAAACTAGGTTGCTACTTCTGCAATTGTTCAAAGTTTTAGCAGTTATAGTGTAGTCGTTGTAGGTCAATGTCTTGCCAATAATGCAATTTTCGCATATTGAACAGTTACTGCACTTGTGATTCCCTACTGCTTTACTACCTCCAATTGTTAGTTGGTTATTTTGGGTCTGTTCTCTGTATGTGTGGACCAGGTTCTGACGGATATTCTCATTCCGTCTGAATGCAAAAATAGGTTTTGCTATTTTGGTCTCTTTCCCATCATTTAAGATGTGCCAACTGGAATGAATCACGTTTTTAAGCTTGTTGCTGATACTTGAAAATTGACTTACAAAAACAATTTTTGAGTCACTTACAGATTGTTTCTTAGTCCCCTGATCTGGGTGTATCATGCTGTCACGATTATAAAATCGCGCCCTTTTACAAGAATTTTTGATCAACTTTTTAGGGTATCCCCTGTCCAACAGTTTCTCACTTAGAATGTTGGCATGTTTAGAGTAATCTGCCAGGGTGGAACAGTTCCTTCGGAGACGAAGGAATTGTCCAAAAGGGACATTGTCCCTCTGGGAGCGGGGATGGTAACTGCTATAGTGCAATAGCGTATTTTTGTCTGTGGGTTTAGAATAGAGTTCTACCTCAAGTATGCCATTGGTGTTTTTTATAGTAATGTCCAAAAAGTTTACTGATTCTCGATCGAACACTGCTGAGAAACGGAGGTTCTCATCTATCAGATTTAACCATTCTAAGAATTCCTCCAGTGTATCACTTTCACCTTCCCATATGAAGAAGATGTCATCAATGAAGCGCCAACTTGGAATTCATTATACAATGCATAACTCTGGTTTTAAAAAGCAACATATTCCTATTCAAGGATGAGCTTTTTCTCCAACGCAAGGGCACCAGTATGGGGGCTACTTGCGCGCCGAGCCTGGCATGTTTATACGTTGCCAGGTTCGAGGAGAAACATGTGTTCAATGAAGCGTCGCCATTTTTTGAAAACATCTTGTTGTGGCGGCGCTTCATTGATGACATCTTCTTCATATGGGAAGGTGAAAGTGATACACTGGAGGAATTCTTAGAATGGTTAAATCTGGGAGATGAGAACCTCCGTTTCTCAGCAGTGTTCGATCGAGAATCAGTAAACTTTTTGGACATTACTATAAAAAACACCAATGGCATACTTGAGGTAGAACTCTATTCTAAACCCACAGACAAAAATACGCTATTGCACTATAGCAGTTACCATCCCCGCTCCCAGAGGGACAATGTCCCTTTTGGACAATTCCTTCGTCTCCGAAGGAACTGTTCCACCCTGGCAGATTACTCTAAACATGCCAACATTCTAAGTGAGAAACTGTTGGACAGGGGATACCCTAAAAAGTTGATCAAAAATTCTTGTAAAAGGGCGCGATTTTATAATCGTGACAGCATGATACACCCAGATCAGGGGACTAAGAAACAATCTGTAAGTGACTCAAAAATTGTTTTTGTAAGTCAATTTTCAAGTATCAGCAACAAGCTTAAAAACGTGATTCATTCCAGTTGGCACATCTTAAATGATGGGAAAGAGACCAAAATAGCAAAACCTATTTTTGCATTCAGACGGAATGAGAATATCCGTCAGAACCTGGTCCACACATACAGAGAACAGACCCAAAATAACCAACTAACAATTGGAGGTAGTAAAGCAGTAGGGAATCACAAGTGCAGTAACTGTTCAATATGCGAAAATTGCATTATTGGCAAGACATTGACCTACAATGACTACACTATAACTGCTAAAACTTTGAACAATTGCAGAAGTAGCAACCTAGTTTATATAATCTTATGCCCCTGCAAACTAGCTTATGTAGGAGAGACGGGAAGAGAGATAAGGTTGCGCTTGTTGGAACACAGGTCTGCACTTAAAACAAGCAAAGAGAATGCCCCCATGGTGGATCACTTTAATAAATTACAGCACAAACATACAGACTTCAAATGGTTTGTAATAGAAAAAATTACGACATCCAAAAGAGGAGGCAATCTTGAGATTAAACGCAAAAACAGAGAACAGTGGTATATTTCCACGCTAGACACTGTCAACAGAGGCCTCAATACAAAAGAAGACTGGATGAAAATAGTGTCATAGCGCACTCTTTGAGATATGACTCACGAAACTGCCTCTCATACTAAAATCTGAGTAGACAGAACTTCTGTATGCCGTGACCATCATGTTACTAGCATAACAACTTAGTATCTCTCGCAACCAAAGAATACTCTCTTAATAGTGTATAGAGAGATCTGTGACCCCGTGGCAGCATTTAATTTTCTTTTTGAAAAAAATCCGAGCGGCACCACATACTTTGCACAATCAAAACAATATTGAGATAATACGTGCGGTGTTTGGCCAAGAAACGCATTAAAAACTCCGTTTATTTTTGATCAATCTTAACCCGGACCTTTCACGAGGGGGTAATCTCCCGACTCGAACACAGGTACAAAAAATTTTAAGCAAGTGACAGATAATAAAAGAATACTACAGCTTAACAACAGCCAAAAGCAACAAAAAATGCACACTATGGGCTGTAGTAATTCAACCATAAAACATGTCCTTGTTTACTTTGAATAATAAAGTTCTTTCACGAGCAGCTACTTTCCTTTTTTTAAAAAAACAGACCAAAGCGGGTTAACTCTAGAATATAGATCCACCCTTTTAAACCACGTGATCTCCACACGAGATCAAAATGCGACTTCTAACGAGGCGTGCAAACATTTCCTCACTAAAGCGGTGATCGAAAAGACGCCACGAGAGTTAGCACCGGGAACGCCAGCCGTGTGCACACACTAGGTAAGGACAGCTAATGGGAAACGGGTGTTTAGATTACACCAGGCTAAGTCTCCGTTATTAAGCGGAACTCTTAGTAAAACCCTTTTATGTTTCTTGTATGCAGCCACGTGCATTATTTTACCCGGTTGCTGGACAAGAACCCCAATTAAGGAACGAGATCGACGTATCTCGGGTAAGATTAAATACTAAATGCGGAATGGATGTTTAGATTACAACATGCCAAGCCCCTATTACTCAACTGAATCCTCAGCAAAAACTTTTATTTTTCTTGCATGCAGCCTCGTGCACTATTTTACCCGGTAGCCGGACAACAAGCCTATTCAGGGTACGAGACCTATGTATTTCGGGTAAGATGAAACACTTGATCTTGATCATAAGACACAGGGGTGATAAGTTAGACTACGCCCCGGGTTTAAGCTGACGCAATGCGCTTTTTTCTCCATTTTTGCAGTAAAGAACAGCACCTAAAATAACTGTGAGACCGATAATTTCAAATAAACATCGCACCAAGCGAGTTATAAGGTATTTTCGTCTTTAACCTTGTAGAGATCAGAACAACAATTGTCAAATATAAAGGGCACTATAATACGGTTTATTTCTGTTATTAACACAGGACCGCTTAAAACCTCCTACCGATGAAAAATACTTTTTATTGAAACAGACGAGGGTCGTGATTAAAACATCTTTCCAAACATTAAGGTGAATATAACTCGAAACTTAGCACACTATGCGATAAGTGCATAAGTGCAAGCTAACATCTAATTTGACACCGCTCTATTCATAGGTAGGAGAAGAAAGAAAAGCCAGGTGACTGTCACGGAAGCGAAGCTGAGGATCATTATACATGTTGTGGCCTCTTTACGAAAATTACAATCATTACGGTCAGTGAATTACCGCTGCCAGTGTGCATGGGTGACGCATGAATGTTGTATTTTTGACAAGAGAACGAGGAGAACATGAACCAAAAAGCAAAATGTTTTTATAGAAATTAGAAAGAGTGAAGGTCTATTCTAACGTAATTAGGTTTGGTAAATGAAGGGCATATCGCTTGGGGTGTAAAGATGTGGTTTTCAATTGGGAACACTTATGTGTAGCTATTATGTGAACCCGTTTTATAGATGTTAATCTCGCAATGTTAAACAATATGGAGGGAGTGTAAGAAAGCTTTTCTGGATTTAGATACATAGATCTTTTGCCAGCATAATATGTTGTCCTGTGTTTATTTTTCTATCATGACCGTAACTAGGTGCATAACCAACTTTTTGTATGAAATGCTCATTATCTCAATTGGGAATTGAGTAAAAAATAAGGCTATAGCACCACCGACAAACCCACAGAGATTATGAATTGTTGTTGTACCACCTTTATCATGATTTACAAAATAGAGCATAAACATTGGGTGTGTAGCCAAAATAGTCCTGTCAAAAATAGGAAAATGTGTAAAATGTAAAAGGGTCTAATAGTTACATTTTATGTTATTTATGCATTAGGTTTTCTATCAGCTTGTGGAGAATACGTATACAAACTGTCCTGAGGAAGGAAGCCATTATCATTTCTTAAGCTTCCGAAACGCGTCGACGCCAACTTCAAAGTCATATTCGGCATTGCCAACATTCTAACTGAACTAAAGGAATATTTTTCCTCGTAGTGTTGACAAATGATGGTCCGAAATGACAGACTAAAGACAGATATAAATGTCTCTTTAGATTAATTTTCTCCACGTCCACATTAGGTGGCTTTTAACTGTGCATTCCATTGTGTTTTTTATGTTTTAATTTTTATTTATTGATTAGTGTTGTATATTTTAGAATAAAGTGTATATTTTTTACAGTATCATTAGACTGGGTGGTTTTCCTTTCAGGCGAGTGTTTTCCCGTTCCACAAAAATGAATGGTATGAATGGTGTTTGAGAGTTGTGCCCTGACTTATGAGCAGGAAATAATATCTCCCATCGGGAAATCTTTTGTTTTACTTTTCAAGTATATTGGTGCTCTATTTCCCTTTGGGTTACTAAGAGCCCCTCTCTTTCCTTTTTACATATTTTGGACTGAGCCAGTGAGCAATGGCAATGCTGCCGAAACATGTTTGGCGACTTATCGTGATGCGAGCACGCTTTTCCTGACAACCTGTAATAAAGAACCAACTTTAACCAATACAATTGAACAAACAATTAAGCCAACAATATAAAATGCACACTAATGAAAACAACTAAATACCCCAAAAATGATAAATGCTGCAACAGGAGGAAATTCTGCCTGGTCTTTGCAAGAAACAATTAAAACAGAAATAAATCATCTCAACAAATACAAATTCAAATAATACATACAAAAAATATAATTTAACAAATAAATAGAAACACACTCTGTAACTTTTATCTTTCTACATAGACTATATAAAAGAAAAGGAAACCAACAAACTGTAACAAAGCTCCAATAATATATAATAAAATATGCACAGACTGTAATTTAAAAATTCCCTCAACCAATGACCAAAAATTAACCTAATTCACAAAACCATGGCAAACTTGCAACAAAATACCATATTTAATTATTATAACTTCATTTGCTCTTTCAACGGTAAATTCTGCACCTGCTCAACATTAAAATGAGGTAAAAAAGCTTCAAAAGCATGCAAAACCTCTCAACAGAACATATAACTAAGTAAATTAAAAACAAGTAGCTGCATTTTTAAAAATATTAATAACAAAGAAGCAAAAGTCAGTTAATAATATATTTATACTGGTAAACTATTTATAGAAACAATGACAGAAGAGGCTACAAATATAACTTCACAGAAAGAGAAACAATAACTAAACCATATGGGCCACACCTACAGCCAATAAAGTACGTCAACAGTAACCATGAACTGGAAATGTACTAAGTATTAATCTTTTGCTTGCTATGGGAGGACAACAACAGAAGATAATTTTGTAATAAATGTAAAAGAGCATAACTAACCTCCAAATGTTATAGAAATAGAAGTTAGAGAATTATTACAAGATAAAAGAGCACTAGCTCCCAGGAACCTACAAGCAAATTCCTGAAAGACATATCACCCATCGTCCCCATACATGTAACCGGCAAGCTACCACCTATTGACACTTTAAAATGATTAATTGCACACACTAAAAAAGCCACCAGCGATATCCCAGCACCTCCCAGAGCATACCAAGACATAAATATACTGGACCATTTAAAAATAATACATACTGAGGAAACCTTCTGTTTACATGACAATTTAAATAATGAAAAACGAATCTTAATTTTCTCCACAGCACAGCAAACAATCTAATGAAACTTTCCCAATGCCTAACCTGGATGGTGGATGGTACTTTCAAAATGTGTATCAGACCATTCACTCAAATATACACCATACATGGTGAAAATGAAAACCTCAATATCCTTTTTGTGCATAGTTTACTACCAAACAAATAAAGCAGCACCTACTATGAACTCCTAAGTAATATAAAATAACATACACATAGCTACTACCTTCACAAAAATGTTCATAGAGCTAGGAAAGACTGGGATTCAATCAGTTTTAAAAATATGCCCCCACACAGCCATACAAGGCTGTTACTATCAATTTAATCAAAGTATATGGTGACACCTCTAAAAATCTACACTTGGGGCCTCATTACAATGTTGGTGGAACCACAATTGACAAACTGCCAGTGGCGGTCTCACCGACATACAGGCCATCGGTCCGATGGCTGAATTACAATGCCGGTGGTCAGACCGCTAGGGTCAGGGGAAAGACCACCAGCTCCAACAGCATCTAAGATCTTGTTGAGGAGGTGGTTGGATTTATATTCCTACCATGGGGGACTGCCTTTTTATGGTGGTCCGTCTGCTGGAGAAAGGCAGCAAGAAAGGGACTTTGGGGGCCCGAGCAGGGCCCCCATCGCACATGGTGCCTTGCAAACGGTGCATGGATATGCACAAAGTGCTTTTTTCGACTGCAGCTTGTGCTGTGGCCTTTCTTGTGGGCCACAGCTCAAGCCACAGTGGGAAAAAAGCACTTTCCGACAGCCACCACGGTGTTCATGTCACAATTGGCCAGTCAAACTGCTGTCTGCCTGTTGGGTAGTCCCCAGACTGCGGTAATGGCAGGCGGCGGTCTTACCACCGGGTATCATAATGATGCTTTAAGTGTAGAATACTCCAAAAGCCAATTTGCTTTCAAAATTTTAAAAAAATGATAGCCCTAGCAGAGGTGGTCAACCACTATAACTTTCCAATAGAAAGCCCTTTTACCAAGAATATGAAGACAAATTTAGTCCCCTAATGGATAATTTCAGAGATACATGGGTTGGCAGACTGCATCGGTCAGGACATAGATGCCAAGCCAAGTACCAGATATCAGTGTGGAATGTTATGAAGCTCCTTGAGACAGGAAGCCAAAACGAAAAATTCAGTGAAAGGTTTGCAAAATGCCTTCCAATCCACACTAGGTATAATTCAATTTACAATATGCAAATGTATCAAAGCCTTACTAATAGAGCAAAGCTACCAAGAACTAAGAGTAGAGCAATCAATTATCCAAATTGGCCCTAAACTAGGCAAACAAACTAAAAGAATGTACAACATGCTTCAATTCAAAGTCGAACTCTTCATAAATAACAAAGGACTATATTACTTAGAAATGAAAGCCAAAAGAATGTTATACATTAAAAATAAAATTACCAAAAATCTCAAAAGCTACAACAAACGATCAACCACCAAATCAAATCTGTTTTCTTTTTTTAAATATGAATATAACTATTTTATTACATCAGTGAAACAAATATATAAAATCACCAAGTTATTAAACACTGATATTATAAAATATATTAAAAATATTTTACAAAATATATAACAATAATCCACCAACCACA
Source organism: Lissotriton helveticus (assembly GCF_964261635.1). Lineage (NCBI taxonomy): Eukaryota > Metazoa > Chordata > Amphibia > Caudata > Salamandridae > Lissotriton > Lissotriton helveticus. The sequence continues at coordinate 774,289,156 of NC_136063.1, read as the reverse complement.
TAAACAAATTAAATACATAAAATGTAATAAAAACACCACATATCTTTTGAAAAAGCACATAAAAAATCATACACATTGCATAAACAATATAATATCTTATTTCCCACCCACACAAAAATTTAAGAAATAAAATTTACTATTTGCATCTGCAGATCTTTCTCCATCCCCATATAATAAAAAAAGATATTCAACAAAAAGGTAAAAATCTGAATGGAAATATCCACTCAAAAAATGCGAACATATAAACAATCTAATCCAGATCCCATAAAGCAATCCAAAATCTGTAGGTTCCATAAAAAATCTGAAATTGTATTTAAAAAAAGAACAGCTAGAGGAAACCCAAAAAAGGAAAACCTAAGTAAAAAAATGGTTTATAACAAACAAACCACAGATTATATTAAAAAAAAACATAAACTCCAAACTCTCATAACACAAACATGAAAAGCCACACCTGCATAATAGATTACAGTTCCAAATATACAAATCCACAACATTGTATCATCAAAATATAAATATCATCACAGAATTTAACATAAAACTGCAAAACAACAAAACAGTGCAAAAAACATACTTAACAACTTTCAAACATGCATCCCAAATGCCTCCAACCCTCAAAACCCTTTAACCATCTTTACAAAAAGACTTAACTGTTCCAACAAACAGCAGCACCTAACCGTAACTTGGATCCAAGAAAAATGACCCAAAATGACTCAAAAAGATTACAAATTACAGGTTAAAAAAAATGGCCGCCAAACGAAACTAATAAAATGGCTATCTCCCCATAGAAATCAATAAGAAATAGAGTAAAAATGCAACAAATACTTGTGTTAAAATTCTCAAATAAGGATGTAAAATGTTTTTAAAGAATTGTAAAGTACAGATTAAATAATAGTATAAAATATATAGAATTATTTATTATATACTAATAGAAAAGTTAAAATAATGTGAAAACATGTAATTAAAAAGTTAATAAATGTATACAAAATTGTAAGCAAAAAAAATAACAATTGCAAATATAGACTATAACAATATATTAATTATGATGTACTTATTGTTGTAAGTAACAAATTAACAAAGGGTTTTTTAACTTCACTTTCTAATTACTTTATATTTTTACTTTAAAAACATATTTATTAAAAAGTAAAACTGTACAATAAATTGAAAATTATGAACAAATAAAAAAGTTAAATATGTGTGACATTGTATCATACTAAATGTAAAACACATCTCATGTCATTTTGGGGTGACCATTACTGATCGCACTCAAATCTGAACAAACTTTGGGAAAGTGTTGGACACTAAGGCGGTGACATTTACTATTTCCACTGCAATCTAAACCAATTTGGGGAAAAAGATTGGACACTACAGGGGTGACATTTATTATACAAACTCCATTCTAAACCTACTTGGGGTGTTGGACATAAAAAGGGTGCAATTTACTATTCCCATTCCAATCCAAAACAACTTGTATGTAGTGTTGGAGAGTAAAAGGGTGACACTTATTGTTCCCAGTTCAATCTAAACTAATTGGGAAAAGTGTTAGACACTAAAAGAGTGACATTTACTATTCTCACTCCAATATAAACCAGCCTGGGGAAGGTGTTGGACACTAAAGTGGTGAGATTTCCTATTCCCAATCCAATCTAAAGCAACTTGTGGAATGTGATGAACACTAAAGAGGTAAGATTTACTATTCCTGAAGAACTTTAAACCAACTCGGGGAAAGTACTGTGTACTAAAGTGGTGACATTTACTGTTTCCACTCCAATCTAAACCAACCAGTGGAAAGTGTTGGCTACTAATGGGGTGATATTTAATATTCCCACTCCAATCTCAACCATCTTGAAGAAGGTGTTGGACAAAAAAGTGGTGACATGTACTATTCCCACTCAAATCTAAACCAACTCGAGAAAATTGTTGGACACTAAAAGGGGGACATTTACAATTCCCACTCCACACTAAACCAACTTGGGGAAAGTGTTGCACACTAAAGGGGAAATGTTTAGGGGTAACATTTTCTATTTGCAGACCCCTCTATATTAATTTTAGACAAGACATTGGACACTAAGGGGTCTATTAGGATGGAGGTCGGATGTCCGCCACTGCCGGGCAGGTGGTAGAAATCTGACCGCAATCGAATCCCAGGAAACGGCTGGTCAGATTAGGATGACGGTGGTGACCGCGGCGGAGAGAAAATACGACTGCCGCTTTTCCATCGATAGCAATCCACCCGCTGGCCTGCGAAGCTGGATCACTGCAATGGTGGCGGTGCAGGGCCAGGCTCTGCTGGCACAATTATGATGCTGGCGGTAGCCAGCCTTTCCGCTGTGGTGGAACCGGCATTGAAAGGCTGGCAGAGATAGTTTCCGGGGGCCCATTGCGGTCCACCAATGTGTTGGGGGTTGTGGGTGCACTGGGGGGTACCATGTCACTGTGCCACAGACACTGTGCAGTGCCTGTCACGTAGTTCAGGGAAATGTAGGACATGCTTCTTTTGACATAGCGGCGGTGCTGCTTGCAGCACCAACTGCCGCAATATTAAAGCCCGCGATCGTACAGACTGCGGAGCATACTAATTGGGCCAGCGGTTATGCTGCGGTCCGAGTGGGCAGGGTGATTTTCCGACCGCCATCGTAATGGACCGCTAAAAGATTTAAATAATATAAATTCAATTCACTTTATTACTGATGTACCTTCAATGTTATAAATTAAAATTAAAAAATGCAAAATATCTGCTAGACAGTATAACATTCCAGTAAATATAAAAAAATCAAACATGCTATATTAAACTACTAACATTTATAGAATTTTTAAAGTTACATTTCAATTGTTTTTTTAAATATTTCCTACCATTCATATACTTTTAAAAATACAATTACATGAATTTCAAATATTAAATGCATTTATCAATAAAAAGTTTATATAAAATGTTATAATATTTTAAACATTTTTAATTTGCAAACATTCATTTGATCTCAGAGGCAGTGTGCTAATAATTTGTGAATATACACAGTAATACAGTGAAAACACTACAGAAAGACACAACACAGGTTTTATAAAAATAAGTATTCTTTGCTATTACGGACCGCTTCACCCTCCAACTCCGGAGTGATTGGGTTATTACTACAGATACTGGCCTAATTGAGCTGTTTTAATCATTGCCACACTGATCAGACACTCTTACCAATCCTCAAGTGACTTGGGTCTGCCTATCTTGTAGCAGCTCAAGTTTGAGTACAGCTGCTTACGGACTTCTGATCTCAGCAGATATTTACATCGGATCACTATCGGATTTATTTCTTGTGCTTGGTTGCGGTTTGGATTTTATACTATTTTATCCCTAAACAGGAGAATATGTGAATACTACATGCGTCTTGAGTTTGCGACTGGTGTACTGCTGGACAACGAGCTCTTACATATTGGATAGACAAACACTGTGACTGGGACATCAATTGGTACTGTTTTTGCGCTGAGGAAGCTCCCTATGTTGGAGCGAAACGCGAAGGCTTATGATTTGAATTTAATATTTTTTAATTGAAAAAATGTTAAATAAAGAAGTGACTTGTCTACATACTTTGGCATGTTAGACTTTGTGAGCTGCACACCCCCTTTAGTTATATTAAGGTTAGAAGACAAATAAGTAATAATTGGCTTACTGTTCACTCTACGAATATATTTTCCTCTTGGTGTAGGGGAACCCGCTGAAAATCTAACCTTGTAATTCTCATAATACGGTGACACCCATGAAGAAACTGATGAAGGAGAGAAGATCACAAATCTGGACTTCCTAGATGAAGTGTATAAACTTGGGACCAGAGAAGTTACCACCATCTGATGATTATAAGCGTCAGACAAGGACTACACAATTCTCTGTAGGTCCACATCTGAAAGACCTGAAGACCTTGCTCCGGTTCCTCCTGAAACCTGTCTGTGTAGGTACTTATCCCCAGCAGACAGTAGACACATGTGATGAGCCTTGTGTGAATGTTTCCCTATGGGGGGCAAAGATACCAGTGCAACAAGCACAAACAGCACTCAAAAACTCCATCTTAAATAGTGCTAGAGCCTTCACCAAGGCTATCTAGGAAAATTATTGCCAAACTATGTCTTGTATAAAAGGAAATTTGTAAGAGTAGAATATAATTTTATTCGTTAAATAAATCGAGACACATAGGGGCATAATTTTGATGCCGGTCGGTCAGACCGCCGGCTGCTATTGCGATGCGACCGCCAGCCTACAAGCAGATTGGCTGTCCGAACTCCCTGTTGTGATGCCACCGCCGGGCTGGCTGGTCGGAAACAAGGTGGGGACGACTGCAGCACATATCGAAACCTTTGAGCAAGTCCTGCACATCTGTGCACCGTGTGCCATGCACCATGTCGTGTACAGCAAATGGTGCATGGAGGTAAGTGGGGGCCCTACATGTGCCCCCTTGGCCACTTTTCAGTGGTCCACCACAGATGGGGCCCTGTTTGGGGCCCCCATATCCTTTATGATAACCTTTTTTCTGGTGGGATTCCTGCCAGGAAAAGCATGTCAAAAAGGGATATTGTAATCATGTCGGCGGTGTCTGCCTCTGCACCGCCGCCATTGTAGGACGCTACTCCGAACATCACACCATTGGGATCCATGATACTTGTGGAGACAGTGGTCTTGTGTCTGACAGAATAGGTTCCGACCACCAATATCATTATACAACGGTCAGACTGAATTGGTGCCGGCGGTTGGACTGCCACCGAAGGCTTGTCAGTGATCCGACCACACAACATCATAATCAGGGCCATTGTTGTGGATGTTCTTAAACTGTATAAATCAGCTTTATATCCTGTTTATGCGCTCTCTTTTTTTCAGACAAGCATTCAATCCTGTACAGCCTATGAAGGACATCCCGACCTAACAGTCTGGAACCTCCTCATACTATCAGGAGTGAAAAAGACAAAGGGCCTGATTACAAGTCTGGCTAACTTGCGACCGCCATACACACGCTTGCGCAGGAGTGGGGGTCCATCGCTTTGCTGATTACAAATTACAAAGTTGTACCAGCTGTGGACCGCCTGCAGTGCCAGGGAACAGTCATTTCCTGGTGGTGGCTCAGGAGCGCCACAATACGTTATGCTGAGCAGGGACTGACGCATTTCCACCGAGCATATTTTGAGTTCTTGCACCATCAGCCTTTTCATGGTGGCGCCCCGCCATGAAAAAGCTGCCAGTGCAAGAACAAAGGGAGCCTTACAGGGCCCACATGTACCCCATGCCATGGGATTACATTCAGGGGGGAAAAACATGTGGCCCCCTGTCTGTATTCCCCCCCAGTTCCAGCATGGCATGGACGTCACAGTCCATGCAGTGCTGGAACATTTGGGCTGTTGCTATTGCGGTGCCTGTTTTCAAGTCACCACCATGGGAATGGCCAAAGGACCTCCAACTGTATTATGAGTTGTAATAGGGTCTGCAGTCCTTGCATGGCTTTGGCGCAGCAGAGTTGGTGCTGAGTCGGCGATGCTACACCAAAGTTGTGATCGAGCCCAAAGTGCTTTGATGCACAAATAAGCGGGGGAACCGGGCCACCCTCGCAATAGAATAGGGCCTCCTTATGTGGTTCTAAAGAGCAACGCTGACACTGCCCTCCATTGAACACCATAGCATGAGGAAGAGGGAGAACATGGGCCATGTACTGCACTTCTAACTCGCAGCCAAACCAAGGAGGTTAAATAGAGCAAGCAGGCCCAATATAATGACCGCTAGACTCTACAAGATTATGCAGCCCCTGCATTGCAGAAATAAAGTTCAACTCATTAAGAAATCCTTGCAAAAAAAGAAAGGGAAAAATAGACTCTCACCCTTAGATGTGCGACCTGAGAAACAATGTTAAAAAGGAGGTCCCTGAACTCCCAGTAGAGGAAACCACCCGACCAGACTTCACAGTAAGCCCAACAGGCAGGGCACAATTAAAAAAAAACAGGATGAAGGGAAGGATAAGGGGTAGAAGGGCTTTATTAGTAAACACCTTTGGGCGTTATAGAAAGTGAAAAGAGCTTTAGGAAAAGGTGCAAGATATCTGTAATTACGTTACTCAGTTACGTAAGGAATGGAACACATGAGATGAAGAGGAAGTAATATCTGTTGTTTTCCAAGACAAACTTTAATAAGAAATGTATATCATGACCAAGCTTGTAACCATTCCTCCCGAAAGAAGTTTATAATAACTGGTAAACATCCAACAGTCACTCTCTGTAGAACTTCTCTTTGCTATAGCGATCAAATCCAAATAACTACTATATCATTAGGTCCCTCAATGTTGGTGATCAAGGGTTGGTCGAGCTTGGGTGGGCAGCATTTTCTGAAATTTCCATTCTTAACCCGTGATTCAATCTCATACGAAATAACTGGGGTGAGGGCAAGAGTGACCGTAGAGGGGTGGCGAGAAAGACGGTGAAACTTGCACCAATGAGCACTCGAAGCAACATGTCTTGGTCCAGGGAAGACATGGCTTGGTAGTACGGTCTGGACTGTTCCTATGAGGCACAGGGTCAAGACTGATTTGTTTATGGCCATGTCTGAACTCGGGTGGCCTGGTGAGCAAAATAACGATGGATTAAACCCAGATCTGTGACTGGGGTGAATGTTTTGCATTGTGCAACATTCCGTCCAACACCTTGTGTCTGTTGCTGTTCACACTATGTGGGAAGGATATGCCCAGACGTGGGTCCCGTGCTCACTACGCCACTGGAGTCATGCTATCCTAGCTGAAGACGGCTGATAGCCAGAAACTGGTCCTAGGATGCTTGATTCCGGTCCAGGGAAGACATGGCTTGGCAGTTCGGTCTGGAATGTTCCCATGAGGCACAGGGTCAAGACTGATTTGCATATGACCATGTCTGTACTGGGGTGGTGCGGTTAGCAAAATAACAATGGACTAAACCCATGTCTGTGACTGGGGGTGAATATTTTGCCATTGTGCAACATTCCATCCATCACCTTGTGTGTTTTGCTGTTCACCCTATGTGGGAAGGGTATGCCCAGACGTGGGTCCCGTTGTCACTAAGCCACTGGAGTCAAGCTATCCTGGCTGAAGACGGATGATAGTCAGAAACCGGTCCTACAATGCTTGATTCCGGTCCAGGGAAGACATGGCTTGGTAGTACGGTCTGGACTGTTCCTATGAGGCACAGGGTCAAGACTGATTTGTTTATGGCCATGTCTGAACTCGGGTGGCCTGGTGAGCAAAATAACGATGGATTAAACCCAGATCTGTGACTGGGGTGAATGTTTTGCATTGTGCAACATTCCGTCCAACACCTTGTGTCTGTTGCTGTTCACACTATGTGGGAAGGATATGCCCAGACGTGGGTCCCGTGCTCACTACGCCACTGGAGTCAAGCTATCCTAGCTGAAGACGGCTGATAGCCAGAAACTGGTCCTAGGATGCTTGATTCCGGTCCAGGGAAGACATGGCTTGGCAGTTCGGTCTGGAATGTTCCCATGAGGCACAGGGTCAAGACTGATTTGCATATGGCCATGTTTGAACTGGGGTGGTGTGGTGAGCTAAATAACAATGGATTAAACCCAGATTTGTGACTGAGGGTGAATGTTTTGCCATTGTGCAACATTCCGTCCATCACCTTGTGTCTTTTGCTGTTCACCTTATGTGGGAAGGGTATGCCGAGACGTGGGTCCCGTGCTCACTACGCCACTGGAGTCAAGCTATCCTGGCTGAAAACTGCTGATAGCCAGAAACCGGTCCTACGATGCTTGATTCCGGTCCAGGGAAGACATGGCTTGGCAGTTCCGTCTGGAATGTTCCCATGAGGCACAGGGTCAAGACTGATTTGCATATGGCCATGTCTGAACTGGGGTGGCGTGGTGAGCAAAATAACGATGGATTAAACCCAGATCTGTGAGTGGGGGTGAATGTTTTGCAATTTTGCAACATTCCGTCCATCACCTTGTGTGTTTTGCTGTTCACCCTATGTGGGAAGGTATGCCCAGATGTGGGTCCCATGCTCACTATGCCACTGGAGTCAAGCTATCCTGGCTGAAGATGGCTGATAGCCAGAAACTGGTCATAGGATGCTTGATTCGAGTTCAGGGAAGTCATGGCTTGGCAATTTGGTCCGGACTGTTCCCATGAGGCACAGAGTCAAGACTGATTTGCATATGGCCATGTCTGAACTGGGGTGGCGTGGTGAGCAAAATAACGATGGATTAAACCCAGATCTGTGAGTGGGGGTGAATGTTTTGCCATTTTGCAACATTCCGTCCATCACCTTGTGTGTTTTGCTGTTCACCCTATGTGGGAAGGTTATGCCCAGACGTGGGTCCCTTGCTCTATACTCCACTGGAGTCAAGCTGTCTTGGCAGAAGACGGCTGATAGCCAGAAACCGGTCCTAGGATGCTTGATTCCGGTCCAGGGAATTCATGGCTTGGCAGTTCGGTCTGGACTTTTCCCACGAGGCACAGGGTCAAGACTGATTTGCATATGGCCATGTCTGAACTGGGGTGGCGTGGTGAGCAAAACACTGATGGATTAAACCCATATATTTGACTGGGGGTGAATGTTTTGCCATTTTGCAATATTCCGTCCATCACCTTGCGTGTTTTGCTGTTCACCCTATGTGGGAAGGGTATGCCCAGACTTGGGTCCCGTGCTCACTACGCCACTGCAGTCAAGCTATCCTGGCTGAAGACGGCTGATAGCCACAAACCGGTCCTAGGATGCTTGAATCCAGTCCAGGGAAGACATGGCTTGGCAGTTCGGTCTAGACTGTTCCCATGAGGCACAGGGTCAAGACTGATTTGCATATGGCCATGTCTGAACTGGGGTGGAGTGGTGAGCAAAATACTGATGGATTAAACCCAGATCTGTGACTGGGGGTGAATGTTTTGCCATTGTGCAACACTCCATCCATTACCATGTGTGTTTTGCTGTTCACCCTATGTAGGAAGGGTATGCCCAGACGTGGGTCCCGTGCTCACTACGCCACTGGAGTCAAGCTATCTTGGCTGAAGACGGCTGATAGCCAGAAACCGGCCCTAGGATGCTTGATTCCGGCCCAGGGAAGACATGGCTTTTCAGTTCGGTGTGGACCGTTCCTATGAGGCACAGGGTCAAGAATGATTTGCATATGGCCATGTCTGAACTGGGGTGGAGTGGTGAGCAAAATACTGATGGATTAAACCCAGATCTGTGACTGGGGGTGAATGTTTTGCCATTGTGCAACATTCCGTTCATCACCTTATGTGTTTTGCTGTTCACACTATGTGGGAAGGATATGCCCAGACGTGGGTCCCGTGCTCACTACGCCACTGGAGTCAAGCTATCCTAGCTGAAGACGGCTGATAGCCAGAAACTGGTCCCAGGATGCTTGATTCCGGTCCAGGGAAGACATGGCTTGGCAGTTCGGTCTGGAATGTTCCCATGAGGCACAGGGTCAAGACTGATTTGCGTATGACCATGTCTGTACTGGGGTGGTGCGGTTAGCAAAATAACAATGGACTAAACCCATATCTGTGACTGGGGGTGAATATTTTGCCATTGTGCAACATTCCATCCATCACCTTGTGTGTTTTGCTGTTCACCCTATGTGGGAAGGGTATGCCCAGACGTGGGTCCCGTTGTCACTACGCCACTGGAGTCAAGCTATCCTGGCTGAAGACGGATGATAGTCAGAAACCGGTCCTACAATGCTTGATTCCGGTCCAGGGAAGACATGGCTTGGCAGTTCGGTCTGGACTGTTCTCATGAGGCACAGGGTCAAGACTGATTTGCATATGGCCATGTTTGAACTGGGGTGGTGTGGTGAGCTAAATAACAATGGATTAAACCCAGATTTGTGACTGAGGGTGAATGTTTTGCCATTGTGCAACATTCCATCCATCACCTTGTGTCTTTTGCTGTTCACCTTATGTGGGAAGGGTATGCCGAGACGTGGGTCCCGTGCTCACTACGCCACTGGAGTCAAGCTATCCTGGCTGAAAACTGTTGATAGCCAGAAACCGGTCCTACGATGCTTGATTCCGGTCCAGGGAAGACATGGCTTGGCAGTTCCGTCTGGAATGTTCCAATGAGGCACAGGGTCAAGACTGATTTGCATATGGCCATGTCTGAACTGGGGTGGCGTGGTGAGCAAAATAACGATGGATTAAACCCAGATCTGTGAGTGGGGGTGAATGTTTTGCCATTTTGCAACATTCCATCCATCACCTTGTGTGTTTTGCTGTTCACCCTATGTGGGAAGGTATGCCCAGATGTGGGTCCCATGCTCACTATGCCACTGGAGTCAAGCTATCCTGGCTGAAGATGGCTGATAGCCAGAAACTGGTCATAGGATGCTTGATTCGAGTTCATGGAAGTCATGGGTTGGCAATTTGGTCCGGACTGTTCCCATGAGGCACAGAGTCAAGACTGATTTGCATATGGCCATGTGTGAACTGGGGTGGCGTGGTGAGCAAAATAACGATGGATTAAACCCAGATCTGTGAGTGGGGGTGAATGTTTTGCCATTTTGCAACATTCCGTCCATCACCTTGTGTGTTTTGCTGTTCACCTATGTGGGAAGGTTATGCCCAGACGTGGGTCCCTTGCTCTATACTCCACTGGAGTCAAGCTGTCTTGGCAGAAGACGGCTGATAGCCAGAAACCGGTCATAGGATGCTTGATTCCGGTCCAGGGAATTCATGGCTTGGCAGTTCGGTCTGGACTGTTCCCACGAGGCACAGGGTCAAGACTGATTTGCATATGGCCATGTCTGAACTGGGGTGGCGTGGTGAGCAAAACACTGATGGATTAAACCCATATATTTGACTGGGGGTGAATGTTTCGCCATTTTGCAATATTCCGTCCATCACCTTGTGTGTTTTGCTGTTCACCCTATGTGGGAAGGGTATGCCCAGACTTGGGTCCCGTGCTCACTACGCCACTGCAGTCAAGCTATCCTGGCTGAAGGCGGCTGATAGCCACAAACCGGTCCTAGGATGCTTGATTCCAGTCCAGGGAAGACATGGCTTGGCAGTTCGGTCTAGACTGTTCCCATGAGGCACAGGGTCAAGACTGATTTGCATATGGACATATCTGAACTGGGGTGGCGTGGTAAGCAAAATAACAATGGATTAAACCCAGATCTGTGACTGCGGGTGAATGTTTTGCCATTTTGCAACACTCCATCTATTACCATGTGTGTTTTGCTGTTCACCCTATGTAGGGAGGGTATGCCCAGACGTGGGTCCCGTGCTCACTATGCCACTGGAGTCAAGCTATCTTGGCTGAAGACGGCTGATAGCCAGAAACCGGCCCTAGGATGCTTGATTCCGGCCCAGGGAAGACATGGCTTTTCAGTTCGGTCTGGACCGTTCCTATGAGGCACAGGGTCAAGAATGATTTGCATATGGCCATGTCTGAACTGGGGTGGAGTGGTGAGCAAAATACTGATGGATTAAACCCAGATCTGTGACTGGGGGTGAATGTTTTGCCATTGTGCAACATTCCGTTCATCACCTTATGTGTTTTGCTGTTCACCCTATGTGGGAAGGGTATGCCCAGACGTGGGTCCCGTGCTCACTACGTCACTGGAGTCAAGCTATTCTGGCTGAAGACGGCTGATAGCCAGAAACTGGTCCTAGGATGCTTGATTCCGGGCCAGGGAAGACATGGCTTGGCAGTTCGGTCTGGACTGTTCCCATGGGACACAAGTTCAAGACTTATTTACATATGGACATGTCTGAACTGGGGTGGCGTGGTGAGAAAAATAACGATGGATTAAACCCAGATCTGTGACTGGGGGGGAATGTTTTGCCATTTTGCAACGCTCCATCCATTACCATGTGTGTTTTGCTGTTCACCCTATGTGGAAAGGGTATGCCCAAATTTTGGACCAATGCTCACTACGCCACTGGATTCAAGCTATCTTGGCTGAAGACGACTGATAGCCAGAAAACGGTCCTAGGATGCTTGATTCCGGTCCAGGGAAGACATGGCTTGGCAGTTCGGTCTGCACTGTTCCCATGAGGCACAGGGTCAAGACTGATTTGCATATGGCCATGTCTGGACTGGGGTGGTGTGGTGAGCAAAATACTGATGGATTAAACCCAGATCTGTGACTGTGGGTGAATGTTTTGCCATTGTGCAACATTCCGTGCATCACCTTGTGTGTTTTGCTGTTCACCCTATGTGGGAAGGTGATGCCCAGACGTGGGTCCCTTGCTCTATACTCCACTGGAGTCAAGCTGTCTTGGCTGAAGACGGCTGATAGCCAGAAACCGGTCCTAGGATGCTTGATTCCGGTCCAGGGAATCCATGGCTTGGCAGTTCGGTCTGGACTGTTCCTACGAGGCACAGGGTCAAGACTGATTTGCATATGGCCATGTCTGACCTGGGGTGGCGTGGTGAGCAAAACACTGATGGATTAAACCCATATATTTGACTGGGGGTGAATGTTTTGCCATTTTGCCATATTCCGTCCATCACCTTGTGTGTTTTGCTGTTCACCCTATGTGGGAAGGGTATGCCCAGACGTGGGTCCCGTGCTCACTGTGCCACTGCAGTCAAGCTATCCTGGCTGAAGATGGCTGATAGCCACAAACCGGTCCTAGGATGCTTGATTCCAGTCCAGGGAAGACATGGCTTGGCAGTTCGGTCTAGACTGTTCCCATGAGGCACAGGGTCAAGACTGATTTGCATATGGACATATCTGAACTGGGGTGGCGTGGTGAGCAAAATAACAATGGATTAATCCCAGATCTGTCACTGCGGGTGAATGTTTTGCTATTTTGCAACACTCCATCCATTACCATGTGTGTTTTGCTGTTCACCCTATGTAGGAAGGGTATGCCCAGACGTGGGTCCCGTGCTCACTACGCCACTGGAGTCAAGCTATCTTGGCTGAAGACGGCTGATAGCCAGAAACCAGCCCTAGGATGCTTGATTCCGGCCCAGGAAAGACATGGCTTGGCAGTTCAGTCTGGACCAATCCTATGAGGCACAGGGTCAAGAATGATTTGCATATTGCCATGTCTGAACTGGGGTGGAGTGGTGAGCACAATACTGATGGATTAAACCAAGATCTGTGACCGGGGGTGAATGTTTTGCCATTGTGCAACTTTCCGTTCATCACCTTATGTGTTTTGCTGTTCACCCTATGTGGGAAGGGTATGCCCAGACGTGGGTCCCGTGCTCACTACACCACTGGAGTCAAGCTATTCTGGCTGAAGACGGCTGATAGCCAGAAACTGGTCCTAGGATGCTTGATTCCGGGCCAGGGAAGACATGGCTTGGCAGTTCGGTCTGGACTGTTCCCATGGGACACAAGTTCAAGACTTATTTACATATGGACATGTCTGAACTGGGGTGGCGTGGTGAGAAAAATAACGATGGATTAAACCCAGATCTGTGACTGGGGGGAATATTTTGCCATTTTGCTACGCTACATCCATTACCATGTGTGTTTTGCTGTTCACCCTATGTGGGAAGGGTATGCCCAAACGTTGGACCCATGCTCACTACGCCACTGGATTCAAGCTATCTTGGCTGAAGACGACTGATAGCCAGAAACCTGTCCTAGGATGCTTGATTCCGGTCCAGGGAAGACATGGCTTGGCAGTTCGGTCTGGACTGTTCCCATGAGGCACAGGGTCAAGACTGATTTGCACATGGCCATGTCTGGACTAGGGTGGTGTGGTGAGCAAAATAACGATGGATTAAACCCAGATCTGTGACTGGGGGTGAATGTTTTGCCATTTTGCAACATTCTGTCCATCACCCTGTGTGTTTTGCTGTTCACCCTATGTGGCAAGGTTATGCCCAGACGTGGGTCCCTTGCTCTATACTCCACTGGAGTGAAGCTGTCTTGCCTGAAGACGGCTGATAGCCAGAAACCTTTCCTAGGATGCTTGATTCCGGTCCAGGGAATCCATGGCTTGGCCGTTTGGTCTGGACTGTTCCCACGAGGCAGAGGGTCAAGACTGATTTGCATATGGCCATGTCTGGACAGGGGTGGCGTGGTGAGCAAAATAACGATGGATTAAACCCAGATCTGTGACTGGGGGTGAATGTTTTGCCATTTTGCAACATTCCGTCCATCACCTTGTGTGTTTTGCTGTTCACCCTATGTGGGAAGGGTATGCCCAGATGTGGGTCACGTGCTCACTACACCACTGGAGTCAAGCTATCCTGGCTAAAGATGGCTGACAGCGAGAAACTGGTCCTAGGATGCTAGATTCCGTTCAAGGGAAGACATGGCTTGGCAGTTCGGTCTGGACTGTTCCCTTGTGGCACAGGGACAAGACTGATTTGCATATGGCCATGTCTGAACTGGGGTAGCGTGGCGAGCAAAATACTGATGGATTAAACCCAGATCTTTGACTGAGGGTGAATGTTTTGCCATTGTGCAACATTCCGTCCGTCACCTTGTGTGTTTTGCTGTTCACCCTATGTGGGAAGGGCATGCCCAGACGTGGGTCCTGTGCTCACTACGCCACTGGAGTCAAGCTATCCTGGCTGAAGACAGCTGATAGCCAGAAACCGGTCCTAGGATGGTTAATTCCGGTCCAGTGAAGACATGGCTTGGCAGTTCGGTCTGGACTGTTCCCATGAGGCACAGGGTCAAGACTGATTTGCATATGGCCATGTCTGGACTGGGGTGGCGTGGTGAGCAAAATAACGATGGATTAAACCCAGATCTGTGACTGGGGGTGAATGTTTTGCCATTTTGCAACATTCCGTCCATCACCTTGTGTGTTTTGCTGTTCACCCTATGTGGGAAGGGTATGCCCAGACGTGGGTCACGTGCTCACTACACCACTGGAGTCAAGCTATCCTGGCTAAAGATGGCTGACAGCGAGAAACTGGTCCTAGGATGCTAGATTCCGTTCAAGGGAAGACATGGCTTGGCAGTTCGGTCTGGACTGTTCCCTTGTGGCACAGGGACAAGACTGATTTGCATATGGCCATGTCTGAACTGGGGTAGCGTGGTGAGCAAAATAACAATGGATTAAACCCTGATCTGTGACTGGGGTTGAATGTTTTGCCATTGTGCAACTTTCCGTCCATCACCTTGTGTGTTTTTCTGTTCAGCCTATGTGGGAAGGGTATGCCCAGACGTGGGTCACGCGCTCACTAAGCCACTGGAGTCAAACTATCCTGGCTAAAGATGGCTGACAGCCAGAAACTGGTCCTAGGATGCTTGATTCCGTTCAAGGGAAGACATGGCTTGGCAGTTCAGTCTCGACTGTTCCCATGTGGCACAGGGTCAAGACTGATTTGCATGTGGCCATGTCTGAACTGGGGTGGCGTGGTGAGCAAAATAACAATGGATTAAACCCTGATCTGTGACTGGGGGTGAATGTTTTGCCATTGTGCAACATTCCGTCCATCACCTTGTGTGTTTTGCTGTTCACCCTATGTGGGAAGGGTATGCCCAGACGTGGGTGCCATGCTCACTACGCCACTGGAGTCAAGCTATCTTGGCTGAAGAAAACTGATAGTCAGAAACCGGTCCTTGGATGCTTGATTCCGGTCCAGGGAAGACATTGCTTGGGAGTTCGGTCCTTACTGTTCCCATGAGGCACAGGGTCAAGACTGATTTGCATATGGCCATGTCTGAACTGGGGTGGCATGGTGAGCAAAATAACAATGGATTAAACCCAGATCTGTGACTGGGGTGAATGTTTTGCCGTTTTGCAACATTCCATCCATTACCATGTGTGTTTTGCTGTTCACCCTATGTGGGAAGGGTATGCCCAGACGTGGGTCCCCTGCTCACTACGCCACTGGAGTCTAGCTATCTTGGCTGAAGATGACTGATAGCTAGAAACCGGTCCTAGGATGCTTGATTCCGGCCCAGTAAAGACATGGCTTGGCAGTTCAGTCTGGACTGTTCCCATGAGGGTCAGGGTCAAGACTGATTTGCATATGGCCATGTCTGAACTGGGGTGACGTGGTGAGCATAAAAACGGTGGATTAAACCCAGATCTGTAACTAGGGGTGAATGTTTTGCCATTGTGCAACATTCTGTCCATCACCTTATGTGTTTTGCTGTTCACCCTATGTGGGAAGGGTATGGCCAGACGTGGGTCCCGTGCTCACTACACCACTGGAGTCAAGCTATCCTGGCTGAAGACTGCTGATAGCCAGATACCGGTACTAGGATGCTTGATTCTGTTCCAGGGAAGACATGGCTATTCAGTTCGGTCTGGATTGTTCCCATGAGGCACAGGGTCAAGACTGATTCGCATATCGCCATGTCTGACCGGGGGCAGCGTGGTAAGCAAAATAATGATGGATTAAACCCAGATCTGTGACTAGGGTTGAATGTTTTGCCATTGTGCAACTTTCCGTCCATCACCTTGTGTGTTTTTCTGTTCAGCCTATGTGGGAAGGGTATGCCCAGACGTGGGTCACGTGCTCACTACACCACTGGAGTCAAGCTATCCTGGCTAAAGATGGCTGACAGCGAGAAACTGGTCCTAGGATGCTAGATTCCGTTCAAGGGAAGACATGGCTTGGCAGTTCGGTCTGGACTGTTCCCTTGTGGCACAGGGACAAGACTGATTTGCATATGGCCATGTCTGAACTGGGGTAGCGTGGTGAGCAAAATAACAATGGATTAAACCCTGATCTGTGACTGGGGTTGAATGTTTTGCCATTGTGCAACTTTCCGTCCATCACCTTGTGTGTTTTTCTGTTCAGCCTATGTGGGAAGGGTATGCCCAGACGTGGGTCACGCGCTCACTACGCCACTGGAGTCAAACTGTCCTGGCTAAAGATGGCTGACAGCCAGAAACTGGTCCTAGGATGCTTGATTCCGTTCAAGGGAAGACATGGCTTGGCAGTTCAGTCTCGACTGTTCCCATGTGGCACAGGGTCAAGACTGATTTGCATATGGCCATGTCTGAACTGGGGTGGCGTGGTGAGCAAAATAACAATGGATTAAACCCTGATCTGTGACTGGGGGTGAATGTTTTGCCATTGTGCAACATTCCGTCCATCACCTTGTGTGTTTTGCTGTTCACCCTATGTGGGAAGGGTATGCCCAGACGTGGGTGCCGTGCTCACTACGCCACTGGAGTCAAGCTATCTTGGCTGAAGAAAACTGATAGTCAGAAACCGGTCCATGGATGCTTGATTCCGGTCCAGGGAAGACATTGCTTGGGAGTTCGGTCCTTACTGTTCCCATGAGGCACAGGGTCAAGACTGATTTGCATATGGCCATGTCTGAACTGGGGTGGCGTGGTGAGCAAAATAACAATGGATTAAACCCAGATCTGTGACTGGGGTGAATGTTTTGCCGTTTTGCAACATTCCATCCATTACCATGTGTGTTTTGCTGTTCAGCCTATGTGGGAAGGGTATGCCCAGACGTGGGTCCCCTGCTCACTCCGCCACTGGAGTCAAGCTATCTTGGCTGAAGATGACTGATAGCTAGAAACCGGTCCTAGGATGCTTGATTCCGGCCCAGTAAAGACATGGCTTGGCAGTTCAGTCTGGACTGTTCCCATGAGGGTCAGGGTCAAGACTGATTTGCATATGGCCATGTCTGAACTGGGGTGACGTGGTGAGCATAAAAACGGTGGATTAAACCCAGATCTGTAACTAGGGGTGAATGTTTTGCCATTGTGCAACATTCCGTCCATCACCTTATGTGTTTTGCTGTTCACCCTATGTGGGAAGGGTATGCCCAGACGTGGGTCCCGTGCTCACTACACCACTGGAGTCAAGCTATCCTGGCTGAAGACTGCTGATAGCCAGATACCGGTACTAGGATGCTTGATTCTGTTCCAGGGAAGACATGGCTATTCAGTTCGGTCTGGATTGTTCCCATGAGGCACAGGGTCAAGACTGATTCGCATATCGACATGTCTGACCGGGGGCAGCGTGGTAAGCAAAATAATGATGGATTAAACCCAGATCTGTGACTGGGGTTGAATGTTTTGCCATTGTGCAACTTTCCGTCCATCACCTTGTGTGTTTTTCTGTTCAGCCTATGTGGGAAGGGTATTCCCAGACGTGGGTCACGCGCTCACTACGCCACTGGAGTCAAACTATCCTGGCTAAAGATGGCTGACAGCCAGAAACTGGTCCTAGGATGCTTGATTCCGTTCAAGGGAAGACATGGCTTGGCAGTTCAGTCTCGACTGTTCCCATGTGGCACAGGGTCAAGACTGATTTGCATATGGCCATGTCTGAACTGGGGTGGCGTGGTGAGCAAAATAACAATGGATTAAACCCTGATCTGTGACTGGGGGTGAATGTTTTGCCATTGTGCAACATTCCGTCCATCACCTTGTGTGTTTTGCTGTTCACCCTATGTGGGAAGGGTATGCCCAGACGTGGGTCACGCGCTCACTACGCCACTGGAGTCAAACTATCCTGGCTAAAGATGGCTGACAGCCAGAAACTAGTCCTAGGATGCTTGATTCCGTTCAAGGGAAGACATGGCTTGGCAGTTCAGTCTCGACTGTTCCCATGTGGCACAGGGTCAAGACTGATTTGCATATGGCCATGTCTGAACTGGGGTGGCGTGGTGAGCAAAATAACAATGGATTAAACCCTGATCTGTGACTGGGGGTGAATGTTTTGCCATTGTGCAACATTCCGTCCATCACCTTGTGTGTTTTGCTGTTCACCCTATGTGGGAAGGGTATGCCCAGACGTGGGTGCCATGCTCACTACGCCACTGGAGTCAAGCTATCTTGGCTGAAGAAAACTGATAGTCAGAAACCGGTCCTTGGATGCTTGATTCCGGTCCAGGGAAGACATTGCTTGGGAGTTCGGTCCTTACTGTTCCCATGAGGCACAGGGTCAAGACTGATTTGCATATGGCCATGTCTGAACTGGGGTGGCGTGGTGAGCAAAATAACAATGGATTAAACCTAGATCTGTGACAGGGGTGAATGTTTTGCCGTTTTGCAACATTCCATCCATTACCATGTGTGTTTTGCTGTTCACCCTATGTGGGAAGGGTATGCCCAGACGTGGGTCCCCTGCTCACTACGCCACTGGAGTCTAGCTATCTTGGCTGAAGATGACTGATAGCTAGAAACCGGTCCTAGGATGCTTGATTCCGGCCCAGTAAAGACATGGCTTGGCAGTTCAGTCTGGACTGTTCCCATGAGGGTCAGGGTCAAGACTGATTTGCATATGGCCATGTCTGAACTGGGGTGACGAGGTGAGCATAAAAACAGTGGATTAAACCCAGATCTGTAACTAGGGGTGAATGTTTTGCCATTGTGCAACATTCCGTCCATCACCTTATGTGTTTTGCTGTTCACCCTATGTGGGAAGGGTATGCCCAGACGTGGGTCCCGTGCTCACTACACCACTGGAGTCAAGCTATCCTGGCTGAAGACTGCTGATAGCCAGATACCGGTACTAGGATGCTTGATTCTGTTCCAGGGAAGACATGGCTATTCAGTTCGGTCTCGACTGTTCCCATGTGGCACAGGGTCAAGACTGATTTGCATATGGCCATGTCTGAACTGGGGTGGCGTGGTGAGCAAAATAACAATGGATTAAACCCTGATATGTGACTGGGGGTGAATGTTTTGCCATTGTGCAACATTCCGTCCATCACCTTGTGTGTTTTGCTGTTCACCCTATGTGGGAAGGGTATGCCCAGACGTGGGTGCCGTGCTCACTACGCCACTGGAGTCAAGCTATCTTGGCTGAAGAAAACTGATAGTCAGAAACCGGTCCATGGATGCTTGATTCCGGTCCAGGAAAGACATTGTTTGGGAGTTTGGTCCTTACTGTTCCCATGAGGCACAGGGTCAAGACTGATTGGCATATGGCCATGTCTCAACTGGGGTGGGGTGGTGAGCAAAATAACGATGGATTAAACCCAGATCTGTGACCGGGGGTGAATGTTTTGCCATTGTGCAACATTCAGTCCATCACCTTGTGTGTTTTGCTGTTCACCCTATGTGGGAAGGGTATGCCCAGACGTGGATCCCGTGCTCACTACGCCACTGGAGTCAAACTATCTTGGCTGAAGACGGCTGATAGCTAGAAACCGGTCCTAGGATGCTTGATTCTGGTCCAGGGCAGACATGGCTAGGCAGTTCGGTCTGGACTGTTCCCATGATGCACAGGGTCAAGATTGATTTGCATATGGACATGTCTGAACTGGGGTGGCATGGTGAGCAAAATAACGATGGATTAAACCCAGATCTGTGACTGGGGGTGAATGTTTTGCCATTTTGCAACACCCCATCCATTACCATGTGTATTTTGCTGTTCACCCTATGTGAGAAGGGTATGTCCAAATGTGGGTCCCGTGCTCATTACGCCACAGGAGTCAAGCTATCTTGCCTGAAGAAAAGTGATAGCCAGAAACCGGTCCTTGAATGCTTTATTCCGGTCCAGGGAAGACACTGCTTGGCAGTTCCGTCTGGACTGTTCCCATGAGGCACAGGGTCAAGACTGATTTGCATATGGCCATGTCTGAACTGGGGTGGCGTGCTGAACAAAATAACGATGGATTAAACCCAGACCTGTGACTAGGGGTGAATGTTTTGCCATTGTGCAACATTCCGGCCATCACCTTGTGTGTTTTGCTGTTCACCCTATGTGGGAAGGGTATGCCCAGACGTGGGTCCCGTGCTCACTACGCCACTGGAGTCAAGCTATCCTGGCTGAAGACTGCAGATAGCCAGAAACCGGTCCTAGGATGCTTGATTCCATTCCAGGGAAGACATGGCTTTTCAGTTCGGTCTGGATTGTTCCCATGAGGCACAGGGTCAAGACTGATTCGCAAATCGCCATGTCTGACCTGGGGCAGCTTGGTGAGCAAAATAATGATGGATTAAACCCAGATCTGTGACTGGGGGTGAATGTTTTGCCATTGTGCAACTTTCCGTCCATCACCTTGTGTGTTTTTCTGTTCACCCTATGTGGGAAGGGTATGCCCAGACGTGGGTCCCGTGCTCACTACGCCACTGGAGTCAAGCTATCCTAGTTGAAAACGACTGATAGCCAGAAAACGGTCCTAGGATGCTTGATTCCATTCCAGGGAAGACATGGCTTGGCAGTTCGGTCTGGACTGTTTCCATGTGGCACTGGGTCAAGACTGATTTGCATATGGCCATGTCTGAACTGGGGTGGCGTGGTGAGCAAAATAACAATGGATTAAACCCTGATCTGTGACTGGGGGTGAATGTTTTGCCATTGTGTTACATTCTGTCCATTACCTTGTGTGTTTTGCTGTTCAACATATGTGGGAAGGGTATGCCCAGATGTGGGTCCCGTGCTCACTACGCCACAGGAGTCAAGCTATCTTGGCTGAAGACGGCTGATAGCCAGAAACCGGTCCTAGGACGCTTGATTCCGGTCCAGGGAATCCATGGCTTGGCAGTTCGGTCTGGACTGTTCCCATGAGGCAGAGGGTCAAAACTGATTTGCATCTGTCCATGTCTGAACTGAGGTGGCGTGGTGAGCAAAATAATGATGGATTAAACCCAGATCTGTGACTAGGGGGTGAATGTTTTGCCATTGTGCAAGATTCTGGCCATCACCATGTGTGTTTTGCTGTTCACCCTATGTGGGAAGGGTATGCCCAGACTTTGGTCCCATGCTCACTTCGCCACTGGAGTCAAGCTATCCTGGCTGAAGAGGGCTGATAGCCAGAAACCTGTTCTAAGTTGCTTGATTCCAGTTCAGGGAAGACATGTCTTGGCAGTTCGGTCTGGGGTGGCGGGTAAGCAAAATAATGATGAATTAAACCCAGATCTGTGACTGCGGGTGAATGTTTTGCCATTTTGCAACATTCCGTCCATCACCTTGTGTGTTTTGCTGTTCACCTTAAGTGGGAAGGGTATGCCCAGACGTGGGTCTCATGCTCACTGACCCACTGCAGTCAAGCTATCCTGGATGAAGACTGCTGATAGCCGGAAACCGTTCCTACGATGCTTGATTCCAGTTCAGGGAAGACATGGCTTGGCAGTTCGGTCTGGACTGTTCCCATGAGGCACAGGGTCAAGACTGATTTGCATATGGCCATGTCTGAACTGGGGTGGCGTGGTGAGCAAAATACTGATGGATTAAACCCAGATCTGTGACTGCGGATGAATGTTTTGCCATTGTGCAACATTCCGTGCATCACCTTGTGTGTTTTGCTGTTCACTCTATGTGGGAAGGGTGTGCCCAGACGTGGGTCCCGTGCTCACTAAGCCACTGGAGTCAAGCTATCTTGGCTGAAGACGGCTGATAGCCAGAAACTGGTCCTTGGATGCTTGATTCCGGTCCAGGGAAAACATTGCTTGGCAGTTCGGTCTGGACTGTTCCCATGAGGCACAGGGTCAAGACTGATTTGCATATGGCCATGTCTGAACTGGTGTGGCGTGGTGATCAGAATACTGACGGATTAAACCCAGATCTGTGACTAGGGGTGAATTTTTTTGCCATTGGGCATCATTCCATCCATCACCTTGTGTGTTTTTCTGTTCACCCTATGTGGGAAGGGTATGCCCAGACGTGGGTCCCGCGCTCACTACATCACTGGAGTCAAGCTATCCTGGCTGAAGATGGCTGATAGCCAGAAACCGGTCCTTGGATGCTTCATTACGGTCCAGGGAAGACTTGGCTTGGCAGTTCGTTCTGGACTGTTCCCATGAGGCACAGGGTCAAGACTGATTTGCATATGGCCATGTCTGAACTGGGGTGGCGTGGTGAGCAAAATAACGATGGATTAAACCCAGATCTGTGACCGGGGGTGAATGTTTTGCCATTGTGCAACATTCCGTCCATCACCTTGTGTGTTTTGCTGTTCACCCTATGTGGGAAGGGTATGCCCAGACTTTGGTCCCGTGTCACTACGCCACTGGAGTCAAGCTATCCTTGCTGAAGACGGCTGATAGCCATAAACCGGTCCTAGGATGCTTGATTCCGGTCCATAAAGACATGGCTTGGCAGTTCGGTCTGGACTGTTCCCATGAGGCACAGGGTCAAGACTGATTTGCATATGGACATGTCTGAACTGGGGTGGCGTGGTGAGCAAAATAACAATGGATTAAACCCAGATCTGTGACTGGGGGTTAATGTTTTTCCATTTTGCAACGCCCCACCCATTACCATGTGTATTTTGCTGTTAACCCTATGTGGTAAGGGTATGTCCAGATGTGGGTCCCGTGCTCACTACGCCACTGGAGTCAAGCTATCTTGGCTGAAGAAAACTGATAGCCAGAAACCGATCCTTGAATGCTTGATTCCGGTCCAGGGAAGACACTGCTTGGCAGTTCGGTCTGGACTGTTCCCATGAGGCACAGGGTCAAGACTGATTTGCATGTGGTCACATCTGTACTGGGGTGGCGTGGTGAGCAAGAAAACGATGGATTAAACCCAGCACTGTGACTAGGTGTGAATTTTTTGCCATTGTGCAAAATACCGTCCATCACCTTGTGTGTTTTGCTGTTCATCCTATGTGGGAAGGGTATGCCCAGACGTGGTTCCCATGATCACTACGCCACTGTAGTCAAGCTTTCCTGGCTGAAGACGACTGACAGCCAGAAACCGGTCTTAGGATGCTTAATTCCGGTCCAGGGAAGACATGGCTTGGCAGTTTGGTCTGGACTGTTCCCATGAGGCACAGGGTCAAGACTGATTTTCATATGGCCATGTCTGAACTGGGGTGGCGTGGTGAGCAAGATAACAATGGATTAAACCCAAATCTGTGACTGTGGGTGAATGTTTTGCCGTTCTGCAACATTTGGTCCATCACCTTGCAACCTGTCTTACAGATTATACTTTAAAATATAGTGATATAAGATAACTAAACATTCATTTGTACATGCAAAATGTAAAGGCAGGCCTACCCTAGTGTAACTGTGACTTACCAATTATGCAAAGGCACTATAAAAATGTAAGGCTCGTAGTAGAAAATGCTTATTTAAAGTAAGAACTAAGGGGCATATTACCAAGGGTGGCGATAGGCAATTATCGCCGGTTTAGCAGCCGATAGAATAGCAACCTTTAAGACAGGTTGCAATTCTATCGCTCTATCAGCAAGCTGTCGCTAACTGATGTTAGCGACAGCTTTTAGGCGATAGCGAGCGGTTTGGGGCCCGCTTTGCATGTTAGCGATATTTATCGCTAATGACATGCAAAGTGGCCGTACCCAACCTCTTAGCGACTGAAAGCAGTCGCTAACGTCGCTATCGCCTATTAGCAAGGCAGGCGTTGCGATGGAAATATTCCCGCTATCGCCAAAACCCAACGCCTGCTCAGACCATTTCTTATTTTCTCGAAACAAAGGTCCTAAGCCTAGAATAATTTTTCAAAACAATGTAATATAGACCACAATCGGACACTATATGCATTTATTCTTATACCCAGCCGGGCAAAGAATTTATTAAAAAAGATATCCAAATTATAATTTACAATTTTACAACAAACATTTGACGTTTGAAGTAGGGCACAAGCCTGTGCCGTACTTAGAGATAGAGGAAAGTTGTGAAAGAGGGTGCAGAGAAGGGGACAGTTTACGTCAGGCAAGGAGAAAGTTTGAGCGAAGCTGGATACTGCATTAGGATTTAGATTAGCAGTATTCCCCAGAGCAGTACATACATATACAAATGTTCATAAAACAACTGTATGTCTGCTAAACAAAGTCGACGGCGTTTCGATCCCGTGCTCAGAATTTATGGGATCATCATCAGGACTTAATAATTGCCTGGTATAACAAGAAATGGACCATTTCTTAGCCATGTTATCCAATGGGAGGTGGATAACATGGCTAAGAGCATTTCGACGCTAATGCGTGAATATCGCTGTATTCTCAGCGATATTCACGCATTTCGCCTGGTTTTTATCGCTTTTGAGATAAACCTTGCTAATAGCAAGTTATCTCAGCGATAAAAACCGGTGATGCGTGGCGATAAAAATATTGCCGCTAACCCTACTTAGCGATAAATATTGCTATTTGTTGGTAATATGCCCCTAGATGCCTCATATTTTGATCATAAAAAGTTTGAACACATTAACAGCAAGTGAAATAATTAATTATGTCTCACTAAACCCAAACAATTTATTTTCTTGTAGTAGGCTGCCACGATACCATCCTTATTCTGCCAATTAGTAATTGTCATTGCGGACATGCAAATAGTGTAATAAAAGTCTGTCTGCGCCTTAACAAAAAGGCAAACCCAATGAAGACATCTCTTTTTACTAATATAAAAAGTAATGTAAATTAGCATGCGTGACTCTAAAAGGACCGTGTTTTGCTTTTTGTACCTCTGGGATCATACTTTTAAATGATGAAGTACTGATCTTTTAAACAAGTGCCTGCACGCCTTTATGGTGTAAACAGAAAGGACAAAAATGCTATTACCTAGAGAGCAAAGACACAAACCGGCATATCCTAATTTATTAGCCCACTTAAAAAAATGCAGGCTCCAAAATTTCTGACTCATGATAGATGTTGTAAGTCTGAGTTCCAGTATAGTGACAAGAAGGAAAGGTGTTTTTTCAAAACTTTGCTTCAAGGCTTTTTTTTAATAGAATAGAAAACTCACTGTTTCACAAAACAAAACTGACGACCAATTTTCTACTGTTAG
Source organism: Lissotriton helveticus (assembly GCF_964261635.1). Taxonomy (NCBI): domain Eukaryota; kingdom Metazoa; phylum Chordata; class Amphibia; order Caudata; family Salamandridae; genus Lissotriton; species Lissotriton helveticus. The sequence goes on along the minus strand of NC_136063.1, from coordinate 774,263,615 downwards.
ACCTTTGTCAAATGTTTTGCTGAATACACTTCATGTATATGGTTACATTTCCTAAGGCAGGAAACCTTTGATGTCATGTCCCATGTGGTATCCTGAGACAGTATCAGTTAAAAAGACCCCTGCATAACGATACTAAATAACCACTGCTTATGAACTATAGTCTAAAGACATAGGGAATTAGTATTTTCTTTCCAAGTACCAAAATGTGCACTCTACTGCACCGTACCTTTTGACTGCACTCACAGACAAGGGTGTGGTGATCTGTTATACTGATGTCATATGGAATGTCCTTTGACTGATGTTCTAAAGAAGGCAGTTATTCTCTGGATGTCTAAGCTGTGCCAGCTTCGGTGGCTCTCTCCCTCAGAATAAATATCTTTCAGCAATTTCCAGTGTCCTGCACTTCATTACACTGGCGACAGAGGACGAGTGAACAAATCTCTGATCACAATGACAAGACTCGCGTACCTCCGTGATACTACGCTACGCTGTTGATCGACTTTACTCATACCCATTTCCTCTCATCTCGACATCTATGTGAGTACATTTACTTCTATTACTCACCGACTTTCTTATCTGGGGAGAGCCACCGCACAACTTTACATTATTTCAATTGCCAACAACTCAAACACAGTATATTTTTCTTTCGGACTCACCGCCTACCTTACAATTATTTTCAAACTGGAAGTCCTGCTATTACTGTCACGACGAACTTTCTGACTGTACTACTGAAAGTATTTCGAAGTTCCTGTCATCCCAGACAGCGCTAAGCCGTTTCCAACTCTCCTCTTTGTGGCTGCTGCGAGATGTTTCCTTTCTGACTCCCTGGCTCAAGTGATGACGCATTGGAATTCTCTGTCTCTCTCGGCGAAGCCCTCACGTCCCTGTCATCACATTCCACACGTCGCTCTCCTGACGTATTGAATCATTGCCATTCTCCAGCGCAGCGTTCTTTTTCATTGTTCAGCATTTCTACGTCGTTTGAGAATCCTACGTTCAGAGAATTCTGTTTCCTTCACGCTGACACACACAGCTGTTCCAGTGTTTGTCGAGTCACGCTGACACACACAGCAATTTCAACTGTTTGTCCGGCATATTAAAAAAAAAATTCTAATGAAACTACGCTGACACACACAGCAATCACTTTACCACTTCGGAATTTATAGTGTTTAAAGATAAGCACCTATTTACTAGCGCCACCTTGTGGCCAAAGTTGTTTTTACATTCAAAATTTTTTTTTCTCTCTCTTTCTTCTCTCTCAGTTTACTTACAATTTTCAGCCTATTTTTCTCTGTTGATTAATCAGGCAGAGTGTTATACCTCCAGCACCTTTCCAACAAGATCCTGGTGATCCGCCTTTAGAGTGGAAACTGTGGTACAGGTCTTTCAATGCTTATTTAGGAGCTATTGATGAGCTTAGGTATAGAGCTGAGAGGAAAAAGAACCTTATATACTATCATTTGGGAGTAGAAGGACAAAATGTTTTTGATCATTTGCCTCCTTTTATACAACCCGAAGGTGGGAATTTGGATGAATTCGAACATGCTGTTACACAATTAGATAAATACTTTACTAAAACTAAGAATCTAGTAGTTCACAGATACAAATTTTTCACTAGAACTCAAAAATCTGATGAAAATATTGACAGTTTCATAACTGCTTTAAAAGTTCTGGTCGCTAAATGTGAGTTTGAAAATGTCACATCTCAATTGATAAGAGATCAGCTTGTTGCTCGTTGCTATTGTAAAAAGACGCAACAAAGACTTCTTACTTGTAAAGATCCCTCATTAGATAAGACTGTAGACATTGCAAAGAGCATAGAGACTTCTATTGATGATATTAAACAACTTGAAACTGCTCTATCCAATTCCACTGTTTCCGGTGCAATTTCCTCTAAACAACTTCCATCTATTGACAAACTTCCTACTCCTCTGAACCAGAATACCACTAGAGGTTATGTCAGAAGACCATACGGGTTTAGAGGAGGTAGAAATTTTGTACAAAGTAGACAACAATTCAATTCAAGAATGTTTTGCTACAGATGTGGTTCAAACTAACATGTTTCCTCTTTCAAAAATTGTCCCGCATCCAATCAACAATGTAGTCAATGTAGCAAAATAGGTCATTTTGCTAAGATTTGTATGAGCGGTAAGAAAAGTAATGTTAGGTGTGTCATTGAAGATAGTGAAGATCTTGTTAACAATGTGCAAAATGATTCACAACAAGTTGACGTTCAAAATGATGTTACCTGTCAAAATTATGTTGTTGTAGTTAGACAACAATGTAAAAAAGAAGAGATTTTTCATGTGCCTGATCCTGAAGTTGATGTTTGCATTGGTCATAGTCACATCCAGCTCTTAGTTGATACTGGAGCTCGTATAACTATTATCTCACATGATAAGTTTCTTAATTTTTGGAAGGACAAGAGTCTTCTACCACCTGATATTCTTACTGTAGCTTTTGAAGGAAGCAAAATTGAATTACTAGGTTATTTTTGGGAAAGCATTACTGTTTTTGGAGTAACTATCAAAGGGAAAGTTTATGTTGCGAAAAGAGGCATAAATGTATTAGGTCTTTTGCACCAAGCTGAATTTGGTTTAACTGTCAGACCTGGTAGAACTAATCCAGTTTCAATCGATCAGAACAATAACATATCAGTATCACATATCTATAGCGTATGGTAGCATAAATATAGCACAATGTTTGAGGATCGTTTGGGTAAAATCACAAACTTTCAACATTTTATAAAGGTTAAGGAAAATGAATGCCCCGTAAAACATAAGTTACGCAACGTACCTTTAAGCATCAGGAGTGATCTTTCTAAACATTTACAAAGCATGTGTGACCAAGGAATCATTGAGAAAGTTGAGTCTACCCTCTGGCTTAGTCCCATTGTTTTAGCTAAAAAAAGATCAGGGGATTTAAGAATGTGTGTGGACCTAAGGAGCCTGAATGAAAATATCTGGGTTGATGGTTTTCCTCTTCCTCGCATTGAGGAACTTATTGCCAAAGTTGGATCATCGTCATGGTTTTCTAAATTAGATCTCAAAGCAGCCTATCATCAGGTTGAGCTACATCCCCAGTCCAGACATCTGACTGCATTTGTCACTCCTGATGGAGTTTTTCAGTTTTGTAGACTTCCTTTTGGGTTAGCTTCGGCAGCCGCCGTTTTTCAGAGACTCATGACTGAGATGTTTTGTGACAATCCCAATGTCGTAGTTTTACAAGATGACATCCTTATCTTTACCAAGACTGAAAATGATCATGGCTTTGCCACTGACCAAGTCTTTAGCACTTTAGAAACTATAGGGGTTACCTTACAGAAAAGTAAATGCACTCTTAAAGTAAAAGAGATTGAGTACCTCGGTCACGTTATTTCTAAAGAAGGTATTATCCCAGACCCGGTTTAATTAAAAGCATTGTTGAAGCGCCTCCTCCACAAAACAAAGAACAACTTTTGTCCTTTCTTGGTCTCTGCGAATTTTATGCAAAATTCATGAAAAATTTTGCAAAAACCACAGAATGCTTTAGAGAATTACTTTAAAAGGGTAATGCGTACATTTGGTCAGAAAAATGTTAGGAAGGTTTTCAGTTCATCAAGGAGCATATTCTCAAAGATCCTGCACTTCAGGCTTTTGTTGAAGGCAGACAAACTGTGGTCACTGTTGATGCCTGTGAATATGGATTGGGTGCTGTTTTGTCACAATATTCTGAAGGGAAAGAACTTACTATAGGATTTGCATCTAGAACGCTCCGACATGTTGAGCGGAAATATTCTGTCATAGAAAAAGAACTATTAGCCTGTGTTTGGAGTGTTGAAAAGTTTAAGTCTTATCTATGGGGTAGGTCATTAATTCTTAAAACGGATCATCGACCCCTTGTTGATATTCTGTCTGGTAAAAATGTGAAACATACCACAGCTCGTTTAGCTAGACTTTCTACAAAACTTTTAGAATACTCGTTTAAAATAGAATATATTCCTGGTGGAAGAAATTCCAGGGCCGACTGTTTATCCAGATTACCCATTGAGGACACTGATGAGCAGGAGTGGGAGTGTGAAATTGAAGAATGTTTTGTAGCTCATATTAGCCAAGATAATTTGTCCTTTAAGGAAGATTGTTGGGCACTAGAAGTTGATAAAGATCCTATACTTAAAGAAGTTGTTGGGTTAATAAAAAAAGGATGGCCAAGAGAAAAATGTCTTTCACCAGATTTACAGATGTTATGGAAGGTGAATGATGAACTTTCGGTAGAAGCTGGAAAAATTGTCAGAGGCAACAAACTAGTACCTCCCTCGTGCTATCGTGAAAGGATTGTGTGGGCTGCACATTCTGGTCATCTCGGTTCTACCATTACTAAGAGGAAAGTTAGAACAGATTTTTGGTGGCCTAAAATGGATTCTCAGATTGATGAATTGGTAAAACAATGTTCACGATGTAACACTAGTGATAAAGTACTAGTACTTGAAGGAACAAGTTATTCTCCTGTCTCTCCTCCTGAAAGGGCATGGCAAAAGTTAGGAATGGATTTCTTAGGACCCTTTCATATTTTACCTTCAAACGCGAAGTATTTTCTTGTCCTGATTGATCATTTATCTAGATGGGTTGAGGTTGAACCTATTAACATTCCTAATTCTAAAAGCGTCATTAACTGTTTAAATTCGATTTTTCTCAGGGAAGGCTATCCTGAAGAAATTCTTACCGACAACGGTGTGCAATTTGTTTCTGAAGAAATTAATTCTTTTTTGCGTGCCTGTGGCATCAAGCACACCAGAACTCCCCTGTATCACCCACAGAGTAATGGTAAAACAGAAAGGTTCAATAGAGTTGTAGTTGAGTGTGTGCAAGCAGCTTATAGATCAGGATGCTGTGTGTTTCAAGCAGTAAAAGATTTGATTTGGTCATATCGCACCTCTCCTCACGTTTGTACCAAGTTTAGCCCTTTTGAACTCATGAGAGGAAGAAAAGCTCCATCTCAGGTTTACCCTTTCTGGATGGTGAGGTCATTTCAGCATGATTTTGACATGAAACACATGTGGGATTCTGCCAATCTAAAGTCCACTGAGATGTCTTCAAAAAATTGTCAATCCATTCCTGTAAAACTATCCCAGGAACTTTCTATTGGAGATTGGGTCAAGATTAAGAATCCTGTGTCTGTTAAAAAAGGGTTGTCTAAATTTTCTACTTCTCAGCAAATTGTTGATATTCGTAAAAATGCTGTCAAATTATCCAATGGAAATTGGTGGAGTACTTCCCGTGTTGCCAGAGATCCCAGTGTTTCATCTGTTCCTGGTTTTTCTTTTACCCCAAGCTTTTCTTCTGAAATTGTTAAAAATGACAACAAAAGTATGGAAAGTAGTGGTAACACTAGATTGAGCAGTAGGAAATGTAACAGACCACTATATTTAAAGGACTATGTTTAATTTAAGTTTTTTTTCTCTGTATTTCCATATAAGTATGCATATATTTGTAGTCTATTAGTTTTTTTTGTTTCAGTTATTGAGGGGGGAGGTGTGGTGATGTGTTATACTGATGTCATATGGAATGTCCTTTGACTGATGTTCTAAAGAAGGCAGCTATTCTCTGGATGTCTAAGCTGTGGCTCTCTCCCTCAGAATAAATATCTTTCAGCAATTTCCAGTGTCCTGCACTTCATTACAAAGGGCCTCATTTATGAGGAAGTCATGCAGTTTAGCGCGGCAATACATCTTGCTGCGCTGCACTGCATTGAGAAGCACAAGAGGAGCTTGGCCCTGATGGACAAATGGGGAGGCTGGGCCTAATTAGATCAATGAACAAAGAAAAATGCCTCGCCACTTATTTTTTATCCCACACTTGAGGAAAAGTTGAGAACACTGTTTGTCGTACTCAACTGGGTATTTTTATTTATACCGATCAATTTTTGATTTCAAATTCTATTTTGTCAAAACAACCTTATTATGGTCAGACAAACACATATATACAATATACATTCAACATTTAGTGTGGCTTATGTACATAACGACATGTTATCACAACAAATAATATTCACTATTGACTAAGAGATTTAAATACAAAAGCTTTTCGCAACAGACAACAATATTTACAATGTAATAAATGAAACACAAATTGACAAATGAAAAAAGAGACTTTGTGCGAAACACAAAATTGGTGATGAAAATAGAAAAATTAGGAAAGGAGCGTGGAAACAGATTCAAAATTAATTGTCAGCCAGCGAATGCTGGTATCCAAATTGTCCTTTCTAATTGGCCGACGCGTTTCGAATCCAGGCGAATATGTACCGGATTCTCATCAGGGCACAATTATTCTGTCGGGTCTTCAGCAGAAACAAATTCAAGGTAAAGTTGGGAATGCAGGCTGGAACGGCTCCTAAAGGAGTCAGGGGGGCAGAACTACCGTCAGCTGCTTCTTTGCTGAACGGGGGCAGTCGCCTTCGGATGTACAATTAAATCCTTCCGTGGATTTACACTGAAGGGTGAGTCCGGGCGCTTTATTTTTCAATCGCTCTGCGCGAGGGGTCTGGTTCAGCGGATCAACTTAACTTCAAAAGCCAGCGCGTGCAATTTTCGCCAGGCTCCGAATCACTCCGTCTTACTCGGTGAACGTTTCCAGCATACTGCATGGATCCATGCAGTATGCTGGAAACGTTCGCGAAAATTGCACGCGCTGGCTTTTGAAGTTAAGTTGATCCGCTGAACCAGACCCCTCGCGCAGAGCGATTGAAAAATAAAGCGCCCGGACTCACCCTTCAGTGTAAACCCACGGAAGGATTTAATTGTACATCCGAAGGCGACTGCCCCCGTTCAGCAAAGAAGCAGCTGACGGTAGTTCTGCCCCCCTGACTCCTTTAGGAGCCGTTCCAGCCTGCATTCCCAACTTTACCTTGAATTTGTTTCTGCTGAAGACCCGACAGAATAATTGTGCCCTGATGAGAATCCGGTACATATTCGCCTGGATTCGAAACGCGTCGGCCAATTAGAAAGGACAATTTGGATACCAGCATTCGCTGGCTGACAATTAATTTTGAATCTGTTTCCACGCTCCTTTCCTAATTTTTCTATTTTCATCACCAATTTTGTGTTTCGCACAAAGTCTCTTTTTTCATTTGTCAATTTGTGTTTCATTTATTACATTGTAAATATTGTTGTCTGTTGCGAAAAGCTTTTGTTTTTAAATCTCTTAGTCAATAGTGAATATTATTTGTTGTGATAACATGTCGTTATGTACATAAGCCACACTAAATGTTGAATGTATATTGTATATATGTGTTTGTCTGACCATAATAAGGTTGTTTTGACAAAATAGAATTTGAAATCAAAAATTGATCGGTATAAATAAAAATACCCAGTTGAGTACGACAAACAGTGTTCTCAACTTTTCCTCAAGTGTGGGATAAAAAATAAGTGGCGAGGCATTTTTCTTTGTTCATTGCGCTGCACTGCATGACAAGGAAAGGGCAGGAATGTGCCATTTTTAAAGCAATACAATGCATTCCTGTCCTTTTCCCTGCGCTGGCGCCCTTTTGGCAGCTTAGCACCAACACAGGCACCCTTGCACTATGGTGCAAGGTTGATTGTGTTGCATGAATGATTGTTTTTGAGCCGGAATGGGCACCTTCCAGGGCAAAAATAATCCTTGTAGACATTTTCATGTGTGCTGCATTCTGTAGCACACATAGAGGGCAGCACACAGAAAGAGGAGGAAACGTGAAGAACTTGAAATATTTCTCCTCTTTACGCCTCCCCTGAGAAGGCGTAGGTTTTTGGTGCATCTTCAGGTTTACAAGTACTTGTAAATGTAGAGATGCAACAAAATTCATGGGAGATGAGTGGGTATGGGAACAGAGGGGCATATTACCAAGGAATAGCGATATTTATGGCAAAATGCGCTTTTTTTATGTTAGCAGAGAAAACATGCTATTAACAACGTTTTTCTCCATTGTGCTAAAATATCCAGCGATAGAGGCGAAATGCGTGAATATCGCTGAGAATACAGCGATATTCACACATTAGCGATGAAATGCTCTTAGCCATGTTATCCACCTCCCATTGGATAACATGGCTAAGAACTGGTCCGGGCAGGTGTTAGTATTTAGAGATATTCGCGCTTAGCGCGAATATTTCCATCGCTACGCCTGCCTTGCTAATAGGCGATAGCGATGTTAGCGACTGCTTTCAGTCGCTAACTGTTTGTGTACGCCCACTTTGCATGTCATTAGCGATAAACATCGCTGACATGCAAAGCGGGCCCCAACCGCTCGCTATCCCCTAAAAGCTGTCGCTAACATCAGTTAGCGACAGCTTGCTAAGAGGGCGATAGAATTATCGCCGCTTAGCAGCCGAAAACGGATGCTAAAGCGGCGATAAATTGCCTATCGCCCTGCTTGATAATATGCCCCAGAGTGAGAAAGTACCAGAACCCTTGTACAAGTTTCCCCTAAGAGACAAGGCTAATTGTGTGTTATAAAATATGAACACTAGTTAGTAACTTATCAATGACTCTGGCATTCACTTGTGTTGTTCCTGTTGACTCTGTTCTTGTGTTCTATGTTCGATTTGAGAAGGACTGACTGGTAGCACCAGTGGGTTATGATTCCAAACAGAACTTCGCAGCCACAGCTGAAGCTCATTCCACAACGACAAATTTTCTCATCCCTTTCCCGTTTTCCCTTCTTCTTGTACACCTGTTTCCAATTGGGTGGATGAAGAGAAGATATCATGGGTGAGACAGAGTCCACAACGCTTCCAAAAAAGCCCAAGGATGAGAGGCTAGTGAATGGTTATGAGACATTAAAGGAAAACTACTGCAGTGAGAAGACACAGGCACACACAATGTGTTCAGGCTCTATTACATTGCTTTCTAAAAGTAGTTACATTTTATTGGAGGAAGGAAAATAGTATCTTTGGATTTCATCCACCACTAAAAAATGTTTACTTAATAAATAGCAGAAAACACGTTTTATATTTGGTCACAAATATAAAAAAGAAATCATTTCAGCCAATGGGGAGACAATGTATTTTTAGAAGTAATTTACTGCTTTTAATGAAAACACAAGAGGCAACCAAAAAGATATATCAAGCATAATCACAGAGTAGGCCAATATAAACAACACACATCAATCCTCTGCTTGTGTCTGTTCTTTTATTCATGCTTTTCTTTCCTTCACAAATAAGTGGAAAAGCACAGCCAATGCATTATTATTTATTTTATTTAGAACATTTGTATAGCGCGGCTGTCACCTTACAGGTATCCTGGCGCTGAGATATCTCCTAATATGGAATTCACTTGGGAGGCAGCAATAGAGTGGCCAGAAGTTTAACATTTAGGAAACAGCCACGTTTTGACCCGTTTCCTAAAAGGGAGAAGTTCCTTTGTTTGGCGGATGTCCAGGGGCATGCTATTCCAAAGTTTGGCAGCTGCAACTTTGAAAGATCTGCCTCCGGTCCTGACCTTTTTAAATCTCGGTACTTTTACAAGGCAGGCCGTTGTGGATCGAAGGGCTCTGGTTGGAATGTACCAGTCAAACATGGTTTGCAGAGAGCTGGGCCCAACTCCCTGCAGGGCTTTAAAAACGAGACAGAGGGATTTAAAGGCCACTCGCTGTTTCAATGGGAGCCAGTGAAGCTCGGCCATTGCCGCAGTGGCCGAAGATCTCCTAGGCCAACCAAGGGCCAGTTTGGCAGCGGCAGATTGAACTCTTTGGAGTCTGTCTAACAGCATGGATGGAGCCTCGAGTAGCAGCGCATTGCAATAGTCAAGGCGACTAAGAATGGTACACCTGACTATTAAAGCCTGGGCCTGTAAGGGAAGAAGTGGCAAGATCTTACGAAGGGAGCGAATGAGGGCCGAGCAGGTGGACACTGTTTTCGCAACCTGGGCTTCCATGCTGAGTTTGTTATACATCAAAACACCCAGATTGCGAACAGTGGTGACCAGCTGTGGCTTTTCCGAGGATTCAGGGGGCCAAAACTCCACCGGGAACGGGCGGGGGATCCGACTTCCTGGCACAGAACAGAATCTCGGTTTTGGAGGCGTTGAACTGTTGAGAGTTGTTATGTAGCCAGCCAGCCGTGTCTCGTAGACAGTCATGAAAAGATTCCAAAGGGAACGATTCCTCGCCCATCCAAGAGAGGATGAGTTGAGTGTCATGAGCGTAGTTGATTGCCTTTAGCGTGTGGGATTTTATCAACGTAATCAGTGGTTTAAGGTAAACGTTAAATAAAATCGGGCTGATGGACGAGCCTTGAGGCACCCCGTAGGACACCGGGGAAAAGGCAGATTGAAACGGGGGAAGGGACACAGCCTGCTTCCTGTCCCGCAGGAAGGAGTGAAACCAGTGCAGGGCAATGCCGCCCGCCGGGGTGGCCTCCCTTAGTCTCTCCAATAGAATCCCGTGATTAACCGTATTGAATGCGGCAGACAGGTCCAGCAGGATCAGAGCTACTGCCTGGCCCCTGTCTGCACGCATTCGAAGGTCCTCCATGGCAGTGAGTAGGGCTGTTTCGTGCCATGGGCTGGACGGAAACCGAATTGTATTTCATCCAGGAAATGATTCTGCTCCAGATGTTTGGAGAGGCATGAGCTCACCCAGCGCTCGGCAATTTTTGCCCGGAATGGTAGCAGGGAAATGGGCCGATAATTCTGTAGACACTCAGGATTTAAGAAGGGTTTTTTCAACAATGGCGTGATAAGAGCTTGCTTCCAGGGAGCAGGGACTAAGCCACTGCGCAGAGATTGATTGCAGATCCTGCAGAGAGTGGGGAAGAGTTCCTCTCCGGAGGCCTTCCAGATTTTAGGAGGAATGGGGTCCAGAGGAGATCCCGATGAGATTCCGCGAGCCAGTCTGTCGAAGTCCGCCTCAGTAATAGGGGGGAACTCCCGCAGACAGTCCACAGGCTGCCACCCTGGGCTCTCCACTCCAAAATCAGTAGTACCTACCCCAAGGCCAGTGGGGCAGATCAGTGTAGGGGAGGTCCTCAGGTTGCGAATAATGGTCTCAATTTTTTCATTAAAAAACAGAGCAAGACTGTTGCAAAGGGCTTGTGTGGGAGGGGTCGAATTTTTTGCACAGTCAGGGTGGGTGAGGCTGTTTAGAATAAATACTTTTGGAACTGTTGGCGGCTGTACATATTGTGGAGCAGAAGTAAGCAGATTTAGATTTCAGGATCGTAGATTTATAGTCCAAAAGTTTTGTTTTCCAGAGTAACTTATTAGCATTGGAGTAACCTTGCCTCCATTTCCTTTCGGCCTGTTTGCAGGCCAGTTTAAGGGCCTTTAAGGAGTCATTGAACCACGGAGCTGATACTCTGCCCTTGTGCTTGCATTTTTTTAGTGGAACAAGAGAGTCAACATTTGTGGATTACCTGTGACAAAAGGCCTCGTAGTTGTCCTCAACTGGACAGTCCGGGGAGAAGCTGTCATCCACTTGGAACACAGCATCAGTGATTCTCAGCCTTTCAAGAGCTTTCCAGTCTCTGTACATGAATTCAGAGGTGGTGCTGTGTGCCGGCATTCTAGCCCTCTTACTGTTAATGTGGAATTTAAGGAGAGAATGATCAGTCCAGCCCATGGGCAGAATATCATCCAGATGCACTAGCTGAGGGACTGAGAAGATGAGGTCAAGTCGGTGCCCTGCTCTATGAGTGGGTTCCCTGACTAGTTGTAGGAGCCCCACGCTTTCACAAGAGAGCAAAAGATTGTGCAGTCCAGTATCTAAGGTACCATTCGGCCATAAGTTGAAATCACCTAAGATGATTAGCTTACTGTGAGATGTCGCCATGTTGGAGAGGGAAGTGAGTAGCGATTGTTGTTGCTGGGAACTGAAAGCCCCAGGAGGGCGATAACAGATAATCACCCTGAAGGTAGATCCTATGTGACTATTAATGGAGAGGCCGAGGAGCTCGGTCCCAACAACCGGGTCCATGTCTAGGATATTGATGTGCCAGGAGGCTCTATAGATCATTCCCACCCCACCACCTCGGCCTTTTGGTCTGGGAAGATGCAAGATTTTGTATTCCTGCGGACAAGCCCAGCCAAGTTTGATTTCGCAGTCAAGGTGGGGCCACGTCTCAGTAAGGAAAAGGGCATCTAACTGATGGGTGTCCACTAGTAATTGAATTATAGCAGCATGCTTAGGCAGTGATCTGACGTTAAGAAGTCCGCAAGTTGGCAGACCCCTGATCACAAAGTCTTTCAGTGGGAGAGCAGTGTCAGGGAAAGAGAGGTGTCCCTCGTGCGCATACTCACTCAGGTTAAGCAGAGTCTCCCGAGAGTATAGTGGAGGGGAAGCACCCGGACTCACGGTAAATTGAGCAGAGTTTCCGGCGCTCGTCGCGGCCTGGTCGCGGACGGGCGCAGACGGGCTTGCCTTAGGCGCGCCTTCGGAGCACTGGCGGCGCGCCCGCTGCGCTCGTCCGCTGCGCTTCCGAATAGTAAGCATTCTTATTGGGAAAAAAAGAAGGGGCGTGGCTTGGTGTTAGGGGCGTGGCCTAGCGTCTCATGGGTAATGGCGGCGCTGTAGTGGCCCTCCCTGCGACAGCTCTGGAACCGCTGTGCGAAGTGACCCCCAAGACCCAGGAGCAGCAGTCAAACAATCAGCAGCAGAGTAAGCACACAATGTTTTAAAATCACAGATAGTGCAAAATAACAAGAGCTTAAAATTTAAGAAATGTGGCTCCCGGCTTCCGCCTCAGGAGAGCTATCTAAAACGCCGGCTCGTACTTCAGCACGTCATTTTATAGTGCCGAAAAGGGGCGTGGCTTGGTGTTAGGGGCATGGCCTAGCGTCTCGTGGGTAAGGGCGGCGCTGTAGTGGCCCTCCTTGCGACAGCGCTGGAACCGCTGTGCGAAGTGACCCCCAAGACTCAGGAGCAGCAGTCAAACAATCAGCAGCAGAGTAAGCACACAATGTTTTAAAATCACAGATAGTGCAAAATAACAAGAGCTTAAAATTTAAGAAATGTGGCTCCCGGCTTCCGCCTCAGGAGAGCTATCTAAAACTCATCGTTTCGCCAGTGCAGCGCTTCTTTAAGGCTGATAATCCGACATGTGTTTTCTATGTTCAGCCGTATATCAAAAACGTCAAGGTAGGAGTCCAAACTAAACATCTTTCAAGATAACCCCTTTTCAGGAAGCACGATATCAGTGATAGAGCAGTAGTCAATCCAGGTATTAAATAGTATAATGGTTAAGCCTTGTTCAGCATTGTAGTACAGCCGCTGGCCATGATTTACCACCCGCCAAACTTGGCCAGCGGCTTTGCAACAAAACTGAACACCGGGACAACCGGGATTGGTATCAATTAATCAATCAATCAAAGCATTTGTATAGCGCGCTACTCACCCGGGGGTCTCAAGGCTCTTGGGGAGGCGGGGTCCGCTACTGTTCGAACAGCCAGGTCTTGAGCTGCTTCCTGAAGGTGAGGTGGTCCTGGGTCAGGCAGAGGTGGGTCGGGAGGGAGTTCCAGGTCTTGGCGGCGAGGTAGGAGAAGGACCTTCCCCCTGTGGTGGCTCTTCGGATGCGGGGGACGGCGGCGAGGGCGTGGCCGGTCGAACGAAGCTGGCGTTTGGGAGCGTAGAAGTTGTGTTGGCTGTTGAGGTATCCTGGGCCTTGGTTGTGCAGGGCTTTGAGTGCGTGGGTGAGGAGACAGAAGGTGATTCTCTTGTTGACTGGGAGCCAGTGCAGGTCTCTCAGGTGTCCGGAGATGTGGTTGCGACGGGGTCCAGGATGAGTCGTACTGAGGCGGTCTGGATCTGCTGGAGTCTCTTCTGGAGTTTGGCGGTGGTTCCGGCGTAGAGGGAGTTGCCGTAGTCCAGTCGGCTGGTGACGAGGGCCTGGGTGACCGTCTTCCTGGTCTCGGTGAGGATCCATCGGAAGATCTTGCGTAGCATGCAAAGGATGTTGAAGCACGACGAGGAGACGGCGTTGACTTGTCTGGTCATGGAGAGGGAGGAGTCCAGGATGAAGCCCAGGTTGCGTGCGTGGTCTGTTGGTTTGGGTGCGCTGCCTAGGGCGGGGGGCCACCAGGAGTCGTCCCAGGCGGAGGGTGAGGATCCCAGGATGAGGACTTCCGTCTTGTCCGAGTTCAGTTTCAGGCGGCTGTTCTTCATCCATTCGGCTACCTCTTTCATCCCTTCGTGGAGGTTGGCTCTGGCGGTGGCGGGGTTGTTGGTGAGGGAGAGTTTCAGCTGGGTGTTGTCGGCGTAGGAGATGATGTTGAGGTTGTGCTGGCGTGCGATGGCTGCGAGGGGGCTCATGTAGACGTTGAAGAGGGTTGGGCTGAGTGAGGAGCCTTGAGGAACGCCGCAGATGACTTCGGTGGCTTCTGATCTGAACGGGGGGAGGCGGACTCTCTGTGTCTTTCCGGTGAGGAAGGAGATGGTCCACTCCAGCGCCTTCTCCTGGATTCCGACGTTGCTGAGGCGCTGTACTAGGGTACAGTGGCAGACAGTGTCGAAGGCCGCGGAGAGGTCTAGGAGGATGAGGGCTGCTATTTCTCCGTTGTCGAGCAGACCTCGGATGTCATCGGTGGCTGCGATCAGGGCGGTCTCGGTGCTGTGGTTGGCCCGGAAGCCAGACTGCGAGAGGTCGAGGGATCCGTTCGTCTCGAGGAAGGCAGCCAGCTGCTTGTTGACGGTCTTCTCGATGACTTTAGCGGGAAACGGAAACAGAGAGATGGGACGGTAGTTCTTGAGGTCGGTGGGGTCGGCTGATGGCTTCTTTAGTAGGGCGCTGAGTTCGGCATGCTTCCAGTTCTCAGGGAAGGTAGCGGTGTTGAAGGAGGTGTTGATGATGTCCCGCAGGTGGGGTGCGATGACAGCGTCGGCCTTGTTGAAGACGTGGTGAGGGCAAGGGTCGGTCGGAGATCCGGAGTGGATGGAGTTCATCGTGCGGACGGTGTCTTCGGTGCTGGTCGGGGTCCAGGCGCGGAGGGTGGTGGTGGGGGGCGGTGGTTCGGACGTGGCGTGCGTCGGTTGAGTGCTGAAGCTGTTGTGTATGTCCGCGATCTTGTTGTGGAAGTAGGAGGCGAGGGAGTTGCAGAGGTCTTGCGAGGGGGTGATGTCGTTGTTTCCGGCGTTGGGGTTGGAGAGCTCTTTAACGATGTTGAAGAGTTCCTTGCTGTTGTGTGCGTTGTTGTCCAGTCGTTCTTTGAATGCAGTTTTCTTGGTGGTGTGGATCAGTTGGTGGTGTTTTCGGGTGGCGAGCTTGAGGGCAGTCATGTTGTCCGATGTAGGGACTCTGCGCCAGGCTTTCTCAAGGGCTCTGCAGTTCTTCTTCGAGTTCTTGAGTTCGTCGGTGAACCATGGGGCTTTCTTGCTGCTGGGTGTGCTAGGCGGGATCCTCAGGGGGGCGAGGTCGTTTGCGCAGTCGCTGATCCACTTCGTGAGGTTGGTGGCCGCTTGGCTGGGGTTCGTTGCGCTGGTGGGTGGGTTCTTGCTCAGGGAAGTTGCGAGCTGGTCGGCTGTGATCTTGTTCCAGCTTCTGCGTGCAACCTGTTGCTGTTGGTGGTGGATCGTGGTCCTTTTGAAGCTGAAGTGGACGCAGCTGTGGTCCGTCCAGTGGAGTCCTGTGGTGTGGCTGAAGGCGATGTCCTTGCTGGAGGAGAAGACGGGGTCGAGTGTGTGTCCGGCGTAGTGGGTGGGGGTGGTCACCAGTTGCTTGAGTCCGAGGTTAGCGAGGTTGTCCAGTAGGGTGGTGGTGTTGCGGTCGTTGGTGTTCTCCAGGTGGAAGTTGAGGTCCCCAAGGAGGATGTAGTCAGCGGAGGGGAGGGCATGCGGGCTGACGAAGTCGGCGATGTCTTCTCTGAATTGTGTTCGTGGTCCCAGGGGTCTGTAGATGAGCGTGCCTCTGAGGGTGGTCTTGGGGTTGATGTGGATCTGGAAGTGCAGGTGCTCGGCGGGTGCGAGGGTGTCGTCGGTGTTGGTCGTGATGCGGATGGAGTTCCTGTGGATGATGGCAATACCTCCTCCTGTCTGGTTGACGCGGTCCCTCCGGATGATCTTGTAGCCGTCCGGGATGGCGATGGCGATGTCGGGCGCTGAGGAGGCGTTCATCCAGGTTTCCGTGAGGAAGGCGACGTCCGGGGTTGTGGTGTCGAACAGGTTCCAGAGCTCGACGGCGTGTCTGTGGACTGAGCGGGTGTTGAGCAGGATGCACTTCAGGTGGCTGCTGCTGTTGCTCGTCGAGGTCTTGGGCACTGCTGGAGTGGTGCAGGTCCGGATGCAGGTGAACTTGCAGGAGTTGCAGCAGAAGGGTCCGTGGGTGCGTCTCGGGGTGGCTCGGCAGCAGCCCGGGAGTCTGCCGGCGTTGAGTGCGATGAGTTCGGTGGCGTCATAGGACAGTCGGGTCGTCTTCCGTCGGTGGGGGCCAGGGGTCTGGGCCCTGGGCGCGGTCCAGGCACGGACGGGCGCAGACGGGCTTACCTTTGGCGCACCATCGGCGCGCCCGCTGCGCGTGCACGCTGCGTGTGCACGCTGCGCGTACGCGTGGACTCCGCCATAAATGGCGTAGTGGGGGGCGGAGCGAGGGCGGGGCAGCTGGGAGGCGGGAGCGGGGTGGACCAATGGGCGTGAATTACGAGCGAAGCTGGGCGGGGCCGCAGAGGAGCAGCGGCGGGGAGCGGGGAGGGGGACAAGCGGCGGGAAGGACACGAGGACGGCACAGGAGGCACAATTTGGGGAAAATACAGGTCAACACAATACAGAAAACAAAATGAGAAAATACAGGTCAACACAATACAGAAAACAAAATAACCAAGCAACGCTGTACACAGGTGAAAGGAACGCTAAGACGATCAGGGGCACAATGCAGGAAGTGAGCCGGTAGAGTGACGGTCCAGGCACACGCCTGTGCGAGGCAGCAGCGGAGGGGTTGGGGGTCCCGGCAATCAGTGAGGGAGCTGCGCGGTGTGTGGAGCGACCAGCCCTGCAGGCAGGGGCAAAGGTCACAGCTCACCACCGCGCGGCGGCCACCTTAAATGGACCGTGGGAGGGCGGGGCAGCTGGGATGCGGGAGCGGGATGGACCAATGGGCGTGAATTACGAGCGAAGCTGGGCGGGGCCACAGGGGAGCAGTGGCGGGGAGCGGGGAGGGGGACAAGCGGCGGGAAGGACACGAGGACGGCACAGGAGGCACAATTTGGGGAAAATACAGGTCAACACAATACAGAAAACAAAATGGGAAAATACAGGTCAACACAATACAGAAAACAAAATAACCAAGCAACGCTGTACACAGGCGAAAGGAACGCTAAGACGATCAGGGGCACAATGCAGGAAGTGAGCCGGTAGAGTGACGGTCCAGGCACACGCGAGGCAGCAGCGGAGGGGTCGGGGGTCCCGGCACTCAGTGAGGGAGCTGCGCGGTGTGTGGAGCGACCAGCCCTGCAGGTACATATTTCAGAATATCCTCACTACTATCTTGTGAGGTTCAGCATGAGCTATAGCTCTCACATACAGGTAGATTTTTGGCCAGTTGCATAATGTACCAAATGTTGGTTGTGTTGCAGTCTCCTGCGAGTTAAGGTATGATCTGGGTGTCATCAGTGTGTGAGATGAAGTAGAGTCCCCATATCTAAATGATGATTGTCAGTGGAGTCATGTAAACGTACAAGTGAGTGGGGCTGAGTGAAAATGTTTAAGCTGCTCTGCAGTTGAGCATTTTGGGTAATGAGGAAATGGAGTGAGCATGAGCCGTTGCATATTTCCAAGTGTGACAGTGCCTATCACAATCAGAGATGGGTCTCAGTGTCCACTGTTCTGGACTCTTGAGATATCTGTGTGTCCAAGGAATCTACTGGATTCCATACAAATAAGTAATGTATTGAAAATACATATTCTTGTCCATTCCTGCTGTGAGGGGAGGTAGCTTGCTGTGTAGAGTTTTATGAATGTTTGGCAAGTCTGACCGCTCACCTACATGATTGCATAAAGTGTATGCAAGACAGCGCAGCAAGGCAAATTGCCATGGTGTACTATGCGAAAGGCAGAGTGCTGGATTATATGTCATAGATGAGAAAATCATAATATTGTGTCAGTACTGTGAAAATCACAATACTGTGTCAGTACTGTAGGCTAACTGATGGCTAGAGGGAAATCAGGCACCCTGGTGACATGGTGCTATGTCCTCTATAGTGATGTCAATAAGTGAGGTTACATAAATGTTGCCATAGAAGTGAAACACAAATCACTATGTACAATGGGGCCCTTAACAGCACTCACTATTTCAGGCAAGCCAGCAGGCTGCCTAACTGTATTGCAATATGTGGTATCACACAAACAGCCCCCCTTGTCAAATAATGGTTGTGTGAACAATGTAAAGATATTGACATGTAAAAGGCAACACCAGCTTAACCTAGGCTCATTTATTTGAAGGAAGATATGTTCTACACATGTGTGTATAATATAAAATGAATTAAAATAAAGTCTAATTGTCCCCTAAATTGCTTATGTCAACATCTATCATGGATCATAATTGACATATTTCCATTTAGTTTCAGAGTGACCCACAGCACCTCCTGTACAGCTGTCTGTCCTTGATGACCAACCTGTTAGTGATGCCATCCTGCCCTTGTGGACAATGGTACCTTCCAGCAACTCCTTACAGCATCACAGGGTCTCTAGAGAAACCGTCACTGATAGGACATGCCCCAGCTGCTGGTCCAAGCCCAGCTGTGGACTCAGAGGACCCAAAAGTTGATTTCCAATGGCAGGTGGTAGGAGTCCAGCACAAAATGGCTGATGATATAGAGGTAGGGCTGTGGACGCTAGTGGGTACCCTGGAAGGAGTACATAGATGTCTCTGGACTCATCAACATCACCATCATCACTTTATTTTGATCATAAAAGTACACAGCACATACATTATACAGTAAAGAAAAAAGGGTCAAATAGGTAAACATAGATAAGATCATTTCGTATAACATTTGTATAAAAACACATAAATTAAAAGGAAATTACAGCATAAAGAGCGGTGCATATCGTTGACAAATCAAAACCCATCATATAGTGCATTTTGTTCGTTTTATTCACACTGCATGCCAATATCTGGATGTCATAGTACTAATAAGGATATGAGTGAGGCTACTAGAGACACATACCTTTGGCTCCATAGTAGATGAGTCCCTAGCTGACATTTCTGGTGTCATGAGGGAGCGGCAAGAAAAACACCCCTCCAAATCTTACACCAATGAGGTTGCCACCCAGCTGGGGGCCATCGGTACCATCTAAGAATCAATGGAAAGCAAGTTGGACTCCTTCATAACAATGGGTTACCTCCACTGCAACATTGTGGCCTTATTAAAAAGCTATCAGACCCTTCTCTGCAATGTATTGCCTTACTTACTGGCACCGACAAATGCTGCATGGGACAGGAGAGCCACATGTTCTGCCCCTGATGTGTGTGTGCCACAGATGTCTCCCACAAAAACACCACCAACTGCAGGGGAGGTACAACATCTATCAGGGTAGGAAGATGTGTAGTTCCCCAGTTTCCATCGGCATACTGACAAGTAACATTTGTCTGTGCCTCCTTGCAAGTTCTCTATTGGTCCTGTTTCTATCATCATGCCACCTCCTTTGTCACCCAGACCGTACCTTTTTTGTTTGTGCACCTGTTGATCTTATCCACTTGCAGACATTTAAAGAAGACTTCCTTCCCTAATGGCAATTCGTCCCTCCTCACTGACTTTCTTCTCACCTCTTCATGTTAGATGACATCTCTCCAAAATGGACTCTTCTGGCCATGCTTTGCTCACAATCAATGTTGGTGTTGCTGGCCCAAACAATACAAAAATGCTGGTGTTGACTGACCCACATTTGTATATAAATTCCCTCACACAAACCAAAGTGTTATATGTTTATAGCAAAAAGGACTACATATACCATGATGGATGTGTATTACCATAATCCACTTCTCAGCAGCTCAAGGAGAGGGCTAAAGTCACTAGCACCTTGAGTTGTTGGAAATGCACTGACAACAAGTACATCCAATGCAATGGCGTAAAGAGGAATGTGTTGTCTCCCAATGAACCATCAGCGTGTTACACTGATCTGCAGTTAGTTGATTGGCACACAGTGAAAAACTCATTGTACACACACACATGCTTACCTGCTATGAATGAAATATGTGATGCATACGAGTCCATAACACTGTTCCTTTCAATCACATATATCTAGCTCAGTGAACATGACAACGTGATCATCCTAATATGATAGCTTCAATGCTCACATTGAAGACATTCAACAGTGCACAAATTAGCATGGTAACACTAATATTAGTTAGATATCTATGCCCATACTCCTTCTCAATTAGTATCATATATATTCCACACAAAGATGCACAAGGCCAATCAAATACTTTGGATGTCAGTATGCAAGAAATGCAAGAACTTACTGGTGGGGCCCAGTGTCAACTGCTGAATGGTGAATTATGCTGCACTGGGATAGGTAGGGCAAATGTGCCCATATGCCCCTGAGAGCCTCATATGTTTTGAGTGAGAGAGAGTGTAACCACATATTACATCCATAGTACATTGTGCACACATATTGCTGCATATGAGACAGAACACAGAAGCAGGCACAGAGCATCACCTCCCCAGGGGAAGATGAAATGGGAGACTTATGGGCATGATTCATTGAAAGTAGTTACCCAAAGTAAGCTGCATGTATTGCAACATTTACCAAGTAGCCAATGTCAGTGATGATGGAGGTTCTTCAGGCAGGTTTAGATACTTTCACAATTTGTTACCACCTAGCAACAATGTGCACCTTGCACAGTGGTGCAAGGGAGTGGCGGTACTGACAGGAACCAATGTATACCACCGCAGTCTGGAATATGTAATCTGTTGTGACAAAACTATACAAATTATACTAACCCTGTCAGTTTCACACAGAGTGCAACAGTAGTATGTGGTCTGTGTTGTGCAATGAGTAAAAGTTCCAAAAGAGATGCACTTACAGCGGCTAAAGTTTGAAAAGGCTCCATACTTTACTCAATTGTCAGGTAGACTGGCAATTCTTCATAGGCCTCTGACAAAGCAACATTTACCCACAAAGACTGCAGGTCAATAGCTACATCATGAAATGCAACTCAATTTACCCCATGCTAGTAACCCAAAAATATGAAATGATGATAAAGTAGTGACAGTAGAAAAAGTTTTAATCAATAAAAACGATCTAATCTACCTACACCTATCTATCGTAAACTAACTAAACTTAACACTTCCTTCCACTAGCCTAACTTATCTTAAACTACCTACACCTACCTCGCTTATCCTAGCTAACCTTAATTCCAGCCTACACTATCTTAACATATCCTAAACTATCTTACCTACTATACACAAATGACAAGTTAAACATCAACCCCCCATTGGAATGTCCTTTGTGTGCCTTTCTTCCTGCATTCCAGGTTCCCACAGACTTGGCCTGTTCATAAAGTGTACCCATCTTTTTGTAGGCCTTGGCTATATGCCAGATGTGGTGGAAGTGCATCAAACATCTTGTGCGTTGTGATACATCTTCATCCATCATCTTGTCCAGAGAGATAAAGGAAGACCGTATCAGCTCAAGCAAGAAATGTCCACGATGTCTGCAATAATGAGAGTACATTGGCATAAAATTATATGTGGCAGGCCAGCACCAAATATTGAGAAAGAGATATGTACAAAAACCTCTCCTAATCAAACAAGGCAAACAAACTCAAGGGCTGGCATTGTAGGTATACAAGATCGAAATGTATTAACACATTCTCTTATAACCACTTCATTCCTAACACTGAGTTGCAAGCCTGATGATGTGCCTATATGGAATAGTTAAAAGAGGTGCTATGCACACCGCATTTCTCGCAAGAATACATTGTTTAGTCCATGTGTGTTTTAACAACCTTTGCAATTTGCGGGCAAAACTGGGCTGTGCCTTGCCCTGAATGCACCCTAATTTAGTACAAACATGTGGGGAGCGCGTGGTCCACGCTCCACTCCCAGACACACTGCATGTTGTGGATACTAGATCCAACTGTTAATATTACATTTGACCATGTTCATCATTAATCAAATCTTGACCGTAGTATTTACCATAATTAATTCTTCTCTTTTGACTGATCCACACATAAAACATAATGTATTTGAGAAGCTTCTCGTATTGACGTATGCCCTTCCAGGCCTCCTTGGAAATACGATCCCAATACAAAAGATAGTTCAGAGCAGCATTTCTTTATTCAAAACCCAATGCATTTCGGGCATTTTCAACGATTACAAAAATAATATCATTATATTTGTTGCCTTTTAACAATTGAAATTACATGCATTTTGATTGAACTTTGCGCAAATGCCATTTTATATGCAATCGAACACTACCCTTTGCGTTCATTATATTATGTAGATTATAACTAGTATTGAGTCCCTGTCCCATACCTACTCAAATTACTCCCTTCCCTGAACAGGATAAAACATCGACAAAAATCTTGTATCATTTTATATACTCTGTAATATCAAGCTTCCTCATGCATCATTCCCTTCAACCAAAACTTACATCCTTCAATTAAATACCATTCTTGTTTGAAGTACATTAACCCATTCTCAGCAGTACTTCCGTTTGGGTGTTCGCGCTTTACCTGCTTCCTACCTTCACCCAATTACCATGTTTTTTTGTTTTTTAAAATGTATTTATTTTTATCCTCATTTGCCTTATTGCCACCCAATACTCAACGAAACCAACCTGGGCTTTCAGCCTTATTTACTGGATATGGGGCGGGGGGTAGATCAAGACTGTTTAGAACAGAGGGTCCCCCCTCGGGAGGCACCCTCGACAGAAAGAAATGGGGAGCCTCCTTCGGCAGTAAATCAGACCCTTCCCCTCATCTTCCTGAATAACAAGGAAGAC
The DNA here is from genome assembly GCF_964261635.1 of Lissotriton helveticus. Lineage (NCBI taxonomy): Eukaryota > Metazoa > Chordata > Amphibia > Caudata > Salamandridae > Lissotriton > Lissotriton helveticus. The sequence continues at coordinate 774,240,740 of NC_136063.1, read as the reverse complement.
TTTCACCAGCCGAGGTAGGCAAAGGCTTAATCATTGGACTTTTAACTTATGGTAGCCAAAACACCCATCCCTTCGCCCATATCATGCCAAAAAGAGATTCCAGAATTTATATCTTTTCCTACTCTGCTCCGAAATATCCAATTTTGCGATAAATTTCATAGATTGTAACCAGCCAAGCTCTTTTGGAGGGACTGAAGAAACCCATTGTTTACATATCTCTCTTCGTGCCAAGAGAACAGCATAAAAAATCAGCTTTGCTTTGTCATTTATGTCCTTACCTTGCAGATCCACTCTTCCAGCTATAACCAACTCAGAGCTTACCTTGGTCTGCAACCCCAGAACCTTTGACAAACAGCTACTCACGGCCTCCCAAAAAACCTGAATTTTCGGGCACTGCAGAAACATATGCAGATCTTCTTCGTTTGTGCCTCCGCACCTAGGGCACACCACAACACGCCCTGAGCCAAATTTAGAAAGTCTTTGTGGAGTCCAGTAAGCCCTATGTACCATAAAAAAGTGATTCTTCCTTAAATATGCGGGTTTTACTGTTTTATAAAGCATAGACATTGTTACTTGTCATTGGTCTTCCGCCGCGAGCTCTGCAAGCACTCTCCCCACAGGCTCTCTGGTAACATGAAGGGGCCATCCTCCATCTCTAACATTAGCCAGCACCATAATGTTGTTTCTTTTTTTAAAACACAGTTAGATGAAAGCTTCTCCTCCAATTCATTATAAGTTCCTATTTGTTTGCCCGATGCCATGTACCAGCTTTGGATCTGGAGATTTTTAAACCTAGAGGAACTGGCTCCCCCCTCCATCTCACACTGGCCCCACACAACTAACTTCCCATCTTTCAATAACTGCTTTCAACTCACCAGACCCATCTCCTTTAATGGTCGAGCCAGCAATTCCCTGCTCCAAGGTGGCGACCCTGGTGCATCCCAAATTGAAGCCATCTGACTGTAATATGGAAATTTTAAAGCCCTTCTAATTCTGTACCATGTTTCCACCAAGTCTCTTAAAACCTTCAACCTAACCTTCTTAAAATATTTCAGATCAGCAAATTTATACATAAATCTATTTTCAGCATAGTTCTGCTTCTTCAGCATCCCTCTAAATATTTTACCAATTTCTGTATCATTCGGAAAACCCAGTAGCATCCTGCTGTTTTTCAACAAAAATGCCCACAAGTAAAGTTGCAGATCTGGCAACGCCAGACCACCCTTTGCTAACCTTCTCGTAAGCTTTTTCCAGGAGAGGTGTGGACTTTTTGTTGCCCAGAGAAAAGTGCTAATTTCACCCTCCATTCTTATAAACCATTCCATTTTTAAAGTCAAGGGGACTGTTTCTAATAAGAATATTAGCTTTGTCAATATCATCATTTTCAACAATTTTACATGACCAAACAGTGTAAGTGTTAAATGCGCCCATCCCTGTACCCAAGCACTATTCTCCATTTTAAGCCTATCAAAATTGGTATTAGTGAGACCCGCTATATTCTGAGTTATCCTAACTCCAAAATACCTCATATCTTTTTTACTAGGAAAACCCCCAGTGTTCATATTCAAGGCCGTAACTTCTGTTTTCTCTTTATTAATATCGTAACCTCAAATACTCCCAAACTCACTAGTTATATCTAGGAGACAGCTCATCGTTTGTTGTAGTTTAGGTGTATAAATTATAATATGCGTACAATCCAATCTTCTTGGACCAACCTTCAAACTCAAAAAGCACAATAGTCTCAGAAATCCACATCTTCCTGGCCAGAGGCTCAATATATGGGTCGAACAAAAGTGGTGACAGCGGGCACCCTTGCCTGATGCCACGCATGATCTGTACTGGCTGAGTCAACACCCCATTCACCAACACTCTAGCTGTAGGGGGCTGGAACATAGCTGTCAGAGTTTTTCACATATTTGCTTCCAAATTAAGGTATTTAATTAATGTATGCAGATATACCCAGTTGACCCAATAAAAGGCCTTGGCAGCATCCAATGAGATAACCGCCAAGGGAATATCATATGAGGTAGCCATGTCTATGGACCCAATAGGGAAAAACATAGCTCTTTCAACTATCTACCTCTAATAAAGCCCTTTTTATCCTCATGGACTAGCAGTGACATAATGGTGTACAGCCTCCCTGCTATGATTTTAGCATAAAACTTATAATCAGAATTTAATAAAGAGATAGGTCTGTATGAATCCACGCTCTTTGGTGATTTCCCTGGTTTAGGTATTAGAGTTATAAGGGCCTCATTCCAGGACGGGGGCAGAGCGCTATCTCCCAAGAAAATCTCATTAAATAACTGCCTCATAATAGGTGTTAAAACTCCGACCAGAATTTTATAAACTTCAGCGGGAAGGCCATCAGACCCGGGTGCCTTGCCCTTTTTCCCCATCTCTTATGACCTCCTCGACCTCTCCCTCCGTTATCTCTTGATTCAAGGTATCCTTAAAACCATGCAATAGGGGGTCAACATATTCCACCCATTTCAACACTGCCTGCCCTTCAACCACCAAATCTTCCTTGTAAACCTTCTCGAACTACCCATGAAAAGCTGCAGCGATTCCCTTATTATCTGTTAGGATCAGACCCGTCTCCTCACTTTTATTTCTTTAATCAAGTTTCAAACTTGGTCACTCTTTGCCTTCTAAGCTAAAAGCTTGCTGTATCCCTCACCGTACTCAAAGTGTGCTAGCTGACTAGCCTCTCACTTCTCTTTTACTCTATTTCTCAGAATTCCTGCTAAGTTTGCTTTTAAATCAATTAGATCTTCCATCTCCTTCTGGCTAGCCCCCCTGTTTCCTATGTTAACTAAGCCCGACTCCAGATTTCGAATCTTCTCCTCCAAGTCTGAAACCCTGCTATAGTATAATCTCCTTTTCTTAGCTGCCAAGGCTCCTAATATTCTTCGCAAATAGGCTTTATAAGCGTCCCAAACAATCTCCATCTTAGCTGAACCCTGGTTCCTTTAAAAAAATTGCTTTGTCTCCTCCTTCAGAATCGCCCGTCTCCTCTTCAGATAATATTGTTCGATCCAACCTCCAGATTGAAGCTAATGTACCATCACCTATTGTCAGCTAGAGAGAAATAGCGGAAGGATCAGATAGGTGTACTCCAACGTGTCCAACCTGAGCTACTGAATCTACCAAAAAGTAATCAATCCGGGATTCATGGTTATACTTTTTATTATAGAAAGTAAATCCTAGCTGCTGACCAAACTTGCATCTCCAAATATCACATAACCCCCACTGATTCATCAACAATCTGACTTTGTTTGACATCTTGGGATTTACAACCGCTCTACTGTTTTCAGACCTGTCTAATTTGTGATCCAGAACAGTATAAAAATCGCCTGCCATGATAATCTGACCAAATAAATTCAGTAGTTTCCAGGCCAGGTCGTCTAGTGGCCCAGTATCATCCTGGTTCGGACTATAATATCCCACCACAATAAGAACTTGCTCAAAAACAATTACCATGTTTATACCTTTCTCCTAACGGGTGCATTACGAAACGTTCAATCAAAATGCATGTAATTTCAATTGTTAAAGGGCAACTAATATTAATGATATTATTTTTGTAATTGTTGACTTTCAGTTACCCCTGATGAAGGGCTGGAAAATGCCCGAAATGCGTTGGGTTTTGAATAAAGAAATGCAGTGCTGAACTATCTTTTGTATTGGGATCGTATTTCCGAGGAGGCCTGGATGGGCACACGTTAATATGAGAAGCTTCTCAAATACATTATGTTTTATAAGTGGATCAGTTAAAAGAGAAGAATTACTTATGGTAAATACTACGGTCAAGATTGGATTAATGATGAACATGGTCAAATGGAAAATTAACAGTTGGATCTAGTATCCACAACATGCAGTGCATCTGGGAGTGGAGCGTGGACCACGTGCTCTCCACATGCTTTTCCTATATGGAATAGGACACATGGTCCAGATATGGACACTTTGGTGTTGGTATTGCATCATACAACTGTATTTGTAATTAACTCATTAACATATGTGAAATTAGTTAAGTTAAGCAAATCCAGGTAGTGGCCTCTGCATTGCATTACTTATCTGCAATTACACAAGGCAACACACATTGCTGTCTTGACTTACAAAGTGCCAAGTAGTCAAAGCATAGAAAGAGGATGGGTAGCTACCTCCTGTAAAACATAACTGTTCCACACTTCACCAATTTAGAGTCAGGCAAATACCAGGAAATCTAACATGTAGCTTTTGGTATACAGTTGTGGCAAAACCATGGGGACCATAGTATAATCAAATATATGTACACACTTTCGCCCAAGGCTGCTTTCCTCACCACACATTAAAAATTAGGCAATGTATCTCAGAAGTGTTTGCATGCATGCTGGAATACTCATATGTACAATTACTTTGTGGTGTATGATGCAGGAAACCTTGCACCATGAGTCAAGGATGATTGCATTGGTCCTAGCCAATATACGTTACCCCATACATAGGTAAGCAAGTGATAGGCTGTAAGCTGCTGACATAGTTCACCCCTGTATGTTGACATTTACACAATGTAGCAGCATTACTAACTACCTGGCACTGTATGAATGCATCAAAAAAATTAACGTATGGTATATGAGGCCATGAGGCCGGCATTGCAATTAAAATACATGTGCTGACTAGTGACATTTACCCAATGTGCTCCAAAATATTCTGTTTGCACTGAGGTAGGATTCCTGACAACCTGTGGAGCCATATATACCCTGCCATGTGGAAATCTAAAGTCACAATATGCATCTATCACCCAGTCTGGTAATGGTTTGTCCAACACCATGGCTAAATAGAATTGCAGGACTACATCCTTGCTGCCTACATGGCATCAATTTAATTGTTCCTCTGAAACTCCATTTCACATATGTATGACAAAGACTATTCTGAGGGATGCTCATGTACCCTTGAGGCCAGATTACAGCAGTCATACCTCAGGTTAAGGGAAGCAAATAAAGAAACGAAAATACTGCTGATAATGTACTTCGCAAGGATTCTGCGCCTACACAGAACTGTGCATAGAGACTTGGAACCTCAGTGAATTAGTGTGTACCAAAACTCACCTTAATATCCAAAATCCCCTACCAGACTAGCAATCAGTGTCTCATTGGTTCTTCCATACCCCCAATGATTAGACAACCCAGAACATGAACTTAGAACACCTCAGGTAACGTGAACACATGAACACTCTTTCGTTATACTATCATACCAGTCCAAAACGAGGAGTAAATGAAGACACGTGCAAGTTTGAAATATTTATTTCTAATGCCGTGTTATCAGGCGCAGTATCTTAGCTAATACAAGCAGACATATTATAAGCAACAAGGTTATCAGCATAGTTACTATTCCAGAAAATACAAAGGGAGAAAGCATGTTAAAATGCTCAAGGGAAGAAGGCTAAATTGCACCTAATTCTTACCCTGCCTTGCTACTATATTATATTATATCTACAGAAGGTCTCTTTGGGATTACAAAGGCGGACCCATAACTCTGGTCCTAGTAGAAAGGTATCACATCATTTTCTACACCAGCTCTCTGCATGTGAATGTTCTCCAAAGTGTGTGTATGATCAGCTTATGAGCCTCTTAGTTGCTCATGAATTGCTTTGTTCTGGTGACTTCCTGTTGGAGCCTTATTGGAAATCGGATATTTTTTTATTTTTTATCGAGCCTGAATTTTTTTCTGCCCAGACCTATTGACTTCACTATGTCCAATGGCTACCTTTACTGAATTTGAACCAATATCGGTCTATAAGGTTTTGCCAATCCATAGCATGTTGTCTGTGAAATTGTAGAATTCAAAAACAACATATGGTTCGGGATGAGGCATGCATGGTGCAAAGCCTCAGTGCTTTGCACTTGCCAGCTCTTAGAACCCCAAACAGATTTAAGATCAATGGTATCCTTCCACAACTCGTAGCCCCCAACAGCCAATTGGTCTAGAAAGGACTTTGAATACAATCATTTTGTGTCGGTAAGTCTAACCCAATCATCAGAACGTATATTTTGTTTAATCACATCCCCCATAGAAACTCTAAGCACATTAGGGACATTTATAACTTCAATGGGCCGATGGATTTGAAACCGAACAGCATCCCATACAATCCCATCTAAGACAGACCAAGCAGTGATATTACCAAAAGCCAGGTCCCTCTTCAATCTGTGTGATGAGGAATGGGGAGCCAATGTTCCATTGATATGTCGAATGCATGTTCTCTCCTCGACATAGTGTCTGTTGACAAGTCAAAAAAAATACACCACAAAGCCAATTGACATGAATAGGTACATCGGAAAAAGCACCAACCAAATGTAGGTCCAAGGTGAAATCAAAAAATGTTTTTTAAACAGTGTTGCCAAAAAGGAAATTTTTGAAGGGGTCTTCGATGTGTGAGAGTCAGTGTCAAATGAAAATCTTGATACTGTAGCCAAACAAGTTTGCAAATCAAGCATCGATAAGTCAGTGGGGTAAGTGTAGTCAGTTTCATCAAGGTGAGTACCAGGCAGTGAACTCAGTAAAGGACTCAAATCTGTAGGCATCTCAAGTGCAACATCAGGCCTTGGATCAGAAGCCGGGCCAAAACAGAATTTCGCAAAATCGAAGGACATGAGACTGCCGGAGTCATACTAAGAAGAATCAGCCTCTCTGTGTATTTTGACATTTTCAATGGAGATATACCTGTTTTCTTTACAACCTGGAAGTGGTGGTAAAATGACTGTTCGTTTGCCCTTTACACCAAGCACCGAACTGGAGCTCGATAAGTGAACCAGTTCTGCAACTTGGGGTAGCCAGCCAACTACCGGAATCTGCAACGCAGCTTCAGATGTGCAGGGCAAATGTTCCTTTGCAAGACCGTCTCTCGTCTTTTGTAGATCCTGTAAAACATTGCAATGTTCATCTACGTCAAAGGAGGCAGCAACAGCCGACTGGTCAAGACCGTCAAGGCCTGGGATGAACATCTTGATACCAAAGAGCATTTTGTATGGGCTCCGCCCACCCAGAGGCCTTCTAGGGAGATTATTTAGGGCACGCTGCACGCTATTGAGGTGGGCCAGCCAGTGCCTATAAACCTAGCTGTCAAAGACTGCTTTAAATCACGGTTCATTCGTTCCACAACACTATTACCCTCAGGTCTGTATGGAGACGGAAATTTGACTTGGACCCCCAACGAAGCCATGGCATCCTTATACACCTTAGAGGCGAAAGCAGGACCCTGATCCGAATGGAAGGTACCACAGGCAAAAATCCCTGCAAAGACTCGCAAGTCTCTTATGACAGTTCGCGAATCAGCGCTGCGGTGCGGCCACACCGACACAAAGCGTGTGCATGAATCAACTGCTACTAAGATGTACTTATATGCAGAATCAGAAGAAAAAGAACCGCAGTGATCTAAGTAAACACAACCAAGTGGTGTTTTTTGATATGTACAACTGTGTCTGGGGCGGACGCGCAGCAGTGGAAGGCTTAATCTGCTGGCAAATGTCACATTGAAGGACATAATCACGCATCCGCTTGTACAGTCCCCGCCACCAGAAACGTTGTTGTAACTGAGATACAGTAGCCGAAACGCCCGCATGCGCAGACGCAACATCTTCATGGGCAGCTGTAATCAGTGTGGATCTGCGGTCTGCATTGGGAATCAACCTTTCAACAACGTCCGGTATTTTCACATAAGGAACTTTATCAGGACTTAAGTGGTATGAATACTTTGAAGGGAACCCGTTAGGATATTTACTTCCCTTCTCAGTCGCGGCTACCGCCGCCAAGTTATCATCATCAATCTTACTCTTGGAACGTGTAACTGCCGCAACCAAATATGTCGATACTGCTGATTTTGCGGCCTCAACAGCCAAAGAATTGCCAACAGCGTGAACTTCCACGCAATGATGACAAAGAGTGTGAATTACATACAAGAGTGTCAACTGCTCTTTAAGCTCAGCCACTCGGACCCAGATCATGTTATGTTTTATTGTGCTACCCTTGGAATCACGAAAATCATTTTGAATCCAAAAGAACAGATTCTCATTGTAAGACTGGACACAGTAGAAAGACTCACTCACAATAAGAGTCATCACACTAGGATCAGCGTATTCCAATGCAAGCATTTGAGCACGAAGCTCTGCCAATTGTGCGGTACAGTCCCCTAAAGTCTGCGTGTGCACGACCTTGGACTTGAATTCATCATTCACCTTGGCACCTACCACAATGACACAAGCTGAAATGTATGCGTGCTTAGACCCATGCGCAACTTGCGCTGAACCATCAGTGTAAATGATACAATGGAAATCCTCCAAAGGCCGCATAGTCAAAGGGGCAGGATGAACAAATTCATACTGCATAAACTCTTGTGTCTGTAAGGAGGCATCAAAAACAAATGTGACATCCGGAGACGTCAGCGACGCAGCCCATTGTATCCACCGTGGGTGCAAAGCTTTAGAATTCGGTACACTGGCTTTCATCACTGCTTCAAGTGCAGGATACGGGGTAACAACCAATATGCGTTTTCCCTGCGACAGTGCACGTTCCTTGAGAATCGCCATTTGCACTGCTGTCAAAACTTTTTCCACAGTGGAAAACCGCATTTCAGCCGAAGTGTACAAGTGCAACTTGTAAGCAATAGGTACTGTGTCACCTTCGTTAAAAGTAAGGTAAGTGAAACCAACCGCCCTAGGGATGATTCTTATCACCATGTTGGTGTGGTTATCACGAGTCAGTAAAAATTTTGATTCTAGAAGATCAGCCTGCTAATATTGCAAAATGGCTGAATGTTCAGGCAGCCAGCATGATTTGGTAAAAGTTGGTTGTATCAAAGCATACAAAGGCTTGATACGCTCGGTATATTTGGGAATATATGTACGCCCAAAATTCAAAAATCCCAGCAAGGACTGTAATTTGTTGAAGCGCGCAGTTGTGCGTATTTCTCCAAGAAGTGAGGAGCCAATCCTCAACCTTCATTGTTGAGCTCATAGCCAGGGAACAACACTGTGTACTCTGCGATGCGAGACTTTGCAAAGTTAAATTTGTAACCGAAGTCCGCAAAGTTACAAATTATGCGATCAACGCGACACAGATGCGCCCAAATTTCGTCGTCTGTGAGATAGCTGTCATCTACATACGAACACGCATCTGGGTCAACTCTCTCCAAGAGAGAGACTATGCGGGCAGCAAACACACCTGGACTATTCTTATAGCCCATCGCCAGGCATTTAAATTGGCGTTGTTTGCCGCCACAGGTAAAACTGGTCCAATGGGAACTCAGACCATCCAAATTGTGGGCAAAAATCAGTTAGAAATGTCAAGTGTGGTTTTAAACCGTTTTCGCACAAGACCATCGACCAAAGCAGAGCCGTGGGTATTCTGTACTGCACAGGTTCGGCAATGCGAGTTTAAATGCCGGTAATCCAATACCAAACGGTACGAACCGTTGGGCTTGGTCACAGTAAAATGTGGGTTATTCATCGGCAACACACAAGTTTCAATTACACCTTGATATTCCAATTGTTGAAGGATTTCCGCAACGGAAGCCTTAGCTTCACGTCGGATGGGATATTGAGGTTGAAGCTGTGGCATAGACCGTAAGGGAATTTCGTGGTGTGGGGAAAATGTATCCCAACACAGTGCGTACGGTACAGAGCCGACGCAAGGGCTTTAGCCCACTCTTCTGCAAAATTCAGCGCATGCTCCTTCAAGACTGTGTGTGCGAAACTAGGGAAGATCACCTCCTCCCCTCTCGGAGCTGCGAGACCAAAGGATGGGGGGCAGTCAGCCTTCGCTAACAAAATGTCATAGATTTTCCCAAAATACCCCTTTTATTGTACGTTGTATGTCACCTTCAATTAAAAGGACTATTTCATAAAGTCTATCAGGGGGAGCTACTCTGGTATCAGCTGTCTCCACAACAACATATTGGTCAGTCGCTGTCACCTTCAGTAGTGGACGCAGGGCCTCTTGCACTATGGTAATCTCCGCCGTGCTGTTAAAGCGGCAACCTTCTTTTTGCTGAAACTGGGGTCTCTTCTGTGAAGAATCGTCCTGTTTGCCTTTTCCGTCTATCGGGCGGGGCTGGTCGCGAGTCTGCGGACCACCCCTACCTCTTCCGCCGCCTCCACCACCGGACGATGAGGCCGATGTGTCCTGAATAGAATCAGGAGAGCGTTGATCAGGAACCTGAAATCTATCAGGCGACTTAATCGAACTGCGGTCGTGCAAGTCATAAACGCACTCAGTAGACGCAGGCACCGGTGATGGGGGACGGGACTCCTGTTTCTGTTGTTGTTTACCCTGTTTTTTGTTTTTAGACCAATTATGCTTTTTGGTTTTGAGTTGATCGTCATTTTTAGTCTTCAACCCTTGGGGTTGCTTTTTCTCCTTAGTAGAAAATGGCTTGACACCCAGACTATAATGGCCAATGGTTTTATAAGCAGCCGTGATAATCTTTGGTAACTGTCGAGGCTTATCGGCATTGGGGACCGCGAACAAAGCATTAGACACCTGAAAGTTTACTGTGTCTCCCTTTATATTAGAAAGGATGAGCTCGGAAACTACGTCAAATGCGCCGCAGTGTCTTATTCCCAATTCAACCGCAGCCTCAGGTCCGTGTTCGTCCTGAACACGCTTAATGACCGTTGGAAGGACAGCCATTGACGGAGTGCCGAAGCACCTCGTGTACAACACCGCAAAAATTCTACCCCATGACTCTCAGTCACCGGTGTCTGGTATCAAGTCTTTCGGCAAACTAATTGTAAGAATCCTGTGTTTCTCAACAGGAGTCGTGTTAGGAAATACCTCTTCCAGCTGGTCAAATTTCTCCTCAAGCCAGAATGGCATATCATTCTTATCCTGAGGACCCTTGCCCATCACAGCATTAACCATTACTGGACTGGGCTTCATATCACTAGGTCCGGCTGGAAGCGCCGCAACACCCGGGGCCCCGCCCGGGAGATTGCGGGTAATGTATTGTACCATGGCCCTAATAACTGCAATTGCGGTTGTATGTAGGACCCGTAGATCAGCAACGGGTACAGCACCCGATCAAGGATGCGGAGTAAATCCTGCCAAAACAGGCCAAGTTGCGCCTGGAATGGACAAAGGACCCAATCTAGTTGTTGCTAATGAGTGGGGAAAGGCGCCATTAAACCAAACACGATGCTGCCAAGCATTAATTGGAACTTTCTGTGTCCTATAAGGAACATATTCTGCGGGCACGGCTGAGTGAGTATATGTGTGAAACACAGCAGAATTTGCGTCCACTGCAGGAAAAGTCACCCACGAGTAAAAGATCTCATAGGGGTATGCAACTTCAGCACTCCCCACCATGATCACCGCCATGCCTTCCAAGGCGAAGTTATAAGTCTGCAAATGATTGCGTATCGCAATGCGACTATGCTGCGGTATGTCAACGTCACCCATTCTGACACAGATAGAAAGTGTGGCAATACAAAATCTACGTAGCACAACTTGGTAGTAATTCAAACGAAAACCGTTTCGAAAGATTCAAGCTAGAAAAGACCTATTTAACTATAGGTAGGTTTATCCGACATTACTATTATCCGGAAACAATTGTGAAGGGGTTAAGGACTGATAAAAGTACTACTCAAGTTTCATGTAATAAGACCACCATCTGCTGGGGGCCATGTCGCACGGATTCTGCTCCTACACAGAACTGTGCATAGAGACTTGGAACCTCAGTGAATTAGGGTGTACCAAAACTCACCTTAGTATCCAAAATCCCCTACCAGACTAGCAATCAGTGTCTCATTGGTTCTTCCATACCCCCAATGATTAAACAACCCAGAACATGAACTTAGAACACCTCAGGTAACGTGGAACATATGTACACTCTTTCGTTATACTATCATACCAGTCCAAAATGAGGAGAAAATGAAGACACGTGCAAGTTTGAAATATTTATTTCTAATGCCTTGTTCTTAGGCACAGTATCTTAGCTAATACAAGCAGACATATTAAAAGCAACACGGTTATCAGCATAGTTACTATTCCATAAAATACAAAGGGAGAAAGCATGTTAAAATGCTAAAGGGAAGAAGGCTAAATTGCACCTAATTCGTACCCTCCCTTGCTAGCATATTATATTATATTACAGAATGTCTCTTTGGGATTACAAGGGTGGCTCCATACTTCTGGCCCAAGTAGAAAGGTATCACATCATTTTCTACACCAGCTCTCTGCATGCGAATGTTCTCCAAAGTGTGTGTGCATGCTCTGCGCAGTGCATTATTAAACGCGCCAAAATCAGAGGTGGCCACAGCTGCATATGTGTTATGTCTAGAACGTGAGCTGATTAGATCGAACAACAACCACTGTGTTGAAATAACCTTGAAGGCCTCAGCACTCACTGTTCAGACATAGCTTACCAAGCAAGGCTGATACTATAGGAAAACATATTATTCTCGTGTGAAGCAAAATATTCTGCTAGACATTTATAATATTGTGTGCCGTGTGCAAAAGCAGCAGAGAGGAAAAATGGTGTTTAAACTTCTAATAAGCTAATGCTAACTTAACACAGAGTAAAGGCAAAGTCCATCCCCATGACAGTACTAGAACTCATGATTCAAATCAATTATTAGGAAACAATTTGACATATTACACCAACTTTTGCAGCATCTATCATAGGAATAATGTTTTTTGTGATGACTAGCCTGCTGACATGTTCATACAAGATTTTACATTTTTAATATACACACAGCTACAGAAACAGGTATGGGTCACAACACATTTTAAGTGTATATCAGCATGAATTTCTGACCATGCCTATAATCATTCACACTGAACCTATGTTGCAGGTGAGGTTATATGTATGGGCCTTAATCAAAGCACCCCAAAGTGGAATAAGGAATTATTTGAATTGGTTATTAATCTATTTGTATAATGTATATCTCACCCAAGGTTCTAATGATTATAAAATTATTTATGATTGTACATATGCCATGGTTTTTAATTGAAATCATTTGATATTGACTAAATGTCCTATGTTTTTATTTTGATGTACTTTTATGATCCTGGAGATCGAAATAAAGTTATGATGATGGTGGTTATATGTATGCAGCATGTATGAGCATAGTATGATGCAAAATGAAATAATATATGAGGCATTTCGACACACACTTACTCTAAATCAGATTACATGAGATCGTAATGGTTACACTTGGAGATGCTGTCTGGGTATTGTGTTCCACCTAAGTATGGCGAAATGCCCGAATTCGCGGTACGCGAATTCACGCAAAAGCGAATTCACGCAAAAGCGACTTCGCGCAAATTTGCGGATTTTTTTTGCGTGTTCGCGGGGCGCTGTTCTTGTTCGCGGGCTTTTTTTCACCGCAATGACCGCGAACTTACCCATGCGGTCGTACATGGGCGTGGCCATCTTGTTTCACGTGTTTGCGTTGCGTATTTCCAGTTCCGGGCCCCAGTTGCATGCTCACGTTGTGCAATTCCTACGTGCGGGTCTCAATTACGTGTTTGCGTCCATTTTTGCATGTTCGCGGGAGAAATATCGCACGACCTTACCCACGCGGTCCTCAATGGTCGCGGCCATCTTGTTTTTCATTCATTTCTATGGTCCTGGGCATGCTTTTTGTATCCAGCTTTAATCTTTGCCAACCTTTCTTTGTTTGAAGTTGTTTTAGATCTTTTTTACTCATTTTCTATCCCTCTCTTTTTCTACATCTATATTTTGTGTTTTTTCTACTTTTGGTTACTTTAAAACTACTTTTTTAACTCTTTTTTTCTTTTCTTTACTTTTTCCCTATTTCCTTTTTTTATTTTACTTTACTGTCCAGGACCATGGCAAAAAGGAGCCAGCAAAGATCTGAAGGGGAAGGGTCCTGCACCCCGTAGCCGGCTCCCTTGCGGGCGCTTAGGAGGGGAGGATGTAACGGCCAGGGAGATTTTCAGCCCGGTGGAGGTGGCTGCACTGATCCTTTATGTGCAGCACCACCTCCGCAAGACCGTGGCAGCAGGGGGCAGGTTTGCGTCAGGGTATGGCCTCCGGGAGCGTCTCCAGCTGTGGGCTAAGGTGTGTTGAGCCATGCGGAGGGAGTCGAGGGTCCGGCGCACCTACCATCTAGCGACGCACCGGTAGTCAGACCTCCTTGACCGTGAGCAGGACTTTCTCCACCTGCTAGGTGTGGATATCCCTGGCCTTGGTGAGTAGCTATTTAATATCTATTTTGTTTTCTTCTGCTCTGTGTTATATTGCTAATATATGTTTTTCCCGAAGTGCAAGAATGCTGCCGATTCGATTACATTGCAGGTAATTTAACGTTTAAATAGCTTCTGTGATTGCAGGCGCTTGCCTGCTCAGTGGCGTTGCTACTATGCTTACTTGTTTGCAACTTTGTGCTTATTTGAGAGCAGAACTGCGTAATGCTAGAGAGACTAGAGACTCAAGTCTAGTCCTTCCTTTGTACTCCTGCTGCCAGTAAGAAGAAATAGTGGTGGATTGATAGGTTGAGTATATTATGACTTGTTATTTAGTAGTAGGACATTTTTTTAGTGGTCTGCAATCATGATGACGGACTGTGTCTGTGCTGTTGAGTGTTGGCAGTCGTAGTAGAACCTTTTTGTTGTTGGTTTAGTTAGTGATTTACATACCTTTCCAAGTAGACAGTCTGCGAATCCAGCAATACTGTACTATCTATCCTAGTTGGCCAGATCAGATAGGTCAATCAATACATGTAGTGCAATTGTTGGTAATTTGTTTCCCCGAGATAATTTTAGATTGTGGTCAAAGAAATCAAATATTTCAAAAAACCAATCATCCATGTTTGTGTTCATTTCATGATAATCAGCACCTCCCAGGGGCAAGAAGACTGAAACTGCGGCGGAACAAGGTGGGCAGGAACGGTCCTCTGCAGGCTCTTCTGCTGGCCCCAGTAAGTTGTTCTGTTGTTAATATTAATAATTATACTTCCCTAACTTTAAAAGGTCCTATTCATTCAAAATTGTTTCCTAATTCTATTTTTTACAAAATAGTCTTTGATCTTCTTGTAGACTGTTTCTACATTCTTATCCTGCCTCTACCGTCACTCTCTGTGCTACTACTATTATTTACTATTATTATGAGTCGGTCTGTGTAGGTAGCTAAGCTTGCCCAGTCGGCAAACGGTGTTAAACAAAACTCGGATCCAGGCACTGAGTGCAGTCCTCTGGGTTGCCCTTGCTGTCTATTCCAGTCTTCTTAATGTAAGTGCTTTGACAATTTCCAACAACAAATTGTCAATGTGTCCAACAAGAATAAACTAGTAGTTGGCTTTTTTGATTTGATAGGAGCACATACCATACCGCTAGTGTTTCAGGGACTATTCTGCTCATACAGAAGTATGGACAAGAGAAATAGGAGATTGTTGA
Organism: Lissotriton helveticus; assembly: GCF_964261635.1. Taxonomy (NCBI): domain Eukaryota; kingdom Metazoa; phylum Chordata; class Amphibia; order Caudata; family Salamandridae; genus Lissotriton; species Lissotriton helveticus. Next base: position 774,225,353 of record NC_136063.1, on the reverse strand, counting down.
TGATAGGTGCAGTTTGACTTTCCACATACCTAAGTCCGAACAGAAGTTGAACCCCCAATCCCCTGATCGACTATCTAGTGTGTCTGACCAATGATTACATTACGACCCAGAAGAACAGAAGAAGACTACCGCCGAGTTCCGACCTATCAGAGTCACGGAAACATGCCTGCACAGTGCAGTAGTTCAAAGTTCAAACCCTTCCGCTCACTCACTCATGAACAAAAACCACACAGTGTTTGTTAGTTTAAAAAAAAAATTCAAATAAGAAAAAACAAACAATTTCTTCATTTTTAATAGCGCAGTATTGCAAGCGAGCACTGGTGATGAGATAGATGACGTTAAAGTTTAAACAACATTCCCTTGAATCAATATAACTTAACACATCAAATTATTAGAATAACTGTGCGGGAGACCCCACCTTCTTTAAAGTGCTTAAAGTATTGCTGGTGATGAGGAGTAGGTGGTGAATTGTCCTGTTGGCAGAAGGGCAATGGAATCTTCTGTCTGTAATTATAAAAATGGTGCACGTTAAAAAGCAAGCATTCATCAGTTATGCCAAAAAGTGTAGCATTTAATGGCTAACCATATAAAAGGTTTTCACCCTCCCCAAAACCGTCACTTTTTTTCATTCCCAATAATTAAAAATTGGTTATGTATTAACATTTTCTTTCATTACGAGACGACATAGGGGTGGTGTATGGCATCTGAAAATATGACATGTTTTTCTAGACGTCACAACATCGGATGCGGCACCTAACACCAGTGCCGGGGCCAGCAGTGCGGAGGGGTCCACTCCAGGTGATGCGGCAGCCCCACAACAAGTGCCACCAGGAGGAGTTGGGGGTGAAGGCTCAGCGGTGGCGGATGGTGGTAAGTTATTATACTCCTTACTTATTGACATTTTTGAGTAGGCTCGCAAAGGAGTGTATGATGTACTGTACAGTAGACAGTACACTAGTACAAGTACACCGTACTGTTAAGAACAGTTACTAATTTAGAACTACATTTTTGCCAATCACGGAGAAGACAGTCAACCTTGACTTAGCCATAGCATTAGCGGCGGTAGTTCTCGGGTAAGCAATGGCCCCCTCTATGACTTCAACTCAGCTGGGAAACTTTTATCGTGAAGCCAAGTCATATCAGATGAACTTGAGGGATGTGAAGAACGAAAAGGGAAAGAAGGGCGAAAGGAAGGACAAGCGAGTCGTAACATTTATGACTGTAAAAGAACGATAAGTGTTTTTGAATGCAGGCAGAGGTGGCTGATAGGACGGAATCACATGCATGGTTGCTTGAAGCAAGGGTGGTTGGAGGAGAAAGAAAAGATGACTGCCTGTGTGGGTGAATCTGAGAAAATGCATGTGTGGTGTGCATTGCAATATATCATTTGAGTCAAACTCAAATGCAAGTCAAGACGGTGGTTTACCAAATAAAATTAAAAGGGTGTTAGTTGGTTGTTGAGAAAAAATAAACTTGGTATAGTTGAGACATTAAGAAGAATGATAGACATTTACTTTGGGAGCCTGGATAGTATCTTCTTCTTCCTCATAGATAGCAGAGGTGTATGTAGTAGAGCAGATGCTCAGTGGAGGAAGAACAGCATGTCCGTGCCAGAGTAGCAAAGCTGAGGAAATCCAAATACTAGAAGTTGTGATTGTTCAGAAATATTCCCTTGACTAACAGTACAGTAGTTTACTTTGCAAGCACAGCATATATTGGCAATGTATTGTATAGTTGACATTATATCAAGTTAAGTCCCTTCCTCCGGCAATTATGGGTACCACACTCACTCCCTATGTTAATAATTTTCTTTCAGCTGTGTCATGGGTGGACTATCGCTGTTGATCACTCAATCTATCAAAACAAAGCACCTAAAGCCATCCATCATATAAGCAAAGATCATGTGGTTGGCAGGATATAGGATCAGAAATGAATAATATTCATTTTATTTTTGTAGTAGTCAAGGCCCGGGGGGGGCAGTGCGAAATATAAATTACATTGAGCAGTAGCCCTTGATGTAACCGAGTATGGCCAGTGCCACCCCTATAGAAAAGTAAGAGCTTCCCTATCACCACCTGCATGTACTGCTTAAAGTAATGCGAGGTTGCGTCATCATGGCTTGTGTCTGTTTTTCTTGGGTGCAAGCTGAGTGAGCTGGCATTATGCTGCCGGCTAGGCTACCACAAGTTCACATACAAGTAATTTCTTTTGCAAAACAAGAGAAAAAAATAAGAAGACTGGTGTAGTCTCTGACTCTCTGACTATGTAGTAGTGAGTCCATAGTGCTGCTAGTAGAATTCATGAAACTCCCACTAATGTCACAGGCCTACAAAGACGGCGGAAAGATACATGCCAAAATGTTATACTGTGCTTGCAAGTTGCTAGTGTTACTGACTTTGAGACAACTTTCTGATGAATTATTTTGAGTTAATGTTAAAGACTATTGGCTACAGTATTTTTCTCTCTTTCTTCATATAGATGCTCCGCAATAAAAGCTCACCCAGAAGGAGATGGCTGTCTGGACAAGGGCCCGTAAGCTGGAGGCCATTTGCACTGAATATCGGCGGCTGTGGGCTCAGGAGCAGGACGAGGAGGCGGCAACTACTGCATCCTCCTCCAGTGCCCCAGGGTCCACCAGCCAGCAGCCTCCAGCTAAACAGCGCCGTGGCCCGACAGCCTACCGCCGCCGCCGCCGCACAGCAGCAAAAACAACTGCTGCCCCCCCAGAGCCTGGATGACACGTGTGCGCCACCTCAGAAAAAGAGTGGACTTCCTGGAGCGCTTGGCTGAGAAACAACAACGCCAGATGCGGGACCTCCGCAAAGAGCTGCGGGACCTCCGTAAAGAGCTGCGGTACCACCTGTCTACAGGACACCTCTGGAGGAAGTGACTGTCCCTTGCCCCTTTTTTAAAGACTGTTGGGGGTAGAAATTGGGTGTTGGGGAAAGGGAAAGGACATTTGGACCTTGTTTGGGGTTAGGGAGGAGGGTGAGTTGGGTTAGTTTATTTTTGTTAGGGGAACTATATTCATTTATTTTACATACTTAAACATATTATATATGTTCATATTATTTTGTGTGGTGGTGGGCGGGGGTTACTGTACGTTTGGTTTCTTCAAACTTACCAGCATGAATTATCTAAACGTCCAAAAATTTACAAAAGTGCCACTAACAGAGTTAGTGAATTCAATTGCCCTAGTAGTACTTTACTAGTACTACTGTCAGTCTCTCTTCTCCTCCGAGTCCTAGCCCATGCCATTATTCTACCTCCCCAAAATGCTTATCTTACCTGTGATTCGTGTTTGAGAACAGGGCTAGGCACAGGGCTGGCTGCATGGCAAATGGCGATTAATGTTGGGTGTTGACTTTAATCCTGGACAGATAAAATATCATCGTTGTGCTGGTAGTAGTAGTGGAACACACTGGCAGTAGCAGCATATGAAACAAAAGCAAATGAAACATTGAGTGGCCTGAGCGTAGCATTAGGAACAGTACGATAGATAGTACGGTAGAGAACAGTGCCATAAATTGTAGTCTAAGCAGTGCCGAAGTACTCAAAAATATAAGTACTAGTTACGTGGAGTATGGCTACTATAAGAAATATTATTAAGGCAAAGGACAACGCAACGTAAGCATTAAGCATTCTTTTTGTCACGTGTAGGAGGAGGATGTTGTTGATGATCAATCCACGATGGCGCACATGAAATTCTGATTCAAATGATTTTTCTGTTGCTTTGACCTTATCCTCCCCAGCAAGTGTGTGAAATTCATGGTTGTCATTTAGTCACACCTCATTGAAAAAACCACACAGCCCCGGGTAAGAGGGTTAGGGTTTGAAAATTGGATAGGAATGGGGTTTTTTGGGAAAGTTTTGCGGAGAGAGGAAAAAAAAAACACAGCATGGACGAACAACAAATGAAGAAAAACAAATCTTTGGATTTGAAGATATCCATAAATCTTTTGAGGGACATAAAGGAAGTGCACTACTGCATGCATGAAGTTGTTTGCTAAATGGATGGTTAGGTTACTGAAAAGTAGTACTAACTACAACTTACTAGTAGTAACTATGAAGAAACAAGTTGACAGTACAGGGTTGCAGTAATTACGCAATTTCACTTGCCTCTCTGCCCTCAGAGAGAATAAACACTTATTAGTACATTAAATTAGTTTTAAAAATTGCAAAGAAACTTATGAAATAGCTGGAAGGATGAATTTGAAGCAGAGAGCAAACAAACGCACAGAGTCACACTCGTAGAAGTACAAGTTCACAAGAATAACATTTAAAAGATAATGAGAAGTGAAAAGGATACTGTAACTGTATGTTGTAGTTGTCCTGTTGAATTTGTGAAGTTGCATGCATCCAGCCATTCCTCCTATTCGCGGTACTCCTCCATTCTATCTGATACTCGATCAATCTTGGTGACCAGATACACTGTCCACTGCCTGCCTGATGCAGAATTGCGGATCGGTAATGGTAAACAGGAGGTAATCGTTTGTTCCATGGCACAGGGTAAAAGCCGGCCTGTAATTGTTGATGGAAAAACAGGAAGTGATATTAAAACACCACGGAGAAAAGAATATAAGGTACGCTGTGTAGTGCAAAAATAACACTTTCAATTTCAGAGGTGACAGTATTACATACAAGTATCATTTCGAATGTGCGTACCCTGAGTCTCCTTTTCAAGGATGAGGTAAATCGTGCCAAAACGCACTCTGAAACTAGGCCCAAACCAAAAACACCCCTCTTCCACCATGGATTTTCTCCAAACCACTTGCATTCCATATTAGACCTTCCCATCTGTGCTCCCAGACCCCTCGACCCAGCCCCAAAAATGTAGAACCTCCCCAAACAGGCCATCACAGAAATGCAACACTTAGAATCTCCAGAGGCCTAAGTTTAAATCGCTCCAAAACGCACTCTGCAGCTAGGCCCTAACCCCCCTTTTCCACCATGGATTTTCTTGAAACCACTTGCAATCAAAATTAGACCTTCCCAGCAGTTCTCCCAGACCCCTCGACCCACCCCCAGAAATGGAGAACACCCCAAAACAGCCCCCCAAAAACATGCAGGAGTGCTATACTCAGCGAGGCCTACCTTTAAATTGTGCCAAACGCGCTCTGCAACTAGGCCCAAACCCCCCTTTTACACCATGGATTTTCTTGAAACCACTTGCAGTCAAAATTAGACCTTCCCAGCAGTGTTCCCAGACCCCCCGACCCAGCCCCAAAAATGTAGAACCCCCCAAACAGGCCATCACAGAAATGCAACACTTAGAATCTCCAGAGGCCTAAGTTTAAATCGCTCCAAAACGCACTCTGCAGTTAGGCCCAAACCCCCCTTTTCCACCATGGATTGTCTTGAAACTACTTGCAATCGAGGAGGCAAGATGGCCGCTGAGCTGTTGTAGAGGGTAGTCGCACTTACTCCCTCTCCTGACTCAAGAATGCTCACACTGGATTAATAGATATGCTGCTTCTTCAAGGACCGACCAAGAAATGCGATGGAACATATATGGATAATGAGCCCCGAGTCGTGGAGGCAATACTGAAATCCGTTTCGGAATAATTGGAACGCACTGGCGGAGGCTTTACACAAATCTACGGGGAGCACTGAAGATGGCACATTGATCTGGGGCAGTTCCAAAGGGGCCGACCATAAATACTGCTAAGCGATCAACTCCCCAACCTCCAATAAACACTGCCGCGAAGGCTCAGAGAGTTAAGAAATCGGACAAGCCCGATATAGCAGATAAAGAGAAGGAGAAGTTTCCGGAGTTAAAGCCGGCAAAACCCCTGAGCGCGCCCGTAACCAGAATACACCAGCGGGGAGTACAACAAGGGGTCGCACAACTAAAGGAAACCAGGGGCTCACAGCATCCAACCTCCCCCGCATCTAAAGACCTTAGACAGCCTACCATGTCCGAAGTATTTGCGGGCAAAATGGCAATCGGGGGGTCAACGACATCGCTCAGGAGCCTGTCTGCCTCGGTGAACGCTGGAGCTCCTCCCGACGGCCTCAACGACGCAAGTACTGTGGTTGCCCAGCAACAGGAGCTCCTACAGTGCACGCCTCCCGCGGAAATGGCTTCCGAAGGCAGAGGCACGGTAACAGCAGCAGCAGCCTGCAGGAGGGGCTCAGACACGGCTCCGGAGAACCTGGAGGACACTGAGAGGCACAATAACTTGGAAATGATGGATGCCCTCCTACAGGTTGAAGAAGGACTCCCCATTGTGGGTAAGCAGAGGCAAATGCAAGATACAACCTGGGGCAGCTTGAAGAGCTTAGTAAGTAATGAATCACGGCGAGCGCGAGGGGGGGTCAAAGATGGGAGAGGTCGCTCCCCGCAGGGGGACAAGTTTTACTCACCAAATGAAGGCTATGACTCATCCCAACTGAGTATGCAGGGAGAGGGGAGCTCTACAGAGTTATCAACAGATACTGAGGAATCCCATACCAATGCTTCTAAGACCAGGGGCACGCAAAAAAACAAAAGAAGATCTGTACTTAGACGGGACAGGGGCGGCTCATCATCTAGTGCCAATAAGAAGTTACTGTGGGACTACTCTGGTACCACTAGAGGCTATCAAGAAAACAATCTTGAGCAGGGAGCTGCAAGTAATGAGAGCGGGTCAACACCGGGCGTAACACTAGACATAATGTTTAATATGCTGAAACAGATGCACGCCGAGGCAAGGACAGAGAGTCGGAGGGCAAGACAAGATACGAAGAAAATTCAAGCAAGCATAAGGAAAAGGAACAAACAATATGAGTAAGTAGAGGAGAGAGTGGGTCATGTAGAGGAAAGGACTGGCAGGCTCGAGGACGAGTTTACAGACTGGCAGACACACAAAATGGAACAGGGAAAGGCTATGGAAGATCTAAAATGGAAGTTGGAAGACTTTGAGAATCGCCAGAGGCGCAACAACGTGAGACTTCTTGGACTGATGGAGGGGGTGGAAGGGCAGGATCCAAGAGGTTACGTGGTTAAATTGCTGAAAAGCGCATTCCCAGAGGCACAGTGGCAATGGGAGACCGAGGTTCAGAGAGCCCATAGATTCCCACTTATGCAGAAAAAGAGAACAGGCGGCACGCAAGATACTCTGCCAAGGGCCATGCTAGTATTTTTAGGAAACTTTCTTGCAAGACAAGAAATAATGGAAAAGGCCAGGCCCGATAACAGGAAAACATATGATGGTTCCACTTTCTTTGCAAGACCTGACTTCTGTCATGCGACAGTCGAAAGGAGGTGGAGACTTAGGCAACTCATCATGCCTTTCCAGAAACAGGGGTCTGAGGCATATCTAATGTTCCCTGCAAAGCTGAAAGTCATTACGGGGGGTCAAACTAGAATGTTCTTCTCAGAGATTAAGGCAGGTAAATTCCTAACGGAAATCACGGAGAATCGTAGGAGTAGAAACAACAGAGGTACTGAGCTGGACAAGGGTTCAATATAACATAACAACATAATAACATAGGGACCTGCTTGGGACATGCTAATTAACTTATACATAAGGGAGGGCTAGGTACCTTGAAGAAGTTTAGTATTTGGGACATGAGGAGATGAGAAGGGAGGGGGAGGCGACACTGCAACAGAGAGCTGTCACACATAGGTCATGTTTGACCTATTTGCCTGTAGCAGGGGGGGTGGGATAGGCAGAGGGGGGCGTGGGGGGCGAGCGGGGTGGAGGAGGGGGGTGCACGATGGGAAGGTGTTGGTATGTGGGTAATTACAGCACAAAAAAAAGGAAGATATATGGTTATTTTAACGGAAACGATACTAAGTACAAATGGCGCTAAGAATTGCCTCCATTAACATCTGCGGGCTAAACGAGGGAGGGAAAAGACAGAAAGTCGCGGCAATGTTAAGGTTTCTGAAACTAGATGTCATATGCCTTCAGGAGACACACATTGAGGGCAAGAATAAATACCTCCTGGAGCAACCTGGGTTTGTGGTCCTGGCACATACACAACAATACTCTAAGACACGAGGGGTGGCCATAATAGCGAGAAGGGGAGCAATGAGGGTGAAGAAGAAGAAGGAGGATCAGGGGGGAGATGGGTCTTGATCGAAGGAGAAACAGATGCTGGCTGCTATACAATTGTTTCTGTGTATGGCTCAAATGAGGACAAACCAGAAGTATTTGATTTCCTAGATATGGAATTAGCTTTATGGCCGGAGCCTGTGATATGTTGTGGGGATTTTAACCCCTTCCATGCGTCGGACGGCCGGCGGCCGGCCGACGTCACGGTGGGCGTGTGCGGACGACGGCCGGGGGCCGTCCGAACCACGCCCACACAATAAATCACCCGCACCGTGGCGGAATTTTCGCCGCGGTCAAGGGGTTAATGTAAATGGATTGGTAAATACGGGTATGATGGGCGGGGGGACCCAGGGGGATCGTAAAAGGAAAGCTCGTAGGGCTATTCGTGACCTAGTACAACATAATGCACTTGTGGATGTATGGACAGTCAACAACCCGCCGGGGACAGGTAGCACTTTCTATTCAGTACCACACAGAATGATTGCTAGATTAGATTATTTTTTTATTTCTAGTTCCCTGGTCGCAGATACCCAGATTGAAAGGCTTCCCCGCGTGCTTTCAGATCATAACCCACTTGTGATAACCATTTCACATTCTACCAGGGCAGGTAGAAAAGAATATAACTGGACGTTCGAGAGAGGATTACTACGGGAAGAAGATTACGTCAATAAAATGAGGGTTTGGATCAGGCAGTTTTGGGAAATTAATAGAGGAACGGCTGCAGCTGGGATGGTTTGGGATGCCTTCAAAGCCAGGGTGCGGGGAGAAACACTAAGCTATACACTCCAAAGGGGTAAAAATGAGAAAATAGCACTATCCAGAAGGCTTATAGATCTGACAGAGCTGGAAGACCAACTTATTTGTGCCGTCATTAACCAAGAGCCCCTGGAGGAGATCTTACTAAGCATAGAGGTAAAGAGATCAGAGGCTAGTGAGAACATTGCAAGGAAAGCTGCAGGTAATTTCTTATCTAAAAGGGAAAAATGCTATGAATTTAACGAGAGAGTTGGCCATCTCTTAGCAGTTCGAATTCGACAAAATATGGCAGCTGGAGAAATTAAAGAAATTAAGGATGCAAAGGGAAGGGTCGTAAATAAGATAGAGGAGGTACGAGAAGTTTTTGGGGAATTTTATGCAAAGTTGTATGATTGTGACCCCGGGAATAGAGATGATGAAATAGAGAAATACTTGTCAGGAATTCCACATGCAATGTTAAATGAGGAAGGAAAGGTGGCATTAGAGAGCCCATTGACGATGAAGGAAGTGCAAGATGCAGTACTTCACCTTCCCTCAGGGAAAGCAACAGGTCCTGACCAAATCCCAGCTGAATTTTATAAAACATTCTGGGGTATCTTGGGGACAGATATGCTGGAGACATTAAGGCAAGCGCAGATGGGGGAAACTATCCCGCAGACATGGGCAGGGGCAGATATTATTGTAATTCTTAAAAAGAGCAAGCCGCCCTTGGAACCAGGATCATATAGACCCATAACTCTTATGAACGCAGATACAAAAATTTACTCTAAAGCGTTAGCCCAAAGATTAAGCAAGATAATAGAGAGTCTAGTGAATACGGCACAACATGGATTTATTCCAGGGAAAGGCACAACGCAACACACAAGACAAATGGTTACCATCTTGGATGCCGCAGGAACTGCAGGGGACCCTGTCGCTGCTGTATTTTTGGATGCCGAGAAGGCCTTTGACAGGGTCTCCTGGGGCTATCTGTGGAAAGTCTTGGAATGGTTTGGTTTTGGTGCAGGATTTATCAAGGCTATTCAGGCTCTATATGCTGACCCAACGGCGAGAGTAAAGATTAACAAAGGGTATACCTCTACAGTGAGGATAAGGCGTGGTACACGGCAGGGCTGCCCGGCCTCGCCCCTTCTTTTTGCGCTATATTTGGACCCCTTGCTGCAAAGGCTGCAGGAAAATATTAATATCCTCCCCGTTAAACTTCACGGGCAGGATTATAAGCTATTTGCGTACGCAGACGACGTAGCAATCATTACTCTAAACCCAAGAAGTGCAATAATAGAAATAGAACAGGAAGCAGCAAACTTTGGGAGAGTATCAGGCTACTCAATAAATAAAGGGAAGACACAGATTGTTCAGAATAACTTTGTAACATATCAAGACTCTAGAGTAGCCACAGAAGCAGTATATTTAGGAATTAAAGTCACAGCTGACCTAGACAAACTGGTAGAGCTGAACACGGGTCCACTGCTAATAAAAGTGAAAAACAACACAGAAAGGATTCATAATCTCCACTTAACCCTGATGGGCCGCATTAACGTAATAAAGATGGTAACCCTCCCAAAGTTTCTATACCTCTTTAGGGCCATCCCATTACATTTCGATCATACATGGTTTAACAAATTAGAAGGGATATTAAATAGATTTATATGGGCACAGGGGAAGACTAGGAGAGCCTATCGATATCTTACGTTATCTAGAGAGAAGGGGGCTGGGGGGTACCAGATCTAAGGCTCTATTATTGGGCGGCTGCCCTGCAGTACTTTCAGGGGTTGATAGGGGGTGGGGGTCTAGGGCAAAACGAGGATAGATTGGGATTCACTAATGTATATACTGCACTATTGTGTGAGGGGGCGGTGAATGGATTTTTAAACACAGTTGATTTCAGTTATTTCAAACATACACGCTTTAAGACATTAAGGGCGGCTTATATGATCTGGAAAGCGATATCTAGAAGACTGGGACTAGGAAGGTATAATAATTATATACGGCTATACTCAAATAGCTCATTACCGAAAGATATTTTTAGAGATACAATTATGAGGGACTGGAACAGTAAGGGGATTGTTAAGATAGGTAATCTCCTGGATAATCAAGGGGGTATTCTACAGTTCGGGGTGTTGCAAGCTAAATTTGGGTTAGACGGCTGCAGCTTCTTTAAGTATCTACAAATAAGAAGCTTTTTGTCAAAAAAGCAGGGTGGCATATTAGGCTTTGGTCAAAGTAAGTTAATGGAATATATAGAATGCACCACCACTTGCACAATTAGAAGACTATACGCAGAACTCATCGCAGACAAATACGATGATAGGGAGAAATATGCTCTAAAATGGATAGGAAAACTGGGGACGGATGCGGAAGGCTTTCAGGCATCTATTGATATGGGTCGAACAGTGCTTTGTTCAGCCACACTACAATCTCAACATTATAAGACCATATACTCACTATACCACACCCCAGCTAGAATTGCACAATGGGGTGGCACGACTGGAATAACATGCCCCGCTGCGACTCTAAGGAAGCATATATCGTACACATGTTTTCACAATGCCCACAGCTATACTCTTTAAAGAATGCGATTGAGGAATTCTTGGAAACTTCATTAAAGATTAAGACCAAGATTACAGATGAACTAATAAAAATGGGGGTGGGGGAAGGCGTAGAGGGATTGGTAGTGGAATTCATATTTGTTACTATGGCAGTCTATCGTATCTGCATAGCAAGAACCTGGCTAGATAAAGCTCCCCCCGTTCCAAACGTGGATTGCAAATCTTCTCGCTACGTATAACCTTGAAAAAGCAATATATGAGAGAAAGGGACGAAGAGCTAAGATATTAGGGCGGAAGATATGGCAACCTATTACCAGTTGGAAAAATTGTATGGTTGGCGTAGCCCAGGCGGAGGCCGTCTTGGAAAGTGCAATATAAGGTATAATATCCTCTCATACCCCACTCTGATTTCTTTTGCCTCCGGATCATTTGTACTTTTTAGGATATTTTTGTTTACTCTTCTAGTCATACTAGCGATATAGAATGTAATTTTTCTGATTTTGTAGAATTAATGCTTTGTGTTGTAACATGAACTGTATTTGTGCAGAAAATGGGGAATAAAATGTTTAATAAAATGTTTTAAAAAAAAAAAAGAAACTACTTGCAATCAAAATTAGACCTTCCCAGCAGTGCTCCTAGACCCCTCAACCCACCCCCAAAAATGGAGAACACCCCCAAAAACACGCAGGAGTGCTATCGTCAGCGAGGCCTAACTTTAAATCGTGCCAAACGCGCTCTGCAACTAGGCCCAAAACCCCCTTTTTCACCATGGATTTTCTCCAAACCACTTGCATTCAATATTAGACCTTCCCAGCAGTGCTCCCAGACCCCTCGACCCAGCCCCAAAAATGTAGAACCCCCAAACAGGCCATCACAGAAATGCAACACTTAGAATCTCCAGAGGCCTAAGTTTAAATCGCTCCAAAACGCACTCTGCAGCTAGGCCCAAACCCCCCTTTTCCACCATGGATTTTCTTGAAACCACTTGCAATCGAATTAGACCTTCCCAGCAGTGCTCCCAGACCCCTCGACCCACCCCTGAAATGGAGAACACCCCCAAACAGCCCCCCAAAAACACGCAGGAGTGCTATCCTCAGCGAGGCCTACCTTTAAATCGTGCCAAACGCGCTCTGCAACTAGGCACAAACCCCCTTTTCCACCATGGATGTTCTTGAAACCACTTGCAATCAAAATTAGACCTTCCCAGCAGTGCTCCCAGACCCCTAGACCCAGCCCCAAAAATGTAGAACCCCCCAAACAGGCCATCACAGAAATGCAACACTTAGAATCTCCAGAGTCCTAAGTTTAAATCGCTCCAAAACGCACTCTGCAGCTAGGCCCAAGCCCCCCTTTTCCACCATGGATTTCCTTGAAACCACTTGCAATCAAAATTAGACCTTCCCAGCAGTGCCCCCAGACCCCTCAACCCACCCCCAAACATCTAGAACCCCCCCAAGCAGCCCCCCAAAAACATGCAATACTGCGAGGCCTCAGTTACATTGTGCCAAAACGCTGTCTGCAACTAGGCCCAAACCCCCCTTTTCCACCATGGATTTTCTTCAAACCACTTGCAATCAAAATTAGACCTTCCCAGCAGTGCCCCCAGACCCCTTAACCCACCCCAAACATCTAGAATCCCCCCAAGCAGCCCCCCAAAAACATGCAATACTGCTGTCCCCAAAACATGGGAAATCGCGAATCGCACCTTGACAAAAAAGTACTGTTTTCAGCACTTCCACTACTTCGATCCTCTTGAAACTTACCAGGACACTTGTTCCAGTGATTCCCAAGAATCTCAGCAAGGCAGAACAAAATCGATCCACTGTAAGGTGTACGCCTAGTTCACCCAAACACACGCGCCCACAAAACACCAAAAAAGGCCATAATTCGGCCAATTCTAAAAAAACGACAAACCCCCCTAAAACCTTGCCAACATCATTCTGAATGAGCCTGCATGGGGCCGTGAGCCCTATGCTCCGGGAACCCTACCAAATTATTAATTAAACCCAAAAACCATAGTACACCGCACTGAACCCAAAACCCTAGATATGCTTTGTCTGTCTGTGTCAAAGAGCCTAGGTATGCTATACCAGGTTGCTTCACTCAGTGGTGCCTGCCTTGACCGTCTGCATGGCCCTGCCGCAAGCATGGGCCAAAAATCAGTTCCGCTCGCGAATTTTACTGTTTTTCAGTGGCAAATTCACAATCCGAGAATCTCGCGAAATTGCCAAAAATTCGCAAACTCTTGAGCGTAACAGATTTTTGGCCCATGCTTGCGGCAGGGCCATGCAGACGGTCAAGGCAGGCACCACTGAGTGAAGCAACCTGATGTAGCATACCTAGGTTCTTTGACACAGACAGACAAAGCATATCTAATTGTATGCAGCAAGCCACATAGCCCCATTTGTACATGACTGCTGTACTATGTAATCTGCCTGGCATAACAACACTGCACTGCCTAGACCACTCCATACCACGACTAGACAGACATGTGGTTCTGCTGTAGTAGTTGTTGTAGACTGGTTTACCTGTTTGACTCTCACGAATTGGCCATAGTTCTTCCCTAAACCGACGCTTATGATCCATCCATCCCAGTGAGTGACCATAAAGAAAAAATATATAATATTTAATCAATCATCATGGTATATTGGCAAACAGTAAGTCCAAGGACATTTTGCATATTGGAAAATGCAACATAGTGGCCCCTGCAGTACAATTTGAATTAAACAAGGTAAAAAAAGCAGAGTAGACTTGAGTTACATGTAGTGTGTAAAAGATTAAATAATAACAGAAGACATGATTAATTTCATGCACAACAAACAAACAGCAATTGCTTTCATCAGAGCCAGACCGTCATTGATGTCTACTGCATGCCATCTTCTTCTCATTATTCATTACCTGTTCCACTTTTGGTCCGCATCTTCTTCTGAAAGTGCGGGACCACAGGGCAGCCTCTCCTGTCAATTTCAGAAGTAACTCTCAGCAATCAACAAGCATGTAGTCAGTAATTCCAGTCCCACTTGAGGGGACTCGTCTACGAGTACGAAAAAAAAGTTTCTTTATTCTGCGTAATCCAGCCATTTGCCTTGAGGGAAATGGATAGGGGGAGTCTGGAGGAGGAGGATATAGGAGCATGATTGAGTTGTGAACTTGTGAACCTCAGGAATGCAGACAGCGGCACCTTCTAATCAATAAGGAAATAAGATGAAGACAGTGCTGCTGATGGACTTGTGGTGATTAGGTGATTAGACTTTTGTTGTGGTAAAAATTGCAAAACAAAGAAAGACACACAGGAATAAAAGTGAATAAGGACAAAAAAAAAGGAAGTAATTTTCAGGCCTCGGTGTCAGGGAAGTAGAGCTCGTCCTCAAACTTTATGAATTGAGAGGGGAGTAGGTCAGCTAACAGAGAAGGACTTCCGTCACCTAAGTCGGTGTCCTCTTCTTCCTGCGTGCATTCACATATTTTGTAATCTGGTGGTATGAAGTGCTGATTCATCTTGATCAGTGTTAACCTCTCCACATTTTAGGGCGAGAGGCGGGTCCTTTTTGAAGTTACAATGGCACCAGCCGCACTGAAAACACATTCAGAAGACACACTTGCGATTGGGCAAGAAAAATAATTTAGAGCCAGGTTGGTGATCAGTCGCCATAGAGGCCTTTTCCTATACCAATACAGCAATGTGTTCTGATTAACAAAGACCTCTGTTGGGTCATCCAGATAGGCCTGCACCATCGACTCAAGGTTCTCCAGGGTTGCTCCACTTTGCGTACCATCAGTGGCCTTTGCATCACTGGAACGAGCAAACCCTTGATGAGTTAGCCAATCCGCTTCCGACAATATTATGGCTGGGCCTGGTGCAGGTAAGGATGATGATACGGTTGCTGGTGTCGTTAACGGCTGTGATGGAAAGTGACTCCCTTTGGCCACAGATTCAGAAGTGGAACTTGACGCCGGATGGCCTGCTGATTCAGTTGTACTTCTGACAGCTCCTTCAATTTTCTGCTGCTCTTTTTCGAACCGAGTGGCTGACACAGCTAGCCAATGTTTGTACTTTGAAACATCTGCTTCATCAAAAGGAATGAATGCTTTGCTGGCCACTGCCTTTTTGTACTGTGGATCCAGAACAGTGGCACAAATGTAATGTTGTTCTGTATGTATGTTTTTGAGCCTTTCATTGTCAACTAGGCGGCTTAATAACCTCTCCGCCAACTGATATGCGTCTTGCTTTTCAGCATCATCTCGGAACGTTGAAGACACCACTTTCAGTTGGTGCTCTAGCATGTGCAACAATGGGATAGCTTTGCCCAAAGAACAGTCCTCCCTGCTGACTTCACACTTGAAGACCTCAAAAGGACGAAGCATGTCTGTCAGGCTTGCAACTAGCTTCCATTCCTCCAACTCTAGCCTCATGTCTTTGATAGTAGAACCGAGTTTATAGACGTACTTATTTATTTCCCCCCACTGCTCAGACAGACGCTCAAGCATGTAAAAGGTTGAGTTCCAACGTGTTGCCACCTCCTGGATGAGTCCTTTGACTGGCAGTCTACGTTCATGTTGAATGCTCCTCAGCTTTTTCCGGGCCTTAAAAGAATGGTTGAAATGTGTGCAGATTCTTCGGCAGGTGGTCAGTAACTTGCTGACTGTGTTTTCTTTTTTCAAGAAATCTTGCACCACGATGTTAATACTGTGCGCCAAACACGGCACTCTGAAGTAGTTACCATCTTGCATGGCCTTAACTATATTACTGCCATTATCTGTGGAAACATAACCAACTATGCCATTTCTTGGATGCAGCCATTCATAGACCTTCCTATCAAACTCCTCCAAAAGGTTATGTGCAGTATGAGTTTTCTCCATGGCAAACATGGCTACTGTTGCATGTTTCAGAGTAGATTGAAAAACTGTGTCTGTGTCAACACCTGCTTTTAACTTGTCTGTAACCCCTGCAAAAGAGACCCAGTGTGCAGTGATGCACGTGTAATCAAGGGCTTGGCAACTGGTCCACATGTCTGTTGTCAGGTGGATAGTGTGAACAGCACTCTTCTGAATAGCTGCGCCAATCACCTCCAGCACATCTTGATGTAGTGCTGGAAAAGCAACCCTGGCAAAATAGGACCGGCTAGGAACCTTCCATTTAGGGCAGACTGTTGCCACAAATTCTAGAAAACCCACCCATTCCATGAAAGAAAAAGGGAGAAGGTCCAGCGCCAGCATTTTAGCCAGCTTTGCGTTATACAGACGTGCCGTTGGGTGGTTGCGTTCAAATGGCGCATCTGACCAAAACGTTCTGCTAATGGTGGTCTGGACCGTTTTAAGTGATGATGATGATGCAGACTTCTTCCAACCAGTTAGGCTCATTGATGTACTTTTTCGCATTGGTGTCTCTCCCAGACTCTTAGTGTGCCTCATACATGTTGCATGGGTAGAGGGTGTGGGCGCTACCACTGCAGTGCTGCTGCCAGGGGTGCTGGGTGTTGTACCAGAAAAAATGTCTGTCGCCTCTTCATTTCCCCCCTGCACGATCAGCCCCTCGTCATCATCAGATGCAATATCAATTAATACATTTGGATTTGTTTTTCTTTTGGCTTCCTGGATCTTCCTTAGGTGCGCCTCCTACTCAATAGTGTGGTGTAGATTACCTCTCTGGCCTCCTGTACCATAGTTGGTACCAAGCTTACACCGACTGGCTGATATTTTACAAATTGAACAAACAACCATGTTTTTCGTCTTTTGGCTAACACTAAAAAAGTCCCAAACTGGGGACTGGAGATGTCTGCTGGTGGTGGAGGTGCTACTTTCAGTTTCAATGCCAGATGAAGTGGAGGATGGGCGTGGCTGAATTCGACTCTGTTGTTCACTTACAGCACCACTACTTGAGGTAATGGAAGTCGAGCTGGATGGAGGTCCCTGCCGGCCCTTCTGACGAGAAAATATGTAAGCTGTAGGTCGTGTTGGTTTTGTAGTTAACTGCGTTGGTGGTGGTACCAGTGCCACGCCGCCCACATCCCGCTCAGCAGCCATTCGGGATAGGTTCAAAATGTCTGTCTGCTGCATGCCCGCTGGGGCTGGAGTGACGACTGTGATGACTGGGTCGTCATCAGACTGTTCATCAGCAGCAGAAGACACCACTTCTTGTTCGTCATCATCACCCATAAGTGGAAGCCTTGCAGGAACCTTCCTTTTAGGCTTAGCTACCTTTGTCGGCTCACGAAGTGCCTCCCCCTCAGACTGCATTTGTGGGTTCCAATCATGATCAAGATCATCAGAAGGAAGGGTGCTTGAAGAAGAACTTGTAGTAGCCCTCCTTGACCTTTTTCTTGCTGGGGATCTGGAAGACAATGGATCATCCTCAGGAGGAGTGGCTTCCTCGGATGATACCTCCGTTTGAATCTCGATTTCCTGATGTGCCCCTACTTCTGGAGGAACAAGCAATGTGGGCAGTTGTGCCGCTCCATGCGCCTCTAGTTGCACCTCTCCATGCGCCTCTCCTTGCGCCTCTCCTTGCGCATGTACTTGCACCTCTCCTTGCACCTCTCCTTGCGCATGTACTTGCGCCTCTCCTTGCCCATGTACTTGCGCTTGTACTAGTTGCACCCATGGTTGTCATTGCGGCTGTGGTTGTTGAACACTCGCCAGCTGAGTTACACCCTGCGTTGATTGTATGCTACTTTCTTGCAATGAGCCAACATCACTGGTCGATGGTGATTGAACGACCAAAGTGGATGCCTCCACACACTCATGGACTTGGACCTAACTTGGTGTGGTGGCACTGAGCCCAATGAAGCGGAGGTGCTGCTCCCAGCTTGGTCCCCGGCGGACCCCGCTGCTGCAGGCGTTGCTTTTTTCCCCCAAAAAAAGTGTCTGTGGGCACACCAATCTCCTTGGTAAGTGGCACCACTCGCTTCTTCTGCTCCTTCTTACTGGCAATGGCAACTTTCTTTGTAGAGGAGCTACGGCCACCTTTCTTTGGGCCCATCTTCTTCAGATGTCAGAACAGCAGGCCGCAGTTGCACGAGTTGCAGAGTTGTCTGTGGCCACACGTGATGTCACGTGACGTTGTGCTGCACACACCGCTGCAGGACTTCTTCCTGGCACTGGTGGTTCTCTTGTGCACCTAAAAGCAAAGGAAGCCAGAGGAACATCAGTTAAACACCCCAAAAAGTCGAAAAACACACACAAATCAACACAATCCAATGCCAGCCATGCCCTCAATGATGTTTTAAATTCAAGAGGCCCCAAACAAAGCATTGGTCCATGCATAATGGGTGAGAGCAGGGCAGGCTTGGTGTAGGCCTATGGCTCAGAGCACACTGCCTGGCTTCAAAATGGCCCCTTGTCCCCAGCCACATGGCCAGGCCCTGCCTTGACCAGGCCTCAAAATGACCCCCACCCACATGGCCAGGCCCCAAAAACACCCCAAAAGGTTGAAAAAAACACAAAAAACAACACAATCCAATGCCATCCATGCCCTCAATGATGTTTAAATTCAAGAGGCCTCACACAAAGCATTGGTCCATGCACCACTCACTACCCCCGGGCATAATGGGTGACAGCAGGGCAGGCTGGGTGCAAGCCTATGGCTCAGAGCACACTACCTGGCTTCAAAATGCCCCCTTGTACCCCAGCCACATGGCCAGGCCTGCTAATAATTTGTGTAAAGCTCTGTACCAAATGAGACTTTGATGTTCTGTAAATACACATCAGTATATTAATTGATAACTATATTCAGTCCACAGGCCCCTGACGAAGAGCTCACTGAGCTTGAAATGCATTGGGCATAAAAGACTAAAGACAAGTCATCCACGTTAAATATTTGGATTAATTAATTTTTGGATTTTGTGTATCTGTTTAACAATGTATTGAAAGTAATAATACATCAGATTAGCATCGTAAAATGTTAGGATTGATTTTCAGTTGAATGTTTCTTGATAAACAATTTCTTTTGAAGCTTATAAATTGTGAAGTGTTTATGAATATATAGCGGTGTGATCTCTAGTGAACTGCAATAGCAACAGTGCGCAGAGGTTAAGTGTTCTTCACACTTAAGATAAGGTTTCTCAGGCCCTGCCTGGACCAGGCCTCAAAATGGCCCCCACCCACATGGCCAGGTCCCAACAACACCCCAAAAAGTCGAAAAACACACAAAAATCAACACACTCCAATGCCATCCATGCCCTCAATGATGTTTAAATTCAAGAGTTCCCACACAAAGCCTTGGTCCATGCACCACTCACTACCCCTAGGCATAATGGGTGAAAGCAGGGCAGGCTGGGTGCAGGCCTATGGCTCAAAGCACACTGCCTGGCTTCAAAATAGCCCCTTGTCCCCCAGCCACATGGCCAGGCCCTGCCTGGACCAGGCCTCAAAATGGCCCCCACCCACATGGCCAGGCCCCAACAACACCCCAAAAAGTCGAAAAACACACAAAAATCAACACAATCTAATGCCATCCATGCCCTCAATGATGTTTAAATTCAAGAGGCCCCACACAAAGCATTGGTCCATGCACCACTCACTACCCCTGGGCATAATGGGTGAAAGCAGGGCAGGCTGGGTGCAGGCCTATGGCTCAGAACACACTGCCTGGCTTCAAAATGGCCCCTTGTGCCCCAGCCACATGGCCAGGCCCTGCCTGGACCAGGCCTCAAAATGGCCCCCACCCACATGGCCAGGCCCCAACAACACACCAAAAAGTCAAAACACACACAAATCAACACAATCAAATGCCATCCATGCCCTCAATGATGTTTAAATTCAAGAGGCCCCACACAAAGCATTGGTCCATGCACCACTCACTACCCCTGGGCATAATGGGGGAAAGCAGGGCAGGCTGGGTGCAGGCCTATGGCTCAGAGTGCACTGCCTGGCTTAAAAATAGCCCCTTGTCTCCCAGCCACGTGGCCAGGCCCTGCCTGGACCAGGCCTCAAAATTGCCCCCACCCACATGGCCAGGCCCCAATAACACCCCACAAAGTCGAAAAACACACAAAAATCACCACAATCCAATGCCATCCATGCCCTCAATGATGTTTAAAGTCAAGACACCCCACAGAAAGACTTGGTCCATGCACCACTCACTACCCCTGGGCATAATGGGTGAAAGCAGAGCAGGCTGGGTGCAGGCCTATGGCTCAAAGCACACTGCCTGGCTTCAAAATGGCCCATTGTCCCCTAGCCACATGGCCAAGCCCTGCCTGGTCCAGGCCTCAAAATGGCCCCCATCCACATGGCCAGGCCCCACAGACACCCCAAAAAGTCGAGAAACACACAAAAATCAACACAATGCCATCCATGCCCTCAATGATGTTTAAATTCAAGAAGCACCACACAAAGCATTGGTCCATGCACCACTCACTACCCCTGGGCATAATGGGTGAAAGCAGGGCAGGCTGGGTGCAGGCCTATGGTTCAGAGCACACTGCCTGGCTTCAAAATGGCCCCTTGTCCCCCAGCCACATGGCCAGGCCCTACCTGGACCAGGCCTCAAAATGACCCCCACCCACATGGCCAGGCCCCAACAACACCCCAAAAAGTCGAAAAACACACAAAAATCAACACAATCTAATGCCATCCATGCCCTCAATGATGTTTAAATTCAAGAGGCCCCACACAAAGCATTGGTCCATGCACCACTCACTACCCCTGGGCATAATGGGGGAAAGCAGGGCAGGCTGGGTGCAGGCCTATGGCTCAGAACACACTGCCTGGCTTCAAAATGGCCCCTTGTGCCCCAGCCACATGGCCAGGCCCTGCCTGGACCAGGCCTCAAAATGGCCCCCACCCACATGGCCAGGCCCCAACAACACACCAAAAAGTAAAAAAACACATACAAATCAACACAATCAAATGCCATCCATGCCCTCAATGATGTTTAAATTCAAGAAGCCCCACACAAAGCATTGGTCCATGCACCACTCACTACCCCTGGGCATAATGGGGGAAAGCAGGGCAGGCTGGGTGCAGGCCTATGGCTCAGAGTGAACTGCCTGGCTTAAAAATGGCCCCTTGTCCCCCAGCCACGTGGCCAGGCCCTGCCTGGACTAGGCCTCAAAATGGCCCCCACTCACATGGCCAGGCCCCAATAACACCCCACAAAGTCGAAAAACACACAAAAATCACCACAATCCAATGCCATCCATGCCCTCAATGATGTTTAAAGTCAAGACACCCCTCAGAAAGACTTGGTCCATGCACCACTCACTACCCCTGGGCATAATAGGTGAAAGCAGAGCAGGCTGGGTGCAGGCCTATGGCTCAAAGCACACTGCCTGGCTTCAAAATGGCCCCTTGTCCCCTAGCCACATGGCTTTGCCCTGCCTGGTCCAGGCCTCAAAATGGCCTCCATCCACATGGCCAGACCCCACAGACACCCCAAAAAGTCGAAAAACACACAAAAATCAACACAATGCCATCCATGCCCTCAATGATGTTTAAATTCAAGAGGCACCACACAAAGCATTGGTCCATGCACCACTCACTACCCCTGGGCATAATGGGTGAAAGCAGGGCAGGCTGGGTGCAGGCCTATGGTTCAGAGCACACTGCCTGGCTTCAAAATGGCCCCTTGCCCCCCAGCCACATGGCCAGGCCCTGCCTGGACCAGGCCTCAAAATGGCCCCCACCCACATGGCCAGGCCCCAAAAACACCCCACAAAGTCAAAAAACACACAAAAATCACCACAATCCAATGCCATCCATGCCCTCAATGATGTTTAAAGTCAAGACACCCCACAGAAAGACTTGGTCCATGCACCACTCACTACCCCTGGGCATACTGTGCAAGATGGCGGGCCGCGATGACGTAATTGCGGTCAAAAAACTCTCGCGCGATCACGCAGCAAGATCCAAAATGGCGCAGCACACGCAAACCGGGAGAAAAACAACTCGGCGAACACAGAATCACGGTAAGTCAACGCCGCGCGTGCGATATTGTATTTTTCAAGCGCGGCCAAGCAAAAAAATCCGCCAGCTTGCGATTTTACGGATTTTTGGGCAAATTCGCAGACCGCAAAATTGTCAAAAATCCGCAAATTCCGATAACGGAACGGATTTTACGCCCAAACTTAGTTCCACCTCAGCAGCACCAGTGTCGTACTCAAATTTGGCTACAGGCAGGAAAACCATGTTCAAACAAGTTGAGCCTAGCTCATTCCACTTTGCAGCAACATAAGTCGAACCATTGTCGGTAATGTTTGTGCCATGTGTTGGATGTCAAATTTGGAATGTTTGGACCTTCTGAAGATTTAGTGCCAGAGGATGATGGTACATGCCCCATAAGCATCCAAACATTAGGGGCCAGATGTAGGTGAGGGACATTTACTGATTCTAAAATACCGAATTTTACCGATTCGGTATTTAAGAATCGGTAAATGCTATGTAGGGAAAAATTCGGTATCGTTAAGATTCTGTATTTACCGAAATGGTATTTACCGATTCGGTAGTCCCCATTCATTCCTATAGGCCTGTAGGCCCAAAGGAATGAATGGGAATTACCGAATCGGTAAATACTGATTCGGTAAAAGGGGGAAAACATTGAAGGGTGGCAGAGTGTCCCTTTGACACCCTGTTGCACCCCTCAATTGTGTATGGGTGCGCATGTGGCACACATACATGCCCTAAGAGCATGTATGTCTCCAACATGGCACTGAAATAATTTGCATGAAATTGCTTTTTTTTATTTTTTTCGTTATTTACCACCAACTTGTAGTTGGTGGTAAATAATGTATCCTAACATGGGAAAAGCACTCATTTAAGTTCTCCCTACATTAGGAATTCGGTATTTTACCGAATCGGTATTTAAGAATTAAGTAATTTACCGATTCCTTAAATTACAGATTCGGTAAATTACCGAATCCTTAGATTAGGCCCCTACATCAGAAAAGCCTACACCAGTTTGTAACGCCCGAAATTCGGTAATTTCGGCCGTTACTGACCGGTATTAGGCTTCCTACATCTGGCCCTAGGTGAGCAAACATCACCGCAGCAGGAAGAGATGCATGATTCCTGTGGGCCTCCATACATTGCCCCTTCATGCACATTGACATACATCCTTGTCCATTTAACATTATTCTGTGTACAGGTTCAGTTGTGTTTATACAATGAGTGTAATTTGATTACAGATGATTGATACATCCCTATACACATCATAATGTTACAACTATCATGGATCACACACAGAGCTACAACCATGTACTTATTACACTTACTGGTAGCGTTGGGATCCCAGAAGGTCTCAACTTCTCCCA
The DNA here is from genome assembly GCF_964261635.1 of Lissotriton helveticus. Classification (NCBI taxonomy): domain Eukaryota; kingdom Metazoa; phylum Chordata; class Amphibia; order Caudata; family Salamandridae; genus Lissotriton; species Lissotriton helveticus. The sequence goes on along the minus strand of NC_136063.1, from coordinate 774,201,758 downwards.
TGGTGTATGGAGCAGGACCGCCTACAAGACAATATCTGGAACATTTCATTGTAAATAGTGCAAATATGCACTGTCTAAATATCCTGTACAATACTATGGCATCCCAGTGATTTGGTATATTCAGCACATTACATTAGACACACATATGTATACATTGTCTGTTAATATGAGAAGCAGCTATTCATCTTACATCGCAGAGGTGGCTGGATGTTGACACTCAGAGATATCTCACATCACATGCCTGAAGCATGCCTCATGGTATGTGATATTTTGAGTACAGCTGGGCAGCATCATCTCAGGGCCCCTTGCACCATGACACAAGGTGTAACTCCATTGACCATAGCCAAGCCAAAGTAGTTTTGGGGTGAAAAGGACAGGTATACACCATATGTACCATTGTGAGGACCATATCAGACTATTCATGTCACTGGTCCTGACTAGCGGCAAAGCATGCTACCATGCAACAATGTGCAAGTATGCATGCCTGAACAAGTTAGGATATAAAACATACTACAAAAACGCTATCCCATTACAGAAAGGTAGAGCCTCAGGGGGGCTCGTAATTTGGGTCAAAATAACCTTGGAACTAGAAACTAGTATTTATACTATAGACTCACCTGATATACTTGCAGTACATCTAGGGCCAGATGTACAACCATAGGATTGCGACTCGCAAATTGCGACAAATTGTGAGTCGCAAAATGCTATGTATTTAAAAAATAAAATGAAACTTTTCAGTTCCATATTTTAAGGGCAGGCAGTGGTCCCTGGGACCACTGCCTGCTCTTAAAACATATTTGTGCATGCATTCCCAAAGGGGAAGATGTCCCCTGGAGGCAGCTGAGCCTGACACCAGGCTAGGTCGCCCCCACGCACTGCTGCCTGCCAGCAAGCCTGCCTGCTGTTTTGCCGCTTGCCTGATTGCCTTGCTTGCCTGCTGCCGCTTCTCCTCGGACGACCCAGCCGCCGCTGACCACCCACCTTCAGACTCTTCCCGCCGCTGCCTCCCTGCGACCCCGCCCCCCTCCAGCCCATTCGTCGCCCCGCTCCCGCCACCCAGCTGCTCCTCCGTCCCGGCTCCTTACTTAAGGGGACCGTGCACCTGGAGCAGGGAGCGACCGCTGAGCCTGTCATCAGGCTAGGTCGCCCCCACGCACTGCTGCCTGCCAGCAAGCCTGCCTGTGTTTTGCCGCTTGCCTGATTGCCTTGCTTGCCTGCTGCCGCTTCTCCTCGGATGACCCAGCTGCCGCTGAGCCGCCCACCTCCAGACTCTTCCCGCCGCTGCCTCCCTGCGGCCCCGCCCCCCTCCAGCCCATTCGCCGCCCCGCTCCCGCCACCCAGCTGCTCCTCTCCCCCGGCTCCTTACTTATGATGACCTCAGAACGACCGCGCAGTGGACGCGCGCAGCGGGCGTGCCAATTGTGCGCTGAAGGCGCGCCAAAGCAAGCCTGTCTATGCCCATCCGCGCCTGGCCCGCGCCCAGCGCCAGGACCCCTGGCCCCGACGATGCCATCCCACACGACGGACCTACGACGCCGCCACCCTCAAAGCACTCAAACCCGACCGGAACCCCGCCTGCTACCGAGCCACCCCGAAATGCACCCACGGACCCTTCACCTGCCAAGCCTGCAAGTTCACCTGCCTCCGGACCTACACCGCGCCCAAAAGGCCAGGCACCAGCAACAACCACCTCAAGTGCATCCTGCTCAACACCCGCTCCGTCCACAGACACGCCGTTGAACTCTGGAACCTGCTCGACACAACATCACCAGACGTCGCCTTCCTCACGGAAACCTGGATGAACGCCTCCTCAGCGCCCGACATCGCCATAGCCATCCCGGACGGATACAAGATCATCCGGAGGGACCGCCTCAACCAGACCGGAGGAGGCATCGCCATCATCCACAGGAACACCATCTGCATCACAACCAACTCCGACGACACCTTCACCGCAGCCGAGCACCTCCACTTCCAGATACACACCCACCCCAAGACCACCCTCAGAGGCACCCTCATCTACAGACCCCCGGGACCACGCACCCAATTCAGCGAAGACATCGCAGACTTCATCAGCCAGCACGCCCTCCACTCCGCTGACTACATCCTCCTAGGGGACCTCAACTTCCACCTGGGGAAAAACAACAACACCAACACCACCACCCTGCTGGACAACCTCGCCAACCTCGGACTCAAGCAACTGGTGAACATCCCCACCCACTACGCCGGCCACACACTGGACCCCGTCTTCTCCTCCAGCAAGCACATCTCCTTCAGCCACTCCACCGGACTCCATTGGACGGATCACAACTGCGTCCACTTCAGTTTCAGAAGAACCACGACCCACCACCACCCGCAACAGGTTCCTCGCAGGAGCTGGAGCAAGATCACCGCCGACCAGCTCACCACCTCCCTCAGCCTGAACCCTCCAGCCAGCGCAACGGACCCCAACGAAGCTGCCCGCAACTTCACACAGTGGCTCACCAACTGCACCGATGACCTCGCACCACTGAAGAACCCTCCCAGCAGACCCGGCAGCAAGAAAGCCTCCTGGTTCACCGACGAACTCAAAACATACAAGAAAAACTGCAGCACCCTTGAAAAAGCCTGGCGCCACCACCAGCCCACAGAAAACATGACTGCCCTCAAGAACGCCACCCGCAAACACCACCAGCTGATCCGCACCACCAAAAGGACAACATTCAAAGAACGACTGGACAACAACACCCACAACAGCAAGGAACTCTTCAGCATCGTCAAAGAGTTCTCTAACCCCAACGCCGGAAACAACGACATCACACCCTCGCAAGACCTCTGCGACTCACTCGCCAACTTCTTCCACTGCAAGATCGCCGACATACATAACAGCTTCGGCGCACAGACCATGCACCCAACCACCGAACCAACGCCCCCCACCACCACCCTCTGCAACTGGACCCCGGTCAGCACCGAATACACCACCCGCACGATGAACACCATCCACTCCAGATCACCAACCAACCCCAGCCCCCACCACGTCTTCAACAAGGCCGACTCCATCATCGTACCCCAACTCCGGGACATCATCAACATCTCCTTCAACACCGCCACCTTCCCGGAGAGCTGGAAGCACGCCGAGCTCAGCGCCCTCCTGAAGAAACCAACAGCCGACCCCACCGACCTCAAGAACTTCCGCCCCATCTCGCTCCTCCCTTTTCCTGCCAAAGTCATCGAGAAGATCGTCAACAGACAGCTCGCCGCCTTCCTCGAGACAAACGGATCCCTCGACCCTTCGCAGTCTGGCTTCCGAGCCAATCACAGCACCGAGACCGCCCTCATCGCAGCCACCAACGACATCAGATCCCTGCTCGACAACGGGGAAACAGCGGCCCTAATCCTCCTGGACCTATCTGCGGCATTCGACACTGTCTGCCACCGCACCCTAGTACAGCGCCTCAGCAACATCGGGATCCAAGGGAAGGCTCTGGAGTCGATCATCTCTTTCCTTGCCGGTAGAACCCAGAGAGTCCTCCTCCCCACATACAGGACCGAGGTCATCTGTGGCGTACCACAAGGATTCTCACTCAGCCCCACCCTCTTCAACATCTACATGAGCCCCCTCGCAGCCATCACACGCCAACAGAACCTCAACATCATCTCCTACGTCGACGACACCCAGCTGATCCTCTCCCTCACCAACGACCCCGCCACCGCCAGAACCAGCCTTCACCAAGGGAAGAAAGACGTTGCCGAGTGGATGAAGAACAGCCGCCTGAAACTGAACTCAGACAAGACGTAAGTCCTCATCCTGGGATCATCGCCCTCTGCTTGGGACGACTCCTGGTGGCCCCCTGCCCTGGGCACCGCCCCCAAGCCAACAGACCACGCACACAACCTGGGCTTCATCCTGGACTCCTCCCTCTCGATGACCAGACAAGTCAACGCCGTATCGTCATCGTGCTTCAACACCCTGCGCATGCTCCGTAAGATCTTCCACTGGATCCCCACCAAAACCAGGAAGACAGTCACCCAGGCACTCGTCACCAGCCGACTGGACTATGGGAACACCCTCTACGCGGGAACCACGGCCAAACTACAGAAAAGACTCCAGAGCATACAGAACGCCTCCGCACGACTCATCCTGGACATCCCTCGCCACAGCCACATCTCGACCCACCTGAGAGACCTGCACTGGCTCCCTGTCAACAAGAGGATCACGTTCAGACTCCTCACCCACGCACACAAGGCTCTCCATGACATGGGCCCGAAGTGCCTCAACAGCCGCCTCCCCTTCTACACACCCATCCGCCAGTTACGATCGGCCAGCCTCGCCCTCGCCGCCGTACCACGCATTCGCAGATCCACCGCTGGAGGAAGATCCTTCTCCTACCTGGCGGCCAAGACATGGAACTCCCTCCCCATCCACCACCGGCTCACCCAGGACCACCTCTCCTTCAGGAAGCAACTCTAGACCTGGCTTTTCGAGCAGTAACGGACCCCTCCCCCCAGCGCCTTGAGACCCTACCGGGTGAGTAGCGCGCTTTACAAATTGATGATTGATTGATCGATTGATTGACCCCTTCACGTTTGCAAGTTCCTTACCACCCTTCTGAGAAGGGTGATAAACTGCAAGTGTTTTGTGACCCCAATTGTGGTTGCAAATCATTCACACATAGGTTTAGGAGTAGCTATTAGGAAGGGACGCCTTTGGCATGGCCCTTCCAAATAGCGAGTCGCTGACCCTATTTTGCAACCCCTTTCAAACCGCAAAAACTGATCATACAGCTGGCCCCTAGATACTACAAATTAACAATATAACAAATCTGTACCTATTTAATGTCTATAATAGACCCGCTAGGCAAAACTAAAACTCTCAGATTATTGATTTACTAGGTAACGCCATATGACAACAATCGTATGTGGTGATTTTAATTTCACATTTGAACCATTAAATGGCTTGGTAATGCTAACAGTGGAAGATGATTTGGCCAAGGTCCTGCCCCAGGTAGAATTCGGACTGTCAAAACCGTGTACTATTGCTTCAGTACCGATAATGCAGATCACTATCGAGCACAATTTAAGGGCATGCGATGGAAGGGTGTCTAATGATGGGTGTGAAAATAGTACCTTAAATGCATTCAAATGGGGTATCTCACAATCCAGAATAGACGGAGACGGATCTTGAGCTTTAAGATAAACGTAAGAGACAACAGTGACCATCGTCCCCTTTTCTTAGAAGTAACAGGTTAGGCAACAGGGAATCAGCGATCTAAAATAAGCTGGCCAAAAACCCAACCTACAGAGTGGTTAAATGGCACTGTATTACAGATAACATAGAGACTATGACCAATATCTATAAGGCATTCGTTGAGGTAGTAGGCCCCAACGCAGCAGAAAGAAGTGGAGCCTCAACAACTGCAATTGCAATGCACCAACTGTTGGTCATAAAGCTAGAACCATTTCTCACCGGAGTTGCAAGAGACTAAGCAAAACCATAAGATGAAATCAAAAGACTATCCCTGGTATACTTCGGATTGCAGGAAAGCCAAAAAATCCTTACTTGAGAATCTAAAACAGGGAAATGTCCAATCAATAAGGAGAGCTAAGGATTGCCTTAGGAAAATACTGGCCATTGCAAAAAAGAACTGGGAGGAGGCCAGTTGGATGCATCTTCTCCAGGCTGCAAAATCCAACAGCACAGCAGAATTTTTTAAAATAGTCATGCTTGAGCGCATACCGAGCACCACTTGGATCCTGTAGCCTAGACAGAACATTTCACCAGCCTATACTCAGGTTATCAGTCTACCACCACTGAATACCATGGACCCGAAAATGGCAAGGGATATGGTATCCACTTTACTCTAGAGAAACTGATAATGCGATGGATACCATCAAACTGGGAAAAGCCCCAGGATTAGATAGACTTCCTGGAGACTTTAAACACGACGAAAATGTATGGGTCCTATATGTTAATTTGCTATAGCTTCAGGTGCCCCAATACCGGCCACATGGGGAGGGCCTGAAATTGTCCCTATTCATGAAAAAGCCAGCAAACAAAAGCCAGAGAACTACAGGCCAATAATCCTAATAGATGGACTACAAAAAATATATTCAAGACAACTTTTAAATAGGTTAAATGAATCTATAGATGACAAAAACATGTTATCCCTGTATCAGGCAGGATTTAGAGCCCGTACAAGTACGATAGACCAAGGGCCTGATTCACAGAAGTAAACTGAGATGAAAGTCTAACTTTACGTTTTTCTGTATTCACAAAGGGCATTTACGATTTTTAAATTGAGACTTTAGGTCTAAGTTTAGACCAAAAGTCTAACTTAGACCAAAGGTCTAACTTTAGTAGCGGTAAGGTTAGACTTTTGGTCTAAGTTTAGACCAAAAGTCCAACTTAGACCAAAAGTCTAACTTTAGTATTAGTAAAGTTAGACTTTTGGTCTAAGTTAGAATTTTGGTCTAAACTTAGACCAAAAGTCTAACTTTACTACTCCTAGATGCCCTTTGGGAATGCAGAAAGTGGCAAAGTTGGACTTTCATCTCAGTTTACTTCTGTGAATCGGGCCAACACGTTTTAGGCTCCTGTGCATCATCTGGAAATACACCAAGGTAAAGGGAAGCCATATTTATATAGCATTTGTATATTTAAGGGCAGTATTCAATCTAGTACCCAGAGGTCTACTGGGGTCTCACTGCAAAAAACAAAAAGTACCTGCAGACCTGTTGATCAGCTGGTAAGGCTAAATCATGCTAACTATGCCAGAGTTCGATGGGGAATGAATGGCAAACTTACTGAACCAATCCCTATAGCCAGAGGAGTGAGACAGGGATAGCTGCTCCCACCCACCCTGTTATCGCTCTATATTAATGACATGGTTGGTTATCTAAAAGAATAAAACAATGATCCCCCCAAAGCTCAGTGGGAACTTGGTCGCAGACAACACTATCATCATCTCGCAGACGCCAAAGGGCTTGCAAAATGTATTAGATGATTTTAACATGTACTGCAATCTAAAAGGCCCAGAAATAAATATTGGGAAAACAAAGTATATGGCCATAAACCCCCACAAGGACTTCAGAAACAATCTTGGGGTGATTAATTGTAAATTAGAGCATGTCCCAGACTTCACCTATTTGGGTATACCACTCGATTCAAAGTTGGCATGGAAATCCCAGATGAATCACTCTGCACTGGCGCTTGTAGAGGGGTCCGGGGCTATTCTTAAGAAGTACAACCCATCTTCAAGTAAACCAACAGCACCAGCACTAGAGATTGAACAAATGTAAATTCCAGGCAGCTGCCCTATATGGATCAGAACTTTGGGGTAATGGGGATATTAAGCAAATAATAAACGGGAGAATAAGTTTGTGAGGAGAAATGTTGGGGCTACCCCAGGCAACATCATTTACCCTAATGTTTCTCGATTTAAATGTAAAACGTATAGGGCAAATTGTACCTTTACGCCTGCTGCTTTACTGGATCCGGCTATGGACAACGCCAGAACTAGTTGTTGATAGATGCCTAACTTTTCCCTGTCTTAGATTTTTTAAGTAATAGTTTACAGAACTTGGTCTCTGCTCATATTGGACTGAGCCATACAAGTTAGCACAAAGCTGTAAGAACACGCGGAAACAAACATACTGGGCCGTAAATGCACTTTATCAAGACTCTAATTTGGGCAGGCTAACAATGCACTTCCTTAACGTTAAACCTAAACCATGTTTTGAGACGTTCCTTGACAATATCCAGCCACAACTGGCGAGAATCTTGTACTTGAAATTACGAAAAACTCAAGATCAAAAGCTATACCGCAATTTGGGGAACTCAGGGAGAACGAACTTGCACTTTGTGCATTTTAGGCCTTACTGAAATCACTGCGCATATCCTCTCCTTTTGCCCAGCATACGCTAGGGCAAGAAAGAAATGAATCCATCCCTTGTGGAATAGGCTGGGATTTGGGAAGCATCAAGAGGCCTTAAGGGTTTTGAAATATAACACAGCATCATATGTTTTTTTGCTACATCTAAATACCTGCTTACAGTAGAGTTTATACGACGAAATAAGTGACTAAACCTGTGATGTTGCAGTGAACAATGCATTCCCTTGTTTGAAATTTGCACTTTGAAGGATGTTACTTTTTATTGTAAATTCTCAATATCGTTTTATACTGTTTTTAACCATCTGACATATACAAGCAGGATGGGGTCTAGATTGTAACAATGCAATAAATAGCACACTCTCTCCCCACCATGGACTTTTTACTGAGACCGATGATAGTTTTATTGTGACACTCTATATATGGTTCAACTGATATTCGATACTATTGATTTTAAATTGTCCACTTTTACTGACCAGAAATGATGGCTTTCTAGCAACTTATTGATAAATTCAAGGACTGGGATTTCCTTCGCTGGTTCGGCACTTAGGGCTGAAACCTAAAAGTATTTCCACACTTGCTTATAATATTGTTGATTTTGGACGTTTTGAAAATCTTGTTTTGTTGTGAAACTTTTGTGGCCTATGGCCGAAATAAATTATTTAAATGAAATGCATGCCTTGGAAGATGCTTTATATTTTCTGTCCTGAAAGGGCCACACTCCTGAACAAATTCAGTTGCCAGGGGCATGTTAATTTGTCAACGTGTGCAAAACGATGAGGAACATATAAGAAGGTTAACATTATAGGAGATTGAACATCCTCCTTACACATCAACTGTGCGGGGATAAAACAATTGGATCATGCCCTGCACAAGCATGTATGTGAAATTAGGTCATGTTTCCAAATACATGCATGTAACATTTTAAAAATAAACTAACAAAACATCGAACAATCCGCAGGGCAGGGTATAGCATTGCACAGATTCAGATTCAAAATACTTTATTCAGATGTAGCATGCATCCATAAAAGTTGCTGCAAAATACATATCAATTAAAACACATAATATTACAAACCAGGATGTCAGTATGCATAGCAGCAAGCAGGTAATATCCCTACATTAAAACAGTAACAACAGCATGAAAGCAATTGCACAGAATAACAATGGATTTTTATAAACACCACGTTAAATGATCTGCCCCTTTTATGTTTGTTTTTTGTTAAACTGTAACAGTTGCACAACTACATGCTGATGGTTCATAGATGCGTACCTACAGGGCCGCCAATCTCCAATTCGAGGTGGTGTGCCAGATCTGCCACTTGGGATAACACATCAGCCCATCGATGTTTCAGCTGGTGGACGGTGTGCTCTACTCCAAACATTTGGATATGTGCCATTGTACCCACCCCCAGCGCTTTTCCTTCCCTTGGTGGGGTAGTTCTGGCTGACGCTGCCCCCCTGATGCCATCATGTTAGGAACATAATGGACCAGCAGCCATAGCAGGCCCCCAAATTCTACCTCAGAGACATTTTTGGCCCTACTCTTTCCCAACATGGACAAAATAACTCTAGACTCACTAAACTCCCCGAAACACCTCTTAACCCAACCTCTACCTAAATGGACAAACACCCGACAAAACCATGACAATACAGATACAATTGACAACAATACATAGAAAACACACAACCTGCACAAGACAGGAACAGAGCAGACACTGACAAGACCAAAATCCACACCAATACACTAGCCACTCTCCAAAACACCGATAAACACCCAACACAAACGAACAGACTATAACAGAAAGTGAAACTAACTTTCACTCCTCCTAGTGTGAAGCCTGCCACACCCATTGCATAATTTACTGGGTGTATCCAGATAGTTTCTGACATTTGTATAGTTTTTTTATGATGCATCGCTATTTAAATGGCCAATGCCTGGTGCCTGCACTGCGCAGTGGCACTTCAGCCATCAGTTAGACACATTGGCTTATATGCTCAACTTCCAACCAATGCAAGTGTTGCAATGGGCCATGCGAAAGGGACAATGCTTGGGATGTAAGCCATGTATCTGGCCAAATGTGTCAGATCAACTGTATAGATCTGTGTGATGCTGTATCACACACCTTGGGCATACTTTAATTTGGCCAGGACTGGGGTGGAACCCCTTGGCATGTCTGTATGACAGAGGGCAGTGCCAGGTAGTGAATATGGGTACTTGGAAGTCTTTAATGTGGCTATAACGTCATGACAGGTAGTGCACCAGATTGCCGAAGGAATCATTCTAAGTCCAAGGAATGCAAGTGCAGTCCTTATCACCCAGCAACAGGAAACACTAGGCAGCATGGCAGCACAGCAAGGCAGACATTATGAGTTGTATGATCACACATCAGTTGTCTGAGCCAATACCAGGGTACACACATAGATGTCCCCCACAGTCATATTATTATATAAATATGGCTCCTTGGGGCCTATTGCCCACACTCTTGTATTCCCAATCTGGCTAAGCTCTCTATTCATGAAATGCTTGGGGAATCCCTCATTGTGATGTGTCATGGATACAACACACAAGCACAAAGACAGGCTGGCTCACCCATACTACAGTGTATGCCCCACCCAGCTTGCACTTTTCCAGATTTTTAAACACCATCAGATGCAATTCCCATTTTCTACTTGTTTTTGTCAGACTATCATGTCTTATGCACAAAGCTAGGCAAGGTCCCCTAGGTAATGTAGTGCTGCAGGCACTTCAGTACTCAGTGGGATATGTATGACCTGAGTTGTGTGGTGCTTACTGAACAGAACGTGGTACATGTGCAATGCACATCTATAATAATATTTTTCCTCCAACCCAAGTTCACCTTGTGAATCCCTGTGAGGGGTCAATCATCTTGTCTGATGCAATTGTTGGAATGGGTGAATATGTTGTCAATAGATGTCATAATATGTAAAGCATCAGTAAATGCTATGTGAGCATATGCCATGGATTATGCCCATGCAAAGCCCATCAGTTGCAATGTCAATGTATATAACGTAACTTGTGCCCGGACAGCAGCGCCAACACCAGCAACAGCCATAACAATGTATGTAATAATCCATGCTTGTACGATATTTTTACTGTTGTTAATAAGGAACAATGGCAATGTACGTTTAGACCAGGGCAAACATAACCTCATTAAAACCAGTACGAATTATATCAATGTACAAGATGACCACTGTAAGCGCAAAGTTGATAATGTTGATAAAAATTATACCAGTGGCTGTCATATTATTTTAAGTAGTTAAGATGAACTCACATCATTGCTGTCGGATTCACCCAAGGTGATCTCTCCATCAACCCCGAGATAGAGATATGTGGTCAGGCAGGTCCCGCTAGCCATGCTCAAGCCTATTGTATCAAGTAATAGGTCACAGGTGGGGTCTCCATAAACTAAAGACAATAACGCACCCAGTGGAAACCCTGATCAATTCCACAGACAGATATTTGCTCCACAACCAAGTCTGAGATAATTGGCCCCAATAAAACCCATCTGGCCTAAGGCTCGCATTTCACAGAAATACCACAAGCTAGATACCACATGTAGATAGGCACACTCAATCAATCAGGACACAAGATGCACACCACATGTAGTGATCATGCACTCCTCACACCGAACGCATATACAAAGGCCCACATTAGCTCTCCCCAATGTCGAGAGTCATCTGTGTCCTTATCAGATGCACACATGTGGTTGATTTATGACTAAGATGCTCTTTAGTAATGTAGAGAACATTTTATTGTACCTCATAAAATGTATAAATTGATTACCAAAACTTTGTACAGCAAGAGATTTTGAGCAGATGCATTCTGTCCAGGCTCTCCCGGCAGCAGCTTTTAATTAAACCAACTTGTTTCTGTTTTGCCAAGCGCCGCTTATCTTTTCATTTATTTTAAGTAAATTCATATCCGAGCAACACAATGCATAACAAAAGACTGCATTGCCTTACTCAGCACCAGGGAACAGTTCCTTAACCTTTGCATGGATGTTACCATGCAACTTCCATGGTTTGACACACACATTCCCAGACTTATTAAACAAGGGACACCTGGGAATGCGCCAGAAAGTATCACCTTCCCAGGAGTGGGGCAACAAGGTGTTATACCTTTGATTCTCCTTGTTACTTCACCTTTCAATGTATACTGCATTCTGCAGCACATGTACAATGCGGAATGTTCCTTACAGGACATTTTGCTTAGCAGGAAGGCACACCTTCATGCACAAAGACATTAATGTGTGCCAAATAAGCACCCTTGCACCATGGTGCAAGGTTGCCTGCATTGGGATAGCCAGCCAAAATGGCACAGGCGCAGAAGAAAAGGCAGGAATGCATTGTATACTATTATTTGCAGCACATTCATGCTCTTTTGCTTTCACATAAAGCAGTGTACAGTAGAGTGACTTTCCGGCCTGCACTGTGTTGCCATGCTCATATGATGCCCCTTTGTTTACAGTCGCAAATCAGTCAGGGAGCAGTACTGTGAGCCACTTGTGTTCAGCTACCACCAGATTTATGACCTTCGGCAAACACACACAGCATGGTTCTACACTCCCTTTGGACTGTACTTGAGTTTGTGGGTAAACCTGCACTACCAACACACACACATTAAACATGTGCACACGATATGACTTTTGAACCTATGTGTTGTGAATATCTTGCACAGGCACATGCATTCTGCACTTGGGTTTATCATGCACACGTTTTATGATCAACATGTTGTTAGACAGGGTTGAGTGCACCACCCATCAGCAGACTTATAGAAGAGGTGAGTAAACCAGTAGGCCCCACTGCAGTTAACCAGAGCCACATGGTTATGTTCACTACTACAGTTCAGTATACTGCCAGCCCCACGATAGCTCAGTCTTACTCCATGCAAAGCCATTAGGAGTACATTTACTGTGAGAATAGATGTTTCGGTGGGCCTCCTGGTCCAAGATAACTGTAATCCATGACACAAGCCTATGTAATGTCACACATGCATATTCCATGTTCCCCTTTGGGATCATACAAGAATTAGTGAACCCCACAACAATGCAGTTGTGCACTTGTGGCAGGGGAGGGGTACTCTATTCTTACCACACAGAGGTAGTTACATACCCAACACCTCCATTGCACCATGTTCAATGAGATTGTGCCTGTACACATACATTTGTCCTTAACTTTTGAAATGGATGCGTCACGCTTATTCTATCACCCACCCATTTCCAGTAGGTCCCAATTCTTAGACATTCCAACAATGTATGCATCAGAGTGCCCTTCATTTGACAGTACCTCAGGTATTGTTGGTCTGTTGCTCGACTCATATGGAACAGGCGGGTCTGAGCGTAGTATGTCCTGTTAAGGATTTTCAATTGGATAAAAAGGAATCCCATTGGGATGTGAGCTCTCTGGGATACCCACACACCTGTCCCCAGTCATTGTCCTCCAGTCTACCCAGATTCCTTTTCGATCTCTTTCTCAAAGGCTCAAGTGAATGAAGGATGTTACTCAAGAGTGTAAAGTAGAGTCAGGACACTGCATGCTCTGTTAGGGGGGCACCCTGTATTCTGATGGAGACCTCACACTTACCCAATATGAATTGCATCTGTATGTATCCCAGAAATTGACTACCTTACACTTCATATTCAGCTTGCAAATCAGTACACCGGATCACTGCACCTCCCTTCCATATGTTGCACAGTTAGTTTGGAGATCCGTATTAGGTCCCATTTTTGATGTCCCTCTATCTCGCACAGACCATGGAGGAGGTCTGAGTCCAAAAGTGGGGTCTCCATTGTCAATCTGCCTCTTCTACCCAGTTTACATGTCTTCCTCTTCCACTTGACCACTGTCTCCATGGGAAACGGAATATCGTAGTCATCCCCATTGTAGAGTCTACTGAGGCATCCCTCCGGATCCCTGTGTATGTACAAAAGCTTGACACCGAGGCCAAGGCTGTCTAATCTGTTCCCGTTGAGACAAAAAGGTCCAGGTGTTGTGGTGAACTAAGATTGACACATATATTTGGCATTATAGGCCGTCTTTTATATGGGACAAACTCTTGTACATACAAGTGCCTTTCAATGACAGACCTGGACACAACACTTTAGGATTTCACATTTGTGCATGTGCGTTCGACTTGCAGGTGAATGAGTCATTAGATGCTTGATTGTGACATAATTGATATGGCAAGAGTTTTGAGATTTGGATCCTGAGTAGATCCTGAGTACACTGTGAGACCATACCAGGTTGCAATCTATCCTATATTTGTTGCTGATGTGTGACGTGTTTGTCCGCATATTGATTAACTTTATGAGTGTAACATAGATGGACTTAGATGCAAATAATGTTGTCAACTTGCAGCACAATATTGGTCATCTATCACATTGTTTAAGTTTGTCAATGTGTGTTGATACCTATGTGTATGTTTGAAACAGGACTGTAAGTATGGCTGAGCCATAGGTGTAGGTCATGCAGTTGGTATGGCATATGAACGAGGACTTGACATTTACTAATGATTTTGGCATACACTTACATCGCATGCCACAAATGATATTTGCAACTGCTTCTTCCAGTGTTGCTCCATATGCTTTAGTCAACATACCGATTTGCTGGCATGTTTGAAACATACCTTAGAACACAAGATTTGTTAATGAACCATTCTTTCAGTGCAACTTTATCTTATACCAAGAATATGTACAGATATGAACATACACTCATCTCGCACCTAGCTAATAAGTACCCTTTCTACTCATATTCCCTTTGTCAGTGGACCACATGATTGGTGTATTTATTTGTTGACCACTGCAGATTATATGGTTCTGTCCTTTCACACAGTGTAAGATGACGCAATGCTTCTCACAGTTGTGACATTGCATGATTAGCAAGGGAATGACAGAGTGGAACAGCTTTATCTACATGCAGTGAGTGTTTCCCACTATGTGCACATGACAAGAACTCCATAGACAAACCCTGAGATGGGATGTATGTCAGTACAACGCGGTTGTTTTCAACGCGGTACTTTACATCGCAGATTTTACAACTCAAGTCATTACAACGACTTGCGTTGGAGGGTGCGGATGTCGGAATCTTATAATTTTATATTCCAACACCAGTCCCCGTAACAGTAGGGAAGGTGTTGGAATTTAAAATTACAAGATTCCTTGTCCCACAGCGCCATCCAGTGCAAGTCGTAGTAACAACTTGAGTTGTAAAAGACACGTCGTAACTGCACTGCAGAGTAACATCCGCGTTGTAAAGGATGTTCCCCGCTAATATGTCATAAATTACACCTTGTTGGTTAGCATGATGTATATTTCTGCTTTTCTTAACAATGAGTAGCCCATTCCCTTATCTACCATTATGAAAGCGCTCATTGATGATACTGTGGCGGAAGATGTAGGCATGATGTGCACTCCCTGGATATGTGGCCAGCTCATTGAAGCATCTCCTGTTGATCCCCGATGAACTGGATATTGATTGAACATGCATGCTTCCAGTTCCTGAAGAGGTGGGATGTTTCATCAGGGGTTACCAATTACACCAAGGACATGTGGGAATCCAGCAAAGGCATAGAATCATTGCTTGGTGCCCAGTTGTTGTTGAGTTTTGTGGAAGAGGGGGTACTGGGGTGTGAGTTTGATGATAGCATCCAAGACAGGGGGTAGGAGCGCAGAAAATGGTCCCTGTGAAATTCCTGACAATTTGGCTGTTGATATTTGGAAGGAATTGGATGCAAGCATGTGTAGTAAAGCCATCAGCTTTGCATGTGAGGGAGTGTTAGTGGGCGTTGTGGTTGTGGCTGGAAACTTGGCTCAATCTTCTGCAACAATTGAATGATGGTCTACCTCCTGAGGTTGTAGAACTTGGTGACCTTGTCCTCCCTGAGGTCAATGAGGGATATGTGCTGCCGGAAGACACGCTCCCGCCTCCTTCGCTGCATATGTGGTGGTGGTCTCCTAGCAACTAGTTGCATGATGATGTCCTCCATGGCATAGTTGAGCTTGCCAAAATTATTTGTGGTGCTGCTCTTTTTGTACCACAGCCACTGTGCCATTTCCTATGCCTGGGTTGCTGATGCACAGTAATTCTGATGCATTTTAGGCTGTGTGATGCTCTTCTTAACTATGGGGGACACATTACCAAACCATAAATATGACTGTGTTACATTTTTGACAGCTGTTGCGAGGGAACACCTACATTGAATATAATATATTATGCATGGCACAGCTGGTTTTGGTGCACTTTTTGCCCCAGACAAGCCTTATAAAATGACGCATTTTGTGAAATGTGCCTTTAAAACACTCCACACAAAGAACTTGGTACACGCCTCACGAAGAACTGCTTCAGAAGAAAGTGAAGCCACCATTGGAAAGGTTAGTGTGTGTGTTGACGTTCAGTCCGGATACCAACAAATTTCAACAGATTATCTTGAGTAATTGGCATTTATTGCAAAATTTGGAATGTCCTTTTTAAAAAACATTATTTGCCATGAAAAAAAACCAAGGCATTGGTCAACAAATTGTTCACGTCAATATATTTCCTCCACAACCAAAGAGTAATTTACAAAGTCAATGGCAACTAAAACTGATTGAAGGCCATCACAAACGTGAGTATTGTGCAGAGTGTGAGTCCAGGATTGAAGGGATGAAATTCACACACAATGCTGTCAAATGAAGACACACAGATTTTACAAATTGTAAAACGGAAAATGTTGTGTATGCGATATTGTGCCCATGTCCTAAAGTATATATAGGCAAGACAAATCAGCAAATAAATCAACAGATTACACAGCATTTATCAAGAATTAAAAAACAAGTGGCAACAGCAGCAATGGTCGAACATTTTATCTCAAAATCACACTTGGAAAAAGATTTTAAGTGGACTGTACTATCAGCAGTAAATTTGTCAAAACGATCAATTGATATCGATGCTGCTCTATTGCAAAAAGATGCCTACTTGATTTTAAAATACAACAGTGCTGTAACGGGATTGAACAAAATGACCAAATTGTCCGAAACTTGAAGACTTTTACACCAAACTACCTGACCAAGAATGCTTTATTACTTAATGGTAATCTTCATTACTCTGGGTCCCGTTGTCCTCGTCCCATTCATTACTATGTGGAGATAACCATCTCCAGACAGAAAAAAGATCAGAAGAATGCTGGGACACTAACCCCGCCCCTCCTACCCGGAGTACATAAGGGGTACTTACCCAGCATTACACCTGAACAACCAACCCGGAGTAATGAAGATTACCGGTAAGTAATAGAGCATTACCCCCAGGTCCCTCCTGCCCTCGTCCCATGTATTACTATGTGGAGCATACCAAAGCAGAAAAGCAACTGCAGGACGCAAAAGGCAGAACTGGCGAAACCCCAGGCAAGAGGGACCCCCACCAATCCAGCACGCACCCAACAAAACAATGGGAGCACAGCCAGAAGCCACCATAGGCAAGAGGAAAACAACAGCGAGGATGCCACCCAAAGAGAAAGGCCAAGAGCCACCAGGCCAGCAAGCCAGAACCGGTCAAAAAGGAGCCAAACCCAGGCACCAAGAACCCACACCAGCCAGACCCAGGCCCCGGAAAGAAAGAAACACCCAGGGGACAAGCGGGCCAGAGAAACGCAAAGACCCAACCAAAGCCGACTCCGGGAAACAAAAGGGCCGAGAAGCCCACCAAGGGCAGGACCAGAAGAGAAGGGGAAGCAAATGACCCAACCCCAGAGAAAACAGAGAACAAACCCCCGGATCCTCACAAAAGAGCAGCAGGCCACAAGAGAAAATGACCAGCAGCAGACGACAGACCACCAGCACCCAGCCCGGAAGTCAAGACAGAGCCCACGGACAGGGAAAGAGGGAAAACCAAGGCACGGGAGAATGAATAACAAACCCCAGAAGCCAACCTACCAGGTTGAAAGACTTGGAAACAAGGCACCAAAGGGAACCAGCACCTCCAGGAACCCCGAGCAGCAAGAACCAACAAGGGCAACCAACCAGGAAAAAGAGACCCGGAAAAAAAGAGGAACACACCACCAGCCAAACCTGAGGAAAACCGGAGCAGGAAGCAACAGCCCGAAGAAGGCACACCCTGAACATCAGAGAATGAGCACAACCGGATGGACAACGACCCGGAGAACCCCGAGACCAAAGCAAGGGAACTCGAAGGGAGCCAATACAACCACAGCCAAGCCCAACCAGAGACAGGCCAAGCAGAGACGGCCCCAAACAGCCCAAGCCGAAGGCCTGGGCAAAACAAGGAGGCCAGCGAGACCGAGGGACAACAACCCCAGAGGACCCCACAGAAGCAACAGAAGCCAGGGAGGAACGCACAAGCAAACCAAACTCCACCGCTCGGCACGACCCAAGGCAGGGGACGTGCAGGGGACGAACCCCCAGGGCAAAAAACGGCAACCGAGGACTCAGCCGGGAAGCCAAAGCCAAAAGCAACCCACAGGACCAGAAGGACCCGAAGGCCCAACCCAAACCGGGGGAAGGCCAAAGAAGGGAAGGCCCCAGCAGAGCACAGGCTGGAGAGTAAACAGTCCCGGCGACGTACAAACGAAACCCAAGAGGAGGCAAGCAGGGAAAACAGGAGTGGGTGAGGTCACAATGGCAGGAACACACCACACCCTCAAGGGACCGGAACCCGGCAGTAGAGGGACCAGCCACCCCACAGGCAGAAAGGACACCTGCAAAGAAGAGCCAGGCCACCCTTCAAACCACCAACACATCCCCACCAGGCAGGCCAGGACTGCAGCAAGAGCATAACCAGGTAACCCCGAGCAGGTCGCACCAAACAGAAACCAGCAGACCAGCCAAGAACAGGAGCCAACAGGGAGGAAGGGCAAAGGCAACAGGCAAGCGCAAGAAGGAACGGCCGTAGGACAAGCAGAAGCAACTGCAAGCCCGCAGACCAGGATCCACCGAAACACAGCCCCCAGAACAACAGTAGCCCAGGGAAAGCTGAAGAACAACACCGGCAAACAGAACCTCCAGAAAGGGCAGGGACAACAGCCCCCTCCATAGCGAACCAAGGAGAAGAACACTGCAAGCCAGAAGAGACCCAACGGAGGCCAACAGAACCCGTGGAAACCATCCAGGCACCAAAGAACGACCACCCAGCAGCACCACTGATACCAGACGAGACCAGCAGAAGCAGGGAGGAAAGTCCAAGCCAACAGCCAAGAGGCCAAACATAAGACTACCCAGGGGAAGCCAAAAGCCACCAAGGCACCAGAACAGACGAGGTGCCCAGAACACCACGCAGCATGGAGGAACAGAGAGGAATGAGCAGGGCAACTCAAGCACACTGGCAAGGGAGACAGACCCCGAAAGGAGGCCAGACCGGCACCACCAAGCCCGGCAAGAACCAGTAGCCCGGGGGGCCGAAAAATAGAAAACAAACCTCAACCAGAAAACCCAAGCAGGAGACACCACTCAGGAGAGAATCCATCCCCAGGGAGGAAAGGTCACAGGCAAAAACCCCGGAAGCCAGGACCACAACAACCATGTCCAGGACACAGCCAAGAACCACCCAGAAGCGCAGGAAAAGGCAACATGGAAAGGGACCACGAGAGGCAGAACAGCAGCAGGATGACCGAGACAATAACTGGCACTGCAGCCACCGGCACACCATCCAGGAAAAGCCACAGGCATAGACGGATGCACCGGACCCCAGAGCACCAACCCAGAGACACAGGGAACGCCAAGCCCAGGCGAGGTCGAGAAAACCACAAAGGATGCAGAGAGCAACAACCGGAACACGAAGGCCACAGCCCCCGCAAACCCAGAGGGGAGGCCGGAACTCCACCAGGAACAAGGCCCCCTCCAACAGACAGCCCAAGGCAGCCCTGAAGGCAAAGCCAGAGCCAAGAAGACAGAGCCCAGGCCCGAAGGAACAACGGGAAACACAATACCAACAGTGCCCGTGCCAAAGGCACCATGAGGGTAGAACACAGGACCCAAGAAGAGCACAACAACAGGCCCCAGCCCAGAGGAGCCCAAAAAAAACACTTGGAAAAAAGTGCAGCAGCCCAAGGGACATGAAGCAAAAACACAGCACATCCAAGGCAACAAAGCCAGACTCCCCTCCAGCCAAAGTGTAGGCAAACCAAAGCCTGCCACACGGAAACGGAAACGGAGAGCAGCACGCCACCCGGGAGATCAAGGGAAGACATGCAAAACACCACTGGTAAAACACGGGTCCGCTCTGTAAGCGCAACCCACCAGGCCAGAACCTAGGGCAGACATGAAACACATAACCCAGGCACAAGGTGCAGAGGTGCGAGCGCAAGCTCAAGGCCGCAACGACGGGTGACACAAAAACAAGCACACACAGCCGGGAGCACACAAACACAGCTCACCCCAAACTGCAGAAATAAAGAAGACCAAGGGATGTGCACAGAATCCCATGATCCCGAAGCAAGAACACCGCCTACCACACCAATTGAAGCCGCCGGAAACACTGCAGCCCACAAGCAGCACAGGAGACAGAAATCAGACCAGCCACGCGGAAGTCCCACACCAACAATGTGTAATAGAAGAGACACAGCCCCTCGCAGCAAGGAGCTATCAACCGGAAGACAACCACTTCAAAAAGGGAAACACTGGAGGTCAGAAATGGGAACAAAGCACAGAGGCAGAGCCCACGGCAAGCGTGGTTAGGGCCCCGGGCCAAACCGCGACAAATCCAGGAGCCACCGAAGTTTAACGTGTATTTGTAAAGCACACGTTCATTTTGGCGCTGAACAACAAATGTTTATTGTTACCCAACCCAATGGCACTCATTTTATCACCCTCAGAAGGATGAAAGGCTGGGTTTCGAGCCTGTGAGCATGAGGTCGAACCGAGGCCCGTACAGTGGACGCTGTAGTCCACTGAGCCACCAGACTCCGCCACAACGTGGCGAACAGCAGAAGCCCAACCCTCCATCACGTGGGAGTGAACGAGGAGCAACCCCGGCAGTACCAGACCCTTCGCCCTGCGAAATAGGGAACAGCACAAGGGTAAGCAAGCAGAGCGAAACACATCAAACACATCAAACATACACAAAAGCAGAATTAAATGCATGTACAGGACGCCGTGTGCGTAGCAAGGACTCCTACAACTGTGCGTCATTGTTCACATGGTACCACGCTCCCCAGTGTCCGTGAAGTATAGACAGATAACCACCGCCTGCAAAAAAAACCAGCAGCAAAGCACTGTAATGGCAGTAAAACATGTTAAAGTACTATCCCTTGATACTTCGACAGCAATGGCAGGACGCGAACATTCATCTCGGGAGCGCCAGTGACACCAGAGGCACAAGACCAAACATGGAGCGAAAGCGCCTAGCAGAGGAGAAGCGCTGAAGCACACAAACAGGAAGAGCCCACAGCCCCCGCACTCTGTACACAGGAGGAAGCAGCCCAGGACATGGCCGCGCAGTGTGGGAAGCGGAAAGCCATGTGCCCACATGCGCACTGCACGGCACGGCAGGGAAACATCGATCCACAACTGCTCTCAAACAAAAAACCGCTACGCGGGACTTACCCGAGACAGGGGCCGTCCAGGAACAAGCCCCGACACCAACATCCAGCGTCGGAAACCCAAAGGTGCAGTGCGACCTTCCACCCGGCCAGGCCATAGAAGATGCTCCCAGTGACCCGGAAGCAACCGGGAGGCGGCGCACCAGCCGCAAAGGGCCGGCAGATTTCCAGCCAGGCACAGCCCTGCCTCAAAGCAAGCCCGGCAGGCCGGGACGCAGACTAACAGAAGAAAATTCCCCGCCCGCGAAGCCTGGCAGTCGGGCGGGGGGAGGAGAGAAGAAGCGTACGCCACCCCAGCCCAGCAGGAGCAGGAGCAGCACAAGCATCCAAGACCATTCTGTCGACATACAGAAAAAAAGAACAGGTGGAATGCTGGGTAAGTACCCCTTATGTACTCCCGGTGGGAGGGGCGGGGTTAGTGTCCCAGCATTCTTCTGATCTTTTTTTCTGTCGGAGATGGTTATCTCCACATAGTAATGAATGGGACGAGGACAGGAGGGACCTGGGGGTATTGCATCTGGGAGGCGGCAGTGTGAACCATTAAATAAACTTTTGAATATTGGGTAATTTGAACTGCACTACAAGACCCATGAGTCTTTGCTCAGTGATGCACTTGAAAGAGCCTGACAGGAAATGCCTCCAGCTGCACTCGTTGGATTGGTGCTGGCCGTGGAGTGAGGAAGTTTCAGTCTAACTAGACTCTGACAGAAGTAAGTTCTCTGTAGACGCATTGAAGTCAAATACAGCCTTTTTTGGATTATGAGTAGAGAAACAAACACGCATTTTTGGTTTTAGGAATATGGAACGTGTTGAAATTGAGCGGCGCAATGAAAGCGGCAGCTGGCCGTGGTATGAAGATGTTGTAGATCAAACAGACTTTGATCAAAGTGAGTGCTCGGTAGATGCATTGAAGCCAAACACAGTCTTGGTTTAATTACGCGTAGATAAATTGACACGCGGTTGTGTTGCAGGAACGCGGAACAAGTCGAAATTGAGGGGCACGATTAAAGCAGCTGCTAGATGAACCACGGCACACTATTCTACCTTTTGCTTAGGGGAAGAAACGTATTCAATTAAACAATATGTTCCATAGACCTCTTTTTCCGTCTGAAATAACTCAATTATTTTAATTTATTTTTACAACTCAAGACACATTTTGACAATTTTCACAAAATCTACAAATTTCACGTGTGTTGCTTACAAATATAAAAAAAATAAGAATAAATTCACATACTCTTTCTAACATTCAACACATTCATTCAACCAACCATTCAATCACTATACAATTCAATCCGATTTACATAAATTCTATACAAATATTTACAAAAACAGCTATGGGAATTGTTTTGATCTTTTTTCTAATTTGTCTTTTTCATTATGATGTTCCTAAGCTGTGCGAAAAGCTGGTCTACGCGTTTCAAACTTCCTTAGATAAGGGGAGTTCTCATCAGGACCACGTAGCTCAAAAAAGAATGACAAACTAGTGTCAGTCTTTGGGATGTCTTCCCTTTTACACTTGTAGTGGCAAATTATCTGGTTCTCTTACCTTATTATGGTTCTACCTCTCGTGTGGGCATCTAGAGTTCCTTCGTTTAAGCCACTTACTTTTAAGTGGATTTCGTTGAAGGCGTCGCTTCAATGATCACAGATGTTTTTCTTTTTTTGTTTGTGCCTGATGGAGACAAAAAGTGTTGTCTGCCTTAGTCCATATTACTATGAACGCTCCGCGTTTGTGAAATGCTGTGCAGTACTTAGAAAGAGTATGTGAATTTATTCTTGTTTAATTGAAAACGTTTCTTCCCCTAAGCAAAAGGTAGAATAGTGGGGCAGTACTGGTAAATATTTTGTTATATCGTTTAGTGAGGCTTGTCCTTATTGCCATTGAGCCCAAACCCTGAACAACGGCAGGCAGGTATGCCTTTCAGTCTTCTATAAACCTTCGGTTTTTGAGAAAATGCTTGAATGAGCAGATAATATAGTCCCACATTGATTAGGCACTTAAACACAATTTTCTGCTTAATAGGCGGATAAAGCAGTGGGACAGTAGTCTGAGTGAAGAACGAAGAAACCAATAGAACTAGTGCAGCAGTTTTGCAGGAAAGTGCCAGTAGCAAGAGAGACAGTTGAGATAGTTCTTTCATGCCAATAGATAATTAATTGGAGTATCCTTTTGTCTATATAGGTCCAATTTAACTCGCCACCATGCCCAAGTGAGGGCATTATGATGGTTATAACTACTTCCATCAGGTAATTATTTTTGTGAGAATAGACTTAATAGAATGCTTTTTTAACTAGTTGGAGAGTGTAAGTGGGGTTGAAAACATCACTGAAGAAATTAAAATTGAGAAACTATGAAATACATTTATGTTCAGCCTAAGTGAAATGATGTGATTAATAACCCCTGTCTGAAGTTGTACAGTTGTTCCCCTTGTTCACCGTCTTATAGAGGTTGATAAACTGATTTCCTCAATGTGTGTTGTTATTGTTCATCAAATAACATGTGATGTATGAATATGTTGTGCTATTTATTTTATGTAGTGATGTCACATTTTAATGTTGTAAATTGTTAATGTTGTAAATTGTTGTACGGAGTGTTTAATGTACATGCTTCTGTAGTGAAGAAGTTGGGTTTCCTTTTGAAACCTTTGCACTTTGCTGAAAAACACTTTTGATTATTGTTAAATGAAAAGGGTAATAAATAACCTAATGAAACTGAAGTGATTGAGTTTGGTCGTTGCTCTAAAGAAATAGTGTGCTAATTGACAAGGGTTTAGGCCTTTTAATCCTTTTTTTGAATGTATATGGCCCTGCCTGACCCTGTCCTTCAAGCCTAACCCCCCTTGTTGTTCCACTTTCTAGGAATGGCATTTTCAAACAATTAAAAAAAAACAACTTCAACAAAAGATGTATAATTAAATTGTGAGTTAGTAGACCCCAAACTCCAAATCTCTATGTACTTCTAATAGGAAATTACACTTAAATGATATTTCAAGGCAAGCCCCATGGTTCCATGGGGGGGAGATCGTCCTTGCAAAAGTGAAAAATGAAATTAGCAGTATTTCACTATTGGGACATGTAAAACACAACAGTACATGTCCTACCTTTTAAATACACTGCAACCTGTCCATGGGCCGGCCTTGGGCCTCCCTTTGGGATGCCTCACATGTAATAAAAGTGAAGGCTTTGCCTGGCAAGTGGGTGCACTTGATGGGGGTAGAACAGCCTCAATATTCTATTATATATTAGTGTGGCTTTTGACACCGTGTCTCACTCCATCCTAGTGGACAGATTTTTGTCCATGGGTCTGGAAGGTTCAGCACTTGCGTGACATATTTTCCTTAAAAGATTAATACATACCAAGTTTTTTCATCTACTGCCAGATCTGAATCACAAGACTTAACCTCTGGAGTCCCACAAGGCTCCCTTGCTGTTCAACATCTACATCCACCCTCTGGCAGATGTAGTGGAGAATTGTGGCTTAACCATTTTTTCTTATGCAGATGACAGGCAGATCATCTTTACACTGTCATCTGCACAGAATCATGTACCCTCTGATCGTAAACTGAGCTTAAGTCGCATCTCCTCATGGATGGTCAAAAACTGGCTCAAGCTCAATGGGGTTAAAACAGAAGTTATGTTTATGGGCAACCACTACTCTCTCTGGGGCACATAACATTGACCAACTTGGGGCTCTGCCTACTCCATCTTTGAAGGCCAAACACCTGGGATTCCTGCTGGATGGCACGCTTTCTATGAAGCCACTGGTGACTAAGGTGACTCCCACTTGCATTGCTGTGCTTAAGTGGCTAAGGAAGATAATTTTCATGATCACTGTTCCAGCTGAAAGGACTGTGAGCCAGGCCTTAACTGTGTCCAGACTGGACTATGGCAATGCGTTATATCTGAGTTCTGACAAGGTGAGAAATCGTAGATTGCAGGTAGTACAGAATGCAGCTGCTAGACTTCTGTACCAACGCTCAAAATTTGCATCGGTCTCTCATCTTCTCCACAAGATGTCCTGGCTCATGATCTTTAAACGCATTCAATTTAAAGCCTCATGTTACATGTTCAAGGCCAAAACTGGACTGGGACCTCAACATTTTCAGAACCTGGTGGTGCCCTATCAGCCCTCTCAAGCTTTCATATCTCTGAATCAGGCTTTGTTTAATATGCCCAGATTCCGCCTGTCCCATATAATGGGGCGCTCCTTCTCTTACTTAGGCCCGAAATGATGTAACTCCCTTGCAGAACACCAGAAAACTTGTACGTTGCTGCTTGCGTTTTGTAAGGGTTTTATGACCTAGCTTTTTTAAATCTGCGGCTTCTTAAATTCTCCCCCTTACTGCTTCTGCACCTTTTGAACGTTAGAAATCTTTAAATAAATAAATAAAATAAACTCTAATAACCTGTGCATTCAGTCTGGACTAGTAAGTGAACTAAAGTGACTCACCTTACAATTCCACATGATGTGTTCGAATTATTTTATACCTGTCTAGCCCCTCTTGTGTTTTTCAACACTACTTTCTCTTTGTCTAGCTTCACTCTTTCTTTCTCTGCCAACCCTTTTTCAATGAAATCTGTTCCTCTATCTATCCTCTTTCTTTCCTTCCATGCCACATGTTCCCACTATCTCTTAATCATTCTGTCTTCATTCTATTCCTTTGTCAAATCTTATACAGTCCCTCCTTGTCCATCTCTATGTATATTTCTCTCCACTTTGGCTGGCATCCTGGAGTAACTTTGAGTACACATTCCGTTTTGTCTAAAATTTCACTTACTACCAATGAGCGGATGGGTCCTATCTTCTCCTGCTCAGCCGCACTCCATCTGACAGTGAGCCATTGCAACTAAACAATATAATACTGATTACATTTGAAGCATAGAGATATCCCAAAAACATACTATGGCGTCGATTCCGATCCGGTAAAATATTCCGCCGTATGATTCGCATTCGTATCCGAATCTGTACAAATGAGAACTTTCCGTCCGACCTGCGAATTCCGATCCGTTCCCGTCGAATGCCGTACGAATATCATCGAACCGTACGAATCACAGTCGATGATCCGTACGAATATGCATCGGAAATCCTACCGTACAATTCGTAACCAGGCCGTACAAACACACTAGTACGATCCTGTACGAGAAGCCTGACAGCGATTCGTACGGAACAAAGTTTCCGCACTTCAATCATGATTCGTACGGCAATATTCGGCTCGCATCAAGCAGCGTCAACACATACCACACGCGTACCCCTCGCTCAAGCACAAGTACGACACGCCCCCCCCCCAAAAAGCCCATGCGAACCCCCCCACCCGCCAACGGCCCGTAAAAGTCGATCGCACTCACAAGTATGACACGCACACCCCCCTACGTGAACCCCCACACCCGCCAACGGCCCGTACAAGTCGATCGCACGCACAAGTACGACACGCACACCCCCCATCAAGCCCACGCGAACCCCCCACCCGCAAACGGCCCGTACAAGTCGATCACACGCACAAGTACGACACACACACCCCCCTACGTGAACCCCCCCGCCCACCAACAGCCCTTACAAGTCGATCGCACGCACAAGTACAACACGCACACACCCCTACGTGAACCCCCCCACCCGCCAACGGCCCGTATAAGTCGATCGCACGCACAAGTACGACACGCACACCCCCCCAACAAGCCCACACGAACACACCCCACCCGCCAATGACCCGTACAAGTCGATCGCATGCACAAGTACGACGCACACCCCCCAACTAGCCCATGCGAACCCCCCCACCCGCCAACGGCCCGTACCAGTCAATCGCACGCACAAGTATGACACGCACACCCCCCAACAAGCCCACGCGAACACCCCCACCCGCCAACGGCCCATACAAGTCGATCGCACACACAAGTACGACACGCACACCCCCCCAACAAGCCCACGCGAACACCCCCACCCGCCAACGGCCCGTACAAGTCGATCGCACGCACAAGTACGACACCCACCCCCCCCAATAAGCCCACGTGAACACCCCCACCCGCCAACGGCAAGTACAAGTCGATCGCACGCACAAGTATGACACGCACACCCCCCAACAAGCCCACGCGAACACACCCACCCGCCAACGGCCCGTACAAGTCGATCGCATGCCCAAGTACGACACGCACACACCCCCAACAAGCCCACGCGAACACCCCAACCCGCCAACGGCCCGCACCAGTCAATCGCACGCACAAGTACGACACACACACATAACACCAACACCCAAACCAGCACAAGGACTTTGCAAACAAGTCGCACAACAACACTGAACCTGTCTCCTGTGTACGCGCCATTGAGAATCAATGTCCTGGTCACAGTCAAACAGGCAAACAGAGGTCAACACTAACACCCACCCCATATAACACACACACAACCAATTCAAATTAAGCCACACCCACTATTTGACCAATAAAAGGGTCCACACATACAACCCATCATCCTTTGCAACATACCCATTATTGCGAAGAAACAGAGAGCACACCAACAATTGCAGCCAGATACCTTCACACATACACCCTATCACATCTACACCCACACCACCCCCTTCACAATCACAACCACACACCCTCATCCATACACACCATCACTCCCTCAATCACATACACCCCACACCATGACCACACCCAAGAATCCGAAGTTCACTAACCCGGAGAATGCGATACTTACAGATGAAGTCATCAGTGTCGAGCCACAGCTGTTTGGCGCATTGGTCAGACAGACCAGCCTGGCAGAAAAAACATGCCTGTGGGAGAGGTTCGTAGACCGGGTCAATGCTGTTGCACCCATCATGCGCACCAGGGGGGAATGCCAGTCCAGGTGGTATGAGCTGCGGAGGATGGTCAAGAAGAAAATGGACCAGGGCTACACCTCTGCACACCACACTGGGGGTGGTGGTCCCCGCAGACCTCCTGTATACCATCCCTGGGAGGAGAGAGTCATGGCCCTGCTGCCACCGGTGGGAGTACATGGAATCCAAGGAGCCGTTGAGTCTGGTGAGTGTACAAAAAAAACATGTTACATGGGTGGACTTACAACAGTGCCCAGCAGCATGGGGTGGGTGGCCATGAGTCCCAGCAGGACAAAACAAAATGTGGTTTGTTGCAAGGGGGAGCCACAAAGGGTGGAAGTGGAGGGTAGGAGACTGCTCTCATCCCATATGTCCCAGGGCCTCACCCAAGCACCATGCCCAATGTACAGGGATAGGGAAATATCACACAAGATAGTAGACCACAGCTCCTAAACAATTTCATGTTGCGGACACACCTTCCAGAGATGCAATATTTTGTGACACAGTAAGGCAGTGTAGCAAGCGAGCAAGCACAAACAACCTGTCTCCATCCCTGTCTCCCTCTCCCTCTGTCGCCCTCTCCCTCTGTCGCCCTCTCCCACTTTTGCACTCTCCCACTGTCGCCCTCTCCCACTGTCGCCCTCTCCAACTGTCGCCCTCTCCCACTGTCGCCCTCTCCCACTGTCGCCCTCTCTCACTGTCGCACTCTCCCACTGTCGCACTCTCCCACTGTCGCCCTCTCCCTCTGTCGCCCTCTCCCTCTGTCGCCCTCCCCCTCTGTCTCCCTCTCCCTCTGTCGCCCTCTCCCTCTGTCGCCCTCTCCCTCTGTCGCCCTCTCCCACTATCGCCCTCTCCCTCTGTCGCCCTCTCCCTCTGTCGCCCTCTCCCACTGTCACACTCTCCCACTGTCACCCTCTTCCACTGTCGCCGTCTCCCACTGTCGCCCTCTCCCACTGTCGCCCTCTCCCTCTGTCGCCCTCTCCCTCTGTCGCCCTCTCCCTCTGTCGCCCTCTCCCTCTGTCGCCCTCTCCCTCTGTCGCCCTCTCCCTCTGTCGTCCTCTCCCTCTGTTGCCCTCTCCCACTATCACCCTCTCCCTCTGTCGCCCTTTCCCTCTGTCGCCCTCTCCCTCTGTCGCCCTCGCCCTCTTTTGCCCTCTCCCACTATCGCCCTCTCCCTCTGTCGCCCTCTCCCTCTGTCACCCTATCCCTCTGTCGCCCTCTCCCTCTGTCGCCCTCTCCCTCTGTCGCCCTCTCCCTCTGTCGCCCTCCCTCCCTCTGTCGCCCTCCCTCCCTCTGTCTGCCTGCGTCCCTCTGTATCCATCCCTCAGTGTTCCTCCCTCTGTCACCTCACCGCATCTCCCTGGGCACACACACAGTTGCACCCAAGCACTGCACAGGCCTTACAAACACCATAGAGCAGAATGTCTAGGGATGTCTCCTAATTACCAGCAGTCATCTACTAAGTGCCTACAACACACACACCATTTGCAGGCAACACTGTACTGTGTCAGGACACACATCTCGGAAAGCTCTGTAGTACATAATGGGCACAGGTGTAGGCAGCACAAGTCCCTCCTGTGATCACTGCAAACACAAACACCAGGACAAGGTCACACATCCTGTGCATGAACACAAAACCACGATTATGCCAGCATGCTACATCAGGGGGCAGCCAAATCATGAACGATGGACGCTTGCAAATCACACGCAAACTACTAGCATGGCCTATCATACACCCGCCTTACAGAAACTCATCCCCTGGGGACAGGCATTGGAGTGCAACACTGTCCCAATTGTCATGTACCACAACAAAACACTCACTCATATGAATACGCATACAACTCATACATGCACATTGCAGATGCTCCAGTCCATTGTGCCTCTCAAACAATGCCATGCCCCATCTGATGAACGTTGTGGATGCACTTAAGTACCAACATGGACATGGGTATTGACAAGGTGATGTGTCTTTGAGAAGTGCCAAGTTCAACAGCCATGGTCTATAAGTGTGTGTACGGGTCCAGGGGTGTTGGCATTGTTTGGCCATCACGGTACAGCAAAAGACATCCAAAGTAGTAGATGTCATGCAAATTAATGATGCTCTGTCTCTTACATCAACATGCTGCATCTAAACTCTGTGCATGATTCACGCAGACATAAGGATTTACACCGTATCCTGGATGTTGCGTGAACCTGAACAATGCTTTACATGTGTTGTGCCGGCAAGACAAGACACAGCAATGGCTGTGTCAGTCATTGTCAAGAGAATGGAAGAATGAAAATACCCCAGATTACATGTCAATTTACTACCACTACATACACAACTGAACAATGTCAACAATGTAAAGCTTGTGGAACTGTGATGCTCATAATGGATAACTAAACAAGATGTCACTTGATAGTGCCTTAACAGTGTCTGTCTCTCCCACACCCAGGGGAACGTGTGGCGCCCCCCCCTAACCAGGGGGGAGAAGGATCCCAGTCCCAGGCTCAGCAGGACCCAGACCCCACCGACAGCGACGCCACTCAACGCACTGTGGATGACCCCAACCAACCTGGCTCCTCTGAATCCCAAACCCCTGCAGCAACTGTACCAGCTACATCTCAGCCAACCACCGGACCCATTCCCACTACATCCCAGCAGACAGGTCACAGCCCTGCCCATGATCCACTAGAGAGCCTGTCTGAAATTGAGGGACACCCTTTGTTGGGCGCCCCTGAGGTTGCAGACAACCTCCACCCTGGCAGCACTCGGGGGGCCCCTTCGATCGGATGTGCCCACAAGCGCAGGCCGTGCTCGTGTGGGTCAGGGTGGTGGGAGTGGCGCAAGGCGGAGGCGAGATTCTGGCCAGTCAGCTGCAGCACCCGGTATGCCTGAACTCGCTAACATCCTGGAGGCATATCGGCGGGACACCAGGGAGGTAAGCCAGCTTGTGGAGGCCCTCAACCAGGTGAAACAACAGCAGGCAGAGCAAATAGCCAGGCAAGACCTACATTATGGACGGGTGGAGGCAAGTCTGGCTCAGCTCTTGATGGTGCATCGGGAAATGAGCCAATCGCTACGTCAGATAGCTGCCAACATGCCGCACCCTCCCTGTGTCACAAGGCCAGCAACATCACGGCAAAGTGTGACACCAGCCACAGGGAGGGAGGAGGAGGAGGAGGAACTCTCTGATGTAGCATCCCATGCATCATCCAGGCCTGCACCTGAGGGTCCCCCAAGGAAGGTGGGTCGTCCACGGCTAAGACGTTGAGGGGCAGTGGGCCATGCACATCTCCCAGGACACTGGACCTGGCATATTGCCCCTGGGTGCAACAGCATCCCCTATGAGACTCTCCTACATGGACTTGCTGGTCACAGTCTGCCCAATGATGCCAAGTACTGTGGCCTGGACTCTGTTGACTGAAACTGTAAGGCATCTCATCTCCAGCAGTGAACTTTGGATTCCACCCCTTTCTGTACAGCACCTATTCACGTTTCCTGCACAAGATCACCCAATAAATATTCGAAACCTCATACGCATTTGGTGAGTAATCTTTGAACCACAGCATAAATTGATATGTGTGTGCAAATGTATAAAATACAAGGGTATCCAACAAACAGCAGCCAACCACACACTTGGATCAGAATCTGAGTGAGGACACACATCGGTCAGAAATTCCTAACAACTAGATACATGGATGGAAAGACACACCTGTGTGGGATAGTAAATGCTGGAGGGGGGTTTGGATCCCAAATCTGCTATCACAGGCAGGCCCAGGAGAGTCACTTTGAGGTGTACAGATCAGTGTGACAAAACTAGTTGTCCACGTAGGGAGTACCTACAACTGTGTCCTCAGGTATGTGAACTATCATCAGCATGATGCAGTACTGTGGATGTGATGAATGGTGCACAGGACAAGGGTGGCAGGACAGACTGTGGGCAATGGGCTGTAGCACTCTACACAAGCACACCTGAATAGGTGACCTACCCCTAGGTAGCTACAAGTACTATACTACTGTAATGGGAGCAACGCATACAGAACAACTACCCACATCTGACAAAAACCTACACCAGAACGGGGAAATCACACCATACCCAAGAGACGTGGTCATGGTGGGTGTCCCCGTTGGATACTTGACTGACTGTGACAGCTATGTTTTTGCTGCTGTGGTGTTGACAAGGTAACACTGTACAATATTGTGCCTATGGAAGGTGTGTGTATGCTGTACACGGCACATGACCTGGTGGTATGTAGACCCAATGTCATGTGAATCTGCATATTCGTGCCAGTATGTGTTGCACACACAGGCATAGAAGCTGAAATGGCTGAGTTAGAAGCATTGTGATACCAGGAGGGTGATTGTCTGGTGTTGTCTGTGTGTGAGGTGGCAGGAGCATGCTCTATAAATGGATGGAAGGAGGGTCATCCTGTAGGTCTCTGTGTTCCTGGATAGTGTGCGTTGCATGGTGGCTGTGCATGCAGCAGCAGCAATGAGTGAAGACATGACGGCAGGAGGGGTGTGACAACTTGCAAAACAAGCACATACCACAAGGGCATTGGCAAGCCACAAAGTGACATGTGTATGTGAAGGCAGGAGTGTCTGCCTCACTCAGGGTCACTGCAAATAAAATGGCGCAGTAATCACCAAAGATCACAGTCACTGGATCAGGGCCCTTACGGACAAGTGGGGCACAGGACACACAGCGTCAGCAGGTGTAGACTACAGCTAGTGTGTTCAAAGCTAAACAGCAGCTATAAAGCCATATACCTCACACAAAACATAGTATTCTAGCCTTCCCCAACACCATGCGTGTGGTCACTGTACACGTAAACACATAACAAGCATAAGCTTACTTCATGCCAAATAGTATACATGCACATTAGAAGGACATGTGCGTTGACATCAAGGCGGCATAATATTCTGTAGAAGTCAGACGTCATGCACAACATGATTATTTACATTGTGAGCCCATGGAGGATTATCAAACATACATGTGCATTGGCAAGAAGTCCAAAGAACACTATTAATGATGTCACCTGTAATGCAGCAGTACTATTAGCTACAAGCCTGTCAAGGACTGGCCGTACCTTCCTTCATCAGAGTGGTGTGATGCTCAAAGGGTTCCACCTCCAAATAGCCCCTTGGTCTGAGTACAAATGACAGACACAAAAGGGTGATCAGGCGAGGGAAGGAGAGGATGGGAACTGCTGGGAGGGAGACCTGAAACAGAGGCAAATAACCACTAGGAGTACATTCTCATGTCACTGACACTACAAAAACCTCATTTGATACACTGTACCAGGGGACCTGAAATCGCCACAGACCTTGGAGGTCTCTACCTGGGCTCTGGGACCACTGCAGCCCGAGCGCTGCTTGTTTTGCTGACACCGGGTTCTCTGCCTCCCCGCTGCCTGCCCGCCGCTTTCCTATCACCGCGGCGAGGCTGCAGTTCGGGGACTAAATTCCCCAGCACCGCTTGCGCCAAGGAAGGTGCGCATCCTGTCCCGCCCCCGGAGGTGCGCTTAAGGCCAGCGCGAGCCCCGGGGGAGCGGGGGACCTGAAATCGCCACAGACCTTGGAGGTCTCTACCTGGGCTCCGGGACCACTGCAGCCCTAGCGCTGCTTGTTTTGCTGACACCGGGTTCTCTGCCTCCCCGCTGCCTGCCCGCCGCTTTCCTATCACCGCGGCGAGGCTGCGGTTCGGGGACTACATTCCCCAGCACCGCTTGCGCCAAGGAAGGCACACATCCTGTCCTGCCCCCGGAGGTGCGCTTAAAGCCAGCGCGAGCCCCCGCGTCGCAGGTCGGCGCCCGGGGCGAAGCCCGGGCAAAGGGCGGTCCCTCTCTGGCCCTCAGAGGCCCAAGGAGGATGGGACGGGCCTCACCACTGACATTTCCTTCTAAGAGGTACTGGACTCTCCTTAACATTCCTATCGACCTACTTTGGCGTTTCGAATCATAACATGTCTATCTGGGAGGAGCTGAACGCCCTGTGCGGAACTAAATATGCCCCGGACATACTACCCACTATAAGCATGGCCACTAATCCAGGTGATGTAACCGCCACCTTGCAGAATACTCCTCTCCCCTCTAACAACCAACTATCCCCAACCATTGTATTTTCGGGGGGGCCCAACACTATAAGGAAGCACGATGATGACTTTGTAAAAGGTAAGCAAGCCAAAATTCAAACATTATGCTCCAGTCCCTCTCTTCTCCACGCCAACTCAATCACAGTGTCGGGGGATATGGCGCGTGGAAAAGTAGAAAACAATCCATCACCCCTCCAACCAACTTTATTGGCACAGCTTGAGCACTTACTAACATCAGTCATATCACCACTGGTGGCCAAAATTAATGATCTGGGGGACAGGTTATCTGGTATTGAACTGACAATTAAAACGCATATTTCATCTAGTACCAAGCCGGTATTATCAGACGCTCTTATTCCCCACACTATCCCGGTAAAACCCAAGCTGAATTCCCGTAAGAACGCTCATTCCCTAACATTACCTTTTTCATCAGGTTTTAAATTACCCACAAAACACCCGTTAATAAACTGTATCGAGGCTAATTCAGAACCCGAACCTATAAGAATGCCAAGAATTAACTTACCCCCTGAAGCCGCCCCTTATGTGACTGTTGTCTCTGGGATCCCACCATTAAATCATGGAAAACAGGAAACACGTCAAGACCTGCTCAACAAGGTCATGCTCTGGTCACAGACTAATAGACCTCTGCCTCCTGACTTAGATGGGGGGATTCTAAGCGTTAGGAGGGTGGGGTGGTTGGGTGCAATGCCAAAAGCCATCCCTGGGGACTTGGTGCTGATCAAATTTAAGCACAGGAAAATAGTCCCTTATTTACGATCATGCAAGCAGAAAGAGGGGGATGGCCCAATTCGCATTTGGGACTTACACGACTTTTATCCGAGCATTCCACCTATTCAGTCACCAAGAACGGCAGTAAAGAAGTATAACGTTTGGGGCGGGGGACTCTGTGCATTTAATGCCCCTAACAGATTTGAACCTCTGTCGAAATACTGTACTTCATGAGCACTATTCACAAGAACCCACTTATAAGCATTTAAATCAACCAGATAAACCGCTGACAGAGCCCTGCTTGGTGTCTTTCCCTAGATCCCTACTTTCTTATTTATTTATTTTCTTTCCTTTATAGATGCTCCACTTGACAGGGAATCGTTATATATTGATTAACTGATTGGTTTTATCAATTTAATTCTGTTTTTAACTATTGATATGTAATGAAATATGGATGTATTTTATTTGTGTTTTGCAGTTGCTTTTATGATTTTTAAATCAAAAATCGAATAAAGCTAATTCTGATTCTGATTCACTGTACCAGTCACACCTGTGAAGTGTACTGACTGGAGACAATTTTAGATTAGTAATCATGCTATCACATGAGATCCGATGCTATGACACGGACACATCAAACGTAGGACAGTCTGTCATCCATTAGAGTCTTGTTAAACGCTCACAAGTGAGCTACCATGCTATGAGATCTATGTTGTTAAAAACTCATTCACTGGCTCAGATGAGGTGGACCTTACAAACAAATGAAAACATATGGCAGTTCTACTTACGAAAACTGTAATATCTGTATTTGATTATGGGTACCCATAAGGGCCATGTAGGCAAACTTGACTTCACCCACAACAGCTGTAAGAATCACATATGATGAGGAAGCTAATGACCTACATGCAATGAAGGCACTCTGTAGCCAGTCTTTTGATCCGTCAAGTTTGCATTACTATGCTAAACATGATATGCAGGTAGAAGAAATATCAACTGCAAGTGATGTTGATCCAAGCCACATAATGAGACCCTACCATTGCACAGAAATGCTGCACGGGACTAGAGATTCATGTGAATGACCGCACTCCACTGGTGCAACACAATAAATCACATATGCATCATCCCAACATTTTCATTTCTCATGCAAAACATACATGGCATCATGTGAATCAAAACAGAACTGCTACTCACTTTGAAGGCTGGTGTAGCAGTATTTTCAACCTGCACTGAGGTAACGACATGACAGTGACATGATATACTGCAACAAGGGGCAATGCATCCATGTAAACAGAATCACAGGACAGTTGTCATAACATGTGGAACATACACTGGGCCACACCTACACGACATGGTTTGATGGTAATCAAACTGCACTGGCCCACAAGGTGTAGGTGAGGATCCAGTCACATTCTAATGCACCCAGTGAGGCTGCAATCCCCCACAGAGTCCGTGGTTGTGACCTCTGACACAATGTCAAGCCATGGTATATGCAATGTTGCAGTGTCAATGTCTACACACATTGATGCATTCACCAGAGTCTCAAACTACAACAGATGACAGTCAGATGGGGTGACTATCCTGTCATGGGAGTGGGCATACATGTAATAAGTAACATAATGTTGTTGCATGTATGCATGGTCTCACTACATGCACATGAACATGTACCACACGTTTCAAAACATACCAACGCTAAACAGCCTCATATGAGTCCTTACCCAAATTGACTTCTCCACATGTCCATGCATGCTCCGTTGATTTGGCTGACGTTGCAATCATAATGAGCAATAGCAGGATGACCATGATGACCCCAACGGACAACAGGCAGGGTGAGCTGTGGATGAGAGTGGCACACAAGGGGTCAAGTTCTGTATAATGTCATTTTGACAATGTCCTGTTGAATATCCAGATGTTGTAGTACACCTGTACATTCCAAGTACACACATAGCACGTATGTGTGTTGCATTACATCTGTACCTGTGTGACACTGCACAACAAACATCCAAGTGACCTTGCATACAGTCTGTTGCATACACAGCATGCTACCCATGCAACTCTATAGTACATGTTTTACATAAAAGCTGCTATGACTCACCATTATGAAAAGAAGTTGCGGATGAGGTGACTCCGGATATCATCTTCACCCTCCTCGTCGCTGGCATCCTGGGCAAGGCCTTCATCCTCAACGGGCGGATGTTCCAGCTCATCAGGATCAAGGTAGAGTGGCACGGCCTTCTCCACTGCCATTTTGTTTAGCATGCAGCACACGGTGAAGATGTCACACACCTTGCGTGGGCTGTATTGGAGGGCTCCGCCTGTCTTGTCCAGGCACCTGAACCGGCTCTTCAGAAGTCCAAATGTTCGCTCGATCACCCGCCTGGTCTTCCCATGAGCATTGTTGTACTGCTGGTCTGCAGCTGTCCTGGGGTTGCGTAGCGGAGTCATTAGCCACGGCATGTTTGGATATCCAGCATCTCCTGCAAATTGACATCATGGAAATGAGTGTGTTATATGATGCAGATCATGAAGTTGTGACATACTGACATACATAGCTGACAGGGTATACTCACCAACAAGACATGCCCGGTGGTTGTGCAGCTGCAGCATCATCTGTGGTACCCTGCTACGCCTCATGATGAAAGCATCGTGGCACGATCCTGGAAAACGTGCACAAACATGTGAGATAATCATGTTGGCAAGACACACCACCGAGGGCATTTATCGAGTGGTAGTGTTTCCTGTTGCGATACGCTTGCTCCTGAGCCTGTGGTGGCACCAGAGTAACATGTGTACCATCAATTGCACCAATTACATGTGGCATGCGTCCCAGGGCATAGAATTCCCCCTTGACATCTGTCAACTGTTCTGGAGTAAGGAATGTGATGAATTCATCAAGGTGGAGCAACATAGCAGACAATACATCTGTTAATACACGGCTGAACATTGTCTGAGACATCCCTCCCACATCAGCTATGGTAA
Organism: Lissotriton helveticus; assembly: GCF_964261635.1. Taxonomy (NCBI): domain Eukaryota; kingdom Metazoa; phylum Chordata; class Amphibia; order Caudata; family Salamandridae; genus Lissotriton; species Lissotriton helveticus. The sequence continues at coordinate 774,163,759 of NC_136063.1, read as the reverse complement.
CTTGGAACGTACCTGTGGCAAAGAAATGGAGGGCTGCCATCATCTTTACCTTGGGTTTCAGCGCAGTTGGATACCTGTGGTGTGGTTGTAGGTGAGCCTCCAGCCTGTCCGTCAGGTCTTTGATCAACTGTCTGTTGAAGCGATAACGACGGATGCAATTGCGTTCCCTCATGGCTTTCAAGTCAGGCAACGGCCTTTCCAGAGGGGGTGCCCTGCAATACACAATTTATCGAAAATGTCTTCAACTGTCTGACTAAGACAATAACAATGTACATGGCACAAGCAGCACTGCTTCAAATAATCTAGACAATTTTGAGTGTGGCGTGGGATACACACTGATGTAACATGTGCCACCTCCCAGCCACTCCTCCGTGAAAAGTAAAAGACCTGTGGTGTGTGGAATGGATATGACATGCATAAAAATGATCTGATGGAAAGGTCTTAGTGAGCATGACAATGTATCATGTCAGTGACACACGTCATGTGAATGTCAGTAGGAGGTTGTCTGCACATCCAGACAGCTGACAGCAATACACACACACACACCCCATGTGCCATCATTTGCACAGTTCTGACATAGTCATGTTGTTGTGTGAAATTTCCCTAACTATTACATGACCATCATCATACAGCATAAGTGTTTGATTTGTCACAAATGGTCTGTGATGCCATCACACATATGAGCGGTTCATTAACACAAGTGGCATGGTGTGCGTACATTAGAAACACGGTTATCACACCAAGGACACAACATAGATGCTCCTACAGCAGATGTACTGAACTGTATGAACTAGTTACTTATCTTACTTATCTTTTGTAACAAAATATCAGTAAGGAACAGTAGTTAGTAGCATATTCCCGACTTTGAATACATACCAAGCGTTTGACAAATTTGCCTCCCTGGATGCCATAGATCTGCCCAGTGAGTCGAGGCTATCCAGCCCACACCGGATAAAATACAGTGTCTCTCATTGGCATCCTACAAGGGCTTGGCCAAGTATTGCCCATACCTACAACGCACACTCTGCCAGCAGTTACACAACCATGTCCCACAGAGAGTGTGGGTAGCGGACAAAGAGACATGTGATGTTGTATGATCTCAGTCCCAGACTCAGGGAGGATGATGACATCTTTCCGTAGTGCTCAATCCTCTTGGATACCCTCTACAGCGGAGCTAACGGGAATGTGGTCTGTGATTTGGAGGCCTGGATGCCCATGATCTCTGGGGTGTGGTGGGAGGACAGGGAACATGGTCAGCCCAGGGAGGGGTGTGGGCGTCTGACAGCGTGCCTATCTACAGCCAAACATGCTGCGTGCCTGTACATGCTGGCCAATATAGATACAGTACATTCCTCAAGATAGGCCTGCAGAGGCTCAGCGGAGCGTGACTGGAGTTTAAGGACCTCAGTGAGGAGGTTGGTCCTCACGTTGGCAACGGGGAGATGAAGGGGCAAGGCTCCGGCCGCCCGTGTAAACACAACACTGTACGTTGCCCACTCATCCAAAAACACGTTTGGAGTAGAGACATCACCAGTGTCTGGCTAGGTGTCCAGACCACTCGCATCCCCCAGTCCACCTGTCCTGTCGTCTTGGAACTGACAGTGGGTCTTCATGACCCTCCCAATACTCATTAACACCCATTCCCTGATATTCAGGGTTGTCATGAGCTGTGCCCGGCTCGTTGAAGTTTTACTCCCCATTCAGCATTAATAGCGGTGTTCTGCCGCACAGTTTCCACGCCGGAGCCGTACAGTGTGTGGTATCGGGGACAGCACCACCCGAGAACGGCGCCAAGGCTGACACCTGGGGGACAGTTGCCAGTGAGGTTGTGAGGTGAACCAGCGAGGACCAGGATGAACATTCAGATCCTGTCTGTCCCAGCAGTTCCGGGACGTATGCGCCGCCTGCGTCAGGGACAAAGCGAGTGATGGCGTTAGGGGCAAATCACCAGACGCGCTAGTGCCCCAGACGGGTCTGCTGGGCCAGAAGCCGCCGCGTAGGCCGTTGGTGGGGTGAGGGACATCATGGACACGAGGAAGTGCACTTAGTCCTCCTGCGTCACATGCAGGGCAGGGACCGGAGGTCGTGGTGCAGGCTACGATGGCTGCAAATCTGACGGAGCCGCGTGGGCGGTGTCACCCGAATCCCATGCAGCATTGCACGTGCATTGTGGTGATTTGGAAGTGCGATGACATATCTTTGACTTATTTGGGTTACCTGACGACTTAGCCCTGGAGGACTGATGTCAAATTCAGGGGCTCTGATGTCTCAACGCCCACGCCCAGGCACTTGTCCTACGTCCAGGCCATGAGCTATTGTGGTGCAGGGCCAACTGCTGGAGTCTGAGTGGCTTGTGGGACCAATCACACCTGGATTCATATGTCTGGTCCCGGCAGTCGGAGCAGCTCTTGTTGTTGTGCTTGACGTGAAAACAGTGGAGACACCGACGGTGAGGGTCAGTCACCAACATGAGTCGTTCGCATTCCTCACAGGCTTTGAAACGGACATCCCTATTGGCACCGTCCTGAGTCAGACAATCCAAGTGAAATGGACAGAAGTGATCGTACTATGATTTTGGGGTAGAAATGAGTAAGGTTACACTTATACGGGACCAGCGCTGGTGTTGTGAAAAAAGAGGACCTGACGTGTGCACGCAGAGGGGACGTATGAGTACTCAGACAACGTCATCACGGCACAAACAACGCCAACGACACATGCTGAGCCGCAGGACATGCCTACCGACACACAAGTGTACTGCTGAGCGGAAATTGCCATATACAGGATGACACGTGGGGATATTCTAAAGTGAGTAATATGATACTGACCTGTTCATTTCATATGCAAACAGCATGCACAATGTCGCACATGGCACACACATGACGTGGTCACACAGGGTAATGCTGTGCGGCTATTACACCTCTGTGACAGTGGGCATGTTGCTGTCATCATGTGCCAGTTCCCTGTACTGAATGGTGTGCCATTCCAGTGTTGATGTGCGAAGTGTTGAATGCATGTGATGCACATGTGCAATATGATTAATGACATGTCTCGCCAGCTCTTCACACATCAACTGAGGCACAAGGTCACAGTCCCTGTGCTACTTCTATGTCTGCCACACCTGGGGCATGCTGATGTATGGATGCCATGCTGATGTATGCATCCACATCCTCGACATAAGTGTAGACTACATCCCTGCTATGTAATTTCCTGGAGAAGCTAAAATGAGAGAATATTTTCTGTAAATTCATACTATCTTTCTCAGCCATATGAGAATGAAGTCTAACATTCTCAGTAAAACATGTACTTTCAACAGGAGCAGCCTTTCAGTTAATTCCCTTGTGTTCTAATGCAACTTCCCAATGTGTTCTAAAGAACAGCTAGAGCACTAACAGTCTTACTAATGACAAAAGTATGGCACACATAAAGCCATCTTGATCAAACTGGTAAAACTTTCAACATTTAATTTAGAAAGGAACAAAGCGAGAGGGTTAATTTTGTCATAGAAATTATGGCTGTTGTAGAAAGAAAACAGGGGCACATATTAAATGAGTTCTGAAACATTTTCCTCTTTTATTTCATTAAAACATTATGGCATGCACACTGAAACATGAAATTTCAACACTAGCAGCAGACTGCCAGTAAACTCCCTCATGTTCAGCAGCTTTACTACAGTGTTCTAATGAGCAACTGGAGTGCAAAAATTCTGAATTTATGCCAAAAGTGTGGCACATCTGAATGCCTTCTTGATGGAATCGAAGTGGAAAACTGAAAGTATTTTCTACTGAGGATACTGCAGTAATGAGGAAATTGGAAAACTTCATAACAAATAAGTCTCCCAAGATGGCCACCACAGACAAAAGAGCCCAAATGTAGCACAAATATCATCCAGATGTAGCACAAGTATAGCTCAATGACAGAATGTCCCAGAGTGTTCTTAAGAACAACTACAGCGCTTAATGTCTTACTTATGACAAAAGTATGGCACACCTGAAGCCATCTTGATTGGAATGAACTGGTAACATTTAAAACATTTAATTTAAAAAGGAACACAATGAGGGGGTTAATTTTGCCATTGAAATTAAGATTAGTGCTGAAGAAAAAAAATATAAGTGCAAATTTTGAGTGACCGTTCAAATCCTCCTTTATTTCATCAAAAAATTCTGACATGCGGACTGAAACATGCAATTTTATATACCAGCAGCAGACTTCTAGAGTGCAAACATTCAGAATGTATGGCAAATGTGGGACATATCTGAGTAAAACACTGAAAGCATGTCCTACTGAGGAGAATGCAGTAAATGAGGAAATTAGGAAACTTCATAACAAATAAATCTCCCAAGATGGCCACCAGAGACAAAAGAGCCCAAATGTAGCACAAATATCACCCAGATGTAGCCCACATGTAGCCCAATGACAGAAGTATGCAAAACACTTTTTATTTTTGTATGTTTTCGCAGTTTTACATAGTGCAGAGTTGTCAGGTATTGGAGTGCTTTACATGAGCATTGGTTACATTAACAAATTCATTTTGGTTTTAGACATGGGGAGATTAAGTGATTTGACCAGAATCACAGAGTGTCGAGCTGAAACAGAAACTCCAACCTGGTTCTCTAGTTGCAAAGGCTGCAGCTCTGGAAGTAACATCACATCCTCTCCCCTAAGTGCAACATTTAATCAGGTGGTCAACTGGATAAAAAAACATAAAGATAACAAATAATTTAAAAGTGCTTTGTCGCCATTTGAAAACTCAGAAAATATGACCTAATTTTAGTTTTTTAGAACACTAACCATAATTTTGATGCAAATAAGACCGTCTCATATATGTGATTTCTAAAGGAAATGCTCCAGGTATTACAATTTTGATTACATCAAGATGACATCAGGCGTTCCACACTCTTGTAATAAATATAGAACGTTAACAATCTAGTTGTTCATTAGGATACTGTTGAAAGGGAGAGGTCAGGGGCACGGACTCCTAAAATTGAAGGCAGGTAAGAGGGTGGAGAGGCAACAATTTGACCACACTGGGCAGGCAGCAAGGGCAGTGGCAGCACAACAGACTATGGAGGGCAGTGGAAAGGGGGGCAGGGGAAACACACCAACAATACAGTACTGGCAAGAGAGGCTCTGGCAATATAATAGACCATTGAGGGCAGAAGGAAGAGGCAGTGGTAGTACAACCTTACATGCCAACAGACCCGATTCAGTCAGGAAATGTCCAATGTTTTTAAGCCCAAATGGGTTTTATTTGATCTGTCTCCTATCTACAATCTCCTCTTTTTCAATGTAAGTCAAATGGAAACATCAAAACCCCAGTTTTTTTCCCAAAAATCCCTCTTACCAAGTTCAAAATGTTAGCAAGTATTGTACATTGGATCATGAAAGGTGGGAGAAATAGGGGTAGGAACATGGACTTGGATAACAGAGGCCAGGAGGGACATGGAGAGGTGCACCAAACTGACCCTAAATGGCAGGCATCTGGGTTTGCAGCAGCACAATACACCACACGGGCATGTGGGACGGGAGTGCAACACAACAATCCATAGAAAGCAATAGGGAGGGGACACGACCATGCATATGGACAACAGAGAACAGAGGGGAAAGAGGCAATGGTAGCTAGCTGACCATATTGGTCAGACAGGAGAGAAAGCGGCAGCATAACGGACCATAAAGGGCAGGAGGGACGGATCAGGGGCATTACAATGTAACAGACAAGCCAGGAGGGAGGGAATAGGGGTCTGCACATGGAAACAGAGGGCTGGGGCAAGGGGGCAGGGCACGAGCAGCAAGATGACCATGGAGGTCAGGCAGGATGGGCACTAGAAGCAAGACACACCATGGAGAGCAACAGTGAGACTATAATGGCAAACACGCAGACCATGGAGGGAAGGTGGGAGGGGCTGTGGCAGCACTGAAGACCATGCATGGCAAGCGGGAGGGTTAGTGGCAGCACAATGGCTATGGTGGTCAAGAAGGAGGGTGCAGGGGCATGCACAAAGGACCATGGAGGATAGAAGAGAGGGTCAGGACCTTGTCACAGACAAGAGAGTTCAGGGGAAGGGGCCTCACAACAGACCAACAGGGACAGGCAGGAGGAGCAGTTGTAGCACAACAAACCAGGGAGGGAAGAAGGGTATGACAGTAAAATGGACCATGGAGGACACGAGGAAGGGGATAGGGGCATGAAATGTGGACTGGCAGGGTGGGGGTGGCAGGCACAGGTTACAGTTATCTGACAATGCTAGGTAGGCGGGAGGGGAGTGGCAGCTCAACAGAACACTCAGTGTAGATAGGAGTGGCAGGTCCATGGAACATGGTGGGCAAAAAGGATGGAGCAGGGGCATGCACTCAGACATTGGAGGGCAGGGGGAAGGAGAATAGGGGCAGCAAGCTAAGCACAGAGGCTAAGCAGGAGGTCAATGATGGGGCACAGAATTGGGCAATGGATGGCAGGAAGAGTGGACTGGTACATCATGCTAAATGGAGGGCAGTGGCAGCACATCAGATCATGCACTGCAGGAGGGAGGAAGCCAGTCCATGGATTCAGACAGCAGAGGATAGGGAGGAGGTGGATGGGGCAGAAAGTTAACTGTTTAGAGAAGGCGGGAAGGCTAGTAGCAGAACAACGGCCGCACAGGGCTGTAATAAGGAAGCAGGAACATGGACTTGGACAATGGATGGCTGGGAGGAGGGAAGGCAGGAGCAGCAACTTGGGTGGGGACAGTACAATGCCAGGCCCTGCTTCCAACCCACCCCACCATCCATTGTGATATCCATCTTACTTAATGTTAAAAAAACACTAGAAATTTGGTGAAAAAAACAAAGATTACAGGGACGGTATAGTTAGACTCAGATTTCACTCATACACAACCAGTGAAATTCAGCAGTTATAGTTACCTGAGCTAACTATAACTTACGTCCCCGCAATGTACTGCTAATGACCTCAGACATTACATCATTCATGACATGGTCCGTTACATCACTCATGACTTGTGCTGGAGTGTCCTCCATATATTGCAGTTTTATACCTCTATATTTATTTTGTACGCTTTTTGTAACCTGCACACGTCACTTTTTCCTCCTGCAATGCACCGTTTGCTACCTCTTGTATTTTGTTGACTCACGATTGTCACTTTTGTAATGCACCGTTTACTACCTCTTATACTTTGTTGGCGCACAATTGTAATTTTGCTTCATTTAATGTAACGTTTGCCTTTGTATTTTGCTCACTTGTAATGTTCTCATGTATCAGTTCTGTTCCTATTGTGAAGCGCTCTGACACCTTCGGGTAAAGTCCGCGCTATATAAAAATGCATAAATAAATAAATAAATAAATGACATCACTCATGACATCTCAAATGAGCTGTGAATGGAATGGAGCTATAATCGCTAGAAATTTATATAGGGATAGTGTGTGTATAGTAACACCCCTTTTTTTTCTTTTCTTTCGTGTAAGAACCATTATAATACGCAACGTGCCCAGATTAATATGGTTGATAGCCTTTCACTTTAAAGTAATGTGTAGTCCATTGTTTATGTTGATGTTTGCAATCCTAATAATGTTTTTTATGAATAAGTCACGTTGATGAAAACACAGGTATGGCGGACACGGGGCAAGATATGCTGAAATGACATTGTGTGCATATTAACACTTGTTTTCTTTTCTTTATTGTATCAATTACTGAATTTTCATATAGTGACCAGGCCAATATGGCCACCAGCTTTTTGGATTAAAGTAATATGTAGTCCTTTGTTAATGTAGGCATTTGTACATTTAAATAAGGATGCTACAATGACGTCTTGTATCGTTATCAAGGTTCAGACGAGCCGAAACGCGTGGGTCACATCTTTTGCAGATTAATTACTTCCAAACTACAACCTGAGTGCTGATTCCTTCCTTGTAAGAGCGAGAGGAGATTAAATACATTTATATAAAATTCACTGAATGGACGTCATAGTTAGTTGGACATTTCACTTGTGCAAAACAAGAGAAATTCAGCCGTTATAGTTAGTTGTGCTAACTATAACTCGCACCCCCGCAATGCACTGCTGATGATGTCACATATTAAATCACTCATGACATGGTCAGTGACATCACTGACGACATCACTGATGACATCTCAAATGACATCACTGATTACATCATCCACGTGATCATCTGATGCACCTCATCACACCCTAAAATACAGACTACCATTCTCGAAACCATAGACACACCAATACTAGTACAGCTACAATATTCTGTGCACTGTGCATGCAGACCTCTAACTAGCTACATACTATTAATACACTCTACTAAATACCCAGTTAGTACCTATGCAGTCTAGGAATTCTTCTGTCTGTCCCATGCACTTCTCTATTCACCCATCCAGCACTTTCTACATATCCTATCACTCCACAAAGTTTCAAAGTTTATTGTTATGTTTTCGGCTCTCAAAAGAGGGCCACATATATCAATCACAAAACTATACACCAAAATATACAATACATTTATTTTACAATAATGAACAGAAAAAGAACCAATTAAAGGATCACAACATGAACACTGACCAGAGAATCCACAAATAGCATCTACAAGATTCATTAATAAATGTTTAAAAAACTCTTTAAACATTTTTTTGAAGCAAAACATTTCATTGGGTGGACAATAAAGGGCATAAAAAAAAGAATTTACATTTAAAATTCCCAATTGAAGACAAATAGATCTCAACCATTTAGAACGTAATGGACGTAATGTAGGACAAGTAAACAGAACATGGTTTCGGTCTTGCACTGCCTTATTACAAAAATTACATATGGGAGATGTTCCATACCACTTTGCTAAAAGAGAATTTAAAGGAAGCAGATCGTGTCGTAAGAGGTACCATAGCCTTCGCACTCGATGAGGAATATTCCATGAGACATACTACTGGGCCTGCTTTACTGAGTACGAGCTTAAGAGTAGATCACCACCCTTCTTTTTATGTAAAGCAATCATATCCAATTTAAAGCTGAGTTCCCAAGATGCATGTTTCAGCTGAGACTTTAGTTGAGAGGGAGAAAGTAAGAACAAAGTACTTTCATCCAACTCTAACAAAGTTACAGCTTTTCTAATTTTTTTTACTATTAATGAGAACTCATTTAGATTACCCAGCAGTTCCTTTTTAATATATGCCCGTAAGGAACCCACTTCAGCTCTGGCCAAACATGCCACCCATCTTACCAGGGCAATCAACCCCTGTACCCAGCAGCTCCGAAGGCCAAATTCCAGCCTGCATGCGAACACTGAGCAAGCTGTATTAAAGGAGGAAATTCTTCTTAGAACCTTTCCCTCCATTAGCTGCAAAAAACCCCAATGTCTTAACTCCACCAGTTCTATTCCATAAAGCAGAGTTGCAGGGATTTTTGCTCTGTACACTTCCAAAAATCGGGCAAAGTGTCTTTTCCCTGTCGCAGAGTACAGCGAACATAACCCCATACATGAGCCAATGCCTTACGCGAATTATGTTCAATATGAGGTTTTTCGCTTAGGTTTGCCGAGATTATTTTACCTAAAAAGGTGTAAGTTTTAACTACCTCTAATCTCTGGCCTCCTATAGCCCATCCGAAGTTTACAGATCTACATTTTTTTCTTCCAGTAATGCACATGATTTTGCTTTTAGAGATGTTAATCTTCATAAAATGTGCTTCTACAAATAAGCTTGCAGGCGATTAGACAAGCCCTTAGGAGTTAAGTCTAAAATGAGGATATCATCCGCATACATCAAAACAGAGATGGATGAACCTCCAACTACCGGAGCTATACCAACACATGCAGCAATAAGAGCAGGTAGGTCCGCAGTATATAGAGAAAACAACATGGGGGCCAATAAACACCCCTGTTTTAACCCGTTGAAGGATGGGATGCTCTGGGAAAGGCCCCTTTCTCCACCTTGCAACAACTTACACCAGGTATTCGAGTGAAGAGATCTTACAAGTTCCAGTAGAAGGGGCGGCATACCCATTTCAGCAAGCTTTCTCCACAACGTTGGACGATCCACCTTGTCAAACGCTGTGGAGAAATCTATGAATGCCGCGTATACTCCACCTCCCCGGACTCGTACATATTTGTCCGTAATCACTTGAAGAGCAGTCAAGTTATCAAGTGTACCATGCTTTTTGCGGAACCCAGTCTGTTCCAAAGGTAAAATATTATTAGCGTCCACCCAATCCGAGATTAATATTAAAAGACATTTAGCAAAAACTTTTCCGACAGCATCCAGTAGAGCTATCAAACGATAGTTCATGGGTTTGTTCCGCTCTCCCTTCTTGAATAAGGGTATTAATATACTTCCCTTCCAGGATGTAGGAACTGATCTAAGTAAAAAACATGCTTTAAACAAAGGAAAAAGAATCCTGCTCCAAGTAGAAACATCCTGCTTCAGTACTGAAATGGGCAACTCGTCTGGTCCCATTGCTCCGGAAGAGCGCATACTCTTAATCGCCGAAGCAATGGCTTTCTCAGAAGGAGGATTCATAGCAAACCTACAGTCCCATACTGAATCACTATCCTCACCTTCTACGCCATTTGATGCATACAAATTCATTATAAATAAGCACCAAACATCTTCAGGAATAGAAATGGGAATAGGGGAAATTCTTGCACCACATCCCTTACCAATTATGGACCAGAATTCTCTAGATTTACCATAAACAGAAGCCTCCCTTAAGCTAATCCAGAGAGAGTCTTCTTTTTCTTTTTTTAATTTTGCTCTCACTCTGGTCCTCCTTCTCTTTAGCAAGGATAACTTATTAGTAGTTTCCGTGGATCTAAAAAGAAATTGTTGCCTCACTAATTTCTTTATTTCTTTATTTAATGGCACTGATAAACTAGGAACAAAAGTCACTTTCCCGGAATATCTAGGCTTCTTTGCAGTCGCAGTAAGCTTTTTCATAAGGTTTTCAAAATGAAAAAATTCCATACCCTGCCATTCTTTTATTTCAAGTAAGGTTTGAGCAAGAATAGTTTGCAAACCCTTCATAATCGTCGGATTCCAAAAACATCTACCGGACTTACAAAGCAAAGAAACTCCTCCAGTGCTTAAAGACCAGGAATTCGTGACCTGGGGTTGTAATAAAAGAGTTATACTGGTCACGTTATGATCGCTCATAGGAGTTTGAGAGACCATTATATCCTGAATAAGGGAAAAAGAATCATAGTCCGTAATTACATAATCAAGGATGGATTCACCCTTAGGAGACTTGTGAGTAAATTTAGCAGGGGTATCAGATGGCATCCTACCATTTACAATTAACCCCTCTAGATAACTAAGTTCTTGTAACAATATCTTTCCTCTTTTGGTAGTTTTTATTTTAATTGGAAAGATAGATTGGGGTATATTAAATGCCTCTTCTTTAAACTTATTTCTAAACAAATCTACACTTGAGTTAGACACTTTGCTATTCAGATCGCCCACGAGTAGAATATAAGGGGGTTGGTCAAGTTCTAATAACTGTTTAACATACAAAAACATTTGCTTCAATACGCTATTAAAACCATCTTCAGGCGGGATATATGCATTAATGATTACTAGAGAATGTTGGCTGCCTACACTGGATAGATTGTTAATAGTTATAGCTTGAAAAAGGTTACTTGTGTCAACATAATGGGAAAATTGCCATTGTAATGCATTAGACAAGAGGCAGGCAATTCCCCCCTTTGCGTGACCTTTTTTAGCTGGCGTGGCTGCTGCCTCAAGCACAAAGTAATCTTTTCCACCATACAAAATATTTTTACACCAGGATTCTTGAATGCATATAACATCCGCATTTAAAGAAAATAAAAAGTCAAGTTTCTCCGGTCTATTATGCAACCCTGCTGCATTCCAGGATATAACTTTTAATTGGCTGCTAAAGATGGTGAAACAGTCTTGAATTATCCGAAGTATTATTAGACAAGACTCCTGGAAGCCAATTCCACCGATGATTATCCTCCGTTATAGGAGCAATCGTGTTCAAGGGAGTAGGTAAAATCTGGGAAACCATACGTTTACCTCTTGAGACCCTGATTTGTAAATCTTTATTGGATTTAGACATATTCTCCTGCCTAACACCCAACTTTGTGGCCCCTTCTCTAGGGAGAATATCCTTTCCCGTATGCAAAAAGGGTAACACATCAATCCCTCTACATTGGAATGATTCTGCCTGTTGTAGTACAAGATTAGCTATTATTTTAGAGTAGAATTTCGCCCGTATGCGTAGGCCATTTTCATACCCTACTAAAGAAACCAAGTCAATGGCATTCGACTGAATAAGTTTTAAACTTTCAATATCCTTAAAACAGTTAAGCAACCATGACCTGTTTAGGTATAAATCAAAGTCAAATAAGGGCAAAAAGTCCAAGGTCAGGGTATCCACATAAGAATTAGAAACTTTAAACTGTAAAGAAGGAGGATTTATAGCAACATCAACCGGTAATTGAAAGATAGGCGCTGAGGGGTTAAGGACCCCTGGTACAGTAGGCATAATTCTTGTCACTTCTTCAGTTGGAACATTGGGCAATACTGAATAGTCCTCTTGATGAGGGACTTCCCCAGCATTGGCACAGATATTAGGAGAACAATTAGCTACAGAACCATTAGTACAATCGGCCGCCTTATTAGAAAAAATGTCCAATAAAGATTTATCTTCAATATCTGCAACATCATGGTCTTCATTGTTTGTATGTTTTCGAAAAATAATTTGCCTCTGTTTTTGCTTCTTGTACTTACGAACAGGTTTCCTATTTTTCCCTTTCTTCTTTCTACTTTTATTATCTTTTCCATTTACATCAGAATTCACTTCAGTCTCCTTTTTTACAAGGGTGAAAATTGGGAATAACTCATTTCCCGCATTTAGGTCCACATCCAACAAGCTTTCTTCCTGTATGGTAGGATCTGATACCTTCATATAATTTGATACAGATGGAATAGGCATCCCTGAGGACTCATGTTTGTTAACTACCACTGGCATACCTGCAGGAACATTTTTTTCCAATGAGATTTTGCTATCCAAAGTATTCTGTAAGACAATCTCCGGAGCAGGAATAGAACCATTTTCTGTACTTTTTGCCAGTAATACTTTCAATATCTGTGTAACTGAGTCCAAGGTGCAGTCAGAATTCCCAACAAATTTGCTCAGTAAAGACAATATGGAAGCCAATAAATGTTCTAATACTATCAAACAGTCAGAGATAGGTCTATCATCCTTTGGCAACCCAGAAGCGGCAATGGGGCAAATACCGGATAGATTAAGTAGAGAACTCCTAGAGTCATTCTGCAATGAAGGAATGTCATTAGATGTTATAGAAGGAGTACTACTATATAGCAATAATCCTGACGGTGTAGCTCCCATTGTCGTCTTACTGGGGTTCAAATGATTCAGATATCCATCCTCCATATAGCGGCCACATAATTCAAGGTCAATACTGGACAAGATAGACTCTTCTTTTATAGCCACGTCAGGGCATTCTGCACCAATGGGAATGTTAAATATAGGTGCATTTGTATCGATTGTCTTATTATCCGGCTGCTCTCGCCCTGAGGTGCATACTGGGAGGTTAGCCACAATAGATTTTGGCTGGGGGAACAAAAGGTTTATAGAGGCTGACTCAGAGATGGAAATGTTTTCCACAACAGGCGGTGCACCCACCAAAAGCACCATCTCAGAACCAGCAACTTCCGGGATTGCCAAAGACTTATCAACGTGTTTTTCCCATAATTTCAATATCTGCATCTGTCCTTTCATTAACACACCGTTGTGATATTTATTCCTGAGGGGGTTAGATCTAGTTTTTATGCATGACCTCCCCCCTAAAACTCTTCCGGAGCGTAGTTTCTTTGCAGTCATTATAAACGAAGAAGTAACCAGGCAGCAAAATATAGTTCAGATGGTATATATATAACAATAACTGGTTCTTATGACGAATCCTTGGAGATGCAAATGATGATTACTCGTCAGTATTCAAAGATATCTCCTTTAAAGCATCACACGTTGGCACTCTAAATTAACTAACGTAAAATGAAAATGACGGGGCCCAGCCCAGCCTACCTCAGCCACTGAGGGCCATAGAGGGCCCGCTCTTCGGTCGCGCTTCTGTCCGCGCGCGTCCCGCGTTCGCGTCAGATGACGAAACTAAGTAGTAGGAGGAGGGGGCGGGAAGAGGCACCAGGTGCGCGCGTTGATCAAGCGCTAGCACCTCTGGGCCTCGCAGTCCCGCTCCCGCTGGTTTAGTTGAACACCTCTCTCCCTCAGCAACCACGGTGATTCTGAAGTAGAGCAAACGGGCTCCAAAATCCACACAAGCGCCTAGAAACAGAGCAGTCCTCGCCGTCTGCACGAACAGCACAATTCCTCAGCGAAGGTTCAGCAAGGGAAGGCAAGCACTGCGAGCGGCTCCCCCGAAGCGGGGGCCGCGAGGAGTAATAAAGCTTTCAGGGAGGAGGGGGCGGGAAGAGGCACAAGGTGCGCGCGATGATCAAGCGCTAGCACCTCTGGGCCTCGCAGTCCCGCTCCCGCTGGTTTAGTTGAACACCTCTCTCCCTCAGCAACCACGGAGATTCTGAAGTAGAGCACACGGGCTCCAAAATCCACACAAGCGCCTAGAAACAGAGCAGTCCTCGCCGTCTGCACGAACAGCACAATTCCTCAGCGAAGGTTCAGCAAGGGAAGGCAAGCACTGCGACCGGCTCCCGCGAAGCGGGGGCCGCGAGGAGTGGGGGCGGGAAGAGGCACCAGGTGCGCGCGATGATCAAGCGCTAGCACCTCTGGGCCTCGCAGTCCCGCTCCCGCTGGTTTAGTTGAACACCTCTCTCCCTCAGCAACCACCGAGATTCTGAAGTAGAGCACACGGGCTCCAAGATCCACACAAGCGCCTAGAAACAGAGCAGTCCTCGCCGTCTGCACGAACAGCACAATTCCTCAGCGAAGGTTCAGCAAGGGAAGGCAAGCACTGCGAGCGGCCCCCGCAAAGCGGGGGCCGCGAGGAGTAATAAAGCTTTCAGGGAGGAGGGGACGGGAAGAGGCACCAGGTGCGCGCGATGATCAAGCGATAGCACCTCTGGGCCTCGCAGTCGCGCTCCCACTGGTTTAGTTGAACACCTCTCTCCCTCAGCAACCACGGAGATTCTGAAGTAGAGCACACAGGCTCCAAAATCCACACAAGCGCCTAGAAACAGAGCAGTCCTCGCCGTCTGCACGAACAGCACAATTCCTCAGCGAAGGTTCAGCAAGGGAAGGCAAGCACTGCTATCACTCCACGAATACCTAAGCACTTATAAATTCAGCACGTACTTTCTTTGCAACACTGAAATTACTCCAGTTATAAGGCATATACTTAAGGAATGGTGTAGTCACTAACACAAGTGCAGGTACATTATGTTGTACACTATGCATACCACACCTCTAACCAGCAGCAAACTATTGATACGCTCTTCTAAATACCCAGTTAGTACCTATGCAGTGTAGGAATCCTCCTGTCTGTCCCATGCATTTCTCCAATCACCCATCCAGCACTATCTACTTATCCTATTACTCCACCAATACCTAAGCACTTATAAATTCACTATACACTCTGTTTGTAATACTGTAATTATTCTAGTTACTAGTCATAAACTTATGGAATGGCCTAGCTACTAACACAAGTACAGTTATAATATTTTGTGCACTATCCAAGCAGACCTCTAACTAGCTACATACTATTGAGATTAAGCATGGGCGGATTTTGCGGATTGGCAATCCGCGAACTTGCGTATTTACGGATTCGCAATCCGCGAAGATCCGCGAACTCTAGCGGATTTGCGGATTTTTCCGTTTTTTGTGTTGGCGCGTGTTCGCGCCAATTTTGGGACAAGTTCGCAATTGCGAACTTACTTTTCGGCTTGCAACGGCCGCGACTATGTTGTTTCTACGTCTGGTTTATCATCACAGGTTCACAGCACCCTCTGTTTCACCACTGCCACCCTCTGGGACACCCATGCCACCCTCTAGTACATCCTCACAGGCACCTATTAGGTTTATTTATTACTGTAGATTATGGTGGTTGAAAAAAGCTAGCACACCTGCCCTTCTTCAACTGCCATCAATTAATTTGTGTTTCATTAATGTGTCAGTAATTTTGAAAGTTCCAGTCTGGCTGGCACCTGCTTCCTTCCTTATCTGTAATTTGCTTTTTGTTGCAGTGAAATTTTTTTTTTACAGGACCTTTATGGTGCTATTCTATGAGCCTGCTGTTTGGGTCATAGCAGGGTCATAGAATTGTTGCAAACTCTGGAGGGGCCCATCAGGAAGCACTACCTTGAATGTTACTAATGTTAAGTTTGAACTTTTGCACCTGCTCATTGCTTTCATTTTAGCTAAAATCGTTTTTTTTGCAATTTCGCGCGTTATTTGGGGCGCGAATCCGTGCGAGATCGATTTCGGAAGCCGCGAATACGTGCGAATACAAAATTGTTTTTGTTGCGACGTGTATATTCGCGTGATCTTGCGCGTGTTCGCGAGGCGCTTCTAGCTATTCGTTTGCCAAGTTACCCTATCGGTCGTACACGGGCGCGGCCATCTTGTTGGCGTGACGTAATTCCGTTTCCGCCCGCTATGTGTAATCTCGCAAAGTGTGCTGCTCGCGAGTACAAGTTCGCGCGTACTCGCAAGGAAAATCTCGCGCGAACTTACCCACGCGGTCGTGAACGGGCGCGGCCATCTTGTTTCTCATTCATTGCTATGGTTCTGGGCATGCTTTCTCTATCCTCTCTCAATCTCTGCCATCCTTTGCTTGTTTGAAGTTTTTTTGATCTAATTTTACTTATTATCTAACCCTCTATTTTTCTAGCTCTATATTTTTGTGTTTTCTGCAGCTTTTAGTTACTTTTAAACTACTTTTTTAAACTCTTTTCTTTTCTTCTTCACTATTCTATTTCTTCTTTATCATTTAAGTTTATTTCTGCCCAGACCATGGTAAAGGGAGCCGGGAAGCACCCTGAGAAGGGGAAGGGTCCCGCACCCCGTGCCCGGCTCCCGTGCGGGCGTTTAAGGGGGGAGCAAGTGGTCCCGAGGGAGATCTTCAGCGCGGAGGAAGTGGCGGCACTGATCTTCCATGTCCAGCGCCGCCTCCCCAAGACGATCCTGGGAGGCGGCAAGATCGCGACCGGCTATGGCATCCGGGAGCGCCGCCAGCGGTGGGAGAAGGTGTGCCGGGCCATGTACAAGATCTCTGGGGTCCGGCGCACATATAACCAGGCCACCCACCGCTGGACCGATGTCATGGACCGGGAGCGGGACTTGCTGGACGCGCTCGGCGTAGAGGTCCCCGGGCTTGGTGAGTAGTAGTAGTAGTCCATTTACTACTCTGTTTTATCCTGCTCTGTTATTTGCAAATCTTTGTTCTTTACCAAGAGCAATAATGCTGCCGATTACATTGAGGTAAATTATATTTCAAAATCTTCTATGCATTTCATTTTCAGGTGCACTGCTCTCCTTCTCAGTAGCCTTGCTTGCTACTATGCTTCTTTGTTTTGTATGTTGTGTTCAGAAGCATTTCATTGGCCTGAGAAATTATGTATCAGTGTACTGTAAAGAAAAGAACTGCGTAATGCTAGACAGTAAGGGTCATATTTTCAATTACCGGCGCATCCCTGCAAAGTAGCAGGGATGCGGCAGTAATTGTGTGCCATGCCACCACCACCCATTGGCCCAAAACGTCACAGAAGCCTTACGCATCTGTGCCGTAAAGGCAGCGCATTGCTGGAGTTGCGTGCCAACGATGGCGCAGCTCCAGCAATGCTCTGGGGTACCCTATCTCCCCAATGCTGCATCAAGCCGTACGTCGGCTTCAAGCGCGCAGGGTTTGAGTCATGCATCATTGTCATAAAAATGACTGATTGACATCTTGTAGATTTCCCTCAGCCACTTTTAGGATTCGTTCCTGCGCAGGTACGCCCTCCCTTGCGCCGGAACGCCCCCTGATGGCGCAGGGCTTTACAACGTGATGCATCGCCCATATGCCCATATGTGTTTTTTTTTTTAATATATACGCCGCACCAACACCATGGCGAGTCTTTTGTTCTGCCGCTGTGTCAGAAAAGGCACGCAACAATGGAGGAAAATCAGCCGCAACTTCCGCAAGGGACTTATAAATCAGCCCCAACAGACTGAAGTCCAGTGTCCTTCCTTTAGACAGTCACATGGCTATCAGAAGAAATAGTGGCGGTGGTGGCGGGTGGATTGATAGTTTGAGTATTCACTGATCTGCAAGCAGGATGGACTTTGTCTGTCACGTGTTGCGCACTACTGCCTGCAGTGCCAGGCCTAGGCAAACCTCTTTAGTAGTCTGTTTATTGAGTTACATAGGAACTTTCTAAGTCAACGTTCCGCAAATCAGGCAATACGAATAACGTAGTATACCACATGAGATAGATCCCGTGGAATAGTTGTCTATCTATTTGCTATTTTTCCAAAATATGTTGTTATTGTTCTTTTGAAATGTTTGATTTGGTTGAAAAATCTCATCCATGTTTTATGGTTTTTCTTTCTTTCATGTTGTACATCAGCTCCCCCCAAGGGCAAGAGGACACAGGAGGAGGGTGCTGAGGATGCAGGCCAGGATCGGGCAGGCGAGGGCTCCTTTGCTGGCCCCAGTAAGTTTACATTTTACTAAACAGTACCTATTTTTTCCTAGCGTTCCTCATTCGATTTTTTCTAAATCGTCTTTGATCTTCTTGTAGACTGGATATAAATTCTTATCCTGCCTCGAATATGACTCCCTGTGGTATTACTAGACTATTCTTATTAGTCTGTCTGTGTAGCTAACTAAGATTGGACATTTGGCAATTCCATTGGACTCCCATTATATTCAGCAATACCTCTATGCACTGTCTCCTTACTGACTAGATAGTGTGGCAGAGTCATTCAGCTCCCGAAGTCACCGATTATAGATCCCCAATGATCTCTAGATTATCGTACGCAGGACAAGAGAGTAGTACGGAGTCACAGCACAGTCAAGAAGTGTCAGAGGCACTCATGCTTGCAAAAATTCCAAAACCTTTAGCTCATCCACTCTAGTCTAGAGGAACAAAAACCACAGAGTCTATTTAAGTGTAAAAGCTTTATTAAAAGTAAACACATTTATTGAAATCTACTTTGTCATAAAACTATTTAACTGTAAACGGAAAAGTGGTTAGTGCTGACGATTAATTGGACACATTTCTTGTGGTCGAGCCGAACTCTCACCTACTTTGAACTTGATCCTGGTCGTGTTCTTAGGACTCAGGAGTCAAGCTTCTGTCTGTTAGGAGAAAAAGTGGTGCGTGTTAAAAATCAAAAGCAAGCATTCATCAGTTGTGCATAAAAGTGCAGCAAGACAACAGCCTTCCCTGGAAAATGGGACATTTTTACTATGGAGTAGACAGTCACAAATTATTACATTGTATTCTGTTTTTTTAACATTTCTCCTAGACCAAATATTATATAGTAGTGAGTGGTGTATTCTAACTTTCTTAAATGTACTTTGTAGGTGTAACATCTGGTGACGGGGCCAGCGCGGAGGTGGCTGATGTGTTGGACTTGGACTCGGAGGCCTCTGGGGAGGATGCGGCGGTAGAAGAGCTGGTGGCCGTTCCTGTGGGGGATCAAACGGTGGTGGCGGAAACAGGTAAGCTATATATTCCTTACTTATTGAGATTGAAGACTGCATAGTGTGCTTTCTGCACGGGTGTATTACAATTACAAATCAACCAGGTAGTAGCCTCCTCGAAATGTACTTCGACTTAGCTGTGAAGTTTTTGGTGAGAAGAATCCCAATAAGTTCTTAGACGAACGTGATGGATGGGATGAACGAAAAGCGAAAGAAGGGTGTAAGTAAGTGGGACGCGAACTTGTATGATGGCTGGCAAAGAAGAACGATGTGTTTGCTTGGACCCAGAGGTGGCTGGGAAGGAAAGAATATGGTATGGTGCATGGCTGGGTCAATGATGAAGCAAGGATGGGTGGAAGGACATCAGCCTGGGTGGGTGAAACAGAAACTGTATGTGTGCGTATACTTTGAATGAATGGATGCCTGGAGCATGGTATTCTCTGACTCTTACATAGCAAATGTGTATCTAGAGAGAGTAGATGGTCGCCAGGTGAAGTAAGTGTTACCTTGAAGAGCATGTACCACCGCACCCGCACGTCCGTCCCAGTGCAGGGAAGGCAAGGAAAAGAAATTGTAAATGTGTCCAATACTACCATGAATAGTAGCAGTACTTTGTATTGCGTTTGCATTCACAGCATATATCTGGTTATTACGGTGGACACTCCGTACCTCTCTTAATAACTTTAGTTTACTTGTAGTACGTCATTCATGTGTGGGTGTATCACTGTGTTCACTCAATATTAAGCAAAGCACCTAAAGTCATCTCATCTGTCATTAAATACGTCCCATGTGAAGTGATAGATAATCAAATTAGTTAGCTTCTTCAGTTTCCTTTTCTAGTACTCATTTGCACTGTAGGGTGAAAGGTAAATTAATTAAGCAGTAGCCCTTGTAACAGAGTATTCTCAGTGCCACCCGTAATAGAAAAGTAATAGCTTCACCACCTGCATGTACTGGACCGGTACAGTAACGCAAGTCTGTCTCCATCATCATGGTGTGCAACTTTTTTTCTCGGGTGCAACTTCACTGTGCTGTGTCCATGTCATTCTGCCGGCTTGCATAAGATAACGTACCCATTTCCCTAAACAAGAGAGAAGAAGAAGAATAAGACTGGTGTACTGTCATAGTCGACTGTAATGGAAGTCCATAGTGGTCGTAGAATTAGTTCATTAAACTACCACTACTGTTAGAGCAAGGATGCAGAAGTGGGAGGTTACATAGATACTGTCCTCAATAGTTATGTACTGTGCTTTCAATTTGCTACTTGTACTCTGTGACCCAACTTTCGGCTCAATCACTTTGTGTTATTAATAAGGAGCATTGGTTACAGACTATGTCTTTCTTTCTTCATATAGTTGCTCCTTCTTCCAAATCAACAACAAGGAGGGAGCAGGCTAGATTGGCCCGGCAACGGAGGCTGGAGGCCACAGTCGCCGAGTATCGGCGGCTGGTGGCCCTGGAGGAGGAGGAGGACACGCAGTCGAGCGGGGCAACATCTTCGACTGTGACCACTGCATCCTCCTCCGTGACTAAACCAGCGGGACCGAGCCGGGCTAAGAAAGCCGACCGCCACCGCCAAGCACCCGAAATACCAGCTGCCCCCCACAGGAGCTGCAAGGAACGCCAACACCGCCTACGAGTCCGCATGTCCAACCTGGAGCAGGAGGTCCTGAGGTATAAGACCTTGGTTAAGGGCCTCCGCTCCGAGCTTGCCACCCTCCGCAAGGAGTATGATGCCCATGCCGCATCATGCACCAGCACCAGCACCCTCCAGTAGTGGAGTGTCCCTTGCCCTTTTTTTATAGACTTTTGGGGGGTGGGATTTGGGAGTTGGGATCGTTTTGGGACGTTTCAGAGACAATCGTTGGGGTTAGGGTGGGTGAGGGAGATTATTTTGTTAGGGATAAATAAATATATTTTTCAACTACTTTATCTGACCATACCTGTTTTTTACTGCTTTTCAGTCTGGTGGGTGGGGGGTGGGGGTGTAACAGTAACTTTGTTTTCCTGAACAGTCGTAGGACTTTAGTAGTACAACCGTCAATCTCTTGTCTACTCCGAAATAATACTCCATTATACTACCTCCCACCAAACGCTTATCTTACCTGTAATTTGTGTTAGAAATTAGGGCTAGGCCCAGGGCTGGCTCCAGGTGAAATGGGGATTAACGTTGTCATTCCTGGGCGGGTGACATTTCCTCATTGCGGTGTTACTAGTGGTGTGACACAGTGGCAGTTGCATGCCTATGGAAAAAAAGAAAACGAAACCTTGTTTGTACTCCTTACTGTAGCATTACAACGGTTACGGTACGATCGAGAAAATAGCAGGTGACAGTACACTAGAACAGTGCCATAATGTAGCCTAACAAATGGTAAAGTATTGCAAGTATAACTAGTACTTGCGTTGAATTTATTTGACATTGGCTACTACTACTAGAAGATATAGTACTGAAGCTGAGTAAGTCTAGAAGATATCCTCGTATTCCTTCACCAGCCTGTTGCTGCTATCACCTTATCCTCCCCAGCAAGTGTGTGGAATTATTGATGTCATTTTAGTCAGACATCAAGCAAAACAACACAGCCCGGGGGAAGAGGGTTAGGGTTTGTAAAATGGATGGGAATGGGGGTTTCTTTTTGGGTAGGTTTTGTTGAGAGAAGAAAAAAAAAGCAGAGCATGGACAAACAATAATTGAAGATACAGAGTTTACAGACAATCTTTGGTTACAAAGTAAAGGTAAGCACATGCAGTCACACTCATAGAATAAAAGACAACAATGGATACTGTATCTGTATTGCGTATGTTGTTGGAGTTGTCCTGTTGAAATTGGTAAGTAAGTTGCATGCAGCAAACAATTCCTCTTATTGGCGGCACTCCTCCATTCCAGCTGACGCTTCGTCCATCAATGTGGTGGTGACCACTGACAGAAGAGACACCCTGTCCACTGCCTGCCTGGCGGATGTTGACTGAAACCCGGCCTGTAATTATTGAACGGAAAACAGGAAGTGCTATTACAATACCACTGATAAATAAATAAAAGGTATGTACGCTGTGTGGTTCAAAAAGTCACACTTTGATTTCCCTAATAGACAGTACAATATTTTTGAAATTGCGTGCTCTGTCTGAGTCACCTTTTTAAGGATCAATAAGTATGGCCAAAATATTATAGCGGATCTTTCCCCTCAAGGTGGGTGTACTACTGTGTTTTAGAACAAAATTTGACCTTCCCAGCAATGCTCCCACCAAGACCCTTACTAAAGCCAGTCGCAAAAATGTAGAAGAACCCAATCATATCTCCAAAAACGATGCCTAGCAGAAAAATGGTTACAAAACGTACTTTGAAAGTAACAGTAGACCCAAATACAGACCGTGGATTGTATTCAAACCACTTGCCTGCAAGCAAAAGTATCCATAGCCAGCATCGCTCCAACAGTGCTCTACAACAACAGAACCGCGTTGCAATAGAACCCCCCTAAACACATGCAATCCTGCTGCTAGGGCTAACCCTAACGAACCCTAACTTACAAAAAGTGCAAAAACTGGTGTTTCCTTATGGATTTTGTCCAACAAACTTCTAGCCGGTATTAGACCTTCCCAGGAATGCCCCAGGCAAGACCCGCCAACCCACCCGCAAAAAAACACGCGACACAACACCACCAAACAGCGAAAAAGCTAAATCTCATACTTACAATGTCTCTCGGCCTTCGGTCCAAACGCGGCGCTGTGCAGCTAGGTCGTCATCATCATCAATCATCATAACTCCTGTTTTCCACCACGGATTTCCTGAAAAGCAAATGCAATCAAGATTAGACTGTCGCAGCAGTGCTTCGACAGAGACCCCGGCCGCAACCCACCCACGAACAGCAGGAAGCCCCCCAAAACGCTACATTGAGCAAGATGTCTGAAGAAATTGCAAAAAAAAGGCTGTTCCTTATGGATTTTGTCCAAAACACTTGTATCCGGTATTAGACCTTCCCAGGAATGCCCCAGGCAAGAGCCGCCGGCGCCAACCCACCCGCAAAAAAACACCCGACAACACCCCCAAACAGCGAAAAAGCTAAATCTCATACTTACAATATCTCTCGGCCTTCGGTCCAAAGTAACGCGCTGTGCAGCTAGGTCATCATCAATCATCATAACTCCTGTTTTCCACCACGGATTTCCTGAAAAGCAAATGCAATCAAGATTAGACTGTCGCAGCAGTGCTTCGACAGAGACCCCGGCCGCAACCCACCCACGAACAGCAGGAAGCCCCCCAAAACGCTACATTGAGCAAGATGTCTGAAGAAATGGCAAAAAAAGGCTGTTCCTTATGGATTTTGTCCAAAACACTTGTATCCGGTATTAGACCTTCCCAGGAATGCCCCAGGCAAGACCCGCCGGCGCCAACCCACCCGCAAAAAAACACCCGACAACACCCCCAAACAGCGAAAAAGCTAAATCTCATACTTACAATATCTCTCGGCCTTCGGTCCAAAGTAACGCGCTGTGCAGCTAGGTCATCATCAATCATCATAACTCCTGTTTTCCACCACGGATTTCCTGAAAAGCAAATGCAATCAAGATTAGACTGTCGCAGCAGTGCTTCGACAGACACCAAAAATTACACACAAACCCCCGGAACCCCGCCAAAGAGCACCTCAAAGGCAAGCAAGTCAGCAAAAACGGCAAGAAATTTCCACCTCATATTTGGTCCAAAACACTTTTGTCCATTATTAGAGCTTCACAGCAATGGGCCCAAAACCGTCAACTCACCCGCAAAGAAGTACAACACCCCCACAAGTGCTGAGTCTTTCTTCATTGTGCGTAATCCAGCACTCTGCTTGGAGGGAAATCGCAGTCTGGAGGAGGAGGATAGAGGAGCATGTTCTTCAGAACTTGTGAACCTGAGGAATGTAGACTGCGGCACCTTCAAATCAATAAGCAAACAAGTGAAGACAGTTCTGATGATGGTCTTGTTTTTGGGATTAGGTGATTAAAGTTTGAATTAAATTAACTGTGCAAAACAAAGAAAGAGAGACACAAAGCACACAGGAATAAAAGTGAATAAGGACGAAAAAGAAAGTTCTTGATTGATTGTCTCATTTTCAGGGCTCGGTGTCAGGGAATAAGAACAAGATTTCGTCATCATACTCTGCGAATTCAGGCTGGATGAGGTCAGTGGCACCGAACAGAGAAAAAATCCCCTCATCTACGTTGCTGTCCTCATCGTCTTCATGTGGCGTGCTTTCTCGCACTTTGTAATCTGGTGGTATGAGGTGCTGATTCATCTTGATCATTGTCAGCCGCTCCACATTTTTGGGCGATAGGCGGCTCCGTTTGGCAGTTACAATGCCACCAGCAGCACTGAAAACACGTTCAGAAGACACACTTGCGAGTGGGCAAGACAAATAGTTTATAGCCAGGTTGTAGAGCTGTGGCCACAATTGTTTTTGGCCATGCCAATACTGCAGTGGCTCCTCATTAAGAAAGACCACTGTTGAGTCATTCAGATAGTCCTGCACCATCGACTCAAGGTCATCAACTGTTCCTCCACTTTGCTTACTTTTTGCTGTGCCTGTGACATTTTTTAGAGAACCATACCCCATCAAACTTAGCCAATCCTCCTCCCCAGCCACTGTTAGTGTTGTCATTGTGTGTGGTGCAGATGATCCAGTTGCCGGTGTCTTTAACGGCTGAGAGGTCACTTGTGCCCCAGCCACAGGTGCAGAAGTGGATTCTTGTGACTGCGGATGGCCTGCTGATGCTGATGCTGATGTACTGGCTTCTCCTTCAATAACCTGCCGTTCTTTTTCAAACCTCTTGGCTGACCAGGCTAACCAATGTTTGTACTTTTGAACATCTGCATCAGCGAAAGGAAAGAATGCGTTGTCTGCCAGCGCCTTTTTGTAGCGTGGATCCAGAATAGTAGCACAAATGTAATGCTGATCTGAGTTGATGTTTTTAAGACGTTCATCACCACGTAGGCGATGTAATAATTTCTCAGACAAAATGAAATGGTTTTTTTTTTTTTCATCTTTTTCAAACTCAGAAGAAACCGCCATCAGTTGGTGCTCCAGTATGCACAACAATGGGATAGCTTTTCCCAAATTACAGTCCTCCTGGCTGACTGCACGCGTGAAGAACTCAAAAGGACGAAGCATGTCTGTCAGGCTTTTAACTATGGCCCATTGCGCCTTACTCATCCGCAGGTCCTCCTTCTGAGATGTAGCCTCTGTCAAGAAATAGTGATCGAGTACCGTATACTGCTCATGCAGACGCTCAAGCATGTAGAAGGTTGAGTTCCAACGTGTTGCCACCTCCTGGATGAGTGCTTTCACTGGCATTCCACGTTGAAGTAGCAGTCTCCGCAGATGCTTCCGGGCCTTAAAAGAATGGCTGAAATGGTTGCACATTTTGCGGCAGGTGGCCATTACCTCGAACGCTGGACTCTCTTTATCACTCAAGAATTTTTGAACTACCAGGTTGATACAGTGCGCCAAACACGGCACTCTAACATGGTGACCCTGTGACATGGCCTTAACTACATTGGCGCCATTATCCGTGGAAACATAACCAATCTTGCGTTTTAGGGGGGATAGCATTGACAACACCTTTTTGTCAAACTCTTCCAAAAGGTTTTCTGCTGTGTGACTTTTCTCCAAGGCAAACATGGCTAGTGTTGCATGTTTCCGAGCAGCTTTGAAAACTTGGTCCGGGTCAACACCTGCGTTTAGCTTTGCTATAACACCTGAAAAAGAGACCCAGTGTGCAGTGATGCACATGTAATCATCGCCTGGGCCACTGGTCCACATGTCTGTTGTCAGATGTATTGTGTGAACAGCACTCTTCTGCAAAGCTGCCCCAATCGCCTGCAGCACATCTTCATGTAGTGCTGGAACCGCAACTCTGGCAAAATAGAACCGGCTCGGAACCTTCCATTTAGGGCAGAGCGTTGCAACTAATTCAAGAAAACCTACCGCTTCTACAAAAGAAAAAGGTAGAAGGTCCACAGCTAGCATTTTAGCCAGCTTAGTGTTATACAGACGCGTCAGTGGGTGGTTGCGTTCATATGGCACGTCTGAAGTAAGCATTGTTCTAATGTTGGCCTGGACCAAGCATTTACGGGCTGATAATGACTTCGTTGACCCAATTTTGCTCGCTGGTGAACTTTTGTGCGTTGGTGTCTCACTCGCTCCAACACTCTTAGTGTGCCTCACATTGGGTGTGCTGCTGAGAGGGGTACTGGGTGTAAGGGAAGTGTTTGACACGTCTTCTTCCTGCTCGTCAACATCAGATGAAACATCAACGTTTCCTTGATTTTGGCCTTTCTTGATCGCAGCTAGGTGCGCAAACCATTGGACAGCGTGCTTTCTGTCAAGATGACCACTCTGGCCGCCGGTACCATAGTTGCTACCTGGCTTACCACGACTAACTGCAAGCTTACAAAGGGTACAAATGGCAAACCTTGGATTTTTGGGACAAACAGTAAAGAAGTCCCAAACTGGGGACTTGAAGTGTCTGTGGGACCTGGAGGAGGCGGCGATACTGGTGGTGGTGGTGGTCATGAAGCTAATGCCAGATGAAGTGGAGGATCTGGATTGGCCAACTTTTGTACGTTTTCCACTTTCACCGCCACTAATTAAGGTCGAGGTTGACGCAGGTCTCTTCTTGCCAGAAAGAAATATGGAAGCGGGACGAGTTGGTGTACTACTTAACTCCAATGATTGTGGTGTTTCCACTGCCTCCTCATCGACAACATCATCATCATCATCATCACGCGCAGCAGCTCTTCGGGCTAGGGTCAAAATGTCTGTTTGCTGCATGCCCGCTGGGGCTGCAGTGACCTTTATGATGACTGGGTCGTCGTTGGCAGAGTCTTCATCAGCAGCAGTATCCGCCACTTCTTGTTGAGCCTCATCACACTCCATAAGTCTGAGACTTTGGACGAGCTTCCTTTTACGCTTAAGTACCTTTGTTGGATCATGGTGTGCCTCACTCTCAGACGGCTGTGGTGCTGGTTCCCAAGTTTGATCCGTATCATCAGAAGGAGGTGTGCTTGAAGAGGATGTAGACACCACCCTTGATCTCTTCCTTGCTAGGGTTGTGGAAGACAATGAAGGATCATCAGGAGGAGTGGCTTCCTCAAATGATACCTCGCCTTGATTGTCGATTTCCTGATGTGCCCCTACTTCGGGAGGAACAACTATTGTGGGCACTTGTTGTGACCCTCCATGCACCTCTGCATGCGCATCTCCTTGCGCTGCCTCTCCTTCCACATGTACTTGGGCTTGTACTTGCACATGTGATTGTTGTTGCCGCTGTGGTTGTTCAACACTCGCCAGATGAGCTACAACAACCTGTGTTGATTGAGGGACATTGCTGCTGCTTTCTTGCGATGAGCCAACATCACTGGTCGATGGTGATTGAAGAAGTATACTGGCTGCCTCTGCAGCACTCAAGGGCTTGGACTTAAGTTGGCGTGGTGGTGGTGGTGGCACTGAGCCCAATGGAGCGGGGGTGCTGCTGCCAGCTTGGTCCCCAGCAGATCCCGCTGCAGCTGCTGCAGGCATACTTTTTTTTTTACTCACAAAAAAAGGGGCGGGCGGCACACCAGTGTCCTTGGTAACTTGCTTCTTCTGCTCCTTACTGGCACCTTTCTTGCTAGAGGAGCTACGGGTTACTTTTTTTGGGGCCATCTTCTTCAGAGCAGGTCAGCAGGCAGCAGTTGCACGAGTTGCAGAGGGTTCTGTGTCCAGACGTGACGTCGCGTGACGTTATGCTGCACACACCGCTGCAGGACTTCTTCCTGGCACTGGTGGTTCTATTGAGTCTTCTTGTGCACCTAAAAGCAATGGAAGACAGAGGAACATCAGTTCAGTTATACACCCCAAAAAATCGACAAAACACAGAAAAATGAGCACAATCCCATGCCATCCATGATGTTTACATTGAAGACACCCCACAGAAAGACTAGGGACATGCAAGTATGCAACACTCACTACCCCTGGGCATAAGGGATGAAAAGTAGGCAAAATAAGTGCAGGCCTCAGACACTGCCTCTCCTCAAAATGGCCCCCTTACACCCCAAGCACATGTTGCCTGTACCAGCCAGCACTCAAGATGGCCACCACCACCACCCACATGGCCAGTCCACATCAACAGTACACCCCCAAAAAACAGAAAAACAGCCAGAAATCACCACAATCCAATGCCATCCATGATGTTTACATCAAAGAGAGTGAGACAACACCACAGGCACACTCAGTCCATGCACCACCACCACCCCTGGGCAAGCAAAAGGCCACACCAGCAGCCCCCCAAAAACGACAAAAAACAATAAAATAAGCACAATCCCAGCCCATCCATGGCCTCAATTATGTTTAAATTCAAGAAGACACCCCACAGAAAGACTAGGCCCATGCAACACTCACCACCCCTGGGCAAAGGGCCACACCAGCAGGCCCAAAAAAACGACAAAAAACAATAAAATCTGCACAATCCCAGCCCATCCATGGCCTCAATGGTGTTTAAATTCAAGAAGACACCCCACAGAAAGACTAGGCCCATGCAACACTCACCACCCCTGGGCAAAGGGCCACACCAGCAGGCCCAAAAAAACGACAAAAACCAATAAAATCTGCACATTCCCAGTCCATCCATGACCTCAATGGTGTTTAAATTCAAGAAGACACCCCTCAGAAACACTAGGCCCATGCAACACTCACTACCCCTGGGCATAAGGGATGAAAAGTAGGCAAAATAAGTGCAGGCCTCAGACACTGCCTCTCCTCAAAATGGCCCCCTTACACCCCAAGCACATGTTGCCTGTACCAGCCAGCACTCAAGATGGCCACCACCACCACCCACATGGCCAGTCCACATCAACAGTACACCCCCAAAAAACAGAAAAACTGCCAGAAATCACCACAATCCAATGCCATCCATGATGTTTACATCAAAAAGAGTGAGACAACACCACAGGCACACTCAGTCCATGCACCACCACCACCCCTGGGCAAGCAAAAGGCCACACCAGCAGCCCCCCAAAAACGACAAAAAACAATAAAATAAGCACAATCCCAGCCCATCCATGGCCTCAATTATGTTTAAATTCAAGAAGACACCCCACAGAAAGACTAGGCCCATGCAACACTCACCACCCCTGGGCAAAGGGCCACACCAGCAGGCCCAAAAAAACGACAAAAAACAATAAAATCTGCACAATCCCAGCCCATCCATGGCCTCAATGGTGTTTAAATTCAAGAAGACACCCCACAGAAAGACTAGGCCCATGCAACACTCACCACCCCTGGGCAAAGGGCCACACCAGCAGGCCCAAAAAAACGACAAAAAACAATAAAATCTGCACAATCCCAGCCCATCCATGGCCTCAATGGTGTTTAAATTCAAGAAGACACCCCTCAGAAACACTAGGCCCATGCAACACTCACTACCCCTGGGCATAAGGGATGAAAAGTAGGCAAAATAAGTGCAGGCCTCAGACACTGCCTCTCCTCAAAATGGCCCCCTTACACCCCAAGCACATGTTGCCTGTACCAGCCAGCACTCAAGATGGCCACCACCACCACCCACATGGCCAGACCACATCAACAGTACACCCCCAAAAAACAGAAAAACAGCCAGAAATCACCACAATCCAATGCCATCC
This sequence comes from Lissotriton helveticus, assembly GCF_964261635.1. NCBI lineage: Eukaryota > Metazoa > Chordata > Amphibia > Caudata > Salamandridae > Lissotriton > Lissotriton helveticus. Next base: position 774,133,490 of record NC_136063.1, on the reverse strand, counting down.
ATGATGTTTACATCAAAGAGAGTGAGACAACACCACAGGCACACTCAGTCCATGCACCACCACCACCCCTGGGCAAGCAAAAGGCCACACCAGCAGCCCCCCAAAAACGACAAAAAACAATAAAATAAGCACAATCCCAGCCCATCCATGGCCTCAATTATGTTTAAATTCAAGAAGACACCCCACAGAAAGACTAGGCCCATGCAACACTCACCACCCCTGGGCAAAGGGCCACACCAGCAGGCCCAAAAAAACGACAAAAAACAATAAAATCTGCACAATCCCAGCCCATCCATGGCCTCAATGGTGTTTAAATTCAACAAAACAGTTGTATCATGCACCCATAACCAACCCTGGTCCTACTGGATACTGTGGCTACCCACAATATAATTTATTTAATTTTCTGAAAAAGTTCCAAAATTGTACTTGCAGCAACTGTAATGCCCCAAACAAACTTACTTGTGAAAGTTGATTTCTAATCCAAAAGTGATCCAAAGACAGTCAAAAAGGCCTCAAATCCAAATATCCAGCAGCACCCACAAAAAGTAATCCTTCCAGCTCCAGATCCAAATGAAAGTGACCAGGAGATGGACAAAGCACTGGGAGGAGCCTGCTGGACAGGAACAGGAAGTTGGAGACTGTGGGGCACTTCCTTCCTCCCCCCCCCCCCCAAAATGGACTCCTTGCAAAAAAAAAGGCCATGCAAATGTCAACCTGAGGAGTGATTCTGATAAAAATCATAATTTTCTGAAGGTTTATCCTGTTTGCTGGTGATTTTCTTGTGCGAAATTGCAAAATCTCTATTTCGCAAGTGCGAGATTGTTCCTTTCCGCCGCAACTACGTGTTCGCAATTGCGAACTCTCGCGAGGTGTGCTGTGCAAGGTGGCAAGCCGCGAGTACGTATTCGCGGGCGACAAACTCCCGCGGGAACACGCAGCAAGATCTAAAATGGCGCGTCACTCGCAAAGAAAAACAACTCGGCAAACGCTAAAATGACGGAAAGTGAACGCCGTGCACCACGCCGCGCGCCGCAACCAAGCAAAAAATCCGCCGCGAGCGGATTCACGGATTTTCGACAAATTCGCGAGCGTTCGCGGATTGCGGATTTGCCGAAAATCCGAAAAATCCGCGAGCGGAGCGGATTTTACGCCCATGCTTAATTGAGATACACTCTTCTGTATACCCAGTTAGTACTCATGCAGTGTAGGAATCGTCCAGTCTGTCCCATGCATTTCTTTATTCACTTATCTACCACTATCTACTTATCCTATCACTTCACCAATACGTAAGCCCTTATAAATTAAGTGTTCACTCTGTTTGCAGCACTGTCATCATTCCAGTTACAAGTGGTATTCTTATAAAATGACCTAGGCATCAACATAATAACACATAAAATATTCTGTGCATAATCCCAACAAATCTCTAAGCATATACATACTATTGGTCCACTCCATTAAATACTGAATTAGTACCCATGCAGTGTAGGATACCTCCTGTCAGTCTCATGCAATTCTTCAATCACCCATCCAGCACTATGTTCTTATTGTATCAGTCTGCCAATACCTAAGCACTTATGAGGCATCTTCACAAGCACCCTGCACCACCAGTACGTCACTTTTTGTAATGTAGTGATGGCGCCAGGGACTCCTTCATATTTACAAGGAGAGAAAAAGCCACCCTGCAGGGTTTTTCCTCTCCTTGTAAATACGACCCTTTCATACACAGAATTTTGCATTGATGGGACGTTCCATAGGTGTTGCTGTGGGTGTTCCCACGCAACACTCATAGAACAAGACACATCTCCGGACTTATTAGAAATCGTAAATCTGGAGATCGGTGTAAATGCTGCGCCATCCTAGAGTTTGTGTAGCAAGGTGCAACGAGGAGAATTGTTGTAATTTCTCCTATTTTTTTCCTCTTTCAATGCATGCTGCATTCCACAGCATTAATTGAAAGAGGAAAATGTCTTTACTGATTGTTTTTGTGCGGGAAGGTGTCTCTTTCTGCACAAAAACAATCTGCGCACGACACAGACATCCGGGTGCCTGTGTCACTGCATGGCTGCAATTTGTGCAGCAGTAGAGAGGGAAGCACAAAGTTGCAACATATTCGTGTACATATGTCACATCCCTGTGCTTCGGAAGTGCCAGAGTGCAGTGCAGCTAAGAGCTTGCAGTGTCACACTGCAGTACTTCCTAATAAATCTTCACCGATAAATTCACCATACACTACTAATGCATTCTTTCAGTCAATCATGCTGTATAAATATATTCAACCAAACTTTCACACATTACCTTGCAATTATAGTTCTTTCGGTAACCAGATAAGGTAGTTCTGATAAGAATTTTTTTTCTTCTTTTGTATTTTTTCTATTTTTTTGAACAATATTGTATTTTTTTTGTGTTTTTCCAAAAAATGAACAAAAAAAGAACGAATAAAACAGGAAACTTTTGGAATTACTTATCATTCCAAAAACAACAAAAAGAAAATTAGCAACGATGGTTGCATTGCGCAGCACAAACTGCATCTACCAACTGCTCACCGAAGCATATACGTTTCTTACACTTCACGCGGTGTTGCTCGCGAAAGGCGAATTCTGGCCTAATGTCCATTGCAGGTGTTCCTGAGGACGCTCCAGACGTACTTTACACAGCAGGTGAGCGATTCAAAGCAGCTTGCCTCATTTCCTCTCAAGCAAGATTGAGAGGATGTGTGGTCCGGACCGGAGATGCTTGTACATAGAAGCAGTGCCACAAGAGTATTTTTTTTCACTAATTGTGCACGTCACCTTTCTCGCATTTACTTTCTTCTCTCCAGGTGGAAAAGTGAACAATTTCCACAAAACAGATTCTGGCCTCTGTGGACGTGGTGCCTTCTGAAAGAATTATTCTTCAGAAAATAATTCCTCCTGCTGCTGTCCAGATGCCATTTTGTTTGATATTTTTTAAAAAACACCAAAAAAAAGCAAAAAGGGTTCTTGTAGGAAAAGAGATGTCCCTCTAAAGATGTTCCAACAAGAATTATTAAAATGGGTGGGGTCCTTCAATAGTTACAGGGGGAAATGTTATGAACCAAGAAAATCTTTTCTTTTTTAGGTCACATGGGATCTGCGCACTCTGCGCTCACGAAGCATGCACCCGATGCGACTTCGCAAAAACATATTTAAAAATAATATAAGTTTATTATAAGTACAAATATATTGTTTTTATGAATATCTTAGATAATCTCTTGCCCTTATATGTATATTAAAGACACATACATATAATTTCAGAACATACATTTTTTATGCGGGAGTCGCGCAGCCAGTGTGCCCCAGCATGTTTATGATGTCACGTGGGACCTGCCACCACACAAGCATCTCGTACCGTAATGCACATGTGTCACGAATGCGCGGGAGCAGGAGTTGCGGACTGGCCGCATACCAATCGTGATCATCACATAATATTAAATGTATATGGACGCAGCAGTCACTCACCGTATGCGGATCATTCACAACTTTTCGAAAATGGTGGCTAGAATCTGCTCACCCACCGTGAATTGTAAGCTTTGGGTGCGCGACTTCGAAAAAAAAATTGAAAAAAAAGAAAATAATATAAATATATTAAAATACAAAAATAAAACGAAAAAATTAAACAATATTTCAGGGTGAATGTTTTTGGTTGTTGCAATTTTCATAAAAATATATAATGTTATTTAATGAATAACATATTTATAAATAAACAGTTAAAAAACTGTAGAAAATCAGTACAAAAATAGGTATAACTACTATTACACTTAAAAATTAGCATTTAAAAAACCTTTGAAATTCACTGAAAAAATTATAGGTTTTAGAGACGTTATAGTTAGAAATTAGCATTTAAAAAACCTTAGAAATTCACAGAAAGAACCATAGGTTTAAGGGGTATTATAGTTAGCTGGACATTTCGCTCATACAAAACCATAGAAATTCCTCCGTTATAGTTAGTTTTGCCTACTATAACTCGCGCACCCGCAATGCACTGCTGATGAAGTCACATATTACATCATTCATGACATGGTCAGTGACATCACTGATGACATCACTGATGACATCTCAAATGAAATCACTGATGACATCATCCACTTGACAATCTGATACACCTCATCATACACTAGTATAACCTTTCATCACTCACTGTAAAATACAGAGTACCAAATGCCAGTTACTACATACCCACTCACTGATTCCTAAGTCTACAAACACAACTACCCATTCAACAACAGAATCACTTAAACATGCAGTGACTATTTAATAGAACACTATCAAATGCAATTATACACATACATAGACATTGAAACATCAGCAGTCATCTTAGTCGGTTATGCAGTCATCCTACTAACTCATGAAAAAAATTAATCACACTTACATTTACTCACTTACACAATTATACACACAACACCTCATTTATTCAAACACATAGTAACTCATAATTAATATGTTAAAAAATCACCATTACACTTATACACTCATTCATATAGTTACTCTTACAATCACTGACTCTTACATATACTTATTTATATACACCAACCTCTCACATACAATGCTTTTTATGTTTTTACTTTGTTGAAGATGTACAACTAAACCATATATTTGCTCATGAACACACAAATAAATACACTCAGTCACCCAAACAACTGTTTCCACATGCAATCTTAAACCTATACACCTATTCAATCAACCAGTCACACATCTATGCACAGAGTTACACACACCCCATCCAACCACGCACAAACTGGGTGTCCCATACAAATACTCACCCAACTAGTCAATACCTAATATACCCACTCATGTAGTTAGTGACCAACTGATCCAGCATGTTATACAACAGAGACAGTGATGCACACAATCACAAAGTTTAGTTACTAATCCATGTATTAACTGAGACACTATAAATTACTCATTTAAACAGACAGTCAGACAGCTACAATCTTCAATCCAGATTGGTATATATATATATATATAATACATATTTACTTTTCAAAGTAAACCACATTCACTGGATGTTAGTTGGAAATATCCAACTAACTATAACGTGCCTGAAACCTATGTTTTTTCTGTGAATAAATGTGTGTGTGTATATATATATATATATATATATATATGTATATATTTATATATATATATATATATATTGTATCCAAATGCCCACAAGCTTTGCCAGACGCACTCGGCAGCAAGCCTTCCTTTCGGCGTACCAATGACAGCTGGTCTCACACCCGGATAATTGTTCGTTTGCCTTACGCGTTTCGAGACATCGTGTCTCTCATCAGAGGCAGCTTTCAACAAATGAGTGGCAAGTTGTTCCTTTTAATTTATTCATATTCATGCGCCATAATAAATGTTTACGCCCACTTGCGTGTATCATGAGATTTGCATGCTGGTAGTTATAGTCCAGTCTAGGAACATTTCATTATTTACCTTTAGTAGGTTCCAACTCACTTGTGATAATAAAAGCCAGTATTTCCTTAGTAGGATTCGGAGTGTCGTCCAGCAACTTTTTGTCAGACTCGCTGTGCTGGTCAGGTTTGAACATGGTTTCAACCGCAGCCTCTTTAAAGTTCTCAAGATGGTGCGCCTTGCCACGACGAGGGCCGCCGTGTAAATTTATTGTATCCAAATGCCCACAAGCTTTGCAAGACGCACTCGGCAGCAAGCCTTCCTTTCGGCGTACCAATGACAGCTGGTCTCACACCCGGATAATTGTTCGTTTGCCTTACGCGTTTCGAGACATCGTGTCTCTCATCAGAGGCAGCTTTCAACAAATGAGTGGCAAGTTGTTCCTTTTAATTTATTCATATTCATGCGCCATAATAAATGTTTACGCCCACTTGCGTGTATCATGAGATTTGCATGCTGGTAGTTATAGTCCAGTCTAGGAACATTTCATTATTTACCTTTAGTAGGTTCCAACTCACTTGTGATAATAAAAGCCAGTATTTCCTTAGTAGGATTCGGAGTGTCGTCCAGCAACTTTTTGTCAGACTCGCTGTGCTGGTCAGGTTTGAACATGGTTTCAACCGCAGCCTCTTTAAAGTTCTCAAGATGGTGCGCCTTGCCACGACGAGGGCCGCCGTGTAAATTTATTGTATCCAAATGCCCACAAGCTTTGCAAGACGCACTCGGCAGCAAGCCTTCCTTTCGGCGTACCAATGACAGCTGGTCTCACACCCGGATAATTGTTCGTTTGCCTTACGCGTTTCGAGACATCGTGTCTCTCATCAGAGGCAGCTTTCAACAAATGAGTGGCAAGTTGTTCCTTTTAATTTATTCATATTCATGCGCCATAATAAATGTTTACGCCCACTTGCGTGTATCATGAGATTTGCATGCTGGTAGTTATAGTCCAGTCTAGGAACATTTCATTATTTACCTTTAGTAGGTTCCAACTCACTTGTGATAATAAAAGCCAGTATTTCCTTAGTAGGAAATTTACACGGCGGCCCTCGTCGACAAAAAGTTGCTGGACGACACTCCGAATCCTACTAAGGAAATACTGGCTTTTATTATCACAAGTGAGTTGGAACCTACTAAAGGTAAATAATGAAATGTTCCTAGACTGGACTATAACTACCAGCATGCAAATCTCATGATACACGCAAGTGGGCGTAAACATTTATTATGGCGCATGAATATGAATAAATTAAAAGGAACAACTTGCCACTCATTTGCTGAAAGCTGCCTCTGATGAGAGACACGATGTCTCGAAACGCGTAAGGCAAACGAACAATTATCCGGGTATGAGACCAGCTGTCATTGGTACGCCGAAAGGAAGGCTTGCTGCCGAGTGCGTCTTGCAAAGCTTGTGGGCATTTGGATACAATAAATTTACACGGCGGCCCTCGTCGTGGCAAGGCGCACCATCTTGAGAACTTTAAAGAGGCTGCGGTTGAAACCATGTTCAAACCTGACCAGCACAGCGAGTCTGACAAAAAGTTGCTGGACGACACTCCGAATCCTACTAAGGAAATACTGGCTTTTATTATCACAAGTGAGTTGGAACCTACTAAAGGTAAATAATGAAATGTTCCTAGACTGGACTATAACTACCAGCATGCAAATCTCATGATACACGCAAGTGGGCGTAAACATTTATTATGGCGCATGAATATGAATAAATTAAAAGGAACAACTTGCCACTCATTTGCTGAAAGCTGCCTCTGATGAGAGACACGATGTCTCGAAACGCGTAAGGCAAACGAACAATTATCCGGGTGTGAGACCAGCTGTCATTGGTACGCCGAAAGGAAGGCTTGCTGCCGAGTGCGTCTTGCAAAGCTTGTGGGCATTTGGATACAATATATATATATATATATATATATATATATATATATATATATATATATATATATATATATATATATATATATATATATATTCACCCAAAAAAAATAGATTTCAGGCATGTTATAGTTAGTTGGATATTTCCTTCGTACAGAACCATAGAAATTCCAGCATTATTGTTAGTTCAGCTAACTATAACTCTCACCCCCTCATTTCACTGCTGATGACATCACATATTATATAGTTTATGACATGGTCAGTGACATCACTGATGACATCTCAAATGATATCACTAATGACAACCATCCAGTGACTGGGTGTTTCTGTAAAGTGAACCCAGTGAACCACACACTCACACATCTATGCACAGAGTCACACATCCCCCATCCACCCACACAGACATTCATGCACCCGTACAGATATTCAGGCAACCAATAAATAACCCATATAAACAGGTATGTAGCTACTCACCAACCCATGCAACCGCTTATACACCAACTGACAGACTAATGTAGACATTTACACAGTTTAGTCACTATACTACGCATTCACACAATTTAATCACTCAGTTATACAGACAGTCACGCACCTAGTAAATCATCCATTCAAAAACTTACACACCCACTTACTCTTCAATACACATTGGCATATACATATAAAACATACTTAAACTTTTTAGAAACACACAGTCACTGGATGATGTAATCAGTGATGTAATTTCAGATGCCATCAGCGATGTCATCAGTGAGGTCACTGACCATGTCATGAATGATGTAATATGTGACGTCATTAGCAGTGAATTGCGGGGGCGCGAGTTATAGTTAGCTGAACTAACTATAACGGCCAAATATGACAGGTTTTGTACAACGGAAATGTCCAACTACCTATAACAGCCCTGAAACCTGTGTTTTTTTCTGTGAATTTCAAAGGTTTTTTAAATTTTTATTTCTAACTATAATGTCCCTGAAACCTATGTTTTTTTCAGTGAATTTCAAAGGTTGTTTAAATACTAACTTCTAACTATAACATCCCTGAAACCTATGTTTTTTTCAGTGAATATATATATACATTTTTGGTATCCTAAGTAATTAATCAGTGGGTGCCCCGGTGCCCACCATGGACACCCACAATTTAGCCTTTGATGGAGGTCGAGGGACCCCCCATAGCCCTTGCTTGCCCCCCTTGTGGGAGTTAGCCACTCTGTTGCTGAAGGGAGGGGTTGGAGCAATTCCAACTCCTGCTGCACCCATGATGGGTGCAAGCAGGGGAGCCAGCAGGGCTGCGCAGGCCCTGGACCTCCCCCTGCAGCCCTCAATAAGGGATGAACTGTGGGGTGCCCCGGAATAAGCCCTGGTTCACCCCACTTACACAAAGAAACAGGAATAGTTATAGCATGCCCAGGTGGGCCCCGGGGTATACCACTTTTTTATTTAAAGAAATTCCGGTGGGGCCGCTGGGGCCCTAGGAATCCCCCCATGGCCCCAAAGATATAAAAAAACAGGAATAGTTGTGGTGTGCCACAGGTGGGGCATGGCAATTTATTATTTAAAAAAAACAAGAATATTGGTGCGGCTGCAAGGGCTATGGGGCTCCCCCTTTGGCACCAAAATAAGAATGGTTTGGTGTGTCCCAGGTGGGAACTGAGGAAGCTCTTAGATAAAAAAATGCTGGCTCCTGCACAGCCCCATGAAATGTGGCCACTTGTTTGGAGCTAAGGGGCCACTGGAACTCCTCCATGGTCCCTTATAAAAAATAATGTTGCGGTCCCAGGTTGAACCGGGACATCCAGAAGTGATTTTTTTTAAGCCAAAAGTGAATAATAAATGAGCAGCCTATAGTTGCTGATTTATTACTCACTGTTCCTTCAAGGAGTGCCTCATAATGCCTTGGGAGGGCTACATACATATATTTTGTTTTTAGTGAGGTCCCTTAAAGGGCAGGGACATTTTTTAATGTTTTTGTGGTCTGTAGAAAGTCCTTCAGCCCCCCAGCAACCCTTGAAAAAAATAAGTCTCCTGCGTCATTGAAACCATGATCCAAGGAGAACTTACCATTTTTTTCTAAAGTGTTTCCCAGGCTGGAGCTTTTGCTCTACAGTTGAGACTGCAGTGCCACTTAGGGGCTTGCTGAGTTTTATGTGCTAAAGATATATCAAATATGATACATGCTCTTTATGTGATTATATTTACTACTACATTTTTTGAGGTGTAAAATATGAAAAGGTAGGGCAGAAATACTTTTGTTCTATTGTTTTTCTGAAAGAAAACAAAATATATCTCTGACTATTTCTTTTCAAATTTTTCGCCCCCAAAATGTAATTAAGAAACTATGTAAAAACAGAGAGTCACAGACATGTAGTTCAATAAAATGTTAATAAATATTTTGTAAGTTATTATTGTAATATAGATGTGATTAAAATTTGCAGTAATTTTTGGATACAGATGGCAGATCTGCTTTGTATATAGGGTGTTATGTATAGGGTGGGTGTTGGGTGGGGAGGGGAGAGCGTGGTTTGGCTGCTTTGTGGAGATTGACCTTGGGGTTGGCCACCCCTGCAGCCAGCCCCGCCATTGTGTACAGTTGTACGTATGGTAAAAAAATATTATTTATATTATAATCAACCTAAAAAATTCACTGAAAAACTGTTTTAAAATAAAGAGTCACAGACATGTACTTCAAGAAAACTTCATTAAATATGTTTTAAGTCATTATTAAAAAATGTATTTGATTAAAATGATTAGTAATGTTCGAAGAAAGATGACAGATCTTCTTTATACATAGTGTGATTTTATTTAGGCTGAATGCTGGGTGGGGAGGGGGTAGGGGGAGGTTTGGCTGGCTTTCAGGATTGGGTGTGCTAGGCCCTGCGGCCAACCCCTCTTGCGGGCACAGCTTTATGTATGGTAAAAAAATATTACTTTATGTTAAAAAAACTTGTAATTTACTGAAAAAAAAAAAGGTTAAAGTAACATAAGCAGGTGTAATGTTCAGTAGTCTATTTATGTGCAGAGAATCTACTACTCGCAAATCCCTTTGTGAATAGAAAATAATCGTAAACAAAAGTGTATGTTTATCTTTATGAATCATACCCTAAAAGTATCCTTATGATCCTTTACACCTACCCATCCCTACAATTATCCTTATCACACTTTACCACAATCCCTAACCCCCATAATGCCTTTACGGCCCTATACCCCTACCCACCCCCATACTCTAAGATTGTCCTTATCACCCTATTCCCCTGGTGGCCCCTAAACCCTAAAATTACCCATGCCACCCTAAACTCCTAACCACCCCTGTGTGCATGTGTCCCAGCTCCAGCACAGCATGAATTTTTAGTCCATGCCGTGCAGGAAATGTTTTTGAGATTCCAATTGTGGTGCCCATTTTTAGAGGCACTGCTGTGCGAACACCAAAAACCAGCCTGCCAGACAGGAGAAAACTCCAAATCTGGAGTGCGGTCTGACCACAGCAAGTTGTAATCGTGCCCTAAGTGTTTAAATAAAGAAATATGGAACATGAGTAGGTCCAAATGGCCATACGTGACAACATTTTGGTTAGCTTTTTGTCATGATGGCCAATTTACGAAATCAGTATATCATTATTACATTGGCTAGGCCCTTCTGGTTGCTAGGCTTTAAAAGGTTTAAAGGATCTAGAAGAAGCCAAGGTACCCAGAGCCACCAACTGAGCAATAACGTCAATGGTATAGACCAATTCAAAAGGTAAAATATATGGCATGAAAAATGTGTATCAAGGAAATCTATGTATTTCTGAAATGGGCACAAGATATGGAGTTTAAGAGCAGTGGTTATTTGTACGTCTCCATACTAGCTTATGATTTAGAGGATATTTTTCAAAATATTTTCTTTCTTACACACTAGCTTACATTTGAAAGGCACAAATGCAGTGAAATCCAGTTGGTAATAATCAGTGTTCTACTATTCTATGTTACTACATGTCTTCCGATGAAAATGGTTCCTCACTTGTGTGGATAGGCCTATTGGCCGCAACAGAAAGTGACCCAAAATGCAACATGGCATAGCACATTTTTCCACTGAAAACGGACCTTCTTTTTGCAAAGTGGGTATCTGCAGATTTTGGGGCATACCTCACCAGGCATCTAAACCTTATCTTCAGAAGACTGCTCAAGAGTTGGCTCTTCCCCCACATAACCATCATGCACAAACATTAATATACAGCATATCCTTCTGTATATACCCATTTATTTATACTATTGAGTTGTACCTACATATGTGTATTGGTTTGTATAATGTGTATAAAAAATATGTTTTTAAATATATAGATTTGCTCTGCTTCACAAATGTACATATTACTTATGGGTATATTATTCCATGTTTAACATGTATATATGTGACTGCCTAAACAAATAAATTTTTGATCACATCAGAACTATTTATCTACAATTGATTCACTACTGAATTAAAAATAATACATAAAAACAAATTAGTCATGAGGAGGGGGGCTCGGAGAGCACATAGGACCTGTTAGACCAGGATATTTGGACGGCCAGCTGTGCAAATGACAGGGCAGGCACACAGTCATGGCCTAATAGAGGATGAAGCCAAAGACTCTATTGTTGCCCACTTTGTTACAGTCAATGACAAGGAAAGCAAAGTTGCAGAACTTACCCCATCCTGTGAAAAGGTGAGCCAAATTGGAGTAACAGTTGGGACAGAGGCAATGCCCATACCTCCTGATGCAGTCCTATGCTCAAAGTGGGGATGGCATACTCAGCCATATGCCTGCAGTGGCATCTGCCCCTGTGACGTGTTATTGCAGGCTGCTCAAGCCACAATCCCATACATGCGCCGATGGCCTCTCTGCTGCAGCCAAGGAAAGGAGCAAGGGCTAATGGAAAGTGGCAGATGCCTGAGACAGACATTCATAGAGTCATGTAACTGTTGTTGTAAGTTAAACTGCTTGCTTTTCTTCACATGAGAACGGTCTGTTTTTCACATCCATAGACTTACACAGCGGCCTTACTCTGTACACTGCGTGCTGAAAGCTTCAAGGTTAAATACCAATGTATGCTGATATTCAGGTTGATCGGCCCACACTCTGGACATAACATGCACACAGCTGCACCTCATTGAAATCCTTATGTCTTTAATATTGCACTGCATGCATGATTGAGGCAATTGGAAGAATATCCTTTCCAGAGACAGAGAGCTTTGCTGATCCTGAGATGTGATACACATCTGCTGATCTTGGAGGTATGGGGTTCCCCATTCAAGCCTAAGAGTCCTTTTATTATTATAAAACCTAGTTCCCAGCAAGGGAGGGTGGTGTACAAGGCGCTATAGGACCTGTTTCCACTATCATTGTAATATGATTTCTCCCTTTGTGTTTTATGGAATTGTAACAATGCTGATTGTTTTATTTGTGATCATATGCCTGCTTATGTTAGCCAAAATACAGCATCTTAGAGCACGTAGCTAAAATGAACATTTTAAACTTTTCCGTGTCTCTAATTACTCACGTTGTGGACTGGTATGAGAATAAAAACTAAAGAGTGTTCCTAATTCTCACCATTCCTGAGAGTTCCTAAGTCCCATGTTCTGGGTTGTCTAATCATTGGTGGCTTTGCTCTAGGACGGAGAGCTAATGAGACATCGATGCTAGTCAGATAGGGGTTCTGGGTTCTGAGGTGAGTTTTTGGATACACCACAATTCACTGAGGTCCATGTTTCTTGCGCATAGTTCTGTGCATGAGCAGAATCCCTGCAACATGGCACCCAATATTTGGTCTTATATTTGAGACGCTCGTGCAGTGCTTATATCAGTTCACAACACCCTCACTTCTGCTTCCGGATGACAGTTGTGACGGATTAACCTACCTGTATGGATAGATTATAGGTTTATTCCAACTTGATATTTTAATAAAAGGTTCATACTTTGAATTACTACCCATTGTGCTTCTTCTTAAATAGCTTGTTTTCATCTGCTCTATGCACATGGGTGATGTTGATATCGCCCGCATAGTCAGGTGCCTCTACGCAATCATTTGCGGGCATTCGGCATGCCAGTGGAAGGCTTGGCGGTCCTTTTTGTGGTGAGTACAGATGCTGCACACCCATTTGAGATTTTCTACAAGTGGGTTACCTTTCCTGCAGTAAATGCGGATGATGGTACACACCATACTTGTTCTCACACTGCCGTGCCTGCAGTATATACTCCATAGAGGACACAGAAGATTCCAATTTCTGCTTTGCAGCATCGAGTTTGGTTTGATCGCGCCCTTCCCCACTCCGTGGGTGCGGTTAGGTTAGGTCCTCTGTCAATTTCTGGGGACACTTGGTCGGTAGTGGCCGGGTTTACTCCGCACCCACGTTACCTTACGGTCCCTGGAGCGGACTTGAGAGCCCTTTATGCCTCTGTTGTAGGGGTGCTTAGGGCTTTTGTGTAATATGTTTCACACAGTCTCCAGGTGGGGCCACCTGGTACTGCAATGCCATTAGTTGGACCTGCCGGGAATTAAAATTAATCCTGTCATGGCTAATTTGGTTATGGGCAAGCGCCCCCAAGATAAGGACGACATGCTGCATTAGTTTGCTAAAAAATTTGACCAACTGGAGGATGTATTTCCTAACAAGACTCCTGTGGAGAAGCACAGTATTTTCACCATTCGTTTGCAGAAAGACTTAGTACCAGAGGTGGCAGATTGTGAAACCTGGGGTAAAGTATTTGCAGCATTCTACGCAAATTACTCCGGCATCCCGTCAATGACTGTTCTGCCCTCCGTGATCAAACATGTTTAGGATGAGCACGGTTCAGAGGCGGCTGTTGAATTGGGAATGAGACTTGTCGGAGTGTTTGACATAGTTTCCGATCTCATCCTTGCTAATGTCTAGGGGGATGCTGTGAACTTTCAGGTGTCCAGTGCTTTGTGCGATGTCCCAGATGCCGATAAGCCCCGACAGGTGACGAAAATTATTGAGGAGGCTTATAATACCGTGGGTCGCAATAGTTTGGGTGTTAAGCCTTTTGCTAAATCGGCAGCTCAACCGCAAACTCAGACGGCTAAGTCTAAGGAAGACGACCGTCCAGTTTTTCCTAAACAAAGTTGGACAAAGAAAAAACAGGGGAAACAGCAACAGAAACAAGGACTTCCTGCGTCACCAATACCAGTATCTAGTGAGCGCACGTATGATTTGTGCGACCGCACGAGTATTAGGTATCCTGATAGATTTCATGTTCCGAATCAAGGTTCTCCTCGTTCTTCACAGGAAACATCCATCTCACAAGCAAGCCGGTGGGGTAGACCGTGGCAGATGGCGGGGTGCACCCCAGGGACGTGAGCAGCCCGCCCAGCTGATGGTAAAGGAAAGCAGGACGACTTTCAATGTCACCGGCCACAGTTTCAGAAAAAGAAGGTTGCTGCTCTAACAGCGAGATATGCCACAGATTGTGAGAACACAGCTTCGTAACCAGACTAGGGCCCTAACCCTGCTAGACAGCGCAGCGGAGGTTACAATAGTGCAGCAAGCACTGCATCCAAATCTGAAGGCGACAGCAACTGAGACGTTCATCACCGTAGAGACAGCGGGCACTAGAGTGGCTCCCCCGACAGACTGTATAAGGTAGTACTTTTAATTGAGGGTGACATAAAACATACGATAAATAGGATTTTTTGAGATAATCTTACTTCCTCATATGACATTTTGTTAGCGGAGGCAGATTGGCCCCCTCCTTTTGTTTGGCCGCTCAGAGAGGGGAGGAGGTGATCCTCCCTAGTTTCGAACACACAGTGCCAAAGGAACAGGCACAGAACTTTGCAGAAGAGTGGGCTTGGGCACTTGCGCCGGCGTTCTACCATACTCAAGTGGGGTGGGATAAACTTTCACCTCACCACGAGATACTATTGAGGTCGATGCCACAGCCACAACCCCAATATCCCATGCGGCGTGAAGAGAAAGCGCCCGTCGCTGAAATCCTTGACCAAATGGAATATCAAGGTGTGATTGAAACATGTGTGTCTCCCATGAATAATCCTCTTTTTCCTGTAGCCAAGCCTGATGGGTCGCATCGCATAGTTTTGAATTATCCACATTTGAACACTCATTGTCAAAGTTGCGCATTGCAGAATATCCACAGTTCTGCTTTGGTGGATAGTCTTGTGAAAAAACAGTTCAAAACCACACTTGACACATCCAACGACTTTTTTAGCCACAATCTGTCCTTACTTGGTAGTCAATGGACAGCTTTTACATCGCGCGGCAAACATAGACAGTTTAAACGTTTGACCATGGGCTACAAAAATTGCCCTGGCATATTTGCCGCTTGTGTGGTCTCTCTGTTAGAGGGTCTTGACCCTGATGCGTGTTCGTACGTGCATGACATTTATCTCACGGATGACGAATTATGGCTGCATCTGTGTCATGTTGACCGCATCATTTGTATATTTGCGGACTTCGGTTACAAATTTAACTTTGCAAAATGACACATTGCAGAGAACACAGTGTTGTTTTTGGGGTATGAGCTCAACAATGAAGGTTGAGGTTTAGCTCCTCACTTTCTGGAGGAATGCACATGTCCACACGCTCCTTCAACTCTGAAAAAGCTACAATCTTTGCTGGGTTTTTGGAATTTCAGGCATACTTACATACCCGATTATGGACAGCGTATCAAGCCGCTTTATTCCTTGATACAACCTACTTTTACCAAATCTTGCTGGCTACCTGAGCACTCAGCTGTACTGCAATTTTTGCAGGCTGATCTTGTAGAATCTAAGTTCTTGCTGACACGTGATAACCACACAAACCTGGTGATAAGTATTGTGCCAGACGCAATGGGTTTCACGTACTTGACGTTTAATGAAGGCGACACAGTACCTATTGCTTACAAGTCACACTTGTACACTACGGCTGAAATGCGATTTTCGACTTTCGAGAAAGTATTGACAGCAGTGCAGATGGCGATTCTAAAGGAACGAGCACTGTTGCAGGGAAAGTGCATGTTAGTTGTTACACCGTGTCCTGCGCTTGAAGCAGTGACAAAAGCCAGTGTCCCAAATGCAAAAGCTTAACATCCACGTTGGATACAATGGGCCACTTCACTGACATCTCCGGATGTCATGTTTATTTTTGACCCCTCATTACAGACTTGGGAGTTCTTCCAGTATGAATTTGTTCATCCTGCTCCTTTGTCTTTGCTCCCGCTTGAAGATTATCATTGTGTCAATTACTCTGACGGTTCGGCGCAACCAGCAACTGGATCTAAAGATGGTTATTCAGCAGCCTGCGCAATAGTGGTTGGTACCATGGTGAATGGAGAATTTTAGTCCGATGTCGTGCACACACGGACATTAGGGGACCGTACCGCCCAGTTGGCAGAGCTTCGTGCTCTGGTGCTAGCGCTAGAGTATGCTGATCACCGTGTGACTACTCTGATTGTAAGTGACTCTTACTACTGTGTTTAGTCTTTCAATGACAATCTATTTTTTGGCTATCGGGATTCCAAGGGTAGCGCAATAAAACACAAAGGGCCAGATGTAGGTAAATGTCATTTACCGATTCGTAAATACAGAATTTTACCGATTCGGTATTTACAAATCGGTAAATGACATGTAGGTATTTTTACCGATTAATATAACGAATCTGTAGAATTCGGTAATTACCGAATCGGTAACCATTGATTCCTATGGGCCTTGCGGCCCAAAGGAACCTATGGCATTTACCGAATCAGTAAATACTGATTCAGTAAAATTAACGAATTCTACAGGGGGACAGGGTATCACTTTGACACCCTGTTGCACCCCTGATTCAGGCTTGTGTGCCATGTGGCACACATACATGCCCTGAGGGCATACATGCACACATCTAAGTTCTTGCTGACACGTGATAACCACACAAACCTGGTGATAAGTATTGTGCCAGACGCAATGGGTTTCACGTACTTGACGTTTAATGAAGGTGACACAGTACCTATTGCTTACAAGTCACACTTGTACACTACGGCTGAAATGCGATTTTCGACTGTCGAGAAAGTATTGACAGCAGTGCAGATGGCGATTCTAAAGGAACGAGCACTGTTGCAGGGAAAGCGCATGTTAGTTGTTACACCGTGTCCTGCGCTTGAAGCAGTGACAAAAGCCAGTGTCCCAAATGCAAAAGCTTAACATCCACGTTGGATACAATGGGCCACTTCACTGACATCTCCGGATGTCATGTTTATTTTTGACCCCTCATTACAGACTTGGGAGTTCTTCCAGTATGAATTTGTTCATCCTGCTCCTTTGTCTTTGCTCCCGCTTGAAGATTATCATTGTGTCAATTACTCTGACGGTTTTGCGCAACCAGCAACTGGATCTAAAGATGGTTATGCACAGATGTGCATGTACACAGGAATTTGTTATTTACCATGCAATAGTATTACATGGTAAATAACGAATTCTTAGGGGCCTCTGGCACTGTTCCCAGTGCCACCTACATATACATTTACCGATTCTGTATTTTACAGAATAGGTAAATTTACAGATTCGGTAAATTTACAGATTCTGTAAAATATAGGCCCCCTACATCTCTATCACCAAATACCGGTCGGTAACGGCCGAAATCTGCCGTTACCGACCGGTATTTAGTGACCTACATCTGGCACCAAATGCTTTGGGTTAGAGTGGCGGAACTTAAAGAGCGTCCGCCTCTCATGAATGTAATTCATTCTCTTGGTCACCAGCGTGTAGGGGTACATGCTGTTGGTAACAGTCTTGCTGATGTAGCAGCAAAGACAGTAGTGGTGACATATACAGTGGCAGCAGTTACAAGATCCAAAAGTAAGACTGATGATGACATCTTGGCAGCTATTGCTGCAACAGAGAAGGGAAGTGATTACACTAGAGGTTTTCATTCAAAATACTCTTATCATTTAAGTCCTTATAAAGTTCCCGGACCGCAGGCTTTCCTTGATACAGCCGCCCATGAGGGCATTGCCTCGGTGCATGCTGGCATGTCAGCAACTGTCTCTCGCTTACAGCAAAGTTACTGGTGGCAAGGATTATAGAGACAGACTCTTGATTATGTCCTTACCTTTGATATTTGCCTTCGACTGTTGTGCGACCACCACAAACACAGTTGTATATGTCTAATAAACCGCTTGGGTGTGTTTATTTAGATCACTGTGGTCCCTTCTCTTCTGATACTGTGTATAAGTTCATCTTAGTTGCAGTGGATTCTAGCACACGTTTTCTATGGGTCTGGCCAAACGCAGCATTGATGCTCGAAATGCCTCAGGCATTTGCGTGTCTTTGTGGGAATTTTTGCATGTGGCACCCTTCATACTGACCAAGGCCCGGCGTTTGCCTCTAAGGAGTACAAAGAAGCCATGAGATCTGTGGGGGTGCAAGTCAAATTTTTGTCTCCATACCGGCCTGAGTGCAATAGTGTTGTCGAGCTAATGAACCGTGACTTAAAGCAATCCATGACAGTTAGGGTTTTAGGCACCCCCAGATCAGTTGACTGGGGGTGAGTGCTTGCAATGTTCAACACTCCATCCATCATCCCCTTTGGTTTCGCTTTGTTCGCCCTAAGTTGGCAGGGTATGCCAAGACGTGGGTCCCTTGCTCACTTTGCCACTGGATTCAAGCTAGCCTGGCTGATGACAGCTAATTAGCCAGAAACCGGTCTCAGGATGCTTATTTCCGGTCCAGGTAAGACACTGCTTGGCTGTTCGGGCTGGACTGTTCCCATGAGGCACAGGGTTAGACTGATTTGCATATGGCCATGTCTGAATTGGGGTGGCGGAGTGAGCTAAAGAATGATGATGGATTAAACCCAGATCCGTTGACTGGGGGTGAGTGCTTGCAATGTTCAACACTCCGTCCATCATCCCCTTTGGTTTTGCTTTGTTTGCCCTAAGTTGGCAGGGTATGCCCAGACGTGGGTCCCTTGAACACTTTGCCACTGGTTTCAAGCTGGCCTGGCTGATGACAGCTGATTAGCCAGAAACCGGTCCCAGGATGCTTGTTTCCGGTCCGGGGAAGACACGGCTTGGCAGTTTGGGCTGGACTATTCCCATGAGGCACAGAGTCAGACTGATTTGCATATGGCCATGTCCGAACTGGGCTGGCGGAGTGAGCTAAAGAATGATGATAGATTAAACACAGATCGGTTGACTGGGGTGAGTGCTTGCAATGTTTAACTCTCCGTCCATCATCCCCTTTCATTTTGCAGGGTTTTATGCACTCGGAGACACTGGTCGGCCCATTTGTATAGCATTCAACGTGCCCTTAATATTCTCCCTAGAAGGTCTCTGGGTGGGCAGACCCCATACAAAATGCTTTTTGGCATAAAAATGTTTGTCCAGGACCTTGAGGGTCTAGACATGGTGGCGTCAGCCGCACCCTTTGACGTAGATGACCATCCTGCTGTATTACAGAATCTACAAAAGACTCAAGACAGTCTTGCAAAGGAACACTTACCCTCCAAAACAGATGCTGCACTGCAGATTACGGTAGTTGCCTGCCTGCCTTGAGTAGGAGACCTGGTCCGTGAGAAGGTGGGAAACAAGAAGAGGTTTGGCCCCCCCTTATCGTGCACCCGTTCCAGTGCTTGGTGTGCAGGGTACAAGAACATTAATTTTACCTCCACTTCCTGGTCGCAAGGACAACAGGTACATCTCCATTGACAGTGTCAAATTACAACGTGTGCCCGATTCTTCATAGTATGACTCCAGCGGTCTCTTGTCCAGCAATGCTAAGAAATTCTGTTTTGGCCCCGGCAAGCACAAACAGCCCTGATGTTGCCATTGAGATGCATACAGTTACTGATCCATTATTGTATTCACTGACTGGTGACCCAGTGCTGAAACTGAGTACACTTATCCCACAGATGTGTCTGTGCCTGACGTGCAGACAAATGCAGCTGACCAGTCACGTTTTTCATTTCACACTAGCTCTACAACATCAAGAGCCCCATCAAACATTTCCTTTTTTGCTGATTGGTTTAAAATAAATGTTTTGATTCCCCCTTGGACTTAAATCTGGGTGATGCTCATCTCTATTTTTTTGTTAATGTCCATTTGATTTGTGGTTGTCTTCTTTCGTCTAGTGAATGGACACTACCTCACCGAGCGATCTTCAATTAGGTTAATTGATGGGACTTAGGCACGCCACTCCTCATCACACATCATGAAAAGGGACCAGACTATTGTTAATATTATCACCTGGCCTCTGTTAGATGGGATTGTGTGGGATTTGGGGTACATTTCAATACACTGTCCCACACAGGTGATAAATGTCCCCAATGTGCTTTGCGTTTCAATGGGGGATGTGGTTAAACAAAATATACACTCTGATGAATGGGATGTTCAGGACGTGGAGGCCCTTTTTTCAGATTTGAAATATTATGCTGCATTTGATGCTGAAGATTTGTATTTAGACTCCGCAAATTATGGAGATATGTTTTGTTATCAGCACTATCACAATCATTTCTTGCATAAAGCAAATACATTTAGACATGTGGTTAATCACACGCAATTGGAACATTGTCCAGCTCCAATTGCAGGCAGCTCAAACACACTCTTGAAGAAATGTACTTATTTCACTGACTTTGATCGATCTAATCCTGCCTCTTTTTATTTTAAGTTGACTCCGAAGTCGGCATCCAAAGTTCGACTCAAGCACACTCAACTCTTCACTTGCATGCACCCTGTTTTCCATTGTCTGGATTGCAAATTCGAATGGGCTATGAATTTGTGTCTCACTAATAAGGAGTCTCCTGCCCCGGATTATGATCGACTGATGAGTCCCTTAGTGGCCCATGAATTGGAATTTTCTGGTATCGGGATTATGGCCTTCGCAGCTGCGCACAAAGTTCTGGGTGATTGGGAAATACCCACAGTGGCCCATGAATTCCTGGCACGAAGTTACCTTGAAGAATACGCACATTGTCCCGTAATGGTTCTGGAGCTCTGCCTATTGAAGAACATGTATGTTCATTTGCTTTATTAAATTGGATGGCTGAAATGTTTGCTAATGATAAGTATGACTTCCTGTTGGAGGCTGTTGCAACATAGTGTGCATACACGCTCATGGACTGAGTTAGCACTTGTCCATTGTAAGTCACGTACTGAACTTGGATTTTTTTTCACCAACGATTTTTTCCGGGTCATAAGTCATTTTTTTTTTCACCCATCAACATTATTATTATTATTTTTTTTTATATCTTTGAACTGTTCCCTTCCAAATTTCCGGTTTTGCTAATTATGAACTTGGTTCTCTTTCACTCGAACTTGAACTCTGCGTTCCAAAATGGCTTCCCTTCTTGTATGTGGTCCGACCAGGGGAGGGTGTGGTGAAGATAGAGATTTGCTTGCACACATTGCTAAGTTAGCATATGCCTATTAGAACTTTAAACGCCATTTTGCAACTATGCCGCTTTTGCAAACAACACTTCATGTAACTGTTGTTGTAAGTTAAACTGCTTGCTTTTCTTCACATGAGAACGGTCTGTTTTTCACATCCCTAGACTTACATAGCGACCTTAGTCTGTGCACTGAGTGCTGAAAGCTTCAGAGTTAAATACCAATATATGCTGATATTCAGGTTGATCAGCCCACGCTCTAGACACAACATGCACACAGCTGCACCTGACTGAAATCCTGGTGCCTTTTAATATTGCACTCCATGCATGATTGAGGCACTTGGAAGATTATCTTTTACAGAGACAGAGGGCTTTGCTGATCCTGAGATGTGATACACCTCTGCTGATCTTGGAGATATGGGGTTCCCCATTCAAGCCTAAGAGACCTTCTATTATTATAAAACCTAGTTCCTAGAAGGGGAGGGTGGTATACAAGGCGCTGTAGGACCTGTTTCCACTATCATTGTAATATGAACCCTCCCTTTGTGTTTTATGGAATTGTAACAATGCTGTTTTTTTAAATTTGTAATAATATGCCTGCTAATGTTAGCCAAAATACTGCATCTTAGAGCACGTAGTTAAAATAAACATTTTAAACCTTTCTGTGTCTCTAATTACTCACGTTGTGGACTGGTATGAGAATAAAAACAAAAGAGTGTTCTTAATTCCCACCATTCCTGAGAGTTCCTAAGTCGCATGTTCTGGGTTAGATAATCATTGGTAGCTTTTCTCTAGGACGGAGAGCTAATGAGACACTAATGAGAAACTGATGATAGTCGGACAGGGGTTCTGGGTTCCGAGGTGAGTTTTTGGATACCCAAAAATTCACTGAGGTTCTGGTTTCCTGCGCATAGGTCCGTGCATAAGCAGAAACCCTGCAACAGTGATAGATGCACCAAAACTGATGCTGCCTTCAGTGTTTCAGATATTCTCTTTTTACACATTACCTTTCTATGTCAGTTGAACAGACTTATTGGTGCCTTCTTTTAATCCTTCTTTTAGTTCTTGTAAAATTGGTTTTAAACCTGATTGCTCTAAAAAATGATAATGTATCATTTGTAGAAAACAAACTCCTATTTCATCACATTAATCAAACAAAAGGAGATGATGGCCGGAGCGCTGAAACTTTTCAGACACGCACCACCAGTCACAATCTGGGTTGATTCTATCATTGTTCTGTAGCTCACTTTGCCACCTCAGTTCAGATCCAGCTATAAGCAAATCAGTCTTGACCCTGTGCCTCATGAGAACAGTCCAGCCCGAACTGCCAAGCCAGGTCTTCCCTGAACCAGAAACAAGCATCCTGGGACCGGTTTCTGGGTAACACCCTCCATCAGCCAGGTTAGCTTAAATCTAGTGGCAAAGTGAGCAAGGGACCCAAGTCTGAAAATACCCAGCCAACTTAGGGCGAACGAATAAAACACAAGGAGATGAGAAATGGAGTGCTGAAACTTTTCAGACACGCACCCCCAGTCACAATCTGGGTTGAATCCATCATCGTTCTTTAGCTCACTTCGCCACCACAGTTCAGACCCAGCTATCTGCAAATCAGTCTTGACCCTGTGCCTCATGGGAACAGTCCAGCCCAAACTGCCAAGCCGGGTCTTCCCTGAACAGGAAACAAGCATCCTGGGTCCGGTTTCTGGGTAACACCCTTCATCAGCCAGGCTAGCTTGAATCCAGTGGCAAAGTGAGCAAGAGAACCACGTCTGGGCATACTCTGCCATCTTTGGGTGAACAAAGCAAACACAAGGAGATGATGGACGAAGCGCTGAAACTTTTTAGACACTCACCCCCAGTCACAATCTGGGTTGAATCGATGGATTTAGGCCCAGATCTCTGTACTGGGGTGAATGTATGACATTGCTCTGCATTCTGTCCAACAATTTTTATTTTTGCATTTGTCACCCCAAGTGGGAAGGGTATGCCCAGACGTGAGTCCCATGCTCTCCGTGCCTCTGGAGTCAAGTTATCCTACTGATGAGGGCTGAAAGCTCAAAACTGGTCCTAGAAGGCTTGTTTCCAGTCCAAGGAGTACCTGGCCTGGCAGTCCGGGCTGGACTATTCCCATTGGGCACAGGGTCAAGACTGATCTGCATATGGCTAGGTCCAAACTGGAATGGCATGGTGAGTTTGGATTTAGGCCCAGATCTCTGTACTGGGGTGAATGTATGACATTGTTCTGCCTTTTGCCAATCAATTGTTCTTTTTGCATTAATCACATGAATATACTGTGACAGATATTCCTACTATTGCAAGCATGAAACAAACATCCCTGATCCTTGCAGTGTTAATGACCTTTTACTTACCTGTAATATTTATTTCTCTGAGTCATAGACCTCCCTGTCACAGTCATGAACGCATGAGCAATAGATCTTCATACAGAACTTTCAAGCAAAAACTCCCTTAGCCTCATTCCCACACTCAAGGCCACTCACAATTTCTGTGGCTCATAACCCCTGACTCACTGCAGCACATCCTGTACCACCAACTACTAGAAGCCGAACAGGGAGGTAGGTATGGTAACCAGGATTGGGATGGGAAGGATTACGACTTGGAGTAATGAATATTACCGGTAAGTAACCGGTCATTACCTCCTTGTCAGACCTCCTCGTCACAATCATTAACACATGAGCAGTTACCAAAGCAAGAATAAGCTTCTCTAGAGAGCAGTAAACAGACATTATTAGCATAAGCGGAAAGTCACACCACCTGGACAGAACACAACACAGGGTCTCCAAAACCAGCAGACCCAGTCCCACCCACCACCAAACGGTAATGGGACATAAAGGTCATAGATGGCCCCTGAAAACAAGCCCAGGAAGCAGCCACACCTTGAGTCGATCTTCCTTGCACCAACCCGAGCACCAGCACCCCACTAGCCTCATACGACGGCCCCTTTGCTCACCTCAGCCACTGACTGAGAGTCGCACCAGAAGGCTTCAGACCATGGCCCGCGAAGCCAAAGGTCACAAAAAGAGAATCCACCTTATGAAAAGGTTTAGTACAAACCAAGTACACCACAGGAGCCCATTTAAGATCCAAACAGTGCAGTGGCACCTCATCCTCCGAACGAGGATCAGGACAGAACACGGGCAGTACCAGGTCCTCCGAGCAGTGAAACGAGGAAGGGACCTTGGAAACAATGGAAGGATAATGCCAGAGAAAAGTCCGATCCAGAAAAAAACTCAAAAAGGGCTCAGAACAAAGCATGGAGCCCAACTCTCTAATCCTCCGGGCCGAGGTAATAGCAACAAGGAAAACCACCTTGATCGTCAGAAAACTCAGAGGCACCTCCCCCAGAGGCTGAAAGGGAGCAGACTGTCAACTCCTCAGCACCACCGGAAGATCCCAACAAGGTGTAAAAGACTTAACCACTGGTTTTTGAGGAAACAATTCCGCAACAACCTGGACACCAAAGTAACAACAGGCTCACAGGCCAGACCATGAGGGGCCTGCACCGCTGCCCAGTGAGCCCGCAAGGAGGACACAGCCAGACCCAAGTCAAAGCCATTCTTTAGGAAATCCAAAACACGCTCAGGATCCACCTCCATAGCCAACCAGCCCTGATCTGCACACCAATCCTAAAAAGAAACTCAATGCTGAGCATGACTTATGAGTCTAAGGGTGCCGGGACTGTTGGATAAACTGGGCCACCTCAGGAGAACATCCTATAGCCACTAGGGTCATCCTCTCAACAGCCAGCCGGCCAGTTGCAAGTGGACGAATCAATCCAAGGACAGAGAAGGAAACGACAGGAGACAAGGAATCACTGTCAACGGCCAGCAAGTGTCCCCCACCAACCTCAGCAACAGAGGGAACCAAGGTCTCTGGCTCCAGGCAGGCGCCACCAGGATTACAGAAGCCCTGTCTAATTTGACTTTCAGCAAGACCCTCTGAATGGGGTGGGAAGAATTTGCGTAATCGCGTTATAAAAATCTCTGAGAAATGGTAAAAAATCTCCACGAACACGCAGAAATTCCGCGAACACGCAGAATTGCTTGTTTGCGAGCTTTCTTCCTGTTCGCAATCGCTGTTTGCGTGCCTAGGCGAAATATCTTGCGAACACGCATATTGTGATCGAGAACAAGCAAAAAATGAACAGCAGTCCTGAGTGGGGCACAGATAGGACTTCTCCAAGTTCAGAATCCACCTAAAATTCTGCAGAATCTTCATTAGAGAAGCCTTCTGAGATACCTCAGCTTTCAAAGGCTTAAGCAGCACTTAGGGACTCAAAGGACAAGTGAGCCAGGAAACGCAACTGCTGCTCCAACATATGCTGACTCAGAGGGATCTTTCTCCTGTAACAGCTACTCCGAAATACCCTGACAGTCCTTTAGAAGACACTGCACCAGATAGCTAGTGTCAGTGTCAGAGTAAACCACAAGGTTGGAAGCCGCAAAGGTTCTTTTCAAAACCCTTTTAACTTACTTGTCCCCACGATCAGAAGGAACTACATTCTCTTAAACCACCTGGCTCTGAGACGCCAGTCCCACCAGCGGTAAATCCACCTTCACCACAGAAGGAAATTCCTGCGAGAAACCAGGGAAAGGTATGTTTGTCAGTATCCTTCCATTCCCCCTACAGCTTATTCGGCACCGACTTATGAACAGGACTCAGGCTCCCTTCTTTGATAATTGGTGAAAAAGTCCTCCGACTCATCACTCTCCCAGGGATTAGGGAACCCCAAATTGTCCCACACATGTTGCAGGATACTGTGAATGTCTGCCCCTTGTACAAACCAACCCTTCACCTCCTCATTCAACTCCTCCTCCGGATCAGAGACTGCAGGGGCATCCAACTTCTGCCTTTTAGGCCCCTTGGACTTCCTAGCCAGAAATGTTTTAGCCACCACTGCTTCAATCATCTTCTCCGCCTCAGATAAGGCAGTAGCAGAGGTGGGCCCAGCAACCAGCACCTCCTCCTCCAGGTGCCTACTCTTCTCTGACCATTTCAGTTCCATGACGAGCTATGGGCAGAGGAATACTCCCTACCCATATAGGCCAACCAATCCAATGTCAGAACCAGGCTCGGGCTCTATGAGCCCGAGGCAGAGTACCAGATGAATCACCCATGCAGGCCAACCACCAATGGAGCCCCATGTAAGTAAAAACACCCTAGACAAGAGACTCCGATGAGCAACCCGGTCCCCACGGAATCTAACAAACAGCCCATAGAAGTCAACCATGCCCTGAGGAAAACATTGTCCGCAACCTCCTGCAAGCACAACTGCCCTCAGCAGACTGGCCCAGAGAGACCGGCCGCGTTAATGAAGGCCCGATATATGTACCTGAGCTTGCGGCTCTAAGGTGCAACCACTGCCGAGATTCCATGCCCCCAAAATGAGGTAATGCGATCCCGCTCCGACTGGACCCGCACCTCCAATGGCAAGAATGCCAATGTCGAGTGACCACCCACCACGGAAGGGGAGTCCTCCCGCCACACCCCAGGTGTGCCTGTAAAGTGCAGGTACAGCTCAACCAAAAATCAAACCCCTCAGGCTGTCCCACTGCAGAAGGGACTGTACCCGGTAGGGTGAAACCCCCATAATAAGCTTGGGTATTCAATATTGTGGGCAAACAGGCAGCCTGAAAATGAAAGCATAGTCCCGCGCAGCAGGTACTTGAAGCACAACCCCATACAACGGTTGCTACAGCAGAGCACTGCACACTCACCTGAACAAGAACTGGAGGCAGAAGTCACCTCCAGTAGAGAGCTTGCTCGAACATGTCCGCAGAAAAAAACAAAAGAATATGCTGCAGTGGGTCAGGGGTTATGAGCCACATGATGTGGGAGTGGCCTGGAGGATAGGAATGGAGATAAGGGAGTTTTTGCTTTGAAGTTCTGTGGGAGGAGCTATTGCTCATGCGCTAATGACTGTGACAAGGAGGTCTGACAGGGAGGTAATTGACCCTTGGAATATAGCACCTACTTATCCTAATAAAGACACTCTCCAGGCTGAACCAGATCCTGAATGAAAGGTCTTTATACTGCTTTCGTAGTGCTCCTGCTCAGTGGTCTTCCAGCTTTACAAATCAGCATGTAGCTATGTCCGACACACCCTAATGTTCTTTCCATCTACATGACCACTCATGGGTGCTTCAGAGAAGCATCATTATGTGCTGTGCATAGTTTTTATTCATTTTATTCAACTGATGAGCATTGATTTAGGGCCTGATTTTGATATTGGCAGACAGGACTTTACTTTGTCAGGGTCACCCAATGGATTCCCTGCCTACCAAATTTTGAGATATTCCCCCATCCAACTGATATTTTGAGCACAGACTGGGACCTCTGTGACTGCGGTTCCTATAAATGCATTGTAAGTTTGATGGGTGGCTCTGTTAACATGGCGGAGCCAGACGGCAAACTTACAATGTTTATTTTATTTTCCAATACAAAAACTCAAAGTGGGATTTTCTTTTGGAATAAAGCAAGGCTCCCCTCACCATGAGATTGTGCTCCGATGAGTAGGGGACATTTTGCAGCTTTCACTGCCCATTACTACCAGGTTTAACCTGGCAGTGACATACTGTGAAAACTAGCCATGTGTTTTCCCACTCTAAATCAGGTCGTTGGACACACGGCCAAACCTCCAAAGACCCTTACTCTGTCAGTTCGTTGTAGGTTTAGGTCAGCAGGGGAGTTGGAGTAGTCTCCGCTATCCACATAAGGAGTCTCCGGCTGACTAAATTGGGTGGGCAAAGCTTCAGTTTGGTTGAGACAGTACCCCATCACCACTGCAACAGAGTACGCACTCCACCAAGTTCTAAATTGGGCCCATAGCTTTTTCAAGCCATGTATTGGTCCAAATCAGTCAAGAGTAAGAGAGTATGAGTAATCTTTATTGTACAGTTAATTAAAACTCACAATTTAAAACTCAAATTTTAAAACATTCAAACATTAAAATACAGAAATCAGCCTTGTCTCTCTTTATACATTGGTGAATAAGATTCACACTTCCAGGTTAGCTTGTCCCAGTTTCATTATATTTATTGTCCTTTAAAGTACATAAGGCAAGGACGAGGCGCGTTGAGCTTTGGGTTGCCTATTCAGTCAAGTATGCTTTATAATCCCAACATTATGGGTCAGATGTACTGTGTAAGAACTGATTTGCAAAAAGTGGTTAGAAATTGCAAACCAACATTTTTGTAAACAATTTTTTATTTTGTGAACAAATTTCTGTACTAATAAGTTGGTTTGTAAAATCACCATTCAGAGTGGGCTGCAGTTTGACCTACCTACTGAAGAAAATGTGTGTGGTAGGTCACAAATTGCAATTCATTCCGATTGAATGCCACCCCAGGAATGGTGGCCTGCTGGGTCAACAGATCTCCATGTTTGGGATCAACTTTAAATATAGTACATTATTTAATGCAGTTTCTTTAAGAAGTGGAAGTGGTCTACTGCACCACTGCCCACTCCCAAACAAACTTTTTATTAACATTCACAAAAGGGAAAGTGTCCCACAGTGACACATTTCCCATTTGCAAATGGATTACCACCTCATTTGAGAATTTGGTAACCTTTCAAGGATTTGTAACCGAACAATCAGTCGCAAATCATTGGTACATAGCATTGCAAATCAGAATTTGGAAGCGAGGCCCTAAACATGCCCCTTCAAATTTATGATTTGAAATGCATTTCTAAGCTCATTTTGAGATTTTGTACACAGTAAGCTAATCACAAAAGAGGGTTTAGTATAACCCTTGGCGTAAAACTACACTACCATGCGAATTACACGTAACACAGTGCTAAAACGCGTAGCAGGCATTTTTTGCTTGCTCGCGGTCCTCAACGTCAAGTTGGCGAACATGAGTGAGCAAAAACAACATCCCGGCATTACTTTTTCCCGTTCGCGATCGGGAGCATCTAGTTGCCAATTGCGAGCATGGAAAATAAACCGCCCGGCGAGATTATCAATGTGGGTAGGTCAGGTTTCTCATTGCGAGTGGTCGCGTAAGCTCGCGACCGCTCACAATGAGAAAATACCAGTCGGCGTTGAGAAAGCTGCCACTCGAGTACAAATCTACTCGAGCTACAGAAACCGACCACTTGCACTGTGTAAGATGCCGTTTGCAATGATTAAACAGTGCGGACAAGCATCTGGCACTGTGCAATCATTGCGAACAGCATTTCCCTACCGCACTACACAGTTCACTTAGCTACGTGCAGCACGCGTAGTGCGCTACTACGCAAACTACGCCGAGGGTTAGTTTAGTACAGGGGCTTAGATTCCATTGATGCAGCAGGTGCATTGGCAGTGAGGGCCAAAGCCCTGATGGGCATATTGAACCCTGATAATTGCTGACTTTTACTACCCCCTCAGCAGTCATGGGGCTCTTTTTCCTCCTTGCTCCATTGCTATGCGACTGGTTTAGTAAATGTATTAAAAAGTGTAGTATTCTTATGTTGTGTTATTATATACTATGTTATCTTGTTCCGGGCTGCTCAGCCAGTGATTGTTCTGTGTGGAATGTTGGTGTGTGGGCCATGAGTGGAATGCTTGAGTGACTGGGTATGAGTGGTGACAGGTGGTAGAAGGCATGAGCAGCTAGCAGGCTGCTCCTGGTGGGACTGCTGTACTGGATTTACTCTACATGTTAACTACTTGAAAAAATCTACTAAAAGTACATCTACCAGTGTGGGCTACATTAATACATATATTTTGGCGACGAGTTGGAGACCTTCCCACATGTTAAAGTTGGTCTGAGGCTGCTTGGAGATTACAAAGAGTCAAGATGTACAAGATTCAGTCATTTAGTGGTCATATCCTTGTTGATTTAGTGAATAGCAGGCTTTGCAACCAGATCTTCGTAAGTCACGTTCTATATCCTGTAACTTAAACAACACCAATTTCAAAAGCTATCCAGACACCTACAACGGGCAAGCAGAACATTTTCTCTCAGGTGAACAATTCGATATCAAAAGATAGTAATAAAACACAGAGGACCTCCGGCTCCAGAAGTTTGGATGTTCAGGCAACAAAACAAATCTTTCCTGACTGATCCTGGCTGGCCTAACCTCAAGTTGGCGGAGGGCCTGTCTTTGGATGCTTCTCAACCCAGAAAAATGTCTTTAAAAGAGTGGAATATAATATAGTTTACATTTTTACGGATTTAAATGGTCGAGCAAGTCATGCGTTTTCCCACAATTCCGTTTTTAAAAAAAACACCGTTCTGCCCTCTTTAAAATTTGATAGGAGTGGTCACCTCGGCCTATGCAAGAGTGTCTTTTCATTAAGTACATTGCAAAGAAAATATTGGTTCATTTAGAACATTATGGTCTCTTATGCATTGGTGAAAAAATGTTTCCATTTAGTGATGTATTTTAAGGCTTTGACACATGGGGAAAACACAATTTTACAAATTGCATTTTTTTCAGAGCCAAGAGAATCCCAGTAGAGCACGCAGTTTCTGAACAAATCCAAAGGCTATACGTAATTGTTCACTTCACGTGTCTACTTGCCTATATAATGACCGTCAAGAAATGAAAGCTGTAACACGCAGCACATCTAGTTAGGAGAAACGATGCTTGTTCAACGTCAGGCTGTTACCAAGTGCGATTAGAATGTACCACAATATGCGCTTCCGTTTCCTAGATAACGCTTCTCTAATAGTCACGGGAAATAAGAACCAGTCTCTGGCAATTCAAAATGATGGTGAAAGTATTCAAGGTGTCGTCATCACTGTCCTGGGGATCGTCTTGGGCCTTATGGCGATGCTAGGAAACTCTCTCGTCATTGTGGCTTTTGTGGTGGACAAACGACTGAGAAACCAAAACTGTTATTTCCTTCTTAATTTGGCAATCTGCGATTGGTTTGTTGGTAAGAGACTTTAATTAAGCTATATATTTTTTTAAATTACGGTTTAATGTCCATCTAAGCTTGCTATAGTGATAGTCCGCACACAGCTCATTGGTGTTATGAAAAAGGGCCCCTGCAGAATGTGATGAGGGCCCCCCAGTCTCCCATATTTCACAGATACTCACTGAATTTTAGTTGCCGCTTTAGGACAGATGGCAGACAAGCGGAGGGCTCACGTAATAGACCGGAAGTTGCGGGTGCTTGCTGGGGGGATGTTGGCGGAAGGAGGACAGGAGAGTGTGGTGGCGTCTGGTGTGAAAGGACAGCCGACGGAATGAAAGGGGAAGCGTGTTGAGTTCTGGGAATAGGTTGGGGTAGGACTAAGGGTGAGGGATGTGAGGTTGAATTATTGTTAAGTGAGGTGGGGTTATTTGATGTTCATGTATTGTTGGACAAAGTTCAGTTGCATCCCTTCCTAATAAAGTGGCCTTTTACTCTCCTAATTTGGCCTATTCATTCTGCGCCATCTCACCCGATACACATTCTATGCACTAACATTTAGTAAATGGATGGCCCAGTGGTCGATTATGTGGGTCTTTCTGTTTCTCCCTTCTGATTTTCAGGGAGGCAAAGAAATACGGATACTTTCAGGGAGAAAGCAAATATACTACAGGGCCTCCTGTGGTTAGGACATTAATCTTGGAGAATATTACGTATTCCTTCATGATACTACAGAAACCTGCACAATTGATTTCTCAGCAAGTCTGCACCAGTAGGTTTGATGGAGACTGGGAGAGGACAGCCAGGTACCACATCAGGGTGCTTAATTTCAATCGAGGCCTCTGTTGCTGTGGCAACAGACCTATTCAGCAGCTCTATAATGCGGTTTGAAATCTAAAAAGAGGAATCTAGGGAAGCGGTTTGTGTAGTAATCCTATACCGCTTCACACCACTTAGTCTGTGAATGTGAATTTGTGGACTGGTACCTGCACGACTCTGTGAGGGTGCTTAGATGAACATTGTGTGTACATCGCATGGCCTGTATGAGTGGAGTTTTAACGTGTTGCTCTTGTGCTTTTAGTCAAAAGATTGAATACATTGATGTAGACGTTAGATGGAATGGAGGGAGAATGTGTGGATGCAATGGAGCTTCTGTTGAAAGTATTTTGATGTTGTAAGTGTGGGGCAGCGTCTCCGTGTATGGTGTCACTGCGAACATATGGCTGACTGCACTTGTGTGTTGAGTGTAGCAGAGGAGAGGGGGAGATAGCTTGGCATATGGTAATACCTCCAATCGTGGGCCCTGACCGGACTCACACGATGCTGGGCTACTGGCACAGTGAAATACTTGGATGTCCTTGGTTGGTCCACCACTACGATGGCGGCAGTCTATCAACGGAGCAGGCTTCCTGGGAGAAGCAGCTCTTGCTGGTGTTTAGATTGGCGGGAAGCGGAGCAGAGATATTTCTGATTGACTAAATTAAAATGTATTCACCCGGAAGGAAAATTCTACTTGGGTCCAGGCGACCATGTCATGTTAAAATAAAGAGCACGGAATATTAAAGAATAAACCTTGCTGACTTGAGAGGCTTAATGGATTGTTGTCGATCTGAAATTGGAAGAACATCTGAGCAGAAACCATTGGGGTTGAAAGAAGAATGCAGTATGAACTCCACGTATGGATGACCAATGTGTTTAAAGTTGGGAATGACACCTGAGCTTTCTCTGAATAGTTCCTTTTTGGTGTACAGGCACACAGCATCACAGTGCCCTTGTGGCTAAGCCGGCTAATCTGTATTATACCTACCATTTGCATGTTTATCTCCCGCACACTATCACCCGTTACACTTGACCACTCCTTGACGGCCATCACACAAGACAGTGCAACACTTCCAGTATAGGCTCCAAACTAAAACACTACCTTCCAAACAGCACAAATGACACGGTTCAACTTTCTATCCATGTGGGTACGTGCTTCAGTGCCCCATATATGGATACTAAGCCCTATACCAATGCTACAATACAACAGACACAACATCTGCACTGATATTTTAAATCTTCCTTAATGTGGGTGCACCACATTTGTAAGTGTTCTATTATTTTTTCATCACCTTTTCTTGATCATCAACTGCTAGACATATGTAATGTTATTGAAGGACGAGAAATACATGGCAGTTGGATGAAAGAACAATCAGTGGCGAGACTAATAGTTTGGGAGATTTCACCAAAATATATTCAAAATACATAACCCAAGGTAGCACTGTAGGGGAACTGATAAAACTGTAGGAGAAGTACTGAAAAGTATTTCAACGCTACAGATCCTGATGCACTACAAAGAAGTATTATTTTTCTGCAGCAGCAAGTCTTTGATATTCCTATCTTACGTAGGACCAGATTTAGACCATGGAGGTCAGTCTTTACTCCATCAGGGCAACGCAGTAAAATAGTCATTCACCCTGATGGAGTTCTCATTCTCCAAATTTAGAGATGTCTGCTGGCCTAGCAGACATCTTTTTACATAGGAAGGAACCACTGTCAACATCACAGTAAAATAATTAACACTTTTAACCTGTCTTTTCATAAAAAAAAACCTCCCAAAGCACAATTTTGTTCTTGAAAATTAAAAAATAAACGACTCCCGCACCATGGGAGTTGTGTTGCATGGTGCAGGGTCATTTTGCAGTTTATACTGCCCCTTATCACCAGGTTTTATCGGGTTTTGATGGACAGTGAAAACTGGCCATTGGACGGCCACTCTATATAGGGGTCAAATCTCTGATGCTCCTTACTCTTTTATACAATCGAAGTGTATGTCGGTGGCGTAGTCTTGGTCTCTGACATACTGACGTTCTTCCCTACTCTAGATGCGGCAGGCAAAACTTCAGTTTGGCAGATAGGGTATCTGTGGGTGTTGCACTGGAGCACCCTCTGTCTCTGCCTAACCCTTAATCAGGGCCATAGGAGGCACATTTTGCCCAATATCTCTGAAGCAGTTACTATAGGGGAACCAGGAGAAAGTTGGGGGGAGTAATTGATACATGTTATGAATCTAGAAACTTAACTAATTAACCCCTTGTAGGAATCTCAAAGCTGAGCAGTGCAGTCATGAATACTTTCTGGTTTTGTGATGCAGTTCTCATCTGTAATACTTCCCTTAAGATGCTGCCCGAATAATCAGTCCAGGCTGCAGACTGGGCACTTAAAGTCATAACAAAATTAATACCTGTAACTAATGCAGGAGAGCCCTACAAATACCCATAAAAACACATTCAGTCCATGAAGCACGAATTTGATGACCACTGCCTTGCACTTTTGTTTTCACTGGTAGACTTGTGTGTAGCATTTTTTACCTACACACTAATCCTACATCACCGTGAAGCAATCCAAGGTTTCTACAGGTGCACAGAAAGGGCCGGTTTGCAATCCTCGGGTTGAGACATTCTGTAAGATACTGCAGACGGTGTTACTATTTAGTCAAATCAGAATTACGAGAAATAGTCTACTTAAGATACGTTTACTTACTTATTTTGCTTACATATTATTCTTGATCTCTAGCCTTGACAGTGCAGCGAAATAAGAAATATGTACATATAACTACCGGTTAGGGGATGTTTTATGTTAGCTATCTTGTTGAAGTACCATTTGCGTTGTTTGGATCCGATTTTCCAAGGTTGAATGAATCATTAAATGTAAGGTTCCCTAAAAAGGCATATTCATTCTTTCCTGCCCCAGCAACGCTTCCCCTATAGACACGTTCACGTGTCAAGGCATAGAATACATTCCTCATCAGAGATTGCAACTCTAGGAAGGATCCTCTTCTAATTCCAGGCCTTTCCTGAAAGAATCCAGAACCTGTTTCCTCCTGACACCACAAGCCCGCAAATCCTGGCTATTGGCCAGTGTAAATGATATGCTAGCATTTGAAAATATGAGTTTTTTCCGTAATATTACAGTGCAAATAGAAGCAGGAAAGTACTCACCGAGCCGGAGAGATTGTCAAAGGGAGGCAGCGTATCAATCAGTGTGGCGGCGTGTCTTATGTCTGTAATATCAGAAGGGAAACTGAACCTTGCACAGAGAGGTAACTTTTAAGAGAAGATGAAACACATGCGTATATGGAATGTAAAATATTCCAAGAAGCGTGTTAAAATGATAACACAACACTTTAAAGTCTTTCTGGAGATTTAATGGAAGATGAACAACCTGTGTTTCTCAGGTCAGACACCTACACAATGAAACACCCAAACAGTTACAGAATCCACATCATGTTCAACCAGAACACAGGGCATCCATATGGCATATGCATGATTCTGCAAGCCAACATTCTATAAGCCGAAATTATAATGCATCCCCTTCCTTCCAAACAACACAAAACAAATAAACAAACAAAATAAAACACAACAAACCATACAAACATCACACCGACCACATCACAAACATATTCACACTTCCACCCTACATGTCTGAAAACTGCACAGAAGCAGAAGGTGCGATATGACTCAGAATAGCTAGTAGTTAATGTATGAATTGCAGACAGCACAACTCAGAAACACAGTGATGTAATTACTGTTATAAGCTTTCCAAGGTTTGGGGATGTATTATGGTGTTGTTCAGTGTGGAGTGTATTAGTTCTGTGCAATTGTCTTTCCTAAAACGGGCCTGTCTGCTGAGCTATTCATGAGTTATAGAACGCACAGCTCGGAAATCCAGAAAGGCAAACTCTGCTTTGTGTTTCCATGTG
The DNA here is from genome assembly GCF_964261635.1 of Lissotriton helveticus. NCBI lineage: Eukaryota > Metazoa > Chordata > Amphibia > Caudata > Salamandridae > Lissotriton > Lissotriton helveticus. The sequence goes on along the minus strand of NC_136063.1, from coordinate 774,097,262 downwards.
TGCTGTCTGCCGCCATGCACTAACTCTGAGACTGTTCAAGTTAATTGCCAGGTACTTACTTACTCCATTGTCCTTCGTCCATTGCATTTTAATCAGAGTCATTAATTTATGAGGTGATCATACCTCTGACGTGAAACAATAACAGGAAGTGTCATAAGCCTTCACCTTCCCTATAACCATATAAGCCTAGAGTGACCATTTGAACTTCGTACAAATACGAAGGCACTGAAAGCCAGTATATACAGGGTTGTTGGGTGGACTGTGATGACTGTGATGAGGACTCAACAGACTAAGAATTAGGAAGCTCGCCGGTAAGTAACCTGGCATTATCGTACTTACTACTTCCTCATCCGAATCAATACTTATGAGGCATACCAAAGTTACAACTGCCTTTCAATAGATAAACCATTAATAAATAACTTATTTGCTTATTAAGATAATTATTTATTTATCGCTGAAGTAAATACCTTGTAACAAAAACATCTTCTCCCAACCCTGCACCCACAGTTCCGTAGTGTTTTACAAACATTTGTTAGAAGCCCATGTTGTTATTCAATGTAACCCCCTGTACCTCCTCCAAGGATGTCAAAAAACTTCTAAAAAACTTTCCATGGACTCTTTCTGTGATAGGTAACCAGCAGGAGAGTACGCCAAAAATATTGTGTCATAATTCCATCTGCTATTGATATATTAAATGCTTTATGACCTTGATATTTGATAATACATGTTACAAACAAATCATCTGTGTTCCTAAAACCATTAGATCTGTCAATGTATATAGAAACTGCCCTTTTATCACCCCAAATATGCCATAATTCCTCTTCTTCTTCTGTAGCAGTGGGGTATGGAAAGAAACAGGGTAACAAAGCCTCTTGATCTACATAAAATGTAGACACAATATTAGCATAGAAATCAGGATTAAGTTTTAGCAGAACACTATCTTTCAGAATTTGTGAAACATGTTTACACAAGAATGTGCATATGAATGAATGAATGAATGATAAGATTTCTAAAGCATGGAGTTACTGCAAGAGTGTTCCAGCGCTGAGGCAGACAGCCAGTGAAGGGTGTAAACCAACTCTACAGTCTGAACAGATGTGTTTTCAGTTGTTTGTGAAATGAGTTCTTCTCTGGGATGCACTTAATAGGGAGTGGAAGATTGTTCCGTCACTTAGCTTGCCAAAACCGAGCTAGCTGAGCCACCCCATTTCTTTCATTTGGTATAGGTGATAGACAACAACCAGGCAGATTGTGATTGCAGAGTTCTTTTTGGACAGCATTCAACAATCGTTTTGGACAGGTATTTGGACCCTGTCTTAAAGAAGGCAGCATGTGCCACTGTCAGCGTTTTGACCGTAATCCACTTTTCACTGGTAGTCAGTGCAATTGGTCACGGTAGAAGGGGATGGAGGCATACTTGAGAAGTTTAAACAGCAGGTGAATTGCTGAGTTCTGAACCATTTGCAGTTGTTGGATTAGCTAATCAGGGACCCCTACATACAAAAGAATCCCCTAGTCCAGTCTGGAAAGGAATAATTAGTGGACTACTTTTTCCTTGGATTCCCCGGGCAGAAGGATTAGAAATGTTCTTAAATATCTCAGTATCCCACTGGAGGTTTTAACCACTTCTGAGATCTGGATACACGTGGAGAGGTTCTCCACTGGACTGCCTTTTCCAATGATAAAAGACTGACCACATTTCTTTATGTATAGAATTCCTTTATTCAGATAACATCATAAACAAGGACTCCAGCCAACGCATTTCGTTGCAAGGAGACTGAATATCATCAGAGTTTAAGATAAATAAGGATGTTGGAAATACCTTGGGAAGAATTCCCAAAACTACAAATTCTTGGCATAATGCGTCCGATCCAGGGATGAGACGCTGACGACCTTCACTTAAGTTACACCTACCAGGCCCTTATCAGGGAGGTATAACAGGACGCACCGCAACAACTTTGATACTTTTTCTCACCCACGGTACACCAGGATACCTTTGCATCTTGTTGTGCGCCAAGAATTTGTACTTTTGGGAATTCTTCACCAGGGATTTCCAATGTCCTTATTTATCCTAAGCCCTGATGAAGTTCACTCTCCATTGAATGAAACAGGTTTGCTGGAGTCCAGGTTTATGATGTTATCTGAATAAAGGAATTCTATACATAAAGAAATGTGGTCAGTCTTTTGTCATTGGAAAAGGTATTCCGGTGTTGCACCGCTTCACGTTTATCCAGTATTTGATCTGCCTTGCAGTCTGCACCCAACAGCAGCAGGTGCAGGAGTTCAATGAGCACACCTTTCTAAATCATCACTTAAAACAATGAGAAGAGGAACATAGCGGTGTTTTTCGGCTATCTAGGTCTGCCATTGGTCTTTGTCTGTTACTGCTGAGATCTGGGTTTTAAAGGACAGGTGATTGTCAATGTTCACACCTAAATTCTTTGCCACCTACGAGGGGGGGAGGTAAAGTGCAATTAGTCTGCCACGCCCCTGACCACCCAGTCATGGGGTTGGCCCCAAACAGCAAGACATCTGTTTTCTTTTGGTTGCATTGAAGCAAGTTGGCCTTAAGCCATATCATTACTGCTACTATACAGGTTGCAACTTTTGATCTGGTTTCTGATGCCTTGTTGTCGTAGGCCAGCAGAAGTTGGGTGTCATCTGCATAGAAGACCACTTGGATACCGAATGAATCAATTAGGTATGTCAGCGGTGTCTTGCAAATATTAAAAAGTGTGGGGCTCAGGGACGAGCCCTGAGTAACTCTACACTTAAGCGTCTTTGCTTCAAAATAAAACGGCTTCAGCCTCACTGCCTGTTCTCTGTGCTTTAAAAAGGAACCTAATGAGGCTAGAGCAGCCCCCTCCACTCCTAACTCATCCATACAATATATGAGGTTTTTTTGTGAGATTGTGTTGAATGCCGCAGAGAGGTCTAATAAAATTAGTACAGCATTTTCGCCTGCATCCATATACTATAGCAGAGTTGATAGCTACTACAGAAGCTATGTTAATTGTTAAATATGTATGGCCCATTGAAGTTAAAGGTTCAAATGTTTTTAATTCTAAAGTTAAGTCTCAGGGAGGTATGAGAGACTTTACAAATGCGCTTGTAATGGAACAACTTTTTAGAATTCTGAACAAAAAAGCTGCATCCAGAAAACATGCATCACCAGAAGTTCTAAACACTATAATGACAGGAAACTGGGCCCTCCATGTAGACACTGACAATCTCTTTTCAAACCTATCCTGAAAAGTTGCAAGATAGGAGAATCCCACATCCAACAGCAGAAACAGAATTCAAAGCACATCAGTGTTTACAATTCCACCAATGCTTTGTTTGTGACTTCAGAGTAGAAGAATTTCATCTAAATGTTCAGATTTCCCTCTACTTTGAAGTCCTATAATCTTTCTACTTTCAGACCAAGCGAAACAGTTGGGATAGAGGAAAACACATGTGAGTTAGAAGAGGAGAAGGAATTAGCAGTATTCTGCAGAAAGGTCTCATTGCCATAGTTTCAACTAGCTGAGCCAGGGCCGGGGTTGCCAAAATTGTACTCTCACTATTACTTCTGCTTTCTCTCTCCTGATTTTGAGAAGTAAGCAAGCAATTAGATGAACTGAAGCAAAATGAAGCTGAATAAGCCATGGTCCAGATAGGGCATTAATTCCCAAAGAACCTGAGCTGGAAACTGAGAAAATATTTGTTGCACTTATTTGTTAATTGAAGAGGTAAACAAATCCAGAACAGGTGTACTCCATTTCTTGCATATCTTAGTAAATGTTACTGCAGTCCTGCCAAGAGGTATATCCCTCTCTAACCTTCACTTGCCTTCTACATTGCAGCTTCTCTAGCGAACTAGATAGAAATGCTTGGCACTGATATATCTGATAGATGGCACTTATCTTCCAGAGGTAATTTATATTCATGTCAAACATGGAAACAGAGAGCAGGACAAGGTTGCCTGGCAGGAGGTGCATCTCATTTTGATATCTAATTTCCATCCACATTTCAACTCCCGTAGGTGAGCACATAAGGGTTCTAAAACCCACCCGCCCCCAGCCAGTTCAATGATTTGAAATGTTCTCTATACTACAGGATGGTTAGGTTTGAATGGGACAATAATCCTCCTAGTAAAAAAGCATGTCTTCTGCTGATAGCCATTCACTATCAGCAGTCTATCTCCCCTGCAGGAGCAAATGAGGTGTTGTCACCTAATTTGCCTCATTAAAAGACTGCAATGCCCATGCATTGCAGTCATCATTTTCTTTCAACTGAAATAAATAAATATAGTGCAGAGTGCAGCACCAGACCTACTGGCAGAAGTTAGATCTCTCTCTGGCCTCTATCTATCTTTTAGAAATGTGGCTTTGGAGAAGGAGGAATTTTGGGCATGACACCCCAATTTCATTTCTTATGGGACTCAAAATTCCACCTAGACTCAATGATCATTGACAGAGTGTGAGCAGCCCTTTTAGCCGAAGGCATATATCTCACCGACCACCAACACCATAGGCTCTTCAGTTCCTATTTGCGTAGCAGATTGTGTTTTTTATGTGTTTTTTTAAGCAGCACCAGTTGTTTTACCCGTTTTCCCTTACAGGGCACCATTACTGCTTTTGTAGCCAAATGGAGGTAGTAACAAATTGCAACCTGCCTAGTTAATATCCTCTTAGTAAATGTTTCTGCGCCCCCTGATGAATGAGTATTTTGCTAATTGTCCTAATAGTACATAGGTTTGGTTGGAAAATCGGAGTCTGTTTACAAAAGGGCTATGCACAGTTTGCGACCACTTTTTTGTAAACTGACTCTTTGTACATCTGGCATAATGTCTCTTGCTTTCTGGATGGTGATCAGCACTGTCATTATTAAGGCTATGTTGCCGAGACTTCATGTACCATGACCACCCGCCGAACTGAACATTGATCTGCCATTAGAACTAAGAAAAAAGCTGCACTTTTAGTGTTGAAACACTACATAGAGGCACAGCACACAAAACAGGACCTCAAACGGTTCATTCTTGAAAAAATACAAATTAATTCAGGCAATCAGAGCATCAAAATTTGCAAAAGGAGGGATCTATACTTTGAACACATAAAAATGAGCGAAACAATGAAATCCTCTGGGATAAGGTGATTAGCTATATCAACAGTTAAATCCGTGGGTTTCCCTGAATTGTCCAACATTTTCTATTCACCACGGTACATATGTGTTTCAGCAATTTTTGTTATCTGTGAATGATCTTAATTCACACTTGAATAGAGGCTTCTATTCATAAGAGTCCAACCGTATCTTGGTTCAACTGGCTAATATGTGTCAGTCTTACTGTAACACACACAGGGGTTTCACCTTATAATGTTACTGATAATCTATTTTTATCTGCTAGTTTGACAATTTGGTTTGTTTTGACCTATTCAATATGGCGACCGTTTTCACGTACAAAACTCACATCAGGCTCCACGTATGTATAACTAATTATTTACAAGATTACCAAATTTCTCACAAGTAACTACACCGAAGAAGAGATTGATACTTTTTTATCTTCATTCGGAAGACTATTAATCCATCCCAATGGGATATTGCTAATTAAACATCTTTTGCTATACTTATCCATAATGGCGGCCATCCACCTCCTTCAACAATGAGCCATTTGCTCTAGGCTCTTTACCTATTTGGCCATACAATGTGATGGCCCTTCCTCCCTGAACCGGAAGTAGTTACCAGGAGGGAGTACACGAGCGGGCTTTATAAATGGACATAAAAAGTCTACTTGTTTGGAAACTCCCCCTTTTTTATCACAACACATTGCACTGCTATGGCAGATGCCGAGGTACTGCATATATGGAGACGGCGGTAGCCCGACCATCTGAATAGGAGACGCTAAACTCACGAGTTATGCTGACGATTTAGATAATCTACATATAGGATGTGTTACTAGCATGGCCACTGAGGCAGTTATATCATCATATATATGTGTTTTCCGTTCTTTTCAGTAAACGTTCCATTTCTGTTCACTGGTACGTTACTTTATCCCGAATATAGAGCCTTCACGGCCGCACAGTGAACGACACAACATCATCCATCGTCTAGCCTTAATAACAGGCAACAAAACATTTGCCCTCTGTCAGGTATTTCTTTCATTCCAAATACATACACAATATTTGTTTGTGATTTCATTTTTGTCTTGACTGCAGGGCATTATCTTGACCGACCTCATAATTTATGGGTGTCATATCTTAACATAATTCTTATTCGTCACCTAGCAAGATTTTGAAGGTAACACAAGTTTTCTCACCTATACAAAAACACCATTATTGTTAGGATTATTTGCACCTACAATACATAGTGCGTAGATAGCAGATCAGTAACCTGCTTGTTTGAATCCTGTTTTTCGTAACTGGAACGCGCTTGTGAGGTTGAAACAATTTTTACCATATCCTTTAGAGAACTCAGGGGGCATAGCACTGCATCTAAAGGTAATTACAAAATATTATCTTAGGGATATAGTCATTTCCAAATCTTTTTCATGCCAATTCCTTTAATACCATATCATATATGTCATTATCAAGAAGCATCGATTTATGATGTGGATCCAAAGTAGTTATATATCGTCACAACAGTTCTCCAGTGAAAGTATTGAAGGTAAGACTCGTCAACATCTGAGTGTACCCCCTGGCTATAAAACAATATATACATATATATACATCTTTTAAACTATTCTTATTAGGGGCCACGTTAGCTTAACAAGTGTTACGTTCTCTTCCTACTTCGAATATTTGTGCCGCATCTATGGCACTTTGGTAGTCTCATAGTAGTACATCTATTGAGATGCCCTAACAACGTCTTCAGTAGATTAGCGGTAACTATCCATGCCAACACTGGTTTTCTGGTTAGATATATCTGTTTAAACTATGGAAACACTACTGTGGTTGATTTGCTCCATTTAATTTTTCATTTTTCATTGTCAGTAGGCTCAGGTCCAATTGTTGGACCACAATTCTTAAGAAATTCCATTTCCTCTTCTTCTTTAATTTAACCATTCACATAAGGTAATGGAAACCAACTGTAATTATTTGCTTTATTATCCACATTAAATTGAGGTGATTTCTGCTATATCTCCAACAATTCACAACTCTATATTGACATGGGAACTGTGAGTATCTTGTATTCTCTTTCTCCCAACCTTTACTGTGATATGTTTTTATTTGTTCAACTTATGGAACTTGTGTCAAAGGTTTAGAAACTTCTCCTCCCTTTGCCGGGGAAAGCCCAAAAACGTAATGAGTCACGTGGGAGGTGGAGCACAACACAACGGGGATTACATTTGACTGGGACAAAATTCACACCACAGCCCTTGTGAGCAAATTCTCCCTAATATTGTCACAAACCAAATATATGCTACTTAACAGGTTTTGGACACCGCAAAGGCTATTTAAACTCCAACTAAAATACAACCCCAATTGTTGGAGCTGTAATTTGGTTGCAGGAGATCTAGCACACATGCTTTTTCATTGCTCTTCACTAGGAAACTATTGGGAGAAAATATTTACTTGTATAGAACATATTCTTAAGATCAAACCTCCAAGAGAATTTGTTTATGTCATTGTGGGTGCTCTGGATCAAAACGTGACCAATGACAATGACCGTCAATTATTGGACTTATTACTCACCCTGGCATGTAAGGTAATATGATGTAAGTGCAAGAACGCCTCCGAAGTATCCTTCAAGATGTGGCAAGAGTGGGTATCTTGCATCAGAGGAGCAGACAACAGTGCTTTACATTCCTCCCCTTGGCGTGCTTCCAAAAATAAGCTTTGGAAATCCCTCGATGCCTCTTCCTTTTCATTTGACCCTCCGTAGGCGCATCCTTTGTAACTGTCCCAATGACAAAGGAAACATACATACCTGCCAATGCCCAAGCCTGCTGGTACTGTGTGGAGTATACTTCCCGGCTGTGATTGGTATGTCTTCTGCTTCTCGTTATTAGTGTGGTTCGCTGTATATCTAGTTAGGAGTTCTATAAAGTTCTTGGTAATTGTTTATATCCAGCGACCTTCTTAAAATTGTGTCAACCTATAGAGTGTCTCGGGGTTGGAGTCTTAAGCGTGTGCGCTTGGGGCCGTTCACGTCTCCATGCTTATCAGTTCTGATTCACATGGAGACGTGAACGGCCCCAAGTGCAGTTATAGAACTCCTAACTAGAAAAACAGTGAAAAAGAACAATAAAGAGCAAAGTAATATTCAGCAAAGTTGAATTATCATCTGAATGTTGTGTTTTATCGATGTGCGCCACATGAGTTATAACTACACAATGAGACAATAACAATACATAGCGTGTGCATAGGATTACAGTATTTGTTGAAAAGGAACCCCGTTAAGTGTCCTAGTTGATGGTTTAGGGTGTTAATATCCCTCACCTCTGCACCATACAAATAGTCCACGCGATAATAGCGTATACTCGGAAGGCGCCATTTCCACACTAGGGAAACATCCTGTGGATTAGTATCTAACTTATGGAATAGTCTGATCTAGTATTAGACAGTATACTGTAGTAGGATCTCCAATATGTGCCCAGATTGTTGTATATATATGTGCTATCTTATTATACATTTATTTTTCTTTAGACTTATGGTTAATTGAAGAAGGTGTCCTGCCGAAATGAGCGTAGATTCTAATTATGTCAGACACTTTTATTTCTTTTGGATATTTGTTAAACAATTTTTGAAATGGTTCATCTTATTGTGATTTCAAATATGTTATCCAGAACCACTTTGTTTGTATCAATTTTGTATCAAATCTGTCATCTGTTACACATTTGTTTGTAGTGTATATATTGTATTTTGTATGCACTTTATTGTCTGTCTATTTATGAGCAACAATGTTATATAAAATATAAATAAGACAAAAAATATATATTTCAAATCTTTTTCAATAAAATAATATATATTGGAACAATAATAACCTTTCTGGACACATATTATTATTGTATAGTATTGCTCCACCTTTTTAATCGTTTCCTAAATGTCTATATACAAACATTGTTTTTTCGCCCTGAATTAGGAAACTCATTCATGGGTACCCCCTCTTTCCACACACATTCAGCACTGTCAGTATCACCACAGACAGTGTAGGAGACTTCTCAAACCACTGTCAACAAACTAACAGATCCTGCGTCCCATCAACTGTTTTTATGAGAACTCTCATTACCTTAGGCTCCAACATTGTGGGGCCACTGACTTCACTCTGTAGACACACCCAGCAGTGTATATGTCCACATGCTCTTTCAAATTGAGCCAACAACTGAGAGAAAGTTCCTTTAGGCATGCCAGTGGCGGCTGATATTTGAAGGCAGTAGGGGGCCGGGTCGGGGGGGTTGGGAAATGAAATAAAAAAATTACAATTCACACTTACCTGTCTGCCGCCCGCCGTCGCCACTGCCTCCTCCCGGTCCTCTTCCCTGCTTCCAGGGTGGGAAGAAGAAAGCAGGATGCACCCTGCTCCCAGCCTCCCGATAGCCAATCACATTGCTGCAATGCAGCTTTGTGATTGGGTTGAACGCCGTGGATCAGCTCACACCAGTGAATGGAAAGCTGGTCATGCTCTCCATCCAGACTCTAATGCAGCCTGCATGGAGAACAAGCAAATTGTGCCTAAATGTTTGGCAGGCCCCAGAGGGACGGGCAAACATTTATTATCACTTTAGGGAGTGAAAAACACTCCTCCAATCCCCTGCTCTGTCAGCAGAATGGCCTCGCCAGGTCCTCTTCTCAAAGCTCCCTAGTGACACTGCTTTAAAGGAGCAGGACAACACTACTCCGCCTTAGCGGAGGAGCGCCACTGGGGCATACATTTCTCAAAAGCAATTTTGAGTCCCATACTACAGACTAACACTTGTCTTCTCCCTTCTGCAGCTGCACCTGTAAGGTCAGACTGATCATTCTACCACTCTGCCATTTCCAGCGTGGGGAGTGGCCCATAGGACTGCTTTCAGAGCAGGATTGGCTGCCAAAATCCTACTTTAAAGCCCCCCAGAGCCCTATTTATTCTCAGCCTCCTGCAGTGCAAGGCTAATCTGTACATTTTTCCCAAGGCTGATGTCGGTTTCCTGCGCACCCTGTACAGTTCAGAGACATTCCTGCACATGGTGGGTCCTCCTCAGTCCCTTCTCAGGAATGCCCCTCTAATATCTGGCCCTACTGCGGACCCGAATCAGTAGTTTGTGTCCCAATGGACCGGTTACTACATTCCCCAAGTCACCCCAATGTCCCATTTGGGACCATTTTTCAAATTGAGTATGTGGACTGTCATTTCGAAAAATTGCATTGTCATGCCGTGGTGGGCTACATTATGCACAGAGAAGAGTGGAGTGTGGATTCACATCAAATAATGTTTCTGCACTGAGATGCAAATAGCCTTTTGAGGACAAAACTGCGTAAATAAGGATTGAGATGAGCCAAAGGTCTGTGGGTAATACAAGATCTGTCTGATCTCACTGATGTAAAAAAAAAAAAAAGTTACTCAAGAACATGTGCCAATTACCAGCCCAAATAATGCTTATTGCTTCTGACTCTTCAATCGGTTATCTATTGTCGTTTGGTGTCAGGTGTGGTGTATCACATGGTTAAGGAATATTGCATAATGACATTGCAATTGTATTCATAGGTTCCTTTTCAATTCCGTGGTATCTTCCACTTCAATATACAGGACGATGGTCTTTTGGAAGGCCCTTCTGTAAAGTGTACTTAATTCTTGACAACGTGCTGTGCATGACGTCGGCGTATAGTATTCTGCTAATCAGCTATGACCGCTTTCTCTCTGTAACGCAGGCTGTAAGTATTGATACAATATCATATGTTAAGATTTGTGATAGCTACATGTGGACACTTAATGAAGTAGCTTTGTTATTCAAAGTATTTGCATGGATAAGTGCTTGCTAAATGTTAGTGTGAAGGTTGCCACAATTTTTTCGCAAGACTTGCAGGATATGTTTTTAAGATAATTTATCATTTGTTATAAAAATTGACACCCATGTGTGTAAACAATATGGGGAAAATACATAGGGTTTCCACACTGTGGGTCAACGTGTTAAATTACTGTAAAGGAGAAATAAAACAGGAAGCAGAATGCAAGAGACTTGGATAAACGAACCTCGTAGTCCTAATCAGCCTCATACAAGTTGTTACTTGTAAGGTGAACCCCACCTCAAGACAGAAAAGCTTCAGTCAAGCGCTGTGAAAGCAATGCCTGCCAATTTGGGTGTCATGTATATGCTGGTATTCCCGGCATCCTCCTGATGTACCTAAACCATGATGAAGGCCAGGCAGTTAAGCCCAGGATAGTCAAGTCGTAGTGAATGGTATGAGAACGATTACGTCTAAAAACGATGAAGATTACAAGTAAGTAATCAGGAAATTACCTCTACCTTCTTTGTTGTATTCCCAGTCATTACTGGAGAGAGATGCTCAAGCAAAACCTGACCCTAGCTTCACATTAAAAATAACCCACTCATCTACACTAAGGCCCAAATTTAACAAAATTTCACTCAACGCAATTCAGCAAGACACTGTGCTGCGCTGCATGAACTGACCATATTTAACATTAAATGGTTCAGTCCTGTCCTTTATGTGTGCTGGCGCACAATGTGCTGCCTTTTCACAACACAGGCACTGTTGCGCCATGGTGCAAGGGTGCCTGGGTTGTAGGAAGGATTGTTTTTCTGCAAGAAGGAATACCTGAAAGGTGACTAGTTCTGGACTTGTAAAAATGGCATCAAGGATATGTCCACAAATGTGTGTGGGTTTTTAAGCAACCTGGTGTAGGATCAGTATATCTAGGCCAGTGATGATAGTTTTTGGATGGGACATATTGGGTTTGTCAAGCCATATATTTAGGTCAACTAGGATGCATAGGTTGGAGTGTAGTGTGTGAATTTCTGTCTGTAACTGTGTCTGGGAATGCTGCTAAGCTAGTTGGTGGGTTGTAAAGAAGGAGTAAGTTACAGGAGGATGTTGGTGTAGGGTTGAATTTGGTGATGATGACCTCACAATGCTGAATTAGAAATGTTATCAGATTTGGTGAGATGTATTGTTCCCTTGTATATAACAGCTAGTCTACCTCCTCTTTTGCCTGTGCAGTCTTGTGTGACAGTCTGAGAGCCTGGAGAAATGGCTTCATGAAAACTGGAGTCATGTCATCTCCCAACCATGATTTAATTGTGAAAATGTGGTGCTTGTTTTTAGAGAGTGATTGAGCATTTATTAATAGGCAGTCTAGAGATTGTGTTTTGGTGGTGGTGTTACTTTATATTTTAGAAGAGTGAGTAGTATTCTTTGAACTCGTAGCAGGTGTGTTATTAGTGCTGAAAAATTAACAGAAAAGGTTGAGGCAAAATCATCTCACACTTAACACTACAGTGGAAAAAGTAATTGAACACTTATAAGGTGCATGGAACCGAAAGTTCAACCCCTTTTAACTTTCAATAGAATTTTTTTTATTTTTTAGCATGAATCAATCAACGTGATTAACACCCTTTTTTCGTGGAAAACCTTATTGTTTTTCACTTATGACCATTCAAAACAGAGTTCATAGTGTGTAAAGTTCAAGAAAATTCATATTCTTCAATGAATGTAATGTGGAAAATTCTGTTTCAAATTCCTCTTTCGTAGCCAACAGTAGCCAACAGGTTTCGTCATAAGGCAATTCTTCAGGGCTTCATTGTATACTGTTCTTAATAAAGACAGTAATCCGCATGTGTTTTATTATTTCTCATGAAGGATGGTTTATTTCTTAAAATCCGTGGGGCATGTACAAGTTCAATAAGGGGACCGCTTTTTATTTAACATCGAGTATTCTGCAACGGTTCAGCAATATGTTTCCTGTGCCATTTTGAGGAGTATGAGTGCTCCGGAACACAGTCTGGTTAAGCTGTGCGATAGGATGCCTGTGTTATTAGTGCTGGTATTAACTATTTGAGGATAGCAATAGTTTTGTCTTTCTATATCGTAATTCTCATTCAGCAGGCGTTAGTAGAAATTCTTTTGTGTCCAAGTGTCTAGGTGTGGAGATGGTTGTTGAGAGTCAGCAGGTGAGCTGTGTTGTTTTTGTACATTATTCTTGTTGTGTAATAGAGAAGGAGATGCTAAGTATTGAAGAGTGGCATGTTGTTTGCTTTATTTGCATTTGTTTAGGGTGGATGCTGTACAGGATAGTGGTGGTGGTGGACCATCTGGGTCATGTTTTAAGGCTCTAAATTGTGCAATGGATGAGAGACAGTTGAATAAAAGTTGTGGTGTTGGGCTATATGTGGTAGGTGATGGTAAAGATAGAACATTTGGGACTGAAGATTGTTTAGGATCTGTATTGTATTATTTGTATAGTAATACTAAATGTCACCCCTTTAGTGTCCAACACTTTACCCAAATTATTTTATATTGGAGAGATAATAGTAAATGGTAACCTTTAAGTGTCCAACACTTTGCCCACATTGTTTTAGATTCGAGTTGGAATAGTAAATGTCACCCCTTTGCTGTCTAACACTTTCTCTAAATCGGTTTAAATTGGAAGGAGAATAGTAAATGCAACCCTTTTAATGTCCAGCACCTTCCTCAAATTAGCATAGATTGGAGTGGGAACAGCAAATGCCATCCCTTTAGTGTGTAACACTTTCCCCAAAATTGGTATAGATTGGAGTGAAAATAGTAAATGTCACCCATTTAGTGTCCAACAACACTTTCTTAAAAGTTGTTTATGTTGGAACGTTGTTTATGATTTTTGTCTGAAATAACTTTAAATTGTTTTTTTGTATGTAGCAGAAATAGTTTGTTATTTAATTAATAATGTTGGTGATAAAGAAAACATTTTAATACATTTGCATTATTACATCAAAAATGAAAATCACATTTAAATTGTATTGCATATTGTATATTTTCCAATTATTTCCATGGTTTAACATTTGTTTACCTTTTCCTACATTGCGTCATAAATATGTATATACATATTTTCAACATAATTTTAACGAGTTTTTTTGCATATATTAAATAACTGTATATATATCATACTATTATTTCATTGAAGCATTACTCTTGATTTATATTTTTCTAACATTTTTTGAAATTTTTACGTCTTTAATATTTTTAAACATATTTAAATACATTTGTTCAAAATATTTACTTTCTTTTCCATTAATTTCTATGGGGAGATAGTCTTTTTTTTTAGTTTTAATTAGCGGCCAATTATTTATACTGCTGCCTTCTATTTTGTACTCTCTTTGTGAAATTTGTAGTACATTTTTTTGGGGATCGAGGCTGCGATAAGGTGCTGCTGACCGTTGGAATAGGAAAGTCCTTTTTAAAGGTTTTGTAATGGTTTTGAGGGTAGGGGGAAGGGGGAAAGTCGGGAGGTTACTCATTTAGTTATATTAACAGTAGTCATTTTTACTAGCGTATAATTTAAGGTTTCATACACTGTTACTAATTACTGATATGTTATATTATGTTATTGGATGTCATGTATTTTATGGTGATTCAGTGTAATGTATATTTATTTTTAGGATTTTTTTCTGTTTTACAGGTGGGTTTGCTCTACAGGGTTTTCTCAACTAATGTGTTTTATGGGTATTGAAAGTTACCGTTTTTTCATGAAAACACTTTTGGTTCACATGAAACCAATATTTTTAGTGTTGATTTCTGTTGTTTTGGGTATCCTGAAGCATTCCTTTTTTAAACACGTTTCTGGGTTTTAAGGTTCCTACATAGTTTGGATTACTTTGAGGGATGTCTATTGGATTAATTTATTCTTTTACATTTGGGGGGGGCATTTTGGAAAATATTTTTCCTGTTTTTGGTGAATTATTATTTTTGACTACATAGATAGAGGAGAAGATCCGGGGCTACTGAAGAGTAAGTTATATTTTTGTTATTTTTAGGGGACTGGGAAATTTAATATTTTATCATTTGTGTAAATATTATGTGATTGTTATTTGGAAATGTTTGTTTTTTGTCTAGTATTTATATTGTGTGATGGAATGAGTTGTTCTTTGAGTTCTTTCGTTGGTCAGGTTTACATATTACTTGTAAATAATTGATATATTATTTTACTTCTCAGTCTTATTTAGGATTGGAGATTTATTTAATGTTTAGAATGGTATAGTAAAATATGTCGCTGAATTAAGAACAGGTAAATCCACCTACTTCTCATTTGTAGCTGCTTGATGTATGTTGTGTGACTAGGCTGTGACTCACAGTTGTGGGGTATTCTCCCCAGTATAGGTGGTTGCCAAGCCAGCAAGAAGTGTTCCGCATAATGTCCTACAAGCATGTAATCAGCTCAGGCTTATAATCATATGGGTAATAATAAGTGAGTGAAGTCCAGCATGATACTGTAGCAGACTCACGCCTCGCATTGGTGAATGTGGTACATTGGAGGACCTGCAACAGCCGTATCTTGAAAGGCGGATACTGGCGGTAAGCATACGCAGTTAATTTACAATGAGTTTACTGTGGGTCACAGGTTATGAGGCTCGGCCACAGTAAAAAGGTCACATATCAAGTGTCTTGCTTTGGAGTTCCACAAAATACCACTTCCACACAGTTGCTGAAACATGACAAAGCTGGGGATATGTAACACAAAAACCAACGTAGAAAGGGGTTTAACTTTATAAAATGTAACAGATCAAACACTTCTTTTTAGAATAAGGCTTGGGGTTTTATTTATGCAATGCTTTCTAACAGGCTTTCCTAGAGGCCAAATTAACCACATTCAAATGTATATATATATATATATATATATATATATATATATATATATATATATATATATATATATATATCTATATATACATGTGATCAAGGCCTCTTGGGAGGCCGAAACGTGTCATGGCGGTGCATGGTGTCTATGGAAATAAATAATTTCATGCACTTAACTTCTTGGGTCCGTGTTCGTCTTTGCCTCGAGATTTGGTGCTTTGAAGACGGAGTTCTATTCATATATGTATATATATATATATCATATATGTGATCAAGTCTGGGTTTCCCGGACAAAACGCGTCATGCTGCTACCCATCTTTGGAATAAAGGCAGTTTAATTTCTCTCGTTGTGGTCTGTACCTGTTTTCGTGTTTACCTTTGGATTCACGTACCTCAGGACTGTGGAGTTCGATATATATATATATATATATATATATATATATATATATATATATATATATATATATATATATATATATATATATATATATATATATATATATATATATATAAATATATATATATATATGTGTATATATATATATATATATATATATATTTGTTTTTTTTAAGCACGCAGGTTCCACCAACCGCCGCTCCACTACGTCCACGGGTGCCTCTTGCCGCACGGTGGTGTGCGTGATGTATTGCCAACGCCAAGTCCCACGATCCTCGGGACTCGTTTTCAAGTAAAGAGCACTCAAAGTCAATACAGCGTGGTTTCGCCAAGTTGTTTAATGACAGAAACTTCTTGCAGTTAATTTAGTCAAGGTTACAAACGCGTTTCGGCGTTGCCGCCTTCGTCAGTGTAAACTCGCACTTTGTTTGTTTAGGGATTTAAATAAAACCATGATGACAACCTGTCACGTGTTCTAAAAGAATAAACATAAAAAACGGCCCAGAACTTGTAATTACATCATTACTTGTGGCGGCCATCTTATAATAGGTTCAGTGTTATATTATCTCAATTATTCCGATATCACTTGGTACCATAATATTATACATTCGACAAATTCATGTACATAATTCCTATGATAATGATAATCAATTGATTGATTCCATCATTCGTGTGTGTATTAATGGTAGGTCGTGTTATCGTACATCTCTTTGGACGCCTATTTTCACAGTGCCGTTGATTCGCAAAGCCCATAACGATCCCGTCTGGGGCCTCGTCGAATAGTTCACATTTTTAAGATACATGGAACAATTATCTGTTTCAAGTTAGGTGCAATCAAGCCCTGAATGGGCCAGTTTATTATAGATCCTGTTGTGTATTTGCATAAATCTTATTTTTAATTGTTCCTATTTTTTGATGTATCTATATTACCTTATTTTCAGGGGTTGGGCAGACAACATTTTTATACAAATTTTCATCTACTTTCTCCATTTGCTCTCTTATGGTTTGCATATTTATGTAGAGGGTCCAGGATGACAGCATTTTAGATGTGTGTCCATATCTCTTCTTCATTGTTTATCCCGCCTGGGGCTTGGTCTGGAGCTGGATAATGAACCTAGATTCTAGGGTTCTTAACTTTTTTACCCAGATCCCCCCTCTATCTGTTCTGACTAGTTGGTACAGTATAAAATAAGTCAGTAGACTGCTATTGCTGTTATGCATTTGTTCAAAATGGCGAGCTACAGGATAACTTGGATCTTTTGAGGTAATAGCCCTCATATGCTCGAGGACCCTAAGTTTGGTTTGTTTCACTGTGCTCCCTATATACTTTTTCCCACACAGGCATATTAAGCAGTATACAGTATAGTCAGAATGGCAGTTGAGCAATTTCAATATTTTAGTTTTGGTTTTCCTTCCTGGTATTTGATATTCTTTGACCTTCTTTGAGTTTTTACAGGCCTTACACTTCATGCATGGAAAGAAGCCACAGACAGTCGATTTTTTCTTTTTTCTGCTTTCATAGTGGCTGTCAACTAGATGGTCCTTAAAGGAGTTTCCCTTTCTGTATGAAATGAGAGGGTAATCGGATAGGGATTTTCCTATTACAGAGTCTGTCTTTAGGATTTTCCAGTTTTTTATCATAATGTTAAAAACTTCTGGTGACTTCTCTGAATAGTCTGTGATCATTCTGATTTCCGATTCAGCAGATTTAGGTTTATCTATTAGTAGGTCTTCTCTCCCCACTAAGTTGCTTCTGATCTCAGCTTGGTCTAGAATCCCTTTACAGTATCCTCTTTCTAAAAATCTCTTTCTTGATTGACCCTTCGCTTTCTCAAATTCCTGTTGGGTCGAGCAGTTGCGTTTCATCCGCAAGAACTCCCCCAGGGGAATGTTGTTGATTACGCTACGGGGATGATAACTGTGTGAGTGCAGAATTGTATTTCCCGCAGTGGGTTTCCGATAGACTGCAGTCTGAATTATGCCATCCTCCACATAGACCCGAAGGTCCAAGTAGAAAACCTCCCTTCTGCTCATGTTGCTAGTGAAGCTGAGGTTCAAATCATTATTATTTAATTCAGTAATGTATTTCTCAGCCTCATCCTGTGAGCCCCGCCACACCAAGAACAAATCATCGATGTAGCGGGTCCACAGGACGATGTTATTCATCCACCTGTTGTTGTCCCCCACCCAGGCCACGTGCTTCTCCCACCAGCCCACTAATAAATTCGCGTAGCTGGGTGCGAAGCACGTGCCCATCGCGGTCCCCTGAAGTTGTAGGTATAATTTCCCTAAAAATAAGAAGATGTTATTTCTTAGACAGAAATTTGTTAATTCCAAAAACATAATATTGTGGCTTCGATATTTAAGAGATCTATTGTCCAGGAAACTCTTCATTGCCAACAGGCCATCTTCATGCCTAATTGAAGTGTATAGACTGGCAATGTCCAAAGTTATTAGGATCATGTCCTCCTCCCACTTGACATCCTGTATGATTCTCAAAAAGTCCTTTGTATCCTTCAGGTATGAGCTGAGGTCTTTAACAAATGGAGAGATGAAGCTGTCAGTGTAAGTTGAGGTTTTCTCTAGCAGGCTGTCTTTTGCAGACACGATTGGTCTACCTGGAGGCCATATTTTACTCGTATGTACCTTCGGTAGATGATAGAACGTGGCAATTTGTGGAAATTCACATTTCAAATTGTTCCAATCTTTGAAATCTAAAATGCCTTCATCCTTCCATTTAGAAATCAGGTTATTGAAGGTTGTAATACTTTCTGCAAATTTCTCCTTTTTTACTTCAATGTAATGTTCTTTATTATTCAATTGGGAAAGTGCCTCATCCTCGTATTGACCACGTTTTAGGATGACGATGTTCCCGCCCTTATCGCTGGGTTTAATTATGATATTCTCATCCTCTTTTAAGCATTTGATTACTGCCCATTCTTCCTTTTTCAAATTTTTTCTTTTCCAATCGAATTTTTCCTCTTGTAGTCTTTTCAATTCTTCGATAACCACTTCCTGAAATGTGTCAATTCCATCATGGGGGGTTCTTGGATTGGTCTTGGATTTTATTGTCATTTGACTTTTACAGCCTTGTTGTGTGATCCCACATTCCTCCAACATCTGTGTGGGTTGTATTTCCCAGTCCTGGGAGTTACTTGTTCCGATCATAGTTTGTGCCACAGCAATGGCATGTAAGTCTTTTCCAGTTAGTGCATCTTTTGGATCAATGTCCTCCATTCCTGTTCTATCATCGATCTTTGGAGGGAGTTCTTGCGGATGAAACGCAACTGCTCGACCCAACAGGAATTTGACAAAGCGAAGGGTCAATCAAGAAAGAGATTTTTAGAAAGAGGGTACTGTAAAGGGATTCTAGACCAAGCTGAGATCAGAAGCAACTTAGTGCGGAGAGAAGACCTACTAATAGATAAACCTAAATCTGCTGAATCGAAAATCAGAATGATCACAGACTATTCAGAGAAGTCACCAGACGTTTTTAACATTATGAGAAAAAACTGGAAAATCCTAAAGACAGACTCTGTAATAGGGAAATCCCTATCCGATTACCCTCTCATTTCATACAGAAAGGGAAACTCCTTTAAGGACCATCTAGTTGACAGCCACTATGAAAGCAGAAAAAAGAAAAAATCGACTGTCTGTGGCTTCTTCCCATGCATGAAGTGTAAGGCCTGTAAAAACTCAAAGAAGGTCAAAGAATATCAAATACCAGGAAGGAAAACCAAAACTAAAATATTGAAATTTCTCAACTGCCATTCTGACTATACTGTATACTGCTTAATATGCCCGTGTGGGAAAAAGTATATAGGGAGCCCAGTGAAACAAACCAAACTTAGGGTCCTCGAGCATATGAGGGCTATTACCTCAAAAGATCCAAGTTATCCTGTAGCTCGCTATTTTGAACAAATGCATAACAGCAATAGCAGTCTACTGACTTATTTTATACTGGACCAACTAGTCAGAACAGATAGAGGGGGGAACTGGGTAAAAAAGTTAAGAACCCTAGAATCTAGGTTCATTATCCAGCTCCAGACCAAGACCCCAGGCGGGATGACCAATGAAGAAGAGATGTGGACACACATCTAAAATGCTGTCATCCTGGACCCTTTACATAAATATGCAAACCATAAGAGAGCAAATGGAGAAAGTAGATGAAAATTTTTATAAAAATGTTGTCTGCCCAACCCCTGAAAATAAGGTAATATAGATACATCAAAAAATAGGAATTAAAAATAAGATTTATGCAAATACACAACAGGATCTATAATAAACTGGCCCATTTAGGGCTTGATTGCACCTAACTTGAAGCAGATAATTGTTCCATGTATCTTAAAAATGTGAACTATTCGACGAGGCCCCAGACGGGATCGTTATGGGCTTTGCGAATCAACAGCACTGTGAAAATAGGCATCCAAAGAGATGTACGATAACACGACCTACCATTAATACACACACAAATGATGGAATCAATCAATTGATTATCATTATCATAGGAATTATGTACATGAATTTGTCGAATGTATAATATTATGGTACCAAGTGATATCGGAATAATTGAGATAATATAACACTGAACCTATTATAAGATGGCCGCCACAAGTAATGATGTAATTACAAGTTCTGGGCCGTTTTTTATGTTTATTCTTTTAGAACACGTGACAGGTTGTCATCATGGTTTTATTTAAATCCCTAAACAAACAAAGTGCGAGTTTACACTGACGAAGGCGGCAACGCCGAAACGCGTTTGTAACCTTGACTAAATTAACTGCAAGAAGTTTCTGTCATTAAACGACTTGGCGAAACCACGCTGTATTGACTTTGAGTGCTCTTTACTTGAAAACGAGTCCCGAGGATCGTGGGACTTGGCGTTGGCAATATATATATATATATATATATATATATATATATATATATATATATATATATACAAGCAGTACTAACACACTTGGTAAATGGAACAGTTAAATGCATGGATAATAATATGAAATACAAGCAGCAAATAATATGAGATAAAACTCAAGCAAATATTACTAGTGGTCATGCAAGAGATCAGAAAAATATATATACACTAAATACAGCAAATAATTACTTTGGATGGGCACTCTGACTCATTCACACATCACAAAGAAAACACCTCAAATGACACAACACTGGAAAAATTCATCACAATGGCACTAGTCAGAAACAAATCACCTCACCCGATCGTTCACTCGACATCCTTGCCAACTCAAGCTGGAGGAACACTTTAACAGCCAGGCAAGGGACGCACGATAAGGAATCAAATCCAGATTCTTGTGACGATACGTCTACTCCACAAGTGAACTCCAAAGCTGGCTGTCAACATTCTCCAGCTTTATAGTCTCAAAACACACTCGAAGGTGCGAGAGTCTTTCCCTCTGTGCCAAGGAAACTGGAACTGGCCAGTGTCTATGCAAGCATTCCAGGTCAAAAGGAGTTCCCACGTTCCCTCTCCATTCGCACATGTTCCAGCCTTTATCTTCTTGAAGCTTACGAAAGCCTTCCAGGGTATATTAAACACTCACTCACAAAACAAACCTTGAACGTGATTAACCCAAGCAACTTGCAAACACTCTGGTGGCCTGTCTGAGCATGCAGAAAAGCTTAAGCAAGGCAGAGTCAGAATTCAGGATGACATGAGGCCATGTCAAAGTCAATAGTAAGCCTGGGCGGAGAACTACGGAGTTTGCGGAGTTTGCGAAGTTTTGGCAACTTCGCACTACGCGGAGAGCGCGAAGCTGTCGCCTACTTCGCAATCTACAGCGTAGCGTAGTAGTTTTTCTTCCTCGCGCGCTCAATAGCATTCTCGCGTGCGCGATAATGGCTTACCGTGGTTCTGCGTTCGCTTTCTCGCTTTTCTCTCCCGGTCGCGTTCGCTACGATGTTTGGAATCCGGCCGCACAATCCTATGCGACTTTGAGCGCGCGAACATGTCATTGGGACGTGCGATCCTCCCATGTTGGTAAGATCGCGTTTCCGAACACGCAGAAACTGCATTCTGGCACAGAATATCTCCCGAGCATGTAAAGTCTTCTCAAAAATGTTCATTTAACCCCTCAGATTTGTGATTTGGCTGTATTTTTTGGGGCTAGGAGTCTTCTTTTTGTTTCTACTCTTTTTTTCAAGAGAAAGGAAGTGCCCCTGAGTCTCCAACTTCCTGTTCCTGTCCACCAGGCTCCTCCCAGTGCTTTGTCCATGTGGTGTTCACTTTCATTTGGAATTGGAGCTGGAAGGATCCCTCTTTGTGTTTGTCTGCTGCATCATAGCATTTAATTGGATTTATTGAGGAATTTTGGATTTGAACTTTTCTTTCACAAGTAAGTTTGAGAATAAAGAATTGGTGTACTGTATAAATGTTTTTTTTTTTTTTTTTTTTAACTACAGTTTTCTGTGCTTCTTAATCTTTCCTAAATATTCTTTATGGGGAGGCCTGTACTGTTTTGGCATGTTTGCACAGTGCTGCAACGCGACCTTACAGTTTTTGTCTTCTTCGCGCGCTCAATGTGCGTGCTCGGGCGCGCGATCACGACGTTTTGTACAGTTCGCGCCGCCGAACACGCCGAATTTGCAATCTCGCGAGCAATATCTCTCGAGTTGCCTAAAACGTTCCCGAAAATGTAGATGCTGTTTTTTTGGCTAAAAGAAACTCCTCAGGTTGTCATTTGCTTGTAGTTTTTGGAGTATGGACCACTTACTGTTTCTGTCCTCTATGTACCTTGTTGTTTGAGGGTGGCCTGACCATGTGGGCGGCTTGGTGGCGGCCATTTTGTCAGGCCAAGCATTGTCCTTTTGCCATAGGAATGTATTGTCTATTTGTCTGTTACTGTCCTTTATGTCTATGTTAATTGGATTAATTAGCAAAATGTGTCTTTGGTGTTGAATTGCAGGTTTTGGTTGTGTTGAATAATATGGCTTTTTCCTGCGCACTAGGTAACCCTAGAATTCAGCTCGCGTAGTTTTGGTAAGTTTGCACAGTGCAGCAACGCGACCTTACAGTTTTTGTCGTCTTCGCGCGCTCAATGTGCGTGCTCGGGGGCGCGATCACGACGTTTTGTTTAGTTCGCGCCGCCGAACACGCTTAATTTGCATTCTCGCGAGCAATATCTCTCGAGTTGCCTAAAACGTTCCCGAAAATGTAGATGCTGTTCATTTTGCTAAAAGAAACTCCTCAGGTTGTCATTTGTTTGTAGTTTTTGGAGCATGGACCACTTACTGTTTCTGTCCTCTATGTACCTTGTTGTTTGAGGGTGGCCTGACCATGTGGGCGGCTTGGTGGCGGCCATTTTGTCAAGCCAAGCATTGTCCTTTTGCCATAGGAATGTATTGTCTGTCTTCTCTTTCTTTTTATGTTTTTGGGGGTGGCCAGGCCATGTGGGGGCGGCCATTTTAATTCCTGGTACTAGTAGCAGCCTCTGTGTTTTTGCCATAGGCCTCCAAGCTTGTGGCCTACTGTGCCAGTAGGTTAGCCCAAGGGTACTAGTAGAGTCCTCCTCATCATGGGTGCATGAAAGTTGTTCAACTGTTATAGGGGTGTTTAAGTTGTAAGTGTAACATCATGTGGGTCGTGGATGGCTTTGGATTAATTAGAAAAATGTGTCTTTGGTGTTGAATTGCAGGTTTTGGTTGTGTTGAATAATATGGCTTTTTCCTGCGCACTAGGTAACCCTAGAATTCAGCTCGCGTAGTTTTGGTAAGTTTGCACAGTGCAGCAACGCGACCTTACAGTTTTTGTCGTCTTCACGCGCTCAATGTACGTGCTCGGGGGCGCGATCACGACGTTTTGTTCAGTTCGCGCAGCCGAACACGCTGAATTTGCATTCTCGCGAGCAATATCTCTCGAGTTGCCTAAAACGTTCCCGAAAATGTAGATGCTGTTCATTTTGCTAAAAGAAACTCCTCAGGTTGTCATTTGCTTGTAGTTTTTGGAGCATGGACCACTTACTGTTTCTGTCCTCTATGTACCTTGTTGTTAGACGGTGGCCTAACCATGTGGGCAGCTTGGTGGCGGCCATTTTGTCAAGCCAAGCATTGTCCTTTTGCCATAGGAATGTATTGTCTGTCTTCTCTTTCTTCATGTTTTTGGGGGTGGCACTGGCCAGGCCATGTGGGGGCGGCCATTTTGTGTGACCTTCCATCCTGGCTGCCGGCTTGCCGCAGGCCTACAAAGTTGTGTGATTTTTTTGCTGCCAGTAGGCCTAGAGTCCCAGAGATAGTCAGCGGGGATGCTTGATGTAGCGATTTCCATTTTGTCTGTTGAATTTAACATCATTTAGGGCATGGGTGGCAATGCATTAAATTTTCAAATGTGGTGTTTGGGGTGTAGTTAACTGTTTGGGGTAAACTCCAAATGCCTTTGTTGTTTGTGTTGTTGTGTAACTTTCAAACCTTATAGCCAATGGGGATTTTCTTTTTTGCATTAAGCTGTGATGTATGCATCCTCCTTTTTCTGGCCATATAAGGAGGGATATAGGCCTGGTTGAGTTTATTTTTTTCTGGCCTTTGCCCTTTACCCATGTACCTGTGATGAGTGCCCATGTGGAGCTGTGGTAGTAGTAGTAGTGTGCCGTTTTGTTTTTGACAAATTAGCCTGTGTCTTGCCATTGTTCCTGTTGGCTTACTAGTTGTTCACATCCCCATTGCTATCTGCTGCAGGTCACTGATGCTGCATCCATGATGCACAAATTATGGATAAACAAGTTCCACTTCCACTACATTTGCATTTTAATTCTTTGCTATTCTTACTCTTACTGGATGTACTAATACTTCTAGTAGTAATTAAAGCTAAAAAAATCCATATTCGACTGATGTTGTTCTGCCTTCTTTGCTTGTAGGTGCACAAAAGACTGAAGAGGAGGTGTCTATCATCATTCATCGCCTGTTCTACTGTCAGACGGACGTCCTTCTGTACTACGTCACATGTGGTGTGAGTTACTAACCTGACCAGACATCATTCTCAGCAACTGAGTGCTGCTGCTGACATCTGAGGAAGATGGGCCCAAAGAAAGCAGGTACCAGTCCTCCAAGACCAAGAAAGTTGCAGAGAAGAAGGAAGAACAGAAGAAGGAACTGACACTTAAGTCTGGTGTTGACCCGAAAACCTTTTTTGGGAGAAAAAAAAGTACGCCTCCAGCAGCAGTGACCGGGGTCCAAGCTGGGACCAGCACCTCCGCATCAGTGGGCCCAAGCCACCACCCCAGGCCCAAGCCGATGAGTGGGGAAGAGGTAGCCAGCCAAATGGTGGAAAGCAGTGATACTGAGCCTGACCTGAACTTATCTCAATCTCAAAGTAGTACACATTCCACGCAAGAGGGAACACAGCAGAAAAGTGGTGAACAACAACCAGCGCCCCCAATATTAGATGTTCAACAACCACCGCCCGCAATAGTAGATGCTCAACGAAAAGAACAACCACAACCACTACCTGTAATAGCAGTTGTTACACAACCACCGCCCGCAATAGTAGATGTTCAACAAAAACAACTACCACAACCACCGCCTGCAATAGTTGTTCAAGAACCACCACTGGCAATAGTAGTTGTTGTTCCTCACGAAGTCGGGGCAGTTCAGGAAATTGAGCCTGATGCAGAGCAAGAAGAGGCAGCACATCATGCAGGAGATCTATTAGTTTCCAAATCCCCACCAAGGAAAAGGAGGGTCAGTCCATTGAGTTCTTCGCCAAGCATCCCTTCTGATGATCTTGACATCACTTGGGAGCCAGAACAATCTGAGCATGAGAGGGAGAGACATCCCAAGAAGACCAGACTAGGGAAAAGGAAGGTTCCAGGAAGCCTCCCACTTATGGAGTGCGATGTTCAGCAGCCGGATAATGATGGTGATGATGAGTCAGACCCAGTCATCACAAGCATTACTCCTGGCCCTGAGGACATGGAGACCAACATTTTAAACCTATCAAGAATGGCTGCGACTAGGGATGTAGTAGCACGCATACCACCAACACAGGCCACACCAAAACTACCTCCAGCTTCCATTTTTACATTTGCACAAAGCCGGCAGTGTCCTACATCCAGCACAAGTTCCACCTCAGCAGAAGGAGGTAGTGGTACTACTGCACAGCCACATAGTGCAGTTCACCACACAACCTCCAGTTCATCCGGCATTGGAAGTGGCACTTCTAGCTGGAGACAAAAGTTAAGCTCCCCAGTGTGGGACTTCTTTACAGTTAGCGCAAATGAGGACAACATTGCTATATGCTCCATTTGTCATTCCTCTGTTAGTCGTGGTAAGCTTGGCACAAACTATGGTACCGGAGGCCAAATGACCCATATGAAAAAACACCACCCAATCCAGTGGGAGGACCACCAACGTAGCATAAAAGCAAGAACCATTAATGTTGGTGGGGAAGCAGTAGAAGGTCCACGGGTAACCGGACAGGATGAAGAGGGAGACATTCTATCTGGTAGTGGTACACTAAGTACCCCTGTCCCACTCCCCAGCACTGCAGTGGTAGAACCCAGATCCTCCGGATCAGCAACATCTCTGTGGCACCAGAGTAAGAGTAACCCAGAGACACCAAGGAGTACGGGTGCGAAGTCTGCGACACGAAGTACTGCATCGGGCATATCTGAAAGAAATAGCAAGCAGCGTACCATTCTTAGCATGTTTAGGCAGGAGGGGAAGTACGAGCGCAACCACCCAATAGCACGTTTGTATAATGCTAAGCTTGCTAAAATGTTAGCTCTGGACCTTCTCCCTTTTTCTTTTGTTGAAGGGATGGGTTTCCTGGAATTTGTGTCAACCCTCTGCCCAAAATGGAATGTTCCCAGCCGCTACTATTTTGCCAGAGTTGCTGTTCCAGCACTTCACCACGACGTGCTGGAATTGCTTGGAAAAGCCTTGCAGCAGAGTGCTGTGCATAGTATCCACCTGACAACAGACATGTGGAGCAGTAGTCAAGCCACAGATTACATGTGCATCACAGCACACTGGATCTCTTTTTCAGGTGTTAGAGACAAGATATCTACAGGCATTGACACTACTGAGATTTTTAATGATACTCGCAAACATGCTACTGTAGCCATGTTTGCTATGGAGAAATCGCATACTGCTGCAAACATTTTGGATGAGTTCAACAGCAAGGTCTTTGAACGGCTCCAACCAAGAGGCCTCAATATTGGTTTTGTTGCCACCGACAATGGCAGTAATGTAGTTAAGGCCATGGAAGATGGCCGCTATTTCAGGGTCCCGTGTTTGGCACACTGCATTAACATTGTGGTTCAAGACTTTCTGAAAAGTGAAAGCAAAGTCAGCAACTTACTGACCATTTGCAGAAGAATCTGCACGCATTTCAATCATTCTTTTAAAGCCCGGAAGCAGCTACGGGTCATTCAACGTGAGTGTAACATGCCAGTCAAAGCACTCATTCAGGAGGTACCAACACGTTGGAACTCTACGTATTACATGCTCGAACGGCTGTTTGAGCAGTAAATACCACTTAATGCTTATGTCATGACAAGAAGATCAGGGGATAATGCTGTTAAAGCCATGACTGTTGAGTTGTGGCAATGGGACCTCATTAAATGCCTGACTGAGATGCTACTTCCTTTTGAGGTCTTCACACGTGCAGTCAGCAGGGAGGACTGTACTATGAGCCAAGCAATCCCATTGTTGTACATGCTTGAGCAAGAGCTGAAGGAGGTGTCTGAAACGTACGAAGGTGTGGAAGGAAAACGTGAAGCATGTAATTTAGCAAAGTCCTTAGCAAGCCTCTTATCTGAGAATACAAGGATTCAAAATAAGATTGTGTGACATCAACATTACATTACTGCCACAATTTTGGATCCACGGTACAAATTATTTGTGAACAGTAATGCAGTAATTCCTTTTTCAGAAGAGGATGTTTCCAAGTACAAAACTGTAATAGCCAAGGAAGCCACTGATTTAGAAAACGAACGGCTCTCAATTAGAGGCCTGCCAGTGCCAGCCCAGGGCACTGCAAGTACTACTGAGCATCCTACAGAGTCAAGTTCTTCTTCACAGCATGCGAGCAGTCCGTTTGCTTCCCAGCAGTTACCAACACAAACAATAACACCAACCGCACCAACAGGATCTGATTCATCAGACACAAGCAAAAAAATAGCTGCTTGGTTTCTACAGAAAGGGATGGGGAAGTCCGTTGCTGTCGCAAAGCAAAAAGAGGACGCGCAAACCAGAGCACCAATGAACATTGAGCCGATGGTCCAGGCCTATCTGGATGACACAACAGAGGTGTTCATGGAGCAAAGCCCATTGGTGTATTGGTATAGGACAAGAAGCCAATGGCCACTGCTCAGCAGGCTGGCGATAAAGTATCTAGCTTGCCCTGTTGCAAGTGTCTCTTCTGAGCGTGTGTTCAGTGCTGCTGGTGACATTGTGACTGTGAGAAGGACCAGTCTCTCGCCCAAAAGCGTGGAGAGGTTAACCATGATAAAAATGAACCAGCACTTGATACCACCAGACTACCAAGTCCGTGAATCAGAGCTGGAAGAGGAGAGCGAGTCGGAAGAAATAAGTATTGGGTAACAGGACCTACTTCTGTCAGAAGAGCCACCAGGGTTTGAGGACGAGCTCCTCTTCCCTGACAACTAGGCTTGGAAATTGTTACATTCTCCCATCCTTTATTTCTCCCTTCCTTAGTTATTTGTGTGTATCTGTCTTTCTGACTCAAACTTGAAAACCAACTCTATCTTCCTTTCTCTTTTAATTACCTATTGGACTTGCACATATGAGCATTTACTGTGCACTCCACTCATCAGAGTCCTGCTCCATCTTCCTGACTCACCCTAAATACATTTCCATCTTGCCATACTTTGGATGGAGATAGACAATAGTGCAATAATGTAGCCTCTAACAGTCCCTCCATAACAATTGAAACGTACGTGACTACAGCCATCTTCTGTTTTGTTTCCAATCTGAAATGCATCACTGTCTTAAGGCTACACCTCTGTCTGCAGGCATACACAACTCTTCAATGTCAGAACTTGAACAGGGCTCCAAAATTAAAGTAAACTCGTCATCACTTTCAGAAGGCTCTGCTGCATCTGTGATCTGACAGTCACAAAGAAGAGAAAGACAGGTATATGAAATAAATGATGCCATACATTGCATTGGCTGCTTGCTGACTCAGAGCAAATGTGCATGTAGTCGAAGTATACTAGTAGTTTCAAAGTGCTTGTGTCTCGCGTGATGGTCAATGTTTCCATGTTGTTTAATAATATGTATCCAATTGTACTCCTACTACTGCAGGTGCAGTCTGGACTTAATCGTAGTCACTCAATACATACTTAGTTGCTGTTTTTGGTCAGTTGGAGAACACGTACATGTGCCACACCGGATGATGATGTCAGTCAGTTTGATCAGAGATGAATGATGGAATATTTTCCGGAAGTGGAATACAAGGTAAACACACAACCAATCAAGAAGAAGCACAGCAGACCTAGGCTACATGTGTGTGCAGTGGTGGAATGGAATAGTGGTATGATTGACATTGGCGCATTGATTTACAATTACATTAATCACTTGCTTTGGAAATACTAGGTTGATGTATATGCCTTTTGTCTGAAACTCTGAAAAATGTAGGTAAATGGACTTTGGGCCACAGACTCACGTCCCGGTGTTGTGGCCCTGTAACTGTTCTGTGCTGGCTCCTATCTTGTTGTTCTTTCTGATGACTGCTGTGCAACTAGAAGAGTAGAGTTAATCAATGTATCCAATTAGCCTCAGTCTGAAAATGTTCTCGCTCACGAGTCTTGTCTTTTTCGCACTACACCATAATTGATTTCTATGTTTTCATTCTTTTAACTTATTTTGTAATACCCCATTTCTTTTTTCATCAACACTTACAGGCCGGCCTTTCACCCAGCGCTACTATATTATACGTGAAGCAACAACTCACACTTACCTTACCAATCCTCCTCATCATTCTGCCAGAGGCGCCCAAGGATGATATAATCAATCAATCAGTCACAACAGTGTCCATGGAAGGGAGGAAAAAATGAATGACGAGATACAACTACACATTTGGCCCTGGATAATACATTAACTTTAGTATCATTTTCATATTTTTCTTTGATTCCTTTTTCCTCTTCATTTATTTTATGCTTGTGTTTGGTAATTGATTGTTCACTTAAAGTATCTCAATTTTGTTTGCTAGCTTTCAGCCCGCTACAACAGGTATTACGGTTTCTCAGAGGGCATACAGCCTAGGCAAAAGTCATATCATTCATATCATAAGAAGTACTTCCTTTGAATTGTGTAGTAGTAGTTAAGTAATTACCACTTCTTATTAACCATCCAGTTAATGAAACCTTCATCATGCATCCATTTCGTTGTTCTTAATTGACTTTACATTTATTGTGGAATTGTGGATCAGAAATCATCATCTTCATTGTTTTGCTTGTTGTCTCCATGCGTACTGTTTTTCTTTGTCAAACCTTTCCCCAAACCCCCGTTCCCATCCATTCATCAAACCCTAACCCTCTTCCCCCGGGCTGTGTGGTTTTTATTGAGGTGTGATGTTACTACAATAAATATACACCAACAATTGATCACACGCTTGCTGGGGCAGATGTGGTGAAACCAACACTAATAAAATCAAAAGTCAACGAGGCAGGGCGAGGATCTTCTTCTGCTTGCCCACCCAAGCTCACTCTATGTAATAGTGTACAAGGCAATTAATTTTCCAAAGTGACCCAACGAATAAATGTAAATCATTGCTGGCATTGTTTGAATTTAATTTTAGAGCATGTACGTTTACGATTTGTATTGTGTTTTAATGACTCCAACGCAACTACAGTTATCTTCTTCTACTTTTTCAGTCCCCGACACCATTATTTTTCTTTGAGTTCGTTTAGCTGTTGCAATATTGTTTGTATTTTTGGTCCGTATTATGTACTGTAATTTTCTACTTCTCTCACATTCTTTCTCAGGCAAATGACTGTCTCTTTGTTTTTGTTTTCCAATGCTAGTGCCAGTGTCTGTCTAGGACTAGGAGTCTACTCGACTACTATCACACAACCACGGCATATTCTCCGTTGTCTTGGGAAACCATGCAGCCCTTGCGGTGCCAAACGTAATCATCATCAATCACAGGTAAGAAGAGCAGTTTGCTGGGAGGTCTAATGGAGGAGAGGCTGGTAGTACTAATAGGACAAATGTTACTTTGAGTGATGGGCATAGCATCTATCTGTTTGCATATTACACATGTGGTCAGTTAATAAAGTATTTCAATCAAACACTGGCCGCTGCCCTGCATCTAGAGTAAACCTTGCAACGTACAACAGTAACCCCACCACAAAACAACATCATATCATATCTGTGTTAGTTGAAAATAAATAGCATTTATTCATGTATAAAAATATCCTCCTATCCACAGTGCCCACCCTAACCCCAACCATAGTCCAAGTCCAAAGAATGTCCCACAAAAATAACCCCAACACCCAATTCCCACCCACCAACAAAAGTATTAAAAAAGGGGCAAATCAACAGGGTCCATTACAATTGGCGGGCTTTGAGGTGTTTGTCCACTAAAATCTTTACACGCTCCTCTAATTGGTCCTCCAGCTTGGCCACCCGGAGGAGAAGTTGTTTCCGAAATGCACGGCACCTACATTTGCATCCATGCTGTGAGGGGGTGGCAGATGTTGAATGGCGGCGGTGAGCGGCTGCCTAGCCGCGGCACCGTACTCCTGCAGGTGGAGCCTTGCTGGGGCCAGACGCATTGGAGGAGGCAGCAGCTGCTGCTGCCCCCTCTTCCTCCTCCTCAGCCTCAGCCACCAGCTTGCGGTACTCCTCCACAATGGCCTGCAGTTTCCTTTGCCGGGCCCTGGTTGCCAACTCCTTCCGTGATGGTTTTGAGGAAGGAGTAGGAGTATCTATAAAAAAAGAAACAGAATTGTAGCAAACTCTTCATAATGAATTCAACAGTACATAGTGGCATTGTAGCACTATCAAGCGCAGTCCATACAATTGGTGTCAACTTTTAGTATCTATCTAATCTGTCCTCCTGCTTCCCCTGCCTGTAGCATTTGTTGAAGTTTTTTCCGACATTATACTGGCCCTAGTACTGGTTGGGCTTGAGTAAACATAAGAACAAAAGTCTTTTTTGTATCTCCTTTTATTTTTTCAAAGTAAGACTCTGCTTCCAGTGACAGTCTTCACCTATGATGAATACAAATACATTTAGGGGGCATCCACCCATTAAAAGTAAATGCCTATCATTCTTTATTATCGGCTTAGCTGGTTTCACTTTCACCAGCAACCCAACCACCCATGCGTCCACTCCTTCCTTGCCTTGGGTTTCATTGACACAAACTCCGCTCATGATTCTTGCTATCCACTGTATCCATGCACCCATATTCTTTTGCCCAACCAGGCCTGCATTTTCTTTGACCTTACAGTTCTACCCATCCTTTAACAACCCATGCATCTGATTCATATCAGCCATGTGAATGAACCTTCCAAAGTATCCTTCTATGGTAGTTAGTCTTATTATTACATATCTATCCCTTCCTCCTTCCACCCTAGTTCACTTCTTTCCCTTTTTGTTCAACACATGCCTCAAGGTCATCTGATCTGACTTTTAGTCTTCTCCATAAGTTTCACAGCTGAGTTGGAGTCTGATGGAAGAGGCCTTGTTTACTCAACTAAAACTGGTAATGCTACAAAGGGTGTCTTCTTCAACCATTGTATATTGTCCAGTACAACTTAAAATTCATACTTTCTTAATAAGTCTCATAGCACAGTGAGGAAAAAAATGTCCCCCATCCACCTAGTAATGCAAATAAGTAATGAATATAACTTACCACCGCCCACCGCTGAACTTTCCTCCCCCACTGATGCTCCTGCAGGTGTCGCATCCTCTGTCCCCTCCTGGATGGCAATCTCTTCGCCGCTGGCCCCGTCGGCACTGGTGGTTAGTATTGATTGTGCACCTATGAAATCAAGTACACCTTTTTAGATGCCTGCACACCTCCCCCTATTTACTAGTTGTACTTTTTTAACCAGGAAGGAAGATTGAAAAAACAGTTACGTATAATAACATGAATCGTTGTGACAGTGTAACTAGTCCAAATTAATGTACAGCAGTCACATTAGACAGTTTAGTTTTCATTTATTTGAAGGTCCCTATGGTCATCTAATCTACTCCTACTCCAGTCTTTGGAAAGTTAGCCTGAGCCATATAACCATTTTTAGATCCGTGTCTACGGCTTTGCCCATGTTACCTCGCAGCTTGTTGCACAGTAAGAAAGACACCATTGAGGCCACATGAGTGTCGCATACAATTGACAAACCAGTATTGTTAGTCCCTGTTGCTTATCCATAATGTAATGTTGCACTTTTTGCCATGACTGCTAAAAACTGGCATAGTTTTATTCACTGTCTAACATGCAACATTTTTCTCATAGGCAGATGAGAAGAGAAGATTGCTTTACGAAACAAGGGATTTGCAGAGCTTTCAAAAGATGCATTTGTAACCACTTACAGTATACGTTCAACGGTGAGAGGTCTCCCACAATTCACACATTTCTCTATAGTGCACTAGATGTACAAAATGTACAGTATTTAATCTTCTTCATTTTGCATGGTGGAGCAGGATGTTTTTCATGGAAATACTTACAAGTTACAACAATACAAAGCTTGTTATTAAAAAAAATAAAGTTTTTGAACTTGTACGTAGACTCTGTTGTATATTATTTTCAGTGTCTGGGGTGTTGTGGAGTAAAACGAGTAAGTGAGCGAAAGGGTCTTCTTCTTCTTCTGTTATGGGTTGTGTAATAAAATCATTGGGTATATCTAACTATCTTCGTGTGGGGGTCGGGAGTGGGACAAATGACTATGACCAAGACACTTAGGTAGGTAGACTAGACGGTCATTGGATTATGGGTTCTTCTGACTGAGTTCTGTGACCAGGGGGTAAGGTCCAACCTCCCTATCACCAACATCAACAACATCCTAATTTCTTGTGCATAGTTCTGTATGTGTATGTGCAGAGAATAATAACCACAACAGTAGTAGAAGTATACTAACTGAACAAAAATTAGTAGGCAAACATCTGGTTGTGCATTTTTGTTGGTGGGAATTGACAAAGACTGGAGATTACAGAGGACAACGCAAAAGACAGGAGTGGACCCAGTGCCTACAGCTATTCTATCACAGCTTTATTCAAAAGAATACCTTAACTAAAGAGTGGCCCGCAGGGCAAGCTTAGCTACACACAGTCTAATAGTAGTAGCACAGAGAGTCTTGGGGCAGAGGCAGTTTGAAGGAACTGAAAGTCAGGGATGACATTGGATAGTTAGTGACCCAAAATTTGGAAAACAAATTTAAGACCAAAGAAGGTTTTGCTAACATTGAATTAGGAAGGAGGATTAATCGGTTGGAA
Source organism: Lissotriton helveticus (assembly GCF_964261635.1). Classification (NCBI taxonomy): domain Eukaryota; kingdom Metazoa; phylum Chordata; class Amphibia; order Caudata; family Salamandridae; genus Lissotriton; species Lissotriton helveticus. Next base: position 774,062,710 of record NC_136063.1, on the reverse strand, counting down.
AAAATAAAGTGCGTTAAAAAGTTAGGGAAATATAATTGTTAATATAAGCACTGTAGGACTTACTGGGGCCAGCAGCAGGATCCGCGGTAGAGGAGCGCTGCTCTTGTGGTTGTCCCGCCAACTCGGACCCCGTCTTCTTGCCCTTGGGTGGTGCTGATCATGTAAGAACTAATAAAGAAAGAGAAACATTAAGTGCTGTGAAACAAAGACCTCATTCAAAAATCCTCTCAAACATTTTAGGGAACAACAATTCCAATAAAATTGACTTCAAAGTATAAATGACTACTGGCTTGCAAGATCCACAGACCGTCTACTTATAGAACACTAATCAAATGTGCCATAAACATTCTGATTGCAGAATATACTAAGGAAGCCAGTACCACCTGACCTACAACACCTATTCAAGAATCCAGACGGGCCAATTGTTCAGTAAGTCGGCATTGCAATTTTATTTGTGCCCGCAAACATGCATAGATGATGAGATGAAGAACACATGCATAAATTTGTACATACACGTAATTGTTGGTTGCTTGCATTAGAACTGCTACTGACTCACCTGACCATGCTATTGCTGTGCTGCTAAGCCTACCACTCAGTAAACAAACTCAAACTGGTTTCAATGGAGGGGTGGGGTAAATAAGAACTAACTAAGCATTCAGTGACAGAGGAGGCGTCATGCAGACCGTTAAAAAAATATGAACTAATACTATCCATCCACCACTATTTCACTAAAGGACAATGTAAGGACTAGACTCTAGCAATAGCATCAACTAACTTCAGTTCTCTAAAAACTTTAACATCAATAATCAGCAGCCCAAGCCAGCACTAAGTTACAAACCAGTAAGAGAAGTGGCGAGCAGTACCTGTGTCATACAATAACAGAAGAATTTGAGACGGAATTCATCGGCAATGTAACTAAGCGCACCAGTAACCGTGTTACTTATTCGCCCAAGAATTATACACAATACTTATACTACTATAATATATATTAAATTATTAATATTACTAGCTACTCACCACGCCCCACGACTTCAACACCTAGCAGGTCCAACAGGTCCTGCTCCCTGTCCAGAATGTCTGCCCACCGGTGGGCCAGCTGCTGGTGGGTGCGCCGGATTTGCGAGCGACGGTACACTGCCCGGCGCACCTTCGCCCACCGGCGGTGACGCTCCTCTGGGAGGTAACCGGACCCTGGCCTGCCGCCTGCTGCCAAGGTCAAGGGTAGGTGGCGCTGCATGAAAAAAACCAGGGCGGCCACCTCCGCCTCCCCGAAAAGATTCCGGGCCTGCACCCCTTCAGGTCGCATTCTGCCGCAAGGCAGCCGGCTCTTCTTGGACGCAGGCGCCTTGCCCTTCGAGCCGGTTCTGCTGCTCCCCTTTGCCATGGTTCTGGGGTGGAGGTGGAAAAGAAAAGTTAGAACAAAAGGAAAAAAAGTTAGGGGGAAGATGTAGGAGCTTAAATGAAGAAGTAAAATAAAACAGTAGAAAAGCTAAAAAGAAAGGTGGAAAAGTAGAAATAAAATGCAAAATATAAATTTAGGGACAGAGAGAAATAGATGAGAAGTAAAGAAAGTAAGACAAACTGTGAAAATAGGTAAAAGATTGAACAGATATAAGGTGGATAGAAAACTATGCCCAGAACCATAGCATACAGTGTGAAAAACAAGATGGCCGCGCCCATCGCGACCACGTGGGTAAGTTCGCGCGAGATTTCACGCAAACACGCACTTTCTCAGTGTGAACAAGAAGTTGTGTTCCCGAACAAGACGTGCACCGCGTGAACGCGTTATTCGCAACCCGGAAGAGGAAATAGGGGGCGCGGGCGGGCGGGACAATTGAAAAAACAAGATGGCCGCGCCCATAGCCCAACCACATGGGTAAGGTCGCACGCTACAATCCCCCGAACACGCAGACAGTGCCCCGACCACGCACTACGCGCTCCCGAGCAAGAAAAACGGCTCGCGAACGGGACCAGCAAGCTACTACGCATGCTCGCGTAGCTACGCGAAGCTCGCGTAGTGTGAGAACGTCTTCGCGTAGCGCGACTACGCGTACTACGCCCAGGGTTAGTCAATAGTAATAACTTCATATTACTTCCCAATGTACATCACAATGCACATTTGTGCACCACTGCCTATAGCATCACATACTTCATCCCTCAATGTACAACACAATGCGCATTTGTGCACCAGTGCTTATAACATCACATACTTCATCTCTCAATGTACAACAATTAAGCATGGGCGTAAAATCCGTTCCGCTCGCGGAATTTGTGAATTTTTGACAAATTTGCGTTCCGCAAATCACACGAATTTGTCAAAAATTCGCAATTCGCAAGCTTGCGGATTTTTTTTGCTTGGTCGCGAGTCTATTTGTCCGCGAGCACGCAAAAATGGATGCGAACACGCAATTGCACAACGCGAGCATGCAACTAGCCCATGTACGACCGCATGGGTAATCTCGCGGTAGCAGCGCTGAAAAAGCCCCGCGAACACGCAAAAAGCCCCGCGAACACACAGAAAAAATCGCAAATTCGCACATTTCACGCACCGCGATTCGCAAATTTCACCCATACTTAACAACAATGCACATTTGTGCACCACTTCTCATAACACTGCACTTCGAGGCCAAAAAGTACATTACACACCTCTCTCTCTCTCATGCTTTCAAATGCACATACCAGACATTCTGTCTTTGGCAGGCTGTTCTACTGTGACAGCTCCCACTTCAAAACTAATAGAAGAATTCTTCAAGAGAAACAAGGCATATGCAGGACATCGTACATTCAGGTTACGATAAAATAACACACCAAAGTCAATTCAAATGATGGTAGTCAAAGATCATCACGTCGTGTTAGACCAAAAGAGTAACTCTAGCACTGCACGTAGTGATCAAAAAGCAAAATATCTGGGTGAATTTGATGGCTAGAACCCATTTCCGTACACCTACTGAACCCAACGGCTTCATTGGGATGTAATCCAATGCCCATCTTACTTTAAGAGGAGTTCGCTGAAGGATTTTGCCTTTCATAAATATGACTAAGGGCCTATGCCCTGCTCCCACACAGCCAAAGTTGCCTGCCACCCACCAAGCAAATTCGGGTTTCCTAATGGTCTGGCAGGTGGTGCATTGGAGGTCCTGCAGTGAGGAAGTTCCAAGGCCCATATGTGAGCCTTAGAACTGCAGCACAGAGTGAGTGCCAAAGTCCATTCCTGCAGAGCATGGACTGTGCTGTCCATGCTGTGCAGGAACAGGGGTACATGCACACAGGGGGGCAACATGTACCCCCTTGCATGCACCCCCATGCACAGGGGCACCAGGGGGCCCTGTAGGGCCCCTTTACTTTCTCGACTGCTGATCCTTTCATGGCAGGCTCACTACCATGAAAAGTGTGGAGGTCCTAGGGCGCCACCACCACTGAGGGATCATGGATCCCAGTGGTAGTGTCGGTCCTATGGTTGTCCGACCATCAAAGTTGTACTACTGTGGTGGGATCGCCATGCAACTGTAGCCACACCACCACCGCTGCCCCACTGTAAGTTTGGATGTCCCAGGACCGCCAATCTCATAATCAGACCCTAAGTCAGAAGGTAAAAAATAGACCTGGGAGAAATGTATATTATGCCAGCATAATTGTCGTTATTCACACAATTAAAGGTATGTCTAATTACTGAGATTACAACATTATGCCACTTTGTGTAAAAGACTTCCTTTCATGGTGAAATCATAACAAGAGATATTCAGAAACAACTCATCCTGCACAGAAGCAACATCTTCCCAAAGGGAGGGGAAGTTCCTTTACCATGTACAGTCAACAAACATCCCTCATAGATTTCACCCGGGCTGACCTTTTGGGTAATTTCGAGCACCTGACTACAAATTTACATGTGAGAGGCATAAAATCCAATGCAAATGTGAATTTTTGTAACATAGGCAGTCATCAAAAATTTCAGGTAGCTTTTCTATGAAGTGGATGTTCAGGTAATTTTTTGGGTACCAAACTACAAACCCAAAAGCAAGAGGGAGCGTTTTTAACACAAGCTACCCAGATATCAGTTTGAAATTACATTTTAATGTTTAGATAATTTTGTTAAGTGTAAAACATTTTTTTTATCAGAAAGTCAACGGCATGGAGACTGGGTGGGTACCCTACATACAGACTTCCTCTTCCTGTTCCAAAGACTTAACCCTCTGCTTTGTTTAGTGCTTGGTCATTTTAGATTTGCATTTTGTAGGGAAAGCATCACTCTATTTTGTCTTTAATCTGAGATGCATCCACACACTTCACTTTTTGAACAATACAGCGTTGTGTAAAATGTTTGTTGTTTGAGGAATGGCATACAGCACTATTTTGTTTCTTTGCTGTTTTCTTTGTTTTGTTACTTTGTTGATGAATGGTTATGGGTTTGGAGTAGGGGGAGCATGTAAGCGTAACTTTTTTAAGGGAAAACATGTTTACACGCTTTTGGATGGAGTTAAATACACATTTTATTAATAGTTTTTTGGAGGGGTAATAAATGTCACCTTGGGCTGTTTCTCTTCGTGACATTTTTAAAGTTTATTTTATTTTTGTTTTTGTCATTGCTAATTTAATAGTGGTGGGTAAAGGGCTGTCCAGTGTGTAGGCCATGGCACATTTGGCTAAATAACAAATATTTCCATAATCATAAGTGATTTGTATTTAGAAGGTAAGGTTCTATCGGCAGGAAAGCACAAGCCTGTGCTTTGTTCTCCATGCATCATCTTTGCTGGCCATGTGGTTGTGGCAATTTTGTGTAGCCAGTGCATGTGTTTTCCACTGGCCACCATAATTTCTTTGATATCCATGCCTCCTTCTTTGCTGTCCATGCTGTGACCACCATGTTGCAAGGCCAGTGAGTATGTGTATTTGGTGGCATGTTGTCTTTATTAACCATGCCTTCTTCTTCAGGAGCTATGTGGTAGATGAGATACAAACACACAAGAAGATGCCTACCTTCATCCTTCCTGGGTGTCATTCCTTGCGGGGCTGCCAAATAAGATTTAAAAGACTGTACTGTGTTCTTAATCACTTTCAAAGCAAAGGGAGACATAAAGGCACATGAACATCAAGCTTGGAACAGGTAACTTTAGCAAAAACTGTACAAATATATCTATATCTAAACACTCTCCTATACTCCTTTTCACATATGCAGCTACTCACCCATATACCACTGACACATCCATTCACTCACCAACACAGCCATACACAGACTCAGTCAGCCTTACAGCTCCTCACAGATGCACTCACTAATACAGTCACTGACTCACCCACTCACTCATCCATGCAGGCAGTCACACTCTCCCTCACCTACCAATACAGATATTAATACACCCATACAGGTACTCAGACAACCAATGAATCACCCATGGAGCCATTCAGGTACCCATTCACCAACCTATGCAGCCACTTAGATACCAACTGACAGAAGGATACAGACATTCATACAACTTAGTCACTCACCCATACATTTACTGAGACACCTAATCTCTCGATATTACAGTAAGTCACGCACCCACTGATTCATCCATATGGTCACTCATATACCCACTGATTCATCAGGACACATTGGTATATATATTTAACACTCACAAACTTTTTTAAAACACTTACAGTCACTAAATTATATCATCAGTGATGTCATGAGTGATGTCACTGACCATGTTATGAGTGACATAATATGTGAGGTCATAAGCAGTGCATTGCAGGGGCATGAGTTATAGTTAGCTCAGCTAACTATAACTGCTGAATTTCACTGGTTCCATACAAGTGAAATGTGAGCCTAACTATATGTCACAAACTTGGCAGGTTGACTAACCTTATGAATCAGGTACAGCAGGAGTGATGTAGTAGCTAGTTTCTCTCCCCCTAGGAGCGACCCCCCTAGTGAGTCATGTACATAACACTCCCCTATGAGGACCTCACCCGGGGAAGGGGAAAAGTTGAGAAATAAAACATAACTGACTGGCAGCCAGAAACCATCTACTGCAGGCGAAGACAGGTTAGGTATTCCTCATTAAGTCTGTATTCTGTTTCCTGCATAGAGACACAAGAAACACTTGTAAATAAATGTAAAATGTAAATTGATACTTGTATAGCGCACTACTCACCCAAAAGGGTCTCAAGGCGCTTGTACGAATACCGCTGTGGAACCCATCCTGGCTTTCCCTGTGAGGTGTCCACTCCTGGGCACCCCCAAGGTGGAGGCTAGGCATCCTTAGCGTTGTGGGGGCCGTTGTGGAGATTAAGCAAGCTATTGCCCAGAGTTGCAGAGTGGGACTCGGGCTAGACCTCTGCATCAGGGTCTGCCGCTCTAACCATTGAGCCACACTTCTCCACAATCCCCCCCTTATGTCTACTAGCATAGACTATATGTGTAAAGGAGAGTAGGTTACTCACTGATCTAAGCTGCCACAATCATCCAAGAAGAAAAGGGCACAAAAAGGAAAAATAAAGCAAAAGCAAAGGAAACAAAAAGTTCAGAGAACAACAGTTCCGGAGAGCAGTTGTCTTAGTCTCATATGTACATATGTACATACAAGATGCTAATTTGCTCCCCAGCTGATGTCTCTTCCTGCTCCGATAAGCACTGCACCAATCCTCGATATTCCACTGGAAATACAAAGTATCTATTCTCCTTTGTGAGTAGGCAGATATATTGTTCGAGCCTCTCAACAGCTCAAAGTATAACGAGTATCCAATGGTTATCCTATTCGGAAGTGGAACTATTCAAAAAAAAAAAAAAACAAACAAAGAGAGAAGAGTCAGAATACTCTTCTATTAGTAGCACTAACAGAACCAATTACCTCCTTGAGTGCTTGGGGAGAGGTAATCCCTAGTTCACAGTACCTTCTCTCTCTCTCGGGTCCCTAGAACAAAGAGCACAGAGTTACCGCGTTAGCTGCGGGCGTCTCTTCTCCTCGCGGCTTCTTAGTGTGGCTCACTCCAGTTCAATAACACTCTGTCTGCAGCCGCTGAGAGCGTCTTCTCCTCGCGGCTTCTAAGCGCAGCTCACAGGGTCAGAGGGCACAGACGAGCCGCGTAAGCGGAAAGCTTCCAGCGCGGCTCCAGGGTGAGAGGGCACAGACGAGCCGCGTTAGCGGGAAGCTTCCAGCGCGGCTCCACAACAGTGCCGTCCCAATGATTAATCCACTCGGTATTGACAAACGGACATCTCAGGTTCAAACAAGTACGGGGAAAGGCAGGACCACAGGTGACAAGCACCGAAAGCTTCCGAAGAGAGACAGATATAGACAACAGGAAGGGGCTGATGTAAGGAGACAGAAGACAGACTACACAGCAGGCATTCTGGGTGATGTAGTTTTACGGCTAAATCGCCAAAAACGTGACACTATAACGTCTCTGTAACCTTTGTTTTTCAGTGAATTTCTAAGGTTTTTTAAATAATATTTTCAAACTATAACGTCCCTGTAACCTTTGTTTTTTCCTGTGAATGTCTAAGGTTTTGTAAATGCTAATTCCTAACCATAACATCCCTGTAACCTTTTTTTTCAGTGAATTTTGAAGGTATTTTAAATTGCATTTCCTATTTGTAACCTGTAGCCTTTGAGAGCGGGTGTGTGAGTGACTGTCTAGGTTGGTGACTGGGTATATGAGTGGCTGTATGGGTCTGTGACTGAGTGTTTAATGTCTGGGTAATTTAGATTTTTCACAGCCTGCTGGGCAGAAAATCTGGATTTTCTTAAAGACATGGAGGCCAAGATTATGCAAACTCCTTTATTGCGTAGCTCACAGCAGCAACAATGAAAGGATCAAGAACTTGAATAAACATTCCAATAAGGTATAAAATCCTTGAGCAAGCAGTGGTCTCCCTTTTTGTGCAGCGAACAAGATAACATAAGAGGAAAATCTTTGAGAATTTTAATGAAGACATCATAACGATCCGATGAAACGTTTAATCTGCAGAAAAAGAATATAAAAACACATTCCCAGGGTGGCAACAAAAGAGGTGGGATAATCTTAGCCTCCGTGTCTTTAATAAAATCTAGATTTTCTGCCCAGCAGGCTGTGAAAAATCTAAATTTTATGGCATGATATTGAGGCCAGTTGAAAGTGTGTTCAATACATTATCAATAACATTTGATACAGGTTTAATGTAACATCTCTTGAAAATACATTCATTAGACCAATCTGCAGCCCTAAGGATATCCTGAAGCCCACCACCCAAAATAAAAGCCTTAGAAGCTGAAGGCCCTCTTAGAGAATGAGCACCAAAAATTGATAAGTCGATCACAGCTTCTTCTATGACATCTTTAACCCATCTAGCTAAGTAAGGGGATGAAACCGCTCTATGGGGAAACCTGTGGGATATAATCAAATGATCTACAGAACCACACACACATGATTCATTCTGAGGAAAAAAGGCGTAGAAAACAGAGGTTGACATAGTTTTAGTTCGTCTTTTAATGGAAAAGGAAACTCCCTCAGGCTGAAAAGCTCTACTAGAGATATCCAAGGCTTTAACATCTGAGGCACGTCTGAAGGAGACAAGGCACAATAAAACAGTCAATTTATATGGCACTTTCTTAAGGGAGAGAGTAGAGTTCTCACCCCAAGAGGTAATGACTCCGAGGACATCTCTCACATCCCAAAGAGCAGAGTATTTGGACAGAGGAGGTTTTAAAACATGCACACTCCTCATAAGCTTCTTAGTTAATAGGTTTTGGCGTACCGAGGTACCATCAATCAAACAGTGTCCTGCGGCAATTGCAGGAGCAGGAGCAGGAGCCCTTGATTCTGACATGAGTCTGAAAGTGCCCTCCGAAAGTCCCGGGAGCTGCCACTGTCTCCTGAAATCTTCCAAGCCATCAGTGACTGGATGCTCTGAAGAACGAGGGGGTGACACTCTCCTTGAGGTCCTGTCAGCAAATCCTCGAAAGTAGCAATGAGAATTGGAAAATCCACACTCATTTCTAGCAGGATGGGGAACCACGCCTGAGATCTCCAGAGAGGAGTTATCACCACTATGGATTCTTTGTTCCGCCGAACTTGAACAAGGAGGCGTGGAAGCATGACAAAGGGAGGGAATGCATAGGGTTTCAGACCAAGCCAGTTCTGAAAGAAATCATCTATCCTCAAGGCCAGAGGGTCCAGCCTCCAGCTGAAGAACTTGGGCAGCTGAGTGTTGAGACGATCCGCAAAGAGGTCTATACCAAAGGGACCCCATAGAGATTGGGTCGTAAGAAATATTTTCCTGTCTAGTCTCCAGTTGCTTGAATGCACAAAATGCCTGGAGAACCAGTCTGCCACCCCGTTGTTCAAAACGGGAATCTGTTCAGCAACAACCGAGATGCCTTTCTTGAGGCAGTACGTCCAGAAATTATTGGCTATGTCCGAAAGGCCCTTTTAATGAGGACCTCCCATTTTGTTCACGTATCTCACAGCGGATACATTGTCCATGCGAAGCATGACCGAACATTTCATCAAATCCTTGGTAAAGCTCTGAATTGCAAATGATCCTGCCAGAAGTTCTAGGCAGTTGATATGTAGATCTTTCTCCTGTGGGATCCAAAGACCCCCTGTCGAAGAATTTCTGCATGTGGCACCCCAGCCCTCTAGGCTCGCATCCGAGTGAATCACTAAGTCTGGTTCTTCTCCGAAGATCGCTCTCCCATTCCAGGCCTCTGCATTTTTTAACCACCAAAGTATTTCCTTCCTGGAATCCGTGTCCAGGGAGACTATTTGAGAATAGGATGGCTCTATCCTGAGGGCTTAGGCTTTGAGCCTCTGAAGCACCTGATAGTACAGGGGACCCGGATAAATCGCTTGAATAGTTGATGAGAGCCCACCCAGTATCCTCGCCAAAGTCTTTAGAGGAAAAGAATGAATATTTAGCATTTTCTGTAACTCCTTCCTGAGTTTCCTGAGTTTGTCCCCTGGAAGTTTCAATTCCACTTGTATTGTATCTACTGAGAAGCCTAAGAATTGAGTGAGTTGAGCTGGAGTCGTAGAGGACTTCTTTGTGTTTATAACAAAGCCAAGGTGTTCCAAGAGGTTTATTGCAAGGACAGTGTGTTGGGAAGCGGCTTCCTTGGACTGGGCCATTATTAAGATGTCATCTAGATAGAGAATTAATCTCACCTCCTTGTTCCCCAGCCACCCTGCTATTGGTCGAAGAACTTTGGTGAAGCACGAAGGGGCCGATGAAAGACCGAACAGGAGGCTGCAAAACTGCCATAGTTTGCCCTCCCAAAAGAATTGGAGAAATTTCTGATGAGGGGGCCAAATGGGAATGGTCAAATAAGCGTCTTTGAGATCTGGACGAGTAAGCCAGTCCCCTTTCCTCAACACATCTCTGAGTAGGTGAATACCTTCCATTTTGAAATGGCGGTAGACCACCCACTGGTTTGGATCTTTTAGATTCATGACAGGTCTCATGTTTTTGTCTTTCTTCTCTACCAGAAAGACAATGCTTACGAAGCCAATTTCTTCTCCCACCCGGATTGCACCTTTGGCAAATAGGTCTTTTATCTCCTGGGATACTAGGGCGGAATCCGTTTTCGAGAAGCGGATTTCCTGTGGAAATTCTTCCTAAATAGGTAAATATACAAATTCTATTTTGTAACACTTGTCAGTGTCTAGTACCCAGGGGTCCTGAGTCACCAAGGTACAATTCCCAGAGAAAAGGGCTAGTCTCCCGCCTACCTTTATAGGGGTATCTGAAAGGTCTTTGGGAGCTCTTACCTTGAGAAAAGCCTCTTGCCTTCCTTTCACCTCTGAATCCTCTTCGTCGGATCCTTTGTCTTTGGGGAAAGAAGGATGACTAGAAACCATATCCGGATTGATAGGATCTTCCTCCACGTCCTCCAAAGGGCCTTGTTGAAAAATGTCCACGGCCGGGGAATCGACCCCGCATCCTCCGGGCCCGGGAAAAAACTCTACTGTTAAACACCTACTTAATATCCTTCTGTGATATCTGAATGGAGTTAAAAACTCCCACGTACTCTGCCATTTCTCTAATGAATTCTTCTCCGAAGAGAAGGAACTGAGAGGATGCACCCCCTTCTTTGGAAGCCAGTTCAGCCAATTTGTGGTCGATCTTTAAGAGCACGCTCTTACGTCTTTCATTGGAAAGTGGAGTATTTGCATTGCCTAAAAGGCAGATTGCCCTTTGTGCCCACTGGCGCAGTTCTTTGGGTCAATGGGAGTGTCAGAAATGTATGCCCCTTCCGCCAGCTTGAACATTTTGGTAAATGGACCTGTGATGTCCAAGAGCCTGTCTTGGCAGGATTTGAGGCCCTTATCAAGTCCCCTCCTGGGGTCCTTCAATGTCTTGGCAATGAAAGTCACCACCTTGCTGTCCATTCAGGGGTCATAGCAATTTTATCGGGAAGGGAGGGGCGGGGACATTCAGATCTCAAACAAGCTCTGACCTCCTTTGGCATTTCCTTGCGGAGCCAAAAGGAGAGATATTCACCAATATGCTGGGACAGGGTCCATTCTGGTGAAAGGAGTGGATCAAACATGTGTTCCCCAAAGGGGTCAAATATTCCCATTCTAGACCCGGAGGCCCCTGATGCCTCACCTGAAGTCTCTCTGTTTTTGCCTTCCTCTTCATCAGAATTGAAATCTGAGGAGCATGAGAGGTCAATTTCGTCCTCTAATCCATCGTCACTATCGATGGAGATAGGAAGGTTTGGGCCTTTTGACTGCCCATCCAGTGTGCCCGAGGCACCATTATTGTCACCGCCAGAGCATGAATTCAAATAAGCAGGGTTGGAGCTCCTAGACTTTTTGGCACCATCAGCGGGTTAGTAATAATCTGTCTTTTCCTCTGGCTAGTTGTAGCCTTGCTAGAATCCCCTTGAGCTCTCATGTGTGGCCAACCTGATTTGGAAAGAGATTCACATTTTTATTAATGGTGTCGTCCAGACACACCATTACTTTATCTAGGGGCTTATTGATAAGTCCTTCCAATTTATCTTCCGTACTGGAGCTAGAAGGGACAGAAGTCATAGTAAAACACTAGGTCTGAAAGATGAGTGAGAAATGGATACTAACTGACAAAAACAGGAATGTTGGCAACAAAATGGAGGTGAGTAGTTCTGGTAACAAAGTCAAGTGCTAAGGAAGTTTCCTTTAATATAAGACAGTCATTTTTCTATTATCACCGTGTATAGTTGTCCTTTTTTAATGTTTGTGACCATTTGTGACCTTTGAATGTTGTTATATGTCTTTCCTTTTTTTTTTTTTAGGATGTCCTGTGGAGTCGAAGTGAGAGGCGCGGCGAGCGGAGCACTCTGAGCTCAATAATTGCAGAGGCACTGCTAGCGGAGCACTCTGAGGGCAAGAATTGCAGCTCGAAGTGGTAGGAGCGAAGGTTAAGGGGTTGCGCGTCAAGCAGACTCTCCGGACTGCCCACGGAGATCCGAGAAGGCTTCCGTCCCCATGGCAACCCAAAGCGGCCCTCCGATCTCCTGGAGAGGCCGCAGAGTTACCATGGAGACGCGAGTAGCGCGTTCAGCACGGGACTCACTTTAAAAGACCTTTTTTCCAGTGAATTTTGAAGGTATTTTAAATTGTATTTCCTATTTGTAACCTGTAGCCTTTGAGAGTGGGTGTGTGAGTGACTGTCTAGGTTGGTGACTGGGTACATGAGTGGCTGTATGGGTCTGTGACTGAGTGTGTAATGTCTGGGTAATTAAGTTTATGCATGAGTAGTATCTTGGTGATTGTATGATTGCATAGGCAGTGCCTTTGTGATTCTATGAGTGCAATTACAAAGGACACACTGCGAATACCGGGTATTTTTTACAAAGTGTAAAACAAGTATATAGACATATTTTACATAATGAGCCTTTCTCCTTTATATTCATTTGTTGAAATAACTACATCAAAACTGCAATTGCCTTCTTCACAGCAACACCGGAGATCGCAATGACGTCAGTAGTCACGAATATAAATGACAAAGTGCAAAACAGATATATAGACATATTTCTTGTTTGAGTCTATCTGTTTAGTAACTTAATGGTTAAACTTTAATTTTAACAACACATTTGTAAAAAAACAAGTGTCAAAAAACAACTTTCAGCATCGGAACTCACAAATAGAATATAACTACCAAACAAAGACATTTCATTGGTTAACACAGTTTTACACCTAAATTTGAGCAATGCACAATATGTCATAAGACATTGTCGAGGGGTGAAAATAAATTAATATTCTTTCGGGACTATGTCCATGCTTTATCATCTACAAAATACCATTGCAATTGTCTAAAAGCAGCAAGAAGGCAATGTGAGGCTAAAGGACCCTCAACTTTAATAGCAGGCACAACAACACCCGGCAGAGAGTTCCTTCAGAGGTCTAATCCCAACGTCAAGATTTGACTCCCGGGTTTTCCCGGACGGCATCATACTGCATTATTTGTGGAGTGGTACTGAGTGCTGGAGAGCAGTCCATAACAGCCCTTTGCAATGCTGCAAAAAATCATACATTTTGATGTTGATTTTTATATTGGCCCTTCATAGTTTTCTACATTAGCAGGCATTTTATTATCATCTAATTTATTGTAACAGTACTTACATATACCTTGCCATAAGGATAAGCCAAAGCATCTCTCTGCCAATAAATACATAGTTAACCTTTGCCAGTTACCATTATTTTTGAATCTTGTAGTGAGTGTGTCAACAACATATACAGACATACTCTGGTTTTTCAGAGCACACTGTGTTATTTTGTAATCTCTTCTTCAAAACTATCAACTGGAATATCTGTGTCCTGTTCTGCAGCTCCTCCTCCTAACAACTCTTAATTTTCTCTAGAATCCTGTTCAGGACCAAAGAGGGCACATTACAAAACCTTTCTATGTCTGCCACAGTACTATGCAAATGTGCTCTATTAATTTCTCCTAAACATAACACAGGAGGTTTCACATAGTACATCCTGCTGACTAAAGTTTGCATTGCTGAGTGATGTACAGCTAACATCCTGAAATGATAAAAGGTGCTGTGGCATACTTTCTTTGATAAACAAGCTAGTGAGTGTCCCTGCAAATGTGTATGCTTTCTAATCTTGCAAGGATCCAATCCTTGTATAGTACTTATTTTGTGTTTTAAATTTCACAGTGGAAAGATACGTAGACATTTCTTTAATATATCAATGGATTGCTGTCAAATACTACAAATACTACTACACTTTGTATACAGGTGCCTGACTCCACTCTCCTTGTACCTCTTCTCCAATAACTTATTCTACAGTTGTAGGTACCATCACCTCTTTCACCATAGGAGGGCCATTCTTCGTTTCATAGCATTGTCCTCTGTAATCAATAGCACAAACTAATCTAATATCCTGGAGATAGATTTCTTCATTAAAGAAAGGTTCTGTACTAGAAGTATGTATGCATTCTCCACTAAAAACTGTACAAAAGGTTCTTCAATTTACTAATCTTTTTTTCTGATTTTGTCTCCTCATACACAACACCATTTTGTCAAAAATCTTCCTCTTCAAAGCAAAGGCCTTATCAACTACTCTCCCAAATTGTTATTTCTGTTTCAGTGTGTCTCTCCTTCTATAGTTTTTCATAGTTCTCAGTAGATTTATATCGACTCTAGTATTAAACATCCTGGCTCTGATTTCCTTAAACTACTTCTGTCTCCTGGTTGAGATGTGTCCATCTTTGTTACATTCCTTCCTGTTCCTGTAATATAGATTTTGTCCACTTTTATTCTTTCGCATAGTTTGAATTGTATTTTCATTATTTTGTAATCTTCGGAAATGTTTAGATATATTTGTAAGAAATGACATTGTCCTCTTACCAGTAGCTCTTTTTTCTCTCACTACTTTTTCTTCATTTTGCCCTTTTGTGTCTCAGTGCTCAGTGTAGACATTCTGTCTGTAGTTATGCAGATATTGTTCTGTAAAAAACATATATTTGAATTTAGTTTCAAGCCAATGTACCAAATATTTTACTACTGGCTCACACATAATACAAAAATGGTTCTTATGTTATGGTCAGGTATAAATCTACAGATGAACCTAGCTGCATAACTACAAGCACTTTCTTCAATGTACCAAACCCAAACACAAAACCTAATTTATTAGTTACCTTTTAATATTACAGCACCTTCTCCTACAACCCATTTGCACCATATCTCAGTTCTCACTTATACATGCTAAAAGACAACTGTATCCCTTATGTACTGAATTTTAAAATAAACATCAAACAAAGAGTCAAAGTACATACAGTGTCTCAATACTGTAAATCTGAATACGCAACATAAGAGCTATTTCTGTGCCTCTCGACTTCTGTGTCATTGGTATATTTAGTGTAGCTGTGCTGCCAATGTCCCTCTCATTTGCCCAGCATATCCATCTTTCTGTCTCTGTCTCTTTTCCCCTGCCTACCATCATCAGAGTCCATGACCTTATATATTCCTCCAGCCCTCCATGGTCCGTTGTGCTGCTATTGGCCCTCCTGCTTCACCTGTGTGGTCTGTTGTGCTACCACTGCCTCTCCTTCCTATCCAGAGTAGGCATACTCCTGCCCCTGCCCCCTTTCCCCTTCCCCTGGCCTCTGTTGTCTGATTCAAACTGCAGCCTTCTCCCTCCTGCTCTCCATGGACCTTTATGTATGTATCTCCCAGCCGGCTGGCTTCTCTCATTTGGGGCAACCTTGTGTGTTTGTATTTGAGCGGCGTGTCCGGCCGCGAGAGAAGCTCACCACTGGAGAGTGGGCCTGGGAGATCGCCACTACGCGATTTCCGTGCACCAGGGGCAGTGTCCAAGGCGTTAGCTATAAAGCGGAACAGACACATTGGCGCAGTATTGGGATTCTACCCACTTGGGGATTATGAGAAATTTCAACTTTGTTATAGATGAACTCACTGGAGGTTTTCATTTATCACGCACTACAAGACCCAGGTGGCCTAGCGAGTGGCCACGCCCACAGGGGTGCGGACTGATTAATAAAAAGTGCGTGATCACATTCATCTATTCTCAGCAAGCTACCACGGAGGAAGGGGATTCTATTCCCCGAAACGCGTCTGGTTCCAGCTTGGCATAATATGACTGAACTCGAACCTGTGCTATGCTGTCTGCTTGCAAGCTTATTGCCAAATAAATGGATTACAGCACTGCCGGCTGGCTTCTCTCATTTGGGGCAACCTTGTGTGTTTGTATTTGAGCGGCGTGTCCGGCCGCGAGAGAAGCTCACCACTGGAGAGTGGGCCTGGGAGATCCCACTACGCGATTTCCGTGCACCAGGGGCAGTGTCCAAGGCGTTAGCTATAAAGCGGAACAGACACATTGGCGCAGTATTGGGATTCTACCAACTTGGGGATTATGAGAAATTTCAACTTTGTTACAGATGAACTCACTGGAGGTTTTCATTTATCACGCACTACAAGATCCAGGTGGCCTAGCGAGTGGCCACGCCCACAGGGGTGCGTACTGATTAATAAAAAGTGCGTGATCACATTCATCTATTCTCAGCAAGCTACCACGGAGGAAGGGGATTCTATTCCCCGAAACGCGTCTGGTTCCAGCTTGGCATAATATGACTGAACTCGAAGCTGTGCTATGCTGTCTGCTTGCAAGCTTATTGCCAAATAAATGGATTACAGCACTGCCGGCTGGCTTCTCTCATTTGGGGCAACCTTGTGTGTTTGTATTTGAGCGGCGTGTCCGGCCGCGAGAGAAGCTCACCACTGGAGAGTGGGCCTGGGAGATCGCCACTACGCGATTTCCGTGCACCAGGGGCAGTGTCCAAGGCGTTAGCTATAAAGCGGAACAGACACATTGGCGCAGTATTGGGATTCTACCCACTTGGGGATTATGAGAAATTTCAACTTTGTTACAGATGAACTCACTGGAGGTTTTCATTTATCACGCACTACAAGATCCAGGTGGCCTAGCGAGGGGCCACGCCCACAGGGGTGCGGACTGATTAATAAAAAGTGCGTGATCACATTCATCTATTCTCAGCAAGCTACCACGGAGGAAGGGGATTCTATTCCCCGAAACGCGTCTGGTTCCAGCTTGGCATAATATGACTGAACTCGAACCTGTGCTATGCTGTCTGCTTGCAAGCTTATTGCCAAATAAATGGATTACAGCACTGCCGGCTGGCTTCTCTCATTTGGGGCAACCTTGTGTGTTTGTATTTGAGCGGCGTGTCCGGCCGCGAGAGAAGCTCACCACTGGAGAGTGGGCCTGGGAGATCGCCACTACGCGATTTCCGTGCACCAGGGGCAGTGTCCAAGGCGTTAGCTATAAAGCGGAACAGACACATTGGCGCAGTATTGGGATTCTACCCACTTGGGGATTATGAGAAATTTCAACTTTGTTACAGATGAACTCACTGGAGGTTTTCATTTATCACGCACTACAAGATCCAGGTGGCCTAGCGAGTGGCCACGCCCACAGGGGTGCGGACTGATTAATAAAAAGTGCGTGATCACATTCATCTATTCTCAGCAAGCTACCACGGAGGAACGGGATTCTATTCCCCGAAACGCGTCTGGTTCCAGCTTGGCATAATATGACTGAACTCGAACCTGTGCTATGCTGTCTGCTTGCAAGCTTATTGCCAAATAAATGGATTACAGCACTGCCGGCTGGCTTCTCTCATTTGGGGCAACCTTGTGTGTTTATATATATATATATATATATATATATATATATATATATATATATATATATATATATATATATTAATTTGCTTCGGTTTTGCAACTGTTTCTATGACATACAAACAGAAAGAAACATTGAATTCATGAATTAATGTTATGCCTATTGATTTTGTTATGCTTTTAATCCTGTTTTCACGGGTGATAGAGCTCTTTATGCACTATTTATTGTTACACCTACTTTGGGTGCGTCATGTGACCAAGCTCCTCCCATGGAGCGAAACGCGTCGAGGAGAGCACTTGCTCTGCACGTTTGCAATTAAATTTTCCACTGCCTTTATCTGATGGTGTGATGGCGTTTTACTTTTGAGCCAAATCAGTTCAATTGAGAAGAGGTCTGCGCCTGCTGAGTTGCCGCTTCGAAAGCGGTCAGGAGTGCTGTTTGATATATATATATATATATATATATATATATATATATATATATATATATATATATATATATATATTCACTGAAAAACCATAGGTTTCACACATGTTATAGTTAGCTGGACATTTCACTCATACCAAACCATTGAAATTCCCCCGTTATAGTTAGTTCAGCTAACTATAGCTCGCACTCCCGCAATGCACTGCTAATGACTTCACATATTACATCACTCATGACATGGTCAGTGACATCACTCATGACATAACTGATGACATCTCAAATGACATCACTGATAACATCACTGATGACATCATCCAGTGAATGTGTGTCTTTCTGAAAAATAAATATTTTTAATATATGTATATCTAAAGGTCGATGGAATAATACATGGGTAAATAAATGTCTAAATGAATGTTTTTTTGTAAAATTGATTGTATAACTGACTTATTAAGTGTATCTTAGTGCATACATATATTAGCGAGTAATGTTTAAATATGTAAATATCTGTATCAGTGTCTCACTTTGTGTATAAGTGGCTGCATGGGTTTCTATATGGGTTATTAGTTGGATTTTTGAGTATCAGAATGAGTGTCTGTATGGTTTGGTGGGGGTATTTCTTAGCGCACAGATGCATGAATGACTGACTCACTGTATGTGTTTTGAAGACAGCATGTGTGCAGGACTGTATGGGTGGATGAGTGTGTGTATGGGTGTGTTAGTGAGTGAATGATTTTCTCAATAGTATCTTTATGAGTAACTACATATGTTTTAAACTAGTATATGTGAGTATTGATGTATATTAAGTATTTGCGAATTTTGAAGGTTCGCGGTCTGCAAATTCACGCGAAATTGCAAAAATATCAGCGAGTTCTCGGATTTTCCCGCGAACTTGCAATTTTTTTTGCCATTTGTGACACGTGTGTTTGTAACTTTGCCACCGGCACCGAAAGGCGCCGAGGTACCTCGAGTGAGCTGTCCATCATTGTGAGGAAAGGGCGCAAAGACGTTGCATACACTAGTGTGTGTGTGGCTGGGCTTCCATGCGAGTTCACATGCCTCCTGTATATAAATGTCAGAGACCGATCACCAGATGAGGAGAAAGCAGCCTCCTGTTCACAGGAAGTACAAGGGGATTGCGCTTGAGAAACTCGTGGATGCAGACCGCCATCAAGGATTACATCTAATTGTAGGCGGTAGAGATATGAGGAGGAAGCACACCTGCCTAGCCTCGACAGTGCTCACTAATTGTTTGGGTGCCAAGTCCCTCGAGTGAGCTGTCCATCATTGAGAGGAAAGGGCGTGAAGACGTTGCATACACTATTGTGTGTGTGGCGGGGCTTCTATGCGAGTTCACATGCCTCTAGTTTATAAAGGGTCAGAGACCAATTACCAGATGAGGAGAGAGCAGCCTCCTGTTCACAGGAAGTACAAGGGGATTGCGCTCGAGAAACTAGTGGTTGCAGACCTCCATCAAGGATTACATATAATTGTAGGCGGTAGAGATATGGGGAGGAAGCACACCTGTCTAGCCTCGACCGTGCTCACTAGCTGTTTGGGCTGATTATAATGCGTGACTGAATTTGAGCTTCAACTCGGGCACCTGCTTTATTTATATGATTTTGTAAGTGCTTCCTGTTGAGGTTTAATTTTTGTGACAGGAGCATAGTGCCAGAATGAATCCTGCCTGCATTATCCACGAACATGCTGCAAAAAAAGAAAAAAATCCACCCGTGAGCAAATTCGCACATTTTTGCAATTTTGCGAGATTCACGGATCGCGAAATTGCCAAAAATTCACAAATTTCGCGAGCAGAACGGATTTTGCGCCCATACCTAATGTATATAAGTGAGCATATGTCAGAGTGAGAGATTGGAAGAGTTCCTGTATACATTTTTTTGGGGGGGGATTTCTCAAAAACCTTTATTGCTCACATCTATGAACATACACAGCCCGAGGCCTACAACCCGGAGGCCGGCAGCGGCGGGATCTTAAGCCAGTAGCATATACGTTCATAATTTACCCAGCCATATAGCCAACAACCCTGGGGTCCGGCGGCATAACACACTTATCTTTTATACCTCTGAGCGCGCTTGTTCTATTCGAAGGATAGGCTATTGTTCCTCCCTAAGGGAAGCAACGTTACCCTAAGTCCCAACCCATGTCTCTGCCCAATCCTACTCCTTACTGCAATGGCCATGTCATCCTATATCTAAAAACCTAACCAAGAAACAAACCTAAGCCAACCCCCCAAATCCCCATGCACACCTTAGCCCCCCTAGCTTCACACTTAGCTGTGGTTGTAGCATTTCGTATATCCCTGTCACTCCTGTGATTTCTTATGACCCAACCATGTGCCTATTTCAGCCTGTATGTTCCCTCCACTGTGTGTCCAAACCCACCACTCCTTAGAAGGACCCCTGATGTGTCTCAGCGTGTTACTATCAAGTCGTCTCTCCTCCCCTCCGATGTCGTTCTTCCCTCCCTAGGGGCTACGTCCACCCATATCCCTCTGCAGTGAAAATGTACTATACTACACTACTACCCTACCCCTGTGGCCGACATTATGTCTGACAGTGTACTAGCCAGATCTGCCACCTCGCCCGCTGCGCTATCTGTGTCTCTGGCTCTCAGATGAGTTTGATATAAACCCCAGAAATTCTTCGGTCGGCTCGTAGGGGGTAGCATCTCGCTGTAATGTTCAGATTGCGTGCAGCAATACAGCATATCATGTGCCCACCTCTTGGCGGTAGGCTGTGACCTCTCATCCAGCATAGGGCTACCACACGCCTTGCCATTAGCATTCCCATATCGACGAGTCGCCTAACCGCTACCGGCAGACCTCTGGAATAGCCGAGTAGAGCTAACGCCGGATTCGGAACCAGCTCTAGTTCCAGTATCTTAGTCAGCTCTGTAAATATGCTGTCCCAGTATTTCTGGACCCCGGGCACCACCACGCTAGATGCATGAAGTCCGCCGTTGGTTCGCGGCATCTCTCGCATTCTGCCATCTGCCTGAGACAGTACCTGTGAAGCCTCTCTGTCGTGTAATATACTCTTTGGAGAAACTTGAAGTGTACTAGCCTGTGCCTCCCGTACAGCGATAACTTTTTAGTGTTCGCACAGCAGTATCTCCACATACCGTCATCTATCGTGACCTGTAGGTCTCTCTGCCATGCCACTCTGGCTTTCATGAGCTGTTGCTCTCTATGCGTTATTGCAGTTTTGTATAAGTTCGTGATTAACTTGCGCGGGGCTTCTGTTTTGATAACGTACGTGAGTTCCGGTACCTCTGGCGGTTCTGCTAGATCTGGGCCCAAAAGGTCCAGTAGTGCGCTGCGCACTCTGTGATATTGAAAACGGAGCAGCAATGGGGTGTCAGAGTGCTCCGCCACCACCTGTTCCCACGTCTTTGCTTGCCCTTCCAAGAATAAATCTCCCACCTCATTGATTCCCAGTTTATGTAGCGTTTGCACCACCCCTCTTTCTAAAACTGGTGCTAGCCATATAGCCCACTCTAAAGGGCATGCAAGGGGTATAGAGGATCGTGCAGTGCTGAGCTTGCAGGAGGGAGAGCCAAGCATGGCTCGTGGCTGTTATGGAATCTAATATGCCCGTTCTGCGATCTACTGGTCTGAATACCGTGGTCGGTAGTGGGAGAGGATCCGCGAAGACTCGTTCCATGCGTACATGGGGAATATGCGCGTCTCCGTGTATCCACGTGTGTAGGTGTGCTGCCTGCTCAATTCTGTAGTGCAGCTCCAGATCCGGAGCCCCCAATCTGCCCATATCATACGGTAGCGTTAGAAGAGTCTACTGCGCTGTGGGTTGTTTGCCTCCCCACGCTAGTTTAATTGTGTCATAGTCCTGAAGAAAGCTTTCGATAGGACCATCGGTATAGCACTGAACAGAAAAAGGAATCTGGGCAGCACCACCATTTTCATGATGGCTATTCGCCCCATTAGGGATAGCGGCAGCCTGCACCACTTCTCCACATCATCCTCCAGCTTGCTGTGTACCACTCTATAGTTTTCTCTTGGCAGAATTTCCGAATCCGTTTGCAGTTGTACCCCTAAATATCTAACCGACTCCTGGGTCCATTGCAGCGGGAATTACATGTCGAACTTACTGGTCGCAGTGGTAAGGGGAAAGGCCACTGACTTCGACCAATTCACCCACAGTCCAGAAAGTGCCCCAAATCGCACTACTTCCCTGAGCATTGATGACAGGTTGTTCTCTGGATCCCGGACATACAGCAGTGTGTCATCAGCATACGTCGATACCACAATCTTTTACGTCGGAAAGCTGACACCTTCGTTGCCGTGGTACTCGCGCAGCTCACAGGCAAGAGGCTCTGCCACTAGCGCATAAAGCAGCAGCGATAATGGCAGCCCTGTCTAGTTCCACTGCCAATCGGGAACGTGTCTGTCACTAGGTCGCCTAGACGAAGCCTCGCTGTCGGGCCATGGTATAGAGCGCCAAGCATCTGGGGAAACGGCTCGCCCAAGCCAAAGCGTCGCAATACTTGGGTCATGAACGGCCACTCAACGGAATCAAAAGCCTTCCCCATATCGAGGAAGACTGCTATGGCCTTCGCGTCCTGTTTAACATGTTGCATAGTGCCCAGCACCGTGCGGATATTATAGGTGAGGGTCCGACCAGGAATAAATCCCGCCTGCTCTGGTGCAACTAACTTCGGAGCGAGCAGCTCCAGCCGTGTCGCTAATACCTTCGCATATATCTTAGCATCTACATTGAGTAGGGACAAGGGCCTATTTGAAATGCACTCATTATGGGGCTTTCCAGGCTTGAGTATCGTGACTATCAGCGCTTCCCTCGTGGATTGTGGCATGCTGCCGTCTACACAAATGTCGTCGTATAGTGTGGACAAGTGTGGGATCAACTTATCCTGGAATGCTTTATAGAAGGCTACCGTAAGTCCAACGGCACCGGGTGCACTACCGGAACGCATACTCGCTAATGCCTCTGTTATCTAATCTTTATCTATAGGCAGCATGAGGAACTCACGATGCGCATTCGTGAGCATGGGCAAGTCAATGTGCTCCAGGTAGTCCGCTATATCGTCTGTGAGGTCGCCACCTCTAGAGGAGTACAGGTACAAGTAGTAACTTCTAAACCTGTTTGCAATCTCAGCCACATCTGTGATCACGCTGCCGTCAGATGCCCTTAACTCCGTGATCTGTGTTTTACCTCTTGTGCCTTTTAGCACTTTGGCAAGAAGCGAGCTAGGACGCTCCCCCTCGCCATATGTCCGAGCCGTCGCATATTTCCCCATATGCTGAACTTCCCTGTCTGCCTCCTCATTGTACTCAGTAATTAGCGTTTTTATTTCCTCAGCTAATGCCGAGTCAGCACTGCTCTGTTGCCGACTCACAAGAGATGCCAGCTGCTGTTCTAATTGCAATAGTCGTTGTCGGATAGATTTGAGCACGCTTGAGTGTTTAGACATAGCAATGCCTCTTATGTAAACCTTAAAGGCCTCCCATACAGATTGAAAACTGTCCACTGAACCTATATTAGTCTCAAAAAAGACCTCAATCTCTTCCGCTAGCTCCCCCCGAAATTGCTCGTCTAACAGGGAGTATGGAGGAAAACGCCATGTAAATGGTGGGATCATTTTTGCAGGGGACTCCAGTACCAAGAGGAGCGGTGAGTGGTCTGAGAGAGTCTGAGCCAGGACTGTACACTCCTTGATAGGTCCCAACATGGCGGAAGATGCCAGCCAGTAGTCAATTCTAGTGTGGATATGGTGGTAGGCGGAATAGTGTGTGTAACCTCCCTGTGTTGCGTGTCTGTTCCTCCAGACATCCTCTAGATCCAGGTTGATAAACTCTGTTTGTAGTGTTTTTGCAGCAGCTGTGGGTCTACGTGGCAGGCCAGCTGATCTGTCAAGCGCTGGGTTTAACACTAGGTTAAAGTCCCACCCCAAAGCATCTGTGAAGTAGTGTATGTGCCGGCGGTGTGCACCAGCTTGCTATAAAATTCCGGGGAGTCATAATTAGGGCCATAAACATTAATGACTATAAGATCCAACCCCAGTCCTTTGCATCAGTATATTACAAAGCGGCCCTCCAGAGCTGCCTGTAGTAGTGTCAGAGTCAACTTCGATCTAGGGTTGACCCATGTCAACACACCCCTGGAATGAGTCATGAATTCAGCCGCTGCTGCATTTCCCGCCAACCCTCTACTGAGTAGCATTCTGCTAGTGAGCGGCAGGTGCGTCTCCTGTAGGAGTGCCAAATCAACCTTCTGTCTCTGTAAATAGCTCAGTACCTTCCTAAGTTTGTGGTAGTCATTGAGCCCTCTCACATTTCATGTGAGGGCCCGGAGTACAGCTGGCTTATCATTTGGAATCACTTCAGTTGTGCTTGTCATTGCTCCAATTTGCGTGCAACTGGTTTGACAGAACAACGTGTAAGTTCGGTGCAGGCAGTGTGTGCAGACATAATCCTAACAATCTCCCCCCTCTACCTTGCAAAACTGTTAACCACAAAACTTTCCCTCCCCCAACCCACAGCAGACCTCCCCCAACCTCGCCTTGCCAGACCCATGCCCACCCAGCCCTCCCCTTCATCCCAACCCACAACTTTGACAAAGAAAACTCCGGAGTGCATTGCGCGCGGGGCCAAGGTCGCCAAGCAGCCTAAAAACTTTATTCTTGGCCATTTCTCTTGTCGAGCCACGCCCCCGCCATGCCCTGCGGTGTGCATCATTAGAACACTGAAATAATACTTGTCATTACTCTCATTGAGCCCCTTCTCAGCCCCCCATCTGAAAGTAGACCCTCCCTTGTAGACCCAGGGGGTGTAAAGTAGGTAGACATCTAGTTTTCAGATAAGTCCTATATATCGACCGGTCTCCAGCCCCACTCCCCCTGGTCAGCAGTCTCATTATCTATGCTTCGAACCTTTGGCATCATACCCAAAACCGCCACATGTATCGTTCACAATCACTCCCTCCGGGGAGTCAACTCACATGTACATAGTTCCATTCACCATTGGCGAGTCTTACCATACTCTCCGCAGTTCAAGGTCACTCCTGCTGGCTGCTTCCTTCGCCTTCTTCCAGTGATCTGTTGGCGCCACTGTTTTGCTCCCTAGTCCAGCTTTTCAGCGCCTGTTAAAGCGCCTGTGGGCCGGTGAAGAGGTGCGAGTGGCCCTGCCGGTTCACCCGTAGTTTAGCCAGTTATAACATCGCGTAATCCAGGCCAAGTTCTCTGAGTTGCTTCTTGAAGGGGATAAAGTGCTTGCGCGCCTCCTGGACCCTAGCTGTGAAATCCGGATATAGCGAAATCTCCGATCCCTCAAATTGCAGTGATGCTTTGGCCCTTGCTAACCTGAGGGCAGTGTCCCTGTTGCGATAATTAAGTAGTTTAGCGATTATGGGGCGAGGAGGAGCTCCGGGGCACGGACGTGGGCCCAGCGAGCGGTGCGCCCGTTCTATCACAAACATTGTAGAGAACATCCCTTCGACCAGAAGTGTGGTGAGGAGTATTTCCACAAACGTTTCCATTGTGCCCGTCTGAGTGGTTTCTGGCAGGCCCGTGATGCAGAGGATGCAGCGTCGTGAGCGGGCTTCCAAATCCTCCGTCTTGTCTTGCAGAGCTTGCATGATCTTCTCCAGCTTCTTGTGTCCTGTGTCGAGTTCCGTCTGGGCCTCCTCCACCTCTGTTATTCTCCTCTCCGACATGTCAAGTCTCTCGACATGTTTATCAAGGCGTTCCGCCATTCGATCCATACGATCCATCCGATAAGTTAATGCATCAATCTTCGAGCCCAACGATGACTGCTAGTTTGTATGCCTTTTTCCATAGATAAGAGTATGTTCTTTATATCAGATCCTGCTATCTGCTCCTCCTCTGATTGTGTGTGCGTACTGTCCACAGCAGGGGCCCCCTGTAGCTGCGAGCGCCTCTGTGTAAAGGGCAATTTGCTCTGTTTTGTCCCCCTTCACCATTTTGGCTGTCTGGTCTCAGCGCAGATGGAAGAGTTCCTGTATAAATAAGTATGTGTTTCTATAAGTGATTGTTTAAGAGAGTAAGTATGTGTACGTTTCTGTAGAAGTAAGTGTAGTGGTGTATGTAAAGCTGTATATGCAAGTAAATGGATGTTTGGTAGTTTATTTGCCTGTGTGAGTATGTGTGTGAGTAACTCTATGGATGAGTATCGGTGTGTAACAGGATGTATAGGTGTATGAGAACATATGATGAGTGAGTACATGTATGAGTGACTATATGAAACTGTTGGTGAATGAGTGGATTTGTATGTAGATGTTGGAATTACTGAATAGGTTGTTGTAACTGGTATTGGTATCTCCATTGTTTTGAAAATGTTATTTTCTATTTTTGAATGTGTGTATCAAAGGTTATATTAGGGTTAGAGGAGGTCTGCCACTCTTTCACAAGTATGATGTCATCAGTGATGTAATTTGAGATGTCATTAGTGATGTCATGAGTGATGTCTCTGACCATGTCATTAATGATGTACTATGTGACGTCATCAGCAGTGCATTGCGGGCACGCGAGTTATAGTTAGCTGAACTAACTATAACGGGGGAATTTCAATGGTTTTGTATGAGTGAAATGTCCAGCTAACTATAACATGTGTGAAACCTATGGTTTTTTCAGTGAATTTCTAAGGATTTTTAAATGCTAATTCCTAACTATAATGTGTGTGAAACCTATGATTTTTTCAGTGAATTTGCAAGGTTTTTTTAATGCTAATTCCTAACTATAACGTGACTGAAACGTATGTTTTTTTCAGTAAATTTCAAAGGTTTTGTAAATGATAATTTTTAACTGTATTAATTTTTATATTTATTTCTTTTTATAGTAATTTCCTACATTTTTATAATAATTATTTTGTTATTTTATTTTTTAAATTACATAACATATTTTTAACGTAAAATAAAAAAAACAAAATTCAAAAATATTTTTTTATTAATTGAATGGTTTTTTAATATATTATAATTACATTCTATATATTTCCTTTTTGCATTTTTGTTTTGTTGATAATTGTGCTGTACGCGTACGGTGATCGCACCATCCTTTGTACAGGTAATCGTTCTCTGCGTGCACCCGCGCATATGTTACGAATACGTCTTGGCATTCCGTGTCGCATCAGTGCTTCCGCATCACGTTATACACGTTTGTACGGTGCCCCATACACGCAATGCGCACTGAGAGAAAGTTTCTTATTCTTTAAAAAGGCATATTTATGTATTTAATGTAAATATTAAGGGAAGACATCTGGGATAATTATGAAAATAGAATCCATTGAGTTTTAAAATGTGTATATTACTTTTAAAATCAATTACGCAAATCACAGCAAACGTCTTCCATACGCACAGCGTAAGCGTATCCTACAAGCACCCCTAGTGACTTCAAAACATGACATTTGATTGGTTCGTAACACTTCCTATTCCAGCTGTTGAAAGACCTCACCCATATCAATCATTCTTCTTTGATTTTCTCAGGAGAACCATCTCTTCTCTGGGGCTCTTGTGATTGTAGAAAACAATTTTAATATGACTGCACTTCTGGAATCCTTTTCAGAATATTCATCAGAAGAGGAATTTGTGGCAGAGGAGCTACACGAAAAAAGAAAGGAGGCATTAATCTGGAAGTTTTTCACTTTTCCAGAAGGACTGAAAAAGGTGAATGGACCAAAGGTCACTTGCAAAATCTGTGACACTACACTCTCCAGAGGTGATCCAAAGAAGAAATATTCATTTGGGACAGCAAGCATGGTGCGTCATGTAAAAAACCTCCACCCTCGCAATTATGCGAGAGCTAGCTCTGATAGGCTGGGGTACAATCCTCCACCTGCTGTTCCCAGCACTTCAAGAGCACCACCCACAGAGGAAATCAGTCCACATCCGGATATTCAACCAGATTTTGCTGACTTAGTCATCCATTGCAAATTTTGCGATGCGGTTCTCTGCTATGGGGAGCAGTCAATTGACTTAATTATCAGGCACAAACAGGAGCACCGTTGCTCACGACACCATTTTTGTTTGTTTATTTGTTCCTGTTGGACTTTTTTGTTTGCAGTTTCTTTTCTTCCGTTAAAAAAAAACTTTCAAAAAATTCAAACTAAATTTAAAACAAAAAAGATTAAAAAAAACAATTCTTTCAGAACCACCTTTACTGGTAAAAAAAGAGCTATATTTCTATGATAGGGTGTAAAACTGTGTTGGAATTAGTGTATTAGTGTAGAGTGCATAAATGAAGGAATGAATACATTAGTAGTATATGGTGAATGTGAAAGTGCAGAACTATAAGGAAGTGCTACAGCATAAATCTGTAAGGTGTTTACTTACAGTATACTGTAGTACTTCCAAAGCACTTGAATGCAACATAAGTGCATAAATATGTTACAAGTCTATGCTTCCTTTACCAATGCTGGTGAAAACTGCCTGGTTGAATTTTTGAAGTGTCAGGGGCAGATTTACAACCCCCTTGTGCCTTTTTTACACCACCGTTGCGTCACTATTGAGATGCAGTGGCGGTGCAAAAGATGCGCCATGATGTTTGATATTTACAATGTGATGCATCTGAGAGGTGCATCACATTGTAAATCTCTGTACCAGAAGGAGAAATTCCTGCGCTGGGGAGGGGGGGGGGGACAGGGTGTTCTGGCACAATTTTGGAACACCTCACTTTTGGGCTCATGCTGCATCAAAACCCTGCACCTGCTTGAGGCAGGCCAAAAGATTGACACAGCATTCTGAGCATAGGGCCCCCAGAGCATTGCAGGAAATGCATTGCAGTTGCAACGCAATTCAATCAATGTGCCGCCTCTACAGCACAGATGCATCACATATCTGTACCGTTTTTGCCCAGTGGTGCACCACATTGTAAATACGGCGTATCCATGGTGGTGGTGTTGTGGTGCTCAATACCTGGCATATCCCTGGGCACGTGCCAGTTATTGTATATCTGCCTCTTCGTGTTTTAATGCAGTCAATGGATAACTACACGCTGATGAATGACTCACTAGCTATTGAAACAACAGGGACAGAGTGTTTGGTGGAAGTGTAAGGATACAGACTGAGGAATTGGAGGTATCAAAGACAAGTTTGGAGGTGGATATAAGACTGCATGGATAGTGTATAGGGGTTTGAAGCAGTCCATGGCATATGGCCTACTTTGCTGCATGAGTACTTAGGTACTGAGTAGATGATTACAGTTCTGCAAGCAGAGTGTCCGAATGAATTTAAACGAGCTTTAGTTTTAGCAGAGTGCATAGAGAAGCACATACTGCTGAATGGCTCACTACAATACGGAAACAGGAGTGCTAGAGAGTTTGGTGAAAGTGTAAGGATACAGACTGGGTTTTTGAAGGTATGGAAGAGAATTTTGCAGGTGCATAGAAGACTCACGCATAGTCTATAGGGGTTTGAATCAGACCATGGCCTAAGGCCTACTTTGCTGCATGACTACTTAGATACTGAGTAGATGATTACAGTTCTCTAAGGAGAGTGCCTGATTGAATTTATACCAGCTTCAGTTTTAGCACAGTGTATAGGTAACCAGATACTGCTGAATAGCTCACTACAATACTGAAACAGCAGTGTCAGAGTGTTTGCTGGAAGTGTAAGAATACAGACTGTTGAATTGAAGGTATAAAAGACAAATTTGCAGGTGCATAGAACACTGCTTGCATAGTCTATAGTGGTTTGAAGCACTCCATGCCCTAACGCTTACTTTGCTGCATAACTACTTGGGTACTGACTGGGTTATTACACTTCAGCAAGGAGAGTGCCTGACTAAATTTACAAGAGCTCCAGTTTTAGCACAATGTATAGATAAGCACATACTACTCAAAGGCTCACTACAATACTGAAATAACAGTGTCTGAGTGTTTGGTGGAAGTATAAGGATACCGACTGGGTAATTGAAAGTATAAAAGACAAGTTTCCAGGTGCATAGAAGACTGCATACATAGTCTATAGGGGTTTGAAAGAGTCCATGCCGTAAGGCCTACTTTGCTGCATGAGTACTTGGTTACTGACTGAATGATTACAGTTTTGCAAGGAGACTGCCTGACTGAATGTATAAGGGTTTCAGTTTTAGCACAGTGCATATATAAGCACACACTGTTCAATGGCTCACTACAATATTGAAACAGCAATGTTAGAGTGTTTGGTAGAAGTGTAAGGATACAGCTTGGGGAATTGAAGGTATAAAAGACAAAGTTACAGATCCATAGAAGCAGTCCTTGCTCTAAGGCCTACTTTACTCTCTAAGTTCTTGTATACTGACTAGAAGATTACAGTTCTGCCTAACTGAATTTATAAGAGCTTCAGTTTTAGCACAGTGCATACATAAGGACATACTGCTGATTGGCTCAGTACAATACTGAATCAGCAATGACAGAATGTTTCCTGGAAGTGTAAGGATACAGATTGGGCAATTAAAGGTATAAAAGACAAGTTTGCAGATGCATAGAAGACAGCATGCATGCTCTATAGGGGATTGAAGCAGTCCATGGCCTAAGGCCTATTTTAATGTATGAGTACTTAGGTACTGAGTGGATGATTACAGTTCTGCAAGGAAAGTGCCTGACTGAATTTATAACAGCTTCAGTTTTACCACAGTACATAGATAAGCACATACTGCTGAATGGCTCATTACAATACTGAAACAGCAGTGTCAGAGTGTTTGGTGGAAGTTTAAGGATACAGACTGGGGAATTGAAGGTATAAAACACAAGTTTGCAGATGCATACAACACTGCATGCATAGTCTATAGGAGTTTGAAGCAGTCCATGGCCTAAGGCCTACTTTAATGCATTAGTACTTCGGTACTAAGTGGATGATTACAGTTCTGCAAGGAAAGTGCCTGACTACATTTATAACAGCTTCAGTTTTAGCACAGTGCATAGATAAACACATACTGCAGAACAGCTCAGTACAATACTGAAACAGCAGTGTAAGAGTGTTTGGTGGAGGTATAAGGATACAAACAGGGGAATTGAAGGTATAAAACACAAATTTGCTGGTGCATTCAACAACATGGCGTAAGGCCTACTTTGCTCCATGACTACTTGGGTACTCACTGGATGATTACAGTTCTACAAGGAGAGTGCCTGACTAATTTTATAAGACCTTTAGTTTTAGCACAGTGCATAGAAAAGCACATACTGCTGAATGGTTTACTACAATACTGAAACAGCAGTGACAGAGTGTTTAGTGTAAGTGTAAGGATACAGACTGGGGAATTGAAGGTATAAAAGACAAGTGTGCAGGTCCATACAAGACTTCATGCATAGTGCATAGGGATTTCAAGCAGTCCATGCCCTGAGACCTACTTTACATACTTTAAATTAATAGAATATTGTAAACATTGTGTAAATGAATCTATAAGTGCTTGACTTTTAGTACAGTGAATGCATTAGTACATAGTGCTCAGTACTTTATTATTATTAAACAATACATTTATTCTTCTTACATCTCATATTGTAACCGAACTTCTAAAAGCAATTCATCAGCTATTTCTTCAAAATCATATTGCTGGTTAGCAATCTCAAAATGTATGTCTTCCAAAAATTCGACATTGTCCAGTGCTTCTACAAAATCAGCATCAAAGCTTTCATCTTCGAAATCAGGAGCTGATATCTGCAGTACTGATGTTTAGTACTTCAGTCTCGCTGCCTGTTAGAGGTATGTTTATTTCTTTAATTAAACTGTTCGTGATTTCCAATGTGTCTTTGTTATTATTCTGCTCTCTTTCCATAACCAATTTCTTATGTTGTAGGTCCTTGCACAAAAACATAAACATTTCACTTTATCGGTTTTCTTAATACATAATACAAAACTAGCGATATCAACTATTTTGGCCTAAAAAAAATATTATATAAATACCATTGTCTAATAACATTCCAACAGTACAGTTTTATTACTTTATAAGGTTATATAAATATAATTACTTATAAAGATATCCTGTTCTTAAGTTTTCATAACATTTAAAACCAGTCACTTCTTATAACTATAGAAAAAGACTCAGACTGTTATACTAAAATTCAGTACTAAAAATGTAGAATATGTCTATTCACCTTACCCATTCCAAACTAGTAAATTTGTTTTAGTAAAATGCAAGGGATACTGTTGGTTGTCCAGAAAACTAATCCAGTACTCAACTTTTAACATAATTTAAATTAGTCTTTGCTTATAGAAGTCAAAAATACTCACAGTAACAGGTATAGAACGCCGCTTCAACAGAAAATATTGTGTATGATGAGGACATATTTACATAGAGAAGAAAAGCTACACACAGTAACTTATCCTGTACTTCTAAACATAAAAGATATATATGCACCAACAGTAGGTAACATGACTCTACCGGCCCTATTATACACTCATGACTGTGTTTTAATGTCGAGAACTGGGGTGGGATTACAAAGGCTTTTAACTGGTTTTAATGATTTTATGAGTGAGCTTGGCCTAAAAACCAATGTTGCAAAATCACATGTAATGGTAATAGGTAAATATCTGACAAAAACAAAAACTTTTAACATAAATAATGAAATATTGTCTTGGGTACCAACTTTTTCTTACTTTTTAATGATAAAAATTCATGGACACATCTAGTGGATGCAAGCATTGGTAAATTTAATAGAAACGCAGAGGCCATCTTCAGATACACAAAGACATTAGGCTCCCGTCCAATTTAAGCCATAATAGACATCTACAAAGCACAGACATGTGCTGGTGCTCTGTATGGAGCAGGAGTCTGGGGCTTCACTAAAACTCTGGGGCTTCAGAGAGTGGAAAATATGATGTTAAAACACACATTTACATTACCTCAAAGTACTCCTGTCATTATGTGCCACAACGAATTAGGTGTAACACCGTTGACTTTTCATACGCAACTAGCTCTCCTGAAGCTCTGGCATAACATATGGACCAAGGAGGAACCAGTCCTGAATCACGATATCATTTTGGATTGCTTGAAATTAGATTTTGTATATTGAAGAACAATTAGGGAAACTGGGTATGGAGAATTGTTTCAGCACCCCGGGTGACATTTCTGCAATCCCAAAATACAATCTGAAAAGAAATTTTCTTCTTCATTTGAAGCATGTAAGAGACAGTAAAGAGATGGTAAAAAAGGGTTGTAGAGCACTCATTATTATTCAGCTCCCCTAAAATTGAACCGTACCTCTCTTTCCATTTCAATCAGGCTAAAATGTTTTATTTGATCAGATTCAGGATGGGTATTGCTCATCTCCTGGTGTCGTACCCATGTGATGCATACTGCTATACTAAACTAGAAGTGTGCCCATGTGATTCTTTTTCTGCACAGAGCACTTTACATTTTTAGTTTTTTTGTAAATTATATTCTGGCCCGAGACGTACTTTTTAAAAACCATTATTAAGATTAATAAATATTAGAAAGTGCCAATCTGCGCTATATCACTTACTTCTTTTAAACAATGAATTTACCTGAGTAATGATTTATAGGTATATTTCCTCTGCAGCTCAACTTCATAAAATTGTTAAAAAATGATTCCAGTGTTTTGATTTTGTCAAAGATTAATTTTATTGGTGTAATTTAAATCTTTTGTGGCTAAATTAGCCGAATAAAAATCTTTGACTGACTGACTAAACATAAAAGAGTATTTCAAAACACTTTCTGCGACATATTTTATGTTGAACACTTTGGTCTCTTTTAATCCAGAAACTTCCTGGTCTCTACTAGTCAAGCATGTCTTTCTATTTAATACCATACTGGTACGTTACAGAAAGCTGTTCTGAACGCATGTTCCATTTTATACATCTCTGTAATAAAACTCAGTGGCACTTTTTAAATATATTTTGAAAGATAGTGTGTCCCAAGGGACACTCAGTATGTATATTAACATTTTCATAAATCTTTAAAAGATACAAACCATCTTTGCACAGATATGTCCTCCATCCATCTCTTGTTTCTTCAGGTGTGTAGAACCACAACACATTTCCCGTATTTTAAAGTGACTCATATTTACCTTAAAATAGTAAATAATAAAAAAATATATATTATAAAATTAGCATCTTTTGGAAGACAAGAAAAAATACAGTTACAATATATATTTTACAACAGAATAATTTCTAAAGCATTTCATTTGCCTTTTTTGCTGTTCTCAGAATATATTGAATTTCACTAGAAACAGTGAGTTCAATAGTACTCATCACATAACAGTGAGCAAAAATAAGACAATCATTAAGATTATCTTAAAAAACCCATTCAACATTCTGAATAACAATCTAAAAAATAGAAATAAAACATATGTTAAATATTTATTCTAAGAGCAATTTCTTACGTAAATATGAGACATCTCAAACAATCATAAAATAACAAAACATTATTATTAATTTTCATACACTGTAAATAATGTTGTTTAGAAATATATGCTATCAAAATATACAACAAAAATCCCTTAATTGTTTTAGATACTTTTCCTCATGGCCAAATAGTATGTGTCAAATTCTTAGTTTGGAAGTTTTTCAATAGTAATCCTGAGCATCCGCCTTTCAGCCTTCTGATCCAAAACCACCAACATCATTTGCGGCGTCCCCCAGGGCTCATCCCTCAGCCCACCGCTATTCAACATCTACATGGCCACTCTCACACAAGTGGCCCGCCATCACAACGTCAACATCATCTCCTACGCCAACGACACCCAGCTCATCCTTTCCCTCACCAAGGAGCCACATACCACCAAAACAAACCACCACGAGGGAATAAAGGCCAACGCGATTGCATAAGGAGCAGCTCTCTAAACCTGAACTCGGAGAAGACAGAGGTACTCATTTTTGGATCCACCCCCTCAGTCTAAGACGACTTCTGGTGGCCGACTACACTGGGAACAGTACCAACACCCACTGACCATGCACACAACCTAGGATTCATCTTCAACTCCTCCCTCTTCATGTCTAAGCAAGTCAACGCCGTCTCCTCCTCCTGCTACAACACACTCCGCATGCTCCGCGGGATCTAAAAGTGGATCCCGACTGAAAGAAGAAGAACAGTGACACAGGCCCTTGTCAGCAGCAGACAGGACTATATCATTATACTCTATGCAGAAATACCAGCCAAACACCTACAACGACTACAACAAATCCAAATGCCTCTGCCCAACTGATCGTCAATGTCCCAGCTGCAGTGACATCACCCCCACCTGAGAATCCTACATTAGCTCCACATCGACAAAAGGATCACCTTCAAGCTCCTTACCCAAGCTCACAAAGCACTCCACAACACCGGACTAGGCTATCTTAACAGAAGTAATCCTAAAAGGCCAAATTTTGTTCCTAAAACTTTGGCTTCAAAAATATTAGGTAAGAATTTGGTAATTCTTTAGCCAAACGTTGTTTAAAAATCAATTGAATATCATTGCAATGTATCCAACCTCTAGCACATTTTAAATAGGCAGTGCAATGTCCAGATGTTGTAGAAGGACCATTATGAAAAATAATTGCTACAGCTACAACAGTTCTTCCTGATATTGATACTTGAGTAGCAACAAAATTCTTAATTAAAGTTTCAAATTTTCTTCCATCAGCTGTACAACGTTGCATCATTAAAATTACATAGTGTCCATATCTTTCTATACATAATCTTGATTTGCATTGCCTACACTTCATGTTTTGACTTGCTCCTCTAACTAGATTGTTAAAAGACACTGATTCACAGTCTGGTAAAATCCAATATATAAATCTTGCAGTGTCTATGTTCATGCTACATGTAAACAAACAATTTTCACAGTCATGTTGCCATTTATAAGAAAGGCCATAAAAGATTTTCAATATCTATACCTTCATCTTCCAATACAATAAGCATATACATTAGAAATTCCTGACAAATACCGAATTAAGAAAATATCATAAACTCTTGAGAGCAGCAAAAGGTGCATTCCTCAAAGAAAGAATTGAAATTGCAAATAACCCTACTAAATAACTTTTTGCCATATACAAAGAACTTACGGTCCCCGCTAGACTATCGGCCCAAGACACTTACTCGAACGAGCTATGTGAATCAATAGCAGACTACTTTGTTAATAAAGTAGAAAAAATACATGCCTCCTTCACGAGTGGCACAGATCTGTCGCTTAAACGGGCTGAAAAGGGATAAAACCCAGTCAATAACTCTCACCTGACGCGCTTTAAAATTCCAGATAGACAGGAACTGCTGAGTATTGCTAACAGTATTCAGTCAGGATCCCCCAGTGATGTAGTTCCTCCTATACGCTTTAAGGGAATCCTGGAGAGCATAATTGACTACATCGGTCACATGGCAACCCTATCTTTTCAAGAGTGTCATGTGCTAGATGTATGGAAAACGGCTCAGGTAATTCCTTTGAAAAAAAACATAACCTGCATATCTCCCAGCTACAGAACCTCCGCCCCATCTCTCTTCTCCCCTTTTGTATGAAAGTGGTGGAGAAAATAGCAAATGTGCAGCTTATGAAATATCTTGAAGAGGAGCACCTGCTTCACCCTACTCAGTCAGGGTTTAGAGCCAGTCATTCTACGGAATCAGCTGTCCTCTTCTCCACAGAATGTCTGAGGCAAATTGCAGATGAGGGGCAGACAGCAGCGTTGGTATTATTAGATCTAAGTGCGGCTTTTGACACCGTATCGCACACCACACTGTTGTCTCGCCTCTCAGAAATGGGAGTAGAAGGATCAGCCCTCAAATGGATAAAATCTTTCCTTGAGAACAGAAGCTTTCAAATGCACTGCCCTCCTTTTAAATCCTTCCCCCGGGGGTTGTGACATGGGGTTCCACAGGGCTCCAGTTTGAGCCCTACACTGTTCAATCTATACATGGAACCCCTGGCTCATATCGTGGAATCATTTGGAGTCATTTGGAGTAGACATCGTCACATACGCCGATGATACTCAATTAATGATCACACTCACGCAGGGTCAGAAACCAATTTCTCCAACTGTCTTTTATCAGTGGCAAGTTGGATGAATGACAACTGTCTGCGCCTTAATGGTGATAAAACTGAACTATTGGTTATCGGTAAATCTCCTTCTGTTTGGTCATCTGCGTGGTGGCCACCTGAATTCGGCCCGACACCCTCTCCCTCAGAGTTTGTGAAGAATTTAGGAGTCACATTGGACCCTAGTCTATCTTTTAAACAACATGTTAGTAAAGTAACAGGAAGATGCTACGGCATACTTAAAACATTACAAAAAGTACTAGATCTTTTGCCTATCAGTGCTAGGAAGACGCTAATTCACGCATTGGTCACGCCCCATCTTGACTATGGTAATTCCCTGCTTATTGGTTTAAGCAAGAAAGGACTACATCAGCTGCAATGTGTTCAAAATGCAGCCGCTCTCTTGGTACTGAACCTGCCTCGCAAAACATCAGGGAAACTGGCACTGTCAAAGCTCCATTGGCTTCCCATTAAGGAACATGTTAAGTTCAAAACGCTGTGTTTTGCTCATCACATTGCCCAAGGGAAAGGCCCAGCATATTTGCAAAAACTCCTAACTATTCACTGTTCTACACAGAATCTGAGATCTGTAGGAACAATGATGTTTAGGGTGCCTCATATTTGTAAGGCCAGGATGGGCGGCCGCTCTTTCAGGTTTCTGGCGAGTAAATACTGGAATGAGCTTCCCATCCATCTCCATATGGAACCTTCAGAAATGAGATTCCTACTTAAACTCAAAACCCACCTCTTTCCTGTTAACTAACGTCCCTTGCTTCCACTTATGCTCTGGCTCCTTGCTTTAGGTCATCTGCTTCTCAGGGGTGAACAGCAATCTTAGCGCGGGGACACACTGTCTTTATTGTAACCAGGCGCTTTAGAAATGGTTTTATTATTATTATTATATGTCCAATACATTTCAAATATCAGAAACACTTTGTATTTTAGTTTTATCACTACTACATTTCTCATAAACAAAATACAACGAACAACATTTTTTTTCCCCATTTTCAACAATTTGCTGTTGCAAACGTTCAAGAAAAAAAACAACATTAACAACTACATTAGCATAGCAGTTGACACCAGAACTATTTTCAAACTGATAACCAACAACCTCTTCTACAGTGTCCTTTTTCTTTTTGCTTGCAATCACAGCTTCATCTTGTTTTTTTTCTTTCTACACAACTTTACTACAGATATTCTCATATCTTTTTTTCGACCTACCACACGCTTTTCAAATACAGGATATTGACCTAAATTGGGAGCATATTCTCTTCTTAACCTATTATACTCTTTCACACAATTTGCATCTGCACTAATCTTTGTCTCATCAAAATCAATCAAAAACAATCCAGATAAAGTTCTAATTTGAGACAAAGCAACATATGCCATACCCTCTTTAAACACGGTACTTCCAATATTCACCAAAGCACTATCTACACTTAAACCTTGTGATTTATGAATGGTCACCGCATATGCCAAAAAAACAGGAAACTGTTTTCTGTGGACATACAAATCTTTTACAAGCAAAAACCGAGCTGAACAACGACTAAATTGTTGTACTTCTTCAATTTTGATCAAATTTGATTTTCAAAAATTCAACACCATCTCTATTTAGGTAATTAATGAAATCAACGACTTTACCCATTGCTCCATTTTCTAAACCTTTTTCCACATCCAAATTACGTCGTAAAATGACCCGACAGTTTACACATGCATATAGATTCTTTTCTAAACCAGCAATATTAGATATCGATTTCTCTGAAAAATACAATTTACTCTTCAACTTTTCTGTCAAAATAATAGTGATTCCTTCATGCTCTATTTTATCAATAGCTTCCATTTTCATAATTTCTTCATTTTACAACTTTAAAATTTCTTCATTGAATAAAGCACATTTACGCATTGTTGGCATTAAGCAGATTACAGATTTTTTTTCCAAAATTCTTATATATATCTTCTCAGGAGCGATATTTTCATTTGGAAACAAATTGGGCACTAATCGTCTCTGTAAAGATTCTTTACCATGTTCAGTCACTTTTCCAATTCTTATATCTTGTAGAATAGTTCCATAATCAGCATCATTTGCTTGTTGCATATTTGTAATAAGTTCCTTATATTCAAAATATATCCAAATGTTAACATTTCCAAACTTACCCAGAGACTTTCTTGCATCTTCATGAGCAAGTGTTTTAAATACTGGTTGTCCTTTTATAGAAGTAAGTTGTAGTAGATCTCCAGAAACGATTACATGTTTTCCTATTAATAACACATCATACTCTGTTTTAAGTATTTGCTGCATTCTTAAATGCACAAAGGCAAGCATTAAGTTTGATACTATGCTTACCTCATCAATAATCAGAAGTTTCATTTACTTCAAGACTCTTGAAACTTCACAACAAGCTTCTCCAGATAGCTTGTGGTATTCCAATTTGTTTTCATGCTCTACTGGTAGCATTAGTAAACGATGTAAAGTATTTCCTTTAATATTGTGTGCTGCCAACCCAGTTGGAGCAGTGACAACACAAGACAAATGCAACTCAGATGTTCTCTGTAGATAAGTTGTAATTATTTTATTTAAAAACTTTTTCCTGTTCCAGCTTGTCCACTCATGAACATTCGGATAGGTTGAAATGATGAGCATGAGCACTCTTTCTTTTCATGAAGTAATCCATGGTCAATCTGTTCTCTCACTTGGTCATATATTTGTTTTTGCTCAACATTTAGTTGTTCTTCCAAGTTTCCTAAGTTTGTTACATCTTGTTGAGCTTGATACATTGCTGTTTCCACCTCATCCATGGCAGTTGCTGCTTCATTATGAACAATTGGTTCTCCTAGTGGATCCTGACTCAACGGAGCCGAAGTTTGACTGTCTTGAGAACTGTCTCTATCATTCTCAGCTGCAATTGTATCTTCCTGCTCAATTTCGTCGAACGCCATTTTCCATAATTAGCAAAAACAGGACATTCTATAGCATCTTGAGTTGCGTTGAACGAATCTTCGTAGCTCTGAAAATCTCCAAGTAATTCCAATTCTGAACTCCACGGCTTGAAGAGTTGCAAAATAGCTAAATAGTAAAATTCCCTTTTGTCAGGAGTTTCACAACTCAGTTTACGGTGATTAATCAAATGTCCTTTTCTTTGTTTCACCAAACATATTTGTTTACACAATATCTGTACTTTCTGGCTCTTTTTCAGCTAAATATCCAAATTCTTGTACAGATTTACGTACTCGATTTTGTGTTGCAGCAAGACCTAGACTCACCAAAATGATTCATCTAGATTTGTAGTATAGATTTGCAGATGATAAGCGATCCGAGCATTCATACGCTCCAATTTCTCAATGACATAACATCTTCAAACTGTAACTGTATAATTTCTTACTTAGACTCTTCTCGTGGGAAATCTCTTCCCACATTTCCTTCAATTCCGTCTTTTCTGATTTTGTTATGTAGGATGTTACATATCGAGCAACAGCAATGGAATTGTCCGCAACGTATTGAATATCAATGTTAGCATTCCACATGGACAAAATAACTGGGTTGTAGTCATTTATATATTTTGACTCTTCATTTCTTCTTAAGTTTTACGTATTTTTTTGGAGACTTTCTTGTGATAGCATGTCGCAAAGATGACATAAAACTGTTCACTCTTCCTTTTGATATTACAGGACGTGGAAATCCAAAACGATATTTGGTGTAGAATTTGTCCTTAGATTTATACTTTCGATGACAGTATTTCCCACAACGATGGCTTTGGAATCGTAAAACTTGTTGTCTTAAATCCTTTTCTTCTGTGCTTTTGTGTATATCACATGTAGCATATTCTTCAATAAAAGACAACACAGTATCATCCGAATCTGTTCCGAATTCGTGGGCATCTTAGATCCATATTAGAATATGTATATGAGGAGCACTTCTTGCTTGATACTCCTTTCTCCAAAAGAAATCCTCAACTTCTCCAAGAGGAGGATTTTTTTTATTGGTGATAAAAGACATCATAGCTTCAAATCTATGATTGAAATATCTGCATACATTAAGTGGATCCAAAGAGCACAATTCTCCAAGTGTCTTGTATTCAATATTTAATATATTTGGATTTGCCTCTCGAAGAAATTGAAGTAAATCATCCCAAGCATATTCAGCATAGCTTAGAGTATGCATACATTTAAGTTCTCCATGATGACGGTACCGTACTCATTAGTACCACATTGACATGCCATGAGATTAATCAGCTGAGATTCCAAAACATTATCTTTATGCTGTACTTTATCCATAAATTCCTTTGCCGAAACATTTTGCAGATGTACACCTGTTTTCAATATATGGTTGACTGCATAAAAAAGTCCAGACAAGTCACTCTCAAACAAAAGATGAAACAAATATGGAATACATTGTCGAAATCTTGGATCTTCTGCATACAATCTTGATGTCTGGTATTCAGATGCAGGAATCTGCACAGGTCGTTCATCATATCGTCCTTCTTTTCCGGTTGGAAACAACGGAAGGAAACAACGAGCTTCCAACCTTTCTTCCCATACACTAATGTGACTTCCCTTTGCTTCTTTCATTTGGAATAACTCAATAGTAGTTCCATCACTTCTTTGGAATGAAGTGGATAAACACTGTAATGTTTGTAGATTTCTTCAGTTCTGGACACATCCACTTTTTCAATTTGTCCAGTTGACAAGTCATTATCTTCTTCTACAGTTATTTCTTCTTCTCCCACATACACATTTTTATAATACTGATTATTTTTTACCAGATACAACGTTGCCTTTTTCACTTTCCTAACATGCACTAATTCTTGCCATATTTTCTTACTCTTAGTAGGAACATCATTAACCAGAATAACTAGAGGTTCATCTTCTACTTTTTCTACACCAATTGTTTCAATATTTTTCTTTAAATCTAGTGGCAAATATACAACTATTCCCTTTACTCCTCTCTGTAAATCTGAAGGAGGCAATTTCCCTGTCTTAGGCTCCATACGAACAACAGCCTGAAATGGATGCACACATTGAATAAGAATAGACTCATGGGTATTTAAATCCATCAGTTCAGAAGGAATATTTACCAACTCAAGATTGTTATGCACAGCTCTAGCTGGCATTTTGTTCTCGTCTAATTTATTATAACAAAATTTACAAATACGTTGATCAGAACCCAAATCGAAACAATTCTCTACCAACAAATAAGTTGCAAATTCTTTCCACTAATTAGTATTTTCTTTTTCACTTTTTAAATACAGATCAACAGTCCTGGTCTGATTTGTATAATGAGTTCATCGACAACAGGTACGAGAATAATTTGGCCTTTCACCTGAAATCACCTTAAACTTCGTAATTTCTTGCTCAAACTTTTCTGTACTACAATGTTGTACTTTCTCTTCCACATTTCCTACTATTAATGTATCAGTTTCTCAACTGTCTTCCTCAGGACTAAAGTAACTAACCTCAATTTCTTCACAAACGTTCATTACATCTGATACAGATCCACGCAAAAGAGCACTGTTCAACTTTTTTAACATTAGTGCTGGACTTTTTGCATAATACAATGTTCTGACTAGTTTCCTCATGTGAGTATGATTTACTGCTCACATCCTGAAATGGTGAAAAACAAATTGACATACTCTTTTAGAAAGACAAGCCAGAGAATGACCTTGTAAACCAGTATTTTCTCTCACTTTGCAGAAGTCTAGTCCTTGCAACATCTTAATCTTTTGTTTAACCCTTTTTTCAGTATACTTACGTAAGAAATTGCGTAAAAAATCAATAGATTCCTGACGTACACTACAACTACTACTGCACGCTGGAGCTTTAGGACGTCTCCCTAAAATTTCATCAGCTAACACCTCTTCTACATTTCTGGGAACAATTTTCTCTTTCTCAATAGGACTACCATTTCTAACTCATAAGCTCGACCACTGGTGTCAACTGCATGCAACAAATCATTACTCTGAAAATCACTCTCTTCATTAAAAAAAGGCTCAGAACTTGAACTATGTTTCCATTCACCCCAAAAAAATCAAAAAAATTAGTTCTATTAATGAGTCTTCTCCACTTACTTTTCGCCTTCATCAAATTAATTGGTTTATCTAGTGATCGAATTCTATTGATTATTAAAATAAATAATTTGTTTTTTAATTGGAA
This sequence comes from Lissotriton helveticus, assembly GCF_964261635.1. Lineage (NCBI taxonomy): Eukaryota > Metazoa > Chordata > Amphibia > Caudata > Salamandridae > Lissotriton > Lissotriton helveticus. Next base: position 774,019,575 of record NC_136063.1, on the reverse strand, counting down.
TGCCTTCTCAACAATATTTTCAATATATTTCTTTTTCTTATAAAATGCTGATTTTCTTTTACATTTCTTCATTCCCGTTATCAAATGTAAAACAACTCTATTATAAAACATTCTTTTTCTAATTTCCTGAAATTGATTCTTCCTCCTTTTACTATACTGTGTTTGTTTCCAACATGATTTCCCATAATTTTATTTTTTCTCTTGTTTTTCTTTTTTGTTGCAGATACTGTGTTTTTACTTTTCACTTTGTCCACACTATTCCTACTCTTTGATAACTTCTTCAAAAAATCCTTCATTGTCTTACCAGGAGTTTTTTTCTTTCTGTTCACACATTGTTGTTCAGGTAAATCTTGTGGATGACTTTTTTAAAAAAAATCATCTTTTTATATTATTTTCTCTTTTGACTTTTTGATGGCATGATCAATTTCTTTTAGTGTTGATAAAAAAATCTGTTTCAAAAATATATATAATATTATAAAAATAAATCTATCGAAATATAACATTCTATTACTAAACAAATATATTCACTAATTATAAAAAAACAAGTATGTAATTAATAACAAAAATGTATACATAATGCAAAAGAGTTTGAAAAACTACATCTGCAAGAAGAGTATCTGAATGAATATATCAGACATTGAATTTTGTAGCACTGAATGCATTACTACATGGTACTGAATACATCACAAGAGCAGTATAAGGGGAGACCAAACTATTTTCTGCAACATCATGGACACTAACTGGGGAATTGAAGTTGTGAAATACAAGTGTACATTTATAAATTCAGTTAGGCACTCTCCGTCTAAAACTGTAATCATTCAGTCAGTGCCCAAATACTCATGCAGTAAAGTAGGCCTTAGGGTATGGACTGCTTCAAACCCCTACTAAGTATGCATGCAGTCTTGTATCTACCGCCATACTTGTTTAATTTTCCATTTTCTATCCCCACACTTTCACCAACCACTCTATCACTGCTATTCCTTTGTTGTAGTGACCCATTCAACATAATGTACTAATCCATTCACTGTGCTAAAGTTAAAGGACTTACAAATGCCCTAACACCTACTTTGCTGAATGAGTTCTTGGGTACTGACTGAATAATTACAGTTCAGTAAGGTGAGTGCCAAACTGAATTTAAAAGTGCTTGAGTGGTAGTGCAGTTAAAGAATTATCACAGACTGCTAAATGTGTCACTGCAGTAGTGCAAGAACAGTCACAGAGCCTTTCGTACAAGTATAAGGATACAGAATGGAAAATTGAAGATATGAAACACAAGTGTGCAGGTGGATAGAAGAATGCATATATACTAGATAGGCTTTTCAAGCACTTCATGTCCTCAGGCCTACTTCGCTACATCAGTACTTGGGTACTGACTAAATAATTACAGTTCTGTAAGGGGAGTGTCTAACTGAATTTATAAGTGCTTCAGTGTTAGTGCAGTGAATGGATTACCACACACTGCTAAATGGGTAACTACAGTACTGCAAGAACAGTCACAGAGTGCTTGGTAGAACTATAAGGATACAGAGTAAAGAACTGAAGATGTGAAACACAAGTGTGCAGGTGGATAGAAGAATGCATATACACTGGATATGGGTTTGAAGAACTAAATGTGCTAAGGCTTACTTCACTGCATCAGTACTTGGGTACTGACTAAATGATTACAGCTCTGTAAGGAGAGAGCCTGACTGAATTTATAGGTGCTTGAGTGTTAGTGCAGTGAAAGGATTATCACAGACTGCTAAATGGGTCACTGCAGTAGTGCAAGAACAGTCACAGAGTGTTTGGTGGAAGAATAAGGATACAGAATGGAGAATTGAAGATGTGAAACACAAGTATGCAGGTGGATAGAAAAATGCATATATACTGGATAAGGGTTTGAAGAAGTTTATATCCTAACGCCTACTTCGCTGCATCAGTACTTGGGTACTGACTAAATAATTACAGTTCTGTAAAGAGAGTGCGTGACTGAATTTATAAGTGCTTGAGTGTTAATGCAGTGAAAGGATTATCACAGCCTGATAAATGGGTCACTACAGAACTGCAAGAACACTCACACAGTATTTGCTGGAAGTATAAGGATACAGAGTGATGATTTGAAGATGTGAAACACAAGTGTGCAGGTGGATAGAAGTTTGTATACATACTGGATAGGGGTTTGAAGCAGTTCGTGTTCTAAGGCCTACTGCACTGCATCAGTACTTTGGTACTAACTAAATGATTACAATTCTGTAAGGAGAATGCGTGAAAGAATTTATAAGTGCTTGACTATTAGTGCAGTGAAAGGATTATCACAGACAGCTTAATTGGTCACTACAGTACTGCAAAAACAGTCACAGAGTGTTTGGTGGAAAGATAAGGATACAGAATGGTGAATTGAAGATGTGAAACAAAAGTGTGCATATAGACTGGATAGGGGTTTGAAGCACTTTATGTACTATGGCGTACTTCACTGCATCAATACTTAGATACTGACTAAATGATTACAGTTCTGTAAGGAGAGTGCGTGACTGAATGTATAAGTGCTTGGGTGTTACTGCAGTGAAAGGATTATCACAAACTGCTAAATGAGTCACTATAGTAGTGCAAGAACAGTCACCAAGGGGGCCATTATGATGACCGGTGGACTTAGTCGCCCGCCATCATACCAGGACCCGGGACCGCCCGCCATAAGGGCGGGGGTTCCGATCAGGGCATTAGGATGTGCCCGCCATACAGGCGGGCGCATCCTGTATATTTAACATTGCGGCGGGCGGAGCAGAAATCTCCGCCCGCCGCAATGGTAAAAGTACAAGTTGTGCTTTTCTAAGCGCAACATGACAGGCACCGCGTGGTGCCTGCCATGTTGCACTTAGAAATGCGGGGGGGTACCATAGGTACCCCCCCATGTGCACCCCCCAAGCCACGGACTCCCAGGGGGCCCCGCAGGGAGTCTCCGCATGCCTTTCCATGGCAGCATTGCCGCCACGGAAAAGCATCAGCAAAAGCCCATTGTAATATGGCGGGCGGTATCTAACAGACACCGCCTCCATATTAATAATTTTCCGCCCTGGCCGCAAGGTGACTGGGGCGGAAAACAGGAGGGCGGTGTTTCACACCGCCACGGTCCCCTCCGCCATCCTAATATGGCGGGTGGAATTGGGCAATAGATGTCGGGTGGATTTCCTCTGCCAGGCTGGCGGTGGCCACCTCCAGCCTGGCGGAGGAAATCCGCCCGACATCGTAATGGACCCTAAAGTGTTTGGTGGAAGTATAAGGATACAGAATGGAGAATTGAAGATGTGAAACACAAGTGTGCAGGTGGATAGAATAATGCATATATACTGGATAGGGGTTTGACGCAGTTAATGTGCTAAGGGCTACTTTACGGCATCAGTACTTGGGTACTGACTAAATGATTACAGTTCTGAAACAAGAGTGCCTGACTGAATTTATAAGAGTTTGAGTGTTAGTGCAGTGACAAGATTATCACAGACTCCTAAATGGGTCACTATAGTACTGCAAGAACAGAAACATAGTGTTTGGTGGAAGCATAAAGATACAGAGTACAAGAATTGAAGTTGTGAAGCACAATTGTGCAAGTGGATAGAACAATGCATATATACTGGATAGGGGTCTGAAGCAGTTCATGTGCTAAGGCCTACTTCACTGCATCAGTACTTGGGTACTGACTAAATGATTACAGTTCTGTAAGGAGAGTGCCTGACTGAATTTATAAGTGCTTGAGTGTATGAGGAGAGAGGAGGAGAATGAGGAGAGGGGGGGAATATGAGGAGAGAAGGGGGAGTATGAGGAGAGAGAGGAGCATATAACGAGAGAGAGATGTGTATGAGAAAGAGGTGGAGTATAAGAAGAAGGGTATGTATGAAGAAAGAGGAGGTAGTATGAGAAGAGAGGGGGGGTATAAGGAGAGAAGGGGTGTATGATAAGAAAGGGGATGGTATGAGAAGAGAGGGAAGAGTATAAGGAGACGGAGGAGTATGAGGAGAGGGGGGAGTATGAGAGAGAGGGGGGATAATGAGAAGAAAGAGGGGAAGTAGGAGAGAGGGGGTATAAGAGAGAAGGGGGCATATGAGGAGATAGTTTGGGAGTATGAAGAGAGAGAGGGGGAAAATGAGTAGAGAGGAGGGAGTATGAGGAAAGAGGGGAACTATGAGGAGATGGGGGTATGAGGAGAGAGGGGGCAGTAAGAGGACAGAGGGGGTAGTATGAGGAGAGGGGGAGGTATAAAGAGAGAGGGAGAAATAAGAGGAGAGAGGGGAGAGTATGAGGAGAGGGGGAGTATGAGGACAGAGGGGGCAAAATGATGAGAGAGTGGGAATATGAGGAGAGAGGGTAGAGTATACGAGAGAGAGGGGGAGTATGAGAAGAGAGGGGGGAGTATGCACAGAGAGAGGGGGCAGAGAGAGGGGGAGTATAAAGAGAGAGGGGGAGTATATGGAAAGAGGAGCGAGTGTGAGGACAGAGGGGGAGTATAAGGAGGGAGGGGCGTGTATGAGTAGAGAGGGGGAAATATGAGGAGAGAGGGGGAAAATGTGCAGAAAAGGGAAGTATAAGGAAAGAGGGGGTGTATGAGGAGAGAGGAGGTAGTATGAGAAGACAGGAAGGAGTATGGGGAGATGGGGGAGTATGAGGAGTGAGGGGGGTATGAGGAGAGAGGGGGAGTATGAGGAGAGGAGGGAATAATAGGAAAGGGGTGAGTATGAGGAGAGGGGGGTATGAGGGGAGACGGGAAGTATGAAGAGAGGGGGGAGTATAAGGAGAAAAGGGGGAATATAAGGAGAGAGGGAGGAGAATGAAGAGATGGGGGAGAATGAGGAGTGAGGGGGTATGAGGGGAGAGGGGAAGTATGAGGCGAGGGTACAGTATGAGAATAGAGGGGGAGTATATGGAGAGAGGGGCAAATTCGAGGAGAGAGAGGGAGTATAGGGAGAGAGGGGTGTGTATGAGGAGAGAGGGGGAGTAAGAGGAAAGGGGGAGAATGTGGGGAGAGGGGGAGTATAAGGAGAGAGGGAGTATATGAGGAGAGAGGGGGGAGTATGAGGAGACAAGGAAGAGTATGAGGAGACGGGGGAGTATGAGGGGTGAGGAGGGTATGAGGAGAGAGGGGAGTATGAGGAAAGGGGTGAATATGAGGAAAAGTGGAAGTATGAGGAGAGGGGGAGTATGAAGGAAAGGAGAGTATGAGGAGAGGGTTGACTATGAGGACAAAGGGGGCAGTATGAGGAAAGACGTGGGAGTATGAGGAGAGAAGAGGGAGTATATGGAGAGAGGGGCGAGTATAAGGAGAGAGGGGTGTGTATAAGGAGAGAGGGGGAGTATGAGGAGAGAGGGTGGAAAAGGAGGGGAGAGGAGGGAGTATAAGTAGAGAAGAGAGGGAGGAGTATAAGGAGAGATGGGAGTATGACGAATGAGGGGGAAGTATGAGGAGAGAGGGGAGTATGAGGAGAGGGGGGAGTATGAGGAGAGGAGGGAGTCTGAGGAGAGAGGGGGAGGGGGGGAATGAGGAGAGAGGGGGGAATATCAGCAGAGAGGGGAGAGTATGAGGAGAGAGAGGGAAGTATGAGGAGAGACATGGGAGTATGTGTAGAGAAGGGGGAGTATGAGGAGAAAGAAGGAGAGTATGAAGAGAAAGGGGTGTATAAGGAGAGAGGGGGGAGTATAAGGAGAGAGAAGGGGAGTGTGAGGAGAGGGGGGGAGTATTAGGAGAGAGAAAAGGCGTATGAGCAGAGAGGGGGGAATATGTGGAAAGGAGGGCGAGTATGAGGAGAAAAGGGGAGTATAAGGAGAGAGGGATGTGTATGAGGAGAGAGGGGAGAATATGAGGAGAGAGGGAGGAGAATGTGAAGAAAAGGGGAGTATAAGGAGAGAGGGGGTATATGAGGAGGGAGGGGGTAGTATGAGGAGACAGGAAGGAGTATCAGGAGATAGGGGAGTATGAGGAGTGAGAGGGGTATGAGGAGAGAGTGGGGAGTATGAGGAAAGGGGGAATATGTGGAAAGGGGAAGTATGAGGAGGGGGAGTATGAGGAGAGGGCAGAGTATGAGGAAAAGGGGGAGTATGAGGAGAGAGGGGAGAGTATGAGTAGAGAAAGGGCACTATGAGGAGAGACATGGGACTATGAGGAGAGAAGGGGGAGTATGAGAAGAGAGACAGGGAATGTGAGGAGATAGGGGGAGTATGAGGAGAGAGGGGGAGAATATGAAAAAAGGGGTGAATATAATTCCTAAATTCACACAGCCACACAGTGTGATTCTATTACAATAAATATAACACTTTGCATTTTACCAGAACACATTTACTAGTCTACAAATGGTTAAGTAGTATAAGGAGAGAGAAGGGGATTGTGAGGAGAGAGGGGGAGTATGAGGAGAGAGAGGAGGAGTATTAGCAGAGAGTGGGGAGTATGTGGAAAGAAGGGCGAGTATGAGGAGAAAAGGGGAGTATAAGGAGAGAGGGGTGTGTATGAGGAGAGAGGGGAGAATATGAGGAGAGAGGGAGGAGAATGTGAAGAAAAGGGGAGTATAAGGAGAGAGGGGGTGTATGAGGAGAGAGGGGGTAGTATGAGGAGACAGGAAGGAGTATCAGGAGATAGGGGAGTAGGAGGAGTGAGGGGATATGAGGAGAGAGTGGGGAGTATGAGGAAAGGGGGAATATGTGGAAAGGGGGAGTATTAGGAGGGGGAGTGTGAAGAGAGGGCAGAGTATGAGGAGAAGGGGGGGTATGAGGAGAGAGGGGAGAGTATGAGTAGAGAGAGGGCACTATGAGGAGAGACATGGGACTATGAGGAGAGAAGGGGGAGATGAGGAGAGAGAGGGGGAGTGTGAGGAGATAGGGGGAGTATGAGGAGAGAGGGGAGAATATGAAAAAAGGGGCGAATATAATTCCTAAATTCACACAGACACACAGTGTAATTCTAGACAAAAAATATAACACCTTGCATTTTACCAAAACACATTTACTAGTCTACAAACGGTTAAGTGACTGCACACATCCCATGTATAAAACTACTACATTTCAGTGGACAACCCTGACTCATTTTGCAAATACATAAGCAATTTGCTGCATTATTTATGCCAACATTACATCAAAAAAGTGACACAATAGAACAACAAAAAGGCGCAAGGGGCTTGTAAATCTGCCGCAGAGTGTATGCAGCAGTGTATGTATACTTACTTGGGAATTGTAGATTTAAAACAGAAGTCTGATTCAAGACAAGTAACACTATTAATTACTCTAGGAGGGCTAATATCACTGCACACATTACAGAAATATAATTACTGCATTTTACTGTACAACCATGAGTCATTTTGCAAATACAAAAACAATAACCGGTTTATAATTCTATCAAAACTAGAAAAAGGATACCTTTATAACCACTTATGTATCTGTAAACACAAAACATACAAAAATGCTTCTCTCAGAACAATTCCTGAATGCACGCAGACACAGTGTGATTCTAGACAAAAAACACTATTAATTACTCTTCAAGGGCTAATATGAGTGCACACATTACAAAAATATAATTACTGCATTTTTCGGTATAACCAAGACTCATTTTGCAAATACAAAAACAATAACTAGTTTCTATTTCTATCAAAACTTCAAAAAAGGATAGATATTTAAGCACTTATATCTCCGCAAACACAAAATATACAAAAATGCTTAATACCTAAATGCACACAGACGCACATTGTAATTCTAGACAAAAATTATTACACCTTGCATTTTACTAAAAAACACATTTACTAATCTAGAAACGATAAAGTGACTGCACACATTCCATGTATATAACTACTACATTTCAGTGCACAACCCTGACTCATTTTCCAAATACATAAACAATTTGCTGCCTTATTTGTGCGAACATTGCATCAAAAAAGTAACACAATGGCAGCACAAAGACGCACAAGAGGCTGTACTGGAAAATTGTAGATTTAAAACAAAAGTCTAATTCTAAATAAGCACCACTATCAACTACTCTACAACTGAAAAAGTGACTGCACACATTCTACATTTTTTAGTACTGCATTTTATTACACAAAGCTGACTCACTAAACACATTAACTAACCAAATGCTTTTATCACAATAGCTATCCAAATGCAGACAAACTCAGAATGTGATTCTATACACTTTAGAAGGATAAACACATTACTCTTACTAAAAACAAAATGCACCTCATACATTCCCTTACAAGTTATCAACTCACCTTTCAAATTGATTTGTAGATTTAGAAGAATGCCAGTCACACAGCAGATATTCTTATACAGAATATCTCTACTTCAGTGTTCTTAGCAAAACCAAACAATGTCACATTTTCCCTCTAAATTTACACATATATACACGCTAATAACAAATCAAATTGCTTCACACATTAATTCAAAACCAAACGCACATTTCTATTGGTTCAATATTTGAACCCTTTCCAATTGACATAACTTTGAACCCTACCCCCACCAAATCATGCAAAAGTCAACTGTCCACAGAGGTCAAAAGTTCAGCACACTGTAAAACACTCCTCCACAACAAGTTTAGACTCTGCAAAAGATACTTATAAGTACCAGTAAAGAGAAAAGCTCTTGTTAAAAACCAACCAACATCTAAACACATAAGCTTGATAGATATCTGTAAAACATATTTTTTTAATTCTTTTTTTCTTGCTTAGGTACGCGTACAGGACGACTTAGGAACCTCGCACCATACGTTGTATGGCCGCGCTTGGTACGCGTATTAAAATTTTACCATGTAAAAAAAATAGCCCTATCACTAATTTTTATTATCAACGGGGACCCCATCCCCCGGGGCTCAAATAAAACGTTGGGGACTGTGGGGAGAGCCCCAATGCGCCCACAGTCCCAGCCGGCTCCCTGCCTCCTTTGGTAGCCTGCATTCCTTTTCGTCAGAGAGAGCAGCTTACATGCTGCTTCCTATAACGAAAAGCAATATGCTTTCCTATTTGGAAAAGAGAGCACGTTAACCTGCTCTCTTTTCTAATTAGGAAAGCCGTTTGCTATGGTAGGGCGGGAACCCGCGAGGCTCTCGCCCTACCATAACAAACTACAGTGTCCCAGGGGTAAGCACCCCGGGACACTGCAGGATACAGTCCTGGGGAGTGGCAATTCCCACGGCCATCACAAGGTTCCAGGAGGGAGGCCGTGTGGCCCCCCTCCCAACATTTAAAAGCCCCGGGGGGTGCTGGTCCCCAGGGCTGGGGGGTCTGTCACGGACACCCCTATTTTGAATTATAGAATTCCGGAGAGGTGGCGGTCCCCGGGGCGTGTGGGGGAGCATGAGACCCCTACACAGGTATTTTTTATTTTCTTTAAAAAAAAGCCCCGGGGGATGGCGGTCCCCAGGGCTGCAGGGGGGCCGCGAGCCCCTCCACATATTTAACATTTAAGACAGGGGGTGGCGGTCCCCGGGGCTGCGGGGCCCCTCTGGGCCCCCATTATAAATAAATAGATTGTCCACGGGATTTGCCCCCCCCGGGGGCTAATTAACAATAAAGCGTGCTTTCTGGTTTTTTTTTCTTTTTAAAAAAAATAAAATTTTTAGGCCTTAAGGGTCCCTGTAGGATTCCCAGAGAAGGCCTATGGGGTCAGAAATTCCTATGGCAAATAGCAAAGTTTTCCTGACAATCTGCACATTCAAGCTATACACATATACATATAATTAACAAATCACAATACTTTCCATATTAACTCAAAGGCAAACACACCTTTCTATTGCTTGAACATTTGAACCCTTTCAAAATGACATAACTTTATACCCTACCCCCATTCTGCCTTCTGCCTGTCACCATAGAAACACTTCATGAAACACCTAACTGAGAACTCAGGTCAAAAGTTCATCATAGATTATTGCAAATCAAAACAGCAATTGTGTTTGAGTTGTCAATATACCAGCTAATCTTATGTAACGTTCTTTTCTATCAGTTTTTGTTAACCAATAAAAATCAGGCTTCCAAAAAACAGAAAAATACACCCTAGTTTTCTGTGAGGAATGTTCTCAAACAACCAATCATTTCTTTTCTTTTTTCAAAACTACATGTTATCCACCATTTTAGAAAGATTTTACTTTTCAAACTGCCACTTCATTTACAGACACCATCTGAGTGCATCCAGACCTCCCTTCAAGATGCTTAGAGTGTGGATTGTCGGACACAGCTATATTTGCTGGAGCCAAAGGTACACAGAACAGAAAGGAAATGACAAAGACCTAGGTTTACCAAATATAGACATTAAATGAATTGGACAGAGAGGGCCAAAGTGGCACAAATTGATGCCATTGGTGAAATCCTTTTTACATCTCCAACACCCTGACCTCATAATTGTGCACTGTGGTGGCAATAACCTAGGCACTTTGACTGGGGTAGGTCTTGAAATGTTTATTAAGGACACCTTTACTGAACTGATGTCACTTTTCCCCCAAACTACCTTTGTCTATTCTAATATATGCCAAAGGTAGAAATGGAACTGGTCCAATCAATTTTGTCCACAGATTGAGAAAGCTAGGAAACATGTGAATAAATCTGTTTCTGCTTTTATCCGGGACTATAGAATGGGGTCCATTTACAACAACAGTCTGCATTTCAATATGCATGGCATCTATAGGAGAGATGGTGTACATTTTACAGATGAGGGGAACAGAGTCTTCCTCTTGAACTTTAGACTCAGCATCGGAACTTAATTGTAGGTACTAAAATTTCCAAATAAACACAAGGGCTCTTTTTAGAGCCACCCAACATCTACACACATAAACTTGATAAATATCTGAAAAATATTTTTCTTTTTCGTGCTTAGGTACGCGTACGGGACGACTTAGAAAACCTCGCACCATACGTCGTACTATAATTTTACCGTAAAAAAAAATAGTACCTATCACAAATTTTTATTATCCCCGGGGACACCATACCCTTGGGGCTCAAATAAAACGTTTGGGACCATGGGGGGAGCCCCAATGCCCCCACAGTCACAGCCTGCTCCCACACGTCCTGCGAGAGACAGCATTGCATTTCGTCAGAGAGAGAGAAGCTTACATGCTGCTCCCCCTGAGAAAAACCAATCTGCTTTCCTATTTTCCAAATAGGAAAGCAGTTTGCTATGGTAGGGAGGGAGCGGTGATGTTCCCATCCTACCATAGCAATCTGCAGTGTCCTGGGGGTAGGCACCCCAGGACACTGAGGAGCCGGCCCTGGGGGTCCAGGAGGGGGGCCGAGCAGCCCCCCTCACAACATTTAAAAGCCCCGGGGAGTGGTGGTCCCTGGGGCTGGGAGGTCCTTCATGGACCCCCCTATTTTCAATATTAGAGCCCCGGGGAGGTGGTGGTCACCGGGGCATGTGTCGGGGCTTGAGCCCCCCCTCTCAGTTTTTTTTAAAACAAGCACCAAGGAGTGGCAGTCCCTGGGGCTGCAGAGGGGCCGTGAGGCCCCCGCATACGTATTGGTAAAAGCCCCGGGGGTGGCGGTCGCCGGGTCTGAGGGGCCCCTCTAGGCCCCCCATTATAAATAAGACATTGCCCCCAGTATTTAGCCCCCCGGGGGCTAATTAACAAAAAGCGGGCTTCGATTTAAAAAAAAAAATTCACACGGTACGCGCATCCTACGAGTATCCCGCGATTTAAAAAAATAATAATAATTTGGGGGGGACTTAGGGGTCCTTGTGGAACCCCCTCAGCAGACCTAGGGGGTCAGGGTGCTTCTACCTTGCCCCCTTTGTGCCTTTTGTGCACTTGTTTAAAGATACACTTAATAAGTCAGGTATACAATCAATTTTATAAAACATCCATTTAGACACTTATTTACCCATTAATTCTTCCCTTGACCTTTAGATGTACATATATAAAAAATATTATTTTTCAGAAAGACACACATTCACTGGATGATGTCATCAGTGATGTCATTTGAGATGTCATCAGTGATGTCATGAGTGATGTCACTGACCATGTCATGAGTTATGTAATATGTGACATCATCAGCAGTGCATTGCGGGCGCGCGAGTTATAGTTAGCTGAACTAACTATAACGGGGGAATTTCAATGGTTTTGTATGAGTGAAATGTCCAGCTAACTATAACATGTGTGAAACCTATGGTTTTTTCAGTGAATTTCTAAGGTGTTTTAAATGCTAATTCCTAACTATAACGTGTGTGAAACCTATGTTTTTTTCGGTGAATTTGCAAGGTTTTTTAAATGCCAATTCCTACCTATAACGTGGCTGAAACCTATGGTTTTTTTCAGTGAATTTCAAAGGTTTTGTAAATGATTATTTTTAAATGAATTAAATATTATATTTATTTCTTTTTATACTAATTTCTTACATTTTTATTGTACATATTTATATTTATTTTATTTTCTAAGTTATATTTAATATTCTTTATGTAAAATATTAACAAAATTACTTCCCCCAATTTCTTTTTTTACAATGAATTAAAATTAAATTCTAAATAATTCCATTTTCATTTTTTTGATACGCGATCGTACCATACTTTGAACGGTAAACCGTCCTAAGCGCAAACCCGTGCACACGATACGGATACACTTTGACGTTGCGCATCGCATCAACGCTTCCGCGTGACATCATGTACGGCGTTCCGTACGCGCACACCGCGAAAGTTTGTAATTGTTCAAAAACATATATTTATGTATTAAATGTACATATTAAGGGAAGACAATATCTGGGATAATCATGAAACTAGTCGTTTTTTAACTTATAATAAGCGTATATTACTTTTAAAAGCAATTAGCAAATCGCGGAAGTACGTCGTTCACACTCGCATCGTAAGAGCACCGTAAACGCACCGTAAGTGTACACAAAGCCATGTGACTTAAAAGAAGAGACTAGATTGGTTCATAACACTTCCTATACTAACTCTTGAAAGACCCCTCCTATTTAAATCATTCTACTTTGACTTTCTAAGAAGAAGATCTCTTCTCTGAAGCCTGTCAAATTAGAACGATGACAACACCTATGGACTCATCTTCCAGCCACTCCTCTGATGGATAGTTTGTTGCAGAAGCTCGTCAGAGGAAGGAAAAAGAGATGGTCATTTGGAAGCTTTTTACTTTCTCTGAAGGGGAAAAAACGGTCAATACACCTCTTGTGACCTGTTAAATTTGCCATACTACACTTTCCAGGGGCAATCCTGCAAAAAAATATTAATTTGGCACTAAAAGTATTGTGACAAACTTTTATGTTACAGGGAACAGTCCATTGACCTGATAAAATGCAGGAAGTGTGAGCATCACTGTCATCGTCATTAGTTTTTTTTTTTCATTTTCCATTTTGTTCCTGTTGGACACTTTTTGGGTTCCTGTTCTATTTTTTTAGTTAAAAAAAAAAAACTTGTTGAAAAAAGACAAAAAAAATAGAAAACTAAAAACACAAAAAACCCAGTTCTTTTTAGAACTACCTTCACTGGTCAAAGAAAGAACTATATTTCTATGTTAGTGAGTAAAAGTTTGTCAGAATTAATGCGTAGTTCATAAATGAATGAATGAATACATTACTACTGTATGGTTAATGTGAAAGTGCAGAATTATAAGGAAGTGCTACAGCATAAATCTATAAGGGATTTATAGTATGGTGTAGTACTTCCGAAGCACTTGAATGTAACATATTCATATAAATATATTACAAATCTATTCTTCAATTTGCACGGCTGGTAAAACTGCCTGGGTGAATTTGTATGTGTTAGGAGCGAATTTACAACCCCCTTGTGCCTCTTTTACACATCTGTTGTGTCACTTTTGTGATGCAGCGGTGGTGCAAAAGATGTGCCATGGTGTGTGGTATTTTCAATGACATGCATATGGAAAGTGCATCACATTGTAAAGCCCTGCACCAGAAGGAGGCTTTCCTGTGCAGAGGGGGGACGGGGGGGGGGGTGGAGGTGTTCTGGTGCAGGAACGCCTCCTAAAAGTGACTAAGTGAAATCTATAACATTTCATTCAGTCACTTTTACGCTTATGCTGCATCAAAACCGTGCATCTGTTGATACAGGTGTAAGGATTGACACAGAATTGTAAGCATATGGCCCCAAGAACGTTGCTGGAGCTGCGTTGAGTTTCTAACGTAAATCAAGCAATGTGCCACCTTCACAACACAAATACATCCCATATCTGTGCCGTTTTTGCCCCATAATACACCACATTGTAAATACAATGCATCCATGGTGGTGATGTCACAGTGCACAATAACTGGCATATCTCTGGGGATGTACCACTTATTGTACATCTGCTGATTACTGTTTGAATGTAGTAAATGGATTACTACACACTGATTAATGAGTCACTACAAAACTATAACAGGAATGACAGAGTGTTTTGTGCAAGTGTAAGGATAAAGAATGGAAAATTGAACATATAAAAGGTAAATTTGCAGGTGCGTAGAACAGTGCTGCATAGTCTATAGGACATTCAAGCCGTCAATGCCCTAAGGCCCACTTTCACCATGAGTACTTAGGTACTGACTGAATGGGTAGGGGTAGGAGGATATGGCGATCCTCCCTGTCATCTTGGAGACCCCCTGCACTAAGCGGCTTACATATACTCCACAGGTATTATTTGACATATGTAATCACCTACCGGCTGCTTGTGATGTAAAGATAGAAACCCACTTAGAAGGACCATTTGCGTGCCTGGCATGCCGCACACAGTTCTGCCTTGATGTAGAGGAATCTGGTCAACAGCGGGATCCAGCCGCTAGGCTAATTACAGTGCATAATATTGTCCCTGGAACTATCAGAGAGGACAATCCCCCTTCGGGGAGCAAAAACCTGCTCTGTAATACCCAATCGCTAGTAAAGCATGCCATACAGGTCTGGGATCTGATAGCAACAGAGAAACCTGACCTATGTTTCCTAACGGAAACTTGGCTCAAGCCTCACTTAGTCCCAGCAATCACACTAGGCATCCCGATGGGATATAAAATAATTAGAATGGATCGCCCTAATAAAATAGGAGTGGGGGTGGCAATTGTTCATAGAGAGGAACTAAATATTACTACTCTGGAGGAAATTAGCACCCCACAGATGGAACTACTAATCTTTAAACTCAGTTCCACATCTAGGGAACATAGAAAGGGCGCTTTGGTATATCGCCCTCCAGGCCCGAGTGGGAATTTCTCCATTGCCCTCATAGAGGCCCTAGCACCATTTGTAGAGGAAAATCAGAACTTCCTGCTAGTAGGAGACTTCAATATGCACGGGGAGTTAGAAAAATGCACGGAGGTTAGAACCCTCCTAACGAATCTTGACTCTTTAGGTCTCAAAAAGATTAACCATGGACCTACACATGAGGCAGGCCATACTTTGGAACTAGTGTTTTCTAACTCACCCCTAACTACATGTACAGTATCTACTCAGGTAGAATGGACTGACCATTTTATATTAAAGTTCTACACCGATGCCATGGATAAGCCACGTATACAGACCACCTTGGCTACTAAAAGAAGACCCTGGCATAAATTAACGGTGGATACTTTTAGAGAGGTGTATAAAGCCCCCCTGCTTAATGACTACTCAGGAAACATGACCACTGAGCTCCAGCGGTTTGAGAAGACAGTTAGTGAAGCAATAAATTCCACCATCCCGCTGAAAATATAAAAACCCCGCCAGGCAGATAGACAAGAAATATGGTTCTCCGAAGACCTGAGACTGCTGAAACAAAAAACCAGGAAGCTGGAAAAAATATGGAGACAGTCTCGTAGGCTGGATGATAAGGAACATCACAAAACCTCACTTAGGGCATACCACAAAGCCATTAGGGCAGCTCGGAAAAACTACATTGCAGCACAATTGACAGAGGCTGGGAAAGACTCCAAAGTGCTGTATAAAATTCTACAAACATTTACCAGACCAGCAGCATGTGAGACCATAGAGATTGCATCCCAAGATCTATGTGAGGAGATCGCACTATTCTTCATGAAGAAGATTGATACAATCTATGAAAAGATAGTAGCCTCGAAGGCAAGTGAGGTAGCCGAAATAAACCTTTCCCACAACAACATACAACAGAAACCAAATTCCGACTGCCTTAAAAGCTTTCCCCCTATCGTACCGCTCGAGGCTGCGTGGAAAGACTTCGAGGAAGGACTTTGTTTGCTGTCTGCTGTTCCCCTTGTGTCCCTGGGAGCCCCGAGTGTAGTGGCAGGAAGGCGGAAGGACGAGCGGGACTGCGAGTCCCAAGAACACCAGCGGCCCCGGCATCGGCCGCACCGGGGTGACTCTTCCCCTCTGACCCCGCCTCCTACCGGGCACACAAAACCACGCCTCGCGGCCCCCGCTTCGTGGGTACCGCTCGAGGCTGCGTGGAAAGACTTCGAGGAAGGACTTTGTTTGCTGTCTGTTGTTCCCCTTGTGTCCCTGGAAGCCCCGAGTGTAGTGGCAGGAAGGCGGAAGGACGAGCGGGACTGCGAGTCCCAAGAACACCAGCGGCCCCGGCATCGGCCGCACCTGGGTGACTCTTCCCCTCTGACCCCGCCTCCTACCGGGCGCACAAAACCACGCCTCGCGGCCCCCGCTTCGCGGTTACCGCTCGAGGCTGCGTGGAAAGACTTCGAGGAAGGACTTTGTTTGTTGTCTGCTGTTCCCCTTGTGTCCCTGGGAGCCCCGAGTGTAGTGGCAGGAAGGCGGAAGGACGAGCGGGACTGTGAGTCCCAAGAACATCAGCGGCCCTGGCATCGGCCGCACCTGGGTGACTCTACCCCTCTGACCCCGCCTCCTACCGGGCGCACAAAACCACGCCTCGCGGCCCCGCTTCACGGGTACCGCTCGAGGCTGCGTGGAAAGACTTTGAGGAAGGACTTTGTTTGCTGTCTGCTGTTCCCCTTGTGTCCCTGGGAGCCCCGAGTGTAGTGGCAGGAAGGCGGAAGGACGAGCAGGACTGCGAGTCCCAAGAACACCAGCGGCCCCGGCCGCACCTGGGTGACTCTTCCCCTCTGACCCCTCCTTCTTCTCCTCCCAGGCATCCAGGAGATCTACTGGGTATAAATACACTGAGGGTAACGCGCCACGTGGGACGCGCGCGGGCTGGTGCCGGGCTAAGCCCGGGACAAGGGCGGGACCGTCTGTGGCCGTCAGGGGCCGAGGGAGGCCGGGCTCGGCCTATTCTCTTTCGCCTGCATTGTATTGGTTTTCTGAGGACCTTGTTATAGGTATCGGACATGCCATTATCGGCTATGGAGGGAACATCAGCGAAGGCGGGGGGAGCTAGAATTGGGACCTTGGACAACTATTTTTCACGGGCACTGGGTGATGGGGATAAGGAAACCTCTCTATCGGAACGTAGGGCGGAGCGCCGCCAGTCTATTGAGAACATGAAAAATAGGCCTCCTGGTGATATTATTCCTTATCCTATCTCCCAAGAGGGAGGTTCTCTTAACACTAGTCGGGAGTTATTATCCCAGGAAGGTGTCCCTCTTTTATTGCGGGATTGTATTCCTAACCTCTGTTTATCCACGGAGCAGGTTTCTAGTGTCACCCCCCCCCCCCCAGTCCCAGCAGTATGGCTGTTGATTTAATTACTCAGACCCCCCCAGTAGTTAAACCAAGGAAAACAAAGCCGAAGCAAGTAGTTGTGGCAGAGATGCACGGCCCACCCCCAAATAAGCGTAGAAGGAAGTTGAGGGGAGGGCAGGGTAAAACTAAAATCCCCCACTCCGACTTCGGGAAAACCCCTAAGCTCCCTTCCACCTCCGATAGGATAACAGTAGATGTGCATAAAGCTCCTCCTGTTAAGGGTACTAATATCATTGATTCTGTTAGTGCCCCTGGGGATAATTCATCCAATGCATCACTGCCCGTCACCTCTATAGGGAACTTGGAATTTTTACTTAGGTCACTGCTCCTGCCCATCAGCGAGAGCCTAAAGAAAGTGGAGATTAGACTCACTATCTTGGAGGCAACTATAAGCAGCATGAAAACCTCGGCAATTATCCAGGATGGACCCACTAAGTCTAATCCCCTTTTAAATCGTTCCTCCAACATACAAACCCCTTCAGTTAACTTGGCACTTCCCTTGGTGACTACTGCTGCCCCCCTTCCGCAACCTCTTAAGACTAACTTAGCCCCGACACAGCTTAGTAAATCTAATATTCCCTCTTTACAACTTGTAGGCCCAGTCCCTCCGGTGACAACTTCGAATGGGGCTATACCTTATCACAGTATTGCTCCCCCACCCCCTGATAAACCTGCCCCCAGACCACGGAGACCTGACCTGCCCCCTGAGGCTAATAGCTTTATGGTAGTTATGGCTGGTGCTCCTCCCCTTGAAGCGGGTGAAGGTGAGAACTTTCACTCACTTAAAAGTAAAATTATTAAATGGTTAAATTGGAATAGGTGAGAAGGGTACCCTGGTTGGGGAAAACCAGAAAATCTATAAGTGGGGACTGTATTATGGTGAGTTTTCGAGATCCTAGGACTGTTTCACATATATGTGCTGGGTCCAATAGATAGCCAGTGTCCTTTTTCTTCCCCCCTACCCATATGCACCAT
The DNA here is from genome assembly GCF_964261635.1 of Lissotriton helveticus. Lineage (NCBI taxonomy): Eukaryota > Metazoa > Chordata > Amphibia > Caudata > Salamandridae > Lissotriton > Lissotriton helveticus. The sequence goes on along the minus strand of NC_136063.1, from coordinate 774,001,083 downwards.
ATCCATCATGACTTAACCCAAGGTAATTGGACGAGGGTTGAACGGAGGGGCAGATATCGGGGGTATGTTGCATGACCAGTTTTCCGACCCCCGGAGACACCCCTCTATGATTACAACCGATTTGACTGTCTAAACGGATTGGATGGGGTTGATTGACTGCCTTTAGTCTTAGATTCCATTCCAGTCACTTCTGGCAACGGTTCTGCTGTAACTTCTGGCACCAGTCCTTCTCTCATTCCCACCCCTGTAACGCCTCCTATTATTGCTCCGGCGTACTCGCCCTTTCAGGGAATAGGAACCACCAGTAATAATCCAGTTTCAGATATGGGCCAATGCTTATCAGATGACTCATTAAGCAGGGAAACTGTTTGCGTAATGTTCTGGAACGTGGCAGGGGTTAGGTCCAAAATACTGAATCCCATCTGGTTAGAAACAATAGAAGAGATGGTAATCCTATGTTTACAGGAAACTTGGACCTTAGAACCCCTCCATCTTCCAGGCTATAAAACCTTGTTTACATCAGCAGTAAAGGTTCACTATGGTAGGCCTAAAGGGGGACTGATCACATTTATATCTAATTCACTAAACTGCCAGAAGATCCAATTATTTTCCCACAACCCTTATTATCAGTTAGTGCGGATAGATGTAAGTAAGGAATTGTGTCTTTTAATTATAAACTTTTATAATAATATTCCTCCTGCAGACCTGGAATTGACCCTCAAGATGTTAGGCAATGATTTAGGTAAAGAAACAGATAAAAATGCTAAGGATGTTTGGGTTGTTTGGGGGGGAGATTTTAACTGTACCTTATGCAAGAAAAGCCAGAAAGGAGCATGTGGGTTCATGTTGGATCCTGATACGGACTTAACACATTTTAAGCATTCTACCTGTGGAAACCTATTAAATGAGATTCTTCACTCTGAAGACCTAGGGTTTGCAACAGAAATTGGCCAAGTAGAGCTCCCCTTTGCCCCTACGTTTAATGGCAGGGGTGTATTGTCCACAATAGACTTTATAATAACTTCTGTTAGGCACAGGCATATGGTTAATAGGTGTTGGACCCTCGATATCCCACTTAATGACCACTACCCAACAATCATGGAGATTATAAATCCCTTTCAGGCACTAGCCATAGAAGGGAGATCTGTGCAGAATGTCTCTGACATTAGTATGGCAAAACAAAATGGCTACGCACTAAAGTGGGATAGGGTGGTCCCAAGTGAGTTTCTACGCGATCTATTAACCGAATGCCTGCCTAGCTTCTTGACCATTTTGGATGAAAGTGTGGCTAGTCATGAGATTCTTAAGCAGTTTGAGGTTATTGCTTCTCAAATTAACGGCAACCTTTGGGTGGTTTCTAAATCAAGTAAGGAAAAGAAAGGAAAATGGTTTGACTCCACATGTACAAAGGCTCATTCTGAGCTTAAGAGAGCCTTACATGCTATCCCCCGTAATTCTTTAAGGGTCAGGGATGCGCGGAAAACTTATCAGAATGTACTGGAAAAAAGGAAGAAGGCAATTAAAATTGAGGCCTGGGAGACACTCTGTGAGGCTTCATTGAGCAAGGATGTTTGCGCTTTTTGGAAGGCAGTAAATGCCCCCTTCTTTGACGCAGGAAAAGCCCGCATTGAAATTGCCATTACTGAGGACTCTTGGGTGGACCATTATTCTAGCCTGTATAGTACCCCAATTGACGAGCAGATTCCATCTCTGCAATCACTAATGCTTCACCAGGGGGAAGTGAGAGCGAATGGCATGGAATTAAAAGTTACCCTAAAAGAAATACATGAGAGCCTCAAAACAACATGGGGCGGTAAAGCCCTAGGTCCAGATGGCATACCTCCAGACCTGTTTAAAAATAATATCGATTTATGGGGCCCACTTCTAGTGCAATTATTTAATGCATCCCTAAAGACAAGCCTACTTCCATCATGGTTTATGTCTGTTATTGTCCCAATTTTTAAAAAAGGGGATAGGCAAAACACTATCTGCTATCGCCCCATCTCCCTATTGGATAGCACTGTAAAGATATTAGGAAGAGTAATCTTAGGCAGGCTACAAAAATGGTCGGAAGATAACTCTATAATCAGTGATCTTCAATATGGGTTTCAAAAAGGGCAGGGGACAGTAGACCAGGGCTTGAACTTATTTATGCTCCATCAGAAATATATCAAGGCACGACGTGAACCCATTTATTTCACTTTTGTTGACTTGATGTCAGCATTTGACTGTGTTTCACACAGCAAATTATGGGTCATCATGGAATCTCTTGGTGTTGAGGGAAACATAATTTCCTTCCTTAAGGACTTGTATACGGGTGCCATCGCAACAGTGCGTTATGGTAAAAAAGGTGAATGTACTAGATCTTTTGATATAGGGCGTGGGGTACGCCAGGGCTGTGTTTTAGCACCATTCCTATTCCTGGTATACATAAACGGAATAGAGAACGCCCTAGTGGAAACAACATGTGATATGCCTAGGGTAGCTAAAAGACCGATCCCTGCGTTATTATACGCAAATGATGCGGTGCTAATGGCTCGCACGCCGGTGGCTCTACAACGCCTTGTAACATCTTTTAATGCATTTATGACTAATTTGGATTTGCAAATCAACTGCTCCAAGACATTCACCATGAATTGTGGTCCTGGTTCAGGGAGAAGAAGGAGGCGGGTGTTCATTAAAGCAAGTCCTATAGACTATACCGCCACCTTTTCCTATCTTGGCATTTTATTCCATGAAGCAGGGAATTGGACAGATGCGATAAAAGCAAGGAAAGCCCTGTTCTGCAAATCTATTACTGCCCTTAAAAATTTTGCAAAAAAGATGGGGAAAAAACCCACTGTAGAACTTTTGAAAATCTACAATGCCACTTGTGTCTCTATCGCGGTTTATGGCGCGGGACTTTGGGGGTATGACAATGCTAAATCAATACAAGTTGTTGAAAATAAATTCTTGAGATACATCTTAGCTGTACCTGAGAGTGCCTCAAGTTACATTTGTCATACGGAACTGGGGCAACGCTATATTGAAGACACAATTAGAATTCAACCAATATTGCTGTGGCATAGGGCTTGGACTAGCGATGGATGTGTACTGAACCGTGCTATTCTAAGGGATGGATTAAGTTTGGATTATGCTGGGAGGATAAGGTGGTTTACATACATTAGGGACTTTTTTGAAGATATGGACTGTATGAGTTATTATGACAATCCTTTGTCCATGTGTAACATCACGAGAAAGGCACTAAAAACAAAATGTATGAAACACCTGGAAGAACGTAGAATGACAGTGGAACATAAAAAGAAAACTGTCTTAGCCCACCTACCTGTATCAACTCAAGGGAAAATCCAACCATACTTAACCCTTTGCTTGACTGAATTTACGCGGTTTATTTTGACCAGATTCAGGTTAGGTATCCTCTTTAGGGCCCTTAGTTTCCCTGCAATGAATTGCTGGTCCTGTAATTTGACTAAATGCCCATGTGATGACCTATCGGAACAGTCTGACATCCATATCATATTTTTCTGCAAATATTATACTCTACCCAGGAAAAGATTGATTATACCAATTTTAAGGGAAATGGGGGTGAGACGTTGTAGGGTTGCCTTTCTGGAACTCCAGAAATTAGATGTTATTTTTAATGTTGCTTGCATTTCGGAATTTTTTAGCAATGTTTTTAGATTACGTAAATCAATTTGAACTTAAATTTAATTCATATTTTATATGGTACTCTATTATTATGAACTGTTTTTTTTATGTACTTTTATGGTTATTATTCTTTTAACCGAATAAAGTCAAATTGAATTGAATTGAATTGAATTTCCCCCTATCTCTTTAGAAGAGGTCACTGCATTAATCACTCAGATTAAGAGTGGTAGCCCTCAGGATATCATCCCAGCCCGCATTATGCCTATGTTGGCAGAAGTCCTTGGCCCATGAATTCAAAAGCTAATCAATCTATCTCTTAGTATTGGTGAGGTCCCGAGAGACTGGAAAAGGGCGCTAGTGAGACCATTGAGGAAGAGCACCGCTATTCCCTGGACTGAATTTACCAATTTAAGACCTATCTCTCTTCTCCCCTTTATGGGCAAAATCATAGAGAAATTTGTCAATAGACATTTGTCAAAATACATCGAAGAGACAAATGGACTGGACCCCTCCCAGTCGGGTTTTAGGCCAAGACACAGCACCGAGACCACTTTGCTGTCAATCGCAGACGATCTACACATGTTCCAGGATAAAGGCTACTCTGTTATCCTGGTTCTGTTGGATCTGTCTGCGGCGTTTGACACTGTGTCATATGACATCATGACCACCAGGCTTGTTAACATCGGCCTGGAAGACAAGGCTCTGGCTTGGTTGAGGAGTTTCTTGACAGATCGCACCCAAACAGTCACCTTGGGTGCATATCGGTCAGAGGAGTTGGGAATCTCGAAGGGGGTGCCACAGGGCTCTTGTTTGAGCCCTACCCTTTTTAACATCTATGTGGCCCCCCTAGCGAACATCATGAGATCCCATGGGTTCATCCCTGTGTCATATGCGGATGATACCCAACTCCTCTTTCCTTTTAAATCCCTTACGGATGAGGTCAGGAAATCCTTTTCCCAGGGGATGAAGGCAGTGGCCCACTGGATGGCATCTAACCTCCTGCAATGCAATGTTGCAAAGACGGAGGTGATGCTGTTCGGTGAGGCCAAACTCCTGTGGTCCCCCGACTGGTGGGCGCAAGATCTTGGCCCAGTCCCTGAGCCCAAGCAGGTGGTTAAGAATCTCGGTGTTCGTCTAGACCAGGAACTTTCTCTCAAGCAACATGCCAATCAAGCGGTGGGGTCCTGTTTCCACATTATTGGGATGTTGCGGAAAGTATTCCCTCTGCTTCCTGATTCAACCAGGAAAACCTTAGTACAGGCCTTAGTGTTGAGTCGCTTAGACTACTGCAATGGGTTACTTCTTTCAGCTAACGAGGGAGTAATCTCTAGTTTGCAGGTAGCTCAAAACACCGCAGCTCGCCTTGTTCTTAATCAGCCCCCCCCGCACCCCCTCTAAACCCCTCTTGACCACTCTGCATTGGCTTTCCATCAAACAGAGTGTGAAGTTCAAGGCCTGTTGTATCATACACAAGTGTCTTCAGAGGAAAGGCCCCATGTACCTGTCCAATAAATTCTCTCTCTATGTACCCTCGCGATCCCTGAGATCTAGTGAACAGACTCTGCTGCGGGTACCTAGAGCAAAAAAGTCAAGACAAGGCGATAGAGCACTTTCCATTGCTGGTCCAATGCTGTGGAATACCCTCCTACTTTCCTTGAGACTCTGTAAGGAGCACCTCCCCTTTAGGAGACAGTTAAAAACCTTTCTATTTCAAAACTAATATGTTACACTGCCAGTACTGTTTATTTGCAATAAGGCTGCCAAAGGCGCGGAGATACTCCTTCGGGATATGATCCTAGCGCGATACAAACCCGCAAATAAATAAATAAATGATGACAATTCCGCAAGCAGAGTGTGTGGCTGAATGTATAGCAGCTTTACTTTTACAACAGTGTATAGCTAAGCACATACTGCTGTATGGTTCACTACAATACTGAAACAGTAGTATGATAGTGTCTGCTGGAAGTGTAAGGATACACACTGAGGAATTGAAGGTATACAAGACAAGTTTGCTGGTGCATAGAACACTACATGCACAGTCTATAGGCCTGTTTTCATCCATGAGTATCTAGATAGTGAGTGGATGATTACAGTTCTACAAAGAAAGGGCCTCACTAAATTTATTACGGCTTCAATTTTACCATGGTACAATGGAAAAGAACATACTGCTGACTGACTCACTACAATACTGAAACAGCAGTGTCAGAGTGTTTGGTGGAAGTCTAACGATACAGACTGGGGAATTGAAGGTATAAAAGACAAGTTTGCAGGTGCATAAAAGACAGAATGCATTGTCTATAGGGGTTTAAAGCAGTCAATGGTGTAAGACCTACTTTGCTCCATGAATACTTAAGTACTGACTAGATGATTATAGTTCTGCAAACGAAGTGCCTAACTAAATTTATAACAGCTTCGGTTTTACCACAGTACATAGATAAGCACATACTGCTGAATGACTCACTACAATACTGAAATAACAGTGTCAGAGTGTTAAGGGGAAGTGGAAGGATACAGACTGGGGAATTGAAGGTATAAAACACAAGTTTGCAGGTGCATAGAAGACTGCATGTATAGTCCATAGGGATTTTAAGCAATCCATGCCCTAAGACCCACTTTGCATATTTTAAATCAATACAAAAATGTAAAGAATGTATAGCTGAATCTATAAGTACTTCACTTTTAGTACAATGAATACATTAGTAGATAGTGGTCAAAACTTTATTATTTTTAAACAATACATTTATTCTTCTAACATCTCATAATTTAACAGAGCTTCTAAAACAAGTTCATAAGGTATTTCATACACATCAATTCCCTCGTTAGCAGTTTCGGAATTAATTTGTTATAAAAGTTCAACATCATTTAATGCTTCCACAACATCTGCATCAAAGCTTTCGTCTTCGAAATCATAGCTCATGTCTGCAGCACTAATTTGCCCTTCTTCACTCTCATTGCCTGTGACAGATTCGATTAATTCTTCAATTACACTCAAGGTAATTTCCAAAACCTCCTCAGTATGGGTCTGTTCTCTTTCCATAATTTTTCTCTTATGTTATAGCTCCTTGTATAAAAATATAAACAGTTCATTTGATCAGTTTTCTTAATATATAATACAAAACTAGCATTTTCACCTATTTTGGCCTAAAAAAAATATTATATAAGTACCATTGTCTAATAACATTCCATTAGTAGAGTTGTACTCCTTTATAAAGTTATATAAATATAATTACTTATAAAGATATCCTGTTCTTAAGTTTTCTTAAATTTTGAAACCAGTCACTCCTTATGACTATAAGAAAAGACTCAGGCTATTATAGTAAAATGCAGGACTAAAAATGTAGAATATGTCTGTTCACCTTACCCATTTCAAAATAGTAAATGTGTTTTAGTAAAATGCTAGAGATACTATTGATTGTCTAGAATAACACTGTGTATCTGTGTATATTTAGGTACCATTATCACACTAGTTTTTGAATACTTCATGTCTTTTCACAGAAATAAACTCTTAAAGACCTATCCAGTACTCACCTTTTAACATAATTAGAAAGTAGTAATTCCTTATATAAGTCAAAAATACTCACAGCAACAGGTATAGAACACTTGTACACTCACTATATAATTTTTTGAAATGTCTTTAAAAGATACAAACTATCTTTAAACACTCCATCCTTGTTTTGTTACTTCAGCTTGGTAGAAGCACATTCCATCAACCATTTTTAACAGTTACTTGTACTTACCTTAAGCATAAAAAATAATACAAAAATTATATATTATAAAATTACCATCTGTGGAAGACACAAAAAAATACAATTACAATATATCTTTTACAACACAAAATAATTTGTAAAGTATTACATTTTCCTTTTTTGCTGTTCTCAGAATATATTGAATTTCACTAGAAACAGTGACTTCAATAGTACTCATCACATAACAGCGGGCAAAAAAAAGTCAATCAATAAAATTATCTTAAAAAAACATTCAACATTCTCAATAACAATCTAAAAAATAGAAATAAAACATATCTTAAATGTTTTTTTCTAAGAGCAATTTCTTACTTAAATATGACACATCTCAAACAATCATAAAATAACAAAACAAAATGATACATTTTCATACACTGTAAATAATGTTACTTACAAATATATGCTGACAAAATATACAACAAAATGTCCTTAATGGTTTCACATACTTTTCCACACGACCTAATACTATGCGTCACATTCTTAGTTTGGAAATTGTTTAATAGTAATCCTGAGCGTCTGCCTCCCAGCCTTCTGATCCAAAACCACCGACATCATTTGCTCGGTCCCCCAGTGCTCATCCCTCAGCCCGACGCTATTCAACATCTACATAGCCACCCTCACACAAGTGGCCCACCATCACAACCTCATAATCATCTCCTATGCCGACGAAACCCAGCTCATCCTCTTCCTCACCAAGAAGCCACATACCACCAAAAGCAACCTCCACGACACAATGAAGGACGTCACAAACTACATAAAGAGCAGCTCTCTAAACATGAACTCGCACAAGATGAAGGTACTCATCCTCAGACCCACCCCCTCAGCCTCGGACGACTCCTGCTACCTGACTACACTGTGAACAGTACCAACACCTACCGACCATGTCCTCAACCTAGGATTCATCCTCAACTCCTCCCTCTCCATGTGTAAGCAAGTCTACACCATCTCCTCTTACTGCTATAACACCCTCCACATGCTCCGCAACATTTACAAGTGGATAAGAAGAAGAACAGTGCCACAGGCCCTCATCAGCAGCAGACTACACTGTGGCAAACACTCTACACAGGAATTCCAGCCATACACCTACAACAACTACAACAAAACCAAAAGACCTCCACCTGAGTGATCATCAATGTCCCCTGCTGCAGCCACATCATCCACCACCTGATACACCTACACTGCCTCAATATCAACAAGAGGATCACCTTCAAGCTCCTCACCCTCACTTACAAAATGACCTATAACTCCAGACTAACCTACCTTAACAGCAGTAATCCTAAAAAGGCCAAATTGTGTTCCTAAAATTTTGGCTTTCAAAATATTAGGTAAGAATTTGATAATTATTTAGGCAAACATTGTTTAAAAACCAATTGACTATCATTACAATGAATCCAGCCTTTCAGACACTTTAAATAAACAGTGTAATGTCCAGATGTTGTATAAGGTCCATCATGAAAAATAATTGCAACAGCTACAAAAGTTCTTCCTGATATTGAAACTTGACCAGCTACAACATTTTTAATTAAAGTTTCCATTTTTCATCCATTAGCTCTACAACGTTGCAGCATTAAAATTACATACTGTCCATATCTTTGTATAAATAATGTTAATGACGTTTCTGATTTACATTGTCCACACTCTACGTTTTGACTTGCTCCTCTAATTAGATTGTTAAAAGACACTGATTCACAGTCAGGTAAAGTCAAATATATGAATCTTTCACTGTCAATGTTACTGCTGCATGTAGACAAACAATTTTCACAGTTATGTTATCATTCATAAGAAAGGGCAAAAAGATTTTTAATATCTATACCTTCATCTTCCAATACAACAAGTGTAAACATTACAAATTCCTGACAATCTTACTGACTATTCTGCGTAAATTGAGTAGAACCAGAACATATGTCCAAAACATTTTGAATATCAGAAACACTTTGTATTTTACTTTTATCACTACTACATTTCTCATAAACAGAATACAACAACGAACAGAATCTTTCTTTCCGATTTTCAACAATTTGCTGTAGCAAACTTTCAAGAAAAAAACAACATTAACAACTACATTAGCATAGCAGTTGACACCAGAACTATTTTCAAACTGATAACCAACATTTTCTTCAACACTGTCCTTTTTCTTTTTGTTTGCAATCACAACTTCAACTTGGTTTTTTCCTTTCTCTATAGCTTCACTACAGATTTTCTCAAATCTTCTTTTTCTACCTACCACAAGCTTTTCAAATATTGGATATTGACCTAGATTGGGTGCATATTCTCTTCTTAACCTATTATACTCTTTCACACAACTTGCATCTGCACTAATCTTTGTCTCATCAAAATCAATCAAGTACAATCCAGATAAAGTTCTCACTCGAGACAAAGCAACATATGCCATACGCTCTTTGAACACAGTACTTCCAATATTCACTAAAGCACTATCTACACTTAAACCTTGAGATTTATGAATGGTCCCCGCATACGCCAAACAAATAGGAAACTGTTTTCTGCGAACATACAAATATTTTACAAGGAAAAACCGAGATGAAAGACTAAATTGTTGTACTTCTTCAATTTCATCAAATTAGATTTTCAAAAATTCTATACCATCTCTATTTACATAATTAACAAAATTAACTATTTTACCCATTGCTGCATTTACTAAACCTTTTTCCACATTCAAATTACGTCGTAAAATTACCCTACAGTTTACACATGTATATAAATTCTTATCTAAACCAGCAGTTTTACTTATCGATTTCTTCAACTTTTCAATCAAACTAATAGTGATTCCTTCATGTTCTATTTGATCAATAGCTTCCAATTTTATAATTTCTTCATTTTCCAACTTTAACATTTCTTCATTGAATATAGAACATTCACGCAGTGTTGGCATTACGCAGATTACAGATTTGTTTTCTACAATTCTCATGTATATTTTCTCTGGGACAATATTTTCATTTGGAAACAAATTGGAAAGTAATCGTCTCTGTAAAGCTTGTTTGCCATATTCAGTCACTTTTCTAATTCTTATATCTTGAAGAATAGTTGCATAATCAGCATCATTTGCCTGTCGCATATTTGTAATAAGTTCCTCATACTCAAAATATGACCAAATGTTTACATTTCCAATGCTCCCCAAAGACTTTCTAGTATCTTCATGCGCCAGTGTCTTAAACACTGGTTGTCCTTTTACAGGAGTAAGCTGTAGAAGATCTCCAAAAACCATGACGTGTTTTCCTCTGAATAATACGTCGTACTCTGTTTTAATAATTTGCTGCATTTTTAAATGCACAAAGGCAAGCAATACGTTTGATACCATGCTTACCTCATCAATAATGAGAAGTTTCATTTTCCTCAAGACTCTTGAAACTTCACAACAAGCTTCTCCAGATAGCTTGTGGTATTCTAATTTGTTTTCATGCTCTACTGGTAGCATTAATAAACAATGTAAAGTAATTCCTTTAATATTGTGTGCTGCCAACCCAGTTGGAGCAGTGACAACACAAGACAAATGCGACTCAGTTGTTCTCTGTAGATAAGTTGTAATTACTTTAATTAAAAACGTTTTCCTGTTCCAGCTTGTCCACTCACGTACATTCGGATAGATTGAAATGCTGAGCAACTGCACTCTTTCTTTTCATGAAGTAATCCATGGTCAATCTGTTCTCACACTTGGTCATATATTTATTTCTGCTCAACATTTAGGTGTCGATTCCGATCCGGTAAAAAGCGCTCCGATTTGCAGTTCGGAGCGTTTTTCCCCGTACGAATCGCACCCGTAGGCGTCCCCGTACGATTCAGCAAGTACGATCACAAATAAATGCGTGGCTCCGTACGACTCGTAAAAAACACCGTACAAATCGAAAATCCATACGAATTGCAGTCGGCTGACGCACCACGCAGCGTCCGTACGTAAATAGACCGCGCCTTCCGACCCAGGAAGTACGATCCGTGTCGAACACACTCCGTACGGCTCTTTTGCTACGAGAGCTCTAAACTACCGTAAACCCACACTCCGGCAAACCCGGCACCCGGTACACGACAAGCAAGACATGAACGCCATCGTCCGTGTCATCCCTATCCTGTACGCCCACCACCTCGTATATAGAAACCGACGACGGCGCAGAAGGTGAGTACAACGAACTCCAACATACCTGTACGTGTTGCCATACGGGCACATCTCCATTGCACGACTGTCATGTCTGGGTACGTTGCACCACACACTCCCGCACAACACCAGTGTCATACGGAGACGTACCGCACCTACGTCATCGACTACGGGGTACGGTACGTCACCGCACCCCACCAGGGTTATACGTGCCGCATGTACGTCATCCAGCTCGGGGTACGGTACGTCACCGCACAACACCAGTGTCATACGGAGACGTACCGCACCTACGTCATCGACTTCGGGGTACGGTACGTCACCGCACCCCACCAGTGTTATATGTGCCGCATGTACGTCATCCAGCTCGGGGTACGGTACGTCACCGCACAACACCAGTGTCATACGGAGATGTACCGCACCTACGTCATCGACTTCGGGGTACGGTACGTCACCGCACCCCACCAGTGTTATACGTGCCGCATGTACGTCATCCAGCTCGGGGTACGGTACGTCACCGCACAACACCAGTGTCATACGGAGACGTACCGCACCTACGTCATCGACTTCGGGGTACGGTACGTCACCGCACCCCACCAGTGTTATACGTGCCGCATGTACGTCATCCAGCTCGGGGTACAGTACGTCACCGCACAACACCAGTGTCATACGGAGACGTACCGCACCTACGTCATCGACTTCGGGGTACGGTACGTCACCGCACCCCACCAGTGTTATACGTGCCGCATGTACGTCATCCAGCTCGGGGTACGGTACGTCACCGCACAACACCAGTGTCATACGGAGACGTACCGCACCTACATCATCGACTACGGGGTACGGTACGTCACCGCACCCCACCAGGGTTATACGTGCCGCATGTACGTCATCCAGCTCGGGGTACGGTACGTCACCGCACAACACCAGTGTCATACGGAGACGTACCGCACCTACGTCATCGACTTCGGGGTACGGTACGTCACCGCACCCCACCAGTGTTATACGTGCCGCATGTACGTCATCCAGCTCGATGTACTCATCCAGCTCACCGCACAACACCAGTGCAATAGACGTGTGGGACATATGTCTGCCAAGTTATTGTATGTGTAAGTATGAGAGTGTGTGTCTGAGACGACCCCCCCCCCCTGGCCACCTGTGCCCAGCATCAGAGTGCCCAGCATCAGAGTGCCCAGCATCAGAGTGCCCACCACTGCCCAGCATCAGAGTGCCCACCACTGCCCAGCATCAGAGTGCCCAGCATCAGAGTGCCCACCACTGCTCAGCATCAGAGTGCCCACCACTGCCCAGCATCAGAGTGCCCACCACTGCCCAGCATCAGAGTGCCCAGCATCAGAGTGCCCAGCATCAGAGTGCCCACCTCTGCCCAGCATCAGAGTGCCCACCACTGCCCAGCATCAGAGTGCCCACCACTGCCCAGCATCAGAGTGCCCAGCATCAGAGTGCCCACCACTGCCCAGCATCAGAGTGCCCACCACTGCCCAGCATCAGAGTGCCCACCACTGCCCAGCATCAGAGTGCCCACCACTGCCCAGCATCAGAATGCCCACCACTGCCCCGCATCAGAGTGCCCAGCATCAGACTGCCCACCACTGCCCCGCATCAGAGTGCCCAGCATCAGAGTGCCCACCACTGCCCAGCATCAGAGTGCCCAGCATCAGAGTGCCCACCACTGCCCAGCATCAGAGTGCCCACCACTGCCCAGCATCAGAGTGCCCAGCATCAGAGTGCCCACCACTGCCCAGCATCAGAGTGCCCACCACTGCCCAGCATCAGAGTGCCCACCACTGCCCAGCATCAGAGTGCCCAGCATCAGAGTGCCCAGCATCAGAGTGCCCACCACTGCCCAGCATCAGAGTGCCCACCACTGCCCCGCATCAGAGTGCCCAGCATCAGAGTGCCCACCACTGCCCAGCATCAGAGTGCCCAGCATCAGAGTGCCCACCACTGCCCAGCATCAGAGTGCCCACCACTGCCCAGCATCAGAGTGCCCAGCATCAGAGTGCCCACCACTGCCCAGCATCAGAGTGCCCACCACTGCCCAGCATCAGAGTGCCCACCACTGCCCAGCATCAGAGTGCCCACCACTACCCAGCATCAGAGTGCCCAGCATCAGAGTGCCCAGCATCAGAGTGCCCACCACTGCCCAGCATCAGAGTGCCCACCACTGCCCCGCATCAGAGTGCCCAACATCAGAGTGCCCACCACTGCCCAGCATCAGAGTGCCCAGCATCAGAGTGCCCACCACTGCCCAGCATCAGAGTGCCCACCACTGCCCAGCATCAGAGTGCCCAGCATCAGAGTGCCCACCACTGCCCAGCATCAGAGTGCCCACCACTGCCCAGCATCAGAGTACCCACCACTGCCCAGCATCAGAGTGCCCAGCATCAGAGTGCCCACCACTGCCCAGCATCAGAGTGCCCGCCACTGCCCGCATCAGAGTGCCCAGCATCAGAGTGCCCACCACTGCCCAGCATCAGAGTGCCCAGCATCAGAGTGCCCACCACTGCCCAGCATCAGAGTGCCCACCACTGCCCAGCATCAGAGTGCCCAGCATCAGAGTGCCCACCACTGCCCAGCATCAGAGTGCCCACCACTGCCCCGCATCAGAGTGCCCAGCATCAGAGTGCCCACCACTGCCCAGCATCAGAGTGCCCACCACTGCCCAGCATCAGAGTGCCCAGCATCAGAGTGCCCAGCATCAGAGTGCCCACCACTGCCCAGCATCAGAGTGCCCAGCATCAGAGTGGCCACCACTGTCCAGCATCAGAGTGCCCACCACTGCCCAATATCAGAGTGCCCACCACTGCCCCGCATCAGAGTGCCCAGCATCAGAGTGCCCACCACTGCCCAGCATCAGAGTGCCCACCACTGCCCCGCATCAGAGTGCCCAGCATCAGAGTGCCCACCACTGCCCAGCATCAGAGTGCCCAGCATCAGAGTGCCCACCACTGCCCAGCATCAGAGTGCCCACCACTGCCCAGCATCAGAGTGCCCACCACTGCCTAGCATCAGAGTGCCCAGCATCAGAGTGCCCACCACTGCCCCGCATCAGAGTGCCCAGCATCAGAGTGCCCACCACTGCCCAGCATCAGAGTGCCCAGCATCAGAGTGCCCAGCATCAGAGTGCCCACCACTGCCCAGCATCAGAGTGCCCAGCATCAGAGTGCCCACCACTGCCCAGCATCAGAGTGCCCACCACTGCCCAGCATCAGAGTGCCCACCACTGCCCAGCATCAGAGTGCCCAGCATCAGAGTGCCCACCACTGCCCCGCATCAGAGTGCCCAGCATCAGAGTGCCCACCACTGCCCAGCATCAGAGTGCCCACCACTGCCCAGCATCAGAGTGCCCAGCATCAGAGTGCCCAGCATCAGAGTGCCCACCACTGCCCAGCATCAGAGTGCCCAGCATCAGAGTGGCCACCACTGCCCAGCATCAGAGTGCCCACCACTGCCCAGCATCAGAGTGCCCACCACTGCCCCGCATCAGAGTGCCCAGCATCAGAGTGCCCACCACTGCCCAGCATCAGAGTGCCCAGCATCAGAGTGCCCACCACTGCCCAGCATCAGAGTGCCCACCACTGCCCAGCATCAGAGTGCCCAGCATCAGAGTGCCCACCACTGCCCAGCATCAGAGTGCCCACCACTGCCCAGCATCAGAGTGCCCACCACTGCCCAGCATCAGAGTGCCCAGCATCAGAGTGCCCAGCATCAGAGTGCCCACCACTGCCCAGCATCAGAGTGCCCACCACTGCCCCGCATCAGAGTGCCCAGCATCAGAGTGCCCACCACTGCCCAGCATCAGAGTGCCCAGCATCAGAGTGCCCACCACTGCCCAGCATCAGAGTGCCCACCACTGCCCAGCATCAGAGTGCCCAGCATCAGAGTGCCCACCACTGCCCAGCATCAGAGTGCCCACCACTGCCCAGCATCAGAGTGCCCACCACTGCCCAGCATCAGAGTGCCCACCACTACCCAGCATCAGAGTGCCCAGCATCAGAGTGCCCAGCATCAGAGTGCCCACCACTGCCCAGCATCAGAGTGCCCACCACTGCCCCGCATCAGAGTGCCCAGCATCAGAGTGCCCACCACTGCCCAGCATCAGAGTGCCCAGCATCAGAGTGCCCACCACTGCCCAGCATCAGAGTGCCCACCACTGCCCAGCATCAGAGTGCCCAGCATCAGAGTGCCCACCACTGCCCAGCATCAGAGTGCCCAGCATCAGAGTGCCCACCACTGCCCAGCATCAGAGTGCCCACCACTGCCCAGCATCAGAGTGCCCACCACTGCCCAGCATCAGAGTGCCCAGCATCAGAGTGCCCAGCATCAGAGTGCCCACCACTGCCCCGCATCAGAGTGCCCAGCATCAGAGTGCCCACCACTGCCCAGCATCAGAGTGCCCACCACTGCCCAGCATCAGAGTGCCAAGCATCAGAGTGCCCAGCATCAGAGTGCCCACCACTGCCCCGCATCAGAGTGCCCAGCATCAGAGTGCCCACCACTGCCCAGCATCAGAGTGCCCACCACTGCCCAGCATCAGAGTGCCCAGCATCAGAGTGCCCAGCATCAGAGTGCCCACCACTGCCCAGCATCAGAGTGCCCAGCATCAGAGTGGCCACCACTGCCCAGCATCAGAGTGCCCACCACTGCCCAGCATCAGAGTGCCCACCACTGCCCCGCATCAGAGTTCCCAGCATCAGAGTGCCCACCACTGCCCAGCATCAGAGTGCCCACCACTGCCCCGCATCAGAGTGCCCAGCATCAGAGTGCCCACCACTGCCCAGCATCAGAGTGCCCAGCATCAGAGTGCCCACCACTGCCCAGCATCAGAGTGCCCACCACTGCCCAGCATCAGAGTGCCCACCACTGCCCAGCATCAGAGTGCCCAGCATCAGAGTGCCCACCACTGCCCAGCATCAGAGTGCCCACCACTGCCCCGCATCAGAGTGCCCAGCATCAGAGTGCCCACCACTGCCCAGCATCAGAGTGCCCAGCATCAGAGTGCCCAGCATCAGAGTGCCCACCACTGCCCAGCATCAGAGTGCCCAGCATCAGAGTGCCCACCACTGCCCAGCATCAGAGTGCCCACCACTGCCCAGCATCAGAGTGCCCACCACTGCCCAGCATCAGAGTGCCCAGCATCAGAGTGCCCAGCATCAGAGTGCCCACCACTGCCCAGCATCAGAGTGCCCACCACTGCCCCGCATCATAGTGCCCAGCATCAGAGTGCCCACCACTGCCCAGCATCAGAGTGCCCAGCATCAGAGTGCCCAGCATCAGAGTGCCCACCACTGCCCAGCATCAGAGTGCCCAGCATCAGAGTGCCCACCACTGCCCAGCTCGTACATCATAAACATACCATTGTCAACCTCATTACCCTCAGGAGATAGACACATTTTAGTAGACCGAAATGTGAACATCACACCAGCTCCCAGGCACCCAGCAGTCACAGACATCATCACACAAACTACAAATCTGAAAAGAAAAAATGAGCTTTATTCAGCGGAATCACAAAAGAAAAGCAAATGAGAGTCCTCGCTCATTAAAGGCCAATGGCCAGTCCAATAGAGTCTCAGCAATAGCTTGTGCCTCCATGGGTGTCATCTCACCCAAACATGCCTGCACATGGCGTTTAATCAGCTGTGCTGACTACGGGGGCACCATCTGTGGAATCCTCCGGCACCGCATGGACAGGAGAGGGAAGGACAGGTGGAGTGGGTGCAGGTGTAGTGGATTCATCCACACTGGTTGGGGCATCGCCGAAAGTAGATTCAAAAACCTGGCTGCACACCTCAGCCAGGGCGGAAAAACTACCACCTGAACCCGGGGACACATTGGGGGTGGAGGTACAGGGCTGTGAGTCAGTCCTACTGGGTGTGTGGATGTGTGTGTGAGGTGTCTCCCCTCTCCCTGTGGGTGTGCCTACTTGCCCTTGAGACTGTGTGCGTGGAGCTTTGAGCTTCTTATGCTGTGTGTGTGCGCTGGGTGTGTCTGACCTGTGGCGTGTGCGTGTATGCTGTGTAGGTATGTGAGAGGCAGAGGTGGATGGCTCCGAAGGATGGGGGGGGGGACAGATGCTGCTGGGTGTACATAGCTGCCGTCAGCGTTGATTCAATGGCAGCCACACTCCGACGCAGATCAGACATGGCTGATGACATGCCCTCCATGAACGACACCACCTGTGTAATCAGTTGTGTATGTCCATGGAGGACAGACAGCATGGATGCCTGACCTACTGCAATCTGCCGGAGTAGGTCCACTGTCTCAGCACTGAGGGCAGCAGGGGACACAGGGGCAGGGGCTGCGGTGCCGGGAACAAAGGAGACACGGGGGCTAGCACGGACCCTAGGCACACCAAGGAGTGGGAGGTTGGAGATGGACTGGAGGAGGGGAGGGCAGCCAAAGATGTATGAGTGACCATTGCTGCATATTCCCCCCCCTCCTGAGAGTCTGTCTCGGATTCGTCGGCATGGTACGATGTGTCAGTCACATGTCGTGCGGCCTGTAGACTCTCCTCCCACTCTGTGCCACTGCCTCCCTCTGACACCTCCCAGCAGGTGGCACTGTCGGTGTGTCCCTCCGCCTGGTCCGCGCCTCTGTCTCCTCCAGATTCAGATGATGATGCTGTGAGCAAGGAGAAGAATTAAAACATATCAGTCACCTGTACACATCAGACATATCAGCTGCAAATCATATGGCCTCTTTCGTCAACATGGCATGCATCATGAGTCACATGACACATAACTCTTCATAATGACAATTCTACTTGTGGAGAAATGTCAGAGACACACAGCTCAATGTAAGGTAGGAGACAAGGTATAGGCAAGGAAAATACTTGTATGAGAGACACAATCATGATCCACTGCCTGACAACAGGATAGCTGATGATGCATAACAGTTCATTACCCAACCCTGCCACCCAAATCAAGACCTGGTCATGTTTGATTCGCTTTGACTCTGTGCCACATTAGAAAAGTCCTGGACAAACTGCCATGTGATGCCATCCTGGGACCTGAAACAAGTCTTCCATCACCTCACACTGCCATCACCGCTTTGTACATCCAAAGTCACATTGTGTGGCAAACCATCAATACTATGTACAAAGAACATGCCACAGATGGAGAGAATATGCACACACGCACTGCCCAGTGTGAGTATGCAGAAGTCCAAAATATAGCACATGTACATTGTGCACCTGCAGCTAACACAAGATAATTAGAAAGTGTACCATGGACAAAGGCCACTGAGGCTGACTTGTGCACAAAACACTTGTTGAGACTCAAGAACAGTGCCACAATATGAAGAAGGGCAGACATAGTGCACATGTGGTGCTACATTTAAGGTACGAACAGGTGTCACATACCCCCCTACAACATGAAGATGTGCAAAGGAAGATGCAACTTGAGACACTGCACCATAGGAGTACATGTCAAAAACAAGCATTAGCCAAAGCAAACCTCTACTGTGGAGTAGGGCAAGGCATGTAAAGAAGCAGCTGCTGACAGAGGGACAATCGAATTCCAATGCATGAACTGCCTGTCTGACTACACCACTCAAACTATGGGAGTGTGACCATGCCGTAGAGCTCTTCAGGTACCATTTCTCACACACATGACTACAAACAGACATGTACCTATCCCCTTCGTGCTGCTGTCCCTCCTGCAACTGCCTATGGAGGTCTGGGAACACCACTTCCAGGACCCGGAGCATGTTGGGGGTGAGTTGCCGGCTGCCGCCATGCCGGCGTGGAGCTTCCAGCTTCAGCTGGACTCGGGCGATGCGGCGGCTCCAGCACCGGATGTCCTGCCACCTCTTCTTTATGTTTCGAAGCCTCCTGCGAGGCCCCCCCTCTCTCCGGACAGCCCTGGCGATGTCCACCCAGATTTCACCCTTCTCATAGGCAGATACCTGTCACAAATGTAAAGTTACAGAACATCAGTATACCTGGTGCATGTTCCCAAGACACCCATATGTCCACAAAATACATGATGACAATAGGGCAACATATGGCACACACATTAGCATCATTGTCCAGGAGTATGGGGCCTGTGTGCTAACAAAACTGCTTAGCATGACATAGTAAATCTACAGATTACATGAGGGCTGTAAAACACTCTTTGAGCATGACACTCACTGAACAAGATATGCTATATCTGGGTGCAATGCAGCACGTGACATGCTGTCACACACCACACTACAACAAATAACTCTCTTCTAACAACACTGTGCACCCTGGCACTCACTCACAACAACATTGCATCTATCCAGTATTACTACACAGTGGCTATGATGTCACACACACAACAGGTGCACACTCCAAGGTATTGCACACATCACTCACCTGATCCTCTGGTCTCCCATACAGCTTGCTGAAGTTTGGCAGGAGGGCATCCAGAAGGGCCTTGTTCTCACCATCAGTGAATGCAGGTGCCCTCTCCATGTTCAGCTAATCAGGGCCAGAGGATTCAGAGACAGCAGCTGTGGTTAGCACACCAATGTTGTGCAGGCAAGTGCCCTCCCACAGCCACATGCTGCCTTATATCTGTGCTGCAGAGGGTCTGTGAGTCCAAGGAGTAGTGTGTGATAGGCCACCATAATTTGCATCCTATGTTCCATCCAATCACATCACACCTAAGCCCATGACACACATATGCATGGTTTGAAAATAGAGCCAGAGCTGAACAACAACTTTCGCAACATTGTATACTTTTTCCTAACTGAATCTTCCAGGACACCTGTAGGAGTGTAAAAAACTCCGTATCCATGACAACCTGGTTGCATTTGGAACAGTACACTGTTCCCCTAGTTGTTCCCTATGCATTTTTTAAAATCCACACACAAGTACGGTGACATTGCCATTGCCAATGCTACACATTGAATGGTGTAACGATGCGTACACAGGCCCGTACCATTGGGGTACGCTCAGCTCGCGTAGAGCCTAAAGGCGATAGGGAAACGATGCCTACACAGGCCCGTACCATTGGGGTACGCTCAGCTCGCGTAGAGCCTAAAGGCGATAGGGAAACGATGCGTACACACGCCCGTACCATTGGGGTACGCTCAGCTCGCGTAGAGCCTAAAGGCGATAGGGAAACTATGCGTACACAGGCCCGTACCATTGGGGTACGCTCAGCTCGCGTAGAGCCTAAAGGCGATAGGGAAACGATGCGTACACAGGCCCGTACCATTGGGGTACATTGAGTCAGACATGGTCAAGTGAACGATTGTGTAGGCTGCGTCCCTGTCCACCTTCATGTCACCATTGGCAGAGTCACACTAGGAAATCACACAGCAGGGATGTAGTCTACACTCATGTCAACCATGTGGATGCATACATCAGCATGGCACACATACATCAGTATGTGCCAGGTTTGGCAGACATTGAAGAAGCACAGGGATTGTGACCCTGTGCCTCAGTTGATGTGTAAATAGCTTGCACAACATGTCATCATTCATGATGCACATGTGCATCACATGCATTCAACAATTTCAACACGATTAACGTCTGCAACATGTAGCGTGGCACATGAACACTCGAATGGGCCACAATTCAGTACAGGGAACTGCCACATGATGACAGGAACATGCCCACTGTCACAGAGGTGTCATAGCCGCACAGCATGACCCTGTGTGACCACGTCATGTGTGTGCCTTGTGCTACATTGTGCATGCTGTTAGCATATGCCATGAAGAGGTCAGTAAAGTATTACTCACCTCAGAATATCCACACATGTCATCCTGGACATGGCAATTTCCGTAATACCGTACACTTGTGTGTTGGTGTATAATTCCTCTGGCTCTGCAAGTATCCTTGGCGTTGTGTCTGCCCTGATGACGTTATCTGAGTAGTCATATGTCACCTCTGCGTCCACACGTCAGGTCCTCTGTTTGTTTCTCAACACCAACGCAGGTCCGGTCTAAGTTAAAGCTTACACATTTTGTACCCTAAATCATTGTACTAACACTTCAGAACATTTACCTTTTATTGTCATACTCAAGACCGTGCCAATAGGGATGTCACTTACAAAGCCTGTGAGGAATGAAAAGGCCTCATGATGGTGAGTGACCCTCACCGTCTGTGTCTCCACGGTTTTCACGTCAGGCACAACAACAAGAGCTGCTCCAATTGCGGGGAGCTGACATATGAATCCAGGTGTGATATGTCCCACAAGCCACTTAGACTCCAGCAGTTGGCACAGCAGCACAATAGCTCATGGTTGGGATGTAGGACCAGTGCATGTGTGTGGGTGTGGAGACATGTGAGCCCCTCATTAGTACATCATTCCCCAGGCGAAACTCGTCAGGTAAACAACAAAAGTCAGAGATGTGTAATTGCATTGACAAATAACCATGATGCAAGTGCAATGCTGCATGGGATTAGGGTGACGGCGACCACACGGCTCCATCAGAACAGCAGCCATCGTAGCCAGCACCACGACCTACGGTCCCAGCCCTGCATGTGACACAGGAGGAGTAAGTGCACTTCCTCATGTCCATGATGTCCCTCACCCCGGCCAGTGACTCTGCATCAGCTTCTGGCCCACCGTACCCGTCAGGGGGCAGTTGCGCCTCAGTTGATATGCCCCTGACGCCATCATTCGCTGAGTGACGGACGCAGGCGGTGCATACGTCCCAGAACCGCTGTGACAGACATGATCGGAATGTTCATCCAGGTCCCCGCTGGTGCAACTCACAACCTCACTGCCAGATCTCCCCCAGGTGTCAGCCGTGGCGCCATTCTGGGGTGGTGCTGGCCCCGATAACACACACTGTACGGCTCCGCCGTGGTAACTGTGTGGCAGAACACCGCTCTTAATGCTGCATGGGAATGTAAACATCAATGAGCTGGCCACACCTCATTACAATTGGCGCAAATGAGTATTGGGAGGGTCAAGAAGACCCACTGGCAAGTGAGTGTCAGTCCCAACACCACAGGACAGGTGGACTGGGGGATGCGAGTGTTGTGGACACCTAGCCAGACACAGGTGATGTCTCAACTCAAAAGATGTATTTGGATGATTTGGCAACGTTCAGTGTAGTGTTTATGTGGGCGGTTGTAACCATGGCCCTTCATCTCCCTGTTGTTGCGGTGAGGACCAACTTGTCACTCAGGTCCTTCAACTACACTAACGCTACGCTGAGCCTCTGCAGGCCTATCTTGATGAGAGTACTGTATGTATATTTGCAAGCATGTACAGCCACGCAGCATGTTTGTCTGTACATAGGCACGTTGTCAGACCCCCACTGCCCTACCCGGACTGACCATGTTCCCTGTCCTACCACCCCATCCCAGGAAGCATCTGCATGCAGCCCTCAAAACCACAGAACACATTCACGTTACCTACGCTGTAGAGGGTATCCAAGAGGTACAGGCACTACGCAAAGATGTCATCATCCTCCCTGACTCTGGGAGTGATGTTTAGCTACTTGACATGCATCTTTGCCTGCTACCCACACTCTCTGTGGGATATGTTTGTGTAACAGCTGCCAGTGTATGCGTTGTAGGTACAGCCAAAACGTGGCCACGCCCTTGTCGGATGCCAATCAACAACACTACTTTTGTTCCGGTGTGGCCTGGATAGCCACCACTCACTGGTCAGATCAATGACACCCAGGGAGGCTAATTAGTCCTAAGCTATGTATGTATTGAAATGTGACACTTTGCTACTGCCTACTGTTCCTTACAGATATTGGTTTACAAAAGGTAAGTAACTAGTCCTTGAAAGTACTGTGCATCTGCTGTAGGAGCATCTATGTTGTGTCCTTGCTGTGATGGCAGGGTGACTAATGTACACACACCATGCCACGTGTGTAAATGACCCGTTCACATGTGTGATGGCATTACAGACCGTCAGTGACAAATGTAATTATCATGCTCTATGATGATGGTCATGTAATTGTCACTGAAAGTACACACCGCGACATGACTAAGGCTGAACAGTGCAAATGATTGCACATGTGGTGTGTGTGTGTATTGCAGTCTGCCCTCTGGGTGTGCAGACAACCTCCTACTGACATTGACATGACGTGTCTCACTGACATGATACATTGTCATGGTCACTTAGACCTGTACATCTGAAGGCTTGTATGCATGTCACATCCATTCCACACACTACAGGTATTTACCTTCGCCACGGAGGAGTGTGTGGGAGCTGGCATCTGTGTGTATCCCACACCACACTCCAAATTGTCTACATTATTTGAAGAGGTGTTGCTTGTGCCATGTACATTGTTATAGTCTTAGTCAGACAGTTGTAGACATTTCCTTAAAATTGTGTCTTGCAGGGCACCCCCTCTGGAAAGGCCGTTGCCTGACTTGGAAGCCATGAGGGAGCGCAACTGCATCCGTCGATATCGCTTCGGCCGACAGTTGATCAAGGACCTGACGGGCAGGCTTGAGGCTCACCTACAACCACGCCACAGGTATCCAAGTGCACTGACACCCAAGGTGAAGGTGATGGCAGCCCTCCATTTCTTTGCCACAGGTACCTTCCAATTTACCATAGCTGATGTGGGAGGGATGTCTCAGACCATGTTTAGCCGGGTATTGAGTGATGTTTTGGGAGCAATGTTGCTCCACCTTGATGATTTCATTACATTCCCTACTCCAGAAGAGTTGACAGATGTCAAGGGGCAATTCTATGGCCTGGGCCGTATGTCACATGTAATTGGTGCAATTGATGGTACACATGTTACTCTTGTCCCACCACAGGCTCAGGAGCAAGCGTATCGCAACAGGAAACACTACCACTCGATAAATGCCCTGGTGGTGTGTCTTGCCAACATGATTATCTCACATGTTTGTGCACGTTATCCAGGATCGTGCCACGATGCTTTCATCATGAGGCGTAGCAGGGTACCACAGATGATGCTGCAGCTGCACAACCACCGGGCATGTCTAGTTGGTGAGTATACACTGTGAGCTCTGTATGTCAGTATGTCACAACTTCATGATCTGCATCATATGATTGACTCTTGTACATGTTGTCAAATTGCAGGAGACGCTGGATATCCAAACATGCCGTGGCTAATGACTCCGCTACGCAACCCCAGGACAGCTGCAGACCAGCGTTACAACAATGCACATGTGAAGACCAGGCAGGTGATCGAACGGACCTTTGGACTCCTGAAGAGCCGCTTCAGGTGCCTGGACAAGACAGGCGGAGCCCTCCAATACAGCCCACGCAAGGTGTGTGACATCTTCACCGTGTGCTGCATGCTACACAACATGGCAGTGGAGAAGGCTGTGCCACTCTACCTGGATCCTGATGAGCTGGAACATCCGCCCGTTGAGGATGAAGGCCTTGGCCAGGATGCCAGTGATGAGGAGGGTGAAGATGATATCCGCGGTCACCTCATCCGCAACTTCTTTTCATGATGGTGAGTCCTTTCATCTTTTCAGTAAAAGATGGACTATAGAGTAGCATGGGTAGCATGCTATGTATGCAACAGACTGTAAGCAAGATCAATTGGATGTGTGTTGTGCTGTGTCACATGTTCAGTTGGAATGCTACACACATACGTGCTATGAGTGCACTCGGAATGTACAGGTGTCATACTACATCTGGCTATTCAACAGACATTGACAAAATGACATTATACCGACCGTGACCCCTTGTGTGCCACTCTCATCCACAGCTCGCCCTGCCTGTTGTCCGTTGGGGTACATCGTGGTCATCCTGCTACTGCTCATTATGATTGCAACGTCAGCCACATCAACAGAGCATGCTTGAACATGTGGAGAAGTCAATTTGGGTAAGGACTCATATGAGGCTGTTTAGCGTTGGTATGTGTAGAAATGTGTGGTACATGTTCATGTGCATGTGGTGTCATCTTGCATACATGCTACTCCATTATGTACCTCATGACATGTATGGCCACTCCCATGACAGGATAGTCACCCCTTCTGTCATCTGTTGTACTTTGATACTCTGGTGAATGCATCAATGTGTGTAGACATTGCCACAGCAACATTGCACATACCATGGCATGACATTGTGTCAGAGGTCACAACCACGGACTCTGTGGGGGATTGCAGCCTCACTGTGTGCATTAGAATGTGACTGGATCCTCACCTCCAGCTTGTGGGCCAGTCCAGTGTGATTACCATGAAACCATGTGGTGTTGGTGTTGGTTTTGCCCAGTGTATGTTCCACATCTTAAGACAACTGTCCTGTGAATCAGTTAACATGGATGCATTGCCCCTTGCAGCAGTATATCATGTCACTGTCATGTCGTTACCTCAGTGCAGGTTGAGAATACTGCTACGCCAGCCTTCACAGTGAGTAGCCGTGATGTTTAGATGCACATGATGCCATGTATGTTTAGCATGACAAAGTAAAAAGTGTGAAAGATGCATATGTGAATTTCTGTGTAGCACCAGTGGAGTGCGGTCATTCACATGAATCTCTGGTCGCCGGCACCATGACTGTGCTATGGTAGGATCTGATTATGTAGCTTGGATGGACATCACTTGCACGTAATATTTTTTGTACATGCATATCATGTTTAGCATTGTGATGCATACTTGACACGCCAGAAGACTGGCTACAGAGTGCCTTCATTGCATGTCGATCATTAGCTTCCTCATCATATGTGATACTAACAGCTGTAGTGGATTTGCTCAAGTTAGCCTACAGGGCCCTTATGGCTAACCAATATCACATACAGACTTTAGAGTTAGCGGTAGTTGGATTTCCATATGTTTCCATTTGTTACTGAGGTCTACCTCATCTGTGCCTGGGAATGTGTTTATACTACATAGATCTTTTTGCATGGGTGCTCACTTGTGAGCGTTACACATGACTCTAATGGATGACAGACTGTCCCAGTTTTTATGTGTCTGTGTCACAGCATCGAATCTGATGTGATGGCATGATTAATCATCATTATTTGTCACCAGACAGTACACTTCACAGGTGTGACTGGTACAGTGTAGCTAATTAGGTTTTTGAAGTGTCTGTGACATGAGAATGTTGTCCTAATGCTTAATTGCCTCTGTTTCAGGTCTCCCTCCCAGCAGTTCCCATCCTCTCCTTCCCTCGCCTGATCACCCTTTTGTGTCTGTTGTTTGTACTCAGACCAATGGGCTATTTGGAGGTGGAACCCTTAGAGCATCACACCAGTCTGATGAAGAAAGGTACGGCCAGTCGTTGACAGCCTTGTAGGTATTCGTAAAGCGGCATTACAGGTGACATCATGATTAGTGTAAATTGGACTTATTGACAATGCACATGTATGATTGTGATAGCTCCATGGGCTCACAATGTAGATTATCATGTTGTGCATGACGTCTGACTCCTACAGAATCTAGTGCCTGCTTGTGGCTCTACACACATGTCCGTCTAATGTGCACATATACTATTTTCAACTTAGTTACCTCATGCTTGTTAGGTGTGTAACTGTGTATTGTCCACACGCATGGGGTGGTTGAAGGCTAGAATACTATGTTGTGTGTGAGGTAGATGTCTTTGTTGGTGCAGTTTGGATTTGAACACACTAGCTCTTGTATACACCTGCAGACGCTGTGTGTCTTGTGCCCCACTTGACCGTAAGGGCCCTGATCCACTGACTGTGATGTGTGGTGTTTACTGTGCCATTTAGTTGTCAGTGATCCTGAGTGAGGCAGACACTCCTGCCTTCACATCCACATGTCACTTTGTGCATTGAGGCTGCCCTTGTGTTATGTGTTTGTTTAGCAATTAGTCACACCCCTCCTGCCGTCATTTATTCACTCATTGCTGCAGCTGCATACACAGCCAACATGCAGCGCACACTATCCAGGAACACAGACACCTACAGGATGACCCTCCTTCCATCCATTAATAGAGCATGTTCCGGCCACCCTACACACAGACAACACCAGACATTCACCCTCGTGCTATGAAAATGCTGTGTACTCAGTCATAGCTGCTGCTATGCGTGTGTGTGCAACACATACTGGCACAACTATGCAGATTCACATGACATTGGGTCTACGTACCACCAGGTCATGTGGCGTGTCCAACACACACACACCTTACATAGGCACACTATTGTACAGTGTTAGCTTGTCAACACCACTAGATCCGAAAACTGTTAGCTTACAGTCACGTGCCAGAACACAACATGCTCACACCACTTCAACATTGCTGTCACAGTCAGTCAAGTTGGCACATGGGACACACACCATGACCCTGTCTCTTGGGTGTGGTGTGATTTGGCCGTTCCGGGGTTGGTATTTGTCTGGTGTGTGTTGTTTTTCTGTATGCGTTGCTCCCATTACAGTAGTATAGTACTTGTAGCTCCATAGGGGTAGGTCACCTAATCAGGTGTGCTTGTGTAGAGTGCTCCAGCCCATTGCCCACAGTCTGTCCTGCCACCGTAATCCTGTGCGGCATTAATCACATACACAGTAATGCATCATGCTGATGGTAGCTCACATACCTGAGGACACAGTTGTAGGTACTCCCTACATGGACTACTAATTTTGTGACACTGACATGTACTCCTCAAAGTGACTCTCCTGGGCCTGCCTGTGCTAGCTGTTTGGGATTCAATCCCCCCTCCAGCATTGACTGTCCCACACAGGTGTGTCTTACCATCCATGTATGTAGTTTGTGGAAATTTCTGACCAATGTGTGTCCTCACTCAGATTCTGATCCAAGTGTGTGGATGACTGCTGTTTGTTGTATACCTTGCATTTATGACATTTGCTGACACATATACATGTATGCTGTTTCAAAGATTACTCACCAAATGCGTATGATGTTTAAATTATTTATTGGGTGCTCTAGTGCATGAAACGTGAATAGGTGCTGTACAGAAAGGGGGGAAATCCAAAATTCACTGCTGGAGATGAGATGGCTTACTGTTTCAGTCAACAGAGTCCAGCCCACAGTGCCTGACATCATTGGGCAGACTGTGACCAGCAAGTCCTTGTGGGAGAGTCTCATAGGGGATGCTGTTGCACCCAGGGGCTATATGCCAGGTCCAGTGTCCTGGGAGAAGTCCATGGGCCACAGGCCCTCAACGTCTTCGGCGTGGACGACCCGCCTTCCTTGGGGGACCCTCATGTGCAGGCATGGACGGTGCATGGGACGCTACGTCAGAGGGTTCAACCTCCTCCCTCTCCTCCCTCCCTGTGGCTGGTGTTGCACTTTGCCGTGATGTTGCTGGCCTTGTGACACAGGGAGGGGGCTGCATGTTGGCAGCCATCTGACGTAGCACATGGACAATGTCCCTATGCACCATCAAGAGCTGAGCCTGGTGTGCCTCCACCCGTCCATAATGCAGGTCTTGCCTGGCTATTTGCTCTGCCTGCTGTTCTTTGAGCTGGTTGAGGGTCTCCGCAAGCTGGTTTACCTCACTGGTGTCCCGCCGGTATGCCTCAAGGATGTTACCGAGTTCAGCCATACCGGTCCCTGCAGCTGACTGGCCAGATTCTCGCCTCCGCCTTGCGCCACTCCCACCACCCTGACCCACATGAGCACGGCCTGCGCTTGTGGGCACATCCGATCGACGGGCCCCCCGAGTGCTGGGAGGGTGGAGGTTGTCACCAACCTCAGGGGCGCCCGACAAAGGGTGTCCCTCATTTTCAGACTGGCTCGATTGTGAATCATGGGCAGGGCTCTGACCTGTCTGCTGGGATGTGGTGGGAATAGGTCCGGTGGTTGGCAGAGATGTAGCTGGTATAGTTGCTGCAGGGGTTTGGGATCCAGAGGAGCCAGGTTGGTTGGGGTCATCCACAGTGCGTTGAGGGACGGCGCTGGCGGTGGGGTCTGGGTCCTGCTGAGCCTGGGACTGGGATCCTTGGCCCCCCTGGCTGGGGGGGCGATCCGCACGTTGCCCTGTGTGTGGGAGAGAGAGAGACACTGTTAGGGCTATATCAAGTGACATGCGGTTTGGTTATCCATTATCAGCATCACTGTTCCACAAGCTATACATAGTTGACATTGTACAGTTGTGTATTTAGTGGTAGAAAAAACAATAGTACGATGGGGTATATACATTCTTCCAATCTCTTGACAATGACTGACACAGCCATTGCTGTGTCTTGTGTTGCCGGCACCACACGTGTAAAGAATTTGTAAGTTTCACGCAACATCCTGGATGTGGTGAAAAATCTTATGTGTGCGTCAAGCATGCACAGAGTTTAGATGCAGCATGTTGATGTAAGAGACAGAGCATCATTATTTAGCATGTCAGCTACTACTTTGGATGTCTTTTGCTGTTCCATACTGGCCAAACAATGCCAACACCGCTGGACCTGTACACCCACTTGGAGATCATGGCTTTAGAACTTGGCACTTCTCTGAGACGCATCACCTTGTCAATACCCATGTCCATGTTGGTGCTTATGTACATCCACAAAGGTAATGAGATGGGGCACTAGCTTTTTTAGAGGGCCACAATGGACTGGAGCTTCTGTTATGTGCATGTAAGAGTTGTATGCATATTCATATGAGTACGTGTTTTGTTGTGGTACATGGCAATTGGGACAGTGTTGCAATACAACGCCTGTCCCCCGGGGATGAGTTTCTGTAAGGGGTGTGTACAACAGGCCATGCTATTACTTTGTTTGCAAATTGCAAGCGTCCATTGTTCATGTTTTGGCTGTCCCCTCATGTGGCATGCTGCCATTATGTTGGATTTGTGTTTGTGCACAGGATGTGTGACCTTGTCCTGATGTTTGGGTTGGCAATGAGCACAGGAGGGACTTGTGCTGCCTACACCTGTGCCCATTGTGTACTATAGAGCTTTCTGAGATGTGTGTCCTGACACAGTACAGTGTTGACAGCAAATGGTGGCTGTCTTACAGGCACATGGCAGATGCTTGCTGGTACTTGTGAGACATCCCTTAACATTCAGCTCTATGGAGTTTGTGAGGCCTGTGCAGTGCTTGTGTGCAACTGTGTGTGTGCCCCAGGGATGTGCGTTGAGGTGACCGAGGGACAAACACTGACTGATGGAGACAGAGGGAGAGGGCGACAGAGGGAGAGGGCCACAGAGGGAGAGGGCGACAGAGGGAGAGGGCGACAGAGGGAGACAGAGGGCGACAGAGGGAGAGGGAGGGAGAGGGCCACAGAGGGCGACAGAGGGAGAGGGCGACAGAGGGAGAGGGCGACAGAGGGAGACAGAGGGAGAGGGAGGGAGAGGGCCACAGAGGGAGACAGAGGGAGAGGGCGACAGAGACAGAGGGCGAGACAGGGATGGAGACAGGTAGATTGTGCTTGCTCTCTTGCTACACTGCCTTACTTTGTCACAAAATGATGCATCTCTGAAAGGTGTGTCAGCAAAATGTTAATATTTAGCAGCTATGGTCTAGTATCTTGTATGATCTTTACCTATCCCTGTGCATTGGGCATTATGCTTGTGTGTGTCCCTGGGACATATGGCATGAGAGCAGCCTCTTACCCTACACATTGCACCCTATGTGCCTCCCCTTGCAACTACCACCATTTGGTTGTGTACTGCTTGGAGTCATGGCCACCCACCCCATGCTGC
Source organism: Lissotriton helveticus (assembly GCF_964261635.1). Taxonomy (NCBI): domain Eukaryota; kingdom Metazoa; phylum Chordata; class Amphibia; order Caudata; family Salamandridae; genus Lissotriton; species Lissotriton helveticus. The sequence goes on along the minus strand of NC_136063.1, from coordinate 773,970,087 downwards.
TGGGCACTGTTGTTAGTCTACCCATGTAAGTTGTGTTTTTTGTACACTCACCAGACTCAATGGCTCCTTCTATTCCATGTACTGACCCTATATTCATCCATAGTTTCACACATAACAGATGTTGGACATGACGCATTTCTGCGAATATGAATGTTTATTTTACAGTCAGTGGAGTGTTGTAGCTGTAGCAAATACAGGGCTATGAAAGCTTTAGGTTGCAGTTTTTGGGCATTTGAAGGGCAGCTAATAAATATACTTATGTGGTCATTCGGGTACACTGTCGAACTTGGGCTAAAAATCAGTGTTCAAGCCTCGGAGTCTCGTCCACATCCTGTTAGTGTAGAGAAATGACATAATCTATGCGTGCCTGAAATTGTACTGTAAATACGGTGGTCATGTAAACTGCTGATATAGTTTTGGGTCGACTTCGCGCTATATAATTATGCTACAAAAAAAAACTCAAGCAATCACACACACTTATACATTTACTATACACTTTGCTTGCAGTACTGTAATGATCCAGTTTCTGCATTTCTATTTGTAGAATGAGCGAGAAAAAGTTTTTGTTACTGCCAGAGGTAAGATGGTTGCATACGCTGTTTACAGCACAATAAAATGTGGTAAGGCCCAGGGGAAGCATTTTACAAACATAATGAATACACAGACACAGAAAGAGAGTTGAAGTGGGTAGGGGCACATGCGCTCAGCTCCATTTTATTACGTTGCTGTTTGGTAAAGAGTACAATAGTAATAATCATATCATACACAGATATTTCATCATGAACAGTATATGACTCCTGCTGTACAAAGGTAGGAGCACTATATGTGAAATAATACACAGAAGATTCTATCATAAAGGGTTCATGAGTTGTGGTGCACTGAGGTAGGGGCAGTTTGTGTGGAGCCTGCGATGAAGTGTGGTCCATACATGCCGCACTGGTAACAATGTCTTTTGCCTACAGAATTTTGCGTTAATAAGGCCACATGGCGATTATTTATGGTTTACTAAGTTAGTGGTACGTTTGGTGCTCAGCGTGTGCTCACCCTGCGATGATACGTGGTCCGAACGCATCATCGCAGGGTGAGCACACGTAAATGTATATGTAAGTGTTTAGATGTGTGTGTAGATCTACAAAGCAGTGAGTGGGTTTTAAGAAAGTTATGTTGGTGTGTCATTCTTTAAAAAATGGTACTCTATATTTTTTAGTGAGTGATGAAAAGTTATACTAGTGTATGATCAGTTGTAGCAGATTGTCATGTGGATGATGTCATCAGTGATGTCATTTGAGATGTCATCAGTGATGTAACTGACCATGTCATGAATGATGTAATATGTGACATTATCAGCAGTGGATTGCGGGCTCGCGAGTTACAGTTAGTACAACTAACTATAACGGAGGAATTTCAACGGTTTTGTATGAGTGAAAAGTCCAGCTAACTACAACACACCTGAAACCTATGTTTTTTTCAAAACAAAGTGAGCTGGTCATTCCAGTTGCCCATGGGAAGTGTCGGAGTGATTCGGTGTGTTGAGGCAGAGAAAAAGGGGGGTTAACAAAATGTTTCTCATGTTAATTCCCATAGAAATTTTGACACGACTATAGCTGGAAACGCTGAACTGAATTAAACCATATTTGACAGAAACCTTGCTATTGGTCCAGAAAGAGTACTTTTTGTTATTTGTTGTAAATCTGTTCAGTAGTTTTGGATTTAATAAAAGAATCCAACATTGGATATCTAGAGATGCGTATCATTCGTGACACGTACGTGGAGCTTCACAAACCCATGCACCAGTAGCAGTGCTGTGATTTGGGGGCAGGAAAGAACCAGTTTAACAAGTTGCGCCTGCCATTTTATGAAGCTGGACACAGTCCCAGGGGTATAGAAAATATGGTTAGAAAATATGGAAGAGGTCAGGCTAGGGGTACCCTGACCCCATGGGTGCATTATAGGGCTGTGTGAGTGAACTTTTATGAGTTTGAAAATGGTAAACCATTTTTTTTCCACGCGGTTGAAGTCACGGACCCATCGAGAAGCTTAGCGCGTCCCGGGACAACATTGGGCGGAGTCGCGAGCTTTGCACACTAATGCATGCACTCACAGACCCACACAGAGTCAAACTTAGCCACAGGCCTACTCAGACAGTCCCACACCCACTCACTCACCCACTCACAGATTCATGCACCCACTCACAGACCCACTCAGAAACTCATACACTCACTCAAAGACTACTCAGACACTCATGCATCCATTCACAGACCCACTCACAACTACTCAGACACTCATGCATCCATTCACAGACCCACTCAGATACTCATATACCAAATTACAGAGCCAGTCAGATACTCATGCACCCACTCACTGACCCACTCAGAGGCTCAGCAACTGAGATTTTTTCCACATGCACCCCTCTCTTTTTGCCCCCATTAGAACTGCTAGATGCTGTTTTTTTACTCTAATAGTGCACTGGGACCTGCTAACTAGGTGCACTTTCCCCAAAAGTCAACTGTGTATAGAACACCCAATTAGTGAGGTATATTTCCCTAGTATAGAGTGCCAGTGGCGGGCTTAATCGACCTGTCTGTTGACAAGACAAAAGCCGCCTCATCTGATTGGATGTGCTAGCACTTCCCCAGGATGGAGACAAAAGCCTGGGCCCAGGATGGCTAGTGAGACAGCAATCAAGGTGATGGACATCAAAGGCTTCACTGACCTACATGGCAATGGACTTGTCCCCCCCACTTGAGGACAAAGCCCTTCCGGCCCTGAAGCAGATCTATTTTCCGGAAGGCGGGAGAATTAGGTATGCAGAAGACGTGCACCTTCAAAAGGCTTGTCATATATTTAGGGTGGGCTAGCATGTCTTTACTGCCAAGTAAAGTATTCTGGGTGGCACAGTGCTATACACCCATAGGATTTTGTCATTACAGAGGCAGGTTAGCCGCATGGACATGTAATCCTTTGGCCAATGCCCCTTACTACTTTAACACCCGCTAAACTGGGATTTAAGGGGCTCCCCTGACACTAAAACCTCAGTTCTGACTTTGAATTCAAGACAAGGCCCAAAGAACATGCTGTCACTGACAGCAGGATGTTGGACTCTGCCACAGGGTGAAGATAGGACATTTAAGTGCCCTGTAGAGACTATATACGGGAACCTTGTGTTCAACGTGTTTCTGGGGAAAAAGCTCATTGCTCCCAGCAAGAGGGACTTCCGTGGATGCTTGAAACCAAAGCAGACTCCCCTGGACTGGTGGGACCAGTCCCCTGCAAGCTGCAGGAAAAATGATATGCTGCATGACAAGAATTGCTACCTGCTTTGCCTGTCTAGAATGAGCCCAAAGAGAAGTGGTGTGCTGTAAGCCTGGAGTTATAGCCACGTTTTCACCAAGTGTCATGCTGCTACTCCAATCCTTTCGAACTCTAGCCATTGAAGTTATCATGGACTACATGTGCTGCAGCCAAGGCTTGGCGATCGCCAAATGGGTGATCGGCCTCTTGAACGACATTTTCAGCCCAAGAACCCCTCACAGTGACTGCGACCCATGTTGGCATTGACCCAGCTACTGTGTTTCTGCATCCTGAAGGTGGTGTCATTGAATGTGTGGCAAAGCATCTTTGGCGTGACCTGCCCCGGTGATTGACAGCTGACAGTTACCTTGGCATCAGGAGCCGCCTAGGTGGAACTCCGACCCAAAGTGTGAATTTTGTAAGTGCTGCAAGTTTGGAAGCTCCTGCAGATCACATTTAGTACTGAGGACAGCCAATTCACCTCTTGTCATATGTCCACTGGGGACATTGTCAACATCACTAAGTTAGCATGAGCCCTGTCTCCATTGTGCAGCGTTGCACATGTTAATACATTGCTTTTTTGCTGTGAAAGACTTTGTTTATGCCTTTCACATGAGAACGAGAACTGTCCACTATGTTCGTTCTCTGCTTATTCCTGGAGTTTTGTCTGAACATTGTGAGAAAGGTTGATAAACAATGCCCCTTGTTATTCTGTTCTGGTCAGGCCCTAGCGCCTACACAAAACATGCACATGCAGCTGCGGCTGAACCTTCATGCTTTGCTATTATGGGAATGCATGCCTGGGGGGCACACACTTGGAGAGGGACTTTTCCTGGGAGAAGAGCAACTTGCAAGTATGATGTAGAAATACCATATTTAGTCTAAGTTCTGGGGTCTGCTGACAAAGCCCAGAGATCTTCTATTATATAATATTACTTCTCCTAGCCAAGGGGAGGGAAGATAGGCATTGTAGTCCTTTCTCCATTGTCTTTTTATAATGACATCTCCCTTCTTGATGTATGGACTAGCTGCAATGCTATTTTTTGTTATGCATTTTTCTGCTTGTTGTGGCACATATACTGCATGTTAGAGCATGTTAGTTTAAATGAATATTTTAAACTAGTTTCGTGTCTCTGTCAGAACTTATTGTGGATGGGTACAAGAGTGTGGGTGAAAAGGTGTGTCTTGTTACCAGGATTCTTGAGAAATCCGGGAGTATTGTGTTCTGGGGTGTCTAATCACTTGCTTCTCTATGAGTGTGTAGGAGAGGGGGTGGGACACTATAGCTAGTCGGCCCCTTTTTCGTGGGTACCAAGGAGGTAGGAAGGCTCAGTCCCTATACACCGAGGTCCCATAATCCTGCACATAGTTCTGTGTATGTGCAGAATCCCTGCAACCTGGTCCCACCAGCGTCTGGTGTGGTACTTATCCAAGAGACCCCTGAGTACTGCTTGTGCTTGTCCACAATACCATCTATACCGATTTCCTGAGTCGTCCGTGGTGCGAGGGGTAGCTGTCTATATTGAAAATGTATAGGTTTTTCAAGCTTGAATTTTAAAAGGATTTTGCTTTTGTTGTCTTTGCCCAGTGTTGCGGTACCATTTTCCTTATTTACTTTACAGTGTCCATAATGGCACAACCTATCAATATCGTGGCGCATAACAGAGCAGTGGTTACTGCTCATTTGACTAAACATGGAGTACCAGTTGCGGGAGAAGATTTTGTCTTTGTAGTAGAGGCGGACGCAGCCTTCTGCTTCTAAGTTTTTTATTCTTGGGTTAAATTTCCAGTTTCATTCATGAATATGAACATGCCGCGGTTCCACAAGATTATCGTCCATATCGATTACTTAAAGTTCCGCTGTCAGCTTGGGAGCATACCATATGGTATAATGGCGCCCTTCCTCACCCTGTTTCGGGGGTCCGTTTGGGCCCCTTATCAGTCAAAGGAGCCACATGGCTTGTTTTGGTGGGATTTATATCTCACCCATATTATCCTGGTGTTACACAAGGAGAGCTGTGTCAATTACACAAAACCTTAATCCATATTCACAGAAGTGTCATACCATATATGTCTCGCACGGTCCAAGCGGCTCCGGATGGAGCTCCTCCACAACAACCAGGACATGGTGCTATGGTTTTTAGCCCTATCAAGATCAATTCAGAGATTGGAAGCTTCCTCAGAATAGGGATGATTTACTGTTCTGGTTGGCTGAGAAATTGGAGCAATTCGAATCTGCGTTTCCAAATACTTCTTCTGTGGATAACCACAGGATTCTAATGATGAGTTTAACTGAAGCCCCTATTCCCAACCTAGCTGATTGCACCACTTGGGGGATGGTGTTTGCGGCGGTTTATGCACTTTGCTTTGGCTCCCCCTCCATGACCGTCCTTCCGACGGTCCTTAAAAAAGTTCAGGATAAACACGGGGCTGGTTCAGCCCTGGAGTTGGGGATGAGATTAGTGTGCCAGTTCCCCATTGTCTCCAACATGATTCTTGCTAACATCAAAGGTGAAGCGGTTAGCTTGCAGGTGCATCAGTGCCTGGAGGCAGTATCCGATGTTGATAACTAATGCAAATTGCACAAGAATGATTGTTTATAAATCTTTGTTACGCAATATTTTGGGGCTTAGACCTTTTACTCCGCCATAAAATAAGCCTACTACTGAAAAGGAGGGGCATCCAGTCTTTCCTAAAAAGTCTTGGAATAAAAATAAAGCGTAGCAGCAACAGAAGCAGGGTTCAAATGCGTGTTCACAGACTCCTGATGCCACTGAGTGTAGGTATGATTTGCGTGACCACTCTAAAATTAAGACACCAGAGAGGTTTCAGGTTCCTGATCCTCGCTCTCCTTGTTCCTTTCAAGAATCATTGGATCAACAGTTCGGTGGAGGGGAGCAACAGGATTGCAGACAGGGCGCCGTGATCCGCTGCGCTAGTTTGGCGTAAAAGCCAAACCGGAGGGACAACCTCCTTATCGTGCCCGTTTCAAACGAAAAAAGTTGTCACTTAACAGCGAAATATGCTTCAGATGGTGAGAACCCTACCACTCGCTTAGAGATGGGCGGTGACACTCCTCGACAGCGCAGTGGAAGTTACTGTGCTGTGGGAAGCACTCATCCTTGTCTGGAGGCGAGAGCAACTGATACATTTATTACAGTGGAAAGAGCGAACACTTGAGTTGCACCACCTAATAGACTTTATGAGACTGTGCTCCAAATTGAAGGTGATAAAAAATGCACAATGAAGGCAGTCTTTTAGGAAAACCTTACGTCTTTTTATGACATTTTGTTGGTGGAGGCAGATTAGCCTCCATTTGTTTTGGCTTCTTCCTGGATACTCCAGAGTTTTTCGAGTTACGTCTCTAAGGAGGCTAAACAAGCTTACGCGTTGGAGTGGGCCTTACCCCTTGCGCCGGCTCTGTATCGTAATCTGGTTGGCTGAGATAGAGACTCATCAGTAGGCCTGGGTGGTAAATTCTATTCCGCTTGCGGAATTTGGGTAATTTGGGTAATTTCGCGTTCCGCGGAGAACGCGAAATTGGCCAAAATTCTGCGTTCCGCGACTTCGCAAAATTTTTTGCTTGTTTGCTTTCTCAAATGAGTGTTTGCGAGATATTTCCCCCTGTGCACTCAAACAGCGATTAAGAACAGTAAAAAAGCATCGCAAACAAGCAATTACGTGTGTTCGCAGAATTTTTGCATGTTCGCGTAGATTTTTTACCGTTTTGCGGAGATTTGTGTAATGCAATTACGCAAATTCTGCCCACCCCTACTCACCAGTTGGACCCCACTTTCTGGAGAAATGTGCTCAATTGCAACCTCCATCCACTCTAAAGTAGTTACATTCTTCAAAGGGATTTTTGAATTTTGGGAGGACATACATTCTTGATTATGCCCAGCATATCAAACTGCTTTATGCGTTGATACAACCCACATTTTCGACTTACAGCTGGCTTCCGGAACATTCTGCAATTCTTCGGTCTTTGCAGTCTGATTTGCTTGTGACCAACTTCTTGTTAACTCAAGACAGTTCCACAAATTCAGTCATACGGATTATACCAGGAACTGTGGGTTTCGCTTGCATGACATACAATGAGGGTGATACAGTCCCCATTGTTTATAAGTCGCATTTGTACACATCATCTGAAATGAAGAGTATGCGCGAAAAGGTGTTACCACGTTTCCTCAGAAATCCAGGAGTGTTGTGTTCTGCGGTGTCTAATCATTTGCTTCTCCGTGAGTGTTTAGGAGAGTGGATGAGACACTATAGCTAGTCTGCCCCTTTCTCATGGTTACTAAGGAGGTATGAAGGCTCAGTCCCTATACACTGAGGTCCCATAATCTTGTGCATTGTTCTGTGTATGTGCAAAATCCCTGCAAGTATGTGCACATGGACTCCCTGGGCAAGGTAATGAAGTAATGACTGTTGGAACTTGGTCTGGGGACCTGCATGACCTTATCCACAAGAGGGTCATTTGGAGAGTGTCACATTTGATTTCGCCCATTCATTTCAATGAGACCAGTTTGAGAGCTTAAAGTGGATCTATATGTGAATGCTTTAAAAATCTACAACTGCGGTTGTATGTTTGATACAAAGTATGTTTTGGTACTAATATTTATATAAAAATACACTCTATTTTTATAAATAAATGTGAAGATTTCTTTCAAATTGTGTCAGTTATTATCAATGCTGGTACTGTGAAATGCTTAACACATAATTCTCTGAGTATGCCTGACTGCTCTGTAACACACTAACAGTACCACGCTAAGGCTGCAAAAGGCAAATTTGAGGTCCATATCTGTTTAGTATGTTAGTATTACATGGTAAGACCTCCCAGCTATATCACATATTACTTTCACCTTGCAACATTGGTATTTCAGCGGTGGGATCGGTAACCTGTGTTTTTCATTTGTACCACCTTTTTCCAGTGCACAAAGAAATCCTTAAATTGTCTTCAGACATAAGGTAAAGATTTCTTTTATTTTTCTGAAGGCTAGATTTGATAGTAATTGCTAGGGCCCTGTGTCACATCCCCTTTCCAATTGCATTAAAAGTTAAAAGATATTTTTATAACATTAGGAAAAAGCTTTAAACGATGTTAGGATTTTTAAAAAGAGCCCATAACTTTATAAAATGAGTAGTGCATATTGGAGAATGTCCTGTGCCTTGATCAGCCCATTCTCTCCATCCTGAAGATCAATGATCTGAGGGTATTATACAAGATTAGAGGCATTAGCTTTAAAGTAGCCTCAAAGAAAGAGGACCTGTAACAGGCCCTCAGAGAATATGAGGAAGAACAAGAAAACCTAGATAGGGGTGACATCTCCTCTGTTGGTCACACAACAGAAGATTATGAGGAGTTGGTCACAGTCAAAACTGATGATGGGGAAAGTAGAGACAACCATGATTGTGTACCTTTGCCCAGATCATCTACACCAGTTGAAAATAGCAGAAATCACTCTAGAATCCCTTCCATTGGTAGGGTAATAGGAAACGTCCATGACGAGTTGATGAATTCTACTTGAAGGAGAAAAGACTGGAACTGAAAAAGAGGAGACTAGCCCTAGAGGAGAAGAGGGTTAGAAGGGGTTTAGTCTCCAAGGAAGTGGTAGCAATAAAGAAACAGAGGAGTCTTTTAATACTAAGATCCACAAAGGGATAGTTCCTAAGTTTAGTGATTAAGATGACGTAACCAAGTGGATTTCAGTTTTTGAGAGAGCTTGCAGGATGAGGGGGTTGGGTCGCCAACACTGGGGCTCTCTAGTTTGGAAGTTATTCTCAGTGAAGGCAGAGCTAGACTTCTAACCCTTGATGAGATTGTTGCCGAGTCCTATTCACACTTGAAGGAGACACTGATTGAGGGGTTTGGACTCACCACAAAGGAATATAGAGTAAAGTTCAGGCAGACCCAAAAGAGGCACAAACAAACTTGGGTGGAATTTGTTGACTTCTCAGTCAAATCACTGGAGGGCCTGTAGGTAGTTAACAAAGTAGACATTTATGAAGGAGCACATTTTGAGTAGTTGTACCACAGAGTTATTGAAACAGCATCTGGTAGATTCTGATTTAAATTCCCCTACCAAACTGCAGAAGAAAGCAGATTAGTGCGTAAGATGAAGAGTACCCAAGAAGTCCCAGGGGGCTGACTCCAAACAGGGTGTGGCTAGGCCCACAAAAGTCTAAGGAGGGAGGTGGGAAGCCCACCAAAGAGCCTGCCTCAGAACCCCCAACCCTAAAAAAGAGTCGAGCAGATCCCTTCCCAACTCTGAAAGCAGATGCTTGCAGACCCAGGGCTTAAAATGTTTCTGAATATAGATCCTCATATACCGTCTCACATATCAATACAATCACACAGCCACTCATTCACACATACAGCCACTCATCTACCCTATTACTCACCCATATACCCACTCATTTACCTTCTCACTCATAAAACCACTCACACACCCACTTACTCACCTATTTAGCCACTTAACACCCAGTCTCTCACCCATACAAGCACTCATGCACCATCTCACTCACCCATACAGCTGTCATGCAGACAATCACTCACACATACCGCCACTCACAGAGCCACTCACTCACCCATAGAGTTACTTATACTCTCACTCACTCAAGCATGTGGTTGGCCATCTCATACTTATACAACCTCTCACACAACCACTCACTCTTACCCACACCCAAAAAACACTAATCCACTCATTCAAAAAATTGTACACTCTCTCACTCACTCATACACTCACTCACACATCCACTCAATCAATCATACAGCCATAATTTATAATTATATATTTACGGAAAAAAACAAAGGTTAAAGTGAGGTTATAGTTAGGTGAATATGTCAGTCACAACATTAACGCTTCAAACTAAAAAAACTGAAAATCACCAGTTAGAGTTAACAGAGCTAACTAGAAATTGTGCCTCTCCATGCAGTGCTTATGACCTCACATAATACATCACTCATGACATGTTTTATGACATAATTTATGACATCACTGATGACATCTGTTAGGATTCAATCAGCCAGGTAGTCTTCTTTCTATGGCCATGTACAAGCAGGTCACCTGATGGGGAGTGGGAGTGGATTTCAAGTCATAAGGGCTTCCTACCTGTGGTTCGTTGCTTGGTTTTGTTTCCTGTTGTTGGACCTGGCTTCGTTTGGAGTGGACCCTTGTTGTTTTCCTGTTGGCCATGAGAATTCCTGTGACTGATGCTATGTGAATCAGCGGCTGTTGGTTCATGTCTGCCTCCCCTTGGCAGTTCGTTTTCTTCCCTGGCTCCTTTTGGGCATCCTTAGCGGGTGCCTTTTCACTTCCCTTGGACTTTCCCTCCCTGGACAACGCTGTATTTTTACGGACCTCTGAGTCCCGCTGAAGGCTTTCATCGGGAGTCGGATCAGTACGCGGCTGCGTGTTGGTCCATGAGCGGCGTCTTCCGGGGTTGTTTGCAGCCGCTCCCTCTCGTTGTGCCCTGTTCGGGTCATAATACGGAAGTTGTTTTGGAGACCCGTTTACACTGTATTTAGTTAGTTAGAGTAGGTTGGGGGCTTAGTTATTTTTGGACTTCGTGTTGGCAATTCATTTCAATGCTCTAACTAAAGTGCGAAGGGTTTTTTTATGTCAAGAGACTTTTTCCCCTTTGAAGTGCCTGGATTGGGATCCCAGATAAGCATCTAAATGGACGTTATTTCCGCTTTTGGCGGTTGCTGCATTTCCTGACTTGCTTTGAGGTACTCACTACTGGGAAAGCAGCGGTTATAGGCACACAGCAACGAGGATCTTTCTCTCTGTAAGAGGAGCATGAGTACAAGGGTGTGTGTGTTGTACTTGGCCACAGAACGAATTCAGAAAAGCTTGTATCAGCAGAATTATTATTAGTGAGCCCTGTGTTCTTTCTTTTTGTTTCCCGCTTCAGGTATACACCTCCAGCTGACGGGATCTATAGCTTGAGAAGTCCAGTGCACCTATCTTTCCCTCTTTTTTCCCCTCCCTCTTCCTGCACTCTGGTTGCGAGTGCCCTGTTTACATTTGCGGTGCACTCGTCCAGAGTCCGGGCAGGGGATAGGGTTCTTCATCGCCTCTGCAGTATCGGGCGAAGTTGGATGGGTCGAATTAACAGAAAACCAAGCCCACAAATTTAAATACTGCCCGGGCGATGTTGAACGGGGACGGGCACGAGATGGCTGAGGAGGGTAGTCTTACGCTACAGGATCTCATGGGGGCCATTAATTCCTTGCAGTCCCAGATGCATGAGTTGAGACAGAAAAATGAGGGGTCTCGACAAGAACTTAGCGTGATGAGAGGCAGGGACCAATCTAGAGGTCAGGGACCTCTAGTTCAGCCTGCAACTTTCCATTTCGAGAGGGGTACGGGGCATGGAGCGCAGGGAGCAAGTGGAGGGACTCCCATAGCAGTATCAGTTTCTACTCCTGTTCCCGTTCCGTTAGCTGCTCCTGAAAAGTTCTCAGGGGATTGCAATAAATTTAGCACATTCATGAACCAATGTCACCTGCACTTCATGTGTCGGCCTAATGCCTTTCCGGATGATTCTGCCAAGGTGGCATTTATCATCTCATATCTGGTAGGTATGGCTGCTTTGTGGGCTGTGCCTTTGGTGGAAAGCGATGATAAGGTGTTGTACGACTGCCTGGCATTCAAGGAGCAAATGAGAAGCTTGTTTGCGAAGCATGTTTTCATGCAGGCAAGCGATGTGGAGTTGATAAAATTACGACAAGGCAAGCAAGATCTATTGACTTATATTGCCACATTTAATAGGTTGGTGTCCGAAACCCATTGGCCCGAAGAGAAGAGAACTTCTCTTTTTTATCAGGGGCTGGCCGAGGATGTTAAGGACATTGTGTCACAGGTGTTGGATCCACCCTTGGATTGCGCTGCCTTTATTGACTTGGTAGTGAAGTTGAATCATAGGATGTTGGAGAGACGTGGGGAGCGGAGTCGTTTTCAGACGTCTCGTACCATGTGGGTGAAGAGCGAGGTAAAACCCGCTAGTGAGTCTAAACCTGGTACTGAGCCCATGGAGATAGGGGGCATTAGAGGTCCACTTACGTTTGACGAGAAAAAGAGAAGGCGAGATTTGAATCTGTGGTTATACTGTGGTTGTGCTGGCCATTATGCTTGTGAATGCCCAACAAAACCATCTAGTGTGGTGCCAAGGAAGACGGTGGCTTGTGTAGCTAAACCGGAAGACCACAATTTGTCATATGAGGTGGCAGGAGCTGTGCAGAGAGCGCCTCGACACTTCACCATTCCGGCCTGTCTGGTGATCTCTAGCAGCAATCGTGCCATGGCGTCGGTGTTGATTGATTCAGGTGCCACAGGCAATTTTATGGACATCCGGTTGGCAGATAGGTTAAAGGTCCCTTTTGTGTTTAAAGAGCAACCTAAGCCGGTGCGGGCGATTGATGGGACTGAGTTGTCGTCAGGTTCTATCACACGACAAACTGAGCCTATGTGTTTGTTATGTGACAATGGTCATTCTGGGTTTGTTTGTTTGGATTTTATCGACGCCCCTTCATTTGGTATAGTTTTAGGTGTACCTTGGTTACAACTACACAATCCTCGGATCGATTGGGCAAGGCGTACAGTGACCTTGGATTCGGTACACTGCTTGCAGAACTGTTATCAAGTGGCAACTAATCAGGTGTCACCTCTGACATGCGCAACGGTGGGCAGTGAAAATGAATCTGTGTCAATATCAACACCGTATTCACGGTTCAGGGAAGTTTTTGATAAGGGTCAAGTGAATACTCTCCCTCCCCACCGGTCGTTCGACTGTCGTATAGACCTGGTGCCTGGGGCTGTATTGCCATGCAGTCGCATATATGCATTATCTGAACCAGAGGAGCGACATCTCAAAGAGTATGTGGATGACATGTTGGCAAAGGGATTTATTCGCCCCTCTTACTCTCCGGTGTCATCGGCCATTTTCTTCATCCCGAAGAAGGAGGGTAGCTTGCGCATGTGTGTTGATTATAGGGCTTTGAATAAGGTGACTGTAAAGAATAAATACCCTCTCCCCTTATTCCGGTTTTGTTGGACCAATTAAAACATGCCACAGTGTTCACAAAGTTGGATTTAAGGGGAGCATATCACCTCATTTGTGTGTTGCCGGGTGACGAATGGAAGACAGCTTTTAGGACTAAGTTTGGTTTGTTTGAGTATTTAGTTATGCCTTTTGGTTTGTGTAATGCTCCAGCGTCTTTTCAGTTTTTCATCAATGAGGTTTTGAGGGAGTTTTTGGATTTAAGTGTTATCGTTTACATCGACGATATTTTGATTTTCTCTGAGTCTGTGTCTGAGCATGAGTTGCACCTCATCCAGGTATTGCAAAAGCTGAAGGAACATCAGTTGTATGTTAAACTGGAGAAGTGTCAGTTCCATAGGTCGAGTGTGGAATTCCTAGGTTTTATCATCTCAGGGGAAGGAATACACATGGACCCACGGAAGATCGAGGCCATATTCACTTGGCCAATACCGACTTGTGTAAAGGACGTACAAGACCTGTTGGGGTTTGCCAATTTCTATCGGCGTTTTATATCAGATTTTTCTGATGTAGTGACCCCCATGACGGCCTTGTTGAAAAAAGGGGTGTTGTTCGTATGGACCTCTGAGGCACAGGCTGCTTTCAAAGAGTTGATTGGCCGGATTACATCTGCTCCGGTGCTTGTGCATCCGGATCCTGCCTTGCCCTTTTTTGTAGAGACTGATGCCTCTTTATGTGCTGTAGGGGGTGTGCTCTCGCAGAGAGATCCACCGACTGGAGAAATGCACCCCATTGCTTTCTTCTCCAAAACCTTGTTGCCAGCTGAGCGCAATTATACCGTGGCCGAGAGGGAACTACTTGCCATCAAACTGTCCTTCGAGGAGTGGAGGCATTACTTATGGGGTGCCCGTCACTCGATAACCATTTATACAGATCATAAGAATCTAGAGTTTTTCAGGTCCGCTAGGGCATTGACTCCTCGGCAGATACATTGCGTTTTGTTTTTTAATGAATATGATTTTAGCATTACTTATCGACCTGCTGCCCAACAAGTAAAATCGGATGCCTTGTCTCGCATTCACATAGACCGAGAAGAGGAGGGTACTGAATGAGACAATAGACCCATGATATCTGGGGATAGGATCATAGGGAGTGTCTCTGTGGAGGACTTCTTGGATGCCATTCGGGACAAAATGAGAAATGTAGATCTTGTCCCCTGGTTGTCTCAATCATTGTTTAAGGTACGGGACAGGCTACTGTATCATGAGAACAGAATGTTTATTCCCCCAGAATTGAGGGATTCCGTTCTGCATTGGTGTCATTCTACTGCTTTGATCGCCCATCCTGGTGTTCCTAAGACAAAGGAGATTTGTTTGCGATGGTTTTGGTGGGATAAGTTGGCACATGATGTGCAGGTGTTTGTGGCCTCCTGTCCTGTCTGTGCCGTCAGTAAGCCTTCGCATTCAGTTCCTTCTGGGAAACTACGGCCCTTACCTGTCCCTCCCGCACCATGGCATACCATAAGCATGGATTTTGTGACTGACCTCCCTTTAACATCTGGGTGTACTGCCATTATGGTAGTAGTAGATTTGTTTACCAAGATGGCATATTTCATCCCTTTGCCAAGGTTTTTATGTATTCAGTAGTGAGAATCCATGGGTTACCTACAGCTGTAATGTCAGATAGGGGGCCCAGTTCATTTCAGATTTCTGGACTGAGTTATGTGCCCTTCTGCATATGGAGATCCGTCTGTCCTCTGCATACCATCCACAGACAGATGGGCAGACGGAACGTACCAATCAAACCATGGAGCAGTATCTTCGTTGTTTGATGTCATCTTTGTCCTGTGATTGGGTGGAAGCTATTCCTTTGTCAGAATTTGCTTATAACAACAGCATGCATTCTGCCCTGGGAATGTCCCCTTTCTTCTGCTCCATGGGATACCATCCCAGGACCTTACCTATGCAGCCGTCTGGGCTGGTGCCTGCTGTTGATACTCTGAGCACGTCTTTGGCTCACATATGGGAGGAGGCGCAAGTCCATCTGCAGAAGGGCAAGGAGACACTGAAAGTGCAGGCTGATAAACATAGGGTTCCAGCTCCCTTGTACGCAGTGGGAGATCGTGTATGGTTGGCCACAAAGAGCCTCCATATAAGAGGGTCACGGAAATTACTGCCTCGTTATGTGGGCCCCTTTTCCATCAGTAAAGTCATCAATCCAGTGGCTATGAGGTTAGATCTTCCAGATGAGTATGGGGTTCATCCTGTTTTCCATACATCACTTATTAAACCCTATGTCCAGTCTACACAGACGTTGCCTCCTCCCC
This sequence comes from Lissotriton helveticus, assembly GCF_964261635.1. NCBI lineage: Eukaryota > Metazoa > Chordata > Amphibia > Caudata > Salamandridae > Lissotriton > Lissotriton helveticus. Next base: position 773,954,465 of record NC_136063.1, on the reverse strand, counting down.
CTCCATTGGTCATTGATGGTCAAGAGGAATTTGAGGTGCAGTTGATCCTGGATTCACAGCGCAGACGGGGTAGATTGTATTACCTAGTTGATTGGAAGGGTTACACAGCTGAGGATCGAACATGGGAGTTGGCAGGTCATGTTCACGCTCCTAGGTTGGTGCTTCAATTCCATACTAGACACCCTTCGAAACCCCGACCAGTGGGAAGACCTATGGGGGGAGGTACTGTTAGGATTCACTCAGCCAGGTAGTCTTCTTTCTATGGCCATGTACAAGCAGGTCACCTGATGGGTAGTGGGAATGGTATTCATCTCATAAGGGCTTCCTACCTGGAGTTCTCCAACCCCAGCACCGGCAACAACGACATCACTCCTTCACAAGATCTCTGCGACTCTCTTGCCTCGTTCTTCCACCGCAAGATCGCCGACATGCAAAACAGCTTCGGCGCACCATCCACGCACCCAACCGTCGAACCAACGCCCCCCACCGCCACCCTCCACACCTGGACCACGGTGACCACCGAAGACACAGCCCGCACGATGAACACCATCCACTCCGGATCTCCAACCGACCCCTGCCCCCACCACGTCTTCAACAAGGCCGACTCCACCATCGCACCCCAACTCCAGAACATCATCAACACCTCCTTCAACACCGCCACCTTCCCAGGGAGCTGGAAGCATGCCGAGCTCAGCGCCCTACTGAAGAAACCAACAGCGGACCCCACCGCCCCATCTCGCTCCTCCCTTTTCCTGCCAAAGTCATCGAGAAGACCATCAACAGACAGCTTGCCGCCTTCCTCCAGACGAACGGATCCCTCGACCCCTCACAGTCCGGTTTCCGAGCCAACCACTGCACCGAGACCGCCCTCATCGCAGCCACCGACTACATCAGAACCCTGCTTGACAATGGGGAAACAGCAGCCCTCATCCTCCTGGACCTCTCTGCAGCGTTCGACACTGTCTGCCACCGCACCCTAGTTCAACGCCTCGGCAACATCGGTATCCAAGAGAAGGCACTGGAGTGGATCATCTCGTTCCTCACCGGAAGAACTCAGAGAGTCCGCCTCCCCCATGTCAATCCGAGGCCACCGAAGTCATCTGCGGCATACCGCAAGGATCATCACTCAGCCCCACCCTCTTCAACGTCTACATGAGACCTCTTGCAGCCATCGCACGCCAACACAACCTCAACATCATCTCCTACGCCAACGACACCCAACTGATCCTCTCCCTCACCAGAGACCCCGCCACTGCCAGAACTAGCCTACACCAAGGGATGAAAGACGTCGCCGAGTGGATGAAGAACAGCCGCCTGAAACTGAACTCAGACAAGACGGAAGTCCTCATCCTGGGACCATCGCCCTCCGCCTGGGACGACTCCTGGTGGCCCCCCGCCCTGGGCACCACTCCCAAGCCAACAGACCACGCACGCAACCTGGGCTTCATCCTGGACTCCTCCCTCTTGATGACCAGACAAGTCAACGCCGTCTCCTCATCATGCTTCAACACCCTACGTATGCTCCGCAAGATCTTCCGATGGATCCCGACCGAAACCAGGAAGACGGTCACCCAGCCGACTGGACTACTGAAACACCCTCTACGCCGGAACCACAGCCACGCTACAGAAAAGACTCCAACGCATCCAGAACGCCTCTGCCCTACTCATCCTGGACATCCCCCGACGCAGCCACATCTCCGGCCACCTGAGGGACCTGCACTGGCTCCCCGTCAGCAAGAGGATCACGTTCAGGCTCCTCACCCACGCACACAAGTCTCTCCACAACCTAGGCCCCAAGTACCTCAACGACAGTCTGACCTTCTACACGCCCACCCGCCAGCTACGTTCTACAAGCTTCGCCCTCGCTGCCGTACCACGCATCCGAAGAGCCACCGCCGGGGGAAGATCCTTCTCCTACCTGGCGGCCAAGACATGGAACTCCCTCCCCATCCACCTTCGACTGACCCAGGACCATCTCGCCTTCCGGAGACAACTTAAGACCTGGCTGTTCGAGCAATAGAGGACCCCTTCCCCCAAGCGCCTTGAGACCCTTCCGGGTGAGTAGTGCGCTATACAAATCTTATGATTGATTGATTGATTGACCTGTGGTTCGATGCTTGGTTTTGTTTCCTGTTGTTGGACCTGGCTTCGTTTGGAGTGGACCCTTTTTGTTTTCCTGTTGGTCGTGAGAATTCATGTGACTGATGCTATGTGAATCAGCGGCTGTTGGTTCATGTCTGCCTCCCCTTGGCAGTTCGTTTTCTTCCCGGGCTCCTTTTGGGCATCCTTAGCGGGTGCCTTTTCACTTCCCTTGGACTTTCCCTCCCAGGACAACGCTGTATTTTAACGGACCTCTGAGTCCCGCTGAAGGCTTTCATCGGGAGTCGGATCAGTACGCGGCTGCGGGTTGGTCCATGAGCGGCGTCTTCCGGGGTTGTTTGCAGCCGCTCCCTCTCATTGAGCCCTGTTCGGGTCATATCACGGACGTTGTTTTGGAGACCCGTTTACACTGTATTTAGTTAGTTAGAGTAGGTTGTGGGCTTAGTTATTTTTGGACTTCTTGGTGGCAATTCATTTCAATGCTCTAACTAAAGTGCGAAGGTTTTTTTTATGTCAAGAGACTTTTTCCCCTTTGAAGTGCCTGGATTGGGATCCCGGATCAGCCTCTAAGTGGACGTTATTTCCGCTTTTGGCGGTTGCTGCATTTCCTGACTTGCTTTGAGGTACTCACTACTGGGAAAGCAGCGGTTATAGGCACACAGCTACGAGGATCTTTCTCTCGGTAAGAGGAGCATGAGTACAAGGGTGTGTGTGTTGTACTTGGCCACAGAACGAATTAAGAAAAGCTTGTATCAGCAGAATTATTATTAGTGAGCCCTGTGTTCTTTCTTTTTGTTTCCCGCTTCAAGTATACACCTCCAGCAGACGGGATCTATAGCTTGAGAAGTCCAGTGCACCTATCTTTCCCTCTTTTTTCCCCTCCCTCTTCCTGTGCTCTGGTTGCTAGTGCCCTGTTTAAATTTGCGGTGCACTCCTCCAGAGTCCGGGCAGGGGATAGGGTTCTTCATCGCCCCTGCAGTATCTGGCGAAGTTGGATGGGTTGAATTAACAACATCTCAAATGACATTATTGATGATATCACTTATGACGTCATCCAATGAGTGTATTAGTTTGTACTATAGTTTACATAGAGGTGGGTACCTACCATATTAAATAAAATGACAGGGTTTTTAAATTAAGGGGAAATACTGGGCGCTCTGCAAATATTTCAACGCAAGGGGTTTGGAAAACAAAAATTGGGTGGTGGTGCAATCAGGCTAGGGGATAAGCCCTATAACCCCTCAAAAGGCGTATTTTTGAATGACAATATGCTGAGAAACAACAGCAAAATACCCACTGCACACAACGAGAGAGTAAAGCGTGTCCTGGTAGACACATCAACATTTAAATCACAGCTGTCAGGAAGAACCGGTGATACTTCCGACCCGGCCGGGCTCAAGACCAGGTTGAGTATAATGGTCCTTGATGTGGATTCACAGTTCCAATAGAAGAAGCTCGGGTATGAGTTCTTGGTAGTCCGGTTCCAATGTGAAAGTGGACAAAATAGGAGCTTTGATGTGTCCTCGTGAAAGATGTGAGCACAAACTATTGAGTTAGCTTGTCGGTTGGGTAGTCCCGCAGGCTGGTGGCTGAGAAGCTAGGGGAGTGAGTGAACTGCCATATGTTGAGTAACCCCGATGTGGTGGTTCGTATGCTGACAATTCTGTGAGTAGCCATGCGGGATGCCGCGTTCCAGGTGTGGACCTCCACTTGAGCCCGGCCAGGTCGGAAGTATCACCGGCTTAGCGACCTTTCTTTTTGCTACTTCAACCATACAGTCCTGAGGAGTCGCGGAAATATTACATTCGGTTGCGACGAAACACGTGTCGGCTGGCTTCAAATACAATTAAATGAAGATCCTTTTCCAAAGACATTGCGGTTCTTTCTGACAGCTGTGATTTAAATGTTGGTGTGTCCACCAGGACACGCTTTACTCTCTTGTTATGTGCAGTGGGTAACCAACATATTACTTTTCCACCTAATTTTGTACAGAGATGTGTCCAACTGAGGGGTGTAGGTGTTTACAAAATGCATGTGTTTCTAATACATCATAGGTGTGTAGAGGTATTCAAAACTTTATAAATCTTTATATTGAAGAGTAACTATGCTGCATTGAGTGACGGAAGAACAAGAGAATTCATCATCTGCAGAGATATGTCACTCTCCTGCCCTTTCCTGAGTGCTGGCCCAGAATTCTGATGCCAAGCGCCATGCACACACCTTTGTTCCTTAGTGCAAGGGTGTGTGTGTGAGTTTAGCAAAGGTTTTGTACTGGATATCTTCCCTTCCAGTACAACATACTACGTCTAGACCAGTTTTAAAACTTGTCCTACTTTGCATGTGTACTGTACAGTGCAGCACACATGCAAAGTCAGAAAAGAAAGAAGGAATTACAACTTTTTCTTCTTTTAACACCTGCCTTCAAGTGGCATTAACTTTTCATTCCAAGCCTTTTCTACTTTTGTTAGTAGTTAGGGTTTTGCATCAAAAAGCTTGGGTGGTTGCATGGGAACGCCCATGTACCACCCTTGTAATGCTCCCTTGACACTAGGTAAGACAAAGCAGTAATTTGTACTGCTTTGTATACTTTAGGCAACTTTCAAGAGCAAAGCAAGTTTTGCACTGGACCGTATATACCAAAACATTGTGTGCTGGTTTACATCACTTCTGTGATGCAAACCCAGCACAGAATGTTTGTAAATCTACCCCTAAGTATTGTAAGCAGTTGGAGTTATTAAACAGAATCCTTTCAGCATGACAATGTCTACATGAAAAGAAGATTGTTTGTACCAGGTACTAACCTATGTTCATGTCCTTTTTTGCTTCAGACGATGGATTATCTGTAAAATGTTCACCACAGTACGAAGGCTGCAGGTTGTATGATCTTTATAACCTTCAGACCTTGGTTATTTTAAGCGAATATTGTGTTTTTACAAAAGGTGCATAGAGTGAACACTGTTCTTAGTAAATACATTTGAATACTCTGTGGTGTATTTCTCATGAGGCTTTCACTGTCTACAAACAAACAGTTTTACACATATTTAACACTGTGTGTAACGAGGTTTAACCATATATCTGTGTTTGATTCTTAACCCGCTGGCCGCTGACCCGATTACGTGGCAGTGCGGGCGTTTTAAAAAACGGGCGGGGTTGCGTCGGCCGTTGAATGTGCGCAGCACCAGCCAGGTAGTGCTTCGAACGCTCAACGGCCGACGGCTGCACTTAACGGGTTAATGTCAGCAAAGCTACCTGTGAAGTGTTTGGTATAGGGCGAATGTTGCACATAACACATGTTTGCTACACCCAAGGGTTGTTATATCTGTGATGGCATTAATGATGCTTTGTTTTATTCTGAGCTATTTTGTACTTAATTTCAGACTCTAATTCCATATTAGTTTATCGAGTAAGGTGTATAAAAGTAGCATGGATGATGTCATCAGTGATGTGATCAATTATGTAATTTGAGCTGTAATGAGTGATATAAATGATGCCATAGAACATGTCATGAGTGATGTAATATGTGCGGTCATTAGCAGTGCTTGGTGGGGCTGCAAGTTATACTTAGATCTGCTAACTATAACTGGTGAATTTCTGTAATTTTATGAGCTCAAAATGTTAATGTTGTGACTGAGATATTCACCTAGCTATAAAGTCACTTTAAATGTTGTTTTCTTCAGTGAAGGTTTTCTTGAAACAAAACAGATTTTTTAATCACACCTAACTAAAATAATAATTTAACCTTTGTTATTTTCAAAGAATTACAACTTTTGTAAACATAAGGTAATATTTTATTGCTGTATAAAAAGCAAACCCTGCACTGCGCATGGGCTTCAATTTATCTTCTCTTCAAAGTTGTCCACTAATTCTGGAAAATAATCTGACTGAGCTGAATAGATGTTTGCAAACCAAACAAATCCTTAATCCTCAATGATAAAACAGAGGGTGTTATCTCCATTCAATAATGGATGGCACTGGTGTTAGACTTTGCAATTTGATTCACAGGTGTGCATTAACTCTCACAAGCGTCTTGCGAGGTGTTCACCAGGTACTTTAAAACTTTATTTCATTAGGCAGTTATCAACAATATAATTGAAAAAAAGTCCACATCTCATCACTTATTACCAATGTTCAACAGAGAGGCTAATCAATACCAAAGAGGATGATGGACGGAGCGCTTGAGCAAATCAAACACTCACCCCAGTCAACTGATCTGGGCTTAATCCATCATCATTCTTTAGCTCACTCCACCACCCCAGTTCAGACATGGCCATATGCATATCAGTCTGACCCGGTGCCTCATGGGAACAGTCCAGCTTGAACTGCCAAGCCATGTCTTGCCTGGACTGGAAACAAGCATCCTGGGACCGGTTTCTGGCTAATCAGTCGTCATCAGCCAGGCTAGCTTAAATCCAGTGGCAAAGTGAGCAAGGGACCTACCTTTGGGCATGCCCTGCCAACTTAGGGGGAACAAAGCGATACCAAAGGGGATGATGGACGGAGCGCTTGAACAAATCAAACACTCACCCCCAGTCAACTGATCTGGGTTTAATCCATCATCATTCTTTTGCTCACTCCACCACCCCAGTTTAGACATGGCCATATTCAAATCAGTCTGACCCTGTGCCTCTTGGGAACAGACCAGCCCGAACGGCCAAGCCATGTCTTCCCTGGACCAGAAACAAGCATCCTGGGACCGGTTTCTGGGTAATCAGCTGTCATCAGGCAGGCTAGCTTGAATCCAGTGGCAAAGTGAGCATGGAACTCACGTCTGAGCATGCCCTGACAACTTAGGGCGAACAAAGCGATACCAAAGGGGATGATGGATGGAGCGCTTGAGCAAATCAAACACTCACCCGCAGCCAACTGATCTGGGTTTAATCCATCATCATTCTTTAGCTCACTCCACCATCCCAGTTCAGACATGGCCATATGCAAATCAGTCTGACCCAGTGCCTCATGGGAACAGTCCAGCCCGAACTGCCAAGCCATGTCTTCCCTGGCCCGGAATCAAGCATTCTGGGACCGGTTTCTGGCTTATTCGCTGTCATCAGCCTGGCTAGCTTAAATCCAGTGGCAAAGTGAGCAAGGGACCCATGTCTGGGCATGCCCTACCAACTTAGGGTGGACAAAGCGATACCAAAGGGGATGATGGACGGAGCGTTGAGCAAATCATAAGCTCACCCCCAGTCAAGTGATCCGAGTTTATTCCATCATCATTCTTTACCTCACTCCACCACCCCAGTTTAGACATGGCCATATGCATATCAGTCTGACCCGGTGCCTCATGGGAACAGTCCAGCTTTAACTGCCAAGCCAAGTCTAGCCTGGCCCGGAAACAAGCATCCTGGGACCGGTTTCTGGCTAATAAGTCGTCATCAGCCAGGCTAGCTTAAATCCATTGACAAAGTGAGCAAGGGACCTATGTTTGGGCATGCCCTGCCAACTTAGGGCGAACAAAGCGATACCAAAGGGGATGATGGATGGAGCGCTTGAGCAAATCAAACACTCACCTCCAGTCAACTGATCTGGGTTTAATCCATCATCATTCTTTAGCTCACTCCACCACCCCAGTTCAGACATGGCCATATGCAAATCAGTCTGACCCAGTGCCTCATGGGAACAGTCCAGCCCGAACTGCCAAGGCATGTCTTCCCTGGCCCGGAATCAAGCATCCTGGGACCGGTTTCTGTTTTATCAGCCCGGCTAACTTGAATCCAGTGGCAAAGTAAGCAAGGGACCCATGTCTGGGCATGCCCTGCCAACTTAGGGTGAACAAAGCGATACCAAAGGGGATGATGGACGAGCGCTTGAGCAAATTAAACAGTCACCCCCAGTCAACCGATCTGGGTTTAATCCATCATCATTCTTTAGCTTATTCCACCATCCCAGTTCAGACATGGCCATATGCAAATCAGTCTGACCCTGTGCCTCGTGGGAACAGTCCAGACCGAACTGCCAGGCCATGTCTTCGCTGGACCGGAAACAGATAGGCTAATTAAAACTGTGGTTCTATGAGAATCAGTTATGCATTTTGAAGTTTACAGCTGGGCAAATGTAGGCCGTGGTGGGATAGCAATTAAACAAGAGTTAAACAGTGAAGTAAAACAAAGAACATAAAGATATTCCCGTGCATTACCAATCGCACTCCCAGCCCTTCTGAAAAGAGCATATGTCCATAGCTCCCACATTTGTGGCTGCTACCCACAAGGTTGCCCGCTGGCTTCTGGAAATGCTACTCTTACAGCAACTAGACAGTACATGTGGATGCAACATGTGTACTACAAGCAACAAGATTTTCTGAATTGTCTTAACATGAAACAAGTAAAGGAGTGTATCAGAGTTAGAGAAGTGTCCCTTTGTCAAGTAGCAGGAGGCTGCAGGGTGGGGGCTCTCGCATTTACCTCAGATCTAAAGGTCTCCAGCATAGTGTCACATTGTTGTGAGTGGAGGCATTTACGAATACCTTGTAATTCTTCTGAGTTCTTATCAGCAGTGGCCCATACCTCCATTATTCGCCACCCGCCCAGAAGCATCAGGAGATTCTCAACTTTCAGTAATGTTTGATCCCCCTCGTGGATAATATAAGGCCCTGGTCCAAGAACTTAGCCATCACTTTATTTAGTTTTGTGCATTTGTACTGTCCCAATGTGTAGACATCCTGCATATACTTCATTATAGCACCCGTTCTATGAGAGAGGTGGGTGTCGATGGCAGTCCGGTAGTGTGGTAAAAGGGGACAGAACCAAATCCTAGGTTGAAATCTGTGTTTTCCCACTGAAATCGGGGACAAGAGACATCTATCATTTAAAAACATGCTATTGATCTTCTCAGATGTGATATATGGTTTGTGCAAAATGTAAAATTTAATGAGGTTGAAACACGTATTCTGCGATACTATGGCTGGATATGCTAGAATTGTGGACCATTCGGCATTACTGCACTTCTTCTCCAAGTCAATATTACATTGTGTTCAAAGTCCCAGGAGAGGGAGACTGGTGTGTTAGCAGTGCTTTGGCGACCCAAGTGATCAAGTAATCAAGTGATGCCTGGTTCCCATCATATGTAAATGTTGGGTCAGCAGATGTGTGGGGAGTTCAGGATGCAGCATACCCCAGTATGCATGCAGCTTTCCAACCAGTGAGTTATAAATGATGAAGTGCCCTGTAGAGAGCCCTGATGCTCGCATATTTCAGGGAAGGGGAGAATCGCACCATCCTGAAATAAGTTCCCTACTGTGCAAATGTCCACTTCATGCCATGATTGAATGTAGGCTGCAGTGACATGTAGCTTTCTGAAAAGTGTTTCCCATCATTGGAGGCAGTGGAGCATATGGCTGCTGCATGCGGTGATGCTCAGACCCCTGGGGAAACAGCGCATCGCTGCTGACAACAGGCATGAGCATGGGACAGGCACTTTAGCGTATAGATGAAAAATATGAATCAGGTGATCAAGGCTTCAGGGAGGTGACTTAACATCAGCTGTGCATCAAGGTACTAATGTTTGAGGTTTGGGCCCATGTCCCCCAATGTTCGTTGGGAGATATAGCTACATGACGGACAACCCGTCGGCATTGGGAATGCCAAATTTAGTCAGCTATTATGCGTTCAAGGGTGGTGAAGAAGGATTTTGGTAGAGAAATTGTGATGTTGACAAACTAACAAAGGAGGCGCATGAGCACCACTATGATCAGCAGTGCTATTTGACCTACAACCAATAGTGGCAGGATCTTCCAGAATTTCACCGGCCCTCATATTGATGTTGCTGTCCAGAATAGCTTCTTTGTCATTCATAGATTCCGAACCCAACGTAGCAGAACACACCAGGCTGGCACTGCAGCTCCTCCTCCCCCAGTTGAAGAGCTGGGCCGCATAGCATGGGTGCTTGGGGGAAAAGGCAGAACTTTCCTCAGTTGACCTCCAGGCTTGATACTCTTGTGAAGGAAGCAAGCATTTGCTCAGTGTCAGTCAAAAGTTCTGTGACATCTCTCATAAACAGGAGCATATCCTCCATGTATAGTGAGAGAGTATCCCCGCAGTCTCCTAGTGGTATCCCCCAACCTAACCTTGAGCCTGCGACTGAAGCTTGTGTGCCAGGTGCTCCATGGCTAGTGAAAAAAGGAGTGGTGAGCGTGGACACCCTTGCTGGGTTCCTCTGCAAACCGGTATAGGCTGAAAGATATCTGGGCCAATCTTGACCCGTACCTGAGGGTTAGTGTTAGAAATTGGGATTGTCTCTAGTTGGCAGAGGTAGATACTTTTCTCCAAACAGGGACCCTGGATTCTAATCAGGATAAGGGGATACACACTGTAGATAAACTTTATCTAAACTCAACAAGACGAAAAAGAAAAGAAACTCCAGCATATATGTACTAAAATAGCCCTTCAAAATAGTAATTTAAAAAACAAAGCTTGTAGAAATCACATAGCTCCACCTAGGGCTATAATGACATTGTAACAGCAATAAATCCAAAGTATGATGCTTACTGCAAGGAGGGCGGTATCAGGCATGGAGTCACACAGACACCCAAACAAACAGTACCTTGGAAGCAAAGTCTATGATGGTGCATGGCTTCATAGAGGTTAGGCAACGGTGTAGAGGTCAGCTCCATGGCTGCCACGGTGGAGGTGAGGCATCATGCCTGCGAGGAGGTGATGTGTCAAATCCAGGACAGGGGAAGACGGCTGAATCGGCGGTCAGGTGGCGGTTCCGGTGATGGTGCAAAGATGTCGAGTTCATGGAGTCAACCTCGGTGCTGTGATAACGTGATGCAGGAGCTGGCGATGATGGAGTCGGTGCGAACGCTGGCTTCAGCAAATACTTATAACTGCAGGTATCAATGGGCATCAGAACTGCGGTTTGGGAAGTTCTATGCGTCATTCACTTCACGAGCGGTACCCCTGGATTCGGTGCAAGTCGCTGTCATCACGGCAGCATCTCTGACAGCATTGAGACAGGTTTTCTTGATTCTTCCAAGTTTTTTCTAGCTCCCAACAGCAGGAACAACATCTGGAGGCCCAAAACTGGAATAGCTTCCATATTGTTCTTTAAGCAGGTTCAGGGCAAAGTTCCAGTCTTTGTCCTTTCCTTGTCAGAAACAGCAACTGCAGGCCAACCCCACACAGCACACAGCTAAGTGGCAGTACTCCACCACACAGCTCTCCAGCTCTTCTCCTTGGCAAAGGTTCCTTTTGAGTCCAGAAGTGATCTAAAATTCTGGGGGTTTAAGGTGTACTACTTATACCCCATTTTGTCTTTGTTATCTTTGTGCAAGGGTCTCTGAGGCCAGTCCAAACCAGTTCTGTCCTCACTGGTGCAGTATGACCACAGGGGTTGGAGACAGCATTATGCAAGGGAGACAGGCCCCACTGAGGTGCAAAGAAATCTCCTCCCACTACTTTAAATGCAACCAAGGTCTATTCAGCTCAGCTATGAGTCATTTGAAAGATGTGTGTTGTTGTACTGGAACAACACCAACCCCTTAAAATATTTTTGTCACTCTCATGAAAGACTGTCCTCTGATATCTCTCTTTTGGTAGGTGTCTGTACTTCAGTGTTGAAAACTCAAACGCATGTCTGGAGTAATGGGTAAGCATAGTAGAATATGAACCGAAGCTCATCTCTCTGTTTGCAGCTGTCATCAGGGTGATCAGTGTATATAGTAGGGTGTGCAGAGTGATATATGCACAAGAACCTCTAGGAGGGATAATGGGTGTTCTTGCTACAGTATGGGGAGGGACTGTCCTCTCTGCCAAGACTTCTCTTTTGGATGATGGATATGCATAGTAGAGAGTGAACAGGTACTGATATCTCCATTGATATCACTGTCTTATATGATGCATTTGCATACTAGAGTGTAGAAGAAAGCTGACTTGTCTGCTAACACTTCTGTCTCCCATAGGCTGTGCTTAGTATGGTATTGAGACACACTACCCTGCACGGAGACGTTTATAATGACATTTTTCTGCTTCATTACAGCTCTGTGTAGTAATATTAAGTTATTTTCTGAGAAAATTAATGTATTACTATAAAAAAGTTAAGTTATTAATTAGTTGGTATACTTGGTAGGCCATATATTAACCAATAAACATGAACTTTCACTCTTTATGCCTATTTATTGGTACATAGAGTTTTGTAAATATTACTTTTTCTAGAACTTTGGATACGAAATATGAGATAGGAGTTTGGAAGTTTCTAGGGTAGCATTTGCTTTACTGTAAGACATGTCATTACATTCAGTCCTGTTTAAGGTACTCAGGGCCCGATGTAGGTAGGCCGTTACCGATCGGTAACGGCCGAAAATACCGATTCTGGGCCCTTACCGATCGGTATACTGGCATCGAGATGTAGGGCACCAAAAAAAGTACAAATCGGAGCGAAAACCGAATCGGAATGATTACCGAATGTAAAAGAATGCGATACGTACATACCGAAAATCGGATACAGTACGAATCGGTAACACACCGAATCGGATGCAAACACCGAATCGGTGCATGTACCGATTCGGTAGTGACACCGAATCGGACATAAGCCGATTCGGTGCATGTACCGATTCGGTAGTGACACCGATTCGGACATAAGCCGATTCGGTGCATGTACCGATTCGGTAGTGACATCGAATCGGACATAAGCCGATTCGGTGCATGTACCGATTCGGTAGAGACACCGAATCGGACAGAAGGCAAATCGGAGAACCTACCAATTCGGTAGATTCACCGATCGGGAAAATCCCCGCTTCGGACAGATGGGGAGATGTAGGGAGACACAGAAACACCGATTTTGGCTCAAAATCGGTAGAATCCACTCGGCAATTACCATGGATTACGATCAGGTGGTAACCAACTCCAACCCATAAAAACAGCCCCAAAATGCATTGCAACTTGCAGGATGGCAGCTTTTTATGTCATAGCGAGGCGGCTACGGCTACAGCAGCAAGGAGAGAGGGAATGGCAAAGAGAGGAGCAGGTATACAGACAACGTATCACCCTGGTCATGCTGACAGATGCAGAGATCCTACAGCGGTACAGGCTGGACTCAGAGACCATCACAGACCTCATTAGGGACCTCCAACCCCTGTTGCAGCACCCCACCCCAAGGGCACACGCAATCCCTGTGCAGGTGCAGGTGCTATGCTGCCTACACCTGCTGGCGTCTGGCAGCTACCAAAGTGTAGTCGCTGTGGCAGGAGGGGTGACCCAGAGCAGCCTGTCAAGGTTCTTCCACAAGTTCCTCGATGCCATGATCCAGAGGATGGCCCACTACATTTCCTTCCCTGCAACCCAGGCAGAACTTGTACAGACCAAAGCAGACTTCTACCAGATGGCAAGATTCCCCCACATCATTGGCTGCATAGACGGCACACACATTCCGATTTGCCCACCATCTGACACAGAATACATCTACCGCAATCGGAAGTCCACTCACACCATCAACGTACAGGTGATCTGCAATGCGAAATGCACCATCACAGACCTGGTAGCAAAATTTCCGGGTAGTACCCACGACTCCTACATTTTCCAACAGAGCGGCATCTATGCACGGCTGATGGCTGGGGAATTTGGAGAAGGATACCTCCTAGGTGAGACACATCATCAGCCCCCCATAACCAAAAACAGCAAAGTGAAATACATGTATGCATGTAAGTAATTTTACCCCTTTTCCTTCTAGGCGACAGTGCATATGCCCTCCGTTCATTCATTCTCACCCCCTACCTCAACCCCTCTACACCCAGCCAAAGGAGGTATAACCGTGCCCACAAAAGCACCAGGAATGTTGTGGAAAGGACATTCGGCATCTGGAAAAGCAGGTTTAGATGCCTGCACAAGAGTGGAGGTGCAAGGCAGTACACCCCCATCACCTGTTGCAAAATCATAGCTGTCTGTGCAATGTTACACAACCTTGCGGTGAAGAAGGGCACTGAGGTGGAGTTGAGTGACTACGAGGACCATGATGACGACGAAGCTGTGCCACTAACACAGCCAGCTGGGGTGTGTACGCCAAGTGATGGCAGATATAGACGTGAGGAGATAACAGCAAACTATTTCTGAGTGAGTACAAATGCACAGACAGGTGAATGGTTGTGTTGAATAAGCAATTTTTAATACTGTTGCTACACAGTTACTGCACTGATGTGCAACAAAAAAAAGGTGTAATGTCAATGAAAACAAAAGTCTAGGGTCCAGGTTGCCTCACCCGCCCTTGCTAGGCTATTTCTTTGAGCGCTTTGCAGCCCCACTGTGGTGTCCCTCACCCCCTTCAGAATGACCAGCGGCATCTGCGGAGCGCCTGGTGCTCCTGCGTGGCTCTGACGCAGCGCTGGCCGGGCTGCTGTGGCTGCTGCTGTCCCCAGCATCCCCCAGGTCCAGGGCAGGATTTGCGGCAGTGTTAGAGATGATCAAGGCCTCCATTGCTGTCGTGATGCGGGCCATTCCCCTTGTCAACTCTGCGGTATTTTGTGCTAGACTAGACTCCATGTTGGCACCACGCTGACAGAGTTGTGCCGTTGCTGCAGCAAGGCGGCTCAAGGAGCGGTTCTGCACCCGGGCATCCCGCCTGCGCACCACCTCTTGCTCCTCCATTCTGCCACATAACTGTGTGATGGCAGTGGTTAGCCTGGCTAAACCTGCTACTGCCTCCTTGTTGGAATCCACAAAGGCCTGAAATCCTTTCACCATTTCCCCCATCTGCAGGTTGTGCTGCAGGAGCTGGCGTTGGCATGCCATGATGGATTTCGCCTGCTGCCTTTGGATCTTCACCATATTGCCTTCGAGGCCCCGGAACACACTGGCCTCCCGTGCTGGGTCTGCAGTGGTGGGAATGGCACGGCGCCGGGTACTGCTGCTGCCCGCCTGCTGCGTGGGCTGGGGTGCCACTGGTGGGGGTGTGGTGCTGGCCGGGGCCTGAGCCCCTGCTCCCAGGACAGGGTGTACTGGAGCCACAGTGGCAGGAGCTGGTGTAGGTGGAAAGAGCTCCCTTGTCGGGGAGTTCTCTGGGGAGAATTGCAAGGAGGGTGTGCTTTGCATTTGTGGGGAGTGAGGTGCATCAAAGTCAATTTCCAGGTCTCCCTCAATATCCAGGCCTATGGTGTTTTCCTCCTCCTCCTCGGCAGCCTGACTCGTGCTCGGCCCTGCGAGTGCAGTGGTAGATGGTGCTGCTGCCTCCTTTGGCAGTGTTTGTCCGCCTGATGGTGCCCCTAGGTACAAAGAAGCATTTGTAAATAGAGTGCCGATGTATTACAGTCAGTACAATTAAAGCATTCCACATGTCCTAGCATCTCCGTAGAATGTGTTCCACTGTTTCATGTCTTGTGATTCTGCACTGCCATATTTTGATACCTACTGCTGAATGGATGTACCATGATGCTTGTCTCTTGTATGTTGGTTACAGTACTGTGCTGGGGTTTGGCTATGCATTGTGTCTAATGGGGAGGTGTCTGGTAGGGTGTGTCCTGATGCGCATGCCTCTTACCTGTAGCTGTAGCTCTGGCTGAGCTGTCCAGGGTCCCAATTCCGGTCACGCTCTCCCTCTCAATGGTGCTGGAGACCAGTTCCTCCAGCTCGGTGAGGGGTGGCGCCGGGTTCCTGCCACCACCAGTGACTCCAGCCTGCTTCTGGATCTCTGCCATCTTCCGTTTGGTCAGGCTGCGGATGTCGTAGAAGCGCTTCTTCAGCTCATCCAGGGACCTGGGGGTGACACTCACAGCGTTGACCTTCTGACCGATATCGCTCCAGAGCCTCCTCTTGGTGCTTTCTGGCACATTGAGGGACAGCTTTCCGAATAGCTGCCGGTGCACCCTCACCACCTCCTCAACCAACACCTGCAGCTCGGTGCTGCTGAACTTAGGCTTCCTCTTCTGGCTGGACTTCTGGCTCTCACTCTGGTTTGCCATCTTGCTCTGAACAGTTCACTACCTCCTACTCCCACTGCTGCTAACTGTGACTGCTCAGCTCAGGCTGGCTCTCCAGAAAGTTCTTAATTGGCTGCACCTGCCAGGGTTGCCACTCCCTGTTTGGGAGGGGGAGGGGGAGCCACCTCATTGACTGAAGCGGCTTTTACCGAATCGGCTATCTCCGAATCGGATATTACCGATTCGGTAAAATCCGAATCGGTATCATCCGATTCGGAGATAGCCGATTCGGTTTCTTCAATGCATTCCTATGGGCTTTTTGGCCATGGGTGTGTTTTCATACCTCCGATTCGGTAATTGCCGATTCTGATTTTTCCGACTCGGCTAATTCCGATTCGGTGGTAGCCGATTCGGCTAGTTCCGAATCGGTGGTAGGCGATTCGGTACTTTCCGATTCGGTCCATGCAGATTCGGTACGTACCGATTCACATTACCGATGCCGACCGATTCCCTATTATTTCGCTGTTTGTTTCCTACATCTCGTTTTCCGATTTCAGAATACCGATTCGGCCCGCCTCGGTATTTTGGAATCGGAAATTCCCTTTTACCTACATCGGGCCCTATGTGTAGGGACTAGAGTTGGTCAACTGTTAGTGGTGGAAATTAATGGCAATAGCAGTGTATGTTTTCCTGTAAATTGATATCTGACCAGCTTTGAAGTTAGCATTCTGGATTAATTTTACTGCCATCTGATCTACACATATTTTGCTTCCTATACATTTTGTGTTTCTTAACAATTGCATATAAGCTCAGAGGAGGAGCCAAGAGCCCTCTCAAACAATTGTATTCTATCACACATGGAGGACTAGCTGGGATCCGCGAGAGAGGGATAATCATAAATCCCTCCTTAAACAGTATAAAGCTGAGGTTATAAGAACTAAACAAGAGTATTTTACCTTGCTGACCTCCTCGCTCTCCTCGCCCAAAGAGCTGTTTAAGATCGCTGACACGCTTACCTCTTTGAAAATACCGGACCCCGTGGTCAGTTCTCAGCGGCTCTGTGATGATGTTGCACAATTTTTTCAATCAAAAATTGTGGACATTTACTCGGCCTTAGAATTTCAGAGGTCGGCATTACCTCCGTCTCAGAGCGTCCGGGTCCCTCCACCTACACCCTTGGAGGAGTTACCGTTAGGGTGTTTTTCCAGCTTTCCCCCGCTCGCCATGGTGGATCTGGAAGTTCTCCTTTCGAAGACTAGGTCGGGGTCTCCTCTGGACCCTTGCCCTTTAAAACTTCTTAAACAGTGTAAGGAGACTCTTCTGCCCTGGCTGTTAGAGATTATGAATAGGGCAATGAGAGAGGGGACCTTTCCACTACAATGGAAAAAAGCGGTGGTTAAACCACTGTTAAAAAAGCCTACCTTGGACCCGGGAGTCCTTAAAAACTTCCGCCCCATTTCACTGCTCCCAGCCCCAGCAAAGATGTTGGAAACCCATCTGAACCAGCATCTGTCTGCTTTCCTGGAATCCTCTGGCCTTCTAGATCACTCGCAGCATGGATTTCGGAGAGAGCATAGTACTGAGTCAGCCCTTACCACGGTGCTTGATAACATCCGTACCAGGGTGGATAAGGGCATGACCACTCTCCTCATCCTATTGGATCTTACGGCTGCGTTTGATACCCTGTCTCCCTCAGTGTTAACATCACGGCTGAGGGAGATAGGGGTTGAGGGGCCGGCACTTAGTCTGCTTTCCTCCTTTCTTGGCCAGAGGGAACAGAGAATTAAGCTGGGGGAGTTTCTATCTCCATCCCTTCCTGTGCGTTGTGGGGTCCCTCAGGGGTCGGCATTAAGTCCGACCCTCTTTAACATCTATGTGACCCCACTCGCCAGGCTTATTAGATCTTTTGGGATGGAGGTAGTCTCCTATGCCGACGACACACAGATAATGATGTCTCTCGCCCATCCGGTCATCTCGGCTGCCTCCAATTTTAGACACTGTATGGAGGCAGTGGCTCAATGGATGATCTGCAATTCATTGAAGCTTAATGGCGAGAAGACCGAAATTCTGGTGTTCGGAGGCAAGGAGGACATTTGGTCAGCGGAATGGTGGCCTTCATCTCTCGGAGTGTGCCCTATACCCACCGTCCTGGCTAGGAACCTAGGAGTTATGATTGACCCTCATTTAGGGCTGGGACAGCAAGTAAGCAGGACCATCTCTACTTGCTGGGGCATAATAAATATCTTGAGGAAAATAAAACATTATCTGTCCCCCCCAGCAAGAAAGCAAATAGTACTTGCACTGATAGGCTCAAGGCTGGATTACTGCAATGCCCTATATCTTGGCATTAACAAAAGTCACATCACGCGACTTCAAATGGTGCAGAATGCGGCCGCAAAGTTTGTATTAGATCTGCCCAGGCGGGCCTCTGCTACGGCTGCTAGAAAAGCACTGCATTGGCTCCCAATAGAAGCCAGGATTTCGTTCAAGTCCCTCTGCTTGATCTATGGGGCCCTGGCCTCAAATAGGTCAGGAGGCATAAGGGATCTGCTAAAAATGTATACCCCCTCCAGATCCCTGCGCTCGGCCAATAAAGCCCTGCTATCTGTCCCCCGTGTCCGTAGGGCTAGGTGGGGTGGCAGAGCCTTCTCAACCCTGGCCCCAAGGCTGTGGAACTCTCTGCCTTCTGACATTAAAACCCTCCCTTCAAAGCAGGCCTTCAGAAAGGCACTCAAGACATGGCTTTTTGCCAGTGCATATCCTTAGCTTGGTTTCTGCCTTTTTGATCTTATTTTGTTAGGCGCCTTGATGCCTACGGGCTTAGTTGCGCGGTATAAATTTCATTTCATTTCATTTCATTTCATTTCATTTCATTTCGATGTCAACATGGAATTTCCTCTCATCAAACTGAAGATGGTACAATCCTGACAATTACCTAACCGGTAATCAGTAGCGGCTCCTATAGGGAGTGTTGCGGTTCGTTGGGGATGGGTGTGAAAGGGGCAGAGTGGGGGGTAGTAAACTCCGAATTGGGTAAAAGGGAGTTGAGTAAAGAAGTAATTCCTTAGTTTCTTACCCCCTACCCTGCCCCTCCCACACCCCGCCGTCCCACAGCACTCCCTCGAGGAGCCGCCACTGCCCTTGATAGAGCAACACAAAACATGCCTTCTTTGAATACTGTGTGATCTGTTTTCATCATTTCTGCCTCCAAACGTAATCCTTGAGATGTGTGAATGGTGACTGCATAGACCAAAGACAGTGGAAATGGTTGTTTTCTCACGTTAAGAGATTTCATCAACAGACATCTGGCAGTGCACTTGCAATTCTTTTTGTCATCTGCAAGATAATCAAAATAACATACTCATACTCTTCTTTATTTGGATATTTAATAAAGTTTATTACATTTCCATTGATCCATTTACACATCCAGCCTCAGTGATAGAGTCACTAAATTATTCTGCTGTTTCTACAGAGATTTGGAGTCTTTTATAATCCAGCAGTATGTGAAACTGTTTTCTCTGATGATTCCAGTCTTTATTACCACTGATTGAAATAGTGATAAGTTTAGACCTTGATGTTCCATATAATCTTTAATATTAAGACTCTCAATCTCTTGTTTTTCCAAAGGAAGCATTTCTACGTTAAACTGAGTGCACTTTTTGACTTTTCAACAGATGTTGCATTACAGGAGAAGATGAACCATTGCTGTTGAAACAAAAAGATACTGATGCAAGAAGCAAGAGATTTCTTAGCTTCTTTCCTAAAAATTCCTATTTTCATGTCTTTTAACAAATTGGCAAGCTATACATCTGCAGCTTGTCTTATATTTTGAGTCATTTCAGTGTATTGAAAATGTAAACATATGTTACTATTTCCAATACTTCCGAAGGCTTTTTAGTTTCTTCATGAAGCACTTTCTTAAACACCGGTTGACCTTTGACAGGAGTCAACTATAGAAGGCCGTCAAAAGCTATGATATGCGTATCACCAAACTGAACATCATAGTAAGTTCTGAACACTTCTTACATCCTCAGATGAATGTAGGCTAGCATTAGGGTTGAAACCATGCAAACCTCTTCAATTATAAGAACTTTAAATTTTTTCAGAACCCTGGAGACATCAAGACAGGCATCACCAGATAATTTATTGTATTGTAGTGTGTTGTCATGTTCTACAGGCAACATAAGCGGTCTATGCAATGTGAATCCTTTAATGTTTTGAGCAGCTAGTCCAGTAGGAGCAGTCACAACACATCACAACTAGTCTTCCTGTGAACAAATGCAGTCACCCCTTTAATCAGAAAAAAAATCTTTACCTGTCTGACCTCTAACATAGAGAAGTGTAAGCTTGAATGTTTTTTTTCAACATTCAGAGCTATCACGTAAGAGTCCATGCTAGGCTGATTTACTTATTTGTTCAAACAGAAATTACTAGTTGTTCTTCATTCTATCACATGCTCCATATCCTCACTTGGCTCATAGCATTTTCCACTGCTTTCAAAGCTACGGATGCCTGATTTTCAATGATAGGCTGTCTAAGGGGATCTTGACTATTAGGACTTGAGTGCTGACTCTCTTGTGAACTGCATGGACTCTTACGCGATAGCTCTGAATGTTGAAAAAAAACATTCAAGCTTAATTGTTAAGAAACACAAAATGTATAGGAAGCAAAATATGTGTAGATCAGATGGGAGTAAAATTAATACAGAATGCTAACTTCAAAGCTGGTCAGATATCAATTTACAGGAAAACATACACTGCCCTCTCCACATGTCTATATTCCCTTCTACCCATTCCCCATTCCCCACCCTCTTGTTTTTAAAGGTGCCATTGGACCATACAAGGATACATATTAATATATCTATTCCTCACCTTTTCCATGGAAAGAAATTCTTTTTTGAGGACAGTACACTTAGAGACACCCACAGTCTCATATCACCTACTCACTTTTGGTCCTGAAGAAAGCCCATATGACCTACAAAGGCGACGTAAGGGCTGAAACATGTCGACCATTTTTTAACGACCTTTAGAGTGCGTGAGATTCCTAAATAATCTCAAGATGCACCACAACAAATTTTTAACTAATATCTTGAATCCAGACTTATTAAATCAATTCCTGGCTGTACGAGTATTTTTTTACAATATTCACGCGTGACCCCTATAATATAACTGATCACTACTGTTTTAACCAGGGGTACACTTCCGGGGGGAGGATGCATAACTACTAACCCCATGGTGATGCAATCACGTGAATAGAAGGCGGAGAATCAAGATATACCGCCCCTTCCATATTTTACACGTGAATGAGGGTTTTTTATTGGGACATAGCAACACGAGAATTGCAAACCCAGGTTATGCAGGACAAGTGATCCATTCCCCACATGATTTATTTAGTACTATCGCTCTTCATATATAAAGAGTATTTCTAGGCGGACACTCCAATTGGGATAATAAGTGTCCATCATTTTGATTTTAAGTTGCTTAGTGCTCTCTGGATCAAGTTGAGCAAGGTACTCAATTTCCAGAAATTATTTAAAAACATGTTTTCATGTTGATGCCAGAACTAAACTTGACCAAATTATCAATTTGGACTTTCTGTATAAACTAGAACAACAGAGATTGTCATAGACTTCAGAAGATCCAGTCCCCGTGCAAAAGCATCTTTAAACTGTAAAGCCTTTTACTTAGACTTATCTACTGCTATCTCTTTCCATACGTCCTTCATTTGTGTCTTTTCAGACTTTGTTACGTATGATGTAATGTATTGGGCAACAGCAATAGAATTATCTGCTACAAACTGAATGTCCATGTTGAGATTCCACATGGATAAGATGACAAGATTGTAATCATTGTTAAGTTGTGAAGCCTCAGTTCTCTTCAGGTTATATTATGTGTTTTGGGTTATTTTCCAGTAGGAGTGTGTCTGACTACAGACATAAAATTGTTCACTCTTCCCTCTGATTACAAGCCTAAGCAATCCAAAATGACATTTAGTGTAGTATATCCCTTTTGCTCTGTATCTCCGTCGACAATATTTGCCACATTTATGGGACTGGAACCATAAGACATGTTGCCTATATGTTTTATTGTGAGACTCCTCTGGAATCTGACAAGTTAAGTACTGCTCAATGAATGATAACACTGATTTGTTAGTATCTTGACCTAACTTTGTGACATCTTTCACCCACAATAACATTAGGCCTGGGTGTGAAATTCTGCTACAATTGCAGAGTTTGCAGAGTTTTTCCCACTCTGCTCCGCGTTACACGCAGAGTTCCGAAAAACTCTGCTGTGTGAAGTTTTTCTCTCGCTCATGCTCACCAACGTTAAGTTGCTGAACGAGGAAAATCTTACTCCAGACCACCTCCTGCCGAAATTTCTCAATTTTGGCGGTCACGGATAGTAGCTTTCGCTCGCGTTGAGAAACATTCCGTTCACATTGAGGAAGCTGCCGCTTGATTAGGTCATCTACTCGAGTGGCAGAAAGTAGCAGTGCCCTCTTGCACTGTGCCTGGTTCCATTCACACAGATTTTACAGTGAGAGACAAACACCCGATGCTAAAAATCAGTGCGAACGGCCATCGTAATACACCCCGCCGCTGTGGAACTCCGCGTAGTGGGCAGAGCTTTTTGGTCACTTCGCAGAGTTCCTCAAAGCAGAGATCCACAACCTCCGCACAGGCCTAACTAACATATGTAAATGTATATGTGGTGCACCTCTAGCTTGATATTCTTTTTGCTAGAAAAAATCCACAACCTCACCTTGGGGTAGATTCATTTTTGTTACAGATAAAATGGAGTATGGCTTCAAAACTATGCTTAAAATAACTACAAACATTTGCAGAATCAATGGAACACAATTTATCAGGAGTTTTAACATTAATGCCACAATGTTTGCATTAGCTTGCTTGAGACACTCAAGAAGATCATCACAAGCATATCCTGCTCACTTCAAAGTGACAAATTAGGTAGGTGCAATTAGATTGCGTATCATACACTTTAGCTCACCATGGCGACCGAACCAATACACATTGAAAACACATTGGCAAGCCAAGATGTTCCTCCGATTACTCTGTAGAACATCATCGTTCCTTTGTTCTTTTTCCACAAAATCTCTGGCTGTGATATCATTAACCTGTATCCCTGTTCTCATAACTTGGCTTACTGCATAAGATAACACAGACAGATCGCTGTCAAACAAAAGATGGAAAATGCATGTCACATTTTGCCTAAACCAGGGAGCATCACATATATAATCTACTTGATCTATATTCTGATGTATGAATCTGTATTGGAAATTCATCATAGTGACTTTCTTCTCCTGTTGGAAAACATAGTGCATCTAAGCTCTTTTCGCACACACTTACTGGTTCTCCTTTTGCTTGTTTTATTTGGTACAATTCTTCAGCATCACCCATCATGTCTCTTGAATGTAAAGGATGAATGCTGTAAATTTAGACATATGTCGTCAGTGTGATGAATTGTACTTTTATGGCCCGGGTGGCCAAAATATAGTTTTGAACTGCTGTACTGTCCATATATTGTTTTCTGCTTTACCTAAGTCAACTTTTTCAAACTAGAGATAAGGAGCTGAGTTGGAAGTGTCAATTCTAACATAGCTGACATGTCCCTCTAGTTCAACATCTTTATAAAACACATTTCTAGTTGAAGATATTCAAAAGCTTACTTAACCCTTTCAATGCTGACAAGTTTTAGCCAATTTGTTTTTACCTTTAGTAGGCACTCATTTACTAGAACAACTAGTGGTTCTTCTTCTGCTCAATCTATGCCTATAGTTTCAGTAGTCTCCTTCATATTCATTGACAACTTTACCTTTCAGACCTTTTAATAATTCTGAAAGAAGTTGTTTCTTATTTCTAGTCGCCACTCTTATAATTGCTTGGAATGGATTAACTGTCTGTATGAGTATACTTTCATAGACTTTGAGTTGTTGAAGCTCAGGAGGTATGGGGTCAACTTCTAATTTGTTATGAACTCCTTTAACGGGCATCTTTGTATTATCAATTTTGTCAATACAATATTTACATGCATTCTGCCTTATACACATATAAAAACAATCTCTGCTACTAAGTAAAGAACTAGTTTAAACCACTGCACCAGATCTCTATCTTCTGTCATCTCACAAATCTCAATTTTCTTTGTTTGTGCTTTGTACATGGTTAGCCTGCAAAAACCACAATCTTTGTCTGGTATTTCTGCAGACGTTGTAACAAATACATCAATTTCCTTTTTAATCTCCCATTGTTGATGCCCACAATCTCTTCATTCTCCTCAGTTGGTCTTTCAGGACCAAATTATATCACTTGAATATCATCTCTAAAAGATGATACATCAGAATGAGTACCTCTCAGTAAAGTGTTATTTAGTTTTTGAAGCTGAAAAGCTGGACTTTTGACAAAATACAATCTTCTTACCATGTTAGGCATTTTAATTTGATGCACAGACAGCATCCGTGTGCGATAGAATGTACTGTTGCAGATCTATGGTGATAAGCAAGCCAATGAATGTCCTTGAAGGTTTGTTAAACTTCTAATTCAACAAGGATCAAGGCATCGCATTATTTAGAATTTGTGTTTCAGAGTTCCGTTGTTGTACTTAGTTAAAAATGTGCTATATTTTTTAATGGATTCTTTTCTTATGTCGAACATTTTTCTACACTTCCATTCGAAAACTGAATGTTGCAGATATTGACCTAAGACTTAATTGGTTATATCTTCTTCCACATTTCTAGACACTATTTTTTCTTTTTCAACTGGTGTGCCATTCATTTCATATGAACGACCATCAGTATCAATTGTGAAATCTAATTGATTCTCCTGTAAATAACATTTGTCATTAAAGAAAGGCTCAATACTGGAAGTGTGTTTACACTCACCCTGGAAAACAGTACAAAAGATTGTTTTGTTTACTTGCATCATCTTATTACATTTCTTTTTAAATTGAACTAACCAGTTTGTCTAAACATCTCATTCTCTTTGCAATCTTAATAAATAGCTTTATCTTTAACACAAATGCCTTCACTACTAGTGAATCAACGACGATTTTATGTTGTATTATTGCTTTTCTCGTAGTCTCTGGTTTGATGCTTCTCATCATATTTTTTATTACTCTAACATGGAAGAAAATGTTCTGTAGTTCTTTAATTTCTTCTTTCTAAATCTTATCACCTCTACAGTTTGTTTCCTATCACGTTTTAGTTTGAAACAGAATAACATCTTTTCTTACACTTCAATTTATCTTCTTTAGTAGTTTTACCTGTATGCGGAAATGTGATGGTGTTTTCGATCTGCTAATAAATAACTTAGTGCTCTTACCAGATTTTAATGTTAAATCGCCAGCTTTTCCTTTCTCTTGTTCTATTACATCTTTGGAAAATATTTCTGTAGTAGGTTTGCTTCTTCATTTTTTCTGCACTTTATATGGCATCTTCATTCTATTTAAAACCATAAATGAAAAACAAAACCCCATTACTAATCAGTTCTGCGTTTCACAGTAGTATCACTAAAAAAACGAATTTTTTCACAATACTTATGAACAATAATATTTAGAACTGACTGTGTAGTGACTGTTCTCAACAAAGGAAATGATCTCTCTGGAAGACTTCAGATAAATACTAGGCCCTGTGCTGCCACACTTTCAGTGGATGTGGACAATATATGCTGCAGTTTAATGAACGATTTTCTCCTTGTCATCCAATTATACACTAACTGAATCATTCATTTTTATGCTAGATTTTCATAAACAAATTATTTGTAAGCTTGCACATCTTTCCATTTTGAAAGCTGGGTATAGAAGGCTTTATTAAGGAATTAATTACAGCGCAATCTAATCTTTCCTGTATGCCAATACAGGGAATGCTTACCTTTTGTAATAGAGGTCTCTGTAATGACAACTATGTACATAGCAAAAGCAACCATATGTCCTGTACAACTACAATATTATAGGGTTCTAATTTTCTATAGTAGAGTTCCATGAAACACTGCCTCCTTTTCTTACACATCCATACAATGTCAGTATTTTCATTTTAAGACGTGGCCTCTCCGCTAAGACATTTCTACAGGGTGAAGTGTGAACATAAATGACTTTACTGATGAACTTCAGGTTTTAGAACACTAGGCCCTTTATTATGTCATCATAATGGGGTGCAGACTTGCTATGGTAGGGTTTGATAGAAATTGATTCCTTGTCTTGTAACTCTATACAGAGTTTAGGTGTAATTTGAAAAATACATTTTATAGAATGTTTTATGTTTGTTTTGTTCTCAATAATAAAGCATGAATACAAAGCAATAGTGCTGCCGATACAGCAAGACAAAGGGCATTAATAAACCAATATATAAGAAAAGAAAAAAAAGAAGAAAAGAGATGACCATACAGCATACATTAGAGTAATCAGTAATTGTACAATTCAAAAGAGTGTGCAGACCTGTCAAGCCACCAAAGCATTTTACCTAGCTATAGAGAAAAGGTGCATAACACTATATTCATATCATCATAATCTTGAAGAGGATTACGTACTTCATTATTTCCTTATTTGATTTCATTTAAACAAGGAAAGAGAATAGGCAAATACATCAAAATTAGAATAGGGAAATAACACAGAAATACAGATAGACTTCCTAGCCGTTTAATCAAACAAATCCGCAATAGGTGCCCAGATTTGCTGTCCCAACACTTTCCTCCTACGCCCTTTTAATTTATAGATTGATGATTTGATGTTATATGCAGTGAATAGCCTTGCACGCCAGCTAGAGAAGGTTGGAAGATCAACACTAATCCATTGGAAGGTAATACACAAATGGGTGATAGTCATAGCTGTGAACAAAAAGCCTGTCTCAAATCTGACCCTACTATCCGCTTCAGAATTATTCCCTACTCCCTAAATAAGAAGAGAGGGTGTAACTGAGACTGATACCCCCAAGGTTATATTCAAGAATGTTTCTATGTCTAGTATAAAAGTAGAATGTTTTCGGCAGGAATAAAACATATGTACAGTGTCCACTGCCTGGAGACTGCATCTGTTACATTTTCCTCCCCACACTCCCCACCATTCGGCGATCTTTGCGGGGGTATATTACAAATCAAAGACTGTCATGAAATACTGACTCTTGAGTTTACCAGTAAACAAGATCTGGTTTGCTAGGGACAAAGATTCCTTAATGTCAATAACTTTCTCCCCACACTTGCTTGCCCATTTATCTGAGTATGCTCCCACCTCATCAGGGAATAAATCAAGCAAAATATGATAGATCCTCCCTAGTCGAAATTTCTTTTGAACAGCTTCAACCAAGGGTATCTTTTCAAGATGTGAGGCAGCTCTGCGTATATTTTAAAACAAGAAGCTCCAAATCTGCAGAAATTCTAAAAAATCTTCTCTACAAAGACCATATTCTTCTTGCAGTTTTGCAAATGTTACAAGATGTCCATCTCTAAAACAAATCCCCCAGTGAAAAAATGCCCTTATTAACCAAATCAAAAGTAACCCAGTAAGCCAGACCTCCACAGAGGGGCAAGATGGTGGCCGCGACGTTTGCCAAGTGAGCTGACTTTCTGTGCTCTCCAGAGCAGCGTTCCCCCCCTCTATGTACGTGGCTTGAGGCGGTGTGGTTGTGAAGAAAGAAGAAGGAAGAAATCACTGTGCTCTCGGGCATGATCTGGCACTTGTGGCATATGGAGCTGCCGGCACCTTCACGACTGGCTTATGTATGTCCCCTCCTCTGGGCAGTGGTCTTTGCGACTTGTTCCTGCCCGGTAACCCTAATGTCTCCAATGACAACAGGAAAGGGCTCCAAGACCAAGGGGCGGCCGGCGGGTTCTGGAAGTCCTGAGAAAACCGAAGGTGATGTCGAGAAAAGCCGGTCATCTACAGGAGCAACCGCTAGCCGGCCGGATTGGAAGGAACCAGAGATCGGGCTGCGGGCCGAGCGAATGGAGGAGGCACATCTGCTCAGACGGTCTCTTCGATGTTTAAGACGCATAATCAGAAAAACGCTAAGTCCGGAGTTAAATCCCCAGTGAAACAAACAACGTCCTCTGCATTACCGGCAGAATCCGAAAATCCTGGACTATCTAATGAGGCGTTAAATCAAGGTACTTTATCTTCAGTTGGAACAGATTGTAGCAATTTAGGTGCTGGTAAAGCTGGGGGGTAGCGAGGCAAGGCATGGTTAAACCCTCTAACCCCGCTCTTCCTCACAAAGCCAGTAGGAACTGGAAACGTCTAGACGTTGACAAACTTAACTCCCTTCTTGCCAACTCAAAACCTACATCTTCCAGTATAACTACTAAAGAGCTACCCACTGTCAGACGGTGGTTGACAACAGCTTTGGATTCCTGTCTTCCGACCCAAAAAAATAAATCTCAAATCCATCACCCACCAGCACCATGGTTTACTGACGCTCTTCGCCAAGAAAAATCCAATTGTAAAAAATTGGAACGCATTTGGCGTTCCAATTATAACTCTGATCAGAAACTAAAATACAAGGTTGCCCTTAAAGCTTATCACTCGGCTTGTGACACCGCCAGAGCCAATTTTGCCAACACCACTATTCTCATGGCGCAAAATAGACCCAAGGCCCTGTTTAAAATAGTTAAAGAGCTCTCAGGTGCGTCTACTGTACCTAGTGACCCCTGTCTGGACACTGCTCAGTGTGAGGTTTTAGCCAATTTCTTTGTCGAGAAGATTGATAAAATCTATGACACCTTCAATTCTACTCCGGTTGTGTTCACTAACCCTGATCCAACCCTATGCACTCCCCCCCCGGCTACTTCCCCTTGCTCCACTCCCGCTATTCCCCTTCTGCACGCGTGGGATCCTATCTCCCCTACACTCTTAAAAAAGTATCTGCAAGACATTAAATCTGGTTCCCCCCTTGACCCAATGCCTCCACAAGTTCTGAACTCTTTGGATCCAGCCCTACTCCATATCATTCTGAAGGTTCTGAACGCTTCCCTAACTGAAGCTATCATTCCCAATGAATGGAAGCACGCTATGGTGGTTCCATTATTAAAAAAGGTCAACACAGATCCCAACAACCCATCTAATTTCCACCCGATTTCTTTGCTTTCATGTTTTTCTAAAATCTTAGAGAAACACGTCAATTCTTTGCTCAATTCTCACGTTGAAACCTCTAATTTTCTTCATGGTTCTCAATCCGGGTTCAGGGCTGGTTTCTCCACTGAAACCACTCTTCTTGGGGTGTCTGAATCCATTAGACAAAAGGTGGACAACGGGGAGACAGTGGCACTCATATTACTTGATTTGAGTGCCGCATTTGACACCGTCTCCCACTCCATCTTGTTGTCCACCTTGAAATCTGTGGGTGTCGGTGGTTCCGCCCTGGCCTGGATTGCTAATTTCCTTTCTGATCGCACGTTTCAAGTTTTCTCTTCTACATCTGTTTCATCAATCTTCCCCTCTAAGCACGGTGTTCCACAAGGGTCTATCATTAGCCCTCTTTTCTTTAATTTGTATGTGAGACCTCTTGCTTTTCTGGCGGAACGGGTTGGTCTCACAATTTACTCCTATGCCGATGACACTCAAGTCATCTATTCACTCTCCACCAATAAAAATTCTCCCTCTTCTTCCCTTCAAATTGGACTACGACAAATATCTGCCTGGATGCTTGAGCACAAATTAAAATTAAATGGGGACAAAACAGAACTGCTCCTGTTTGGCTCTGACACCTCGCTCTGGGGTCCACAACACTGGCCGCCGCAGATGGGCCCTCTTCCTACCCCAACTACGACTGCTCGTAATTTGGGGGTCCTCCTTGACAATCAATTGTCCTTCAAGCAACACGTCGTGAAAGTCTCCGCCACCTGTACTACCATCATCAGGTGGCTAAGGAAAATAACGTGGATGCTGCCTGCCGACACCCTGAGAACGGTAGTCCAGGCTCTTGTCACTTCACGCCTGGACTATGGGAACATCTTACTCCTGGGTGCCTGTAAGGAGGTAACTAGGAAGTACCAGGTGGTACAAAATATGGCTGTTCGCCTTATTTGTAACCTCCCTGCCAGAACATCGGCCACGTCCCATATGCGCAAACTACATTGGCTGCGAATTGAGAGCAGGGTCAAATTCAAGGCATTATGTTTCATGCACAAAATCGTGACTGGAAGAGCTCCATGCTACCTATCTGTTCTAGTGCAGCCATACGCCCCCCCCGCACACTTAGGTCATCCACCCAGAATAAATTTAAGATACCGCGTGTCAAGAGAGCTAAAATGGGAGGCCGTTCGTTCTCCCTGTTAGCACCTTCTCTTTGGAACTCCCTACCCCTACCTCTGCGTTCTGAAATGTGCTTCTTGACTTTCCGTAAAGGAATTAAGACCTGGCTATTTAATACGTAATCTGCTGGTCTGACGCTCCTCTCATCTTGTATACCGTTCTGTTTGCCTTAGCGCCGGGAAACCTTCGGGTAGCTGCGCGCTTAACAAGTGTAATTATAATAATAATAATAATGATGTGTGAAAGAACTTGAATGTGCCCAATCTGAAACATGTCAGGAGGAACGAGCTATGAATTTGGACCCAGGAATTAGTGGAAAAATGGTCAGAATGCCAGAACAAAGCCCTATAGGTAACGTCATTTCTCCAAGCGGGGGCGAGGGAAGTGAGCTCAATGTATCCTGCTTAGATCCAATGGCAATTTAACTTTCTTCTGACCTCCAAGATGAAGAAACCTGTGCTCTGAGCCATGTGAAGGACGGAAATTCAGGGGACCAATTTTATTCTATGTCTGACCTTCTGTTTCTTCAGCGGATGAAAGTCCTGGGAGGGATTGGGCAGAGGATGAGAGTGATGCAAGCAATCTCCGCTTGGGTGAGGGAGAGTTTGGAGAAAACTCTCCTTATATCTCTGCAACTGTCTGAAAAAGAAATCTTGGCAACCCTGCTCAAGATAAGACCTCTTATTTAGCAGACTCAATGGTTTGGGATTGTTCTTTTTCTTTTAAACTGGCTGGAAATGGTGCAACCAATGAAGTGACAACATTAGGAGTCTCAAGCTCAACCCTCTCTACTATATATCAAAGCATTTTGGCTCATAGGGAGGAGACTCGTGTGGAGAGCTCACGTATCCAGGGGGGTTACTGTAAACTGCAGTACTCAATATGCAGGGTGGCTAAGACCTGTTCTGACTTTGCCGTTAGAATAGAAGAAGTGGAAGCCAGAATCTCCACTTTGGAGGATGAACCAGGAGGCCAAAAGGCCCTTACTCAATCCTTGGAAACTCAGACAATGGATACAATTTGGAAATTAACGGACCTTGAGAATCGGTCAAGAAGAAATAACCTACGAATATTGGGTATCCCAGAAGGCAAGGAAGGCACAGACACTCCTCAATTCGTCATGGAACTGTTTACCGCAGCACTCCCTGATTTAAAGCAGTAGGATATAAAGACTAAACTACAGAGGGCCCACTGGTTTTCCTTTAATCAGTGTAAAAAGACTAGTCAAAGTACCGAAAAACCCCGAGCCATCTTGATCCATCTTAATAATTTTTTGGCTTGAGAGGCATTGTACGATCTAGCAAGGCCAGATAGGAAAAGGGTAGGGAAGGGGTGCGAGTTCTTTGTGAGACCCGACTATTGCCAGGCAAAAATTGAAAAAAGATGGCAGCTTTGCCAATTAATCCCACACTTTCAAGAAAAAGGCACTCAGGTGTTTCTGCTTAAACCTGCTAAGAAGAAAGGGGTTTGTAAGGGGAGGCAAAAATGTTCTCTCCGAAGTTTCAGCAAAGGTATTTCGACCTACTTATGTTCATAATTATGTTGCTGTTGGCTTATACTGGTTTAAAGGTCGCTTTTTCTAAACTTGTTCTGGATTTAAATTGGTGGAGGGGATCCTCTTTTTGTTTTCCTTTTTCCTTTTATGGTGGGGGGTGTCGGTGCTCAGGAGAGAGGGGGGGTCACAGTCAGCTCTCTATCACAGAGGAGCAATGGTACTTAAGCCTCACGATGTGGGTGAAAGGGAGGGGTTTGGGTGGAAGGGGCAGGGAAGTCAGGGGTCTAGGGTGTGGGGGGATGGAGGAGGGGGATCTTTTTGGGGGATTTTGCTTTGTTCTCTCATGTTCTCTTATTGTGCTGCTACATGGAAAAAAGTTAGAAGGGTGCCCATTGTTTTGTGTCATCGTGTAATGTGTGATTCTGAGCCTATAAACTACAAGGATGATGGGTAGTCTGCGCATTTGCTCACTTAATATATGTGGTCTCAATGACCAGAGAAAGCAGGGCATGTTAGCTAAACAGCTCCGAAATATGCAGACTGATTTACTATGCCTTCAGGAGACCCATATACCGTGGAGCAAGCGGTGGTGGCTGAGGGATCTTGGGCTTGAAGTGTTGGCCTGTACCCAGCAGGGCACAACTATTAAGGGGGTGGCTATTCTTGGCAGGTGTGGGGTGGTGTCATGTAAACGAGTCAAATTTTATGATCTGGGCCATTGGGCCATTGCTGCAATCATAGTGAATAACACCCCTATATCACTTTGCTCTATCTACGGCTCCAATTTGGATGATTTGCATATTTTAAACTTTTTAAGTGTTGAATTTGCCCTATGGCCGCACCCTTCAATATTTTATGGGGACTTCAACATTCATTTAGATAGTAAGTTTGATGTATATGATACTCTCCCCTATCAAGGTAGGAAAGCCAGAGTCTTCAAAGCTCTCCAAGGATTGGTGAAGGAATATGGGTTGTTTGATAGCTGGCATAAACTCAAACCATCTGATCCTGGGTTTACATTTTACTCAGCTCCCCACAATAAGTTAGTTCAGCTGGACTATTTTTTCTATCTAATCAATTTACTGAGATGAGTAAGATTGAGATTTTTCCAAGAATCATCCCAGGCCACAACTCTTTATTTTGCAGTTTTTGAGTCAGATCACTAGACTGATCACGTAAGTCCTCTACCCTACCTCAACAATCAAGGCCACTTGCACTATCATTTTTGTGAGCGGTGAGATCTTCATAATATCATATTTGAACCCCTCAAATGCTCTATAACTTTTTCCTCATGAGTGTAAAATAGCAACTCCTACTGTTTCAAATGTGCTCTGTGCATCGTCAGTTTGCTTTATCATATAATGTAGCTGAGATGTTAAAATCATTACATTAATAATAATACTCATTGAAAAAACTTTTTTTTAGAAGAGAAAGAATATACCCACAAAGTCAAAAATTCAATAATTCATGAGGTTCAAAATAAATTTGATAAACTCTACATTTCTGAATGTTATTTTCTAAGTTCTATTTTTCTCAGTTGTAGTTCGTATTCACTCTCCCTAATAGAATATATAGGACCGGTAATGTATAGTATAATAATATTATCCTATATATTCTTAAATGAGTACGTGATTTGTTAGCTGAACAGTGTGCAACCTCTAAGTACTACGGCAGAACGTTCCCGAATTCTACAGAATACAAATTTGAAAAATGATATTGCATACATTTATATCTAATATGAAGTCATTTGTGTTCAACTGTGTTTTACTTGTTCTTCTCACCTCAGATAATGTGGTGTGGGAGTGTTTGTCGTAGCACTTCTTTTCTACGTTATCTAAAAGTAACTGTTACCCTCTTATATTATCAAGAATAAGGGGCAACACTTTTACAAACTATAGAAAAAAAGAGTGTGTCGCCACGCTTAACTGATATTTTATGAAATTCCATTTTTATTTGTCAAATCTTTGATATAGACAGTGTCTGTTTCCGAAGAAAGTTCATTTGTAATTGCTAAATAAAAACAATTTGAAACCTAGACTGAAATTTTTGCTGCGCAACCACACATCCCCATCAGAAAAGTAAACACCACATTATAAGTAAATAGTGCTCATGGGAAGTATCCTACCAGCAAACTTGATAAAAAGAAGATCGCAAGACACTCTAATATTTCTCCGCCATGATAAAAATATATATAAAAATCTATTTTTACCTTTACAATCCCTATCCACCACCTTGTGACCACTGAACAGAGGTAATAGTGTTCCTACCCTCCCCTCCACTACTTTGTTTTCCCGTACTCCTTTAGTAGTGCGTCACAAAATATTTGACAACAGTGAACAGTTCCCACCCAATAAGGAGCAAACTAGTTCTTGGAACACTTTAGCCAATAAAATGTCCATGTTGTTCCTTAGAGGAGGAGAGAATGTCTGCCAACAGTTCTACTTTTAATGCTACACAGTCAATGAACATTAAGCTTGGGAAGGCCCCGCTTGGAACAAGTTATCCAATGAGATGTCCCTAATTCTCTGCGGAGGGGGAAGGAATCGATGACAACACTTCTACTTTCAAAGGTTTACAGCCAATCAACATTAAGCTTGGGAAAGTCCTCTTCGGAACACGTCAGCCAATCAGATGTCCCTCCTACTCCACGGAGGGGAAGTGAATGGCTGGCAACATTTCTACTTTCAATAGTTCGCAACCAACCTACATGAAGCTTTGAAAGCTCCTCCTTAGAATAGGTTAGCCAATCAGATGTCCCTTCTACACTGCGGAGGAGAAGGGAATACCTAGCAACACTTCTACTTTCAATAGTTCTCAACCAATCAACATTAAGCTCTGGAAGGTCCTCCCTACAACATGGGAGCCAATTAGATGTCCTTGCTACGCGGAGGGGAAGTAAATGG
Source organism: Lissotriton helveticus (assembly GCF_964261635.1). Lineage (NCBI taxonomy): Eukaryota > Metazoa > Chordata > Amphibia > Caudata > Salamandridae > Lissotriton > Lissotriton helveticus. The sequence continues at coordinate 773,919,872 of NC_136063.1, read as the reverse complement.
CAGGAAACATTTCTACTTTCTACGGTTCACAGCAAATGAACATTTAGCTTGTTGTTGGAACACCGCAGCCAATTAAACGTTAATTTTGTTCTGCTCACACATACAGAAAACACCCTCCCACATAATAATACATTTCCTGTAACAAAGTGACTCTATCCATGATAAAAGTGAACACTGTATAATATTTAAACATTATTCCGCATTCTATTAAAGGAAGGCCACAATACTGCGCATTGTTGTTTTCCCAATATAATTTCCACAGCCTACTCCACATTCTTCCCAACATGAGTGAAGCCCCGGGAGTGCGGGGGCCCCAGCGGACCCTGCTATTATTTGCTAAGAAATGCCTCCAGGATAGAGAACACTCCCTACCACATATTAATAAATTTCCTGTAACAAAGGGACTCTATCAATGATAAAAGTGAACACTGCATAAGTAAACATTATTCCGCATTATATTAAAGGAAGGCCACAATACGGCGCATTATTGTTTTACCGATATAATTTTCACAACCTACTGAACCCCCCTCCCAACAGAAGTGAAGCTCCGGGACTGCGGGGGCCTCAATGAGCCCCCGCTATTAATTTTAAGAAATACCCCCAGGACCTAGCCCATCCAGGGGCCTCATTAAAATAAAACATAGGAGCCCGCGACCCCAGCACCAATTGTGATCTTTTTTTTATTTTGTATTCTTTTTTTGGTCCTGGGGTCCTTATGGGACCCCCTAAGCAAGCCAAGGGGTCAGGGTGTTTCTACCCTGCCCCCTTATCTTATATTATATCTTTGTTTCTCAGTTTGCTGGTGACTCGCTTCTACTGAGTCACAAGATGGCTGCCAACACTTCCTGGTTTGGAGTGTTGGCAGCCAATCACAGTGAAGCTCGTGCTGGGGACTTAGGCTCCACCCAGATATCAAAACTTTTATTTTTTAATTTTCTCAGCAAATACTAAACCGATTTACACCATTTATAAGAAGTTTGCTTTCTGATCCAAGCACTACCTTTCTGCCATATTTGGGGTAATTCTGATCAGAAGTTTCGGCTGTAGACTTGCACAAAGTTTCCTATGGGAAATTGATTCTTTCACTCTTATTTTTTGAATTTCTCAAAAACTACAGAACGGATTTACACCATTTAAAAAAGGTCGCTTTCTGATTCAAGCTCCACCTTTTTGCCAAATTTAAGGAAATTCTGTTCAGCAGTTCGGGCTATAGCTTTGTCCAAACGTGTTTTGGGACCCCCCTTTTTTCTCAGCCCCCGCTTGATGAATCACCCATAAACTTTTAGAATAGGAGCTGACCTGGATAGACACATTTTTGGAGGATTTCAGGAAGATTTATCGAATGACACTAAAGTTATTAGCAAACCAAAAATTGCTTTTCCTATGGAAACTAGGTTCTAACTATAACTACCTACTGGCGACTGCCAGTAGGTACTATATATATATATACACACATACATACATACATACATATATATACATACATATATACATACATACATACATACATACATACATACATACATACATACATACATATATACGTACATACATATATACATATATACATACATACATACATACATATATACGTACATATATATATGGTGACGAGGTTATTTAAAACTTCGCTTTGGGCTGCCTGCACTGTCAGTGTAGTCCCCGCCGCAAGTACCCCCTGGAATCCGAGGCTGAGGTGGTATTGGGGAGCTGAGGAGGACACTTGATGGACTTAAAAGCTGGAAAAATTAAAACCGTCACACTTTGGTTTTATTTTCGTTTTGGGCACACTTTGCTGGAACTCTGCTAAGCACAGTGGATTTTTATTCATCGATCCCTCCCCCCGAGCAACAACCCCTGGGATCTCCTACACAGGATTCTGGGGCTTGCAGTTTCCTTTAATGCATAGGACACTGCACAGGTGTGCTGCATTGTGAAGGGGCGGTGCGAACTCGCTACAACAAGTTCTGAAAAGGCGGTGTTCAGCAGCAGAGTGCATCTCATCTATGGAGGCTTGTGGCGCTGACGACGGCCAAACACCGGCTAGAAATGCATCCGCCAATTTTGTCCATTAAAGCGCCTCCAACTGTTCCCCTGGGTCTCTGCTCTTCTTTGCTGGGAGGAGTTCTGTGGTCATATATATATATATATATATATATATATATATATATATATTCACTGAAAAAACCATAGGTTATAGACCATATATAGTTAGGAATTAGCATTTAAAAAACCTTTTTTTACTCACACAAAACCATTGAAATTCCATATATAGTTAGTTGTACTAACTATATATCGCGCACCCGCAATCCACTGCTGATCATGTCACATATTACATCATTCATGACATGGTCAGTGACATCACTGATGACATCTCAAATGACATCACTGATGACATCACTGATGACATCTCAAATGACATCACTGATGACATCACTGATGACATCTCAAATGACATCACTGATGACATCTCAAATGACATCACTGATGACATCACTGATGACATCTCAAAAGACATCACTGATGACATCACTGATGACATTATTCATGTGATAATACGATGAATCTCTTCAGACTCTAATAAAAACTTAGATAAACTCAGTGTAAACAGACACTCACAGACTGTCACTCATCCATGGAGTTACTCACACACCTAGTCAGTCATGCAAAGAATCAATCTCACATCCATTTCCTCAACTATACAGTTATACACACCTTACTTATTCAAACATATACTAACATATATTTACTCTCTTATACAATCCCTGATACAAGTTCACAATGATCCATACAGCCACTCACACATTCACTGGCTCTTATGCATAGTTATTTATATATGTCAACTCTCACATGTACTGTGTTTTACATATGTACTTACTTTGACATGTAGCACTTAGATATCCATTCACTCACCAATACACTCATGCACACAGTCAACCGCCCATACAGCTGTTTCCACATGCACTTTTGAACCCATACATCTAGTGAATCAACTGCTCACACATCTATGCACAGAGTTATACACCTCCCAGCCACCCACACACACACTCAGTCTCCCATACAAATACTTAGGCAACCAATCAATAACCCATATAGTTACTCATATAGCTATTGATCAACACATGCAGCAATTTACAGAACAACAGACATAATGATGCACAAATTAAGACAGTTTAGTCACAAACCCATGCACTCAGTGAGGCACATTTAATCAGTCACTCATACAGTCAGTCATGCACCTAATAAATCCTTCATCCAGACACTTATAAATCCACTCATTCTTCAATATGTAAGACATATTTTAACTTTACAGAAACATAAAGTCACTGGATGTTGTCATCAGTGATGTCATCAGTGATGTCATTTGATATGTCATCAGTGATGTCATCAGTGATGTCATTTGAGATGTCATCAGTGATGTCATCAGTGATGTCACTGACCATGTCATGAATGATGTAATATGTGACATGATCAGCAGTGGATTGCGGGTGCGCAATATATAGTTAGTACAACTAACTATATATGGAATTTCAATGGTTTTGTGTGAGTAAAAAAAGGTTTTTTAAATGCTAATTCCTAACTATATATGGTCTATAACCTATGGTTTTTTCAGTGAATTTTCAAGGTTTTGTAAATGCTAATTCCTAACTATATATGGTCTATAACCTATGGTTTTTTCAGTGAATTTCATTGGTTTTTTAAAAGCTAATATCTATAGCTGTAAAATGTATTCTTCTTTAAATCAAAAAATATATTTTATATGTTTATTAATACATTTTTTTTAATTATTATGTTTTGGTTCGCTCCCGGTCCGCGAACCGGGTAGCTTCCCGTTAGCTCAATCTGGTGCCGCGACTCGGTACGCGAACCGGTAAACGTTCCGTTTGCGCAACTGCCGCGTTAGAAATCAACATCGTGACGCGTCGCGGAAGCGCGACGTATCCCGTTGTCGCGTAATGCGTCTTATGACGCGCCGCGTTAGCGCACCCGGAAGTGCTCCGGTACGCGAACCGAGGCGCGAAGCGCAGCTCCCTGAAAGCGATCCGGGGCGCGTCGCGTAAGCGCGACGTATCGCGTTGCCGCGTAATGCGCCTTATGACGCGCCGCGTTAGCGCACCCGGAAGTGCTCCGGAGCGCGAACCGAGGCGCGAAGCGCAGCTCCCCGGAAGCGATCCGGGGCGCGGCCCGCAGCGCGTAACTTAAGCGTAACAGGTCATGTGACTTGTTAATAAAACTTTTCATTGGTTCATTTCACTTTTGGTTTCCTAATGATGTAAGGCTAGGTCATGTGACCTAAAAATAACACTTTTCATTGGTTTAGAACTATTTTTTTTCCAAAATGATGAAAGCCCCCACCTTTTTTCTCACTCTGACTTTCAACTTTGTGAAAGGAAGACCTATTTTGCTGAGTAGAAAATTCTTCAGTAGTAGCTGCAGCTGGTGCACCCCCACCACCACCACCACCACCACCATCAAGGAAGAGAGGACCACCTCCACAGTTCCTTCCCAACACAGAGGAGGAAGAGGACGAAGAAGAGGAAGAGGAAGTACAGCCAAGACAGTTTTTACGTGAGGAGCCCCGGATATCTCACCACAAAAATAGTTTTATTTGGCAGTTTTTTTCTTTTCCTCAAGGACAAAAAAAAGTGAATGCTCGCTATGTGACATGCCTCATATGCAAAGAAGATTTACCTAGAGGCACAGATAAAAAGTATAGTTTCGGCAACTATACTATGCACCGTCACATGCAGAGGTGGCATCCACTGAATTACAGCATGGCAGAGATGCGTGACCTCCAAGACAACCCACCAACTCCTGTGGCCAGGACATCGGCACAGGTAACTCTGTCGGGGCCAGAGGCACGGGAAACAGTGCCAAACATTCAAGAAAATTTTGTGCACATGAAGATAGTGTGTCTTTATTGTGGTAACCTACTCTCATGTGCCAATATGAGTATTAATTTGATAAACAGAGCATATGAAAACCACAAGTGCTCAAAACGCCCCAAAAAATAAACAATTTTTTTGCTCCTGTTGAGCCCTTTCTAATGCCTGTTTTTCGTTGTTTCCCCCCCAAAAAACCAAAAAAAACATAAAATCGTTCAAAAAATACAAAAAAAACAAAAAATGTTCAGAAAAATAAAAAAAATATATAAAACAACAAAAACATAAAAAAATAGTTCTTTTCAGAACTACCTCCCCTTTATAAAAAAATTGCTAGAATGTTTAGCACTCTGGCAACCTCTATTTCTTTTGGTTTGAACCAAAAAAAAAAAAAAAAAAAAAAAAGAAGAGTAAGTATAAGGGACAGCTATAGGGACTAAACCAGAGATACTGTTTAATAGATCTATTTACCGAAGAAAAGATGGAAGAGGGTATAATTGTGAAAAACAAAATAGATAAGGAAGTGAAAGAAAAAAAGGAGAGTAGAAGAATAACAAAGAAGAGTTTCTTAGAGAATGTGAGTGAATGTTCAAAATAAGATTAAAACATGTGGAATAACAGAGAGAAAAAACAGAAATCAGAAAAGAAGAAGTAACAGAAAAGGAATAATTGAAACAGCAAAGAAATGTAAATAACATAGGGGCATATTATCAACATAGGCGATACAAGTTTTGCAGCTTTTATCGGCAGAAATGTGTCGCTAAAGCCGCTTTTGCGGCAGAAAACTGCCGCTAAAACCACTTTTGCAGCAGTTTTCTGCCGATAAAAACAGCATAATTTTATTGGCTGTGTTCATAATATGCCCCTTAGTGTGCTTCAACTACACAGAGAAAGCATAATGAACAAGTAGTGAAAGAGTGATCAGTCAGAGACACTAAGAGTAATAGAGACGGAGTGAGTGAACAAGAGTGAGGAACTATGAGAAGAGAGGGACGGAGAAAAGGAGTGGAAGGAGTAGAGTAAGTAAGTAATAGAGAAAGGAATGAGGGAAGTAGCAAAGGCAGGAAAGTGAGGGTTAAAGAAATGAAGCAGTGGAACTAATAGTAGTTAAATGTGATAGAAATGTAATGAAAAGAGTGCAAAACATTTACCTTATAATTGTCGTTAACTTAGTCACTTGTTATTTTTATACTTTCAATCTGTGAAAGAGAGAACAAACATTTGAAAAATATTAAAACATGTATTTAAAAATTAGAAAAGACAAGGGAAAAGATTGTAGGACAAACAACTTTGACACTTACAGAAGCCTCTGCTTCTCCAGGCCCCCTACACAGTCCTAAAGATATACATTTTAAACTAACACTATCTTGATGCAGATGAAGTGAGGCCTATCTTGGAACATGGTGCATCTTTTGCACTGCTGTTGTCTCACAAAAGTGACGCAATGGCAGCGCAAAAGAGGTGCACAATCATCATAAAACTGTTCCTAACATTTTAAATGATTGTTTCACGATGGCAATAAGGTGTGTCCTATCCAGACGTTTGTTTCAGGTGAGGCCTACTCAGGGTTGCAGATTAAATTTAGGCTTGTTGAAGAGTACAGAGGAGATAATACATGTGCAGGCCTACCAATAAAGTTCAGACCTCCTCTGTTTCCCTGGACAGGCCTAAACTTCATCTGCACAATGTGATTCATAATGTTAGGAAACACAGGTAATGTATTTGAAAAACGTGCAATTTCTTTTGCTCATTTCACAATCACATCACTTATGTTTCCTTTGGTTAGGTATCTCATTGTGCAGATGTAGTCCAGCATGTGAAAGAGTACGCACTGCATGCAACAACTTTGACACTTACTGAAGCCTCAGCTTCTCCATGCCCCCTGCACAGTCCTAATTATATACATTTTAAACTGACGGTATCTTGCTGGAAATGAACTGAGGCCTATCTTGCAACATGGTGCATCTTTTACACAAAAGTGACGGAACAGCGGCGCAAAAGAGGCACACAGCCTTCATAAAACTGCCCTTAACATTTTAAATGATTGTTTCTAGATGCTGATATGGTGTAGCCTATCCACAGATTTCTTTCAGGTGAGTCCTACTCAGTTTTGCAGATGACATTTAGCTTCTTGAAAAGTACAGAGGAGATAATACATGTGCAGGCCTACCAACGAAGTGAGTCATGTCCACTGCACTCTTGAACAAAGGCCAGACCTCCTCTATCTCTCTGGACAGGCCTAAACCTCATCTGCACAATGTGATTCGTAATGTTAGGAAACACAGGTAATGTAATTGAAAAATGTGGAGTTTCTTTTCCTCATTTCACAATCACATCACCTGTGTTTCCTTTGCTTAGGTATCTCATTGTGGAAATGTAGTCTATCATATGAAAGACTACGTAGAATGTGAGCACTGAATGCAACAACTTTGACACTTACAGAAGCCTCAGCTTCTTCATGTCTACTACACATTTCTAAATGTATATCATAAATACAAAAAGTACAGAATTAATTATACATGTTAAATGGTTTATTTTTGCTGTTCTCAGAATTTATCAAATTTCACTAAAAACAGTGACTTGAAGGTATTCATCATATAACAGCGGGGAAAAAAAAACACAATCAAAATGATTGTGTTTAAAAAACCTATACAACATGACAAATCAGAAATCAGAACTCCTTAAAATTAACTTACTTTCCATGACGTCGAATGATGTCCTATGAACAGCTTACACTCTGTTGTGCTGTTATTATTTTCAGCCCGCCACTTTCTGAAAGAAAACCTCCATCGTTTTGAAAAATATGTTACATACAATAAATGACTTCTCGCTCTCTACCACACGTTTCCACAAGGCCAAATCGTGTAAGAGCCATTTATAACTCTTGGAATTCTTCTAAGCAAATCCCGTCATTTTGTATTTCCGCAACTTTGAGAAAGAAAACGTTCAAGATCACTTTCACAATCCTGGACTAGTAATATCTTACCCTTCTTGCTCACTCATGTTCCACATTTCCTATGACACTGATACTGCTTACTATGAAGCAGACTTACACTACCTCTATGACTACTACAATTATTTAATTCTCTACATCACTTTTAATCACAAAGCAATTTAAAACAGTAGATAAAATTATATCAACTCCTAGAATCATTATAGGCCAGTTACCTACCCTAAATTCTTTCTTCTGAAAACAGAAAGTAAGAATATTTTTAATAAGATGTGTAATAAGTGGATGTTGTCAAAGGACCATCATGTCATATAATAGCTGCAGTTAGAAATTTGTTTCTAAAATCAACGAGTGTGTAGCCACAACATTTGAAATTAAAGTTGAAAACTTACTTTTATCAGGTTTATATAGTTGGAATTTTTAAATGACATTATAACCAAAAGTTTGGTCAAATAATCTAGACAGCATTGCAGACTTACATTACCTCTACTCCATGTTTTTATTGGCTGCTTGAATTAGCTTATAAAAAGAAACAGTTTTTCGGAAATCATTCAAAGTGCAGTTATTTTTCCATGACGTCAAGTGTTATGGTAAGAACACCGTTTGCTTTGGGAAATACTCTGTTGTCCTTTAAGTAATCCGTGCCCACCACTTTCTGTAAGAAAACCTTTTTTTTTTCCAGGAACTATTTAAAACTCAAAAATAACTTTTGACTCTGTACTACACTCATCCTCAAGGCCAAATTGTGTAGGAGCCATTAGAACCTCTTGAAATTCTTTAGAGCAAATCCTGAGATTCCTTCCCTAAAATGTTGGTTTTAGAAACACCAGGTAAGAATTTTTAGGGTCAAAAGGCAATTTTTTTTTAAAAGTTAAAACAGAATCATTGCAGAATGACCAGCCATTTCTAGACTTTAAATAAGCTGTGTAATGTCCTGATGTTATTGAAGGACCGTCATGATATATAATTGCTGCAGTTACAAAAGTCCTTCCTGATATTGACAACTGTGAAGCCACAAAATTTTTAATCAAAGTTGTCAATTTTGTTCCATCAGGCCTACATCGTTGAAACATTAAAATAACATACTGGCCATATGTTCGTATAAATAATGTTGACAACATTTCAGACTTACATTGGCTACACTCCATGTTGTGATCAGCTGCTTTTACTAGCTTATTAAAGGACACTGATTTACTGTCTGGCAAAGTTAAATATATAAATCTTTCTGAGTCTACACTAGTAGTACTTGATACCCTACAGTTCTTGCAGTCATGCTGCCATTGATAAGAAAGCCCAAACATGTGATCTACATCTACACCTTCATCTTGCAATACATCAAGAATATACATTAAAAACTCCTGACAATCTTGCTGAATATTTTGAGAGAATTGTGTTTGACCTGAACATCTGTCTAACAGATTTCGAATTTCAGACACACTTTCTATTTTTGTTCTATCAGTGCTACATTTCTCTAACACAGAATTCAACAAACTGCAAAATCTCTGATCCGAATTGACCACAATCTCTTGTTTTAAAGTTTCTAGAGAAAACAAAACATTAACCACTACATTAGCATAGCAGTTGACACCAGAACTGTTTTCAAATTGAAAACCAACAACATCTTCAACAAAATCCTTTTCCTTTCTGCTTATAATTTCTGGTTCATCGACTTTTCGTCTTTTTGCTACAACCTCCCTACTATTGGTCACATTTCTTCGTTTCCGGCCTACCACACGTTTCTCAAACAAAGGATATTGAGGCAAATGTGGCGCATACTCTCTTCTTAACCTATTGTATTCCTTAACACAATCTAGATCCGCACAAATGTTTGTGACATCACACTCAATCAAGTACAATCCCGATAAAGTTCTGACTCGTGACAATGCCACATATGCCATACCCTCCTTGAACACAGAACTGCCAATATTCACCAATGCACTGTCTACACTTAAACCTTGCGATTTATGGATTGTCACCGCATATGCCAAGCAAACAGGAAACTGCTTACGGCGAACATATAAGTCTTTCACAAGCAAAAACCTAGCAGAGCAACGACCAATTAGCTGTACTTCCTCAATGCCATCAAATTTAATTTTTAAAAATTCAATTCATCCCTATTTCTGTATTTCACAAAATCAACAACATTACCCATTGATCCATTTACCAGACCTCTTTCAACATGTAAATTCCTTCTTAAAATTATACGGCAATTTAAGCACACATTCAGAGTCTTTTCAAAACCAGCAGTTTTAGATATACTCTTTTCTAATGAATCCAATTTTGATTTCAAATTCTCAGACAAAATTGTTGATCCCATATGCTCTACTCTGTCAATAGCTTCTAGTATCACAATATCTTGGTTTTCTAAATACAACATTTTGTTGTTGAAGATGGCACATTCTGCAAGAGTTGGCATCAAACATATTCCAGATTTCTTCTCAGTAATTTTCTGAAAAATATTCTCAGGCACAACGTCTTGTTCTGGATACAAATTTGACAGTAATTGTGCATGTAAAGCTTCTTTCCCATGCTCGGTCACTTTTCCGATTCTAACATCTTGTAGAATATTCTTGTAATCTTCATCCTTCGCCTGACGCATATTTTCATGCAGTTCAGCATAATTGAAGTTTAACCATATATTAACGTTGCCAATGCTCCCTAGGCACTTCCTGGTATCTTCATGCGTGAGCATTTTGAACACAGGTTGTCCTTTCACTGGTGTGAGCTGCAGAAGATCACCGAAAACAATGATGTGTTTGCCACCAAATAACACATCATACTCTGTTTTGAGAACTTCTTGCATTCTCAAATGCACAAAGGCAAGCATGACATTGGAAACCATGCTTACTTCGTCAATGATAAGAAGTTTCATTTTCTTCAAGACTCTTGAAACTTCACAACAAGCATCTCCAGATAACTTGTGGTATTGTAATTTGTTATCATGCTTCACTGGCAGCATCAGTAGACGATGCAAAGTAATATCTTTAATGTTATGAGCTGCCAGTCCAGTTGGAGCGGTGACAACACAAGACAGCGATGACTCAGTCCTTTTCTGCAAATAACATGAAATTGCTTTAATGAGGAAACTTTTTCCAGTTCCCGCTTCTCCACTCACGTACAGTCGGACAGGTTTCAACGACGTACATGAGCACTCCTTCTTCTCATGACTTAATCCATGATCAATTTGGTTGGTAACTTCGTCATATATTTTCCTCTGCTCAACGTTGAGTTGTCTTTCCAAGTCTTCTAAGTTAACTGCATCCTCCTGAGCATGTGCCATGGCTCTTTCCACTTCAATTATGGCAGTGGCAGCTTCATTTTCGATAACTGGTCCTCCTAGTGGATCCTGACTCAATGAAACAGAACTCTGACTGTCCTGAGAACTGTCTCTAGCAATCTCGGCTGCAATCGTCGCTTCCTGCTCGATTTCCGCATTCAACATTTCTAGATATTTGAGAAAAACAGGACATTCTATGGTCTCCTTGGCGGCATTGAAAGAGTCTTCGTAACAGAGTGAATCTCCAAGCAGTTCCTCTTCTGCACGCCAAGGCTTGGAAAGTTGCAAAAGTGCTAAATAGAAAAACTCTTTTTTTTCAGGAGATTCGCCACTCAATTTTCGATGGTTTACCAAGTGGCATTTTCTTTGCTTGACGAGACATCCCTCACTTCCAATTACAGCATACACTCCTTTATCAATATCTTCTTTGATGTTCCTCTTGAATATGTAATTTTGTAGAACCTCATACAGACAAACATTCTCGAGGTGTCTGCTTCTATTTGGATAATATGTATCCAACATGTTGGTCTTCAAAATATCAGTACTGTTTGGCTCCTTTTCCGCCAAATACTCAATTTCCCGCACAGGTTTCAGAACTCGATTACGCGTTGCAGCAAGACCAAGACTCGCCCAAACGATACTCCTGGATTTGGCATAGAGACTTGCTGAAGACAACCGGTCAGAACATTCGTAAGCTCCGATTTCTCGATGTGACAACATCTTCAGACTGAAACTGTACAACTTCTTACTGAGGCTCTTTTCATGGGAAATGTCCTCCCACATATCCTTCAATTCTGTCTTTTCTTTTTTGGTGATGTAAGATGTCACATACCGAGCCACAGCCATACAGTTATCAGCCACGAACTGTATATCCATGTTAGCATTCCACATGGACAAAATCACTGGGTTGTAGTCGTTGATATACTTGGACTCTTCGTTCCTTTTCAAATTGTATGTGTTTTCAGGTGATTTCTTCATCACATTATGTCGCAGAGAAGACATCAAACTGTTCACTCTTCCTTTAGAAATCACCGGTCGTGGAAAGGCGAAACGACATTTGGTGTAGAACTTGTCCTTGTTTCTGAATTTACGACGACAGTACTTTCCGCAACAATGGCTTTGGAAGCGTAGAACTTGTTCTCTTAGGCTTTTGTCCTCCTTTGCGTTTGGAACAGCACATGTAGAATACTGTTCTATGCAACTCACCACTAAGTCTTCTGGATCTGTTCCAAATTTAGGTGCATCCTTGATCCACAGCAGCATATGTATATGAGGAGCACCTCTTGCTTGGTACTCCTTTCTCCAGAAGAAATCCAACACCTCTCCAAGAGGTGGATTTCTCTTGTTCATGATGAAAGACATCATAGCTTCAAATCTATGATTGAAGTAACTGCATACATTCACTGGATCCAAAGAGCACAGTTCTCCGGGTGTCTTGAATTCGATATTTTCAATGTTTCCATTTGCCTCTCGTAGAAATTCAAGTAAGTCTTCCCAGCCATACTCGGCACAGCTGAGAGTGAGGAACCATGTGGGAGTTCCTAAGTTCCTCAGCATACATTTTAAATCACCATGACGACGGTACCAGTACTCATTAGTACCACGCTGACACGCCATGAGATTAATCAGGTGAGAATCCAAAATACTGTCTTGCACATTGACTTTATCCATAAAGTCACTTGCCGAGATGTTTTGCATCTGTATACCACTTTTCAAGATGTGGTTCACTGCATATGACAGTCCAGACAGATCGCTTTCAAACAGGAGATGAAACAAATAGGGAATGCATTGTTGAAACCTAGGATCTTCTGCATACAAACGTAAAGTCCGGTATTCAGAAGCAGGAATTTGATGAGGTCGCTCATCATATCTTCCTCCTTGACCTGTTGGAAATAGCTGTGGGAAACACCGAGCTTCCAAACTTTCCTCCCAAACACTAATGGGACTCCCTTTGGCTTGTTTCATTTGAAACAACTCAATAGCATTCCCCATGACTTCCTTGGAATGCAAAGGATGAACACTATAATGTTCATATATTTCTTCACTTTTAGAGGGTTCTACTTTCTCAATTTGACCAGCACACAAATCGCTATCCTCTTCTTCACTTACTTCCTCTTCTGCAACATATACATTCTTATAGTACTTATTGTTTTTTTTCAAATACAATGTTGCCTTTTTGACTTTCCTAACATCCACTAAATCTTGCCATATTTTCTTACTCTTTGTCGGAACCCCATTAACTAAGATAACCAGAGGTTCCTCTACCACTTTTTCTACTCCAATTGTATTAATGTTTTTCTTCAAATCTAGAGGCAAATAAACAACTCTTCCCTTTAATCCTCTCTGTAAATCTGATGGAGGCAATTTCCCTGTCTTTGGTTCCATTCTTACAACAGCCTGAAAGGGATGGATACTTTGAATCAAAATAGATTCATAAGTATTTAAATCCTTCAATTCATAAGGAATCTCAACCAATTCCAGATTATTATGAACCGCTCTAGCAGGCATCTGGTTTTGATTTAATTTGTTACAACAATAAGTACACACACGTTGATCCAATCCCAAATCAAAACAATTTTCTACCATCAAGTATGTTGCAAAATCCTTCCATTCACTATTATTTTCCCTTTCACTTTTTGCATATAAATCCACTAACTTAGTCTGATTCTTATGATAAGTGCGTCGACAACACACACAAGTGAAATTAGGCCTCTCACTTGATTTCACCTGAAACGTGGCAATTTCCTTCTGAAAATTATCTGTACTGGAAACCTGTACACTATCTTCCACATTACCCTCTTCTTCTGGGTCAATTTCAACATTCTCCTCTTTACTTCCAAAGTAACAAAACTCAATTTCTTCACAAATATTCTTCACATCTATTTCAGAACCATGCAAAAGAGCAGTGCATAATTGTTTAAGCATAACTGCTGGACTCTTAGCATAATACAACATTCTAACTAATTTCCTCACTTTATTATGATGCACTGCTAGCATCCTGAAATGATGAAAAACACTCTGGCATACTCTCCTGGAAAGACAAGCCAGTGAATGACCATGCAAACCTGTCACTTCTCTCACTCTGCAAGGATCTAATTCTTGCAACAACTTCATTTTCTGCTTTAAACTTTTCATATTAAATGTCCGTACAAAATCACAAAGCAAATTGATGGAATCCTGTCGCACATTGCAAATACTACTACACTTCCAGGTGTACACAGGTCCCTTAGAACGTCTTCCTAAAACCTCATTACCTAACACCTCTTCTGCCTCTGTTGTCACAAGTTTTTCTTTTTCAACTGGACAACCATCTTTCACCTCATAAGCTCGACCACTGATGTCAACTGCATGCACCAAATAATTATCCTGGAAATAACTCTCCTCATTAAAAAATGCCTCACAACTTGAACTATGCATCCATTCTCCTGAAAAAACTTCACAAAAATTACTACGATTAACTGTTCTCTTCCATCTACTATTTCTTTTGAAATCATAAATTGCCTTGTTTAGCTTCCTAATTCTATTGATTATCAAAATAAATAACTTTCGCTTAATTTCAAATGCCTGATCAATAACTTTCTCAATTTTTTTTTTCTCTTATAAAAAACCACTTTCTGCTGACCTTTCTTAATATTTTTTAACAAATTGCCAATTATCCTGTTGCGGAACATTCGTCTATGAATGTCCCTAAACTGATTTCTCCTTCTACTACCATGAACAGAGTTATCTCCTGCTCTAGCAGTAACATTTTTGATTGGCCTTCCCTTTCCATTTAAATTGCTTCTCTTTTTCTGGACTAAAACATTTTCTGTAGTACTACTTTTTTTCCTACAAATGTTTCTTATGAATGATTTCTTTATCTTACCCGGACCTTTCTTGGTGACTTGACGAGTTTTTATTGTAGAGGTCTGCTGCAATAATTTTTTAAGCTGCTGTCTTTGATGTTTGGTAGCCTTTCGCCTTCTGTCCTTCGAAGGCATTCTTTAATTTTGAAATGATCTGCAGTTGAATCTGTGGTAAAATATAATAAAAAATGTTATTAACCACTATTACCAAACAGTAAATCAATAACAGTCGTCAAAAATTTAACACACTACTTTTCATTTTTACATAGAATAATTTTTAGTGCATTGGCAAATTTAGTAGTTACAAATAGTAGCAAAGAAATGGAATGCTCCTACATTTTACCTGTGCTGTTTTATATGTGAATCTGAACAAATTTTATGAGCATATTTGAGTATTTTATTAAAGATACTACACACAAGCTGTTTTTGAAGTTGTGTTTAATTTTAAATGAAACGGTTTACATGTTTACTTTTCATTTCAAGTAACTTTTAAAAATAAATGTTTATAGTTCCATAGGCTCAAGCAGGTCTGCTTCCCAGCCTATGTCATACAATTCTGACAAATCGGCATCCTCATCATGTTCTTCATCAGCCTCAGGATTTAAAACATCTAAGGGATCTACTTCCACTGATGTTTCAATGACAAGTTCAATGATAAGATCGAGATCAACGGATTGCTCATTATCACTCATGGTTGATGTTGTCGTTATCTTTAAATAAAGAGAACAACAATGAGATGTTGCAGAGTAAGAGACAAATCTCAGAGACTATAATGGTAAAATTGTTTAACAAGAGTAACATTTTGCAGATATTATTTAGCCATGTCCAGCGATGCTGAGGAGGTGAGGCCTATGTCCAAGTTTTCAGTGAACAGGACTCATCTCTTCTTAACCGTGGATAAGCCTCACCGACTCTGTGTCCCCTGCTCATACTTAAATATAAAGGGGCAGATTTATGTTAACTGGCACATCCCCGGGGATGCACCAGTTAACGTGCACCGCTGCTCTGCCACCCATGATGTGCCGCATTTACAATGTGGAGCACCATTGAGCAAAAACAGCACAGATGCGTCACGCATCTGTGCTGCAAAAGCAGCACATTGCAGGAATCACGTCGTAAGCGCGACATGTCTACTGCAATGCACAGGAGGAAGCCTCACATTACATGGTGCATCACTCCTTATGCCTGTTTCAAACAGGCGTAAGGATTTGATTCAGCAATGCTATAAAGCTGACTCAGTGAAATCTTCTAAATTTCACTGTGTTAGTTTTACAGGGCTTTCATGCAAATGAATGTCCACCCTGCAACAAAACACCTATATGAAACCTGGTGCAGGTTTCATGTGGCACAGGACTTTACAGCATGACACATCTGCCTAGATGCATCAAGTTGTAAATATGTCACAACATAGCAAAACTTTTGCACCGCCGCTGCGTCACAAAAGTGACGCACAGTGGCGCAAAAGAGGCACACACCTATCATAAATCTGTCCCTAACATTTTAAATGATTGATTCAGGATGACGATAAGGTGTGGCCTATCCAGAGGTTTGTTTGAGGTGAGGCCTACTCAGGGTTGCAGATGAAATTTACGCTTGTTGAAGAGTACAGAGGAGATAATACATGTGAAGGCCTACCAATGAAGTAAGTCATGTCCACTTCACTCTTGAACAAAGGCCAGACCTCTTCTGTGTCCGTGGACAGGCCTAAACCTCATCTGCACAATGTCATTCGTAAACTTAGGAAACACAGGTGATGTAATTGAAAAATGTGGAGTTTCTTTTCCTCATTTCACAATCACATCACCTGTGTTTCCTTTGCTTAGGTATCTCATAGTGCAGATGGAGTCTAGCATATCAAAGAGTACAGAGAAGTTCAGCAGTGTATACAACAATTTTGACATTTACAGAAGATTCAGCTTCTTATCTTGTTGGAGATGAAGTGAGGCCTGTCTTGCAACATGGTGCATCTTTTGCATCACTGCTGCATCGGTTTCATGTGGCACGGGACTTTACAGCATGACACATCTGCCTAGATGCATCAAGTTGTAAATATGTCGCCACATAGCAAATCTTTTGCACCGCCGCTGCGTCACAAAAGTGACGCACAGTGACGCAAAAGAGGCATACACCTATCATAAATCTGTCCCTAACATTTTAAATGATTGATTCAGGATTACGATAAGGTGTGGCCTATCCAGATGTTTGTTTAAGGTGAGGCCTACTCAGGGTTGCAGATGAAATTTACGCTTGTTGAAGAGTACAGAGGAGATAATACATGTGAAGGCCTACCAATGAAGTAAGTCATGTCCACTTCACTCTTGAACAAAGGCCAGACCTCTTCTGTGTCCGTGGACAGGCCTAAACCTCATCTGCACAATGTCATTCGTAAACTTAGGAAACACAGGTGATGTAATTGAAAAATGTGGAGTTTCTTTTCCTCATTTCACAATCACATCACCTGTGTTTCCTTTGCTTAGGTATCTCATAGTGCAGATGGAGTCTAGCATATCAAAGACTACGCAGAAGGTGAGAACTGTATGGAACATGGCTATGTAAGTCAAATAATCAAAATCTAAATTTGCCAAGCACACATGGGGGTGTATTTACAAGGACCTTCCACCACGGGGAAATGTCTTTAATTAAAATCGGAAAAATAACATCAAAGGGACTCAAATGCCTTTTAAATATACCCCAAGCAACCTATGAAACTCTAGCACTACATATCAAGAAACCTAATTGATTTCAAAAATCGTTTTTAAACACATTATCTAAATCAATTATATACCTACATTCAAGGGGAAATGACTTAAAATGGCCTAAGACACATGAAAGCGTTTTTTTAAGGCCCTTGCACCATTTTTGAGTCGCTTTTAACATGGCTATGTTAGTCAAAGAATTAAAATCTAAATTTGCCAAGCACAGATGGGGGCATATTTACAAGGAACTTGCACCACGGGGAAAGGTCTTAAATTAAAATGTGAAAAATAACATCAGAGAGACTCAAATGCCTTATAAATATGCCCCAAGCAACCAATGAAACTCTAGCACTACATATCCAGAAACCTAATTGATGTCAAAAAACGTTTTAAAACACATCATCTAAATCAATTATATACCTACATTCATCGGGAAGTGACTTAAAATGCCCTAAGACACATGAAAGCGTTTTTTTTAAGCCCTTGCTCCATTTTTAGATCACTTTTAACATGGCTATGTAAGTCAAATAATCAAGATCTAAATTTGCCAAGCACAGATGGGGGCGTATTTACAAGGACCTTGCACCACAGGGAAAGGTCTTAAATTAAAATGGGAAAAATAACATCAGAGAGACTCAAAGGCCTTATAAATATGCCCCAAGCAGCCTATGAAGCTCTAGCAGTACATATCAAGAAACCTAATTGTTTTCATAAATCGTTTTTAAACACATCATCTTAATCAATTATATACCTACATTCAAGGGGAAATGACTTAAAATGGCCTAAGACACATGAAAGCGTTTTTTAAGGCCCTTGCACCATTTTTGGGTCGCTTTTAACATGGCTATGTTAGTCAAAGAATTAAAATCTAAATTTGCCAAGCACAGATGGGGGCATATTTACAAGGACCTTGCACCACGGGGAAAGGTCTTAAATTAAAATGGGAAAAATAACATCAGAGAGACTCAAATGCCTTATAAATATGCCCCAAGCAACCTATGAAACTCTAGCACTACATATCCAGAAACCTAATTGTTTTCATAAATCGTTTTAAAACACATCATCTAAATCAATTATATACCTACATTCATCGGGAAGTGACTTAAAATGCCCTAAGACACATGAAAGCGTTTTTTTTAAGCCCTTGCTCCATTTTTAGATCACTTTTAACATGGCTATGTAAGTCAAATAATCAAGATCTAAATTTGCCAAGCACAGATGGGGGCATATTTACAAGGACCTTGCACCACGGGGAAAGGTCTTAAATTAAAATGGGAAAAATTACATCAAAGGAACTCAAAAGCGTTGAAAATATGCCCCAAGCAACCTATGAAACTCTAGCAGTACATATCAAGAAACCTAATTGATTTCAAAAAACGTTTTTAAACACATCTTGTAAAGCAATTATATTCATACATTCATGGGGAAGTGAGTTAAAATACCCTAAGACACATGAAAGCATTTTTGTAAGACCCTTGCACTATTTTTGCGTCACTTTTAACATGGCTATGTAACACAAAGAAACAAAATCTATTTGTAAAACACTTGACACAAAGCAACATTTTAAATACACAACTTTCTTCATAATTTTCTCCCTAAACCATACTATTCTCTATCTAAATTAAATGAATCTTTTCTCACCTTAGCAAATACTTTATGAGTTTCAAAACAGTCTCAGAAACACACCAATTTGTCTTTAGCAGAGCAAAAGGTATGCACTCCAGAGTCTGCAGCCATAAAAAGCACAGAAAAGCTGTAATTCATCACACATATCTCTCATGTCTCCCAATCAAAACTCTTCCCTCACTTTTTTCAAATCAACACCCTTCCCCCCTCTGCCCTTTCTGCCTTTTTTGCATAGCAACCACCTCCTGAAAGACCTCTGGTGTTCACACAACAATGTTTCAATTGAACTCTGAACTCTCAGTACACCTGCATATCCAGTGCAATCTTTCATAAAATGATTTTTTCTTGACCATTCAAATTACATCTTTCAAAGAACTCATCCATGCACCCTAACTTTCTGTTTTCAGCAATCAAAATCCACCAATCACTGCTACTGCTTCATTAACACAGAAACTCCACAGTTTTTTTCATTTTAAACTCTTATTTTTTCAACTGCCATTTCATTGCCACACTTCATCTGACTGCACCAGAACCTCCTCTCACTATGTTTTCTGTCTGGATTGTTGGACATAGTTACATCTACTGGGCTCAAAGGTATGCTGATAACAGAAATTTACCTAACCTCAATTTACAAAATGTGGAAATTAAGTGGATTGCCGACAGAGGATTAAAATGTCACCAATTGATACCATTGGTGAAAACCTTTTTGCATTTGCCAAAACCTGACCTGTTAATTGTGCACTGTGGAGGTAATGACTTGGGCACTTTGACTGGGGTAGGTCTGGAAATGCTTTTAAAGGACACCTTTGAGCAATTGATGGCACTTTTTCCTCAAACTGCCTTGGTATATTCAAATATATGCCAAAGACAGAAATGGAGGTGGTCAAACCAATTTTGTCCACAAATTGAGAAATCGAGGAAGCATGTAAATAAGTCTGTTTCAGCTTACATGAGAGACCATGGAATGGGCTCCATGTACAACAATAACTTGCGCTACTACATGCAAGATATCTACAGAGGAGATGGAGTTCACTTCTCAGATGAAGGGAACAGAATTTTCATCCTCAATTTAAGACTGTGCATTGCTACCTACTTGTAGGTACCTACATCAGCCACAGGACCCAAAAGCTCTTTTCAGAGCTACCCTACATCTGATCACTCACAATTATTATTTTACTCTAACTTTTTTCACTAATTTTCAACAAAGTACGCTCCCCGGAGCGCTACCCGGTACGCGCACCGGAAGCTAACGCGCGAAATTTAAATTCTTTTTTTCCGCACATATGGGCCTCCTCAGCCTCCCTCAGAAAACCTAGGGGGTCAAGATACGTCTACCGTGCCCCCTTCTACCCATTCTGGACATTATTTGCCCTCCATCTTGTATCTTAATTCGACCGAAACATAAAATGGTGGACTCCCGTAACGCTGCCGGTTCGCGTACCGGGGCGCTCACCGGGAAGCGCTCCATTAAAAAAGGTGGGAAAGTAATTTACAGAAGAAACCCTGGAGACAATGTCACCAAATATAGATTAACTCATACTACATACCAATCCCTACCATTTTCACAAATTTGGTTGAAATTCCATTTAGCCATTTAGCCTGTAGACCTCTCTAAATACCCTGAGGTAAATTACTTCACAAAACACATCTGAAGTGTTGGAATTGACAACCAATTAAAATGTTACTTTCATTTTCTACTTTTTTTACCTGACATTTGATTGGTTATGTACCTGAATATATATAAAAAAGAGAGAGAAACACAGCCATTTTGACTACTACTTCCTGAACTACATTGCAAGATCATTTTCACTCACAACTTAAACTTGTTTTTAAAAGGTAAGATATTATTTTATAAATTTGAAAACATTTTCAGATAGTTATATACTATCCCTCTGTAAGAGTTAGACATTGAGAAAGGCTTGTTTATTAAAATTATGGATTGATTTAGGTTTCTGTGGTATAATTATGAATTTACATAGGCTTTTTCACAGGCACTTTTTAATAGTACTACTTCATGCCTCAAAAGTACCTGTCTGAACTTAAACCCAACAGTGCCCTATCTCTACTGATATATTTATTTTTTATTCAAATTTCAGCACAAAAATGCAAGGAGAACAGAACGTTTCCTTTGAAATTGTCCTAGACATGAAAATTGAGGAAATAATTGAACCCATTGACTTGGAATTCATGGATGAATCACGAGACCATGAACTTCTACAATGTGTTTAATCTGTGGATTATTTACTTCATTATGATGACGGTCAAATGTGGGAAGTTATGTTCACTCAACAAGAGGACATATCGGACAGTCAAATGTTAGACGTTCTATTAAATTTTGAAAAAGAGTCAGAAAAATAAAATTATATTTAATATAAAAAAATTGTTTGAGTCTTTAATCATTTTTATATGTAATTCATAAACTAGTACCAAATTGATTATAATGTAAAGTCAGACTTATAGTATACTGTGCACAATTCCAAAAATACATTTATATTTAATAATCATTAATACTGCTACTTAAATAAAAAAAGTAAAAAAACAACAAAAAGAACAATCAATAAACATACAATATTTCAAAATATCATAGTCTATCATTCTTTTTTCCTTATAGTACGCTCCCCGGACCGCTTCCCGGTGCGCGTACCGGGCACTCCCCACGCAAAAAAAACAAAAACATTTTTATTTATTTTTTGCCCCGCGGGGCCCTTTTAAAGCCTCCACATCAAACCTAGGGGGTCAGGGAGTATCTACTATGTCCCTTTATGGTCATTTCCCCCTTTGTTTTGGCCTCCTCATGTCTCTCGATCCTACCGAGAGACAAGATGGCGGCCGCTCCAGACTGTTTAGAATGTTGACAGACACCGGAGAGCCAATCACCTTCGCTTTGCGAAGTTCCGTTACGCGTCAAGTACGCGAACCGGGGCGCTGCCCGGAGCGCGCTTACAGATATATATATATTTTTTTAACGTTAATTTCTCAAAATCCACTGGAGCACATATCTTGAGACCTAGCAAAGGCACATCAGGCTAACAGTCCCTACAATTTTGCCAAGTTTCGTGCAAATCCATTCAGCCGTTCGGGCTAAAAGTGAGGCCAACCGCCCTATGGAAATTAACATGGGAAAAACGCGTTTTGGAACCCCCCTTTTTTCTCGGCCCCCCCTTAACCCCCCCCAACTTTTCAGTGGCTGCTCAGAAACAACATGTTCAATTTTCCTGAAAATTTCAGCCAATTCCGTACACAAACGCCAAAGTTATTAGACATAGAATTTTCAAAAATCCCATAGAGAAAAAATCCTAACTATATATACCTACTGGCGACCGCCAGTAGGTAATATATATATATATATATATATATATATATATATATATATATATATATATATATTACCTACTGGCGATCGCCAGTAGGAAGTTATAGTTAGGATTGTTTTCCGTAGGGAAATCGCAACATTCTATTGGGAATAACTTTGGCGCCGGTTGAGGAATCTGCCTGAAACTTTTCTTAACTTTGCCTCGCGGCTCTCCGCTCCTTCCCTGACAGTTTGGGGGGGATTCGTCAAGTGGGGGCCGAGATAAAAGGGGGGTCCCAAAACGTGTTTTCCCCATGTTAATTTCCATAGGACGGTTGGACTCACTTTTAGCCCGAACGGCTGAATGGATTCCCACGAAACTTGGCAAAATTGTAGGGACTGGTAGCCCGATGTGCTTTTGCTATGTCTCAAGATATGTGCTCCAGTAGATTTTGAGTAATTTAGCTTCAAAAAAATATATATATCTATAGCCGCGCCCCGGTACGCGCACCGGGGAGCGCTCCGTGCGCGCCACGCGACTTGCGCACGGAAAGCTGATTGGCTCTTGGGTGTCTGTCAACATTCCAAACAGTCCGGAGCGGCCGCCATCTTGTGTCTCGGTAGGATCGAGACACAAGAGGTGACAAAACAAAGGGGGAAATAACCACACATACCTCACACACGCACACCTCCACCCACACCCAAACACCCCACACCCCCACACCGACATCTTACACATCCACACCCACACCCACACACCCCACACACCCACACACACACCTCACACTCCCCCCAACACACACACACGCACACATATACCTCACAGACACACCCCACACATCCCACACACACCTCCCTCCCCCCCACACACACACCTCACAGACACACCCACACATCCCACACATACACACACATCCTACACACATACCCCCACACCACACACCTCCCACACACACCTCCCACACCCACACCTCCACCTACACTCAAACACCCCACACACCCACACCCACACATACACCTTACACACCCACACCCACATACTCCACACACCTACACACCTATACACCTCACCCCCCCAGACACACACACACACACCTCACAGACACACCCCACCATCCCCCACACACACCTCCCCCCGCCACACATGGGGAAAACTCAGTGAAACAGTAAAATAATAATTTAAAGTGCTTAGAGGTAGGGTAGCTCTGAATAGAGTTGTTGTGTTGTGTGGATGATTTAAGTACCAACATGTAGGTACCAATGCAGAGTCTTAAATTCAATGTACACCTTTTTTTCTGTAGATATCTTGCATGTTGTTACAGAAGTTATTGTGGTATATGGAATCCATACCATAGTCTGTCAGGAAAGCAGAAACAGATCCTTTAAGTACTCCCTGAGAAGACCTAGGGGATCATGGGTAGTCTACTCTGCTCCCTTATGATGTTTTAAAATTGCACAGTATACAGTAAGTTTCACTTTATACTATAATATAACATTATCATTTTGGTAGTACTTCATGAATTAGATATAAAAATGAATAATGTCTCAAACAATTTTTAATTATTAAATAAAAATGTATTGGTTAGAATTTTCATAGTTCAATAAAACTTCCAGCATTAGATCATCTGGAATCTCCTCAAAAATGCATGTTTCTATAACTTGTAAACATTCAATAAATTGTTGATCCAAAGACTGATCCATAAAATCTTGTTCAACAAAATCTTCATTAAGAATCTCCTCATATGTAATCTCGAAGGAAACATTGATGTTTTCTTGCTCCCCTTCCATTTTTTTGCTGTAAATTGCATAAAAAATAACTATATCAGTAGAGTTAGGGCACTGTTGGGTTTAAGTTCAGACAGGTAGTTCTGATTTTTTAACAGTGAAGTTAACTTTGGGCAATGTATGGTAACAGGCAGGAAGTAGAAATATAAAAAAGTGCCTGTGAAGAAGCGTAAGTAAATTCATAATTATAGCAGAGAAGCCTAAGTCAATCCATAAATATAATAGAGGAGCCTATCTCTATGTATAACTATAGCAGAGGGACAGTAAATAACTACCAGAAAACGTTTTTACAAATTAACTTAAAGTGCCCCCTACAAATTATCAACTTACTTTACAGAGAGGTGAAGAAGACAAAATGCGAAAATCCTTTCAAGATGTACCTCAGGTAGTTGTAGTCAAAATGGCCGTGTTTCCCTCTCATTTTTCATTTATATTCATGTACATAACCAATCAAATGTCAGGAAAAAAAAGTAGAAAATGAAAGTAACATTTTAATTGGTTGTAAATTCTAACACTTCAGATGTGTTTTTGTCATGTAATTTACCTCAGAATATTTAGACAATGCTACAGCTGAAATGGCTCAATGGAATTCCACCAAATTTGGGAAAATGGTAGAGATTGGTATGTAGTACGGCCTATTCTATATTTGGTGAAAGTGTCTCCAGTGGTTTTTATGTAAATTAACTTTTAAAATTTTTGGGGAGCGCTTCCCGGTTCGCGCCCCGGTACGTGTACCGGCAGCGCTACTGGAGTCCTCCATCTTGTGTTTCGGTAGATTTGAGACACAAGATGGAGGACAAACAACGTTGGGAATGGGTAAAAGGGGGCACGGTAGACACTCCCTGACCCCCTAGGTTTTCTGATGGGGGCTTAGGAGGCCCATATAGGCCCAAAAAAACAAATTTTTTAAAACATTTTTGCAGGGGGAGCGCCCGGTACGCGCACCGGGAAGCGTACTGGGGAGCGTACTTTGGTGAAAAACAGTGAAAAAAGTTAGAGTAAAATAATCATTTTGAGTGATCAGAGGTAGGGTAGCTCTGAAAAGAGCTTTTGGGTTCTGTGGCTGATTTAGGTACCTACAAGTAGGTATTCCCCTCATCTGAGAAGTGCACACCATCTCCTCTGTAGATATCTTGCATGTTGTAACGCAAGTTGTTGTTGTTTATTGAACCCATTCCATAGTCTCTCATGTAAGCAGAAACAGATTTATTCACATGTTTCCGTGCTTTCTCAAATTGTGAACAAAATTGGTTGGACAACTTCCATTTCTGTCTTTGGCATATATTGGAATATACCAAGCAGTTTGAGGAAAAAGTTCCATCAATTGCTCAAAGGTGTCCTTTAAAAGCATTTCCAGACCTACCCCAGTCAAAGTGCCTAAGTCATTTCCACCACAGTGCAGAATTATGAGGTTAGGGTGTGGCAGATGCAAAAAGGTTTTCACCAATGGTATCAATTGATGACATCTCAATCCTCTTTGGCCAAGGTAAGTCAAGGTTGTGAAAATTTCTGGTAGCTGCATACCTTTGAGCCCAGTCGATGTAGCTATGTCCAATAATCCAGACAGAATACATGGTAAGAGGAGGTTCTGGTGCAGTCAGATGAAGTGTGGGAATGAAATGGCAGTTGGAACAGTATGAGTTTGCAACAAAAAAACGGTGGAGTTTCAGTGCTCTTAAATCACAAGTAATGATTGGTGGATTCAGATAGTTGAAAACTGGAAGTTAGGGTGCATGGTTCTGTTCTGTGAAAGAAGCAATTTGAATGGTTAAGAAAAAGTCATTTAAAGAAAGATTGCAGTGGATAAGCTGGTGTATTGAGAGGTCAAACATCCTTGCTTAGTTCATGTGCAACATTGTAGAATAAACTTTTAACCCTGAGAGCTCAGTGAGGAGGGAGTTGCTATGGTAACAGGTAGAAAAGGCTGAGGGGGGAAGGGTGTTGGTTTGAAAATAGAGAGGGAAGAGTTTTGATTGGTTACCATGTGCAATATGTGTGTAGAATTAGAGGTTCTCTGTGCCATTCATGGTTGCAGTGCCTGGAGTACATACCTTTTGCTCTCCTAAAGAAATATTGGTGTGTGTGTCTGACACTGTTCTCAATCTCCTAAAGCATTTGTAAAGGTGAGTAATGATTCATTTAATATACATAGAGACTTGTATACTCTATGGAGAAGATTTGGAAGCAAATTGTGTTTTTTTAATGTTGCTTTGTGTCATGTTTTTTTATGATGCTTGGTAAAAAGTTTTTACTGCATAGAGGAATTGTATTTTGTAAAATTGTGAAGTTTCAGTAGTGACATGGAATTCTTGTACATAGGACCTGTGCTGTGTTTTTTAAATGTGATGTCAAAAACGATTTTGGGGAAAATGAATAGCTTTTACATTTTTTAGAAGGAATAAATAATGTGTACATGCTTAAAGAAATACATTTGACCCTTTCACAATGATGTTACCTGTGTTAACTCAGTGTAGGAAGCACATTGAGTTTCTTTGCATAGAGGAATTGTATTTTGTATAATTGTGAAGTTTCAGTAGTGACATGGAATGCTTGTACATAGGACCTGTGCTGTGTTTCTTAAATGTGATGTCAAAAACGATTTTGGGGATAATGAATGGCTTTTACATTTTTGAGAAGCAATAAAAAGTGTCTGCATGCTTAAAGAAAAAAATTTGACCCTTTCACAATGATGTTACCTGTGTTAACTCAGAGTAGGAAGCACATTGAGTTTCTTTGCTGTTGGTTTGTGTCATTTTGTTTGATAATGGTTGAATTTCAGTTGTGAAATTGAATGCTTGTACATAGGACCTGTGCTGTGTTTCTTAAATGTGATGTCGAAAACGATTTTGGGGAAAATGAATGGTTTTTACATTTTTGAGTAGGAATAAATAGTGTCTGCATGCTTAAAGAAATAAATTTGACCTTTTCACAATGATGTTACGTGTGTTAACTCGGTGTAGGAAGCACATTAAGTTTTGTTTGCATAGAGGAATTGAATTTTGTAAAATTGTGAAGTTTCAGTAGTGACATGGAATGCTTGTACATAGGACCTGTGCTGTGTTTCTTAAATGTGAAGTCAAAAACGATTTTGGGGAAAATGAATGGCTTTTACATTTTTGAGATGGAATAAATAGTGTTTGCATGCTGAAAGAAATAAATTTGACCTTTTCAGAATGATGTCACCTGTGTTAACTCAGTGTAGGAAGCACATTGAGTTTCGTTGCATAAAGGAAATGTATTTGGTAAAATTGTGAAGTTTTAGTAGTGACATGGAATGCTTGTACATAGGTGCTGTGCTGTGTTTCTTAAATGTGATGTCAAAAACGATTTTGGGGGAAATGAATGGCTTTTACATTTTTGAGTAGGAATAAATAGTGTCTGCATGCTTAAAGAAATAAATTTGACCTTTTCAAAATGATGTTACCTGTGTTAACTCAGTGTAGGAAGCACATTGAGTTTCTTTGCATAGAGGAATTGTATGTTGTAAAATTGTGAAGTTTCAGTAGTGACATGGAATGCTTGTTGATAGGACCTGTGCTGTGTTTCTTAAATGTGATGTCAAAAACGATTTTGGGGAAAATGAATGGCTTTTACATTTTTGAGAAGGAATAACGAGTGTCTGCATGCTTAAAGAAATAAATGTGCCCCTTTCACAATGATGTCACCTGTGTTACCTCAGATTAGGAAGTAGATTGTGCATATGAGGTGAGGTATGTCCAGAGGTACAGAGGAGGTGAGGCCTTTGTTCAAGACTGTAGTGGGAGAGAGCGCTTTCCTGGGGAGCATAGGTGGTGAGGCTTGTGTCTAAGAGTGCAGTGGACTAGGCTTCATGAAGTCTATCCCCGACTGCACTCTTAGACACAGGCGTCAATTTGACTCTTTACAATGATGTTACCTGTGTTAACTCAGTGTAGGAAGCACATTGAGTTTGTTTGCATAGAGGAATTGTATTTTGTAAAATAGTGAGGTTTCAGTAATGACATGGAATGCTTGTACATAGGACCTGTGCTGTGTTTCTTAAATGTGAAGTCAAAAACGATTTTGGGGAAAATGAATGGCTTTTACATTTTTGAGATGGAATAAATAGTGTTTGCATGCTGAAAGAAATAAATTTGACCTTTTCAGAATGATGTTACCTGTGTTAACTCAGAGTAGGAAGCACATTGAGTTTTGTTGCATAGAGGAAATGTATTTTGTAAAATTGTGAGGTTTTAGTAGTGACATGGAATGCTTGTACATAGGTGCTGTGCTGTGTTTCTTAAATGTGATGTCAAAAACGATTTTGGGGGAAATTAATGGCTT
Source organism: Lissotriton helveticus (assembly GCF_964261635.1). Taxonomy (NCBI): domain Eukaryota; kingdom Metazoa; phylum Chordata; class Amphibia; order Caudata; family Salamandridae; genus Lissotriton; species Lissotriton helveticus. The sequence continues at coordinate 773,891,216 of NC_136063.1, read as the reverse complement.
TTACATTTTTGAGAAGGAATAAATAGTGTCTGCATGATTAAATAAATATATTTCAACCTTTCACAATAATGTCACCTGTGTTACCTTAGATTAGGAAGTAGATTGTGCAGTTGGGGTGAGGCATGTCCAGAGGGACAGAGGAGGTGAGGTCTGTGTTCAAGACTGTAGTGGGAGAGAGGCCTTTCCTGGGGAGTATAGGTGGTGAGGCCTGTGTTTAAGAGTGCAGTGGACTAGACTTTATGAAGCCTATCCCCCACTGCACTCTACCTTCTTTGTACCTGTGGACAGACCTCTCTTCCACTACACTCTCCAATACAGACCTCACCTCTCCTGCACCCCTAGACAATCCTCACCTTATCTGCAACCCTGAATAGACTTCAACTAATCTGTATCCTTAGACAGGCCTCAGCTTATTTACACCCTTGGACATGCGTCATCTCATCTGCACCCAGTTACCATCATTTATACTCAATACATTGAGGCCTGTCCAGAGGACATAGATGAGGTAAGGCTTGTCCAAGGGTCAGAGGAGGTCAGTCCTCTCCACTGTACTCATGGACACTGAATGCTTGTACATAGGACCTGCAGTGTGTGTCTAAAATGTTATTTAAAAAACGATTTTGGTGCAAATCAATGAGTTTTAGATTTTGGAGAAGGAATAAATAGTGTCTTCATGATTAAATACATATATTTCATCCTTTCACAATAATGTGACCTGTGTTACCTGAGATTAGGAAGTAGATTGTGCAGATGAGGGGAGGAATGTCCAGAGGGACAGAGGAGGTGAGGCCTGTGTTCAAGACTGTAGTGGGAGAGAGGCCTTTTCTGGAGAGCGTAGGTGGTGAGGCCTGTGTCTAAGAGTGCAGTGGACTAGGCTTTATGAAGCCTGTCCCCCACTGCACTCCTAGACACAGGTCTCACCTTCTTTGTACCCGTGGACAGACCTCTCTTCCACTACACTCTTCAATACAGGCCTCACCTCTTCTGCACCCCTAGACAATCCTCACCTCATCTGCAACCCTAAATAGACTTTAACTAATCTGTATCCTTAGACAGGCCTCAGCTTATTTACACCCTTGGACATGCGTCACCTCATCTGCACCCAGTTACCATCAATTATACTGAATACATTGAGGCCTGTCCAGAGGACACAGATGAGGTAAGGTTTGTCCAAGGGTGAGAGGAGGTCAGTCCTCTCCACTGTACTCATGGACACTGAATGCTTATACATAGGACCCATAGATTCCCATTTAAAGTTAATCAGCGTGACCAGAAGCCGAGAGCCATTTTAGTGGCTTTTAATAGCTTTCAGGCCTGGGAGGAGATTTTTATCAAGGCGCGCCCATAAAAAATGTAATGCATTAGATTGTGATTTTTTCGTGAGACCCGATCTGTGCAAACAATCTGTAGAATTACGATGGCAGCTAAGGCAGCTAATATCGGAGTTTCAGGCAAAAGGGGCGCAGGCATATCTGTTGTTTCCTGCTAAATTAAAAGTAATACACAGGGAGCACACTAGATTTTTTACAACTGCCACAGCTGCCAAAGAATTTATGGGGTTGTTGTAATTTATAGATACAATCATGATGTGTCAATAGTAAATGGAAAGTAGAAAATAGGAAATAGATGGTGAAAGGGATCATAGTTTTTGTATGCTATCTCTCTTGCATTTTGGTGTATTTTGGTGTTTATTTTGGTGTCTTAAGCTCTTGGCAATCACTCAGAACAACGGGATTTAATGTGGTAAAGACTTGAAGGGTAATACCCCCGAGGGGGACGACAGGGGGATGGGGGGCAAGCTCGCATCACAGGACCATCAGTCCGAAAGCCTCTGTTAAGGGAGAAGGGAAGGGTGGGGGAGGTGGGGTGGGCCAGCAGGGTGGGGTAGGAGGGCTGAGGGGGGCACCTGGGGGTTTTGGTGGGGTTAAGACTTGGGGAAAAAGAGTTCCCAGCAAAGTACATGAGGAAAATGTGAAGGAAAGATTAAATAAAAAAATGGTTCTATTATTTTTTTCATTAATTTTGTTTTTGTCTGGATGGGTGTTTGATAGATTGGGACAGATTATGGAAGTATATAAAAGCTATGGCGAGTAAAGGGGTTAGAATTTGCTCGATGAATGTGTCCGCTCTGAATAATCCTATAAAAAGACAAAAGGTTGCCGCAGAATTAAGGTATATCAGACCAGACATAGTGTGCATACAAGAGACTCACATTCCCTGGTTAAAAAGGGGAATATTAAAAGAACTGGGTTTTACATTAGTTGCTGCGTCTGGCCAGACCAGTAAGATAAGGGGAGTGGCCATCCTTGTTAAACAAAATGTTGTAAATATTGGCCGAAAGCTAGCGGATAAAAATGGGCGGTGGGCTATTGCAGAGCTTAAGGTTGAAGGGAGACAACTAACATTATGTACAATTTATGGAGCTAATTTGGATGACCCTGCTGCACTGAATGAAAACAATTTAGAACTGGCTAATTTTTCACAACCAATAGTGCTTTGTGGGGATGTGAATATAAACTTAGTGAATAATGCAATACAGGATGGAAATTATCAAGGTTGAAAACCTAGAGTATATAAAGCTCTTGTTAATCTATTGCAAGATCAAGGCTTAGTTGATGTATGGGGACGACTCAGGGGGGACGATAAAGGGTTTACGTTTTATTCACATCCACACAAGAAGCTGGTCAGATTGGATTATTTTTTTGCGCCCGATAATTTATTGGAAGGTGCAGCAATTAAAACTTATCCTAGGATTACATCTGATCACTCCACTATTGTGATGGAAATACAGGGAAGTGTGAAGAGCGTAAAACGATCTAATTTTTCGTATGATAGGAAGCTGGGACTGAATGAGGAATTTAAAATACATATGAATAACTGGATTGAGTCCTTTTTTAGGTATAATAAAGGAACGGCTAATGCATGCACTGTCTGGGATACATTTACAGCGGGATTCCGGGGTGAGTGTATTAGTTTTTCAATATGGCAGCAAAAGACATTTAAAAAAGAACTTGATATGTTATTTGAACAATTAGCACAGGCCGAGAATTTATTAACAATGGAAGTAGGCAGCGGCAGGAAAGAGCTACGGGAGGTTGAAAATAAGGTTGCAAAGGCTAGAGCTAATATCCTTGGTTTTTGGAGCTCAGAGATCGCAAGAACATTTTTAACATCTAAAATGCAAAGCTATGAGTTTGGGGAAAAAATAGGGAGAAGGCTTGCGGTCCGATTACGGATGAAGGAGTCAGCTAGGAACATCAAGGCAATGAGGGATAGTCAGGGGGTGTCCCATTCGGAGCCGCAGCTGATCCTAGATATATTTCAGAAGTTCTACTCTGATTTATATACTCAAGAAGGCGGATCTGTTACGGCTACCGAATGGTGTGATGGGTTGGAATTGGGCTTGAAAGTTTTAGACCCTTTGTTAGCTGATCAAATGGACCTTCCGATTACGATGGTCGAGCTAGAACTGGCAGTAAAGAGCCTCGCAATAGGCAAGGCAGCAGGCCCTGACAGGATTCCTGCGGAAGTATACAAACAGTTTTTTAATAATATTAAAGATGAACTGCTGACTGTAATGCAGATGGCTCAGAAGGGAAGTCCACCTACCACTTGGTCAGATGCTACCATTGCGGTATTTTGTAAAAAAGGTAAAGCTCCGGATTTGGTGGAATCTTATCGGCCGATTTCTTTATTAAACGCTGATAATAAAATGTATTCGAAGATTTTGGCCAATCGCTTGTCGGAAGTTATAACACCTTTAGTCTCCCGGCAACAACATGGCTTTATACCTAAAAGGGGTACGGTCGACCATATAAATAAAGTCATCACGCTGTTTGATATTGCGGCCGTAAACAAAAGGGAACTAGCGCTTTTTCTGCTTGACGCAGAAAAAGCGTTTGATCGGGTGCATTGGGGCTATTTATGGAGGCTCATGGCTAAAATGGGATTCGGTCAGAAATTTATCATAGCAATTAAATCACTTTACTTTACACCGATGGCCAGGATATCAGCCATGGGTCTACTCTCAGACACATTAAATATTACCAGGGGGACTCGCCAAGGATGTCCTTGCTCCCCGGTATTGTTTGCTTTGTATATTAACCCCTTTATAGAACAATTAAATCAGAATATATCTATCCCCCCTTTTATAGTTTCTGATTATGTATTTTCTGTTTTTGCATATGCGGACGACATCGCGGTGGTAACTACTAATCCAGGAACTGCTATTGTAGAGATCGAGAGGCTAGCAAAGGAGTTTGGAAGGACAACGGGGTACAAACTAAATGAATCAAAGACTCATATCTTGTGCTCTGAAGCTTTAAGGTGGGAATATGATAGAGTGGTTAAAGAGGTTACATATCTGGGTATTTTGATTAGAGCTAATTTGGTGGATCTGGTTGACTCCAACTGGAATGATTTATATGTTAAAATTAAGGCGTCTCTCGAGAGGTGGGAACAAATGTATTTCACTATCATTGGGCGGACTAATATTATTAAAATGAATATCCTCCCCAAAGTTTTATATTTGTTCAGGTCCATTCCTTTGGAATTTCCTAAACAAAGGATACAGGCTCTTCAATCCTCATGTGGCAAATTTATATGGAGTCCTGGAAAGCCAAGGCGAGCTATGAAGCATATGATGCTACCTACAGAGAGGGGAGGGCTAGGGGTTCCAGACTTTTTTCTTGATTATGTAGTATGTTTTTTTATTAAAGATGAGGATATTGATAACAGGGGGAGCGACAGAGCATATGCTTAATCACCCATCTATATTTGAAATTTTACTAGGGCCCTGCGCGAAGCAGAGCCTATTTATCGAAATTGATGGCAGCTATTACAATCGAACTCGCTTTAAGGTGCTATTGGGGGCTTTTAAGATCTGGAGATGATTAGTCAGAACAATGGGTATTGGGAAATTTTCCTACTACACACCCTTAAAAGCATTTAGGATATTGCCTATGATATTCTCGGATGGGATGTCACAAAATTGGCTGAAAAAAGGGGTGAGGTGGCTGGGTGATATTTGTTTGGCAGATGGTACATGTAAATCTTTTGAAGAGCTGAGAGAGCAGTTTATATTCCCCAGAGCTTATTTTTTTAAATTTTTGCAAATACGGGATTTTTTTGTAAGGAAAAAGTTAGCCCTACAGATTAATCCAGTCATAGAGGGGATTAACAGACATGTGAAAATAGGTCTTCTGTATAGAATATTATCAGGGGGGAAAACTGATGATTTGGAGAAGGTGAGGGCAAAGTGGACTAATTATTTAGGAGACCCAGATATAGTGGTAGAAGATCTCCTTCTATTGGCAAAAGAGGCATTAATGTCTGCAAATTTGAAAGCTCAATTCTTTAAAACTCTGTTTGATTTATACTACACTCCTGAACGTATGGCCAAGTGGGGTGGGGGATTTGATGGTAAATGCTTTCGATGTAAAGCTGATCATGCAGAGAGTGTTCACATTTTTTACTCATGCCCTAGACTTTATGAATTTATAGGTGGAATCGAAAAATTAATTTCTTTAGTTCTTAACATCCCCGTAACGATCTCCCCCGCTATGTTGTTACTGGGGAAAATCCCTTTAGATTCCCCCTTGGAAAGATTATATCCTCATCGCCACTTTATTTTCTTCTCTATGACCGTTGCACGATTATGTATCGCAACGGAGTGGCTTCAGGAAAGGCCGCCTCTTTAACAACAATGGCAATCAAGAATGTATAATTTATACAAATTGGAATGGGGGCTTTTCTCTATTAGTGGATCAAGGAGGAAAAAGAAAATGGGTATGAAAATAATGAGTGCCTTTTCAGCTTATTATGAGGTTTGAGATTGTTGCCAAATAAGTAAGATATTTGTTATTAATGATTTACTTGAATTATTATATGTTCGTAATTCGGCATATGCACTGTTTTGATTATTGCTCCCTTTGTTTGACGAAGTATGATTTACTGTCTATACCGCTTGTATAAAGTTTGGGTCTTAATTTTCATATGTATTCATGTACTGCTGTGAACTTAATAAAATAAATTAAAATTTTTTTACAAAAAGGACCTGCAGTGTGTGTCTAAAATGTTACTTAAAAAACGATTTTGGTGCAAATGAATGAGTTTTAGATTTTTAAGAAGGCATAAATAGTGTCTGCATGATTAAATACATATATTTCATTCTTTCACAATAATGTCACCTGTGTTACTTCAGATTAGGAAGTAGATTGTGCAGATGAGGTGAGGCATGTCCAGAGGGACAGAGGAGGTGAGGCCTATGTTCAAGACTGTAGTGGGAAAGAGGCCTTTACTGGGAAGCATAGGTGGTGAAGCCTGTGTGTAAGAGTGCAGTGGACTAGACTTCATGAAGCCTATCCCCTACTGCACTCTTAGACACAGGTCTCATCTTCTTTGTACCTGTGGACAGAGCTCTTTTCCACTACACTCTTCAATACAGGCCTCACCTCTTCTGCACCCCTGGAGAATCCTCACCTGATCTGTAACCCTGTATCGACCGTTTGCTTTTTGTCATTGCTTTGTTGTTTGGTAATAGTGGTCTATAATGTGCTATTTTTTTCTTTAACACAGATTGAAATCAAGATTTCAAGAGTAAGGAAAGATGCCCTCAAGGCAAAGGAGAAGAAAACATGATAACCGCAAAAAAACAAAAACAGCAACGGAATTACAGCACTCTTCCACAACTAATACTTCAAAAAACAGGAACAAAGCTCCTGGTAAGACAACTAAGTTTTTCTTACGGAACATATGTAGATCAAAAAAAAATGTTGGACAGCATGTAGAAAAAGAGAATGAGATAGTAAATTTGAAAAGGAAGGAGATACCCTCAAAAAATCTTACAACTGGAGCAGGAGAGAATAATATGTATAGGAATAGAAGGCCGAATCAGTTTAGAGACATTCGTAAAGGAATGTTTTGCAATAGGGTGGTTTTAAATTTGTTAAAAAAAATTAGGAAAGGTAAACAGAGAGCTGCTTTTTATAAGAAAAAGAAAAATGTAGAGAAGATTGTTGATCAGGCTTTTGAAGTTAAGAAAATATTATTTATTTTAATAATCAATAGAATTAGGACACTTAACAAGACAATTGATGTTTTCATATCAAACAGTAGATGGAAAAGAGTAATTAATCGGACTAATTTTTGTAAAGTTTTTTCAGGAGAATGGATGCACAGTTCAAGTTGTGAGCCATTTTTTAATGAGGAGAGTTACTTTCAGGAGAATGATTTAGTGTATGCAGTTGACACCAGTGGTCGAGCATATGAGGTGAAAGACGGTTGTCCGATTGAAAAAGAGAAACTTGTGCCTAGAGAACCAGTAGAGGTGTTAACTGATGAAGTTTTAGGGAGACGTACTAAGGGTCCAGTGTACACTTGGAAGTGTAGTCGTATTTGTATTGTGCGACAGGAATCAATTGATTTGTTTTGTAATTTCTTACGTACATATAGTAAGAAAAGTCTAAAGCAGAAAGTGAAGTTGTTGCAAGACTTAGATCCTTGCAGAGTGAGAGAAAACACAGGTTTGCAAGGGCATTCACTGGCTTGTCTTTCTAGAAAAGTCTGTCAGAGTGTTTTTCATCATTTTAGGATGTTAGCAGTGCATCATACCAAAATGAGGAAATTAGTGAGAATGTTGTATTATGCAAAAAGTCCAGCACTTAAGCTTAAACAATTAAATAGTGCTCTTTTGCATGGAACTGAATTAGATGTGAAGAAGATTTGTGAAGAAATTGAGATTTGTTATTTTGGTGAAAAAGAGGACAGTGTAGAAATTGACACAGCAATTCAAGGTAATGTGGAAGACAATGTACAGATTTCAAGTACAGAAAAGTTTGACCAGGAAACTACCAGGTTTAAGGTGAAATCAAGTGAAAGGCCGAATTTTACTTGTGTGTGTTGTCGACGAAGTCATTATAAGCATCAAACTAGATTAGTTGATTTATACGTAAAAAGTGAAAAGATAAATAATTATGAGTGGAAGGATTTTGCAACTTATTTGTGGGTGGAGAATTGTTTTGATTTGAGTTCTGATCAGCGTATTTGTAAATATTGCTATGATAAATTAAATCAAAACAGAATGCCTGCTAGAGCTGTTCATAATAATCTGGAGTTGGTTGACATTCCCCGTGAATTGATGGATTTAAATACATATGAGTCTATTTTGATTCAATGTGTCCATCCTTTTCAGGCAATTGTTCGCATGGAGCCTAAGATAGGGAAATTGCCTCCTACAGATTTGCAGAGAGGATTAAAGGGAAGAGTTGTTTATTTGCCTCTAGATGTCAAAAAAATATTGATACAATTGGTATAGAAAAAGTAGAAGAGGAACCTTTAGTTATTCTAGTTAATGGGGTTCCGACAAAGAGTAAGAAAATCTGGCAAGATTTAGTGGATGTTAGGAAAGTCAAAAAGGCAACGTTGTATTTAGTCAAAAACAATGAGTATTACAAAGATGTATGTGTTGCAGCAGAGGAAACAGCTGCAGATGAAGACAGTGATTGTTCAGGCGGCCAAATTGAAAAAGTTGATGTGTCTAGAAGTGAAGAAATATATGAACATTATACTGTTCATCCTTTGCATTCCAAAGAAGTAATGGGGAATTCAATTGAATTGTTTCAAATGAAAGCAGCAAAAGGAAGTCCCATTAGTGTATGGGAAGAAAGTTTGGAAGCTCGTTGTTTTCCACAGCTATTTCCAACAGGTCGAGGTGGACGATATGACGATCGACCACTTTAAATTCCTGCATCTGAATATCGAACTGTAAGATTATATGCTGAAGATCCAAGGTTTTGTCAATGCATTCCCTATTTGTTTCATTTACTGTATGAAAGTGACTTGTCTGGGCTTTCTTATGCAGTAACCCATATACTAAAAAGTGGAGCACATCTGCAAAATGTTTCGGCGAGGGACTTTATGGAGAAAGTGAATCTGCAAGATAATATTTTGGAATCTCATTTAATCAATCTCATGGCATGTCAGCGTGGTACAAACGAGTATTGGTACCGTCGTCATGGGGAATTGAAATGTATGCTAAGAAACTTAGGAACTCCTACATGGTTCCTCACTCTTAGCTGTGCCGAGTATGCATGGGACGACTTACTTCAATTTCTACGAGAGGGAAATGCAAATATACAAAATATAGAATTCAAAACACCTGGAGAACTGTGTTCTTTGGATCCAGTGAATGTATGCAGATATTTTAATCATAGATTTGAAGCTATGATGTCTTTTATTACCAACAAAAAAAATCCTCCCCTTGGAGAGGTTTTGGATTTCTTTTGGAGAAAGGAGTGTCAAGCGAGAGGTGCTCCTCATATACATATGTTGTTGTGGATTAAAGATGCACCCAAATTTGGAACAGATTCGGATGAAGAGTATTCAACATGTGCAATTCCGAAAACTACCAAAGAAAACAGTTTAAGGCAACAAGTTTTACATTTTCAATCCCATCGTTGTGGAAAGTACTGTCGTCGAAAATTCAGAAACAAGGACAAGTTCTACACAAAATGTCGTTTCGGATTTCCACGACCAGTGATTTTTAAAGGAAGAGTAAATAATTTGATGTCTTCTCTACGACATACTGTGACGAGGAAATCACACAAAAATACATACAATTTAAAAAGAAACGAAGAGTCCAAGTACATCAACGACTACAACCCAGTGATTTTGTCCATGTGGAATGCTAACATGGATATTCAGTTCGTTGCTGACAACTCTATTGGTGTGGCTCGATATGTGACGTCTTACATCACAAAAAAAGAAAAGACAGAACTGAAGGAAATGTGGGAGGACATTTCACATGAAAAGAGTCTAAGCAAGAAATTATACAGTTACAGTCTGAAGATGTTGTCGCATCGAGAAATTGGAGCATATGAATGTTCTGATCGATTGTCATCAGCAAGTCTCTATGCCATATCTAGAACCATCATTTGGATAAGTCTAGGTCTTGCTGCAACACGAAACCGAGTTTTGAAATCTGTACAAGAGATAGAGTATTTGGCGGAGAAAAAACCCAGAAAGTACAGATATTTTGAAGACAAACATGTTGGATACATACTATCCAAATAGAAGTCCTCACCTTGAGAACGCTAGTCTCTATGAAGTTCTTCAAAGCTATATTTATAAGAGGAACATCAGAGAAGATATCAATAATGGAATATATGCTGTCATTGGATGTGAAGGATGTCTAGTGAAACAGAGAAAAGGTCATTTGATTAATCATCGAAAATTGAGTTGTGAAAATACAGACAAAAGAGAATTTTACTATTTGGCTCTTTTGCAACTCTTTAAACCATGGCGTACAGAAGAGGAACTACTTGGAGATTTTCTCTGTTATGAAGACTCTTTTAATGCAACGAAGGATACCATAGAATGTCCTGTTTTTCCAAATTATCTGCAAATGTTGAATGAAGAAATAGAGCAAGAAGCAACAATTGCTGCAGAGATTGCGAGAGACAGTTCTCAAGACAGTCAGAGTTCTGCTTCATTGAGTCAGGATCCATTAGGAGGACCAATTATCCAAAATGCAGCTGCCACTGCCATGGATGAGGTGGAAAGAGCTATGGAGCAAGCTCAAGAGGATGTAATTAATTTAGAAGATTTGGTGAAACGATTAAACCTTGAGCAGAAACAGATATATGACGAAGTCACAGAACAGGTTGAACATGGATTGAGTCATGAGAAGAAAGAGTGCTCATGTACATCATTTAAGCCTGTCCGACTGTACGTGAGTGGAGAAGCAGGAACTGGAAAAAGTTTTCTGATTAATGCAATTGCAACTTATCTGCAGAAAAGGACTGATTCACTGCTGTCTTGTGTTGTTACCGCTCCAACTGGGCTGGCAGCACATAATATTAAAGGGATTACTTTACATCGTTTACTGATGCTGCCAGTGGAGCATGATAACAAATTGCAATACCACAAGCTATATGGAGATGCGTGTTCTGAAGTTTCCAGAGTCCTGAAGAAAATGAAACTTCTTATCATTGATGAAGTAAGCATGGTCTCAAATCTAATGCTTGCTTTTGTGCATTTGAGAATGCAAGAAATTCTTAAAACAGACTATGATGTGTTATTTGGAGGCAAACACATCATTGTTTTTGGAGATCTACTGCAACTAACTCCAGTGAAATGACAGCCAGTGTTTAAAATGGCCACGCATGAAGATACCAGGAAGTGCCTAGGAAGCATTGGAAACGTTAATATATGGTTACATTTCAAATATGCAGAACTACTCCAAAATATGCGGCAGGCCAAGAATGAAGATTATAAAAATATTCTACAAGATGTAAGAATCGGAAAAATAAGTCAGCATGGGAAAGAAGCTTTACATGGACGATTAATTTCAAATTTGTACCCAAATGAAAACATTCTTTCAGAGAATATTTTTAAGAAAATTAACGAGAAGAAATCTGGCATATGTTTGATGCCTACTCTGAAAGAATGTTCCATGTTCAACAACAAAATGTTAAAGTTAGAAAATGAAGCGATAGTGAAACTGGAAGCTATAGATAAAATAGAGCATATGGGAGCAACAATTATTTTGTCAGAAAATTTGAAATCAAAATTGGATTCATTAGAGAAGACTATATCTAAAACTGCTGGTTTTGAAAAGACTCTGAATGTGTGTTTAAATTGTCGTATCATTTTGAGAAGGAATTTAAATGTTGAAAGAGGTCTGGTAAATGGAGCAATGGGTCATGTTGTTGGTTTTGTGAATTACAAAAATAGAGATGGAATTGAAATTTAAAAAATTAAATTTGATGGCATTGACGAAATAGAACAAATTTGGCGTTGTTCAGCTAGATTTTTGCTTATGAAAGACTTATATTTTCGCCTTAAACAGTTTCCTGTTTGTTTGGCATATGCAGTGACAATTCATAAATCTCAAGGTTTAAGTGTAGATAGTGCTTTGGTGAACATTGGAAGTTCTGTGTTTAAAGAGGGTATGGCATATGTGGCATTATCACGAGTCAGAACTTTATCAGGATTGTACTTGATTGAGTGTGATGAAACAAAGATTGGTGCTGATCTACATTGTGTTAAAGAATACAATAGGTTAAGAAGAGAGTATGCTCCACATTTGCCTCAATATCCTGTGTTTGAAAAACGTGTGGTAGGCCGAAAAAGAAGAAATGAGAATAATTGCAGTGAGGTATTAGCAAAAAGACAAAAAGTAGATGAAACTGTAATTGTAAGGAGAAAGAAAAAGGATTCTGTTGAAGATGTTGTTGGATTTCAGTTTGAAAACAGTTCTGGTGTCAACTGCTATGCTAATGTAGTGGTTAATGTTGTTGTTTTTTTCTTCAAAATTTACAAGAACAGATTGTTGAAAATCGGGATCAAACATTCTGCTGTTTATTGAATTCTGTGTTTGAGAAATGTAGCAGTGTTAGAGCAAAAATAGAAAGTGTTTCAGAATTTAGAAATCTTCTAGACATATGTTCTGGTCAAAATCAATTTTCACAGATAATTCAGCAGGATTGTCAGGAATTTTTAATGTATATGTTTGATGTATTGGAAGATGAAGGAGTAGATATAAAACATCTTTTTAACCTTTCTTATCAATGGCAGCATGACTGTGATAACTGTACTTTATCAAGTAGTACTAGAATAGACACTGAAAGATTTATATATTTGAGTTTACCAGACTGCAAATCAGTGCCTTTTAATAATCTCATTAAAGCAGCTGATCACAATATGGTGTGTACCCAATGTAAGTCTGCAATGCTGTCCACATTATTTCTACGAAGTTATGGTCACTATGTCATTTTAATGTTCCAACGATGTAGACCTGATGGAACGAAATTGACAACTTCTATTAAAAATTTTGTGGCTTCTCAATTATCAATTTCAGGAAGAACTTTTGCAACTGTAGCTATTATTTATCATGACGGTCCTTCAACAACATCAGGGCATTACACATGCTTTTTAAAAAGTTGTAAAGGTTGGACCCTTTGTAATGACACTCATTTGACTTTAAAACAACGTTTGCCTTTTGACTTAAAAAATTCATATCTAGTGTTTTTACAACAAATTAAGTAAAGGTAATTGGCCTTTGAAGACGGGAGCAGTTAATAAAGGTTAGTTTGCAGTTTAAAATTATATTCTGAGTAAAAGTGATCAAGATAATATAAAAAAATTGAGTTGTCATATAGGTACTGTAAGTGGATCTCAGAGTAAGTGATATCAGTATTATAGGAAATGATGAACATGAGTGAGTCAGAGATAGAATTACGAAAATTTAAATATTGTGAAAATGTTGTTTGAGTCTTTCTTTCAGAACGTCAGAAAAACGGTCATTTTAGAGTTTGTTTTAAGTAATTTGAAAATATACTGATACATCTGACACTATTTGGCCTTAAGGAATGGTGAAGGAATGAGTAAAGAGTCATGACTGAAAAAAGGAGTATTTGAAAATAATGAAAATATTTCAGATGTTCTTGGAGCTTTTCTTCTAGAAAGTTGATGAAATTGATTTTTTAGTGAACAGCAGAGTACTTTCCAACGAGAAAAGGACCTTCATGATATACTATTTGGCCTAAAGGAAAAGTAAGTGAATCAAAGATTAGTGTATATTTGTCATTTGTCAGTATCTAAGTTTTTTTTTAAAACACAATCTTTTAGATTGTGGTTTTTTTCATCTGTCATATGATGAGTAATTTGAACTCACTGTTTTAAGTGAAATTCAATATATTCTGAGAGCAGCAAAAATAAACTATGTAACATGTTGTACAATTTATTCTATACTTTGGATTGTGTAAATTAAATTGTATTCCCATTGTCTGACACTCACTTTCTTTTTTCTATCCTCTTTCAGCTCTTTTTACTCACTTACAATGTCTTTCTCTCACTTTCTGTAACCCCCGTTCCTTTACTCCAATTCTTTCACAACCCCTCATTCTCATTTCAACTGTCTGCATCCCCTCTCTCCCTTGCATAACTTTTCAGCTTTCAGTCTCTCTGCTTTACTTCTCTTTTCCGTATTTTCCTCCTTTGCTCTTTTAGTAATTCCTCTTTACTCACTCAGCAGTATTGTCGCACTCTATCACTATAAATCACCCACTCTCTCTCGCTTATCTTTGTTTGCTCTTTTCTTTTGACCTCTTCTCTCTATTTTTCGTTCACTACCTCTATGTCCTCAGTGCCTCACTCTCCTTGTGTTATGTTCACTTGTGTTTATCTACCTTCTTTAATTTCTTTTATAACAACTTCACTGCTCCTCTCTCATCGTTCTTCATCCCATTTATTTTAGTCTGGTTCCATTACTATCCCTCATTTCCTTTCTTTCAATGTCCTTCTCTTTACTTTCATCACCAAATTATTTTTTTTTAGTACCATTGTTTTAGTCGTCTTCTCCTCTGTTTCCTTTTTTTGCTCACTTACTAATTTCCTTTGCTTACTCATTGTACTCCACCTCACTCAGTTTTTCTCTTAGGGGTCGATTCCGATCCGGTAAAATAATCCGGCGTACGAATCGTATCCGGAGCCGTTTCCGTACGACTCGTACAGACGCCGTACGACCGGACGATTCCGATCGGCCGACCCGTACGCGATTCGTACGGTACACGTCGATTCGTACGGAAAAGCGCACGATCACCTACACACCGTACGGCGCGTACCCCCCATGATCGCAGGGGTACGCGGCGTACCCCTCTGGTCATGCGGGGTACGTGCCGTACACCCAGCGTACATGGGGTACGTGCCGTACACCTACTGTACATGGGGTACGGTGCGTACCCCATGTACGCTGGGTGTACGGCACGTACCCCGCATGACCAGAGGGATACGCCGCGTACCCCTGCAATCATGGGGGGTACGTGCCGTACCCGGGGGGGGGGCGTTCAGTACCTGTTTCGGCATGAACTCTGCGTTTACGACTGTTTTCGGCTCCCGTAGGAAAAGGGTCGTACGGCGCGTACCCGACACGAATCGTACTTGCTGGGTCGTAAAAACGTGCCGCGATGTCGCGTACAGCGGGTTCCGAGTGAGATTCGTATGGAGATTTGAGTCGTACGGAGTCCTGTACGACTCGTACGGAGTTCGGCACCTAGTACGGATCGTACTTCATCGTACGTACGGGACGTCTACGGATACGATTCGTACGGGGAAAAAACTCTCCGTACGACCATTCGGAGCGCATTTTACCGGATCGGAATCGACACCTTAGTGTGTCTGTCTACTAACTTCCTCACTCCATTTCCCTCAATCATTGTATATTATCCTCTCTCCCTTCATCCCTTCACTCTATGACTGTTCTTCACTTACTCTCAGTTATCTTCTATTCCTCATTCTTCTAAATGCATCCTTAATTAGACTCTTTTCCGTCTCTGTCATTATCTTTTTACTTACTATTGTTTCCTGACTTAGTTTTGCTAACTCACATTGTTTTGGTATCTTTCTTACCTACAGTTCATTTCTCTGTTCTTCTCTTCCTCTCTGTCAGTGAATCTATATGCCTTACTCTTACTAATTTGCTCTCCTTCTATTTCTTTTTCTTTCTTTTTGTCCTTCTACCTTACTTTATTTCCCTTTCTATGTCCTTCACTCTTACTTTATTTATAAATACACTGTTATGCTTTTTAACCTCTTCATTTGTATCTTTTAATTTAAAATACATATTTTACTAATTATAACTTATTTTTTCTTCTCTCTTTCACAGATACAAAGTGTAGTAAAAAAATGTAATTAAAGTTACATTTATTATATGGTAAGTGTGACTAAAAAAATGTAGTTTGTCATCACCCTTTGCTTTAAGCTCACTAATATTTTCTCAACCAACCTCACTCCTGTTTCTTTACTCTGCTTCCCTCACTTATTCTTATTCTCCATGTTTACTCCAATTTCCCTATTTCCCCTCTCATATTCAACTTCTTTCAGTCCCTATTCTTTACTTCACTTACTCTCTGTTCCCTTCCTTTGCTTCTTCACTAATTCTGTTTTTCTTAATTATTTACCTTACTCCTACACACACATCTGATCCCCCTCCCAACACATACACACACCTCTAACATACACCCCACACACACACCACACACACACCTCATACACACAAAAATTCCCCCACACACACTCCTCACACACACACACACATTCCATACACACACATACATCCCACACATATATACCCCACACCCATACACCCCTCACACATATTTCACACACCCTCACCTCCACCCACACCGAAACACCCCACACACCCACACCCACAGACACACCTTACACACCCACACCCCGACCTACACCCACTGACTCCCTATAAGTCACACACACTGCATTACTTACCTTTCTTTGCTGTTTCACTCAAACCCATTCAGGCACTGTTTCCTTTACTGTCTTTGTCCTTTCTCTTTGTCACTCCCCATGTCGTATCCTAATTCAATTCTTCACCCTCTTTCACCCCTCTTTACTTACACTAACTGGTATTTTCTCACCCTCCTTCACCGTTCTTCATTTATCTCGGTTCCGCCACTACCCTTCATTCTCCATTTTTTACTGTCCTTTCTTTTTCTTTCAACACCCACTCACATTTTCCCACTATCTCTACTTTAGTCTTCTTTTTCTCTCTTGCTTTCTTTCGCTCCTTTAGTCATTTTACTTTTCTCACTTTCACCCTATTACACCTTCTCTGTTTTTTACTATGTAATAAAGAATCCCTGTGTGTTTCTCCCTGTAGCTCTCTTTCTCTTAACATTACTCTGTTTGTGTTCTTCCCTCATGCTAACTCCTTCATTATTTTTTTATTTTTTTTGGGTGCGCGCCCCGGTACGCATACCCTAAGGAAAAAAAAATAACAGAGATTCTTTAAACATATAGGTTTATTTTTATAAATTAAAGGTAGTTCTAAAAAATAACTGTTTTTTTCTTCTTTTTGCTGTTTTATATTTTTTTTAATTTTTTTTGAACATTTTGTACTTTGTTTGGTTTTTCAAAACAGTTTTATATTTTTTTTGTATTTTTTATGGGGATAAACAAAAAAAGGGAATTGAAAATGGCTCAACTGGAGCAAAAAACAAAAAACGGAAAAAATTAGGGTTTTTTTGGGCAATTGTGATTGTCACCAGCAAGGACAATGAGCTTTACGCCCTTTTCACCATAGGAGATGAGTTTGCCACAATAAATACATGTTACTCTAAAATCTAAAAAAGAAAAAAAACTACACAGACATCAAGTTTTCAAACACACACACATACTGGTTTGATTTGGCACGAGGGTGAGTGATGGTTCAGTATATACCATTGTATTAGCAAGTGATTTCACAAAAAATGAAATACACTGTTAATAATGGAAAGGACAAGAAACTGAACCATTGACTCACAGCTCGTGAGCTGTAAAGCCACGACAAGGCACCAACCGCTTTACAGGCCATTCATACACCTTTCATACATGTGACACATACAAAACATTCACACCGCCAGCCGTGGACCCATCACATTACTACACTTTCACCAGCAGACAACGCCAATCAAGGGACCATCACTTTCACATGCCCACATTCCTGACACAGCGACTACACAAACTCATGGATTACATGGAGTGGCGCTCAACTAGCACTGTGTGTAGTAACCAGCATTAAGTCACTTCCCACACACCGCCAGCCAAGCACCAGTCCACGCACACCACCAGCCAAGCATCAGACCACACACACCGCCAGTCAAGCACCAGACGACACACACCGCCAGGCAAGCACCAGTCCACACACACCGCCAGGACAGCACCACTCCACACACACAGCCAGCCAAGCACCAGTCCAGGCATACCACCAGCCAAGTACCAATCCAAAAACACCAACAGGCAAGCGCAAGACCATGCACACCGCCAACCAAACACCAGACGACACACACCACCAGCCAAACACCAGTCCACACACACCACCAGGCAAGCGCCACTCCACACAAACCGCCAGCCAAGCTCCACCCAGGCACACCACCAGCCAAGCACCAATCCCAACACACCACCAGGCAAGCGCAAGACCACCCACACAGCCAACCAAACAACAGACCACGCACACCGCCAGCCAAGCACCAGTCCACAGACACCACCACACAAGCACCAGTCCACAGACACCGCCAGACAAGCGCCAAACCATGCACACTGTCAGACAATGGACACTACACGCAAACCAACATCATACTTTAGTTTTTTTTCAAAACAAATGAAAAACAAAAACAAATTGCAAATTGATACAAATCTACTAACCCAACAACTAAATCTAAAAACACTACACAAATGGCAACTTTGAAACTGAACAATAAGTTTTAAAGAATAAAGACCAACCAGTTCACTTTACCACTCATGGATGCTCCCAAAAATTATTTTGCGTGTGGTACAATCTAAAACAAGCAGGTACACACATCCCAGGGTTTGAAGGGCAGTCGGGGCAGTACATACAAACCTCCTTCCGCAAAACTCTTCTCCAATAGACTCTACATCTCCGACTGGGAAAGTCTTTTGAGGTTGCAGGAGGAATTTGATCAGGAAAGTGGTGATCTTTCAATCTGGCAACATCCTCCACCACTCCAACTCTAGGAACACTTGCCTGTTCCACTAAAACAAGGCTGCCTATTACAGACTCCTGAAACTTTACAAAAGTCATCGTTGACTGGGGACAAGATTTCTGGAACACAACAAAAGCATTAAAGGTTGCCAAGTGGAAAAGATGGATAGCCAACTTCTTGTACCAAATGTAAGCCTTACGAAGAGCAGCATACGGTTCCAACCTCTGATCTACTCTGTCAACACCACCCATGTGCCTATTATAGTCCATTATGCACACAGGTTTGCGCACTTCTACAACCTGACCCCAAACAGTCACCGGTTCAGTGCTTTCATCATGTATGGAAGTCAACATGTAGACATCTCTCCTGTCTGAAAACTTCACAGCTAGAAGCTCCTCACAACGCAATGCACTGCACTGTCCCCGAGCAAGCTTTTGACAAACATGTTCTTTTGGGAAACCTTTACGGTTTGAGCGGATTGTGCCTCAAGCAACAGTGTCCACTTTGGCCAATTACCTGAACAACCGCACACCTGTGTAGAAGTTATCTACATATAAATGATGGCCTTTGTTAAAAAATCCATGACCAAGTTCCCACACAATTTTCTCAGTCACTCCAAAAGTCGACGGACAACCAGGGGGTTAATCCTGGATTTCTTACACCCTGAAATTAGAGACATATCCAGTCAGACTGTCACACAGCATATAAAGCTTAATTCCATAGCGTGGCCTCCTACTAGTAATGTATTGCCGAAATACCAAGCGGCCCTTGAACAGCAGCAAAGACTCATCCACTGCAATTTCTTTCCCAGGATAAAAGATCTCAGGAAATCGATCAACGAATCTTGAAAAGACGGTCACAATCAGGGTGATCTTGTGCCAAAGCAGAACTATTGTCAACAAAATGCATAATCCGAAGCAGAAGCAAATACCTATCACGACTCATGACTGCCGGAAATATAGCTGTTGCCATCAAGGGACTAGTAGACCAATATGAAGCCATTGATGGTTTCCTAAGCAAGCCCATCAAAAAAGTTAAACCCCAAAACTTTTTCATCTCCTCCAAATTTGTGGGAGTCCACCGGGTGGCTCTAGCGTGGGGCTTAAGGCTGGCACTGTTCACCCTCAAAAAATGTTCTGCATACAAATTTGTCTGCTCTACAATCTCTGCCAAAAACACATCATCCATAAACAACTTGAAAAAAGTCAATTGGCAAAAAGTTATCAGTGTTCTACAGTGGGCTTTTACCTTTTACAAAAATGTTATGGACTCCCTGGGTCTAAAGATGAAAACAAAGAAAAGTTTTATTATGACCTGTGGGAGTGGCAAACACAAATGCAGTAGTTTACAAGCTGGGGGCAGTAGGGTAGCATCTATAAAATCATTAACATATCTGGGCATTTTATTTAATAATACTGGGACCTGGACACAAGCAATAAGAACCAGGAGTCTCTTGTTCATGAAGTTTATGGCGGCATTGATAACGTTTTCTACAAAATTGGGGAAAAGGCCACCAGAAATCCTTTTGAAGATTTATAATGCCAAATGCGTGAGCATAGCTATCTTCGGGGCAGGTATACGGGGACCCACGATTGTACTTCAATTCAGCGAGCTGAAAACGCTTTTCTAATATTTATATTTATATTTATATTGGCAGTTCCTGCAAACGCCCCAGTTTTTAATTGCCACAACGAGCTAGGTGTCCCATACATTTCAGATTAAGGCACAACCTATGCTGCTCTGGCATAGAATGTGGACCTCTACGAGCACAGAGCTAAATAAGGACATTTTAACCGATGCGATGAGATTAGATCATGTAAACAAGATTACGTGGTTAAGATACGTGAAAAACTTTATGCAAGATATAGGGCACTCAGAGAATTTTTCCTAACCAGAAACTATGAATACAATAAATCGGAGGGATTTAAAAAGAAATTTGAATGAATGTCTTGGGGGAAAACAGCCTATCCCTGGAAATGAACAAACCAACAGTGTTTCAGCACTTAATAATTACAACAACATGCACTATTTAACCGTATCTATTGTGCTGTACCGGGGGTATGATAGATACGTGTTTACACGCTTTAGATTTGGGTCTTTCCATCGGCTGGTCAGTTACCCTGACATGAATAACTGGTCAAGGGATTTAGGCCTGTGTCCATGTGACAATATCTCTCCGCAAACTATGATTCATGTTTCTTATTCTGTAAATTCTCTGTAAATGAAAGACGTAGATGGGTTAAACCCTTATTAAAAGAGGGTGGGTAGAGACAGTGTCGTCCAGCTCTTCTTTATTTACAGATGTTGGATAGTTATTATTGCATTGCAACGACGACAGGTTTCTTAAAAAGTGTTTTGAGAGTGAGGAAGATCACAAATGCCTAGAAGCTGTGGGGACCAACATGAGCAGTGTATATAATTTGAGACACTTTCTCTGTATTAAGGCCATTTGCCTAAACTGTTTATAAAGTAGGAAACTGCAGAGTCTTAATTGCTTTCATGAATTTGTATATCATTTTATGTTTTTTTGCGATGATTGTACTGCCTGCTTTTATGATTTTATATGCCTAAAATCGAATAAAGCCCGTTTTGACTTGACTTGAATGTGTGCATCACTGTCTCTGATGTTGTATAACATGCTGTGTCAGTTGGTCACTAACTACATGAGTGTGTATATTAGTTATTGATTAGTTGGGTGAGTATTTGTATGGGACACTGAGTTTGTGTGTGGTTGCATGGGTTGTGTGTAACTCTATGCATAGATGTGTGAATGGTTGATTGACTGGGTGTATAGGTGTAAGAGTGCATGTGGAAACAGTTGTTTGGGTGACTGAGTGTATTTATTTGTGTGTTGGTGAGTGAATATATGTTTTAGTTGTACATCTTCAACAAAGTAAAAAAATAAAAGGCATTGTATGTGCGAGTTGGTGTATATAAATAAATATATGTAAGAGTCAGTGATTGTGAGAGTAACTATATGAATGAGTGTATATTTGTAATGGTGATTTTTTAAGATATTAACTATGAGTTACTCTGTGTTTGAATAAATTAGGTGTTGTGTGTATAATTGTGTAAGTGAGTAAATGTAAGTGTAATTTTTTTCAGGAGTGAGTAGGATGACTGCATAACCGACTAAGATGACTGCTGATGTGTCAATGTCTATATATGTGTATAAGTACATTTGATAGTGTTCTATTAATTAGTGACAGCATGTATAAGTGATTCTGTTGTTGAATGGGTAGTTGTGTGTGAAGCCTTAGGAATCAGTGATCAGTGAGTGGGTATGTAGTAACTAGTATTGATATCTCAATGTTTCAAATACGGTACTCTGTATTTTACTGTGAGTGATGAAAGGTTACACTAGTGTATGATGAGGTGTATCAGATTGTCATGTGGATGATGTCATCAGTGATATCATCAGTGATGTAATTTGAGATGTCATCAGTGATGTCATCAGTGATGTCACTGACAATGTCATGAATGATCTAATATGTGACATCATCAGCAGTGCATTGCGGGCGCACGAGTTATAGTTAGCACAACTAACCTTAAGGGTCGAATTTCTCTTGTTTTGTACGAGCAAAATGTCCAACTAACTATGACGTCCATGAAACCTGTGATTTTTTCAGTCAATTTCTGAAGTTTTTTTAAATGCAAATTTCTAACTATAATGTGCCTGAAACTTGTGGTTTTTTCAGTGAATTTTATATATATGTATGTAATCTCCTCTCACTCTTACAAGCAAGGAATCAGCACTCAGGTTGTAGTTTCAAAGTATTTAATTTGCAAAGGACATGATCCACACGTTTCTGCTCGTCCGAACCTTGATAACGATACAAGACGTCATTGTAGCATCCTTATTTAAATGTAAAAATGCCTCCAGTTGCCAACATTAACAAAGGACTGCATATTACTTTAATCCGAAAAGCTGACGGCCATATTGGCCTGGTCACGGTGTGAAAATTCAGGAATTGATACAATAAAGAAAAGAAAACAAGTGTTAATATGCACACAATGTCATTTCAGCATATCTTGCTCCGTGACCGCCATACCTGTATGTTCATCTACGTGACTTATTCATAATAAACAAACTTAGGATTGCAAACATCAACATAAACAATGGACTACACATTACTATAAAGTGAAAGGCTATCGACCACATTATTCTGGGCACGTTGCTTATTATGATGGTTCTTACACAAAAGAAAAGAAAAAAGGGGTGTTAATATACACACACTATCCCTAAATAAAGTTCTAGCGCTTATAGTTCCATTCCAGTCACAGCTCATTTGAGATGTTATGAGTGATGTAACTGACCATGTCATGAATGATGTAATGTCTGAGGTCATTAGCAGCATATTGCGAGGGTGTAAGTTATAGTTAGCTCAGGTAACCATAACTGCTGAATTTCACTGGTTGTTTATGAGTGAAATCTGAGTCTAACTATACCGTCCCTGTAATCTTTTTTTCCAGCAAATTTCTAGTTTTTTTAACGTTAAGTAAGATGCATATCACAATGGATGGTGGGGGTTTGGAAGCAGGGCCTGGCGTTGTGCTGCCCCACACAAGCTTGCTGCTCCTGCCTTCCCTCCTCCTAGCCATCCATTGTCCAAGTCCATGTCCCTGCTCCCTAATTACAGCCATGTGTGGCCGTTGTTCTGCCACTGGCCTTCCCGCCTTCTCTGAATAGTTAGCTTGCTGCCCCATCCACCTCCTCCCTATCCTCTGTTGTCTGAATCCATGGACTAGCCTCCTCCCCTCTGCCATGCATGGTTTGAAGTGCTGCCACTGCCTTCCATTTAGCATGATGTACCCGTCCACTCCTCTTGCCCTCCATTGCCAAATTCCATGCCCCATCATTGACTTCCTGCTTAGCCTCTGTGCTTAGCTTGCTGCCCTTATTCTCCCTCCCCCTGCCCTCCGATATCTGTGTGCATGCCCCTGCTCCATCCATTTTGCCCACCATGTTCCAGGGACCAGCCACTCCTATCTACTCTGAGTGCTCTGTTAAGCTGCCACTCCCCTCCCACCTGCCTACCATTGTCAGATGACTGTAACCTATCCCTGCAACCTCCACCCTGCCTGTCCACATTCCATGCCCCTTTCCCCTTCCTCCTGTCCTCCATGATCCATTTTACTGCCATTCTGCCCTCCCTGGTCTTTTGTGCTGCAATTGCTCCTCCAGCCTGCCCCGCGTGGCCTGTTTTAGGGCCCCTTGCCCTGAACTCTCTTGTCTGTGCTCGGGTCCTGACCCTCCCTTCCATCCTCCATTGTCCTTTGTACATGCCCCTGCACCCTCCTTCTTGCCCATCGTAGCCATTGTGCTGCTACTAGCCCTCCTGCTTGCCATGCATGGTCTTCTGTGCTGCCAAAGTCCCTCCTACCTTCCCTGTATGGTCAGCTAGCTGCCCCTGCCCCCCTTTCACCTTCCCTCCATGGTCTGTGTGTATGCCATTATAGTCTCACTGTTGCTCTCCATGGTGTGTCTTGCTTCTAGTGCCCATCCTGCCTGACCTCCATGGTCATCTTGCTGCTCCTGCCCTGCCCCCTTATCCCAGCCCTCTGTTTCCATGTGCAGACCCGTATTCCCTCCCTCTTGGCTTGGTTGTTCCATTGTAATGCCCATGATCCATCCCTCCTGCCCTTTATAGTTCATTATACTGCAGGTTTCTCTCCTGTCTGTCCATTATGGTCAGCTAGCTACCACTGCCTCTTTCCACTCTGTTCTCTGTTGTCCATGTGCATGGTCCTGTCCCCTCTCTATTGCTTTCTATGGATTGTTGTGCTGTACTCCCGTCCCCCTTGCCCTGTGTGATATATTGTACTACTGCAAACCTGATGCCTGCCCTGTAGGGTAAGTTTGGTGCACCTCTCCATGTCCCTCCTGTCCTCTGTTATCGGAGTCCATGTCCCCACCCCAATTCATCCTGCCTTCCATGATCCAATGCCCCATACTTGCTAACATTTTGAACTTGGTAAGAAGGAGATTTGTTTTTAAAACTGGGGTATTGATTTTTCCCTTTGACTTACATAGAAACAGAGGAGATTGTAGACTGGAGACAGATCAAATAAAACCCATTTGGGCTTAAAAACATTGGACGTTTCTTGGCTGAATCGGGTCCGTTGGCACGTATGGTTGTACTACCACTGCCTCTTCCTTCTGCCCACAATGGTCTATTATATTGCCACAGCCTCTCTTGCCAGTCCTGTATTGTAGGTTTGTTGCCTCTGCCCCCCTTTTCACTGCCCTCCATAGTCTGTTAAGCTGCCACTGCCCTCCCTGCTGCCCAGTATGGTCAAATTGTGGCCTCAGCACCCTCCTACCTGCCTTCAATTTTCAGAGTATGTGCCCCCGGCCTCTGCCTCTCAACAGTATCCTAATGAACAACTAGATTGCTAACATTCTATATTTATTACAAAAGTGTGGGACGCCTGGCGTCATCTTAATGTAATCAAAACTGTAATACCTAGAGCACTTCCTTTAGAAATTACATATTTGAGAGGGTCTTAGTTGCATCAAAATTATAGTTAGTGCTCTAAAAAACTAAAATGAGGACATATTTTCTGAGTTTTCTGTCATTGGGCTACATGTGGGCTACATCTGGGTGATATTTGTGCTACATGTGGGCTCTTTTGTTTCTGGTGGCCATTCTTGGGAGATTTATTTGTTATGAAGTTTCCTAATTTCCTCATTTACTGCAGACTCCTCAGTAGGAAATGCTTTCAGTTTTTTACTTTGATTCCATCAAGAAGGTATTCAGATGTGTCACACATTTGCCATGAATTCTGAATGTTAGCACTCTAGTTGCTCTTTATATCACTGTAGTAAAGCTACTGCTCACCACAGAATTCTGCTGCTGCTAATAAAAGTGCCTGTTTCAGCCTGCATGTCAGAGTTTTTTAATGAAATACAAGAGGATTTGAGAAGTCACTCAAAATGTGCCCTAATTTTTCTTTCTTCAGCACTAATCATAATTTCTATGGCAAAATGAACCCCCTCATTGTGTTCCTTTTTAAATTAAATGTTTTAAGTGTTACCAGTTTATTCCAATCAAGATGGCTTCAGGTGTGCCATACGTTTGTCATAAGTAAGACAGTAAGCGCTCTAGTTGTTCTTAAGAACAATCTGGGCCATTCTGTCATTGAGCTCCATCTGGATGATATTTGTTCTACCTTTGGGCACTTTTGTCTCTGGTGACCATTTTGGGTGACTTATTTGTTATGAAGTTTTCTAATTTCCTCATTTACTGCAGTCTCCTCAGTAGGAAATACTTTCAGTTTTTACCCAGGTTCCATCAAGAAGGCATTCAGATGTGTCACACATGTGCCATAAATTCCGAATGTTAGCACTCTAGTTGCTCATTAGATCACTGTAGTAAAGCCACTGCTGGGAAGGTCTAATTTTGATTGCAAGTGGTTTGAAGACAATCCATGATGGAAAAGGGGGTTTGGGCCTAGTTGCATAGAGCGTTTTGGCACGATTTAAACTTAGGCCCAGTAGTATTGCATGTTTTTGTGGGGCTGCTTGGGGGTGTTCTCCATTTTTGGGGGTGGGTTGAGGGGTCTGGGAGCATTGCTGAGAAGGTCTAATTTTGATTGCAAGTGGTTTGAAGAAAATCCATGGTGGAAAAGTTTTTTTTTTAGCAGTATTGCATGTTTTGGGGGGGCTGTTTGGTGGTGTTCTAGAATTTTGGGGGTGGGTTGAGGGATCTGGGAGCACTGCTGGGAAGGTCTAATTTTGATTGCAAATGGTTTGAAGAAAATCCATTTTGGAAAAGGGGGGGTTGGGCTTAGTTGCAGAGAGTTTATTGGCACTATTTAAACTTAGGCCTAGCAGTATTGCATGTTTTGGGGGGCTGTTTGGGGGTGTTCTAGATATTTTGGGGTGGGTTGAGGGGTCTGGGAGCACTGCTGGGAAGGTCTAATTTTGATTGCAAGCGGTTTGAAGAAAATCCATGGTGGAAAAGGGGGGTTTGGGCCTAGTTGCAGAGAGCGTTTTGGCACTATTTAAACTTAGGCCTAGCAGTATTGCATGTTTTTGGGGGGCTACTTGGGGGTGTTCTAGATTTTTGGGGGTGGGTTGAGAGGTCTGGGAGCACTGCTGGGAAGATCTAATTTTGATTACAAGTGGTTTGAAGAAATTCCATGGTGGAAAAGGGTAGTTTGGATCTAGTTGCGGAGAGCGTTTTTGCACGATTTAAACTAAGGCCTAGTAGTATTGCATGTTTTTGGGAGGCTGCTTGGGGGTGTTCTACATTTATGGGGGTGGGTTGAGGGGTCTAGGAGCACTGCTGGGAAGGTCTAATTTTGGTTGCAAATGGTTTGAAGAAAATCCATGGTGGAAATGTTTTTTCTTTAGCAGTATTGCATGTTTTTGGGGGCTGTTTGGGGGGGTTCTAGATTTTTGGGGGTGGGTTGAGGGGTCTCGGAGCACTGCTGGGAATATGTGAATTTGATTGCAAGTGGTTTGAAGAAAATCCATGGTGGAAAAGGCGGGTTTGGGCCTAGTTGCAGAGAGCGTTTTGGCTCGATTTAAACATAGGCCTAGCAGTATTGCATGTTTTTGGGGGGCTGCTTGGGGGTGTTCTACATTTTTCGGGGTGGGTTGAGGGGTCTTGGAGAACTGCTGGGAAGGTCTAATTTTGATTGCAAGTGGTTTGAAGAAAATCCATGGTGTAAAAGGGTGGTTTGGGCCTAGTTGCGGAGAGCGTTTTGGCACGATTTAAACTAAGGCCTAGTAGTATAGCATGTTTTTGGGGGGCTGCTTGGTGACTTTCAAAATTTTTGGGGGTGGGTTGAGGGGTCTGGGGGCACTGCTGGGAAGGTCTAATTTTGATTGCAAGTGGTTTGAAGAAAATCCCTGTTGGCAAAGTTTTTTTTTAACAGTATTGCATGTTTTTGAGGGGCTGTTTGGGGGTGTTCTAGATTTTTGGGGGTGGGTTTAGGGGTCTGGGAGCACTGCTGGGAAGGTCTAATTTTGATTGCAAGTGGTTTGAAGAAAAGCCATGGTGGAAAAGGGGGGTTTGGGCCTAGTTGCAGAGAGCATTTTTTCACGATTTACACTTAGGCCTAGTAGAATTGCATGTTTTTGGGGACTGCTTGGGGGTGTTCTACATATTTGGGGGTGGGTTGAGGGGTCTGGGAGCACTGCTGGGAAGGTCTAATTCTGATTGCAAGTGGTTTGAAAAAAATCCATGGTGGAAAAGTTGTTTTTTTTTTAGCAGTATTGCATGTTTTTGGGAGCTGTTTGTGGGTGGTCTAGATTTTTGGGGGTGGGTTGAGGGGTCTGGGAGCACTGCTGGGAAGGTGGAAATTTGATTGCAAGTGGTTTGAAGAAAATCCATGGTGGAAAAGGGGGGTTTGGGCCTAGTTGCAGAGAGCGTTTTGACACAATTTAAACTTAGGCATAGCAGTATTGCATGTTTTTGGGGGGCTGCTTTGGGGTGTTGTAGATATTTTGGAGTGGGTTGAGAGGTCTGGGAGCACTGCTGGGATGGTCTAATTTTGATTGCAAGTGGTTTGAAGAAAATAAATTGTGGAAAAGGGGGGTTTTGGCCTAGTTGCAGAGAGCATTTTGGCACTATTTAAACTTAGGCCTAGCAGTATTGCATGTTTTTGGGGGGCTGTTTTGGGGTGTTCTAGATATTTGGGGGTGGGTTGAGTCATCTGGGAGCACTGCTGGGAAGGTCTAATTTTGATTGCAAGTGGTTTGAAGAAAATCCCTGTTGGCAAAGTATTTTTTTAACAGTATTGCATGTTTTTGGAGGGCTGTTTGGGGGTGTTCTAGATATTTGGGGGTGGGTTGAGGGGTCTGGGAGCACTGCCGGGAAGGCCTAATTTTGATTGCAAGTAGTTTGAAGAAAATCCATGGTGGAAAAGGGGTGTTTGGCCCTAGTCGCAGAGAGCATTTTGGCACGATTTAAACTTAGGCCTAGCAGTATTGCATGTTTTTGGGGGGCTGTTTTGGGGTGTTCTAGATATTTGGGGGTGGGTTGAGTCATCTGGGAGCACTGCTGGGAAGGTCTAATTTTGATTGCAAGTGGTTTGAAGAAAATCCCTGTTGGCAAAGTATTTTTTTTAACAGTATTGCATGTTTTTGGGGGGCTGTTTGGGGGTGTTCTAGATTTTTGGGGGTGGGTTTAGGGGTCTGGGAGCACTGCTGGGAAGGTCTAATTTTGATTGCAAGTGGTTTGAAGAAAAACCATGGTGGAAAAGGGGGGTTTGGGCCTAGTTGCAGAGAGCATTTTTTCACGATTTACACTTAGGCCTAGTAGAATTGCATGTTTTTGGGGACTGCTTGGGGGTGTTCTAAATATTTGGGGGTGGGTTGAGGGGTCTGGGAGCACTGCTGGGAAGGTCTAATTCTGATTGCAAGTGGTTTGAAAAAAATCCATGGTGGAAAAGTTGTTTTTTTAGCAGTATTGCATGTTTTTACGGGGCTGTTTGTGGGTGTTCTAGATTTTTGGGGGTGGGTTGAGGGGTCTGGGAGCACTGCTGGGAAGGTGGAAATTTGATTGCAAGTGGTTTGAAGAAAATCCATGGTGGAAAAGGGGGGTTTGGGCCTAATTGCAGAGAGCGTTTTGACACAATTTAAACTTAGGCATAGCAGTATTGCATGTTTTTGGGGGGCTGCTTTGGGGTGTTGTAGATATTTTGGAGTGGGTTGAGAGGTCTGGGAGCACTGCTGGGAAGGTCTAATTTTGATTGCAAGTGGTTTGAAAAAAATCCAAGGTTGGAAAAGGGAGGTTTGGGCCTAGTTGCAGAGAGCGTTTTGGCACACTGTAAACTTTGCCTAGTAGTATTGCATGTTATTGGGGGCTGCTTTGGGGTGTTCTACATTTTTGGGGATGGGTTGAGGGGTCTGGGAGCACTGGTGGGAAGGTCTAACTTTGATTGCAAGTGGTTTGAGGAAAATCCATTTTGGAAAAGGGGGGTTTGGGCCTAGTTGCAGAGAGCGTATTGGCACTATTTAAACTTAGGCCTAGCAGTATTGCATGTTTTTGGGGGGCTGTTTGGGGGTGTTCTAGATATTTGGGGGTGGGTTGAGAGTCTGGGAGCACTGCTGGGAATATGTGAATTTGATTGCAAGTGGTTTGAAGAAAATCCATGGTGGAAAATGGGGTTTTGGGCCTAGTTGCAGAGAGCGTTTTGGCTCGATTTAAACATAGGCCTAGCAGTATTGCATGTTTTTGGGGGGCTGCTTGGGGGTGTTGTACATTTTTCGGGGTGGGTTGAGGGGTCTTGGAGAACTGCTGGGAAGGTCTAATTTTGATTGCAAGTGGTTTGAAGAAAATCCATGGTGTTAAAGGGTGGTTTGGGCCTAGTTGCGGAGAGCGTTTTGACACGATTTAAACTAAGGCCTTGTAGTATAGCATGTTTTTGGGGGGCTGCTTGGTGGTTTTCTAAATTTTGGGGGGTTGGTTGAGGGATCTGGGAGCACTGCTGGGAAGGTCTAATTTTGATTGCAAATGGTTTGAAGAAAATCCATTTTGGAAAAGGGGGTTTGGGCTTAGTTGCAGAGAGTTTATTGGCACTATTTAAACTTAGGCCTAGCAGTATTGCATGTTTTGGGGGGCTGTTTGGGGGTGTTCTAGATATTTTGGGGTGGGTTGAGGGGTCTGGGAGCACTGCTGGGAAGGTCTAATTTTGATTGCAAGCGGTTTGAAGAAAATCCATGGTGGAAAAGGGGGGTGGGGGTGGGTTGAGAGGTCTGGGAGCACTGCTGGGAAGATCTAATTTTGATTACAAGTGGTTTGAAAAAATTCCATGGTGGAAAAGGGTAGTTTGGATCTAGTTGCGGAGAGCGTTTTTGCACGATTTAAACTAAGGCCTAGTAGTATTGCATGTTTTTGGGAGGCTGCTTGGGGGTGTTCTACATTTATGGGGGTGGGTTGACGGGTCTAGGAGCACTGCTGGGAAGGTCTAATTTTGGTTGCAAATGGTTTGAAGAAAATCCATGGTGGAAATGTTTTTTCTTTAGCAGTATTGCATGTTTTTGGGGGCTGTTTGGGGGGGTTCTAGATTTTTGGGGGTGGGTTGAGGGGTCTCGGAGCACTGCTGGGAATATGTGAATTTGATTGCAAGTGGTTTGAAGAAAATCCATGGTGGAAAAGGCGGGTTTGGGCCTAGTTGCAGAGAGTGTTTTGGCACTATTTAAACTTAGGCCTAGCAGTATTGCATGTTTTTGGGGGGCTGTTTGGGGGTGTTCTAGATATTTGGGGGTGAGTTGAGAGTCTGGGAGCACTGCTTGGAATATGTGAATTTGATTGCAAGTGGTTTGAAGAAAATCCATGGTGGAAAATGGGGTTTTGGGCCTAGTTGCAGAGAGCGTTTTGGCTCGATTTAAACATAGGCCTAGCAGTATTGCATGTTTTTGGGGGGCTGCTTGGGGGTGTTCTACATTTTTCGGGGTGGGTTGAGGGGTCTTGGAGAACTGCTGGGAAGGTCTAATTTTGATTGCAAGTGGTTTGAAGAAAATCCATGGTGTAAAAGGGTGGTTTGGGCCTAGTTGCGGAGAGCGTTTTGGCACGATTTAAACTAAGGCCTAGTAGTATAGCATGTTTTTGGGGGGCTGCTTGGTGATTTTCAAAATTTTTGGGGGTGGGTTGAGGGGTCTGGGAGCACTGCTGGGAAGGTCTAATTTTGATTGCAAGTGGTTTGAAGAAAATCCCTGTTGGCAAAGTTTTTTTTTTAACAGTATTGCATGTTTTTGGGGGGCTGTTTGGGTGGGGGTGTTCTAGATTTTTGGGGGTGGGTTTAGGGGTCTGGGAGCACTGCTGGGAAGGTCTAATTTTGATTGCAAGTAGTTTGAAGAAAAACCATGGTGGAAAAGGGGGGTTTGGGCCTAGTTGCAGAGAGCATTTTTTCACGATTTACACTTAGGCCTAGTAGAATTGCATGTTTTTGGGGACTGCTTGGGGGTGTTCTACATATTTGGGGGTGGGTTGAGGGGTCTGGGAGCACTGCTGGGAAGGTCTAATTCTGATTGCAAGTGGTTTGAAAAAAATCCATGGTGGAAAAGTTTTTTTTTTTTTGCAGTATTGCATGTTTTTGGGGGCTGTTTGTGGGTGTTCCAGAATTTTGGGGGTGGGTTGAGGGGTCTGGGAGCACTGCTGGGAAGGTGGAAATTTGATTGCAAGTGGTTTGAAGAAAATCCATGGTGGAAAAGGGGGGTTTGGGCCTAGTTGCAGAGAGCGTTTTGACACGATTTAAACTTAGGCATAGCAGTATTGCATGTTTTTGGGGGGCTGCTTTGGGGTATTGTAGATATTTTAGGGTGTGTTGAGAGGTCTGGGAGAACTGCTGGGAAAGCCTTATTTTGATTGCAAGTAGTTTGAAGAAAATCCATGGTGGAAAAGGGGTGTTTGGGCCTAGTTGCAGAGAGCGTTTTGGCACGATTTAAACTTAGGCCTAGCAGTATTGCATGTTTTTGGGGGGCTGCTTGGGGGTGTTCTAGATTTTTGGGGGAAGGTTGAGGGGTCTGGGCGCACTGCTGGCAAGGTCAAATTTTGATTGCAAGTGGTTTGAAGAAAATCCATGGTGGAAAAGGGGGGTTTGGGCCTAGTTGCAGAGAGCATTTTTGGCACTATTTAAACTTATGCTTAGCAGTATTGCATGTTTTTGCGGGGCGGTTTGGGGGTGTTCTAGATATTTGGGGGTGGGTTGAGTCATCTGGGAGCACTGCTGGGAAGGTCTAATTTTGATTGCAAGTGGTTTGAAGAAAATCCAAGGTTGGAAAAGGGAGGTTTGGGCCTAGTTGCAGAGAGCGTTTTGGCACACTGTAAACTTTGCCTAGTAGTATTGCATGTTATTGGGGGCTGCTTGGGGGTGTTCTACATTTTTGGGGATGGGTTGAGGGGTCTGGGAGCACTGCTGGGAAGGTCTAACTTTGATTGCAAGTGGTTTGAGGAAAATCCATTTTGGAAAAGGGGGGTTTGGGCCTAGTTGCAGAGAGCGTATTGGCACTATTTAAACTTAGGCCTAGCAGTATTGCATGTTTTTGGGGGGCTGTTTGGGGGTGTTCTAGATATTTGGGGGTGGGTTGAAAGTCTGGGAGCACTGCTGGGCATATGTGAATTTGATTGCAAGTGGTTTGAAGAAAATCCATGGTGGAAAATGGGGTTTTGGGCCTAGTTGCAGAGAGCGTTTTGGCTCGATTTAAACATAGGCCTAGCAGTATTGCATGTTTTTGGGGGGCTGCTTGGGGGTGTTCTACATTTTTCAGGGTGGGTTGAGGGGTCTTGGAGAACTGCTGGGAAGGTCTAATTTTGATTGCAAGTGGTTTGAAGAAAATCCATGGTGTAAAAGGGTGGTTTGGGCCTTGTTGCGGAGAGCGTTTTGACACGATTTAAACTAAGGCCTTGTAGTATAGCATGTTTTTGGGGGGCTGCTTGGTGATTTTCTAAATTTTGGGGGGTGGGTTGAGGGGTCTGGGAGCACTGCTGGGAAGGTCTAGTTTTGATTGCAAGTGGTTTGAAGAAAATCCCTGTTGGCAAAGTATTTTTTTTAACAGTATTGCATGTTTTTGGGGGGCTGTTTGGGGGTGTTCTAGATTTTTGGGGGTGGGTTTAGGGGTCTGGGAGCACTGCTGGGAAGGTCTAATTTTGATTGCAAGTGGTTTGAAGAAAAACCATGGTGGAAAAGGGGGGTTTGGGCCTAGTTGCAGAGAGCATTTTTTCACGATTTACACTTAGGCCTAGTAGAATTGCATGTTTTTGGGGCCTGCTTGGGGGTGTTCTACATATTTGGGGGTGGGTTGAGGGGTCTGGCAGCACTGCTGGGAAGGTCTAATTCTGATTGCAAGTGGTTTGAAAAAAATCCATGGTGGAAAAGTTGTTTTTTTAGCAGTATTGCATGTTTTTGTGGGGCTGTTTGTGGGTGTTATAGATTTTTGGGGGTGGGTTGAGGGGTCTGGGAGCACTGCTGGGAAGGTGGAAATTTGATTGCAAGTGGTTTGAAGAAAATCCATGGTGGAAAAGGGGGGTTTGGGCCTAGTTGCAGAGAGCGTTTTGACACAATTTAAACTTAGGCATAGCAGTATTGCATGTTTTTGGGGGGCTGCTTTGGGGTGTTGTAGATATTTTGGAGTGGGTTGAGAGGTCTGGGAGCACTGCTGGGATGGTCTAATTTTGATTGCAAGTGGTTTGAAGAAAATAAATTGTGGAAAAGGGGGGTTTTGGCCTAGTTGCAGAGAGCATTTTAGCACTATTTAAACTTAGGCCTAGCAGTATTGCATGTTTTTGGAGGTCTGTTTGGGGGTGTTCTAGATATTTGGGGGTGGGTTGAGGGGTCTGGGAGCACTGCCGGGAAGGCCTAATTTTGATTGCAAGTAGTTTGAAGAAAATCCATGGTGGAAAAGGGGTGTTTGGCCCTAGTTGCAGAGAGCATTTTGGCACGATTTAAACTTAGGCCTAGCAGTATTGCATGTTTTTGGGGGGCTGTTTTGGGGTGTTCTAGATATTTGGGGGTGGGTTGAGTCATCTGGGAGCACTGCTGGGAAGGTCTAATTTTGATTGCAAGTGGTTTGAAGAAAATCCCTGTTGGCAAAGTATTTTTTTTAACAGTATTGCATGTTTTTGGGGGGCTGTTTGGGGGTGTTCTAGATTTTTGGGGGTGGGTTTAGGGGTCTGGGAGCACTGCTGGGAAGGTCTAATTTTGATTGCAAGTGGTTTGAAGAAAAACCATGGTGGAAAAGGGGGGTTTGGGCCTAGTTGCAGAGAGCATTTTTTCACGATTTACACTTAGGCCTAGTAGAATTGCATGTTTTTGGGGACTGCTTGGGGGTGTTCTACATATTTGGGGGTGGGTTGAGGGGTCTGGGAGCACTGCTGGGAAGGTCTAATTCTGATTGCAAGTGGTTTGAAAAAAATCCATGGTGGAAAAGTTGTTTTTTTAGCAGTATTGCATGTTTTTGTGGGGCTGTTTGTGGGTGTTCTAGATTTTTGGGGGTGGGTTGAGGGGTCTGGGAGCACTGCTGGGAAGGTGGAAATTTGATTGCAAGTGGTTTGAAGAAAATCCATGGTGGAAAAGGGGGGTTTGGGCCTAGTTGCAGAGAGCGTTTTGACACAATTTAAACTTAGGAATAGCAGTATTGCATGTTTTTGGGGGGCTGCTTTGGGGTGTTGTAGATATTTTGGAGTGGGTTGAGAGGTCTGGGAGCACTGCTGGGAAGGTCTAATTTTGATTGCAAGTGGTTTGAAGAAAATAAATTGTGGAAAAGGGGGGTTTTGGCCTAGTTGCAGAGAGCATTTTGGCACTATTTAAACTTAGGCCTAGCAGTATTGCATGTTTTTGGAGGGCTGTTTGGGGGTGTTCTAGATATTTGGGGGTGGGTTGAGGGGTCTGGGAGCACTGCTGGGAAGGCCTAATTTTGATTGCAAGTAGTTTGAAGAAAATCCATGGTGGAAAAGGGGTGTTTGGCCCTAGTTGCAGAGAGCATTTTGGCACGATTTAAACTTAGGCCTAGCAGTATTGCATGTTTTTGGGGGGCTGTTTTGGGGTGTTCTAGATTTTTGGGGGTGGGTTTAGGGGTCTGGGAGCACTGCTGGGAAGGTCTAATTCTGATTGCAAGTGGTTTGAAAAAAATCCATGGTGGAAAAGTTGTTTTTTTAGCAGTATTGCATGTTTTTGTGGGGCTGTTTGTGGGTGTTCTAGATTTTTGGGGGTGGGTTGAGGGGTCTGGGAGCACTGCTGGGAAGGTGGAAATTTGATTGCAAGTAGTTTGAAGAAAATCCATGGTGGAAAAGGGGGTTTGGGCCTAGTTGCAGAGAGCGTTTTGACACAATTTAAACTTAGGCATAGCAGTATTGCATGTTTTTGGGGGGCTGCTTTGGGGTGTTGTAGATATTTTGGAGTGGGTTGAGAGGTCTGGGAGCACTGCTGGGAAGGTCTAATTTTGATTGCAAGTGGTTTGAAGAAAATAAATTGTGGAAAAGGGGGGTTTTGGCTTAGTTGCAGAGAGCATTTTGGCACTATTTAAACTTAGGCCTAGCAGTATTGCATGTTTTTGGAGGGCTGTTTGGGGGTGTTCTAGATATTTGGGGGTGGGTTGAGGGGTCTGGGAGCACTGCCGGGAAGGCCTAATTTTGATTGCAATTAGTTTGAAGAAAATCCATGTTGGAAAAGGGGTGTTTGGCCCTAGTTGCAGAGAGCATTTTGGCACTATTTAAACTTAGGCCTAGCAGTATTGCATGTTTTTGGGGGGCTGTTTGGGGGTGTTCTAGAGTTTTGGGGGCGGGTTGAGGGGTCTGGGAGCACTGCTGGGAAGTTCTAATTTTGGTTGCAAGTGGTTTGAAGAAAATACATGGTGGAAAAGTAGGGTTTGGGCCTAGTTGCAGAGAGCATTTGGCTCGATTTAAACTTAGGCTTAGCAGTATTGCATGTTTTTGGGGGGCTGTTTGGGGGTGTTCTAGATTTTTGGGGGTGGGTTGAGAGGTCTGGGAGCACTGCTGGGAAGGTTTAATTTAGATTGCAAGTGGTTTGAATAAAATCCATGGTGGAAAAGGGTGGTTTGGGCCTAGCTGCAGAGAGCGTTTTGGCACGATTTAAACTAAGGCCTAGTAGTAGAGCATGTTTTTGGGGGGCTGCTTGGTGGTTTTTTAAATTTTTGGGGGTGGGTTGAGGGGTCAGGGAGCACTGCTGGGAAGGTCTAATTTTGATTGCAAGTGGTTTGAAGAAAATCCCTGTTGGCAAAGTTTTTTTTAGCAGTATTGCATGTTTTTGGGGGGCTGTTTGGGGCTGTTCTAGATTTTTGGGGGTGGGTTTAGGGGTCTGGGAGCACTGCTGAGAAGGTATAATTCTGATTGCAAGTGGTTTGAAAAAAATCCATGGTGGAAAAGTTGTTTTTTTTAGCAGTATTGCATGTTTTTGGGGGGCTGTTTGTGGGTGTTCTAGATATTTGGGGGTGGGTTGAGGGGTCTGGGAGCACTGCTGGGAAGGTGTAAATTTGATTACAAGTGGTTTGAAGAAAATCCATGGTGGAAAAGGGGGGTTTGGGCCTAGTTACAGAGAGCGTTTTGACACGATTTAAACTTAGGCCTTGCAGTATTGCATGTTTTTGGGGGGCTGCTTTAGGGTGTTGTAGATATTTTGGGGTGGGTTGAGGGGTCTGGGAGCACTGCTGGGAAGGTCTAATTTTGATTGCAAGTGGTTTGAAGAAAATAAATTGTGGAAAAGGGGGGTTTTGGCCTAGTTGCAGAGAGCGTTTTGGCACTATTTAAACTAAGGCCTAGCAGTATTGCATGTTTTTGGAGGGCTGTTTGGGGGTGTTCTAGATATTTGGGGGTGGGTTGAGGGGTCTGGGAGCACTGCTGGGAAGGTCTAATTTTGATTGCAAGTAGTTTGAAGAAAATCCATGGTGGAAAAGGGGGGGTTGGGCCTAGTTGCAGAGAGCATTTTGGCACGATTTAAACTTAGGCCTAGCAGTATTGCATGTTTTTGGGGGGCTGCTTGGGGGTGTTCTAGATTTTTGGGGTTAGGTTGAGGGGTCTGGGAGCACTGCTGGAAAGGTCAAATGTTGATTGCAAGTGGTTTGAAGAAAACCCATGGTGGAAAAGGGGGGTTTGGGCCTAGTTGCACAGAGCGTTTTGGCACTATTTAAACTTAGGCCTAGCAGTATTGCATGTTTTTGGGGGGCTGTTTGGGGGTGTTCTAGATATTTGGGGGTGGGTTGAGTCATCTGGGAGCACTGCTGGGAAGGTCTAATTTTGATTGCAAGTGGTTTGAAGAAAATCCAAGGTTGGAAAAGGGAGGTTTGGGCCTAGTTGCAGAGAGCGTTTTGGCACACTGTAAACTTTGCCTAGTAGTATTGCATGTTATTGAGGGGCTGCTTGGGGGTGTTCTACATTTTTGGGAATGGGTTGAGGGGTCTGGGAGCACTGATGGGAAGGTCTAACATTGATTGCAAGTGGTTTGAGGAAAATCCATTGTGGAAAAGGGGGGTTTGGGCCTAGTTGCAGAGAGCGTATTGGCACTATTTAAACTTAGGCCTAGCAGTATTGCATGTTTTTGGGGGGCTGTTTGGGGGTGTTCTAGATTTTTGGGGGTGGGTTGAGGGGTCTGGGAGCACTGCTGGGAAGGTTTACATTTGATTTGAAGTGGTTTGAAGAAAATCCATGGTGGAAAAGGCGGGTTGTGGCCTAGTTGCAGAGAGCGTTTAGGCACGATTTAAACTTAGGCCTAGTAGTATTGCATGTTTTTGGGTGGCTCTTTGGGGGTGTTCTAGATTTTTGGGGGTGGGTTTAGGGGTATGGGAGCACTGCTGGGAAGGTCTAATTTTGAATGCAAGTAGTTTGAAGAAAATCCATGGTGGAAAAGTAGGGTTTGGGCCTAGTTACAGAGAGCGTTTTGGCTCGATTTAAACTTAGGCCTAGCAGTATTGCATGTTTTTGGGGGACTGCTTGGGGGTGTTCTAGATTTTTGGGGGTGGGTTGAGAGGTCTGGGAGCACTGCTGGGAAGGTCTTATTTAGATTGCAAGTGGTTTGAAGAAAATCCATGGTGGAAAAGGGTGGTTTGGGCCTAGTTGCAGAGAGCGTTTTTGCACGATTTAAACTAAGGCCTAGTAGTATTGCATGTTTTTGGGGGCTGCTTGGGGGTGTTCTACATGTTTGGGGGTGGGTTAAGGGGTTTGGTAGCACTGCTGAGAAGGTCTAATTTTGGCTGAAAGCGGTTTGAAGAAAATCCATGGTGGAAAAGTTTTTTTTAGCAAACCAACCCCCCCTAGTAGTATTGCATGTTTTTGGGGGCTGTTTGGGGGTGTTCTAGATTTTTGGGGGTGGGTTGAGGGGTCTGGGCCTAGTTGCGGAGAGCGTTTGGGCACGATTTAAACTAAGACCTAGTAGTATAGCATGATTTTGGGGGGCTGCTTGGGGGTGTTCTACATTTTTTGGGGTGGGTTGAGGGGTCTGGGAGCACTGCCGGGAAGGTCTAATTTAGATTGCAAGTGGTTTGAAGAAAATCCATGGTGGAAAAGGGTGGTTTGGGCCTAGTTGCAGCGTTTTTGCACAATTTAAACTTAGGCCTAGCAGTATTGCATGTTTTTGGGGGCTGCTTGGGGGTGTTCTACATTTTTGGGGGTGCGTTGAGGGGTCTTGGAGAACTGCTGGGAAGGATTAATTTTGATTGCAAGTGGTTTGAAGAAAATCCATGGTGGGGAAGGGTGGTTTGGGCCTAGTTGCGGAGAGCATTTGGGCACGATTTAAACTAAGACCTAGTAGTAAAGCATGTTTTTGGGGGGCTGCTTGGGGGTGTTCTACATTTTTGGGGGTGGGTTGAGGGGTGTGGGAGCACTGCTGGGAATGTCTAATTTTGATTGCAAGTGGTTTGAAGAAAATCCATGGTGGAAAAGTTTTTTTTAGCAGTATTGCATGTTTTTGGGGGGCTGTTTGTGGGTGTTCTAGATTTTTGGGGGTGGGGTGAGGGGTTTGGGATCACTGCCGTGAAGGTGTAAATTTGATTGCAAGTGGTTTGAAGAAAATCCATGGTGGAAAAGGGGGGTTTGAGCCTAGTTGCAGAGAGCGTTTTGAGACGATTTAAACTTAGGCCTAGCAGTATTGCATGTTTTTGGGGGGCTGCTTTGGGGTGTTCTCGATTTTTTGGGGTGGGTTGAGGGGTCTGGGAGCACTGCTGGGAAGGTCTAATTTTGATTGCAAGTGGTTTGAAGAAAATCCACGGTGGAAAATGGGGGTTTGGGCCTAGTTGCATAGAGCGTTTTGGCACGATTTAAACTTGGGCCTAGTAGTATCGCATGT
Source organism: Lissotriton helveticus (assembly GCF_964261635.1). Lineage (NCBI taxonomy): Eukaryota > Metazoa > Chordata > Amphibia > Caudata > Salamandridae > Lissotriton > Lissotriton helveticus. The sequence continues at coordinate 773,851,968 of NC_136063.1, read as the reverse complement.
TTTGGGGGGCTGCTTGGGGGTGTTCCCCATTTTTTGGGGGTGTGTTGAGGGGTCTGGGAGCACTGCTGAGAAGGTCTAATTTTGATTGCAAGTGGTTTGAAGAAAATCCATGGTGGAAAAGTTTTATTTTTAGCAGTATTGCATGTTTTTGGGGAACTGCTTGGGGGTGTTCTGCATTTTTGGGGGTGGGTTGAGGGGTCTGGGAGCACTGCTGGGAAGGTCTAATTTTGATTGCAAGTGGTTTGAAGAAAATCCATGGTGGAAAATGGGGGTTTGGGCCTAGTTGCAGAGAGCGTTTTGGCACGATTTAAACTTAGGCCTAGCAGTATTGCGTGTTGTTGGGGGCTGCTTGGGGGTGTTCTACATTTTTGGGGGTGGGTTGAGGGGTCTTGGAGAACTGCTGGGAAGGATTGATTTTGATTGCAAGTGGTTTGAAGAAAATCCATGTTGGAAAAGGGTGGTTTGGGCCTAGTTGCGGAGAGCGTTTGGGCACGATTTTAACTAAGACCTAGTAGTATAGCATGTTTTTGGGGGGCTGCTTGGGGGTGTTCTACATTTTTGGGGGTGGGAGCACTGCTGGGAAGGTCTAATTTTGATTGCAAGTGGTTTGAAGAAAATCCATGGTGGAAAAGTTTTTTTAGCAGTATTGCATGTTTTTGGGGGGCTGTTTGTGGGTGTTCTAGATTTTTGGGGGTGGGGTGAGGGGTCTGGGAGCACTGCCGTGAAGGTGTAAATTTGATTGCAAGTGGTTTGAAGAAAATCCATGGTGGAAAAGGGGGGTTTGGGCCTTGTTGCAGAGAGCGTTTTGACACGATTTAAACTTAGGCCTAGCAGTATTGCATGTTTTTGAGGGGTTCTTTTGGGTGTTCTAGATTTTTTGGGGTGGGTTGAGGGGTCTAGGAGCACTGCTGGGAAGGTATCATTTTGATTGCTAGTGGTTTGAAGAAATTCCATGGTGGAAAAGGGGGGTTTGGTCCTAGTTGCAGAGAGCGTTTTGACACGATTTAAACTTTGGCCTAACAGTATTGCATTTTTTGGGGGGCTGCTTTGGGGTGTTCTAGATTTTTTGGGGTGGGTTGAGGGGTCTGGGAGCACTGCTGGGAAGGGATCCTTTGATTGCTAGTGGTTTGAAGAAAATCCATGGTGGGAAAGGGGGGTTTGGTCCTAGGTGCATAGAGTTATTTGGCACGATTTAAACTTAGGACTAGTAGTATTGCTTTTTTTGGGGGGGCTGCTTGGGGGTGTTCTAGATTTTTGGGGGTGGGTTGAGGGGTCTGGGAGCACTGCTGGGAAGGTCTAATTTTGATTGCAAGTGGTTTGAAGAAATCCATGGTGGAAAATGGGGGTTTGGGCCTAGTTGCATAGAGCGTTTTGGCACGATTTAAACTTAGGCCTAGCAGTATTGCATGTTTTTGGAGGGCTGTTTGGGGGTGCTCTAGGTATTTGGGGGTGGGTTGAAGGGTCTGGGAGCACTGCTGGGAAGGTCTAATTTTGATTGCAAGTGGTTTGAAGAAAATCCATGGTGGAAAAGTTTTATTTTTAGCAGTATTGCATGTTTTTGGGGGGCTGTTTGGGGGTGTTCTAGATTTTTGGGGGTGGGTTGAGGGGTCTTGGAGAACTGCTGGGAAGGATTAATTTTGATTGCAAGTGGTTTGAAGAAAATCCATGTTGGAAAAGGGTGGTTTGGGCCTAGTTGCGGAGAGCGTTTGGGCACGATTTTAACTAAGACCTAGTAGTATAGCATGTTTTTGGGGGCTGCTTGGTGGTGTTCTACATTTTTGGGGGTGGGTTGAGGGGTGTGGGAGCACTGCTGGGAAGGTCTAATTTTGATTGCAAGTGGTTTGAAGAAAATCCATGGTGGAAAAGTTTCTTTTAGCAGAATTGCATGTTTTTGGGGGCTGTTTGTGGGTGTTCTAGATTTTTTGGGGTGGGGTGAGGGGTCTGGGAGCACTGCCGTGAAGGTGTAAATTTGATTGCAAGTGGTTTGAAGAAAATCCATGGTGGAATAGGGGAGTTTGGGCCTTGTTGCAGAGAGCGTTTTGACACGATTTAAACTTAGGCCTAGCAGTATTGCATGTTTTTGAGAGGCTTCTTTTGGGTGTTCTAGACTTTTTGGGGTGGGTTGAGGGGTCTGGGAGCACTGCTGGGAAGGTATCATTTTGATTGCTAGTGGTTTGAAGAAAATCCATGGTGCAAAAGAGGGGTTTGGTCCTAGTTGCAGAGAGCGTTTTGACACGATTTAAACTTATGCCTAGCAGTATTGCATGTTTTTGGGGAGCTGCTTTGGGGTGTTCTAGATTTTTTGTTGTGGGTTAAGGGGTCTGGGAGCACTGCTGGGAAGGTCTAATTTTGATTGCAAGTGGTTTGAAGAAAATCCATGGTGGAAAAGGGTGGTTTGGGCCTAGTTGCGGAGAGCGTTTTTGCACGATTTAAACTAAGGCCTAGTAGTATTGCATGTTTTTAGGGGGCTGCTTGGGGGTGTTCTACATTGTTGGGGGTGGGTTGAGGGGTCTGGGAGCACCTCTGGGAAGGTCTCATTTTGGTTGCAAGTGGTTTGAAGAAAATCCGTGGTTGAAAAGTTTTTTCTTTAGCAGTATTGCATGTTTTTGGCGGATGTTTGGGGGTGTTCTAGATTTTTGGGGGTGGGTTGGGGGGTCTGGGAGCACTGCTGGGAAGGTGTGAATTTGATTGCAAGTGGTTTGAAGAAAATCCATGGTGGAAAATGGGGGTTTGGGCCTAGTTGCAGAGAGCATTTTGGCTCGATTTAAACATAGGCCTAGCAGTATTGCATGTTTTTGGGGGCTGCTTGGGGGTGTTCTACATTTTTGGTGATAGGTTGAGGGGTCTGGGAGCACTGCTGGGAAGGTCTAATTTTGATTGCAAGTGGTTTGAAGAAAATCCATGGTGGAAAAGGGTGGTTTGGTCCTAGTTACGGAGAACGTTTTTGCACGATTTAAACAAAGCCCTAGTAGTATAGCATGTTTTTGGGGGGCTTCTTGGTGGTTTTCAACATTTTTGGGGGTGGGTTGAGGAGTCTGGGAGCACTGCTGGGAAGGTCTAATTTTGATTGCAAGTGGTTTGAAGAAAATCTCTGTTGGCAAAGTTGTTTTTTTTTAGCAGTATTGCATGTTTTTGGGGGGCTGTTTGGGGGTGTTCTAGATTTTTGGGGGTGGGTTTAGGGGTCTGGGAGCACTGCTGGGAAGGTCTAATTTTGATTGCAAGTGGTTTGAAGGAAAACCATGGTGGAAAAGGGGGATTTGGGCCTAGTTGCAGAGAGCATTTTGGCACGATTTAAACTTAGGTCTAGTAGAATTGCATGTTTTTGGGGGGCTGCTTGGGGGTGTTCTACATATTTGGGGGGGTGTTGAGGGGTCTGGGAGCACTGCTGGGAAGGTCTAATTCTGATTGCAAGTGGCTTGAAAAAAATCCATGGGGAAAAGTTTTTTTTTAGCAGTATTGCATGTTTTTGGGGGGCTGTTTGTAGGTGTTCTAGATTTTTGGGCGTGGGTTGAGGGGTCTTCGAGCACTGCTGGGAAGGTTTAAATTTGATTGCAAGTGGTTTGAAGAAAATCCATGGTGAAAAAGGGGGGTTTGGGCCTAGTTGCAGAGAGCGTTTTGACACGATTTAAACTTAGGCCTAGCAGTATTGCATGTTTTTGGGGGGCTGCTTTGGGGTGTTCTAGATTTTTTGAGGTGGGTTGAAGGGTCTGGGAGAACTGCTGGGAAGCTATCATTTTGATTGCTAGTGGTTTGAAGAAAATCCATGGTGGAAAAGGGGGTTTGGTCCTAGGTGAATAGCGCTATTTGACACGATTTAAACTTAGGACTAGCAGTATTGCATGTTTTTGGGGGGCTGCTTGGGGGTGTTCTTGATTTTAGGGGGTTGGTTGATGGGTCTGGGAGCACTGCTGGGAAGGTCTAATTTTGATTGCAAGTGGTTTGAAGAAAATCCATGGTGGAAAAGGGGGGTTTTGGCCTAGTTGCATAGAGCGTTTTGGCACGATTTAAACTTAGGACTAGTAGTATTGCTTTTTTTGGGGGGGCTGCTTGGGGGTGTTCTAGATTTTTGGGGGTGGGTTGAGGGGTCTGGGAGCACTGCTGGGAAGGGATCCTTTGATTGCTAGTGGTTTGAAGAAAATCCATGGTGGGAAAGGGGGGTTTGGTCCTAGGTGCATAGAGTTATTTGGCACGATTTAAACTTAGGACTAGTAGTATTGCTTTTTTTGGGGGGGCTGCTTGGGGGTGTTCTAGATTTTTGGGGGTGGGTTGAGGGGTCTGGGAGCACTGCTGGGAAGGTCTAATTTTGATTGCAAGTGGTTTGAAGAAATCCATGGTGGAAAATGGGGGTTTGGGCCTAGTTGCATAGAGCGTTTTGGCACGATTTAAACTTAGGCCTAGCAGTATTGCATGTTTTTGGAGGGCTGTTTGGGGGTGCTCTAGGTATTTGGGGGTGGGTTGAAGGGTCTGGGAGCACTGCTGGGAAGGTCTAATTTTGATTGCAAGTGGTTTGAAGAAAATCCATGGTGGAAAAGTTTTATTTTTAGCAGTATTGCATGTTTTTGGGGGGCTGTTTGGGGGTGTTCTAGATTTTTGGGGGTGGGTTGAGGGGTCTTGGAGAACTGCTGGGAAGGATTAATTTTGATTGCAAGTGGTTTGAAGAAAATCCATGTTGGAAAAGGGTGGTTTGGGCCTAGTTGCGGAGAGCGTTTGGGCACGATTTTAACTAAGACCTAGTAGTATAGCATGTTTTTGGGGGGCTGCTTGGTGGTGTTCTACATTTTTGGGGGTGGGTTGAGGGGTGTGGGAGCACTGCTGGGAAGGTCTAATTTTGATTGCAAGTGGTTTGAAGAAAATCCATGGTGGAAAAGTTTCTTTTAGCAGAATTGCATGTTTTTGGGGGCTGTTTGTGGGTGTTCTAGATTTTTTGGGGTGGGGTGAGGGGTCTGGGAGCACTGCCGTGAAGGTGTAAATTTGATTGCAAGTGGTTTGAAGAAAATCCATGGTGGAATAGGGGAGTTTGGGCCTTGTTGCAGAGAGCGTTTTGACACGATTTAAACTTAGGCCTAGCAGTATTGCATGTTTTTGAGAGGCTTCTTTTGGGTGTTCTAGACTTTTTGGGGTGGGTTGAGGGGTCTGGGAGCACTGCTGGGAAGGTATCATTTTGATTGCTAGTGGTTTGAAGAAAATCCATGGTGCAAAAGAGGGGTTTGGTCCTAGTTGCAGAGAGCGTTTTGACACGATTTAAACTTATGCCTAGCAGTATTGCATGTTTTTGGGGAGCTGCTTTGGGGTGTTCTAGATTTTTTGTTGTGGGTTAAGGGGTCTGGGAGCACTGCTGGGAAGGTCTAATTTTGATTGCAAGTGGTTTGAAGAAAATCCATGGTGGAAAAGGGTGGTTTGGGCCTAGTTGCGGAGAGCGTTTTTGCACGATTTAAACTAAGGCCTAGTAGTATTGCATGTTTTTAGGGGGCTGCTTGGGGGTGTTCTACATTGTTGGGGGTGGGTTGAGGGGTCTGGGAGCACCTCTGGGAAGGTCTCATTTTGGTTGCAAGTGGTTTGAAGAAAATCCGTGGTTGAAAAGTTTTTTCTTTAGCAGTATTGCATGTTTTTGGCGGATGTTTGGGGGTGTTCTAGATTTTTGGGGGTGGGTTGGGGGGTCTGGGAGCACTGCTGGGAAGGTGTGAATTTGATTGCAAGTGGTTTGAAGAAAATCCATGGTGGAAAATGGGGGTTTGGGCCTAGTTGCAGAGAGCATTTTGGCTCGATTTAAACATAGGCCTAGCAGTATTGCATGTTTTTGGGGGCTGCTTGGGGGTGTTCTACATTTTTGGTGATAGGTTGAGGGGTCTGGGAGCACTGCTGGGAAGGTCTAATTTTGATTGCAAGTGGTTTGAAGAAAATCCATGGTGGAAAAGGGTGGTTTGGTCCTAGTTACGGAGAACGTTTTTGCACGATTTAAACAAAGCCCTAGTAGTATAGCATGTTTTTGGGGGGCTTCTTGGTGGTTTTCAACATTTTTGGGGGTGGGTTGAGGAGTCTGGGAGCACTGCTGGGAAGGTCTAATTTTGATTGCAAGTGGTTTGAAGAAAATCTCTGTTGGCAAAGTTGTTTTTTTTTAGCAGTATTGCATGTTTTTGGGGGGCTGTTTGGGGGTGTTCTAGATTTTTGGGGGTGGGTTTAGGGGTCTGGGAGCACTGCTGGGAAGGTCTAATTTTGATTGCAAGTGGTTTGAAGGAAAACCATGGTGGAAAAGGGGGATTTGGGCCTAGTTGCAGAGAGCATTTTGGCACGATTTAAACTTAGGTCTAGTAGAATTGCATGTTTTTGAGGGGCTGCTTGGGGGTGTTCTACATATTTGGGGGGGTGTTGAGGGGTCTGGGAGCACTGCTGGGAAGGTCTAATTCTGATTGCAAGTGGCTTGAAAAAAATCCATGGGGAGAAGTTTTTTTTTAGCAGTATTGCATGTTTTTGGGGGGCTGTTTGTAGGTGTTCTAGATTTTTGGGCGTGGGTTGAGGGGTCTTCGAGCACTGCTGGGAAGGTTTAAATTTGATTGCAAGTGGTTTGAAGAAAATCCATGGTGAAAAAGGGGGGTTTGGGCCTAGTTGCAGAGAGCGTTTTGACACGATTTAAACTTAGGCCTAGCAGTATTGCATGTTTTTGGGGGGCTGCTTTGGGGTGTTCTAGATTTTTTGAGGTGGGTTGAAGGGTCTGGGAGAACTGCTGGGAAGCTATCATTTTGATTGCTAGTGGTTTGAAGAAAATCCATGGTGGAAAAGGGGGTTTGGTCCTAGGTGAATAGCGCTATTTGACACGATTTAAACTTAGGACTAGCAGTATTGCATGTTTTTGGGGGGCTGCTTGGGGGTGTTCTTGATTTTAGGGGGTTGGTTGATGGGTCTGGGAGCACTGCTGGGAAGGTCTAATTTTGATTGCAAGTGGTTTGAAGAAAATCCATGGTGGAAAAGGGGGGTTTTGGCCTAGTTGCATAGAGCGTTTTGGCACGATTTAAACTTAGGCCTAGTAGTGTTGCATGTTTTTCGGGGGCTGCTTGGGGGTGTTCTCCATTTTTGGGGGTGGGTTGAGGGGTCTGAGAGCACTGCTGAGAAGGTCTAATTTTGATTGCAAGTGGTTTGAAGAAAATCCATTGGGAAAAAGTTTTTTTTAGCAGTATTGCATGTTTTGGGGGGCTGTTTGGTGGTGTTCTAGATTTTTGGGGGTGGGTTGAGGGGTGTGGGAGCACTGCTGGGAAGGTCTAATTTGAATTGCAGGTGGTTTGAAGAAAATCCATTTTGGAAAAGGGGGGTTTTGGCCTTGTTGCAGAGAGAGTTTTGGCACTAATTAAACTTAGGCCTAGCAGTACTGCATGTTTTTGGAGGGCTGTTTGGGGGTGTTCTAGATATTTGGGGGTGGGTTGAGAGGTCTGGGAGCACTGCTGGGAAGGTCTATTTTTGGTTGCAAGTGGTTTGAAGAAAATCCATGGTGGAATCGTTTTCTTTTAGCAGTATTGCATGTTTTTGGGGGCTGTTTGGGGGTGTTCTATATTTTTGGGGGTGGGTTGAGGCATCTGGGAGCACTGCTTGGAAGGTGTAAATTTGATTGCAAGTGGTTTGAAGAAAATCCATGGTGGAAAAGGCGGGTTTTGGCCTAGTTGCAGAGAGCGTTTTGGCACTATTTAAACTTCGGCCTAGCAGTATTGCATGTTTTTGGGGGATGTTTGGGGGTGTTATATATATTTGGGGGTGGGTTGAGGGGTCTGGGAGCAGTGCTTGAAAGTTCTAATTTTGATTGCAAGTGGTTTGAAGAAAATTAATGGTGGAAAATTGGGGTTTGGGACTAGTTGCATAGAGCGTTTTTGCACGATTTAAACTTAGGCCTAGTAGTATTGCATGTTTTTGGGGGGCTGCTTGGGGGTGTTCTACATTTTTGGGGGTGGGTTGAGGGGTCTGGGAGCACTGCTGGGAAGGTCTAATTTTGGTTGCAAGTGGTTTGAAGAAAATCCATGGTGGAATCGTTTTCTTTTAGCAGTATTGCATGTTTTTGTGGGCTGTTTGGGGGTGTTCTAGATTTTTGGGGGTGGGTTGAGGCATCTGGGAGCACTGCTTGGAAGGTGTAAATTTGATTGCAAGTGGTTTGAAGAAAATCCATGGTGAAAAAAGGCGGGTTTGGGCCTAGTTGCAGAGAGCGTTTTGGCACTATTTAAACTTCGGCCTAGCAGTACTGTCTGTTTTTGGGGGATGTTTGGGGGTGTTATATATATTTGGGGGTGGGTTGAGGGGTCTGGGAGCAGTGCTGGAAAGTTCTAATTTTGATTGCAAGTGGTTTGAAGAAAATCCATGGTGGAAAATTGGGGTTTGCGACTAGTTTCATAGAGCGTTTTTGCACGATTTAAACTTAGGCCTAGTAGTATTGCATGTTTTTGGGGGGTTGCTTGGGGGTGTTCTCCATTTTTGGGGGTGGGTTGAGGGGTCTGGGAGCACTGCTGAGAAGGTCTAATTTTGATTGCAAGTGGTGTGAAGAGAATCTATGGTGGAAAACCTTTATTTTTAGCAGTATTGCATGTTTTTGGTGGACTGTTTGGGGGTGTTCTAGATTTTTGAGGGTGGGTTTAGGGGTCTCGGAGCACTGCTAGGAAGGTATAATTTTAATTGCAAGTAGTTTGAAGAAAATCCATGGTGGAAAAGGCAGGTTTGGGCCTAGATACAGAGAGCGTTTTGGCACGATATAAACTTAGGCCTAGCAGTATTGTCTGTTTTTGGGGGGCTGTTTGTGGGTGTTCTAGATTTTTGGGGGTGGGTTGAGTGGTCTGGGAGCAATGCTGTGAAGGTGTAAATTTGATTGCAAGTGGTTTGAAGAAAATCCATGGTGGAAAAGGGGGGTTTGGGCCTAGTTGCGGAGAGCGTTTTGACAAGATTTAAACTTAGGCCTAGCAGTATTGCATGTTTTTGGGGGACTACTTTGGGGTGTTCTAGATTTTTTGGGGTGGGTTGATGGGTCTGGGAGCACTGCTGGGAAGGTCTAATTTTGATTGCAAGTGGTTTGAAGAAAATCCATTGTGGAAAAGGGGGGTTTTGGCCTTAGTTGCAGAGAGCGTTTTGGAACAATGTAAACTTTGCCTAGTAGTATTGCATGTTTTTGGGGGGCTGCTTGGGGGTGTTCTAGATTTTTGGGGGTGGGTTGAGAAGTCTGAGAGCACTGCTGGGAAGGTCTAATTTTGATTGCAAGTGGTTTGAAGAAAATCCATGGTGGAAAAGGGTGGTTTGGGCCTAGTTGCGGAGAGCGTTTTTGCACGATTCAAACTAAGGCCTTGTAGTATTGCATGCTTTTGGGGGGCTGCTTGGGGGTGCTCTAGGTATTTGGGGGTGGGTTGAGGGGTCTGGGAGCACTGCTGGGAAGGTCTAATTCTGATTGCAAGTGGTTTGAGGAAAATCCATTGTGGAAAAGGGGGGGTTTGGGCCTAGTTGCAGAGAGCGTATTGGCACTATTTAAACTTAGGCCTAGCAGTATTGCATGTTTTTGGGGGCTGTTTGGGGGTGTTCTAGATTTTTGGGGGTGGGTTGAGGGGTCTGGGAGCACTGTTGGGAAGGTCTAATTTTGATTGCAAGTGGTTTGAAGAAAATCCATGGTGGAAAAGGGGGGTTGGGGCCTAGTTGCAGAGAGTGTTTTGGCATTATTTAAACTGAGGCCAAGCAGTATTGCATGTTTTTGGGGGGGTTGCTTGGGGTGTTCTACATTTTTGGGGGTGGGTTGAGAAGTCTGAGAGCACTGCTGGGAAGGTCTAATTTTGATTGCAAGTGGATTGAAGAAAATCTATGGTGGAAAAGAGTGGTTTGGGCCTAGTTGAGGATAGCGTTTTTGCACGATACAAACTAAGGCCTTGTAGTATTGAATGTTTTTGGGGGCCTGCTTGGGGGTGCTCTAGGTATTTGGGGGTGGGTTGAAGGGTCTGGGAGCGCTGCTGGGAAGGTCTAATTTTGATTGCAAGTGGTTTGAAGAAAATCCAAGGTTGGAAAAGGGGGGTTTGGGCCTAGTTGCAGAGAGCGTTTTGGCACTATGTAAACTTTGCCTAGTAGTATTGCATGTTTTTGGGGGGCTGCTTGGGGGTTTTCTACATTTTTGGGGATGGGTTGAGGGGTCTGGGAGCACTGCTGGGAAGGTCTAATTTTGATTGCAAGTGGTTTGAGGAAAATCCATTGTGGAAAAGGGGGGTTTGGGCCTAGTTGCAGAGAGCGTATTGGCACTATTTAAACTTAGGCCTAGCAGTATTGCATGTTTTTGGGGGGCTGTTTGGGTGTGTTCTAGACTTTTTGGGGGTGGGTTGAGGGGTCTGGGAGCACTGCTGGGAAGGTCTAATTTTGATTGCAAGTGGTTTGAAGAAAATCCATGGTGGAAAAGGGGGGTTGGGGCCTAGTTGCAGAGAGCGTTTTGGCACGATTTAAACTGAGGCCTAGCAGTATTGCATGTTTTTGGGGGGCTGCTTGGGGGTGTTCTACATTTTTGGGGGTGGGTTGAGGGGTCTTGGAGCACTGCTGGGAAGGTCTAATTTTGATTGCAAGTGGTTTGAAGAAAATCCATGGTGGAAAAGGGTGGTTTGGGCCTAGTTGCGGAGAGCGTTTTTGCACAATTTAAACTAAGGCCTAGTAGTATTGCATGTTTTTGGGGGGCTGCTTGGGGGTGTTCTACATTTTTGGGGGTGGGTTGAGGGGTCTGGAAGCACTGCTGGGAAGGTCTAATTTTAATTGCAAGTAGTTTGAAGAATATCCATGGTGGAAAAGTTTTAGTTTTAGCAGTATTGCATGTTTTTGGTGGACTGTTTGGGGGTGTTCTAGATTTTTGAGGGTGGGTTTAGGGGTCTCGGAGCACTGCTAGGAAGGTCTAATTTTAATTGCAAGTAGTTTGAAGAAAATCCATGGTGGAAAAGGGGGGTTTTGGCCTTAGTTGCAGAGAGAGTTTCGGCACTATTTAAACTTAGGACTAGCAGTATTGCATGTTTTTGGAGGGCTGTTTGGGGGTGCTCTAGGTATTTGGGGGTGGGTTGAAGGGTCTGGGAGCACTGCTGGGAAGGTCTAATTTTGATTGCAAGTGGTTTGAAGAAAATCCAAATTTGGAAAAGGGGGGTTTGGGCCTAGTTGCAGAGAGCGTTTTCGCACAATGTAAACTTTGCGTAGTAGTATTGCATGTTTTTGGGGGCTGTTTAGGGGTGTTCTACATTTTTGGGGGTGAGTTGAGGGGTCTGGGAGCACTGCTGGGAAGGTCTAATTTTGATTGCAAGTGGTTTGAGGAAAATCCATTGTGGCAAAGGGGGGTTTGGGCCTAGTTGCAGAGAGCGTATTGGCACTATCTAAACTTAGGCCTAGCTGTATTGCATGTTTTTAGGGGGCTGTTTGGGGGTGTTCTAGATTTTTTGGGGTGGGTTGAGGGGTCTGGGAGCACTGATGGGAAGGTCTAATTTTGATTGCAAGTGGTTTGAAGAAAATCCATGGTGGAAAATGGGGGGTTGGGCCTAGTTGCAGAGAGCATTTTGGCTCTATTTAAACATAGGCCTAGCAGTATTGCATGTTTTTGGGGGGCTGCTTGGGGGTGTTCTAGATTTTTGGTGGTAGGTTGAGGGGTCTGGGAGCACTGCTGGGAAGGTCTAATTTTGATTGCAAGTGGTTTGAAGAAAATCCACGGTGGAAAAGGGGGGTTTGGGCCTAGTTGCAGAGAGCATTTTGGCACGATTTAAACTTAGGCCTAGCAGTATTGCATGTTTTTGGAGGGCTGTTTGGGGGTGCTCTAGGTATTTGGGGGTGGGTTGAAGGGTCTGGGAGCACTGCTGGGAAGGTCTAATAAATCCAAGGTTGGAAAAGGGGGGTTTTGGCCTAGTTGCAGAGAGCATTTTGGCACAATGTTAACTTTGCCTAGTAGTATTGCATGTTTTTGGGGGGCTGTTTGGGGGTGTTCTACATTTTCGGGTGTGGGTTGAGGGGTCTGGGAGCACTGCTGGGAAGGTCTAATTTTGATTGCAAGTGGTTTGAGGAAAATCTATTGTGGCAAGGGGGGGTTTGGGCCTAGTTGCAGAGAGCGTATTGGCACTATTTAAACTTAGGCCTAGCTGTATTGCATGTTTTTAGGGGGCTGTTTGGGGGTGTTCTAGTTTTTTGGGGGTGGGTTGAGGGGTCTGGGAGCACTGATGGGAAGGTCTAATTTTGATTGCAAGTGGTTTGAAGAAAATCCAAGGTTGGAAAAGGGGGGTTTTGGCCTAGTTGCAGAGAGCACTTTGGCTCGATTTAAACATAGGCCTAGCAGTATTGCATGTTTTTGCGGGGCTGCTTGGGGGTGTTCTAGATTTTTGGTGGTAGGTTGAGGGGTCTGGGAGCACTGCTGGGAAGGTCTAATTTTAATTGCAAGTGGTTTAAAGAAAATCCACGGTGGAAAATGGGGGTTTGGGCCTAGTTGCAGAGAGCATTTTGGCTCGATTTAAACATAGGCCTAGCAGTATTGCATGTTTTTGGAGGGCTGTTTGGGGGTGCTCTAGGTATTTGGGGGTGGGTTGAAGGGTCTGGGAGCACTGCTGGGAAGGTCTAATAAATCCAAGGTTGGAAAAGGGGGGTTTTGGCCTAGTTGCAGAGAGCATTTTGGCACAATGTTAACTTTGCCTAGTAGTATTGCATGTTTTTGGGGGGCTGTTTGGGGGTGTTCTACATTTTCGGGTGTGGGTTGAGGGGTCTGGGAGCACTGCTGGGAAGGTCTAATTTTGATTGCAAGTGGTTTGAGGAAAATCTATTGTGGCAAGGGGGGGTTTGGGCCTAGTTGCAGAGAGCGTATTGGCACTATTTAAACTTAGGCCTAGCTGTATTGCATGTTTTTAGGGGGCTGTTTGGGGGTGTTCTAGTTTTTTGGGGGTGGGTTGAGGGGTCTGGGAGCACTGATGGGAAGGTCTAATTTTGATTGCAAGTGGTTTGAAGAAAATCCAAGGTTGGAAAAGGGGGGTTTTGGCCTAGTTGCAGAGAGCACTTTGGCTCGATTTAAACATAGGCCTAGCAGTATTGCATGTTTTTGCGGGGCTGCTTGGGGGTGTTCTAGATTTTTGGTGGTAGGTTGAGGGGTCTGGGAGCACTGCTGGGAAGGTCTAATTTTAATTGCAAGTGGTTTAAAGAAAATCCACGGTGGAAAATGGGGGTTTGGGCCTAGTTGCAGAGAGCATTTTGGCTCGATTTAAACATAGGCCTAGCAGTATTGCATGTTTCTGGGGGGGCTGCTTGGGGGTGTTCTAGATTTTTGGGGGTGGGTTGAGAGGTCTGGGAGCACTGCTGGGAAGGTCTAATTTTGATTGCAAGTGGTTTGAAGAATATCCATGGTGGAAAAGGGTGGTTTGGGCCTAGTTGCGGAGAGCGTTTTTGCATGGTTCAAACTAAGGCCTAGTAGTATTGCATGTTTTTTGGGGGCTGCTTGGGGGTTTTCTACATTTTTGGGGGTGGGTTGAGGGGTCTTGGAGAACAGCTGGGAAGGTCTAATTTTGATTGCAAGTGGTTTGAAGAAAATCCATGGTGCAAAAGGGTGGTTTGGTCCTAGTTGCGGAGAGCGTTTTGGCACGATTTAAACAAAGGCCTAGTAGTATAGCATGTTTTTGGGGGGCTGCTTGGTGGTTTTCAGCATTTTTGGGGGTGGGTTGAGGAGTCTGGGAGCACTGCTGGGAAGGTCTAATTCTGATTGCAAGTGGTTTGAAAAAAATCCATGGGGAAAAGTTTTTTTTAGCAGTATTGCATGTTTTTGGGGGCTGTTTGTGGGTGTTCTAGATTTTTGGGTGTGGGTTGAGGGGTCCGGGAGCACTGCTGGGAAGGTGTAAATTTGATTGCAAGTGGTTTGAAGAAAATCCATGGTGAAAAAGGGGGGTTTGGGCCTAGTTGCAGAGAGCGTTTTGACATGATTTAAACTTAGGCCTAGCAGTATTGCATGTTTTTGGGGGGCTGCTTTGGGGTGTTCTAGATTTTTGGGGGTGGGTTGAGAGGTCTGGGAGCACTGCTGGGAAGGTCTAATTTTGATTGCAAGTGGTTTGAAGAAAATCCATGGTGGAAAAGGGTGGTTTGGGCCTTGTTGCGGAGAGCGTTTTTGCACGATTCAAACTAAGGCTTAGTAGTATTGCATGTTTTTGGGGGGCTGCTTGGGGGTGTTCTACATTTTTGGGGGTGGGTTGAGGGGTCTGGGAGCACTGCTGGGAAGGTCTAATTTTGATTGCAAGTGGTTTGAGGAAAATCTATTGTGGCAAGGGGGGGTTTGGGCCTAGTTGCAGAGAGCGTATTGGCACTATTTAAACTTAGGCCTAGCTGTATTGCATGTTTTTAGGGGGCTGTTTGGGGGTGTTCTAGTTTTTTGGGGGTGGGTTGAGGGGTCTGGGAGCACTGATGGGAAGGTCTAATTTTGATTGCAAGTGGTTTGAAGAAAATCCAAGGTTGGAAAAGGGGGGTTTTGGCCTAGTTGCAGAGAGCACTTTGGCTCGATTTAAACATAGGCCTAGCAGTATTGCATGTTTCTGGGGGGGCTGCTTGGGGGTGTTCTAGATTTTTGGGGGTGGGTTGAGGGGTCTGGGAGCACTGCTGGGAAGGTCTAATTTTGGTTGCAAGTGGTTTGAAGAAAATCCATGGTGGAAAAGTATTCTTTTAGCAGTATTGCATGTTTTTGGGGGCTGTTTGGGGGTGTTTTAGATTTTTGGGGGTGGGTTGAGGTGTCTGGGAGCACTGCTGGGAAGGTGTAAATTTGATTGCAAGTGGTTTGAAGAAAATCCATGGTGGAAAAGGCGGGTTTGGGCCTAGTTGCAGAGAGCGTTTTGGCACTATTTAAACTTAGGCCTAGCAGTATTGCATGTTTTTGGGGGATGTTTGGGGGTTATAGATATTTGGGGGTGGGTTGAGGGGTCTGGGAGCAGTGCTGGAAAGTTCTAATTTTTATTGCAAGTGGTTTGAAGAAAATCTATGGTGGAAAATGGGGGTTTGGGACTAGTTGCATAGAGCGTTTTTGCACGATTTAAACTTAGGCCTAGTAGTATTGCATGTTTTTGGGGGGTTGCTTGGGGTGTTCTCCATTTTTGGGGGTGGGTTGAGGGGTCTGGGAGCACTGCTGGGAAGGTCTAATTCTGATTGCAAGTGGTTTGAAAAAAATCCATGGGGAAAAGTTTTTTTTAGCAGTATTGCATGTTTTTGGGGGCTGTTTGTGGGTGTTCTAGATTTTTGGGTGTGGGTTGAGGGGTCCGGGAGCACTGCTGGGAAGGTGTAAATTTGATTGCAAGTGGTTTGAAGAAAATCCATGGTGAAAAAGGGGGGTTTGGGCCTAGTTGCAGAGAGCGTTTTGACATGATTTAAACTTAGGCCTAGCAGTATTGCATGTTTTTGGGGGGCTGCTTTGGGGTGTTCTAGATTTTTGGGGGTGGGTTGAGAGGTCTGGGAGCACTGCTGGGAAGGTCTAATTTTGATTGCAAGTGGTTTGAAGAAAATCCATGGTGGAAAAGGGTGGTTTGGGCCTTGTTGCGGAGAGCGTTTTTGCACGATTCAAACTAAGGCTTAGTAGTATTGCATGTTTTTGGGGGGCTGCTTGGGGGTGTTCTACATTTTTGGGGGTGGGTTGAGGGGTCTGGGAGCACTGCTGGGAAGGTCTAATTTTGATTGCAAGTGGTTTGAGGAAAATCTATTGTGGCAAGGGGGGGTTTGGGCCTAGTTGCAGAGAGCGTATTGGCACTATTTAAACTTAGGCCTAGCTGTATTGCATGTTTTTAGGGGGCTGTTTGGGGGTGTTCTAGTTTTTTGGGGGTGGGTTGAGGGGTCTGGGAGCACTGATGGGAAGGTCTAATTTTGATTGCAAGTGGTTTGAAGAAAATCCAAGGTTGGAAAAGGGGGGTTTTGGCCTAGTTGCAGAGAGCACTTTGGCTCGATTTAAACATAGGCCTAGCAGTATTGCATGTTTCTGGGGGGCTGCTTGGGGGTGTTCTAGATTTTTGGGGGTGGGTTGAGGGGTCTGGGAGCACTGCTGGGAAGGTCTAATTTTGGTTGCAAGTGGTTTGAAGAAAATCCATGGTGGAAAAGTATTCTTTTAGCAGTATTGCATGTTTTTGGGGGCTGTTTGGGGGTGTTTTAGATTTTTGGGGGTGGGTTGAGGTGTCTGGGAGCACTGCTGGGAAGGTGTAAATTTGATTGCAAGTGGTTTGAAGAAAATCCATGGTGGAAAAGGCGGGTTTGGGCCTAGTTGCAGAGAGCGTTTTGGCACTATTTAAACTTAGGCCTAGCAGTATTGCATGTTTTTGGGGGATGTTTGGGGGTTATAGATATTTGGGGGTGGGTTGAGGGGTCTGGGAGCAGTGCTGGAAAGTTCTAATTTTTATTGCAAGTGGTTTGAAGAAAATCTATGGTGGAAAATGGGGGTTTGGGACTAGTTGCATAGAGCGTTTTTGCACGATTTAAACTTAGGCCTAGTAGTATTGCATGTTTTTGGGGGGTTGCTTGGGGTGTTCTCCATTTTTGGGGGTGGGTTGAGGGGTCTGGGAGCACTGCTGAGAAGGTCTAATTTTGATTGCAAGTGGTGTCAAGAGAATCCATGGTGGAAAACTTATATTTTTAGCAGTATTGCATGTTATTGGTGGACTGTTTGGGGGTGTTCTAGATTTTTGAGGGTGGGTTTAGGGGTCTCGGAGCACTGCTAGGAAGGTCTAATTTTAATTGCAAGTAGTTTGAAGAAAATCCATGGTGGAAAAGGCGGGTTTGGGCCTAGTTGCAGAGAGCGTTTTGGCACTATGTAAACTTTGCCTAGTAGTATTACTGTTTTTGGGGGGCTGCTTGGGGGTTTTCTACATTTTTGGGGATAGGTTGAGGGGTCTGGGAGCACTGCTGGGAAGGTCTCATTTTGATTGCAAGTGGTTTGAGGAAAATCCATTGTGGAAAAGGGGGGTTTGGGCCTAGTTGCAGAGAGCGTATTGGCACTATTTAAACTTAGGCCTAGCAGTATTGCATGTTTTTGGGGGGCTGTTTGGGTGTGTTCTAGACTTTTTGGGGGTGGGTTGAGGGGTCTGGGAGCACTGCTGGGAAGGTCTAATTTTGATTGCAAGTGGTTTGAAGAAAATCCATGGTGGAAAAGGGGGGTTGGGGCCTAGTTGCAGAGAGCGTTTTGGCACGATTTAAACTGAGGCCTAGCAGTATTGCATGTTTTTGGGGGGCTGCTTGGGGGTGTTCGACATTTTTGGGGGTGGGTTGAGGGGTCTTGGAGCACTGCTGGGAAGGTCTAATTTTGATTGCAAGTGGTTTGAAGAAAATCCATGGTGGAAAAGGGTGGTTTGGGCCTAGTTGCGGAGAGCGTTTTTGCACAATTTAAACTAAGGCCTAGTAGTATTGAATGTTTTTGGGGGGCTGCTTGGGGGTGTTCTACATTTTTGGGGGTGGGTTGAGGGGTCTGGGAGCACTGCTGGGAAGGTCTAATTTTGGTTGCAAGTGGTTTGAAGAAAATCCATGGTGGAATCGTTTTCTTTTAGCAGTATTGCATGTTTTTGGGGGCTGTTTGGGGGTGTTATATATATTTGGGGGTGGGTTGAGGGGTCTGGGAGCAGTGCTGGAAAGTTCTAATTTTGATTGCAAGTGGTTTGAAGAAAATCCATGGTGGGAAATTGGGGTTTGGGACTAGTTGCATAGAGCGTTTTTGCTCGATTTAAATTTAGGCCTAGTAGTATTGCATGTTTTTGGGCGGTTGCTTGGGGGTGTTCTCCATTTTTGGGGGTGGGTTGAAGGGTCTGGGAGCACTGCTGAGAAGGTCTAATTTTGATTGCAAGTGGTGTGAAGAGAATCCATGGTGGAAAACTTTTATTTTTAGCAGTATTGCATGTTTTTGGTGGACTGTTTGGGGGTGTTCTAGATTTTTGAGGGTGGGTTTAGGGGTCTCGGAGCACTGCTAGGAAGGTCTAATTATAATTGCAAGTAGTTTGAAGAAAATCCATGGTGGAAAAGGCGGGTTTGGGCCTAGTTACAGAGAGCGTTTTGGCACGATATAAACTTAGGCCTAGCAGTATTGTCTGTTTTTGGGGGGCTGTTTGTGGGTGTTCTAGATTTTTGGGGGTGGGTTGAGTGGTCTAGGAGCAATGCTGTGAAGGTGTAAATTTGATTGCAAGTGGTTTGAAGAAAATCCATGGTGGAAAAGGGGGGTTTGGGCCTAGTTGCGGAGAGCGTTTTGACACGATTTAAACTTAGGTCTAGCAGTATTGCATGTTTTTGGGGGACTACTTTGGGGTGTTCTAGATTTTTTGGGGTGGGTTGAGGGGTCTGGGAGCACTGATGGGAAGGTCTAATTTTGATTGCAAGTGGTTTGAAGAAAATCCATTGTGGAAAAGGGGGGTTTTGGCCTTAGTTGCAGAGAGCGTTTTGGCACTATTTAAACTTAGGCCTAGCAGTATTGCATGTTTTTGGA
Organism: Lissotriton helveticus; assembly: GCF_964261635.1. NCBI lineage: Eukaryota > Metazoa > Chordata > Amphibia > Caudata > Salamandridae > Lissotriton > Lissotriton helveticus. The sequence goes on along the minus strand of NC_136063.1, from coordinate 773,833,553 downwards.
GGGCTGTTTGGGGGTGCTCTAGGTATTTGGGGGTGGGTTGAAGGGTCTGGGAGCACTGCTGGGAAGGTCTAATTTTGATTGCAAGTGGTTGGAAGAAAATCCATGTTGGAAAAGGGTGGTTTGGGCCTAGTTGCGGAGAGCGTTTTTGCACAATTTAAACTAAGGCCTAGTCGTATTGCATGTTTTTGGGGGGCTGCTTGGGGGTGTTCTACATTTTTGGGGGTGGGTTGAGGCATCTGGGAGCACTGCTGGGAAGGTGTAAATTTGATTGCAAGTGGTTTGAAGAAAATCCATGATGGAAAAGGCGGGTTTGGGCCTAGTTGCAGAGAGCGTTTTGGCACTATTTAAACTTAGACATAGCAGTATTGCATGTTTTTCTGGGATGTTTGGGGGTTATAGATATTTGGGGGTGGGTTGAGGGGTCTGGGAGCAGTGCTGGAAAGTTCTAATTTTGATTGCAAGTGGTTTGAAGAAAATCCATGGTGGAAAATGGGGGTTTGGGACTAGTTGCATAGAGCGTTTTTGCAAGATTTAAACTTAGGCCTAGTAGTATTGCATGTTTTTGGGGGGTTGCTTGGGGTGTTCTCCATTTTTGGGGGTGGGTTGAGGGGTCTGGGAGCACTGCTGAGAAGGTCTAATTTTGATTGCAAGTGGTGTGAAGAGAATCCATGGAGGAAAACTTATATTTTTAGCAGTATTGCATGTTATTGGTGGACTGTTTGGGGGTGTTCTAGATTTTTGAGGGTGGGTTTAGGGGTCTCGGAGCACTGCTAGGAAGGTCTAATTTTAATTGCAAGTAGTTTGAAGAAAATCCATGGTGGAAAAGGCGGGTTTGGGCCTAGTTGCAGAGAGCGTTTTGGCACTATGTAAACTTTGCCTAGTAGTATTACTGTTTTTGGGGGGCTGCTTGGGGGTTTTCTACATTTTTGGGGATGGGTTGAGGGGTCTGGGAGCACTGCTGGGAAGGTCTCATTTTGATTGCAAGTGGTTTTAGGAAAATCCATTGTGGAAAAGGGGGGTTTGGGCCTAGTTGCAAAGAGCGTATTGGCACTATTTAAACTTAGGCCTAGCAGTATTGCATGTTTTTGGGGGGCTGTTTGGGTGTGTTCTAGACTTTTTGGGGGTGGGTTGAGGGGTCTGGGAGCACTGCTGGGAAGGTCTAATTTTGATTGCAAGTGGTTTGAAGAAAATCCATGGTGGAAAAGGGGGGTTGGGGCCTAGTTGCAGAGAGCGTTTTGGCACGATTTAAACTGAGGCCTAGCAGTATTGCATATTTTTGGGGGGCTGCTTGGGGGTGTTCTACATTTTTGGGGGTGGATTGAGGGGTCTTGGAGCACAGCTGGGAAGGTTTAATTTTGATTGCAAGTGGTTTGAAGAAAATCTATGGTGGAAAAGGGGGGTTTGGGCCTAGTTGCGGAGAGCGTTTTTGCACAATTTAAACTAAGGCCTAGTAGTATTGCATGTTTTTTGGGGGCTGCTTGGGGGTGTTCTACATTTTTGGGGGTGGGTTGAGGGGTCTGGGAGCACTGCTGGGAAGGTCTAATTTTGGTTGCAAGTGGTTTGAAGAAAATCCATGGTGGAATCGTTTTCTTTTAGCAGTATTGCATGTTTTTGGGGGCTGTTTGTGGGTGTTATATATATTTGGGGGTGGGTTGAGGGGTCTGGGAGCAGTGCTGGAAAGTTCTAATTTTGATTGCAAGTGGTTTGAAGAAAATCCATGGTGGGAAATTGGGGTTTGGGACTAGTTGCATAGAGCGTTTTTGCTCGATTTAAACTTAGGCCTAGTAGTATTGCATGTTTTTGGGAGGTTGCTTGGGGGTGTTCTCCATTTTTGGGGGTGGGTTGAAGGGTCTGGGAGCACTGCTGAGAAGGTCTAATTTTGATTGCAAGTGGTGTGAAGAGAATCCATGGTGGAAAACTTTTATTTTTAGCAGTATTGCATGTTTTTGGTGGACTGTTTGGGGGTGTTCTAGATTTTTGAGGGTGGGTTTAGGGGTCTCGGAGCACTGCTAGGAAGGTCTAATTTTAATTGCAAGTAGTTTGAAGAAAATCCATGGTGGAAAAGGCAGGTTTGGGCCTAGTTACAGAGAGCGTTTTGGCACGATATAAACTTAGGCCTAGCAGTATTGTCTGTTTTTGGGGGGCTGTTTGTGGGTGTTCTAGATTTTTGGGGGTGGGTGGAGTGGTCTGGGAGCAATGCTGTGAAGGTGTAAATTTGATTGCAAGTGGTTTGAAGAAAATCCATGGTGGAAAAGGGGGGTTTGGGCCTAGTTGTGGAGAGCGTTTTGACACGATTTAAACTTAGGTCTAGCAGTATTGCATGTTTTTGGGGGACTACTTTGGGGTGTTCTAGATTTTTTGGGGTGGGTTGAGGGGTCTGGGAGCACTGATGGGAAGGTCTAATTTTGATTGCAAGTGGTTTGAAGAAAATCCATTGTGGAAAAGGGGGGTTTTGGCCTTAGTTGCAGAGAGCGTTTTGGCACTATTTAAACTTAGGCCTAGCAGTATTGCATGTTTTGGAGGGCTGTTTGGGGGTGCTCTAGGTATTTGGGGTGGGTTGAAGGGTCTGGGAGCACTGCTGGGAAGGTTTAATTTTGATTGCAAGTGGTTTGAAGAAAATCCAAGGTTGGAAAAGGGGGGTTTGGGCCTAGTTGCAGAGAGCGTTTTGGCACAATGTAAACTTTGCGTAGTAGTATTGCATGTTTTTGGGGGGTCTGTTTGGGGGTGTTCTACATTTTTGGGGGTGGGTTGAGGGGTCTGGGAGCACTGCTGGGAAGGTCTAATTTTGATTGCAAGTGGTTTGAGGAAAATCCAAGGTTGGAAAAGGGGGGTTTGGGACTAGTTGCATAGAGCGTTTTTGCACGATTTAAACTTAGGCCTAGTAGTATTGCATGTTTTTGGGGGGTTGCTTGGGGTGTTCTCCATTTTTGGGGGTGGGTTGAGGGGTCTGGGAGCACTGCTGAGAAGGTCTAATTTTGATTGCAAGTGGTGTGAAGAGAATCCATGGAGGAAAACTTATATTTTTAGCAGTATTGCATGTTATTGGTGGACTGTTTGGGGGTGTTCTAGATTTTTGAGGGTGGGTTTAGGGGTCTCGGAGCACTGCTAGGAAGGTCTAATTTTAATTGCAAGTAGTTTGAAGAAAATCCATGGTGGAAAAGGCGGGTTTGGGCCTAGTTGCAGAGAGCGTTTTGGCACTATGTAAACTTTGCCTAGTAGTATTACTGTTTTTGGGGGGCTGCTTGGGGGTTTTCTACATTTTTGGGGATGGGTTGAGGGGTCTGGGAGCACTGCTGGGAAGGTCTCATTTTGATTGCAAGTGGTTTTAGGAAAATCCATTGTGGAAAAGGGGGGTTTGGGCCTAGTTGCAAAGAGCGTATTGGCACTATTTAAACTTAGGCCTAGCAGTATTGCATGTTTTTGGGGGGCTGTTTGGGTGTGTTCTAGACTTTTTGGGGGTGGGTTGAGGGGTCTGGGAGCACTGCTGGGAAGGTCTAATTTTGATTGCAAGTGGTTTGAAGAAAATCCATGGTGGAAAAGGGGGGTTGGGGCCTAGTTGCAGAGAGCGTTTTGGCACGATTCAAACTGAGGCCTAGCAGTATTGCATATTTTTGGGGGGCTGCTTGGGGGTGTTCTACATTTTTGGGGGTGGATTGAGGGGTCTTGGAGCACTGCTGGGAAGGTTTAATTTTGATTGCAAGTGGTTTGAAGAAAATCTATGGTGGAAAAGGGGGGTTTGGGCCTAGTTGCGGAGAGCGTTTTTGCACAATTTAAACTAAGGCCTAGTAGTATTGCATGTTTTTTGGGGGCTGCGTCGGGGTGTTCTACATTTTTGGGGTGGGTTGAGGGGTCTGGGAGCACTGCTGGGAAGGTCTAATTTTGGTTGCAAGTGGTTTGAAGAAAATCCATGGTGGAATCGTTTTCTTTTAGCAGTATTGCATGTTTTTGGGGGCTGTTTGTGGGTGTTATATATATTTGGGGGTGGGTTGAGGGGTCTGGGAGCAGTGCTGGAAAGTTCTAATTTTGATTGCAAGTGGTTTGAAGAAAATCCATGGTGGGAAATTGGGGTTTGGGACTAGTTGCATAGAGCGTTTTTGCTCGATTTAAACTTAGGCCTAGTAGTATTGCATGTTTTTGGGAGGTTGCTTGGGGGTGTTCTCCATTTTTGGGGGTGGGTTGAAGGGTCTGGGAGCACTGCTGAGAAGGTCTAATTTTGATTGCAAGTGGTGTGAAAAGAATCCATGGTGGAAAACTTTTATTTTTAGCAGTATTGCATGTTTTTGGTGGACTGTTTGGGGGTGTTCTAGATTTTTGAGGGTGGGTTTAGGGGTCTCGGAGCACTGCTAGGAAGGTCTAATTTTAATTGCAAGTAGTTTGAAGAAAATCCATGGTGGAAAAGGCAGGTTTGGGCCTAGTTACAGAGAGCGTTTTGGCACGATATAAACTTAGGCCTAGCAGTATTGTCTGTTTTTGGGGGGCTGTTTGTGGGTGTTCTAGATTTTTGGGGGTGGGTGGAGTGGTCTGGGAGCAATGCTGTGAAGGTGTAAATTTGATTGCAAGTGGTTTGAAGAAAATCCATGGTGGAAAAGGGGGGTTTGGGCCTAGTTGCGGAGAGCGTTTTGACACGATTTAAACTTAGGTCTAGCAGTATTGCATGTTTTTGGGGGACTACTTTGGGGTGTTCTCGATTTTTTGGGGTGGGTTGAGGGGTCTGGGAGCACTGATGGGAAGGTCTAATTTTGATTGCAAGTGGTTTGAAGAAAATCCATTGTGGAAAAGGGGGGTTTTGGCCTTAGTTGCAGAGAGCGTTTTGGCACTATTTAAACTTAGGCCTAGCAGTATTGCATGTTTTGGAGGGCTGTTTGGGGGTGCTCTAGGTATTTGGGGATGGGTTGAAGGGTCTGGGAGCACTGCTGGGAAGGTCTAATTTTGATTGCAAGTGGTTTGAAGAAAATCCAAGGTTGGAAAAGGGGGGTTTGGGCCTAGTTGCAGAGAGCGTTTTGGCACAATGTAAACTTTGCGTAGTAGTATTGCATGTTTTTGGGGGGTCTGTTTGGGGGTGTTCTACATTTTTGGGGGTGGGTTGAGGGGTCTGGGAGCACTGCTGGGAAGGTCTAATTTTGATTGCAAGTGGTTTGAGGAAAATCCATTGTGGCAAAGAGGGGTTTGGGCCTAGTTGCAGAGAGCGTATTGGCACTATTTAAACTTAGGCCTAGCTGTATTGCATGTTTTTAGGGGGCTGTTTGAGGGTGTTGTAGATTTTTGGGGGTGGGTTGAGGGGTCTGGGAGCACTGATGGGAAGGTCTAATTTTGATTGCAAGTGGTTTGAAGAAAATCCATGGTGGAAAATGGGGGGTTGGGCCTAGTTGCAGAGAGCATTTTGGCTCTATTTAAACATAGGCCTAGCAGTATTGCATGTTTTTGGGGGGCTGCTTGGGGGTGTTCTAGATTTTTGGTGGTAGGTTGAGGGGTCTGGGAGCACTACTGGGAAGGTCTAATTTTGATTGCAAGTGGTTTGAAGAAAATCCACGGTGGAAAAGGGGGGTTTGGGCCTAGTTGCAGAGAGCATTTTGGCACGATTTAAACTTAGGCCTAGCAGTATTGCATGTTTTTGGAGGGCTGTTTGGGGGTGCTCTAGGTATTTGGGGGTGGGTTGAAGGGTCTGGGAGCACTGCTGGGAAGGTCTAATTTTGATTGCAAGTGGTTTGAAGAAAATCCAAGGTTGGAAAAGGGGGGTTTGGGCCTAGTTGCAGAGAGCATTTTGGCACAATGTAAACTTTGCCTAGTAGTATTGCATGTTTTTGGGGGGCTGTTTGGGGGTGTTCTACATTTTTGGGGGTGGGTTGAGGGGTCTGGGAGCACTGCTGGGAAGGTCTAATTTTGATTGCAAGTGGTTTGAGGAAAATCCATTGTGGCAAGGGGGGGTTTGGGCCTAGTTGCAGAGAGCGTATTGGCACTATTTAAACTTAGGCCTAGCTGTATTGCATGTTTTTAGGGGGCTGCTTGGGGGTGTTCTAGTTTTTTGGGGGTGGGTTGAGGGGTCTGGGAGCACTGATGGGAAGGTCTAATTTTGATTGCAATTGGTTTGAAGTAAATCCATGGTGGAAAATTGGGGGTTTGGGCCTAGTTGCAGAGAGCATTTTGGCTCGATTTAAACATAGGCCTAGCAGTATTGCATGTTTTTGGGGGGCTGCTTGGGGGTGTTCTAGATTTTTGGTGGTAGGTTGAGGGGTCTTGGAGCACTGCTGGGAAGGTCTAATTTTAATTGCAAGTGGTTTGAAGAAAATCCACGGTGGAAAATGGAGGTTTGGGCCTAGTTGCTGAGAGCATTTTGGCTCGATTTAAACATAGGCCTAGCAGTATTGCATGTTTCTGGGGGGCTGCTTGGGGGTGTTCTAGATTTTTGGGGGTGGGTTGAGAGGTCTGGGAGCACTGCTGGGAAGGTCTAATTTTGATTGCAAGTGGTTTGAAGAATATCCATGGTGGAAAAGGGTGGTTTGGGCCTAGTTGCGGAGAGCGTTTTGGCACGATTTAAACTGAGGCCTAGCAGTATTGCATGTTTCTAGGGGGCTGCTTGGGGGTGTTATAGATTTTTGGGGGTGGGTTGAGAGGTCTGGGAGCACTGCTGGGAAGGTCTAATTTTGATTGCAAGTGGTTTGAAGAAAATCCATGGTGGAAAAGGGTGGTTTGGGCCTAATTGCGGAGAGCGTTTTTGCATGGTTCAAACTAAGGCCTAGTAGTATTGCATGTTTTTGGGGGGCTGCTTGGGGGTGTTCTACATTTTTGGGGGTGGGTTGAGGGGTCTGGGAGCACTGCTGGGAAGGTCTAATTTTGATTGCAAGTGGTTTGAAGAAAATCCATGGTGGAAAAGGGTGGTTTGGGCCTAGTTGCGGAGAGCGTTTTTGCACAATTTAAACTAAGGCCTAGTAGTATTGTATGTTTTTGGGGGGCTGCTTGGGGGTGTTCTACATTTTTGGGGGTGGGTTGAGGGGTCTGGGAGCACTGCTGGGAAGGTCTAATTTTTGGTTGCAAGTGGTTTGAAGAAAATCCATGGTGGGAAATTGGGGTTTGGGACTAGTTGCATAGAGCGTTTTTGCTCGATTTAAACTTAGGCCTAGTAGTATTGCATGTTTCTGGGAGGTTGCTTGGGGGTGTTCTCCATTTTTGGGGGTGGGTTGAAGGGTCTGGGAGCACTGCTGAGAAGGTCTAATTTTGATTGCAAGTGGTGTGAAGAGAATCCATGGTGGAAAACTTTTATTTTTAGCAGTATTGCATGTTTTTGGTGGACTGTTTGGGGGTGTTCTAGATTTTTGAGGGTGGGTTTAGGGGTCTCGGAGCACTGCTAGGAAGGTCTAATTTTAATTGCAAGTAGTTTGAAGAAAATCCATGGTGGAAAAGGCAGGTTTGGGCCTAGTTACAGAGAGCGTTTTGGCACGATATAAACTTAGGCCTAGCAGTATTGTCTGTTTTTGGGGGGCTGTTTGTGGGTGTTCTAGATTTTTGGGGGTGGGTGGAGTGGTCTGGGAGCAATGCTGTGAAGGTGTAAATTTGATTGCAAGTGGTTTGAAGAAAATCCATGGTGGAAAAGGGGGGTTTGGGCCTAGTTGCGTAGAGCGTTTTGACACGATTTAAACTTAGGTCTAGCAGTATTGCATGTTTTTGGGGGACTACTTTGGGGTGTTCTAGATTTTTTGGGGTGGGTTGAGGGGTCTGGGAGCACTGATGGGAAGGTCTAATTTTGATTGCAAGTGGCTTGAAGAAAATCCATTGTGGAAAAGGGGGGTTTTGGCCTTAGTTGCAGAGAGCGTTTTGGCACCATTTAAACTTAGGCCTAGCAGTATTGCATGTTTTGGAGGGCTGTTTGGGGGTGCTCTAGGTATTTGGGGGTGGGTTGAAGGGTCTGGGAGCACTGCTGGGAAGGTCTAATTTTGATTGCAAGTGGTTTGAAGAAAATCCAAGGTTGGAAAAGGGGGGTTTGGGCCTAGTTGCAGAGAGCGTTTTGGCACAATGTAAACTTTGCGTAGTAGTATTGCATGTTTTTGGGGGGTCTGTTTGGGGGTGTTCTACATTTTTGGGGGTGGGTTGAGGGGTCTGGGAGCACTGCTGGGAAGGTCTAATTTTGATTGCAAGTGGTTTGAGGAAAATCCATTGTGGCAAAGAGGGGTTTGGGCCTAGTTGCAGAGAGCGTATTGGCACTATTTAAACTTAGGCCTAGCTGTATTGCATGTTTTTAGGGGGCTGTTTGAGGGTGTTGTAGATTTTTGGGGGTGGGTTGAGGGGTCTGGGAGCACTGATGGGAAGGTCTAATTTTGATTGCAAGTGGTTTGAAGAAAATCCATGGTGGAAAATGGGGGGTTGGGCCTAGTTGCAGAGAGCATGTTGGCTCTATTTAAACATAGGCCTAGCAGTATTGCATGTTTTTGGGGGGCTGCTTGGGGGTGTTCTAGATTTTTGGTGGTAGGTTGAGGGGTCTGGGAGCACTACTGGGAAGGTCTAATTTTGATTGCAAGTGGTTTGAAGAAAATCCACGGTGGAAAAGGGGGGTTTGGGCCTAGTTGCAGAGAGCATTTTGGCACGATTTAAACTTAGGCCTAGCAGTATTGCATGTTTTTGGAGGGCTGTTTGGGGGTGCTCTAGGTATTTGGGGGTGGGTTGAAGGGTCTGGGAGCACTGCTGGGAAGGTCTAATTTTGATTGCAAGTGGTTTGAAGAAAATCCAAGGTTGGAAAAGGGGGGTTTGGGCCTAGTTGCAGAGAGCATTTTGGCACAATGTAAACTTTGCCTAGTAGTATTGCATGTTTTTTGGGGGGCTGTTTGGGGGTGTTCTACATTTTTGGGGGTGGGTTGAGGGGTCTGGGAGCACTGCTGGGAAGGTCTAATTTTGATTGCAAGTGGTTTGAGGAAAATCCATTGTGGCAAGGGGGGGTTTGGGCCTAGTTGCAGAGAGCGTATTGGCACTATTTAAACTTAGGCCTAGCTGTATTGCATGTTTTTAGGGGGCTGCTTGGGGGTGTTCTAGTTTTTTGGGGGTGGGTTGAGGGGTCTGGGAGCACTGATGGGAAGGTCTAATTTTGATTGCAATTGGTTTGAAGTAAATCCATGGTGGAAAATTGGGGGTTTGGGCCTAGTTGCAGAGAGCATTTTGGCTCGATTTAAACATAGGCCTAGCAGTATTGCATGTTTTTGGGGGGCTGCTTGGGGGTGTTCTAGATTTTTGGTGGTAGGTTGAGGGGTCTTGGAGCACTGCTGGGAAGGTCTAATTTTAATTGCAAGTGGTTTGAAGAAAATCCACGGTGGAAAATGGAGGTTTGGGCCTAGTTGCTGGGAGCATTTTGGCTCAATTTAAACATAGGCCTAGCAGTATTGCATGTTTCTGGGGGGCTGCTTGGGGGTGTTCTAGATTTTTGGGGGTGGGTTGAGAGGTCTGGGAGCACTGCTGGGAAGGTCTAATTTTGATTGCAAGTGGTTTGAAGAATATCCATGGTGGAAAAGGGTGGTTTGGGCCTAGTTGCGGAGAGCGTTTTGGCACGATTTAAACTGAGGCCTAGCAGTATTGCATGTTTCTAGGGGGCTGCTTGGGGGTGTTCTAGATTTTTGGGGGTGGGTTGAGAGGTCTGGGAGCACTACTGGGAAGGTCTAATTTTGATTGCAAGTGGTTTGAAGAAAATCCATGGTGGAAAAGGGTGGTTTGGGCCTAATTGCGGAGAGCGTTTTTGCATGGTTCAAACTAAGGCCTAGTAGTATTGCATGTTTTTGGGGGGCTGCTTGGGGGTGTTCTACATTTTTGGGGGTGGGTTGAGGGGTCTGGGAGCACTGCTGGGAAGGTCTAATTTTGATTGCAAGTGGTTTGAAGAAAATCCATGGTGGAAAAGGGTGGTTTGGGCCTAGTTGCGGAGAGCGTTTTTGCACGATTTAAAATAAGGCCTAGTAGTATTGTATGTTTTTGGGGGGCTGCTTGGGGGTGTTCTACATTTTTGGGGGTGGGTTGAGGGGTCTGGGAGCACTGCTGGGAAGGTCTAATTTTTGGTTGCAAGTGGTTTGAAGAAAATCCATGGTGTAAAAGTTTTTTTTAAGTAGTATTGCATGTTTTTGGGGGCTGTTTGGGGGTGTTTTGGATTTTTGGGGGTGGGTTGAGAAGTCTGAGAGCACTGCTGGGAAGGTGTAATTTTGATTGCAAGTGGTTTGAAGAAAATCCATGGTGGAAAAGGGTGGTTTGGGCCTAGTTGCAGAGAGTGTATTGGCACTATTTAAACTTAGGCCTAGCAGTATTGCATGTTTTTGGGGGGCTGTTTGGGGGTGTTCTAGACTTTTTGGGGGTGGGTTGAGGGGTCTAGGAGCACTGCTGGGAAGGTCTAATTTTCATTGCAAGTGGCTTGATGAAAATCCATGGTGGAAAAGGGGGGTTGGGGTCTAGTTGCAGAGAGCGTTTTGGCACGATTTAAACTGAGGCCTAGCAGTATTGCATGTTTCTAGGGGGCTGCTTGGGGGTGTTCTAGATTTTTGGGGGTGGGTTGAGAGGTCTGGGAGCACTGCTGGGAAGGTCTAATTTTGATTGCAAGTGGTTTGAAGAAAATCCATGGTGGAAAAGGGTGGTTTGGGCCTAATTGCGGAGAGCGTTTTTGCATGGTTCAAACTAAGGCCTAGTAGTATTGCATGTTTTTGGGGGGCTGCTTGGGGGTGTTCTACATTTTTGGGGGTGGGTTGAGGGGTCTGGGAGCACTGCTGGGAAGGTCTTATTTTGATTGCAAGTGGTTTGAAGAAAATCCATGGTGGAAAAGGGTGGTTTGGGCCTAGTTGCGGAGAGCGTTTTTGCACGATTTAAACTAAGGCCTAGTAGTATTGCATGTTTTTGGGGGACTGCTTGGGGGTGTTCTACATTTTTGGGGGTGGGTTGAGGGGTCTGGGAGCACTGCTGGGAAGGTCTAATTTTTGGTTGCAAGTGGTTTGAAGAAAATCCATGGTGTAAAAGTTTTTTTTAAGTAGTATTGCATGTTTTTGGGGGCTGTTTGGGGGTGTTTTGGATTTTTGGGGGTGGGTTGAGGCATCTGGGAGCACTGCTGGGAAGGTGTAAATTTGATTGCAAGTGGTTTGAAGAAAATCCAAGGTTGGAAAAGGGGGGTTTGGGCCTAGTTGCAGAGAGCGTTTTGGCACAATGTAAACTTTGCCCAGTAGTATTGCATGTTTTTGGGGGGCTGCTTGGGGGTGTTCTACATTTTTGGGGATGGGTTGAGGGGTCTGGAAGCACTGCTGGGAAGATCTAATTTTGATTGCAAGTGGTTTGAGGAAAATCCATTGTGGAAAAGGGGGATTTGGGCCTAGTTGCAGAGAGCGTATTGGCACTATTTAAACTTAGGCCTTGCAGTATTGCATGTTTTTGGGGGGCTGTTTGGGGGTGTTCTAGATTTTTGGGGGTGGGTTGAGGGGTTTGGGAGCAATGCTGGGAAGGTCTAATTTTGATTGCAAGTGGTTTGAAGAAAATCCATGGTGGAAAAGGGGGGTTGGGGGCTAGTTGCAGAGAGCGTTTTGGCACGATTTAAACTGAGGCCTAGCAGTATTGCATGTTTTTGGGGGGGCTGCTTGGGAGTGTTCTAGATTTTTGGGGGTGGGTTGAGAAGTCTGAGAGCACTGCTAGGAAGGTCTAATTTTGATTGCAAGTGGTTTGAAGAAAATCCATGGTGGAAAAGGGGGTTTGGGCCTAGTTGCGGAGAGCGTTTTTGCACGATTCAAACTAAGGCCTTGTAGTATTGCATGTTTTTCGGGGGCTGCTTGGGGGTGATCTAGGTATTTGGGGGTGGGTTGAAGGGTCTGGGAGCACTGCTGGGAAGGTCTAATTTTGATTGCAAGTGGTTTGAAGAAAATCCAAGGTTGGAAAAGGGGGGTTTAGGCCTAGTTGCAGAGAGCGTTTTGGCACTATGTAAACTTTGCCTAGTAGTATTGCATGTTTTTGGGGGGCTGCTTCGGGGTGTTCTACATTTTTGGGGATGGGTTAAGGGGTCTGGGAGCACTGCTGGGAAGGTCTAATTTTGATTGCAAGTGGTTTGAGGAAAATACATTGGGGAAAAGGGGGGTTTGGGCCTAGTTGCAGAGAGCGTATTGGCACTATTTAAACTTAGGCCTAGCAGTATTGCATGTTTTTGGGGGGCTGCTTGGGGGTGTTCTAGATTTTTGGTGGTAGGTTGAGGGGTCTTGGAGCACTGCTGGGAAGGTCTAATTTTAATTGCATGTGGTTTGAAGAAAATCCACGGTGGAAAATGGAGGTTTGGGCCTAGTTGCTGAGAGCATTTTGGCTCAATTTAAACATAGGCCTAGCAGTATTGCATGTTTCTGGGGGGCTGCTTGGGGGTGTTCTAGATTTTTGGGGGTGGGTTGAGAGGTCTGGGAGCACTGCTGGGAAGGTCTAATTTTGATTGCAAGTGGTTTGAAGAATATCCATGGTGGAAAAGGGTGGTTTGGGCCTAGTTGCGGAGAGCGTTTTGGCACGATTTAAACTGAGGCCTAGCAGTATTGCATGTTTCTAGGGGGCTGCTTGGGGGTGTTCTAGATTTTTGGGGGTGGGTTGAGAGGTCTGGGAGCACTGCTGGGAAGGTCTAATTTTGATTGCAAGTGGTTTGAAGAAAATCCATGGTGGAAAAGGGTGGTTTGGGCCTAATTGCGGAGAGCGTTTTTGCATGGTTCAAACTAAGGCCTAGTAGTATTGCATGTTTTTGGGGGGCTGCTTGGGGGTGTTCTACATTTTTGGGGGTGGGTTGAGGGGTCTGGGAGCACTGCTGGGAAGGTCTAATTTTGATTGCAAGTGGTTTGAAGAAAATCCATGGTGGAAAAGGGTGGTTTGGGCCTAGTTGCGGAGAGCGTTTTTGCACGATTTAAACTAAGGCCTAGTAGTATTGTATGTTTTTGGGGGGCTGCTTGGGGGTGTTCTACATTTTTGGGGGTGGGTTGAGGGGTCTGGGAGCACTGCTGGGAAGGTCTAATTTTTGGTTGCAAGTGGTTTGAAGAAAATCCATGGTGTAAAAGTTTTTTTTAAGTAGTATTGCATGTTTTTGGGGGCTGTTTGGGGGTGTTTTGGATTTTTGGGGGTGGGTTGAGAAGTCTGAGAGCACTGCTGGGAAGGTGTAATTTTGATTGCAAGTGGTTTGAAGAAAATCCATGGTGGAAAAGGGTGGTTTGGGCCTAGTTGCAGAGAGTGTATTGGCACTATTTAAACTTAGGCCTAGCAGTATTGCATGTTTTTGGGGGGCTGTTTGGGGGTGTTCTAGACTTTTTGGGGGTGGGTTGAGGGGTCTAGGAGCACTGCTGGGAAGGTCTAATTTTCATTGCAAGTGGCTTGATGAAAATCCATGGTGGAAAAGGGGGGTTGGGGTCTAGTTGCAGAGAGCGTTTTGGCACGATTTAAACTGAGGCCTAGCAGTATTGCATGTTTCTAGGGGGCTGCTTGGGGGTGTTCTAGATTTTTGGGGGTGGGTTGAGAGGTCTGGGAGCACTGCTGGGAAGGTCTAATTTTGATTGCAAGTGGTTTGAAGAAAATCCATGGTGGAAAAGGGTGGTTTGGGCCTAATTGCGGAGAGCGTTTTTGCATGGTTCAAACTAAGGCCTAGTAGTATTGCATGTTTTTGGGGGGCTGCTTGGGGGTGTTCTACATTTTTGGGGGTGGGTTGAGGGGTCTGGGAGCACTGCTGGGAAGGTCTTATTTTGATTGCAAGTGGTTTGAAGAAAATCCATGGTGGAAAAGGGTGGTTTGGGCCTAGTTGCGGAGAGCGTTTTTGCACGATTTAAACTAAGGCCTAGTAGTATTGCATGTTTTTGGGGGGCTGCTTGGGGGTGTTCTACATTTTTGGGGGTGGGTTGAGGGGTCTGGGAGCACTGCTGGGAAGGTCTAATTTTTGGTTGCAAGTGGTTTGAAGAAAATCCATGGTGTAAAAGTTTTTTTTAAGTAGTATTGCATGTTTTTGGGGGCTGTTTGGGGGTGTTTTGGATTTTTGGGGGTGGGTTGAGGCATCTGGGAGCACTGCTGGGAAGGTGTAAATTTGATTGCAAGTGGTTTGAAGAAAATCCAAGGTTGGAAAAGGGGGGTTTGGGCCTAGTTGCAGAGAGCGTTTTGGCACAATGTAAACTTTGCCCAGTAGTATTGCATGTTTTTGGGGGGCTGCTTGGGGGTGTTCTACATTTTTGGGGATGGGTTGAGGGGTCTGGAAGCACTGCTGGGAAGATCTAATTTTGATTGCAAGTGGTTTGAGGAAAATCCATTGTGGAAAAGGGGGATTTGGGCCTAGTTGCAGAGAGCGTATTGGCACTATTTAAACTTAGGCCTTGCAGTATTGCATGTTTTTGGGGGGCTGTTTGGGGGTGTTCTAGATTTTTGGGGGTGGGTTGAGGGGTTTGGGAGCAATGCTGGGAAGGTCTAATTTTGATTGCAAGTGGTTTGAAGAAAATCCATGGTGGAAAAGGGGGGTTGGGGGCTAGTTGCAGAGAGCGTTTTGGCACGATTTAAAATGAGGCCTAGCAGTATTGCATGTTTTTGGGGGGGCTGCTTTGGAGTGTTCTAGATTTTTGGGGGTGGGTTGAGAAGTCTGAGAGCACTGCTAGGAAGGTCTAATTTTGATTGCAAGTGGTTTGAAGAAAATCCATGGTGGAAAAGGGGGGTTTGGGCCTAGTTGCGGAGAGCGTTTTTGCACGATTCAAACTAAGGCCTTGTAGTATTGCATGTTTTTCGGGGGCTGCTTGGAGGTGATCTAGGTATTTGGGGGTGGGTTGAAGGGTCTGGGAGCACTGCTGGGAAGGTCTAATTTTGATTGCAAGTGGTTTGAAGAAAATCCAAGGTTGGAAAAGGGGGGTTTAGGCCTAGTTGCAGAGAGCGTTTTGGCACTATGTAAACTTTGCCTAGTAGTATTGCATGTTTTTGGGGGGCTGCTTCGGGGTGTTCTACATTTTTGGGGATGGGTTAAGGGGTCTGGGAGCACTGCTGGGAAGGTCTAATTTTGATTGCAAGTGGTTTGAGGAAAATACATTGGGGAAAAGGGGGGTTTGGGCCTAGTTGCAGAGAGCGTATTGGCACTATTTAAACTTAGGCCTAGCAGTATTGCATGTTTTTGGGGGGCTGTTTGGGGGTGTTCTAGACTTTTTGGGGGTGGGTTGAGGGGTCTAGGAGCACTGCTGGGAAGGTCTAATTTTGATTGCAAGTGGTTTGAAGAAAATACATGGTGGAAAAGGGGGGTTGAGGCCTAGTTGCAGAGAGCGTTTTGGCACGATTTAAATTGAGGCCTAGCAGTATTGCATGTTTCTGGGGGGGCTGCTTGGGGTGTTCTAGATTTTTGGGGGTGGGTTGAGAGGTGTGGGAGCACTGCTGGGAAGGTCTAATTTTGATTGCAAGTGGTTTGAAGAAAATCCATGGTGGAAAGGGTGGTTTGGGCCTAGTTGCGGAGAGCGTTTTTGCATGGTTCAAACTAAGGCCTCGTAGTATTGCATGTATTTGGGGGGCTGCTTGGGGGTGTTCTACATTTTTGGGGGTGGGTTGAGGGGTCTGGGAGCACTGCTGGGAAGGTCTAATTTTGATTGCAAGTGGTTTGAAGAAAATCCATGATGGAAAAGGGTGGTTTGGGCCTAGTTGCGGAGAGCGTTTTTGCGCGATTTAAACTAAGGCCTAGTAGTATTGCATGTTTTTGGGGGGGTGCTTGGGGGTGTTCTACATTTTTGTGGGTGGGTTGAGGGGTCTGGGAGCACTGCTGGGAAGGTCTAATTTTTGGTTGCAAGTGGTTTGAAGAAAATCCATGGTGTAAAAGTTTTTTTAAGCAGTATTGCATGTTTTTGGGGGCTGTTTGGGGGTGTTCTGGATTTTTGGGGGTGGGTTGAGGCGTCTGGGAGCATTGCTGGGAAGGTGTAAATTTGATTGCAAGTGGTTTGAAGAAAATACATTGGTGGAAAAGGCAGGTTTGGGCCTAGTTGCAGAGAGCGTTTTGGCACTATTTAAACTTAGGCCTAGCAGTATTGCATGTTTTTGGGGGCTGTTTGGGGGTGTCATAGATATTTGGGGGTGGGTTGAGGGGTCTGGGAGCAGTGCTGGAAAGTTATAATTTTGGCACGATTTAAACTTAGGCCTAGCAGTATTGCATGTTTTTGGGGGCTGTTTGGGGGTGTCATAGATTTTTGGGGGTGGGTTAAGAGGTCTGGGAGCACTGCTGGGAAGGCCTAGTTTTGATTGCAAGTGGTTTGACGAAAATCCATGGTGGAAAAGGGAGGTTTGGGCCTAGTTGCGGAGAGCGTTTTTGCACGATTTAAACTAAGGCCTAGTAGTATTGCATGTTTTTGGGGGGGCTGCTTTGGGGTGTTCTAGATTTTTGAGGGTGGGTTTAGGGGTCTCGGAGCACTGCTAGGAAGGTCTACTTTTAACTGCAAGTAGTTTGAAGAAAATCCATGGTGGAAAAGGGGGGGTTGGGCCTAGTTGTAGAGAGCGTTTTGGCACAATATAAACTTATACCTAGCAGTATTGCCTGTTTTTGGGGGGCTGTTTGTGGGTGTTTTAGATTTTTGGGGGTGGGTTGAGGGGTCTGGAAGCACTGCTGTGAAGGTGTAAATTTGATTGCAAGTGGTTTGAAGAAAATCCATTGTGGAAAAGGGGGGTTTTGGCCTTAGTTGCAGAGAGCGTTTTGGCACTATTTAAGCTTAGGCCTAGCAGTATTGCATGTATTTGGAGGGCTGTTTGGGGGTGCTCTAGGAATTTGGGGGTGGGTTGAGGGGTCTGGGAGCACTGCAGGGAAGGTCTAATTTTGATTGCAAGTGGGTTGAGGAAAATCCATTGTGGCAAAGGGGGGTTTGGGCCTAGTTGCAGAGAGCGTATTGGCACTATTTAAACTTAGGCCTAGCTGTATTGCATGTTTTTGGGGGGCTCTTTGGGGGTGTTCTAAATTTTTGGGGGTGGGTTGAGGGGTCTGGGAACACTGATGGGAAGGTCTAATTTGGATTGCAAGTGCTTTGAATAAAATCCATGGTGGAAAAGGGTGATTTGGGCCTAGTTGCGGAGAGCGTTTTTGCACGATTTAAACTAAGTTCTAGTAGTATTGCATGTGTTTGGGGGGCTGCTTGGGGGTGTTCTACATTTTTGGGGGTGGGTTGAGGGGTCTGGGAGCACTGCTGGGAAGGTCTAATTTTGATTGCAAGTGGTTTGAGGAAAATCCATTGTGGCAAAGGGGGGTTTGGGCCTAGTTGCAGAGAGCGTATTGGCACTATTTAAACTTAGGCCTAGCTGTATTGCATGTTTTTGGGGGGCTGTTTGGGGGTGTTCTAAATTTTTGGGGGTGGGTTGAGGGGTCTGGGAGCACTGATGGGAAGGTCTAATTTTGATTGCAAGTGGTTTGAAGAAAATCCATGGTGGAAAAGGGTGGTTTGGGCCTAGTTGCGGAGAGCGTTTTTGCACGATTTAAACTAATGCCTAGTAGTATTGAATGTTTTTGGGGGGCTGCTTGGGGGTGTTCTACATTTTTGGGGGTGGGTTGAGGGGTCTGGGAGCACTGCTGTGAAGGTGTAAATTTGATTGCAAGTGGTTTGAAGAAAATCCAAGGTTGGAAAAGGGGGGTTTGGGCCTAGTTGCAGAGAGCGTTTTGGCACAATGTACACTTTGCCTAGTAGTATTGCATGTTTTTGGGAGGCTGCTTGGGGGTGTTCTAGATTTTTGGGGGTGGGTTAAGGGGTCTGGGAGCACTGCTGGGAAGGTGTAAATTTGATTGCAAGTGGTTTGAAGAAAATCCATCGTGGAAAAGGGGGGTTTGGGCCTAGTTGCATAGAGCGTTTTGGCACTATTTAAACTTAGGCCTAGCAGTATTGCATGTTTTTGGAGGATGTTTGGGTGTGCTCT
Source organism: Lissotriton helveticus (assembly GCF_964261635.1). Lineage (NCBI taxonomy): Eukaryota > Metazoa > Chordata > Amphibia > Caudata > Salamandridae > Lissotriton > Lissotriton helveticus. The sequence goes on along the minus strand of NC_136063.1, from coordinate 773,815,709 downwards.
AGGTATTTGGGGGTGGGTTGAGGGGTCTGGGAGCACTGCAGGGAAGGTCTAATTTTGATTGCAAGTGGTTTGAGGAAAATCCATTATGGCAAAGGGGGGTTTGGGCCTAGTTGCAGAGAGCGTATTGGCACTATTTAAACTTAGGCCTAGCTGTATTGCATGTTTTTGGGGGGCTGTTTGGGGGTGTTCTAGATTTTTGGGGGTGGGTTGAGGGTTCTGGGAGCACAGATGAAAAGGTCTAATTTCGATTGCAAGTGGTTTGAGGAAAATCCATTGTGGCAAAGGGGGGTTTGGGCCTAGTTGCAGAGAGCGTATTGGCACTATTTAAACTTAGGCCTAGCTGTATTGCATGTTTTTGGGGGGCTGTTTGGGGGTGTTCTAAATTTTTGGGGGTGGGTTGAATGGTCTGGGAGCACTGATGGGAAGGTCTAATTTTGATTGCAAGTGGTTTGAAGAAAATCCATTGTGGAAAAGGGGGGTTTTGGCCTTAGTTGCAGAGAGCGTATTGGCACTATTTAAACTTAGGCCTAGCTGTATTGCATGTTTTTAGGGGGCTGTTTGAGGGTGTTGTAGATTTTTGGGGGTGGGTTGAGGGGTCTGGGAGCACTGATGGGAAGGTCTAATTTTGATTGCAAGTGGTTTGAAGAAAATCCATGGTGGAAAATGGGGGGTTGGGCCTAGTTGCAGAGAGCATGTTGGCTCTATTTAAACATAGGCCTAGCAGTATTGCATGTTTTTGGGGGGCTGCTTGGGGGTGTTCTAGATTTTTGGTGGTAGGTTGAGGGGTCTGGGAGCACTACTGGGAAGGTCTAATTTTGATTGCAAGTGGTTTGAAGAAAATCCACGGTGGAAAAGGGGGGTTTGGGCCTAGTTGCAGAGAGCATTTTGGCACGATTTAAACTTAGGCCTAGCAGTATTGCATGTTTTTGGAGGGCTGTTTGGGGGTGCTCTAGGTATTTGGGGGTGGGTTGAAGGGTCTGGGAGCACTGCTGGGAAGGTCTAATTTTGATTGCAAGTGGTTTGAAGAAAATCCAAGGTTGGAAAAGGGGGGTTTGGGCCTAGTTGCAGAGAGCATTTTGGCACAATGTAAACTTTGCCTAGTAGTATTGCATGTTTTTTGGGGGGCTGTTTGGGGGTGTTCTACATTTTTGGGGGTGGGTTGAGGGGTCTGGGAGCACTGCTGGGAAGGTCTAATTTTGATTGCAAGTGGTTTGAGGAAAATCCATTGTGGCAAGGGGGGGTTTGGGCCTAGTTGCAGAGAGCGTATTGGCACTATTTAAACTTAGGCCTAGCTGTATTGCATGTTTTTAGGGGGCTGCTTGGGGGTGTTCTAGTTTTTTGGGGGTGGGTTGAGGGGTCTGGGAGCACTGATGGGAAGGTCTAATTTTGATTGCAATTGGTTTGAAGTAAATCCATGGTGGAAAATTGGGGGTTTGGGCCTAGTTGCAGAGAGCATTTTGGCTCGATTTAAACATAGGCCTAGCAGTATTGCATGTTTTTGGGGGGCTGCTTGGGGGTGTTCTAGATTTTTGGTGGTAGGTTGAGGGGTCTTGGAGCACTGCTGGGAAGGTCTAATTTTAATTGCAAGTGGTTTGAAGAAAATCCACGGTGGAAAATGGAGGTTTGGGCCTAGTTGCTGAGAGCATTTTGGCTCAATTTAAACATAGGCCTAGCAGTATTGCATGTTTCTGGGGGGCTGCTTGGGGGTGTTCTAGATTTTTGGGGGTGGGTTGAGAGGTCTGGGAGCACTGCTGGGAAGGTCTAATTTTGATTGCAAGTGGTTTGAAGAATATCCATGGTGGAAAAGGGTGGTTTGGGCCTAGTTGCGGAGAGCGTTTTGGCACGATTTAAACTGAGGCCTAGCAGTATTGCATGTTTCTAGGGGGCTGCTTGGGGGTGTTCTAGATTTTTGGGGGTGGGTTGAGAGGTCTGGGAGCACTGCTGGGAAGGTCTAATTTTGATTGCAAGTGGTTTGAAGAAAATCCATGGTGGAAAAGGGTGGTTTGGGCCTAATTGCGGAGAGCGTTTTTGCATGGTTCAAACTAAGGCCTAGTAGTATTGCATGTTTTTGGGGGGCTGCTTGGGGGTGTTCTACATTTTTGGGGGTGGGTTGAGGGGTCTGGGAGCACTGCTGGGAAGGTCTAATTTTGATTGCAAGTGGTTTGAAGAAAATCCATGGTGGAAAAGGGTGGTTTGGGCCTAGTTGCGGAGAGCGTTTTTGCACGATTTAAACTAAGGCCTAGTAGTATTGTATGTTTTGGGGGGGCTGCTTGGGGGTGTTCTACATTTTTGGGGGTGGGTTGAGGGGTCTGGGAGCACTGCTGGGCAGGTCTAATTTTTGGTTGCAAGTGGTTTGAAGAAAATCCATGGTGTAAAAGTTTTTTTTAAGTAGTATTGCATGTTTTTGGGGGCTGTTTGGGGGTGTTTTGGATTTTTGGGGGTGGGTTGAGAAGTCTGAGAGCCCTGCTGGGAAGGTGTAATTTTGATTGCAAGTGGTTTGAAGAAAATCCATGGTGGAAAAGGGTGGTTTGGGCCTAGTTGCAGAGAGTGTATTGGCACTATTTAAACTTAGGCCTAGCAGTATTGCATGTTTTTGGGGGGCTGTTTGGGGGTGTTCTAGATTTTTGGGGGTGGGTTGAGAGGTCTGGGAGCACTGCTGGGAAGGTCTAATTTTCATTGCAAGTGGCTTGATGAAAATCCATGGTGGAAAAGGGGGGTTGGGGTCTAGTTGCAGAGAGCGTTTTGGCACGATTTAAACTGAGGCCTAGCAGTATTGCATGTTTCTAGGGGGCTGCTTAGGGGTGTTCTAGATTTTTGGGGGTGGGTTGAGAGGTCTGGGAGCACTGCTGGGAAGGTCTAATTTTGATTGCAAGTGGTTTGAAGAAAATCCATGGTGGAAAAGGGTGGTTTGGGCCTAATTGCGGAGAGCGTTTTTGCATGGTTCAAACTAAGGCCTAGTAGTATTGCATGTTTTTGGGGGGCTGCTTGGGGGTGTTCTACATTTTTGGGGGTGGGTTGAGGGGTCTGGGAGCACTGCTGGGAAGGTCTTATTTTGATTGCAAGTGGTTTGAAGAAAATCCATGGTGGAAAAGGGTGGTTTGGGCCTAGTTGCGGAGAGCGTTTTTGCACGATTTAAACTAAGGCCTAGTAGTATTGCATGTTTTTGGGGGGCTGCTTGGGGGTGTTCTACATTTTTGGGGGTGGGTTGAGGGGTCTGGGAGCACTGCTGGGAAGGTCTAATTTTTGGTTGCAAGTGGTTTGAAGAAAATCCATGGTGTAAAAGTTTTTTTTAAGTAGTATTGCATGTTTTTGGGGGCTGTTTGGGGGTGTTTTGGATTTTTGGGGGTGAGTTGAGGCATCTGGGAGCACTGCTGGGAAGGTGTAAATTTGATTGCAAGTGGTTTGAAGAAAATCCAAGGTTGGAAAAGGGGGGTTTGGGCCTAGTTGCAGAGAGCGTTTTGGCACAATGTAAACTTTGCCCAGTAGTATTGCATGTTTTTGGGGGGCTGCTTGGGGGTGTTCTACATTTTTGGGGATGGGTTGAGGGGTCTGGAAGCACTGCTGGGAAGATCTAATTTTGATTGCAAGTGGTTTGAGGAAAATCCATTGTGGAAAAGGGGGATTTGGGCCTAGTTGCAGAGAGCGTATTGGCACTATTTAAACTTAGGCCTTGCAGTATTGCATGTTTTTGGGGGGCTGTTTGGGGGTGTTCTAGATTTTTGGGGGTGGGTTGAGGGGTTTGGGAGCACTGCTGGGAAGGTCTAATTTTGATTGCAAGTGGTTTGAAGAAAATCCATGGTGGAAAAGGGGGGTTGGGGGCTAGTTGCAGAGAGCGTTTTGGCACGATTTAAACTGAGGCCTAGCAGTATTGCATGTTTTTGGGGGGGCTGCTTGGGAGTGTTCTAGATTTTTGGGGGTGGGTTGAGAAGTCTGAGAGCACTGCTAGGAAGGTCTAATTTTGATTGCAAGTGGTTTGAAGAAAATCCATGGTGGAAAAGGGGGGTTTGGGCCTAGTTGCGGAGAGCGTTTTTGCACGATTCAAACTAAGGCCTTGTAGTATTGCATGTTTTTCGGGGGCTGCTTGGGGGTGATCTAGGTATTTGGGGGTGGGTTGAAGGGTCTGGGAGCACTGCTGGGAAGGTCTAATTTTGATTGCAAGTGGTTTGAAGAAAATCCAAGGTTGGAAAAGGGGGGTTTAGGCCTAGTTGCAGAGAGCGTTTTGGCACTATGTCAACTTTGCCTAGTAATATTGCATGTTTTTGGGGGGCTGCTTCGGGGTGTTCTACATTTTTGGGGATGGGTTAAGGGGTCTGGGAGCACTGCTGGGAAGGTCTAATTTTGATTGCAAGTGGTTTGAGGAAAATACATTGGGGAAAAAGGGGGTTTGGGCCTAGTTGCAGAGAGCGTATTGGCACTATTTAAACTTAGGCCTAGCAGTATTGCATGTTTTTGGGGGGCTGTTTGGGGGTGTTCTAGACTTTTTGGGGGTGGGTTGAGGGGTCTAGGAGCACTGCTGGGAAGGTCTAATTTTGATTGCAAGTGGTTTGAAGAAAATACATGGTGGAAAAGGGGGGTTGAGGCCTAGTTGCAGAGAGCGTTTTGGCACGATTTAAATTGAGGCCTAGCAGTATTGCATGTTTCTGGGGGGGCTGCTTGGGGTGTTCTAGATTTTTGGGGGTGGGTTGAGAGGTGTGGGAGCACTGCTGGGAAGGTCTAATTTTGATTGCAAGTGGTTTGAAGAAAATCCATGGTGGAAAGGGTGGTTTGGGCCTAGTTGCGGAGAGCGTTTTTGCATGGTTCAAACTAAGGCCTCGTAGTATTGCATGTATTTGGGGGGCTGCTTGGGGGTGTTCTACATTTTTGGGGGTGGGTTGAGGGGTCTGGGAGCACTGCTGGGAAGGTCTAATTTTGATTGCAAGTGGTTTGAAGAAAATCCATGATGGAAAAGGGTGGTTTGGGCCTAGTTGCGGAGAGCGTTTTTGCGCGATTTAAACTAAGGCCTAGTAGTATTGCATGTTTTTGGGGGGGTGCTTGGGGGTGTTCTACATTTTTGTGGGTGGGTTGAGGGGTCTGGGAGCACTGCTGGGAAGGTCTAATTTTTGGTTGCAAGTGGTTTGAAGAAAATCCATGGTGTAAAAGTTTTTTTAAGCAGTATTGCATGTTTTTGGGGGCTGTTTGGGGGTGTTCTGGATTTTTGGGGGTGGGTTGAGGCGTCTGGGAGCACTGCTGGGAAGGTGTAAATTTGATTGCAAGTGGTTTGAAGAAAATACATTGGTGGAAAAGGCAGGTTTGGGCCTAGTTGCAGAGAGCGTTTTGGCACTATTTAAACTTAGGCCTAGCAGTATTGCATGTTTTTGGGGGCTGTTTGGGGGTGTCATAGATATTTGGGGGTGGGTTGAGGGGTCTGGGAGCAGTGCTGGAAAGTTATAATTTTGGCACGATTTAAACTTAGGCCTAGCAGTATTGCATGTTTTTGGGGGCTGTTTGGGGGTGTCATAGATTTTTGGGGGTGGGTTAAGAGGTCTGGGAGCACTGCTGGGAAGGCCTAGTTTTGATTGCAAGTGGTTTGACGAAAATCCATGGTGGAAAAGGGAGGTTTGGGCCTAGTTGCGGAGAGCGTTTTTGCACGATTTAAACTAAGGCCTAGTAGTATTGCATGTTTTTGGGGGGGCTGCTTTGGGGTGTTCTAGATTTTTGAGGGTGGGTTTAGGGGTCTCGGAGCACTGCTAGGAAGGTCTACTTTTAATTGCAAGTAGTTTGAAGAAAATCCATGGTGGAAAAGGGGGGGTTGGGCCTAGTTGTAGAGAGCGTTTTGGCACAATATAAACTTATACCTAGCAGTATTGCCTGTTTTTGGGGGGCTGTTTGTGGGTGTTTTAGATTTTTGGGGGTGGGTTGAGGGGTCTGGAAGCACTGCTGTGAAGGTGTAAATTTGATTGCAAGTGGTTTGAAGAAAATCCATTGTGGAAAAGGGGGGTTTTGGCCTTAGTTGCAGAGAGCGTTTTGGCACTATTTAAGCTTAGGCCTAGCAGTATTGCATGTATTTGGAGGGCTGTTTGGGGGTGCTCTAGGAATTTGGGGGTGGGTTGAGGGGTCTGGGAGCACTGCAGGGAAGGTCTAATTTTGATTGCAAGTGGGTTGAGGAAAATCCATTGTGGCAAAGGGGGGTTTGGGCCTAGTTGCAGAGAGCGTATTGGCACTATTTAAACTTAGGCCTAGCTGTATTGCATGTTTTTGGGGGGCTCTTTGGGGGTGTTCTAAATTTTTGGGGGTGGGTTGAGGGGTCTGGGAACACTGATGGGAAGGTCTAATTTGGATTGCAAGTGGTTTGAAGAAAATCCATGGTGGAAAAGGGGGGTTTGGGCCTAGTTGCGGAGAGCGTTTTTGCACGATTCAAACTAAGGCCTTGTAGTATTGCATGTTTTTCGGGGGCTGCTTGGGGGTGATCTAGGTATTTGGGGGTGGGTTGAAGGGTCTGGGAGCACTGCTGGGAAGGTCTAATTTTGATTGCAAGTGGTTTGAAGAAAATCCAAGGTTGGAAAAGGGGGGTTTAGGCCTAGTTGCAGAGAGCGTTTTGGCACTATGTAAACTTTGCCTAGTAGTATTGCATGTTTTTGGGGGGCTGCTTCGGGGTGTTCTACATTTTTGGGGATGGGTTAAGGGGTCTGGGAGCACTGCTGGGAAGGTCTAATTTTGATTGCAAGTGGTTTGAGGAAAATACATTGGGGAAAAGGGGGGTTTGGGCCTAGTTGCAGAGAGCGTATTGGCACTATTTAAACTTAGGCCTAGCAGTATTGCATGTTTTTGGGGGGCTGTTTGGGGGTGTTCTAGACTTTTTGGGGGTGGGTTGAGGGGTCTAGGAGCACTGCTGGGAAGGTCTAATTTTGATTGCAAGTGGTTTGAAGAAAATACATGGTGGAAAAGGGGGGTTGAGGCCTAGTTGCAGAGAGCGTTTTGGCACGATTTAAATTGAGGCCTAGCAGTATTGCATGTTTCTGGGGGGGCTGCTTGGGGTGTTCTAGATTTTTGGGGGTGGGTTGAGAGGTGTGGGAGCACTGCTGGGAAGGTCTAATTTTGATTGCAAGTGGTTTGAAGAAAATCCATGGTGGAAAGGGTGGTTTGGGCCTAGTTGCGGAGAGCGTTTTTGCATGGTTCAAACTAAGGCCTCGTAGTATTGCATGTATTTGGGGGGCTGCTTGGGGGTGTTCTACATTTTTGGGGGTGGGTTGAGGGGTCTGGGAGCACTGCTGGGAAGGTCTAATTTTGATTGCAAGTGGTTTGAAGAAAATCCATGATGGAAAAGGGTGGTTTGGGCCTAGTTGCGGAGAGCGTTTTTGCGCGATTTTAACTAAGGCCTAGTAGTATTGCATGTTTTTGGGGGGGTGCTTGGGGGTGTTCTACATTTTTGTGGGTGGGTTGAGGGGTCTGGGAGCACTGCTGGGAAGGTCTAATTTTTGGTTGCAAGTGGTTTGAAGAAAATCCATGGTGTAAAAGTTTTTTTAAGCAGTATTGCATGTTTTTGGGGGCTGTTTGGGGGTGTTCTGGATTTTTGGGGGTGAGTTGAGGCGTCTGGGAGCACTGCTGGGAAGGTGTAAATTTGATTGCAAGTGGTTTGAAGAAAATACATTGGTGGAAAAGGCAGGTTTGGGCCTAGTTGCAGAGAGCGTTTTGGCACTATTTAAACTTAGGCCTAGCAGTATTGCATGTTTTTGGGGGCTGTTTGGGGGTGTCATAGATATTTGGGGGTGGGTTGAGGGGTCTGGGAGCAGTGCTGGAAAGTTATAATTTTGGCACGATTTAAACTTAGGCCTAGCAGTATTGCATGTTTTTGGGGGCTGTTTGGGGGTGTCATAGATTTTTGGGGGTGGGTTAAGAGGTCTGGGAGCACTGCTGGGAAGGCCTAGTTTTGATTGCAAGTGGTTTGACGAAAATCCATGGTGGAAAAGGGAGGTTTGGGCCTAGTTGCGGAGAGCGTTTTTGCACGATTTAAACTAAGGCCTAGTAGTATTGCATGTTTTTGGGGGGGCTGCTTTGGGGTGTTCTAGATTTTTGAGGGTGGGTTTAGGGGTCTCAGAGCACTGCTAGGAAGGTCTACTTTTAATTGCAAGTAGTTTGAAGAAAATCCATGGTGGAAAAGGGGGGGTTGGGCCTAGTTGTAGAGAGCGTTTTGGCACAATATAAACTTATACCTAGCAGTATTGCCTGTTTTTGGGGGGCTGTTTGTGGGTGTTTTAGATTTTTGGGGGTGGGTTGAGGGGTCTGGAAGCACTGCTGTGAAGGTGTAAATTTGATTGCAAGTGGTTTGAAGAAAATCCATTGTGGAAAAGGGGGGTTTTGGCCTTAGTTGCAGAGAGCGTTTTGGCACTATTTAAGCTTAGGCCTAGCAGTATTGCATGTATTTGGAGGGCTGTTTGGGGGTGCTCTAGGAATTTGGGGGTGGGTTGAGGGGTCTGGGAGCACTGCAGGGAAGGTCTAATTTTTATTGCAAGTGGGTTGAGGAAAATCCATTGTGGCAAAGGGGGGTTTGGGCCTAGTTGCAGAGAGCGTATTGGCACTATTTAAACTTAGGCCTAGCTGTATTGCATGTTTTTGGGGGGCTCTTTGGGGGTGTTCTAAATTTTTGGGGGTGGGTTGAGGGGTCTGGGAACACTGATGGGAAGGTCTAATTTGGATTGCAAGTGGTTTGAATAAAATCCATGGTGGAAAAGGGTGATTTGGGCCTAGTTGCGGAGAGCGTTTTTGCACGATTTAAACTAAGTTCTAGTAGTATTGCATGTGTTTGGGGGGCTGCTTGGGGGTGTTCTACATTTTTGGGGGTGGGTTGAGGGGTCTGGGAGCATGCTGGGAAGGTCTAATTTTGATTGCAAGTGGTTTGAGGAAAATCCATTGTGGCAAAGGGGGGTTTGGGCCTAGTTGCAGAGAGCGTATTGGCACTAATTAAAATTAGGCCTAGCTGTATTGCATGTTTTTGGGGGGCTGTTTGGGGGTGTTCTAAATTTTTGGGGGTGGGTTGAGGGGTCTGGGAGCACTGATGGGAAGGTCTAATTTTGATTGCAAGTGGTTTGAAGAAAATCCATGGTGGAAAAGGGTGGTTTGGGCCTAGTTGCGGAGAGCGTTTTTGCACGATTTAAACTAATGCCTAGTAGTATTGAATGTTTTTGGGGGGCTGCTTGGGGGTGTTCTACATTTTGGGGGTGGGTTGAGGGGTCTGGGAGCACTGCTGTGAAGGTGTAAATTTGATTGCAAGTGGTTTGAAGAAAATCCAAGGTTGGAAAAGGGGGGTTTGGGCCTAGTTGCAGAGAGCGTTTTGGCACAATGTACACTTTGCCTAGTAGTATTGCATGTTTTTGGGAGGCTGCTTGGGGGTGTTCTAGATTTTTGGGGGTGGGTTAAGGGGTCTGGGAGCACTGCTGGGAAGGTGTAAATTTGATTGCAAGTGGTTTGAAGAAAATCCATCGTGGAAAAGGGGGGTTTGGGCCTAGTTGCATAGAGCGTTTTGGCACTATTTAAACTTAGGCCTAGCAGTATTGCATGTTTTTGGAGGATGTTTGGGTGTGCTCTAGGTATTTGGGGGTGGGTTGAGGGGTCTGGGAGCACTGCTGGGAAGGTCTAATTTTGATTGCAAGTGGTTTGAGGAAAATCCATTATGGCAAAGGGGGGTTTGGGCCTAGTTGCAGAGAGCGTATTGGCACTATTTAAACTTAGGCCTAGCTGTATTGCATGTTTTTGGGGGGCTGTTTGGGGGTGTTCTAGATTTTTGGGGGTGGGTTGAGGGGTCTGGGAGCACAGATGAAAAGGTCTAATTTCGATTGCAAGTGGTTTGAGGAAAATCCATTGTGGCAAAGGGGGGTTTGGGCCTAGTTGCAGAGAGCGTATTGGCACTATTTAAACTTAGGCCTAGCTGTATTGCATGTTTTTGGGGGGCTGCTTGGGGGTGTTCTAGATTTTTGGTGGTAGGTTGAGGGGTCTGGGAGCACTACTGGGAAGGTCTAATTTTGATTGCAAGTGGTTTGAAGAAAATCCACGGTGGAAAAGGGGGGTTTGGGCCTAGTTGCAGAGAGCATTTTGGCACGATTTAAACTTAGGCCTAGCAGTATTGCATGTTTTTGGAGGGCTGTTTGGGGGTGCTCTAGGTATTTGGGGGTGGGTTGAAGGGTCTGGAAGCACTGCTGGGAAGGTCTAATTTTGATTGCAAGTGGTTTGAAGAAAATCCAAGGTTGGAAAAGGGGGGTTTGGGCCTAGTTGCAGAGAGCATTTTGGCACAATGTAAACTTTGCCTAGCAGTATTGCCTGTTTTTGGGGGGCTGTTTGTGGGTGTTTTAGATTTTTGGGGGTGGGTTGAGGGGTCTGGAAGCACAGCTGTGAAGGTGTAAATTTGATTGCAAGTGGTTTGAAGAAAATCCATTGTGGAAAAGGGGGGTTTTGGCCTTAGTTGCAGAGAGCGTTTTGGCACTATTTAAGCTTAGGCCTAGCAGTATTGCATGTATTTGGAGGGCTGTTTGGGGGTGCTCTAGGAATTTGGGGGTGGGTTGAGGGGTCTGGGAGCACTGCAGGGAAGGTCTAATTTTTATTGCAAGTGGGTTGAGGAAAATCCATTGTGGCAAAGGGGGGTTTGGGCCTAGTTGCAGAGAGCGTATTGGCACTATTTAAACTTAGGCCTAGCTGTATTGCATGTTTTTGGGGGGCTCTTTGGGGGTGTTCTAAATTTTTGGGGGTGGGTTGAGGGGTCTGGGAACACTGATGGGAAGGTCTAATTTGGATTGCAAGTGGTTTGAATAAAATCCATGGTGGAAAAGGGTGATTTGGGCCTAGTTGCGGAGAGCGTTTTTGCACGATTTAAACTAAGTTCTAGTAGTATTGCATGTGTTTGGGGGGCTGCTTGGGGGTGTTCTACATTTTTGGGGGTGGGTTGAGGGGTCTGGGAGCATGCTGGGAAGGTCTAATTTTGATTGCAAGTGGTTTGAGGAAAATCCATTGTGGCAAAGGGGGGTTTGGGCCTAGTTGCAGAGAGCGTATTGGCACTAATTAAAATTAGGCCTAGCTGTATTGCATGTTTTTGGGGGGCTGTTTGGGGGTGTTCTAAATTTTTGGGGGTGGGTTGAGGGGTCTGGGAGCACTGATGGGAAGGTCTAATTTTGATTGCAAGTGGTTTGAAGAAAATCCATGGTGGAAAAGGGTGGTTTGGGCCTAGTTGCGGAGAGCGTTTTTGCACGATTTAAACTAATGCCTAGTAGTATTGAATGTTTTTGGGGGGCTGCTTGGGGGTGTTCTACATTTTGGGGGTGGGTTGAGGGGTCTGGGAGCACTGCTGTGAAGGTGTAAATTTGATTGCAAGTGGTTTGAAGAAAATCCAAGGTTGGAAAAGGGGGGTTTGGGCCTAGTTGCAGAGAGCGTTTTGGCACAATGTACACTTTGCCTAGTAGTATTGCATGTTTTTGGGAGGCTGCTTGGGGGTGTTCTAGATTTTTGGGGGTGGGTTAAGGGGTCTGGGAGCACTGCTGGGAAGGTGTAAATTTGATTGCAAGTGGTTTGAAGAAAATCCATCGTGGAAAAGGGGGGTTTGGGCCTAGTTGCATAGAGCGTTTTGGCACTATTTAAACTTAGGCCTAGCAGTATTGCATGTTTTTGGAGGATGTTTGGGTGTGCTCTAGGTATTTGGGGGTGGGTTGAGGGGTCTGGGAGCACTGCTGGGAAGGTCTAATTTTGATTGCAAGTGGTTTGAGGAAAATCCATTATGGCAAAGGGGGGTTTGGGCCTAGTTGCAGAGAGCGTATTGGCACTATTTAAACTTAGGCCTAGCTGTATTGCATGTTTTTGGGGGGCTGTTTGGGGGTGTTCTAGATTTTTGGGGGTGGGTTGAGGGGTCTGGGAGCACAGATGAAAAGGTCTAATTTCGATTGCAAGTGGTTTGAGGAAAATCCATTGTGGCAAAGGGGGGTTTGGGCCTAGTTGCAGAGAGCGTATTGGCACTATTTAAACTTAGGCCTAGCTGTATTGCATGTTTTTGGGGGGCTGCTTGGGGGTGTTCTAGATTTTTGGTGGTAGGTTGAGGGGTCTGGGAGCACTACTGGGAAGGTCTAATTTTGATTGCAAGTGGTTTGAAGAAAATCCACGGTGGAAAAGGGGGGTTTGGGCCTAGTTGCAGAGAGCATTTTGGCACGATTTAAACTTAGGCCTAGCAGTATTGCATGTTTTTGGAGGGCTGTTTGGGGGTGCTCTAGGTATTTGGGGGTGGGTTGAAGGGTCTGGAAGCACTGCTGGGAAGGTCTAATTTTGATTGCAAGTGGTTTGAAGAAAATCCAAGGTTGGAAAAGGGGGGTTTGGGCCTAGTTGCAGAGAGCATTTTGGCACAATGTAAACTTTGCCTAGTAGTATTACATGTTTTTTGGGGGGCTGTTTGGGGGTGTTCTACATTTTTGGGGGTGGGTTGAGGGGTCTGGGGGCACTGCTGGGAAGGTCTAATTTTGATTGCAAGTGGTTTGAGGAAAATCCATTGTGGCAAGGGGGGGTTTGGGCCTAGTTGCAGAGAGCGTATTGGCACTATTTAAACTTAGGCCTAGCTGTATTGCATGTTTTTAGGGGGCTGCTTGGGGGTGTTCTAGTTTTTTGGGGGTGGGTTGAGGGGTCTGGGAGCACTGATGGGAAGGTCTAATTTTGATTGCAAGTGGTTTGAAGAAAATCCATGGTGGAAAAGGGTGGTTTGGGCCTAGTTGCGGAGAGCGTTTTTGCACGATTTAAACTAATGCCTAGTAGTATTGAATGTTTTTGGGGGGCTGCTTGGGGGTGTTCTACATTTTGGGGGTGGGTTGAGGGGTCTGGGAGCACTACTGTGAAGGTGTAAATTTGATTGCAAGTGGTTTGAAGAAAATCCAAGGTTGGAAAAGGGGGGTTTGGGCCTAGTTGCAGAGAGCGTTTTGGCACAATGTACACTTTGCCTAGTAGTATTGCATGTTTTTGGGAGGCTGCTTGGGGGTGTTCTAGATTTTTGGGGGTGGGTTAAGGGGTCTGGGAGCACTGCTGGGAAGGTGTAAATTTGATTGCAAGTGGTTTGAAGAAAATCCATCGTGGAAAAGGGGGGTTTGGGCCTAGTTGCATAGAGCGTTTTGGCACTATTTAAACTTAGGCCTAGCAGTATTGCATGTTTTTGGAGGATGTTTGGGTGTGCTCTAGGTATTTGGGGGTGGGTTGAGGGGTCTGGGAGCACTGCTGGGAAGGTCTAATTTTGATTGCAAGTGGTTTGAGGAAAATCCATTATGGCAAAGGGGGGTTTGGGCCTAGTTGCAGAGAGCGTATTGGCACTATTTAAACTTAGGCCTAGCTGTATTGCATGTTTTTGGGGGGCTGTTTGGGGGTGTTCTAGATTTTTGGGGGTGGGTTGAGGGGTCTGGGAGCACAGATGAAAAGGTCTAATTTCGATTGCAAGTGGTTTGAGGAAAATCCATTGTGGCAAAGGGGGGTTTGGGCCTAGTTGCAGAGAGCGTATTGGCACTATTTAAACTTAGGCCTAGCTGTATTGCATGTTTTTGGGGGGCTGCTTGGGGGTGTTCTAGATTTTTGGTGGTAGGTTGAGGGGTCTGGGAGCACTACTGGGAAGGTCTAATTTTGATTGCAAGTGGTTTGAAGAAAATCCACGGTGGAAAAGGGGGGTTTGGGCCTAGTTGCAGAGAGCATTTTGGCACGATTTAAACTTAGGCCTAGCAGTATTGCATGTTTTTGGAGGGCTGTTTGGGGGTGCTCTAGGTATTTGGGGGTGGGTTGAAGGGTCTGGAAGCACTGCTGGGAAGGTCTAATTTTGATTGCAAGTGGTTTGAAGAAAATCCAAGGTTGGAAAAGGGGGGTTTGGGCCTAGTTGCAGAGAGCATTTTGGCACAATGTAAACTTTGCCTAGTAGTATTGCATGTTTTTTGGGGGGCTGTTTGGGGGTGTTCTACATTTTTGGGGGTGGGTTGAGGGGTCTGGGGGCACTGCTGGGAAGGTCTAATTTTGATTGCAAGTGGTTTGAGGAAAATCCATTGTGGCAAGGGGGGGTTTGGGCCTAGTTGCAGAGAGCGTATTGGCACTATTTAAACTTAGGCCTAGCTGTATTGCATGTTTTTAGGGGGCTGCTTGGGGGTGTTCTAGTTTTTTGGGGGTGGGTTGAGGGGTCTGGGAGCACTGATGGGAAGGTCTAATTTTGATTGCAATTGGTTTGAAGTAAATCCATGGTGGAAAATTGGGGGTTTGGGCCTAGTTGCAGAGAGCATTTTGGCTCGATTTAAACATAGGCCTAGCAGTATTGCATGTTTTTGGGGGGCTGCTTGGGGGTGTTCTAGATTTTTGGTGGTAGGTTGAGGGGTCTTGGAGCACTGCTGGGAAGGTCTAATTTTAATTGCAAGTGGTTTGAAGAAAATCCACGGTGGAAAATGGAGGTTTGGGCCTAGTTGCTGAGAGCATTTTGGCTCAATTTAAACATAGGCCTAGCAGTATTGCATGTTTCTGGGGGGCTGCTTGGGGGTGTTCTAGATTTTTGGGGGTGGGTTGAGAGGTCTGGGAGCACTGCTGGGAAGGTCTAATTTTGATTGCAAGTGGTTTGAAGAATATCCATGGTGGAAAAGGGTGGTTTGGGCCTAGTTGCGGAGAGCGTTTTGGCACGATTTAAACTGAGGCCTAGCAGTATTGCATGTTTCTAGGGGGCTGCTTGGGGGTGTTCTAGATTTTTGGGGGTGGGTTGAGAGGTCTGGGAGCACTGCTGGGAAGGTCTAATTTTGATTGCAAGTGGTTTGAAGAAAATCCATGGTGGAAAAGGGTGGTTTGGGCCTAATTGCGGAGAGCGTTTTTGCATGGTTCAAACTAAGGCCTAGTAGTATTGCATGTTTTTGGGGGGCTGCTTGGGGTAGTTCTACATTTTTGGGGGTGGGTTGAGGGGTCTGGGAGCACTGCTGGGAAGGTCTAATTTTGATTGCAAGTGGTTTGAAGAAAATCCATGGTGGAAAAGGGTGGTTTGGGCCTAGTTGCGGAGAGCGTTTTTGCACGATTTAAACTAAGGCCTAGTAGTATTGTATGTTTTTGGGGGGCTGCTTGGGGGTGTTCTACATTTTTGGGGGTGGGTTGAGGGGTCTGGGAGCACTGCTGGGAAGGTCTAATTTTTGGTTGCAAGTGGTTTGAAGAAAATCCATGGTGTAAAAGTTTTTTTTAAGTAGTATTGCATGTTTTTGGGGGCTGTTTGGGGGTGTTTTGGATTTTTGGGGGTGGGTTGAGAAGTCTGAGAGCACTGCTGGGAAGGTGTAATTTTGATTGCAAGTGGTTTGAAGAAAATCCATGGTGGAAAAGGGTGGTTTGGGCCTAGTTGCAGAGAGTGTATTGGCACTATTTAAACTTAGGCCTAGCAGTATTGCATGTTTTTGGGGGGCTGTTTGGGGGTGTTCTAGACTTTTTGGGGGTGGGTTGAGGGGTCTAGGAGCACTGCTGGGAAGGTCTAATTTTCATTGCAAGTGGCTTGATGAAAATCCATGGTGGAAAAGGGGGGTTGGGGTCTAGTTGCAGAGAGCGTTTTGGCACGATTTAAACTGAGGCCTAGCAGTATTGCATGTTTCTAGGGGGCTGCTTGGGGGTGTTCTAGATTTTTGGGGGTGGGTTGAGAGGTCTGGGAGCACTGCTGGGAAGGTCTAATTTTGATTGCAAGTGGTTTGAAGAAAATCCATGGTGGAAAAGGGTGGTTTGGGCCTAATTGCGGAGAGCGTTTTTGCATGGTTCAAACTAAGGCCTAGTAGTATTGCATGTTTTTGGGGGGCTGCTTGGGGGTGTTCTACATTTTTGGGGGTGGGTTGAGGGGTCTGGGAGCACTGCTGGGAAGGTCTTATTTTGATTGCAAGTGGTTTGAAGAAAATCCATGGTGGAAAAGGGTGGTTTGGGCCTAGTTGCGGAGAGCGTTTTTGCACGATTTAAACTAAGGCCTAGTAGTATTGCATGTTTTTGGGGGGCTGCTTGGGGGTGTTCTACATTTTTGGGGGTGGGTTGAGGGGTCTGGGAGCACTGCTGGGAAGGTCTAATTTTTGGTTGCAAGTGGTTTGAAGAAAATCCATGGTGTAAAAGTTTTTTTTAAGTAGTATTGCATGTTTTTGGGGGCTGTTTGGGGGTGTTTTGGATTTTTGGGGGTGGGTTGAGGCATCTGGGAGCACTGCTGGGAAGGTGTAAATTTGATTGCAAGTGGTTTGAAGAAAATCCAAGGTTGGAAAAGGGGGGTTTGGGCCTAGTTGCAGAGAGCGTTTTGGCACAATGTAAACTTTGCCCAGTAGTATTGCATGTTTTTGGGGGGCTGCTTGGGGGTGTTCTACATTTTTGGGGATGGGTTGAGGGGTCTGGAAGCACTGCTGGGAAGATCTAATTTTGATTGCAAGTGGTTTGAGGAAAATCCATTGTGGAAAAGGGGGATTTGGGCCTAGTTGCAGAGAGCGTATTGGCACTATTTAAACTTAGGCCTTGCAGTATTGCATGTTTTTGGGGGGCTGTTTGGGGGTGTTCTAGATTTTTGAGGGTGGGTTGAGGGGTTTGGGAGCACTGCTGGGAAGGTCTAATTTTGATTGCAAGTGGTTTGAAGAAAATCCATGGTGGAAAAGGGGGGTTGGGGGCTAGTTGCAGAGAGCGTTTTGGCACGATTTAAACTGAGGCCTAGCAGTATTGCATGTTTTTGGGGGGGCTGCTTGGGAGTGTTCTAGATTTTTGGGGGTGGGTTGAGAAGTCTGAGAGCACTGCTAGGAAGGTCTAATTTTGATTGCAAGTGGTTTGAAGAAAATCCATGGTGGAAAAGGGGGGTTTGGGCCTAGTTGCGGAGAGCGTTTTTGCACGATTCAAACTAAGGCCTTGTAGTATTGCATGTTTTTCGGGGGCTGCTTGGGGGTGATCTAGGTATTTGGGGGTGGGTTGAAGGGTCTGGGAGCACTGCTGGGAAGGTCTAATTTTGATTGCAAGTGGTTTGAAGAAAATCCAAGGTTGGAAAAGGGGGGTTTAGGCCTAGTTGCAGAGAGCGTTTTGGCACTATGTAAACTTTGCCTAGTAGTATTGCATGTTTTTGGGGGGCTGCTTCGGGGTGTTCTACATTTTTGGGGATGGGTTAAGGGGTCTGGGAGCACTGCTGGGAAGGTCTAATTTTGATTGCAAGTGGTTTGAGGAAAATACATTGGGGAAAAGGGGGGTTTGGGCCTAGTTGCAGAGAGCGTATTGGCACTATTTAAACTTAGGCCTAGCAGTATTGCATGTTTTTGGGGGGCTGTTTGGGGGTGTTCTAGACTTTTTGGGGGTGGGTTGAGGGGTCTAGGAGCACTGCTGGGAAGGTCTAATTTTGATTGCAAGTGGTTTGAAGAAAATACATGGTGGAAAAGGGGGGTTGAGGCCTAGTTGCAGAGAGCGTTTTGGCACGATTTAAATTGAGGCCTAGCAGTATTGCATGTTTCTGGGGGGGCTGCTTGGGGTGTTCTAGATTTTTGGGGGTGGGTTGAGAGGTGTGGGAGCACTGCTGGGAAGGTCTAATTTTGATTGCAAGTGGTTTGAAGAAAATCCATGGTGGAAAGGGTGGTTTGGGCCTAGTTGCGGAGAGCGTTTTTGCATGGTTCAAACTAAGGCCTCGTAGTATTGCATGTATTTGGGGGGCTGCTTGGGGGTGTTCTACATTTTTGGGGGTGGGTTGAGGGGTCTGGGAGCACTGATGGGAAGGTCTAATTTTGATTGCAATTGGTTTGAAGTAAATCCATGGTGGAAAATTGGGGGTTTGGGCCTAGTTGCAGAGAGCGTATTGGCACTATTTAAACTTAGGCCTAGCTGTATTGCATGTTTTTAGGGGGCTGCTTGGGGGTGTTCTAGTTTTTTGGGGGTGGGTTGAGGGGTCTGGGAGCACTGATGGGAAGGTCTAATTTTGATTGCAATTGGTTTGAAGTAAATCCATGGTGGAAAATTGGGGGTTTGGGCCTAGTTGCAGAGAGCATTTTGGCTCGATTTAAACATAGGCCTAGCAGTATTGCATGTTTTTGGGGGGCTGCTTGGGGGTGTTCTAGATTTTTGGTGGTAGGTTGAGGGGTCTTGGAGCACTGCTGGGAAGGTCTAATTTTAATTGCAAGTGGTTTGAAGAAAATCCACGGTGGAAAATGGAGGTTTGGGCCTAGTTGCTGAGAGCATTTTGGCTCAATTTAAACATAGGCCTAGCAGTATTGCATGTTTCTGGGGGGCTGCTTGGGGGTGTTCTAGATTTTTGGGGGTGGGTTGAGAGGTCTGGGAGCACTGCTGGGAAGGTCTAATTTTGATTGCAAGTGGTTTGAAGAATATCCATGGTGGAAAAGGGTGGTTTGGGCCTAGTTGCGGAGAGCGTTTTGGCACGATTTAAACTGAGGCCTAGCAGTATTGCATGTTTCTAGGGGGCTGCTTGGGGGTGTTCTAGATTTTTGGGGGTGGGTTGAGAGGTCTGGGAGCACTGCTGGGAAGGTCTAATTTTGATTGCAAGTGGTTTGAAGAAAATCCATGGTGGAAAAGGGTGGTTTGGGCCTAATTGCGGAGAGCGTTTTTGCATGGTTCAAACTAAGGCCTAGTAGTATTGCATGTTTTTGGGGGGCTGCTTGGGGTAGTTCTACATTTTTGGGGGTGGGTTGAGGGGTCTGGGAGCACTGCTGGGAAGGTCTAATTTTGATTGCAAGTGGTTTGAAGAAAATCCATGGTGGAAAAGGGTGGTTTGGGCCTAGTTGCGGAGAGCGTTTTTGCACGATTTAAACTAAGGCCTAGTAGTATTGTATGTTTTTGGGGGGCTGCTTGGGGGTGTTCTACATTTTTGGGGGTGGGTTGAGGGGTCTGGGAGCACTGCTGGGAAGGTCTAATTTTTGGTTGCAAGTGGTTTGAAGAAAATCCATGGTGTAAAAGTTTTTTTTAAGTAGTATTGCATGTTTTTGGGGGCTGTTTGGGGGTGTTTTGGATTTTTGGGGGTGGGTTGAGAAGTCTGAGAGCACTGCTGGGAAGGTGTAATTTTGATTGCAAGTGGTTTGAAGAAAATCCATGGTGGAAAAGGGTGGTTTGGGCCTAGTTGCAGAGAGTGTATTGGCACTATTTAAACTTAGGCCTAGCAGTATTGCATGTTTTTGGGGGGCTGTTTGGGGGTGTTCTAGACTTTTTGGGGGTGGGTTGAGGGGTCTAGGAGCACTGCTGGGAAGGTCTAATTTTCATTGCAAGTGGCTTGATGAAAATCCATGGTGGAAAAGGGGGGTTGGGGTCTAGTTGCAGAGAGCGTTTTGGCACGATTTAAACTGAGGCCTAGCAGTATTGCATGTTTCTAGGGGGCTGCTTGGGGGTGTTCTAGATTTTTGGGGGTGGGTTGAGAGGTCTGGGAGCACTGCTGGGAAGGTCTAATTTTGATTGCAAGTGGTTTGAAGAAAATCCATGGTGGAAAAGGGTGGTTTGGGCCTAATTGCGGAGAGCGTTTTTGCATGGTTCAAACTAAGGCCTAGTAGTATTGCATGTTTTTGGGGGGCTGCTTGGGGGTGTTCTACATTTTTGGGGGTGGGTTGAGGGGTCTGGGAGCACTGCTGGGAAGGTCTTATTTTGATTGCAAGTGGTTTGAAGAAAATCCATGGTGGAAAAGGGTGGTTTGGGCCTAGTTGCGGAGAGCGTTTTTGCACGATTTAAACTAAGGCCTAGTAGTATTGCATGTTTTTGGGGGGCTGCTTGGGGGTGTTCTACATTTTTGGGGGTGGGTTGAGGGGTCTGGGAGCACTGCTGGGAAGGTCTAATTTTTGGTTGCAAGTGGTTTGAAGAAAATCCATGGTGTAAAAGTTTTTTTAAGTAGTATTGCATGTTTTTGGGGGCTGTTTGGGGGTGTTTTGGATTTTTGGGGGTGGGTTGAGGCATCTGGGAGCACTGCTGGGAAGGTGTAAATTTGATTGCAAGTGGTTTGAAGAAAATCCAAGGTTGGAAAAGGGGGGTTTGGGCCTAGTTGCAGAGAGCGTTTTGGCACAATGTAAACTTTGCCCAGTAGTATTGCATGTTTTTGGGGGGCTGCTTGGGGGTGTTCTACATTTTTGGGGATGGGTTGAGGGGTCTGGAAGCACTGCTGGGAAGATCTAATTTTGATTGCAAGTGGTTTGAGGAAAATCCATTGTGGAAAAGGGGGATTTGGGCCTAGTTGCAGAGAGCGTATTGGCACTATTTAAACTTAGGCCTTGCAGTATTGCATGTTTTTGGGGGGCTGTTTGGGGGTGTTCTAGATTTTTGAGGGTGGGTTGAGGGGTTTGGGAGCACTGCTGGGAAGGTCTAATTTTGATTGCAAGTGGTTTGAAGAAAATCCATGGTGGAAAAGGGGGGTTGGGGGCTAGTTGCAGAGAGCGTTTTGGCACGATTTAAACTGAGGCCTAGCAGTATTGCATGTTTTTGGGGGGGCTGCTTGGGAGTGTTCTAGATTTTTGGGGGTGGGTTGAGAAGTCTGAGAGCACTGCTAGGAAGGTCTAATTTTGATTGCAAGTGGTTTGAAGAAAATCCATGGTGGAAAAGGGGGGTTTGGGCCTAGTTGCGGAGAGCGTTTTTGCACGATTCAAACTAAGGCCTTGTAGTATTGCATGTTTTTCGGGGGCTGCTTGGGGGTGATCTAGGTATTTGGGGGTGGGTTGAAGGGTCTGGGAGCACTGCTGGGAAGGTCTAATTTTGATTGCAAGTGGTTTGAAGAAAATCCAAGGTTGGAAAAGGGGGGTTTAGGCCTAGTTGCAGAGAGCGTTTTGGCACTATGTAAACTTTGCCTAGTAGTATTGCATGTTTTTGGGGGGCTGCTTCGGGGTGTTCTACATTTTTGGGGATGGGTTAAGGGGTCTGGGAGCACTGCTGGGAAGGTCTAATTTTGATTGCAAGTGGTTTGAGGAAAATACATTGGGGAAAAGGGGGGTTTGGGCCTAGTTGCAGAGAGCGTATTGGCACTATTTAAACTTAGGCCTAGCAGTATTGCATGTTTTTGGGGGGCTGTTTGGGGGTGTTCTAGACTTTTTGGGGGTGGGTTGAGGGGTCTAGGAGCACTGCTGGGAAGGTCTAATTTTGATTGCAAGTGGTTTGAAGAAAATACATGGTGGAAAAGGGGGGTTGAGGCCTAGTTGCAGAGAGCGTTTTGGCACGATTTAAATTGAGGCCTAGCAGTATTGCATGTTTCTGGGGGGGCTGCTTGGGGTGTTCTAGATTTTTGGGGGTGGGTTGAGAGGTGTGGGAGCACTGCTGGGAAGGTCTAATTTTGATTGCAAGTGGTTTGAAGAAAATCCATGGTGGAAAGGGTGGTTTGGGCCTAGTTGCGGAGAGCGTTTTTGCATGGTTCAAACTAAGGCCTCGTAGTATTGCATGTATTTGGGGGGCTGCTTGGGGGTGTTCTACATTTTTGGGGGTGGGTTGAGGGGTCTGGGAGCACTGCTGGGAAGGTCTAATTTTGATTGCAAGTGGTTTGAAGAAAATCCAAGGTTGGAAAAGGGGGGTTTGGGCCTAGTTGCAGAGAGCGTTTTGGCACAATGTAAACTTTGCCCAGTAGTATTGCATGTTTTTGGGGGGCTGCTTGGGGGTGTTCTACATTTTTGGGGATGGGTTGAGGGGTCTGGAAGCACTGCTGGGAAGATCTAATTTTGATTGCAAGTGGTTTGAGGAAAATCCATTGTGGAAAAGGGGGATTTGGGCCTAGTTGCAGAGAGCGTATTGGCACTATTTAAACTTAGGCCTTGCAGTATTGCATGTTTTTGGGGGGCTGTTTGGGGGTGTTCTAGATTTTTGGGGGTGGGTTGAGGGGTTTGGGAGCACTGCTGGGAAGGTCTAATTTTGATTGCAAGTGGTTTGAAGAAAATCCATGGTGGAAAAGGGGGGTTGGGGGCTAGTTGCAGAGAGCGTTTTGGCACGATTTAAACTGAGGCCTAGCAGTATTGCATGTTTTTGGGGGGGCTGCTTGGGAGTGTTCTAGATTTTTGGGGGTGGGTTGAGAAGTCTGAGAGCACTGCTAGGAAGGTCTAATTTTGATTGCAAGTGGTTTGAAGAAAATCCATGGTGGAAAAGGGGGGTTTGGGCCTAGTTGCGGAGAGCGTTTTTGCACGATTCAAACTAAGGCCTTGTAGTATTGCATGTTTTTCGGGGGCTGCTTGGGGGTGATCTAGGTATTTGGGGGTGGGTTGAAGGGTCTGGGAGCACTGCTGGGAAGGTCTAATTTTGATTGCAAGTGGTTTGAAGAAAATCCAAGGTTGGAAAAGGGGGGTTTAGGCCTAGTTGCAGAGAGCGTTTTGGCACTATGTAAACTTTGCCTAGTAGTATTGCATGTTTTTGGGGGGCTGCTTCGGGGTGTTCTACATTTTTGGGGATGGGTTAAGGGGTCTGGGAGCACTGCTGGGAAGGTCTAATTTTGATTGCAAGTGGTTTGAAGAAAATCCATGGTGGAAAAGGGGGGTTTGGGCCTAGTTCCAGAGAGCATTTTGGCACGATTTAAACTTAGGCCTAGCAGTATTGCATGTTTTTGGCGGGCTGCTTGGGGGTGTTCTAGATTTTTGGGGGTGGGTTGAGAGGTCTGGGAGCACTTCTGGGAAGGTCTAATTTTGATTGCAAGTGGTTTGAAGAAAATCCATGGTGGAAAAGGGTGGTTTGGGCCTATTTGCGAAGAGCGTTTTTGCACGATTTAAACTAAAACCTAGTAGTATTGCATGTTTTTGGGGGGCCGCTTGGGGGTGTTCTACATTTTTGGGGGTGGGTTGAGGGGTCTGGGAGCACTGCTGGGAAGGTCTAATTTTGATTGCAAGTGGTTTGAAGAATATCCATGGTGGAAAAGTTTTAGTTTTAGCAGTATTGCTTGTTTTTGGTGGACTGTTTGGGGGTGTTCTAGATTCTTGAGGGTGGGTTTAGGGGTCTCGTAGCACTGCTAGAAAGGTCTAATTTTAATTGCAAGTAGTTTGAAGAAAATCCATGGTGGAAAAGGGGGGGGTTGGGCCTAGTTGCAGAGAGCGTTTCGGCACGATTTAAATTTAGGCCTAGCAGTATTGCCTGTTTTTGGGGAGCTGTTTGTGGGTGTTCTAGATTTTTGGGGGTGGGTTGAGGGGTCTGGTAGCACTGCTGTGAAGGTGTAAATTTGATTGCAAATGGTTTGAAGAAAATCCAAGGTTGGAAAAGGGGGGTTTGGGCCTAGTTGCAGAGAGCGTATTGGCACTATTTAAACTTAGGCCTAGCTGTATTGCATGTTTTTGGGGGGCTGTTTGGGGGTGTTCTAGATTTTTGGAGGTGGGTTGAGGGGTCTGGGAGCACTGATGGGAAGGTCTAATTTTGATTGCAAGTGTTTTGAAGAAAATCCATGGTGGAAAAGGGGGGTTTGGGCCTAGTTCCAGAGAGCATTTTGGCACGATTTAAACTTAGGCCTAGCAGTATTGCATGTTTTGGGGGGCTGCTTGGGGGTGTTCTAGATTTTTGGGGGTGGGTTGAGAGGTCTGGGAGCACTGCTGGGAAGGTCTAATTTTGATTGCAAGTGGTTTGAAGAAAATCCATGGTGGAAAAGGGTGGTTTGGGCCTAGTTGCGGAGAGCATTTTTGCACGATTTAAACTAAGGGCTCGTAGTATTGCATGTTTTTGGGGGGCTGCTTGGGGGTGTTCTAAATTTTTGGGGGTGGGTTGAGGGGTCTGGGAGCACTGCTGTGAAGGTGTAAATTTGATTGCAAGTGGTTTGAAGAAAATCCAAGGTTGGAAAAGGGGGCTTTGAGCCTAGTTGCAGAGAGCGTTTTGGCACAATATAAACTTTGCCTAGTAGTATTGCATGTTTTTGGGGGGCTGCTTGGGGGTGTTCTAGATTTTTGGGGGTGGGTTGAGGGGTCTTGGAGCACTGCTGAAAAGGTCTAATTTTGATTACAAGTGGTTTGAAGAAAATCCATTGTGGAAAAGGGGGGTTTTGGCCTTAGTTGCAGAGAGCGTTTTGGCACTATTTAAACTAAGGCCTAGCAGTATTGCATGTTTTTGGAGGGCTGTTTGGGGGTGCTCTAGGTATTTGGGGGTGGGTTGAAGGGTCTGGGAGCACTGCTGGGAAGGTCTAATTTTGATTGCAAGTGGTTTGAAGAAAATCCAAGGTTGGAAAAGGGGGGTTTGGGCCTAGCTGCAGAGAGCGTTTTGGCACAATGTAAACTTTGCCTAGTAGTATTGTATGTTTTTGGGGGGGCTGCTTGGGGGTGTTCTACATTTTTGGGGTTGGTTTGAGGCATCTGGGAGCACTGCTGGAAAGGTCTTGATTTTGATTGCAAGTGGTTTGAGGAAAATCCATTGTGGCAAAGGGGGGTTTGGGCCTAGTTCCAGAGAGCATTTTGGCACGATTTAAACTTAGGCCTAGCAGTATTGCATGTTTTGGGGGGCTGCTTGGGGGTGTTCTAGATTTTTGGGGGTGGGTTGAGAGGTCTGGGAGCACTGCTGGGAAGGTCTAATTTTGATTGCAAATGGTTTGAAGAAAATCCATGGTGGAAAAGGGTGGTTTGGGCCTAGTTGCGGAGAGCGTTTTTGCACGATTTAAACTAAGGGCTCGTAGTATTGCATGTTTTTGGGGGGCTGCTTGGGGGTGTTCTACAGTTTTTGGGGGTGGGTTGAGGGGTCTGGGAGCACTGCTGGGAAGGTCTAATTTTGATTGCAAGTGGTTTGAAGAAAATCCATGGTGGAAAAGTTTTATTTTTAGCAGTTTTGCATGTTTTTGGTGGACTGTTTGGGGGTGTTCTAGATTTTTGAGGGTGGTTTAGGGGTCTCGGAGCACTGCTAGGAAGGTCTAATTTTAATTGCAAGTAGTTTGAAGAAAATCCATGGTGGAAAAGGGGGGGTTGGGCCTAGTTGTAGAGAGCGTTTTTGCATGATATAAACTTAGGCCTAGCAGTATTGTCTGTTTTTGGGGGGCTGTTTGTGGGTGTTTTAGATTTTTGGGGGTGGGTTGAGGGGTCTGGGAGCACTGCTGTGAAGGTGTAAATTTGATTGCAAGTGGTTTGAAGAAAATCCATGGTGGAAAAGGGGGGTTTGGGCCTAGTTGCAGAGAGCGTATTGGCACTATTTAAACTTAGGCCTAGCTGTATTGCATTTTTTAGGGGGGCTGTTTGGGGCTGTTCTAGATTTTTGGGGGTGGGTTGAGGGGTCTGGGAGCACTGATGGGAAGGTCTAATTTTGATTGCAAGTGGTTTGAAGAAAATCCATGGTGGAAAAGGGTGGTTTGGGCCTAGTTGCGGAGAGCGTTTTTGCACGATTTAAACTAGGTCCTAGTAGTATTGCATATTTTTGGGGGGCTGCTTGGGGGTGTTCTAAATTTTTGGGGGTGGGTTGAGGGGTCTGGGAGCACTGCTGGAAAGGTCTATTTTTGATTGCAAGTGGTTTGAAGAAAATCCAAGGTTGGAAAAGGGGGGTTTGCGCCTGGTTGCAGAGAGCGTTTTGGCACAATGTAAACTTTGCCTAGTAGTATTGCATGTTTTTGGGGGGCTGCTTGAGGGTGTTCTACATTTTTGGGGGTGGGTTGAGGGGCCTGGGAGCACTGCTGGGAAGGTCTAATTTTGATTGCAAGTGGTTTGAGGAAAATCCATTGTTGCAAAGGGGGGTTTGGGCCTGATTGCAGAGAGCGTATTGGCACTATTTAAACTTAGGCCTAGCTGAATTACATGTTTTAGGGGGGTTGTTTGGGGGTGTTATAGATTTTTGGGGGTGGGTTGAGGGGTCTGGGAGCACTGATGGGAAGGTCTAATTTTGATTGCAAGTAGTTTGAAGAAAATCCATGGTGGAAAAGGGTGGTTTGGGCCTAGTTGCGGAGAGCGTTTTTGCACGATTTAAACTAAGGGCTCGTAGTATTGCATGTTTTTGGGGGGCTGCTTGGGGGTGTTCTACAGTTTTTGGGGGTGGGTTTAGGGGTCTGGGAGCACTGCTGGGAAGGTCTAATTTTGATTGCAAGTGGTTTGAAGAAAATCCATGGTGGAAAAGTTTTATTTTTAGCAGTTTTGCATGTTTTTGGTGGACTGTTTGGGGGTGTTCTAGATTTTTGAGGGTGGTTTAGGGGTCTCGGAGCACTGCTAGGAAGGTCTAATTTTAATTGCAAGTAGTTTGAAGAAAATCCATGGTGGAAAAGGGGGGGTTGGGCCTAGTTGTAGAGAGCGTTTTTGCATGATATAAACTTAGGCCTAGCAGTATTGTCTGTTTTTGGGGGGCTGTTTGTGGGTGTTTTAGATTTTTGGGGGTGGGTTGAGGGGTCTGGGAGCACTGCTGTGAAGGTGTAAATTTGATTGCAAGTGGTTTGAAGAAAATCCATGGTGGAAAAGGGGGGTTTGGGCCTAGTTGCAGAGAGCGTATTGGCACTATTTAAACTTAGGCCTAGCTGTATTGCATGTTTTAGGGGGGCTGTTTGGGGCTGTTCTAGATTTTTGGGGGTGGGTTGAGGGGTCTGGGAGCACTGATGGGAAGGTCTAATTTTGATTGCAAGTGGTTTGAAGAAAATCCATGGTGGAAAAGGGTGGTTTGGGCCTAGTTGCGGAGAGCGTTTTTGCACGATTTAAACTAGGTCCTAGTAGTATTGCATATTTTTGGGGGGCTGCTTGGGGGTGTTCTAAATTTTTGGGGGTGGGTTGAGGGGTCTGGGAGCACTGCTGGAAAGGTCTATTTTTGATTGCAAGTGGTTTGAAGAAAATCCAAGGTTGGAAAAGGGGGGTTTGCGCCTGGTTGCAGAGAGCGTTTTGGCACAATGTAAACTTTGCCTAGTAGTATTGCATGTTTTTGGGGGGCTGCTTGAGGGTGTTCTACATTTTTGGGGGTGGGTTGAGGGGCCTGGGAGCACTGCTGGGAAGGTCTAATTTTGATTGCAAGTGGTTTGAGGAAAATCCATTGTGGCAAAGGGGGGTTTGGGCCTGATTGCAGAGAGCGTATTGGCACTATTTAAACTTAGGCCTAGCTGAATTACATGTTTTAGGGGGGTTGTTTGGGGGTGTTATAGATTTTTGGGGGTGGGTTGAGGGGTCTGGGAGCACTGATGGGAAGGTCTAATTTTGATTGCAAGTGGTTTGAAGAAAATCCATGGTGGAAAAGGGTGGTTTGGGCCTAGTTGCGGAGAGCGTTTTTGCACGATTTAAACTAGGGCCTAGTAGTATTGCATGTTTTGGGGGGGCTGCTTGGGGGTGTTCTACATTTTTGGGGGTGGGTTGAGGGGTCTGGGAGCACTGCTGGGAAGGTCTAATTTTGATTGCAAGTGGTTTGAAGAAAATCCATGGTGGAAAAGTTTTATTTTTAGCAGTATTGCATGTTTTTGGTAGACTGTTTGGGGATGTTCTAGATTTTTGAGGGTGGGTTTAGGGGTCTCAGAGCACTGCTAGGAAGGTCTAATTTTAATTGCAAGTAGTGTGAAGAAAATCCATGGGGGAAAAGGGGAGGTTGGGCCTAGTTGCAGAGAGCGTTTGGCACGATACAAACTTAGGCTTAGCAGTATTGCATGTTTTTAGGAGACTGCTTTGGGGTGTTCTAGATTTTTGGGGGTGGGTTGAGGGGTCTGGGAGCACTGCTGGGAAGGTCTAATTTTAATTGCAAGTAGTTTGAAGAAAATCCATGGTGGAAAAGGGGGGGGTTGGGCCTAGTTGTAGAGAGCGTTTTGGCACAATATAACCTTAGGCCTAGCAGTATTGCCTGTTTTTGGGGGGCTGTTTGTGGGTGTTTTAGATTTTTGGGGGTGGGTTGAGGGGTCTGGAAGCACTGCTGTGAAGGTGTAAATTTGATTGCAAGTGGTTTGAAGAAAATCCATGGTGGAAAAGGGGGGTTTGGGCCTAGTTGCAGAGAGCGTTTTGACATGATTTAAACTTAGGCCTAGCAGTATTGCATGTTTTTGGGGGACTACTTTGGGGTGTTCTAGATTTTTTGGGGTGGGTTGAGGGGTCTGGGAGCACTGCTGGGAAGGTCTAATTTTGATTGCAAGTTGTTTGAAGAAAATCCATTGTGGAAAAGGGGTGTTTTGGCCTTAGTTGCAGAGAGCGTTTTGTCACTATTTAAACTTAGGCCTAGCAGTATTGCATGTTTTTAGGAGACTGCTTTGGGGTGTTCTAGATTTTTGGGGGTGGGTTGAGGGGTCTAGGAGCACTGCTGGGAAGGTCTAATTTTGATTGCAAGTAGTTTGAGGAAAATCCATTGTGGCAAAGGGGGGTTTGGGCCTAGTTGCAGAGAGCGTATTGGCACTATTTAAACTTAGGCCTAGCTGTATTGCATGTTTTTGGGGGGCTGTTTGGGGGTGTTCTAGATTTTTGGGGGTGGGTTGAAGGGTCTGGGAGCACTGATGGGAAGGTCTAATTTTGATTGCAAGAGGTTTGAAGAAAATCCATGGTGGAAAATGGGGGTTTGGGCCTAGTTCCAGAGAGCATTTTGGCACGATTTAAACTTAGGCCTAGCAGTATTGCATGTTTTTGGGGGACTGCTTGGGGGTGTTCTACATTTTTGGTGGTGGGTTGAGGGGTCTGGGAGCACTGCTGGGAAGGTCTAATTTTGATTGCAAGTGGTTTGAAGAAAATCCATGCTGGAAAAGTATTATTTTTAGCAGTATTGCATGTTTTTGGTGGACTGTTTGGGGGTGTTCTAGATTTTTGACGGTGGGTTAGGGGTCTCGGAGCACTGCTAGGAAGGTCTAATTTTAATTGCAAGTAGTTTGAAGAAAATCCATGGTGGAAAAGGGGGGTTTGGGCCTAGTTGCAGAGAGCGTTTTGACATGATTTAAACTTAGGCCTAGCAGTATTGCATGTTTTTGGGGGACTACTTTGGGGTGTTCTAGATTTTTTGGGGTGGGTTGAGGGGTCTGGGAGCACTGCTGGGAAGGTCTAATTTTGATTGCAAGTGGTTTCAAGAAAATCTATTGTGGAAAATGGGGGTTTTGGCCTTAGTTGCAGAGAGCGTTTAGCACTATTTACACTTAGGCCTAGCAGTATTGCATGTATTTGGAGGGCTGTTTGGGGGTGCTCTAGGTATTTGGGGGTGGGTTGAGGGGTCTGGGAGCACTGCAGGGAAGGTCTAATTTTAATTGCAAGTGGTTTGAGGAAAATCCATTCTGGCAAAGGGGGGTTTGGGCCTAGTTGCAGAGAGCGTATTGGCACTATTTAAACTTAGGCCTAGCTGTTTTGCATGTTTTTGGGGGGCTGTTTGGGGGTGTTCTAAATTTTTGGGGGTGGGTTGAGGGGTCTGGGAACACTGATGGGAAGGTCTAATTTTGATTGCAAGTGGTTTGAATAAAATCCATGGTGGAAAAGGGTGGTTTGGGCCTAGTTGCGGAGAGCAATTTTGCACAATTTAAACTAAGGCCTAGTAGTATTGCATGTGTTTGGGGGCTGCTTGGGGGTGTTCTACATTTTTGGGGGTGGGTTGAGGAGTCTGGGAGCACGGCTGGGAAGGTCTAATTTTAATTGCAAGTAGTTTGAAGAAAATCCATGGTGGAAAAGGGTGGGGGTTGGGCCTAGTTGCAGAGAGCTTTTTGGCACGATATAAACTTAGGCCTAGCAGTATTGCCTGTTTTTGGAGGGCTGTTTGTGGGTGTTTTAGATTTTTGGGGTGGGTTGAGGGGTCTGGGAGCACTGCTGTGAAGGTGTAAATTTGATTGCAAGTGGTTTGAAGAAAATCCATGGTGGAAAAGGGGGGTTTGGGCCTAGTTGCAGAGAGCGTTTTGACACGATTTAAACTTAGGCCTAGCAGTATTGCATGTTTTTGGGGGACTGCTTTGGGTGTTCTAGATTTTTTGGGGTGGGTTGAGGGGTCTGGGAGCACTGCTGGGAAGGTCTAATTTTGACTGCAAGTGGTTTGAAGAAAATCCATCGTGGAAAAGGGGGGTTTTGGCCTTAGTTGCAGAGAGCGTTTAGGCACTATTTAAACTTAGGCCTAGCAGTATTGCATGTTTTTGGGGGGCTGCTTGGGGGTGTTTTACATTTTTGGGGGTGGGTTGAGGGGTCTGGTAGCACTGCTGTGAAGGTCTAATTTTGATTGCAAGTGGTTTGAAGAAAATCCATGGTGGAAAAGGGGGGTTTGGGCCTAGTTGCGGAGAGCGTATTGGCACTGTTTAAACTTAGGCCTAGCTGTATTGCATGTTTTTGGGTGGTTGTTTGGGGGTGTTCTAGATTTTTGGGGGTGGGTTGAGGGGTCTGGGAGCACAGATGAAAAGGTCTAATTTCGATTGCAAGTGGTTTGAGGAAAATCCATTGTGGCAAAGGGCGGTTTGGGCCTAGTTGCAGAGAGCGTATTGGCACTATTTAAACTTAGGCCTAGCTGTATGCATGTTTTTGGGGGGCTGTTTGGGGGTGTTCTAAATTTTTGGGGGTGGGTTGAGGGGTCTGGGAGCACTGATGGGAAGGTCTAATTTTTATTGCAAGTGGTTTGAAGAAAATCCATGGTGGAAAAGGGGGGTTTGGGCCTAGTTCCAGAGAGCATTTTGGCACGATTTAAACTTAGGCCTTGCAGTATTGCATGTTTTTGGCGGGCTGCTTGGGGGTGTTCTACATTTTTGGGGGTGGGTTGAGGGGTCTGGGAGCACTTGTGGAAGGTCTCATTTTAATTGCAAGTAGTTTGAAGAAAATCCATGGTGGAAAAGGGGGGGTTGGGCCTAGTTGTAGAGAGCGTTTTGGCATGATATAAACTTAGGCCTAGCAGTATTGCCTGTTTTTGGGGGGCTGTTTGTGGGTGTTTTAGATTTTTGGGGGTGGGTTGAGGGGTCTGGGAGCACTGCTGTGAAGGTGTAAATTTAATTGCAAGTGGTTTGAAGAAAATCCAAGGTTGGAAAAGGGGGGTTTGGGCCTAGTTGCAGAGAGCGTTTTGGCACAATGTAAACTTTGCCTAGTAGTATTGCATGTTTTTGGGGGGCTGCTTGGGGGTGTTCTAGATTTTTGGGGGTGGGTTGAGGGGTCTGGGAGCACTGCTGGGAAGGTCTAATTTTGATTACAAGTGGTTTGAAGAAAATCCATTGTGGAAAAGGGGGGTTTTGGCCTTAGTTGCAGAGAGCGTTTTGGCACTATTTAAACTTAGGCCTAGCAGTATTGCATGTTTTTGGAGGGCTGTTTGGGGGTGCTCTAGGTATTTGGGGATGGGTTGAAGGGTCCGGGAGCACTGCTGGGAAGGTCTAATTTTGATTGCAAGTGGTTTGAAGAAAATCCAAGGTTGGAAAAGGGGGGTTTGGGCCTAGCTGCAGAAAGCGTTTTGGCACAATGTAAACTTTGCCTAGTAGTATTGCATGTTTTTGGGGGGGCTGTTTGGGGGTGTTCTACATTTTTGGGGTTGGGGTGAGGGGTCTGGGAGCACTGCTGGAAAGGTATAATTTTGATTGCAAGTGGTTTGAGGAAAATCCATTGTGGCAAAGGGGGGTTTGGGCCTAGTTGCAGAGAGCGTATTGGCACTATTTAAACTTAGGCCGAGCTGTATTGCATGTTTTTGGGGGGCTGTTTGGGGGTGTTCTAGATTTTTGGAGGTGGGTTGAGGGGTCTGGGAGCACTGATGGGAAGGTCTAATTTTGATTGCAAGTGTTTTGAAGAAAATCCATGGTGGAAAAGGGGGGTTTGGGCCTAGTTCCAGAGAGCATTTTGGCACGATTTAAACTTAGGCCTAGCAGTATTGCATGTTTTGGGGGGCTGCTTGGGGGTGTTCTAGATTTTTGGGGGTGGGTTGAGAGGTCTGGGAGCACTGCTGGGAAGGTCTAATTTTGATTGCAAGTGGTTTGAAGAAAATCCATGGTGGAAAAGGGTGGTTTGGGCCTAGTTGCGGAGAGCGTTTTTGCACGATTTAAACTAGGGCCTAGTAGTATTGCATGTTTTGGGGGGGCTGCTTGGGGGTGTTCTACATTTTTGGGGGTGGGTTGAGGGGTCTGGGAGCACTGCTGGGAAGGTCTAATTTTGATTGCAAGTGGTTTGAAGAAAATCCATGGTGGAAAAGTTTTATTTTTAGCAGTATTGCATGTTTTTGGTAGACTGTTTGGGGATGTTCTAGATTTTTGAGGGTGGGTTTAGGGGTCTCAGAGCACTGCTAGGAAGGTCTAATTTTAATTGCAAGTAGTGTGAAGAAAATCCATGGGGGAAAAGGGGAGGTTGGGCCTAGTTGCAGAGAGCGTTTGGCACGATACAAACTTAGGCTTAGCAGTATTGCATGTTTTTAGGAGACTGCTTTGGGGTGTTCTAGATTTTTGGGGGTGGGTTGAGGGGTCTGGGAGCACTGCTGGGAAGGTCTAATTTTAATTGCAAGTAGTTTGAAGAAAATCCATGGTGGAAAAGGGGGGGGTTGGGCCTAGTTGTAGAGAGCGTTTTGGCACAATATAACCTTAGGCCTAGCAGTATTGCCTGTTTTTGGGGGGCTGTTTGTGGGTGTTTTAGATTTTTGGGGGTGGGTTGAGGGGTCTGGAAGCACTGCTGTGAAGGTGTAAATTTGATTGCAAGTGGTTTGAAGAAAATCCATGGTGGAAAAGGGGGGTTTGGGCCTAGTTGCAGAGAGCGTTTTGACATGATTTAAACTTAGGCCTAGCAGTATTGCATGTTTTTGGGGGACTACTTTGGGGTGTTCTAGATTTTTTGGGGTGGGTTGAGGGGTCTGGGAGCACTGCTGGGAAGGTCTAATTTTGATTGCAAGTTGTTTGAAGAAAATCCATTGTGGAAAAGGGGTGTTTTGGCCTTAGTTGCAGAGAGCGTTTTGTCACTATTTAAACTTAGGCCTAGCAGTATTGCATGTTTTTAGGAGACTGCTTTGGGGTGTTCTAGATTTTTGGGGGTGGGTTGAGGGGTCTAGGAGCACTGCTGGGAAGGTCTAATTTTGATTGCAAGTAGTTTGAGGAAAATCCATTGTGGCAAAGGGGGGTTTGGGCCTAGTTGCAGAGAGCGTATTGGCACTATTTAAACTTAGGCCTAGCTGTATTGCATGTTTTTGGGGGGCTGTTTGGGGGTGTTCTAGATTTTTGGGGGTGGGTTGAAGGGTCTGGGAGCACTGATGGGAAGGTCTAATTTTGATTGCAAGAGGTTTGAAGAAAATCCATGGTGGAAAATGGGGGTTTGGGCCTAGTTCCAGAGAGCATTTTGGCACGATTTAAACTTAGGCCTAGCAGTATTGCATGTTTTTGGGGGACTGCTTGGGGGTGTTCTACATTTTTGGTGGTGGGTTGAGGGGTCTGGGAGCACTGCTGGGAAGGTCTAATTTTGATTGCAAGTGGTTTGAAGAAAATCCATGCTGGAAAAGTATTATTTTTAGCAGTATTGCATGTTTTTGGTGGACTGTTTGGGGGTGTTCTAGATTTTTGACGGTGGGTTAGGGGTCTCGGAGCACTGCTAGGAAGGTCTAATTTTAATTGCAAGTAGTTTGAAGAAAATCCATGGTGGAAAAGGGGGGTTTGGGCCTAGTTGCAGAGAGCGTTTTGACATGATTTAAACTTAGGCCTAGCAGTATTGCATGTTTTTGGGGGACTACTTTGGGGTGTTCTAGATTTTTTGGGGTGGGTTGAGGGGTCTGGGAGCACTGCTGGGAAGGTCTAATTTTGATTGCAAGTGGTTTCAAGAAAATCTATTGTGGAAAATGGGGGTTTTGGCCTTAGTTGCAGAGAGCGTTTAGCACTATTTACACTTAGGCCTAGCAGTATTGCATGTATTTGGAGGGCTGTTTGGGGGTGCTCTAGGTATTTGGGGGTGGGTTGAGGGGTCTGGGAGCACTGCAGGGAAGGTCTAATTTTAATTGCAAGTGGTTTGAGGAAAATCCATTCTGGCAAAGGGGGGTTTGGGCCTAGTTGCAGAGAGCGTATTGGCACTATTTAAACTTAGGCCTAGCTGTTTTGCATGTTTTTGGGGGGCTGTTTGGGGGTGTTCTAAATTTTTGGGGGTGGGTTGAGGGGTCTGGGAACACTGATGGGAAGGTCTAATTTTGATTGCAAGTGGTTTGAATAAAATCCATGGTGGAAAAGGGTGGTTTGGGCCTAGTTGCGGAGAGCAATTTTGCACAATTTAAACTAAGGCCTAGTAGTATTGCATGTGTTTGGGGGCTGCTTGGGGGTGTTCTACATTTTTGGGGGTGGGTTGAGGAGTCTGGGAGCACGGCTGGGAAGGTCTAATTTTAATTGCAAGTAGTTTGAAGAAAATCCATGGTGGAAAAGGGTGGGGGTTGGGCCTAGTTGCAGAGAGCTTTTTGGCACGATATAAACTTAGGCCTAGCAGTATTGCCTGTTTTTGGAGGGCTGTTTGTGGGTGTTTTAGATTTTTGGGGTGGGTTGAGGGGTCTGGGAGCACTGCTGTGAAGGTGTAAATTTGATTGCAAGTGGTTTGAAGAAAATCCATGGTGGAAAAGGGGGGTTTGGGCCTAGTTGCAGAGAGCGTTTTGACACGATTTAAACTTAGGCCTAGCAGTATTGCATGTTTTTGGGGGACTGCTTTGGGTGTTCTAGATTTTTTGGGGTGGGTTGAGGGGTCTGGGAGCACTGCTGGGAAGGTCTAATTTTGACTGCAAGTGGTTTGAAGAAAATCCATCGTGGAAAAGGGGGGTTTTGGCCTTAGTTGCAGAGAGCGTTTAGGCACTATTTAAACTTAGGCCTAGCAGTATTGCATGTTTTTGGGGGGCTGCTTGGGGGTGTTTTACATTTTTGGGGGTGGGTTGAGGGGTCTGGTAGCACTGCTGTGAAGGTCTAATTTTGATTGCAAGTGGTTTGAAGAAAATCCATGGTGGAAAAGGGGGGTTTGGGCCTAGTTGCGGAGAGCGTATTGGCACTGTTTAAACTTAGGCCTAGCTGTATTGCATGTTTTTGGGTGGTTGTTTGGGGGTGTTCTAGATTTTTGGGGGTGGGTTGAGGGGTCTGGGAGCACAGATGAAAAGGTCTAATTTCGATTGCAAGTGGTTTGAGGAAAATCCATTGTGGCAAAGGGCGGTTTGGGCCTAGTTGCAGAGAGCGTATTGGCACTATTTAAACTTAGGCCTAGCTGTATGCATGTTTTTGGGGGGCTGTTTGGGGGTGTTCTAAATTTTTGGGGGTGGGTTGAGGGGTCTGGGAGCACTGATGGGAAGGTCTAATTTTTATTGCAAGTGGTTTGAAGAAAATCCATGGTGGAAAAGGGGGGTTTGGGCCTAGTTCCAGAGAGCATTTTGGCACGATTTAAACTTAGGCCTTGCAGTATTGCATGTTTTTGGCGGGCTGCTTGGGGGTGTTCTACATTTTTGGGGGTGGGTTGAGGGGTCTGGGAGCACTTGTGGAAGGTCTCATTTTAATTGCAAGTAGTTTGAAGAAAATCCATGGTGGAAAAGGGGGGGTTGGGCCTAGTTGTAGAGAGCGTTTTGGCATGATATAAACTTAGGCCTAGCAGTATTGCCTGTTTTTGGGGGGCTGTTTGTGGGTG
The DNA here is from genome assembly GCF_964261635.1 of Lissotriton helveticus. Lineage (NCBI taxonomy): Eukaryota > Metazoa > Chordata > Amphibia > Caudata > Salamandridae > Lissotriton > Lissotriton helveticus. Next base: position 773,780,415 of record NC_136063.1, on the reverse strand, counting down.
TTTTAGATTTTTGGGGGTGGGTTGAGGGGTCTGGGAGCACTGCTGTGAAGGTGTAAATTTAATTGCAAGTGGTTTGAAGAAAATCCAAGGTTGGAAAAGGGGGGTTTGGGCCTAGTTGCAGAGAGCGTTTTGGCACAATGTAAACTTTGCCTAGTAGTATTGCATGTTTTTGGGGGGCTGCTTGGGGGTGTTCTAGATTTTTGGGGGTGGGTTGAGGGGTCTGGGAGCACTGCTGGGAAGGTCTAATTTTGATTACAAGTGGTTTGAAGAAAATCCATTGTGGAAAAGGGGGGTTTTGGCCTTAGTTGCAGAGAGCGTTTTGGCACTATTTAAACTTAGGCCTAGCAGTATTGCATGTTTTTGGAGGGCTGTTTGGGGGTGCTCTAGGTATTTGGGGATGGGTTGAAGGGTCCGGGAGCACTGCTGGGAAGGTCTAATTTTGATTGCAAGTGGTTTGAAGAAAATCCAAGGTTGGAAAAGGGGGGTTTGGGCCTAGCTGCAGAAAGCGTTTTGGCACAATGTAAACTTTGCCTAGTAGTATTGCATGTTTTTGGGGGGGCTGTTTGGGGGTGTTCTACATTTTTGGGGTTGGGGTGAGGGGTCTGGGAGCACTGCTGGAAAGGTATAATTTTGATTGCAAGTGGTTTGAGGAAAATCCATTGTGGCAAAGGGGGGTTTGGGCCTAGTTGCAGAGAGCGTATTGGCACTATTTAAACTTAGGCCGAGCTGTATTGCATGTTTTTGGGGGGCTGTTTGGGGGTGTTCTAGATTTTTGGAGGTGGGTTGAGGGGTCTGGGAGCACTGATGGGAAGGTCTAATTTTGATTGCAAGTGTTTTGAAGAAAATCCATGGTGGAAAAGGGGGGTTTGGGCCTAGTTCCAGAGAGCATTTTGGCACGATTTAAACTTAGGCCTAGCAGTATTGCATGTTTTGGGGGGCTGCTTGGGGGTGTTCTAGATTTTTGGGGGTGGGTTGAGAGGTCTGGGAGCACTGCTGGGAAGGTCTAATTTTGATTGCAAGTGGTTTGAAGAAAATCCATGGTGGAAAAGGGTGGTTTGGGCCTAGTTGCGGAGAGCATTTTTGCACGATTTAAACTAAGGGCTCGTAGTATTGCATGTTTTTGGGGGGCTGCTTGGGGGTGTTCTAAATTTTTGGGGGTGGGTTGAGGGGTCTGGGAGCACTGCTGTGAAGGTGTAAATTTGATTGCAAGTGGTTTGAAGAAAATCCAAGGTTGGAAAAGGGGGGTTTGGGCCTAGTTGCAGAGAGCGTTTTGGCACAATATAAACTTTGCCTAGTAGTATTGCATGTTTTTGGGGGGCTGCTTGGGGGTGTTCTAGATTTTTGGGGGTGGGTTGAGGGGTCTTGGAGCACTGCTGAAAAGGTCTAATTTTGATTACAAGTGGTTTGAAGAAAATCCATTGTGGAAAAGGGGGGTTTTGGCCTTAGTTGCAGAGTGCGTTTTGGCACTATTTAAACTAAGGCCTAGCAGTATTGCATGTTTTTGGAGGGCTGTTTGGGGGTGCTCTAGGTATTTGGGGGTGGGTTGAAGGGTCTGGGAGCACTGCTGGGAAGGTCTAATTTTGATTGCAAGTGGTTTGAAGAAAATCCAAGGTTGGAAAAGGGGGGTTTGGGCCTAGCTGCAGAGAGCGTTTTGGCACAATGTAAACTTTGCCTAGTAGTATTGTATGTTTTTGGGGGGGCTGCTTGGGGGTGTTCTACATTTTTGGGGTTGGTTTGAGGCGTCTGGGAGCACTGCTGGAAAGGTCTTGATTTTGATTGCAAGTGGTTTGAGGAAAATCCATTGTGGCAAAGGGGGGTTTGGGCCTAGTTCCAGAGAGCATTTTGGCACGATTTAAACTTAGGCCTAGCAGTATTGCATGTTTTGGGGGGCTGCTTGGGGGTGTTCTAGATTTTTGGGGGTGGGTTGAGAGGTCTGGGAGCACTGCTGGGAAGGTCTAATTTTGATTGCAAAGGTTTGAAGAAAATCCATGGTGGAAAAGGGTGGTTTGGGCCTAGTTGCGGAGAGCGTTTTTGCACGATTTAAACTAAGGGCTCGTAGTATTGCATGTTTTTGGGGGGCTGCTTGGGGGTGTTCTACATTTTTGGGGGTGGGTTGAGGGGTCTGGGAGCACTGCTGGGAAGGTCTAATTTTGATTGCAAGTGGTTTGAAGAAAATCCATGGTGGAACAGTTTTATTTTTAGCAGTATTGCATGTTTTTGGTGGACTGTTTGGGGGTGTTCTAGATTTTTGAGGGTGGTTTAGGGGTCTCGGAGCACTGCTAGGAAGGTCTAATTTTAATTGCAAGTAGTTTGAAGAAAATCCATGGTGGAAAAGGGGGGGGTTGGGCCTAGTTGTAGAGAGCGTTTTTGCATGATATAAACTTAGGCCTAGCAGTATTGTCTGTTTTGGGGGGCTGTTTGTGGGTGTTTTAGATTTTTGGGGGTGGGTTGAGGGGTCTGGGAGCACTGCTGTGAAGGTGTAAATTTGATTGCAAGTGGTTTGAAGAAAATCCATGGTGGAAAAGGGGGGTTTGGGCCTAGTTGCAGAGAGCGTATTGGCACTATTTAAACTTAGGCCTAGCTGTATTGCATGTTTTAGGGGGGCTGTTTGGGGCTGTTCTAGATTTTTGGGGGTGGGTTGAGGGGTCTGGGAGCACTGATGGGAAGGTCTAATTTTGATTGCAAGTGGTTTGAAGAAAATCCATGGTGGAAAAGGGTGGTTTGGGCCTAGTTGCGGAGAGCGTTTTTGCACGATTTAAACTAGGTCCTAGTAGTATTGCATATTTTTGGGGGGCTGCTTGGGGGTGTTCTACATTTTTGGGGGTGGGTTGAGGGGCTGGGAGCACTGCTGGAAAGGTCTATTTTTGATTGCAAGTGGTTTGAAGAAAATCCAAGGTTGGAAAAGGGGGGTTTGCGCCTGGTTACAGAGAGCGTCTTGGCACAATGTAAACTTTGCCTAGTAGTATTGCATGTTTTTGGGGGGCTGCTTGAGGGTGTTCTACATTTTTGGGGGTGGGTTGAGGGGCCTGGGAGCACTGCTGGGAAGGTCTAATTTTGATTGCAAGTGGTTTGAGGAAAATCCATTGTGGCAAAGGGGGGTTTGGGCCTAGTTGCAGAGAGCGTATTGGCACTATTTAAACTTAGGCCTAGCTGAATTACATGTTTTAGGGGGGTTGTTTGGGGGTGTTATAGATTTTTGGGGGTGGGTTGAGGGGTCTGGGAGCACTGATGGGAAGGTCTAATTTTGATTGCAAGTGGTTTGAAGAAAATCCATGGTGAAAAAGGGTGGTTTGGGCCTAGTTGCGGAGAGCGTTTTTGCACGATTTAAACTAGGACCTAGTAGTATTGCATGTTTTGGGGGGGCTGCTTGGGGGTGTTCTACATTTTTGGGGGTGGGTTGAGGGGTCTGGGAGCACTGCTGGGAAGGTCTAATTTTGATTGCAAGTGGTTTGAAGAAAATCCATGGTGGAAAAGTTTTATTTTTAGCAGTATTGCATGTTTTTGGTAGACTGTTTGGGGATGTTCTAGATTTTTGAGGGTGGGTTTAGGGGTCTCAGAGCACTGCTAGGAAGGTCTAATTTTAATTGCAAGTAGTTTGAAGAAAATCCATGGGGGAAAAGGGGAGGTTGGGCCTAGTTGCAGAGAGCGTTTGGCACGATACAAACTTAGGCTTAGCAGTATTGCATGTTTTTAGGAGACTGCTTTGGGGTGTTCTAGATTTTTGGGGGTGGGTTGAGGGGTCTGGGAGCACTGCTGGGAAGGTCTAATTTTAATTGCAAGTAGTTTGAAGAAAATCCATGGTGGAAAAGGGGGGGGTTGGGCCTAGTTGTAGAGAGCGTTTTGGCACAATAAAACCTTAGGCCTAGCAGTATTGCCTGTTTTTGGGGGGCTGTTTGTGGGTGTTTTAGATTTTTGGGGGTGGGTTGAGGGGTCTGGAAGCACTGCTGTGAAGGTGTAAATTTGATTGCAAGTGGTTTGAAGAAAATCCATGGTGGAAAAGGGGCGGTTGGGCCTAGTTGCAGAGAGCGTTTTGACATGATTTAAACTTAGGCCTAGCAGTATTGCATGTTTTTGGGGGACTACTTTAGGGTGTTCTAGATTTTTTGGGGTGGGTTGAGGGGTCTGGGAGCACTGCTGGGAAGGTCTAATTTTGATTGCAAGTTGTTTGAAGAAAATCCATTGTGGAAAAGGGGTGTTTTGGCCTTAGTTGCAGAGAGCGTTTTGTCACTATTTAAACTTAGGCCTAGCAGTATTGCATGTTTTTAGGAGACTGCTTTGGGGTGTTCTAGATTTTTGGGGGTGGGTTGAGGGGTCTAGGAGCACTGCTGGGAAGGTCTAATTTTGATTGCAAGTAGTTTGAGGAAAATCCATTGTGGCAAAGGGGGGTTTGGGCCTAGTTGCAGAGAGCGTATTGGCACTATTTAAACTTAGGCCTAGCTGTATTGCATGTTTTTGGGGGGCTGTTTGGGGGTGTTCTAGATTTTTGGGGGTGGGTTGAAGGGTCTGGGAGCACTGATGGGAAGGTCTAATTTAGATTGCAAGAGGTTTGAAGAAAATCCATGGTGGAAAATGGGGGTTTGGGCCTAGTTCCAGAGAGCATTTTGGCACGATTTAAACTTAGGCCTAGCAGTATTGCATGTTTTTGGGGGACTGCTTGGGGGTGTTCTACATTTTTGGGGGTGGGTTGAAGGGTCTGGGAGCACTGCTGGGAAGGTCTAATTTTGATTGCAAGTGGTTTGAAGAAAATCCATGCTGGAAAAGTATTATTTTTAGCAGTATTGCATGTTTTTGGTGGACTGTTTGGGGGTGTTCTAGATTTTTGACGGTGGGTTAGGGGTCTCGGAGCACTGCTAGGAAGGTCTAATTTTAATTGCAAGTAGTTTGAAGAAAAGCCATGGTGGAAAAGGGGGGTTTGGGCCTAGTTGCAGAGAGCGTTTTGACATGATTTAAACTTAGGCCTAGCAGTATTGCATGTTTTTGGGGGACTACTTTGGGGTGTTCTAGATTTTTTGGGGTGGGATGAGGGGTCTGGGAGCACTGCTGGGAAGGTCTAATTTTGATTGCAAGTGGTTTGAAGAAGATCTATTGTGGAAAAGGGGGGTTTTGGCCTTAGTTGCAGAGAGCGTTTTGGCACTATTTACACTTAGGCCTAGCAGTATTGCATATATTTGGAGGGCTGTTTGGGGGTGCTCTAGGTATTTGGGGGTGGGTTGAGGGGTCTGGGAGCACTGCAGGGAAGGTCTAATTTTTATTGCAAGTGGTTTGAGGAAAATCCATTCTGGCAAAGGGGGGTTTGGGCCTAGTTGCAGAGAGCGTATTGGCACTATTTAAACTTAGGCCTAGCTGTATTGCATGTTTTTGGGGGGCTGTTTGGGGGTGTTCTAAATTTTTGGGGGTGGGTTGAGGGGTCTGGGAACACTGATGGGAAGGTCTAATTTTGATTGCAAGTGGTTTGAATAAAATCCATGGTGGAAAAGGGTGGTTTGGGCCTAGTTGCGGAGAGCAATTTTGCACAATTTAAACTAAGGCCTAGTAGTATTGCATGTGTTTGGGGGCTGCTTGGGGGTGTTCTACATTTTTGGGGGTGGGTTGAGGAGTCTGGGAGCACGGCTGAGAAGGTCTAATTTTAATTGCAAGTAGTTTGAAGAAAATCCATGGTGGAAAAGGGGGGGGGGGGGTTGGGCCTAGTTGCAGAGAGCTTTTTGGCACGATATAAACTTAGGCCTAGCAGTATTGCCTGTTTTTGGAGCGCTGTTTGTGGGTGTTCTAGATTTTTGGGGGTGGGTTGAGGGGTCTGGGAGCACTGCTGTGAAGGTGTAAATTTGATTGCAAGTGGTTTGAAGAAAATCCATGGTGGAAAAGGGGGGTTTGGGCCTAGTTGCAGAGAGCGTTTTGACACGATTTAAACTTAGGCCTAGCAGTATTGCATGTTTTTGGGGGACTGCTTTGGGTGTTCTAGATTTTTTGGGGTGGGTTGAGGGGTCTGGGAGCACTGCTGGGAAGGTCTAATTTTGACTGCAAGTGGTTTGAAGAAAATCCATCGTGGAAAAGGGGGGTTTTGGCCTTAGTTGCAGAGAGCGTTTAGGCACTATTTAAACTTAGGCCTAGCAGTATTGCATGTTTTTGGAGGGCTGTTTGGGGGTGCTCTAGGTAATTGGCGGTGGGTTGAAGGGTCTGGGATCACTGCTGGGAAGGTCTGATTTTGATTGCAAGTGGTTTGAAGAAAATCCAAGGTTGTAAAAGGGGGGTTTGGGCCTAGTTGCAGAGAGCGTTTTGGCACAATGTAAACTTTGCCTAGTAGTATTGCATGTTTTTGGGGGGCTGCTTGGGGGTGTTCTACATTTTTGGGGGTGGGTTGAGGGGTCTGGGAGCACTGATGGGAAGGTCTAATTTTGATTGCAAGTGGTTTGAAGAAAATCCATTGGTGGAAAAGGGTGGTTTGGGCCTAGTTGCGGATAGCGTTTTTGCACGATTTAAACTAAGGCCTAGTAGTATTGCATGTTTTTGGGGGGCTGCTTGGGGGTGTTTTACATTTTTGGGGGTGGGTTGAGGGGTCTGGGAGCACTGCTGGGAAGGTCTAATTTTGATTGCAAGTGGTTTGAAGAGAATCCATGGTGGAAAAGTTATATTTTTAGCAGTATTGCATGTTTTTGGTGGACTGTTTGGGGGTGTTCTAGATTTTTGAGGGTGGGTTTAGGGGTCTCGGAGCACTGCTAGGAAGGTCTAATTTTAATTGCAAGTAGTTTGAAGAAAATCCATGGTAGAAAAGGGGGGGTTGGGCCTAGTTGCAGAGAGCGTTTTGGCACGATTTAAACTTTGGCGTAGCAGTATTGCCTGTTTTTGGGGGGCTGTTTGTGGGTGTTCTAGATTTTTGGGGGTGGGTTGAGGGGTCTGGGAGCACTGCTGTGAAGGTATAAATTTGATTGCAAGTGGTTTGAAGAAAATCCGGGGTTGGAAAAGGGGGGTTTGGGCCTAGTTGCGGAGAGCGTTTTGGCACAATGTAAACTTTGCCTAGTAGTATTGCATGTTTTTGGGGGGCTACTTGGGGGTGTTCTACATTTTTGGGGGTGGGTTGAGGGCTCTGGGAGCACTGCTGGGAAGGTCTAATTTTGATTGCAAGTGGTTTATGGAAAATCCATTGTGGCAAAGGGGGGTTTGGGCCTAGTTGCAGAGAGCGTATTGGCACTATTTAAACTTAGGCCTAGCTGTATTGCATATTTTTGGGGAGCTGTTTGGGGGTGTTCTAGATTTATGGGGGTGGGTTGAAGGGTCTGGGAGCACTGCTGGGAAGGTCTTACTTTGATTGCAAGTGGTTTGAAGAAAATCCAAGGTTGTAAAAGGGGGGTTTGGGCCTAGTTGCAGAGAGCGTTTTGGCACAATGTAAACTTTGCCTAGTAGTATTGCATGTTTTTGGGGGGCAGCTTGGGGGTGTTCTACATGTTTGAGGGTGGGTCAAGGGGTCTGGGAGCATTGCTGGGAAGGTCTAATTTTGATTGCAAGTGGTTTGAGGAAAATCCATTGTGGCAAAGGGGGGTTTGGGCCTAGTTGCAGAGAGCGTATTGGCACTATTTAAACTTAGGCCTAGCTGTATTGCATGTTTTTGGGGGGCTGTTTGGGGGTGTTCTAGATTTTTGGGGGTGGGTTGAGGGGTCTGGGAGCACTGATGGGAAGGTCTAATTTTGATTGCAAGTGGTTTGAAGAAAATCCATTATGGAAAAGGGTGGTTTGGGCCTAGTTGCGGAGAGCGTTTTTGCATGATTTAAACTAAGGCCTAGTAGTATTGCATGTTTTCGGGGGCTGCTTGGGGGTGTTCTACATTTTTGGGGGTGGGTTGAGTGGTCTGGGAGCACTGCTGGGAAGGTCTAATTTTGATTGCAAGTGGTTTGAAGAAAATCCATGGTGGAAAAGTTTTATTTTTAGCAGTATTGCATGTTTTTGGTGGACTGTTTGGGGGTGTTCTAGATTTTTGAGGGTGGGTTTAGGGGTCTCGGAGCACTGCTAGGAAGGTCTAATTTTAATTGCAAGTAGTTTGAAGAAAATCCATGGTGGAAAAGGGGGGGGGTTGGGCCTAGTTGCAGAGAGCGTTTTGGCACGATATAAACTTAGGCCTAGCAGTATTGACTGTTTTTGGGGGGCTGTTTGTGGGTGTTCTAGATTTCTGGGGGTGGGTTGAGAGGTCTGGGAGCACTGCTGTGAAGGTGTAAATTTGATTGCAAGTGGTTTGAAGAAAATCCAAGGTTGGAAAAGGGGGGTTTGGGCCTAGTTGCAGAGAGCGTATTGGCACAATGTAAACTTTGCCTAGTAGTATTGCATGTTTTTGGGGGGCTACTTGGGGTTGTTCTACATTTTTGCGGGTGGATTGAGGGGTCTGGGAGCACTGCTGGGAAGGTCTCATTTTGATTGCAAGTGGTTTGAAGAAAATCCATTGTGGCAAAGGGGGGTTTGGGCCTAGTTCCAGAGAGCATTTTGGCACGATTTAAACTTAGGCCTAGCAGTATTGCATGTTTTTGGGGGGCTGTTTGGGGGTGTTCTAGATTTTTGGGGGTGGGTTGAGAGGTCTGGGAGCACTGCTGGGAAGGTCTAATTTTGATTGCAAGTGGTTTGAAGAAAATCCATGGTGGAAAAGTTTTATTTTTAGCAGTATTGCATGTTTTTGGTGGACTGTTTGGGGGTGTTCTAGATTTTTGAGGGTGGGTTTAGGGGTCTCGGAGCACTGCTAGGAAGGTCTAATTTTAATTTCAAGTAGTTTGAAGAAAATCCATGGTGGAAAAGGGGGGGGTTGGGCCTAGTTGCAGAGAGAGTTTTGGCAGGATATAAACTTAGGCCTAGCAGTATTGCATGTTTTTAGGAGACTGCTTTGGGGTGTTCTAGATTTTTGGGGGTGGGCTGAGGGGTCTGGGAGCACTGCTGGGAAGGTCTAATTTTGATTGCAAGTGGTTTGAAGAAAATCCATTGTGGAAAAGGGGGGTTTTGGCCTTAGTTACAGAGAGCGTTTTGGCACTATTTAAACTTAGGCCTAGCAGTATTGCATGTATTTGGAGGGCTGTTTGGGGGTGCTCTAGGTATTTGGGGGTGGGTTGAAGGGTCTAGGAGCACTGCTGGGAATGTCTAATTTTGATTGCAAGTGGTTTGAAGAAAATCCAAGGTTGGAAAAGGGGGGTTTGGGCCTAGTTGCAGAGAGCGTTTTGGCACAATGTAAACTTTGCCTAGTAGTATTGCATGATATTTGGGGGGCTGCTTGGGGGTGTTCTACATTTTTTGGGTTGGGTTGAGGGGTCTGGGAGCACTGATGGGAAAGTCTAATTTTGATTACAAGTGGTTTGAAGAAAATCCACCGTGGGAAAGGGGGGTTTGGGCCTAGTTCCAGAGAGCGTTTTGGCACGATTTAAACTTAGGCCTAGCAGTATTGCATGTTTTTGGGGGCTGCTTGGGGGTGTTCTAGATTTTTCGGGGTGGGTTGAGAGGTCTGGGAGCACTGCTGGGAAGGTCTAATTTTGATTGCAAGTGGTTTGAAGAAAATCCATGGTAGAAAAGGGGGGTTTGGGCCTAGTTCCAGAGATCATTTTGGCACGATTTAAACTAAGGCCTAGTAGTATTGCATGTTTTTGGGGGGCTGCTTGGGGGTGTTCTACATTTTTGGGGGTGGGTTGAGGGGTCTGGGAGCACTGCTGGGAAGGTCTAATTTTGATTGCAAGTGGTTTGAAGAAAATCCATGGTGGAAAAGTTTTATTTTTAGCAGTATTGCATGTTTTTGGTGGACTGTTTGGGGGTGTTCTAGATTTTTGAGGGTGGGTTTAGGGGTCTTGGAGCACTGCTAGGAAGGTCTAATTTTAATTGCAAGTAGTTTGAAGAAAATCCATGGTGGAATAGGGGGGGTTGGGCCTAGTTGTAGAGAGCGTTTTGGCACAATATAAACTTAGGCCTAGCAGTATTGCCTGTTTTTGGGGGGCTGTTTGTGGGTGTTTTAGACTTTTGGGGGTGGGTTGAGGGGTCTGGAAGCACTACTGTGAAGGTGTAAATTTGATTGCAAGTGGTTTGAAGAAAATCCATGGTGGAAAAGGGGGGGTTGGGCCTAGTTGCAGAGAGCGTTTTGACATGATTTAAACTTAGGCCTAGCAGTATTGCATGTTTTTGGGGGGCTGTTTGTGGGTGTTTTAGACTTTTGGGGGTGGGTTGAGGGGTCTGGAAGCACTACTGTGAAGGTGTAAATTTGATTGCAAGTGGTTTGAAGAAAATCCATGGTGGAAAAGGGGGGGTTGGGCCTAGTTCCAGAGAGCGTTTTGGCACGATTTAAACTTAGGCCTAGCAGTATTGCATGTTTTTGGGGGCTGCTTGGGGGTGTTCTAGATTTTTTGGGGTGGGTTGAGAGGTCTGGGAGCACTGCTGGGAAGGTCTAATTTTGATTGCAAGTGGTTTGAAGAAAATCCATGGTAGAAAAGGGGGGTTTGGGCCTAGTTCCAGAGATCATTTTGGCATGATTTAAACTAAGGCCTAGTAGTATTGCATGTTTTTGGGGGGCTGCTTGGGGGTGTTCTACATTTTTGGGGGTGGGTTGAGGGGTCTGGGAGCACTGCTGGGAAGGTCTAATTTTGATTGCAAGTGGTTTGAAGAAAATCCATGGTGGAAAAGATTTATTTTTAGCAGTATTGCATGTTTTTGGTGGACTGTTTGGGGGTGTTCTAGATTTTTGAGGGTGGGTTTAGGGGTCTTGGAGCACTGCTAGGAAGGTCTAATTTTAATTGCAAGTAGTTTGAAGAAAATCCATGGTGGAATAGGGGGGGTTGGGCCTAGTTGTAGAGAGCGTTTTGGCACAATATAAACTTAGGCCTAGCAGTATTGCCTGTTTTTGGGGGGCTGTTTGTGGGTGTTTTAGACTTTTGGGGGTGGGTTGAGGGGTCTGGAAGCACTACTGTGAAGGTGTAAATTTGATTGCAAGTGGTTTGAAGAAAATCCATGGTGGAAAAGGGGGGGTTGGGCCTAGTTGCAGAGAGCGTTTTGACATGATTTAAACTTAGGCCTAGCAGTATTGCATGTTTTTGGGGGGCTGTTTGTGGGTGTTTTAGACTTTTGGGGGTGGGTTGAGGGGTCTGGAAGCACTACTGTGAAGGTGTAAATTTGATTGCAAGTGGTTTGAAGAAAATCCATGGTGGAAAAGGGGGGGTTGGGCCTAGTTCCAGAGAGCGTTTTGGCACGATTTAAACTTAGGCCTAGCAGTATTGCATGTTTTTGGGGGCTGCTTGGGGGTGTTCTAGATTTTTCAGGGTGGGTTGAGAGGTCTGGGAGCACTGCTGGGAAGGTCTAATTTTGATTGCAAGTGGTTTGAAGAAAATCCATGGTAGAAAAGGGGGGTTTGGGCCTAGTTCCAGAGATCATTTTGGCACGATTTAAACTAAGGCCTAGTAGTATTGCATGTTTTTGGGGGGCTGCTTGGGGGTGTTCTACATTTTTGGGGGTGGGTTGAGGGGTCTGGGAGCACTGCTGGGAAGGTCTAATTTTGATTGCAAGTGGTTTGAAGAAAATCCATGGTGGAAAAGTTTTATTTTTAGCAGTATTGCATGTTTTTGGTGGACTGTTTGGGGGTGTTCTAGATTTTTGAGGGTGGGTTTAGGGGTCTTGGAGCACTGCTAGGAAGGTCTAATTTTAATTGCAAGTAGTTTGAAGAAAATCCATGGTGGAATAGGGGGGGTTGGGCCTAGTTGTAGAGAGCGTTTTGGCACAATATAAACTTAGGCCTAGCAGTATTGCCTGTTTTTGGGGGGCTGTTTGTGGGTGTTTTAGACTTTTGGGGGTGGGTTGAGGGGTCTGGAAGCACTACTGTGAAGGTGTAAATTTGATTGCAAGTGGTTTGAAGAAAATCCATGGTGGAAAAGGGGGGTTGGGCCTAGTTGCAGAGAGCGTTTTGACATGATTTAAACTTAGGCCTAGCAGTATTGCATGTTTTTGGGGGACTGCTTTGGGGTGTTCTAGATTTTTTGGGGTGGGTTGAGGGGTCTGGGAGCACTGCAGGGAAGGTCTAATTTTGATTGCAAGTGGTTTGAGGAAAATCCATTGTGGCAAAGGGGGGTTTGGGCCTAGTTGCAGAGAGCGTATTGACACTATTTAAACTTAGGCCTAGCTGTATTGCATGTTTTTGGGGGGCTGTTTGGGGGTGTTCTAAATTGTTGGGGGTGGGCTGAGGGGTCTGGGAGCACTGCTGGGAAGGTCTAATTTTGATTGCAAGTGGTTTGAAGAAAATCCATGGTGGAAAAGTTTTATTTTTAGCAGTATTGCATGTTTTTGGTGGACTGTTTGGGGGTGTTCTAGATTTTTGAGGGTGGGTTTAGGGGTCCCGGAGCACTGCTAGGAAGGTCTAATTTTAATTGCAAGTAGTTTGAAGAAAATCCATGATGGAAAAGGGGGGGGGTTGGGCCTAGTTGCAGAGAGCGTTTTGGCACGATATAAACTTAGGCCTAGCAGTATTGCCTGTTTTCGGGGGGCTGTTTGTGGGTGTTCTAGATTTTTGGGGGTGGGTTGAGGGGTCTGGGAACACTGCTGTGAAGGTGTAAATTTGATTGCAAGTGGTTTGAAGAAAATCCAGGGTTGGAAAAGGGGGGTTTGGACCTAGTTGCAGAGAGCATTTTGGCACAATGTAAACTTTGCCTAGTAGTATTGCATGTTTTTGGGGGGCTACTTGGGGGTGTTCTACATTTTTGGGGGTGGGTTGAGGGGTCTGGGAGCACTGCTGGGAAGGTCTAATTTTGATTGCAAGTGGTTTGAGGAAATCCATTGTGGCAAAGGGGGGTTTGGGCCTAGTTGCAGAGAGCGTATTGGCACTATTTAAACTTAGGCCTAGCAGTATTGCATGTTTTTGGGGGGCTGCTTGGGGGTGTTCTAGATTTTTGGGGGTGGGTTGAAGGGTCTGGGAGCACTGCTGGGAAGGTCTAATTTTGATTGCAAGTGGTTTGAAGAAAATCCAAGGTTGTAAAAGGGGGGTTTGGGCCTAGTTGCAGAGAGCGTTTTGGCACAATGTAAACTTTGCCTAGTAGTATTGCATGTTTTTGGGGGGCTGCTTGGGGGTGTTCTACATTTTTGGGGGTGGGTTGAGGGGTCTGGGAGCACTGCTGGGAAAGTCTAATTTTGATTGCAAGTGATTTGAGGAAAATCCATTGTGGCAAAGGGGGGTTTGGGCCTAGTTGCAGAGAGCGTATTGGCACTATTTAAACTTAGGCCTAGCTGTATTGCATGTTTTTGGGGGGCTCTTTGGGGGTGTTCTAGATTTTTGGGGGTGGGTTGAGGGGTCTGGGAACACTGATGGGAAGGTCTAATTTTGATTGCAAGTGGTTTGAAGAAAATCCATGGTGGAAAAGGGTGGTTTGGGCCTAGTTGCGGAGAGCGTTTTTGCACGATTTAAATTAAGGCCTAGTAGTATTGCATGTTTTTTGGGGGCTGCTTGGGGGTGTTCTACATTTTTGGGGGTGGGTTGAGGGGTCTGGGAGCACTGCTGGGAAGGTCTAATTTTGATTGCATGTGGTTTGAAGAAAATCCATGGTGGCAAAGTTTTATTTTTAGCAGTATTGCATGTTTTTGGTTGACTGTTTGGGGGTGTTCTAGATTTTTGAGGGTGTGTTTAGGGGTCTCGGAGCACTGCTAGGAAGGTATAATTTTAATTGCAAGTAGTTTGAAGAAAATCCATGGTGGAAAAGGGGGGGTTGGGCCTAGTTGTAGAGAGCGTTTTGGCATGATATAAACTTAGGCCTAGCAGTATTGCCTGTTTTGGGGGGCTGTTTGTGGGTGTTTTAGATTTTTGGGGGTGGGTTGAGGGGTCTTGGAGCACTGCTGTGAAGGTGTAAATTTGATTGCAAGTGGTTTGAAGAAAATCCAGGGTTGGAAAAGGGGGGTTTGAGCCTAGTTGCGGAGAGCGTTTTGGCACAATGTAAACTTTGCCTAGTAGTATTGCATGTTTTTGGGGGGCTACTTGGGGGTGTTCTACATTTTTGGGGGTGGGTTGAGGGCTCTGGGAGCACTGCTGGGAAGGTCTAATTTTGATTGCAAGTGGTTTATGGAAAATCCATTGTGGCAAAGGGGGGTTTGGGCCTAGTTGCAGAGAGTGTATTGGCACTATTTAAACTTAGGCCTAGCTGTATTGCATATTTTTGGGGGGCTGTTTGGGGGTGTTCTAGATTTATGGGGGTGGGTTGAAGGGTCTGGGAGCACTGCTGGGAAGGTCTTATTTTGATTGCAAGTGGTTTGAAGAAAATCCAAGGTTGTAAAAGGGGGGTTTGGGCCTAGTTGCAGAGAGCGTTTTGGCACAATGTAAACTTTGCCTAGTAGTATTGCATGTTTTTGGGGGGCAGCTTGGGGGTGTTCTACATGTTTGAGGGTGGGTCAAGGGGTCTGGGAGCACTGCTGGGAAGGTCTAATTTTGATTGCAAGTGGTTTGAGGAAAATCCATTGTGGCAAAGGGGGGTTTGGGCCTAGTTGCAGAGAGCGTATTGGCACTATTTAAACTTAGGCCTAGCTGTATTGCATGTTTTTTGGGGGCTGTTTGGGGGTGTTCTAGATTTTTGGGGGTGGGTTGAGGGGTCTGGGAGCACTGATGGGAAGGTCTAATTTTGATTGCAAGTGGTTTGAAGAAAATCCATTATGGAAAAGGGTGGTTTGGGCCTAGTTGCGGAGAGCGTTTTTGCATGATTTAAACTAAGGCCTAGTAGTATTGCATGTTTTCGGGGGCTGCTTGGGGGTGTTATACATTTTTGGGGGTGGGTTGAGTGGTCTGGGAGCACTGCTGGGAAGGTCTAATTTTGATTGCAAGTGGTTTGAAGAAAATCCATGGTGGAAAAGTTTTATTTTTAGCAGTATTGCATGTTTTTGGTGGACTGTTTGGGGGTGTTCTAGATTTTTGAGGGTGGGTTTAGGGGTCTCGGAGCACTGCTAGGAAGGTCTAATTTTAATTGCAAGTAGTTTGAAGAAAATCCATGGTGGAAAAGGGGGGGGGTTGGGCCTAGTTGCAGAGAGCGTTTTGGCACGATATAAACTTAGGCCTAGCAGTATTGACTGTTTTTGGGGGGCTGTTTGTGGGTGTTCTAGATTTCTGGGGGTGGGTTGAGAGGTCTGGGAGCACTGCTGTGAAGGTGTAAATTTGATTGCAAGTGGTTTGAAGAAAATCCAAGGTTGGAAAAGGGGGGTTGGGGCCTAGTTGCAGAGAGCGTATTGGCACAATGTAAACTTTGCCTAGTAGTATTGCATGTTTTTGGGGGGCTACTTGGGGGTGTTCTACATTTTTGGGGGTGGATTGAGGGGTCTGGGAGCACTGCTGGGAAGGTCTCATTTTGATTGCAAGTGGTTTGAGGAAAATCCATTGTGGCAAAGGGGGGTTTGGGCCTAGTTGCAGAGAGCGTATTGGCACTATTTAAACTTAGGCCTAGCTGTATTGCATGTTTTTGGGGGGCTGTTTGGGGGTGTTCTAGATTTTTGGGGGTGGGTTGAGGGGTCTGGGAGCACTCATGGGAAGGTCTAATTTTGATTGCAAGTGGTTTGAAGAAAATCCATGGTGGAAAAGGGGGGTTTGGGCCTAGTTCCAGAGAGCATTTTGGCACGATTTAAACTTAGGCCTAGCAGTATTGCATGTTTTTGGGGGGATGCTTGGGGGTGTTCTAGATTTTTGGGGGTGGGTAGAGAGGTCTGGGAGCACTGCTGGGAAGGTCTAATTTTGATTGCAAGTGGTTTGAAGAAAATCCATGGTGGAAAAGTTTTATTTTTAGCAGTATTGCATGTTTTTGGTGGACTGTTTGGGGGTGTTCTAGATTTTTGAGGGTGGGTTTAGGGGTCTCGGAGCACTGCTAGGAAGGTCTAATTTTAATTTCAAGTAGTTTGAAGAAAATCCATGGTGGAAAAGGGGGGGGTTGGGCCTAGTTGCAGAGAGAGTTTTGGCAGGATATAAACTTAGGCCTAGCAGTATTGCATGTTTTTAGGAGACTGCTTTGGGGTGTTCTAGATTTTTGGGGGTGGGCTGAGGGGTCTGGGAGCACTGCTGGGAAGGTCTAATTTTGATTGCAAGGGGTATGAAGAAAATCCATTGTGGAAAAGGGGGGTTTTGGCCTTAGTTACAGAGAGCGTTTTGGCACTATTTAAACTTAGGCCTAGCAGTATTGCATGTATTTGGAGGGCTGTTTGGGGGTGCTCTAGGTATTTGGGGGTGGGTTGAAGGGTCTAGGAGCACTGCTGGGAATGTCTAATTTTGATTGCAAGTGGTTTGAAGAAAATCCAAGGTTGGAAAAGGGGGGTTTGGGCCTAGTTGCAGAGAGCTTTTTGGCACAATGTAAACTTTGCCTAGTAGTATTGCATGATATTTGGGGGGCTGCTTGGGGGTGTTCTACATTTTTTGGGTTGGGTTGAGGGGTCTGGGAGCACTGATGGGAAAGTCTAATTTTGATTACAAGTGGTTTGAAGAAAATCCACCGTGGAAAAGGGGGGTTTGGGCCTAGTTCCAGAGAGCGTTTTGGCACGATTTAAACTTAGGCCTAGCAGTATTGCATGTTTTTAGGGGCTGCTTGGGGGTGTTCTACATTTTTGGGGGTGGGTTGAGGGCTCTGGGAGCACTGCTGGGAAGGTCTAATTTTGATTGCAAGTGGTTTATGGAAAATCCATTGTGGCAAAGGGGGGTTTGGGCCTAGTTGCAGAGAGCGTATTGGCACTATTTAAACTTAGGCCTAGCTGTATTGCATATTTTTGGGGGGCTGTTTGGGGGTGTTCTAGATTTATGGGGGTGGGTTGAAGGGTCTGGGAGCACTGCTGGGAAGGTCTTATTTTGATTGCAAGTGGTTTGAAGAAAATCCAAGGTTGTAAAAGGGGGGTTTGGGCCTAGTTGCAGAGAGCGTTTTGGCACAATGTAAACTTTGCCTAGTAGTATTGCATGTTTTTGGGGGGCAGCTTGGGGGTGTTCTACATGTTTGAGGGTGGGTCAAGGGGTCTGGGAGCACTGCTGGGAAGGTCTAATTTTGATTGCAAGTGGTTTGAGGAAAATCCATTGTGGCAAAGGGGGGTTTGGGCCTAGTTGCAGAGAGCGTATTGGCACTATTTAAACTTAGGCCTAGCTGTATTGCATGTTTTTTGGGGGCTGTTTGGGGGTGTTCTAGATTTTTGGGGGTGGGTTGAGGGGTCTGGGAGCACTGATGGGAAGGTCTAATTTTGATTGCAAGTGGTTTGAAGAAAATCCATTATGGAAAAGGGTGGTTTGGGCCTAGTTGCGGAGAGCGTTTTTGCATGATTTAAACTAAGGCCTAGTAGTATTGCATGTTTTCGGGGGCTGCTTGGGGGTGTTATACATTTTTGGGGGTGGGTTGAGTGGTCTGGGAGCACTGCTGGGAAGGTCTAATTTTGATTGCAAGTGGTTTGAAGAAAATCCATGGTGGAAAAGTTTTATTTTTAGCAGTATTTCATGTTTTTGGTGGACTGTTTGGGGGTGTTCTAGATTTTTGAGGGTGGGTTTAGGGGTCTCGGAGCACTGCTAGGAAGGTCTAATTTTAATTGCAAGTAGTTTGAAGAAAATCCATGGTGGAAAAGGGGGGGGTTGGGCCTAGTTGCAGAGAGCGTTTTGGCACGATATAAACTTAGGCCTAGCAGTATTGACTGTTTTTGGGGGGCTGTTTGTGGGTGTTCTAGATTTCTGGGGGTGGGTTGAGAGGTCTGGGAGCACTGCTGTGAAGGTGTAAATTTGATTGCAAGTGGTTTGAAGAAAATCCAAGGTTGGAAAAGGGGGGTTTGGGCCTAGTTGCAGAGAGCGTATTGGCACAATGTAAACTTTGCCTAGTAGTATTGCATGTTTTTGGGGGGCTACTTGGGGGTGTTCTACATTTTTGGGGGTGGATTGAGGGGTCTGGGAGCACTGCTGGGAAGGTCTCATTTTGATTGCAAGTGGTTTGAGGAAAATCCATTGTGGCAAAGGGGGGTTTGGGCCTAGTTGCAGAGAGCGTATTGGCACTATTTAAACTTAGGCCTAGCTGTATTGCATGTTTTTGGGGGGCTGTTTGGGGGTGTTCTAGATTTTTGGGGGTGGGTTGAGGGGTCTGGGAGCACTCATGGGAAGGTCTAATTTTGATTGCAAGTGGTTTGAAGAAAATCCATGGTGGAAAAGGGGGGTTTGGGCCTAGTTCCAGAGAGCATTTTGGCACGATTTAAACTTAGGCCTAGCAGTATTGCATGTTTTTGGGGGGATGCTTGGGGGTGTTCTAGATTTTTGGGGGTGGGTAGAGAGGTCTGGGAGCACTGCTGGGAAGGTCTAATTTTGATTGCAAGTGGTTTGAAGAAAATCCATGGTGGAAAAGTTTTATTTTTAGCAGTATTGCATGTTTTTGGTGGACTGTTTGGGGGTGTTCTAGATTTTTGAGGGTGGGTTTAGGGGTCTCGGAGCACTGCTAGGAAGGTCTAATTTTAATTTCAAGTAGTTTGAAGAAAATCCATGGTGGAAAAGGGGGGGGTTGGGCCTAGTTGCAGAGAGAGTTTTGGCAGGATATAAACTTAGGCCTAGCAGTATTGCATGTTTTTAGGAGACTGCTTTGGGGTGTTCTAGATTTTTGGGGGTGGGCTGAGGGGTCTGGGAGCACTGCTGGGAAGGTCTAATTTTGATTGCAAGGGGTTTGAAGAAAATCCATTGTGGAAAAGGGGGGTTTTGGCCTTAGTTACAGAGAGCGTTTTGGCACTATTTAAACTTAGGCCTAGCAGTATTGCATGTATTTGGAGGGCTGTTTGGGGGTGCTCTAGGTATTTGGGGGTGGGTTGAAGGGTCTAGGAGCACTGCTGGGAATGTCTAATTTTGATTGCAAGTGGTTTGAAGAAAATCCAAGGTTGGAAAAGGGGGGTTTGGGCCTAGTTGCAGAGAGCGTTTTGGCACAATGTAAACTTTGCCTAGTAGTATTGCATGATATTTGGGGGGCTGCTTGGGGGTGTTCTACATTTTTTGGGTTGGGTTGAGGGGTCTGGGAGCACTGATGGGAAAGTCTAATTTTGATTACAAGTGGTTTGAAGAAAATCCACAGTGGAAAAGGGGGGTTTGGGCCTAGTTCCAGAGAGCGTTTTGGCACGATTTAAACTTAGGCCTAGCAGTATTGCATGTTTTTGGGGGCTGCTTGGGGGTGTTCTAGATTTTTCGGGGTGGGTTGAGAGGTCTGGGAGCACTGCTGGGAAGGTCTAATTTTGATTGCAAGTGGTTTGAAGAAAATCCATGGTGGAAAAGGGGGGTTTGGGCCTAGTTCCAGAGAGCATTTTGGCACGATTTAAACTAAGGCCTAGTAGTATTGCATGTTTTTGGGGGGCTGCTTGGGGGTGTTCTACATTTTTGGGGGTGGGTTGAGGGGTCTGGGAGCACTGCTGGGAAGGACTAATTTTGATTGCAAGTGGTTTGAAGAAAATCCATGGTGGAAAAGTTTTATTTTTAGCAGTATTGCATGTTTTTGGTGGACTGTTTGGGGGTGTTCTAGATTTTTGAGGGTGGGTTTAGGGGTCTTGGAGCACTGCTAGGAAGGTCTAATTTTAATTGCAAGTAGTTTGAAGAAAATCCATGGTGGAATAGGGGGGGGTTGGGCCTAGTTGTAGAGAGCGTTTTGGCACAATATAAACTTAGGCCTAGCAGTATTGCCTGTTTTTGGGGGGCTGTTTGTGGGTGTTTTAGACTTTTGGGGGTGGGTTGAGGGGTCTGGAAGCACTACTGTGAAGGTGTAAATTTGATTGCAAGTGGTTTGAAGAAAATCCATGGTGGAAAAGGGGGGGTTGGGCCTAGTTGCAGAGAGCGTTTTGACATGATTTAAGCTTAGGCCTAGCAGTATTGCATGTTTTTGGGGGACTGCTTTGGGGTGTTCTAGATTTTTTGGGGTGGGTTGAGGGGTCTGGGAGCACTGCAGGGAAGGTCTAATTTTGATTGCAAGTGGTTTGAGGAAAATCCATTGTGGCAAAGGGGGGTTTGGGCCTAGTTGCAGAGAGCGTATTGACACTATTTAAACTTAGGCCTAGCTGTATTGCATGTTTTTGGGGGGCTGTTTGGGGGTGTTCTAAATTGTTGGGGGTGGGTTGAAGGATCTGGGAGCACTGCTGGGAAGGTCTAATTTTGATTGCAAGTGGTTTGAAGAAAATCCATGGTGGAAAAGTTTTATTTTTAGCAGTATTGCATGTTTTTGGTGGACTGTTTGGGGGTGTTCTAGATTTTTGAGGGTGGGTTTAGGGGTCCCGGAGCACTGCTAGGAAGGTCTAATTTTAATTGCAAGTAGTTTGAAGAAAATCCATGATGGAAAAGGGGGGGGTTGGGCCTAGTTGCAGAGAGCGTTTTGGCACGATATAAACTTAGGCCTAGCAGTATTGCCTGTTTTTGGGGGGCTGTTTGTGGGTGTTCTAGATTTTTGGGGGTGGGTTGAGGGGTCTGGGAACACTGCTGTGAAGGTGTAAATTTGATTGCAAGTGGTTTGAAGAAAATCCAGGGTTGGAAAAGGGGGGTTTGGACCTAGTTGCAGAGAGCGTTTTGGCACAATGTAAACTTTGCCTAGTAGTATTGCATGTTTTTGGGGGGCTACTTGGGGGTGTTCTACATTTTTGGGGGTGGGTTGAGGGGTCTGGGAGAACTGCTGGGAAGGTCTAATTTTGATTGCAAGTGGTTTGAGGAAATCCATTGTGGCAAAGGGGGGTTTGGGCCTAGTTGCAGAGAGCGTATTGGCACTATTTAAACTTAGGCCTAGCAGTATTGCATGTTTTTGGGGGGCTGCTTGGGGGTGTTCTAGATTTTTGGGGGTGGGTTGAAGGGTCTGGGAGCACTGCTGGGAAGGTGTAATTTTGATTGCAAGTGGTTTGAAGAAAATCCAAGGTTGTAAAAGGGGGGTTTGGGCCTAGTTGCACAGAGCGTTTTGGCACAATGTAAACTTTGCCTAGTAGTATTGCATGTTTTTGGGGGGCTGCTTGGGGGTGTTCTACATTTTTGGGGGTGGGTTGAGGGGTCTGGGAGCACTGCTGGGAAAGTCTAATTTTGATTGCAAGTGGTTTGAGGAAAATCCATTGTGGCAAAGGGGGGTTTGGGCCTAGTTGCAGAGAGCGTATTGGCACTATTTAAACTTACGCCTAGCTGTATTGCATGTTTTTGGGGGGCTCTTTGGGGGTGTTCTAGATTTTTGGGGGTGGGTTGAGGGGTCTGGGAGCACTGCTGGGAAGGTCTAATTTTGATTGCATGTGGTTTGAAGAAAATCCATGGTGGCAAAGTTTTATTTTTAGCAGTATTGCATGTTTTTGGTTGACTGTTTGGGGGTGTTCTAGATTTTTGAGGGTGTGTTTAGGGGTCTCGGAGCACGGCTAGGAAGGTCTAATTTTAATTGCAAGTAGTTTGAAGAAAATCCATGGTGGAAAAGGGGGGGTTGGGCCTAGTTGTAGAGAGCGTTTTGGCATGATATAAACTTAGGCCTAGCAGTATTGCCTGTTTTGGGGGGCTGTTTGTGGGTGTTTTAGATTTTTGGGGGTGGGTTGAGGGGTCTTGGAGCACTGCTGTGAAGGTGTAAATTTGATTGCAAGTGGTTTGAAGAAAATCCATGGTGGAAAAGGGGGTTTGGGCCTAGTTGCAAAGAGCGTTTTGACACTATTTAAATTTAGGCCTAGCAGTATTGCATGTTTTTGGGGGACTGCTTTGAGGTGTTCTAGATTTTTTGGGGTGGGTTGAGGAGTCTGGGAGCACTGCTGGGAAGTTCTAATCCATGGTGGAAAAGGGGGGGTTGGGCCTAGTTGTAGAGAGCGTTTTGGCATGATATAAACTTAGGCCTAGCAGTATTGCCTGTTTTGGGGGGCTGTTTGTGGGTGTTTTAGATTTTTGGGGGTGGGTTGAGGGGTCTTGGAGCACTGCTGTGAAGGTGTAAATTTGATTGCACGTGGTTTGAAGAAAATCCATTGTGGAGAAGGGGGGTTTTAGCCTTAGTTGCATAGAGCGTTTTGGCACTATTTAAACTTAGGCCTAGCAGTATTGCATGTTTTTGGAGGGCTGTTTGGGGGTGCTCTAGGTATTTGGGGGTGGGTTGAGTGGTCTGGGAGCACTGCTGGGAAGATCTAATTTTGATTGCAAGTGGTTTGAGGAAAATCCATTGTGGCAAAGGGGGGTTTGGGCCTAGTTGCAGAGAGCGTATTGGCACTATTTAAACTTAGGCCTAGCTGTATTGCATGTTTTAGGGGGGGCTGTTTGGGGCTGTTCTAGATTTTTGGGGGTGGGTTGAGGGGTCTGGGAGCACTGATGGGAAGGTCTAATTTCGATTGCAAGTGGTTTGAAGAAAATCCATGGTGGAAAAGGGTGGTTTGGGCCTAGTTGCGGAGAGCGTTTTTGCACGATTTAAACTAGGTCCTAGTAGTATTGCATATTTTTGGGGGGCTGCTTGGGGGTGTTCTACATTTTTGGGGGTGGGTTGAGGGGTCTGGGAGCACTGCTGGAAAGGTCTATTTTTGATTGCAAGTGGTTTGAAGAAAATCCAAGGTTGGAAAAGGGGGGTTTGGGCCTAGTTGCAGAGAGCGTTTTGGCACAATGTACACTTTGCCTAGTAGTATTGCATGTTTTTGGGAGGCTGCTTGGGGGTGTTCTAGAATTTTGGGGGTGGGTTGAGGGGTCTGGGAGCACTGCTGGGAAGGTCTAATTTTGATTGCAAGTGGTTTGAAGAAAATCCATTGTGGAAAAGGGGGGTTTTGGCCTTAGTTGCAGAGAGCGTTTAGGCACTATTTAAACTTAGGCCTAGAAGTATTGCATGTTTTTGGAGGGCTGTTTGGGGTGATCTAGGTATTTGGGGGTGGGTTGAAGGGTCTGGGAGCACTGCTGGGAAGGTCTAATTTTGATTGCAAGTGGTTTGAAGAAAATCCAAGGTTGTAAAAGGGGGATTTGGGCCTAGTTGCAGAGAGCGTTTTGGCACAATGTAAACTTTGCCTAGCAGTATTGCATGTTTTTGGGGGGTTGCTTGGGGGTGTTCTACATTTTTGGGGGTGGGTTGAGGGGTCTGGGAGTACTGCTGGGAAGGTCTAATTTTGATTGCAAGTGGTTTGAGGAAAATCCATTGTGGCAAAGAGGGGTTTGGGCCTAGTTGCAGAGAGTGTATTGGCACTATTTAAACTTAGGCCTAGCTGTATTGCATGTTTTTGGGGGGCTGTTTGGGGGTGTTCTAGATTTTTGGGGGTGGGTTGAGGGGTCTGGGAGCACTGATGGGAAGGTCTAATTTTGATTGCAAGTGGTTTGAAGAAAATCCATGGTGGAAAAGGGTGGTTTGGGCCTAGTTGCGGAGAGCGTTTTTGCACGATTTAAACTAAGGCCTAGTAGTTTTGCATGTTTTTTGGGGGCTGCTTGGGGGTGTTCTACATTTTTGGGGGTTGGTTGAGAGGTCTGGGAGCACTGCTGGGAAGGTATAATTTTGATTGCAAGTGGTTTGAAGAAAATCCATGGTGGAAAAGTTTTATTTTTAGCAGTATTGCATGTTTTTGGTGGACTGTTTGGGGGTGTTCTAGATTTTTGAGGGTGGGTTTAGGGGTCTCGGAGCACTGCTAGGAAGGTCTAATTTTAATTGCAAGTAGTTTGAAGAAAATCCATGGTGGAAAAGGGGAGGTTGGGCCTAGTTGCAGAGAGCGTTTTGGCACGATATAAACTTAGGCCTAGCAATATTGCCTGTTTTTGGGGGGCTGTTTGTGGGTGTTCTAGATTTTTGGGGGTGGGTTGAGGGGTCTGGGAGCACTGCTGTGAAGGTGTAAATTTGATTGCAAGTGGTTTGAAGAAAATCCAGGGTTGGAAAAGGGGGGTTTGGGCCTAGTTGCAGAGAGCGTTTTGGCACAATGTAAACTTTGCCTAGCAGTATTGCATGTTTTTGGGAGGCTGCTTGGGGGTGTTCTACATTTTTGGGGGTGGGTTGAGGGGTTTGGGAGCACTGCTGGGAAGGTCTAATTTTGATTGCAAGTGGTTTGAAGAAAATCCATGGTGGAAAAGGGTGGTTTGGGCCTAGTTGCGGAGAGCGTTTGTGCACGATTTAAACTAAGGCCTAGTAGTATTGCATGTTTTTTGGGGGCTGCTTGGGGGTGTTCTACATTTTTGGGGGTGGGTTGAGGGGTCTGGGAGCACTGCTGGGAAGGTCTAATTTTGATTGCAAGTGGTTTGAAGAAAATCCATGGTGGAAAAGTTTTATTTTTAGCAGTATTGCATGTTTTTGGTGGACTGTTTGGGGGTGTTTTAGATTTTTGAGGGTGGGTTTAGTGGTCCCGGAGCACTGCTAGGAATATCTAATTTTAATTGCAAGTAGTTTGAAGAAAATCCATGGTGGAAAAGGGGGGGGTTGGGCCTAGTTGCAGAGAGCGTTTTGGCACGATATAAACTTAGGCTTAGCAATATTGCCTGTTTTTGGGTGGCTGTTTGTGGGTGTTCTAGATTTTTGGGGGTGGGTTGAGGGGTCTGGGAGCACTGCTGTGAAGGTGTAAATTTGATTGCAAGTGGTTTGAAGAAAATCCAGGGTTGGAAAAGGTGGGTTTGGGCCTAGTTGCAGAGAGCGTTTTGGCACAATGTAAACTTTGCCTAGCAGTATTGCATGTTTTTGGGAGGCTGCTTGGGGGTGTTCTACATTTTTGGGGGTGGGTTGAGGGGTCTGGGAGCACTGCTGGGAAGGTCTAATTTTGATTGCAAGTGGTTTGAGGAAAATCCATTGTGGCAAAGAGGGGTTTGGGCCTAGTTGCAGAGAGCGTATTGGCACTATTTAAACTTAGGCCTAGCTGCATTGCATGTTTTTGGGGGGCTGTTTTGGGGTGTTCTACATTTTTGGGGGTGGGTTGAGGGTTCTGGGAGCACTGCTGGGAAGGTCTAATTTTGATTGCAAGTGGTTTGAAGAAAATCCATGGTGGAAAAGTTTTATTTTTAGCAGTATTGCATGTTTTTGGTGGACTGTTTGGGGGTGTTCTAGATTTTTGAGGGTGGGTTTAGGGGTCCCGGAGCACTGCTAGGAAGGTCTAATTTTAATTGCAAGTAGTTTGAAGAAAATCCATGGTGGAAAAGGGGGGGGGGGGGTTGGGCCTGGTTGCAGAGAGCGTTTTGGCACGATATAAATTTAGGCCTAGCAGTATTGTCTGTTTTTGGGGGGCTGTTTGTGGGTGTTCTAGATTTTTGGGGGTGGGTTGAGGGGTCTGGGAGCACTGCTGTGAAGGTGTAAATTTGATTGCAAGTGGTTTGAAGAAAATCCAGGGTTGGAAAAGGGGGGTTTGGACCTAGTTGCAGAGAGCGTTTTGGCACAATGTAAACTTTGCCTAGTAGTATTGCATGTATTTGGGGGGCTACTTGGGGGTGTTCTACATTTTTGGGGGTGGGTTGAGGGGTCTGGGAGCACTGCTGGGAAGGTCTAGTTTTGATTGCAAGTGGTTTGAGGAAAATCCATTGTGGCAAAGGGGGGTTTGGGCCTAGTTGCAGAGAGCGTATTGGCACTATTTAAACTTAGGCCTAGCAGTATTGCATGTTTTTGGGGGTTGCTTGGGGGTGTTCTAGATTTTTGGGGGTGGGTTGAAGGATCTGGGAGCACTGCTGGGAAGGTCTAATTTTGATTGCAAGTGGTTTGAAGAAAATCCAAGTTTGTAAAAGGGGGGTTTGGGCCTAGTTGCAGAGAGCGTTTTGGCACAATGTAAACTTTGCCTAGTAGTATTGCATGTATTTGGGGGGCTGCTTGGGGGTGTTCTACATTTTTGGGGGTGGGTTGAGGGGTCTGGGAGCACTGCTGGGAAGGTCTAATTTTGATTGCAAGTGGTATGAAGAAAATCCATGGTGGAAAAGGGTGGTTTGGGCCTAGTTGTGGAGAGCGTTTTTGTACGATTTAAACTAAGGCCTTGTAGTATTGCATGTTTTTGGGGGGCTGCTTGGGGGTGTTCTACATTTTTGGGGGTGGGTTGAGGGGTCTGGGAGCACTGCTGGGAAGGTCTAATTTTGATTGCATGTGGTTTGAAGAAAATCCATGGTGGAAAAGTTTAACTTTTAGCAGCATTGCATGTTTTTGGTTGACTGTTTGGGGGTGTTCTAGATTTTTGAGGGTGGGTTTAGGGGTCTCGGAGCACTGCTAGGAAGGTCTAATTTTAATTGCAAGTAGTTTGAAGAAAATCCATGGTGGAAAAGTGGGGTTTGGGCCTAGTTGCAGAGAGCGTTTTGGCACAATATAAACTTAGGCCTAGCAGTATTGCCTGTTTTTGGGGGGCTGTTTGTGGGTGTTCTAGATTTTTGGGGGTGGGTTGAGTGGTCTGGGAGCACTGCTATGAAGGTGTAAATTTGATTGCAAGTGGTTTGAAGAAAATCCAAGGTTGGAAAAGGGGGGTTTGGGCCTAGTTGCAGAGAGCGTTTTGGCACAATGTACACTTTGCCTAGTAGTATTGCATGTTTTTGGGAGGCTGCTTGGGGGTGTTCTAGAATTTTGGGGGTGGGTTGAGGGGTCTGGGAGCACTGCTGGGAAGGTCTAATTTTGATTACAAGTGGTTTGAAGAAAATCCATTGTGGAAAAGGGGGGTTTTGGCCTTAGTTGCAGAGAGCGTTTTGGCACTATTTAAACTTAGGCCTAGCAGTATTGCATGTTTTTGGAGGGCTGTTTGGGGGTGCTCTAGGTATTTGGGGGTGGGTTGAAGGGTCTGGGAGCACTGCTGGGAAGGTCTAATTTTGATTGCAAGTGGTTTGAAGAAAATCCTAGGTTGGAAAAGGGGGGTTTGGGCCTAGTTGCAGAGAGCGTTTTGGCACAATGTAAACTTTGCCTAGTAGTATTGCATGTTTTTGGGGGGCTACTTGGGGGTGTTCTACATTTTTGGGGGTGGGTTGAGGGGTCTGGGAGCACTGCTGGGAAGGTCTAATTTTGATTGCAAGTGGTTTGAGGAAAATCCATTGTGGCAAAGGGGGGTTTGGGCCTAGTGGCAGAGAGCGTATTGGCACTATTTAAACTTAGGCCTAGCTGTATTGCATGTTTTTGGGGGGCTGTTTGGGGGTGTTCTAGATTTTTGGGGGTGGGTTGAGGGGTCTGGGAGCACTGCTGTGAAGGTGTAAATTTGATTGCAAGTGGTTTGAAGAAAATCCAAGGTTGGAAAAGGGGGGTTTGGGCCTAGTTGCAGAGAGCGTTTTGGCACAATGTACACTTTGCCTAGTAGTATTGCATGTTTTTGGGAGGCTGCTTGGGGGTGTTCTAGAATTTTGGGGGTGGGTAAAGGGGTCTGGGAGCACTGATATGAAGGTCTAATTTTGATTGCAAGTGGTTTGAAGAAAATCCATGGTGGAAAAGGGGGGTTTGGGCCTAGTTCCAGAGAGCGTTTTGGCACGATTTAACTTAGGCCTAGCAGTATTGCATGTTTTTGGGGGCTGCTACGGGGTGTTCTAGATTTTTCGGGGTGGGTTGAGAGGTCTGGGAGCACTGCTGGGAAGGTCTAATTTTGATTGCAAGTGGTTTGCAGAAAATCCATGGTGGAAAAGTTTTATTTTTAGCAGTATTGCATGTTTTTGGTGGACTGTTTGGGGGTGTTCTAGATTTTTGAGGGTGGGTTTAGGGGTCTCGGAGCACTGCTAGGAAGGTCTAATTTTAATTTCAAGTAGTTTGAAGAAAATCCATGGTGGAAAAGAGGGGGGTTGGGCCTAGTTGCAGAGAGCGTTTTGTCACGATATAAACTTAGGCCTAGCAGTATTGCATGTTTTTACGAGACTGCTTTGGGGTGTTCTACATTTTTGGGGGTGGGTTGAGGGGTCTGGGAGCACTGCTGGGAAGGTCTAATTTTGATTGCAAGTGGTTTGAAGAAAATCCATTGTGGAAAAGGGGGGTTTTGGCCTTAGTTACAGAGAGCGTTTTGGCACTATTTAAACTTAGGCCTAGCAGTATTGCATGTATTTGGAGGGCTGTTTGGGGGTGCTCTAGGTATTTGGGGGTGGGTTGAAGGGTCTAGGAGCACTGCTGGAAAGGTCTAATTTTGATTGCAAGTGGTTTGAAGAAAATCCAAGGTTGGAAAAGGGGGGTTTGGGCCTAGTTGCAGAGAGCGTTTTGGCACAATGTAAACTTTGCCTAGTAGTATTGCATGATATTTGGGGGGCTGCTTGGGGGTGTTCTAAGTTTTTTGAGGTGGGTTGAGGGGTCTGGGAGCACTGATGGGAAGGTCTAATTTTGATTGCAAGTGGTTTGAAGAAAATCCATGGTGGAAAAGGGGGGTTTGGGATAGTTCCAGAGAGCATTTTGGCACGATTTAAACTTAGGCCTAGCAGTATTGCATGTTTTTGGGGGGCTGCTTGGGGGCTTTCTAGATGTTTGGAGGTGGGTTGAGGGGTCTGGTAACACTGATGGGAAGGTCTAATTTTGATTGCAAGTGGTTTGAAGAAAATCCATGGTGGAAAAGGGTGGTTTGGGCCTAGTTGCGGAGAGCGTTTTTGCACGATTTAAACTAAGGCCTAGTAGTATTGCATGTGTTTGGGGGGCTGCTTGGGGGTGTTCTACATTTTTGGGGGTGGGTTGAGGAGTCTGGGAGCACTGCTGGGAAGGTCTAATTTTGATTGCAAGTGGTTTGAAGAAAATCCATGGTGGAAAAGTTTTATTTTTAGCAGTATTGCATGTTTTGGTGGACTGTTTGGGGGTGTTCTAGATTTTTGAGGGTGGGTTTAGGGGTCTCGGAGCACTGCTAGGAATGTCTAATTTTAATTGCAAGTAGTTTGAAGAAAATCCATGGTGGAAAAGGGGGGGGTTGGGCCTAGTTGCAAAGAGCGTTTTGGCACGATATAAACTTAGGCCTAGCAGTATTGCCTGTTTTTGGGGGGCTGTTTGTGAGTGTTCTAGATTTTTGGGGATGGGTTGAGGGGTGTGGGAGCACTGCTGGGAAGGTCTAATTTTGATTGCAAGTGGTTTTAAGAAAATCCATTGTGGAAAAGGTGGGTTTTGTCCTTAGTTGCAGAGAGCGGTTTGGCACTATTTAAACTTAGGCCCAGCAGTATTGCATGTTTTTGGAGGGCTGTTTGGGGGTGCTCTAGGTATTTGGGGGTGGGTTGAAGGGTCTGGGAGCACTGCTGGGAAGGTCTAATTTTGATTGCAAGTTGTTTGAAGAAAATCCAAGGTTGGAAAAGGGGGGGTTGGGCCTAGTTGCAGAGAGCGTTTTGGCACAATGTAAACTTTGTCTAGTAGTATTGCATGTTTTTGGGGGGCTGCTTGGGGTTGTTCTACATTTTTGGGGGTGGGTTGAGGGGTCTGGGAGCACTGCGGGGAAGGTCTAATTTTGATTGCAAGTGGTTTGAGGAAAATCCATTGTGGAAAAGGGGGTTTTGGCCTTAGTTGCAGAGAGCGTTTTGGCACTATTTAAACTTAGGCCTAGCAGTATTGCATGTTTTTGGAGGGCTGTTTGGGGTGCTCTAGGTATTTGGGGGTGGGTTGAAGGGTCTGGGAGCACTGCTGGGAAGGTCTAATTTTGATTGCAAATGATTTGAAGAAAATCCAAGGTTGGAAAAGGGGGGTTTGGGCCTAGTTGCAGAGAGCGTTTTGGCACGATTTAAACTTAGGCCTAGTAGTATTGCTTGTTTTTGGGGGGCTGCTTGGGGGTGTTTTACATATTTGGGGGTGGGTTGAGGGGTCTGAGAGCACTGCTGGGAAGGTCTAATTTTGATTGCAAGTTGTTTGAAGAAAATCTATCGTGGAAACATTTTTTGTTTAGCAGTATTGCATGTGTTTGGGGGGCTGTTTGTGGGTGTTCTAGATTTTTGGGGGTGGGTTGAGGGGTCTAGGAGCACTGCTGGGAAGGTGTAAATTTGATTGCAAGTGGTTTGAAGAAAATCCATGGTGGAAAAGCGGGGTTTGGGCCTAGTTGCAGAGAGCGTTTTGACATGATTTAAACTTAGGCCTAGTAGTATTGCATGTTTTTGGGGGGCTGCTTTGGGGTGTTCTAGATTTTTTGGGGTGGGATGAGGGGTCGGGGAGCACTGCTGGGAAGGTATCATTTTGATTGCTAGTGGTTTGAAGAAAATCTATGGTGGAAAAGGGGGGTTTGGTCCTAGGTGCAAAGAGCGTTTTGGCACTATTTAAACTTAGGCCTAGCAGTATTGCATGTTTTTGGAGGGCTGTTTGGGGGTGCTCTAGGTATTTGGGGGTGGGTTGAAGGGTCTGGGAGCACTGCTGGGAAGGTCTAATTTTGATTGCAAGTGGTTTGAAGAAAATCCAAGGTTGGAAAAGGGGGGTTTGGGCCTAATTGCAGAGAGCGTTTTGGCACAATATAAACTTTGCCTAGTAGTATTGCATGTTTTTGGGGGGCTGCTTGGGGGTGTTCTACATATTTGGGGGTGGGTTGAGGGGACTGGGAGCACTGCTGGGAAGGTCTAATTTTAATTGCAAGTGGTTTGAAGAAAATCCATGGTGGAAAAGTTATTTTTTTTAGCAGTATTGCATGTTTTTTGGGGGCTGTTTGTGAGTGTTCTAGATTTTTGGGGGTTGGTTGAGGGGTCTGGGAGCACTGCTGGGAAGGTCTAATTTTGATTGCAAGAGGTTTGAAGAAAATCCATGGTGGAAAAGGGGGTTTGGGCCTAGTTGCAGAGAGCGTTTTGGCACGATTTAAACTTAGGCCTAGTAGAAATGCATGTTTTTGGGGGGCTGCTTGGGGGTGTTTTACATATGTGGGGGTGGGTTGAGGGGTCTGGGAGCACTGCTGGGAAGGTCTAATTTTGATTGCAAGTGGTTTGAAGAAAATCTATCGTGGAAACACTTTTTGTTTAGCAGTATTGCATGTGTTTGGGGGGCTGTTTGTGGGTGTTCTAGATTTTTGGGGGTGGGTTGAGGGGTCTAGGAGCACTGCTGGGAAGGTGTAAATTTGATTGCAAGTGGTTTGAAGAAAATCCATGGTGGAAAAGGGGGGTTTGGGCCTAGTTGCAGAGAGCGTTTTGACACGATTTAAACTTAGGCCTAGTAGTATTGCATGTTTTTGGGGGGCTGCTTTGGGGTGTTCTAGATTTTTGGGGTGGGATGAGGGGTCTAGGAGCACTGCTGGGAAGGTATCATTTTGATTGCTAGTGGTTTGAAGAAAATCTATGGTGGAAAAGGGGGGTTTGGTCCTAGGTGCAAAGAGCTATTTGGCACGATTTAAACTTAGGACTAGCAGTATTGCATGTTTTTGGGGTACTGCTTGGGGGTGTTCTAGATTTTTAGGGGTGGGTTGAGGGGTCTGGGAGCACTGCTGGGAACGTCTAATTTTGGTTGCAAGTGCTTTGAAGAAAATCCATGGTGGAAAAGTTGTTTTTTTGCAGGATTGCATGTTTTTGGGGGCTGTTTAGGGGTGTTCTAGATATTTGGGGGTGGGTTGAGGGGTCTGGGAGCACTGCTGGGAAGGTGTAAATTTGATTGCAAGTGGTTTGAAGACAATCCATGGTGGAAAAGGCGGGTTTGGGCCTAGTTGCAGAGAGCGTTTTGGCACTATTTAAACTTAGGCCTAGCAGTATTGCATGTTTTTGGGGGGCTGTTTGGGGGTGTTCTAAATATTTGGGGGTGGGTTGAGCGGTCTGGGAGCACTGCTGGGAAGGTCTAATTTTGATTGCAAGTGGTTTGAAGAAAATCCATGCTGGAAAAGTTTTTTGTTTAGCAGTATTGCATGTTTTTGGGTGGGCTGTTTGTGGGTGTTCTAGATTTTTGGGGGTGGGTTGAGGGGTCTGAGAGCACTGCTGGGAAGGTGTAAATTTGATTGCAAGTGGTTTGAAGAAAATCCATGGTGGAAAAGGGGGGTTTGGGCCTAGTTGCAGAGAGCATTTTGACACGATTTAAACTTAGGCCTAGCAGTATTG
Source organism: Lissotriton helveticus (assembly GCF_964261635.1). NCBI lineage: Eukaryota > Metazoa > Chordata > Amphibia > Caudata > Salamandridae > Lissotriton > Lissotriton helveticus. The sequence goes on along the minus strand of NC_136063.1, from coordinate 773,748,668 downwards.
CATGTTTTTGGGGGGCTGCTTTGGGGTGTTCTAGATTTTTTGGGGTGGGATGAGGGGTTTGGGAGCACTGCTGGGAAGGTATCATTTTGATTGCTAGTGGTTTGAAGAAAATGCATGATGGAAAAGGGGGGTTTGGTCCTAGGTGCATAGAGCTATTTGGCACGATTTAAACTTAGGCCTAGCAGTATTGCATGTTTTTGGGGGGCTGTTTGCGGGTGTTCTAGATATTTGGTGATGGGTTGAGGGATCTGGGAGCACTGCTGGGAAGGTCTAATTTTGATTTCAAGTGGTTTGAAGAAAATCCATGGTGGAAAAGCGGGGTTTGGGCCTAGTTGCAGAGAGCATTTTGGCACGATTTAAACTGAAGCCTAGCAGTATTGCATGTTTTTGGGGGGCTGCTTGGGGGTGTTCTAGATATTTGGGGGTGGGTTGAGGAATCTGGTAGTACTGCTGGGAAGGTCTAATTTTGATTGTAATTGCTTTGAAGAAAATCCATGTTGGAAAAGGGTGGTTTGGGCCTAGTTGCGGAGAGCGTTTTGGCACGATTTAAACTTAGGCCTTGTAGAATTGCGTGTTTTTGGGGGGCTGCTTGGGGGTGTTCTACATATTGGGGGTGGGTTGAGGGGTCTGGGAGCACTGCTGGGAAGGTCTAATTTTGATTGCAAGTGGTTTGAAGAAAATCCATGGTGGAAAAGTTTTTTGTTTAGCAGTATTGCATGTTTTTGGGGGGGCTGTTTGTGGGTGTTCTAGATTTTTGGGGGTGGGTTGAGGGGTCTGAGAGCACTGCTGGGAAGGTGTAAATTTGATTGGGACCCCCTTTGGTGAATAGTGACCGCCCTTACTTGGTACTTGGACCTTGGTCTTATCGCTGATCTCCTGTGTGCATCTCTTGTGTGGCTCGGCTGTGAGGAACACCCTAGCGCCTCGCCGGAAACGCTTCGCGGGTCCCGCAGCGCTTTGTGACTCGTGAGGCTGCTGGATCCTGGGAGCAGTTTGGTGAGGAGTGCGGGGCAGGTGTTAGTGTCGGCGGGGCTGCGAGCTTAAAGGCAGGGACTCCAGTGTCCAGGAGTCCCTGCGCGTCCAATCAGTCACACCTGGGCTGCTCTCCCCGCTGGCCACGCCCCCCCGCCAACGGAGTAAAAACGGACCCTGCCTACCGCCCACTGGGACCCCCTTTGGTGAATAGCGACCGCCCTTACTTGGTACTTGGACCTTGGTCTTATCGCTGATCTCCTGTGTGCATCTCTTGTGTGGCTCGGCTGTGAGGAACACCCTAGCGCCTCGCCGGACCCGCTTCGCGGGTCCCGCAGCGCTTTGTGACTCATGAGGCTGCTGGATCCTGGGAGCAGTTTGGTGAGGAGTGCGGGGCAGGTGTTAGTGTCGGCGGGGCTGCGAGCTTAAAGGCAGGGACTCCAGTGTCCAGGAGTCCCTGCGCGCCCAATCAGTCACACCTGGGCTGCTCTCCCCGCTGGCCACGCCCCCCGCCAACGGAGTAAAAACAGACCCTGCCTACGGCCCACTGGGACCCCCTTTGGTGAATAGCGACCGCCCTTACTTGGTACTTGGACCTTGGTCTTATCGCTGATCTCCTGTGTGCATCTCTTGTGTGGCTCGGCTGTGAGGAAAACCCTAGCGCCTCGCCGGACCCGCTTCGCGGGTCCCGCAGCGCTTTGTGACACGTGAGGCTGCTGGATCCTGGGAGCAGTTTGGTGAGGAGTGCGGGGCAGGTGTTAGTGTCGGCGGGGCTGCAAGCTTAAAGGCAGGGACTCCAGTGTCCAGGAGTCCCTGCGCGCCCAATCAGTCACACCTGGGCTGCTCTCCCCACTGGCCACGCCCACCCGCCTATCAGCCGATGAGACTGCTGCACTTCTTGTTTAAGGGTGAATTGTGCTACCGCTTCGCGGGAGCGCGCGGGAGCGCCGGGAGAAGCCCGGGAGAAGGGCGGGACCGTCTGTGGCCGTCCGGGGCCGACGGAGGCTGGGCTGGGCCACCCCTTTTGACACTTGGACATGGATATTGTGGTATTGTAACCGCGACAAAAGATCGACTATTCATATTTTTATGTAGATTGGTATTGTATTGTTTGTGCCCATTGTGTTTTTTACTATTATATTGCATAAGGGATACTTCTATGTATATGTAGTTTATTGATATTGTCATACATCAAAAATGTCCACCTTAGATTCAAATTCCTTACCCAGTTCCGTAGGGATATCCATTCTTGGTCCACTAGACAAATACTTTGCCAGAGCTAAAAGAGAGGTGGATCGTGAGATTACGCTGGCAGAAAGGCGTGCTGAACGCAGACTCTCCATTGAATTACTTAAAAAACGACCACTCATATTACCACAGAATGTTGATTCCTGTACAACTTTAGACTCAGCAATCTGTAAAGAATCAGATGCCGACTTATTTAGCACGGACAATATTCCCCTTATTTTTCAAGACACCCACATAGTACTAGATGACACCTTAGTTCCCCTTGACTCCAATACTTTGGAGATTACTCAAACACCGAACTTTCTGGTTGACCTAAGTACTCCCCTGCCCAGAGAAGCGGCACCCCTCCACAATATAAATGTACCATCTCCGGTGTTTACTCCCCTGGTATTGGATGCCCATTCAACCATCATATCGGTTAAAAAGCATAAAAAACCTTTACCCACAGGGACTAGTAGTGTCAACCGTTCTCCGCCAAGTAAACGGAGAAGAAAGGGAGGGGCAAAAAAGGGGGATAGATTTCCACCCTTCATTACTAGCAATATATATCCCCCACATAAGAGAACCACAGAAGTAGAGAAGGCTGATTCAAACCCTGCCCCCAATCATGAAGGGTTGTTGGAGGGCATCGAAAGCCTCCTAAAATCATTAATACTTCCCCTCATTGAAAGGGTTAAAAGGTTGGGGGAGGTTATGGATCAGATTAGGATGGGGGGAAACTTAACATATCAACAGCCACTTGAAAACTCAAGTAATCTACAGACTGTAGACAAACATCAATTTTCTAATCACCCTGGGCCACAGTCTGATACCATCCCAAAAAATAATGCCTTAGCAGCTAATACACGGAACAGTCGTGTGACAAGTAATATCGTCACAACTGCCGTGAATTCAAATAAAGATAAGTTACATCCAGGAGAATCAAAAAAAGAACATAAGATAATTGATCCTCCACTTAGGGCTGCTAGAACATCTAAAACCAAACTTAGTAATGTGGCTAATTTACCCCCTGAGTCAGCAAATTATGTTATTATACTCACCGGTGTCCCGACTCTGCCAGGTGGAATTACTGAATATAATTCTAGCCTCAAGAATAAGGTAATCCACTGGCTGAGTAAAAACAGACCTCTTCCATCGCATCTCAACGGTGACATTGTTTCTGTGAGACGCTGTAATTGGGTGGGTATTCGACCTAAACAGATTGAAGGGGATGTGATCATAGTCAATTTAAAAGATCATAGATTGGTAACACACATCAGTGACTGGTTCCCCGGGAGATGCGAGGGAGGCATATCCACGCGGAATCTGAGCTATTTTTACCCCAAAGCCCTGATGACGCATTCCAACAAACCTCCATTGCGACCCGTGCGCCACCCTTTATTAAAGTACAGATCTGATGCTCCACATACACCTGACACATTTCAGAACCAGGCCGTCCCTAGTTATCACAGTGCCTTTGATACGCCCTCGCATCAACAAATGTCCACCAATTATCCATCGTTGATGCGTAACCATGCACCCAGACAATATCCTGTTTCAAATCATCCTGTTCATAGTTATGATACCAAGTATGACAACTTTTTACCTCAATATGGGGGTGCCAACTTACAACAACATATGGCCTTTAATAAGCACCTCCATAACAACAATCCGAGGGAATACTGGGACATACCACTTGCAAACTTCTTCTACCCTTTGTCTAGTCTGGACGAAAACAAATGACTTTATGTCTCTCATTCTAACACTGAGGTATGTAATTCTGACTCAGGGAAGGAAAACATTGACAACACAAGTAGCAATTTGACAAGGGACAATCACTTGGAAGGGAGGCGGGAAGATACTGGAGGCGATCCTTGTAACATCATTAAGGATAACCTATTGGAGGACATTAACGGGTCCCCTAAGTGTCAAGAAGCCCCTATAGGTAGGGAAATCATGGGATGTGGTCCTAAGGTAACTATCCAAGACAGTGTCCAAGGTACCATTGGTGGTTCTGTTGAAAATTACGATAAACAATGGTCCATCAACTTCTGGAATATAGCCGGTCTCCAGGCAAAATTAGAGAACCCAGACTGGAAGTTATTTACGGATAACAGTGATGTAATTTGTTTACAAGAGACTTGGGTGAAGAGAGATTACCATTTGAGTGGTTTTAAAACTGTGTCGACCCCCGCGGTTAGTTCTATACATGGGCGAGCGAAAGGGGGTTTATGTACCTACATCTCGAATCGCTTAATTTATAAAAAAGTCCAAGTGCATTTTCAGAACTGCTTTTTTCATATTGTGGGGGTATACTTTGGAGGCACTGCCTCCATACTATTGGTTAATTTCTATAACAATATTCCATCAGCCGATGTAGGGATGGTACTCAAAACCATGATTTATGAACTAGATGGTATTCTAAACGGCTCTAATAGATTGTACACGATAATTTGGGGTGGGGATTTTAATTGTACTCCTTGTGACAGATCTGGTACAGGAACCTGTGGACTCACTGTGGAAAGAGACGTTAACTTATCTCATTTTGAGCACTCATTGCTGGGGAATGCTCTAAATGAGATCCTGTTTAAATATGACCTAGGGTTTGCAAATGAAATATGCTATAACAAGACCGACTTTAACCCAACTTTTAATGGCAGAGGATCGATGACCACCATAGATTTCATACTTATCTCATCATGTTATAGGGACCGTGTAATTAAATGTAACGTCCTGAATTCTCCTCTGAGCAACCATTTTCCTATCAGGTTAGAACTCATGGACGTAAAATTAGCAGTGCAAAACAGAGCAGCTGTTTTTTCTAAGGACATAGATATAAAGAGGCAAAATGGATACGCCATTAAATGGACCAGGGTGGTCCCTGAGGTTTTTCTAAGTGCCCTTGTTAGTATCTGTGGCGCAAATTTTGATGCTTGTCTGGATTTGGACTCCGAGGATGCTGAAATCATAACTAACTTTAAAGTAATAATTGTAAGCATAAAAAAGGGGCTTTGGGTTAATTCTAAGTTAAATAAGAACCAAATGAAAGGTAGAGGCTGGTTTTCACCGGCCTGCAGCAAGGCGCATAAAAAACTTAAATTAGCCCTGCAACAGCAAACTAGAAACCAACCCCTTATAAAGACCCTTCGTAAAGAATATAAGATGGCACTCAAAACTCAAAAACTCCAGCTAAAAAATAAAGCATGGTCTGATATTTTGATGGCCTCAGAATCAAAGGACATGACTTCCTTTTGGAAAGCTATCAACGCTCCATTTTTTAAAGATAGCTCTAAAGCTCGCATAGAAGTTGCTATTGATGAAAGGGAATGGGTTAAGCATTTTGAAAAATTATATAACCCTGTACCTGTCACCACAGATTCAACTAAAATGCCTAAGGCTACGAAAAAACACTCAGCAGGGCAACAACTTGATTTTACGCTTGAGGAAGTAACTAAGGGCATCAAGTCGAGTCTTGGGGGTAAGGCACCAGGTCCCGACGGTGTCCCAGTAGATATTTACAAGAAGGACATTAGTCTCTGGGCCCCGTTACTCACTAGAACCTTTAATGCTGCTATCTTTGTGGGCCTACTCGATACGTGGTTCAAATCAACTATCATCCCAATCTTTAAAAAAGGAGATAGATCTAGTTGTGCTTGCTACCGGCCTATTTCCTTGCTGGATTCTAATATAAAAATTATCGGCAGAGTCATCTTAGATAGACTCCAGAAATGGGCCGAGGAACACCACATAATCACCGATCTCCAATACGGGTTTCGTGAAGGAGTTGGCACCATTGAGCAAGCTCTTAATCTATCAATTATGATAGAGAAGTATACAACAGCCAAGGGAGGCAGATTATATCTAACTTTTTTAGATCTTACCTCGGCTTTTGATTTTGTAGATCACAGCAAATTGTGGACCATCTTAACTAACTTGAGTGTAGAACTAAATATTATTTGCTTTCTAAGACAATTATATAGTAAGGCTAGCGCAATGGTCAGATATGGTACGAGGGGTGAATGCACAAGGGAATTTAGCATTGGCTGGGGCGTGAGGCAGGGGTGCGTCCTTGCCCCCTTTTTATTTTCTATTTATATTAATAATCTTGAGGCCACACTCCTACAGGAATGCATTGACATGCCAACCGCCTCAGCCCGCCGGTTACCTGCACTCATTTATGCAGATGACACGGTGCTCATTGCAAGAACTCCCTTAGCCATGCAGACCATGATTTCATCCTTTAGTGTATTCATGGAGAAACTGGACTTACAAATAAATTGCACAAAGACATTCGCAATGAACTGTGGCGGGAATGTCCGTCTAAAGAAAAAAACCATGTTTATTAAAGGTACTTCAATACAGCATACTCCTAATTTCCCATATTTAGGCATTTTGTTTGATCAAACCGGAAATTGGACGAATGCAATACAGGCCAGAAACGTATTATTTTCTAAAGCGATCATGGCTGTTAAATCTTTTAGTAAAAAATTGGGCAAAAAGCCGGTCAAAGAACTTACTTACATTTACAAGACTAGCTGTGTCTCAGTAGCACTTTATGGGGCTGGCATATGGGGAAACTTAGATGTTCATAAACTACAGGTGACTGAAAATGATTTTTACGTTATTTACTGTCCCTCCCCAGGAGCATGTCCAACTATAACTGCCATACTGAACTGGGAATACCATTTCTACAAGATCTAATTAGAGTTCAACCGATTCTATTATGACACCGTGTATGGACTAATGAGAAATGCTATTTAAACAGACTTATATTGGGAGATGTGTTAAAACTTGATGGGGCAAAAAGGATAAAATGGTTTTGCTACATTAAACTAGTTTGCAAGAACATCAAACACCCGGAGTTTTTCGACGAGCCAGAAACTATGTCTGGGATTACTAGAAAGAGTCTAAAGTCTTTGTGTTTGGATTTCTTTCTTGACCTCAGACAAACAGGAGAAATGACTAAAAAATCAGTGATCTCTCATCAGTTGGCTACCAATGTTAACTCCATCCAACCCTACCTAAAATTACATATGAAAGAACATGAAAGATTCCTACTAATTAGATTTAGATTTGGAATTCTATTCAGATTACTAAGTTTCCCGGTTATGAATGACTGGGCAAGGGTATTGCCTAAATGTTCCTGCGACAATACTTCTGATCAATCAGACATACATATTTTATTTTTTTGTAGATTTTATTTGTTATCCAGAAAGAGATGGATTGTGCCCATTTTAAAATATATGGATTTGAGATTCTGTCGCCCTGCCTTTTTGGCTATATTGACTTTGGAGGATATTTTCACCGTTTCCTCTGATTTGACATACCTCAAAAGTGTATACTATTTGCGTAATACTATGATAATATGATTTATTGTTCACGCTCTTACATTTTATGAAGCCTGTTCATCTCTTATTTTTTTATAATACTGTTTGATCTCTGTTAATTTTTTAATGTGATTTTGTGTACTTTTATGGCTATGAAATATCATCGAATAAAGTTTATTGAACTGAACTGATTGCAAGTGGTTTGAAGAAAATCCATGGTGGAAAAGGGGGGTTTGGGCCTAGTTGCAGAGAGCGTTTTGACACGATTTAAACTTAGGCCTAGCAGTATTGCATGTTTTTGGGGGGCTGCTTTGAGGTGTTCTGAGTTTTTGGGGTGGGATGAGGGGTTTGGGAGCACTGCTGGGAAGGTATCATTTTGATTGCTAGTGGTTTGAAGAAAATGCATGATGGAAAAGGGGGGTTTGGTCCTAGGTGCATAGAGCTATTTGGCACGATTTAAACTTAGGCCTAGCAGTATTGCATGTTTTTGGGGGGCTGTTTGTGGGTGTTCTAGATATTTGGTGATGGGCTGAGGGATCTGGGAGCACTGCTGGGAAGGTCTAATTTTGATTTCAAGTGGTTTGAAGAAAATCCATGGTGGAAAAGCGGGGTTTGGGCCTAGTTGCACAGAACGTTTTGGCACTATTTAAACTTAGGCCTAGCTGTATTGCATGTGTTTGGGGTACTGTTTGGGGGTGTTCTAGATATTTGGGGGTAGGTTGGGGGGTCTGGGAGCACTAATGGGAAGGTCTAATTTGGATTGCAAGTAGTTTGAAGAAAATCCATGGTGGAAAAGGGGGGTTTGGGCCTAGTTGCAGAGAGCGTTTTGGCATGTTTTAAACTTAGGCCTAGCAGTATTGCATGTTTATGGGGGGCTGCTTGGGGGTGTTCTAGACCTTTGGGGGTAGGTTGAGGGGTCTGGGAACACTGCTGGGAAGGTCTAATTTTGATTGCAAGTGGTTTGAAGAAAATCCATGGTGGAAAAGGGGGGTTTGGGCCTAGTTGCAGAGAGCATTTTGGCACGATTTAAACTTAGGCCTAGCAGTATTGCATGTTTTTGGGGGGCTGCTTGGGGGTGTTCTAGATTTTTGGTGGTATGTTGAAGGGTCTGGGAGCACTGCTGGGATGGTCTAGTTTGATTGCAAGTGGCTTGAAGATAATCCATGGTGGAAAAGGGGGGTTTGGGCCTAGTAGCAGAGAGCATTTTGGCACGATTTAAACTTAGGCCTAGCAGTATTGCATGTTTTTGGGGGTGACTTGGGGGTGTTCTAGATTTTTGGGGGTGGGTTGAAGGGTCTGGGAGCACTGCTGGGATGGTCTAATTTTTATTGCAAGTGGCTTGAAGATAATCCATGGTGGAAAAGGGGGGTTTGGTTCTAGTTGCGGAGAGCGTTATGACACGATTTAAACTAAGGACAAGTATTATTGCATGTTTTTGGGGGGCTGTTTGGGAGTGCTCTAGATTTTTGGGGGTTGGTTTAGGAGTCTGGGAGCACTGCTGGGAAGGTTTGATTTTGATTGCAAATGGTTTGAAGAAAATACATGGTGGAAATGGGGGTGTGTGGCCCTGTTGCAGATAGCGCTTTGGCACGATTAAAACTTAGGTCTAGCTGTATTGCATGTTTTTGGGGGGCTGCTTGGGGGTGTTCTAGAGTATTGGTGGTGTGTTGAGGGGTCTGGGAGCACTGCTGGGAAGGTCTAATATTGAATGCAAGTGGTTTGAAGAAAATCCATGGTGGAAAAGGGGGGTTTGGGCCTAGTTGCAGAGAGCGTTTTGGCACGATTTAAACTGAGGCCTAGCAGTATTGCATGTTTTTGGGGGGCTGCTTGGGGGTGTTCTAGATTTTTGGGGGTGGGTTGAGAGATCTGGGAGCACTGCTACGAAGGTCTAATTTTGATTGCAAGTGGTTTGAAGAAAATCCATGGTGGAAAAGGGTGGTTTGGGCCTAGTTCCGGAGAGCGTTTTGTCACGATTTAAACTTAGGCCTAGTAGAATTGCATGTTTTTGGGGGGCTGCTTGGGGGTGTTCTACATATTTAGGGGTGGGTTGAGGGGTCTGGGAGCACTGCTGGGAAGGTCTAATTGTGATTGCAAGTGGTTTGAAGAAAATCCATGAAGGAAAAGTTTTTTGTTTAGCATTATTGCATGTTTTTGGAGGGCTGTTTGTGGGTGTTCTAGATTTTTGGGGGTGGGTTGAGGGGACTGGGAGCACTGATGGGAAAGTCTAAATTTGATCGCAAGTGGTTTGAAGAAAATCCATGCTGGAAAAGAGGGGTTTGGGCCTAGTTGCAGAGAGCGTTTTGACACCATTTAAACTTAGGCCTAGCAGTATTGCATGTTTTTGGGGGCTGCTTTGGGGTGTTCTAGATTTTTTGGGGTGGGATGAGGGGTCTGGGAGTACTGCTGGTAAGGTATCATTTTGATTGCTAGTGGTTTGAAGAAAATCCATGGTGGAAAAGGGGCGTTTGGTCCTAGGTGCATAGAGCTATTTGGCACGATTTAAACTTAGGACTAGCAGTATTGCATGTTTTTGGGGGGATGCTTGGGGGTGTTCTAGATTTTTGGGGGTGGGTTGAGGGGTCTGGGAGCACTGCTGGGAAGGTCTAATTTCGATTGCAAGAGGTTTGAAGAAAATCCATGGTGGAAAAGGGGGTTTGGGCCTAGTTGCATAGAGCGTTTTGGCACGATTTAAACTTAGGCCTAGTAGTATTGCTTGTTTTTGGGGGGCTGCTTGGGGGTGTTCTCCATTTTGGGGGTAGGTTGAGGGGTCTGGGAGCACTGCTGAGAAGGTCTAATTTTGATTGCAAGTGGTTTGAAGAAAATCCATGGTGGAAAAGTTTTTTTTTTTAGCAGAATTGCATGTTTTGGGGGGGCTGTTTGGTGGTGTTCTAGATTTTTGGGGGTGGGTTGAGGGGTCTGGAAACACTGCTGGGAAGGTCTAATTTTGATGGCAAGTGGTTCGAAGAAAATCCAAGGTGGTAAAGGGGGGTGTGGGCCTAGTTGCAGAGAGCGTTTTGGCAAGATTTAAACTTAGGCCTAGCAGTATTGCATGTTTTTGGGGGGCTGCTTGGGCGGTGTTCTAGATTTTTGGGTATGGGTTGAGGGATCTGGGAGTACTGCTGGGAAGGTCTAATTTTGATTGTAATTGGTTTGAAGAAAATCCATTGTGGAAAAGGGGGGTTTGGGCCTAGTTGCAGAGAGCGTTTTGGCACGATGTAAACTTAGGCCTAGTAGTATTGCATGTTTTTGGGGGGCTGCTTGGGGGTGTTCTACATTTTTGGGGGTGGGTTGAGGGGTCTACGAGCACTGCTGGGAAGGTCTAAGTTTCATTGCAAGTGGTTTGAAGAAAATCCATGGTGGAAATTATTTTTTTTTAGCAGTATTGCATGTTTTGGGGGTGTTCTAGATGTTTGGGGGTGGGTTAAGGGGTCTGGGAGCACTGCTGGGAAGGTCTAAATTTGATTGCAAGTGGTTTGAAGAAAATCCATGGTTAAAAAGGGGGGTTTGGGCCTAGTTCCAGAGAGCGTTTTGGCACTATTTAAACTTAGGCCTAGCAGTGTTGCATGTTTTTGGGGGGCTGTTTGGAGGTGTTCTAGATATTTGGGGGTAGGGTGAGGGTCTGGAAGCACTGCTGAGAAGGTCTAATTTTGATTGCAAGTAGTTTGAAGAGAATCCATGGTGGAAAAGGGGGATTTTGGCCTAGTTGCAGAGAGTGTTTTGGCACGTTTTAAACTAAGGCCTAGCAGTATTGCATGTTTTTGGGGGTCTGCTTGGGGGTGTTCTAGATTTTTGGGTATGGGTTGAGGGGTCTGGGAGCACTGCTGGGAAGGTCTAATTTTGATTGCAAGTGGTTTGAAGAAAACCCATGGTGGAAAAGGGGGGTTGGGCCTAGTTGCAGAGAGAGTTTTGGCACGATGTAAACTTAGGCCTAGTAGTATTGCATGTTTTTGGAGGGCTGCTTGGGGGTGTTCTACATTTTTGGGGTGGGTTTAGGGGTCTGTGAGCATTGCTGGGAAGGTCACATTTTGATTGCAAGTGGTTTGAAGAAAATCCATGGTGGAAAAGTTTTTTTTAGCAGTATTGCTTGTTTTGGGGGGGCTGCTTGAAGGTGTTCTAGATATTTGGGGGTAGGTTGAGGGGTCTGGGAGAACTGCTGGGAACATCTAATTTAGATGGCAAGTGGTTTGGAGAAAATCCATGGTGGAAAAGGGGGTTTGGGCCTAGTTGCACAGAGCGTTTTGGCACGATTTAAACTTAGGCCTAGCAGTATTGCATGTTTTTGGGGGGCTGATTGGGGGTGTTCTAGATTTTTGGGTGTAGGTTGAGGGGTCTGGGAGCACTGCTGGGAAGGTCTAATTTTGATTGCAAGTTGTTCGCAGAAAATCCATGGTGGAAAAGGGGGGTTTGGGCCTAGTTGCAGAGAGCGTTTTGGCACGATTTAAACTTAGGCCTAGCAGTGTTGCATGTTTTTGGGGGGCTGTTTGGGGGTGTTCTAGATTTTTGGGCGTGGGTTTAGGGGTCTGGGAGAACTGCTGGGAAGGTCTAAATTTGATTGCAAGTGGTTTGAAGAAAATTCATGGTGGAAAAGGGGGGTTTGGGCCTAGTTGCAGAGAGAGTGTTGGCACTATTTAAACTTAGGCATAGCAGTATTGCATGTTTTTGGGGGGCTGTTTGCGGGTGTTCTAGATATTTGGTGATGGGTTGAGGGATGTGGGAGCACTGCTGGGAAGGTCTAATTTTGATTTCCAGTGGTTTGAAGAAAATCCATGGTGGAAAAGCGGGGTTTGGGCCTAGTTGCAGAGAACGTTTTGGCACTATTTAAACTTAGGCGTAGCTGAATTGCATGTGTTTGGGGTACTGTTTGGGGGTGTTCTAGATATTTGGGGGTAGGTTGGGGGGTCTGGGAGCACTGCTGGGAAGGTCTAATTTGGATTGCAAGTAGTTTGAAGAAAATCCATGGTGGAAAAGGGGGGTTTGGGCTTAGTTGCAGAGAGCCTTTTGGCACGTTTTAAACTTAGGCCTAGCAGTATTACATGTTTATGGGGGGATGCTTGGGGGTGTTCTAGACCTTTGGGGGTAGGTTGAGGGGTCTGGGAGCACTGCTGGGAAGGTCTAATTCTGATTGCAAGTGGTTTGAAGAAAATCCATGGTGGAAAAGGGTGGTTTGGGCCTAGTTGCAGAGAGCGTTTTGTCACGATTTAAACTTAGGCCTAGTAGAATTGCATGTTTTTGGGAGGCTGCTTGGGGGAGTTCTACATATTTAGGGGTGGGTTGAGGGGTCTGGGAGCACTGCTGGGAAGGTCTAATTTTGATTGCAAGTGGTTTGAAGAAAATCCATGGTGGAAAAGGGGGGTTTGGGCCTAGTTGCAGAGAGCGTTTTGACACGATTTAAACTTAGGCCTAGCAGTATTGCATGTTTTTGGGGGGCTGCTTTTGGGTGTTCTAGATTTTTTGGGGTGGGATGAGGGGTCTGGGAGCACTGCTGGGAAGGTATCATTTTGATTGCTAGTGGTTTGAAGAAAATCCATGGTGGAAAAGGGGCGTTTGGTCCTAGGTGCATAGAGCTATTTGGCACGATTTAAACTTAGGACTAGCAGTATTGCATGTTTTTGGGGGGATGCTTGGGGGTGTTCTAGATTTTTTGGGGTGGGTTGAGGGGTCTGGGAGCACTACTGGGAAGGTCTAATTTAGATTGCAAGAGGTTTGAAGAAAATCCATGGTGGAAAAGGGGGGTTTGGGCCTAGTTGCATAGAGCGTTTTGGCATGATTTAAACTTAGGCCTAGTAGTATTGCATGTTTTGGGGGGGCTGTTTGGTGGTGTTCTAGATTTTTGGGGGTGGGTTGAGGGGTCTTGAAACACTGCTGGGAAGGTCTAATTTTGATTGCAAGTGGTTTGATGAAAATCCATGGTGGAAAAGGGGCGTTTGGTCCTAGGTGCATAGAGCTATTTGGCACGATTTAAACTTAGGACTAGCAGTATTGCATGTTTTTGGGGGCTGTCTGGGGGTGTTCTAGATTTTTAGGGGTGGGTTTAGGGGTCTGGGAGCACTGCTGGGAAGGTCTAATTTTTATTGCAAGTGGTTTGAAGAAAAACTATGGTGGAAAAGGGGGGTTTGGGCCTAGTTGCAGAGAGCATTTTGGCACAATTTAAACTTAGGCCTCGTAGAATTGCATGTTTTTGGGGGGCTGCTTGGGGGTGTTCTACATTTTTGGGGGTGGGTTGAGGGGTCTGGGAGCACTGCTGGGAAGGTCTAAGTTTGATTGCAAGTGGTTTGAAGAAAATCCATGGTGGAAAAGTTTTTTTTTAGCAGTATTGCATGTTTTGGGGGTGTTCTAGATATTTGGGGGTGGGTTAAGGGGTCTAGGAGCACTGCTGGGAAGGTCTAAATTTGATTGCAAGTGGTTTGAAGAAAATCCATGGTGGAAAAGGGGGGTTTGGGCCTAGTTCCAGAGAGCGTTTTGGCACTATTTAAACTTAGGCCTAGCAGTGTTGCATGTTTTTGGGGGGCTGTTTGGAGGTGTTCTAGATATTTGGGGGTAGGGCGAGGGTCTGGAAGCACTGCTGGGAAGGTCTAATTTTGATTGCAAGTAGTTTGAAGAAAATCCATGGTAGAAAAGGGGGATTTGGGCCTAGTTGCAGAGAGTGTTTTGGCACGTTTTAAACTAAGGCCTAGCAGTATTGCATGTTTTTGGGGGGCTGCTTGGGGGTGTTCTAGATTTTTGGCTATGGGTTGAGGGGTCTGGGAGCACTGCTGGGAAGGTCTAATTTTGATTGCAAGTGGTTTGAAGAAAATCTATGGTGGAAAAGGGGGGTTTGGGCCTAGTTGCAGAGAGAGTTTTGGCACGATGTAAACTTAGGCCTAGTAGTATTGCATGTTTTTGGGTGGCTGCTTGGGGGTGTTCTACATTTTTGGGGTGGGTTTAGGGGTCTGTGAGAATTGCTGGGAAGGTCAAATTTTGATTGCAAGTGGTTTGAAGAAAATCCATGGTGGAAAAGATTTTTTTTAGCAGTATTGCTTGTTTTGGGGGGGGCTGCTTGGGGGTGTTCTAGATATTCGGGGGTACGTTGAGGGGTCTGGAAGCACTGCTGGGAACATCTAATTTTGATTGCAAGTGGTTTGGAGAAAATCCATGGTGGAAAAGGGGGGTTTGGGCCTAGTTGCACAGAGCGTTTTGGCACGATTTAAACTTAGGCCTAGCAGTATTGCATGTTTTTGGGGGGCTGCTTGGGCGGTGTTCTAGATTTTTGGGTATGGGTTGAGGAATCTGGTAGTACTGCTGGGAAGGTCTAATTTTGATTGTAATTGGTTTGAACAAAATCCATGGTGGAAAAGGGGGGTTTGGGCCTAGTTGCAGAGAGCGTTTTGGCACGATGTAAACTTAGGCCTAGTAGTATTGCATGTTTTTGGGGGGCTGCTTGGGGGTGTTCTACATTTTAGGGGGTGGGTTGAGAGGTCTGGGAGCACTGCTGGGAACATCTAATTTTGATTGCAAGTGGTTTGGAGAAAATCCATGGTGGAAAAGGGGGGTTTGGGCCTAGTTGCACAGAGCGTTTTGGCACGATTTAAACTTAGGCCTAGCAGTATTGCATGTTTTTGGGGGACTGTTTGGGGGTGTTCTAGATTTTTGGGCGTGGGTTTAGGGGTCTGGGAGCACTGCTAGGAAGGTCTAAATTTGATTGCAAGTGGTTTGAAGAAAATTCATGGTGGAAAAGGGGGGTTTGGGCCTAGTTGCAGAGAGCGTGTTGGCACTATTTAAACTTAGGCCTAGCAGTATTGCATGTTTTTGGGGGGCTGTTTGCGGGTGTTCTAGATATTTGGTGATGGGTTGAGGGATCTGGGAGCACTGCTGGGAAGGTCTAATTTTGATTTCAAGTGGTTTGAAGAAAATCCATGATGGAAAAGCGGGGTTTGGGCCTAGTTGCAGAGAGCATTTTGGCACTATTTAAACTTAGGCCTAGCTGTATTGCATGTTTTTGGGGGGCTGTTTGGGGGTGTTCTAGATATTTGGGGGTAGGTTGGGGGGTCTGGGAGCACTGCTGGGAAGGTCTAATTTTGATTGCAAGTAGTTTGACAAAAATCCATGGTGGAAAAGGGGGGTTTGGGCCTAGTTGCAGAGAGCGTTTTGGCACGTTTTAAACTTAGGCCTAGCAGTATTGCATGTTTTCGGGTGGCTGCTTGGGGGTGTTCTAGACCTTTGGGGGTAGGTTGAGGGGTCTGGTAGCACTGCTGGGAAGGTCGAATTTTGATTGCAAGTGGTTTGAAGAAAATCCATGGTGGAAAAGGGGGGTTTGGGCCTAGTTGCACAGAGCGTGTTGGCACTATTTAAACTTAGGCATAGCAGTATTGCATGTTTTTGGGGGGCTGTTTGCGGGTGTTCTAGATATTTGGTGATGGGTTGAGGGATCTGGGAGCACTGCTGGGAAGGTCTAATTTTGATTGCAAGTAGTTTGAAGAAAATCCATGGAGGAAAAGGGTGGTTTGGGCCTAGTTGCAGAGAGCGTTTTGGCACGTTTTAAACTTAGGCCTAGCAGTATTGCATGTTTTATGGGTGGCTGCTTGGGGGTGTTCTAGACCTTTGGGGGTAGGTTGAGGGGTCTGGGAGCACTGCTGGGAAGGTCTAATTTTGATTGCAAGTGGTTTGAAGAAAATCCATGGTGGAAAAGGGTGGTTTGGGCCTAGTTGCAGGGAGCATTTTGGCACGATTTAAACTTAGGCCTAGCAGTATTGCATGTTTTTGGGGGGCTGCTTGGGGGTGTTCTAGATTTCTAGGGGTGGGTTGAAGGGTCTGGGAGCACTGCTGGGATGGTCTAATTGTGATTGCAAGTGGCTTGTAGATAATCCATGGTGGAAAAGGGGGGTTTGGTTCTAGTTGCGGAGAGCGTTATGACACGATTTAAACTAAGGACAAGTAGTATTGCATGTTTTTGGGGGGCTGTTTGGGAGTGTTCTAGATTTTTGGGGGTTGATTTAGGGGTCTGGGAGCACTGCTGGGAAAGTTTAATTTTGATTGCAAGTGGTTTGAAGAAAATCCATGGTGGAAATGGGGGTGTTGGGCCTAGTTTCAGAGAGCGCTTTGGCACGATTTAAACTTAGGTCTAGCAGTATTGCATGTTTTTGGGGGGCTGCTTGGGGGTGTTCTAGATTATTGGGGGTGGGTTGAGGGGTCTGGTAGCACTGCTGGGAAGGTCTAATTTTGATTGCAAGTGATATGAAGAAAATCCATGGTGGAAAAGGGGGGTTTGGGCCTAGTTGCAGAGAGCCTTTTGGCACAATATAAACTTAGGCCTAGCTGTATTGCATGTTTTTCGAGGGATTTTTTCGAGTACATTACTCAAATATGTACTCAAGTACTGACACAAAGAAGTCCTCCTGCCAGATATTTATTATTTTATTTATTATTTGAGCTTTTGAAGCGCGACAGCTACCCGAAAGGGTTTCCCGGCGCTAAGATAATGCAGCTAGTAGAAAATAGAAGAGGCCATTAAGGTATTGATCAAAAAGCCAGGTCTTGACAGCTTTACGAAAGCGAGTGTAACAGTCCTCTGACCGAATATCCAGTTCCATAACTTTGGCCCCAGATAGGTAAAGGAGCGACCGCCCATTCTGGAGAGTTTGACCTTAGACACAGAAAAGAGAATTTGGGAAGAGGAGCCAAGGAACGGGTAGAAGAGTAGCACTTCACCAATGTCTGCAAGTACCTAGGTGCCACCTTATTCCTAATCTTATGCATGTAGCTAAGCGCCTTAAACTTCACTCGGTTTTCCACCTTCAACCAGTGAAGGTCACGAAGGCGACTAGATATGTGATCAGTTTTGCGGAAGCCACTGAGAAGGCGTGCCGCGGCATTTTGCACAAGTTGCAGGCGTCGAGTGACTACCTTGGCCACCCCTAGGTAGAGTATGTTGCCATAATCCAACCGGGAGGTGACCAAGGCATTACCTACAGATCTCTGGGCGGAGTGGTGTGGCTCACTGGTTAGAGGCGGCAGACCCGGAAGCAGGAGTCGGCCCGGGACCAGGGTTCAATTCCCGACGCGGCAGGGTCGTGGACCAGGGTCAGCGGACTCGATAATTCTCGCCTCGGTGCCTACTCTAACCTGGGGTCCCACTCGGCAACTCTGGGCATTAGCTTGTCTAATCTCCACAACGGCCCCATCAACGCTGGGGATGCTTGGCTTCACCTTGGGGACTCCCAGTAGGGACCATCCCACAGGGAAAGCCAGGACGGGTTCCCCAGCGGTATACCGCGCCAGGATACTCCGGTAGTAATTGAGCGCGTTACAAAACAGCTTATAACATAACAGCTTATAACATCACTGGGCAACATCCACAAGATCTTTCTGAGCCAGCATATGATGGTAAAACATGTTGATGACACCTTATTAGCCTGACCCTGCATTGTCAGACCCCTGTCGATGATGACACCCAGGTTACGCACCTGCTCCGCAGGAGAAGAAAGTGGGCCTAACTCTGCAGGCTTGTGTCTGGGGGACCAGAGATCTGGTTTGTGCCCGAGGACAAGGATCTCCATCTTCCCCCATTCAGTTTGAGAAGATTGTGGTTCATCCACTTGGCTATTTCCCCAAGTCCAAACTGAAGGTGAGAGGTGGAGGCCTTGTCAGATTTAGTAAGGGAAAAGACAACCTGTGAATCATCGGCATACGTGAACAAAGTAATTCCGACGCTGTCTGCTACATGGGCCAGAGGGGTAACATAAAGATTGAAAAGTAAAGGACTAACGATGGAACCTTGGGGGACACTGTGAGGCTGGGAATAAATATTAGAGGTGAGTGAGAGAAAATTTGGAAAGTGCGGCCAGAGAGGAAGGAAGCCAGCCAGCCAAGGGCTGATCCTTCAATACCCATGGCGGATAGAGAGTCAAGGAGAATTTTATGTGAGATGGTGTCGAACGGCGCGCTGAGGTCAAGTAATATCAGTCCGGCCGTCTCACCTCTGTCAAGCAGGGACCGAAGATTCTCCGTGACGCACAGGAGTGTTGTTTCCGTAGAGAAACCTGGCCAAAAGCCTGATTGCGAAGGATACAATAAGTTGTTTGTGGTCACAAACTGAGTGATGTGGTGATGAATGTGTCGCTCTGAAATAGGGCGATAGTTTGAAAGAATCTCAGGGGTCTGCAGTAGGATTTTTCAGCAGTGGCGTGATCATGGCGTGTTTCCAACTGGCGGTAGCAGTCTTGAGGGAGAGGTTCAAAGTGGAACAAATCGCGGACTGTTGCGGGGGATCAAGTGACCGGAGTACAGCGATAGGTAAGGGGTCGGAAGGGGAGCCAGATTTTATTTTGCACAGAATTTCAAGAAGACCATCAGGCTGTAAATCGGGCCAGGTTAGTAGCGGACCAATAATGGAAGCCAAGTGTTGGTTAGCCACCGTTGCATATGTGGAAGAAACCACAAGGTTGTTATGGCTGTTTTGAGCGGAAATATCCTGATGGATCTTGTTCACTTTGCTAGTAAAAAACTGGGCAATTACGTCACACTTACGGCTCGACAAAGGGGGAGCTTCTGCTGTAGTTAGGGAGCCAGCAAGGTTTTTCACCAGGCCAAATAATACTTTGGATTTGTCGATATAGTCAGTTATGGTTTTGGTGACAAAGTTTGCTCTTGTCAGGGCACAGGCTTTATGATAGGTTTTTAGGGCATTTTTGTAGGCGAATACTGCAGGCTGGGAGTAGTCTCTACGCCAAATGCGTTCGAGCTTTTTGCAGTAAGATTTGCCACTTTTAACGCCTCCGTATACCATGGGGCTGGAGTCTTGTGGAGTGCATCCTTCTTGAAAGAAGCAGGGAGGCAGATATCGATGGCAATTTTAAGCCAGGAGTCCATCAACATAGCTGCTGTTTTGGCATTAACTGACGCAAGCAATTCTGCAGGAAGGTGAGTGGCTAATATGTTATTTAGCAAGACAATGTCCAACTTTTTCCATGCTCTCCTGCTTACCGCATGGGTATTTCTGTGTACAGCTAAGACGTTCATAGGTGTGACCCTAAAGCTAACTAGATAGTGGTCAGACCAGAGAACGGGCAAGGCCGGGTGACATTGTAAGTGTGATAAATTGGAAAAGATAGGATCTAAAAGGTGACCACCTTTGTGCGTCAGGCCATGATTGTGGAGAATAATGTTCATTGCCTTAAGATCGGCAATCAAAGTTCTGGTCGAGGAGTTGTTGGAGTCCTCCAAATGAATATTAAAGTCAACCACGACTAGCAAAGTACTGGAGTTTGTGAGGATAGATGAAATGAGTTCGGACAGATGGGTAACCCAGTCATTGGCTGGGCCGGGATGGCAGTAAATTAGAAGGCCCGTCAGTGAAGTTTTAGGATGGAGGGCAAGTTTGAAGGACGCAGCTTCACAGTTATTTAAGGCGATGTGATCCAATTGGCATCGATACACATTTTTAAAAATGATAGCAATGCCCCCGCCAACTTTCGCCACCCTATCGCACCTAACAATGGCATAGTTGGCAGGAAGTGCTTCCGCGATGTCTGGTCCAGAGCCATCGTGGACCAAGACTCAGTGACAAAAAGAGCGTCAGGTTGCTCCTCGTTTAGGAGATCAAAGATCTCCTGTCTGTGCTTAGGTACAGAGCGACAGTTCATACTGAGAAAGTTATATGCCGTTTTAGAGATAATCGGCGTTTGAGGTGAACAGCTGCAGCACAGCAGAGGGGCTTCCCAAAAAAATGGGCAACCTAAACAAGACTGAGAGAATTTACTAGTCAGATCAAAAGTGGAACAGTCTGCGTTACGATGGAACCCATATGCTGGCAGTTGGTCTGCCCTGTAAATTAGTCTTTGAGGCGGATTAGAAATTTGGCCAGGGGATATGGCCCCTGGGCCCGTTTGGGCACGGACGGGCGCAGACGGGCACGCTGTTGGCGCCCATTCGGCGCGCAGTTGGCGCGCCCACTGCGCGGTCGGGAAAAGTCCGCCATAAGTACAGGAAGAGGGTGGGGCGGAAGAACCAACTGGTCCGCAACCCGGCGCCTCACCCAAGATGGCGGCTTACCCTTTCAGCATCCCGCATCAGCTCCTAATCGGCTGAGGGGAAGGCTGTTAGGGTCAAGGTGAGTAACGAGTCCCCAGGAGAGTGTGCAACACAATAAAATCAATTTTAAAACAAAGTTTGTGCAAAAACGCAAGAGACAGCAGGATCAGTGGCCTAATACCCCGGCTTTCCGCCTCAGGGCAAAGCTAGCAGCAAATCCATAAGTAGCTGTTCAAGCATTCCTTGGGTTGCTACTGAAGTGCCCATGTGTACAAATTTACTGTGAGGCCAACTTCCCATTTAAAAATCCTTCCAAACCTTAAAATCCCCTTTTTTTACATAAAGTCACTGCTAAGGTAGGACGTAGGTAGGCCATAGGGCAGGGGGGTATGTGCTTCTAATGCTTATAGTGACACAGCCACACATTCACTAATGTATACACTGACACACCCAGGCTCACACTGATGCACACAGTCACAAACTGACCCATACACTAAGATACCCAGACACACATTGATCCATATATTAACACACCCAGGTAGACAATGATTTAGATGATGACTCACCCAGATACACTCCTATGCATACAGTAGTATACCCAGGAAGACACCGATATATACATATACACACCCAAGCAGACAGTGATGTATACACTGACGCATCCAGGGACACTGTTATGCATACACACTATATGACACACTTATGCATTCACTGACACACCCATTCACACACTCTTCCATATACTATCTCATCCACACACACACTCATGAGATGGAGGAGGAGCCTCAGCAGGCAGACGTGTCCTGCTGAGGCTCCGCGATCGGGCTTTCATACTGCCCGCTTCCTGGCATCGCCCCGACCTGCACTGACATCAGCCAGGTGACGGAACGCATACAGCACTAGGAGATGCCGCAAAATGATACCTGGGTGCGCTCCCAACAACGCTACGCGCTGAAGCAGTCTGCAGTGCCTGTTCGTCCTGCACGGCTCCACCAAAATGGCGGCCAGCGCGATGCCCACACGATCGGAGGCTGCTTCCCGGTAGGTAGGGTTGCCGGCTGCTCGCTGATTCCTAGCGGAGCCTCCCGCTAACATATCTGGGCGGGGGGCGCACAACTGGCCCCAAGTGCTCCGGCGGCTCCCCCTCGCACCACCCTCCTTGCAACTTGCCTGGACCTAAGATGGCGGCCGCCAGTGACCGCAGAGCGAAGATCGGCGCCACGTGGGGGTTGCTCTTAACCTGCCTGGGCTTCATGTGGTCTC
The DNA here is from genome assembly GCF_964261635.1 of Lissotriton helveticus. Lineage (NCBI taxonomy): Eukaryota > Metazoa > Chordata > Amphibia > Caudata > Salamandridae > Lissotriton > Lissotriton helveticus. Next base: position 773,726,874 of record NC_136063.1, on the reverse strand, counting down.
CCCCTGTGATTTCCCCGCCTGTTTCCAGGTTGTCCCCCAGGTTGGGAATGTGTTCTTTCAACATTGCAGACAGGGCCCAGCAATACCTGCCTGACCTACATTCAGCCCCCAACAGCCTTCGGTAGAGCAACTTCCGAGGGGTGGGCCGTGCTTTGGGGGACCCTGGCCCTCGCGCCCCGCAACGCCAGTGACTACTACTTTTTGGCACAGGTCTCCTGATCAGATCCACTACCCCTGTCGGCCGGCTGCTGCCCATGGTTGAGTCCGGCCACCGATACCCTGCGAAGACAGTGCCTCTGGATTGTTTTGGTTTTTACTGGAACTTGTTTCTGTCCCACCGGCTGCCGTCGCAGCGCCCCACGGCCAACGCGTGACTGCATCAACACCTTCACCACCTTGCGCACTCTCACGCCCACCGAGCCGGATGACCGCAAGCCCTCCAAGATGGCCTCCAACTTCATCTCCCACCTGAACTCCCACCTTCTCTCCTGGACTTCTTGTCCTGACCGACACGTTGCTGCTGTTTTCGGACAGTTTTCTCTGGACTCTAGCCCTTCTCCCATTCCCTCGTCCTTTTTCCTCCCTTTTCTGCTTCCCCTTCTCTCCATACCCTTGCATCCCTCCCACCCTCCCTTTGTGCTGTGACTGCATCCACACTTATGGAACTCTGCTCTTTGACTTTTTGTAATAACTCTAATCAATGGTATTTGCTTTAGACCTTGCACCATATACCATTCCTATGCGACTCTTAGAGTATATCCAGTCATATCTCCTCTCTATGTATATAGAGATAACTCTAATCACTAGTGTATGCAGTAGACCTTTGTACTCTCTACCATTCCTATGTGACCCTTAGAGTATATCCAGTCATATTCCTTCCTATGTATATAGTGATAACTCTAATGACTAGTCTCCTATGTGACTTTTAGAGTATTTCCATGTGTATCCCTTCCCTATGTATATAGAGATAACTCTAACGACTAGTCGCCTATGTGACTGTTAGAGTTTATCCATGTGTATCCCTTCCCTTTGTATATAGAGATAGATCTAATCACTAGAACATGCCGTAGTCCGCATTGCTCTCTACCATTCCTATGTGACTTTTAGAGTATATCCAGTCTTACCCTTTCCCTATGTATATAGAGATAACTCTAATCACTAGTTTATGCAGGAGTCCGCTGTGCTCTCTACCATTCCTATGTGACTCTTAGAGTATATCCATGTGTATCCCCTCCCTAAGTAGATAGAGATGTCACTAGTATATGCCTAGAATTTATCCATTTGTATCTCCTCCTTGTGTGACTTCATCTCTTGTACATTTGCAATTTTTTCCGTTTGTACCTTTTTATAACGTATGTAATCCTAAGTCCGTATGTTTGAAAGTGGTTCTTATGTAAGTCAAACATTTGCAAACTTTTTGTCCGCTTGTAACCTTCAGTCCTTATGTTTGAAACTGGGTCCTATGTAAAGCGCTCTGACACCTTCGGGTAAAGTTCGCGCTATATAAAATCGCAAAAATAAATAAATAAATAAAACTCATGCATACACTGACACACCCAGGCACACATTAATGCATATGCTGAGACGCCAAGACACAAACTGATCCATACTGTGATACCTCCAGTCATACACTGATGCATTCGCTGACATAGGCAGGTACACATTCATTAAACATGAAAAGTAACAGACTTAGGGATGTATTTACAAGAATTGTCACAAAGCAGCTTTCACTCTGTTGAGCTGCAATTCTATTACTGCTGCCGATCGCCAAATCGTATTTACAATATGTCACTACATGGAATTAGGATCAACTAGCCACTGGGAAAAATGTTGTAAACACGAGCACAATGATGGATGACCAATTAGCTGCAAAAAAAACATGCTAGTCAGCGCAACGTTGCTTTTCAGCGTCTATGGCAAAATGAGCTTACAATTACTTCTGTAAGGAAAAAAAAACAAAACACTGGAATGCAGAATGAAGACTCCAGGACAAAGTTCAGCACAGGACAGGACCCCCAACAGCCAGGATGACTAGCCTGAGTCCCAGGGAGAGAGGAAATGCAGATTCAGGGATTTATTTATGAAAAGTGGTGCATTGCTGGGGAAAAGCAGTTATGTGTCACTTTTGATTGTGCCGTCCTTGCGACACCATGAATGCACGTATTTACAACAAAATGGTGCAGCCCAGTGTTTTCCCCCTGTGCTGGCCCTAATTTCAGCTGCCTAGCTCTAAGGCAGGCACCCGTGCCCCATAGTGCAATGGTCCCTGCATTGTGGAGAATCACTGTTTATGTGTAGGAAGATGACCCCTTCTCATCTACTGGACACCGCCCCCCTTCACCGACAGCATCGTAGACCTCATCACACCTCAGGCTCTTGCATCCACCAATTACATCCTCAATATCCACCTGGACAACCCCAGTTACCAGAACACTGCATCCCTCGACAACATTGGACTTAAGCAGCTAGTCACCACACCAACCCACACAGCTGGACACATGCACAACCCTGTTTTCTACACCTACAGCCACACCACCGAACTCTTCTAGAATGACCACTCACTTTCTCCATGCCCAACCCTCACCACTGCCCTCACTGCCTCTCACTCAGAGCAGGAACAAGGCCACCAAAGAATGTCTAGATGACTTCCTCAGCACAACCACTCGGACACCAACAGACGCCAACACCGCAGAGCGCAACCTTCACCGATGGATGTCCAACTGCGCCAATACTCTGGCACCCCCTCAAGAAGACACCAGGCAAGAAGAAATGGAGGAACAACAAAACCTCGGAAACCCACACAACCTTCAAATCTGCCATCAATGCACACCAACTTCTCCTCAAAGCCACAAAGAAAACAGCCTATTAAGACAGAATCAACACCAACGCACATAACAGCAAAGAACTCTTCACCATCATCAAACAGTTTGCCAGGCCCAACAGCGAGACCACAGTTGTCCCACCATCCCAAGACCTCTGCAACAAACTCGGAACCTTCTTCCACCACAAGATCAGGCATATCTACGACATCTTTGACACCCAAGACCCTGCCACTATGCCCATCATACACGTATGCAACCATGCCGCACCCAAACAGATCGTGCTCAACTGGACTCCGTTCACCATAGACAACACACTCAAGAATATGAAGAGCATCCACTCAGGAGTGCCATCGAAACCCTGTCTGTATCACATCTTCCATAGAGCAGCCACCTCCATCATCCCACAGCTTCGCTGCACCATCAACTCCACTGAAACCAACACCTTCCCCGATGACTGGAAACACGCCGAGATGAACCCCTGCTGTCGAAACCGCCCGCCAATCGGACTGACCTCAAGAACTTCAGACCCATCTCCCTCCTTCCCTTCCCAGCCAAAGTCATTGAGAAGGCCGTCATCGCCCAACTCTTGTAGTTCATCGAAGAGAACCACGTCCTGGACATTTCCCATTCCAGCTTCCAAGCAACCACTGCACCGACACCGCACTCCTCACCACCACTGATGACATCCGCTCCCTCCTCGACCGGGGCAAAACCAAAGCCCTCATTCTTATGGACCTCTCGACTGCCTTCGACACTGTGTCCCACCACACCCTGATCACTAAACTCCATAAAGCCAGCATATGCGACAAGGCACTAGACTGGATCCACTCCTTCCTGACTGGCAGAACACAGGGAGTCAGACTAAGCCTGTTCCTCTCAGAATATACAGCAATCAGCTGCTGAGTGCCCAGCGGTTCCTCACTGAGCCCAACCATCTTCAACGTCTACATGGTCCCCTTGCAGCCATCATCAGAAGCCACGCACTCAGCATCGTCTCCTATGCAGTCAACACCCAGCTGATTATCTCCCACACCAGCGAACCCACAGCTGCCAGAATCAACTTTCTCAATGGAGTGGAGGCCGTCACTACCTAGATGAAAGACAGCTGCTTCAAGCTCAACTCGGACAAGACCATAGTACTCATCCTGGGATCCACCCCCTCTGCCAGGGATGACTCCTGGTGTCCAGTCGCACATGGAAGCCCTCCCACCCTTAAGAACCATGCACGTAACCTCAAAAACATAACGGACACCACACTCAGAATGAACCGCCAGATCAACACAGTATCCTCATCCTGCATTCACATGCTCTGCATGCTTCAATGAAATTCAGAAGGATCCCCACAGAATCCTGAAAGATGATCACCCGCGCACTCATCCCCAGCAGACTCGACTATTGCACGCACCCAACGCAGGCGTCACCCAGAAACAGCTCAGTAAACTAAAAAACGTCCAAAACACCACAGCCAGGCTAGTCTTTGACATCCCCTGCTGCAGCCACATGTCACAACACCTCTGACAACTCCTCTGGCTCCCAATCAACAGGAGAATCTCCTTGCACATGCATATAAGGCTCTCCACGATGCGGGACCACACACCTGCCGGGCAACTCCGCACTGCCCAATGCACCCTGGCCTCCATCGCACAGATCCACAAGACCAGAACTAGAGGAAGATCCTTCTCCTACCTCACCACCAATACCTGGAACACCCTGCCCATCCACCTCAGACCACCTGCATCATTGAACCAATTCAGGAAGGACCTCAAGACCTTGCTCTTCGACTGAAACCTCCACATCCAGATGGATCAGCAGTCCCAACCAGCGCCTTAAGACCCCACTGGTGAGTAGCCAACCTTTATGAACCCCTGATTGATTGATTGACTCCTGCACAAAATCAATCATCCCCGCATCTCAGGCACCCTTGCACCATAGTGCAAGCATCCCTGCGTTGGCACATGGCAGCCCATTGTGGGCCAGCACTGGGGGAAAGGGCAGGAATGCATCTTATCTTATAGATTTGGTGCATTCCTGCTCTTTTCTTTTGATGGAGGGCAGGCAGCTCAGCAAGATTCCTTGCAGCACTGCCCAGCACCAAAACCTTATAAATGTGGTCACTATCATACAAATGTGTTACCATTATTTTTAAGACCAGGTGATTCCTAGTTGTGAGAAACTGCAGCTAATCTTACTTAGCAGCCGTTTTTCTTTTTTGACGACGTACAAGTAAATCATTGTAAATATCATGTTGTGTGTTTCACTGGAGTTTCTTCATGGGAATGCCTATCTTACATCTCATTTTCAGTAAGTCACGCTGAAAGAAGTGGCGCTGTGAAACATCAACAAATTGACAATACGGTTGTGTTAGCTCCTTGTAAATATACCCCCTAGAGTGGCTATAACATAGTGACTAAGCTGTTTATAAAGGTATAAATGCTTAAAATATGTTATTTAATAGTATAGTATGAAAAGCTTAAATGCATTAATTTGCTTTTTGAGCAACACCAAGCTAATAGAATGTGAAGTCTCAAATTAGCTAATAAAGTGAAAAAAGTAAGTGCCAAACAAAAGTAATAATTCAAATAAGGAAGGAGGGGCCACATGTACAGAAGGTTTTAGTAAAAGCAAACAGAGAATTGGGCTGTTTGTGACTCCTAAAGAACCTTTAACAATGTACTAACCCTATTTTGCAACTCGGTAACCTATCACCAACCCGCTAAATAGGGTTTGCGAGTCTGTATTAGGAAGGGCGTTTTAAGGGTATGCCTTCCTAATAGCAAGTCATAAGGGCATGTATGAATGTTTTGCGACCAGAATCCTATTGCAAAAAATTCATATTTTACAGACTCTGTGAAGGAAGTGGTAACCCATTCACAAATGGTAAGGGGTCCCCAAGGGACCTCTTACCCTTTGTGAATGTGGGCGTGAACATTTTTTACTACTGCAGACTCCTGAAAAATGAAAAATAAAGTTTTGCATTTGTCTTTTGTAAATGCAGGCAATTTTTCCTTAAGGAAAACGGGCAGCATTACAAAAAAATACTCTATTTAAAAAAACAATCTCAGACATGGTAGTCTGATGACACCAGCAGGCTACAATCCCTGTGATTGCAGGCCATTCGCGATGGGTTCCAAATTGTGACCTGCCTTATAAATATTGATGAGGCAGGTCAATTTCGACCCCATAGTAACTCCTAAATGGTTCCTTTGTAAATGTAGGCCGAGATACTTTAACAATGAGACAGAGGCAGTTTAAAGAAATTAGAGTCAGAATGTTCCGTAGTAAGGTAACTCAGAATTTCATACAAAAGAGAAAATAGTATAAGAGAGAAAAGAAGTATTCAAACAAAAGGAACGTATTGAGGCTGTAGTTGATAAGGCATTTGCAATGAAGAGGAAGCTATTTGTTTTGATTCTGAGCAGAATGAGAACAAAGGATGAAATAGTTTTGTAAATGAGGAAAAGAAGCCAAAAGAAAAGACTTGTGAATAGAGGCAATTTTAGATAAGTTTTCAGTGATAAATGGAACCATACTTCCAGTACTGAGTCTTCCTTTAATTAAGAAAGCTACTTCCAAGAGAACACATTAGTGCATGCAGGTTAAACAAATGGTGGCTGTTATGAGGTGAGGGACCGTACACCCATTCCTAAAGAGTAGATGGTACCTCTTGCAAGGATTAGATCCATGCAAAGTAAGGAAGTATACAAATGTACATGGACATTCACTGTCTATCAAAGAAGGTGTGCCAAAGCAGCTTTCATCACTTCAGAATGTTATCTACTCACCACTCAAAAATGTGAATTTACTTAGGAGGCTTTGCTATGTCAAAACTTCTGCCATTTGCTTAGGAGAAATGAATAGAGCTCTTTTGCACAGCACTGTAGCAGAGGTAGAAATGCTTTTGAAGATGTTCAGTTTCGTTTCTTTGGTCCTTAAAAAGAGTCTAGGGAAAATGAGGAGTTGATATGTGCAGGTACTAAGGAACAGGATACAGGTCTTAGTGTTGATAACTTCACAGAAGAGATTAGGAAGTTTAACACAGTTTCTCCTGAGAAGCCAAACTATATTTGTATTTGTGGTTGACGCACTCACTACAAAAGCCAAACTCGTAATATAGTTGTATTCTCACTCCAGCTACTTTTTTCATCTATACAGCCCGCTGTATCTCTAAATCCCATGTTTGTTTACTTTGCCTAGTCATTTTAGGCTATTTGCTGGTTAGTATTCAATATTTTTTGTTCATCTGTATAGATGTGACTTATCTGATTTTTTTATACATTTTTACCCGATGCAACTCTGTGGGTTTAACTGTATCGGCCATTTGAATGTTCAAATCTAAATACTTTTGGTCAGTTGAGTAGACGTAACTTTGCTGATTTTGTATATATTTACTCAAAGCAAAACAATGGCTTAAACTTAATATTAGTCTCATCATTCCTAGCATTTATTACTCCCAGATAGGTACTGGGGCATTGGTTTATTGTTTTCTCATGACATTCTGAAACGAGGTGCAAATAGTAATACTTAATTGCACTGTGGAATATAGCTTTTCTACATACTTTCGTCTGTTTTATATAACATTTCCATGTACTATTTTGAACTCTGGTGCATCTAGAGCTTCACAATTTATGCTATTTAATATGTGTTTTCCATATAGTGTTTTAAGGTGCATCGAACGATAGCTGATTTATACTTGATGTCACTCGGCTCAGGTTTTTCTCCCACTCACAAGTCACACCACGCTCTATATTTTATCTAATATTTTCTACTTTATACATTCCGTGCCTTATTTTTCAGCTCTTTCCTATTACAGTTGTGTTTGCTCTTGATCATGACTTTCTTTCGTCGTAGTGTTGTAATTTGACAGTGATCGGGGTTAGCATCTAGCTGAAGCCATCTTGGATTTGGCAGCCATTTTGTATGCCATGTGCTACCGCGTGCTCACCATGTGCTCTGTCCTACTTTTCTGTCGCCGGCTCTTGTACTCTGCCTAGTGACAAGATATATTTAGCCTCCTCTGCTTTGCACATGCTCAGTTGAGCTTGCAGCTGTCTATGCAGCTGCTATTAGTCTGTAACTGTCAGGATGTGTTTACTAGAATTCGCAACTGTCAGCTCCTCCCACTTGTTGATTGTGCATTTTCTGTATGACCTTATACGTACCTAAAAACTTCTTTCTGTTCTTATACCGCCTTCTTTTGAGCCCCTGTGTGGGTATAAATGGTCCGTGTACCTACTGTTCAGTGTGCTACTTCATACACTACCGAAGGGTGTTGTGTGAATGTAGTTCCACCTCATGAGGTTAATAAACGTTGTATTTTATATTACAGTTTCCGTGCCAACTTCTTCCTATTGGTCTAAGGACTTTGTGCAGAGAAGGGGGAACCCCTAGCACGGGTAGGCCTAGCTGAGGCTCACCACAACAAATTGGCACCCAACCAGTGGGGCTCATCGGCGACTCGGATACCCAAAGGAGTGGTCGAAACGAAGGATTGGAATCTCGCTACGGACGATCATTGCCCGAGGAGACCCGCGTCTTGGCAAACCACTGCATTTTCCCACTCTTTCTGATCTGACCATCCAGGTGGTGCCGGTCCTCGACTGAGATCTCTGCAGTTGATTCGTCGTGCAGTGACCATTTTGACGATTCAGGAACTTGGCAGTTAGAATCTGGGCACCAAGTGATTGATAAGCGTTGTTTTAATGCAACCCTTGCTGTTAGTTTGACGCCTGAGATTGGTAAGGTCATTTTGCAACACTTGCTATGGCTTTGTGGAATTGTAATGGCCAATTTGGATTTGTAAGTGATTGATATATGAATTGCAATTTATATAGGCAGGTAATGAGGAGAATTTTCTCTGTTTTCAATTGATTTGAACGGCACGTTATAATACTGCAAATTCTGCACTATTTTTGGCATGCCTCTTTCTAGCACACTTCGTAGGATGTGTTGCTTTTGTAGTGGTACCAGTTTGAGACTTGATGAAGCACAACCGGCTCCCCTGGAGGAGACACCTAATAGGGACATGTATATTAAATACGCCATTTCTTTTATAATGTACAGCACGTTATGGAATAAATATACTCGTAAGGATTCGGAGTTGTGTTGGCCTATGCATGGGTCATTTGATTTACGAAAGTTTCAGTATGTGGAACAACGAATGTTTAAGCGAAAGGCAAGACATGTTTGATTGTGTACGAATGTGGGAGAAAGAAGTGCATGAGCGAAGGAAGCTTGAGCAAGCCTTGATTGAAAAGGAACAGCGTAAGAGCATTCATGCAAAAGCATTAGAAATGAAAAATAAAGAACTGAAATAAATTAAAGAGAGAGAAGACAGGGAGTGTCATTTACAGGTAAATGGCCAATACGCTGTTCGTAGACCTCTTTATCCTATCCTTAATAAACCCCAAGATGATTTTCTTTTGCTTGATCGTTCTCCGCCTCTCTATACTCTTCCTTCTGCTCCTCATGAGTCAGATGAAGACTCTTCTACAGAGCAGGAGAAAGCACGGGAAACTCGTTCTATGTTGTCCGCTGAGCGTGCGCCTGAGATTAGATCTAATGCTCGTAAAGCCGTTCGTAGTGTTGCCCCTGCTTCTGAACTTTTAGATGACATGGAAGATTGGCAGGAAAGGGAGCAAATATATTTTACTGAGGTATTTGCCGCAGAGGTCATTGAGCAGTTTAGGAAACATTCTGAGGAATTGGAGCCCAATGATGTAGCAAATGATTGTAAGCAAATGCATGAAGGTCTTTTTGTCTTCTCTCAGGTGGCTGACACAATCAGACATTTGGTTAAACTGCGTGCTGATGCAGTCCGTTTGCGAGAGGAGAAAAAGCCGATGCACAAACATCTCAGACTGACGTGGCACGAGCGTCTACTCCCGGAACAGATAAGACTATCATAATTCATACAAAACCTAGCGGGAAGCTGAACCTTTGTATGTTCCTCCTAGAGGTACAGGAACTAGTGATGATGAAGATTCTACTGATGCAAAGGGTTATTTTGTTTATAATTGGGTATACACTCCTTGGAATAGAGCGGTTGTTATGTCCCTTAAAACTGTATTACCTGCTTACCACCTGATATGTGGAGAACCGTTCGTAAAGTTAATGATCGTACAGCTTTTGGTGCGGAATGGAAAGATTTCGAACGAATGGATGAAGAGAGATAACCCGCACAGAAACCGTGTCAGTTAATTTTAGATCTCCCCGCAGCTATTATAGTAACGTTTAAGACGATTATTCCTCCTAAAAAGATAGACTGGACAATATTAGCATCTTGTAAACAAAAGGCAGACGAGTCCGTTTCTGATTTTTTCACACGCTTTGAGGAGGCATTCCACGATTTTAGTGGCCAGTCATTGACAGATGACACGGGCAGGTATCTGTTTGTCGATAAATATGTTGCCAACCTGTTGCCAGGAATAGCTAGTCACCTAAAGGCCAGTGAAAATTCATGGACTACCTCTTCTCCGGTGTCTCTTTTAACTATGACTCAGTATTACAAATGACAGGAATTGGAAGCGAAAGGCAGTCAGGATAAAAAGACTAAAGAGTTAAAAATTAAGGTTATGTTGACTCAGGCTTATGGCCCGCCTTCTAGAGGCAATGATAGAGGCGGTCATGGAGCTTATGGTTCGTCCTTCCCTTCTTATACTCGTTCGATTTTGTCTGCAGTGTGGTACTGCAGGAAATTTGGACATTGGGCTTTCGATTGTCCGGCACTACGTGCTCAGCAGTATCCACGTGGACGGGGACAAAGGCGAAATCGTTCAGGATATCCAGGGCCTAGAGGGAGCACAGATGATCGTGCTAGGTTTGATTCTAATATGCGAGGACAGGATGGGTTTAACACTGTTGACAGACAAAATCAATATCAAATGTCCAATTATATGCTGTCCAATTTCAAAGATTCACTTTATGCATAGGATTGCCTAGGATGGGGTAAGGAATCAGTTGAACTTCCATTAGATCAGAAGAGTCCCTATGTTACAGCACATGGTTTGGGTTCTACTGATCAGTTTCTGGTTGATACAGGAGCTACTAATAGCACCTTATCTAAACACTTGGTTCCATGGGCTCCCCTGTCTGGCTTAACTATTACATCGATAGGTTTCGATGGAACTCCTTCCCTTAGGCCACTATCACAACCGCTTGCATTTCACGTTGACAAGTTTACTTCTCCATGTCCATTTTTTCTTTCTCCAAACACACCAGACAATATTGTGGGTCTTGATATGCTAAAATATTTCAGGGCTACGATACGATGTTCTCCGGAAGGAGTACGTGTCATTTTGAATGACAATTACCCTGTGATGGAGAGATCCTGTATTGTTAAAGAGGTAATTGCATTAGCTTCACTCCTTAGTACTTTGTGGGCTACTTCAGATACCGTTGTAGTGCAAATGGTTATTCCATCAGTACATATTAGTGTCAAGGAGGGCGTTTTATTGCCACGATATCCTCAATACAAAATTTCTCAAGAAGGCGAAGAAGCACTAATTAGCATTGTCCAGGATTTGATTAAGGTGGGGGTTGTGGAAGAAGTTCCTTATAAAGTTTGCAACAGTCCTATTCTTCCTATTTTGAAAAAAGACACTGACACTAGGATTTCCAGATTCATTATTGATTTAAGAGAAGTCAACAAGATTGTAGTACCGCAATACCCTGTGGTTTCTGAAATAACGACACTGCATATCTTAGTTCCTCCAACAGCAACTACATTTTCTGTAATAGATCTGAAGAATGCTTTCCCCATGCTCTTGGGGGTCAAGCAGAGCTGAGCTGAGCAGACAGGCCGGGAGGCAGGCCGCCGGCCGCGGTGGGGGCAGCAAGTGGTGACGGCGCATAGGAAGTAGAGGTGAGGAGGTGAGGAGAAGGGGGAGCATGTTCTCTGGAAAGGGGCAAAGGGGTGAAAAGAAAAAGAAGCAAAAAGGGCAAAGGAGCACCAGCAATAGGAGCTGCAGTAGCTGGGCAGGATGAAGAGAGGTGAGGTGCGGGAATATTTTCAGCTCTGCATGTGACTTCGTTTTGCTTTGCTTTTAGTGGGGCTACCAGAAGCTACCAGGAGTAAACAGGTCAACAAGTGGCCTTGTGACTTTGTGTGGGACTTTGGGACTTTGTGTGGGGCTAATTATAGCTATAGAGCCGCCAAGTCATTAAGCTACTGCCGGGCCTCACTACACTGGTCATTTACACACAGGAGTCTGGTGGGCCCAGTGGGGCAATTTTAAAAACAACTAAAAATAACGGTGAAAATAACTAAAACATCTAAAACAAGCCACAGGAAGGTGAAAACAGTAGATTGGGGGTCATGGGGAGTCATGATTGGCGAATCTGAGAGGATATCGGATATTGATCTTGTTTTAAAATCTTAAGCAAAATTAACAAGGCAAGTTGCGTGGGATAAAAAATAAGAACACGAGCCAATACAGCTAAAAACAAGCAGAGGACAGTATGAGGTCAGGTTGCAACCGGGGCAATACAACACTTAAAAGAGAGACAAAAAAACTAACCCTGGGCGTAGTTCGCGTACTAGCGCTACGCGAAGTGCACTTCGCACTACGCGAACTTCCCGTAGCACTACGCGAGCTGCGTAGTAGCATGTTCGCACTGTACAAGATGCGTTTTCAATGATTGCACAATGCGGACAAGCATCCGGCACTGTGCAAGCATTGAAAACGGCATCTTGCACAGTGCGAGCTGTAGTTTTCTGCTGCTCGAGTAGATTATTACTCGAGCTGCAACGTTCTCAACGCGAACAGGTAGTTTCTCATTGAGAGCGGTCACGAGCATGCGCAACCACTCACAATGAGAAACCTGACCTCCTCGCGTTGAGAATCTCGCCGGGATGTAATTTTGCTTGCTCGCGGTCGCGAACATGACGTTCAGGACCACCAGCAAGCAAAAAATAACCGCTGCACGATGCTACGCTGCACTACGTATGTTCGCACTGTGCTACGTGCAGCTCGCGTAGTGCGAAGTTGTAAAAACTTCGCAAACTCCGCGAGCGTAGCGTAGTGCTTCGCCCAGGGTTAAAAAAAACGGAAACTAAAGACCATGATGCTGGAAGAGGAAAGGAACGATCCATCATCAGAAATTGGTCTGACAACCTAGAATAACTGTTCTCTCATAGAAATATCAGCAGTTAGAAACATCTCCGGGACAGGAAAGAATGGGCAAACACCTATATTGGAGACAAGTAATAAAATAACAAAAAGGCAGTTTTCTTACCAACCAAAATTTTTTACAAAATTCTGCTTTTTAAAAAATGCAGGGGATGCTCTACTCTCAAGCACAAGAGATGTCCCAGGTCTTCAATCATCTCTTCAGCCCTTACAATTAAATCAATCATCACAAGCTTTCGAAGACCTGAAACCAATTTACGAAAGGAAAAGTCCAGACACAAACAGAAATGCAAGCACAGTAGCTACTAGCCCCTTACAAATAACATCAACACCTCAAAACAGCAAAATACGGATTAGCGGCGATACTACAGGTAGAAAACTAACCGGTATTACAGAGTCAGTCCAAGTACACAGGCAAACTGAGGAAAACAAGATGTCCAAGGAAGCCCAAGGAATGATACACATGAAACTAGCTACGATATGAATGGCAACAGTAGATCAAAATATAGCAAAAACAGAATTGGCAACTATGCCATAATTAATAAACCAATGTTCGACAGCCAACTAAGTCCGAAAAAAACTCCGCAGCTCATGAGAACTGACCCTAGCCAAATAAGGAAGGGTGAGGCACAGGAAGACACGGGATTCAAACTGGCACGGCCTACCCCATCATCAAATAAAGAAACACCAAATCGTCAATCAGAGTTAAACCGGGGGGGGGAGAAAATCAATGAGCCGATCACAGTAAAAAACTCAGTCGAAGATATAGAAGACATAGAGATCTCCTCATACCTTGGGACAGAAGAATGGAAAGGCCTCATGGCCGCTTACAACCAAGATATAAGCAGGAATGGGCTAAATACCAAAACTCACGGCAAACTAACTGAATATACACACAATTTAATTGAGGGAGAGAAAATAAACGAAGATCGAAATGGCACGCCAATTCCGGCATGTGTGGATGACTCTCCAAAAAATGCTAGCCAGGGAATGGCGTGGCCCAGCTTACTAAAAACAATGCAACTATTGGTAGAAGCACTCCACTACCAGTCAGATAAGATGGATGTCCAGCTGACCCTTTTAGATACTCTGGCTGTTTTTGTGGTCGCCATCGATGGGAAGCTGGGGAAGCTGGGCACACTAAATACACTGATACAAAATAAGCAGGACCAAGCCCAAAATAAGAATGTGGGATGTGGATGCGGTCCTATTATTGACAAACTGGCCACACTACCATCAATGTTGAGTGACCTATGCACACAAATAAAAAAGCCCTTGCAAAGAAAAGACAGTTATTTGTGTAACAGACAAGCAGACGCTGAAGTGGACAAGCATTCCCTTGATAGCTGTACTGCGAATTCAACTGATAAAACAAAAAGCATAGGACTGTTAATTAATATGAAAAACGTGTGCACGGGGGCAAAGGACACACAGACCTTCAAAAACCAAAATGAAAACGCTAAAGATATAACAGCAGCAGATGATCGACGGCCTGCAACTTCAACTGAAGACAAGGCTGAGAAGCAACTGAACGCAAAACAAAGGTGGTCGAAAAAACGCAAATGTAGAAATCAAAAATCAACCTAGCTCAAGAGGGTTTCAGGCGTCTCTTTTCGGCTCGACGTCACATTTGGACGAATGTGAACCCAACTGCGTAGACGACACTAGTAAAAATGAAGAAGGGGAGGCCAAAAAGGAAACAAATAAAATTGTAAAAGTAGATGTTCTGCATCAAAGAGAGACTAACAGAGCGTCTCCGCTACCAGTGAATAAAAATAAAATCAAAGAGTCAACCCAAAATCAGCCAGCAAAGCAGAGCTCTACGAATCGATCAATCATTGTCACTGCAATGATCTCTACTGAAACAAATGGAACAAAGCATAGGAGAAAAAGTGCACAGCACATACAACCGAAAACAACGAAGGGAGAACCTAAAGAATCAGACAAATAAGGACTGCCATCTAGCAGACGAACATCAAAATCTATTGACCCAAAAGCAAACCAAAGAAATGGCACTAAGACACATGTAAGGGGTGCAAGAATTGAATCAACATTCCACGACCTGGGAGATGAGAATATAAAGTCAACCTTAGAAGGCCAGGAAGGGTGTGATGATGTAACACCCCTTTCAGACCAAACATTATTGAGAACACCTCAAGGACATGAATTTGTACAAGGACGAAATGATGACAACAAAAACAAAAGCAGTATGGGAATAATAAAAGGTGCAACAAATAGTGTATGGTTTAACCCGGATTACATCTCAAAAGGAAAGCACGATATATTGAATAGAGGCAACATTTTACGGCTGCTAGCTCACATTCCATCCCTGGCAGGTGTGACAACTCAGGACTTGGCTTCTATTGAATTTATAACAGAAGTTGGAATGAAGGCTGAGAAAACAAAAACAACATGGATTACACCTTTAGTTGCACAAAACATACTGGCATAAACTACAACCTTTAAAAATTGGGGAATAATAATTGCCCCCTACGTAAAACCAAAATACCCCGATCTACAAATTCCAGCAGGAACAGAGGGAGAACAGAACCCCTCCAATAGGTCCGGATTAACAGTACTCAGAGGAGCCAAAGAGATGGACGGAGTAATAAGCGTGGAAGATCTCAAAGTTAGGGGCCGCACTTCAGATGGTGCACCATTAGGATCATTCGATCTAAGATGAATCGCGAGAACAATAAATATTCAGTCAAATTGACCAACGAAAAACCTCCCGAAAACAAGCAGGCAAAACCAATTTAGAATATGCTCATGGAACATCAACGGTCTTGCCTCTAAAATTTCGGGTCCAGAATTTGCTATAACCTCAGAGCATTAAATGGGAGATTCGGGGGGGCGTGGCCAAGATGGCGGTGTGAGCGGACGTGTCTTGCGGAGCTCCCGCCGCCGAACGCCGCTCAATCGCTACTACAGCACCCTCCCGGGTCCCGAGCGTCCGCATTGAGACCCCAGACAAGTTGACAGCTTGGTGAGGACATTTGGGAGGAGAAGCTGCGGACCGGCTACACTGGGTCCGGAACGAATCCTGGCCGGAGCACTGCGGCCTACGGAGACCGGCGGCGGACGGAGCTGCGAGGACGAGGCCGAGAGGGGCGGAGCCATACAGCCGACGCTGAGGTCTCCCTAACGGGAAGCGGCAGGTCCAACCCGCGCAGCCGAGCGCGAGGCCTTCCGCGGTCACTCCGTGGAGGCTTCTGCGGACCTGCCGGTTAACTGCGCCAACATAGCCGGTGTCCCCTGGGCTGCACACGGGACAGCGGGGAAGCGGCAAAGGAGAGAGCGAAGGCGCCGGGTGAGCCCGGGCAGCGGCTTGAGGTGAGGAGAGGGGGGAACAGAGACGACCCCCCCCGGGCGACTCGCCGCACCGGGCTGAAGCTCCTGCACAGCTGTGGGCGGTCAAGGGCGGCGCCGACGCACTAACTGCGGACTGACGCCCTCTGAGCCTTACACGGTCCTGGAGGGGATTTGTGAACTGTAAGACGCCATTTTAGGGCCGGTAGCTTGAAGCCCGCGCTACGCCCAGGCAGGATTCGCCGTGCGCCCCATCTGGCTGATGCACACGTGCCGTACCTGCGGCTACACGTCTGCCCCCCACACACACGGGGGTGCGAGTTGGACTTAGCATCTGCCACAACTTTAGACATTGGAGTGGTGCAAGTGAGCCCCCCCCCCAAGCCCTAAGCAGCGGAGAGTGTGGAAAGGCGGGGGATAGCGTGGAGACCTCGGAATGGGGCCGCTGTAGCGCTGGCCCCTAGCGTGTGCTGCACTATTCAAGACCTGGGTGGAGGACGGGAGCGGCGTGGCAGTTGAGGAGCGGTGACCTGGGGACCGCCATTCTGAGAGAGCACCCGGCCCGGTGAACGGATCTCCCACACGGACTGCATCGTCTGGAGTAGCACCCTGAGCACTATCGGAGGGGGGGACGTCGGCTCTTAGGCCCTAGCAGCAACGGGAATTGATACTGAGGAGACCACCAGAGACCCAAGGGGGTTGGACTCTTTGCCCCAGACTGCCTGGCGCTCATCTACAGGTGTTACGGCGGGCTTCCGCCCGGTCCACCCGGGACTGTTCTGCTGACAGGTTTGGGGAGTATGGCGGCTGGCAGGGTGCGTAAGGACAGGACCATAAAGGACTTGCTCTCGCCCATCAACATGGGGAAGAAAACAGACCCGCACAGCGTGGGAACCCCCGCGGCGCCACCTAAATCAACGACAGGCACGCCGGACGTCAGCCCCCAAAGCAAAGAGGAGCCTGTCACGCGGTCCTTCTTGGAGACTTTATTTGGTGGCCTACGGGAAGACCTCCAGCTCCTCAAGACAGAATTGAAGGGGGAGATACGGGAGCTGAGGCGAGACACGGATGCCATTGGCGAGCGGGTAGTGGAACTGGAGACGAAGAGCGACAGTCGGGATGTCGAGATGGAGGCGCTCCAACAGGAAATTATCCGCATTCATGACCAGCAAGTCGACCTACAATCGCATGTGGAGGGTTTGGAAAACCGGTCTCAGAGGCATAACATACGAATTAGAGGAGTAAAACCCACACCGGACACGGCAGATCTCTTCAAGTTCACGCAAGGCCTTTTCAACCATATTCTGGGCAGACCGGCTGACTCCATTATCACACTAGACAGAGCACATCGGACCGGTCCGCCTAGAGCCTCGAGTGCCTTGCCGGTGGAGATCCTGGTCTGTGTGCAGGACTTTCGCACTAAAGAGGAGATACTCAACAGGGCGCGACAGATGGGCTCAATCACATATGGCGAACACTCACCGACGCTATATCAGGACCTGGCGGCCCTCAACCTGGAGAAGCGTAGATTATTCAGACCGATTACAGCGGAACTGCGTCGCCTTGGTGTCACATATAGCTGGGGG
Organism: Lissotriton helveticus; assembly: GCF_964261635.1. NCBI lineage: Eukaryota > Metazoa > Chordata > Amphibia > Caudata > Salamandridae > Lissotriton > Lissotriton helveticus. The sequence continues at coordinate 773,709,030 of NC_136063.1, read as the reverse complement.
CATCCGTTCCGGATTGTGTTTAAATGGAACAACAAAGTGCACCAGCTCCGGTCACTCACGGAGGCTTGCCGGCTATTGGGCATAGAGGAGCCTGAACCAGCGGGAGATTCGCAACCGGGGAATCACTCGGAGACTAGCACAGCAGGACAATGGAGACAGCAGAAAAGACGGCGCAAACCGCGTCGCCCTCCCCAGGAGGAGATTCATGAAGGACAAAGGGCGGCAGTTGCGACGGCGACGCTGGAACTGGCGGAAACGGCTGATGGATGACGGATGTAAGCCGGACTGAACTTAACTAGCATTGGCGGTCGGCGGCGGGAGACGACTTGAAAGGACTGGACACGTTCCCCAGGCTCTTCAGTGGCCCTAATCCTTCTGAGCGTTGTGCTAATGGGACTATTCTACTGGTTACTGAGGTGGGGTGGGTGGGATGGGATTCTGCAAGGCCAATTTGGGGTGGGTCTGCTGTGGGTGGCGGGGGGAACGTTGGGGTTTGTAAATAAGTTCCAGTTGTTGTTGGGTTTGATTGCCGAGGTGCTGCCGACCGAGAATTGGGTGAGCCCCACCGGGTTTGGGACCGGCAACCACATGTTGCGTCCATTGCCAACTCCCGCTCCCCGGGACCGACGGAATATATTACAGGGTTGCCTTACTGCACACACTATATACAATGGCTGGGGTTGAGAAAGATCCACCGCGATCCGACACGGCACGGCCCCCCTTGAGAGCACTGACATGGAATGTTAGGGGCCTCAATGACTATAGGAAGCTGAGAAAGGTACTCAGTTACCTACGCAGGCATGACATAGACCTCGCTCTCCTACAGGAGACTCATTTGCCTCTTACCAGTAGGATGTTACAACACAAGGGATTAGCGGGACACACTATAGCAGCGGGCTTTACCACGCACTCTAGAGGGACACTAATATGGGTAAACCCACGTTCCAAACTCACACTGCAGGCACTAGAGACGGACTCGGAAGGGAGGTATGTCATTTGCAGATGCAAGGGCCAGGGGCATGATATGCTGCTCGTGAATATATACGGGCCCAACTATGATTCCCCTGATTTCTACACGGACTTAGCCCGGAGATGCAAAATGTATGACTGCGCGTACATGCTTTGGGGCGGAGACTTTAATCTGGTCCTAGATCCGGATCTGGACAGATCTGCGGGACCGAACAGGAGCCCGTCGGCGGCTGCCGCGGCGCTTCACGCGGAGATGGTGCACTTAGACCTACTGGATGTATGGCGTAGTAGACATCACACCAGAGGGGGGTACACACACTATTCAGCGTATCATGCATTACACACTAGAATAGATTACTGGTTGGCATCACAACAGATGACTAATAATATAAGGGACTGTACTATACTGGCACGCACACTGTCTGACCACTCTCCGCTCCTCCTGCTCCTGGAATCGCCGGTGCGCGGCATCCCCCCTTTTACGTGGCGCTTCCCCCCGTACTCTTTACTGGACGAGGCGTTCCGAGGGGAACTCACAAAGGAAATCGAAAACTTTTTTGAGACGAATACGGGCTCTGTGGACAGTTTTCAGACGCTGTGGGAGACCTTTAAGGTCTACATACGCGGGATAGCCATGGCCAAACACTCCAGTGTCCTGAAATCCATTAGACAACGGCTCAAATACTTGGAAGGTATGCTGCATGACCTGGAAGGGAGGCACCAGGCGGAACCAGAGGGGGACGCACTAGAACAGATCAAACATTTGTTGACGGAATATCACACAGAGGCAGACAGAGAGGTTCAGCACATGGGCAAATATGCCACGGCCCGCATTTACGGCGAAGGGGAACGGCCAGGTTCACTCCTGGCTAAGATGATCAAACGTGAGCGGCGTCCACTGCAAATTGGCGAGCTGGTCTCGAGCGCGGGAGAGACCATCACAGACGAGGAACAGATTGTCGGGGAATTCAGGCGGTACTACTCTGCTCTATACGAATCGAAATCGACGGGACTGGAAGGAGCAATAGATGACTACCTGAGTTATATTCAGATGCCACACCTGTCCGATTCGCAAAGGGAATTCCTTATGATGCCCATACAGAGGGAGGAAATAGAGGAGGCATTAGATAGTATGCGAGCGGGCAGCGCACCGGGCGCTGATAGGCTCACGGTAGGCTTCTACAAAGCGTTTAAAGAGCTGCTGATTCCCTACCTCTCAGCATTATTTGATGACATATGCTTGGAAGGCTCCATGCCCCCCACTATGCGAGAGGCACTCATCATAACGATACTCAAGCCTGGGAAGCCTGACACGGAATGCGGTTCGTATAGGCCCCTCTCCTTGATCAATGTTGATGCTAAGCTGTATGCAAAGGTGCTGGCGATGCGTCTTGCGCTCCTCGCCCCTCTGCTAGTGGCCCCGGAACAGGCGGGTTTTATCCCAGCTAGGAACCTCACATACAACATTCGAACGGTCCTGGGGACGATGCAGCACGTGAAGCCGGAGAATAAGGCTTTGGCAATATTCCTAGATATGGAGAAAGCCTTCGACTCCGTCGAATGGCCCTTCATGTCAAGGGTACTTAGGAAGCTGGGCCTGGGTGAACCCTTTCTACAAATGATAGGCGCTTTGTATTACAAACCGACGGCCAGGCTCCGAATTGGAGACAACGTCACGGAGGCGTTCGGGATCAGCAGGGGCACCCGACAGGGCTGCCCGCTCTCCCCGTTGCTATACGCACTAATAGCGGAACCTCTAGCGTGTGCACTTAGAGAATACCACAGCCACAAAGGTATTAATTTCCCTACATATAAGATATGCATCTCCACGTACGCCGACGACACGCTTCTGTACGTTAGGGACCCGGAGCTTAACCTTGCGCCAGTGCTAAGGGAGGTAGTGCAGTTCGGAGCCCTATCTGGTCTACAGGTAAATTGGTCAAAATCGGTTGCATTCCCACTGACACCGGTGACAAATAAATTTGACATGGACTACCCACTGCAGTGGTCGGAGGATCCGGTTAGGTATTTAGGCATAAAATTACACACGGACCCAGAGGTCTTGATCAGAGAAAATTACGGAGTGGCTTACATGAAACTGGTAGAAGATGTAGACAGATGGTGTAGGCTGCCGCTGTCCCTCGCGGGTCGTATTGCACTAATGAAAATGCTGGTGCTTCCGAGGTTCTTGTTCCTCTTTTGCAACCTCCCGGTGGTCCTATCCAAAGCATTCTTTAAAACGCTGATTCAGACCCTCACGAAACTGGCATGGGGAGGTAAGCAACCGAGGGTTAAGTGGCAAGTCCTCACCCTCCCATACGAACAAGGCGGTCTGGGGGCTCCGGACGTAGAACAGTATTATAGGGTCGCGCAAGCGATGCACTTGCACACATAGATACACGGGGATAGTAATATTCCTCACGTGATTCTGGAGACGCTCTTTGCGAAACCCCTCCAGCCAGCGGCCACGGTGTTCGAACCGGCAACGCGACGGGTTGGCGCTCTGGACTCAATTGCGAGTACGAATCATGCATGGCACTCTTTGGCCGGAAGCCATGGCTGCCCACTGATGTATTCCCCCCTGGTCCCGATAGAATGGGCCATGTGGCTTCCACCGCTGCGAGAAAAGGGGGTCACGCGAGCCCTTAATCAGCTGGGCATACACAAGCTGGGGGACCTGTTCAAGGACGGGAGGGTAGTCACCTGGGAACAGGTCGCACTGCCACAGATCGCGGCGACGCAGCTGCACCGTTTCCACCTGCATAGAGTCCGTGCGGCACTACAGGAACTGCTGGGGCCGGCTCTGGAGGAACCCGTAGAACTACCAGAACTGTCTTACGTAATCAAAACACAGGCGAGCGGCAAGATGATTACGCGACTGTACAGGATGGGGCAGTGTCACCGCGCACAGGAACCCTTGAAGGCCCGTCAGGCATGGCAGCGAGACTTACGGACGGAGATCAGTGACGATATGTGGAAATATTGCTGCCAGAACACGAAACGGGTGTAGCTGAATGCTAGGCATAGGCTTGTACAGTTTAACTTTTTACAGAGAGTGTATTACACCCCGGAACGCTTGCACAGATATGGGCTCCGACAGACGCCGGAATGTGAGCGTTGCAGTGCGTCAGTGGCGGACTTCCTACACCTGGCTTGGACCTGCCCGGGGATAAATAATTTCTGGGAAGAGGTCTTCCTCGAGCTGGGGCGGATACTGGAGCTGGAGCTCCCGGTAGACCCGGCTTTGGCTCTGCTGGGCCATACCAGAGTCTTACCCCCAGCTGCGCGTCGCCTGGCTGGCATAGGGTTAATCATGGCGCGGAGGGCAATAGCAATGTGTTGGATGCGCGGCCCACTCCCAACTAAACGAGGATGGGAAAGGGCTATGTTGTACAGTTGCACGCAATCCCAGCTGTATAGTGAACTCTTGCCGCCTGTGAGCAGGCCGCGGAACTTCTGGGACCAATACCTGGCATACAACTCGAATAGGAACGACACGGTTGAGGAGCAGGAGGAGACAGAGGAGCAGCAAGAAGAGGGCGGGGATAATGAGGGCTAGATTATATTAAGTTTCAGGGAGGTGCCAAGTGGGAGGGACACCCGGGCAACGTTGCCACTAGAGATCGAGACACATAGACTTCACGCAGAGGGCACCGTTCGGGATAGGAACATAGAGTGAATGAGAGACTGGAGGGGTGGGGGGGAACAAGAGGTTTGGCTGAGGCTGGTGGCATATAACGTAGAGACGACAGTAACACATGAGACGAGGCGCACAGGTGGTTGGGGGGGGAGGGGGGTGGTGGGCGAGTTGGGGTCGGGAAGTTAGAGTTAGACCAAGTAGACGACAGCGCGCACCAAAAGAGACTGCCAATACAGCACTGGAGAAAGCAGAGCTCACCCTCCTGTGGTACCGGAGGGTAATGACTTGGGGCACAGGCATACATCCATGATAAAGTTGTTGTTGTAGTTGAGTCCCGGGCAACTGGAACAGATGACGCCGGAGACATGTTTAGCATAACTTCTACCTTTCTCCCATTCAGGACCAATGGAACTGCATATTGTATTGACATGGTGCTAGTTTGCTGCCAGCCCCTGGGTTGTAGGCGGAATGCTGTGTGCTCGCATGAATACCGAATAAAAGTTTATAACCAAAAATAAATAAATAAATAAATAAATAAATAAATATTCTCTCCTGTACATTGTAGAGATACAACAAGTCACCTCGGGAGTGACATGCCCTTATACAGGAACCCTGCCTTTGGCCTCATTCCTCTATGTGTGCAGAGAATTCCTCGGTGACTAGTCAAATCCTGATCATGCATGGCAAATGGGGGACTTTATCCCAAGGTTAATATTGGCAGTGAGCATACTGTTAGGATCATTCCCAGAACTATATATGAAACTACAACACTGAATACGGATTACCAGTTCAGGAGGGGGAACTGACGGGTAAGCATGGGGGTCTAAGACATGCAAACTCCAGACTGAACAAATTGACGAAGGATAGTAGTAATAAGCTAGTATAGCGCAAGCTGATGAGATGCAACAATCTGTGCTAGAGAACAAACAAACCCAGTGCATGTAGTGCTAGAAAATGCTAGCGATCCACAGTGAGAGACTCTGGCAATGAGAAGGGAAACTAAAGCACGTCGAAGGCTGCCTATCCAATGTAAAATACTAAAGATGCCACCTAGATAACTTAAGTAAAATAGTGAAAGATTTTCCTATTCTGTAATTGCAATTACATATTACATTAAGACGGTGTATAGTATGTAGAGAACCAATAAAGGGGTCACCAGATAGACAACAGGACCGATTGTAAGTGTTGGTAAGAATGCCACAGTAGGAAATCCACCACTTCAAGTGTCATATCATAGGGAACAAGTGGTGGCAAAACGGGACAAGCGAAATACTGGGGGGCCCCTCAAGTACCAACATTGAAAGAGTAGAAAACATGTCTAGATTTGTATATGGTGGCGGAACAAGTGACATACAAGGCTAGGGGCTGTCCTCGGAAATTCCAGAAGATATGGGCACCATGGATCAAGTATTATGGCCTGGAGGTGGGGGGGGGAGGCAGAGGGAGAGATAATGCAGTCCGTTGAAGTGGGAAAAGAGCCTTGAAAGATGTAATGATCGTTCCTATTATTTGTACTCATGAACAGTGTGCCCATGACCCTTATTTTTATATGTCCAGGTGACTCGGACCCCTCCATGGGTTGAACTGAAACGAACATTTTGTTTTTACAACTGCCTTTGTTGCCACTGTGATTTGTCAATAATGGTGTATCATGTGTTCATGCTTTGTTTGAAGTTAGCTTCATTTTTCAAAAATACAATAAAAATATTTGGGAAAAAAATGGGAGATTCATCGGGGACACTCCACCAGCGTGTACATTTCATAAAACAAGATATAGTAAAATATTGGATTACACTCTTATGTCACTATCCTTATTTCGTCATATTGCCTCATTCCAAATAGGGGAAAAGGTTGACAGTGATCACTGTCCTCAGGAAATCACACTTAACATCAGCAAACCTAAATTTGAGCAATCGCTGGTACCGAATGATCTAATTCATACCATCAACTACAAAAGGAGCAAGTACTCGGTAGCCAAAGATGGAGACCTACAAGAAATGGCAAAGCTACACTTTCATGGGAGAATAGGAGCGAGCGAGGTTGAGAAATGGGAGAATTTTACAACCACCATGGCAGTTTACACTACAACTCCAAAACGTACAGAAGGACAGCAATAAGACTTCTTTCACAAAAGACCACAAAATAAAGATAAAATGTATAAAAAATGTATCTTTCAAACAATGCGCCAACTTAGTCATCTCCCAAGAGATACGGCGAGACACAACCATCTGTGAGAATTAAAGGCATCCTTGAAAAAAACAAAATGGTAAGCAAATAGAGCAATGGAGGGCAATTTGTGGGCAAAATTATATGCAGACACCAAGTAGCATGACGGGGCAACATTTTGGAAAACAATTAATTCCTTTATAAACCCTAGGCATGATGGAGTCTCCTCAAATATCTCCGAACAACCATGGGTAAACCATCTTAAAGATCATTTCATACAACACACAACCTAAGACTTGGCAACAGAAAATGATGACAATGAATCAACATCAATGTGTGACACTCAACACCAACAAACAGACCGAATTATGTGCACAATTTTGACAAAACTACAAAAGATAATCTGGCGCCAAATCAAAAAAGGAGGGAGAGAGGGGGCGCCAGGCCCGAATGGAATCCCTCCCATTCTCTACAAACTGAACGAAAAGGATTGGGCTGAAGCCCTCGAGCCACTCTTTTTGGAAATTAAGACATCTTAATGTACTACCTGTCTCCTGGAAGGGCTCTATTATTTCCCCAATTTTCAAGGCAGGGGACAAATCTCTACCATGTAACTACAGATTGGTTGCCCTCATGGATAACGAGGCAAAGTATTTTGCTGGGATCCTTTTGGAGGAATTGCAGGCCTGGGCCACAGAAATCTCTCTAATTCCTGTAAACCAAACTGGTTTTGCTACATCTGTAGGGACAACAACAAATATTTTGGCTATGGGGCTACTAATTGATAAAGCAAAAATAACTAAAATGCCAATCCACTTGTGCTTCATAGACTACAAGGCGGCTTTCGACCATATCAATCGGAATCTTCTATGGTCAAAATTGAAGAGATGGGGAATACCAAAGCCTTTTTTTAGACCTGCTGATTAACTTGCACAGTGAAACATGGGTACAGGTGAAGCTGGGTGACGGCTCCCATTTGTCAAGATGCATCCCAACAAATAAGGATCTTGAAAAAGGATGTGTCCTGGCCCCAACGCTCTTTAACCTGCTCTTAGGAGATCTCATTCCGGCGCTCAATAATTGCAACTCTCATGCACCAAAACTAGGAGGTCAAATACTGCCAACAATATTATACGCAGATGACTTGGTTTTAATCAGTCATACACAAATAGGGATGCAACATCTTGTGGAAGCAACACAAAGATACTCTGACGAGAATTATCTGACAATAAACTTGGAGAAGACCAAAACAATGTCAATTAACAAGAAAGGAAAAACACCACACAGATGGTTTTGGAACAAGACCTGTATAGAAGATACACCAGTATACAAGTACTTAGGGGTCAAAATTGATAGCAGTGGCCAGTTTATCATCCAAAATGAAAGCATCAGAGGAAAAGGCATTGCTATAGCAATCTCGCTAAAAAATCTAAATGGCAGGCTCACCAGCCCACATTTTCTGCCCCTGGCACAAGTTATACGAGCCAAACTCTTGCCTACACTTACCTACGGTAGCGAAGTACAAAGAGGAAGAGACGCAGCAATTCTGGATAAAACTGTGACAGCCTGCCAAAATATACCTCCCCGGCTCAACTTAGGCTAGAGTTTGGTGGCCAGAAGCAGTCTCTTGCAAGTCAGGGGGCGTACATAACCATGTGGGACAAATTCAGGAAGGCCAAAAAGGGAACCTTAAATAGCTTTTTATGGTCGGAACTACAGCGAAAGCTGGCCTCACCAGCTGCCAAGTACTTGGAAAAAAGCCTGGCGAACCTAGGCATACAGGAGCTGTGGAACACCTCCACTTATCATACCACAGTCAAAAGACTGGTAGAAAAAACAACAAAATACCTCTCATGGATTGAAGATAAGGCGACTGTTGCCAAGAGGTCACATAGATGGTTTATTTTAAACTCCTACTCTAAACAAGGTCAACAGAGTTACCTTGACCTGGGATATTCAAGAACTACAACATTGAAGTTTTTAAAATTGAGACTGGGCCTCTTACCTCGCATAACCCACCTCCCACACTGGCTGATGGATAAAGGGGGCATCCTCTGTCGTCTATGTGGCAAGGCAATCGAGGATATGCCACATTTGTTGTGTTCCTGCGACAAACTTCTAGAGGAAAGGAAACGCATGTTGAAACTCCAGTTCAACCAACGAGGAATATGCACTCAAAGGCATGCAGTTCTTGCCTGCTTCGCTCCCGGCGACCTGCAGTTGAACTGCAGCTTGGTGAAGTTTATGAAGGAGGTGGAGAAAAGATGCAGAAACTTGATCCTTAACTTAGTTTGTAGTTACTTGAACAAGCTGACCTATACTTAAAATGATGGTTAATATTACTAAATCTACGATGGTGGCGGAAAGAGGCTGCTGGAACTCGACCTTCTCTTTTAAAGCTTACAAAGAAGTCAATCTGTATTTTCATGATTTAAAAAAAAGGAATTATACAATTTTATATGTAATATTAAGACTATGGTGATAATGTACAGTATGTATATGTTTTTTTAAATGGAGAAATTGCAATGGTTTTTATTAACTATGCAAATACAATTTACTTACTTACTTACTTCTTCTCGATTCCTATTCATCCTGATAGCCGATATTTGTTTTGTTTCATTTTGAATAATAGATCATCAGATTTTGTCGACTTCCTCAGGGGTACACTGAGAGTCCGAGCATTTACAGTCAAGGACTGAAACGACAACTTGATTCTTTTACTTTGCCTGAAGGAGTGGCTCTCATACAATATGTCGATGACATCTTGTTGGCAGCTGATACACCTGAGCAGTGTAAAAAATGTATGTATGTATTTGGTATTTATAATGTGCATATATCACCACAAGTTCTCATAGCACTTGCTAGTGTTCAAGGCAGGACAGCGCAGAAAACTTCTTATGATCAGTCTCCAGGCAGAGGGATAAAGGCAAAGTCCTCCAGATTTCTGGGGCCACCCGGGAGAAAGATCTACCCCCATTTCTAGCGATTCTGATCTTCGGCACTGTCAAAAGAAGTTTGCTGTTGGACCTGAGGGATCTGGCCTGTTGGTATATAGTGAGTTTTCTAACTAGATAATGGGGTCCTTTATTATTGAGTGTCTTATGCACCAGACAACACAATTTAAAATGGATCCTTTTTTTGATTGGAAGCCAGTGTAGGTCTTCAAACTGGGTGTGGAAGGGGAGCGCGAGGGAAGGTGGAGGACCAGCCTGGCCGCCGTACTTTGTCTCTACTTTATTTTTTTGCTACACACCACCATAAAGTGTCATGGAAGAAATTGCAATATTGTAGACCGAAGGTTACCTATTTAGGTCATTTTCTGTCTAAGGAGGGGAGTGCACCTACACCAGATCGCATACAAGCAATGTTAGACACACCAGTACCTTCTACTCAGAAATATGTCCTTGCATTAATTGGTTTGACCTTGTTCTACAGGCAATGGATTTAGGTTTTTCACACATTGTTAAACCCTTGCTAGTGCTTTTGACTAAAGATACTCCAATGCCCCTTCCATGGATAGATGAATGCCAGGATTCTTTTTGTCAGTTACGACAAGCTCCTTGTTCTGCACCAGTGTTAAGAACTCCAGATTACACAAAGGCTTTTACACTCTATGTACACGAGAAAGATGGCTGTGCATTGTCAGTTTTAGTACAGACGCACGGTGACAAGCAGAGCCGCTGTGCATATTTTTCAGCGGTTCTTGACCCTGTTGTTCGTGCATTGCCTGGGTGCTTCCGTTTAGTTGCAGCAACAGCTGTGTCCATACATCAGAATGAGGGGATCGTTTTGTCACATAAACTGTTGGTGCTAGTGCCCCATGCGGTTGATGCTCTTTTGAATCAGACCATAACCCAACACTTAACTAGTGCTCGCTTGACAGGATACGAGTTGACATTGTTATCCCCTCACATTACATTGAAGAGATGTGTGACACTGAACCCAGCTACTTTGTTGCCATATCCAGTGACTCAGGCTCAGTCACAGTAGTCTCACAATTGTATTTTCCTTACTGAGGAACAGACAAAGGGTCGCGTCGATTTGCAAGATAGGGCCCTTTCAGATGGAGATGGGGAACTGTGGGTTGATGGGTCCTGTTTGAAGTTACCAGATGGCAAGACTTAAGCTGCATATGCAATTAAGACACTTGACACAGTAGTGGAGACAGCTCGTATACCACAAAAGTCAGCTCAAGCAGCTGAGTTAATAGCTTTGGCATGAGCGTGTGAACTTAGCACTGATTTGTGTGTGAACATCTATACAGATAGCTGCTATGCTTTTGGAGTGGCTCATGATTTTGGCCTACTCTGGAAGGAAAGAGGCTTTCTTACATCCCACGGGATGCAGATAATGCACAGAGAATTGATGCATATTCTTTTGACTGCACTGACATATCCGAAGAAAATAGCTATTGTTAAGTGTAGCGCGCACAAGAAAGTCATTCATAAGATAGGACAAGGCAATGCCTTTGCAGACCGCATAGCTTGTGAGACTGCAATACAATGAAGTACTACATCCATGTACGTAGTGAAATCACAAGCTGAGCATTGGCATAATGCTAGAGAAGAAGTATTAGATATAGAGAGATCTGCCTCTGTGGAAGAACTTGAGCAATGGTCTAAGGAAGTAATGTTAGACGATGAGGGCTGTTGGCAAAACAAAGAGATGAATAAGTGGCAATTGCCTGCTGCTTATTTTCAACCTATGGTTCAAATGGCACATGGGCCGGAATATGTTGTAGCTCTAGCGATAACGAAATTGCTTACACAAGTTTGGGAGCATCTAGAGATTGCAGGTACAGCCAACAGGATAGTACAATCCTTTTTGATCTGTTGGCAGTATAATCCTGGAAAAGGGACACAAACTCCTACAGGAGGATTTGCTACACCAACTGCACCTTTTGAAGTTTTGCTAATGGATTACATCCAACTTGAACGTTGCAATAACTTGAAGTATGTTCTAGTGGTGGTATGTGCCTTCAGTAAATGGATAGAGGCATACCCTACAAAGGATAATACAGCTCTTACTACAGCAAAGGTGCTTTTAAAAGAGTGTTTCCCTAGATATGGTGTTTGCAAACTTTTATGGAGTGACAGCGGACCTCATTTAATTGGGCAAATTGTTGAACATGTCCTGAAAGGATTAGGAATCAAACAGAAATTTCACGCAGTTTTCCACCCACAATCAGCAGGATTAGGGGAAAGGTATAACGTTACGTTGAAATTGAAGTTAGCGAAAATACTTGCTTCCACGTCCCTGAAATGGTCAGATGCACTACCTTTGGCATTACTGTCAATAGGATCAGTGCCACATTCACGATCTGGGCTTACTCCATATGAAGTGGTATTTGGAAGACCGATGAACATTTGGGGAGTTCCAAAGCCACGCCCCATACATGATGTATCTTGTATTCTGATGAATGATTATTTGGCACAGTTAACTGACAGTTTGATCTATATTCATCAACAGGTTCGAGAAGCTCTTCCTGACAGATCTACAGGTGAGTCCCAAGAAGTCCAGCCCGGAGACCACATAAAGGTCAAGGTCTTCGAGAGGTCGAACATCTTGGAACCGAGGTGGCGAGGACTGGAGCAGGTGCTCCTAGCGACAAGCACAGCCGTTCGAATGAAGAACAGGAAGAATTGGGTCCATAGCACTCACTGTTAGTGAGTGTCGCCTGCCTTGGTGGAACCTGCTGTGTTGACCGATTATCGAGAGATTCTGGAAACAGAGAAGGGCCACGCTATCTCACCTGATGAATCTGAGGGAGTCTTCCTGGACCACACGATCCCTGAGGTATCGCGATACCAACTGAGGCTGAGGAAAGAATCTACTTTGCTGAAAAAGACTGGTTGAGCAACCGCCCTGGGTTGGTGTGGGGCAAAGTGACACCCGTCTTGACCCTCGGTGAAGAAATCAACGGCTGCCCAGGGCAAAGAGCTCCAATGATTGTTTAACGACGAAGTGATCATGTCTACAGAGAGATCAACTGTTGCTAAAATGAATAACAAAAAGATCGTTTGTGCTGTAGGGTTTGTTGTTGCTATGGTGGCTATAGCACTAATAACTTGGTTTGTAGAGAAAGTGGATCCTGCTTGACAATTGCTGATTGCCACTACTCCTGCACCAGTTGAGCATTGTTACTTTACGCTTCCCTACCATGAGCAGAAGCATCTACAATCTTACCTGAATAACACATTTATTCAGATGTTGCATCATACACATAATGCCACAAATACCACCGACTGTTGGGTGTGTGGGATGATACCTGCTCACCAAAAGAAAAGGGGAACACCTTTTATTCCTCTTCCTTTCTCACACAATGGTTTTTGTCAAGCTTGGTTTGCGCTTCTGATTGCTTCAAAGAAAGCGACAGTTGGAAGGATTAATTATCATCTTAATAAAGTTTGTTACCCTGATGAAGATGGTTACCCTCAAGCTAAAGGAACTAAATAGGAATGGGTAGAGTATCAACTGGTCAATATTTATATACCAAATGTTTTCACGAACACAAGAACTATAAAGAACACTGGACGATTTGTAATTTCTGTGACCAGAGCTAAATCAGATTTATGTATAGAAAGTATTGGGAAAATTCCAGCGGGAAGGAGTGAATGTACTGTGACATTAACTATTGAAGGTGCCAATAATAATAGTTTTACATTGTCACATAATACACATTTCGTAAGTGGTAGTAAGGGATATTAACAACTCCAAATTGGATGGTCCGAAGTATGTTATGTATACTTTCTGTTACCTCCTGTGTTCCTGGTCCCTCCATCGTATCACCAAGGTTTCAAAATGTACAATGATATCTCTAAGAACAGATACAAAAGAACAATAAGTACAGATGAGGTTGATCAGACCGACACCATTTTGCAAAAATATGTTGACTTTAATTTGGGCTTGTTTTTGTTTGTGGGTGCTGCATTGAACAGTAGAAAGAAAAGGCGATTCACTCGTGTTGTGGAAGCTGTTACCTATCAGACAGCCATGGCACTTGGGAACATTACAGAAGAACTGCAAATTGCAAGAATTGTAGCACTCCAAAATCGCATGGTTCTTGATGTGATTCTAGCTGATCGAGGTGGTGCATGTCGCATCATCGGCAGCAGCTGTTGTGTTTACATTCCAGATCACTCACCTTCAGTGTATAATGCAATATCAAAACTGCATAAAATTGCTGCAGAGATCCACCCAGAGACTGGTACGTGAACTTTTTCGAGCTGGTTCTGGACACTCTGTCACTTGGGGCTGGAAGATACTGACTATCCTATGTATAATACTGGTGATACAATTTACATGCTGTGTATTTATACAATATGGTCTCATGCTTTGCTCCATTTGCATCACTGCTTGTACACCTGTTAAGAGAGATGTTGCAGAAATGAAAGCCCAACGTTTGTTAAATAAAGAGGTCACTGAAATGATGAACATCAATGTACAGGATATGAACCTAGATTACCCTAGATGAACGAAAGTCTTCAGCTAATACTAAAAGGGTTGTCTGTTGTAATTTGGCAGCGATCAGGGTTAGCATCTAGCTGAAGCCATCTTAGATTTGGCAGCCATTTTGTATGCCATGTGCTCACCATGTGCTCTGTCCTACTTTTCTGTTGTCTGCTCTTGCACTCTGCCTAGTGACAATATATTTAGCCTCTTCTGCTTTGCACATACTCAGTTGAGCTTGCAGCTGTCTATACAGCTGCTATTAATCTGTAACTGTCAGGATGTGTTTACTAGAATTAGTACCTGTTAGCTCCTCCCACTAGTTGATTGCTCATTTTCTGTATGACCTTATATGTACCTTAAACCTTCTTTCTGTTCTTATACCACCTTCTTTTGAGCCCCTGTGTGGGTATAAAAGGTCCATGTACCTACTGTTCTGTGTGCTACTTCATACACTACCGAAGGGTGTTGTGTGAATGTAGTTCCACCTGATGAGGTTAATAAACATTGTATTTTATATTCCAGTTTCCATGCCAACTTCTTCCTATTGGTCTAAGGACGTTGTGCAGAGAAGGGCGAACCCCTAGCACGGGTAGGTCTAGCTGAGGCTCACCACAACACTAGTAATAATTTTTGGAGGATTTTGTTTCCAATAATCCACACTACGGTTTCTCTTATGAATTGTGTGATGTGACTGATACCTTGTATTTATGATGCAACTTTTCACTTCCATAGGGTTTTCACTCACGTGAGGTGTTTTTCTGCTCTATTCACCTTTGGTCAAATAGCGCGTCATGTGTATATTTCCAACACTGTACCATGTCTTTTATTCTTTCCCCAGCCCTGAAGAGTCACAGGCTTAAAGCCCGCTTGACAAAACACGTGTTGGCTGGTTGTTTTGCTTTGATGTCTCCCTTCCAAAAAGGAAGGCCTAATATATTGCATTTAAAAAGAACCCATTCATATGTGTCTACCTTGTTTCATTAATTACGTATTTGCTTATAACTGTTAAAAAAACTTTTGATATTGATTTATCGCAACGTGTGCACAGGACTTGTGTTGTATCTAAAGAAGTAATTGATGATGCTATTGATCTCTATCAAATGAATCAAGCAAAAGGAGCTCCTGTGAGGCTTTGGGAGAAAAGTTTAGAAATTTGCTGTTTTCCACCAATGTTTCCCACTGGAGGATGTGGCCAATTTGATGATCGCCCTGTACAGATACTAGCAGCTGAGTACCGATCAGCCAGATTATACTCAGAGGATCCAAGATTTCAGCAGTGCATTCCTGTAGGAAAATAGAATCGGTTTTTATGGTTACCTCCATTTTTTTGCCTGGAGCAATCCTGTCTCTGACTAGTCTGATTGGGATACTGCTAATCGGGACCCCAGTCTCCGTGCTTTCTCCCTTAAATTGATATGGTAACTACTTAGGTACAACCCAGATTGGACACTGGTGTACACTTATCAGTCCCTAGTATATGGTACTGAGGGACCCAGGGCATAGGTACACCAGAGGTTCCCCATGGGCTGAAGCATGTATTATGCAACCCATGAGGGACCACTCAATCTGTTACTACAGGCCTGCCATTGCAACCTGTGTAAGCTGATGCTAGAACCACTAACGAAAGATATAGGTTTCCATATATCTAAAGTCACTACACTTAAAACCTATGTCACCCTTTAAGCAGGCCTTTTAATCCTGAAATCAGGGTGCTCAGTTCTAAGTGTGAGGGTGCCCCTGCATGAGCAGGACACCCCTATAGCCTTAAACAGGGTGGTAGGTATGATTCCATGCACTGTAAAGCTCCTCCGGGAGGCCCTCAGTGTTCTTGGTACCAGTCTTCTAGACCTGGACAGCACAACATGGCTGCTGTTGACCACAAAAACAATTCTGTCCTCCTGATGCTGAGCCAAGCTCAAACAGAAGTAGGCAGAACAATAGGTATCCTGTCACAGGGAGGTGTGACCACCTCCCAGACAGGGTTTAGTGTATTGGGGACGGGTGGGAGCACTTGCCAGAGCCACTCAGTTTGCTTGTAGGGCCCATTTGGTGCCCTCCTTGCATAGTCCAGTTCAAACTAGCTCAAAGAGAAGTTGGCTCCCGCTCCGGCGTGAAACTGGACAAAGGCCGTGGGAGTGTCCTCCCCACTGTCCGAACCTTTTCCCTGGGAGGGAACCCTGAATCGTCACAACCCTTTCCTTAGGGTGCTTAAGGGATTATCTGAGGGTGGGTCCCTAGGTTCATCGTGGGACACGTTTAAATTTGAGATACCACTTCTTCTTCAACCGTCAGGGAACTCTGGACTTCGCTGAACTTCGCTCATGGCATCAATGCTGTAAATTGGAAGACTCCAGCTGCTCCTGATCTCATTGTCCTGCTTGTCTGCTGCAACATCCATGCCTGTGTTCCATACAGGAACCTTGCAAGACACCTGAAGGAATCTCCCTTGAAGTGAATGAGTCACTTCCCTGCATCTGCAGGCACCACAACTAAGCTGACCGATCTGCTGATCCTGGGCTCTCACAGACTCCAAGAGGCTTAACAATGCAGGTGGTTGTTCTCCACATCTCTCCAGGATTGCCCTGCCCTCTCACCAAGTTTGAGGCCAGTATCCCTCATCAGAGCCGCAGGAACTAAACCCGTGTGCACAGCATCGATATGCCTTTACGGGGGCTTGTTGGCTTCATTCCATTAAGATCTTTGGGCAACAATTAGCCCTCACCACAAACACCTCCAGTGACCAACATCTTCATCCTCACTGCATCACTTGCATTGCAGGCTTGCTTCTTTGGTGAGCTGCTCAAGGTCCTCCTGCGACCACAGTGCCTCCAGCCTGTGGGTCCTTTTGAGGGTCATCTTTATATTCTGCAGGCTGTTCTGGTTTTCGGGGCCTGCCCTGACTCCCCTGCTTGTGGTGAGTCACCTGGACATTGGTGGTCCCAACACTGCACCTTATTTGCTTTCAAAATTATTTACAGTTGCCAAGGCTTGTTGGTGCTTTCAACGGACACCAACCCCCTCAACTCTCGACACCTGACGTCGGAAAGCTCGTGAAGTACCCCTGGTTTTCCACAATGCTGCCTGGTCCTCACAGTTGTAGCTCCAAGGTCACCGTCATCTCACCTGCAACGCCTGACTTTGGTGGGCATTGGTCTTCCACGCCTCCTGGTCACTCCTGAGTGGCATAGACTCTGTTCCCTCTGCTTGCAGGTACTTCTCAACTTTAATCCACCTTTGGGTTCCTTCGGACACTTTCACCTTCCCCAGCAGCAGCATTTTCCTGAAGTTCTCCATTGAGTTTGATAGCGGTTTCTGATGCCACTTCAAACCTTAGCACCTAGATTCCCTGGTGTAGGTATTCTGGGTTCTAGGGTATCCACTGGTGGGCTGGCTCTCCACCCTTTTGTCTCTCGTGGGGTTTCTTCAGGGTCCAATGGGAAGGGTGCTTCTTCTTTAAGATTGCAACGCGACTTACTCTTTGACTTGTACTAATTCCACGGTCGTGTTCCCACTCTGCACACGACCTTCGTGGGGCTCCTGGTTACTTACCTCGGGTGGCTCTTTGGATCCATGGCACTTTCACGTCTTCTGGGTATAGTCTTGACTGGATTTGTGGTTTGCATACCACTATTTTAGTATATGGTTTCGTCTTCCCCTGGGGACCACTGTGTATTTCATGCTACCTACCTGTCTCTATTGAAAAAAATTGTGTGCATTGTGTATATCTGCGGCTAGGTGATATCTGTATGTGTTAGTGAGTGTCTTATAATAAATTCATATTTTTATAACTATAAGGTGTTGTTCTTTTTTACTTAATCGATACCTATAAGACTATGTTCTGGTAAAACAAGCTTCTTTACACTCCTTCTGGACTAAGCCTGAAGGCTGCTGCCTCCACATCTACCACTTTGAGACCTTTCTAAGGTTGTCTAAGACCTCTAAAATCACCATAAGGGTTGTTACATAAGTGTGCATCATATACCAGGCAAGCCTCTCACAATTCCCTACGTATTCCATCTTCTGTTTGAGAGTGACTTGTCTGGACTTTCATATGTTGTTTACTACATACTGAAGACATGAGTTAATCTTCAAAATCTCTCTGCAAAGGAATTCATTGACAAACGTCATGGGAAGGATGAAAACTTGGAGGACAACTTGATTAATTTGATGGTGTGCCAATGTGGCACCAACGAGTATTGTAATCACCTTCATGAAGAACCTTAAATGTATGTTGAGAAAACTAGGTGCACCTACTTGGTTTCTGACGCTCAGTTGCGTTGAGTATCCCTGAGATTACCTTTTAGAATTTTTGGAAGAAGCAAACTTTAACATTGAAGATATGAAAGTGAAGGCAGCCAGAGAACTTTGCTTCTTGGATCACGCTAATGATTGCAGTTATTTTAACCACAGGTTTCAAGCTATGTCTTTCTTCTTCATCAAAAGATATCCTCCTCTTGGGGAAGTAACTGATTTGTTTTGGTGAGAAGAGTACCAAGCAAGAGGTGCTCTTTATATTCACATACTTAATAGACCAAAAGTTTGGACAGATAGTGATGAGTCTGTCTTGTCTTTCATATAGATATTTGATATGGCCCATTCCAAAAGACAATAGTGAAAAGGGCTTTAGACAACAAACTCCATTCTTTAAAACTCATAGATGTAGTAAGCGCTGTCGCCAAAAATACAGATCTAAAGGAAAATTATACACGAGATGTCGATTTGGATTCCCACGACCTGTGATTTCTCAAGGAAAAGTAAAAAGCTTTTTGCCTGCAGTCAGGCATACACTGTCATGGAAATCACCAAAAACACATACAACCTGAGAAGAACAGAGGCTTTCAAGTATATTAATGACTACAGTCCCATCATTATCAAGCATTAGAATCCAGATCTTAAACTACAATTTGTTGCAGACAACTCTATCGCTGTTGCTTAGTATTTAACTTCATACATTACAAAATCAGAGAAGACAGAGATGAAGGCGATGTGGGAGGAGATTTCTGCAGAAAAGACTCTATCTAAGAAATTGTACAGCTTCTGACTGCTACGAAGATTCTTCCAACACTAAAAAACAGCATTCAGTGTTCAGTCTTCGCAAACTATTTGCAAATGTTAAATGATGAGATTTCACTGCACCCGCTCCTGAGGCAAAATAGCCGGGAGCTGTATCTTTGTTTTTACTGTGTGTAACTTGATTTTAAAAAAGCTTACCAGGCTACTATCGCTTATTCTGCAGACACTCGCCCAGCTCACTGAAGGCAGCTGAAGCCAAGTGTTGCTAGGCAACGCCGCCATTCAGGTTTGCGCCCACGCCCACCGCGCTGACCACGCCCCCCCAGATTACTTAAACGAGCGCTGAATACGAGCGCGCGTTTCACTGCACCCACTCCTGAGGCAAAATAGCTGGGAGCTGTATCTTTGTTTTTACTGTGTGTAACTTGATTTTAAAAAAGCTTACCAGGCTACTATCGCTTATTCTGCAGACACTCGCCCAGCTCACTGAAGGCAGCTGAAGCCAAGTGTTGCTAGGCATTGCCGCCATTCAGGTTTGCGCCCACGCCCACCGCGCTGACCACGCCCCCCTGATTACTTAAACGAGCGCTGAATACGAGCGCGCGTTTCACTGCACCCACTCCTGAGGCAAAATAGCCGGGAGCTGTATCTTTGTTTTTACTGTGTGTAACTTGATTTAAAAAAAGCTTACCAGGCTACTATCGCTTATTCTGCAGACACTCGCCCAGCTCACTGAAGGCAGCTGAAGCCAAGTGTTGCTAGGCAACGCCGCCATTCAGGTTTGCGCCCACGCCCACCGTGCTGACCACGCCCCCTGATTACTCAAACGAGCGCTGAATACGAGCGCGCGTTTCACTGCACCCACTCCTGAGGCAAAATAGCCGGGAGCTGTATCTTTGTTTTTACTGTGTGTAACTTGATTTTAAAAAAGCTTACCAGGCTACTATCGCTTATTCTGCAGACACTCGCCCAGCTCACTGAAGGCAGCTGAAGCCAAGTGTTGCTAGGCAACGCCGCCATTCAGGTTTGCGCCCACGCCCACCGCGCTGACCACGCCCCCCTGATTACTTAAACGAGCGCTGAATACGAGCGCGCGTTTCACTGCACCCACTCCTGAGGCAAAATAGCCGGGAGCTGTATCTTTGTTTTTACTGTGTGTAACTTGATTTTAAAAAAGCTTACCAGGCTACTATCGCTTATTCTGCAGACACTCGCCCAGCTCACTGAAGGCAGCTGAAGCCAAGTGTTGCTAGGCAACGCCGCCATTCAGGTTTGCGCCCACGCCCACCGCGCTGACCACGCCCCCTTCCCACGTCATCTCGCTGCATGCTACATCATGTGCAGCAACAGGAAGCGCAGCGGACGAGCGCAGCGGGCGCGACGAATGCGCGCCGAAGGCGCGCATAAGGCAAGCTCGTCTGCGCTCGTCCGCGCCGAGGACGGGCCTAGGGCCACCCCCCCTGCCGCTTCACCCCTATCCTCGGAGGTCGATACGGCGAGACTCGTCTACACGTCCACTGAATTATTGCAACTCAGACAGGTATGGAAAACTCCCCATGCTCTACCACAACTCAGATATACCAACTCTACCTTAGGCCCGCATAAATGTCCTATGTGTACAAATGTTCATCTAACTTCCACCAAAACTGCTACAAAACAAGTGTTAGCAGCACTAATAAATGCTAGATCCCTCCCCAAACATAAATTGGAAGTAGCCGACTTGATCGACTCACATAAGCTAGATCTGCTTTTTATTACAGAAACATGGGGGGAAGAAGCGTCCGGACCTGATTTTACAGCCGCCACTCCAATCAACTACAGTGTCTGTAGACTGGACAGACCTAAAAAGAAGGGAGGAGGCATAGCAATTATTTATAGCGACCAGCTTAAACTCACCACGACGCAAGCTAACTGCGCTGAGTATGAGGCATTTCTTTTTACTATAGGCCTCTCGGCCAAAGCATCATTCAAGGGTATGCTAATCTACCGCCCGCCCGGGTCACGTGCCAAGTTTCTTGCTAATATAGGCAATATGATCGAAGTCTCAGCAGGATCCCCACACTTTACCTTACTAGGAGATTTTAATTTCCACTTGGAATCCCACAACGACCCGGACACAGCACAGCTACAACCGATTTAGCGGCTGTCGGCCTGCTGCAATTAGTAAAAGAACCCACTCATCAAGCGGGTCATACTTTAGATGGCCTGTTTACCAACAATCCACATATTGTTGTCACCCAGGTAATCCCCTTGATTTGGACGGACCATGCAGCCATCTGTTTCTCTATCAAAACCACGCCCAGCAAATCTATTCCCACTTCTTCGGCTCCAGTCTCCTACAGAGACTGGAAACATATCAACCTGGATCTCTTAGCGGAAATGATGCAAGTCAGCCATATCCCTGACGAAAATGACCCTATCTCAGCATCCTTAAGCTATCTAAGTAACCTCAACAAGGCCTGTAACAAACTAGCCCCTATTAAAACCCTTCATCGTAGCAGGAAATCCCCTTCAGCACAGTGGTTCACGGAGCCCGTGCGAATTCAGAGACAGTACTGTAGGAACCTGGAAAGGCAGTGGCGTCGACATTACAGCCCTGCTGACAAACTGACCTATAAAAATGCCCTCTCTACTTACAAAAAACTCATAAAATCAGAAAAAAGTCTTTACTACACCTCCCAAATCAACGAGGCTAAAAACTCGGTAGGGCAACTATTTCAGGTAGTTACTCACCTATCCAACCCCCCTGCTCCACGGCTAGAAGGATCACAAGCTCTTTCTGACTCTCTGGCCAAATATTTCGAGGATAAGGTTAGCTCCATCTTTCTGACCTTTTGCCACTCCATCAGTTCCCCTACTCCTATGGCACCTCCCATCAACAATAATTCCCCGAGTTTTTTATGTTTCAAATCAACCACGCAACAGCAAATTCAACAGCTCGTGGCCCGTACTAAATCGGGATCCCCTCTTGATCCTTGCCCTCCTGCAATCCTTAATCACATCTCGGAAGCAATTTCTCCTGCCCTATCAACTATCTGCAATGCAATGTTTTCAACAGGCATCTATCCATCTGTCTGGAAGAAGGCTATAATCAAGCCTCTTCTAAAAAAGCCAACACTTGACCCTCTCCTCCCGGCCAGCTACAGGCCTATTGCCTGTCTCCCCTTTCCAGCTAAGATTTTCGAGAGAACAATGAACATTCAACTTTCGAAATTCATTAATGATAACAATCTCCTTGACGATACCCAGTTCGGCTTCCGACAAGGCCACGGAACGGAGACAGCACTAATTAAGGCAGCAGACGAAATAAGAGCTACGATGGACAAGGGAGGCTCCGCAGTTCTTATACTTTTGGATCTCTCCGCCGCCTTTGACACGGTCGATCATGTTACCTTGATCGACCGTGTCTCGGCTTTAGGAATAAGAGGCAAAGCTAAGGATCTTCTTGCCTCATTCCTGGCCAACCGCCCACAGACAGTTAAGATGGGCAACTACACCTCCCAGACCTTTTCTCTCCCTTGCGGAGTACCACAGGGCTCCTCGCTAAGTCCGATGCTTTTTAACATCTATGTATCGGACTTGGCGAGGGTAATAAAATCTTATGGAATCGCACTTACAACCTATGCAGATGACACTCAGTTAGTGTTATCAGTACAAAACGACGGCATTGCAGTCGCAGCCAACTTCCAGGAGGGAATGAAGGCAATAAGTTCCTGGATGTCATCAAACTGTCTTAAATTAAACTCCGACAAGACGGAGGTGATGACATTCGGGAACTTGCAACCAATCTGGTCCCCTCAGTGGTGGCCTCCCCAGTTGGGGAACCCCCCTCAACCAGTAGTCAAGGTTCGCAATCTGGGAGTAATCTTTGATACCAAGCTGACTTTTTCACAACACGCTAACGCTGTGGTATCTTCCTCCTTCTACATCCTAAAAAGGATAAAAAAATTATTGCCATACCTACCGCCGTCTGCGGGCAAAACCCTAATAAGCTCCTTGGTGTTTTCAAGAACAGATTATTGTAATGCCCTCTTGTTAAATGCCCAAGAAAAGGTCCTCCACAAATTACAGACGGTACAAAATGCCGCAGCCAGAATCCTTCTGGCCATCCCCAAATTCACTCCCACTTCCTCCTACATCAGAGAGCTACACTGGCTCCCCATACGGAGTCGGATTAAATTCAAGGCTCTTTGCATAGCCTATAAAGCTATCAACAGTCCCGGCCCACAGTTTTTAAAAACAGCTCTCCGTCCCCTGGAGCATGCAAGAACCTTAAGATCATCTTCAGCACACTTACTGATGGTTCCACGGACAAGGAGGACCAACTGGGGAGACAGATGTTTTACCATAGGAACTGCTAAACTGTGGAACACACTACCACTCCACATTAAAACTGCCCCTTCGCTACTATATTTCAGAAAGAACCTTAAAACTTGGCTGTTTTCATCTTAAACCCGTCCTTTACCTCTAGAGTGAGTTCAGTAGCACTAGCGCCGAGACACCCTCACGGGTATTTGCGCGCTCTAAAAATCGCATAAAATAAATAAATAAATAAATAAACAGGGGTAAATAATTACTGCTACGATAGCTAAGGAGAGCTCACAAAGCAGCCAAAGTTCTGGACTACTGAGTCAAGATCCTCTTGGACAACCCATTATTGAAAAGGAAGCTGCAATAGCTATGAATGAGGTGGAAACTGCAATTGAACAACCAAGGCAGGAAAGTACTGATTTCAAACAGTCAGAAGGACAATTGAACGACGAGTAGAAAGAAATTGATATGGAGGTAAAAGAGAAAATAGAGCACGGATTCCTCCACCAGAAGAAAGAATGCAAATGGTCATCCTTTAAGTCAATACTATTATATATCAGTTAATCAAGCTTGCATCGAGAAAAGTTATCTAATTGAAGTTCTCATCGCTTACATATAGAGGACTACAGATTAAAATTTATTGTGTTTAATAACAGAACCCACTGGATTGCCTGCACACAACATTAAAAGAATTACTTTATAACGTCTACCGATGCTACCTGCTGAACATGACAATAAATTACAATACCAAAAGTTGCTTGGTGAAGCTTGTCATGAGGTGTCAAGAGTGTTGAAGGAACAGATGCTTTTGATCTTCAATGAGGTGAGCATGGTCGCAAACTTAATGATTACATTTATACACTTGAGAGTGCAACTGATTTTAAAAGCGGAGTATGATGTGCTGTTTGGATGAAAGCATTTAATTGTTCTTAGGTGATCTACTGCAACTTACCCCTTTCAAAGGACAGCCTGTTCTCAAGACACCTCTTCATGACGAAACTCTGCATTCTTTGGGAAGTATTGGCAATGTAAACATTTGGCTAAACAAGGAACTACTGAGGAATATACAGCAAGCATCTGACATGAAATGCGGAAATATTTTGAAGGACATTAGAGTAGGAATTCTGACAAAGGAGGGGAAACGTATCTTAGAAAGTTGACTTATTAGTATGCGTTTCTCCTCTAAGAACACAGCAACACAGCTAATGTTCAATGTCATTGAAGAAGGCAAACCTACAGGCTGTTAAATGCCGACCCTTCAAGAGTGCTCCAATTTTAATGAACAATTACTAAAACTGGAGAAAGAAGACATTTTGGAAGTTACAGCTATTGACAAAATAGAGCACCAGGAAGTAAGACTACTGGTAAGTGGAAAGCTACAATCAAAATTGGTTTCATTGGAGAAATCTGTATCCAAGATTGTAGGATTAGAAAAGTGTTTGCGCATATGCAAAACCTGTAAAGTAATTTTGCATAGAAATGTAAGTGTTTAGGAAGGATTAGTAAATGGTTCTATAGGAAAAGTTGTTGATTTCATTAACTTTCCAAATAGGGAGGAGGTTTTGAAGGGGAGCCACAGCGCTTTTGAAGCACACCATAAGGATTTCCAAAGGACTCGAAGTCCCAGGAGGCATTCGGCCATTATCGCCCTCACCTGTATTTACCTGCCAGCATAAAAATACCTTGCCGCTCCCGCTTCGCGGGATCCGCAGCGCTTTTGAAGCACACCATAAGGATTTCCAAAGGACTTGAAGTACCAGGAGGCATTCCGCCATTATAACTCTCACCTGTGTTTGCCTGCCAGCATAAAAAGACCTCGCCGCTCTTGCTTTGCGGGACGCGCGCCGGTGCGTGCCGGGCCAAGCCCGGTCCAAGGGCGGGCCCGTCCGAGCCCGTCCGAGACTGACGGAGGCTGGGCTGGGCAACCCCCCTAACTCTGCCCTTTCAGTAAGACTATTTTGTTATCGGACCTTTCCTGTTGTAGCCCTAGTGCTTTTACATCTATCATATTTTGTGTATATTATAGTTTGGGGAAAGTGTTAGATCGTAATATTTAAGACTAATGGCGTTACGTTCAGGGAAAGGGAGGAAGGGTGTATCTGGTGCTGTTGGCGGGAATGTTACTGGGACCCTTGACAACTTTATAACCAGGGCTGCAATAGTTTCGGAGCATGAAATTGCTCTAACCGAACGACGCTTATCACTAGAACCTTTATATAATAAGCGTTTATCATTGGGACCCATAATTTCAGCCGTCACGCCTGAACTCCTGGGAACCCAGACAAGTAACTGTGATGGCATTGCGGGGGTTAGTAACTACCATCATTCCCAGGTGCTGACCGGGCAACCTATAATAGAGGCTAGCCTTTTTATCGCGTCCGATGATTCTTTTTTGGTTGACACATCTAAAGAAACTACCCCACAGGTTCAAAAAAGGGCCGTAGATAAAAATATTTCGAATTCGCGGGCCAGCCCTCAGGCTAAAAAACAACTACCAGGCTTAGGCCCAACTGGTAAAAGGAAACGTGGGGGGGCCCACAGAAGGGAAGGTGTTAAAAATTAAGTAAAACAACTAAAAAAGGCGGGAACCCTGTAATATTGACTCAGCCATTACTAACTAGCATCCCCTCATGGACCCCAAACCCTGAACCAAGTATTCTGGCAGTACCTCCTCCCCAGCCCCCGGTGTTATTATCTCAAATTCCAGAAGGCTTCATGGAGCAATTACTGAAGTCCTTAATGTTACCACTACTGGAGAGAATTAAAATTCTAACAGAGAAACTGGGGAAGCTAGAAAAGATAGCCACAGCCAATTCTGACTCATTGGAGAAACTTGCTGTTAGTATACAGAACCAAAATAGAGTAGTACAAACTGTAACAGGATCATCTTTAGATATTACTGTATCAGTAATAGTCCCTACAACATCTAACATGTTGATTGGGACACAAAATGGAAATAGCCAAGATGATGCAATAACTGGGAAAAGGACATCGGCTTCTCCAGGGGAAGGACGGAAAGAGGGCAGGGGGAGGTTGTAAAGGATTTTGGGGTAGGGGAGCGGGATGGAAAAACTATACACGTAGACAAGGGAATTTTAAGTGCTGTTAAACAGAAGATTATTTACCCACGTATTGACTTACCTCCAGCTTCCGCCCCATATATCGTGGTGCTGGCTGGGGTGCCTGAGCTGAATAGCGATAAAATTGAAACCTACTCTGAATTAAAAAATAAGGTCACCTTCTGGTTGAACACTAATAGACCACTCCTGGCTAACATACGTGCTGAAATCTTACATGTGCGAAGATTGAGCTGGGTTGGCCATAGAACAAAAGATTTAATAGGTGACTGTATTATTGTTCATTTTAGAGATAGCCGGGTGGTAAGGCATATTTGTGATTGGCACCACCAAAGAGGTGACGGCGGTATACAAAGTTACGATTGGCTGGATATAGAGACAAGTTCAGCATTCCTACCTTTAACCGTTTTGACACGCTCCAAGGGCTGGAGGGTGTTGATTGACTTGGATTTGGTCATTCTTCCGTCAATTCTATCCCTCCCCCTGTAAATCTAAGATCAACGGGGGGTATGCCCACGAAGGAGTAAATTGTACATGAGTGGATCATGGGCCAAGATCCAGAGAAATTATTACTGAAGGGGTGGGTATGTCGAATGAGTGTGGCACTGATGTGAATATACTGTCAGTAAATAATCAAGAAAGTTCCGGCCCTGCAGGTATGATGGATAACTTGACTAACACGGGTATGTGGTCCATAATGTTTTGGAATATCGCAGGCTTTAAGGCGAAAATGCCTACCCATAACTGGGTTGACCTTGCGAATGAGCATGATATAGTGAGTCTTCAACAAACCTGGACTACTGAGGTTCATCATTTGTGTGGTTTTAAAACTTTTATTCACCTGCAATCAGTTCTATACACAGCAGGGCCAAAGGGGGGGCTCTACACTTATGTGTCAAACCTGTTTAAATGTAATAAAATTAAGTTCATTTTCAATAACAGGTATTACCTTATAATAAGGACACATATTGATAAAGCGTCCTGCTTGATTGTCGTAAACTTTTATAATAATGTTCTTGCGGAGGCCGTGGAAGAAACTCTGAAAG
Organism: Lissotriton helveticus; assembly: GCF_964261635.1. Classification (NCBI taxonomy): domain Eukaryota; kingdom Metazoa; phylum Chordata; class Amphibia; order Caudata; family Salamandridae; genus Lissotriton; species Lissotriton helveticus. The sequence goes on along the minus strand of NC_136063.1, from coordinate 773,681,356 downwards.
CTTTGGGCAAGGAAATTAAATCTTTGCTGGGGGGAGAACTAAAGAAGCCTGTATTATTTGGGGAGGGGATTTTAACTGCTCTATATGTAAGAGAGGAGAAAAAGGTACTTGTGGTATAATGCTGGATAATGCGATTAGTTTAAGTCACTTTGAGCATACTACATGTGGGGACTATCTAAACGAAATTATTTTTAATTGCGACATGGGTTTTGCAAATAGAATCGGTAGCACAGATGTCCCTTTTTGCAGCACCTTCCATGGCAGAGGTGCCCACTCAACGATTGATTTTATATTGATGTCGGCCAGATATGGGGGAATGGTCCGAAGGTTTAAAAACCCTGGATAATCCATTAAGTGACCACTTTCCCTTAAGTCTGAAAATTTCAAATCCATATAATGATCATGTGAGAAATTGTGTGCCAAGATATCATGTAGAAAATATTGCCCTAAATAGGCAGAACGGTAACTCCTTAAAGTGCACCAAAGTGGTCCCAGAGGATTATATAATTTAATAAAGAAATGTGATTCTAGTATTGACGCTTGTCTGGATGAAAATGCAAGTTATTTTGTAGTTATTAAAATATTTTTAGTGATTGCCTCACACATCAAAAACAGCCTTTGGGTGGAAACGAAATGTTTTAAGGATAATACTTCAAGCTGGTTTTATACAGCTTGTACCAAGGCTTATTCTAATGTCAAACATGCCTTAAATGCCCCTGTTAAAGATTGTATCTTAATTAAGGAATTGAGATAAGATTATAGGAATACTCTGAAAAAGAGAAAGGATACCCTTAAAAAGGAAGCTTGGGATACATTGTGTGAGGCATCTTTGAGCAGAGACACTGCAGCTTTTTGGCAAGCAGTAAATGCCCCTTTTTTAAATGATAAAAAAAAGGCTAGGGTAGAAATAGCCATTTCTGAGATTGAGTGGGTAGAGCACTACGCAGAATTATATAGTGGTGTGAGTCCAAGGGATCAATCCCCAATTCAGAATATCATAACGGAGGATACTGTAAGTTTTAGTACCAAACTGGATTTGTGTATTTCCCTCAATGAAGTAAACGCAAGTATAAAAGCAAGTTCAGGAGGAAAAGTCCCTGGCCCCGATGGGGTCCCGGTTGACTTATATAAGAATAATATGGACCCATGGGGTCCGCTTCTTACCCAACTTGTTCTAATGGCCTGCTACCCTCTTTGTGTGAGTCAATAATTGTTCCCATATTTAAAAAAGGGGATAGATCAAGTTGTCTTTGCTATCGCCCTATATCGTTATTAGCCTCAACCATTAAGATATTTGGCCGTGTGATTTTAAATAGATTACAAATATGGGCTGAACAACACTCAATAATTAGTGACCTACAATATGGTTTTAGAAAAGGCTTGAGCACCATTGACCAGTGCCTGAATTTGCACGTTCTTTTAGAAAAATATACCAAAGCTAAGGGCGGTCGCATGTTTTTAACTTTCATTGACTTAACGTCAGCTTTTGATTGCGTCACCCAAACTTTGTCTGATGCTTAAGAAATAAGGGGTAGAGAAATCTATTATTTGTTTTCTCAGGAAACTTTACTAGGGGGCTTCAGTCAGAGTAAGGGATAGGAAGAATGGAGAGTGCACTGAATCATTTATTATTGCAAGAGGGGTGCGGCAAGGCTGCGTCCTAGCTCCTTTTCTTTTCACTATTTATATCAATGACGTAGAGAGAATATTGTTACAGGATTGTAGGGACATGCCGATGGTTGGCAAAAGATATGTCCCAGCGTTATTATACGCTGATGACGCGGTCCTGATGGCTAGGACCCCGCTGGCCATGCAAAAGATGGTCACCTCATTCTCAGAATTTATGACCAGTCTGGATTTGAGGATCAATTGTACTAAGACTTTGTGTATGACCTGTGGCCCCGGGGCAGATAGAATTAAAAAAGTAATGTACATTGATTCTAAACCAGTGGATTTCACCCCAACATTCCCATACTTAGGTATGTTATTTGATCAATCTGGTCTATGGAACAGTGCAATAAAGACTAGAAGGCTACTGTTTTGTAAATCGTTAATGGCCCTGAAAACCTTCAGTAAAAAGATGGGCAAAAAACCAATCGGGGAGCTTTTAACTGTGTACAAAGCGACCTGTGTAGCAATTGCCACATATGGTGCGGGAATATGGGGAAACGAAAACGTGCATTCATTGCAGGTGGTGGAAAACATTTTCATTAAATATCTTTTAGCAGTCCCAGATAGCGTCTCCACTTACGTTTGTCACTCTGAACTCGGGGAACCGTATTTGGAAAATATTATTAAGGTTGCACCGGTTCTCCTGTGGCACAGGGTCTGGACCAACGAGGAGTGTGTGTTTAACTGCTCCATTTTGATTGACGCGATGAGGTTAGAGAACGGTGGTAAGGTGGGATGGCTAAGTTACAAAAAAATGTTTTTATAAACATAGGTTATGCAGATTACTATGATTACCCCGCATTGTTACGTGATGTCTCCAGAAAAGTCCTGAGGGATATATGCATGAGGTTTTTGGGAGAGCACAGAGCCACCATAGAAATAACAAAAAAAAACTGTGGTTGCTCATCAATTAATTATGACCCTAAGTAAAATGCAACCATATGTGAAGTTAAAAATAAGCGATTATGAAAGGTTTTTATTAATGCGCTTCAGGTTAAATTTGCTATTCAGATCTCTTAGTTTCCCCTATATGAATAACTGGTCAAAACAACTTAATAAGTGCCCATGCGACGATTTGTCTGAACAGTCAGACATTCATATCCTCTTCTTTTGCAAATTGTATTCAATTCCTAGGAGAAAATGGATTGTGCCCATATTGAAGATGATGGAAGTTAATCAGTGTTGTCCTGCTTTTTTAGCAATTCAAAGATTAGATAATATATTAACAGTTGCATCTGTCTCTGTGTTTCATAAAAATGCTTTTAGATTTCGGAAATCAATTATTTATTGAAATGTGATGAGTACATTTTAATGTGTTTTTAGTGAAATTGTTCTTATATATATTCTAAATGTGATTTATCAATTGTACTTTTGTGGTTGTTTTTATTTAATAACCGAATAAAGTAAAAAATGAATGAATGAATGAATACTTAGCCATGCAATTTGATCAGATTGATGGCATGAAGCAGATTGGCCGATGTGTAGTACGCTTTTTGCTTGTAAAAGATTTATAGGTATGGCTACAACAGTTCCCAGCGTCTTTAACGTACATTGTAACTATCCATAAATCTCTAAGCTAAAGTGTAGACACAGCTTTTGTTAATATTGATAGTACTGTGGTTTAAGAAGGTATGGCATATGTTGCATTGCCTCAAGTAAGAACATTGTTTGGTTTATGTTTGGTTGATTTTGATGACAGGAAAGTTAGTGCAGAAGCAAGTTGTGTCAGCAGGCACAATTGGTCAAGAAGTGTGTACGCTCCTCATTTAGGACCGTATCCGATTTACGAGAAACTAATAATCTGTCCAAAGCAGAAGCTCACAATAGACTCTACAGATGTTGCTGAAGGAGAACATGGAAGATGTTAAGAAGAGAAAACTGTAGCATGAGGGAAAGATTTTAAGTTATCACTGGTCAAACACTTCTGGTGTCAACTGCTATGCAAATTTTGTTCTCAATGTACTGTTTCATTTACTACATCTTTTAAATGCAATAGAACCGAAAGAACAGAAAAGAATATGTTCTGCACTGTATGCTTTGCAACAACATTTACCCAGTGATAGGACTATAAAACATTGTGCTTCAGGCATTCAAGTTCTAGTAGATATGTGTAGTGGATCAGTACTATTTACTCAGAACACTCAGCAAGATGCACAGACATTTATAATGGTCTTGTTTATAGTTTTAAAAGAAGCAGAAGACGAAATAAACATAGATGACTTATTTGTCTGAGTTACAAATGGAACCATGACTGTAAAGATTGCTCTTTTACCTTACTACCACTGAAATTCTTTCTGAGAGATTTCTGTGCTTAACTCTGCCAGATTTCAAAACTGTGCTTTTTGACAGATTGAATAAAACAGGTAACCAAAATATGACCGGCCCAACTTGAAGATCAGTGTTATATCTGCATTGCATATATAAAGAAGTGAAAAATACCTTATATTAATGCTGCAATGATGCAGAGAAGATGAAGCTAAATTGGAAATTGAAATTGCAAACTTCAAAGCAGGACAAATATCAGTTATACTACTATGGCTATCATCTTTCATGAATTACTTAATGTAGCATCTGGACACTATACTGTCGATTTAAAGAATAAAACTGGATGGACGGAATACAATGACAGCAAACTTACGTTCTAGCTTAAGTAACTTCCTTTCAAACAGCACAATTCTAACCTTTTGTTTCTTTAACCAAAGTTCTAAGGAGTATTTTGTGGAAAAAGTAGTGCACAGTGTTTCTTCTACATGGAACATTAGAGTTTTGGATATCGATCGGCCTATCAGGGGTGATGTCTTGAAAAGGTTTTCCAAAATGCAAGAGTACTTTTATCTTCCTCAAAGGAGTTAATATAACATCTAGATAGTACACTGTGAAAACATAGACTTTTTGTTTTGGACATAGCAGCAAAAAGGCTGAATGGATTTACATGAAATTTGGCAGAATTAGACATTGTAGTGAGAGGACGATCCTTTTGGGTTATATGGGTAAGTAGAGTAATATTTTGAAAGCTATGAGGCATTTTAACTTAGTGACATCTGTTGTTGTGGTGGGTATTTGTGCAAAATTTGCTTTATTTCACAGTGGTACACGGTGATGATAAGTCATATGATGATTGGCTAATGGCTGCAAAGGCAGCCATGTTATTTTTAGGTGAAGTTTGCCTGTGTTCTGCGCTATGCCTTCAGAACTAGTTAGCATTAGGTTTGGTATTTTTCCCTAACTGCTTGCACAGATGGCCATAGTTTGTTGATGGATAGAGAAAGAATAGAAGACTGTTTGAATATCTCGAGAGAACATCGATCAAAGTTAATGCTCATATGACTGACTTTTGAAATGCCAGACATATTTGAGGTTGATGTACATTGTAAAAATAAGAGAAAGCCTTTGTACAATTTGCACTGAGCAAAGGAGGAAGAAAAACTGATGCTTAGTAGTTTAAAAATGCAAATCCAAGATTCAAGGAGCCAAAGAATGTTTCTGTGTTATTTGGAGACCTTGTGGCATAGTCCTCTTAAATGAGTTAAGAACTGCAGTTCACAAGTGCTATCATATTGTCAAAATGTTTCAGCACATCTCCAACATAACCATCAGTGGTGTTACTGAGGGCGTCCTTTATCTCAATTGAACATTTTACTATAAACAGAAAGAACTCAGGACATGATCACCCACACCCTCATACTCCCCAGACAACAAAACAAAGACACAGAGGAAGCACCACAATTTGATACACAGCAAACCAGCAGCACACAAGAGGTTCCTTCTGTGCATTCAGAAGTAAGCAGAAGTAACAAAACTAAATTAGATTGCAACTGTTGACAGCACTATCCAGATAATTGTAATCAACTTTAGACTGGATTGACACTGTTTTGTATCTCCTAGACACTCAAAACAGGAACACAGTGAAAGGACTTTAGGATTAAATGTTTGAATTTTAGTGTTGCCTGACAACTATTGTGTTGTGAATATCTTTTACGAAAACGATTGGACATAGATTTTCTATTACTAACTCTAATGGGTCAATATTTTTGTAAACAATAATAAGGATATCATATGTTTGACAAACAATATTTAGTCCACGATATACTGCTCCCAAACGCCTTGCAATGGCATGGGTTACTGAAAAAGGGCTTGAAGGAAATCTGACATTATAGATGTACCCTTTTATAATTGGTGTTCTTGTTGTTATTCATATTTTGTCATTATTATTATTATTAGTAGTAGTAGTAGTAATATTATCAAACAGAAAGATAGCTGTAACCATGGACTTCCTTGTTTAACAAGCCTACAACTACTGCTGCTAAATTACATTCAGTTGCTGATGGCCGATCTGCAAACTGCCGTGCAGGATTGAGAAACTGATTAAAAACTCCAGATGATTAAATTTTGTGTTTTTTTCTTTTTAAATTTTCTAGAATTGAAATCATGTTTTTAAATATTGTTCTTCCTGTTTAGTTCTTATGTGAACTGGAACGCTTTTGCAGTAACGTGTTTTTCTCCACAGGTTTCCTACAGAGCTCTCCAGGGAACATTTCCATTGACACGTAAAGCATCTTTTCAAATAGGGGCCGCTTGGGTGCTATCAAGTGCTCTAAGTATCCCTCCCGTCGTATTTTGGGACATTGCCGTAGGCTACAGTACTGTGCCAGAGGGCACCTGTAGATATGAATTTGAAAATGAATGGCTTTTTTTAAATGTTCTCAACGTGTTACAGTTTGATACACCATTAATTGCTATTGTGTATTTCAATGCTAATGTCTATTGGAACATAAGAAAACGAAACAAAAGAAAACTTAATGTTGATAAAAGAGTGCCTGTCAACAGATTATCAGCCAGTTCCTCCAATCAAGAAAAGACTGACATAATTAATAGGCAGCGGCCACTATCGCAGGAGGTGATGCAAGAACACATTTTCCATTCTGATGAACGTGCATTAGATGAGGAAGAAAGGCAGACATCAGGGATAGAAACAATACAAGATATTGTCACAATTGCAAAGCCAGAAAACGAGCGGAATCAATCAAATCTGGCTTTCCAACGGAAGCTACGAAAAGATACAAAAATAGCAAAGTCCCTGGCAATCATTGTGGGTGTGTTTTTTTGTTGTTGGTCACCTTTTAATGTCTATTTAAGCACACGTGGTGCAATGCAAGGCATGTGGGTACCAGCTTACCTGCCTGATTTTCTTTCCTTTCTATTGTGGATGAATTCCTCCATTAATCCCTTAATATATCCTCTCTGTCATAAAAAATTCAGAAGAGCTTTCAAGAAGGTTCTATTATATGTAGCATGAGCTGCCTATTAGAGAGTCAGAGTTGTCACAAGTGTATGTGTATTTCTACATGATAATATAATTTCATCGTTTGTGTTGCGAAACGCATATCGAAATAAAATGCACTATGGTAAAAAGTAGTATATTTTACACAGCACTTCTTCATATATGTGTTATACCATGGTACTAGTTTTATCAAAAGATATTTAACCGAAACCAAGATGCAAGAAGTTACATTTGTGTAGTATGGTAAAATAACATTTGTTGTATGCAATCTGTGAGACAGTAGGAAATATGTTTCTAATCTAAATTTTGCTGTATTGTAGTAAACTTGATTTTGACTTTTGCACTGTGGTAGTAAATGCATGAAGGTGCTTTTATCAACAAAGTTTCTTTAAATACGTATTATATGTATGTGTGTGTGTGTGTATGTATGTGTGTGTGTATGTGTGGGTTTGTGTTACTATCCTTGTGGGGACTTGGGCATGATAACACACTCACACTGTGGGGACTTGATTGCACTGTGGGGACCTGAGCCCAGGTCCCCACAAGGTAATGTCTTCTAAATGATTAAAAATGACTTCAGGAACATCTGTGTCCATTTTTACAACTTTTGAAAAAATTGCCTTGTGGGGACCTGTGTTTCATAAAGTGTGTTTATATTTTTGCTCGCTCTGTCCCCATAGGCAGGAGGTGGTACTGCATTCCTAAACACAGTTTCCATTTAAGCACACATTGCTCACAGAAGCAAATACTAGCAGCAGAAAGGATGCACATTTCGAAGGGAAAGCTCCATATTCCTTTATTTATCCAAATATTTTGAATGTAAATTAACCTTTTCTCTACATAAAAAAACTTATTTACATGATGCTGCTATTGAATTTAGTCTTTTTGTGTCTCAAAAGTGTGGTTTTATGAGCATTTTTAAAATCTATTTGAGTTGGAACACTTCACTATTGCCATGTGATCTTTATCTTCAATTAAAGAATGATGGTGCACTGCACTGTGATATAAAGTAAATGATTCTGATCATGTTTTGCAAATAAATTAGAGGACTATTCAGGCCCAGTGTTCAGAGCCCTTGTCTTTTTTCGCTATTGCAAAGTCAATTCACCCCAAGACTCTGACCATCCTTTGGTGGACTAGCCAGCCAGAGTCGACTTCAGTGCTGGTGGTGCCTGGTGCAACAGTCTTTTTTGGTGCACCCCATGACCTCCTTCTGCATGGATGACCTCACTACAACCCTTCAAATGTGCCCCTATTCTCTTCATAGCCCCTCTTTCAAATGCATTTGTTTTATTGCGCTACTCACACCAGTGTAGGTTGTCAGAGCATTATCGATCACACACATTATACAGAGACAATGAATCATACAACTCTAAATTAGTCTGTAGGTAATGCTACAAAAGACGCTGAGGATTACGAGGTGTAGGAATCACATGTCATCCATTGAATGTTTTTTTCTGGAGACACACAAACTCAGGATTTAAAACATACCACAGTGGTTGGGATACGATTTTCGAATCCTAATGTACTACTATCCAAACAAACAGTTTTTAGCAATATTAGGATAATGAAAGTCTGGGGGAGAAACATAACATTCTAACTTATACCATACAGTTTGCATGCAGCTCTGATGAAAGTTATTTGGTCACTGTTCTATTTAAGATTGTAATTTATGAACTGCAAGTAAGAGAAAGATCTCTGCAACAAGAGCAGTTATCCACTGAGCAACTCACATAAAATACAGTCCTTTTGTCTGCATGGTGCACTTTTTTTGCAGTATGCATATTAACAACCTGGGCATAATTTTGATCACGCTAATCAGAGTAATTTTTTTAATTCCTTTTTGGTAGGTACTCTTTGACGTAGAAATACTGATAATAATGCAATTACACCTGCTCGTGTAACTAAGAGTAATTTGGGGAAAAACAACCCTACCAGGAGACAAAGTTAGTGAGTATATGTGGCTGTTTGAGCTTGCTATTTGTGTTCTGCTGCATTTAGTGTTATTTCTCAATGTAAAATGCATCCTTGCGTCCAAAATGGAATTTAGCGCTAGAAGCTGGGAGTAAGTTGGAGGAAAAACTCAACTGCAACAGCACATTTAGGGCTACTGCTTAGCACAAAGTGCCTTCTTAAGCCCATTATGGCTGTTTGGGAGGCATTTGGCAATAAGACAATAGTGCTAAATACGGGGGAGGTACATTTTTTGAAAAACCTACCCCAGGAGTTCATTTCACAAGCATGATCGGCTCCTTGCCCTTGCTATTCGTGTTCTGTTGCATTTAGCATAATTTCTTAACATAAAAAGATTTCTTATGCTCGTTTTTGGACGCAAGGGTGTATTTTTGCATTATGCAATAGCACTAAACCTAGAATTAAACTTTTTGCGTATAATATAATTTCACAGAATTTTTAGATAATTCCACTTGATTACCCTACACTAATTAAATGAGTTAGGCCCACCCCATTATTAACCCTCTGCTCTACTTTCAGTTGAATCAAAACTACCACTAGCAAAAACTCTGAACTCTCTTTAGCAGGAAGATTAATCACCAGAGTTATCTAGACATTTTTATTGTTGCCTGAAAACTGATGTACACACAAAGAACTCTGCAGCAGGTGCTTTTAAGCTCATACGTTACTTCTAAACACAGCCCACCTCTGAGCTCAGCGCCAGGTGCGGCTTCACCGGCTGCACCGCTCTAAAGCCGTCCTGTAGATAGCATCCCACCCTCAGGCTTTTCATCCCAGCATGGGGATTCTTTCATGTTCAAGTGGTATTATCCAGTCTCCGTAATAGCCTAGGGTTCACTAGACTGTAAGTACATGGCCAACTGTGCTGTGTCTCAAACACATCCTCTGACTTAGATCACTTCAGACCATTCTTTTTCTGCCTTTCAAGCCACTCTTGAAATTTCAGGAGCGCTCAAAGCACACCGATCTGTATTTTCTAGCCAGGTGTCTCACTGCATCCATTAGTGTTGAAGGCATCAACAATGGAAAATCACTTAAGAGTACTGTTCCTATTGCCTTCTTTGACTGGAAAAACACAGTAATCACTGGGTATTTAAGGGTGTTACTGGTGGCCTTCTGTGGAGCACACACCCCTGACATCTCTTCAGAGAACACCACTTCTACACATGATGGGATGCACCATCCACAAACCTCCTGATTCAGTGTAACTGATCCAGGATCATCACCCTTGTTGAAAGCTCAATTGCTCTAGGGTTGCACTCTGCATTGCCACATGGATACTTGGTGGTGCCTGGTAAGACACAGCAGACACCATGGAGCTGCGGTGCTGGATGTCAGGCTGGAAAGCTGTTGCATACTTTGTGGCCCCTTGTCCCCTCATCCCTGCATATTACTTACATACACCTTCACCCTTTGGACAATCAGAAACACACTCATTTTAAAATCATATCAAGTTAACCCATGGTTTAACCTATTGCCAGGGCTTTAAGTGAGATGAAAAACATGGGGGTTCTCTCAAAGGGGCGTGGTCAATGTAATTAAGGGTGTGGCTTAAAACACGTAAACTAACAATCTGTGTGTGCCGCCCGACTTGTATTTTGCTGTTTCTGTCATTGCATCCAGATATATGATACAACAAGTAACATCATACCTACAACAAATCAGGACTATTGGCTGTCAATGGTTGTTAGTTGCATAAGATAAATAAGCAGCAACTTTAGCTTGTATATAATATTCAAAGAGTTTCCACTTAAAGCCCTGGTGACACCACAACAATGTTGCTGCTCCTGAGTTTCAAAAAGAGAAGACAAATCGAGAGAGAAAATGACTCTTTAAAGGATTTCCCTTCCCCTACAACGCACATCTGACATGACGTTATGCCGTAACTTATTCACTAGTGAGAAGTGAGCAGTGTGAGCACGCACACATCGATTTGTGCCTGCTGTCACTGTGGTTGGAAAAAACGAACCGCCTGTGCCAGGGCACAAGACAGAGCCCGAGAGAGACCCATTTCAAGGCCTCCTTTAACCCCCCTGGCTGCGGCCAGAATTCCCTGCCTGTGCGGGACATTCTGATCGCGGGCGTGGTCATGATGGCTCCCGGCCGTCATCAGCACACGCCCACCGTAACTGATGATGACTGGGAGCTGTCATCAGCACCGAAGGGGTTAAAAAACTGAGCACCGTTAAGACCCGGCCCACTTAAAGTCCTGCCTATTGCTCTTATTTTAATGTGAATGGAAATCTGAGAGAAAATACTTTTGATTTGTTTTGTTTGCACAGTGCACTAACATGCCACTTCGATAAGAGGCATGCTGCATAAAAAAGTAATAAATGAATCAATAAATCAAGCAAGGGGTACCGTAATTACTGATGAGTAATGTGCACAGTGCTCTCAGAACTGGGGGAGGAAGTAACAGATAAAATGATAAAATGTTTACCACTTTATTACGCAAACACAAAATCTGCACCATTTGCCAGCAAGTTTTGAGACACATTTTTCCTGATGAAAATTCCGTCTATAAAAATTCTTGGGGTGAGAAATGTGTAATCCAATACATCGTTTGCGTTAAAAAAAAGGATTAGAGTTTACATTGGTTTGAAGCAATCAAGAAAAGGACAGAACTTGTTATAATTAATCATTTGCATTTACAATTAAATACAAACCTGTGATAAAAGGTGTTTCTTTTTTATTAAGCGCATATCAGGTACTCTTCAAAACTTGCACTAGAACTGAGTTTAAATTGCAGTGGTATTATTACCTGTTTTAAAGCTTTCTCAACCCTTACGCACGAGAATTCAGGAACAGTAATATACGAGTTATTAGATATTAGCTTGCATAATGTTCTGAACTTTCAGCGCTTACTTGAAATGCGTTCTTTATGAAAGCAGAGTCCGTGAAATAAATGGTTTGGAAAAAATACCTGTGAAGTTGGTGTGCAAGGATGGAATCAAAACACTTTTACAAGTCTGCTCACTGAAGAATCACTTTACCCAGTTTGAATAGCATTTCCTCTGCCCCTCGGAATGATAATCCTGGCGGCCTTGAAGAAAACAAAACCTGTAAGGTTTCAGGATGGTCGAGCACAGATATGCAGATTCACCTTCGCGCATAACAAAAGGGACATTAGCCCTCAAGAGGCCAGCGCGGCGCTCGAATCACCTGAGCAGGAAACTCTCCCAGACTGGGGGATGGGCCCTGCTGAAAAGACGGCACCTTTGCAGGGAAAGGCAACATGAGATGTGACTGACTGGGACACTGAGAGCAGAACGAGGTTTAAGCACCCAGAGACTGAACTCAGTGTAATTCTTAGCAAGTTTGTAAACATTAATAAAGCAATTTGTGTAATTTAGAAATGCAGGCATAAAGTCATACAGAGGTTTATTTGTCACTAAAAATTAATTGGGAGAGTATGTGGCATGTCAGCTCAACATTCTGTGATTCTGGGCAATTCACATACTCTCCTAGTGCCTACAAAACAAGCATTGTCATAGCCACTAGATCCTGCCTTTGTCACCTTATAAGTGTTTAGTGATGCAGCACGTTATCCTGTGTTCCAACATCTACTGTGATTTCATGCGCCAATGAGGATGTAGGGAGGCTATGTACAACAAGAATGTGTGTATACTGAATGCTAGAAACGAAGGGAATAATTAACACCAATCTGTCTTTTATTAAATAAAGCTGCCTAGAATGTTGTGAGGTCAGTGTTGTGCACTGTAGATAGAGGTTACATGGAAAGCAGGTTTTCCTATTAGAGGTCTGTTCTATAATTAACGGTCACCTCACGGCCACTTCTAGACATTTTACTGGAAAGAATGCATATAGGTGTAGCTACCTCTTTTGACCATACATGGAGTCAAGGGGGAGGATCAGTATGCATATGGTATGACTGTCAGTTTAGTCAGTCCAGCTTCCATCTTGTTTGAGGATTACATCACTTTTCTGTGGCCAGGAGTACATAGTGCTGGAACCTGGGCAAATGAGTAGTGGCAACTAAACCCCAGCACTGTGGTGTTAAAAATCTCTGCACAAAATGCGATTTTTTATAAAACTTCAAAAGTCAACAGTCGGGGTGCGTGAATGCCAGATTAAAAACTTTTGGGATTTATTAAGTCATTGGAACCAATCTATGTTGCCCTTCATAATATAAGTTTAACAACAACAACTATTGCATCACATCCAATTTGTAAACCGTGCACACAATTAAAAATTACCCATAATAAGCAGTAACAGCAGCCAATCACAAAGGCATTTGTGGTGTAAACACAGTTTACTTTTCTTCTAGTTGTCTTATTAAGTAATTTAGTGAACACGTCTTTACTTTGGTAAGTTTACTGAAGCACTTAAAATTATGTTGCTCTTCATGCATGGTTTTAAAGGTCTAACGCAACACCTGTGGCTCAGGGGAATAGAGTATTGAGCGTGGAGCATAAATAACAAGGGGAATATGATGAATATAGAGCTCAAGTTAAAAGGAGAGAGTGTCAGACAGAGTGGAAAGTAAACTGTGAAATAGAGAAAGTGAAATACAACAGAATGAGAGAAAGTAAAATGAAAGGAGGAGGACAAATGAAATATCAAAAAAGAAAAGGACAACAAACACAATTGAAGAAAGAAATATAGGGATCAAAATAGAAAATATGAAACAGGATGAGGGGAGAAAGGAGAAATAGAGGTAGTGGAATATAAAGGGAAGAGGGTGGAGTAATATCCAAAGAGAGAAAGGAGGAGGAGAAAGATGCAAAGGCAAAGAAGGAGAAAGAAATGGGAGGTCTCGAGAGAGGATAGGAGCGAGCGAGGAAGAAATTGAGGCAGAGATTTAAAGTTAAAGAGACTGACAGAAGGAGCGGACAAGAAAGAGAGCAAGAGGATGAGAGGAAAGGGAGTGTGCCTTCCAATTGGAACAGTTGCAGAAGTCTGACTATAGGGCTAGCTAATAATGCGTGACAACGTCAGCCTGGCTTTTACCCAGCAGCAAATTGTGTTGTGTGACTTGTAGTTTCACTTTTAACATATACAGTGCGCTTAAACTGAAAGTGCCATATACAGCTTTTCGGCTATCAGCAGACCAAACGCGTTCCTGAATTAAAGGGCACACTCCTTTAATTCTAAACGCATCTTTAGTGCCTGGATACCCTCGAGGTTGATTAGCCGCTGTACAAGTCCCAATGGATTAATTGTAAATAGATTCTCTTTAATCTCTCCTCCTGAAGCTATGGTTATGACTTGATGGGTAGAGTAAACAATAACTGTTCACTAAGTATAAATGGTCAGCTGGTCCGTTCTGGAGTCCTTATTGTCTGCTTTTTATTTATATAGCTCTTACGAACCCCTGATGAGGCGATACATATGGAAACAAATTCTGTAGCCCATAGATGTGAATTATGTCTCCATATTTCCACAACATATGACTTAGGCAGCGTAAACCTCGCAGCATGGCTTAGAACTGCATTAAAAATGCTAATGCTCACAAACTAGAAAGATAGCTCAGTGGGCGAATGTGCCAGTGGCGTAGAGCTGAATGCCACCTTCAGCCACGCTTAAAACCAGGTGAGACATTCAGCAGATCAAGAACTAATGGACCAGCATGGTTGCAGAGGTTATCCAAGCTTACCGACTGGACCAATTCCTTCCCCGCGCTTCCCTGCGCTCTCACGGGACCAACCAGATCCCTACTATACAGAATCGTTAAAAAAAGCATTTGTAATCCTGCTCCAATGTTGTTTTCTGTAACTCAAGCGGATACAAGCCACTTTCTCCAAATGCAATAGTTGCTATCCTTCGTCTTCTTCACAAATCCATATAAGTATCGCAAGGCCATATCGTACCAAGGGGCATAATATAATGTCATTCTTTTGAAAACTGGTCTAACCTCCAAGTTGAACAGCACAAAAAGTGATACATGGGATGCTTGAGTGAATATCATTCACTCGTAATTACAATGGTCACATTCCAATGCACCCTTTTTTAACTTACCTCTTCATTTACAGTCAGGGAATAATCATATAAGTAGTTTTCACATTGAGAAAACGTCCCAACATACATCCCCATATGGCAGTAGGCAGTGCTTTAAATGGGAAAAAATAAGTGCAGGTTCTCATTAAAATGAGCTAGAGGTGTAGTGAGGGGGCGGGGCTAGAGGTGGGGCTAAAGGCAAGACCTGATGATACTTCATGACTTCTATTATTAGTTGCAGGACACATAAAAACACATGAGAAATGTGTTTATATAAACAAAGCAAGTTAACTCATTACACAAAAATGAAAGAGAAATGCTATAATATGTTAACATTTCCTTTTTTTTGCAATAGATGCACCTTCTTAATGCCATACTGTTAATTGCTGTTGTTTGGCACAAAACCATATATTTTTCAGCATATGAGTAGAAAGAAACTGAAAATACCCCTACGTCACACCAAAGCTCTTATGGCACCAAGCAAATGAAGCAAATCATCATGACCCTTCTCAGAAGATATCTCTGGTCTCTTCCATAGAACTATCCATTCATCCTTTCATCCTACCAGTTACCTGCTGATGTCCACCATTTAACCTTTACATTCTGTCGTCTATTCTGTCTTTCATCCATCATTCAGTTTTTCACCATTCTGTCTGCCCACCCTTCATATAAACACCTATCCATCCATCCTTAAACCTATCCATTCATCCTTTCCCTCATCCATCTTTTTATCCACCCTTTCGCTCATTCATCAATCCTTTCGCTCATCTGTTCATCAACCCTTTCACTCCTTTATTCCATCCACCCTTTCATTCCATCCACACTTTCCCTCAATCCCTCCTTTCACTCATCCATCCTCCCTCCCTTTCATTCATCCTCCCTCCCTTTCATTCATCCATCCAATATTTCACTTATAATAATAATAATAATAATAATAATAATAATAGTAATAATAATAATAATAATAATAATAATAACAAGTTTATAAAGCGCCTGGTTACACAAAAAACTGTGTGTCCCCGCGGTGTGTAGACAGAAGGACCTAGCCAGCGCCAGAGCTTTAGGTAACGCCCGGAGCACCGTGGCATTGCACCTTATTTTGGAAATAGGTAAGTTTTCAATTGATTTCTGAATCTCATCTCCGATGGTTCCATACGGAGTTCAATTGGCAGAGAATTCCATTGTTTACTGGCCAAGTACTTAAATGATCGGCCACCCATACGAGCTAGGTGGATACGAGGAACCTGGAAAAGCATGCTGCCAAGAGATCTCAGATATCGCTTTGGCCGATACACGGTCAGTAGTTTTTGAAGGTATACAGGCCCCTTGCCATGCGCGATGTGGTGGGCCAGACACATAGTTTTAAACGTAATGCGCTCACGGATGGGGAGCCAGTGAAGTGTGACCAGGGCATGACTACCTGATGACTTCCTAGAGAGATTTAGTGCCAGTCTAGCTGCCGCATTCTGTACACACTGTAATCGGTGCAGTCCTTTTTTACTCAAGCCCGTATACAATGAGTTGCCGTAGTCTAGGTGAGGCGAAACAAGAGTGTGAATCAAAGTTTTCCTGCTGGTTGCGGGGAGTAGATCCAAGATTTTGCGCAGGCTTTTCAGGATGCCATAGCACTTGCCGGCAACCCCCCTGGTGTGGTGTTTGTAGGACAGGTTGACATCTAATCTAAACCCCAGGTTTTTCACTTGCTCCGAGGGGTTAGGAATAGGCCCTAATTCAGATGGCCACCACGCAGAGGACCAGATGGAAGGTGCTATCCCCATCACGAGAAGCTCGGTTTTACTCGCATTAAAGCGCAAGTAGTTGTTATTCATCCAACCAGCAAGCATTCCAAGGCAGGCCGAAAAATTAGCTGCAGCCTCTTCTGGGGGCTGGGACAGTGTCACCACCAATTGGGTGTCATCAGCGTAGGACACTATCTCCACCCCATAGGCTTCCACCAACTTGGCAATGGGTTCCATATACAGGTTGAATAAAGTAGGGCTCAAAATGGAGCCCTGTGGAACACCTTGCCTTAGTGATCGTACTTCCGATTTATATGGGGGGCAACAGACTTGGAATGTTCTACTTGCGAGAAACGAGGACAGCCACTCATAGACCGGCCCCTCAATCCCCACTTCCCTGAGGCGGGAGAGCAGTAAGGGATGTGAAACGGTGTCGAAGGCCGCGTTGAGATCTAATAACAGCAAGCGCGGCCGTTTGCCCTTCATCAACTCTTTCGCGCAACAGTTCCGTCGAGAAGAGCAGAGCCGATTCAGTAGAATGGTTTGCCCTAAAGCCGGACTGTGAGGGGTGGAGGAATTGGCCCTCTTCCATATATTTCACCATCTGACCATTCACAATCTTCTCGACTACTTTAGCACAGAATGGTAGTAGTGAGATGGGTCGGAAATTGTCCAAGTGGGCAAGACTGAGATTGGCTTTATTTTTAATGGGGATAACCTGCGCTGTTTTCCAGTCTTACGGCACATAGCTAGCTTGGAAGGACAGTTTAGCCATGTGGCTTATATGATCGATGAGGAGTTCAGCCTGATTCATAAAAATCATAGGCTGAGCCGCATGCCTCTTTGGGGGAGCCAGATTTAATACTGTGGACTAACTTCATCAGCTCAAGGTTGTCAGGAACTCTAATGAGGCAAATTCTTTATATATAGAGAAAAGTTCCTTAGTGGAGCTCTCAGCTGATTCAATTCTTTTATTCAGAAATTCCCTTTTGGTTCTCCTAACCATGCAGTGATATTTTTTTAAACTATTCTTATATTCTAGTTTAGCGGTTATCTCATATTTTTTGCGCCAGGTACGCTCCAAGCCTTTACAGACTAATTTAGCCACTCTTAAGTCAGTGTCAAACCACACCGCAGACTTGGAGCCCCTCACCGGGGCTTTGGTAGTCCAAGGCGCCGTTATATCTTGGGCCCCCTTCAACCAGCTCTCATAGTCCTCCCACGCCTCGTCCAGATTTTCCTTCAACGGGGGACTGCCTGATCGCAGAGCACTTTCTAAATCAACCTGCTTTCGTTTCCCCCATTGCCTGCGCTTCAGTGCCACTGGCCTAATTTTTTTAATCGGGCCTGGTGTCGTAAACTGGACCAGAAAGTGGGCAGACCATGTTACCTGAATTGGAGGCTGCACCTCTACTCCTTCCCAATTAACAAAAATTGGGTCGAGGAGGTGACCCGCCTGATGGGTGGGTGTCCGGGATTGGAGTTTAAGCTTGAATAGTTCCAAAGAGGTAATCACTCCCAAAGCTTCCTTATTACTTTCATCCTCCAAATGAAGATTGAGATCACCTAAAATAAGGAGCTTGTTGTAACGCAGTGCTGGTTGCGCGACCACCTCCATCAGGCTCTCAACAAATCTCGAGGACACCCCTGGTGGGCGGTAGATCAAGTAGCCGTTTATGGTCGTATTCGGCCCAACTTTAATAGAGAACGAACCTGCTTCGCTGTCCCTAATACAGGCTGCTTCCAGGGTGCATATTAGCTCTAATTTGTGCACCTCAGCTATCCCCCCTCCCCGCTGTTTGACACGATCAAGCCTTATCATGCCATAACTGTTAGGGAGTGCCTCCAAGATATCTGGCGCAGACTCCTCATCTAACCAAGTCTCAGTGAGGAAGAGTGCCTCCGGCTGTTGATCCATACGGAGGTCATAGATATCAAGCTTATGTTTCCTTAAGGAGCGGCAGTTAATTTGCATCATAGTCAGTTTCCCCCCTCATACTCATATTCTTCTCTTTCCCCAGAGTTAAATAGGCATGTCTTGCAGCTCGGGGGCAGCTTATCTGCCCACATCTTATGCAAACAAGCCGCCGCAATGGGTGGGCGGAGTAGGTTAAGCTGTTCCTTAGAATATTTAATCCTAACACAGCGTTCTGAGGGTAGATGGGCAGGGGTTTGGGCCCCTAGCCCCGGCCGGCCGCGGACGGGCGCAGACGGGCTTGCCTTTCGCGCGCCTTTGGCCTATCCACCCATCATCCTCCCTTTTATCCAATCATCCATCCTCTTTCACCCAGAAATTCATGCTTTCACTCATCCATCCATCTATACATCCACCCTTGCTCGCTCATCCATCCACACACTCACCCACTGAAAATACCCCCACTTCGACCCAAAGCTCTTATAGCACCATGTAAATGAAGGAAATCATCATGGCCCTCCCCAGAAGATAGCTCTTGTCTCTTCCATAGATCTATCCATTCATTCTTTTATCCTACCATTTACCTGCTGATGTCCGCTATTTAACTTTTACATTGTGTCGTCTGCTCAGTCTTTCATCCATCATTCAGTTTTCACCAGTCCTTCTGCGCACCCTTCATATACAAACCTATCCATCCATCCATCTCCAAACCTATCCATTCATCCTTTCACTCATCCATCTTTTTAGCCTCCGTTTTGCTCATTTATTAATCCTTTCGCTCATCTATCCATCAACCCTTTCACTCCTTTATTCCATCCACCCTTTCATTCCATCCACCCTTTCACTTAATCCCTCCTTTCACTCATCCATCATCCACCCTTTCATCCATCCTCCCTCTTTCATTCATCCATCAATATTTCACTTATCCACCCATCCTCCGCCCTTTAATCCAATCATCCACCGGCCACCCCCTTTCACCCAGCCATCCATGCTTTCACTCACTCACCCATCCATTTATTCATTCATCCATCCATCCATCCACCCTTGTTCACTCATCCATCCATAACATTTACACTATCAATACAACGTTCATTGCCTTATCAGGTTCTCCATGAAAGTTGTGACTCGTTGTATCATGCTCTTTTTAGACTACTCCCTGGGAAACCTCTGTCATCTGACACTTGTTTGCACAAATGCGCAGGATAGTGTGACTGTGATTGACTGCACAGGGCCTGAACGGACCCTGCTCTGTCAAGCACAGCGTGATTGTGAGCACCGGGACATTATTCAAATGAGCCCTGCTGAATAGCTCAGCTGGGGCTCAGATCGGGGCTGCAGAAGCGGCGCCTTGGCTCCCAGACACACGTTCCACTCCAGCTCACCAGCACAGCCAATGAGCCTTACTTTTCGTGAGTACTGGTACTCTCAACAGCAGTAGAGAAGTGCCGGTACTCAGAGTGATAAATCTGAGAAGTGGCGGTACTCAGTACCGGTGAGTACCGGCCCATTTAAAGCAATGGCAGTAGGAATAATTTGCTTTCCGCTTGTAGAGGCTCCGACCTTTTGTCATTCAAAATGTAGTCTAGCAAGGCAGCATCAAAAAGGGTGCTCCATGAATGCTGATGCCTTGCTGACATCAGGCTTTTTATCGATGGATTGATGAATGAGAGGCAGTTGGGGTATCAGGGAGGGTGACATATGGCACGCCGTTCGCGCCTGTTGAGTGACGGTGCAGGTTAGAGTGAGCCCCACAGACCTAAAGATGGCCCATTGCTCTAGACTGCTGGTGATTTGCTGCAAAGGCCCCTGTCCTACTTCAATCCATCACATTTTACCTGCAACAGCTGAGGTGGTCACAACAGGGCTGCTGACAACCGTTCTTATCTCGGGATCATTGAGGCGGTATCCCCCTTATCTGGGAATCGTGGTTCTCATTATGTAACCCAGCAAACACCGACAGCATCTAATGGGACCCGGCCTCCATCAGCCCATGCATTTAGCAGCCACTGGAGGGAAGAGGGAAAGAAAAGCCCAGAGCGCACGTTTTTATTTACACTTGTCAGAGTCCCAGGCCCACAAAGCACATTTGCGAAATGGTTATGCTGTAAAACACAATCTTAATTGAGGGGAGTGAGTCTCTTACATGCTCCGGCCCCGATATCACTACACATGCTGAAGTACCACTTAGAGACACTTATGTCAGAAAAAAGCCCATGCATATTTCTACTGTAAGGTCACACAACACACTCACCATAGAATCTGAACACTGATTCACTAAAGTAATATGAGACAAAATCCTAAGGTTACGACTTTTTGTATTCACAAAAGGCATTTAGTAGTAGTACTACAACTAAACGCCTTTTGTGAATACCAAAAATCAAAATGTTAGGATTTTTCTCAGTTTTGTAGTAGTAAAGTTAGAGTTTACTACTCCTAAATGCCTTCTCTGAATACCGAAAGTCATAAAGTAAGGATTTTGCCTCAGATTAATTTTGTGAATCGGGCCCTATGTCTTCCTGGGAGACCTCAACTTCCACCTGGACTCCACTGACCTACTGGAAAGATTGGACCACTTTGGACTCAAGCAACTGGTTACATACCCCAAACACAAAGCAGGGCAAACGCTAGACCCCATCTTCACGTCCATCGACAGACTATGATACAGCTACACCACAGAAGTCACCTGGTCAGACCACTCCATCGTACACTTCACCCTCAATGGACCCCCCATTCCACCCCAACTGCCCCAGTGCCCCACTCCACCGCTGGGCCAGTGTCACTCAGAACCAGTGGATCGACGCTCTCAGCATCACACAGCCTAACACGGCTGTTGTGGTTTTTGTCATGGGAAGAGTTTTACATACAGACCAGTTAATTTTTGTAAAAAAGTTATCAGGACATTAATGTTGGTTAGGAAACCTTGATCGTTACAAGTGCAACTACAATACCATCTGCATAAAACAGAAGTGTCATTATGCTCCATATGTCTCTGCTTTGTGTGATTGCCATCTCAAATAAAAACAGAGTTAGTAAAAAAAGAGTGGGGACAGAGGACAGACCATTCTAGTGCCCCTTAAGATGAGGAACGGTTGTGAGATAAAGCTCCAAACGTTTATCTGAGTCAGTCACTTTATATAGCTTCTACACTTTTTCAATGAAATCCCTGCACAGACTCAATTTACCTATTACCATGAATAGATACCTGCACTCTACATAGTCAAAGGCCTTTTCTGTAACCAGCAATATTGCTAGTTTGTCATTTGCTTCATTCTTTACGTGCCACTGTAGATGTATAATGGTTCTAAGGTGATTGCCAGCTCATATGCCTAAAAAAACACCACTGCATCCTTGTACACCTGTATAATAGTGGTACCAACTTTGCTTTATTCAATTTATAATATTGAACTGGAAAGCAATCATCATGCTTATCGTTACCCTTACTCATAATGTCCAGGGCATTGCTAGTTCATCTTCCTTGATGTCCCCACAAAGGAAAGGCCTCCATCTCACTGTCTGTCATGGTCTCGGAAGTGGCTTGGCGATTACTATCATGATGCAAAAACTCTGACGGGACAATCATTTGACTATCATTAGACTATCTCAGTGGGTGCCGTAGCATTACTATAATCACGTATTACCTCTTCAGAGACATGAACTTGATTAGCACACTATATATGTGTGACCTTAAACTTGTCTATCCTCACATACTATCTGCGTGGAGGTTTGAACATGACTTTTATCATGTGCTGAGACAATCTGGTCATTACAGTAATCACAGTCTATCTGTGTGGGGACTTGAACAGCTATCAGCACACTCTATCTCAACATGTCTTGAATAAGAACACTATAACATACTATCTCTCTGGGGACCTGGCCATTACTCTCATCACACACTATTTCTGCATGTCTTGGATATGAATATCACAACTACTACCCATGTGGGGAGTTGAATATGATGGCCACCACATACTAACAGATGTATGGTTCACAATCTTGCAATAGAGTTTTTATTAAAGAAACCTCATTTTAGGGTTGCCGGCAATATGCCACATGCACAAGCGTTCGCCGTGATGTGTGTCCTAATGTACGTGTGAATGAATGAGCTTCATGACACAAGAATGTGTCATGACACAAGCCTCCGCTTTTAATGTACTAATCTAACATGGCGGACGACCATGTTAGATTAGTAAATTCAAATGTAAATAAAGTGAAAATAAAAGAGTGCAATATACAGAAGGAAGCAAATGGCACAGAATGATTTTGCAGATGCCAACCCATTGTAAACCAATAAATATAGACAGAAAGGAAATACCTGCACTCCCATGGAATGTTAAATCTAAAATAAAAAACAGCTCCACAAGTATGCAGAAGAAGGATAAAAAACATTCACTCACAACACTGTGAGATCAAAATGCCCCTGGGTGGAACAAACACAGGGACAGGGAGAAAAGCCATTGAATCAAGACATGTGATATAAACAACAATGGCTGTCCAATCACGAGCAAGTGGCTGTCCCAAAGTCCACTCTACATGTAATGTTTTGGACACAACAGGTCTTGCCAACTTGATGGTCAGGGGTGTGCATGGGTTCATGTGGGTGGGATGGCGGGTACTGAATTGATGCATAGTGGGATCCATTGCTTGTACTGCAAAGCATGATGGGTCCGCTTGTGTTAAGGTGGTGTTGTCTATCTCCGATGTCTCAGCATGGTGGTAATCCATGACTGTTTCTACCTTCCTAAAATCTGTGCACCTGATGCCTGAGGGAGGTTGCTAGCCCCCTTCTTACGTCAGTTGCTGGGTGAAATTCACCCATTCCCAATTGTGTGGCCAGGGATCTCATTTCCGAAAGTGCATTCAGATGTATAGTGGATACAATTTTGATAAATCAGATAGATAGACTGGTCGACAGATTTACAACTAGATAGAGGGATGGGCAGACAGATGTACAGATGTACATACAAATAAAGTGATATATAGATGGACAGACGCACTACTAGGGATAGATTGAAGGAGAAACAAATATAGACAAAGACCGATCTATGTAGCTAAAGATGTCTCTGTTACAGGTAGAGGGATCAAGAGAGGGTGGGATAGAGGTTAATGGAAAGACAAATAGCTTTAGATAGAAATGCATTTAGATTCAGTTCAGTGTGTATTTCCTTCCTTTCTTCCTTCTGTCCTCCTTCCTGTCTTTCTAGTATGTTTCATAAACCCACCCCTCTCCTTGTCTGACTCTTTCCCTGTCTTTTACTGTCTCTCCCCCTCACTCCATTTCGATTTCACATCTCTCCCTGTCTTTCTTTTTTTCTCTTCCTATTTTTCCATCTCTGTTTCTGTCTTTCGCCCACTGTTTTTGTCTCTCTACCTATCTCTCCCGCCTTATGACACTATCCGGATTTATTTCTCTCTCACCAATTCTAACCCTGTTACTTCTTGACTCTCACATATGTCTCATATTTGGCTGTCTTTCCCTATTTCTTCTCTCTCCCTTCTTGTCTTTCTCTGTTTGTCTTTCTTTCTTGTTCCCTGTCTATCTCTGTATCTCTATCTTTCGATGCCTCTCACTAGCTTTAATTTATCTGCCTCTCCTTTAATTCATGTGCCCTCCCCTGTCTCCCCATATCTCTGACTTTCACTCTCCCTGTCTATTTCTCTCACTGGTTTTGTTTGACTTTCCTTATCTCTAAATCTCTCTCTCCTGTTTACCCCTATTTCCTTGTTTGTCCTCCAAAACTTTTACCACGTCGTTCTCTCCCTAAATCTTGACTCAACTTGTATCTCTCCCCATCTCTCTCTGTTTTCTCCGACTTTGTCCATTTCTCCCTATGCTCCTCTTACTATTTTCCCCATTCCCTCCCCATTTCCCTCCCCTGGGCCGTTCATACTGTCTTGGGTGAAATATACATTAGAGGCTGAATGCTTTATTTTCCTATGCTCAGCTATTTATGCTAAATGAAAGGAAGAGGATGCTGACTCCATAAATGGGGATCCAGGTTCGATTCTCGGCGCTCAGCGTCAGCTCAACACCCTGTGAATCTGGGCGTCACTTATTCTCTCTATGTGTCCTTGTGTAACGTACCTGCTGCTAAAGCACTCCAATGCCTTCGGGTCGAGTTTCTGCTACATAAACCTGCAAAGGTTTCAGTCCTGGAAGGTTAGACCGGCAATGTTTACATTAAAGGATGAATAACTAGACTTGAATTATTTGCCAGCATGTAGTGCACCAAAGTCCTCCCTCTCGTTTGCTTCACTAACAAAAAATAAAATGTATCAAAAACTATTGACTTTAGTTGTTGTGTTGTCACCCTGGAATTTCTAGTGCATAATCATGTGATTATTGGTAGACTGCAAAGAAATGCCAGTCTCATGTATCAGTCTTTGTCAAATACCTATTAATGGTACAATTTGTCACACGCAAAACAAATTATGGGTCTTCCGCGGTTGCCTTGTCAAATTCAGTGTCCGTATTATGTTTTCAAGAGTGGCTCTCGGTGTTGCAACCAACTTGTGTTTGGAGGTTGGGGGAGGGGAGGGGAGGTGTTCCTTTCATTCCTAACTTGAGGCTCACCTCTGTGATCAGCCGAAACACAACGGCTGTGATCTGCATACATTAACACTTTGACGGCTGCCCAGGAACTGCTCTGCCCAGAAGGAACTGCTAACGCCCTGCTCTTGCACCTGTCGCCTGAGAAAGGGAAGAGATTTTCTATACAGCTGTTTTGTGGGGCCCGAATTATGATGAGCATGTTCTCTTGCTGTTAAAAAAAATTATAACGTGGTTTTGCATGGTGTAGCATGAGGCAATTTTGCAGTTTTCTTTTTCATGAGTTTATGCACATTTTGAAACCTATTTAAGGCACTTTGGCACCTCATTTAAGGCCTGAATAAGAGAATCAAAGAGAATGGTGAACACAGCCCTATTCAAACAATTCGAGGATTCCCCCCACTTAGGCTGTTCTCAAGCAGAGTGGACGCAGACATACAAGGTAAAAAGCAAAGCGCTATGTGGAGGCCAAATTGTAAACAATTCCTAGCCGTGGATGGCAATGCACATCTCTGATCAGTTCAAAAAGGTAACATCATATGTAGCAGGTGTAGAGTAACACAGGCACTCTTGTGTTAACCTGTGAAGCACTACCTGCAAAATCAGGTTTCAAACTTTGTATTACTTCCTTCACTAAAATTGTATTTAAAACACCACAGAGCAAAATTGTAGGCATTGACTACTAAATTTCCTTTGTGGATTTAACAAGTTGAGTTTGTAATTTATTTATTTATTTAATTAATTGCATTTATATAGCGTTTACTACCCCTGACGAGGCGTCAAAGTGCTTTTGAGACCTTCTGTAAAATCACTGGATTCTAAATCATGTTTGTTTTTTCTTGAGACATTGCAATACTTCGCAAAAAGTTGTATTTGTTAAATTAGAGGAGGGCCATCATATATGTAGGGCGCTCTGCATTCCAAGCAATTCATTTAGTACTACAAAGAGCAAAGCACATGCATTTCATTCCATGTTGCTCACTGATTTGATTTCCACTACCTATTCAAATAGTATTTGTATTTTGTCTTCTGGACATGTTGTGACTGAGGCCTCTTATGTCTCCTATTGTTTTTTGTTTTTTTGTTGTTTAAATGCAGTGCACTGATTCAGCAATCGAGAGACAAGCGATCCACTGGTGTAATGCCCATTTCTATAGGTTGCTCCCGGAATACCTGGGTGATCTGTTCAGGCATATGCTATAGCCAGGGGCACTGGAATTATGCAGCTGGCTTTAGCAGATTATGCAGCAAGAAAAGGGAAATTATGCACTAAAATATGGCAGATTTTTTAATAGTATTACTTGATTATTTTCTCATTTTTAAACTTGGTAACACTGTCAGTGCATTGGCTGTGCCCCTTTGGAACCAGTTTACCACCCTAATATAGTAATAACAACAGAAAGATGACTAGTTAACCTTTGCAAAGATCCTTCCATTGTGTGGCAATAGATGTTGCTTCTTTTTTTAGTAACTTTTGAACCGTTCAAACAAGAAACAATTTTTTGTTAAAATCTGCAGATTATGCGGTAGAGAGTGGATTCTGTGACCAATGCGGCATATCTATACTCATGTTAAAATCGCTGCTGCCACACAATTGCATAATTCCAGTGGCCCTGACTATATTTA
Source organism: Lissotriton helveticus (assembly GCF_964261635.1). Classification (NCBI taxonomy): domain Eukaryota; kingdom Metazoa; phylum Chordata; class Amphibia; order Caudata; family Salamandridae; genus Lissotriton; species Lissotriton helveticus. The sequence goes on along the minus strand of NC_136063.1, from coordinate 773,654,645 downwards.
TTTATTTATTTGTCTATTTTATAAAGGGCACGGCTACCCCAACGGGGTGTCCTGGTGCTAGTGGACAGACAGCAATTGGCACAAGACCTAATCCTGGCGGCAGAATAGCCATGTCTTGAGAGATCTATGGAACTCAGGTTCCGACTAGATCATGCGGAGGTGAAGCGGAAGTTTGTTCCAACGAAGGGTGGCGCACACTTCGAAAGATTTACCTCCTGATCTAGTTTTTTTAAATCTGGGGGTGACAAGTAGAAGTTTGGTATTAGAGCGCAAGGCTCTAGAATGATTGTAGGGATGAAGTCTCTTTCTAAGGTAGGCTGGTCCTAGGCCTTTGGCTGCCCGAAAGGCCAAAGTCATAGCTTTGAACTCAATTCTTTTGGTGATGGGGAGCCAGTGCAGCTTCCGCAAGTAGGGAAATATGTGTTGTCTTAACGAGATGCCACCGACCAGACGAGCAGCGGCATTTTGGACCGTCTGGAGTCTGTGGCGTAGTTCTACTGACAGACCCAGGTAGAGTCCATTCGCGTAGTCTTAAGTGTGATGTTATGAGTGCATGGACTACAGTTTTACGAGTGTTGCTAGGCAGGTAGTTGATGAACTTTTTTATTATTTTAATTTTACTAAAACAGGCGGCAGAGACTATTTGGACCTGAGTGGAAAAGGACAGACAGTTGTCCCACCTGACACCCAGGTTCCTGACCAAATCTTTGGGAAGAGGGGCGATGCTCAATTCTTCCGGCCACCAGAGATTAGAGGCAAGGGGGGAAGGTTGGTTAAAAAACAAGACCTCGGTTTTATCCGCGTTAAGTTTAAGAAAATTGCGGTCCATCCAGTCCGCAATATTCCGTAGACATTTTTTAAGAGGATCAAAGGTGGCAGATGATACTTCATTATAGGTGAATAGGAGCTGTGTATCATCAGCGTAGGATGTTATTTTAATTCCTGATTCTGAGATCATTTCAGCTAAGGGGGTAGGATATACATTAAAAAGAAGCGGACTCAGTGAAGAGCCCTGTGGGACGCCCCATTTAAGGGGTCTCACAGTGGAAGTGTAGGGATGGGTTAGAACCTGTTGTTTGTGGTCTGAAAGAAAGGAAGATACCCAATTCAGTACTGTACCCTGGACTCCTATGGACTTCAGGCGCTTCAGGAGGATGGGATGTGAAACTGTGTCGAATGCTGCCGACCAGTCCAGCAGCACTAGCACTGCTTTGGAGCCTCCATCTAGTGTCCATCGTATAGAGCCAGCCATTTAATGATTGTTCCTCTGCTGGTACACAGTGGATTCATTAGAGTTGATATTCTTTCTGGTTAAAAAATAGCCATTCTGATGGGTAGCTCTTTTAATGGTCCTGTGTGAAGGCAAGAGTATTTACTATAGTTGATCCATGATTGACCCTTACCACAGCTCCGTCGCATTTTAGCTTCTTTGAGAATCTGGACACCTCCAATGCCAATATTCAGTGTTCTTTAAACTGTTTGATAGTCCAATCCAAATGGTAGGTGTCCACGAGGCCTGAGAAAAATGTAAATTACCCTTGCATAGTTTGAGTAATTTGGGGAATTTCGTGTTGGACTTGTTATGTAAAATCCCTGAAAGTATGTAATTATGCCACATCACCTAATTATGTGGCATTTGTTACAAACATTGATGTTGAACACTCAGGAGGAATGCGGACAAACAGAACGTGAGCAGGTATTGCTCATGCCAATTGTCTTGTTTGAGCTATAATATGCTGCAGAATGTGTGCTTGTGTCAAAAAATGACTTAATGGTTATTTTGTGCTAAAATATAGCACTAAAAGCCAGATTCACATTTTGCATAATTACATGTCATTTCGTATAATTTTCCTAAAATTTTGTGTAAGTGCGTAAAAGTAAATCACATGAATTTCTCACACTCCTACTGTCCACATGCATGAACAGCAACATCTTTTCTAACACTTTTACCACTTACCTAGGCATATACACAGCTATACTGCTGCTGTGACAAATTTTGCAAAGCCGCTGTCATATACACACAAAGAAACACCTCCCAAATGGGCCAGATTGCACCGACTCACTTTTCCTCCATCCATAGACTTGACACTAAGGTTTAAGCACACTATCTCACACTACTTTTTGCTTTATCTTCATACATTCTTCAATCCTTAGCACTGCCACAGAGTAGCACAATACCCATTTATAAATGCATTTCGGCCCTTCACCAGCTACATAAGCCATACTATAAATGCATTTTTTTCTTATAAATTGCCAGTAAAGGAGGAAATAATTTGATTACTGAATTCGATGTTTTGTGACGGAAGTCTAGGCTCTGGTCTTAACTTACTCGCTACATCAAATTGTGTGTGCGCGGGAGAGACATTTCAATCCAATATTCCTCATTTTCTTCAGGTTGTGTTATGTATGCAATCACATTTATTTATTGTTTTCTCGAGTATAGTTATGTGCCATATACAATAATGGTATGTGTATTTGTAGAATGCACTCTCTCCCATGAAGGAATTCTAGTGATGACCAGATGTCTGTGCATCGAAACCAGACAGACATTCAGGTTCTTTTGGAATTCAAGAAGATAGAAGACTCTGTCTGATGTGAAATGGAAGATCATTTGATGCTGTAGGTGTTATGTAAGAGAATGCTGTGGTTCTGTGCATGCATGGAATGTGTGTGAATCGTACTGCAGAGTATAGGTGACTGCGTGGTGGAAGAAAGGAGAGGTGGGTGGCCTGTTGTAGGTCCTTGCACAAAAACATAAACATTTCACTTCATCAGTTTTCTTAATACATAATACAAAACTAGCTTTATCAACTATTTTGGCCTAAAAAAAATTATATAAATACTAAGCATGGGCGGATTTTGCGGATCCACGATTCACGGATTTGCGTATTCACGGATCGTGGATCCGCAAAATCCGCGTATTTGCGGATTAGCGGATTTGCGGATTTGGGACGGGGCTTCCATGCGAGTGCACATGCCTCTTGTGTGTATAAAAGGTCAGAGACCGATCAGAGCAGCGGATGAAGAAGATACAGAAGCTCCTGGCCACAGGAACAGCACGAGGATTGCGCTCGTGAAAGTCAAGGATGCAAAGGCCTCTGTCCAGCATCACAGCCGATTTTCGATGGTATATTTGGGAAGAGGGCACAGCTGCCCAGCCTTGACAACGCTCACGATTGTTTTATGGGCCGATGAATGAGTCACTGAATTTAAGCTTCAACTAGGGCACATGCTTAAATGATATCTGTAAGTGCTTCCGGTTGAGGTTTAATTTTTGTGCCAGGACCATCGTGCCAGAATGAACCCTGCCCTTCATATTTATTCAAGAAGACGCCACCGTTTTGTGCCATACCTCGTTGGCTAAATGTATAGTGCTTTCACTACACTACACTACAGCTGCCTAAAGTGCCAGAGAGTTGTCTACAGCGACCAGGTGTGTGTTACTATGCAATAGCGCCGAAGGGCGCAGGGGTCCCTTGAGTGAGCTATAAAAGCTCCTGTCCCCAGGAACAGCACGAGGATTGCGCTCGTGACAGTCAAGGATGCAAAGGCCTCTGTCCAGCATCACAGCCGATTTTCAATGGTATATTTGGGAAGAGGGCACAGCTGCCCAGCCTTGACAACGCTCACGATTGCTTTTTGGGCCGATGAATGAGTCACTGAATTTAAGCTTCAACTAGGGCACATGCTTAAATGATATCTGTAAGTGCTTCCGGTTGAGGTTTAATTTTTGTGCCAGGACCATCGTGCCAGAATGAACCCTGTCCTTCATATTTATTCATGAAGACGCCACCGTTTTGTGCCATACCTCGTTGGCTAAATGTATAGTGCTTTCACTACACTACACTACAGCTGCCTAAAGTGCCAGAGAGTTGTCTAGAGCGACCAGGTGTGTGTTACTATGCAATAGCGCCGAAGGGCGCAGGGGTCCCTTGAGTGAGCTATAAAAGCTCCTGTCCCCAGGAACAGCACGAGGATTGCGCTCGTGACAGTCAAGGATGCAAAGGCCTCTGTCCAGCATCACAGCCGATTTTCGATGGTATATTTGGGAAGAGGGCACAGCTGCCCAGCCTTGACAACGCTCACGATTGCTTTTTGGGCCGATGAATGAGTCACTGAATTTAAGCTTCAACTAGGGCACATGCTTAAATGATATCTGTAAGTGCTTCCGGTTGAGGTTTAATTTTTGTGCCAGGACCATCGTGCCAGAATGAACCCTGCCCTTCATATTTATTCAAGAAGACGCCACCGTTTTGTGCCATACCTCATTGGCTAAATGTATAGTGCTTTCACTACACTACACTACAGCTGCCTAAAGTGCCAGAGAGTTGTCTACAGCGATCAGGTGTGTGTTACTATGCAATAGTGCCGAAGGGCGCAGGGGTCCCTTGAGTGAGCTATAAAAGCTCCTGTCCCCAGGAACAGCACGAGGATTGCGCTCGTGACAGTCAAGGATGCAAAGGCCTCTGTCCAGCATCACAGCTGAATTTCGATGGTATATTTGGGAAGAGGGCACAGCTGCCTGGCCTGTTAACTATTTTACGATGGCGCCGGCAAGCTGCCAGCGCCATCCTAAAATAGTTACTAAATTAGCTTCAACAGGAAGCTCGAATAGATAAAATAAAGCAGATGCACGAGCGCCTGCTTGATTTTATCTATTAGTGCTTCCTGTTGAAGCTAATTTAGTAACTATTTTACGATGGCGCTGGCAGCTTGCCGGCGCCATCGTAAATTAGTTACAACAGGCCAGGAAGGCTTGAACTTTTGGCCTCGGAATCCGCCGCTCGCGGATTGCGAATTTTCAGTAAATTCGCGAGAGTTCGCGGATCGCGGATTTACCCAAAATTCGCAAAATCCGCGAGCGTAGCGGATTTTGCGCTCATGCTTAATAAATACCATTGTCTAATAACATTCCAATAGTTCAGTTTTATTACTTTATAAGGTTATATAAATATATTTACTTATAAAGATATCCTGTTCTTAAGTTGTCATAAAATTTGAAACCAGTTACTTCTTATAACTACAGAAAAAGACTCAGACCGTTATAGTAAAATGCAGTACTAAAAATGTAGAATATGTCTATTCACCTTACCCATTGCAAACTAGTAAATGTGTTTTAGTAAAATGCAAGGGATACTGTTGTTTGTCCCGAAAACCAAGTACTCACCTTTTAACGTAATTAGAAATTAATCTTTGCTTATATAAGTCATAAAGACTCACAGCAACAGGTATAGAAACACCGCTTCAACAGAAAGTATTGTTTATCATGAGGACATATTTACATAGAGAAAAAAACTTATCCTGTGAGATGTGTATAAGGAGAGAGGGGTGTGTATGAGGAGAGAGGGGGAAGTAAAAGGAGAGAGAGAGAATGTGGAGAGAGGGGGAGAATAAAGAGAGAGGAAATGTATAAGGAGAGAGGCGGGAGTATGAGGAGACAGGGGAGTATGAGGAGTGAGGAGGGTATGAACAGAGAGAGGGGAGTATGAGAAAATGATTGAATATGAGGCAAAGAGGGAGTATGAGGAGAGGGGGGAGTATGAAGGAAAGGAAAATTATGAGGAGAGGGGGACTATGAGGACAGAGGGGTCAATATGAGGAAAGAAGTGGGAGTATGTGGAGAGACGGGCAAGTATGAGGAAAGAGGGATAGTATAAGGAGAGAGGGGTATGTATAAGGAGAGAGGGGGAGTATGAGGAGAGAGAGGGAGAAAGTAGAGAGAGGGTGCAGTATAAGGAGAGAAGACTTGTATAAGGAGAGAGGGTGTAGTATGAGAAAAGAGGGAGGAGTATAAAAAAAGATAGAAGTATGACGAAAGAGGGGGAAGTATAAGGAGAGAGGGGAGTATGAGGAGAGGGGGGAGTATGAGCAGAGAGGAAGGAGTAAGAGGAGAGAAGGGGGAGTATAAGGAAAGGACGGAGTATGAAGAGAGAGGAGGGAGAATGTGGACAAAAGGAGAGTATAAAGAGAAAGGGGGTGTATGAGGAGAGAGGGGGTAGTATCAGAAGACAGGAAGGAGTATGATGAAACAAGGGTGTATAAGGAGTGAGGGGGTATGAGGAGAGAGGGGGAGTATGAGGAGAATAGGGAATAATAGGAGAGGGGGGAGTATGAGAAGAGGGGGAGTATAAGGGGAGACAGAAAGTATGAAGAGATGGGGAAGTATGAGGAGAAAAGGGGGATTATAAGGAGAGAGGGAGGGGTATGAAGAGATGGGGGAGTATGACGAGTGAGGGGGGTATGAGGAAAGAGAGGGGAGTATGAGGAGAGGAGGGAATATAAGAACATGGGGGAGTATGAGGAGAGGAGGGAGTATGAGGGGAGAAGGGAGAGTATGTGGAGAGAGGAGCGAATATGAGGAGATAGAGGGAGTATAAGGAGAGAAGGGGGAGTAAGAGGAGACAGAATGTGGAGAGAGGGGGAGTATAATGAGAGAGGCACTGTATGAGGAGAGAGGCGGGAGTACGAGGAGACAGGGAAGAGTATAAGGAGATAAGAGGGTATGAGGACAGAGAGAGGAGTATGAGGAGAGGGGTAAATATAAGGTAAAGAGGGAGTATAAAGAGTGGGGAGAGTATGAAGGAAAAAAGAGTATGAGGAGAGGGGGGACTATGAGGACAGAGGGGGCAGTATGAGGAGAGAGGGGGAGTATAAGGAGAGAGGGGTGTGTATAAGGAGAGAGGGTGGAGTATGAGGAGAGAGGGGGAGAATGTGGAGAGAGGGGGGAGTATAAGGAGAGAAAAGGTGTATGAGGAGAAAAGGGGTAGTATGAGAAAAGAGGGAGAAGTATAAGGAGAGATGGGAGTATGAATAATGAAGGGGCCGTATGAGGGGAGAGGGGAGTATGAGTAGAGGGGGGAGTATGAGCAGAGAGGAAGGAGTAAGAGAAGACAAGGGGAAGTATGAGGAGAGGAGGGAGTATAAAGAGAGAGGGGGAGAATGAGAAGAAAGGGGGAATATCAGCAGAGAGAGGAGAATATAAGGAGAGAGAGGGAAGTAAGAGGAGAGACATGGGAGTATGAGGAAAGAGGGGTGTGTGAGGAGAGAAGGGGGAGTATATGGAGAGAGAAGGGGAGTGTGAGGAGAGAGGGGGAGTATATAAAAGAGGAGCGAGTGTGAGGACAGAGGGGGACTATAAGGAGAGAGGGGTGTATATGAAGAGAGCGGGGGGAGTATGAGAAGACAGGAAAGAGTATGAGGAGATGGGGGAGTATGAGGAGTGAGGGGGTATGAGGAGAGAGGGGGAGTATGAAGATAGGAGGGAATAATAGAAGATGGGGGAGTATGAGGAGAGGGGGGAGTATGAGGAGAGACTGGAAGTATGAAGAGAGGGGGAGTATGAGGAGAAAATGGGGATTACAAAAAGACAGAGGGTGTATGAGGAGAGAGGGGGTAGTATGAGAAGATAGGAAGGAGTAGGAGGAGATGGAGGAGTATGGCGAGAGAGGGAGGGTATAAGGAGAGAGGGGGAATATGAGAAGAGGAGGGAATAATAGGAGAGGGTGGAGTATGAGGAGTGGGGGGAGTATGAGGGGAGATGGGAAGTATGAAGATAGGGGGGAGTATGAAGAGAAGAGGGGGGTTATAAGGAGAGAGAGGAGCATGAAGAGATGGGGAAATATGAGGAGAGAGGGGGGAATATAAGAAGAGAAGGGAATATAAGAACAATGGGGAGTATGAAATAAGGGAGGAGTATGAGGGGAGAGGGGAAGAATGAGGAGAGGATGTAGTATGAAGAAAGAGGAGGAAGTATGAGAAGATAGGTGGGACTATGAGGTGAGAAGGGAGAGTATGTGGAGAGACAGGAAAAAATGAGGAGAAAGAGGGAGTATAAGGAGAGAGGAGTATGTATAAGGAGAGAGGGGAAAGTAAAAGGAGAGAGAGAGAATGTAGAGAGAGGGGGAGTATAAGGAGAGAGGGAGCGTATGAGGAGAGAGGCAGGAGTATGAAGAGACAGGGAAGAGTATTAGGAGATGGGGGAGTAGGAAGAATGAGGAGGGTATGAAAAGAGAGACAGGAGTATGAGGAAATGAGTGAATATGAGGAAAAGAGGGAGTATGAGGAGAGGGTGACAGTGAAGGAAATGAGGAGTATGAAGAGAAGGGGGACTATGAGGACAGAAGAGTCAGTATGAGGAAAGAAGAGGGAGTATGTGGAGAGAGGGGCGAGTATGAGGAGAGAGGGGGAGTATAAGGAGAGAGGGGAGTGTATAAGGAGAGAGGGGGAGTATGAGGAGAGAGGGGGGCGAATATGGAGAGAGGGTGCAGTATAAGAAGAGAAGAGGTGCATAAGGAGTGAGGAGGTAGTATGAGAAAAGAGGGAAGAGTATAAAAAGAGATAGGAAATGACGAAAGAGGGGGAAGTATGAGGAGAGAGGGGACTATGAGAAGAGGGGGAAGTATGAGCAGAGAGGAATGAATAAAAGGAGACAAGGGGAGTATAAGGAAAGGAGTGAGTATGAAGAGAGAGGCGAAAATGAGGAGAGAGGGGGAATATCAGCAGAGAGGGGAGAGTATGAGGAGAGAGAGGGAAGTATGACAAGAGACATGGGAGTTTGAGGAGAGAAGGGGGAGTATGAGGAGAAAGAGGGGGAGTGTCAGGAGAAAGGGGGAGCATAAGGAGAGAGGGGGAAGTATAAGGAGAGAGAAGGGTAATGTGAGGAGAGGGAGAGGGGGTGGCAGTCCTCAGGGCTGAGGGGCCCCTCTTGGTCCCCCATTATAAATAAGATATTGCCCCTGTTATTAAGCCACCCGGGGGCTAATTAACAATAAAGGGGGCTTCATTTTATTTTAATGTGTCATGTGGTACGCGCACCCTACGAGTATCGCACTATTTAAAAAAATAAATTGGGGAACTTGGGGGTCCTTGTGAGCAGCCCTACGGGGTCAGGGTGCTTCTACCCTGCCCCCTTTGCGCCTTTTGCACACTTGTTTTTCAATGTACTTGTGCATGCTAATTGGCTGTTAACTGTCTGTCAACACTCCAAACCAGGAAGTGTTGGCCCCCATCTTGTGTCTCGGTAGAACCGAGGCACAAGTAAACTGAAAAACAAGTGCGCAAAAGGCGCAAAGGGGGCAGGGTAGAAACACCCTGACCCCCTAGGCCTGCTTAGGGGGTCCCACAAGGACCCCCAAGGCCAAGAATTGTTTTCTTGTTTGTTTTTTTTTAAATCGCGGGATACGCGTAGGGTACGCGTATCCCGCAAAATAAGCAAAAAACAAAGCCTGATGAATTTGTAATTAGCCCCGGGAGGGCCCAATCCCGGGAGCAATGTGGATAATTACAATGGGGGGCCCAGAGGGGCACCCCTGCCCTGGGGACCGCCGCCCCCGGGGCTTTAAAGTTATGAATGCGGGGGGCTCACGGTCCTCCCGCAGCCCCTGGGACCTCAACCCCCCTGGGCTTCTTTTTTATTGTAATAATGGGGGCCCAGAGGGGCCCCCCAGCCCCGGGGACCGCCACCCCTGGGGCTTCTTTTTGTAAAAATAAAAAAATCCCTGTTGGGGGGCTCAAGCCCCCCCACTTGCCCCGAGGACCGCCACCTACACGGGGCACTACATTTTTCAATTGGGGGTCCGTGATGGAACCCCCAGTCCCGGGGACAACCACCCCCCCGGGGATTTTAAATGTGGGGGGGCATGTGACCCCCCTCCTGGAGCCTTTTGGTGGCCCTGGGGGCCGCCACCCCACAGAGCCGGCTCCTGCAGTGTCCCAGGAGTGCCTACCCCCGGGACACTGTAGTTTGCCATGGTAGGGCGGGAGCCTAGCGGGTCCAGCCCTACCATAGCAAACTGCTATGGTTTTTGGAAGAGAGAGCACAAAACCTGCTCTCTCTTCCAAAAACCAAAGCCGATTGCTTTTCTACATGGTGTGCAATGCCGGCTCCTGCAGGACGTGGGGAGCCGGCAGGGACTGTGGGAGGCTTGGGGAACCCCCACGGTCCCCAACAGAGAGGGCCAGGCTCCAAAGGAAGGGGGACCCGGGGCAAGAAGTGGCCCCTCTCCCCAAATATAAAAAAAAAAAGGAGGCAGGCCAGCCCCGGGGTTTGGGGTCCCCGGGGCCTTAAGTGGCCTGAGGAGGGGGGCTATGCAGCCCAACTCCTTAAAAATATTAAAAAATGTGGCCATGCCCTGGGGGATGGGGTCCCCAGAGCCTGGAATTAGCCACAGGAGGTGGGCCACGTGGCCTCCTTCCCGATAAAAAAATAAAAAATAAAGTTTGGGGGTGAGGCCCTAGGGGTTGGGGTCTCCAGGACCCCAAAAATAAAATTAAAAATGAGATCGGGGCGGAGCCAACGCCCCCTCCCTGCCCCACTCTGCAAACGTGTCCCCTGGCGCGTTTCCAGAGAGGGAAGTAATTCCCCCTGGAAATTACTGGAGGTTCCTGGGGGCCAAGTAGCCCACCAGGAACCTCCAGTAAGTGCCAGGGGGCTGCATTGCAGAGAGGTGTAATGAGGCCACACCCCTTTTCACACCTCTCTGCAGCGCAGCCCCCTGGAGCATACTGGAGGTTCCTGGTGGGATAGTTGGCCCCCAGGGACCCCCAGTATTCAAGGGGATTTAGTTGCCACTCTGGAAACGCACCAGGGGGCTGCGTTGCAGAGAGGAGTAATCAGGCCATGCCCCTTTTCACACCTCTCTGCAGCGCAGCCCCCTGGAGCATACTGGAGGTTCCTGTTGGGCTAGTTGGCCCCCAGGGACCCCCAGTATTCAAGGTAACTGAATCCCCCAACTTAGAACGCGCTACGGGGCGCCTTTGCACAGTGGTGAAGGTAGGGGGAGGGGATTGAGGTGATAGTTGTGCAAACATGCCCTGTGGCACGTTTTAAGTTGGGGAATTAATTCCTCTTCAATCCAGAGGTCTCCTAGGGGACAACCAGCCCACCAGGTACCTCCAGTAAACCCACTACTGATCCTGAAAAGTAATTCAAACTGTACTTACAGTAACTTGAATTTCCTTCCATAGGCTAACATTGACTGGTTTCACATGGAAATTCTTCTAAGTGTGGGGTTTTGGAACCTTCAAAATTCATCTAAAATCAGCCGAACTACGAATTCCGATTTACTCACCTGTTATCAGGAGAGACCTCAGTGCTGCATCTTTCAGCCCACTACTGATCCTGAAAAGTAATTCTAACCATACTTACAGTAACTTGAATTTCCTTCCATAGGCTAACATTGACTGGTTTCACTTGGAAATTCTTCTAAGTGTGGAATTTTTCAACTTTAAAAAAATCTTCTAAAATCAGCCAAACTACGAATTACGATTTATTCACCTGTTATCACAAGAGACCTCAGTGCTGCATCTTTGAGCCCAGCACTGACCCTGAAAAGTAATTCTAACCGTACTTACCAGTAACTTGTATTTCCTTCTATAGGAATCCATTGTCTGGATTTCACCAGAAAAGTTTCTAAGTGTCTATTTTCACAAACTAAAAATATTTCTTAAAAATCGCCTGTATGACTTAAATACATTCTTTCAACTGTTTAGAGGAGATGTACCAGTGCTGGATCCAGGATCCACCACTTAGTAAGAACAAGTAATGATAACACTACTCTCCTGCTAAGTGAAATTCCTCCCACAGGATAACTTTGGTGATTCTATGTGAAAACATTTCTGTGTCAATTTTTAAAACACAATAACATTCCTTAAAAATCACTACTGTAACTAAAACACTTTTACCCAACCAGCAAGCCCCTGCAACTGATTTTAAGGCACCGTCACAATTTAATCCGCAAATGCCATACAATGCCATTGACACCTTCTTGGATGCAGTGATTGAGGATTTAATGAAGTTCAGGACCATCGGGCAGAAACATTCCTCTCACAAAAGTAATCTCTCTGAAATTCAATCAAAAATCATATCTGATATCAGTAACAACAATGAGATTATTGTGAAACCTTCGGATAAGGGAGGAAATATTGTCCTGCTCTCTAGAGAACAATACTGTCAAGAATCTCTCCGTCAACTTGAGGATGTGAAATGCTACATAAGAACTAATAAAGAGGAATATGTTCAAAGTATACAAACTTATCATGATTTATTGAACAAATAGCGTAATAGATCAATGTTGGACACAAATGAATATTTATTTCTGAGAAACCATGAACCAGTAACACCGACTTTTTACCAACTGCCGTAAGTGCACAAAGACCTCCACTTGCCACCAGGAAGACCGATTGTCTCATCGAAAGGAGGACTCACTGAAAATCTTTCAATATATAGTGATTCATTCCTTGCACAATCAGTTGTCAAATTAAGATCCTATGTAAGAGACACGAAAGATTTCATTGAACAAGTTGAATACATCCAATGGGACAATACATATGTACTCATAACCCTCGACATCACAGGCTTATACACCTGTATTCGGCATGATCAGGGAGTGGAGGCTGTAAGATATTTCTTGGAAAAAAGAGCAATGAAGTATACTGAACATGGGGTGATGTTGATTGAATTACTGGAATTTTGCCTGACACACAACATATTTCTATTCCAGAATGATCTATATAAACAGATCTCAGGGACAGCGATGGGCACCTGCTTCACCCCCAGCTACGTGAATTTATTCGTGGGCTGGTGGGAGGAGCAGGTGGCCCTGGGAGGTGATAATGCCAAATGGGCAGAATACATAGTTGTGTGGCGTCGTTACATAGACGACTTGTTTTTAGTATGGAGGGGCTCCTTCAGACAGGCAGAGGATTTCATTAGGGACTTGAATAGAAACAACTTGAATTTGAAATTTACTAGTGATTTAAGCAGGGAAGAAGTGCACTACTTAGATCTGAGGGTCTTCGTAAATGAGGGGAAACTTGAAACATCATTGTATAGGAAGCCCACTTCGGGCAATAGCATATTACATGCCAAGAGTAGTCATCCTGGAAATTTGGTTTGCAGTATACCTTACGGCGAGTTACTTAGACTCCGATGCAATTGCTCTAGGGGCTCTGATTTTATTAGTGCAGCCAAGGAATCTATCATTAGATTTAAAACTAGAGGATATGACTCTACTCTCCTTGAGAAAACTTTTGACAGAGTTCGAAAAATACCAAGAAGGAGTCTATTGAATGCAAAAGAAAAAATGGAGCAATCAGAGATTAAGAACAAATTCAGGATGATAACAACTTTCTCGAATGATGCCAATCATCTGAGAAAGATATTGACCAAAAATTGGCATATATTACGTTTAGATCCCACCATAGGGCGAGATGTTCCCATTCGCCCTTTAATCACCTTTCGTAAACTAAGTTCCTTAAAAGACATGTTGGTAGAGAGCCATTTGATGCCCCCTAAGCCTAAGAGAAGTAATACTCTAAAGGACATGAATGGATTCTTTCCTTGTGCCAAATGTAAAGCCTGTGAGAACAGCAAACGGGTCTTAACATACAATATTCCTGGTCTAGAAATACCCAGAAAAATAACAAAGTTCATCACATGCCAAACCCCCTATGTTGTGTACTGCCTGACATGTCCATGCGGTCTTAAATACATTGGCAGCACAATTAATAATGTAAAAATGCGAATTCTTGAACACCAGCATGCCATCACTAATAAAGATGTCAACTATCCGGTGGCACGGCACTTTGCCAAGGAACATCAGAGTAATAGGGATCTATTACAATATTTTGGCATAGATCATGTTCCGATTCATCCTAGGGGAGGGGACAGACTGTTGAGGCTATGTAGACTGGAATCCCGCTATATTATCGATATGCAAACCAAACATCCATATGGGATGAATAGCGGAGAAGAATTGATGGTACACTTAGGAAAATGATTTAATCATGGACAAAAATCACCCTAAACCTCTGTTAAATCGATTTTAAGTATCCCTTGCCTTGCCATTTGCAATTTTGATTTATCCTTGTGAATGTATTGTAGCTCAGTATTATGAGGGATTTAATGGAAATGTTTGCTACTGCACCTTGTATGAATTGAAGAAGCTGTAGTGAAAGTATGATTAATATTGACGCTGACATTGGAGACATGTCTAGGAGAAAAATGTATTATGAAATTACTTATGAATTACGGGTCCAAACCGCAAGGCGCAATTGAATGTAGCTGGTGAAACGCCGATCCACGGCTTTATAGTAAGGTTACACCAGCGGTAGCGGCAGATATGCCGATACACGGCAAGAATGGCTGCAGTATTAATATACTGCATTGGAAATTGCATGATATTATGCTTTCAAAAATGGCTGCCACATTCGTATGGGCGCATGTGCGATTTCGATACCGTCATTTAATGGTGAGAGACGTGTCACAATGACGCATTTAAAGCAGCCGCTCGGCGGCGTTTCGAGTAAACAATGATGAAGGACTAACGTCCGAAACGCATCTGTCTGTGACTAATGGCGAAATAAAGAAATACTTGCCTGTACCCGCTGGAGTGCTGAACTTTGTTTCATGGTGAAAGAAATGGAGTCTGAGCCAGAATATATATATATATATTCACTGAAAAAACCATAGGTTATAGACCATATATAGTTAGGAATTAGCATTTACAAAACCTTGAAAATTCACTGAAAAAACCATAGGTTATAGACCATATATAGTTAGGAATTAGCATTTAAAAAACCTTATTTTACTCACACAAAACCATTGAAATTCCATATATAGTTAGTTGCACTAACTATATATCGCGCACCCGCAATCCACTGCTGATCATGTCACATATTACATCATTCATGACATGGTCAGTGACATCACTGATGACATCACTGATGACATCTCAAATGACATCACTGATGAGATCACTGATGACATCATCCAGTGACTGTGTGTTTCTGTAAAGTTTAAATATGTTTTACATATTGAAGAATGAGTAGATGTATAAGTGTCTGGACGAAGGATTTAGTAGGTGCGTGACTGACTGTATGAGTGAGTGATTAAATGGCTGGCGTTTCTCGAGTGAATCCTGGAATATGGGCTGACGTACGAGCAGATAAGGAAAATTCTAAATAAAGGGGAAATCTTCCCTGCTTTCATCAAGACATTGTGATGAAGAGAGATAGGAAAACGAAAGCATATCGTTTTACAAGTTAAAGAAACAGAAGTGGTTGAAAGATATATACTTAGAAACTGGTACATCGAAAGTCCCCTCGAGAATAGCCCTGACTACATGATCACGTGCATGATAATTTGGAGCGGAGTGAGAAAGTTGGTACTCCGGGGAACACAACGTGATTCTTTATCATATTAATTATGGAATATCCTGTTCCCACCTAAAAAACAGAAAGGGATTCTGTGGAGGTCCTGAGGAAGGTGGTACAAGCCCACCGAAATGCGCGTCGACCTGGCGTGTGATCCCATATAATACTCTGTGGTTACTCAGTCAGAGTTTATTCTCTCTGTTAGCCTTCCAGTGTAATAGGAATAGCTGGTTGTCTGAATGTCTGGATGTGAGGGTATGAATGTGTGAGTGATGGATGTGATTTAGGTGTGGATATCCAAGGTTTTCATGAATTTGGAAAAACAGTGGTATTGGATAAAATAATACAAATGTATTTTGATGATGAAATAACTGTTTTTATATGTATATAATTTGTTTGAAATAATATAATGACTTAGAGTAATAAGAAATCATGATGTATAAAAAAGAAGAAAAAAAGTTTATTATATAAAAAAAGTTTTTTTGATACAACTATGAAAAAATAAATAAAATTTGATAAATGCAAAGCACACTTGTTGTTAATACATGGTGTAGGACAGGTCATTCCTAGTATGAACCTAGGTTTATGGTAAAATTGAGATAGCCATAAGGGAAATCTTTATTCATTGTGTTTGATACTTTCCCCTCTTTTCCCTGGCTAAAAGTAATTTGAGAGGGGGTCCCCTTATTCATACTTACGAAGGATTTAGTAGGTGCATGACTGAATGTATGAGTGAGTGATTAAATGTGTCTCACTGAGTGCATGGGTTAGTGACTAAACTGTCTTAATTTGTGCATCATTATGTCTGTTGTTCTGTAAACTGCTGCATGTGTTGATCATTAGATATACGAGAGGCTATATGTGTTATTAATTGGTTGCCCAAGTATTTCTATGGCAGATTGAGTTTGTGTGGGGGTGGCTGGAAGGTGTGTGACTCTATGCATAGATGTGTGAGCAGTTTATTCACTAGGTGTATGAGTTCAAG
This sequence comes from Lissotriton helveticus, assembly GCF_964261635.1. Taxonomy (NCBI): domain Eukaryota; kingdom Metazoa; phylum Chordata; class Amphibia; order Caudata; family Salamandridae; genus Lissotriton; species Lissotriton helveticus. The sequence continues at coordinate 773,638,507 of NC_136063.1, read as the reverse complement.
AGTGCATGTGGAAACAGCTACATGGGCAGTTGACTGTGTGCATGAGTGTATTGATGAGTGAATGGATATCTCAATGCTACATGTCATAGTAAGTACATATGTAAAACACAGTACATGTGAGAGTTGGCATATATAAATAACTGTGCATGAGAGCCACTGAATGAGTGAGTGGTTGTATCGATCATTGTGAACTTGTATCAGGGATTGTATAAGAGAGTAAATATGTGTTAGTATATGTTTCAATAAGTAAGGTGTGTTTAACTGTATAGTTGAAGAAATGGAGGTGAGATTGTTTCTTTGCATGACTGACTGGGTGTGTGAGTAACTCCATGGATGAGTGGCAGTGTGTGAGTGTCTGTATACACTGAGTGTATCTAAGGTTATATTAGAGTCTGAAGAGGTTTATCGTATTAGCACAAGAATGATGTCAAATGAGATGTCATCAGTGATGTCATCAGTGATGTCATTTGAGATGTCATCAGTGATGTCATCAGTGTTGTCACTGACCATGTCATGAATGATGTAATATGTGACATGATCAGCAGTGGATTGCGGGTGCGCGATATATAGTTAGTGCAACTAACTATATATGGAATTTCAATGGTTTTGTGTGAGTAAAATAAGGTTTTTTAAATGCTAATTCCTAACTATATATGGTCTATAACCTATGGTTTTTTCAGTGAATTTTCAAGGTTTTGTAAATGCTAATTCCTAACTATATATGGTCTATAACCTATGGTTTTTTCAGTGAATTTCAATGGTTTTTTAATAGCAAATATCATAAGCTGTCGAATGTCAAGTACGTGGTAAGTGAAAACATTTTCGTGTTTATGCACACTGATCTGCTTTGAATGGTGCCCCCCCCCTCATTTCTATTAGGAGTACTCTCTCTTTGCAGATAGTGAAAGGTAGTTAACGCAGGCCTTTGCCCCCGTTGTAATCCGTCGTGCCTGCTTCTCTCTCCATTTGATTGATTGTTATCCAAGTATTTACTGTTTTAGAATTAGTTCTCTTTGGTTCATTCTCTATTTACAAACAAACACAGAGTCGCAATACTCTGTTTAGTCTTTGCAGATAACGAAAAATCGTGTAAAAAAAAAGAAAAGGAATCGAGCAAAATCAGTAGGCCACTAATGGGATCTCTTTTTGACCTCGCTAAAATAGAAACATTAGGAACAACCCCTCATGACAAATACAAAACTAGTGAGATGAACTGAACTCCACACAATGATGGCTGCAAAACAGCTCGGCTCCCCCACCCACCCCGCCCAAAATAACGATAAAGAGCGGCTGCCATGATTGGTTGCGGAATGGCCACAACGGAGCTACGAAATGGTGGTGCTCTCATGCTAACCCCAGCTTCAGTCTGAAACATCCAGAAACACTGTAGACTACCAATTCGATCAGTTCCGGTAGCGCCCCAATGTAACCCGGTAGAGAAGAACTAGCCCTCCCCTCTTTGACTGATGGTTCTTGTTGCCTGTCCCTTCTGTTGTCATTTAACAGAACTATTTAGCCTGCTGAAAGGGGTTGTGTTTCGACCGCTGGTTGGTGGAGACATTTTGACTATATTCTGGACCTGCGTTGTCGCGTAATGCGTCATATGACGCGCCGCGTTAGCGCATCCGGAAGTCATCTGGGGCGCGCAGCGCGTAACGTAAGCATAACAAGTCATGTGACTTGTTAATAAAACTTTTCATTGGTTCATTTTACTTTTCTTATTCTAATGATGAAAGCCTTGGTCATATCACCTAAAAATTACGCTTTTAATTACTTCCGAACATTATTTTTTCTTAAATATATGTTATAATGTTCCAGGCTAATGTACTTTCCTGGAAATTTTACAACTGTCCTGCAAGTAAAATATATTCTTTTTTCGAGAAAAAGAGCGTTTCTTCGTCCCATGACGGAGCCGTTGAGCAAAAGAGGGTCGACCTGCTGTCTTAGTCACCGATACGCCTGAATATGAGATTCTTATCGATCACTTTATGTTGCAGGAATAGAAAACACAACAGCCCTTGACCATTTATCTTTACTGCGTTCCTTCGTATTATACCTTTTACCCTTCATGTAATTGGTCTGCTTTATTTCACTTGCCTTTTAATGATTCTAAAACAGTGACTATTATTAAAAACTTTACCAATGTATATACTACTACCATGTTTTCTTTTAAAAACCTTTATTGTGAAAATTTCATTATACAAATTCGAGCCTATAACCACGTGGGCCTGCCACGGAGCAAACTGTAATCGTATATGATGAATAGACATTTACACTGTAGAGGAACGTAACGGGCGGGCCATTAGGTTGCAAGAACTAAGGTGTCTAACAGTTACGGAATCGGTGGACGTACATTTTATAATTAAAATACGACAGGGCCAGTTACAATAAAATTATCTAGATATACATTTGCGGGCAAGTACCATGGGTGACGTTAATTCGAATTTTCAACAGTACAGTAATCAATAACACATCAGAACTTAATATCAATAGGGATGTCGAAATATTCAATCAATTCTCGTCCCCGCCCGCCATGTGCTTCAAAACTGCATACGTATCTCGTGATTTCAAGGTTCTGCAACCAGTACACAACAAGGAGTTACGAGTCCCATTTATTCCGGCGCCATTTTGGGCGAGGACGGGCAGGTCCAGGATATAGTCAAAATGTCTCTACCAACCATCGACTATGATGATGTTCATATGCTGTATTTATTAGAGTAACACTCATCTGTCCACATGAAATTAATTTACCACAATCTAAACATGTCATTTTAATCTTTCCAAAGTTCTTCTAAATATTTGGGACCGTTTCCCTTGCCTCTGAAGCTCTCAGTGCCACTTCTTTGATGAATGTACTAGCAGGTCAGGGGTTCTCCTCCAAATCTCTCTTTTATGCAGCACTATAATTAATTGGTGCCACCTCTCCATATGACGATGCATGGTATAGTTACCACAACTATATTTTTTTCGGTTCCTCTGGAGAGTTCATCGTGGCAGATGAAGCGTGTAACGTACCGGGCATTTACCTTTTTTTGCATGTACAGGAAAGGAAAAAAAAATCGAGCGTCCGAGTTCTAAGGTGTCCCAGGGCCATTTTAGTGGACCAGGCCCAAATCCAAAGAACAGGCCGCCATTTTGAGAGTCCTCTTGCAGCCGCCTGTCGCTGTAGCATCAAGAGCAGCCGAAACTCAGCTGAATGGCAACTGAAACGGTAAATGGGCGCCCCACTACATTTCAGCATTGTAGGATGACCACACCAGTACAGCAACTTGCTAGACATCACCTCGGTGCCATCCGGATCTCGGCGCCCCACTGCAGATGAAGTGCCTCTCAACTATGAAACCACCACGGTGACATCCGGATCTTGGCGCGTTGTGCTGCCTTCGGCCTATTCGCACATCGGTCCGCTACTGACGCCATCTCACAGGCTAATGGGGTGACCCACGCCGAGTTTCAGCATTGTAGGATGACCACACCAACTTGCTAGACATCACCTCGGTGCCATCCGAATCTTGGCATCTCAACGCCTAGTGGTATCTTCCATACAGAAAATATTGTTACGCTGCCTTTGGCCCCATTCGCACATCAGTCCGCAACTTAGACATCACTTCGGTGCCATCCGGATCTTGGCATCTCAGCGCCTTGTGGTGTCAGTCAGAAAATATTGTTGCGCTGCCTTTGGCCCCATTCGCACATCAGTCCGCTACTGACACCATCTCACAGGCCAATAGGGCGCCCCACGCCGACTTTTACCATTGTACGATGGCCACACCAGTGGCACAACTTGCTAGACATCACCTCAGTGCCATCCGAATCTTGGCATCTCAACGCCTAGTGGTATCTTCCATACAGAAAATCTTGTTACGCTACCTTTGGCCCCATTCGCACATCGGTCCGCAACTTAGACATCACCTCGGTGCCATCCGGATCTTGGCATCTCAGCGCCTTGTGGTGTATTCTCTTCAGAAAATATTGTTGAGCTGCCTTTGGCCCCATTCGCACATCGGTCCGCAACTTAGACATCACCTCGGTGCCATCCGGATCTTGGCATCTCAGCGCCTTGTGGTGTCTTCTACTCCGAAAATATTGTAGAAAATATTGTTGCGCTGCCTTTGGCCCCATTCACACATCAGTCCGCTACTGACACCATCTCACAGGCCAACAGGGCGCCCCACGCCGACTTTTACCATTGTACGATGGCCACACCAGTGCCACAACTTGCTAGACACCACCTCGGTGCCATCCGGATCTTGGCATCTCAGCGCCTTGTGGTGTCTTCAAATCAGAAAATATTGTTGCGCTGCCTTTGGCCCCATTCGCACATCGGTCCGCTACTGACGCCATCTCACAGGCCAACGGGGCGCCCCACGCAGACTTTCAACATTGTAGGATGGCCACAGAAGTGCGACAACTTACTAGACACCACCTCGGTGCCATCCGGATCTTGGCGCGTTGTGCTGCCTTCGGCCTATTCGCACATCGGTCCGCTACTGACGCAAACTCACAGGCCAACGGGGCGCCCCACGCCGACTTTCAGCATTGTAGGATGGCCACACCAGTGCGGCAACTTGCTACACACCACCTCGGTGCCATCCGGATCTTGGCATCTCAGCGCCTAGTGGTGTCTTCTATTCCGAAAATATTGTTGCGCTGCCTTCGGCCCCATTCACACATCGGTCCGCTACTGACGCCATCTCACAGTCCAAGGGGCGCCCCACGCCGACTTTCAGCATTGTAGGATGGCCACACCAGTGCGGCAACTTACTAGACACCACCTCGGTGCCATCCGGATCTTGGCGCGTTGTGCTGCCTTCGGCCTATTCGCACATCGGTCCGCTACTGACGCAAACTCACAGGCCAACGGGGCGCCCCACGCCGACTTTCAGCATTGTTGGATGGCCACACCAGTGCGGCAACTTACTAGACACCACCTCGGTGCCATCCGGATCTTGGCGCGTTGTGCTGCTTTCGGCCTATTCGCACATCGGTCCGCTACTGACGCAAACTCACAGGCCAACGGGGCGCCCCACGCCGACTTTCAGCATTGTAGGATGGCCACACCAGTGCTGCAACTTGCTGGACACCACCTCGGTGCCATCCGGATCTTGGCGCGTTGTGTTGCCTTCGGCCTATTCGCACATCGGTCCGCTACTGACGCCGCCTCACGTGCCAACGTATTTTCTCCGCATTTTACACCCTATGCCGCATAACAGGTCATGTGACTTGTTTATAAAACTTTTCATTGGTTCATTTTACTTTTGGTTTCCTAATGATGGAAGGCTTGATCATGTGACCTAAAAACAACACTTTTCATTGGATGAAAACTTTTTTTTTTTCCCAAACGATGAAAGCCCCACCTTGTTTCTGGATGTTTCAGACTGAAGCTGGCGTCAGCATGAGAGCACCACCATCTCGTAGCTCAGTCGTGGTCATTCTGCGAGCAATCATGGCAGCCGCTCCCCACCAGAAGCCTGCAGGAGTCGGAGCCCCCAAAACTTTTGATGAATTCTCAAGGCGGAGGGGACGCTTTCGAGAATGGGGTCCAAGACCTAGCAGACAAGCGTCCGATTTCCAAGGTGTCCCAGGGCCATTTCAGTGGACCAGGCCCAAAAAGGAAACAGCCTGCCGCCATTTTGAGAGTCCTGTGACAGCCGCCTATCGCTGCACCGCAAGAGTGGGCGCAACTCAGCTGAATTGCGGCTTTTGACACAGTGGACCAAAAACGGACGGAATGGCAACTGAAACGGTAAAGGGGCGCCCCACTACAACAGATGACACTCCACCTGGAGAGGCCCGTTCACGCCGCCTCCCCCGGGGCGCCCCACGCCGTTATTCGGAGCAGCATTGTAGGATACCAAAACCAGTGCGGCAACTTACTGGACATCACCTTGGTGCCATCGTTCTGCTGCCTTGGAACTATTCGCGCAACAGTTTGCTACTGATGACCCACCCCCGCGACGCCCCATGCCGTTATTTGCTGGGTGGCAACTTACTAGACATCACTTTCGTGTCATCTAGATTTCAGCGCGTTCTGCTGCCTTGGAACTATTCGCACAACAGTTTGCTACTGATGACCCACCCCCCGCGACGCCCCACGCCGGAAATCTGGACGTTGTGCTGCGTTGGGACTATTCGCACAGCCGACCGCTACTTCGTTGTTTTTCCCTAAAAATGTTTATATGTTATTACTATTTTTGTTTTCTTGTATATATTTATAAATTATTAAAGTTTTATAATCTTACTACTTTGTCGGAGTGCTATATATTTTTAATGTGACACATAATTGTAAAAACTTTGATGTACAAAGAGTCATCCCTGGAATCTTCCGCTTCAGGCTCGGTCCCCTCCCCAATCACAATACAGGATGGTTTTCAGATAATAGCAACGCTTCTGCTGTGACGGATCTCATCGAGTGTGGGCCTTGATCTACTATAACTCCTTTGAAGAGGGGTGATTCTTTACAGCTGTGGCCATAAACTACATCTGCAGGGCTAGCTGATACCCTAGGACCAGCCTGGACAATCGGACACAGAAGAAAAGGAGTGTCAGAGGGTGCGGTAGTGAATAGGGCGAAAGGGAGGTGTCGGGCGGGCACAGGGTGTGATTCTCAGGGAAGAGCAGCGCAGATGGGGGGAGGTTTATTACCCATGCATAAGACAGAGAGCGGGGGTGACCACTGCCTGGGGGAGATGCTTGCGAGGGTGGGGAGCCATGCTAAGGATCGACAGCGTGCACAGAGTGGGTCTGGTCAAGGCATCTAAAATGGCTGCCGTGCACGACAAAAGTGTGGCATTTGAAAAAAGACAAGATGGCGCAGACAATGTTTTTCAACACTTCCTGATTTCCTTCGAATCGAACGTTAACAGACGTTGGGGCATATTACCAAAGTTAAGCGATATTTATCCCTAACGATGCTTAGCAACGATTTTTTTACCGTCAGAAATTATCGCAGATAAACCTTGCTATTATCAAGGTTTATCGGAAATACGATAAAAAACGACCGCAATGCATTAATATCGCTGAAAACTCAGCGATATTCATGCATTACCGAGCTAATGCTCTTAGCCATGTTATCCACCTCCCATTGGATAACATGGCTAAGAACTGCTCAGGGCAGGTGGTAGCTTTTGGAGATATTCGCGCTTATCTCGAATATTTCCAAAAGTTGATAATAGGAGATAGCGATGTTAGCGACTGTTTCCAGTCGCTAACATCTTGGCATGCCCACTTTGCATGTCATTAGTGATAAATATCACTCACATGCAAAGTGGGGCCCAAGATGGTCGCTATCTTCTACTAGCCGTCGCTAACTGGTGTTAGCAACAGCTAGGTAATACACATATAATTTTATCTCCGCGAAGCGGAGCGCTGTTACAGATATATATCTTGTTTCTGAACGTTAATTTCTCAAAATGCACTGAAGCACATATATTGAGACCTAGCAAAGGCACATCGGGCTATCAGTCCCTACAATTTTGCCAAGTTTCGTGCAAATCCATTCAGCTGTTCGATCCTACCGAGAGACAAGATGGCGGCCGCTACGGACTGTTTGGAATGTTTACAGACACCGGAGAGCCAATCAGCTTCGCTTCGCAAAGCTCAGTAACGCGAAAAGTACGCGAAGCGGTGCGCTGTTACAGATATATATCTTTTTTTGAACGTTAATTTCTCAAAATCCACTGGAGCACATATATTGAGATCTAGCAAAGGCACATCGGGCTACCAGTCCCTACAATTTTGCCAAGTTTCGTGCAAATCCATTCAGCTGTTCGATTATTATTATTTTTATTTTTTTTTGCCCCGCGGGGCCCTTTTAAAACCTCCACATCAAACCTAGGGGGTGAGCGACAATGTACTATGCCCCCTTATGGTCATTTGCCCCTTCGCTTTGGCCTCCTCTTGTCTCTCGATCCTACCGAGAGACAAGATGGCGGCCGCTACGGACTGTTTGGAATGTTGACAGACGCCGGAGAACCAATCAGCTTCGCTTCACAAAGCTCCGTTGCGCGAAAAGTACGCGTCCTGGGGCGCTGCCCGGTCCGCTGTTACAGATATATATCTTTTTTTAAACGTTAATTTCTCAAAATCCACTGAAGCACATATATTGAGACCTACAAAAGGCACATCGGGCTACCAGTCCCTACAATTTTGCCAAGTTTCGTGCAAATCCATTCAGCCGTTCGGGCTAAAAGTGAGGCCAACCGCCCTATGGAAATTAACATGGGAAAAACGCGTTTTGGGACCCCCCTTTTTTCTCGGCCCCCCCTTGACGAACCCCCCCAAAATTTTCAGGGGCTGCTCAGAAACAAAATGTGCCATTTTCCTGAAAATTTCAGCCAATTCCGTCCACAAACGCCAAAGTTATTATACATAGAATTTTCAAAAATCCCATAGGGAAAAAATCCTAACTATATATACCTACTGGCGACCGCCAGTAGGTAATATATATATATATATATATATATATATATATATATATATATATATATATTCACTGAAAAAACCATAGGTTATAGACCATATATAGTTAGGAATTAGCATTTACAAAACCTTGAAAATTCACTGAAAAAACCATAGGTTATAGACCATATATAGTTAGGAATTAGCATTTAAAAAACCTTATTTTACTCACACAAAACCATTGAAATTCCATATATAGTTAGTTGTACTAACTATATATCGCGCACCCGCAATCCACTGCTGATCATGTCACATATTACATCATTCATGACATGGTCAGTGACATCACTGATGACATCACTGATGACATCTCAAATGACATCACTGATGACATCACTGATGACAACATCCAGTGACTGTGTGTTTCTGTAAAGTTTGAATATGTTTTACATATTGAAGAATGAGTAGATGTAGAAGTGTCTGGATGAAGGATTTAGTAGGTGCGTGACTGACTGTATGAGTGAGTGATTAAATGTGTCTCACTGAATGCATGGGTTAGTGACTAAACTGTCTTAATTTGTGCATCATTATGTCTGTTGTTCTGTAAACTGCTGCATGTGTTGATCAGTAACTATATGAGTAACTATATGGGTTATTGATTGGTTGCCCAAGCATTTGTATGGGAGACTGAGTGTGTGTGTGGGTGGCTGGGAGGTGTATGACTCTGTGCATATATGTGTGAGCAGTTGATTCACTAGATGTATGGGTTCAAAAGTGCATGTGGAAACAGCTGTATGGGCGGTTGACTGTGTGCATGAGTGTATTGGTGAGTGAATGGATATCTCAGTGCTACATGTCAAAGTAAGTACATATGTAAAATACAGTACATGTGAGAGTTGACATATATAAATAACTGTGCATAGGAGCCAGTGAATGTGTGAGTGGCTGTATGCATCATTGTGAACTTGTATCCAGGATTGTATAAGAGAGTAAATATGTTTTAGTATATGTTTGAATAAGTAAGGTGTGTATAACTGTATAGTTGAGAAAATGGAGGTGTGATTGATTCTTTGCATGACTGACTAGGTGTCTGAGTAACTCCATGGATGAGTGACAGTCTGTGAGTGTCTGTTTACACTGAGTGTATCTAAGGTTATATTAGAGTCTGAAGAGGTTCATTGTATTATCACATGAATGATGTCATCAGTGATGTGATCAGTAATGTCAAATGAGATGTCATCAGTGATGTCATCAGTGATGTCATTTGAGATGTCATCAGTGATGTCATCAGTGATGTCATTTGAGATGTCATCAGTGATGTCATCAGTGATGTCATTTGAGATGTCATCAGTGATGTCATCAGTGATGTCACTGACCATGTCATGAATGATGTAATATGTGACATGATCAGCAGTGGATTGCGGGTGCGCGATATATAGTTAGTACAACTAACTATATATGGAATTTCAATGGTTTTGTGTGATTAAAATAAGGTTTTTTAAATGCTAATTCCTAACTATATATGGTCTATAACCTATGGTTTTTTCAGTGAATTTTCAAGGTTTTGTAAATGCTAATTCCTAACTATATATGGTCTATAACCTATGGTTTTTTCAGTGAATTTCATTGGTTTTTTAAAAGCTAATATCTATAGCTGTAAAATGTATTCTTCTTTAAATCCCAAAATATATTTTATATGTTTATTAATAATTTTTTTTTTAAATATTTTTTTGTTTCGCTCCCGGTTCGCGAACCGGGAAGCTTTCCGTTAGCTCAATTTGATGCCGCGACCCGGTCCGCGAACCGGTAAACGTTCCGTTAGCGCAACTGCCGCGTTAGAAATCAACATCGTGACGCGTTGCGGAAGCGCGACGTATCACGTTGTAGCGTAATGCGTCTTATGACGCGCCGCGTTAGCGCACCCGGAAGTGCTCCGGTACGTGAACTGAGACGCGTAGCGCAGCTCCCCGGAAGCGATCCGCGGCGCGTCGCGAAAGCGCGACGTATCGCGTTGCCGCGTAATGCATCTTATGACGCGCCGCGTTAGTGCACCAGGAAGTGCTCCGGAGCGCGAACCGAGGCGCGAAGCGCAGCGACCCGGAAGCGATCCGGGGCGCGTTCCGCAGCGCATAACATAAGCGTGAGAGGTCATGTGACTTGTTAATAAAACTTTTCATTGGTTCATTTAACTTTTGGTTTCATAATCATGTAAGGCTAGGTCAGGTGACCTAAAAATAACACTGTTCATTGGTTTAGAACTATTGTTTTTCCCAAATGATGAAAACCCCTCCTTCTTTCCTCACTCTGACTTTCATCATTGTGAGAGGAAGACCTTTATTCATAGTAGAGCAATGGCTTCAGTAGTTGCTTCAGCTGGTGCACCCCCACCACCACCTCCACCTCCTCATGGGAAGAGAGGACCACCTCCCCAGGTCATCACCAACACAGAGGAGGAAGAGGAAGAACTAGAGGAAGAGGAGAGAGAAGGTCCACAGTTCTTGGAAGAGATGCCCCGGGTTTCCCATAGGAAAGCCAGTTTCATTTGGCAGTTTTTTTCAATCCCTCCAGGGCAGAAGAAAGTAAATGCGAGGTATGTCACCTGCCTCATTTGCAAAGAGAAATTATCAAGAGGGACTGATAAAAAGTATAGCTACGGGAACTATACCATGCATCGGCACATGAACAGGTGGCATCCATTGAATTACAGCCGGGCGGAGATACGTGATGTTAGACCTGGCACCTTGGCGTGAGTTTCCCTTCCACTTTTTGCTGTTGTGCCTCAGATGTTTTTGCTGGTGTCCGCGACTCAGGGCACTGCGCCACGGCCAACCCGTGCCGCAGTGCAAGTGCTCCCTACTGTAAAGTGTACATGTGATTGATATACCTGATTGGTTCATTGGATTTACTGTCAGTCCCCAGTAAAGTGCACCAGGAGTGCCAGGGCTTGTGAATGCCAATACTGCTAGTGGGCCTGCAGCGCTGGTTGCGCCACCCACAGAAGCAGCCTTAAAATGTGTCTAGGGTCTGCCATTGCAGAACCTGCGTGCAGTCTGGTACTGTCACCCTGGCTGGGCAAGTGCACACACTTGCCAGCCCCTAAACCTTCCCTTAGCTTCATATTAGTCACCCCTATGGTAGGCCTAAGGGCAGGGTGCATTGTAAGTGTAAGGTAGAACATGCCCTGATGCGTGTGGCATGTTCTAATAGTGAATTACTGCCAAATTCGTTTTTCACTATTGTAAGGCTACCAGTTCCCTTCTAGGCCAGATGGGCTGCTGGAATTATTACACTCTATAATCCCAGCAGGCTCAGGGAACATGGTAGAAATTCATGTTTAGTATGCCTGAACTCAGAATAATAAAATACTTCTTTTAGTAAAGTTTATTTTAATATCCTGTGTTTGCAAATGCTACTTTTAGAAAGTTAGCATTTGCTTGCCTAACCATTTCAGCCCGCCTCTGCTTGGATGTGGATCTGACTGTCTGGTGTGTGTGAGTGACAGGGCTGGGAGTTGACAGGTAGTGATTAGCAGGAGGACCCCTTAATGGGTGGTGGGAGTTTCCCCTGAATGATGCATCAGGCTGTGCTCTGCCACCACAATGCTGGCTCCGCCCTCCTGGGGAGCGACTGATGACTCAGCCTGCACCTGGCCCAGGAAGGACCGAAGCTTGTCAACAAAGTACTCAGGCCACTCCTGCCCTCTCAATGCCGGCTCCGCCCCCCTGGGGAGCGGCTGATGTGCCTGCCCTCACACTGAATACAGAAATCATAAGTACCCACAACAAGTACTCAGAGACTGAAGCAGTTATGCAGAGGCCCCCCTGGCCAGTGAGAACAAAAGAAACTGTGTATAAAAGTAGGAGCCCTGCTCCTTGTAAATCAGAATCCTGTTTCACCACGAAGGACCTCTACCCGACTAGAAGGAGAAGAGACGCTGGGAGAACTGGCCTGCTGCTTGCCTTGCTGAGAAAGGAGAGGAAAAGACTTGATGAGAGAAGACTTTGCTGCTTTGTGCTTAAACATTCTCCAAGGGCTTGACTGAGCTTGCCCCCTGACCTGAGCCACAGGACCATCTGGCTCAACCTGCCTCTGCTCGTCTGCCGGTAATTAACCGGGATATCTACTACTGCCGGAGCTGTGACTTTGGTGCCCCCCAGCCCCTCTCTGAGGCCGTGACCGACTGTGTCTCCTCGTCCCCGCCGAGGAAGAGCTCCGCTCCGTTGAGCCGCTCTTCCCCCGCTGAGGAGATCGCTGTGTTGACCGCCTGGAAGGCTCGCTGCTGTGGTGCCCCCCAGCCCCTCCCTGAGGCCGTGACCGACTGTGTCTCCTCGTCCCCGCCGAGGAAGAGCTCCGCTCCGTTGAGCCGCTCTTCCCCCGCTGAGGGGATCGCTGTGTCGACCGCCTAAAGAGGGCCCGCTGCTGTGCCTCACCCTCCCGCCAGAAATCCCTACCGGACGCAAAACAGACCCAGGGGACAGACCTCCGACTTGGACGGACGCCTCGGGTGCCAGCCTCGCTCTGCCTGAGCTGCTGGGCACCTCGCCTTTGTCCCCGGAGGAAAGCCGCCACCGAGACCGTCAACGGGCTCGGGGCCCGCAACGTTTGTTTTCCCCCTTTTTGTTGTGCCAGCCGCCCTGCCTACGAGTGCCCCCGGCCTCCAGATCAGCTGTGGTGCGAGCCGCCTTTCGCAGCTGACTCGCACCGCTCTCTGTCCCTGCCCGCGGCGCCGCTCCGCTCTGTGCGAGCGCCTCAGCCCCTCCCGCTGGAATCCGATCCAGGCGGGCGAGGGAAATCACAGGCTGCATCCAGCGCCCCGGCCACAGTGACAGGAGCGGCCCCAGGTCCTTTGGCCTTTGCCTTCCGTGGGCCGCTCTGAGGCCAGCGCTCACCCCTGCCTGAGCCCCCCAGACCTGTGGGGGCCGCCCGCATCGACAGCCCCGGCAGGGCCGAACGCGTCCCACGCGGGAAGCGTGAGCTTTGGGCGGTCGGGCCCCGATCTCGGCCCGGAACGGGCAGAAAGCATCCCGGAGCCCCTGGGCTGGCTGCAACAAGCTGGGAAGGAGCAGTGTGACCCTCAATACCCCCCAGGAACTAAGAGAGCCATCCTGGAAGGTCCACTGCAGGAAAACATCCATCTTAAAGACTGAAAGTACATTTTTGAACTACAACAAAGAAAGCTTGCCTATTTACAACCTGTGGGCACCCCAGAAACGTTATTTGATCTTGTGATAAGTCTGACCTAAGAGATATATATATTTTACATAAAGAAGCGTATTTTTATATACTCACAGCCTGGTGTCCATTTGTGGGGGGATTGGTATATTTTACTGTGTGTGTGTCTACAAATGCTTAACTGACTAACGCCTGGAGAGTCGCCTTGGCTGCTCACGCCATGCACCTAGAGGGTGAGCAAGGGTAATTCTGAAGGGTCATCCTTTGCCCTGACTTAGAGGAGAGGGTCCCTGCTTGTCACAAGTACCTACTTGCGCCAACCAGGGACCCCCAATTCTAACATTGGTCGCAGCGGTGAGGATTTGCGAATTTGCATTTGTAGTTTACATACAGTGAATTACTGATCACCACATAGGGAGAGCAGATCTATAACGCAGCCACAGGTTTCCAGTCCCTTTTTGCTAATTTTGTTGAGACCTCTGCCATTACTGAAGCCATGCCTGGCTCACTTCCTGCCGGAAGAGCGCTCTCTACCTTCTCTGGAGCAGATGACATAGATTGGAGAGAGGGAGCCTTGAGGAGCTTAACCAATGACCAGCTGAAAGATCTCTGCGCAAAATGCAGGATTGCCAAAAGTGGATTGAGCAACAAGACCCAACTCGTGACGGCGCTGAGAGCCTGGAGGGAGTCAAGAGATCCACAGACCCCGGTGGATATCATTCCACCAGATGGCGCTGTAGAGCCCCCCAGAGGCCTGTCACCAGAGGAGCTGGCAGACAGAGCCGCAGACAGGGCACATGCAATGGAGATGGCAAGATTAGCTGGGCAAATGGAAATGGAAAAACAAAAACTGGAAATGGACAAGCAAAGATTGGCCATGGAGGCACAGCAACGCCAGCTGGACCATGACCTGAGAATGAAGGAGTTGGATCAAAGAGGTTTGGGAACAGCTCCTTCTGGTGGCAGCACAACGCCGGTGCAGGTAGAGTCCAAGGTGTACATCCCCAAAGATATAGTTAAAGAATTCTTTAGGGGGGATGACATAGGACAGTGGTTTAGGGCATATGAGGTAGCCATGTCCTCCCACCGGGTCCCTGAGAAAGATTGGGGAGCGGGGTTGTGGGGAAGGTTCCTTAGCGAAGGGCGGGACACCCTGCTAGATTTGCCCACTGCAGAACAGATTTCTTATCCCCACATGAAAGAGGCCTTAATGACCAGGTATGGGCTTACCCCTGAATTATATAGACAGAGGTTCAGGGGGTGTGCAAAGCGTCCTGGGACTACGTATGTGGAGTATGTGAATTTTTTTTGCAGAGCCCTGGATGGTTGGGTGAAGGGTAACAAGGTGAATGATTTTCAAAGTCTCTTTGATTTAATTGCATGGGAGCACTTGTCTGATAACTGTTTTCCTGAGTTACGCCAGCACCTGATTGATAGCAAGCTGTCCAACCCGAGGAAGCTTGCTGAGGAGGCGGACCGCTGGCTCAGCACCAGGGTCCACAAGGGTCCAGTGGGAGACTCCGCCAAGGGTGGGCAGGGTCCCCAGCAGAAGAGTGGGGGGGACAGGGGTAAACAGAAAGGGTTCCCTAAAGGCCCCCAAAGTAATCCCCAAGGGAACCAGCAGAAGGGTTCTCAGCCTCCCCCACCCCCAAAGCAGAATGGGGCCCCGACAGGTAGACCTGTTCCGAAGGGGCCCTTCAATTGTTACAAATGTGGTGACCCGGGGCACATAGCCAGTGACCCCAAGTGTCGCCTGTTTGGAAAACCAGCACCCACTGGTGCTCCGCCCCGACAAGTGACCAGTGTTCACTTAGGAGAAGAAGTGATGGTCCCGGGGGGTGGAGATCCTGTTCAGATGACCCTAGTCTCACTAGGAGACAGTGAGATGGTCCCTACAAACTACCTGCCCTCTAACACTAAAAAATATGGGCAGGTGGTTACCATCAATGGTAAGAAAGCTGAGGCTCTTAGAGATACAGGAGCCAGTGTGACTGCAGTGAGGCAGCACCTGGTGTCTCAAGAGCAGGTTGTACCCCATGCCTACTGTAGGGTTGTCAACGCTGACAATTCAGAGAGTCAGTGTCCGATGGCTCAAGTTCCCTTCGAGTGGGGGGGGGTCTCTGGTACTCTGCAGGTCTGTGTGAGGAAAACCATGCCTGTTGACTGTTTGCTAGGGAATGACTTGGAGGACTCCCCTTGGGAAAAGGTGGAGAAAACGACTCACCTGAGGATGGTGGGTCTACCTGACTGGGCGTGCGTGACCACCCGGTCAATGGCAGCCAGTAGGGGTGATCAAGAAGTCCTGGGACCTGAAGGAGAGGCCCAGGAACCGGCCTTAGGGAGAAGGCGCAGGGGGCGCGGGAAACCGGCCCCTGCTGTTCCCACGGTCCAGGAGGAAGCAGACCTTGAGGGGGATGCCCTGGAGCCTACAGGGGAACAGATTGCTGAACTGGGGGACCTGCCTGAGCTGACCCATTGGCAGCAAGAAGGAGGCCCCTCCAGGGAGGAATTCTGCAGGGAGCAGAAAGAATGCCCTTCTCTCGTGGGTATGCGGCAGCAGGCTGCAGACCAGGCCAATGGTGTTCAGGCCAAAACACATTATGTGTACTGGGAGAATGACCTCCTGTATTCCGAGCCTAAGACTGCTGAACCTGGGTCAGCCCGTGTGCTGGTGGTACCCCAGAAGTTCAGAGCCTTCCTACTGGGGCTGGCTCATGATGTGCCGCTAGCAGGACATTTGGGGATGGACAAGACCTATGACAGGCTTGTCACCCACTTTTACTGGCCCCAAATGCACAAGAGCTCAGATGCTCATTGTAGGACCTGTCCAACTTGCCAGGCAAGTGGGAAGAGTGGAGGGAAGAACAAGGCTCCACTCCAACCATTCCCTGTGGTCAGTACTCCATTCCAACGAGTGGGTATTGACATTGTTGGGCCTCTGGACCCCAAGACAGCCATGGGCAACAGGTTCATCCTGGTCTTGGTGGATCATGCCACCCGGTACCCTGAAGCCATCCCTCTGAGGACAGTGACGGCCCCCGTGGTGGGGCGTGCACTAATGGGAATTTTCTCCAGAGTGGGGTTCCCTCTAGAGGTGGTGAGCGACAGAGGGACCAACTTCATATCCAAGTATATGAAGTCCCTGTGGCAAGAGTGTGGTGTAACCTACAAGTTCACCACACCTTACCATCCCCAAGGAAATGGGTTGGTTGAAAGATTCAACCGAACCCTAAAGGGCATGATCATGGGCCTGGAAGGTCCAATGAGGCGTAAGTGGGACGTCCTCTTACCATGCCTGCTCTTTGCATACCGCGAGGTGCCACAGAAGTCTCTAGGGTTCAGCCCCTTTGAGCTGCTGTATGGTCACCCCGTGAGAGGACCACTGAGTTTGGTAAAGGAAGGCTGGGAGCAATCTCCCAGGAAACCTCCCCAGAATGTATATAGCTACATGCTGGCCTTCAGAAACCAAACCAGGCGCTTCAGACAACTTGCTGAGGCAAATCTGGAAGCTAGCCAGGAGGAGATGAAGCGGTGGTACGACCAGAATGCCACTCTGGTAGAGCTTCAGCCTGGACAAGAGGTGTATGTCTTGGCCCCAGTGGAACCCTGTGCACTTCAGGATAAGTGGACAGGCCCATTTGAGGTTGTGGAGCGCAAGAGCTCAGTGACATACTTGGTGGACATGAAGACGCCCAGGAATCCTTTAAGGGTCTTACATGTCAACCGCCTCAAGCCCCACTTGAGAAGGTCCGAAGTGGGCATGCTGTTGGCCACTGATGATGGAATGGAAGAGGAGTCTGAGCCTCTTCCTGACCTCTTAGTGGCCTGTGAGAAAGATGGGTCAGTGGATGGAGTTAACCTCTCACCCACCCTGACCCCTGAGCAACAGGAAGACTGCCGCCAGTTGCTGGGGCAGTTTCCAGACCTGTTCTCCCTGGTTCCTAGTGTCACAGATTGGTGCGTCCATGATGTGGACACAGGAGACAGCTTACCTGTGAAGCATAAGGCTTACAGGGTAACTGACAGGGTCCGGGCCTGCATCAAGGAGGAGGTCTCCAAGATGCTTGCTCTTAGGGTGGTTGAGTCTTCCAGCAGTCCTTGGTCCAGCCCCGTGGTCTTGGTCCCAAAGGCTGCTGCGCCGGGAGCCACACCTGAACTCCGGTTCTGTGTGGACTACAGAGGACTCAATTCAGTCACCAAGACTGACGCGCACCCTATCCCCAGAGCTGATGAGCTCATTGATCGGCTAGGGGCTGCCCGGTTCCTCAGCACGTTTGATTTAACGTCTGGGTACTGGCAGATCGCCTTGACCGATGGGGCAAAGGAGAGGTCAGCATTCTCCACACCAGATGGGCATTTCCAGTTCCGGGTTATGCCATTTGGGATGAAGAATGCCCCTGCCACCTTTCAGAGGTTGGTCAACCAGGTGTTGGTTGGACTGGATGAGTTCAGTGCCGCCTACCTGGATGACATCGCGGTGTTCAGTGGCACCTGGCCAGAACACCTGCGGCACCTCTGGGAAGTGTTGATGGCCCTGCGCAAGGCAGGCCTCACAATCAAGGCGAGCAAGTGCCAGATTGGGCAGGGTTCCGTGGTGTACTTGGGACACCAAGTGGGGAGTGGCAAGGTGGCACCCTTGCAACCCAAAATTGAGACCATCCTGGCTTGGGAACCCCCCAAGACCCAGACTGCAGTGAGAGCCTTCCTGGGGCTCACTGGGTATTACAGGAGGTTTGTCAAGGGCTATGGCACTATTGTGACCCCCTTGACAGAGCTGACTTCTAAGAAGCAGCCCAGGAATGTGATTTGGACTGACACCTGTCAGAAGGCTTTTGACACCCTGAAGACTGCCATGTGCACGGCACCCGTGCTCCTGGCTCCTGATTTCTCCAAGGAATTCATAGTGCAAACAGACGCTTCAGAGCATGGTGTAGGGGCTGTTCTCTCACAGATGACTGAGGAGGGCTGGGACCACCCTGTAGCCTTCATCAGTAGGAGGTTACTTCCCCGGGAAAGTAGGTGGAGTGCAATAGAGCGTGAAGCATTTGCTGTGGTCTGGGCACTGAAGAAGCTAAGACCCTACTTGTTTGGGTCTCACTTCCGGGTTCAGACAGACCACAGGCCCCTCAGATGGTTGATGCAAATGAGGGGTGAGAACCCAAAACTGTTGAGGTGGTCCATCTCCCTACAGGGTATGGACTTTACGGTGGAACACCGCCCTGGCACAGATCACGCCAACGCTGACGGTCTGTCCAGGTTTTTCCGCCTTAGTGATGTGGAACTCCCTGGGGAAGGGTAGTTCCCCCCACATTTCAGCTGGAGGGGACACGTGTTAGACCTGGCACCTTGGCGTGAGTTTCCCTTCCACTTTTTGCTGTTGTGCCTCAGATGTTTTTGCTGGTGTCCGCGACTCAGGGCACTGCGCCACGGCCAACCCGTGCCGCAGTGCAAGTGCTCCCTACTGTAAAGTGTACATGTGATTGATATACCTGATTGGTTCATTGGATTTACTGTCAGTCCCCAGTAAAGTGCACCAGGAGTGCCAGGGCTTGTGAATGCCAATACTGCTAGTGGGCCTGCAGCGCTGGTTGCGCCACCCACAGAAGCAGCCTTAAAATGTGTCTAGGGTCTGCCATTGCAGAACCTGCGTGCAGTCTGGTACTGTCACCCTGGCTGGGCAAGTGCACACACTTGCCAGCCCCTAAACCTTCCCTTAGCTTCATATTAGTCACCCCTATGGTAGGCCTAAGGGCAGGGTGCATTGTAAGTGTAAGGTAGAACATGCCCTGATGCGTGTGGCATGTTCTAATAGTGAATTACTGCCAAATTCGTTTTTCACTATTGTAAGGCTACCAGTTCCCTTCTAGGCCAGATGGGCTGCTGGAATTATTACACTCTATAATCCCAGCAGGCTCAGGGAACATGGTAGAAATTCATGTTTAGTATGCCTGAACTCAGAATAATAAAATACTTCTTTTAGTAAAGTTTATTTTAATATCCTGTGTTTGCAAATGCTACTTTTAGAAAGTTAGCATTTGCTTGCCTAACCATTTCAGCCCGCCTCTGCTTGGATGTGGATCTGACTGTCTGGTGTGTGTGAGTGACAGGGCTGGGAGTTGACAGGTAGTGATTAGCAGGAGGACCCCTTAATGGGTGGTGGGAGTTTCCCCTGAATGATGCATCAGGCTGTGCTCTGCCACCACAATGCTGGCTCCGCCCTCCTGGGGAGCGACTGATGACTCAGCCTGCACCTGGCCCAGGAAGGACCGAAGCTTGTCAACAAAGTACTCAGGCCACTCCTGCCCTCTCAATGCCGGCTCCGCCCCCCTGGGGAGCGGCTGATGTGCCTGCCCTCACACTGAATACAGAAATCATAAGTACCCACAACAAGTACTCAGAGACTGAAGCAGTTATGCAGAGGCCCCCCTGGCCAGTGAGAACAAAAGAAACTGTGTATAAAAGTAGGAGCCCTGCTCCTTGTAAATCAGAATCCTGTTTCACCACGAAGGACCTCTACCCGACTAGAAGGAGAAGAGACGCTGGGAGAACTGGCCTGCTGCTTGCCTTGCTGAGAAAGGAGAGGAAAAGACTTGATGAGAGAAGACTTTGCTGCTTTGTGCTTAAACATTCTCCAAGGGCTTGACTGAGCTTGCCCCCTGACCTGAGCCACAGGACCATCTGGCTCAACCTGCCTCTGCTCGTCTGCCGGTAATTAACCGGGATATCTACTACTGCCGGAGCTGTGACTTTGGTGCCCCCCAGCCCCTCTCTGAGGCCGTGACCGACTGTGTCTCCTCGTCCCCGCCGAGGAAGAGCTCCGCTCCGTTGAGCCGCTCTTCCCCCGCTGAGGAGATCGCTGTGTTGACCGCCTGGAAGGCTCGCTGCTGTGGTGCCCCCCAGCCCCTCCCTGAGGCCGTGACCGACTGTGTCTCCTCGTCCCCGCCGAGGAAGAGCTCCGCTCCGTTGAGCCGCTCTTCCCCCGCTGAGGGGATCGCTGTGTCGACCGCCTAAAGAGGGCCCGCTGCTGTGCCTCACCCTCCCGCCAGAAATCCCTACCGGACGCAAAACAGACCCAGGGGACAGACCTCCGACTTGGACGGACGCCTCGGGTGCCAGCCTCGCTCTGCCTGAGCTGCTGGTCACCTCGCCTTTGTCCCCGGAGGAAAGCCGCCACCGAGACCGTCAACGGGCTCGGGGCCCGCAACGTTTGTTTTCCCCCTTTTTGTTGTGCCAGCCGCCCTGCCTACGAGTGCCCCCGGCCTCCAGATCAGCTGTGGTGCGAGCCGCCTTTCGCAGCTGACTCGCACCGCTCTCTGTCCCTGCCCGCGGCGCCGCTCCGCTCTGTGCGAGCGCCTCAGCCCCTCCCGCTGGAATCCGATCCAGGCGGGCGAGGGAAATCACAGGCTGCATCCAGCGCCCCGGCCACAGTGACAGGAGCGGCCCCAGGTCCTTTGGCCTTTGCCTTCCGTGGGCCGCTCTGAGGCCAGCGCTCACCCCTGCCTGAGCCCCCCAGACCTGTGGGGGCCGCCCGCATCGACAGCCCCGGCAGGGCCGAACGCGTCCCACGCGGGAAGCGTGAGCTTTGGGCGGTCGGGCCCCGATCTCGGCCCGGAACGGGCAGAAAGCATCCCGGAGCCCCTGGGCTGGCTGCAACAAGCTGGGAAGGAGCAGTGTGACCCTCAATACCCCCCAGGAACTAAGAGAGCCATCCTGGAAGGTCCACTGCAGGAAAACATCCATCTTAAAGACTGAAAGTACATTTTTGAACTACAACAAAGAAAGCTTGCCTATTTACAACCTGTGGGCACCCCAGAAACGTTATTTGATCTTGTGATAAGTCTGACCTAAGAGATATATATATTTTACATAAAGAAGCGTATTTTTATATACTCACAGCCTGGTGTCCATTTGTGGGGGGATTGGTATATTTTACTGTGTGTGTGTCTACAAATGCTTAACTGACTAACGCCTGGAGAGTCGCCTTGGCTGCTCACGCCACGCACCTAGAGGGTGAGCAAGGGTAATTCTGAAGGGTCATCCTTTGCCCTGACTTAGAGGAGAGGGTCCCTGCTTGTCACAAGTACCTACTTGCGCCAACCAGGGACCCCCAATTCTAACACGTGACATGGAAGAAAACCCAACAGCAACTCCTGTGGCCAGGTCAACATCGTTAATATCGTTGACAGCAGCAGAGGCACGGGAAACTGTGCTAAACATCCAGGAGAATTTTGGGCATATGAAATATACTTGTCTGCACTGCGGTGCATTGATATCATGTGGTAACATGAGTATTAATTCAATCAACCTAGCTTATAACAATCACAATTGTCCTAACCGCCCCAGACAGTAATTTTTTTTTTGCTCCTGTTGAGCCCTTTTCAATGCCTGTTTTTTGTTGTTTCCCCCCCAAAAAAACCAAAAAAAATATAAAATTGTTCAAAGAATACAAAAAAAACAAAAAATGTTCAAAAAAAAATAATATATAAAACAACAAAAACATTAAAAAAAAGTTATTTTCAGAACTACCTCCCCTTTCAAAAAAAATTGCTAGAATGTTTAGCACTCTGGCAAGCTCTATTTCTTTTAGTTCGCTTCCCAGTTCGCTTCCCGGTTCGCGAACCGGGAGCTAACCCAAAAAAAATTTTTTTTTTAAAAAAAAGAAGAGTAAGTATAAGGAAAGTAAACAGAGAGTGATGTTAAAAGAAAGACAGCTATAGGGAGTAAACCAGAGATACTGTTTAATAGATCTATTTACCGAAGAAAAGACGGAAGAGGGTATAATTGTGAAAAACAAAATAGATAAGGAAGTGAAAGAAAAAAAAGAGAGTAGAACAATAACAAAGAAGACCTTCTTGGAGAATGTGAGTGAATGTTCAAAATAAGATTAAAACATGGGGAATAACAGAGAGAAAAAATAGAAAACAGAAAAGAAGAAGTAACAGAAAAAGATTAATTGAAACAGCAAAGAAATGTAAATAACATAGAGCCATATCATTAACATAGGCAATAAAAGTTTTGCAGCTTTTATCGGCAGAAATATGTCACCAAAGCCGCTTTTGCAGCAGAAAACTGCCGCTAAAACCACTTTTGCACCAGTTTTCTGCCAATAAAAACAGCAATAATTTTATTGGCTGTGTTCATAATATGCCCCTTAGTGTGCTTCAACTACACAGAGAAAGCATTATGAAC
Source organism: Lissotriton helveticus (assembly GCF_964261635.1). Taxonomy (NCBI): domain Eukaryota; kingdom Metazoa; phylum Chordata; class Amphibia; order Caudata; family Salamandridae; genus Lissotriton; species Lissotriton helveticus. The sequence continues at coordinate 773,615,746 of NC_136063.1, read as the reverse complement.
AAGTAGTCAAAGAGTGATCAGTCAAAGACACTAAGAGTAATAGAGACGGAGTGAGTGAACAAGAGTGAGGAACTATGAGAAGAGAGGGACTGAGAAAAAGAGTGGAAGGAGTTGATTAAGTAGGTAATAGAGAAAGGAATGAGGAAAGTAGCAAAGGCAGGAAACTGAGGGTTAAAGAAATGAAGCTGTGGAATGTGAATGTGATAGAAATGTAACGAAAAGAATACAAAACATTTACCTTATAATTGTCGTTAAATTACTCACTTTTTGTTTTTATACTTTCAATCTGTGAAAGAGAGAACAAACATTTGAAAAATATTAAAACATGTATTTAAAAATTACAAAAGACAAGGGAAAAGATTGAAGGACAAACAGTTTTTCAACAACTTTGACACTGACAGAAGCTTCTGCTTCTCCAGGACCCCTACACAGTCCTAAAGATATACATTTTAAACTAACAGTATCTTGATGCAGATGAAGTGAGGCCTATCTTAAAACATGGTGCATCTTTTGCACTGCTGTTGTCTCAGAAAAGTGTCGCAAGACACTAACATTTTAAATGATTGCTTCAGGATGCCAATAAGATGTGTCCTAATAAGATGTGTCCTATCCAGAGGTTTGTTTGAGGTGAGACCTACTCAGGGTTCCAAATGAAATTTCGAGTTGTTTGAAGAGAACAGAGGACATAATACATGTGAAGGCCTACCAATGAAGTAAGTCATGTCCACTTCACTCTTGAACAAAGGCCAGACCTCTTCTGTGTCCGTGGACAGACCTAAACTTCATCTGCACAATGTCATTCATAAACTTAGGAAACACAGGTGATGTAATTGAAAAATGTGGAGTTTCTTTTCCTCATTTCACAATCACATCATCTGTGTTGCCTTTGCTTAGGTATCTCATAGTGCAGATGTAGTCCAGCATATTAAACAGTACCTAGAAGTGCAGCACTGCATGCAACAACTTTGACACTTATAAAAGCTTTTGCTTCTGCATGCCCCCTACACAATGCTAATTATATACATTTTAAACTGATGGTATCTTGCTGGAGATGAACTGAAACCTATCTTGCAACATGGTGCATCTTTTACACAAAAGTGACCCACAATGGAGCAAAAGAGGCGCACGGCCACCATAAATCTGACCCTAACATTTTAAATGATTGTTTCAAGATGCCAATAAGGTGTAACCTATCCACAGATTTATTTCAGGTAAGTCCTACTCAGGGTTGCAGATGGAATTTAGGTTTGTTGAAGAATACAGAGAAGATAATACATGTGGAGGCCTACCAACGAAGTGAGTAATGTCCACTGCACTCTTGAACAAATGTCAGACCTCCTCTGTCTCCAGGAACAGGCCTAAACCTCATCTACACAATGTGGTGTGTAATGTTAGGAAACACAGGTAATATAATTGAAAAACATGCACATTTTTTTGCTCATTCCACAATCATATGACCTGTGTTTCCTTTGCTTAGGTATCTCATTGTGGAAATGTAGTCTATCATATGAAAGACTACGTAGAATATGAGCACTGTGTGCAAGAACTTTGACACTTACAGAAGCCTCTCCTTCTCCATGCCTCCTACACAGTTCTAAATGTACATCATAAATGGAAACAGTACAGAATTAATTATACATGTTAAATGGTTTATTTTTGCTGTTCTCAGAATGTATCAAATTTCACTAAAAACAGTGACTTGAAGGTATTCATCATATAACAGCGGGAAAAAAAAAACACAATCAAAATGATTGTGTTTAAAAAACCAATACAACATAACAAATCAGAATTCAGAACTCCTTAAAGTTAACTTACTTTCCATGACGGCGAAGAATGTCCTATGAACAGCTTACACTCTGTTGTGCTGTTATTACTTTCAGCCCGCCACTTTCTGAAAGAAAACCTCCATCGTTTTGAAAAACATGTTACATACAATAAATGACTTCTTGCTCTCTACCACAAGTTTCCACAAGGCCAAATCTTGTCAGAGCCATTTATAACTCTTGGATTTCTTGTAAGCCAATCCCGTCATTTGGCATTTCCGCAACTTTCAGAATTAAAATGTTGAAGATCATTTTCACAATCCTGGACTAGTAATATCTTCCCCTTCTTCCTCAGTCATGTTCTACATTTCCTATGACACTGATACTGCTTACTATGAAGCAGACCTACACTACCTCTATGACTACTACAATTATTTAATTCTCTACATCACTTTTAATCACAAAGCAATGTAAAACAGTAGACAGCATTGCAGACGTACATTCCCTCTACTCTATGTTTTGATTGGCTGCTTCAATTGGCTTATAAAAAGAAATAGTTTTTCTGAACTCATTCAAAGTGCACTTATTTCTCCATGACGTCCAGTCTTATGGTTAGAAGTTATGTCTCTGAACTACACTTATCCTCAAGGCCAAATCGTGTAGGAGCCATTAGAACTTCTTGAAATTCCTCAGAGCACATCCTGAGATTCTTTCCCTAAAATTTTGGTTTTAAAAACACCAGGTAAGAGTTTTTAAGGTCATACGGCAATTTTTTTTTGAAAATTAAAACAGGATCATTGCAGAATGACCAGCCATTTCTAGACTTTAAATAAGCTGTGTAATGTCCTGATGTTATTGAAGGACCGTCATGATATATAATTGCTGCAGTTACAAAAGTCCTTCCTGATATTGACAACTGCGAAGCCACAAAATGTTTAATTAAAGTTGTCAATTTTGTTCCATCAGGCCTACATCGTTGGAACATTAAAATGACATACTGGCCATATGTTCGTATAAATAATGTGGACATCATTTCAGATTTACATTGGCTACACTCCATGTTGTGATCAGCTGCTTTTACTAGCTTATTAAAGGAGACTGATTTACTGTCTGGCAAAGTTAAATATATAAATCTTTCTGAGTCTACAATAGTAGTACTTGATACCCTACAGTTCTCGCAGTCATGCTGCCATTGATAAGAAAGCCCAAACAGCTGATCTACATCTACACCTTCAGCATGCAATACATCAAGCATATACATTAAAAACTCATGACAATCTTGCTGAATATTTTGAGAGAATTGTGTTTGGCCTGAACATCTGTCTAACAGATTTCGAATTTCAGACACACTTTCTATGTTTGTTCTATCAGTGCTACATTTTTCTAAGACAGAATTTAACAAACTGCAAAATCTTTGATCAGAATTGACCACAATCTCTTCTTTTACATTTTCTAGAGAAAACAAAACATTAACCACTACATTAGCATAGTAGTTGATGCTTGTGACATCACACTCAATCAAGTACAATCCCGATAAAGTTCTAACTCGTGACAATGCCACATATGCCATACCCTCCTTGAACACAGAACTGCCAATATTCACCAATGCACTGTCTACACTTAAACCTTGCGATTTATGGATTGTCACCGCATATGCCAAGCAAACAGGAAACTGCTTACGGCGAACATATAAGTCTTTTACAAGCAAAAATCTAGCAGAACAACGACCAATTAGCTGTACTTCCTCAATGCCATCAAATTTAATTTTTAAAAATTCAATTCCATCTCTATTTCTGTATTTTACAAAATCAACAACATTACCCATTGATCCATTTACCAGACCTCTTTCAACATGTAAATTCCTTCTTAAAATTATACGGCAGTTCAAGCACACATTCAGAGTCTTTTCAAAACCTGCAGTTTTAGATATACTCTTCTCTAATGAATCCAATTTTGTTTTCAGATTCTCAGACAAAATAATTGTTGATCCCATATGCTCTACTCTGTCAATAGCTTCCAGTTTCACAATCTCTTGCTTTTCTAAATGCAACATTTTGTTGTTGAATTTGGCACATTCTGCAAGAGTTGGCATCAAACATATTCCAGATTTCTTCTCAGTAATTTTCTGAAAAATATTCTCAGGCACAACATCTTGTTCTGCATATAAATTTGACAGTAATCGTGCATGTAAAGCTTCTTTCCCATGCTCGGTCACTTTTCCAATTCTAACATCTTGTAGAATAGTCTTGTAAACTTCATCCTTTGCCTGACGCATATTTTCATGCAGTTCAGCATAATTGAAGTTTAACCATATATTGACGTTGCCAATGCTGCCTAGGCACTTCCTGGTATCTTCATGCGTGAGCATTTTGAACACAGGTTGCCCTTTCACTGGTGTCAGCTGCTGAAGATCTCCGAAAACAATGATGTGTTTGCCACCAAATAACACATCATACTCTGTTTTGAGAACTTCTTGCATTCTCAAATGCACAAAGGCAAGCATGACATTGGAAACCATGCTTACTTCGTCAATGATAAGAAGTTTCATTTTCCTCAAGATTCTTGAAACTTCAAAACAAGCATCTCCAGATAGCTTGTGATATTGTAATTTGTTGTCATGCTCCACTGGCAGCATCAGTAAACGATGTAAAGTAATCCCTTTAATGTTATGTGCTGCCAGTCCAGTTGGAGCGGTGACAACACAAGACAGCGATGACTCTGTCCTTTCCTGCAAATAACATGAAATTGCTTTAATAAGGAAACTTTTTCCAGTTCCCGCTTCTCCACTCACGTACAGTCAGACAGGCTTCAACGACGTACATGAGCACTCTTTCTTGTCATGACTTAATCCATGATCAATTTGCATGGTAACTTCGTCATATATTTTCCTCTGCTCAACTTTGAGTTGTCTTTCCAACTCTTCTAAGTTAACCGCATCCTCCTGAGCATGTGCCATGGCTCTTTCCACTTCATTCATAGCAGTGGCAGCTTCATTTTCGATAACCGGTCCTCCTAGTGGATCCTGACTCAATGAAGCAGAACTCTGACTGTCCTGAGAACTGTCTCTGGCAATCTCGGCTGCAATCATTGCTTCCTGCTCAATTTCCGCATTCAACATTTCTACATATTTGGGAAAAGCAGGACATTCTATGGTCTCCTTGGCGGCATTGAAAGAGTCTTCGTAACAGAGAAAATCTCCAAGCAGTTCCTCTTCTGCACGCCAAGGCTTGAAAAGTTGCAAAAGTGCTAAATAGAAAAACTCCTTTTTTTCAGGAGATTCGCCACTCAATTTTCGATGGTTTACCAAGTGGCATTTTCTTTGCTTGACCAGACATCCCTCACTTCCTATTACAGCATACACTCCTTTCTCAGTATCTTCTTTGATGTTCCTCTTGAATATGTAATTTTGAAGAACCTCATACAGACAAACATTCTCGAGGTGAATGCTTCGATTTGGATAATATGTATCCAACATGTTGGTCTTCAAAATGTTGGTACTGTTTGGCTCCTTTTCCGCCAAATACTCAATTTCCCGCACAGGTTTGAGAACTCGATTACGCGTTGCAGCAAGACCAAGACTCGCCCAAACAATACTCCTGGACTTGGCATAGAGACTTGCTGAAGACAACCGGTCAGAACATTCGTACGCTCCGATTTCTCGATGCGACAACATCTTCAGACTGAAACTGTACAACTTCTTGTTGAGGCTCTTTTCATGGGAAATGTCCTCCCACATATCCTTCAATTCTGTCTTCTCTTTTTTGGTGATGTAAGATGTCACATACCGAGCCACAGGCATACAGTTATCAGCCACAAACTGTATATCCATGTTAGCATTCCACATGGACAAAATCACCGGGTTGTAGTCGTTGATGTACTTGGACTCTTCGTTCCTCTTCAAATTGTATGTGTTTTTAGGTGATTTCTTCATCACATTATGTCGCAGCGAAGACATCAAACTGTTTACTCTTCCTTTAGAAATCACCGGTCGTGAAAAGCCGAAACGACATTTGGTGTAGAACTTGTCCTTGTTTCGGAATTTACGACGACAGTACTTTCCACATCGATGGCTTTGGAAACGCAGAACTTTTTCTCTTAGGCTTTTCTTCTCCTTTGCGTTTGGAACAGCACACGTAGAATACTGTTGTATAAAACTCATCACTGAGTCTTCTGGATCCGTTCCAAATTTAGGTGCATCCTTGATCCACAGCAACATATGTATATGAGGAGCACCTCTTGCTTGGTACTCCTTTCTCCAGAAGAAATCCAACACCTCTCCAAGAGGTGGATTCTTCTTATTCATGATGAAAGACATCATAGCTTCAAATCTATGATTGAAGTACCTACATACATTGACTGGATCCAAAGAGCACAGTTCTCCGGGTGTCTTGAATTCGATGTTTTCTACGTTAGCATTTGCCTCTCGTAGAAATTCAAGTAAGTCTTCCCAGCCATACTCGGCACAGCTCAGAGTGAGGAACCATGTGGGAGTTCCTAAGTTCCTCAGCATACATTTTAAATCACCATGACGACGGTACCAGTACTCATTAGTACCACGCTGACACGCCATGAGATTAATCAGGTGAGAATCCAAAATACTGTCTTGGACATTGACTTTATCGATAAAGTCACTCGCCGAGATGTTTTGCATGTGTATACCACTTTTCAAGATGTGGTTCACTGCATATGACAGTCCAGACAGATCGCTTTCAAACAGGAGATGAAACAAATGAGGAATGCATTGTCGAAACCTAGCATCTCCTGCATACAATCGCAAAGTCCGGTATTCAGAAGCAGGAATTTTATGAGGTCGCTCATCATATCTTCCTCCCTGACCTGTTGGAAAAAGCTGTGGGAAACACCGAGCTTCCAAACTTTCCTCCCAAACACTAATGGGACTCCCTTTGGCTTGTTTCATTTGAAACAACTCAATAGCATTCCCCATGACTTCCTTGGAATGCAAAGGATAAACACTATAATGTTCATATATTTCTTCACTAGTAGAGGGTTCTACTTTCTCAATTTGACCAGCACACAAATCGCTATCCTCTTCCTCACTTACTTCCTCTTCTGCAACATATACATTCTTATAGTATTTATTATTTTTTTTCAAATACAATGTTGCCTTTTTAACTTTCCTAACATCCACTAAATCTTGCCATATTTTCTTATTCTTTGTCGGAACCCCATTAACTAAGATAACCAGAGGTTCCTCTTCCACTTTTTCTACTCCAATTGTGTTAATGTTTTTCTTCAAATCTAGAGGCAAATAAACAACTCTTCCCTTTAATCCTCTCTGTAAATCTGATGGAGGCAATTTCCCTGTCTTTGGCTCCATTCTTACAATAGCCTGAAAGGGATGGATACTTTGAATCAAAATAGATTCATAAGTATTTAAATCCTTCAATTCAGAAGGAATCTCAACCAATTCCAGATTATTATGAACTGCTCTAGCAGGCATCTGGTTTTGATTTAATTTGCAACAACAATAAGTACACACACGTTGACCCAATCCCAAATCAAAACAATTTTCTGCCATCAAGTATGTTGTGAAATCCTTCCATTCACTATTATTTTCCCTTTCACTTTTTGCATATAAATCCACTAACTTAGTCTGATTCTTATAATAAGTGCGTCGACAACACACACAAGTGAAATTTGGCCTCTCACTTGATTTGACCTGAAACGTCGCAATTTCCCTCTGGAAATTATCTGTACTGGAAACCTGTACACTATCTTCCACATTACCCGCTTCTTCTTGGTCAATTTCAACATTCTCCTCTTTACTTCCAAAGTAACAAAACTCAATTTCTTCACATATATTCTTCACATCTATTTCAGAACCATGCAAAAGAGCAGCGCATAATTGTTTAAGCATAATTGCTGGACTCTTAGCATAATACAACATTCTAACTAATTTCCTCACTTTATTATGATGCACTGCTAGCATCCTGAAATGATGAAAAACACTCTGGCATACTCTCCTGGAAAGACAAGCCACTGAATGACCATGCAAACCTGTCACTTCTCTCACTCTGCAAGGATCTAATTCTTGCAACAACCTCATTTTCTGCTTCAAACTTTTCTTATTAAATGACCGTACAAAATCACAAAGCAAATTGATGGAATCCTGTCGCACACTGCAAATACTACTACACTTCCAGGTGTACACAGGACCCTTAGCACGTCTTCCTAAAACCTCATTACCTAACACCTCTTCTGCCTCTGTTGTCACAAGTTTTTCTTTTTCAACTGGACAACTATCTTTCACTTCATAAGCACGACCACTGGTGTCAACTGCATGCACCAAATCATTATCCTGGAAATAACTCTCCTCATTAAAAAATGCCTCACAGCTTGAACTATGCATCCATTCTCCAGAAAAAACTTCACAAAAATTACTACGATTAACTATTCTCTTCCATCTACTATTTCTTTTGAAATCATAAATTGCCTTGTTTAGCTTCCTAATTCTATTTATTTTCAAAATAAATAACTTACGTTTAATTTCAAATGCCTGATCAATAACTTTCTCAACTTTTTTTTTTCTCTTATAAAAAACCACTTTCTGTTGACCTTTCTTAATATTTTTTAACAAATTGCCAATTATCCTGTTGCGGAACATTCGTTTACGAATGTCCCTAAACTGTTGTTTCCTTTTAATATCATGCACAGAGTTATCTCTTGCTCTAGCAGTAACATTTTCCATTGGCCTTTCCTTTCCGTTTGAATTGCTTTTCTTTTTCTGGACTGAAACATTTTCTGTAGTAATATTTTTTTTACTACAAATATTTCTTATGAATGTTTTTGTACTCTTACCCGGTGCTTTCTTGGTGACTTGACAAATCTTTTTATTAGAGGACTGCTGCTTTTTTTCATTCACCTGCTGTCTTTGACGTTTTGCAGCCTTTCTCAGTCTTTCTTTCGTTGGCATGGTGAAATCTTGAAATGATCTGCAGTTGAATCTGTGGTAAAATATATTAAAAAATGTTATTAACCACTATTACCCAACAGTAAATCAATAACAGTAATCAAAAACTTAAAACACTACTTGACATTTTTACATAAAAGATTTTTTAGTGCTTGGCAAATTTAGAATACAGAAATAGCAGAAAAGAAATGGAATTTATATTCATGTTACCTGTGCTATTTTATATGTGAATCTGATCTAATTTTATGAGCATATTTTAATATTTTATTGAAGACACTACACATAACCTGTTTTTGAAGGTGTCTTTATTTTTAAATTAAACGGTTTACATTTTTACTTTTTATTTATTATACATTTTTTAAATAAATGTTTATAGTTCCATAGGCTCAAGCACGTCAGCTTCTCATCCTATGTCATATAATTCGGACAAATCTGCACCCTCATCACGTTCTTCTTCATCCTCAGGATTTAAATCATCCAAGGGATCAACATCCACTGATGTTTCAATTACGAGTTCAATGATGAGGTCAAAATCAACTGATTGCTGATTGTCGCTCATGTTGATGTTGTCTTTATCTTTAAAGAAAGATAACAACAATGAGATGTTGCAGAGTAAGAGACAAATCTCAGAGATTATAATAGTAAAATTGTTTAACAAGAGTAACATTTTGCAGCTATTATATAGCCATGTCCAGCGATGCTGAGCAGGTGAAGCCTATGTCTAATTTTTCAGTGAACAGGACTCATCTCTTCTTAACCTTGGATAAGCCTCACCGACTCTGTGTCCCCTGCACATACTTAAATGTAAAGGGGCAGATTTATGTTAAATGGCACATCCCCAGGCATGCACCAGTTAACGTGCACCGCTGCTCTGCCACCCATGGTGTGCCGCATTTACAATCAGATAGGAGAAAGCTACGTCAAAACCCTGCGCCTGCTTGAAGCAGGCATAGGTCTTGACGCAACATTGTGGAGATGGGGCACCCCTGAGCCTTGCTGGAGCTGCATCACACTTGCGATACAACTCCAGCAATGCGCCACCTTTACGGCACAGATGCGTCACGCATCTGTGCCATTTTTGCCCCATGCTGCGCCGCATTGTAAATGCAGCACACCATGGGTGGCAGAACAGCAGCGCAGGATGACTGGCACATCCCTGGTGATGTGCCAGTCATCATAAATCTATCCCTAAGCTTCTTATCTTGTTAGAGATGAACCGCCATATGTATCATCAAACTATTTTGCATTTCCTAAATAGCAAATTTTAAGGGATAAATAGCGATTCTTTACCATTCCTAATTTGCGATGAGCAAATTGCTAATTGCAAATTACCCATTCATTTCCATGGGCCAGGAGGCCCATAGGAATGAAGGTGCAATTTGCGATTAGCAATTAGCTCATCGCAAATTAGGAATTTTTCCAAAGGTGCAGGGGTGTCTCAAGAACACCCTGCTGCACCCCTGAAAAAGAAATTTGGGGGCATATGGCGCACATACATGCCCTAAGGGCATTTATGGGCGTCATATGGCACCTTTTGTTTTTTGGAAAAAAAGCTTTTTGAAAAGATTTCGCAAATGACCACCAACTAGAAGTTGGTGGTAGTTTGCAAATCCTTAATGGCATTTTTTGCATATTTTTTGTTTGATACATTGCATTTAAGGAATCGCAAAATTTGCAAATCCTTCAGTGCAATCGCAAAATAAGGAATAGCAAATTTTGCTATTCCTTATTTTGCATCAAACTTGTTTGATACATACCATTTGTCTAATTAGCATTCGCAAAGGCCGAAATTCGCAGAATTTTGACCTTTGCGAATGCTAATTAGCTTGATACATATGGCCCCCAAGTGAGGCCTGTCTTGCAACATGGTGCATCTTTTTCATCACTGCTGCATCGGTTTCATGTGGCACTTTTTTTTACACCATGACACATCTGCCTAAATGCATCAATTTGTAATTTTGTCGCCTCATAGCAAATCTTTTGCACCGCCGCTGCATCAGAAAAGTGGCGCACAGTGGCGCAAAAGAGGCATACACCTATCATAAATCTGTCCCTAGCATTTTAAATGATTAATTCAGGATGACGATAAGGTGTGGCCTATCCAGAGGTTTGTTTAAGGTGAGGCCTACTCAGGATTGCAGATTAAAGTTACGCTTGATGAAGAATACAGAGGAGATTTTAAGGAATAAATACCGATTCTTTACCATTCCTAATTTGCGATGAGCAAATTGCTAATTGCAAATTACCCATTCATTTCCATGGGCCAGGAGGCCCATAGGAATGAAGGTGCAATTTGCGATTAGCAATTAGCTCATCGCAAATTAGGAATTTTTCCAAAGGTGCAGGGGTGTCTCAAGAACACCCTGCTGCACCCCTGAAAAAGAAATTTGGGGGCATATGGCGCACATACATTTTAACAACATTCCTTTACCTCAAAAACGATTTTCAAGTCATAATTTGAAAACACTGCCCACGGGGAAATGACTTAAAATGTCCTTAAGACACATGAAAGTGTTTTTTTAAAGCCTTTGCAAGTTTTTGGGTCACTTTTAACATGGCTATGTAACTCAAACAGTCAAAATCTAAATTTACCATGCACAGGTGGGACCATATTTACAAGGAATGTGCCCCACGGGGAAAGGTCTTTTAATGTAATATGGGAAAAATGACATCAGAGACACTGAAATGCCTTATAAAGAAGCATACACCATTATATCCTTGTCATAAATTTACAAACCATTCCTTTTCCCCAAAAACGATTTTCAAATCATAATTTCAAAACACTGCACATGGAGAAATGACTTAAAATGTCCTTAAGACACATGAAAGCGTTTTTTGATTGCCTTTCCAGCATGGTTGTGTCACTTTTAACATGGCTATGTAACGCAAACATTCAAAATCTAAATTTGCCATGCACAGGTGGGAGCATATTTACAAGCAATTTGCTCCACAGAGAAAGGTCTTACATTAAAATGGGAAAAATAACATCAGAGACACTCAATTGCCTTATAAAGAAGCATACACCATTATGTCCTTGTCATAAATATTATAACCATTCATTTTCCTCAAAAACGATTTTCAAGTCATAATTTGAAAAGACTCCACAGCTCCTATGCACAATAACACCCTGTCAGTACTAATACTTCACATTTTCTCCAATTACATTTTCTCAAAGAAACAAAATCTATTTGTAAAACACTTGAGACAAAGCAACATTTGAAAAACACAACTTTCTTCATAATTTTCTCCTTAAAGCACACTATTCTCTATCTAAATTAAAGAAATCTTTTCTCACCTTAGCAAATACTTTGAGTTTCAAAACAGTCTCAGAAACACACCAATTTGTCTTCAGCAGAGCAAAAGGTATGCACTCCAGAGTCTGCAGCTATCAAAAGCACAGAAATGCTGTAATTCTTCGCACATATCTCTCATGTCACCCAATCAAAACTCTTCCCTCACTTTTTTTCAAATCAAAACCCTTCCCCCCTCTGCCCTTTCTGCCTTTTTTGCATAGCAACCACCTCCTTGAAGGCCTCTGGTGTTTGCAAGTTCACACAACAATGTTGCAATTGAACTCTGAACTCTCAGTGCACCTCATATCCAGTGCATTCTTTCATTTAATGATTTTTTCTTGACCACTCAAAATACATCTTTCAAAGAACTCATCCATGCACCCTAACTTTCTGTTTTCAGCAATCAAAATCCACCAATCACTGTTACTGCTTCATTAACACAGAAACTCCACAGTTTTTTTCATTTTAAACTCTTATTTTTTCAACTGCCATTTCATTGCCACACTTCATCTGACTGCAGGAGAACCTTCTCTCACCATGTTTTCTGTCTGGATTGTTGGACATAGTTACATCTATTGGGCTCAGAGGTATGTTGAGAACAGGAATTTACCTAACCTCAATTTACAAGATGTGGAAATTAAGTGGTTTGGCCACAGAGGATTAAAATGTCACCAATTGATACCATTGGTGAAAACCTTTATGCATTTGCCAAAACCTGACCTGTTAATTGTGCACTGTGGAGGTAATGACTTGGGCACTTTGACTGGGGTAGGTCTGGAAATGCTTTTAAAGGACACCTTTGAGCAATTAATGGCACTTTTTCCTCAGACTGCCTTGGTATATTCAAATATATGCCAAAGACAGAAATGGAGGTGGTCAAACCAATTTTGTCCACAAATTGAGAAGTCGAGGAAGCATGTAAACAAATCTGTTTCAGCTTACATGAGAGACCATGGAATGGGCTCCCTGTAAAACAATAACTTGCGTTACTACATGCAAGATATCTACAGAGGAGATGGAGTTCACTTCTCAGATGAGGGCAACAGAATTTTCATTCTGAATTTAAGACTGTGCATTGGTACCTACTTATAAGTACCTAAATGTACCATAAACCCAAAAGCTCTTCTCAGAGCTACACTACATCTGATCACTCACAATTATTATTTTACTCTAACATTTTTCACTAATTTTCAACAAAGTACGCTCCATGGGGAGCTACCCGGTACGCGAACCGGGAGCTAACCTCGCTAAATTTTTTAAAAAATGTTTTTTTTTCGCACATATGGGCCTCCTCAGCCACCCTCAGAAAACCTAGGGGGCCAAGATAAGTCTACCGTGCCCCCTTCTACCCATTCTGAACATTATTTGCCCTCCATCTTGTATCTTAATTCGACCGAAACAAAAAATGGTGGACTCCCGTAACGCTTAAGGTTCGCGAACCGGGGCGCTCGCCAGTTCGCGTACCGGGTCGCTCCCTGGGAAGCGCACCATCAAAAAAGGTGGGAAAGTAGTTTACAGAAAAGCAACTGGAGACAATTTCACCAAATATAGATTAGCTCATACTACATACCAATGCCTACCATTTTCACAAATTTGATTGAAATTCCATTTAACCATTTAGCCTGTAGACCTCTCTAAATACCCTGAGGTAAATTACTTCACAAAACACATCTGAAGTGTTGGAATTGACAACCAATTAAAATGTTACTTTCATTTTCTACTTTTTTTACCTGACATTTGATTGGCTATGTACCTGAATATATATAAAGGAAGAGAGAGAAACACAGCCATTTTGACTACTACTTCCTGAACTACATTGCAAGATCATTTTCACTCACAACTTAAACTTGTTTTTAGAAGGTGAGATATTATTTTATAAATTTGAAAACATTTTCAGATAGTTATATACTATCCCTCTGTAATAGTTAGACATTGAGAAAGGCTTCTTTATTATAATTATGGATTGATTTAGGTTTCTGTGGTATAATTATGAATTTACTTAGGCTTCTTCACAGGCACTTTTTAATAGTACTACTTCACGCCTGAAACCATACAGTGCCCATAGGTTACTTCTCTGTTATAAACTCACAAGTACCTGTCTGAACTTAAACCCACCAGTGCCCTATCTCTACTGATATATTTATTTTTTATGCAAATTACAGCAATAAAATGGAAGGTGAGCAGAATGTTTCCTTCGAAATTGTTCTGGAGAACAACACAGAAAAAGATATTGAGGACAATGATGACTCAGATTTCATGGATGAATCACGGGACCATGAATTAGTTCAATGTGTAGAATCTGTGGATCATTTACTTCATTATGATGACGGTCAAATGTGGGAAGTTATGTTCACTCAACAAGAGGACATATCGGACAGTCAAATGCTAGACGTTCTATTAAATTTTGAAAAACAATCCGAAAAATAAAATTGTATGTAATATTAAAAAATTGTTTGAGTCTTTAATCATTTTTATATGTAATTCATAAACTAGTTAAATGTTAGAAATGTTATTCAATTTTCAAACACAATCACAATAATAAATAATTGCTTAAAAAATAAAAAAATTAAAAAATAATCAACAAAACCAACAATCAATTAACATACAGTATTTGAAAAGTCTATCATTCTTTTTTCCTTATAGTACGCTGCCCAGAACGCTTCCCGGTTCGCGAACCGGGCGCTACCCACGCAAAAAAAACAAAAATATTTTTTTTATTTTTTGCCTCGCGGGGCCCTTTTAAAGCCTCCACATTAAACCTAGGGGGTCAGGGAGGATCTACTATGCCCCCTTATGGTCATTTCCCCCTTTGTTTTGGCCTCCTCTTGTCTCTCAATCCTACCGAGAGACAAGATGGCGGCCGCTCCAGACTGTTTAGAATGTTGACAGACACCGGAGAGCCAATCAGCTTCGCTACGCGATGTTCCGTTACGCGTAAAGTCCGCGAACCGGAGCGCTGCCCGGTCCGCTGTTACAGATATATATCTTTTTTTGAACGTTAATTTCTCAAAATCCACTGCAGCACATATATTGAGACCTAGCAAAGGCACATCGGGCTACCAGTCCCTACAATTTTGCCAAGTTTCGTGGAAATCCATTCAGCCGTTCGGGCTAAAAGTGAGGCCAACCGCCCTATGGAAAACTCAATGTTAAAAACACGTTTTGGGACCCCCCTTTTTTCTCGGCCCCCCCTTGACGAACCCCCCCCCATATTTCCAGGGGTTGCTCAGAAACAAAATGTTCAATTTTCCAGAAAATTTCAGCCAATTCCGTCCACAAACGCCAACGTTATTAGACATAGAATTTTCAAAAATCCCATAGGGAAAAAATCCTAACTATATATACCTACTGGCGACCGCCAGTAGGTAATATATATATATATATATATATATATATATATATATATATATATATATATATATATATATATACATATACATATTACCTACTGGCGGTCGCCAGTAGGTATATATAGTTAGGATTTTTTCTCTATGGGATTTTTGAAAATTCTATGTCTAATAACTTTGGCGTTTGTGGACGGAATTGGCTGAAATTTTCAGGAAAATGGCACATTTTGTTTCTGAGCAGCCCTTGAAAATTTGGGGGGGGTCGTCAAGGGGGGGCTGAGAAAAAAGGGGGGTCCCAAAACGTGTTTTTAACATTGAGTTTTCCATAGGGCGGTTGGCCTCACTTTTAGCCCGAACGGCTGAATGGATTTGCACGAAACTTGGCAAAATTGTAGGGACTGGTAGCCCGATGTGCCTTTTGTAGGTCTCAATATATGTGCTCCAGTGGATTTTGAGAAATTAACGTTTAAAAAAAGATATATATCTGTAACAGGGGACCTGGCAGCGTCCCAGGACGCGTACTTTTCGCGCAACGGAGCTTTGTGAAGCGAAGCTGATTGGTTCTCCGGCGTCTGTCAACATTCCAAAAAGTCCGTAGCGGCCGCAATCTTGTCTCTCGGTAGGATCGAGAGACAAGAGGAGGTCAAAACAAAGGGGGAAATAACTATAAGGGGGCATAGTACATCCTCGCTGACCCCCTAGGTTTGATGTGGAGGTTTTAAAAGGGCCCCGCGGGGCAAAAAAAAATAATAATAATAATAATCGAACGGCTGAATGGATTTGCACGAAACTTGGCAAAATATTAGGGACTGGTAGCCCGATGTGCCTTTGCTAGGTCTCAATATATGTGCTCCAGTGGATTTTGAGAAATTAACGTTCAAAAAAAGATATATATCTGTAACAGCGCTCCGCTTCGCGTAACGGAGGTTTGCGAAGCTGATTGGTCATTCTGTCACTGGGCTATAGTTGGGCTACATCTGGCTGATATTTGGGCTACATTTGTTTTTTTGTGTGTCTGGCGGCCATCTTTGGGCTACATTGGGCTACATTGGGCTTCATTGGGCTACATTGGGCTACATTTGGGCTCCAACATATATATAGGCCAATGTAGCCCAATATATATTTTTCAAAGTTAATTTTCGTAAAAACCACTGGAGCATATATCTTGAGACATAGCAAAGGCACATCGGGCTACCAGTCCCTACAATTTTGCCAAGTTTCGTGGAAATCCATTCAGCCGTTCGAGCTAAAAGTGAGTCCAACCGCCCTATGGAAATGAAGGAAATGAATGGGTAATTTGTAATTAGCAAATAGCTAATCGCAAACTAGGAATGGTAAAGAATCGCTATTTATTCCTTAAAGTTCGCTATTTAGGAAATGCAAAAAACTTTGATGATACATATGGCGGTTCATCTCTAACAAGATAAGAAGCATAGGGATACATTTATGATGACTGGCGCATCACCAGGGATGTGTTAGTCATTCTGTGCCGCTGTTCCGTCACCTATGGTGTGCTGCATTTACAATGCGGCGCATCATGGGGCAAAAACAGCACAGATGCGTGATGTATCTGTGCCGTAAAGGTGGCGCATTGCTGGAGTTGTATCGCAAGTGTGATGAAGCTCCAGCAAGGGTCGGGGGTGCCCCTGTCGCAGGGTTTCTGTTCTCACACAGAACTGTGGACAGAGGATTGGAACCTCGGCGAATTAGGGTGTCCCAAAACTCACGTTAGTAATCAAAAACTCCTTAGCAAGCTAGGTACAGTGTCACATTGGATATAACAAACTCTCAATGTTTAGACAATCCAGAATATGAACTTAGAGTACCTCAGGATACGTGGAACTCATGAACAGTCGGTCGTTATATATTTCTTAGAAACCAGAACATGGAGTTAAGAAGAACACATGTGTATTTGAAATGTTTATTTACTAATGCCGTCTTCTCAGGCGTAGTATCTTAGATAATACAAGTACACATATTATCAGTAGCAAAATTACCAGCATAGTTACTAGTACATAAAAAGCGAATGGTGATAGTATGTTAACATGCTGTAAATGAATAAGAGTTAGCAACACTTATAAGCAGCCGCGGGCCGTGGAGGGAGTTACGGTGAGGCAGGGAGGCGGGGAGGGGGAGAAGCAGGGTGGAGAATACAAGTACACATATTATCAGTAGCAAAATTATCAGCATAGTTACTAGTACATAAAAAGCGAATGGTGACAGTATGTTAACATGCTGTAAATGAATAAGAGTTATCAACACTTATAAGCAGCCGCGGGCCGTGGAGGGAGTTACGGTGGGGCAGGGAGGCGGGGAGGGGGAGGGGCAAGGTAGAGAGGGCTCCACCCTGCTTCTACCCCTCCCCGCCTCCCTGCCTCACCGTAACTCCCTCCACGGCCCGCGGCTGCTTATATCTCACCCTCCCTAATACACATATTATATTATTTGCTAAGAAGGTCTCTTTGTGTTGGTTTAGGGCGTGCCCATACTTTAGTGTCTTAGATTTGAAGGAATCACATCAGCATACACCAGCTCTCTCTTCATGTGAACCGCATCAACTGTTGTGTATGTGTGTTCGGCAAAGCAATATAAAACCCGCCTCATGCCCAGAAATGGCAGAAGTTGCACTTATGTTATGAGTATGAAGTCGTGGAGATCAGACCTCATAACAATTCTGTATCGTGTTGTTCTTGAAACTTTAGCACTCGCTGTACAGATATAGTTTAACAAGCAAAGCAGATAGTAGAGCAATAACATATTATTCTCATGTAAACCACGATGAACTACTAGGTGGAAAGCTAAAGCAACAACTAAGTGTCGTGTGCAGAAGTTGCAAAAAAGGAAAAATGGCGCTTAAACCGGTAATGAGCCCATGCTAACTTAACACGGTGTAAAGATATCCAGGACCTAGATGACACCTCCCCATGATCCGGAAACGAACTGAATAAGATAATAGAAGTGCCATCTCATGAGAGCAGATTGCAAGTTTATATGTGGACGGTCCGCAAGGTAAAGCATTAAAAACTAGGAAAATTTAATGCTAAAGAAAAATAAAACAGCCAAGTACTTTATCGAGTCTTAAGCCAATAGGCAAGGTAAATAATAAAAACTTGACAAATAAGTCAATGAATTGTCAATGAAATGCTAGTACTCAGCATATCAAACATGAAAAAGGTCTATGACATAACTGTGTATGCAAAATAAGCTGCAACAGCCTCCAATAGGAAGTCACCGTCTTCATCCGAAAACAGTTCAGCCATCCAATTTAAAAGCGGAAAAGAACATACGTGCTCTCCCAGCACCGGATCCTCTATCACCATCAGAGGACAGCTCGGTGGGTTTTCAAGAAAGCTCTGTTCCAAGAAAGACTGTGCTGCCGCCAGTAAATTCCAGGGACCAAGTAGTCCATGCATCAATGCCACAGCCATAATCCTTTCGCCAGGACAAACCAACTCGTGAGTAATGATAGGAGTCATCAGCTGATTAAAGTCGACGTCAGGAGAAACCGGTCCGCAAAGACACAAATCAATGGCCCAATCGAAATCACAGGTCAGGCAGTGAAATACAGGCTGGACACAGGTGAAGTAGGAGAATCGAAAAGATAATCCATATGCCGTGCTTAATATCGCCAACGGCATTGTGCCATAATATTCTAGCATGCGATTGCGGAACAGTGTCAGCAGCTGCAGGGTGGGAGGTTGCATAGGAGGGACATCCATATTTAAAAATGTAAAAAAGCACAAGAGCGTCCGCTGGTAATGCAAGTAAAAATGCCAATCCACGAACCAGAGTGGAGAAAATAGAATGAAAGGAAGCAGGGATGACTCCAAAGATTTTCTCAAATGAAGTCACGAGACCACTGGTAACAACTTTAAAAAAGTGCGCCAGGGCCTTTGTGGAGGATGCGTTAAAGATAGTCGGAACCATCTTGCTGAAATTGAAAGGCAAATCTGAATTGAAAAGGGTTGCACCTCTGTACGGGTGTTCGCTATGTGAAGCACGAAAGTTTCACGGGCCGAACTCAAGGCCACCTCTCTCTGAGACAAAAGAGCTCTTATTCTTGCCATGCCGTTGAAATCTGTCCCAAGGTTGGTATTTGTGGCCAGATTGAAAACTCCCTATGTTCATGTGTGGGAGGAAATAGAACATTTCTGCAGCAAATAACCCGTTCACTTACTGTTACGATAAAAGGAATACTTTTAATTAACTCAGAACAATCTTCATTATTGAGCATCAAATAACTACCATTTTCCAACAACTTGAACGTGGGGATGATAGCAGGAACTGGCGTGCCTTGCAACACGCAAGCCATATTTGGTCGGTGTTTGTTGCATGAACCGTGTAACTGTATGTGCCTACACATTAGTGAATGATCTGGCGTCTCAGTGCATTCCTCTCCATTCAGATAAACTTCTTGATCATCTTTGAAACATCTGTATGTGTATGGAAGCGACCAGACCTCATGAAGAAAAGCACTACCTAAAGGTTCATAACGACCTATTGGTATATATTTCATACAATTTGAAAACTTATATAAAGCAAAAGGCAGCGTTATTAAACCGTGGGTAAGGCACGTTGCCAAAAAACCCGCAATCCTCTGCTGATGATGTCACTGAGCATGTCATGAATGATGTAATATGTGACATCATCAGCAGTGGATTACGGGTAATAGTATCTCTAGTTTACTCCCCTATAGCTGTCTTTCTTTTAACATAAGTGTCTGTTTCCTTCCCTTATACTTACTGTTTTTGGTTCGTTTCCGGTTCGCGTACCGGCGAGCGAACTGGGAAGCGAACTAAGAGAAATAGAGGTTGGCACAGTTCCAAATATTGTACCAATTTTTTAATAACGGGGAGGTAGTTCTGAAAAGAACTTTTTTTTTATTGTTTTTGTTGTTTTATATTTTTTTTATTATTTTTCGGAACATTTTTTTACTTTTTTTGAATTTTTCTGAACAGTTTTATATTTTTTGGGGTTTTTCTTGGAGGGGGCAATGAAAACGATTCATTGTAAAGGGCTCAACAGGAGCAACAAAACAAAAAAATAAGTATTTATTATTTTGGGCGTTTCGTACAAACTTGCATATGATAGTCAATAGCTCTGTTGATCAGAGTGATGCTTCTTTCTCCGTAGGAAATGAATCCATCGCAAAATACGCAGATGTGTTTTACTTCACCAAATTTCATTTGTATATTTGGCACCATCTCCCTGCCCTCTGGTCCCGTTACTTCCGGTACAACAGATCTTCTGGCCATAATAGGGAGATTATCTAGGTCGTTCCGAAACTGTGCAGCACTGTAGTTGTTAGGATGCCACCTAGTCATATGGCGATGCATTGTGTAGTTTCCGAAACTGTATTTTTTCTCGGTTCCTCTGGACAGTCTATCTTGACATATAAGGCAAGTTACGTATCTTGCATTTACTTTTTTCTGACCTTTGGGAATTTTAAAAAATTGCCAAATGAAGTTTTCTTTCCGGTGAGACGTCCTGGGCTGCTCAGGCAAAAACTGCCTCTCTTCGTGCTCGTCGTCCTGTTCCTCTTCTTCCTCTTCTTGTTGAATTATAACTTGAGCAGGTGGTCCACTCTTCCTTGGATGTGGTGGAGGTGGTGGGGAAGCACCAGCTGAAGCTACTAAAGAAGCCATTGCTCAGTGATCACAAAGGGTCTTTCTCTCACAATGATGAAAGTCAGAGTGAGGAAAGAAGGAGGGATTTTCATCATTTGGGAAAAACAAGAGTTCTCAACCAATCAAAAGTGTTCATTTTAGATTATATGACCTAGTCTTACATCATTAGGAAACCAAAAGTGAAATGAACCAATGAAAAGTGTTATTACCAAGTCACATGACTTGCTGTGTTTACGTTAAGCGCTTTGCAGGGCCTCCCGGTTTGCTTCCAGAAACCTGCGCTTTGCGACTCGCTTCGCGTACCAGTTCGCTAACGTTACACGTCATATGACGTATCACGCGAGAACGTGAAACGTCATGCGGACGGGAGGCGTCACGATGTTGTTTTCTAACGCGGCACTTGCGGTAAAGAAACGTTTACCGGCTCGCGGTCTATTTCGCGGCATCAAGGTCAGCTAACGGGAAGCTTCCCGATTCGCGAAGCGGGAACGGAGAAAAAAAAATATTTAAAAAAAAAATTATTCATAAACATATAAAATATATTTTTGGATTTAAAGAAGAATACATTTTACAGCTACAGATATTAGCTTTTAAAAAACCAATGAAATTCACAGAAAAAACCATAGGTTATAGACCATATATAGTTAGGAATTAGCATTTACAAAACCTTGAAAATTCACTGAAAAAACCATAGGTTATAGACCATATATAGTTAGGAATTAGCATTTAGAAAACCTTATTTTACTCACACAAAACCATTGAAATTCCATATATAGTTAGTTGCACTAACTATATATCGCGCACCCGCAATCCACTGCTGATGATGTCACATATTACATCATTCATGACATGGTCAGTGACATCACTGATGACATCACTGATGACATCTCAAATGACATCACTGATGACATCATCTAGTGTCTGTGTGTTTTTGTAAAGTTTAAATACGTTTTACATATTGAAGAATGAGTGGATGTATGGAAGACTGAGTGTGTGTGTGGCTGGCTGGGAGGTGTGTGACTGTGCATATCAATGTGTACTTGTATCAGTGATTGTATAAGAGAGTAAGTATGTGTTAGTATATGTGTGAAAAGTATGGTGTTCTGTGTTTAACTATAGATGAGGAAATCGAAGTGTGATTGATTCTTCACAGGACTGACTAGGTGTATGAGTGCATATGATAGTGTTCTAATAATAACTGACTGTATGTATGAGTAATTGTATGGGTGAATGAGTGAATGTGTGTGTAGACGTACGAATCAGTGAGTGCGTATGTAGTAACTGGTATTGGTGTGTCATGATGTCATCAGTGATGTCATTTGAGATGTCATCAGTGATGTCATTTCAGATGTCATTAGTGATGTCATCAGTGATGTCACTGAAGTATGGTGTTCTGTGTTTAACTGTATAGATGAAGAAATGGAAGTGTGATTGATTCTTTACAGGACTGACTTGGTGTGTGAGTAACTCCATGGATGAGTGGCAGTGTGTGACTGTCTGCATAGGTGTATGAGTGCATATGATAGTGTTGTAATAATGAGTGACTGTATGTATGAGTGATTGTATGGGTGAATGAGTGAATGTGTGTGTAGACGTAGGAATCAGTGAGTGCGTATGTAGTAACTGGTATTGGTGTGTCATGATGTCATCAGTGATGTCATCAGTGATGTCATTTGAGATGTCATCAGTGATGTCATCAGTGATGTCACTGACCATGTCATGAATGATGTAATATGTGACATCATCAGCAGTGGATTGCGGGTGCGCGATATATAGTTAGTGCAATTAACTATATATGGAATTTCAATGGTTTTGTGTGAGTAAAATAAGGTTTTCTAAATGCTAATTCCTAACTATATATGGTCTATAACCTATGGTTTTTTCAGTGAATATATATTCACTGAAAAAACCATAGGTTATAGACCATATATAGTTAGGAATTAGCATTTAGAAAACCTTATTTTACTCACACAAAACCATTGAAATTCCATATATAGTTAGTTGCACTAACTATATATCGCGCACCCGCAATCCACTGCTGATCATGTCACATATTACATCATTCATGACATGGTCAGTGACATCACTGATGACATCACTGATGACATCTCAAATGACATCACTGATGACATCACTGATGACAACATCCAGTGACTGTATGTTTCTGTAAAGTTAAAATATGTCTTACATATTGAAGAATGAGTGGATGTATACGTGTCTGGATGAAGGATTTAGTAGGTGCGTGACTGACTGTATGAGTGAGTGATTAAATGTGTCTCACTGAATGCATGGGTTAGTGACTAAACTGTCTTAATTTGTGCATCATTATGTCTGTTGTGATGTAAACTGCTGCATGTGTTGATCATTAGCTATACGAGAGGCTATATGTGTTATTAATTGGTTGCCCAAGTATTTCTATGGGAGATTGAGTTTGTGTGGGGGTGGCTGGAAGGTGTGTGACTCTATGCATAGATGTGTGAGCAGTTTATTCACTAGGTGTATGAGTTCAAGAGTGCATGTGGAAACAGCTACATGGGCAGTTGACTGTGTGCATGAGTGTATTGATGAGTGAATGGATATCTCAATGCTACATGTCATAGTAAGTACATATGTAAAACACAGTACATGTGAGAGTTGGCATATATAAATAACTGTGCATGAGAGCCACTGAATGAGTGAGTGGTTGTATCGATCATTGTGAACTTGTATCATGGATTGTATAAGAGAGTAAATATGTGTTAGTATATGTTTCAATAAGTAAGGTGTGTTTAACTGTATAGTTGAAGAAATGGAGGTGAGATTGTTTCTTTGCATGACTGACTGGGTGTGTGAGTAACTCCATGGATGAGTGGCAGTGTGTGAGTGTCTGTATACACTGAGTGTATCTAAGGTTATATTAGAGTCTGAAGAGGTTTATCGTATTAGCACAAGAATGATGTCAAATGAGATGTCATCAGTGATGTCATCAGTGATGTCATTTGAGATGTCATCAGTGATGTCATCAGTGATGTCATTGACCATGTCATGAATGATGTAATATGTGACATGATCAGCAGTGGATTGCGGGTGCGCGATATATAGTTAGTGCAACTAACTATATATGGAATTTCAATGGTTTTGTGTGAGTAAAATAAGGTTTTTTAAATGCTAATTCCTAACTATATATGGTCTATAACCTATGGTTTTTTCAGTGAATTTCAATGGTTTTTTAATAGCAAATATCATAAGCTGTCGAATGTCAAGTACGTGGTAAGTAAAAACATTTTCGTGTTTATGCACACTGATCTGCTTTGAATGCTGCCCCCCACCCCTCATTTCTATTAGGAGTACTCTCTCTTTGCAGATAGTGAAGGGTAGTTAACGCAGGCCTTTGCCCCCGTTGTAATCCGTCGTGCCTGCTTCTCTCTCCATTTGATTGATTGTTCTCTTTGGTTCATTCTCTATTTACAAACAAGCACAGAGTCGCAATACTCTGTTTAGTCTTTGCAGATAGCGAAAAATCGTGTAAAAAAACAAAAGGAATCGAGCAAAATCAGTAGGCCACTAATGGGATCTCTTTTTGACCTCCCTAAAATAGAAACATTAGGAACAACCTGTTGATAATACCAATGTGTATGTACATAAGCGGCGTTCATTTGTGTTCACAGTACCCCTTGTTGATTGTTTGAATCGAGCATTGAATTGTTCGAAGTTGGTTCTCTTAAGAATCTTCTCTGCCTGCAAACGAGGAAGAATAGGAATATTCTCTCTCCCTTTGCAGATAGTGAAGGGTAGGTAACGCAAACCTTTAACACGTCGTGCCTATTTCGTTCCTCATTGATTGATTGTTTCCCCAAACATTGACTGTTTGGGAATTGGTTCTTTTTGGAGGTATTCCCTGTTTGCAAATATACGTAGGAAAATCTTTGCAAATAGTGAAAGGGTACGTAATGCGAACCTTTCTCCCCCGTTGTAATCTGTCATGCCTATCTACTCCCCACTGATTGATGCACCTGTTTCACCCGGACCATTTACTAGAGATACGTCATCTGGCCCGACCAGAGAGCACCCCTAGTGAAAAGGACATATGCAATAATAACAAAGTGATCACTGTATCCTGTTAACAGAAACTTTAGCATGAAACAACCTGGAAAGAAAAGAATAGGAAAACGAAAATCAGTAGGCCACTGATGAACATGAACTTTTATTAAACAACGAACAAAGAAACGATAACATAACGTAATGATAAAACCTATTAATGTCCTAGAAACAAGAAAACGTTAAAATATGCCAGTGGTGAGAGACCAGAAAAACAGTAAGAGAAACCAAATCACCCCTCGCTGTCCCACCGCCTGCCACGCCAAAAAAATCGATAGACTAGGGAAAATGCAAGTCAGTAGAACATCCGCCCCCACTCTGGAAACTTCCAAGGTGGGGCAGGGTTGCGGCTACGCCCAGCCGGGAGCAGCCCATATAAGGCGGGTCCTGCTGCCACGCCTCGGCCAGGAGATCCTAACGTAGGGTGTAGCCGGAGGAGAGGCCGAGGCCAGCGGGACCCGGCCAGGGGAGTGCCTTTACAACGCTGAAGAGTTGCAGGGGGGGGAATATCTCCTCGACCCTCCCCTCTCTCTCCCAGTCCGGCCGCGGTGGCCCTTGACAGTTTCAGGTAGTCCCGCCACATGCTCTTCCGGTCCGGCATCCAACGGTCGGGGGGCCGAGGCCGACGGGATCCGGCTGCAGCCGATAAACCAAGGAACCCGTTCATGGGGCCAGAGCCAGGGGCGTCCGGCCGACATCCACCGGAAGCCCGGCCCGAAGACGGACGGGACACTTCTTCTTTCTTGAATAATGGCTGCGACAACACTGGGGGGGGATGTCTTGCACTGGGAGGGAGAGACAGTGCGAACAGGCCTCTCCCGCCTCCCCAGGTGGAGGCTTCCCAGCTGCACCCTCAGCGCTCCAGGCGCCCGGAAAAGGGTTCTTCCACTGTGGCCATGCTGCAACGTCTCGCCCGGCAGGGTGGAGCCCGTCCGCTCATTTGACCCCGCGATTGCCAGTAGCTACCGAACTCTCAAAATGGCGGTCGACCTGGCAAGAGCGGGCCCAGCATAAAGAAATGGCCCGGTCACTGGTTGACTCCACCACCGTAGTCCTCCACGACCTTGAAGATTCTAGAGGAGCCGCGGGAGTCTCCGACCCCCGATGGGGAATGACTGCCATGATCGCCCGTGGAGTGACGAAACTGTATCCGCGGGACGTCGGCGCTCCCATGCTGGCGCCGGCCTCACTTTGAATTACTAGAATCCTGCAGACCTCAGTTCCGGTGAAAGCACAGTGTGACCCGGTAGGAAAAATTGTTGCACCCCCTCCCCTTTTTGACTGATAGTTCAAACCACCGATCCTTTCCTTTGCCCTTTAACGGAACTTTGGACTGCCTCCCCCTCTTTTACATTTTCTAGAGAAAACAAAACATTAACCACTACATTAGCATAGCAGTTGACACCAGAACTGTTTTCAAATTGAAAACCAACAACATCTTCAACAGAATCCTTTTTGTTTCTGCTGTGACCCTGCTACAGCACAGGCATTGTCCCCAGCAGTAATTCTGCAATGCCGGTAAGAATAGCTGTGGTGCCTACTGGACTCACTCACCCCCGCGGCGCCCCACGCCGTTATTTGCTGGGCGGCAACTTACTAGACATCACTTTCGTGCCATCTAGATTTCAGCGCGTTCTGCTGCCTTGGAACTATTCGCACAACAGACTGCTACTGACGACCCACCCCCAGGCAACATCTTCTGAATTTTCATAATTTGAAAGAACTAGTAACATGTCCTCATCAGGAATTCAAAAGAAATTGCCACGGTCTCTTCGTTGTTTAAATGGTTTTACTGTTTTTGTTTTGTTGTATATATTTATATGTTATTAAAGTTTTATATTCCTACTACTTTGTTGGAGTGCTATATATTTTTAATGTGACACATAATTGTAAAAACTTTGATGTACAAAGAGTCATTCCTGGAATCTTCCGCTTCAGGCTCGGTCCCCTCCCCAATCACAATACAGGATGGTTTTCAGATAGTAGGAACACGTGTGGTGTGACGGATCTCATCGGGTGTGGGCCTTGATCTACTATAACTCCTTTGAAGAGGGGTGATTCTTTACAGCTGGAGCCATAAACTACATCTGCAGGGCTAGCTGATAGCCTGGACAATCGGACACAGAGGAAGAGGAGTGTCAGAGGGTGCGGTAGTGAATAGGGCGAAAGGGAGGTGTCGGGCAGGCACAGAGTGTGATTCTCAGGGAAGAGCAGCGCAGATGGGGGGAGGTTTATTGCCCATGCATAAGACAGAGAGCGGGGGTGACCAGTGCCTGGGGAAGATGCTTGCGAGGGTGGGGAGCCATGCTACGAATCGACAGCGTGCAGAGAGTGGGTCTGGTCAAGGCATCTAAAATGGCTGCCGTGCACGACAAAAGTGTGGCATTTCAAAAAAGGCAAGATGGCGCAAACAATGTTTTTCAACACTTCCTCATTTCCTTCGAATCGAACGTTAACAGACGTTGGTGCATATTACCAAAGTTAAGCGATATTTATCGCTAACGATGCTTACCAACGAATTTTTTACCGCTAAGCATCGTCAGAAATTATCGAAGATAAACCTTGCTATTATCAAGGTTTATCGCAAATGCGATAATAAACGGCCGCAATGCATGAATATCGCTAAAAAGTCAGCGATATTCATGCATTACCGAGCTAATGCTCTTAGCCATGTTATCCACCTCCCATTGGATAACATGGCTAAGAACTGCTCAGGGCAGGTGTTACTTTTTGGAGATATTCGCGCTTAGCGCGAATATCTCCAAAAGTTGGTAATAGGAGATAGATATCTTGCATGTTGTAATGCAAATTATTGTGGTATATGGAACTCATACCATAATCTCTCAGGAAAGCAGAAACTGATCCTTTTGGGACCGCCTGAAAAGGCCTAGGGGGTGAGGGGTACTCTACTTTGCCCCCTTTTCACGTTCCGAACTATTTTATTTTACTCTCTTCTGTAATTACACAAAATAGCAGCGATAAGATGCATCGGAGACACACAGTGAGAGAAAGGAGGCCGGAGATGAAGAAGAGATGTCAAATACACATTGGAGATAATATAGTGGCAGAAGGGAAGTAAATATGAGTAAACTTACCATGTAACATAAAAATGTTGCACTCTATACTATAAGTCTCATTTTATACTACAATCACTTCGCTACAACCTCATAAATTAAAAATAAAAATGAATAATGTCTCAAACAATTTTTGATTTCTAAATATAAATTTATTCTTCAGAATTTTCTAAATTTGAAAGAACTAGTAACATGTCCTCATCAGCAATTTCCTCATGAAAAGTCTGCAATGATGATTCTTGTAACTCTATGGTCTCCAAACATTCGATAAATTCGCCATCAACAGATTGATCAAAAAAATCATTCAAGTCATCTCCTCCTTGTGACAATATTTCATTATTGGTGCTGTCAATTTCAATCAATGTAGTGGAATCATTCAAGTCATCTCCTCCTTGTGACAATATTTCATTATTGGTGCTGTCAATTTCAATCAATGTAGTGGAATCATTCAAGTCATCTCCTCCTTGTGACAATATTTCATTATTGGTGCTGTCAATTTCAATCAATCTAATGAAATCATACACGTCATCTCCTCCTTGTGACAATATTTCATTATTGGTGCTCTCAATTTCAATCAATGTAGTGGACAATTCAAAAGAAATTGCCACGGTCTCTTCATTGTGAGCCATTTTATTTTGAAATTGCTTGCTGTAAATTGCAGAAAAAAATAATCACTTTCATTTATCGTTTTTAGTAATACATAATATAAAACTAACTTTATCAAGTATTTAGTATAACAGAAGGACTGCAAATAAATAACAGAAAACATTTTTCAAATTATCTTCAAGTGTACAACATAGTTCCCCTTACAAATTAACAACTCACCTTTTTAAAAGTAGGAGAAGTGTTAGTACTGTGTAAATCAAACACCAGAAATTCACCACCAAAAATTCCTCACAAATGTACCTCAGACAGTAGTATCACAAAATGGCTGTGGTTTCCTCTCATTTGACATATATACATAACCAATTAACTTTCATCACACACAAATACAAAACCAAAGTAACATTTTAATTGGTTCTAAATTTCAACACTTTCAAATGTGTTTTCCCCATGCAATTTTCCATAGGACATTTACATACGTCTACAGCCTGAATGGCTGAACGGAATTACACCAAACTTGGCAAAATGGTACATCAAACCTAAGAGGTCAGGAAGGATCTACTATGCCCCCTTATGGTCATTTGCCCCTTCGCTTTGGCCTCCTCTTGTCTCTCGATCCTACCGAGAGACAAGATGGCGGCCGCTACGGACTGTTTGCAATGTTGACAGACGCCGGAGAACCAATCAGCTTCGCAAAGCTCCGTAACGCGAAAAGTACGCGAAGCGGAGCGCTGTTACAGATATATATCTTTTTTTGAACGTTAATTTCTCAAAATCCACTGGAGCACATATATTGAGACCTAGCAAAGGCACATCGGGCTACCAGTCCCTAATATTTTGCCAAGTTTCGTGCAAATCCATTCAGCCGTTCGATTATTGACATTTAGATACGTCTACAGCCTGAATGGCTGAACGGAATTACACCAAACTTGGCAAAATGGTACATCAAACCTAAGAGGTCAGGGAGGATCTACTATGCCCCCTTATGGTCATTTGCCCCTTCGCTTTCGCCTCCTCTTGTCTCTCGATCCTACCGAGAGACAAGATGGCGGCCGCTACGGACTGTTTGGAATGTTGACAGACGCCGGAGAACCAATCAGCTTCGCTTCACAAAGCTCCGTTGCGCGAAAAGTCCGCGAACCGGAGCGCTGCCCGGTCCGCTGTTACAGATATATATCTTTTTTTAAACGTTAATTTCTCAAAATCCACTGAAGCACATATATTGAGACCTACAAAAGGCACATCGGGCTACCAGTCCCTACAATTTTGCCAAGTTTCGTGCAAATCCATTCAGCCGTTCGGGCTAAAAGTGAGGCCAACCGCCCTATGGAAAACTCAATGTTAAAAACACGTTTTGGGACCCCCCTTTTTTCTCGACCCCCCCTGGACGAACCCCCCCCCAATTTTTAGGGGCTGCTCAGAAACAAAATGTGCCATTTTCCTGAAAATTTCAGCCAATTCCGTCCACAAACGCCAAAGTTATTAGACATAGAATTTTCAAAAATCCCATAGAGAAAAAATCCTAACTATATATACCTACTGGCGACCGCCAGTAGGTAATATATATATATATATATATATATATATATATATATATATATACATATATATATATATATATATATATATATATATATATATATATATATTCACTGAAAAAACCATAGGTTATAGACCATATATAGTTAGGAATTAGCATTTAAAAAACCTTTTTTTACTCACACAAAACCATTGAAATTCCATATATAGTTAGTAGTACTAACTATATATCGCGCACCCGCAATCCACTGCTGATCATGTCACATATTACATCATTCATGACATGGTCAGTGACATCACTGATGACATCACTGATGACATCTCAAATGACATCACTGATGACATCACTGAAAAAAAACATCCAGTAATTTTATGTTTCTGTAAAGTTTAAATATGTCTTACATATTGAAGAATGAGTGGATGTATAAGTGTCTGGATGAAGGATTTAGTAGGTGCATGACTGACTGTATGAGTGAGTGATTAAATATGTCTCACTGAGTGCATGGGTTAGTGACTAAACTGTCTTAATTTGTGCATCATTATGTCTGTTGTTCTGTAAACTGCTGCATGTGTTGATCAGTAGCTATATGAGTAACTATATGGGTTATTGATTGATTGCCCAAGTATTTGTATGGGAGACTGAGTGTGTGTGTGGCTGGCTGGGAGGTGTGTGACTCTGTGCAGATCAATGTGTACTTGTATCAGTGATTGTATAAGAGAGTAAGTATGTGTCTAGTATATGTTTGAAAATGTAAGGTGTTCTATGTTTAACTGTAAAGATGAGAAAATGGAAGTGTGATTGATTCTTTACAGGACTGACTAGGTGTGTGAGTAACTCCATGGATGAGTGGCAGAGTGTGAGTGTCTGTATAGATGTATGAGTGCATATGATAGTGTTGTAAAGATGAGTGATTGTATGTATGAATGATTGTATGGGTGAATGAGTGAATGTGTGTGTAGACGTAGGAATTAGTGAGTGCGTATGTAGTAACTAGTATTGGTGTGTCAAAGGTTTCAAAAATTATACTCTGTATTTAACACTGGGTGTAACAGAGGTTATATTAAAGTGTGAGGAGATGCATTGTATTGTCACATGAATGATATCATCAGTGATGTGATCATTGATGTCAAATGAAATGTCATCAGTGATGTCATCAGTGATGTCATTTGAGATGTAATCAGTGATGTCATCAGTGATGTCACTGACCATGTCATGAATGATGTAATATGTGACATGATCAGCAGTGGATTGCGGGTGCGCGATATATAGTTAGTACTACTAACTATATATGGAATTTTAATGGTTTTGTGTGAGTAAAAAAAGGTTTTTTAAATGCTAATTCCTAACTATATATGGTCTATAACCTATGTTTTTTTCAGTGAATTTTCAAGGTTTTGTAAATGCTAATTCCTAACTATATATGGTCTATAACCTATGGTTTTTTCAGTGAATTTCAATGGTTTTTTAATAGCAAATATCATAAGCTGTCGAATGTCAAGTACATGGTAAGAAAAAACATTTTCGTGTTTATGCACACTGATCTGCTTTGAATGCTGCCCCCCCCTCATTTTTATTAGGAGTACTCTCTCTTTGCAGATAGTGAAGGGTAGTTAACGCAGGCCTTTGCCCCCGTTGTAATCCGTCGTGCCTGCTTCTCTCTCCATTTGATTGATTGTTATCCAAGCATTTACTGTTTTAGAATTGTTCTCTTTGGTTCATTCTCTATTTACAAACAAGCACAGAGTCGCAATACTCTGTTTAGTCTTTGCAGATAGCGAAAAATCGTGTAAAAAACAAAAGGAATCGAGCAAAATCAGTAGGCCACTAATGGGATCTCTTTTTGACCTCGCTAAAATAGAAACATTAGGAACAACCCCTCATGAGAAATACGAAACTAGTGAGATGAACTGAACTCCACACCATGATGTATGCAAGACAGCTCGGCTCCGCCACCCACCCCGCCCAAAATAACGATAAACTCTATGCAAATATTACAAATATATACAACACACCAGCAAAGTAACAGGGTAAAACATTTTATTAAATAACTATTTACATAACTATTTTATACTTTTTGTTGCCCGATCCGGCTAGCTCAATCGATCGAGCATGAAACTCATGCACTCTGATAATTCAAAGTTTTGAGGAGTGCTTGTAACACTGTCTGAAACCTATTTGCACTTGCTTCAGCTTCACTATTCTTAATGTAAGTGGGGGCTGTTTGAGGACGTGACTGCATTTGAAAACAATGTGATGCGGTGCCACCCTGAACCGCTTGACGGAGGCCCCCGAGGGACGGTGTCATGGCGCGGACTCGGAGGGGGCGCTTGGCTCCGGCCCCCTCCGCAAGTCGTGTTGCCCTGGTGTGGCCTGAGATCGCCCCCGACATAGGTTGCCGGCTCCCGGGGTCAAGCGGAACTTTTTGCCTTTTGGTGACTCTTCCATTCTTCACCTTGTCCCACAATCCGTTTCACCTAAAGACACGCTGTAGTGGGGCGCCCCTTTTCCGTTTCAGTTGCCATTCAGCCCGCTTTTGCTACACTGTGCCTCTTCCGCTATTCAGCTGTTTACCGCCCGCTCTTTCGACTACAGCGTCTCGCTCACCATGTACTCGAGTTGCTCCCGCTCTTGCGGTGCAGTGATAGGCGGCTGCCACAGGACTCTCAAAATGGCGGCCGGCTCTTCAGATTTGGGCGTGGTCCACTAAAATGGGCCTGCGACACCTTGGAACTCGGACGCTTGTCTGCTAGAGCTTGGGCTCCATTCTCGAAAGCGTCCCCTCAGACTTGAAGATTCTACAAAAGTCTTGGGGGCCCCCGACTCCCGCAGGCTTCTGGTGGGGAGCGCCTAGCATGATTGCTCGTGGAATGGCCACGACGGAGCTACGAAATGGTGGTGCTCTCATGCTAACGCCAGCTTCAGTCTGAAACCTCCAGAAACACTGTAGACTACCAATTCGATCAGTTCCGGTAGCGCCCCAACGTGACCCGGTAGAGAAGAACTTGCCCTCCCCTCTTTGACTGATGGTTCTTGTTGCCTGTCCCTTCTGTTGTCATTTAACAGAACTATTGAGCCTGCTGAAAGGGGTTGTGTTCCGACCGCTGGTTGGTGGAGACATTTTGACTATATTCTGGACCTGCGTTGTCGCGTAATGCGTCATATGACGCGCCGCGTTAGCGCACCCGGAAGTGCTCCGGTGCGCGAAGCGCAGCTTCCCGGAAGCGATCCGGGGCGCGGCGCGCAGCGCGTAACGTAAGCATAACAGGTCATGTGACTTGTTAATAAAACTTTTCATTGGTTCATTTTACTTTTCTTATTCTAATGATGAAAGGCTTGGTCATATGACCTAAAAATTACGCTTTTTATTACTTTCGAACATTATTTTTTCTTAAACATATGTTATAATGTTCCAGGCTAATGTACTTTCCCGGAAAATTTACAACTGTCCTGCAAGTAAAATATATTCCTTTTTCGGGAAAAAGGGCGTTTCTTCGTCCCATGACGGAGCCGTTGAGCAAAAGAGGCTCGGCCTGCTGTCTTAGTCGCCGATACGCCTGAATATCAGATTCTTATCGATCACTTTATGTTGCAGAAGTAGAAAACACAACAGCCCTTGACCATTTATCTTTACTGCGTTCCTGCGTATTATACCTTTTACCCTTCATGTAATTGGACTGCTTTATTTCACTTGCCTTTTACTGATTCTAAAACAGTGACTATTATTAAAAACTTTACCAATGTAAATACTACTACCATGTTTTCTTTTAAAAACCTTTATTGTGAAAACGTCAGTATACAAATACGGGCCTATAACCACGTGGGCCGGCCACGGAGCAAACTGTAATCGTATATGATGAGTAGACATTTACACTGTAGAGGAACGTAACGGGCGGGCCATTAGGTTGCAAGAACTAAGGTGTCTAACAGTTGCGGAATCGGTGGACGTACATTTAATAATTAAAATACGACAGAGCCAGTTACAATAAAATTATCTAGATATACATTTGCGGGCAAGTACCATGGGTGGCGTTAATTCGAACTTTCAATAGTACAGTAATCAATAACACATCAGAACTTAATATCAATAGGGATGTCGAAATATTCAATCAATTCTCGTCCCCGCCCGCCATGTGCTTCAAAACTGCATACGAATCTCGTGATTTCAAGGTTCAGCAACCAGTACACAACAAGGAGTTACGAGTCCCATTTATTCCGGCGCCATTTTGGGCGAGGACGGGCAGGTCCAGGATAAAGTCAAAATGTCTCTATCAACCATCGACTATGATGATGTTCATATGCTGTATTTATTAGAGTAACACTCATCTGTCCACATGAAATTAATTTGCCACAATCTAAACATGTCATTTTAATCTTTCCAAAGCTCTTCTAAATATT
Source organism: Lissotriton helveticus (assembly GCF_964261635.1). Classification (NCBI taxonomy): domain Eukaryota; kingdom Metazoa; phylum Chordata; class Amphibia; order Caudata; family Salamandridae; genus Lissotriton; species Lissotriton helveticus. Next base: position 773,581,096 of record NC_136063.1, on the reverse strand, counting down.
TGGGACCGTTTCCCTTGCCTCTGATGCTGTCAGTGCCACTTCTTTGGTGAATGTACTGGCAGGTCGGGGGTTCTCCTCCAAATCTCTCTTTTGTGCAGCACTATAATTAATCGGTGCCACCTCTCCATATGACGATGCATGGTATAGTTACCATAACTATATTTTTTTTCGGTTCCTCTGGAGAGTGCATCGTGGCAGATGAGGCAGGTAACGTACCGGGCATTTACCTTTTTTTGCATGTAGAGGAAAGGAAAAAAAATTCGAGCGTCTGAGTTCTAAGGTGTCCCAGGGCCATTTTAGTGGACCAGGCCCAAATCCAAAGAACAGGCCGCCATTTTGAGAGTCCTGTTGCAGCCGCCTGTCGCTGTAGCATCAAGAGCGGCCGAAACTCAGCTGAATGGCAACTGAAACGGTAAAGGGGCGCCCCACTACAGCAGACGAGCCTCCACCTGGGAAGGCCCGTTCACGCCGCCTCCTCCCCCCCCCCCCTTCGGGCACCCCACGCCGTTATTCGGAGCAGGATTGTAGGATGGCCACACCAGTGCGGCAACTTGCTAGACACCACCTCGGTGCCAACCGAATCTCAGCGCCTTGTGGTGTCTTCTATTCAGAAAATATTGTTGTGCTGCCTTCGACCTATTCGCCGCAAGTGCGCACGCAACTCAGCTGCATAGCGAGTGAAACACCAAGGGGCGCCCCACTGCAGCCAAGGAACCTTCATCTTGGGGGCGACGCACAGCATCACATTGCTTTCCAATGCAGTCAGATCCTCAAACAACCCCCACTGCCTGACGCGAACTCACAGGCCAACGGAGCGCCCCACGCCGACTTTCGGCGCAGCATTGTAGGATGGCCACACCAGTGCGGCAACTTGCTAGACACCACCTCGGTGCCATCCGGATCTTGGCGCGTTGCGCTGCCTTTGGCCCTATTCGCACATCGGTCCGCTACTGACGCCACCTCACAGGCCAACGGGGCGCCCCACGCCGACTTTCAGCATTGTAGGATGGCCACACCAGTGCGGCAACTTGCTGGACACCACCTCGGTGCCATCCGGATCTTGGCGCGTTGTGCTGCCTTTGGCCTATTCGCACATCAGTCCGCTACTGACACGAACTCACAGGCCAACGGAGCGCCCCACGCCGACTTTCAGCATTGTAGGATGGCCACACCAGTGCGGCAACTTGCTCGACACCACCTCGGTGCCATCCGGATCTTGGCGCGTTCTGCTGCCTTCGGCCTATTCGCACATCGGTCCGCTACTGACGCAATCTCACAGGCCAACGGTGCGCCCCACGCTGACTTTCAGCATTGTAGGATGGCCACACCAGTGCGGCAACTTTCTAGACACCACCTCGGTGCCATCCGGATCTTGGCGCGTTGTGCTGCCTTCGGCCTATTCGCACATCGGTCCGCTACTGACGCCGCCTCACGTGCCAACGGATTTTCTACGCTTTTTATACCCTATGCCGCATAACAGGTCATGTGACTTCTTTATAAAACTTTTCATTGGTTCATTTCACTTTTGGTTTCCTAATGATGGAAGGCTTGATCATATGAGTTAAAAATAACACTTTTCATTGGATGAAAACTTTTTTTTTTTCCCAAACGATGAAAGCCCCACCTTGTTTCTGGATGTTTCAGACTGAAGCTGGCGTCAGCATGAGAGCACCACCATCTCGTGGCTCCGTCGTGGTCATTCCGCGAGCAATCATGGCAGCCGCTCCCCACCGGAAGCCTGCAGGAGTCGGGGGCCCCCAAGACTTTTGTAGAATCCTCAAGGCTGAGGGGACGCTTTCGAGAATGGGGTCCAAGACCTAGCAGACAAGCGTCCGATTTCCAAGGTGTCCCAGGGCCATTTCAGTGGACCAGGCCCAAAAAGGAAAGAGCCTGCCGCCATTTTGAGAGTCCTGTGGCAGCCGCCTATCGCTGCACCGCAAGAGTGGGCGCAACTCAGCTGAATGGCGGATTTTGACACAGTGTACCAAAAGCGGGCAGAATGGCAACTGAAACGGTAAAGGGGCGCCCCACTACAGCAGACGAGCCTCCACCTGGGGAGGCCCGTTCACGCCGCCTCACCCCCCCCCCCCCGGGGCGCCCCACGCCGTTATTCGGAGCAGCATTGTGGGATAACAAAACCAGTGCGGCAACTTACTTGACATCACCTGGGTGCCATCCACATCTCAGCGCGTTCTGCTGCCTTGGGACTATTCGCACAACAGACCGCTACTGACGAGCCACCCCCCGGGACGCCCCACGCCGTTATTCGGAGCAGCATTGTAGGATTCCCAAAACCAGTGCGGCACCCAGGCAACATCACCTGGGTGCCGTCCAGAACTCAGGACGTTGTGCTGCCTTGGGACTATTCGCACAACCGACCGCTACTGACCATTGTTCCTTTTTTCCTAAAAATATTTAAATGTTTTTACTGTTTTTGTTGCGTTGTTTATATTTACAAGTTATTAAAGTTTTATAATCCTACTACTTTGTTGGAGTGCTATATATTTTTAATGTGACACATAATTGTAAAAACTTTGATGTACAAAGAGGCATCCCTGGAATCTTCCGCTTCAGGCTCGGTCCCCTCCCCAATCACAATACAGGATGGTTTTCAGATAGTAGGAACGCATGTGGTGTAACGGATCTCATTGGGTGGGGGCCTTGATCTACTGTAACTCCTTTGAAGAGGGGTGATTCTTTACAGCTGGGGCCATAAAGTACATCTGCAGGGCTACCTGATAGCCTGGGACCGGCCTGGACAATCGGACACAGAGGAAGAGGAGTGTCAGAGGGTGCGGTAGTGAATAGGGCGAAAGGGAGGTGTCGGGCGGGCACAGAGTGTGATTCTCAGGGAAGAACAGCGCAGATGGGGGGAGGTTTATTGCCCATGCATAAGACAGAGAGCGGGGGTGACCAGTGCCTGGGGGAGATGCTTGCGAGGGTGGGGAGCCATGCTAAGGATCGACAGCGTGCAGATAGTGGGTCTGGTCAAGGCATCTAAAATGGCTGCCGTGCACGACAAAAGTGTGCCATTTGAAAAAAGGCAAGATGGCGCAGACAATTTTTTTCAACACTTCCTGATTTCCTTCGAATCGAACGTTAACAGACGTTATCTCTCCCACACTACCTGTCCCCCTGGGCTTAAACGCCGAGATGGTAGGGACTGCATCCCGTGGAGATAGGCCGAGACGTCACTCAGCAGAAAAAAAAGTTAAAAAAAAGTCTATAAACATACAATAAGTTAAAAGTCAATCATTCTTGCGTTGTGCTGCCTTGGGACTATTCGCACAACCGACCGCTACTGACCATTGTTCCTTTTTTCCTAAAAATATTTAAATGTTTTTACTGTTTTTGTTGCGTTGTTTATATTTATAAGTTATTAAAGTTTTATAATCCTACTACTTTGTTGGAGTGCTATATATTTTTAATGTGACACATAATTGTAAAAACTTTGATGTACAAAGAGGCATCCCTGGAATCTTCCGCTTCAGGCTCGGTCCCCTCCCCAATCACAATACAGGATGGTTTTCAGATAGTAGGAACGCGTGTGGTGTAACGGATCTCATCGGGTGGGGCCTTGATCTACTGTAACTCCTTTGAAGAGGGGTGATTCTTTACAGCTGGGGCCATAAAGTACATCTGCAGGGCTACCTGATAGCCTGGGACCGGCCTGGACAATCGGACACAGAGGAAGAGGAGTGTCAGAGGGTGCGGTAGTGAATAGGGCGAAAGGGAGGTGTCGGGCGGGCACACAGTGTGATTCTCAGGGAAGAACAGCGCAGATGGGGGGAGGTTTATTGCCCATGCATAAGACAGAGAGCGGGGGTGACCAGTGCCTGGGGGAGATGCTTGCGAGGGTGGGGAGCCATGCTAAGGATCGACAGCGTGCAGAGAGTGGGTCTAGTCAAGGCATCTAAAATGGCTGCTGTGCACGACAAAAGTGTGCCATTTGAAAAAAGGCAAGATGGCGCAGACAATTTTTTTCAACACTTCCTGATTTCCTTCGAATCGAACGTTAACAGACGTTATCTCTCCCACACTACCGGTCCCCCTGGGCTTAAACGCCGAGATGGTAGGGACTGCATCCCGTGGAGATAGGCCGAGACGTCACTCAGCAGAAAAAAAAGTAAAAAAAAAGTCTATAAACATACAATAAGTTAAAAGTCAATCATTCTTGTTTCCTTGTAGTACGCTCCCCAGTCCGCTTCCCGTTACGCTAACCGGGCGCACCCCACCAAAAAAAACGATTTTTTTTTTGCCCCGCGGAGCCCTTTTAAAGCCTCCACATCAAACCTATGGGGTCAGGGAGGATCTACTATGCCCCCTTATGGTCATATACCCCTTCGCTTTGGCCTCCTCTTGTCTCTCGATCCTACCGAGAGACAAGATGGCGGCCGCTCCGTACTGTTTGGAATGTTTACAGACACCGGAGAGCCAATCAGCTTCGCTTCGCAAAGCTCCGTAACGCGAAAAGTACGCGAAACGGAGCGCTACCCAGGACGCTGTCACAGATATATATCTTTTTTTGAACGTTAATTTCTCAAAATCCACTGCAGCACATATATTGAGACCCAGCAAAGGCACATCGGGCTACCGGTCCCTACAATTTTGCCAAGTTTCATGCAAATCCATTCAGCCGTTCGATTTATTTTTTTTTATTTTTTTTTGCCCCGCGGGCCCTTTTAAAACCTCCACATCAAACCTAGGGGGTCAGGGAGGATCTACTATGCCCCCTTATGGTCATTTTCCCCTTCGCTTTGGCCTCCTCTTGTCTCTCGATCCTACCGAGAGACAAGATGGCAGCCGCTACGGACTGTTTGGAATGTTTACAGACGCCGGAGAACCAATCAGCTTCGCTTCGCAAAGCTCCGTAACGCGAAAAGTACGTGAAGCGGAGCGCTGCCCGGAGCGCTGTTACAGATATATATCTTTTTTTGAACGTTAATTTCTCAAAATCCACTGGAGCACATATATTGAGACCTAGCAAAGGCACATCGGGCTACCAGTCCCTACAATTTTTCCAAGTTTCGTGCAAATCCATTCAGCCGTTCGGGCTAAAAGTGAGGCCAACCGCCCTATGGAAATTAACATGGGAAAAACGCGTTTTAGGACCCCCCTTTTTTCTCGGCCCCCCCTTGACGAACCCCCCCCAAATTTTCAGGGGCTGCTCAGAAACGAAATGTTTCATTTTCCTGACAATTTCAGCCAATTCCCGTCCACAAACGCCAAAGTTATTAGACATAGAATTTTCAAAAATCCCATAGAGAAAAAATCCTAACTATATATACCTACTGGCGACCGCCAGTAGGTAATATATATATATATATATATATATATATATATATATATATATATATATATATATATATATATATATATATATATATATATATATATATATATATATATATATATTCCTTTCGCCTCTTTTTCTCCCATCGGAAGTCATGGCACAACAGCAGGTAAGTTCAAATATGATATTTATTCTTTTAAAACACCATGTGCAAAAGCGTGCAAAAACAGGACTGCCTACGCGTTTCAGCTACGATTAGCCTTCAACTGGACCATAGAGTCCCAGGCGTCTAGACAATTTATAAAGTGCTCAGTGCTAGTACCCTTCTTTGTTTTAACAAAACACTAGACTGCTAGCCTCGTTCACAAACTATGGTCGCCATTTTGTTTTTGTTTTTCTTACATCACTGTAAAGTACTTGTAAAGTGCCACGTGCAACAAAATAATTCATTTTACGCATTTAAAACATTCAACTCTATCTTTAAACGACTATTCACAATCTGTACAATTCTACAGGGCACAGTACATATGCATCATTTTGATTCTAATGTTCAGCCTTGTTCTTGATTCATACTGGTCACACACTTCCCTGTAAAGTACTTCTTGGAATTGTGACACAGTATGGCCCGCTAATCATTTCATACATGTGATCCATATATAAAACCCTGTTATTTACAAATATATACAGTTATACTTATTCTAATAGTGTATCATTGCGAAATTACATTTTCTGCAGAACATTTCATATGCATCTCACTCTATGATCGCTATCTCTCATATATTCCCCCAACATCAGATATTCGTCTTTTCTGTAATACTATTGCGTTCCTGGTAAAGTACCTAGTCCAACTTTTGACTATTGCTAGATGATTTTGTGTACAGTTATTTTGTGAGTGTTCCTGCGGGATTCTAGTATATAAGAGATATAACCAGACAATCATCGGTTTACTTGAGCTCTCTCTTACCAACTTAAGTTCCAACTTATATGAAAGATATCTGCTGCATATGTGCACTTAACCATAGATTCCAGGGACGAAGAAAGTTATATTTACATCATATACACAACTATATACAAAACGCTATTCTGTACTCTTGAACGGAAACTTTTCAGACACGTTACAATTAGTCCTTCATCAAGCTGTCTTATTTACAAATGTACAAATAGTTCAGCATCCAAGTTGTGTCCATGTGGATGTTCAGTTTCCATCCCCAAAATCATCCTGGACTCCTTTTTCCGCAATTTCAATGTACGATTGCCTCCTCTTTCTGAAGGTTTGATGATTTTAATACCAGAGTATTTCAACTGGCTGCAATCGTTTTGATGGAACTCATTGAAATGTTTTCCCATTGGATAATTTGGGATCTTATTCGTTATCGCACGGAGATGTTGAAGGATCCGCAGTTTTAATTTATTAATCGTGCTCCCTATATAGTATTTTCCACAAGGGCACATTAGACTGTAGATCACATACTTTGATTCACATGTAATGTGATCCACGATTTTCTCAGATCTCCCATTTTGCAATTTGTATTCTGTAATGTTCGAGCCATGTTCACATGCTCTACGCTTGGAGCATTTCCAAAACCCTGGTGTCGTTAGCCATGAGATCTTTCTACGTTGTTGGATCTCCAGATGACTCTGAGTTAGGATATCTCGTAAAGAGGCTGTTTTTCTGTATGTTATGCTTGGAAACGGTGTTAGATTTTCTTTCAAAGTTTCATCCAATAGCAATATTTCCCAATTCTTTCTTAACACTTTTTCAAGATCTTTACTTTGATTGTTAAAATCCATGATTAGACGTGTTGTTCTCTCCGTTCCACCTACATCATCATTCGTCATTCTTGTTGCATCTGTCGCTGGGATTAAGAGGTCTGATCGTTGTTTCAAGTTCATTCTAGATTTTGCCGTTAGAATTATTTCAAGTGGATATCCTCCTTCCAAAAATCGACTGCTCCTTTTCTCAATTTCTAACTCTAAAGCCTCCATCTCTGAACAGTTCCTTTAAGCCCTAAGCATTTTACCATAAGGTATACTCCATTTTAGTTTTACCGGATGTCCACTATTAGCATGAAGAATGCTATTACACGACGTTGGTTTCCGGTGCATCTTGGTGCACAATCTGTTGTTTTTAGTAAAAATTCTACATCCAGAAAAATGATACTGATCCCACTTATGGCTGATGTGAAATGGAGGTTGTGAAGAACTGGAAAATTTCGCTCTCAGGGAATACTTACTAATATAACAAGAACTTGGCACAGACTCTGAAAATATGAAAAGACATCTTTATTAAACTTAACATAGTGAGACCACGTCACCCAGAAGCCGTAGCAAGTGGATGAGGTAGTCTGAGGAACAAAGAGGACAGAGGCCTTTTATATGTTTTTAGCGTTACATGACTCAGTACAAAAAAAAGAAAGGGGCAGTTCTAGCTTTTGCAAACATGCAAAAACCCAACATTCCTTCTTACACAAGCTGCAGAAACCCATAATAAAAACCCGGCACATCCCCATCGTAAACAGGCCATAAAGAAGGGAGCAGAGACAGGTGTGAGTAAGATAAGACAGGGTGTGTGTGCGATGAAAAGGTTTATGGCATGTTGTGCCTTGATGCTATCTCGCTCGGCCACTGGGAAAGGAACTGGCCGGGCAGGTTCGGCCTGGGGCAATGGTTTCAGCTTGCCCCGGTCACAGAGAAGTCAATTAAGGTGTACGTGTCCTTTGGAATCGAATTTGGCTGTAGTTATAAGCCTATGTGAGGGCAACTCACAAAATGGCTGCTGTACACAAAATGGAAGCCAAGGATTCAGGACGAAAATGACGATTTCGAGGTGAAATCGTTACTGGAATATGACGAAAATGCTTGTACATAGTGTACTAGCCATTCTCGGTCTTTTGATATAAAAATCGTCATGCTACGACAAAGTTTATTACACGAGTCCAGAATTTTCAGTACCACAGATGCTCCTTTTGCCCTTACATAGGCAATAACCTATACTCACGCTAGTCTGAGTCCAGGTCTATATTTATCAAATCATCAAGATGTTGCTGAAGCATAATCCTATTACTTAGCGACTCTCTCAGGACAGGTCTCCTTACACACGCAGTAGCACAAAGGCCATATATGGCAGGACCAAATAGGGAATGCCTCTATCTGTAGTATGTGGTATAAGACCACACACCCAACAATTAGTGATGTTCACTACTAACTGGTGTCGATGCAGAAACTGTACAAAAAGAATTATCAGTAAACTCTGACCTCCTAACTAGTCCATGTTCAGGTAAAATCTGGAAAGTATGCAAAGAAGTAGAAGTAGGAAGAGACATAGGTTGGGAGGTGGGTACAGATGTGAATTGGGCAGCAAAAACAATCCCACCCATAAAAGACAATGTCATGTTTATAAAACACTAGAAAACACGTCATTAAGAACATATAGACAAAGTAGTGACCACTATTACAAATGAAATCATAATTTTTCACAACCCTAAGCAAAAGGTAAATCCTAAAATGATCTAGTAACATTGTAGGTCTTCCTATGCATTTCTGTAATTCATTATATGTTCAAGTGAAACAGTGGTGACCCTCATTAATGCTCTGAGGTGAAAAGGGGATACTCTTTCACAGAAAATGGACATTATTCTGCTTTTACTAAACAGAATACTACTTAAAAATAATGCCAGTTGAACAATAAAATCCTTCTCCTAACACTTAGTCCATACAATCACACGGAAACCTCTTGTGAAACCAACTATGCCCAGAGTCTGTTCAAAAAGCCTCTCTGGCAGGCTTCTATTGTCCAATCAAGTCTGCTCCCGTTGTTGCATGGGCCTTTGGATTCAGGCCTCCCATGCTCTGATGCTCAGTATCTGTTGGAGTGCCCTCCTGGCAAACACTCATAGCTCATTCAAAAAGTCTCAATGTCTCAAGGCAGTGCACCGTATCTCTCCTCTGCGGCAGACACTACAGATATTGTGCTCTTCTCGTGCAGACCCGGGACCATTCTCAGACTCCAACACTCATCATTCAGTGTCAGAGGACGCTCAGGCCGCTCTTTCATGGGCACCAGAATGGAGTGCCTTCTGCCACTCTTGGATCCTCCGGTGCACTGCACTTCCGTTGAAGCAAGGGAAAAAGGGGTGCGTGGCCAAAACTCAGGCCAAGGGGCTCAAGGGACTGCACACTGTCAGAGGTTAACCAGCACATAACAGGCGCTCTTTTGCACTGAAATCTCAAGGGACTGCACACTGTCAGAGGTTAACCAGCACATAACAGGCGCTCTTTTGCACTGAAATCTCAAGGGACTGTGGCAAAACCAGCTCCTTCTTCTTTTCTGATGTTGAACGCCTTCTGATGAAGCAAGTGCGATGCTTTAAACAGTTCACTGTACAACAAGGGGACTGCAAACAGGTGGCCTGCGATCTTCAAAGGGGTGGCCACAGCCATGGGACAAATCTGCGTTGAAATACACTGTCATTCAAAGGCAATACAAAAACAGAGGCAATAGGCAAAACAGTGCCTCTAGTCTCTTCAATTGGGTTTCCGTGTGAGAGCATATCTTTCATTATCATAGCGACATGGGAATTCTATCTGAATGGATGTCCTCACACATAGTGGCATGTTTAATGGGGCAAACACATTTTATCTCAATGATACACATAGGTGTTCCTAAATTCCTCATCTAGAACATCTCAAAAGTGGGATCACATACATGTTATCATAATAATTGTGCATCAGGTGGGACTATGCAATGCAAAAGCTAATGATCAAGATGTGGGAACAAAAGACAAGAACTAGAGAGTCCTGGTATTTCCATTATTTAAAATACATCTGGTCCATTAAAATTAAAGCAGCAGAAAAAGGAACTAAAAACCAAATTAGAATAGGCATTGAATTTGTCTTATTAAAAAAACGTAATGTATCTCCTATTGAGGTGGAAAGCTTATCTTACTATAGTATTGAGTCAGTTAATCAGTCCTAACAGTCCTAACAGTTAGGATGGAAAAACATCAGAATAGGCCTAAAGAAAATTCTTAGAAACCAGTCTAGTTATGCAACAGGGAATCATACATAAAATGGTACATTACTGCAATCTGAAAGTGCGAACCTGAACAATGCACTAATAATAAATAAAAGTTGACTGGTGAAAGGAATACGGAAAAGAGAATAGGACACAGCTAAAATCCCCAATAACGAGGCCTGATGTGCTTGGGTGATAGTCAGGCATGTGACACAATACCAAGAGTATGGGTGATACACAAAAAAAAAATCACAATAGTCTACAAATTTAACTCTACCGTTGGCCACTACACCATATACGGTAATCTCAGCTATTGTTCCAGTTCCTTCTTCAGGAAAAAATGAAACCTGGTTTCTATTACGGTCCAGAGCCATAGGAAAGCCACTTAGGAAGCAGAATAAAACTGACTAAGGTGAAATAGAAATTAGGTCACCATGTACAAGAGTCACAAATCTATAATTTATCCTTACGTCCAATCAGGATATATAATTTTAGGGCTGCCTGTTCCTTACAGGAAAGGGCAGTATCGTGACTACAAATGACACAATTTGCTGTTTATTTTTCTTCAATACTTATAGATGTGAATTTTAGTATCAGCGAAAATTTTACCCAACTGTTGACAGCGACATGTATCGTCATACATGTCCCTCACAACAACACGGGTGAATTTGTAATAATTTCTTAAGCGGCAACATACAACATAAAACATGCAAAAATGCACAAAACGGACGTCAAGCCATCAGATATACTCGCTGTAAAACGATACCATATATAAATGAGCGGTGACGCATAATACTGTGTAAGGATACCCTCCTGTTTGACAGTAGATCACCAATAGTTGGTATCTGCTGTCAAATACAACTTTCGGACACACAGAACCAGCAAGAACAATTCATGATAGAACAAAATACACAAACATGAAAAACGCATGGACATTTCTTTTCAAAGGAGTTGCGCAAAAAAACAAACACAAAAAAAAATCTCATTTCAACCAACCAAACTCACGTGTCTTGAGCCCCCAGAGCAATCCATGAATGATCTGTGAGCAGAAGCGAAAAGGAAAAACAAAAACACAGCACACAAAAGAGAGACATATACAATATGTATAGATAATACAGATAATAAACAGACATCAATTGTAACTTTTAAGCAGAAGACAAAACATGATACGCCTTAACAAACACAAAAATAAATTTCCATTACTTAACTGTTACCATCTTGTCAGTCACCTTGCAACATGAAGCCTTTTTAACTTTTAGAGGTAAAATCCTTTCCCTGACACCTAAAATTAGCCTTGTGCCACAATCTCCATGATAAAAAAAACAAAAACTTCTTAATTGGCAAATCGTTCTTACTTATTCATGTAGGCTTCAAAATTTTAGTAAAAGGCTGCATCTTATTTTTTTTGTCTAAGACGTAAATGCAACACTTCTTTTTCTGTACTAGCAGACATTATTTTTTTAGACAGAAATACAAATGTTATGATGTTGGGACTTTTAAAGAAACCTTTCAAGAAACCTTTTTTATATTTCCCTTTGGAATTAAGTCTTTAACTTTAAACCAGAAATTCCACCTTTCAGAGGCCTGTTTAGCAAGGTTATTCTGCATTTCACAGAGACAAGGCTCGAATTTAAAAGGTCACAATGTCAACATGACAGAGACAGAAGGCCTACTACATTTACTGTGAAGGGTTCACACATACCAGTTTTTAGAACAAATGCTTGGTACCGCTAAAGTTAGAACCTTCAACCCTGATATTAAACACAAACCTCTGCACCGGGCACATTGGCTCACTGAGCTATGAAAAACAACCTTAATAACAACTCGCAAGTTTATATTATACACAAATGTATGCATTTACTGAAGCCAGAGACACTTTCAAGCTATGATAAATAACGAGAATCTGTGTTAAAAAACCATTTAACTAAATTTCGACTTTTATCTTTGGGGCACTTAAAAATAAATATCCTATAATTGTTTTACATATTAATCATCCTCAGGATGTTCTTTACACGTTACAGATATTAGACATTAGTCATATCTCATAAAAATCCTTGGAAAAATGAGTTCTCTACGCCCGCGCCAAGTGAAAACCAACATGCAAATTACCTAATTACACCATAACACATAACTTAAATCAAATTTGGGAGGTCATAGTATGAGTATTAAGCTTTATAAATATCAAAAAACGATTTTAAAAAGCACTTATTTTTTTCTCAAATAATTTTTCCATAATTAATAATTTTTCGTTCAATGAAACCAATTATCTGTTTTTATGATAACTCCACATATAAAGGTAAGCTGCATCCCTTTCCTATCATATTTAGATGCATTCACTTATGCGCCTACGCACAAAAAGCCTAACTTAAAACATGACATTTTTCGCGCCATGTTTAAAGGGCAATCAGTATTTTCAACAGAACCAAAAATATACTTTGAAAAAGATGTTTTAAGAGAGGAAAACCGTGTTTGGAATGTCTTCCAGTGATACAAAGTGATGAACCTTATTTTTTGTAACCCTCTAAAACACTATTCTGAAATGAAAAAGGCCAACTGTGATTAACTAACGGCTAAGTCCAATGCTATATTATGGCCTTCGAAAAACAACATCTGCTGAAACCTGAAACAGTGCTGAAACCTGAGCACGCTTTCAGTTTTACTGAAAACAGACATTTCAAGTTTTAAAAATCCGCGTGCAAAAAGACGCATTTAAATCTAGCAAAAATCCACTTTAGCTGAAGTGTTTGTCTTTTTCATGTAAGTAAAAAAATGCTATAAATTCGTTTTGCTACAAAAGACACAATTATTTTTGAGGCCCTTCGTATTCCTAGTGATTGTGAATTTTAACTTATCTATTTTAAGCATGTAACAGTTTGCACATATGCGTTTTTGCTTAGTCCGTAAATTAAATAGCAACACATAGCGATTTTAGCATGTGACATAGTAAATTGCTGGAGTGTTATTTAATTTCTACTTAATATTAATTAATCTGACATTTTACTTAACAGACTGAAAACATCAAGAAACCCACAAACACACATTGAGAGCTCATTGCAGACATAAAGAGAAAGTATTCAAACACTCAGGACACACAATACAGCGCTGTAAGCTATTACTGAAGTTACACTAATGAGAAAAACCACATAGACATTGAAACACACATTGAACCCACAAATCGACACTTTGGAAGAAAACAAAGCCATTTGTAAATACTAGCTAAGTCATATTTACAAGAAACACGTCTCAATAGTATTCCAAAAGACTGCAAAAACACAGCCCAACAGACTGCTGTATGTGCACGAAGTCACAATACACTTAATTCACTAGCTTTGGCTGGCAGAACACCAAAAAAAATGTGCTGCATATCTCCATTCATAAAACTGCGCAGAACAAAGGATCCTTGTTTTGTATTATGTCATATATAAATTCCCTGGGGATACAAGATCACCAAGGAAGAAATATGTTTTTTAAATCTAAACCTATTTAGATATCCCCTTTAGGGGAAAGCCGGCTAATCCAAACGTATACAAAGTTGGCCAACACAAATCTCCAAATTCGCTAAGATCAGGCATCTTATAGCTCACTAATCTAGCTTCAAACTTCAAGGGGCTATCTCTATCGATACACTCGTAAATATACAAGACCCTCGATTTTTAAAAATTGCAATATTCAAATAAAACTAAGGACAAATCAAACTAAGAACCAGACTAAGGAAGCAAAGAACAAAGGACTGGGAGCGACCCACTTATACTTAACTCTTACTGTTACTAATCAAAATATTATCCAGATTCTAACTGTCAAGTTCTACATGACCTAATGGTCTTTTTAAGAATACTCATGCCAAAAAGGTTATCAGTCAGGAGTGACATCATGTGGAGGATCAAAAATCAGGAAGGTCAGAAATATACTGGGCTGCAGAATTAAAGAATCTCCAGAATCCCCGTGCACAGAGTACCTTCTTAGTAGAATCTTGTTCTGTCCTCCTCAGTTTTTTTCAGTCTCCTGGCACGATCACTCCCACAGAAAGTCACTTCTCTGATGATTCCCGCGTTAGGGTGCCAACTGAAGAATTTAGTAATTTCGCTCTCAGGGAATACTTACTAATATAACAAGAACTTGGCACAGACTCTGAAAATATGAAAAGACATCTTTATTAAACTTAACATAGTGAGGCCACGTCACCCAGAAGCCGTAGCAAGTGGATGAGGTAGTCTGAGGAACAAAGAGGACAGAGGCCTTTTATATGTTTTTAGCGTTACATGACTCAGTACAAAAAAAAGAAAGGGGCAGTTCTATCTTTTGCAAACATGCAAAAACCCAACATTCCTTCTTACACAAGCTGCAGAAACCCATAATAAAAACCGGTACATCCCCATCGTAAACAGGCCATAAAGAAGGGAGCAGAGACAGGTGTGAGTAAGATAAGACAGGGTGTGTGTGCGATGAAAAGGTTTATGGCATGTTGTGCCTTGATGCTATCTCGCTCGGCGACTGGAAAAGGAACGGGCCGGGCAGGTTCGGCCTGGAGCAATGGTTTCAGCTTGCCCAGGTCACAGAGAAGTCAATTAAGGTGTACATGTCCTTTGGAATCGAATTTGGCTGTAGTTATAAGCCTATGTGAGGGCAACTCACAAAATGGCTGCTGTACACAAAATGGAAGCCAAGGGTTCAGGACGAAAATGACGATTTCGAGGTGAAATCGTTACTGGAATATGACGAAAATGCTTGTACATAGTGTACTAGCCATTCTCGGTCTTTTGATATAAAAATCGTCATGCTACGACAAAGTTTATTACACGAGTCCAGAAT
The DNA here is from genome assembly GCF_964261635.1 of Lissotriton helveticus. Classification (NCBI taxonomy): domain Eukaryota; kingdom Metazoa; phylum Chordata; class Amphibia; order Caudata; family Salamandridae; genus Lissotriton; species Lissotriton helveticus. Next base: position 773,565,980 of record NC_136063.1, on the reverse strand, counting down.
TTTCAGTACCACAGTTGTAATCATTTTCTTCAAGAGAGTCGATGAAGGCTTGTAGATCTTCACGACTTCCGTCCCATACGACGAATAAATCATCGATGAATCGACACCACGTTTTTATTTTGACTGGTTTTTTTTTCTTCCTCCAAGATTTCAGTTTCCCAGAGCGCCATCATTAGATTTGCATAAGTTGGGGCAAAAGATGGTCCCCATTGTCGTGCCTTGTTTCTGCAAATACAAGCTGCCCAGGAAGAGGAAGACGTTGTGATCTAGAAAGTAGGTCAACATGTCTATTAACATGGCTGAGTGTTCTAAATGACTGACAGATCTTTCCTCGAGAAATTTGTTGATAGCTCTTACTCCATCCTCATGACGTATCGAGGTGTAGAGTGAGGATAAGTCTATTGTTGTCATCAAATATCCTGGGTTCCACTCAATTTCGGATATTTTATTTAAAAAATCCATGGTATCTCTTAGGTACGAAGGAAGCATTGTCACATAGTTCATCAAGAAGATGTCAATAAATCTTGAGGTTGTTTCTAGTAGTGATCCTATGGAGCTCACTATCGGCCTGCCAGGTGGTCTTTCAATTGCTTTATGAACTTTCGGCAGAAAGTAGATAGTGGCTGTGTTCGGATTGTCGGTTTTCAGATATGAGTATTCATCAAAATCAATTAGGCCTCTTTCTTTCCATCTCAATAGGAGTGTGTGATATTCATTTGTCCATTCCTCAATTGGACTGCTCTTCAATGGCTCATAGTGATCTTGATTCTCCAACTGTCGCTTTGCCTCATTTATATAATCGGTAACATTCTGGACCACAATATTACCTCCCTTGTCCAAGGATTTGATTATTATGGTAGGATAGTTCTTAAGTTCTGTTATCGCCTGATATTCTTTTGCCGAGAGGTTCCACGCTTTCTTGTTCCAATCCATGTTCTCATGACTGATAGATTTTGCTGACATTTTTGTAATTTCTTCTACCATCACCTCATGGAACAAATCAATTTTATTTCCGGGTGGCAACTGTGGACCGAGCCTGGACTGTTTTCTGAGTCCTCTTTCTCCTCCTTTATTTGTGGTCAATCCAATAGTGTTTTCTGTTTCCGATGAACAGCACGCTCTGCTCCCGATTTTCATGTGTCACATGAAAATCGGGAGCAGAGCGTGCTGTTCTTCGGAAACAGAAAAATGTAACCGACTAAAACTATAGAAAGACACATCAGTCTGATGTACAGGACACCTTCGTGATTGTCTGCTCCGCAAAAAGAAAAACAGAAATATTTTGTATGCAAGATATAAGAGGCTGAGGTAGATAGGGATAAAACACTCCACGCTAAATCAATAACATTACCTTTATGAAGACAGTGAGGACAAAGATAGCCCCATCTTCTACAAAGAAAGGTACATTGTATTCACTTGTGGAATATCGTCCCGAGTAGAAGATTTTAACAGAAATTACATGCTGGAAGAGAAAATTGTTTATAACCTATAGAAACAACCCCACAATAAATTTTGTCCTGAAGAAGGTGGTCCTACATCAAATGGTCCAAACCATCGAAATGTGTTGACGCCTAATATTTGATAGAGAATCCAAATAAAGCCTGGGAAGCCTCAAATACAAGGGAATTCCTGTATAGAGGGCCCCACATAAAACAGAGAAGGCTATTGGATCAGACCAAAGTTTTAGGAAAAGCAGTATATCTGCTTAGCAAGGGGTAACCAGTATCATCTAGGATTATTGTTTTTTTATTAGTTGCATGATTTTAAGATGACATATTATGTATAAACTGTACTTAGATAACTTGTTTTTAAAGAATTTGTTCTGTACATATGTATACTTTTCAGAAATATTTCTGAAATTTTAATAGATAGACAAAACTTTTTTTAACAATAAAAAAACTTGTGGAAGCATGACATTTTAGTCTGAAAATATACTTGGGCACAAATTTTGACTCTAGAAGAGTGGGGTATGAAAGAGTGAGAGGATGGTGCGATAAGAGACATTAGCTATTAGCAGCTTCCATGGATTTCCCTTTGTGGCTTCATATGTCTTAAGTACCCTGTTCCCTGGAACTAGTGGGGTCATCTCTCTTCTATTAACGTCTTTCTTTGGGCAGTAGGATAATCCTCTATTAAGTAGTTTTAGCTGAACTTCCGTTAATTGTTTGTCGGATATGTTTATGACCAAATTCTCATCTGGATTTGTTCTGCTCTTTTTGAGAATTACTTCTGCTTTCCTTTTCCTCTCTTTGATTTTACTCCTTCTTCTGCCCCTTCTGTTTGTGGTTTTGATTGTCCTCTCCCCCACGTGTTTATTCTACCTCTTCCTCTTTGTCGCGTTATCATTTGCGCCAATTGCATCTCCCCGCGAAAATCCAGTGGAGTTGTTGAAGAATCTTCATCAGTAAAACTGATTTTTGAGCTATCTACTGTGTCAGTATTTGCTGTTCCTGCACACTTATCCATCGCAACTCTACTTCTTAATGTATCGTATTTGCGGGCAAATGTGTAGATACGCCCATTGGCATAGTCCATCCTGTCTCTCATGAATTTGCGTTTTGTTTTTCTACCTCCAATTCATGTTTAGTTAATTTTTTTTCCATGTTCTCAATTAATTCCTTGTTTTCTTCTGATACCGGGATTTTGGCTAGCTCTTGTTCCAACGTTTCCATTATGCTCGTGATTTTTTCCAATTTCCCTTCAGCGTGTATAATTAATGTCCTCATGAGTTTAAAAGAACACTCATTGGTATACTGTTGCCATAATTTTATCAAATCCGGGTCCAAATCATTGAGTGTGGGCATGATGAGTATCCGGAGTCTTCTAGGGACTCTTTTAAACTCTCTATATTTTTTTAATGTAGTTTTTCCCACCATTTATTGATTTCCAAAATCCGGTTTTGCTGTAGTTCTCGTAGGACATTTATTATCGTTCTGTTGTCTTTTTCTTTTCCTCCTGCTACTCCTCTTATACTTGTGCTGGTTGAGGGAGTAGTTTCATCAACATTTAATAACTCACTCGCCCTTAATTGGCGGCTCCTGGATTTCTCAGACCATCTATGAGAATGAGGATATACATTTTATGATTTTTTTGTCCGCTGATGCTCTGATGTTTATTTATTATTATGTTCAAGGATTCTGTCATCTGCTCCCAGGTTGGACAGGATCCTATTGACCTGATGCTTCTCTTGCTTTACACGTTTAGAGGAATCACAATATCCTGTGCTGTCTCTTTAATTCTCTACCACTCTCAATCAGCTTCTTCCGGGTTTGTTACTGAGACAGTGCTCGCCTATAGTCAGGAATCGATAACGCCTTGTCCTTAACAATACGATCGATATTCAAAGCATCTTGCTTATTTCTGTCATGCCACAACACTCGGCTACTATTCCCAGTGGTTTGTGTGCAAGTCGGTTGTTGCGGGCCCCTGCTCCTCCCACGCCGCCTCCGCCGCGCTTCCGAATTGCACAGACACCGCCCACCACCCATCCTGCTCACTCACCGCTAGGTCTTTGCTGCTCGATCTCCCTGCATCCGTTTCTCTCGCGTTTCTTCAGATGCGTTGACAAGGCTGAAGACAGAGGTGTCGGTCGTCTTACTCTTCTTTTTGATGACTGGAATTGTTTCTTGACCGCCTCGCCTCACTTGTGAGTGCCAGTGATGTGCGTCCAGTCCCAGATAAATTCCTTTGATTCCTTTGATATATATATATATATATATATATATATATATATATATGTGTATATATATATATATATATATATATATATATATATATATACATGCATGTACGTATGTGTTAGGCCTGGCCCTTTTGACAGGTTTATCCCCAAATTGTTTGCCTTTTGCCTCCTATTGAACTACCAGCACTCTAACTATCCAGTTACTGTCTCCATGCACTTGTAGAATGCCTCAGGCATTAAAACAAGCAGTGCTACAGTCGAAATGTACACAATATATGCAATCCCGTAACCCTATGCAGACAACTGATTCACTCCTGCAAAAATCCAGGTAGTAACCATGCAGTTAAGCAATCACAGTGTCACTCCTCCTATAATCCTGACAGAACCATGACCTTATCTAATCACTGTGCAGAAACACAAGCACTTATAAACTCACCCTCCTGTCAACTACTGTAGGAGAGTAGGATCTGCCTCTTATGGTTACCCCCACTTTTTGCTGATGTTTCACTGTTTTTCGACTTTAGTCTGGACGGGGCCCTGCTATTCAGCCCCTCTGCAGCATTCGGAGTCTATTCTCTGATGCTGTTTGTAGTTCGCGGTAAATGCTAACTTTGGGATGGCTGCACGGAAACATGTTGTGTTTGGTGTCAAACACCTTGGAATCCTACCCCCACACCAGTAACTGGTATGGGAGTAGGATCCCACTCTTCTAGAGGGAGAGACATGACAGCACTGGTATACCCAGTACCAGCCTAACAGATCCCTGGCATCACAAAATGGATGCTGCAGCCACAGACACAAGTCTGGCCTCCTGATGCTGACCGAAACTCCAGCAAGGAAGGCCTGAAAAAATAGGTTTCCTGTCACAGGGAGGTGTAACCACCTCCCCTGATAGGCTGATGTGTATTGGGGCTGGGTGGGAGCACTCTCAGAGTTCTATGAAGTCCTGCACTGGAGGCACATTTGCTGTCCCTGTGCATAGTCCAGCTCAAACTGGTTCAGGGGCTACCAGCCCCTGGGCTCTGTGCAAAACTGGACAGAGGAAATGGGTGTAGCCACCCCTCTTTCCAAACCCTCCCATGGAGGGGTCCCCTGGGCTAGTCCAACCTTTTTCTTAGGTATAAGTAAAGAACCCCTGGCAACAGGAATTTAGATATCCCTGGACAAAGCTTTGAAACTGCATCCTGGCCCTTTGACATTCTACGAAAGATATGAAGAATGAAGAATCTCCCTGGAGTCAAGGAGTGACTCCCCTGCTTGGCAAGCACCAACAAAGCATCTGTTCGGTTTGCATCTCGGAAGCTCCTGCCGGACGCCAAAGACTTTGCATCACCAGAGGTAGATTTCCAGACTTCCCCAAGGCTGAGCAGTGTCCCCAGCAAAACTGAGACCCGTAGCTGTCATGGGTAATGTGGAACCGGAACCCCATGGCATCACCTTCCTGACAACACTCGAAGCTGTGCTTTGGGTTACGCGTAGCCCTGAGCAGAGAATCCACTGTAGATTGCTGGCCTACCCACTCCAAGTGACCCGTGGGTGGCCATTTTGTGATTCAGCTCCAGGTACCTTTGCGATCCCTTGTCTGTCGACTTGTGGGAGCCTGTGACGGCAACTTTAACTTTCCTGGTTGCTCTAGACATACCCTCACTCCTCCTTGCTGGGGGAGTCTCTCAGACCTTGCTGGTCCACACCGACGCCATTGTCCATTTCCTGCATGGGTTGCTGATGCCAAGGCTTGCAGTGTCCAAATTCTGACCCCGATGCTGCAGCACTCGACATCCTTCATGGGACATCTCGAATCCAACTCCTGGTCACCTTCGACGCCTCCTGGTCCTCATGGCTAAAGAGTCAAGTTCCTTATCAACTCACCTTAAGCACCCTACATCGGAGGGCACACGACTATCGTGCCCCTGGTCACTGGTAAGTGACCCAGATTCTGTCTCCTCTGCTTTCAGGTTCTTCTCATCTTCGATCCAGACTTGGATCTCTTCGGACACTTCACACCTTCCGGGCAGCAGCACTTCTTCAGCAGTTCCCATTGACAACTACGACGCAACCCGAAAACTATTTGACACCTATGCACCCGGCCCCCCTGGGTTAGGTAACTCGAGTACTTCGATGCTCCTCTGGGGGTTGGCCCTAGACACCTCTAAGTCCAAAAGGATTTGTTTCTAGTTGTCCCCTAAGTTTCCTTAAACTTTACATTTCTAACCGCGACTTTCCCCATAAAAACTAACAGTGATCGTGGCTGTGTTCTCACACTGCAAGCGTCCCCCGTGGGTCCCCTGTGTCACTACCTTGGGTGGTTCTGAAGGGGCCCAGCGATTTTACAGGCTCTAGGCCTTGTGCCTAGTCAAGTTGTGGTTCTTATACCACTATTTTAGTATATGGTTTGGTATGCCCCTAGGGCTAACTGTATATTGTGCTATTCACTGTGTCTATTTAACTTGTAACTTGTCTACTTCGACCTCTAGCATCATAAGGAAACTAGGGGTGTCTGTTTTAGAATAAAAACATATATTTTATATATACCTGGTGTGGTTATCCTTTCATTTGGTCATTCAAGAGATTATAGACTGGTAAAACAAGCTGCTTTACATTCCATCAAGACTGAGCCTGAAGGCTGCTCTCCATAGTTAACACTAGGATAGCTTTCAATAAAGGTTGTTTAACTATCATCAATAAGGGGTTGTTTGGACTGTTACAAGGCACCCACTATAACCAGTAGACAGCCTATACCAGACCAACTTCTCACATTGGTGTGCAGCATGTGGGATTTCAGCTTGCTATTGTTTTACCAGATAATCTCAATTGATTGACTAACTGAAAACCACTAAAGGTACTTGAGGTACATATAAATCCAAGCTTAGAATACAGTAAGTTCCACTGAACTTACAGTTGTGTGTTAGGTGCTTAGCACACCCTTCCTACAACTCAAGAGAGTTTAGTAGGCCACACTAGAGTAGGTAGTGCATACACCACACCTCACTAGTGATGTCTTCAAAGCCAAGAACCAGTGGGTCCCTGCCAGAAGCCACTGGGCTTCTTCCAACCAAGTATAATAATCTCTCATTCTTTGAATTAGGAGCATTATGCAGTGCTAGGAGATTGAAGACAGGCAAAAGTGCAAACACCCAACAACTTCTAGAGGTACTCTTGTTGGATGATCTCAGAAGACCCTTAAGTTCTGAGGACACAGGCAAAGTGGGTGGGGCAGCAGATGAGGAAGATACCAGGGTTGGTGACAACCAGGACTTGGCCTCTGAAGCTGGCCTGGAGGATGATAATGATCATGACCTGGTGAATCCAGCTCCCCTGGAGGATGATAATGATGATGAGGACCACAATGGCCCTCTCGTTGTCCCTCCTGGAAGAGTTGGTGGTGAGCCTAGAAGAGCCAGATCTCCCTCAGTGGAGTCTCACCATTCTAGCTCATCTACAGGAACCTCTATCTGTGCTCATAGGAGGAAATCCTCTCATGAGAGAAGGGAGAAACTGCTGAAGAATGAAGAAGTACAGCTCAAATTCTGAAAGCAGCAGGTAGCCCTAGATAAAGAGGCCCTAGAGCTCTACAGAGCTAGAAAAAAGATGGGACTAGAGCCCCATGGTGACAGCAACGTCCCTAGAGATAGGGAGAGGTCTTATGACCATAGAAACCTAAGCAAGATTGTCCCTCCCTACCAGAGTGGGGTTGATATCCACAAATGGATAACTGCTCTGGAAAGGGCCTGTAAAGTTCAGAGTGTCCCCCAGGAGCAGTGGGCAGCAATCTTGTGACTTTCCTTTGCAGACAAAGGTAGAGATATGCTCCTCACTTTAAGAGAAGAGGATGCTGGTGATTATCAAGTTTTGAAAAGTGCATTAATTGAAGGGTTTGGCCTAACAACTGAACAGTATAGGTTGAAGTTTAGAGATACCTAAAAGGCACAGAATCAAGACTGGGTGGACTTTGTTGATTGTGCTACCAAGGTTCTAGAAGGCTGATTAATGGGTAGTATGGTGTGTGACTTCAAAGGATGATATAATCTTATCACGAGGGAGAAGATTCTTAATACCTGTCAAAATCAGTTGCTACATCAGTACCTGGTGGACTCTGAGAGGGCAGATAAATGGGTCAGAACCAGGGTGAGGCAGAAGGTACAGAACCAAGGTGGTGTCCCAAAGAAGCAAGATTCTAAGAACTCTGACAATAGTGGGGAAAAGGGTAAAGACCAGAAGTCTTCCCAAGGCCCCCAAAAATCTTCTTCTAATGGGAATTCACAGCCTAACTCAGGCTGTTCTTGTCTGTGATGGGGGCATGGATATGCCCTCCATTGTGAGTCCCAGTAATCTAGGCAAAGACAGACAACATACATTGATCAATGGAAAAGAGGCTTTGGCATTTAGGGACACAGGAGTAAGTGTCACAATGGTGACAAAAGATCTTGTGGATCCTGAGCAGATTATACTTGGTGAAATGTACCAAGTGAACCAAGCTAGCAATGTCAGAACAAACCATTCTCTGGCAGTTGTTAACTTCTCCTAGGGAGGGGTAACTGGCTCTAAGAAGGATTTGGTAAGTGCAGACCTACCAGTTGAATGCTTGCTTGGCAATGATCTTAAAACCTCAGCTTGGGCAGAAGTGGAGCTCAGGACCCATACAGTAATGCTGGGCATCCCTGCATATGTTTTTGCTGTGACTAGATCACATGCCAACATGTCTAACACTGGACAGGCCTTGGATTCTGGAATAATGGACCAAGGGCCATCCAAGAGGAGGAGCAGTTGGGTTAAGGCAGTGCCTTCCCCCCTAACTCAGAATGCAGATCAGACTCTCGAGGGAGATGATGATCTCAGTTCTGCGGAAGGAAATATCCCAGAGGAGCTTGAGCCTGATCAGGTTGAGTTCTTGGGGACAGGGGGCCTTTCCAGGGCAGATCTGAGCCAGGAGCAGCAGAGCTGCCCCTCTCTTGAACCCCTCAGATAGCAAGCTGCTGCTGAGGCTGCTGGCAATGCTAGTGGTCCCCATAAAGTATATTGGGATGATGGAGTCTTGTATTGTGTAGAGACCCCTCGCCTGGTGCCAGCAGGAGGTTGGTTATACCTCTGAAGTTCAGGGGCTTCAATTGACCCTAGCCCACGATATTCCTTTAGCAGGTCACCTGGGCCAGTACAAGACTTGGGACAGAATTGTCCCTCACTTTTACTGGCCTCACATGTCTGAAGACACCAAGGAGTATTGTTGCTCCTGTGTAACCTGCCAAGCCAGTGGGAAGGCATGTGGCACCACAAAGGCCCCCCTGATACCACTACCTGTGGTGGGGGTTCCCTTTGAAAGGGTGGGAATTTACATAGTTGGTCCCATGGATCCTAAAACAGCATCTGGGCACAGATTTATCCTGGTGGTCGTGGACCATGCCACTAGGTACCCAGAGGCAATTCCTCTTAGGACCACTACTGCACCTGTAGTGGCAAGGGCCCTCATGGGAATTTTCTCAAGAGTGGGCTTTCCTAAGGAGGTAGTATCTGACAGAGATGCAAACTTCATGTCCAGCTTCTAGAATGCAATGTGGAAGGAGTGTGGAGTGACTTATAAGTTCACCACACCCTATCACCCACAATGTAATAGTTTAGTTGAAAAAGTTCAACAAAACCTTAAAGGGCATGCTTAAAGGGCTCCCAGAGAAGCTTAGGCGAAGATGGGACATACTCTTAGCCTGCCTTTATTTGCATACAGGGAGATGCCTCAAAAGGGGGTTGGCTACAGCCCTTTTGAACTTTTGTTTGGTCACCATGTCAGGGGTCCATTGTGTCTGGTTAAGGAAGGGTGGGAGTTACCGCTCAAGCCCCCTAAACAGGACATAGTAGACTATGTACTTGGTCTCCTCTCCAGGATGGCTGAATACATGAAAAAGGCAACCAAAAACCTTGAGGCTAGCCAGAAATTACAGAAAGCCTGGCATTACCAGAAGGCTGTACTGACTGTTTACCAGCCAGAAAAGAAAATGTGGGTATATTGGAGCATGTGGCCCCAGCAGGTCTCCAGGACGAGTGGAGTGGCCCCCAAACTATTATTGAACAGAAGGGAGAGGTTACCTATTTGGTAGACCTAGGACCTCCCAGGAGTCCCCACAGGGTCCTCCATACCAACATTCTGAAGACATATGTGAACAGGGCAGATATGGGCTTGCTCATGGATACTGATGAGGGACAGGAGGAAGAGAGTGACCCACTCCCTGACCTGCTCTCACAGAACCTTGATGATGGGTCAGTTGATGGTGTAACCTTGGCAGGCAGCCTCACTGCTCAGCAGCAAACTGATTGCAGACAGGTGCTCAATCAGTTCAGACTAACCCTGGGTGTATTATGCGTAGTCACGCTACGTGTAGCTATGCGAAGTTGCACATGCGCTTCGCGAGCTGCATGTAGGTACGCGAGTGCATGTAGTTGCTTGTCCCATCCGTTCACGGTGCGTTTTTGTCGCTCACGAACACGTATTGCGTGTTTGGGAGTCTGTTTGCGTGTTCGGGGTCTTGCAAACTTACCCATGCAGTCACCAACGGGTGCCGCCATCTTCTTTTTCACTTGTCCCACCAGTTCACAATGCCTTATTTCCTGTTATGGGTAACGGATAGCGTGTTTGCAATGCGCATGTCATGTTCGGGAACCCGATTGACATGTTCGCGACGTTTTGTGTGTGCTTGCGGGAAATATCGTGCGAACTTACCCACGCTGTCGCAACGGGTGCGGCCATCTTATTTTTCACTCTATGCTATGGTTCTGGGGCCTGCTTTTCTATCCTCCCACAATCTTTGCCATCCCTAGCTTTTTACAATGTTTTTCTGATCTTTTTTATTTATTTTCTTTCCCCTCTGTCCTGAGTTACATATTTTGCATTTTATTTCTACTTTTACTGTTTTTTTCCCACTTTTCTTCTATTTTATGACTTCCTTCTTTAAGCTCCTACTCCTTCCCCTAACTTTATTTTTCCCTTCAAAATTTTCTTTTGTGCCTCCCGCTATCCCAGAACCATGCCTAAGGGTAACGGCCTCTCCAAGGGTAAGGCGCCTGAACCCAGGGGCCGCCTGCCTTGCGGCAGACTGCGCCAACCAGAGGTGCAGGCCAGGGAGCTTTTCGGAGAGGTGGAGGTGGCTGCTCTTGTTTTTTTTGTGCAGCACCACCTCCCTTGACCTTGGCAGCAGGCGGCAGGCTTGGTTCCGGGTACCCGACCCAGGAGCGTCGCCGCTGGTGGGTGAAGGTGCGCCGGGCTGTGTTTCACCAGTCCAGCATCAAGCGCAGTTATCACCAGCTATCCCACCGGGGGTCCGACATCTTAGACCGGGAGCAGGACCTGCTGGACCTGCTAGGTGTCGATGTCGTGGGGCTTGGTGAGTAGCTAATATACTAGTAGTATAAGTATTGTGTATCATTTTTTTCTGAATAGCAAGAATACTGTAGCTTACATAGCAGGTAAATTACGTTTTAAAATGTTTTGTGATTTTAGGACACAGGTGCTTCGCAGTGCTCTTACTTGTTTGCAACGTTGCGCTCGCTTGGGGTGATTATGTAAGAGTTTACTTGGAGAACTTAAGTTAGGTAATGCTATTGCTAGAGAGACTCTAGTCCTTCCTTTGTCCTCCTGTCACTAAGAAGAGATAGTGGTGGATGGATTGATAGGTTTAGTTAGTATTAGTTGGTAATTTTTTAGAGGTCTGCGTGATACATCCTCTCTGTCACTGAGTGCTGCTTACCCCAGTCCTTAGTAGAACATATTGAACTTTTTTCAGTGAGTGGTAAGGCTTAACAGTGTCACTAGCAGAACATCATACACCACCAACAATTTGGTGTATGCAGAAATGTATGCATATGTCCTACACCTCTGCATTTTTGATGGCTAAAATTTAAATGCAGAATTGTTGAACAATTGGCCAGTCTGTAATATGTGGGCTAGGTCAGGTGGTACATGGGATTAGTTAGTATTCTGGAATCTGAATGGAACACTGGATTAGTGTTCATAAATAATAAGTAGACGGTCCACGAATCCCACAATAATACTACTAGGCGATCTGATGGGATAGATCAATTTTATTGCAATTGTTGTTTCCTAAAATGTTTTTTGAGAGTTTTTAAAAATATTTTATTTGTTTCACAGTACACCAATCGTTAATGTTTGTCTCTTTCATTTTTATATCCTACATGATCAGCACCCAGGGGCAAAAAGATGGGGACACAGGCGGCGGAACAAGATGAAGATGCCTCCCATGGCCAGGAGCGCTCCTCTACTGAGGGCTCTGCTGCTGGCCCCAGTAAGTCCTCCAGTGGTTATATTAATAAATATATTTCCTTAACTGTTACTGCACCTTATTTTTTCAGAACTATTATTTCTGTTTCCCAATTCTATTTTTTTCCAAATCTTCTTCGATCTCGACTGTTTCTAAATTCTTGTTATCCTTGCCTCCAACAGCCTCTGCTATGAGCCTATGACTCTCTGTACTACTACTATTACTCTTTTTGTAGCTAAGCTTGCCCAGTGACCACTATTTATTTAAAAGATTTTAAATAAAACTCAGATTCACCGATAGCGATGTAACATGCGCAATAGACATGAAGCTAAAATGGTGCATGGCTCAGGATAAGTTTGCAAAGAGTAGAGTAGACTAGAATGACCCTAGGGACCATAATAACACTACTAGTGTCTACTCTACTCTAGTACCCAAATTGCTAGTGAAAAAGAATGAAAATGGGGAGGTGTATATGGCATCTAAAAATGTGTAATGTTTTTTCTAGGATAAGTGCCAACCACCACCAGTGCTGGGGCCAGCGGCGATGGGGCCATTATGGAGGGTGCAGGAGAAGCGGCAGCAGAACCTGCAGGAGCTACTCCAGGGGTTGATCCAGCAGCAGCAGCAGGCAGTGGTAAGATATGTTCCTTACTTATTGCCATTACACTAGCAGGAAGGGTGTACTGTACAATCACTGTACTGTTGAGACTTGGTAAGTTTGAAGTTGCAGTGAACATTAGACAACTGTTGAAGAAGACACCCTTTCACTAGCAATGGCATTAGCAGCAATAGCATTAGCAGTGTGAGTTGAGTAACCAATGGCATCTTCTTCTATCTGACTCCAACTCAGCTGTGAAAGTAAAATGGAGAAGTTGCAGTGAACATTAGACAACTGTTGAAGAAGACACCCTTTCACTAGCAATGGCATTAGCAGCAATAGCATTAGCAGTGTGAGTTGAGTAACCAATGGCATCTTCTTCTATCTGACTCCAACTCAGCTGTGAAAGTAAAATGGAGAAGACTAAATGTCAGATCAGATCAGATGACCTTGATGGATGTGTTGAACAAAACGGAAAGAAGGGTGGGAGGAGGAAGTACAGGTGAGATGTAATATGACTGGCGGAGAAGGATACTTTGGAAGCATGCATAGGTGGCTGATAGGAATCAGATGCATGAGTTGTTGAAGGATGGGTGGAAGGTCAAAGAAAAGATGCCTGCATGGGTACCCACACTGTATGGGTGGATAGGATAGCAAGAATCGTCATGGGTGTTTGGGTCAAACTCAAAGCCAAGGCAAGCAAGGACGCATGGGTGGTTTTTGGTGAAACAAACTAAGGTTTGTTGAGAGATTAAGAAGAATGTTAGATGTTTACTTTGAATGGATGGATGCCTGGATGTATTCATCGTAGATAGCATAGGTTGCGACTGTCAGTGTATTCAGACCAGAGTCTTTGAAGAGAATGTAAAAAAACTGTGCCACAGTAGCAAAGCCAAGGGGAATATAAGCTGTATTTTCAGAATACTCCCTTGACTCACAGTGGTTTGCAAGCACATAATATATATATATATATATATATATATATATATATATATATATATATATATATATATATATATATATATATATATATATATATATATATATATATATATATATATATATATATCACCAAAGAACATCTTCACACTCACGGAAAGATGGAAGGGACACAACGGAGCAGGGTGGGCAGCTTTAATCACTGGTGTAGCATGACGCGTTTCGGAAGTAACATCTTCCTTTATCAAATGCCCAGCATTACAAATGTTTGTTCATGTTGCTTCGGTATTTTTGAGCAAACAAGCCCCTCCTTCGTTGAAATTACACACACCTGGCCCTCGTGTGCTCTCTCAAATCCACTGCAGCTATAGTTGGAAGACTGCAATAACCACAATGCAGCACGTTGTCTGGCTGGGGCAGGAGATGAGAATGGCCGATTTTTAATGTCCACATAGACTGGAAGGCCGATTGTGAGCGTAGGTCCAGTGTGACGGGCAACCTAAATAAATAACAAACTGCCTTGCTTGCCCCTACTTCCAAGCCGCACTTTCCCACTGCGGGCTTCACCGGAGGCACCGGCACAGTGTCCATGCCTCTCTTAACAGTGCAGGACTGTCTTGTACAGCGGTTATGTTTCCTTCGTGGGTCGGGTGGCGGTCTGCAGTTGCCGTTCACTCGGAAAGTAGATAGTGTTGCCACTGGTGCCTACCAAACTGCAAACTCTTTGTGGAAGGGTCCCTCCTGCGCGCCGTAGGCAAGACACGCTGAATATCACCAAAGTGCATCTTCACACTCACGGAAAGATGGAAGGGACACAACGGAGCAAGGTAGGCAGCTTTAATCACTGGTGTAGCATGACGCGTTTCGGAAGTAACATCTTCCTTTATCAAATGCCCAGCGTTACAAATGTTTGTTCATGTTGCTTTGGTATTTTTGAGCAAACAAGCCCCTCCTTCGTTGGAATTACACACACCTGGCCCTCGTGTGCTCTCTCAAATCCACTGCAGCTATAGTTGGAAGACTGCAATAACCACAATGCAGCACGTTGTCTGGCTGGGGCAGGAGATGAGAATGGCCAATTTTTAATGTCCACATAGACTGGAAGGCCGATTGTGAGCGTAGGTCCAGTGTGACGGGCAACCTAAATAAATAACAAACTGCCTTGCTTGCCCCTACTTCCAAGCCGCACTTTCCCACTGCGGGCTTCACCGGAGGCACCGGCACAGTGTCCATGCCTCTCCTAACAGTGCAGGACTGTCTTGTACAGCGGTAATGTTTCCTTCGTGGGTCGGGTGGCGGTCTGCAGTTGCCGTTCACTCGGAAAGTAGATAGTGTTGCCACTGGTGCCTACCAAACTGCAAACTCTTTGTGGAAGGGTCCCTCCTGCGCGCCGTAGGCAAGACACGCTGAATATCACCAAAGAACATCTTCACACTCACGGAAAGATGGAAGGGACACAACGGAGCAAGGTAGGCAGCTTTAATCACTGGTGTAGCATGACGCGTTTCGGAAGTAACATCTTCCTTTATCAAATGCCCAGCGTTACAAATGTTTGTTCATGTTGCTTCGGTATTTTTGAGCAAACAAGCCCCTCCTTTGTTGGAATTACACACACCTGGCCCTCGTGTGCTCTCTCAAATCCACTATATATATATATATATATATATATATATATATATATATATATATATTGTGTATGTATCTAGTCATCAGCGCCTACCTCCGACTCAGAGGACCACTCCCTACCTATGTTAATTTTACTGTCTGCCAGCCTGCTATGGGGGTGGCCTATCTGTTGGTTGGTTACCCAATCAATCAAAATAAAGCACCTCATGTGACATTGTCCCACATAAAAGCAATGGTCATTGGATCAGATAAATAATCTGCCTTTTAGTAGTAGTCCGGGCAGGGTGAAAGTGAAATTAAGCAATTGCCCTTGATATAACGGAGAGACTATGTCCAGTGCCACCCATAATATAAAATTACGAGCTTCCCCACCTGCAGACAGTAGTAAATAGAACTAACGTGAGTCTGCGTCATGAGTCAGACTCGAGTATGTTTGTCTTGGGCGCAAGCTGACTGAGCTGGCATGCCAGCTACAACACGGTTATGTAATTTTGCTAAACTAAAGAGAAAAAGAAGACTGGTGTACTGAGCCATAGTGCTAGTATAATGCTTGAAACTCCCACAAATATTAGAGGCTGAGGAAGTGGGGGGACAGATACATACCACAAATGTTATGTACAGTGCTTGCTAGTGCTACAGCTACTAGTCCACTATGTGTTGAATTAATTTTGTGTTACTGTTCTGCTAAGAGTTTTGGTAAAATATTATTATTTTCTTTCTTGATATAGCTCCTCAAGAAAAGCCAAAGAGGAAGGAGTTGGCTGTCATGGCCCAGCGCCGGAAGCTAGAGGCCATCTGCGTGGAATACTGACGCCTGGTGGATCTGGCAGAGAAGGAGGAGGAGGTGGCAGCAGCTGCAACCTCCTTCAATGCCACGGGCCCCAGCAAGGTACCTCCAGTTGTTCGGCGCCGTGGTCAGGCAGCCAAACATCGGCCCGCCTACAACATCCAGCACTACTGCTGCCCCCTGTGGATGTAACTGCAGCGCATATGCGTGCCGCATGCTCCTAAGGAATACACAACCAGAGGAGGAGGTAGAGGAGTTGAAAGTTCAAGACCATGGAGATGGACTTTAAAAGACTAATGCCGCTAAAGACCCTGTCAAATTGCCCCTTTGGGGTTTTTTCACAATTGGACATTGGATTTTTTGGACATTTAAGTTTTGGATATTGGTTGGGGTTAGGGGGGGGGGGTTAGGTGTTGTTGTGGGATTTTTTACTTAGTTTATTTTTGTTAGGGGCTTAAATTATATATATTTATACTTTACATTTGATGTGGTTAATGTTTTGAGTGTGGGTTAATGTTTTACATCACACTGTTTCCTTGCTGCTGCATGGCCACAGCCAGTGTTTGATTTAAATAATTGGCTGAATTTGTAAGACACAACCAGATAGATGCAGTACCTCTCACTAAGTGACTCAACCTACTAGTACGGTCAGTCTCTCCTCCTAGTCCATTTATTATACCTCCCCAAACATCTATTCTTTTCGTACCTGTGATTGATGTTTAAGTTAGGTCCAGCGATGGCTGCATGACGATGCCGGTTGGGTTTCCGAAGTGAATGCAGAATCAGATGCCATGGTTGCGGTGGTAGGAGTAGTAGACACTGGCAGTAGCAGTTATAAAAAAAATGAGTCAGTCAGTAGCCTGGGAGAGACTCTGGGAGGAGTAGTAGAGCAAAGTAAATAAAACATAATGGTTTAGGGGATAGCCAAGTACAACAAGTTACAAAATCATTGATTTCCAGTCACTCAACTAGGTCTACACTAGACACAAGCGTAACCTTTAGTGCTGAGTGTAATAGCATGATGGATGACAATCGAATCAATGCGGGCAATTAATAATGATTGATTAGGTTCCTCTGTTAAAAAAGTTAACTCGCAAATATACTTATGGGTGGGCAAGCAGAAGAAGATCCTCCCCCTGCCTTAAAACTGAATTAGTGTTGCTTTTGCTACATCCGCCCCAGCAAGTGTGTGATCAATTATTGGTGTACATTTAATGTAGTCACACCTCAATAAATCACACAGCCTAAGAGGGTTAGGGTTTGATGAATGGCTGGGAAGGGGGGTTTTGGGAAAGGTTTGACAAAGAAAAACAGTACGCATGGACAAACAACAAAAAAAGCACAATCTTTGTAGACTACCATATCCATAAATGTGTTAAGGGTGAAAAAGGAAATGCATGCATGATGATGATAACTTGATAGTTAATGATAAGTAAAACTTACTAACTAGTACTACTAGACAATTAGACAGTGCAGGTCATCAGAATAGTAATATTGGGCACTTTAACTTGCCTGTCTGCCCTCATAGAGAGAGGCCCAGATTACATACAGCTTGTGTTTTGTTGTACCGGGCTTACTTTTAAAGATAGCAAAGAAAAATAAAAATAGCTGTAGGGATGAATTATGAACTTATAAACAGAGAGTAAAAAGAATTAATAATAACAACAACACACAGTATTAATGATTGAAGACAAGAAATGAATCACATTGTTTCAAAGATGAAGAAAGTTGATACTGTTACTGTGTTATCCTGGTCAAATGGGGAGTTGCATCTCGGCATTCCTCTTGGTCCTCAGTCCCTTCTATGGATGCTCCGTTCATCAATTTTGGGTGACACCACTGCCTGCCTGGCATATGTAGGTTCATTGGGAAGGTAAGTGTGCTTGTTTTTCCAAGTATAGCACAGTGTAAAATCTGGACTGTAAGTGTAAATGGAAAAACAAATGGGATATTGAAAAATAAATTAATGAAATAAATGCATCAATCGTTGGAGTGCAACAAGACAGAGAACATTTTTTATCTCACCTATACCATTGTTCGTAACCTCACATCGCTCGGTTAGCACATTTTTTTAGCCCTCCGGCACAACACACTCACTCAACATGGCCGCCGCGCTAGTCTTTCTCCTATTTCTATCACACGGAATCATGTAACCACCCACTCACTTCCTGGTCCCCGGGAGGAGAAACGCCGACACAGACGCCGCTCGAGACGCTGAACATTTTAACCACGACTAAGTGTTGCAAGACTAACTGGAACATAGGGCCACTTAGGCACATAGTGCGCGATTAGATTATTAATATTCCGTCCCACTAATCTTTAATAGATATCCAGTAATACCGGATACACGTGAGTCTCGCACACGGATATTCTCTTTTTTACCGCATCAAGGCACGTAACTGCAACTTCGAGCACTTAGTTTAATGATGTTATGAACTCACTACCACCTTCACGTCAACAAGACAAGCATTATGGAATTCACGCTTCTGAACCTCTGTCACATTCTTGTCATGTGTCGATCACTTGATCTCACCAGCCCTCCCTGCATGTTACGTTTATTTTAAACACAACACGTACACACCTCCTGAGCTACATCTTTAATGTTGTCCACAGGAGCTCCCCGATGAAGGGTTCGCCACCCGAAATGCATTGGAGCTATTAAAAGAAATGCATTACATACCAAAGGAGTACAATTAACTCGCATTGAAAGAAATCATGAAGCCAATGATGTAAATGTGAATAAATTTTGGAAACATACATCTTGGTGGTAGCTTGTTTATTCAAGCACCGAAGGAGTGCACAAAACACAGGGATGCCACCAAATCGCATGGTGACACATCAACGACGTATAAGACAGAGAAGAGAACACTTTTAGACTGAGGAGGCATGGATAGATACATCATGCCCATGCTACTGGGCCGTAACCAAACATCCATTTAGCTGTAATTTTGACAAAGCCCGACAAAGCACATATACAGCAACCTAACATCCAAAATTAAGTGAATAAATCAATGCACCACTGTCAGTCATACCACTGCATTCGATTCTACCAGTATACGGACATGAAGTCTGCTGTGGTTCTTGTTGACTTGTGTTTACCTTCTACGGCACTTCATGAAATACATTTATTCCATCAATCGTCTCCGATCCTAAGTACTGACTGACTGCGAAGAGTATATGTGGTCATCATGATCATGGTGTCCAATGGATAGCCTTGCAGTAGAAGTACAATTTTTATTAAACAACCAGTCTGTTTACAGCGTCATTAACCAGAAAAAGTTACAGGAGGACATATTATATACATCAACATAGCATTTTCGAAAGTAAGAAACTAAATCAACACACGCTATCAGTCATACCTCCACTAGTACACTTGTGACTACTTGACTCCACCACTACACAGACATGTAGGTCTGCTGTGGTTGTTGGCTTATTTACCTTTTATAGTTTCCAATCAAGTGTTGCAGTGCACACCTTTATTTTCCTTTTTTACCTTTTATGCCACTTGAATTCAAATGCCCAGAGTTATTCCATCAATCATCTCCGATCCAACCGACTGACTGCAAAGATAGTATGGTCATCATCACGGTGTTGTATGTGTCGGCCAACTCCAACTCAGGGCCCGATTCTGATCCGGTAAAATAAACTGCCGTATGATTCGTATTCGTAGCCAAATCCGTACGAATGGGAAATTACCGTCCGACCTGCGAATTCCGATCTATTTCCGTCTAATGCCGTACGAATAACAGCGACCCGTACGAACCACAGTCGATGACCCGTACAAATAAGCATCGGGAATCCAACCGTACGATTCGTAAACAGCCCGTACAAACACACTAGTACGATCCTGTATGGGAAGGCTGTCCGCGATTCGTACGGCCCAAAGTTTTCACGCTTGAAGAATGATTTGTACGGGAATATTCGCCTTACAGCAAGCGCCATCAACACATACCACATGGGTACCCCTCGCTCAAGCCTACGCGAACCCCCCACCCGCCAACGGCCCGTACGACTCGGTCGCATGCACAATATGACATGCACATCCCCCCAACAAGCCTACGCGACCCCCCCACCCGCCAATGGCCCGTACAACTCGATTGCACGCACAAGTACGACACGCACACCCCCCCAACAAGCCTACGTGAACCCCCCCACCCGCCAACGGCCCATACAACTCGATCGCACGCACAAGTAAGACACGCACACCCCCCAAAAAAAGCCTACGCGAACCCCCCCACCCGTCAACGGCCCGTACAACTCGATCGCTATACAAGTACGACACGCACACCCCCCCAACAAGCCTACGTGAACCCCCCACCCGCCAACGGCCCGTACAACTCGATTGCATGCACAAGTACGAGAATGCACACCCCCCAACAAGCCTACACGAACCCCCCACCCGCCAACGGCCCATACAACTCGATCGCACGCACAAGTACAACACGCACACCCCCCCAACAAGCCTATGCGAACCCCCCCACCCGCCAACAGCCCGTACAACTCGATCGCATGCACAAGTACGACACGCACACCCCCCATCAAGCCTACGTGAACCCCCCACCCGCCAACGGCCCGTACAACTCGATCGCACG
Source organism: Lissotriton helveticus (assembly GCF_964261635.1). Classification (NCBI taxonomy): domain Eukaryota; kingdom Metazoa; phylum Chordata; class Amphibia; order Caudata; family Salamandridae; genus Lissotriton; species Lissotriton helveticus. The sequence goes on along the minus strand of NC_136063.1, from coordinate 773,545,495 downwards.
CACAAGTACGACACGCACCCCCCAACAAGCCTATGCGAACCCCCCCACCTGCCAACGGCCCGTACAACTCGATCGCATGCACAAGTATGACACGCACACCCCCCAACAAGCCGACGCGAACCCCCACCCAACAACGGCCCGTACAACTCGATCCCACGCACAAGTATGACACGCACACCCCCACAACAAGCCTACGTGAACCCCCCCACCCGCCAACGGCCCGTACAACTCGATCGCACGCACAAGTACGACACGCACACACCCCCAACAAGCTTACGTGAACCCCCACCCGCCAACGGCCTGTACAACTCGATCGCACGCACAAGTACGACACGCACACCCCCCAACAAGCCTACGCGAACCCCCCCACCCGCCAACGGCCCATACAACTCGATCGCACGTACAAGTATAACATGCACACCCCCCCAACAAACCTACGTGAACTCCCCCACCCGCCAACGGCCCGTACAACTCGATCGCACGCACAAGTACGACACGCACACCCCCCCAACAAGCCTATGCGAACCCCCCCACCCGCCAACGGCCCGTACATCTCGATTGCACGCACAAGTACAACACGCACACCCCCCCAACAAGCCTATGCGAACACCCCCACCCACCAACGGCCCGTACAACCCGATCGCACGCACAAGTACGACACGCACACACCCCCAACAAGCCTACGCGAACCCTCCCACCCGCCAACGGCCCGTACAACTCGATCGCACGCACAAGTACGACACGCACACCCCCCAACAAGCCTACGCGAACCCCCCCACCCACCAACGGCCCATACAACTCGATCGCACGCACAAGTACGACACGCACACCCCCCCCACAAGCCTACGCGAACCTCCCCACCTGCAGACGGCCCGTACAACTCGATCGCATGCACAAGTATGACACGCACACCCCCCCAACAAGCCTACGCGAACCCCCCACCTGCCAACGGCCCGTACAACTTGATCGCACGCACAAGTATGACACGCACACCCCCCAACAAGCCTGCGCGAACCCCCCGACCCGCCAACGCCCGTACAACTCGATCGCACGCACAAGTACGACACGCACACCCCCCAACAAGCATACGCGAAACCCCCTACCCGCCAACGGCCCGTACAACTCGATCGCACGCACAAGTACGACACGCACGCCCCCCCCAACAAGCCTACGCAAAGCCCCCCACCCGCCAACGGCCCGTACAACTCGATTGCACGCACATGTACGACACGCACACCCCCCCAACAAGCCTATGTGAACCCCCCCACCCGCCAATTGCCCGTACAACTCGATCGCACGCACAAGTACAACACGCACACATAACGACAACACCCAAACCAGCACAAGGACCATGCAAACGAGTCGCACAACAACACTGAACATGTCTCCAGTGTACACTACATTGAGAATCAATGTCCTGGTCACAGCCAAACTGGCAAACAGAGGTCAACACTAACACCCACCCCATATAACACATACCCCACCAATTCAAAAAAAGCCACACCCACTATATGACCAATAAAAGGGTCCACACATACAACCCATCATCCTTTGCAACATACCCATTATTGCGAAGACACAGAGAGCACACAAACAATTGCTGCCAAACACCTTCACACATACACCCTATCTCATCTACACCCACACCACCCCTTCACAATCAGACCCACACACCCTCATCCATACACACCATCACCCCCTCTATCACATACACCCCACACCATGATCACACCCAAGAATCCAAAGTTCACTAACCCGTAGAATGAGATACTTACAGATGAAGTCATCAGAGTCGAGCCACAGCTGTTTGGCGCATTGGTCAGACAGACCAGCATGGCTGAAAAAACACGCCTGTGGGAGAGGATCGTAGACCGGGTCAATGCTGTTGCACCCATCCGGCGCACCAAGGGGGAATACCAGAGCCGGTGGTATGATCTGCGGAGGATGGTCAAAAAGAAAATGGACCAGGACTACGCCAATGCACACTACACTGGAGGTGATGGTCCCCGCAGACCTCCTGTATACCATCCCTGGGAGGAGAAAGTCATGGCCCTGCTGCCACCGGTGGGAGTACATGGAATCGAAGGAGCCGTTGAGTCTGGTGAGTGTACAAAAAACACAAGTTACATGGGTAGACCAACAACAGTGCCCAGCAGCATAGGGTGGGTGGCCATGAGTCCCAACAGGACACAACAGAATGGGGTTAGTTGCAAGGGGGAGGCACAAAGGGTGAAAGGTGGAGGGTGTAGGCTGCTCTCATCCCATATGTCCCAGGGACACACCCAAGCACCATGCCCAATGCACAGGGATAGGGAAATATCACACAAGATAGTAGACCACAGCTTAAAAACTATTTCATTTTGCAGACACACCTTCCGGAGATGCATCATTTTGTGACACAGTAAGGCAGTGTAGCAAGCAAGCAAGCACAAACAACCTGTCTCCATCCCTCTGTCTCCCTTTCCCTCCGTCTCCCTCCCTCCCTCACTCTCCCTCTGTCTCCCTCCCTCCCTCTGACTCCCTCCATCCCTGTCTCCCTCTCCCTCTGTCTCCCTCCCTCCCTCCCTCTGTCTCCCTCCCTCCCTCACTCTCCCTCTGTCTCCCTCCCTCCCCCTGACTCCCTCCATCTCTGTCTCCCTCTCCATCTGTCTCCCTCCCTCCCTCACCCTCCCTCCATCCCTCTCCCTCCCTCCCTCTGTCTCCCTCTCCCTCTGTCTCCCTCTCCCTCTGTCTCCCTCTCCCTCTGTCTTCTCCCTCTCCCTCCCTCCCTCTCCCTCCCTCCCTCACTCTCCCTCTGTCTCCCTCCCTCCCCCTGACTCCCTCCATCTCTGTCTCCCTCTCCATCTGTCTCCCTCCCTCTCCCTCCCTCCATCCCTCTCCCTCCCTCCCTCTGTCTCCCTCTCCCTCTGTCTCCCTCTCCCTCTGTCTCCCTCTCCCTCTCCCTCTGTCTCCCTCTCCCTCTGTCTCCCTCCTTCCTTCCCTCCCCCTCCCTCCCTCCCTCCCTCTGTGTCCGTGCCTCCCTCTGTATCCATCCCTCAGTGTTCCTCCCTCTGTCACCTCACCCCAGCTCCCTGGCCACACACACTGTTGCACCCAAGCACTGCACATGTCTTACAAAGACCATAGAGCAGAATGTTTAGGGATGTCTCCTAATTACCAGCAGTCATCTACTGAGTGCCTGCAACACAACCATCATTTGCAGGCGACACTGTACTGTGTCAGGACACACAGTTTTGAATGCTCTGTAGTACACAATGGGCACAGATGTAGGCAGCACAAGTCCCTCCTGTGATCATTGCAAACACAAACACCATGACAAGGTCACGCATCCTGTGCAGGAACACACAACCACGATCATGCCAGCATGCTACATGAGGGGACAGCAAAATAATGAAGGATTGACACCCGATAATCACATGCAAACTACTAGCATGGCCTGTCATACACCCCCCTTACAGAAACTGAACCCCTGGGGACAGGCAATGGAGTGCAACACTGTCCCAATTGTCATGTACCACAACTAAACACTCACTAATATGAATACGCATACAACTATTACATGCACATAGCAGATGTTCCAGTCCATTGTACCTCTCACACAATGCACGTGCCCCATCTCATGAACGTTGTGGCTGCACTTAAGTATCAACATGGACATGGGTATTGACAAGGTGATGCGTCTTACAGAAGTGCCACGTTCCAAAGCCATGATCTAGAAGTGGGTGTACAGGTCCAGGGGTGTTGGCATTGTTTGGCCAACACGGAACAGCAACACCTATCCAATGTAGATGAATACATGCAATAAAACTAGCAGCCCGTCCCGACTTTGTCCCGGTTAGAAAACTAAATTGTGTAATCTTGTCGGCCAAAGGTCCCTCCACTTAATGTCACTTGTGTTTCCTACTTTGTCATCGCCCCCTCCCCCATGAGAATGTTGATGCTTCTGACAAGACAATATTTTATGTAGCACATGTTGATGTTGCCGAGTGAAAAATGTCTTCAAGCCCTGAGGTCAAATTTTCTCCTTAGCGCCGCAATAAGTGGGAGTGTCACAGTGGTAAAACAAATAGCGGCTAGTGAATCCGTAGCTTTGTTTGTAGGTTTAGGATGCAAGTACTGTGTTGAAAGCTGCCTTGCTTAGGGGCCATGCAAAAGCCTGTTTTTGATGTATGATATCTCTGTGCAATAAATATTGCAGCTTCAGTCTGGCAGAACGCAGACTCGCCTAAGCCCTGAAACGCCGTGTAAGCGGCACCTCTTTTGCTTGAGGTCTTCTCCCTGTGACAAACAGGAGCGTGTCCAATGGTGAAATCGTTACTTAAATATTCATTGCAATGATTGCATGTGTTATGCGAGTTATGTGGCGTGATTGGATGCTTGTGAATGCAAGTCGCGCCCCGTCCCGGATGTCAGCGTACAGCGGTAATGGCCAGGTCAATTAATCTGCCTATCCGAAGATTTGTGTGTGAGTGAATATTTCATGTTTGCAACATGCTGCACTGTGATTCTTGTGCGTTTGAAATACTCTGCGCTGTGAGTGCCAATGGTGTGTTTGGTTTTGCACAGTGACATCTCCTTGCATCTCAATGTTCTCCTTGCCATCTAACGCCCACAACTTGCCTCTCTGAAAGTTAATGGCCACATCTAACGGCCAGAAGGGACTACTTTACCACTGATGGCGCCCCCCATTTTGAGTGTATATGGTGACAATTCATATAGCCTATATCCATCTGCTGGACCTCCCCTGTCCAACGCTGTATTGGGTGTTGTGATTGGTGGTGTACTTTTTGAGTTTACCTGGCTGAAAGGACACAGTTCTCACTTCATAATAGTAGAACAGACAATGCTCTGTCTCTTACATGAACACGCTGCATCTAAACTCTGTGCATGCTTGACGCTGACATAAGGATTAACACCGTATCCTGGACGTTGCATGAATCGGAGCACTGCTGTATATGTGTTGTGTCTCCAAGACAAGACACAGCAATGGCTGTGTCAGTCATTGTCAAGAGAATTGAAGAAGGAAAACACTCCAGAGTACATGTCAATGTACTATCACTACATACACAACTGAACAATTACATCAATGTAAAGCTTGTGGAACTGTGATGGTGATAATGGATAACTTATTTAGATGTCACTTGATAGTGCGTTAACAGTGTCTGTCTCTCCCACACACAGGGCAACGTGCAGAGCCCCCCCAACCAGGGGGGAGAAGGATCCCAGGCCCAGGCTCAGCAGGACTCAGACCCCACCGACAGCGACGCCACTCAACGCACTGTGGATGACCCCAACCAACCTGGCTCCTCTGGATCCCAAACCCCTGCTGCAACTGTACCAGCTACATCTCTGCAACCACCGGAACCATTCCCACCACATCCCAGCAGACAGGTCAGAGCCCTGCCCATGATCCACCAGAGAGCCTGCCTGAAAAAGAGGGACACCCTTTGTCGGGCACCCCTGAGGTGGCAGACAACCTCCACCCTGCCAGCAATCGGGGGGCTCGTCGATCGGATGTGCCCACAAGCGCAGGCCGTGCTCGTGTGGGTCAGGGTGGTGGGAGTGGCGCAAGGCGGAGGCGAGATTCTGGCCAGTCAGCTGCAGGGCCCGGTATGCCTGAACTGCATAACATCCTGGAGGCATACCGGCGGGACACCAGGGAGGTAAGCCAGCTTGCGGAGGCCCGCAACCAGGTGAAACAGTAGCAGGCAAAAAAAATTTAAAACTCACCTGTTCTCATACGAATAACATGGCCACTCTCTTTGTCACCTCACTTACTACAGTCTGCCCAATTCATGCAAGCTACGCGCGGAGATACCCCTTCGGGGCTGATTCATGCGCGATACAAGACCATAAATAAATAAATAAATAAATATAGGCAGAGCAAATAGCCAGGCAAGACCTACATTATGGACGGGTGGAGGCAAGTCTGGCTCAGCTCTTGACGGTGCATCAGGAAATGTGCCAATCGCTTCGTCAGATTGCTGCCAACATGCAGCACCCTTCCTGTGTCACCAGGCCAGCTACATCTAGCCAAAGTGCAACACCAGACACAGGGAGGGATGAGGAGGAGGAGGAACTGTCTGACGTAGCGTCCATGCATCGTCCAGGCCTGCACCTGAGGGTCCCCCGAAGAAGGTGAGTCGTGCACTACTCCCAGGACACCGGACCTGGCATATTGCCCTTGGGTGCAACAGCATCACCTATGAGACTCTCCCACATGGACTTGCTGGTCACAGTCTGCCCAATGATGCCAAGCACTGTGGCCTGGACTCTGTTGACTGAAACTGTAAGGCATCTCATCTCCAGCTGTGAACTTTGGATTCCACCCCTCTCTGTACAGCACCTATTCACGTTTCCTGCACAAGATCACCCAATAAATATCCTAAAGATCAAACGCATTTGGTGAGTTATCTTCTAGTCACAGTATAAAATGAAATGTGTGTGCAAATGTATGAAATGCAAGGGTATTCACCAAACTGCAGCCATCCACACACTTGGATCTGAGTCCGGGTGAGGACACACATTGGTCACAAATTCCTAACAACTACATACAGGGATGGAAAGACACACCTGTGAAGAATAGTCAATGCTAAGGGGTTTTTGGATCACAAAACTGCAATAACAGCCAGGCGCAGGAGAGTCACTTTGAGGTGTATAGATCAGTGTGACAAAACTAGTTGTCCACGTAGGGAATACCAACATCTGTGTCGTCAGGTATGTGAACTATCCTCAGCATGATGCTGTACTGTGGATGTGATGAATGGGGCACAGGACAAGGGTGGCAGGACAGACTGTGGGCAATGGGCTGTAGCACTCTACCCAAGCTGACCTGATGAGGTGACCTCCCCCTATGGAGCTACAAGTACTATACTCCTGTGATGGGTGCAATGCATCCAGAACAACTACCCACGTCTGACAATTCTCTACACCAGAATGGCCAAATCACCCCACACCCAAGAGACGTGGTCATGGTGTGTGTCCCCTGTGGCTACTTGACTGACTGTGACGGCTATGTTGAAGTGGTGTGACCAGGTCGTGTTCTGCCACGTGACTGTAAGGAAGCCAACTTTTCATGCTGTGGTGTTGACAAGGTAACAATGTTCAATATGGTGCCTATGGAAGGGGTGTATGTGCTGTACAAGGCACATGACCTGGTGGTACGTAGACACAATGTCATGTGGCTCACCATAGGCTTGCCAGTATGTGTTGCACACACAGGCATAGAAGCTGTGAGGGCTGGCTTTGAGGCATTGTGATTAAGCATGGGCCGATTTTACGAATTGGCAATCCGCGAACTTGCCTATTTACGGATTCGCAATCCGCAAAATCCGCGAACTCTCGCGAATTTTTCATTTTTTTTTGTGTTCGCAAGGATTTCTGCCAGTTCGCGAGGGTTCTGTACCAGTTCGCATTTGCGAACTTACTTGTGGCTCGCAACGGCCGCGACTATGTTGTTTCTACATCTGGTTCATCATCACAGGTTCACAGCACCCTCTGTTTCACCACTGCCACCCTCTGGTACACCCATGCCACCCTCTGGTACATCACTGCCACCCTCTGGTTGGTTTATCACTGTAGATTATGGGGGTGAAAAAAAGCAAGCCCACCTGCCCTGCTTCAACTGACATGAATTAATTTGGGGTTGATTAATGTGTCACTGAATTTAAACTTCCAGTCTGGCTGGCACCTGCTTCCTTATCTGTAATTTGCTGAACTCTGAAGGGGCCCCTCAGGAAGCACTACAGGGAATGGTTACTAATGATAAGATTGAACTTTTGCACCTGCTGAGTGCTTTCAGTTTTGTCTGTAATTGCTTTCTGTTGCAGTGTAATTTTTTTAACAGGACCTTTGTTGTATACTTGTAGCTATTCTCTGAGCCTGCTGTGAGGGTCAGAGCAGGGTCATAGAATAGTTGCAGGTAGGCAAATGAACTCTGAAGGGGGCCCTCAGGAAGCACTACAGGGAATGGTTACTAATGATAAGATTGAACTTTTGCACCTGCTGAGTGCTTTCAGTTTTGCAAAAATCCAAATATCCAGCAGCATCCACAAAAGTAATCCTTCCAGGTCAAGATCCAAATCAAAGTGACCAGCACATGAAGAAAGCACTGGGAGGAGCCTGGTGGACAGGAACAGGAAGTTGGAGACTGTGGGGCACTTCCTTCCTCCAACCCCCACCCCCCAAAATGGACTCCTTGCAAAGAAAAAGTGCAGGCAAATGTCAACCTGAGGAGTTATTCTGATAAAAATCATAATTTTCAAGGTTTATGCTGCCTGCTGGTGGATTTCTTGTGCGAAATTGCAAATTTTGCAATCTCGCAATTGCGAGATTGTCGCTGCCCGCCGCATCTACGTGTTCGCAAGTATTTACTCCAGCGAAATTGTATAGTATTCTAGTTGGCAAGTGCGACCAAGCAAAAAATCCGCTTCGCACAGATTTTACGAATTTTCGGCAAGTTCGCGAGGGTTCGCGGATTGCGAATTTACCGAAAATCCGCAAAATCCGCGAGCGGAACGGATTTTACGCCCATGCTTAATTGTGATACTAGGAGGATGATTGTCTGGTGTCCTCTGTGTGTAGGGTGGCTGGAGCATGCTCTACAAATGGATGGAAGGAGGGGTATCCAGTAGGCGTGTGTGGTCCTGGATAGTGTGCGCTGCATTGTGGCTGTGTATGCAGCACCAGGAATGAGTGAAGACATGACGGCAGGAGGGGTGTGACAACTAACAAAAAAAGCACATACCACAAGGGCATTGGCAAGCCACAAAGTGACATGTGCATGTGAATGCATGAGGGTCTGCTTCACTCAGGGTCACTGCAAATAATATGGCACAGTAATCACCAAAGATCATGGTCAAGGGACCAGGCCCCTTAGGGACAAGTGGGGCACATGACACACAGCGTCAGCAGGTGTAGAGTACAGCTAGTGTGTTCCAAGCTAACCAGCAGCTACACAGCCATCTACCTCACACACAGAATAGTATTTTAGCCTTAATCAACACCATGCATGTAGTCACTGTACACGTAAACACATAACAAGCATAAGCTTACTTCATGCCATATAGTATACATGCACAATAGAAGGACATGTGCGTTGACATCAAGGAGGCACAATATTCATTAGAAATCACACGTCATGCACAACATGATTATTTACCTTGTGAGGCCATGGAGCATTATCCAACATACATGGACATTGGCATTGGCAAGAAGACAAAATAATAAGTTAATGAATGATGTCACCTGTAATGCAGCATAGGTAATCACTACAACCCTGCCAGGGAATGGCCGTACCTTTCTTCATCAGAGTGGTGTGATGCTCAAAGGGTTCCACCTCCAAATAGCCCCTTGGTCTGAGTATAAATGACAGACACAAAAGGGTGATCAGGCGAGGGAAGGAGAGGATGGGAACTGCAGGGAGGGAGACCTGAAACAGAGGCAAAGACCCATTAGGAGTACTTTCTCATGTCACTGACACTAAACATACCGCATGAGATACACTGTACCAGTCACACATGTGAAGTGTAACGGCTGTAGCCAATTTGAGCTCACTCATTATGCAATCACATGAGATCCAATGCTGTGACACGGACACATTCAACCTAGGAACGTCTGTCATCTATTTGAGTCTTGTGCAACGCTAACAAGTGATCTACCATGCAATGAGATCTATGTGTACAAATACTAATTCACTGTCTCTGATGATGTGGAAAAAGCAAACAAATTAAAACATGTGGCAATGTTATTACGCAAATTGTAATAGCTGTATTTGAGAATGTGTACCCCTAAGGGCCATGTAGGCAAACTTGACATCACCCACAACAGCTGTAAGAATCACATATGATGAGGAAGCTCATGACCTACATGCAATGAAGGCACTCTGTAGGCAGTCTTTTGCCCTATCAACTTTGCATCACTAGGCTAAACATGACAAGCAGTTTGAAAATGACTCTACAGCAAGTGATGTTGGTCCAACCAACATAATGAGACCCTACCGTCACACAGAAATGCTGCACGGGACAAGAGAATCATGTGAGTGACCGCACTGCACTGTTGCAACAAAATATTTCACATATGCATCATCACAACATTGTCATGTCTAAAGCTAAACATACATGGCATCATGTGATTTTAGACCGAACAGCTACTCACTGTGAAGGCTGGCGTTGCAGTATTCTCAACCTGCACTGAAGTAACGACATGACAGTGACATTACTTACTGCAACAAGGGTCAATGCATCCATGCTAACAGAATCACAGGACAGTTGTCCTAACATGTGGAACATACACTGGGCAACACCTACACGACATGGTTTTGTGGCAAACTAACTGGACTGTGCCACAAGGTGGATGTGAGGAACCAGACACAATCTAATGCACACAGTGAGGCTGCAATCCACCACAGACCTCTAACACAATGGGACCTCTAACACAATGTCAAACCATGGTATATGCAATGTTGCAGTGTCAATGTCTACACACATTGATGCATTCACCAGAGTCTACAACTACAACAGATGACTGTCAGATGGGGTGACTATCCTGTCATGGGAGTGGGCCTACATGTAATGAGATACATGATGTTGTTGCATGTATGCATGGTCTAACAACATGCACATGAACATGTACCACACATTAGAAACCATACCAACGCTAAACAGCCTCATATGAGTCCTTACCCAAATTGACTTTTCCCCATGTCCATGCATGCTTCGTTGATTCGGCAGATGTTGCAATCATAATGAGCAATAGCAGGCTGACCACGATGACAACAACGAACAACAGGCAGACCGAGCTGGGGATGAGAGGCACACAAGGGGTCAAGTTCTGTATGATGTCATTCTGACATTGTCCTGTTGAATAGCCTAATGTAGTAGTACACCTGTACACTCCAAATACACACATAGCACATACGTGTGTCTCATTACATCTGCACCTATGTGACACTGCACAACAAACATCCAAATGACATTGCATACAGTCAGTAGCATACACAGCATGCTAACCATGCAACTCTATGGTACATGTATTACCAAAATGCTACGGTGACACACCATTATGAAAAGAAGTTGCGGATGAGGTGACTCCGGATATCATCTTCACCCTCCTCATCACTGGCATCCTGGGCAAGGCCTTCATCCTCAACGGGCGGATGTTCCAGCTCATCAGGATCAAGGTAGAGTGGCACGGCCTTCTCCACTGCCATGTTGTGTAGCATGCAGCACACGGTGAAGATGTCACACACCTTGCGTGGGCTGTATTGGAGGGCTCCGCCTGTCTTGTCCAGGCACCTGAACTGGCTCTTCAGGAGTCCGAATGTTCGCTCGATCACCCGCCTGGTCTTCCCATGAGCATTGTTGTACCGCTGGTCTGCAGCTGTCCTGGGGTTGCGTAGCGGAGTCATTAGCCACGGCATGTTTGGATATCCTGCGTCTCCTGCAAATTGACATCATGGAAATGAGTGTGTAATATGATGCAGTTCATGAAGTTGTGACATACTGACATACATAGCTGACAGAGTCTACTCACCAACAAGACATGCCCGGTGGTTGTGCAGCTGCAGCATCATCTGTGGTACCCTGCTACGCCTCATGATGAAAGAATTGTGGCACAATCCTGGAAAACGTGCAGAAACATGTGAAATAATCATGTTGGCAAGACACACCACCAGGGCATTTATCGAGTGGTAGTGTTTCCTGTTGCGATACGCTTGCTCCTGAGCCTCTGGTGGCACCAGAGTAACATGTGTACCATCAATTGCACCAATTACATGTGGCATGCGTCCCAGGGCATAGAATTCCCCCTTGACATCTGTCGACTGTTCTGGAGTAGGGAATGTAATGAATTAATCAAGGTGGAGCAACATAGCTGCCAATACATCCGTCAATACACGGCTTAACATTGTCTGAGACATCCCTCTCACATCAGCTATGGTAAATTGGAACGTACCTGTGGCAAAGAAATGTAGGGCTGCCATCACCTTTACCTTGGGTGTCAGCGCAGTTGGATACCTATGTCGTGGTTGCAGGTGAGCTTCAAGCCTGTCCATCAGGTCCTTGATCAACTGCCTGGTGAAGCGGTAACGGCGAATGCAATTTCGCTCCCTCATGGCTTCCAAGTCTGGCAACGGCCTTTCCAGAGGGGGTGCCCTGCAAAACAAAATTAAGAGAAAATCTGTTTAATTGTCTGACTAAGACAATAACAATGTACATGGCACAAGCAACACTGCTTCAACTAATGTAGACAATTGTGAGTGTGGCCTGGGAGACACACTGAGGAAACATGTGCCAGCTGCCAGCCACTCCTCCGTGAAAAGTAAAAGACCTGTGGTCTGTGGAATGGATATGACATGCATACAAATGATCTGATGGAAAGGTCTGAGTGAACATGACAATGTATCATGTCAGTGACACACGTCATGAGAATGGCATTAGGAGGTTGTCTGCACATCCAGACAGCTGACAGCAATACACACACACACACACATCACATGTGACATCATTTGCACAGATCTGACATATTCATTTTGCTGTGTGAAATTTCACAAACTATTACATGGACTTCATCATACAGCATAAAAGTTTGATTTGTGACAAATGGTCTGTGATGCCATCACACATATGAGCTGTTCATTAGCACAAGTGGCATGGTGTGCGTACATTACAAACCCTGTCATCACAGCAAGGACCCAACATAGATGCTCCTACAGCAGATATACTGAACAGTATGAACTAGTTACTTACCTTTTGTAACTAAACATCGGTATGGTACATTAGTTTGTAGCATATTCCTAACTTTGAATACATACCAGGCTTTTGACAAATTTGGCTCCGTGGATGCCATCGATATGCACAGTGAGTCGGTGCTATCCAGCCCACAACGGATCAAATACCGTGTCGCTGATTGGCATTCTACAAGGGCTTGGCCAAGTATTGCCCGTACCTACAACGTATACTCTGGCAGCAGTTCCACAACCGTGTCCCACAGAGAGTGTGTGGAGCGGAAAAAGAGGCATGTGATGTTGGTAGACCTCAGTTCCAGACTCTGGGAGGATGATGACATCTTTCCGTACTGCTCATAGCTCTTCGATACCCTGTCCAGCGGAGCAAACGTGAATGTGGTCTGTGATTTGGAGGCCTGGATGGCCATGCTCTCTGGGGTGGGGTGGGAGGACAGTAAACATGGTTTCTCCGGGGAGGGTGGTGGGCGTCTGGCAACGTGCCTATCTACAGCAAAACCTGCAGCGTGCCTGTACATGCTGGCCAATATGAATTCCAAATGAAACGGCTGCAGAGGCTCAGCGGAGCTTGACTGCAGTTTAAGGACCTCAGTAAGGAGGTTGGTCCTCACTGCCGCAAAGGGGAGAAGAGGGGGCAAGGCTTTGGCGGCCCACATCAACACAACACTGTACGTTGGCCGCTCATCCAAAGACACGTTTGGAGTAGAGACATCACCAGTGTCTGGCGAGGTGTCCAGACCACTCGCATCCCCCAGTCCACCTGTCCTGTCATCTTGGGACTGACACTCACGTGTCAGTGGGTTTTCATAACCCTCCCAATACTCCTTATCACCCATTCCCAGATTATCTGGGTTGTCATAATCTGTGCCCGGCTCGTAGAGGTTTAACTCCCCATGCAGCATTAACTGCGTTGTTCTGCAGCCCAGTTCCCACACTGGAGCCGTATAGTGTGTGGTATCAGGCATAGCACCACCCGAGGACGGCGCCAAGGCTGACACCTGGGGGACTGTTGCCGGTGAGGTTGTGAGGTGGACCAGCGAGGACCAGGATCAACAATCAGATCCTGTCTGTCCCAGCGGGGCCGGGATGAATGTGCCGCCTGCCTCAGAGCCAAAGCGAGTGACGGTGTCAGGGGCAATGCACCAGACCCGCTAGTGCCCCCAGACGGGTCCGCTGGGCCAGATGCCGTTGCGTAGGCCATTGGTGGAGTGAGGGACATAATGGCCACGAGGAAGCGCACTTAGTCCTCCTGCGTTGCATGCTGGGCAGGGACCGGAGGTCGTGGTGCAGGCTACGACAGCTGCTAATCAGACGGAGCCGCGTGGCCAGTGTCACCGGAATCCCATGAAGCATTGCACGTGCATTTTGGTGATTTAGATGTGCAATGACGTCTCTTTGACTTTTTGGGGTTACCTGACGACTTAGCCCTGGAGGACTGATGTAAAATCCAGGGGCTCTGATGTCTCAACACCCACGCCCAGGCATTCCTCCTACGTCCAGACCATGCTGGGCCAACTGCTGGAGTCTAAGCGGCTTGTGGGACCACTCACACCTGGCTTCATATATCTGCTCCCGGCAGTCGGAGCAGCTCTTGTTGTCATGCTTCACACCAAAACAGAGGAGACACCGACGGTGAGGGTCAGTCACCGACATGAGTCGTTCGCAATCCTCACAGGCTATGAAACGGACATCCCTATTGGCACCGTCCTGAGTCAGACTATCCAAGTGAAATGGTCAGAAGTGATCGTACTATGAATTGGGTAAAAAATTGAGTACGATAACATTTATACGGGAACAGCGCTGGTGGTGTGAAAAAAGAGGACCTGACATGAGCACGCAGAGGCAACGTATGAGTACTCAGACAACGTCATCACGGCGCACACAACGCCAATGACACACGCAGAGCCGCAGGAGATGCCTTCCGACACACAAGTGTACTGCTAAGCGGATATTGCCATATCCAGGATGACACTTGGGGATATTCTAAGGTGAGGAATATAATACTGACCAGTTCATTTCATATGCAAACAGCATGCACAATGTCGCACATGGCACACACATGACGTGGTCACACAGGGTCATGCTGTACGTCAATTCGACCTCTGGGACAGTGTGCATGTTGCTGTCATCATGTGACAGTTCCCTGTACTGAATGGTGTGCCAGTCCAGTGTTGATGTGCCTCTCAATATGTTGCAGACGTTACTCAGGAGCAAAGTGTTGAATGTATGTGATACACATGTGCAAAATGATTAATGACATGTCTCAACAGCTCTTCACACATCAACTGAGCCACAAGGTCACAGTCCCTGTGCTTGTTCAATATGTGCCACACCTGGGGCATGCTGGTGTAAGGATGCCATGCTGATGTATGCATCCACATCGTCAACATGAGTGTAGACTACATCCCTGCAATGTGATTTCCTGGAGTCACTCTCCCAATGGTGCCATGAAGGAGGTCAGGAACGCAGCCTACACAATCGTTCACTTGTGCATGTCTGACGCACTGTACCCCAATGGTACGTCCGTGTGTAGGCCTCGTTTCCCTATTGCATTTTGAGCATACGAGAGCATAGCGTAGCCCAAAGGTACGTGCGTGTGTACGCCTCGTTTCCCTATTGCATTTTGAGCATACGCGAGCATAGCGTACCTCAATGGTACGTGCGTGTGTACGCCTCGTTTCCCTATTGCATTTTCAGCATACGCGAGCATAGCGTACCCCAATGGTACGTGCGTGTGTACGCCTTGTTTCTCTATTGCATTTTGAGCATATGCGAGCATAGCGTACCCCAATGGTACGTGCGTGTGTACGCCTCGTTTTCCTATTGCATGTTAGCCATACGCGAGCATAGAGTACCCCAATGGTACGTGCATGTGTACGCCTCGTTTCCCTATTGCATTTTGAGCATACGCGAGCATAGCGTACCCCAATGGTACGTGCGTGTGTACGCCTCGTTTCCCTATTGCATTTTGAGCATACGCGAGCATAGCGTACCCCAATGGTACGTGCGTGTGTACGCCTCGTTTCCCTATTGCATGTTAGCCATACGCGAGCATAGCGTACCCCAATGGAACGTGCGTGTGTACGCCTTGTTTCCCTATTGCATTTTGAGCATACGCGAGTATAGCGTACCCCAATGGTACGTGCGTGTGTACGCCTCGTTTCCCTATTGCATTTTGAGCATACGTGAGCATAGCGTACCGCAATGGTACGTGCATGTGTACGCCTCTTTTCCCTATTGCATGTTAGCCATACGCGAGCACAGCGTACCCCAATGGTACGTGCGTGTGTAGGCCTTGTTTCCCTATTGCATTTTGAGCATACGCAAGCATAGTGTACCCCAAAGGTACGTGCGTGTGTACGCCTCGTTTCCCTATTGCATTTTGAGCATACGCGAGCATAGAGTACCCCAATGGTACGTGCATGTGTACGCCTCATTTCCCTATTGCATTTTGAGCATACGCGAGCATAGCGTACCCCAATGGTACGTGCGTGTGTACGCCTCGTTTCCCTATTGCATTTTGAGCATACGCGAGCATAGCGTACCCCAATGGTACGTGCGTGTGTACGCCTCGTTTCCCTATTGCATGTTAGCCATACGCGAGCATAGCGTACCCCAATGGAACGTGCGTGTGTACGCCTCGTTTCCCTATTGCATTTTGAGCATACGCGAGTATAGCGTACCCCAATGGTACGTGCGTGTGTACGCCTCGTTTCCCTATTGCATTTTGAGCATACGCGAGCATAGCGTACCGCAATGGTACGTGCATGTGTACGCCTCGTTTCCCTATTGCATGTTAGCCATACGCGAGCACAGCGTACCCCAATGGTACATGCGTGTGTAGGCCTCGTTTCCCTATTGCATTTTGAGCATACGCAAGCATAGTGTACCCCAAAGGTACGTGCGTGTGTACGCCTCGTTTCCCTATTGCATTTTGAGCATACGCGAGCATAGCATACCCCAATGGTACGTGGGTGTGTACGCCTCGTTTCCCTATTGCTTTTTGAGCATACGCGAGCATAGCGTACCCCAATGGTATGTGCGTGTGTACGCCTCATTTCCCTATTGCATTTTGATCATGCGCGAGCATAGCGTACCCCAATGGTACGTGCGTGTGTACGCCTCGTTTCCCTATTGCATGTTAGCCATACGCGAGCATAGCGTACCCCAATGGTACGTGCGTGTGTACGCCTCGTTTCCCTATTGCATTTTGAGCATACGCAAGCTTAGCGTACCCCAATGGTACGTGCGTGTGTACGCCTCGTTTCCCTATTGCATGTTAGCCATACGCGAGCACAGCGTACCCCAATGGTACGTGCGTGTGTACGCCTCGTTACACCATTGAATGGGTTGCATTAGCAATGACAATGGCACCATACTTGTGTGGGTATTCAAATAAATACATTGGGAACATCTAGGGGAACAGTGGAATGATCAAAATGCAACCAGGTTGTCATGGATACAGAGAGATTTGACCCTCCTACAGGTGTTCTAGAAAATTCAGTTGGGCAAAAGTATACTATGTTGCAAAAGTTGTTGTTCAGCTCTTGCTCATTTTTCAAACCATGCATATATGTGTCATGGCCTTCTGTGTGATGTGATTGGATGGAACATAGGATGCTAACTATGGTGGCCTATCACACACTACTCCTTGGACTCACAGACCCTCTGCAGCACAGATATAAGGCAGCATGTGGCTGTGGGAGGGTACTTGCCTGCACAACATTGGAGTGGTAACCACAGCTGCTGTCTCTGTATCCTCTGGACCCTGATTAGCTGAGCATGGAGAGGGCACCTGCATTCACTGATGCTGAGAACAAGGCCCTGCTGGATGCCCTCCTGCCAAACTACAACAAGCTGTATGGGAGACCAGAGGATCAGGTGATTGATGTGTGCACTACCTTGGAGTGTGCACCTGTTGTGTGTGTGACAATATAGCCACTGTATATGTATAGTGGATAGATGCTATGTTGTTGGCAGTGAGTGCCAGGGTGTACAGTGTTGTTTCAAGAGAGTACTTTGTTGTAGTGGGGTGTGTGACAGCATGTCACGTGCTGCAGTGCACCCAGATGTAGCATATATTGCTCTGTGAGTGCCATGCTCAAAGAGTGTTTTGCACCCTACATGTCATCTGTAGCCTTTCAATGGCATGTAATGCAGTAGTGTTTGCTCACAGGCAACATACTACTGGACAATGATGCAAATGTGTGGAGCATACGATGCCCTGTTGTCATCAAGTATTTTGTGAACATATGTGTGTCTTTGGAACATGGACCGAGTGTACTGATGGTCTTTTACTTTATATTTGTAACAGGTATCTGCCTATGAGAAGGGTGAAATCTGGGTGGACATCGTCAGGGCTGTCAGGAGTGAGGGGGGCCCTCGCAGGAGGCTCAAAAACATCAAGAAGTGGTGGCTGGACATTTGGTGCTGGACCCGCCGCATCGCCAGAGTACAGCTGAAGCTGGAAGCTCCACGCCGGCATGGCGGCACCCGCCACCTCACCCCCCACATGCTCCGGGTCCTGGAAGTGGTATGCCCAGACCTCCATAGGCAGTTGCAGGAGGGACAGCAGCAAGTAGGGGGTAGGTACATGTCTGTTTGTTGTCATGTGTGTCACATGCTACCTGCAGTGCTCCAAGGCTTGCTAACACTCCCATAGTTTGAGTGGTGTGGTCAGACAGGCACTTTATGCAATGGCATAAGAATGGCCCAGTTTCAACAGATGCTTCTTTACATGCCTTGCCCTACTCCACATTTGACTAGCGCTTTGGCTAATGATTGTTTTTCACATGTAGTCCTATGGTGCAATGTCTTAGTATGCATCTTCCTTTGCACATCATCATGTTGGAGGGGGTCTGTGACACCTGTTGGTACCTTACATGTAGCACCACATGTGCACTGTGTCTGCCCTTCTTCATATTTTGTGAATGATCTTGAGTCTCAACATGTGTTTTCTGCACGAGTCAGCATCATTGGCCTTTGTCCATGGTACACTTTCTAATTGTCATGTGTTAGCTACAGGTGCACAATGTACATGTGCTATTTTTTGGGCTTATGCGTACTCACACTGGGCAGTGCGTGTGTGCATAATCTCAAAATATGTTGCATGTTGGTATGGAAATATTATTGATGGGCAGCCACACAATGTGGCTTAGGGTGTAGCCAGCTGTGATGCCAGTGTGAGGTGATGGTACACTTCGTTCAGGTCCCAGGATGGCATCACATGGCAGTTCAGGCAGGACTTTTCCCATGTGGCACAAGGCGAAAGCAAATCAAACATGACCAGGTCTGGGTTTGGGTGGCAGGGTTGCGAAATGAACTGTGATGCATCATCAGCTATCCTGTTGTCAGGCAGTGGATCATCATTGTGTCTCTCATACACGTTTGTACCTTGCCTGTCACTTGTATCCTACTATACATTGAGCGTTGTGTCTCTCACAATTGGCCAAGACTAGACTTAGCATTGTGCAGAGTTCAGTGTCATGTGAATCATAATGCATGCCATGTTTAGAAATGTGACTAATGGATTTCTAGATGATATGTCTGATGTGTACAGGTGACTGATATGTTTTTCTTAATCTCCTTGCCAACAGCATCATCATCTGAATCTGGAGGAGACAGAGGCGCGGACCAGGCAGAGGGACCCAGCGACAGTAACACCTGCTTTGAGGACTCAGAGGGAGGCAGTGGCACGGAGGGTGAGGAGGGTCTGCAGGCCGGACGACATGTGACTGACACATCCTACCATGCCGACTACTCCGAGTCAGACTCTCAGGAGGAGGGGGAATATGCAGCAATGGTCACTTCTTCATCTTTGGCTGGCCGCCCCTCCTCCAGTACCATCTCCGCCCTCCCAGTCGTTAGTGTCCCTAGGATCCGTGCTCGCCCCCGTGTCTCCGTTGTTCCCGGCACCGCAGCCCCTGCCCCTGTGTCCCCTGCTGCCCTCAGTGCTGAGTCTGTGGACCTCCTCCGGCAGATTGCAGTAGGTCAGACATCCATGTTGACAGTCCTCCATGGACATACATGACTCATTACACAGTTGGTGTCGTTCATGGAGGGCATGTCATCGGCCATGTCTGTTCTACGTCGGAGTGTGGCTGCCATTGAGTCAACACTGACGGCAGCTATGTACACCCAGCAGCATCTGTCCCCCCATCCTTCAGACCCATCCACCTCTGCCTCTCACATAGCTACACAACATACACGCAGACGCCACCGGTCAGACACACCCGGCACAGCGACACACCAGAAGAAACTCAAAGCTCCACGCACACAATCTCAAGGGGATGTAGGCACACCCACAGGGAGAGGGGACACAGCTCACACACGCATCCACACACCCAGAAGAACAGACTCACAGCCCTCTACCTCCACCCCCAATGTGTCCCCGGGTTCAGGTGGTAGTTTTTCCGCACTGGCTGAAGTGTGCAGCCAGGTATTTGAAGCTACTTTCGGCGATGCACCAACCAGTGTGGATGGATCCACTACACCTGCACCCACTCCACCTCTCATTCCCTCTCCTGTCCCCCATAGTTTCCACAGCGGATTAAACTCCATGTGCAGGCTAGTTTGGGTGTGAGCACACCCATGGAGGCACAAACTGTTGATCAGACTTTTTGGGACTGGCCATTGGCCTTTTCTGAGCAAGGACTCTTATTTGCTTTTTCTATTTTGAACAAGCTGAATAACGCTATTTATTTCTTTGTGTGGTGATGTCTGTGACTGCTGTGTGCCTGGGAGCTGGTGTGATGTTCACATTTGGGTATGTTAACTTTTGTCTATCTCATGATGGTAATGAGGCTAACAATGGTATGTTTCTGATTTAACGGCTGGTCACCGGCGGGCAGTGGTGGGGGTCTTAGCCACACACACACTCTAATGCTGGGCACTGGTGGGCACTGGTGGGCAGTGGTCGGGGTCTTAGCCACACACTCACTCTAATGCTGGGCACTGGTGGGCAGTGGTGGGGGTCTTAGCACACACACACTCTAATGCGGGGCACTGCTGGGCACTGCTGGGCAGTGGTGGGGGTCTTAGCCACACATACACTCTAATGCTGGGCACTGCTGGGCACTGGTGGGCAGTGGTGGGGGTCTTAGCCACACATACACTCTAATGCTGGGCACTGCTGGGCACTGCTGGGCAGTGGTGGGGGTCTTAGCCACACACACACTCTAATCCTGGGCACTGCTGGGCAGTGGTGGGGGTCTTAGCCACCCACACACTCTAATGCTGGGCGCTGCTGGGCACTGGTGGGCAGTGGTGGGGGTCTTAGCCACACACACACTCTAATGCTGGCCACTGCTGGGCACTGCTGGGCAGTGGTGGGAGTCTTAGCCACACACACACTCTAATGCTGGGCACTGGTGGGCACTGGTGGGCAGTGGTGGGGGTCTTAGCCACACACACACTTTAATGCTGGGCACTGGTGGGCAGTGGTGGGGGTATTAGCCACACACACACTGTAATGCTGGGCACTGGTGGGCACTGCTGGGCCCTGGTGGGGGTCTTAGCCACACACACACTCTAATGCTGGGCACTGCTGGGCACTGGTGGGCACTGCTGGGCACTGGTGGGGGTCTTAGCCACACACACACTCTAATGCTGGGCACTGGTGGGCACTGGTGGGCAGTGGTGGGGGTTTTAGCCACACACACACTCTAATGCTGGGCACTGCTGGGTGTGTTTTCTACACACCTCTTACACTTACATAGCAGACGTATGTCCCACACGTCTATTACACTGGTGATGTGCGGTGACGTCCCGTACCCCGAGGGCGATGACGTAGGTGCGGCACGTCTCCGTATTACACTGGTGTTGTGCGGTGATGTACCGTACCCCGAGGGCGATGACGTAGGTGCGGCACGTCCCCGTCTTACACTGGTGTTGTGCGGTGACGTACCGTACCCCGAGGGCGATGACGTAGGTGCGGCACATCCCCATATTACACTGGTGTTGTGCGGTGACGTACCGTACCCCGAGGGCGATGACGTAGGTGCGGCACGTCCCCGTATTGCACTGGTGTTGTGCGGTGACGTACCGTACCCCGAGGGCGATGACGTAGGTGCAGCACGTCTCCGTATTGCACTGGTGTTGTGCGGTGACGTACCGTACCCCGAGGGCGATGACGTAGGTGCGGCACGTCTCCGTATTGCACTGGTGTTGTGCGGTGACGTACCGTACCCCGAGGGCGATGACGTAGGTGCGGCATGTCCCCGTATTACACTGGTGTTGTGCGGTGACGTACCGTACCCCGAGGGCGATGACGTAGGTGCGGCACGTCTCCGATTTGCACTGGTGTTGTGCGGTGACGTACTGTACCCCGAGGGTGATGACGTAGGTGCGGCACGTCTCCGTATTGCACTGGTGTTGTGCGGTGACGTACCGTACCCCGAGAGCGATGACGTAGGTGCGGCACGTCTCCGTATTACACTGGTGTTGTGCGGTGACGTACCGTACCCCAAGGGCGATGACGTAGGTGCGGCACGTCTCTGTATTGCCTCCGTATTGCACTGGTGTTGTGCGGTGACGTACCGTACCCCGAGGGCGATGATGTAGGTGCGGCACGTCTCCGTATTTCACTGGTGTGGTGCGGTGACGTACCGTACCCCGAAGGCGATGACGTAGGTGCGGCACGTCTCCGTATTACACTGGTGTTGTGCGGTGACGTACCGTACCCCAAGGGCGATGACGTAGGTGCGGCACGTCTCCGTATTGCACTGGTGTTGTGCGGTGACGTACCATACCCCGAGGGCGATGACGTAGGTGTGGCACATCTCCGTATTACACTGGTGTTGTGCGGTGACGTACCGTACCCCGAGAGCGATAACGTAGGTGCGGCACGTCTCCGTATTGCACTGGTGTTGTGCGGTGATGTACCGTACACCAAGGGCGATGACGTAGGTGCGGCACGTCTCCGTATTACACTGGTGATGTGCTGGAGTGTGTGGCGCAACGTACCCAGACATTACAGTCGTGCAATGGAGATGTGCGCGTGTGGCAACATGTACTGGTATGTTGGACTTCGTTGTACTCACCTTCTGCGCCGTCATCGGTTTCTAAGTACAAGGTGGTGGCCGTACAGGATTGGGATGAGACGGACGATGTCGTTCATGTTCTGCTTGTCGCGTACCGGTGTGCGGTTCGTGCCGGACTGTGGTTTTACGGTCGTTTTGAGCTCTCGTGGAAAAAGAGCCGTACGGAATGTGTTCAATACGGATCGTACTTCCTGGTTCGGAAGACGCGGTCTATTTACGTTCGGACGTAGCGTTGAGCGTCAGCCGGCAGCAATTCGTATGGACTTCCGATTTGTACGGCATTGTTTATGAGGCGTACGGAGTGACGCTTTAGGTCATGATTGTACTTGCTGATTCGTACGGGGACGCTTACGGGTACGATTCATCCGGGGAAAAACACTCCGAACGGCAATTCGGAGCGTTTTTTTCCGGATCGGAATCGACGCCTCAGTGTGTAGTGTTCCATATTATACATTGCAACAGATATTGGCCTGCAGTAGTAGGAGTACAATTTAGTTGTTAAACAACAAGAAGGGAAACATTGACTGTCACTTGAGTCACTTTTGGTTGGTAGATTAATTACTAGTGCAGTTCGACTTCATTCATGCATAACGTCATCAACATCAACACAAAAAACAGCATTCACTTTGAGTCTGCATACAATGCATGCCATCATTACCTGTCTTGCTCTTCTCTTTGGCTGTCAGATCCCTCGTTCTTTCTGACAGGTGGGTGTTTTTTTACCGAGTCAGTGTCCTCATTATTACTCCACATTAATTTTGAGTGTTAGTTACTGTTTTGGTTTTCTTACTCATCTGTGGCACTTTGTCGCAGTTGAAGTTGGTTCACATGGTCAGTGCTGTGAGATGGGCCGCGGCTTGGGTAGCGGTCATTGGTCAATTGAGTTTGCAGAAATGTGACGTGTCAGCCAGTTTCTTCAGAGAGTCTCTTGTCTTTCACTGCTAAGTGTACCTTCATTTATGACATTGATGAGCTTTTGATGCCTGCCAAGGCAGTATCCTTGTTCTGGCAGTGATGTGTTTTGGCTCGGAAACAAAAGGAGGATAGCTATAGTCACGTTCCACTTCTTCTGGAGGGACTGTTAGAGGCAACATTTCTCGTACTATTCTCCATCCAATGTCTGGCTTGAGGAAAATGTATTTAGGGCAAATCAGGAAGATGGAGCAGGACTCTGAGGAATGGGCAGTGAAATTCACAGAGGTGCAACTCCAATAGGGAAATAAAAAGAGAAGAAGGTGGTGATGGATTTGTTGTGATTTGATTTGAAGCCGAAAAAGACAGATACACACAAATAATGGAAGGGAGAAAGTAACAATTTGAAAGCCTAGTTGTTAGGGAAGAGGAGCTCATCCTCAAACTCTGGTGGTTCACACAGAAGTAGGTCATGTAACCCACTAGTTACGTCATCGAAGTCACTCTCCTCTTCCTGCTGTGATTCACGTATGTTGTAGTCTGGTGGTATAAAGTGCTGATTCATTTTGATCATGGCTAACCTCTCCGCGCTTTTGGGCGAGAGACTGGTCCTTTTCACAGTTACAATGGCACCAGCAGCACTGAAAGCACGTTTAGAAGAGACACTTGTGACAGGGCAAGCCAGATACTTTATCGCCAGCCTGCTGAGCACTGGCTATTGGCTTCTTTTCCCATACCAATACACCAATGGGCTTTGCTCCATGAATACATCTGTTATGTCATCCAGATAGGCCTTGGACCATCCACTCAATGTTCAGGGGTGCTCTGATTTGCTTGGCCTCTTTCGACTTTGCAGCAGCAATGGACTTATCAAACCCTTTCCATAGAAAACAATCAGTTACCATTTTTTTTGATGTGGCTGATGATCCTGTTGTTGCTGTTGTTGATGTTATTAGTAGTGTTGGTAACTGCTGGGAGGCAAACACACTGCTCTCAGGCTCTGAAGTAGAACTTGACTCTGGATGCCCTGTAGTACTTGTTCTGTCCTGGGGTGGCAGGCCTCTAATTAAGAGCCGTTCATTGTCGAAATAAGTGGCTTCCTCAGCCATTAAAGTTTTGTACTTGGCAACATCCACTTCTGAAAAAGGAATTACTGCATTACTGTTCAGAAATAATTTGTACAGTGGATCCAAAATTGTGGCAGTAATGTGATGTGAATGTCCCACAATGTTATTTTGAATCGTTGTATTTTCAGATAAGCAAACAGCTAAGGCGTCCGCCAAATAATCGTCTACTTTGTCATCCACACCTTCGTAAATTTCAGACACCTCCTTCAGCTGTTGCTCTAGCATGTACAACAATGCGATAGCTTGGCCCATAGTACAGTCCTCCCTGCTGACTTCACGTGTGAAGACCTCAAAAGGAATTAGCATCTCTGTCAGGTCACAGTAGGATCTCCTCATCTTCTTTTCATGACATAAGCATTAAGTGGTATGTACTGCTCAAACCGACGATCAAGTATGTAATAAGTTGAGTTCCAATGTGTTGGTACCTTACTGATGAGTGCTTTCACTGGCATTATATGCTCATGTTGAATGACCCTCAGCTGCTTCCGGGCAGGTGGTCAGTAAGTTGCTGACTTTGCTTTCATTTTTTAGAAAGTCTTGAAAAAGAATGTTAATGCAGTGTGCCAAACACAGTACCCTGAAATAGCCACTATCTTTAATGGCCTTAACAACATTACTGCCATTGTCCATGGCAACAAAACCAATGTTAAGCCCTCTTGGTCGCAGCCACTCAAAGACCTTGCTGTTAAACTCATCCAAAATGTTTGTAGCAGTATGAGATTTCTCCATAGCAAACATGGCTACAGTATGTTTGCGAGTGTCATTAAAAATTTCAGCAGTGTCAGCACCGGCAGATATCTTTTCTCTAACACCCGAAAAAGAGATCCAGAGTGCAGTGACGCACATGTAATCAGTGGCTTGGCAACTGGTCCGCATGTCTGTTGTCAGGTGGATACTCTGAACAACACTCTGTTTTAAGGCTTTCCCAAGCACTTCTTCCACGTCGTGATGTAGTGTTGGAACAGCAAATCGGGCGAAATAGCAGCGGCTGGGAACCTTCCTTTTTGGTCAAATGGTTATCACAAATTCCAGAAAACCCAACCCTTCAACAAAAGAAAAAGGGAGAAGGTCCAGTGCTAACATTTTAGCCAACTTCGCATTGTACAAACGTGCTATTGGGTGGTTGCGTTCGTACTGCCCCTCCGGCCTAGTAAACATGCTAAGAATGATAGGCTGCATGGTATTCCTTTCTGTTAGGCTCAACGCCGCACTTTTTTTCATTGAGTTACTCTTTGGTGTCTAAGGGTGACTCTTACTCTTGAACCACTGAGATGTTGCTGAGGATGTGGGTGGTAACACTGCAGTACTGGGGACAGGGCTACTTTGTGTACCACTACCAGAGAGAATGCCTCCCTCTTCTTCTTCTTCCTGTTCCACTGTGAGCGGACCTTCTACTCGTTTATCCCCACCAAGAGCAATGGTTCCAGTTTTTATGCACCTCCCAGTTGATTGCATGGTGTTTTGTCAGATGGATCATTTGGCCTCCGGTACCATAGTTTGTACCAAGCTTACCACGACTAACAGCGGTATGACAAATGGGGCATAAAACAAAATTCTCCTCCTTTTCGCTAACCGTAAAGAAGTCCCACACTGGAGAGCTTACCTTTTGTTTCCTGCTGGACGGGCCACTTCCAATGCCGGATGAACTGGAGGGTGTGTGTTGAATTTGCCTCTGTGGCTGTGCAGTACCACTACCTACTTCTGCTGAGGTAGTGCTTGTGCTGGATGTAGGACGCTGTAAATATGGAAGCTGGAGGTCGCATTGGTGTTACCTGTGTTGGAGGTATGCGTGCTACATCCCTAGTTGCAGCCATTCTGCTAGGGTAGTAATGTTGGTCTCCATTTCCTTCGGGTCCGGGAGTGATGTTCGTGATAACTGGCTCAACATCATCATTATCCTGCTGTTCTAGATCGACCTCCATAAGTCTAAGGCTTTCTGGAACCTTCCTTTTCCCTAGCTTGGTCTTGGGCATGAGGCTCAATTTCCTGAACTGCCCCTACATTGGGAGGAACATCTGCTATTGCGGGCGGTGGTTGCGGCTGTTGTTGTTGACCACTTATCTGCTGTGTTCATTCCTGTCTCGATAGTGTACTACTTTGAGATAGCGATAAGTGTAGGTCAATCTCAGCATCACTGCTTTCCACCATTAGGCTGGCTACCTCTTCCACACTCATCTGCTTGGGCCTGGGTTGGTGGGTTGGGCCCATTGATGCGGAGGTGCTGCCCCCAGCTTGCCCCCTGACACCGCTACTGCAGGCGCAATTTATGAAATCCAAAAAGGTGTTGGGGGAAACACCAGACTTGAGTGTCACTTCCTTCTTCTGTTCATTCTTCTCAGCAACTTTCTTGGTCTTGGAGGACCTGGTACCTTCCTTCTTTGGGCCCATCTTCTTGAGCTGTCAGCAGCACTCAGTTGCACAAGTTGCCGAGATGTCTGGTCGGATCACTGACAAAATCTCGACCAAGGAAATATCGACCTACAGAAATATCGATACAGAAATATCGAAGGCAATAATATCGACATCCTATCTACAACATAGTAAGTACAAAAATATCGAAAAAAATCTATAGATGTTAAAAATATCGATGTTAAAAATATCATTTTTCTTCTATAAAAATATAAATGTAAAATAAAGTAAATAACACTAATAAATAAAATAAACAGAGTTAAAAATATCTAATAATGTTTAAAATAATAATACATATACAAGAATAATACATGAATTAAACATATACAGAAAATATATAATATATACATACTTAACAATAAGTTGTAATAATTATTTTAATAATTTATACATTAATACAAAATATTATAAATTACAAATACATTTACAAACATAAAACAAAAACATAAATAAAATATAAAGAATTATGTTTAATAATTAAAAAAAATTAAATATACTTTCAATATTTCTAAAATTAATTATATACTACGTTATCTAAATGTATGCAAAAAATGAAATAGCTAAATAAATAAAAATACTATTCAAAATCCATGAGTTAAAAAAATAAAGTAATAAAAATGTTGGATAGCATAGAACTTAAAAATACCATTCCCACTCCACAGAGCGCAACAGTAGGGAAACTGTTGGATAGCATAGAGGTAAAAATGACTGTTCCCACTCAAGAGAGTGCAAGAGTAGTGAAAGCGTTGGATAGCGTAGGTGTAAAAATTACTATTCCCACTCCAGAGAGTGCAACAGTAGTGAAAGCATTGGATAGCGGGAGGGTAAAAATTGCTATTCCCACTCCAGAGAGTGCAACAGTAAGGAAAGCGTTGGATAGCGCAGAGGTAAAAATTACTATTCCAACTCCAGAGAGTGCAACAGTAGGGAAAGCGTTGAATAGCGTAGAGGTAAACATTACTATTCCCACTCCAGAGAGTGCAAAAGTAGGGAAAGCATTGGATAGCCTAGGGATAAAAATTACTATTCCCACTCCAGAGAGTGCAACAGTAGGGAAAGCGTTGGATAGTGGGAGGGTAGAAATTACTATTCCCACTCCAGAGAGTGCAACAGTAGGGAAAGCGTTGGATACCATAAAGGTAAAAATTACTATTCCCACGCAAAAGAGTGCAAAAGTAGGGAAAGCGTTGATAGGGTAGGGGTAAAAATGTATATTCCCACTCCAGAGAGTGCATTGGATAGCGGGAGGTTAAAAATTACTATTCCTACTGCAGAGAGTGCAACAGTAGGGAAAGCGTTGGATAGCGTAGAGGTAAAAATTACTATTCCCACTCCAGAGAGTGCAAAAGTAGGGAAAGCGTTGGATAGCATAGGGGTAAAAATTATTATTCCGAAGTACTGGGGGGCATGGCTAAGATGGCGGCTTAGCTGGACGTGATCTCCGCAGGCTCCCCGTTCCCGATCACCAAATCGCCCCTAAAGCGGCCCGATTTCCCTAGCAGCGCAGGTGTCGGAAGCTTGAAGCACCAGAGCCACCCCCGGGGCGACTGGGGATCCAGCAGATGCCCAGAGGAAAGCGAAGTGACCGCCGAGGCGGCGAAGTGAGCTGGTGCCGAGCGAGGCACAGAGGAGCTGCGGTCGAGCTCTCGCGGCGAGGAGGAAAGAGCAGCCCTCCCCCGCGTCCACGAGCCTCGATTGCTGTACCGAGGGTCCCGCCGACTGCGGTGAGGGCCCGGAGGGGGCGACCGCCGGTGTTCGGCCGCGGGGCCCGGAGAGGCGGACAGTGGACAGAGGCCCCTACGGAACCGGCCCGGGGCAGTAAGCGAGGTCTCGGCGTGGGACTGTCCGGCGGCGACGTGACGGCCGAGGGCTGCGGCCCGAGGTAAGGGACGCGACTGAAGGCGACTGCAGGCGAGCGAAGAGCTGCACCTCGGGGGAGCATATCCAGCCGCCCGGCACCTGGGGACCTGGCGCTCATTGAGGGGACCACACGGGCGGCAGCACCGCTCTGAGGCCTACGGTTGAGGCTCATTGGACGAGCTGGGGCGCAATGACAGCGGTGCCCCGAGGCCATCGGGCGAGATCGGGGGGCAGCATTCGAGCCCCCGGGGAGGACCCGTGGTACAGGAGCGGCTGCGGACCGGGGGGAGACTAGAGAGCACATAGCACATACGCGGAGGGGCAGGAGGTGATTACAGGGACCCCGAAGAAGGCCCGGGGGTCTCCACCACGTCGGGGAGCGGACCTTGGGGGTGACCGGTGACCACCCCAGAACTGCACCGACCAGAGCCTGGGTCCACAGCTAAGGGGCCACCCGAGGGACGCAAGGCCCCTGAACACGGCAAGCTTGCTGTAAGTCGGCCGGATCCGCACCGAACGCCGCATCAGGCCTCACCAAGGAGGACAAGATGGCGTCCTCCAATCGCAAGGGGAACCGCACCATACCCGACATGATGAGCAAAGGACCCGCTAAGGCCGACAAAAGCCCAGACAAACCGACTCAGGCACCCCCTACCAGGGGGAAAGACCAAGATGAGAGGGAAGCCCCGGCGACCAAGGCGTTCATGGAGACCCTCTTCGCCTCGCTTAAAGAAGACATCCAAACCCTCAGACAAGAGATGGCAGGGGATTATAGAGAACTGCGTCGGGATGTCGACGACCTCGGGGAGAGGGTGGCCACCACTGAACTCGAGGGGCAGGCCAGGAGTGAAGAGGTGGAACACTTGAGACAGGAAATTATCCGGCTCAACGAACAACAGACTGATCTCCAATCTCACACAGAGGACCTCGAAAATCGCTCAAGACGGAATAACATCCGAGTCCGAAATGTGCCGCCCACAGAGGAAGGGGACGATATGATGGTGTACCTGCAAGCCCTGTTCCGCACAGTGCTCGGCGAAGGCGAGGACTTTGAAATACGCATCGATAGGGCCCATCGGGTGGGCCCGGCTCGTCGAGCTCATGGTCCCCCACCGGACATCCTGGCTTTTCTACCAGATTACCCCCTCAAAGAACGCATATTGAAAGCAGCCCGCCTCAAACAACCTCTTCACTTTAAAGGCCACGCTGTGGAACTTTTTCAGGACCTTTCCGCTATCACCCTGCAAAAGTGACGGTCCTTCAAAATGGCCACCGCCTTCCTTCGCAAGGAAGGAGTCCCGTACTCGTGGGGGCACCCCTTTCGGTTGATCTTCAGGTGGAATGGGGTCCTCCACCAGCTACGATCCCTACGGGACACTTGTACCCTCCTGGGCATTCCACTCGAAGAAACCCAGCACGTTGACGAGGGGGGGAGCAGTCGTCGAGGGCCCTGTCCGGGTCCCCTCTCTGGCAGACGGTGCAAAGAGGACGCCCTTCCAGGAAGAACCTCAAACCGAATCCAGAAACAGTGGCACAGGAAAAGGCTGCTGCGATCCATGAAGTCTCCAAAGACACTGGTGCCGACTCTTGAACGCCTGGAATGAAGGTCACGCTCAGCTAAGTATGGCGATGCGATTTGGGGACGGGGCGGGGGGTCTCGAGCTGTCGAGCCGTCATTGCCACACAACCCGTCCATTCTTCCATATACTGCAGGCCTGGACAGACTCTAAATAGGCCTGGGACAATGTCTAACGGTTGGGGTTTTTTGTTCCAAAGTATGCTTTTGTTGTTTCTGGGGGGTGTATCGGGGGGAGGGTGGGGTGTTGCACACACTGTTTTACCTCTCACAGTAGTCTCACTGAGGGGCAGGTGGTGGAGTGCGGGGGAAGAGCTGGGGCAGCTAGAAATTAATACTGACGTAGGGAGGGGAGGCAGTCTTGTCATCGTTATGGGCACTGGGCAGCCACTGCGGGTGGGGCCGAGGGATGAGGGTACGCCACGGGGCAGCACGGGGCAGGAATCAGCCTCTATAGCGTGAACACCACGAGTTGCTATTTTATGCCGCTAACTATAGGGACCTGGAATGTCAAAGGACTTAACTCCCCGCAGAAACGCCAAAAGGTCTGGAAATATATTCTGGACCATCATTTAGATATAGTGGCTCCACAGGAAACCCACCTGTTGAAAACTGAGGACCACTGTCTTAAGCACAAAAAATACCCACTCATCTATAGGGCCTCAGCTTCCACTAAGCAGAAGGGTGTAGCTCTCATCTTCAGCCCGGGTGCCCAATTCCAACCCATTGCCACTCTAGGCGACAAGGAGGGAAGATGGCTGATGATCAAGGGCCACCTGAGGGGTAGGATGTGCACCTTTGTAGCGATTTATGCTCCCAATACTGGGCAAAAAAAATTCTTGACTTCACTACTGGGGAGAGTAACCGACTTTGTGGAGGGCCCCCTGTTCCTCTTGGGGGATTTTAACCTGGTTTGGCATCCAACGCTTGATAGCACGCACACACGTCGTTCCGACATGGGTACCTTCCCTGAGTCCATACAGACACGAATGGGGGATATGGGCCTCCTGGACACATGGCGCACTTTATACCCCCTCACACGTGATTACTCCTTCTATTCGCATATGCACCGGTCATATTCACGGCTGGATTACATCTTTCTGAGTCAGTCCTTGCAAGGTGCTCTCCAAGATGCTAAGATTTTACCCATGTCGGTTTCTGACCACGCTCTGTACACAATATGTCTCTCATGGCTGGGTCAGGCTCTTCGACCGCCCCAATGGTACTTCCCTGAAGCCCTAACGAGGGACGGAGTCTCGGTTACACAGCTAAGGGAATCTATCACAGAATTCTTCTCCCTGAACATCCCAGATGATACCTCTGAGTACAATACCTGGGACACTTTCAAGGCGGTTTTGCGAGGCAGATGCATAGCGCTTAACTCAGCTCTAAACAAACAGAGGGCAAAGGAAAGGGAAAGCTTGGAGGAGGAACTAGCGGCCACTGAACGGATCCATAAGCTTACACCCACTAGGCTGACTCTTCGCGCCCTTACGGCACTCAGGGGCAAATTGAGGGCCATATATAATAATAGGGCAGAATTCACCCTTCTCAAACTGCGCAACCTCTCCTACACTCAAGGCAACAAAGTGGGGAAACACCTAGCCAGACAACTGAAGGACAAAAGGGAGAGGGAATACATTGGGGGTATTCAAGACGGGACGGGGCAGCTAATCCATAGAGATGAAGACAAGGCGGAACTCTTCGGATCCTTTTACGGCGCGCTGTACACAGCTGACGCCCTTGACTCTACCCACCAGGAGGCCTTCCTCAGGGATCTGCCAATGTCACAGGTCTCCCCGGAATGGAACGAAGCCCTCATAGCGCCTATCACTCTGGAGGAGGTGCAAATAGCTATTAAGGCACTGAAACACCATAAGGCACCAGGTATTGACGGGTATACCGCGGTCTTCTATAAGACCTTCTCAGCTGACATTGGTCACCACCTGGTCCGACTCTTTAATAGGATGGCTGTGGATGGTGACACTATTGCCTCTTTGGCAGAGGCGGTCATCTCGGTAATACCCAAACCAGGTAAGAACGCCACTTGCTGTTCCTCCTATCGACCCATTGCACTCTTGAACATTGATGCGAAGCTGTACTCTTCCATACTGGCCAAGCGATTGGTAGACCTCATGCCACTTATTATTAACCCAGACCAATCTGGCTTCATACAGGGGCGCCAAACGCACGACAACACCCGGCGCATCATCCACCTGATCGAGAAGGCTAACAGGTTTAACATTCCTGCGGTCCTAGTCGGCCTAGATGCCGAGAAAGCATTTGATCGGGTGGATTGGAATTTCCTGTGGGCCACGATGTGGGCTGTGGGCATTCGGCTTTTCCCACAAATTCATAATGATGCTCCAGGCCAATTACAGGCATCCAAAATCTAAGGTCTCCATTAGCGGTGTACAGTCTGCCTCATTCTGCCATTCCAGGGGGACCAGACAGGGCTGCCCCCTGTCCCCCCTGTTGTTCGCCCTTAGCATTGAACCCCTAGCTATAGTGATAAGGGAGCACCAGGGGATTGAAGGTCTTCCATTCACTGTAGAATCCCATAAGATCTCCCTCTTCGCGGACGATGTCCTCCTCTCCTTATCTAACCCGATGGGTTCACTCCCACCCCTGCAGGATGTACTTATCTCCTTTGAGAAGGCGGCAGGCTTCAAGATTAATTTAGATAAGTCGTATATACTTAACCTGACCCTCTCACACATAGACTCCTTACGGCTCCGATCCCTAACGCCTTTAGCGTGGGCGACCTCTTCCATACAATATCTAGGGGTGCGACTGACGCCGTCATTAGAGAAATTATATGCAGCTAATTTCCCCCCACTGCTCTCCCGCATCCAAGCGGACCTAACGAGATGGAAGCCGCTTTTTCTCTCCTGGTTGGGGCGCATACATGCAGTTAAGATGATGCTTCTCCCCAAACTGTTGTACCTGTTTCAGGCTCTCCCCATAGAACTGGGGGAGGAATTCTTTAAACGCGCATAAACTATGATCTTGTGCTTTATCTAGCAGGGGGGGCGGCCCGATTCTCCTTTTCCATGCTTCGGCGCCCACAGAGGGAGGGGGGAGCGGGTCTCCCCGATCTTAAGCTCTACTATAAGGCGGCCCAGCTACGTATCCTGGTCGAATGGTCGCAAAAGGAATCGGAGAAGCACTGGCTCCACATGGACCGCAGCATAGCTGGTCGAACTATTTGGGACCTGGTGTGGCACGAGAAAAGGGACATGCCCCCTAACGCATACCTCAGTACCCCGACATGCACTACTCTTAAGGTGTGGGACACGGTAGCTACGCGGGAGGGGTGGACATCCTTCCCATCACCATTCACACCCATCCACTTCTCCTCATTATTGCCACCAGCGCTCCTTGAAGGACCATTTAACGCGTGGAGGGAGGGAGGTTGCCTCACACTGACACACTTATTTCACAACTATGACCCCCTTACATTCGAGAACTGCACAAGAGATTACGGAGTGGGAAGCCAGGAGAGGTACCACCACGCACAGCTGTTGCACTGGGCACTCGATCCACGAATTAGAGAGGGTGCCACCAGACCTCTCACCGCATTTGAGTCACTTCTCATTAAAACTAAATCCATGAAGGGGGCTATCTCGGCTATATACAAGCTCTTACTCTCCACAGAAGTTGCCCCTCGTCCACGATATATGGCTTGGTGGGAGGGGATGGCCCAGAGCGACATCTCTGAGGCAGACTGGACTCACCTATGGTCCGATATCTTCAAATTCAATCGATCCACTGCTCTGAGGGAAGCCCACTTGAAAGTAATGACAAACTGGTACCTATACCCATCTAAGCTAGCTCAAATCTTTACCGGCACTTCAGATCGCTGTTGGAGGGGGTGTGGCCTCTTGGGGGACTTCCAACACATTTGGTAGGACTGCCCCTCCATTCGGCCCTTCTGGGAGGAGATCCTGGCACAGATAAAGACTATCCTGGGGTACCCCGTCCCGGTTTCCATGACTCAGGCCCTACTTGGCAATAGAGACCCCATACTGGAACATCAGACCAGGGCCGACAGGAGAATTATGTGGCTCTGCCTGGGGGCTGCTAAACTAGCTACTGCGGCAGCATGGAAGAAAAAGGAGGCACCTGCGATGTCCCTATGGCACTCTTGCCTATGGCACCTGTTGAGCCTGGAGCGCATATCTGACATATCCCGAGAAGACTTTAAGAACTTTGAATTCAGGTGGGGACCCTTAGTCTCTTTCCTCTCAAAAGGTCTGCCTTCCGCAGTTTGCCCCCCCACGGTTAGGGCCCTGCATCTATTCCAACTTTGAAGTACTTTATGAGGTTGAGAACCTACTGTAAAGCAACACCGCCACTGGGGAGGGTGGGAAGGGGGGGACGTGGGAGTTGGGGGGGAAGGGGGAAGGTTGGGTTTTCATTTTACTTCTTTGTTGACTCTTGGTATACTGCCCATTTTTGAGTTTCTAGAGCCCCACGGGGGTTTCGCCTACTGATGGCGTACACGGGCAATTAATCAGGGAAGGGAGTATAAGGGATACAAGCAGCGCAGAGACACTCTTGGAGGACCATTACTCCCGATGCTTACTCCCCTTCTTGGACACGAGGACTGCATCCCGACCACCTCGATGCTGAACTCCTTTTTTGGGACACAGATGGGGCTTGGGTACAATAGGGAGTGGAGGAACTGTGACTATGTACTTGTCAGTAGATCTGAATAACAGGCTTTGCTTGTCGGATACCCCTGTGAGGGCATATTGGCGGATTGCGCCTTGAGTCTCAGTTTTGACAAAATGCAATAAAAATGACTTTGAAAAAAATATTATTTCCACTCCAGAGAGTGCAACAGTAGGGAAAGCGTTGGAGAGTGGGAGGGTAAAAATTACTATTCCCACTCCAGAGAGTGCAACAGTAGGGAAAGCGTTGGATAGCATAGAGGTAAAAATTACTATTCCCACGCAAAAGAGTGCAAAAGTAGGGAAAGCGTTGATAGCGTAGGGGTAAAAATTTATATTCCCACTCCAGAGAGTGCATTGGATAGCGGGAAGGTAAAAATTACCATTCCCACTGCAGAGAGTGCAACAGTAGGGAAAGCGTTGGATAGTGTAGAGGTAAAAATTACTATTCCCACTCCAGAGAGTGCAACAGTAGGGAAAGCGTTGGATAGCGTAGAGGTAAAAATTACTATTCCCACTCCAGAGAGTGCAAAAGTAGGGAAAGCATTGGATAGCGTAGGGATAAAAATTACTATTCCCACTCCAGAGAGTGCAACAGTAGGGAAAGCATTGGATAGCGGGAGGGTAAAAATTACTATTCCCACTCCAGAGAGTGCAACAGTAGGGAAAGCGTTGGATAGCGTAGAGGTAAAAATTACTATTTCCACTCCAGAAAGTGCAAAAGTAGGGAAAGCGTTGGATAGTGTAGGGGTAAAAATGACTATTCCCACTCCAGAGAGTGCAGCAGTAGGGAAAGCATTGGATAGTGCGGAAGTTAAATATAACATACTTATAAATAATTGTTGTAAATAAAATAATAAAAAATTAAATTTTCAAATAACTCTACATCATTTGCAAATACCCATTAATAATTACTAAAAACATAGTTTAAATAGATAATTAATTAACAATAAAATAACAATAAATAGTAATTAATAAATATAAATTAACAAATAATTAACTATTAAAAATATCAATTACCAATTTAAATAAATGTATTACCAATTAAAAAAATTAATAACCAATGAAAAAATGTAATTGCCAATTACAAACCTTAATTACCAATAAAAAAATTAATTGACACATTTAAAATGTAATTACCAATTACAAACCTTAATTGGCAATTAAAAAAATTAATTACCAATTAAAATATTTCATTACCAATTAAAATAATTATTTACCAATTAATAAGAAATAAAATTAATATCAATACCAATAACAAATATTTATTTACTTAATTACAATTTTTAAAAATTAATTACCAATAAAAAAAATTAATAACCATTTAAAAAATGTAATTGGCAATTACAAACCTTAATTACCAATAAAAAAATTAATTGCCAAATATAAAATGTAATTACCAATTACAAACCTTAATTACCAATTGAAATAATAATTACCAATTAAAATAATTAATTACCAATTAATTAGAAATAAAATAATTATCAATACCAATAACAAATAATTAATTACTTAATTCATTCATTCATTTCTTTCTTTATTTCGATCAATTTTAGATCATAAAAGATATGCAAAACACATTCAGTTAAAACAGCAAGATGGTCAAACCAAGATTACGCAACATTTTAAAAAAAATATTAGATTTACATAGACTAAAAACATTTCATTTATGCCAGCTCTTGCTCAAATTTTAAAAATCGATTACGGATGTGCCACATCGCAGTTAAGAATTTTGCCACCCCAAATACAATAATAGGTGAAAGGTCCGTTTTTAAAATCCTATCAGCTGGGAGGTATCTTGTAAAGCCCAATTTTTTGAGGAGGGGAACAAGCCAGTATTTCCTTGATCTTCGGTAGGCCTTGCAGAAGAATATGATGTGCAGATCATCTTCCCGATGGTACGAGCAAGACGGGCAATGTTCACTCAATGCAGTCTGGGCCCAGTGTTTGTGAATGCCCTTGTAGGGAGTGTGCCATATCGCCATTGTAAGAAGATTTTCCTTGTGAGGGCCGGGGAAATGTCGTCTAACACACACTCGAGCAAATACACTTCCTTAAATTTAAGAAACAATTCTGTCAAGGACCCCTCCCGTGATTTTCCCAATGTAACAGCGAGCCTCATCTCGCGAAAATCTCTCGCTATGAGTTTTCGTGAGGTCCTCGTGCAAGCGTTAGCTGGATCTAGCCATAACTCTGGTCTGCCTATTTTTTCACATGTTTGTTTGATGTAAGTCAACCATGGAATTTGTCTTGATTTAGGTAGACAGAGGATCTCTTGGAGCTCACTTCTATAGCTCGCAAGTTCTGGTGTGCTCCAGATGCGGCGCCAGAAGATGATTGGTCTTAATCCCAATTCCTCCACAATGGGCCTCAGACCTAAGTCGAGTCTTAGGAGGAGGGTGATACTTTCAGGTAGGGCCGCCATCTGCCTAATGAAATTATTTTCAGTTGTTTGTAGTTTTTGACCAGGAGAATGACCCCACAATTCACCTCCATACAAGACTGCCCCTCTGGCCTGCATTTTGTAAATTTCAATGGCAGCACTAAAGGGTTTGTAGGTCGATCTACTTATCATTCTGGAAATACCTCCGGATAATTGGACCAATTTCATGTGGGCCTTTGTCCGATGTATGTCCCACGTCATGTCCTGGTTGATAGTTACACCCAGGTATTCGAAGGTAGAAACCCTCTCTAGTCTTGTTGAGCCAATAGTAGGGTTGGTGCGTGTTAGTGGGGGGGGGGGTTGAGAATCATGAATTTGTTTTTTAACGCATTGATCTCAAGCCCCCGCTCCGCACAGAACGCTGAGAACCCATCCAGGACTCTTTGTATACCCATTGGTGATTTGGACAGCAGCAGGGTGTCGTCCGCAAACATAATTGCAGACACCCTGCTGCCGTTCAACTTAGGGGCATCGATGTCTTTGATCCTGGTCAGGTGGTCAATTACCCCGTTGACAAAGAGGCAGAACAGGGTCGATGCAGGCACACAGCCCTGACTCACGCCCCTGTCAACGGAGAACCTGTCGGAGAGTGCCCCGTTTCTGCCACACCTGACTCGCGCGAAAATTCCCTGGTGTAGCCTTATCAAGATTGTGAGTATGTCCCCCGGAATACCCATCTTGCACAGTACAGTCCAAAGTCTATCTCTGGGTACAAAATCAAAGGCGGCTCGCAAGTCCACGAAAACCGTGTACATGCTGCCGCCCTCGAGTACCACAGTTTTCCAGAAGAGGAGGTTCAGGCGGATTATCTGATCCATAGTGGAAACCCCTCTTCTGAATCCCGCCTGATAGGGACTAAGAATAGAATTTTCCTCCATCCAGTTTTGCAGGCGATCTAATATCAGCCTACCAAATAACTTCTGGGGAACATCGATAAGGCTGATAGGCCTGTAGTTGGCTGGGAGCAGAGGTGACCCCTTTTTGAATTTGGGAACGATATCTGCCCAATTCCCCTATAAACCCACAACCCGCTAGAAAACTTTAACGCAAAAATTAATTAAAATTAATTTACAATTAATAAAAATGAATAATGAATTTACTATATTTAAATTACTTCCCACCCTATTCCCCTATAAACCCACAACCCGCTCCTGTACTAAAACATAAAATTCTATTAAAAATAAACATTTTAATATATAAAAAATAGTACACATATAATTTAAAACATATAAAATACTTAACAAAAAACATTTAACACATACATATAAAATACATAATAAAATACATAACAACAAACTAATATCGATATTAGTAACATCGAAATTAGTGACGATATATTTCATATCGATATTACTAACTTCGATATTACTTACATCGATATAATAAAAATTGATATTACTTACCTTAGGTTCGATATTCTGTCCAACAATATTCTTCACCTCGATATTCTTCCCCTTCGATATTTTTGACTCGATATTACAGTTGGTCGATATTAGGGAATCGAAATTTTGACAGCACCGTCTGGTCAGGTCACACCACACATCACGTTGCGTACAACAGCAGGACGTCTTACTGGCAGTACAACAGACGATGATGACAGGCACCACCTCCTCAGTCTTTTGTGCACCCAAAAGCAGAAAAGCCAGAAGAACATCAGTCAAATGTGGAATGTGTTGTGCTTTCATTTTAATTACTACTGAGTGTACTGTGTACACTC
This sequence comes from Lissotriton helveticus, assembly GCF_964261635.1. Taxonomy (NCBI): domain Eukaryota; kingdom Metazoa; phylum Chordata; class Amphibia; order Caudata; family Salamandridae; genus Lissotriton; species Lissotriton helveticus. The sequence goes on along the minus strand of NC_136063.1, from coordinate 773,505,993 downwards.
AGGAAGAGTAAGAATAGAAAAGAATAAAAATATAAATGTAGTGGAACCTGTTTGGCCTTAATTTGCGCATCATGTGGGATGGATGCAGCATCAGGGACCTGCAGCTGGCAATGGGGATGGAAGCAGTAAGCCAAGAGGAACAATGGAAAGACATGCAGGCCTATGTGGCAAAAACAGCACACTACTAACTATCACCATAAAATGGCCCCCAGCCACATGGTCACTCATCACAGGCACAAAGACAAGGCCCCAGAAAGCAATGAACTCCAGCAGGCCTATGTCACTATATGGCCAGACAAAGGATGCCTGTTACACAACACAGCTTTAATACAAAAAAGAAAGTCTGCATGGCTAAAAAGGTTGAAAGTTACACAACAACACATACACATGCAACAAAGGCATTTATTTAACAAAAACCCCAAAAGTTAACTACACCCCAAAAACCACATTTTGGAATTCAATACAATGCCATCCATGTCCTAAATGATGTTTAAATTCAACAGACAACATAGACACAGTTGCTCCAAGAACCCCTGATGAGTACCTCTGGGAGTCTGGGCCTACTGGCAGACTAGGCCACAAGTTTGAGGGACTACGGCAAAAGCACAGTGGATGGTCCCACAAAATGGCCACCACCACATGACCTGGCCACCCACAACAACATGAAAAGAAAGAGAAGACAGACAATGCAGGCCTATGGCAAAAGCACAATGCTTGGCTTCACAAAATGGCTGACACCCACATGGTCAGCTCACCCACAATAACAAGAAAGTACATACAATGAGCTCAAGCAGGCCTATATCACTATATGGCCAGACAAAGGATGCCTGTTACAGAACACAGTTTTGATGCAAGAAAGAAAATCTGCATGGCTAAAAAGGTTGGAAAGTTACAACAACACATACACATGCAACAAAGGCATTTATTTAACACACACCCAAAAATGTAACTACACACGAAAAACCACATTTTGGAATTCAATCCAATGCCATCCATGCCCTAAATGATGTTTAAATTCAACAGACAACATAGAAACAGTTGCTTCAAGCACCCCTGATGAGTACCTCTGGGAGTCTGGGCCTACTGGCAGACAAGTTTGGAGGCCTATGGCAAAAGCACAGTGGATGGTCTCACAAAATGGCCATCACCACATGGCCTGGACACCCTCAACAACATGAAAAGAAAGAGAAGACACACAATGCAGGCCTGTGGCAAAAGCACAAGGCTTGGCTTCACAAAATGGCCACCACCCACATGGTAGTGTCCTGTACAAATCAGTTGTGTTTCGCATGGGATGCATCATACTACGTTGAACGGAGGGCACGCGGTTGAGTCTTACGGAAAGCATTACAAATCTGAGTCGGTCGGGAGGCTTTCCAAACGACATCTGAATTGGGCCCAAAGTGTAGGTTTTTGGTTGTGCCTCCAAATGCATTGGTTAAAGTGATATTAACAACCTTGTATTGCTGTGTGAGGGTAGTTTTCAAGTATGACTTGTATAATTGACCTTTCGAAGTTAACGATAATTTTTGGGGTAAGTAATTATTGATTTCTTGTTTTACTTTGGTTAAAAGTTCAACATAGGTGATGGTTTTCTTGTTTGGTAATAGAGCATATATAAAGGAAATATTTGTATGTTGATAAATTCCATGTATTGTATATAACTGGTAACATGGTTTGGGACATATTTTAAAAGTCCCACCCATCATTCATGTCTCACAGTTCTGTAATTCTAGTAAATTTGTGGGAGTCCTAAACAGTATTATTCTTTTGTCAGCTGATTTATTGTCATAAAGAAGAAAGTGGTCTTCAGAATGAGTAACAGTGAGTACAGGTGGTATTTCTACTTCAGCAAAGGTTTTAGGCAAAGGTGTGGTGGTAGCAGTAGCTCTTTTAGTTCTAGGTCTTGTTCTTTTTAGTGAGGATATTGAGCGCGTTTGGCCAGTTGCATGCTCTGGGACTATGGGGAGCTTGTGCTTAAGTATTTCTATTGTAGGCTTTTGAGATCTAGTGCTAATTTCTTTTATATTTTCCAAAGCATGTCTAACTTCAATTTCAGCAACATTAGGGGGTGGTTATGCTTCCTAGCGTATAATACAGTTGTTTTCTTTGTAGCAGCCCTTCATAACATTTGTTAGAATAATATTTGCTACATTTCCAGTTATAGTTGTCCCATGTTGGCTTTTCTTGGCTGTACACGTGGATCCCTTATCAAATATCGATAACAAAAACACCGACCTACAAAAACATCGCTGCAAAAATATCGTACACAAAAATATCGTCACCATATACTTAACCAAGGATTTACACAAATATCGATATTTTATTATCGATAACAAAAATATAGTTTTAAATTATATTGCCTACAAACATATCGACTACAAAATTATCAAAAATACTTTAAATAGTTTGAAACACTACAAAAATATCGACACCACTATTATCGACTTACATACAGCCTATTAACGAATACAAAAAATATCGACAATTTTATTTAACATTAAATACACACTCCTCTCAACAACATAACAATTTAATGAATAATAACTTTTAAATAAATGCTAAATAAACATATATAAATATAGTATCTATCTAAAATACGTATAAATTAATTATTAATACACCAATAAATATAAACATACTTAATAAATCAAATATACTCAATAAAATATATTTATTTACACACATTACATATATAAACATGTTTTTAATTATAAACCAAACGTATACATTTAAATATAAAACACATACAAAACATATTTAATTATATACTACTACTAAATAACAAATAAAACACCCTTATTAAAAAATAACGGATACCAAATTCAAACTAAATTTCTCAACCAATACATTTAAAATAAATCTCCATCAACCAATCAAAATGCAGAAGTACTTAACTACCTACTATAAAAACAATTACATAATTAACTAAAATTACCATTTTTGGAACAAACACGAAGAAAAACGGTTACTTTGCTGAAGAAAAAAGAAAACAAACCTAGAAAAACTAGTACAACAGATTATACAACAACACAAGTAAGTGAATTCCCATTTTATGTACTGTTAAAGACCCAAGAAACTTACTAAACTCCCTAAAATATATAAATGCTCTCTATTTTTAAATTAAAACAAAACTTCCTATCAGCAACAGCAAAAATGAATACATGTAAAAATGTCCAACTTTATCAATACCTACATAGAAATGTAACAAATAATTATTTAGCATACTAAAGGTTAAATGAAATTACATTGTCTAAACTGTAAATAAATACAAATATAATACACAACTAATACAAATACTTATTATTTCAGCTTCAACAAACTTCATCTACCAAACTACATCTACGCGAACAAAAGCTTCTACCAAAGAAAGTAAGTATACTCACAGTTTAAATAAATAATAACAAAAGGGAAATAACTAAGTATCAAACAATATTATTAATTACAACTATTTTCTACCACTACTACAGGAATAACAACAGTGAAACTCTCCGTATGAATCGTACCCGTCCGTCCGAGTCACGTAGTATGATCCGTATTCTGTGAATCCGTCCGAATCGTCGCGATCGGTACATACTGCAAGGCTGAAACCGTGAACCGTGAACCGTACGATTCGTACACATGCCATACGACTCGTACACATGCCGTACGACCCGACGAGTACGATCCGGACCGGGGTATGAGGACGCGATTCGTACGGTCCACGTAAGGGAAGGGTGAGTCGTACGGAAAAGCACACAAACACATACACACCGTACGGTCCGTACCCCCCGTGATCGCAGGGGTACGCACCGTACCCCTGCGATCATGGGGTGTATGACCTGTACCCCATGTACGATGGGTGTATGAGCCGTACCCCATGTACGATGGGTGTACGAGCCGTATCCCATGTACGATGTGTGTACGAGCTGTACATCCATCGTACATGGGGTACGGCTCGTACACCCATCGTACATCCGGTACGGCTCGTACACCCATCGTACATGGGGTACGGCTCGTATACCCATCGTACATGGGGTATGGCTCGTACACCCATCGTACAAGGGGTACGGCTCGTACACCCATCGTACATGGGGTACGGCTCGTACACCTATCGTACATGGGGTACGGCTCGTACACCCATCGTACATGGGGTACGGCTTGTACACCCATCGTACATGGGGTACGGCTCGTACACCCCATGATCGCAGGGGTACGGTGCGTACCCCTGCGATCATGGGGGGTACGCACCGTACCCGGGGGGGCGTTCCGTACCTGTTTTGGCACAAACTCTGCTTTTACGGCAGTTTTCAGCTCCCGTAGAAAAAGGGTCGTACGGTGCGTACCGGACACGTATCGTACTTGCTGGGTCGTAAAAACCAGCTGTGAACCGTACAGATGTTGCGTACAGCGGGTTCCGAGGGAGAATCGTACAGAGATTTGAGTCGTACGGTCTCTGTACGACTCGTACGGAGTACGCCTCCTGGTATGAATTTACTTCGTCGTACGTACGGGGGACATTGCACGGTACGATTCGTATGGGAAAAACGCTCCGAATGGCTATTCGGAACGGTTTTTCCTGAATCGGAATCGGCCCCCAAGTCTAACATAACTCAGGGAAAATGCTGGACAGTAAACCATAATAATTTACTATTCTAACTCCAAGTCCAACATAACTCAGGGAAAGTGCTGGACAGTAAACCATAATAATTTACTATTCTAACTCCAAGTCCAACATAACTCAGGGAAAGTGCTGGACAGTAAACCATAATAATTTACTATTCTAACTCCAAGTCTAACATAACTCAGGGAAAGTGCTGGACAGTAAACCATAATAATTTACTATTCTAACTCCAAGGCCAACATAACTCAGGGAAAGTGCTGGACAGTAAACCAGAATAATTTACTATTGTAACTCCAAGTGTAACATAACTCAGGGAAAGTGCTGGACAGTAAACAATAATAATTTACTATTCTTACTCCAAATCCAACATAACTCAGGGAAAGTGCTGGACAGTATACCATAATAATTTACTATTCTAACTCCAAGTCTAACATAGCTCAGGGAAAATGCTGGACAGTAAACCATAATAATTTACTATTCTAACTCCAAGGGGTCAATTCCGATTCGTGAAAAAAAACGTCCGTACGATTTGTATCCGGAGCCCTCTCCGTATGAATCGTATCCGTCCGTCCGAGTCACGTAGTACGATCCGTATTCTGTGAATCCGTCCGAATCGTCGCGATCCGTAAATATTGCAAGGCTGAAACCGTGAACCGTACGATTCGTACACATGCCGTACGACTCGTACACATGCCGTACGACCCGATGAGTACGATCCGGACCGGGGTATGAGGACGCGATTCGTTCGGTCCACGTAAGGGAAGGGCGAGTCGTACGGAAAAGCACACAAACATACACACCGTACGGTCCATACCCCCCATTATCGCAGGGGTACGCACCCTACCCCTGCGATCATGGGGTGTATGAGCCGTACCCCATGTACGATGGGTGTACGAGCCGTACCCCATGTACGATGGGTGTACGAGCCGTACCCCATGTACGATGGGTGTACGAGCCGTATCCCATGTACGATGGGTGTACGAGCCGTACACCCATCGTACATGGGGTACGGCTCGTACACCCATCGTACATCCGGTACGGCCCGTACACCCATCGTACGTGGGGTACGGCTCGTATACCCATCGTACATGGGGTACAACTCGTACATCCATCGTACAAGGGGTACGGCTCGTACACCCATCGTACATGGGGTACGGCTCATACACCTATCGTACATGGGGTACGGCTCGTACACCCATCATACATGGGGTACGGCTTGTACACCCATCGTACATGGGGTACGGCTCGTACACCCCATGATCGCAGGGGTACGGTGCGTACCCCTGCGATCATGGGGGGTACGCACCATACCCGGGGGGGGGGCGTTCCGTACCTGTTTCGGCACAAACTCTGCTTTTACGGCAGTTTTCAGCTCCCGTAGAAAAAGGGTCGTACGGTGCGTACCGGACACGTATCGTACTTGCTGGGTCATAAAAACCAGCTGCGAACCGTACAGATGTTGCGTACAGCGGGTTCCGAGGGAGAATCGTACGGAGATTTGAGTCGTACGGTCTCTGTACGACTCGTACGGAGTACGGCTCCTGGTATGAATGGTACTTCGTCGTACGTACGGGGGACATTGCACGGTACGATTCGTATGGGAAAAATGCTCCGAACGGCTATTCGGAGCGGTTTTTCCCGAATCGGAATCGGCCCCCAAGTCTAACATAACTCAGGGAAAATGCTGGACAGTAAACCATAATAATTTACTATTCTAACTCCAAGTCCAACATAACTCAGGGAAAGTGCTGGACAGTAAACCATAATAATTTACTATTCTAACACCAAGTCTAACATAACTCAGGGAAAGTGCTGGACAGTAAACCATATTAATTTACTATTCTAACTCCAAGTCCAACATAACTCAGGGAAAGTGCTGGACAGTAAACCAGAATAATTTACTATTGTAACTCCAAGTGTAACATAACTCAGGGAAAGTGCTGGACAGTAAACAATAATAATTTACTATTCTTACTCCAAATCCAACATAACTCAGGGAAAGTGCTGTACAGTATACCATAAAAATTTACTATTCTAACTCCAAGTCTAACATAGCTCAGGGAAAATGCTGGACAGTAAACCATAATAATTTACTATTCTAACTCCAAGTCCAACATAACTCAGGGAAAGTGCTGGACAGTAAACCATAAAAATTTACTATTCTAACTCCAAGTCCAACATAACTCAGGGAAAGGGCTGGACAGTAAACCATAATAATTTACTATTCTAACACCAAGTCTAACATAACTCAGGGAAAGTGCTGGACAGTAAACCATAATAATTTACTATTCTAACTCCAAGTCCAACATAACTCAGGGAAAGTGCTGGACAGTAAACCAGAATAATTTACTATTGTAACTCCAAGTGTAACATAACTCAGGGAAAGTGCTGGACAGTAAACAATAATAATTTACTATTCTTACTCCAAATCCAACATAACTCAGGGAAAGTGCTGTACAGTATACCATAATAATTTACTATTCTAACTCCAAGTCTAACATAGCTCAGGGAAAATGCTGGACAGTAAACCATAATAATTTACTATTCTAACTCCAAGTCCAACATAACTCAGGGAAAGTGCTGGACAGTAAACCATAATAATTTACTATTCTAACTCCAAGCCCAACATAACTCAGGGAAAGGGCTGGACAGTAAACCATATTAATTTACTATTCTAACTCCAAGTCCAACATACCTCAGGGAAAGTGCTGGACAGTAATCCATAATAATTTACTATTCTAACTCCAAGTCTAACATAACTCAGGGAAAGTGCTGGACAGTAAAGCATAATAATGTACTATTCTAACTCCAGATCCAACATATCTCATGGAAAGTGCAGGACAGTAAACCATAATAATTTACTATTCTAACGCCAAGTCCAACAAAATTCAGGGAAAGTGCTGGACAGTAAAAATATCCGGAATTAGAAAAATTAAAAATAAAAAATTCGCAATTTAAATTTCAAAATATAAATTATAATAAATTCTAAATTTCGAAATGTATATAAAATTATTCTGAACTTTTTAAAATTATTACCCACCCTTATACCCTATGAATACAATAATCCACTCCTTGAATATATATACAATATTTAATAATATATACCATATTTTCATTAAAATAAAATTTTAATTTTCCAATTTTTAATTTTCAAAATGTTTAAATGTTTAATCCAATGTATTTATTTTTCTAAATTTTTCTAAACAACATTTGTAAATTACTACTTACAATTACCCTCTATAAACACAACTAACCAATCAAAAACTATTTTCAAATTTTATAATATATAAAAAAATATGAAAATTAAATATTTTCTATTTTCTAGATCTAAATTGTATTTCCTACTAATTTTTAAATATTGTAAAATATTCACACAACTTTTTAAATTTACTACCCACCCTTATCCCCTATACACCCAACAACCCGCTTCTAAAATATTTACACATTTTAGAATATATACAAATTAAAAATATTAAAAAAATCTATTTTCAAATGTAAAATTTCGAAATTAAAAATTGATTTTCTTCAAATCTTAATTTTTAAAAATAAATTTCAGACACATTTTTTAAATTACTACCCACTATTATCTCCTTTAAACCCAACAACCCGCTCCTAAAATATTTATACATTTTGGAATATATAAAAATTTAAAATATTTTAAAAAAATTCTATTTTAAAATTTAAAATCTCAAAATTAAAAAATTATTTTCTTCAAATTGTAAAAATGTAAAAAATTTTCACACACATTTTTCAAATTACTACCCACCCTTATCCCCTATAAACCCAACAACCCGCTCCTAAAATACTTACACATTTTAGAATACATAAAAACTTAAAAATAAAAATTAAAACATTCTATTTTCACATTTAAAATTTCGAAATTATAAATTTATTTCCCTTAATTTTTACATTAATATAAAATGTTCACACATTTTTTTTAAATTACTACCCACCCTTATACCCTATAAACCTAACAACCCGCTCCTAAAATATTTACTAAAAAAATAAAAAATATTATAAAATTACATTTATTATTCACATAAAAACATTAAAAATATAAAAAAATAACAGAACTATAAACAAGTAAACAAATTATAGCATTAAAAACATAATATCGATATTACTTACATCTATATTTATTTCAACTATATTTACTACAACGATATTTAACAATGTCGATATTTCTGCAGTACTAAAAAAACTATATTTACTTCATCGATATTTAATTCATCGATATTTCACACAGAAGATATTCTTACCTCGATATTTCTGCTTGTAGATATTTCCCCATCGATATTCCAGCTTTATACCGTACACATACCCCATATAATATAATACCAATGTGCCTTTCTGGGAAGTAGTTAATTGGGCCCCTTCAGTCATGGTGATGCTTCAAATGCTAAGAGAAATGTATATAATAATTAATGAAAGCATTCCTAGGCTGTTTGATTTCTAAAACATGTACATTGTTATTTTAATACTTACAATGTTAAATTTGAAGATTCTTTTCAATGCTGATGCTTTTTCTTTGTTGTTTGCTTTTGGTATTTCTTTAGAAATTCCTGTAGAAATAAAAAAGAGTAATTTTAATAAATGTGTTTAATTGTGTTTTAGTGGGGGGGGGGGGAGTTGTGGTTAGTTTGCACTTATGTTTTTTTTATTGTTTTAGTTAATCTGAGATAAATACTTGCCTTATTTGAAAATCTAATTTTCACACTGTTCTGTAGTTCTTTTAGTGTCTTCAGAATTATCTGTAGAGGAGATATAAATTAAAAAATAGATATTATTTATTTTGGTCATATAACAATTGTTTTGAGAACATTTTTAGTAGCAGTAGTTTTAAAATACAATTTTACTTACTTTGTGGAGCTGTAATCAGAGTTTTATGTAATGCAGTTGAATATTGTGTTAGCAATCCCGCAGAGTTTCTCCTTATTCTTGCTTTTTTGGTTGCAAGGTAAAATAATGTTTAATTTGTGTGTGTTTTTACATAGTGTTTCATTAATTGTTTTTTTAATCTTATTGCGTTATTTCAATTGTATGTGTATTTCATTGGTTGTTACTTCTTGTTTTAATTAATTTGGCAGTTGTTTTCTATATATGGAAAACACTAACTAAGTTTCAGTTACTTTTTTAGTTTTTTAAAGTGATGTAGTATATTATTTGTAACTGATATTATTTTAAATGTTAAATTATAATATTATATTTGCATATAATATTTGAAGTAGTAAATAATATTTGTGTTTTTATTCATTTTCATGATATTGTTTTTAAATTTCATTAAAATATGTGTTAAGTGATTTATAATGTATGCTTTGTGTGTTATTGCTATTTTCAAAGTTTTTTGGGGTATGTATTGTGTTGTTATGAATTATTTTAACATGTCAATATATTTTTTTAATGATACTAATGTTGTCTATATTGTTGTTTTTGATATTTTTGTCACTTTGTATGCTTTTCGAATGTGTTCGATATTATTTATCACAGTATTTTTGAGTGCGATAATGTTGATATCGATGTAAATGTTTAAGAATATTTTGGAGTCGACACTTGTGTATTTTTGTTAAATAAGTATAGGATGCCAATTTTAGTGTAATCAGTATTTTTGTCCTGATATTATGGTAGGTTGATATACTGTCTGTCGATATTATGTCAGTGATCCATAAATATTATTATGTTCACGTCCACTGCCATATCCCTCAAAATACTCCATAGTTTACTATGGGAGACACAGTCAAACGCTGCCAACAGGTCCATGAAAGCCATTAAAATATTTCCTTCCTTAGGTGTATTTAACTGAAATCAATTGCAAATTTAGGCAAGTCCCCATCCCGTTTTTAAAAACATATTTTGCTGGTATTAGGATATTTTTTATCATTGACCCAATTCTCTAATTTGTTCAATACCAGGAGACCTATTTATTTAACTGTGCCATCTGAAAGTGAAATCACCCTATAGTTTTTTGGAAGAGATGTGTCCCCTTTCTTGTTTATTGGGGCAATACTTGGTTTTTCTGAGACTGGAGGACCCACTACGGTTATTGCATTAAAAAAATTCATTAGAAAAGGAATCCAGACGTCAGAATGTCAAAAAAGAAAATCAATTGGGTCCCCGTCTGGGCTTGGGGCTTTAGAACTGCTACATTGCAACAGGCCAGTTTTGAAATCTGCCATTGAAAAGGTGATCAAGATGTACGGGTCAAAGATTAGTAGATCACCGGATAAACTACCCCTCTCTGAGGCTATAACAAATATGCTTGAGTAATAATCGACCCAGGAGCCCTCTCCCACGTGGACGTCTAAAGTTGGTTCTATGTCTTTGTTTACAGAGTGTTTATTATATCCCAAAAGTCTTTTGATGTTTTTGCAAAAGACGCCTATTGCAATTTATTCCAAGCATCCTCCTTCAACATTTCTCGTCTATACCTTCTGGATTCCTTAATTTGAGCACGGAGGTGGGTAACCAGTGCTCTGTCTCTTGGCTTCTCCTTTGAGGCCTTATTTAGATTACTGAGTACCTTGGAACAGCTGGCATCAAACCAACGGGGGGCGGGGTATGGGGCTTCATCTTAAGAGTCCTTAAGTTGTTTTCCAAAGCGGACAAAACTAAAACAAAGGCCTGGACTATATCTGAAGGAATATTATAGGGATCTAAACAGGTCCCTATTTCCAGCTGTGAGTGTGTAACTATTTTTGGTATTAATGCCGATCTATTTATCAAAGCCCATTTCAGAACTATACCATTCCTTCTTGCTATAGTAGGGGCCGGGATTATCCTCCTAGATTAATTAAAGCTGCCTTTCCAAAATATGTGATAAGAAATTGCAACATGATCAATAAAATCAGTAATGAGGGTTTATGTGTGATAAAAATATATTTTTTAAGGCAACAACACCAGCAGGTAGTCAATAGTAGATCCATGTATTGTGTCGCCAAAAGTTTTTGCTAAAAGCATCACCAGATTTCTTGTAAGCAAGAGCATATTTAGTTCATTGCTATATGTGGTATGTGAGAAATGTAATCGTACCTCAGGATCTTTATCTAGTATGCTGCATAAAGGAGATACTAACTTACTACAACTATGGGCATTAAAATCACCCTGCCAAACTACATTCAGGGGATTAAGAGGGGTCTTCATTGCCTTGCCAATTGCACATTCTAGAGACCCAATTACCTGGGACATGCTGCCCTCAAAGTTGTTAATATAGAAGTTGATGAGCATCATGTCCTCCACTCCCCGCCCATTACAAACAATGAGATGGAAATAAGGTCACTCCAAAACAGTTTTGAAAATTTTGACACACAGTGTAGTCCGTATTAGGGTCAGCAATCCCCATTTTGCTCGCCCTGATGTTAAGGGGGTTGCTGGTGTTTGAATTGAGCAAAACCCTCAATATGGACAGGTGGAACTTCCCAAGTCTCTTGCATTCAGACAAAGTCGTATTGGTTTATACTGTTACACCAATTTTCGTTCTCCCGTTTGTCTCTTAAACCAGCAATATTCCACCTTATGGATTTAATTAGATCACTGCCATGGTTTGGTGATGTATGAACTAAAATGGGGACATCCTCCTGCTGTGTTTCACTATGCTGGATATCCTGAGTCAACCTAGAGACCACTTGTCAATCACAAGTGTCAAGCCCTTCCAAGGCAGCAAATGTATTAGTTAGCGGAATGGCAGCTAGGTGATTACGTTTCTGAGGGATGGGTGCACAAAGAGGCGCAAGTTTGGTATCAAACGCTAAATTTGAATACATGAAACCCTGGGGCCTATAGAAGTATACCAACGGCAAAGCGTAAAATTTAGTTGATGGCATGGGACCGTTGGGACATTTAGTAGTGTTTGTGGGGCTACAACAACTTGTCTTTCACATTCATCAAGGTGTATTGAACCAAGTTCACTCTTGTTATTCATGGGTGGGAAAGCACCCTTCAAGAAACTGGGTTGTTGGTTGAGTGAGGTGTAAGCCCAGGTCAAGCAGCAACCAGAATCCTTGCTAGGCACAAGGCACAAGCAAACCCCAAATTAACTTGTGCTCCCCCTTGGTAGCTTGGCACAGAGCAGTCAGACTTAACTTAGAGGCATCTTGTAAAGTATTTGTGCAACACTTTAAACAGTATATTTAAAATGTTAACTGATAATCCTATATCTTCATATGTATCTATTTAAAATGTTATTCATGAAACATTTTGATACAAACAGTAAAACAGTGAAAATACAACACAAGAAAAATCTGAGACCAATTTTTTTAAAAATAGGTAATTTTTTAGAAGTAAAATGATACTAGAACAACAACAAAAATAATCATTAGAACTGGAATTATTCAATTTTAAAGTTAAATTATAGCCTAAAATCACAAAGCTCCACTGGCCGTCATCTGGCCACACAAGACAGGGGAAAAATCACAAGTTCAGGCTTACCTCGATGGAGTGCAGGTTGGATACAGGGATGAGGTTAGTCCTGCTGAAAAGTTACCTTTTAAATCTGGCACCAAGAGTTCCATTTGCGGTGGAGTATGTCACCAGGAGGAGGGGGAGTGTCACAGATGGTTGTCACTAGGGGAGGGCGGAATTTGCGTAGTCGTGCTACGCAAAGTTCCGCAAAACTGTAAAAATCTCCGCGAACACGCCGAAATTCAGCGAACACGTGGAATTGATTGTTCACAATGCGTTTTTCTTGTTCGCGATCGCTGTTTGCGTGCTCGGGGAGAAATATCCCACAAACACGCATTTTGAGAACGCGAACAAGCAAAAAATTCTGCAAAGCCGCGGAACGCAGAATTTCGGGTATTTTTGCGTTCTCCTCGGAACGCGTAATTACCCAAATTTTGCAAATTACGCGAGCGGAACTGAATTTACCACCCAGGCCTAGTTGTCACTGTAGCGTGAAGAGCAGTGTGGGTGTCACAGTCCGTGTTTGTTTGAGAATTGAGAGTTTCTAAAGCATCTTGGATAGTTGTTGCTCTTGAAACTTCACATTGGCAGTCGTTGTTTGGGCTGTCATTGCTGTAGCGGAAATTACAGTTCTCACATTGCCAGTCATCCCAGATGGTCAATGTTGGCGCAATGGCCCATCTCACCGGAGCAGGTAGCAGAGTTTGCAAGGAGTCCAAACTTCGGTATTGTCACCTTTTCTTCAGGAGGAGTATACCCTAATGCCAGCCAGGGGCCAGGATCTGGGCGGGACCTCTTGGGATAAAGACTTACCCCAGCAGAGACCGGCAGCAGGGCTCCAAAAGGTCTAGTTGTAACCACAGGCAGGTCCAATTGCAACAGGGGAGCTAGGTAGTTGTTATGTCCTTGTATCTCACACAGGAAATTAGACAACTGACGCTTGTAGTCACTGTGGGTAGCCTGAGATAAAAGGCAGGTCGAAAATTCCTTTTGAGAAGAGAGGGCAGGCAGCACAACAGTCCTTCTTCTAAATCTTCAATAGGCCCAAGAGTGTTCTGATGAGTGGCTGTGTAGTTCCAATATTTACACCTGGTGCAAGCCTTTGTGTTGGGGAGTCCCTATTCTACAGACACAACTGGGAAGTCCCTTCTCCTGGTAAATTCTCTGAACTGTTTGGGGTGACAATGAACAAGGCAGACCTAGTGTAGGGTTATTTTGTGTGTGCTGTAGGCAAAGCTGTTCGAATTGGGGCTGAGGACTGCTTCTCCCCAGCTAACCTGTCAGCATGGACCATTTTTTCCACAGGTCCCCTTTGAATACTGTCTGGAAGCAATACACAAACCTCAACAGGAGCACCATTTACAGTCATGTGCCCTAGGACACTGGTGAAGCAACAGTAGGTTGGGATAAGAAAATGTCAACTTTCTAAAAGTTGCATTTTCAGGATTGTAAATTAAACTCTGAACTTTCTACTAAAGATGACTTTAAATTACAATTTGTTTGAGTGTAAACAGCATACCTCTACCTGCTCTATCTCTAAAATGACTTTAGAAGATTTCCTACTAGGACATATAAAGGTTAAGTACACATGAATTACATTTTAAATACAATACACATGCCCTATGAGCCATTAGGTCCCACCTTATGGGTGACATAAGTATTAAAAAGGAAGGTTTAGGTCAGGGAAAAGGTATACTTTTCCAGGTCAAAATGGCAGTTTAACACAGCACTACAGGCTGTAGTGGCAGGACTGAGATATGTTTTAAAAGTGCTATTTAAGTGGGTGGCACAATATGTGTTGCTGCCCACTAGTAGCATATACTTTACTGTCCCATCATACATGTATTACCATTTACTAGGGACGTACAAGTCAAATAAAATGTACCACTCAGGCATATGCCAACTGGTAGTGAGACAAAATATCGAAATTAAAATATCAATATACAATAATATCGATGTTTTAATTTCGATGGTGTAGAATATCGATGTCCAAAATATCGACAGACAGAATATCGGTTTTTAAGGTATGTATGTTACTAATATCGAAAATATCGAAATTTACTAATATCGAAATTTTGTTTAGTGTTATGTATTTTATTATGTTGTTTATATGTTTGTTAAATATGTTTTGTAATGTATGTTTGAAAATTAGTAAATTTGTTTACATTTTGCGTTTTAGTATCAGAGCGGGTTGTGGGATTATAGGGGAATAGGGTGGGAAGTAATTTAATAATAATTAATTAATTATTATATTTTGTAAATATTTTTAATTAATAATTAATTGGTAATTATTTTTGTATTAATTCGTTAATTACATTAATTAGAGTTAATGTTTTAATATATATACATTTTTATTATTGTTAATTCATTAATTGTTAATTAAATAATATTAATTAGTAAATTAAATTAATTAGAGTTAATGTGCTAATATATTTAATTTATTGTTATTGTTTATTAAAAATTAATTGGTAATTAAATAATATTAATTATTTAATTAAATTAATTAGAGTTAATGTGCTAATATATTTAATGTTTTTGTTATTGTTAATTAATAATTAATTGGTAATTAATAATTATTAAGTGATTAAATGATGTGATTTATTAATGTGTAGTGGGTTGTGTGTTTATAGGGGGACAGGGTGTGATATAATTAAATTTAATTAATTAAAGAGATTGTATTTATTTGTTGGTATTTATTGTTAATTAATTAGTAATTAATATGTGTTAATTAGTTCATTTATAATTACATCAATTTAATAATATTAATTGTTATTAATTGATTAATAGAAATGTATATTAATTTTGTTTTTATGTATGTGTAGTGTGTTGTGTGTTAAAGGGGGAGTAGTGTGGGAAGTAATTTTTACCCCCATGCTATCCAACGCTTTCCCTACTGTTGCACCCTCTGGAGTGGGAATAGTAATTTTAACCCCTACGCTATCCAACGCTTTCCCTACTGTTGCACTCTCTGGAGTGGGAATAGTACATTTTACCCCTACGCTATCCAACGCTTTCCCTACTGTTGCATCCTTTGGAGTGGGAATAGTCATTTTACCCCTACGCTATCCAACGCTTTCCCTACTGTTGCACCCTCTGGAGTGGGAATAGTAATTTTTACCGCTACGCTATCCAACGCTTTTCCTACTGTTGCACCCTCTGGAGTGGGAATAATATTTTTTACCCCTACGCTACCCACTGCTTTCCCTACTGTTGCACCCTCTGGAGTGAGAATAGTAATTTTTACCCCTATGCTATCCAACGCTTTCCCTACTGTTGCACCCTCTGGAGTGGGAATAGTAATTTTTACTGCTACGCTATTCAACGCTTTTCCTACTGTTGCACCCACTGGAGTGGGAATAGTAATTTTTACCCTTACGCTATCCAACGCTTTCCCTACTGTTGCACCCTCTGGAGTGGGAATAGTAATTTTTACCCCTACGCTATCCAACGCTTTCCCTACTGTTGCACCCTCTGGAGTGGGAATAGAAATTTTTACCCCTACGCAATCCAACGCTTTCCCTACTGTTGCACTCTCTGGAGTGTGAATAGTATATTTTACCCCTACGCTATCCAACGCTTTCCCTACTGTTGCACCCTCTGGAGTGGGAATAGTAATTGTTATCCCTACGCTATCCAACGCTTTCCCTACTGTTGCACCCTCTGGAGTGGGAATAGTAATTTTTACCCCTATGCTATCCAACGCTTTCCCTACTATTGCACCCTCTGGAGTGGGAATAGTAATTTTTACCCCTACGCAATCCAATGCTTTCCCTACTGTTGCACTCTCTGGAGTGGGAATAGTAATTTTTACCCCTATGCTATCCAACGCTTTCCCTACTGTTGCACCCTCTGGAGTGGAAATAGTATTTTTTACCCCTACGCTTTACAACTCTTTCCCTACTGTTGCACCCTCTGGAGTGGGAATAGTAATTTTTACCCCTACGCTATCCAACGCTTTCCCTACTGTTGCACCCTCTGGAGTGGGAATAGTAATTTAAACCCCTACGCTATCCAACGCTTTCCCTACTGTTGCACCCTCTGGAGTGGGAATAGTAATTTTTACCCCTACGCTATCCAACGCTTTTCCTACTGTTGCACCCTCTGGAATGGGAATAATAATTTTTACCCCTACGCTACCCACTGCTTTCCCTACTGTTGCACCCTCTGGAGTGAGAATAGTAATTTTTACCCCTATGCTATCCAACGCTTTCCCTACTGTTGCACCCTCTGGAGTAGGAATAGTAATTTTTACTGCTACGCTATTCAACGCTTTTCCTACTGTTGCACCCACTGGAGTGGGAATAGTAATTTTTACCCCTACGCTATCCAACGCTTTCCCTACTGTTGCACCCTCTGGAGTGGGAATAGTAATTTTTACCCCTACGCTATCCAACGCTTTCCCTACTGTTGCACTCTCTGGAGTGTGAATAGTAAATTTTACCCCTACGCTATCCAACGCTTTCCCTACTGTTGCATTCTCTGGAGTGGGAATAGTAATTTTTACCCCTATGCTATCCAATGCTTTCCCTACTGTTGCTCCCTCTGGAGTGGAAATAGTAATTTTTACCCCTACGCTTTACAACTCTTTCCCTACTGTTGCACCCTCTGGAGTGGGAATAGTAATTTTCACCCCTACGCTATCCAACGCATTCCCTACTGTTGCACCCTCTGGAGTGGGAATAGTAATTTAAACCCCTATGCTATCCAACGCTTTCCCTACTGTTGCACCCTCTGGAGTGGGAATAGTAATTTTTACCCCTACGCTATCCAACTCTTTCCCTACTGTTGCACCCTCTGGAGTGGGAATAGTAATTTTTACCCCTACGCTATCCAATGCTTTACCTAGTGTTGCACCCTCTGGAGTGGGAATAGTAATTTAAACTCCTACGCTATCCAACGCATTCCCTACTGTTGCACCCTCTGGAGTGGGAATAGTAATTTTTACCCCTACGCTAGCCAACGCTTTCCCTACTGTTGCACCCTCTGGAGAGGGAATAGTAATTTTTACCCCTACGCAATCCAACGCTTTCCCTACTGTTGTACCCTCTGGAGTGGGAATAGTAATTTTTATCCCTACGCTATCCAACGCTTTCCCTACTGTTCCACCCTCTGGAGTGGGAATAGTAATTTTTACCCCTACGCTATCCAACGCTTTCCCTACTGTTGCACCCTCTGGAGTGGGAACAGTAATGTTTACCCCTACGCAATCCAATGCTTTTCCTACTGTTGCACTCTCTGCAGTGGGAATAGTAATTTTTACCCATATGCTATCCAACGCTTTTCCTACTGTTGCACCCACTGGAGTGGGAATAGTAATTTTTACCCTTACGCTATCCAACGCTTTCCCTACTGTTGCACCCTCTGGAGTGGGAATAGTAATTTTTACCCCCACGCTATCCAACGCTTTCCCTACTGTTGCACCCTCTGGAGTGGGAATAGAAATTTTTACCCCTACGCAATCCAACGCTTTCCCTACTGTTGCACTCTCTGGAGTGTGAATAGTAAATTTTACCCCTACGCTATCCAACGCTTTCCCTACTGTTGCACCCTCTGGAGTGGGAATAGTAATTGTTATCCCTACGCTATCCAACGCTTTCCCTACTGTTGCACCCTCTGGAGTGGGAATAGTAATTTTTACCCCTATGCTATCCAACGCTTTCCCTACTATTGCACCCTCTGGAGTGGGAATAGTAATTTTTACCCCTACGCAATCCAATGCTTTCCCTACTGTTGCACTCTCTGGAGTGGGAATAGTAATTTTTACCCCTATGCTATCCAACGCTTTCCCTACTGTTGCACCCTCTGGAGTGGAAATAGTAATTTTTACCCCTACGCTTTACAACTCTTTCCCTACTATTGCACCCTCTGGAGTGGGAATAGTAATTTTTACCCCTACGCTATCCAACGCTTTCCCTACTGTTGCACCCTCTGGAGTGGGAATAGTAATTTAAACCCCTACGCTATCCAACGCTTTCCCTACTGTTGCACCCTCTGGAGTGGGAATAGTAATTTTTACCCCTACGCTATCCAACGCTTTTCCTACTGTTGCACCCTCTGGAATGGGAATAATAATTTTTACCCCTACGCTACCCACTGCTTTCCCTACTGTTGCACCCTCTGGAGTGAGAATAGTAATTTTTACCCCTATGCTATCCAACGCTTTCCCTACTGTTGCACCCTCTGGAGTAGGAATAGTAATTTTTACTGCTACGCTATTCAACGCTTTTCCTACTGTTGCACCCACTGGAGTGGGAATAGTAATTTTTACCCCTACGCTATCCAACGCTTTCCCTACTGTTGCACCCTCTGGAGTGGGAATAGTAATTTTTACCCCTACGCTATCCAACGCTTTCCCTACTGTTGCACTCTCTGGAGTGTGAATAGTAAATTTTACCCCTACGCTATCCAACGCTTTCCCTACTGTTGCATTCTCTGGAGTGGGAATAGTAATTTTTACCCCTATGCTATCCAACGCTTTCCCTACTGTTGCTCCCTCTGGAGTGGAAATAGTAATTTTTACCCCTACGCTTTACAACTCTTTCCCTACTGTTGCACCCTCTGGAGTGGGAATAGTAATTTTCACCCCTACGCTATCCAACGCTTTCCCTACTGTTGCACCCTCTGGAGTGGGAATAGTAATTTAAACCCCTACGCTATCCAACGCTTTCCCTACTGTTGCACCCTCTGGAGTGGGAATAGTAATTTTTACCCCTACGCTATCCAACTCTTTCCCTACTGTTGCACCCTCTGGAGTGGGAATAGTAATTTTTACCCCTACGCTATCCAATGCTTTACCTAGTGTTGCACCCTCTGGAGTGGGAATAGTAATTTAAACTCCTACGCTATCCAACGCATTCCCTACTGTTGCACCCTCTGGAGTGGGAATAGTAATTTTTACCCCTACGCTAGCCAACGCTTTCCCTACTGTTGCACCCTCTGGAGAGGGAATAGTAATTTTTACCCCTACGCAATCCAACGCTTTCCCTACTGTTGTACCCTCTGGAGTGGGAATAGTAATTTTTATCCCTACGCTATCCAACGCTTTCCCTACTGTTCCACCCTCTGGAGTGGGAATAGTAATTTTTACCCCTACGCTATCCAACGCTTTCCCTACTGTTGCACCCTCTGGAGTGGGAACAGTAATGTTTACCCCTACGCAATCCAATGCTTTTCCTACTGTTGCACTCTCTGCAGTGGGAATAGTAATTTTTACCCATATGCTATCCAACGCTTTCCCTACTGTTGCACCCTCTGGAGTGGGAATAGTAATTTTTACCCGTACGCTATCCAACTCTTTCCCTACTGTTGCACTCTCTGGAGTGGGAATAGTAATTTTTACCCCTACGCTATCCAACGCTTTCCCTACTGTTGCACCCTCTGGAGTGGGAATAGTAATTTAAACCCCTAAGCTATCCAACGCTTTCCCTACTGTTGCACCCTCTGGAGTGGGAATAGTAAATTTTACCCCTACGCTATCCAACGATTTTCCTACTGTTGCAATATGTGGAGTACGTATATATATTAATTGATATGTAGAGTTTTTCATTTATTTTAAAAGTATATGTATTAGTTATACGTTTTTTAAATATGTTTTAATGTTTTTATTTAGTATTTGTAAAATTATATGTATTTTTAAACTATTTTTACATTATTATTAATACATTTAAAAACACGATATTTTTACTTTCGATAATTTTGTACTACGATATTACATTTTCGATATTTTTGTACTTACCTTTATGAAGATATAACTGCGATATTTTTTACTTCAATATTTTTGTATCGATATTTTTGTAGGTAGATATTCTGTCTGTCGATAATATGTCATAGATTCATGCCAACTGTACCATATTTTATGGAGAGAGCACAAGCACCTTGCCATTGGTGATCAGAGTCTTAATGCCAAAAAAAAAAAAATTCAGCAACAGAATGCTAACATCTGGTGGTAACCTTGCAAAATGGGCCAGGTCCAACAGATACAGAGACTATCTGTCCAAGTTAAAAGATTTACTTTCTGACTTAGGGGCTGATTTAGAGTTCAGCGGATTGGTTACTCTATCACAAACATGACGGATATCCCATCTACCACATTACAAGTGTCATTGGATATAATGAGCTTGCAATATGTCTATTGGGATATTCACAACATTTGCAGTGGAGTACCTTGTCAGTCTAACTCTAAATGAGGCACTCTGTCTCTGAAATGGAAGTCAAAAATCCTCAGCGGGGAAAGGCAGTATTGTGTGGCTGTAATGAGACATTGGAGGACGACTCGGATATGCCTTTAACCTTTTGCAGTAAAGCTCACAGTGGGAGAAATTAAAACATCTACACCTAAGGTAGGTTCCACACCATTACTTTTGGCACCTTCACCCATTGTTGATTTCTTCCTTCAGACTTTACACTTTTTTGGAGCAAGGCTAAAAGCTGTAGCCCAACAAGGCTGCAAGAGTCTGTTAACCTTCTCGGAAACATCATGCTAAAACAGATTTGATGCTGCAGAAAAGCTCAAAGCAGCAGAAAACAGAGGGCCTCATTTAATATATTTTGGCGCATTTCAGTGCAGCAAGCCTTCCTGCTGTGCTGCTATACACAAAATAAAAGGGCAGCAAGCGCCATAGCTACACGGTATGGCGCATTCTTGTCCTTCTCCTCAGCGCCAGTGTGCAAACAGCAGCCGTGCGCCAACGCAGACACCTTTGTGCCATGGTGCAAGTGATAATTGGTTACATGCAGGAGGGGACACCTTCCTGCACATAATCAATCATTAAAGCTGATTTGCTCCTTCAATGTATGCTGCAGAAAGCAGCACACATCGAAAGACAAAAAACAAGGAGAAATAAAAGTATTTTTCCTTGTTGTGCCGCTGATACACCTCCCCTGGGGAGGCATAGGATTCTGATGCATTCTCAGGTTTACGACACTTTGTAAATCTGGGAATGTGTCAGGTTCCATGGATGTTGCGTGGAAACATCCAAAGTAAAACCCTTTGGAAGGCCCCTTTCACGTAGACTAATGCATGAAAGGGGCCCATATTTACAAGGCCATGAAAAGTCATGCAGGGTGACTATATGTGGCTTTTTAAATATGGGCAGGCACACTGCGCCAATGGTGTGTCTAAAAAAGTGTCACACAGGCAGCCCAATTGGCTTGTAAATAAGGCCCTCTATCTTTTGCTCAGCAGCATTGTGCCTTTGTCGGATTACCTTGACTGGTTTTTCCTGGTCTTCCATCGGTTCTCCATACAGAAATTATTTTAAAAGTTTCCAAGTCCCAGGTTCTAAGGCTAGACATAAGGTATACACTGTGTCACCAGCCAAAGGTTCCAGGACATCAGGAACAGGTCTTGGGAGCCTAGACACACTCCACAGACGCCACCAGGAGAGTCCAGGGCAGGTCCATTTGAAAGTGGTCAGCTGTGTGACCCTGTAGATTAACAGAAAGTCTTCCAACTGACCATTGAAGTCCACTTCTTTTCTGTCTTCCACAAGTCCAATGGTGGTTTGAGGAGGGTGCCCAGGGGTGTCACATTTATGCATGGCACTAGCCAGTGGATGGGGGTGTCTGCTGGCGTGTCCAGTGGTGTTCTGAGGAGGGATCCTAGGAGTAACGCGGACGCGGCAGCCTTACAGTTCGCTAGACGCCACTAGCTGCTTTTTACGCTTCAAGGCTTTTAAACCTCACAGTATTCAATTTTAATAATTGCACGCTGCTCTGTTATTGTTGTTTCTCCCTACCTCATCACAGGCAAACTCTCCCTTGGCCCCGGCCGACAAGGCTCGTGCCGATTGTTCGGAGGGCTGTGCTGGGACATTTGCACCACTTCTGGCAGTTCCTTAAACCGCCCTTCGGTCGGTATTGTTTTTACGTGCAGCTGTGGCCTACGCTCACCCTACCGCATCGCAATGATTGTCAGATCGTCTACTTTGAAGTGAGCGGGGGCCACAGCTGCACTTAAAAACGATACCAACCGAAGGGCGGTTTAAGGAACCCACTAATGGTCAAAGGGGTCCGTCTATAGCAAATTCTTCTACGGGAGCCTGGTAGGCTTCACCACACAAGGCTACCTGGTACAATAAAGGGAGAAGCAAGACGTGCAGGAATCACGCTGACCCAACATAACCCTGATGAAATCGCCGGTAAAGTAATTCATGGCGATGAAACATGTTGATGTTTTCAATTAGAACGGGCATACAGCACTGAATAAAGTTGGAGTCGCTAGTAGAGCTTAGTTCTTTTTATGGTGGCTTGGACCAGACCTCATACACAGGAGGTATGTTCCACCGCCACGGGGTCACTTACACAAACACATGGAGTTTTCTTTTTTGCACAGCCTTTATCCCCTTTTATTTTCCAGGTTGGCAGTTGCTGATGATAAGAACGTGGAGATCCAGGCGAGTACCAGTCTGCCATATCCTCCCCCGGGTGTTGCTCCCGTGAGGCACTGCCAACCTCCCCTCCCCTTTTTTTCACTAGAGAAGGGTAGAGGTAGGTGTAAGACTAACACATGGAGAGTATGCGCACACATGCCTTGTTTTTAAATCGTTAGCAATTCTTCCAAAGAGGACTATTATTAGCACCAGTAGATAGAAGGCTGTAACATACCCTCTGTTAAACAAATTTATTAAATGACTAGGGGTCTTTACCCCCAGACTGTATAGGGACAGGCACATGATAGTGTTTGCTCTGATATGTGCCGCCATGATGCAGGGATGCACCCTGTGACTCAAGTCCCACAACATGGGAAACATGTACGTAAGGGGGAGTCACTGCCCGTAGATTAGTTCCTGCTTTCATTCTTGTTTGATCATGAACATGGCATGTTCGTGGGGAGGGGGTGTTGTTTGTCCCTCTGCAATGTGAGGTGGAGATGTGGTTTCACAGTGTGTACCATGTTTGTTTCCGTATTGGCGCAGGTCACATACTGAATGCATGTCAATGTACATTGTGGCTGTTTGTGGGGAAATTCCTATCTGATTTGGACAATGGTCATTTGTTCTGTGTCACAGCTGTGGGGTTGTGCTTGCATGTTGTCATCTCACTGTATATTTCCTCTGCTTTTATGGTGCACTTTCCCACCAGACGCGTGGGATTTGCAGGCCAATCACTGGTTTTTGGTGCTTTTTGTATTGTGATTGGCCTCATTGCAAGATATATTGAGTTTGCGTTTCGCATTTTTGCGGCATGGCGTTGATTTTAGCATGGTCAGTTGATGCGTTATCTGGAGACAATCGCATGGTACCGCCGTGTTGGGAATGCTTCGTTAACACAGCTTAGTTTCCCCGTGATAGACTGCGATGCTGGAGTTGCGTTAAGTTACTTTTGCGATGGTTATCACATGTTCTTGAGAATATGCCCCCCAGTCTCTTAAGGTAGTAGGTGTTGATGGGAAGTTTGCCTTGTCCTGAATAAAATAGCATGTGGCAGTGCGCAGCACACATTTAATGTACAGGATTCTTCTGAGTTTCTCTAGGCCTAGGAATTTGAACAAAGGGATACGTGTTGGACCTTACATCCTTGGTTTGATTCTCCCCCAATTTGTTGCCTTCTAGCTTCCTGTTTTTGCTGACATCAATTCTTCTTGCCTTAGGACTCTGACCACTGCTAACCAGTGCTAAAGTGCTTGTGCTCTCTCCATTAAATGTGGTAACATTGGCTTAGTCCCAATTGGAATATGTATTTACTTATAATGGTACACCATATATCCAGAACCAGTAAATTAAATGCTACTAGTGAGTTTACAGCAGGTATTGTGCCACCCACTTAAGTAACCACTTAAAACAAGTCTCAAGCCTGCCATTGCAGCCTGTGTGAGCAGTTTTAAACTTACATTTTGAATTGTCAAAATAAACCTTCAGCCAACCCCGAACCTTCATTTTTAGTACATATAAGTCACTCAAAGAATATGCCTTAAACAGCACAGAGGGTAGGGTGCAATGTTTTTAAAATGCTGGACGCATACCGCTAAGTTTAACATGTTAAGTTTTACATGGCCTGGGATGACCCAGGGAATGGCTGCAGAGAGCCCCACCTAAGCGTAGTCACACAGGTGATCTCTGCCCCATTCTCCTTAAAGGAGGGCGCAGACCCTTGTACCTTGGTATTCACACCCCGTATCTGAGGCCACAGTCAGACGCATGGACGCCCAATATCTTTTGGCATTCTGGTGCTTCGGATTTTCGGGGGCTCAGCGGATGTGCAGAGACCATGTTCTGCGGCTGCGGTTGCTTCGGCTGTAAGGCATTTTGACTGCTCCACAGAGTAAAGGCTCACTAAGAGAAAGCAGTATAACGATGACAGACGGAGGCGTACGAACCGGCGGAGCTGATGAGAAGCAGAACAGGCAAAGTTTAGCTGTGGGCTGCTGGCTGCTGGTTGCTGGCGGTTGCTGGTTGCTGGTTGTTGGCTGCTGGAATTTTACCAAGATATAATACCGCACGAGTCGGGGCGGCGTAAGCTCGTTGGTCCCAAGTTTTCTGACATAATGGGCTGAGCCATTTAACATCTGTGCTATAATTGGAGCTGAAAGGAGCTGAAGGGATCTGGACGATTGAGCCTGGGAGTGATGGCAAGAGTGTTATAAAGACAAAGCTGAGTTTTTTTAGGTGAGCCAGCAGCACAATATCTGTATCAGTTGTCTGAGTCACTAGAGGTTGTTGTTGTGGAGCACCAGGCTTCAGTAATTTTGATCTCAAGAGTCTGATGGAGTCAGAGGCGGCCACTCCTTTCCCTCAAGGTGTGGTACTGAAAATTCTGGACCTGTGTTATGAACATCATAGTAGCATGACGAATTTGATATCAGAAGACCGAGAATGGCTATTACACTATGCACAAGCATTTTCGTCATGTTCGAGTGACGATTTCTCTCAAACTCGTAGTTTTCGTCCTGAACCCTCGGGTTCCATTTTGTGTACGGCAGCCATTTTGTGAGTTGCCCTCACATAAGCAAATGATTAAGGCCAAAACGCGGTCCTGAAGGACACGTACACCCTTCCTGACTTCTCTGTGACCTGGGCAAGCTGACTCCACTGCCCAAGGCCAAACCTGTTCGGTCAGTTCCTCTCCCAGTGGCCGAACGAGATAGCATCAAGGCACAACATGTCATAAACCTTTCATCACACACAAACCACGCCTGATCTTGTACACACCTGTCCCTGTTTCCTATTTTATGACTTGCTTTACAAGGAGGAGGT
Source organism: Lissotriton helveticus (assembly GCF_964261635.1). Taxonomy (NCBI): domain Eukaryota; kingdom Metazoa; phylum Chordata; class Amphibia; order Caudata; family Salamandridae; genus Lissotriton; species Lissotriton helveticus. The sequence goes on along the minus strand of NC_136063.1, from coordinate 773,479,803 downwards.
GCCCGTTTTTATTGGGGTCCGTCGATATCTGATGAAAATACTGGGCCTTGCCAGGTAATTGATTGTGGGCTGAACAAACTGAAATGTGGGATTGTCATCATGACTCTGCTTTTCCTTTGTAGTAAAAACATGTGAATGGTCAACTGAAATTTAAAGAATGTTTTCCTAAAGCATAATATTTTGTATAAAACGAGAAGACTGGCTTTGTAAGTTTGAGCAGTCTCCTGAGAATATACACTGTGTTGTACTTCTAGGATACCTGTTACTTGGTTGCAGCCAATAAATTCGATCTTTGACTTCACCTAGAAGACTCTGAGTTTCTGTGGTCTAATCAGGAAGAATCCGAAGTCTTAGGGTGTACCCTGACACCGCTGGTCCAGTACCGGTTCTGAAAAACACAGTACTTCAGTTAGCGCCCAACGTGGGGCGATACCAGCGGTACCGGTCCAAGCCAGAGGTTCGTGAGGAGCTTCGTGTGGAAATTCTCGAGGAAGGCCGCCACTTCATCGACCCCTGCATGTCGATGTGGTCCGAAAGTCTTTGCTGCGAAGTTCCCCGCTTCCCGACGGCTACGAAGGACTGCTGCCCTGGCTATCGCCCTGATTTGGACCCTCGATGTTTGGTAGAGCGAAACGATAGACGAGTCTTCTGGTGACGTCATCGATACCTCAGTTAAGTGTAAGTGGAGCATCTCCCTGTCCTTAGTTTTGGGTATCCCCTTGGGATCTTTGATTTGGAACTTGCAAGTACCAAAGCCGAAGGACTCGTGTATTCACGAGAATATCGTATTCGATAATCCTTTGATGTTTGAAGCTAGACTAGTGAGCGAAAATGCCTGATTTTAGCAGACTTGGAAATTTGTTTTCTCTTCGTTGTAATAGGGATTCCCGATTGGAGGACTCGTGTCCGGTTCCTCCGATTGGAACTCCAACTTATGAACTTTATGTGAAACATGGAGTAGGCCCCATCACATATAATGAAGTGTGGATCCGATACACCAGAAAAGATGGTGTTCTAAAATGGCCCGAATATGGTAGCTTTGACACGGAAATCTTAGATAATCTAGAAGTTAAATTCTTTAAGAAGAAAGCCCGGCCGGCGATGTTTGACTCTTTCCGCCTATGGCGAAAGGAAGCCAAACAGAAAGAAATTAAATTAGAGAAGAAAAATAAAAGAGAAAAGGGTATTTCAATAATGCAAGCTGCTATGCAGTATAAAGATAACGAAGAAGAAAAGATGAACGAACAGTTGCACAGGCAACGTAAAATGGTAATCGATAAATGTTATCCAGTTTTGCCGCCTCTTCAGCAAGATGCAGCAAAAGACCTTGAAAAAGGCCCCCTAATGTCGCATTTATTGAATTCGCCACCCCCCTATGCGCAGAGTGCCACAGCACCTCCGCAACCTTTAGTCGTGCAACCCCTGGTTGTATTGCCTCCTGCTCCTCCACATCCACCGGCTGCTCTTCAGTCGGCTCCTACTCTTCCGGTGCAGCCTCCTCAAGGGCCACCGCCTTTGACATCTGCTCTGCCTTTACTTCCTACAACTTTGACTACTATATCGACTCCCACTCCTGGTATTCCTTCTGACACTGCCTCTGCATCTGCCTTGCCTCCCCCTGCTTTTCCGCTTGTCTTTTCATCAAATTCTCCCTCTGTTCGACAAAGAGTGACTAGCACGGTCACTAGTTTTCTATATCCCTTCTTTGGGGCAACAAGCACGACCCCCATTTCAGAGCGTACACAGTTGCGTAGTCAACTGCCTGATTCTAGGGAGAAGGAAACACTGAATTATTTGGCACATAAATGGGTTACTGAACCAACGAGATATGAGCTAGAATCTGTTATGGATGTCTTCCATCAGTGGGAAGCACCAAAACAGAGATACGTTTTTGAGAAAATGTGTACTTTCATGAGTGAGGATTTAGAGGAAAATGATTTGGAGCCCAATCCACCTGAGTTATGTCATATACGGTTCGAGTTTGGAAAAGGCGCAATTGTGGGTTCAGATGTTACGAAAGCAGTTGCGACATTGTTGTCGTTGAGAAGTGAAAGTGTTTCTCGGTCATTGTTTTAGTCTGATTCCTCTGTTAAAAAGAAGGTGAGACAGTACCCCATGAGAGAAGTTCCCCCGGTATGGAAGGAAGCAGTGCAGGCCGATGCCGCTCTTCATATTGATGCTGTACCGGCACATTTTCAGCGTGTTTGGGTACATGTTCCATGGAAGCGAGCTGAAGTCTTGGCCCTTAAACAGACATTGCCTCATCCCCGTAAAAATCCTGCAGGGTATTACAAGGAATTGTCACAGACTGCAGGCTCATGTATTATGAATTTAGCGGATATAGACATGTTGTTTCGAAATGTTGTTCCACAGCCTTTATGGGGAAAGATTCGTCATGCAGATCATGATCAAGAGTTAGGTGACTCTTGGGCTAATATTGCTGCAGCAGATGCCTGACAAGTTGGTGGTGCTAAACCAGAGCCTTTAGTAGCAGATCTCCCTGGTAGGATCATTAATTACATGAAGACTTTAATGCCTGCGATGCGTGTGAATTGGGATAAACTGTCTGCGTGTAAGCAGAAGAAAGAGGAAACAGTGTCTGATTTCTTCACTAGGTTCGAAGAGACGTTTATCGACCACAGTGGTCAAGATATGAGTACAGAAGGTGGTCAACGGTTGTTCGTTGACAAGTTCGTTCACAATTTGCTTCCCGAATTGTGTAAGAAATTGAAAGAATCAGAGAGTTCTTGGGCCGTTTCCTCTTCAGCACAGATATTGGCTACTTCACAGTATTATGAAAATAGAGATAAGGATGAGAAAGATAGAGCGGACAAAAAGACGAAAGAGTTAAAAACAAAGGTTCTTTTACAGCAGGCGTACCCGCCTCGTGGTGGTCAAAGTAACTATCAGCAGCCTCAGCAGTTTCAGAGAGACACGCAAAGGACCGAATATCCTCAACAACGTTTCCCTGTAGGCCCTAATCAGTGTGCATATTGTAAAGAGGAGGGTCATTTTAAAAGTAGTTGTCCTGCTTTATTACAGCGCATGAATGGTGTTCCAAGCGCAAGAGGTCGAGGTATTTCACAGGCACCTAGAGGTAGAGGATGTGGAAATTTCCCCCAAAACGCACGTTCCTTTCTGCCTCAAAATTCAATGAATAGGTTTGATCAGCAGAAAAACGCGTCTGGTAGGACAGCCCAGTACTATGCTGATGACTACTATGCAGAAGATGAACATATGGAAGGTAATGATTGCTAGGACAGCCGTAGACAAAGAGAGGGAGTTGTTTCAGTTCCAGTAGATCAGAGTGGACCTTATGTTGAAGTTATTACATCAGGTGTGTCAGAACCTTTTCTGTTGGATACTGGTGCTACAAAGAGTTCTATTATGCACTCTAAACTCCCTGGCGCACCTTTGTCTGGCGAAACGAATGTTTCAGTAGGTTTTTCTGGCGCCCCGGTTAGAAACCCAGTTTCTAGTCCTATGTCCCTTTCTGTTGGACCTTGTGAATTCGAAGCACCCCTTATTCTGACAACAGGTTGTGGTGAAAACTTGTTGGGATTTGATCTGTTGAAAAGATTGTATGCGACTTTGTACTGTTATCCTTCGGGAGTACAACTTACACTGGGTAAGAAAGTGATCTCTCCAATGTATCTGTCAAAGGTCAAACTTCCGACAGAATTGTCATTTCTTCCCGATATTCTTTGGGTAACTGGTCCTAATGATGTAGGTCTTTTGGAAATACCGCCATATGTTGTAACATTGAAAGCCAATGTTAAAATGCCACGTATTCCACAATACAAAATCTCTAATGAAGGTGAGAAAGCGTTGCTAGCGATCATTTATGATTGGATCGAAAAGGATGTAATTGAAGAGACAAGAGGCAACGTTTGCAATAGTCCTGTTTTGCCTGTTTTGAAACGTACTGATCCCTCTCAGCCACCTGTTTACAGATTCGTGATTGATCTTAGAGAGGTCAATAAAATAGTTGTACCACAATTTCCAGTTGTTCCTGATATCACGGCTCTATTTACTATGATTCCAGCTTCCGCGACCTGGTTCTCGGTGATTGACTTGAAGAATGCTTTCTTCAGCATCCCGATTGCCGAGGAGAGTAGGGATATTTTTGGCTTCAGTTTAGGAGGTCGAAGCTTCCGCTTTAAAAGCGCTCCCCAGGGCTACTGTGAAAGTCCATCGATATATAGTCAAGCCTTAAAAACACAACTTGGTACGATTGTTTTACCTGATGGCGCTACTCTTATCCAGTATGTTGATGATTTGCTTGTTGCTGCAGATACCGAAGAGATTTGTAAAGAAGCCACGTTGTCCTTGTTGTGTAATTTGTGTGATTTGCATCACAAAGTGTCCCTTTCAAAATTGCAATATTGTCGACAAGAAGTGACCTACTTAGGTCATCTCTTATCGAAGGAGGGAAGGAAACTGACCCCAGAAAGAATTCAGGCAATAGCGAAATTGAGTGTGCCAAGAACACAGAGAGAAGTGCGTGCTTTCTTGGGTATTACATCATATTGCAGACAATGGATACCAAATTTTTCGTTATTAGCCAAACCTTTGCTGGCATTAACCTGTAAAGATACACCGAATCCCATCCCATGGTCTGAAGAGTGTCAGAAAAGCTTTTCCGAATTGTGTGATGCATTATGTTCGGCTCCTTGGTTGGGTACCCCCGACTACAGTAAGCCTTTTACATTGTATGTCCATGAGAAAGAAGGTTGTGCATTGTCAGTGTTGACACAGTTGTTCGGAGACAAGCAGCGTCCATGTGCGTATTTTTCGTTGACTTTGGACCCGGTAGCTAAAGCATTGCCAAGTTGTTTAAGAGCCACAGCAGCAGCAGCTGTTTCCATTCGACAGTCGGCTGGTTTAGTGATGGTTGTGATGGTTCCACATGCAGTGGACACATTGTTAAACAGGGCCAAGACACAGCACTTAACTAGTGCTCGATTGTCAGGTTACGAGTTGACACTGTTAGCGAGTCATGTACACATAAAAAGATGCAACACACTTAACCCAGCTACGTTGTTGCCGATTGTAGCAGAGTTAGATGCTTCAGAACAGCATGATTGTTTTCTTAGAACAGAGGAACAGATGAAAGGGAGAATAGACCTTCAGGACACTCCTCTTGTGAAGTGTGATGGTACCTTATGGGTGGATGGTTCATGCTTCAAGCTTCCGAATGGTGACACGACTGCGGCATATGCTGTTATGACTTTGCATACGATTGTTGAAGCTGCAGGTATCCCACATAATTCAGCTCAAGCAGCAGAGTTGATTGCACTTTCAAGAGCGTGTGTGTTGTCGAAAGGAATGAAAGTGACTATCTATACCGACAGCCAGTATGCATTTGGTGTGGCTCACAGTTTTGGACGATTGTGGAAAGAACGTGGGTTCCTGACTTCACATGGAGCTAAGATTCAGCATGGTCAGTTGGTGAATGAGCTTCTTGAATCACTTACTTTGCCGTTGCAAGTCGCGATTGTGAAATGCAGTGAATTTGAATTTGAATTTGATTTTGAAGGGATTTGTAGAGCGCTCGTACACCTGGCGGTTTCTTGGCGCTAACTGGCGACCGCTACTCGGTGGGTCGGAAAAGGGGGAAAGGTGAACATTCAGGATGAGAAGGCTTGGGTGAAGAGGAAGGTCTTGAGGTCTCTGCGGAAGAGGGGGTACTAGGTGCAGGTTCTGAGGGACAATGGGAGAGAGTTCCAAAAAGCTGGGCCTGTGGTTGCAAACTTGGAACCACCCCACTTCTTCCGTTTGAAGCGGGGAACCAAGAGAAGGTGGTGAGAGGAGGATCGGAGGTCTCGTGAGGGAGTGTAGGTTTGAATAGCCGAGTTGATGAAGGAGGGGGCAGAACCTGTCCTGGCTTTAAAAATGGTGCAGCCGAGCTTGAATAGGATGCGCTGCCGAACGGGGAGCCAGTGCAGGGAATAGAGGAGAGGAGTTACATGGTGTGATTTGGAAAGGTTAAAAACCAGCCGAGCGGCCTGATTTTGAACCAGCTGGAGATGCCTCATAAGGTAGTCGGGCATGCCATGGTAGAGGACATTGCCATAATCTAGGCGAGAAGTCACCATGGCCAGAAGAATTAGTTTGAGCGCGTCTGGGTCAAAAAATCGTGAGACTCTGCGGATAGTCCTGAGTGAAAGAAAGGCTGAGGAAACCACAGCAGAGACTTGAGAGTGTAGGGAAAGTTGGTTATTGATTTTGAAACCAAGTGTTTTGACAGAGGATACAGGAGTGGGTGGGGGACCTAAGGAAGGGGGCCAGAAGGAGGGGGACGAGGGACTGGAGCAACCACCTGTCAACACCAACTCCGTTTTATCGGGGTTGAGTTTCAGGTGGTTGAAATTCATCCAGTCCTGGATGAAGGTCATGATGGACTGAACCTTCGACATAGACTCAGGGGCAGAGGAAAGGTGGAAAATGAGCTGGAGATCGTCTGCATAGTTGTACACAGAGACCTCCAGTTGCTGTAAAGCAAAAATAAGGGGGGCGATGTAAAGATTAAATAAAAGGGGGGATAAAGAGGAACCCTGGGGGACACCACACTGGATGGGTAAAAATTCCGCAGAGAACTCTCCCAGACGAACCGCCTTAGTCCGGCCGCTCAAGAAGGAGGATAGCCATATTAGGGCTGTTCCTCGGATTCCCGCCGCCTCGACACGTGAGAGTAAGATGGTATGGTCCACTGTGTCGAATGCGGCGGGAAGATCTAAGAGGATCAGGGCCTGATGTTGATTGGTGTCCATTCCTTGTCGGAGGTTATCCAGAACCGATGTTATAACGGACTCAGTTGAGTGGGCTGGGCGGAAACCGGCCTGTCTTGAAGCCAAAACACCATGACTTTCCACGAACTCACTCAGGGTTTTTACCACGTGTCGTTCCAATACCTTTGCCAGGAAAGGCAAGAGGGAAATTGGACGGAAGTTGACTGGGTCGGAGGGATCCGCTCCAGGTTTTTTTAAGATCGGTACGATCACTGCCGATTTGAGTGCAGGGGTAACGATGCCCTGAGCCAGTGAGCTATTGAGAAGCACTAAAGGTGGTGAGGGGCAGAAAGTATAGATCTGCTTTAGGATGTAGGCAGGGCAGGGGTCCAGCGGGGAGCCGGACTTGACCAACGGAAGAATGGAAAGAAATGAGTCGGTCGATAGGGGGGGAATTGAATCCAGATGTGCAGTGACTGGAGGACGTCGGGGGTCAGTGAAAGTCGGGGATGGAGGAGGAATTTTAATTTTAATTTTGCTGATTTTGTCTAGGAAATAGTGATTAAGGGAATCGCATAGTGATTGAGAGGGTGATGGTTTGAGTGAAGCTCTATCGGAAAAGGCAAGGTCTTGGACGATAGAAAAGATTTCTCTTGGCCGGTTCTCCGCGAGTTGGATTTTAGCGGAGAAATAGTTTTTCTTTGTGTCTAATATGGCTTTCTTATACTGAGTGAGAAGTTCAGTGTACCGGGTTTTAGCCAAGGGGCAGTAGTTTCGTCTCCATTGTCGTTCAGCTTGGCGGAGAGTGAGTTTTTGGGTCTTTAGATCGTCTGAGAACCAGCGGTTTGCATCTTTAGGGCGTTTGGTTGGGATGCGTTTTAGAGGGGCGATGGTATCGCACCCAGCTCGCAGCCAATTGGTAATAGCATCTACCTGACCAGAGGAGGGCAGCGTGGTCAGATCGGGGCTGGAAGAGGAGAGGAGGGTCGATAGGGCTTCGATGTCAACATGATTCCATGAGCGCGCCCAGACATTCCTCGCAGGAGCGGGCTTAGATGGTGGAACGGGGGATAGGGATAAGGTGATCAGTGAGTGATCCGACCATGGACATGGGGAGATGGAGAGAAAACTAACCGGGCAATCGCGTTGCTAGATTTGATCCAGAATATGTCCCAACCTGTGTGTGGGAGCATTGACGACTGACGTAAAGTTGAGCGACTGAAGAGAGTCTGAGAATTCCTTGGACGTGGCGCATTCCGCAGGGTCGGAGGGCCAAAAGTTAAAGTCTCCCAGAACAATGATGGAGGAATGGTTAACAACCAAAGTCGCCATTAGATCTTGAAAACAGGGGAGGAACGTTTGAGGGGAGGACGGGGGTCGATACACAAGGACACAGGTGAGAGGTGGAGTAATGGAAAGGGATCGAACCACTAAACAGTCTGAGATTCCCATGGAGGGGGAGACTAGAGGGTGGAAAGTGAATTCCTTACGGGCGATCAGGGCTACCCCTCCACCAGGCCTGCCCGAAGGGCGGTCGGCTCGAATGGCATAATAGGTCGGGGGGAGTATCGCCAGCAGGGAGGGAAGAGAACTGTCCGAGAACCAGGTCTCGGTGAGAAATAATATATCAGGTTTATGGGATTCCAGTAGGGTGAAAAGATTGAGCTGGTGTTTTACTGCCGATCTTGTGTTTAAGTACATAGCAGTTATTGCTGTGGGGGGGAGGGCGTCTCGGAGAGGATTAGAGTAACTGGTTTTTAGGGGCGTGGACAAGATGTTGGTGTGGACTGAATCATGTGAAGTTAGTAGTCCAAGATCAGAAATGCGAGCTAAGATAGCGGCAGGTAGAGTCCACTTGCCTTGATAGGCAGTGAGTTGCGAGTGGGGATATTGAATGCGAGGAGCAGGGTGTATGGCCTCTGGCCTCGGGCGGTCGTGGACGGGCGCAGACGGGCTTTCCTTAGGCGCGCCTTCGGCGCGCAAACGGCGCGCCCGCTGCGCTCGTCCGCTGCGCTTCCTAGGGAGGCACATACTTATGGAATAGTGCGTAGATGGGTGGTGGGCGTGGCCTCCAAAGGGGGCGTGGCCTATCAATCGGCCGAGGCGCTGGCAAGCGTTTTGCGCGCCGGTTTCTGGTCAGCGGAGGGTCCGCTTCTGAATAACAGAGGCTTGGGGTGTGTAGAGTTTGATTTAAAAGCACAATATCACACAGGTAAACAATTTTAAAAAGGAGCGCTCTCCCGGCTTTTCCCCTCAGGAGCAGCGTGTCATCAGCTGGAGACGCTAGTATTCAGCGTCTCTTTTATGCTGTGGGCGGTGGGCGTGGCCTCCAAAGGGGGCGTGGCCTATCAATCGGCCGAGGCGCTGGCAAGCGTTTTGCGCGCCGGTTTCTGGTCAGCGGAGGGTCCGCTTCTGAATAACAGAGGCTTGGGGTGAGTAGAGTTTGATTTAAAAGCACAATATCACACAGGTAAACAATTTTAAAAAGGAGCGCTCTCCCGGCTTTTCGCCTCAGGAGCAGCGTGTCATCAGCTGGAGACGCTAGTATTCAGCGTCTCTTTTATGCTGTGGGCGGTGGGCGTGGCCTCCAAAGGGGGCATGGCCTATCAATCGGCCGAGGCGCTGGCAAGCGTTTTGCGCGCCGGTTTCTGGTCAGCGGAGGGTCCGCTTCTGAATAACAGAGGCTTGGGGTGAGTAGAGTTTGATTTAAAAGCACAATATCACACAGGTAAACAATTTTAAAAAGGAGCGCTCTCCCGGCTTTCCGCCTCAGGAGCAGCGTGTCATCAGCTGGAGACGCTAGTATTCAGCGTCTCTTTTATGCTGTGGGTGGTGGGCGTGGCCTCCAAAGGGGGCGTGGCCTATCAATCGGCCGAGGCGCTGGCAAGCGTTTTGCGTGCCGGTTTCTGGTCAGCGGAGGGTCCGCTTCTGAATAACAGAGGCTTGGGGTGAGTAGAGTTTGATTTAAAAGCACAATATCACACAGGTAAACAATTTTAAAAAGGAGCGCTCTCCCGGCTTTTCGCCTCAGGAGCAGCGTGTCATCAGCTGGAGACGCTAGTATTCAGCGTCTCTTTTATGCTGTGGGCGGTGGGCGTGGCCTCCAAAGGGGGCATGGCCTATCAATCGGCCGAGGCGCTGGCAAGCGTTTTGCGCGCCGGTTTCTGGTCAGCGGAGGGTCCGCTTCTGAATAACAGAGGCTTGGGGTGAGTAGAGTTTGATTTAAAAGCACAATATCACACAGGTAAACAATTTTAAAAAGGAGCGCTCTCCCGGCTTTTCGCCTCAGGAGCAGCGTGTCATCAGTGCACACAAGAAGGTGACTGATGATGTTGGTCGTGGAAATGCATTTGCTGACGAAGTCGCAAAAGAAACAGCGAAGGATGTGATGAGTCGAATGTATGTTGCGGGCCCTGCAAGATGGATTGGTGACGTTGGAATGTGTGAAGACACGATAGAGAGTGTAAAGTCTATTCAAGCTGAAGCTACAGAGAAAGAGTTGAGTACACGGAGAGAGAGTAAGGGGAAATTGGATGTGAATGGTTGTTGGGTTGAATTGTCAGAGCATCAGAGATGGTTTTTACCCGATGCATACGTGCTTACAGTGGTTACAATGGCTCATGGAATGGCTCACATCAGTGTGAAAGGGATTTGTAAGTTGTTGGCCCCAGTATGGCAAAATGCTGGAATCCCTAAGTGTGCAGAGAATGTGGTCAAGAATTGCATGGTGTGTCTGAAATACAATCCTGGTAGGGGAACCCCAACTCCAGCTGGTCATTTTGCACCTCCTACCTATCCGTTCGAGGTTTTGCAGCTAGATTTCATCCACATGGAAAGGTGCAACAATCAGAAATACGTACTCGTTGTTGTTTGTGCCTTTTCAAGATGGGTAGAAGCATATCCCCTGAAAGACATCACTGCCTTATCCACAGCTAAAGCCCTTGCCAAAGAGTTCTTCCCTAGGTTTGGAATGCCGAGAATGGTCTGGAGTGACAATGGGAGTGAATTTGTGGGTCAAGTGATGAAGAAAGTATGCGAGGGGCTAGGCATCCAACAGAAATTCCACGCTGCAAATCATCCCCCAATCAGCTGGACTAGTAGAGTGCTACAATGGCACATTAAAGCTAAAATTGGCCAAAATTCAAGCGAGCTCTGGTCTTAAATGGCCTGACGCTCGGCCTTTAGCACTCCTATCAACCAGAATGACTGTGCATTCGCGAGTGGGACTTACAGCCTGATTCATCAAGCAGAATTGCGCTTGCAAAGGGCCAGATTCTGAGAATCTGGCCCATTGCGAGCGCAATTTTTGCATTTGGGATTCATCATCCCAAATGCAAAATTCGGTAATTGCTAATTCGATAAATTGCGAGGAATTACATTTAAGGAATCTCTATTTGAGATTCCTTAAATGCAATTCATCAACCATTTTTAAATTGCTAATTCGCAATTTCGGGCCGCTATTTACCGAGAGGTCAGACCTCTCGGTAAATAGCAAAAACTTAGAAAAATGCTTTTAAAAGCATTTTTATAAGTTGTATGTTGCACACACACATGTCCTTTGGACATGTGTGTGCGCAACACCAGTTTCAATTTGCATTTAAGGGGTGCTACAGGGTGTCCTTTGGACACCCCTGGCACCCTTTAAATCGGTATCTTATTTGCGAGTAGCAAATTGCTAATCGCAAATAAGGAATACTCCCCATTCATTCCTATGGGCCTTATGGCCCATAGGAATGAATGGGGAGTTATTCCTTATTTGCGATTAGCAATTTGCTACTCGCAAATAAGGACTGTGTAGGAATCGCTATTTATTTAGCAATTCCTACATGAATACCGTTTTGCGAGTCCTTAATAGCGATTCGCTATGAATCGCTATTAGGGGCTCGCAAAACGGCCCGTTGATGAATAAGGCTGTAACAGCTGTTACAGCCTTATTCATCAACGGGCTGTTACAGCCTTATTCATCAACGGGCCGTTTTGCGAGCCCCTAATAGCGAGCCTACAGTGAGTGTAAACAAATATGTGATGAGATATACCAAAGACTTTCCGGAATTCTCCAAAAAAGCATTGCAGTCGGCCTCATCTTTGGACAAATCCACAGCAGCAACAATCCCCCTGCAAACTTTACTTTTCTCACCACTGGCTCAGACATCGGTGCTGGCTCCCTCTGTAGTCACCTCATTACCACAAAAGCCTGGTCAATTGCTGGACAATCAGTCTGTTTCTCTAAAATCATCAACTCAGGCCTCTGTATCGGCCCAGTCACCTCCTGAAGACGTCACAGTGCAGCCGCCCGGGGTGCAGGCAGATCCCCAGACGCAGTCTGTGATGTTTTGTAAGGCTGTTTCGGATATCCCAGAGCAGCTAGCTGGACCCAGAAGCAAGATGGGAAGTTACAACAGAATGAGTCTCAGCTTCCGACCGAAGGAGCTGATACTCAACAGATGAACATAAATACTATGCTGAATCTTATTTTGGAAGAAATAAGAAAATGAGACTGCATCCCTTCATCTGCGTCTAAGAAAACTTGAAGAACCGTGGATTGTTTTCCGGACAGAATTCAAGAAGCTGAATCAAGGATCACCTTATTGGAGGATCAAATGAACTCAATGCTCCTGAAAGTAAACGAGGCAGCAAAAGATACAATCGCTCTGGAGAATAAATTCGCGGAACTTGAAAATCATTCTCAATGCTTGAACTTACGTATTGTCTGAGTACCAGAGGGGAGTGAGGGTTCTCAAACTATCCAATGGGTTGAGTCATTTATCAAGCAGAAGGTCTTGCCAGAGTTTACTGGTGACCTCACAATTACAGGGTGCATCGAGTTCCGTCACATCCCCTACCTAATTCAACGACCCAACGTACAATTTTAATGAACTTTACTGATTATCGGATTAAAGAGAGGATTTTAACTAAGGCTATACTGCAGAAACAATTTCCTGTAAATGAGGATTCAAAATGTCAGATCTTTTCGGATATGTCAGTGGTAGCCGCACATAGGCAGAAAGATTTGTGAAACTACTGCATCTTTTTAAGGCCAAGAGGCGCAGGCTTCAATAGCCCAGCAATCAAAGCTTTGAGTCCTTATAAGGGGGAAATTCCATATGTTCTCTACGATGGAAGAAGCCCAGGGTTTGCTGAAAGAGATTTCATCCGTAAAATGATAATGTATTTAATTGGATGTCAAGGATCTCCAAGGTCGTGGGGAGGAGAGAGAGTCACCTAGGGTGGGGTTCTAGGGCACCCCATAGTGCAACACGTAAGGGTGAGAAGTGGTTAATGGGGTTTTCCACATTTCTGGGGGAGTGTTGGGGAAAGGGGGGGTTTATAGCAGTAAAAAGAACAGTGGCAAAGGGAACAAAGAGAGGAAAAAACAGGGTTTAGAATTTGATTGATTACTATGGCTATTTAAATCATAGATATGGCTTGAAAATGTTGTATTATGTCGGTAAATGTGAATGATATGCTAAAAAAACAAAGGGCTTATAAAATGACTGGCCTCCTTTATGCCCCATGTTCTTTCTATCCAAGAAACACACTGTTGGAAGTGGGGGACCTTTTCCCTCTCGGCCACCATCAAATGCTGGAGGCAGGAGTCCCCGTCCCATACCGCTGTCGCCCGGTGCGAGATCCAAACCCCTCGTTTCAACGTTAGGCTAAGTAAGGACACCGTCTGAGATAGCCCTGCTCACCCCCTTAGTAGCTTGTCATGAGCAGCCAGGCTTATCTCCAAGGCACAAGTATACTGTATGTGCAACCACACTCATAGCAACCCCATGATGTCACCACAAATAGATTCCACAAGATTTTTTATAAAACAAGTATAATCCTTATATAAGAAGATATGCGATATGACCACACTATACAAAACCAACATATAATAATGGGTCATATTCTTTCCGGTGGATTGGTATGTTCTAATCCCAACCACTGCTTCTAATCAACAATTAAGCTTACTTTTAACCGTTTCCAAAAGGTTAGGCAGGTCATATTGCTAGAATTACACACGTTGCAAAAGAAAAGAAATACTGCAATGCGCAACGATATACTCCTGCACTGTCCAATAGAGAAACAATGCCATACGTAGAGCCACAGTCATGTACTTTTCAATAGAAGGAATAATGCAATGCTTATCATTTCATTTAATTTCATAAGTCTTTATTGCGATTATTCATCATCAAAGACGTGACGTCCAGGATTAATGCGTATCACTACCAGCCTGCCCTGTGCAAGGAAAGAGCAAAGCAATGCGTCACGCTAAAATCATGTACTGTGCATTGAAGAAATAATGCAATGCGCCACATTATAATCATGTACTGTGCGATAAAGAAATAATGCAATGTGCCACGTTACAATCATGTACTCTGCAAGGGAAAAGCAATGCAGTACGTAGCGCACCAAGCATGTAGTTCATCAGGTGCAAATAATGTCAGGCAGCAGACGACATTTCAATAGTTCATTAGCAGCAATAATGCAAAGTGTAATACAACAGTTTAGATACTCGGTTAACAGTTGCCCCAACTTGGATCAATGATGACACAAAAGTACCACTTCTCACTCCGGCCCCAGTACTGCCCCTCCATGGGCCAGCGCGGGATTTGATCCGAGCCGAAGCAACAGGCTCGTGCATCTGACAGAGAAGCAAGATGCCGACAGAGTGTCCCTCTGAGCCCACAGTCCACCCCAAGGGGTGATCCACGTTACCGAGGGGGGTGTGACCCCACTCTCCTCTCCTCCTTCAGCGACTTGGGCCTTGATCCAGAACTACATCAATGGGCACGGTGATCTCAGGCCTGCGGCTCAGCTCCTCTGGAGATGCCGGTATGGGCCGCTACTGTTTCACTCTAAGGGCCCAACAAACTGGCCCTCCTTCCGGTGGTCTCAGTAGACACCGAGACCCGCACTCAGCACTGTGGAGACTTACTTCGATTTCGGTGCACACACTACCTAGGCACTCCTCACCAGCGCCTCTGGCTGCACCTCAACAGGCACTCTGTGCATTCAAGGCTCGCCTCTTCTCTGGTGCATACGATGACCAGGCGCTCTTCACCGATGCCTCAGCTTGCACCTCGACACGCACCCTGCGCATCTGAGTCTCACCTCTTCTCCCGGTGCACACGATGACCAGGCACTCTTCACCATGCCTTGGCTGCACCTCGACACAAATTCTGCGCGTCTGAGTTTTACCTCTTCTGCCGGGGCACACAATACACAGGCACTCTTCACCAACGCCTTGGCTACACCATGACACGCACCCTGCACATCCGAGTCTCACCTCTTCTCCCGGTGCACAAGACGACTAGGCCTGGGCGGTAAATTCTGTTCCGCTTGCGGAATTTGCGGAACTTGTGTAACTTCGCGTTCCGCGGAGAACGCGAAATTGGCCAAAATGCTGAGTTCCGCCACTTCGTGAAATTTTTGATTGTTCGCGTTCTCAAAATGCCTGTTCACAAGATATTTTCCCCCGAGCACGCAAACAGCGATTGCCAACAGTAAAAAGGCATCTCGAACAAGCAATTCCGCGTGTTCGCAGAGTATCTGCTTGTTCGCGGAAATTTTTGACCCTTTCGTGGATATTTGCGTAACACGATCACGCAAATTCCGCCCTCCCATAACGATGACCAGGTGCTCTTCACCAACACCTTGGCTGCACCACGAAACGCACACTGCGCATCTGAGACTCACTTCTTCGATCGATGCACACAATGACCAGGCGCTCTCCACCAACCCCTTGGCTGCACCTCGACACGCACCCTGCGCATGCGAGTCTCCTCTCTCCTCCTGATGCACACAACAATCAGGCGCTCTTCACTAAAACCTTGGCTTGCACCACGACACGCACCCTGTGCATCCGAGACTCTGTTTACTCCTGTGTGCCCATGATCACAAGGCACAATTTCCGAGGGTCTCAAGCTGCAAAAGCACGCGCGCACCGCATTGCTTGAGACTTCTCCGGAAACTTTTATGTTCCTTTGTTTCCAAACAGGGAGCCAGCTCACCTTTGGCCCTTGGGGTTCAGTACACAGCACAAAGTACAGTCTTGTTCAAGAAGGGGGGACACTACCCACTGCAAAGTCCCTTCAGTCTCTTCCTTAGTAAAAGCTGCAAACTGCAGGTCAGCCCCAGATTATGAAGCAAGCGTCAGCCCTATCCAGCAGTCTCTTCAGCATCTTCTTCCTTGGCAGAGGTTGTTCTTGACCACGAAAGAGGTCAAAGCCTTTGCAGACTTGCCTGTCCATTTCGCCAATGAAAACTACACCAAAGTCTAGGGTTTTAGTTCTCTTAGTTATACCCCTTCGTGTCTCTGAAGTTTGTTGTGCTCAGAGTTCCCTGACCACTTCCTAAATCTGTTCTGGGTGTCTCCCTCCCAGGTTCACCTTTCTCCCTTTGAAACTGGGGGTCTGGATCCCTAATCACTCAGCAGGAGATGGGTCAATTGGTTTATAGCACCAGCCCAGGCCTTTTCACCTCCCAGGCTTCTCCTCCCGCTACTCTCCAGATGGGGACAACCTGGTGCCATCACAACCCCTCCCTGGGTCAAGACATCTCCCAGCTCCTCTCACCTCTCGGATCCAGACAGTCAATCGACATTCAGCAGAGACACATAGAAATGCTTAAAGCACAAAACTCAGCCACTTTCACAAAGGAGGGGTTTCTGAACATAGTGTCAAAATCACTTTCATAGAAAGATGTGTTATGACTGTGTGTTTATAAATACTAAACTTCACCTCTCTATTATAAACTTACACGAAACTAGGCTACCAAAACCTCCCCCATGCTGTCCTATAGGCAGAATGGCCTTTCAGCAGTGGAAAACAAAATAGAGTGTTTTTCACTGTCAGGAAATAACACACACCATAGTATATGTCCTGCCTTTTACTTACACTGCACCCTGCCCAGGGATTACCCGGGACCTACCATAGGGGTACCCAATGTGTATGAATCAGGGAAAGTAAGGCCTGACAAGTGGTTGCACTTGTCAGAACAACATTCTAACTTAGCAAACTGCGTGCAGGGTCTACTCTGCAGGCCTGAGTTCCTTTCTCTGCGCACGTTTGTATTACTAGCCCTGGCACACATAGTGCACATCACTAGGAATTTATCTAGTAAGGCAAACATTCCAATCATGGGCAACCAATTACGATTACACTTTACACAGAGAACACTTGTACTTTGACACTGATGAGCAGTGGCAAAGTACCCAAAGCATATAAGTTTGCAATTGTATGTCAGGAAAACGGTATAGGGAGAAAGCAAAAGGTTTAGGGAGCTTTAGTCAAAAAGGCCAAGTCCTACACACACCTTCAAACACATTCATCTAAGCTTTTCCTGCCTAGAGCATTGTCAGATGTCTTTTTTGTTTCAGCAGAGATGGCAATGAGAGAATTAGCTATCTACTTTCTAGAAGTATAGCTCAGGAATTTGTCCAAGGTCGGAGGGATCCCCAGGAAAGATGGTTGTGGGTTATGGTGAAATTAAATGGAACTATCTTGAACTTTGTCAACTACTACAGTCCGTTTATGGATGCCGCCTCAGTGTTGGCAAAGATCAATGAGGTGGGGAGTCCCTTGTCAGATAATTTTTGGTGGGGATTTAAAACTTTAAAAAAGCTACTTCTAATAAAAACCAAAAACAACTGAAAACAAAGACTAAAACAGTCTTCAATGCCATAATACATGATTATCAGTTGATGGATCCATGGTGTGATGCTAATCCGGCCATAAGTAATTACACATGCCATTCTCGCCAATTCCAGACGGCATCTCATATCGAATTTTGTTTAACATCTTGGTCCTTGAATATCATGAAGGCAGAAATTGGACTTAATTCATTTGCAGACCAATCCTTTATTAAGCTTGATCGATAAATCAAAGAGGGGAGGAGGAAGAGATCCAGGTGGCAGATGGACCATCTTCTTCTTCTTCAAGATCATCAATGGGTAAAAGGTTTAGGAAAATGGATTCTTAAGTATTTTAGGACCAATGAGGGGACGGCAGAACCCTTCTCAGAAGGGGGGGTTTAAGGCAAATGTGCATTGGCAAATGATCACCTTCCCAGCCGCTCAGTTGAAAACACGACATATTAAAATAGCAGAACTCCTGCAAGCAGTTGAAAGCATTCAAAATCTGAGAAAATCCGCTCAACTAAGTCAGCTTGAAAAAGCTAAAAAGGCGTTAAGGGAATTTTTCTTATTAGTAGAAATTACTTGTTCCTGAACCTTTCAACAACGAGTGTATGAAGAAAGGCAAATGGGGGGCAAATTGTTGACTGGGAATCCACTAAAACTAGACAGGAAGTGGCCTTAATCACAGAGGTGGAAGACCATAAGACCGGATTTGCAGTGACAAGTAGGGATGAGATTGTTCAAGCATTCATGGAGCATTACCAACAGCTCTATACAACTGAATCTGTAGTTGGGCAAGATTCTATGCAGAATTACTTTGAGGGCGTAAATCTCACCAGACTGTTTAACTCCCTCAGGGAACAGATACAACTAGATATAATAAGTGTTGAAATTCTGGTAGCCCTGAAGCAACCTCTGGAGCAAAAGCCTTTGGAAATGATGGGCTGTCCATAGAATTTTAAAAAGTATTTGCAAAGGAGTTGATCCGGTTCCTGACAAAGCAATTCCACTATATTAAGAAGGGTGGTGATGTGCCTTTGGCTTTTAAAAAGGCTATTGTTTTCAGCTTTGTGAAAAAGGGAAAGAATCATAAGGACGTACATTCTAATAGAGATATCAGCCTTCTCAAGGCTGATTACAAAATTTTAATGAAGACTTGGGGGCAGTGTTTTATATCTTTATCACAGGGAGTGATCCACAGGAACCAGTGTGAAGTTGTTGCCGGCAGGACAAAGTCCTCAAATATAAAAATTTTAATACAGGAACTCGATATTTGCAATACTAACTGCACCCCAGCTTGTATTGAGATAGTCGACACCAAAAAGGCGTTCGACCTGGTAAATTGGGACCCCTCTTCCATGGCCTCGGCAGGTTCGGAATTCCTCCTGAGTTTATTAAAATGCTCTAGAATATATATCATAGGGCTTAGGCACAGGTGGTGTTAAATGCAAACCGAGTAGGTACAATAAACATAAAACGTGGGACTTTGACAAGGGTGTCCACTCTCCCCTTTATTATTCAAATGTTTTATTGAACACATAGCTATTCAAATTCGTGACAATGTAACAATCAATGCTCCAATACTGGGTATGTCTTAATTGATGTTGATCGCAGACGACATAATTTTATATCTCAGTCCAGAGAGCCAGAATTTGGAATTGGTCCTAACAGAATTTAGCCAATTTGAATTGATTGGGGGTTATAAAATAAACCAAAATAAAACAGAAATTCTAGTTTTTTTTAATAATTCTTTTTATTAAACAAAAACTCAGCCAACATCACAGTACAGAAGTCATGTCTTAATTCCGATAGTACATTAGGGGGAAAAAGAAAAACACGTAAACACATGATTAGGGACATCAAGAGGAGGAGGGCACATCGAGTTCAACAATTCTGGGTGGCACACATATCTCACCTCTATTGCGATTCCAGGGACCCCATACCTTTGACCATTTCCGAGGGCATCCCCTTGCTAGATAGACAGTCTTTTCCCTAAACATACACCTGTCTAAGTTGTTTTCCCATCCTTCCAAGGTGGGAAGCTTTGTGGCTCCCCACAGTTGGGCAATGTTCCTTTTCGCTATCATGTAGTCCAGTGTAGCCCATTGTGTCTGTGCCGAGTTTAGGTCGGTTGGCTCCCATATATTCAGGAGGCACCTCCTTGCCTCAGGCAGCAACGAGACCCCCCACACCCTACTGTGGAAAAGTAAATTTTGCCATGTTCTGTGTCCCTACGCTTCATCCATCATATGTTATGTGTGCATGACCAATATGCATATGTTATTCCCCATGCCTGATTAATGACGCAATTCCAGTTGTGTCCACCTCTAGTATGCTATTTTCCAGTCTTCGTGAATACTACGAATATCAGGCTTATGTAAAGTAATGTTGCCACGTTTCTTAGTGTGCACGTTATTCCATTATAAAATCCCCGTTTCTAGGCCTCAAAAGGGCCCAGACCACAGATTCAGCTCCTGTCTCCTGAAAGCCTCGCTAAGGAGCGATACAGCCCCCACCTGTATCCTCGACCCTTCACTTACTTCCTGCCTCGCAGTGCCCGGTGCAGCTTGGCTCTGCCTCTGAGTCTGCCAAGAGTATGTTATGATTCCAGCTATCAGTTCAGTCCTCCTCCTCTGCATTCCTAAGCTACTGAACTGCATCAATAGTTTCCGTCATTGTCTAGCCTTCTCGTCTCCACGTTAGAGAAATACTGTATTTAATGGTCATTTAGTATTCTTCATCACGCACTACATGTAGAATAATGCATGGTCCAGTCTTAGAATCAAGTTAGCTTTTCCCCTCATGACTTCTAGTTTATATCAACATGTTCCCTAAACATCAGATACCAGATAGGGTTTAGGTACATGTCGCTCCGACCCTTCAGACTCTAGTCTCTGCTCCTAGCACAGAGTTCATAGCCCCCAGCTTCTCCTAGTAACACGTCATTGCCAGTTTTCGCGCACCATTAGGTTAGAGGTCCCGGCTCCTTAGGTAGCCCCCTCCTATGTTTCCGCCCATTCATGACATATTCTGTTATGTTCGCACCACATGTCTATGTATACTCCCGGTTACACCTCTTTTTACTGTTATCTTTCGCGACTGCTACGCGTCACGCCTTCTGCTCCACCCACTGCTACGCCTACTGCAATGTAATGCTATGTGTTTGCGCTATGTATATAAATCAATGTTTTGTTATTGAATGTTAGCGCGCTCATCCCAGACCCAGCCCCGGCAGCTGCCGGGCCTTATTGTCCTATTCCCATGCAGGTTGTCCTGATCCTGTCCTTATGCTGTAATAAACCTGCAGAAACTCCTACTACCTCGAATCTTGACTCTTATTTTATTGAGCTATCTGTTATGCTATAAGTCTAGTCAAAAATAGGGTATTATTTATTTATTTACCACATAATGGCGCCCGAACAGGGACTTGCCCTTTCCCCACGCGTCGGTGAAGCCACGCCGACCCCCTGACCTTCTGCAGTCGTGACGGAACCATACCGTGCACTGGCAGATATTTCTGCTCCAAGTATCCCTCAGGCCCACGGAGGAGACGGAGGAGGCGGTCCAGCATCCAAACGAGACGGTGGAGGAACGCGGCGAGTCCCGACCAGAGCCCAAGCCGAGAGTCCAAGGTCCGAGGTATCCGGAGGCCCACCCGTAACTGAAGTCCGAAGTCCGAAGTCCGTCGTAGTCCAGTCCCGTCCGAGGCCTTCCGTTCCGTGCTGCCCGGTGAGTACCATTGCTGGGGTAGTATCTAGACAGGACCAATCTAAATTGACTCCTGGTCCGTGGGTTGGTGGTGCCCAGACTCACAAACGAAGTGTTCACCTAGGTGGATACGGGTCTTGATGCGTCCCTTTATGGGACCGGTATGTTCCGTACTGTTACAGCAGTGCATCCAGTAACTCTAGTCTGTTCCGTTCTCGAGAAAACCTGTTCTATTTCTGTTCTCAGTATTCCAGGTAATATTCTGTTCGAACTGTTATTTATAAATGTTCTTTATGTATTTTAATGTTGTGGTATGAGTGTGATGTGATTTCGTGTTTTTATTGTGTATTGTATTTTGTCCAGATTACAGTTCAGTCATGCCTATATTTTCCAAGTTACGTCAGTTAAAAACTAGAAAGGGTCTGTTAGAGGAAGCGGTTCCTGTCCCACCTAGGGACAGTCCAGGTCATTTTATGTATCAGAAATATGGCATAAGCGCCATAATGTATCTAGATTTATGGGTAGAGTATACCAAACAGTTAGAAGAAAAGTATAGATGGCCCGTATCGGGTACATGGGATGCCGAATGTATCATGCGAGTAGAAGAAGCATTATGGAAAAAGAAAGCCAGACAGTCACAGAAAGATGCCATCGAGTTATGGCGTAAGGAAGCTCATAGAAGAACCGAGAAGGAAGTCAGAAAGTCAGAGTTGAGTAGAGAATCCCAAGAACGAGCCCAAGAAAGAGAATTAATCGAGATAGGTGAACAAGTCAAAGCAGAACAGTCAGACAGACAGAGGCATGCCCTTATTAAGGGTATGTATCCTCTTCTTGCCGAAGGAGTGCCAAAAGCGACCCCAGAGGCATCCAGTAATTTCCCGCCACCATTAATTCCGACCAAGCTACGTCACAAACCGACCGCAGCTGATATTTTTATTTCGTCCTATCTGGACGACACAGTCCCCGAATATGCAAATCCTGTCCGCGCTCCGCCAGTCCCTGTAAATCAGGTAATTCATGCTCCTCCAGACACCGGGGTGCCCTTAACAGCTCCCCCGGCCCAGTCCGCCATACAAGTACAATTACCGACCCTGCCAGGACGAAGAATGTCAGTCGACGATTCTAGTCTAGGGGCCGCAGGGGGAGGTCTTCCTCAAACCCCGCCGCCACACAAACGTTTATCAGCACTCGAATTACATGCTCAAGCATCACAGCGTACTCCTAAAAGTAATAAGTCTGTCACAGAAATCAGACAAGCCCTTAACGAATGTGTCTATGACGCAGTCCCAGGCGAGTATAATATGGTTTTATATTCCGTACGTGTAAGGAGGGTGACCGAGTATCTAGTCACCTTACCGAATATGAAAGAAGATCTAGACAGAATATATCGTTTCATCCGTACAGGGGATGATCCAGAAAGTATTGGCGAGATTATGTCTCAAAGGAAAGCCGAGATTCAGCTCATGATATTAAAGTTCCTGATCAATTGTTTAATAAGAGAACAAGATTACCCGTCTAAAGATCCCGCCGAAATGAGAATCCTGACAAGGTGGAGTGATAATATAGCCGAGGGTAAGCACAAGACCGTCAGTGCCATGGAGAGTATGTACAAGAAAATTCGTAAAGAAATAATAAGGTTACACGACCAGCGTAAAGCAGCACAAGTAAGCGAGAAAGAAAGTATCTCTGATCCTGAAGAGGAAGAGAACGAGAATCCCGCCAGAATAGCGTATGTAGGAAAATCCAGATTTCCAGATCGCCATTTACGTCTAGAACCCAAGTCTATTTTTCAACATCTAGTACCAGAACAAGGTTCCCTAGAACAAGTATTTCAAGCTACCGATCACATTCTGAAATCACGAGTCGGTTACAGTGAACTAAGTACTATGCATGAACAAGAACTAGCCCGATCAGCAGTCCGATGGATTACTGATTCTACCACTTTTCCAGACGAAATAGTGGCACAAATGTTTCTGAAATTGCCCCCAGCCGAGCAACGACTGGTGGGTATGTATATGATCCAGCACCTCATTACTCAGTATGAGGGTCAACATTCTGATCCAGGCCCGTTGCACGATATCCTGAACGAGTTACTCCAGTATAGATGGAGAGGTCTAGGTACCGATTTAGTTAGTGTCATTCTAGAACAGCGTCACAAGTATAGAACGTTTTTGAACCCGCATTTTGTTCATGTCTCACCCCCAGAAAGTAAATCATTCTACATAGACAGACAGAATCCGTTACGAGAAGTCCACCCAGTCCAAGGGGCGGGTGGCGTAATGCAACGAGTGTTTGTATACACTCCGATTTCAAAGATGGAACTTCTTGAAATGAAGAAATTAATTCCCTGTCATGACAAAGATCCAGCAGGGTTCCATAGAGAATTAAAAGACATGCTCCGTATGGGAGAATACACTTACCCAGATATCATTAAAATGTTAAAGGTCCTGTTACCCGCAGGGGTGTATGAAAAGTTAAAGGAAAAAGAATGGGAGGTGGGAGAGAAAAAGATCGATTGGACAGCTCTAGAAGCTGAAGACAAGGCACGAGTACCAGGTACCGGTCTTGGAGATAAATGTAAAGATTTACCAGAATTATTGATTCAAGTTTTACCCAGATTATTGACAACTAGGAAAGAAGACTGGGATGCAATCTCAGCCTGTAAACAGAAGCAAGACGAGGATATTAGTGATTTTTATTCTAGATTTGAAAAATGTTTCAGTATCAACAGTGGTCTCAAGACAAGTAGTGAGTCATACCCTCATCTTTTCGTCACCAAATTAGTCGAGAATTCAAGTCCACAAATTAAAAATCGAGTTTTGAAAGTCGAAAGCACCTGGCAAGCAAATACTCCGTCCCAGATGCTCCAGATGCTCCAGTACCACCAGAATAGAATCAGGGAAGAGCAAGAACACGAGAGAAAACGTATGAAAGACACGAAAATGAAAGTGCTAGTTGCACAATCTGTTCCTCAAGACAGTCAGAAGAGGGGTCCGAATCAAGCCAGTCATCCTGCAGCTCCCGTTAAAGGGAACTGCAATTATTGTAAACAGCCAGGTCATTTTATAAACGAGTGTGCAGTTCTGAAACACAACATAGCTACTGGTAAGACTAAAGAAAGACCACGTCCGCCGAGACAAGAACAAGTTTCACAGACTCCTCAGTCACAGAATGCACCACAGACAGTTACAGTACCGCAGCCTATTGCTGCAACACAGCATGTTACATCACAAATGTACCAGTATGCACAGTCCGAGTATCCAGAGTACCAGTCATATTCATGAAACAGCCTAGAGAGGGAGGTAGGCTTGCCTCTCATCGAGATACCTGTAGATCAAGAAGGTCCCTATGTTCACAGTCAAGTATTAGGGAAAGACAGAAAGTTTTTGATCGATACAGGGGCAAGTAGGACCACAATAAGTCACGCCGAAGTTCCAGGGGCTCCGCTCTCAGGCTCAAGAAATGTTTCCCTTGGATTTTCAGGAAAGCCAATAGTTAATGAAATATCTAAGCCAGTTACTCTAGGAGTAGGTCCATTGTCCCGCACTACTGATCTGTTACTTACTAAGTCATGTCCAGAAAATCTATTAGGTATTAAGACACTGAAAGAGTTAGGTGCAGTTATTTGCTGTTCCCCAGAGGGAATACGTCTGTTCCTACGTGACTTTAAGGGTCACTATGTGTTACGAGATTTTGATTCAAGATTGTCTAATGTTCCACAGCATTTATGGGCGCAAGGTCCAACTGATGTAGGTTACATGCAAATCACACCCCATCGTGTGACTCTCAAACCAGGTGTAGTGTTACCCCGAATCAGACAGTACAGATTGCCACCTGAGGCTGTAGCAGCCTTATCCAAAATTATTGACGAGCTCATGGCTCAAGGAGTAGTTGTAGAAACTGACTCCAATGTATGCAATTCTCCGATCATTCCAGTCATGAAACGTACTGATCCGAATGCACCCCCAGTATATCGATTAGTGATTGATTTACGAGAGCTTAATAAATGTATCATTCCTCAGTACCCAGTTGTCCCAGATATTTCTTCCCTGTTAACTGGTATTGATTCCGAAGCCATGTTTTTCACTGTCATAGACCTCAAGAATGCATTTTTTAGTGTTCCAATTCATCCAGACAGCCAGTTTCTTTTCGGATTCTGTTTAAATGGAAGGAGCTATATGTTCACACGCGCTCCTCAAGGTTTCACAGAAAGCCCTAGTATTTACAGTCAAGCACTCAAGAGACAACTAGACAATATTCACATGCCAACTGACACTGCCCTGCTCCAGTATGTCGATGATCTACTGATCACAGCCCGTTCTGAACGTGCTTGCGAGCGAGCATCACTTACAGTTCTGTATTTTCTAGCCGAGATGGGGCACAAGGTGTCACCTTCGAAGCTTCAATTCTGTGTCCAGCAAGTGGTATACTTAGGACACTTGCTGTCCAAGAGGGGTAGGCAGTTGACACCAGACCGTATTCAGTTAATAGCGAGTCTTCCCCAGCCCAGAACCCAGAAGGAGGTACGTGCCTTTATCGGCCTTACTTCTTATTGTAGACAATGGATTCCCCAGTATGCATTTCTAGCCAAGCCACTGATACAGTTAACGACACAGGAGGCAGCCGTATCGACTGTCCTCCCTTGGACATCTGACCATACA
Source organism: Lissotriton helveticus (assembly GCF_964261635.1). NCBI lineage: Eukaryota > Metazoa > Chordata > Amphibia > Caudata > Salamandridae > Lissotriton > Lissotriton helveticus. Next base: position 773,454,079 of record NC_136063.1, on the reverse strand, counting down.
CTTAGTTTTAACGAGTTAAAGAAAGCCTTATGTCAAGCTCCAGTTCTAGCTACACCGAACTACAGTAAGCCTTTTACACTTTTCGTTACTGAACGGGAAGGTACAGCATTATCTGTTCTCACACAAGATCAAGCAGGTCAATACAAGCCCTGTGCTTATTTTTCGAGCACATTAGATCCAGTCGCCCAGGCGTTGCCTGCGTGCCTCAAGTCAGTTGCAGCCACAGCACTAGCTATCAGACAAAGTGATTCCATAGTTTTAGGACATTCCTTGACAGTACAAGTCCCACATTCAGTAGAAGTTCTTTTAAACCGAACACAAACTCAGCACTTGACAATTGCACGTTTAACAGCTTATGAATTGACACTGTTCCAGCCACACATAGAAATCAGACGCTGCAACGTTCTGAATCCTGCTACACTGTTACCATCAGTTAATTCAAATCCAGACCCACATGATTGTGTGGAAGTAGTTAACATTACGACGAAGCCAAGACAAGACCTGACAGACATTCCGTTACCAGATCCTGACCTGACACTTTATGTAGATGGTTCATGTATGAGAACTAGTACAGGAGAACTAGTCGCCGCGTATGCAGTGACTACTGACACTGAAGTTATCAAGACACACCGTATTGACACCCTGTCCGCTCAAGCAGCAGAGCTAGTCGCTCTGACACAAGCCTGTATACATGCCAAGAACCTGAAAGTTAATGTTTACACAGATTCACGTTACGCATTCGGAGTTGTACACGACTTCGGAGTGCTCTGGCAGGAGAGAGGTTTCATGACTTCTCATGGAACCAAGATTCAGCATGGTCTCCTTATTCAAGCCCTGTTAGATGCCATACATTTACCGACATCTATTGCTATCATGAAATGCAAAGCACATACGAAAGTCACTGACATTATTTCCCAAGGTAATGATCTAGCAGACCGCACAGCCAAGCTTACAGCACAGACTCCAGACATTCCAGTTAATCTGACACATACTCCAGATCCGATTACATGCATGACAGTTAAGGACCCTACACAAGATGTCATAGATATACAGTTACATGCTACTCCCGATGAAATCAAGAAATGGTCTGAACAAGGAGGGGTCCAGACAGATCAAGGATGGTTAACGAAGGGTAGAGCCACATGGTTTCTCCCCGATTCTATGGTTCAAGTCATTATCAATACCGCACATAGTCCAGCACATTTAGGAGAAAAAGCTATGTTAGACAGTATCCAGAACATTTGGTTCAACAAGCATTTACGAGCTGCAGCCAAGCAGAAAGTCCGTACCTGTATGATATGTTGTCAGTTTAATCCAGGTAAAAGTGTCCCGGTGGAACAAGGTGGTTTCCAGCCCCCTGACCACCCTTTTGAGGTCCTCCAGATGGATTATATTCAGATGGAGCGATGTCGAGGTTTCAAGTATGTCCTTGTAGTTGTATGCGCTTTGTCCAGGTGGACAGAAGCATATCCAGTCCCAGATTACACAGCCGCGACCACTGCCAAGCAGTTGGTTCGTGAATTTTTCCCTAGATACGGACTCCCTAGAGTCGTATATTCTGATAACGGCCAGCCATTCTCATCTGAACTCATGAAGCACGTTTCCCTGTTGTTAGGGTACCAGTGGAAGTTTCATTGTGTACGCCATCCAGAAGCAGCTGGACTAGTCGAAAGGCATAATCAGACTCTGAAAATCCGCATTGCAAAAGTCTGTAAGGACAAAGGTGTGGACTGGTTAATAGCTCTGCCAGTCGCTTTATTTTATATGCGTATGGTCGCACATTCCAGATCAGGTCTGTCCCCGTATGAGGTCGTATTCGGCCGCCCCCCTAACATGTGGGGTACTCCTAGACCCCGAAGTATTACCGATGTTTCATGTAATATGCTGACAGATTACCTAGCTTCCTTGATGTCTGCCCTCAACTCATGTCGTTCACAGGTTGCCGCCGCATTTCCAGACAATACCGAGGTGGCACCGCACGAGATCGTTCCAGGCTCCCTTGTGATGATCAGAAATTTTGACAGATCAAGTCCGCTGGAACCACGTTGGAAGGAGCCACGTCAGGTCCTCTTGACCACCCGAACTGCCGTCAAGTTGGAAGGCAGGAAGGGGTGGGTCCACCTTTCTCATGTAAAACTTTTCAAAGGATTGAAACCAGCGTCTAAAAACATTTTCCGGGATTCGAAAGACTGCCAAAATATTGCTCTTAAGGACTGTCCCGCACAAGACATTATTACAACCCCTCCCTTGTTAGAGAAAACTCCGCAGCAGGAGTATAAGCTCAAGTTAAGGTCTAGTAAAATAAGTCAGTCAGTTTGATTGTATAAGTCCTCCCCTAGGTGAAACGGTTAAATTGTTTCTGACATGTATAAAATAGACCCCCATAGTGAGAGAGTCAGTCGAAGTTCACTTCAATGTATCGTTTTTCTGAGTTTCATATTGTTTCTCAGCATAATGATTTCCTGCACCAGCTACGCACTTTTCCTGTGTTTTCCAGTTCCTCATGCAAATATGTCTGCTAATGCTACAGTAGAGCACACGTTTAGTGATCTGCCTCCTCACGAATATTCTTACCGCCTCGCTATGCGCAACAACACATTTATCCGTATGTTACATTATTCACACCAGACCAGCAATGCCACTAATTGTTGGGTGTGTGGTCGACTCCCCCCTTTCCAGACACCGAAGGGAGTTCTGCCACTTTTTCCTTATCCATTCTCACACAATGGTTCGTGTGGAGCATGGTCCACGTTAACGTCATCCTCAACAGATATGTCTTTTCTTAACAGTACATGTTTTCCAGACAAGCAAGGTCTCCCCCACAGAACAGGTTTAGATCTAGAAAACGAAGTATATAATTTAGGTAATTATTCGTCGAATTTCATGGTCCTGAATGTTCAGTCTGATACTACTCCAGACTTACCTGCTATTTCAGTACTACCTGTCAAAGGCGAATTATGTGTCCGTAATTATGGTTCTGTACATGTAGGTCATAGTGAATGTACTACTGTTATCCAATATAGTGACAGTGGGAAATCTATTTTCAAAGCTTCACGTCATTCTTATTTTATTTGTGGTCAAACTGCATATGTCCGTCTGCCCCTCGATTGGGAGGGAACCTGTTACATTGCTTTCCTACTGCCACCTGTTTTTCTAGCCCCATCTGATTATCACAGAAACACACATTTAGTACACATTAGACATAGAAGGGAGTCCCCAATTGTCGATTATACTGAAACTACTCTAGAACAGTATACAGATTTCAATAAAGGTTTCTTCTTCTTTATAGGACCTGTCCAGAATAGTAAACTGATCCGTAGGTTAACAAGAACCCTTGAAGCTGTAGTAAATGAAACTGCCTCTGCTCTAGGTAACTTAACCGAAGAACAATCTGCTATGAGATTTGTCGTTTTGCAAAATCGTCTCGTCCTTGACGTCATACTGGCCGATAGGGGCGGGGCCTGTAGAGTCATCGGATCTAGTTGCTGCATTTTCATTCCAAATAACGCGCCGTCTGTTTATTCAGCTATAACCAGACTCCATAAGATTGCCCACCTGTTACACCAAGATCCAGGCACCTGGACATGGTCCGGTTGGTTCTGGAATGTAATTTCCGCATGGGGATGGAAAGTCCTGTCCTTTCTAGGTATTGCAGTAGCGATCATATTTAGCTGCTGCCTCTGTATACAATGTGGCCCTGCGATTTGCAGCATGTGTGCTACCTCTTGTATTCCTAGTCCCAAGCCCCGTTCTAAATCCCGTTCCAAGACAATTCGAGACGAGCAAATGGTACTGTATGAAATGATAGATGGTATCATGAAAATTGATGTTTCCTGATGGAAACGTAGTGACAAGGAGGGAATGTGGAAAAGTAAATTTTGCCATGTTCTGTGTCCCTACGCTTCATCCATCATATGTTATGTGTGCATGACCAATATGCATATGTTATTCCCCATGCCTGATTAATGACGCAATTCCAGTTGTGTCCACCTCTAGTATGCTATTTTCCAGTCTTCGTGAATACTACGAATATCAGGCTTATGTAAAGTAATGTTGCCACGTTTCTTAGTGTGCACGTTATTCCATTATAAAATCCCCGTTTCTAGGCCTCAAAAGGGCCCAGACCACAGATTCAGCTCCTGTCTCCTGAAAGCCTCGCTAAGGAGCGATACAGCCCCCACCTGTATCCTCGACCCTTCACTTACTTCCTGCCTCGCAGTGCCCGGTGCAGCTTGGCTCTGCCTCTGAGTCTGCCAAGAGTATGTTATGATTCCAGCTATCAGTTCAGTCCTCCTCCTCTGCATTCCTAAGCTACTGAACTGCATCAATAGTTTCCGTCATTGTCTAGCCTTCTCGTCTCCACGTTAGAGAAATACTGTATTTAATGGTCATTTAGTATTCTTCATCACGCACTACATGTAGAATAATGCATGGTCCAGTCTTAGAATCAAGTTAGCTTTTCCCCTCATGACTTCTAGTTTATATCAACATGTTCCCTAAACATCAGATACCAGATAGGGTTTAGGTACATGTCGCTCCGACCCTTCAGACTCTAGTCTCTGCTCCTAGCACAGAGTTCATAGCCCCCAGCTTCTCCTAGTAACACGTCATTGCCAGTTTTCGCGCACCATTAGGTTAGAGGTCCCGGCTCCTTAGGTAGCCCCCTCCTATGTTTCCGCCCATTCATGACATATTCTGTTATGTTCGCACCACATGTCTATGTATACTCCCGGTTACACCTCTTTTTACTGTTATCTTTCGCGACTGCTACGCGTCACGCCTTCTGCTCCACCCACTGCTACGCCTACTGCAATGTAATGCTATGTGTTTGCGCTATGTATATAAATCAATGTTTTGTTATTGAATGTTAGCGCGCTCATCCCAGACCCAGCCCCGGCAGCTGCCGGGCCTTATTGTCCTATTCCCATGCAGGTTGTCCTGATCCTGTCCTTATGCTGTAATAAACCTGCAGAAACTCCTACTACCTCGAATCTTGACTCTTATTTTATTGAGCTATCTGTTATGCTATAAGTCTAGTCAAAAATAGGGTATTATTTATTTATTTACCACACTACGCATAGTGTCATGGATTTTGTGCCAGTACTCGGTGATGTGTGTACATTCCCAAATGATATGGAGAAAGGTACCAGTCAGACCACACTGATGCCCTCAAAGACTACACACCGACAGACCCATATGTACTAGCGGTGGTCCCGTGACATAGACTCTATGCAGCACCTTTAGTTGAAGCAGCCTAAGCTGAGCTGGGATAGCTACCTCTTTTGGGGAGGATACTGCCATCTGCAAATCCTCGTCATCCAATTCTATCCCGTCTTGGACCCATGTAGTCCTCAACAAACCAAGCGGATCAGTTTTATGATTAATTAGCTTCTTGTATATCACGGAAATAATTTTTTCCAGGAGGTGGCCACCAAAGATCCTATCTTCACGCGGTGAAGCCTTCGGGGGCTCAACGTCTCTGGGCAGAGCAGCTTGGAGCGAATGCCAGACTTGTGCATAATAAAAATATTCAGAGTTCGTCAATTTATATTCTGCCTGCATTTCTATGAATGATTTGATCTCACCTTTACCCCAGACATCTCCAATGGTAGAGATCCCTTTTAGGTCCCATTTGTCGAACCCTTTTGTCCTCCAAAGCTTCCCCAACTTCTCCGAGTCAAAGAGTGGGTTGGCCAAAGTCAGCTTATTTCTCCACCCTAAGGAACTAGTGGCATCATGCCAGATCTGGACCGCATGCTTTGTTGGCCCCGTCAAGTCCAGTGTCGTTGGCTTCGAGTACAGCACCCTGCTATACCTCCCCCCAGGGAGAAGCCACTTATCCATTGTATAGTTCGGATCCGCCACTGGATCGTACGTGCAGTGGTTAATCACTGCCAGCTGGGAAGCCCAATAGTACCTTCTAATATCTGGGAGGGCAATGCCTCCGTCATACCAGGGAAGAGTAAGCCGAGTTAGAACGATATGGGGTCTGCCCTCCCAAAGTAGACTATGCTGCAGCCCTTCTACTTCTCGGAAATAACTGGCCGGCACAACATCCAAGGTGTTCTGAAGTGCATAAAGGAAGCGAGCCAGAGCCATCATTTTGAAGAGTGCCGCCCGACCCAAAAGGGAGAGAGGGAGTCTCTTCCAGTTAGCGATATCGCTCCTGAGTCTCTGTAATGGGGAAAGAAGGTTTCGAGCATACCTTGCTGCAGGGTCCAGAGAAATGAAAGTTCCTAAATATTTGAAACCATCCGTACTGATCTGTATGGGACAGTTCTGAGGGGGGACCGGAGGGTCACCCTTCACCACAAACAATAAGGACTTCCCCCAATTAATGGAGAGTCCCGAGTTCCTGCCAATAGATGCCAAGACACCAAAAACAACAATAAGGGACTTCTGGTGCGATGTCAAATAAAGCAGAATATCATCTGCGAATAAGGATATTCAATCTTCCCATTCCAAGGACCATCGCAAACCCCGAATAGATGGTTCCCAACGCAGCCAGGCCGCTAACGGCTCCAAGGGCAATGCAAAAAGGAGGGGGGACAGGGGGCATCCCTGCCGGTTGCCCCATCCGAGCATAAATGGCGTCGAAACCCTGTTGTTACAACTATTTGGTCCATCGGTTTAGAATATAGCAAACGCACCCAGCTAATAAATTCAGAGCAGAACCCAAACTTTGTCAGAACCGCCCACACACAGGACCATTCGATGGTATCGAAGGCCATGGTTGCATCGAGTGAAGCAATTACCGCAGGTTTCCTCAATGTATTGGCTCAAGCAATTACCCCATGTAACATGCGCAAATTTAGGGCGTATTTCTGTGGGGCATAAAGCCCGACTGGTCCGAGTGAATCAAGCCGCTCACAACTTTTACCAGTCTGTTCGACAAAAGCTTAGCCAAAATCTCCGGCTCTGTGTTAAGTAGGGAAAAAGGTCTGTATGAGGAACAATTAGATTTGATCTTAACCATCTTTGTGAATTACTACCACCGACGCCACCCTCTGGTCCCCAGGCAAGGTCCCTCTATCCTTTGATTCAATATACATGTCTTTCAAGTAGGGAGCTATCTTATCCGTCCTGAGCTTGTGAAGTTCAATTGGGAGCCCGTTTGGGCCCTGGGCCTTCCTAGAATTCAGGGAACGAACTGCTAGAGCAATCTTGTCTGAGGTCAGGGCACTATCCTTGAAGTCCCTATCCTCCGAGGAGAGACACTGGAGCGGAATATATCGGAATAACAGATGGGAGTCATCCTCCGACCGAGTAGAAACCGCAGTGTAAACTGTCTGAAAATGGGCTGCAAACCTATCAACTATGGCCTGAGGGTCTGTAAGCAAGGTGCCCTCCTCAGAGAGGAGTTCAGGGACAAGACGGCTGGCCCAGTCCTTTTTATCTAACCACGCGATGAGTTTCCCCGCCTTATCACCCAGGTCATAAAGGCTGCCCTGCTGTTCCCTGCCCAGAGCCCTAGCTCTATCCGTCACCAGCAATTTGTAGTCATGCTGATTAAGGCTGAGGAGATGCAATTTGGCTTCTGCCACTCTTAGTTCTAAGTCCCTTTCAAGCAAACCGGTATCAGTCTCCAGATCTACCAATTCTCTGTTCCTTTCCTTCTTTGAACCCGCTATGAGTGAGAGGGCCTGGCCCCTGATACCTGTCTTAAAGGCCTCCCACAGAGACACCGAGGAGGAGACCGACCCCTCATTTATGAGGAAATAGTCGTCCAACGCTGTAATAAGGTCCTTGCGGATTTTTGGATTGCGCAAGTACCAAGGATTATTAGGGGCTACTTTTCCGCCCGTTCCTCGAGTAATAGTCATGTGGACCCACAGCGGAGAGTGATCGGAAATGTCCCTAGCCAGGTGTGTGACCTCAGTAATGGAAGATGCCTGTGAGGCAAGAACTAAACAATAATTTAGTCTGGAAAGACTGTTATGTGCCACCGAATGAAATATGTATTGCTTTTGATCCGGGTGAAGTCACCTCCAGCTATCGACCGGTCCCAATGTCTCCATAAAATCCAGCAACCACCGCTTAGCTCCTCCCAGGTCCCTCGGGGATGTCTGTCAAGTACTCCAGAGATGACTGCCTAAAAATCGCCCCCCAGTATTAGAAGGCCCTCCGGAAGATTAAGCAAAAACCTTCCCAAGTCTGCAAATATGGTGCCCTGCAGCCCCGGTGGAACATAGACCGACAGGAGGGTAATGTTATGTCCTTCCCACGTGCCCGTGACTCCAAAATATCTACACCTGTCATCCTCCCAAACAGAAGCAAATACCAAGGGGAACGCTCTGAGCATCAATATGCCCACTCCTCTGGAGCCTGACGTAAAACCCGAATGCTCCACCAGCTTATACCCCATTCTATGCAGGTTCCCCACAAGATGCGTCTCCTGGAGCAGAGCCACGTCTGGGGATTGCCTCTTGAGGTACTGAAGGACCAATCCGTGCTTAATCTTGTCCCCCAAACCATTCACGTTCCACCTCAAAAGCTTAATTTCTTTACCCCCCATAATTTACACGGAAAAATCGACAGTACTCTGCATAACAATCAAGTGCAATGTGCTGACAAGGCTAACAAATCCCCAAACAGTGACGCCATTAACCACCCACGCAAAAAGTGAAACTACCTGTTCTCCCCAACTCCCCCCCACCCTGCTGCTCTGCCCACTAGGCTTAGAACTGTCTGTCACCCTAAAAATTCAAAAGAAAGAACAAAAAAGGTACTTAGGGGGATAGAGTCCAGGAGCCCCGGTCAGCACCCAAACGTCCACAGTATTTAGTCTGGAAAAACAACAATTATGCAGTTTCCAAGCCCCACACCCCCCCAATCAATTCAAGGATATGTCACACTCCCCCTCCCCACACCGCCACACCCCCCCACCTCCCCCCAAGCATCATCAACATCTTAACTGGCAGCTCATTCAGGAAGGCTGAGCGTCCACACCACCATCTTCTCCCCTGTCTGCTGGGGTCCGAGAACTCCGATATTCCAGCCAGTCCATCACCGCCTCCAGGTGATCAAAAGACCATGCCCGGCCCTCCGCCTCAACTCTAAGACGGGCCGGGAACAACATTGAGTACTTCATGCCTCTCTCCCGAAGGTCCCGCTTTACTGAGAGAAAGGATTTCCTCTGCTTCTGCAATCTTTGCGTGAAGTCAGGGAAGAAAGAGATGGCCTCGTTCTCATACCTGAGGGGGGCATCGGTTCTTGAGCTCTAAAGAATAGCGTCCCTGTCACGGTAATTGAGAACTCGGGCCAGCATGTCCGCGGGAGCACGCCCGGTCTAGGACGGACGGCCGGGACCCTGTGCACCCGTTAAATGACAAAAAACTTACTGAGGCCCTTCGGTTTCAAATGCTTGAGGATAAGATCCTCCACAAGAGGTCTGGGGCTTGACCCTCCATTTTTTCAGGCACACCCAAATGCGTAAGTTTTTGCGGCAAATACGACCCTCATTGTCATCCAGCTTGAGATCGAAGGCCACTCGGGAGTCACGCAACTCCCTGACTTCCGCTTGCAACTGAGAGACATCTTCTACCAAGCTGGAAGCCGTGAGCTCAACCTGCTTCACATTTTCGTTTAGTTTCCCCATGTCTGCACGGATCAAGTTTATGTCTATGGCCATGGAGTCCATCTTGTGTTCCAGTGAGGTTTTAACCCCGGTGATAGCGTCCATGACATCTTTCAAAGAGAGCTCAGGTTCCTCCCCAGGCAGAGCCCCTTTCACAGAGTCCTCAGAAAGTCTTCCCTTCAGTGTGTCCTTAGCGACAGTGTATCTATCCAATTTATTGGCTTGAACTGATTTCGGACACTTGGCCCCGGTGCCTTTCACACGTTCCATGTCACACACAGCAATAGTCTGTTTGGGCCAGCCACAGGAGACAGCCAGTCAAGACACACAAGACCTCAATTCGACTCACAGGCCCCTGTACACTGCTGCACTACGGACGGTCACCTCAATTCGTGAAAGATTCAGTCCACCAGGGAGCAGAGTCCAGATACCACACTTCCGGGACACAGAAGCTCAATGCATTTCGCCACGTCCAGGAGTCACTGATTATGCAGCCTCTACCGCCACCAGAAACTGCACTGCTGCTCCACCGCACTCTCTCACTGCTCCGACGTTGGGCACCACCAGCTACCTCAGCCAATCATCAGCGCTCTCCAGCTGAAAATAACACCAGTTTGTCACGCCAACCACAAGGACAGGAGGATGGAATGCTGCACGGCCGGAGGATCTCCCCCCCCCCGGCTTCCTTAAAAGAAAAACACCAGATGATATAGTCTCAGGGTCCCCATCGCCTCACCACTTATGCGTTCAGTGTACTTCAGTCCAAGATGGCCCCCGTGCAGGCAACAGCTCTCTCCTCCACACTCTACAGATAACCTGATCCTTAGCAGGCAGACTCACTCTCCAAGTCTATCCGAATTGCCAAGGTCCCACAGGGAGGGGAAGAACACCACCAATGCATCCGGCAGAGGCCCCCCGGGCCAGCGCAGCATCCCGTGTCCCCACTGGCCGGCAATATTTGCTAGCAGACACTGAGCGGGACCTGCCCTGCGGGCTCCGCCGGTACAAGTGAAGAGCAGGGATGAGACGAGGCTTCGCAATTACCAGTTTATGCCCCCCGGGGACAGGCTGTACACCACCACGCACAATAACAGCTGAGCAATCCTCCGCTTCCAATCATTCCTTAACCAAGAAACTCACCGCAATGTTATTCAGGGGTCAGCGGGGGGAGGGGGAAGGAAGGAGACAATTAGGCTGTGTGAGCACCTGATGCTCTCCGGGCCTGGCAGCCGATGAAATAAGCAGACTCTCCTGTAGCTGCGAACGCCGCAGCAACACCACCGCCGCCGCCCCTATCTTCGCCGGGACCCTCGTTTCATCAAAATTATGCGATATTCCTTTCCGCATCAGGACGATCCCCACAGCAACTCAGTCACGTCTGCGGCCGCAGCTCCTCATGCCAGCCGACCGTAAGTCATTGGTCGCCGGCTGATACGGGCACTGTGGGCCCCGTTTCCAGGCCTAGGTGCGACCCATTGGTCGCTGCGGCCACACCTTCATGGAGTAAGTCACCAATTCTCCAGGGCGCGCAGTGCAGTTTCCACAACTCAACAGGCTCCAGGGGCTGTGCTCTGGAGTTCAGGATAGTGGACAGGATAGATGTTTGGGCTAAAGAGGACCGGAGCCCAGGCTCTAGGCGGCCATTCCGTATCACGTTTGGCCACGGCCCCCAGAAATTCTAGTATTAATGTCTGACAGGAATTTCCTTTCCACAAATTATAAACACCAAGCCGCTAAGTCGGACCCAATTTGTTATCTGGGGATTTATGTCTCCGATCAATATCAACAGATATATAAGCTGAATTACATAGCTTTGCAGGGTAAAATTAAGAAGCTGTTGGACAATTGGTTGCTACTACCTTTGACTTTGGTAGGCCAGGTATCCCATATCAAAATGTCCATACTCCCGCTACTCATTTTTCTTTTTATAAATATACCTATCAAAATCAATATAAGTTATTTTAAAGAGCTGGAAACAATGTTTAGACAGTTTATCTGGGGTGAGAAGACAATGAGGGTTAAACATCCGGCGGTTCAACTAGTCATTGATCAGGGTGGGTTAGTATTACCACATGTTCATACATACTACAAAGCAGCATTTTTAGACTTAACAGCCCATTTGTTGGTTTCATATGGTTTAATAGACAACTTTTTATTGGATAAAATGATGCAGGAAGCCGGCTCTCAGATCCAGATATTTCCAAAAACCTCTAAACTACCCAAGAAAACTAGATATAGGACTCTAAAGGTTTATTCCTTTTGATTACAGTCCACTTTAGGGAAGCTGGTTCTTTTTGATTGTACTATCTAAAACTAGGTGAATGTAAAAATTTGGGCCTCCAAATTCAAACTAGTCACCTTAGAAATTGGAAGGGCTCTGGGCTAGAAGAGCTAGGGCACTTTTCAATCCTGAACAGTGTAATTCCCTGCCAAGAGGTACAGAATAGAAGCAGGGACCGGAGCAAGCAAGCTTTTTTTTGAAAATTTACAGATTTTACATTTTCTAAATAGAAATACCTTTTTGTTTAATGGCGCCCCATCTAAGCTGGTGACTGCTCTTTTTGGAGCAAAGCTTAGAGGGGTGGGGAACTGGCATCATCTTCTGAGCACTCAAAGTGAATCTTTATTGGTCGAGCAGCACTTAGAAAGGATAACCTGGGAAACTCAATGTTCTTTCTCTAGTCAGGAGAGGCAGGTCATATGCCAGTTAGGGAGTAAAGCCTTAAGACAGCCTTTCTGTCCCAGTGGTTGGCATACTTTACACCCAAAGCCCTCAATGAAAAATATCCATAAGTTGAGAATAGATGCTTCTGCTGCCAGGCAGAAGGAGAAGGGGCTTGGCTACATATTTTCTTAATATGCCCTAGTTTAGGGCCTTCCTGGGGTGCAATTTTTTTGGCCTTAAGTCGGGTGATTCAGAAGAATGTAGATCAAGAGGCCGAGGTTGCCCTCTTCTGAATGAGTAAATCTAGGGCAAATTTGATAAAAGCAGAGTAGCCCTTTTTAGTCAATGCCACCCTCATCGCTTGCTCCCTAATTCTTCAAAATTGGAGGTCGGTGGAAGCACCTACATATGAGAGGTGGTTAAATAAAATGAAACAGACCAGGATTTTTGAATAAGCTTACGCAAGGTGGGTGGGCGCTACTAAAAAGTTTACTGCAATGTGGAAATATTTAGTTGATCTTGAAACCCCGACAGATTAGTAGTCCTTTTTGATAAAATAAGCAGGGTCATCTAAATTTTAAGACTGGTGGAATTGGAGGAAGTGTACTCTGGGGGTTCTCTGTTAGATCTAGCACCTTAGCAATTTCGCACTTTAGAACTTTAACACGCTAGCACTTTAGTAAGAGTGAATTGTATATCCGTAAAGATGGTATAATAATGCTAATGTTAATGTTAATAGTCTAAAAGAAATGGGTTTGCCGTTAAACTATTGATGTAATATGCTTCCTGCACTTATCTTGCACTTTCAATGTATTGGCCTTATCCATGTTTGGTATGTGTTGATCTAATGATGTTTCCCTTTTATTTATTATTAGTGTCATGTCCCTGATGCTCTGCTCCATAAAAAAAAGAGTTTTACATGGTCAGGTAGTAAAAACACTACTGCAAGGCCTACCTTTCCCATAGGACAACATCGGGTTGCTTTATTACATTTACTAAGTGCTAACTTTTGATTGGGAAACAGGTAAACCTATCATGTTTGGTGTCTGCGAAATTCTAAATAAAAATCCTCTTTAATCGGGAAGTCAGATTTTAAGTTAAAATTTCAAAAATGCTTCTTTTAGAATATTGGCATTTTCCTAACTTAGCTACTTGATACCTACAACCTGTCCTAGGTCACACGGCTGGGTGTAGTTGGCAGTTGGACTTATTTACTCAGACAGCCACACAAAAGAAGGATTAGGTGTGACCAAATGGACCATCAACTGGCTGGATGTAGCGGCGGAGCAGGGCACCGCCCTACTTGCAACTGAATAGGCTGTGCCCTGCCTTCACAAAAGGACCCGTGACTACTGCATTGTTCACTCAGGCCGCTTGGGGTCAGGACAAGGGAAGCAGGGACCTTCACCGACTTCAAGCGGGATTCTCTAGAAACTTCTCCTACTTCTAAATGGGCACCAGGTATACAAATCAGACTCTCAGACCCTACTCTTCAGTACACTCCTGGACCTGTGAATTCTACAGAAGAACTACAGTGCTGCTTTACTGCAAAAAGGACTGTCACTCTGCTTCCCTGCTACTCTGCTCTTATGCTACCTGCTGCCCTGCTTGCTGGGAAGGCAGTGTTAACCTGCACCCTTCATCCAGGCTGAATTGACTGAAAGTTATGAGCTACAGGAATGTGACAAATTCCAGAGGCTCCATGCAACTGCCCAGCTGACATGCACATGAACCTGCCTGTGCCCTGCTAGACTCTTCTGGATTGAGTTCCTAGACCCTAAGAGGTGCCTCTCAGGTCCTGGACCCTTAGTGTTTCCTCCGCTGAGCTTCTCTCCAAAGACACAGAAAATTCCTGACATTTTGGGCTCTTCATGAATACGAACTGTCCGGTTTGCACCAAGATCTTGCTTTCCGCACCATTCACCAAGGCGAAGTTCTGGCGAAACGACTCTTAGCACCACAATGACTGCCAAAGAAGCCTAGCATCGTGAAATCTGTACATCGTGCTACAGCATCGAAAGCTTGTGGTAACCTCCAACATAAAGCAACAACTGTCCATGATACCTAAAAGAATCCTTGCACTACAGCAAAAACTGTCTGTGATGCTGGCCAACTCTTCACCCAACTTTGACAACCGTCAGCAATACTCTCCCTGCTCCTTGTGACCCTTTCCTCCACAAACTCCACTCTTCGCGCTGGGCTTTGAAGGTAGCTCTTTCAGCAAGACTAACCTGGACCCTGTCTCCTACCCATGTTCCATCACTGTCCGCATGAACTTGTGACTTTGATCTGGACTTGCACGACCAGATACCTGAGGCCCTTTACTTACATGACATCTTTGTAATTTCATATCTCTGGTTCTACTTATTGGATCTTTGTCATTACAGTGTCAAATCATTTATTAAATGTTACTCTATATTTTCTAAATTGGTATTGCGTTTTCACTTTATTACTGTTTGAAGTGCTGCATATATACTGTACACCTTGCCTCTAAGTTCTAAGTTAAGCCTTACTGTTTATGTGCCAAGCTACCAGAGGGTTAAACACAGCTAAATTGTGCTTTACTTGTGTTTCACCTTGACAGAGATTGTGATTGATGCTTGAGTATGGTTCCACCCCTCTCAGCCAGTAGTCCAATTTATAACATTGGTGTTTATTGATGGGATTTGGACTTGTGCTTGTACAGTGCCATATAGTAATTTCATATTACAGTAAATCCCAGATAAATAATTTGATAGAAATTTGAGTTGTATAAAATTCTTCTTGATTGGCATTTCAAATGTGCTCCTATTGCTACTTGACCATCTGTGGCCATACTTGCAAAAGATGAAATTCAAGCTCATCAACTCAGAGCTACATTATGGTTGAGCTCAAGCAGTTCTGTAAGGAAAGAAGACTGCCAAGAAAGGCATCCAGAAGTTGCTGAGGTTCACCAGTTGATGACAGGAATTGAGAACGGGAATGAGGAGGAGGAGCATGTGAAAGAGCAGGGCATGGATGCAAGCCCTGAAATGCTAACAATGGAACCACTTATCAAAAAGTATTTTAAAATAATTTGCATCAGTCCTAACAATGACAGTAAGAGATGAATCACACTAAAGTTGGATAATAATATGAGATAATTTATCCTAAAGAAAAGGCGTACACTAAAATAGGATACATCTTTGAATTAAATACATTTATTTCAGGGAGACAGATCAAGAAAAAATTTCCCCAAAAATTAACCTTATCAGATCAATTACAACGTCTAAATGGATAAAAACAATGATTTACAGTCAACTCTAATCAAAGTCAATATTGTAACTCCATGAGGATCAGACAACAGAATGGTGAGTATTCAGAAGATTCACATGGCAAGAGTTGGACTTGGCATTAACGTGTCAGTGTCTAATTCTCTAATCCACGAGACCATCAGGATCACCATAATAAATTGAAAAAACAAAAATTACCCCTCATGTACTAAAAATAAAAAAAATATATGAAATACATCTAGGCACCCATACAATATTTAGAAATGCCCATGCTTTAAACGTGCAATACAAGCATGTGACATGAAGAGAAGAGGAGAAAGGTGAAAGTATGCTTCAGTGAAACAAATCTTAAAAGCAATCTCTCAAAAATGTCTACTAACAAGGAAATAGGAAGGCTACAAAATCTCAAGATGAATCTGATAAACTTATAATTACTCTCTACACTTAGTAAGTCAAGCCCTCATAACAAACAATATAATTAGTTCTGTCTGTAAGTCAAAATATTGTGAATAAAAGGTCAACATTAAAGGTGATTGCTAGATTTGAAATAGTTGGAATATCTGATATAGGAACTCATCTATACTCAGAAATGAATCAAGAAACAAGTTGCAGAATCATTGAACTTCGATTTGGGAAACATTCCAAAAAGGGTCTGCAAAAAAAATTGTATCTAACATCAGTGGGTTTAATTAAAACAAGTTATCAGAGAGCTCACCAGTAGTGAATCAATCAATGCATGTAACATCTCAGGATGTAAATCCTACCAAACAAACACGTTATGTGCTTCCATATTTATACCCACTCAGCACGTTGAGCCCCTTGATAAGGCTATTCAACTGCCCGTTTTTAGACGCCCTTGGCATGAATTGTGGTTGGAGGATTTCCTCGTGCTCCTCGCTACAAACCCCCCCCACCCCCCAACTACATAATGAAGCAGACATGGGCTATAGATCCTTCTGCAATTGGATTATCCAAGGGTTGGATTCCCTCATTGCAGCTAAAGACCGCACTTCAGACGCCAGCCCATGGTATAATGACTCACTGACTGCACTGCTGGAAGCGTGTAAGAAATTGGAGTGCTCGTGGAGAAAGGATTATGACCCAACGAAAAAAAATGCTATTTGGCCGCAATCAAACACTACCATAGAACCCTCTGTACCATTCGAGTGGCTTAATATGCCAACAAAATAAAGCTTAGCCCAAATCCGGCCAAATGCATTTTCAAGAACCTTAAAGACCTTAGGGTAAGGAAACGTTTTGTCTCCGTGATTACATTTGAGCAACTTTTTTTGTGAATAAAGTACGCACCATCTACCCGTCCTTCCCACAAGGGTCGCATTCTCCTCCTACTGCTCCTTGTGGATCTCCGCCACGGCACTCTCTGATAGTTATCCCCCGTATCTTGCTTGAAGAGTTTACTCTGCTGAGTAGAAAAGTTAAATCTGTCTCTCCGGCCGATCCTCTAAAACCTGTCCAGTTTAGGGACTCACTCTCTCTTTTCCTGGCCCCTCTGTGCCAGATAGTTAACACCTATTTTTCTACAGCGATGGTCCTAGTACCGTGGAAGCAGGAGAGGGTATCTCCTATACTTTAAAAGCCTTCGTTTGACCCGGCAAAACTGGAAAAATTTCGACCAATATCGCTCCTCCCCAGGGTAGCTAAGATTGTGCATTTTAATAACACACTAATGAGATTCCTGAGCACCAATAACATCTTGGATCCATCTCAAAATGGTTTCCGTCCTAGTCACAGCATGGAGACTGCTCTCCTGGCTGTGACAGAACATTTGCGGATCATTCTCAACTCCGGTCATACAAAGGAACTGATCTTGCTTGATCTGAGTGCCGCATTTCATACGGTTTCACATGGGATTCTGTTGAAGGAAGCTGGTGTGGTGGGCCTGGCACTGGAATGCTTCAGATCATTTCTGACTGGAAGGTCCTTCTGAGTGTCGGCCCCCCGTTTCTCTCTCAGGTTCATTTAATCAGTCAGGGGGTGCCTCAGGGCTCTGAATTGAGCCCCATATTGTTCAACTTGTTTGTTCAGCCTCTTGCAACCATGGCCAGGCACATGGGCCTCACCATGGTCTTGTATGCTGATGATACACAGCTGGTGGTGGCCCTCTCAGATGGTTCTACATTGGATGCTTCTAGGTTTAAGAGTGACCTGGCTGCCATTGCAGAGTGGAAGACTATAAATTGCCTCCAGCTGAACACTGGTCCTGTTGGTGGGGAAGAACACAAGCTTGTGGAGTGAGCAATGGTGGCCGGACGCTCTTGGTAGCACCCCCACCCCTAAGTTGGTGGTTAAGAACTTGGGGATATGGAGGGATTCCACCCATAGTTTTCAAGACCATACTGTGAAAGTTGCCAGCACTTGCTTTGGCCTCCTTTGGGAACTTAAACCCCTTTTGAAGTTCTTTGATCCACCTACGCGTCAGCTGATTGTACAATCAGCCATTCTATCTACACTAGACTACGCTAGTTCTCTCCTGTTGGGGGATCATCAGACTGATGGTATGCGGTTGCAGCATGTTCAGAATGCTGCCGCTAAAGCCTTGTTGTGACTCCCACTTATCTGTTCCCCTGCTGGTGCTATCGGGAGGCTTTGTCTTTCTTTTAAGATCTTGAAACTTGCCTCGCCCAGCTTGCTAACTAACTTGCTCGCCCCGTATGTTGCTACTCACCAGCTGAGCTCCTCGGGGCAGCATCTGGTTAGAGTTCCCGTGTGTAGCGCCTTCAGGCCAGGGGGCGTTCCTTTCGCTGCTTAGCAGCCAAGCTATGGAACTCTTTGCCTCTCCAGTTCTGCAGGAAGGAATGTCTGCTGGACTTTCAGAAAGCTATCGAAACTTTTCTCTTTCCATCTGCCTAGTCATTTTCTATCCATTTATCTGTTCCATGCGCCTTCCTGTCCTGGTTCTTAGCTCTGATTTTCTGATGCAGCCAGTGCCGGGACACCTCTTTGCTGTAGCAGCTGCACGCAATATAAATTCTGATAATAATAACAATAACAATAACATCCCTGTGTGCATGTACACTTAGTAATCAGCTCACTACAGTGCCTGGATAGCCAACACCACGTGTCTGTAGGGTAGCGCTGCCCGCTGGCTCAGGCTCTGGCTCAGGCATACAGTACAGTCCCAAAGGGCCTTAAAATGAGACAGAGATGTGACTGAATGAGGTCAGAGATCACATCATTAAGCACGGCCACATCGCTTGTTTGCACCTGCGCACCCAGGCTGATGCACCCCACCCCTCCCACCGCAAAGCACTCAATTGCATTCCCTGTGCACCCAGGCACCACTGCTCACTTGCTGTCATTCTTGAGTGTCCAAACACAACGGCCAGCAGAGTTCACAATTCAAATTGACTTTTGATTGCCAGGATGGTGTACACCTTATGGATCCCTTTTTTTATTGGGTATTGTGATATGCGAGGTGGATGCGGTCATATCACCTGTGGCAGTGTGGAAGAACAGGGACATGTGGCGTCGTCATTATCCTATTTATACGTACGCAAAATGGGCTGGGCTTGCGTATGTAAGGCCAGCGTAGGGGTGTGAATAATTATTCCGAGGACCTGGGCGTTGTTCAGTTCCTGCCTGGCCAGGAAGTGTACTTATGTATGTATCCCTGTTGCAGTTTTGATGTCGCAGAATCCGCAATTTACAATAATGCAGCATGTACCGGGGTGGCGGCAACTATCGCTAATGAGATGCTATCTGGAAACATTGAATGACTAACATCACATGTCATTGTCAAGCTTGTGGATATGCGCAGACACACATGTCAATGGTGTGTGGTATTATTGAAAGTGTTGCTATCGCAAAGCGCACACATGTGAATATGCTCGGATGGAGGGAGGATCAGCAGTGAGGCTACGTCATACACATTGATAACGCTCATTACAGTCAAGCAATGCATGTAAAATGTGAATCTGAAAGTCTCACATATGACAAACTACTATACTGGTAAAGCCTGACAACAGAGCATATTGCAACACAAATCTGCACATTACTCTTTACTGTTTATCACATGTGATCTAGGATGTGCACTCTGCCCATGGCTGATGATATCCCTTCGAGCCACCAATACCCAAGCCGAAATGCAGCACAATAATGCGCACACACACACACACGGGGCATTGTGTAACACACATTTGGTTTTTCGATGTAACGTTTCAGATGCATGGCCATCACACATGGAAGGCTACTGTACAGACCATGAATATTGATCAAGATGATTGTTGCATGTTGTGTGTAGAATAAGATATGTGTACACAGCAAAAAACTTTTCAAAAAAGCTCTCTAGGCAGAAGAGGTGTCTCTCACCAAACGCTGTAGAGAGGATGACTAAAATGGATGGGGTCCTCCAACTGTTACAGTCGGAAATTTTATGAACCAATCAAATGCTTTTTTTTAAGGTCACATGGCAATAGCGCACCGAGCACGCAAGAAGGTTGCACCCGACGCGATTTTGAGAAAATATAATTACCATAATTTAAGTTTATTACAGTTATACATTTATGAATGTTTAAAATATTTTAGATTATCGATTGCTCTCAGATACACTTTAAACTTATTTAGATATGGTTTTGAGACATAAAAAATGAGGGAATGGCGTACCCAGCGCGACACCATGAGTCTATGATGTAACACAGGGCCTGGCAGGGTGCACTCGTTGCATACGCAACATACAGCGGGCACGTCCCCATACGTACATGACGTAACGCGCGCCTTGGTACTGCGTACCCGTCACATACCAAAGTAGCAGCTGGCATGCGTATATGATGTTACGCAGGAAGATCTTTTTCTGTGTTACCACATCTTTATGTAATGAACTTTTCAAACAATCTCTCGTTGTGTGATCAAGGCAGTGTCACTGCCTAGATACATAGCAAATAAAAACGCTGCATGAGCAAATCATCATTCAGAAAGTGCACCTTATTGGACTTTCGTTTGAGATATATATATATATGTATCTCAAACGAAAGTCCAATAAGGTGCACTTTCTGAATGATGATTTGCTCATGCAGCGTTTTTATTTGCTATGTATCTAGGCAGTGACACTGCCTTGATCACACAACGAGAGATTGTTTGAAAGTTCATTACATAAAGATGTGGTAACACAGAAAAAGATCTTCTGACAAATAATACATCAAATACATAGTAAAGGTGGCGGCCATCCTAAGATTTTGAAAAAAATGGTTTAGTGCCATGGTGGGGCCCCAGGGGGGCGCCAACACCATGGCTTGGGGGTTAGGGTATTCCTACCCTACCCTCTTTTCTGTATTTTTACTTTTTTGGGGGGACTCAGCTTGAAGCTGAGTCCAAAGATGGCTGCCAATACTTCCTGGTTGAAGTGTTGGCAGCCAATCAGAGCAGTGCATTTCCCTGAATGAGCCCTCTTTGTTTGCGAATACTTCAAAACCAGAGGAATCACTACAATTTAACCACCAAATAAGCAAAAGGCACTTCCTTGAACCAATATATAACTCCATGACAACTTTGGTGTAAGTCTGTTCAGCGGTTCGGGCCGTAGGTGTGACTAAAGTTTCCTATGGTCAATTAACATTGAAAAATGCACGCTTAATTTTTCCCCAAAATTCTCGGTCCCCACTGCACCTATTACCCCCAAACTTTGCAAGACATCCAGAACCTACCTTGATACTTTTTGGAGAAAATCTCATGAAGATTCAACAAACGGGGCCAAAGTTATAGCAAAATCTAAAAATGTTTTTCCTTTGGAAACGACCTCCAGTAGGTAATACATATATTTATTTTATTTATTTAAAGATTTTTGTATAGCGCGAATTTGACCCTTGGGTATCAGAGCGCTTCACACTTACATGAGGTATTATAGAATTACATATTGTATAACAATATGAATCATAGTGATATGAGGTAGGTACATTCAATGGCCAAAGAGCATTAAAGTAAGAAAATACAGTGGCATGAGGTAGCTTTAGGAAGCATTTGATATTAAGACGTGCTGGTGCTTCCAGTACATGATATTTCTGAAAATGTATTTTTCTCTAGAGTTAAACAAGTCAGTATTAGAATATTGCTGACATAGGTTATTCCATCTATAACTGGAGACTTACTTTTTACATCATAGTTATCCCGTTTAGGAACCAACTATGTCACGGTACTAGTGATGAGCGGTCTTGTCTATGGAAGGAACGTACTCATCAGGAAGATCTTAACTTCCCTCTTAAATGTTGTTGAGTTTGGGATTTTCCTAAAGATTGGAGGGAGTGAGTTCCATATTCTGGGGGCTGCATCATACGTTTTCTTTTACATAAAGATGGGTGGTGTCAGCAGCAGATCCTTGGCCCTCCTGGTTGGTCTGCTTCCTTCTGATAACTCAATTTTCTGGGCCAGGTATCTAGGGGTTTTGTAGTGGATCGCTTTGTGGGTAATACATGCCAGTTTAAGTTGGATTCTGGCTTCGTACGGTAGCCAGTTTAACGCTTTCAAGTGTGGAGAGATATGGTTGAATTTCCTTGATCCGGTGATTTTTGCAGCTGTATTGAGGCATGCTTTTAGTGGTGCTGTGGACATTTGTGGTAGGAAATATCAAGGAGAGAGGTAGGGAGAGTATCTGACACTCTTGTTCCCCGGTCAATAATCAATAAACAAAAGAAGAGTGTCTGGGAGAAAAAAGAAGAACTAAGCTTGGAGCTCAATAACAACCACACTAGGATGTTTAGGAAGGCCCTCACTCACCACCTAGTGATGACATGCTTCATCATCGGGCCCCACCAAAGAGACCGAGTGTCTCTTTGGTGTGCTGCAACGCCAGGATTACTGCGGAGCTGGATGGTGAATATAGGGCATGTTGAGTGAAAATGAAAAATTAGTGAGTGATGAGGGTATTTAAAAAATTGTCAGTAGTGTATCTGAAGCAATTTTATTAATGATCACTAAAGACAGAAAATTTAAAATGTATTAAAGGATCCAGTCCACTTTTAATTGAATGGTGGGATCCTAGAGAGTAGTCAACATGTTTCTTGCCATCGAAACGGTGTCCATTTACCCGGCAATTCTTCAGGACTGGGTGTGATAAACCCTGGCGGTATGGGCACTCTAAGGCCCACCCTTACCTAGGGACGTGAGATGTGAAAATTATAAAAATGTGAAAAAAGTGCAAAAAAATTAGGAATAATGGATTAATTCCTAATTACTCCTGGTTTAGGAGGCTTCTACTGATCGTTTCTGCACCTGAAAGATAAGGGACAGAGACACAGATAGGACAGGACAAACACTTAGAATTACTCCTTGTTGCCAACAGTTGTTTATGGTGAAATTGGTGCTCCAAACGTGAAAGACACTCTAGCTGTGGAAAAAATAGCGCTATGTTTAACACCGCCTAGTAGCCAAGGGTTCGCAAGGGCTATGAGAGGTGTGGTGTACTATTTGTGGTACAAGCTAGTAGTGACTAAGGGATAAAAACAGGTGAAGATCTTCAAAAAAGATCGACATTTTTGCGATCAAATTAAAATATGTACACATGATCATCAAGTTAAAATGGTCTCACTTTTAAGGTGTTAAGAATAAACACCATAGGTCTCAGGAGGGGGGTGGGAGCGTATTTGGCACACCCTATATCATGGCATAACACAAGAAAAACAAAACCGGCATTAGAATCATGATTGCCCCAAATGGTTGGCCGTGCGCGATCAATACTTAGCTCATTGCAGGCAAGTTGTTCCTACTTACGCCCTCGACGCTCGGCACCCGTAGTGTACCTACGTCGCCCTTCTACCGGACCCCGACGATAAGTGAGTGGGTTCCGTATGTTGTTTTAAATGCAGCGAGGCAGGGCGGCAGATGCTTCCGGGTGGGTGTGGCCTGGTGGCGTTGTTAAACGTCACGTAGGCGTCTCTACACGCGGGCGTCCCATTGGGCGTTGTCTCGTGGGTCCGCCGAGTGAGGGTGCCTTTATGTTGCCTGGGTAGCCGCCAAACCTCCGCGGTTAACGTGAAGGGACGCTTCCGGGTGGGCGTGGTCGCGTGACGTCATCACGGAGGCGTCGCTACGCGGCATTAGTCCATTGGTTGGCGGTGACGTGCTGTATAGCCCTCCTCGTCCGAGGGAAGGCGTCTGTAGTTACCAGGGTAACAGTGCTCCTAGGAATATATACGTATCACCGCAATGGTTATTAAGCCTGACGGGTTGCATAGAGGCAAAAAAAGGGTGTTGCTGATAAATAATGACCTTCTCATGAGGGTCAGGGGAGTTATTTTTATTTTTAGAGGCTCAGACAAATCAATGAATGAAAAACTGATATCACAGGACTCTGATTCATTTGATTACTGCATTCCAAGGAATATCATCGTTTAAACCAATAAGATGGGTGCCCAATCTATAGACCCATCTCTGTTCTTTTTCAAAAAGAAGGTTTGTGATGTTTTTTGTGCCCCTTACATGCTCAATAATAGTCCAACGCATGTCGTTGGGGGTGTGGTTGTGTTCCAGGAAATGGCGACTCAGTTTTGTGGTTAGTTTTTTACACCTGATATTGGAACGGTGTTCTCCTATTCTTTGCTTGACTTTGCGGGTGGTCATTCCTACGTAACGTAGGTCGCAGGAACAAGTGATTAGATAGATAACATTATCCGTGTTACAGTTGGTGTGACATCTTTGTGTCCATGTTTTCCCTGGTTCTAGTTCTAGGGTTTTTGTGTGTGTCGTAAGGTGGCACACACTGCAGTTAGCACATGGGAAGTGTCCAGTGATTTGCGGGAGACCCCAAGTTTCTGTGACAGATCTTTCCGTGGTTGGTGTTTCAATTCTGGGTCGCGTATGTACAAGGCTGTCCCTCAAACTGCGCCCTTTTCTGAAAGAGAACAGTGTTTTCTCCCAATCAGTTTTGATGCTGGATACAATGCGCCAGTTTCTGTTAATTGATTTCTTCATGTAGTTGGACATGGCATTGTATGTGGTTACGCAGGTCAGTGGTATGGTTTCATTGCTGGTGGTCTTATCTTCCAAGAGGGACTCACGTGGTTGGTTACGTGCCCTCTTGTACCCTTTATTTAGTATCTGGATAGGGTACCCTCGATATTTTAGCTTTTCTGTTAGCTCTGCCGACTGGGTTCTGAAGTCTTGGAGTTCTGAACAGTTGCGTCTGATTCGCAAATATTGTCCATATGGGAGGTTTTCTTTTAGGGGCCTCGGGTGGAAGCTTGTGAATTCGAGAAGGTTGTTACGAGCAGTGGGTTTTTGGTAAGTTTTTGTTAACAGTTCGGTGCCACAGACCTGGATCTTGACGTCCAGGAAGGTGATCTCATTTTTGCTTTGTTCAGAGGTGAATTTGAGGTTGGTGTCTAGTGTGTTTATCCAACCCAGAAAAGTTTGTAATTGCTCATCACTGCCTGTCCATATCATTAGGACATCGTCAATGTAACGCCTCCATATTTTGATTGAGGCCGTCCAGGGGCAGTTTGGTTGTGTAATGTGTCTAGCTTCGAAATCAGCGACATACAAACCCGCTACGCTGGGGGCAAATGTACTGCCCATTGAAGTCCCCGTTGTTTGTAGGTAGAGTTTGTTTCCGTAGGCAAAGAAATTTTCTTTGAGAGCTATAGTGGCACAATCTAGGATAAAGGCCTTGGAGGTTTGGTAGTCCCAGTTTTCGGAATCCAAAGCCATCCCCAGGACCTTGATGGTGTCGTCCTGGGGGATGCTGGTGTACAGACTTTCAATATCCAGTGTCACCAGGGTGACTGTGTTTTCTGGGAAGTCTATGTTCTGAAGTAGTTGCAGTAGACTTTTTGTGTCCTTGAGGTAGGTTGGGGTGTTTTGAACTAGAGGTTTCAAGTAATGGTCACAAAACCGCGAAAGTGGCTCCAAAAGAGACCCAATGCCTGACACAATCGGTCTCCCAGGTGGTGGTAGCCGGTTTTT
Organism: Lissotriton helveticus; assembly: GCF_964261635.1. Taxonomy (NCBI): domain Eukaryota; kingdom Metazoa; phylum Chordata; class Amphibia; order Caudata; family Salamandridae; genus Lissotriton; species Lissotriton helveticus. The sequence goes on along the minus strand of NC_136063.1, from coordinate 773,428,677 downwards.
GTGTGTCTTCGGGAGAGTGTAAAAATATGGTACTACACTTTCATTAGTGCTAAGGAAGTCAGCCTCATTCTTGGAGATTTCTCCATTTTCTTCTGCTCTTTTTACTAGAGTGGTGATCCGTGCTCTTAGCTCAGGGGTAGGGTCTTTTGTTAGGGGGGTGTAATTCCGCCTATCTGCTAGAAGGACTTCACAGGCCTTTTCATAATCAGTGGTGTTTTGAATTACCAGACCCCCACCTTTGTCCGCCGGTTTTATAGTGATGTTGGGATCACTTTGTAGAGATTTCAGTGCTTGGTATTCCTCTGTACTGAAATTGCAATAGGTTGGAGCAGCCTGGTAGGTCTCAAGATCCAAGAATACTGCCTGTTCAAAGGCCGTAATGGCAGCCGGTATTGTTTGAATTGGAGGATTGAAGGTGGAGTTCAATCTTAGACCAGTGTCACCTTTGCGTTGCGCTTCATTTGGGTCTTCCTTACCCTCAAAGAATGCTTTCAGTTTTAGTTTTCTGAAGAAAGCTGAGAGCTCACAATGTAGTTTAAACTTGTCTGGGCGGGCTGTTGGCACAAAGCCCAGACCTCTTTCAAGGACGGCAGTCTCTGTCGGGGTCAGCACTTTGTCAGACAGGTTATTTATCAGACTTAAATTCCGCTCGACCCCGGTTGTTGTTCCCTGTTGCGGGTGTGGTTGCTCACCGCGTCGTCGGTCTCCCAAGATACATGGTTCGTTGGTTGACCCGCACCTCTTCTCTTTCCCCTTCCTCTCCGGCCCTGTTCTAAAAAAGGCTGGCGATAATGAGGTTGGTAGTTGGGAGGGGGAAAGAAACCTGGGTTCCAGCCCATCATAGGGTATGGTGGTTGATGAAATGGGAATTGGTGGCCCATAGTAGGCATTTGGGGTGGTCCTGGCCACCTGGGTGGTTGGTTGTGGTAGCCTTGTTGGCCACGATTGTTTCTGTTGCCTCGATTGCCTCGTCTTCTTCCTTGCTTGAATGATCCTGAACTAGATCCACTGCTGTTAGATGAATTGTCATCTGACATGTCATCATTAGAAGGGTTACTGGAAGGTGGTGTAAATGTTGGAACTGAGTAAGGATACACTTTTTCGTATTCGAATTTTTTCAAATCTTTTTGACATTTATTCACTTTTGCTTGGGTTAAATTATCCTTGTACTCATTTAGCTCCTTATTTATTTCGTCGAGTTTCTTTTTGTAACCCGTTATTGTTGCTTTGAATTTGGACTCAGTTTCTTGTATTTCAATTTGGAGGGTCTCTGAGAGTTGCAGAGCTGTTTTTATAATCAAAGCAAGCCAGTCGCGGGTGCAATGCCACGCGATCATTGCCCATTCTTTTCTGAATGTGGCATCATTCAGAAAGATTCGTGGGGCGTTCGTGACAAGTAGTCCGCGTGGAGCTATGTTTTTGAGCAGATATTGTTTGAGTATAGTCCCGTGTAGGATGGTGAGTATCCTGTCCCTTTTGATTTCTGTAAGTTTGTCCCACTCAGTGGTGTGGGCTATTACCTGGGAAATGGCAGGGTCAGCAAATTGGTCAGAGTCAGAAAGGATATCAGCTATTTCAGATTCGGAGAATGTCAATCCGAGGTTTGCCATGATAAACTTATGGTGTTAACGGTTGAGACCAGACAGAGAGACAAAAAGTAAAAGAGCCAACAGAGTGCTCAGTAAAATCAACTCTCACAGCTCTGAGCTGCTAAGTATGAAATATCAAGGAGAGAGGTAGGGAGAGTATCTGACACTCTTGTTCCCCGGTCAATAATCAATAAACAAAAGAAGAGTGTCTGGGAGAAAAAAGAAGAACTAAGCTTGGAGCTCAATAACAACCACACTAGGATGTTTAGGAAGGCCCTCACTCACCACCTAATGATGACATGCTTCATCATCGGGCCCCACCAAAGAGACCGAGTGTCTCTTTGGTGTGCTGCAACGCCAGGATTACTGCGAAGCTGGATGGTGAATATAGGGCGTGTTGAGTGAAAATGAAAAATTAGTGAGTGATGAGGGTATTTAAAAAATTGTCAGTAGTGTATCTGAAGCAATTTTATTAATGATCACTAAAGACAGAAAATTTAAAATGTATTTAAGGATCCAGTCCACTTTTAATTGAATGGTGGGATCCTAGAGAGTAGTCAACATGTTTCTTGCCATCGAAACGGTGTCAATTTACCCGGCAATTCTTCAGGACTGGGTGTGATAAACCCTGGCGGTATGGGCACTCTAAGGCCCACCCTTACCTAGGGACGTGAGATGTGAAAATTATAAAAATGTGAAAAAAGTGCAAAAAAATTAGGAATAATGGATTAATTCCTAATTACTCCTGGTTTAGGAGGCTTCTACTGATCGTTTCTGCACCTGAAAGATAAGGGACAGAGACACAGATAGGACAGGACAAACACTTAGAATTACTCCTTGTTGCCAACAGTTGTTTATGGTGAAATTGGTGCTCCAAACGTGAAAGACACTCTAGCTGTGGAAAAAATAGCGCTATGTTTAACACCGCCTAGTAGCCAAGGGTTCGCAAGGGCTATGAGAGGTGTGGTGTACTATTTGTGGTACAAGCTAGTAGTGACTAAGGGATAAAAACAGGTGAAGATCTTCAAAAAAGATCGACATTTTTGCGATCAAATTAAAATATGTACACATGATCATCAAGTTAAAATGGTCTCACTTTTAAGGTGTTAAGAATAAACACCATAGGTCTCAGGAGGGGGGTGGGAGCGTATTTGGCACACCCTATATCATGGCATAACACAAGAAAAACAAAACCGGCATTAGAATCATGATTGCCCCAAATGGTTGGCCGTGCGCGATCAATACTTAGCTCATTGCAGGCAAGTTGTTCCTACTTACGCCCTCGACGCTCGGCACCCGTAGTGTACCTACGTCGCCCTTCTACCGGACCCCGACGATAAGTGAGTGGGTTCCGTATGTTGTTTTAAATGCAGCGAGGCAGGGCGGCAGATGCTTCCGGGTGGGTGTGGCCTGGTGGCGTTGTTAAACGTCACGTAGGCGTCTCTACACGCGGGCGTCCCATTGGGCGTTGTCTCGTGGGTCCGCCGAGTGAGGGTGCCTTTCTGTTGCCTGGGTAGCCGCCAAACCTCCGCGGTTAACGTGAAGGGACGCTTCCGGGTGGGCGTGGTCGCGTGACGTCATCACGGAGGCGTCGCTACGCGGCATTAGTCCATTGGTTGGCGGTGACGTGCTGTATAGCCCTCCTCGCCAGGGCTTTGTGAGATAATATTATGCGCGGCTGCCCGAGCCGCGATAACAAGCAATGCACCATTTCCGAAAGCGGAAGACTGAGGAAGAGACGAACTCTTTTCTGTGAAGTATGATGTTCCATGGCAAAGAAAAGGCACACAAAGCCAGAAGTCTTTTCCTACAAAAGGATGTTATAACGCTGTAAAGATTATACAGGGGCATTGAGCCTACTAAGGTTGGACACTAATACTCACTTGTATGAACTACATTTACCAGCATGCAATCGTGACAACCATCATGTACCACACCCACTGTGGGAGATTGTTCTTAATAAAAACAAGTGAAAAAGCAGGTGAGCCTTTCCACGCCTCTGTGAGCAGCCCATGATTAAGAGGCGTTGTCCTCGAAACGCGTCGGGCATGGTTGAATTTTGGGACAATGGTATTGTATGCTGCCTCGAGGAAACCACTGAGGGATCGTCGTTGAGTGCATGCTTGAGCGCCAGGGCTTTGTGAGATAATATTATGCGCGGCTGCCCGAGCCGCGATAACAAGCAATGCATCATTTCCGAAAGCGGAAGACTGAGGAAGAGACAAACTCTTTTCTGTGAAGTACGATGTTCCATGGCAAAGAAAAGGCACACAAAGCCAGAAGTCTTTTCCTACAAAAGGATGTTATAACGCTGTAAAGATTACACAGGGGCATGGAGCCTACTAAGGTTGGACACTAATACTCACTTGTATGAACTACATTTACCAGCATGCAATCGTGAAAACCATCATGTACCACACCCACTGTGGGAGATTGTTCTTAATAAAAACAAGTGAAAAAGCAGGTGAGCCTTTCCACGCCTCTGTGAGCAGCCCATGATTAAGAGGCGTTGTCCTCGAAACGCGTCGGGCATGGTTGAATTTTGGGACAATGGTATAGTATGCTGCCTCGAGGAAACCACTGAGGGATCGTCGTTGAGTGCATGCTTGAGCGCCAGGGCTTTGTGAGATAATATTATGCGTGGCTGCCCGAGCCGCGATAACAAGCAATGCACCATTTCCGAAAGCGGAAGACTGAGGAAGAGACGAACTCTTTTCTGTGAAGTACGATGTTCCATGGCAAAGAAAAGGCACACAAAGCCAGAAGTCTTTTCCTACAAAAGGATGTTATAACGCTGTAAAGATTACACAAGGGCATGGAGCCTACTAAGGTTGGACACTAATACTCACTTGTATGAACTACATTTACCAGCATGCAATCGTGACAACCATCATGTACCACACCCACTGTGGGAGATTGTTCTTAATAAAAACAAGTGAAAAAGCAGGTGAGCCTTTCCACGCCTCTGTGAGCAGCCCATGATTAAGAGGCGTTGTCCTCGAAACGCGTCGGGCATGGTTGAATTTTGGGACAATGGTATTGTATGCTGCCTCGAGGAAACCACTGAGGGATCGTCGTTGAGTGCATGCTTGAGCGCCAGGGCTTTGTGACATAATATTATGCGCGGCTGCCCGAGCCGCGATAACAAGCAATGCACCATTTCCGAAAGCGGAAGACTGAGGAAGAGACAAACTCTTTTCTGTGAAGTACGATGTTCCATGGCAAAGAAAAGGCACACTAAGCCAGAAGTCTTTTCCTACAAAAGGATGTTATAACGCTGTAAAGATTACACAGGGGCATGGAGCCTACTAAGGTTGGACACTAATACTCACTTGTATGAACTACATTTACCAGCATGCAATCGTGACAACCATCATGTACCACACCCACTGTGGGAGATTGTTCTTAATAAAAACAAGTGAAAAAGCAGGTGAGCCTTTCCACGCCTCTGTGAGCAGCCCATGATTAAGAGGCGTTGTCCTCGAAACGCGTCGGGCATGGTTGAATTTTGGGACAATGGTATTGTATTCTGCCTCGAGGAAACCACTGAGGGATCGTCGTTGAGTGCATGCTTGAGCGCCAGGGCTTTGTGAGATAATATATATATATATATATATATATATATATATATATATATATATACTAGCAGCCCGTCCCGACATTGTCCGGGTATGAAATAGAATGTGTGTAATGTGTGTATTTGGCAAGGGCAATTTATTTTAAAATCTCGCGGTAGACAACATTTTTTGTTTCATTAGAATAGGGATGGAGAAGGGCCAGCTGCACCCCTGGTTGATGTTAGCAGGCGCGTGTAATTGGTGTAGTGATCCACCACCTGAGCCCGGCTACAGCCCTGGGTGATGTTAGCAGGCGCTTGTAATGTCATTGAATGAGAGAGTTATCAGCCGCGGGTAAATCCGTTTAATGAGAGTGTTCAGTGACAGCGAGTAGTAGAGGCTGCAGTAATTGTCCCCACAGACACGCTCATTTGCGTGTTCCCCCGCTTGAGGCTCAGATGCAGGCCTGTTTGATGTTAGCAGGCGCGTGTTCCTCTGCTTGAGGCCCAGCTGCAGCCTCGGTTGATGTTATCAGGCGCCTGTAATTAGTGTACTGATCCGCCGCCTGAGCCCGGCTAGAGCCCTGGTTGCTGGTAGCGCGTCTAATTTCGTTGAATGAGAGAGTTCAGTAGCAGCACGCAGTAGAGGCTGCAGTAATGTTACTTACCAGGCCTCCAGCTGAATGCATTTGTCATGCCCCCAGCACACGGCCACAGCAGACGATCTTCTGATTAATGTACGACCCACATGGCATGAAGGGCGGAACGTAGCACACGCCCCCAGCGTTTCTCACGCCCCCAGCATGCCCCTTGATGGGGCGCAATTGCGTTCACATGGCATGAAGACCGGACACACGCCCCCAGCGTTTCTCACGCCCCCTGCGTTCCCCTTGATGCTGCGCAGCAACGTAATTAGCGCTTGTATGTATGACTCACATGGCAGGAAGGGTGGACACACGCCCTCAGTGTTTGTCATGCCCCCAGCATTTGTCATGCCCCCAGCACACGCCCACAGCCCACAATGTAATGGCCGTACCACACGCCCCCAGTGTTAGTCACGCCCCCAGCCCACGCCCACAGCACAACGCAGACACGCCCACAAGGGACTACTTTGCTGGCACGGTTCTTTTACCTTTTAATTGTATATGGTGTCCTACGGTACAATTGTATGTCTTGCACTGTATGATTGTGATGAACACCACTGTTTCTTGAAAAGTTAATAAAAACAATTAAAAAAAAATTATATGGTGGCCGTCTGCATAGCCTATGTCCTTCTGCTGCAAAGGCCCTTTCCAACGCTGTATTGGGTGTTGTGATTGGTGCTGTGGTTACTGAGATTACCCGCCTCAAAGGTTTGGGCTCTCTCTTTCTAATATTAGTATGGATATATATATATATATATATATATATATATAACTTTCACATGTATATTAAAACACAATATTCAAGTTTTTTTTTAAAAATCATATATTTGTATGTAGAATAAAGATGCATTACTCGTCAATATATTTTTGGGAATTTGCGATGGGTGCACGCCGGGTCCGTTCAGTGTGCGTGACTCCAGGTGACTTTTTAGGTTTAAAGTATTTTTTATTTGGTACAACGTAAATGGTCAAACATACAAGATGTACTAGGCATCAGCTCAGTGCGGACAGGCCAAGCCCACAGTGTTACATCTCCAAAGGATAGTTCAATCGCGGGCCGGTCCACAACGGCATTAGCGGATATGCATTGTTGCAGCGATAAGATAACCCTCCCTCCCCGACCTCCCCCCTTACCCCAACTCCAGGAGCCCCAACACCCCTACCCCCCCACCCACCCATCGTCCAGTGCACAGGTCATCTCCCAGCCGTCTACCTTGGTCGCCTTTAGCGAGAGAGGTGGATCTCTTATTCACGCAGGAGGTTGGTGCTGCATGGTTGTGAGCCTCAAGAGGCGGAGGTATTTAGGGCAGGTGAGCTCCCCGAATTCAGTGAGTAGCAGAGAGTGGAACGGTTGCCAAAGATCGTTAAATTGCTCTATGTCCCCTGCCCCTGTGAGTGACAATTTCTCCATGCCCAGTACATGCCACAACCTGTGGAGCCAGCCCGTGAGAGAGGGTAATGTGGTAGTGCGCCAATGTAATAGAATGTTCTGAACAGCTGAACCCAGTGCTATGGCTATCTGTCTGCCCCTACGTGATCTGAGGGGATACATCAACCTGTTTGGGAGCCCTAACAGGGTAAATGCGGGGAAGCATGGCAGTTCTGTGTCAAAATGGGAATCTATTTCGTCTAACACTTCCTTCCAGTTGGGTTCTAGGAGCGGGCAGTCCCATAGAATGTGTGTCAGTGTGCCCCGGTGTCCCCACCCTCTCCAACAGGTATCATCCTTGCTACGATCCATTTCGTGGATCCGCTCCGGTGTATAGTACCAGTAGGTAGAGACCTTAGTCAGCGTTTCGGTGAGGCCCATGTGGTATGCCGAGTGTCTTGCCCTGTATGATATCTGCTCCTATTCCTTGTGGCTCAGTGTCCTGCCTAACTCCCTCTCCCAGCGCTCCCTTTCCGGGTTGTAGAGGTGTGAAGAAAGTGGTTGCAGTAGCCCATAGAGATCTGTGATCAATTTTGAGTGAGACTTGCGCGTCATAAGCCATTTCTCATATGGAAGGAGTTGTCTGTCGGCCGATTCCCGTACCTGCGGGTATAGTGCCCAATGGCGAGCCTGCATATAGCAGAGCCGTTCAGTTTCAGGGAATGAAAACTCCTGACGAAAGTGTGGGAAGGGGATGATTCATTCTGGGCCATACATGTGGCACAGGGCTCGACACCCGGCCGCTCGCCAGTGAGTAAAGGCACCCCTTTCCATCCCCGGAGTAAAATCCGGGTTGTCCACCAACGGTGGAGTGGGGACGGGAATGTAGTAAGAGCATGTGCGAGATTGGTGGCGTCCCAGACCCGCAGAGGTACTCTGGTGACAAATGAGGCATACAGATTTGCAGGCCGGTGAGGCCGGCGTAGGAACGGGATTTTCTGCAGGGGTCGACCCGCCACTGCCTGATCCTGGAAGAGCCAGTGCTTATCTGATTCCCACCTGCTCCACTCAACCAGGTAGCGCAACTGTGCTGCCTGGTAGTATTTGCGAAGATCTGGTATTCCCAGCCCTCCCGCTCTGGGGCCAGCATGGAGAGAGACCTACGCATTCTGGGCTTCTTGCCCTGCCAGATAAAGCGCGAGAGATCTGCCTGTAACTGTGAGATCCTCCCGACTGGTGGCTGAAGCGGTAAGGCTCGGAACAGGTAAAGAACCTGGGGTAGGACCGTCATTTTGACAGCAGCTATTCTGCCGAACCAGGAGAGAGTGATGCGATTCCATTCCCTAGCTCCTCCCGGATCTTCTTGCCCAGCGCAGTGTAGTTAGCCGTCACCATGGCCGGCAAGGTGGGAGACAGCTGGATCCCCAGGTAAGGCATCAACTCCGACGACCAGAGCATGGGGAATTGGCCTTGCAGATGAGATCTAGTGGCTGGTGTAAGGGAGATGTCTAGAGCCACAGATTTCCCCATATTAATTTTGAAACCCGCCACAGCAGCAAAGGAGTCCAGCTCCGCGATGCATGCTGGAAGTGCCGTCCGGGGCTTGTCTAGCGACAGAATGATGTCATCCGCGTAGAGGCTGATGGTGTGGGTAAAGCCCCCGAACCTCACCCCCGTCGCCGCCGGATTGTTACGCACCCGCTGGGCAAATGGTTCAATATAAAGGGCGAAGAGCAGCGGCGAGAGTGGGCATCCCTGCCTGGTACCCCTCTCGATGTTAAAGCTCCTCGAACTATAACCATTCACTCGCACCACCGCAGTTGGTAATCTGTAGCAATTGAGGATCATGGAACGGAACTTGTCTCCCATACCCGCATTCATCAGGCGCTGTTCGAGATAGGGCCAATGCACTCGGTCAAACGCCTTTTCAGTGTCCACCGCTAGCATCATTCTCTCCCCCGGGATCCGGGAGGCCTTCTCCAAGAGATGAACGAACCTCTTGGTGTTGTCCACCGTCTGCCTCCCCGGTGCAAATCCCGCCTGGTCCGGATCTATAAGTCCCGGTAGGTGGGGGCCTAGTCGGGCCGCAAGAATCCCAGTGTACGGTTTTAAATCCACATTCAAGAGGGATATCGGCCTGTAAGAGCCACAGTGCAGCCGGTCCTTCCTGGGTTTGGGGATAACCGTTAGTGAGGCTCGCAGGAGGTCAGATGGTATGGCCCAACGAGCAGCGAACGAGTTAAAAAGGCGAGTGAGGATCGGAGCCAATGTCGTGCAGAACGTTTTATAGAAAAGTGGGGTATACCCGTCCGGTCCCGGAGCCTTGCCGTGTTTGAGTCTATCGATGGCGGAGATCACTTCCTCTATTCGAATGTCCCTATCAAGGTGCTCTGCCTGCGTGGGGTCCAAGGAGGGCAGTGTGACCGAGTCCAAGTAGGTGGACATCGCTGCACCATCCGTTGGGTCTCCAGCATAGAGATCCGCATAAAATCTGCGGAACTTTTCAGCTATATGAGCATCTTCCATCACTACCGTCCCCGTGGAGTCAGAGATCTCCTTCACTAGCTGATTCTGATGCGCTACCCGAAGCCTATTAGCTGGTAGTCTGCCACAGCGGTCCCCTCCAGAATAGTATGCGTGGCGCAGGCGAAGGTCAGGGATTCTCTGCCAGCCCTCCCTGGTGACACGCCTACGACGTGGTGTATGAGCGTCTTCATCCGTCGCGGTGATCCCCAGTACTTGGCAGGTGTCCTGCAGGGAGCGGAGTTGATGTAGGACACCGTTCCACCGGAAGATGAGTCGGAAGGGGTGTCCCCAGGAGTACTGCGTCTCGTGGGACCTCAAAAAGTCCGTCGCTATTTTGAAAGCCCTACGCTTTTGTAATGTAATCGTCGACAAGTCTTGGAACAGAGCAATCGAGTGCCCCCAAAAGTGCAACGTTGGCTGTTTCCTGGCTTCACAGAGGATCCGTTCTTTAAGTGCGAAGTCCGGTAAGAAGGCAAGTATGTCGGGCGGGGGCGCCGAGGTTCGGTGCTGCGTGCCCACTCTATGTGCCCTGTCAATTCTTATAGGGAAGTCCTCTGGTTCACTCAGTATCTTCCTGAACATGCTTTGCAAGTATCCAGCAACGTCCTCCCCTTCCTCTCTGGATGGCACTCCCCGGATCAGGATGTTATTCCGGCGAGACCGGTTTTCTAGATCTTCAGCGTGTGCCTGGAGGTCTAACTGCTGCTCCCTCATACGCAGCACTTCCTGCTGTAGATGCCCGATTTCTTCATCTCTGGAGTGTCCGGATCCTTCCATGGTAGCCACCCTTTCGCCAAGGCTGTCGACCTCTCTCCGCACCTCCCGGACCTCTCCGGCTACCTCCTGTTTCAGCGTCTGAAAATCATCCCGCAGGGAGCTAAAAAGAGATTCTAGGAAGGACCTGGTGACTGGCGGCTCCCTATCTCCGGCCTCCAGGGAGCTGCTCGAGGGGCCCGGCGAGTGATGTCCCTTGTCTAGCTTCATCGTCCCCCTACCCATCATTTCCGGCAATGTCCGGTCCCCTTTCTTGTTCCCTCTGTTGCTGGCCATTGCAGATGCGGGCGCCACTAAAGCAGGTCCTAACGGCCTCCGGCCTCCGGCCTCCTGCGGCAGCCATCAACGCCCTGGGGCACTGTCCACTGGCGGAGGGCGCCTCTCACAATTCCGTTGTTCAGACCGTCGGCCCCGGTGCGCCAGCTGCTCGTCCGCCTCCACCGCAGATTTCGGGGACACCCCCGGGCCCAGTCACAGCGTGGTATCCAGCGTCCGCTTCCAGTCAAGAAATGGCTCTTCCAAGCCAGTGTCGGCCGGTTACATGCCCTTCCAATACCCGGGGCTGCTACCGCTATCCCCGTGGCAAGGTCCACACTGCCTCTGCTGCAGTTCGGAGGGTACCGGTCCGTATTCCCCGCGAAGCACCGACCTGACCTTGAGCTTCGTCAGTCGTCTTCGCCGTCGTAGGGGATCACGTGGGCTCAATTCGTGTTGCAGTCCCTCCGCGGGTTATGGCTGTGTCCTCTCAATGGGGTGCACGTCCATCGATCCTTGGGCCAACTGCACTGGGCTGTCGTGCTTGCCGCCCCGGTGCCAGAGCCCTACACTGCGGTACGGCCGGTCCACGTGTCGGTGCAGGGCAGAGGGGCCCACCTCCACGCGGGGTCAGCTACAGTCGGAGGCCCCCAGGTCCCATCCAGGCCCCCCGCTACGATGTCCGTCACTCAGCCGCTCAGTTCGTATCTGGGGGGGAGGGGGGTTGGTCGCTCTTCCCCCGTCTACGGGCCAATGGTCTTCCCTGCTCGGCAGCCCTGCCACTGTCCGCTCTACGTTGCTGCCATAAGCTGGTTGAAGGGATGGGGTCCGGAAGGCACCGACATTCGCCAAGGCGAGGCTTAGCCGGACGGCCGTCCACGTGAAAAAGGGGGTCCTGCTCCCTGGGTAGGCCTGAGTCGGGGCCTATCTCCCATGGTAGTTTGCGCGTTCTATGACCCCAGAGGGACGCTCTCCACCTCCTTCCCCGCTGCCTCCGGCTTCCACCTCACCTCCGGTAGCAGCAGGCTCCGTCTCTGCCCCCTCTGCTGAGGAGCTCCAGGCCGCGCCGGAAACGGGCCGCGTCCCCGGCCTCGCGTAGAAATTTTACGCCGGTGGAACTGTACCGGTAGTGCAGCTGGGCGCCTCCGGCTATTCCACGGATCCCGGGTCGTGTCTGCGAGGTCACCAAGATCGCGCCTTCACAGGCTGGTGGTCCTCCTCTCCTTGTGTCCGCTGTGGGTCGGATCCTGGCGTCCCTCCCAGCGCCGGCAGAGCGCGCCTCGTGGTTCCCTCCGTGCCCCACTCCGGCCTTGAGCAGGTCACCGAGGATGATTCGGTACGACCTCGGCTCTGGGGTCGTGATATGGCGGGCCAGAGGTTGTCCCCTCTTCCCCGCTGTCTTTCAGCGGCTGACCGGGGGGGGGGGAGATCAGCGCTACAGCCTGCTTAAAGGCCTAGGTGCGGGGGAGCTCGCGGAGAGTGCGTCCGCTCACCTCGCCATCTTGGCCACGCCCCCAGGTGACTTTTTAAAGAAGAATTTCATTGGTTCATAACTTTTTACATCTAGAAGTTACAAGACCCCACCCAATTTTGTTCTTCTTTCCAGAACCTCAGCAGAGAGACAGCAGTTGTGATTTCTCTCTACTTTTTGTGCATTTTTTTAGTGTTTTTCATAAACAGCAAGAAGAAATGTCTTCTTCCAGCATCTAACAACAGGTTCATCCAGAGGAAGAATATGATGAAGCAGAACCAGTTAAAAAAAGATTTGAGAGTGTTGTCTGGTCCTTCTGTTCTATTCCTGAAGGCCAACTCTGTGCCAAAATGTCCTGTTGCATGGCTCTGAAAAAAGTATTAATGCGGCACATTGTTGGTGCTAAAGCATCTTCAGACTTTTCATCCACAGGAGCTGTCACGGGAGCAACATCGCCATGCATTGGGGCAGCATATTGCAGAACAAGAGCAATGTGGAGGACCAAGCACATCATCTTGTTCTTCAACTGGCATGACAACCAACACTAATCCTGAATTCGCAAGAATTAAGCAGAGTTGTAATAAATGCAACAAAGTTCTCTGTATTGGAGAACAATCCGTGGATGCTATTGTGGTTGCAAACCACTTTTGGTATTTTTTTTTGTTTTTGCAATCTGTTACTAGTTGCAAAATATTGTGAAAGTTTTCACACTTCATTCTGTTTATTTTTGTTACATTTTTGAAAAAACACCAAAAAAATATTTAAAAAGTTAGAAAATCACAAACAAAATAAAAGAAAAAAAGAAAAAAAACTATTCTTGTTAGAACTACCTATTCTGGTTAAAAAAGAGAAATGTGTATGTGCTATATGAAGTGTACAGATAATATCTGCATGATTATATGGATGCATGAATACCACATGGATGAGTAGATAGTTGCTTGGGTAATTGAAGAGTGACTGGATTAGTGCTTGGGTACTGAGTAGGTGGTTGCAAGATTGCATATGTAGTGCATGAGTGATTGCATAAGTACATGGGTAGTACCTGTATGATTGAATGAGTGTATTAGTAGTACACAGGTGCATGCATGAGTGCATGGGTAGTGCCTGCATGATTAGACGAGTACATGGTTAATGTCTGGGTAATTGGATGAGTGCAGGGGTACTGCATAAGGGGAAACATCCTTTGCGATTAAACTTTTACAACGTGGTACCATTACCATGCAGCTTTTACAACGCATGTCGTTACAACGACTTGCGCTGGAGGGCGCTGTAGGATAGGGAATAGTTTAATTTACTATCCAACACCTACCCTACTATCCACGGGAATTGGAGTTAGAATAGTAAATTGAACTATTCCACTATCCAGCGCCCCCCAAAGCAAGTCATTGTAATTACTTGCGTTGTAAAACCTGCGTGGTAACCGTATGCGTTGTAAAAGCATTCGCTGTACCGTCATACATCCCTGCATAAGTGATTGCATGAGTGCATGGGTAGTGCCTGAGTAATTGCATGAGTACATGGTTAGTGACAGGATGATTGGAGCAGTGCATGGGTACTACCTGGCTAATTGATTAGAGTACTGCAAGGGTAGTGCATGGTGAATTAGTTGAGTGACTGGAAAATTATTTGCTACTGACTGAGTGATTGGAGGAGTATGGGTACTATCTGGGTAATTGAAAGATTGAATGAATAGTGTTTAGGTGATTATAGGACTCCATGGGTAGTGCTAAGGTGATTGTAACAGTGCATGGTTACTGCCTGGGTTATTGCATGAGGACATGACAACTGACTGGATGATTAGAGTACTGCAAGGTGAGTGCATGGTGAATATATAAGTGCTTGGGTATTGGCACAGTGATTTGATAAGTGCATGGTAGTGGCTGGGTGATTGGAGGAATGCATGGGGAGTGACAGCCAGTTTTGTGTCCTGCATGGGTACTATCTGGGTAATTGAAGTTGTGAATGAACAGTGTCTACATGGTTAGAGGTCTGCTTGGGTAGTGCACATGTTTTTGTGGTACTGCATGGGTAGTGCTTGGGTTACTTAAGCTTACCTTTTTTGAAGTAGATATGAAAGTCATTGAAACAATTTTTTCAGTTCTTTTTTATAATATAAATTTAAAATAGTTTCAAACTTTAGAAATTGGGTCTGTAAAATAGAAGAGAAAATACAGTTATAACATATAATATTATAGTTTTAAGTACACAACATAATTTTACAATTACATTACATTACATATTCAGTTTGCCTTTTTTGCTGTTTTCAGATTGAATTTCACTATACACAGTGATTTCAATGTTGATCATCATGTGACAGCGGGCAAAAAATACAATCAATAAGATTGTTAAAAAACAAATCTGTGTTTAAAATATTTACAACAAACTCAACTATCATTTTACATTACATTTTCAAAAATAAACACTTTCATTGCATACAATACAAAGATCAAATATATGAACTGCTCCTTTCAAAACCCAGGGGCCGATTATGATAGAGGATTTTCCGCCTCCTCCGGGCCGGCGGAAGCCACCGCCGGCCCGGAGGAGGCGGAAAATCCTCTGCGGAGTCACCAAAGACCCACCGCCGCATTACGATGGCTGGTTGGTCTTGGATTCTGTCCGCTGCTTTTCCACCGCGGTCGGATTACAACCGCGGCGGAAAAGCTCTCCTTTGTCTGGCAGTGTCTATCAGACACCGCCAGCCAAATTAGGAAGCATTAGTAAACATGCTTTTCCGCGGCGGTTTTTCCGCCGTGGAAAAGCATGTGTACTTTTGCTTTTGGGGGCCCGTTGCGGGCCCCCAGGGCGTAGGCGGGTGGGGGGTGCACATGGGGGGTACCTATGGTACCCCCCAGCATTTACATGCACAAAGCGGCAGGCACCGCACGGTGCCTGCCGCTTTGTGCATGTAAATGTTACACATGCACTTTTAACATTGCGGCGGGTGCTGCTTGAAGCAGCACCCGCCGCAATGTTAAATATCCAGGATGTGACCGCCAGGGTGGCGGTCACATCCTGATTTGCATGGAGGGACCTCCGCAGTCCATGCGGACGGTCCCTCCACCTCTGGGATGGCGGACGGACGCAAGTCCGTCCGCCATCCTAATCGGCCCCCAAGTTTCTAAATACAATTTCAAAGAACAGAAACAATCATTGAAACAGTAATTCTTTATATCTTCCTTATAGGTCGAATGATGTTTCTTAAATCATTTGTATTGAGAATATCCAAAATAAGCTTCTTAATTCATATTGACATCTTCCCAATAGGCCGAATGATGTTTTCAGAACTTTGGCATCAAAAATATTAGATTGGAATTTGGTAATTCAAAAGGCAACCGATATTTGAATTGGAAATGGGCATCATTACAATATGTCCATCCTTTATTTCACTTTAAATATAGATTATGGTGTCCAGATGTTGTAGAAGGTCCATTGTGGAAAATAATTGCCACTGCTTTGAAAGTTCTTCCTGATATTGACAGTTGACTTGCCACAACATTTTTAATTTTGGTTTCCAATTTTCTTACATCTGCTCTACAACGTTGTATCATTAAAATTATATATTGTCCAAATCTTTCTATTAATAATGTTGATAACATTTCTGATTTGCAGTGACTGCATTCCATATATTGATCAGCTGATTTTACTAATTTGTTAAAAGACACTGTTTTGCAATCTGGTATTGTCAAATATATGAATATTTCAGTGTCTATTTCTCAGATAGAAGAAAATGAACAGTTATCACATTAATGATCCCCTCTGTAACGTAGTCCAAACATATTTTCAATTTGTATTCCTTCATATTTCAATACTGCATGCATAAACATAACAAATTCTTGAGCATCTTGCTGTACATTAAGAAGCACTTTGTATTTTTTCTTTTATTGGTGTATCAAGTTTTCAAAAAAAAATGCAACAAATACAAGACCATTTATCTTGATTCTCCATAATTTGTTGTTGAAGATTTTTTAGAAGAAATATGACGTTCACAACTGCATCAGTATAGCAGTTGATACCTGAACTATTTTCCAACTGATATCCTACAATATCTTCAACAGTGTCCTTTTTCTTTTTGTTTGGAACTTCAACATCCTCTTATTTTTTTTCCTATTTCCAACCTCACTACAGAGATTCTCATATGTTCGTTTTCGACATACTACACGCTTTTTATATACAGTATATTCACATAAATTGGGAGCATACTGTCTTTTTAACCAATTATAATCTCTCACACAATTTGCACCTGCACTAATCTTTCTCTCATCAAAATCAATCAAATACAATCCAGATAAAGTTCTGACTCGTGACAATGCAACACATGCCATGCCTTCTTTAAACACGGTACTTCCAATGTTTACCAAAGCACTGTCTACACTTAAACCTTGGGATTTATGAATGGTCACCACATACGCTAAAGGAAGAGGAAACTGTTTTCTTTGAACATACAAGTCTTTAACAAGCAAAAAATTAACAGCGCAATGTCCAATCTATTTTACCTCTTCAATCCTCCATATGCTGCCCATCCAAGCGCAGAGATAGCCCTTCGGGGGTCTATTCTGGTGCTATACAAATACATAAATAAATAAATATTCTGATCAAATTTTATCTTAAAATATTCGATTCCTTCTCGATTTGGATAATTAACAAAATCAACAACTTTTCCCATTGCTCCATTTACTAAACCTTTTTCCACATCCAAATGATGCCGTAAAATTACCCACCAATTTTCACATGCATATTAATTCTTTTCTAAACCAGCAGTCTTACATATAGATTTTTCCAAAGAACCCAATTTTGGTTTGAATTTTTCTTACAAAATAATAGTCATTTCTTTGTGTTCTATTTTATCAGTGGCTTCCATTTTTATTATTTGTTATTTTTCCAGCTTTAAAAGTTCTTCATTGAATGTATAACACTCTTGCAGTGTTGGCATTAGGTTATTTATAGATATCTTTTCTTCAATATTTTTCTATAATATTTCCGAAGCAACATTTTCATTTGGAAACAAGTTTGTAAGTATGACTTTGCAAAGCTTCTTTACCATGTTCTAACAATACATCAATTCTTTTATCTTGGAGAATGCTTCCATAATCTTCATCCCTTGCCTGTCGCATATTTTTAATAAGTTCTTTATATTCAAAATATGACCAAATGTTGACAATTTCAATATTTCCCAAAGATTTCCTGGTGTTGGTGGCTTCATTCACAAGTGTTTTAAAAACTAGTTCTTCTTTTACAGGCGTAAGTTGCAATAAATCGCTAAAAACAATCATGTTTTCTCCAAATTACACATCAAAATCTGTTTTTAAAATTTGCTGCATTCTGAAATGTACAAAGGCAAGCATTAAGTTTGAGAACATGCTCACCTCATCAATTATCAGAAGTTTAATTTCTTGAGCACTCTTGAAACTTTATAACAAGCGTCTCCAGAAAGCTTGTGATATTCCAACTTGTTTTCCTGTTCAACAGCTAGCATTAGTAAACAATGTATTGTAATCCCTTTAATGTTGTGTGCTGCTAACCCAGCTGGAGTGGTTACAACACAAGATAAATGTGATTTAGTGGTTTTCTCTAGATAATTGGTCAAAACTTTAATTAACCGCATGCGCGCTGCGGCGATTTTCGCGCTACGCGGCTTTTTTCTAAAAGCCGCGTTACATGACGAGCTCAGCTCGTCATCAGCGTGCGAGCGGCGCAACTGATGACGAGCTGAGCTCGTCATCAGCGCCGAAGGGGTTAAGAAACGTTTTCCTGTACCAGCTTGACCACTGATATACGTTTGAATAGGTTTAACATGGTCTATCTGTTGTGTAACTTGCTGATATATTTCTTTCTTTTCAATATTTAGTTGTACTTCCAAATTTCCTAACTCCATAATATCCTGTTGAGCTTGATGCATTGCTGTTTCTACTTCAGTCATGGCTATTGCTGCTTCATTTTCAAGAAGTGGTTGTCCTACTGGATCTTGACTCAGTGGAGCAGATCTTTGACTATCTTGAGAACTGTCTCTAGCAATCTCAGCTGCAACAGTAGCTTGAATTTCTTCATTCAACATTTAGAGATAATTTGGAAAAACTGTGCATTGAATGCTATCTTTACATGCATTAAAAGAATCTTCATAGCACTGAAAAGCTCCAAGTAATTCAATTTCAGTACCCCAAGGCTTAAAGAGTTGCAGGAGTGATAAATAGAAAAATTCCCTTTTAGCTGGAGTATCGCAACTCATTTTCCTGTGATTAATGAGATTTTCTTTACTATATTTGACCAAACATCCATCAGAACCAATCACTGCATGTCTCTCTACATTTACATTTTCTGTAATATTTATCTTAAAGGTGTAATATGGCAGTACTTCATAGAGACATATGTTTTCAAGATCGGGACTTCTTTTAGGGTAGTATGTATCCAGCATATTTGATTTAACAATATATATGCTTTCCGGTTCATTTAATTCAAAATAATCAATTTCTTGTACATATTTCAATACACGATATCGTGATGCAGCAAGACTTAGACTAACCTAAATGATTCTTCTTGACTTTGAATATAACCTTGCAGAGGTTAATTGATCTGAACATTCATGGGATCCAACCTCTCGATGGGACAGTATCTTCTAACTAAAGCTGTACAATTTGTTACTAAGAGTCTTCTCTTCTGAAATTTCTTATCACATTTCTTTCAACTCTGTCTTTTCAGATATTTTTATGTATTATGTAACATAGCAAGCAACAGCAATGGAATTATCTGTAACATACTGGATATCCCTATATGCATTCCACATCGACAAAATCACAGGATTGTAATCATTAATATACTTTGATTGTTCACTTCTTTTTAAATTGGAAGTACTTTTTAGAGATTTTCGAGTGATATTATGCCTCACTGCTGACATGAAACTGTTGACTCTTCCTTTGGAAATTACTGGACGTGGAAATCCAAAATGACATTTTGTATGAAGCTTTTCCTTTGACTTGTAATTCTGTTGACAATATTTGGCACATCGATGATTTTGAAATGGTAAAACCTGTTGTCTTAAGGAATTTTCTTCTCCTGTTTTTGAAATAGCACATGTGACATAGTCTTCAGTAAAAGATAAAACAGTCTCAACAGAATGAGTTCCAAATTCAGGTGCATCCTTGATCCATAAAACATATGTATATGAGGAGCACCTCTAGGTTGGTACTCCTTTTCCAAAATAAATCAAAAACTTCTCTAATAGGTGGGTTGTTTTTATTGCCGATAAAGGAAATCATAGCTTGAAACCAATGTTTAAAGTATCTGCACACATTTACAGGATCCAATGAAGACAGTTCTCCAGCTGTCTTGAATTCAATGCTTGTAATATTTGAATTTGCTTCTCGAAGAAATTCAAGTAAATTGTCCCATGCATATTGTGCACAGCTTAGCGTTAAAAACTATGTATGGGTTCCTAGGTTCCTTAACATACATTTAAGTTCTCCATGACGATGATACCAAAACTCATTAGTACCACATTGACACACAATCAAATTAATCAATTGAGATTCTAAATGATTGTCTATCTGTTGTACTTTGTCCATGAATTCCTTTGCAGAAACATGTTGAAGATGAACTCCTGTTTCTAATATGTGGTTCACTGCATATGACAGTGCAGACGAGTCACTTTCGGACAAAAGATGAATTATATATGGAATACATTGTCGAAATCTTGGATCTTCTGAGTACAATGTTGTTGTATGATATTCTGATGCTGGAATCTGTACTGGTCATTTGTCATATTGTCCACCTTTTCCAGTGGGGAAGATCTGGGGAAAACAATGAGCATCCAAACTTTTTTCCCAAACACTCATGGAAGTTCCCTTTGCTTTCTTCATTTGGAATAATTCAATAGTATTTCCAATCACTTCCTTTGAATGTAAAGAATGTACACTATAATGTTCATACATTTCTTCATTTTTGGAGATGTCCACTTTTTCGATTTGTCCACTTGAAATTTTGCTATCATCTCCTAAAACTATTTCTACTTCTTCCACATATACATTTTTGTAGTAAACATTGTTTTTGTGAGATATAACGTAGCCTTTTGCACTTTGCTGAAATCTACTTCTTCTTGCCATATTTTCCGACTCTTCGTAGGAACACCATTAAATAGAATAACTACAGGTTCAGTTTCCTCTCTGTCTACACCAATAGTTTCAATATGTTCTTTAAGTATAAAGGTAAATACCCAACTCTTCCTTTTAAGCCCCTTTGTAAATTTAATAGAGGCAACTTACCTCTTTTAGGCTCCATACGAACAATAGCCTGAAACCGGTGCACAGATTGAATCAGAATGGACTCACACGTGTTTTAATTTTCCAGTTCTGGAGGAATAGTTACCAACTCTAGGTTATTATGTACAGCTCTAGCTGGCATTTTGTTCACCTCTAATTTGGTATAACAATGTTTACAAATATGTTGATCACTACCCAACTCAAAGCAATCTTCCACTAACAAATAAGCTCCTTCCACTTATCATTGTTTTCTTTTTTTCTTTTTAAATACAGATCAACATTTCTAAATTGATTTCTATACTGAGTACCTTGATAACAAATACACACATAGGGCCCATTAGGATGGCGGACGGAGCAGCGTCTGTCCGCTACCCCCGAGGTGGAGGGACCATCCGCAGGGGTTGCGGCATTCCCTCCCTCGAAATTAGGATGTGACCGCCACCCTGGCGGTCACATCCCCTATATTTAACATTGCAGCGAATGCTGCTCCAAGCAGCACCCACCGCAAGGTTAAATGTGCATGTTTTCCTTTGCATGCACGAAGCGGCAGGCACCGCGTGGTGCCTGCCGCTTCGAGCAATGCAAAGGAAGGTGTGTGCCATAGGTACCCCCCATGTGCATCCCCCCCACCCCCCAACAACCCTGGGGGCCCGCAACGGGCCCCCATACTCAGACTCCACATGCTTTTCTACGGCAGAAAACCCGCCCTGGAAAAGCATGTCTCCGTCGGCATCCTAATATGGCTGGCAGTGTCTGATAGAAACGCCACCATATTAGAGCTTTTCCGCCGCGGTCAGAAGGCAACTGTGGCGGAAAAGCGGCGTACAGAAAAATGACCCCCAGCCATCCTAATCTGACGGGGTGTATTTTATGTGTCCGCCGCGGTGAATCCGCATCCTCCGGGCCGGCGGTGGCTTCGGGCCCATAGTTTGGTCTTTCACAACAAATTACCTTAAACTTCGTAATCTCTTCTTCAAACTTCTCAGTACTACTATTTTCCACCTCTTCTTCAACACCTACACTTTCTGTACACTCCTGTTCGGGACCAAAGAAACACAACTCTATATCATCACAATTTCTTTTACATCCAATACTATCCCATGCAAAAGAGCAGTGTTTAAGTCACTTAAACTTATGGCTGGACTTTTTACATAGTACCATCTTCTTACTTTCTTCGGCATTTGAGAGTGATATACTGCTAACATTCTCAAATGATGATAAATACATTTACATACATTAATAGAAAGACAAGCCAGAGAATTACTTTGCAAACCAGTATTTTTTCTCACTTTGCAATGATCTAGTCCTTGCAGCATCTTAATCTTTTGTTTATGAAATTTTTTTACTATACTGTCGTAAGAAATTTCGTAAAATATCAATAGACTCCTGTTGTATACTACAAATACTACTACAATCCCATGTAAACACTGGGGCTTTAGTACATCTCCCTAGAACTTCATCAGCTATCACTTCTTTGACATTTCTAGGAACCAACTTTTCTTTTTCAATTGCACAACCATTCTTCACTTCATAAGCACAACCATTGGTATCAACTGCGTGAACTAATGTATTGCTATGAAAATAGCTCTCTTCATTAAAAAAAGGCTCTGAACTTGAAGTGTGCTTCAATTCTCCGAAACATCTTTTCCAAAAATTAGTTCTGTTAATTAGTCTCTTCTTTTTATTTGTGTCCTTCATAGAATGAATTGGTTTCTGATGTTCGCATTCTGTTGAAAACTAAATTGAACAATTTTGTTTTTATTTCCAAAGCCTTTTCAACAATTGTTTCAATCTGTTTTTCTTTTTATAAAAATCAGATCTTCTTTAATATTTCATGCCATCTTTTAAAACATTTTATAGTACTCTACTTTTAAACATACGTTTCCTTATTTCATAAAATTGATTCATCCTTCATTTAGCATAGATTGTTTTATCAGAACTTGATTTGCCAATAATTTGTCTTTTTTTCATTTTATTCCTTTTGTTCTTGAGGTATTCTTTCTATTTTCTACATTGTCAAAACCCTTTCTAGTCCTTGAAAGTCTTTAATAAATTCTTTTGTTCTCCAACTACAAGACTTTATCTTTTTTTTCCACATGTTAGATAGTATTGTTTCTTTTCTTGTGTTTTTTCTTTTCCATTTTTTTTGTCATGGTAAGTCTCTCTTAATAATAATGAAGAATATCTGAAAAAAAGAATATGAAAATACATTTTATACATTTTAACTATATACTATAAGACTACATAGGTGCTTGTAAAAGTGCATGGGTAAGGCCTGTATGATTGGACGAGTACATGGGTATGACAGGGTGATTGCAGGACTGCATGGGTACTACCTGGATAATTGAAGGCCTGAATGAGTAGTGCCTCGGCGATTAGAGGATTGTCTTGGTAGTGCACAGGTGATTACAGCAGGGCATGATCACTGCCTGAGTCATTGGATGAGTACATGGGAACTGAAGGGATGATTAGAGTACTGCAAGGAGAGTGCATGGTGAATTTTTAAGTGCTTGGGTATTGGCGCAGTGATTGGATAAGTACATGGTATGGCTGGGTGATTGGAGAAGTGCATGGGGAGGAACAAGGTGATTGCTGGACTGTATGGGTACTACCTGGGTAATTGAAGGTGTGGATGTGTATTATTGTATGGGTACAGCACAGGTGATTGTAGCTGTGCGTGGTTACTGCCTGGGTCATTACATGAGTACATGGTGTAGGAGAGTAGGATATGCTTCTTATGGTTACCCCCACTTTTTGCCAATGTTTCACTGTTTTTCAACTTTAGTCTGGCTGGGGCCCTGCTATTCAGAACCCCATTCTAGCTGCTTCTTCTCTAAATTGATTCCCAGTATACTTTAGGTACACTCCAGATTGGGTTAGGTAACTCAAGTACTCCGGTGCACCCGTGGGTGTTGGCCCTAGACACCTCTAAGTCCAAAAGGGTTTGTTCCTAGTTGTCCCCTAAGTGTCCTTAAACTTTAAAATTCCAACAGCAACTTTCCCCATAGAAGCTAACGGCGCTCGCGACTGTGTTCTCACACTGCATGTGTACCCCGTGGGTCCCCTGTGTCATTTACTTGGGTGGTTCTAAAGGGTAAAACCCACAAGGTGATGGACGGAATGTTGCACATTGTCAAAACCTTCACCCCCAGTCACAGATCTGGGTTTAATCCATCATTATTTTGATCATCACTCCACCTGAACATGGCTCAGCAGTTTCGGGTTGGACATATGGCCATGTCTGAGCAAAATAACGATGGATTAAACCCAGAACTGTGACTGGGGGTGAATATTTTGCCAATGTGCAAAATTCCGTCCATCACCTTGTGTGTTTTGCTGCTTGTCCTATGGGGCAAGGGAAAGCCCAGACATGGGTCCTGTGTCCCACTACACCAATGGAGTCAAGCTATCCTTACTGATGATGGCTGATAGCCAGAAATCGGTTCTTAGGATGCTTGATTTTGGTCCAGGGAAGAGATGGCTTGGCAGTTCGGGCTGGACTGTTCCCTTGAGGCACAGGGTCAAGACTGATTTGCGTATGGCCATGTCTGAACTGGGGTGTCATGGTGAGCAAAATAACGATGGATTAAACCCGGATCTGTGACTGGGGGTGAGTGTTTTGCCAATGTCCATCACCTTGTGTATTTTGCTGGTTCTGAAGGGGCCCTGCGATTTTAAAGGCCCTAGGCCTTGTGTCTAATCAAGTTGTGGCTTTTATAATACTATTTTAGTATATGGTTTGGTCCCACCCTGGGGCCTATCGTAAACTTTGCTATTTTCTGTGAATATTTTACTTGTAACTTGTGTACTTCGACTTCTAGCCTCATAAAGAGACTCGGGTTGTGTTTTAGAATGAATGCATATATTTTATATATATACTTGGTTTGGATCTCTTTTCATTTTGTCATTCAAGAGATTATGGACTGGTAAAACAAGCTGCTTTACATTCCTTTAAGACTTAGCCTGAAGGCTGCTCTCCATAGCTACCACTAGGATAGCTTTCAATAAAGGTTGTCTTTAACCTATCAAAGATAAGGGTTGTTTGGACTGGTTTAAGGTGCCCACTATAACTAGTTGACAGCATATACCAGGCCAACTTCTCACATAGGTGTGCAGCATGTGGGATTTCAGCTTGCTATTGTTTTACCAGATAATCTCAATTTGATTGACTAACTGAAAACCACTAAAGGTACCTGAGGTACATATAAATCCAAGCTTAAATTACAGTAAATTCTACTGAACTTAGAGTTGTGTGTCAAGGGCGTAGCACATCCTTTCTACAACTCAATGGAGTTTAGTAGGCCACACTAGAGTAGGTAGTGCATACATCACACCACACTAGCAATGTCTTCAAGGCGAAGAACCAGTGGGTCTCTGCCAGAAGCCAGTGGGCTTCTACCAACCAAGTATGATAATCTCCCATTCTTAGAATTGAGAGCATTATGCAGTACAAGGAGACTGAAGACAGGCAAAAGTGCAAACACCCAACGCCTTATAGAGGTACTACTGTTAGATGATCTCAGAAGGCCCTTAGGGTCTGATGGATGAGGCAGAGTTGGTGCGCACCAGATGAGGAAAGGCCAAGGGGCGAGAATACCCAGGACCAGACCTCTGAAGCTGAACAGGAGGATGACAATGATCCTAACCTGGAAGAATCAACCACTACTGAAGGTGAGGAAGAGGACCACAATGGCCCTTTCTTTACTCCACCTGGAAGATTTGCAAGCTTAACCAGAATGTCAAGATCTCCTTCACAGGAGTCTAATCATTCTGACACATCTTTAGGGACCTCTGTTTCATCTCATAGGAGGGAATCCTCTCATGAGGTGAAAGGGAGACTGCTCAGGTATGAGGAAGCTCTGTTTAGAATCAGACGAGAACATTTAGCTTTAGATAGGGAGTCCCTAGAGCTTCTCAGAGCTAGGGAAAGATGGGGCTAGAGGCCTGGGGTGGCAGCATAATCCCTAGTACCAAGGAAAGGTCTCTTGAACATAGAAACCTAAGAAAGATTGTCCCTCCCTACCAGAGTGGGGATGACATTCATAAATGGATTACTGCACTGGAAAGGGCCTGTAAAGTTCAAAGGGTCCCCATTAGCAGTGGGAAGAAATTTTGTGGCTCTCCTTTGCAGACAAAGGTAGAGACAAGCTCCTCACTGTTAGAGAAGAGGATACTGATGATTACCAGATCTTGAAAAGTGCATTGATTGAAGGGTTTGGCCTAACCACTCAACAATACAGGTTAAAATTCAGACATACGCAAAAGGCACAAAATAAAGACTGGGTGGAATTGTAGATTGTGCTACTAAGGCTCTGATGGGTTGCTTACTTGGCAGTACGGTGTGTGATTTCAAAGGATTGTATAAACTGATTATGAGGGAGCAGATCTTTAATAACTGTCAAAATCAGCTTCTACATCAGTACCTGGTGGACTCTGATCTGAACTCTCCCCAAGAAATGAAAAAGAATACAGACATATGGGTCAGAACCAGAGTGAGGCAGATGTTCCAGAACCAAGGTGGTGACCCAAAGTAGCAAAATTCTAAGAACTAAGGGGGTGGGAAAGGTTAAAGAAGAGAAGTGTTCTCAAGGACCCCAAAAATCTTCTTCAGGGTGGGAGTCCCAATCTAACAAAGGAAAAGACCAAAATAAACCATGGTGTAAGATCTGTAAACAGAAAACCCATTGGACTGGTGATTTTACTAAGCCTAAACACCCTAATCCAACCACCATTGCCCCTACGGCAACTGTTTCCCCTTGTACACCTCCAAGTGATGGTATTCAGAATAAGGGTATAGTAGGGTTAACCCTGGTTACTGAGATGGACTCTGGCCTTGTCAGAGTTCTAACTCAGGCTGTCCTGATCTGTGATGGAGGCATGGATATGTCCTCCTTTGTGAGTCCCAATAACTTGGGCAAATACAGACAGAAGCCTTTAATTAATGGAAAAGAGACTTTGGAATTCAGGGACAAAGAGCAAGTGTCACAAAGGTGACAAAAGAACTTGTGGCTCCTGGGCAGATTATACTTGGTGAAATGCACCAAGCGACCAATACTAGCAATGCCAGGACAGACCATTCCTTGGCAGTTGTTAATTTCTCCTGTGGAAGGGTAACTGGCCTTAAGAAGGTTGTGGTGAGTGAATACCTCCCTGTTGAATGCTTGCTTGGCAATGATCTGGATACTTCAGCTTGGGCAGAAGTGGAGCTCAGGACACATGCAGAAATGCTAGGTATCCCTGCACATGTATTTGCTGTGACCAGGTCACAGGCCAAAATGTCAAACACTGAGCAGGCCCTGGATCCTGGAAGAATGGACCAGGTGCCACCCAATAGGAAGAGCAGTAGGGTTAAGGCAGTGCCTTTCCCCCTGACTCAGAGTACAGATCAGCCTCCTGAGGGAGATGATCTCAGGCCTGAGGATGGAACTATCCCAGAGGAGCTTGAGCCTGATCAGATTGAGCTCTCGGGGACAGGGGGCCCTTGTAGGAGAAAAGTTCTCAGCCAGTTCAGACATATGTTCTTACTGACTCCAAGTCAGACTACCTGGTGCACTCATGAAGTGGACACTGGGGACAGTCTGCCTGTTAAAAATAAGATTTACAGGCAACCTGATCATGTCTGGGACTGCATCAGGGCAGAAATCCAGAAGATGTTGGATTTGGGAGTTATTGAACTCTCAGATAGCCCTTGGGCTAGTCCAGTAGTCTGTGTGCCTAAACCTCTCACCAAAGATGGCAAGGAAGATATGAGGTTTTGTGTGACCTACAAGGGTCTCAATGCAGTTACTAGGACTGATGCCCATCCAATCCCCAGGGCAGATGAGCTAATAGTAACCCTGGGCGGAGAACTACGCTATGATCGCGGAGTTTGCGAATTTTCGGCAACTTCGCGCTTCGCAGTGAGCGCAAAGTTGTCGACTACTTCACGATCTACAGCGTAGCGTAGTAGTTTTTCTACCTCGCGCGCTCAATAGCATTCTTGCGTGCGCGGTAATGACTTACCGTGGTTCTGCGTTCGCTTTCTCGCTTTTCTCTCCCGGTCGCTTTCGCTACGATGTTTGGAATCCGGCCGCACAATCCCATGCGACTGTGAGAACGCGATAACGTCATTCAGACGGGCGAACACGTCATTAGGACGCGCGATCTTCCTTGCAGCGACATGTTGGTAAGATCGCGTTTCTGAACATGCAGAAACTGCAATCTGGCACAGAATATCTCTCGAGCATGTTAAAACCTTCTAAAAAATTATCATTTTGCTCAGGAAAACCCCTCAGATTGGGATTTGGCTGTATTTATTTGGGCAAGGAGTCTTTTTGTTTCTACTCTTTTTTTCAAGAGAAAGGATGTGCCACTGAGTCTCCGACTTCCTGTTCCTGTCCACCAGGCTCCTCCCAGTGCTTTGTCCATGTGGTGTTCACTTTCATTTGGATTTGGAGCTGGAAGGATCACTCTTTGTGTATGCCTGCTGCATCATAGCATTTGATTGGATTTATTGAGGAATTTTCGATTTGAACTTTTCTTTTACAAGTTAGTTTGAGAATTGAGAATTGGTGTACTGTAAATGTTTGTTTGGTTTGGGTTATTTTTAACTACACTTTTCTGTGCTTCTCAATCTTTCTAAAAAGTTAATATTGACGGTGGCCTGTACTTTCATGTGGGGCCAAGTTGTATGTCTTTGAAATTTCATCTAGTAGGCCTAGAGGTACCCATGGGTCCAACCATGTTTCTGTGGTGTCTGTAAAACATCATGGATGGCATTGGATTCAATTGCAACCTCTGTTGTAGTGGAATTTCAGTTTTTTGGTGTGGTATTAGGTAACCCTAGTAGTTCATGTGGCTTGCTTGAGTTCATTTACTTTCTGTGGGTGACTTGGCCAGGTGGTGGCGGCCATTTTGTGTTTTAAGCCACTGTGCTTTTGCCATAGACCTCCAAGCTTGTGGCCTACTCTGCCAGTAGGCCCAAGGGTACTACTAGAGTCATCATCATGGGTGCATAAAGGTTGTTCAACTGTTATTGTGGTGTTTAAGTTGTAAGTGTAACATCATGTAAGTCATGGATGGCTTTGGATTGATTAGCAAAATGTGTTTTTGGTGTTGAATTGCAGGTTTTGGGTGTGTGTTGAATAATATGGCTTTTTCTGCGCACTAGGTAACCCTAGAATTCAGCTTGCGTAGTTTTGGTAACTTTGCACAGTGCGACAACGCAACCTTACCGTTTTTGTCTTCTTCGCGCGCTCACTGTGCGTGCTCGGGCACGCGATAAGGACGTTTTGTACAATTCGCGCTGCCGAACACGCCGAATTTGATGCTGTTCATTTTGCTAAAGAAACTCCGCAAGTTGTCATTTGGTTGTAGTTTTTGGAGCATTGACCACTTACTGTTTCTGTCCTCTATGTACTTTGTTGTTTGAGGGTGGCCTGACCATGTGGGTGGCGGGTGGCCATTTTGTGAAGCCAAGCATTGTCCTTTTGCCATAGGCATGTATTGTCTGTCTTCTCTTTCTTTTCATGTTGTTGGGGGTGGCCAGGCCATGTGGGGGTGGCCATTTTGTGTGACCTTCCATCGTGCTTTTGTCGCAGGCCTACAAACTTGTGATTTCTTCTGCCAGTAGGCCTAGAGTCCCAGAGGTAGTCAGCGGGGGTGCTTGATGTAGCGGTTTCCATTTTGTCTGTTGAATTTAACATCATTTAGCACATGGATGGAAATGCATTGAATTTTCAAATGTGGTGTTTGGGGTGTAGTTAACTATTTGGGTATGTGTAAAAAACTGTAAATGCCTTCGTTGTTTGTGTTGTTGTTGGGTAACTTTCAAACCTTTTAACCATGGGGATTTTATTTTTTTGCATTAAGCTGTGATGTGTAACAGGCATCCTCCTTTTTCTGGCCACATAGGGATATAGGCCTGCTTGAGTTTATTGTTTTCTGGTCTGTACCCATGTACCTGTGATGAGTGCCCATGTGGCTGGGAGCTGTGGTGGTAGTAGTAGTGTGCTGTTTTGTTTTTGACAAATTGGCCTGTGTCTTGCGATTGTTCCTGTTGGCTTACTAATGTTCACATCCCCATTGCTATCTGCTGCAGGTCACTGATGCTGCATCCATCCGAAATGATGCACAAATTAAGGATAAACAAGTTCCACTTCCACTGCATTTGCATTTTAGTTCTTTGCTATTCTTACTCTTACTGCGTGTACTAATACTTCTAGTAGTAATTAAAATTAAAGCTAAAAAAATCCCACATTTGACTGATGTTATTCTGCCTTCTTTGCTTGTAGGTGCACAAAGACTGAAGAGGATGTGTCTGTCATCATTCATCGCCTGTTCTACTGCCAGACGGACGTCCTTCTGTACTACTTCACGTGTGGTGTGACTCACCTGACCAGACATCATTCTCAGCAACTTGTGCAACTGAGTGCTGCTGCTGATATCTGAAGATGGGCACAAAGAAAGCAGGCACCAGGTCCTCCAAGACCAAGAAAGTTGCTGAGAAGAAGAAGGAAGAACAGAAGAACGAAGTGACACCTAAGTCTGGTGTTGACCCGAAAACCTTTTTGGGGAAAAAAAAAAGTACGCCTGCAGCAGGGGTGACCGGGGTCCAAGCTGGCGCCAGCACCTCCACATCAGTGGGCCCAAGGCACCAACCCAGGCCCAAGCAGATGAGTGGGGAAGAGGTAGCCAGCCTAATGGTGGAAAGCAGTGATACAGAGCCTGACCTAAACGTATTGCTATCTCAAAGTAGTACACAATCCATCCAAGAGGGAACTCAGCAGAAAAGCGGTGAACAACAACCACCGCCCGCAATAGTAGATGTTCCAAAACAGCATCCACAACCACCGCCCGCAATAGTAGATGTTCAACAAGAGCCACCGGCCGCAATAGTAGTTGTTCAACAACCACCGCCCGCAATAGTAGATGCTCAACGAAAAGAACAACCACAACCATCGCCTGCAATAGTAGTTGTTCCACAACCACCGCCCGCAATAGTAGATGTTCAACGAAAACAACAACCACAACCACCGCCTGCAATAGTTGTTCAACAACCACCACCCGCAATAGTAGTTGTTGTTCCTCCCGAAGTCGGGGCAGTTCAGGAAATTGAGCCTGATGCAGAGCAAGAAGAAGAAGAAGCACCTCATGCAGGAGATCTATTGTTTTCCAAATCCCCACTAAGGAAAAGGAGGGTTAGTCCATCAAGTTCTTCGCCAAGCATCCCTTCTGATGATCTTGATCTCAATTGGGAGCCACAACAATCTGAGCATGAGAGGGAGAGACATCCCAAGAAGACCAGGCTAGGGAAAAGGAAGGTTCCAGGAAGCCTTACACTTATGGAGTGCGATGTTGAACAGCCGGATAATGATGGTGATGACGAGTCAGACCCAGTCATCACAAGCATTACTCCTGGGCCTGAGGACATGCAGACCAACATTTTAACCCTATCGAGAATGGCTGTGACTAGTAGGGATGTAGCACACATACCTCCAACACAGGCCACACCAAAACTACCTCCAGCTTCCATTTTTACATTTGCACAGGGCCGGCAGCTTCCTACATCGAGCACAAGTTCCACCTCAGCAGAAGTAGGTAATGATACTACTGCGCAGCCACATAGTGAAATTCAACACACAACCTTCAGTTCATCCGGCATTAGAAGTGGCACCTCTAGCAGGAGACAAAAGTTAAGCTCCCCAGAGTTGGACTTCTTTACAGTTAGCGCAAATGAGGACAACATTGCTATATTCTCCATTTGTCATTCCTCTGTTAGTCGTTGTAAGTTTGGTATAAACTATGGTACCGGATGCCAAATGACCCATTTGAAAAAACACCACGCAATCAAGTGGTAGGCCCACCTACGTAGCATAAAAGCAGGAACCATTAATGTTGGTGAGGAAGTAGTAGAAGGTCCACTCACGGTCGAACAGGAAGAAGAGGGAGACATTCTATCTGGTAGCGGTACAC
Organism: Lissotriton helveticus; assembly: GCF_964261635.1. Classification (NCBI taxonomy): domain Eukaryota; kingdom Metazoa; phylum Chordata; class Amphibia; order Caudata; family Salamandridae; genus Lissotriton; species Lissotriton helveticus. Next base: position 773,397,288 of record NC_136063.1, on the reverse strand, counting down.
AAAGTACCCCTGTCCCCAGCACTGCAGTGGTAGAGCCCACATCCTCCGCATCAGCAACATCTCAGTGGCACCACAGTAAGAGTAACCCGGAGACATCAAGGAGTACAGGCGCGAAGTCTGCGACGCGAAGTACTGCATCGAGCATAACTGAAAGAAATACCAAGCAGCAAACCATTCTTAGCATGTTTAGGCAGGAGGGAAAGCACGAGCGCAACAACCCAATAGCACGTTTGTACAATGCTAAGCTTGCTAAAATGTTAGCACTGGACCTTCTCCTTTTTTCTTTTGTTGAAGGGGTGGGTTTCCTGGAATTTGTGACAACCATCCCCCAAAATGGAATGTTCCCAGCCGCTACTATTTTGCCAGAGTTGCTGTTCCAGCACTACACCGCGACGTGCTGGAATTGCTTGCAAAAGCCTTGCAGCAGAGTGCTGTTCATAGTATCAACCTGACAAAAGACATTTGGACCAGTTGCATGCCACTGATTACATGTGCATCACTGCACACTGTTGAGATTTTTAATGATACTCGCAGACATGCAACTGTAGCCATGTTTGTTATGGAGAAATCGCATACTGCTGCAAACATTTTGGCTTAGTTTAACAGCAAGGTCTTTGAATGGCTGCGACCAAGAGGCCTTAACATTGGTTTTGTTGCCACCGACAATGGCAGTAATGTAGTTAAGGCCATGCAAGATGGTCGCTATTTCAGGGTCCCGTGTTTGGCACACTGCATTAACATTGTTGTTCAAGACTTTCTGAAAAATGAAAGCAAAGTCAGCAACTTACTCACCATTTACAGAAGAATCTGCACGCATTTCAACCATTCTTTTAAAGCCCAGAAGCAGCTACGGGTCATTCAACGTGAGTATAAAATGCCAGTCAAAGCACTCATCCAGGAGGTCCCAACACGTTGGAACTCTATTTATTACATGTTTGATCGGCTGTTTGAGCAGTACATACCACTTAATGCTTATGTCATGACAAGAAGATCAGGTGATCCTACTGTTATTAAAGCCATGACCATTGAGATGTGGCAATGGGACCTCATTAAATGCCTGACAGAGATGCTACTTCCTTTTGAGGTCTTCACACGTGCAGTCAGCAGGGAGGACTGTACTATGGGCAAAGCTATCCCATTGTTGTACATGCTAGCGCAAGAGCTGAAGGAGGTGTCTGAAACATACGAAGGTGTTGAAGGAAAACTTGAAGCATGTTATTTGGCGAAGGCCTTAGCCGGCCGCTTATCTGAGAATACAAGGATTCAAAATAAGATTGTATCACATCAACATAACATTACTGCCACAATTTTGAATCCACGGTACAAGTTATTTGTGAACAGTAATGCAGTAATTCCTTTTTCAGAAGGGGTTGTTGCCAAGTACAAAACTGTAATAGCCGAGGAAGCCACTGATTTAGAAAACGAACTGCTCTCAATTAGAGGCCTGCCAGTGCCAGCCCAGGACAGTGCAAGTACTACTGGGCATCCTACGGAGTCAAGTTCTTCTTCACAGCATGAGAGCAGTGCGTTTGCTTCCCAGCAGTCACCAACACTACCAATAACAACAACAGCACCAACAGGATCTGATTCATCGGACACAACCAAAAAAATAGCTGCTTGGTTTCTACAGAAAGGGATGGGTAAGTCCGTTGCTATCGCAAAGCCAAAAGAGGACAAGCAAACTGGAACACCACTGAACATTGAGCGGATGGTCCAGGCCTATCTGGATTACACAACAGAGGTGCTCATGGAGCAAAGCCTATTGGTGTATTGGTATAGGAAAAAAAGCCAATGGCCAGTGCTCAGCAGGCTGGCGATAAAGTATCTGGATTGCCCTGTTGCAAGTGTCTCTTCTGAGCGTGTTTTCAGTGCTGCTGGTGCCATTGTAACTGTGAAAAGGACCAGTCTCTTGCCCAAAAGCATGGAGAGGTTAACCATGATCAAAATGAATCAGCACTTCATACCACAAGACTACAAAATACGTGAATCACAGCTGGAAGAGGAGAGCGAGTCGGAAGACATAACTAGTGGGTTACATGACCTACTTCTGTCAGAAGAACCACCAGGGTTTGAGGACGAGCTCCTCTTCCCTGACAACTAGGCTTTTAAATTGTTACATTCTCCCTTCCTCAATTTGTGTGTATCTGTCTTTCTGGTTCAAACTTCAAAACCAACACCATTCTTTCTCTTACTTTTAATTAACTATTGGAGTTGCACATCTGTGCATTTAACTATGCACTCCACTCCTCAGAGTCCTGCTCCATCTTCCTGACTCACCCTAAATACATTTCCATCTTGCCAGACATTGGATGGAGATGGAGAATGTAGCCTCTAACAGTCCCTCCATAACAAGTGAAACGTACGTGACTATAGCCATCTTCTGTTTTGTTTCCAATCTGAAACTCATCACTGTCTTAAGGCTACCACCTCTGTCTGCAGGCATACCCAACTCTTCACTGTCAGAACTTGAGCAGGGCTCCAAAATTAAAGTAAACTCGTCATCACTTTCAGAAGGCTCTGCTGCATCTGTGATCTGACAGCCACAGAGAAGAGAAAGACAGGTATATGAAATGAATGATGCCATACATTGCATTGGGTGCTTGCTGTCTCTGGGCAAATGTGCATTAATTAGAACTATACTAGTAGTTTAATATACTAACAAAGTACTTGTGTCTCAAGTGATGGTCAATGTTTCCATGTTGTTTAATAACATGTATCCAATTGTACTCCTACTACCGCAGGTGCAGTCTGGACTTAATCCTAGTCACTCACTACAGACTGAGTTTCTGTTGGTGGTCTGTTGGACAACACGTACACGTGCCACACTGGATGATGATGACCACCATACCATCTTTGCACGCTGTCAGTCAGTTTGATCTGAGATGATTGATGGAATACGTTCAGGAAGTGGAATACAAGGTAAACACAATCAATCAACAAGAACCACAGTAGACCTAGGCTACATGTGTGTGCAGTGGTGGAATTGAATAGTGTTATGATTGACTGACAATGGCGCATTGATTTCATCACTTGATTTGGAAAATGCTAGGTTGCTGTATATGCCTTTTGTCTGGAACTGTGAAAAAATTAGGTAAATGGAGTTTGGGCCACAGACTCACGGCCTGGTGTTGTGGTGTGGTCCTGTAACTGTTCTGTGCTGGCTCTTATCTTGTTGTTCTTTTCGATGACTGCTGTGCAACTAGAAGAGTAGAGTTACACAATGTATCCAAGCCGCCTCAGTCTGAAAGTCTTCTCGCTCACGAGTCTTGTAGTTTTTGCACTACACCGTAATAGATTTTTATGTTTTCATTCAGTTAACTTATTTTGTAATACCCCATTTCTTTTTTCATCAACACTTATAGGCTGGCCTTTTACCCAGCGCTATTATACTTGGAGCAACAACTCACACTTACCTTACCAATCCTCCTCATCATCCAGCCAGAGGCGCCCAAGAATGATATTCAGTCACAGTGTCCATGGAAGGGAGGACAAAGATGAATGACGAGATACAACTACACATTTGGACCTGGATAATACCTTAACTTTAGTATCATTATCGTAATTTTTTTTTAATCCTTTTTCCTCTTAATTTATTTTATGCTTGTGTTTGGTAATTGATTGTTCACTTAAACTATTTCTTCATTTTCTTTGCTAGCTTTCAGCCCGCTACAGCAGGTATTACGGTTTCTCAGAGGGCATACAGCCTAGGCAAAAGTCATATTCATATCATATATAAGAAATACTTCCTTTGAATTGTGTAGTAGTAGTTAAGTGCCACTCATTATATATTATTAACCATCAAGTTATAACTTATCTTCATCATGCATGCATTTTGTTTTTCTTACTTAACTTTAGATTTATTGGGTAGTAGTGGATCATCAATCATCGTCTTCATTGTTTTTCTTTTGTTGTCTCCATGCGTACTGTTTTTCTTTGTAAAACCTTTCCCCAAACCCCGTTCCCATCCATTCATCAAACCCTAACCCTCTTCCCCCGGGCTTTGTGGTTTTATATTAAGGTGTGATGTTACTACATTAAGTCTACACCAACAATTGATCACACTCTTGCTGGGGCAGATGTGGTGAAAGCAACACTAATGAAATCAAATGTCAACGAGGCAGGGCGAGGATCTTCTTCTGCTTGCCCACCCAAGCTCACTGTATGTACTAGTGTACAAGGCAATTAATTTCCCAAAGTGACCCAACGAATAAATCTAAATAATTGGTGGCATTGTTTGAATTTAATTTTACAGCAGTTAAGTTTACGAATTAGATTGTGTTTTACTGACTCCTTCAACACAACAACAGTTATCTTCTTGTACTTGGCAGTCCCTGACACCATTGATTTCTTTGAGTTTAGCAGTTGCAATATTGTTTTTCTTTATTTGTCAGTGTTATGTACTGTATTTTTCTACTTCTCCCACATTCTCTCTCAGGCAAATGACTGTCTCTTTGTTTTTGTTTGCCAATGCTAGTGCCAGTGTCCAGTATACTATTACCATCACACAACCACAGCATATTCTCCGTTGTCTTGGGAAACCATGCAGCCCTTGCGCTGCCAAACTTAATCATTATCAATCACAGGTAAGAAGAGAAGTTTGCTGGGAGGTATAATGGAGGAGATACTGGTAGTACTAATAGGACAAATATAACTCAGTGAGGGGTACCGCATCTATCTGTTTGCATGTTACACATGTGGTCAATTAATAAATTATTTAAATCAAACACTGGCCCCTGCCCTGCATCTAGAGTAAACCTTGTGACGTACAACAGTAACCCCACCACAAAACAACATCATATGTGTACATTGAAAATAAATAACATTTATGCATGTACATAAAAAAAATCATCCTATCCCCACCCTAACCCCAACCAATGTCCAAGTCCAAAGAATGTCCCACAAAAATAACCCCCACACCCAATTCCCACCCACCAACAAAAGTATTAAAAAAGGGGCAAATGAACAGGGTCCATTACAATCGGCGGGCTTTGAGGTGTTTGTCCACTATTATTTTGATGCGCTCCTCTAATTGGTCCTCCAGCTTGGCCACCCGGAGGAGAAGTTGTTGCCAAAATGCACGGCACCTACATTTGCATCCATGATGTGGGGGGGCGGCACATGTTGTGAAATGTCGACGGTGAGCGGCTGCCTGACCACGGCGCCGTACTCCTGAAGGTGGGGACTGGCTGGGGCCTGGGGCATTTGAAGAGGCAGCAGCTGCTGCCGCTGCCTCTTCCTCCTCCTCCTCGGCCTCAGCCACCAGCCGGCGGTACTCATCCACAATGGCCTGCAGTTTCCTTTGCCGGGCCCTGGATGCCAACTCCTTCCGTGATGGTTGTATGGAAGGAGTATGAGTATCTATAAAAAAAGAAACAGCATTGTAACTGAAACTCTTCAAAATTAATTCAACACATAGTGGCATAGTAGCACTACCAAGCGCAGTACATGCAATTGGTGGCAACTTTTAGTATCTATCTAATCTATCTAATCTATCCTCCTGGTTCCCCTGCCTGTAACATTTGTTGAAGTTTTTTCCGGCACTATACTTGCCCTAGTACTATGAGTGGACTTCAGTACACAGAAGAACACCAGTCTTTTTTGTATCTCCTTTTATATTTTCAAAGTAAGATTCTGCTTCCAGTGACAGTCTCCACCTATGATGAATACAATACATCCAGGGGGCATCCATCCATTAAAAGTAAATGTCTACCATTCTTTATTATCGCCTTAGCTGGTTTCACTTTCACCAACAACCACCCATGCGTCCACTCCTTCCTTGCCTTGGGTTTGATTGACACAAACTCCGCTCATGATTCTTGCTATCCACTATATCCATGCACCCATATTATTTTGTCCAACCAGGCATGCATCTTATTTCACCTTCCAGTTCTACCCATCCTTCAACAACCCATGCATCGGATTCATATCAGCCACGTGCATGAACCTTCCAAAATATCCTTCTATGGTAGTCTTTTTCATCCTTCCTTCTTCCACCCTAGTTCACTTCTTTCCCTTTTTGTTCAACACATCCTGCAAGGTCATCTGATCTGACTTTTAGTCTTCTCCATAACTTTCACAGCTGAGTTGGAGTCTGATAGAAGAGGCCTTTTTTACTCAACTCACGCTGGTAATGCTGCAAAGGGTGTCTTCTTCAACCATTGTATATAGTCCAGTACAACTTCAAATTCATACTTTCTTAATAAGGCTCATAGCATGGTGAGGGAAATGTTCCCCTTCCACCTAGTAATGCAAATAAGTAATGAATATAACTTACCACGACTCACGGCTGACATTTTCTCCCCCACTGGTGCTCCTGCAGGTGCTGCAGCCACTGTCCCCTCCTGGATGGCATTAGCATTGCCGCTGGCCCCGTCGGCACTGGTGATTGGTAGTGATTGTGCACCTATAAAAGCAAGTACACCTTTTTTAGATGCCTGCACACCTCCCCCTATTTTACTAGTTATACTTTTTTCACCAGGAAGGAAGATTGAAAAAACAGTTACGTACAACATAAATTGTTGTAACTAGTCCAAATTGCGTACAGTCATTAGACAGAGTTTAGTTTTAATTTATTAGATGGTCCCTAAAGTCATCTCATCTCTACTCCTACTCTAGTCTTCGGAAAGTTAGCCTGAGCCATGTAACCATTTAAGATCTGGGTCTAAATGTTTTGCCCATGTTACCTCGCAGCTTGTTGCACAGTAAGAAAGACACCTTTGAGGCCACATGAGTGTTGCATACAACTAAAGAGGTTGACAAACAAGTATTGTTAGTCCCTTTTGCTTATTCATAATGTTACACTTTTTGGCATGACTGTTAAAAACTTGCATAGTTGTATTCACTGTCTAACGTGCAACATTTTTCTCATAGGCAGATGAGAAGATTGCCTTCTACGAACCAGAGATTTGCAGAGCTTTCGAAAGATGCATGTGTAACCAGTATACGTTCAACTGTGAGGGGTCTCCCACAATTCCCACTGTTCTCTATCGTGCACTAGTTGTACAAAATGTATAGTATTTAATCTTCTTTATTTTGCATGGTGGAGCTGGATGTTTTTCATGGAACAACTTACAAGTTACAACAATACAAAGCTTGTTATAAAAAAAATAAAGTTTTTGAACTTGCACATAGACTCTGTGGTATATTTTGAGTGTCTGGGGTGTTGTGGACTTAAACGAGTGAGTGAGCGAAAGGGTGTTCTTTGGTTCTGGGTTGTGTAATAAAATCATTGGGTATATCTAACTATCTTCATGTGGGGGGTCGGGAGTGGGACAAATGACTATGACTGAGACACGTAGTTAGGTAGACGGTCAGTGAATTGTGGGTTCTTCTGACTGAGTTTTGTGACTAGGTTGTAAGTAAGGTCCAACCTCCCTATCACCAACATCCTATTTTCTTGTGCATAGTTCTGTATGTGGCTGTGCAGAGAATAACCACAACAGTAGTAGTAGTATACTAACCTAACAAAAATGAGTAGGCAAACATCTGGTTGCGCATTTTGTTGGTGGGAATTGACAAAGACTAGAGATTACAGAGGACAACGCAAAAGGCAGGAGTGGACCCAGTAGCTACAGCTATTCTATCACAACTTTATTCAAAAGAATACCTTAACTAAAGAGTGGCCAACAGGGCAAGCTTAGCTACAGACAGTCTAATAGTAGTAGCACAGAGAGTCATAGGGCAGCGGCAGTTTGAAGGAACTGAAAGTCAGGGATGGCATTAGATACCCAAAATTTGGCAAACAAATTGAAGACCAAAGAAGGTTTTGCTAACATTGAATTAGGAATGAGGCTTAATAGGTTGGAAAAAATGAGGTGCGTTAAAAAGTTAGGGAAATATAATTGTTAATAATATAAGCACTGTAGGACTTACTGGGGCCAGCAGCAGGATCCTCGGTAGAGGAGTGCTCCTCTGGTGGTTGTCCCGCCGACTCGCACCTCGTCTTCTTTCCCCTGGGTGGTGCTGATCATGTAAGAAATAATAAAGAAAGAGAAACATTGAGTGCTGTGAAACAAATACATCATTCAAAAATCCTCTCAAACATTTTAGGAAACAACAATTCCAATAAAATTGACTTCGAAGTCTAAATGACTTCTGGCTTGCAGGATTCACAGACCGTCTACTTATTGAACACTAATCAAATGTTCCATAAACATTCTGATTGCAGAATATACTAACGAAGCCAGTACCACCTGACCTACAGCACCTATTCCAGAATCCAGACGGGTCAATAGTACCGTAAGTCGGCATTTCCATTTTATTTTTGCCCGCAAACATGCATAGATGAGATGGAGGACACTTGCATAAATTTGTGCATACACGAAATTGTTGGTTGCTTGCGTCATATGAACTGCTACTGACTGACGTGACAATGCTATTGCTGCTAAGCCTACCACTCAGTAAACAAACTTCAAACCGGTTCTATGGAGGGGTGGGATAAATAAGAACTAATTAAGCATTCAGTGACAGAGGAGGCGTCATGCAGACTGTTAAAAAAATATGAACTAATACTATCCATCCACCACTATTTCACTAAAGGACAATGTAAGGACTAGACTCTAGCAATAGCATGAACTAACTTCAGTTCTCTAAAGTAGCTCTAACCTCAATAATCACCAGCCCAAGGTAGCGCAAAGTTACAAACCAGTAAAAGAAGTGGCAAACAGCACCTGTGTCATACAATAACAGAAGATTTTGAAACGGAATTGATCTGCAATGTAACTAAGCACACCAGTAATCGTGTTACTTATTCGTCCAAGAATTATACACAATACTTATACTACTATATATATATTAATATTACTAGCTACTCACCAAGCCCCGCGACCTTGACACCTAGCAGGTCCAACAGGTCCTGCTCCCTGTCCAGAATGTCTGACCGCCGGTGGGCCAGCTGCTGGTGGGTGCGTGGAAGACTGCCCGGCGCACCTTCGCCCACCGGCGGTGACGCTCCTCTGGAAGGTAACCGGAGCCTGGCCTGCCGCCTGCTGCCAAGGTCAAGGGGAGGTGGCGCTGGATGAAAAAAACCAGGGCGGCCACCTCCGCCTCCCCGAAAAGTTTCTGGGCCTGCAACCCTGCAGGTCGCATTCCGCCGCAAGGCAGCCGGCTCTTGGGCACAGGCGCCTTGCCCTTCGAGCCGGTTCTGCTGCTGCCCTTTGCCATGGTTCTGGGGTGGAGGTGGAGGTGGAAAAGAAAAGTTAGAACAAAAGGAAAAAAAGTTAGGGGGAAGAAGTAGGAGCTTAAATAAAGAAGTAAAATAAAACAGTAGAAAAGTAAAAAAAAAGGTGGAAAAGTAGAAAAAAAATGCAAAATAGAAACTTAGGGACAGAGAGAGATAGATGATAAGTAAAAAAAAGTCAGAAAAACTGTGAAAATAAGTAAAGATTGTAAAGATAAAAGGTGGATAGAAAACTAGGCCCAGAACCATAGCATAGAGTGTAAAAAACAAGATGGCCGCGCCCATCGCGACCACGTGGGTAAGTTTGCGCGCGATTTCACGCGAACACGCACTTTGTCAGCGTGAACAAGTAGTTGTGTTCCCGAACATGACATGCACAACGCGAACACGTTGTGCGCGACCCGGAAGAGGAAATAGGAAACGCGAGCGGGCGGGACAATTGAAAAAACAAGATGGCCGCGCCCATAGCCCAACGCATGGGTTTGGTCGCACACTACGATCCCCCGAGCATGCAGACAGCGCCCCGAACATGCACAATGTGCTCCCGAGCAAGAAAAACAGCTCGCAAACGGGTCCAGCAAGCTACTACGCACGCTCGCGAAGCTCGCGTAGTGTGAGAACGTCTTCGCCCAGGGTTAGCTAATAGACACTTTGGCCTCAGCCAAATATCTAAGCAAATTTGACCTGACAACTGGCTACTGGCAGATCAGACTAACTGATGATGCAAAGCCAAAGACGGCATTTTCTATCCCTAGTGGGCACTACCAATTTGCTGTGATGCCCTTTGGTTTGAAGAATGCACATGCCACTTTCCAAAGGTTGGTGAATAAAGTCCTTACTGGTCTGGAAGCCTATAGTGCAGGATATCTAGATGATATTGCTGTCTTTAGGTTCATCTGGGTGGATCACCTTGTCCACCTGAAAAATGTTTTAGAGGCCCTGCAAAAGGCAGCCCTCGCTATCAAGGCCACCAAGTTCCAGAAAGGGCAGGGGTCAGGTTGTGTACCTGGGCTACCTTATGGGTGGAGGCCAGGGTCAACCATTTGCAGAGCAAAATCCAGACCATCATGGACTGGTTGCTCTAACTACCCAAACCCAGGTGAGAGCCTTCAAATGCCTGACTGGGAATTACAGAAGATTTGTCAAGGGGTATGGATCAATAGTGACACCCCTGAATGACGTAACCTTTAGGACAATGCCCAATAAGATTCAGTGGACAGTTAGCTGTCAAAAAGGCATTTGATGACCTGAAGCAGGCCATGTGCACTGCTCCTATTCTGCAGAGTCCTGATTTCTCCAAAACGTTCATTGTGCAAACAGATGCATCTAAGTTGGGGGTAGGGGCTGTACTGTCACAATTGAATAATGAAGGTCAGGATCATTAAGTAGCTTTTATTAGCAGAAGAATGACCCTCAGAGAGAAACGTTGGTCCGTCATTGAGATGGAGGCCTTTCCTGTGGTTTGGGCTCTGAAGAAGTTGAAGCCATACTTATGTGGCAGTCACTTCATTGTTCAGATAGACCATAAGCCCCTCTTATGGCCCGCTTATGGCTAAAACAGATGAAGGGTGAAAACTCCAAACTTTTGAGGTGGTCCATTTCCCTACAGGGGATGGACTATACAGTGGAACATAGACCTGGGAGTAACCATGCCAATGCAAATGGACTCTCCAGATATTTCCACTTAGAACATGAAGACTCAACTGGTCAAGATTAGTTTAATGTCCCTGTGTTTGGGAGGGGCTGTGTGGGAGAGTAGGATCTGCTTCTTATGGTTACCCTCACTTTTTGCTGATGTTTCACAGTTTATTAAACTTTAGTCTGGCTGGGGTCCTGCTATTCAGGACCCCATCATAGCTGCTTCCTCTCTAAATTAATTTCTAATATTTAGTCAATCAAACAATCAATCAATCATGCCATTTGTATAGCGCACTACTCACCCGGGAGGGTCTCAAGGCGCTTGGGGGGAGGGGTATGCTACTGCTCGAACAGCCAGGTCTTGAGTTGTTTCCTGAAGGCGAGATGGTCCTGGGTCAGCCGAAGGTGGATGAGGAGGGAGTTTCAAGTCTTGGCAGCCAGGTAAGAGAAGTACTTCCTCCGGCGGTGGCTCTTCGGATGCGTGGTACGGCTGCGAGGGCGAGGCTGGTGGACCGTAGCTGGCGGGTGGGCGTGTAGAAGGTCAGGCGGTCGTTGAGGTACTTGGGGCCCAGGTCGTCGAGAGACTTTTGTGTGTGGGTGAGGAGCCAGAACGAGATCCCCTTGTCAACAGGGAGCCAGTGCAGGTTCCTCAGGTGGCTGGAGATGTGGCTGCATCGGGGGACATCCAGGATGAGTCGGGCGGAGGCATTCTGGATGCGCTGGAGTCTTTTCTGTAGCTTGGCTGTGGTTCCGGCGTAGAGGGCGTTTCCGTAATCCAGTCGGCTGGTGACGAGTGCCTGGGTGACAGTCTTCCTGGTCTCGGTCGGGATCCAGCGGAAGATCTTGCGAAGCATATGCAGGGTGTTGAAGCACGATGAGGAGACGGCGTTGACTTGTCTGGTCATCGAGAGGGAGGGGTCCAGGATGAAGCCCAGGTTGCGTGCGTGGTCGGTTGGCTTGGGTGCGGTGCCCAGGGCTGGGGTCCACCAGGAGTCATCCCAGGCGGAGGGCGAAGATCCCAGGATGAGGACTTCCATCTTGTCCGAGTTCAGTTTCAGGCGGCTGTCCTTCATCCACTCGGCGACGTCTTTCATCCCTTCGTGTAGGCAGGTTCTGGCGGTGTCGGGATCTCTGGTGAGGGAGAGGATCAGCTGGGTGTCGTCGGTGTAAGAGATGATGTTGAGGTTGTGCTGGCGTGCGATGGCTGCGAGAGGTTTCATGTAGATGTTGAAGAGGGTGGGGCTGAGTGAAGATCCTTGCGGGACGCCGCAGATGACTTCGGTGGGCTCGGAGCGAAACGGGGGGAGGCGAACTCTTTGTGTTCTTCCGGCGAGGAACGAGATGATCCACTCCAGTGCCTTCTCTTGGATACCGATGTTGCTGAGGCGCTGGACTAGGGTGCGGTGGCAGACCGTGTCGAACGCAGCGGAGAGGTCCAGGAGGATGAGGGCCACTGTTTCCCCCTTGTCGACAAGGGTCCGGATGTCGTCGGTGGCTGCGATGAGGGCGGTCTCGGTGCTGTGGTTGGCTCTGAAGCCGGACTGCGAGGGGTCGAGGGATCCGTTCGTCTTGAGGAAGGCGGTCAGCTGTCTGTTGACGAATTTCTTGATGACTTTAGCAGGAAAAGAGAGGAGCGAGATGGGGCGGAAGTTTTTGAGATCGGTGGGGTCCGCTGTACGTTTCTTCAGGAGGGCGCTGATCTCGGCGTGCTTCCAGCTCTCCGGGAAGGTGGCGGTGTTGAAGGAGGCGTTGATGATGTTCCGGAGTTGGGGTGCGATGGTGGAGTCGGCCTTGTTGAAGACGTGTTGTGGGCAGGGGTCGGTCGGTGATCCGGAGTGGATGGTGTTCATCGTGCGGGCTGTGTCTTCGGTGGTCACCGTGGTCCAGGTGCGAAGGGTGGCGGTGGGGGGCATTGGTTCAATGGTTGGGTGCGTGGGTGGGGCACCGAAGCTGTTGTGGATGTCGGCGATCTTGCGGTGGAAGAACGAGGCGAGGGAGTCGCAGAGGTCTTGTGACGGAGTGATGTCGTTGGTGCCGGTGCTGGGGTTGGAGAACTCCTTGACGATAGTGAAGAGCTCTTTGCTGTCGTGGGCGTTGTTGTCCAGTCGTTCCTTCAGGGATTTCTTCTTGGTGGTGCGGATGAGCTGGTGGTGCTTGCGGGTAGCGTGTTTGAGGGCGGTCATGTTGTCGGTGGTCCGGTCGAGGAGCCAGGCTTTCTCGAGGGTGCGGCAGGTCTTCTTGGAGTCCTTGAGGTCGTCGGTGAACCAGGATGCCTTCTTGCTTGTGGGTCTGCTGGGAGGATTCTTTAGTGGCGCGAGGTCGTCGGCGCAGGCGGTCAGCCACTGTGTGAAGTTGCGGGCTGCTTCGTTGGGGTCCGTTGTGTTGGCGGGTGGGCTCTGGCTGAGGGAGGTGGTGAGCTGGTCTGCGGTGATCTTGCTCCAATTCCTGTGAGGTACCTGTTGCGGGTGGTGGTGGGTCGTGGATCTTTTGAAGCTGAAGTGGACACAGCTGTGGTCGGTCTAGTGGAGTCCGGTGGCGTGGCTGAAGGTGATGTACTTGCTGGAAGAGAAGACGGGATCAAGCGTGTGGCCGGCGTAGTGGGTGGGGGTGTTGACCAGTTGCTTGAGTCCGAGGTTGGCGAGGTTTTCCAGCAGGGCGGTGGTGTTGCGGTGTCACAACAATACAGATTGACTAACCTTGGAATCCCGGTACAGCAGGAGCGATGCAGAAGCTAGATTCACTCCTCCCTAGATACGGTACCACAAGCGAGTATAAGACTAACACTCGCCTATGAGGACCTCACCCAGGGAAGGGGAAAAAATTGATAAATAAAATATAAAGGAGTGGCAGCCATAAACCATCTACAGGACTCGACAACAGGAGAACGCCAAATGTTGGGTCTGTAAGTAGGTACCTGCACAGAGACACAAGAGTAGGAAAGTTACACTCTTTGCTATGGTACACTACCACTGTTATGTATACAAGGGAAGGACATACACTTACATCATAAGGCTTCCACAATCGTTCTGAGAAACAAGGGCAAAAATAGGAAAAAATAAAGTAAAAGGAAAAAGAAAACAGGGATCTGCCCAAGAACTCTAAATCCAGAGAGAAACAGGAAGCTTCTCAAGGAATCCACAGGACAGTCGATAGAACTGACACTCAGTGAACAAGGCAAATGTTTGTCCGTGACTCCCAGAAATGAGGGATCACTAAATCCGAGCCTCTCAACGGCTCTCAAGAAAACACAAAATGTTCAGCAGAGTTCAATTGCCAAAATGACCCCAAAAGTCCAAGTCTTGAACAAAAACACGAAGAGTTAACAAACACCCTTCCTACGCTAGCAATCCGCTAGCTGCTGGTTCGATGAGGAAAGTAAAGGAGAATAAAGTACTTGTACTAATCACTGGCCGTGGGTTCTGTGTACCTTTGTCTTGGCTCCAGCACGGCTCTCTCCCAAACTGCCAGCGCGGTTCCCAGCGCGAGTCCTTCTCTGGCTCTCAGCGCGGCTCCTCGGCGGCACTCAGTTCAAAGGTCGGAGCTCCACACAGCTGCTCCGTGGCGTCCGACAGAAGAAACACCCAAAGAGAATGGCCAGGAAAAGAGTCTCCCCAGCACATTCACAATAACTTGAAAACGCTCCTATGCGCACAATACTCCTGAAGTCAGAACTCGAAGATACGGCTAAGCACAGGTGACAAGCACCGCGGAAGGCACACAGGAGGCTGATATAGAAAACAGTTAGAGGGATAAAAGAGTAAACAGTGAAAGTGGACTAACACCAAGCATTCTGGGACCTGTAGTCACCCTATCCGTGATTGATTCGTGACAGAACCCCCTCTCAATGACCGACGTCCCGGCGGTCCACCAGGTTTCAAAGGGAATCTAGCATGGAACCGCCTCAACAATCCAGGACAATGCAAGTTACTAAGAGGTTCCCAGGAGCGCTCCTCAGGGCCATACCCCTTCCAATCAATCAGATACTGCAAAGCCCCTCTCACCCTTCTGGAGTTCAGCACCGCCTTTACTTTGTACTCAACCTCCCCTTCTATTTCCAAAGGCAGAGGTCTTGCTACGGCTCTCGTCCCTTGAATGTATGGTTTCAGCAAAGACACATGGAATACTGGATGAATGTGCCAGGTGGAAGGAAGCTTCAATTTCATGGCTACAGGATTAACCACAGCCAGAATGGGATAAGGACCCACAAACTTGGGTTGCAATCTTGTATTACCCTTCAACTTCAAATGTTTGGTACTCAACCACACCTTATCACCCACTGCATAGATTGGCTCAGGAGTTCTCTTTCTGTCGGCCTGTGTTTTGTCACGGTTTCTGGCTGACTCCAGATGCTCTTTGGCATCCTGTAAAACAGACTGAAGATGAGCATGATGTTGTTGTATGGTGGGATGGGAAGAGGGACATAGTTGGTCAAACGGCAATGAGTTGGGATGATACCCAGTAAGACAAAAGAAGGGCGAGCATCCTAACGAAGAGTGAGTGGTGTTATTGTAGGCAAACTCGGCCATCCACAACAACGTTCTCCATTCCTCCTCATGTTGAAGTGTGAAACATCTCAAATACTGCTCTAACGTCTGATTTAGTCTTTCTGTTTTACCATCCGTCTGCGGATGATAGCTCGTTGATAACCTAGCATCGATCTTCATCACCTCACATAGGGCCTTCCAGAATTTTGAAGTAAACTGAGTTCCTCTGTCCGTAATAAGAACAGAAGGAATTCCATGCAACCTTACCACATTCTCTAAAAAGACTATAGCTAGTTCTCCTGACGTGGGTAATTTAGGTAGTGCAATGAAATGACCCATTTTTGTGAGATGGTCTACCACCACCAGAATGGTATTGTTGCCGAAACTGAGAGGCATCTCCACAATGAAGTCCATTGATACTGTATGCCATGGACAGGGAGGTATCGGTATGGGACGTAGCAATCCAGTACTTCTTTGATGCTGTGTTTTGGCTGGAATACATATAGGACACTTGGCAACGTATTCTTCAATGTCTTTGCGCATCGTTTCCCACCAAAAATACCTAGAGGTAGTCTGTACAGTCTTGAGCATCCCTGGATGTCCACTCAAAGATGAATCATGGGTCCATTGAAGTACTAAGCTCTGTACATCCTGTTCTTGAAGGTACAACTGTTTATTTCTGAAGAGAAGTTTGACTTTTTTTTTTCTCTGCATTGGCTCTTTAGCTACCCAGGATTGCACGTCTACATGGTTGCTTTTTTCCTCCACTTGTTTCAAGAAATCTACAGGACCAGTAATCACAGATACGGACTGATTGAATGACGCCTTGTGAAGAAGAAAAGGGGGGTCCTCCATCTCTGAAGATGTTTCTCTTATTACCGATTCTGGTCTCGATAAGGCGTCTGCCTTGCCGTTTTGGGTGCCAGGACGGTACTTAATTACAAAGTCAAAATCAGAGAAGAAGAATGACCATCGCAACTGACGAGGTGTTAATGCCTTTGCACTCTTCAAGAAGAGGAGGTTTCGATGATCGGTAAAGATTTCAACGGTGTGTCTGGCCCCCAAAAGATGATGTCTCCATTCTTCACAGGCTCGTTTAATGGCCAACAACTCCTTGTCGGATATGCTGTAATTGACTTCACTGGAGGACAATTTTCTGGAGAAGTAGGCTACCGGGTGTAGTTGGCCTGTATCCGGATTCCTTTGCGATAAAACACCTCCTATAGCAAAATGAGAGGCATCAGTCTCTAACACAAGTGGCTGACTGGCATCCGGATGGCGTAAGATGGGTGCAGAAATGAAACGGGCTTTTAATGTTTGAAAAGCCTGCTCCGCAGCGTCCGTCCACCTGAAAGTAGCACCTTTCTTCAAAAGAAACGTTAAGGGCTGGATGATCCTCGAAAATCCTTGTATGAATCGGCGATAAAAGTTTGCAAAACCTATGAAGCTCTGCAAAGCCTTTACACTAGCTGGTGATTCCCATTGTGTAATGGCTTGAATCTTCTTGTGGTCCATTCGTAACCCATTTGGACCGATGATGTATCCCAGAAATTCCACTTCAGAAGTATGGAAGAGACATTTCTCCAGCTTGGCGTACAATTCGTGCCTTTGCAGCCGTTCCAATACATCCATCACATGCTTAACGTGGTCTTCTAGCGTAGCAGAGTAGATGAGAATGTCATCTATATAAACTATGCATGACACGTCCAGCAAGCCCCTTAACACCTCATCCATAAAAAATTGAAATGCTGCTGGGGCATTGCACAGGCCAAAGGGCATTACCTGGTATTCATAGAGCCCGTATTTCGTGCGGAAAGCGGTCTTCCATTCGTCTCCACGACGAACCCGCACCAAATGATATGCCCCCCGCAAATCAAGTTTAGTGAATATTGTTGCGTCTTTCAACTGATCCAAAAGCACTGGTATCAATGGAAGAGGGTACCTGTTCTTTCTGGTTACCCTATTGATTGCTCGGTAGTCGATAGAGGTTCGCAAACCCCCTTCTTTTTTCGGGATAAAGAACAGAGGAGACGAGGCTGGAGACGTAGAGGGGCGTATGAATCCTGAGGCTAAGAGCTTCTTCAAGTACTCTTGTAGATAGACATTTTCTGCCTCTGTGAGAGCGTATATTCTGCTACAGGGAATACTGGCCCCGGGTTCTAGCTCTATCACACAGTCATACTCCCGGTGAGGGGGTAGCTTGCTGGCTTCTTTCTCATCGAAGACATCTTGGTACTGTTTATACACCTCAGGAAGGGAGGAGATGGCGGTCACTTCCAGATGTTTTCCTGTTCTTGCAAGAGTGCTTGCTGGGGTTTCCACCCTTATTGTCTCATGTATACAAGGGAGGGTGCAATGATCGGCGCAGTACTCTGAACTCAAAGTGATGGTACGAGCAGCCCATTTAACTACAGGGTCATGTAAGGTTAACCAAGGCATTACCAATATGAGTTTGAACTGAGGGGCGTCTATTAAATCAAAAGCAATATATTCGTGATGATTTTGTCCAACTCGCATAACCAACTGGCTTGTATGGTAGCACACGGGCCCAGAGGTAAGATCAGACCCATCCACCGCCTTCACCGCTTCAGGAGTTTCTTTCTGAATCCTAGGGATTCCTAATCTTTTGGCGTATTCCAGATCTATGAAATTGCCCGTTGCTCCGCTATCCAGCATTGCATGTACCATCACGGGTTGTTCCCCTGGCCATTGTAAGGTAACACATAAGTTCATGTGGGGCACAGCCGGTTGCATCGTATTAGCTACAGCATGGTAGACCTCTTTATCTGTCTCCGGGCTCAAGCAAGGGGTCTGGGACTCACTTGAGCATTCTCGTTTCCCGAGGCATTGAGAGGATAATCCACCACAGAAAGAGTTCGTGTGCCTTTGGTTTTTGCTCTGCACTCTCTAATAAAGTGTCCAGATTTACCACAATGCATGCAGAGTTTTAGATTGCGTCTACGGGTCCGCTCCTCTGCAGTTAAGGGTCCTCGTATCCCTCCGATTTGCATAGGTTCAGTGGTATCTGAGTTAGTTGCGCCTTCTGCAGCTGCTTTAGGTTTAGACATTGGAAACCGGAATTCATACCGGTGTTTGTCGCCTCTTCGTTCTTGCAGTCTGTGATCCAGCTGCACAGTGAGGTCTATTAATTCTTCACATGTGGTGGGCAAGGTCACCACCTGCGCCAGTACATCCTTTAACTCTCCTCGTAATCCTTGGTAGAACAAGGAGACTCTCTTTTTGGACGGCTAGTCAGTTTCGACAACAAGACGGTTAAAATTAGTTATGTAAGACAACAAGTCTTGTGATCCCTGTTTCAGCGTAATCAGTTCCCTGTCTAAAGACAGCATATGTGCCTTGCGATCAAAGAGTTTACGCATCTCCTCACAAAATTCCTCAAAGTCATTCAATACAGGATCATTTCTTTCTATGAGCGGGAATGACCAACTCGCTGCATTACCCCCCAAGTAAGACAACATAAACGCAGTTTTGGAATGATCATCGGGGAATACAGCAGGCTTGCACATAAAATGTAATCTACACTGACCTAGGAAAGTACCAAATTTCTTAGGATCCCCCAAGTACCTTTCTGGGGGTGCCAGGGGTAATTGGACTGGCTGCACAACTTGAATGGTAGAAGGGCATTGCCCTCCCTGAGGGATGGGGGACTGATTCTGCATTGGAGGTGGTAGTGTGGCCTCTCTAATATACTGGGCTCCTCTAGAACCAGTGAGACTGGATCGCGCTATACCCGCTACTTCCTGTCGAAGAGTACCCATCTCTTTCCTCATTTCTTGATTTTCCCCTCTAACTGCATCTACCTCCACCCGTAAAGCATTAAGGGCTTCTAACAGAGATGACAGTATAGTTCCGGTCTCCATCGCTCAGGCCGTAGTAGAACGTGGGCTTGTCACTCTGTCACAACAATACAGATTGACTAACCTTGGAATCCCGGTACAGCAGGAGCGATGCAGAAGCTAGATTCACTCCTCCCTAGATACGGTACCACAAGCGAGTATAAGACTAACACTCGCCTATGAGGACCTCACCCAGGGAAGGGGAAAAAATGGATAAATAAAATATAAAGGAGTGGCAGCCATAAACCATCTACAGGACTCGACAACAGGAGAACGCCAAATGTTGGGTCTGTAAGTAGGTACCTGCACAGAGACACAAGAGTAGGAAAGTTACACTCTTTGCTATGGTACACTACCACTGTTATGTATACAAGGGAAGGACATACACTTACATCATAAGGCTTCCACAATCGTTCTGAGAAACAAGGGCAAAAATAGGAAAAAATAAAGTAAAAGGAAAAAGAAAACAGGGATCTGCCCAAGAACCCTAAATCCAGAGAGAAACAGGAAGCTTCTCAAGGAATCCACAGGACAGTCGATAGAACTGACACTCAGTGAACAAGGCAAATGTTTGTCCGTGACTCCCAGAAATGAGGGCTCACTAAATCCGAGCCTCTCAACGGCTCTCAAGAAAACACAAAATGTTCAGCAGAGTTCAATTGCCAAAATGACCCCAAAAGTCCAAGTCTTGAACAAAAACACGAAGAGTTAACAAACACCCTTCCTACGCTAGCAATCCGCTAGCTGCTGGTCCGATGAGGAAAGTAAAGGAGAATAAAGTACTTGTACTAATCACTGGCCGTGGGTTCTGTGTACCTTTGTCTTGGCTCCAGCACGGCTCTCTCCCAAACTGCCAGCGCGGTTCCCAGCGCGAGTCCTTCTCTGGCTCTCAGCGCGGCTCCTCGGCGGCACTCAGTTCAAAGGTCGGAGCTCCACACAGCTGCTCCGTGGCGTCCGACAGAAGAAACACCCAAAGAGAACGGCCAGGAAAAGAGTCTCCCCAGCACATTCACAATAACTCGAAAACGCTCCTATGCGCACAATACTCCTGAAGTCAGAACTCGAAGATACGGCTAAGCACAGGTGACAAGCACCGCGGAAGGCACACAGGAGGCTGATATAGAAAACAGTTAGAGGGATAAAAGAGTAAACAGTGAAAGTGGACTAACACCAAGCATTCTGGGACCTGTAGTCACCCTATCCGTGATTGATTCGTGACATGCGGTCCTTGTTGTTCTCCAGGTGGAAGTTGAGGTCCCCGAGGAGGATGTAGTCAGTGGAGGGGAGGGCGTGCGGGCTAATGAAGTCTGTGATGTCTTCGCTGAATTGTGTGCATGGTCCCGGGGGTCTGTAGACAAGGGTGCCTCTGAGGGTCGTCTTAGGGTCGGTGTGAATCTGGAAGTGGAGATGTTCGGCTGCGGCGAAGGAGTCATTGGCGTCGGTCGTGATGCGGATGGTGTTCCTGTGGACGATGGCGATGCCACCTCCGGTCTGGTTGATGCGGTCCCTCCTTATGATCTTGTACCCGTCCGGGATGGTGATGGCGATGTCGGGTGCAGAGGAGGCGTTCATCCAGGTTTCCGTGAGGAAGGCAACGTCCGGTGATGTAGCGTCGAGGAGGTTCCAGAGTTCCACGGCGTGTCTGTGGACGGAGCGGGTGTTGATCAGGATGCACTTGAGGTGGTTGCTGCTGGTGTTTGTCTTGGCGGGTGTGGGGCAGGTTCGGAGGCAGGTGAACTTGCAGGTGCAGCAGGTGAAGGGTCCGTGGGTGCGTCTTGGGGTGGCTCGGCAGCAGGCATGGGTCCGGCCGGCATTGAGTGTGTTGAGAGTGGCGGCGTCGTAGGTCAGTCGAGTCGTCTTGCCTCGGTGGGGAGGGCCAGGGGTCCTGGCGCTGGGCGCGGGCCAGGCGCGGACGGGCGCAGACGGGCTTACCTTTGGCGCACCTTCGGCGCTCAATCGGCGCTCCCGCTGCACGTGTCCGCTGCGCGGTCACTCTGGGGGCGTCATAAGTAAGGAGCCGGGAGGGAGGAGCAGCTGGGTGGCGGGAGCGGGGCAGCGAATGGGATCACAGGGGGGCGGGGCCGCAGGGAGGCAGCGGCGGGAAATTCCAAGAAGCAGCGGGCAGCGGGAAATTCCCAGGAGCAGCGGGAAATTCCCAGGAGCAGCGGGCAGCGAGCGAAGGAATCTGCAGGCAGGAGGCGGCAAAGGCAGGCAGGAGCGGCAGCAGTGAGTGGGGCGACCAAGCCCAGTGGAGGGCTGAGCGGTCACACTCCAGATTGGATTCTGGGGTACCCGTGTGAGTCCCCCACACAATGCTATTAATAGCTCCTTCTCCTTTTCTGGGGCTTTGATATATCACCCCCCAGGTAATAGTAAGGCATTCCTGGATTCGCTAGGAGATGCTCTCAGCGAAGCTATGCTCAGATATTCATATTTCACCCTATTAGGGGATGTTAATTTGCATCTGGAATGCACTAATAGTCCAGGGGTGATATCTTTCTTGGAAATGGTCAATCTGCTGGGCATGAAACAAATGGTTCAGGGACCAACACATAGAGCAGGGCACACCCTGCATGTGGTTTGCACCAACTTTAGCTCACTTCAGACAGGTCATCCAATTCCGCAGGTCTGGTCCGCTCATTGTTTTATTCCATTAGCTTTTGTTAATCCCTAGCAAGGACAGTGTCGCGAGGAAGAATGATGTAGGGGCCCCTTGGAGGCAATGGCATCATCTAGCCACTAACCCTTCTTTGCCCATAATCGCCCTAGACAAGGTTCCAATACTCATGAGAGAACCTGGAGAGGATTCTCGCCGGTTCCACAGTTGGATCTTGTCTATAGGTGATGAATTAGCCCCGACTGAGAACAATTCATTATGACCCTTGGTTCTCAAAAGAACTGGAGGGACTTCATCTGCAGTCTAAACAGTTGGAACGCTGATGGAGAAAGGGATATGATTTTCACAACCTACAGATTTTTTAAACTTTTAGGAAACTATATCATTTAGTCATTCAATTAGCAAAAAAAGAATATTTATATAATAAAATAACCCTGGCAAAGCATAATCAAAAAGAAATGTTCACAATCGTAAAATCTTTCACTGATTCCAAAGGTTTACATGTGGAAATCCCCCCTTCTCAGAAGTTATGTAATGAAATTGCGATATACTTCGAAGACAAGATCAAGGCCATTCAAAAGAACATCGAGATTCATAATTCCTCGGAGTTCATTGAGGGTAAAGTATCAGATAATAGAGATGACAGGTCTGGCCTCCATTCCTTTCAAAGGGCCATGCTCTCCCAGACCAAGCAGGCGATACTGGCCTGCAAATCAGGCTCCCTGTTGGACGCATGTCCCCCGGTCTTATTACATCATATCATCGATATTGTGAATCCGGTGATCAATAATATTGTGAACTCATCACTTTCCATCGGTATTGTACCGGAGGAATATAAATTTGCCACAGTGAAGCCTTTGAAGAAGAAACCTAACATCAATCCTTCTAATCTCTCTAATTACAGGTCTATATCCTTGTTACCAATCTTGGGCAAGATCACAGAGAGAATAGTATATAAAGAACTCTCTAGTTACTCAGAGTCAACACAGATTTTCAATT
The DNA here is from genome assembly GCF_964261635.1 of Lissotriton helveticus. NCBI lineage: Eukaryota > Metazoa > Chordata > Amphibia > Caudata > Salamandridae > Lissotriton > Lissotriton helveticus. The sequence continues at coordinate 773,374,515 of NC_136063.1, read as the reverse complement.
CCCGCCAATCTGTCTTTTGACCGAAACACTCGACTGAGTCTGCGTTACTTGAGATATCAGACACTATTACATTTATAATGGATAACGGCAAGAAGGCAGTCCTGATCCTTTTAGACTTGTCTGCCGCTTTTGATTCCATTTCACATAACATCTTGTTAGCCAGATTGAGATCTTGTGGCATATCTGATTCCGCATTGTCATGGATTACATCTTTCTTGTCAAATAGGAAGCAGGTGATATTGCTGGGATCTTTTCTTTTACCTGCACGGACCAATTCCACTGGTGTGCCACAGCGTGCTTCACTTAGTCCACTTTTATTCAATATATATATATGGCGCAGCCTATCTAATTGATTTCGACCTATGGGATCCATATCACATCATACGCTGATGAATTCTACCGATGCTGAAGAAAATATAAAGTCTTGTTTTACAGCAGTTATAAAATAGATGAAAGATAATCATCTTTGCTGTAACACTGATAAAACAGAGATCTTACCTATCAGTAAAAATAATTGCTTTCAACCAAAGGACTGGTGGCCAGACGACACTACAGCCCCCCATTGACGGTGGAGGTAGCAAAAAATCTGGGCGTTTGGTTTGATTCTTCCCTTTCGTTTAAGACCCCATAGCCTGAAGACAACTGGGACCTGTTTTGGGCTTATAAAAACTTTGAGAAAGTTCTTCAATCTGATTCCGTTGGCCGCCAAGAAAGCAGCGGCGATGGCTCTTATACTATCACAGCTGGACTACTGTAATAGCCTCCTCGCAGGAATTAACAAAACCATCCCGAGGAGTCTACAGGTAGACCAGCACGCTGCAGCCAGACTGGTCCTAGGGCTTCCGCGTAGGGCATTGGCCTCGGATTCTCCACTGGCTTCCAGTTCATAAAATAATTTTGTACAAAATGCTACTGACGACTTTTAGATCACATTGTCATTTTGGCTCGATATATCTCTTAGCAAGATTTAAGCCATATATTACAGAAAGAACACTGAGATCTAGTGCTGCATGCTTGCTCAAAGTGCAGAGCTTCAAATTAGTAATTAGAGGTGGGAAATCAGCCACTGTACTGGGAGCAAAGGCTTGGAACTGTATGTCAAAGGAACTTAGAGTAATTGAATGGGAGGGGCAGTTCAGAAAGGCATTAAAGACTTGGATCTTTGGGATATCGGATGCCTGCTGTTTAGACCTAATCTAGGTCCCATTCTATACAACTGATCTTTGTCATTTACAGAGCCAGGAAACTCCTTTAGGAGGGACAGTTGCGCTATATAAGACTCACGTTTCATTTAATGTCATATGTTATACTATGTACCCAGGTCATAGGAACCCCAGAGGCCTACCAGGTGCTGAAGCATATATTATGCCACCCCTGGGAAGCCTTCCAAAATGACACCACAGGACTACTACTGCAGCCTGAGTGAGGTGGTGCATGCACCCCTTAATGAGATATAGGTTCACTATATCTCACCTATCACTCAACATATACACCTATCACTCACCCCTATGGCAGGTCTTATCAATCCCGAAGGCAGGGTGCTTGGTTTTATGTGAGAGGGTGCCCATGCATGAGCTGAGCCCCTCTGCAGCCTTCGCAACCTATTCCCAGGGGTTGTCTGTGATGCAGCCTCACCATATACTCTTAAGTGCCTTATAACCTTGCGGTAATTGCTAACTTTGGGATGGCTACACGGAAACATGTCATGTTTGGTGTCAAACACCTTGGAATCATTGAAGTATGATCCCACCCTCCTAGAGGGAGAGACATGACAGCATCGGTATACCTGGTACCAGCTAACAAAGCCCTGGCATCACAAAGTGGATGCTGCAGCCACAGACACAGTCTGGCCTCCTGCTGCTGACCGAAACTCCAGCAGGGGAGGCCTGGACAATAGGTTTCCTGTCACAGGGAGGTGTCACCACCTCCCAGACAGGCTTTAGTGTATTGGGGCTGGGTTGGAGCATTCCAAGAGTGTGTTGAAGTCTGCACTGGGGGCACATTTGGTGTCCCTGTGCATAATCCAGTTCAATCCAGTCACAGGGTTACCCGCCCCTGCTCTGGTGTGAAACTGGACAAAGGAAATGGGTGTAGCCACCCCTCTTTCAAACCCCCCTGAGTTAGTCCACACCTTCCTTGGGTATAAAGAAGGAACTCCTAACTACAGGACTTTAGATATCCCTGGCGAAACTATGAAACTGAATCCTGGAACTTCGACGATCTGTTCAATGCCAGATGACTGAAGAATCTCCCTTGGAGTAAAGAAGTTACTCCCCTGCTTGGCAGGCACCACAGATGTAACTACATGGTCTGCATCTCCGAAATTCCCTCCGGACGCCTAAGAGTTTGCCACTCAGGAGGTGGGTTTCCAGATTTCCCTGAGGCTGACCCGAGTCCCCAGCAAAGCTGAGACCCGTATCCCTCGTGTGTACAGTGGAACCGGCACCCCTGGTACCGTGCACATTTCAGAGTGCATCAGCTTCTCGACGTCCTTTGAGGGTTTGGGTTACTTGTAGCCCAGACCCCGAGCAACTTTTCCACCAAAGATTACTGGCCTACACTCCACAAGTGTTCCGTGAGCCTGCCCTTTGGGTGTTCGCTTGAGACTTCTTTGCGATCCCTAGTCTGTTGACTGGTGGGTCCCTGTGAAGGCAACTCTTACTTCAATTACGCTTTCCTGGTTGCTCCTGATGTGCCCTGACTCTCCATCACTTGGGAAGTTCTTTGGACCTTGCTGGTCCACACCAAAGCCATTGTTCTCTGCCTGTGCGGGTTGCTGTTGCCAAGGCTTGCTGTGGCCAATCTGTGCACCAACGCTGCAGCACTCGACATCCTTCACATTACAGCTTGAATCCAGCTCCTGGTCATCATTGACGCCTCCTGGTCCTCATGGCTGAAGAGCCCAACTTCCCCTCATCCCACCTGAAGCACCAGACATCGGTGAGCTTTCGTGGCTAGTGACCCAGACTCTGTCCCCTCTGCCTTCCGGTTCTTCACATTTTCAATCCAGGCTTGGATCTCTTCGAACACTTCTCTTCCCGGTAGCAGCACTTTGCAGCAACTCGCCATTGAAAACAACGACGTGACCCAACATCATTTGATACTTATGCACCCAGCTTCCCTGGGTTAGGTAACATGAGTACTCTGGTGCTCCCGTCGTTTTTGTCCCTAGAACCCTCTAAGTCCAAAAGAGTTTGTTCCTAGTCGACTTCTAAGTATCCTTAACTTTAAATTAACAACCCCGACTTTCCCCATAAAAGCTAACAATGCTTGCAGCTGTGTTCTCACACAGCACGCATTCCCAGTGGGTCCCTTGTGTCACTACCTTGGGTGGTTCCGTGGGGTCCCAGCTAATCTACAGGCTCTAGGCCTTGTGTCTAGGCAAGTCATGATTCTTATACCACTGTTCTAGTATATGGTTTGGTCCTCCCCTGGTGCCTATACTGCACTGTGCTTTTTACTGTGGATATTTTACTTGTAACTTGTGTACTCCGACTTCTAGCCTCATAAATAGACTAGGGGTGTATTTTAGAATAAATACATATATTTTATATATATACCTGGTGTGGACCTCTTTTCATTTGGTCATTCAAGAGATTATAGGCAGGTAAAACAAGCTGTTTTACATTCCTTCAAGACTTAGCCTGAAGGCTGTTCTCCATAGCTACCACTAGGATAGCTTTCAGCCTATCATCAATAGGGACGTTTTTGGTCTGTTGCAAGGTGCCCACTATAACTAATGGGCAGTATATACCAGGCCAACTTCTCACACATGGGTACTGACTGGATGATTAGAGTACTGCCAGAAGAGTGCATGGTGAATTTATAAGTGCTTGGCTATTGGCGCAGTGATTGGATAAGTACATGGTACTGACAGGGTGAGTGGAGAAATGAATGGGGAGTGACAGGGTGATTGCTGGACTGCATGGGTAATGCCTGGGTAATTGAAGGTGTGAATGAGTAGTGTCTAGTCCATTAGAGGATTGTATGGGTAGTGCACAGATGATTGTAGCAGTGTATGGTTACTGCGTGGGTCATTGTATGACTACATGGGAACTGACTGGATGATTAGAGTATTGCAAAGAGAGTGCATGGTGAATTTATAAGTGCCTTGTATTGGCAGAGTGATTGGAGGAGTGCATGGGGAGTGCCAGGGCAATTGCTGGACTGCATGGGATGGGAAGTACCTGGGTAATTGAAGGTGTGAATGAGCAGTGTCTAGGCAGTTGGAGGATTCTATGGGTAGTGCGCAGGTGAGTGTAGCAGTGCATAGTTACTGCTTGGTTCATTGCATAAGTACATGGGTACTGACTGGATGATTAAAGTACTGCAAGGAGAGTCAGTGGTGAATTTATAAGTGCTTGGGTATTGGCCGACTGATTAAATAAGTATATGGTATTGGCTGGTTGATTGGAGGAGTGCATGGGGAGGGACAGGGTGATGCTGGTCTGCATGGATACTACCTGAGTAATTGAATGTAAGAATCAGGAATTTCTAGGCGGATAGAGGACTGTATGTGTACTGCACAGGTTATTGTAGTAGTGGATGGTTACTGCCTAGGTTATTGCATGAGGAAATGAAAACTGATTGGATGAGGGCACAGTTTGGTGTCCCTGTGCATAGTCCAGCTCAAACCGGTCCCAGGATCTACCAGCCGCTGCTCTGGCATGAAACCCGACAAAAGAAATGGGTGTAGCCACCCCTCTTTCCAAACCCTCCCATAGGTAGGTCTCCTGAGTTAGTCCAACCCCTTACTTGGGTACATGGAAAGAACCTCTGTAACCAGAACTTTAGATATCCCTGGACTGAACTCTGAAACTGAATCCTGGACCTTTCAAGTCAAGTCAAGTCAGAATTTATATAGCGCACTACATACCCAGAGGGTCTCAAGGCGCTTTGGGAAGGGGGGGAAGGTTACTTATCGAATATCCAGGTTTTAAGCTGTTTTCTGAAGGCTAGGTGGTTTTGAGTGAGGCGGAGGTGGATGGGAAGGGAATTCCAGGTTTTGGCCGCTAAGTAGGAGAAGGATCTTCCCCCCATGGTGGCTTTGTGGTTGCGCGGAACAGCGGCGAGGGCTTGGTTGGACGAACGCAGCTGGCGGGTGGGGGTGTAGAAGGAAAGGCGCTTGTTGAGACAATCAGATCCGAGTTCGTAAAGGGCTTTGTGTGCATGGGTGAGGAGACGGAACGTTATTCTTTTGTTGACGGGGAGCCAGTGAAGGTCTTTCAGGTGAGCGGAGATGTGGTCTGTGCGAGGGATGTCAAGTATGAGTCTGGCTGCAGCATTTTGGATGCGTTGGAGTTTTTCCTGCAGTTTTGCGATGGTACCGGCGTACAGGGTGTTTCCGTAGTCTAGACGGCTTGTAACTAGTGCATGGGTGACTGTTTTTCTTGTTTCGGTAGGGAGCCAGTGAAATGTTTTTTTGAGTATACGTAGGATGTTGAAGCATGATGATGAGACGGCGCTGACTTGCCTGGTCATCGAGAGTGAGGAGTCCAGGATGATGCCCAGGTTCCGTGCGTGGTCCGTCGGTATGGGGGCTTTTCCTAAGGCCGTTGGCCACCAAGAGTCATCCCAGGCGGAAGGGGATGAACCTAAGATGAGGACTTCCGTTTTGTCCGAGTTCCGAGCTGTGCTTCATCCACTCGGCTACTTCTTGCATCCCTTCCTGTAGGTTGGTTTTGGCGGTGGTTGGGTCTTTTGTGAGTGATAGGATCAGCTGAGTGTCATCAGCGTAGGAGATGATGTTTAGGTTGTGTTGACGTGCGATGGTTGCGAGGGGGCTCATGTAGACGTTGAAGAGGGTGGGGCTGAGAGATGATCCTTGTGGGACACCGCAGATGACTTCGGTGGCCTCTGACTTAAAAGGGGGGAGCCGGACTCTTTGAGTTCTTCCAGCGAGGAACGAGATGATCCAGTCCAAAGCTTTTCCTTGAATTCCGATGTTTCTGAGGCGTTGTATCAGGGTGCTGTGGCAGACTGTATCGAAGGCTGCGGAGAGGTCAAGGAGGATGAGGGTGACTGTATCTCCGTTGTCCAGTAGTGTTCGAATGTCGTCTGTTGCTGCGATGAGGGCTGTCTCGGTGCTGTGTTTGGCTCGGAAGCCAGACTGTGAGGAGTCGAGTGATTTGTTGGTTTCGAGGAAGGCGGCAAGCTGATTGTTGATGGCTTTTTCAATGACTTTGGCAGGGAATGGGAGGAGCGAGATGGGGCGGTAGTTTTTGAGTTCGGTGGGGTCAGCTGTGGGTTTCTTCAGAAGGGCGCTGAGCTCGGCGTGTTTCTAGCTATCTGGGAATGTGGCGGAGTTGAGGGAGCAGTTGATGACGTCTCGGAGATGGGGTGCGAAAATGGAGTTTGCTTTGTTGAAGATGTGATGGGGGCATGGGTCTGTAGGGGATCCTGAGTGGATGGAGTTCATCAGGTGGATGGTGTCCTCTGTGGTGATTGGGTTCCAGTCGAAAAGGTTGTTCGAAGGAGGTGCAGGTTCGGAAGTGAGTGGGGTGGACTGGTTTTCCGGTTGGTTGTTAAAGCTGTTATGAATGTCGGTGATTTTGTCATGGAAGAATGAGGCGAGGGAGTCGCAGATGACTTGAGAGGGGGTAATGTCGTTAGAGCTGGCGGTGGGGTTGGAAAATTCTTTGATGATGTTGAAAAGTTCCTTGCTGTTGTGGGCGTTGTTGTCTAGTCGGTCTTTGAGTGTTGATTTTTTGGCTGTCCGGATTAGTTGGTGGTGTTTGCGGGTGGCGTTTTTGAAGGCGGTTTGGGTGGTGGTGTTTGGGTCTTTTTTCCAGGTTTTCTCAAGTGAACGACAGAGCTTCTTTGATTTCTTAAGGTTATCGTTGAACCAGGGGGCGTTCTTGCTTCCTTGCTTGATTTGATGTTTTTTCAGGGGTGCTAGTTTGTCAGCGGTTTGGGTTAGCCATTGTGTAAGGTTGATGGCAGCTTGGTTAGGGTTCGTTGAATAGGCAGGGGTTTTTTGAAGAAGTGATGTGGAGATCTGGTCTGTGGTGATTTTGTTCCAATTTCGTCGCATAGTTGGTTGAGGGCGGTTGTGGATCATGGTCTTGTTGTAGTTGAAGTGAACGCAGCTGTGGTCCGTCCAATGAAGAGCTGTGGTGTGATTGAAGGAGATATGCTTGCTGGAGGTGAAGATAGGGTCGAGTGTGTGTCCTGCATAGTGTGTGGGGGTGTTAACAAGTTGTTTGAGTCCAAGATTGGCGAGATTCTCCAGAAGGGTGGTAGTGTTACTGTCGTTGCTCTTTTCCAGATGGAAATTGAGGTCTCCCAGTAGAATGTATTCTTCTGAGAGTAGTGCGTGTGGGGTGATAAAGTCAGTGATGTCTTCGCTGAATTTTGTATGGGGTCCTGGTGGTCTGTAGAGGAGGGTGCCTCTGAGTGTGGTCTTGGGGTCGGTGTGGATCTGGAAGTGAAGGTGTTCGGCGACAGGGAGGTTGTTATCTGAGCTGGTTGAGACGCGGATGGTGTTCATGTGGACGATGGCGATGCCTCCTCCTGTTTGAATGGTGCGGTCCTTACGGATGATCTTGTAGCCGTCCGGGATGGCTATGGTGATGTCTGGAGCTGAAGAGGCGTTCATCCAGGTTTCTGTTAGAAAGGCGATGTCCGGAGAAATGGTGTCGAGTAGATTCCAAAGGTCGATGGCGTGTTTGTGAACCGAGCGGGTGTTGAGAAGTATGCATTTGAGTTGGTTGATGTTGGATTTCTGTCTGGCGTTTGTTGGTATGGTGTGGGTCTTGACGCAGGTGAATTTGCAGGAGAGGCAGCTGACGGGTCCATGGGTGTGTCCTGGTGCTGCTTGGGCGCAGTTGGGGAGTCGGCCGGGGTTGAGTGCAAAGAGGGAGGAGGCGTCATATGTAATGCGGGGGGGATGGGTGAAGCGGGGACCAGGGGAACTGGCGCTGGGCGCGGTCCAGGCGCGGACGGGCGTAGACGGGCTTACCTTTGGCGCACCTTCGGCGCGGCCGCAGCGCGTGGACGCTGCGCGTAGGTCCATCTTGTCATAAATGGAGAGTGGAGGGGGGTGGGGCGAGGGGGTGGTCAGCTGGGAGGCGGGAGCGGGGTGGAGAGGCGGTGCAGGGAGGCAACAACAATCAACAAAATGGCAGCGACCCTAAAGCCAAGCAGGACGAGGCTGGGGTAACAATATTTGGACAGAGAGGGAAGCGTCACTGGTACAGATCGTAATAGGCAGCAAAATATTTAACACAGTCAAAGGCAGCAATGCATAGACGAAAACAATGGCAATTAGTGAATGCGCCGCTCAGCGTCTAAAATCGCGCTACGATGCAGTTACAACCCGGTACAAATGCAGGGGTCAATGCGAGCAAAGGGCAGTACTTTTAAAATGCAAATTTCAGTCTGGCAGTGAGGCGATACGATACCAGCTTGGGAGCAGCTAGGGGAGCGACCGCTTCAGAAGATTTTCAGGGCGGTCAAAGCGCTAGTTCCGGAGGGAAGAGGCTATCCTATCTGTGGGAGGGGGTGGTCAGCTGGGAGGCGGGAGCGGGGTGGAGAGGCGGTGCAGGGAGGCAACAACAATCAACAAAATGGCAGCGACCCTAAAGCCAAGCAGGACGAGGCTGGGGTAACAATATTTTGACAGAGAGGGAAGCGTCACTGGTACAGATCGTAATAGGCAGCAAAATATTTAACACAGTCAAAGGCAGCAATGCATAGACGAAAACAATGGCAATTAGTGAATGCGCCGCTCAGCGTCTAAAATCGTGCTACGATGCAGTTACAACCCGGTACAAATGCAGGGGTCAATGCGAGCAAAGGGCAGTACTTTTAAAATGCAAATTTCAGACTGGCAGTGAGGCGATACGATACCAGCTTGGGAGCAGCTAGGGGAGCGACCGCTTCAGAAGATGTTCAGGGCTTTGACAATCTGTTCAACACCAGATGACTGAAGAATCTCCCTGGGAGTAAAGGAGTTAGTCTCCTGCTTGGCAGGCACCAAAGACGCATCTGCCCAGTCTGCATCTCCGAAGCTCCCACCAGATGCAGAAGACTTTGCAACTTAGAAGGTGGATTTTCTTATTTCCCCAAGGCCAACCTAAATCCCCAGCAAGGCTGAGACCTTTAGCCATTGTGGTTACTGTGGAACAGGAACCCCTGGACACCTTGCACATTTGCGAGTACATAAGCCTCTCAACGTCCTTTGAGGCTGTGCATTGGGTTACTTGTAGCCCAGACCCCAAGCAGAGAATCCACTTAAGATTGCTGGCCTACCCACTCAGAGTGACCCATGGGCCACCATTTTGTGATTCCTCTTGAAGTACCTTCACAATCCCTTGTCCATCAACTTGTGGGTCCGTGCGAAGGCAACTGTAACTTTCTTTGGGCTTCCCTGGTTTCTCTAGACATGCCCTGACTCTCCATTGATTGGTGAGTACCCTGGACCTTGCTGGTCCAAACCAAAGCTATTGTTCTCTTCCTGCGTGGGTTGCTGTCGACAAGGCTTGTGGTGTCCAATCCGAGTACCAAACCTGCAGCGCTCGACATTCTTCGTGGGACAGCTCGAATCTGGCTCCTGGTCATCACCCATGCCTTCTGGTCCTCGTGACTGAAGAGTCAAGCTTACCTTCATATCACCTGAAGCACCAGACATTGGTGGGCATTCGACAATAGTGCCCTGGCCACTGGCTAGTGACCCAAACTCTGTCCCTTCTGCTTTCAGGTTCTTCTCATCTTCGATCCAGGCATTAATCTCTTCGGACACTTTCTCATCTTCCGGCAGCAGCACTTTGCAACAACTCGCCATTGAAAACAACGGCGCAACCCGAAACCATTTGACACCTATGCACCCGGCTTCTCTTCTAGAACCATCTAAGTCCAAAAGGGTTTGTTCCTAGCCAACTTCTCAGTGTCCTTAAACTTTAAATTTCCAACCATAACTTTCCCCATAGAAGCTAACGGTACTCGCAGCTGTGTCTAGGCAGGTCATGGTTCTTATGCCACTATTTTAGTTTATGGTTTGGTCCCCCAGGGCCTATCATAAACTGTGCTATTTACTGTTGATATTTGACTTGTGACTTGTGTACTTCGACCTCTAGCCTCATAAAGAGACTAGTGTGGTGTGTTTTAGAATAAATATATATTTTATATATATACCTGTTGTGAATCTCCTTTTATTTGGTCATTGAAGAGATTATAGACTGGTAAAACAAGCTGCTTTACATTCATTCAAGACTTGGCCTGAGGGCTACTCTCCATAGCTACCACTAGTATGGCTTTCAATAAAGGTTGCCTTTAACCTATCATCAATAAGGGTTGTTTGGACTGGTGCATGGTGCCCACTATAACTAGTGGACAGCATATACCAGGCCGAATTCTCACTGTGCACAGATGATTGTAGTAGTGCATGGTTACTGCTTGGGTCATTGCATGAGTACATTGGTACTGACTGGATGATTAGAGTACAGCAAAGAGAGTGCATGGTGAATATATAAGTGCTTGGGTATTGGCGGAGTGATTGGATAACTACATGGTACTGGCTGGTTGATTGGAGGAGTGGCATGGGGAGTTACAGGGTGATTTCTGGACTGCATTTGTACTCCCTGGGTAGTTGAAGGTGTGAATGAGTAGTCTCTTGGTGGTTAGAGGATTGTATGGGTAGTGCAGAGGTGATTGTAGCAGTGCATCATTACTGCCTGGGTCATTGCATGAGTACATGGGTACATGAGTACTGACTGAATGATTAGAGTACTGCAAGGAGAGTGCATGGTGAATTTAGAAGTGCTTGAGTATTTACGGAGTGATTGGATAAGTACATGGTACTGGCTGGTTGATTTGAGGAGTGCATGGGGAGTGACAGGGTGATTGATGGACTGAATAGGTACTACCTGGGTAATTGAAGGTGTGAATGAGCAGTGTCTAGGCGGTTAGAGGATTGTATGGGTAGTGCACAGGTGATTATAGCAGTGCATGGTTACTGCCTGGGTCATTGCATGAGTACATGGGTACTGATTGATGATTAGCATACTGCAAGGAAACTGCATGGTGACTTTATAGGTGCTTGGGTATTGACAGAGTAATTGGATAAGTACATGGTACTGGCTTGTTTATTGGAGGAATGCATGGGTAGTGGCAGGGTGATTGCTGGACTGCTTGGGTACTACCTTGGAAATTGAAGGTGTGAATGAGTAGTCTCTAGGGGGCATACATGTCAAGCACTTTTGTATTCGCAAACCACGATGTATGAGTCATTTTCGCATTGCATTAATAAGGAATTGCTAATTTTGCGAATGAATGGGAAGGTATTCCTTAATTGCGATTTGGCAATTTGCTAATCGCAATTAAGGAATAACAAGAAATCGCAAAATATTTGATTTGTTTTAATATATCCCGTTTTGCGATTCCCAAGTAGCAATTCTCAAAAAATCGCTATTTGAGAATTGCAATAACAGATTTTGATGCATATGTCCCTAGGTGATTAAAGGATTGTATGGGTATTGCATAAGTGATTGCATAAGTGCATGAGTAATGGTTGGATTATTGCATGAGTACATGGGTAGTGCTTAGGTGATTGGGAGGGTGCATGGGTAGTGCCTGGATGATTTCATAAGTGCTTGGGTAGTGGTGGAGTGATTTCATGAGTGCTTGGATACTGACTGAATGAATGGAGAATTGCATGGGTACTGCATGTCTGATTACATAAGTGAATTGGTAATGCTTGGGTAATTGCAGAATATGAAATCAGTCAATCGTTACTCATGTAGTTTTAAAATCCACCAATTACTACCTTTGCACTCCTCTAATCGGTTAGACAGCCTATCAATAGTTCACTAAGCATACATATAACTGTGTAAATACAATCTGAACACATAGATGAGTCATTACATATTATCTAGTTAAGTAGATAAGTACAACATGCCTGAAAGAGTAATATGTGGTGGTTAATTTTGGAGCTACAGCTTCACCATTCTATCTACAAATATGCAACATCATTACATTTTACCTCTCAACAGACTGAAAAAAGTAGGTTAATTGACAACACCTTTTATGCACATGTTTAAAACCACATGTTTATTCTACATCTTCACCTTTGTATCTAAAATTATATGGCGTCATTCAACTATCCCTTTGTTCAGACTAGAAAAAAGAAGCCTAATTTACAACACCTTACGTCTCCAATGTTTATACTTCTATTTTATGCTTAATCTTCATCTTTTTCCGTAAAATTCCATGACCTAATTTATGTATACCTTATTTATGACTAGAAAAAGGAAACTTAACTAATAACACCTTATATGAACATCTTTCAAAGTACACATTTGTGCTGCAAGTTCAACCAACTATCTAACATTATGAAATCATTCAACTATACCTTTGTACAGACTTAAAAAACAAACCTAATTAATAACATCTTATATGAACATCAGTAGTCATCTTAACAAAAATACTCATATTACTGTGCAGACTCTTTTTTTAAACAACATTTCAGTACAATCAACCAAACTACGAAATACACCTCTACATTTAATAATATATTACAAACATCACAGTTTTTGAATGTTAACATTTTAAAAATAAACCTCACAAATCTATAACTCATCTTGCATATAAATGTGTTGAATTGAAAATCTCACAAACTCTGACAGGATTTTCTTTTACACACAATCAATATAATGCACCAGACTCAGCAAGATAAAGCCAGTAATGGCAAGGTGTCCCTCTCATTCTCAACACAAATCCACATAAGTAACAAATCACATTGCTTCACAGAGTTTTTTAAAATTTAAAACACATTTCTATTGGTTACACATAATAACCCTTAGCAAATGACTTCTGAAGGTGCCCAAACTGTATCTACATTGTTTTGGAAGTGGCGACCCCATCGTGCACCATCGCGATGGAGTCGCAAATTTGGACAAGAGTTAAAAAAGATATAGGAGGAAAACATGGCGGCCGGCTAGCAGCGGGTCGCGGGTGCGAGGTGTGGCGGCGGTGCGCTCAGTTATTGCAGGCAAATTAATCGTCTGTTAACGGAGGGACAAGATCGTGGTTCTCGGACTTAACAGTAAGGACTTTTCCCAAGATTTGCAAAACCCCGTATTGTGTGTTTTTATATGGAGCCAGGCGACGGAGGAGACAGAGGGCTTACCTGTATTGCTGGCGAGGCTCTGGGGACGCCGGAGACGTTGGTAATTGCAGAGACGCCGGCTGTGCTGCCAGCGTTGGATTTGCTGCAGGAAACTGAAGCCGCGGCAGCTGCGAGTGCTCGGGCGGAGGCGGTTGGCTGGGGAAGGGCTGCGAAAGAGGTAGGAAGGGGGCGGCGAGCTGCTGCCAAGATTCCCCTGAGACCGGCAGGAGGTTGTGGGAGAGGTGTAGGGGGAGCCCTGGAGCTTTCATGTAGAGAGATTGTGAAAGGCAAAAACAGTTACCAATACAAGTCAGAGACCCAGTCTGGGGGTCAAAAAAGAACAGGAGAAGAGACCTTGGGAGCACAAACAAAAGACAACGAACAAATTAAACAGACGTACCTCTTGAGGAGTACAAAAGCACAAGGTTTGAAAGGTGTGGTGGAGAAAGTGCTTGATACGGATGTGGCTACTTCATTAAAAAAGGTTATCAAAAATAAAGCTACTAGCAAAAAAAAAGGCAAACTGCAGAAGCATCTGGTGGTGCATAAAATAAAACCAACTCCCTATCTTAATGCATACTTTAAGCCCATTCCTAAAATTTTAATTTTGGGGCCAGGTACCAAGGAGCAAGACCCAGATTTAGAAGGCTGGCAGGACTGGTCTCCTCATTTGAGTCCTAATAGGTTTCAAATATTAACGACGGAGATAGGCACCGAGATAGAAAGCACCGAGATAGAAAGCGCCGAGGCTTCAGATATTCTAGAATCAACAGGCAAAATGGACTTGGTTAGCCCAGACAACACCTCAGGGAATACACTAGATGTGGTAGGAGAGGCAGAGGAGGCACTTGTGAACGAGGTGGGGGCTTCTGGAAAAAAAGAGAAGGATGTGGGTAACCAGGATACTTCAGGTGATCATGATAATTCAGAACATGGCAACCCGGACTTACCTATAATAACTCTACTGCAGAAACTCGATAGAGACATGCATGAAGGTTTTGAGATTTCAAAGGCCAATCAAGAGAGCATTCGCGCCTCCTGTAGTGTGTTAGAGACTACGTTTAGTGAATTAAGTTCCCGTACTGAAGTCTTAGAAAATGAGACAAAGCAGCTCAGAGAAATGATAACAAAAAAATCGTAAGGAGATCGAGGAAATTAAATCTAGAGAGAGGTTGCAGGAAGATAGAGTGGAGAGATTGGAAAATATGCAGAGGCGGAATAACTTAAAAATTCTGAAATTGCCCGAAGGTAAAGAGGGTGCCGATATCAAAAAATATGTGGTTCACCTATTGAAGACGGGGTTGGAATTGGAAAAGGACGAGGAGCAAATCTTTGTAGATATTCAGCGGGTGCATCGAGATCCCTTCAGGTTAAATGTAAATAGAACTAAGCCTAGGAAAATATTAATTAATTTTCTTACATATAATCTAAAGGAGAAAATTCTGTCAGCTGCTCTAAGGAAGAAAAGTATAACTGTTGATGGAACAAAAATTGAAGTAAGGTCCGACCTGTCTCCAGTAACAGCTAGCAGGCAGTGGGAGCTTGGGAAGCGGTTAGACCCACTTAGAGAATTGGGAGCTACTGTTCAACTTAAATTCCTGGCATTTTTGAAAATAATGTGGAGAAATAAAATGTACTTCATACGTTCCGTTGAAGAGGTTGACATATTTATTGAGCAATGTAGAGAGTTATTGAAAGAAGCAGCAGTTTAAGTTCTAATTTCAAACTTAATCTAGGCTAGTAAATCGACCTGCATAAAAGCATGTAAATAGTTCTATGAAAAAAAGGGGATGTGCACCACCGCCAACCGCACTCAAAGGGCCTAGGCCATGGGTAGTAAGGTGGGGTTTTCCAAGGGAGGGTTGTGGGGGCACAGTGGGAGAGGGGGTGGTGGGTTTGGGTTGGGTGGGGGGAGGGAGGAGGGGGTGGAAAAAATGAAAATGGTCCTCAAAAGCCAAACAGTCGCCTGGTTGATTTTTCTTTTTGGTGAACTAATAAATGAGTGGGGCTAATATAATGGAAATAAAAGTCTTGTTGTGGAATGTTAACGGCTTGCGTGTAAAGTCCAGGAGACAGTAATTTTGAAATATTTAGAAGACTCATTGGCTCATATAATTATTTTACAAGAGACACATTTAACTGCCACCGAGTCTAAAGAAATATTTGGAAAACAACGTTGGCTCGCATACTCTTTTTTTACATCCCAATCTATAGTAACTAAGGGAGTGGCGATTTTGGTAAGGCAAGGTGTACATTTTTGTTTTGAATCTATGGTTGCTGATTCTAAAGGAAGGTGGCTGATTTTACAGGCTAAGCTGGCAGGAGAAAAACTTGACTCTCATTGGATACTATGGACCAAACCAGGATGATGTCGGACCTCTGGATATTCTGGCTTGTGAATTATTAAATTTTTCAGGGAAGATTATTATAGCAGGGGATTTTAATACAGTAATGGATGGTAATTTAGATCGTACTGGGAAGAGAGGTCAGGGTAATGTGAAGATGTCAAACAGGGTTAGATTGTTGTTGTCCCAGTTTGGTTTATGTGACATATGGCGTAGAAAATTTGGTCAACAGCTTGGTTATACATTCTATAATCAAAAAAAAAAAAAAAGATATAGGAAATAAATGCAAGACTACTTTTAAATTTAACACCACTTCTAAAGATAGTACTGACTTAGGAATTATCATTGAAACAATAATATTTATATATAAATCACAATTTCACATGTTACAGGCACAGTTAAGTTTGAAGTCTACCCCCATTCTGCTTAATGCTAGTTTCCATAGCAACAGTTCACCATATTTTCAAGTTCACCACACAATGTTGCAAATACAAACAGTAGGTGTGGTTGACTTAGCAAAATATGATCCAATTCTCTGTTGTTCTTTTCAAACATTTTTTACTAACCAATAAGAAAAGTGCTTTTAAAAAAAAGAAAAATGCACCCTATTTTTAAATATAGAATGTTCTTAAACAGCAAATCAATTCTCTTCTTTTTTTAAAGCAACATCTTGTCCACCATTTTACATAACTCTCATACAACCAACTGACAACCTCAGCTACAGGCATCTCTTCATTACTTCCAGACATCACTTCAAGATGCTTACAGTGTGGATTGTTGGGCACAGCTATGTTTTCTGGTGCAAAAGGTATGCTGAACGCAGAGGTATTGACAAAGACCTAGCTTTGCAAAATGTACATATTAAATGGATTGGAGAGAGAGGATTAAAGTGGCACCAATTGATGCCTTTGGTTAAATCCTTTTTGCATTCCCAACCCCCTGACCTCAGGATTGTGCACTCTGGTAGCAATGACCTAGGCACATTGACTTGGATAGCTCTGGAAATGATAATGAAGGACACCTTTGCAGAATTGATGCTGGTTTTCCTCAAAACTGTCTTTGTATATTCTAACATTTGCCAAAGACAGAAATGGAAGTGGTCTAATTGATTCTGTCCACCGATTGTGAAAGCTAGAACAAATGTCAATAGAGCTGTTTCCGCTTACTTCAGAGACCATAGGATGGGGTCCATCTATAACAACAATCTATGTTTCTATATGGATGGCAACTATGGAAGTGATGGAGTACACTTCACTGATCAAGGCAATAGAGTGTTTTTCATCAACCTGAAGCTCTGCATCCGCACTTACATGTAGCTATAACAATCTACCAATCAAAACAAGGGCTCTTTTTAGAGCCACCCAAGAACCCAACATATACCCAAGCTTTTGAAAAAAAATGTTTAATTATTTTTGCTTGGAGTCGCGCACCCATCGCGACTTTAGAAACCATGCACCGATCGCATTCACACTAGGGGGCCATGCTGAGAGCTGTGCACCTATCGCGTTCATACTAGTGGGCCATGCTGAGAGCCGCGCACCCATTGAGTTCACACCACGGGCCGTGCTGAGTGCTGTGCTAGGGTCACGACTCCAAACTTTGGTAAAAAAAATGTTCACTTACATGAATAATGAATTTATATATGACCCGGGGTTCCCTTACCCCAGGGCATGCCCAAATAAAAAAAAAATTAAAAGGGAGAAGGGCTGAGTGGCCACTCTCCCGGGCCTTTTTTGGCTCCGGGGACCCCAACCCCTGGGGCATGGCCTCACGTTGAGGTACGCGGGGGAGCCCCAATTCCCCCATGGTCCCACCAACTCCCCGCCTCCTGCGGGAGTCAGCATTGCTTTTGAGCAAGAGGAGCTCCTAACATGCAGCTCCTCTTGCTCAAAAGCAATCTTGCTTTGCTTCATTGTCGTGAGACCCGGTTTTCCTGCTCTCTCTTCAATCAAGCAAAGCAGCATTTGCAATGATGGGGTGGGAGCCGCACGGCACCCACCCTGTCATTGCAAGCAGCAATGTCCCGGGGGTGGGTACCCCAGTACATTGCAGGAGCCGACCCAGGTGATGTCAGTCCCCAGGGCCACCAAGGGCTCCTGGAGGGGAGTCGGGTGACCCCTTCCCAATATGTTTAAAGCCCCCGGTAAAGTGGTGGTCCCCAGGCCTTCGGGGTCTGTAACAAACCCCTGAATTCCAATTGTTAGTGCAACAGTGAGGTAGTCGTCCGAGGCGGTGTGTGGGTACTTGAGCCCCCAATCCACTATTTATTATTAAAAACCCCAGGGAGGTGGCGGTACCTGGGGTTTGGGGGATACCCCGAGGTCCCCCTTATTTAATAACTACATGCTCCACTTTTTTTCATTTTCTCACCCGAGTAATGCACCCAGTGCGACTTTGATTTCAAATTAAATAAATATTTTTGGGGGGCCCAGGGGGTCCTTGTGGGACACCCTGGGTAGGCCTAGGGGGGCAGGGTATTTCTTCCCATCCCCATTTTCTTCTTTTTCATCCTTATTTGCACAGATTTCTTCTGACTTGGTAACAAAGTCACAAAATGGCTGCCAATTGTTTCTGGTTGACAGTGATGGTAGCCAATTAGAATGAAGCTCGTGCTCTCCTTGGTGCTCAGATATATAAATGTTTTCTTTCTTTAATTTATCAGCAACTATTGAACAGATTTACACCATTTAACAAAAAGGGCTCGTTGTGAACCAAGGGCTACCTTTATTGCCAAATTAGATATAATTCCGTTCAGCAGTTCAGGTGGTAGCTTTGTCTAAAGTTTCCATTGGAAATTAACATGAGGAAAATATGTTTTGGGACACCCCTTTTTTCTTGGCGCCCCGCTTGACGAATCACCCCAAAACTTTCAAGACAGAAGCTGATCGGAGAGGGCCACTAGTTTTAAAAATATAGCAAAGATTTGGCAAACAACGCCAAAGTTATTGGGTAAACAAAAAGCGTTTTTTGAATAGAAAGGAGGTCCTAACTATAACTACCTACTGAGGGACGAAACGTGTCATGGCTACTGCGGTTTGTTCGGAACAGTAATAACAATGGAACACAACCTGGTGGTCCGTGCTCTTTCTTTCAGGCGGAGAAGGCGAAACGAGAAGGAGTGTTTCTGGATTTATATAACCGTATCTGTTATCAGAGCCAAGTTGTTATGCTCGCATGCTGTTGACTCGTTTCCCCACAGACACCTTCTATAGATTGATTACCTTCCCAGAACGTAATGATTGGTCAAGGGAAAGGGTAATATGCCCATGCGACGACACCTCACACCAATCAAACATTCACTGTGTATTGTTTTGCAAGTTTTACCTGATACCGAGGGAGAGATTTCTGAAACCCATACTAAAGACCTGGGGGATACGTACTTGCAGAGTGGCATTCCTTAAGTTAAAACAGCTAGAAAATGATTATGTCATCAAGGTAGTATCCTCCTTTTTAAAACTTGTCATTAGGTTTCAGAACACAATGTAATGCATATGGCCACTGAATTCCTTTCACATTAGAAAGTTTAGGAAAGTTTGTACATAGCGTATAAATAAGCTGTAAATATCCCAAACTTAACATGTACATACATATGTCTAACTGTTTCTATTTTTGATATCGGCTACATAAACTGAATCGAGGTGAGTGTTTTCCTGATAACCTTTGGCTCTGTATGAATTGCATTATAGTATCTCTTTTATATCGTCAAACTTTTAAATGTACAGATCTTTTTTAACATTGTTTTTTAAATGTACGCTTTTATGATTTTGTATTTTAAAATTGAATAAAGCTAAAATTGAATTGAATTGTATATATATATATATATATATATATATATATATATATATATATATATGTATTCACTGAAAAAAACATAGGTTTGACACACGTTATAGTTAGGAATTAGCTTTGAAAAAACCTTTGAAATTCACTGAAAAAAACGTAGGTTTCACACACGTTATAGTTAGAAATTAGCATTTAAAAAACCTTGGAAATTCACTGAAAAAACCATAGGTTTCACACCAGTTATAGTTAGCTGGACATTTTAGTCATACAAAACCATTGAAATTCTCCCGTTATAGTTAGTTGTTCTCACTATAACTTGCGCGCCCGCAATCCACTGCTGATGATGTCACATATTACATCACTCATGACATGGTCAGTGACATCACTCATGACATCACTGAGGACATCTCAAATGACATCACTCATGACATCACTGATGACATCATCCTGTAAATGTGTGTCTTTCTGAAAAATAAATATTTTTTATATGTGTATATCTAAACATTGATGGAAGAATAAATGGGTAGTGTCTAAATGGATATTTTTTTGTAAAAATGATTGGTTAACTGACTTATTAAGTGTATCTTAGTGAATACATGTATTAGGGAGTTTATTCAGTGGCAATATATAGTAATACTTTTTATTGTTTTAGGTTAATTAAAACCATTACAAAAATACATTGATAGCTCATATCTTCGGAAAAAAGATTATAAGAAAAAGGCAAAATCTAACCAATTCTACCTACCATGTGGAGTCCCGCAGGGCTCCTCGATGAGCCCCACCCTTTTTAATCTGTACGTAACCCCCCTTGCACAAATAATAAGAAACTGCGGTTTCACCCCAATATCCTACGCCGACGATACACAAATCGTGGTATCAATAAATAAAGACGTAGAGAACACAGCAGAAAAATTTCAAATCTGCATGGGACAAATCAGCCAATGGATGAGAACAAACTGCCTAAAACTAAACGGGGACAAAAGTGAGGTCATGATACTAGGAGGAGACACAAAAATATGGTCCCATTCATGGTGGCCAAAAGAACTAGGAGGATGTCCCGAACATCAGAAAAGGTGAAAAACCTGGGAATCACTCTAGATACCAATCTTTCTTTTGATGCCCAAGCCAGTAAGCTGGCATCATCACTTGGGTACATACTAAAAATGATCAAGAAAATCCTACCTTACTTACCACATGACTCACGCAAGACAGTGGTGACAGCATTAGCCCTGTCCAGATTGGACTACGGGAACGGCCTATACGCCGGAGCAAGAAAGAAAATCCTTCTCAAACTCCAACGCCTGCAGAATGCAGCAGCCAGGCTGATACTAGGGATACCAAAATTTGAAACAATCAGCCACAAACTAAAAAATCTCCACTGGTTGCCAATTGTAAAAAGGATACAATTCAAGTCACTATGCTTAGCATATAAAGCAATCAATGGAACTGGATCACAATTTCTAAAAACCCATTTAAAACTATATGAGCCAAACAGACCTCTTAGATCCAGCCAAATGAAAATAATCAGGGTCCTAAGATTTAAGAGAGCGAACTGGGGCGGACGAAGTTTCATGGTGCACACAGCAAGAATCTGGAACCAATTACCGCTAAACATAAAAAGCAGCCCATCTTTGAAATCCTTCAGAAAGGAAGCTAAAACGTGGCTTTTCTCCGCATAGCCCTAATTAACATCTCCAAAGAGCCAATGGTATCTCACAGCGCCAAGACGCCCTTGGGCATTCGCGCGCTCTATAAATAGACAAATCAAATCAAATCAAATCAAATCAAGAAAAATATATTATTTTTAAAACAAGAGGACTTTGATGAAAACAGTTCGATACGGGTGTGTGATCGTAGTGAGGTGTCTAGGCCAATTTTCAGCTAATCCGGTCTGGTGCCGTCTTCCAGATTTTTTAGTTTCGGTTCCAGAAATTTCAGGAATTTAACCAACTTCCCATTTAATGGCGGAAGGCCTGGATCGAAACAAGCAAGAACTGCTTGTCTGCGTGTGTGATTTTTTGTTCATTGAAGGAAGTTTTTAACAGGGCTACTCTTTCCTTTTTCAGCCTTGGGCAGGTGCATAGTAGGTGTTCGAAGTCTTCATTCTCTGCCCCGCACAACCTACATTTTGTCCCACAGTCCCTTCTCAGCCATGGTTGCAGATGTGGAATAGAGGGTAGAATTCCTAGCCTGTGTTTTAAGAAGGCTTCTTTTGATTTCCTGCCGTACCCCAGACCAAAGTATGCTTGTAACCCAGGCGATTTATATGTGGACAAAGTCATCCATGCGTGTCGCCTTTGTGAAAAGGTCGCTTTGTCTTCCAAGTGCGATTCTCTTTTTATGCACTTGTTTACAACACGCTTGAATTGCACATGCGATAATGGAGTTTCCCATAGTTCTTTTAGACCTGTGACAGTCAGGGATTCCTCTAAGAAAGTTTTCGCCGGCAGTTGAAGGGAGCTGTTCAAGTCCAGCCATAGCAGATGGTTTAGTGTATTTTCTGGCGAGTTCTTTATTTTCTGCCAGCACTTTATGTATGATCCTCTTCTTGCGAGCTTTTGGCTGGTCAGTCCAAACTCTAACCGGATCTGGGCTTGTGAGGTGTAGGTTGGCAGGTTAAAGAGAAGTCGATAGGCCTTTGCAATGGTTGTGTCCAGCAGTTTCGCATCTATGCCTTTTAGAGCCTCACTGCCGTATGTAATAGATGACTCTAGCTTAACTTGTGCCACACGGAGCAGTGGGAGAAGAGTGGGACCATTCAAATTAGACTTTAGCTGTTTAAGCGTGGTAGCTATCAGCATCCCTTTCCTCTTGATTGCCTCTAGTTGGTTCGAGAAGCAACCTCCTTTATTGAACAATATTCCGAGGTATTTATATTCTGAGCAATTTGCGACAACCTTTGTTCCAAGGAACCAAGTGTGCAGCTTTTTGTTCCCATTTATAGACAGAACTTTGGTCTTGTCAATGTTTATTTCTAGCTGGTTCGCATCAGCATATCCATGCAGTACATAGATGAGATTTTGGAGGCCTACTTTCGTGTGGCTGACCAGGACCACGTTGTCTGCGTAGGATATGCTAGGCAGCGCTTTGCCCCCCAGGCGTGGAGCGTGCACGTTACAGGTTTCTAGGGCAGGTGTTAAATCAGCTGTAAATAGGTTGAAAAGGGTCGGTGCTAAGACGCACCCTTGCTTTAGGCCGTTGGTGGTCGGAATGCGCCTGGAAAGGTGTGTGCCGTTGCCGAGCTTTACCTGGACCCACGTGTTGGTGTGCAGTTCGATCAGAAGGTGCAGTAGGGGGTCGGGGATCCCCCAGGAGGCCAATTTTCTCCAGAGGTAGCCCCGGTTGACGTTATCAAACGCCGCCTTGAAGTCGACAAAGCAAAGGTGGAGAGCCTGTTTAGTCACCCTTGCTTTGTCGATAAGTAGCGAAATTGCCAGCAAGTTTGACGTTGTTCCCGTTTCTCTGCTGAAACCAGTTTGGCTCGGCGGAATTATGTTGTGGTTTATTCAGTGAATTTCTAAGGTTTTTTAAATGCTAATTCCTAACTATAACATGTGTGAAACCTATGGTTTTGTCAGTGAATTTCAAAGGTTTTTTCAAAGCTAATTCCTAACTATAACGTGTGTCAAACCTATGGTTTTTTCAGTGAATTTCAAAGGTTTTTTCAAAGCTAATTCCTAACTATAACGTGTGTTAAACCTATTGTTTTTTCAGTGAATCTCAAAGGTTTTTTAAATGCTAATTCCTAACTATAACGTGTGTCAAACCTATGGTTCTTTCAGTGAATTTCTAAGGTTTCTTCAATGCTAATTCCTAACTATAATGTGTGTTAAATGTATGTTTTTTCAGTAAATTTCCAAGGTTTTTTAAATGCTAATTTCTAACTATGACATGTGTGAAACCTATGGTTTTTTCAGTGAATTTCCAAAGTTTTTAAAATGCTAATTTCTGTATAAATTTTTATATTTTTCATATATTTATTTTTCCACAAACTGCCTTTGTATATTGTAATAGATTGACTGTATCCAGTAATATGCAATGGCACAGCTAATGTTTATGATTTGGATAAAGTTGAACAGTATAGTCTACATCTTCAATCAACATATAAACACTCAAATTTGTTATTTAACTGTATTTTTTGTGTGTTTTTTTCCAACGTGCGCGCAACGTGAGCGCACCTCGCAATTCTTTTATTTTTTTTAAAAAGAAGGGTTTTTTGCCCTTCTGGGTCCTTCAGGCCTAGGGGGTCAGGGAGTCTCTACCCTAGCCCCTTTTCAAATTCTCCACTTTTGTTTTAAAGTCACTTCTTCCTCGAGGATGCGTGCAGTGTGCGCGCACCTCGCGATTGAAAAAAAAAAATGTTTTTTTTACCTTCGGGGTCCTTCAGGGACGCCCTGAGAAGGCCTAGAGGGTCAGGGAGTCTCTACTCTGCCCCCTTTACATGCTCTCCACTTTTATTTTTGACTCACTTCAGCCTCGATGGTGCGTGCAACATGCGCGCACCTCGCAATGAAAAAAAAATAAATAATAATGTTTTTATTACTCTTCGGGGTCCTTCAGGGACCCCATGAGAAGGCCTAGGGGGTCAGGGAGTCTCTTCCCTGCCTCCTTTTCACGTTTTTAAAAGTATTTACGAAAATTGGGTAAAATGTAATTCATATGCGACGGTCGCGCAACGTGCGCGCGTGCGCACGTTACGCGCACGTAAAGTCATGTGACTTGAAAACAACATTTTTGATTGGTTTATAGTAGTTTCTTTTTCAGAATCTTCAAAACCCCACCCACTTCCCTCACTATCTCTTTGAATTTCCAGAAAGAAGGATCTTTGGAGTTTTGTTCCTGGTTTTCACCTTGAAAAATGGCAGAGCAACACCACTCAGAAGATACATCATCTGACTCAAATATGGAGTTTGTGGAAGAAGAACCAGTTGCTAAGAAGAAGAAGGAGTCTTTTATCTGGAAATTCTTCACTTATCCTGAGGGGCAGAAAAAAGTTAATGCCCACAAGGGAACCTGCAGACTATGTGGAAGTGTGCTTTCGAGGGGAAATCCGACCAAGCATTATTCGTTTAGCATCCACACCATGATGCGACACGTTAAAAATGTGCATCCTAGGAACTTTGCACGGGTTTCTACAAAAGCTCTTGCTTCCAATCCTCCTGCTGCTGTCCCCAGCACCTCTACAGCAGGAGCATCTCCTTCAACATCAAGTTTCGATATTCGGCCATTTTTGGCCAATGTACATATTTGTTGTAATTTCTGCAATGCAATCCTCATCTATGGAGAGCACAGTTTGAATTTAATTGAAATGAAAGTTACCTAGCACCCATGCTGCCGCACTTAATTTTTTTCATTTATTATTTTTGTTCCAGTTGAACAGTTTTTCGTTACCTGTTTAATTTTTTTGTATAAAAAAATCCCCCAAAAATATAAAATTGTAAAAAACTACAAAAAAATACAAAACAAAAAAGACAAAAAAACAGTTCTTTTCAGAACTAACTTCAGTTCTCCAAGAAGAGCTATATCTCCTATATACTGTGTCATATTTTTTTTGAATGAATTTGTAGTGTATAAATGAATGACTGAAATGACTGAGTAAAAGGGAGGAAGAGACTGATGGAATGAGTGAGGAAAGGGTAGTATGGTGAGTGAGGAAAGGGGAGTCAAAGAATGACTGAAACAAGGGGACTAAGGGTAGGGGAGTGAGGTAAGGTGAGAGAAAGAGTAAGGGAAGGGCAGTAAGGAAAAGAAAGTGAGGGAGGAGGAGTGAGAAAAGGGGAGCATGGAACGGAGACAGGGAAGGGGAGTAAGAGATGGAGAGGGAGAAGTAGTGCAGAGTAAAGGGAGTGAAGGTAAGAGAAGTGGAGTGGCAGTGAGGGAAGGGGTATGATGATAAAAAAAGGGGAGTAATGGAAAGTGAGAGATGGGGAGTGAGGGAGAGAGAAATGGAGTGAGGGGATGGTGAGAGTTAGTAAAGGGAAGTGAGAGAAGGGGAATAAGGAATAGAGTGAGAGAAGGAGAGCGAGGGGGAGTGAGGAAAAGGGAACAGGAAAGTGAAAGGGTGAGAAATACAGACAGGAGGAAGTGGAGAGGGGGAAAGGGAGTGACGGTGAGTGAAAGGCAGTGATAGTTAGGGAAGGAGTGTGAGGGTGAAGGACGCTGAATGAGAAAGAAGGAACAAAATTAAGAGAGAGGGAAAAATGAGTGAGGAAGAGAAGAGAAGCGATATAAAGAGAGAGGAAAATAGTTTAAGGGTAAGGGAGAGAGAGGGACAGAATAAGAAGGAGGAAGAGCAAGGGACTGAGAAGGAGTGAGGCAGTTAGAGTGAGTGAGACAGAGAGAAACAGGGAGAGAAACATGGATGAAAAAAAGTGAGGGAGGGAGTGAACGAAGGGCAGTAAGTGAGATGGAGTGATGGAGTGACAAAAGAGGAGTAAAGGAAGGAGAGTGAGGGAAGGGGAGTGAGAGAAACAGAGCAAGGAGTGAAGAAAAGGGAGCGGGAAAGTGAAGGGGTGAAAAATACAGAAAGGATGAAGTGCAGAGGGGGAAAGGGAGTGACGGTGATGAAGGGCAGTGACAGTTAGGGAAGGAGTATGAGGAAAAGGGAATATGAATGAGGGAGAAGGAAGAAAATTCAGAGGTAGGGAAAGTGAGTGAGGAAGAGAGGAGGAGTGATAGAAAGAGAGAGGAAAGGAGTTTAAGGGTAAGAGAGAGAGAGGGACAGAATGAGAGAGAGGGAGAGCAAGGAACTGAGAAGCAGTGAGGCATTTAGAGTGAGTGAGACAGAGGGAGACAGGGAGACAAAAATGGACGAAAAAAGTGAAGGAAGGAATAAACAAACAAGAGTAATTGAGATGAAGTGAGGGAGTGAACAAAGAGGAGTGAAGGAAGGGGAGTGAGGGAAGGTGAGTGAAGGAAAAGTACTGAGGGTGAGTGAAAGGCAGTAACAGTGAGAGAAGGGGTATGAGGGTGAAGAAAGAGGAATGAGAGAGAAGGAAGGATATTAAGAGAGAGGAAAGGGGACTGAGGGATAAAGTAGGAGTGAAGGGAACAGAAATAGAAGGACAGTAAAGGTAAGGGAGAGGAAGAGGGAAAGTGAGTGAAGAAGAAAGGAGGAGTGATAGAAAGAGAGAGGAGATAAAACTAAGGGTAAAGGAAAGAGAGGGAGAGAGGGAGAGAGAGGGAGAGCAAGGAACTAGGATGGAGTGAGGCAGTTAGAGGGAGACAGGGAAAGAAACATGGATGAAAAAAAAGTGAGTGAGGGAGTGAGTGAACAAAGGGGAGTAAGTGAGATGGAGTGAGGGAGTGACAAAAGAGGAGAAAAGGAAGGAGAGTGAGGGAAGGGGAGTGAGAGAAGCAGGGTGAGGGGGAGTGAAGAAAAGGGAGGGGGAAAGGGAGTGATGGTGAGTGAAGGGCAGTGACAGTTAGGGAAGGAGTATGAGGAAGAGGGAAGATGAATGAGGGAGAAGGAAGAAAATTAGGAGATAGGGAAAGTGAGTGAGGAAGAGAGGAGGAGTGATAGAAAGAGAGAGGAAAGGAGTTTAAGGGTAAGGGAGAGAGAGGGACAGAGTGAGAGAGAGGGAGGGCAAGGAACTGAGAAGGAATGATCCAGTGAGAGGGAGTGACACAGAGGGAGACAGGGAGAGAAAAATGGATGAAAAAAAGTGAGGGAAGGAATAAGCAAAGGGGAGTAAGTGAGATGAAGTGAGGCAGTGAGGAAAGAGAAGTGAAGGAAGGGGAGTGAGGGAAGGTGAGTGAGGGAAAAGTACCAAGGGTGAGTGAAAGGCAGTAACAGTGAGAGAAGGGATATGAGGGTGATGAAAGAGGAAGGAGAGAGAAGGAAGGAGATTAAAAGAGAGGAAAGGGGACTGAGGGATAAAGTAGGAGTGAAGGGAACAGAAATAGAAAGACAGTAAAGGTGAGGGAGAGAGAGTGAGAGAGAAAGAGAGGGAGAGCAAGTGAGTGAGAAGGAGTGAGGCGGTTAGACTGAGTGAGACAGAGGAAGAGAGGGAGAGAGAAATGGAGTGAAGGGGAGTGGGTGACTAAACAAATGGGAGTTAGCAAAAGTGAATGATGAAAGTGAAGTAAGGGAAGAGGATTGACGGATGGAGTGAGGGAAAGAGAGTAAGGGGGAGTGAGAGAATGGAACAAGGTGAAAGAGAATAGGAGTGATGCACAGAAAGAAGTATATGAAGTAGGAGAAGAGGAGTGAGATTGAGCGAAGGGCAGTGACAGGGAGGGAAAAAGAAGCATATTAAGAAAAAGGAAAAAGTAGTGAGTGAGAGAGAAGGATTTATGGAAAGAGAGAGGAAAGAAAAGGAAGATTGGTGGAGAGAGAGGGAGACAGTGAGAGAGACAAACAGAGGGAGAGTGAGGAAGTGTGAAGGAGTAAATCAGTTATAGTGACTGAGATAGAGGAAGAGACTTTAGAGACGGATGGAGGAAAGGAGAGTGAGGGAGGGAATAAAGGAAGGGGAGTGAGCGAAAGGGAGTGAGATAAGTGGAGTGATTGAAAGTGAGTGAGGGATGGTGTGAAGGAAAGAGAGTAAGGGGGAGTGAGAACATGAAGTGGGGGAAGAGGACTGAGATTGAGTGAAGGGCAGTGACAGTGAGGGAAGGGATATCAGGATGAGGGAAGGGGAGTGATGGAAAAAGAAGCATATTAATAGAAAGGAAAAAGGAGTAAGTGAGAGAGAAGGATTTATAGAAAGAGAGATTAAACAAAAGGAAGACTGGTGGAGAGAGAGGGAGACAGTGAGAGAGACAAACAGAGGGAGAGTGAGGAAGTGTGAAGGAATAAATCAGTTATAGTGACTGAGATAGAGGAAGAGACTTAGAGACGGATGGAGGAAAGGAGAGTGAGGGAGGGAATAAAGGAAGGGGAGTGAGCGAAAGGGAGTGAGAGAAGTGGAGTGACTGAAAGTGAGTGAGGGATGGTGTGAAGGAAAGAGAGTGGGGGGAGTGAGAAGAGACTGAGGGATAGAGCAAGACAAAGGTAGTGATGGAGGAAGATATGAAAGAAAAGTGAGGGACAGAGAGGGGAAAGAGGTAGTTGGATAACGTGAGTGAGGGTGAAGAAAGAGTACTGATAGTGAGAGAAGGACTGCAAAGGTGAATGAAGTGGAGTAATGAGAATGAGGAAAGGTGAGAGACAATCAGAGGGAGAGGGAGGGACTGTGAGGGAGTAAGTCAGTTACAGTGACTGAGATAGAAGAAGAGACTTAGAGACGGATGGAGGAAAGGAGAGTGAGGAGGGAATAAAGGAAAGTGAGTGAGTGAAAGGGAGTAAGGGAGTGAGAGAAGTGGAGTGACTGAAAGTGAGTAAGGGATGGTGTGAATGAAAGAAAGTGAGGGGGAGAGAGAAAAGAGTGAGGGATAAAGCAAAATAAGGTTAGTGATAGAGGAAGAAAGAAAAGAGAAGTGAGGGTCACAGAGAGGAAGGAGGGAGCAGGAGAAGGTAAGTGAGGGTAAGGGAAAGGGTACTGATGGTGAGAGAAAGAATGTAAAGGTGAATTAAGGGGAGTAAAGAGAGTGACGGAAGGAGAGTAACATGAGCAAAGGAAGTGGAGTAAGAGACAAAGTGAAGAAAGTGAAAAGGTTAAGAGATGTAAGAGAGTGAAGAGAAAGTATTTTTTGTTTCTCATACTCACCTTATAAGTAATGAAAAGTTAATAATATATTTTTAATAAATATAGTATCTGTGGAAGAGAAGAAAAATGTAGTTATAAAATATATTTTACATTACAAAATATTATATACAATATATTTTGTATTTTATTTTGCTGTTTTCAGAATAAATTTTATTTCACTGAAAACAGTGAGTTCAATAGTACTCATCATATAACAGTGGGCAAAAAAAAAAGACAATCAATAAGATTGTCTTTAAAAAACCCATTCAACGTTTTCATTAAGAATGTAACAATTAGAAAAAAACATATCTTAAATGTCATTTTCGAACACCAATTTTTTACGTAAGGGATATTACCAACAATCACAAAGTAACAAAACATTATTACTTCTTTCTTATAAACTCTAAATAAACTAATGTACAAACATATGCTAACAACATTTACCCGAAATAGTCATTTTTTGTTTCACATATCATTTCTCATGGCCAAATAGTATGTGTGAAATCCTTAATTTGGAAGTTACTTAATAGTACTCTTAAGCGTCCGTTTCCCAACCTTCTGAATCAAAAGCACCAACATCTTTTGGACCATCTAACAATGGTTATACCTCCACCCGATGCAATTTATCATGTACATAGAACCTTAAACAACCAGCATGCTATCAGAACCTCAACATCATCTGGTATGCCGATTACACTCTGCTCATCCTTTATCTTACCAAGGAGCTGTATATCATTAAAAAAAACCTCTACAAGGGAATGAAAAATGTCAGCAACATCTCCAACAACTAAAACAAATCTAAAACACCTCTGCCTTACTGATGATCAACATCTCCTGTGATAGCCACATCACCCACTATCTGATACACTTACACTACCTCTACGTCAACTACAAGAATTTTTTGAACCTCATCACCCTCACTCTCAAAGTACTTTTCAACACCAGACTACCCTTTCTTAACAGCAGTAATTTTCCCAGGCCAAATATTTTCCCTAAAATTTGGGTTGTAAAAACACTAGGTAAGAAATTGGTAAGTCATAAGGCAAACGTTGTTTAAAAATCAGTTGAGTATCATTACAATGAGTCCAGCCTTTCGTACATTTTAAATAAGCTGTGTAATATCCTGATGTTGTAGAAGGACCATCATGGAAAATAATTGCTACAGTTACAAAAGTTTTTCCTGATATTGATAGTTGAGAAGCCACAACATTTTTTTATTAAAGTTGTCAGTTTTCTTCCATCAGGTCTGCATCGTTGCAGCATTAAAATTACATACTGTCCATATCTTTGTATAAATAATGTTGATAACATTTGAGAGTTACATCGGGTACAGACCATGTTTTGATTTGCTTCTCAAACTAGATTATTAAAAGACACTGATTTGCAGGATGGTAGGGTCAAATATATAATTCTTTCAGTGTCTATGTCAGTACTACTTGAAAACAAACAATTGTCACAGTCATGTTGCCATTTATAAGAAAGGCCAAAAAAGATTTTAAACTTCTATACCTTCGTCTTGAAATACAACAAGCATATACATTAGAAATTCCTGACAATCTTGCTGAATATTCTGTGAAAATTGATTTAAACCAGAACATATGTCTAAAACATTTCGAATATCAGAAACACTTTCTATTTTAGTTTTATCACTACTACATTTCTCAAACACAGAATTCAACAAACAACAAAATCTTTTGTCCCGATTTTAAACAATTTGTTGTAGTATAGTTTCAAGAAAAAACCCAACATTAACCACTACATTAGCATAGCAGTTGACACCAGAACTGTTTTCAAACTGAAAACCAACAACTTCTTCAATAGAATTCTTTGTCTTTTTGCTTACTATCACTGGTTCATCTAGTTTTTTTTCTTTTCTCTGCAACCTCGCTACAATTTTTCTCATATCTTCTTTTTCGACTTACCACATGCTTTTCAAATACTGGATATTGAGGTAAGGTAAATTGGGAGCATGTTCTCTTCTTAACCTATTATACTCTCTTACACAAATTACATCTGCACTAATCTTTGTGTCATCAAAATCAATCAGGTATAATCCAGATAAAGTTCTGACTCGAGATAAAGCAACATATGCCATACCCTCTTTAAACACAGTACTTCCAATATTCACCAAAGCACTATCTACACTTAAACCTTGAGATTTATGAATAGTTACCGCATATGCCAAACAAACAGGAAACTGTTTTCGGCGGACATGTAAATCTTTTACAAGCAAAAATCGAGCTGAACAACGACTCAATGTTGTACTTCTTCAATTTCTTCAAATTTGATTTTCAAAAATTTAATGTCATCTCTATTTGGGTAATTCACAAAATCAACAACATTACCCATTGCTCCATTTACTAAACCTCTTTCCACATGTAAATTACGTCGTAAAATTATCCGACAATTTCTACATGCATATAGATTCTTTTCTAAACCAGCAGTTTTAGATATTGATTTTTCTAAAGAATCCAATTCTGACAAAATAATAGTAGCTCCTTCATGCTCTATTCTAGCAATAGCTTCCAGTTTTATAATTTCTTGATTTTCTAACTTTAGCATTTTTTCATTGAATATTGAACATTCTTGCAGAGTTGCATCAAGCATATCACTGATTTCCTTACTTCAATTTTTATATATATATTCTCTGGGAGAAAATTTTCGTATGGAAACACATTTGTAAGTAATCGTGCCTGTAAAGCTTCTTTGCCATGTTCACTCACTTTTCCAATTCTTATATCTTCAAGAATACCTTTATAATCAGCGTCCTTTGCCTGTCGCATATTTGTAATGAGTTCTGAATATTCGAAATATGACCAAATATTAACATTTCCAATGCTTCCCAGGCACTTTCTGATGTCTTCATATGTAACTGTTTTAAATACTGGCTGTCCTTTCACAGGAGTTAGTTGTAGTAGATCTCCAAAAACTATGATGTGTTTGCCTCCAAATAACACATCATACTCTGTTTTAAGGATTTGTTGCATTCTTAAATGCACAAAGGTAAGCATTAAATTTGAAACCATGCTTACCTCATAAATAATGAGAAGTTTCATTTTTTTCAAGACTTTAGAAACTTCACAACAAGCTTCTCCAGATAGCTTGTAGTATTCTAATTTATTTGCATGCTCTACTGGCAGCATCAATAAACAATGTAAAGTAATCCCTTTGATACTATGTGCTGCCAACCCAGTTGGAGCAGTAACAACACAAGAGAGTGATGACTCAGTTCTTTTCTGTAGATAAGTTGCAATTGCTTTAATTAGAAAACTTTTTTCCAGTTCCTGCTTCTCCACTCACGTACAGTCGGACAGGTTTAAATGACATACATGAGCACTCTTTTTTCTCGTGATATAAACCATGCTCAATCTGTTCTGTCACTTGATTGTATATTTGTTTTTGCTCAACATTTAGTTGTTTTTCCAATTCTTCTAAGTTTATTATATCCTCTTGAGCTTGTTGCATTGCTGTTTCCACCTCATCCATGGCTGTTGCTGCTTCATTTTAAATAATTGGTTCTCCTAGTGGATCCTGACTCAACGAAGGAGAACTTTGACTGTCTTGAGAACTGTCTCTAGCAATCTCTGCTGCAATTGTAGCTTCTTGCTGTATTTCGTCGTTCAACATTTTCAGATAATTAGTAATAGCAGGACATTCTATAGCATTTTCAGTTGCGTTGAATGAATCTTCATAACTGTTAAAATCTCCAAGTAGTTCCAGTTCTGTTCGATTTTGGCTTAAAGAGTTGCAAAGGAGCTAAATAGTAAAATTCCCTTTTGTCAGCAGTTTCACAACTCAGTTTTCGGTGATTAATCAAATGTCCATTTCTTTGTTTCACTAAACATCCTTCAGATCCAATCACAGCATATACTCCTTTATTGATATCTTCTGTAATATTCTTCTTAAAAGTATAGCTTTGCAGTACTTCATAGAGACAAACGTTCTCAAGATGATTACTTCTATTTGGATAGTATGTATCCAACATATTTGTCTTCAAAATATCTGTACTGTCTGGTTCTCTCTCTGCTAAATACTCAATTTCTTGTACAGATTTCAAAACTCGGTTTCGTGTTCTTGCAAGACCTAAACTCGCCCAAATGATTGTTCTAGATTTGGAGTATAGACTTGCAGATGATAAACGATCTGAATATTCATATGCTCTGATTTCTCGATGAGACATCATCTTCAAACTGTAGCTGTACAATTTCTTACTTAGGCTCTTTTCATGAGAAATTTCTTCCCACATTTCCTTTAGTTCCGTCTTTTCAGACTTAGTAATGTAAGACGTTACATATCGAGCCACAGCAATCGAGTTGTCTGCAACATATTGAATATCCATGTTAGCATTCCACATGGGCAAAATGACTGGGTTATAGTCATTTATGTATTTTGACTCTTCATTTCTTTTTAAGTTGTAGGCATTTTTCGGTGATTTTCTTGTGACTGTATATCGCAAAGATGACATAAAATTGTTCACTCTTCCTTTTGATAATACTGGACGTGGAAATGCAAATCGACATTTTGTGTAGAACGTATCCTTAGATTTGTACTTTCGACGACAGTGTTTTCCACAACGATGGGTTTGAAACCGTAAGACGATGTCTTAAGTTTTTTTCTACTGTACTTTTGGGTACAGCACATGTAGAATATTGTTCAATAAAACTCATCACTGTGTCATCTGAATCTGTTCCAAATCTGGGGGCATCTTTAATCCATAGCAGCATATGTATGTGAGGAGCACCTCTTGCTTGATACTCCTTTCTCCAAAAGAAATCCAGAACCTCTCCAAGAGGAGGGTTTTTTTTGTTTGTGATAAAAGACATCATAGCTTTAAATCTATGAGTGAAATACCTGCATACATTAACTGGATCCAAAGAGCACAGTTTTCCAGGTGTCTTGTTTCTATATTTTCTATGTTAGCATTTGCCTCTCGAAGAAATTGAAGTAAATCTTCCCAAGCATACTCTGCACAGCTTAGAGTAAGCAACCATGTAGGAGTTCCTAGGTTTCTTAGCATACATTTCAATTCCCCATGACGACGGTACCAATACTAATTAGTACCACGCTGACATGCCATGAGATTAATTAGCTGAGATTCTAAAACAGTATCTTTCTGTTGGACTTTATCCATAAAGTCCTTTGCCGAAACATTTTGCAAATGTACTCCACTTTTAGTATATGGTTCACTGCATAAGAAAGTCCAGACAAGCCACTCTCAAACAGAAGATGAAACAAATATGGAATACATTGGCGAAACCTTGGATCTTCTGCATATAATCTTGAAGTCCGGTATTCAGATGCAGGAATCTGCATAGGTCGTTCATCATATCATCCACCTTTGCCTGTTGGAAATAACTGAGGGAAGCAACGAGCTTCCAAGCTTTCTTCCAATACACTAATGGACCTTCCTTTAGCTTCTTTCATTTGAAATAACTCAATAGTATTTCCCATCACTTCTTTAGAGTGAAGTGGATGCACACTATAATGTTCATGAATTTCTTCAGTTCTGGACACATCCACTTTTTCAATTTGTGCAGTTGGCAAATCACTCTCCTCTTCTATAGTTGTTTCCTCTTCTCCTACATACACATTTTTATAGTATTGATCATTTTTTACCAAATACAACGTTGCCTTTTTCACTTTCCTAACATACTACTAATTCTTGCCTGATTTTCTTACTCTTCGTAGGAACGCCATTAACTAGAATAACTAGAGGTTCCTCTTCCACATGTTCTACCCCAATTGTTTCAATATTTTTCTTTAAATCTAGAGGCAAATATACAACTCTTCCCTTTAATCCTCTCTGTAAATCTGAAGGAGGCAATTTCCCCTGTCTTAGGCTCCATGCGAACAATAGCCTGAAATGGATGCACACATTGAATGAGAATAGACTCATAAGTATTTAAATCCATCAGTTCAGAAGTAACATTTACCAACTCAAGATTATTATGAACAGCTCTAGCAGGCATCTTATTCTCACTAATTTATTATAACACTATTTACAAATACGTTGATCAGAACCCAAATCAAACCAATTCTCTACCAACAAATAAGTTGCAAATTCCTTCCACTCATTATTATTCTCCTTTTCACTTTTTAAATATAGATCAACTAACATGGTCTGATTTTTATAATGAATTTGTCTACAACAAATACAAGAAAAGTTTGGCTTTTCATCTGAAATGACCTTAAACCTTGTAATTTCTTGCTCAAAATCTTCTGTACAAAAATTCTGTACATTTTCTTCCACATGTCGTTCTATTAATGTATCTGTTTCTGCACTTTCTTTTTCAGGACCAAAGTAACTAACCTCAATTTCTTAACAAATGTTGATCACATCTAACACAGATCCATGCAAAAGAGCACTGTTCAACTTTTTTAACATTAGTGCTGGTCTTTTTGCATAATACAACCTTCTCACTAATTTCTTCACTTCAGTATGATGCACTGCTAACATCCTAAAATGGTGAAAAACACTGACATACTTTTTTAGAAAGACAAGCCAAAGAATGATGTTGCAAACCCGTTTTTTCTCTCACTCTGCAGGGGTCTAATTCTTGCAACATCTTAATCTTCTGTTTAACACTTTTCTTAGTATACTTACGTAAAAAATTGCAAAAAAAATCAATTGAATCCTGTCGTACACTACAAATACTACTACAATTCCTTTTGTACACTGGAGCCTTAGGACGTCTCCCTAAAACTTCATCAGCAAACACCTTCTGCATTTCTAGGGACAATTTTCTCTTTTTCAATCGGACTACCATTCTTAACCTCATAAGCTCGACCACTGGTGTCAACTGCATGCAACAAATCATTACTCTGAAAGTAACTTTCTTCATTAAAAAACGTCTCACATCTTGAACTATGTTTCCATTCTCCAGAAAAAACATTACA
Source organism: Lissotriton helveticus (assembly GCF_964261635.1). NCBI lineage: Eukaryota > Metazoa > Chordata > Amphibia > Caudata > Salamandridae > Lissotriton > Lissotriton helveticus. The sequence goes on along the minus strand of NC_136063.1, from coordinate 773,338,756 downwards.
AAAATTAGTTCTATTAATTAGTCTTTTCCACTTACTTTTGACCTTCATAGCATTGATTGGCTTATCGAGTGTTCAAATCCTACTGATTACTAAAACAGTTTTATTTTTAATTCAAAAGCTTTATCCACAATTGTCTGTATATGTTTTTTTTCTTATAAAAAGCTGTTGTTCTTTTACAATTCTTTACATTTTTAAATAAATTTCCAGCAACTCTGTTATGAAACATTCGCTTCCGAATCTCAACAAACTGATTTTTCGTCTGTTTCCCACATATTTTTCCATCATTTTTCGTTTTTTTCTGGATTTTCTTTGTAGTTACAGATATATTTTTTTTCCTGATTGTCCACAGTTTTTTTAATTGTGTTATTTTCCTTATAAAATCCTTTGTTGACATCCCAAGAGCTTTCTTTGCTTTTTCCAGGCATTGCTCTTTAAATAAATCTTGTATCTCTTTTTCTTCTCTCACTTTTAGATGGCATATTGTTTTTTCTTTCTGTAGATAATTAAAATCTGTTGTGAAGCAAAAAAAACATATTTAAATATTTTATTTACAATTGTAGACCACTACTAGCAAACTACATAGCAATTTAAAGCACTATATGTTGTTAAGTCTGGTTCACTCCATAAGTAATTTTAAGGCACAGCAGCAGAGTTCGGGCAGTGTAGGAGATCATGCAGGGAGTGTGTTTCAGGGTTTAGAACAGTGCAGTGGTGTTTCAACATTATAGGGGCATTTACTGAAAATTATGTTTCAGGGTTTACAGCAGTGCAGTAGTGTTGAAAGAGTTTAGCAGCTTTAAATCCAGAATCACCATCCTCAGTGAATGCCCCTATAATGTTCAAACAACACTGCACTGCCCTAAACCCTGAAACATCACTACCTCCAAGAACCCCTTTCACTGTAGTAATAATTTTACTGAAATTTAAGGGACACTGTGATGTGTCTAAGGTCACACTGTGAGTTAGTATTCACTTCAGATAATTGTGCCAGAATATTTTTCTTACTTGATGCGTTTAAAAATATGGGAATACATGTACTTATGCAGTGAGTCAGACTTTAGGACATGTAGTGCTATACAAATCTATGCAGCATGTGTGTCAGGCCTGTTAATTCCCAAATAGTCTCCATGTTGTGTAATAGAGATCCTGTGTGTGCTGTAGAAATGCCATAGCAACTCTCTCTGTAGCATGTAGTAATCATTTCAGTGTATTTTCATTTCTATATTCTCAGTCCCACCTTGACCCCTTATACTGCATGAACAGCACTGCACTGTCCTAAACCCTGAAACACCATCCCTATCAAAAGCTGCTAAACTCTTTCATCACTACTGCACTGTCCTAAAATCTGAAATAGCACTCCCTGCAAAACCTTTTTTCACTGTAATAATCATTTTACTGAATTGCAAGGGATACTATCATGTGTCTAAGATCACAGTGTGAGTCAGAATTCATTTCAGAAAAATGTGGCAGAATAATTTACTTAGTTGATGTGTTTAAACATATGGGAATACATGTACTCATGAAATGAGTCAGGCCTTAGGACAATTAGTGCTAAAAAGTCCAAAGCAGCTTGTGTGCCAGGCCTCTGAATACCGAAATAGTCTCCATGCTGTGTAACAGAAATCCTGGGTGTGCTGTTGAAATTGCATAGCAACTGTCTCTGTAGCATGTAGTAATCATTTTAGTGAATTCTCATTTCTGCATTCTCAGTCTCACCTTGACCCTCTACACTGCATGAACACCACTGCACTGTCCTAAACCCTGAAGCAGCACTCCCAGCAAGACTCTCTTTCATTATAGTAATCATTTTATGGAATGGCATCGCATACTGCCATGTGTCTAAGATCACAGTGTGAGTGACAATTCATTTCAGAAAAATGTGGCAGAATAATTTACTTAGTTGATGTGTTTAAAATATGCGAATACATGTACTCATGGAATGAGTCAGGCCTTAGGACAATTAGTGCTACAAAGTCCAAAGCAGCATGTGTGCCAGGCCTCTGAATACTGAAATAGTCTCCATGTTGTGTAATAAAAATCCTGGGTGTGATGTTGAAATTGCATAGCAATTGTCTCTGTTGCATGTAGTAATCATTTCAGTGAATTCTCATTTCTTCATTCTCAGTCTCACCGTGACCCTCTACACTGCCTGAACACCACTGCACTGCCCTAAACCATGAAACAGCACTCCCAGCAAGACTCTATTTCACTGTAGTAATCATTTTACTAAATTGCAAGGCATACTGTCATATGTATAAGATCACAAATAGTCTCATTTTTACCACATTGCATACAAACAGACATTCTCTTGAACACCTCTGTACAATAGGAAATCAACAATCACAGAGACTTTGCTAAAAGTCAAACAATATACACATGGAAATAAAAACTATGCCGTAAGACTCAGTTTATACGACAATAACTTGGCTACTAGCTCAAAGATTACAATTGTACAAGAAAACTCTCTCAAATCATTTATAATTTTTAATCATAAATTTATTCTTGTGACATTTCATATTGTAATAGAACATCTAGCATGACGTTATCAGGAATTTCAGTAACATCTTCATCTACTTCTGAACTACCCAGCGGCTCCGCCCACCCGCGCACTTGGCCTTATATGGCGACCGTGCGACACAGGTGAGTGTGACCCACTTGTGGGACACCCCCGCGCCGCACGGCCGCCAGCTGCTGCGTGTGCCCCCCTAGCTGTGCCTAGCTGCCTCGCTGCCTCGCTGCCGACTGACCCTGCTGCCGTCAGTTTGCCTTCCTTTGCCACGCGCTTGTGCTTGTTTTTATTTTTCAAATCCCTCCCCCGTGTTTAGCTATTTTGTCAATCACTTGTGCCTGTATTCTGCTCTTAGGCTTTTTTCTCCGTGTTTAGCTATTTTGTCTATCACTTGTGCCTGTATTTAAGCGTTTTTCCCCGTTTTAGCCTGTTTTTACTTTCCTGTCTGCTTGTCCAGATTCTCTACCCTCTACCCGTGTTAGCGCTCGGTTTCCCGCCTCCCTCGCCGCCCCCGCTTCCCGCCACTACCACCGACCCCGCCCCTTTTCCCTTCTGTTCCCTCCCCGCTCCCGCCTCCCAGCTGCTCCGCCCACCCGCGCACTTCGCCTTATATGGCGACCGTGCGAACGCGCAGCGTTGACGCGCAGCGGGCGCGCCGATTGTGCGCCGAAGGCGCGCCAAAGGTAAGCCCGTCTGCGCCCGTCCGCGACCGGATCGCGACCAGCGCCAGGACCCCTGGCCCCCACCGACGGAAGCCGACCCGACGAACCTACAGCGCCGCCGACCTCATCGCACTCAACACCGGCCACATCCCAGGATGTCACCGAGCCGCCCCGAAGCACACCCACGGACCCTTCAGCTGCCTCGCCTGCAAGTTCACCTGCTTCCGGACCTTCCCTGCACCCGCCAAGCCGAACTCCAGCAGCACCCACCTCAAGTGTATCCTGCTCAACACCCGCTCCGTCCACAGACACGCCGTGGAACTCTGGAACCTGCTCGACACCACCGCCCCCGACGTTGCCTTCATCACCGAGACCTGGATGAACGCCTCCTCAGCCCCTGACATCGCCATCGCCATCCCAGAGGGCTACAAGATCACCCGGAGGGACCGCGACAACCAGACCGGAGGAGGCATCGCCATCATCCACAGAGACACCATCCGCATCAGTACCAACACCGATGACACCCTCACCACCGCTGAACACCTGCACTTCCAGATCCACACCAACCCGAAGACCACCCTCAGAGGCACCCTGATCTACCGACCCCCGGGACCGCGCACACGATTCAGCGAGGACATCGCCGACTTCGTCAGCCCGCACGCTCTCCCCTCCGCCGACTACATCCTCCTGGGGGACCTCAACTTCCACCTGGAGAACAACAACGACCGCAACACCACCACCCTGCTCGACAACCTCGACAACCTCGGACTCAAGCAACTGGTGACCACCCCCACCCACCTCGCCGGACACACACTCGACGCCGTCTTCTCATCCAGCAAAGACGTCACCTTCAGCCACGCAACAGGACTCCACTGGACGGACCACAGCTGCGTCCACTTCACCTTCAGAAGAACGACGATCCACCACCTCCAGCAACAGGTTGCTCGAAGAAGCTGGAACAAGATCACAGCCGACCAGCTCACCGCCTCCCTGAGCCAGCACCCTCCCGCCAACTCAGCGAACCCCAGCCAGGCCGCCGACAACCTCACGAAGTGGATCAGCAACTGCGCGGACGAGCTCGCCCCTCTGAGGACCCCGCCCAGCAGATCCTGCAGCAGAAAAACACCATGGTTCACCGACGAACTCAAGTGCTCCAAGAAGAACTGTCGAGCCCTCGAGAAAGCCTGGAGAAGGGAACCAACGACGGACAACATGGCCACCCTCAAGCTCGCCACCCGGAAACACCACCAACTGATCCGCGCCACCAAGAAAAATGAATACAAGGACCGGCTGGACAACAACGCACACAACTGCAAGGAACTCTTTCACATCGTGAAAGAGCTCTCCAACCCCAGCGCCGGAAACAACGACATCACCCCGTCGCAAGACCTCTGCAACTCCCTCGCGTCCTACTTCCACAACAAGATCACGGACATACACAACAGCTTCAACAACCAACCAACGCAAGCCACAACCGCAACGACGCCACCCACCACCACCCTCCGCACCTGGACCCCGATCAGCACCGAAGACACCATCCGCACCATGAACTCCATCCATTCCGGATCTCCGACTGACCCCTGCCCTCACCACGTCTTCAACAAAGCCGACGCTGTCCTCGCACCCCACCTGCGGGACATCATCAACACCTCCTTCGACTCCGCCACCTTCCCTGAGAGCTGGAAGCACGCCGAACTCAGCGCTCTCCTCAAGAAACCCACAGCAGACCCCACCGACCTCAAGAACTACCGTCCCATCTCGCTCCTCCCGTTCCCGGCCAAAGTCATCGAGAAGACCGTCAACAAACAGCTGGCCGCCTTCCTCGAGACGAATGGATCCCTCGACCCATCACAGTCCGGCTTCCGAGCGAACCACAGCACCGAGACCGCCCTCATCGCCGCCACCGACGACCTTCGAACTCTGATGGACAACGGAGAAACAGCGGCCCTCATCCTCCTGGACCTCTCCGCGGCTTTCGACACTGTCTGCCACCGCACCCTAGTACAGCGCCTCAGCAACATCGGAATCCAGGAGAAGGCACTGGACTGGATCACCTCCTTCCTCGACGGAAGAACACAAAGAGTCCGCCTACCACCGTACAAGTCAGAGGCCACCAAAGTCATCTGCGGCGTACCCCAAGGATCCTCGCTGAGCCCAACCCTCTTCAACATCTACATGAGCCCCCTCGCGGCCATCGCACGCCAACACAACCTGAACATCATCTCCTACGCCGACGACACCCAGCTGATCCTCTCCCTAACCAACGACCCCGCCACCGCCAGAGCCAACCTGCACGAAGGGATGAGAGACGTAGCCGAATGGATGACGACCAGCCGCCTGAAACTGAACTCAGACAAGACGGAGGTCCTCATCCTGGGCTCCACGCCCTCCGCCTGGGACGACTCCTGGTGGCCCCCCGCCCTGGGCACCGCACCCAAACCGACAGACCACGCACGCAACCTGGGCTTCATCCTGGACTCCTCCCTCTCCATGACCAGACAAGTCAACGCCGTCTCCTCGTCATGCTTCAACATCCTGCGCATGCTACGTAAGATCTTCCGGTGGATCCCCACCGAGACGAGGAAGACGGTCACCCAAGCCCTCGTCACCAGCCGACTGGACTACGGCAACGCCCTCTACGCCGGAACCACTGCCAAACTCCAGAAGAGACTCCAGCGGATCCAGAACGCCTCGGCGAGACTCATCCTCGACATCCCCCGACGCAGCCACATCTCCGGACACCTGAGAGACCTGCACTGGCTCCCGGTCAACAAGAGAATCACCTTCCGGCTCCTCACCCACGCGCACAAAGCCCTACACGACCAAGGCCCGAGCTACCTCAACAACCGGATCAACTTCTACACTCCCAAGCGCCTCCTCAGATCAACCAACCACGCCCTCGCCGCCGTCCCCCGCATCCGAAGAGCGACAACAGGAGGAAGATCCTTCTCCTACCTGGCCGCCAAGACCTGGAACTCCCTTCCGACCAATCTGCGCCTGACCCAAGACCACCTCTCCTTCAGGAAGAAGCTCAAGACCTGGCTGTTCGAGCAGTAGCGGCACCCCCCCCCCTCCCAGCGCCTTGAGACCCTACGGGTGAGTAGTGCGCTCTACAAATGACCTGATTGATTGATTGATTGAACTTGACACATTAAACTCAATATCATCCAATGTTTCAATTAATTCATTATCTAAACACTCATCCAAGAAATCACAGGGTATATCTCCTGCACCAATAGATTCTTCTTCATTGCTGCTGTCCACAAAAGGTAAATTTAAATCCTCTATTAGAGTGTTAGAAATTTCAAAAGTGACTTCAATGTTCTTCTGATTCTGATCCATAATAAAGTTTATTATGTTGCTGTACCTAGCAGAAAAATATAAACACTTATTTTATTATTTTTACTAATAGATAATACAAAACTAGTTTTATCAATTTCATGAGTACATGTATTCCCATATTTTTAAAGACATCAACTAAGCAAATTATTCTGCCACATTTTTCTGAAATGAATTATGACTCACACTGTGATCTTAGACACATGACAGAATGCTTTGCAATTCCGTAAAATGATTACTACAGGGAAATAGAGTCTTGCTGGGAGTGCTGTTTCAGATTTTAGGACAGTGCAGTGGGATTGTATGACGTTACAACGCATAGGTTTACAACGCACACCTTTACAACGCATTTTTTTAAACACAACATCCATTACAACTCATTTCATTACAAAGCATACCATTACAACACATTTTTTTAAAATACCTTTGCAACGCATTCCATTACAACGCATACTACCTTTACAACGCATACCATTACAACGCATAACAATACATTGCATGTATGGTAAGTATTGGATATTGTAGGAGTAAAAATTGGTATTCTAACTCCAAGGGGTGCAACAGTAGGATAGGTGTTGGATGGTAATGGTATGCGTTGTAATGGTATGCGTTGGAATGACTGCGTTGTAATGACATGCATTGTAATGGTATGCGTTGTAGTGTCATGCGTTGTAATGGTTACATTGTAATGGCATGCTATGTAATAGATGTTGCGTTGTAAAAGTTTCGTTGTAATGGAACTGCGTTGTAAAGTTTGTTTCCCATGCAGTGGTGTACAGGCAATGCAGGGGCTCAAGGTGGGACTAAGAATGTAGAAATGAGAATTCACTGAAATAATTTCTACATGCTACTGAAAAAGTTGGTATGCAATTTCTACAGCACACCCAGGATCTTTATTACACAGCATGGAGACTTTCTGTAGATAATTACAATCTGTTGTGAAGAAAAAAAACATATTTAAATATTTTATTTACAATTGTAGACCACTACTAGCAAACTACATAGCAATTTAAAGCACTATATGTTGTTAAGTCTGGTTCACTCCATAAGTAATTTTAAGGCACAGCAGCAGAGTTCGGGCAGTGTAGGAGATCATGCAGGGAGTGTGTTTCAGGGTTTAGAACAGTGCAGTGGTGTTTCAACATTATAGGGGCATTTACTGAAAATTATGTTTCAGGGTTTACAGCAGTGCAGTAGTGTTGAAAGAGTTTAGCAGCTTTAAATCCAGAATCACCATCCTCAGTGAATGCCCCTATAAAGTTCAAACAACACTGCACTGCCCTAAACCCTGAAACATCACTACCTCCAAGAACCCCTTTCACTGTAGTAATAATTTTACTGAATTTTAAGGGATACTGTGATGTGTCTAAGATCACACTGTGAGTTAGTATTCACTTCAGATAATTGTGCCAGAATATTTTTCTTACTTGATGCGTTTAAAAATATGGGAATACATGTACTTATGCAGTGAGTCAGACTTTAGGACATGTAGTGCCATACAAATCTATGCAGCATGTGTGTCAGGCCTGTTAATTCCCAAATAGTCTCCATGTTGTGTAATAGAGATCCTGTGTGTGCTGTAGAAATGCCATAGCAACTCTCTCTGTAGCATGTAGTAATCATTTCAGTGTATTTTCATTTCTATATTCTCAGTCCCACCTTGACCCCTTATACTGCCTGAACAGCACTGCACTGTCATAAACCCTGAAACACCATCCCTATCAAAAGCTGCTAAACTCTTTCATCACTACTGCACTGTCCTAAAATCTGAAATAGCACTCCTTGCAAAACCTTTTTTCACTGTAGTAATCATTTTACTGAATTGCAAGGGATACTATCATGTGTCTAAGATCACAGTGTGAGTCAGAATTCATTTCAGAAAAATGTGGCAGAATAATTTACTTAGTTGATGTGTTTAAACATATGGGGATACATGTACTCATGAAATGAGTCAGGCCTTAGGACAATTAGTGCTAAAAAGTCCAAAGCAGCATGTGTGCCAGGCCTCTGAATACCGAAATAGTCTCCATGCTGTGTAATAGAAATCCTGGGTGTGCTGTTGAAATTGCATAGCAACTGTCTCTGTAGCATGTAGTAATCATTTTAGTGAATTCTCATTTCTGCATTCTCAGTCTCACCTTGACCCTCTACACTGCATGAACACCACTGCACTGTCCTAAACCCTGAAGCAGCACTCCCAGCAAGACTCTCTTTCATTATAGTAATCATTTTATGGAATGGCATGGCATACTGCCATGTGTCTAAGATCACAGTGTGAGTGACAATTCATTTCAGAAAAATGTGGCAGAATAATTTACTTAGTTGATGTGTTTAAAAATATGCGAATACATGTATTCATGGAATGAGTCAGGCCTTAGGACAATTAGTGCTACAAAGTCCAAAGCAGCATGTGTGCCAGGCCTCTGAATACCGAAATAGTCTCCATGCTGTGTAATAAAAATCCTGGGTGTGATGTTGAAATTGCATAGCAATTGTCTCTGTTGCATGTAGTAATCATTTCAGTGAATTCTCATTTCTTCATTCTCAGTCTCACCGTGACCCTCTACACTGCCTGAACACCACTGCACTGCCCTAAACCATGAAACAGCACTCCCAGCAAGACTCTATTTCACTGTAGTAATCATTTTACTAAATTGCAAGGCATACTGTCATATGTATAAGATCACAAATAGTCTCATTTTTACCACATTGCATACAAACAGACATTCTCTTGAACACCTCTGTACAATAGGAAATCAACAATCACAGAGACTTTGCTAAACGTCAAACAATATACACATGGAAATAAAAACTATGCCGTAAGACTCAGTTTATACCACAATAACTTGGCTACTAGCTCAAAGATTACAATTGTACAAGAAAACTCTCTCAAATCATTTATAATTTTTGATCATAAATTTATTCTTGTGACATTTCATATTGTAATAGAACATCTAGCATGATGTTATCAGGAATTTCAGTAACATCTTCATCTACTTCTGAACTTGACACATTAAACTCAATATCATCCAATGTTTCAATTAATTCATTATCTAAACTTTCATCCAAGAAATCACAGGTTATATCTCCTGCACCAATAGATTCTTCTTCATTGCTGCTGTCCACAAAAGGTAAATTTAAATCCTCTATCAGAGTGTTAGAAATTTCAAAAGTGACTTCAATGTTCTTCTGATTCTGATCCATAATAAAGTTTATTATGTTGCTGTACCTAGCAGAAAAATATAAACACCTATTTTATTATTTTTACTAATAGATAATACAAAACTAGTTTTATCAATTTCATGAGTACATGTATTCCCATATTTTTAAAGACATCAACTAAGCAAATTATTCTGCCACATTTTTCTGAAATGAATTATGACTCACACTGTGATCTTAGACACATGACAGAATGCTTTGCAATTCCGTAAAATGATTACTACAGGGAAATAGAGTCTTGCTGGGAGTGCTGTTTCAGATTTTAGGACAGTGCAGTGGGATTGTATGACGTTACAACGCATAGGTTTACAACGCACACCTTTACAACGCATTTTTTTAAACACAACATCCATTACAACTCATTTCATTACAAAGCATATCATTACAACACATTTTTTAAAAATACCTTTACAACGCATTCCATTACAACGCATACTACCTTTACAACTCATACCATTACAACGCATAACAATACATTGCATGTATGGTAAGTATTGGATATTGTAGGAGTAAAAATTAGTATTCTAACTTCAAGGGGTGCAACAGTAGGATAGGTGTTGGATGGTAATGGTATGCGTTGTAATGGTATGCGTTGGTATGACTGCGTTGTAATGACATGCATTGTAATGGTATGCGTTGTAGTGTCATGCGTTGTAATGGTTACATTGTAATGGCATGCTATGTAATAGATGTTGCGTTGTAAAAGTTTCGTTGTAATGGAACTGCGTTGTAAAGTTTGTTTCCCATGCAGTGGTGTACAGGCAATGCAGGGGCTCAAGGTGGGACTAAGAATGTAGAAATGAGAATTCACTGAAATAATTTCTACATGCTACTGAAAAAGTTGGTATGCAATTTCTACAGCACACCCAGGATCTTTATTACACAGCATGGAGACTATTTGGGAATTCAGAGGCCTGACACACATGCTGCTTTCAACTTTATAACACTAACTGTCATAAGGAATGACTCACTCCAAGACTACATCTTTTGTCATATTTTAAAACACATCAACTAAGCAAATTATTATATCATTTTTAACAACAGCACTGTACTGCAAAAAAAATCTCCTCAAACACATCAACATACCAAATGCTCCTTTCACAATATTTTTCCCAAAGCAGACAAATTCAAAAGTAGACTCTGTTCAAATACACTCCTGCTTCCACATTAGAGTACATTTTTCAATTTAATTTAAACTGCACAACATAGATACCCTTACAAATTAACAACTCACCTTTAAAAATACTTTTGTAGTTTTAGAACAGTGTCACTTACACAGCAGATTTTCTTAAGCAGAATCTCTGAATAGTGCACCAGTCACAGCAAGCACAAAATGGCATAGCTTCCCTCACATTTTTCACTCTAATCTTGAAGATAACCAATCAAATATCTTCCCACACAAATTCAAAACCAAACTAAAATTGTAATTTGTTCTACATTGAAACACTTTCAATCTCACATAAAATTCAATCTTCCCCCACTGCTCTCTCTGCCTGTTACCATGGTAACACTCCATAGACACCTAACTGAACACACAGGTGAAAAGTTCATCTGCAAAAAAAACTAGCAAGGGTGTTTGACTTTTCAAAACAGTAGTGAATCCTATGCACTGTTCCTTCCAATCACTTTCTCTCAACCATTAGCATTTCTCCTAAAAAAAACAGTAGCATGCACCCTAGTTTTCAATGTTGAATTTACAGAAACCACCTATCATTTATTCTTTTTCAAGTGCACCGAATCTCATCCACATTTTCTTCTAAACTACTACTTTTCAAACTGCCATTTCATTTCCAGAGCCCATCTGAGTACAACCAGATCTCCCTTCAAGATGGTTAGAGTTTGGATTGTAGGACACAGCTATATATTCTGGAGTGAAAGGTGTGCAGCAAATAGATGCTTTCTCAACCTTAATTTACCAATGTGGATATTATGTGGATTGGCCAGAGAGGATTAAGATGTCACCAATTGATGCCATTGGTAAAATCCTTTTTGCATCTCCCACACCATGACCTCATAATTGTGCACTGTGGTGGCATTGACCTAGGCACTTTGACTGGGGTAGGTCTGGAAATGCTTTTAAAGGTCACCTTTGGGCAATTGATGTCACTTTTTCAACAAACTGCCTTTGTATATTCTAATATATGCCAAAGGCAAAAATGGAACTGGTCTAAACAATATTGTCCACAGATTGAGAAAGCAAGGACACATGTGAATAAGTCTGTTTCTGCTTTCCTCAGAGACTATGGTATGGGTTCTATATACCACAACAACTTGTGTTACAACATGCAAGGCATTTATAGAGGAGATGGTGTACATTTCACTGATGAGGGAAACAGAGTCTTCCTCTTGAATTTTAGACTCTGCATCGGTACTTACTTGTAGGTACAAAAACACTCAATGAACACAACAACTCTTTTTAGAGCCAACCAATATCTAAACACTCAAAGTTATTATTTAACTATATATTTTTTTGGTTTTTTTCTGACGTGCGCGCACCTCGAGAATTTTTGCCTCGAGGGTGCGGGCCAACGTGCGCACAACTCGCGGTTTTAAAGAAAAAGATTTTTTTATCTTCGGGGTCCTTCAGGGACCTCCTGAGAAGTCCTAGGGGGTCAGGGCGTCTCTACCCTGCCCCCTTTTCACGTTTTCCACTTTTGATTTCCGCTCTCTTCTGTCTCGGACACAAAATGGCGGCCAACACTTCCTGATTTTGACCGATTGGAATGTTGACAGATGTCTAACAGCAAATCAGAATTCTGCTCTTAAACACCCGATTCGCTCACCGTGCGCGCACGGGTGTGCGCACCGTGCGCGTTTATAGATATATATATATTTTTTTCTTATTATTTTCTTAGTAACTACTGAAGGGATTTACATCATTTGAGCAAAAGCGTGATCTGCGAATCAGACTCTACCATTTTTCCAAATTTCTTGTAATTCCGTTCAGCACTTCGGGCTGTAGCCGTGTCTAATTGTCCTATGGAAAATAACATGGAGAAAACACATTTTGGGACCCCCTTCTTTCTGAGCCCCCACTTGACGAATCCCCCAAAAACTTTCAGGGAAGGAGCGGAGCGGAGCGGGCCATCTTCTTTGAGAAATTCACTAAGATTCATCAACCGGCACCAAAGTTATTCCCAATAGAATGTTGCGGATTTCCTATGGAAACTAGGTCCTAACTATAACTACCTATATATATGTATATATATTCACTGAAAAAACCATAGGTTATAGACCATATATAGTTAGGAATTAGCATTTACAAAGCCTTGAAAATTCACTTTAAAAACAATAGGTTATAGACCATATATAGTTAGGAATTAGCATTTATAAAACCTTATTTTACTGACACAAAACCTATATAGTTAGTTGCACTAACTATATATTTCGCGCACCCGCAATCCACTGCTGATGATGTCACATATTACATCATTCATGACATGGTCAGTGACATCACTGATGACATCACTGATGACATCTCAAATGACATCACTGATGACATCAATGATATCAACATCCAGTGTCTGTATGTTTCTGTAAAGTTTAAATATGTCTTACATATTGAAGAATGAGTGGATGTATAAGTGTCTGGATGAAGGATTTAGTAGGTGCATGACTGACTGTATGAGTGAGTGATTAAATGTGTCTCACTGAGTGCATGGGTTAGTGACTAAACTGTCTTAATTTGTGCATCATTATGTCTGTTGTTTTGTAAACTGTTGCATGTGTTGATCAGTAGCTATATGAGTAACTATATGGGTTATTGATTGGTTGCCCAAGTATTTGTATGGGAGACTGAGTGTGTGTGTGGGTGGTTGGGAGGTGTATGACTCTGTGCATAGATGTGTGAGCAGTTGATTCACTAGATGTATGGGTTCAAAAGTGCATGTGGAAACAGCTGTATGGGCGGTTGACTGTGTGCATGAGTGTATTGGTTGAGTGAATGGATATCTCAGTGCAACATGTCAAAGTAAGAACATATGTAAAACACAGTATATGTGAGAGTTGACATATATAAATAACTGTGCATAAGAGCCAGTGAATGTGTGAGTGGCTGTATGGATCATTCTGAAATTGTATCAGGGATTGTATAAGAGAGTAAATATGTGTTAGTATATGTTTGAATAAGTAAGGTGTGTATAACTGTATAGTTGAGGAAATGGAGGTGTGATTGATTCTTTGCATGACTGACTAGGTGTGTGAGTAACTCCATGGATGAGTGACACTCTGTGAGTGTCTGTTTACACTGAGTGTATATAAGGTTATATTAGAGTCTGAAGAAGTTCATCGTATTATCACATGAATGATGTCATCAGTGATGTGATCAGTCATGTCAAATGAGATGTCATCAGTGATGTCATCAGTGATGTCATTTGAGATGTCATCAGTGATGTCATCAGTGATGTCACTGACCATGTCATGAATGATGTAATATGTGACATCATCAGCAGTGGATTGCGGGTGCGCGAAATATATAGTTAGTGCAACTAACTATATATGCGAATTTCAATGGTTTTGTGTCAGTAAAATAAGGTTTTATAAATGCTAATTCCTAACTATATATGGTCTATAACCTATGGTTTTTTCAGTGAATTTTCAAGGTTTTGTAAATGCTAATTGATAAACTATATATGGTCTATAACCTATGGTTTTTTCAGTGAATTTCAATGGTTTTTTAATAGCAAATATTAAAAGCTGTTAAATGTATTCTTTTTTTAAAGGAAAAATATATTTTATATGTATTTAATATAATTTTTTTATGTATATATATATATATATATATATATTTTGTTTCGCTACCGGTCCGCGCACCGGGTAGCTTCCCGTTAGCTCAATTTGGTGCCGCGACCCGGTCCGCGAACCGGTAAACGTTCCGTTAGCGCAACTGCCGCGTTTGAAAACAACATCGTGACGCATCGCGTAAGCGCGACGTATTGCGTTGCCGCGTAATGCGTCTTATGACGCGCCGCGTTAGCGCACCCGGAAGTGCTCCGGAGCGCGAACCAAGGCGCGAAGTGCAGCACCCCGGAAGCGATCCGGGGCGCGTCGCCTAAGCTCGACGTATCGCGTTGCCGCGTAATGCGTCTTATGACGCGCCGCGTTAGCGCACCCGGAAGTGCTCCGGAGCGCGAACCGAGGCGCGAAGCGCAGCTCCCCGGAAGCGATCCGGGGCGCGGCGCGGAGCGCGTAATGTAAGCGTAACAGGTCATGTGGCTTGTTAATAAAACTTTCTATAGGTTAATTTCACTTATGGTTTCCTAACGATGTAAGGCTAGGTCATGTGACCTAAAAATAACACTTTTCATTGGTTTAGAACATTTTTTTTTCCCAAATGATGAAAGCCCCCACCTTTTTTCTCACTCTGACTTTCAACTTTGTGAGAGGAAGACCTATTTTCATTATTAAGAGATGGCTTCAATAGTAGCTGCAGCTGGTGCACCCCCACCACCACCACCACCTCCTAGGAAGGAAGGACCACCTACCCAGTTCCTTCCCAACCGTGAGGAAGAGGAGGAAGAAGAGGAAGAGGAGGTACATGAGAGAGTATTCTTGCCTGAACAGCCCCGGAAATCCCACCACAAGGACAGTTTCATTTGGCAATTTTATACATTCTCAGAAAGCCAAAAAAAGTCAATGCCCGTTATGTCACATGCCTGATCTGCAAAGAAGTTCTGTCCCGAGGCACAGATAAAAAATATAGCTACGGGAACTATACTATGCATCGCCACATGCAAAGGTGGCATCCAAAAAATGACAGCGTGGCTGAGGTGCGTGACCTCCGTGAAAACCCACGAACTCCTGTGGCCACCACCTCAACACAGGAAAGTTTTTCGGGACCAGAGGCGAGGGAGACGGTCCCCAATATCCAGAGCAATTTTCAACACATCAAGCTAGTGTGTATTTATTGTGGGGGACTACTTTGCCACGGGGAGATGAGTGTGATTTTAATGAACAGAGCATTTGAAAATCACAAGTGCTCAAAATGCCCAAAAACGTGATTTTTTTTTTTGCTCCTGTTGAGCCCTTTCTAATGCCTGTTTTCCGTTGTTCCCCCCCCAAAAAAACATAAAATTGTTCAAAAAATACAAAAAAAAAATGTTCAGAAAAAAAAATATATATAAAACAACAAAAACATTTTAAAAAAAGTTCTTTTCAGAACTACCTCCCATTTTTAAAAAAATGACTAAAATTTTTAGCACTCTTCACTTCATTTTTCTCATTGGTGCGCTTCCCGGCACGCGCACCGGTGAGCGCCCCGTTAGCGCAACACAAAAAAAAAGAAAAAAAAACAAGAGAAGGAGAGCATAAGAGAAAGAGAAAGAGAGAGTAATGTTAAGAGACAGACAGCAAGAGAGAGCAACACAGATGTACTGTGTAATACATAGTAAAACAGTGTAAAAGATATAACAAAGTGTAAGAGAGAAAATGTAAAAAATATAAGGCTGTGAAACAAAGAAAGAGAGAAGAAGAATACTAAAGCAGAGGCACACAAAAATGTGAGTGTCTGTAAAGACTAAAAGGAAAGAGAAAAAATTATGTACAAATAAAAGGTAATAACGGAACCAGATTTAAATAACACTGGTACAGGAGAGAGAGAAAAAAGTATTGTGCATAAATAAAGAGGGATGAAATAAGATGGATAACATCGAATAAAGTTAAAACATGTGGATTGACAGAGAAATGCGCTACCCATAGTATAAGTAAAGAGGGGTGAAAGAGGGAGAAATATTGAATTAGGATAACACATGGTGAGTGACATAGAGAGTGGACATAGAGAGTAAAGGAAACAGTACCTGAATGGGCTTGAGTAAAACAGCAAAAAAAGTTAAGTAATGCAATGTGTGTGACTTACAGGGAGTCAGTGGGTGTAGGTAGGAGTTTGGGTGTGTAAGGTGTGTCTGTGGGTGTGGTTGTGTGGACTGTTTTGGTGTGGGTAGAAATGAGGGTGTGTGAAATATGTATGAAAAGTATATGTGTGTGTATGGAATGTGTGTGTGTTTTTGAAGGGTGTGTGTGGGAGGTTTTTTTGTGTGTATGAGGTGTGTGTGTGGTGTGTGTGTGGGTGTATGTTACAGGTGTGTGCATGTGTTGGGAGGGGAATGAGCTATATGTGTAGGAGTAAGGTAAATAATTAAAAAAAGAGAATGAGTGAAGAAGCAAAGGAAGGGAACAGAGGGTAAGTGAAGTAAGGAATAGGGATCAAAAGAAGTTGAATATGGGAGGGTAAATAGGGAAAGGGGAGTAAACATGGATAATAAGTGAAGGAAGCAGAGTAAAAACACAGGAGTGATGTAGATTGACAAAATGTTAGTGACCTTAAAGCAAAGGGTGATAACAAATTACATTTTTTTTGTCATACTTACCATATAATAAATGTAACTTTAATTTTTTTTACTACAGTTGGTATCTGTGAAAGAGAGAAGAAAATAAGTTATAATTAGTAAAATATGTATTTTAAATTAAAAGATACAAATGAAGAGCTAAAAACATCATAACACTCTATTTAGAAATAAAGTGAAAGTGAAGAGCACAGAAAGGGAAATAAACTAAGGTAGAAGGACAAAAAGAGGGAAAAAGAAATAGAAGGAGAGCAAATTACAAAGAGTAAGGCATATAGATTCACTAAGAAAAAGAGAGAGAAGTACAGAGAAATGAACTGAAGGTAAGAAAGATACTAAAACAATGTGAGTTAGCAAAACTAAATCAGGAAACAGAAGTAAGTAAAAAGATAATGACTGAGACAGAAAACAGTCTAATTAAGGATGCATTTAGAAGAATGAGGAATAGAAGATAACTGAGAGTAAGAGAAGAACAATCATAGAGTGAAAGGATGAAGGGACACAGAATAATATACAACAATTGAAGGAAATGGACTGAGGAAGTTATAACGCAGACACACTAAGAGAAAAACTGAGTGAGGTGGAGTACAATGAGTGAGAAAAGAAAAAAGTAAGTCTGCAAAAAAAAGGAAAGAGAGGAGAAGACGACTAAAACAGTGGTACTGAGAGAAAATAATTTGGTGAGGAAAGTAAAGAGAAGGACATTGAAAGAAAGGAAATGATGGATAGTAACGGAACCAGAGTAAAAGAAATCGGATGAAGAACGATGAGAGAGCAGCAGTGAAGTTGTTGTAAAAGAAATGATAGAAGGTAGATAAACACAAGTGAAAATAACACATGTAGAGTGAGGCACTGAGCACAGAGAAGTAGTGAACGAAAAATAGAGAGAAGAGGTCAAAAGTAAGAAGCAAACAAAGATAAGCGAGGGAGAGTGGATGTCAGAGATTGGGAATACAATTTAATTTACACAATCCTAAGTATAGAATAATTTCTACAACATGTTACATAGTTTATTTTTGCTGTTCTCAGAATATATTGAATTTCACTTAAAGCAGTGAGTTCAAATTACTCATCATATGACAGCGGGAAAAAAAATCTAAAAGATTGTGTTTTAAAAAAAAACCTTACATACTGACAAACGACAAATGTACGCTAATCTTTGATTGACTTACTTTTCCTTGAGGCCAAATAGTATATCATGGAGGTCCTTTTCTCGTTACATAGTATTTTAATATACTCCTTTTTTCAGTCATGACTCTTTACTCATTCTTGCACCTTTCCATTTGGCCAAATAGTGTCACATGTATGAGTATATATGAGTACTCCTCCCGTCTTCATAGGCCAATTACCTTTACCTAAATTTTGGCTGTAAAAACACTAGGTATGAATTTATAAAGCCAAAAGGCAAACGTTGTTTGAAAGTCAAATTATTGTCGTTACATTGGGTCCAACCTTTAGAAGTTTTAAATAGCATGTGTAATGCCCTGATGTTGTAGAAGGACCGTCATGAAAAATAATAGCTACAGTTGCAAATGTTCTTCCTGATATCGATAACTGAGAAGCCACGAAATTTTTAATAGAAGTTGTCAATTTAGTTCCATCAGGTCTACATCGTTGGAACATTAAAATAACATAGTGACCATAATTTTGTAGAATTAATGTGGACAGCATTGCAGACTTACATTGAGTATACACCATATTGTGATCCGCTGCTTTAACTAGATTATTGAAAGACACTGATTTGCAGTCTGGTAAAGTTAAATATATAAATCTTTCAGAGTCTATTCTAGTAGTACTTGATGAAGCACAGTTATCACAGTCATGTTGACATTGATAAGAAAGGCCAAATAGATTTTTTATATCTACTCCTTCATCTTGTAATACATCAAACATATACAATAAAAATTCCTGACAATCCTGCTGAATATTCTGTGAAAACTGATTTTGACCTGAACATATATCTAGAAGATTTCTAATTTCTGAAACACTTTCTATTTTAGCTCTATCACTACTACATTTCTCTAACACAGAATTCAATAAACAGCACAATGTTTGTTCCCGATTTTCAACAATCTGTCTTTGTAAATTTTGAAGAAAAAAAACAACATTAACTACTACATTAGCATAGCAGTTGACACCAGAACTGTTTTCAAACTGAAATCCAACAACATCTTCAACAGAATCCTTTTTGTTTCTCTTTACAATTACACTTTTATCTACTTTATGTCTTTTTGCTGATACCTCACTGCAATTACTCTCATTTCTTCTTTTTCGGCCTACCACACGTTTTTCAATCAGAGGATATTGAGGCAAATGTGGAGCATACTCTCTTCTTAACCTATTGTATTCTTTTACACAATCTAAATCTGCACAAATCTTTGTTTCATCACACTCAATCAAGTACAATCCTGCTAAAGTTCTGACTCGTGATAATGCCACATATGCCATACCCTCTTTAAACACAGAACTTCCAATGTTCACCAAAGCGCTATCTACACTTAAACCTTGAGACTTATGAATTGTCACCGCATATGCCAAACAAATAGGAAACTGTTTTCGGCGAACATATAAGTCTTTCACTAGCAAAAATTTAGCTGAACAACGACAAATTTGTCATCAAATGTAATTTTTAAAATTTCAATTCCATTTCTATTTTTGTAATTCAGAAAACCAACAACATAACCCATTGCTCCATTTACTAGACCTCTTTCAACATTTAAATTCCTTCTTAAAATGACACGACAATTCAAACACACATTCAGAGTCTTTTCAAAACCAGCAGTTTTAGATATAGTCTTCTCTAATGAATCCAATTTTGATTTCAAATTTTCAGACAAAATAATTGTTGCTCCCATATGCTCTATTTTATCAATAGCTTCCAGTTTCACTATCTCTTCATTTTCTAACTGTAACATTTTATTGTTGAACATGGAACATTCTTTCAGAGTTGGCAACAAACATATGCCAGATTTCTTCTCGTTAATTTTCTTAAATATGTTCTCTGGAAGAATGTTTTCATTTGGGTACAAATTTGAAATTAATCGTGCATGTAAAGCTTCTTTCCCTTGCTGACTTACTTTTCCGATCCTTACATCTTGTAGAATATTTTTATAATCTTCATCATTTGCCTGCCGCATATTTTGAAGCAGTTCTGCATATTTAAAGTTTAACTATATATTAACGTTTCCGATGCTCCCTAAGCACTTCCTGGTATCTTCATGTGTGAGCATTTTGAACACAGGTTGTCCTTTCACTGGAGTCAACTGCAGAAGATCTCCAAAAACAATAATATGTTTTCCACCAAATAAGACATCATAGTCTGTTCTAAGAATTTCTTGCATTCTCAAATGCACAAAAGCAAGCATGATATTTGACACCATGCTTACTTCATCAATGATAAGAATGCTTCAGGCATTGTAGTTCCCCCCACGGTCCCCAACCTTTTTTATAAGACCCGGGGGATACTGTCCCGGGGAATAATATACATTACTGATAGGGGCTATTTTTTATGATAAAAGTAAAAGTTGCGCACAGCACTCATGGCGGCCCCCTGGTGTGCAAGCGCTGGATGCATGACTCATAATCTGTATGGTGTGTGACTCCAGTGACTTTGGTGCACAACTTCTACGCGTTTGGGAGCCGGCATTACTTTTCCACATGAGGAGCTACTAACATGCAGCTCCCCATTTGTAAAAGCTATCTGATTTAGATTTTGAAAGAGAGAACAGATTTCGTTGCTATGGGATGGCGGGATGGACACCCCTGGACACTGCAGGAGCCGGTCCTCCCACAATACATAAAGGACAGTGATGTCACTGACAATGTGATGAGTGATGTAATATGTGACGTCATCAGCAGTGCATTGCGGGCGCGCGAGTTATAGTTAGCTGAACTTACTATAACGGGGAATTTCAATTGTTTTGTATGAGAGAAATGTCCAGCTAACTTTAACATGGGTGAAACCTATGGTTTTTTCAGTGAATTTCTAAGGCTTTTTAAATGCTAATTCCTAACTATAACGTGCCTGAATCCTATGGTTTTTTCAGTGAATTTCAAAGGTTTTGTAAATGATCATTTTAAAATGTATTAATTATTATATTTCTTTCTTTTTATAGCAATTTCCTGCATTTTTATTATAAATACTTATATTTATTTTATTTTTAAAGTTACATTTCACATTTTTAATGTAAAATAATAACAAATGTAAATTCAAAAAAAATGCACTGCTAGTGAAACTGCCTGGGTGAATTTGTAAGTGTTTGTTAGGGGCAGATTTACAACACCTTGTGCCTCTTTTACACCGCCGTTGCATCACTTTTCTGATGAAGCGGTGGTGCAAAAGATGCGCCATGGTATTTGGTATTTAGAATGTGATGTCTCTGGGAGGTGTGTCACATTGTAAATCCCTGTACCAGAAGAAGACATTCCTACATAGGGGAGGGGGCCTTCCCGGAGCAGGAACACCTCCTAAAAGTGGCTGACTGAAATCTACAAGATTTCACTTTGTCACTTTAGGGCTCATGCTGTGTCAAAACCCTGCACTATCTTGAAGCAGGTGTAAGGATTGACACAGCATTCTCAGCATAGGGCCCCCAGACAATTGCTGGAGATGTGTTCCACTTGCAACATAACTCAAACAATGCACGACCTTTACAGCACAGATACATCACATATATGTACCATTTTTGTCCCATGGTACACAGCATTGTAAATACGGCACAGCCATAGTGGTGGTATCACGGAGCACAATAACTAACATATTCCTGGGGATATGCCAGTTATTATATATGTGCCCATTAGTGTTTTAATGTAGTGAATGGATTACTACATACCGATAAATGACTCACTACAAAACTAAAACAAAAGTGACAGAGTGTTTGGAGTAAGTCTAAGGATACAGACTGGGAAATTGAAGGCATAAAACACAAGTTTGCAGGAGCATACAAGACTGCATGTATACTCCATAGGAATTTTAAGGAAACCATACCCTCGGACCCACTTTGCATATAGTACATCATTACAAACATTTAAAGAATATATAACTGAATCTATAAATGCTTCACTTTTAGTAAAATAAATAGAGTAGTAGATAGTTCTCAAACATTTATTATTTTTAAACAATACATTTATTTTTGTAACAGACATTCCACCACAAGTTCATCAGATATGTCATTCAGATCAATTGCCTCGTTAGCAGTTTCTGAATTAATTTGTTCTATTTCAACATAATTTAATACTTCTAGAAATTCTCCATGAAAGCTTTTGTCTTCGAAATCACACCTCATTTCTGCAGTACTAATTTACCCTTCTTCACTCTCATTGCCTGTGACAGATAAGATTAATTCTTCAATTATACTCAAGATAATATCCAAAATATCCTCAGTATGAGCCTGTTCTCTTTCCATAATTTTTCATTTATATTCTTGCTCCTTCTATAAAAATATAAACAGGTAATTTTATCACTTTTCATAAGATATAATACAAAACTACTGTTTTCACCTATTTTGGCCTACAAAAAATACTATATAAATACTATTATCTAATAACATTCCACTACTACATATTTACTCCTTTGCAAAGCTATATAAATATAATTACTTATAACAATATCCTGTTCTTAAATTTCGAAACCAGTCACTCCTTATGACTATAGGAAAAGACTCAGGCTATTACACTAAAATACACTACTAAAAAATGTAGAATATATCTATTCACCTTACCCATTCCAATATAATAAATGTGTTCTAGTAAAATGCAAAAGATACTATTTATTGTCCAGAATAACACCGTGTATCTGTGTATATTTAGACATAATTATCGCACTACTTTTTGAATACTTCATGTCTTTACTCTATCTCTATTCCTCTTCTATAACTTAGTCTAACCCTACTAATTACCTACCTATTCAACTTTCGAACTAGCCTATCCTCTAGTATTTATCTGCAACCTTGTAGCTTGCGGTTCTTTATTTTTCTCACTGCTTATAACCTATAATTACGTAACATTCATTAACCTAGGCCTCTCAGTTTATTGTCTAATTTTTATAGTATTAATTTCCTTGTGTACCGCTACTAACCTTTCTTTATGCAGTTGCTTGTTACCTATTCTGTCAATCCTTGAATATCTTATGTTTTTCACTAATGTTCCTTTTTAATTCAAAAGTCTTTCTAGTATTATTCCTTACTCAATGTGTTCTGTTCCCTTAAAACCTTGCTTAACACGATTTATATCGTCTCTTGTTTTAAGTTAGAGAAAATACATCGACTGAGTGCATTCAATATTGTCTATAATGGCAGGTAAGTTTACTTACTCACTAACTTGTCATATGACGTTCTTTAACTCTCACAGAAATATTTCCACTTTCTCTTCAGGAATGTCGAAGGAGCAATTGAAAACGGGACTGAACTCCGGAACATCTTCGGAGAAGTGCGCACTCGTTAGTGAGCGCGCGCCTCACCAAGAATTCCCCAAAACTCTGTGGTAAATGACTAGATCGGTACCTCATCTTTCAGCCGCGGCCCGTGGAGGGAGTTGCGGTGGGACAGGCAGGCGGGGAGGGGGAGGGGCAGGGTCAGGGGTGATAAACAACGGAATCTGAATGATTGCAGGTAAGTAAACAATGAATTTAATAAATCAAATTTCGGGCCATTTTATCAACAAAAAGCTGTAGATTATCGTCGCTTTTATCGGCAGGAAACTGCTGATAAAGCGGCGATAATGGGCTTGATAATATGCCCTTGTGAATTCCCATAGCAGCCCAGGTTAACACCAGAACCTGGGCTGCTATGGGAATTTACAAGGGCCTATTATCAAGCCCATTATTGCCGCTTTATCGGCAGTTTCCTGCCGATAAAAGAGGCAATAATGTATCGCCTTTTGTTGATAATATGCCCCTTCGTTCCGTGCCCTGCATCGCATTTTACGATGCAGGGCGTGGTACGAAATTCATTTTATTAATTCAATTGTTTACTTACCTGCAATCATCCAGATTTTGCTGTTTATCACCCCCCCACCCTGCCCCTCCCCGGCACCGCCTGCCTGCCCCACCTCAACTCCCTCCACGGGCCGCAGCTGACAGTTACTTGTACTTACCTTAAGCATAATAAATAATAAAAAAATTATATATTATAAAATTATCACCTGTGGAAGACACAAAAAAATACAGTTACAATATATATTTTACAACACAAAATAATTTGTAAACCATTTCATATGCCTTTTTTGCTGTTCTCAGAATATGTTAAATTTCACTAGAAACAGTGAGTTCAATAGTATTCATCACATAACAGCGGGCAAAAATAGACAATCAATAAGATTATCTTAAAAAAACATTCAACATTCTCAATAACAATTTAAAAAATAGAAATAAAACATATCTTAAATGTTTTTTTCTAAGAGCAATTTCTTAGGTAAATATGACACATCTCAAACAATCATAAAATAACAAAACATTATGATTAATTTTCTTACACTGTAAATAATGTTACTTACAAATATATGCTGACAAAATACACAACAAAAAGTACTTAATGGTTTCACACACTATTCCACACGGCCAAATTGTATGCATCAAATCCTTTGTTTGGAAGTTGTTCAATAGTAATCCTGAACGTCCGCCTCCCAGCCTTCGAATCCAAAACCACCAACATCATTTACGGGTCCCCCAGGACTCCTCCATCAGTCCGACGCTGTTCAACATCTACATGGCCATCCTCGCACAAGTAGCCCACCATCACAACCTCAACATCATCTCCTACATCAACAACACAGAGCTCATCCTCTACCTCACCAAGAAGCCACATACCACTAAAGCAACCTCCACGACACAATGAAAGACGTCACCAACTACATAAAGAGCAGCACTGTAAACATAAACTCACACAAATCAAGGTGCTCATCCTAAGACCCTTCCTACCCAAGAAAAGAAGAACAGTGACACGTGCCCTCATCAGCAGCAGACTACACTGTGGCAAAACACTCTACACAGGAATTCCAGCCAAAGACCTACAATAACTACAACAAATCCAAAATACCTCCACCTGAGTGATTATGAATGTTCCCTGCTGCAGCCATATCACTCACCACCTGATACACCTACACTGCCTCAATATCAACAAGAGGATCACCTTCAAGCTCCTCACCCTCACTTACAAAATACTCTACAACACCAGACTAATCTACCTTAACAGCAGTAATCCTAAAGGGAAAATGTTGATCTTAAAATTTTGCCTTTACAAATATTAGGTAAGAATTTGGTAACTCTTTAGGCAATTGTTGCTTGAAAACGAATTGACTATCATTACAATGTATCCAACCTTGCAGACATTTTAAATAAACAATGTAATGTCCAGATGTGGTAGAAGGTCCATCATGAAAAATATTTGCAACAGCTACAAAAGTTCTTCCTGATATTGAACATTGAAAAGCTACAACATTTGTAAATAAAGTATCCAATTTTCATCCATCAGCTCTACAACTTTGCAGCATTAAAATAACATACTGTCCATATCTTTGTATAAGTAATGTTGATGACATTTCTGATTTACATTGGCTACACTCCATGTTTTGACTTGCTCCTCTAATTATATTGTTAAAAGACACTGATTCACAGTCTGGTAAAGTCAAATATATGAAACTTTCAGTGTCTATGTTAGTGCTACATGTAAACAAACAATTTTGACAGTCATGTTGCCATTTATGAGAAAGGCCAAAAAGGTTTTCAGCATCTATACCTTCATCTTTCAGTACACCAAGCATAAACATAAAAAATTCCTGACAATCTCGCTGAATATTCTGCGTAAATTGAGTAGAACCAGAACATATGTCCAAAAATTTCGAATATCAGAAACACTTTGTATTTTACTTTTATCACTACTGCATTTCTCATAAACAGAATTCAACAATGAACAGAATCTTTAGTCCTGATTTTCTACATTTTGCTATTGCAAACTTTCAAGAAAAAAACTAAATTAAAAACTACAACTTAGCATAGCAGTTGACACCACAACTATTTTCAAACCTATAACCAAGATTCTCTTCAACACTTTCCTTTCTCTTTTTGCTTGCAGGTGCAACTTCATCTTGGTTTTTTTCTGTCTCTATAGTTTCACTCCAGATATTCTCAAATCTTCTTCTACATACCACACAGTTTTCAAATACTGGATACTGACCTAAATTGGGTGCATATTCTCTTCTTAACCTATTATACTTTTTCACACAATTTGCATCTGCACAAACCTTTGTCTCATCAAAATCAATCAAGTACAATCTAGATAAAGTTCTGACTCGAGACAAAGCAACATATGCCATCCCCTCTTTGAACATGGTACTTTCAATATTCACTAAAGCACTATCTACACTTAAACCGTGAGATTTATGAATGGTCACCGCATATGCCAAAGAAACAGGAAACTGTATTCTGCAGACATACAAATCTTTTAGAAAGCAAAAATTGATCTGCACAATGACTGAGTTGTTCTACTTCAGCAATTTCATCAAATTAGATTTTCAAAAATTCAATCCCACCTCTATTTACATAATTACCAAAATCAACAATTTTACCCATTGCTCCATTTACTAAACCTTTTTCCACATTCAAATGTCATCGTACTATTACCCTACAGTTTACACATGCATATAAATTATTTTCTAAACCAGCAGTTTTACTTATCGATTTCTCTAAAGAATCCAATTTCCTCTTCAACTTTTCACTCAAAATAATAGTGATTCCTTCATGTTCAATTTTGTCAATAACTTCCAATTTTATAATTTCTTAATTTTCTAACTTTAACATTTCTTCATTAAATACAGAACATTCACGCAGTGTTGGCATAAAACAAATTACAGACTTGTTTTCTGCAATTTTCATATATATTTTCTCTGGAACAATATTTTCATTTGGAAACAAATTGGGAAGTAATCGTCTCTGTAAAGCTTGTTTTCCATGTTCTGTCACTTTTTCTATTCTTATATCTTGAAGAATAGTTCCATAATCAGCATCATTTGACTGTCGCATATTTCTAATAAGTTCCTTATATTGAAAAAATTACCAAATGTTAACATTTCCAATACTTCCCAAAGACTTTCTGGTATCTTCATGTACCAGTGTTCTAAACACTGGTTGTCCTTTTACAGGAGTAAGTTGGAGTAGATCTCCAAAAACTATGACGTGTTTTCCTCCAAATAATACGTCATACTCTGTTTTAAGAATTTGCTGCATTCTCAAATGCACAAAGGCAAGCATTACGTTTGATACCATGCTTACCTCATCAATAATGAGAAGTTTCATTTTCTGCAAGACTCTTGCAACTTCAAAATAAGCTTCTCCAGATAGCTTGTGGTACTCTAATTTATTTTCATGCTCCACTGGTAGCATTAATAAACGATGTAAAGTAATTCCTTTAATATTGTGTGCTGCCAACCCAGTTGGAGCAGTGACAACACAAGGCAAATGCAACTCAGTTGTTTTCTGTAGAAAAGTTGTGACTACTTTAATTAAAAAACTTTTGCCTGTTCCAGCTTGTCCACTCACGTACATTCGGATAGGTTCAAATGATGAGCAAGAACACTCTCTCTTTTCATGAAGTAATCCATGCTGAATCTGTTCTCTCACTTGCTCATATATTTCTATCTGCTCACGATTTAGTTCTTCTTCCAAGTTTCCTAAGTTTGTTACATCTTCTTGAGCTTGATACATTGCGGTTTCCACCTCTTCCATAGCAGTTGCTGCTTCATTTTGAACAATTGGTTCTTCTAGTGGGTCCTCACTCAACGTAACAGAACTGTTACTGTCTTGAGAACTATCTCTAGCAATCTCAGCTGCAATTGTAGCTTCTTGCTCAATTTTGTCTTTCAACATTTTCACATAATTAGCAAAAACAGGACACTCTATAGTATCTTTAGTTGCATTGAAGGAATCTTCATAGCTCTCGAAATCTCCATGTAATTCTAATTCTGAACGCCATTGCTTGAAAAGTTGCAAAAGAGCTAATTAGTAGAATTCCCTTTTGTCAGGTGTTTTGTAACTCAGTTTACGATGATTAATCAAATGTCCTCTTCTTTGTTTCACCAGACATCCTTCAAAACCAAACATGGCATATATACCATTATTGATGTTTTCTATAATATTTTAGTATAGTTTTGCAGCACTTCATAGAGACAAATGTTCTCAAGATGATGACTTCTGTTTGGATAATATGTATCCAACATATTTGTTTTCACAATATCTGTACTTTCTGGCTCCTTTTCAGCTAAATAGTCAGTTTCTCGTCTAGGTTTAAGTACTCGGTTTCGTGTTGCAGCAAGACCTAGACTCACCCACATGATTCTTCTAGATTTGGAGTATAGACTTGCAGATGATAATCGATCTGAGCATTCATACGCTCCAATTTCTCGATGAGATAACAACTTTAAACTGTAAGTATATAATTTCTTACTTAGACTCTTCTCGTGGGAAATCTCTTCCCACATTTCCTTCAATTCTGTCTTTTCTGATTTCGTTATGTACGATGTTACATATCGAGCAACAGCTATGGAATTGTCTGCAACATATTGAATATCCATGTTAGCATTCCACATGGACAAAATGACTGGGTTATAGTCATTCATATATTTTGAATTTTCGTTTCTTCTTAAATTGTAGGTATTTTTTGTAGACTATCTTGTGATAGTATGTCCCAAAGATGACATAAAACTGTTCACTCTTCCTTTCAATATTACTGGATGTGGAAATCCAACACGACATTTGATGTAGAATTTGTCCTTAGATTTGTACTTTCGACTACAGAATTTCCCACAACGATGGCTTTGGAATCGTAAGACTTGTTGTCTTAAGTCCTTATCCTGTGTACTTTTCCCTATATCACATGTAGCGTAT
The DNA here is from genome assembly GCF_964261635.1 of Lissotriton helveticus. Classification (NCBI taxonomy): domain Eukaryota; kingdom Metazoa; phylum Chordata; class Amphibia; order Caudata; family Salamandridae; genus Lissotriton; species Lissotriton helveticus. The sequence continues at coordinate 773,309,812 of NC_136063.1, read as the reverse complement.
TCTTCAATAAAAGACAACACAGTATCATCTGAATCTGTTCCAAATTTCGGAGCGTCTTTGATCCATATTAGCATGTGTATGTGAGGAGCACCTCTGGCTTGATACTCCTTTCTCCGATCCAAAGAGCACAATTCTCCAGGTGTCTTGTATTCAATATTTAGTATATTTGGATTTGCCTCTCGAAGAAATTGAAGTAAATCATCCCAAGCATATTCAGCACAGCTTAGAGTAAGGAGCCATGTATGAGTTCCTAAATTCCTTTGCATATATTTAAGTTCTCCATGACGACGGTACTAGTACTCATTAGTACCACACTGACATGCCATGAGATTAATTAGCTAAGATTCCAAAACATTATCTTTCTGGTGTACTTTATCCATAAATTCCTTTGCCGAAACATTTTGCAGATGTACACCTGTTTTCAATATATGGTTTACTGCATAAGAAAGTCCACACAGATCACTCTCAAACAAAGGATGAAACAAATACGGAATACATTGTAAAAGTCTTGGATCTTCTGCATACAATCTTAATGTCCGGTATTCAGATGCAGGAATCTGCAAAGGTCGGTCATCATATCGTCCTCCTTTTCCTGTGTGAAACAAATGAGGGAAACAACGAGCTTCTATGCTTTTGTCCCATACACTAATGGGACTTCCCTTTGCTTCTTTCATTTGGAATAACACTATAGTATCCCCCCTCACTTCTTTGGAATGCAGTGGATGAACACTGTAATGTTTGTAGATTTCTTCAGTTCTGGACACATCCACTTTTTCAATTTGTCCAGATGGTGTGTCATTATCTTCTTCAACAGTTATTTCTTCTCTACTCATAAACACATCTTTATAATATTGATTAGTTTTAATCAGATATAACGTTGCCTTTTTCACTTTCCTAACATCCACTAATTCCTGCCAGATTTTCTTACTCTTAGTAGGAACAACCATTAACAAGAATAACTAAAGGTTCATCTTCTACATTTTCTACACCAAGTGTTTCAATATTTTTCTTTAAATCTAATGGCAAGTACACAACTCTTCCCTTTAATCCTCTCTGTAAATCTGAAGGAGGCAATTTCCCTGTCTTAGGCTCCATACGAACTATAGCCTGAAAAGGATGCACACATTGAATAAGAATAGACTCATAAGTATTTAAATCCACCAGTTCAGAAGGAATATCTACCAACTCAAAATTATTATGCACAGCTTTAGCAGGCATTTTATTCTCGTCTAATTTGTTATAACAATATTTACAAATACGCTGATCACAACCCAAATCAAAAGTATTCTAGACCAACAAATAAGTTACAAATTCCATCCACTCCTTATTTTTTTCCTTTTCACATTTTAAATACAGATCAACAGTCCTAGTCTGATTTTTATAATGAGTACGTCGACAACAAATACAAGAATAATTTGGTGTTTCACCTGAAACCTCCTTGAACTTTGTAATTTCTTGCTCAAAGTTTTCTGTACTGCAATGTTGTACATTTTCTTCTACATTTTCTTCTACTAACGTATGAATTTCTGCACTATCTTCTTCTGCACCAAAGTAACTAACCTGAATTTCATCACAAACATTCTTTACATCTGACACAGATCCATGCAAAAGAGCACTGTTCAACTTCTTTAACATTAGGGCTGGACTTTTGGCATAATACAATGTTCTGACTAATTTCCTCATTTCAGTATGATGTACTGCCAACTTCCTGAAATGGTGAAAAACACTTCTACAAGTGAAAGACAAGCCAAAGAATGTCCTTGCAAACCAGTATTTTCTCTCACTCTGCAAGGGTCTAATCCTTGCAACATCTTAATCCTTTGTTTAACACTTTTCTTAGTATAGTTCAATCAATAGATTGCTGCCGTAAACTACACATACTACTGCAATTCCAAGTGTACACTGGAGCTTTAGTCCTTCTCCCTAATACCTCATCAGCTAACACCTCTTCTGCATTTCTTTGAACAATTTTCTCTATAGGACAACCATTTTTAACCTCATAAGCACGACCTGTAGTGTCAACCGCATGCAACAAGTCATTACTCTGAAGATAATTTTCCTCATTAAAAAAAGGCTCAGAACTTGAACTATGTTTCCATTCACCCAAAAAACTTCAGAAAAATTAGTTCTGTTAATTACTCTTCTCCATTTACTTTTGCTCTTCATTCAATGGCTTGGCTTCTCTAGTGATCGAATTCTATTGATTACTAAAACAAAAAGTTTTTTTTTTTTATTCAAAAGCTTTCTCTACTACATTTTTAATACATTTCCTTTTCTTATAAAATGTGGTTTTCTTCTTACAATTCTTTATTAACTTAGTTAAATTGAACAAAATTCTATTATAAAACATCTTCCTTCTTATGTCGTTAAATTGATTGATCCCCCTTTAACTATTAAAAAATGTTTCTGATGTTGTTCCATGACTCTTGTTTTTTCTCTTAGTTGCAGAAATAGTCACAGTATTGTTTACTTTGCGCACACTACTGTTAGTGGTTGTCAATCTTCGCACCTTATGACCAGGGTGGAAAGGGTTTAACATGGAAGTGGTGTCTAATACACACTGCCAGCCATATCATAATGGGCCTCTGCAGATGCCTTTCCGTAGCAGCAATATCGTCACGGAAATGCATGCGGTCTTTACTGTGTGGGCCCCTTGTACGCCCCAGACTAAAAGTGTAATTGACAGTGCACATGAGAGGAACCTGTGGTATCTCCCAGCATTCACATACACAAAACGGACATGATGCAGACAGAGGTAGTAATGTTACAGGAGGAGGGAACATGGTGCAGACAGAGGGTGAGATGATACAGGCAGAGAGAGAGATGGTACAGACAGAGAGTGAGATAGTGCAGGCAGAGAGGGACATGGTACAGGCAGAGGGGGAGATGGTGCAGGTTGAGGGGGAGATGGTGCAGGCAGAGGGGAGATGGTGCAGGCACAAGGAGAGATGGTGCAGGCAGAGAGAGAGAGATGATGCAGGCAGAAGGGACATGGTGTGGACAAAGAGAGAGATAGTGCAGACGGAGGAGAGAACGTGCAGGCAGAGGGAGGTATAATGAGAGAGAGAGGATTAAAACATCAGACAACAGATTATAAAAAGAAGGGGTACTATTAAGAGACAAAGGAGACAATGAGCACAGGAACACACTAGGGGCCGATTCCGATCCGGTAAAAAGCGCTCCGAATAGCGGGTCGGAGCGTTTTTCCCCGTACGAGTCGTACCCGTAGGCGTCCCCGTACGAATCAGCAAGTACGATCACAATCTAAAGCGTCACTCCGTACGGCTCGCAAAAAACGCCGTACGAATCGAAAGTCCATACGAATTGCATACGGCTGACGCTCGACGCAACGTCCGAACGTAAAAAGAGCGCGTTTCCTGAACCAGGAAGTACGATCCGTGTAGAACACACTCCGTACGGCTCTTTTTCTACGAGAGCTCAAAACTACCGTAAAACCACACTCCGGCACGAACCGCACCCCAGTACGCGACAAGCAGGACATGAACGCCATCGTCCGTCTCATCCCTATCATGTACGGCCACCACCTCGTACTTAGAAACCGACGACGGCGCAGAAGGTGTACGTGTTTCCACACGCGCACATCTCCATTGCACGACTGTCATCTCTGGGTACGTTGGTCCACACACTCCCGCACTTCACCAGTGTCATACGTGCAGCATGTACGCCATCCAGCTGGGGTACGGTACGTCAACGACCTCGGGGTACGGTACATCACCGCACACCACCAGTGCAATACGGAGGCGTGCCGCACCTACGTCATCGAAGTACGTCACCGCACTCCACCAGTGTCATACATGCAGCATGTACGCCATCCAGCTGGGGTACGGTACGTCAACGACCTTGGGGTACGGTACGTCACCGCACAACACCAGTGCAATACGGAGGCGTGCCGCACCTACGTCATCGAAGTACGTCACCGCACTTCACCAGTGTCATACGTGCAGCATGTACGCCATCCAGCTGGGGTACGGTACATCAACGACCTCGGGGTACGGTACGTCACCGCACAACACCAGTGCCCAGCATCAGAGTGTGTGTGTGTGGCTGAGACCCCCACCAGTGCCCAGCAGCATAGGGTGTGTGTCTCTGAGACCCCCACCACTGCCCACCAGTGCCCACCAGTGCCCAGCATCAGAGTGTGTGTGTGGCTGAGACCCCCACCAGTGCCCACCAGTGCCCAGCATCAGAGTGTGTGTGTGGCTAAGACCAGCAGTGCCCAGCACCAGAGTGTTTGTGTGGCTGAGACCCCCACCAGTGCCCACCAGTGCCCACCAGTGCCCAGCATCAGAGTGTGTGTGTGGTTGAGACCCCCACCAGTGCCCACCAGTGCCCACCAGTGCCCAGCATCAGAGTGTGTGTGTGGCTGAGACCCCCACCAGTGCCCAGCAGTGCCCACCAGTGCCCAGCAGCATAGGGTGTGTGTGTCTAAGACCCCCACCACTGCCCACCAGTGCCCACCAGTGCCCAGCATCAGAGTGTGTGCGTGGCTGAAACCCCCACCAGTGCCCACCAGTGCCCCAGCATCATAGTGTGTGTGTGGCTAAGACCAGCAGTGCCCAGCATCAGAGTGTGTGTGTGGCTGAGACCCCCACCAGTGCCCACCAGTGCCCAGCAGCATAGGGTGTGTGTGTCTAAGGCCCCCACCACTGCCCACCAGTGCCCACCAGTGCCCAGCACCAGAGTGTGTGTGTGGCTGAGACCCCCACCAGTGCCCACCAGTGCCCTGCATCAGAGTGTGTGTGTGGCTAAGACCAGCAGTGCCCAGCACCAGAGTGTGTGTGTGGCTGAGACCCCCACCAGTGCCCACCAGTGCCCAGCAGCATAGGGTGTGTGTGGCTGAGACCCCCACCACTGCCCACCAGTGCCCACCAGTGCCCAGCATCAGAGTGTGTGTGTGGCTGAGACCCCCACCAGTGCCCAGCATCAGAGTGTGTGTGTGGCTAAGACCAGCAGTTCCCAGCACCAGAGTGTGTGTGTGGCTGAGACCCCCACCAGTGCCCACCAGTGCCCAGCAGCATAGGGTGTGTGTGGCTGAGACGCCCACCACTGCCCACCAGTGCCCACCAGTGCCCAGCGTCAGAGTGTGTGTGTGGCTGAGACCCCCACCAGTGCCCACCAGTGCCCACCAGTGCCCAGCATCAGAGTGTGTGTGTGGCTGAGACCCCCACCAGTGCCCAGCAGTGCCCATCAGTGCCCAGCAGCATAGGGTGTGTGTGGCTGAGACCCCCACCACTGCCCACCAGTGCCCAGCATCAGAGTGTGTGTGTGGCTGAGACCCCACCAGTGCCCACCAGTGCCCACCAGTGCCCAGCATCAGAGTGTGTGTGTAGCTGAGACCCCCCCCCAGTGCCCAGCAGTGCCTACCAGTGCCCAGCAGCATAGGGTGTGTGTGTCTAAGACCCCCACCACTGCCCACCAGTGCCCAGCATCAGAGTGTGTGTGTGGCTGAGACCCCCACCAGTGCCCACCAGTGCCCAGCATCAGAGTGTGTGTGTGGCTAAGACCAGCAGTGCCCAGCACCAGAGTGTGTGTGTGGCTGAGACCCCCACCAGTGCCCACCAGTGCCCAGCAGCATAGGGTGTGTGTGTCTAAGACCCCCACCACTGCCCACCAGTGCCCAGCACCAGAGTGTGTGTGTGGCTGAGACCCCCACCAGTGCCCAGCATCAGAGTGTGTGTGTGGCTAAGACCAGCAGTGCCCAGCACCAGAGTGTGTGTGTGGCTGAGACCCCCACCAGTGCCCACCAGTGCCCAGCAGCATAGGGTGTGTGTGGCTGAGACCCCCACCACTGCCAACCAGTGCCCACCAGTGCCCAGCATCAGAGTGTGTGTGTGGCTGAGACCCCCACCAGTGCCCACCAGTGCCCACCAGTGCCCAGCATCAGAGTGTGTGTGTATAACACCCCCCCACTGCCCAACAGTGGCCAGCCATTACAACATATAGCTAACATTCTTAACCACATTACCACCAGGAGATTGACACATGTCAACATAACTATATTTTAACATCATACCACCTCCCAGGCACACAGCAGTCACAGACTTTTCCACACAAACTCAAGTTCAGAAAAGGAAAATAATAGCTTTATTCAGCTGGTTCCAAATATAAAAGCAAATAAGAGTCCTCGCTCATTAAAGGCCAATGGCCAGTCCAAAGATGTCTCTGCAACAGTCTGTGCCTCCATGGGTGTGCACACACCCAAACTTGCCTGCACATGGCGTTTAATCAGCTGTGGTAACTATGGGGGCACCATCTGTGGAATCCTCCGGCACCGCATGGACAGGAGAGGGAAGGACAGGTGGAGTGGGTGCAGGTGTAGTGGATTCATCCACACTGGTTGGGGCATCGCCAAAAGTAGATTCAAAAACCTGGCTGCACACCGCAGCCAGTGCAGAAAAACTAGCACCTGAACCCGGGGACACATTGGGGGTGGAGGTACAGGGCTGTGAGTCAGTTCTACTGGGTGTGTGGATGCGTGTGTGAGGTGTCTCCTCTCTCCCTGGGTGTGTGCCTACTTCCCCTTGAGAATGGGTGCGTGGAGCTTTGAGCTTCTTATGCTGTGTGTGAGAGCTGGGTGTGTCTGACCTGTGGCGTGTGCGAGTATGCTGTGTAGGTATGTGAGAGGCAGAGGTGGATGGGTCTGAAGGATGGGGGGGGACAGATGCTGCTGGGTGTACAGAGCTGCCGTCAGTGTTGACTCCATGGCAGCCACACTCCGACGTAGATCAGACATGGCCGATGACATGCCCTCCATGAACGACACCACCTGTGTAAGCAGTTGTGTATGTCCATGGAGGACAGTCAGCATGGATGTCTGACCTACTACAATCTGCCGGAGTAGGTCCACAGTCTCAGCACTGAGGGCAGCAGGGGACACAGGGGCAGGGGCTGCGGTGCCGGGAACAAAGGAGACACGGGGTCTAGCACGGACCCTAGGGACAGTAACGACTGGGAGGGTGGAGATGGTACTGGAGGAGGGGAGGGCAGACAAAGAAGAAGATGTGACCATTGCTGCATATTCCCCCTCCTCCTGAGAGTCAGACTCGGAGTTGTCGGCATGGTAAGATGTGTCAGTCACGTGTCGTCCGGCCTGCAGACTCTCCTCACCCTCCGTGCCACTGCCTCCCTCTGACTCCTCAAAGCAGGTGGCACTGTCGCTGGGTCCCTCTGCCTGGTCCGCGCCTGTGTCTCCTTCAGATTCAGATGCTGCTGCTGTGGGCAAGGAAAACAACAAAAAAATATTAGTCACCTGTACACATCAGACATATAAGCTACAATACATTTTGCCTCATTTCTAAACATTGCAAACCCATTGTCTAACCCAGGGTGGTGTGGAGTGGAAAAACGATGGATTTGGGCCCAGATCTTTGGACTGGGGTGAATGTGTGACATTGATCCACATTCTGTCCATCATTGTTGTGTTTGCAGTTACCGCTCTAAGTGTACTGGGGATGCTCAGACGTGAGTCCCAGGCACTCCACACCACTGGACTCAAGCTAGCCGGGCTGAAGAGAGGTGTTTCCTCGAAACCGGGCCGGTCCTCGGATGCTTGTTTCTGTTCTGGGAAGGACATGGCTTTTGTAGTTCGGACTGGACTGTTCCCATGGGGCACAGGGTCAGCGCTGATTTGCATATCGCCATTGTCTAACCCAGGGTGGTGTGGAGTGGAAAAACGATGGATTTGGGCCCAGATCTTTGGACTGGGGTGAATGTGTGACATTGATCCACATTCTGTCCATCATTGTTGTGTTTGCAGTTACCGCTCTAAGTGTACTGGGGATGCTCAGACGTGAGTCCCAGGCACTCCACACCACTGGAATCAAGCTAGCCGGGCTGAAGAGAGGTGTTACCTCGAAACCGGGCCGGTCCTCGGATGCTTGTTTCTGTTCTGGGAAGGACATGGCTTTTGTAGTTTGGACTGGACTGTTCCCATGGGGCACAGGGTCAGTGCTGATTTGCATATCGCTATTGTCTAACCCAGGGTGGTGTGGAGTGGAAAAACGATAGATTTGGGCCCAGATCTTTGGACTGGGGTGAATGTGTGACATTGATCCACATTCTGTCCATCATTGTTGTGTTTGCAGTTACCGCTCTAAGTGTACTGGGGATGCTCAGACGTGAGTCCCAGGCACTCCACACCACTGGAATCAAGCTAGCCGGGCTGAAGAGAGGTGTTACCTCGAAACCGGGCCGGTCCTCGGATGCTTGTTTCTGTTCTGGGAAGGACATGGCTTTTGTAGTTCGGACTGGACTGTTCCCATGGGGCACAGGGTCAGCGCTGATTTGCATATCGCCATTGTCTAACCCAGGGTGGTGTGGAGTGGAAAAACGATGGATTTGGGCCCAGATCTTTGGACTGGGGTGAATGTGTGACATTGATCCACATTCTGTCCATCATTGTTGTGTTTTCATTTCTAAACATGGCATGCATTATGAGTCACATTACACAGAACACTGCACAATGCAAAGTCTAGTTGTGGCCAATTGTGAGAGACACAACGCTCAATGTATAGTAGGATACAAGCAACAGCCAAGGAAAACACTAGTATGAGAGACACAATGATGATCCACAGCCTGACAACAGGATAGCTGATCATGCATCCCAGCTCATTTTCCCACCCTGCCACCCAAACCCAGACCTGGACATGTTTGAATTGCTTACACCTTGTGCCACATGGGAAAAGTCCTGCCTGAACTGAAATGTGATGCCATCCTTGGACCTGAACCAAGTGTAACAACACCTCACACTGGCATCACAGCTGTTGACACCCAAGGCCTAATTGTGTGGCTGACCATCATTATTAGTCAGAAACAACATTCTACTTATTTGGCGAATATGCACACATGCACTGCCAAGTGTGAGTATGCATAAGCCCAAAATGTTGCACATTAACATTGTGCACCTGTAGTCAACACATGACAATTCGAAAGAGTACCATGGACAAAGGCCACTGAGGCTGACTCCTGCAGAAAACACATGTTGACACTCAAGATCAGTGCCAAAATATTAAGAATGGCAGACACAGTGCACATGGGGTGCTACATGTAATTTACCAACAGGTGTCACAGACCCCCTCCAACATGATGATGTGCAAAGGAATATGCATACTGAGACATTGCACCATAGGAGTACATGTGAAAAACAAACATCAGCCAAAGCGCAGGCCTAATGTGGAGTAGGGCAAGGCATGTAAAGTAGCAGCTGCAGAAACTGGGACATTCTAATGCCAATGCATGGAGTGCCTGTCTGACCACACCACTCAAACTATGGGAGTGTTACCATGCCATTGAGCACTGCAGGGAGCATGTGACACACATGACAACAAACAGACATGTACCTACCCCCTACTTGCTGCTGTCCCTCCTGCAACTGCCTATGGAGGTCTGGGAACACCACTTCCAGGACCCGGAGCATGTGGGGGGTGAGGTGGCGGGTGCCGCCATGCCGGCGTGGAGCTTCCAGATGCAGCTGGACTCTGGCGATGCGGCGGGTCCAGCACCGGATGTCCTGCCACCTCTTCTTGATGTTTCTGAGCCTCCTGCGAGGCCCCCCTCACTCCTGACAGCCCTGGCAATGTCCAGCCAGATTTCACCCTTCTCATAGGTAGATACCTGAAACAAATGTAAAGTAAAAGAGCATCAGTACACCTGGTCCATGTCCAAAAGACACACATATGTGGACAAAATACTTTTTGACGACAGGGCATCGTAGCCTCCACACATTTGCATCATTGTCCAGGAGTATGTGGCCTGTGAGCAAACACTGCTGCAGTACATGCCATTGAAAGGCTACAGATGACATGACGTGCGCTAAACACTCTTAGAGCATGGCACTCACAGAGCAATGTATGCTACATCTGGATGCACTGCAGCCCCTGACACGCTGACACACACCCCACTACACGAAATAACCCTCTTGACACAACACTGTACACCCTGGCATTCACTCCCAACAACATTGCATCTAAACACCATACATACACAGTGGCCATTATGTCACACACACAATAGGTGCACACTCCAAGGTATTGCACACATCACTCACCTGATCCCCTGGTCTCCCATACAGCTTGCTGTAGTTTGGCAGGAGGGCATCCAGCAGGGCCTTGTTCTCAGCATCAGTGAATGCAGGTGCCCTCTCCATGCTCAGCTAATCAGGGTCCAGAGGATTCAGAGACAGCAGCTGTGGTTACCACACCAATGTTGTGCAGGCAAGTGCCCTCACACAGCCACATGCTGCCTTATATCTGTGCTGCAGAGGGTCTGTGAGTCCAAGGAGTAGTGTGTGATAGGCCACCATAGTTAGTATCCTATGTTCCATCCAATCACATCACACATAAGGCCATGACACACATATGCATGGTTTGAAAACTGAGCCTGAGCTGAACAACAACATTTGCAACATTGTATACTTTTGCCCAACTGAATTTCCTACAACACCTGTAGGAGCCTCACAAAACTCTTTATCCATGACAACCTGGTTGCATTTTGATCAGTACACTGTTCCCCTAGATGTTGGCTATGTATTTTTTCAAATTCACACACAAGTACGGTGACATTGCCGTTGCGTATGCAACCCATCCAATGGTGTTACGAGGCGTACACACGCACGTACCATTGGGGTACGCTTGGCTCACGTATGGCTGAAATGCAATAGGGAAATGAGGCCTACACACGCACGTACCATTGGGGTACGCTTGGCTCGCGTATGGCTGAAATGCAATAGGGAAACGAGGCCTACACACGCACGTACCATTGGGGTACGCTTGGCTCGCGTATGGCTGAAATGCAATAGGGAAACGAGGTGTACACACGGACGTACCATTGGGGTACGCTTGGCTCGCGTATGGCTGAAATGCAATAAGGAAACGAGGCCTAAACACGCACGTACCATTGGGGTACGCTTGGCTCGCGTATGGCTGAAATGCAATAGGGAAGCGAGGCCTACACACGCACGTACCATTGGGATACAGTGCGTCAGACATGCTCAAGTGTATGATTGTGTAGGCTGCGTCCCTGTCCTACCCCATGTCACCATTGGGAGAGTGACTCCAGGAAATCACATAGCAGGGATGTAGTCTACACTCATGTCTAGGATGTGGATGCATACATCAGCATGGCATCCATACATCAGCATGCCCAAGGTGTGGCAGACATAGAAGAAGCACAGGGACTGTGACTTTGTGACTCAGTTGATGTGTGAAGATCTGGCGAGACATGCCATCAACCATAATTCACATGTGCATCACATGCATTCAACACTTCACACCGGAGTTAACGACTCATATTGGTGACTGACCCTCACCGTTGCTGTCTCCACTGTTTTCACGTCAAGCACAACAACAAGAGCTGCTCAAACTGCTGGGAATCCAGGTGTGATTGGACCCACAAGCTGCTCAGACTCCAGCAGTTGGCCCTGCACAAATATAGCTCATGGTCTGGACGTAGGACGAGTGTCTGGGCGTGGGTGTTGAGACATCAGAGCCCCTGAATTACACATCAGTCCTCCAGGGCTGAGTCGTCACGTATCCCAAATGAGTCAAAGATATGTCATCGCACTTCCAAATCCCCACAATGCACGTGCAATGCTGCATGTGATCCGGGTGACACCGGCCATGCGGCTCTGTCAGATTAGCTGCCGTCGTAGCCTGCACCACGACCTCCGGGCCCTGCCCTGCATGTGAAGCAGGAGGAGTCAGTGCACTTCCTCATGTCCATGATGTCCCTCAACCCAACAACGGCCTCCGCGTCGGCTCCTGTCCCAGCGGACCCGTCTGGGGGCACGAGCGCGTCTGGTGAATTGCCCCTGACGCCATCACTCGCTTTGTCCCTGACGCAGGCGGCGCATACGTCCCGGAACCGCTGGGACAGACAGGATGTGAATGGTCACCCTGGTCCTCGCTGGTTCACCTCACAACCTCACTGGCAACAGTCCCCCAGGTGTCAGCCTTGGTGCCGTTCTTGGGTGGTGCTGTCCCCAATACCACACACTGTACGGCACCAGCATGGAGACTGTGCGGCTGAACACCGCTATAAATGCTGCATGGGGAGTAAAACTTCAATGAGCCTGCCACAGCTCATTACAATGGGTGTTAATGGGTATTTGTAGGGTCATGAAGACCCAGTGGCATGTGAGTGTCAGTCCCAAGACGACAGGACAGGTGGACTGGGGGATGCGAGTGGTCTGGACACCTAGCCTGACACTGGTGATGTCTCGACTCCAAAAGTGTTTCTGGATGAGTGGGCAACGTACAGTGTAGTGTTTACGTGGGTGGCCGGAGCCTTGCCCCTTCATCTCCCCATTGCCGCCGTGAGGACCAACCTCCTCACTTAGGTCCTTCAACTCCACTCACGCTCCGCTGTTCCGACTCACTGGGCAGATTGATGGCATCCAGGGAGGCATATTTGTCAAAAGCTTGTCATGTATTCAAAGTCGGGATTATGCGAATAACTACTGTTCCTTACTGATATCTTGTTACAAAACGTAAGTAACTCGTCCATACAGTTCAGTACATGTGCTGTAGGAGCATCTATGTTGTGTCCTTTGCGTGATGACCTGGTTTGTAATGTACACACACCATGCCCCGTGTGTTAATTACCTACTCATATGTGTGATGGCAGCACATACCATTTGTCACAAATCAAAGATTTATGATGTATGATGATGGTCATGTAATACTTTGGGAATGTAAACACCGCAACATTACTAAGTCAGAACTGTGCAAATGATGGCACATGTGGTGTGTGTGTGTATTTCTGTCAGCTGTCTGGATGTGCAGACAAGCTGCTACTCACATTCACATGACATGTGTCACTGACATGATACATTGTCATGCCCACTAAGACCTTTCCATCAGATCATTTGTATGCATGTCATATCCATTCCACACACCACAGGTCTTTTACTTTTCACGGAGGAGTGGCTGGGAGCTGGCACATGTTACATTAGTGTGTATCCCACGCCACACTCCAAATTGTTTAGATTATTTGAAGCAGTGTTGCTTGTGCCATGTACATTGTAATTGTCTTAGTCAGACCTTTGAAGACATTTCCTATAAATTGTGTATTGCAGGGCATCCCCTCTGGAAAGGCCGTTGCCTGACATGGAAGCCATGAGGGAGCGCAATTGCATCCGTCGGTATCGCTTCAACCGACAGATGATCAAGGACCTGACGGACAGGCTGGAGGCTCACCTACAACCACGCCACAGGTATCCAACTGCTCTGACACCCAAGGTAAAGGTGATGGCAGCCCTCCATTTCTTTGCCACAGGTACGTTCCAATTCACCATAGCTGATGTGGGAGGGATGTCTCAGACTATGTTTAGCCGGGTATTGGGTGATGTATTGGCAGCTATGTTGCTGCACCTGGATGAATTCATTACATTCCCTATTCCAGACGAGTTAACAGATGTCAAGGGGGAATTCTATACCCTGGGCCGCATGCCACATGTAATTGGTGCAATTGATGGTACACATGTTACTCTAGTGCCACCACAGGAGAGCAAGGGTATCGCAACAGGAAACACTACCACTCGATAAACGCCCTGGTGGTGTGTCTTGCCAACATGATTATCTCACATGTTTGTGCACGTTTTCCAGGATCGTGCCACGATGCTTTCATCATGAGGCGTAGCAGGATACCACAGATGATGCTGCAGCTGCACAACCACCGGGCATGTCTTGTTGGTGAGTATACCCTGTCAGCTATGTATGTCAGTATGTCACAACTTCATGATCTGCATCATATTACACACTCATTTCCATGATGTCAATTTGCAGGAGACGCAGGATATCCAAACATGCCGTGGTTAATGACTCCACTACGCAACCCCAACACAGCTGCAGACCAGCGGTACAACAATGCTCATGGGAAGACCAGGCGGGTGATCGAGCGAACTTTTGGACTCCTGAAGAGCCGGTTCAGGTGCCTGGACAAGACAGGCGGAGCCCTCCAATACAGCCCACGGAAGGTGTGTGACATCTTCACCGTGTGCTGCATGCTTCACAACATGGCAGTGGAGAAGGCCGTGCCACTCTACCTTGATCCTGATGAGCTGGAACATCCGCCCGTTGAGGATGAAGGCCTTGCCCAGGATGCCAGCGACAAGGAGGGTGAAGATGATATCCGGAGTCACCTCATCCGCAACTTCTTTTCATGATGGTGAGTCATAGCAGCTGTAATCTGAAACATCTACAATAGAGTTGCATGGGTAGCATGCTGTGTATGCAACAGGCTGTATGCAAGGTCACTTGGATGTTTGTTGTGCAGTGTCACACAGGTGCAGATGTAATGCAACACACATACGTGCTATGTGTGTACTTGGAATGTACAGGTGTACTACAACATCTGGATATTCAACAGGACATTGTCAAAATGACATGAAACAGAACTTGACCCCTTGTGTGCCACTCTCACCCACAGCTCGCCCTGCCTGTTGTCCGTTGGGGTCATCGTGGTCATCCTGCTATTGCTCATCATGATTGCAACGTCTGCCAAATCAACGGAGCATGCATGGACATGAGGAGAAGTCAATTTGGGTAAGGACTCATATGAGGCTGCTTAGCGTTGGTATGTTTTGAAACGTGTGGTACATGTTCATGTGCATGTAGTGAGACCATGGATACATGCAACTACAAAATGTTACTTATTACATGTATGCCCACTCCCATGACAGGACAGTCACCCCATCTGACTGTCATCTGTTGTAGTTAGAGACTCTGATGAAATCATCCATGTGTGTAGACATTGACACTGCTACATTGCATATACCATGGCTTTACATTGTGTCAGAGGTCACAACCACGGACTCTGTGGGGGATTGCAGCCTCACTGTGTGCATTAGAATGTGACTGGATCCTCTCCTCCAGCTTGTGGGCCAGTTCCGTTTGTTTACCATCAAACCATGTGGTGTAGGTGTGGCACAGTCTATGTTTCACATGTTGAGATAACTGTCCTGTCATTCTGTTTACATGGATGCATTGCCCCTTGTAGCAGTATATCATGTCACTGTCATGTCGTTACCACAGTGCAGCTAGAAAATACAGCTACACCAGCCTTCACAGTGAGTAGCAGTTCAGTTTTGATTCACATGATGCCATTAATGTTTAGCATGGGAAATGACAATGTTTGGGTGATGCATATGTGATTTATTGAGTAGCACCAGTAGAGTGTGGTCATTCCCATGAATCTCTATTCCCGTGCAGCATTACTGGGCAATGCTAGGGTCTCATTATGTGGCTTGGATCAACATCACTTGCACTTTAAATTTATTAAACCTGCATATCATGTTTAGCATAGTAATGCACACTTGACAGATCAAAAGACTGGCTACTGAGTGCCTTCATTGCATGTAGATCATTAGCTTCGTCATCATATGTGATACTTACAGCTGTTGTGGGTCAAGTCAAGTTGGGGTACATGGCCCTTATGGGTACCCATAATCACATGCAGACATTACAGTTAGCGTAAGTAGCATTGCCATATGTCTCCATGAGTTTGTAAGGTAAACCTCATTTGAGCCAGTGAATGATTTGTAACAACATAGATCTCATTGCATGGTAGCTCACTTGAGTGTGTAACACATGACTCGAATGGATGACAGACTGTCCTAGGTTTTCTGTGTCTGTCATAGCATCGGATCTCATGTGATACCATGATTACTCAAATAAAATTGTCTACAGTCAGTAAACTTCACAGGTGTGACTGGTACAGTGTAGCTAATTATGTTTTTGTATTGTCTGTGACATGAGAATGTACTCCTAATGGTTATGTATCTCTGTTTCAGGTCTCCCTCCCAGCAGTTCCCATCCTCTCCTTCCCTCGCCTGATCTCCCTTTTGTGTCTGTCGTTTGTACTCAGACCAAGGGGCTATTTAGAGGTGGAACCCTTTGAGCATCACACCACACTGATGAAGTAAGGTGCGGCCAGTCCTTGACAGGCTTGTCGCCAATAGTACTGCTGCATTACAGGTGACATCATTAATAGTGTTATTTGGAGTTCTTGCCAATGCTCATGTATGTTAGATAATGCTCTATGGGCTCCCAATATAAATAATCATGTTGTGCATGACGTCTGACTTCTACAGATAAATGTGCCGCCTTGATGTCAACGCACATGTCCTTCTAATGTGCATGTATACTATCTAGCATGAAGTTAGCTTATGCTTGTTATGTGTTTACCTGTAAAGTGACCACACGCATGGTGTGGGGGAGGCTAGAATACTATGTTGTGTGTGAGGTAGATGGCTTTGTAGTTGCTTTTTGGCTTTGAACACACTAGCTGTAGTGTACACCTGCTGACGATGTGTGTCTTGTGCCCCACTTGTGCGTAAGGGCCCTGATCCAGTGGCTGTGATCTTTGGTGATTACTGTGTCATTTTATTTGCTGTGACCCTGAGTGAGACAGACACTCCTGCCTTCACATACACATGTCACTTTGTGGCTTGCAAATGCCCTTGTGGTATGTGCTTGTTTTGCAAGTTGTCACACCCCTCCTGCCTGCATATCTTCACTCATTGCTGCTGCTGCATATACAGCCACCATGCCGCACACATTATCCAGGGACACAGAGAGCTACAGGATGACCCTCCTTCAATCCATTTATAGAGCATGCTCCTGCCACCCTACACACAGACTACCCCAGACATTCACCCTCCTGCTATCACAATGCTTCTAACTCAGCCATTGCAGCTGCTATCCCTGTGTGTGTAACACATACTGGCATGACTATGGCAGATTCACATGACATTGGGTCTAAGTACCACCAGGTCATGTGCCGTGTACAGCACACACACACCTTCCATAGGCACAATATTGTACAGTGTTACCTTGTCAACGCCACATCAGCAAAAACATAGCTGTCACTGTCAGTCAAGTAGCCACAGGGGAGACAAACCATGACCACGTCTCTTGGGTGTGGTGTGATTTCCCCATTCTGGTGTAGGTATTTGTCAGATGTGGGTAGTAGTTCTGTATGCGTTGCTCCCATTACAGTAGTATAGTACTTGTAGCTACATAGGGGTAGGTCACCTATTCAGGTGTGCTTGTGTAGAGTGCTACAGCCCATTGCCCACAGTCTGTCCTGCCAACCTTGTCCTGTGCGCCATTCATCACATACACAGTACTGCATCATGCAGACGATAGTTCACATACCTGGGGACACAGTTGTAGGTACTCCCTACGTGGCCAACTACTTTTGTCACACTGATCTGTACACCTCAAAGTGACTCTCCTGGGCCTGCCTGTGATAGCAGTTCTGGGCTCCAAACCCCCCTCTAGCATTTACTATCCCACACAGGTGTGTCTTTCCATCCATGTATCTAGTTGTTAGGATTTCCACCCCAATGTGTGTCCACACTCAGATTTTGATCCAAGTGTGTGGTAGGCTGCTGTTTGTCGGATACCCTTCCATTTCATACATTTGCACACACATATCTATTTATGCTGTGGTTCAAAGATAACTCACCACATGCGTATGAGGATTAGTATATTTATTGGGAGATCTTGTGCAGGGAACATAAATAAGTGCTGTACAGAAAGGGGTGGAATCCAAAGTTCACTGCCGGAGATGAAATGCCTTACAGTTTCAGTCAACAGAGTCAAGGCCACAGTGCTTGGCATCATTGGGCAGACTGTGACTAGCATGTCCATGTGGGAGAGTCTCATAGGGGATGCTGTTGCACCCAGGGGCAATATGCCAGGTCCATTGTCCTGGGAGATGTGCATGGCCCACTGCCTCTCAACGTCTTAGCCGTGGATGACCCACCTTCCTTGGGGGACCCGCAGGTGCAGGCCTGGACGATGCATGGGATGCTACGTCAGAGAGTACCTCCTCCTCCTCCTCCTCCCTCCCTGCGGCTGGCGTCACACTTTGCCGTGATGTTGCTGGCCTTGTGACACAGGGTGGGTGCTGCATGTTGGCAGCTATCTGATGTAGCGATTGGCTCATTTCCCGATGCACCGTCAAGAGCTGAGCCAGACTTGCCTCCACCCGTCCATAATGTAGGTCTTGCCTGGCTATTTGCTCTGCCTGCTGTTCTTTCACCTGGTTGAGGGTCTCCGCAGGCTGGCCTATCTCCCTGGTGTCCCGCCGGTATGCCTCCAGGATGTTAGCGAGTTCTGGCATACCGGATGCTGCAGCTGACTGGCCAGAATCTCGCCTCCGCCTTCCGCCACTCCCACCACCCTGACCCACACGAACACGGCCTGCACTTGTGGGCACATCCAATCGACGGGCCCCCGAGTGCTGCCAGGGTGGAGGTCATCAGCAACCTCAGGGGCGCCCGACAAAGGGTGTCCCTCATTTTCAGACTGGCTCGATTGTGGATCATGGGCAGGGCTGTGACCTGTCTGCTGGGATGTGGTGGGAATGGGTCCGGTGGTTGGCTGAGATGTAGCTGGTACAGTTGCTGCAGGCGTTTGGGTTCCAGAGGAGCCAGGTTGGTTGGGGTCATCCACAGTGCGTTGAGTGGCGTCGCTGTCGGTGGGGTCTGGGTCCTGCTGAGCCTGGGACTGGGATCCTTCTCCCCCCTGGTTGGGGGGGCACACATTCCCCTGTGTGTGGGAGAGACAGACACTGTTAAGGCACTATCATGTGACATCTTGTTTAGTTATCCATTATGAGCATCACAGTTCCACAAGCTTCACATTGTTGACATTGTTCTTTTGTGTATGTAGTGGTAGTAATTTGACATGTACTCAGGGGTATTTGCACTATTCCATTATCTTGACAATGACTGACATAGCCATTGCTGTGTCTTGTATTGGCGGCACAACACATGTAAGGCATTGGTCATGTTCAGGCAACATCCAGGATACGGTGTAAATCCTTATGTCTGCGTCAAGCATCATTAATTTGCATGACATCTACTACTTTGGATGTCTTTTGCTGTACCGTGATGGCCAAACAATGCCAACACCCCTGGACCCGTACACACACTTATAGATCATGGATTTATAACTTGGCACTTCTGTAAGACGCATTACCTTTTCAATACCCATGTCCATGTTGGTACTTCAGTGCATCCACAACGTTCATGAGATGGGGCACGTGCATTGTTTGAGCGCCACAATGGACTTGAGCATCTGCAATGTGCATGTATGAATAGTATGCATTTTCATAGGAGTGAGTGTTTTGTTGTGGTACATGACAATTGGGACAGTGTTGCACTCCAAAGCCTGTCCCCAGGGGATGAGTTTCTGTAAGGCGGGTGTAGGATAGGCCATGGTAGTAGTTTGTGTGTGATTTGCAAGCGTCCATCGTTCAAGATTTGGCTGCCCCCTGATGTTGCATGCTGGCATATTGGTGGTTTTGTCTTCATGCACAGGGTGTGTGACCTTGTCCTGGTGTTTGTGTTTTCAGTGATCACATGAGGGACTTGTGCTGCCTACACCTGTGGCCATTGTGTACTACAGAGGTTAACGATATGTGTGTCCTGACACAGTACAGTGTTGGCTGGAAATGGTGTGTGTGTTGCAGGCACTTAGTGGATGACTGCTGGTAATTAGGAGACATCCCTACACATTCTGCTCTATGGTGTTTGTAAGGCCTGTGCAGTGCTTGGGTGCAACTGTGTGTGTGCCCAGGGAGATGCGGTCAGGTGACAGTGGGAGGGAGGGCGACAGTGGGAGGGAGGGCGACAGAGGGAGAGGGCGACAGAAGGAGAGGGTGACAGAAGGAGAGGGCGACAGTGGGAGAGGGCAACAGTGGGAGAGGGCAACAGAGAGAGAGTGTGGCAGTGGGAGGGAGGGTGACAGAGGGAGAGGGCGACAGAGGGATATGGCAACAGAGGGAGAGGGCGACAGAAGGAGAGGGCGACAGAGGGAGAGGGCGACAGAGGGAGATGGCGACAGAGGGAGATGGCAACAGAGGGAGAGGGCGACAGAAGGAGAGGGCGACAGAGGGAGAGGGCGACAGAGGGAAAGTGTGGCAGTGGGAGGGAGGGCGACAGAGGGAGAGGGCAACAGAAGGAGAGGGCGACAGAAGGAGAGGGTGACAGAAGGAGAGGGCAACAGTGGGAGAGGGCAACAGTGGGAGAGGGCAACAGAGGGAGAGTGTGACAGTGGGAGGGAGGGCGACAGAGGGAGAGGGCAACAGAAGGAGAGGGCGACAGAGGGAGAGGGCGAAAGAAGGAGATGGCGACAGTGGGCAACAGTGGGAGAGGGCAACAGAGGGAGAGTGTGGCAGTGGGAGGGAGGGCGACAGAGGGAGAGGGCAACAGAGGGAGAGTGTGGCAGTGGGAGGGAGGGCGACAGAGGGAGAGGGCGACAGAGGGAGATGGCAACAGAGGGAGAGGGCGACAGAAGGAGAGGGCGACAGAGGGAGAGGGCGACAGAAGGAGAGGGCGACAGTGGGAGAGGGCAACAGTGGGAGAGGGCAACAGAGGGAGAGTGTGGCAGTGGGAGGGAGGGCGACAGAGGGAGAGGGCGACAGAGGGAGATGGCAACAGAGGGAGAGGGCGACAGAAGGAGAGGGCGACAGAGGGAGAGGGCGACAGAGGAAGATGGCAACAGAGGGAGAGGGCGACAAAAGGAGAGGGCGACAGAGGGAGAGGGCGACAATGGGAGAGGGCGACAGAGGGAGAGGGCAACAGTGGGAGGGGGAGACAGGGTTGGAGGCAGGCTGTTTGTGCTTGTTCACTTGCTACACTGCCTTACTGTGTCACAAAATATTGTATCTCTGGAAGGTGTGTCCACAACATGATATTGTTTAGGAGCTGTGGTCTACTATCTTGTGTGATATTTCCCTATCCCTGTACATTGGGCATGGTGCCTGGGTGAGGCCCTGGGGCATATGGGATGAGAGCAGCCTCCTACCCTCCACCTTCCACCCTTTGTGGGTCCCACTTGCAACAAACCACTTTTAGTTGTGTCCCGCTAGGACTCATGGCCACCCACCCCATGCTGCTGGGCACTGTTGTAAGTCCACACATATAACATGTATTTTGTGTACACTCACCAGACTCAACGGCTCCTTGTATTCCATGTACTCCCGCCAGTGGCAGCAGGGCCATGACTTTCTCCTCCCAGGGCTGGTATACAGGAGGTCTGCGGGGACCACCACCTCCAGTGTGGTGTGCAGAGGCGTAGTCCTGGTCCATTTTCTTCTTGACCATCCTCCGCAGATCATACCACCTGGCCTGGCATTCTCCCTTGGTGCGCCGGATGGGTGCAACAGCATTGACCCGGTCTGCGATCCTCTCCCACAGGTGTGTTTTTTCTGCCATGCTGGTCTGTCTGACCAATGCGTCTAACAGCTGTGGCTCGACTCTGATTACTTCATCTGTAAGTATCTCCATCTCCGGGTTAGTGAACTTTGGATTCCTGGGTGTGGTAATGGTGTGGGGTGTATGTGATTGAGGGGGTGATGGTGTGTATGGATGAGGGTGTGTGGTTGTGATTGTGAAGGGGGTGGTGTGGGTGTAGATGTGATAGGGTGTATGTGTGAAGGTATGTGGCTGCTATAGTTGGTGTGCTCTCTGTTTCGTTGCAAGAATGGGTATGTTGCAAAGGATGATGGGTTGTATGTGTGGACCCTTTTATTGGTCAAATAGTGGGTGTGGCTTAATTTGAATTGGTTGTGTGTGTGTTATATGGGGTGGGTGTTAGTGTTGACCTCTGTTTGGCTGTGACCAGGACATTGATTCTCTATGGTCTGTACACAGGAGACATGTTCAGTGTTGTTGTGCCACTTGTTTGCAAAGTCCTTGTGCTGGTTTGGGTGTTGGCGTTATGTGTGCGTGTCGTACTTGTGCGTGCGAGTGAGTGGTACGGGCCGTTGGCGGGTGGGGGTGTTCGCGTAAGCTTGTTGGGGGGTGTGCGTGTCGTACTTGTGCGTGCGAGTGAGTGGTATGGGCCGCTGGCGGGTGGGGGTGTTTGCGTAGGCTTGTTGGGGGGGTGTGCGTGTCGTACTTGTGCATGCAAGTGAGTGGTACGGGCTGTTGGCGGGTGGGGGTGTTCGCGTAAGCTTGTTGGGGGGTGTGCGTGTCGTACTTGTGCGTGCGAGTGAGTGGTACGGGCCGTTGGCGGGTGGGGGTGTTCGCGTAGGCTTGTTGGGGGGGTGTGCATGTCGTACTTGTGCGTGCGAGTGAGTGGTACGGGCCGTTGGCGGGTGGGGGTGTTCACATAAGCTTGTTGGGGGGTGTGCGTGTCGTATTTGTGCGTGCGAGTGAGTGGTACGGGCCGTTGGCGGGTGGGGGTGTTCGCGTAGGCTTGTTGGGGGGGTATGCGTGTCGTACTTGTGCGTGCAAGTGAGTGGTACGGGCCGTTGGCGGGTGGGGGTGTTCGCGTAGGCTTGTTGGGGGGGTGCGTGTCGTACTTGTGCGTGAGCGAGGGGTACTCGTGTGGTATGTGTTGACGCTGTTAGATGCGAGCCACATATTGCCGTACAGATCATTATTCAAATGCGATAACTTAGTTCCGTACGAATCGCTGTCAGGCTTCTCGTACAGGATCGTACTTGTGTGTTTGTACGAGCTGTTTACGAATCGTACGGTAGGATTCCCGATGCATGGTCGTACGGATCACCGACTGTGATTCGGACGGTTCGGTGATAATCGTACGGAAATAGACGGGAACGGATCGGAATTCGCAGGTCGGACGTAAAGTTCACATTCGTACGGAATCAGATACGGATGCGAGTCGTACGGCTGTATTTTTTACCGGATCGGAATCGAGCCCTAAGAGTACAGAAGAGACTGTGAGAACAAGCAGCAATATAACGAAAGACAAGTGAAAATAAAGAAAGAAGGAAAATATCACAAGAGAGGAGACAGTAAAAGCAGAGAGAGGTAGACTGTCAGCAGAAACTGTGAAGAATATGGAAAAAGCTGCAAATATAATTCCTTAATTTACACAGATGATCAGTGTGATTCTAGACAAATTATTGAAAACCATACATTTTAGCAAAACACATTTCCCACACTAAAACGTTTAACTGACTAAACACATTACATGTATATGACCACTACATTTCAGTGGACAATCCAGACTCCATTTTCAAATACATTTCAAACTTACTGCATTATTTTTTTGCCAGCATTACACCCAAAAGTGAGACACAATAGTACAAGAAACAGGCCCAAAGGGCTTGTCTGTGGCATCACTAGAGGGGTGCAGAGGGTACAGACTGCACCGGGTGATACCCTCACATGGGGTGACACCATCTGCTTACGCTATGTATGTAACACAGCTCTGCAGCCTCGCCTCTGCTCTGTGTCTATTTAAACTTATTTAAACAGCAAACGCACAAATTCAAAGCACATTTCATATGTTTATTTCAGTCACTTTAAAAAAAGGCAAGAACTGTGAGGAACAAACCATGGGGTAGGAGGGGGGACAATGTGATGATAAAACAGTTAAAATAGCAGCAGGCGGAAGAGTGGGTGCAGGTGGAGGGGGCCAGATGGTGCAGACAAAGAGGGAGATGGTGCAGGCAGAGAGCAGGATGGTGCAGGCAGAGGATAGATGGTGCAGGGCTGCAGGCAGAAGGAGAGATGGTGCAGGCAGAGTGGAGATGGAGCAGAGACAGCGTGAGACGGTTCAGGCAGAGAGACAGATGGTGCAAGCAGAGAGAGAGATGATGCACACATGGGGTGAGATGGTGCAGCAGAGAGGAAATGGTACAAGCGGAGGGAGAAATATTACATGCAGAGGGGAGATGGAGCACACAGAGGGGGAGATAGTGCAAACAGAGAGGGAGATGGTACAGGCAGAGGGTGAGATGCTACAGGCAGAGAGGGAAAGGATTTAACATGGTAGCGGTGTCTAATACACACCACCAGCCATATCATAATAGGCCTCTACAGACACCTTTCAGTAGCAGCAATACCGCCACAGAAAAGTATGCAGCCTTTAATATGTGGGCCCCTTGCACGCCCCAGAGTAAAAGTGTAATTGGGAGTGCACATAAGAGGTACCTGTGGTATCTCCCTGAATTCACATACACAAAGCGGAGATGATGCAGACAGAGGTAGTGATGTTACAGGAGGAGAGGAGATGGTGCAGGCAGAGGGGGAGATGATGCAGGCAGAGAGAGAGATGGTGCAGGCAGAGGGTGAAATGGTGCAGGCAGACAGAGAGATGGTGCAGTTAGAGATTGAGATGGTGCATGTTGAGGGGGAGATGGTGCAGGCACAGGGGAGATGGCGCAGGCACAAGAAGGGATGGTGCAGGCAGAGAGAGAGATGATGCAGGCGGAAGGGAGATGGTGTGGATAAAGAGAGAGATAGTGCAGACGGAGGAGAGAATGTGCAGGCAGAGGGAGGTATAATGAGAGAGAGAGGATTAAAAGATCAGACAACGGATTATTAAAAAAGGAGTAGTATTAAGAGACAAATGAGACAATGAGCACAGGAACACACTAAGAGTACAGAAAAGACTGTGGGAACAAGCAGCACTATAACGAAAGACAAGTGAAAATAAAGAAAGACGGACAATTTCACAAGAGAGGAGACATTATAAGCAGAGAGAAGTAGACTGTCAGCAGAAACTGTAAAGATTATGGAAAAAGCTGCACCTATAATTCCTTAATATAAACAGATCCTCAGTGTGATTCTAGACAAATTATTTAAAACCATACACTTTAGCAAAACACATTGCCCACACTAAAACGTTTAACTGACTAAACACATTAGACGTATATGACCACTACATTTCAGTGGACAATCCAGACTCAATTTTCAAATACATTTAAAATTTACTGCATTATTTTTTGCCAGCATTACACCCAAAAGTGAGACACAATAGTACAAGAAACAGGCCCAAAGGGCTTGTCAGTGGCGTCACTAGAGGGGTGCAGAGGGTGCAGTCTGCACCGAGTGATACCCTCACATGGGGTGACACTATCTGCTTACGCTATGTATGTAACACAGCTCTGCAGCCTCACCTCTGTGTCTATTTAAACTTATTTCAACAGCACACGCACGAATTCAAAGCACATTTCATATGTTTATTTCAGTGACTTTAAAAAAAGGCAAGAACAGTGAGGAACAAACCATGGGGTAGAAGGGGGGACAATGTGATGAGAAAACACTTAAAATAGCAGCAGGCGGAATTCGGGGTGCAGGCGCAGGGGGACAGATGGTGCAGACAGAGAGGGAGATGGTGCAGGCAGAGAGCAAGATGGTGCAGGCAGAGGATAGATGGTGCAGGGCTGCAGGCAGAAGGAGAGATGGTGCAGGCAGAGAGGAGATGGAGCAGAGACAGCATGAGATGGTCCAAGCAGAGAGACAGATGGTGCAGGCAGAGAGAGAGATGATGCACACAGGGGGTGAGATCGTGCAGCAGAGAGGAAATGGTGAAAACAAAGCGAGAAATGTTACATGCAAAGGGGAGATGGAGAACACAGAGGGCGAGATAGTGCAGACAAAGAGGTAGATTGTACAGGCAGAAGGTGAGATGCTACAGGCAGAGAGGGAAAGGATTTAACATGGTAGCGGTGTCTAATACACACCGCCAGCCATATCATAATAGGCCTCTACAGATGCCTTTCAGTAACAGCAATACCGCCACAGAAAGGCATACAGGCTTTAGTATGTGGGCCCCTTGCACATCCCCAGAGTAAAAGTGTAATTGGGAGTGCACATAAGAGGTACCTGTGGTATCTCCCAGAATTCACATACACAAAGCGGAGATGATGCACACAGAGGCAGTGATGTTACAGGAGGAGAGGAGATGGTGCAGACAGAGGGGGAGATGATGCAGGCATCGAGAGAGATGGTGCAGGCAGAGGGTGAAATGGTGCAGGCAGAGAGAGAGATGGTGCAGGCAGAGGGTGAGATGGTGCAGGTTGAGGGGGAGATGGTGCAGACAGAGGGGGAGATGATGTAGGCACAGAGAGAGATGGTGCAAGCAAAGGGTGAGATGGTGTAGGTTAAGGGGGAGATGATGCAGGCACAGCGAGAGATGGTACAGGCAGAGCGAGAGATGGTGCATGTGGAGGGAGGGATAGTGCAGACATACACAGTCATATTACAGGCAGAGGGAGAGATGGTGCAGGCAGAAGAAGAGATGGTGCATGCAGAGGGGAGATAGTGTGGACAAAAGGAGAGATAATGCAGGAAGAGGGGAGATGGTGCATGCATAAACTGTGAAGATTATGGAAAAAGGTGCAACTATAAATCCTTAATTTACACTGATGCTCAGTGTGAATCTAGACAAATTATTTAAAACCTACATTTAAACAAAACACATTTCCCACACTAAAACGTTTAAGTGACTCAACACATTACATGTATATGAACACTACATTTCAGTACACAATCCTGACTCATTTTTCAAATACATTTCAAATTTGCTGCATTATATTTTGCTAACATTACAAGCAAAAGTGAGACACAATAAAACAAGAAACAGGCCCAAGGGGCTTGTAAATCTACCTAAGACTGTATACAGCAGTCTATGTATTCTGGCTGAGGAATTCTTAACAGGGAGGTATGATGATAGACGGTGAATTAAAAGGTCAGAGAAGCCAGTATAAAAAGAATGGAGACTATTAAGAAACAAATAAGACACAAAGGACAGAGAGACACTAAGAGTACAGAAAAGACTATGACAACAAGCAGCACTATAAGGAAAGACAAGTAAAAATAAAGAAAGAGAGAAAATGTCACAAGAGAACAAACAGTAGAGGGAAGTAGACTGTCAGGAAAAACGGCGGAGATTATGCATAAAGGCGCAACTATAAATCCATAATTTACACAGATGCTTAGTGTGATTCTAGACAAATTATTTAAAACCATACATTTCAACAAAACACATTTTCCACACTAAAACGTTTAAGTGACTCAACACATTACATGTATATGAACCCTACATTTCAGTAGACAATCCTGACTCATTTTTCAAATACATTACAAATTTGCTGAATTATATTTTTGCCAACATTACAAGCAAATGTGAGACACAATAAAACAAGAAACAGGCCCAAGGGGCTTATAAATCTACCTAACACTGTATGCAGCAATCTATGTATTCTGGCTGAGGAGTTCTTAAAAGGGAGGTATGATGAGAGGCGGTGCATTAAAAGGTCAGAGAAGCTAATATAAAAAGAATGTAGACTATTAAGAAACAAATGAGAAAATAAGGATAAAGAGACACTAAGAGTAAAGAAAGGACTATGACAACAAGCAGCATTATAAGGAAAGACAAGTAAAAATAAAGAAAGAGAGAAAATATCACAAGAGAACAGACAATATAAACAGAGAGAGGTAGACTGTCAGGAAAAAGGTGCAAGTATAAATACTTAATTTACACAGATGTAAACTGTCACCAGAGGTCAAAAGTTTACCACTCTATAAAACACTGCTTCTTAACATATTTAGACTATACATAAGTACTTACTTATAAGTACCAATAAAAAGAAAAGCTCTAGTTAGAACCAACTAAGCATGGGCGGATTTTACGAATTGGCAATCCGCGAACTTGCGTATTTACAGATTCGCAATCCGCAAAATCCGCAAACTCTCGCAAATTTTTTTTTTTTGTGTTCGGAAGGATTTCTGCCAGTTCGCGAGGGTTCTGTACCAGTTCGCAATTGCGAACTTACTTGTCGGTTCGCAACGGCCAAGACTATGTTGTTTCTACATCTGGTTCATCATCACAGGTTCACAGCACCCTCTGTTTCACCACTGCCACCCTCTGGTACACCCATGCCACCCTCTGGTACATCACTGCCACCCTCTGGTTGGTTTATCACTGGAGATTATGGGGGTGAAAAAAAGCAAGCACACCTGCCCTGCTTCAACTGACATGAATTAATTTGGGGTTGATTAATGTGTCACTGAATTTAAACTTCCAATCTGGCTGGCACCTGCTTCCTTATCTGTAATTTGCTGAACTCTGAAGGGGCCCCTCAGGAAGCACTACAGGGAATGGTTACTAATGATAAGATTGAACTTTTGCACCTGCTGAGTGCTTTCAGGTTTGTCTGTAATTGCTTTCTGTTGCAGTGTAATTTGTTTAACAGGACCTTTGTTGTATACTTGTAGCTATTCTCTGAGCCTGCTATGAGGGTCAGAGCAGGGTCATAGAATAGTTGCAAGTAGGCAAATGAACTCTGAAGGGGCCCCTCAGGAAGCACTACAGGGAATGGTTCCTAATGATAAGATTGAACTTTTGCACCTGCTGAGTGCTTTCAGTTTTGCAAAAATCCAAATATCCAGCAGCATCCACAAAAGTAATCCTTCCAGGTCAAGATCCAAATCAAAGTGACCAGCACATGAAGAAAGCACTGGGAGGAGCCTGGTGGACAGGAACAGGAAGTTGGAGACTGTGGGGCACTTCCTTCCTCCCACCCCCACCCCCCAAAATGGACTCCTTGCAAAGAAAAAGTGCAGGAAAATGTCAACCTGAGGAGTTATTCTGATAAAAATCATAATTTTCAAGGTTTATGCTGCCTGCTGGTGGATTTCTTGTGCGAAATTGCAAATTTTGCAATCTCGCAATTGCGAGATTGTCGCTGCCCGCCGCATCTACGTGTTCGCAAGTATTTACTCCCGCGAAATTGTATAGTATTCTAGTTGGCAAGTGCGACCAAGCAAAAAATCCGCTTTGCACGGATTTTACGAATTTTCGGCAAGTTCACGAGAGTTGGCGGATTGCGAATTTACCAAAAATCCGCAAAATCCGCGAGCGGAACGGATTTTACGCCCATGCTTAGAACCAACCAACACATAAATACATAAACTACAAACACATCTCTAAAATATATTTTTTCAAATCATTTTTTTCATGCTAGGGTAAGCTTACAGGACGACTTACGGACTTTGCACCGTACGTTGTCATAATGTGCACCGTACGCGCACGGTACATCTATCATAAAAAAAATAGCGTATATTACAACTATTTAATAATCCCAGGGGACCCCATCCCCCGGGGCTAATAAAAAACATTGGGGACCGTGGGGGGAGCCCAAATGATCCCCACGGTCCCAGCCGGCTCCCCACTTCCTTTGGGAGCCGGCATTGCTTTTCGTCAGAGAGACCAGCTAACATGCTGGTCTCTCTGACGAAAAGCAGATTGCTGTGGTAGGGTGGGAGCAGCAAGACTCTGACCTACCACAGCAAACAGCAGTGTCCCGGGATTGGGCACCCCGGGACACTGCAGGAGCGGGCCCTGGGGGGTGGCGGTCACCAGGGCCATCGAAGGCTCCAGAAGGGGGGCCCCAACAACAACAAAGCCCCGGGGGTGGTGATCCCCGGGGCTGGGGGGTCCGTCGCGGACCCAACTATATTAAATATTACAGCCCTGGGCACGTGGCGGTCCCCGAGGCGAGTGGGGGGGGCAAAGTGCATATTCCGTAAGTCGTCCCGGAAACGTACAAAACTAAATTTGTTTTAAAAACGGAACATTTGGAATCATTGTAAAACCCCCTAACTAACCCAAGGGAGTCAGGAACTCCTATAGCAAACAGCAAACATTTCATGTCAATATACACATTCAATCCACACACATATACAAATAAATTACAAATCACATTTATTCACACATTAAATTAAAATGAAACACACTTTTAAATTGCTGGAACTTTTGAACCCTTTCCAACTGACAACACTTTCAACACTTCCCCCATTCCATATTCTACCAGTTACCATAGAAACACTTCAGGGAACACCTAAGTGACAACACAGGTGAAAAGTTCATCATACATTGTTACAAATCAAAACAGAAAGTATGCTTGACTTGTCTATGTACCAGCTTATCCAAAGTAATGTTCTTTTCTATCACTTTTTCTTAACCAATAAATAACAGGCTTTTAAAAAACAGAAAATTGCACCCTACTTTTGTAGCTAGTAATATTTCAAACAACCAATCACTTCTTTGCTTTTTTTCAAAACTCCACTTATCCATCATTTTAGAAAAAAAAACTTCAAACTGCCCTTTCATTTACAGTCTCCATCTGAGTGCATCAAGACCTCTCTTCAAGATGCTTACAGTGTGGATTGTTGGACACAGCTATATTTTCTGGAGTGAAAGGTACGCACAACAGAAAGAAATTCACAAAGACTTAGGTTTACCAAATGTGGACATTAAATGGATTTGACAAAGAGGTTTAAAGTGGCATCAATTGATACCATTGGTAAAATCTTTATGCATCTCCAACACCCTGACCTCATAATTGTGCACTGTGCTGGCAATGATCTAGGCGCTTTGACTGGGGTAGGATTGGACATTTTTATGAAGGACACCTTTACAGAACTGATGTCACTTTTCCCTCAAACTGCCTTTGTCTATTCTAATATATGTCAAAGGCAGAAATGGAACTGGTCCAATCAATTTTGTCCACAAATTGAGAAAGCTAGGAAGCATGTGAATAAATCTGTTTCTGCGTTTCTAAGAGACTACAGAATGGGATCCATTTACCATAACAATCTGCGCTTCAATATGCATGGCATCTATAGGAGAGATGGTGTACATTTTGCAGATGAGGCGAACAGAGTCTTCCTCTTGAACCTGAGACTCTGCATAGGTACTTACTTGAAGGTACTAAAATATCCAAATAAACACAATGGCTCTTTTTAGATCCACCAAACATCTAAACACATACACTTCATAAATATCAAAAAATATTTAACTTTTTCATGAATAGGTAAGCTTACGGAACGACTTACGGACTTTGCACCGTACGTCATACGTAATTTGCACCGTACGCGCACGGTAAATCTATCGCCAAAAAAATAGCGTCTATTACAAATTATTTATAATCTCCGGGGATAAAAAACGTTGGGGACCGTGGGGGGCGCCCAAATGCCCCCACAGTCCCAGCCGGCTCCCCCACGTCCTTAGGAAGCCGGCATTGCATTTCATCAGAAAGACCAGCTAACATGCTGGTCTCTCTGATGAAAAGCAGTTTGCTGTGGTAGGGTGGGAGCCACGAGGCTCTACCCTACCACAGCAAACAGCAGTGTCACGGGATTGGGCACCCCGGGACACTGCAGGAACCGGCCCTGGAGGGTGGCGGTCCCCAGGGACATCGAGGGCTCTGCCCCCCTCCCAACAGCAGTAAAGCCCTGGGATGGTGGTCCCCGGGGCTGGGGGGTCTGTCAGGGACCCCCCTATTTTACATATAAGTACCCCGGGGAGGTGGCGGTCCCAGGCACGTGTGCGGGGGTTGGAGCCCCCCCACAATATTTTTTTTAAATAAAAAAATGAAGCCCCGGGGGTGGCCGTCTGTGAGGCAGTGTGGGGGGAATTGGGACCCCCCCAGGGCTAATTTATAAAAAAGCAGACCAAGATTTTCTTTTTTTCACGGAGTTCACGTACGATACGCGAGCCCGCAATTTAAAAAAATAAATACAAATTGGGGGGCCTTGGGGGTCCTCCAGAGCAGGCCCAGGGGGTCAGGGTATGTCTACCCGGCCCCCTTTGCGTGTTTAATGCATTTGTTTTCAGCATTCTTGTACCTCGGTTCTACCGAGGTACAGAGTACAATGCAGAGTACGGTAAGCTTCTATAGATATACTTATGATTTTACTTATGATTTTCTCAGGAACTACTGAACGGATTTACACCATTCAACAAAAAGCATGATCTGCGAACAGAAGTCTACCTTTTTGCCAAATTTGGTGTACTTCCGTTCAGCCGTTCGGGCTGTAACCCTGGCTAAAGGTCCTATGGAAAATTGCATGGGGTAAACACGTTTTGAGACCCCCTTTTTTCTCGGCTCCCGCTTCACAAATCACCCCCAAACTTTCAGGGAAGGAGCGGAGCGGAGCAGGCCATTTTCTTGGAGACATTCACGAAGATTCGTCCACCGGCGCCAAAGTTATTCCAAATAGAATGTCGCGGATTTCCTATTGAATCTAGGTTTTAACTATAAATACCTACTGGCGACCGCCAGTAGGTAATATATATATATATTCACTGAAAAAACCATAGGTTATAGACCATATATAGTTAGGAATTAGCATTTAAAAAACCTTATTTTACTCACACAAAACCATTGAAATTCCATATATAGTTAGTTGCACTAACTATATATCGCGCACCCGCAATCCACTGCTGATCATGTCACATATTACATCATTCATGACATGGTCAGTGACATCACTGATGACATCACTGATGACATCTCAAATGACATCACTGATGACAACATCCAGTGACTGTATTTTTCTGTAAAGTTAAAATATGTCTTGAGTGGATGTATAAGTGTCTGGATGAAGGATTTAGTAGGTGCATGACTGACTGTATGAGTGAGTGATTAAATGTGTCTCACTGAATGCATGGGTTAGTGACTAAACTGTCTTAATTTGTGCATCATTATGTCTGTTGTTCTGTAAACTGCTGCATGTGTTGATCATTAGCTATACGAGAGGCTATATGTGTTATTAATTGGTTGCCCAAGTATTTCTATGGGAGATTGAGTTTGTGTGGGGGTGGCTGGAAGGTGTGTGACTCTATGCATAGATGTGTGAGCAGTTTATTCACTAGGTGTATGAGTTCAAGAGTGCATGTGGAAACAGCTACATGGGCAGTTGACTGTGTGCATGAGTGTATTGATGAGTGAATGGATATCTCAATGCTACATGTCATAGTAAGTACATATGTAAAACACAGTACATGTGAGAGTTGGCATATATAAATAACTGTGCATGAGAGCCACTGAATGAGTGAGTGGTTGTATCGATCATTGTGAACTTGTATCAGGGATTGTATAAGAGAGTAAATATGTGTTAGTATATGTTTCAATAAGTAAGGTGTGTTTAACTGTATAGTTGAAGAAATGGAGGTGAGATTGTTTCTTTGCATGACTGACTGGGTGTGTGAGTAACTCCATGGATGAGTGGCAGTGTGTGAGTGTCTGTTTACACTGAGTGTATCTAAGGTTATATTAGAGTCTGAAGAGGTTTATCGTATTAGCACAAGAATGATGTCAAATGAGATGTCATCAGTGATGTCATCAGTGATGTCATTTGAGATGTCATCAGTGATGTCATCAGTGATGTCACTGACCATGTCATGAATGATGTAATATGTGACATGATCAGCAGTGGATTGCGGGTGCGCGATATATAGTTAGTGCAACTAACTATATATGGAATTTCAATGGTTTTGTGTGAGTAAAATAAGGTTTTTTAAATGCTAATTCCTAACTATATATGGTCTATAACCTATGGTTTTTTCAGTGAATTTTCAAGGTTTTGTAAATGCTAATTCCTAACTATATATAGTCTATAACCTATGGTTTTTTCAGTGAATTTCAATGGTTTTTTAATAGCAAATATCATAAGCTGTCGAATGTCAAGTACGTGGTAAGTAAAAACATTTTCGTGTTTATGCACACTGATCTGCTTTGAATACTGCCCCCCACCCCTCATTTCTATTAGGAGTACTCTCTCTTTGCAGATAGTGAAGGGTAGTTAACGCAGCCCTTTGCCCCCTTTGTAATACGTCGTGCCTGCTTCTCTCTCCATTTGATTGATTGTTCTCTTTGGTTCATTCTCTATTTACAAACAAGCACAGAGTCGCAATACTCTGTTTAGTCTTTGCAGATAGCGAAAAATCGTGTAAAAAAACAAAAGGAATCGAGCAAAATCAGTAGGCCACTAATGGGATCTCTTTTTGACCTCGCTAAAATAGAAACATTAGGAACAACCTGTTGAAAATAGCAATGCGTATGTACATAAGCGGCGTTCATTTGTGTTCACAGTACCCCTTGTTGATTGTTTCAATCGAGCATTGAATTGTTCGAAGTTAATTCTCTTAAGGATCTTCTCTACCTGCAAACGAGGAAGAATAGGAATATTCTCTCTCCCTTTGCAGATAGTGAAGGGTAGGTAACGCAAGCCTTTAACACGTCGTACCTATTTCATTCCTCATTGATTGATTGATTGTCCGAACATTGACTGTTTGGGAATTAGTTCTTTTTGGAGGTATTCCCTGTTTCCATATAAACGTAGGAAAATCTTTGCAAGTAGTGAAAGGGTACGTAATGCGGACCTTTCTCCCCCGTTGTAATCTGTCATGCCTATCTACTCCCCACTGATTGATGCACCTTTTTCACCCGGACCATTTACTAGAGATACGTCATCTGGCCCGACCAGAGAGCACCCCTAGTGAAAAGGACATATGCAATAATAACGAAGTGATCACTGTATCCTGTTAACAGAAACTTTACCATGAAACAACCTGGAAAGAAAAAAATAGGAAAACGAAAATCAGTAGGCCACTGATGAACATGAACATGAACTTTTATTAAACAACAAACAAAGAAACGATAACATAACGTAATGATAAAACCTATTAATGTCCTAGAAACAAGAAAACGTTAAAGTATGCCAGTGGTGAGAGACCAGAAAAACAGTCAGAGAAACCAAATCACCCCTCGCTGTCCCAACTCATGCACTCTGAAAGTTCAAAGTTTTGAGGAGTGCTTGTAACATTGTCTGAAGCCTATTTGCAATTGCTTCATCTTCACTATTCTTAAAGTAAGTGGGGGCTGTTGTGATGCGGTGCCACCCTGAACCGCTTGACGGAGGCCCCCGAGGGACGGTGTCATGTCGCGGACTCGGAGGGGGCGCTTGGCTCCGGCCCCCTCCCCAAGTCGTGTTGCCCTGGTGTGGCCTGAGATCGCCCCCGACATAGGTGGCCGGCTCCCGGGGTCAAGCGGAACTTTTTTCCTTTTGGTGACTCTTCCATTCTTCACCTTGTCCCACAATCCGTTTCACCTAAAGACACGCTGTAGTGGGGCACCCCTTTTCCATTTCATTTGCCATTCAGCCCGCTTTTGCTACACTGTGCCTCTTCCGCTATTCAGCTGTTTACCGCCCGCTCTTTCGACTACAGCGTCTCGCTCACCATGTACTTGAGTTGCTCCCGCTCTTGCGGTGCAGCGATAGGCGGCTGCCACAGGACTCTCAAAATGGCGGCCATCTCTTCAGATTTGGGCGTGGTCCACTAAAATGGGCCTGCGACACCTTGGAACTCGGACGCTTGTCTGCTAGAGCTTGGGCTCCATTCTCGAAAGCGTCCCCTCATCCTTGAAGATTCTACAAAAGTCTTGGGGGGCCCCCGACTCCCGCAGGCTTCTGGTGGGGAGCGCCTAGCATGATTGCTCGTGGAATGGCCACGACGGAGCTACGAAATGGTGGTGCTCTCATGCTAACGCCAGCTTCAGTCTGAAACATCCAGAAACACTGTAGACTACCAATTCGATCAGTTCCGGTAGCGCTCCAACGTGACCCGGTAGAGAAGAACTTGCCCTCCCCTCTTTGACTGATGGTTCTTGTTGCCTGTCCCTTCTGTTGTCATTTAACAGAACTATTTAGCCTGCTGAAAGGGGTTGTGTGCCGTCCGCTGGTTGGTGGAGACATTTTCACTATATTCTGGACCTGCGTTGTCGCGTAATGCGTCATATGACGCGCCGCGTTAGAAAGTTTAATAAATTATTAAACACAATAAACAATCCTTAAAAAATAAAAGTCTATCATTCATTTTTCATTGCAGTACGCTGCCCAGAAAGCTTCCCGGTTCCCGGACCGGGCGCTACCCACGCAAAAAAACAAAAAAAAAATTTTTTTTTTTTGCCCCGCGGGGCCGTTTTAAAGCCTCCACATTAAACCTAGGGGGTCAGGGAGGATCTACTATGCCCCCTTATGGTTATTTGCCCCTTTGTTTTGGCCTCCTCTTGTCTCTCGATCCTACCGAGAGACAAGATGGCGGCAGCTACGGACTTTTTGGAATGTTGACAGACGCCAGAGAACCAATCAGCTTCGCTTCACAAAGCTCCGTTGCGCGAAAAGTACGCGTCCTGGAGCGCTGCCCGGTCCGCTGCTACAGATATATATCTTTTTTTAAACGTTAATTTCTCAAAATCCACTGGAGCACATATATTGAGACCTACAAAAGGCACATCGGGCTACCAGTCCCTACAATTTTGCCAAGTTTCGTGCAAATCTATTCAGCCGTTCGGGCTAAAAGTGAGGCTAACCGCCCTATGGAAAAATCAATGTTAAAAACACGTTTTGGGACCCCCCTTTTTTCTCGGCCCCCCCTTGACGAAACCCCCCCAAATTTTCAGGGGCTGCTCAGAAACAAAATGTGCCATTTTCCTGAAAATTTCAGCCAATTCCGTCCACAAACGCCAAAGTTATTAGACATAGAATTTTCAAAAAACCCATAGGGAAAAAATCCTAACTATATATACCTACTGGCGACCGCCAGTAGGTAATATATATATATATTCACTGAAAAAACCATAGGTTTAACACTCGTTATAGTTAGGAATTAGCATTTAAAAAACCTTTGAAATTCACTGAAAAAACCATAGGTTTAACACCAGTTATAGTTAGCTGAACATTTTACTCATACAAAACCATTGAAATTCCCACATTATAGTTAGTTGGACTCACTATAACTCGCGCGCACGCAATCCACTGCTGATGATGTCACATATTACATCATTCATGACATGGTCAGTGACATCACTGATGACATCACTGATGACATCTCAAATGGCATCACTGATGACATCACTGATGACATCATCTATTGACGGTGTGTTTCTGTAAAGTTTAAATATGTTTTACATATTGAACAATGAGTGGATGTATAAGTGTCTGGATGAAGGATTTAGCAGGTGCGTGACTGACTGTATGAGTGAGTGATTAAATGTTTCTTACTGAATGCATGGGTTATTGACTATACTGTCTGAATGTGTGCATCAGTCTGTCTGTTGTTATGTAAGCTGCTGCATGTGTTGATCAGTAGCTATATGAGTGGCTATATGGGTTATTGATTGGTTGCCCAAATATTTGTATGTGAGGCTGAGTGTGTGTGGGGGTAGCTGGGAGGTGTGTGACTCTGCGCATAGATGTGTGAGCAGTTGATTCACTAGGTGTATGAGGTCAAGAGTGCATGTGAAACCAGGTGTATGGGCGGTTGACTGTGTGTATGTGTGTGTTGGTGAGTGAATGAATATCTCAGTGCTACATGTCCAAGTAAGTACATATGTAAAACACAGTGCATGTGAGAGTTGCCATATATAAATGACTATACATGAGTGGCAGTGATTGTGGAAGTGGCTGTATGGATCAATGTGTACTGGTATCAGTGATTGTATAAGAAAGTAAGTATGTGTTAGAATATGTTTAAATAAGTAAGGTTTTGTGTGTTTAACTGTATAGATGAGGAAATGGGTGTGTGATTGATTCCTTGCATGACTGACTAGCTGTGTGAGTAACTCCATGGATGAGTGGCAGTGTGTGAGTGTTTTTATAGGTGTATGAGTTCATATCATAGTGTTCTATTGATGAGTGACTGTATGTATGAGTGATTGGATGGGTGAATGAGTGGATGTGTGTGTAGACCTAGGAATCAGTGAGTGCGTATGTAGTAACTGGTATTGGTGTGTCAATGGTTTCAACAATGGTAGTCTGTATTTAAGACTGGGTGTATCAAAGGTTAGATTAGAGTGTGAGGAGGTGCATCGTATTAAAATGTTCAGCTAACTATAACTGGTGTTAAACCTATGGTTTTTTCAGTGAATTTCAAAGGTTTTGTAAATGCTAATTCCTAACTATACCGAGTGTTAAACCTATGTTTCTTTCAGTGAATTTCAAAGGTTTTTTAAATGCTAACTCCTAACTATAACGAGTGTTAAACCTATGGTTTTTTCAATGAATTTCAAAGGTTTTTTAAATGCTGATTTCTAACTATAACGAGTTTTTGAAACCTACGGTTTTTAAAGTGAATATTTATGTTTTTTTAATAGCTAATTTTTAAAGCTATTAATTATTATATATATTTTTTAATTATTTAAATATTGTATATTTTTGTAACATTAATTTTTAAATGTATTTTTCCTGTGTTTTTAATTTTTTAACCCCGAAGTGCTCAGGGTACGCACACCCGTAAATGCACCCGTACACGTAGCGTGAGCGCTATTTCTGCGAGCGGAAAAAAATATGAGTATGTATTTAAAGTAAATAATAATGCGAGACATTTAGTGGCATACTCATAAAAGTAGTGTTTTTGATTTTAAATAACCGTATTTTACCTTTAAACGCATTTCCGAAAATCTAGCAAAACGTCATTCAGACGTGCCGCGTAAGCGCCCCCCCGGAAGCGCCTACGTACGTGCCGCGTATGCGCCCCCGGAAGCGATCCGGAGCACGTAGCGTAAGCGCATCAAGTCATGTGACCTTAAAATAACACTTTTCATTGGTTCATAACAGTTTTTTTCCACAAATATTGAAAGTCCCCACCCATATCCCTCACTACCTCTTTGCAATTGCTAAGAGAACACCTCTTGCCTGCTTCTGCATCTAATTTTGGAGAGATGGCTGCTTCTCACAACACTTTCTCTGATTCTGAAGAGGAATTTCTGCCTGAGGATCCTCCTACCAGGAAAGTGAAAGAACACTTCATTTGGAAGTTTTTTACCTTCCCCGAAGGACAAAAAAATGTGAATGCAGCAAAATTGTGCTGCAAAATTTGTAGCACCACCTTATCATGTGGCAATCCTAATAAAAAATATAGTTTTGGAAATGCCACTTTAATTAGACATGTGCAGAAAAGACACCCCAACAACTTTTCCAGAGAGAGTGTCAGGGACCTGGCACGCAATGCACTGAGAAATGGGGCCAGCACCTCGACTGGTGGTGCAACTGCTTTGGGAAGACAAGGTGGAAGAATGATCCCGAACGTGCAGCCGGTCTTTGCACGCATCCAAATTGTCTGCATGGACTGCGATGAACTCCTCTGTTATGGGTTGCAGAGTATTGAACTGATTGCTCGGAAGAGAGAGGAACACCGCTGCCCTCCCCATCCCTAATTTTTCCCCTTTTTTTTGCTCCTTTTGTGCAGTTTTGCAATCCCTGGTTTTATTTTTCCCCTGAAAAAAATACAAAAAAAATATAAAATCGTTATAAAAAAGTATAAAAAAAATTTGAAGAACTCCAATTCTCCAAAAAGAGCTATATTCTTTAAATATTTTGCAATTCTTTTTTTTTCAGAGAATGTGTACTGAATAAATGAATGAATGAATGAAATGAGTGAATGAAGGGGAGAAAGTGACAGAGGTAACAAGTGACAGAAGAGGAGTGAGAGAAGGTGAGTTGTAAACAAGAGTGAGTCGAAGTGGAGTGAACGAAGGAGAGTGACAGGGAGTGACAGAAAGAAACAAGTCAAGGTGAAAATAGGGGATTGATATTGAGGGAAAGAGGGTGAGGGAGGATAAAGTAATGGGAGTGAGATTAAGACAAGGGAGTGAGGGAGAATGAAGGTGGAGTGAGTGAGAGTCAGTTGATTACAGTGAGGGTTTGAAGATGAGTGAGGGTGATTGAAGGGAAGTGAGAGTGAGGGGACAGAGGGAGTGAGGGTAAGACAGGTGGAGTGAGAGGAGAGCAGTGAAGAAGTGAGAAGACAGAGGGAGTGTGAGAAGGAGTGAGTGAAGTGGAGTAAGGTGATTAAGGAAAGGGGAATGAGTGAATGAGCAAAGGAAGGGAAGAGAGGGGAAGGGAAGTGAAGAAGGGGGACTGAAAGAAAGTGAGTGTGGGAGGGGAGGGAGGGGAAGGGAGTGAACATGGGGAATGTGGATTAGTGAGGGAAACGGAGTAAGAGAATGGGGCTGAGTGGGGGTGAGAGAAGAGCAATGAGGTTGAGGAAAGAGTGGTGGATAAAGGCAAGTGAGCCTGAGACAAGGGGAATGAGGGAGTGAGGAGACAAAGGGTATTAAGAAAAGAGTGAGAGAAGGGGACTGAGTGAGGGAGCAAAGAAAGGTAAGTAAGGGAGTGTGGGTGAGT
This sequence comes from Lissotriton helveticus, assembly GCF_964261635.1. NCBI lineage: Eukaryota > Metazoa > Chordata > Amphibia > Caudata > Salamandridae > Lissotriton > Lissotriton helveticus. The sequence goes on along the minus strand of NC_136063.1, from coordinate 773,270,046 downwards.
TAAAGGAAGTGAATGTGACGGAAGAGGAGTAAGAGAGTGAGGGGACGGAGAGAGTGAGGCTAAGAGAGAGGAAGTGAGGAAAGGGGAGTGAAGAAGTGAGAGGAAAGAGGGAGTGAGAGTACGAGTGAGTGAAGTGGAGTAAGGTGAGTGAGGGAAGGGGAATGAGTGAGGGAGCGAAGGAAGAGAAAAGAGTGGAAGGGAAGAAAAGCAGGAGGACTGAAAAAAGTTGAGTGTGGGAGGGGAGTGAGGGAAAGGGGAGTAAACATGGGGAATGAGAATAAATGAGGGAAGTGGAGTAAGGGAACAGGGGAGAAGGAGGGTGAGAGAAGAGTAGTGAGGTTAAGGAAAAGAGTGATGAGAAACTACATTTTTTTGTCAAACTTACCTTATAAGTAATGTACACTTAATTACATATTTTTACTAAATTTAATATCTGTGGAAGAGGAAAAAAGAATAAGTTATACTTTTTATAATATATATTTCAAAATACAAGAGACAGGGCAGGAGATTAAAAGTCAAAAAAGGGTACAAAGAGATAAAGTAGGAGCGCAGGACACAGAAAGGGAAACAAAGGAATGGTGAAGGACAGAGAGAGGGAAAAAAATAGAGTGTGAGCAAACTACTAAGAGGATAATGAGGTGGATAGATTTAGTGACAGAGAGGAAGAGAGGGAGAGAGAAATGAACTGAAGGTGAGTAAGATACTAAAGGAATGTGAGTTAGCAAAACTAAATGAAGAAAGCAGAGTAAGGAAAGGGGAGTGAGTGAGAGGGAAGGGGGAGTGAGTGAGGGTGCATTCACGAAAATGAGGAATGGAAGGTAAGTGAGAGTGAGTGAAGGGGCGTGAGAGAGTGAGGGGACAATGGGAGTGAGGGTAACAGAGAGGGAGTGAGGGAAGAGGAATGAAGAAGTGAGAGGACAGAGGGAGTGAGAGAAGGAGTGAGTAAAGTGGAGTAAGGTGACTGAGAGAAGGGGAATTACTGAGGGATCAAAGGAAGGAAAGAAGGGGTAGGGGAATGAAGCAGAGGATCTGGGAAAATGTGACTGTAGGAGGACAGTGAGGGTAAGGGGAGTTATGGATGGGGAATGAGGATAAGTGAGGGAAGTGGAGTAAGGGAACGGGGGTGAGGGAGGGTGAGAGAAGAGCAGTGAGGTTGAAGAAAGAGGAGTGATATAGGGTGGATAAAGGCGTGTGAGCATAAGACAAGGGGAGTGAGGGAGTGAGGACATAGAGGTAGTAAAGGAAGGAGTGAGAGCAGGAGACTAAGTAAGGGAGCATAGAAAGATAAATAAGGGAGTGTTCGTGACTTAAAGGGAGTGAGTGTGAGGGAAGGGGGAGTGACAAAGTGAGGGGATGGAGGGAGTGAGAGTAACAGTGAGGATGTGAGAGGACAGAGGGAGTGAGAGAAGTAGCGAATGAAGTTGAGTAAGGTGACTGAGGGAAGGGGAATTACTAAGGGAGCAAAAAATAGAAAGAAGGGGAAGGGGACTGAAGAAGAGTGACTGAGAGCTGGTAAGTGGTAGAGGGGAGAGAGGGGAAGGGGAGTGAAGGAATGGTGAATGAGAGGTAGTGAGGGAAGTGGAGTAAGGAAATGGGGGTGAAGGAGAGTGAGAGAAGGGCAGTGAGGGTGAGTATAGAGGGGTGATAGAGGGTGGATAAAGGCAAGTGAGCGTGAGACAAGGGGAGTGAGGGAGTAAGGAGATAGAGGGACTGAAGAAAAGAGTAAAAGAAGGAGACTGAGTGAGGGAGCATAGAAAGCTAAATGAGGGAGTGTAGGTGAGTTTTAGGGAGTTAGCGTGACGGAAGAGGAGTGAGAGAGTGAGGGGACGGAGGTAGTGAAGCTAAGAGAGAGGGCGTGAGGGAAGGAGAATGAGGATGTGACAGGACAAAGGGAGTGAGAGAAAGAGTGAGTGAAGTGGAGTAAGGTGAGTGAGGGAATGGGAATGAGTGAGTGAAGGAAGGGAATAGAGTGGAAGAGGACTGAAGCATAGGTACTGAGAGAAGGTGAGTGGGGGATAAAAGTAAAGGTAAGGGGAGAGAAAGATAGGGAATGAGGGGTAGTGAGGGAACTGGAGTAAGGGAACGGGGGTGAAACGGGGGTGAAGGAGGGTGAGAGAACAGCAGAGAGCATGAGTAAAGAGGGATAAAAGAGGGTGGATAAAAGTGAGTGAGGGTAAGACAAGGGGAGTGAGGGAGTGTGGGGATAGAGGGAGTGAAGGAACGAGTGACAGAAAGGGACTGAATGAGGGAGCAACGAAAGATAAGTGAGTGAGTGTGGCTGGGTTTTAGGGAGTGAGCATGACAAAAGAGGAGGTAGAGACTAAGAGGACGGAGAGAGGGAGGCTAAGAGAGAGAGAGTGAGGGAAGGGGAGTGAGGAAGTAAGAGGACAGAGGGAGTGAGAGAAGGAGTTAGTGAGGTGAGTAAGGGAAGGGAAAAGAATGAAGGAGCGAAGGAAGGGAAGAGAGAGGAAGGGAGGTAAAGCAGGAGGTCTGAAAGAAGGTGAGTGTGGGAGGGGAGTGAGGGAAAGGGGAGTAAACATGGGGTTTGAGAATAGGTGAGGGAAGCGTAGTAAGGGAACGGGGGTGTGGGTGGGTGAGAGAAGAGTAGCCAGTTAAGGAAAAGAGTGATGAGAAAGTAAATTTTGTTTGCCAAACTTACCTTATAAGTAATGTAAACTTAATTACATATTTTTACTAAATTTAATATCTGTGGAAGAGAAAAAAAAGTAAGTTATACTATTTACAATATATATTTCACAATACTAGAGACAAGGCAGGAGATTAACAATCATAAAAGGGTACTAAGAATTAAAGTAGGAGTGAAGGACACAGAAAGGGAAACAAAGGAATGGTGAAGGACAGAGAGAGTGAAAAAGAAATAGAGGGTGAGCAAATTACTAAGAGTATAATGAGATGGATACATTCAGTGACAGAGAGGAAGAGAAGGAGAGACAAATGAAGTGAAAGTGAGTAAGATACTAAAGGAATGTGAGTTAGGAAAACTAAAGGAAGAAAGGGGAGTAAGGAAAGGGGAGTGAGTGAGTGAGGGTGGATTCATGACAATGAAGGATGGAAGGTGAGTGAGGGTGAATGTAGGGGCGTAAGACAGTGAGGGGACAATGGGAGTGAGGGTAACAGAGAGGGAGTGAGGGAAGAGGAGTGAGGAAGTGAGAGGACAGAGGGAGTGAGAGAAGGAGCGAGTAAAGTGGAGTAAGTTAAGTAAGGGAAGGAGAATGACTGAGGGAGTAAAGGAAGGAAAGAAGGGGAAGGGGAAGGGGAAGGGGTGTGAAGCAGAGGGACTGTGAAAAGGTGACTGCGGGAGCAGAGTGAGGGGGAAGGGCAGTTTAGGATGGGGAATGAGGATAAGTGAGAGAATTGGAGTAAGGGAATGGGGGTGAGGGAGGGTGAGAGAAGGTCAGTGAGGGTGAGTTAAGAGGAGTGATAGAGGGTGGAAAAAAGTGAGTGAGCGTGAGACAAGGGGAGTATAATATATATTTCATAATACAAAAAACAAAATAACTTGTACAACATGTTATATGGTTTATTTTTGCTGTTCTCAGAATATACTGAATTTCACTTAAAACAGTGAGTTCAATACTACTCATCATATGACAGCGGGCAAAAAAAAACACAATCTAAAAGATTGTGTTTAAAAAACCCATACAACGTTTCAATAAATAATGTAAAATTTAGAAAAAACATATATTAAATTACTTTTGATCCACATACTTTTCCATGAGGCCAAATAGTATATGGAAAGTCCTTTTCTCTGGAAATTACTCAATAGTATTCTTAAACTTCCATTAACACGAGTTTCTGAAAGAAGAGCTTCAACATATTTTACATCATGAAACAATAGTTATATTTCCACCTCTGACTCACTCATGATTAACATTTCCTATAATACTGATATCACACACTATGTCATACACTTACACTACCTCTATAACAACTACAAGTTTTTTAATATCTTAATCAATCTCACTCAAAAAGTAATTTTGAACAGCAGACTAAGTTTTATTAACTGCTCCAATCTCCATAGGCCAATTACCTTTCGGTTGTAAGAACACTAGGTAAGAATTTTGTAAGTCAGAAGGCAAACGTTGTTTGAAAGTCAATTGAGTATCATTACAATTAGTCCAGCCTTTTTGACATTTTAAATAAGCTGTGTAATGTCCTTATGTTGCCGAAGGACCATCATGGTAAATAATTGCTGCAGTTGCAAAGGTTCTTCCTGAAATTGATAATTGAGAAGCCACAACATTTTTAATTAAAGTTGTCGATTTAGTTCCATCAGGTCTACATCGTTGGAACATTAAAATTACATACTGTCCATATCTTTGTATGAATAATCTTGATAGCATTGCAGATTTACATTGAGTACAGATCATGTTTTGATTTGCTTCTCTAACTAGATTATTAAAAGACACTGATTTGCAGTCTGGTAAAGTCAAATATCTAAATCTTTCAGTGTCTATTGTAGTAGTATTTGAAAAGGAACAACTGTCGCAGTTATGCTGCCATTTTTAAGAAAGGCCAAAAAGATTTTCTACATCTATACCTTCATCTTGCAATACAACAAGCATATACATTAGAAATTCCTGACAATCTTGCTGAATATTCTGTGAAAATTGATTTAGACCAGAACATATGTCTAAAACATTTTGAATTTCAGAAACACTTTGTATTTTTGTTCTATCACTGCTACATTTCTCAAACACAGAATTCAACAAACAACAAAATCTTTGATCACGATTTTCAACAATCTGTTCTTGTACAGTTTGGAGAAAAAAAACATTAACCACTACATTAGCATAGCAGTTGACATCAGAACTGTTTTTAAACTGAAATCCAACAACATCTTTAACTGAATCCTTTTCCTTTCTGCTTACAATTACTGGTTCATCTACTTTTTTTCTTTTTGCTACAACTTCACTACAATTTTTCTCATTTCTTCTTTTTCGGCCTACTACACGATTTTCAAATAGAGGATATTGAGGTAAATTTGGAGCATACTCTCTTCTTAATCTATTATATTCTTTTACACAATTTAGTTCTAATCGTTGTCCCATCAAAATCAATCAAGTACAATCCAGATAAAGTTCTGACTCGAGATAAAGCAACATATGCCATACCCTCCTTGAACACAGAACTTCCAATATTTACCAAAGCACTATCTACACTTAAACCTTGAGATTTATGAATAGTCACCGCATATGCCAAAGAAACAGGAAACTGTTTTCAGCGGACATATAAATCTTTCACAAGCAAAAATCGAGCAGAACAACGACTGATTTGTTGTACTTTTCAATACCATCAAATTTAATTTTTATAAATTCAATTCCATCTCTATTTTGGTAATTCACAAAATCAACAACATGACCCATTGCTCCATTTACTAAACCTCTTTCCACATGTAAATTCTGTTGTAAAATTATACGACAATTTAAAGATGCATACAGAGTCTTTTCCAAACCAGCAGTTTTAGATATTGTCTTCTCTAAAGAATCCAATTTTGATTTCAACTTTTCTGACAAAATAATAGTTGCTCCTTCATGCTTCATTTTATCAATAGCTTCCAGTTTCATAATCTCTTGATATTCTAACTTTAACATTTTGTTGTTGAAGATTGAACATTCTTGCAGAGTTGGCATCAAGCATATGACAGATTTGTTTTCAGGAATTTTCTTAAAAATATTCTCTGGAAGAATGTTTTCGTTTGGAACCAAATTTGAATTTAATCGTGCATGTAAAGCTTCTTTGCCATGCTCACTTACTTTTCCAATTCTTACATCTTGTAGAATATTTTTATAATCTTCATCCTTTGCCTGTCGCATATTTTGAAGCAGTTCTGCATATTTGAAATTTAACCATATGTTAACATTTCCAATGCTTCCTAGGCACTTCCTGGTATTTTCATGCGTAAGCATTTTAAACACGAGTTGTCCTTTCACTGGAGTTAGCTGCAGTAGATCTCCAAAAACAATGATGGGTTTGCCTACAAATAACACATCATACTCTGTTTTAAGAATTTCCTGCATTCTTAAATGCACAAAAGCATGCATTACATTTGATACCATGCTTACCTCATCAATGATAAGAAGTTTCATTTTCTTTAGGACTCTTGAAACTTCACAACAAGCTTCTCCAGGTAGCTTGTGGTATTGTAATTTATTATCATGCTCTACTGGCAGCATCAATAAACGATGTAAAGTAATCCCTTTAATGTTATGTGCTGCCAACCCAGTTGGAGCGGTAACAAAACAAGATAGCGATGACTCTGTTCTTTTCTGCAGATAAGTTGCAATTGCTTTAATCAGAAAACTTTTTCCAGTTCCTGCTTCTCCACTCACGTACAGTCGGACAGGTATAAATGATGTACATGAGCACTCTTTTTTCTCATGACATAAACCATGCTCAATCTGTTCTGTGACTTCGTCATATATTTGTCTCTGCTCAACGTTTAGTTCTTTTTCCAAATCGTCTAAGTTAACTACATCCTCCTGAGCTTGTTCCATGGCTCTTTCCACTTCATCCATGGCAGTGGCTGCTTCATTTTGCATAATTGGTCCTCCTAGTGGATCCTGACTCAATGAAGCAGAACTCTGACTGTCTTGAGAACTGTCTCTAGCAATCTCTGCTGCAATTGTAGCTTCTTGCTGTATTTCCTCATTTAACATTTGCAGATAATTTGAAAAAACAGGACATTCTATGGTATCCTTGATTCCATTGAAGGAATCTTCATAACTGAGAAAATCTCCAAGTAGTTCCTTTCTGTACGCCAAGGCTTAAAGAGTTGCAAAAGAGCTAAATAGTTAAATTCCCTTTTGTCAGGAGATTCGCAACTCAATTTTCGATGATTAATCAAATGGCCTTTTCTTTGTTTCACCAGACAGCCTTCACATCCAATTACAGCATATACACCTTTATTGATATCTTCTATGAAGTTCCTCTTAAAAGTATAGGTTTGCAGAACTTCATAGAGACAAACGTTCTCAAGATGACTACTTCTATTTGGATAGTATGTATCCAACATGTTTGTGTTCAAAATATCTGTACTGTTTGGTTCTTTCTCCACCAAATACTCTATTTCTTGTACAGATTTCAAAACTCTGTTTCATGTTGCAGCAAGACCTAGACTCACCCAAATGATTGTTCTAGATTTGGCATATAGACTTGCTGATGATAACGGATCAGAACATTCATATGCTCCAATTTCTCGATGTGACAACATCTTCAGACTGTAACTATATATTTTCTTACTTAGACTCTTTTCATGTGAAATTTCCTCCCACATTTCCTTCAGTTCCGTATTTTCTGATTTTGTGATGTAAGACGTCACATATCGAGCCACAGCAATAGAGTTGTCAGCAACATATTGAACATATTGAAAATCCATGTTAGCATTCCACATGAACAAAATGACTGGGTTGTAGTCATTTATGTATTTGGACTTTTCATTTCTTCTTAGGTTGTATGTATTTTTGGGTGATTTTCTTGTCACAGTATGTCGCAGAGAAGATATAAAATTGTTCACTCTTCCTTTCAATGTTACTGGACGTGAAAATGCAAAACGCCATTTTGTGTAGAAATTGTCCTTGGATTTGAACTTTCGACAACAGTATTTTCCACAACGATGGGTTTGATAGCGTAAAACTTGATGTCTTAAATTGTTTTCTTCTGTACTTTTCGGAACAGCACATGTACAATACTGTTCAATGAAACTCATCACTTTCTCCTCCGAATCTGTTCCGAATTTGGGTGCATCTTTGATCCATAGCAGCATATGTATGTGAGGAGCACCTCTTGCTTGATACTCCTTTCTCCAAAAGAAATCCAAAACCTCTTCCAGTGGAGGATTTTTTTTGTTTGTGATAAAAGACATCATAGCTTCAAAACTATGATTGAAATACCTACATACATTAACTGGATCCAAAGAGCACAGTTCTCCAGGTGTCTTGTATTCAATATTTTCAATGTTTTTATTTGCCTCTCGTAGAAATTGAAGTAAGTCATCCCAAGCATACTCAGCACAGCTAAGAGTGAGGAACCATGTAGGAGTTCCTATGTTTCTTAGCATACATTTCAATTCCCCATTACGACGGTACCAATACTCGTTAGTACCACGCTGACATGCCATGATATTAATTAGCTGAGATTCCAAAACACAGTCTTGCAGTTTGACTTTATCCATAAAGTCCCTTGCCGAAACATTTTGCAGATGTACTCCACTTTTCAGTATATGGTTCACTGCATAAGAAAGTCCAGACAAGTCACTCTCAAACAGTAGATGAAACAAATATGGAATGCATTGACGAAACCTTGGATCTTCTGCATATAATCTTAAAGTCCGGTATTCGGATGCAGGAATTTGAACAGGTCGGTCGTCATATCGTCCACCTTGACCTGTTGGAAATAACTGTGGAAAACAACGAGCTTCCAAACTCTTTTCCCATACACTAATGGGACTTCCTTTTGCTTCTTTCATTTGAAACAGGTCAATAGCATTCCCCATTACTTTTTTGGAATGCAATGGATGAACACTATAATGTTCATAAATTTCTTCACTTCTAGAGACATCAACTTTTTCAATTTGCCCAGCTGAGAAATCACTGTCCTCTTCTACAGTTGTTTCCTCTTCTCCAACATATACATTTTTGTAGTAGTGATTATTTTTTACCAAATACAACGTTGCCTTTTTGACTTTCCTAACATCCACTAATTCTTACCAGATTTTCTTACTCTTTGTAAGAACACCATTAACTAGAATAACCAGAGGTTCCTCTTCTACTTTTTCTAAACCAATCGTATCAATATTTTTCTTAAAATCTAGAGGCAAATAAACAACTCTTCCCTTTAATCCTCTCTGTAAATCTGAAGGAGGCAATTTCCCTGTCTTAGGCTCCATGCGAACAATAGCCTGAAAAGGATGTACACATTGAATCAGAATAGACTCATAGGTATTTAAATCCAACAATTCAGAAGGAATGTCTACCAACTCCAGATTATTATGAACAGCTCTAGCAGGCATTCCATTTTAATTTAATTTATTATAACAATATTTACAAATACGTTGATTAGAACCCAAATCAAAACAATTTTCTACCAACAAATAAGTTGCAAAATCGTTCCACTCATTATTATTTTCCATTTCACTTTTTACATATAAATCAACTAACCTAGTCTGATTTTTATAATGAGTTCGTAGACAACACACACAAGAAAAATTAGGCCTTTCACTTGAATTGACCTTAAACTTTGTAATTTCATGGTCAAATTTTTCTGTACTTGAAATCTGTACATTCTCTTTCACATTACCTTCTATTACTGTATCAGTTTCTGCACTGCCCTCTTTTTCACTAAAATAACTAAACTGAATTGCTTCACAAATGTTGTTCACATCTAATACAGATCCATGTAAATGAGCACTGTTCAACTTTTTTAACATTAGTGCTGGACTTTTTGCATTATACAACCTTCTCACTAATTTCCTCACTTTATTATGATGCACTGCTAACATCCTAAAATGGTGAAAAACACTCTGACATACTTTTCTTGAAAGACAAGCCAGTGAATGCCCATGCAAACCGGTTTTTTCTCTCACTCTACAAGAACTAACTCTTGCAAAATTGTCATCTTTTGTTTCAGACTTTTCTTAGTATATGTCCGTAAGAAATTGTAAAACAAATCAATTGAATCCTGTCGCACACTACACCTCTTCTGCATTTCTAGGCACAATTTTTTCTTTTTCAACCGGACAACCGTCCTTCACCTCATATGCTCGACCACTGGTGTCAACTGCATGCACAAAATCATTATCCTGAAAGTAACTTTCTTCATTAAAAAATTGCTCACAACTTGAACTATGCTTCCATTCTCCAGAAAAAACATCACAAAAATTAGTCCGAATAATTACTCTTTTCCACTTACATTTTGATTTGAAAACATTGATTACCTTGTCTAGTGTACGAATTATATTGATTAAACCATATAATTTATTTTTCACTTTAAATGCCTGATTCACAATCTTCACTATGCTTTTTTTCTTGTAAAAAGCACTCTTTTTACATTTTTCTATAATGTCATCTGTGTCTGCTGACAGTTTGCCTCTCTTAGCTTAAAGGGTACTCTGTGCACCGGCACAGAGTGAGGTGAGACACAGGCACAGAGTACTCTTTAAGCTTAGAAGTGCAAACTGTGAGCAGACACAGGTGACATTATTGAAAAATGTGAAAATCTAATTCCCTATTTCATACAGACACTCAGTGTGATCTTTCTAAAAAATGTTAAAGCCATACATTTTACCAAATGACACACACAAAGAGAGAGATGAGGCAGGCACAGAGTGAGATGACACAGAGGCACAGAGTGAGGTGAGACACAGGCACAAAGTACCCTTCAAGCTTAGAGATGCAAACTGTGAGCAGACACAGGTGACATTATTGACACATGTGAAAATATAATTCCTTATTTCATACAGACACTCAGTGTGATCCTTGTCAAAAATGTTAAAGCCATACTTTTTACCATAAAACATTTACCAGAGTGAGATGAGACACACACAAACAGACAAATGACACACACAAAGAGAGAGAGATGGGGCAGGCACAGAGTGAGATGACACACAGGCACAGAGTGAGGTGAGACACAGGCTAGGAGAGGCAAACTGTCAGCAGACACAGGTGACATTATTGAAAAATGAAAAATGTGAAAATATAATTTCTTATTTCACACAGACACTCAGTGTGATCCTTGACCAAAATTTTAAAACCAGACATTTTACCAGAAAACATTTACCAGAGTGACATGAGACATACACAAAGAGAGAAATGACACACACAAAGAGAGAGATTGGGCAGGTACAAAGGGCCATGAGACACAGGCACAGAGTACCCTTTAAGCTAAGATAGGCAAACTGTCAGCAGACACAGGTGACATTATTGAAAAATGTGAAAATATAATTGCTTATTTCACACAGGCACTCAGTGTGATCCTTGACCAAAATTTTAAAGCCAGACATTGTACCAGAAAACATTTACCAGAGTGACATGAGACACAGGCACAGAGTACCCTTTAATCTAAGAGAGGCAAACTGTCAGCAGACACAGGTGACATTATTGAAAAATGTGAAAATATAATTCCTTATTTCACACAGACACTCAGTGGGATCCTTGACCAAAATTTTAAAGCCAGACATTTTACCAGAAAACATTTACCAGAGTGACATGAGACACAGTCAAAAGAGATATGACTCACAAAGAGAGAGATGGGGCAGGTACAAAGTGACATGAGACACAGGCACAGAGTACCCTTTAAGCTAAGAGAGGCAAACTGTCATCAGACACAGGTGACATTATTGAAAAATGTGAAATCAAAAATTCCTTATTTCACAAAGAATCTCAGTGTGATCCTTGACCAAAATTTTAAATCCAGACATTTTACCAGAAAACATTTACCAGAGTGACATGAGACAAACGCAAAGAGAGAAATGACACACACAAAGAGAGAGATGGGGCAGGTACAAAGTGACATGGGACACAGGCACAGAGATTATTGAAAAATGTGAAAATATAATTCCTTATTTCACACAGACCTTCAGTGTGATCCTTGACCAACATTTTAAAGCCAGACATTTTACCAGAAAACATTTCCCAGAGTGACATAAGACACAGGCACAGAGTACCCTTTAAGCTAAGAGAGGCAAACTGTCAGCAGACACATGTGACATTATTGAAAAATGTGAAAATATAATTCCTTATTTCACACAGACACTCAGTGTGATCCTTGACCAAAATTTTAAAGCCAGACATTTTACCAGAAAACATTTACCAGAGTGACATGAGACACAGGCACAGAGTACCCTTTATGTTAAGAGAGGCAAACTGTCAGCAGAAACAGGTGACATTATTGAAAAATGTGAAAATATAATTCCTTATTTCACACAGACACTCAGTGTGATCCTTGACCAACATTTTAAAGCCAGACATTTTACCAGAAAACATTTCCCAGAGTGACATAAGACACAGGCACAGAGTACCCTTTAAGCTAAGAGAGGCAAACTGTCAGCAGACACATGTGACATTATTGAAAAATGTGAAAATATAATTCCTTATTTCACACAGACACTCAGTGTGATCCTTGACCAAAATGTTAAAGCCAGACATTTTACAAGAAAACATTTACCAGAGTGACATGAGACACACGCAAAGAGAGATATGACACACAAAGAGAGAGATGGGGCAGGTACAAAGTGACATGAGACACAGGCACAGAGTACCCTTTAAGCTAAGAGAGGCAAACTGTCATCAGACACAGGTGACATTATTGAAAAATGTGAAATTAAAAATTCCTTATTTCACAAAGAATCTCAGTGTGATCCTTGACCAAAATTTTAAAGCCAGACATTTTACCAGAAAACATTTACCAGAGTGACATGAGACACACGCAAAGAGAGAAATGACACACACAAAGAGAGAGATGGGGCAGGTACAAAGTGACATGAGACACAGGCACAGAGTACCCTTTAAGTTAAGAGAGGCAAACTCTCAGCAGACACAGGTGACATTATTGAAAAATGTGAAAATATAATTCCTTATTTCACACAGACACTCAGTGTGATCCTTGACCAACATTTTAAAGCCAGACATTTTACCAGAAAACATTTCCCAGAGTGACATAAGACACAGGCACAGAGTACCCTTTAAGCTAAGAGAGGCAAACTGTCAGCAGACACAGATGACATTATTGAAAAATGTGAAAATATAATTCCTTATTTCACACAGACACTCAGTGTGATCCTTGGCCAAAATTTTAAAGCCAGACATTTTATCAGAAAACATTACCAGAGTGACATGAGACGCAGGCACAGAGTACCCTTTAAGCTAATTTATTTATTTATTTATTTAGCGATTTATAGAGCGCCTGGTGACCCGGAGGCAAGCTAAGAGAGGCAAACTGTCAGCAGACCCAGGTGACATTTTTGAAACATTGTTTACCAGCATTACAAAAAAACATGACACGCAGTGCAAGAATAAAGAAGGACAATATGCTTCTTAATCTTCCCCATAGTGCATACACGAGGCTATCTATATTAAATGAATCATTACTCACCTTTAAAAATGTTTTAGAAGATTTAGAACAGTGTCAGTCACACACACCAGATTTTCTTAAGCAGAATCTCTGAAATGCACCTCAAACACTGCAACCACAAATGGCCTTGATTCCCTGTAATTCTTCAGACATATCCCTGGACTTAACCAATACAAATTCTTCCCACACTATTTCAAAACCAAACTGACATTTTAATTGGTTCTACATTTCAACACTTTCAAACTCACACAATATTCACCCATCCCCCCAGTGCTCATTCAACCTGTTACCATGGTAACTCCCACCTAACTCAGCACACAGTGGAAAAGTTCATCATACTATGTTGCAAATGATTCCAGCAAGGGTGTTTGAGCTCTCAATGTACTAGCTAATGATATGCAAAGTTTCTTTCAATGACTTTTTCTCAACCATTACAATTACTTCTTTCAAAAAACAAAAGCATGCACCCTAATTTCAAGTGGAGAGTTTTAAAAATCACCAATCATTTCTTCTCTTTCAAGGGCACTGAATCTCAACCACTTTTTTTCATAACTCCTACTTTCAAACCGCCATTTCATTTCCACAACTCATCTGAATACAACCACATCTACCCTTGAAGATGCCAAATGTCTGGATTGTGGGTCATAGCTTTGTTCACTGGAGTGACAAATATGCAGCTAACAGAGGTATTCACAACCTTGATTTACCAAATGTGGATATTATGTGGATTGGCCAGAGAGGATTGAGATGTTACCAATTGATACCATTGGTAAAATACTTTATGCATCTACCACACCCTGACCTCATAATTGTGCACAGTGGTGGAAATGACAAGGGCACTTTGACTGAGGTAGGTCTGGAAATGCTTTTAAAGGACATCTTTGGGCAATTCATGTCACTTTTTCCAAAAACTGCCTTTGTATATTCTAATATATGCCAAAGGCAAAAATGGAACTGGTCCAACCAACTTTGTCCACAAATTGAGAAAGCAAGGAAACATGTGAATAAATCTGTTTCTGCTTTCCTCAGAGACTATGGTATGGGTTCCATATACCACAACAACTTGCGTTACAACATGCAAGACATCTATCGGAGAGATGGTGTATATTTTACGGATGAGGGGAATAGAGTCTTCGTCTTGAATTTTAGACTCTGCATCGGTACGTACTTGTAGGTACAAAAAACACCCACATAACACAACAGCTCTTTTCAGACCTACCCTACCTCTAAGTACTCTAAATTATTTTATTACTCTAATTTTTTACACTGTTTTTCCCCGTGGTGCGCTCAGGGTACGCGTACCGGGAAGCGTACATGGGAACGCACCCAGCGCTTACCCCGTGAAAATTTCAACAACAAAAATAGTTTTTTGCCCTTCAGGGTCCTTCTAGGCCCCCCTTAGAAAACCTAGGGGGTCAGGGGATGTCTACACTCAAAGTCAAAGGAAAATCTCTGGACTAGCGATTCCTTTCTCCATACTACTACAACCCATGCATACCAAGAGTCTTAATAGGAAAGAACATTATGTGTATATACAACACCAACACTAAGATATGACGTTTCCACTCTTTTTATTTTTTATATAAAAGAAGAAGTGTTATATCCTTTTTTACTTCACCGATTAAAATTTCAGAAAACTTTCTGAAAACATTAAAACCATATACAGTGTATCACATTTGGAGCGAATATTCACAATATTTCATAGAACATACAATTTTTAAAAACAATTCTTACATGAACTCACAAAATCTTTATCACTAAATCACCGTAAATTTACAATACACACAAAATCACACTATAACCCCTTATCTATGTAGGTTCAGATGTTCCTACTACACACTCTATCGACCCAATAGCCTCCTATTATTTTCTGACAGAAATTACAGTATCCAAACTTTTTGTATATCTGCTATTTCCTTGGGCTCTAATTGGATTCTATTTGTCAAAGCGTTGACGCGTTTCGGTGTTATATCACTGGTACAGTAACACCTTCTTCAGGACAGACTCAGAATAGGAGAACACAAATCTGCCATAAAGACAAACAAGGAAAATGCCCCACTAGTCAACCATTGGCGAGAAAAAGGACACAATGTGGGAGACATACAATGGGTGATCCTGGAGAAAATTAAAGAACTGACCAGGATGGGGGATAGTAAGAAGAGACGGAAATTACAAGAACAGTAGTATATAGTTAAGTTCAATACCATTAAATGAGGCTTGAACTCTAAAGAGGACTGGTACAGTAACACCTTCTTCAGGACAGCACAATTTGAGGGGTCACCGTTTTAAACTTAAAGTATCCTTTCTGTATATATAAGAAAATAATAGATAACAGTTAAGAAAAGGATCCTAAGTGTTCTCTTTCGTAACATTATTTTCTAATCTACTGTTTCAGTGTATTCAAAGCATTGGTTGTCATTTTTTATACCATTTTTTACTTTCATATACACCTAAAAATATCATGTACTATAACGACTGTTTTTCATGCATTAAAAACTCTCCTTTCCCTCCGTTATATTTTAGTGTTGGACTATATATATCTACCATAAAAAACATTCACTGCCATCACTCATTCTAATTCACTTACTCGTCTTAGTCCGAAAAAGGGAGGAATGTTATCCCAACTCGGGAGATGAATTCCGCTCCTGTAGGGTTTCATTGAGGGTATTCACTTTCTGTTGGTAAAATTACCCTGTGGGGACAATAGAGGATATTCAAACTTCTATTCTTTGTTTTTCACCATTGCCACATTTATCATTTCGTGGGAGATTACCTTTTTTTTTTTTTTTCCCTCTAGCATGGTGCCGATCTCGCCACACATCAAGGAGATCCAACTGTATTAACTCAGCCCTGACCACTATGGCGGCAGCTGACAGGGCCCGGGGGGGTCTCGCCGACCTGTCAAGATTCGGATCTAGAACTAAGTTGAGATCGCCGCCCCAGAGTAAGTTAGTGTAGTCGTATGATTTGCACCTCCGGGACAACTTTGTGTAAAAGTCGGGGCAATCGTAATTCGGGCCATACACATTCACTACCATCAAGTCATGTCCCTTACCACGACACCTACATATTACATATCGGCCCTCAGGGTCCGCCTCTAGGAACGTCAGTGTGAGTTTGGAACGTGGATTGGCCCATGTGAGTGTTCCCCGTGAGTGGGTAGAGAAGCCCGACACCACACTACAACCCGCTAAACCTTTATGTGCCAACATCTTGCTGTTAAGGGGCAAATGAGTCTCCTGTATGAGAGCGAGGTCTATGTGGTGTCTACGCAGATAGCTGAGGACCTTACGTAGTTTTCTAAAGTCGTTAAGGCCTCTGACGTTCCATGTCAGTACCCGCAAGTGATCTGGAGCAGTACCCTTCTGTGTACTATTGGCTTCAGCCATAGCCTTGTCGTGCAACAAGTGTATTGTAGTGATGTTGAAAAAGGCTTGGGCGTCCCGGAGGGACAAAGTCGAACAGGCAGTGCAGTGTGTATGTGGCAGTAGTGTGCACAACAGGAGCAAACCAATAGACATCCAGTAGCGCAACAGCAGTCGAACAAAGCAACAACATGTAGTCAATTACGGTCCCCAACATTCCACCCTCCACCCACAGCAGACCCACCCCAATTTGGCCTTGCATGTCCCCATCCCACCCAGCCCTCCCCAGCAACAAAGTCAACAACCCCATGTGCAAAGCACTCGGGGGCAACGGTAGCAAGGCTACTCGTACTCTGCGCCCAACTCTCAACTCCAGTGCCCAGCCCCCTCCCCCCGCCCTGCACCACCATGAAACCATCAAAGCATCAACCTACAGTCCGTTGCAGAATTTCTCCCAGCCAACTCGTGACTGTTCCCCTCACCCCCTCCACCCCACACACAATGTCCACAATCCGTCAACCCGCAAGCGCCAGGAAAGTTCAGAGCAAGTGTTCAGGATTCACAACCCGTAGTAACCCGTCTTCACCCTGGAACCCCAGCCCCACTTATCTGTCACAACGTCCCTGCGGGAATCAGCCACGGGACCAGAACCTTCCCTACTCAAGGGCTGCAAATTCCACTGCTTGAGGTCGCCGTTCTCTAGGCTTGGGGTATCCACTTCAATCTTGGTCGTCCAATTGACCATTGTCCGCCTCCTTTTGATTATCAGGTAGTCCATTTTTCTGCTCCCTGGCCCATGATTTCAAGGCCTTCTGCAGCTCTGCTGGGTCAGTGAAAAAATGTGAGTGGCCCTGTCTATTCACTCGCAACTTGGCCGGGTATAACATTGCATAGTCAAGGCCCATGTCTCTGAGGCGTTTCTTGTGAGGGGCGAAATGCTTCCTTGCCTCCTGGACCCGCGCCGTAAAATACGGAAAAATGGCGATCGCTGACCCCTCATATTGTAGGTCCCCCTTGGTTCGTGCCAGCCTAAGCGCCGTGTCTCTGTCACGATAGTTTAATAGCTTCGCAATGACTGGACGGGGAGGGAGCCCCGGTTTAGGTTGTGGGCCAAGCGTGCGGTGTGCACGTTCCACGACGAACATCGATGAGAACACTCCGTCACCTAGTAGGGTGGTGAGCAGTTTTTCTACAAAGAGTTCCATCCTCCCCGTCTGAGTAGTCTCCGGAAGGCCTGTGATGCGTAGATTGCAGCGGCGGGACCTAGCCTCCAAATCCTCCGTCTTATCCTGGAGTGTTTTGATGAGTGTCTCCGCCCGCCGTCTCGCCGTGTCCAACTCCGTCTGGGCCTCCTCCACCTCTGTGATCCGCCGTTCAGCCATGTCATGCCTTTCCGAGTGCTTATCAAGGCGTTCCGCCATGCGGTCCATTCGGTAGGACATGGCGTTCATCTTGGTTCCCAGTGCCGCGATATTCGACTGTATATTCTGCTCCATGGAGCGGAGCATAGACTTTATATCTGAGTCGTCTTCTCGCGCTTCTCCCGTATGCGTCTCTTCGTCACGCGGTGCCGGGGGGCTTGGCATGGGCAGTCGCATCTGTGAGAAGGGGAGCGTGCTCTGAGTCCTGTCCCCCTTACCCATGCCTAGGGGTGTCTCATGCCCGCCTCGCGTCACTGGGTGGAAAGCGCAGGTGTAAAGAGGACCGTCGTAGGGCAAACCGTCAGCTCTCCGCCCAAGGGTTTCTCAAGTGTCCCAGCGGGGTATTAATGAGTCAGAACACCCCGTCAGCCTCCTGATAGTCTGCAGAGGAAGCCCGCTTTACTGAGCCAGGTCGTAATGTGCCACACCCCGCAGGAACGCTGCCCCTGACCAAACGTGGGGATGGCGCAGATCTGCCCACCAAGATTACAGCTGGTACAGGCTCTAGCAGTTCGGACAGTGGAGCGGGCCGCAGCAGGTGTCACTACCTTCCCAGCTGCACGGCCAAAACTGTCTCCTCACTCCGGTGGTTGTAGTGTAGGGGAGGGGTCAGGGCACCTCGATCTCAGCGACCCGCCACTCCTCCGCCCCCCCACCTCGTTAGTCTCCCGCTCCTGGTGAAGTTGCTGCGGCCTCCCCTGTGTGCAGGGGTGAGTGCGTCAAAATGGCGCCCTGGGGCCCTCTGCTTACCGACGATCCGGGCTCTACGTCCGCCTCGTGGGCACTCAGTGGTATCGGGCAGCGGCCCACGAGCTCTCGGAGTGTCACCCGCCTGCTCCCGCCACGTCCGCGGCAGCCCGGTGTAGGAAAAGGGGGACCGTCGGTGGACGGCGCTTTCCCAGTAGCCGCACGTCCCCTTACGCCGCCCGGGCGGCGGTATTACTTGAGGCCGCGGTCTGCGGGCCCACTCGTCGCTCCGATCCTTGAGCCTCCGACTGACGTTGGGAGTGTAGCCGGGTCCTTTCAAGCGGACCGGACCGTCTCCCGTGGCAGCAGGAACAGTGTGGGTGTCGGGGGTGTCGACAAAATGCAGTCGATGCAGGATAATGCAGGATTTTAGTGGTGGCGCCGGCGGAGCCCGGGAACTAGGCAGCCATTCTTCGCGCTCGCTAGCTCCGCCCCCGTGGGAGATTACCTTTAATATGAAATCTGTGATTCAGGTTGATATTCCTGTCTCACTTCTCTTTCAATCCGGTTATTTTTATGGTAGACCTGGATATACAGAGACATATTTGTATTTCTCATTCTAAGTGTTTGTTACTTTAATTCTCCTCTCTTTATCTTTTAATTTACCTCTGAATAAAATACATGGGTAAAACAAGGCGTCCTGTTTCGTTAGTCCTTGTTTCCTTGTGCTCTTCTTTGTATCAGCTACTGAGATCTGTTATGGATTTGTTAAAATATGTCAGTTATTTTTCAAATCTTCACCCATTATGTTGCATTCTTAATTGAAATTAGGTTAATTCTTACCTTTGTGTTTAACAAATCTTTTATAACGAGGTATAACGTAATCAGGCACTGTTTCCTGTTTCGTAGTCCCACTTTTCTTGAACTGGATATCCTCTGTAGGTTGATGTTAATATTAATGACATTGAAAGTGCCATAAATCTGTATCATCAACATTGTAACTTATGTTATATCGTGAATTAAGGGAATGCTCTTTACTTAAACCCTTATTTTAATCTTCCCCTTGGTTTGATTCAGTTCTATGAGGTGGCCATTGCTCGTTTTTGTTAAATCCTCACTGTTTGGTACCGTTCCTAACATGACAGTTCCATAGCTTTACCAGTAACGATTGGGATCTGGCTTTGCAGCCTTTAAAAAGCAAATGATCCATAAGTACTCGGGACAGCAGTAGCATCTTTCAACCCGAGCGCGTCTATACCTATCCTGTCAAAAGTTTTTTTAAATATAACAGTCCTACATTCCTACATTCAAATAGTCAGCCGAAGACTACCTCAGTGCAGCGGTAGCCTCTTTCAAGCCGAGCGCGTATATACCTATGCTGTCAAAAGTTTTTTTAACTATTAGCAGTCCTACATTCCAACACTCAGATAGTCAGCCGGAGACACTAACCTGGATTCTCGTGGGTCCATGCATCTGCCTCATTTACTCCTTCTAATGATAGTCTCTATTTTACTCGTTTATATCCTGCGATCGGTCATTAGTAATTATTCACAGCTGTGTGATTCCTCGCGATTTCCCACATGCGCATAACGTTGCTGTTTCATGTTTACTGGCACCGCCATCTTTTATTTTATCTATTGTAGTTATACCCACTGAACACTTTACCAAATGATCATTTTTTTTACCCGATTTTCAGATTAGGGGTTATGTTTTCCCTATATATTTCTATAATCATTCATGTGGTCTAGATTTGTTAACCATTTTTGGTTATACAGCTTTATACGCTATCGCGCGTGTGCGCATGCACAATACGTTCCTGTCCCGTGATTTCTGGTACCACCATCTTTGAATGGGGACCATTGCTCGTTATTTGTCATTTAGTATTACATTCGTTTTGACCGCGTGATATTGAAAGGGAATTCAATTTTTTCATTAATAATCGAATGGTCATTATGGAAGATATTTTATTAGGCTGGAGGTATTTTCTATATATATTTGCTTAAAATCTAGATTTGTAAACTATTTTTGGGTATACAGCTTTATACGCTATAGCGCGTGTGCGCATGCGTAATGCGTTCCTGTCCCGTAGTTTCTGGTACCACCATCTTTGAATGGGGTCCATTGCTCGTTATTTGTCATTTAGAATTCCATTCATTTTCACTGCTAGATATTTAAAGGGAATTCAATTTTTTCACAAATAATCAAATGGTCATAATGAAAGGTATTTTATTAGGCTGAAGGTATTCTCTATATATATTTGCTTAAATTCATACCGACTCCATTATGGATCCGTTTTTAGTTGTACCCCTACTTTTACAACAAAAAAAGGGTGGTCATGACGGTATACTATTCTTGATAGTGTCTTGGTTAAAGATGACTTCATACAGTGACATTATCAGATAGAGTTTTGTTGATTTACCATTAACCCAATTTTCCTGTATCTACATCTATCTAATTATGCAGGTAAAGTCTCTACCGTTGTCTGGTTATTTTGCTGGTTGGCGATCTTACATCATTGTTACTGCTCTCTTTCTTTACATTTTTACATTTTTAAATGAGAGTTTCCCAGTCCTCTTTAGAGTTCAAGCCACATTTAATGGTATTGAACTTAACTATATACCACTGTTCTTGTAATTTCTGTCTCTTCTTACTATCCCCCATCCTGGTCAGTTCTTTAATTTTCTCCAGGATCACCCATTGTATGTCTCCCACATTGTGTGCTTTTTCTCTCCAATGGTTGACTAGTGGGGCATTTTCCTTGTTTGTCTTCATGGCAGATTTGTGTTCTCCTATTCTGAGTCTTAACTCTCTACCTGTTTCGCTGATATATCCAAAGCCACAAGGGCAAAGGAACAAATACACCACATTTTTGCTTCTGCAGTTGTTTAAGGTGGTGATCTTGTGTTTGGCTGAATTTAAAACAACTTCCTTTGTTACCATACATAAATCACATATGCTGCAGGATCCACATTTGTGGTTTCCCACGGCTTTTTCTCCTATCATGTTCCTTTGGGTTTCTACCTTGTCCTCCCTGTAGGTATTACAAGGCTTGAACGTAAGTTTTTATTTTTTCTATAAGCGTACATTGGGAGTGGTAAACTAGTTTCTTTCCCATCATTTATGATTTTCCAGTTACGGTTGATGATATTCTTCATCTGATTGGCGATACGGGAAAATTGACTCACCATCACTATCTTTTCCATATCCTTTTTTTTCCTATCCTTCTCTAGCAAACTGTCTCTGTTGTAGTAACGGGCTCTTTTTAGGGAATGGCTTATTAGTTTCTTAGGGTAGCCTCTCTCTTGGAATTTTTGTTTCATTTCTTCTGCGTGTTTATAGTAATCATTAATAGTTTTGCAATTCCTTCTTAGACGGAGGAATTCGCCAAAAGGTATGCTATCCTTTTGGCTTTTTGGGTGGTAACTTTTATAATGCAGTACCGTATTGTGGTCTGACCCCTTTTTTGAAAAGCTCCATCTTCAATTGATTCCCCTAATTTTTTATACAAATGCCTAAGAAGTTCACTTTGATGTTACTGTATGATGCAGTGAACTTCAGATTCTCATCCCCTAGATTGATCCAGGTTAGGAAATCCTTTAGTTCATTTTCTGTTCCTGCCCAAATGAAGAAAATGTCATCTAAAAATCTAGCCCAATTCCTGATATTTTCTTAATATGGGCTAATTTCATTATAGATGTGCTTTTCCTCAAACATGCTGACGCAGATACAGGCTAGACTCTGTGCACAAGTTGCACCTATACTGGTGCCTTTAATTCATACCGACTCAATTATGGATCCGTTTTTAGTTGTACCCCCTACTTTTACAACAAAAAAGGGTGGTCATGACGGTATACTATTCTTGCTAGTGTCTTGGTTAAAGATGACTTCATACAGTGACATTATCAGATAGAGTTTTGTTGATTTACCATTAACCCCATTTTCCTGTATCTACATATATCTAATTATTCAGGTAAAGTCCCAACCGTTGTCTGGTTATTTTGCTAGTTGGCGATCTTACATCATTGTTACTGCTCTCTTTCTTTAAATTTTTTAATTTTTAAATGAGAGTTTCCCAGTCCTCTTTAGAGTTCAAGCCACATTTAATGGTATTGAACTTAACTATATACTACTGTTCTTGTAATTTCCGTCTCTTCTTACTATCCCCCATCCTGGTCAGTTCTTTAATTTTCTCCAGGATCACCCATTGTATGTCTCCCACATTGTGTCCTTTTTCTCTCCAATGGTTGACTAGTGGGGCATTTTCCTTGTTTGTCTTTATGGCAGATTTGTGTTCTCCTATTCTGAGTCTGTCCTGAAGAAGGGGTTACTGTACCAGTGATATAACACCAAAACGCGTCAACGCTTTGACAAATAGAATCCAATTAGAGCCCAAGGAAATAGCAGATATACAAAAAGTTTGGATACTGTAATTTCTGTCAGAAAATAATATGATGCTATTGGGTCGATAGAGTGTGTAGTAGGAACATCTGAACCTACATAGATAAGGGGTTATAGTGTGATTTTGTGTGTATTGTAAATTTACGGTGATTTAGTGATAAAACTGTTGTGCTTTCATGTAAGAATTGTTTTTAGAAATTGTATGTTCTATGAAATATTGTGAATATTTGCTCCAAATGTGATACACTGTATATGTTTTTAATGTTTTCAGAAAGTTTTCTGAAATTTTAATCGGTAAAGTAAAAAAGGATATAAAGACTTCTTCTTTTTTATAAAAAATAAAGAGTGGAAATGTCATATCTTAGTGTTGGTGTTATATATACACATAATGTTCTTTCCTATTAAGACTCTTGGTATGCATGGGGTGTAGTAGTATGGAGAAAGGAATCGCTAGTCCAGGGATTTTCCTTTGACTTTGAGTGTCGAAAGTACCCTGTTCCCTGGAACTTAGTAGGGTCTTCTCTCTTTTGGAAACACAGGTCAGGGGATGTCTACCCTGCCCCCATTTAATCATTTCCCCTTTTTTTTACACCTCTTGTGTCTCGATTCTACCGAGACACAAGATGGCGGACTCTCCAGACTGTTTGGAATGTTGACAGGCATCCGAGAGCCAATGAACTTTCCACTCGCGCACTTCCGTGGCGCGCCAGGTTTGCTCCCCAGTACGCGTACCAGTAAGCGCTCGAAGCGCGCAAATTGATGTATAAGTGTTTTTGAAGTTGCTTTTCATAAAAACCACTGGAGCAACTTTAAACAAATATGGAAAAGGCCCTACTACGTACCAGTCCCTACCATTTTGCCAAGTTTGGTGTATTGCATGGGGAAAACACATTAGAAAATGTTGAAATTTAGAACCAATTAAAATGTTACTTTGGTTTTTAATTTGTGTGTGATGAAGTTTGATTGGTTATGTATATATCTAAAATGAGAGGAAAACACGGCCATTTTGTGATAGTACTGTCTGAGGTACATTTGTGAGGAATTTTTGGTGCTCAATTTCTGGTGTTTGATTTACACAGTACTAACTCTTCTCCTACTTTCAAAAAGGTGAGTTGTTAATTTGTAAGGGGAACTATGTTGTACACTTTAAGATAATTTGAAAAATGTTTTCTGTTAGTTATTTACAGTCCTTCTGTTATAAATATGGATTAAGATAGGATTCATCACATGCAGTGCTTTATATTTCTAATTCCTGCCTGATACTATACACTGCCCAATTAATTTGAAAGAACTAAATACTTGATAAAGCTAGTTTTATATTATGTATTACTAAAAACGATAAATGAAAGTGATAATTTTTTTCTGCAATTTACAGCAAGAAATGTCAAAATAAAATGAATCACACTGAAGAGACCGTGGACATTTCTTTTGAATTTTCCACTACATTTATTGAAATTCTAAATGTCCCGGATATTGACAGCACCAATAATGAAATATTTTCACAAGGAGATGACATGAATGATTTTTTTGATCAGTCTCTTGACGGCGAATTTATCGAATGTTTGGAGACCATAGAGTTACAAGAATCATCATTGCAGACTTTTCATGAGGAGATTCCTGATGATATGATTGAAGGGAAAATTCCTGATGAGGACATGTTACTAGTTCTTTTAAATTATGAAAATTCAGAAGAATAAATGTATATTTAGAAATTAAAAATAGTTTGAGACATTATTCATTTTTATTTGTAATTTATGAGGTTGTAGCGAAGTGATTGTAGTATAAAGTGAGACTTATAGTATAGAGTGCAACATTTTTATGTTATATAGTAAGTTTACTCATATTTACTTCCCTTCTCTCACTATATTATCTCCAATGTGTATTTGACATCTCTTCTTCATCTCAATCAATCAATCAATCATGCTATTTGTATAGCGCACTACTCACCCGGGAGGGTCTCAAGGCGCTTGGGGGAAGGGGTATGCTACTGCTCGAACAGCCAGGTCTTGAGTTGTTTCCTGAAGGCGAGATGGTCCTGGGTCAGCCGAAGGTGGATGGGGAGGGAGTTCCAAGTCTTGGCAGCCAGGTAAGAGAAGGATCTTCCTCCGGCGGTGGCTCTTCGGATGCGTGGTACGGCTGCGAGGGCGAGGCTGGTGGACCGTAGCTGGCGGGTGGGCGTGTAGAAGGTCAGACGGTCGTTGAGGTACTTGGGGCCCAGGTCGTGGAGAGACTGGTGTGCGTGGGTGAGGAGCCGGAACGTGATCCTCTTGTCGACGGGGAGCCAGTGCAGGTTCCTCAGGTGGCTGGAGATGTGGCTGCGTCGGGGGACATCCAGGATGAGTCGGGCGGAGGCGTTCTGGATGCGCTGGAGTCTTTTCTGTAGCTTGGCTGTGGTTCCGGCGTAGAGGGCGTTTCCGTAGTCCAGTCGGCTGGTGACGAGTGCCTGGGGACAGTCTTCCTGGTCTCGGTCGGGATCCAGCGGAAGATCTTGCGAAGCATACGCAGGGTGTTGAAGCACGATGAGGAGACGGCGTTGACTTGTCTGGTCATCGAGAGGGAGGGGTCCAGGATGAAGCCCAGGTTGCGTGCGTGGTCGGTTGGCTTGGGTGCGGTGCCCAGGGCTGGGGGCCACCAGGAGTCATCCCAGGCGGAGGGCGAAGATCCCAGGATGAGGACTTCCGTCTTGTCCGAGTTCAGTTTCAGGTGGCTGTCCTTCATCCACTCAGCGACGTCTTTCATCCCTTCGTGTAGGCAGGTTCTGGCGGTGTCGGAGTCTCTGGTGAGGGAGAGGATCAGCTGGGTGTCATCGGCGTAAGAGATGATGTTGAGGTTGTGCTGGCGTGCGATGGCTGCGAGAGGTTTCATGTAGATGTTGAAGAGGGTGGAGCTGAGTGAAGATCCTTGCGGGATGCCGCAGATGACTTCGGTGGCCTCGGAGCAAAACGGGGGGAGGCGGACTCTTTGTGTTCTTCCAGCGAGGAACGAGATGATCCACTCCAGTGCCTTCTCTTGGATACCGATGTTGCTGAGGCGCTGGACTAGGGTGCGATGGCAGACCGTGTCGAACGCAGCAGAGAGGTCCAGGAGGATGAGGGCCACTGTTTCCCCCTTGTCGAGCAGGGTCCGGATGTCGTCGGTGGCTGCGATGAGGGCGGTCTCGGTGCTGTGGTTGGCTCTGAAGCCGGACTGCGAGGGGTCGAGGGATCCGTTCGTCTCGAGGAAGGCGGTCAGCTGTCTGTTGACGATCTTCTCGATGACTTTAGCAGGAAAAGGGAGGAGCGAGATGGGGCGGAAGTTTTTGAGATCGGTGGGGTCCGCTGTAGGTTTCTTCAGGAGGGCGCTGATCTCGGCGTGCTTCCAGCTCTCCGGGAAGGTGGCGGTGTTGAAGGAGGCGTTGATGATGTTCCGGAGTTGGGGTGCGATGGTGGAGTCGGCTTTGTTGAAGACGTGGTGTGGGCAGGGGTCGGTCGGTGATCCGGAGTGGATGGTGTTCATCGTGCGGGCTGTGTCTTCGGTGGTCACCGTGGTCCAGGTGCGAAGGGTGGCGGTGGGGGGCATTGGTTCGACGGTTGGGTGCGTGGGTGTGGCGCCGAAGCTGTTGTGGATTTTGGCGATCTTGCGGTGGAAGAACGAGGCGAGGGAGTTGCAGAGGTCTTGTGACGGAGTGATGTCGTTGGTGCCAGTGCTGGGGTTGGAGAACTCCTTGACGATAGTGAAGAGCTCTTTGCTGTCGTGGGCGTTGTTGTCCAGTCGTTCCTTCAGGGATTTCTTCTTGGTGGTGCGGATGAGCTGGTGGTGCTTGCGGGTAGCGTGTTTGAGGGCGGTCATGTTGTCGGTGGTCTGGTCGAGGAGCCAGGATTTCTCGAGCATGCGGCAGGTCTTCTTGGAGTCCTTGAGGTCGTCGGTGAACCAGGATGCCTTCTTGCTTCTGGGTCTGCTGGGAGGGTTCTTTAGTGGCGCGAGGTCGTTGGCGCAGGTGGTCAGCCACTGTGTGAAGTTGCTGGCTGCTTCGTTGGGGTCCGTTGTGTTGGCGGGTGGGCTCTGGCTGAGGGAGGTGGTGAGCTGGTCTGCGGTGATCTTGCTCCAATTCCTGTGAGGTACCTGTTGCGGGTGGTGGTGAGTCGTGGATCTTTTGAAGCTGAAGTGGACGCAGCTGTGGTCGGTCCAGTGGAGTCCGGTGGCGTGGCTGAAGGTGATGTACTTGCTGGAAGAGAAGACGGGATCAAGCGTGTGGCCGGCATAGTGGGTGGGGGTGTTGACCAGTTGCTTGAGTCCGAGGTTGGCGAGGTTTTCCAGCAGGGCGGTGGTGTTGCGGTCCTTGTTGTTCTCCTGCCTCCTTTCTCTCACTGTCTGTCTCTGATGCACCCTATCGCCGCCATTTTGCGTAGTTACAGAAGAGAGTGAAATATAATAGTTCAGGAAGTGAAAAGGGGGCAGGGTAGAGTGCCCCTCACGCCCAAGGCCTTCCCAGGCAGTCCCAAAAGGATCTGTTTCTGCTTTCCTGAGAGACTATGGTATGAGTTCCATATACCACAATAACTTGCATTACAACATGCAAGATATCTACAGAGGAGACGGTGTACATTTCTCAGATGAGGAGAACAGAGTCTTTCTCTTCAGTTTTAGACTCTGTAGCGGTACCTACTTGTAGGTACTTAAATCACCCACATAACACAACATCTCTTTTTAGAGCTACCCTACCTCTAAGCACTCCAAATTCTTATTTTACACTATTTTCTTTCACTGTTTTTCCCTGTGCTATGCTCAGGGTACGCGTACCTGGAAGCGTACATGGGAACGCACCCAGCGCTTCCCCCGTGAAAATTTTAAAAATAAATAAATAGTTTTTTTGCCCTTCAGGGTGCTTCTAGGCCCCCCTCAGAAAACCTAGGGGGTCAGGGGTGTCTACCCTGCCCCCTTATAATCATTTACCCCTTTGTTTTTCACCTCTTGTGTCTCGATTCTACAGAGACACAAGATGGCGGACTCTCCGGACTGTTTAGAATGTTGACAGACACCCGAGAGCCAATCAGCTTTCTGCTCGCGCACTTCCGTGGCGCGCCGGGTGCGCTCCCGGGTACGCGTACCGGTAAGCGCTGGAAGCGTGCATATAGATATATATGTGTTTTTTAACTTAATTTTCGTAAAAACCACTGGAGCAATTTTCACCAAATATAGAAAAGGCACTTCTGCGTACCAGTCCCTACAATTTTGCAAAGTTTGGTGTAATTCCGTTCAGCGGTTCGGGCTGTAGCCTTGTCTATTCGTTCTATGGAAATGAACATGGGGAAAACACGTTTTGGGACCCCCCTTTTTTCTTGGCCCCCACTTCACGAATCCCCCCGAAACTTTCAGGGAAGGAGCGGAGCGGAGCTGGCCTGATTTTTCGAAAATTACACGCAAATTCCTCAACTGGCGCCAACGTTATTCCCAATAGAAAGTGGCGGATTTCCTATGGGAGCTAGGTCCTAACTATAACAACCTACTGGCAACCGCCAGTAGGTAATATATATATATATATATATATATATTCACTGAAAAAACCATAGGTTATAGACCATATATAGTTAGGAATTAGCATTGAAAAAACCTTATTTTACTCACACAAAACCATTGAAATTCCATATATAGTTAGTTGCACTAACTATATATCGCGCACCCGCAATCCACTGCTGATGATGTCACATATTACATCATTCATGACATGGTCAGTGACATCACTGATGACATCACTGATGACATCTCAAATGACATCACTGATGACATCACTGATGACAACATCCAGTGACTGTGTGTTTCTGTAAAGTTAAAATATGTCTTACATATTGAAGAATGAGTGGAAGTATAAGTGACTGGACGAAGGATTTAGTAGGTGCATGACTGAATGTATGAGTGAGTGATTAAATGTGTCTCACTGAGTGCATGGGTTAGTGACTAAACTGTCTTAATTTGTGCATCATTATGTCTGTTGTTCTGTAAACTGCAGCATGTGTTGATCAGTAGCTATATGAGTAACTATATGGGTTATTGATTGATTGCCCAAGTATTTGCATGGGAGACTGAGTGTGTGTGTGGCTGGCTGGGAGGTGTGTGACTCTGTGCAGATCAATGTGTACTTGTATCAATGATTGTATAAGAGACTAAGTATGTGTTAGTATATGGTTGAAAACGTAAGGTGCTCTATGTTTAACTGTATAGATTAGAAAATGGAAGTGTGATTGATTCTTTACAGGACTGACTAGGTGTGTGAGTAACTCCATGGATGAGTGGCAGAGTGTGAGTGTCTGTATAGGTGTATGAGTGCATATGATAGTGTTGTAAAGATGATTGATTGTATGTATGAATGATTGTATGGGTGAATGAGTGAATGTGTGTGTAGACGTAGGAATCAGTGAGTGCATATGTAGTAACTAGTATTGGTGTGTCAATGGTTTCAAAAATTATACTCTGTATTTAACACTGAGTGTAACAGATGTTATATTAAAATGTGAGGAGATGCATTGTATTGTCACATGAATGATATCATCAGTGATGTGGTCATTGATGTCAAATGAGATGTCATCAGTGATGTCATTTGAGATGTCATCAGTGATGTCATCAGTGATGTCACTGACCATGTCATGAATGATGTAATATGTGACATCATCAGCAGTGGATTGCGGGTGCGCGATATATAGTTAGTGCAACTAACTATATATGGAATTTCAATGGTTTTGTGTGAGTAAAATAAGGTTTTTTCAATGCTAATTCCTAACTATATATGGTCTATAACCTATGGTTTTTTTCAGTGAATTTTCAAGGTTTTGTAAATGCTAATTCCTAACTATATATGGTCTATAACCTATGGTTTTTTCAGTGAATTTCATTGGTTTTTTAAAAGCTAATATCTGTAGCTGTAAAATGTATTCTTCTTTAAATCAAAAAATATATTTTATATGTTTATTAATAATTTTTTTTTAAATATTTTTTTTTTGTTCGCTCCCGGTTCGCGAACCGGGAAGCTTCCCGTTAGCTCAATTTGATGCCGCGACCCAGTCCGCGAACCGGTAAACATTCCGTTTGCGCAACTGCCGCGGTAGAAATCAACATCGTGACGCGTCGCGGAAGCGCGACGTATCACGTTGTCGCGTAATGTGTCTCATGACGCGCCGCGTTAGCGCACCCGGAAGTGCTCCGGTACACGAACTGAGGCGTGAAGCGCAACTCCCCGAAAGCGATCCGGGGCGCGTCGCGAAAGCACGACGTATCGCGTTGCTGCGTAATGCGTCTTATGACGCGCCGCGTTAGCGCACCCGGAAGTGCTCCGGAGCGCGAACCGAGGCGCGAAGCGCAGCGACCCGGAAGCGATCCGGGGCGCGTTCCGCAGCGCGTAACATAAGCGTAACAGGTCATGTGACTTGTTAATAAAACTTTTCATTGGTTCATTTCACTTTTGGTTTCCTAATGATGTAAGGCTAGGTCAGGTGACCTAAAAATAACACTTTTCATTGGTTTAGAACTATTGTTTTTCCCAAATGATGAAAACCCCTCCTTCTTTCCTCACTCTGACTTTCATCTTTGTGGGAGGAAGACCTTTTTTGATATTTGAGCAATGGCTTCATTGGTAGCTTCAACTGGTGGACCCCCACCACCACCACCACCTCCTCATGGGAAGAGAGGACCACCTCCACAGTTCATCAGCAACACAGAGGAGGAAGAGGATGAACAAGAGGAAGAGGAGACAGAAGGACCACAGTTTTTACAAGAGGAGCCCCGGGTTTCTCATCGTAAAACCAGTTTTATTTGGCAGTTTTTTTCAATCCCTGAAGGGCAGAAGAAAGTTAATGCTAGATATGTGACGTGCCTCATATGTAAAGAGACCTTATCTAGAGGCACCTTAAAAAAGTATAGCTTCGGCAACTACACCATGCATCGTCACATGATCAGGTGGCATCCATTAAACTACAGCCGGGCAGAGATGTGTGACCTGCAGGACAACCCATCAACTCCTGTGGGCACGACATCAACACAGGTATATTTGACAGGACCAGAGGCACGGGAAACCATGCCAAACATTCAGGACAACTTTGTCCATATGAAGTTTACCTGTTTGTATTGTGGTGCATTACTTTCATGTGGCAATATGAGCATTACCTTAATCAACCGAGCTTATGAAAATCACAAGTGCTCTATACGCCCCAGAAAGTAAATTTTTTTTTTGCTCCTGTTGAGCCCTTTCCAATGCCTGTTTTTTGTTGTTTCCCCTCCCAAAAAAACAAAAAAACATAAAACTGTTCAAAAAATACAAAAAAACAAAAAATGTTCAGAAAAATAAAAAAAAATATAAAACAACAAAAACATTTTAAAAAAAGTTCTTTTCAGAACTACCTCCCCTTTCAAAAAAAATTGCTAGAATGTTTAGCACTCTGGCAATCTGAATTTCTTTTGGTTCGCTTCCTGGTTCGCTCACCGGTACGCGAACCGGGAGCGAACCAAAAAAAAAAAAAAAAAAAAAAAAGAAGAGTAAGTATAAGGGAAGTAAACAGAGAGTAATGTTAAAACAAAGACAGCTATAGGGTCTAAACCAGAGATACTGTTTAATAGATTTATTTACCTAAGAAAAGAGGGAAGAGGATATAATTGTGAAAAACAAAATAGATAAGGAAGTGAAAGAAAAAAAGGACAGTAGAAGAATAACAAAGAAGAGTTTCTTAGAGAATATGAGTGAATGTTCAAAATAAGATTAAAACATGTGGAATAACAGAGAGAAAAAACAGAAAGCAGAAAAGAAGAAGTAACAGAAAAAGAATAATTGAAACAGCAAAGAAATGTAAATAACATAGGGCCATATTATCAACATAGGCAATACAATTTTTGCAGCTTTTATCGGCAGAAATGTGTCGCTTAAGCCGCTTTTGCGGCAGAAAACTGCCGCTAAAACCACTTTTGCAGCAGTTTTCTGCCGATAAAAACAGCAATAATTTTATAGGCTGTGTTCATAATATGCCCCTTAGTGTGCTTCAACTACACAGAAAAAGCATAATGAACAAGCAGTGAAAGAGTGATCAGTCAAAGACACTAAGAGTAATAGAGACGGAGTGAGTGAACAAGAGTGAGGAACTATGAGAAGAGAGGTACTGAGAAAAGGAGTGGAAGGAGTAGAGTAAGTAGGTAATAGAGAAAGGAATGAGGGAAGTAGCAAAGGCAGGAAACTGAGGGTTAAAGAAATGAAGCTGTGGAACTAATAGTAGGTGAATGTGATAGAAATGTAACAAAAAGACTACAAAACATTTACCTTATAATTGTCGTTAAATTACTCACTTTTTATTTTTATACTTTCAATCTGTGAAAGAGAGAACAAACATTTGAAAAATATTAAAACATGTATTTAAAAATTAGAAAAGACAAGGGAAAAGATTGAAGGAGAAACAGTTTTTCAACAACTTTGACACTTACAGAAGCTTCTGCTTCTCCAGGCCCCCTACACAGTCCTAAAGATATACATTTTAAACTAACAGTATCTTGATGCAGATGAAGTGAGGCCTATCTTAGAACATGGTGCATTTTTTGCACTGCTGTTGTCTCACAAAAGTGTCGCAAGACACTAACATTTTAAATGATTGTTTCAAGATGCCAATAAGATGTATCCTATCCAGAGGTTTGTTTGAGGAGAGGCCTACTCAGGGTTCGAAATGAAATTTCGTGCTGTTGAAGAGAACAGAGGACATAATACATGTGAAGGTCTACCAATGAAGTAAATCATGTCCACTTCACTCTTGAACAAACGCCAGACCTCTTCTGTGTCCGTGGACAGACCTAAAGTTCATCTGCACAATGTCATTCGTAAACTTAGGAAACACAGGTGATGTAATTGAAAAATGTGGAGTTTCTTTTCCTCATTTCACAATCACATCACCTGTGTTTCCTTTGCTTAGGTATCTCATAGTGCAGATGGAGTCTAGCATATCAAAGAGTACACAAAAGTTGAGCAGTGTATACAACAATTTTGACATTTACAGAAGACTTAGCTTCTTATCTTGTTGGAGATGAAGTGAGGCCTGTCTTGCAACATGCTGCATCTTTTGCATCACTGCTGCATCGGTTTCATGTGGCACGGGTTTTTTACAGCATGACACATCTGCCTAGATGCATCAATTTGTAATTTTGTCGCCTCATAGCAAATCTTTTCCACCGCCAATGTGTCACAAAAGTGACGCACAGTGGCGCAAAAGAGGCATACACCTATCATAAATCTGTCCCTAACATTTTAAATGATTACTTCAGGATGACAATAAGGTATGGCCTCTCCAGAGGTTTGTTTAAGGTGAGGCCTACTCAGGGTTGCAGATCAAATTTACGCTTGTTGAAGAATACAGAGGAGATAATACATGTAAAGGCCTACCAATGAAGTAAGTCATGTCCACTTCACTCTTGAACAAAGGCCTGACCTCTTCTGTGTCCGTGGACAGACCTAAACTTCATCTGCACAATGTCATTCGTAAACTTAGGAAACACAGGTGATGTAATTGAAAAATGTGGAGTTTCTTTTCCTCATTTCACAATCACATCACCTGTGTTGCCTTTGCTTAGGTATCTCATAGTGCAGATGTAGTCCAGCATATGAAACAGTACCCAGAAATGCACACTGCATGCAACAACTTTGACATTTACAAAAGCTTCAGCTTCTGCATGCCCCCTACACAGTGCTAATTATATACATTTCAAACTGATGGTATCTTGCTGGAGATGAACTGAAACCTATCTTGCAACATGGTGCATCTTTTACACAAAACTGACCCACAGCGGCGCAAAAGAGGCGCACGGCCATCATAAATCTGATCCTAACATTTTAAATGATTGTTTCAAGATGCTGATAAGGTGTAACCTATCCACAGATTTGTTTCAGGTAAGTCCTACTCAGGGTTGCAGATGAAATTTAGGTTTGTTGAAGAATACAGAGGAGATAATACATGTGCAGACCTACCAACGAAGTGAGTCATGTCCACTGCACTCTTGAACAAATGTCAGACCTCCTCTGTCTCCTGGAACAGGCCTAAACCTCATCTACACAATGTGATGTGTAATGTTAGGAAACACAGGTAATATAATTGAAAAACGTGCAATTTTTTTTGCTCATTCCACAATCATATCACCTGTGTTTCCTTTGCTTACGTATCTCATTGTGGGAATGTAGTCTATCATATGAAAGACTACGTAGAATGTGAACACTGTATGCAACAACTTTGACACTTACAGCACGGAGACCGCCCTTCTCTCCATGGCTGAACACCTTCGCACAGTGGTGGATATGGGGCAGACGGCCGCGCTCGTTTTATTAGATCTGAGCGCCGCGTTTGATACCGTGTCCCATCCTATCCTGTTGCATCGCCTGGAGGAGGCTGGGTTGGGTGGCTCTGCCCTCCAGTGGTTTCGCTCCTTCCTGAACGATCGTTTCTTTAGCGTTGCCTTGCCACCGTTCCAGTCCCAATTCCTTCCTCTGAGACAGGGGGTCCCGCAAGGCTCCTCGCTGAGTCCCACGTTGTTCAATCTATACGTGAGACCGCTGGCTGAGATCGTCAAGCAATGGGACATGACTATGGTCTCGTATGCTGATGATACTCAGCTAGCGGTTACCATCAGCGGGGATGCGGACCGGGATGCCCCCAGGTTTCAGAGCAGACTCAGGGCGGTGGCAAGCTGGATGAAGAACAACTGTCTCCAGCTCAACGCGAAGAAAACCGAGATCATGATCGTTGGCAGGAGGGCGGAACTGTGGGGGGACAAGTGGTGGCCCGTTGAACTGGGGCCGGCCCCTCTCCCGGTCACTGAACTTAGGAATTTGGGAGTTTGGATGGACCCTGTTCTTAGTTATGAGGGCCATTCGAAGAAAATCGCGGCCTGCTGTTTTGGTATCTTGCGGTCGCTGAGGCCCATTCTTAAGTTCTTTGACCGTGGTACCAGACAGCTGATAGTCCAGGCCACGGTACTATCTCGCCTGGACTATGCTAGCTCCCTTCTGGTAGGGACCAACGTGGCTGAGACCACCCGCCTCCAACGCGTGCAGAATGCTGCGGCGAGAGCCATTGTTGGCCTACCCCGAACGAGTCCTGTTTCGGGAGTCTTGAGATCTCTGCACTGGCTCCCCATCAAATCACGCATCCAGTTTAAGGTGCTGTGCTTCGCGTTTAAGATCTTGAGGGGAGTAGGTCCACCAATTCTTGCCGATCTCCTGTCGTGGTATGTTCCTTCCCGCGCTTTGAGATCGGGAAGTCAAGCGCTTGCTGTGGTCCCCCGATACAGGCTGTGTCGGGTTGGTGGCCGCTCTTTCCGGGTTAGGGCGGCTGAATTTGGAATTCTCTCCCAGCTGATTTGCGGCTATTGGATGACCTCTTGGCCTTCCGCAAAGCATTGAAAACTTTTCTTTTTAAATAAATTCTCTTTTATCTGTGTTGTGTTCCTGCTAACTGTTGCACATTGCCTGCCATGCGCCAGGACGCCCCTTAGCTGGGGCATCTGTGCGCAATACAAATGTGCATAACATAACATAACAGAAGCCTCTCCTTCTCCATGCCTCATACACAGTTCTAAATGTACATCATAAATGCAAACAGTACAGAATTAATTATACATGTTAAATGGTTTATTTTTGCTGTTCTCAGAATGTATCAAATTTCACTAAAAACAGTGACTTGAAGGTATTCATCATATAACAGCGGGGAAAAAAAAACACAATCAAAATGATTGTGTTTAAAAAACCCATACAACATAACAAATCAGAATTCAGAACTCCTTAAGGTTAACTTACTTTCCATGACGTCGAAGGATGTCCTATGAACAGCTTACACTCTGTTGTGCTGTTATTACTTTCAGCCCGCCACTTTCTGAAAGAAAACCTCCATCGTTTTGAAAAATATGTTACATACAATAAATGACTTCTCGCTCTCTACCACACGTTTCCACAAGGCCAAATCGTGTAAGAGCCATTTATAACTCTTGGAATTCTTGTAAGCCAATCCCGTCATTTTATATTTCCGCAACTTTCAGAATTATAATGTTGAAGATCATTTTCACAATCCTGGACTACTAATATCTTACCCTTCTTGCTCACTCATGTTCTACATTTCCTATGACACTGATACTGCTTACTATGAAGCAGACTTACACTACCTCTATGACTACTACAATTATTTAATTCTCTACATCACTTTTAATCACAAAGCAATATAAAACAGTAGACAGCATTGCAGACTTACATTCCCTCTACTCCATGTTTTGATTGGCTGCTTAAATTAGCTTATAAAAAGAAATAGTTTTTCTGAACTCATTCAAAGTGCAGTTATTTTTCCATGACGTCCAGTGTTATGGTAAGAAGGTATGTCTCTGTACTACACTTATCCTCAAGGCCAAATCGTGTAGGAGCCATTAGAACTTCTTGAAATTCCTCAGAGCACATCCCGAGATTCTTTCCCTAAAATTTTGGTTTTAAAAACACCAGGTAACAATTTTTAAGGTCATACGGCAATTTTTTTTTGAAAATTAAAACAGAATCATTGCAGAATGACCAGCCATTTCTAGACTTTAAATAAGCTGTGTAATGTCCTGATGTTATTGAAGGACCGTCATGATATATAATTGCTACAGTTACAAAAGTCCTTCCTGATATTGACAACTGTGAAGCCACAAAATTTTTAATTAAAGTTGTCAATTTTGTTCCATCAGGCCTACATCGTTGGAACATTAAAATGACATACTGGCCATATGTTCGTATAAATAATGTTGACATCAATTCAGATTTACATTGGCTACACTCCATGTTGTGATCAGCTGCTTTTACTAGCTTATTAAAGGAGACTGATTTACTGTCTGGCAAAGTTAAATATATAAATCATTCTGAGTCTACACTAGTAGTACTTGATACCCTACAGTTCTCGCAGTCATGCTGCCATTGATAAGAAAGCCCAAACAGGTGATCTACATCTACACCTTCAGCATGCAATACATCAAGCATATACATTAAAAACTCCTGACAATCTTGCTGAATATTTTGAGAGAATTGTGTTTGGCCTGAACATCTGTCTAACAGATTTCGAATTTCAGACACACTTTCTATTTTTGTTCTATCAGTGCTACATTTCTCTAACACAGAATTTAACAAACTGCAAAATCTTTGATCAAAATTGACCACAATCTCTTCTTTTACATTTTCTAGAGAAAACAAAACATTAACCACTACATTAGCATAGCAGTTGACACCAGAACTGTTTTCAAATTGAAAACCAACAACATCTTCAACAGAATCCTTTTTGTTTCTTCTTATAATTTCAGGTTCATCGACTTTTCGTCTTTTTGCTACAACCTCCCTAGTA
This sequence comes from Lissotriton helveticus, assembly GCF_964261635.1. Classification (NCBI taxonomy): domain Eukaryota; kingdom Metazoa; phylum Chordata; class Amphibia; order Caudata; family Salamandridae; genus Lissotriton; species Lissotriton helveticus. The sequence continues at coordinate 773,232,741 of NC_136063.1, read as the reverse complement.
TTGGTCACATTTCTTCATTTCCGGCCTACCACACGTTTCTCAAACAAAGGATATTGAGGCAAATGTGACGCATACTCTCTTCTCAACCTATTGTATTCCTTAACACAATCTAGATCCGCACAAATGTTTGTGACATCACACTCAATCAAGTACAATCCCGATAAAGTTCTAACTCTTGACAATGCCACATATGCCATACCCTCCTTGAACACAGAACTGCCAATATTCACCAATGCACTGTCTACACTTAAACCTTGCGATTTATGGATTGTCACCGCATATGCCAAGCAAACAGGAAACTGCTTTTACAAGCAAAAATCTAGCAGAACAACGACCAATTAGCTGTACTTCCTCAATGCCATCAAATTTAATTTTTTGAAATTCAATTCCATCTCTATTTCTGTATTTCACAAAATCAACAACATTACCCATTGATCCATTTACCAGACCTCTTTCAACATGTAAATTCCTTTTTAAAATTATACGGCAGTTTAAGCACACATTCAGAGTCTTTTCAAAACCTGCAGTTTTAGATATAGTCTTCTCTAATGAATCCAATTTGGATTTCAAATTCTCAGACAAAATAATTGTTGATCCCATATGCTCTACTCTGTCAATAGCTTCCAGTTTCACAATCTCTTGCTTTTCTAAATGCAACATTTTGTTGTTGAAGATTGCACATTCTGCAAGAGTTGGCATCAAACATATTCCAGATTTCTTCTCAGTAATTTTCTGAAAAATATTCTCAGGCACAACATCTTGTTCTGGATATAAATTTGACAGTAATCGTGCATGTAAAGCTGCTTTCCCATGCTCGGTCACTTTTCCAATTCTAACATCTTGTAGAATATTCTTGTAAACTTCATCCTTCGCCTGACGCATATTTTCATGCAGTTCAGCATAATTGAAGTTTAACCATATATTGACGTTGCCAATGCTCCCTAGGCACTTCCTGGTATCTTCATGCGTGAGCATTTTGAACACAGGTTGCCCTTTCACTGGTGTCAGCTGCAGAAGATCTCCGAAAACAATGATGTGTTTGCCACCAAATAACACATCATACTCTGTTTTGAGAACTTCTTGCATTCTCAAATGCACGAAGGCAAGCATGACATTGGAAACCATGCTTACTTCGTCAATGATAAAAAGTTTCATTTTCCTCAAGATTCTTGAAACTTCACAACAAGCATCTCCAGATAGCTTGTGATATTGTAATTTGTTGTCATGCTCCACTGGCAGCATCAGTAAATGATGTAAAGTAATCCCTTTAATGTTATGTGCTGCCAGTCCAGTTGGAGCGGTGACAACACAAGACAGCGATGACTCAGTCCTTTCCTGCAAATAACATGAAATTGCTTTAATGAGGAAACTTTTTCCAGTTCCCGCTTCTCCACTCACGTACAGTCGGACAGGCTTCAACGACGTACATGAGCACTCTTTCTTCTCATGACTTAATCCATGATCAATTTGCATGGTAACTTCGTCATATATTTTCCTCTGCTCAACGTTGAGTTGTCTTTCCAAGTCTTCTAAGTTAACCGCATCCTCCTGAGCATGTGCCATGGCTCTTTCCACTTCATTCATGGCAGTGGCAGCTTCATTTTCGATAACAGGTCCTCCTAGTGGATCCTGACTCAATGAAGCAGAACTCTGACTGTCCTGAGAACTGTCTCTGGCAATCTCGGCTGCAATCGTTGCTTCCTGCTCGATTTCCGCATTCAACATTTCTACATATTTGTGAAAAGCAGGACATTCTATGGTCTGCTTGGCGGCAGTGAAAGAGTCTTCGTAACAGAGGAAATCTCCAAGCAGTTCCTCTTCTGCACGCCAAGGCTTGAAAAGTTGCAAAAGTGCTAAATAGAAAAACTCCTTTTTTTCAGGAGATTCGCCACTCAATTTTCGATGGTTTACCAAGTGGCATTTTCTTTGCTTGACCAGACATCCCTCACTTCCAATTACAGCATACACTCCTTTCTCAGTATCTTCTTTGATGTTCCTCTTGAATATGTAATTTTGAAGAACCTCATACAGACAAACATTCTCGAGGTGACTGCTTCGATTTGGATAATATGTATCCAACATGTTGGTCTTCAAAATGTCGGTACTGTTTGGCTCCTTTTCCGCCAAATACTCAATTTCCCGCACAGGTTTCAGAACTCGATTACGCGTTGCAGCAAGACCAAGACTCGCCCAAACGATACTCCTAGATTTGGCATAGAGACTTGCTGAAGACAACCGGTCAGAACATTCGTAAGCTCCGATTTCTCGATGCAACAACATCTTCAGACTGAAACTGTACAACTTCTTACTGAGGCTCTTTTCATGGGAAATGTCCTCCCACATATCCTTCAATTCTGTCTTCTCTTTTTTGGTGATGTAAGATGTCACATACCGAGCCACAGCCATACAGTTATCAGCCACAAACTGTATATCCATGTTAGCATTCCACATGGACAAAATCACTGGGTTGTAGTCGTTGATGTACTTGGACTCTTCGTTCCTCTTCAAATTGTATGTGTTTTTCGATGATTTCTTCATCACATTATGTCGCAGCGAAGACATCAAACTGTTTACTCTTCCTTTAGAAATCACCGGTCGTGGAAACCCGAAACGACATTTGGTGTAGAACTTGTCCTTGTTTCGGAATTTACGACGACAGTACTTTCCACAACGATGGCTTTGGAAACGTAGAACTTTTTCTCTTAGGCTTTTCTTCTCCTTTGCGTTTGGAACAGCACATGTAGAATACTGTTGTATGAAACTCATCACTGAGTCTTCTGGATCCGTTCCAAATTTAGGTGCATCCTTGATCCACAACAGCATATGTATGTGAGGAGCACCTCTTGCTTGGTACTCCTTTCTCCAGAAGAAATCCAACACCTCTCCAAGATGTGGATTCTTCTTATTCATGATGAAAGACATCATAGCTTCAAATCTATGATTGAAGTACCGGCATACATTGACTGGATCCAAAGAGCACAGTTCTCCGGGTGTCTTGATGTTTTCGATGTTTCCATTTGCCTCTCGTAGAAATTCAAGTAAGTCTTCCCAGCCATACTCGGCACAGCTCAGAGTGAGGAACCATGTGGGAGTTCCTAAGTTCCTCAGCATACATTTTAAATCACCATGACGACGGTACCAGTACTCATTAGTACCACGCTGACACGCCATGAGATTAATCAGGTGAGAATCCAAAATACTGTCTTGGACATTGACTTTATCCATAAAGTCACTTGCCGAGATGTTTCGCATGTGTATACCACTTTTCAAGATGTGGTTCACTGCATATGACAGTCCAGACAGATCGCTTTCAAACAGGAGTTGAAACAAATAGGGAATACATTGTCGAAACCTAGCATCTCCTGAATACAATTGCAAAGTCCGGTATTCAGAAGCAGGAATTTGATGAGGTCGCTCATCATATCTTCCTCCCTGACCTGTTGGAAAAAGCTGTGGGAAACACTGAGCTTCCAAACTTTCCTCCCAAACACTAATGGGACTCCCTTTGGCTTGTTTCATTTGAAACAACTCAATAGCATTCCCCATGACTTCCTTGGAATGCAAAGGATGAACACTATAATGTTCATATATTTCTTCAGTAGTAGAGGGTTCTAATTTCTCAATTTGACCAGCACACAAATCGCTATCCTCTTCCTCACTTACTTCCTCTTCTGCAACATATATATTCTTATAGTACTTATTATTTTTTTTCAAATACAATGTTGCCTTATTGACTTTCCTAACATCCACTAAATCTTGCCATATTTTCTTATTCTTTGTCGGAACCCCATTAACTAAGATAACCAGAGGGTCCTCTTCCACTTTTTCTACTCCAATTGTGTTAATGTTTTTCTTCAAATCTAGAGGCAAATAAACAACTCTTCCCTTTAATCCTCTCTGTAAATCTGATGGAGGCAATTTCCCTGTCTTTGGCTCCATTCTTACAATAGCCTGAAAGGGATGGATACTTTGAATCAAAATAGATTCATAAGTATTTAAATCCTTCAATTCAGAAGGAATCTCAACCAATTCCAGATTATTATGAACTGCTCTAGCAGGCATCTGGTTTTGATTTAATTTGTTATAACAATAAGTACACACACGTTGATCCGATCCCAAATCAAAACAATTTTCTACCATCAAGTATGTTGTGAAATCATTCCATTCACTATTATTTTACCTTTCACTTTTTGCATATAAATCCACTAACTTAGTCTGATTCTTATAATAAGTGCGTCGACAACGCACACAAGGGAAATTAGGCCTCTCACTTGATTTCACCTGAAACGTCGCAATTTCCCTCTGAAAATTATCTGTACTGGAAACCTGTACACTATCTTCCACATTACCTTCTTCTTCTTGGTCAATTTCAACATTCTCCTCTTTACTTCCAAAGTAACAAAACTCAATTTCTTCACAAATATTCTTCACATCTATTTCAGAACCATGCAAAAGAGCAGCGCATAATTGTTTAAGCATAATTGCTGGACTCTTAGCATAATACAACATTCTAACTAATTTCCTCACTTTATTATGATGCACTGCTAGCATCCTGAAATGATGAAAAACACTCTGGCATACTCTCCTGGAAAGACAAGCCAGTGAATGACCATGCAAACCTGTCACTTCTCTCACTCTGCAAGGATCTAATTCTTGCAACAACTTCATTTTCTGCTTCAAACTTTTCTTATTAAATGTCCGTACAAAATCACAAAGCAAATTGATGGAATCCTGTCGCACACTGCAAATACTACTACACTTCCAGGTGTACACAGGACCCTTAGGACGTCTTCCTAAAACCTCATTACCTAACACCTCTTCTGTCTCTGTTGTCACAAGTTTTTCTTTTTCAGCTGGACAACCATCTTTCACTTCATAAGCTCGACCACTGGTGTCAACTGCATGCACCAAATCATTATCCTGGAAATGACTCTCCTCATTAAAAAATGCCTCACAACTTGAACTATGCATCCATTCTCCGGAAAATACTTCACAAAAATTACTACGATTAACTATTCTCTTCCATCTACTATTTCTTTTGAAATCATAAATTGCCTTGTTTAGCTTCCTAATTCTATTGATTATCAAATTAAATAACTTACGTTTAATTTCAAATGCCTGATCAATAACTTTCTCAACTTTTTTTTTTCTCTTATAAAAAACCACTTTCTGTTGACCTTTCTTAATATTTTTTAACAAATTGCCAATTATCCTGTTGCGGAACATTCGTTTACGAATGTCCCTAAACTGTTGTTTCCTTCTACTATCATGCACAGAGTTATCTCTTGCTCTAGCAGTAACATTTTTGATTGGCCTTTCCTTTTCGTTTAAAATGCTTCTCTTTTTCTGGACTGAAACATTTTCTGTAGTAATATTTTTTTTACTACAAATATTTCTTATGAATGTTTTTGTGCTCTTACCCGGTGCTTTCTTGGTGACTTGACAAGTTTTTTTGGTAGAGGACTGCTGCATTATTTCATGTACCTGCTGTCTTTGACGTTTTGCAGGCTTTTTAAGTCTATCCTTGGTTGGCATGCTGAAATCTTGAAATGATATGCAGTTGAATCTGTGGTAAAATATAATAAAAAATGTTATTAACCACTATTACCAAACAGTAAATCAATAACAGTCATCAAAAAGTTAACACACTACTTGACATTTTTACATAGAACATTTTTTAGTGCTTTGGCAAATATATAATACACAAATAGCAGAAAAGAAATAGAATTCTTCTTCATTTTACCTCTACTATTTTATATGTGATTCTGATCTAATTTTATGAGCATATTTTAATATTTTATTGAAGACACTAGACATAACCTGTTTTTAAAGGTGTTTTTAATTATAAATCAAACGGTTTACATTTTTACTTTTCATTTATTATAAATTTTAAAAATAAATGTTTATAGTTCCATAGGCTCAAGCACGTCAGCTTCCCAACCTATGTCATACAATTCTGACAAATCGGCATCCTCATCATGTTCTTCATCATCCTGAGAATTTAAATCATCCAATGGATCTACTTCCACTGACGTTTCAATTACAAGTTCAATGATAATGTCATAATCAACTGATTGCTGATTGTCACTCATGGTTGATGTTGTCGTTATCTTTAAAGAAAGAGTACAACAATGAGATGTTGCAGAGTAAGAGACAAATCTCAGAGATTATAATAGTAAAATTGTTTAACAAGAGTAACATTTTGCAGCTATTATTTAGCCATGACCAGCGATGCTGAGGAGGTAAGGCCTATGTCCAAGTTTTCAGTGAACAGGACTCATCTCTTCTTAACCTTGGATAAGCCTCACCAACTCTGTGTCCCCTGCTCATACTTAAATGTAAAGGGGCAGATTTATGTTAACTGACGCATTCCCAGGGATGCACCAGTTAATGTGCACCGCTGCTCTGCCACCCATGGTGTGCCGCATTTACAATGTGGAGCACAATTGAGTGAAAACAGCACAGATGCGTCACGCATCTGTGCCGCAAAAGCAGCACATTGCAGGAATCACTTCGTAAGCGCAACATGTCTACTGCAATGCACAGGAGCAAGCCACACATTGCATGGTGCATCACTCCTTATGCCTGTTTCAAACAGGCGTAATGATTTGATTCAGCAATGCTATAAAGCTGAGTCAGTGAAATCTTCTAAATTTCACTGTGTTAGTTTTACAGGGCTTTCTTGTAAATTAATGCATACCTTGCAACAAAACACCTATATGAAAACTGACGCAGGTTTCATGTGGCACAGGACTTTACAGCATGACACATCTGCCTAGATGCATCAATTTTTAAAAATGTCGCCACATAGCCAATCTTTTGCACCGCCGCTGCGTCACAAAAGTGACGCACAGCGGCACAAAAGAGGCACACGGCTATCATAAATCTGTCCCTAACATGTTAAATGATTGATTCAGAATGACGATAAGGTGTGGCCTATCCAGAGGTTTGTTTAAGGTGAGGCCTACTCAGGGTTGCAGATTAAATGGAGATGGGGCACCCCTGAGCCTTGCTGGAGCTGCATCGCACTTGCGATGCAGCTCCAGCAATGCGCCACCTTTACGGCACAGATGCGTCACGCATCTGTGCCGTTTTTGCCCCATGGTGCGCCGCATTGTAAGTGCAGCGCACCATGGGTGGCGGAACAGCGGCTCAGGATGACTGGCACATTCCTGGGGATGCACCAGTCATCATAAATCTATCCCTAAGCTTCTTATCTTGTTGGAGATGAAGTGAGGCCTGTCTTGCAACATGGTGCATCTTTTGCATCACTGCTGCATCGGTTTCATGTGGCACGGTTTTTTTACAGCATGACACATCTTCCTAGATGCATCAATTTGTAATTTTGTCGCCACATAGCAAATCTTTTGCACCGCCACTGCGTCACAAAAGTGACGCACAGTGGCGCAAAAGAGGCATACACCTATCATAAATCTGTCCCTAGCATTTTAAATGATTAATTCAGGATGACGATAAGGTGTGGCCTATCCAGAGGTTTGTTTAAGGTGAGGCCTACCTACATTCATGGGGAAATGACTTAAAATGTCCTTAAGACACATGAAAGCGTTTCTTTAAAGCCTTTGCAGCATTTTTGGGTCACTTTTAACATGGCTATGTAACTCAAACAATCAAAATCTAAATTTGCCAAGCACAGGTGGGAGCATATTTACAAGGAATTTGCACCACGGGGAAAGGTCTTTTAATTTAAAATGGGAAAAATAATATCAGAGACAGTCAAATACCTTATAAAGAAGCAGACACCATTATGTCCTTGTCATAAATTTTAAAAGCATTCCTTTACCTCAAAAACGATTTTCAAGTCATAATTTGAAAAAAATGCACATGGGGAAATGACTGAAAATGTCCTTAAGACACATGAAAGTGTTTTTTGATTGCCTTTGCAGCATTTTTGGGTCACTTTTAACATGGCTATGTAACTCAAACAATCAAAATCTAAATTTTCCAAGCACAGGTGCAAGCATATTTACAAGGAATGGCACCACGGGGAAAGGTCTTACATTAAAATGGGAAAAATAACACCAGAGACACTCAAATGCCTTATAAAGAAGCATACACCATTATGTCCTTGTCATAAATTTTAAAAGCATTCCTTTTCCTCAAAAACGATTTTTAAGTCTTAATTTGAAAACACTGCACATGGGGAAATTACTGAAAATGTCCTTAAGACACATGAAAGCGTTTTTTGATTGCCTTTGCAGAATTTTTGGGTCACTTTTAACATGGCTATGTAACTCAAACAATCAAAATCTAAATTTTCCAAGCAAGGGTGTGAGCATATTTACAAGGAATTTGCACCATGGGGAAAGGTCTTACATTAAAATGGGAAAAATAACATCAGAGACACTCAAATGCCTTATAAAGAAGCATACACCATTATGTCCTTGTCATAAATTTTAAAAGCATCCCTTTTCCTCAAAAACGATTTTCAAGTCTTAATTTGAAAACACTGCACATGGGGAAATGACTTAAAATGTCCTTAAGACACATGAAAGCGTTTTTTGATTGCCTTTGCAGCATTTTTGGGTCACTTTTAACATGGCTATGTAACTCAAACAATCAAAATCTAAATTTTCAAAGCACAGGTGCGAGCATATTTACAAGGAATTTGCACCACGGGGAAAGGTCTTAAATTAAAATGGGAAAAATAACATCAGAGACACTCAAATGCCTTATAAAGAAGCAGACACCATTATGTCCTTGTCATAAATTTTGAAAGCATTCCTTTTCCTCCAAAACGATTTTCAAGTCATAATTTGAAAACACTGCACAGCTCCTATGCACAAAAACACCCTGTCAGTACTAATACTTCACATTTTCTCCAATTACAATTTCTCAAAGAAACAAAATCTATTTGTAAAACACTTGAGACAAAGCAACATTTTAAAAACACAACTTTCTTTATAATTTTCTCCTTAAAGCACACTATTCTCTATCTAAATTAAATAAATCTTTTTTCACCTTGGCAAATACTTTATGAGTTTCAAAACAGTCTCAGAAACACACCAATTTGTCTTTAGCAGAGCAAAAGGTATGCACACCAGAGGCTCGAACCAACAATGGCACAGAAATGCTGTAATTCATCACACATATCTCTCATGTCACCCAATCAAAACTCTTCCCTCACTTTTTTCAAATCAAAACCCTTCCCCCCTCTGCCCTCTCTGCCTTTTTTGCATAGCAACCACCTCTTGGAAGACCTCTGGTGTTTGCAAGTTCACACAACAATGTTTCAATTGAACTCTGAACTCTCAGTGCACCTGCGTATCCAGTGCAATCTTTCATTAAATGATTTTTGCTTGACCATTCAAATTACATCTTTCAAAGAACTCATCCATGCACCCTAACTTTCTGTTTTCAGCAATCAAAATCCACCAATCACTGTTACTGCTTCATTAACACAGAAACTCCACAGTTTTTTTTCATTTTAAACTCTTATTTTTTCAACTGCCATTTCATTGCCACACTTCATCTGACTGCAGCAGAACCTTCTCTCACCATGTTTTCTGTCTGGATTGATGGACATAGTTACATCTATTGGGCTCAGAGGTATGCTGAGAACAGAAATGTACCTAACCTCAATTTACAAGATGTGGAAATTAAGTGGTTTGGCCACAGAGGATTAAAATGTCACCAATTGATACCATTGGTGAAAACCTTTATGCATTTGCCAAAACCTGACCTGTTAATTGTGCACTGTGGAGGTAATGATTTGGGCACTTTGACTGGGGTAGGTCTGGAAATGCTTTTAAAGGACACCTTTGAGCAATTGATGGCACTTTTTCCTCAAACTGCCGTGGTATATTCAAATATATGCCAAAGACAGAAATGGAGGTGGTCGAACCAATTTTGTCCACAAATTGAGAAGTCGAGGAAGCATGTAAACAAATCTGTTTCAGCTTACATGAGAGACCATGGAATGGGCTCCATGTACAACAATAACTTGCGTTACTACATGCAAGATATCTACAGAGGAGATGGAGTTCACTTCTCAGATGAGGGCAACAGAATTTTCATTCTGAATTTAAGACTGTGCATTGGTACCTACTTATAAGTACCTAAATGTACCATAAACCCAAAAGCTCTTCTCAGAGCTACCATACATCTGATCACTCACAATTATTATTTTACTCTAACTTTTTTCACTAATTTTCAACAAAGTACGCTCCCCGGGGCGCTACCCGGTACGCGAACCGGAAGCTAACCTTGCGAAATTTTTTAAAAAAATGTTTTTTTTTCGCACATATGGGCCTCCTCAGCCACCCTCAGAAAACCTAGGGGGTCAAGATAAGTCTACCGTGCCCCCTTCTACCCATTCTGAACATTATTTGCCCTCCATCTTGTATCTTAATTCGACCGAAACACAAAATGGTGGACTCCCGTAACGCTTCAGGTTCGCGTACCGGGGCGCTCGCCAGTTCGCGTACCGGGGCGTTCCCCGGGAAGCGCTCCATCAAAAAAAGGTGGGAAAGTAATTTACAGGAAAACGACTGGAGACACTTTCAACAAATATAGATTAGCTCATACTACATACCAATCCCTACCATTTTCACAAATTTTATTGAAATTCCATTTAGCCATTTAGCCTGTAGAGCTTTCTAAATACCGTGAGGTAAATTACTTCACAGAACACATCTGAAGTGTTGGAATTGACAACCAATGAAAATGTTACTTTCATTTTCTACTTTTTTTACCTGACATTTGATTCGTTATATACCTGAATATATTTAAAGGAAGAGACGGGAACACAGCCATTTTGACTACTACTTCCTGGTGTACATTTCAATTGGATTTTCACTAATCACGTCAACTTCTTTGTAAAGGTAAGTTGTTATTTTAAAAACTGAAGTATATTGTGCACTATAAGTTAATATGGTAAACTTTTTCTGATAGTTATATACTATCCCTCTGTAGTAGTTATAGATTTATATAGACTTCTCTGTTATAGTTATGGATGGAGTTAGGTTTCTCTTGTATAATTATGAATTTACTTACGTTAAATCACATACACTTTTTTATATTCCTACTTCCACTCTGATACTATACACTGCCCAAAGATAAATTCACTGATAAAAAATGCCTATCTAAAATTAATCCCAACAGTGCCCTATCTCTACTAATATATTTTTTTTATCCAAATTTCAGGCCAAATGGAAGGCGAACACAAAGTTTCATTTCAAATTGTCCTGCAAGAGAGCAGCCAAGAAATAATTGATCCAAATTATATAGAATTTATGGATGAAACTTGGGACCAAGAACTACTGCAATGTGTGCAAGCAGTAGATGACCTCCTTCAAAATGAGGACATTTTACACACTCAGAGATTACAAGCTATGTTCAATTAAAATAACGACATTTCAGACAGTGACATTTTAGAAAGTTTATTAAATTTTGAAACACAATCACAATAATAAATAATTGCTTAAAAAATAAAGTAATTAAAAAATAATCAACAAAACCAACAATCAATTAACATACAGTATTTGAAAAGTCTATCATTCTTTTTTCCTTATAGTACGCTCCCCAGAACGCTTCCCGGTTCGCGGACCGGGCGCTCCCCACGCAAAAAAAAAAAATAAGATTTTTTTTTTTTTGCCCTGCGGGGCCCTTTTAAAGCCTCCACATCAAACCTAGGGGGTCAGGGAGGATCTACTATGCCCCCTTATGGTCAGTTCCCCCTTTGTTTTGGCCTCCTCTTGTCTCTCGATCCTACCGAGAGACAAGATGGCGGCCGCTCCGGACTGTTTAGAATGTTGACAGACAGACAGAGAGCCAATCAGCTTCGCTTCGCGAAGTTCCGTTACGTGTCAAGTACGCGAACCGGAGCGCTGCCCGGAGCGGGCTTACAGATATATATCTTTTTTTGAACGTTAATTTCTCAAAATCCACTGGAGCACATATATTGAGACCCAGCAAAGGCACATCGGGCTACCAGTCCCTACAATTTTGCCAAGTTTCGTGCAAATCCATTCAGCCGTTCGGGCTAAAAGTGAGGCCAACCGCCCTATGGAAATTAACATGGGAAAAACGCGTTTTGGGACCCCCCTTTTTTCTCGGCCCCCCCCTTGACGAACCCCCCCCAAATGTTCAGGGGCTGCTCAGAAACAAAATGTTCCATTTTCCTGAAAATTTCAGCCAATTCCGTCCACAAACGCCAAAGTTATTAGACATAGAATTTTCAAAAATCCCATAGAGAAAAAATCCTAACTATATATACCTACTGGCGACCGCCAGTAGGTAATATATATATATATATATATATATATATATATATATATATATATATATATATATATATATATATATATATATATATATATATATATATTCACTGAAAAAACATAGGTTTCAGGTCATATATAGTTAGGAATTAGCATTTAAAAAACCATTGAAATTGCTCCTATATAGTTAGTTGTACTACCTATCCTATATAGTTAATTGTACTAACTATATTTCACGCAACCGCAATCCACTGCTGATGATGTCACATATTACATCATTCATGACATGGTAAGTGACATCACTGATGACATCTCAAATGACATCACTGATGACATCACTGATGACATCTCAATTGACATCACTGATCACATCACTGATGATATCATTCATGTGATAATACGATGCACCTCTTCACACTCTAATATACCCTTTGATACACCGAGTGTTAAACACAGACTACCATTCTTGAAACCATTGACACACCAATACCAGTTACTACATACGCACACACTGATTGCTAGGTCTATACACACATCCAATCATTTACCCATAGAATCACTCATACATACAGTCACTCATCAATACAACACTATCATCTGCACTCAAACACCTATACAGACATTCACACTCTACCATTCATCCATGGAGTTACTCACACATCTAATCATTCATGCAAAGAATCAATCACACTTTCATTTCCTCAACTATACAGTTATACACAAAACCTTACTTATTCAAACATATACTAACACATACTTACTTTGTTATACAATTACTGATACAAGTACACAATGATCCATACAACCACTCGCACAATCAGTGGCTCTTATGTATAGTCATTGATATATGCCAGCTACCCACACACACACTCAGTCTCCCATACAAATACTCGGGCAACCAATCAATTACACATATAGCCACTCATTTAGCTACTGATCAACACATGTAGTTGCTTACACAACAACAGATATACTGATGCACACATTCAGACAGTTTAGTCACTAACCCATGCATTCAGTAAGACACATTTAATCACTCACTCATACATTCAGTCATGTACCTACTAAATCTTTCATCCAGACACTTATACATCCACTCATTCTTCAATATGTAAAAGATATTTAAACTTTACAGAAACACACAGTCACTGGATGATGTCATCAGTGATGTCATTTGGGATGTCATCAGTGATGTCATCAGTGATGTCACTGACCATGTCATGAATGATGTAATATGTGACATCATCAGCAGTGGATTGCGGGTGCGCGAAAAATAGTTTGTACAACTAACTATATAGGAGCAATTTCAATGTTTTTTTAAATGCTAATTCCTAACTATTTATGACCTGAAACCTATGGTTTTTTCAGTGAACTTGCACGGTTTTTTAAATGCTAATACCTAACTATATATGACCTGAAACCTATGGTTTTTTCAGTGAATTTGCAAGGTTTTTTAAATGCATATTCCTAACTTTATATGACCTGAAACCTACGTTTTTTTAAGTGAATTTGCAAGGTTTTTTAAATGCTAATACCTAACTATATATGACCTGAAAACTATGGGTTTTTCAGTGAATTTGCAAGGTTTTTTAATTGCTAATACCTAACTATGTAAGGCTTGAAACCTATGGTTTTTTCAGTGAATATATATATTTAATATAATATATATATATAATTTTTATTTTCAAGTATTTTTTTATATGATTACAGGGTCCGCGCACCGTGAGCGCTCCGTAAGCACACCGTAAACGCTCTGAGCTCTTACCCCGACAATTTTTTTAAATTTCTAAAACATAATATCTACGTTTTTAACGTAGATTTTAAAGGTAGACAATATCTGCTTTAATGTAGAAAATGTTTTTTTTAAACTTTTAACAACAGTATATTACTTTTTGAAGTAGTAACAAATCTCGCGAGGGTACGTTGCACGTGCACGCAACTTAAGAGCACCGTCCGCACACCGTAAAAGCTTCGAGCTCTTACCCCGAAAGATTTATAAACTTTAAATCGTTATATCTACGTATTCATTGCACAATGTAACGCTACACATTATCTGGGATAATAAAGAACATGTTAATTTAAACTTTTAAAGGCCATATATAACTTTATTAAAGCAATTATAAATCTCGCGAGGGTGCGTACTACGTAAACGCATCTTAAGATGACGTAACCGCTCCGAAAATATTATGTAAACGCCCCGTAAGCTTACGTAAGCTTACGTAAACGCCCCAGAAGCTTACGTCCAACCATGTGACTTTATAACAAAAGATTTTATTGGTTTATAATACTTCCTACTCCGATTCTTGAAAGACCCCTCCCATCTTCATCATTCTTCTTTGGCTTTCAAGGAAGAAGAAACACCTTTTTTCATCAGTACTTTGCTCCTGAAAAATCTATTGAAATGTCTGAACAGCAGGAACCTCAGCATTCAGAACATGAGGAACCTGAGCATTCTGAACATGAGGATTCTTCTAGTTCATCCTCAGAAGAGTTTGTTCCTGAAACCCCTAGATCACTGAAAGAGTCCATAGTTTGGAAATTGTTTTAATTCCCAGAAGGACAGAAAAAGGTAAATGCGCCTTTTGTCACATGCAAAATCTGTGACACGGTACTTTCCAGGGGGGATCCACAGAAGAAGTACAGCTTTGGAACTTTTAGCATGGAACGCCATGTCAAGAATATACACCCAAACAATTGTAGTAAAGCTGTAATTAAAAGATCATCAGCAGGGCTCTGCTCCCAGCACTTCTTCTCAACCAACAGCACCACCAATGCAAGCCTCAATGATTGCAAATATCCAACCAGAACTTAAGAATTTGAGGATGCAATGCATACGTTGCCAGACACTAATAGCCTTTGGACAAGAGTCCATTCAAGTTATCCTGCAATAAAACAGCAAGCACAGGTGCACCCCATAATTTTTGTTCTTTATTTTTCATAGTTTGTTACGGTTGAACATTTATCTGCCTTAAAAAGTTTATTTTTTTACATCGTTTTTCAAGCAAAACAAAAACAACAAAAAAAACAGTTCTTTTTAGAACTACCTCTACTGGTTGAAGAAAGAACTACATATCTATGTTTGTATGTAAAAGTTTGTCATAGTGAATGTCAAAGTGCAAAACTATAAGGATGTGGTACAGCATAAACCTATAAAGTGTTTGCCTATAGTATACTGTACTACTTCCAAAGCACTGAAATGTAACATATGTATATAAATATGTTACAACTCAATGGGCCAGATGTACGTAATCTCGAATTACCTACTCATAAATACTGAGGGCCCGATGTAGGTAATCCCAGATTACCACTTCTTAAATACCGAATCATACCGATTCGGTATTTAAGAACTGGCAATGGGGATGTAGGTATTTTTGCCGAATTATTTACCGATTTGGTAAAGTTCGGTAAATTACCGATTCGATAATTACCGAATCTGTATTTGCCACTGATTCCTATGGGCCTTGAAGCCCATAGGAATCAATGGCAAATGCCGATTCGGTAATTACCGAATCGATAAATACCGAATCCTGTCACTTTGACACCCTGTAGCACCCCTGTTTTTGGCTTGTGTGCAATGTGACACACATACATGCCCTTAGGGAATGTGTGTGTGCCACATGGCACAGGTGTACATGCACAAATGTGCATGTACACAGGAATTCCATATTTACCACCCAATTGTATTGAGTGGTAAATAAACGAATTCTTAGACGCCTCTAGCACTATACATAGTGCTACCTACATTAGAATTTACAGATTTGGTATTTTTACCGAGTCTGTATTTACTGATTTGGTAATTTTAGCGATTCGGTAAATACAGAATCGGTAAAAATACCAAATCTGTAAATAAATGCCTCCTACATAGGAAAAGGCATTTACCGGTCGGTAACGGCCAAATTCAGCCGTTACCGACCGGTAAATGCCTACCTACATCGCGTCCCAAATCATACCACTTCAATATTTAAGAGTAGGTAAATGGGATGTATGTAATTTCTCTTTTGAAATTACCGAATCTTTATAATTCAGTCATTTTACCAAATCGGTATTTACCGATTCGTTAATTGCCATTGATTCCTATGGGCCCTGAGGCCGTATAGTATTCGGTGGTAACTAACGAATATTTAAGGGGCTGTGGCACTGTTTTGAAAGCAAAGAAGTGTAAACAAAAGTGAACACAAAAGGGAAGAGGTGTGAGAAACAGAGAGAAGGAAGTGCACTGGAGGAAGTAGAGTGCCAATAAATTAAGGTTTACTAACAGGTAAGAAATGGATAACAGAGTGAAGGAAGGAGAATAAGATCAAACCTAACAAAATAAAGAAAGAGGGAAACTGACTTAGGTAAAGAGGAGGAGTGGTAGAAAGAGAGAGCAAAGAAGATTAACTGTAAGGGAGAGACATGTAGAGAGAGAGGGAGCAAGGGACTGAGAAAGAATGAGGCAGTTATTCTGTCACAATAAGAGAATGATAACAAACTTATTTTTGATTCTCATACTTACCTTATAAATAATGAAAACTTAGACACTGATGCGAAAAACGTTTTTGATTTCTTATACTTACCTTCTAAGATATAAAAAAACTTAAAGATTTTTTTTTTTTAAATATAATATCTGTAAAACACAAGAAACAAATAAATTAGAAGGAGATTAAGAGTCAAGAAAGATAGATGGCACATGCAGAGGGATACATGCCACAGGTAGAGAGTAAGATGGTGCAGGCAGAGAGTGAGATAGAACAAGTAGAGGGTGAGATGGTGCAAGCAGAGGGTAAGATGACACACGCACATGCATATATTGTGCAGACAGAGGGTAAGATGGCACACACACAGAGAAACTTGGAACAAGCAAAGGAAGACATAGCACAGTCAAAAGAGAGATGGCGAATGAGCGTGAGACAAGGGGAGTGAGGACACAGAGGGAGTGAAGGAAAGAGTGAGAGAAGGGGACTAAGCGAGGGAGCAAAAAAAGACAAGTGATGGAGTGTGGGTGAGTTAAAGAGAGTGAGTGTAAGGGAAGGGCAGTGAGACAGTGAAGGGACAGAGGAAGTAAGGATAACAGAGAGACAGTGAAGAAAGAGAAGTGAGGATATCAGAGTTCAAAGGGAGTGACAGAAGGAGTAAGTGAAGTGGAGTAAGGTGAGTGAGGGAAGGTTAATGAGTAAGGGAGCAAAAGAAGGAAAGAGAGGTGAAGGGGAGTAAATCAGATGAACTTAGAAAAGGTAAGTGAGGGAAATAAGAAAGGAGAAGGGGAGTGAAGGATAGGAGTAAAGGGTACTGAGGGAAGCAGCCCAACGAAACAAGGGTGAGGTGAGTGAGAGAAGGATAGTGAAGTTGAAGAAAGACAAATGATAGAGGGTGGATACAATCGAGTGAGCGTGAGACAATGGGAGTGAGTGATTGACTACACACAGGGAGTGAAGGAAGGAGTGATAGAAGGAGACTCAGTGAGGGATCAAAGAGCGGAAAATTAGGTAGTGTAGGTGAGGGAAAAGGAGTGACAGAATGAGGTGATGGAGAGAGTCACGCTAAGAGACAGGGAATGATGGAAGGATAGACAAAAAGAGAAATAAAAACGTTTTTTTGGTCAGTCGTACTTACCTTACAAATGAAATATCAGTTATAATACATTATTCACAATACAAGAGACAAAGCAGGAGAAAAAGGGAATAGGAGTTAGGGAAGGAAAATGAGGGAGAGGGAAGGGGGAATTAGTGCAGGTGCGTTAACAACAGTGAGTCTAAGAGAAAGGGAGTGATGGAAGAGCACAGAGAAAGTAAGAGGACACAGGAAGTTTGTGAAGGTGTGTTTGAAGTGCAGTTAGGTGAGTGACAGAAGGGGAATTAGTGAGTGAGAAAAGGAAGGAAAGAGAGGTAAAGGGGAGTGAAACAGAGGGACTGACTTAACATGAGTGGGTGAGAAGACTAAAAAGAAGGGGAGTGAAGTATAGGGAATGAGGATAAGTGAGGGTAGCACAATAAAGGGACAGGGGTGACATAGGGTAAAACAATGACAGTAAGTTTGACGAAACAGAGGTGATAGAGGATGAATAAAGGTGAGTGAGCATGAGACAAGAAGAGTAAAAGAGTGAGGAAATAGAGGGAGTGAAGGAAAGAGTGAGAGAAGGGGACTGAGTGAAGGAGCAAAAAAAAGTCAGTGACAAAATGTGGATGAGTTAAAGGGAGTGAACATAAGAGAAAGGGAGTGAGTAACTGAAGGGATGAAAGCAGTGAGGTTAAGAGAGAGGCAGTAAGGGAAGGATAGAGAGAAACAGAAATAAAAAAGTAATGAAATTTATTTTTTTATTAGTCGTACTTACCTTATAAATGTAATATCTGTGGAAGAGAGTAAACAAATCAGTTATAATATATATTTCACAATACAAAATACAAATTAACTTGTTCAACATGTTATATGGTTTATTTTTGCTGTTCTCAGAATATATTGATTTTCACTAAAAACAGTGAGTTCAATACTATTCATCATATCACAACGGGCAAAAAAAAACATAACACTTAGAAAAAACATATCTTAAAAGTGATATAGAAACATATATTAACCACATTTACTCGAAATACGTATTCTTCATTTACATACCTTTCCACATGGCCAAATGGTATACAGAAAGTCCTCTTTATGGAAATTATTTAATAGTAGTTTTAAACTTCCATTTACCCGACTTTCGGAATGAAAAGTCCAACATCTATTTCATCATCTAACAATAATTATATTTGCACCTCTGACTTACTCTTGATAAACATTTCCTATAATACTGATATCACTCACTATGTGATACACTTATATTACCTCTATGACAACTACCAGTTTACTAATTATCTTGATCACTTCCCCACATAAACTAATTTTGAGCTACACACTTACTTTTATTAACTGCTCCAATCTTCATTGTCCACTTACTTTCACTAAAATTTCGGTTCTAAAAACATTAGGTAAGAATTTGTTAAGTCAAAAGGCAAACATTGTTTGAAAATCAATTGAGTATCATTATAAACTTATGTAAAAACATATATTATCAACATTTACCCGAGAAACTCATTTTTCATTGATATACTTTCCCACATGGCCAAATAGTACGTAAAAATTCATTGGTTTGGAAAATACTTAATAATACTCTTGACCTTCCATTTCCCGACCTTCTGCATGAAAAGCTCCAACGTCTTTCGTAACACCTAACAATATTTATATCTCCACCCAAGGATGTGTATCATGTTCATAAAACCTTAAACAACCAGTAAAGTATCAGAATCTGAACATCATATAGTATCCTGATGACTAACTTTTATTAATTGCTCCAATCTTTCTAGGCCAATTACTTTTCCTAAAATTTAGGTTGTAAAAACACTAGGGGCCAGATGTAGGTAGGCATTTACCGGTCGGTAACGGCCGAATTCGGCCGTTACCGACCGGTAAATGCAATTTGAGATGTAGGGCCCTGTATTTTACAGACTCAGTAAATTTTCCGATAGGTAAATTTACCGAGTCGGTATTTTTACGGAATCGGGAAAATTGATATGTAGGTGGGACTCTTCTGAGTCCCACAAGCATTAAAAAATCGGTATTTTACCATCAAATACTATTTGATGGTAAAATACCGATTCTGGTGTGCTTGCACATGTGTGCATGCACACCTATGCCATATGACAGGCAGACCTGCCCTTAGGGCAGGTATGCCTGCCACATGGCACCCGAGCCTCTTTTGGGGGTGCCAGAGGGTGTCAAAGTGACACCCCCTGCACCCTTGTGACAATCGGTATTTACCGATGCGGTAAATACCGACCGGTAAATGCCCAATCAATCCTATGGGCTTCAAAGCCCATAGGAATGAATGGGCATTTACCGGTCGGTATTTACCGCATCGGTAAATACCAAATGTTTCCGATTCAGTAAATGCACATCTGTATTTACCTACATCTCGGTACTTTTATTTTACCACTTCTTAAATACCGAGTCGGTATGATGCGGTATTTAAGAGGTGGTAAAATAAAATTTACCTACATCTGGCCCTAGGTAAGATTTTTTTAAGTCGAAAGGCAAACGTTTTTTGAAAGTCAAAACAGTATCATTACAATAAGCCCAGCCTTTTTGACATTTTAAATAAGTTGTATAATGTCCAGATGGTGTTGAAGGACCATCATGGAAAATAATTACTACTGTTATAAAGGTTCTTCCTGAAATTGATAATTGAGAAGTCACAAAATGTTTAATTAAAGTTGTTAATTTAGCTCCATCAGGTCTACATCGTTGGAACATTAAAATTACGTACTGTCCATAACTTTGTATCAATAATGTTGATAGCATTGCAGAGTTACATCGGGTACAAACCATGTTTTGATCAGCTGCTCTAACTAGATTATTAAAAGACACTGATTTGCAGTCTGGTAATGTCAAATATATAAATCTTTCAGTATCTACTGTTGTATTACTTGAAAAGGAACAATTATCGCAGACATGTTGCCATTTATAAGAAAGGCCAAAAAGATTTTCAACATCTATACCTTCCTCTTGCAATACAACAAGCATGTACATTAGAAATTCCTGACAATCTTGCTGAATATCCTGGGAAAATTGAGTTATACCAGAACATATGTCTAAATCATTTCGAATATCAGAAACACTTTCTATATTTGTTCTATCACTGCTACATTTCTCAAACACAGTATTCAACAAACAACAAAAACTTTGATCCCGATTTTCAACAATCTGTTCTTGCAAACTTTGGAGAAAAAAAACAACATTAACCACTACATTAGCATAGCAGTTGACACCAGAACTGTTCTCAAACTGAAATCCAACAATATCTTCAACAGAATCCTCTTTGTTTCTGCTTACAATTACTGGTTCATCTACTTTTCTTTTTTTTGCTACAGCCTTGCTACAATTTTTCTCATTTCTTCTTTTTCGGCCTACCACACGCTTTTCAAATAGAGGATGTGAGAAGTTGGCCTGGTATATGATGCTCACTAGTTCTAGTGATCACCTTGTGCCATGCCAAGCAACCCTTATGGTGGAGGTTGTAAAGTCAACCTTATAGACAAGCTATCCTAGGGGTAGCATGGACTAAGCAGTCTTAGGCTAAACTCTGTAAAGGCATGTGAAGCAAGCTGTTTTACCATACACAATCCCCTTGAATACCATATGAAAGGACACCACACAGATATATATTGAAAATATATATAGATTTATTTCTACAAATATCCCCTATACTCTTTATGAGCACAGAAGCAAATGCGTTAAAACAAAACACAGTTTAAATGTACAAAAGTTGCACAATATGGATGAGCCCTAGGGGCCACCTAAACCATATACTAAAATAGTGGTATAAGAACCACTATGGGAAAAGGAAAGAGGCCTAGGGCCGGGGGAATCGCTGGAGCTGTTCGGGACTAACAGTGATGAAGTCGGGAAAGGCCCGCGGGACTCGGGTGCAGTGCTTAAAGTGCACGCATGCACCAATGTTAAGTCAATGGTGCGTAAAAGTTACAAAGTTAGTGTTTTAGGAACCTTCCGATGGACCTACAAGGATAAAACTTTAGACACAGGCACTAGAGGTGTACACCAGTGTGGGAACACCGGCGTTGCTGAGTTACCTCACCCACAGGAAGCGGGTGCACAGGTGCGAAGTCATGTCGGGTTTCGTCACGCATGTCGATGGTGCTTGGAGCTGAAGATGCTGAAGGCGGGTCATCGAGGAGAGTTCCGGTGGATCCAAGGGTTGATCTGAAGAGGTGAAGACCTGAAAGCAGAGGGGACAATGTTCAAAGTGACTAGCCAGTGACTACCGTGGAACCAGGATGGAACCAGGCGATGTCGGGTGCAAACAGGTGATGAAGTGAAGATTGTCTCTGCAGCCACGTGGACACGAAGAGGTCAAGGATGTCCAGGAGTCGATTACTAGCTGTCCCACGTAGATTCTCGCTGATCGCGGTGTCGGCAACATGATTGGAGCAAACAGGCCTTGGCTAAAGCAAGCCACGCAGGAATCAATGCAAGCTTCTCACTCAGCAAGGTCAGAGCGGGTGCTCCTTTTCAGGGGAGCAAGGGCCAGTCTGAAGCAACCAGACCAGTGGTGCAAATCGAAGTTTTCGTCGCCAAGATGGCCACTAGCCGCGTGGCAAGTGACCGGGATGGCGCGTCAAGTGGCAAAGTGCAAAAGGGCCCCACACAGATCGTGGAGATGCTGGGGGGCTGATCTTCGGTGCAAATGTTGCTCTGTGTCGGGGCTTCTCGAACCCCAAAGCACAACATCGAGGGTGCCTCGGGTGCTGCGCAGTCAGCTCTTTGGGGGTCTTCCAAGATGTCCGGTCCCACGTCTTTCGGTGCCTCCACGGGTCTCTTCTTTTCAGGGACTGTGGATCGGGCTCTGAGATGTCTTGGAGTCTGGGTCTTGTCAGGATCTGTGCTCGAGCTCCGGCGGGAGGTGGCGGCAAAGCAGATGTCGAGTTGCTGGTTGGTGCCTGTATTCACAGGGTGGTCACTCCTTGGCCACAAGGGAGATTCTCTTCAGTCTTCTGTGCAGCAGAATGTCGAAGTCCAGTTTTCTTCTTATTTCAAGTCAAGTTCAGGATGATCTGAAGTCTTAGGACACAGCTCCTATTCTTATTCCAAATCTAGGGGCCGGATTACCTGCTAGGTCCCTCCTCTGGGTGGGACCAGGAAGGGGGGTGGTTTCACCCCATTTCCTTTGTCCAGCTTCGCGCCAAGACTGGGGCTGGAAAGCCCCAGCACCGGTTTGAACTGGCAAATGCACAGGGACACCTTGTGTGCCCCAGGCATGTCTGATTCTATTCAGTCCTACCCAATACACAAAATCCTGTATGGGGTGGTGCTAGCACCTCCCAAGGCAGGAAACCCTTTTTCCAAGCTGCCCTCGCTGGAAAGACTCCCAGCAGCAGGAAGTCAGACGTGTGTCTGTGGTGGCAGCATCCATTTTGTGATGCTGAGGCTCTGTTTAACTTTACCCGGGTTTCAGGTTATGTACATGTCGTGTCCCTCTAGAAGGGTGGAATGCTACCCCCGCCGCCAGAACTGGTGAGGGGGTAGTATTCCAATTCGTATGACACCTTACTCGACATGTTTTGATAAAGCCAAACCAAAGATAGCATTTAACCGCGAGGTTCATAGTGCACTTAAGAGTATATGGTATGGCAGTATCATGAAACAGCTAAAGGACATGGTTCCGAAAGCTGCAGACAGGCTCAGCTCATGCCAGAGCACCATCTCACATATTTCCAAGCACTCTGCCTCCAAGATTGATGAGGCCTTCCATAGGAGTGGCTGATAGGAACATATGTGTCCATTTTAGGTTAGGCATAGGCATACTACACCTAAGTAAGGGGTGATTACACCGACTTTCCCTAGCTGAGTGATCAGCCAGTTGTGTCAAATATGGAGGCCAGGCCAGGGGTGGCACAATACGTGCTGCAGCCCCTGGTAGGCCTTGGAAGCACCTATGCCCTGGGTACCTGGGGTACACTGTTACAGGGGCCAATAAGGTGAACCAGTTCCAATTGGGTATGTAGCTAAGGTACATGGAGTCCATTTTAAGGAGAGAGCAATTAGCTCAGTGATGTCATGAGTGATGTCACTGACTATGTCATGAGTGATGTAATGTGTGACGTCTTTAGCAGTGCTTTGCGGGCGCGCCAGTTATAGTGAGTACAACTAACTATAACGTGGGAATTTCAATGGTTTTGTATGAGTAAATTGTCCAGCTAACTATAACTGATATAAAACCTATGGTTTTTTCAATGAATTTGCTAGGTTTTTTAAATGCTAATGCCTAACTATAACGTATGTAAAACCTATGTTTTTTTCACTGAATTTGCAAGGTTTTTTAAATGCTAATTCCTAACTATAACGTGTGTAAAACCTATGGTTTTTTTAGTGAATTTCAAAGGTTTTTTAAATGCTAATTCCTAACTATAACGTGTGTAAAAGCTATGGTTTTTTTTGTTAATTTTGCAAAGTTTTTTAAATGCTAACCCCTAAATAAAATATGTGTAAAATTCTTTGTTTTTCATTATGAATTTAAATACAACATCAAAACACTGAAAGTAGTTTTTTTCTCCTTTCTTTATTGCCTTCCCGTAGTTCTTTAGATCCTTTAACTCACTCCCCTACTCTTAGTCCCCTTTTTTCAGTTACTCTTCAACTCCTCTTTTGTCACTCACCATACTTCCCTTTTCTCACTCTTTCACTCAGGCCCTTCCTTTCCTCAGTCATTTCAATAACTCATTTATGCACTACACTTTCATTTAAAAAAATGAATGACACAGTGTTTAAGAATATAATTCTTTTTAGAAAATTGATTGAGTTCTGAAAAGAACTGTTTTTTTTTCTTTTGTTGTTTTATATTTTTTTTTCCTTTTTTTATAATTTTGAGATTTTTTTTTTTAAGAAAATTGAGGAACTGCAACAAGGAAACTGTTCAACCGGAACAAAATAAATGAAAAATAGAAAAAAAAATATCTCCTTTCAGAGCATTTATGAGTCTGAATCATTCGTTCAATTATATTCAGGCTCTGTTCTCCATGAACAATAATATCAAAACATTTGATGCACCGCATTTGCACATGTCCCAAATATGGCCTAACGTCCATATCTGCTGTTGCTGGCGATGGAGGTGGAGCTGTAGATGTGGTGGCCACAGCTGGTGGAATCTGCTGGGCCACAGCTCTTGTCGCTGCTTAGGCATATTGCACAGGGTGCACATTTTTCACATGTCTTAACATCGTATGTATAGAAAAAGAGTATTTTTTAAGAGGGTTTCCCCTTGAAAGAACAGTGCCACAAAGGGTACAAGTTACTTTAGGAGCATTTACCTTTTTTTGATGCCCAGGAAAAGTAAAAAACTTCCAAATAAATGAAGATTTCCCTTTCTTGGCTGGCTGATGATATTCCATGTGGGAGTCAGAAGAAGAAGATGATGTTTCTTGTCTTTCTGCCATCCTGTTCTTTTTTCTGTCTCCAGCTCTACAAAGGGTGCTTCTTCCAAGTGAATAAAGGAAATAGTGAGGGAAATGGGTGGGGTTTTGAAGATTCTAGATCTGTAACTAATATTAACCAATGAAAAATGTTGTTTTTGAGTCACATGACTTGACTTTTTTTTTAAATTCAATTGTGAGGTGCGCGACCGGGTGCGCGCACCTCGCAACTTTTTTGAAAAAAAATAAAGGATTTTTTGGGCCTTGGGGGTCCTTAATGGACCCCCTGAGAATACCTAGGGGTCAGGGAGTGTTTACCATGCCTCCTTCTTATGTTTTGAAACTTTTATGTAAATCGAGTTGAACGCCATTTTGAGACGGGGTGCGCGACCGGGTGCGTGCACCCCGCTATTTTTCAACAAAAAAAAACGTTTTTTGGGCCCGTCGAGATTCTTCTGGAACCCCTTGAGGAGGTCTAGGAGGTCAGGGTGTCTCTACCTTGCCTCCTTTTTACGTTTTGAAACTTTTATGAAAATCGGACAAAACGCCATTTTAAAGCAACGTGCGCACCCGGCCGCGCACGTCAAGTCATGTGACTCAAAAACAACACTTTTCATTGGTTCATAGTAGTTTTAGTTCTAGAATCTTCAAAAACCCCACCTATTTCCCTCTTTATCTGTTTCATTCTCGTGGAAGAAGGACCCTCTCCCGCTTCTCAGAGAAATGATTGAAATGGCAGCCAGACAGGAATCATCGTCATCTGATTCTGATGGACAGTATCGACCTCCTCAACGGCGAGTAAAAGAATCTTTTATCTGGCAATTTTTTAAATATCCTGAAGGACTAAAGAAGGTGAATGCACCTAAAGTCAGGTGCACAATTTGTGACACTGTCCTTCCTAGGGGAAACCCTTCAAAAAATATTCATTTTCAATTCACACAATGATGAGACATGTGAGGCAAGTGCACCCTGCGCAGTTTGCGAAGGCATCCACTAGAGCCCTGGCCACACAACTGCCACCAGCTGTGGCCAGCACTTCATCGGCACCACCTCCATCTCCTTCAACTGCTGAACTGGACCTGTGGCCTTTTTTGAAGAAGGTGCACATGAGGTGCAACAAGTGCAACGAAATTCTTGTATATTCTGAACAAAGTCTTGTACTTGTGGAAAAGCGCATTAATGAGCATGTGTGCACAAGAAAGAGATAATTCTTTTTAAATTCACTTTTTTGTTGTTCCTGTTGAAAATTTTTGAAGTTCAGGATTTCAGTTTGCGTTTAAAAAAAAGCCCCAAAAATATAAAACTTTGTTAAAAAAAAATACAAAATAAGAAAACCCCCCAAAAAAAGTTATTTTCAGAACTAACTCATTTTTCAAAAAATAGCTCTATTTCTTATGCACTGTGTCATCTTCTTTTGAATGAATGTGAAGTGTATAAATGGCTAGCTGAAATGAATGACAGAAATGGAGTAAGGGACTGAGCAAATGAGTGAGGTAAAGGAAGTATAGTGACTGAAGAAAGTGAAGTAAAAGAATGACTGAATCAATGAGGCAGATGTACGTTACATGTTGCATCTTTGCAAATCAGCAGCGATGCGCCAAGTAACCTACGACAAGCAAAACCACCCAAGCGCCACTACTGATGTTCCACATTTATAATGTGGCACACCATGAGACAAAAACGGCACAGATGTGTGACTCATCTGTACCATAAAGATGTCGCATTGCTAGAGGTGTGTCGCATGCGCGATGCAGCTCCAGCAATGCTCCTGGGGGGCCCATTCAACTAATGCTGTGTCAAGCCTTACGCCTGCTTTAATCAGACGCAGGGTTTTGACATAGCATTGGCCTAAAAGTGATTGAGTGAAATCTTGTAGATTTCACTTAGCCACTTTTAGCAGGCGTTCCTGCGCAGGAACGCTTCCCTCCTGCACCATAATGCCTCATTAAGGCACAGGGCTTTACAACGTGACACATCTCCCAGATGCGTCACGTTGTAAATAACATGCACCATGGTGCATCTTTTGCACCGCTGCTGTGTCACAAAAGTGACACAACAGCGGCGCAAAAGATGCGTTAAGGGCTTGTAAATTTGCCCCAAGATGTTTAAAGATAGGGTAGTGAGTTAAAGGAAATTAAAAATTATGGGAAGAACAGTATGGAAAAGAAAGTAAAGGTGCAGGACTCACAGAAGGGGAGTGAGGATGACTATATGGACAGACAGTAAGGGACAAAGAGAGATACATAGAGTAGGGTTAGGGGAGTGAAGGTAAAGGAAATGGAAAGATGATGAAGGAAGGAGATTTCAGGATGATAAAAGGGAGGTAAGTTAAAGTGAGAATTGGTAAATTAGTGATTAAAACATTGAATAAGAGAATGAAGGGACTTAGGAAAGCATAGAAAGAGAATGGAACACAGGGATAGATTTCTGTTACCCAATACATCTCTGCAAATTAGTAAAGATGCACCAGGAAAGATGCGATGCACAAATTAATCTTTGCACTACTCATGATGTACATCACATCTAGGGCTGAAAGTTTGCACAGTATTGAAATTCTGTTGCATGCAGGACGCAACTCCAGCACTTTTCCAAATTCCTCTATCTCTAACGTGCTATGTCAACCTTTATATCTGCTTCAACAGATGCAATGTTTTGACACATTAGTGTTGATGAAGTGACTCAGTGAAATCTTGTAGATTTTACTGAATCACTTTTCAAAGGAGTTCTTGTGACATAATGCTTATCCCTGCGTGGAAATGCCCTCATGAAACCTGAGACTGGTTTCATGTGGTGCAGGGTTTTACAACGTGATGCATCTCTCTGCACTATGGCACTTCTTTTGCACTGCCACAGTGTAAGAAAAGTTATGCACAGGCAGTATGAAACAGGCGCAATGGGTTTTTTAAATTTGCCCCTGAGGAATTAAATGAGTGAAAGGGAGTGTAATGGAAAGGGAGAGGAAAAGAAAAAAGGGGTGAGATACAGACAGGAAGATAAGTTAGACTGAGTTACACACAATAAAAAAAGGAGAAAAAAATATTCAAAATATGAGTGAGAGAGTTAATGAAAAGGAGGTAGCACAAGGGAATGAGAAAAATAAATTAGGGAGCAAGATTGACAAATGAAGTGAGGAAAAGAAAAAGACGGGTAATGAACAAATTGGAGAAGAAGAAAAGGAATGAGAGTGATGCACAGAGAAGAGAACATGTAGTGGGATTAGACGAGTGAGATTCAGTAAAGAGCAGTGATAGTGATGGAAGGGATATAAGAGAGAGGGGAAAAGAGTAATGGAAAAAAACCCAAGACAAACGTAGTGATAGTAGAAGACAGGAAAAACAAGTAAAGGACAGAGACAGAAAAAGGGAGTTAGACAAGGTGAGTGAGGCTCAAAAAACAGTATTAATAATGAAAGAAAGACTGTAAAGAAGAAAGAAGGGAAATAATGGGAATAAGTAAAGGAAACTAACGGAAAGTAAAAACAGTTAAGTGAGGTGAATAAGAGATAGATTTAACAATGACCAAGACACAAAGAGAAGTAAGAGATTGATTAAAAAGTATTTCTGTTTTCCATACTTACTTTAGAAATAGTAACAAACATATAGTAAATTTCTTTTAAAAAGATACTATCTGTGGAAGAAAAGAAAAAAGTTAAGTTATAATATACATTTCATAAAAGAAAAAAAAGTAGGACTGCAGGAAACAGAAAGTAAAAGAAAAGAAGAGAAAGGGAGACAGAGAAAGGGACAGAATGTGTAGTGTATAAATGAATGACTAAGATGACTGAGTGAAAGAGAGGAAGGGACTGAGGGAATGACTGTGGAAAGGAAAGTATGGTGAGGGAGGAAAGCATAGTGTGATGAGAAAATTAAAGATGAGAGAAACAATGTGTAAAACAAAAGGACTAAGGGTAGAGGAGTGAGTTAAGAAGAGTGTTAAGGCACTAAGAGAAATAGAGCTAAGAAGAGTGAGTAAGAGAAGGTGAATGGGGTAGAGATAGGGAAAGAATGTAAGGGATGGACAAACGGAAATAGAGTAGGCTAAGGGAACTGAAGTATGGATTGAAGTATAGAGAATGAGGAGAAGTGAAGGAAGCAGAGTAAGAGAACAGGGGTGAGGTTGGATAAGAGAAGGGGATTGAGATTGAGGAAACAGGGGTGATAAAGGGTGGATAAAGGCGAGTGAGCATGAAACAAGGAGAGTGAGAAAGTAAAGAGACAGAGGGATTGAATGAAACAGTGACAGAGGGGACTCAGGGAAGGAGCAAAGAAAGGTAAATGACGAATTGTAGGTGAGTTAAAGGGAGTGACCATGAGTGAAGAGGACTGACAAAGTGAGGAGATGAAGGGAGTTAGGGTAACAGAGAGGGAGTGAGGAAAGTATAGGAAGAAACAGAAATAAAAAACTAATGAAAAAGTATTTTTTATTAGTCGTACTTACCTTATAAATGTAATATCTGTGGAAGAGAATAAGCAAAACAGTTATAATAAATATTTGTGAATACAAAATACAAAATAAATTGTACAATATGTTATATGATTTATTTTTGCTGTTCTCAGAATATATTGATTTCCACTATATACAGTGAGCTCAATACTACTCATCATATAACAGCGGGGGAAAAAAACCCACAATCAAAATGATTGTGTTTAAAAAACCCATACAACATTTGATTAGATAGTGTAAATATGAGAAAAAACATGTCTTAAATGTTTTTCTCTAAATTGCAATTTCTTGTGGAAGTTTGCTACATCTTCAACAATCACAAAGTAATAAAATAATATGACTTATTTTTAAATACCTCTCAATAAACTTCCGTATAAGCATGTTTTACCAACATTTATCTGAAGTAGTCCTTTTGTTCTCAGATACTATTCCTCACGGCCAAATAGTATGAGTAAAGTCCTTATTTTGCAAATAACTTAAGCAGACTCTTAACCATTCTTTTCCCAACCTTTAGAATAAAACGTTCCAACGTGTTCTGTTCCATTAAACATTACTTAAACCTGTACCTGATACTCTTAATATGCCAAATACAAGTTTTAGTTTTTAAAGTCCATCACCCTCAATCGCATGATATTTCTGACCAACAGAGTATCTTTTCTTAACAGTAGTAATCTTCCTACGGCAAGTAATTTCACTGAAATTTCGGTTGCAAAAACACCAGATCAGAATTTGGTAAATCAAAAGGCAAACGACTATCATTACAGTGAGTCCAGTCTGTTGGAGATTTCAAATAAGCTGTGTAATGTCCTGATGTTGTTGAAGGACCATCATGGAAGATAATTGCTACAGTTACAAAAGTTCTTCCAGAAATTGATAGTTGAGAAGCCACAACATTTTTAATTGAAGTTATCAATTTTGTTCCATCAGGTCTGCACCGTTGGAACATTAAAATTACATACTGTCCATATCTTCTGATAAATAATTTTGATAGCATTGCAGATTTACATCGAGTACAGACCATGTTTTGATGCGCATCTCTAACTAGATTATTAAAAGACACTGCTTTACAGTCTGGTAATGTTAAATATATAAATCTTTCAGTGTGTATATCAGTAAAACTTGAAAATGAACAATTGTCGCAGTTATGTTGCCATTTCTAAGAAAGGCCAAAAAGACTATCAATATCTACACCTTCATCTAGTAAAACTGTAAGCATATACATAATAAATTCTTGACAATCTTGCTGAATATTCTGAGAAAATTGATTTAGTCCAGTACATATGTATAAAACATTTCGAAGTTCAGAAACATTTCCTATTTGACTATTATCACTGTTACATTTCTGAAACACAGAATTTAGTGAACAACAAAATGTTTGGTCCCGATGTTCAACAATCTGTTGCTGTAAACTTTTAAGAAAAAAAACAACATTAACCACTACATTTGCATAGCAGTCGACACCAGAACTGTTTTCAAATTTAAATCCAACAATCTCTTCAGTACTAACTTTTTGCTTTTTGGTACCAATTACAGGTTAATTTTGTTTTTTTTCGTTTCTCAACTACTTCAGTACATTTTTCCTCATATCTCCTTTTTCGACCTACCACACACTTTTCAATTAAAAGATATTGAGGTAAACTAGGAGCATATTCTCTTCTTAACCTGTTATACTCTTTCACACAATTTAAATCAGCACTAATCTTTGTCTCATCAAAATCAATCAGATACAATCCAGATAAAGTTCTAACACGAGATAAAGCAACATAGGCCATACCCTCTTTGAACACAGTACTTCCAATATTTATCAAAGCAGTATCTACACTTAAACCTTGAGATTTATGAATAGTCACCACATATGCCAAACAAACAGGAAACTATTTTCGATGGACATATAAATCTTTTACAAGCAAAAATCGATTTGAACAACAACTGACTTGTTGTACCTCTTCAATTCCATCAAATTTGATTTTTAAAAATTCAATCTCATCTCTATTTGGGTAATTCACAAAACCAACAACATTACCCATTGCTCCATTCACCAAACCTCTTTAAACATGTAAATTTCTTCGTAAAATAATACGACATTTTAAACATACATACAGATTCTTTTCTAAACCAGCAGTTTTAGATATTGATTTCTCTA
The DNA here is from genome assembly GCF_964261635.1 of Lissotriton helveticus. Lineage (NCBI taxonomy): Eukaryota > Metazoa > Chordata > Amphibia > Caudata > Salamandridae > Lissotriton > Lissotriton helveticus. Next base: position 773,200,981 of record NC_136063.1, on the reverse strand, counting down.
AAGAATCCAATTTTAACTTCAACTTTTCTCACAAAATAATAGTACTTCCTTCATGCTCTATTCTATCTTTAGCTTCCAGTTTCTTAATTTCTTCATTTTCTAACTTCAACATTTTTTCATTGAACATTGAACATTCTTGTAGAGTTGGCATCAAGCATATAACTGACTTATCTTCTGCCTCTTTACTATATATTTTCTCTGCCACATTATTTTCATTTGGAAACAAATTGGAAAGTAATCGTGTTTGTAAAGTTTCTTTAGCATGTTCACTTAGTTTTCCAATTCTTATATCTTGAAGAATATTTCCATATTTAGCATCCTTTGCCTGTCGCATATTTTGAATGAGTTCAGTATATTTGAAATGTGACCATATATTAACATTTCCAATACTTCCCAGGCACTTTCTGGTGTCATTATGTGTAACAGTTTTAAATACAGGTTGTCCTTTTACAGTAGTTAGCTGCAGTAGATCTCCAAAAACTATGACGTGTTTGCCTCCAAATAACACATCATACTCTGTTTTAAGAATCTGTTGCATTCTTAAATGCACAAAGGCAAGCATTAGATTTGATACCATGCTTACCTCATCAATATTGAGAAGTTTCATTTTTTTAAGGATTCTAGAAACTTCACAACAAGCTTCTCCAGATAGCTTGTGGTATTGTAATTTATTTTCATGTTCAACCGGCAGCATCAATAAACGATGTAAAGTAATTCCTTTAATATTGTGTGCTGCCAACCCAGTTGGAGCAGTAACAAAACAAGAGAGTGATGAGTCCGTTCTTTGCTGTAGATATGTAGCAATTCCTTTAATTAGAAAACTTTTTCCAGTTCCAGCTTCTCCACTCACATATAGTCGGACAGGTTGAAATGACATACATGAGCATTCTATTTTCTCATGACGAAAACCATGCTCAATCTCTTAAGTTGCTTCTCTAATTCTTCTAAGTTTATTACATCCTCTTGAACTTGTTTCATTGCTCTTTCCACCTCATCCATGGCAGTGGCTGCTTCATTTTGGATAATTGGTTGTCCAAGTGGATCTTGACTCAACGATGCAGAACTTTGACTATCTTGAGTTCTGTCTCTAGCAATCTCTGCTGCTATTGTTACTTCTTGCTCTATTTCGTCCTTCAACATTTGCAGATAATTACTAAAAACAGGACATTCTATACTATTTTGAGATGCGTTGAATGAATCTTCATAACTGTCAAAGTCACCAAGTAGTTCCTCTTCTTTACGCCATGGTTTAAAGAGTTGCAAAAGAGCTAAATAGTAAAATTCTCTTTTGTCAGGAGTTTCACCACTCAGCTTTCGGTGATTAATCAGATATCCTTTTCTTTGTTTTACCAGACATCCTTCACATCCAATCACAGCATAAACACCTTTATCAATATCCTCTGTAATATTCCTTTTAAAAGTGTAGTTTTGTAGTATTTCATACAGACAAATGTTTTCAAGCAGATTACTTCTATTTGGATAGTATGTATCCAACATGTTTGTCTTCAGAATGTCTGTACTGTTTGGTTCTTTCTCTGCTAAATATTCAATTTCTTGAACAGTTTTCAAAACTCGGTTTCGTGATCTTGCCAGTCCTAAACTCACCCAAATGATTGTTCGAGATTTTGCGTAAAGACTTGCTGATGATAATCGATTACAACATTCATATGCTCCAATTTCTCGATGAGATAACATCTTTAAACTGTAGGTATACAATTTCTTACTTAGGCTCTTTTCATGAGAAATGTCTTTCCACATATCCTTTAGTTCCGTCTTTTCAGATTTGGTGATGTAAGACGTTACATATCGAGCCACAGCAATAGAGTTGTCTGAAACATATTGAATATCCATGTTAACATTCCACATGGACAAAATGACTGGGTTTTAGTCATTTATGTATTTTGACTCTTCGTTTCTTCTTAAATTGTACGTATTTTTTGGTGATTTTCTTGTAACAGTATGTCGCAAAGACGACATAAAATTGTTCACTCTTCCTTTTGGAATTACTGCTCGTGGAAATCCAAAACGACATTTGGTATAGAATTTATCCTTTGATTTGAATTTTCGTCGACAATATTTGCCACAATGATGGCTTTGAAATCGTAACACTTTCCCTCTTAAGTCCTTATCAATTGTACTTTTGGGTATATCACATGTTGCATATTCTTCAATGAAAGACAGTACAGTGTCATCTGAGTCTTTTCCAAATTTGGGAGCATCTTTGATCCACAATAGCATATGAATATGAGGAGCACCTCTTGCTTGATACTCTTTTCTCCAAAAGAAATCCAGGACTTCGCAAAGAGGAGGATTTTTGTTTGTTTGTAATAAAAGACATCATAGCTTCAAATCTATGATTAATATATCTGCAAACATTAACTGGATCCAAAGAGCACAGTTCTCCAGGTGTCTTGTACTCTATATTTTCGATGTTTGCATTTGCCTCTCGAAGAAATTCAAGTAAATCTTCCCAAGCATACTCAGCACAGCTTAGAGTTAGAAACCACGTAGGTGCTCCTAAGTTTCTTAGCATACATTTCAAATCTCCATGACGACGGTACCAATACTCATTAGTACCACGTTGACATGCCATTAGATTAATTAGGTGAGAATCCAAAACAGTGTCTTTTTGTTGGACTTTATCCATAAACTCCCTTGCTGAAACATTTTGCAGATGTACTCCACTTTTTAAGTATATGGTTTACTGCATAAGAAAGTCCAGATAAGTCACTTTCAAACAGAAGATGAAACAAATATGGAATACATTGACGAAATCTCGCATCTTCTGCATATAATCTTGTTGTCCGGTATTCAGATTCAGGAATTTGCATAGGTCGGTCATCATATCGTGCACCTTGACATGTTGGAAATAACTGAGGAAAACAACGAGCTTCCAAGCTCTCTTCCCATACACTAATGGGAGTTCCTTCTGCTTTTTTCATCTGAAATAATTCAATAGCATTCCCCATTGCTTCTTTGGAATGCAGAGGATGAACACTGTAATGTTCATAAATGTCTTCACTTCTGGACGCATCTACTTTTTCAATTTGTCCAGCAGGCAAATCATTTTCCACTTCTTCATCTATTCCTTCTTCTCCTACATATACATTTTTATAGTATTTATTATTTTTTTACCAAATACAACGTTGCCCTTTTGACTTTTCTAACATCCACTAAATCTTGCCAGATTTTCTTACTCTTTGTCGGCACACCATTAAGTAGAATAACTAAAGGTTCCTCTTGTACATTTTCAACACCAACTGTCCCAATGTTTTTGTTTAAATCAAAAGGGAAATATACAACTCTTCCCTTTAATCCTCTCTGTAAATCTGAAGGAGGCAATTTCCCTGTCTTAGGCTCCATATGAACAATAGCCTGAAATGGATGCACACACTGAATCAAAATAGTCTCAAAGGTATTTAAATCCTTCAGTTCAGATGGAATACTCACCAACTCCAGATTATTATGTACAGCTCTAGCAGGCATTCTAATATCACTTAATTTATTATAACAATATTTACAAATACGTTGATCACAACCCAAATCAAAACAATTTTCTACCAACAAATAGGTAGCAAACTTTTTCCACTCACTATTATTTTTCTCTTCACTTTTTAAATATAAATAAACTAACCTGGTTTGATTTTTGTAATGAGTGCGTCGACAACAAACACAAGAAAAATTTGGTTTTTCACCTGCAATAACCTTAAATTTTGTTACTTCCTGTTCAAAATTTTCAATATTAAAATTCCGGACATTTTCTTCCACATTTCCATTTATTACTGTATCAGTTTCTGCACTGTCTTCTTCTGGACCAAAGTAACTAACCTCAATTTCTTCACATATCTTCTTTACATCTAATTCAGATCCATGCAAAAGAGCACTATTTAACTGTTTGAGCTTAAGTGCTGGACTTTTTGCATAATACAACCTTCTCACTAATTTCCTTACTTCAGTATGATGCACTGCTAACATCCTGAAATGGTGAAAAACACTCTGGCATACTTTTTTAGAAAGACAAGCCAGAAAATGCCCTTGCAGACCTGTTTTTTCTCTCACTCTGCAAGGGTTTAATTCTTGCAACATTTTAACTTTTTGTTTAAGACTTTTCTTAGCATACTTACATAAGAAATTGCGTAAGAAATCAGTTGAATCCTGTCGTACACTGCAAATACTACTACAATTCAAAGTGTACACAGGAGCCTTAGGACATCTGCCTAAAACGTCATCAGCTATCACCTCCTCTGTATTTCTTGGCACAATTTTCTCTTTTTCAATAGGACAACCATCCTTTACCTCATATGCTCGACCACTGGTGTCAACTGCATGCAACAAATCATTAGTTTGAAAGTAACTCTCTTCATTAAACAATGGCTCACAACTTGAACTATGCATCCATTTTCCAGAAAAAACATCACAGAAATTAGTCCGATTAATTACTCTTTTCCATTTACACTTAGCTTTTAAAACTTTGACTCCCTTATTCAGTGTATTTATTCTATTAATTACTAAAACAAATAACTTTTTTTTGTCTGAAATGCGCATTCAACAAAATGCTCAATATACTTTTTTTTCTTATAATAAACAGATTTCCTTTTAGGGATTTTTTCATTTTTAAACAAATTCGAAACTACTCTATTATAAAACATACGTTTCCTGATTTCTGCAAACTGATTAGTACGTCTATTAATTTGTTCACCGCAGAGTTGGGAAACATTTTTCTTTTTTCTCTGATTTGTCCTTGTAGATACTGCTAAATGTTTTTCCTTTCCCACATTATCTTTTTTTTTCTATTTTGACATTTTTTTTTGTTGAAAATCCTTGGTTGTCCTACCAGGAGCACTCTTCTTTTTGTCCGTCTTTTGTTGATTACGTAATTCTTCTAATTGTTTGCTTGTAGAATAGTATGTTTGTTTTTGTTTTTTCCTTTTTTCATTTTTGTTCGGCATGTTGATTTTTCTTTCTGTTCTTAATTATAATCTGTTATGAATAAAGAAAAAAATAATATAGACCTCTACTAACATATAACATAGAAATTATAACCACTAAATAATATAAACACTGGTTCGGTTTATAAATAAAAATAAGGCATAGCAACAGTCTTTGAACAAAGTAGGAAATCATGTAGTGAGTGCTGTTTCTGACTTGATAGCAGAGCATTGATATGACAAAATTATAGACGTATTTGCTAAGAATAATATTTTAGGGTTAAAGATAGTACAGTAGTTTTCAGGTGGTGTAGGGGGTCATAGAAGAATTAATGTTTGTGACCCTAATCTCTTACACATTTCATTAAAACATTTATTTTCATATTAATTAAAAACATGAATGATCACTACTACAAGAAGACTGACTCAAATTTTTTTTTATTATAAATTAAAAATGTATTCGTCAAACATTTCATAGTCCAATAAAACTTGCAACATGACATCGTCTGGAATTTCGTTTTGATCATAGGAAAAATTTTGATTTTCGAAATCAAATGCTTCTAGCACTTCAATAAAAGAACTCTCCAAACTCATCCATAAAATCATCAAATATAGTCTCATTTTCCTCCGGATGAATTAAAAACGATTTAGTTTAGAAAATGTTTTCTGCTAAAAAATCTGGTATATATATATACTTATGTATAGGTAGCCTAGTTTTGGCCAGTACAGACGGTTAAATGTTAGGAGCAGATGTATGTATGACATTACAACGCATGCTTTTACATTGCATGCTTTTACAACACGGTTTTTACAACGCATACCATTACAACGCATAGTGCTTTTAGGCGCTGGATAGTGAATTGTTTAATTTACAATTCCAACTCCAGTCCCTGTGGATAGTAGGGAAGATGTTGGATAGTACATTAAACCCATTCCCTATCCTGGTGCGCACCCCAGCGCAATGCATTGTAATGGTTTGAGTTGTAGAAGTTGCGTTTTAAAGGTACTGTGTGGTAAAAGTTGCGTTGTAAAGGTTGTTTACCGTGTAATTTACCATCTCTGTCTCTGCCAGCACTATGTGTGTCTGCTGCTAATATTTAACCGTCTCTACTGGCCAAAAAAATTACACACACAGCTTGTAGAGACAGAGATAGTAAATGACATGCAACATGGTGTTTATGTGTTTAAGATGAGTTAAAAACGATTTAGTATAGCAAATGTTTTCTGCTAAAAAGTCTGTTATATATATATATATGCTGATATATAATTGCCCTGTTTTTGGCCAGTAGAGACGGTTAAATATTAGCAGCAGACGGATGTATGACATTACAACGCATGCTTTTACATCGCATGCTTTTACAACGCGGTTTTTACAACGCATAGAGCTTTTAGGCGCTGGATAGTGAATTGTTTAATTTACTATTCCAACTCGAGTCCCCGTGGATAGTAGGAAAGATGTTGGATAGTACATTAAACCCATTCCCTATCCTAGAGCGTACCCCAGCGCAATGCGTTGTAATGTTTTGCATTGTAAAAGTTGCGTTGTAAAGGCACTGCGTGGTAAAAGTTGCGTTGTAAAGGTTGTTTACCGTGTAATTTACCATCTCTGTCTCTGCCAGCACTATGTGTGTCTGCTGCTAATATTTAACCGTCTCTACTGGCCGAAAAAATTACACACACTGCTTGTTGAGACAGAGATAGTAAATTACATGCAACATGGTGTTTAATTGTTTAAGATGAGTTAAAAACGATTTAGTATAGCAAATGTTTTCTGCTAAAAAGTCTAGTATATATATATATATGCTGAGATATAATTAGCCTGTTTTTGGCCAGTAGAGACGGTTAAATATTAGCAGCAGATGGATGTATGACATTACAACGCATGCTTTTACATCGCATGCTTTTACAACGCATACCATTACAACGCATAGAGCTTTTAGGCTTGGATAGTGAATTGTTTAATTTACTATTCCAACTCCAGTCCCACAGGATAGTAGGGAAGATGTTGGATAGTACATTAAACCCATTCCCTATCCTAGAGCGCACCCCAGCGCAATGCGTTGTAATGGTTTGCGTTGTAAAAATTGCGTTGTGAAGGCACTGCGTGGTAAAAGTTGCATTGCAAAGGTTGTTTACCGTGTAATTTATCATCTCTGTCTCTGCCAGCACTATGTGTGGTATATCCTAACATTTAACCGTCTGTACGGGCCAAAACCAGGCTACCTATACATAAGCATATATATATACCATACTTTTTAGCAGAAAACATTTTCTAAACTAAATCTTTTTAAGTCATCTTAAACACATGAACACCATGTTGCATGTAATTTACCATCTCTGTCTCTCCAAGCAATATATGTGTCTCTGCTCATAAATCCTTTTTAAGTCATCTAAAAAGATGAGCAGCATGTTGCATGTAATTTACCATCTCTGTCTCTGCAAGCAGTGTGTGTGTCTGCTCCTAACATTTAACTGTCTGTACTGGCCAAAACCAGGCTACCTATACATAAGCATATATATATACCAGACATTTTACCAGAAAACACAGAGCACAACCCATTTAAATGACCACTAGCAACCAAAACAGAAACCTAACTCATTTCAAAAATTCTTTTCCAATATACACCAAACAAAAACACAATATGCTTCTTAATCTTCCCCATACTGCATACAGCAGTGTATCTTCATTAAATAAATCATATTTCAGATACCACACAGGCACAGAGTAAGATGAGACACGGGCACAGAAAACCCTTTAAGCTAAAAGTGGCACATTTTTACAAAGCACATGTGACATTATTGAAAATTATATAAATATAATTTCTGACTTTAAACAGACACTCAGAGTAATCCTTGATCAAAATTTAAACACCACACTTTTTACCAGGAAACATTTTCCACAGTAAATCGTTTTTGACACAGAGCACAGCTCATTTAAATTACCAGTACAGAAATAAAGCAGAAACCTAATTCATTTTGAAAATACATTTCCAATATACACCATTCTATTTTAAACAGCATTACAAAATAACATGACACAAAATACAAGAATAAATAAGCACAATACAGTTCTAATCTTCCCCATAGTGCATACAGCACTCTATCTTTATTAAAATAATAATTGCTCACCTTTTAAAATGCTTTGAAAGATCTAGATAGTGTCAATCACAGTCAACAGATTTTCTGCAGCAGAATCTCTTAATAATGCTTCTGACACTAGAGCCTGATAATAATGGCACAGATTCTTTTTCATTTCAGACACATATGCGTGTACATAGCCAATAAAAATTCTTCCCACACAAATTCAAAAGCAAACTGCACATTTTAATTGGTTATACATTGGAACAGTTTGAAAGTCACATAACATTCACCCATCCCCCCAGTGTTCATTCCCCTTTAACCATGGTAACTCCCTCCTAACCCAGCTCACAGTGCGAAAGTTCATCATACAATGTTGCAAAATATTCCATCAAGGGTGGTTGACCTCTCACTGTACTACCTAATCATGTGCCATGTTTCTTTAAATGACTTTTTCTCAACCATTGAAATGACTTCTTTAAAAAAAAGCATGCACCCTAATTTTCAGTGCTACATTTTAAGAAAGCACCAATCATTTCTTGTTTTTCAAGTGCACTGAATGTTAACCTGTTTTTTTCATACCTCCCACTTTCAAACTAGCATTTCATTTCCACAACTCATCTAAATACAAGCACACCTACCTTGAAGATGCAAAAAATCGGGTTTGTGGGTCATAGCTATGTCCACTGGGCTCAAAAATACGCAAATAACAGAGGTAATTACAACCTTGATTTACCTAATGTGGACATTGTATGGATTGGACACAAAGGATTGAGATGTCACCAATTGATACCATTGGTAAACACCTGTATGCATTTACCACACCCTGACCTTTTAATAGTGCACTGTGGTGGCAATGACTTGGGCACTTTGACTGGGGTAGGTCTGGAAATGCTTTTAAAGGACATCTTTGGGCAATTGATGACACTTTTTCCCAAAACTGCCTTGGTATATTCTAATATATGCCAAAGACAAAAATGGAACTGGTCCAACCAATTTTGTCCACAGATTGAGAAAGCAAGGAAACATGTAAATAAATCTGTTTCTGCGTACATGAGAGACTATGGAATGGGTAGTATATACCACAACAACTTGCGTTACAACATGCAAGGCATCTTTAGGAGAGATGGTGTACATTTCACCGATGAGGGGAATAGAGTCTTCCTCTGTAACATAAGACTCTGCATCGGTACTTACCTGTAAGTACCAAAAACACCCAATAAACAAAACAGCTCTTTTTAGAGCCATCTAACATCTTAACACTCAAACTTAAAATTTAACTCCATTTTTTTAATCATTTATTTGTCGCCGTGCGCGCACCCGTAACTTTTTGGCTTCAAAAAAACAAAATATTTTTTTTTTTGGGCTTTGGGGATCATTAATGGACCCCCTGAGAAAACCTAGGGGGTCAGTTAGTCTCCATCCTGCCCCTTTTCCACGATCTCCGCTATAGTTTTTAACAGTCTTGTAAATAGAGGTGCGCGACCAGGTGCGCGCACCTCGCAACTTTTTAGAAAAAAAAAGGTTTTTTTCGGCCTTGGGGGTCCTTAATGGACCCCCTGAAAATACATAGGGGGTCAGGGAGTCTCCACCCTGCCCCCTTTCCATGTTGTGCCTCTTTCTTATCTACAATATGTGGACTCGCACTGACAAAATGGCGGTCAACACTTCCTGATTTCCTCCAAATCGAATGTTGACAGACGTCAAACAGCAAATCAGAATTCAGCTCGCGCACGGGAAGGTGCGCGCGCGGTGCGCGCTTATAGATATATAATTGATTTTAACTTTTATTTTCTCAGGCACTACTGGAGGGATTTACAATATTTAACCAAAAGCGTGATCTGCGTACCAGACTCTACCATTTTGTTAAGTTTGGTGTAATTCCGTTCAACCGTTCGGGCTGTAGCCGTGTCTAAAGTTCCTATGGAAAATAACATGGGGAAAACACGTTTTGGGACCCCCCTTTTTTCTCAGCCCCCACTTCACGGACCCCCCCAAAATTTTAAGGGAAGGAGCAGAGCGGAGCTGGCCAAACTTTTGAAAAATTACACGCAAATTCGTCCACCGGCGCCAAAGTTATTCCCAATAGAATGTTGCGGATTTCCTATGGGGTCCTAACTATAACTACCTACTGGCGACCGCCAGTAGGTAATATATATATTTATATACAGTGAATGTGTGTCTTTCTGAAAAATAAATATGTTTTATATATGTGTATGTAAAAGTTGATGGAAGAATAAATGTTTAAATAAATGTCTAAATGGATGTTTATTTTTAAAATTGATTGGTTAACTGGCCTATTAAGTGTATCTTAGTGAATACATATATTAGTGAGTAATGTTTAAATATTTAAATATATGTATTAGTGTTTCTCTTTGTGTATAAGTGGTTGCATGGGTTGGTGAGTAGCTACATGTGTATGTATATGGGTTATTAGAAGTTTTTTTAATATCAGTATGAGTGTGTATATGGTTTGGTGGGGGTATTACTTAGCACATAGATGCATGAATGACTGACTCTCTGTTTCTATGTGTTTTGAAGACAGCATATGTGCAGGAGTAAATGGGTGAATGAGTGTGTATATGTGTGTGTTAGTGAGTGAATGACTGTCTCACTAGTGTCTTTATCAGTAACTACTTATGTTTTAATCTAGTATATGTGAATGTTGATGTATATAATTGAGTATATGTGAGAGTAAGAGATTGTAAGAGTTCCTGTTTAAGTATGTGTTTCTATAAGTGATTGTTTAAGAGAGTAATATGTGTATGTTTCCTTAGAAGTAAGGTGGTAGTGTGTGTATAGCTGTATATGCAAATAAATGGATGTTCAATAGTTTATTTGCATGTGTGAGTATGTGTGTGAGTAACTTTTGGATGACTGTCGGTGTGTAACAGGATGTATAGGTGTATCACTACATATGATGAGTGTGTACATGTATGAGTGACTACATAGAACTGTTGGTGAATGAGTGGATGTGTATATAGATGGTGGAATTACTGAATTGGTTGTTGCAACTGATATGGGTATCTCCATTTTTTTGAAAATGTTAGTTTCTATTTTTGAATATGTGTTCAAGGGTTACATTACAGTGAAAGGATGCCTGTCACTCTGTCACAAGGATGGTGTCATCAGTGATGTCATGAGTGATGTCAGTGACCATGTCATGAGTGATGTAATATGTGACGTCATCAGCAGTGCATTACACGCGCAAGTTATAGTGAGTCCAACTAACTATAACGTGGGAATTTCAATGGTTTTATGCGAGTAAAATTTCCAGCTAACTATAACTGGTGTGAAACCTATGGTTTTTTCAGTGAATTTAATAGGTTTTTTAAATGCTAATTCCTAACTATAACTGGTGTGAAACCTATGGTTTTTTCAGTGAATTTCAAAGGTTTTTTAATAGCAAATATCTATAGGTATGAAAAGTAATATTTTTATAACGAATTTTATATTGTATAATTATGTAATAGTATTTTTTTCTGTTTATTTATTATAATTTTTTTTTGCCCCAGAGCGCTCCCGGGGCGCGTACCGATGCGCTCACCGGAAAGCGCAGAATGCCGTGCCCCGTTGCGCGTACGGGTGAGCGTCCCATTAGCGCTATTGCCGCGAACAAAAACATCATCGTGACGTATCGCATAGCCGCGTGATGCGTCTTATGAAGCACGGCGTAAACGCACCCGGAAGCGCCCGAGCGCATACGATCGCACTACGTAAACGCCCCCGAGCGCGACCCGACGCGCTCACGCTACGCACCCCTGGGCTCGACCCGGGCCGCGTAGCGTAAGCGCGTCGGGTCATGTGACCTGCAAATAACACTTTTCATTGGTTCAAAACACTTTTGGTTTCCAAATGATGAAAGCCCGGGTCATGTGAATTGAAAATAACACTTTTCATTGGTTCAGAACAGTTTTGTTTTCCAGATGATGAAAGCCCCTACCTTTTTTCCTCATTCTCACTTTGTTGTTTGAGTGAGGAAGACCTGCTTGTATTGTTACAGAAATGGCTACAGTAGCAGCAGCAGCTGGAGCATCTGCACCACCACCACCAACACCACAAGGACCACCACAACATCACATTGGTGGTCAAGAAGAAGAGGAGGAGGAGGAGGAGGAGGAGGGGAGTAGGCAGTTCTTGCCTAAAGACAATCCCCCATACAAACCTAGGGAGCATTTTATATGGGAGTTTTTTAAAATCCCAAGGTGTGCAAAAAAAGTGAAAGCTGCAAAGGTGACCTGTCTCATCTGTTGTGCTGTGCTATCCAGGGGGAACCCTGCAAAAAATATTCCTTTGGGAATCATACAATGATTTGGCACATGCAACGTTTGCACCCCAATAACTATTCTGCAGCAGAGGTGAGAGAACTCTGCAGAAACCTACACCAATCATCTGCCAGAACCTCTACAACCAAAGAACACAATCAATCGGGTCCAGAGGCAAGTCAGATGATTCCAACCAAAGTTTGGGGGATACAAAATTGTTTGTATACATTGTGGCAAAACAATTACTTATGGTAAGCAAAGCATTACACTCATCAACCTTCCTGGTGATAACCACAAATGCCCGAAGAAACCTTCATTTTTTCCTGATTTTTTTTGCTCCAGTTGAGCCGTTTACAATTCCCTGTTTTTTGTTTCTCCCCATAAAAAAAAATATATAAAACTGTTCAGAAAAGCCAAAAATTGGTGAATTTCAAAAGTTTTTTAAATGCTAATTCCTAACTATATAAGGCCTGAAACCTTTGGTTTTTTCAGTGAACTCGCAAGGTTTTTTAAATGCTAATTCTATTAGCGGATAACTTTTATATATGTTAATATCCTTGTGGGACCACCTGAACAGCCCTACGGGGGTCAGGGTGTTTCTATAAGGCCCCCAAATCATTTTTTTTCTTTTAAAAAAATGAGGTACGCGCACCGTACGCGTACGGGTATGCGTGCCGTGCGCGTACCGTACGCGCACCATACGCGTACCCCGTGACTTCCCGAAAACATTTATTTTTTGGGGCCTTGGGGGTCCTTGTGGGACCCCCTGAGCAGGCCTAGGGCGTCAGGATGCTTCTACCCTGCCCCCTTTTTGAGTTCTACACGTTTGTTTTTCTGCTTTCCTGTGCCTCAGTCTACCGAGGCACAAGATGGCTGCCAACAGTTTTTGTTTTGGAGTGTTGACAGACATTGGTCGCCAATCAGAATGCAGCTCACGCACGTATATATATATATATATATATTACCTACTGGCGATAGCCAGTAGGTATATATAGTTAGGATTGTTTTCCATAGGGAAATCGCAACATTCTATTGGGAATAACTTTGGCGCCGGCTGAGGAATCTTCCTGAAATTTCCCTTAACTTTGCCTCGCGGCTCTCCGCTCCTTCCCTGAAAGTTTGGGGGGGGATTCGTCAAGCGGGGGCCGACATAAAAGGGGGGTCCCAAAACGTGTTTTCCCCATGTTAATTTCCATAGGGCGGTTGGACTCACTTTAACCCGAACGGCTGAATGGTTTTCCACCAAACTTGGCAAAATTGTAGGGACTGGTAGCCCGATGTGCCTTTGCTATGTCTCAAGATATGTGCTCCAGTGGATTTTGAGTAATTTAGGTTAAAAAACATATTTATATCTATGGGCGCGCCTCGGTACGCGCACCGGGGAGCGCACCGGGCGCGCTACGCGAATTGCGCACGGAAAGCTGATTGGCTCTCGGGTGTCTGTAAACATTCGAAACAGTCCTGAGCGGCCGCCATCTTGTGTCTCGGTAGGATCGAGACACAAGAGGTGGCAAAAATCAAAGGGGGAAATTACCAAAAGGGGGCAGGGTAGACCCCCCCTGACCTCCTAGGTTTGATGTAGGGGCCATTAAAGGGTCCCGCGGGGCAGAAATTATTATTTATTTTTTTTCGTTTTTCGCGGGGGGAGCGCCCGGTACGCGCACCGGGAAGCGTACCGGGGAGCGTACCACAGGGAAAACACAGTGAAACAGGAAAATAATAATTTAAAGTGATTAGAGGTAGGGTAGCTCTGTATAGAGTTGTTGTGTTGTTTGGGTGTTTTAAGTACCAACATGTCTTAAATTTAATGTACACCATTTCCGATGTAGATATCTTGCATGTTGTTACAGAAGTTGTGCTATATGGAATCCATATCATAGTCTGTCAGGAAAGCAGAAAGAACATGGAGGCAGGAGATGAAAAACAGATGTCAAATACACATTGGAGATAATATAGTGGGAGAAAGGAAGTATCTATGAGCAAAATTACTATGTAACATAAAAAAGTTGCACAGTATACTATAAGCCTGACTTTACATTATAATCAATTTGGTACTAGTTTAGGAATTACATATAAAAATGAATAATGTCTCAAACAATTTTAGAATTATTAAATATAAATTTATTTTTCAGATTCTTTTTCCAAAATAAACATAACTTCTATCATTTGACTGTCAGAAATGTCCTCATTTTGAATGAGCAAATCCACTGATTCTACACATTGTAGTAGTTCATAGTCCCTTGATTCATCCATGAATTCCAAGTTATCATTGGGTTCTATAATTTCTTAATTGTTGCTCTCTAGGACAATTTCAAAGGAAATGTTTTGTTGTCCTTCCATTTTCGTGCTGAAATTTGCATGAAAAATAAATATATTAGTAGAGATAGGGCACTGTTGGGTTTAAGTTCAGACAGCTAGTTTGGATTTTTTTAACAGTGAATTTATCTTTGGGCAGTGTATGGTATCAGACTGGAAGTAGAAATATAAAAAAGTGTATGTGATGAAGTAAATTCATAATTATACAAGACAAGCCTAAATCCATCCATAACTATAACAGAGAAGTCTATCTCAATATATACCTATTACAGAGGGATAGTATATAATTATCAGAAAAAGTTTTCCAAATTAACCTAAAGTGCACAACATACTTCAGTTTTCAAAATAGCAACTTACCTTTCAAAAAGAAGTTGAAGTTGTCAGTGAAAATGCTCTTGAAATGTACTTCAGGAAGTAGTAGTCAAAATGGCTGTGTTTCCCTCTCTTTCTTTATATATATTCAGGTACATAACCAATCAAATGTCATGAAATAATAGTAGAAAATGAAAGTAACTTTTTAATTGGTTGTCAATTCTAATACTTCAGATGTGTTTTTGTGAAGTAATTTACCTCAGGATATTTAGAGAGGTGTACAGGCTAAATGGCTCAATGGAATTCCACCAAATTTGGGGAAATGGTAGGGATTGGTATGTAGTATGAGCTATTGTATATTTGGTGAAAGTGTCTCCAGTAGTTTTAATGCAGATTAACTTTTCAAATTTTTTGGGAGCGCTTCCCGGTGCGCGCCCCGGTACGCGTACCGGCAGCGCTACGGGAGTCCTCCATTTTGTGTTTCGGTAGATTTGAGACAGAAAATGGAGGACAAACAGCTTTGGAAAAGGGTATAAGGGGGCACGGTAGGCACTCCCTGACCCCCTAGGTTTTCTGAGGGGGTGTTAGGAGGCCCATATAGACCACAAAAAAAAATATTTTTAAATTTTCGCGGGGGTAGCGCCCTGTACGCGCATCGGGAAGCGTACCGGGGAGCGTACTTTGGTGAAAAATAGTGAAAAAAGTTAGAAAAAGATAATCATTTGGAGTGATCAGAGGTAGGGTAGCTCTGAAAAGAGCTTTTGGGTTCTGTGGCTGATTTAGGTACCTACAAGTAGGTACCGATGCACAGTCTTAAATTCAGGAGGAATATTCTATTCCCCTCATCTGAGAAGTGCACACCATCTCCGCTGTAGATATCTTGCATGTTGTAACGCAAGTTGTTGTTGTATATTGAACCCATTCCATAGTCTCTCATGTAAGCAGAAACAGATTTATTCACATGTTTCCGTGCTTTCTCAAATTGTGGACTAAATTGGTTGGACCAGTTCCATTTATGTCTTTGGTATATATTGGAAAATACCAAGGCAGTTTGAGGAAAAAGTGCCATCAATTGTTCAAAGGTGTCCTTTAAAAGCATTTCCAGACCTACCCCAGTCAAAGTGCCTAAGTCATTTCCACCACAGTGCAGAATTATGAGGTTAGGGTGTGGCAATCAATTGGTGACATCTCAATCCTCTCTGGCCAATCCATTTAATGTTCACATTTGTAAATCAAGGTTGTGAAAATTTCTGGTAGCTGCATACCTTTGAGCCCAGTGGATATAGCTATGTCCAATAATCCATACAGAATACATGGTGAGAGGAGATTCTGGTGCAGTCAGATGAAGTGTGGGAAAGAAATGGCAGTTGGAACAATAGGAGTTTGAAAAAAAAACTGTAGACTTTCAGTGCTCTTGAATCACAAGCAATGTTTGGTAGATTGAGACAGTTGAAAACTGAAAGTTAGGGTGCATGGTTGTGTTCTGTGTAAGAAGTAATTTGAATGGTTAAAAAAAAGTCATTTAAAGAAACATTGCACCAGATAAGCTGGTGTATTCGCAGGTCAAACATCCTTGCTGAGGTGATTTGCAACATTGTAGAATAAACTTTTAAACCTGAGAGCTCAGTGAGGAGGGAGTTGCTATGGTAACAGGTAGAAAGGGCTGAGGGGGGGAAGGGTGTTGGTTTGAAAATACAGAGGGAAGAGTTTTGATTGGTTACCATGAGCAATATGTGTGTAGAATTAGAGGTTTTCTGTGCCATTAAGGTTTGCAGTGCCTGGAGAACATACCTTTTGCTCTGCTAAAGAAATATTGGTGTGTGTATCTGACACTGTTCTGAATCTCCTAAAGCATTTGTAAAGGTGAGTTATGATTCATTTAATATACATAGAGACTTGTATACTCTATGGAGAAGATTTGGAAGCAAATTGTGTTTTTTTAATGTTGCTTTGTGTCATGCTTTTTGATAATGCTTGGTAAAGGGATTTTACTGCATAGAGGAATTGTATTTTGTAAAATTGTGAAGTTTTAGTAGTGATATGGAATGCTTGTACATAGGACCTGTGCTGTGTTTCTTAAATGTGACGTCAAAAACGATTTTGGGAAAAATGAATGGCTTTTACATTTTTTAAAAGGAATAAAGAATGTGTGCATGTTTAAAGAAATACATTTGACTCTTTACAATGATGTTACCTGTGTTAACTCAGTGTAGGAAGCATATTGAGTTTGTTTGCATAGAGGAATTGTATTTTGTAAAATAGTGAGGTTTCAATAATGACATGGAATGCTTGTACATAGGACCTGTGCTGTGTTTCCTAAATGTGATGTCAAAAACGATTTTGGGGAAAATGAATGGCTTTTACATTTTTGAGTATAATGTGGCGCAGAGGTTTAAAAAGTGACGCATCTACCTACATGCGTCACTTTTTAAATATGGTGCAAAAAGGTACATGTGTTATGCCGCCGATGCGTCACAAAAAGTGACGCATCAGCAGTGCAAAACTGTAGGAAGCATATTGAGTTTGTTTGCATAGAGGAATTGTATTTTGAAAAATAGTGAGGTTTCAGTAATGAAATGGAATGCTTGTACATAGGACCTGTGCTGTGTGTTCTAAATGTGATGTCAAAAACGATTTTGGGGAAAATGAATGGCTTTTACATTTTTGAGTATAATGTGGTGCAGAGGTTTAAAAAGTGACGCATCTACCTACATGCGTCACTTTTTAAATATGGCGCCAAAAGGTACATGTTTTATGCCGCCGATGCGTCACAAAAAGTGACGCATCAGCAGTGCAAAACTGTAGGAAGCATATTGAGTTTGTTTGCATAGAGGAATTGTATTTTGAAAAATAGTGAGGTTTCAGTAATGACATGGAATGCTTGTACATAGGACCTGTGCTGTGTGTCCTAAAAGTGATGTCAAAAACAATTTTGGGGAAAATGAATGGCTTTTACATTTTTGAGTATAATGTGGCGCAGAGGTTTAAAAAGTGACGCATCTACCTACATGCGTCACTTTTTAAATATGGCGCAAAAAGGTACATGTTTTATGCCGCCGTTGCGTCACAAAAAGTGATGCATCAGCAGTGCAAAACTGACGCAGGGCCTCATAAATGAGGTTCTTTTTTTTGCACACTACTCCAGTTTAGTCCTGTCCACTGCACTCTTGGACACAAGCCTCACCTTTTGTGCTCCCCTGGACAGTCTTACCTGTGTTAACTCAGTGTAGGAAGCACATTGAGGGGCATATTACCAAGCAATAGCGATAATTATCGCTATTGCTTGGTTAGAGACAAAATTTTACCGCTGCGCTGTGGCGATTTTTATCGCAGATAAACCTTGGTATTACCAAGGTCTATCGCAAATGTGATAAAAAACGGCCGCAATGCATGAATATCGCTGAAAAGTCAGCGATATTCATGCATTACCGAGCTAATGCTCTTAGTCATGTTATCCACCTCCCATTGGATAACATGGCTAAGAACTGCTCAGGGCAGGTGTTAGCTTTTGGAGATATTCGCGCTTAGCGCGAATATCTCCAAAAGTTGGTAATAGGAGATAGCGATGTTAGCGACTGTTTCCAGTCGCTAACATCTTGGCACGGCCACTTTGCATGTCATTAGTGATAAATATCACTGACATGCAAAGTGGGGCCCAAGATGGTCACTATCTCCTACTAGCTGTCGCTAACTGGTGTTAGCGACAGCTAGGTAATAGGGAGATAATTTTATCTCCGCTTTCTTGGCTTTTAAAGCCAAAAATGCAGAGATAAACCCCCTTGATAATATGCCCCTGAGTTTCTTTGCATAGAGGAATTGTATTTTGTAAAATTGTGAAGTTTCAGTAGTGACATGGAATGCTTGTACATAGGACCTGTGCTGTGTTTCTTAAATGTGATGTCAAAAACGATTTTGGAGAAAGTGAATGGGTTTTACATTTTTGAGAAGGAATAAAGAATGTTTGCATGCTTAAAGACATAAATTTGACCCTTTCACAATGATGTCACCTGTGTTACCTCAGATTAGGAAGTAGATTGCGCAGATGAGGTGAGGCATGTGCAGAGGGACAGAGGAGGTGAGGTTTATGATCAAGACTGTAGTGGGAGAGAGGCCTTTCCCGGGAAGCATAGGTGATGAAGGCTGTGTATAAGAGTGCAGTGAACTAGACTTTATGAAGTCTATCCCCTACTGGACTCTTAGACACAGGTCTCATCTTCTTTGTACCTGTGGACAGAGCTGTCTTCCACTATACTCTTCAATACAGGCCTCACCTTTTGTGCACCCCTGGAGAATCCTCACCTGATCTGTAACCCTGAATAGATCGTTTGCTTTTTGTCATTGCTTTGTTGTTTGGTAATAATGGTCTATAATGTGCTATCTTTTTTTTTTAACACAGATTGAAATCAAGATTTCAAGAGTAAGCAAAGATGCCCTCAAGGGAAAGGACAAGAAAACAACATAACCGTCAAAAAACAAAAACAGCAATGGAATTACAGCACTCTTCCACAACAAATACTTCAAAAAACAGGAACCAAGCTCCTGGTAAGAGAACTAAGGGCCCGATGTAGGTCGGTCGGTAACGGCCGAAAATCGGTATTTTCGGCCGTTACCGACCGGTATTTTAGAAATGGTATGTAGGGCCACATACCTTCTGTAAAATACCGAATCGGTATTTCTACCGATTAGGTAAAATTCAATTTGATGTTAAAATACCAATTCCGGTGTGCATGCACATGTGTGCATGCACACCTATGCCATATGACAGGCAGACCTGCCCTTAGGGCAGGTATGCCTGCCACATGGCACCCGAGCCTCTTTTGGGGGTGCCAGAGGGTGTCAAAAGTGACACCCCTTGCACCCTTGTGTAAATCTGTATTTACCGATTCGGTAATGCCCATTCATTCCTAAGGGCTTCAAAGCCCATAGGAATGAATGGGCATTACCGGTCGGTATTTACCGAATCGGTAAATACAGAAATGTTACCGATTCGGTAATAGGAACATCTGGATGCTCCTAAATGTCCCCCCTTCTTATTTACCGATTCTTAATTACCGAATCGGTAAAATTCGGTAATTAAAAATCGGTAAATGATTCCTACCTACATCGGGCCCTAAGTCTTTTATACAGAACATATGTACTTCAAAAAATACTGTTGGACAACATGTAGGAAAAGAGAATGAGAGAGTAAATTTGAAAAGGGAGGAGAGAACCTCAAAGAATCCTAGAACTGGAGCAGGAGAGAATCATATGTATAGGAATAGAAGGCAGAATCAGTTTAGAGACATTCGTAAACGAATGTTTCGCAATAGGGTGGTTTTAAATTTGTTAAAAAACATTAGGAAAGGTAAACAGAGAGCTGCTTTTTATAAGAAAAAGAAAAGTGTAGAGAAGATTGTTGATCAGGCTTTTGAATTTAAGAAAACATTATTTATTTTAATAATCATTAGAATCAGGACACTTAACAAGACAGTAGATGGAAAAGAGTAATTAATCGGACTAATTTTTGTAAAGTTTTTTGTGGAGAATGGATGCACAGTTCAAGTTGTGAGCCATTTTTTAATGAGGAGAGTTACTTCCAGGAGAATGATTTAGTGCATGCAGTTGACACCAGTGGTCGAGCGTAAGAAGTGAAAGACGGTTGTCCGATTGAAAAAGAGAAACTTGTGCCTAGAGAACCAGAAGAGGTGTTAACTGATGAAGTTTTAGGGAGACGTACTAAGGGTCCAGTGTACACTTGGAAGTGTAGTCGTATTTGTAGTGTGCGACAGGAATCAATTGATTTGTTTTGTAATTTCTTACGTACATATAGTAAGAAAAGTATAAAGCAGAAAGTGAAGTTGTTGCAAGACTTAGATCCTTGTAGAGTGAGAGAAAACACAGGTTTGCAAGGGCATTCACTGGCTTGTCTTTCTAGAAAAGTCTGTCAGAGTGTTTTTCATCATTTTAGGATGTTAGCAGTGCATCATACCAAAATGAGGAAATTAGTGAGAATGTTGTATTATGCAAAAAGTCCAGCACTTAAGCTTAAACAATTAAACAGTGCTCTTTTGCATGGAACTGAATTAGATGTGAAGAAGATTTGTGAAGAAATTGAGATTTGTTATTTTGGTGAAAAAGAGGATAGTGTAGAAATTGACACAGCAATTCAAGGTAATGTGGAAGACAATGTACAGATTTCAAGTACAGAAAAGTTTGAGCAGGAAATTACAAGGTTTAAGGAGAAATCAAGTGAAAGGCCGAATTTTACTTGTGTGTGTTGTCGACAAAGTCATTATAAGCATCAAACTAGATTAGTTGATTTATACGTAAAAAGTGAAAAGATGAATAATTATGAGTTGAAGGATTTTTCAACTTATTTATGGGTGGAGAATTGTTTTGATTTGAGTTCTGATCAGCGTATTTGTAAATATTGTTATGATAAATTAAATCAAAACCGAATGCCTGCTAGAGGTGTTCATAATATTTTGGAGTTGGTAGACGTTCCCCGTGAATTGATGGATTTAAATACATATGAGTCTATTTTGATTCAATGTGTCCACCCTTTTCAGGCAATTGTTCGCATGGAGCCTAAGATAGGGAAATTGCCTCCTACAGATTTGCAGAGAGGATTAAAGGGAAGAGTTGTTTATTTGCCTCTTGATTTGAAAAAAAATATTGATACAATTGGTATAGAAAAAGTAGAAGAGGAACCTTTAGTTATTCTAGTTAATGGGGTTCCGACAAAGAGTAAGAAAATCTGGCAATATTTAGTGGATGTTAGGAAAGTCAAAAAGGCAACTTTGTATTTAGTCAAAAACAATGAGTATTACAAAGATGTATGTGTTGCAGCAGAAGAAACAGCTGCAGATGAAGACAGTGATTGTTCAGGCGGCCAAATTGAAAAAGTTGATGTGTCTAGAAGTGAAGAAATATATGAACATTATACTGTTCATCCTTTGCATCCCAAAGAAGTAATGGGGAATGCAATTGAATTGTTTCAAATGAAAGCACCAAAAGAAAGTCCCATTAGTGTATGGGAAGAAAGTTTGGAAGCTCGTTGTTTTCCACAGCTATTTCCAACAGGTCGAGGTGGACGATATGACGATCGTCCACTTCAAATTCCTGCATCTGAATATCGAACTGTAAGATTATATGCTGAAGATCCAAGGTTTCATCAATGCATTCCCTATTTATTTCATCTACTGTATGAAAGTGACTTGTCTGGGCTTTCTTATGCAGTAAACCATATACTGAAAAGTGGAGCACATCTGCAAAATGTTTCGGCGAGGGACTTTATGGAGAAAGTCAATCTGCAAGATAATATTTTGGAATCTCATCTAATCAATCTCATGGCATGTCAGCGTGGTACAAATGAGTATTGGTACCGTCATCATGGGGAATTGAAATGTATGCTAAGAAACTTAGGAACTCCTACATGGTTCCTCACTCCTAGCTGTGTCGAGTATGCATGGGACGACTTACTTCAATTTCTACGAGAGGCAAATGCAAATATACAAAATATAGAATTCAAAACTGCTGGAGAACTGTGTTCTTTGGATCCAGTGAATGTATGCAGATATTTTAATCATAGATTTGAAGCTATGATGTCTTTTATTACGAACAAAAAAAATCCTCCCCTTGGAGAGGTTTTGGATTTCTTTTGGAGAAAGGAGTATCAAGCGAGAGGTGCTCCTCACATACATATGTTGTTGTGGATTAAAGATGCACCCAAATTTGGAACGGATTCAGATGAGACAGTGATGAGCTTCATTGAAGAGTATTCTACATGTGCTGTTCCGAAAACTACCGAAGAAAACAGTTTAAGGCAACAAGTTTTACGCTTTCAATCCCATCGTTGTGGAAAGTACTGTCGCCGAAAATTCAGAAACAAGGACAAGTTCTACACAAAATGTCATTTCAGCTTTCCACCACAAGTGATTTCTATAGGAAGAGTAAATAATTTGATGTCTTCTCTACGACATACTGTGACGAGGAAGTCACCAAAAAATACATACAATTTAAAAAGAAACGAAGAGTCCAAGTACATCAACGACTACAACCCAGTGATTTTGTCCATGTGGAATGCTAACATGGATATTCAATTCGTTGCTGACAACTCTATTGCTGTGGCTCGATATGTGACGTCTTACATCACAAAAAAAGAAAAGACAGAACTGAAGGAAATGTGGGAGGACATTTCACATGAAAGAGTATAAGCAAGAAATTATATAGTTTCAGTTTGAAGATGTTGTCGCATCGAGAAATTGGAGCATATGAATGTTCTGATCGATTGTCATCAGCAAGTCTCTATGCCAAATCTAGAACCATCATTTGGGTGAGTCTAGGTCTTGCTGCAACACGAAACCGAGTTTTGAAATCTGTACAGGAGATAGAGTATTTGACGGAGAAAGAACCAGAAAGTACAGATATTTTTAAGACAAACATGTTGGATACATACTATCCAAATAGAAGTCCTTATCTTGAGAACGCTTGTCTCTATGAAGTTCTGCAAAGATATATTTATAAGAGGAACATCAGAGAAGATATCAATAATGGAATATATGCTGTCATTGAATGTGAAGGATGTCTAGTGAAACAGAGAAAAGGTCATTTGATTAATCATCGAAAATTGAGTTGTGAAAATCCAGACAAAAGAGAATTTTACTATTTGGCTCTTTTGCAACTCTTTAAGGCATGGCGTACAGAAGATGATCTACTTGGAGATTTTCTGTGTTACGAAGATTCTTTTAATGCAATCAAGGATACCATAGAATGCTCTGTTTTTCCAAATTATCTGCAAATGTTGAACGAAGAAATAGAGCAAGAAGCCACAATTGCTGCAGAGATTGCTAGAGACAGTTCTCAAGACAGTCAGAGTTCTGCTTCACTGAGTCAGGATCCACTTGGAGGACCAATTATACAAAATGAAGCTGCCACTGCCATGGATGAGGTGAAAAGAGCTATGGAACAAGTTCAAGATGATGTAGTTAACTTAGAAGATTTGGTGAAACAACTAAACCTTGAGCAGAAACAGATATATGACGAAGTCACAGAACAGATTGAACATGGATTCAGTCATGAGAAAAAAGAGTGCTCATGTACATCATTTAAGCCTGTCCAACTGTACGTGAGTGGAGAAGCGGGAACTGGAAAAAGTTTTCTGATTAAAGCAATTGCAACTTATCTGCAGAAAAGGACTGAATCACCGCTGTCTTGTGTTGTTACCGCTCCAACTGGGCTGGCTGCACATAACATTAAAGGGATTACTTTACATCGTCTACTGTTTCTGCCAGTGGAGCATGATAACAAATTGCAATATCACAAGCTATCTGGAGATGCGTGTTCCGAAGTTTCGAGAGTCCTGAAGAAAATGAAACTTCTTATCATTGATGAAGTACGCATGTTGTCAAATATAATGCTTGCTTTTGTGCATTTGAGAATGCAAGAAATTCTTAGAACAGACTATGATCTCTTATTTGGAGGAAAACACATTATTGTTTTTGGAGATCTACTGCAGTTGACTCCAGTGAAAGGACAACCTGTGTTCAAAATGCTCACGCATGAAGATACCAGGAAGTGCCTAGGAAGCATTGGAAACGTTAACATATGGCTAAACTTCAAATATGCAGAACTACTCCAAAATATGCGGCAGGCAAAAGATGAAGATTATAAAAATATTCTACAAGATGTAAGAATCGGAAAAATAAGTCAGCATGAGAAAGAAGCTTTACACGGACGATTAATTTCTAATTTGTACCCAAATTAAAACATTCTTCCAGAGAATATTTTTAAGAAAATTAACTAGAAGAAATCTGGCATATGTTTGATGCCTACTCTGAAAGAATGTTCCATGTTCAACAACAAAATGTTGAAGTTAGAAAATGAAGAGATAGTGAAAATGGAAGCTATAGATAAAATAGAACATATGGGAGCAACAATTATTTTGTCTGAAAATTTGAAATCAAAATTAGATTAATTAGAGAAGAGTATATCTAAAACTGCTGGTTTTGAAAAGACTCTGAATGTGTGTTTAAATTATCGTATCATTTTGAGAAGGAATTTAAATGTTGAAAGAGGTCTGGTAAATGGAGCAATGGGTCATGTTGTTGGTTTTGTGAATTACAAAAATAGAGATGGAATTGAAATTTTAAAAATTAAATTTGATGGCATTGACGAAATAGAACAAATTTGTCGTTGTTCAGCTAGATTTTTGCTTGTGAAAGACTTATATGTTCGCCGAAAACAGTTTCCTGTTTGTTTGGCATATGCGGTGACAATTCATAAATCTCAAGGTTTAAGAGTAGATAGTGCTTTGGTGAACATTGGAAGTTCTGTGTTTAAAGAGGGTATGGCATATGTGGCATTATCACGAGTCAGAACGTTATCAGGATTGTACTTGATTGAGTGTGATGAAACAAAGATTTCTGCTGATCTAGATTGTGTTAAAGAATACAATAGGTTAAGAAGAGAGTATGCTCCACATTTGCCTCAATATCCTCTGTTTGAAAAACGTGTGGTAGGCCGAAAAAGAAGAAATGAGATTAATTGCAGTGAGGTACTATCAAAAAGGCAAAAAGTAGATAAAAGTGTAATTGTAAAGAGAAAGAAAAAGGATTCTGTTGAAGATGTTGTTGGATTTCAGTTTGAAAACAGTTCTGGTGTCAACTGCTATGCTAATGTGGTAGATAATGTTGTTTTTTTCTTCAAAATTTACAAAAACAGATTGTTGAAAATCGGCATCAAACATTGTGCTGTTTCTTGAATTCTGTGTTTGAGAAATGTACCAGTGATAGAGCAAAAATAGAAAGTGTTTCAGAAATTCGAAATCTTCTAGAGATATCTACTGGTCAAAATCAATTTTCACAGAATATTCAGCATGATTGTCAGGATTTTTTAATGTATATGTTTGATGTATTGCAAGATGAAGGAATAGATATAAAAAATCTTTTTAACCTTTCCTATCAATGGCAACATGACTGTGATAACTGTACTTCATCAAGTACTACTAGAATAGACACTGAAAGATTTATATATTTGACTTTACCAGACTGCAAATCAGTGTCTTTCAATAATCTAGTTAAAGCAGCTGATCACAATATGGTGTGTACCCAATGTAAGTCTGCAATTCTGTCCACATTATTTCTACAAAGTTACGGTCACTATGTCATTTTAATGTTCCAACGATGTAGACCTGATGGAACGAAATTGACAACTTCTATTAAAAATTTTGTGGCTTCTCAGTTATTTATTTCTGGAAGAACATTTGGAACTGTAGCTATTATTTATCATGACGGTCCTTCAACAACATCAGGGCATTACACATGCTATTTAAAAAGTTGCAAAGGTTGGACCCTTTGTAACGATACTCATTTGACTTTTAAACAACGTTTGCCTTTTGGCTTAAAAAATTCATATCTAGTGTTTTTAGAACAGAAATTTAAGTAAAGGTAATGAAGACGGGAGCAGTTAATAAAGGTTAGTTTGCTATTTAAAATTATATTCAGAGTAAAAGTGATTAAGATAATATAAATAATTGATTTGTTATATAGATACTGTAAGTGGATCTTATAGGAAGTGATATTAGTATTATTGGAAATGATGAACATGAGTAAGTCACAGATGGAATTAGGTAAATTTAAATATTATGAAAATGTTGTTTCAGCCTTTCTTTCAGAACGTCGGAAAAAAGGTAATTTCACAGTTTCTTAGAGTTAATTGGAAAATATACTCATACATCTGACACTATTTGGCCAAAAGGAAAGGTACAGGAATGAGTAAAGAGTCATGACTGAAAAAAAGGAGTATATGAAAATAATGAAAATATTTCAGATGTTCTTGGAGCTTTTCTTCTAGAAAGTCGATGAAATGGATTTTTTAGTGAACAGCAGAGTACTTTGCAACGAGAAAAGGACCTCCATGATATACTATTTGGCCTCAAGGAAAAGTAAGTCAATCAAAGATTAGTGTACATTTGTCATTTGTCAGTATCTAAGGTTTTTTTTAGATTGTGTTTTTTTCCCGCTGTCATATGAGGAGTAATTTGAACTCACTGTTTTAAGTGAAATTCAATATATTCTGAGAACAGCAAAAATATACTATGTAACATGTTGTACAAGTTAATCTATACTTTGGATTGTGTAAATTAAACTGTATTCCCATTCTCTGACACTCACTTTCCTTTTTCCTCTCTCTTTCAGCTCTCTTTACTCACTCACACTGCCTTTCTCTCACTCGGTTTCACACCCATTTGTTTAATCAACTTCTTTCACAACCCCTCATTCTCGTTTCAACTGTCTGCATCCACGCTCTCCCTTGCATAACTATTC
The DNA here is from genome assembly GCF_964261635.1 of Lissotriton helveticus. Lineage (NCBI taxonomy): Eukaryota > Metazoa > Chordata > Amphibia > Caudata > Salamandridae > Lissotriton > Lissotriton helveticus. The sequence goes on along the minus strand of NC_136063.1, from coordinate 773,173,777 downwards.
AGCTTTCAGTCTGTCTGCTTTACTTTCCTTTTCCTTATTTTCCTCCTTTGCTCTTTTAGTAATTCCTCTTTACTCACTCACCAGTATTGTCGCACTCTATCAATATAAATCATCCACTCTCCCTCGCTTATCTTTGTTTCCTCCTTTCTTTTGACCTCTTCTCTCTATTTTCTGTTCACTACTTCTATGTACTCAGTCCCTCACTCTCCTTGTGTTATGTTCACTTGTGTTTATCTACCTTCTATCATTTCTCTTACAACAACTTCACTGCTCCTCTCTCATCGTTCTTCAACCTATTTCTTTTAGTCCGGTTCCATTACTACCCCTCATTTCCTTTCTTTCAATGTCCTTCTCTTTACTTTCATCACCAAATTAGTTTCTCTCATTACCACTGTTTTAGTCGTTGTCTCCTCTGTTTTCTTTTTTTGTTCCCTTACTCATTTCCTTTGCTCACTCATTGTACTCCACCTCACTCGGTATTTCTCTTAGTGTGTCTCTTTACTAACTTCCTCACTCCATTTCCCTCAATCATTGTATATTATTCTCTCTCTCTTCATCCCTTCACTCTATGACTGTTCTGCACTTACTCTCAGTTATCTTCAATTCCTCATTCTTCTAAATGCATTCTTAAATAGACTCTTTTCCATCTCTGTCATTATCTTTTTACTTACTACTGTTTCCTGACTTAGTTTTACTAACTCACATTGTTTTAGTATCTTTCTTAACTTCAGTTCATTTCTCTGTTCTCGTCTTCCTCTCTGTCAGTGAATCTATATGCCTTACTCTTAGTAATTTGCTCTGCTTCTATTTCTTTTTCTCTCTTTTTTTCATTCTACCTTACTTTATGTCCCTTTCTATGTCCTTCACTCTTACTTTATTTCTAAATACACTGTTATGATTTTTAACCTCTTCATTTGTATCTTTTAATTTAAAATACATATTTTACTAAATATAACTTTTTTGTTATTCTCTCTTTCACAGATACAAAGTGTAGTAAAAAAATGTAATTACAGTTACATTTATTATATGGTAAGTGTCACTACAAAAATTTAGTTTGTCATCACCCTTTGCTTTAAGCTCACTAATATTTTCTCAACCAACCTCACTCCTGTTTCTTTACTCTGCTTCCCTCACTTATTCTTATTCTCCTTGTTTACTCCCCTTTCCCTATTTTCCCTCTCATATTCAACTTCTTTCAGTCCCTATTCTTTAATTCACTTACCCTCTGTTCCCTTCCTTTGCTTCTTCACTCATTCTGTTTTTTTAATTATTTACTTCACTCCTACATACACACCTCATCCCCCTCCCAACACATACACTCACCTTTGACATACACACCCCAGACACACCTCATACATACACCCCCTCCCCCACATACACTACTCTCACACACACACACATTCCATACACACACATACATCCCACACACATACCCCCCACACCCATATACCTCTCACACATATCTCACACACCCTCACCTCCACTCACACTGAAATACCCCACACACCCACACCCATAGACACACCTTACACACCCAGACCCCGACCTACACCCACTGACTCCCTATAAGTCACACATACTGCATTACTTACCTTGTTTGCTGTGTCACTCAGACCCATTCTGACAGTCTTTCCTTTACTGTCTCTGTCCTTTCTTTTTATCACTCCCCATGTGTTATCCTAATTCAATTTTTCACCCTCTTTCACCCCTCTTTACTTATACTCACTGCTCTTTCCTTACTCTCTCTCACCATTGTTCATTTATCCTGGATCCGTCACTACTCTTCATTCCCCATTTTTTACTGTTCTTTATTTGTCTTTCAACACCCATTCACATTCTATCACTATGTCTACTTTAGTCTTCTTCCTCTCTCTTCCCTTCTTTCGCTTCCTTATTCATTTTCCTTTTCTCACTTTCACCCTATTACACCTTTTCTGTTTTTTACTATGTGATAAACAATCCCACTGTGTTTCTCCCTCTAGCTCTCTTTCTCTTAACATTACTCTCTTTGTGTTCTTCCCTCATGCTAACTCCTTCATACATTTTTTTTTCTTTTTTTTGGGTACGCGCCCCGGTGCGCGTACCCTGAGGAAAAAAAATTGACAGAGATTCTTTAAAAATATAGGTTTATTTTTATAAAGTAAAGGTAGTTCTAAAAAGAACTGTTTTTTTTCTTCTTTTTGTTGTTTTATATTTTTTTATGTTTTTTTGAACATTTTGTACTTTTTTTGGCTTTATATTTTTTTTGTATTTTTTATGGGGAGAAACAAAAAACAGGGAATTGTAAATGGCTCAACTGGAGCATAAAAAACCCCAGGAAAAATTAGGTTTTTTTTGTACACTTGTGGTTATCACCAGCAACCATAATTAGTTCGATGCTTTGCTCACCGTAGCAAAGTGTCTTGTTACAAAATTTGCATAAAATTTTGTAATTGCCAAACTTAGGTTGAATATCCAATGTGTCTCTTGCCCCCGAACCCGATGGAGTGGGTTGTTTTGATGTTGAGGGTCTAGACGTTGATGGGGGTAGTTTACTGCAGAGGTCCCTTAACTCTGCATTAGCATAATTATTTGGATGCCAACGCATCATGTGGCGAATCATGGTGTGATTCCCGAAGGAATACTTTTTGTTAGGGTTCCCCCTAGACAATTCAGCATCACAAATCAAGCAAGTTACCTTTGCCGCGTTGACTTTCTTAAAACCCCTTGGGATTTTATAGAACTCCCATACAAAGTGTTCTTTCGGTTTGTAGGGCTGTTTATCTTCAGGCAAGTACTGCCTTCTTTGTGCCTCCTCTTCATCATCCTCCTCCTCTTCCTCTTGACCACCAAGGTAATCTTCTCGTGGTCTTTTAGATGGTGGTGGTGGTGGTGGTGGTGGGGCAGATGCTCCAGCTGTTGCTTCTACTGTAGCCATGTTATTTAAGTAAAAAGTACAGATAGAACTCCAAACAGGTCTTCCTCAGTCAAAAGACAAAGTCAGAATAAAGAAAAAAGGTGGGGCTTTCATTATTTGGAAAACAAAACTGATTTGCACCAATGAAAAGTGTTATTTTCAGATCACATGACCCGACGCGCTTACGCTACGCGCCCCGGGGTGCGCCCCGGGGTGCGTGGCGTAAGCGCGTCGAGACATTGCGCGATCGTATGCGATCACGTGCTTCCAGGTGCGCTTGCGCAGTGCGTCATATGACGCATCACGCGACTACGCAAAACGTCACGATGTTGTTTTCATTCGCGGCAATAGCGCTAATGGGACGCTCCCCGGTACGCGCCTTGGGGCGCGTCGTAACATTGTGCTTACCCGTGCGTTCACCGGTACACGCCCCGGGAGCGCTCCGGGCAAAAAATATAATTATTTTTTTTTACATATTTATACAATATAAAATTCGTTATAAAAAATATTACTTTTCATACCTATAGAGATTTGCTATTACAAAACCATTGAAATTCACTCTCTGCAATGCCATTACACCTCTCTGCAATGCAGTCCCCTGGCGCATACTGGAGATTCCTGGTGGGCTTTCAGGTCTTATATAGTTAGGAATTAGCATTTAAAAAACCTATGAAATTCACTGAAAAAACCATAGGTTTCACACCAGTTATAGTTAGGAATTAGCATTTAAAAAACCTATTAAATTCACTGAAAAGACCATAGGTTTGACACCAGTTATAGTTAGCTGGAAATTTTACTCACATAAAACCATTGAAATTCCCACGTTATAGTTAGTTGGACTCACTATAACTTGCGCGCCTGCAATGCACTGCTGATGACGTCACATATTACATCACTCATGACATGGTCAGTGACATCACTCATGACATCACTGATGACACCATCCTTGTGACGAGTGACAGACCTCCTTTCAGTGTAATGTAACCCTTGAAACACATATTCAAAAATAGAAACTAAAATTTTCAAAAAAATAGAGATACCCATACCAGTTACAACAACCAATTCAGTAATACCACCATCTATATACACATCCACTCATTCACCAACAGTTCTATATAGTCACTCATACATATATTCACTCATCATATGTAGTGATACACATATACATCCTGTTACACACCGACAGTCATCCAAAAGATACTCTCACACATACTCACACATGCAAATAAACTATTGAACATCCATGTATTTGCATATACAGATATACACACACTACCACTTTACTTCTAAGGAAACCTACGCATTCTTACTCTCTTAAACAATCACTTATAGAAACACATACTAATTTAAACAGGAACTCTTACAATCCCTCACTCTCACATATACTCACTTATATACATCAATATTCACATATACTAGATTAAAACATATGTAGTTACTGATAAAAACACTAGTGAGACAGTCATTCACTCACTAACACACACATATACACACTCATCCACCCATACAGTCCTGCACATATGCTGTCTTCAAAACACATACAAAGAGAGAGTCAGTCATTCATGCATCTATGTGCTAAGTAATACCCCCGCCAAACCATAGAAACACTCATACTGATACTAAGAAAAACATCTAATAACCCATATACATACACATGTAGCTACTCACCAACCCATGCAGCCACTTATACACAAAGTGAAACACTAATACATATATTTAAATATTTAAACATTACTCACTAATATTTATTTTTCAGAAAGACACACATTCACTGGATGGTGTTATCAGTGATGTCATGAGTGAGGTCACTGACCATGTCATGAGTGATGTAATATGTGACGTCATCAGCAGTGCATTGCATGCGCAAGTTATAGTGAGTCCAACTAACTATAACGTGGGAATTTCAATGGTTTTATGCGTGTAAAATTTCCAGCTAACTATAACTGGTGTGAAACCTATGGTTTTTTCAGTGAATATATATATATGTATATGTATATGTATATATATATACATATTGTATTTAATCTTTTCAGAAACACTCAGTCACTGGATGATGTCATCAATGATTTCATCAGTGATGTCATTTGAGACCATGTCATGAGTGATGTAATATGTGATGTCATCAGTAGTGCATTGCGGGGCACGAGTTATGGTTAGCTTAACTAAATATAACAGCTGAATTTCTCAATTTTTAACGAGTGAAACGTCTATCTAACTATAACATCCCTGAAACCTGTGTATGTATATATGTATGTGGCAGAGGCTGTTGAGGAATCAGCACAATAATTAACTGCTTCTGGGCCTTTCACCACTGCATAGGAGATATATATAGACTGGGTGGGAATATCTTTGGCAAACTGTGGCATTTGAAGAAGGCTCAATGCCAAAATTGGTCATGCCGATCACTTTTCAAATAAATGTCCTAACAAGCCCCGCTGTGTCCCTCTCTTCTTTTGATGGAAGAAAGTTTTGTGGCATATTTTGTGTGCCACCTGTGGCACGCTAAGGGGGACCCTTCCTACAAGTTGCTGTGAAGCATACAGGATTTCCGGGAACCGTCTTATTTTCACCTGAGGTATTGGATCTGCACAGCCCGCCTCCCTGCATGTACTCTTCAAGTAGATGTTGCCTGCCAGCGGTCTGAGACTCCTCAGAGGGGTGCATGCACTGTATCTGCACCTCCAGCTTGGAAGACTCAGGATAGGGAGGCTGGGAAGTAGGGGACCCAAGGACATTTGTTCCCCTAATTTACGCAACACTTCTCCCCACTGCAGCAAATTGAATACCAGCTAGGTGCATGATGGGATCAGCAGTCCGTGGCAGTGGCTGTTGAGGAATAAGCATGATACTGAACTGCAGCTGGGCCCTTCAATACTGCGTAGGAAGAGCCCTATATAGACTGGATGGGAATATCTTTACTGAACTGTGGCATTTGAAGAAGGCTCAATGCTGAAACCGGTCATGCCGATCGCTTTTCAAATAAATGTCCTGACGAGCCCCTCTGTGTTCATCTCTTTTTTGATGGAAGGAAGTTTTGTGGCATATTTTGCGTGCGACCTGTGGGACGCTAAGAGGGACCCTTCCTACCAGTGGCTGTGAAGCTTACAGAACGTCAGACAACTGTTTTATTTTTACCCGAGGTATCGGATCTGCACAGCCGCCACCCTGCTTGTGCTCTTTAAGTAGCTCCTGCCAGCCAGTGGTCTGAGACTCTTTGGAGGGGCGCATGCACTGTCACTGCACCTCCAGTCTTGGAGACTCAGGATAGGTAGGCTGGGAAGTAGGGGACCCAGGGACATTTGTTCCCCGAATTTTAGCAAGACTTCTCCCACTGCAGCGCATTGAATACCAGCAAGGTGCATGAAGGGATCAGCAGTCCGTGGCAGAGGCTGTTGAGGAATAAGCATGATACTGAACTGCAGCTGTGCCCTTCAATACTCCATAGGAAGAGCCCTATATAGGCTGGATGGGAATATCTTTGGTAAACTGTGGCATTTGAAGAAGGCTCAATGCTGAAACCGGTCATGCCGATCGCTTTTCAAATAAATGTCCTGACGAGCCCCTCTGTGTCCCTCTCTTTTTTTGATGGAAAGAAGTTTTGTGGCATATATATATATATATATATATATATATATATATATATATATATATATACATTTCCCAATTTTGCAAGCCCAGTACAATTGTGGTACTAATCCTCATGCTGAGTTGTAATTTTTCACCTCATTGCAGCACTTTACTCTCTTTTTGTTATCACCACACATGGACATTAAAAGCGTATGGGGCTCCATATCGTTTCCATTTTTAAAAAATATCTGTGCAATTAAATTCCGTAAGGAATGCACATATTGTAATATCTCAAACATCAGTAATAGCTTTGCACTTTAAGTTTTTCACATTATCTGAAATTTTGAATACAACACAAATATACACTTTTTTCCTTTTATATTATTATCACTATTATTCTTAGACAAAAGGTTTTACATTTCACAAAATATACTACAACGATATTCTTTGCTTCAAATAAATTGTTAAATTCAAAGCGCAAAGTATACTAAATTCGCTAAAATGCTTAAACATCGTGTGTAGTTTTTTGACGTTAGAATTCTTCTATGTCTATACCATTTGTAGGCTTTCATGTCATGTGATGAATGTATTTAAACGTAGGTCTGGTGATCAACTGTGTCATGTGATCAAGCGCTCTGTGAAGTGCGAAACATGTCGTGAGGACGGGGAGCACCGAAGCCTAATAAATCATTTTTTTGCACTGAACCTTGGTTTGTGTCCGTACTTGCAGCCTGGAGAAAGCCTGCGCTGTGCCAGATTATCCTTGGAATATATATATACATATATATACTAGCAGCCCGTCCCGACGTTGTCCGGGTATGAATTGCTGCCGGCCGATTGTCGCGCCCATTGGCCACGCCCCCAAAACACGAAATATTGCCCAATAAAAATGACCATAACAAATGCCTAAATCCTAATATGTGAGCGCCCTCCATAGAACTTCTGGCGGGGGGTGTGTCTAAAAGTGTATCTCGGTGCTGGCCATCAATGAGAGAGACATGTGCATTTTTCAAATGGGTGGTGAAGCAATATGAGTATGTTGCTGGAGATGTGGCCCGCCGTGCCAGAAATGTACTTACCGGGGAAGGGATAGGCCCTTTCTTGCTATTTCAGTGGAGGCGGGCCTTGTTTCCGGATGTGCGTCTCGCGAGGCCTGTGTGCAACAGAAGTGGTAAATCTCCAATGTGCGCATCAGGCGTCACAGGACGATAAGGCGAGATTAGATTTCCTGCACAATGGCCCCTGTTTGCACTCCTTCCGGCCCTTGGGAATAGCGCCATGCCTGACCTACGTACAGTAAAGCAGGTGCACGGCACACGGAACGCGGGGCAAGCCCACCCGGAGCTGGAAATGTACGTTCGCTTTTTTTTTTCGAGATTCCGTGCCCCGCACACGCCCACGCCCCCAGCACAGGATATGAGACATGGCATGAAGGGCAGAACGTACCACACGTTTTCGTAATGCCGCGCCCCCAGCACACACCCACAGCACACGATATGAGACATGGCATGAAGGGCAGAACGTACCACACGCCCCCAGCACACGCCCACAGCACAACGCAGACATGCCCACAAGGGACTACTTTGCTGGCACAGTTATTTTACCTTTTAAATGTATATGGTGGGCGTCTGCATAGCCTATGCCCTTCTGCTGCAACTGCCCTTTCCAACGCTGTATTGGGTGTTGTGATTGGTGCTGTGGTTACTGAGATTACCCGCCTCAAAGGTTTGGGCTCTCTTCTTAGTATGGATTTTTATATAAATATATATATATATTCACAGAAAAAACCATAGGTTATAGACCATATATAGTTAGGAATTAGCATTTACAAAACCTTGAAAATTCACTGAAAAAACCATAGGTTATAGACCATATATAGTTAGGAATTAGCATTTAGAAAACCTTATTTTACTCACACAAAACCATTGAAATTCCATATATAGTTAGTTGCACTAACTATATATCGCGCACCCGCAATCCACTGCTGATGATGTCACATATTACATCATTCATGACATGGTCAGTGACATCACTGATGACATCACTGATGACATCTCAAATGACATCACTGATGACATCATCTAGTGTCTGTGTGTTTTTGTAAAGTTTAAATACGTTTTACATATTGAAGAATGACTGGATGTATGGAAGACTGAGTGTGTGTGTGGCTGGCTGGGAGGTGTGTGACTCTGTGCATATCAATGTGTACTTGTATCAGTGATTGTATAAGAGAGTAAGTATGTGTTAGTATATGTGTGAAAAGTATGGTGTTCTGTGTTTAACTATAGATGAGGAAATCGAAGTGTGATTGATTCTTCACAGGACTGACTAGGTGTATGAGTGCATATGATAGTGTTCTAATAATAAGTGACTGTATGTATGAGTAATTGTATGGGTGAATGAGTGAATGTGTGTGTAGACGTACGAATCAGTGAGTGTGTATGTAGTAACTGGTATTGGTGTGTCATGATGTCATCAGTGATGTCATTTGAGATGTCATCAGTGATGTCATTTCAGATGTCATTAGTGATGTCATCAGTGATGTCACTGAAGTATGGTGTTCTGTGTTTAACTGTATAGATGAAGAAATGGAAGTGTGATTGATTCTTTACAGGACTGGCTTGGTGTGTGAGTAACTCCATGGATGAGTGGCAGTGTGTGACTGTCTGCATAGGTGTATGAGTGCATATGATAGTGTTGTAATAATAAGTGACTGTATGTATGAGTGATTGTATGGGTGAATGAGTGAATGTGTGTGTAGACGTAGGAATCAGTGAGTGCTTATGTAGTAACTGGTATTGGTGTGTCATGATGTCATCAGTGATGTCATTTGAGATGTCATCAGTGATGTCATCAGTGATGTCATTTGAGATGTCATCAGTGATGTCATCAGTGATGTCACTGACCATGTCATGAATGATGTAATATGTGACATCATCAGCAGTGGATTGCGGGTGCGCGATATATAGTTAGTGCAACTAACTATATATGGAATTTCAATGGTTTTGTGTGAGTAAAATAAGGTTTTCTAAATGCTAATTCCTAACTATATATGGTCTATAACCTATGGTTTTTCAGTGAATTTTCAAGGTTTTGTAAATGCTAATTCCTAACTATATATGGTCTATAACCTATGGTTTTTTCTGTGATTTTCATTGGTTTTTTAACAGCTAATATCTGTAGCTGTAAAATGTATTCTTCTTTAAATCCAAAAATATATTTTATATGTTTATGAATAATTTTTTTTTTTAATATTTTTTTTTCTTCGTTCCCGCTTCGCGAATCGGGAAGCTTCCCGTTAGCTGACCTTGATGCCGCGAAATAGACCGCGAGCCGGTAAACGTTTCTTTACCGCAAGTGCCGCGTTAGAAAACAACATCGTGACGCCTCCCGTCCGCATGACGTTTCACGTTCTCGCGTGATACGTCATATGACGTACAACGTTAGCGAACTGGTACGCGAAGCGAGTCGCAAAGCGCAGGTTTCTGGAAGCAAACCGGGAGGCCCTGCAAAGCGCTTAACGTAAACACAGCAAGTCATGTGACTTGGTAATAACACTTTTCATTGGTTCATTTCACTTTTGGTTTCCTAATGATGTAAGACTAGGTCATATAATCTAAAATGAACACTTTTGATTGGTTGAGAACTCTTGTTTTTCCCAAATGATGAAAATCCCTCCTTCTTTCCTCACTCTGACTTTCATCATTGTGAGAGAAAGACCCTTTGTGATCACTGAGCAATGGCTTCTTTAGTAGCTTCAGCTGGTGCTTCCCCACCACCTCCACCACATCCAAGGAAGAGTGGACCACCTGCTCAAGTTATAATTCAACAAGGAGAGGAAGAAGAGGAACAGGAGGACGAGCACGAAGAGAGGCAGTTTTTGCCTGAGCAGCCCAGGACGTCTCACCGGAAAGAAAACTTCATTTGGCAATTTTTTAAAATTCCCAAAGGTCAGAAAAAAGTAAATGCAAGATACGTAACTTGCCTTATATGTCAAGATAGACTGTCCAGAGGGACCGACAAAAAATACAGTTTCGGAAACTACACAATGCATCGCCATATGACTAGGTGGCATCCTAACAACTACAGTGCTGCACAGTTTCGGAACGACCTAGATAATCTCCCTATTATGGCCAGAAGATCTGTTGTACCGGAAGTAACGGGACCAGAGGGCAGGGAGATGGTGCCAAATATACAAATGAGATTTGGTGATGTAAAACACATCTGCGTATTTTGCGATGGATTCATTTCCTACGGAGAAAAAAGCATCACTCTGATCAACAGAGCTATTGACTATCATATGCAAGTTTGTACGAAACGCCCAAAATAATAAATACTTCTTTTTTTTGTTTTGTTGCTCCTGTTGAGCCCTTTACAATGAATCGTTTTCATTGCCCCCTCCAAGAAAAACCCAAAAAAATATAAAACTGTTCAGAAAAATTCAAAAAAAGTAAAAAAATGTTCTTAAAAAAAAAAAAAAGTTCTTTTCAGAACTACCTCCCCGTTATTAAAAAATTGGTACAATATTTGGAACTGTGCCAACCTCTATTTCTCTTAGTTCGCTTCCCAGTTCGCTCCCCGGTACGCGAACCGGAAGCGAACCAAAAACAGTAAGTATAAGGGAAGGAAACAGACACTTATGTTCAAAGAAAGACAGCTATAGGGGAGTAAACTAGAGATACTATTACCCGTAATCCACTGCTGATGATGTCACATATTACATCATTCATGACATGCTCAGTGACATCATCAGCAGAGGATTGCGGGTTTTTTGGCAACGTGCCTTATCCACGGTTTAATAACGCTGCCTTTTGCTTTATATAAGTTTTCAAATTGTATGAAATATATACCAATAGGTCGTTATGAACCTTTAGGTAGTGCTTTTCTTCATGAGGTCTGGTCGCTTCCATACACATACAGATGTTTCAAAGATGATCAAGAAGTTTATCTGAATGGAGAGGAATGCACTGAGACGCCAGATCATTCACTAATGTGTAGGCACATACAGTTACACGGTTCATGCAACAAACACCGACCAAATATGGCTTGCGTGTTGCAAGGCACGCCAGTTCCTGCTATCATCCCCACGTTCAAGTTGTTGGAAAATGGTAGTTATTTGATGCTCAATAATGAAGATTGTTCTGAGTTAATTAAAAGTATTCCTTTTATCGTAACAGTAAGTGAACGGGTTATTTGCTGCAGAAATGTTCTATTTCCTCCCACACATGAACATAGGGAGTTTTCAATCTGGCCACAAATACCAACCTTGGGACAGATTTCAACGGCATGGCAAGAATAAGAGCTCTTTTGTCTCAGAGAGAGGTGGCCTTGAGTTCGGCCCGTGAAACTTTCGTGCTTCACATAGCGAACACCCGTACAGAGGTGCACACACTTTTCAATTCAGATTTGCCTTTCAAATTCAGCAAGATGGTTCCGACTATCTTTAACGCATCCTCCGCAAAGTCCCTGGCGCACTTTTTTAAAGTTGTTACCAGTGGTCTCGTGACTTCATTTGAGAAAATCTTTGGACTCATCCCTGCTTCCTTTCATTCTATTTTCTCCACTCTGGTTCGTGGATTGGCATTTTTACTTGCATTACCAGCGGACGCTCTTGTGCTTTTTTACATTTTTAAATATGGATGTCCCTCCTATGCAACCTCCCACCCTGCAGCTGCTGACACTGTTCCGCAATCGCATGCTAGAATATTATGGCACAATGCCGTTGGCGATATTAAGCACGGCATATGGATTATCTTTTCGATTCTCCTACTTCACCTGTGTCCAGCCTGTATTTCACTGCCTGACCTGTGATTTCGATTGGGCCATTGATTTGTGTCTCTGTGGACCGGTTTCTCCTGACGTCGACTTTAATCAGCTGATGACTCCTATCATTACTCACGAGTTGGTTTGTCCTGGCGAAAGGATTATGGCTGTGGCATTGATGCATGGACTACTTGGTCCCTGGAATTTACTGGCGGCAGCACAGTCTTTCTTGGAACAGAGCTTTCTTGAAAACCCACCGAGCTGTCCTCTGATGGTGATAGAGGATCCGGTGCTGGGAGAGCACGTATGTTCTTTTCCGCTTTTAAATTGGATGGCTGAACTGTTTTCGGATGAAGACGGTGACTTTCTATTGGAGGCTGTTGCAGCTTATTTTGCATACACAGTTATGTCATAGACCTTTTTCATGTTTGATATGCTGAGTACTAGCATTTCATTGACAATTCATTGACTTATTTGTCAAGTTTTTATTATTTACCTTGCCTATTGGCTTAAGACTCGATAAAGTACTTGGCTGTTTTATTTTTCTTTAGCATTAAATTTTCCTAGTTTTTAATGCTTTACCTTGCGGACCGTCCACATATAAACTTGCAATCTGCTCTCATGAGATGGCACTTCTATTATCTTATTCAGTTCGTTTCCGGATCATGGGGAGGTGTCATCTAGGTCCTGGATATCTTTACACCATGTTAAGTTAGCATGGGCTCATTACCGGTTTAAACGCCATTTTTCCTTTTTTGCAACTTCTGCACACGACACTTAGTTGTTGCTTTAGCTTTCCACCTAGTAGTTCATCGTGGTTTACATGAGAATAATATGTTATTGCTCTACTATCTGCTTTGCTTGTTAAACTATATCTGTACAGCGAGTGCTAAAGTTTCAAGAACAACACGATACAGAATTGTTATGAGGTCTGATCTCCACGACTTCATACTCATAACATAAGTGCAACTTCTGCCAATTCTGGGCATGAGGCGGGTTTTATATTGCTTTGCCGAACACACATACACAACAGTTGATGCGGCTCACATGAAGAGAGAGCTGGTGTATGCTGATGTGATTCCTTCAAATCTAAGACACTAAAGTATGGGCACGCCCTAAACCAACACAAAGAGACCTTCTTAGCAAATAATATAATATGTGTATTAGGGAGGGTGAGATATAAGCAGCCGCGGGCCGTGGAGGGAGTTACGGTGAGGCAGGGAGGCGGGGAGGGGGAGAAGCAGGGTGGAGCCCTCTCTACCTTGCCCCTCCCCCTCCCCCTCCCCGCCTCCCTGCCCCACCGTAACTCCCTCCACGGCCCGCGGCTGCTTATAAGTGTTGCTAACTCTTATTCATTTACAGCATGTTAACATACTATCACCATTCGCTTTTTATGTACTAGTAACTATGCTGATAATTTTGCTACTGATAATATGTGTACTTGTATTATCTAAGATACTACGCCTGTGAAGACGGCATTAGTAAATAAACATTTCAAATACACATGTGTTCTTCTTAACTCCATGTTCTGGTTTCTAAGAAATATATAACGACCGACTGTTCATGAGTTCCACGTATCCTGAGGTACTATAAGTTCATATTCTGGATTGTCTAAACATTGAGAGTTTGTTATATCCAATGTGACACTGTACCTAGCTTGCTAAGGAGTTTTTGATTACTAACGTGAGTTTTGGGACACCCTAATTCGCCGAGGTTCCAATCCTCTGTCCACAGTTCTGTGTGAGAACAGAAACCCTGCGACAGGGGCACCCCCGACCCTTGCTGGAGCTTCATCACACTTGCGATACAACTCCAGCAATGCGCCACCTTTACGGCACAGATACATCACGCATCTGTGCTGTTTTTGCCCCATGATGCGCCGCATTGTAAATGCAGCACACCATAGGTGACGGAACAGCGGCACAGAATGATTAACACATCCCTGGTGATGCGCCAGTCATCATAAATGTATCCCTATGCTTCTTATCTTGTTAGAGATGAACCGCCATATGTATCATCAAAGTTTTTTGCATTTCCTAAATAGCGAACTTTAAGGAATAAATAGCGATTCTTTACCATTCCTAGTTTGCGATGAGCTATTTGCTAATTACAAATTACCCATTCATTTCCTTCATTTCCATAGGGCGGTTGGACTCACTTTTAGCTCGAACGGCTCAATGGATTTCCACGAAACTTGGCAAAATTGTAGGGACTGGTAGCCCGATGTGCCTTTGCTATGTCTCAAGATATATGCTCCAGTGGTTTTTACGAAAATTAACTTTGAAAAATATATATTGGGCTACATTGGCCTATATATATGTTGGAGCCCAAATGTAGCCCAATGTAGCCCAATGTAGCCCAAAGATGGCCGCCAGACACACAAAAAAACAAATGTAGCCCAAATATCAGCCAGATGTAGCCCAACTATAGCCCAGTGACAGAATGACCAATCAGCTTCGCAAACCTCCGTTACGCGAAGCGGAGCGCTGTTACAGATATATATCTTTTTTTGAACGTTAATTACTTAAAATCCACTGGAGCACATATATTGAGACCTAGCAAAGGCACATCGGGCTACCAGTCCCTAATATTTTGCCAAGTTTCGTGCAAATCCATTCAGCCGTTCGATTATTATTATTATTATTATTTTTTGCCCCGCGGGGCCCTTTTAAAACCTCCACATCAAACCTAGGGGGTCAGCGAGGATCTACTATGCCCCCTTATAGTTATTTCCCCCTTTGTTTTGACCTCCTCTTATCTCTCGATCCTACCGAGAGACAAGATGGCGGCCGCTACGGACTGTTTGGAATGTTGACAGACGCCGGAGAACCAATCAGCTTCGCTTCACAAAGCTCCGTTGCGCGACAAGTACGCGTCCTGGGCCGCTGCCCAGTCCGCTGTTACAGATATATATCTTTTTTTAAACGTTAATTTCTCAAAATCCACTGGAGCACATATATTGAGACCTACAAAAGGCACATCGGGCTACCAGTCCCTACAATTTTGCCAAGTTTCGTGCAAATCCATTCAGCCGTTCGGGCTAAAAGTGAGGCCAACCGCCCTATGGAAATTAACATGGGAAAAACGCGTTTTGGGACCCCCCTTTTTTCTCGGCCCCCCCTTGACGAACCCCCCCAAAATTTTCAGGGGCTGCTCAGAAACAAAATGTGCAATTTTACTGAAAATTTCAGCCAATTCCGTCCACAAACGCCAAAGTTATTAGACATAGAATTTTCAAAAATCCCATAGGGAAAAAATCCTAACTATATATACCTACTGGCGACCGCCAGTAGGTAATATATATATATATATATATATATATATATATATATATATATATATATATATATATATATATATATATCCGCCCTATCTAGGACAACCACCAATGGTAGAGCATATGGGAATATATACTGACCAGTGACAGCGAAGTTTGTTTGGTAGCAGGCATCTGAGGAAGTCATTGAAGACGAAACGCGTCATGCCTAAAGCTCTTTTGAAAATAAATCGCCTTCCTGGATCCCCGCTGTGTCCCTCCGATTCTTTCCTTCGGTTTGAATCCTTCTTTGCATATTCAGCGCGCCGGCCCGTGACGTGCTAGAGGGAACCGCCTTGTCAAGTGGACAGAGACAATCAGGGCACCCTGCAACTTTGCAATTCTGTGTATCCAGGCTACTGGAAGTTCTCTGTTCCACCACTCCTGCATTGAGGACCAGCTCCGCTGCAGCAAGCAGTCCGTGTAATCACACGGAGAAACCGAGGGTCATGGTATCCGAAGTTACAGGACTGCCTCAGTGTGGATACTTGTGGTTAAGGCGTCTTGGGGACCCAGCTGGTGATTTTTATCTACAAGCCGAGTGTGCCACTGACCCAGTGCCGTGTTCATAATTATGTCCAGGACCCAACATTTGGAAACAAGGGAACAAGAACAGAACTTCACCCGGCAAGCAGTGAGAGGGGCATGCTGGGATTTGTAGTTCGCCGACGCTACTGTATTTCCTGAGTGACTCAGTTCCGCCCTACATAGGACAACCACCAATGGTAGAACATATGGGATTATTTACTGACCAGCGGCAGCGAACTTTGTTTGGTAGCAGGCATCTGAGGAAGTCATTGAAGACGAAACGCGTCATGCCTTAAGCTCTTTTGATAATAAATCGCCTACCTGGATCCCCGCTGTGTCCCTCTGATTCTTTCCTTCGGTTTGAATCCTTGTTTGCATATATATATATATATATATCTGTGCATGCTTCACATAATTATAGCTAACAGAAAATATGCTTCCCATTGCTTGACGTCTAAAGTCATATTGAGTTCCTTTTCCCATTGCAGATGCCAGAGGAATTTACCTACTGTGAGTTTAAGACTGTATACATTTTGAGACCATACTTTGTCAAGAAAAGCGTACGCAGGAATCATTCAAAGAGAGTTAATTATTTCTTAGACACTTTTTAACTGCTGGGAGGTGGGCCTAGTAACAGTGTCAATGAGTGATGTCACTGACCATGTCATGAGTAAAGCAATATGTGAGGTCATATGGAGTGCATGGAGTGGGCACAGGTTATAGTTAGCTCAGATAACTATAACTGCTGAATTTCATTGGTTTTGTAGGAGTATAATCTGAGCCTAGCTATGACTTCCCTGTAAGCTTTGGTTTTTCTGTTAATTTCCAAGTTTTTTTAAAAATGTTATATCCTAACTATAACATCCCCGTAACCTGTGTTTTTTCACTGAATTTGTAGGATTTTAAAAAATTCTAAATGTAACCTGTCACCTTTGAGAGTGGATGCGTGAGTGGTTGTATAGGTGAGTGGGTGTGTGAATGGCTTTATGGGTCTGTGAGAATGTGAAAGTTTTGGTGGGTGTGTGAGTAGGTGTGTGAGTAGTTGTGTGAGTGGGTGTGTGAGTGGCTGTATGGGTCTGTGAGTGGATGTGTTAGTAGAGCTGTATGGGTCTGCAAGTGATTATGTGAGTGGCTGTATGGGTCAGTTACAGGGTATGTGAATCGCTGTATGGGACTGTGAGTGGCTGTGTGAGTGTGTCTGAAGCTGTGTGAGTGGCTGTGTGGGTGTGTGAATGTGAGTACCTGTATGGGTCTGTGAGTTGTTCTGTGAGTGCCTGAGGAAGTCTTAGACAGTGAAATCTGAGCATAACTTTAACATGTCTGTAACTTTAGTTTCTTTCAGTGAATATATATATAGGTAGGTAGTTATAGTTGGGACCATGTTTCAATAGAAAAACGTTTTTTGACCTGCCTATTACTTTGGTGTTATCTGACAAATCTTCACAAAGTTTTCCCCAAAAAGTGCGCTGGTGACTCTTACTGCACACCAAACGTTTTAAGGTGATTCGTAGCAAGGGGACCTCTGGATGTAATTATACCAAATTTGGTAGTAAGGTAGACTTGGTTACACAGATTGTGCTTTTTGCTATTTTGTGCAAAGCCATTCATTAGTTTTTGAGACATTTAGAAGAAAGCATTTTGTGGAGACATCTGCATTTATCATGAGGACGTAAGCCAAAAGGAATGCTGTGACATGCTTACCGTAACTTAAAGAGGTAATTGGGGCTGCTATTTTATGGATTGGGGAATGGTTCCCGGGGCTGAAAAGTTGTTTGAAAGCTGATAGATGGAGTCAGGGTGGAGGTACTCTAACTCCATGTTTGACAAATGGGGGAGTTAATGAGACAAGTTATATGACCAAAATAGATTTTTCTGACCTCGTGTAATATTTGCGATGATGAGGATGCTGTGACCGTCAGTGAACCCCATCCGTATAATATTGCAGGGATTTCATGACGATTGTGATGACTTTCAGATTACTGGTAAAATACTATATATATATATATATATATATATATATATTAGAAAGTCAAACAGCTTCTTCTGGAGCACTTGGAACCCGTGGAAGTTGGCGCAAATACCGGCGAAGCAGTCCGGTTGAATTAGTATAACTGGAGTCTCTCACAAAGTGAATTGCATGCGCTCTCGGACAAGAAGGCAAAGGGGGTCAAAATAGTTGATAATGCAGTTTAATGCACAACGCGTTTCAGCAAAGAAAGCCTTGTTCACGTGCAACCCCACACTCTAAGACACCAAGTATAAATAAAGTTTTGCTGTGCTGTAGACACATAATCAACAACAAGGTAGGACTAGCAAGAAAACCAACTGGTTATTTGGCAGACATGTTGGAATGGTCAAATGGAACGTACAGAGTTCTGCAGTACCTGACTGTTATTCGGTGAATAATACACACAATACTTGAAAATTCATTCGAAATGCAAATAAATAATTTCAGTGGTGCAAATTCTAAACAAAACATTTTTAGGGGAAAAACATTTTTTGGGAAAAAAAAAAAAAAAAAATACATATGACAATGTCCGATACACACTCCTATGTTAGCCAAGTGGCATGAAGAGGAGAAAATCAATGAAGCAAATTGTTACACATTTGCAAGGAATTATTCAATCTCAGCACATGTCCCCCATGTCTCCAGTGTGGATAACACATATGTACATGCAGACAGCCCGCGGCTGCAGAACAATCTACACAAGGTTGGTTTCAGCCTAAATGCGCTTGGAGAGAAACAACTCAAAACAATGATAGCAGCGCCAGGTGCTGCATTGGATGAGAGTAGTAGTTCAGCATAAAAAGTAAAATACACTTTCATAACATGGATCTCTTCCACGAAAATATATTAAAAGTCTGCAAGGTCCATCAGCGGCCCATGGTGTATCCTCTAAGGTAAATGTATTAGACATGGTTACGGGTGATGACTAAGGAGAGTGCTGCTAAGTCAGTGCCACAGTCGACCCAACAGTGAAATTCAGACAATACCTAGTTGTTGTATCTGCCTCAAGCTGTGATGGTCTAGGGTTGGCCAAAATCATTCATAACTGGAAAAGTCAAACCTTGGACATATGGTGTCTTGACGTGTGGTACAAACTCGAGCAGTGATTCCAGGAGTGCAAAGGGTGGGTGCGCACCGTGCAGGTGTGATCCAGTGGTGGGCCCCCTCCTTTCCTCCTAAGGAATAAAACAAAATAAAACGTGACTAGAAGATAACATAAGACAGACAAGTGAGAAATATATAACTAAACATCATAATAACAATGACAATCTTGTTTAAAAACATGTCGGAAGACGATTAGAGGAGTCAGAGCTTAACATCATAAATCAAAGGTATTGCTGGAGATTTGCGAGGTTAACAAACGCTACTCTCTAAGGTGAATTGCCAGTTCCTCATCCATGTTGAGGCCTCCCGGGAATCTGGTTTGGAACTCAATTATGAGTTTGGATTCACGTTGTCTCAAATTCAGTACCCTGTCACCCCCTCTCGGATGTCTGGGGACCTGTTCCAATATAAAGAATTTTAGATCAGAGGTATTGGAATAGTGTTTCTGTTCAAAGTGACGTGCCACAGGGTATTTGGGGTCCTTGTTGGTAATGGCCCTGAGATGCTCAAGGATTCTTTTCTTGGCAGCACAACTGGTACTGCCTATATACCACAATTTGCAGGAGCATTCGATGACATGAATCACAAATGTGGTGCTGCAGGTAAAGAAAGAGGTCAGGTTTTTGGTGATGTTATTGTATTCTACAGATCCTCTGTATTTGCTATGCTTACAAGCTTTACAATGGCCACATGGGTAGAAGCCCACTAGACCATGTTCAGAGTTAGTTTTGGTGTATTGAGTGATGTCATTTCTGACCACCAAGTCACCTATATTCCTGCATCTTTTGTAAGTGATGGAGGGACGATCAGGAATACTGTTTCCCAGAATAGAATCAGTCTTGAGAATATCCCAATTTTTGGTTAACAGTTTTTTGACTTGACTAACCTCTGAACTGTAGGTTAAGATGAGTCTGGTAGATTCATCTTGTTCCACAGTGTCAGCAGTCTCCTTGTTGGTTAATGTTTCAGATCTTGTTATTTCATCTGCTCTCTTTTTGGCTTTTTTAAGGACCCAACTGGGATAACCTCTGCTTTCAAACCTGGTTATGATGGTTGCCTGCTCTTTCAGGTAAGCATCATTGGTGTTGCAATTTCTTTTGGCCCTTAGCAACTCCCCATAAGGGATGCTCCATTTCAGAGCCTCAGGGTGGCTACTTTGTGCGTGAAGCACACTATTCCCCGCCGTGGCCTTGCGAAACAATGAGGTGTAGATTTTGTGGTCTCTAATCTCCAGTTTGACATCCAAAAATTCAGTTTGGCTGTCACTGATGTTGCCAGATAGAAAGATGTTGTAGCTGTTGCAATTAAGTTTCCTGATAGTACCAGTTGTGCTGCCAAGAAAAGAATCCTTGAGCATCTCAGGGCCATTACCAACAAGGACCCCAAATACCCTGTGGCACGTCACTTTGAACAGAAACACTATTCCAATACCTCTGATCTAAAATTCTTTATATTGGAACAGGTCCCCAGACATCCGAGAGGGGGTGACAGGGTACTGAATTTGAGACAACGTGAATCCAAACTCATAATTGAGTTCCAAACCAGATTCCCGGGAGGCCTCAACATGGATGAGGAACTGGCAATTCACCTTAGAGAGTAGCGTTTGTTAACCTCGCAAATCTCCAGCAATACCTTTGATTTATGATGTTAAGCTCTGACTCCTCTAATCGGCTTCCGACATGTTTTTAAACAAGATTGTCATTGTTATTATGATGTTTAGTTATATATTTCTCACTTGTCTGTCTTATGTTATCTTCTAGTCACGTTTTATTTTGTTTTATTCCTTAGGAGGAAAGGAGGGGGCCCACCACTGGATCACACCTGCACGGGCGCACCCACCCTTTGCACTCCTGGAATCACTGCTCGAGTTTGTACCACACGTCAAGACACCATATGTCCAAGGTTTGACTTTTCCAGTTATGAATGATTTTGGCCAACCCTAGACCATCACAGCTTGAGGCAGATACAACAACTAGGTATTGTCTGAATTTCACGGTTGGGTCGACTGTGGCACTGACTTAGCAGCACTCTCCTTAGTCATCACCCGTAACCATGTCTAATACATTTACCTTAGAGGATACACCATGGGCCGCTGATGGACCTTGCAGACTTTTAATATATTTTCTGTGGAAGAGATCCATGTTATGAAAGTGTATTTTACTTTTTATGCTGAACTACTACTCTCATCTAATGCAGCACCTGGCGCTGCTATCATTGTTTTGAGTTGTTTCTCTCCAAGCGCATTTAGGCTGAAACCAACCTTGTGTAGATTGTTCTGCAGCCGCGGGCTGTCTGCATGTACATATGTGTTATCCACACTGGAGACATGGGGGACATGTGCTGAGATTGAATAATTCCTTGCAAATGTGTAACAATTTGCTTCATTGATTTTCTCCTCTTCATGCCACTTGGCTAACATAGGAGTGTGTATCGGACATTGTCATATGGTTTTTTTTGTTTTTTTTCCCAAAAAATGTTTTTCCCCTAAAAATGTTTTGTTTAGAATTTGCACCACTGAAATTATTTATTTGCATTTCGAATGAATTTTCAAGTATTGTGTGTATTATTCACCGAATAACAGTCAGGTACTGCAGAACTCTGTACGTTCCATTTGACCATTCCAACATGTCTGCCACATAACCAGTTGGTTTTCTTGCTAGTCCTACCTTGTTGTTGATTATGTGTCTACAGCACAGCAAAACTTTATTTATACTTGGTGTCTTAGAGTGTGGGGTTGCACGTGAACAAGGCTTTCTTTGCTGAAACGCGTTGTGCATTAAACTGCATTATCAACTATTTTGACCCCCTTTGCCTTCTTGTCCGAGAGCGCATGCAATTCACTTTGTGAGAGACTCCAGTTATATGACATGTTAGTCTCGAGTCATCTAGACAAACTTCCTCCAAAAACCAACTCCTTAAAACAGATGGCCGGTTTCTATCCTTGCGGTCACTGCAAGGCCTGCAGTGGTAGCAAACGTGTACTATCATACACCATCCCAGATACCGGCAAGAAAGTGCTAATCAAGCACTTTATCACATGTAGCACCCAGTTTGTAGTTTACTGCCTAGTCTGCCCGTGCGGCCTTAGCTACATTGGCAGCACTATAAAGGAACTGAAACTGAGGATTCTTGAACATCAACGGGCAATCGAGAAAGTAGACACAACATACCCGGTTGCCCGGCACTTCGCTGAGGAGCACGACAAAGATCGCACGAAACTGCGATTCTTTGGATTGGATATTGTTCCACCCAATGTGAGAGGAGGTGACCGCTTAAGGAGACTCCGTAGGCTCGAGTCCAGATACATCATAGACCTCTCAGCTAAACATCCGGGAGGGATGAATGGCGGCGAGGAGCTTTCATGTCATCTGGGTAAATAGCACTAGGCCCTGCAACAGGACCAATGACAAATGACCCCTGCCTATCACCAGCTGGAAGACCAATTGTACATTTTGTAAGATGTATATTTTGTGTATTTTGTGGATAGTGTAAATACGGTTTCAAAATAACAACATAAGTAATCCCAAAATATCAACTCTCCTCGTTGAAATGATGTAAATATGTAATTAATTGTATCAACTGTATTCCTTGTAGAAGGCCACTTGAATATGCCTTACCCATTCCGCTTGAACCTCAATTGAAAGCAGGAACGTAATTTTGTAGATATGTATATAATTTATGTACGGTAGTATGCAGGTACGGAGTGTGACTGGTCCAAATTGAAATCTGATAGGACATAGTAGTAGGTTTTCACCCTTACTTTGCCTCTTTTTGCTGCCCCCCACTATGGTTGTGAACAAATAGAGTAACTAGAGTTATGAGCAAGGATTAGCAGTATTAAGCTGTTTGAAAGCGCATTGGATATTATCGTACTTACTTGCATATGTAATTTTCTCTAACCTTTTTTACGTCCCTGTATTTTGCACGACTTGTACGGCTTTTCTGTGTTATTATTATTATTTGCACTATTTTACTGCACTATCTTTTTGCACTGTTTTCTCTGTAAATATGACATCTACCTTTTGACATAGGACATTAGCCGATCCACGGCTTTATTTTCAACTTACCCGAGCACTTAGGGATGAATTGTATTATATTCAATATTCGGATAAACACCCTTACAATATGGCGCCCACAGAGGCACAAAGGGTTACAGTCCTATGTTTATGTCTATTTTTGCAGATTTGTGTATTTGTATGAGATGCTTTCACAGCAACAATTGACACACTGACGAAGGCTAACGCCGAAACGCGTCTGTGCTTTTTCTGTCCCTAATAAAAGACTTGGACACCTCTTGGCTTGTGAGTGCTGCCTCTTTGGAGCAACGAACGAAGAGTTTGAGCGTCATATATATATATATATATATATATGTAACGCAAATGCCTGAGCATTTAAGGGGCACACTGCGGGGCTCTGCCTTGCAGGCTTGTTCGTTCCAGCATACGTCTCCACACTGCATATTGTTTCTTGCCCGACGCGTTTCTGGGGGAACCTCCCCCCCTCCTCAGGGGCTGCTTCCATCAGACGCTCGAAGGTGCATCATTTGTTTTCTTGACCTTTTGTTAGCACAAGTCTCAAGGTAGGCGTATATTGTCATCTTACGTCATACCCAGCATTGTGGGACTTGTAGTCACTATGGTGATGCACGTGTTTGTGTAAACTTTTTAGTAAAGTCGAGGGTCTGGGATCCATCTTGCATTCTATTAATACCTATAGTAGGCTGCCTGTGTGTTTCGGTGCGCTGCATATGTAATAACGAGTCCTGCGCTCATACTGCTTCCAATTAGTTTGGAGACCCGAGCTTCATCCAGCTGCTCGTTTGTTCCGATTAGCTGGCGATGGTGCTCCCTCCACGGCCAGGCTGCCGTGTTGTAACATGTAACGCAAATGCCTGAGCATTTAAGGGGCACACTGCGGGGCTCTGCCTTGCGGGCTTGTTCGTTCCAGCATACGTCTCCACACTGCATATTGTTTCTTGCCCGACGCGTTTCTGGGGGAACCTCCCCCCCTCCTCAGGGGCTGCTTCCATCAGACGCTCGAAGGTGCATCATTTGTTTTCTTGACCTTTTGTTAGCACAAGTCTCAAGGTAGGCGTATATTGTCATCTTACGTCATACCCAGCATTGTGGGACTTGTAGTCACTATGGTGATGCACGTGTTTGTGTAAACTTTTTAGTAAAGTCGAGGGTCTGGGATCCATCTTGCATTCTATTAATACCTATAGTAGGCTGCCTGTGTGTTTCGGTGCGCTGCATATGTAATAACGAGTCCTGCGCTCATACTGCTTCCAATTAGTTTGGAGACCCGAGCTTCATCCAGCTGCTCGTTTGTTCCGATTAGCTGGCGATGGTGCTCCCTCCACGGCCAGGCTGCCGTGTTGTAACATGTAACGCAAATGCCTGAGCATTTAAGGGGCACACTGCGGGGCTCTGCCTTGCGGGCTTGTTCGTTCCAGCATACGTCTCCACACTGCATATTGTTTCTTGCCCGACGCGTTTCTGGGGGAACCTCCCCCCCTCCTCAGGGGCTGCTTCCATCAGACGCTCGAAGGTGCATCATTTGTTTTCTTGACCTTTTGTTAGCACAAGTCTCAAGGTAGGCGTATATTGTCATCTTACGTCATACCCAGCATTGTGGGACTTGTAGTGCCCCTTAAATGCTCAGGCATTTGCGTTACATGTTACAACACGGCAGCCTGGCCGTGGAGGGAGCACCATCGCCAGCTAATCGGAACAAACGAGCAGCTGGATGAAGCTCGGGTCTCCAAACTAATTGGAAGCAGTATGAGCGCAGGACTCGTTATTACATATGCAGCGCACCGAAACACACAGGCAGCCTACTATAGGTATTAATAGAATGCAAGATGGATCCCAGACCCTCGACTTTACTAAAAAGTTTACACAAACACGTGCATCACCATAGTGACTACAAGTCCCACAATGCTGGGTATGACGTAAGATGACAATATACGCCTACCTTGAGACTTGTGCTAACAAAAGGTCAAGAAAACAAATGATGCACCTTCGAGCGTCTGATGGAAGCAGCCCCTGAGGAGGGGGGGAGGTTCCCCCAGAAACGCGTCGGGCAAGAAACAATATGCAGTGTGGAGACGTATGCTGGAACGAACAAGCCCGCAAGGCAGAGCCCCGCAGTGTGCCCCTTAAATGCTCAGGCATTTGCGTTACATGTTACAACACGGCAGCCTGGCCGTGGAGGGAGCACCATCGCCAGCTAATCGGAACAAACGAGCAGCTGGATGAAGCTCGGGTCTCCAAACTAATTGGAAGCAGTATGAGCGCAGGACTCGTTATTACATATGCAGCGCACCGAAACACACAGGCAGCCTACTATAGGTATTAATAGAATGCAAGATGGATCCCAGACCCTCGACTTTACTAAAAAGTTTACACAAACACGTGCATCACCATAGTGACTACAAGTCCCACAATGCTGGGTATGACGTAAGATGACAATATACGCCTACCTTGAGACTTGTGCTAACAAAAGGTCAAGAAAACAAATGATGCACCTTCGAGCGTCTGATGGAAGCAGCCCCTGAGGAGGGGGGGAGGTTCCCCCAGAAACGCGTCGGGCAAGAAACAATATGCAGTGTGGAGACGTATGCTGGAACGAACAAGCCCGCAAGGCAGAGCCCCGCAGTGTGCCCCTTAAATGCTCAGGCATTTGCGTTACATGTTACAACACGGCAGCCTGGCCGTGGAGGGAGCACCATCGCCAGCTAATCGGAACAAACGAGCAGCTGGATGAAGCTCGGGTCTCCAAACTAATTGGAAGCAGTATGAGCGCAGGACTCGTTATTACATATGCAGCGCACCGAAACACACAGGCAGCCTACTATAGGTATTAATAGAATGCAAGATGGATCCCAGACCCTCGACTTTACTAAAAAGTTTACACAAACACGTGCATCACCATAGTGACTACAAGTCCCACAATGCTGGGTATGACGTAAGATGACAATATACGCCTACCTTGAGACTTGTGCTAACAAAAGGTCAAGAAAACAAATGATGCACCTTCGAGCGTCTGATGGAAGCAGCCCCTGAGGAGGGGGGGAGGTTCCCCCAGAAACGCGTCGGGCAAGAAACAATATGCAGTGTGGAGACGTATGCTGGAACGAACAAGCCCGCAAGGCAGAGCCCCGCAGTGTGCCCCTTAAATGCTCAGGCATTTGCGTTACATGTTACAACACGGCAGCCTGGCCGTGGAGGGAGCACCATCGCCAGCTAATCGGAACAAACGAGCAGCTGGATGAAGCTCGGGTCTCCAAACTAATTGGAAGCAGTATGAGCGCAGGACTCGTTATTACATATGCAGCGCACCGAAACACACAGGCAGCCTACTATAGGTATTAATAGAATGCAAGATGGATCCCAGACCCTCGACTTTACTAAAAAGTTTACACAAACACGTGCATCACCATAGTGACTACAAGTCCCACAATGCTGGGTATGACGTAAGATGACAATATACGCCTACCTTGAGACTTGTGCTAACAAAAGGTCAAGAAAACAAATGATGCACCTTCGAGCGTCTGATGGAAGCAGCCCCTGAGGAGGGGGGGAGGTTCCCCCAGAAACGCGTCGGGCAAGAAACAATATGCAGTGTGGAGACGTATGCTGGAACGAACAAGCCCGCAAGGCAGAGCCCCGCAGTGTGCCCCTTAAATGCTCAGGCATTTGCGTTACATGTTACAACACGGCAGCCTGGCCGTGGAGGGAGCACCATCGCCAGCTAATCGGAACAAACGAGCAGCTGGATGAAGCTCGGGTCTCCAAACTAATTGGAAGCAGTATGAGCGCAGGACTCGTTATTACATATGCAGCGCACCGAAACACACAGGCAGCCTACTATAGGTATTAATAGAATGCAAGATGGATCCCAGACCCTCGACTTTACTAAAAAGTTTACACAAACACGTGCATCACCATAGTGACTACAAGTCCCACAATGCTGGGTATGACGTAAGATGACAATATACGCCTACCTTGAGACTTGTGCTAACAAAAGGTCAAGAAAACAAATGATGCACCTTCGAGCGTCTGATGGAAGCAGCCCCTGAGGAGGGGGGGAGGTTCCCCCAGAAACGCGTCGGGCAAGAAACAATATGCAGTGTGGAGACGTATGCTGGAACGAACAAGCCCGCAAGGCAGAGCCCCGCAGTGTGCCCCTTAAATGCTCAGGCATTTGCGTTACATGTTACAACACGGCAGCCTGGCCGTGGAGGGAGCACCATCGCCAGCTAATCGGAACAAACGAGCAGCTGGATGAAGCTCGGGTCTCCAAACTAATTGGAAGCAGTATGAGCGCAGGACTCGTTATTACATATGCAGCGCACCGAAACACACAGGCAGCCTACTATAGGTATTAATAGAATGCAAGATGGATCCCAGACCCTCGACTTTACTAAAAAGTTTACACAAACACGTGCATCACCATAGTGACTACAAGTCCCACAATGCTGGGTATGACGTAAGATGACAATATACGCCTACCTTGAGACTTGTGCTAACAAAAGGTCAAGAAAACAAATGATGCACCTTCGAGCGTCTGATGGAAGCAGCCCCTGAGGAGGGGGGGAGGTTCCCCCAGAAACGCGTCGGGCAAGAAACAATATGCAGTGTGGAGACGTATGCTGGAACGAACAAGCCCGCAAGGCAGAGCCCCGCAGTGTGCCCCTTAAATGCTCAGGCATTTGCGTTACATGTTACAACACGGCAGCCTGGCCGTGGAGGGAGCACCATCGCCAGCTAATCGGAACAAACGAGCAGCTGGATGAAGCTCGGGTCTCCAAACTAATTGGAAGCAGTATGAGCGCAGGACTCGTTATTACATATGCAGCGCACCGAAACACACAGGCAGCCTACTATAGGTATTAATAGAATGCAAGATGGATCCCAGACCCTCGACTTTACTAAAAAGTTTACACAAACACGTGCATCACCATAGTGACTACAAGTCCCACAATGCTGGGTATGACGTAAGATGACAATATACGCCTACCTTGAGACTTGTGCTAACAAAAGGTCAAGAAAACAAATGATGCACCTTCGAGCGTCTGATGGAAGCAGCCCCTGAGGAGGGGGGGAGGTTCCCCCAGAAACGCGTCGGGCAAGAAACAATATGCAGTGTGGAGACGTATGCTGGAACGAACAAGCCCGCAAGGCAGAGCCCCGCAGTGTGCCCCTTAAATGCTCAGGCATTTGCGTTACATGTTACAACACGGCAGCCTGGCCGTGGAGGGAGCACCATCGCCAGCTAATCGGAACAAACGAGCAGCTGGATGAAGCTCGGGTCTCCAAACTAATTGGAAGCAGTATGAGCGCAGGACTCGTTATTACATATGCAGCGCACCGAAACACACAGGCAGCCTACTATAGGTATTAATAGAATGCAAGATGGATCCCAGACCCTCGACTTTACTAAAAAGTTTACACAAACACGTGCATCACCATAGTGACTACAAGTCCCACAATGCTGGGTATGACGTAAGATGACAATATACGCCTACCTTGAGACTTGTGCTAACAAAAGGTCAAGAAAACAAATGATGCACCTTCGAGCGTCTGATGGAAGCAGCCCCTGAGGAGGGGGGGAGGTTCCCCCAGAAACGCGTCGGGCAAGAAACAATATGCAGTGTGGAGACGTATGCTGGAACGAACAAGCCCGCAAGGCAGAGCCCCGCAGTGTGCCCCTTAAATGCTCAGGCATTTGCGTTACATGTTACAACACGGCAGCCTGGCCGTGGAGGGAGCACCATCGCCAGCTAATCGGAACAAACGAGCAGCTGGATGAAGCTCGGGTCTCCAAACTAATTGGAAGCAGTATGAGCGCAGGACTCGTTATTACATATGCAGCGCACCGAAACACACAGGCAGCCTACTATAGGTATTAATAGAATGCAAGATGGATCCCAGACCCTCGACTTTACTAAAAAGTTTACACAAACACGTGCATCACCATAGTGACTACAAGTCCCACAATGCTGGGTATGACGTAAGATGACAATATACGCCTACCTTGAGACTTGTGCTAACAAAAGGTCAAGAAAACAAATGATGCACCTTCGAGCGTCTGATGGAAGCAGCCCCTGAGGAGGGGGGGAGGTTCCCCCAGAAACGCGTCGGGCAAGAAACAATATGCAGTGTGGAGACGTATGCTGGAACGAACAAGCCCGCAAGGCAGAGCCCCGCAGTGTGCCCCTTAAATGCTCAGGCATTTGCGTTACATATATATATATATATATATATATATTCACTGAAAAAACCATAGGTTATAGACCATATATAGTTAGGAATTAGCATTTAGAAAACCTTATTTTACTCACACAAAACCATTGAAATTCCATATATAGTTAGTTGCACTAACTATATATCGCGCACCCGCAATCCACTGCTGATGATGTCACATATTACATCATTCATGACATGGTCAGTGACATCACTGATGACATCACTGATGACATCTCAAATGACATCACGGATGACATCACTGATGATATCTCATTTGACATCAATGACCACATCACTGATGATATCATTCATGTGACAATACAATGCATCTCCTCACATTTTAATATAACCTCTGTTACACTCAGTGTTAAATACAGAGTATAATTTTTGAAACCATTGACACACCAATACTAGTTACTACATACGCACTCACTGATTCCTACGTCTACACACACATTCACTCATTCACCCATACAATCATTCATACATACAATCAATCATCTTTACAACACTATCATATGCACTCATACACCTATACAGACACTCACACTCTGCCACTCATCCATGGAGTTACTCACACACCTAGTCAGTCCTGTAAAGAATCAATCACACTTCCATTTTCTAATCTATACAGTTAAACATAGAGCACCTTACGTTTTCAACCATATACTAACACATACTTAGTCTCTTATACAATCATTGATACAAGTACACATTGATCTGCACAGAGTCACACACCTCCCAGCCAGCCACACACACACTCAGTCTCCCATGCAAATACTTGGGCAATCAATCAATAACCCATATAGTTACTCATATAGCTACTGATCAACACATGCTGCAGTTTACAGAACAACAGACATAATGATGCACAAATTAAGACAGTTTAGTCACTAACCCATGCACTCAGTGAGACACATTTAATCACTCACTCATACATTCAGTCATGCACCTACTAAATCCTTCGTCCAGACACTTATACTTCCACTCATTCTTCAATATGTAAGACATATTTTAACTTTACAGAAACACACAGTCACTGGATGTTGTCATCAGTGATGTCATCCGTGATGTAATTTGAGATGTCATCAGTGATGTCATCAGTGATGTCACTGACCATGTCATGAATGATGTAATATGTGACATCATCAGCAGTGGATTGCGGGTGCGCGATATATAGTTAGTGCAACTAACTATATATGGAATTTCAATGGTTTTGTGTGAGTAAAATAAGGTTTTCTAAATGCTAATTCCTAACTATATATGGTCTATAACCTATGGTTTTTTCAGTGAATTTTCAAGGTTTTGTAAATGCTAATTCCTAACTATATATGGTCTATAACCTATGGTTTTTTCTGTGAATTTCATTGGTTTTTTAACAGCTAATATCTGTAGCTGTAAAATGTATTCTTCTTTAAATCCAAAAATATATTTTATATGTTTATGAATAATTTTTTTTTTAAATATTTTTTTTTCTTCGTTCCCGCTTCGCGAATCGGGAAGCTTCCCGTTAGCTGACCTTGATGCCGCGAAATAGACCGCGAGCCGGTAAACGTTTCTTTACCGCAAGTGCCGCGTTAGAAAACAACATCGTGACGCCTCCCGTCCGCATGACGTTTCACGTTGTCGCGTGATACGTCATATGACGTGCTACGTTAGCGAACTGGTACGCGAAGCGAGTCGCAAAGCGCAGGTTTCTGGAAGCAAACCGGGAGGCCCTGCAAAGCGCTTAACGTAAACACAGCAAGTCATGTGACTTGGTAATAACACTTTTCATTGGTTCATTTCACTTTTGGTTTCCTAATGATGTAAGACTAGGTCATATAATCTAAAATGAACACTTTTGATTGGTTGAGAACTCTTGTTTTTCCCAAATGATGAAAATCCCTCCTTCTTTCCTCACTCTGACTTTCATCATTGTGAGAGAAAGACCCTTTGTGATCACTGAGCAATGGCTTCTTTAGTAGCTTCAGCTGGTGCTTCCCCACCACCTCCACCACATCCAAGGAAGAGTGGACCACCTGCTCAAGTTGTAATTCAACAAGAAGAAGAAGAAGAGGAACAGGAGGACGAGCACGAAGAGAGGCAGTTTTTGCCTGAGCAGCCCAGGACGTCTCACCGGAAAGAAAACTTCATTTGGCAATTTTTTAAAATTCCCAAAGGTCAGAAAAAAGTAAATGCAAGATACGTAACTTGCCTTATATGTCAAGATAGACTGTCCAGAGGGACCGACAAAAAATACAGTTTCGGAAACTACACAATGCATCGCCATATGACTAGGTGGCATCCTAACAACTACAGTGCTGCACAGTTTCGGAACGACCTAGATAATCTCCCTATTATGGCCAGAAGATCTGTTGTACCGGAAGTAACGGGACCAGAGGGCAGGGAGATGGTGCCAAATATACAAATGAGATTTGGTGATGTAAAACACATCTGCGCATTTTGCGATGGATTCATTTCCTACGGAGAAAAAAGCATCACTCTGATCAACAGAGCTATTGACTATCATATGCAAGTTTGTCCGAAACGCCCAAAATAATAAATACTTCTTTTTTTTGTTTTGTTGCTCCTGTTGAGCCCTTTACAATGAATCGTTTTCATTGCCCCCTCCAAGAAAAACCCAAAAAAATATAAAACTGTTCCGAAAAATTCAAAAACAGTAAAAAAATGTTCAGAAAAAAAAAAAAAAAGTTCTTTTCAGAACTACCTCCCCGTTATTAAAAAATTGGTACAATATTTGGAACTGTGCCAACCTCTATTTCTCTTAGTTTGCTTCCTAGTTCGCTCGCCGGTACGCGAACCGGAAGCGAACCAAAAACAGTAAGTATAAGGGAAGGAAACAGACACTTATGTTAAAAGAAACACAGCTATAAGGGAGTAAACTAGAGATACCATTACCCGTAATCCACTGCTGATGATGTCACATATTACATCATTCATGACATGCTCAGTGACATCATCAGCAGAGGATTGCGGGTTTTTTGGCAACATGCCTTATCCACGGTTTAATAACGCTGCCTTTTGCTTTATATAAGTTTTCAAATTGTATGAAATATATACCAATAGGTCGTTATGAACCTTTAGGTAGTGCTTTTCTTCATGAGGTCTGGTCGCTTCCATACACATACAGATGTTTCAAAGATGATCAAGAAGTTTATCTGAATGGAGAGGAATGCACTGAGACGCCAGATCATTCACTAATGTGTAGGCACATACAGTTACACGGTTCATGCAACAAACACCGACCAAATATGGCTTGCGTGTTGCAAGGCACGCCAGTTCCTGCTATCATCCCCACGTTCAAGTTATTGGAAAATGGTAGTTATTTGATGCTCAATAATGAAGATTGTTCTGAGTTAATTAAAAGTATTCCTTTTATCGTAACAGTAAGTGAACGGGTTATTTGCTGCAGAAATGTTCTATTTCCTCCCACACATGAACATAGGGAGTTTTCAATCTGGCCACAAATACCAACCTTGGGACACGTTTCAACGGCATGGCAAGAATAAGAGCTCTTTTGTCTCAGAGAGAGGTGGCCATGAGTTCGGCCCGTGAAACTTTCGTACTTCACATAGCGAACACCCATACAGAGGTGCACACCCTTTTCAATTAAGATTTGCCTTTCAATTTCAGCAACATGTTTCCGACTATCTTTAACGCATCCTCCACAAAGTCCCTGGCACACTTTTTTAAAGTTGTTACCAGTGGTCTCGTGACTTCATTTGAGAAAATCTTTGGAGTCATCCCTGCTTCCTTTCATTGTATTTTCTGCACTCTGGTTCGTAGATTGGCATTTTTACTTGCATTACCAGCGGACGCTCTTGTGCTTTTTTACATTTTTAAATATGGATGTCCCTCCTATGCAACCTCCGACCCTGCAGCTGCTGACACTGTTCCGCAATCGCATGCTAGAATATTATGGCACAATGCCGTTGGCGATATTAAGCACGGCATATGGATTATCTTTTCGGTTCTCCTACTTCACCTGTGTCCAGCCGGTATTTCACTGCCTGACCTGTGATTTCGATTGGGCCATTGATTTGTGTCTCTGCGGACCGGTTTCTCCTGACGTCGACTTTAATCAGCTGATGACTCCTATCATTACTCACGAGTTGGTTTGTCCTGGCGAAAGGATTATGGCTGTGGCATTGATGCATGGACTACTTGGTCCCTGGAATTTACTGGCGGCAGCACAGTCTTTCTTGGAACAGAGCTTTCTTGAAAACCCACCGAGCTGTCCTCTGATGGTGATAGAGGATCCGGTGCTGGGAGAGCACGTATGTTCTTTTCCGCTTTTAAATTGGATGGCTGAACTGTTTTCGGATGAAGACGGTGACTTCCTATTGGAGGCTGTTGCAGCTTATTTTGCATACACAGTTATGTCATAGACCTTTTTCATGTTTGATATGCTGAGTACTAGCATTTCATTGACAATTCATTGACTTATTTGTCAAGTTTTTATTATTTACCTTGCCTATTGGCTTAAGACTCGATAAAGTACTTGGCTGTTTTATTTTTCTTTAGCATTAAATTTTCCTAGTTTTTAATGCTTTACCTTGCGGACCGTCCACATATAAACTTGCAATCTGCTCTCATGAGATGGCACTTCTATTATCTTATTCAGTTCGTTTCCGGATCATGAGGAGGTGTCATCTAGGTCCTGGATATCTTTACACCGTGTTAAGTTAGCATGGGCTCATTACCGGTTTAAGCGCCATTTTTCCTTTTTTGCAACTTCTGCACACGACACTTAGTTGTTGCTTTAGCTTTCCACCTAGTAGTTCATCGTGGTTTACATGAGAATAATATGTTATTGGTCTACTATCTGCTTTACTTGTTAAACTATATCTGTACAGCGAGTGCTAAAGTTTCAAGAACAACACGATACAGAATTGTTATGAGGTCTGATCTCCACGACTTCATACTCATAACATAAGTGCAACTTCTGCCAATTCTGGGCATGAGGCGGGTTTTATATTGCTTTGCCGAACACACATACACAACAGTTGATGCGGTTCACATGAAGAGAGAGCTGGTGTATGCTGATGTGATTCCTTCAAATCTAAGACACTAAAGTATGGGCACGCCCTAAACCAACACAAAGAGACCTTCTTAGCAAATAATATAATATGTGTATTAGGGAGGGTGAGATATAAGCAGCCGCGGGCCGTGGAGGGAGTTACGATGGGGCAGGGAGGCGGGGAGGGGGAGAAGCAGGGTGGAGCCCTCTCTACCTTGCCCCTCCCCCTCCCCGCCTCCCTGCCCCACCGTAACTCCCTCCACGGCCCGCGGCTGCTTATAAGTGTTGCTAACTCTTATTCATTTACAGCATGTTAACATACTGTCACCATTCGCTTTTTATGTACTAGTAACTATGCTGGTAATTTTGCTACTGATAATATGTGTACTTGTATTCTCCACCCTGCTTCTCCCCCTCCCCGCCTCCCTGCCTCACCGTAACTCCCTCCACGGCCCGCGGCTGCTTATAAGTGTTGCTAACTCTTATTCATTTACAGCATGTTAACATACTGTCACCATTCGCTTTTTATGTACTAGTAACTATGCTGGTAATTTTGCTACTGATAATATGTGTACTTGTATTCTCCACCCTGCTTCTCCCCCTCCCCGCCTCCCTGCCTCACCGTAACTCCCTCCACGGCCCGCGGCTGCTTATAAGTGTTGCTAACTCTTATTCATTTACAGCATGTTAACATACTATCACCATTCACTTTTTATGTACTAGTAACTATGCTGGTAATTTTGCTACTGATAATATGTGTACTTTTATTATCTAAGGTACTACGCCTGAGAAGACGGCATTAGTAAATAAACATTTCAAATACACATCTGTTCTTCTTAACTCCATGTTCTGGTTTCTAAGAAATCTATAACGACCGACTGTTCATGAGTTCCACGTATCCTGAGGTACTATAAGTTCATATTCTGGATTGTCTAAACATTGAGAGTTTGTTATATCCAATGTGACACTGTACCTAGCTTGCTAAGGAGTTTTTGATTACTAACGTGAGTTTTGGGACACCCTAATTCGCCGAGGTTCCAATCCTCTGTCCACAGTTCTGTGTGAGAACAGAAACCCTGCGACAGGGGCACCCCCGACCCTTGCTGGAGCTTCATCACACTTGCGATACAACTCCAGCAATGCATTCGCCGAGGTTCCAATCCTCTGTCCACAGTTCTGTGTGAGAACAGAAACCCTGCGACAGGGGCACCCCCGACCCTTGCTGGAGCTTCATCACACTTGCGATACAACTCCAGCAATGCGCCACCTTTACGGCACAGATACATCACGCATCTGTGCTGTTTTTGCCCCATGATGCGCCGCATTGTAAATGCAGCACACCATAGGTGACGGAACAGCGGCACAGAATGACTAACACATCCCTGGTGATGCGCCAGTCATCATAAATGTATCCCTATGCTTCTTATCTTGTTAGAGATGAACCGCCATATGTATCATCAAAGTTATTTGCATTTCCTAAATAGCGAACTTTAAGGAATAAATAGCGATTCTTTACCATTCCTAGTTTGCAATGAGCTATTTGCTAATTAGCCGAATGTAGCCCAATGAAGCCCAATGTAGCCCAATGTAGCCCAAAGATGGCCGCCAGACACACAAAAAAACAAATGTAGCCCAAATATCAGCCAGATGTAGCCCAACTATAGCCCAGTGACAGAATGACCAATCAGCTTCGCAAACCTCCGTTACGCAAAGCGGAGCGCTGTTACAGATATATATCTTTTTTTGAACGTTAATTTCTCAAAATCCACTGGAGCACATATATTGAGACCTAGCAAAGGCACATCGGGCTACCAGTCCCTAATATGTTGCCAAGTTTCGTGCAAATCCATTCAGCCGTTCAATTATTATTATTATTTTTTTTTTTTGCCCCGCGGGGCCCTTTTAAAACCTCCACATCAAACCTAGGGGGTCAGCGAGGATCTACTATGCCCCCTTATAGTTATTTCCCCCTTTGTTTTGACCTCCTCTTGTCTCTCGATCCTACCGAGAGACAAGATGGCGGCCGCTACGGACTGTTTGGAATGTTGACAGACGCCGGAGAACCAATCAGCTTCGCTTCACAAAGCTCCGTTGCGCGAAAAGTCCGCGAACCAGTGCGCTGCCCGGTCCGCTGTTACAGATATATATCTTTTTTTAAACGTTAATTTCTCAAAATCCACTGGAGCACATATATTGAGACCTACAAAAGGCACATCGGGCTACCAGTCCCTACAATTTTGCCAAGTTTCGTGCAAATCCATTCAGCCGTTCGGGCTAAAAGTGAGGCCAACCGCCCTATGGAAAACTCAATGTTAAAAACACGTTTTGGGACCCCCCTTTTTTCTCGGCCCCCACTGGACGAACCCCCCCCAAATTTTCAAGGGCTGCTCAGAAACAAAATGTGCCATTTTCCTGAAAATTTCAGCCAATTCCGTCCACAAACGCCAAAGTTATTAGACATAGAATTTTCAAAAAACCCATAGAGAAAAAATCCTAACTATATATACCTACTGGCGACTGCCAGTAGGTAATATATATATATATATATATATATATATATATATATATATATATATATATATATATATATATATATATATCAAACACGAACTGTCCCGTTGCAGAGGGAGCGCTTCGCAAGTTGGTGCCGGAATCGAGACCAGGACAGGGTCTCGTATTTGATCAAATCACAAAAGTAAAGAATCCGGCACTCCGCTTAGTACTCTACTAAGCGGAGTGCCGGATTCTTTACTTTTGTGATTTGATATATATATATATATTGACGCACCTAGCCGGCTTCGCACGCCCACCAGGGCATAAACTATGGGAAGACTACCAACTATCATTACAAGTATAATGCATGTATGCAACATGTACCAGCATAAGTGCGTCGCAGAATCTATGCCTCAGAAGCAATTTCCCCATTCAGAATGTGTCCCACTGCTTGGCGCACTTGCGAGCGATAATTAATTAAACTTCTGTGTATCCTTACACAAGCATCGCATTCGCCTACAGCGGTACTATTACTAAGATGCACAAACAATTGACTGTTTACACTATATGTAATAGACTTCGAATCTTTCTACGCACACATGTGCGGAACACAGTCAATTACATACCGTGAGGGAACCGTAGCATGGTATAGGTTATCGCTTGAGTTAGCCGTCTCCAGTGTAAGTGCCTCATGTCCCATACACGCGTGCAGCGTCCACACGAGGCCTCAGCAATGCTTTGACATACAGGCAAACCAGAAGGGCTACCATTGAGGGACCTTTATTGGGAACATCCATGGGAAGAACAGTACAGAAACTGTAGCACGTTGTGGTAATTAACATTATTTTGTTTTACTTAATAATGTCACTGATGTTTGTAGGATGACCTTATTTTCGGCTGTGAATTTTAACATGCTGTATAAAGAAATGGTCATTAATATATGTTGACACATATGGGTTTGGTGAAAAAAGTAACAGGAAAAATAATTTAAAAATGTAAAATGATTTCTGAAGTAATGCTCGTCCTGGATACAATAATGTAAAAAATAATAATTATGCAAAAAGTAAAAAATAATTATTTAAAGACAGGTTTAGCCACACTGTAACCATGGCAATTTCCAGTTCTAACCTGTACTGTGATTGAGAGACACGCCCAGGAGGTGATGCATATTTAAACGCCCTAGATTGAAATGCAGATGTAGTGAACAAGGCGGTAACGCCGAAACGCGTCTAAGCAGACACTGATCCTTGAATAAAAGTTTGGATTCAGACCCACGGAGTCAGCGCCTTCTTGAATCTCACAAGCATGGTATGAAAGAATATATATATATATATATATATATATATATATATATATATATATATATATATACACGCACTTGTCCTGACTTTAACTCAGGCACTCACACGCTCACTCACAGACACTTATGCACCCAGTGACACACCTATTTAGAAACTCAAATACCCACTCACAGTTGCACTAATATACTTACAGACATAGTTAAAAACCCACACTCTTTCAAATATCCATCTATCAGCCATCTACTCATTCAAATATCCACACCTCTCTCAAATATTCAATATAACTTCCATTCACTACTCATGCACTTATTCTAGCATCCATGGACTGCTCATTCAATCATTCATGCACCATACTCATTCTAAAATTCATTCACCACTCATGCAGTTATCCATACACCAGTCATGCACTCATTCAACCATGCATGTGCCACACAAACACTCATTTAATCATCCATGCTCCACTCATTCTAACATCCATGCATGACTCACACCCTCATTTATTAATGCATGTACCACTCATGTACTCATTCAGTCATGCATCGCCCCACTCATGTACCAATTCAATCAATCATGCGCCACTCATGCACTCATTCAATCAACCATTTACCACTCATACCATCATTCAATCATGCATGTATCACTCATACACTCATTCAATCAACCATGCACCAGTCATACCTGCATGCACCACTCATTTACTCATTCAATCATGCAGCTACCACTCATTCAGTCAACCAAGCACTACTCATGCACTCATCAAATCATCCATGTACCACTGACACCCTCATTCAATCATGCATGCAACACTCATGCACTCATGCACTCATTCAATAATATATGCACCACTCATGCACTTATTCAATCAAATATCACCATTCAGGCACTCATGCAATCATGCATGCAAAACTCATAAACTCATTCAATCATGCATGCACCACTTATGCACTAATTTAATCATCCATGCACAACTCATTATGCATTCAATCATCCATGCACCATTCATGCACTCATTCTAATATCCACGCACCACTCAAGTACTCATTCAATCATCCATGTGCCACTCATGTACTCATTCAATCATCCATTCACTACTCATGCACTAATTCTAACATCCATGCCCCACTCATGCACTCATTCAATAATACATGCACCACTCATGCACTAATTCAATCATACATCACTATTCATACACTTAGGCAATCATGCATGCAACACCCATACACTCGTGCAATCATCCATGCACCACTCATGTACTCATTCAATCATCCATTCCCTACTCATGTACTCATTCTTACATCCATGCACCACTAACACACTCATTCAATAAAACATGCACCACTCATGCACTCATTCAATCATACATCACCATTCATGCACTCATTCTAACATGTATGCACTACTCATGCACTCGTTCAATCATCCATGCACCACTCACACCCTCATTCAGTCATGCAAGCACCACTGATACACTCATTTTAATATCCATACACCACTCATGAACTAATTCAAACAATCCATACACCACTCAAACCCTCAATCATGCATGCACCACTCATGTAATCATTCACTCATGCATCTACCGCTCATGCACTCATTCAATCATCCATGCACCACTCATGAACTCATCTAACATCCATGCACCAATCATTCAATAATACATGTACCACTGAAGCACTCATTCAATCATCCATGCACTACTCATGCATTCATTCTAACATCCATGCATCACTCATTCACTCATTTAGTCATTCATGCACCACTCTCTTCCTCATTCAATCATGCAAGCACCACAAATAGACTGATTCCGATCAGAACAAAAGGAAGAAGGCGTGAAGTCCAAATGCGATCAACACGTTCGAAAAAATAAGAAAACTCAATTCACCAAAAAGAAGGAAGCAGGTCTGAAAATAAGACATGCCAAGGATCTTGAGGACACAACTCAAGAACGGGGAGTGGGCTCAGACAACGTTGGACAGCACAGCAGAAGTAACAGTAGCTTGCAAGATCTTGAAGGATCACCTGGAGACAGTGGACTTGAATGAGTACATCCAAGTTGAAACTGCTGATACCAGGGTTAGTGTCCCACACAAGTTATATGAAGTAACACTCCGGATGGAGGGGGACATAACTAGAAAAATAAGAGCACTCCTTTGGGAGAAGCTCTCTAAGGGTTATGACATTCTTCTAGCTGAACAAGACGGGCCACCTGAATTTGTCAGGGAGTGCCCACATGGCGAAGACACCATTGTGCCAGCCTTCTCCAACCATATTACAATTCATAAAAAATACACATATGCCAGGAAATGGGAAGTCGCCCAGGCACCTGCATTATGTAAAAATCATGTGGGATGGGATGAGGATTCTCCTCAACACAAAATCCAGTTAAAAACTCAACCAACTGCACAAAGGCAGTATCCTGTTAAGCACGAAGCTAAAAAGCAAGTCAGGGAGATCTTAAGTCAACTTGAATACCAAGGGGTGATTGAAACATGCACCTCGTCAATGAACAATGCTTTGTTTCCTGTCTCCAAACCAGACAATACATATCGTCTAGTTTTGGTTTACAGACATTTAAACTCCGGTTGCAAAACTTTTGCAGTACAAAATGCTCACAGTGCAGCACTAATGAATAACATTGTGCGTAAACAATATAAAACTACATTAAATATTTCTAAGTTTCTTCTGTCAAAAAATTGCACCTGAAATCAGGTATTTGACCGATTTCTCAATCATGGGGACACAACTGTCATCTCTCCCAGGGATTCAAGCATAGTCCAGGGTTATTTTCAGCCAGAGTAACAGAGTTACTATAAATGTATGATAATGAAGCATTATAATATGTCGATGACATCTATCTAACAGAGGATGACTTGGATAGGCACTTGAACAGGGTGAACACCATAATATTGGGCTTCGCCTCTGAAGGGTACAAATTCAATTTAAAAAAATCACGAATTGCCCACCTCAATGTCCTGTTTCTAGGATATGAATTATCAAGTGACGGCAAAAGCCTGGCAGCAAACTTTCCAGAGAAATGTGCGCTGCTCCAACCTCCAAAGATGCTTAAAAGCTTACAGTCAATATTAGGTTTTCTAAATTTCAGAAGAACTTACATTCTACACTATGCAGAAAGGGTTATGCCTCTCTGCTTTTAGACTAAATTATTGTGTATACGGATGAAGTAACTTGTTGATTGATTTTTTGCTGCATTAGACCTGTTTTAAGAGAATTAAATGTCCAAATATATCTATTTTAAGGTATTGTCTTTTATGATATGTGAATCGAAATAAAGACTCTTTTGAATTGAAAGGGTTAAACCTCTCTACAAATTATTCAATCCAGATTTCAAAACAGTTAATTGGACTCAAAAACATACAGAAGTTTTGCGTTCAGTCCAAACAGACATGTTTGCAACAACACATTTACAGACTTGCGTAAACGTACTTAGTAATCCGACTCATTCCAGGAAGATGCCGATTCACGTACCTAACCTTTAATGAAAAGGAAAAAGTACCAATTGCGTATAAATCACACTTGTACAAAAAGCAGAAATTAAATTCACTTCTACAGAAAAAATTCTTACAGCGGTTCAAACTGCAGTAGCAAAAGAGAGAGCCCTCGCACAGGGAAAAAACATAATGGTCGTTACTCCTGTACCTGTCTTAGAGACAGTAACAAAAGCGAGCATTCCAAATGCAAAGGCTTTACATCCGAGATGGACACAATGGGTTAATTCTCTTGCTACAACAGACTTTGAATACGTTTTTGACCCCTATCTGAAGACACACGCATTTCTACAATATGAACAAGAATGTCCTCTGCCCGCTGAGATTCTGCCTCTCGAACAGTACGGATGTATAATTTATACAGACGGATCAGCACAACCCACAATTGGGGGTAAACAAGTTTA
This sequence comes from Lissotriton helveticus, assembly GCF_964261635.1. Lineage (NCBI taxonomy): Eukaryota > Metazoa > Chordata > Amphibia > Caudata > Salamandridae > Lissotriton > Lissotriton helveticus. The sequence continues at coordinate 773,131,615 of NC_136063.1, read as the reverse complement.
TAGTGCTGCGTGTGCGATCGTTAAAGGTCGCTGGCGCAATGGTAAATTCCGCCCTATGGTCACAAAAACTCAATCTCTTGGAGATTGTACAGCTCAGCAAGCTGAACTACAGGCATTCAAGATGGCGCTCGAAAATACAGATCGCGAATTCCCCACACTCATAGTGTGCGACTCCTATTATTGCGTTCAATCTTATAATGAATACTTACAGAACTGGATTGAAAACAGTTTCAAAGATGCGAAAGGTGGCACAATCGAGCATAAGTTGCTTTGGGAACAAGTAGTTCAATTACAAAAAGAACTACAAAAAGCTCATGTGATCCATACACTGAGTGATCAACGTGATGGCGTTCACGTTGCAGGGAATTCATTGGCTGATTAAGCCGCGAAGGCAGCTGTGCAAACGGCTTCCGTAGCTGCAATCAGTCGTTCAAAAATTAAAATAGACGGTGAAATAATGCTAGCTCTCAATGCGACAAGCAAAGGCATCGGTGCAGCGTTACCTCAAAACTATCCACTCAAATATTCATACATAATTGATGCAAACTCCGTTCCTTTTGCTCGAATCACTGAAGTGGGGGATAGAGTAATTCCAAACAGGAAACGTAGAGTAGGTTTGATACACGAAGCACATTTGGGAGGGGATCTGATGCATCAGGGGATCTCTAAATCTGTACTAGAATTAAAAGAGATGTAGTGGTAGCCAGGGATGAATTGTGATATTTACGAATTTGCAATCAATTGCCATGACTGCAACAGAGATCGAAGCATAGAACGCCGCCAGATACCTGACTACAGCGTAGTCAGCCCAGTACAGACACCATTGTTAGACAGCATTAGACTATCTACCCGCAGATATCCCTATGAACAGATGCGGTCTCACAAATATTAAGACGAGATTCATTTGGATGTGGCCCCAACGCTCAGCTGATGCCAGAACTGTTATAAAAGATTTGCGAGTCTTTATCGGCACATACAAAGTCGGCACGCTACATTCTGACCAGGGTACTGCGTTTAGCTCAAAAGCTTACAACGTGGCCATGGCCAAGCTGTGCGTTGCATTGTAGTATTCTAGTCCATTAAATCCTGAGGGAAATTCGGTTGTGGAGAGAAAAAAACGGGACATAAAGCAATGTATAACAGCTAGGATACTAGGCTCGGGTGACGGGTGGGTCAAACATCTAATAAGTGTCTAATGTAGTCTTAAAAATCTGCCAAGAAGTTCTCTAGGGGGAATCACTTCATATGAAATCCTTTTCGGAACTAGAATGATGGTCCAGGACCTTGATCATCACACTTCAGTGGTTGAACAAAAACCTTTTGATATCAAAGACCGTTTGGCTGTTTTGCAGGACTTAAATGAAACAAGAAAAATTCAAAGCAACTTATTCCTGAAGCCTATGACGACTGGAGAAAAACCACCCGTCACAGCAAGGCCTGGCTGGATTCCAAAGACTGGGATCTGGTCAGAGAAAAGATTGCGGATAAGAAGGAATGAGGGCCTTCATACAGACAACCAGTACCTGTTTTAGCAACAGTATTGCTGCCACCCCTTGCTGAAAGAAAGGAGAAAAGGTTCGTATCCATTGATCTGATAAAAACCAAATCATGTGGCCAATCATAAGTAGTAGGCCGTGAGGACTCCAAAGATGTAGCAGACACCCGAATCTGGCTACAATCCAAGATGTTCAAACCGAGAGACTGATAACATTCAGTGTCTCTGCAGCACAGAACAAAGGACTATGTATCAAAGCCATGGAACTTGTGCCTCTTGAGACTCAAATAACAGTTTGTCAAGAAACACCTGTCCACAATGATATAGCATCCGAGTATACTAATATGACAAGTGATAAAGTGATTCCAGCAATTTCATTGAATCCGGGAGCAATCCCTACAATTGGCAGAACTGCCTCTGGCTATTTCCTTAACTTTGATACGTTTTCCGAGGATCCAAGTGAACCTGAAATGACGTCAGCTAAAAAAACATTTAAAGAACAAGCAACGGAACTCTTTCAACTGGAAAAGACATATCTGGTTTCACCATGGGTTAAAGTATGGATTGTCTAAGGTGCACTTTTTATTCTACTATGGTTGACTCTGGTATTAACCATGGGAATGCTGATCAGTGGGAAATATAGTACAAAGTACACAGTAAAAAAGAACATCAACGTACTCCTCAAGCCACATAAATCATCCCATCGTGAACAAAGGGACTTGTCAGCAGTAAACATCACAGCCATTCCTATAACAGGTGGTGTAGCTTGGGACAGAACTGAATATGACATTCTTGGTCCGGCGGAGTTGTTGAAGATTCTACATCAATTAAAGGTTTCCTTGGGCAATTTTATTTCACCCAACACTTTTCTGATGATTGGGATTTTGAGACTATTAATAATATGATGTCAGACTTAGAAATGTCTGCGAAATTTACAAATCATGAATACTTAGAAGGTTCATCAGTTTATGAACAAATGTACTGTTATAATCACTATGGTCATCATTTCTTGCATAAATCTGCAATTCTTAGAAATGTATTAATTTATAACCAATGGGAACACTGTCCAATGCCACCGAAGGGTAGCTCGAAAACATTTTATGACAAATGTTCATACTTTCCAGGTTTTAATGTTTCAAATCCAGGAACATTTTACTTTAAAAATTTTAATATAACAGGAATGAAAAGTATGTTTACAAATACAAAGCAAATGTATTCTTCGACCTTTTATGCTGAGCTGTCTACATTAGGTTTTGACTTTTGGAAAGACACTATTGAGACAAAAAAGGTATGGGGCACAAAAGACTGGCAGGTGCAGGGCTTAGAAGCTTTATTTAGAGCCTGCATCATCCCAGAACAAATAATGTGTTTGAATGACACTGTTCAACAGACATCTTGCCTTGGATTAGCTAAGATAAAAGATTTAAACAAACCGTCAGTACCTACATCTACACCTGAAAGCAGTAACACTTCAGAGGGGGTGGTCGATGTAAAAACTAGTTTACATAACAACAGAACAGATCCTGATTGGAAAAAATGGTTAATCTGGCCTACAGACACAAACAACTGTCCAGACAGATTCCTGAATAAGACACAAGGGTTCACATTCACTAGGCCAGATCCAAGATATGTCCAGAGACAACATCCAGGGATAGTAACATCATACAGTGTGGGAAAACTGTGGCTTGAGTGGCTACAAAAATCTACACTAAAGGAAGTTAAAAAACACTTATCTTAACTTAAATAGGGCATTGATTTAAGGGACTTCTTACAAGGACCTTTGAAACTGCATCATAAATGTTTTATATATGCTGGTATCTATGCTCTTTATGATGAAGCATGGAAAAGAACGCAAGCAAAGACTACAGAACAAATACAAGAAATTGATCGTATTAATTTAGAGAAATCTCTCCCTGTAGTTGACAATGGGTTAACGACTATGTCATACAGAATATATTCTTTGAACAGCATAGTATCCCCTGCCATTGACATAATGGAACAGGACTTGGTCATGTTACAACATGGTCAGTCACAATTGCATTCTATAATGCTTTTGGGCTGGACGTTGCAAAACCTTCGTTCTGGCTAAGTGCCATGGCGTCTAATCAACACCACGTCATTGTTTTCTGAATTTAACTTTACAGATAAACAAATCACGTTGGCACAGAGGGGAGAAGACTATACGGTGCTGAGCATTGAAAAACTAGAAAGATTACCATTAACTGTTTCTGAGAAGCCAGCGACAGAATGGATAATACATGGTACAATCACTCAGCCTGCGACGATTTTCCATTTTCAGTATTGTTTAAAACATATACCTGCGGGCGTATATGAAAGATTGGGTAGAGAATACATCAAGACGTCCTGGTATTTACCTTATACACACAAATGTTGGAGTGGAGGAAAAGAAGTGTTTCTTAGTGGTACGAATTGTGAAAACACACTAAGTGGTTCACTCTTATGTCAGGGTATTAACTTACACAGGGCCTGCGAAGGTTCCTCGAACAACTTATCCTGCCACCTTCAAGGTTCTCCAGCTGCAGTGATAGATCCAATTTTTAGCCAGGTCTCTAATGGGAGTTACATTATGTTGAATGATCACAGCTGTTGTGGCATGTTGCCAGGAACCCCCTATCTCGTAACTGTGTCAGTCAGGGTCACTTGCTGTATGCAAGTATTGTTTCCTAAAGCTAAGACAGACGGGGAGTCGCCATTATGGCCTTCACTGAACATCTCTTCCATACGATTGGTACTTTAAACAGACTGAAAACCATTCTTTTACAAAAAACTGTGCCACTGACCTTGGCCAACGAGACGTATGATCTGCAAGTTGCAAGGACTTCTGCAGCGATACATGCCCTTTTATCGACAAATTGCCCTATACATTTCTCAGAAATGTTAGGTCGTATCTTAAACATGTCTGATACGAGTGGTTTTGTACATGTATTTAAGATGATTTTTCGGGACTGGTAGCACCCTTTGAAGCAGTCCTAGGCATATTTCCAAACTTCGTGCACTCTGTGTTTGGCGGCCTGCCTCTCATTTTGGGTCTTGTAGCAGGAATACTATTTTTACTCATTCTGCTCTGATATGGCGAGTCAAGTCATCATCGACACCCAGATCACCTTGGAGAACACCCTCCTGGCAATGAAGTGTTGTGAGTGCATGGTACAAATTCTGGGCTTGGCTCGTTTAAGAGATCTAAATACCATGTGGTTTCTATCATTCCGACCAATCTGGCAAGCTTGCATCCTACCTGTTCTACAATGCCTGCTATGTGGAGAAGAGTGAGTGCTAGACATCTGCCTGATACTCCCATTAGTCCTGCCAATAGATGTTAATGCTTTGCTTGAACCGGTAACGGCTCATGCACTGTGTTGTCCTCCGTGGCTACCAATCCTGATGATGGCATTAGTTGAGATCTCACAGACGCAAACTGCAGACGGTGAGATACGTGGAGCAACAGGAACACAGGTACCATCAACTTCGAACATTGCTAATGCGGGTGGCACTGACGGCGATGCTTCTCATCTATGTGCAATTGATCTGCTTAACAAGGTAGTCCAACTTTCACCTACAGTAGTAGACAAATTCTGTACCAGCTTACACGATTTGATGTTCTCTCCACACAATGACACTGACTTTTGAAGTTAGCACACTGTGTTCTGCGAGACTTTAAATTTGACTTTCACTTTCCAAAACAAACTTCTAACTTTGGAACTCTATTTTTCTATGATTTGAATTTTTTTACTCTCAAATTGAATTTGTTTTTGGCACAAAGTAATCTGCTTAAAGTAGAACTATTCCTAGAGAACAGGAATTCTTTGTATACTTCCAAGGGGCAATATTTGACCTTGTCCACAACCAAACAATTTATATATTATGTCATGGAATGGTCTCGACCTTTTTTTTCTGTTTTTAAGAGCCATATTAATAAATGTATTTTCATGATTCATTCGGATAGCGTTTTTTAAATGTCATCAATATGCTTGGAATGAAACATTGCTTTTATATGCGTCGAGCACCAATGCTCCTTTCGTGTATAACCATTTCAAATGCATTTTTATGTATTCTGGTTGGGGTTTTAACACATCATGTTTTAGATATGTTTTATGTGTTTAGAACTTAGTAATATCATACATAATAAAGTGGAGTGGGTGTTGTATGGCGTTTTAGGATCAGAGTACATTTTCCCAATTCATGCCCTTATATAGGTACAATTCACATTGCCCTAATATAGGCATAGAAATTATTCCCTTATTTAGACATAGCCCATGCAGACCAAATACAGGCATGGCTACTTCCACCCGTACCAAAACGTCACAACGATTTCCCCGAAAATTGGCTTAAGCAGTCAGGGACCTTCCCTTGCTTGAAAATTGATTTATCCAAGAACTCATGTACTTTACAAAGAACTACTATTCCCTTGGGGTTCTTTCCTGATGTTATTTTGCCCGACTTTACATCAAACTAGACACCTTCAAGGTATGAATATGCCTTCACTTGTTCTAGCAAGACACGGTGGTTCGGAGCAGTTCGACTATCTACTTGCTCGATGCAGCTCGCTACAGCAAGTGCCGAAAGAAGCAGATCCGCCAGCTGACACACTGATCGAGGAGCTGCATTTCTTTTGGCAAGAATCCATCTCCAGTGTTTCCAAGCTCCCCTTGAGGGGTGTTGGGAAATCGAATCCTGAGACTGAGATACCAGACCTCCTTCATTCTAAACTAAAGGTATGGAGCTGATTAGAACATAGAGAAACCTTGGATAGATTCTTGGCAAAGAAAAACTAAACCTATGCTACACCACACTTACTCCTTCCCGCGTACTAGACTTAGGTTAGGTACAATGGGGTAGGCGTATTTTAGAAGCACTAGTTGAGTACTTTTTAGCCATTGTTATTTATGTATGTATGTATATATGGTTTAGAAACCATGCAATGCTCTTACAGTATTATTTTATAATATTGTTCTCGCTGCACGCATTATACTTTGCAGTCTGCATTTCAATTGTAGCAGTTCACTTTTCTTGCATGAGAAAGAAGACTGTTCAATAAAACTTTTTATTGAAAACGCCTGTCTCTCTACTTCTCTGCACCTCTGTAGAAACGAAGCGTGTACGAGTGACTGAGTTAAATACTTATCTATTGTTTCCGCGACTCTAGAGATACATTTCTTATTCTTGGGAAACAAAGTTGTCATGTTTATACAGTTGTCAGAAACAAATCCCTTCTTGTGAATTCGATAAAGTTTCTAGTGACCTCTGAGCTAGCTGGCATTCACTATTAAGTTTAGTATATTCAATAGAGACCTAGTCGACCTCAGTCCTACGTCTAATCTATAGGATATATTATTCCAATGCGCAGAGCCTATTGGGAATATAGGAACAGCACTACAGGGAAATATAGTCAAGGGCCCGTAATTCGGCCACTGTAAAGCACCGTCTAATACCAGAGGGCTCACTGGCAGCATAGCTGGAGCTGGCCGCTTCCGGGATGCTGACGGACTCAGACGGGTTTGCCTTAGGAGCGCCTCCTGTGCGCCAACGACGCGTGCGCGCAGCACGCATTAAAATACTCCTGTGTGCCCTAGGAACTAGAACGCCAACTCCCCAAGAAGGCGGTTCCTTGTGGCACCACAGGAGACCAGGAAGTAAATCGCGGCAGCAGTAGTGTCAATAGCAGCCCCAAAGAGGAATACATTACTACATATATTTTGGTGAGGAGCTGGAGACCTTCCCACATGGTAAAGTTGGTCTGAGGCTGTTTGGAGAAAACAAAGTGTCAAGATGTACAAGATTAAGTCATTTATGGGTCAAATCCCTGTTGTTTTAGTGAATCGCAGGCTTTACAACCAGAACTTCGTACATCACGTTCTAAATCCTGTAACTTAAACACCAATTTCAAAAGCTATCCAGACATGTACAACGGGCCACTAGCTCAAAGCATGCAAAACACACACTTGTATGATTCAAGCAGAACATTTTCTCTAAAGTGAACAATTCTATATCAAAAGATAGCACTAAAACACAGAGGACCTCAGGCTCCAGAATATTGTATGTTCAGGCAACACATCTTTCCTGACTGGTCCTGGGTAGCCTAATCAAGTTGTCGGAGTGCCTGTCTTTGGATGCTTCAGCCCAGAAAAATGCTTAAAAAGAGTGGAAAATAATATAGGGGTCAGATGTAGGAAAAACGTATTTACCGATTCATAAATACCGAATTTTACCGATTCGGTATTTATGAATCGGTAAATATGAAGGAGGGAGATTTAGGAAGATTCAGTAATTGAATTACCGAATCTGTAAAAATCGGTATTTACCGAATCGGTAAATGCCACTTCGGTATTGCCCATTGATTCCTATGGGCCTTGAAGCCCATAGGAATCAATGGGCAATACCGAATACCGATTCCAGCAAGGGTGCAGGGGGGGTCACTTTGACACCCTCTAGCACCTCGAATACAGGCATGTGTGCCATGTGGCACACAGACATGCCCTAAGGGCATGTCTGTCTGTCACATGGCATAGGTGTGCATGCACACATGTGCACGCACACCTGGATTCGGTATTTTACCACCCAATTGGATTGGGTCGTAAAATACCGAATATGTAAGGCCTTTGGGACTCAGAAGAGTCCCACCTACATCTAGAATTTACCGATTCGGTAAAAATACCGAATCGGTATTTTACCGATTCGGTAAATTTACCGATTCGGTAATTTTACCGAATCGGTAAAATTGGCCCCCTACATCACAAAAACCCATTTATCGGTCGGTAACAGATTTAAATTGTCGAGCAAGTCATGTGTTTTCCTACTATTCATTTTTTTTTTTAAAGCACCGTTCTGCCCTCTTTAAAATTTGACAGGAGTGATCACCTTGGCCTATGCAAGAGTGTATTTTAATTAAGTACATTGCAAAGAAAGAATTGGTTCATTTAGAACATTCTCGTCTCTTATGCATTGGTGAAAAAACTGTTTCCATTTAGTGATGTATTTTAAGGCTTTGGAACATGGGGGAAACACAATTTTACAAATTGCATTTTTTCAGAGCCAAGAGAATCCCAGCAGTGCACGCAGTTTCTGAACAAATCCAAAGGCTATACGTAATTGTTCACTGCACGTGTCTACTTGCCTATATTATGACCATCAAGAAATGAAAGCTGTAACACACAGCACATCTTGTTAGGAGAAACGATGCTTGTTCAACGTCAGGGTCTTACCAAGTGCGATTAGAATGTACAACAATGCGCATTTCCGTTTCCTAGATAACGCTTCTCTAATAGTCACGGGAAATAAGAACCAGTCTCTGGCAATTCAAAATGATGGTCAAAGTATTCATGTTGTTGTCATCACTGTCCTGGGGATTGTCTTGGGCCTTATGGCGATGTTGGGAAACACTCTCGTCGTTGTGGCTTTTGTGGTGGACAAACGACTGAGAAACCATAGCTGTTATTTCCTTCTTAATTTGGCTATCTGCGATTGGTTTGTTGGTAAGTGACTGTAATTAAGCTATATATATATATTTAATTACGGTTTAATGTCCATCTAAGCTTGCTATAGTGATAGTCCGCACACAGCTCAGTGGTGTAATAAAAAGGGGCCCCTGCAGAATGTGATGAGGGCCCCCCAGTCTCCCATATTTCACAGATACTCACTGAATTTTAGTTGCCGCTTTAGGACAGATGGTAGACAAGTGGAGGGCTCACGCAACAGACCGGAAGTTGTTGGGGCCTTGCTGGGGGGATGTTGGCGGAAGGAGGACAGGAGAGTGTGGTGGCGTTTGGTGTGAAAAGACAGCCGATGGAATGAAAGGGGGAGCGTGTTGAGTTCAGGGAAATTTTGTTGTGAGTTTGAATAGGTTGGGCTAGGACTAAGTGTGAGAGATGTGAGATTGAATTATTGTTAAGTGAGGTGGGGTTATTTGATGTTCTTGTATTGTTTGACAAAGTTCAGCTTCAGCCCGTCCTAATAAAGTGGCCTTGTACTCTCTTAATTTGGCCTATTCATTCTGCACCATCTCTCCCGATAGAGATTGTATGCACTAACATTTAGAAGCACTAGTTGCGGGCTTCTGTTCTGAACAGAGCTTTCAGTACCGGCACTCATTCTTTTACAAATGACACTCTGGCCTGCACCCTAATTATATTTTTCAGGTTGTGCAAACAAGACCATTTCACTGTTATCTTAGAAAATGTTATGAAGGCTCCTCTCTGATCAAACGTAGCCAGCCTGCAGGTTTTTTTTTCTGCAGATTGTCGGAAATACGTCTGTTGTGACAACCTACCTTCCTTACAGGATCATGGTCCAGGTTTGGTTTGTCCTCTGTAGAAGCCCCCTGCCTTTCAATGACTCTCTAACCCTCCTAAACAAATAGACATGATGCCTTCAAGTCCACTGTGGCCTGTATTTTTATTCTCTCTTCTAGCCAGAGCTGGGGCATGAACACTCAAGCACACACTTTAACCAGATATTACAATGACCAGGATTAGAGTTGTAAATGGGTGGCCCAGTGCTCCAATATGTGGGTCTTTCTGTTTCTCTCTTCTGATTTTCAGGGAGGCAAAGAAATACGGATACTTTCAGGGAGAAAGCAAATATACTACAGCGCCTCCTGTGGTTAGGACATTAATCTTGGAGAATATGACGTATTCCTTCATGATAACACAGAAACCTGCACAATTGATTTCTCAGCAAGTCTGCACCAGTAGCTTTGATGGAGACTGGGAGAAAACAGCCAGGTACCACATCAGGGTGCTTTATTTCAATCGAGGCCTCTGTTCCTGTGGCAACAGACCTATTCAGCTGCTCTATAATGCGGTATGAAACCTAAAAAAGGGAATCTAGGGAAGCGGTTTGTGTAGTAATCTGATACCGCTCCATACCACTTAGTCTGTGAATGTGAATTTGTGGACTGGTACCCGCACACCTCTGTGAGGGTGCTTGGATGAAGAGTGTGTGTACATCGCATGGTCTGTATGAGTGGAGTATTATCATGTTGCTCTTGTGCTTTTAGTCAAAAGATTGAATACATAGATGTAGACGTTAGATGGAATGGAGGGAGAATGTGTGGATGCAATGGAGCTTCTGTTGAAAGTCTTTTGGTGTTGTAAGTGTGGGGCAGCGTCTCCGTGTATGGTGTCACTGCGAACATGTGGCTGACTGCACTTGTGTGTGGAGTGTAGCAGAGGAGAGGGAGAGATAGCTTGGCATATGGTAATAACTTCCATCGTGGGCCCTGACCAAACTCACACGATGCTGGGCTACTGGCAGGCACAGTGAAATACTTGGATGTCCTTGGTTGGCCCACTACCACCACAAAGATGCCGGCAGTCTGTCAGCGGAGCAGGCTTCCTGGGAGAAGCAACTCTTGCTGGTGTTTAGATTGGCAGGAAGCGGAGCAAAGATATTTCTGATTAGACTAAATTCAATTTTATTCACCCGGAAGGAAAATTGCACTTGGGTCCAGGCGACCGTGTCATGTTAAAATAAAGTATTCAACAACAAAGAAATGCCACCACCCTCATGTCTTAATGGAATTTTTTTTTTCTAATAAAGACCAAGTGCAACCCTATGAAACTTGGTGCGGTATTTTTATTTATACCAGTTGTTCTTGTTTTTTTTAATTATTTTTTGAGATAATTTTTAAAGGCAAAAAAAGAGAGGGAAAAATTACACCTTTAGACAATTATACAATATTTACAAATCTAACAACAATACGCTGAATCAAGACAATATCACAAAAACACATGACATTATATATACAATATGCATCTTCATCATTGTTTCGAAAATGAATTCATGAATTTGAACAAACAAAGCGATGTGAAAAACAAGAGCAAAGTACAGCGTCTTCTAAATTGATCATGCAATGATATAACTTGCTCTTGTGAGTGTGCCGACGCCTTTCAGGTTCGAGTATTGAATTTTCGAACCCTCATCAGGGCTTTGTTATTCGTCTGTGTGGGGTACAGGGACAGTAAAATTATCCTTGTAAGGTGAAGGACACTGTTTGTCCTTCAAACGGTATGGCAGAAAAAGATACACTTTCTTTTAGTGAAAGCCATATTCAATCCCTCATTGCCTCATCACCTTTTGCTTCAATCTCTTTAAGCACCACAGCGAAGCAACAAAACGAATCAGAGAAACTTATTAGACTGTGTAAAAAACACGTCAGAACGGAACTCCATGGCCACTTTCTCCTTAGACATTTGAAAGGAGGAACGATCCCTTGGGGGTTGCAGGTTAAAAATACACCAGTTATTTTCATCGAAGACGAAGAATATAAAAAAGGCTTTAGCTTTATAAATACAAAATGCAGTCGGGACCTGATGGTCCATACCATCGAGACTGCACAGCGCTTATGCCTCAAAGAGGTTGAGGAGATTGAAGAGCTAACGAAAGCCATCGCGAATGATTCAACAATCACTGATGCCAGAGCATTGTTAGAGAAAATTGAAAAAGACATATTGGTCTTTAAGGACATCACTATTAACAACAAAACTATAAAATACGATCGGGACACCAAAGCGTTCAAAATCGAGCAGGTATATCCCTTTCTGAAGGAAGACTACTACACTCTGACTGACTCTCGTAGGGCGCTGTACGAATACCAAGGGAGATCGCGTAATCGATTTACTACGTTTTCAGAAACCTCATCTTCGGGGTCTTCGGATTCAGACACAAGGGGGAACAATTCAAGAAAGCAAGTGTCTTTTTTAGACAGGGGTCAACAACAAAAAAGCAGGTACAAACCTGCATGAGAAATGCGAACATGAAACAGGTTTTACAAATCATAGAAAAACCAAATGTTGTTGTAAATTTGTCCGATCGTAGATTGACAGTTCATGAAGAGTCTGTCTTGAATCTCGGTCTGAAATTTGTCCCTAGTGTAAGGACTGACTTCACTAAACTCAAAATAGAGACACTTGAATTTTGTAGGAAGCTGAGGCTCAAAGCCTTTTTTTTCAATCAACCAGCAGTGGAGGATAACGAAATAACAGGTTTGAGGAACAAATCCCAATTCGTGCCATATCAAAATATCCCCAAACAAATCCAGGCTTTCGAGCAAATTCTATTGGCATCAACTAACAAAATGGAAAGGGGGATGAAATATGAACCGCAAAACATCAGCCAACCCCAACGCCAAGCGATACGAAGCCTAAAGGACGATCCGTCGCTGATAATTAAACAAGCGGACAAGGGGGGAACAGTGGTCCTTTGGCCAAGAGACAAATACATTGCTGAAGGCAACACCAGAGGTATAACGATGGACCCTTCCTAATGCCAGCACCTGACTACCTTTCTCCCCAAAATGATAAATAGCCCTAAGATAACTAAAGGGAATTGTGTGCACACTGACTGGCACCCATCGTTACTGTGCCTATTCCATAAGGAATCCAAATACAAGTCAAACAACCGCAAAGGTGCACCACAAAGAACAAGAAACAGATTCAAATGTTATTGATAAACAAAGAAGAATGTTTTCTGCCAACGAGATGTTGATAATCTTCAAGTAATCTTTATTTTCAATTTTTTCAATACAACGTACAGCCGACGCGTTTCGTCCCAAACACAGCAACACAGCGTCCTTACGGGTGTTTCGGCGGGACGAAGGCTTTGTGGATGGGCGCCGGCTGTTTTAATACGAACGGCCTACTGGAATACAGTGCCCACATCCTCTTCCCAGGGACTTATAGGACCTTTTGTCCCCTGGTACTCCGATAATTACTACAGAACGTGAAAAAGAGCTTTAAAAATATTAAGTTGTGAGATCAATCCTTCCCTATATTCAGGAACCCTGCAAATCCTTGTCCTCAACAAGCTCATGAGTATATAGTTCAACCCTGTCTGTTCCAAACTGGATGAAAAAACAAAAAATATATATACCAGACTGCACAAATTGAATATTGAACCTGGGAAGACGTTCTCCGGACTCTTTGTCTTCTGCACATTTCACTCTAAAAGGGACAGACCACACTTATAAAAGCCCTGAAGAAGTCCCAGCTTGGCTGTACGTTGTATTGAAAAAATTGAAAATAAAGATTACTTGAAGATTATCAACATCTTGTTGGCAGAAAACATTCTTCTTTGTTTATCAATAACATTTGAATCTGTTTCTTGTTCTTTGTGGTGCACTTTTGCGGTTGTTTGACATTGCTGAAGGCCTTAACCAAGTAAACAATCAAATGTGGTATCGAGTGCTAACAGAAGACCCCACCAAACAGATCCAAGGTCCAATTCTGGAGGAATTGGAAGTAGGAAAAGATGAAGGGTACTTGGGTCGTAAAGAATTTGAATTCCTCAACAAAAAGGCCCCACGTATTCCGATCCTTTATCTTCTACCGAAGATTCACAAAAGCCTGCTGGAACCTCCGGGTCGACCCGTAGTTTCAGGGGTCGATTCATGCCTAGAGCCCATATCAAAATATGTGGACTTCTTTTTCAAGCCTTTCCTTATTGGTGTTAAGTCTCACCTGAAAGACACCACTGACTTTCTTACCAAGGTGGAAGGAACCCCCTTTGACCCACAGAAACAGATTATGGTGACTATGGACGTCACGTCCTTGTACACCCAGAAACCCCAGGAAGAGGCACTTGAAGTCATTGAACTATACCTTGAAATGCGGGAGCGACCTCACAGGGTCCCCACGCATTTCATCTTACGACTCGCTGAAATAGCTCTAAAGAAGAACTATTTTGTATTCAATGACCACTTCTACATGCAAGTCAAGGGCACTGCCATGGGGTGTCCTTATGCCCCAGAAATGGCAGTGCTCTACATGTCACAGTACGAGATGAGATTTGTATATAACAACAATCCGTACATTGAAAACATTGGACAGTGGTGGCGATATATAGATGACGTCTGGCTCCTGTGGCAGGGGAGCCAGACTGATCTGTTGTCGTTCCATGACTGGATCAACACAAGGCACAATGACATTAAGTTTTCCATCGAATCAAGTGCCACCAAAATGACCTTCCTGGATGTCGAGGTCAGCTGTACTGAGGGTGCTCTAAAAGCGTCCTTACACAAGAAACTGACCGATAAAAACACCATTTTGCATCACAAGAGCTACCATCCAAGAAACTTGAAAGCAAATCTACCCTACGGGCAACTATTGCGAATACGCAGAAATTGCACAGAGATCAGTGAGTTTGACCACCATGCACGGATATTCTGTGAGGAGATGACCCATAGAGGTTACCCTAAGAAATTGTTGAAACACTCTTATAAACGAGCACGATTCACTCCCCGTGAATGTCTACTACAACCAAAAGAAAAAAAGCTATTGGACCGTCCGGTCTGTGTTACAACTTTCTGCCCTGACACACATAAAATGAGGCAAATGATTCTTAAAAATTGGCACATCCTAGATGGGTTAGAATGTCCATTTCCTCGCTCAATCTTTGCATACAAAAAGAATAAAAGTATTGGCCAGCAAATTGTAAGAGCCAACCTGGCACAGCCTAAACCAAAACATGACATTTTGTCTTGTTGGAATATGAAGCCGGTAGAAGGGCACCACAGATGTGGTAACTGTGTTGCGTGCTCCAGCACAATTGAAGGAAAAGACTTTGAACATCATGGAGTCAAGTGGAAACACTTGGACTTCTCCAACTGTAAAACTAAAAATGTCGTGTACGCAATAGTATGCCCGTGCCAAAAAATCTACATTGGCAAGACAAACCAGCAAGTGAACCTACGCATCAGTCAGCATAGGTCCCGAATTAAAAAGAAGGTCCAAACTGCCCCCATGGTGGAACATTTCTTAGAGATGTCGCATGGGGAGCATGATTTCAAATGGACAGTACTTTTTGCAATGCGTACAGTACAGCGCCCTGCGGAGGCTGACAGCGTGTTGCTCCAAAAGGAAGCATATTTGATCTTGAAATTTAACAGTACATTGACAGGGCTTAACAGTATGTCCGAAATATCACGGCTCTGATTGGTTGATCATTCGCGATGTTGACAAAGATGTAATCAAATACATGAAATGTTCCAGATGCCATCCCAAAACCACCGCTCCAGCCCAAAAGCACGCCCACATTTGAATCACCAGTTTTTAATAAATGTCTAACATCGAGACAAGGTCTGCTCACGTAGTGTCATTCTTCTCCTGGTTGTAAGCAACTAGTAATGCTATTGCGCATGAGATTCACACTAAGGGACTACATATCCCACAATCCTTGCAAAGCAAACACGCTAAATAACCAAAATGGCTACTCGCCGCTGTTACACTCTCCAGCGAGAAGTGGATGGTGAAGGCAGCAAGTGAAGGAGGTCGGCGTACTTCTCAAGGTATGTACGCTGCCCCTCTCTGAGCCACTCGCGGTAACATTCATTTCAGAGATAAATCCCTTTCCTGACTGGGTCTCTTTTTCCCGTTCAACGCGCAATAAGCAGACTGAGACACCGTGAACGTTCCGGAAAGAATACCGGCATTGAGCATTCAGGACAGGTAGGATCTTGATGAAAGATATGAGATGGTTGCCCAAATTACCTAACGGCGCCCTCCGCCCCTAATACTTACCAGCCCTCCTTTCGCACAACAGGTCGCTCTACACAAAAGTGGCGTGCCAATAACAAAGGATAACATCCAGAACTAGAACAAGCTCTTTTAAGGTATGAGATAAACAGAACCATGATATTTATAACTCCACTAGTGAAACGAATAGCATACCGATTGCTTTTTCCTCTCTGATCAGGCTGGTCGTGCGACTACAATTCCCTCCCTCCACAAGGCATCAGACGCTGCGCAGTAAGGTAAATAAGGCGCATAAACATTTGTTACACTGTCCTTCAGAGCCGACAAAAAGTGCCTAATACAATTCACGCTTTGTTTACTTTAGAAACAAAAGCTTGAAGCCACGTCCAAAAGAGCCATAGATGAAAGGATGCCCTGCCTGTAAAATATAGGTACTTCTCTATAGATTTCTGACATATAAGGAGGCAGTTCATTGAGGTGTATAGGCTTTCCAACAAAACTTTATTACTTTATCATTTTTGTACCCCACACAGACGAATAACAAAGCCCTGATGAGGGTTCGAAAATTCAATACTCGAACCTGAAACGCGTCGGCACACTCACAAGAGCAAGTTATATCATTGCATGATCAATTTAGAAGACGCTGTACTTTTGTCTTTGCTCTTGTTTTTCACATCGCTTTGTTTGTTCAAATTCATGAATTCATTTTCGAAACAATGATGAAGATGCATATTGTATATATAATGTCTTGTGTTTTTGTGATATTGTCTTGATTCAGCGTGTTGTTGTTAGATTTGTAAATATTGTATAATTGTCTAAAGGTGTCATTTTTCCCTCTCTTTTTTGCCTTTAAAAATTATCTCAAAAAATAATAAAAAAAACAAGAACAACTGGTATAAATAAAAATACCGCACCAAGTTTCATGAGGTTGCACTTGATCTTTATTAGAATTTTTTTTTTTCCATTAAGACACGAGGGTGGTGGCATTTCTTTGTTGTTGAATAGTTCCTATGGTCCAGCTCCCCCCTCAGTCCCACTAAGGACCTAACTGCCTCGGTTTCACATGTTAAAATAAAGAGCACGGAATATTAAAGAATAAACCTTGCTGACTTGAGAGACTTAATGGATTGTTGTCTGAAATTGGAAGAACGTCTGAGCAGAAACCATTGGGGTTGAAAGAAGAGTGCAGTATGAACTCCAGGTATGGATGACCAATGTGTTTAAAGTTGGGAATGACACCTGAGCTTTCTCTGAATACTCCCCTTTTGGTGTACAGGGACACAGCATCACAGTGCCCTTGTGGCTAAACCGGCTAATCTGTATTATACCTACCATTTGCATGTTTATGTCCCACACACTATCACCCGTTACACTAGCATGGGCTGCGTCCTGTAACGCGAAGACCACTCCTTGACGGCCATCACGCAAGACACTGCAACACTTCCAGTATAGGCTCTAAACTAAACTACTACCTTCCAAATAGCACAAACTACACGGTTCAACTTTCTATCAATGTGGATACGTGCTTCAGTGCCCATATATGGATACTAAGCCCTATACCAATGCTACAATACAACAGACACAACATCTGCACTGATATTTTAAATCTTCCTTAATGTGGGTGCACCACATTTGTAAGTGTCCTATTCATTTTTCATCACCTTTTCTTGATCATCAACTGCTAGACATATGTCATGTTATTGAAGGACGAGAAATACATGGCAGCTGGATGAAAGAACAATCAATGGCGAGACTAATAGTTTGGGAGATTTCACCAAAAGATATTCAAAATACATAAGCCAATGTAGCACTGTAGGGGAACTGATAAAACTGTAGGAGAAGTACTGAAAAGTATTTCAATGCTTCAGAGCCTGATGCAGTACACAGAAGTATTATCTTTCTGCAGCAGCAAGTCTTTGATATTCCTATCTTATCCTTGTAGTTGAAACACAGGAAACGTAGGGCCCAATTTAGACCATGGAGGACAGTCTTTATTCCATCAGGGCAACGGAGTAAAATATTTAATCACCCTGATGTACCACATCACAGTAACAACTTTTAAAACAACCTCCCAAAGGACAATTTTGTTTTTGAAAATTAAAAAATAAATGACTGCTGCACCATGGGAGTTGTGTTGCATGGTGCAGGGTCATTTTGCAGTTTTTACTGCCCCTTATCACCAGGTTTTATCCGGTTTTGATGGACAGTGCAAACTGGCCATTGGACGACCACTCTATATAGGGGTCCAATCTCTGAGGCCCCTTACTCTGTCATACCATCGGAAGTGTATGTCGGTGGTGTAGTCTAGGTCACTGACATACTGACGTTCTTCCCTACTCTAGATGCGGCAGGCAGAACTTCAGTTTGGCAGATAGGGTACTCTGTGGGTGTTGCACTGGAGCACCCTCTCTCTCTGCCTAAATCTTAATCAGGGCCGTAGGAGGCACATTTTGTCCAATATCTCTGACGCAGTGCCTGATACTTTTGCAACAAACCCATCAGAAGCAGATGTTATTATGAATTTGTTCCAAAATAGGGGAACCAGGAGAAAGTTGGGGGGAGTAATTGATACATGTTATGTATCTAGAAATGTAACTAATTAACCCCTTGTAGGAATCTCAAAGCTGAGCAGTGCAGTCATGAATACTTTTTGGTTTCGTGATGCAGTTCTCATCTGTAATAATTCCCTTAAGATGCTGCACGAACAATCAGTCCAGGCTGCTTACTGGGCACTTAAAGTCATAACAAAAGCAATACCTGTAACTAATGCAGGCGAGCCCTCCAAATACCCATAAAAACACATTCAGTCCATGAAGCACGAATTTGATGACCACTGCCTTGCACTTTTGTTTTCACTGGTAGACTTGTGTGTAGCATTTTTTACCTACACACTAATCCTACATCACCGTCAGGCAATCCAAGGTTTTTACAGGTGCACAGAAAGGGCCGGTTTGCAATCCTCGGGTTGAGACATTCTGTAAGATACTGCAGACGGTGTTACTATTTAGGCAAATCAGAATTACGAGAAATAGTCTACTCAAGATACGTTTACTTACTTATTTTACTTACATATTATTCTTGATCTCTAGCCTTTACAGTGCAGCGAAATAAGAAATATGTACATATAACTACCTGTTAGGGGATGTTTTATGTTAGCTAACTTTTTTTTTTTTTTTGTGTCCTCATTCACGTTCATGGTTTCTAGCTGTCAGGCATCAGAAAAAAGGTAGTGGGGTGCCTAGAATACAGAATACAGTCGTGCTGCCTCAGCCGAAACTGTCAGGGAAGACAAGCGGAAGCTGGTAACAGTTTCCCAACAACAACAACAACTACAACAACAACAACAACAACGAAGAACATATGGGTATCCGGGGCCTCTTTTAAACCACACCTTGCACAAGCCACAGGGCCCCCCAGAGAAAACTTGGACAACCTCTGAGGGGAGTAATATGCCCTATGTAGGGTAAAAAGATGGTTTCTGCGGAGCCAGGCTGGTTTAACTAAGTCCCAAAGAACTCTACAGGAGGTTGGCCAGAGATCTTTCACATTCAAGCCTGGCATTTATTCTCCCCACAGTAGCTCTGGAAGGCGGAAGTTGCCATCGATCTCCTCTAATATTAAGTTGTACCACACAGAGATCTCTTTTTTTTCTGGTGGTTCATCTACCAGAAGAGATTCGAGTTCAAAGCCTCCTCCTAGTGGCAAGTTTGTTCGGCATGCGGGTTGGGTGGTAGCAGCATGAGCCCAACTCGATATTTGTAGGTATTTAAATCTGGACAGGTTGGGCCCCACCTTGTTTAATAGATATTCCCAAGGAAGCAAGGTCCCTTCACAGAACAAATCTCCCCAGACAGATATTCCAGCCTCTCTTATGGGGAGTGCTAGTGCGTCACACGCCCAACTTGGAGCCAGGGGTAGCTCCCAAATTGGAGATCTGCTAGAATAATACCCCAAGTTAATTATAGATCTTATCTTTGCCCAAGTTCTTGCCAGGCCATAAAGCACCTTCAATTTTACCATTTTAAAAAATTTGGGATCTCCAAACTTAAAGAGGTAACCAGATTGACTGACTCCCGCGCAGCACAAAAGAGCCAAAAACATGCTACCTATGCCCACATCTGTTGGCGTTTTAAGAAGCATGCGTGAGTGCGATAGCTGAAACGCCCACGCATATATCTGTAAATCTGGGCCCGCCAGCCCACCCTTCTCCCTGCGGGGCCTAATTTTTTTCCAAGCTATCCTTGGATTTTTTTTTTCCAAAGAAATGAAGAGATTTTTCCCTGCAACTTAGCCAGCAAAGAAGGGTAAAAAAAAAGTGGGATTGTGTTAAATAAAAAGGAAACCTTTGGTAGGATTGACATCTTTACCAGATTCGCTCTACCCAACAAGGACAGGGGGAGGTGTTGCCAAGATCTCATTAGCTTACGACACTCTTTTGCAATTACTGCAAAATTCAAGGGGGCAATCTGAGTGATATCTTTAACGATGTTTAGCCCTAAATATCGCAGGCTTTCACTGTTCATTAAAGCGCTCGCATCGTCGTTCCAGATCATAACCTCAGTCTTTGAGGCATTTACCTCGTAACCTGACACTTCCCTGAATTCCAAAGCTAACTTAATAACTGCAGGGAACGCGGTTCTGATATCGGAGGTCATTATCATGACATCGTCCACATAAAGGGACACCCTCTTTTCCCACTCTCCATAGATGAAGGGTTTGATGGTTTCATCCTCTCTTAATCTCTGCGCAAAGGGCTCTATATAGAGATCAAATAGGAGAGGGGATAGGGGGCAGCCCTGACGTGTTCTTCTAGTAACTGCAAAGGGTTCAGACAAGGCCCCATTTACCAGTACAGAGGCTGATGGACTATTGTACAGCAGTTTCACCACTCTACAGAAGCCCTCACCCACGTTGAATGTTGTCAAGGCCCCCGACAAGAATGTCCAGTTGACCCTGTCAAAGGCCTTGGTGGCGTCCAACGTGAGGATAGCTAAAGGAATGGAGTCCTTAATCGCTATATCTATGGCACCTATAAGATCGTAAGTAAGTTTGTACAGTTGGCGACCCCTCACAAAGCCCTTCTGATTGAGATGTAAGATATCAGGGGCCACCTGGCCCAGCCTGTTTGCTAAAAGGGATGCAAAGATTTTATAATCCGCATTCAAGATTGATATGGGACGGTACGAACCACAGTTGTTAGCAGGTTCGCCAGGTTTCAAAATAAGCGTGATAGATGCACCATTCCAAGATGTCGGTAGAAGGGCCCCTCCTGTAGTATTTGGTTAAAAAATACAACAAGGAAGGGCGATATTTCAGCCACCAGGTTTTTATACATTTGAGCTGGCAGGCCATCTGGGCCTGCTGCCTTGTTGCCCTTGCTTCCCTGGATAGCTAATGTGACCTCTTCCTCTGTAATCTCCCTATCCAAAAAAGCACTTTGTTCTGAAGATAATGATGGTAGGGAGACACTTTCTAACCATCTGTCTACATTGTCTGAGGTGATGTTTCTGTCCTCCTGGTATATTTTTTTAAAGAAATCTTTAAAAGCTGTTCTGATTTCTAAGTCCAAAGAGAGGGTGCCTTTGCTCGTAATTACCGAGGCTATGATGTTACCTGCCTGGTCCGTTTTGGTCTTCCAGGCCAGTACTTTACCGGCACCCTCCCCATATTCAAAATGGGATAGTTTACTACTCTCCCGTTTTTGGAGGATGCTTTGATTCAGAACGGAGGCCATTTTCTCTTTTAGGGCAAGCAAGTTATTCTGTAGCAATGAAGGATCATGGTTAGGGGTGTTATAGCTGGTTTCCAATCCGGCTTGTACTGCAAGAAGGTCGGTTTCGATGGATACTATTTCTTGAGTGTATTGCTTCCTTCGGAACACAACCTTATTTTTGATTACACCTCGAAGAAAGCATTTATAAGCATCCCATACCATACAATGATCCGCTGAGCCGATGTTTGCTTGCATAAACTCTCGGGTATCAGATTTAATAGATGTGATATCATCCGGAGATGAGAGAAGGGAACGGTCAAACGACCAAGATCTGAAGGTGGTGTAATTACTCCATATAAATTCAAAGATACTGAGGAATGGTCGGAGAGATGCGAGGGCAGGTAACTGACGTTTTTTACTGAATCGACCAAATTACGACTAATTAAAAAAAAGTCGATTCTGGATTGATGACGATATTTGAAATTTCTAAACGAAAATCCAGGTTCCAACCCTGCTCTTACCCTCCAGATGTCCGTGAGTCCGTATTGACTCATACAGTTAAGAAGAAAAGCTCTAGTTTTTGATAAAGCTTGCTGCCTACTACTTGGCGATTTATCAAGCAAGGGATCCAATACGATGTTAAAGTCCCCTGCTATAATGATAGGCTCTGAGAAACGTAAAAGGTGAGAAAATAATAATTCAAGAGCTGAGGGATCATCTCGTTTAGGCCCGTAGTAGCCAACTAGAGTCAAACGAACTCCACCAATATCTACAGTCGTAATAACCCATCTCCCGCCAGAATCGACCTCCTGCGAAATAATTCTTGCATTTAAGTTTTTTTTTAAAAGGATAGTCTCTCCCCTTATATTCAAGGTTTGAGAAGAGGATACTGAGACGTCAATCCACCTATTTTTCTTGACCAATTAGAGCATCTCAGCCTCAATTAAGTGTGTCTCCTGGAGTATAATGACCTGCGCATCTATGTCGCGCAAGTATTGCATGATCTTATTCGCTCTTGGCTTGGTGCGCAGGCCATTAACATTCCAGGAGAGGATCCTGAGATTACTCATAGCTCAAAAACCCTGTCATACCTATAGGTCCACTGAGTTTAATGAAGTAAGAGTCAACACTAACTCCTGCCATTTCTAGATTCACTACCCGTATTTTATAATAAAAAGAAATAGCCAAAAACCTAACGGTAAATGAGGAAATGTTATGTTTATTTACCCAGCCCCTAACCCCCCAGTGCCCCAACCTACCCCCCCACCCCTCTCCCCTGAGAAACCCTTGTACTATCTAACCGGAGCAGGTCCGGCAGATGGTACCCCTTCCCCTACCCAAGCCCCTGCAGAGTGAGTGTTGTTTTTTTTTGTTTTCCCTTTTTCTTTTCTTATATATATTTTTTTGTTTTTGCCAGTTACTCCCCTGTATTTTTTTCCCAGTCTTCTGCTTTATTTAAGTCCTTCTTTTTCTTTTTCATCTGGTCAAGTGCCCCTAAATTTCGTTGTTCCTTGATTTTTTCCAATTGCCCTTTTCCTTTAGATCCTCATTTCAGCCTAGCATAAAAATAAACATTCACACTAAAGAGATAGAGTGTTTGAAGACTTAATGGCAAAAAGAAGCCCTAGAGCTAAGGAACTAGGGAAAAGCTGAAAGAATGACGCAGAGAGACACAGAGCAAATGGCTAACCAGTAACACCGGACCTAGTGTTGTTGAGTCCAAATTAGGATTACTTCTCTTGTCTAACCAGAGGCCCCCTTTTTCCCCCCCGAAAGACAACAACAGTTCATCTGCTGCCTGGACAGAATGAACGTTAAACATCTTATTGTTAAACATGATCTTCAGAGCTGCAGGAAAACCCATTTGAATCGTTGCGCCCAGGTCTCGGAATGCCTCCATCCTCCTCCCCAGTTCCCACTGCTTTTCCAGGGTGGTCCTACTTAGGTCAGATCGTATTTGGAAGGTAAACCCTTTGCCTGTTAAAGATTTTTGCCTTAGAGCTAAATTAAGGATCTGCTCTTTTAAAGCGTAAATATGGAAATTCACCAAAATCTTTCTAGGCTTAGTTCTTTAGGGATTCACTACCCGTATTTTATAATAAAAAGAAATAGCCAAAAACCTAACCGTAAATGAGGAAATGTTATGTTTATTTACCCAGCCCCTAACCCCCCAGTGCCCCAACCTACCCCCCCACCCCTCTCCCCTGAGGAACCCTTGTACTATCTAACCGGAGCAGGTCCGGCAGATGGTATCCCTTCCCCTACCCAAGCCCCTGCAGAGTGAGTGTTGTTTTTTTTTTGTTTTCCCTTTTTCTTTTCTTATAATATATTTTTTTGTTTTTGCCAGTTACTCCCCTGTATTTTTTTTCCCAGTCTTCTGCTTTATTTAAGTCCTTCTTTTTCTTTTTCATCTGGTCAAGTGCCCCTAAATTTCGTTGTTCCTTGATTTTTTCCAATTGCCCTTTTCCTTTAGATCCTCATTTCAGCCTAACATAAAAATAAACATTCACACTAAAGAGATAGAGTGTTTGAAGACTTAATGGCAAAAAGAAGCCCTAGAGCTAAGGAACTAGGGAAAAGCTGAAAGAATGACGCAGAGAGACACAGAGCAAATGGCTAACCAGTAACACCGGACCTAGTGTTGTTGAGTCCAAATTAGGATTACTTCTCTTGTCTAACCAGAGGCCCCCTTTTCCCCCCCCGAAAGACAACAACAGTTCATCTGCTGCCTGGACAGAATGAACGTTAAACATCTTATTGTTAAACATGATCTTCAGAGCTTCAGGAAAACCCATTTGAATCGTTGCGCCCAGGTCTCGGAATGCCTCCATCCTCCTCCCCAGTTCCCACTGCTTTTCCAGGGTGGTCCTACTTAGGTCAGATCGTATTTGGAAGGTAAACCCTTTGCCTGTTAAAGATTTTTGCCTTAGAGCTAAATTAAGGATCTGCTCTTTTAAAGCATAAGTATGGAAATTCACCAAAATCTTTCTAGGCTTAGTTCTTTAGGGATTACGCCTAAAGGGGTCTCTATGAATCCTTTGGATATCTTTAACTAGCTCATCTTTGGGCAAGTCAAGGGTGAGGGACTGTTTTAAACGCGGGATAATAAAGCCTTTAACATCCGAACCCTCACTTCCCTCTGGCACATTCAGGATTCTAATGTTACAGCACCTAGCATTGTTCTCCTATGTTTCCATCCTCTCCGCTAGTGACAGGTCCTCCCTCTTGAGTTTCGATATGTCGTCCTTAGCGTTATCTAGATGCAAGGATAACCCGCCAACAGTCTCTTCCAGAGCCTCCGTTCTTGCAGTGAGACCATCAATCTTACTGTCAAGTGACTCACAGTAATTTCTGAACCCTCTCTGGATCGATGTGGACTCTTCAAAACCTCTTTTAATATCAGCCGACAGGGTTGAAAACATGAGCTGCAGGGAAGCCATTGAAATACTGGAAGAAGGACCTGAAATTGGGAAAGTGTGACCGCTGGCTGTTGCGTATCTTCTGTAGCAAGCGGAACATCAGGAGTTGGTTGCAGCGAATTATCTAAGTTTAGCTGCTTCTCGGAAATCCCCCCCCCGTGACCTGCATGGTTTCTTTCTGTACTCTTCCTGGAACTTGAATTAGGAGTAGAATCAACCTCTAATAGGTTAGAAGGAGCCTGTTTACTGCTAGAGGAAGTACAGCTGACCTCTTCGACCTCTCCATTAGGGGCACTTCGCTCAATCAATTCTGAAGGAGACTTAGCATGGTTGTCTTGTTCATTATGGCGAGATGCTACACTCTCCCCCAAGACCTGGGGGGATGGCAAGGCCCCCTCCATATTTAAAGTTAAAAGAATAGCTGGTTCAGAGGTCACTAAAGTATCTGCGACGTCCACTACAGGAAGAGGTTGAGGAGTTAACAAGGGGACCAGCGGGGGTGTAAAGCTGAAATCTTCTAGAGAGAGTATCTGCGTGGGAGTACCGAAAAGGCCAGAAGTAGCCAAGATAGAGGGGGAGAAGTCACATACAGGTGGAAGACTATCTTGAACTAAGTCCAATACCTGGGGAACTACTTTAAAAAAGAGCGTAGCGAGGGCGTAATCTTAGAACTGGAAATAGGTACTGGTTTGATTGCCCGCCCCCCCCCCTGTATGAACGTTTAGCCTTAACCTCTGTTTTGAGATATGAGGAGGGTTTACTCAATGCGTGGCCCCCTGATATTGTAGAAACACCCTGCAAAGGGACCCCCTGCTCCTGCTCCTGCTCCTGCTCGCAAAGTACCTGGGAGAACTGAGTTACTGATTGTCCCTTCCCCCCCCCCTTCTTTTTACGGTTATATTTCGCTCTATTGGCTCCTTTACACTGTGCTCTTTTAGGTGTAGAAAGTGCCGCAGTGAAGGGGGTCGAAGCTGTAGCTTGAACTCCCGCTGGCTGCCCCCCTTCCTCTCTCCTCAATAGCCGCTGCTATTGTCTATTCTTTTGATGAAGATTGGAACTTTTATGAACAAAACAATAAAGGATGATGAAATGAAGAAAGTTTGATCTCTTGAACTCAATAATTGGACTTACATACTGATAAATGCCTAGCTCGGGATATTACTTTTGTGTTTTAACAACCACACGCCTCCCGGCGTCTCACTCTGCGAAGCTGACGGGACACAGGCTCGAAGAGCTGCCGGATCAGCCTGCACCACGCCCCCAGAAGCAAAACACATCAAACCGGGCGTGCCGCTGCCCGAGTATAAAAAAAGTGAAAGGAAACAACACGAAGGGGTGTCAAGCTGTCAAAAAAACTTAGCGGAGCTCAACAAGTAAGTTTAAAAAAGCATTTGTAAAGATGCGATGTTTTTTCGAAATCCATTGGCCGTAATCATATCTGCTTAGTCACTCTCTGCTAGGGCTCGGAGCTTGGAGCTCGGAGTACCGCGGCCGCTAACCTGCCGCCATGTTCCTCTCAACCACCTATGTTAGCTATCTTGTTGAAGTACCATTTGCGTTGTTTGGATCAGATTTTGCAAGGTTGAATGAATCATTACATTTAAGGTTCCCCAAAAAGGCATATTTTATTCTTTCCTGCCCCAGCGACGCTTCCCCTATAGACACGTTCACGTGTCAAGGCATAGAATACATTCCTCATCAGAGATTGCAACTCTAGGAAGGATCCTCTTCTAATTCCAGGCCTTTCCTGAAAGAATCCAGATCCTGTTTCCTCCTGACACCACAGGCCCCCAAATCCTGGCTATTGGCCAGTGTAAATGATATGCTAGAATTTAAAAATATGAGTTTTTTTCCGTAATATTACAGTGCAAAGAGAAGCAGGAAAGTACTCATCGAGCCGAAGAGCTTGTCAAAGGGAGGCAGCGTATCAATCAGTGTGGCGGCATGTCTTATGTCTGTAATATCAGAAGGGAAACTGAACCTTGCACAGAGAGGTAACTTTTAAGAGAAGATGAAACACATGCGTATATGAAATGTAAAATATTCCCAAGAAGAGTGTTGAAATGATAACACAACACTTTAAAGTCTTTCTGAAGATTTAATGGAAGATGAACAACCTGTGTTTCTCAGGTCAGACACCTACACAATGAACCACCCCAACAGTCACAGAATCCACATGATGTTCAACCAGAACACAGAGCATCCATATGGCATATGCATGATTCTGCAAGCCACATTCTATAAGCACAACTTATAATGCATCCCCTTCCTTCAAAACACCACAAAACAAACAAATAAACAAAATAAAACACAACAAACCACACAAACATCACACCGTCCACATCACACACATATGCACCCTTCCACCCTACTTGTCTGAAAACTGCACAGAAGCAGAAGGTGCGATATGACTCAGAATAGCTAATAGTTAATGTATGAATTGCAGACAGCACAACTCAGAAACACAGTGATGTATTTACTGGTATAAGCTTTCCAAGGTTTGGGGCTGTATTATGGTGTTGTTCAGTGTGGAGCGTATTAGTTCTGTGCAATTGTATTTCCTAAAACTGGCCTGTGTGCAGAGCTATTCATGAGTTATAGAATGCACAGCTCAGAAATCCAGAAAAGCAAACTCTGCTTTGGGTTTCCATGTGTGCTGTCTGCTGCCATGCACTAACTCTGAGACTGTTCAAGTTAATTGCCAGGTACTTACTTACTCCAATTGTCCTTAGTCCATTGCATTTTAATCAGTCATTAATTTATGAGGTGATCACACCTCTGACGTGAAAAAATAACATGAAGTGTCAAAAGCCTTCACCTTCCCTATAACCATTTAAGCCTAGAGGGACCATTTGATCTTCGTACAAATACGAAGGCACTGAAAGCCAGTATATACAGGGTTGTTGGGTGGACTGAGATGACTGTGATGAGGACACAACAGACTAAGAATTATGAAGCTCGTCGGTAAGTAACCTGGCATTGTTGTACTTACTACTTCCTCATCCCAATCAATACTTATGAGGCATACCAAAGTTACAACTGCCTTTCAATAGATACACCATTAATAAATAACTTATTTGCTTATTAAGATATTTATTTATTTATCACTGAAGTAAATCCCTTGTAACAAAAACATCTTCTCCCAACCCTGCACCCTCAGTTCCGTAGTGTTTTACAAACATTTGTTAGAAGTCCATGTTGTTATTCAATGTAACACCCTGTACCTCCTCCAAGGATGTCAAAATATTTCTAAGAATCTTTCCATGGACTCTTTCTGGGATAGGTAACCGGCAAGAGAGTATGCCAAAAATATTGTGTCAGAATTCCATCTGCTAATCGATATATTAAATGCTTTCTGACCTTGATATTTGATAATAAATGTTACAACAAGTCATCTGTGTTCCTAAAACCATTAGATCTGTCAATGTATATAGAAACTGCCCTTTTATCACCCCAAATATGCCATAATTCCTCTTCTTCTTCTGTAGCAGTTGGGTGTGGAAAGAAACCGGGTAACAAAGCCTCTTGATCTACATAAAATGTAGACACAATCTTAGCATAGAAATCAGGATTAAGTCTTAGCAGAACACTATTCTTCAGAATTTGCTGAAACATGTTTACACAAGAAAGTGCATATGAATGAATCAATGAATGAATGAATGATAAGATTTCTAAAGTGTGGAGTTATTGCAAGAGTGTTCCAGCGCTGAGGCAGACAGCCAGTGAAGGGTGTCAACCAACTCTGCAGTCTGAACAGATGTGTTTTCAGTTGTTTGTGAAATGAGTTCTTCTCTGGGATGCACTTAATAGGGATTGGAAGATTGTTCCGTCACTTAGCTTGCCAAAACCGAGCTAGCTGAGCCACCCCATTTCTTTCGTTTGGTATAGGTGATAGACAACAACCAGGCAGATTGTGATTGCAGAGTTCTTTTTGGGCAGCATTCAACAATCGTTTTGGACAGGTATTTGGACCCTGTCTTAAAGAAGGCAGCATGTGCCACTGTCAGCGTTTTGACCGTAATCCCCTTTTCACTGGTAGTCAGTGCAATTGGTCACGGTAGAAGGAGATGGAGGCATACTTGAGAAGTGTAAACAGCAGGTGAATTGCTGAATTCTGAACCATTTGCAGTTGTTGGATTAGCTAATCAGGGATCCCTACGTACAGAATAATCCCCTAGTCCAGTCTGGAGAGGAATAATGAGTGGACTACTTTTTTCTGGGATTCCCAGGGCAGTAGGATTAGAAATGTTCTTAAATATCTCAGTATCCAACAGGAGGTTTTAACCACTGCTGAGTTCTGGATACACGTGGAGAGGTTCTCCACCGTACTGCCTTTTCCAATGATAAAAGATTGACCACATTTCTTTATGTTTAGAATTCCTTTATTCAGATAACATCATAAACATGGACTCCAGCCAACGCGTTTCGTTGCATGGAGATTGAATTTCATCAGTGTTTAAGATAAATAAGGATGTTGGAATCCTTAGCATGATCCAAATGATCCAAAGTCAGAGGTGTCCAACGCTTTTTGCCACCTATGTGGTGGTATCACACGATCAATAATCCTAACATTATGGGTCAGATGTACTGTCTAAGAACTGATTTGCAAAAAGTGGTTAGAAATTGCAAACCAACTTTTTTGTAAACTATTTTGATTGTGTTAACACATTTCTGTACTAATAAGTTGGTTTGTAAACTTACCATTCAGAGTGGGCTGCAGTTTGACCTACCTACTGAAATAAATGCGTGTGGTAGGTCACAAATTGCAATTCATTCCGATTGAATTCCACCCGAAGGAATGGTGGCCTGCTGGGTCAACAGATCTCCATGTTTGGGATCAAGTTTAAATAGAGTACATTATTTAAAACAGTTTGTTTAAGAAGTGGAAGTGGTCTACTGCACCACTGCCCACTCCCAAACAAACTTTTTATTAGCATTCACAAAAGGGAAAGTGTCCCACAGTGACACATTTCCCATTTGCAAATGGATTACCACCTCATTTGAGAATTTGGTAACCTATCAAGGGTTTGTAACCGAACAATCAGTCACAAATCATTGGTACATAGCATTGCAAATCAGAATTTGAAAGCGAGGTCCTAAACATGCCCCTTCAAAATTATGATTTGTAATGCATTTCTAAGCTCATTTTGAGATTTTGTAAACAGTTAGCTAATCACAAAAGAGGGTTTAGTATAACCCTGGGCGTAGAACTATGCTACCATGCGTTTTACACTTTGCACAGTGCAAAAACGCGTAGCAGGCATTTTTTGCTTGCTCGCGGTCCTCAATGTCCAGTTGGTGACCACGAGTGAGCAACAACAACATCCCGGTGTTACTTTTTCCTCGATCGGGAACATCAAGTTGCCAATCGCGAGCATGGAAAATAAACCTCTCGGCGAGATTCTCAATGCGGGTAGGTCAGGTTTCTCATTGCGAGTGGTCACGTATGTTCGCGACCGCTCACAATGAGAAAATACCAGTCGGCATTGAGAAAGCTGCCGCTCGAGTACAAATCTACTCGAGCTACAGAAACCGACCACTTGCACTGTTCAAGATGCCGTTTGCAGTGATTGAACAGTGCAGACAAGCATCTGGCACTGTGCAATCATTGCAAACAGCATTTCCCTACCGCACTACACAGTTTGCGTAGCTACGAGTAGCATGTGTCGTGCGCTACTACGCAAACTAGGCCCAGGGTTAGTTTAGTACAGGGGCTTAGCTTCCATTGGTGCAGCAGGTGCATTGGCACTGAGGGCCAAAGCCCTGATGGGCATATTGAACCCTGATAATTGCTGACTTTTACTACCCCCTCAGCAGTCATGGTGCCATCTTTCCTGCTTGCTCCAGGACCCTTGGTGTCATTGCTATGCGACTGGTTTAGTAAATGTATTAAAAAGTGTAGTATTCTTATGTTGTGTTATTATATACTATGCTATCGTGTTCCAGGCTGCTCAGCCAGTGTGAATGTTCTGTGTGGAATGTTGGTGTGTGGGCCAAGAGTGGAATGCTTGAGTGACTGGGTATGAGTGCTGACAGGTGGTAGAAGGGATGAGCAGCTAGCAGGCTGCTCCTGGTGGGACTGCTGTACTGGATTTACTCTACATGTTAACTACTTGAAAAAATCTACTAAAAGTACATCTACCAGCGTCGACCACATTAATACATGTATTTTGGCGACAAGTTGGAGACCTTCCCACATGTTAAAGTTGGTCTGAGGCTGCTTGGAGATGACAAAGAGTCAAGATGTACAAGATTCAGGCATTTAGTGGTCATATCCCTGTTGATTTAGTGAATAGCAGGCTTTGCAACCAGATCTTCGTAAGTCACGTTCTATATCCTGTAACTTAAACAACACCAATTTCAAAAGCTATCCAGACACCTACAACGGGCCACTACCTCTAAGCATGGAAAACACACACTTGTATGGTTCAAGTAGAACATTTTCTCTCATGTGAACAATTCGACATCAAAAGATAGTACTAAAACACAGAGGACCTCCGGCTCCAGAAGTTTGGATGTTCAGGCAACAAACCAAATCTTTCCTGACTGATCCTGGCTGGCCTAACCTCAAGTTGCCGGAGTGCCTGTCTTTGGATGCTTCAACCCAGAAAAATGTCTTTAAAAGAGTGGAATATAATATAGTTTACATTTTTACGGATTTAAATGGTCGAGCAAGTCATGCGTTTTCCCACAATTACCTTTTTTAAAAAAACACCGTTCTGCCCACTTTAAAATTTGACAGGAGTGATCACCTAGGCCTATGCAAGAGTGTCTTTTCATTAAGTACATTGCAAAGAAAATATTGGTTCATTTAGAACATTCTGGTCTCTTATGCATTGGTGAAAAACATGTTTCCATTTAGTGATGTATTTTAAGGCTTTGGCACATGGGGAAAACACAATTTTACAAATTGCATTTTTTTCAGAGCCAAGAGAATCCCAGCAGTGCACGCAGTTTCTGAACAAATCCAAAGGATACGTAATTGTTCACTTCATGTGTCTACTTGCCTATATAATGACCATCAAGATATGAAAGCTGTAACACGCAGGACATCTTGTTAGGAGACACGATGCTTGTTCAACGTCAGGGTCTTATCAAGTACGATTAGAATGTACAACAATACGCACTTCCGTTTAAGAGATAACGCTTCTCTAATAGTCACGGGAAATAAGAACCAGTCTCTGGCAATTCAAAATGATGGTCAAAGTATTCATGTTGTCGTCATCACTGTCCTGGGGATCGTCTTGGGCCTTATGGCGATGTTGGGAAACTCTCTCGTCGTTGTGGCTTTTGTGGTGGACAAACGACTGAGAAACCATAGCTGTTATTTCCTTCTTAATTTGGCGATCTGCGATTTTTTTGTTGGTAAGTGACTGTAATTAAGCTATATATATATTACGATTTAATGGCCATCTAAGCTTGCTATATTGATAGTCCGCACACAGCTCAGTGGTGTAATGAGAATGTGATGAGGGCCCCCCAGTCTCCCATATTTCACAGACATGCACTGATTTTTAGTTGCCGCTTTAGGACAGATGGTAGACAAGCGGAGTTGGGGCCTTGCTGGGGGGATGTTGGCGGAAGGAGGATAGGAGAGTGAGGTGGCGTCCGGTGTGAAAGGACAGCCGATGGAATGAAAGGGGGAGCGTGTTGAGTTAAGGAAACTTTTGTTGTGAGTTTGAATAAGTTGGGCTCGGACTAAGTGTGAGAGATGTGAGGTTGAATTATTGTTAAGTGAGGTGGGGTTATTTGATGTTCTTGTATTGTTTGACAAAGTTCAGCTTCAGCCCGTCCTAATAAAATGGCCTTTTATTCTCTAAATGTGGCCTATTCATTCTGCGCCATCTCTCCCGATACACATGCTATGCACTAGCATTTAGAAGCACTAGTTGCGGGCTTCTGTTCTGAACAGAGCTTTCAGTACCGGCACTCATTCTTTTACAAATGACACTCTGGCCCGCACCCTAATTAGATTTTTCAGGTTGTTCAAACAAGACCCATTCACTGTTATCTTAGAAAATGTTATGCAGGCTCCTCTCTGATCAAACGTAGCTGCCAGCCTGCAGGTTTTTTCTCTGCAGCTTGTCGGAAATACGTCTGTTGTGACAACCTACCTTCCTTACAGGGTCATGGTCCAGGTTTGGTTTGTCCTCTGTAGAAGCCCCCTGCCTTTCAATGACTCTCTAACCCTCCTAAACAAATGAACATGTTGCCTTCAAGTCCACTGTGTGGCCTGTATTTTTATTCTCCTTTCTTGCCAGAACTGTGACAAGAACCCACGAGCACACACTTTAACCAGATATTACAATGACCAGGATTAGAGTAGAGGAGTGGTCGAATATGGGGGTCTTTCTGTTTCTCCCTTCTGATTTTCAGGGAGGCAAAGAAATACGGATACTTTCAGGTAGAAAGCAAATATACTACAAGGCCTCCTGTGCTTAGGACATTAATCTTGGAGAATATGACGTATTCCTTCATGATACCACAAGAACCTGCACAATTGATTTCTCAGCAAGCCTGCACCAGTAGCTTTGATGGAGACTGGGAGAGGACAGCCTGGTACCACATCAGGGTGCTTTATTTCAATTGAGGCCTCTGTTGCTGTGGCAACAGACCTATTCAGCAGCTCTATAATGCGGTTTAAAACCTAAAAAGGGGAATCTAGGGAAGCGGTTTGTGTAGTAATCCTATACCGCTTCATACCACTTAGTCTGTGAATGTGAATTTGTGGACTGGTACCCGCACACCTCCGTGAGGGTGCTTGGATGAAGAGTGTGTGTACATCGCATGGCCTGTATCAGTGGAGTTTTAATGTGCTGCTCTTGTGCTTTTAGTCAAAATATTGAATACATAGATGTAGACGTTAGATGGAATGGAGGGAGAATGTGTGGATGCAATGGAGCTTCTGTTGCAAGTCTTTTGGTGTTGTAAGTGTGGGGCAGTGTCTCTGTGTATGGTGTCACTGCGAACATGTGGCTGACTGCACTTGTGTGTGGAGTGTAGCAGAGGAGAGGGAGAGATGGCTTGGCATGTGGTAATACCTTCCATCGTGGGCCCTGACCAGACTCACACGATGCTGGGCTACTGGCACAGTGAAATACTTGGATGTCCTTGGTTGGACCACCACCACCACAAAGATGGCGGCAGTCTGTCAGCGGAGCAGGCTTCCTGGGAGAAGCAGCTCTTGCTCGTGTTTAGATTGGCAGGAAGCGGAGCAAAAATATTTCCGATTAGACTAAATTAAATTTTATTCACCTGGAAGGAAAATTCCACTTGGGTCCAGGCGACCATGTCATGTTAAAATAAAGAGCACAGAATATTAAAGAATAAACCTTGCTGACTTTACAGGCTTAATGGATTGTTGTCGATCTGAAATTGAAAGAACATCTGAGCAGAAACCATTGGGGTTGAAAGAAGAATGCAGTATGAACTCCAGGTATGGATGACCAATGTGTTTAAAGTTGGGAATGACACCTGAGCTTTTTCTGAATACTCCATTTTTGGTGTACAGGCACACAGCATCACAGTGCCCTTGTGGCTAAGCCGGCTAATCTGTATTATACCTACCATTTGCATATTTATCTCTCACACACTATCACCCATTACACTACCAGGGGATGCGTCCTGTAAAGCGATGACCGCTCCTTGGCGGCCATCACGCAAGACACTGCAACACTTCCAGTATAGGCTCCAAACTAAAATACTACCTTCCAAACAGCACAAACTACACGGATCAACTTTCTATCCATGTGGGTACGTGCTTCAGTGCCCCATATATGGATACTATGCCCTATACCAATGCTCCAATACAACAGACACAACATCTGCACTGATATTTTAAATCTTCCTTAATGTGGGTGCACCACATTTGTAAGTGTCCTATTCATTTTTCATCACCTTTTCTTGACCATCAACTGCTAGACATATGTAATGTTATTGAAGGACGAGAAATACATGGCAGTTGGATGAAAGAACAATCAGTGGCGAGACTAATAGTTTGGGAGATTTCACCAAAAGATATCCAAAATACATAAGCCAAGGTAGCACTGTAGGGGAACTGATAAAACTGTAGGAGAAGTACTGAAAAGTATTTGAATGCTACAGAGCCTGATGCAGCACACAGAAGTATTATTTTTCTGCAGCAGCAAGACATTGATATTCCTATCGTATCCTTGTAGTTGAAACACAGGAAACTCAGGACCCGATTTAGACCATGGAGGACAGTCTTTACTCCATCAGGGCAATAGAGTAAAATATTACTTTACCCTGATTGAGTTCTCATTCTCCAAATTTAGAGATGTCTGCTGGCCTAGCAGACATCTTTTTACATAGGTAGGAACCACTGTCAACATCACAGTAACATAATTAACACTTTTAACCTGTCTTTTCATTAAAAAAAACCTCCCAAAGCACAATTTTGTTTTTGAAAATTAAAAAATAAATGACTCCCGCACCATGGGAGTTGTGTTGCATGGTGCAGGGTCATTTTGCAGTTTTTACTGTCCCTTATCACCAGGTTTTATCAGGTTTTGATGGACAGTGAAAACTGGCCATTGGACGACCACTCTATATAGGGGTCAAATCTCTGATGCCCCTTACTCTGTCATACCATCGGAAGTGTATGTCGGTGGCGTAGTCTTGGTCACTGACATACTGACGTTCATCCCAACTCTAGATGCGGCAGGCAGAACTTCAGTTTGGCAGATAGGGTACTCTGTGGGTGTTGCACTGGAGCACCCTCTATGCCTACCTCTAAAATCAGGGCCGTAGTAGGCACATTTTGTCCAATATCTCTGAAGCAGTGCCTGATACTTTTGCAAAAACCCATCAGAAGCAGATGTTATTATGAATTTGTTCCAAAATAGGGGAACCAGGAGAAAGTTGGGGGGAGTAATTGATACATGTTATGTATCTAGAAACAAAACTAATTAACCCCTTGTAGGAATCTCAAAGCTGAGCAGTGCCGTCATGAATACTTTTTGGTTTCGTGATGAAGTTCTCATCTGTAATACTTCCCTTAAGATGCTGCCCGAACAAGCAGTCCAGGCTGCAGACTGGGCACTTAAAGTGATAACAAAAGCAATACCTGTAACTAATGCAGGAGAGCCCTACAAATACCCATAAAAACACATTCAGTCCATGAAGCACGAATTTGATGACCACTGCCTTGCACTTTTGTTTTCACTGGTAGACTTGTGTGTAGCATTTTTTACCTACACACTAATCCTACATCACCGTGAAGCAATCCAAGGTTTCTACAGGTGCACAGAAAGGGCCAGTTTTCAATCCTCGGGTTGAGACATTCTGTAAGATACTGCAGACGGTGTTACTATTTAGTCAAATCAGAATTACGAGAAATAGTCTACTTAAGATACGTTTACTTACTTATTTTACTTACATATTATTCTTGATCTCTAGCCTTTACAGTGCAGCGAAATAAGAAATATGTACAAATAACTAACTTATACCAGTTAGGGGATGTTTTATGTTAGCTATCTTGTTGAAGTACCATTTGCGTTGTTTCATCCGATTTTGCAAGGTTGAATGAATCATTAAATTTAAGGTTCCCCATTCTTTCCTGCCCCAGCGACGCTTCCCCTATAGACACGTTCACGTGTCAAGGCATAGAATACATTCCTCATCAGAGATTGCAACTCTAGGAAGGATCCTCTTCTAATTCCAGGCCTTTCCTGAAATAATCCAGATCCTTTTTCCTCCTGACACCACAGGCCCCCAAATCCTGGCTATTGGCCAGTGTAAATGATATGCTAGCATTTGAAAATATGAGGGTTTTTTTGTAATATTACAATGAAAGTAAGCAAAGTAGTCACCGAGCCGGAGAGATTGTCAAAGGGAGGCAGCGTATCAATCAGTGTGGCGGCGTGTCTTATGTCTGTAATATCAGAAGGGAAACTGAACCTTGCACAGAGAGGTAACTTTTAAGAGAAGATGAAACACATGCGTATATGGAATGTAAAATATTCCAAGAAGCGTGTTGAAATGATAACACAACACTTTAAAGTCTTTCTGAAGATTTAATGGAAGATGAACAACCTGTGTCTCTCAGGTCAGACACCTACACAATGAAGGGAAACGGCCTCGTTGTAATGGCCGTTTCCCTTCATTGTGTAGGTGTCTGACCTGAGAAAAGCATTTACCACGCATGCATCACAACGCATGCGTGGGTACAACGACAGCCTTTACCATGCATACCTTTACTACGAGATACGTAGTAAAGGCATGTGTGGTAAATGTAAAAAAAATGGGGGGTTGAGGGGGTCTCCCCCCCAAAAAATAAAAAATAAAGCGTAGGATTAAAAAAGGGGGTTGGGGGGTCTCCCCCCCAAAAAAAACTAACCTTAAATGCCGAAGCGTCGTAAGAGAGGAATCTGGAATAAACTTTCGCTTCCTCTTTACGACGTACAAGCGACGTGACCTACGTAACAAACGAAGATGAAGAGGAGACGAGTAAAAAAAGGTAAGGGGAATTTTTGTTTAAAAAAAAAAAAGAAAAGATTAAGGGTTAAGGGCAGGGGTAATAATAAGGAGTGAGGGCGGGTGTCATGAAACGGAAGAGGTATAACCTTTAAAACGAGTATGCCCTCACCATGCATAAATTTAGAACGAAAATCGTTGTAAATCTATGCGTGGTAAAGGAAAATACGTGGTAAAGGTGATGCGTGGAAAACTAATTCCGTTGTAACGCATGTGTGGAAAAGGCATGCGTTGCAACGCAATTCGTAGTAACGACATACAACCCACAATGAACCACCCCAACAGTCACAGAATCCACATGATGTTCAACCAGAACACAGCGCATCCATTTGGCATATTCACGATTCTGCAAGCCACATTCTATAAGCCCAAATTATAATGCATCCCCTTCCTTCCAAACAACACAAAACAAACAAACAAACAAAATAAAACACAACAAACCACACAAACATCACACCAACCACATCACAAACATATGCGCCCTTCCACCCTAATTGTCTGAAAACTGCACAGAAGCAGAAGGTGCGATATGACTCAGAATAGCTAGTAGTTAATGTATGAATTGCAGACAGCACAACTCAGAAACACAGTGATGTAATTACTGTTATAAGCTTTCCAAGGTTTGGGTTGGTATTATGGTGTTGTTCAGTGTGGTATTAGTATTAGTTCTGTGCAATTGTCTTTCCTAAAATTGGCCTGTCTGCAGAGCTATTCATGAGTTATAGAATGCACAGCTCAGAAATCCAGAAAGGCAAACTCTGCTTTGTGTTTCCATGTGTGCTGTCTGCTGCCATGCACGAACTCTGAGACTGTTCAAGTTAATTGCCAGGTACTTACTTACTCCATTGTCCTTAGTCCATTGCATTTTAATCAGAGTTAATAAATTATGAGGTGATCACACCTCTGACGTGAAAAAATAACAGGAAGTGTCAAAAGCCTTCACCTTCCCTATAACCATATAAGCCTAGAGGGACCATTTGATCTTCGTACAAATAAGAAGGCACTGAAAGCCAGTATATACAGGGTTGTTGGGTGGACTGTGATGACTGTGTTGAGGACTCAACAGACTAAGAATTATGAAGCTCACCGGTAAGTAACCTGGCATTATCGTACTTACTACTTCCTCATCCCAATCAATACTTATGAGGCATACAAAAGTTACAACTGCCTTTCAATAGATACACCATTAATAAATAACTTATTTGATTATTAAGATAATTATTTATTTATCACTGAAGTAAATACCTTGTAACAAAAACATCTTCTCCCAACCCTGCACCCTTAGTTCCGTAGTGTTTTACAAACATTTGTTAGAAGCCCATGTTGTTATCAATGTAACATCCTGTACCTCCTCCAAGGTTGTCAAAATACTTCTAAGAAACTTTCCATGGACTCTTTCTGGGATAGGTAACCGGCAAGAGAATATGCCAAAAATATTGTGTCATAATTTCATCTGCTAATCGATATATTACATGCTTTATGACCTTGATATTTGATAATAAATGTTACAAACAAGTCATCTGTGCTCCTAAAACCATTAGATCTGTCAATGTATATAGAAACTGCCCTTTTATCACCCCATATATGCCATAATTCTTCTTCTTCTTCTGTAGCAGTTGGGTGTGGAAAGAAACAGGGTAACAAAGCCTCTTGAGCTACATAAAATGTAGACACAATCTTGGCATAGAAATCAGGATTACGACTTAGCAGAACACTATCTTTCAGAATGTGCTGAAACATGTTTACACAAGAAAGTGCATATGAATGAATGAATGAATCAATGAATGAATGAATGAATGAATGATAAGATTTCTAAAGTGTGGAGTTATTGCAAGAGTGTTCCAGCGCTGAGGCAGACAGCCAGTGAAGGGTGTCAACCAACTCTACAGTCTGAACAGATGTGTTTTCAGTTGTTTGTGAAATGAGTTCTTCTCTGGGATGCACTTAATAGGGATTGGAAGATTGTTCCGTCAGTTAGCTTGCCAAAACCGAGCTAGCTGAGCCGCCCCATTTCTTTCGTTTGGTATAGGTGATAGACAACAACCAGGCAGATTGTGATTGCAGAGTTCTTTTTCGACAGCAAACAACAATCGTTTTGGACAGGTATTTGGACCCTGTCTTAAAGAAGGCAGCATGTGCCACTGTCAGCGTTTTGACCATAATCCCCTTTTCACCGGTAGTCAGTGCAATTGGTCACGGTAGAAGGAGATGGAAGCATACTTGAGAAGTTTAAACAGCAGGTGAATTGCTGAATTCTGAACCATTTGCAGTTGTTGGATTAGCTAATCAGGGACCCCTACGTACAGAATAATCCCCTAGTCCAATCTGGAGAGGAATAACGAGTGGACTAATTTTTTCTGGGATTCCCAGGGCAGAAGGATTAGAAATGTTCTTAAATACCTCACTATCCAACAGGAGATTTTAACCACTGCTAAGATCTGGATACACATGGAGAGGTTCTCCACCGGACTGCCTTTTCCAATGATAAAATAATGACCACATTTCTTTATGTATAGAATTCCTTTATTCAGATAACATGATAAACATGGACTCCAGCCAACGTGTTTCGTTGCATGGAGATTGAATTTCATCAGAGTTTAAGATAAATAAGGATGTTGGAAATACCTTGGGAAGAATAAAATCCAGGGATGAGACGCTGACGACCTTCACTTAAGGTACACCTACCAGGCCCTTATCAGGGAGGTATAACAGGACGCACCGCAACAACTTTGTCTGATACTTTTTCTCACCCACGGTACAACAGTATACCTTTGCATCCTGCTGTGCGCCAAGAATTCGTAGTTTGGGGAGTTCTTCACCAGGGATTTCCAATGTCCTTATTTATCCTAAGCCCTGATGAACTTCACTCTCCATTGAATGAAACAGGTTTGCTGGGGTCCAGGTTTATGATGTTATCTGAATAAAGGAATTCTATACATAAAGAAATGTGGTCAGTCTTTTGTCATTGGAAAAAGTAGTCCGGTGTTGCAACTCTCCACATTTATCTAGTATTTGACCTGCCTTGCAGTCTGCATCCAACAGCATCAGGTGCAGGAGTTCAATGAGCACACCAGGGATGTATGACGTTTTAACTCATACTTTTACCACGCATGCCTTTACAACGCGGTATTTACAACGAATACCTTTACAACGCATAGTGCTTTGGGGCGCTGGATAGTGAATAGTTTAATTTACTATTCCAACTCCAGTCCCCGTGGATAGTAGGGAAGGTGTTGGATAGTAAATTAAATCTATTCCCTTTCCTAGAGCGCCCCCCAGTGCAATGCGTTGAAATGGTTTGCGTTGTAAAAGTTGCGTCATAAAGGCACTGCGTGGTAAAAGTTGCGATGTAAAGGATGTTTCCCTTCTAAATCATCACTTAAAACAATGACAAGAGGAACATAGCAGTGATGTCCGACTATCTAGGTCTTCCATTGGTCTTTGTCTGTTACTGCTGAGATCTGGGTTTTAAAGGACATGTGAGTGTCAATGTTCACACCTTTATTCTTTGCCACCTACGAGGGGGGCAGGTAAAGTGCAATTAGTCTGCCACGCCCCTGACCACCCAGTCATGGGGTTGGCCCCAAACAGCAAGACATCTGTTTTCTTTGGGTTGCATTAAAGCAAGTTGGCCTTAAGCCACATCATTACTGCTACAATACAGGTTGCAAGTTTTGATCTGGTTTCTAATGCCTTGTTGTCGTAGGTCAACAGAAGCTGGGTGTCATCTGCATAGAAGACAACTTGGATACCGAATGAATCAATTAGGTATGTCAGCGGTGTCTTGCAAATATTAAAAAGTGTGGGGCTCAGGGACGAGCGCTGAGGAACTCCACACTTAAGCGTCTTTGCTTCAAAATAAAACGGCTTCAGCCTCACTGCCTGTTCTCTGTGCTTTAAAAAGGAACCTATCCAGGCTAGAGCAGCCCCCTCCACTCCTATCGCATCCAGGTAATGTATGTGGTTTTTGTGTGAGATTGTGTTGAATGCCGTAGAGAGGTCTAATAAAATTAGGGTAGCATTTTCGCCTGCATCCATATACTCTAGCAGAGTTGATAGCTACTACGGAAGCTATGTTAATTGTTAAATATGTATGGCCCATTGAAGTTAAAGGTTCAAATGGGACTCTATGTAACATTTTTAATTCTAAAGTTAAGTCTCAGGGAGGTACGAGAGACTTTACAAATGCGCTTGTAATGGGAAAACTTTTTAGAATTCTGAACACAAAAGCTGCATCCAGAAAACCTGCATCACCAGAAGTTCTAAACACTAAAATGACAGCCAATTGGGCCCTCCATGTAGACTCTGACAATCTCTTTTCAAACCCATCCTGGAGAGTTGCAAGATAGGAGAATCCCACCACCAACAGCAGAAACAGAATTCAAAGCACATCAGTGTTTAAAATTCCATCAATGCTTTGTGTGTGATTTCAGAGTAGAAGAACTTCATCTAAATGTTCAGATTACCCTCTACTTTGAAGTCCTATAATCTTTCTACTTTCAGACCAAGCGAAACAGTTGGGATAGAGGAAAACACATGTGAGTTAGAAGAGGAGAAGGAATTGGCAGTATTCTTCAGAAAGGCCTCATTGCCATAGTTTCAACTAGCTGAGCCAGGGCCCGATTCCCAAAATTGTACTCTCACTATTACTTCTGCTTTCTCTCTCTCCTGATTTTGAGAAGTAAGCAAGCAATTAGATGAATTGAAGCAAAAGCTAAATGAAGCTGAAGAAGCCATGATCCAGATAGGGCATTCATTCCCAAAGAACCTGAACTGGAAACTGAGAAAATGTTTTTGGCACTTATTTGTTAATTGAAGAGGTAAACAAATCCAGAACAGGTGATCTGCATTTCTTGCATATCTTAGTAAATGTTACTGCAGTCCTGCCAAGAGGTAAATCCCTCTCTAACCTTCACCTGCCTTCTACATTTCAGCTTCTCTAGCGAACTAGATAGAAATGCTTGGCTCTGATATACCTGATAGATGGCACTTATCTTCCAGAGGTAATTTCTATTCATGTCAAACATGGAAACAGAGAGCAGGACAAGGCTGCCTGGCAGGAGGTGCATCTCATTTTGATATCTAATTTCCATCCACATTTCAACTCCCGTAGGTGAGCATATAAGGGTTCTTAAACCCACCCAACCCAGCCAGTTCAATGATTTGAAATGTTCTCTATACTACAGGATGGTTAGGTTTGAATGGGGCAATAGTCCTCTTAGTAATAGCCATTCACTATCAGCAGTCTATCTCCCCTGCAGGAGCAAATGAGGTGTTGTCCCCTAATTTGCCTCAATTAAAAGACTGCAATGCCCATACATTGCAGTCATCATTTTCTTTCAACTGAAATAAATAAATATAGTGCAGAGTGCAGCACCAGACCTACTGGCAGAAGTTAGATCTCTCTCTGACCTCTATCTATCTTTGGGAAATGTGGCTTTGCAGAAGGAGGAATTTTGGGCATGACACCCCTATTTCATTTTCTTATGGGACACACAATTCCACCTAGAATCAATGATCATTGACAGAGTGTGAGCAGCCCTTCTAGCAGAAGGCATATATCTCACCAACCACCACCACTATAGGCTCTTCAGTTCCTATTTGGGGAGCAGATTGTGTTTTTTATGTGTTTTTTTAAGCAGCACCGGTTCTTTTACCCGTTTTCCCTTACAGGCCACCATTACTGCTTTTGCAGCCAAATGGAGGTAGTCACAAATTGCGACCTGCCTAGTTAATGTCCTTTTAGTAAATGTTTCTGCACCCCCTGATGAATGAGTATTTTGCTAATTGTCCTAATAGTACATAGGTTTGGTTGGAAAATCATAGTCTGTTTACAAAAGGGCTATGCACAGTTTGCGACCACTTTTTTGTAAACTGACTCTTTGTACATCTGGCATAATGTCTCTTGCTTTCTGGATGGCATTAAGCACTGTCATTATTAAGGCTATGTTGCCGAGACTTCACATACCATGACCACCCGCCGAACTGAACATCGATCAGCCATTAGAACTAAGAAAATAGCTGCGCTTTTAGTGTTGAAACACTACATAGAGACACAGCACACAAAACAGGACCTCAAACGGTTCATTCTTGAAAAAATACAAATTAATTTAGGCAATCAGAGCATTGAAATTTGCAAAAGGAGGGAGGTTTTCTGGATCTATACTTTGAACACTTATAAAAATGAGCGAAACAAGGAAATCCTCTGGGATAAGGTGATTAGATATAACAACAGTTAAATCCGTGGGTTTCCCTGATTGTCCAACATTTTCTATTCACCACGGTACATCTGTGAA
This sequence comes from Lissotriton helveticus, assembly GCF_964261635.1. Taxonomy (NCBI): domain Eukaryota; kingdom Metazoa; phylum Chordata; class Amphibia; order Caudata; family Salamandridae; genus Lissotriton; species Lissotriton helveticus. Next base: position 773,087,711 of record NC_136063.1, on the reverse strand, counting down.
TGTTCTTAATTCACACTTGAATAGAGGCTTCTATTCATAAGAGTCCAATCGTATCTTGGTTCAACTGGATTATATGTGTCAGTCTTACTGTAACACACTCGGGGGTTTCACCTTTTAATGTTACTGATAATCTATTTTTATCTGCTAGTTCGACAATTTTGTTCTTTTTGACCTATTCAATATGGCGACCGTTTTCACGTACAAAACTCACGTCAGGCTCCACATATGTATAACTAATTATTTACAAGATTACCAAATTTCTCACAAGTAACTACATCGAAGAAGAGATCGATACTATTTTATCTTCATTCAGAAGACTATTAATCCATCCCAATGGGATACTGCTAATTAAACATCTTTTGCTATACTTATCCAATATGGCTCCATCAACCTCCTTCAACAATGAGCCATTTGCTTTTGTCTCTTTACCTATTTGACCATACAATGTGATGGCCCTTCCTCCGTGAACCGGAAGTAGTTACCAGGAGGGAGTACACGAGCGGGCTTTATAAACGGACATAAAAAGTCTCTTTGTTTGGAAACTCCCCCTTTTTTATCACAACAAGTTTGGAGCCCATTCCTGGCACATGACACGTGCCACTCTGTCATGTGGCATATGCCACAGCTCATGTGACATGTGCCACAGATTTTTTACCATTTCTTTCATGATTAACTGGAGATACTGTCAGTTAATGATTTCCAAAGGACTATCTTTCACTATACTAAAATAAATAAATACATAAAAAAATAAATATTGCCCAGGTGGGGTTTGAATTGAACCCTTGTTAAAAAGAACTCCTAGCTCCTGTTACTTACCACTATACCAAGTGCTATTTTATCATTCATCTTCTCCCCAAAAATGTTTGTCATACAAAAAAGGTGCTGTCCTAGTTTTATTTCCATGCTGTTTTGCTTTTACATAAAACACATTCACTCTTTATTTCCATGCTTTATATACACATAGCCCTTCCTTCTTTCAGTCTGCCACTAGCCCCATGCATTTCTTATTGTTACAAACTCATCCTCAAATTCTCATTCCACTAAATAAGTGATTTCTTTCATAGCAAACCTGTCCCCCCTTCCACATGCCACACAGCATGCCACCAATGCCTGGTGTGCACTATGACTAAAGAGGCCATAGTTCTCCTGGACTCTGCTAGGGGGTGAACTACAAAGGCACAGCTTTCATTTGTGGAATTTAGGAAACAAATTTAAAAAAAAACGATTTTCCCCAGCTGGGGTTTGAATTGAACTCTGGTCAAAAAGCACTCGCAGCCCCTGTGAACTGCCAGTGAGCCATCTACTTTGCTGGAATTGCTCTTAGCCACAGGCCTTGTTGTCATTGAAAAAAGATGTTGGTCCCTCCTTTATTTCCATGGTGTTTGGACTTTAACCCCTTCGGTGCTCATGACGAGCTCAGCTCGTCATGGCATATACCTCTCAGGTGCTCATGACGAGATGAGCTCGTCATGACCACACCCGTTTTTATTATGCCCACCACAGCAGGGGAATAGCTCCAGCAGCCAAGGTGTTAAATGCAAGAAATCTTCTCTTGATTTACATGCTTTAAATACAAATAGCCCTTCCTTTTTTTCAGTTTGCCACTAGCCCGATGCATTTATTATTGTTACACAATCATCCCCAAATTATCATTCCACTAAATAAGTGATTTATTTTATAGCAAACCTGTCCACCCCCTTCCACAAGCCACACAGCATGCCATCAATGCCTGACATGCACTATGACTAAGGAGGACATAGTTCTCCCAGACACTGCTAGGGGGTGATTTACAAAGGCACAGATTTCATTTTTTAATTTAGAAAACAAATTTAAAAAAACAATTTCCCCCAGCTGGTGTTTGAACCCTGGTCTAAAAGCACTCACAGCCCCTATAAACTGCCACTGAGCCATCTATTTAGTTGGAATGGTTCCCAGCCAAAGGCCGATTTATAATGGAAAAATGATATTGGTCCTTCCTCTATTTCCACGGTGTTTGGATTTTAAATGCCAAAAATCTTCTCTCGATTACAGGCTTTAAATACAAATAGCCCTTCCTTTTTTACAGTCTGCCACGAGCCCCATGCATTTAATATTGTTACACAATCATCCCCAAATTATCATTCCACTAAATAAGCGATTTCTTTTATAGCAAACCTGTCCCCCCTTCCACATGCCACACAGCATGCCATCAATGCCTGATATGCACTATGACTAAGCAGGCCATAGTTCTCCCAGACACTGCTAGGGGGTGATTTACAAAGGCACAGCTTTCATTTGTGGAATTTAGAAAACAAATATTTTAAAAAAATTGATTTTCCCATGCTGGGGTTTGAACCCTGGTCAAAAATCACACACCGCCCCTGTGAACTGCCAGTGAACCATCTATTTGGCTAGAATTGCCCCCAGCCAATGGCCTATTTGTCATGGAGAAATAATGTTGGTCCCTCCTCTATTTCCATGGTGTTTGGACTTTATATGCCAGAAATCCTCATGATTTACATGCTTTAAATACAAATATCCCTTCCTTTTTTACAGTCTGCCACCAGCCCCATGCATTTATTATTGTTACACAATCATCCCCAAATTATCATTCCACTAAATAAGAGATTTCTTTTATCGCAAAACTGTCCTCCCCTTCTACATAACGCACAGCATGCCATCAATGCCTGACATGCACTATGACTGAGGAGGCAATAGTTCCCCCAGACACTGCTAGGGGTGATTTACAAAGGTCCAGCTTTCATTTGTGGAATTTAGAAAACAAATGGAAAAAAGAAAAAAATAAGATTATCCCCAGCTGGGGCTTGAACCCTGGTCAAAAAGCACACTCCGTCTCTATGAGCTGCCAGTGAGCCATCTGTTTTGCTGAATTGTTTTCTAGCCAAAGGTCTTTTTGTCACCGAAAAATCATGCTGGTCCTTATTCTATTTTGCTTGTGTTTGGATTTTACAAGCCAGAAATCCACTCTTGATTTCCATGCTTTATAAATAGCCCTTCCTTTTTTATAGTCTGCCACTAGCCCCATGCATTTCTTATTATGGATCCAAGGCACAGTGGTACCTGCGGCTCTGAGCTCAACTAACGCCACGGTATACAACCTTTACCACGCATTTTTTACCACGCATTACCATTACAACGCGGTTTTTACCACGCATACCATTACAACGCATTGCGCTGGGGGGCGCTCTAGGATAGGGAATAGGTTAATTTACTATCCAATAACCTTCCCTAGTGTCCACGGGGACTGGAGTTGGAATAGTAAATTAAACTATTCACTATCCAGCACCCCAAAGCGCTATGCGTTGTAATGGTATGCGTGGTAAAAACCGCGTTGTAATGGTATGCGTGGTAAAAGTATGCGTTGTAACGTCATACATCCAACGCCACTGTTGACTTAACAGTATCTGTAGCATCAAATGAATCTACCTATACCCAGACTGAGCCTGTGATAGGCCCCTCATTTTTCTTCAAACTTGGCGATACTGCAATTGACATTATAGTAGACTCTGAGTATTATCGCAACAAAACACATGTTGATAATAGCTTTGCAGCTCTTTGGAAACGCCTAGATCGTTTAGAGTAATTAGTGAATAAACCAGGCTTGAATAACAACATCCATATGCAGGCCTCACAACAGGTAGAGACTCTCAAATCACAGGTTTCTAGTGCACCCAGGGTAACCAGCTCTAATAACCAACAGCAAATGTTGATGTTCTCACAACCCCCCTAAACTAGTACCCCTTGTGTTTATGTCACTTGTTATAAAATAATGGAATGTTTGACACCTAAACCCACCGGTGCACAGAACAAACCAGTAACATCTAGTGCTGTTAATAATGCACACTAACCAGTTCACTCAGTCACCCATGTTGCCACCACAAACCGTGCAAACAACACTACTCTAGTTTGCAATACCCAGAGAGCAAAATTCCCCTCTGTGAATAATGACAGTGAGTCTGTGGTGGCCAATAAAGAAAACCTTAGCCTACCTCCGGCTTCTTGTCCCTATGTCTTAGCATGCGTCCCACCCTTAAGGAAAAATCAGACCGAGACATGGGAACAACTGCGTAATAAAAGTGCTGATTGGCTAATTCAACAAAAAGGTTTTAAGGTGACAAATGTAAGTGATATCATAATGGTGTGCAGGGTAGCGTGGGGTGGCTCTTCAGTAAAGAACATAGAGTGCGATTCCGTTGTTATTAACTTCCGTGGTCCAGCTTTAGCTAGATCAATACTAATGACACAAGAGCTCAACAACATCATTCCCACTCTTGTTTGGTCATTACCCCTTTGTTTCTTTTATAAATCTATCCCTGGGTCAAATATACCTACTTTTGTCTTGCCTACAGATTTTTAACTGATTCTCTGCTCTGCTTGGTTTGGATAGCTTGAATTGACAACCGCCTACTCGAACACCATCTAAACACATCCTCCCGAGGCCTATGCTCAATTGTCTAGAACTTGCTACTTTAGAACTACATGACCCAAAGCCCACCTTTATAGAACATGACACAATAGAACCACATGACCCAAATTGGAGTGTTTTAAGCTGGAACATTGCCGGCTTACCTTTCAAAATAAGTTCTGAAGACTGGGCAAATTTCGTTAGAAAATACAACATTCTCATGCTTTTGGAAACTTGGGCAACAATGGACTTGTACTTAGAGGGGTTTTAATGCTTTATCATTATTGTACCCACTCCCAAACAAGGCAGCCCTTCTGGTGGTCTCTCTATATGGCTCAATATCTCTTCAGGTGATAATGTCAAAATCCTTGCCACAAACGAAGACAATATTCAAGCTGTTATTTGCACACAAGGGATCTCATTTTGTTTTAGTAATTATTATAATAATGACTTTACAAATGTACCAAATAGGACTTATATTTAATTATTTTATTTTGTTTCTGCCTTACAAAATCAAATTGAGTCTGGTAAGCTTGCAGGAATTTGCCTGGGTGGTGATTTTAATGCTAAGATGGTGAGGGCAAATGTAATCACAGCACCAACTTCAGACACACACACATGTAAAAGAGGAAAAGAATTGCTGGATCATCTGTTAAATCACAATCTACTGAATGTGATGGATATTGCCAATATCAATCATAACAACAGTCCCATTCCGACTTATAGGGGTTGTTATTGCGCCTCAGTGATATATTACATCTTTATCGCTGCCTCATTAGAAGATGTTGTAGTACAAGCCAGTGTTTTACGGACTGTGTTTGTTGACCACAACACTATTTTAACAAGAATTAGGTTGGCCCCCAGACCTGTTTTCTTTAAAGAGCCGGGTGCAAGAAATTTAACACACTCGATAGAAAACTTGAGGATCGTCTGGAAGGGCATTGATAATGACTAACTGTTTTTCAAAATGATAATTGCATACTTACCCTCTATTGACATTTGTCTGTTGTCTAATGATCCAAAGTCAGAGGTGTCCAACGCTTTTTGCCACCTATGTGGTAGTTTCAAACACTAATTTGAATCCCTGATGGTTTAATAACGCCTGTTCTCGAGCAAATAGAGAGCTCCGTGTAGCACTATAGTAGTGGTACCCAGGGATGGATCCCTGAGACAGCATTATAAACAAGTGATAAGGCAGCGTAAAGTACGATATCTTAAAAGAATGCTGGGACAAGAATGCCTGTTCTGTCAGTCTCAACAATGGAAACAGTATTTGGCGGCTGTCAAAAATATGAGATCCATCGGCCTTTCACTTACGCCTTTAAGTTGTAATATAACAAATGAGGCCTGGGAAGCTGATTTCTCTAAAATATATGCACCTCCCCCCTCAGAGTGAGGAGCCCGTTGATTTTTCTAATGTAGTACACATCCAGATATCGATAATAGAACTCAAGGATGCAATCAACCAAAGCTTGGGTAATAAGGCACCTGGCCCCGATGGGCTTCTCATTGACCTCATTAATTACGCCTGTTTTATTTAATGTTTTTAACAACTTAGCAAATACTTTTATACCAAGCACATGGTGTACTAGTGCTATTGTCCTGATTTTTAAAAAAGGGGACTGATCCAACCCTAGCTGCTATAGACCAATCTCCCTGATTGATAACACCATTAAGATACTTGGGAGGATCCTGTTTAATAAAATTAGATCTTGGGCTGATGAGGGACATATTTTAAATAAATGCCAGCTATGGTTCAGTAGTAAACTGGGACCATTCGAACAATGTTTAAATCTTAACCTGATTGTTGGTAAATATAACATAGCCCCGATCTCTCCTCAGCCTTTGACTTTTTATATAGGTCACGTCTATGGTCAGTACTTTTAAAGTATGGGTTGGATGAGGTTTTAGTGCACTTTTTAGCTTTTTTACACAGGGACTTGAAAGCACAGGTGATAATTGGCAAGGAGGGGTAGGTCTCAGGGAACATTAATATCGGCAGAGGGGTCAGGCAGGGGTGCTTATTGGCCCCTCTCTTGTTCATTATGTATATTAATGATTTTGCACACTGTTTTATCAGAACTTACTTCTGATGTTCCAAAAATCGATGTCCATATACTTCCAGTTTTACTATATGCAGACGATGCGGTCCTAATGGGCCGCAGCCCAAACGCACTTCACACTTTAGTTAGAGGCTTTGTTTATTTTATGGCTAGATCTTTGCAGTAATTTAAAGAAATTGTTTATAATGTGTCGTGGCCCCAAAAAGCACTTTATTCACTCAATTACCTCAGGACCTGAACGCCTTCTATGCACTCGCACTTTCCCGTACTAATGTTTTCAGACATTAGTTGGCCCATAGTAGGAATACATTTCTAATGGCGATTAACTCAATTTTATGCCTCCTGCAACCAAAAAAGACTGAGGTAGTACTCTCAATAATTAAAGTTTATAAAGCACAATGCATACCTAAGGCTACTTATGGCAGTGAAGTTTGGGGCTATGCAAAAAGTAGCACTATCCAGGGAGAAGAACATCTATTTTGTCGAAAACTTTTGGAGATCCCAATGTCTTCTCCAAATGAAGCAAGGGTGGGGACATACTGTGGCTGGACAAATAGACGGGTGGACACATACTGTGGCTGTCAGAAATAGTCTGATCAGCGTGAACCTTGATCACATTTTCCTGAACTCAAACAATATGGAGGGCATAAACAAAAAGACTCTACAAGAGGCCCTATATGATCAATATAGTAATTTAAGATACATTATGGAACTTGTTAAGCCAACAGTCACAAGGTGTATGTCCCTGGCATCTCCTAACTGCCCTCCATCGCATTTGCCATCCAGTTATCTCCTACTGCCTTTAAATCACTGGGAGAGAAGCTTGCTGTTCCGCCTCAGGGCATGCCCCTTAAAATATCTATTGTGCTTCCCTTTAGGCTTTAATACCAACCTTGGGCAAATGCCTTGCCCCTGTGGCAATGGGAGCAACAAATCAACGCTACACGTCATATTTCTTTGTGATTTTCTTTTTGTTATATACTAAACAATTTTTGATCCCTTTATTTAAGGCAACTACAAATGCTGATTTTAGAATAGCCTACACGGAAATCCTTAACCTTAAGAGTGTAGACTTAACCTTTAGAATATTTTTTTTTTTCTGAAGGTGGCAGTTCGCTCACGCGTTTCAATGAGCACTCCTTAAAAACATCAGATTTCACATGATTACATTTAGCTGTTACATGTTGTGAACCATGTTATGTGGCATCTTGTGCAAATCAGTGCCCTGCATATTATGGTTGATCAAATATAGCTAATACCTGTATGCACTTTAATATAATATATTCATGCTGCTATTTTCTTACTGTATTTTAACATATTACGCTGTGCTGTTATTTGTCTGTTTCTGATTGCCCGCATATTAATTTAATTTGTTATTTGCACTTATTACTCCATGCTGCTATTGTCAAGAATAACTGAGCCATTTAAAGGAGTGGTCGTCTTATATATTTGCCGCCATGTTATAATATGAATATTTATATTTCCGTTTATGCTATATATACAAGTCCTTGTTATTGATTGTCATTTATTGATTTTTTTATCGAAAAAGTTTTTAACGTGACCTGTGTATTTATGGATATTAAGTATCCAAAAAAAGATTATTTTAATGGAATTGAATTGGAATATAACATAAACTCATTGAACCACTACTGCATTTCATTTCCCACCACATCCTCCACCCCAACAAATAGATTTCATCACCATATAGCTGGTCCCTTAACTAAGAGGCCCGCATAACAACATTGATACATATACATCCACTAGGAGGACCGGGTCCAAATTTAGTCCTCGGTTTTCTGCCCATCTTTTCCAGATTTTGGGGTGCTTTTGTGGGCAACCCGTGGCCTTAAATTTTGGGATCTCTAACCCCATGCAAAAAGTCCAGCCCATTTTTCCATGCCAAGAGAGAAGATGGGGCCGTTGCCTTGCACAGCCTTACTAAATTCTTTTACCCAATGTCAGCCCCAACAATAACAGGTGCCTCTTGTATACTTTACCTCCTATGCCCTCTGTGATATGTAAAATTGCCAATCTTGTTGAAGCGGGGAGCTCCCACCCCAAGACTTCTGCAAGAACGGCCAGAACCAGTCTCCCAAATTTTGTGAGCACTGTACAATGGCAATTTTTCTGTATTAGGGACCTCTCCTCCCGACCACCGCCGGCATATAGGGGATGACTCTAGGCCTGCCCTCCACAGCCAGATCCTGGTATACTAAACCCAGTGAAGGTATTTAAATTGAATTATATGAAGCGGTATTGCTATCACTACTCCCCTAGGGAAGGACAGTCTTTCCATCCAATCATCTCCTTCTATTTGTCAAGATCAACAGCCCATGCTTCTCTAAGCTTATCCAATAGAGTGGAGCTTTTGGTCACCAGTGACTGATAGATCTTCGAGATTTTATGGTCCTGTAAATGGCCCATGAAGACCTTGGCTTCAATCAGACTTAATTTGTGAATAGCCTCTAACCCTGAGATACTAAGATAAATCGAATGCCAAAATAGAAGGTATTTATAAAATGTAGTTTTTGGCATCTGGTACTCTTGTTGAAGATCTTGGAATTATTTCAGAACCAAGCCTCGCAATACGTCTCCTAATGTGTAGACTTCTATATTATCCCACCCTCCATGTCCGGATAATGCAGCTAGCTGCGGCAAATGACCGTTGTGCCACAGTGGGGTTTCCCCAGTAAATGGATTCCACCACTCAATCCTGCGGAGAGACTGTTTCCACTCCTAGAGTACCACGCGAGTGGCCGGCGTTAAAGAATTCCGTAGAGGTGCCAAATACAGTATGGTATGTAGGGTGGACTCTTGTATACACCTTCGCTCCACTGCATAAGTGGTGTCCTTCCTGTCCCCATACCACCATTCATTCGGCACCAAAAGATGCAATGCCATATAGTACGATTGGACATCCGACATGGCCAACCCCTGCAATACGTCGACTCACAGCAAGTCCTCAGCACCACTCTGGAGGCCCCTCCTGTCAACAGAAATTGACCCAATGCTGCGTTGACCTGGCAAAACCACATAGGGAGTATCTGATATGGATGGTTCTGCAATTGGTAGAGCAGGCGCGGCAATGACACTATTTTGAAACAAGCACTGGCATAGCCATTAGGTCTAGCCTTTTTGGACCTTATAAGTGTTTAGCAATGCAGTACATTATCCCCCACTGGCATACCCACACACTCTTAACATCTTTGAATAACGTGCAAGATTTTTTGTATTTAAAGTCTATATGACAAAGGAGAAGGTGTGGCGTAATGGCCAAAGCAACCAACTTTGGAGTGGAGGTGACGATGTTTGAGCCTCCTCGTTGGCTCAACAGCCTGTGATTCTGAGCAAATCACTTTTCTCCCGATGCCCCTCGGCCAAAACAAGTAGAGCTATTTCATATAAATGTAAAGTAAAAGTGGGCTGTTCATAAGTGATTAAAGGCACGCGGTCATGCTGTGTCAGGAGATGGGAAGGTCTGCTATAGAGGAAATCCAACAAAAAACACTGCAAGTAGTCAAATTCAAAATGAAAATGCAGCTGTGCGCGCCCATGCTCTGTTGGAGGTGGGAGAGGTGTGATTTGGAGGCAAGCCGTGACAGTTTTTTTAACATACATGCATCATTAATAAAATAACGGTGCACAATAACGCTGCTCGAGGTTGTGTATTAGGTCGGAGGGGTCTGCTTTTTAAACCAAAGAGCAGTTAAAAACAATTATACTGGAGCTCAGACAGAGCTTGGCCTGTGTTTGTGGAGGATTGTGCACCATTCAGGTGCTGGGAGCACATGCAGCCACCTTGCTTTTGATAAACATCATGATAGTGGCTTACAGTGGAGAGCACACAAAGCGAACAGGGAGGCATTTGTTGCAGGCACACATCCAGGACCACAGTTAATGCTCAATGCTGTGTATAAAAAAAAGATGCGGTTGATGATAATAAATAAATGAAGATGCGTCATGAGCGCTGCTCGATGCTTTGTTGGGGGTGGGTTCTGCTTTTGAGGCAATGCAAGACAAGCCACGCTGCGAAAGTGAACGTGACCGTCCTCTGTTTAATGACCCACGATGAGGAATGCAGTTGGCACCCTGCGCACCGCTGCTCGCTCCTGACAGATGGATGCCGTGGGAATGAACATTTAGAGAAAATGTGGGACATGCACCCGCCTTTGGCCAATTGCGTGCTTACATTTGTCAAAGCCACATACAAAGGCCAATAGAATGTGTGGAAGTTGAAAAACCACACGGACAAGTCCGGAGAAAGTCTGTAGTGATTCCAAGAAGCCTCCCCTTAGAGCAGCGTATGCATGCTGTGCTAAGATTGACCTAAACAGCCGATCTACCTTTAATAGAAAGGGGCATGTGTGAACAAGTTTTTATCTCTTCACAAACCTGTGTCCTTATCGGGGCAATATTTCTGTCCCATGCCACACTCGGCAGATCTGACAGTAAAACTCCAAGGTATTTCACTCCCTCGTCATCACCTGTACTGCCGAAGCTCAAGGTCCCAGACCAGTGGTTACCCCCAGCACCCACAGAGTGTATTTATGCGGATTCATGAAAAGGGCATAATGTGAAGCAGCCTCGGTCCTGTCTTGTTTATGTCTGTTAAAAAGAATAAGACATCATCCACATATAATGCAACGCGATCCAGGAGCCCATAGTACCACTTAAAGCCCGCCACCTGCTCATCCATCCGTACCCGCGCCGCTAAGGGCTACATGGCTAGAGAAAAGAAATGAGTGTCCCTGCCAATTGGAAATGTGAAGGAGGTAGGTGGATCACACAACATGCACCAACTCTGTGAGGACTATAGATGACCATTTTAAATATGACAGCAATCGTGCCCCATTTTGAGACGATCTAAGAGGGTGAACAAGTATACCCAGCTAAGGGAGTCAAACGCCCTATGCACGTCTGCCAGCAAAAGGCAGACTTGTACTCCCTTTCCCTGGATAGTGGCTATAGCCATGTGCGTTTGTCTGATTTTATGACGTCTAGCCCTCTGTGGCATAAATCTAGGCGGGTGTGGATGAATAAAATTGGTTATATGGGATTGGAGTTGATTGGCCAATGCTTTAGCCAATTTTTTTGCCACAACTTTAAACAGTTTTGATGGGGGGGTATGAAGCATGTTAGTCTGCAGTCCGACCTGGTTAATGGAATACAACTATTTCCACGTGTCTCCAGTCTCGTGGCAGATGCCCTCGGTCTCTTCTTTCGTCTATAGCTTTGAGAAAATGAGGCTCCAATTTAGAAAAGTACTTCATAAAGAATTTGCATGGGAAACCTTTCCAGAATTCAAATCTCCAAGGGCTGTGCAAAGCTCCTCTTCAGTGAGCAGAAGGTCAAGGTCTGCTCGAGCCTCATCGAGTGGTCGCAAGGCGGTAAGTCAGCTATAAAACTGTGTATAATGTCTTCCAGAAAGTAGTTCCTTAGGGGTTTTTAGCTCTGGAAAGTTTCGTGCAAAACTCTCTGCTAAGAGCCCTCCCATCTGAAACCGGGTATGCTCTGGAGAAACTTCGGATGCCAGTTCCCTTGACTCATTCTATGTGGTTATTTACTGGAATTGTCTCCCTAACGGTAAATTCTGATCCAGAACGCCAGCCACGCAAGATGGGCCTATTCTATCAGAGTGTCAGCAAGGGACTGTTGCACCAGCACCAGCTGTCAGAGCACCCTATTCCCTCCCTCACCCTTTCTGCTCCGCTCTAGTTCCATTATATGGGCCTCCAATTGCATAAGCTATTCCCACCATGTTCGACGTGCGCCGCACAGAAAGAAATGTCTACCTCCGTAAGGTGGGCTTTATAGCCTCCCATAGGATTTCAGCCTCTGCGACTGTTCCCACATTTATATCCAGATAGTGCTCGATTGCCTGCTCTATGTAATCCCGATATTTCTCATCCTGCAGATGTCAGGAGGAGAGACGCCACCAAAAGAGCTGTTTATCAGGACCCAACTGCGCTGTCCGAACCACTGGGGACTAATCAAACTGACCTTTTGGGAGAATCTCTATGGCTCCTATTGGTATAAATATATAGTCAAGACGGGAGTAAAAATCATGGGTTGTCGAAAAATAAGTGTATCCCTGCTCCTCAACATACAGCCCCCTCCATAGATCCACCCATCCCAGTCCAGTTGCCATGGAGTTCAGTTTGGCACCGTAGAGCACATTTGAATTTCCCCATCTATCTATGGACAAGTCCATTACATCATTTCCAGTTCCCCCCTACTATTGCCAATCCATCTGGTAAATCCGCCCACATGGTCAAGAGACGCTTGACTAATGCCCATTGCAGCGGCGGGGGGCATATATACAGCCCAATACCACTTGCTCCTCATACATGGTACCCCCATATAAATACGTATCTTCCCTGGACGTCTGTCCATGTCTTGATATGTTGGTATGAGACACTACCATGAAATAAAATCACAACCCCACGGGACCCCTGGTGAAGCCAGAGTGGTACACTTACACATAGCCATAGCGGAGGAGACGCAATGCTGAATTACCCATTAAATGCGTCTCCTGAAGCATCAGGATGTCTGCTCAGTACCGTTTGGCCTGTTGAAGTATAGCCCCTCTTTTGACTTTATCTTGTGCTCCTCTGATGTTCCAACTCACTATTCCAAGGTCCCCTGCCTGGAGTCACACCCTATCTATAGTGACTACCATCTAAAGTCTTGTGACTTTAATGTGTGGGACAACTATAAGCCAGTGTGCAAATATTAGCCATGTGTAGCAGTGACGCAGTGCAAACATATAACATGTGTACCCCAACTTCCTCCAAACCCCTCCTATACCTCAAAACTGCTGAATTATCTGTCGCGGCAGAGGTGGCTTGTGGATCCCAGTGTGAGCCCCCGCCATTGTTTCACCAATAACCTGCCCATAGTTAACGGGCGTTCCCCTCAACTATTTAGAGTCAAACAAAGGTATTAGCCTCGCTCATGCTTCATCCCGGGAGAGTCCTGGCGCACCTATGAGGCTGAAGACCCCTGCTGTGGCACCGAAGTGGATCTGTTTTTGATCGCTGCAGGATTGGCGTCTAGATCTAAACCTCCTGGTTCCTTTGATTTTGTTATTGGGTGCGATGTGGACGACCTCTCTGGACAAGGAATTCGATTCCAACCTTAGCGGCGTGCGGGCCGGATCTTCACTGTTTCATCTGTCAAGTTAAAGATATCTTCTGGCGATACAAAATAGTTGTACCTCGGCACTCTAATATTTGACTAAAACAATTTACGGTATGGCCATTACATTTTGCCAAATGGCCAGTACTAGAAGTCCTACAACAATGATTATTTAATCCATGTATTGGATGAAAGATAGAAAAACATTTCGAATAATTCAAGCAAAAAGAGAAGAGAACATCAACTATGAGTATTTTTCTTGTGCAATTTAATGTTAATTAGTCCAATGTTTTATTATAGCAGTTGAGGATAACTTCAAACATAGTACACAAATATGTCTAATAGTCCTGGAACACTACATGTAATATACACATTGTATATATAGTTTGAAAATTGGTTGAGCACTACAAGCAAGAGCAATAGTAACGGCCAGACTGGAGGTCCTAATCTATGGCCTTCCAGGTAGTGATGGTTGATGAACAGCCAATGGCAGCCGATACGTGTTTCTTTACACATGCAAACTTTCTCAAGGTTTGCTTTCTATTGCTGATAGAGCTGTTGCAGCGTTGAAAGGTTTTGATATTGCTCCTAGCGCGGTCATTAGTCTTATAGAATCAATTCTGAATCTCGTGTGTCATGTGTCGTGTCCCCCCCTTTTCGGCAAAGTAGTATATCAAACGTGACTATTCACAAATCCGTCGTGACTCAACCTGGCACGTGAAGTAGGAAGAGTTCGCCCCATTAGGATTCCCAGCCTTTCTGTGGGTAGTTCCTAAATAATGTATACAATGGACCCTCACTTAAAGCAAAGGCTGATAGTATGCGGAAAAATGCATGTTTCACGTAGCAACTAAGGGCTTTGATAGGCCTTTTTTTATGTCTTGCACCTGGCGAAGCAGCGCAAATCGCTATCCTCAGGAAGACATATTGTTGCTGACTTGCCTCGGAAGGGAGACAGGAGAGTGGCATGCGCAGGCCGGACTGGAAATGGGAACGCGCCGTGCACATCTCCTGTCCCCCTTCCGTCCACACAAGCCAGCCGCATGCAGTAACTGTACGTGCGTAAGCATACACACACATGCACACACACACAAATACACACACACTCACACACACCCTCCACCCCCAACCCACCCCCCTCTCCCTCAACAACAAACATTGCGTGCTTTTGCTTTCCCTCCCTCCGCCTTCTCTATGGCTGGTCTTCTAACGGCCCTGCAGTGCTGTTACTGGTAGAATGATGCGTGTGCTGTGGCTCCTCTGGGCCCTCGGGTGGTCTGGCATGTACTCACGAAAAGACCTGCTGGTCATCTTGAACTGCGACAACCGCTCTCACCTTCTTCACAGAGTTCTACGCGTGCCGCAACTGGGCACGAGCCGCAGGCCACGCCAATGTGCACGCTCACGGCGTGCCTACAGCTTGCGCTGCTCTTTCACTTTCCCTTGGTTTTGAGTCATGGAGCTCAACGCTGAGACTACAGTGCAGAGTCCTTTCCGGAACCACGGAAGGCGCCCGGAGTAGAAGAGGGTACGTGGCATAGCACTGGATGAGCAGCAGAGGAAGAGGCCTACCGAGCCGAGACCCGATTATAAGTTATAGCTCGACGGCCGGCCCTGAAGACGAGCCATGCAGCAGAGACCTATGACGAGCGAAGGAAAAGCATAGCGGCGAGACACTGGGCCCAAGTACTGCGTTAATAAGGTGAGAGCCGCGGGTTCGACGAGGCAGCTGGGAGAGGACGGGGTTGGAGACTGGCCCTGACTAGTTGTCTACAGGATCATTCGGTAGATGCAATTGTATTTTCGCTGCAGAGCTGAAAATGCCCACGCTCTTTCTAGCAGTTGCTCCTAAGCGATACCCGCATGCACCAAGAGCACTGATGTCTCCTCTCAGGGCGCCTCCGAAATGAAAACGCATTTCCAGAGCTGCCTTTGTTTCAAAATCACTCTTTTGGTGACTTATCAGCTTTTTTTGCCTCAGTGCGTCCAGCTGTGTTGAGCTGACACCTTGAGCCGACACACGTACACGCACGCGGCCCTCATCAGTGAGGTCAGCGCCTCCTCGGGTGTGCCGTGGACTGCTCTCCTTCGGTCTAAATAGCCTCATTTCTCGGGACACAGCCCAGTTCTCTTCCAGAGGGAGCCAGTCCAGCACTTACAGTATGCACGTCCATTTATACAACGTATGCTTGGCACATAGTGTGGAAGCGGGGGAGCCAGACCAGTCAAAGCATTTGCAATGCAATAGGTCTCACATTTACGCGAGTTTAAGCTAGTGGCATTGTAAATGATAGTGCCTTTTATTTATGTTTTAAAAACGAAAACATAAATGAAAGCCATTGTTATTTGCAATGTCAATAGCTTAAACGTGCGTAAATCCGAGACCTATTGCATTGCAAATGCTTGTTTAAAATGCCAGTGTGGTCCAAAGTACGGGACAATCCTGTCGTGTGTAAGGAGACTTCTGGTGACTCAAAGAATAGCATACGGGATTGGTACACCACCCTCAGCCTGGCTAGATACAGCAATGCATAGGGAAGTTTCAGCTCACTAAGGTGGTCCTTGGCTGACATAAATTACTGTTGCTTCTGCTGGACTAGTCTTGAGTATTCATGAAATTTGAGGATGCAAGTGTTTTTGAACATCAGGGGTTCCTTGTCTGGATTGCTTTTAAATCATGTCCCTGTCGTGGTAATTCAAAATCTTTGCAATGACAGGCCTTGGTCTGGCTTCCGGGGGCGACTTCTGCATCATGGCCCTGTGCACCCTTTCAACAACAAAGTAACAGGACAACAACTATGGAGGAAGCCAGCCAGTGAGCCACTTAATCAGGAACTGTTCCGTGTCCCCCATTCACATTCTTTGTGGAATCCCACAAAGCGTTGGTGTTTACTCCTAGCCCTGCCCTCCGTGTCTTTCATCCATGAGGGCAGACCCCTGGTGATCGTTTCCAGTGACGCAACTTTTTTCTGCAAGGTAGCGATCAAATCCTCCACTCTCTGGACCCTGGTCTCGGTCTCAGTAATGTGCTCCACCGCATTCCACAGATCCTGTCTTAGGAGCATGACATCGGAGCCAACCTCTCTAATCTTCTCTTCCAATGTGTCCCTGGACTGTGTGATGACCGCCATGAGTGTGGCATTGTCCGGAATGCCTCCCTGTGCACCTCCCTGGTCGGTTGTCGAGGCCCATGTTACGGTGTAGTGGTCCAACATGCTCTGCTTAGCAGTTCCTACTGTTTTATTTTTTGTCATGTTGCAATCTTGACGCTCATCCCTCATGATGGCGGTTCTATAACCACCCAGAATAGCCTCCTGTACGAACCACACCTGCACAGCCTTTGGCACATACATCTTCCCCCTTGCGTTATTGGTTGTCGATATCTGTCGCTACTTTGAACCTCTTGAATATCAGGACTTGGGTGGACACCTCCTGCCCACAAGCCGCAGTGAGTGCTAACCCGCTTACGTCTGCAGATAGTTGTGTCCCCCCCTACTCGGTGTCACCCTGCCAACTCAAGCGCTGCCTCCAGCCGACCTGGGCAGTATATCTCACACCCTGCATTGGGTTCCACATTGCGCATGAAGCCTAGGCCTGGCTCCTTGCTTGGTAATAGTCAGTAGCATATATGGGGTCCAGCAATCACAAGCCGGCCTTCATGCCGTAGGTCCACTATTTACCACTGCCACAAGAACCACCAATGTCCATTTATGGCTGTTCACTGCTGCACAGGGCTCTATTTACCTCCCATCAGCTAAGGGCCCTGTGCTCGGCTCCGCTCCCCAGTGCCTCCAATGGCACTCTTACCCTGCAGTCACTGGCAATACATCCCAGGGCTCAAGCCGTAACACTATTGTACATAAAAAGGGTCACAGTGTCACTCGACTGAGTGGGTATATATGCCTTGTGGAGCCCAACAGCTCCCGTGGCAGTCCCCTTGCTGCATGCCCCAATGCTACATCTGCCGGTAAGCAGGGTAACGTGAGCTGGCCCATGGCCCTACAATTGGGCCCGGCGCAGTCCCAATGGCCCCCCACATGATGTCCGGACCCCAGCAGGCAATTCACTCGACTCCAACCCCCGGTTAGTCTGCGGGATACCCCCTCCCCGCGGCATGATCTGACCTCTAGAATAAATATAGAAGGTGGGTGGAGGGGAGATGAGCAAAAACAATCATCGGGTCGCCACTGGGGACCTCCCGGTCACATACACACCGTTGCTGCCACAACACGCACACCAGGAATTAGACCCAGTGGTGGCTGCTGCAGAACTGGGGTTTTGGGGGATGAAAAAAATACTTACCTGTGTAAGGCTATTGCCTCTCCTCCATCCTCTTCTCTTCTTGTCTTCTTGGCTTCATGGAACAGAAGCACACAGGCTCCCACACTCCCCTAAGCCAATCACAATTCTGCTGTCACCAGCAACACAGCAGTATCGAGATTAGTCTGACCATCCTGTTTGTCTGCTCAGGCAGTGCCTGGAAGCCTAGGACAGTACTTCACCTGGCTGGCAGGCCAAACTGACATGTGCTCTAATGTTAGACATATTTTCTCCTCCCACTGGCTCAGATAGGCCAGCCCCGCCCCACCCTAACCTGGTTCTGAGTTCACACTGAATAATAACTGATAATAACATTGAGTTATTACTATTTTGTTTTTTGTTTTTTGCGCTGCTCAAACAGCAGTGGAGTGACTCTTTTCCACTTTGCTGGAGGAGCCGCTGCAGACTCGACCTGCAAGTGACCTATTGTCACTAGTGGATTTTGCAATTGACTTCAATGTTATTTTGTCTATGTATTTTTCAGCACTGATTTACTATTGCTTTAAAAATCTATAACTCTTATTATAAGTATGCTATTCTGTTATTTTTTGTCTCTACATTAAGATAATATTACCCTTACTTTAAATAGATTGATGTTGGATTTCTTACAAGTTGTGTTTTTACATGTTACTCTAGTTAAGCCTGATTTATTTTAGCCACTCTACTTACTAGGACCGAAAAAAAGAAGTATTACTGTGATTTCAAGGACCATCTTTGGGGTAAAAATATAACATTACAAGGTAAGGCTCCCCAGTCATAATATTTTCTATTGCACTTTTCTACAGGTAGCCCCAAAGCTTTGTTTTACACCATCAGGTTAGTGGATGGGACACTCGGTGCTGCAGTCCACAGTGACATTTAACTTGGAGGCCTTGGGTACACTTTGTGCACAAGACTAGGGGCTTAGAAGTAAGATTAAATATGCCAAATTACAATAAACCAATGTCATCATATTGAAAGGAGGAGCACAGGCACATCATACCTGGGAGGCAGGTTTAACATTTAGAGAGTAGTACACCCTGCAGTAACTGATATGGTAAGACTTTGGGTATATGTAATGCAAAAGATGTTAATTTCCTGAAGATAAATCACAGATTTTTTTTTTTTAAACTGAACTGTTTCTTTCCATAAAGTCCACTATATTTGTTGTCCTTTTTAATTTTGACAGACATTAGGTTTATTTTCCAGCCTTTTCGAAAAAATCTACACAGCAATTAAGTGCATTCTATATTAATAGCATTTTCAATTACTAATAACATGAAATTGTAGTTGATGTAGAATCCGAATGTTAAAATTGCACTACATGGTAGTCATTTTGATTTCTATGTACATCAAACAAAAATGATGTACAAAGAAATTCTTATTGTTTATGAATACAAGTTCTTTGTTTGAATTGTTTAATAATATTCTATGTTGAAATGAAGCAAAATCAGAAAATAGGCATGACAAAGAATATCTTCATTGTATTTTAATCTCATTATTAAAAATACCTCAATTTGTTTAGCTTTTATTTTTAATTCAACCACATTAAACAGTTATACATATTATATTTTAGTCAATAAATATTTTTCACAACAATTCTTTTAGTAGTTACATGTAATACTATACACCATTTGACATAAACATACAATTTAATTTTTCAATGTAATGAACAAGACAATCTTTCAAAAAAGTTATTTCAGTGCGCCCATTTTCACTTTTTTCAATGTTTGAACTTCATCTACTTCATCCTCATTGGAGTCTAGGAAGTACCCTCGCATCAGTACAAGTTCTGCTTCATATCTATTTAACTCTTCATGTTTTGGAGAGTTTTGATGGTCATCTGCAATAAGAAAATTAAGAACTTTTAAATCAACATACTTTTAGCTTTAAAGCTTACATGGAAAGTATTCTTACCATATAAACATTCCATACAATAATTACAGTCCTCTGTTATTTTTTATTTTTCATTAGTGTACATTTATAAGATGGATTTATTGTCAGGATTGAAGTGTGTACACTTATTTTATATTTTCAAAACTTTGGTTCAAAATCGATGTTTTAAATGAGCATTTTCCAATATGATAAGCTGCTTACTTTTTAGTCTTTTCATGCAAACATTTTTATTTCATGTTATACGAAAAGACACAGTTAAATGTACAACTATTTCAGATTGTAAATATTGCTTATCTTTTGTTGCCTTTCATCATTTTTATATTTAATATTACCCTTGCTACCTACAATTGTGAACATGTTATAAGTTGTCTGATTACACCCGATTTAAACATACAAGGATATCCGTTTGCCTATTGTGTTTGTGCTTGGAAAATGCCTGGTTACTTCAATTTTCAATGTTTTACAGTCTTTGGATGAATAGTCAAACCCTACATACTTCCAGGTTTATGTGCATACACTTTTAAATAGCACATTTTAATTCATAGTTTTTTAAGTAATGATAGATGTTTTAGTTGAAATGTTATTTAGGTGACATGTAATGAATTATTAGCAGTTTTCAGAATAATGCTAAATTCTAAGGTATGTGTTGTAAAGAGAAGGGCTTACTAATTTGTGTCCATTTCTTTTTATGGAAAGTTTCCCAATACCCTCATAAGTGTATAACCACATTTTCTTGCACCACGTGCCCAATTTTTCAATCTGGCCACTTGATCACAGAAGATGGCTAAACGCCAACCCATAGTTTGAGCCCTTTCAATAAGAATGCATGTCTTTTTTTTTTAATATGAACATCTTATAATGGGTAAACACACTCAAATTAAATAATATTTTGTCTGAAAAGGAAACTTAATTTTTAATTCAAATTTTTTTTTCAAGCATAACCCCTATATGCCCTCTTGTGATTCTCTTAATGCCAATGAATCTCATTGAAAGATTCTGCTTAGCCTGACCAGGTTTCGTTTTTCACATGCCAGATTTTTATCCCATAATGCTAAAGATGACTACTTTATGCAAGGAAGCCCACTGTTTTGTCAGGGACACAACTGTTCAATGGATGCCCATCATAATGCTAAGATCGTTCACAACATATCAGTCATAGACATTATTATTCCAAGAATAGCCAGAATGATGAGAGAAATGGTCACAAATATACCAGGATTACTAACAATGTGGCATTTAAAGCTGCCATTATCCAATAATTACTTTTTGGAAGCCTCATTTAAGCAGTATTAAACTTTATTATGCCATTGCAATCATAATACGAAAAAATTGCCATTAATCACAAACGGTCACACTTATGGCAGAGATGTGCTGTAAAAATACAGTAAAAAAAATATCCATACATTCTTATGAATACTGTACACAGACCAAGTTCTTTAATTTAGGCCCCTGCTGCATCGATTGGTACAATAGGACACTCAAACTTTTTCCCATACCATAGACATTCAACATTATTTTCCATAGGTTTTGATAACAAATTAACCATGGCTCCTAAACATTTTTGGCGATCACCTCAAACAACACTCCTAATAATGTATATCAGTTATTAGATGTACCTGGTCAACTATCATATTCCTTAATCTTCTACAACGCTTCGAAACAAAGGAGATTTTCTCAACAACCCATTACAATTGCCTTCTAAATAAACTGGTATATTTTATGTTTGCTATAAATTTGTAGCACAAAATCTCAGGCCGTAAATAACTACCTATAAACCGACTTACCGGATACAATGACATGTAAACATGGTCCCCCACCACCTACTTTTTCCATTTACATATCTGCAGCTATCCATATTACTATTACACAATAAAATAATGGTGAATTGATTTCAAAGCTGTCTTTTTGTATACATGTAGTATATTAGGGAACATTTCCCACATTGTATTAGTATCATTGTCAATCTAACTATGTATGGAAGCGTCCACAACATTTTATTTAAATAGTTGTTTTTATTAATATCGACAGATGGAAGACCATATGTTTTGGAGCAGCATTGATCAGAGCGGAGGATTTTAATTTAAATATATTTAGAAATAAAGGGAAAATGTTATAATGATTACACTCATGCTACTAGTTATAATTAAATAGGGGATCCCCAGTAAAAATTATAAGACAGAGGGCATGGAAATTGTTGATGTCTTTCACACCTTGAATCTGTTTCCTTTTAATGGCAGTCCCTCATTTAATTTTTCACCCCTGTAGCTGTCCCACACAAGCTTATATATTTGCTCTTCACAGGAAACATCGGTCTCACAAGCAAGCCGGTGGGGGAGACCGCAGCAGAGGATGGGGTGCACCCCGGGGACGTGAGCAGCCCGCCCAGCTGATGGTAAAGGAAAGCAGGACGACTTTCAATGTCAACTGCCACAGTTTCAGAAAAAGAAGGTTGCTGCTCTAACAGCGAGATATGCCACAGATAGTGTAAACACAGTTTCGGAATCAGACTTGGGCCCTAACCCTGCTAGACAGCGCAGCGGAGGTTACAATAGTGCAGCAAGCAGTGCATCCAAATCTGAAGGCGACAGCAACTGAGAAGTTCATCACCGTAGAGACAGCCGACACTAGAGTGGCTCCCCCGACAGACTGTATAAGGTAGTCTTTTTAATTGAGGGTGACACACAACGTACGATAAATGGGATTTTTTGGGATAATCTTACTTCCACATATGAAATTTTGTTAGCGGAGGCAGATTGGCCCCCTCCTTTCGTTTTGGCCGCTCGGAGAGGGGAGGAGTTGATCCTCCCTAGTTTCGCACACACAGTGCCAAAGGAGCAGGCACAGAATTTTGCAGAAGAGTGGGCTCGGGTGCTTGCGCCGGCGTTCTACCATACACAAGTGGGGTGGGATAAACTTTCACCCCACCGCGAGATACTATTGAGGCCGATGCCAGAGCCACAACCCAAATATCCCATGCGGCGTGAAGCGAAAGTGCCCGACGCTGAAATCCTTGACCAATTGGAATATCAAGGTGTGATTGAAACATTTGTGTCTCCCATTAATAATCCTCCTTTGCCTATAGCCAAGCCTGATGGGTCGCATCGCATAGTTTTGAATTATCAACATTTAAACACTCATTGTGAAACTTGCGCATTGCAGAATACCCACAGTTCTGCTTTGGTGGATAGTCTTGTGAGAAAACAGTTCAGAACCACACTTGACATATCCAACGACTTTTTTAGCCACAATCTGTCCTTACTTGGTAGTCAATGGACAGCTTTTACATCGGGCGGCAAACAAAGACAGTTTAAACGTTTGACAATGGGCTACACAAATAGCCCTGGCGTATTTGCCGCTTGTGTGGTCTCTCTGTTGGAGGGGCTTGACCCTGATGCGTGTTCGTTCGTGGATGATATTTATCTCACGGATGACAAATTATGGCTGCATCTGTGTCATGTTGACCGCATCATTTGTACATTTGCGGACTTCGGTTACAAATGTAACTTTGCAAAATGACACATTGCAGAGTACACAGTGTTGTTTTTGGGCTATGATCTCAACAATGAAGGTCGAGGTTAAGCTCCTCACTTTCTGGAGGAATGTGCATGTTCACATGCTCCTTCATCTCTAAAAAAGCTACAATCTTTGCTGGGTTTTGGGAATTTCGGGTGCACTTACATACCGATTATGCCCAGCATATCAAGCCGCTTTATTCCTTGATACAACCTACTTTTACCAAATCTAGCTGGCTACCTGAGCACTCAGCTGTACTACAATCTTTGCAGGCTGATCTTGTAGAAACTAAGTTCTTGCTGACACGTGATAACCACACAAACCTGGTGACAAGAATTGTGCCAGGCGCAATGGGTTTCACGTACTCAACATTTAATGAAGGTGACACAGTACCTGTTGCTCACAAGTCACACTTGTACACTATGGCTGAAATGCGATTTTGGACTGTTGAGAAAGTATTGACAGCAGTGCAGATGGCGATTCTAAAGGAACGAGCACTGTTTCAGGGAAAGCGCATGTTGGTTGTTACACCGTGTCCTGCGCTTGAAGCAGTGACAAAAGCCAGTGGCCCCAATGCAAAAGCTTAACATCCACGTTGGATACAATGGGCCACTTCGCTGACGTCTCCGGATTTTATGTTTATTTTTGACCCCTCATTACAGACTTGAGATTTCTTCCAGTATGAATTTGTTTCTCCTGCTCCTTTGTCTTTGCTCCCGCTTGAAGATTATCATTGTATCAATTACACTGACGGTTCGGCGCAACCAGCAACTGAATCTAAACACGGTTATTCAGCAGCCTGCGCAATTGTGATTGGTACCATGGTGAATGGAGAATTTAAGTCCAATGTCGTGCACACATGGACATTGGGGGACTGTACCGCCCAGTTGGCAGAGATTCGTGCTCTGGTGCTAGCACTAGAGTATGCTGATCACTGTGTGACTACTCTGATTGTAACTGACTCTTACTACAGTGTTTAGTCTTTCAATGACAATCTATTTTTTGGCTATCGTGATTCCAAGGGTAGCGCAATAAAACACAAAATGCTTTGGGTTAGAGTGGCGGAACTTAAAGAGCATCGCCTCTCATGAATTTAATTCATACTCTTGGTCTCCAGTGTGTAGGGGTACACGCTGTTGGTAACAGTCTTGCTGATGTAGCAGCAAAGACAGCAGTGGTGACATATACAGTGGCAGAAGTTACAAGATCAAAAAGTAAGACTGATGATGACATCTTCGCAGCTATTGCTGCAACAGAGAAGGGAAGTGATTACACTAGAGGTTTTCCTTCAAAATACTCTTATCATTTAAGTCCTTATAAAGTTCCCTATGTCAAAACAACAGTATTGGTGACAGGTTGACTCCCAACGCGGACCGCAGGCTTTCCT
The DNA here is from genome assembly GCF_964261635.1 of Lissotriton helveticus. NCBI lineage: Eukaryota > Metazoa > Chordata > Amphibia > Caudata > Salamandridae > Lissotriton > Lissotriton helveticus. The sequence continues at coordinate 773,063,011 of NC_136063.1, read as the reverse complement.
TGATAGCAGCCGCTCAGTGAGGGCATTGCCTCGGTGCATGCTGGCATATCAGAAACTGTCTCTCGCTTACAGCAAAGTTACTGGTGGCGAGGATTATAGAGACAGACTCGTGATTATGTCCTTACCTTTGATATTTGCCTTTGACTGTTGCGCGGTCACCACAAACACAGTTGTATATATCTAATAAACCGCTTGGGTGTGTTTATTTAGATCACTGAGGTCCTTTCTCTTCTGATACTGCGTATACGTTCATTTTAGTTGCAGTGGATTCTTGCACACGCTTTCTATGGGTCTGGCCACAACGCAGCACTGATGCTCGAAATGTCCTCAGGTATTTGCGTGTCTTTGTGGGAATTTTTGTATGTGGCACCCTTCATACTGACCAAGGCCCGGCGTTCCCCTCTAAGGAGTACAAAGAAGCCATGAGGTCTTTGGGGGTGCAAGTCAGATTTTCGTCTCCTTACCGGCCTGAGTGCAATAGTGTTGTGGAGCGAATGAACCATGACTTAAAGCAATCCATGACAGCTAGGGTTTTAGGCACCCCCAGATCAGTTGACTGGGGGTGAGTGCTTGCAATGTTCAACACTCCATCCATCACCCCCTTTGGTTTTGCTTTGGTCACCCTAAGTTGGCAGGGTATGCCAAGACATGGGTCCCTTGCTCACTTTGCCACTGGATTCAAGCTAGCCGGGCTGATGACGGCTGATTAGACAGAAACCAGTCCCAGGTTGCTTGTTTCCGGTCAAGGGTAGACATGGCTTGGCAGTTTGGGCTTGACTGTTCCCATGAGGCACAGGATTAGACTGATTTGCATATGGCCATGTCTGAATTTGGGTGGCGGAGTGAGGTAAAGAATGATGATGGATTAAACCCAGAGAAGTTGACTGGGGATGAGTGCTTGCAATGTTCAACACTCCGTCCATCATCCCCTTTGGTTTTGCTTTGTTTGCCCAAAGTTGGCAGGGTATGTCCAGATGTGGGTCCCTTGATCACTTTGCCACTGGTTTCAAGCTGGCCTGGCTGATGACAGCTGATTAGCCAGAAACCGGTCCCAGGATGCTTGTTTCCGGTCCAGGGAAGACACGGCTTGGCAATTATGGCTGGACTGTTCCCATGAGGCACAGGGTCAGACTGATTTGCATATGGCCATGTCTGAACTGGGCTGGCGGAGTGAGCTAAAGAATGATGATAGATTAAACACATATCAGTTGACTGGGGGTGAGTGCTTGCAATGTTCAACACTCCGTCCATCATCCCCTTTCATTTTGCAGGGTTTTAAGCACTGTCAGGCACTGGTCGGCCCATTTTTATAGCATTCAACGTGCACTTAATATTCTCCCTAGAATATCTCTGGGTGGGCAGACCCCATAAAAAATGCTATTTGCCATAAAAATGTTTGTCCCAGACCTTGAGGGTCTAGACATGGTGGCGTCAGCTGGACCCTTTGACGTAGATGACCATCCTGCTGTATTACAGAATCTACAAGAGACTCAAGACAGTCTTGCAAAGGAACACTTACCCTCCACAACAGATGCTGCACTGCAGATTCTGGTAGTTGGCTGGCTGCCTTGAGTAGGAGACCTGGTCCGTGAGAAGGTGGAGAACAAGAAGAAGTTTGGCCCCTCTTATCGTGCACCCGTTCCAGTGCTTGGCGTGCAGGGTACAAGAACAGTAATTTTACCTCCACTTCCTGGTCGCAAGGACAACAGGTACATCTCCATTGACAGTGTCAAATTACAACGTGTGGCCGATTCTTCATAGTATGACTCCAGCGGTCTCTTGTCCAGCAATGCTAAGGAATTCTGTGTTGGTCCCGGCAAGCACAAACAGCCCTGATGTTGCCATTGAGATGCATACAGTTATTGATCCAATATTGTATTCACCGGCTGGTGACCCCATGCTGAAACTGAGTACACTTATCCCACAGATGTGTCTGTGCCTGACGTGCAGACAAATGCAGCTGACCAGTCACGTTTTTCATTTGACACTAGCTCTACAACATCAAGAGCCCCATCGAACATTTCCATTTTTGCTGCTTGGTTTCAAATACATTTTTTGATTCCCCCTTGGACTTAAATCTGGGTGATGCTCATCTCTTTTTTTTGTTTATGTCCATTTGATTTGTGGTTGTCTTTTTTCGTCTAGTGAATGGACACTACCTCACCGAGCGATCTTCAATTAGGTTAATTGATGGAACTTTGGCACCCCACTCCCCATCACACATCATGAAAAGGGACCAGACTGTTGTTAATATTACCACCTGGCCTTTGTTAGATGGGATTGTGTAGGATTTTGTTAAATTTCAATACATGGTCCCACAGAGGTGATGAACTCGACAATTTCACAAACAACTTGCTTTGGATTGGCTACTTCTAAAAGAATGAAGGCCCCTATGATTCCTGATTTAGGTGCTTATCCCACTTGGGACAATCACACAGATAAGTCCATTGATGAATTACAGTCCCTAATTACTAATACATCATTTAATATTTCCACTTTAGATCCCCAAGTTTGGTTAGTATGGGAAATTAGTACAGATTCCTGTCAACATCGTTTTCTGGCTATGGCTCCAGGCTAGACACAAGTTAGGGTGGGCCCCCATTTTGAACCTGAGCATTCAGTGACCACCTATTCAGTAGGCACATTTTGTCAAAATTGGCTGAAACACTCTACCTTAGTGTCAGTTAAACATCATTTGTCACAATTGACTGACGATAATGATTTGAATGATTTTGTTGAAGGCCCTGTGGGAGGCAGGTCCAAAAGATGGATGTATGCTATTTACAATGAAGTTTGGAAATGGTCTCAAATTGAAGCTGTTTCTCGATTAAGAGCTATAGATCAAGCTAATTTAGAAAAAGTGCTTGCTGTTGTTGATAATAGCATTAATACTCTCTTTCCCCGAATGTATACATTACGTAACATTGTGTCATCTGTTGTTGATATTGTCCAAGAGGATGTGTCTGTTTTACACCACGGTCAAAATTAATTGTGTTCTGTAATGCAGTTTGCATGGACATTACAAACTTTTAAATCTGGGAAAGTTCCCTGGGACTACATGAATACCTCTTCTCTATTTGTAACATTTAATTTGACTGAAAAACAACAGTATATGTCCATGAAGGATGCCACTTATTCATTACTGCATATTGAGAAATTGGTACCTTTGCCGTTTTCAGTTGCTGAATCTAATTCTGCTGTTTGGCTTATTCATGGGTTAATAACACTGCTGTATCCCTTGTTCAAATTTAGTTCCTGTATGAAACACTATGCCCTCAGCAGATATGACCCATTGGGCAGTGCCTACCTTCATGAAGTTTGGTCTCTTCCATTCACATATAGGTGCCTGAGAGAGGGGAAAGAGGTTTATTTAAATGGGAAAGATTGCACATCTACACCTGATTACACACTGGTTTGCAAGAACATACAATTGCAGGGCTCTAGTAACACACAGGCCCCAAATTTAGCTTGCATTTTAAAAGGTAATCCAGTGCCAGCTATTACGCCTTCTTTCATACTGTTTGCTAATGGTAGTTATTTACTTTTAAATAATGAGGCATTGCTGTGGTATGCTGGCAGGGACTACCTACATTGTGACTGTCTCCCAACGTGTACTGTGCTGTAAAAATATGCTTTTCCCACCCCCACATGGTGGACTCAACATATCTATATGGCCTTCCATTTCAACGTAGAAAGCTGAGTTCAACACGATGAGTAGAATAAGGGTTCTATTGTCCCAGAGGGAGGTCATCCTTACTTCTTCCCGTTAAACATTTATCCTTCACATGGCAAATACCCGCACTGAGGTTCATGCGCTTTTAAATACTGATCTCCCACTTCATTTTGGTGCTTTGATTCACACTGCGCATTTTTTCAAAGTTTGAGCTCCAGCCTTGTGACTTCATTCCAAACAATATTTGGTGTGATACCGGCATTTTTTCATTCTACATTTTCCAACATACTCCGCGGGTTACCACTAATTCTCGCCTTGGTTGCTGATGTGATGCTGTTGACTTGTTTGCTCAAAAATGGCTGTACAATCTAAGTCACAAGACAGCCTGCCCCGGCTGCTGCTACTACGCAACCAGATTCTTGAATACTATTGGACGCTACCTTACGCCACTTTGAGTGTACCATATGGATTATCCTTCAGATTCTCGTACTTCACTTGCATGCAACCTGTTTTCCATTGTCTGGATTGCGAATTCGAATGGGCTATGAATTTGTGTCTTACTAATACGGCGTCTCCTGCCCCGGATTATAATCGACTGATGACTCCCTTAGTGGCCCATGAATTGTAATGTTCTGGTATCAGGATTATGGCCTTCGCAGCGGTGCACAAAGTTCTGGGTAATTGGGAAATACCCACAGTGGCCCATGAATTCCTGGCACGAAGTTACCTTGAAGAATACGCACATTGTCCCGTAATGGTTCTGGAGCTCCGCCTATTGAAGAACATGTATGTATGTTCATTTGCTTTATTAAATTGGATGGCTGAAATGTTTGCTAATGATAACAGTGACTTCCTGTTGGAGGCTGTTGCAACATATTGTGCATACACGCTCATGGACTGAGTTGGCACTTATCCAATGTAAGTCGCGCACTGAACTTGGATTTTTTCTTACCAACGATTTTTTCCGAGTCATAAGTCTTTTTTTTTTCACCCATCAACTTTATTATTATTTTTTTTATATCTTCAAATAGTTCCCTTTTAAATTTCAGGTTTTGATAATTATGAACTTGGTTCTGTTTCACTCGAACTACAACTCTGCATTCCAAAATTGCTTCCCTTCTTGTACGTGGTCCGACCAGGGGAGGGTGTAGTGAAGATAGAGATTTTCTTGCACACATTGCTATGTTAGCATAAGCCTATTAGAACTTTAAACGCCATTTTGCAACGTTGCCGCTTTTGCACACAACACTTCATGTAACTGTTGTTGTAAGTTAAACTGCTTGCTTTTCTTCACATGAAAACGGTCTGTTTTTCACATCCCTAGACTTACACAGCGACTTTAGTCTGTGCACTGTGTGCAGAAAGTTTCAGAGTTAAATACCAATATATGCTGATATTCAGGTTGATCGGCCCACGCTCTAGACACAACATGCACACAGCTGCACCTGACTGAACTTCTGGTGCCTTTTAATATTGCACTCCATGCATGATTGAGGCGCTTGGAAGATTATCTTTTACAGAAACAGAGAGCTTTGCTGATCCTGAGATGTGATACACCTCTGCTGATCTTGGAGGTATTGGGTTCCCCATTCAAGCCTAAGAGACCTTCTATTATTATAAAAACTAGTTCCTATCAGGGGAGGGTGGTATACAAGGCGCTAAAAGACCTGTTTCCACTATCATTGTAATATGAATCCTCCCTTTGTGTTTTATGGAATTGTATTAATGCTGTTTTTTTTTTTTTGTAATAATATGCCTGCTTATGTTAGCCAAAATACTGCATCTTAGAGCACATAGTTAAAAAAACATTTAAAACTTTTTTGTGTTTCTAATTACTCACGTTGTGGACTGGTATTATTTGTAATAATATGCCTGCTTATGTTAGCCAAAATACTGCATCTTAGGGCACATAGTTAAAAAAACATTTTAAACTTTTCTGTGTTTTTAATTATTCACGTTGTGGACTGGTATGAGAATAAAAACGAAAGAGTGTTCTTAATTCCCACCATTTCTGAGAGTTCCTAAGTCGCTTGTTTTGGGTTAGCAAATCATTGGTGGCTTTGCTCTAGGATGGAGAGCTAATGAGACACAAATGAGAAACTGATGCTACTCGGATAGGGTTCTAGGTGAGTTTTTGGATACACAAAAATTCACTGAGGTCCTGGTTTCCTGCGCATAGTTGTGTGCATAAGCAGAAACCCTGCAACAGTGATAGATGCACCAAAACTGATGCTGCCTTCAGTGTTTCAGATATTCTCTTTTTACACATTACCTTTCTATGTCAATTGAACAGACTTATTGGTGCCTTCTTTTAATCCTTCTTTTAATTCTTGTAAAATTGGTTTTAAACCTGATTTCTCTAAAAAATGGTAATGTATCATTTGTAGAAAACAAACTCCTATTTCATCACATTAATCAAACAAAAGGAGATGATGGCCGGAGCGCTGAACCTTTTCAGACACGCACCCCAAGTCACATTCTGTGTTGAATCTATCATCGTTCTTTAGCTCACTTCGCCATTAAGTTCAGACCCAGCTATTTGCAAATCAGTCTTGACTCTGTGCCTCATGAGAACAGTCCAGCCCGAACTGCCAAGCCAGGTCTTCCCTGAACCAGAAAGAAGCATCCTGGGACCGGTTTCTGGGTAACACACTCCATGAGCCAGGTTAGCTTAAATCCAGTGGCAAAGTGAGCAAGGGACCAAAGTCTGGACATACCCTGCTAACCTAGGGCGAACAAAGAAAACACAAGGAGATGATAAATGGAGCGCTGACACTTTTCACTCACCCCCAGTCTTAATCTGGGTTGAATCCATCATCGTTCTTTAGCTCACTTCGCCACCTCAGTTCAGACCCAGCTATCTGCAAATCAGTCTTGACCCAGTGCCTCATGGGAACAGTCCAGCCCAAACTGCCAAGCCTGGTGTTCCCTGAACTGGAACCAAGCATCCTGGAACCGGTTTCTGGGAAACACCCTTCATCAGCCAGGCTAGCTTGAATCCAGTGGCAAAGTGAGCAAGAGACCCACGTCTGGGCATACTCTGCCAACTTAGGGTGAACAAAGCAAACACAAGGAGAAGATGGACGAAGCGCTGAACATTTTAAGACACTCACCCCCAGTCACAATCTGGGTTGAATCGATGGATTTAGGCCCAGATCTCTGTACTGGGGTGAATGTATAACATTGTTCTGCATTCTGTCCAACAATTTTTATTTTTGTATTTGTCACCCCAAGTGGGATGGGTATGCCAAGATGTGGGTCCCATGCTCTCCATGCTACTGGAGTCACGTTATCCTGCTGATGAGGGCTAAAAGCCCAAAAACTGGTCTTAGAATGCTTGTTTCCAGTCCAGGGAGGACCTGGCCTGGCAGTCCGGGCTGAACTATTCACAATGGGCACAGGGTCAAGACTGATTTGCATATGGCTAGGTCCAAACTGGAATGGCATGGTGAGTAAACAAACAATGGATTTAGGCCCAGATCTCTGTACTGGGGTGAATGTATGACATTGTTCTGCATTTTGTCAATCAATTGTTCTTTTTGCATTGATCACATTAATCTACTGTGACAATTATTCCTACTATTGTAAGCATAGAACAAACATCCCTGATCCTTGCAGTAATATTTATTTGTCTGAGTCGTAGACCTCCCTGTCACAGTCATTAACGCATGAGCAATAGATCCTCATACAGAACTTCCAAGCAAAAACTCCCTTAGCCACATTCCCACACTCAATACCACTCCCAATTTCTGTGGCTCATAACCCCTGACCCACTGCAGCACATACTGTACCACCAATTACTAGAAGCCGAACAGGGAGAGAGGTGTGGGAACCAGGATTGTGATGGGAAGGACTAAGACTCGGAGTAATGAATATTACCGGTAAGTAACCGGTCATTACCTCCTTGTCAGACCTCCCCGTCACAGTCATTAACACATGAGCAGTTACCAAAGCAAGAATAAGCTTCTCTAGAGAGCAGTAAACAGACATTATTAGCACAAGCCGAAAGTCACACCACCCGGACAGAACGCAACACATCGTCTCCAAAAACCAGCAGACCGAGTCCCACCCACCACCAAACGGTAATGGGACATAAAGGTGTGCGGAGTACTGTAAGTAGCAGCCTTGCAGATCTCAGCCATAGATGGCCCCTGAAAACAAACCCAGGAAGCAGCCACACCCTGAGTTGATCTTCCTTGCACTAACCCAAGCAACCCACTAGCCTCATATGACGGCCCCACTGCTCACCTCAGTTACTGACTGAGAGTCGCACCAGAAGGCTTCAGACCATGGCCCGCCAAGCCAAAGGTCACAAAAAGAGAATCCATCTTACAAAAAGGTTTAGTACAAACCAAGTACACCACAGGAGCCCATTTAACATCCAAACAGTGCAGTGGCACCTCATCCTCCGAACGAGGATCAGGACAGAACACGGGCAGTACAAGGTCCTCCGAGCAGTGAAACGAGGAAGGGACCTTGGAAACAATGGAAGGATAATGCCAGAGAAAAGTCAGATCCCAAAACAAAACTCAAAAAATGCGCAGAACAAAGCATGGAGCCCAACTCCCTAATCCTCCGGGCCGAGGTATTAGCTGCAAAGAAAACCACCTTGATCATCAGAAAACTCAGAGACACCTCCCCCAGAGGCCGAAAGGGGGCATACTGTAAACTCCTCAGCACCAACGGAAGATCCCAACAAGGTGTAAAAGACTTACCCACTGTTTTTTGAGGAAACAACTCAGCAACAACCTGGACACCAAAGTAACAACAGGCTCACAGGCCAGACCCTGAAGGGCCTGCACTGCTGCCCAGTGAGCCCGCAAGGAGGACACAGCCAGACCCAAGTCAAAGCCATTCTTTAGGAAATCCAAAACACGCACAGGATCCACCTCCATAGTCAACGATCCCTGATCTGCACACCAATCCTAAAAAGAAACCCAATGCCAAGCATAGGACTTATGAGTCTAAGGGTGCCGGGACTGTTGGATAAACTGGGCCACCTCAGGAGAACATCCCATAGCCACTAGGGTCATCCTCTCAACAGCCAGCTGGCCAGATGCAAATAGACGAATCAATCCAAGGACAGAGGAGGAAACAACAGGAGACTAGGAATCACTGTCAACGGCCAGCAAGTGCCCACCACCAACCTCAACAACAAAGGGAAACAAGGACTCTGGCTCCAGGCAGGCGTCACCAGGATAACAGAAGCCCTGTCTAAATTGACTTTCAGAAAGACCTTCTGAATGGTGTGGGCAGAATTTGCATAATCGCGTTATGCAAATCTCTGCGAAATGGTAAAAAATCTCCACGAACACGCAGAAATTCCGCGAACACGCCAAATTGCTTGTTTGCGTTGCTTTTTTCCTGTACGCAATCGCTGTTTGCGTGCTTGGGGGGAAATATCTCGCAAACACGCATATTGTGATCGCTAACAAGCAAAAAATTTCGCAAAGTCGCGAAACGCTGAATTTTAGCCAATTTTGCATTCTCCACGGAGCGCGAAATTACCCAAATTCCGCGAGTGTAACGGAATTTATCGCCCTGGCCTTCGAATCAAGACAATCGGAGGAAAGGCATAAACAAGCCCCCCTCCCACCGAAAAGGCAGTACATCCAACCTCCAAACCCAGTCTGACTGACCAAGAGAGCAAAACCTCTCCCTCAAGGTATTTCACGGGGTAGAAAACAGGACCACCACAGGGGCCCCAAACCTCTCCATCAGGCCCCAAACACCTCCGGCATCAAGCACATGTTCTACAGGGAGGAAAACAACCTGCTCAAGCAATCTGCCTCTGAGTTCAATACTCCCGGCACATGCAACGTCCTCAGAGATAACAAGTTCAACTCTGACCACTGGCAAATCTGCAGCGCTAACAAGTTGAGGAAAGCCACCTTCGCACTACCCTGGTGTTTGATATAACACACCACCACTGTGTTGTCCTTCCTCACCAGCAGATCTTGCTGTAGGACCCAAGGAAACAAATGTGCCAAGGACAACTGAACAGCCTTCAATTCTCTCCAATTTGAATATACCCCAGCTTCCAGGACTGACCAAATCCCCTGAAAAGACTCCTGGGCCAGCACAGCCCCCCAGCTCACTGGCATCTGTAGTCAGCACCAACCGCTCCTGGAACACAAAATGAGAGCCCTGTAAGAGGTACTGATCTTCCAGCCACCAAGACAATTCCCAGGAAATCTCCAGACTCTCCTGAATCAACTGTTCGTAATCCTGAGACCCCAGATTCCAATGCCCCACAACATGATGGTACAGGAGCATGAGGGTACAGGAGCAACTGGGCCCAAGGAATAATCATCACTGTAGCAGATAGCAACCCCTGATCCCTTGACCACTTCTGAGCTGTGGAAGAAAGGGAGACCAACACCTTTCTTAGCTCTCACACCAGGGTATATCTGCGAGGATCTGTCAGGAAACTCTTCCCAAGCCTTGTGTTGGAGACCCCCCCAATGAACAGCAGTTCCCGAGTGGGGCACAGATAGGACTTCTCCAAGTTCAGAATCCACCTGAACTTCTGCAGAATCTTCATGAGAGAAGCCTTCTGAGATACCTCAGCTTTCCAAGGCTTAAGCAGCACTAAGGGAATCAAAGGACAAGTGAGCCAGGAAACGCAACTGCTGCTCCAACATATTCTGACTCAGAGGGATATTTCTCCGGTAACAGCTACTCCGAAATACCCTGACAGGCCTTTAGAAGACACTGCGCCAGATAGCTAGTGTCAGTGGCAGAATGAACCACAATGTTGGAAGCTGCAAAGGATCTCTATGTATTAGAGGTATGTATTAGGTATGTTTGTCAATATCCTTCCATTCCCCCTCCAGCACATTCGGCACCGACTTATGAACAGGACTCAGGCTCCCTTCTTTGATAATTGGTGAAAAAGTCCTCCGACTCATCACTCTCCCAGGGATCAGGGAACCCCAAATTGTCCCACTGTCGGGATTGGCAGCAGCTAAAGAATAGAAAACGCCACTAACCTTGTCCTTGTGCCAGGCGGAGACGATGTCCTGAAGAGAAGCCCCTCAGTCCCTCCTAGACACGACCCCCAACAGAGACGATATACACTCTCTGCGTGAATTCGTACCACGGGGGAAAAAGGGGAGTGGATAAAATAATAAACAAGATGTGGTCTCTGTGGTTCCCACAAGGGCTTGGTCCCAGGCTTGTTGGTACCCTCAATGGTTATTCTCACAGAAAACCACACCCTGAGGCCGGAAATAATCTGCACTTATTTTGCTTCAATAAAGTGGTAGAATCACCAAAAGTAGTATTACCTGTTCAGAGTTCACATGGAATGAACTACCACAAATAGCGCAGTCATTTACTGGTCACAACACAGGAAAAAATGGATAGAGGATGTCTTCTTCGCAGTGTCAATGTTTCCTCTTTTTCTCTGCCTTTCACAAATGAAATTTCTAGACGCGAGTCCAAAGCTAATGAGCGTCTCTACTGCACCAGCTACTGAAATGGCCAAAGGTCAATTGGAGACGGAATTCCCTTAAAACAAAGTTCAGATAAGGAATTAAACTCGACCTCCTAAATAACGATCACACGAGAAGGGTCTTCTTGGTCAGGCTCTTTCAAAGGGATTCGTTATCTTTTTTCTCGCAGGTGCTGTAAAACGCGAGACAGTGCGTTTCAATGCACAGCGGCTCCACAACGGGCACAATAGCGATGACTTTAGCAAAATACGTGGAGAAATAGATCCCGCTTTTCCACTGAACAATACCTTACAGAAAAGGCTCTCAAAAAGTCAATAAATCCGATACTTCAGTCCCGCATTCGTCCAGGAATCCAAAGGGCTTCTATCTTCCAGCTGAAATCCGGCGGGGATCACCATCCGCCATTCCTTAAACAAACAGGTCAATTGACAAGCAACTTTCCTTTGTGAAGGCGGTGCTTATGTAAGAACAACCCCTAGGCATGCTGGTAATTGTAGTTTTTTCTTCTTTTCGCACCATTTCCTCCACGCAAAGCAGGCTGAGAGCGAGATATCATTAAATGGTACTGTCTTAGCATTCCAGACCACGTAATCGCTACAGAACCCCCTCCGGAGGACTGCCGACCCGGCGGTTGTCCAGGCTTCCCCGGGAGCTGTGCATGGAAAAGATCCACCAGGTCTGGACAATTCAGGCTCTGCACGGGTTCCCACGTCCTCTCTTCAGGCCCATACCCCTTCCAGTCCACAAGATATTGTACCCGACCCCTCACCATTCGGGAATCAAGGAGGGACCGGACCTCATAGTCCACTTGCCCATCTACCTCAACTGGAAGAGGCTTCTCAGGTAATCGTACACTAGGAGAGCAGGGTTGAAGTAAAGAAACATGGAATACAGGGTGGACCTGCCAAGCATCGGGCAGCAAGAGCTTCATTGCAACAGGATTGATCACCTTAACTATACTGTAAGGACCCACATATTTAGGCTTCAGCTTGTTCGCCCCTCTAAGATGGAGATTCTTTGTAGAGAGCAAAACCTTATCCCCCACCCTATAATCAGGTTCTACTGTCCGTTTCTGATCTGCAAATCTTTTCTGTGAGGATTGAGCAGATGCCAGATTGTTCTTTGCTGCTATGAGAACCGCCCTGAGATGTGCATGATGTTCATGTATGCTGGGCACAGGGGAACGGACAGAAACATCAAAGGGGAGAGAGTTGGGGTGAAATCCGTGTAGGCAAAAAAAGGGGGAACAACCCAAGGTTGAATGCTGAGCGTTATTATAGACAAATTCTGCCATCCATAACAAAGTGATCCAGTCCATATTGTTTTGCAGAGTAAAACACCTGAGGTACTGCTCAAGGGTCTGATTTAAGCGTTCTGTTTTACCATCCGTTTGGGGATGGTAACTGGATGACAGTCGAGCATCAATATCCATTGTCTTGCAAAGAGCTTTCCAAAAGCGAGACGTGAACTGAGTCCCTCTGTCTGTTATTAGCACACAAGGGATTCCATGGGCTCTTACAATATGTTGAAGAAATACTTCTGCCAATTCAGCCGAATTTGGCAATCCAGCCAACGGTATAAAATGCCCCATCTTGGTCAAATGGTCAACCACAACCAGAATCACTGTATTTCCTTTGCAAGGTGGCATTTCCACTATAAAATACATTGATAGTGTATGCCACGGTTGTGGAGGTATGGGCAAGGATCTGAGAAGGCCAGTAGGTTTAGTATGAAGAGCCTTTCCTTGTACACAAACAGCACAGTTCTTAATGTACTGACGGACATCTTCTCTGATCCGAGACCACCAGAAGGAACGCTGCACGCTGGCAATCGTTTTATAGATTCCCAAGTGTCCCCCCAATGTTAAATCATGGATCCAGGCTAACACTTTCTGTTGTAATGCAGCAGTTGGAACATATAAGGCCGTACCTTGATAGGCAAGGTCGTCTTTTTCCGACCGATGTTCAGGATCTTCCTGTAACCATTCATGTACATCCTGGTCCGCCAAAGCTACTCGAATGTCTTCCAAAAATGCTTGTGAGGATAACAGAGCTACTGACGATACCGGCTCACACACTTCTTGTAATATCAAAGGAGGCACGTCGTCATCTGTAGTTCGTTGTTCTTCTATTTCACCAATGCGAGAAAGAGCATCCGCCTTCCCGTTCTGTGGCCCAGGTTTGTACTTGATGATAAAATCAAAATCCGAAAAGAACAAGGTCCATCGTAATTGACGAGGAGTGAGGGCTTTTGCTGTTTTAAGGAATAACAGGTTCCTCTGATCAGTGTATATTTCAACAGTGTGTACTGCACCTAGCAGATAATGGCACCATTCCTCACAAGCTCTTTTGATGGCTAGGAGTTTTTTATCTGAGATGGTGTAATTGATAAAAGTTTCTTTGAAAAGTAGGCAACAGGATGGAGTTGTCCAGTCGCAGGATGACGTTGAGAAAGAACCCCTCCAACTGCATATTGTGAAGCATCCGTTTCCAACACAAAAGGTATTTGACAATCAGGGTGACGCAAAATCGGAGCTTGTGTGAACCGTTTCTTCAATAGCTGAATGACAGGTCTGCCTCTTTACCCCAAACAAAAGGAGTATTTTTTCTCAGAAGGCCAGAAATAGGATGAATTCTTTTAGAGAAGTCCTTGATAAAACGTCGATAGTAATTGGCGAAGCCTAAAAAGCTCTGTACCGCCTTGACATTCTGAGGATTACTCCAACCGATGATGGCATCCACTTCGGAACCCTTGTCCATTAATCACATATCCAAGGAAGGATACTTCCTGAGCATGGAACAGGCACTTCTCGAGCTTTGCATACAGGGAATTCTGCTGCAATTTACCAAGCACGGTTTTCACATGTACCACATGCTCTGAGAGGGTTGATGAATATACCAAAATGTCGTCTATATATACGACGCAAAAGGTTTCCAGACATCCACGCAACACCTCGTCCATAAAAAATTGAAACGCTGCAGGGGCGTTACACAGCCCAAAAGGCATCACCCTATACTCGAATAGCCCAAATTTGGTTCGAAAAGCCGTCTTCCACTCATCCCCTTTCTGGACCCTGACAAGATGATATGCTCCTCGAAGGTCAAGTTTAGTGAAAAAACGGGCTCCTTTCAGCTGGTCCATAAGGACCGGTATTAAGGGGAGCGGGTAACGATTCTTGATGGTCACTCTATTGATAGCCCTGTAGTCGATGCATGGTCTCAATTCTGCACAGTCCTTAGGGATGAAAAACATAGGAGATGAGGCTGGTGAAGTAGAGTGTCGAATAAAGCCAGAAGTAAGGTTCTCATCGATGTAGGTTCTCACATACTGTGTTTCAGTCTCTGTTAAGGCGTAGACTCGACTGCACGGGATGTCTGCTCCTGGTACTAGTTCAATGCGGCAGTCATACACTCTATGGGGTGGCAAGGTGGTAGCTCTTTGTTTGTCAAATACAGATAGATAACCATTGTATTCTTCTGGAAGGAAAGTAGCACAACAATAATATTCTTGAGAACATGCCAACGCCAAACATAATGAAGGCGTTTTGTCGGTGGTAATGGTATGCGAATCATTCTGCTGACAATGTTCCTTACAATAACTAGATGACAATGTAATGGTACGAGCTGCCCAACTGACCTTGGGATCGTGAAGAGTCAACCACGGCATGCCCAAAATGAGTCGAAACTGGGGGGCATCAATAACATCAAACTGGATATATTCCTGATGATTGTGATTGGTCTGCATTAACAGGGAGCGTGTATGGTAAGACACAGGACCGGACGATAGCATGGTTCCGTCAACGGACTTCACCAGCTCAGATTTGTCCTTCTTTTCGCAGGTGATTCCGACTTTCATGGCGTATTCCTGATCAATGTAGTTACCGGTAGCCCCGGAATCAAGCAATGCATCAATATTCAATGAATTCAGGTTTGTTACCCAGAGAGTGACTTTGAGATTCATGTGGGCTACAGCTGGATGTAGGGTATTGGCAAGCGAAGGTGAGATCATTGATTGTGGGCAACCCAAGGCAGAGACCTCTTCATGATTTGGGTTTAGAAGTTTTCCGAAGTCTCTCCCGCCTTGATGACAGCCTGAACACGGGGCACAAAAGATCTACCGGGCAGAGCATTTCTAGCTCTGCATTCTTTGATGAAATGTCCTCCTTTCCCACAGTACAAACACTGTTTCAATCTTCGTCTTTTATCTTTTTCCTCCTGCGAAAGGGGTCCTCGGATGCCTCCTATTTGCATAGGTTCAGGGCCTTCCATGGATTTAGGTTGGTCTTCAATGGGACTTTTGAGGCGGGGATAGAAATAACGTCCATCTCCTCGGTTTTTATCCCCTTTTCTCTCTTGGAGTCTGTGGTCTAACTGAACTGTTAGGTCAATGAGTTCAGCACAGGTGTTAGGAAGCTGTACCACTTGCGCCAGGACATCCTTGAGCTCTCCCCTTAGTCCTTGATAGAACAGAGATAGTCTTTTTTCGGGAGGCCATTCAGTTTCAACTACTAATCTATTGAAAGACGTGATGTAGGATAACAAGTCTTGGGACCCTTGACGCAATGTGATCAATTCCCAGTCCAGGGTCAGCATATGGGACTTCCTATCAAAGAGTTTTCTTAGTTCCAAACACAAATTTGTAAAGTTGTGCAGTACTGATAATTTTTTTCTAGTAATGGTATAGTCCAGCTCGCAGCATTCCCCCCATGTAGGACATCATGAATGCTGTTTTTGCTGATTCAGCATGAAACACCCCAGGTTTACATAGGAAATGCAGTCGACACTGGTTCAGAAAGGTTTCGAATTTTCGGGGATCCCCATAGAACCTCTCAGGGGGTGCCAATGGAATACCCATGTTTTGTATAACGTGTACTGTGTGGGCTGGATCGAAAGGGGACTGTGTGATAAGGGGATTCTCAAAATACCCACCCCCTTCAGCTACAAAAGTGGGGTTGTGTATTGCTGACCCAGGAGGTGGGAGTGTAGCTGGTTTGATGTAAGAAACCCCTTCCGTCTTCTTACTCGTGATGCCTAATACCTCTCTCCTTAATACTCCCACTTCTTTATATAGAGCCTGGTTCTCTGTTCTGGAGGTCTGCACCTCTAGTTGTAAAGCTGCCAAACTTTCCAGCACAGACGCTAACACTGTCTCGACTTCCATCGCCCAGGCCTGGCGTATATACTTGGGCTTGTCAATCTGTCGGGATTGGCAGCAGCTCAAGAATAGAAAACGCCACTAACTTTGTCCTTGTGCCAGGCGGAGACGATGTCCTGAAGAGAAGCCCCTCAGTCCCTCCTAGACACGACCCCCAACAGAGACGATATACACTCTCTGCGTGAATTCGTACCACGGGGGAAAAAGGGGAGTGGATAAAATAATAAACAAGATGTGGTCTCTGTGGTTCCCTCAAGGGCTTGGTCCCAGGCTTGTTGGTACCCTCAATGGTTATTCTCACAGAAAACCACACCCTGAGGCCGGAAATAATCTGCACTTATTTTGCTTCAATAAAGTGGCAGAATCACCAAAAGTAGTATTCCCTGTTCAGAGTTCACATGGAATGAACTACCACAAATAGCGCAGTCATTTACTGGTCACAACACAGGAAAAAATGGATAGAGGACGTCTTCTTCGCAGTGTCAATGTTTCCTCTTTTTCTCTGCCTTTCACAAATGAAGTTTCTAGACGCGAGTCCAAAGCTAATGAGCGTCACAACTGCACCAGCTACTGAAATGGCCAAAGGTCAATTGGAGACGGAATTCCCTTAAAACAAAGTTCAGATAAGGAATTAAACTCGACCTCCTAAATAACGATCACACGAGAAGCGTCTTCTTAGGCAGGCGCTTTCAAAGTGATTCGTTATCTTTTTTCCCCGCAGGTGCTGTAAAACGCGAGACAGTGCGTTTAAATGCACCGCGGCTCCACAACGGGCACAATAGTGATGACTTTAGCAAAATACGTGGAGAAAGCGATCCCGCTTTTCCACTGAACAATACCTTACAGAAAAGGCTCTCAAAAAGTCAATAAATCCGATACTTCAGTCCCGCATTCGTCCAGGAATCCAAAGGGCTTCTATCTTTCTGCTGAAATCCGGTGGGGTTCACCATCCGCCATTCCTTAAACAAACAGGTCAATTGACAAGCACCTTTCCTTTGTGAAGGCGGTGCTTATGTAAGAACAACCCCTAGGCATGCTGGTAATTGTAGTTTTTTCTTCTTTTCGCACCATTTCATCCACGCAAAGCAGGCTGAGAGCGAGATATCATTAAATGGTACGGTCTTAGCATTCCAGACCACGTAATCGCTACACCCACACATGTTGCAGGATACTGTGAATGTCTGCCCCTTGTACAAACCGACCCTTAACCTCCTCATCCAACTCCTCCTCCGGATCAGAGACTGCAGTGGCATCCAACTTCTGCCTTTTAGGCCCCTTGGACTCCCTAGCCAGAAATGCTTTAGCCACCACTGCTTCAATCATCTTCTCCGCCTCAGATAAGTCAGTAGCAGAGGCTGACCCAGAAATCCACATCCCCTCCTCCAGGTCCCTACTCTTCTCTGACCATTTCAGATCCATGAACCAGGCCCAGGCTCTATGTGCTCGAGGCAGAGTACCAGATGAATCACCCATGCAGGCCAACCACCAATGGAGACCCATGTAAGTAAAAAGACCCTAGACAAGAGACTCCGATGAGCAACCCGGTCCCCACGGAATCTAACAAACAGCCCATAGAAGTCCACCATGCCCAAAGGAAAACATTGTCCGCAACCTCCTGCAGCACAACTGCCCTCAGCGGATTGGCCCCGAGAGACCGGCAGCGTTAATGAAGGCCCGAGGTGCAACCGCTGCCGAGATTCCATGCCCCCAAAATGAGGTAAAGCGATCCCGCTCCGACTGGACCCGCACCTCCAACGGCAAGAATGCCAATGTCAAGTGACCATCCACCCCAGAAGGGCGGTCCTCCCGCCACACTCCAGGTGTGCCTGTAAAGCGCAGGTACAGCTCAACCAAAAAACAAACCCCTCAGGCGGTTCCACTGCAGCATGGACTGTACCCGGTAGGGTGAAACCCCCATAATAAGCTTGGGTATTCAATATTGTGGGCAAAGAGGTAGCCTGAAAATGAAAGCATAGTCCCGCGCAGCAGGTACTTGAAACACAACCCCATACAATGGTTGCTACAGCAGAGCACTGCACACTCACCTGAACAAGAACTGGAGGCAGAAGTCACCTCCAGTAGAGAGCTTGCTTGAATATGTCCACAGAAAAAAACAACAGATTATGCTGCAGTGGGTCAGGGGTTATGATCCACAGGATGTGGGAGTGGCCTGGAGGGTAGGAATAGGGATAAGGGAGTTTTTGCTTTGAAGTTCTATGGGAGGAGCTATTGCTCATGCGCTAATGACTGTGACAAGGAGGTCTGACAGGGAGGTAATTGACACTTGATATATAGCACCTACATCTCCTAATAAAGCACTCTCCAGGCTGAACCAGATACTGAATTAAAGGTATTTATACTGCTTTCCCAGTGCTCCTGCTCAGTGGCCTTCCAGCTTTACAAAACAGCATGTAGCTATGTCCGACAGACCCTAATGTTCTTTCCATCTACATGACCACACATGGGTGCTTCAGAGAAGCATCATTATGTGCTGTGCACAGTTTTTATTCCTTTTATTCAACTGATGAGCATTGACTTAGGGCCTGATTTTGATATTGGCAGACAGGGCTTTACTTTGTCAGGGTCGCCCGATGGATTCCCTGCCTACCACATTTTGAGATATTACCTCATCCAACTGATATTTCGAGCACAGACTTGGACCTCTGTCACTGCGGTTCCTATAAATGTTTAAATGTATAAATTGTAAGTTTGATGGGTGGCTCTGTTAACATGGCGGAGCCACACGGCAAACTTACAATGTTTATTTTATTTTGCAATACAAAAACTCAAAGTGGGATTTTGTTTTGGAAAAAAGCAAGGATCCCCTCACCATGAGTTTGTGCTCCGATGAGGAGGGGACATGTTGCAGCTTTCACTGCCCATTACCACATACAGTGACATACAGTGAAAACTAGCCATATGTTTGCCCTCTCTAAATCAGGTGTTAGGACACATGGCCAAACCTCCAAAGACCCTTACACTGTCAGTTTGTTGGATGTTTAGGTCAGCAGGGGAGTTGGAGTAGTCTCTGCTATCCACATAAGGAATCTCCGTCTGACTCTAAATTGGGTGGGCAAAGCTTCAGTTTGGTTGAGACAGTACCCCATCACCACTGCAACAGAGTACGCACTCCACCAAGCTCTAAATTGGGCCCATAGCTTTTTCAAGCCATGTATTGGTCCAAATCAGTCAAGAGTAAGAGAGTAAGAGTAATCTTTATTGTACTGTTAATTAAAACTCACAATTTAAAAATCACATTTTAAAACATTCAAACATTAAATTACAGAAATCAGCCTTGTCTCTCTTTATACTTTGGTGAATAAGATTCACACTTCCAGGTTAGCTTGTCCCAGCTTCATTATATTTATTGTCCTTCCAAGTATGTAAGGCAAGGACAAGGCGCGATGAACTTTGGGTTGCCTATTCAGTCTAATATGCTTTATATTCCTAACATTATGGGTCAGATGTACTGTCTATGAACTGATTTGCAAAAAGTGGTTAGAAATTGCAAACCAACTTTTTTGTAAACAATTTTGATATTGTTAACACATTTCTGTACTAATAAGTTGATTTGTAAACTCACCATTCAGAGTGGGCTACAGTTTGACCTACCTACTGAAAGAAATGTGTGTGGTAGGTCACAAATTGCAATTCTATCCGATTGAATGCCACCCCAAGAATGGTGGCATGATGGGTCAACAGATCTCCATGTTTGGGATCGGAATTAAATAGAGTACATTATTTAAAACAGTTTGTTTAAGAAGTGGAAGTGGTTTACTGCACCACTGCCCACTCCCAAAGAAACGTTTTATTAACATTCACAAAAGGGAAAGTGTCACACAGTGACACATTTCCCATTTGCAAACGGATTACCTCCTCATTTGAGAATTTGGTAACCTATCAAGGGTTTGTAACCGAACAATCAGTCGCAAATCATTGGTACATAGCATTGCAAATCAGAATTTGGAAGCGAGGCCCTAAACATGCCCCTTCAAAATTATGATTTGAAATGCATTTCTAAGCTCATTTTGAGATGTTGTACACAGTTAGCTAATCACAAAAGAGGGTTTAGTATACCCCTTGGAGTAAAACTACACTACCATGCGAATTACACGTAGCACAGTGCTAAAACGCGTAGCAGGCATTTTTGCTTGCTCGCAGTCCTCAACGTCAAGTTGGCGAACACGAGTGAGCAAAAACAACATCCCGGCATTACTTTTGCCTCGTTCGCGATCGGGAACATCAAGTTGCCAAGTGCAAGCATGGAAAATAAACCTCCTGGCGAGATTCTCAATGCGGGTAGGTCAGGTTTCTCATTGCGAGTTCACGTATGCTCGCGACCGCTCACGATGAGAAAATACCAGTCGGCGTTGAGAAAGCTGCCGCTAGAGTACAAATCTACTCGAGCGACAGAAACCAACTGCTTGCACTGTGCAAGATGCCGTTTGCAATGATTGAACAGTGCAGGCAAGCATCCGGCACTATGCAATCACTGCGAACAGCATTTCCCTACTGCACTACACAGTTCGCGTAGCTACGTGTAGCATGCGTAGTGCGCTACTACGCAAACTACGCCCAGGGTTAGTTTAGTACAGGCGCATAGCTTCTATTGGTGCAGCTGGTGCATTGGCACTGAGGGCCAAAGCCCTGATGGGCCTATTGAACCCTGATAATTGCTGACTTTTACTACCCCCTCAGCAGTCATGGGGCCATTTTTCCTGCTTGCTCCAGGACCCTTGGCGTCATTGCTATGCGACTGGCTTAGTAAATGTATTAAAAAGTATAGTATTCTTATGTTGTGTTATTATATACTATGTTATCTTGCTCCGGGCCGCTCAGCCAGTGTGAATGTTCTGTGTGGAATGTTGGTGTGTGGGCAATGAGTGGAATGCTTGAGTGACTGGGTATGAGTGGTGACAGGAGGTAGAAGGGATGAGCAGCTTGCAGGCTGCTCCTGGTGGGACTGCTGTACTGGATGCACTCTAAATGTTAACTACTTGAAAAAATAAGTACATCTATCATCGCTATATTACTACATATATTTTGGCGACGAGTTGGAGACCTTCCCACATGTTAAAGTTGGTCTGAGGCTGCTTGGAGATGGCAAAGCGTCAAGATGTACCATATTCAGTCATTTAGTGGTCATATCTCTGTTGATTTAGTGAATAGCAGACTTTGCAACCAGATCTTCATAAGTCACGTTTTATATCCTGTAACTTAAACAACACCAATTTCAAAAGCTATCCAGACACCTACAACGGGCCACTACCTCTAAGCATGCGAAACACACACTTATATGGTTCAAGCAGAACATATCAAAAGATAGTACTAAAACACAGAGGACCTCTGGCTCCAGAGGTTTGGATGTTCAGGCAACAAAACAAATCGTTCCTGACTGATCCTGGCTGGCCTAACCTCAAGTTGCCGAAGTGCCTGTCTTTGGATGCTTCAACCCAGAAAAATGTCTTTAAAAGAGTGGAATATAATATAGTTTACATTTTTACGGATTTAAATGGTCGAGCAAGTCATGCGTTTTCCCACAATTCAGTTTTTTTTAAAAAAAGTTGACAGGAGTGATCACCTAGGCCTATGCAAGAGTGTCTTTTAATTAACTACATTGCACAGAAAATATTGGTTCATTTAGAACATTCTGATCTCCTATGCATTGGTGAATAAAATGTTTCCATTTAGTGATGTATTTTAAGGCTTTGACACATGGGGAAAACACAATTTTACAAATTGCATTTTTTTCAGAGCCAAGAGAATCCCAGCAGTGCACGCAGTTTCTGAACAATTCCAAAGGCTATACGTAATTGTTCACTTCACGTGTCTACTTGCCTATATAATGACCATCAAGAAATGAAAGCTGTAACACACAGCACTTCTTGTTAGGAGACACGATGCTTGTTCAATGTCAGGGTCTTACCAAGTGCGATTAGAATGTACAACAATACGCACTTCCGTTTCCTAGATAACGCTTCTCTAATAGTCACAGGAAATAAGAACCAGTCTCTGGCAATTCAAAATGATGGTCAAAGTATTCATGTTGTTGTCATCACTGTGGTGGGGATCGTCTTGGGCCTTATGGCGATGTTGGGAAACTCTCTCGTCGTTGTGGCTTTTGTGGTGGACAAACGACTGAGAAACCATAGCTGTTATTTCCTTCTTAATTTG
Source organism: Lissotriton helveticus (assembly GCF_964261635.1). Classification (NCBI taxonomy): domain Eukaryota; kingdom Metazoa; phylum Chordata; class Amphibia; order Caudata; family Salamandridae; genus Lissotriton; species Lissotriton helveticus. Next base: position 773,040,553 of record NC_136063.1, on the reverse strand, counting down.
GCTATCTGCGATTTTTTTGTTGGTAAGTGACTGTAATTAAGCTATATATTTTTTTAAATTACGGTTTAATATCTGTCTAAGCTTGCAATAGTGATAGTCCGCACACAGCTCATTGGTGTTATGAAAAGGGGCCCCTGCAGAATGTGATGAGGGCCCCCCAGTCTCCCATATTTCACAGATATGCACTGAATTTTAGTTGCCGCTTTAGGACAGATGGTAGACAAGCAGAGTTGGGGCCTTGCTGGGGGGATGTTGGCGTAAGGTGGACAGAAGTGTGAGGTGGCGTCCAGTGTGAAAGGACAGCCGATGGAATGAAAGGGGAGCGTGTTGAGTTCAGGGAAATTTTGTTGTGAGTTTGAATAAGTTGGGCTAGGACTAAGTGTGAGAGATGTGAGGTTGAATTATTGTTAAGAGAGGTGGGGTTATTTGATGTTCTTGTATTGTTTGACAAAGTTCAGCTTCAGCCTGTCCTAATAAAGTGGCCTTGTACTCTCTTAATTTGGCCTATTCACTCTGCGCCATCTCTCCTGATACGCATTCTATGCACTAACATTTAGAAGCACTAGTTGCGGGCTTCTGTTCTGAACAGAGCTTTCAGTACCGGCACTCATTCTTTTACAAATGACACTCTGGCCCGCACCCTAATTAGATTTTTCAGGTTGTTCAAACAAGACCAATTCACTGTTATCTTAGAACATGTTATGCAGGCTTCTCTCTGATCAAACGTAGCTGCCGGCCTGCAGGTTTTTTCTCTGCAGCTTGTCGGAAATACGTCTGTTGTGACAACCTACCTTCCTTACAGGGTCATGGTCCAGGTTTGGTTTGTCCTCTGTAGAAGCCCCCTGCCTTTCAATGACTCTCTAACCCTCCTAAACAAATGGACATGTTGCCTTCAAGTCCACTGTGTGGCCTGTATTTTTATTCTCCTTTCTTGCCAGAACTGTGACAAGAACCCACGAGCACACACTTTAACCAGATATTACAATGACCAGGATTAGAGTAGAGGAGTGGTCGAATACGGGGGTCTTTCTGTTTCTCCCTTCTGATTTTCAGGGAGGCAAAGAAATACGGATACTTTCAGGTAGAAAGCAAATATACTACAAGGCCTCCTGTGCTTAGGACATTAATCTTGGAGAATATGACGTATTCCTTCATGATACCACAGGAACCTGCACAATTGATTTCTCAGCAAGCCTGCACCAGTAGCTTTGATGGAGACTGGGAGAGGACAGCCAGGTACCACATCAGGGTGCTTAATTTCAATCGAGGCATCTGTTCCTGTGGCAACAGACCTATTCAGCAGCTCTATAATGCGGTTTAAAACCTAAAAAGGGGAATCTAGGGAAGCGGTTTGTGTAGTAATCCTATACCGCTTCATACCACTTAGTCTGTGAATGTGAATTTGTGGACTGGTACCCGCACACCTTTGTGAGGGTGCTTGGATGAAGAGTGTGTGTACATCGCATGGCCTGTATCAGTGGAGTTTTAACGTGTTGCTCTTGTGCTTTTAGTCAAAATATTGAATACATAGATGTAGACGTTAGATGGAATGGAGGGAGAATGTGTGGATGCAATGGAGCTTCTGTGGAAAGTCTTTTGGTGTTGTAAGTGTGGGGCAGTGTCTCCGTGTATGGTGTCACTGCGAACATGTGGCTGACTGCACTTGTGTGTGGAGTGTAGCAGAGGAGAGGGAGAGATGGCTTGGCATGTGGTAATACCTTCCATCGTGGGCCCTGACCAGACTCACACGATGCTGGGCTACTGGCACAGTGAAATACTTGGATGTCCTTGGTTGGACCACTACCACCACAAAGATGGCGGCAGTCTGTCAGCGGAGCAGGCTTCCTGGGAGAAGCAGCTCTTGCTCGTGTTTAGATTGGCAGGAAGTGGAGCAAAAATATTTCTGATTAGACTAAATTAAATTTTATTCACCTGGAAGGAAAATTCCACTTGGGTCCAGGCGACCATGTCATGTTAAAATAAAGAGCACAGAATATTAAAGAATAAACCTTGCTGACTTTAGAGGCTTAATGGATTGTTGTCGATCTGAAATTGAAAGAACATCTGAGCAGAAACCATTGGGGTTGAAAGAAGAATGCAGTATGAACTCCAGGTATGGATGACCAATGTGTTTAAAGTTGGGAATGACACCTGAGCTTTTTCTGAATACTCCATTTTTGGTGTACAGGCACACAGCATCACAGTGCCCTTGTGGCTAAGCCGGCTAATCTGTATTATACCTACCATTTGCATATTTATCTCTCACACACTATCACCCATTACACTACCAGGGGCTGCGTCCTGTAACGCAATGACCGCTCCTTGGCGGCCATCACGCAAGACTTCAACAATTCCAGTATAGGCTCCAAACTAAAATACTACCTTCCAAACAGCACAAACTACACGGATCAACTTTCTATCCATGTGGGTACGTGCTTCAGTGCCCCATATATGGATACTATGCCCTATACCAATGCTACAATACAACAGACACAACATCTGCACTGATATTTTAAATCTTCCTTAATGTGGGTGCACCACATTTGTAAGTGTCCTATTCATTTTTCATCACCTTTTTTTGATCATCAACTGCTAGACATGTAATGTTATTGAAGGACGAGAAATACATGGCAGTTGGATGAAAGAACAATCAGTGGCGAGACTAATAGTTTGGGAGATTTCACCAAAAGATATCCAAAATACATAAGCCAAGGTAGTACTGTAGGGGAACTGATAAAACTGTAGGAGAAGTACTGAAAAGTATTTGAATGCTACAGAGCCTGATGCAGCACACAGAAGTATTATTTTTCTGCAGCAGCAAGACATTGATATTCCTATCGTATCCTTGTAGTTGAAACACAGGAAACACAGGACCCGATTTAGACCATGGAGGACAGTCTTTACTCCATCAGGGCAATAGAGTAAAATATTAATTTACCCTGATGGAGTTCTCATTCTCCAAATTTAGAGATGTCTGCTGGCCTAGCAGACATCTTTTTACATAGGTAGGAACCACTGTCAACATCACAGTAACATAATTAACACTTTTAACCTGTCTTTTCATAAAAAAAAAACCTCCCAAAGCACAATTTTGTTTTTGAAAATTAAAAAATAAGTGACTCCTGCACCATGGGAGTTGTGTTGCATGGTGCAGGGTCATTTTGCAGTTTTTACTGCCCCTTATCACCAGGTTTTATCAGGTTTTGATGGACAGTGAAAACTGGCCATTGGACGACCACTCTATATAGGGGTCAAATCTCTGATGCCCCTTACTCTGTCATACCATCGGAAGTGTATGTCGGTGGCGTAGTCTTGGTCACTGACATACTGACGTTCATCCCAACTCTAGATGCGGCAGGCAGAACTTCAGTTTGGCAGATAGGGTACTCTGTGGGTGTTGCACTGGAGCACCCTCTATGCCTACCTCTAAAATCAGGGCCGTAGTAGGCACATTTTGTCCAATATCTCTGAAGCAGTGCCTGATACTTTTGCAAAAACCCATCAGAAGCAGATGTTATTATGAATTTGTTCCAAAATAGGGGAACCAGGAGAAAGTTGGGGGGAGTAATTGATACATGTTATGTATCTAGAAACAAAACTAATTAACCCCTTGTAGGAATCTCAAAGCTGAGCAGTGCCGTCATGAATACTTTTTGGTTTCGTGATGAAGTTCTCATCTGTAATACTTCCCTTAAGATGGTGCCCGAACAAGCAGTCCAGGCTGCAGACTGGGCACTTAAAGTCATAACAAAAGCAATACCTGTAACTAATGCAGGAGAGCCCTACAAATACCCATAAAACACATTCAGTCCATGAAGCACGAATTTGATGACCACTGCCTTGCACTTTTGTTTTCACTGGTAGACTTGTGTGTAGCATTTTTTACCTACACACTAATCCTACATCACCGTGAAGCAATCCAAGGTTTCTACAGGTGCACAGAAAGGGCCGGTTTTCAATCCTCGGGTTGAGACATTCTGTAAGATACTGCAGACGGTGTTACTATTTAGTCAAATCAGAATTACGAGAAATAGTCTACTTAAGATACGTTTACTTACTTATTTTACTTACATATTATTCTTGATCTCTAGCCTTTACAGTGCAGCGAAATAAGAAATATGTACATTTAACTACCGGTTAGGGGATGTTTTATGTTAGCTATCTTGTTGAAGTACCATTTGCGTTGTTTCATCCGATTTTGCAAGGTTGAATGAATCATTAAATTTAAGGTTCCCCATTCTTTCCTGCCCCAGCGACGCTTCCCCTATAGACACGTTCACGTGTCAAGGCATAGAATACATTCCTCATCAGAGATTGCAACTCTAGGAAGGATCCTCTTCTAATTCCAGGCCTTTCCTGAAATAATCCAGATCCTTTTTCCTCCTGACACCACAGGCCCCAAAATCCTGGCTATTGGCCAGTGTAAATGATATGCTAGCATTTGAAAATATGAGGGTTTTTTTGTAATATTACAATGAAAGTAAGCAAAGTAGTCATCGAGCCGGAGAGATTGTCAAAGGGAGGCAGCGTATCAATCAGTGTGGCGGCGTGTCTTATGTCTGTAATATCAGAAGGGAAACTGAACCTTGCACAGAGAGGTAACTTTTAAGAGAAGATGAAACACATGCGTATATGGAATGTAAAATATTCCAAGAAGCGTGTTGAAATGATAACACAACACTTTAAAGTCTTTCTGAAGATTTAATGGAAGATGAACAACCTGTGTCTCTCAGGTCAGACACCTACACAATGAAGGGAAACGGCCTCGTTGTAATGGCCGTTTCCCTTCATTGTGTAGGTGTCTGACCTGAGAAAAGCATTTACCACGCATGCATCACAACGCATGCGTGGTTACAACGACAGCCTTTACCATGCATACCTTTACTACGAGATACGTAGTAAAGGCATGTGTGGTAAATGTAAAAAAAAATCGGGGGTTGGGGGGGTCTCCCCCCCAAAATATAAAAAATAAAGCGTAGGATTAAAAAAGGGGGTTGGGGGGGTCTCCCCCCCCAAAAAAACAAACCTTAAATGCCGAAGCAATCAGCATCGTAAGAGAGGAATCTGGAATAAACTTCCGCTTCCTCTTTACGACATACAAGCGACGTGACCTACGTAACAAACGAAGATGAAGAGGAGACGAGTAAAAAAAGGTAAGGGGAATTTTTGTTTAAAAAAAAAAAGAAAAGATTAAGGGTTAAGGGCAGGGGTAATAATAAGGAGTGAGGGCGGGTGTCATGAGACGGAAGAGGTATAACCTTTAAAACGAGTATGCCCTCACCATGCATAAATTTAGAACGAAAATCGTTGTAAATCTATGCGTGGTAAAGGAAAATACGTGGTAAAGGTGATGCGTGGAAAACTAATTCCGTTGTAACGCATGTGTGGAAAAGGCATGCGTTGCAACGCAATTCGTAGTAACGACATACAACCCACAATGAACCACCCCAACAGTCACAGAATCCACATGATGTTCAACCAGAACACAGCGCATCCATTTGGCATATTCACGATTCTGCAAGCCACATTCTATAAGCCCAAATTATAATGCATCCCCTTCCTTCCAAACAACACAAAACAAACAAACAAACAAAATAAAACACAACAAACCACACAAACATCACACCGACCACATCACAAACATATGCGCCCTTCCACCCTACTTGTCTGAAAACTGCACAGAAGCAGAAGGTGCGATATGACTCAGAATAGCTAGTAGTTAATGTATGAATTGCAGACAGCACAACTCAGAAACACAGTGATGTAATTACTGTTATAAGCTTTCCAAGGTTTGGGTTGGTATTATGGTGTTGTTCAGTGTGGTATTAGTATTAGTTCTGTGCAATTGTCTTTCCTAAAATTGGCCTGTCTGCAGAGCTATTCATGAGTTATAGAATGCACAGCTCAGAAATCCAGAAAGGCAAACTCTGCTTTGTGTTTCCATGTGTGCTGTCTGCTGCCATGCACGAACTCTGAGACTGTTCAAGTTAATTGCCAGGTACTTACTTACTCCATTGTCCTTAGTCCATTGCATTTTAATCAGAGTTATTAAATTATGAGGTGATCACACCTCTGACGTGAAAAAATAACAGGAAGTGTCAAAAGCCTTCACCTTCCCTATAACCATATAAGCCTAGAGGGACCATTTGATCTTCGTACAAATAAGAAGGCACTGAAAGCCAGTATATACAGGGTTGTTGGGTGGACTGTGATGACTGTGTTGAGGACTCAACAGACTAAGAATTATGAAGCTCACCGGTAAGTAACCTGGCATTATCGTACTTACTACTTCCTCATCCCAATCAATACTTATGAGGCATACAAAAGTTACAACTGCCTTTCAATAGATACACCATTAATAAATAACTTATTTGATTATTAAGATAATTATTTATTTATCACTGAAGTAAATACCTTGTAACAAAAACATCTTCTCCCAACCCTGCACCCTTAGTTCCGTAGTGTTTTACAAACATTTGTTAGAAGCCCATGTTGTTATCAATGTAACACCCTGTACCTCCTCCAAGGTTGTCAAAATACTTCTAAGAAACTTTCCATGGACTCTTTCTGGGATAGGTAACCGGCAAGAGAATATGCCAAAAATATTGTGTCATAATTTCATCTGCTAATCGATATATTACATGCTTTATGACCTTGATATTTGATAATAAATGTTACAAACAAGTCATCTGTGCTCCTAAAACCATTAGATCTGTCAATGTATATAGAAACTGCCCTTTTATCACCCCATATATGCCATAATTCTTCTTCTTCTTCTGTAGCAGTTGGGTGTGGAAAGAAACAGGGTAACAAAGCCTCTTGAGCTACATAAAATGTAGACACAATCTTGGCATAGAAATCAGGATTACGACTTAGCAGAACACTATCTTTCAGAATGTGCTGAAACATGTTTACACAAGAAAGTGCATATGAATGAATGAATCAATCAATGAATGAACGAATGAACGAATGATAAGATTTCTAAAGCATGGAGTTACTGCAAGAGTGTTCCAGCGCTGAGGCAGACAGCCAGTGAAGGGTGTCAACCAACTCTACAGTCTGAACAGATGTGTTTTCAGTTGTTTGTGAAATGAGTTCTTCTCTGGGATGCACTTAATAGGGATTGGAAGATTGTTCCGTCACTTAGCTTGCCAAAACCGAGCTAGCTGAGCCACCCCATTTCTTTCGTTTGGTATAGGTGATAGACAACAACCAGGCAGATTGTGATTGCAGAGTTCTTTTTCGACAGCAAACAACAATCGTTTTGGACAGGTATTTGGACCATGTCCTAAAGAAGGCAGCATGTGCCACTGTCAGCGTTTTGACCATAATCCCCTTTTCACCGGTAGTCAGTGCAATTGGTCACGGTAGAAGGAGATGGAGGCATACTTGAGAAGTTTAAACAGCAGGTGAATTGCTGAATTCTGAACCATTTGCAGTTGTTGGATTAGCTAATCAGGGACCCCTACGTACAGAATAATCCCCTAGTCCAATCTGGAGAGGAATAACGAGTGGACTACTTTTTTCTGGGATTCCCAGGGCAGAAGGATTAGAAATGTTCTTAAATATCTCAGTATCCAACAGGAGGTTTTAACCACTGCTGAGATCTGGATACACGTGGAGTGCCTTTTCCAATGATAAAAGACTGACCACATTTCTTTATGTATAGAATTCCTTTATTCAGATAACATCATAAACATGGACTCCAGCCAACGTGTTTCGTTGCATGGAGATTGAATTTCATCAGAGTTTAAGATAAATAAGGATGTTGGAAATACCTTGGGAAGAATAAAAATTCTTGGCATAATGCGTCCGATCCAGGGATGAGACGCTGACGACCTTCACTTAAGGTACACCTACCAGGCCCTTATCAGGGAGGTATAACAGGACGCACCGCAACAACTTTGTCTGATACTTTTTCTCACCCACGGTACAACAGGATACCTTTGCATCCTGCTGTGCGCCAAGAATTCGTAGTTTGGGGAGTTCTTCACCAGGGATTTCCAATGTCCTTATTTATCCTAAGCCCTGATGAACTTCACTCTCCATTGAATGAAACAGGTTTGCTGGGGTCCAGGTTTATGATGTTATCTGAATAAAGGAATTCTATACATAAAGAAATGTGGTCAGTCTTTTGTCATTGGAAAAAGTAGTCCGGTGTTGCAACTCTCCACATTTATCTAGTATTTGACCTGCCTTGCAGTCTGCATCCAACAGCATCAGGTGCAGGAGTTCAATGAGCACACCAGGGATGTATGACGTTTTAACGCATACTTTTACCACGCATGCCTTTACAACGCGGTATTTACAACGAATACCTTTACAACGCATAGTGCTTTGGGGTGCTGGATAGTGAATAGTTTAATTTACTATTCCAACTCCAGTCCCCGTGGATAGTAGGGAAGGTGTTGGATAGTAAATTAAATCTATTCCCTTTCCTAGAGCGCCCCCCAGTGCAATGCGTTGAAATGGTTTGCGTTGTAAAAGTTGCGTCATAAAGGCACTGCGTGGTAAAAGTTGCGATGTAAAGGATGTTTCCCTTCTAAATCATCACTTAAAACAATGACAAGAGGAACATAGCAGTGATGTCCGACTATCTAGGTCTTCCATTGGTCTTTGTCTGTTACTGCTGAGATCTGGGTTTTAAAGGACATGTGAGTGTCAATGTTCACACCTTTATTCTTTGCCACCTACGAGGGGGGGAGGTAAAGTGCAATTAGTCTGCCACGCCCCTGACCACCCAGTCATGGGGTTGGCCCCAAACAGCAAGACATCTGTTTTCTTTGGGTTGCATTGAAGCAAGTTGGCCTTAAGCCACATCATTACTGCTACAATACAGGTTGCAAGTTTTGATCTGGTTTCTAATGCCTTGTTGTCGTAGGTCAACAGAAGCTGGGTGTCATCTGCATAGAAGACAACTTGGATACCGAATGAATCAATTAGGTATGTCAGCGGTGTCTTGCAAATATTAAAAAGTGTGGGGCTCAGGGACGAGCGCTGAGGAACTCCACACTTAAGCGTCTTTGCTTCAAAATAAAACGGCTTCAGCCTCACTGCCTGTTCTCCGTGCTTTAAAAAGGAACCTATCCAGGCTAGAGCAGCCCCCTCCACTCCTATCGTATCCATGCAATGTATGAGGTTTTTGTGTGGGATTGTGTTGAATGCCGCAGAGAGGTCTAATAAAATTAGGGTAGCATTTTCGCCTGCATCCATATACTCTAGCAGAGTTGATAGCTACTACGGAAGCTATGTTAATTGTTAAATATGTATGGCCCATTGAAGTTAAAGGTTCAAATGGGACTCTATGTAACATTTTTAATTCTAAAGTTAAGTCTCAGGGAGGTACGAGAGACTTTACAAATGCGCTTGTAATGGGAAAACTTTTTAGAATTCTGAACACAAAAGCTGCATCCAGAAAACCTGCATCACCAGAAGTTCTAAACACTAAAATGACAGCCAATTGGGCCCTCCATGTAGACTCTGACAATCTCTTTTCAAACCCATCCTGGAGAGTTGCAAGATAGGAGAATCCCACCACCAACAGCAGAAACAGAATTCAAAGCAAATCAGTGTTTAAAATTCCATCAATGCTTTGTGTGTGATTTCAGAGTAGAAGAACTTCATCTAAATGTTCAGATTACCCTCTACTTTGAAGTCCTATAATCTTTCTACTTTCAGATCAAGCGAAACAGTTGGGATAGAGGAAAACACATGTGAGTTAGAAGAGGAGAAGGAATTGGCAGTATTCTGCAGAAAGGCCTCATTGCCATAGTTTCAACTAGCTGAGCCAGGGCCCGATTCCCAAAATTGTACTCTCACTATTACTTCTGCTTTCTCTCTCTCCTGATTTTGAGAAGTAAGCAAGCAATTAGATGAATTGAAGCAAAAGCTAAATGAAGCTGAAGAAGCCATGATCCAGATAGGGCATTCATTCCCAAAGAACCTGAACTGGAAACTGAGAAAATGTTTTTGGCACTTATTTGTTAATTGAAGAGGTAAACAAATCCAGAACAGGTGATCTGCATTTCTTGCATATCTTAGTAAATGTTACTGCAGTCCTGCCAAGAGGTAAATCCCTCTCTAACCTTCACCTGCCTTCTACATTTCAGCTTCTCTAGCGAACTAGATAGAAATGCTTGGCTCTGATATACCTGATAGATGGCACTTATCTTCCAGAGGTAATTTCTATTCATGTCAAACATGGAAACAGAGAGCAGGACAAGGCTGCCTGGCAGGAGGTGCATCTCATTTTGATATCTAATTTCCATCCACATTTCAACTCCCGTAGGTGAGCATATAAGGGGTCTTAAACCCACCCGACCCAGCCAGTTCAATGATTTGAAATGTTCTCTATACTACAGGATGGTTAGGTTTGAATGGGGCAATAGTCCTCTTAGTAATAGCCATTCACTATCAGCAGTCTATCTCCCCTGCAGGAGCAAATGAGGTGTTGTCCCCTAATTTGCCTCAATTAAAAGACTGCAATGCCCATACACTGCAGTCATCATTTTCTTTCAACTGAAATAAATAAATATAGTGCAGAGTGCAGCACCAGACCTACTGGCAGAAGTTAGATCTCTCTCTGACCTCTATCTATCTTTGGGAAATGTGGCTTTGCAGAAGCAGGAATTTTGGGCATGACACCCCTATTTCATTTTCTTATGGGACACACAATTCCACCTAGAATCAATGATCATTGACAGAGTGTGAGCAGCCCTTCTAGCAGAAGGCATATATCTCACCAACCACCACCACTATAGGCTCTTCAGTTCCTATTTGGGGAGCAGATTGTGTTTTTTATGTGTTTTTTTAAGCAGCACCGGTTGTTTTACCCGTTTTCCCTTACAGGCCACCATTACTGCTTTTGCAGCCAAATGGAGGTAGTCACAAATTGCGACCTGCCTAGTTAATGTCCTTTTAGTAAATGTTTCTGCACCCCCTGATGAATGAGTATTTTGCTAATTCTCCTAATAGTACATAGGTTTGGTTGGAAAATCATAGTCTGTTTACAAAAGGGCTATGCACAGTTTGCGACCACTTTTTTGTAAACTGACTCTTTGTACATCTGGCACAATGTCTCTTGCTTTCTGGATGGCATTAAACACTGTCATTATTAAGGCTATGTTGCCGAGACTTCACATACCATGACCACCCGCCGAACTGAACATCGATCAGCCATTAGAACTAAGAAAATAGCTGCGCTTTTAGTGTTGAAACACTACATAGAGACACAGCACACAAAACAGGACCTCAAACGGTTCATTCTTGAAAAAATACAAATTAATTTAGGCAATCAGAGCATCGAAATTTGCAAAAGGAGGGAGGTTTTCTGGATCTGTACTTTGAACACTTATAAAAATGAGCGAAACAAGGAAATCCTTGGGATAAGGTGATTAGATATAACAACAGTTAAATCCGTGGGTTTCCCTGAATTGTCCAACATTTTCTATTCACCACGGTACATCTGTGAATGTTCTTAATTCACACTTGAATAGAGGCTTCTATTCATAAGAGTCCAATCGTATCTTGGTTCAACTGGATTATATGTGTCAGTCTTACTGTAACACACTCGGGGGTTTCACCTTTTAATGTTACTGATAATCTATTTTTATCTGCTAGTTCGACAATTTTGTTCTTTTTGACCTATTCAATATGGCGACCGTTTTCACGTACAAAACTCACGTCAGGCTCCACATATGTATAACTAATTATTTACAAGATTACCAAATTTCTCACAAGTAACTACATCGAAGAAGAGATCGATACTATTTTATCTTCATTCAGAAGACTATTAATCCATCCCAATGGGATACTGCTAATTAAACATCTTTTGCTATACTTATCCAATATGGCTCCATCAACCTCCTTCAACAATGAGCCATTTGCTTTTGTCTCTTTACCTATTTGACCATACAATGTGATGGCCCTTCCTCCGTGAACCGGAAGTAGTTACCAGGAGGGAGTACACGAGCGGGCTTTATAAACGGACATAAAAAGTCTCTTTGTTTGGAAACTCCCCCTTTTTTATCACAACAAGTTTGGAGCCCATTCCTGGCACATGACACGTGCCACTCTGTCATGTGGCATATGCCACAGCTCATGTGACATGTGCCACAGATTTTTTACCATTTCTTTCATGATTAACTGGAGATACTGTCAGTTAATGATTTCCAAAGGACTATCTTTCACTATACTAAAATAAATAAATACATTAAAAAAAAATATTGCCCAGGTGGGGTTTGAATTGAACCCTTGTTAAAAAGAACTCCTAGCTCCTGTTACTTACCACTATACCAAGTGCTATTTTATGATTCATCTTCTCCCCAAAAATGTTTGTCATACAAAAAAGGTGCTGTCCTAGTTTTATTTCCATGCTGTTTTGCTTTTACATAAAACACATTCACTCTTTATTTCCATGCTTTATATACACATAGCCCTTCCTTCTTTCAGTCTGCCACTAGCCCCATGCATTTCTTATTGTTACAAACTCATCCTCAAATTCTCATTCCACTAAATAAGTGATTTCTTTCATAGCCCCCCATTACCCAACCTCCACCCCCGTCACCACTAATAAACGCCCATCCTCCACCCTGCACTCTACGCCCACCACCAATACTCTCATCCGCACCACCAACCTCTCCCCTATGTCATCCACGCCTGACCCTCCCATCCCCACCTCCAACACATGTCCCACTGCGGACCACATTACGGCCTCACTCCTCCAACTCAAAGAAGACATGTACATCATCAAACAACAACTACTCTGTCTATCACACTCCAGTCACCCCCCACCCAACACCCTCCACCAGATCAAACAAGACATTCACATCATCAAACAACTGCTCAGAACACACCCCAGACATCACTCACGCGCCTCCACCATCACCTCCCCTCCCAACTGGTCCCCCACCTGGGCGGCGAACTCTCACACTCGACCCCCACCGCACTGGACCTCAATCCCTGTTCTCAATCGTGAAAACCGCCCCCATCGCTCCTGCAACCCTCTCTCGGACCTAGACACAATCATCCTCCTCCGCTCCTATGACTCAGCTCCCCTTAGCAACACACCCGACACTCTCACTGCCATACCTACGATTCACTCCAATCCCCTTAGACCCCCCACACTGAACAACAGAGTCGCTATCCATAGTAACCTGAGTAAAGTCCCCCTCGCTCTAGAACACCCTTCCACCCTTGACACACCCCGTCTCAAATGCACTCTCCTAAACTGCAGATCAGCCGCTAGACACTCCGCCGCTATCGCCGATCTCATCCTAAAATTGGATCTTGACTTAATCATCCTGACTGAAACATGGCTAACAGAATCTTCTACACCTATAATGGACATTCTGGTTGCCCCCAACTACCACATCACTAGACTTGACAGGTCTGGCAATAAAAAAGGTGGCAGAATCGCATGTATATACAGGAGCAACCTCTCTGTCCTGAAAGTACCTTCCCCTCCCCTACCCTCCCCAACGTCCTGTGAATACATCAGCCTAGATATTATCAGTGAGGGCAAACCGATCTGCACTCTTCACGGCGTTTACCACCCACCCGGTGACAACCTCACCTTCTCCCAACAAATCATGGACATGATCTCAACCAACTCAGGGCGGCAACTCACACAAATATACCTTGGGGACTTCAACCTCCACTGGAACGATCATAATGATGCGGTGGTAAAAGGTCTGAAGAATTTCCTTAACGCCCTTGACCTTACACAAATTTGCAACAGTCCAACACACAAGAAAGGCTCTACCCTCGACCTTATCATCTCCAAAGAGGCCTCTATCCAACTCGAATCTATCCAACCCTGTGACTGGTCGGACCATCATATTATCACGTTCTTCATCAATGAAAAAGTTAAATTTAACCCTATTCAATCCGCCAGGCCCAAAGTCTGGAAAAGAGACATGAAAAAACTAAACTCAAACTCTCTGCCCCCCAACAGCTGCAACTTACTACTTCCTCCGGCTGGCGTTAAGGACGTCCAATCCTTGACTGATCACTATCTTAAAAATATGACCGCAATAATTAATGAAGTCGCACCCTTGCAGCTAAAAAAAGCCACCACAAAAATCTCCAATCCCTGGTACGACGGGAGTCTCAATGACGATAGACGCGCCATACGAATGGCAGAGCGTTCCTGGAGATCAGCTCCCTCTGCACTGAACTTAAAAAACCTGAAGAAAAAGAGAAATGCCTACTTCAGGAAAATAAAACGATCAAAATCAGACTTCTTCAGCCGTCAGCTCGACCAAGCCAAAAATCGTCCGAGAAAGCTGTTTGAGCTTATCCGAACACAAACCAAAGAACAACCCCAATCTCTCAACACTATATGCGAAGCTCCCTCCTGCGAAGACTTCGCCTCTTTCTTTAACCAAAAAACTGACAACATAAAGAATGATCTCCTCATGGACGCAAGCCTCTATCCCAAACCCCACCGCATAACACCCACTAAACCAAAAAACAATGCAACCTGGTCAACCTTTGTCACCTACACGGAAGAAGAAATTGGCAAACTGCTCAGCACTCTGAAACCATCCAATCACCTCACGGACCCCCTTCCTGCTAACGCTGTCAAAGTCCTTACCCCGTCGCTCCTTCCACTCTGGACCAAAATTATCAACAGCTCACTTCAACAAGGGATCATTCCCGACTCCCTGAAAGTTGGACAAGTAACACCTTTGCTAAAGAAACCTACAGCCGACCCCTCTGACCTAAACAACTACCGTCCCATTACCAACATTCCGACTCTGGCCAAACTGCTGGAAAAATGCGCACAAATACAATTGACTAAACACATTACTCAATTTGATCTTCTCAACTCTCATCAATCAGGCTTCCGAGCTAATCACAGTACGGAAACTGCCATGATTCACATAATCGACGACGCCCTCCAAATCCTAGATCATAACGATACCTGCCTCCTCATCCTCCTTGATCTCTCCTCCGCATTTGACACCGTCAAACATGAGAGCTTACTCGAACTATTAAACACAAGAATGGGCCTATCTGGAACTGTGCTCAAATGGTTCACTTCCTTTTTGCAAAACAGATCGCAGAAATTCAAGAGCAACAACTTGATGTCCGCACCAAGACCCGTATCGCTAGGCGTACCACAAGGATCCTCCCTATCCCCAACTTTGTTCAACCTAGTTATGGAACCTCTCACCACCTTGCTGCAAGAATCCAATGTACACTTCCACATGTATGCTGATGACACCCAACGTTATCTCAAACTACAATCAACCAAAGACATCACACTCTTGAACTCAACGATCAGAAGCACCCAATCTTGGTTGGCCGCTAATCATCTCAAACTCAATGCCCTAAAAACAGAGTTCCTTCTGATCTCACCTCCAGCGAAGATTACTACCGCACAAATGTGGCTTAAAGACCTAACGGCGCTCAATGTCCAACCCACCATCGTGGACTCAGCGAAATCTTTGGGCATAACACTTGACACCAATCTCAGCATGCAGGAACACATCAACAAAGCAACTAAGGGAGCAAACTACCAAATCAACACCCTTAGGAAACTTAAACCTTTCCTTCCAGCCAAAGACTTCCAGACTGCGGTACAATCACTAGTCATACCTCGAATAGAATACGGCAGCACCGCCCTCTGCGGTCTCCCCCTAGCGACTACGGCACCCATAAGAGCCTCTCTAAACGCCGCAGCGAGACTTATCACTGGATCAAAAAAACACTCACACATTTCCCCTGACTTCAAATCATTGAACTGGCTGCCGTTTGAAGCCAGAATACACCTGAAAATAGCTTGTTTGACCCACAAGGCTGTCCACCTGAGCTCACCTAGATACCTCGCTCAGAAGCTGACGATTTCTGGAGGCTCCAGAAACACTAGAGGCACAAACAACCTTTTGCTAAAGCCTAAAAGATTCCGCAAGGAAAAAACCTTTAAACGCTCTTTCTCAGGAATGGCTCCCAGGATTTGGAACTCGCTCCCCCCTGAAACAAGGCTTATCACCTCTACCATACTTTTCAAGAGAGAAGTAAAAGCGATCCTCATGGCTAAATACACTTGAACGACTACTGAGGAAAAACTACAAAGACTCGATACTCATCTGTACTACTTGTTCGAACCCTTGTATTTTTATTTTTGACTTTGAAATTGACTTACTTGATTGTTTTATGATATCACTTCAATGTACTGTTAACATGATTGATGTATCTGCGTGTACATGCTCCCCTCCTCTGTAAAGCGCTCTGATATCTGCGAAGATCTTGTTCGCGCTATATAAAACTTTCAAAATAAAAAAAATAAAAAATAGCAAACCTGTCCCCCCCTTCCACATGCCACACAGCATGCCACCAATGCCTGGTGTGCACTATGACTAAGGAGGCCATAGTTCTCCTGGACTCTGCTAGGGGGTGAACTACAAAGGCACAGCTTTCATTTGTGGAATTTAGGAAACAAATTAAAAAAAAAACGATTTTCCCCAGCTGGGGTTTGAATTGAACTCTGGTCAAAAAGCACTCGCAGCCCCTGTGAACTGCCAGTGAGCCATCTACTTTGCTGGAATTGCTCTTAGCCACAGGCCTTGTTGTCATTGAAAAAAGATGTTGGTCCCTCCTTTATTTCCATGGTGTTTGGACTTTAACCCCTTGGGTGCTCATGACGAGCTCAGCTCGTCATGGCATTTACCTCTCAGGTGCTCATGACGAGCTGAGCTCGTCATGACCACACCCATTTTTATTATGGCCCAGCACAGCAGGGAAATAGCTCCAGCAGCCAAGGTGTTAAATGCAAGAAATCTTCTCTTGATTTACATGCTTTAAATACAAATAGCCCTTCCTTTTTTACAGTCTGCCACTAGCCCGATGCATTTATTATTGTTACACAATCATCCCCAAATTATCATTCCACTAAATAAGTGATTTATTTTATAGCAAACCTGTCCACCCCCTTCCACAAGCCACACAGCATGCCATCAATGCCTGACATGCACTATGACTAAGGAGGCCATAGTTCTCCCAGACACTGCCAGGGGGTGATTTACAAAGGCACAGACTTCATTTGTGGAATTTAGAAAACAAATTTAAAAAAAATCGATTTTCCCTTGCTGGGGTTTGAACCCTGGTCAAAAATCACTCATAGCCCCTATAAACTGCAAGTGAGCCATCTATTTGGCTAGAGTTGCCCCCAGCCAAAGGCCTATTTGTCATGGAGAAATGATGTTGGTCCCTCCCCTATTTTCATGGTGTTTGGACTTTATATGCCAGAAATCCTCTTGATTTACATGCTTTAAATACAAATATCCCTTCCTTTTTTACAGTCTGCCACCAGCCCCATGCATTTAATATTGTTACACAATCATCCCCAAATTATCATTCCACTAAAAAAGGGGTTTCTTTTATAGCAAAACTGTCCTCCCCTTCTACATGCCACACAGCATGACAACAATGCCTGACATGCACTATGACTGAGGAGGCCATAGTTCCCCCAGACACTGCTAGGGGTGATTTACAAAGGCACAACTTTCATTTGTGGAATTTAGAAAACAAATGAAAAAAAGAAAAAAAAACGATTATCCCCAGTTGGGGCTTGAACCCTGGTCAAAAAGCACACCCCACCTCTATGAGCTGCCAGTGAGCCATCTGTTTTGCTGAAATGTTTTCTAGCCAAAGGTCTTTTTGTCACCGAAAAATCATGCTGGTACTTATTCTATTTTGCTTGTGTTTGGATTTTACAAGCCAGAAATCCACTCTTGATTTCCATGCTTTATATACAAATAGCCCTTCCTTTTTTACAGTCTGCCACTAGCCCCATGCATTTCTTATCATGGATCCAAGGCACAGTGGTACCTGCGGCTCTGAGCTCAACTAACGCCACTGTTGACTTAACAGTATCTGTAGCATCAAATGAATCTACCTATACCCAGACTGAGCCCGTGATAGGCCCCTCATTTTTCTTCAAACTTGGCGATACTGCAATTGACATTATAGTAGACTCTGAGTATTTTCGCAACAAAACACATGTTGATAATAGCTTTGCAGCTCTTTGGAAACGCCTAGATCGTTTAGAGTAGTTAGTGAATAAGCCAGGCTTGAATAAAAACATCCATATGCAGGCCTCACAACAGGTAGAGACTCTCAAATCACAGGTTTCTAGTGCACCCAGGGTAACCAGCTCTAATAACCAACAGCAAATGTCAATGTTCTCACAACCCCCTATACTAGTACCCCTAGTGTTTATGTCACCTGTTATAAAATAATGGAATTGTTGACACCTAAACCCACCGGTGCACAGAACGAACCAGTAACGTCTAGTGCTATTAATAATGCACACCAACCAGTTCACTCAGTCACCCATGTTGCCACCACAAACCATGCAAACAACACTACTCTAGTTTGCAATACCCAGAGAGCAAAATTCCCCTCTGTGAATAATGACAGTGAGTCTGTGGTGGCCAATAAAGAAAACCTTAGCCTACCTCCGGCTTCTTGTCCCTATGTCTTAGTCTTAGCATGCGTCCCACCCTTAAGGAAAAATCAGACCGAGACATGGGAACAACTGCGTAATAAAAGTGCTGATTGGCTAATTCAACATAAAGGTTTTAAGGTGACAAATGTAAGTGATATCATAATGGTGTGCAGGGTAGCGTGGGTTGGCTCTTCAGTAAACAACATAGAGTGAGATTACGTTGTTATTAACTTCCGTGGTCCAGCTTTAGCTAGATCAATACTAATGACACAAGAGCTCAACAACATCATTCCCACTCTTGTTTGGTCATTACCCCTTTGTTTCTTTTATAAATCTATCCCTGGGCCAAATATATCTACTTTTGTCTTGCCTACAGATTTTAACTGATTCTCTGCTCTGCTTGGTTTGGATAGCTTGAATTGACAACCGCCTACTCGAACACCATCTAAACACATCCTCCCGAGGCCTATGCTCAATTGTCTAGAACTTGCTACTTCAGAACTACATGACCCAAAGTCCATCTTTATAGACCATGACACAATAGAACCACATGACCCAAATTGGAGTGTTTTAAGCTTGAACATCGCCGGCTTAGCTTTCAAAATAAGTTCTGAAGACTGGGCAAATTTCGTTAGAAAATACAACATTCTCATGCTTTTGGAAACTTGGGCAACAATGGAATTGTACTTAGAGGGGTTTTAATGCTTTATCATTATTGTACCCACTCCCAAACAAGGCAGCCCTTCTGGTGGTCTCTCTATATGGCTCAATATCTCTTCAGGTGATAATGTCAAAATCCTTGCCACAAACGAAGACAATTTTCAAGCTGTTATTTGCACACGAGGGATCTCAATTTGTTTTAGTAATTTTTATAATAATGACTTTACAAATGTACCAAATAGGACTTATATTTAATTATTTTATTTTGTTTCTGCCTAACAAAATCAAATTGAGTCTGGTAAGCTTGCAGGAATTTGCCTGGGTGGTGATTTTAATGCTAAGATGGTGAGGGCAAATGTAATCACAGCGCCAATTTCAGACACACACACATGTAAAAGAGGGAAAGAATTGCTGGATCATCTGTTAAATCACAATCTACTGAATGTGATGGATATAGCAAATATCAATCATAGCAACAGTCCCATTCCGACTTATAGGGGTTGTTGTTGCGCCTCAGTGATATATTACATCTTTATCGCTGCCTCATTAGAAGATGTTGTAGTACAAGCCAGTGTTTTACGGACTGTGTTTGGTGACCACAACCCTATTTTAACAAGGATTAGGTTTGCCCCCACACCTGTTTTCTTCAAAGAGCCGGGTGCAAGAAATTTAACACACTCGATGGAAAACTTGAGGATAGTCTGGAAGGGCATTGATAATGGCTAACTGTTTTTCAAAATGATAATTGCTTACTTACCCTCTATTGAGATTTGTCTGTTGTCTAATGATCCAAAGTCAGAGGTGTCCAACGCTTTTTGCCACCTATGTGGTGGTATCAAACACTAATTTGATTCCCTGATGGTTTAATAACGCCTGTTCTCGATCAAATAGAGAGCTCCGTGTATCACTATAGTAGCGGTACCCAGGGATGGATCCCTGAGAGAGCATTATAAACAAGTGATAAGGCAGTGTAAAGTAGGATATCTTAAAAGAATGCTGGGACAAGCTTGCCTGTGCTGCCAGTCTCAACAATGGAAACAGTATTTGGCGGCTGTCAAAAATATGAGATACATCGGCCTTTCACTTACGCCTTTAAGTTGTAATATAACAAATGAGGCCTGGGAAGCTGATTTCTCTAAAATATATGCACCCCCCCCCTCAGAGTGAGGAGCCCTTTGATTTTTCAAATGTAGCACACATCCAGATATCAATAATAGAACTCAAGGATGCAATCAACCAAAGCGTGGGTAATAAGGCACCTGGCCCCGATGGGCTTCTAATTGACCTCATTAATTACAAACCTGATTTCATCTTTTTTTTAATGTTAATGTTTTATTTAATGTTTTTAACAACTTAGCAAATACTTTTATACCAAGCACATGGTGTACTAGTACTATTGTCCTGATTTTTAAAAAAGGGGATCGATCCAACCCTAGCTGCTAAAGACCAATTTCCCTGATTGATAACACCATTAAGATACCTGGGAGGATCCTGTTTAATAAAATTAGATCTTGGGCTGAGGAGGGACATATTTTAAATAAATGCCAGCTAGGGTTCAGAAGTAAACTGGGACCAGTAGAACAATGTTTAAATCTTAACCTGATTGTTGGTATATATAACATAGCCCGGATCACGCCTCAGCCTTTGACTTTTTATATAGGTCACGTCTATGGTCAGTACTTTTAAAATATGGGTTGGATGAGATTTTAGTGCACTTTTTAGCTTTTTTACACAGGGACTTGAAGGCACAGGTGATAATTGGCAAGTAGGGGTAGGTCTCAGGGAACATTAATATCAGCAGAGGGCTCAGGCAGGGGTGCTTATTGGCCCCTCTCTTGTTCATTATGTATATTAATGATTTGCACACTGTTTTATCAGAACTTACTCCTGATGTTCCAAAAATCAATGTCAATATACTCCCAGTTTTACTCTATGCAGACGATGTAGTCCTAATGGTCCGCACCCCAAACGCACTTCACATTTTAGTTAGAGGCTTTGTTTATTTTATGGCTAGATCTTTGCAGTAATTTAAAGAAATTGTTTATAATGTGTCGTGGCCCCAAAAAGTACTTTATTCACTCAATTACTTCAGGACCTGAACGCCTTCTATTCACTCGCACTTTCCCGTACTAATGTTTTCAGACATTAGTTGGCCCATAGTAGGAATACATTTCTAAGGGCGATTAACTCAATTTTATGCCTCCTGCAACCAAAAAAGACTGAGGTAGTACTCTCAATAATTAAATTTTATAAAGCACAATGCATACCTAAGGCTACTTATGGCAGTGAAGTTTGGGGCTATGCAAAAAGTAGCACTATCCAGGGAGAAGAAAATCTATTTTGTCAAAAACTTTTGGTGATCCCAATTTCTTCTCCAAATGCAGCAAGGGTGGAAACATACTGTGGCTGGACAAATAGACGGGTGAAGACATACTGTGGCTGTCAGAAATAGTCTGATCAGCGTGAACCTTGATCACATTTTCCTGAACTCAAACAATATGGAGGGCATAAACAAAAAGACTCAACAAGAGGCCCTATATGATCAATATAGTAATTTAAGGTACAATATGGAACTTGTTAAGCAAACAGTCACAAGGTGTATGTCCCTGGCATCTACTAACTGCCCTCCATCGCATTTGCCATCCAGTTAGCTCCTACTGCCTTTAAATCACTGGGAGAGAAGCTTGCTGTTCCGCCTCAGGGCATGCCCCTTAAAATATCTATTGTGCTTCCCTTTAGGCTTTAATACCAACCTTGGGCAAATGCCTTGCCCCTGTGGCAATCGGAGCAACAAATCAACGCTACACTTCATATTTCTTTGTAATTTTTATTTGTAATATACTAAACAATTTTTGATCCCTTTTTTTAAGGCAACTACAAATGCTGATTTTAGAATAGCCTACACGGAAATCCTTAACCTTAAGAGTGTAGACTTAACCGTTAGAATAATTTTTTTTTTCTGAAGGTGGCAGTTCGCTCACGCGTTTCAATGAGCACTCCTTAAAAACATCAAATTTCACATGATTACATTTAGCTGTTAAATGTTGTGAACCATAATTTCTAATGTTATGTGGCATCTTGTAGAAATCTGTGCCCTGCATATTATGGTTTATCAAACATAGCTAATACCTGCACATTAATATAATATATTCATGCTGCTATTTTCTTACTGTATTTTAACATATTACGCTGTGCTGTTATTTGTCTGTTTCTGATTGTCCGCATATTAATTTAATTTGTTATTTGCACTTATTACTCCATGCTGCTATTGTCAAGAATAACTGAGCCATTTAAAGGAGTGGTTGTCTTACATATTTGCTGCTCTGTTATAATATGAATATTTTTAATTACGTTTATGCTATATATAAAAGTCCTTGTTATTGATTGTCATTTATTGATTTTTTTATCAAAAAAGTTTTTAACGTGACCTATGTATTTATGGATATTAAGTATCCGAAAAAAGATTATTTTAATTGAATTGAATTGGAATATAACATAAATGCATTGAACCACTACTGCATTTTATTTTCCACCACATCGTCCACCCCAACAAATAGATTCCATCACCATATATCTGGTCCCTTAACTAAGAGGCCCGCATAACAACATTGATACATATGCATCCACCAGGGGCACCGGGTCCAAATTAAGTCCTCGGTTGTCTGCCCAACTTTTCCAGATTTTGGGGTGCTTTTGTGGGCAACCCTTGGCCTTGAATTTTGGGTTCTCTAACCCCATGCAAAAAGCCCCCGCCATTGTTTCACCAATAACCTGCCCATAGTTAACGGGCTTTCCCCTCAACTATTTAGAGTCAAACAAAGGTACTAGCCCCCGCTCGTGCTTCATCCCGGGAGAGTCCTGGCGCACCTATGAGGCTGAAGACCCCTGCCGTGGCACCGAAGTGGATCTGTTTTTGATCGTTGCAGGATTGGCGTCTAGATCTCAACCTCCTGGTTCCTTTGATTTTGTTATTGGGTGGGATGGGACGACCTCTCTGGACAAGGAATTCGATTCCAACTTTAGCGGCGTGCGGGCCGGAACTTCACTGTTTCATCTGTCAAGTTAAAGATATATTCTGGCGATACAAAATAGTTGTACCTCGGCACTCTAATATTTTACTAAAACAATTTACGGTATGGCCATTACATTTTGCTAAATGGCCAGTACTAGAATGATTATTTAATCCATGTATTGGATGAAAGATAGAAAAACATTTCAAATAAATCAAGCAAAAAGAGAAGAGAACATCAACTATGAGTGCAATTTAATGTTAATTAGTCCAATGTTTAATTATAGCAGTTGAGGATAACTTCAAACATAGTACACAAATATGTCTAATAGTCCTGGAACACTACATGTAATATACACATTGTATATATAGTTTGAAAATTGGTTGAGCACTACAAGCAAGAGCAATAGTAACGGCCAGACTGGAGGTCCTAATCCTATGGCCTTCCAGGTAGTGATGGTTGATGAACAGCCGATGGCAGCCGATACGTGTTTCTTTACACGTGCAAACTTTCTCAAGGCTTGCTTTCTATTGCTGATAAAGCTGTTGCAGCATTGAAAGGTTTTGATATTGCTCCTAGCGTGGTCATTAGTCTTATAGAATCAATTCTAAATCTTGTGTGTCATGTGTCGTGTCCCTCCCTTTTCGGCAAAGTAGTATATCAAACGTGACTATTCACAGATCCGTCGTGACTCAACCTGGCACGTGAAGAAGGAAGAGTTCGCCCCATTAGGATTCCCAGCCTTTCTGTGGGTAGTTCCTAAATAATGTATACAATGGACCCTCACTTAATGCAAAGGCTGATAGTATGAGTAAAATGCATGTTTCACGTAGCAACTAAGGGCTTTGATAGGTCATTTTTTATGTCTTGCACCTGGCGACATAGCGCGAATCGCTTTCGTCAGCAAGACTTATTGTTGCTGACTTGCCTCGGAAGGGAGACAGGAGAGTGGCATGCGCAGGCCGGACCGTGCACATCTCCTATCCCCTTCCATCCACACAAGCCAGCCGCATGCAGTAACTGTGCGTGCGTACGCATACACACACATGCACACACACACAAATACACACACACTCACACACCCCCTCCACCACACCCACCCCCCTCCCTCAACAACAAACATTGCGTGCTTTTGCTTTCCCTCCCTCCGCCTTCTCTATGGCTGGTCTTCTAACGGCCCTGCAGCGCTGTTACTGGTAGAATCATGCGTGTGCTGTGGCTCCTCTGGGCCCCGGCTGGGCCGGCATGTACTCACGAAAAGACCTGCTGGTCATCTTGAACTGTGACAACCGCTCTCACCTTCTCCACCGAGTTCTATGCGCCGCAACTGGGCACAAGCCGCAGGCCACTCCGATGTGCACGCTCACGGCTTGCCTACAGCTTGCGCTGCTCTTTCACTTTCCCTTGGTTTTGAGTCATGGAGCTCAACGCTGAGACTACAGTGCAGAGTCCTTTCCGGAACCAGGGAAAGCGCCCAGAGTAGAAGAGGGTACGTGGCATAGCACTGGATGAGCAGCAGAGGAAGAGGCCTACCGAGCCGAGACCCGATTATAAGTTACAGCTCGACGTCCGGCCCTGAAGACGAGCCATGCAGCAGAGACCTATGACAAGCGAAGGAAAAGCATAGCGGCGAGACACTGGGCCCAAGTGCTGCGTTAATGAGGTGAGAGCCGCAGGTTCAACGAAGCAGCTGGGAGAGGACGGGGTTGGAGACTGGCCCTGACTAGTTGTCTACAGGATCATTGGGCAGATGCAATTGTATTTTCGCTGCAGAGCTGAAAATGCCCACGCTCTTTCTAGCAGTTGCTCCTAAGCGATACCCGCACACACCAAGAGCACTGAAGTCTCCTGTCAGGGCGCCTCCGAAATGAAAACGCATTTCCAGAGCTGCCTTTGTTTCAAAATCACTCTTTTGGTGACTTATCAGCTTTTTTGCCTCAGAGCGTCCAGCTGTGTTGAGCTGACACCTTGAGCCGACACACGTACACGCAGGCGGCCCTCATCAGTGAGGTCAGCGCCCCCTCGGGTGTGCCGTGGACTGCTCTCCTCCGGTCTAAATAGCCTCATTTCTCAGGACACGGCCCAGTTCTCTTCCAGAGGGAGCCAGTCCAGCACTTACAGTATGCACGTCCATTTATACAACGTATGCTTGGCACATAGTGTGGAAGCGCGGGAGCCAGACCAGTCAAAGCATTTGCAATGCAATAGGTCTCACATTTACGCGAGTTTAAGCTAGTCGCATTGTAAATGACAATGCCTTTTATTTATGTTTTAAAAACGAAAACATAAATAAAAGCCATTGTTATTTGCAATGTCAATAGCTTAAACTTGCGTAAATCTGAGACCTATTGCATTGCAAATGCTTGTTTAAAATGCCAGTGTGGTCCAAGAACGGGACAATCCTGTCGTGTGTACGGAGACTTCTGGTGACTCAAAGAATAGCATACAGAATTGGTACACCACCCTCAGCCTGGCTAGGTACAGCAATGCATAGAGAAGTTTCAGCTCACTAAGGTGGTCCTTGGTTGACATAAATTACTGTTGCTTCTGCTGGACTAGTCGTGTGTATTCATGAAATTTGAGGATGCAATTGTTTTTGAACATCAGGCGTTCTTTGTCTGGATTTCTTTCCAATCATGTCCCTGTCGTGGTAATTCAAAATCTTTGCAATGACAGGCCTTGGTCTGGCTTCCTGGGGCGACTTCTGCATTATGGCCCTGTGCACCCTTTCAACAACAAAGTAACAGGACAACAACTATGGAGGAAGCCAGCCGGTGAGCCACTTAATCAGGAACTGTTCCATGTCCCCCATTCACATTCTTTGTGGAATCCCACAAAGCGTTGGTGTTTACTCCTAGCCCTGCCCTCCGTGTCTTTCACCCATGAGGGCAGACCCCTGGTGATCGTCTCCAGTGACGCAACTTTTTTCTGCAAGGTAGCGATCGAATCCTGCACTCTCTGGACCCTGGTCTCGGTCTCAGTAATGTGCTCCACCGCATTCCACAGATCCTGTCTTAGGAGCATGACATCGGAGCCAACCTCTCTAATCTTCTCTTCCAATGTGTCTCTGGACTGTGTAATGGCCGCCATGAGTGCGGCATTGTCCGGAATTCCTCCCTGTGCACCTCCCTGGTCGGTTGTCGAGGCCCATGTTACGGTGTAGTGGTCCAACATGCTCTGCTTAGCAGTTCCTACTGCTGTTTTATTTTTTGTCATGGTGCAATCTTGACGCTCATCCCTCATGATGGTGGTTCTATAACCACCCAGAATAGCCTCCTGTACGAACCACACCTGCACAGCCTTTGGCACATACATCTTCCCCCTTGCGTTATTGGTTGTCGATATCTGTCGCTACTTTGAACCTCTTCAATATCAGGAGTTGGGTGGAGACCTCCTGCCCTCAAGCCGCAGTGAGTGCTAACCCGCCTACTTCTGCAGATAGTTGTGTCCCCTCTACTCGGTGTCACCCTGCCAACTCAAGCGCTGCCTCCAGCCAACCTGGGCAGTATATATCACACCCTGCATTGGGTTCCACATTGCGCATGAAGCCTAGGCCTGGCTCCTTGCTTGGTAAGAGTCAGTAGCATATATGGGGTCCAGCAATCACAAGCCGGCCTTCATGCCGTAGGTCCACTATTTACCACAGCCACAAGAACCACCAATGTCCATGTATGGCTGTTCACTGCTGCACAGGGCTCTATTTACCTCCCATCAGCTAAGGGCCCTGTGCTCAGCTCCGCTCCCCAGTGCCTCCAATGGCACTATTCCCCTGCAGTCACTGGCAATACATCCCAGGGCTCAAGCCGTAACACTATTGTACATAAAAAGGGTCACAGTGTCACTCGACTGAGTGGGTATATATGCCTTGTGGAGCCCAACAGCTCCCGTGCCAGTCCCCATGCTGCAGGCCCCAATGCTACATCTGCCGGTAAGCAGGGTAACGTGAGCCGGCCCATGGCCCTACAATTGGGCCCGCCGCAGTCCCAATGGCCTCCAGAGGCTGTCCGGACCCCAGCAGGCAATTCACTCGACTCCGACCCCCGGTTAGTCTGCGGGATACCACCTCCCCGCGGCCTAATCTGACCTCTAGAATAAATATAGAAGGTGGGTGGAGGGGAGATGAGCAAAAACAATCATCGGGTCGCCACTGGGGACCTCCCGGTCACATATACACCATTGCTGCCACAACACGCACACCAGGCCATCCACCAGGAGCCAATTCTGCCCTCAGCCAGCGCTTCCACCCTCGGAGCACTCTGGAGCTGCTGCGCTCGTTGTTCTCTGCTCCGGCTGCCATCCAGAAGGCTCCACCTGCATCTTGCCCACTAGGCCTCCGATGCCGCACACCACCGCAGCCACTGCAAACTCTCCTGTCATGGCTGTCTATGGGTGAGAGACACTGCAACAAGGCTCATAACAGCTACGGGAGACTTTGAAAGGTAGGTTATCCAATGAAACAGGATAAATCACATATTAGTAGCTTTGTTATTGTAGTGTTCTGCTGAACACAGAACTTAGCTACCGTTCCTTAGCGGCTTTATTGACACCCACACCCATCCATCACATGCATCACCAGTTAGGTGACACTGCAATTAAAACGTTCTGGGTGCACAAGTCTGTGTCAAGTTCCACAATGTAATATGTGTCACTTTATTCACTAGCATATGGTCTGAGGGTCAACAACACCATAGTCATGACACTAAGGGGCACATTACGATATGGCTTGGAAGGCGAGCTGCATCATAATGGGCCGGTTCGATTTCTTTCCAGCCGTCTCATTGTGATGGAGGAGTTCGGAATGGAATATGCCCCTTTATTCCGGCTGGTTTCCGACTGGCTTGGAGAGTGTGTCTGCCAGTCGGAATGCAGCCGGTATACTAAAGTGTGGCTCTTTCCGCCCTTGAGATTACGGTGATGGTTTCCGACATCGTTTCCATGCTGGTCTGTCCAAGATGGAAACCATGTTGAAAAGAGTGTTAGGGTGCCCCAGCAGGGCCACCTTTGGTTCACAGCCTCCCGTTTGAGACTGAGAGAATACCTTTAGGTACCTATGGGAGCATGTATTATGTCCGGTTTATGGCCAGAAGGCATGCTCCCTTAGAAAATTATAACAATGCATCACAACGAGGTCTGTTCACATCGTAATAGGGCGGTCAGGGCCGACGACTGGGAGTCGGTCAGTAGGTCCCATGATGGAGTCAGTATCTGGCAGAAGTGATTCTGTCCAACATCGTCGTGAGCCCGAAAGCTTTTCGGAGTTTGGTAGCTGTCTGTCGAAAATTATGTACGCTGTTCAGAAAGCTTTTTGTACATTCATGGGACACATTGTTACAGCTTTTCCTCTGAAGGCACAGAGATCATTGCTGGGCTTGAGGGTAACTCTAAATCTGTTGTGCAGTAGTACATCATAGTGGTGTAAGAAATTTCCCCAACCCCCCTGACTGACAGACTACTGCCTATCAAACTATATATTGCGCCCTTAAAGTTTAGGGATCTTACGCTTGTTTTGTTCTGACATCATGCCACATTTTATTTATAATTGTGTTCTGCACTGAAAGACACAGACACTAAATGGATTCAATATAATTTTTTTAGACTGGATACTAATACGTCATTCCAGGTGTCAGCCCTGAACTCTGAGGAGCTTGTAATGTGCCCTTGCTTAAGTATTGAAGCTTCTATCTTCTTTGTTGTTTCACAGAAGAGTTTAAAGTTGCTATGCACTGGTGTCTGTTTAGCCATTATTTATAGCAGTCTATTTGAAACTTTTACAATCTCTGAGATTGTGTGCATCTCTGAGAATCCAGCAGTTGCATAGCAGGGTGAGGGAATGTAGTATAGAAAAGAACTCCATAGGGTACCTGTAAGAAAATGAATTATTACTTTTGGGGTGTTAGTAGGTCAGCAAAGTAATAAAGCCACAAACCTTTTTGGTCCAAGCTTATATTTCATTAATTTAAACCTAAACTAAGCCCCTGCTAGATATAGCACAGAGCAAACACTGTTAAATTACAGAACATGTGTAAAGCATTTAAAATATGCAAAAATCTTAAAAGTTTAAAACACAACACACTAATAATCTAACTGAAAAAATAATTTAAAATTAAATAAACAGATTTACTTCAAAATACTGAAATACCAATAAGGGGAACCTGAGATATTATATTTTCAAAAGAAAGTGTGTCAAGAATAATTCACTGTTCCTGGGGGACCTGGACCAAGGTGTAATTTGAGGTTTACTGAGATAAAATGCGGTCAGATATACCAATAGGTTAAGTCAGGTTGAAGGTTTTACCTTGCGACTTAGAAATGAAAGTGGAGATCCTTGACTGTGCTAAGGTTGCAGACCATACCTGATGAAGTTTTCTTGAAGCCTGATTGTTTTTAGAACGAGGTCCTGCTGAAGCTGTTGGTTTTGGAGGAAAAAGGCCTAGGTGGGATCTGTTCGAATTTTGCGTGCAAGAAAGTAATTTTGTTAGGCGGTTCAAGATTTATAAGTTTGTACTTAGTGCCTGATTATGAGTTTTATTGTGTGAGAGCAGGACACCACACCACCGCTCCCTCCCACACTGCCATACCTTACAGCCGGCCACCCGCAAGATTAAGTGTTATTGTGTAGTCTGGCAGGTGGTCCTTTGGCATTGCCAAGGTGGTGCCTATAAAAAAGGCCTAGCAATTTCAATGCTAAAGCCCATTCATTTACGGCATATACTGTAAAGTCCATGGTTTGCAGTAGAGTGGGTGCATGCACACATACGTGCATACCATGTGCCCCCTGCATGCTGCCCATGGCCCTGTGTGAACAGGGTGCCCAGTAAGGCCCCCTAGGTGTTCTCACTGCCACCCTTTTTATGGGGGACTCACCTCCATTAAAAGGTTGTATGTGAGGAAACTAGTAACATGCTTGGCGGTGCTGCAGTGGTACTTTCAGCTTATTGCGGCTCTCAGACTACTGATCAACCCATAGGGATCGCAGAGCCCTGGTGGTTGTGGCCTCCTATGGTGATCTGAATGCTATACTTGTATAAAGCAGTCGGACCACTGGTGTGGCGGTTACTGCACTGCCACTGTGGGTTTGGTGGTCCACAGATCTACCAAACTCATAACCAATCCCTAAGTCTTTTTTTTCTCAGAGGTCAGAATCATCCATCTGACAAGGCTAAAGATTCTATCTGATGATGAGTCTGGAAACATGGGGCGTGCATAACTTCTCATAGAGGACCAGCTGAAACAGATTTGCTGCTGCAGAGAAGCTCCTTGCACAAGAAACCTTTTTCTTCAGCCCAGTGAAGACGCAATATTGTGGGATTGGCTCAGATGGATGGTCTTAGTTCTCCTATGGCAGGAAGTTCAAATCCATTTTCTGTACACACTTTTCAGAGATTGCAGCAGAATTCAACCAAGTGTCTCATGATCTCACGGACAGCACTTAGACGTTTAGGCTCAGACTTCAAAATCCAATTTAGAATTGGAAAGCCACTTGAGGACCAATTTGCCTCACCTTGCGTGACTCTGTATAATAACACAAAAAAAATCACATTGGCTACACTGTGAAGGGTTGACCTTACAATGGGTGGACGATGAAATTCCCATACACCCACCCTTGTATTTTAATGCATTCCTCAATTATTGAAGGTAGTAAACATGATTTAATGTGACAATCGTGCACCTGACAGGTAGAGCAGTAATAGGGAGAAAAAGCTTCATTTTGCTTTGTTACCTCCTTTTTGAATTTGTGCTTTATTCTGTAGTACACATATTACAAGGAATATGCCTCTAAGTATTGTTTTTCTGCTGGGAGTATGTCTTCCGATAGAAAAACAATAACTGCCCGTATTATATTCACCTTTGCATCCTGGTCCAAGTCTGCATGAGTTGGTGCAGGATCACCAGCGTAGGTAGAGAGCTGAAATGCGCCATATGTTTGTAAGGGACTCAATCGTCCTATCCTGACTGGCTTCGATGTGCCGTTTAACGGCTTGTTAACGCAAAGGCGTAACCATCAGTGTGTATCCTGGAACGTGCTTTGTTTATTTGCAAAACTCGTTGATTCTTAAGCGTGCTTAATCTGTTCATAGAGCTGAGGGAGTCTTCTTTACACGATCTCCTCCACTTGAACATGCTTTGTCCGCACAGTATCGGTAGGGATCTCAGTCACGCTTAAGAATCAACGAGTTTTGCAAATAAACAAAGCACATTCCAGGATACACACTGATGGTTACGCCTTTGCGTTAACAAGCCATTAAAATTAACAAAATATTTGGCAATAAATAAAATTGCCAGGTTGGATTAAATAAATATTTTCTCATTCCTTTAAAAAGTTTTCTCTCTAAAATATGTGTGGTCCAGGCAATTTTCGTGTAGTATATTTGAATAGGGCCTAGCCTGAACCACGTGTATGTGGGCCTATCTCCTTAGGGATACATATGTTTGTAAGGTGGCACTGTTCTGTTCTATTCCATTCTTGTATCACAGCCCAGCAACTTCTCTTGCTGCGTTATGTTGTGTGCATTTTTTATGAAAATCTGCCAAAACACTTTGAAATGTCCTACTTTTAAAAACAATGTATTCTGCTTTATGGGTAGTAAGGCCTTCATAGGCGTGATGTGTTAATATTTAGAAAGAAAGTTCTGACCATTGAAAAGGGGTTACTTTGATAGTTTGAATTGTAATATTTAAACTGCCACACTCCAGCTATAATGGTAGTGTAGGGAAGTTCCGCTTTCTGTGTAGTCGCCCCAACCTCATTGCTCTAAAGGCTGATGGATATGACAAGTGAACATGAGTCTGGTGCGTATACACCCGTGCATGTCCTCTCTCCTACAAATGCTATCTTCCACTTGGTAATCCCAAATTGGCAAACATTTTACCACCTTATGAGTTTCAAGCATATGGTACCCTGAGCACCCAGGGCATTGGTAGTAGTGGAGTCACCAGGGCTACAGCACATTTTATGCCACCCTGGGTGACCTATGTAAACTAAAGACAGCAGGCCTGTTATTGAGAAACAGTACAAAGTACACAAACTCTTCTGTGTCCTCACAATGTGTGTCACAGACACCTACACAGCCTTTACTTTATCACAGACACTCCTTAATGTAGGGCCCCTCAGCCCAGGCATCAGGGTTCATTGTATTAAAGGTGTGAACAAATAAGGTCAAGCCTATGTGTCCCTATAGTAGCATTCCCCATTGTAAATTAGTATATATGTTAGCGGTCAATAGCATAACATGGGCTACCAACCGGACACTTTCGAGATTGGCTGTTCCATTATTGGTGCCACTAGAATAAGTAATGTTTGGTAGCAAGCAAAGTCCCCTCTCACCGTGGACAAATTTCTTTTGCCCTGGGTGATGTGGCAAGCACCCATTTGGCACCTTAGAGGTTACCCCTAGCTCTACTGTGCTTGGCTGACCCTGCCTGATGTAGCCAAGACAGGAGGTGCCACCTCCCCCATCCCCAGCAGCCTAGTGAATTGGCATATCAGAGCAGTGAGCTTCAAAGGATGCACCTCCTCTGATATGGAGCTGGGAGTAAAGAACACTCCCCATGCCCCAGGCGCACTTGCAATGGGGAAAGCTTGGAAATTAGCTATGCAGGAGGCACTCACACAGAGGAAGGCTGGCCATACCTCTAATTTGGGAAAGCTGTTCTGTACACCTAAAATTCTATTCTTTTATCTTTAGGAGGGCAGAAATAGTGTTTTCTGGGTAGAAAAGGTGGCTTCCACCACCAGATGTAAATGTAAATTGATACTTGTATAGCGCACTACTCACCCGCAAGGGTCTCAAGGCGCTTGTACGAATACCGCTGTAGAACCCATCCTGGCTTTCCCTGTGAGGTGTCCACTCCTGGGCACCCACAAGGTGGAGGCCAGGCATCCTTAGCGTTGTGGGGGCCGTTGTGGAGATTAAGCAAGCTATTGCCCAGAGTTGCAGAGTGGGACTCCATGATTGGAATAGGCACCGAGGCGAGAAATATCAGGTCCGTGGAATTTTGAGCCCAAGACCCGCCGAGGCGGGGAATTGAATCCTGGTCCCGGGCAAGACCTCTGCATCAGGGTCTGCCGCTCTAACCATTGAGCCACACTTCTCCACCAGATGAGGTCACTTCAAGGGCAGACTAGCTGCAGGGGCTAGCAACGCATTGGTTCCTAGCTCCCACATCACTACATTCCCTAAATTTAGGATTTTAGGGACCCCCATGACACCAGAATCTTGTATCTGAACAAATTTCATTTAAAAGGGTCCAAGAGGAGACCTGCGTTGCCAATAACAGGACTTTGCCCACCAGCCAAAAGCAAATGGCAATAAACTTGAAACTTATTTAAAGACCCCCGTCCTTGGCTAGAACTCAACACCCCTCAGAATGGGTGCCCCTGTTGAAGCCAGACACACTCTCAGTCTACCCTGGATTAGAAAAACTACTCCCCTACAAACTGCATTTAAAAACAATCACTGACTCCCAAAAATTCTTTGATATTGGGCCTTCTCAAGGTTGTCCAGTGCATAGTGGGATATGTCGTCTCACCTGCCCCAAAGTTTCACACCACTATGTTACTGACCTAATGAGGTTCCTGAGGCTTTTCATTGTGTTTACTGCAGCCAAGGTATGTTAGTCACCAATCTGGAAATCAACGCCCAAAGCTTACACTGTATCTACAGAGAACGGTGTGCAACCAATATCCGACATCAGCTGTGTGTGCCTGTTGTGCTTTTGCATTTTCCTTCTTGCCTCTCTGTGTAAGCGGTAAAATCAGGGGTAACACAGTGCGTCCTTTTCTGCATTCAGAAAGTGCCAGGTCAACTATGCACCTGTTGCTATGTAAAATGTATTTGACTGTTATGGCCTGGTCTCAGTCCTGGGGCCCGCATCTCCTTAAATTTTAGATTGTTCCACGGAATTAGACCCAGTGGCGGTTGCTGCAGAACTGCGGTTTTGGGAGATGAAAAAAATACTTACCTGTGTACGGCTATTGCCTCTCTTCCAACCTCTTCTCTTCTTGTCTTCTTGGCTTCATGGAACAGAAGCACACAGGCTCCCACACTCCCCTAAGCCAATCACAACTCTGCTGTCACCAGCAACACAGCAGTATCGAGATTAGTCTGAGCTTCCTGTTTGTCTGCTCAGGCAATGCCTGGAAGCCTAGGAAGAATAGGACAGTTCTTTACCTGGCTGGCAGGCCAAACTGACATGCGCACTAATGTTAGACATATTTTCTCCTCCCACTGGCTCTGATAGCCCAGCTCCACCCCACCCTAACCTGTCTCTGAGTTCACACTGAAAAATAACTGATAATAACGTTGAGTTATTACTATTTTCTTTTTTGTTTTTTGCGCTGCTCAAACAGCAGTGGAGGGACTCTGTTCCACTTTGCTGGAGGAGCCGCTGCAGACTCGACCTGCAAGTGACCTATTGTCACTAGTGGATTTTGCAATTGACTTCAATATTATTTTGTCTATGTATTTTTCAGCACTGATTTACTATTGCTTTAAACATATATAACTCTTATTATAAGTATGCTATTCAGTTACTTTTTGTCTCTACATTAAGATAATGTTACCCTTACTTTATATAGATTGATATTGGATTTCTTACAAGTTGTGTTAATTACATGTTCCTCTAGTTAAGCCTGATTTCTTTTAGCCACTCTACTTAATAGGACCGAAAAAAAGAAGTATTACTGGGAATTCAAGGACCATCTTTGGGGTATAAATATAACATTACAAGGTAAGGCTCCCCAGCCATAATATTTTCTATTGCACTTTTCTACAGGTAGTCCCAAAGCTTTGTTTTACACCATCAGGTTAGTGGATCGGACACTCGGTGCTACAGTCCACAGTGACATTTAACTTGGACGCCTTGGGTACACTTTGTGCACAAGACTAGGGGCTTAGAAGTAAGATTAAATATGCCAAATTACAATAAACCAATTTCATCGTATTGAAAGGAGGAGCACAGGCACATCATAACTGGGAGGCAGGTTTAACGTATAGAGAGTAGTACACCCAGCAGTAACTGATATGATAAGACTTTGAGTATATGTAATGCAAAAGATGTTCATTTCCTGAAGATAAATCACAGATTTTGTTATTAAAACTAAACTGTTTCTTTCCATAAATCCACTACATTTGTTGTCCTTTTTAATTTTGACAGACATTAGGTTTATTTTCCAGCCTTTTCGAAAAAATCTACACAGCAATTAAGTGAATTCTATATTAATAGCATTTTCAATTAGTAATAACATGAAATTGTAGTTGATGTAGA
Source organism: Lissotriton helveticus (assembly GCF_964261635.1). NCBI lineage: Eukaryota > Metazoa > Chordata > Amphibia > Caudata > Salamandridae > Lissotriton > Lissotriton helveticus. Next base: position 773,005,162 of record NC_136063.1, on the reverse strand, counting down.
ATCCGAAAGTTAAAATTGCACTACATGGTAGTCATTTTGATTTCTATGTTCATCAAACAAAAATGATGTACAATACGATTCTTATTGTTTATGAATACAAGTTCTTTGTTTGAATTGTTTAATAATATTCTATGTTGAAATGAAGCATAATCAAAATAGGCATGACAAAGAATATCTTCATTGTATTTTTATCTCATTATTCAAAATACCTCCATTTTTTTAGCTTTTATTTTTAATTCAACCACAGTAAACAGTTATACATATTATATTTTAGTCAATAAATATTTTTCACAACAATTCTTTTACTAAAGTTACTTGTAATATTATACACCATTTGACATAAACATACAATTTAATTTTTCAATGTAATGAACAAGACAATCTTCAAAAAAGTTATTTCAGTGCGCCCATTTTCACTTTTTTCAATGTTTGAACTGCATCTACTTCATCCTCATTGGAGTCTAGGAAGTACCCTCTCATCAGTACAAGTTATGCTTCATATCTATGTAACTCTTCATGTTTTTGGAGAGTTTTGATTGTCATCTGCAATAAGAAAATTAAGAACTTTTAAACCAACATACTTTTAGCTTTATAGCTTACATGGAAAGTATTCATACCATATAAACATTCAGTACAAGAATTACAGTCCTCTGTTATTTCATTTTTCAGTAGTGTACATTAATAGGATGGATTTATTGTTAGGTGTGAAGTGTGTACACTTATTTTATATTTTCAAAACTTTGATTCAAAATCGATGTTTCAAATTAGCATTTTCCAATATGATAAGCTGCTTACTTTTAGTCTTTCCATGCAAACATTTTTATTTCATGTTATACGAAAAGACACAGTTAAATGTACAACTATTTCAGATTGTAAATATTGCTTATCTTTTGTTGTCTTTCATCATTTTTATATTTAATATTACCCTTGCTACGTACAATTGTGAACATGTTACAAGTTGTCTGATTACACCCGATTTAAACATACAAGGATATCCGTTTGCCTATTGTGTTTGTGCTTGGAAAATGCCTGGTTACTTCAATTTTCAATGTTTTACAATCTTTGGCTGAATAGTCAAACCCTACATACTATCAGGTGTATGTGCATACACTTTTAAATAGCACATTTTAATTAATAGTTTTTTAAGTAATGATAGATGTTTTAGTTGAAATGTTATTTAGGTGACATGTAATGAATTATTAGCAGTTTTCAGAATAATGCTACATTCTAAGGTATGTGTTGTAAAGAGAAGGGCTTACTAATTTGTGTCCATTTCTTTTTATGGAAAGTTTCCCAATACCCTCGTAAGTGTATAACTACATTTTCTTGCACCACGTGCCCAATTTTTCAATCTGGCTACTTGATCGCAGAAGGTGGCTAAACACCAACCCATAGTTTTAGCCCTTTCAATAAGGATGCATGTCTTTTTTTTAATAAGAACATCTTATAATGGGTAAACACACTCAAATTAAATAATATTTTGTCTGAAAAGGAAACTCAATTTTTAATTCAACATTTTTTTTCAAGCATAACCCCTATATGCCCGCTTGTGATTCTCCTAATGCCAATGAATCTCATTGAAAGATTCTGCTTAGCGGGACCAGGTTTCCTTTTTCACATGCCAGATTTGTATCCCATAATGCTAAAGATGACTACTTTATGCAAGGAAGCCCACTGTTTTGTCAGGGACACAACTGTTCAATGGATGCCCATGATAATGCTAAGATCCTTCACAACATATCAGTCATAGACATTATTATTCCAAGAATAGCCAGAATGATGAGAGAAAAGGTCACAAATATACCAGGATTACTAACAAAGTGGCATTTAAAGCTGCCATTATCCAATAATTACTTTTTGGAAGCCTGATTTAAGCAGTATTTAACTTTATTATGCCATTGCAAACATAATACGAAAAAATTGCCATTAATCACAAACGGTCAGAGATGTGCTGTAAAAATGCAGTAAAAAAATATCCATACATTCTTATGAATACTCTACTCAGACCAAGTTCTTTAATTTAGGCCCCTGCTGCATCGATTGGAACAATAGGACACTCAAACTTTTTCCCATACCATAGACATTCAACATTATTTTCCATAGGTTTTGATAACAAATTGACCGTGGCTCCTAAACATTGTTTGAGATCACCTCAAACAACACTCCTAATAACGTATATCAATTATTAGATGTACCTGGTCAACTATCATATTCCTTAATCTTCAACAATGCATCGAATCGAAGGAGATTTTCTCAACATCCCACTACAATTGCCTTCTAAATAAACTGGTATATTTTATGTTTGCTATAAATTTGTAGCACAAAATCGCAGGCCGTAATGAGCTACCTAAAAACAGACTTACCGGATACAATGACATGTAAACATGGTCCCCCACCACCTACTTTTTCCATTTACATATCTGCAGCTATCCATATTACTATTACACAACAAAATATTGGTGAATTGATTTCAAATCTGTCTTTTTGTATACATGTAGTATATTAGGGAACATTTCCCACATTGTATTAGTATAATTGTCAATCTAACTATGTATGGAAGCGTCCACAACATTTTATTTAAATAGGTATTTTATTAATATCGACAGATGGAAGACGATATGTCTTGGAGCAGCAGTGATCAGAGCGGTGGATTTTAATTTAAATATATTTAGAAATAAAGGGAAAATGTTATAATAAAAATTATAAGACAGAGGGCATGGAAATTGTTGATGTCTTTCACACCTTGAATCTGTTTCCTTTTAATGGCAGTCCCTCATTTAATTCTTCACCCCTGTAGCTGTCCCACACAAGCTTATATATTTGCTCTTCACAGGAAACATCGGTCTCACGATCAAGCCGGTGGGGGAGACCGCAGCAGATGATGGGGTGCACCCCAGGGATGTGAGCAGCCCGCCCAGCTGATGGTAAAGGAAAGCAGGACGACTTTCAATGTCAACGGCCACAGTTTCAGAAAAAGAAGGTTGCTGCTCTAACAGCGAGATATGCCACAGATAGTGAAAACACAGTTTCGGAATCAGACTTGGGCCCTAACCCTGCTAGACAGCGCAGCGGAGGTTACAAAAGTGCAGCTAGCAGTGCATCCAAATCTGAAGGCGACAGCAACTGAGAAGTTCATCACCGTAGAGACAGCGGACACTAGAGTGGCTCCCCCGATAGACTGTATAAGGTAGTCCTTTTTATTGAGGGTGACATACAACGTACGATAAATGGGATTTTTGGGGATAATCTTACTTCCACATATGACATTTTGTTAGCGGAGGCAGATTGGCCCCCTCCTTTCGTTTTGGCCGCTCGGAGAGGGGAGGAGTTGATCCTCCCTAGTTTCGCACACACAGTGCCAAAGGAGCAGGCACAGAATTTTGCAGAAGAGTGGGCTTGGGTGCTTGCGCCGGCGTTCTACCATACTCAAGTGGGGTGGGATAAACTTTCACCCCACCACGAGATACGATTGAGGTCGATGCCAGAGCCACAACCCCAATATCCCATGCGGCGTGAAGCGAAAGTGCCCGTCACTGAAATCCTTGACCAATTGGAATATCAAGGTGTGATTGAAACATTTGTGTCTCCCATGAATAATCCTCTTTTGCCTGTAGCCAAGCCTGATGGGTCGCATCGCATAGTTTTGAATTATCAACATTTAAACACTCATTTTCAAACTTGCGCATTGCAGAATACCCACAGTTCTGCCTTGGTGGATAGTCTTGTGAAAAAACAGTTCAAAACCACACTTGACATATCCAACGACTTTTTTAGCCACAATCTGTCCTTACTTGGTAGGCAATGGACAGCTTTTACATCGGGCGGCAAACAAAGACAGTTTAAACTTTTGACCATGGGCTACACAAATAGCCCTGGCGTATTTGCCGCTTGTGTGGTCTCTCTGTTGGAGGGGATTGACCCTGATGCGTGTTCGTTCGTGGATGATATTTATCTCACAGATGACAAATTATGGCTGCATCTGTGTCATGTTGACCGCATCATTTGTACATTTGCGGACTTTGGTTACAAATGTAACTTTGCAAAATGACACATTGCAGAGTACACAGTGTTGTTTTTGGGCTATGATCTCAACAATGAAGGTCGAGGTTTAGCTCCTCACTTTCTGGAGGAATGCGCATGTTCACATGCTCCTTCATCTCTAAAAAAGCTACAATCTTTGCTTGGGTTTTGGAATTTTGGGTGCACTTACATACCCAATTATGCCCAGCATATCAAGCCGTTTTTTTCCTTGATACAACCTACTTTTACCAAATCTAGCTGGCTACCTGAGCACTCAGCTGTACTGCAATCTTTGCAGGCTGATGTTGTAGAAACTAAGTTCTTGCTGACACGTGATAACCACACAAACCTTGTGACAAGAATTGTGCCAGGCGCAATGGGTTTCACGTACTCAACATTTAATGAAGGTGACACAGTACCTGTTGCTCACAAGTCACACTTGTACACTATGGCTGAAATGCGATTTTGGACTGTCGAGAAAGTATTGACAGCAGTGCATATGGCGATTCTAAAGGAACGAGCACTGTCGCAGGGAAAGCGCATGTTGGTTGTTACACCGTGTCCTGCGCTTGAAGCAGTGACAAAAGCCAGTGTCCCCAATGCAAAAGCTTAACATCCACGTTGGATACAATGGGCCACTTCACTGACGTCTCCGGATTTTGTTTATTTTTGATCCCTCATTACAGACTAGGGATTTCTTCCAGTATGAATTTGTTTCTCCTGCTCCTTTGTCTTTGCTCCCGCTTGAAGATTATCATTGTATCAATCACACTGACGGTTCGGCGCAACCAGCAACTGAATCTAAACATGGTTATTCAGCAGCCTGCGCAATTGTGATTGGTACCATGGTGAATGGAGAATTTAAGTCCGATGTCGTGCACATATGGACATTGGGGGACTGTACCGCCCAGTTGGCAGAGATTTGTGCTCTGGTGCTAGCACTAGAGTATGCTGATCACTGTGTGACTACTCTGATTGTAACTGACTCTTACTACAGTGTTTAGTCTTTCAATGACAATCTATTTTTTGGCTATCATGATTCCAAGGGTAGCGCAATAAAACACAAAATGCTTTGGGTTAGAGTGACGGAACTTAAAGAGCGTCCACCTCTCATGAATGCAATTCATACTGTTGGTCACCAGCGTGTAGGGGTACACGCTGTTTGGTAACAGTCTTGCTGATGTAGCAGCAAAGATAGCAGTGGTGACATATACGGTGGCAGAAGTTACAAGATCCAAAAGTAAGACTGATGATGACATCTTCGCAGCTATTGCTGCAACAGAGAAGGGAAGTGATTACACTAGAGGTTTTCCTTCAAAATACTCTTATCATTTAAGTCCTTATAAAGTTCTCTATGTGAAAATAACAACATTGGTGACAGGTTGACTCCCAACGCAGACCGCAGGCTTTCCTTGATAGCAGCCGCTCAGTGAGGGCATTGCCTCGGTGCATGCTGGCATGTCAGCAACTGTCTCTCGCTTACAGCAAAGTAACTGGTGGCGAGGACTATAGAGACAGACTCGTGATTATGTCTTTACCTTTGATATTTGCCTTCGACTGTGCGCGGTCACCACAAACACAGTTGTATATATCTAATAAACCGCTTGGGTGTGTTTATTTAGATCACTGTGGTCCTTTCTCTTCTGATACTGCGTATAAGTTCATCTTAGTTGCAGTGGGATCTTACACACACTTTCTATGGGTCTGGCCACAATGCAGCACTGATGCTCAAAATGTCCTCAGGTATTTGCGTGTCTTTGTGGGAATTTTTGCATGTGGCACCCTTCATACTGACCAAGGCCCGGCGTTCCCCTCTAAGGAGTACAAAGAAGCCATGAGGTCTTTGGGGGTGCAAGTCAAATTTTCGTCTCCTTACCGGCCTGAGTGCAATAGTGTTGTGGAGCGAATGAACCATGACTTAAAGCAATCCATGACTGCTAGGGTTTTAGGCACCACCAGATCAGTTGACTGGGGGTGAGTGCTTGCAATGTTCAACACTCCATCCATCACCCCCTTTGGTTTTGCTTTGGTCGCCCTAAGTTGGCAGGGTATGCCAAGACATTGGTCCCTTGCTCACTTTGCCACTGGATTCAAGCTAGCCGGGCTGATGACGGCTGATTAGCCAGAAACCAGTCCCAGGATGCTTGTTTCCGGTCAAGGGTAGACATGGCTTGGCAGTTCGGGATTGACTGTTCCCATGAGCCACAGGATTAGACTGATTTGCATATGGCCATGTCTGAATTGGGGTGGCGGAGTGAGGTAAAGAATGATGATGGATTAAACCCAGATAAGTTGACTGGGGATGAGTGTTTGCAATGTTCAACACTCCGTCCATCATCCCCTTTGGTTTTGCTTTGTTTGCCCTAAGTTGGCAGGGTATGTCCAGATGTGGGTCCCTTGATCACTTTGCCACTGGTTTCAAGCTGGCCTGGCTGATGACAGCTGATTAGCCAGAAACGGGTCACAGGATGCTTGTTTCCGGTCCAGGGAAGTCACGGCTTGGCAGTTTTGGCTGGACTGTTCCCATGAGGCACAGGGTCAGACTGATTTGCATATGGCCATGTCTGAACTGGGCTGGCGGAGTGAGCTAAAGAATGATGATAGATTAAACACCGATCAGTTGACTGGGGGTGAGTGCTTGCAATGTTCAACACTCCGTCCATCATCCCCTTTCATTTTGCAGGGTTTTAAGCACTGTCAGGCACTGGTCGGCCCATTTGTATAGCATTCAACGTGCACTTAATATTCTCCCTAGAATATCTCTGGGTGGGCAGACCCCATAAAAAATGCTATTTGCCATAAAAATGTTTGTCCCAGACCTTGAGGGTCTAGACATGGTGGCGTCAGCTGGACCCTTTGACGTAGATGACCATCCTGCTGTATTACAGAATCTACAAGAGACTCAAGACAGTCTTGCAAAGGAACACTTACCCTCCACAACAGATGCTGCACTGCAGATTCTGGTAGTTGTCTGGCTGCCTTGAGTAGGAGACCGGGTCCGTGAGAAGGTGGAGAGCGAGAAGAAGTTTGGCCCCTCTTATCGTGCACCCGTTCCAGTGCTTGGTGTGCAGGGTACAAGAACAGTAATTTTACCTCCACTTCCTGGTCGCAAGGACAACAAGTACATCTCCATTGACAGTGTCAAATTACAACGTGTGGCCGATTCTTCATAGTATGACTCCAGCGGTCTCTTGTCCAGCAATGCTGAGAAATTCTGTTTTGGCCCCGGCAAGCACAAACAGCCCTGATGTTGCCATTGAGATGCATACAGTTACTGAATCAGTATTGTATTCACCGGCTGGTGACCCCATGCTGAAACTGAGTACACTTATCCCACAGATGTGTCTGTGCCTGACGTGCAGACAAATGCAGCTGACAGTCACGTTTTTCATTTGACACTAGCTCTACAACATCAAGAGCCTCATCGAACATTTCCATTTTTGCTGCTTGGTTTAAAATAAATTTTTTGATTCCCCCTTGGACTTAAATCTGGGTGATGCTCATCTCTTTTTTTTTGGTTATGTCCATTTGATTTGTGGTTGTCTTTTTTCGTCTAGTGAATGGACACTACCTCACCGAGCGATCTTCAATTAGTTTAATTGATGGAACTTTGGCACCCCACTCCTCATCACATATCATGAAAAGGGACCACACTATTGTTAATATTACCACTTGGCTTCTATTAGATGGGATTGTGTAGGATTTTGTTAAATTTCAATACATGGTCCCACAGAGGTGATAAATGTCCCCAATGTGCTTTGTGTTTCAATGGGGGATGTGGTTAAACAAAATATACACTCTGATGATTGGGATGTTCAGGCCGTGGAGGCCCTTTTTTCAGAATTGAAATATTATGCTGCATTTGATGCTGAAGATTTGTATTTAGACTCTGCATATTATGGAGATTTGTTTTGTTATCAGCACTATGGCAATAATTTTTTGCATAAAGCAAATACATTTAGACATGTGGTTACTTACACGCAAACATTGGCCAGCTCCCATTGCAGGCAGCTCAAACACACTCTTGAAGAAATTTACATATTTCACTGACTTTGATCGATCCAGTCCTGCCTCTTTTTATTTTAAGTTGACTCCGAAGTCGCCATCCAAAGTTCGACTCACGCACACTAAACTCTTGTATTCGAAGTCCTTTGTGGATAAATTACCTATAGGGGGCTATGAACTGTGGAAAGATACAATTGATCTTAAATCTGTTTGGGGTTCTAAAAGCTGGCAGGTGCAAGGGACAGAAGCTTTGCATCATGCATGTCTCATCCCAGACCACAGGATGTTCTTGAACTCAACAATTTCACAAACAACTTGCTTTGGATTGGCTACTTCTAAAAAAATGAAGGCCCCTATGATTCCTGATTTAGGTGCTTATGCCACTTGGGACAATCACACAGATAAGTCCATTGATCAATTACAGTCCCTAATTACTAATACATCATTTAATATTTCCACTTTAGATCCCCAAGTTTGGTTAGTATGGCAAATAAGTACAGATTCCTGTCAACATCGTTTTCTGGCTATGGCTCCAGGCTACGCACAAGTTAGGGTGGGCCCCCATTTTGAACCCGAGCATTCAGTGACCACCTATTCAGTAGGCAAATTGTGTCAAAATTGGCTGAAACACTCTACCTTAGTGTCAGTTAAACATCATTTGTCACAATTGACTGACGATAATAATTTGAATGATTTTGTTGAAGGCCCTGTGGGAGACAGGTCCCAAAGATGGATGTATGCTATTTACAATGAAGTTTGGAAATGGTCTCAAATTGAAGCTGTTTCTCGATTAAGAGCTATAGATCAAGCTAATTTAGAAAAAGTGCTTGCTGTTTGTTGATAATAGCATTAATACTCTCTTGTCCCAAATGTATACATTACATAACATTGTGTCATATTGTCCAAGAGGATGTGTCTGTTTTATACCACGGTCAAAATACATTGTGTTCTGTAATGCAGTTTGCATGGACTTTACAAACTGCACATCTACACCTGATTACACACTGGTTTGCAAGAACATACGATTGCAAGGCTCTAGTAACACACAGGCCCCAAATTTAGCTTGCATTTTAAAAAGTAATCCAGTGCCAGCTATTACACCTTCTTTCATACTGTTTGCTAATGGTAGTTATTTACTTTTAAATAATGAGGCATGCTGTGGTATGCTGGCAGGGACTCCCTACATTGTGACTGTCTCCCAACGTGTACTGCGCTGTAAAAATATGCTTTTCCCACCCCCACATGGTGGACTCAACATATCTATATGGCCTTCCATTCCAACGTAGAAAGCTGAGTACAACAAGATGAGTAGAATAAGGGCTCTATTGTCCCAGAGGGAGGTCATCCTTACTTCTTCCCGTGAAACATTTATCCTTCACATTGCAAATACCCGCACTGAGGTTCATGCGCTTTTAAATACTGATCTCCCACTTCATTTTGGTGCTTTGATTCACACTGCGCATTTTTTCAAAGTTTGAGCTCCAGCCTTGTGACTTCATTCCAAACAATATTTGGTGTGATACCGGCATTTCTTCATTCTACATTTTTGCAACATACTCCGCGGGTTACCACTAATTCTCACCTTAGTTGCTGATGTGATGCTGTTGACTTGTTAGCTCAAAAATGGCTGTACAATCTAAGTCACAAGACGGCCTGCCCCGGCTGCTGCTACTATGCAACCAGATTCTTGAATACTATTGAACGCTACCTTAGGCCACTTTGAGTGTAGCATATGGATTATCCTTCAGATTCTCGTACTTCACTTGCATGCAACCTGTTTTCCATTGTCTGGATTGCAAATTCAAATGGGCTATGAATTTGTGTCTCACTAATACGGCGTCTCCTGCCCCGGATTATAATCGACTGATGACTCCCTTAGTGGCCCATGAACTTGAATGTTCTGGTATCAGGATTATGGCCTTCGCAGCTGCGCACAAAGTTCTGGGTAATTGGGAAATACCCACAGTGGCCCATGAATTCCTGGCACGAAGTTACCTTGAAGAATACGCACATTGTCCCGTAATGGTTCTGGAGCCCCGCCTATTGAAGAACATGTATGTATGTTCATTTGCTTTATTAAATTGGATGGCTGAAATGTTTGCTAATGATAACAGTGACTTCCTGTTGGAGGCTGTTGCAACATATAGTGCATACACGCTCATGGACTGAGTTGGCACTTGTCCAATGTAGGTCGCGCACTGAACTTGGATTTTTTCTTACCAACGATTTTTTCCGGGCCATAAGTCTTTTTTTTTTCACCCATCAACTTTTTTTTTATATATATATCTTTAAATTGTTCCCTTTTATATTTCAGGTTTTGATAATTATGAACTTGGTTCTCTTTCACTCGAACTTAAACTCTGCATTCCAAAATTGCTTCCCTTCTTGTACGTGGTCCGACCAGGGGAGGGTGTAGTGAAGATAGAGATTTGCTTGCACACATTGCTATGTTAGCATAAGCCTATTAGAACTTTGCCGCTTTTGCACACAACACTTCATGTAACTGTTGTTGTAAGTTAAACTGCTTGCTTTCCTTCACATGAGAACGGTCTGTTTTTCACATCCCTAGACTTACACAGCGACTTTAGTCTGTGCACTGAGTGCTGAAAGTTTCAGAGTTGAATACCAATATGTGCTGATATTCAGGTTAATCGGCCCAGGCTCTAGACACAACATGCACACAGCTGCACCTGACTGAAATTCTGGAGCCTTTTAATATTGCACTCCATGCATGATTGAGGCACTCGGAAGATTATCTTTTACAGAGACAGAGTGCTTTGCTGATCCTGAGATGTGATGTGATACACCTCTGCTGAACTTTGAGGTATGGGGTTCCCCATTTAAGCCTAAGAGACCTTCTATTATTATAAAAACTAGTTCCTCTCAGGGGGGGGTGGTATACAAGGCGCTATAGGACCTGTTTCCACTATCATTGTAATAAGAATCCCCCCCTTTGTGTTTTATGGAATTGTAACAATGCTGTTTTTTTATTTGTAAAAATATGCCTGCTTATGTTAGCCAAAATACTGCATCTTAGACCAAATAGTTAAAAAAAAATTTAAACTTTTCTGTGTCTCTAATTACTCACGTTGTGGACTGGTATGAGAATAAAAATGAAAGAGTGTTCCTAATTCCCACCATTCCTCAGAGTTCCTAAGTCGCATGTTTTGGTTTAGCTAATCATTGGTAGCTTTGCTCTAGGATGGAGAGCTAATGAGACACAAATGAAAAACTGATGCTAGTCGGATTGGGGTTCTAGGTGAGTTCTTGGATACACAAAAATTCACTGAGGTCCTGGTTTCCTGTGCATAGTTGTGTGCATAAGCAGAAACCCTGCTACAGTGATAGATGCACCAAAACTGATGCTGCCTTCAGTGTTTCAGATATTCTGTTTTTACACATTACCTTTCTATGTCAGTTGAACAGACTTATTGCTGCCTTCGTTTAATCCTTCTTTTAATTCTTGTAAAATTGGTTTTAAACCTGGTTGCTCTAAAAAATGGTAATGTATCATTTGTAGAAAACAAACTCCTATTTCATCACATTAATCAAACAAAAGGAGATGATGGCCGGAGCGCTGAACCTTTTCAGACACGCACCCCCAGTCACAGTCTGGGTTGAATCCATCATCGTTCTTTAGCTCACTTCGCCACCTCAGTTCAGACCCAGCTATCTGCAAATCAGTCTTGACCCTGTGCCTCATGGGAACAGTCCAGCCCAAAATGCCAAGCCTGGTGTTCCCTGAACTGGAAACAAGCATCCTGGAACCGGTTTCTGGGTAACACCCTTCATCAGCCAGGCTAGCTTGAATCCAGTGGCAAAGTGAGCAAGAGACCCACGTCTGGGCATACTCTGCCAACTTAGGGTGAACAAAGCAAACACAAGGAGATGATGGACGAAGCGCTGAACATATTAAGACACTCACCCCCAGTCACAATCTGGGTTGAATCGATGGATTTAGGCCCAGATCTCTGTACTGGGGTGACTGTATAATATTGTTCTGCATTCTGTCCAACAATTTTTATTTTTACATTTGTCACCCCAAGTGGGATGGGTATGCCAAGATGTGGGTCACGTGCTCTCCATGCCACTGGAGTCAAGTTATCCTGCTGATGAGGGCTGAAACCCCAAAACTGGTCCTAGAATGCTTGTTTCCAGTCCAGGGAGGACCTGGCCTGGCAGTCCGGGTTGAACTATTCACAATGGGCACAGGGTCAAGACTGATTTGCATATGGCTAGGTCTAAACTGGAATGGCATGGTGAGTAAACAAACAATGGATTTAGGCCCAGATCTCTGAACTGGGGTGAATGTATGACATTGTTCTGCATTTTGTCAATCAATTGTTCTTTTTGCATTAATCCCATTAATCTACTGTGACAGATATTCCTACTATTGTAAGCATAGAACAAACATCCCTGATCCTTGCAGTGTTAATGACCCATTACTTACCAGTAATATTTATTTCTCTGAGTCGTAGACCTTCCTGGCACAGTCATTAACGCATGAGCAATAGATCCTCATACAGAACTTCCAAGCAAAAACTCCCTTAGCCACATTCCCACACTCAATACCACTCCCAATTTCTGCGGCTCATAACCCCTGACCCACTGCAGCACATCCTGTACCACCAATTACTAGAAGCCGAACAGGGAGAGAGGTGTGGGAACCAGGATTGTGATGGGAAGAACTAAGACTCGGAGTAATGAATATTACCGGTAAGTAACCGGTCATTACCTCCCCGTTACAGTCATTAACACATGAGCAGTTACCAATGCAAGAATAAGCTTCTCTAGAAATCAGTAAACAGACATTATTAGCACAAGCGGAGAGTCACACCACCCGGACAGAACGCAACACAGCATCTCCAAATCCAGAAGACCCAGTCCCACCCACCACCAAACGGTAATGGGACATAAAGGTGTGCGGAGTACTGTAAGTAGCGGCCTTGCAGATCTCAGCCATAGATGGCCCCTGAAAACAAACCCAGGAAGCAGCCACACCCTGAGTTGATCTTCCTTGCACCAACCCAAGCACCAGCACCCCACTAGCCTCATACGACGGCCCCACTGCTCACCTCAGTTACTGACTGAGAGTCGCACCAGAAGGCTTCAGACCATGGCCCGCGAAGCCAAAGGTCACAAAAAGAGAATCCATCTTACGAAAAGGTTTAGTACAAACCAAGTACACCACAGGAGCCCATTTAACATCCATACAGTGCAGTGGCACCTCATCCTCCAAACGAGGTTCAGGACAGAACACGGGCAGTACAAGGTCCTCCGAGCAGTGAAACTTGGAAGGGACCTTGGAAACAATGGAAGGATAATGCCAGAGAAAAGTCCGATCCAGAAAAAAACTCAAAAAATGCTCAGAACAAAGCAAGGAGCCCAACTCCCTAACCCTCCGGCCCGAGATATTAGCAACAAGGAAAACCACCTTGATCATCAGAAAACTCAGAGACACCTCCCCCAGAGGCTGAAAGGGAGCATACTGTAAACTCGTCAGCACCAACGGAAGATCCCAACAAGGTGTAAAAGACTTAACCACCTTTTTTTGAGGAAACAACTCTGCAACAACCTGGACACCAAAGTAACAACAGGCTTGAAGGGCCTGCATTGCTACCCAGTGAGCCCGCAAGGAGAACTCAGCCAGACCCAAGTCAAAGCTATTCTTTAGGAAATCCAAAACACGCACAGGATCCACCTCCATAGTCAACGATCCCTGATCTGCACACCAATCCTAAAAAGAAACCCAATGCCGAGCATAGGACTTATGAGTCTAAGGGTGCCGGGATTGTTGGATAAACTGGGCCACCTCAGGAGAACATCCCATAGCCACTAGGGTCATCCTCTCAACAGCCAGCCGGCCAGATGCAAATGGACAAATCAATCCAAGGACAGAGGAGGAAACGACAGGAGACTAGGAATCACTGTCAACGGCCAGCAAGTGCCCACCACCAACCTCAACAACAGAGGGAACCAAGGACTCTGGCTCCAGGCAGGCACCACCAGGATTTCAGAAGCCCTGTCTAAATTGACTTTCAGAAAGACCTTCTGAATGGGGTGGGCAGAATTTGCATAATCGCGTTATGCAAATCTCTGCAAAATGGTAAAAAATCTCCACGAACACGCAGAAATTCCGCGAACACGTGGAATTGCTTGTTTGCGATGCTTTTTTCCTGTATGCAATCGCTGTTTGCGTGCTCGGGGGGAAATATCTCGCAAACACACATATTGTGATCGCGAACAAGCAAAAAATTTCGCAAAGTCGCGGAACGCAGAATTTTGGCCAATTTCGCGTTCTCCACGGTGCGCGAAATTACCCAAATTCCGCGAGTGTAACGGAATTTTTCGCCCTGGCCTTCGAATCAAGGCAATCGGAGGAAAGGCATAAACAAGCCCCCCTCCCACCGAAAAGGTAGTACATCCAACCTCCAAACCCAGTCTGACTGACCAAGAGAGCAAAACCTCTCCCTCAAGGTATTTCACGGGGTAGAAAACAGGACCACCACAGGGGCCCCAAACCTCTCCATCAGGCTCCAAACACCTCCGGCATCAAGCACATGTTCTACAGGGAGGAAAACAACCTGCTCAAGCAATCTGCCTCTGAGTTCAATACTCCCGGCACATGCAACGTCCTCAGAGATAACAAGCTCAACTCTGACCACTGGCAAATCTGCAGCGCTAACAAGTTGAGGGAAGCCACCTTCGCACTACCCTGGTGTTTGATACAACACACCACCACTGTGTTGTCCTTCCTCACCAGCACATATCGCTGTAGGACCCAGGAAACAAATGTGCCAAGGACAACTGAACATCCTTCAATTCCCTCCAATTTGAATATACCCTAGCTTCCAGGACTGACCAAATCCCCTGAAAAGACTCCTGGGCCAGCATAGCCCCCCAGCTCACTGGCATCTGTAGTCAGCACCAACCACTCCTGGAACACAAAGGGAGAGCCCTGTAAGAGGTACTGATCTTCCAGCCACCAAGACAATTCCCAGGAAATCTCCAGACTCTCCTGAATCAACTGTTCGTAATCCTGAGACCCCAGATTCCAATGCCCCAGAACATGATGGTACAGGAGCATGAGGGTACAGGAGCAAATGGGCCCAAGGAATAATCATCACTGTAGCAGATAGCAACCCCTGATCCCTTGACCACTTCTGAGCTGTGGAAGAAAGGGAGACCAACAACTTTCTTAGCTCTCACACCAGGGTATATCTCCGAGGCTCTGTCAGGAAAACCTTCCCCAGCCTTGTGTTGGAGACCCCCCAATGAACAGCAGTTCCTGAGTGGGGCACAGATAGGACTTCTCCAAGTTCAGAATCCACCTGAACTTCTGCAGAATCTTCATGAGAGAAGCCTTCTGAGATACCTCAGCTTTCCAAGGCTTATGCAGCACTAAGGGAATCAAAGGACAAGTGAGCCAGGAAACGCAACTGCTGCTCCAACATATTCTGACTCAGAGGGATATTTCTCCTGTAACAGCTACTCCGAAATACCCTGACAGGCCTTTAGAAGACACTGCGACAGATAGCTAGTGTCAGTGGCAGAATAAACCACAATGTTGGAAGCCGCAAAGGATCTCTATGTATTAGAGGTATGTATTAGGTATGTTTGTCAATATCCTTCCATTTCCCCTCCAGCGCATTCGGCACCGACTTATGAACAGGACTCAGGCTCCCTTTTTTGATAATTGGTGAAAAACTCCTCCGACTCATCACTCTCCCAGGGATCAGGGAACCCCATATTGTCCCACACATGTTGCAGGATAATGTGAATGTCTGCCCCTTGCACAAACCGACCCTTCACCTCCTCATCCAACTCCTCCCCCGGATCTGAGACTGCAGTGGCATCCAACTTCTGCCTTTTAGGCCCCTTGGACTCCCTAGCCAGAAATGTTTTAGCCACCACTGCTTCAATCATCTTCTCCGCCTCAGATAAGTCAGTAGCAGAGGCTGGCCCAGAAATCCACACCCCCTCCTCCAGGTCCCTACTCTTCTCTGACCATTTCAGATCCATGACGGGCTATGGGCAGAGGAACACTCCCAACCCATATAGGCCAACCAATCCAATGTCAGAACCAGGCCCAGGCTCTATGTGCCCGAGGCAGAGTACCAGATGAATCACCCATGCAGGCCAACCACCAATGGAGCCCCATGTAAGTAAAAACACCCTAGACAAGAGACTCCGATGAGCAACCCGGTCCCCACGGAATCTAACAAACAGCCCATAGAAGTCAACCATGCCCAGAGGAAAACATTGTCCGCAACCTCCTGCAAGCACAACTGCCCTCTGCGGATTGGCCCCGAGAGACCGGCCGCGTTAATGAAGGCCCGACATACGTACCTGAGCTTGCGGCTCCAAGGTGCAACCGCTGCCAAGATTCCATACCCCCAAACTGAGGTAATGCGATCCCGCTCTGACTGGACCCGCACCACCAATGGCAAGAATGCCAATGTCAAGTGACCATCCACCCCAGAAGGGCGGTCCTCCTGCACACCCCAGGTGTGCCTGTAAAGTGCAGGTACAGCTCAACCAAAAAACAAACCCCTCAGGCGGTTCCAATGCAACATGGACTGTACCCGGTAGGGTGAAACCCCCATAATAAGCTTGAGTATTAAATATTGTGGGCAAAGAGGTAGCCTGAAAATGAAAGCATAGTCCCGCGCAGCAGGTACTTGAAGCACAACGCCATAGAATGGTTGCTACAGCAGAGCACTGCACACTCACCTGAACAAGAACTGGAGGCAGAAGTCACCTCCAGTAGGGAGCTTGCTCGAACATGTCCACAGAAAAAAAAACAGAATATGCTGCAGTGGGTCAGGGGTTTTGAGCCACAGGATGTGGGAGTGGCCTGGAGGGTAGGAATGGGCATAAGGGAGATTTTGCTTTGAAGTTCTATGGGAGGAGCTATTGCTCATGCGCTAATGACTGTGACAAGGAGGTCTGACAGGGAGGTAATTGACCCTTGGAATATAGCACCTACATCTCCTAATAAAGCACTCTCCAGGCTGAACCAGATACTGAATTAAAGGTATTTATACTGCTTTCCCAGTGCTCCTGCTCAGTGGTCTTCCAGCTTTACAAAACAGCATGTAGCTATGTCCGGCAGACCCTAATGTTCTTTCCATGTACATGACCACACATGGGTGCTTCAGAGAAGCATCATTATGTGCTGTGCACAGTTTTTATTCCTTTTATTCAACTGATGAGCATTGACTTAGGGCCTGATTTTGATATTGGCAGACAGGGCTTTACTTTGTCAGGGTTGCCCGATGGATTCCCTGCCTACCAAATTTTGAGATATTCCCTCATCCAACTGATATTTCGAGCACAGACTTGGACCTCTGTCACTGCGGTTCCTATAAATGTATAAATGTATAAATTGTAAATTTGATGGGTGGCTCTGTTAACATTGCGGAGCCACACGACAAACTTACAATGTTTATTTTATTTTCCAATACAAAAACTCAAAGTGGGATTTTGTTTTGGAAAAAAGCAAGGATCCCCTCACCATGAGATTGTGTTCCGATGAGGAGGGGACATGTTGCAGCTTTCACTGCCCATTACCACCAGGTTTAACCTGGCAGTGACATACAGGGAAAACTAGCCATATGTTTGCCCTCTCTAAATCAGGTGTTAGGACACACGGTCAAACCTCCAAAGACCCTTACACTGTCAGTTCGTTGGAGGTTTAGCTCAGCAGGGGAGTTGGAGTAGTCTCTGCTATCCACATAAGGAATCTCCGTCTGACTCTAAATTGGGTGTGCAAAGGTTCAGTTTGGTTGAGACAGTACCCCATCACCACTGCAACAGAGTACGCACTCCACCAAGCTCTAAATTGGGCCCATAGCTTTTTCAAGCCATGTATTGGTCCAAATCAGTCAAGAGTAAGAGAGTAAGAGTAATCTTTATTGTACAGTTAATTAAAACTCACAATTTAAAAATCACATTTTAAAACATTCACACATTAAAATACAGAAATCAGCCTTGTCTCTCTTTATACTTTGGTGAATAAGATTCACACTTCCAGGTTAGCTTGTCCCAGCTTCATTATATTTATTGTCCTTCCAAGTATGTAAGGCAAGGACAAGACGTGTTGAGCTTTGGGCTGCCTATTCAGTCTAATATGCTTTATAATCCTAACATTATGGGTCAGATGTACTGTCTATGAACTGATTTGCAAAAAGTGGTTAGAAATTGCAAACCAACTTTTTTGTAAACAATTTTGATTTTGTTAACACGTTTCTGTACTAATAAGTTGGTTTGTAAACTCACCATTCAGAGTGGGCTACAGTTTGACCTACCTACTGAAAAAAATGTGTGTGGTAGGTCACAAATTGCAATTCTATCCGATTGAATCCCACCCCAAGAATGGTGGCCTGCTGGGTCACCAGATCTCCATGTTTGGGATCGGATTTAAATAGAGTACATTATTTAAAACAGTTTGTTTAAGAAGTGGAAGTGGTTTACTGCACCACTGCCCACTCCCAAACAAACTTTTTATTAACATTCACAAAAGGGAAAGTGTCCCACAGTGACACATTTCCCATTTGCAAATGGATTACCACCTCATTTGAGAATTTGGTAACCTATCAAGGGTTTGTAACCGAAAAATCAGTCGCAAATCATTGGTACATAGCATTGCAAATCAGAATTTGGAAGCGAGGCCCTAAACATGCCCCTTCAAAATTATGATTTGAAATGCATTTCTAAGCTCATTTTGAGATTTTGTACACAGTTAGCTAATCACAAAGAGGGTTTAGTATAACCCTTGGTGTAAAACTACACTACCATGCGAATTACACGTAGCACAGTGCTAAAATGCGTAGCAGGCATTTTTTTGCCTGCTCGCGGCCCTCAACGTCAAGTTGGCGAACACGAGTGAGCAAAAAAAACATCCCGGCATTACTTTTTCCTCATTCGCGATCGGGAACATCAAGTTGCCAATTGCGAGCATGGAAAATAAACCTCCCGGCGAGATTCTCAATGCGGGTAGGTCAGGTTTCTCATTGTGAGTGGTCATGTATGCTCGCAACCGCTCACGATGAGAAAATACCAGTCGGCGTTGAGAAAGCTGCCGCTCGAGTACAAATGTACTCGAGCGACAGAAACCAACTGATTGCACTGTGCAAGATGCCGTTTGCAATGATTGAACAGTGCAGACAAGCATCCGGCACTATGCAATCATTGCGAACAGCATTTCCCTACTGCACTACACAGTTCGCGTAGCTACTTGTAGCATGCGTAGTGCGCTACTACGCAAACTACGCCCAGGGTTAGTTTAGTACAGGGGCATAGCTTCCATTGGTGCAGCAGGTGCATTGGCACTGAGGGCCAAAGCCCTGATGGGCCTATTGAACCCTGATAATTGCTGACTTTTACTACCCCCACGGCAGTCATGGGGCCATTTTTCTTGCTTGCTCCAGTACCCTTGGCGTCATTGCTACGCGACTGGTTTAGTAAATGTATTAAAAAGTGTAGTAATCTTATGTTGTGTTATTATATACTATGTTATCTTGTTCCGGGCTGCTCAGCCAGTGTGAATGTTCTGTGTGGAATGTTGGTGTGTGGGCAATGAGTGGAATGCTTGGGTGACTGGGTATGAGTAGTGACAGGAGTTAGAAGGGATGAGCAGCTAGCAGGCTGCTCCTGGTGGGACTGCTGTACTGGATGTACTCTACATGTTAACTACTTGAAAAAATCTACTAAAAGTACATCTATCAGCGTGGACTATATTACTACATATATTTTGGCGACGAGTTGGAGACCTTCCCACATGTTAAACTTGGTCTGAGGCTGCTTGGAGATGACAAAGCGTCAAGATGTACCATATTCAGTCATTTAGTGGTCATATCCCTGTTGATTTAGTGAATAGCAGACTTTGCAACCAGATCTTCATAAGTCACGTTCTATATCCTGTAATTTAAACAACACCAATTTCAAAAGCTATCCAGACACCTACAACGGGCCACTACCTCTAAGCATGCGAAACACACACTTGTATGTTTCAAGCAGAACATATCAAAAGATAGTACTAAAACCCAGAGGACCTCCGGCTCCAGAAGTTTGGATGTTTAGGCAACAAAACAAATCTTTCCTGACTGATCCTGGCTGGCCTAACATCAAGTTGCCGGAGTGCCTGTCTTTGGATGCTTCAACCCAGAAAAATGTCTTTAAAAGAGTGGAATATAATATAGTTTACATTTTTACGGATTTAAATGGTCGAGCAAGTCATGCGTTTTCCCACAATTCAGTTTTAAAAAAAAAATTGACAGGAGTGATCACCTAGGCCTATGCAAGAGTGTCTTTTAATTAAGTACATTGCACAGAAAATATTGGTTCATTTAGAACATTCTGGTCTCTTATGCATTGGTGAAAAAAATGTTTCCATTTAGTGATGTATTTTAAGGCTTTGACACATGGGGAAAACACAATTTTACAAATTGCATTTTTTTCAGAGCCTAGAGAATCCCAGCAGTGCACGCAGTTTCTGAACAATTGCAAAGGCTATACGTAATTGTTCACTTCACGTGTCTACTTGCCTATATAATGACCATCAAGAAATGAAAGCTGTAACACGCAGCACATCTTGTTAGGAGACATGATGCTTGTTCAACGTCAGGGTCTTACCAAGTGCGATTAGAATGTACAACAATACGCACTTCCGTTTCCTAGATAACGCTTCTCTAATAGTCACGGGAAATAAGAACCAGTCTCTGGCAATTCAAAATGATGGTCAAAGTATTCATGTTGTTGTCATCACTGTCCTGGGGATCGTCTTGGGCCTTATGGCGATGTTGGGAAACTCTCTCGTCGTTGTGGCTTTTGTGGTGGACAAACGACTGAGAAACCATAGCTGTTATTTCCTTCTTAATTTGGCTATCTGCGATTTTTTTGTTGGTAAGTGACTGTAAATAAGCTATATATATATTTTTAATTACGGTTTAATGTCCATCTAAGCTTGCTATATTGATAGTCCGCACACAGCTCAGTGGTGTAATGAGAATGTGATGAGGGCCCCCCAGTCTCCCATATTTCACAGATATGCACTGAATTTTAGTTGCCGCTTTAGGACAGAAGGTAGTTGGGGCCTTGCTGGGGGGATGTTGGCGGAAGGAGGATAGGAGAGTGAGGTGGCGTCCGGTGTGAAAGGACAGCCGATGGAATGAAAGGGGGAGCGTGTTGAGTTCAGGGAAATTTTGTTGTGAGTTTGAATAAGTTGGGCTAGGACTAAGTGTGAGAGATGTGAGGTTGAATTATTGTTAAGAGAGGTGGGGTTATTTGATGTTCTTGTATTGTTTGACAAAGTTCAGCTTCAGCCTGTCCTAATAAAGTGGCCTTTTACTCTCTTAATTTGGCCTATTCATTCTACGCCATCTCTCCCGATACGCATTCTATGCACTAACATTTAGAAGCACTAGTTGCGGGCTTCTGTTCTGAACAGAGCTTTCAGTACCGGCACTCATTCTTTTACAAATGACACTCTAGCCTGCACCCTAATTATATTTTTCAGGTTGTTCAAACAAGACCAATTCACTGTTATCTTAGAAACATTTATGCAGGATCCTCTCTGATCAAACGTAGCTGCCGGCCTGCAGGTTTTTTCTCTGCAGATTGTCAGAAATATGTCTGTTGTGACAACCTACCTTCCTTACAGGATCATGGTCCAGGTTTGGTTTGTCCTCTGTAGAAGCCCCCTGCCTTTCAATGAATCTCTACCCCTCCTAAAACAAATGGACATGTTGCCTTAAGTCCACTGTGTGGCCTGTATTTTTATTCTCTCTTCTTGCCAGAGCTGGGGCATGAACACTCGAACACACACTTTAACCAGATATTACAATGACCACGATTAGAGTAGTAAATGGGTGGCCCAGTGGTCGAATATGTGGGTCTTTCATTTTCTCCCTTCTGATTTTCAGGGAGGCAAATAAATACGGAGACTTTCAGGGAGAAAGCAAATATACTACAGGGCCTCCTGTGGCTAGGACATTAATCTTGGAGAATATGACATATTCCTTCATGATACCACAGGAACCTGCACAATTGATTTCTCAGCAAGTCTGCCCCAGTACCTTTGATGGAGACTGGGAGAGAACAGCCAGGTACCACATCAGGGTGCTTAATTTCAATTGAGGCCTCTGTTGCTGTGGCAACAGACCTATTCAGCAGCTCTATAATGCGGTTTGAAATCTAAAAAGAGGAATCTAGGGAAGCGGTTTGTGTAGTAATCCTATACCGCTTCATAGCACTTAGTCTTTCAATGTGAATTTGTGGACGCGTACCTGCACGACTCTGTGAGGGTGCTTAGATTAAGAGTGTGTGTATATCGCATGGCCTGTATGAGTGGAGTTTTAATGTGCTGCTCTTGTGCTTTTAGTCAAAAGATTGAATACATAGATGTAGACGTTAGATGGAATGGAGGGAGAATGTATGGATGCAAAGGAGCTTCTGTTGAAAGTCTTTTGATGTTGTAAGTGTGGGGCAGTGTCTCCTTGTATGGTGTCACTGCAAACATGTGGCTGACTGCACTTCTGTGTGGAGTGTAGCAGAGGAGAGGGAGAGATAGCTTGGCATGTGGTAATACCTTCCATCGTGGGCCCTGACCAGACTCACACGATACTGGGCTACTGGCACAGTGAAATACTTGGATGTCCTTGGTGGGACCACCGCCCCCACAACGATGGCGGCAGTCTGTCAGCGGAGCGGACTTCCTGGGAGAAGCAGCTCTTGCTTGGGTTTAGATTGGCAGGAAGCGTAGCAAAGATATTTCTGATTAGACTAAATTAAATTGTATTCACCCGAAAGGAAAATTCCACTTGGGTCCAGGTGACCATGTCATGTTAAAATAAAGCGCACGGAATATTAAAGAATAAACCTTGCTGACTTGAGAGGCTTAAAGGATTGTTGTCGATCTGAAATTGGAAGAACATCTGAGCAGAAAACCATTGGGGTTGAAAGAAGAATGCAGTATGAACTCCAGGTATGGATGACCAATGTGTTTAAAGTTGGGAATGACACCTGAGTTTTGTCTGAATACTCCACTTTTTGTGTACAGGCACACAGCATCACAGTGCCCTTGTGACTAAGCCGGCTAATCTGTATTATACCTACCATTTGCATATTTATCTCCCACACACTATCATCTATTACACTAACAGGGGATGCGTCCTGTAAAGGCATGACCGCTCCTTGGCGGCCATTACGCAAGACACTGCAACACTTCCAGTATAGGCTCCAAATTAAAATACTACCTTCCAAACAGCACAAACTACATGGTTCAACTTTCTATCTATGTGGGTATGTGCTTCAGTGCCCCATATATGGATACTAAGCCCTATACCAATGCTACAATACAACAGACACAACATCTGCACTGATATTTTAAATCTGCCTTAATGTGGGTGCACCACATTTGTAAGTGTCCTATTCATTTTTCATCACCTTTTCTTGACCATCAACTGCTAGACATATGTAATGTTATTGAAGGACGAGAGATACATGGCAGCTGGATGAAAGAACAATCAGGGGCGAGACTAATAGTTTGGGAGATTTCACCAAAAGATATTCAAAATACATAAACCAAGGTAGCACTGTAGGGGAACTGATAAAACTGTAGTAGAAGTACTGAAAAGTATTTCAATGCTACAGAGCCTGCTGCAGTACATAGAAGTATTATTTTTCTGCAGCAGCAAGTCTTTGATATTCCTATCTTATCCTTGTAGTTGAAACACGGGAAACTTAGGGCCCGATATATAGACCATGGAGGACAGTCTTTACTCCATGAGGGCAACGGAGTAAAATATTCATTTGCCCTGATGGAGTTCTCATTCTCCAAATTTAGAGATGTCTGCTGGCCTAGCAGACATCTTTTTACATAGGAAGGAACCACTTTCAACATCACAGTAACATAATTAACACTTTTAACCTGTCTTTTCATTAAGAAAAAACCTCCCAAAGCAACATTTTGTATTTGAAAATGAAAAAACAAATGACTCCCGCACCATGAGAGTTATGTTGCATGATGCAGGGTCATTTTGCAGTTTTTACTGCCCCTTATCATCAGGGTTTATCGGGTTTTGATGGACAGTGAAAACTGGCCATTGGACGACCACTCTATTTAGGGGTCAAATCTCTGATGCTCCTTACTCTTTTATACAATCTGAAGTGTATGTCGGTGGCGTAGTCTTGGTCACTGACATACTGACGTGCTTAATACACCAGAAAAAACTTAGGGGTCTAGGCTAGAAATCCTCTAGTGATTTCTTAGAGTTATCCTTATGTCTCGTAGAGTACACAGGAAAAAACAGATTATACTAACAGACCATATCACCAAAATGTGAAACACCTGTGATTGTCAGTCAACCGCAGTGAGGATTCCCATCAATGTCTTGTGTTGATCAATATTCTCATCTGGTAATCCTACCAGGGTATTGTGTCTCTTGATCAATGAGACAACCAGCATACCCCATTGGTCGGCTTGGGGTAACAAGCCGCAATCACTCAGTTCTACCACATGGTGTTGATATGATGGGAAAGTGCAGTGCAAAAAATATATAAGTGGTGATTAAAAAAGGATAGGGAACTTAACAAGAACTATTTAATGGACATAAGCCCCTTCCTGTTTAAAAACAAGAACAGTGCATCACAATGATCGCAGTGTAAACAAATAGCTGCGAGATGGCCAACATGTTTCAGCCTATAATGGAAAATGACCAAGGCTTTCTTAAGGGCCTCTGTTCTACATTCATGCTACTGCCTATGAGTGACTTAATGTGTGAAAAATAATTCAAAAAAACACACTAGTGAAACATCAGTAGTAAAGGATATATTGTTCCTTCCACTGTCTGAAATCCTCTTCGGCACCTGGTGTCTTAATAGCATCCAGAATGTCCGGGGAATGGACCTCACCTCTTCCTGGACCTGGCTCAGGACATGTGAGACCCCGCTCTGTCCGTCGTTGTCTCAGTCCCTACTCTAGATGCGGCAGGCAGAACTTCAGTTTGGCAGATAGGGTACTCTGTGGGTGTTGCACTGGAGCACCCTCTCTGCCTACCTCTAAATCAGGGCCGTAGTAGGCAGATTTTGTCCAATATCTCTGAAGCAGTGTCTGATACTATTGCAACAAACCCATCAGAAGTAGATGTTATTATGAATTTGTTCCAAAATAGGGGAACCAGGAGAAAGTTGGGGGGAGTAATTGATACATGTTATGTATCCAGAAACATAACTATTTAAACCATTGTAGGAATCTGAAAGATGAGCAGTGCAGTCATGAATACTTTTTGGTTTCGTGATGCAGTTCTCATCTGTAATACTTCCCTTAAGATGCTGCCCGAACAATCAGTCCAGGCTGCAGACTGGGCACTTAAAGTCATGACAAAATTAATACCTGTAACTAATGCAGGAGAGCCCTACAAATACCCATAAAAACACATTCAGTCCATGAAGCACGATTTAGATGACCACTGCCTTGCACTTTTGTTTTCACTGGTAGACTTGTGTGTAGCATTTTGTACCTACACACTAATCCTACATCACTGTCAGGCAATCCAAGGTTTGTACAGGTGGACAGAAAGGGCCAGTTTGCAATCCTCGGGTTGAGACATTCTGTAAGATACTGCAGACGGTGTTACTATTTAGTCAAATCATAATTACGAGAAATAGTCTACTTAAGATACGTTTACTTACTTATTTTACATACATATTATTTTCGATATATAGCCTTTACAGTGCAGCTAAATAAGAAATATCTACATATAACTACCAGTTAGGGGATGTTTTATGTTAGCTATCTTGTTGAAGTACCATCTTGTAGTTATTTGGGACCGATTTTGCAAGGTTGAATGAATCATTACATTTAAGGTTCTCCAAAAGGCATATTTCCTTCTTTCCTGCCCCAGCGACGCTTCCCCTATAGACACGTTCACGTGTCAAGGCATAGAATACATTCCTCATCAGAGATTGCAACTCTTGGAAGGATCCTCTTCTAATTCCAGGCCTTTCCTGAAAGAATACAGATCCTGTTTCCTCCTGACACCACAGGCCCACAAATTCTGGCTAGATAAACTTTATTGTATAGTTAGTAAAAACCATTACAAAATACCAAATATCACAATGTTTAAAAGGCAGAAAATTAACACCGCTGTATAAAATGTAAAATATTATAAAATAGAGCAGTTAATCAAAAAAAGTTTTTTTTTTAATCTGAACATATTGCTAGTTCAAATCTTTGCCAATGATAGTCGCTTTTTCTCAAAGTTGGTAATAAGTTTGTCTGCTCTGCAACTAAGCTGTGGGTCTACTGAGCATAGGATTTGTACAATCGCAGACCGGCAAGTGCGAATTCCAAGTTTATTAAACTTGTTTTTTAACAAGCTCCGACGTTCCTGAATCAAGGCCAGGCAAATGCAAATCAAATGGGTGAAATCCTGTCTTCTTGCGCCACATAGATCGCATTCCTCACTTGCTTGGAGCTTCCATTTAGGTTGGTCAGAATTCGTTGGAAAGCTACCCAACCTTAAATTGAGGTGTTTGCGTTTGATGAATGGTGAGAAAGCAAGGTCTAGGTAGGCTGCCGGTACAGGTTTTTAATAAGATTTTATTGTCATCTAAGCATGGGTTCGATGACTGAAGGCTAGTTTGTCATTAAGCAGCGAGTGCCTGTTGGCCGCCTTCTTTACCACCTGTTTAAATGCCTGTACTGGAAGTTTGGTTTCCCAAAGAGCAATCGACTCAGTTGATTCTAATGACAGTTTGAGGTATTTGGCATAGGCGGAGTTGGGACGCCTGTGAATTGTTTCCCACATGTCACGATAGACCGCAATATCCTGGTTCATCCAGACATCGTACCAAAATTTGATAGTCTCGTACTTTTTCAGCAACACTTGTGATTGTAAGCCAAATTCAAGTCTTACTTGTGCGGTTGATGCATTGCTTGGTAACGCAAATACGCGCTTGTAGATTTTCATTTGTACTTTGTCTAAGAGTTGCTCGCTATTGCCGTGATGTAATACACTCCCGTAGGCTATTGTTGGGAGCAGCTTTGCTTTCATTACTGTTGGCAGGGGGGAAGCCAGAGGTCCTTTAAGTTTAGTTGCTAAAGTGTTGAAAGCATGCAACAGTGCCATGCCCTTTTTTTCGATGCCGTTGTAGTGTGCAGAGAAATTGAAATGCTTGTCCAGTTGTATCCCAAGATATATATAACTTTCCACCACTTCTAGCTTGACGTTATCTATCATGAAGATTGGTGGTGCTTTGTGGCGTCGAGTTATAACCATGGTTTTTGTTTTTGTGCTGTTTATTTCTAGTAGATTCTGTTTTTTGCATCTGGACAGTTTGTGCAATAAGCTCTGCAAGCCTATTCTTGTCTGGCTTAGCAACACCACATCATCGGCATAGGATAGATGTGTTACACGCAGGTTTCCTAGCCGCGGTGGAAGAGCATTGGTCTGGTCCAGGCTTACTGTTAGATCGGCCATGAATAAATTAAAAAGATGGGGGGCCAACACACAGCCTTGCTTTAATCCATCAAAGGTGCCAATCTTTCGGGTTAACCGCTGTCCATTATCGATCTTAACCTGCATCCAGGTGTTAGTGTACAGGTCGATGATTGGCGTTAGGATAGAATCTGGCAGGCCCTGCTGTTTCAATTTGGCCCATAATAGTTTCCTGTTTACGCGATCAAAGGCCGCCTTAAAGTCCACAAAACAGGTGTAAAGCTCCTGATGGTTTTGTAGACTTTTTTCGGCTATTAGGCACAGTGCCATAGAATTTGCCATAGTGCCAGTTCCGCGACGGAATCCTGTCTGATTTAACGGGATTTTGTTGTTCGAATCCGACTGTTGAGCTAGATCTGCTAGCACCAGGGATGCGTAGTATTTTGCTTCTGCATCAATGAGGGCTATCAGGCGGTAATTAGTTGGATTTTTACGATCTCCCCCTTTGAAGATCGGATTGATGATGGCACCCCTCCAGCTTTCCGGAATTCGACCTGTGTTACTTATTGATCAAAACAGGAGATTGAATTTACAGGCCCGGAACTGGGGGTCCTCTTTATAAATTGCCTGCGGGATGCCGTTTGGTCCGGGTGCACAATCTTGCTTGCTTTTCTTGACTATTTTTAGTATTCGACATTCATCATCTGGCAGCGTTGGTTGACCTGAGCCTTCCTGATGGATGGTTAAGTTGTTGGAACTAAAATTAAAATTAGACATGCTTTCTTGATCAACTATTCTTGATGTTTCATTTACGGATATTGTGATTGTGGTCAGGTGTGCTGGTAACTTAATCGAAAAGGTATCGACTATGTGTTGGGCCCCATCATTTTCAGATATACAAGTTGTACTTATAGGTTGAGTTGTTCTATTCATAGAGTTGACTTGCATCCTAAAGGCCCTAGAGTCAGATTTTTTTATGTTGTACATCAGTTTTGTCCAGAAGTCGTCTGCTCGGTTCCTTTTTTCAATCCAGATAAGTTTCTTGTAATGTTTTCTTATTTTTCGGACTTCTTGCCAGATACTTGGATTTGTCCCTTGACCTTGTGCTCGTCTTGTGAGCTTCTGCAAGTACTTCTCATTGAAAGTGTAGTTTTTGTGAGTTTAGTCTCGGCCTTGGGAAAGGTCTTCCCTTTAGAGTTGGTGCTAGTCCTAGGTAGCTTCTCCAAAAAGTCAGACCAGGTTTCTGAGCACAGGTCCTTCTCTTTAGTGAACGTTTTGAGTTGTGTCTTAGCGCCTAACGCTATTTGAGAAAGTGTGTTGCTCGTCCACCTTAAACGCTTCAGATTGATTGTTGTGGTTGAACCTGCTATTGTTGGTGCATTTAAGTGCCTAGAGGCGGTCAGTTTCATCTCAATGTGTTGCATTGAGTGATCGCTGTCTAGTGAGCAGAGTATTTGAACATTTTTGATAAGACTTAGCAGGGGTAATGTTACTATTGTGTAGTCTAGGATAGAGTTTGCATTGTAACCTGTACAGGTGGGAGCAGGAGGTTTGTCCTGGCTGACTCTTCCATTTATTACCCGTAGTCCGAGGCGTTCAAGGTCCCACATCAACTGCCTACCCACTTTGTCGGTCTTCTTGACCAATGGAATCTAATGGAGTTCAACATCCCACAGTTCATTTGCAGCAGCAATATTGTCCTCCCATTCCGGGTGATGTAGGAGATTTGTGTTGAAATCTCCCGTGACAATAATCTCCCAACTTGGTTGTTCAAGACGGATGTTAGATACAAATTTGACAACACGTTGGAAGAGTTCTTTTTTAATTGCGCTTGTCGGGTGGGCATATATGTTGATTAGATAAGGGTTCTAGTTTTGCCCTTTTTTACATTCTCCAATTTAATAATTTGCATGTCAGGTGCCGATGCGGCCAATTGAGAGGCATTGATCTTCAGTGCAGTAGATAAGTATACCGAAAGTCCCCCCCCCAGCGCGCCCATAACGCTGAGGGCGAATCGCACTCACATGGAAGCATAATCTCCCTGGTACATCAATTGGCTCTGCTAGCCAAGTTTCCTGCAGTGCTATGATGTCGTATTGATCCCAAGTGGCTGTCTTTCTACTATTATTTAGGATGTCTTTTGCTCCTGCGATGTTCAAGGAGAGCAGTTTTATTAAATTTCCTTCTATCTCGCCCTCCTGGCAGTGGGTTCAATTGACGTTAATACTCAGTATCTGCCTCAGGTAGTCGCTGCTGACTGATTCAGCCCCCCTGGCACCTTGCAGCACTGAATGTGTGGATCGACTTTTGTGGTCATCTCTTTTCCCACGTCTTCTTAGCAGGGGCGATGGATAACCCTTTTTTATTTCTTCTTTTAAAGTAATTCCCCACCTTCAAATTTGGCCATTTCAGCAAGAATACTTTTTACTATTCCTACGTTCCTCCAGGTAGCAAGCGTGCCTTCCTTAGCCACATTGCCCTCTGAAGAAATGAATTCAATAGATAATAAATCTGCAGACGTCAGATGAAGGATCTTCCCTCGATTTAGAAAGTCTTGCGAGCCTTGAGGTTCGTAGTTGGGAATAAGAAGTATTTTACCTGTGGTTACGGTTGCCTTCTCTATTGTTTGTTCATTGATAATCTGGTTTTTGTCATTTGACCTGGATTTTGCTGGCTCATTGTCCTTTACTTTAACATGCTGATATTTTACTATTTGATTATGTACATCGTTCTGGATTTGCGTGATTGGTCCACTGGTCTTTGACCCAACGGCCTGTTCGTTTTGGATCAACCTGTTCTGTGTGATGCAAATATTCCATAGAGGTAACCTCAAGGCATTGACTCGTCCTTTCCGCATTAGTTATTTCTAAGTTCTTCTGTATAACATTATTGTCCGTAATTATTGTTGCTTGTATTTGATCGTGAGTGTTACTATCTGCCTTTGTTGTTACTTGTCTATAATTCTTGTGGTCACTTTTAACTACTTTTGGATTGTCACTTGGAATGGTGACGAGAATAGGAGGCGCTTTTTGGTTCTTATCAGCATTTTTAACAACGATCCAGAGGGGTCCACAATTAATAGGATCGTGCTTGTTTTGCTCGTTCCCATTTGTGGGGTGCTTTTTATCCTCATGAAAAGTGCACGCTTTTTGATAAGAGTTAAACTCATTTTTTTGGCGGTTCGCAAAGCTAGCACTGCTGACTCTCTGTAATTTTGTTTAATTGTGGAACAAAACTAGATCCCTAGACCACAGTAAATGATGTGCTAGCATTTGAAAATATGATTTTTTTTTCGTAATATTACAATGGAAAGAGAAGCAGGAAAGTACTCACCGTCACCGAGCCGAAGAGCTTGTCAAAGGGATGCAGCGTATCAATCAGTGTAGCGGCGTGTCTTATGTCTGTAATATCAGAAGGGAAACTGAACATTGCACAGAGAGGTAACTTTTAAGGGAAGATGAAACACATGCGTATATGAAATGTAACATATTCCCAAGAAGAGTGTTGAAATGATAACACAACACTTTCAAGTCTTCCTGATGATTTAATGGATGAACAACCTGTGTTTCTCAGGTCAGACACCTACACAATGAACCACACCAACAGTCACAGAATCCACAAGATGTTCAACCAGAACACAGAGCATCCAAATGGAATATGCAAGATTCTGCAAGCCACATTCTATAAACCCAACTTATAACAAATGCCCTTCCTTCAAAACAACACAAAACAAACAAACAAAAACAAAAAAACACAACAAACCACACAAACATCACGCCGACCATATCACAAACATATGCACCCTTCCACCCTACTTGTCTGAAAACTGCACAGAAGCAGAAGGTGCGATAGAATATCTAATAGTTAATGTATGAATTGCAGACAGCACAGCTCAGAATCAGTGATGTAATTACTGGTATAAGCTTCCAAGGTTTGGACTGTATTATGATGTTGTTCAGTGTGGAGCGTATTAGTTCTGTGCAATTGTATTTCCTAAAACTGGCCTGTCTGCAGAGCTATTCCTGAGTTATAGAATGCACAGCTCGGAAATCCAGAAAGGCAAACTCTGCGCGGTGTTTCCATGTGTGCTGTCTGCCACAATGCACAAACTTTGAGACTGTTCAAGTTAATTGCCAGGTACTTACTGACTCCATTGTCCTTAGTCCATTGCATTTTAATCAGAGTCATTAAATTATGAGGTGATCACACCTCTGATGTGAAAAAATAACAAGAAGTGTCAAAAGCATTCACCTTCCCTATAACCATATAAGCCTAGAGTGACCATTTGAACTTCGTACAAATACGAAGGCACTGAAGGCCAGTATATACAGGGTTGTTGGATGGACTGTGATGACTGTGATGAGGACTCAACAGACTAAGAATTATGAAGCTCGCCGGTAAGTAACCTGGCATTATTGTACTTACTACTTCCTCATCCCAATCAATACTTATGAGGCATACCAAAGTTACTACTGCATTTCAACAAATACGCCATGAATACATAACTTCTTTGCTCAGAATAATTGGTGAACCTATCAACCTTTTATTAAGATAATTATTTATTTATCATTGATGTAAATACCTTGGAACAAAAAATCTTCTCCCAACCCTGCACCCTTAGTTCCGTAGTGTTTTACAAACATTTGTTAGAAGCCCATGTTGTTATCAATGTAACACCCTGTACCTCCTCCAAGGTTGTCAAAACACTTCTAAGAAACTTTCCATGGACTCTTTCTGGGATAGGTAACCAGCAAGAGAGTATGCCAAAAATATTGTGTCATAATTCCATCTGCTAATCGATATATTAAATGCTTTATGACCTTGATCTTTGATAATAAATGTTACAAACAAGTCATCTGTGTTCCTAAAACCATTAGATCTGTCAATGTATATAGAAACTGCCCTTTTATCACCCCATATATGCCATAATTCCTCTTCTTCTTCTGTAGCAGTTGGGTGTGGAAAGAAACAGGGTAACAAAGCCTCTTGAGCTACATAAAATGTAGACACAATCTTGGCATAGAAATCAGGATTACGACTTAGCAGAACACTATCTTTCAGAATGTGCTGAAACATGTTTACACAAGAAAGTGCATATGAATGAATGAATCAATCAATGAATGAACGAATGAACGAATGATAAGATTTCGAAAGTGTGGAGTTATTGCAAGAGTGTTCCAGCGCTGAGGCAGACAGACAGTGAAGGGTGTCAACCAACTCTACAGTCTGAACAGATGTGTTTTCAGTTGTTTGTGAAATGAGTTCTTCACTGGGATGCACTTAATAGGGAGTGGAAGATTGTTCCGTCACTTAGCTTGCCAAAACCGAGCTAGATGAGCCACCCCATTTCTTTCGTTTGGTATAGGTGATAGCCAACAACCAGGCAGATTGTGATTGCAGAGTTCTTTTTGGACAGCATTCAACAATCATTATGGACAGGTATTTGGACCATGTCCTAAAGAAGGCAGCATATGCCACGGTCAGCGTTTTGACCATAATCCCCTTTTCACCGGTAGTCAGTGCAATTGGTCACGGTAGAAGGAGATGGAAGCATACTTGAGAAGTTTAAACAGCAGGTGAATTGCTGAATTCTGAACCATTTGCAGTTGTTGGATTAGCTAATCAGGGACCCCTACGTACAGAATAATCCCCTAGTCCAATCTGGAGAGGAATAACGAGTGGACTACTTTTTTCTGGGATTCCCAGGGCAGAAGGATTAGAAATGTTCTTAAATACCTCACTATCCAACAGGAGATTTTAACCACTGCTAAGATCTGGATACACATGGAGAGGTTCTCCACCGGACTGCCTTTTCCAATGATAAAATAATGACCACATTTCTTTATGTATAGAATTCCTTTATTCAGATAACATGATAAACATGGACTCCAGCCAACGTGTTTCGTTGCATGGAGATTGAATTTCTTCAGAGTTTAAGATAAATAAGGATGTTGGAAATACCTTGGGAAGAATAAAAATTCTTGGCATAATGCGTCCGATCCAGGGATGAGACGCTGACGACCTTCACTTAAGGTACACCTACCAGGCCATTATCAGGGAGGTATAACAGGACGCACCGCAACAACTTTGTCTGATACTTTTTCTCACCCACGGTATAACAGGATACCTTTGCATCCTGCTGTGCGCCAAGAATTCGTAGTTTGGGGAGTTCTTCACCAGAGATTTCCAATGTCCTTATTTATCCTAAGCCCTGATGAACTTCACTCTCCATTGAATGAAACAGGTTTGCTGGGGTCCAGGTTTATGATGTTATCTGAATAAAGGAATTCTATACATAAAGAAATGTGGTCAGTCTTTTGTCATTGGAAAAAGTAGTCCGGTGTTGCAACTCTCCACATTTATCTAGTATTTGACCTGCCTTGCAGTCTGCATCCAACAGCATCAGGTGCAGGAGTTCAATGAGCACACCAGGGATGTATGACGTTTTAACGCATACTTTTACCACGCATGCCTTTACAACGCGGTATTTACAACGAATACCTTTACAACGCATGGTGCTTTGGGGCGCTGGATAGTGAATAGTTTAATTTACTATTCCAACTCCAGTCCCCGTGGATAGTAGGGAAGGTGTTGGATAGTAAATTAAATCTATTCCCTTTCCTAGAGCGCCCCCCAGTGCAATGCGTTGAAATGGTTTGCGTTGTAAAAGTTGCGTCATAAAGGCACTGCGTGGTAAAAGTTGCGATGTAAAGGATGTTTCCCTTCTAAATCATCACTTAAAACAATGACAAGAGGAACATAGCAGTGATGTCCGACTATCTAGGTCTTCCATTGGTCTTTGTCAGTTACTGCTGAGATCTGGGTTTTAAAGGACATGTGAGTGTCAATGTTCACACCTTTATTCTTTGCCACCTACGAGGGGGGGAGGTAAAGTGCAATTAGTCTGCCACGCCCCTGACCACCCAGTCATGGGGTTGGCCCCAAACAGCAAGACATCTGTTTTCTTTGGGTTGCATTGAAGCAAGTTGGCCTTAAGCCACATCATTACTGCTACAATACAGGTTGCAAGTTTTGATCTGGTTTCTAATGCCTTGTTGTCGTAGGTCAACAGAAGCTGGGTGTCATCTGCATAGAAGACAACTTGGATACCGAATGAATCAATTAGGTATGTCAGCGGTGTCTTGCAAATATTAAAAAGTGTGGGGCTCAGGGACGAGCGCTGAGGAACTCCACACTTAAGCGCCTTTGCTTCAAAATAAAACGGCTTCAGCCTCACTGCCTGTTCTCTGTGCTTTAAAAAGGAACCTATCCAGGCTAGAGCAGCCCCCTCCACTCCTATCGCATCCATGCAATGTATGAGGTTTTTGTGTGGGATTGTGTTGAATGCCGCAGAGAGGTCTAATAAAATTAGGGTAGCATTTTCGCCTGCATCCATATACTCTAGCAGAGTTGATAGCTACTATGGAAGCTATGTTAATTGTTAAATATGTATGGCCCATTGAAGTTAAAGGTTCAAATGGGACTCTATGTAGCATTTTTAATTCTAAAGTTAAGTCTCAGGGAGGTACGAGAGACTTTACAAATGCGCTTGTAATGGGAAAACTTTTTAGAATTCTGAACACAAAAGCTGCATCCAGAAAACCTGCATCACCAGAAGTTCTAAACACTAAAATGACAGCCAATTGGGCCCTCCATGTAGACTCTGACAATCTCTTTTCAAACCCATCCTGGAGAGTTGCAAGATAGGAGAATCCCACCACCAACAGCAGAAACAGAATTCAAAGCACATCAGTGTTTAAAATTCCATCAATGCTTTGTGTGTGATTTCAGAGTAGAAGAACTTCATCTAAATGTTCAGATTACCCTCTACTTTGAAGTCCTATAATCTTTCTACTTTCAGACCAAGCGAAACAGTTGGGATAGAGGAAAACACATGTGAGTTAGAAGAGGAGAAGGAATTGGCAGTATTCTGCAGAAAGGCCTCATTGACATAGTTTCAACTAGCTCAGCCAGGGCCCGGGTTGCCAAAATTGTACTCTCACTATTACTTCTGCTTTCTCTCTCTCCTGATTTTGAGAAGTAAGCAAGCAATTAGATGAATTGAAGCAAAAGCTAAATGAAGCTGAAGAAGCCATGATCCAGATAGGGCATTCATTCCCAAAGAACCTGAACTGGAAACTGAGAAAATGTTTTTGGCACTTATTTGTTAATTGAAGAGGTAAACAAATCCAGAACAGGTGATCTGCATTTCTTGCATATCTTAGTAAATGTTACTGCAGTCCTGCCAAGAGGTAAATCCCTCTCTAACCTTCACCTGCCTTCTACATTTCAGCTTCTCTAGCGAACTAGATAGAAATGCTTGGCTCTGATATACCTGATAGATGGCACTTATCTTCCAGAGGTAATTTCTATTCATGTCAAACATGGAAACAGAGAGCAGGACAAGGCTGCCTGGCAGGAGGTGCATCTCATTTTGATATCTAATTTCCATCCACATTTCAACTCCCGTAGGTGAGCATATAAGGGTTCTTAAACCCACCCGACCCAGCCAGTTCAATGATTTGAAATGTTCTCTATACTACAGGATGGTTAGGTTTGAATGGGGCAATAGTCCTCTTAGTAATAGCCATTCACTATCAGCAGTCTATCTCCCCTGCAGGAGCAAATGAGGTGTTGTCCCCTAATTTGCCTCAATTAAAAGACTGCAATGCCCATACATTGCAGTCATCATTTTCTTTCAACTGAAATAAATAAATATAGTGCAGAGTGCAGCACCAGACCTACTGGCAGAAGTTAGATCTCTCTCTGACCTCTATCTATCTTTGGGAAATGTGGCTTTGCAGAAGGAGGAATTTTGGGCATGACACCCCTATTTCATTTTCTTATGGGACACACAATTCCACCTAGAATCAATGATCATTGACAGAGTGTGAGCAGCCCTTCTAGCAGAAGGCATATATCTCACCAACCACCACCACTATAGGCTCTTCAGTTCCTATTTGGGGAGCAGATTGTGTTTTTTTAAGCAGCACCGGTTGTTTTACCCGTTTTCCCTTACAGGCCACCATTACTGCTTTTGCAGCCAAATGGAGGTAGTCACAAATTGCGACCTGCCTAGTTAATGTCCTTTTAGTAAATGTTTCTGCACCCCCTGATGAATGAGTATTTTGCTAATTGTCCTAATAGTACATAGGTTTGGTTGGAAAATCATAGTCTGTTTACAAAAGGGCTATGCACAGTTTGCGACCACTTTTTTGTAAACTGACTCTTTGTACATCTGGCACAATGTCTCTTGCTTTCTGGATGGCATTAAGCACTGTCATTATTAAGGCTATGTTGCCGAGACTTCACATACCATGACCACCCGCCGAACTGAACATCGATCAGCCATTAGAACTAAGAAAATAGCTGCGCTTTTAGTGTTGAAACACTACATAGAGACACAGCACACAAAACAGGACCTCAAACGGTTCATTCTTGAAAAAATACAAATTAATTTAGGCAATCAGAGCATCGAAATTTGCAAAAGGAGGGAGGTTTTCTGGGTCTATACTTTGAACACTTATAACAATGAGCGAAACAAGGAAATCCTCTGGGATAAGGTGATTAGATATAACAACAGTTAAATCCGTGGGTTTCCCTGAATTGTCCAACATTTTCTATTCACCACGGTACATCTGTGAATGTTCTTAATTCACACTTGAATAGAGGCTTCTATTCATAAGAGTCCAATCGTATCTTGGTTCAACTGGATTATATGTGTCAGTCTTACTGTAACACACTCGGGGGTTTCACCTTTTAATGTTACTGATAATCTATTTTTATCTGCTAGTTCGACAATTTTGTTCTTTTTGACCTATTCAATATAGCGACCGTTTTCACGTACAAAACTCACGTCAGGCTCCACATATGTATAACTAATTATTTACAAGATTACCAAATTTCTCACAAGTAACTACATCGAAGAAGAGATCGATACTATTTTATCTTCATTCAGAAGACTATTAATCCATCCCAATGGGATACTGCTAATTAAACATATTTTGCTATACTTATCCATTATGGCTCCATCAACCTCCTTCAACAATGAGCCATTTGCTTTTGTCTCTTTACCTATTTGACCATACAATGTGATGGCCCTTCCTCCGTGAACCGGAAGTAGTTACCAGGAGGGAGTACACGAGCGGGCTTTATAAACGGACATAAAAAGTCTCTTTGTTTGGAAACTCCCCCTTTTTTATCACAACAAGTTTGGAGCCCATTCCTGGCACATGACACGTGCCACTCTGTCATGTGGCATATGCCACAGCTCATGTGACATGTGCCACAGATTTTTTACCATTTCTTTCATGATTAACTGGAGATACTGTCAGTTAATGATTTCCAAAGGACTATCTTTCACTATACTAAAATAAATAAATACATAAAAAAAAAATATTGCCCAGGTGGGGTTTGAATTGAACCCTTGTTAAAAAGAACTCCTAACTCCTGTTACTTACCACTATACCAAGTGCTATTTTATCATTCATCTTCTCCCCAAAAATGTTTGTCATACAAAAAAGGTGCTGTCCTAGTTTTATTTCCATGCTGTTTTGCTTTTACATAAAACACATTCACTCTTTATTTCCATGCTTTATATACACATAGCCCTTCCTTCTTTCAGTCTGTCACTAGCCCCATGCATTTCTTATTGTTACAAACTCATCCTCAAATTCTCATTCCACTAAATAAGTGATTTCTTTCATAGCAAACCTGTCCCCCCCTTCCACATGCCACACAGCATGCCACCAATGCCTGGTGTGCACTATGACTAAGGAGGCCATAGTTCTCCTGGACTCTGCTAGGGGGTGAACTACAAAGGCATAGCTTTCATTTGTGGAATTTAGGAAACACATTTTAAAAAAAACGATTTTCCCCAGCTGGGGTTTGAATTGAACTCTGGTCAAAAAGCACTCGCAGTCTCTGTGAACTGCCAGTGAGCCATCTACTTTGCTGGAATTCCTCTTAGCCACAGGCCTTGTTGTCATTGAAAAAAGATGTTGGTCCCTCCTTTATTTCCATGGTGTTTGGACTTTAACCCCTTCGGTGCTCATGACGAGCTCAGCTCGTCATGGCATTTACCTCTCAGGTGCTCATGACGAGCTGAGCTCGTCATGACCACACCCATTTTTATTATGGCCCAGCACAGCAGGGAAATAGCTCCAGCAGCCAAGGTGTTAAATGCAAGAAATCTTCTCTTGATTTACATGCTTTAAATACAAATAGCCCTTCCTTTTTTACAGTCTGCCACTAGCCCGATGCATTTATTATTGTTACACAATCATCCCCAAATTATCATTCCACTAAATAAGTGATTTATTTTATAGCACACCTGTCCACCCCCTTCCACAAGCGACACAGCATGCCATCAATGCCTGACATGCACTATGACTGAGGAGGCCATAGTTCTCCCAGACACTGCTAGGGGTGATTTACAAAGGCACAACTTTCATTTGTGGAATTTAGAAAACAAATGAAAAAAAGAAAAAAAAACGATTATCCCCAGCTGGGGCTTGAACCCTGGTCAAAAAGCACACCCCGCCTCTATGAGCTGCCAGTGAGCCATCTGTTTTGCTGAAATGTTTTCTAGCCAAAGGTCTTTTTGTCACCGAAAAATCATGCTGGTACTTATTCTATTTTGCTTGTGTTTGGATTTTACAAGCCAGAAATCCACTCTTGATTTCCATGCTTTATATACAAATAGCCCTTTTTTTTTTACAGTCTGCCACTAGCCCCATGCATTTCTTATCATGGATCCAAGGCACAGTGGTACCTGCGGCTCTGAGCTCAACTTACGCCACTGTTGACTTAACAGTATCTGTAGCATCAAATGAATCTACCTATACCCAGACTGAGCCCGTGATAGGCCCCTCATTTTTCTTCAAACTTGGCGATACTGCAATTGACATTATAGTAGACTCTGAGTATTTTCGCAACAAAACACATGTTGATAATAGCTTTGCAGCTCTTTGGAAACGCCTAGATCGTTTAGAGTAGTTAGTGAATAAGCCAGGCTTGAATAAAAACATCCATATGCAGGCCTCACAACAGGTAGAGACTCTCAAATCACAGGTTTCTAGTGCACCCAGGGTAACCAGCTCTAATAACCAACAGCAAATGTCAATGTTCTCACAACCCCCTATACTAGTACCCCTAGTGTTTATGTCACCTGTTATAAAATAATGGAATTGTTGACACCTAAACCCACCGGTGCACAGAACGAACCAGTAACGTCTAGTGCTATTAATAATGCACACCAACCAGTTCACTCAGTCACCCATGTTGCCACCACAAACCATGCAAACAACACTACTCTAGTTTGCAATACCCAGAGAGCAAAATTCCCCTCTGTGAATAATGACAGTGAGTCTGTGGTGGCCAATAAAGAAAACCTTAGCCTACCTCCGGCTTCTTGTTCATATGTCTTAGTCTTAGCATGCGTCCCACCCTTAAGGAAAAATCAGACCAAGACATGGGAACAACTGCGTAATAAAAGTGCTGATTGGCTAATTCAACATAAAGGTTTTAAGGTGACAAATGTAAGTGATATCATAATGGTGTGCAGGGTAGCGTGGGTTGGCTCTTCAGTAAAGAACATAGAGTGAGATTACGTTGTTATTAACTTCCGTGGTCCAGCTTTAGCTAGATCAATACTAATGACACAAGAGCTCAACAACATCATTCCCACTCTTGTTTGGTCATTACCCCTTTGTTTCTTTTATAAATCTATCCCTGGGCCAAATATATCTACTTTTGTCTTGCCTACAGATTTTAATTGATTCTCTGCTCTGCTTGGTTTGGATAGCTTGAATTGACAACCGCCTACTCGAACACCATCTAAACACATCCTCCCGAGGCCTATGCTCAATTGTCTAGAACTTGCTACTTCAGAACTACATGACCCAAAGCCCACCTTTATAGACCATGACACAATAGAACCACATGACCCAAATTGGAGTGTTTTAAGCTTGAACATCGCCGGCTTAGCTTTCAAAATAGGTTCTGAAGACTGGGCAAATTTCGTTAGAAAATACAACATTCTCATGCTTTTGGAAACTTGGGCAACAATGGAATTGTACTTAGAGGGGTTTTAATGCTTTATCATTATTGTACCCACTCCCAAACAAGGCAGCCCTTCTGGTGGTCTCTCTATATGGCTCAATATCTCTTCAGGTGATAATGTCAAAATCCTTGCCACAAACGAAGACAATTTTCAAGCTGTTATTTGCACACGAGGGATCTCAATTTGTTTTAGTAATTTTTATAATAATGACTTTACAAATGTACCAAATAGGACTTATATTTAATTATTTTATTTTGTTTCTGCCTAACAAAATCAAATTGAGTCTGGTAAGCTTGCAGGAATTTGCCTGGGTGGTGATTTTAATGCTAAGATGGTGAGGGCAAATGTAATCACAGCGCCAATTTCAGACACACACACATGTAAAAGAGGGAAAGAATTGCTGGATCATCTGTTAAATCACAATCTACTGAATGTGATGGATATAGCAAATATCAATCATAACAACAGTCCCATTCCGACTTATAGGGGTTGTTGTTGCGCCTCAGTGATATATTACATCTTTATCGCTGCCTCATTAGAAGATGTTGTAGTACAAGCCAGTGTTTTACGGACTGTGTTTGGTGACCACAACCCTATTTTAACAAGAATTAGGTTTGCCCCCACACCTGTTTTCTTCAAAGAGCCGGGTGCAAGAAATTTAACACACTCGATGGAAAACTTGAGGATAGTCTGGAAGGGCATTGATAATGGCTAACTGTTTTTCAAAATGATAATTGCTTACTTACCCTCTATTGAGATTTGTCTGTTGTCTAATGATCCAAAGTCAGAGGTGTCCAACGCTTTTTGCCACCTATGTGGTGGTATCAAACACTAATTTGATTCCCTGATGGTTTAATAACGCCTGTTCTCGATCAAATAGAGAGCTCCGTGTATCACTATAGTAGCGGTACCCAGGGATGGATCCCTGAGACAGCATTATAAACAAGTGATAAGGCAGTGTAAAGTAGGATATCTTAAAAGAATGCTGGGACAAGCTTGCCTGTGCTGCCAGTCTCAACAATGGAAACAGTATTTGGCGGCTGTCAAAAATATGAGATACATCGGCCTTTCACTTACGCCTTTATGTTGTAATATAACAAATGAGGCCTGGGAAGCTGATTTCTCTAAAATATATGCACCCCCCCCCCTCAGAGTGAGGAGCCCTTTGATTTTTCAAATGTAGCACACATCCAGATATCAATAATAGAACTCAAGGATGCAATCAACCAAAGCTTGGGTAATAAGGCACCTGGCCCCGATGGGCTTCTAATTGACCTCATTAATTACAAACCTGATTTCATCTTTTTTTTTAATGTTAATGTTTTATTTAATGTTTTTAACAACTTAGCAAATACTTTTATACCAAGCACATCGTGTACTAGTACTATTGTCCTGATTTTTAAAAAAGGGGATCGATCCAACCCTAGCTGCTAAAGACCAATTTCCCTGATTGATAACACCATTAAGATACTTGGGAGGATCCTGTTTAATAAAATTAGATCTTGGGCTGAGGAGGGACATATTTTAAATAAATGCCAGCTAGGGTTCAGAAGTAAACTGGGACCAGTAGAACAATGTTTAAATCTTAACCTGATTGTTGGTATATATAACATAGCCCGGATCTCGCCTCAGCCTTTGACTTTTTATATAGGTCACGTCTATGGTCAGTACTTTTAAAATATGGGTTGGATGAGATTTTAGTGCACTTTTAGCTTTTTTACACAGGGACTTGAAGGCACAGGTGATAATTGGCAAGTAGGGGTAGGTCTCAGGGAACATTAATATCAGCAGAGGGCTCAGGCAGGGGTGCTTATTGGCCCCTCTCTTGTTCATTATGTATATTAATGATTTGCACACTGTTTTATCAGAACTTACTCCTCATGTTCCAAAAATCAATGTCAATATACTCCCAGTTTTACTCTATGCAGACGATGCAGTCCTAATGGTCCGCACCCCAAATGCACTTCACATTTTAGTTAGAGGCTTTGTTTATTTTATGGCTAGATCTTTGCAGTAATTTAAAGAAATTGTTTATAATGTGTCGTGGCCCCAAAAAGTACTTTATTCACTCAATTACTTCAGGACCTGAACGCCTTCTATTCACTCGCACTTTCCCGTACTAATGTTTTCAGACATTAGTTGGCCCATAGTAGGAATACATTTCTAAGGGCGATTAACTCAATTTTATGCCTCCTGCAACCAAAAAAGACTGAGGTAGTACTCTCAATAATTAAATTTTATAAAGCACAATGCATACCTAAGGCTACTTATGGCAGTGAAGTTTGGGGCTATGCAAAAAGTAGCACTATCCAGGGAGAAGAAAATCTATTTTGTCAAAAACTTTTGGTGATCCCAATTTCTTCTCCAAATGCAGCAAGGGTGGAAACATACTGTGGCTGGACAAATAGACGGGTGAAGACATACTGTGGCTGTCAGAAATAGTCTGATCAGCGTGAACCTTGATCACATTTTCCTGAACTCAAACAATATGGAGGGCATAAACAAAAAGACTCAACAAGAGGCCCTATATGATCAATATAGTAATTTAAGGTACAATATGGAACTTGTTAAGCAAACAGTCACAAGGTGTATGTCCCTGGCATCTACTAACTGCCCTCCATCGCATTTGCCATCCAGTTAGCTCCTACTGCCTTTAAATCACTGGGAGAGAAGCTTGCTGTTCCGCCTCAGGGCATGCCCCTTAAAATATCTATTGT
Organism: Lissotriton helveticus; assembly: GCF_964261635.1. Lineage (NCBI taxonomy): Eukaryota > Metazoa > Chordata > Amphibia > Caudata > Salamandridae > Lissotriton > Lissotriton helveticus. The sequence continues at coordinate 772,961,915 of NC_136063.1, read as the reverse complement.
GCTTCCCTTTAGGCTTTAATACCAACCTTGGGCAAATGCCTTGCCCCTGTGGCAATCGGAGCAACAAATCAACGCTACACTTCATATTTCTTTGTAATTTTTATTTGTAATATACTAAACAATTTTTGATCCCTTTTTTTAAGGCAACTACAAATGCTGATTTTAGAATAGCCTACACGGAAATCCTTAACCTTAAGAGTGTAGACTTAACCGTTAGAATAATTTTTTTTTTCTGAAGGTGGCAGTTCGCTCACGCGTTTCAATGAGCACTCCTTAAAAACATCAAATTTCACATGATTACATTTAGCTGTTAAATGTTGTGAACCATAATTTCTAATGTTATGTGGCATCTTGTAGAAATCTGTGCCCTGCATATTATGGTTTATCAAACATAGCTAATACCTGCACATTAATATAATATATTCATGCTGCTATTTTCTTACTGTATTTTAACATATTACGCTGTGCTGTTATTTGTCTGTTTCTGATTGCCCGCATATTAATTTAATTTGTTATTTGCACTTATTACTCCATGCTGCTATTGTCAAGAATAACTGAGCCATTTAAAGGAGTGGTTGTCTTACATATTTGCTGGTCTGTTATAATATGAATATTTATAATTACGTTTATGCTATATATACAAGTCCTTGTTATTGATTGTCATTTATTGATTTTTTTATCAAAAAAGTTTTTAACGTGACCTATGTATTTATGGATATTAAGTATCCGAAAAAAGATTATTTTAATTGAATTGAATTGGAATATAACATAAATGCATTGAACCACTACTGCATTTCATTTTCCACCACATCGTCCACCCCAACAAATAGATTCCATCACCATATATCTGGTCCCTTAACTAAGAGGCCCGCATAACAACATTGATACATATGCATCCACTAGGGGCACCGGGTCCAAATTAAGTCCTCGGTTGTCTGCCCATCTTTTCCAGATTTTGGGGTGCTTTTGTGGGCAACCCTTGGCCTTGAATTTTGGGTTCTCTAACCCCATGCAAAAAGGCCCCGCCATTGTTTCACCAATAACCTGCCCATAGTTAACGGGCTTTCCCCTCAACTATTTAGAGTCAAACAAAGGTACTATCCCCCGCTCGTGCTTCATCCCGGGAGAGTCCTGGCGCACCTATGAGGCTGAAGACCCCTGCCGTGGCACCGAAGTGGATCTGTTTTTGATCGTTGCAGGATTGGCGTCTAGATCTCAACCTCCTGGTTCCTTTGATTTTGTTATTGGGTGGGATGGGACGACCTCTCTGGACAAGGAATTCGATTCCAACTTTAGCGGCGTGCGGGCCGGATCTTCACTGTTTCATCTGTCAAGTTAAAGATATCTTCTGGCGATACAAAATAGTTGTACCTCGGCACTCTAATATTTTACTAAAACAATTTACGGTATGGCCATTACATTTTGCTAAATGGCCAGTACTAGAAGTCCTACAAAAATGATTATTTAATCCATGTATTGGATGAAAGATAGAAAAACATTTCAAATAAATCAAGCAAAAAGAGAAGAGAACATCAACTATGAGTGCAATTTAATGTTAATTAGTCCAATGTTTAATTATAGCAGTTGAGGATAACTTCAAACATAGTACACAAATATGTCTAATAGTCCTGGAACACTACATGTAATATACACATTGTATATATAGTTTGAAAATTGGTTGAGCACTACAAGCAAGAGCAATAGTAACGGCCAGACTGGAGGTCCTAATCCTATGGCCTTCCAGGTAGTGATGGTTGATGAACAGCCGATGGCAGCCGATACGTGTTTCTTTACACATGCAAACTTTCTCAAGGCTTGCTTTCTATTGCTGATAAAGCTGTTGCAGCATTGAAAGGTTTTGATATTGCTCCTAGCGTGGTCATTAGTCTTATAGAATCAATTCTAAATCTCGTGTGTCATGTGTCGTGTCCCCCCCTTTTCGGCAAAGTAGTATATCAAACGTGACTATTCACAGATCCGTCGTGACTCAACCTGGCACGTTAAGAAGGAAGAGTTCGCCCCATTAGGATTCCCAGCCTTTCTGTGGGTAGTTCCTAAATAATGTATACAATGGACCCTCACTTAATGCAAAGGCTGATAGTATGAGTAAAATGCATGTTTCACGTAGCAACTAAGGGCTTTGATAGGTCATTTTTTTATGTCTTGCACCTGGCGACATAGCGCGAATCGCTTTCGTCAGCAAGACTTATTGTTGCTGACTTGCCTCGGAAGGGAGACAGGAGAGTGGCATGCGCAGGCCGGACTGGAAATGGGAACGCACCGTGCACATCTCCTATCCCCTTCCATCCACACAAGCCAGCCGCATGCAGTAACTGTGCGTGCGTACGCATACACACACATGCACACACACACAAATACACACACACTCACACACCCCCTCCACCACACCCACCCCCCTCCCTCAACAACAAACATTGCGTGCTTTTGCTTTCCCTCCCTCCGCCTTCTCTATGGCTGGTCTTCTAACGGCCCTGCAGCGCTGTTACTGGTAGAATGATGCATGTGCTGTGGCTCCTCTGGGCCCCGGCTGGGCCGGCATGTACTCACGAAAAGACCTGCTGGTCATCTTGAACTGTGACAACCGCTCTCACCTTCTCCACCGAGTTCTACGCGCCGCAACTGGGCACAAGCCGCAGGCCACTCCGATGTGCACGCTCACGGCTTGCCTACAGCTTGCGCTGCTCTTTCACTTTCCCTTGGTTTTGAGTCATGGAGCTCAACGCTGAGACTACAGTGCAGACTCCTTTCCGGAACCAGGGAAAGCGCCCAGAGTAGAAGAGGGTACGTGGCATAGCACTGGATGAGCAGCAGAGGAAGAGGCCTACCGAGCCGAGACCCGATTATAAGTTACAGCTCGACGTCCGGCCCTGAAGACGAGCCATGCAGCAGAGACCTATGACAAGCGAAGGAAAAGCATAGCGGCGAGACACTGGGCCCAAGTGCTGCGTTAATGAGGTGAGAGCCGCAGGTTCGACGAAGCAGCTGGGAGAGGACGGGGTTGGAGACTGGCCCTGACTAGTTGTCTACAGGATCATTGGGCAGATGCAATTGTATTTTCGCTGCAGAGCTGAAAATGCCCACGCTCTTTCTAGCAGTTGCTCCTAAGCGATACCCGCACACACCAAGAGCACTGACGTCTCCTGTCAGGGCGCCTCCGAAATGAAAACGCATTTCCAGAGCTGCCTTTGTTTCAAAATCACTCTTTTGGTGACTTATCAGCTTTTTTGCCTCAGAGCGTCCAGCTGTGTTGAGCTGACACCTTGAGCCGACACACGTACACGCAGGCGGCCCTCATCAGTGAGGTCAGCGCCCCCTCGGGTGTGCCGTGGACTGCTCTCCTCCGGTCTAAATAGCCTCATTTCTCAGGACACGGCCCAGTTCTCTTCCAGAGGGAGCCAGTCCAGCACTTACAGTATGCACGTCCATTTATACAACGTATGCTTGGCACATAGTGTGGAAGCGCGGGAGCCAGACCAGTCAAAGCATTTGCAATGCAATAGGTCTCACATTTACGCGAGTTTAAGCTAGTGGGAACCTGCTATACTCCTGAGGCGGAAGCCGGGAGCACCTGATCCCTGTTTTTAAAAATTACTTCACTTGTGTCACGAATAACTCTGTACCTTTTTTAAAAACTCACGTTGCTCCCTGGCAGTTGATAGAATCTCTGTGTGCACTCGAGCGCACCTCACAGCGGATCTTAGCGCTGTCAGCGGAGCCCAGGCACCACATTCATTTTCAATCGCCATTGCCGGCGAGGAAAGAGGCCACGCCCACTCCGAGGCCACGCCCCCCGACCTAACCAGTATAAAACACTGAACAACGAGTGTTGACATTGGAACCTGCTATACTCCTGAGGCGGAAGCCGGGAGCACCTGATCCCTGTTTTTAAAAATTACTTCACTTGTGTCAAGAATAACTCTGTACCTTTTTTAAAAACTCATGCTGCTCCCTGGCAGTTGATAGAATCTCTGTGTGCACTCGAGCGCACCGCACAGCGGATCTTAGCGCTGTCAGCGGAGCCCAGGCACCACATTCATTTTCAATCGCCATTGCCGGCGAGGAAAGAGGCCACGCCCACTCCGAGGCCACGCCCCCCGACCTAACCAGTATAAAACACTGAACAACGAGTGTTGACATTGGAACCTGCTATACTCCTGAGGCGGAAGCCGGGAGCACCTGATCCCTGTTTTTAAAAATTACTTCACTTGTGTCAAGAATAACTCTGTACCTTTTTTAAAAACTCACGCTGCTCCCTGGCAGTTGATAGAATCTCTGTGTGCACTCGAGCGCACCGCACAGCGGATCTTAGCGCTGTCAGCGGAGCCCAGGCACCACATTCATTTTCAATCGCCATTGCCGGCGAGGAAAGAGGCCACGCCCACTCCGAGGCCACGCCCCCCGACCTAACCAGTATAAAACACTGAACAACGAGTGTTGACATTGGAACCTGCTATACTCCTGAGGCGGAAGCCGGGAGCACCTGATCCCTGTTTTTAAAAATTACTTCACTTGTGTCAAGAATAACTCTGTACCTTTTTTAAAAACTCACGCTGCTCCCTGGCAGTTGATAGAATCTCTGTGTGCACTCGAGTGCACCGCACAGCGGATCTTAGCGCTGTCAGCGGAGCCCAGGCACCACATTCATTTTCAATCGCCATTGCCGGCGAGGAAAGAGGCCACGCCCACTCCGAGGCCACACCCCCCTCCCACTTTTTCTGGCTCAAATTATGTGCATCCATCGTACGCGCAGCGGACGGGCGCAGCGGGCGCGCCGTTGGCGCGCCGAAGGCGCGCCTAAGGCAAGCCCGTCTTCGCCCGTCCTCGCCAAGACCTCGCCTTTCGCCAGACCCCCTGCTCAAAAATTGTTCGTGTACGATAGGAACTTACTCAGCGCACTTAACCCAGGCCCTAGATGTTATAATGTAGAAGGACGCATCGGAAATACCGCGCTTCAATGTAAAAACTGCAAGTGGGTTACACCTGAGCCACGTCCAATCAGCCACAAAACGACCGGAAGAAGCCAAGCTTCACTTACCATCTCCCAGCTCAATGTTAGATCCCTGGTCAAACACCATGCGGAGGTAAGAACGCTTTTAATAGACGACAATCCTGATATTCTGTTTCTGAGTGAAACCTGGTTGAGAGACGATCTAACTACCATCCCCAATTTAGCATTACCGGATGGATACTCCATGACAAATATCAATAGGGACTCGAGAGGAGGTGGCATTGCTGCCATCTATAGATCTTCCTTTACCTGCTCCTTTCACAAAGAAAGCATAGCGGACAGTGAATGCGCACGTTTTAAAATAACCACGAGCCCGCAGTACTCTTTCTCGGGCCTGTTTATCTATAGACCCCCGGGGCCTTCCTCGAGATTTATGGAAGAACTCCTTGAGACATCTCATGCTCTAATTATTGGTTCAGCGAATTTTACCATTTTAGGGGACCTTAATCTCCATCTAGACAATACCACGGATGTCAACATCAGCAACTTTTTAGCGGACCTAGCAGCCCTGCAACTGACCCCACTCGTTCAAACTCCTACACATATAGCTGGTCACCTACTTGACCCGGTGTTTACTAACATCTCAGAAGCCAGAGCTGATGAACCAAAACCCATGGTCTGGACAGACCACTCTCTAGTCACGGTCCATATTCCTAACGTCTCCCGTCCAGTTAAAATGACTTCCACCTCATGCATGAAGCGGCCCTGGCACAAACTCCAACACCTCAACCTTGCGGACAGCCTTGGTGAGCTTAACTTGGAGGGCAGTAACGACATTGAAACGTCGTATGCAGCCTTCCAGGACTGGCTCACCAAGGGACTGGACGCGATCATACCGGCTAAGTGGACGAAAGGACGTAACACTCCCTCCAACCCTTGGTACGATGACAATCTGAAAAATCTGAGGAAAGCATGTAAGAGGGCGGAACGTCAATGGAGGAAGGATTACACTTTGGAGGACAAAAATGCTTATCTAGACCAGCTCAAATCGTATCATAAAGCCATACGCACAGCCCGCGCAGACTTTTTCGCGAATGAGATCAAAATAAGCCCCAATCCTACAAAAACTATCTTTAAAATCGTAAAAAAATTACAGAATGGAGACAAACCCGCTTCTCACATCACTTCTACTCAACAATGTGAAGAGCTAGCCACCTTTTTCACGGAAAAAGTAAAGAAAATTTATAATTCCTTCAACCACAACCTTCCAGAGGACATTAATGTTCCCAAGGTAATTCTAGACGGCTCTAGGCTCTCCTGCATACCAGCTATCTTTTGCGAGGATCTAACTAAAATATGCAGGAAAGTAAAATCAGGCGCCCCCGCAGATCCTATGAGGCCAGTATACTTTCAGAGAGAACTGGAATTTTTCCTCCCTTATTTAACCTCACTCCTTAATCTCTCTTTTGCCACGGCCACGGTACCCATCTGCTGGAAGCAGGCTTGGATTACTCCGATTATAAAGAAACCCACCCTAGACCCCTCCAAACCGGAGAATTACCGGCCGGTATCATTGCTACCATGGGTAGCGAAACTAGCGGAGGCCCATGCAAACAAAGTGCTTAATAACCACATGGCGGTAAACAACATCCTGGACCCTTCCCAACACGGGTTCAGACTGGGTCACAGTACGGAGTCAGCTCTTCTTACCTCTACAGAACACCTGCGGAAAATCATGGATGCCGGTAAAAGTGCCGCGCTGATATTGCTCGACCTCAGCGCGGCCTTTGATACGGTATCCCATGATATCCTACTTCTACGCCTGGAAAACATCGGAGTCACAGATTCGGCACTAGAATGGTTCCAGTCGTTTCTCTCGAACAGATCCTTCCAGGTATCTGCCCCCCCATTCATTTCCCAACCCCAAGACATAGGACAAGGGGTGCCACAAGGCTCGGCCCTTAGCCCATCACTTTTTAACTTGTATATGCAACCTCTGGCGGAAGTTGCCAAAAAATGGGACCTCACAATGACATCGTATGCTGATGACACTCAGTTGGTCATCAGCCTCATCGAAGCCCCGTCCCCCGATGCCACTAGATTTAGGGATGGACTGACAGCAGTGGCCAATTGGATGACCGCGAATTGCCTCCAACTTAATGGAGGAAAAACTGAGGTGCTGCTCATGGGTAAAAACACCAACAACTGGAGTGACCTCTGGTGGCCCAGCTCATTGGGTCCGGCCCCCCTCCCTAAAACTTTGGTAAAAAATCTAGGAGTATGGTTGGACTCGACACTCAAGTTCCAGGCTCATACTAAGAAAGTTGCCGCAACTTGCACTGGATTATTGAGAAGCCTTAATCCCATCTTAGGCTTCTTCGACTCAAAAACGAGGCAATTGATTGTTCAATCGACCATCCTAGCCAGGCTGGACTATGCCAGTGTGCTGCTATTAGGAGCCAATAAAGCTGAAATTAAGAGATTCCAACGGATTCAGAATTCCGCCGCCAGGGCAATAGTTGGCCTACCCAGAAAGTGCTCCGTAAAAGCCACCATCCATAAACTGCATTGGCTGCCTATGGAAGCTCGCATCCAATTCAAGGCCCCCATTTTTGCTTTTAAAATTCGGAATTTTGAAGGACCAGAGCCCCTGCGCCCGTTGCTCACACCCTACAACCCCCAACGCAACCTTCGCTCTAAAGGGCAAGGTTTAGTCGAGGTCCCCTATACCAAGTTCTGTCGCATAGGAGGTCGTTCCTTCAGACTGCTAGGAGCCAAGTTATGGAATTCCCTCCCCCCCCACATCCGCTGCATCGACAACCTCCTAGCTTTCCGCAAAGCTATCAAAACTCATCTTTTCCCCCCCCTGTAGGTCTTCTTCTTCCTCCTAGTTGGTTATGTTGGTTCTAGCGCCGGGACGCCCTGTTGCTTGGGCAGCTGTTGCGCTTTACAAAATGCTTAACATAACATAACATAACATAACAGTGGCATTGTAAATGACAATGCCTTTTATTTATGTTTTAAAAACGAAAACATAAATAAAAGCCATTGTTATTTGCAATGTCAATAGCTTAAACTTGCGTAAATCTGAGACCTATTGCATTGCAAATGCTTGTTTAAAATGCCAGTGTGGTCCAAGAACGGGACAATCCTGTCGTGTGTACGGAGACTTCTGGTGACTCAAAGAATAGCATACGGAATTGGTACACCACCCTCAGCCTGGCTAGGTACAGCAATGCATAGGGAAGTTTCAGCTCACTAAGGTGGTCCTTGGTTGACATAAATTACTGTTGCTTCTGCTGGACTAGTCGTGTGTATTCATGAAATTTGAGGATGCAATTGTTTTTGAACATCAGGCGTTCTTTGTCTGGATTTCTTTCCAATCATGTCCCTGTCGTGGTAATTCAAAATCTTTGCAATGACAGGCCTTGGTCTGGCTTCCTGGGGCGACTTCTGCATCATGGCCCTGTGCACCCTTTCAACAACAAAGTAACAAGACAACAACTATGGAGGAAGCCAGCCGGTGAGCCACTTAATCAGGAACTGTTCCATGTCCCCCATTCACATTCTTTGTGGAATCCCACAAAGCGTTGGTGTTTACTCCTAGCCCTGCCCTCCGTGTCTTTCACCCATGAGGGCAGACCCCTGGTGATCGTCTCCAGTGACGCAACTTTTTTCTGCAAGGTAGCGATCGAATCCTGCACTCTCTGGACCCTGGTCTCGGTCTCAGTAATGTGCTCCACCGCATTCCACAGATCCTGTCTTAGGAGCATGACATCGGAGCCAACCTCTCTAATCTTCTCTTCCAATGTGTCTCTGGACTGTGTAATGGCCGCCATGAGTGCGGCATTGTCCGGAATTCCTCCCTGTGCACCTCCCTGGTCGGTTGTCGAGGCCCATGTTACGGTGTAGTGGTCCAACATGCTCTGCTTAGCAGTTCCTACTGCTGTTTTATTTTTTGTCATGGTGCAATCTTGACGCTCATCCCTCATGATGGCGGTTCTATAACCACCCAGAATAGCCTCCTGTACGAACCACACCTGCACAGCCTTTGGCACATACATCTTCCCCCTTGCGTTATTGGTTGTCGATATCTGTCGCTACTTTGAACCTCTTCAATATCAGGAGTTGGGTGGAGACCTCCTGCCCTCAAGCCGCAGTGAGTGCTAACCCGCCTACTTCTGCAGATAGTTGTGTCCCCTCTACTCGGTGTCACCCTGCCAACTCAAGCGCTGCCTCCAGCCAACCTGGGCAGTATATATCACACCCTGCATTGGGTTCCACATTGCGCATGAAGCCTAGGCCTGGCTCCTTGCTTGGTAAGAGTCAGTAGCATATATGGGGTCCAGCAATCACAAGCCGGCCTTCATGCCATAGGTCCACTATTTACCACAGCCACAAGAACCACCAATGTCCATGTATGGCTGTTCACTGCTGCACAGGGCTCTATTTACCTCCCATCAGCTAAGGGCCCTGTGCTCAGCTCCGCTCCCCAGTGCCTCCAATGGCACTATTCCCCTGCAGTCACTGGCAATACATCCCAGGGCTCAAGCCGTAACACTATTGTACATAAAAAGGGTCACAGTGTCACTCGACTGAGTGGGTATATATGCCTTGTGGAGCCCAACAGCTCCCGTGCCAGTCCCCATGCTGCAGGCCCCAATGCTACATCTGCCGGTAAGCAGGGTAACGTGAGCCGTCCCATGGCCCTACAATTGGGCCCGCCGCAGTCCCAATGGCCTCCAGAGGCTGTCCGGACCCCAGCAGGCAATTCACTCGACTCCGACCCCCGGTTAGTCTGCGGGATACCCCCTCCCCGCGGCCTGATCTGACCTCTAGAATAAATATAGAAGGTGGGTGGAGGGGAGATGAGCAAAAACAATCATCGGGTCGCCACTGGGGACCTCCCGGTCACATATACACCATTGCTGCCACAACATGCACACCAGGCCATCCACCAGGAGCCAATTCTGCCCTCAGCCAGCGCTTCCACCCTCGGAGCACTCTGGAGCTGCTGCGCTCGTTGTTCTCTGCTCCGGCTGCCATCCAGAAGGCTCCACCTGCATCTTGCCCACTAGGCCTCCGATGCCGCACACCACCGCAGCCACTGCAAACTCTCCTGTCATGGCTGTCTATGGGTGAGAGACACTGCAAAAAGGCTCATAACAGCTACGGGAGACTTTGAAAGGTAGGTTATCCAATGAAACAGGATAAATCACATATTAGTAGCTTTGTTATTGTAGTGTTCTGCTGAACACAGAACTTAGCTACCGTTCCTTAGCGGCTTTATTGACACCCACACCCATCCATCACATGCATCACCAGTTAGGTGACACTGCAATTAAAACGTTCTGGGTGCACAAATCTGTGTCAAGTTCACAATGTAATATGTGTCACTTTATTCACTAGCATATGGTCTGAGGGTCAACAACACCATAGTCATGACACTAAGGGGCACATTACGATATGGCTTGGAAGGCGAGCGGCATCATAATGGGCCGGTTCGATTTCTTTCCAGCCGTCTCATTGTGATGGAGGAGTTCGGAATGGAATATGCCCCTTTATTCCGGCTGGTTTCCGACTGGCTTGGAGAGTCTGTCTGCCAGTCGGAATGCAGCCGGTATACTAAAGTGTGGCTCTTTCCGCCCTTGAGATTACGGTGATGGTTTCCGACATCAATTCCATGCTGGTCTGTCCAAGATGGAAACCATGTTGAAAAGAGTGTTAGGGTGCCCCAGCAGGGCCACCTTTGGTTCACAGCCTCCCGTTTGAGACTGAGAGAATACCTTTAGGTACCTATGGGAGCATGTATTATGTCCGGTTTATGGCCAGAAGGCATGCTCCCTTAGAAAATTATAACAATGCAACACAACGAGGTCTGTTCACATCGTAATAGGGCGGTCAGGGCCGACGACTGGGAGTCGGTCGGTAGGTCCCATGATGGAGTCAGTATCTGGCAGAAGTGATTCTGTCCAACATCGTCGTGAGCCCGAAAGCTTTTCGGAGTTTGGTAGCTGTCTGTCGAAAATTATGTACGCTGTTCAGAAAGCTTTTTGTACATTCATGGGACACATTGTTACAGCTTTTCCTCTGAAGGCACAGAGATCATTGCTGGGCTTGAGGGTAACTCTAAATCTGTTGTGCAGTAGTACATCATAGTGGTGTAAGAAATTTCCCCCACCCCCCTGACTGACAGACTACTGCCTATCAAACTATATATTGCGCCCTTAAAGTTTAGAGATCTTACGCTTGTTTTGTTCTGACATCATGCCACATTTTATTTATAATTGTGTTCTGCACTGAAAGACACAGACACTAAATGGATTCAATATAATTTTTTTAGACTGGATACTAATACGTCATTCCAGGTGTCAGCCCTGAACTCTGAGGAGCTTGTAATGTGCCCTTGCTTAAGTATTGAAGATTCTATCTTCTTTGTTGTTTCACAGAAGAGTTTAAAGTTGCTATGCACTGGTGTCTGTTTAGCCATTATTTATAGCAGTCTATTTGAAACTTTTACAATCTCTGAGATTGTGTGCATCTCTGAGAATCCAGCAGTTGCATAGCAGGGTGAGGGAATGTAGTATAGAAAAGAACTCCATAGGGTACCTGTAAGAAAATGAATTATTACTTTTGGGGTGTTAGTAGGTCAGCAAAGTAATAAAGCCACAAACCTTTTTGGTCCAAGCTTATATTTCATTAATTTAAACCTAAACTAAGCCCCTGCTAGATATAGCACAGAGCAAACACTGTTAAATTACAGAACATGTGTAAAGCATTTAAAATATGCAAAAATCTTAAAAGTTTAAAACACAACACACTAATAATCTAACTGAAAAAATAATTTAAAATTAAATAAACAGATTTACTTCAAAATACTGAAATACCAATAAGGGGAACCTGAGATATTATATTTTCAAAAGAAAATGTGTCAAGAATAATTCACTGTTCCTGGGGGACCTGGACCAAGGTGTAATTTGAGGTTTACTGAGATAAAATGCGGTCAGATATACCAATAGGTTAAGTCAGGTTGAAGGTTTTACCTTGCGACTTAGAAATGAAAGTGGAGATCCTTGACTGTGCTAAGGTTGCAGACCATACCTGATGAAGTTTTCTTGAAGCCTGATTGTTTTTAGAACGAGGTCCTGCTGAAGCTGTTGGTTTTGGAGGAAAAAGGCCTAGGTGGGATCTGTTCGAATTTTGCGTGCAAGAAAGTAATTTTGTTAGGCGGTTCAAGATTTATAAGTTTGTACTTAGTGCCTGATTATGAGTTTTATTGTGTGAGAGCAGGACACCACACCACCGCTCCCTCCCACACTGCCATACCTTACAGCCGGCCACCCGCAAGATTAAGAGTTATTGTGTAGTCTGGCAGGTGGTCCTTTGGCATTGCCAAGGTGGTGCCTATAAAAAAGGCCTAGCAATTTCAATGCTAAAGCCCATTCATTCACGGCATATACTGTAAAGTCCATGGTTTGCAGTAGAGTGGGTGCATGCACACATACGTGCATACCATGTTCCCCCTGCATGCTGCCCATGGCCCTGTGTGAACAGGGTGCCCAGTAAGGCTCCCTAGGTGTTCTCACTGCCACCCTTTTTATGGGGGACTCACCTCCATTAAAAGGTTGTATGTGAGGAAACTAGTAACATGCTTGGCGGTGCTGCAGTGGTACTTTCAGCTTATTGCGGCTCTCAGACTACTGATCAACCCATAGGGATCGCAGAGCCCTGGTGGTTGTGGCCTCCTATGGTGATCTGAATGCTATACTTGTAATAAAGCAGTCGGACCACTGGTGTGGCGGTTACTGCACTGCCACTGTGGGTTTGGTGGTCCACAGATCTACCAAACTCATAACCAATCCCTAAGTCTTTTTTTTCTCAGAGGTCAGAATCATCCATCTGACAAGGCTAAAGATTCTATCTGATGATGAGTCTGGAAACATGGGGCGTGCATAACTTCTCATAGAGGACCAGCTGAAACAGATTTGCTGCTGCAGAGAAGCTCCTTGCACAAGAAACCTTTTTCTTCAGCCCAGTGAAGACGCAATATTGTGGGATTGGCTCAGATGGATGGTCTTAGTTCTCCTATGGCAGGAAGTTCAAATCCATTTTCTGTACACACTTTTCAGAGATTGCAGCAGAATTCAACCAAGTGTCTCATGATCTCACGGACAGCACTTAGACGTTTAGGCTCAGACTTCAAAATCCAATTTAGAATTGGAAAGCCACTTGAGGACCAATTTGCCTCACCTTGCGTGACTCTGTATAATAACACAAAAAAAATCACATTGGCTACACTGTGAAGGGTTGACCTTACAATGGGTGGACGATGAAATTCCCATACACCCACCCTCGTATTTTAATGCATTCCTCAATTATTGAAGGTAGTAAACATGATTTAATGTGACAATCGTGCACCTGACAGGTAGAGCAGTAATAGGGAGAAAAAGCTTCATTTTGCTTTGTTACCTCCTTTTTGAATTTGTGCTTTATTCTGTAGTACACATATTACAAGGAATATGCCTCTAAGTATTGTTTTTCTGCTGGGAGTATGTCTTCCGATAGAAAAACAATAACTGCGCGTATTATATTCACCTTTGCATCCTGGTCCAAGTCTGCATGAGTTGGTGCAGGATCACCAGCGTAGGTAGAGAGCTGAAATGCGCCATATGTTTGTAAGGGACTCAATCGTCCTATCCTGACCGGCTTCGATGTGCCGTTTAACGGCTTGTTAACGCAAAGGCGTAACCATCAGTGTGTATCCTGGAACGTGCTTTGTTTATTTGCAAAACTCGTTGATTCTTAAGCGTGCTTAATCTGTTCATAGAGCTGAGGGAGTCTTCTTTACACGATCTCCTCCACTTGAACATGCTTTGTCCGCACAGTATCGGTAGGGATCTCAGTCACGCTTAGGAATCAACGAGTTTTGCAAATAAACAAAGCACATTCCAGGATACACACTGATGGTTACGCCTTTGCGTTAACAAGCCATTAAAATTAACAAAATATTTGGCAATAAATAAAATTGCCAGGTTGGATTAAATAAATATTTTCTCATTCCTTTAAAAAGTTTTCTCTCTAAAATATGTGTGGTCCAGGCAATTTTCGTGTAGTATATTTGAATAGGGCCTAGCCTGAACCACGTGTATATGGGCCTATCTCCTTAGGGATACATATGTTTGTAAGGTGGCACTGTTCTGTTCTATTCCATTCTTGTATCACAGCCCAGCAACTTCTCTTGCTGCATTATGTTGTGTGCATTTTTTATGAAAATCTGCCAAAACACTTTGAAATGTCCTACTTTTAAAAACAATGTATTCTGCTTTATGGGTAGTAAGGCCTTCATAGGCGTGATGTGTTAATATTTAGAAAGAAAGTTCTGACCATTGAAAAGGGGTTACTTTGATAGTTTGAATTGTAATATTTAAACTGCCACACTCCAGCTATAACGCTTTCTGTGTAGTCGCCCCAACCTCATTGCTCTAAAGGCTGATGGATATGACAAGTGAACATGAGTCTGGTGCGTATACACCCGTGCATGTCCTCTCTCCTACAAATCCTATCTTCCACTTGGTAATCCCAAATTGGCAAACATTTTACCACCTTATGAGTTTCAAGCATATGGTACCCTGAGCACCCAGGGCATTGGTAGTAGTGGAGTCACCAGGGCTACAGCACATTTTATGCCACCCTGGGTGACCTATGTAAACTAAAGACAGCAGGCCTGTTATTGAGAAACAGTACAAAGTACACAAACTCTTCTGTGTCCTCACAATGTGTGTCACAGACACCTACACAGCATTTAGTTTATCACAGACACTCCTTAATGTAGGGCCCCTCAGCCCAGGCATCAGGGTTCATTGTTTTAAAGGTGTGAACAAATAAGGTCAAGCCTATATGTCCCTATAGTAGCATTCCCCATTGTAAATTAGTATATATGTTAGCGGTCAATAGCATAACATGGGCTACCAACCGGACACTTTCGAGATTGGCTGTTCCATTATTGGTGCCACTAGAATAAGTAATGTTTGGTAGCAAGCAAAGTCCCCTCTCACCGTGGACACATTTCTTTTGCCCTGGGTGATGTGGCAAGCACCCATTTGGCACCTTAGAGGTTACCCCTAGCTCTACTGTGCTTGGCTGACCCTGCCTGATGTAGCCAAGACAGGAGGTGCCACCTCCCCCATCCCCAGCAGCCTAGTGAATTGGCACATCAGAGCAGTGAGCTTGAAAGGATGCACCTCCTCTGATATGGAGCTGGGAGTAAAGAACACTCCCCATGCCCCAGGCGCACTTGCAATGGGGAAAGCTTGGAAATTAGCTATGCAGGAGGCACTCACACAGAGGAAGGCTGGCCATACCTCTAATTTGGGAAAGCTGTTCTGTACACCTAAAATTCAATTCTTTTATCTTTAGGAGGGCAGAAATAGTGTTTTCTGGGTAGAAAAGGTGGCTTCCACCACCAGATGTAAATGTAAATTGATACTTGTATCGCGCACTACTCACCCGCAAGGGTCTCAAGGCGCTTGTACGAATACCGCTGTAGAACCCATCCTGGCTTTCCCTGTGAGGTGTCCACTCCTGGGCACCCCCAAGGTGGAGGCCAGGCATCCTTAGCGTTGTGGGGGCCGTTGTGGAGATTAAGCAAGCTATTGCCCAGAGTTGCAGAGTGGTACTCCATGATTGGAATAGGCACCGAGGCGAGAAATATCAGGTCCGTGGAATTTTGAGCCCAAGACCCGCCGAGGCGGGGAATTGAATCCTGGTCCCGGGCAAGACCTCTGCATCAGGGTCTGCCGCTCTAACCATTGAGCCACACTTCTCCACCATATGAGGTCACTTCAAGGGCAGACTAGCTGCAGGGGCTAGCAACGCATTGGTTCCTAGCTCCCACATCACTACATTCCCTAAATTTAGGATTTTAGGGACCCCCATGACACCAGAATCTTGTATCTGAACAAATTTAATTTAAAAGGGTCCAAGAGGAGACCTGCGTTGCCAATAACAGGACTTTGCCCACCAGCCAAAAGCAAATGGCAATAAACTTGAAACTTATTTAAAGACCCCCGTCCTTGGCTAGAACTCAACACCCCTCAGAATGGGTGCCCCTGTTGAAGCCAGACACACTCTCAGTCTACCCTGGATTAGAAAAACTACTCCCCTACAAACTGCATTTAAAAACAATCACTGACTCCCAAAAATTCTTTGATATTGGGCCTTCTCAAGGTGGTCCAGTGCATAGTGGGATATGTCGTCTCACCTGCCCCAAAGTTTCACACCACTATGTTACTGACCTAATGAGGTTCCTGAGGCTTTTCATTGTGTTTACTGCAGCCAAGGTATGTTAGTCACCAGTCTGGAAATCAACGCCCAAAGCTTACGCTGTATCTACAGAGAACGGTGTGCAACCAATATCCGACATCAGCTGTGTGTGCCTGTTGTGCTTTTGCATTTTCCTTCTTGCCTCTCTGTGTAAGCGGTAAAATCAGGGGTAACACACTGCGTCCTTTTCTGCATCCAGAAAGTGCCAGGTCAACTATGCACCTGGGGCTATGTAAAATGTATCTGACTGTTATGGCCTGGTCTCAGTCCTGGGGCCCGCATCTCCTTAAATTTTAGATTGTTCCAAGGAATTAGACCCAGTGGCGGTTGCTGCAGAACTGCGGTTTTGGGAGATGAAAAAAATACTTACCTGTGTACGGCTATTGCCTCTCTTCCAACCTCTTCTCTTCTTGTCTTCTTGGCTTCATGGAACAGAAGCACACAGGCTCCCACACTCCCCTAAGCCAATCACAACTCTGCTGTCACCAGCAACACAGCAGTATCGAGATTAGTCTGAGCTTCCTGTTTGTCTGCTCAGGCAATGCCTGGAAGCCTAGGAAGAATAGGACAGTTCTTTACCTGGCTGGCAGGCCAAACTGACATGCGCACTAATGTTAGACATATTTTCTCCTCCCACTGGCTCTGATAGCCCAGCTCCACCCCACCCTAACCTTTCTCTGAGTTCACACTGAAAAATAACTGATAATAACGTTGAGTTATTACTATTTTCTTTTTTGTTTTTTGCGCTGCTCAAACAGCAGTGGAGGGACTCTGTTCCACTTTGCTGGAGGAGCCGCTGCAGACTCGACCTGCAAGTGACCTATTGTCACTAGTGGATTTTGCAATTGACTTCAATATTATTTTGTCTATGTATTTTTCAGCACTGATTTACTATTGCTTTAAACATATATAACTCTTATTATAAGTATGCTATTCAGTTACTTTTTGTCTCTACATTAAGATAATGTTACCCTTACTTTATATAGATTGATATTGGATTTCTTACAAGTTGTGTTAATTACATGTTCCTCTAGTTAAGCCTGATTTCTTTTAGCCACTCTACTTAGTAGGACCGAAAAAAAGAAGTATTACTGGGAATTCAAGGACCATCTTTGGGGTATAAATATAACATTACAAGGTAAGGCTCCCCAGCCATAATATTTTCTATTGCACTTTTCTACAGGTAGTCCCAAAGCTTTGTTTTACACCATCAGGTTAGTGGATCGGACACTCGGTGCTACAGTCCACAGTGACATTTAACTTGGACGCCTTGGGTACACTTTGTGCACAAGACTAGGGGCTTAGAAGTAAGATTAAATATGCCAAATTACAATAAACCAATTTCATCGTATTGAAAGGAGGAGCACAGGCACATCATAACTGGGAGGCAGGTTTAACGTATAGAGAGTAGTACACCCAGCAGTAACTGATATGATAAGACTTTGAGTATATGTAATGCAAAAGATGTTCATTTCCTGAAGATAAATCACAGATTTTGTTATTAAAACTAAACTGTTTCTTTCCATAAATCCACTACATTTGTTGTCCTTTTTAATTTTGACAGACATTAGGTTTATTTTCCAGCCTTTTCGAAAAAATCTACACAGCAATTAAGTGAATTCTATATTAATAGCATTTTCAATTAGTAATAACATGAAATTGTAGTTGATGTAGAATCCGAAAGTTAAAATTGCACTACATGGTAGTCATTTTGATTTCTATGTTCATCAAACAAAAATGATGTACAATACGATTCTTATTGTTTATGAATACAAGTTCTTTGTTTGAATTGTTTAATAATATTCTATGTTGAAATGAAGCATAATCAAAATAGGCATGACAAAGAATATCTTCATTGTATTTTTATCTCATTATTAAAAATACCTGAATTTTTTTAGCTTTTATTTTTAATTCTACCACAGTAAACAGTTATACATATTATATTTTAGTCAATAAATATTTTTCACAACAATTCTTTTACTAAAGTTATTTGTAATATTATACACCATTTGACATAAACATACAATTTAATTTTTCAATGTAATGAACAAGACAATCTTCAAAAAAGTTATTTCAGTGCGCCCATTTTCACTTTTTTCAATGTTTGAACTTCATCTACTTCATCCTCATTGGAGTCTAGGAAGTACCCTCTCATCAGTACAAGTTATGCTTCATATCTATGTAACTCTTCATGTTTTTGGAGAGTTTTGATTGTCATCTGCAATAAGAAAATTAAGAACTTTTAAACCAACATACTTTTAGCTTTATAGCTTACATGGAAAGTATTCATACCATATAAACATTCAGTACAAGAATTACAGTCCTCTGTTATTTCATTTTTCAGTAGTGTACATTAATAGGATGGATTTATTGTTAGGTGTGAAGTGTGTACACTTATTTTATATTCAAAACTTTGATTCAAAATCGATGTTTCAAATTAGCATTTTCCAATATGATAAGCTGCTTACTTTTAGTCTTTCCATGCAAACATTTTTATTTCATGTTATACGAAAAGACACAGTTAAATGTACAACTATTTCAGATTGTAAATATTGCTTATCTTTTGTTGTCTTTCATCATTTTTATATTTAATATTACCCTTGCTACCTACAATTGTGAACATGTTACAAGTTGTCTGATTACACCCGATTTAAACATACAAGGATATCCGTTTGCCTATTGTGTTTGTGCTTGGAAAATGCCTGGTTACTTCAATTTTCAATGTTTTACAGTCTTTGGCTGAATAGTCAAACCCTACATACTATCAGGTTTATGTGCAAACACTTTTAAATAGCACATTTTAATTAATAGTTTTTTAAGTAATGATAGATGTTTTAGTTGAAATGTTATTTAGGTGACATGTAATGAATTATTAGCAGTTTTCAGAATAATGCTAAATTCTAAGGTATGTGTTGTAAAGAGAAGGGCTTACTAATTTGTGTCCATTTCTTTTTATGGAAAGTTTCCCAATACCCTCGTAAGTGTATAACTACATTTTCTTGCACCACGTGCCCAATTTTTCAATCTGGCTACTTGATCGCAGAAGGTGGCTAAACACCAACCCATAGTTTTAGCCCTTTCAATAAGGATGCATGTCTTTTTTTTAATAAGAACATCTTATAATGGGTAAACACACTCAAATTAAATAATATTTTGTCTGAAAAGGAAACTCAATTTTTAATTCAACATTTTTTTTCAAGCATAACCCCTATATGCCCGCTTGTGATTCTCCTAATGCCAATGAATCTCATTGAAAGATTCTGCTTAGCGGGACCAGGTTTCCTTTTTCACATGCCAGATTTGTATCCCATAATGCTAAAGATGACTACTTTATGCAAGGAAGCCCACTGTTTTGGCAGGGACACAACTGTTCAATGGATGCCCATGATAATGCTAAGATCCTTCACAACATATCAGTCATAGACATTATTATTCCAAGAATAGCCAGAATGATGAGAGAAATGGTCACAAATATACCAGGATTACTAACAAAGTGGCATTTAAAGCTGCCATTATCCAATAATTACTTTTTGGAAGCCTGATTTAAGCAGTATTAAACTTTATTATGCCATTGCAAACATAATACGAAAAAATTGCCATTAATCACAAACGGTCACACTTATGGCAGAGATGTGCTGTAAAAATGCAGTAAAAAAATATCCATACATTCTTATGAATACTCTACACAGACCAAGTTCTTTAATTTAGGCCCCTGCTGCATCGATTGGAACAATAGGACACTCAAACTTTTTCCCATACCATAGACATTCAACATTATTTTCCATAGGTTTTGATAACAAATTGACCGTGGCTCCTAAACATTTTTGGCGATCACCTCAAACAACACTCCTAATAACGTATATCAATTATTAGATGTACCTGGTCAACTATCATATTCCTTAATCTTCAACAACGCATCGAATCGAAGGAGATTTTCTCAACAACCCACTACAATTGCCTTCTAAATAAACTGGTATATTTTATGTTTGCTATAAATTTGTAGCACAAAATCGCAGGCCGTAATGAGCTACCTAAAAACAGACTTACAGGATACAATGACATGTAAACATGGTCCCCCACCACCTACTTTTTCCATTTACATATCTGCAGCTATCCATATTACTATTACACAATAAAATATTGGTGAATTGATTTCAAATCTGTCTTTTTGTATACATGTAGTATATTAGGGAACATTTCCCACATTGTATTAGTATAATTGTCAATCTAACTATGTATGGAAGCGTCCACAACATTTTATTTAAATAGTTATTTTATTAATATCGACAGATGGAAGACGATATGTCTTGGAGCAGCAGTGATCAGAGCGGTGGATTTTAATTTAAATATATTTAGAAATAAAGGGAAAATGTTATAATAAAAATTATAAGACAGAGGGCATGGTAATTGTTGATGTCTTTCACACCTTGAATCTGTTTCCTTTTAATGGCAGTCCCTCATTTAATTCTTCACCCCTGTAGCTGTCCCACACAAGCTTATATATTTGCTCTTCACAGGAAACATCGGTCTCACGATCAAGCCGGTGGGGGAGACCGCAGCAGATGATGGGGTGCACCCCAGGGATGTGAGCAGCCCGCTCAGCTGATGGTAAAGGAAAGCAGGACGACTTTCAATGTCAACGGCCACAGTTTCAGAAAAAGAAGGTTGCTGCTCTAACAGCAAGATATGCCACAGATAGTGAAAACACAGTTTCGGAATCAGACTTGGGCCCTAACCCTGCTAGACAGCGCAGCGGAGGTTACAAAAGTGCAGCTAGCAGTGCATCCAAATCTGAAGGCGACAGCAACTGAGAAGTTCATCACCGTAGAGACAGCGGACACTAGAGTGGCTCCCCCGATAGACTGTATAAGGTAGTCCTTTTTATTGAGGGTGACATACAACGTACGATAAAAGGGATTTTTTGGGATAATCTTACTTCCACATATGACATTTTGTTAGCGGAGGCAGATTGGCCCCCTCCTTTCGTTTTGGCCGCTCGGAGAGGGGAGGAGTTGATCCTCCCTAGTTTCGCACACACAGTGCCAAAGGAGCAGGCACAGAATTTTGCAGATGAGTGGGCTCGGGTGCTTGCGCCGGCGTTCTACCATACTCAAGTGGGGTGGGATAAACTTTCACCCCACCACGAGATACGATTGAGGTCAATGCCAGAGCCACAACCCCAATATCCCATGCGGCGTGAAGCGAAAGTGCCCGTCGCTGAAATCCTTGACCAATTGGAATATCAAGGTGTGATTGAAACATTTGTGTCTCCCATGAATAATCCTCTTTTGCCTGTAGCCAAGCCTGATGGGTCGCATCGCATAGTTTTGAATTATCAACATTTAAACACTCATTGTCAAACTTGCGCATTGCAGAATACCCACAGTTCTGCCTTGGTGGATAGTCTTGTGAAAAAACAGTTCAAAACCACACTTGACATATCCAACGACTTTTTTAGCCACAATCTGTCCTTACTTGGTAGGCAATGGACAGCTTTTACATCGGGCGGCAAACAAAGACAGTTTAAACTTTTGACCATGGGCTACACAAATAGCCCTGACGTATTTGCCGCTTGTGTGGTCTCTCTGTTGGAGGGGATTGACCCTGATGCGTGTTCGTTCGTGGATGATATTTATCTCACAGATGACAAATTATGGCTGCATCTGTGTCATGTTGACCGCATCATTTGTACATTTGCGGACTTTGGTTACAAATGTAACTTTGCAAAATGACACATTGCAGAGTACACAGTGTTGTTTTTGGGCTATGATCTCAACAATGAAGGTCGAGGTTTAGCTCCTCACTTTCTGCAGGAATGCGCATGTTCACATGCTCCTTCATCTCTAAAAAAGCTACAATCTTTGCTTGGGTTTTGGAATTTTGGGTGCACTTACATACCCAATTATGCCCAGCATATCAAGCCGTTTTTTTCCTTGATACAACCTACTTTTACCAAATCTAGCTGGCTACCTGAGCACTCAGCTGTACTGCAATCTTTGCAGGCTGATCTTGTAGAAACTAAGTTCTTGCTGACACGTGATAACCACACAAACCTTGTGACAAGAATTGTGCCAGGCGCAATGGGTTTCACGTACTCAACATTTAATGAAGGTGACACAGTACCTGTTGCTCACAAGTCACACTTGTACACTATGGCTGAAATGCGATTTTGGACTGTCGAGAAAGTATTGACAGCAGTGCATATGGCGATTCAAAAGGAACGAGCACTGTCGCAGGGAAAGCGCATGTTGGTTGTTACACCGTGTCCTGCGCTTGAAGCAGTGACAAAAGCCAGTGTCCCCAATGCAAAAGCTTAACATCCACGTTGGATACAATGGGCCACTTCACTGACGTCTCCGGATTTTGTTTATTTTTGATCCCTCATTACAGACTTGGGATTTCTTCCAGTATGAATTTGTTTCTCCTGCTCCTTTGTCTTTGCTCCCGCTTGAAGATTATCATTGTATCAATCACACTGACGGTTCGGCGCAACCAGCAACTGAATCTAAACATGGTTATTCAGAAGCCTGCGCAATTGTGATTGGTACCATGGTGAATGGAGAATTTAAGTCCGATGTCGTGCACACATGGACATTGGGGGACTGTACCGCCCAGTTGGCAGAGATTCGTGCTCTGGTGCTAGCACTAGAGTATGCTGATCACTGTGTGACTACTCTGATTGTAACTGACTCTTACTACAGTGTTTAGTCTTTCAATGACAATCTATTTTTTGGCTATCATGATTCCAAGGGTAGCGCAATAAAACACAAAATGCTTTGGGTTAGAGTGACGGAACTTAAAGAGCGTCCACCTCTCATGAATGCAATTCATACTGTTGGTCACCAGCGTGTAGGGGTACTCGCTGTTTGGTAACAGTCTTGCTGATGTAGCAGCAAAGACAGCAGTGGTGACATATACAGTGGCAGAAGTTACAAGATCCAAAAGTAAGACTGATGATGACATCTTCGCAGCTATTGCTGCAACAGAGAAGGGAAGTGATTACACTAGAGGTTTTCCTTCAAAATACTCTTATCATTTAAGTCCTTATAAAGTTCTCTATGTGAAAATAACAACATTGGTGACAGGTTGACTCCCAACGCAGACCGCAGGCTTTCCTTGATAGCAGCCGCTCAGTGAGGGCATTGCCTCGGTGCATGCTGGCATGTCAGCAACTGTCTCTCGCTTACAGCAAAGTAACTGGTGGCGAGGACTATAGAGACAGACTCGTGATTATGTCTTAACCTTTGATATTTGCCTTCGACTGTGCGCGGTCACCACAAACACAGTTGTATATATCTAATAAACCGCTTGGGTGTGTTTATTTAGATCACTGTGGTCCTTTCTCTTCTGATACTGCGTATAAGTTCATCTTAGTTGCAGTGGGATCTTACACACACTTTCTATGGGTCTGGCCACAATGCAGCACTGATGCTCAAAATGTCCTCAGGTATTTGCGTGTCTTTGTGGGAATTTTTGCATGTGGCACCCTTCATACTGACCAAGGCCCGGCGTTCCCCTCTAAGGAGTACAAAGAAGCCATGAGGTCTTTGGGGGTGCAAGTCAAATTTTCGTCTCCTTACCGGCCTGAGTGCAATAGTGTTGTGGAGCGAATGAACCATGACTTAAAGCAATCCATGACAGCTAGGGTTTTAGGCACCGCCAGATCAGTCGACTGGGGGTGAGTGCTTGCAATGTTCAACACTCCATCCATCATCCCCTTTGGTTTTGCTTTGGTCGCCCTAAGTTGGCAGGGTATGCCAAGACATTGGTCCCTTGCTCACTTTGCCACTGGATTCAAGCTAGCCGGGCTGATGACGTCTGATTAGCCAGAAACCAGTCCCAGGATGCTTGTTTCCGGTCAAGGGTAGACATGGCTTGGCAGTTCGGGATTGACTGTTCCCATGAGCCACAGGATTAGACTTATTTGCATATGGCCATGTCTGAATTGGGGTGGCGGAGTGAGGTAAAGAATGATGATGGATTAAACCCAGATAAGTTGACTGGGGATGAGTGTTTGCAATGTTCAACACTCCGTCCATCATCCCCTTTGGTTTTGCTTTGTTTGCCCTAAGTTGGCAGGGTATGTCCAGATGTGGGTCCCTTGATCACTTTGCCACTGGTTTCAAGCTGGCCTGGCTGATGACAGCTGATTAGCCAGAAACCGGTCACAGGATGCTTGTTTCCGGTCCAGGGAAGACACGGCTTGGCAGTTTTGGCTGGACTGTTCCCATGAGGCACAGGGTCAGACTGATTTGCATATGGCCATGTCTGAACTGGGCTGGCGGAGTGAGCTAAAGAATGATGATAGATTAAACACAGATCAGTTGACTGGGGGTGAGTGCTTGCAATGTTCAACACTCCGTCCATCATCCCCTTTCATTTTGCAGGGTTTTAAGCACTGTCAGGCACTGGTCGGCCCATTTGTATAGCATTCAACGTGCACTTAATATTCTCCCTAGAATATCTCTGGGTGGGCAGACCCCATAAAAAATGCTATTTGCCATAAAAATGTTTGTCCCAGACCTTGAGGGTCTAGACATGGTGGCGTCAGCTGGACCCTTTGACGTAGATGACCATCCTGCTTATTACAGAATCTACAAGAGACTCAAGACAGTCTTGCAAAGGAACACTTACCCTCCACAACAGATGCTGCACTGCAGATTCTGGTAGTTGTCTGGCTGCCTTGAGTAGGAGACCTGGTCCGTGAGAAGGTGGAGAGCGAGAAGAAGTTTGGCCCCTCTTATCGTGCACCCGTTCCAGTGCTTGGCGTGCAGGGTACAAGAACAGTAATTTTACCTCCACTTCCTGGTCGCAAGGACAACAAGTACATCTCCATTGACAGTATCAAATTACAACGTGTGGCCGATTCTTCATAGTATGACTCCAGCGGTCTCTTGTCCAGCAATGCTGAGAAATTCTGTTTTGGCCCCGGCAAGCACAAACAGCCCTGATGTTGCCATTGAGATGCATACAGTTACTGAATCAGTATTGGATTCACCGGCTGGTGACCCCATGCTGAAACCGAGTACACTTATCCCACAGATGTGTCTGTGCCTGACGTGCAGACAAATGCAGCTGACAGTCACGTTTTTCATTTGACACTAGCTCTACAACATCAAGAGCCTCATCGAACATTTCCATTTTTGCTGCTTGGTTTAAAATACATTTTTTGATTCCCCCTTGGACTTAAATCTGGGTAATGCTCATCTCTTTTTATTTGGTTATGTCCATTTGATTTGTGGTTGTCTTTTTTCGTCTAGTGAATGGACACTACCTCACCGAGCGATCTTCAATTAGTTTAATTGATGGAACTTTGGCACCCCACTCCTCATCACATATCATGAAAAGGGACCACACTATTGTTAATATTACCACTTGGCTTCTATTAGATGGGATTGTGTAGGATTTTGTTAAATTTCAATACATGGTCCCACAGAGGTGATAAATGTCCCCAATGTGCTTTGTGTTTCAATGGGGGATGTGGTTAAACAAAATATACACTCTGATGATTGGGATGTTCAGGCCGTGGAGGCCCTTTTTTCTGAATTGAAATATTATGCTGCATTTGATGCTGAAGATTTGTATTTAGACTCCGCATATTATGGAGATTTGTTTTTTTATCAGCACTATGGCAATAATTTTTTGCATAAAGCAAATACATTTAGACATGTGGTTACTTACACGCAAACATTGCCCAGCTCCCATTGCAGGCAGCTCAAACACACTCTTGAAGAAATTTACATATTTCACTGACTTTGATCGATCCAGTCCTGCCTCTTTTTATTTTAAGTTGACTCCGAAGTCGCCATCCAAAGTTCGACTCACGCACACTAAACTCTTGTATTCGAAGTCCTTTATGGATAAATTACCTATAGGGGGCTATGAACTGTGGAAATATACAATTGATCTTAAATCTGTTTGGGGTTCTAAAAGCTGGCAGGTGCAAGGGACAGAAGCTTTGCATCATGCATGTCTCATCCCAGACCACAGGATGTTCTTGAACTCAACAATTTCACAAACAACTTGCTTTGGATTGGCTACTTCTAAAAAAATGAAGGCCCCTATGATTCCTGATTTAGGTGCTTATGCCACTTGGGACAATCACACAGATAAGTCCATTGATCAATTACAGTCCCTAATTACTAATACATCATTTAATATTTCCACTTTAGATCCCCAAGTTTGGTTAGCATGGCAAATAAGTACAGATTCCTGTCAACATCGTTTTCTGGCTATGGCTCCAGGCTACGCACAAGTTAGGGTGGGCCCCCATTTTGAACCCGAGCATTCAGTGACCACCTATTCAGTAGGCAAATTGTGTCAAAATTGGCTGAAACACTCTACCTTAGTGTCAGTTAAACATCATTTGTCACAATTGACTGACGATAATAATTTGAATGATTTTGTTGAAGGCCCTGTGGGAGACAGGTCCCAAAGATGGATGTATGCTATTTACAATGAAGTTTGGAAATGGTCTCAAATTGAAGCTGTTTCTCGATTAAGAGCTATAGATCAAGCTAATTTAGAAAAAGTGCTTGCTGTTTGTTGATAATAGCATTAATACTCTCTTGTCCCAAATGTATACATTACATAACATTGTGTCATATTGTCCAAGAGGATGTGTCTGTTTTATACCACGGTCAAAATAAATTGTGTTCTGTAATGCAGTTTGCATGGACTTTACAAACTGCACATCTACACCTGATTACACACTGGTTTGCAAGAACATACAATTGCAAGGCTCTAGTAACACACAGGCCCCAAATTTAGCTTGCATTTTAAAAAGTAATCCAGTGCCAGCTATTACACCTTCTTTCATACTGTTTGCTAATGGTAGTTATTTACTTTTAAATAATGAGGCATGCTGTGGTATGCTGGCAGGGACTCCCTACATTGTGACTGTCTCCCAACGTGTACTGTGCTGTAAAAATATGCTTTTCCCACCCCCACATGGTGGACTCAACATATCTATATGGCCTTCCATTCCAACGTAGAAAGCTGAGTACAACAAGATGAGTAGAATAAGGGCTCTATTGTCCCAGAGGGAGGTCATCCTTACTTCTTCCCGTGAAACATTTATCCTTCACATTGCAAATACCCGCACTGAGGTTCATGCGCTTTTAAATACTGATCTCCCACTTCATTTTGGTGCTTTGATTCACACTGCGCATTTTTTCAAAGTTTGAGCTCCAGCCTTGTGACTTCATTCCAAACAATATTTGGTGTGATACCGGCATTTCTTCATTCTACATTTTTGCAACATACTCCACGGGTTACCACTAATTCTCACCTTAGTTGCTGATGTGATGCTGTTGACTTGTTTGCTCAAAAATGGCTGTACAATCTAAGTCACAAGACGGCCTGCCCCGGCTGCTGCTACTATGCAACCAGATTCTTGAATACTATTGAACGCTACCTTAGGCCACTTTGAGTGTAGCATATGGATTATCCTTCAGATTCTCGTACTTCACTTGCATGCAACCTGTTTTCCATTGTCTGGATTGCAAATTCAAATGGGCTATGAATTTGTGTCTCACTAATACGGCGTCTCCTGCCCCGGATTATAATCGACTGATGACTCCCTTAGTGGCCCATGAACTGGAATGTTCTGGTATCAGGATTATGGCCTTCGCAGCTGCGCACAAAGTTCTGGGTAATTGGGAAATACCCACAGTGGCCCATGAATTCCTGGCACGAAGTTACCTTGAAGAATACGCACATTGTCCCGTAATGGTTCTGGAGCCCCGCCTATTGAAGAACATGTATGTATGTTCATTTGCTTTATTAAATTGGATGGCTGAAATGTTTGCTAATGATAACAGTGACTTCCTGTTGGAGGCTGTTGCAACATATAGTGCATACACGCTCATGGACTGAGTTGGCACTTGTCCAATGTAGGTCGCGCACTGAACTTGGATTTTTTCTTACCAACGATTTTTTCCGGGCCATAAGTCTTTTTTTTTTCACCCATCAACTTTTTTTTTTTTATATATATATCTTTAAATTGTTCCCTTTTAAATTTCAGGTTTTGATAATTATGAACTTGGTTCTCTTTCACTCGAACTTAAACTCTGCATTCCAAAATTGCTTCCCTTCTTGTACGTGGTCCGACCAGGGGAGGGTGTAGTGAAGATAGAGATTTGCTTGCACACATTGCTATGTTAGCATAAGCCTATTAGAACTTTAAACGCCATTTTGCAACGTTGCCGCTTTTGCACACAACACTTCATGTAACTGTTGTTGTAAGTTAAACTGCTTGCTTTTCTTCACATGAGAACGGTCTGTTTTTCACATCCCTAGACTTACACAGCGACTTTAGTCTGTGCACTGAGTGCTGAAAGTTTCAGAGTTGAATACCAATATGTGCTGATATTCAGGTTAATCGGCCCAGGCTCTAGACACAACATGCACACAGCTGCACCTGACTGAAATTCTGGAGCCTTTTAATATTGCACTCCATGCATGATTGAGGCACTCGGAAGATTATCTTTTACAGAGACAGAGTGCTTTGCTGATCCTGAGATGTGATGTGATACACCTCTGCTGAACTTGGAGGTATGGGGTTCCCCATTTAAGCCTAAGAGACCTTCTATTATTATAAAAACTAGTTCCTCTCGGGGGGGGTGGTATACAAGGCGCTATAGGACCTGTTTCCACTATCATTGTAATAAGAATCCCCCCCCTTTGTGTTTTATGGAATTGTAACAATGCTGTTTTTTTATTTGTAAAAATATGCCTGCTTATGTTAGCCAAAATACTGCATCTTAGACCAAATAGTTAAAAAAAACATTTTAAACTTTTCTGTGTCTCTAATTACTCACGTTGTGGACTGGTATGAGAATAAAAATGAAAGAGTGTTCCTAATTCCCACCATTCCTCAGAGTTCCTAAGTCGCATGTTTTGGTTTAGCTAATCATTGGTAGCTTTGCTCTAGGATGGAGAGCTAATGAGACACAAATGAAAAACTGATGCTAGTCGGATTGGGGTTCTAGGTGAGTTCTTGGATACACAAAAATTCACTGAGGTCCTGGTTTCCTGTGCATAGTTGTGTGCATAAGCAGAAACCCTGCTACAGTGATAGATGCACCAAAACTGATGCTGCCTTCAGTGTTTCAGATATTCTGTTTTTACACATTACCTTTCTATGTCAGTTGAACAGACTTATTGCTGCCTTCGTTTAATCCTTCTTTTAATTCTTGTAAAATTGGTTTTAAACCTGGTTGCTCTAAAAAATGGTAATGTATCATTTGTAGAAAACAAACTCCTATTTCATCACATTAATCAAACAAAAGGAGATGATGGCCGGAGCGCTGAACCTTTTCAGACACGCACCCCCAGTCACAATCTGGGTTGAATCCATCATCGTTCTTTAGCTCACTTCGCCACCTCAGTTCAGACCCAGCTATCTGCAAATCAGTCTTGACCCTGTGCCTCATGGGAACAGTCCAGCCCAAAATGCCAAGCCTGGTGTTCCCTGAACTGGAAACAAGCATCCTGGAACCGATTTCTGGGTAACACCCTTCATCAGCCAGGCTAGCTTGAATCCAGTGGCAAAGTGAGCAAGAGACCCACGTCTGGGCATACTCTGCCAACTTAGGGTGAACAAAGCAAACACAAGGAGATGATGGACGAAGCGCTGAACATATTAACCCCTTCGACGCTCATGACGAGCTGGGCTCGTCATGAGGTAGCCTCCTCGCACGCTCATGACGAGCCCAGCTCGTCATGTAAAGTGCGAATCCGCAAAACCCAGCGTACGGGCGGAAATCATGCCGCACGCATGCGGTTAAGACACTCACCCCCAGTCACAATCTGGGTTGAATCGATGGATTTAGGCCCAGATCTCTGTACTGGGGTGACTGTATAATATTGTTCTGCATTCTGTCCAACAATTTTTATTTTTACATTTGTCACCCCAAGTGGGATGGGTATGCCAAGATGTGGGTCACGTGCTCTCCATGCCACTGGAATCAAGTTATCCTGCTGATGAGGGCTGAAACCCCAAAACTGGTCCTAGAATGCTTGTTTCCAGTCCAGGGAGGACCTGGCCTGGCAGTCCGGGTTGAACTATTCACAATGGGCACAGGGTCAAGACTGATTTGCATATGGCTAGGTCCAAACTGGAATGGCATGGTGAGTAAACAAACAATGGATTTAGGCCCAGATCTCTGAACTGGGGTGAATGTATGACATTGTTCTGCATTTTGTCAATCAATTGTTCTTTTTGCATTAATCCCATTAATCTACTGTGACAGATATTCCTACTATTGTAAGCATAGAACAAACATCCCTGATCCTTGCAGTGTTAATGACCCATTACTTACCAGTAATATTTATTTCTCTGAGTCGTAGACCTTCCTGGCACAGTCATTACCGCATGAGCAATAGATCCTCATACAGAACTTCCAAGCAAAAACTCCCTTAGCCACATTCCCACACTCAATACCACTCCCAATTTCTGCGGCTCATAACCCCTGACCCACTGCAGCACATCCTGTACCACCAATTACTAGAAGCCGAACAGGGAGAGAGGTGTGGGAACCAGGATTGTGATGGGAAGGACTAAGACTCGGAGTAATGAATATTACCGGTAAGTAACCGGTCATTACCTCCCCGTTACAGTCATTAACACATGAGTAGTTACCAATGCAAGAATAAGCTTCTCTAGAAATCAGTAAACAGACATTATTAGCACAAGCGGAAAGTCACACCACCCGGACAGAACGCAACACAGCATCTCCAAATCCAGAAGACCCAGTCCCACCCACCACCAAACGGTAATGGGACATAAAGGTGTGCGGAGTACTGTAGGTAGCGGCCTTGCAGATCTCAGCCATAGATGGCCCCTGAAAACAAACCCAGGAAGCAGCCACACCCTGAGTTGATCTTCCTTGCACCAACCCAAGCACCAGCACCCCACTAGCCTCATACGACGGCCCCACTGCTCACCTCAGTTACTGACTGAGAGTCGCACCAGAAGGCTTCAGACCATGGCCCGCGAAGCCAAAGGTCACTAAAAGAGAATCCATCTTACGAAAAGGTTTAGTACAAACCAAGTACACCACAGGAGCCCATTTAACATCCAAACAGTGCAGTGGCACCTCATCCTCCAAACGAGGATCAGGACAGAACACGGGCAGTACAAGGTCCTCCGAGCAGTGAAACGAGGAAGGGACCTTGGAAACAATGGAAGGATAATGCCAGAGAAAAGTCCGATCCAGAAAAAAACTCAAAAAATGCTCAGAACAAAGCAAGGAGCCCAACTCCCTAACCCTCCGGGCCGAGATATTAGCAACAAGGAAAACCACCTTGATCATCAGAAAACTCAGAGACACCTCCCCCAGAGGCTGAAAGGGAGCATACTGTAAACTCCTCAGCACCAACGGAAGATCCCAACAAGGTGTAAAAGACTTAACCACCTTTTTTTGAGGAAACAACTCTGCAACAACCTGGACACCAAAGTAACAACAGGCTTGAAGGGCCTGCATTGCTACCCAGTGAGCCCGCAAGGAGAACTCAGCCAGACCCAAGTCAAAGCTATTCTTTAGGAAATCCAAAACACGCACAGGATCCACCTCCATAGTCAACGATCCCTGATCTGCACACCAATCCTAAAAAGAAACCCAATGCCGAGCATAGGACTTATGAGTCTAAGGGTGCCGGGATTGTTGGATAAACTGGGCCACCTCAGGAGAACATCCCATAGCCACTAGGGTCATCCTCTCAACAGCCAGCCGGCCAGATGCAAATGGACGAATCAATCCAAGGACAGAGGAGGAAACGACAGGAGACTAGGAATCACTGTCAACGGCCAGCAAGTGCCCACCACCAACCTCAACAACAGAGGGAACCAAGGACTCTGGCTCCAGGCAGGCACCACCAGGATTTCAGAAGCCCTGTCTAAATTGACTTTCAGAAAGACCTTCTGAATGGGGTGGGCAGAATTTGCATAATCGCGTTATGCAAATCTCTGCAAAATGGTAAAAAATCTCCACGAACACGCAGAAATTCCGCTAACACGTGGAATTGCTTGTTTGCGATGCTTTTTTCCTGTATGCAATCGCTGTTTGCGTGCTCGGGGGGAAATATCTCGCAAACACACATATTGTGATCGCGAACAAGCAAAATATTTCGCAAAGTCGCGGAACGCAGAATTTTGGCCAATTTCGCGTTCTCCACGGAGCGCGAAATTACCCAAATTCCGCGAGTGTAACGGAATTTTTCGCCCTGGCCTTCGAATCAAGGCAATCGGAGGAAAGGCATAAACAAGCCCCCCTCCCACCGAAAAGGTAGTACATCCAACCTCCAAACCCAGTCTGACTGACCAAGAGAGCAAAACCTCTCCCTCAAGGTATTTCACGGGGTAGAAAACAGGACCACCACAGGGGCCCCAAACCTCTCCATCAGGCTCCAAACACCTCCGGCATCAAGCACATGTTCTACAGGGAGGAAAACAACCTGCTCAAGCCATCTGCCTCTGAGTTCAATACTCCCGGCACATGCAACGTCCTCAGAGATAACAAGTTCAACTCTGACCACTGGCAAATCTGCAGCGCTAACAAGTTGAGGGAAGCCACCTTCGCACTACCCTGGTGTTTGATACAACACACCACCACTGTGTTGTCCTTCCTCACCAGCACATATCGCTGTAGGACCCAGGAAACAAATGTGCCAAGGACAACTGAACATCCTTCAATTCCCTCCAATTTGAATATACCCCAGCTTCCAGGACTGACCAAATCCCCTGAAAAGACTCCTGGGCCAGCATAGCCCCCCAGCTCACTGGCATCTGTAGTCAGCACCAACCACTCCTGGAACACAAAGGGAGAGCCCTGTAAGAGGTACTGATCTTCCAGCCACCAAGACAATTCCCAGGAAATCTCCAGACTCTCCTGAATCAACTGTTCGTAATCCTGAGACCCCAGATTCCAATGCCCCAGAACATGATGGTACAGGAGCATGAGGGTACAGGAGCAAATGGGCCCAAGGAATAATCATCACTGTAGCAGATAGCAACCCTTGATCCCTTGACCACTTCTGAGCTGTGGAAGAAAGGGAGACCAACAACTTTCTTAGCTCTCACACCAGGGTATATCTGCGAGGCTCTGTCAGGAAAACCTTCCCCAGCCTTGTGTTGGAGACCCCCCAATGAACAGCAGTTCCTGAGTGGGGCACAGATAGGACTTCTCCAAGTTCAGAATCCACCTGAACTTCTGCAGAATCTTCATGAGAGAAGCCTTCTGAGATACCTCAGCTTTCCAAGGCTTAAGCAGCACTAAGGGAATCAAAGGACAAGTGAGCCAGGAAACGCAACTGCTGCTCCAACATATTCTGACTCAGAGGGATATTTCTCCTGTAACAGCTACTCCGAAATACCCTGACAGACCTTTAGAAGACACTGCGACAGATAGCTAGTGTCAGTGGCAGAATAAACCACAATGTTGGAAGCCGCAAAGGATCTCTATGTATTAGAGGTATGTATAAGGTATGTTTGTCAATATCCTTCCATTTCCCCTCCAGCGCATTCGGCACCGACTTATGAACAGGACTCAGGCTCCCTTTTTTGATAATTGGTGAAAAACTCCTCCGACTCATCACTCTCCCAGGGATCAGGGAACCCCATATTGTCCCACACATGTTGCAGGATAATGTGAATGTCTGCCCCTTGCACAAACCGACCCTTCACCTCCTCATCCAACTCCTCCCCCGGATCTGAGACTGCAGTGGCATCCAACTTCTGCCTTTTAGGCCCCTTGGACTCCCTAGCCAGAAATGTTTTAGCCACCACTGCTTCAATCATCTTCTCCGCCTCAGATAAGTCAGTAGCAGAGGCTGGCCCAGAAATCCACACCCCCTCCTCCAGGTCCCTACTCTTCTCTGACCATTTCAGATCCATGACGGGCTATGGGCAGAGGAACACTCCCAACCCATATAGGCCAACCAATCCAATGTCAGAACCAGGCCCAGGCTCTATGTGCCCGAGGCAGAGTACCAGATGAATCACCCATGCAGGCCAACCACCAATGGAGCCCCATGTAAGTAAAAACACCCTAGACAAGAGACTCCGATGAGCAACCCGGTCCCCACGGAATCTAACAAACAGCCCATAGAAGTCAACCATGCCCAGAGGAAAACATTGTCCGCAACCTCCTGCAAGCACAACTGCCCTCTGCGGATTGGCCCCGAGAGACCGGCCGCGTTAATGAAGGCCCGACATACGTACCTGAGCTTGCGGCTCCAAGGTGCAACCGCTGCCAAGATTCCATACCCCCAAAATGAGGTAATGCGATCCCGCTCTGACTGGACCCGCACCACCAATGGCAAGAATGCCAATGTCAAGTGACCATCCACCCCAGAAGGGCGGTCCTCCCGCACACCCCAGGTGTGCCTGTAAAGTGCAGGTACAGCTCAACCAAAAAACAAACCCCTCAGGCGGTTCCACTGCAACATGGACTGTACCCGGTAGGGTGAAACCCCCATAATAAGCTTGAGTATTAAATATTGTGGGCAAAGAGGTAGCCTGAAAATGAAAGCATAGTCCCGCGCAGCAGGTACTTGAAGCACAACGCCATACAATGGTTGCTACAGCAGAGCACTGCACACTCACCTGAACAAGAACTGGAGGCAGAAGTCACCTCCAGTAGAGAGCTTGCTCGAACATGTCCACAGAAAAAAAAAACAGAATATGCTGCAGTGGGTCAGGGGTTATGAGCCACAGGATGTGGGAGTGGCCTGGAGGGTAGGAATGGGCATAAGGGAGATTTTGCTTTGAAGTTCTATGGGAGGAGCTATTGCTCATGCGCTAATGACTGTGACAAGGAGTTCTGACAGGGAGGTAATTGACCCTTGGAATATAGCACCTACATCTCCTAATAAAGCACTCTCCAGGCTGAACCAGATACTGAATTAAAGGTATTTATACTGCTTTCCCAGTGCTCCTGCTCAGTGGTCTTCCAGCTTTACAAAACAGCATGTAGCTATGTCCGACAGACCCTAATGTTCTTTCCATGTACATGACCACACATGGGTGCTTCAGAGAAGCATCATTATGTGCTGTGCACAGTTTTTATTCCTTTTATTCAACTGATGAGCATTGACTTAGGGCCTGATTTTGATATTGGCAGACAGGGCTTTACTTTGTCAGGGTCGCCCGATGGATTCCCTGCCTACCAAATTTTGAGATATTCCCTCATCCAACTGATATTTCGAGCACAGACTTGGACCTCTGTCACTGCGGTTCCTATAAATGTATAAATGTATAAATTGTAAATTTGATGGGTGGCTCTGTTAACATTACGGAGCCACACGACAAACTTACAATGTTTATTTTATTTTCCAATACAAAAACTCAAAGTGGGATTTTGTTTTGGAAAAAAGCAAGGATCCCCTCACCATGAGATTGTGTTCCGATGAGGAGGGGACATGTTGCAGCTTTCACTGCCCATTACCACCAGGTTTAACCTGGCAGTGACATACAGGGAAAACTAGCCATATGTTTGCCCTCTCTAAATCAGGTGTTAGGACACACGGTCAAACCTCCAAAGACCCTTACACTGTCAGTTCGTTGGAGGTTTAGCTCAGCAGGGGAGTTGGAGTAGTCTCTGCTATCCACATAAGGAATCTCCGTCTGACTCTAAATTGGGTGTGCAAAGGTTCAGTTTGGGTGAGACAGTACCCCATCACCACTGCAACAGAGTACGCACTCCACCAAGCTCTAAATTGGGCCCATAGCTTTTTCAAGCCATGTATTGGTCCAAATCAGTCAAGAGTAAGAGAGTAAGAGTAATCTTTATTGTACAGTTAATTAAAACTCACAATTTAAAAATCGAATTTTAAAACATTCAAACATTAAACTACAGAAATCAGCCTTGTCTCTCTTTATACTTTGGTGAATAAGATTCACACTTCCAGGTTAGCTTGTCCCAGCTTCATTATATTTATTGTCCTTCCAAGTATGTAAGGCAAGGACAAGACGCGTTGAGCTTTGGGCTGCCTATTCAGTCTAATATGCTTTATAATCCTAACATTATGGGTCAGATGTACTGTCTATGAACTGATTTGCAAAAAGTGGTTAGAAATTGCAAACCAACTTTTTTGTAAACAATTTTGATTTTGTTAACACGTTTCTGTACTAATAAGTTGGTTTGTAAACTCACCATTCAGAGTGGGCTACAGTTTGACCTACCTACTGAAAAAAATGTGTGTGGTAGGTCACAAATTGCAATTCTATCCGATTGAATCCCACCCCAAGAATGGTGGCCTGCTGGGTCACCAGATCTCCATGTTTGGGATCGGATTTAAATAGAGTACATTATTTAAAACAGTTTGTTTAAGAAGTGGAAGTGGTTTACTGCACCACTGCCCACTCCCAAACAAACTTTTTATTAACATTCACAAAAGGGAAAGTGTCCCACAGTGACACATTTCCCATTTGCAAATGGATTACCACCTCATTTGAGAATTTGGTAACCTATCAAGGGTTTGTAACTGAAAAATCAGTCGCAAATCATTGGTACATAGCATTGCAAATCAGAATTTGGAAGCGAGGCCCTAAACATGCCCCTTCAAAATTATGATTTGAAATGCATTTCTAAGCTCATTTTGAGATTTTGTACACAGTTAGCTAATCACAAAAGAGGGTTTAGTATAACCCTTGGTGTAAAACTACACTACCATGCGAATTACACGTAGCACAGTGCTAAAATGCGTAGCAGGCATTTTTTTGCCTGCTCGCGGCCCTCAACGTCAAGTTGGCGAACACGAGTGAGCAAAAAAACCATTCCGGCATTACTTTTTCCTCATTCGCGATCGGGAACATCAAGTTGCCAATTGCGAGCATGGAAAATATACCTCCCGGCGAGATTCTCAATGCGGGTAGGTCAGGTTTCTCATTGTGAGTGGTCATGTATGCTCGCAACCGCTCACGATGAGAAAATACCAGTCGGCGTTGAGAAAGCTGCCGCTCGAGTACAAATGTACTCGAGCGACAGAAACCAACTGATTGCACTGTGCAAGATGCCGTTTGCAATGATTGAACAGTGCAGACAAGCATCCGGCACTATGCAATCATTGCGAACAGCATTTCCCTACTGCACTACACAGTTCGCGTAGCTACTTGTAGCATGCGTAGTGCGCTACTATGCAAACTACGCCCAGGGTTAGTTTAGTACAGGGGCATAGCTTCCATTGGTGCAGCAGGTGCATTGGCACTGAGGGCCAAAGCCCTGATGGGCCTATTGAACCCTTGTGGTAAATAAATGATTAATTACCGGTACTATTTTTCATATCATCAATAAACAGGTAGCTCAATAAATAAGAGTCAGGATTCGAGGTATCTTGAGTCGTCAGGCTTTAATCAGGCATAAAGCACAGTAACAGGACAGCCTGAACGGGAATAGAATGAAGGCAGCTGCCGGGGGCAGGATCTGGGAATTGGCTAGCAACTTTTAATATGGGTGTACAGTATATATACTTAAACAAATACATTACATTCAATACAGTAGGCGTAGCAGTAGGCGTGACTCGTAGCAGTCGCGAAAGATAAGGGCAAAATGATGTAACAAGAAGGCGTGTACAGGGCGTATACATAGACATGTGATGTAAACGTAACAGAATATGTCATAAACGGGGCGGAAACATGGAGGGGGCTACCTGAGCAGCTGGGACCTCTAACCTAGTGGTGCGCGCAAACGGGCAATGACGTGTTACCAGGGAGAACTGGGGGCTATGACTTCTGCGCTAGAAGAGGAGACTAAAGTCTGGAGTGTCAGAGCGACATGTACCCAAGGCATATCTAGTATCTGGTGTTTAGAGTAAATGTTGATAGAATCCAAAAGTTATCAGGGCAAAGGCTACTGGACACTAGGACTGGTGCGTGCATAATTCTATATGTATGGCGTGTGCGAGGAATATTCTATGAATATTAATACAGTATTTCTCTTACATGGAGACATAAAGGCTAGACCATGACGGAAACTATTGATGCGATTCAGTAGCTTAGGAATGCAGAGAAGGAGGGCTGGACTGATAACTAGAAACATAACATACTCTTGGCAGACTGGGAGGCAGAGCCAGGCCGGGCCGGGCACTGCAAGGCAGGAAGTAAGCTAAGGGTCAGGGATGCAGGTGGGGGCTGTATCGCTCCTCGGAGAGGGTTCAGGAGACTGGAGCTGAATCTGAGTCCGGGCCCTTTTGAGGCCTGAAAACGGGGACAATTCAATGAATTAACGTGCACACTGTAAAATGTGGCAACGTAGGTTTACATAGGCCTAATATTAGTTGTTTTCACGATGACTGGAAACTAGCGTACTAGAGATGGACACAACTGTAATTGTGTCTTTAATCGATCAGAGGGGAATACATGCATATCGATCATGCACATATAACATAAGATGGGGAACACGTAGGCACATACAACATGGCAAAATTTACTTTTCCACAT
This sequence comes from Lissotriton helveticus, assembly GCF_964261635.1. Classification (NCBI taxonomy): domain Eukaryota; kingdom Metazoa; phylum Chordata; class Amphibia; order Caudata; family Salamandridae; genus Lissotriton; species Lissotriton helveticus. Next base: position 772,923,183 of record NC_136063.1, on the reverse strand, counting down.
TCCCTCCTTGTGCCCTACGTTTCCATCAGGAAACATCAATATTCATGATACCATCTATCACTTCATATAGCATCATTTGCTCGTCTCGAATTGTCTTGGAACGGGATTTAGGACTAGGAATACAAGAGGTAGCACACATGCCGCAAATCGCAGGGCCACATTGTATACAGAGGCAGCAACTGAATATGATCATTACTGCAATACCTAGGAATGACAATACTTTCCATCCCCAGGCAGATATAATACTCCAGAGCCAACCGGACCATGTCCAGGTGCCTGGATTCTGGTGTAACTGATGGGCAATTTTGTGAAGTCTGGTTATAGCTGAATAAACAGACGGCGCGTTATTAGGAATGAAAATGCAGCAACTAGATCCGATGACTCTACATGCTCCTCCTCTATCGGCCAGTATGACGTCAAGAACGAGGCGATTTTGGAGCACGACAAATCTCATAGCAGATTGCTCTTCAGTTAAGTTACCTAGAGCAGAAGTAGTCTCATTAACTACTGCTTCAAGGGTTCTGGTTAACCTACGTATTAACTTACTGTTCTGGACAGGTCCTATAAAGAAGAAGAAACCTTTATTAAAGTCTTGATATTGTTCTAGAGTAGTTTCAGTTTCATCGACAATCGGGGACTCGATCTCCCTTCTAGGTCTGACGTGTACTAGATGTGTGTTTCTGTGATAATCAGATGGGGCTAGAAAAACTGGTGGCAGTAGGAAGGCAATGTAACATGTTCCATCCCAATCGAGGGGCAGACGAACATATGCGGTCTGACCACAAACAAAATAAGAATGACGTGAGGCTTTGAAAATAGATTTCCCACTGTCACTATACTCGACAGTAGTAGTACAATCACTATGTCCTACATGTGCGGAACCATTCTTTCTGACACATAATTCGCCTTTGACTGGTAGTACTGAAATAGCAGGCAAATCTGGAGTAGTATCGGACTGAACATTCAGGACCATGAAATTCGAAGAATAATTACCTAAATCATATACTTCATTTTCTAGATCTAACCCTGTTCTATGGGAGAGACCTTCCTTGTCTGGGAAACATGTTCGATTCAGAAGGGATATATCATTTGAGGATGACGTTAACGTGGACCATGCTCCACACGAACCATTATGTGAAAACGGATAAGGAAAGAGTGGTAGAACTCCCTTTGGTGTCTGGAAAGGGGGGAGTCGACCACACACCCAACAATTAGTGGCATTGCTGGTCTGGTGTGAATAGTGTAACATTCTAATGAATGTGTTATTTCGCATAGCAAGACGATAGGATAGCTCGTGAGGAGGCAGATCACTAAATGTGTGCTCTACTGTAGTATTAGAAAACATTTTTACATGTGAAACTGGAAAACATAAATGTAAAGCATAACTTGTGCAGGCAACCATTAGACTCACATATAACGAAAAACTTAGAATAATTATACATCTTATAGAGTTTTGACTAACTCTCTCACTATGGGGGTCTATCTCATACATGTCAGAAACCTGTCTAACCGTTTCACCTGAGAGGGACTTAGACAATTAAACTGGCTGACTTATTTTACTAGACCGAAGCTTCTGTTTATACTCCTGTTGCGGAGTTTTCTCTAACACAGGAACTTTGAGTTCAGAGTCTGTTTTTAGGCAGTCTTTAGGAAAAGTCTTTTCCTTAGCAAAAATCTTTTCTGGTACTCCATGGAATTTCTTTATGTGGGTCAGGTGGACCCATCCTTTTCTCCCCTCGAGCTTCACGGCGGTCCTCGTTGTAAGCAAGACGAGGCGGGGCTCCTTCCAGCGGGGCTCCAGCGGACTTGAACGATCAAAATTCCGCACCAACACCAGGTCGCCTGGAATGACTTCATGCGGTTTAACCTCGGTGTTGTCTGGAAATGCGGCACAACCTGTGAACGACAAGAGTGTAGGGCAGACATCAAGGAAGCTAGGTAATCTGTCAGCATATTACTGGAAACATCTGTAATACTGCGGGGTCTAGGTGTACCCCACATGTTTGGGGGGCGGCCGAATACGACCTCATACGGGGACAGACCTGATCTGGAATGTGCAACCATCCTCATAAAAAATAAAGCAACTGGCAGGGCAACTAGCCAGCCTACACCTTTCTCTTTACATATTTTCGCAATGCGAATTTTCAACGTCTGATTATGTCTCTCTACGAGACCGGCTGCTTCAGGATGGCCCACACAATGGAACTTCCACTGGTACCCTAACAGAAGGGAAACATGTTTCATAAGCTCAGATGAGAATGGCTGGCCGTTATCAGAATACACGACCCTAGGGAGTCCATAGCGGGGAAAGAATTCACAAACCAACTGCCTGGCAGTGGTCGCGGCTGTGTAATCTGGAACTGGATATGCTTCTGTCCACCTGGACAAAGCGCATATAACTACGAGGACATACTTGAAACCTCGACATCGCTCCATCTGAATATAATCCATCTGGAGGACTTCAAAAGGGTGGTCAGGAGGTTGGAATCCACCTTGTTCCACCGGAACACTTTTACCTGGATTGAACTGACAACATATCATACAGGTACGGACTTTCTGCTTGGCTGCAGCTCGTAAATGCTTGTTGAACCAAAGGTTCTGAATACTGTCTAACATAGCTTTTTCTCCTAGATGTGCTGGACCATGTGCGGTATTAATAATGACTTGAACCATAGAGTCGGGGAGAAACCATGTGGCTCTTCCCTTTGTCAACCATCCTTGATCTGTCTGGACCCCTCCTTGTTCGGACCATTTCTTGATTTCTTCGGGAGTAGCATGTAACTGTATGTCTATGACATCTTGTGTAGGGTCCTTGACTGTCATACAAGTAGTCGGATCTGGAGTGAGTGTCTGTGTCATGTTAACTGGAATGTCTGGGGTCTGAGCTGTAAGCTTGGCTGTTCGATCTGCTAGATCGTTACCTTGAGAAATGGTGTCAGTAACTTTCGTATGTGCCTTGCACTTCATAATAGCGATAGCTGTCGGTAAATGTATTGCATTTAACAGAGCTTGAATGAGGAGACCATGCTGAATCTTGGTTCCATGTGAAGTCATGAAACCTCTCTCCTGCCAGAGCACTCCAAAGTCGTGTACGACTCCAAATGCGTATCGTGAATCTGTATATATGTTTACTTTCAGGTTCTTGGCACGTATGCAGGCTTGGGTCAGAGCAACTAGCTCTGCTGCTTGAGCAGACAGGGTGTCAATACGATGTGTTTCTATAACTTCGGTTTCAGTAGTCACTGCATACGCGGCTACTAGTTCTCCTGTACTTGTTCTCATACATGAACCATCCACATAAAGTGTCAGGTCGGGATTAGGTAATGCAATGTCTGTCAGGTCTTGTCTTGGCTTAGTCATAGTGTTAACAACTTCCACACAGTCATGTGTGGCAGATTTTGAAGTAACTGACGGTAACAGTGTAGCAGGATTTAGAATGTTGCAGCGTCTGATTTCTATGTGTGGCTGGAACAGTGTTAGTTCATAACCTGTTAAACGTGCAATTGTCAAGTGCTGAGTCTGTGTTCGGTTTAAAAGAACTTCCACAGGATGTGGAACTTGTACTGTCAGGGAGTGTCCTAATACTATGGAATCCCTCTGTCTGATAGCTAAAGCTGTGGCTGCAACTGACTTGAGGCACGCAGGCAGAGCCTGGGCTACTGGATCTAATGTGCTCGAGAAATAAGCACAGGGCTTGTACTGTCCTGCTTGATCTTGTTTGAGAACAGATAATGCAGTACCATCACGTTCTGTGACAAAAAGTGTAAAAGGCTTACTGTAGTTCGGTGTTGCTAGAACAGGTGCTTGGCATAAGGCTTTCTTTAATTCATTGAAAACAAGTGTATATTCCTGGGTCCAAGGGAGGACAGTTGATACGGCTGCCTCCTGTGTCGTTAACTGTATCAGTGGCTTGGCTAGAAATGCAAACTGAGGAATCCATTGTCTGCAATAAGAAGTGAGGCCAATAAAAGCTCGTACCTCCTTCTGTGTCTTGGGCTGTGGAAGACTCGCTATTAACTGGATACGGTCTGGTGTCAACTGCCTACCCCACTTGGACAGTAAGTGGCCTAAGTAGATCACTTGCTGGACACAGAATTGTAATTTGGAAGGGGACACCTTGTGCCCCTGCTCGGCCAGAAAATACAGAACTGTAAGTGACGCACGCTCGCAGTCACGTTCAGAACGGGCTGTGATCAGTAGATCATCGACATACTGGAGCAGGGCAGTGTCAGTTGGCATGTAAATATTGTCTAGTTGTCTCTTAAGTGCTTGACTGTAAATACTAGGACTTTCTGTGAAACCTTGAGGAGCTCGTGTGAATTTATAGCTCCTTCCATTTAAACAAAAACCAAAAAGGTACTGGCTGTCTGGATGAATGGGGACACTAAAAAATGCGTTCTTGAGATCGATAACTGTGAAAAATGTAGCTTCGGAATCAATGGCTGTCAATAGGGAAGAAATATCTGGGACTACTGGGTACTGCGGTATGATACATTTATTAAGCTCTCGAAGGTCAATCACTAATCGATATACTGGAGGTGCACTTGGATCAGTACGTTTCAGGACTGGAATAATAGGAGAATTACATACATTGGAGTCAGTTTCTACAACCACTCCTTGAGCAATAAGCTCGTCAATAATTTTGGTTAAGGCTGCTACAGCCTCAGGTGGCAATCTGTACTGTCTGATTCGTGGCAAAACTATACCTTGCTTGAGAGTCACACGATGGGGTGTGATGTGCATACATCCTACATCAGTTGGACCTTGCGCCCATAAATGCTGTGGTACATTTAATAATCTTGGATCAAAATCACGTAATACATAGTGACCTTTAAAGTCGCGTAAAAACAATCGGACTCCTTCTGGGGAGCAACAAATTACTGCACCTAATTCCTTTAACGTTTTAATGCCTAACAAATTTTCTGGACATGACTTCGTAAGTAACAAATCAGTAGTTCGGGACAATGGACCAACTTCTAGGGAAACTGGCTTCGAAATTTCATTAACAATCGGCTTTCCTGAAAATCCAAGGGAAACATTTTTAGAGCCTGAGAGCGGAGCCCCTGGAACCTCGTCATGACTGATAGTAGTCCTACTTGCCCCTGTATCAATCAGAAACTTTCTGTCTTTCCCTAATACTTGACTGTGTACATAGGGACCCTCTTGATCTACAGGTATCTCGATGAGAGGCAAGCCTACCTCCCTCTCTAGGCTGTTTCATGAGTACTGTTGATACTCTGGATACTCTGACTGAGCATACTGGTACATTTGTTGGGTAACATGCTGTGTTGCAGCGATAGGCTGTGGTGCTAGAACTGTCTGTTGTGCATTCTGTGGTGGCTGAGAAGTCTGTGAAACTTGTTCTTGTCTAGGCGGACGTGGTCTTTCTTTAGTCTTACCAGTAGCTATGTTGTGTTTCAGAACTGCACACTCGTTTATAAAATGACCTGGCTGTTTACAGTAATTGCAAGTCCCTTTAACGGGAGATGCAGGATGACTGGCTGAATTCGGACCCCTCTTCTGACTGTCTTGTGGAACAGATTGTGCAACTAATACTTTCATTTTCATGTCTTTCATACGTCTCCTTTCGTGTTCTTGCTCTTCCCTGATTCTATTCTGGTGATACTGGAGCATTTGCAGCATTTGTGACGGAGTATTAGCTTGCCAACTACTTTCGACTTTCAATACTCGATTTTTAACTTGTGGACTTGAATTCTCGACTAGTTTGGTAACAAAAAGATGAGGGTACGATTCACTACTCGTCTTCAGACCACTGTTAATTATAAAACATTTTTCAAATCTAGAATAAAAATCACTAGTGTCTTCATCCTGTTTCTGTTTACAAGCTGAGATTGCATCCCAATCTTCCTTTTTCGTGGCTAGTAACCTTGGCAAAACCTGTATCAATAACTCGGGCAATTCTTTAACTTTACCCCCAAGACCGGTACCTGGTACTCGGGAAGTATCTTCAGCTTCTAGAGCTGTCCAATCTATCTTCTTCTCTCCCACCTCCCATTCTTTTTCCTTGAGTTTTTCATATACCCCTGCGGGCAACAGGACTTTTAACATTTTAATGATATCAGGATACGTGTATTCTCCCATACGGAGCATGTCTTTTAATTCTCGAAGGAACCCTGCTGGATCTTTGTCGTGACAGGTAATTAACTTTTTCATCTCTAAGAGTTCCATCTTTGTGATAGGGGTGTAAACAAATACTCGTTCTAGATCACCACCCGTTGTCCTAACTGGGTGTACTTCTCGTAATGGATGCTGTCTATCTATGTAAAATGATTTACTTTCTGGAGGTGGGACATGAACAAAATGCGGATTCAGAAACGTTCTATATTTGTGGCGCTGTTCTAGAATGATACTAATTAAATCAGTACCTAGACCTCTCCATCTATACTGGAGTAACTCGTTCAGAACATCATGTAACGGACCTGGATCAGAATGTTGTCCCTCATACAGTGTAATGAGGTGCTGGATCATATACATACCCACCAGTCGCTGCTCGGCTGGGGGCAGTTTCAGAAACATTTGTGCCACTATTTCGTCAGGAAAAGTGGTAGAATCAGTAGTCCATCGGACCGCTGATCGGGCTAGTTCTTGTTCACGCATGGTACTAAGTTCACTATAACCGATTCGTGATTTCAGAATGTGATCGGTAGCTTGAAATACTTGCTCAAGATAGCCTTGTTCTGGTGCTGGAGAAGGGATAACTTTCTTGTGTTCTAGGCGTGAATGTCGGTCGGGAAGTCTAGTTCTACCTACATACGCTCGTCTGGAGGGATTCTCGTCGTCTACCTCTTCAGTAGAAGAGTTGTCTTCTTTCTCGTTTACTTGTGCTGCTTCTCGTTTCTCGTGTAACTTTATTATTTCCTTACGGATTTTCTTGTACATACTGTCTATACAGTTCTGTGTCTTGTGTCTTCCCTCGGCTATGTGGTCACTCCACCTGGTCAGGACTTTCATTTCTTCCGGATCTTTATCCGGATAATCTTGTTCTCGTATTAAACAATTAATTAGAAACTTTAAAAGCATGAGCTGAATCTCGACCTTTCTTTGAGCCATGGCCTCGCCAATACTTCCTGGATCTGCTCCTGTACGGATGAAACGATATATTCTGTCTAGATATTCTTTCATATTTGGTAGGGTGTCCAAGTATTCGGTCACCCGTCTTACACGCAATGAATATATGACCATATCATCATCGCCTGGGACTGGATCATAACGGCATTCGGTAAGGGCTCGCTTGATATCGGCAACTGACTGATGTTTGGGCGAACGCTGTAACGCTCGGGCATGTAGCTCGAGTAATGTCACACGTCTGTGTTGAGGCGGGGTTCCAGGAGGACTTCCCCCCGCAGCCCCTAGACTAGAATCATCGGTGTGTACTGTACGTGCTGGTAGAGTGACTGATGTAGCGGGTACATGTACTGTAGGCTGGACCGGGGGTACCGTAACAGGTGCTGCAACGGGTGCCCCGGTGGCTGGAGGAACAGGAATTACATTATTTACGGGAGCTGGCGGAGCAGGATTTGCATATTCTGGGACTGTGTCGTCCAAATAGGACGAGAGAAAAATATCAGCTGCGGTCGGTTTGTGACGTAGCTTAATCGGAACTAATGGCGGCGGAAAATTACATGGTGCTTCCGGGGTTGCTTTCGGCAAGCCCTCGGCAAGAAGAGGATACATACCCTTAATAAGGGCATTTCTCTGTCTGTCTGACTGTTCGGCTTTAACTCGTTCACCTACTTCGATTAATTCCCTTTCTTGGGCTCTTTCTGAGGATTCCCTACTTAATTCTGTTTTTCTGATTTCTTTTTCGGTTCTTCTGTGAGATTCTTTGCGCCATAACTCGATGGCATCTTTCTGGGACTGTCTGGCTTTCTTTTTCCATAATGCTTCTTCTACTCGCATGATGCACTCGGCATCCCATGTACCTGACATGGGCCATCTATATTTCTCTTCTAATTCCTTGGTGTACTCCACCCATAAGTCTAGATATAATATTGCACTTAAGCCATGCTTATGATACATAAAATGACCTGGACTGTCCCTAGGCGGGACAGGAACTGCTTCCTCGAGCAGACCTTTTCTGGTTTTTAACTGACGTAACCTCGAGAATAGAGGCATAGTGTAGGCTGGAGTCTGGACACAATACAATACACGATAAACACAATAATAACTGAAAAAACAAATCACTCATACCACGACATTGAAAAACACATGAAAATAACATTTAAAATAACAGTTCGGACAGAATACTACCTGGTATACTGAGAACAGAACACATGAATTTTCTCGAGAACAGAACTTACTAGAATGACTAGATGCACTGCTAAAACAGCACGAAACTTACCGGTCCCATAAAGAGACACGTCAGGACCCGCATCCACCTAGGTGAACACTTCGTGTTGGATCTGCGTACCCAAACCCACGGACCAGAGACAAATTAATTTGACCCTGTCTAGATACTACCCCAGCAACGGTACTCACCGGGCAGCAAGAACGGAAGGCCTCGGACTGGACTGGACTGCTACGACGACGGACTACGAACTTCGGACTTCAGTTACAGGTGGGCCTCTGGATACCTCGGACCTTGGACTCTCGGCTTGGGCTCTGGTCGGGACTCGTCGCGTTCCTCACCGCCTCGTCTGGACGCTGGACCGCAACCTCCGTCTCCTCCGTGGGCCTGAGGGATACTTGAAGCAGAAATATCTGCACGTGCACGGTATGGTTCCGTCACGGCTGCAGAGGATCAGGGGGCCTGCGTGGCTTCTCCGGCGCGTGGGGAAAGGGCAAGTCCCTATTCGGGCGCCATTATGTGGTAAATAAATAATTAATTACCGGTACTATTTTTCATATCATCAATAAACAGGTAGCTCAATAAATAAGAGTCAGGATTCGAGGTATCTTGAGTCGTCAGGCTTTAATCAGGCATAAAGGACAGGAACAGGACAGCCTGAACGGGAATAGAATGAAGGCAGCTGCCGGGGGCAGGATCTGGGAATTGGCTAGCAACTTTTAATATGGGTGTACAGTATATATACTTAAACAAATACATTACATTCAATACAGTAGGCGTAGCAGTAGGCGTGACTCGTAGCAGTCGCGAAAGATAAGGGCAAAATGATGTAACAAGAAGGCGTGTACAGGGCGTATACATAGACATGTGATGTAAACGTAACAGAATATGTCATAAACGGGGCGGAAACATGGAGGGGGCTACCTGAGCAGCTGGGACCTCTAACCTAGTGGTGCGCGCAAACGGGCAATGACGTGTTACCAGGGAGAACTGGGGGCTATGACTTCTGCGCTAGAAGAGGAGACTAAAGTCTGGAGTGTCAGAGCGACATGTACCCAAGGCATATCTAGTATCTGGTGTTTAGAGTACATGTTGATAGAATCCAAAAGTTATCAGGGCAAAGGCTAATGGACACTAGGACTGGTGCGTGCATAATTCTATATGTATGGCGTGTGCGAGGAATATTCTATGAATATTAATACAGTATTTCTCTTACATGGAGACATAAAGGCTAGACCATGACGGAAACTATTGATGCGATTCAGTAGCTTAGGAATGCAGAGAAGGAGGGCTGGCCTGATAACTAGAAACATAACATACTCTTGGCAGACTGGGAGGCAGAGCCAGGCCGGGCCGGGCACTGCGAGGCAGGAAGTAAGCTAAGGGTCAGGGATGCAGGTGGGGGCTGTATCGCTCCTCGGAGAGGGTTCAGGAGACTGGAGCTGAATCTGAGTCCGGGCCCTTTTGAGGCCTGGAAACGGGGACAATTCAATGAATTAACGTGCACACTGTAAAATGTGGCAACGTAGGTTTACATAGGCCTAATATTAGTTGTTTTCACGATGACTGGAAACTAGCGTACTAGAGATGGACACAACTGTAATTGTGTCTTTAATCGATCAGAGGGGAATACATGCATATCGATCATGCACATATAACATAAGATGGGGAACACGTAGGCACATACAACATGGCAAAATTTACTTTTCCACACCCTGATAATTGCTGACTTTTACTACCCCCTCGGCAGTCATGGGGCCATTTTTCTTGCTTGCTCCAGTACCCTTGGCGTCATTGCTACGCGACTGGTTTAGTAAATGTATTAAAAAGTGTAGTCATCTTATGTTGTGTTATTATATACTATGTTATCTTGTTCCGGGCTGCTCAGCCAGTGTGAATGTTCTGTGTGGAATGTTGGTGTGTGGGCAATGAGTGGAATGCTTGGGTGACTGGGTATGAGTAGTGACAGGAGTTAGAAGGGATGAGCAGCTAGCAGGCTGCTCCTGGTGGGACTGCTGTACTGGATGTACTCTACATGTTAACTACTTGAAAAAATCTACTAAAAGTACATCTATCAGCGTGGACTATATTACTACATATATTTTGGCGACGAGTTGGAGACCTTCCCACATGTTAAACTTGGTCTGAGGCTGCTTGGAGATGACAAAGCGTCAAGATGTACCATATTCAGTCATTTAGTGGTCATATCCCTGTTGATTTAGTGAATAGCAGACTTTGCAACCAGATCTTCATAAGTCACGTTCTATATCCTGTAATTTAAACAACACCAATTTCAAAAGCTATCCAGACACCTACAACGGGCCACTACCTCTAAGCATGCGAAACACACACTTGTATGGTTCAAGCAGAACATATAAAAAGATAGTACTAAAACACAGAGGACCTCCGGCTCCAGAAGTTTGGATGTTTAGGCAACAAAACAAATCTTTCCTGACTGATCCTGGCTGGTCTAACATCAAGTTGCCGGAGTGCCTGTCTTTGGATGCTTCAACCCAGAAAAATGTCTAATATAGTTTACACTTTTACGGATTTAAATGGTCGAGCAAGTCATGCGTTTTCCCACAATTCAGTTTTTTTTTTAAAAATTGACAGGAGTGATCACCTAGGCCTATGCAAGAGTGTCTTTTAATTAAGTACATTGCACAGAAAATATTGGTTCATTTAGAACATTCTGGTCTCTTATGCATTGGTGAAAAAAATGTTTCCATTTAGTGATGTATTTTAAGGCTTTGACACATGGGGAAAACACAATTTTACAAATTGCATTTTTTTCAGAGCCTAGAGAATCCCAGCAGTGCACGCAGTTTCTGAACAATTGCAAAGGCTATACGTAATTGTTCACTTCACGTGTCTACTTGCCTATATAATGACCATCAAGAAATGAAAGCTGTAACACGCAGCACATCTTGTTAGGAGACATGATGCTTGTTCAACGTCAGGGTCTTACCAAGTGCGATTAGAATGTACAACAATACGCACTTCCGTTTCCTAGATAACGCTTCTCTAATAGTCACGGGAAATAAGAACCAGTCTCTGGCAATTCAAAATGATGGTCAAAGTATTCATGTTGTTGTCATCACTGTCCTGGGGATCGTCTTGGGCCTTATGGCGATGTTGGGAAACTCTCTCGTGGTTGTGGCTTTTGTGGTGGACAAACGACTGAGAAACCATAGCTGTTATTTCCTTCTTAATTTGGCTATCTGCGATTTTTTTGTTGGTAAGTGACTGTAAATAAGCTATATATATATATATTTTTAATTACGGTTTAATGTCCATCTAAGCTTGCTATATTGATAGTCCGCACACAGCTCAGTGGTGTAATGAGAATGTGATGAGGGCCCCCCAGTCTCCCATATTTCACAGATATGCACTGAATTTTAGTTGCCGCTTTAGGACAGAAGGTAGTTGGGGCCTTGCTGGGGGGATGTTGGCGGAAGGAGGATAGGAGAGTGAGGTGGCGTCCGGTGTGAAAGGACAGCCGATGGAATGAAAGGGGGAGCGTGTTGAGTTCAGGGAAATTTTGTTGTGAGTTTGAATAAGTTGGGCTAGGACTAAGTGTGAGAGATGTGAGGTTGAATTATTGTTAAGAGAGGTGGGGTTATTTGATGTTCTTGTATTGTTTGACAAAGTTCAGCTTCAGCCTGTCCTAATAAAGTGGCCTTTTACTCTCTTAATTTGGCCTATTCATTCTACGCCATCTCTCCCGATACGCATTCTATGCACTAACATTTAGAAGCACTAGTTGCGGGCTTCTGTTCTGAACAGAGCTTTCAGTACCGGCACTCATTCTTTTACAAATGACACTCTGGCCTGCACCCTAATTATATTTTTCAGGTTGTTCAAACAAGACCAATTCACTGTTATCTTAGAAACATTTATGCAGGATCCTCTCTGATCAAACGTAGCTGCCGGCCTGCAGGTTTTTTCTCTGCAGATTGTCAGAAATATGTCTGTTGTGACAACCTACCTTCCTTACAGGATCATGGTCCAGGTTTGGTTTGTCCTCTGTAGAAGCCCCCTGCCTTTCAATGAATCTCTACCCCTCCTAAAACAAATGGACATGTTGCCTTAAGTCCACTGTGTGGCCTGTATTTTTATTCTCTCTTCTTGCCAGAGCTGGGACATGAACACTCGAGCACACACTTTAACCAGATATTACAATGACCACGATTAGAGTAGTAAATGGGTGGCCCAGTGGTCGAATATGTGGGTCTTTCATTTTCTCCCTTCTGATTTTCAGGGAGGCAAATAAATACGGAGACTTTCAGGGAGAAAGCAAATATACTACAGGGCCTCCTGTGGCTAGGACATTAATCTTGGAGAATATGACATATTCCTTCATGATACCACAGGAACCTGCACAATTGATTTCTCAGCAAGTCTGCCCCAGTACCTTTGATGGAGACTGGGAGAGAACAGCCAGGTACCACATCAGGGTGCTTAATTTCAATTAAGGCCTCTGTTGCTGTGGCAACAGACCTATTCAGCAGCTCTATAATGCGGTTTGAAATCTAAAAAGAGGAATCTAGGGAAGCGGTTTGTGTAGTAATCCTATACCGCTTCATAGCACTTAGTCTTTCAATGTGAATTTGTGGACTGGTACCTGCACGACTCTGTGAGGGTGCTTAGATTAAGAGTGTGTGTATATCGTATGGCCTGTATGAGTGGAGTTTTAATGTGCTGCTCTTTTGCTTTTAGTCAAAAGATTGAATACATAGATGTAGACTTAGATGGAATGGAGGGAGAATGTATGGATGCAAAGGAGCTTCTGTTGAAAGTCTTTTGATGTTGTAAGTGTGGGACAGTGTCTCCTTGTATGGTGTCACTGCAAACATGTGGCAGACTGCACTTCTGTGTGGAGTGTAGCAGAGGAGAGGGAGAGATAGCTTGGCATGTGGTAATACCTTCCATCGTGGGCCCTGACCAGACACACACGATACTGGGCTACTGGCACAGTGAAATACTTGGATGTCCTTGGTGGGACCACCGCCCCCACAACGATGGCGGCAGTCTGTCAGCGGAGCAGACTTCCTGGGAGAAGCAGCTCTTGCTTGGGTTTAGATTGGCAGGAAGCGTAGCAAAGATATTTCTGATTAGACTAAATTAAATTGTATTCACCCGAAAGGAAAATTCCACTTGGGTCCAGGTGACCATGTCATGTTAAAATAAAGCGCACGGAATATTAAAGAATAAACCTTGCTGACTTGAGAGGCTTAAAGGATTGTTGTCGATCTGAAATTGGAAGAACATCTGAGCAGAAAACCATTGGGGTTGAAAGAAGAATGCAGTATGAACTCCAGGTATGGATGACCAATGTGTTTAAAGTTGGGAATGACACCTGAGTTTTGTCTGAATACTCCACTTTTGGTGTACAGGCACACAGCATCACAGTGCCCTTGTGGCTAAGCCGGCTAATCTGTATTATACCTACCATTTGCATATTTATCTCCCACACACTATCATCTATTACACTAACAGGGGATGCGTCCTGTAAAGGCATGACCGCTCCTTGGCGGCCATTACGCAAGACACTGCAACACTTCCAGTATAGGCTCCAAATTAAAATACTACCTTCCAAACAGCACAAACTTCATGGTTCAACTTTCTATCCATGTGGGTACGTGCTTCAGTGCCCCATATATGGATACTAAGCCCTATACCAATGCTACAATACAACAGACACAACATCTGCACTGATATTTTAAATCTGCCTTAATGTGGGTGCACCACATTTGTAAGTGTCCTATTCATTTTTCATCACCTTTTCTTGACCATCAACTGCTAGACATATGTAATGTTATTGAAGGATGAGAGATACATGGCAGCTGGATGAAAGAACAATCAGGGGCGAGACTAATAGTTTGGGAGATTTCACCAAAAGATATTCAAAATACATAAACCAAGGTAGCACTGTAGGGGAACTGATAAAACTGTAGTAGAAGTACTGAAAAGTATTTCAATGCTACAGAGCCTGCTGCAGTACATAGAAGTATTATTTTTCTGCAGCAGCAAGTCTTTGATATTCCTATCTTATCCTTGTAGTTGAAACACGGGAAACTTAGGGCCCGATATATAGACCATGGAGGACAGTCTTTACTCCATCAGGGCAACGGAGTAAAATATTCATTTGCCCTGATGGAGTTCTCATTCTCCAAATTTAGAGATGTCTGCTGGCCTAGCAGACATCTTTTTACATAGGAAGGAACCACTTTCAACATCACAGTAACATAATTAACACTTTTAACCTGTCTTTTCATTAAGAAAAAACCTCCCAAAGCAACATTTTGTATTTGAAAATGAAAAAGAAATGACTCCCGCACCATGAGAGTTATGTTGCATGGTGCAGGGTCATTTTGCAGTTTTTACTGCCCCTTATCATCAGGGTTTATCGGGTTTTGATGGACAGTGAAAACTGGCCATTGGACGACCACTCTATTTAGGGGTCAAATCTCTGATGCTCCTTACTCTTTTATACAATCTGAAGTGTATGTCGGTGGCGTAGTCTAGGTCACTGACATACTGACGTGCTTAATACACCAGAAAAAACTTAGGGGTCTAGGCTAGAAATCCTCTAGTGATTTCTTAGAGTTATCCTTATGTCTCATAGAGTACACAGGAAAAAACAGATTATACTAACAGACCATATCACCAAAATGTGAAACACCTGTGATTGTCAGTCAACCGCAGTGAGGATTCCCATCAATGTCTTGTGTTGATCAATACTCTCATCTGGTAATCCTACCAGGGTATTGTGTCTCTTGATCAATGAGACAACCAGCATACCCCATTGGTCGGCTTGGGGTAACAACCCGCAATCACTCAGTTCTACCACATGGTGTTGATATGATGGGAAAGTGCAGTGCAAAAAATATATAAGTGGTGATTAAAAAAGGATAGGGAACTTAACAAGAACTGTTTAATGGACATAAGCCCCTTCCTGTTTAAAAACAAGAACAGTGCATCACAATGATCGCAGTGTAAACAAATAGCTGCGAGATGGCCAACATGTTTCAGCCTATAATGGAAAATGACCAAGGCTTTCTTAAGGGCCTCTGTTCTACATTCATGCTACTGCCTATGAGTGACTTAATGTGTGAAAAATAATTTAAAAAAACA
Source organism: Lissotriton helveticus (assembly GCF_964261635.1). Classification (NCBI taxonomy): domain Eukaryota; kingdom Metazoa; phylum Chordata; class Amphibia; order Caudata; family Salamandridae; genus Lissotriton; species Lissotriton helveticus. Next base: position 772,907,738 of record NC_136063.1, on the reverse strand, counting down.
CACTAGTGAAACATCAGTAGTAAAGGATATATTGTTCCTTCCACTGTCTGAAATCCTCTTCGGCACCTGGTGTCTTAATAGCATCCAGAATGTCCGGGGAATGGACCTCACCTCTTCCTGGACCTGGCTCAGGACATGTGAGACCCCGCTTTGTCCGTCGTTGTCTCAGTCCCTACTCTAGATGCGGCAGGCAGAACTTCAGTTTGGCAGATAGGGTACTCTGTGGGTGTTGCACTGGAGCACCCTCTCTGCCTACCTCTAAATCAGGGCCGTAGTAGGCAGATTTTGACCAATATCTCTGAAGCAGTGTCTGATACTATTGCAACAAACCCATCAGAAGTAGATGTTATTATGAATTTGTTCCAAAATAGGGGAACCAGGAGAAAGTTGGGGGGAGTAATTGATACATGTTATGTATCCAGAAACATAACTATTTAAACCATTGTAGGAATCTGAAAGATGAGCAGTGCAGTCATGAATACTTTTTGGTTTCGTGATGCAGTTCTCATCTGTAATACTTCCCTTAAGATGCTGCCCGAACAATCAGTCCAGGCTGCAGACTGGGCACTTAAAGTCATAACAAAATTAATACCTGTAACTAATGCAGGAGAGCCCTACAAATACCCATAAAAACACATTCAGTCCATGAAGCACGATTTAGATGACCACTGCCTTGCACTTTTGTTTTCACTGGTAGACTTGTGTGTAGCATTTTGTACCTACACACTAATCCTACATCACTGTCAGGCAATCCAAGGTTTCTACAGGTGGACAGAAAGGGCCAGTTTGCAATCCTCGGGTTGAGACATTCTGTAAGATACTGCAGACGGTGTTACTATTTAGTCAAATCATAATTACGAGAAATAGTCTACTTAAGATACGTTTACTTACTTATTTTACATACATATTATTTTCGATATCTAGCCTTTACAGTGCAGCGAAATAAGAAATATCTACATATAACTACCAGTTAGGGGATGTTTTATGTTAGCTATCTTGTTGAAGTACCATCTTGTAGTTATTTGGGTCCGATTTTGCAAGGTTGAATGAATCATTACATTTAAGGTTCCCCAAAAGGCATATTTCCTTCTTTCCTGCCCCAGCGACGCTTCCCCTATAGACACGTTCACGTGTCAAGGCATAGAATACATTCCTCGTCAGAGGTTGCAACTCTAGGAAGGATCCTCTTCTAATTCCAGGCCTTTCCTGAAAGAATACAGATCCTGTTTCCTCCTGACACCACAGGCCCACAAATTTTTTAATCTGAACATATTGCTAGTTCAAATCTTTGCCAATGATAGTCGCTTTTTCTCAAAGTTGGTAATAAGTTTGTCTGCTATGCAACTAAGCTGTGGGTCTACTGAGCATAGGATTTGTACAATCGCAGACCGGCAAGTGCGAATTCCAAGTTTATTAAACTTGTCTTTTAACAAGCTCCGACGTTCCTGAATCAAGGCCGGGCAAATGCAAATCAAATGGGTGAAAACCTGTCTTCTTGCGCCACATAGATCGCATTCCTCACTTGCTTGGAGCTTCCATTTAGGTTGGTCAGAATTCGTTGGAAAGCTACCCAACCTTAAATTGAGGTGTTTGCGTTTGATGAATGGTGAGAAAGCAAGGTCTAGGTAGGCTGCCGGTACAGGTTTTTAATAAGATTTTATTGTCATCTAAGCATGGGTTCGATGACTGAAGGCTAGTTTGTCATTAAGCAGCGAGTGCCTGTTGGCCGCCTTCTTTACCACCTGTTTAAATGCCTGTACTGGAAGTTTGGTTTCCCAAAGAGCAATCGACTCAGTTGATTCTAATGACAGTTTGAGGTATTTGGCATAGGCGGAGTTGGGACGCCTGTGAATTGTTTCCCACATGGCACGATAGACCGCAATATCCTGGTTCATCCAGACATCATACCAAAATTTGATAGTCTCGTACTTTTTCAGCAACACTTGTGATTGTAAGCCAAATTCAAGTCTTACTTGTGCGGTTGATGCATTGCTTGGTAACGCAAATACGCGCTTGTAGATTTTCATTTGTACTTTGTCTAAGAGTTGCTCGCTATTGCCGTGATGTAATACACTCCCATAGGCTATTGTTGGGAGCAGCTTTGCTTTCATTACTGTTGGCAGGGGGGAAACCAGAGGTCCTTTAAGTTTAGTTGCTAAAGTGTTGAAAGCATGCAACAGTGCCATGCCCTTTTTTTCGATGCCGTTGTAGTGTGCAGAGAAATTGAAACGCTTGTCCAGTTGTATCCCAAGATATATATAACTTTCCACCACTTCTAGCTTGACGTTATCTATCATGAAGATTGGTGGTGCTTTGTGGCGTCGAGTTATAACCATGGTTTTTGTTTTTGTGCTGTTTATTTCTAGTAGATTCTGTTTTTTGCATCTGGACAGTTCGTGCAATAGGCGCTGCAAGCCTATTCTTGTCTGGCTTAGCAACACCACATCATCGGCATAGGATAGATGTGTTACACGCAGGTTTCCTACCCGCGGTGGAAGAGCATTGGTCTGGTCCAGGCTTACTGTTAGATAGGCCATGAATAAATTAAAAAGATGGGGGGCCAACACACAGCCTTGCTTTAATCCATCAAAGGTGCCAATCTTTCGGGTGAACCGCTGTCCATTATCGATCTTAACCTGCATCCAGGTGTTAGTGTACAGGTCGATGATTGGCGTTAGGATAGAATCTGGCAGGCCCTGCTGTTTCAATTTGGCCCATAATAGTTTCCTGTTTACGCGATCAAAGGCCGCCTTAAAGTCCACAAAACAGGTGTAAAGCTCCTGATGGTTTTGTAGACTTTTTTCGGGTATTAGGCACAGTGCCATAGAATTTGCCATAGTGCCAGATCCGCGACGGAATCCTGTCTGATTTAACGGGATTTTGTTGTTCGAATCCGACTGTTGAGCTAGATCTGCTAGCACCAGGGATGCGTAGTATTTTGCTTCTGCATCAATGAGGGCTATCAGGCGGTAATTAGTTGGATTTTTACGATCTCCCCCTTTGAAGATCGGATTGATGATGGCACCCCTCCAGCTTTCCGGAATTCGACCTGTGTTACTTATTGATCAAAACAGGAGATTGAATTTACAGGCCCAGAACTGGGGGTCCTCTTTATAAATTGCCTGCGGGATGCCGTTTGGTCCGGGTGCACAATCTTGCTTGCTTTTCTTGACTATTTTTAGTATTCGACATTCATCATCTGGCAGCGTTGGTTGACCTGAGCCTTCCTGATGGATGGTTAAGTTGTTGGAACTAAAATTAAAATTAGACATGCTTTCTTGATCAACTATTCTTGATGTTTCATTTACGGTTATTGTGATTGTGGTCAGGTGTGCTGGTAACTTAATCGAAAAGGTATCGACTATGTGTTGGGCCCCATCATTTTCAGATATACAAGTCGTACTTATAGGTTGAGTTGTTCTATTCATAGAGTTGACTTGCATCCTAAAGGCCCTAGAGTCAGATTTTTTTATGTTGTACATCAGTTTTGTCCAGAAGTCGTCTGCTCGGTTCCTTTTTTCAATCCAGATAAGTTTCTTGTAATGTTTTCTTATTTTTCGGACTTCTTGCCAGATACTTGGATTTGTCCCTTGACCTTGTGCTCGTCTTGTGAGCTTCTGCAAGTACTTCTCATTGAAAGTGTAGTTTTTGTGAGTTTAGTCTCGGCCTTGGGAAAGGTCTTCCCTTTAGAGTTGGTGCTAGTCCTAGGTAGCTTCTCCAAAAAGTCAGACCAGGTTTCTGAGCACAGGTCCTTCTCTTTAGTGAACGTTTTGAGTTGTTTCTTAGCGCCTAACGCTATTTGAGAAAGTGTGTTGCTCGTCCACCTTAAACGCTTCAGATTGATTGTTGTGGTTGAACCTGCTATTGTTGGTGCATTTAAGTGCCTAGAGGCGGTCAGTTTCATCTCAATGTGTTGCATTGAGTGATCGCTGTCTAGTGAGCAGAGTATTTGAACATTTTTGATAAGACTTAGCAGGGGTAATGTTACTATTGTGTAGTCTAGGATAGAGTTTGCATTGTAACCTGTACAGGTGGGAGCAGGAGGTTTGTCCTGGCTGACTCTTCCATTTATTACCCGTAGTCCGAGGCGTTCAAGGTCCCACATCAACTGCCTACCCACTTTGTCGGTCTTCTTGACCAATGGAATCTAATGGAGTTCAACATCCCACAGTTCATTTGCAGCAGCAATATTGTCCTCCCATTCCGGGTGATGTAGGAGATTTGTGTTGAAATCTCCCGTGACAATAATCTCCCAACTCGGTTGTTCAAGACGGATGTTAGATACAAATTTGACAACACGTTGGAAGAGTTCTTTTTTAATTGCGCTTGTCGGGTGGGCATATATGTTGATTATAATAAGGGTTCTAGTTTTGCCCTTTTTTACATTCTCCAATTTAATAATTTGCATGTCAGGTGCCGATGCGGCCAATTGAGAGGCATTGATCTTCAGTGCAGTAGATAAGTATACCGAAAGTCCCCCCCCAGCGCGCCCATAACGCTGAGGGCGAATCGCACTCACATGGAAGCATAATCTCCCTGGTACATCAATTGGCTCTGCTAGCCAAGTTTCCTGCAGTGCTATGATGTCGTATTGATCCCAAGTGGCTGTCTTTCTACTATTATTTAGGATGTCTTTTGCTCCTGCGATGTTCCAGGAGAGCAGTTTTATTAAATTTCCTTCTATCTCGCCCTCCTGGCAGTGGGTTCAATTGACGTTAATACTCAGTATCTGCTTCAGGTAGTCGCTGCTGTCTGATTCAGCCCCCCTGGCACCTTGCAGCACTGAATGTGTGGATCGACTTTTGTGGTCATCTCTTTTCCCACGTCTTCTTAGCAGGGGTGATGGATAACCCTTTTTTATTTCTTCTCTTAAAGTAATTCCCCACTCTTCAAATTTGGCCATTTCAGCAAGAATACTTTTTACTATTCCTACGTTCCTCCAGGTAGCAAGCGTGCCTTCCTTAGCCACATTGCCCTCTGAAGAAATGAATTCAATAGGTAATAAATCTGCAGACGTCAGATGAAGGATCTTCCCTCGATTTAGAAAGTCTTGCGAGCCTTGAGGTTCGTAGTTGGGAATAAGAAGTATTTTACCTGTGGTTACGGTTGCCTTCTCTATTGTTTGTTCATTGATAATCTGGTTTTTGTCATTTGACCTGGATTTTGCTGGCTCATTGTCCTTTACTTTAACATGCTGATATTTTACTATTTGATTATGTACATCGTTCTGGATTTGCGTGATTGGTCCACTGGTCTTTGACCCAACGGCCTGTTCGTTTTGGATCAACCTGTTCTGTGTGATGCAAATATTCCATAGAGGTAACCTCAAGGCATTGACTCGTCCTTTCCGCCTTAGTTATTTCTTAGTTCTTCTGTATAACATTATTGTCCGTAATTATTGTTGCTTGTATTTGATCATGAGTGTTACTATCTGCCTTTGTTGTTACTTGTCTAAAATTCTTGTGGTCACTTTTAACTACTTTTGGATTGTCACTTGGAATGGTGACGAGAATAGGAGGCGCTTTTTGGTTCTTATCAGCATTTTTAACAACGATCCAGAGGGGTCCACAATTAATAGGATTGTGCTTGTTTTGCTCGTTCCCATTTGTGGGGTGCTTTTTATCCTCATGAAAAGTGCACGCTTTATGATAAGAGTTAAACTCATTTTTTTGGCGGTTCGCAAAGCTCTCACTGCTGACTCTCTGTAATTTTGTTTAATTGTGGAACAAAACTAGATCCCTAGACCAGAGTAAATGATGTGCTAGCATTTGAAAATATGATTTTTTTTTCGTAATATTACAATGGAAAGAGAAGCAGGAAAGTACTCACCGTCACCGAGCCGAAGAGCTTGTCAAAGGGATGCAGCGTATCAATCAGTGTAGCGGCGTGTCTTATGTCTGTAATATCAGAAGGGAAACTGAACATTGCACAGAGAGGTAACTTTTAAGGGAAGATGAAACACATGCGTATATGAAATGTAACATATTCCCAAGAAGAGTGTTGAAATGATAACACAACACTTTCAAGTCTTCCTGATGATTTAATGGATGAACAACCTGTGTTTCTCAGGTCAGACACCTACACAATGAACCACACCAACAGTCACAGAATCCACAAGATGTTCAACCAGAACACAGAGCATCCAAATGGCATATGCAAGATTCTGCAAGCCACATTCTATAAACCCAACCTATAACGAATCCCCTTCCTTCAAAACAACACAAAACAAACAAACAAAAACAAAAAAACACAACAAACCACACAAACATCACGCCGACCATATCACAAACATATGCGCCCTTCCACCCTACTTGTCTGAAAACTGCACAGAAGGTGCGATATGACTCAGAATATCTAATAGTTAATGTATGAATTGCAGACAGCACAGCTCAGAATCAGTGATGTAATTACTGGTATAAGCTTCCAAGGTTTGGACTGTATTATGATGTTGTTCAGTGTGGAGCGTATTAGTTCTGTGCAATTGTATTTCCTAAAACTGGCCTGTCTGCAGAGCTATTCATGAGTTATAGAATGCACAGCTCGGAAATCCAGAAAGGCAAACTCTGCGCGGTGTTTCCATGTGTGCTGTCTGCCACAATGCACAAACTTTGAGACTGTTCAAGTTAATTGCCAGGTACTTACTGACTCCATTGTCCTTAGTCCATTGCATTTTAATCAGAGTCATTAAATTATGAGGTGATCACACCTCTGATTTGAAAAAATAACAAGAAGTGTCAAAAGCCTTCACCTTCCCTATAACCATATAAGCCTAGAGTGACCATTTGAACTTCGTACAAATACGAAGGCACTGAAGGCCAGTATATACAGGGTTGTTGGGTGGACTGTGATGACTGTGATGAGGACTCAACAGACTAAGAATTATGAAGCTCGCCGGTAAGTAACCTGGCATTATTGTACTTACTACTTCCTCATCCCAATCAATACTTATGAGGCATACCAAAGTTACTACTGCATTTCAACTAATACGCCATGAATACATAACTTCTTTGCTCAGAATAATTGGTGAACCTATCAACCTTTTATTAAGATAATTATTTATTTATCATTGATGTAAATACCTTGGAACAAAAAATCTTCTCCCAACCCTGCACCCTAAATTCCGTAGTGTTTTACAAACATATGGTAGAAGCCCATGTTGTTATTCAACGTAACACCCTGTACCTCCTCCAAGGATGTCAAAACACTTCTAAGAAACTTTCCATGGACTCTTTCTGGGATAGGTAACCAGCAAGAGAGTATGCCAAAAATATTGTGTCATAATTCCATCTGCTAATCGATATATTAAATGCTTTATGACCTTGATCTTTGATAATAAATGTTACAAACAAGTCATCTGTGTTCCTAAAACCATTAGATCTGTCAATGTATATAGAAACTGCCCTTTTATCACCCCATATATGCCATAATTCCTCTTCTTTTTCTGTAGCAGTTGGGTGTGGAAAGAAACAGGGTAACAAAGCCTCTTGAGCTACATAAAATGTAGACACAATCTTGGCATAGAAATCAGGATTACGACTTAGCAGAACACTATCTTCCAGAATTTGCTGAAACATGTTTACACAAGAAAATCCATATGAACGAATGAATGAATGAATGATAAGATTTCTAAAGCATGGAGTTACTGCAAGAGTGTTCCAGCGCTGAGGCAGACAGCCAGTGAAGGGTGTCAACCAACTCTACAGTCTGAACAGATGTGTTTTCAGTTGTTTGTGAAATGAGTTCTTCTCTGGGATGCACTTAATAGGGATTGGAAGATTGTTCCGTCACTTAGCTTGCCAAAACCGAGCTAGATGAGCCGACCCATTTCTTTCGTTTGGTATAGGTGATAGCCAACAACCAGGCAGATTGTGATTGCAGAGTTCTTTTTGGACAGCATTCAACAATCATTATGGACAGGTATTTGGACCATGTCCTAAAGAAGGCAGCATATGCCACGGTCAGCGTTTTGACCATAATTCCCTTTTCACTGGTAGTCAGTGCAATTGGTCACGGTAGAAGGAGATGGAGGCATACTTGAGAAGTTTAAACAGCAGGTGAATTGCCGAATTCTGAACCATTTGCAGTTGTTGGATTAGCTAATCAGGGCCCCCTACGTACAGAATAAACCCCTAGTCCAGTCTAGAGAGGAATAATGAGTGGACTGCTTTTTTCTGGAATTCCCAGGGCAGAAGGATTAGAAATGTTCTTAAATATCTCAGTATACAACAGGAGGTTTTAACCACTGCTGAGATCTGGATACACGTGGAGAAGTTATCCACCGGACTGCCTTTTCCAATGATAAAAGACTGACCACATTTCTTTATGTATAGAATTTCTTTATTCAGATAACATCATCAACATGGACTCCAGCCAAAGCATTTCGTTGCATGGAGATTGAATTTCATCACAGTTTAAGATAAATAAGGATGTTGGAAATACCTTGGGAATAATTCCCAAAACTATAAATTCTTTGGCATAATGCGTCCGATCCAGGGATGAGACGCTGATGACCTTCACTTAAGGTACACGTACCAGGCCCTTATCTGGGAGGTATAACAGGACGCACCGCAACAACTTTGTCTGATAGTTTTTCTCACCCACGGTACAACAGGATACCTTTGCATCTTGCTGTGCGCCAAGAATTTGTAGTTCGGGGAATTCTTCACCAGGGATTTCCAATGTCCTTATTTATCCCAAGCCCTGATGAAGTTCTTTCTCCATTGAATGAAACAGGTTTGCTGGAGTCCAGGTTTATGATGTTATCTGAATAAATGAATTCTATACATAAAGAAATGTGGTCAGTCATTTGTCATTGGAAAAGGTATTCCGGTGTTGCAACTCTCCACCTTTATCCAGTATTTGATCTGCCTTGCAGTCTGCACCCAACAGCAGCAGGTGCAGGAGTTCAATGAGCACACCTTTCTAAATCATCACTTAAAACAATGACAAGAGGAACATAGCGGTGATGTCCGGCTATCTAGGTCTGTCACTGGTCTTTGTCTGTTAATGCTGAGATCTGGGTTTTAAAGGACAGGTGAGTGTCAATGTTCACACCTAGATTCTTCGCCACCTACGAGGGGGGGAGGTAAAGTGCAATAAGACTGCCACGCCCCTGACCACCCAGTCATGGGAATGGCCCCGAACAGCAAGACATCTGTTTTCTTTGGGTTGCATTGAAGCAAGTTGGCCTTAAGCCATATCATTACTGCTAGTATTCAGGTTGCAACCTTTGATCCGGTTTCTGATGACTTGTTGTCGTAGGTCATCAGAAGCTCGGTGTCATCTACATATCAGACCACTTGGATACCGAATGAATCAATTAGGTATGTCAGCGATGTCTTGCAAATATTAAAAAGTGTGGGGCTCAGGGACGAGCCCTGAGGAACTCCACACTTAAGCGTCTTTGCTTCAAAATAAAAGGGCTTCAGCCTCACTGCCTGTCCTCTGTGCTTTAAAAATGAACCTAACCAGGCTAGAGCAGCCCCCTCCACTCCTATCGCATCCAGGTAATGTATGTGGTTTTGTGTGAGATTGTGTTGAATGCCGCAAAGAGGTCTAATAAAATTAGGGCAGCATTTTCGCCTGCATCCATATACTTTAGCAGAGTTGATAGCTACTATGGAAGATATGTTAATTGTTAAATATGTACGGCCATTAAAGTTAAAGGATCAAATGGGACGTAACATTTTTAATTCTAAAGTTAAGTCTCCGGGAGGGACAAGAGACTTTACAAATGTGCTTTAATGGAACAACTTTTTAGAATTCTGAACACAAAAGCTGCATCCAGAAAACCTGCATCATCAGAGGTTCGAAACACTATAATGACATCAAACTGGGCCTTCCATGTAGACACTGACAATCTCTTTTCAAACCCATCCTGAAAAGTTGCAAGATAGGAGAATCCCACATCCAACAGCAGAAACAGAATTCAAAGCACATCAGTGTTTAAAATTCCACCAATGCTTTGTGTGTGATTTCAGAGTAGAAGAACTTCATCTAAATGTTCAGATTTCCCTCTACTTTGAAGTCCTATAATCTTTCTACTTTCAGACCAAGCGAGAAAGTTGGGATAGAGGAAAACACATGTGAGTTAGAAGAGGAGAAGCAATTAGCAGTATTCTGCAGAAAGGTCTCATTGCCATAGTTTCAACTAGCTGAGCCAGGGCCCGGGTTGCCAAAATTGTACTCTCACTATTGCTTCTGCTTTCTCTCTCCTGATTTTGAGAAGTAAGCAAGCAATTAGATGTATTGAAGCAAAATGAAGCTGAAGAAGCCATGGTCCAGATAGGGCATTAATTCCCAAAGAAACTGAACTGGAAACTGAGAAAATGTTTTTGGCACTTATTTGTTAATTGAAGAGGTAAACAAATCCAGAACAGGTGATCTGCATTTCTTGCATATCTTAGTAAATGTTACTGCAGTCCTGCCAAGAGATAAATCCCTCTCTAACCTTCACCTGCCTTCTACATTTCAGCTTCTCTAGCGAACTAGAAAGAAATGCTTGGCTCTGATATACCTGATAGATGGCACTTATCTTCCAGAGGTAATTTCTATTCATGTCAAACATGGAAACAGAGAGCAGGACAAGGCTGCCTGGCAGGAGGTGCATCTCATTTTGATATCTAATTTCCATCCACATTTCAACTCCCGTAGGTGAGCATATAAAGGTTCTTAAACCCACCCGCCCGATGCCAGTTCAATGATTTGAAATGTTCTCTATACTACAGGATGGTTAGGTTTGAATGGGGCAATAGTCCTCTTAGTAAAAAACATGTCTTCTGCTGATAGCCATTCACTATCAGCAGTCTATCTCCCCTGCAGGAGCAAATTAGGTGTTGTCCCCTAATTTGCCTCAATTAAGAGACTGCAATGCCCATACATTGCAGTCATCATTTTCTTTCAACTGAAAGAAAGAAATATAGTGCAGAGTGCAGCACCAGACCTACTGGCAGAAGTTAGATGTCTCTCTGACCTCTATCTATCTTTTAGAAATGTGGCTTTGCAGAAGGAAGAATTTTGGGCATGACACCCCAATTTCATTTCTTATCGGACACAAAATTCCACCTAGACTCAATGATCATTGACAGAGTGTGAGCATCCATTCTAGCAGAAGGCATATATCTCACCGACCACCACCACCATAGGCTCTTCAGTTCCTATTTGGGGAGCAGATTGTGTTTTTTATGTGTTTTTTAAGCAACACCGGTTGTTTTACCCGTTTTCCAAATGGAGGTAGTCACAAATTGCAACCTGCCTAGTTAATATCCTCTTAGTAAATGTTTCTGCACCCCCTGATGAATGAGTATTTTGCTAATTGTCCTAATAGTACATAGGTTTAGTTGGAAGATTGGAGTCTGTTTACAAAAGGGCTATGCACAGTTTGCGACCACTTTTTGTAAACTGATTCTTTGTACATCTGGCCCAATGTCTCTTGCTTTCTGGATGGCGTTAAGCACTGTCATTATTAAGGCTATGTTGCCGAGACTTCACGTACCAAGACCACCCGCCGAACTGAACATCGATCAGCCATTAGAACCAAGAAAAAAGCTGCGCTTTTAGTGTTGAAACACTACATAGAGGCACAGCACACAAAACAAGACCTCAAACGGTTCATTCTTGAAAAAAATACAAATTAATTCAGGCAATCAGAGCATCGAAATTTGCAAAGGAGGGAGGTTTTCTGGATCTATACTTTAAACACTTATAAAAATGAGAGAAAAAATGAAATCCTCTGGGATAAGGTGATTAGATATATCAACAGTTAAATCCGTGGGTTTCCCTGAATTTTCCAACATTTTCTATTCACCACGGTACATAAGTGTTTCAGCAATTTTTATTATCTGTGAATGTTCTTAATTCACACTTGAATAGAGGCTTCTATTCATAAGAGTCCAACCGTATCTTGGTTCAACTGGATAATATGTGTCAGCCTTGCTGTAACACACACGGGGGTTTCACCTTTTAGTGTTACTGATAATCTATTTTTATCTGCTAGTTCAACAATTTTGTACTTTTTGACCTATTCAATATGGCGACCGTTTTCACGTACAAAACTCACATCAGGCTCCACATATGTATAACTAATTATTTACAAGATTACCAAATTTCTCACAAGTAACTACATCGAAGAAGAGATTGATACTATGTTATCTTCATTCGGAAGACTATTAATCCATCCCAATGGGATATTGCTAATTAAACATCTTTTGCTATACTTATCCATTATGGCGGCCATCTACCTCCTTCAACAATGAGCCATTTGCTCTAGTCTCTTTACCTATTTGGCCATACAATGTGATGGCCCTTCCTCCGTGAACCGGAAGTAGTTACCAGGAGGGAGTACACGAGCGGGCTTTATAAATGGACATAAAAAGTCTATTTGCTTGGAAACTCCCCCTTTTTTATCACAACACACGGCACTGCTATGGCAGATGCCGAGGTACTGCATATATTGAGCCGGCGGTAGCCCGACCATCTGAATAGGAGACGCTAAACTCACAATTTTATGCTGACGATTTAGCTAATCTACATATGGGATGTGTAACTAGCATAGCCACTGAGGCAGTTATATCATCATATATATGTGTTTTATGTTCTTTTCAGTGAACGTTCCATTACTGTTCACTGGTACGTTACTTTATCCCGGATATAGAGCCTTCACGGCCGCACAGTGAATGACACAACATCATCCATCATCTAGCCTTAATACCAGGCAACAAAACATTCGCCGTCTGTCAGGTATTTCTTTCATTCCAATTGAACTTTGATCCTTTGGATACAGTTACAATACAAACACAAGATTTGTTTGTGATTTTATTTTCGTCTTGACTGCAGGGCATTATCTTGACCGACCTCATAATTTAAGGGTGTCATATCTTAACAAAATTCTTATTCGTCACCTAGCAAGATTTTGAAGGTAACACAAGTTTTCTCACCTATATAAAAACACCATTATTGTTAGGATTATTTGCACCTACAATACATAGTGCGTAGATAGCAGATCAGTAACCTGCTCCTTTGAATCCTGTTTTTAGTAACTGGAACGCGCTTGTGAGGTTGAATTTTTTTTTACCATATCCTTTAGAGAACTCAGGGGGCATAGCACTGCATCTAAAGGTAATTACACATTAATATCTTAGGGATATAGTCAGCTCCAAATCTTTTTCATGCCAATTCATTTAATACCATATCATATATATCATTATCAAGAAGCATCCATTTATGACGTGGATCCAAAGTAGTTATATATCGTCACAACAGTTCTCCAGTGAAAGTATTGAAGGTAAGACTCGTCAACATCTGAGTCTACCCCCTGGCTATAAAACAATATATACATATATATACATCTTTTAAACTATTCTTATTAGGGGCCACGTTAGCTTAACAAGTGTTACGTACTCTTCCTACTTCCAATATTTGTGCCGCATCTATGGCACTTTGGTAGTCTCATAGTAGTACATCTATTGAGATTCCCTAACATCGTCTTCAGTAGATTAGCGTTATCTATCCATGCCAACACTGGTTTTCTGGTTAGATATATCTGTTTAAACTATGGAAACAATACTGTGGTTGATTCGCTCCATTTCATTTTTCATTGTCAGTAGGCGCAGGTCCAATTGTTGGACCACAATTCTGAAGAAATTCAATTTCCTCTTCTTCTTTAATTTCACCATTCACATAAGGTAATGGAAACCAACTGTAATTATTTGCTTTATTATCCACATTAATTTGAGGTGATTTCTTGCACGGGGTTCGGTATCTATTTGCTTTCTGCTATATAGTGAATCTTTTTCTGCTATATCTCCAACAATTCACAGCTCTATAATGGCATGGGAACTGTGAGTATCTTGTATTCTCTTTCTCCCAACCTTTACTGTGACATGTTTTTATTTGTTTAACTTATGGCATGTATACTGTAATCCTATGCACATGCTCTGTATTGTTATTGTCTCATTGTGTAGTTATAACCCATTTGGTGCTCATCGATAAAGCACAACATTCATATGATAATTCAACTTTGCTGAATATTCTTTTGTTCTTTATTGTTTCGTAAGATCGCCCAGCCAACACGTGTTTCGTCGTGGGTAATAGCCCAATCAACTTCTTCAGGTCTGTAGAGCAGATCGATGTAGTCTAGCACGTTCTCCCCACCGGTTTTACTTCCGTCCCGGCTGTGATTGGTATGTCTTCTGGTTCTCGTTATTAGTGTGGTTCGCTGTATATCTTGTTAGGAGTTCTATAAGTTCTTGGTAATTGTTTATATCCAGCGACCTTCTTAAAATTGTGTCAACCTGTAGAGTATCTCGGGGTTGGAGTCTTAAGCGTGTGCGCTTGGGGCCGTTCACGTCTCCATGCTTATCAGTTCTGATTCACATGGAGACGTGAACGGCTCAAAGTGCAGTTATAGAACTCTTAACTAGATAAACAGCGAAAAAGAACAATAAAGAACAAAGGAATATTCAGCAAAGTTGAATTATCATCTGAATGTTGTGTTTTATCGATGTGCACCAAATGGGTTATAACTACACAATGAGACAATACCAATACATAGCGTGTGCATAGGATTACAGTATGTGTTCAAAAGGAACCCCGTTAAGTGTCCTAGTTGAGGGTTTAGGGTGTTAATATCCCTCACCTCTGCACGGTACAAATAGTCCACGCGATAATAGCGTATATTCGGAAGGCGCCATTTCCACACTAGGGAAACACCCTGTGGATCAGTATCTAACTTATGGAATAGTCTGATCTAGTATTAGACAGTATACTGTATTAGGATCTCCAATATGTGCCCAGATTGTTGTATATATATGTGCTATCTTATTTTACATTTATTTTTCTTTAGACTTATGGCTAACTGAAGAAGGTGTCCTGCCGAAACGCGTGTAGATTCTAATTATGTCAGCCACTTTTATTTCTTTTGGATATTTGTTAAACAATTTCTGAAATGGTTCATCTTATCTTGATTTCAAACATGTTATCCAGAACCACTTTGTTTGTATCAATTTTGTATCAAATCTGTCATCTGTTACACATATGTTTGTAGTTTATATATTGTATTTTGTATGCACTTTATTGTCTGTCTATTTATGAGCAACAATGTTATATAAAATATAAATAATACAAAAAATATATATTTGAAATATTTTTCAATAAAAGAATATATTTTGGAACAATAATAACCTTTCTGGACACATATTATTATTGTATAGTATTGCTCCACCTTTTTATACGTTTCCTAAATGTCTATATACAAACATTGTTTTTTCGCCCTGATTTAGGAAACTCATTCATGGGTACCCCCTCTTTCCACACACATTCAGCACTGTCAGTATCACAACAGACTGTGTAGGAGACTTCTCAAACCACTGTCAACAAACTAACATATCCTGCTTCCCATCAACTGTTTTTATGAGAACTCTCATTACCATAGGCTCCAACATTGTGGGGCCACTGGCTTCACTCTGTAGACACACCCAGCAGTGTATATGTCCACATGGTCTTTCTAATTGAGCCAACAACTGAGAGAAAGTTCCTTTAGGCATGCCAGTGGCGGATGATATTTGAAGGCAGTAGGGGGCCGGGTCGCGGGTGTTGGGAAATGAAATAAAAAAATTACAATTCACACTTACCTGTCTGCCGCCCGCCGTCACCACCGCCTCCTCCCGGTCCTCTTCCCCGTTTCTAGGGTGGGAAGAAGAAAGCAGGATGCACCCGGCTCCCAGCCTCGCCGATAGCCAATCACATTGCTGCAATGCAGATTTGTGATTGGGCTGAGCGCCGTGGATCAGCTCTCACCAGTGAATAGAAAGCTGGTCATCCTCTCCATCCAGACTCTAATGCAGCCTGCATGGAGAACAAGCAAATTGTGCATAAATGTTTGGCAGGCCCCAGAGGGACGGCCAAACATTTATGAGCACTTTAGGGAGGGAAAAACATTCCTCCCATCCCCTGCTCTGTCAGCACAACGGCCTCACCCTGTCCTGTCCTCAAAGCTCCCTAGTGACACTGCTTTAAAAGAGCAGGGCAACACTACTCCGCCTTAGCGGAGGAGCACCACCGGGGCATACATTTCTCAAAAGCAATTTTGAGTCCCATACTACAGACTAACACTTGTCTTCCTTCTACTGCAGCTGGACCTGTAAGGTCAGACTGGCCATTCTACCACTCTGCCATTTCCAGCGTGGAGAGTGGCCCATAGGACTGCTTTCAGAGCAGGATTGGCTGCCACATTCCTACTATAAAGCCCCCCAGAGCCCTATTTATTCGCAGCCTCCTGCAGTGCAAGGCTAATCTGTACATTTTTGCCAAGGCTGATGTCGGTTTCCTGTGCACCCTGTACAGTTTAGAGACATTCCTGTACGTGGTGGGTCCTCCTCAGTCCCTTTCTCAAGAATGCCCCTCTAATATCTGGCCCTACTGCGGACCCGAATCGGTAGTTTGTGTCGCAATGGACCGGTGACTACATTCCCTAAATCACCCAAATGTCCCGTTTGGTACCATTTTTCAAATTGAGTATGTGGCCTGTCATTTCGAAAAATTGCATTGTCATGCCGTGGTGGGCTACATTATGCACAAAGAAGAGTGGAGTGTGGATTCACATCAAATCATGTTTCTGCACTGAGATGCAAATAGCCTTTTGAGGACAAAACTGTATAAATAAGGATTGAGATGAGCCAGAGGGATGTGGGTAATACAAGATCTGTCTGATCTCACTGATGTAAAAAAAAAAAGTTACACAAGAACACGTGCCGATTACCAGCCCAAATAATGCTTATTGCTTCTGACTCTTCAATCGGTTATCTATTGTCGTTTGGTGTCAGGTGTGGTGTATCACATGGTTAAGGAATATTGCATAATGACATTGCATTTGTATTCGTAGGTTCCTTTTCAATTCCGTGGTATCTTCCACTTCAATATACAGGACGATGGTCTTTTGGAAGGCCCTTCTGTAAAGTGTACTTAATTGTTGACAACGTGCTGTGCATGACGTCGGCGTACAGTATTCTGCTAATCAGCTATGACCGCTTTCTCTCTGTAACGCAGGCTGTAAGTATTGATACAATATCATATGTTAAGATTTGTGATAGCTGCATGTGGACACTTAATGAAGTAGCATTGTTATTCAAAGTATTTGCACGTATAAGTGCTTGCTAAATGTACAGCCACGTGAAAGGAAATCATGGGGATGTTAGTGTGAAGGTTGCCGCCATTTTTTCGCAAGACTTGCAGGATATGTTTTTAAGATAATTTATCATTTGTTTTACAAATTGGCACCCATGTATGTAAACAATATGGGGAAAATATATAAGGTTTCCACACTATGGGTCAAAGTGTTAAATTACTGTAAAGGAGAAATAAAACAGGAAGCAAAATGCATTAGAAGTGCTTCTGCTCAGTGGCTTGGATAAACAAACCCCGTAGTCCTAATCAGCCTCGTACAAGTCGTTACTTGTAAGGTGAACCCCACCTCAAGACAGAAAAGCTTCAGTAAAACGCTGTGAAAGCAATGCCTGCCAAGTTGGGTGTCATGTATATGCTGGTATTCCCAGCATCCTCCTGATGTACCTAAACCATGATGAAGGCCAGGCAGTTAAGCCCAGGATAGTCAAGTCGTAGTGAATGGTATGAGAACGATTAAGTCTAAAAACGATGAAGATTACAAGTAAGTAATCAGGAAATGACCTCTGCCTTCTTTGTTGTTTCCCCAGTCGTTACTGGAGAGAGATGCTCAAGCAAAAACTGACCCCAGCTTCACATTAAAAATAATCCACTCATCTACACTAAGGCCCAAATTTAACAAACTTTCACTCAACGCAATTCAGCAAGACACGTTGCTGCGCTGCATGAAATGACCATATTTAACAATAAATGGTGCAGTCCTGTCCTTTGTGTGTGCTGGTGCACAATGTGCTGCCTTTTCACAACTCAGGCACTGTTGCGCCATGGTGCCATAGTTCTGGACTTGTAAAAATGACATCAAGGATATGTCCAGCAATGTGTGTGGGTTTTTAGGCAACCTGATGTAGGATCAGTATATCTAGGCCAGTGATGATAGTTTTTGGATGGGACATATTGGGTTTGCCAAGCCATATATTTCGGTCAACTAGGATGCATAGGTTGGAGTGCAGTGTGTGAATTTGTGTCTATAACTGTGTCTGGGAATGCTGCTAAGCTAGTTGGTGGGTTGTAAAGAAGGAGTAAGTTATAGGAGGATGTTGGTGTAGGGTTGAAATTGGTGATGATGACCTCACAATGCTGAATTAGAAATGTTATCAGATTTGGTGAGATGTATTGTTCCCTTGTTTTTAACAGCTAATCCACCTCCTATTTTGCCTGTGCAGTCTTGTGTGACAGTCTGTGAGCCTGGAGAAATGGCTTCATAAAAACTGGAGCTATGTCCTTTCCCAACCATGATTCAATTATGAAAATGTGGTGCTTGTTTTTAGAGAGTGATTGAGCATTTATTAAAAGGCAGTCTAGAGATTGTGTTTTGGTGGTGGTGTTACTTTGTTTTTTAGAAGAGTGAGAAGTATTCTTTGAACTCGTAGCAGGTGTGTTGTTAGTGCTGAAAAATTAACAGAAAAGGTTGAGGCAAAATCATCTCACACTTAACACTACAGTGGGAAAAGTAATTAAACACTTATAAGGTGCACAGAACCGAAAGTTTAACCCCTTTTAACTTTCAAAAGAAAAAAAATATATTTCAGCATGAATCAATCAACGTGATTAACACCCATTTTTCGTGGAAAACCTTATTGTTTTTCACTTATGACCATTCAACACAGAGCTCATAGTGTATAAAGTTCAAGAAAATTCATATTCTTCAATAAATGTAATGTGGAAAATTCTGTTTCAAATTCTTCTTTCGTTAAAATTGAAAGCCACAGTAGCCAACAGGTTTCGTCATAAAGGAATTCTTCAGGGCTTCATTGTAAACTGTTCTTAATAAAGACAGTAAGTCCGCATGTGTTTTATTATTTTTCATGAAGGATGGTTTATTTCCTAAAACCTGTGGGGCATGTACAAGTTCAAACAGGGGACCGCTTTTTATTTAACATCGAGTATTCTGCAACGGTTCAGCAATATGTTTCCTGTGCCATTTTGAGGAGTATGAGTGCTCCGGAACATAGTCTGGTTACGCTGTGCAATAGGATGCCTGTGTTATTAGTGCTGGTATTAACTATTTGAGGATAGCAATAGTCTTGTCTGTCTATATCGTAATCCTCATCCAGCAGGCTTTAGTGGAAATTCTTTTGTGTCCAAGTGTCTAGGTGGTGGAGATGGTTGTTGAGAGTCAGCTGGTGAGCTGTGTTGTTTTTGTACAGTATTCATGTTGTGTAATAGAGAAGGAGATGCTAAGTATTAAAGAGTGGCATGTTGTTTGTTTTATTTGCATTTGTTTAGGGTGGATGCTGTACAGGATAGTGGTGGTGGTGGACAATCTGGGTCATGTTTTAAGGCTCTAAATTGTGCAATGGATGAGATAAGTTGGTGTTGAACTATATGTGGTAGGTGATGGTAAAGATAGAACATTTGGGAGTGAAGATTGTTTAGGATCTGTATTGTATTATTTGTATAGTAATACTAAATGTCACCCCTTTAGTGTCCAACACTTTACCCAAATTATTTTATATTGGAGAGATAATAGTAACTGGTAACCTTTAAGTGTCCAACACTTTCCCCACATTGTTTTAAATTCGAGTTGGAATAGTAAATGTCACCCCTTTGCTCTCCAACACTTAAATTAGAAGGGGAATAGTAAATGCAACCCTTTTAATGTCCAACACCTTCCTCAAAATGGCATAAATTGGAAAGTGGAACAGCAAATGCCATCCCTTTAGTGTTTAACATTTTCCCCAAAATTGGTATAGATTGGAGTGGGAATGGTAAATGTCACCCATTTAGTGTCTAACAACACTTTCTTAAAAGTTGTTTATGTTGGAACGTTGTTTATGATTTTAGTCTGAAATAACTTTAAATAGTTTTTTTGTATGTAGCAGAAATAGTTTGTTATTTAATTACTAATGTTGGTGATGAAGAAAACATTTTAATACATTTGCATTATTACATAAAAAATGAAAATCATATTTAAATTGAATTGCATGTTGTATATTTTCCAATTGTTTCCATGGTTTAACATTTTTTTACCTTTTCCTACATTGCGTCATATAAATATTTATATACATATTTTCAACATAATTTTAACGATTTTTTTTGCATATATTATATAACTGTATATATATCATACTATTATTTCATTTATGCATTACACTTGATTTATATTTTTCTAACATTTTTTGACATTTTTACGTCTTTAATATTTTTAAACATATTTAAATACATTTGTTCAAAATATTTACTTTCTTTTCCATTAATTTCTATTGGGAGATAGTCTTTTTTTTTTTAGTTTTAATTAGCGGCCAATTATTTATACTGCTGCCTTCTATTTTGTACTCTCTTTGTGAAATTTGTAGTCAATTTTTTGGGGATCGAGGCTGCGGTAAGGTGCTGCTGACCGTTAGAATAGGAAAGTCCTTTTTAAAGGTTTTGTAATGGTTTTGAGGGTAGGGGGAAGGGGGAAAGTCTGAAGGTTACTCATGGTATTGTTTGTATTTTTTTGTACATTTAGTTATATTAAAAGTAGTCATTTTTACTAGCGTATAATTTAAGGTTTCATACACTGTTACTAATGACTGTTATGTTATATTATGTTATTGGATGTTATGCATTTTATGATGATTCAGTGTAATGTATATTTATTTTTAGGATTTTTTCTGTTTTACAGGTGGGTATTCTTGTTTGCTCTACAGGGTTTTCTCAACTAATGTGTTTTATGGGTTTTGAAAGTTACCGTTTTTTAACGAAAACACTTTTGGTTCACATGAAACCAATATTTTTAGTGTTGATTTCTGTTGTTTTGGGTATCTTGAAGCACTTCTTTTTTAAACAGGTTTCTGGGTTTTAAGGTTCGTACATAGTTTGGATTACTTTGAGGGATGTCTATTGGATTAATTTATTCTTTTACATTTGGGGGAGCATGTTGGAAAATATTTTTCCTGTTTTTGTTGAATTATTATTTTTGACTACATGGATAGAGGAGAAGATCCGGGGCTACTGAAGAGTAAGTTATATTTTTGTTATTTTTTGAGGACTGGGAAATTTAATATTTTATCATTTGTGTAAATATTATGTGACTTTTATTTGGAAATGTTTGGTTTTTGTCTAGTATTTATATTGTGTGATGGAATGAGTTGTTCTTTGAGTTCTTTCGTTGGTCAGGTTTACATATTTCATGTATATAATTGATATATTATTTTACTTCCCAGTCTTATTTAGGATTGGAGTTTTATTTAATGATTAGAATGGTATAGTAAAATATGTCGCTGAATTAAGAACAGGTAAATGCATCTACTTCTCATTTGTAGCTGCTTGATGTATGTTGTGTGACTAGGCTGTGACTCACAGTTGTGGGGTATTCT
This sequence comes from Lissotriton helveticus, assembly GCF_964261635.1. Lineage (NCBI taxonomy): Eukaryota > Metazoa > Chordata > Amphibia > Caudata > Salamandridae > Lissotriton > Lissotriton helveticus. Next base: position 772,886,259 of record NC_136063.1, on the reverse strand, counting down.
CCCCAGTATAGGTGGTTGCCAAGCCAGGCAGAAGTGTCCCGCATAAGGCTCTACAAGCATGTAATCAGCTCATGCTTATAATCTTATGGGTAATAATATGTGAGTGAAGTCCTGCATGATACTGTAGCAGACTCACACCTCGCATTGGTGAATGTGGTACAATGGAGGACCTGCAACAGCTGTATCTTGAAAGGCGGATACTGGCGGTAAGCATATGCAGTTAATTTACAATGAGTTTACTGTGGGTGAGTCACAGGTTATGAGGCTCGGCCACAGTAAAAAGGTCACATATCAAGTGTCTTTCTTCGGAGTTCCACAAAATACCACTTCCACACAGTTGCTGAAACATGGCAAAGCTGGGGATATGTAACACAAAAACCAACGTAGAAAGGGGTTTAACTTTATAAAATGTAACAGATCAAACACTTCTTTTTAGAATAAGGCTTGGGGTTTTATTTATGCAATGCTTCTAACAGGCTTTCCTAGAGGGCAAATTAACCACATTCAAATGTGTATATATATATATATTCACTCTCCAAAGGTGCCCACAGGCAAGAAGCACTCAAACAACAGTGCAGTCAAACTCAAACTCTGGCACTACGAATCCCACAACCCTATGCACAGTCTCAATGAAGCAGCCCAATCAGGGCGTGCAATCGAGGATAAAAAAGGAGGAACCGTGACCAGACCGCGCCCTTCTTTACCGCCGGAGCCTCTGAGGAAGAAGTCAAGCACTTCGAAACGCGTCAGGCATTGACAGTGAGACAGCTGTTAAAGGGACTGCTTTGCCGGTGTTGTCCATACCTAATAAAAGGCTTCAGCGCAGCACTGTTGTTTGAGTGCTTCTTGCCCGTGGGCACCTTTGGAGCGTGAATATTGAGCGGCAGTCCAGCCGCTAAGACGGCACCACCCCAGGATCTGTGGGGCCCCGAGGGTTGGATGTTGTAAATTCTCGCACGTGGAAAAGCCGCGCAGGATTGAGGACACGCTCACAAGCAGCAGCCCCATTCAGGGGCTGTAAATAAACCCACAGTTCATAGCGCTATTATTGACTCTGGCACTACGAAACCCACAACCCTATGCACAGTCTCAATGAAGCAGCCCAATCAGGGCGTGCAATCGAGGATAAAAAGGGAAGAACCGTGACCAGACCGTGCCCTTCTTTACCGCCGGAGCCTCTGAGGAAGAAGTCGAGCACTTCGAAACGCATCAGGCATTGACGGCGGGACAGCTGTTAAAGGGACTGCTTTGCCGGTGTTGTCCATACCTAATAAAAGGCTTCAGCGCAGCACTGTTGTTTGAGTGCTTCTTGCCTGTGGGCACCTTTGGAGCGTGAATATATATATATATATATATATATATATATATATATATATATATATATATATATTCTAAGGATAATCCAGCAACAAAGCAGACTTCACTTGTCTGGAATACATGGACACGGACCCAAATTCAGTGCAAGGTGATTTATTCAGAGTTGGTGCTCCCAGCCATCATGACGCGTTTCGCGCTACACAGAGCGCTTGATCACATGACACAGATAAGATTACGGCATTGGTTTATATTTGCTGACGACATTACGAGATTTGGCCTACACAATGCATAGACATAGAAGAACTCTTCATGTGCAAACTACAATACAGTATATTTTTTCCTTTTCAATTCATTGTGCTTATAGCATAATTTATACAATGAATAAAATGTCGGCCAATAAATAAATAAATTCCTGTACATCAGTAAAATAAGTTATATACATTGCCTAAATCTGGTGAAGGTGAGGAATAACATTATACGTGTAATTAAAATTCTAAATTCATTATTATTGAATATGTGTGCAACATAGATCCTGATGTTTATATTGGGTAATTTGTAACCAATAATAATAATAGCAGCATCGTATTTACATCCCTGGCTATATTTCTGGGGGGGAACGGTATGGAGCCCCATACGTTAGTGATGTCCCCTGAGTGTAAGAGACCCCAAGGAGCGGAAATAAAGTGCAAAAAAGGCAAGGACAACAGTCTTAGTTAGAGACTGCTAGGATTGGGGGTCAGGATGATACCAGTAAGATGTCTCGATCTGGTGATCAGGTCACTGTTAGATGTGCAAAACAACGCATGTCACTAAAATAGATTTCAGATTACTTGAATAGAGTTAAATCTCTGACTATTGCTTGCCAACCATCGTCAGCAATAAAAAAGGTAAATGAATATACAAGCATACATTTGACAAATCAATTAATCATTAAGCCATTAATTAAAACCTTAAAATGGTATATAAAGGCTAAAATAAAATATATATACATGTGATGCGAAACGTGTCATGGCGGTGCATGGTGTCTATGGAAATAAATAATTTCATGCACTGAACTTCTTGGGTCCGTGTTCGTCTTTGCCTCGAGATTTGGTGCTTTGAAGACGGAGTTCTGTTCATATGTACATATATATATATATATATATATTCACTGAAAAAACCATAGGTTATAGACCATATATAGTTAGGAATTAGCATTTAAAAAACCTTATTTTACTCACACAAAACCATTGAAATTCCATATATAGTTAGTTGCACTAACTATATATCGCGCACCCGCAATCCACTGCTGATGATGTCACATATTACATCATTCATGACATGGTCAGTGACATCACTGATGACATCACTGATGACATCTCAAATGACATCACTGATGACATCTCATTTGACATCAATGACCACATCACTGATGATATCATTCATGTGACAATACAATGCATCTCCTCACATTTTAATATAACCTCTGTTTCACCCAGTGTTAAATACAGAGTATAATTTTTGAAACCATTGACACACCAATACTAGTTACTACATACGCACTCACTGATTCCTACGTCTACACACACATTCACTCATTCACCCATACAATCATTCATACATACAATCACTCATCTTTACAACACTATCATATGTACTCATACACCTATACAGACACTCACACTCTGCCACTCATCCATGGAGTTACTCACACACCTAGTCAGTCCTGTAAAGAATCAATCACACTTCCATTTTCTTGTCTATACAGTTAAACATAGAGCACCTTACATTTTCAAACATATACTAACACATACTTACTTTCTTATACATTCATTGATACAAGTACACATTGATCTGCACAGAGTCACACACCTCCCAGCCAGCCACACACACACTCAGTCTCCCATACAAATACTTGGACAATCAATTAATAACCCATATAGTTAATCATATAGCTACTGATCAACACATGCAGCAGTTTACAGAACAATAGACATAATGATGCACAAATTAAGACAGTTTAGTCACTAACCCATGTACTCAGTGAGACACATTTAATCACTCACTCATACATTCAGTCATGCACCTACTAAATCCTTTGTCCAGACACTTATACTTCCACTCATTCTTCAATATGTAAGACACATTTTAACTTTACAGAAACATACAATCACTGGATGTTGTCATCAGTGATGTCATCAGTGATGTCATTTGAGATGTCATCAGTGATGTCATCAGTGATGTCACTGACCATGTCATGAATGATGTAATATGTGACATCATCAGCAGTGGATTGCGGGTGCGCGATATATAGTTAGTGCAACTAACTATATATGGAATTTCAATGGTTTTGTGTGAGTAAAATAAGGTTTTTTAAATGCTAATTCCTAACTATATATGGTCTATAACCTATGGTTTTTTCAGTGAATTTTCAAGGTTTTGTAAATGCTAATTCCTAACTATATATGGTCTATAACCTATGGTTTTTTCAGTGAATTTTCAAGGTTTTGTAAATGCTAATTCCTAACTATATATGGTCTATAACCTATGGTTTAATTGTCCTTCCAGAGTCCAACACAGAAATCATTGATCCAAATGAGATTGAATTTATGGATGAAACATGGGACCAAGAACTACTGCAATGTGTGCAAGCAGTAGATAACCTCCTTGCAAATGAGGACATTTTACAACCTCAGAGACTACAATCTATATTCCATGATTATGAAATTTCTGACAATGAAATGTTAGAAAGTTTAATAAATTATGAAACACAATAAAAAAAATTAAAAAAAAAAAAAATAATCAACAAAACCAACAATCAATTAACATACAGCATTTGAAAAGTCTATCATTCATTTTTTATTGTGATACGCTCCCCAGTACGCTTCCCGGTTCGCGTACCGGGCGCTAACCACGAAAAAAAACAAAAAAATTTTTTTTTTTTTTTGCTTAGCGGGGCCCCTTTAAAGCCTCCACATCAAACCTAGGGGGTCAGGGAGTATCTACTATGCCCCCTTAAGGTCATTTGCCCCTTCGCTTTTGACCTCCTCTTGTCTCTCGATCCTACCGAGAGACAAGATGGCGGCCGCTCCGGACTGTTTAGAATGTTGACAGACACCACAGAGCCAATCAACTTCGCTACGCGAAGTTCCGTTACGCGTCAAGTACGCGTACCGGGGCGCTGCCTGGTCCGCGCTTACAGATATATATCTTTTTTTGAACGTTATTTTCTCAAAATCCACTGCAGCACATATATTAAGACCTACAAAAGGCACATCGGGCTACCAGTCCCTACAATTTTGCCAAGTTTCGTGCAAATCCATTCAGCCGTTCGGGCTAAAAGTGAGGCTAACCGCCCTATGGAAAACTCAATGTTAAAAACACGTTTTGGGACCCCCCTTTTTTCTCGGCCCCCCCTGGACCAACTCCCCCCAAATTTCCAGTGGCTGCTCAGAAACAAAATGTTCCATTTTCCAGAAAATTTCAGCCAATTCCGTCCACAAACGCCAAAGTTATTAGACATAGAATTTTCAAAAATCCCATAGGGAAAAAATCCTAACTATATATACCTACTGGCGACCGCCAGTAGGTAATATATATATATATATATATATATATATATATATATATATATATTACCTACTGGCAATAGTTAGGACCTAGCTACCATAGGAAACCCGCAACATTCTATTGAGAATAACTTTGGCGCCGGTTGAGGAATTTGCGTGTAATTTTCCAAAATTTTAGCCAGCTCCGCTGTGCTCCTTCCCTGAAAGTTTCGGGGCGATTCGTGAAGTGGGGGCTGAGAAAAAAGGAATTACACCAAACTAGGCAACATTGTAGGGACTGGTACGCAAAAGTGCATTGCTATATTTGGTGAAAATTGCTCCAGTGGTTTTTATGAAAATAAACTTCAAAACACATATATATCTGGGCGGAGCCTAACCACACATCTCATCGTGAGATCTGATTGGCTGTCAGCACTTCATCCAAGAAGTGTTGGCAGCCATGTTGGGACCAATATACATGATAGCACCTCATTAAAAAGCATTGTAGGTAATAGAGGGTTTTAGGACTTTAGTTACATTATAAATCATTTGTTGATGGTACCATACTCATTTTAGGAATTGTGGTGTGTTCTAAGGTGATTTTACCATGTGAAAAAGCCTTCTGCTGGGATATCATGAATCATGTTTGAAAGAAAACTATTATCTCATGCTTTTCCCACAGTGGTTTGAAAGGGGATCTATAAGCTAAACTGAAAGCATATTTTCTATAAATTCACATTATCTTTCTCAGTCATGTGAGCATGAAGTCTGACATTCTCAGTAAAACATGTACATCCAACAAGGACAGAGACTGTCAGTTGATTCCTTTGTGTTCTACTGCAGCCTCCTAGAGTGTTCTAAAGAACAACTAGAGCGCTAACAGGCCTACTTATTACAAAGGTATTGCACACCTGAAGCCATCTTGATTGGAATAAAGTGGTAACTCTTAAAACATTTAATTTAAAAAGGAACAAAATGAGGGGGTATATTTTGCCATAGAAAGTATGATTAGCAGCAGACTTCCCTGGTGAGCAGTAGCTTTACTACAGTGATCTAATGAGCAACTAGAGTGCTAACATTCAGAATTTATGGCAAATATATGACACATCTGAATGCCTTCTTGATGGAACCAAAGTAAACAAGCATTTAAAATGCAATAGATCTCGCCCTCGTTTAAGTTAAAGCCATTTTGTATGTAATGAGGTGGCTTTTTAGCTTTGCTTTTATTAGTGTTTTTAAAACTTTCATGTAAATAACATGCATATGTATGCATATATGTATATGTATGCATGCATTTATATTTGTATTTATAGAGATATGCAGATTATATATGTTTATATATGTATATATATATTTACACATACATAAATGCATATGCATATATATGCATATATATATGTGTATATGTGTGCGTGTAGAGAGAGGTAGAGAGGTAGAGGTGTAGAGGTAGAGAGTTAGAGGTAGAGAGGTAGAGACTAGTAGAGAGAGAAGTAGAGAGAGGTAGAGAGAAGAGAGTGAGTAATAGAGTAGAGAGTGAGTAGTAGAGAGTAGTAGAGTGAATAGTAGAGTGAGTAGTAGAGAGTAGTGGAGAGTGAGTAGTAGAGAGTAGTAGAGAGTAAGTAGTAGAGTGAGTAGTAGAGAGCAGGAGAAAGTGAGTAGTAGAGAGTAGTAAAGAGTGAGTAGTAGAGAGAAGTAGAGAGTGAGTAGCAGAGAGAGAGAGAATAGTAGAGAGTAGTAGAGAGTGAGTAGTAGAGAGTGAGTAGTAGAGAGTAGTAGAGAGAGAGTAGTAGAGAGTGAGTAGTAGAGAGTAGTAGAGAGTGAGAAGTAGAGAGTGAGTAGTAGAGAGTAGTAGATAGTGAGTAGTAAAGAGTGAGTAGTAGAGAGTGAGTAGTAGAGAGTAGTAGATAGTGAGTAGTAGGGAGTGAGTAGTAGAGAGAGAGTAGTAGGTAGTAGAGAGTAGTAGAGTAGTAGAGAGTGAGTATTAGAGAGTAGTGGAGTAGTAGAGAGTAAGTAGTAGAGAGTAGAGGAGAATATTCCAAAGTTTGGCACAGCACCACTTGCACAATAAGTCCAATCAAATCATATCACTTAGAGACCTTATTGAAGCGCTGAATCTTGGTGTATATTCAAATGCTTTTATTTTCCTTAAGTTTATGTACCACAGCCAGCTGACGCGTTTCGTTCTGTACAACAGAACTTCTTCAGGGCGTTCTTATTTCCTTCAAGTTGTCGGTATCCTGTTGTCATATAACTAGATATTTCTTCCAAATGTTAGACGAGACGTATGTACAATCCTATTCAAAGTGACTAGGTATCAATTTTACCCACACAATTCAGGCAGACTTGAGTAATTTATAGCATCCTCAAAGTCAGTCTTTCAAAAATTCCAAAGTATAGGACATGATAATCCAAATCCAAATGTTTGTCAAGAAAAGTCATTTTTAATCGTTCGGAATTTCGGCGTTTGGGCAGATATGACCCAGGGACCCCCAGTATGCAAGGGGAATTAGTCTCCCCTCTGCAAACGTGCCAGTGGCCTGCGTTGCAGAGAGGTGTAAAAAGAGGCATAGCCTCATTACACCTCTGTGCAATGCAGCCCCCTGGCGCATACTGGAGGTTCCAGGTGGGCTAGTTGGCCCCCAGGGACCCCCAGTTTGCAAGGGGAATTAGTTCCCCCTCTTCAAACATGCACAGGGGCTGCGTTGCAGAGAGGTATAAAAAAGGGTGTGGCCTCATTACACCTCTCTGCAATTCAGCCACCTGGCGCATACTGGAGGCTCCTGGTGGGCTAGTTGGCCCCCAGAGACCCCCAGTATGTAAGGGTAATCAGTTCCCCCTCTGCAAACGCGCCAGGGGGCTGCGTTGCAGAGAGGTGTAACAAGGGGCATAGCCTCATTACACCTCTGCAATGCAGCCCCCTGGCGCATACTGGAGGTTCAAGGTGGGCTAGTTGGCCCCCAGGAGCCCCCAGTATGCAAGGGGAATTAGTTCCTCCTTTTAAAACATGCACAGGGGCTGCGTTGCAGAGAGGTGTAAAAAGGGGTCTGGCTTCATTAGACCTCTCTGCAATGCAGTCCCCTGGCGCATACTGGAGATTCCTGGTGGGCTTTCAGGTCTTATATAGTTAGGAATTAGCATCAAAAAAACTTTGTAATTCACTGAAAAAAACATAGGTTTCAGGCCTTATATAGTTAGGAATTAGCATTTAAAAAACCTTGCAAATTCACTGAAAAAACCATAGGTTTCAGGCCTTATATAGTTAGGAATTAGCATTTAAAAAACCTTTGAAATTCACTGAAAAAAACGTAGGTTTCAGGCCTTATATAGTTAGGAATTAGCATTTAAAAAACCTTTAAAATTCACTCAAAAAACTATAAGTTTTAGGGGTGTTATAGTTAGCTGGACATTTCACTCATACAAAACCATTGAAATTGCTCCTATATAGTTAGTTGTACTAATTATATTTCGCGCACCCGCAATCCACTGCTGAAGATGTCACATATTGCATCATTCATGTCATGGTCAGTGACATCACTGATGACATCTAAAATGAAATCACTGATGACATCATTGATTACATAATCCACGTGACAATCACATACACCTTTTCATACACTAGTAAAATCTTTCATCACTCTTTGTAAAATAAAGAGTATCATATTTGAATCCATTGTTACAGCAATACAAGTATCTAAAAACCCACTCAGTGATTTTAGATGTATACACACATCTAATCACTTACCTGTAGATTCACTCATACATGCTGTCAATGAACAATAGAACACTATCAAAAATACTTATACACCTAAATCGACATTACACACCAGCACACATCCTATTCACATATAAAGTCATCCTACTCACTTATGCAAACAATGGATCATACTTACATATTGACTTAGCTACACACTTATACACACACAACTTCATCTATTCATTTAGATAGTAAGTCATACTTAGTGAATTATAAAATCATTATTACAAGTATAAAGTTATCCATACAGTCACTCACACAATCATTGAGTCTTATGTATACTTATTAATATACAACAACTGACACATACACTGCCTTTTATTTTTCTAGTTTGTTGGACATGTACCATTGAGAAATATATTTGCTCATCACCACACCCATAAAGATATTCCCTCACCCAAACAACTGTTAGAACATGTAGTTTTAACTTCATATATCTAGTGAATCAACTATTCACACATCTTTGGGCAGTCACACACCCCCCACCGAACCACACACACATTCACTCTCCCATACAAATACTCAGTTAACTAATCAATAACTAATACAGACTTTCACATAGCTTGTAACCAACTGGAGAACCAGTTTACATAACAACTGACAAAGTGATACAGATATTCAAACAGTTTAGTCACTATCCACTATATTTAGTAAGACATTATAAATTGGTCAAGTAAACAGTCAATTACACTGCTACTAAATCCTCCATCCAAATATTTATTTTTATATATCCACTCGTTCTTCAATGCAAATTGCTATATATATAATGCATATTTAAATAACGAAGCAAACCCCATACACTGGATGATGTCATCAGTGATGTCATTTGAGATGTCATCAGTGATGTCACTGACCATGTCATGAATGATGTAATATGTGACATCATCAGCAGTGGATTGCGGGTGCGCGAAATATAGTTCGTACAACTCACTATATAGGAGCAATTTCAATGGTTTTGTATGAGTGAAATGTCCAGCTAACTATAACACCCCTAAAACTTATAGTTTTTTGAGTGAATTTTAAAGGTTTTTTAATGCTAATTCCTAACTATATAAGGCCTGAAACCTATAGTTTTTTCTTTGAATTTCAAAGGTTTTTTAAATTCTAATTCCTAACTATATAAGGCCTTAAACCTATGGTTTTTTCAGTGAATATATATATATATAAGTTCCAAGTTGCTCCGTCAAAACTGCTTGTGGCCCCGCGGGAGGTGGCGTGCACACCGGTCGAGCATGCTAGTATTCAAAATTCCAAAACAACACCAATAGCAACGCTCTGAGAAATCAGAACATCACGCTCAAGTCAAAGTCCAAGGGTGTTTATTACACCTACAACATGTTTCGGCTTAGACAAGCCGTGATCAAGGCTTGCCTAAGCCGAAACATGTTGTAGGTGTAATAAACACCCTTGGACTTTGACTTGAGCGTGATGTTCTGATTTCTCAGAGCGTTGCTATTGGTGTTATTTTGGAATATATATGTATATATATATACAAGCAGTACTAACACACTTGGTAAATGCAACAGTCAATCAATCAATCAATCAAAGCATTGGTATAGCGCGCTACTCACCCGGAGGGTCTCAAGGCGCTTGGGGAGGGGGGGTCCGTTACTGCTCGAACAGCCAGGTCTTGAGCTGCTTCCTGAAGGCGAGGTGGTCCTGGGTCAGGCGGAGGTGGGTCGGGAGGGAGTTCCAGGTCTTGGCGGCGAGGTAGGAGAAGGACCTTCCCCCTGTGGTGACTCTTCGGATGCAGGGGACGGCGGCGAGGGCGTGGCCGGTCGAACGAAGCTGGCGTTTGGGAGCGTAGAAATTGAGGCGGCTGTTGAGGTATCCTGGTCCTTGGTTGCGCAGGGCTTTGTGTGCGTGGGTGAGGAGACGGAAGGTGATTCTCTTGTTGACCGGGAGCCAGTGCAGGTCTTGTAGGTGTCCGGAGATGTGGTTGCGACGGGGGATGTCCAGGATGAGTCTTGCTGAGGCGTTCTGGATCCGCTGGAGTCTCTACTGGAGTTTGGCGGTGATTCCGGCGTAGAGGGAGTTGCAGTAGTCCAGTCGGCTGGTGACGAGGGCCTGGGTGACTGTCTTCCTGGTCTCGGTGGGGATCCACCGGAAGATCTTGCGTAGCATGCGTAGGATGTTGAAGCACGATGAGGAGACGGCGTTGACTTGTCTGGTCATGGAGAGGGATGAGTCCAGGATGAAGCCCAGGTTGCGTGCGTGGTCTGTAGGTTTGGGTGCGCTGCCCAGGGCGGGGGGCCACCAGGAGTCGTCCCAGGCGGAGGGTGAGGATCCCAGGATGAGGACTTCCGTCTTGTCCGAGTTCAGTTTCAGGCGGCTGTTCTTCATCCATTCGGCTACCTCCTTCATCCCTTCGTGTAGGTTGGCTCTGGCGGTGGCGGGGTCGTTGGTGAGGGAGAGGATCAGCTGGGTATCGTCGGCGTAGGAGATGATGTTGAGGTTGTGCTGTCGTGCGATGGCTGCGAGGGGGCTCATGTAGACGTTGAAGAGGGTTGGGCTGGACGAGGAGCCTTGAGGAACGCCGCAGATGACTTCGGTGGCTTCTGATCTGAACGGGGGGAGGCGAACTCTCTGTGTCCTTCCGGCGAGGAAGGAGATGGTCCACTGCAGCGCCTTCTCCCGGATTCCGGCGTTGCTGAGGCGCTGTACTAGGGTACGGTGGCAGACGGTGTCGAAGGCCGCGGAGAGGTCTAGGAGGATGAGGGCCGCTGTTTCTCCGTTGTCGAGCAGAGCTCGGATGTCATCGGTGGCTGCGATCAAGGCGGTCTTGGTGCTGTGGTTGGCCCTGAAGCCAGACTGCGAGAGGTCGAGGGATCCGTTCGTCTCGAGGAAGGCGGCCAGCTGCTTGTTGACGGTCTTCTCGATGACTTTTGCGGGGTACGGGAGCAGCCAGATGGGTGGTAGTTCTTGAGGTCGGAGGGGTCGGGCGCTGAGTTCGGCGTGCTTCCAGCTCTCTGGGAAGGTAGCGGTGTCGAAGGAGGTGTTGATGATGTCCCGCAGGTGGGGGCGATGATGGCGTCGGCCTTGTTGAAGACGTGGTGAGGGCAAGGGTCGGTCGGAGATCCGGAGTGGATGTTGTTCATCGTGCGGATGGTGTCTTCGGTGCTGATTGGGGTCCAGGCGCGGAGGGTGGTGGTGGGGGGCGGTGGTTCGGTCGTGGCGTGCGTCGGTTGAGTGCTGAAGCTGTTGTGTATGTCCGTGATCTTGTCCTGGAAGTAGGAGGCGAGGGAGTTGCAGAGGTCTTGCGAAGGGGTGATGTCGTTGTTTCCGGCGTTGGGGTTGGAGAGCTCTTTGACGATGTTGAAGAGTTCCTTGCTGTTGTGTGCGTTGTTGTCCAGTCGTTCCTTGAATGCAGTTTTCTTGGTGGTGTGGATCAGTTGGTGGTGTTTTTGGGTGGCGAGCTTGAGGGAAGTCATGTTGTCCGGTGTTGGGTCTCTGCGCCAGGCTTTCTCAAGGGCTCTGCAGTTCTTCTTCGAGTTCTTGAGTTCGTCGGTGAACCATGGGGCTTTCTTGCTGCCGGGTCTGCTAGGTGGTGTCCTCAGAGGGGCGAGGTCGTCTGCGCAGTCGCTGATCCACTTCGTGAGGTTGGTGGCCGCTTGGCTGGGGTTTGCTGCGCTGGTGGGTGTGTTCTTGCTCAGGGAAGTTGCGAGTTGATCGGCTGTGATCTTGTTCCAGCTTCTGCGTGCAACCTGTTGCTGGTGGTGGTGGATCGTGGTCCTTTTGAAGCTGAAGGTCTCGTAGCTGTGGTCCGTCCAGTGGAGTCCGGTGGTGTGGCTGAAGGCGATGTCCTTGCTGGAGGAGAAGACGGAGTCGAGAGTGTGTCCGGCGTAGTGGGTGGGGGTGGTCACCAGTTGCTTGAGTCCGAGGTTGGCGAGGTTGTCCAGCAGGGTGGTGGTGTTGCGGTCGTTGTTGTTCTCCAGGTGGAAGTTGAGGTCCCCGAGGAGGATGTAGTCAGCGGAGGGGAGGGCATGCGGGCTGACGAAGTCGGCGATGTCCTCGCTGAATTGTGTGCGTGGTCCCGGGGGTCTGTAGATGAGGGTGCCTCTGAGGGTGGTCCTGGGGTTGATGTGGATCTGGAAGTGCAGGTGCTCGGCGGGTGCGAGGGTGTCGTCGGTGTTGGTCGTGATGCGGATGGAGTTCCTGTGGATGATGGCGATGCCTCCTCCTGTCTGGTTAACGCGGTCCCTCCGGATGATCTTGTAGCCGTCCGGGATGGCGATGGCGATGTCGGGCGCTGAGGAGGCGTTCATCCAGGTTTCCGTGAGGAAGGCGACGTCTGGGGCCGTGGTGTCAAGCAGGTTCCAGAGCTCGGCGGCGTGTCTGTGGACCGAGCGGATATTGAGCAGGATGCATTTCAGGTGGCTGTTGCTGATGCTCGTCGAGGTCTTGGGCACTGCTGGAGTGGTGCAGGTCCGGATGCAGGTGAACTTGCAGGCGTTGCAGCAGAAGGGTCCGTGGGTGCGTCTCGGGGTGGCTCGGTAGCAGCCTGGGAGTCTGCCGACGTTGAGTGCGTAGAGGTCGGTGGCGGCGTAGGTCCGGCGAGGGGGCTGGTGACTGCGGGAGACAGGGGTCCTGGCACTGGGCGCGGTCTAGGCACGGATGGGCGCAGACGGGCTTACCTTTGGCGCGCTTAGGGCGCGCCCGCTGCGCGTCAACGCTACGCGTTCACCACTCTGCCATATGTGGAGAGAGGGGGGGGCGGAGCGAGGGAGGGTCAGCTGGGAGGCGGGAGCGGGGTGGCGAATGGGAACGACGAGCGAGGGAAGGGGGCGGGGCCGCAGGGGGGCAGCGGCGGGGAGCGGTGAGGTGGCTGGAAACGCGGCAGGGGCTGGGCACCACAATGAGGGGGAAACAGCGGGCGAAGAGAAACACAGGGGGCAAGACAAGTAAAACGGCGAAAACGCTGTAAAATAGCAGGGGAGAGCAGGCTAGGTTTCACGGAGGCAGAATGCAGAAAAATACCAGGGGAGAGCAGGAGGAGAGCAAGCAAGGTTACACGGAGGCAAAATGCGGAGAAATAACAGGGGAGAGCAGGAGGAGAGCAAGCAGGGTTACACGGAGGCAAAATGCGAAAGAACAACAATGGAGAGCGGGAGGAGAGCAAGCAAGGTTACACGGAGGCAAAATGCGGTAAATAACAGGGGAGAGCAGGAGGAGAGCAAGTAAGGTTCAGGAGAACCGAAATACAAGTAGAGCAGAAGCAGTTCCGGCGGTCGGGCCGGGAGCACAGCTGAGAGCAGTGGCGGCACTTGGTGGGAACGGGCTCACTCACGGGGAGTGTGCACGGTGGGGTGACCGGCCCAGAGGGACAAGGTCACTGCTCCTCACCGTGATCACTCTCTATTTATGGTCCAGTGGGAGGGAGGGTCAGCTGGGAGGCGGGAGCGGGGTGGCGAATGGGAAGGGCGAGCGAGGGAAGGGGGCGGGGCCGCAGGGGGGCAGCGGCGGGGAGCGGTGAGGTGGCGGGAAACGCGGCAGGGGCTGGGCACCACAATGAGGGGGAAACAGTGGGCGAAGAGAAACACAGGGGGCAAGACAAGTAAAACGGCGAAAACGCTGTAAAATAGCAGGGGAGACAGTTAAATGCATAGATAATAATATGAAATACAAGCAGCAAATAATATGAGATAAAACTCAAGCAAAACTAGTGGTCATGCAAGAGATCAGAAAAATATATATACACTAAATACAGCAAATTGTTACTTTGGATGTGCACTCTGACTCATTCACACATCACAAAGAAAACACCTCAAATGACCACAACACTGGAACCATGCATCCCAATGGCACTAGTCAGACACAAATCACCTCACCCGATCGTTCACTCGACATCCTTGCCAACTCAAGCTGGAGGAACACTTTAACAGCCAGGCAAGGGACTCACGATAAGGAATCAAATCCAGATTCTTGTGATGATACGTCAACTCCACAAGTGAACTCCAAAGCTGGCTGTCAACATTCTCCAGCTTTATAGTCTCAAAACACACTAGAAGGTGCGAGAGTCTTTCCCTCTGTGCCAAGGAAACTTACTGGAACTGGCCAGTTTCTATGCAAGCATTCCAGGTCAAAAGGAGTTCCCACGTTCCCTCTCCATTCTCACATGTTCCAGCCTTTATCTTCTTGAAGCTTACGAAAGCCTTCCAGGGTACATTAAACACTCACTCACAAAACAAACCTTGAACAGGATTAACCCAAGCAACTTGCAAACACTCTAGTGGCCTGTCTGTGAGTGCAGAAAAGCTTAAGCAAGGCAGAGTCAGAATTCAGGATGACATGAGGCCATGTCAAAGTCAATAGGAATAACTTCATAATACTTCCCAATGTACATCACAATGCACATTTGTGCACCACTGCCTATAGCATCACATACTTCATCCCTCGATGTACAACACAATGAGCATTTGTGCACCAGTGCTTATAACATCACATACTTCATCTCTCAATGTACAACAATGCACATTTGTGCACCACTTCTCATAACACTGCACTTCGAGGCCAAAAAGTACATTACACACCTCTCTCTCTCTCTCATGCTTTCAAATGCACATACCAGACGTTCTGTCTGTGGCAGGCAGTTCTACTGTGACAGCTCCCACTTCAAAACTAAGAGAAGAATTCTTCAAGACAAACAAGGCATATGCAGGACATCGTACATTCAGGTTACGATAAAATAACACACCAAAGTCAATTAAAATGATGGTAGTCAAAGATCATCACGTCGTGTCAGACCATAAAAGTAACTCTAGCACTGCACCTAGTGATCAAAAAGCAAAATATCTGGGTGAATTTGATGGCCAGAACCCATTTCCTACACCTACTGAACCCAACGGCTTCATTGGGATGTCATCCAATGCCCATCTTACTTTAAGAGGAGTTCGCTGGAGGATTTTGCCTTTCATAAATATGACTAAGGGCCAATGCCCTGCTCCGACACAGCCAAAGTTGCCCGCCAACCACCAACCAGATTCGGGTTTCCTAATGGTCTGGCAGGTGCTGCTTTGGTGGTCCTGCAGTGGGGAAGTTCCAAGGCCCATATGTGAGCCTTAGAACTGCAGCACAGAGTGAGTGCCAAAGTCCATTTCTGCAGAGCACGGACTGTGCTGTCCCTGCTGTGCAGGAACAGGGGTGCATGCACACAGGGGGGCAACATGTACCCCCTTGCATGCACCCCCATGCACAGGGGCACCAGGGGGCCCTGTAGGGCCCCTTTACTTTCCCGACTGCTGATCCTTTCATGGCGGGCTCACTACCATCAAAAGTGTCCTATGGCACCACCACCACAGAGGGATCATGGATCCCAGTGGTAGTGGTGGTCCTATGGCGGTCCGACCATCAAAGTTGTACTACTGTGGTGGGATCGCCATGCAACTGTAGCCACACCACCACCGCTGCGCCACCGTAAGTTTGGATGTCCCAGGACCGCCAAACTCATAATCAGACCCTAAGTCAGAAGGTAATAAGTAGACCTGGGAGAAATGTATATTATGCCAGCGTAATTGTCGTTATTCACACAATTAAAGGTATGTCTAATTACAGAGATTACAACATTATGCCACTTTGTGTAAAAGACTTCCTTTCATGGTGAAATCATAACAAGAAATATTAGGAAACAACAAACATCCTGCACAGAAGCAGCATCTTCCCAAAGGGAGGGGAAGTTCCTTTACCATGTACAGTCAACAAACATCTCTCATAGATTTCACCCGAGCTGACCTTTTAGGTAATTTGAGCACCTGACTACAAATGCAAATGTGAATTTTTGTAACATAGGCAGTCATCAAAAATTTCAGGTAGATTTTTTACGAAGTGGATGTTCAGGTAATTTTTTGGGTACCAAACTACAAACCCAAAAGCAAGAGGGATAGTTTTTAACACAAGCTACCCAGATATCAGTTTGAAATTACATTTTACTGTTTGGATAATTTTGTTAAGTGTAAAACACTTTTTTTTATCAGAAAGTCAACGGCATGGAGACTGGGTGGGTACCCTACATACTGACTTCCTCTTCCTTTTCCAAAGACTCAACCCTCTGCTTTGTTTAGTGCTTGGTCATTTTGAATTTGCGTTTTGGAGGGAAAGCATCACTCTATTTTGTCTTAATTCTGAGCTGCATCCACACACTTCACTTTTTGAACAATGCAGCGCTGTGTAAAATGTTTGTTGTTTGAGGAATGGCATACACCACTAGTTTTGTTATTTGATATTTTCTTTGTTTTGTTATTTTGTTGATGGATAGTTATGGGTTTGGAGTAGGGAGAGCATGTAAGAGTAACTTTTTTAAGGGAAAACATGTTTACACGTTTTTGGATGGAGTTAAATACACATGTTACCCCTTTTATTGTGTGTTTGTGTGAAATGTGTACTGAGATGTTTGGCTTTTTTCTGTGCTGTTTTTGTTTTACTGTTTAGGGCCTATTTTGCCCTGCACTAGGCCTTAGGGGTATTTTTGATTTATTGTTCACATTCTCACTGCTGATGTGCTATCTGTTTTTAAAACATTTCAGGCTTTGTGGATGGTCTTTTATTAAAGGCAAAATTCTGATAATTTTTTTTGTCTGCATGTGCATCTTGGTGGATAGGCTCCTGAAGTCCAGGCCCATGTAACCAGATTCATTCCTTTATTCTCTCATACTTTCTTCACCATGTGCTTGCCCGCCATTGTTTGTAACTGTGTCTACGTATGACATGTTTTATATTAAGTTTAACTTGTTTTCCTGCTACTATTAATAGTTTTTTGGAGGGGTAATTAATGTCACATTGGGCTGTTTCTCTTCAAGACATTTTTAAAGTTTATTTTATTTTTGTTTTTGGCATTGCTAATTTAATAGTGGTGGGTAAAGGGCTGTCCAGTGTGTAGGCCAAGGCACATTTGGCTAAATAACACAAATGTCCATAATCCTAAGTGATTTGTATTGAGGAGGTAAGGTTCTCTCAGCATGAAAGCACAAGCCTATGCTTTGTTCTCCATGCATCATCTTTGCTGGTCATGTGGTTGTGGCAATTTTGTGTAGCCAGTGCATGTGTTTTCCCCTGGCCACCATAGTTTCTTTGATATCCATGCCTCCTTCTTTGCTGTCTATGCTGTGACCCCCATGTTGCAGGGCCAGAGAGTATGTGTATTTGGTGGCATTTTGTCTTTATTAACCATGACTGTGGTTCTCCATCAGACCCAGCTCCTATGAGCAAATAAATTAAAACTGGTCGCCTCCACTGTCGCCCCTCCGTTGACCCACCTCATTAACGCCTCTTTCGTACTCTGCTCTGTCCAGCCAACTGGAAGAAAGCCACTGTCAGGGCTCTTCTAAATAAACCCCACCTTGATCCCATGGACCCTACCAACTTCAGACCCATCTCTCTTCTTCCTGCGATCAGCAAAGTGGCCGAACGAATTGTCAACCACCAACTTTCCAATTTCCTCGAATCCAATAAACTCCTGCGCCAATCACAGACAGGGTTCAGACCTGGACAGGGAACTGACACCGCTCTACTAGCCGTGGTCGAAGAGGCAAGAACCATCATAGACGCAGGAGGATCAGTGACAGTGATCCTCCTCGATCTAAGTGCCGCCTTCGAACCGGTGGATCATGCCATCCTAATCCACCGGCTAAGCTTGATAGGAGTCTCTGGCTCCGCCCTGTCCTGGATCAAATCCTTTCTGGAATGAAGAACATTCCAAGTGTCGGATGGCACAGCCATGTCCAAAGCCCTGCCACTGCAGTGTGGGATCCCCCAGGGCTCCTACCTGAGCCCCACACTTTTTAACATCTATATGTCCCCATTGGAGGACGTTATCTCCCCAATCGGCATAAAAACAGTCATGTATGCCGGTGACACCCAGCTGGTGGTCTCTATCAACCAGCTGAGCAAAAGCCTAGACAATCTGGCAAGATGTCTCGAGAGCGTCTCCCACTGGATGAGTGAATCTCGATTAAAACTAAACGGAGAAAAATCTGAGATACTTCTCCTGGGAAACCCACGCAAATTCCCTCCATCCCTTTCTTGGCCGCCATGCATGGAAACACCTCCTACCCCCAAACCCGAAGTCAAAAGTCTTGGCATCTGGTTGGATCAAGATCTCAACTTCAAAACTCAGGCCAGAAAAACCACGGGCACTTGTTTTGCCCTCATTCGAATGGCGCGAAAAATCCTCCATCTAATCCCCTTCCAATCAAGGAAACTGCTGTTTGCTGGGATTGGTGAAGTCCAGACTGGACTATGGCAACGTCCTGTACCTGGGGGCACCGGCATCTGTTCTTCATAGACTGCAATGCGCTCAGAACGCTGCTGCCAGACTCCTAACTGGAACCAAAGCGAGATGCTCTGCTAAGCCAGCACTTAAAAGCCTGCATTGGCTTCCAGTCAAAGAGAGGATCATCTTTAAGACCTTATGCATTGCACACAAAATAATGCAAGGTAGAGGCCCCCCGATTCTGAGATCCTTCGTCAAACCCCATCACTCTAATAAACAACTCAGATTGGATTCCCTCGCCCTGGCCAGCGTTCCCAGAATAAAAAAATCCCGATCCGGGGGGCGCCTGTTCTCCTACAACGCCCCAAAACTGTGGAACGCTCTCCCACTTGCCATGCGGAGAGAACACAATCTTCTGGCCTTTCGGAGGCTACTAAAAACTTGGCTCTTCCCATAAACTTTCATTTCTTCTACTACCCTCTCTGAAACCTTAGGTCAATTCAGCGCTGGGACGCCCTAGGGTAGCTACGCGCTTTACAAATCCCCCATTCAATTCAATTCAATGCCTTCTTCTTCAGTAGCTATGTGGTAGATGAGATACAAACACACAAGAAGATGCCTACCTTCATTCTTCCTGGGTGTCATTCCTTGTGGGGCTGCCAAATAAGATTTAAAAGACTGTACTGTGTTCTTTATCACTTTTAAAGCAAAGGGAGACATAAAGGCACATGAACACCAAACTTGGAACAGGTAACTTGAACAAAAACTGTACAAATATATCTATATCTAAACACTCACCTATACTCCTTTTCACATATGCAGCTACTCACCCATATACCACTGACACATCATTTCACTCACCAACACAGCCATACACAGACTCAGTCAGACTTACAGCTCCTCACAGATGCACTCACTAATACAGTCACTGACTCACCCACTCACTCATCATGCAGGCAGTCACACTCCCCCTCACCTACCAATACAGATATTAATACACCCATACAGGTACTCAGACAACCAATGAATCACTAATAGAGCCATTCAGGTACCCATTCACCAACCTATGCAGCCACTTAGATACCAACTGACAGACGGATACAGACATTCAGACAACTTAGTCACTCACCCATACATTCACTGAGACACCTAATCTCTCCATATTACAGTAAGTCACGCACCCACTGATTCATCCATGTAGTCACTCATATACCCACTGATTCAGCAGTACACATTGGTATATATATTTAAAACTCATAAACTTTTTTAAAACACTTACAGTCACTGAATGATGTCATCAGTGATGTCATGAGTGATGTCACTGACCATGTTATGAGTGACATATTATGTGAGGTCATAAGCAGTGCATTGCAGGGGCATGAGTTATAGTTAGCTCAGCTAACTATAACTGCTGAATTTCACTGGTTTTGTACAAGTGAAATGTGAGCCTAACTATAACGTCTCTGTAACCTTTGTTTTTTTCAGTGAATTTCTAAGGTTTTTTAAATAATATTTCGAAAGTATAACATCCCTGTAACCTTTGTTTTTTCCTGTGAATGTCTAAGGTTTTTTAAATGCTAATTCCTAACTATAACGTTTTCAGTGAATTTTGAAGGTATTTTAAATTGTATTTCCTATTTGTAACCTGTAGCCTTAGACAGTAGGTGTGTGAGTGACTGTCTAGGTTGGTGACTGGGTATATGAGTGGCTGTATGGGTCTGTGACTGAGTGTGTAATGTCTGGGTAATTTAGATTTTTCAAAATCTGGATTTTCTTAAAGACACGGAGGCCAAGATTATGCAAACTCTTTTATTGTGTAGCTCACAGCAGCAACAATAAAAGGATCTAGAACTTAAATAAACATTCCAATAAGGTATACAATCCATGAGCAAGCAGTGGTCTCCCTTCGTTGTGCAGCGAACAAAATAACATAAGAGGAAAAACTTTGGGAACTTTAATGAAGACATCATAACAATCCGATGAAACTTTTAATCTGCAGAAAAAGAATATAAAAAACACATTCCCAGGGTGGCAACGAAAGAGGTGGGATAATCTTGGCAGGCTGTGAAAAATCAAAATTTTATGGCATGACACGGAGGCCAATAATATGCAAGTTCAAAGTGTGTTCAATACATTATAAATAACATTTGATGCAGGTTTGAAGTAACATCTCTTGAAAATACATTCATTAGACCAATCTAAAGCCCTAAGGATATCCTGATTGCCACGACCCAAAATAAAAGCCTTAGAAGCTGAAGCCCCTCTTAGAGAATGAGCACCAAAAATTGATATGTCAATCATAGCTTCTTCTATGACATCTTTAACCCATCTAGCTAAGGTAGGGGATGAAACCGCTCTATGGGGAAACCTGTGGGATATAATCAAATGATCTACAGAACCACACACACAAGATTTCATTCTGAGGAAAAAAGGGGTAGAAAACAGAGGTTGGCATAGTTTTAGTTTATCTTTTAATGAAAAAGGAAACTCCCTCAGGCTGAAAAGCTCTACTAGAGATATCCAAGGCTTTAACATCTGAGGCACGTCTGAAGGAGACAAGGCACAATAAAACGGTCAATTTATATGACAGTTTCTTAAGGGAGAGAGTAGAGTTCTCACCCCAAGAGGTAATGGCTCTGAGGACATCTCTCACATCCCAAAGAGCAGAGTATTTGGGCAGAGGAGGTTTTAAAACACACATACTCCTCATAAGCTTCTTAGTTAATAGGTTTTGGCCTACTGAGGTACCATCAATCAAACAGTGTCCTGTGGCAATTGCTGATCTACACACATTAACGGTTCGATAAGCAAGGAAGCAAGGCCCGAAGCGAAAAGTTCAGCCAAATAATTGAGGACTTGAACTACATCAGCTGAAACGGGATCGTAACCCTGTCGAAGGCACTAGGAAACCCATTTACGCCAAGCCAATCTATAAGCTTTCCTTGTACCAGGAGCCCATGATTCTGACATGAGTCTGAAAGCGCCCTCCGAAAGTCCCGGGAGCTGCTACTGTCTACTGAAATCTTCCAAGCCATCAGTGACAGGATGCCCTGAAGAACGAGGGGGTGACACTCTCCTTGAGGTCCTGTCAGCAAATCCTTGAAAGTAGGAATGAGAATTGGAAAACCCACACTCATTTCTGGCAGGATGGGGAACCATGCCTGAGATCTCCAGAGAGGAGTTACCACCACTATGGAGTCTTTGTTCCGCTGAACTTGAACAAGGAGGCGTGGAAGCATGACAAAGGGAGGGAATGCATAGGGTTTCAGACCAAGCCAGTTCTGAAAGAAAGCATCTATCCCCAAGGCCAGAGGGTCCAGCCACCAGCTAAAGAACTTGGGCAGCTGAGTGTTGAGATGGTCCGCAAAGAGGTCTATACCAAAGAGACCCCATAGAGATTGGATCGTAAGAAATATTTTGCTGTCTAGTCTCCAGTTGCTTGAATCACAAAATGCCTGGAGAACCAGTCTGCCACTCCGTTGTTCAAACCGGGAATATGTTTGGCAACAACCGAGATGCCTTTCTTGAGGCAGTAGGTCCAGAAATTCTTGGCTATGTCCGAAAGGCCGTTTGAATGAGGACCTCCCATTTTGTTCACGTATCTCACAGCGGATACATTGTCCATGCGAAGCATGACCGAACATTTCGTCAAATCCTTGGTAAAGCTCTGAATTGCGAATGATCCTGCCAGAAGTTCTAGGCAGTTGATAAGTAGATCTTTCTCCTGTGGGGTCCAAAGACCCCCCGTCGAAGAATTCCCGCATGTGGCGCCCCAGCCCTCTAGGCTCGCATCCGAGTGAATCACTAAGTCTGGTTCTTCTCCGAAGATCGCTCTCCAGTTCCAGGCCTCTGCATTTTTTAACCACCAACGTATTTCCTTCCTGGAATCCGTGTCCAGGGAGACTATTTGAGAATAGGATGGCTCTATCCTGAGGGCTTGGGCTTTGAGCCTCTGAAGCGCCTGATAGTACATGGGACCCGGATAAATCACTTGAATAGTTGATGAGAGCCGACCCAGTATCCTTGCCAAAGTCTTTAGAGAAAAATAATGAATCTTTAGCAATGTCCGTAACTCCTTCCTGAGTTTCCTTAGTTTGTCCCCTGAAAGTTTCAATTCCACTTGTATTGTATCTACTGAGAAGCCTAAGAATTGAGTAAGTTGAGCTGGAGTCGTAGAGGACTTCTTTGTGTTTATAACAAAGCCAAGGTGTTCCAAGCGGTTTATTGCAAGGGCAGTGTGTTGGGAAGCGGCTTCCTTGGACTGGGCCATTATTAAGATGTCATCGAGATAGAGAATTATTTTCACCCCCTTGTTCCTCAGCCACCCTGCTATTGGTCGAAGAACTTTGGTAAAGCACCAAGGGGCCGATGAAAGACCGAACGGGAGGCTGCAAAACTGCCATAGTTTGCCCTCCCAAAAGAATTAGGGAAATTTCTGATGAGGGGGCCAAATGGGAATGGTCAAATAAGGGTCTTTGAGATCTAGACGAGTAAGCCAGTCCCCTTTCCTCAACACATCTCTGAGTAGGTGAATACCTTCCATTTTGAAATAGCGGTAGACCACCCACTGGCTTGGATCTTTTAGAATTATGACAGGTCTCATCTTTTTGTCTTTCTTCTCTACCAGAAAGACATTGCTTATGAAGCCAATTTCTTCTCCCTCCCGGATTGCACCTTTGGCAAATAGGTCTTTTATCTCCTGGGATACTAGGGCGGAATCCGTTTTCGAGAAGCGGATTTCCCGTGGAAATTCTTCGTGAATAGGTAAATATACAAATTCTATTTTGTAACCCTTGTCAATTTCTAGTGCCCAGGGGCCCTGAGTCACCAAGGTCCAATTTCCAGAGAAAAGGGCTAGTCTCCCGCCCACCTTTATAGGGGTATCTGAAAGGTCTTTGGGAGCTCTTACCTGTAGAAAAGTCTCTTGCCTTCCTTTCACCTCTGAATCCTCTTCCTCGGATCCTTTGTCTTTGGGGAAAGAAGGATGACTGGAAACCATATCCGGATAGATAGGATCTTCCTCCACGTCCTCCAAACGGCCTTGTTGAAAAATGTCCACGGCTGGGAAATCGACCCCGCATCCTCCCGGCCCGGGAAAAAACTCTACTGTTAAACACCTTCTTAATATCCTTCTGTGATTTCTGAATGAAGGTAAAAACTCCCACGTACTTTGCCATTTCTCTGATGAATTCTTATCTGAAGAGAAGGCCCTGAGAGGATGCACCCCCTTCTTTGGAATCCAGTTCAGCCAATTTGGGGTCGATCTTTAAGAGCAAGCTCTTACGCCTTTCATTGGAAAGTGCAGTTTTTGCGTTGCCTAAAAGGCAGATTGCCCTTTGTGCCCACTGGCGCAGTTCTTTTGGGTCAATGGGAGTGTCAGAAATGTATGCCCCTTCCGCCAGCTCGAACATTTTGGTGAGTGGACCCGTGATGTCCAAGAGCCTGTCTTGTCAGGATTTGAGGCCCTTATCAAGTCCCCTCCTGGGGTCCTTCAATGTCTTGGCAATGAAAGCCACCTCCTTGCTGTCCATTCAGGGGTCATAGCAATTTCATCGGGAAGGGAGGGGGACATTCAGATCTCAAACGAGCTCTGACCTCCTTTGGCATTTCCTTGCGGAGCAAAAAGGAGAGATATTCACCAATATGCTGGGACGGGGTCTGTTCTGGTGAAAGGGGGTGTTTGATAAGGAGTTTGATCAAACATGTGTTCCCCAAAGGGGTCAAGTATTCCCATTCTAGACCCGGAGGCCCCTGATGCCTCACCTGAAGTCTCTCTGATTTCGCCTTCCTCTTCATCAGAATTGAAATCTGAGGAGCAAGAGAGGTCAATTTTGTCCTCTAAACCATCGTCACTATCGATGGAGATAGGAAGGTTCGGGCCTTTTGACTGCCCATCCAGTGTGCCCGAGGCACCATTATTGTCACCGCCAGAGCGTGAATTCAAATAAGCAGGGTTGGAGCTCCTAGACATTTTGGCACCATCAGGGGGGTTAGTAATAATCTGTCTTTTCCTCTGGCTAGTTGTAGCCTTGCTAGAATCCCCTTGAGCTCTCATGTGTGGCCAACCTGATTTGGAAAGAGATTCACATTTTGTATTAATGGTGTTGTCCAGAGACCCCATTACTTTATCTAGGGCCTTATTGATAAGTCCTTCCAATTTATCTTCCATACTGGAGCTAGAAGGGTCAGAAGCCATAGTAAAAAACTAGGTCTGGAAGACGAGTGAGAAATGGATACTAACCGACAAAAACAGGAATGTTGGCAACAAAATGGAGGTGAGTAGTTATGGTAACAAAGTCAGGTGCTAAGGAAGTTTCCTTTAATATAAGACAGTCCTTTTTCTATTATCACCGTGCATAGTGTTTTTTTTTTAATGTTTGTGACCATCTGTGACCTTTGAACAATGTTGTCTGTCTTTCCTTTTTTTATTTTTTAGGATGTCCTGTGGAGTCAAAGTGAGAGGCGTGGCGAGCGGAGCACTCCAAGGGCAAGAATTGCAGCTCGAAGCGGTAGGAGCGAAGGTTAAGGGGTTGCGCGTCAAAGCAGACTCTCCGGACTGCCCACGGAGATCCGAGAAGGCTTCCATCCCCATGGCAAGCCAGCGCGGCCCTCCGATCTCCTGGAGAGGCCGCAGAGTTACCATGGAGACGCGAGTAGCGCGCTCAGCTCGGGACCGGCGTTTAAAAGACCTTTTTTCAAGTGAATTTGGAAGGTATTTTAAATTGTTTTTCCTATCTGTAACCTGTAGCCTTTGAGATTGGGTGTGTGAGTGACTGTCTAGGTTGGTGACTAGGTATATGAGTGGCTGTATGGGTCTGTGACTGAGTGTGTAACATCTGGGTAATTAAGTTTATGCATGAGTAGTACCTGGGTGGTTGTATGATTGCATAGGCAGTGCCGTTGTGATTCTATGAGTGCAATTACAAAGGACACACTGCGAATACCGGGTATTTTTGACAAGGTGTAGAACACGTATATAGACATATTTTACATAATGTGCCTTTCTCCTTTATATTCATTTGTTGAAATAACTACATCAAAAATGCAATTGCCTTCTTCACAGCAACACCGGAGATCGCAATGACATCAGTAGTCACGAATGTAAATGACAAAGTGCAAAACAGATCTATAGACATATTTCTTGTTTGAGTTATCTGTTTAGTAACTTAATGGTTAAACTTTAATTTTAACAACACATTTGTAAAAAAACAAGTGTCAAAAAACAACTTTCAGTATTGGAACTCACAAATAGAATATAACTACCAAACAAAGAAATGTCATTGGTTAACACAGGTTTACACCTAAATTTGAGCAATGCACAATATGTCATAAGACATTGTCGAGGGGTAAAAATGAATTAATATTCTTTCGGGACTATTTCCATGCTTTATCATCTACAAAATACCATTGCAATTGTATAAAAGCAGCAAGAAGGCAATGTGAGGCTAAAGGACCCTCAACTTTAATAGCAGGCACAACAACACTCGGCAGAGAGTTCCTTCAGAGGTCTAATCGCAACGTCAATATTTGACTCCCGGGTTTTCCCGGACGGCATCATACTGCATTATTTGTGGAGTGCTACTGAGTGCTGGAGAGCAGTCCATAACAGCCCTTTGCAATGCTGCAAAGAATCATACATTTTGATGTTGATTTTATTATTGGCCCTTCATAGTTTTCTACCTTAGCAGGCATTTTATTATCTTCTAATTCATTGTAACAGTACTTACATATAACTTGCCATAAGGACAAGCCAAAGCATCCCTCTACCAATAAAAACATAGTTAACCTTTGCCAGTTATCATTATTTTCTTTTTTACTTTTTAAATACAAGTCAACAGGCTATGTTTGAATCTTGTAGTGAGTGCGTCAACAACATATACAGATATACTCTGGTTTTTCAGAGCACACTGTGTTACATTTTGTAATCTCTTCTTCAAAACTATCAACAGGAATATCTGTGTCCTGGTCTACACCTCCTCCTCCTAACAACTCTTAATTTTCTCTAGAATCCTGTTCAGGACCAAAGAGTGCACATCACAAAATCTTTCTATGTCTGCCACAGTACTATGCAAATGTGCTCTATTAATTTTTCCTAAACATAAAACAGAAGGTTTCACATAGTACATCCTGCTAACTAAGGTTTGCATTGCTGAGTGATGTACAGCTAACATCCAGAAATGATAAAAGGTGCTTTGGCACACTTTCTTTGATAAACAAGCTAGTGAGTGTCCCTGCAAATGTGTATGCTTTCTAATCTTGCAAGGATCCAATCCTTGTATAGTACTTATGTTATGTTTCAAATTTCACCGTGGAAAGATATGTAGACATTTCTTTAATATATCAATGGATTGCTGTCAAATACTACAAATACTACTACACTTTGTATACAGGTGCCTGACTCCACTTTCCTTGTACCTCTTCTCCAATAACTTATTCTACAGTTGTAGGTACCATCACCTCTTTCACTATAGGAGGGCCATTCTTCGTTTCATAGCATCGTCCTCTGTAATCAATAGCATGAACTAATCTAATATCCTGAGATAGATTTCTTCATTAAAGAAAGGCTCTGTACTAGAAGTATGTATGCATTCTCCACTAAAAACTGTACAAAAGGTTCTTCAATTTACTAATCTTTTTTTCTGATTTTGTCTCCTCATACACAACACCATTTTGTCAAAAATCTTCATTTTATTTATAATCAAAATTAAAACATTCCTCTTCAAAGCAAAGGCCTTATTAATTACTCTCCCAAATTGTTATTTCTGTTTCAGTGTGTCTCTCCTTCTATAGTTTTTCATAGTTCTCAGTAGATTTATACCGACTCTAGTATACAACATCCTGGCTCTGATTTCCTTAAACTACTTCTGTATCCTGGTTGAGATCCTGGTTGAGATGTGTCCATCTTAGTTACATTCCTTCCTGTTCTTGTTATATAGATTTTTTCCACTGTTATTCTTTCTCATAGTTTGAACTGTATTTTCATTATTTTGTAATCATTGGAAATGTTTACATATATTTGTAAAAAATGACCCTGTCCTCTTACCAGTAGCTCTTTTTTCTCTTACTACTTTTTCTTCATTTTGCCCTTTAGTGTCTCAGTGCTCAGTGTAGATACTGTAGTTGCTTCTGTTACTTTTTCCTCCAAGCTTTTGTAGACATTCTGTCTGTAGTTATGCAGATATTGTTCTGTATAAAAATATATATTTGAATTTAGTTTCAAGCCAATGTACCAAATAGTTTACTACTGGCTCACACATAATACAAAAATGGTTCTTATGTTATGGTCAGTTTTAAATCTACAGATGAACCTTCAATGTACCAAACCCAAACACAAAACTTAATTTATTAGTTACCTTTTAATATTACAGCACCTTCTCCTACAACCCGTTTGCACCATATCTCAGTTCTCACTTATACATGCTAAAAGACAACTTTATCCCTTATGTACTGAATTTTAAAATAAACATCAACCAAAGAGTCAAAGTACATACAGTGTCTCAATACTGTAAATCTGAAAACGCAACATAAGAGCTATTTCTGTGCCTCTCGACTTCTGTGTCATGGGTAGATTTAGTGTAGCTGTGCTGCCAATGTCCCTCTCATTTGCCCAGCATATCCAGCTTTCCAGCCCTACATGGTCCGCTGTGCTGCTATTGGCCCTCCTGCTTCACCTGTGTGGTCTGTTGTGCTACCCAGAGTAGGCATACTCCTGCCCCTGCCCCCTTCCCCCTTCCCCTGGCCTCTGTTATCTGATTCAAAGTCCAGCCTTCTCCCTCCTGCCCTCCATGCACCTTTATGTATGCCCCTATCCCATCCCTCTTGCCCACCATGGTGCGTTGAGCTGCCACTAACCCTCCCATATGCCATATGAGGTCTTTTGCGTTGCCACTGCCCCTTCGACCTGTCCACGGGGGTCAGCTTTCCGCATCTATCCCTGATCGCCTATTCTTTCTGTATTGAATGTGTGGGCCTCTATCATATCCCTTCTGTTCTCCATGGTTCTTCCACTGCCCTTCCCTTCTGCCCTGCATTATCAGCTTGCTGTTCCTCCACTGAACATTCCCCCATCCTCTATTGTCCAAGCATGGGCCCATGCCCACTCTCTAATGTTCTACTTTGTCACTCCTTAGCCACTAGCCCTTATGCCTGCCCTGCTTGCTCTGCTTGCTGCACTTTCCTCACTTCCCCTTGACCTCTGTTGTGCATATGAATGTCCCTGCCACCACCCTCCTGCTCTCCATGTTCTGTTGTGCTTCTACTGCCCAACTTGCATATGTGGCCTCTTGTACTGATACTACCCCTCCTCACCTGTCCTATGTGGTCAGCTTGCTGCCCCTGCCACTCAGTCCAGTCCAGTCCTCCAATAACTGAGTATGTTCTCCGACTCCTTCCCTTCATGGTCTGTTGTATTGTCACTGCCCCTTCCCATGCGCTCCATGGTCTGCTATGCTGCCACTCCCCCTCTTGCTTGTCCTTAATGGTCTGTTATGCTTCCACTGCTTCTATCCTCCATCCAAATATTTATATTTATATATCCACTCATTCGTCAATGCAAATTGCTATATATATAATACATATTTAAATAACGAAGCAAACCACATTCACTGGATGATGTAATCAGTGATTTCATCAGTGATGTCATCAGTGATGTCATCAGTGATGTCACTGACCATGTCATGATGATGTAATATGTGACATCATCAGCAGTGGATTGCGGGTGCGCGAGATATAGTTAGTATATCGGAGGAATTTCAATGGTTTTGTATGAGTGAAATGTCCAGCTAACTATAACACACCTAAAACCTATAGTTTTTTCAGTGAATTTCTAAGGTTTTTTTAAATGCTAATTCCTAACTATATCACGCCTGAAACTTATGTTTTTTTCAGTGAATTTCAAAGGTTTTTTAAATGCTAATTCCTAACTGTATCAGGCCTGAAACCTATGTTTTTTTCAGTGAATTTCAAAGGTTTTTTAAATGCTACTTCCTAACTATATCAGGCCTGAAACCTATGGTTTTTTTCAGTGAATTTCGAAGGTTTTGTAAATGACAATTTTAAAATGTATTAATTGTTATTTTTTTTATACTGTTTTACTACATTTTTTAAACTATTTATTTTTAGATATTTTATTTTTTAAATTACATTACATATTTTTAATATAAATTAAAAAAATGGTTTTAAAAAATATTGAAATTGTAATATATATTTTTTTATATATATTTTTAATTTATATATATTTTATATCGCAGGCAATGATATCCTATGGAAGGAAATTCAAGTTACTGTAACTACAAATAGAAATACTTTTCAGGATCAGTAGTGGGCTGAAAGGTGCATCACGGAGGTCTCTCCTGATAACAGGTGAGTAAATCAGAATTCGTAGTTCGGCTGATTTTAGAGGAGTTTTTTAAAGTTCCAAAACTCCACACTTAGAAAAATTTCCAAGTGAAACCAGTCAATGTTAGCCTATGGAAGGAAATTCAAGTTACTGTAAGTATGGTTAGAATTACTTTTCAGGATCAGTAGTGGGCTGAAAGATGCAGCACTGAGGTCTCTTCAGATAAAAGGTGAGTAAATCGGAATTCGTAGTTCAGCTGATTTTAGAGGAATTTTGTAAAGTTCCGAAACGCCACACTAAGAAAAATTTCCAAGTGAAACCAGTCAATGTTAGCCTATGGAAGGAAATTCAAGTTACTGTAAGTATGGTTAGAATTACTTTTCAGGATAAGTAGGAGGCTGAAAGATGCAGCACTAAGGTCTCTCCTGATAACAGGTGAGTAAATCGGAATTAGTAGTTCGGCTGATTTTAGAGGAATTTTGTAAAGTTCCAAAACTCCACACTTAGAAAAATTTCCAGGCGAAACCAGTCAATGTTAGCCTATAGAAGGAAATTCAAGTTACTGTAAGTATGGTTAGAATTACTTTTCAGGATCAGTAGTGGGCTGAAAGATGCAGCACTGAGGTCTCTTCATATAAAAGGTGAGTAAATCGGAATTCGTAGTTCAGCTGATTTTAGAGGAATTTTGTAAAGTTCCGAAACGCCACACTAAGAAAAATTTCCTAGTGAAACCAGTCAATGTTAGCCTATGGAAGGAAATTCAAGTTACTGTAAGTATGGTTAGAATTACTTTTCAGGATAAGTAGGAGGCTGAAAGATGCAGCACTAAGGTCTCTCCTGATAACAGGTGAGTAAATCGGAATTAGTAGTTCGGCTGATTTTAGAGGAATTTTGTAAAGTTCCAAAACTCCACACTTAGGAAAATTTCCAAGTAAAACCAGTCAATGTTAGCCTATAGAAGGAAATTCAAGTTACTGTAAGTATGGTTAGAATTACTTTTCAGGATAAGTAGGAGGCTGAAAGATGCAGCACTAAGGTCTCTCCTGATAACAGGTGAGTAAATCGGAATTAGTAGTTCTGCTGATTTTAGAGGAATTTTGTAAAGTTCCAAAACTCCACACTTAGAAAAATTTCCAAGTGAAACCAGTCAATGTTAGCCTATAGAAGGAAATTCAAGTTACTGTAAGTATGGTTAGAATTACTTTTCAGGTTAAGTAGGAGGCTGAAAGATACAGCACTAAGGTCTCTCCTGATAACAGGTGAGTAAATCGGAATTAGTAGTTCGGCTGATTTTAGAGGAATTTTGTAAAGTTCCAAAACTCCACACTTACAAAAATTTCCAAGTGAAACCATTCAATGTTAGCCTATAGAAGGAAATTCAAGTTACTGTAAGTATGGTTAGAATTACTTTTCAGGATCAGTAGTGGGCTGAAAGATGCAGCACTGAGGTCTCTCCTGATAACAGGTGAGTAAATCAGAATTCGTTGTTCGGCTGATTTTAGAGGAATTTTTTAAAGTTCCAAAACTCCACACTTAGAAAAATTTCCAAGTGAAACAAGTCAATGTTAGCCTATGGAAGGAAATTCAAGTTACTGTAAGTGTGGTTAGAATTACTTTTCAGGATCAGTAGGAAGCTGAAAGATGCAGCACTGAGGTCTCTCATGATAACAGGTGAGTAAATCAGAATTCGTAGTTTGGCTGATATTAGAGGAATTTTTTAAAGTTCCAAAACTCCACACTTAGAAAAATTTCCAAGTGAAACCAGTCAATGTTAGCCTATGGAAGGAAATTCAAGTTACTGTCACTACGAATAAAATTACTTTTCAGGATCAGTAGTGGGCTGAAAGATGCAGCACTGAGGTCTCTCCTGTTAACAGGTGAGTAAATCAGAATTTGTAGTTTGGCTGATTTTAAAGGAATTTTTTTAAAGTTCCAAAACTGCACACTAAGAAAAATTTCCAAGTGAAACCAGTCAATGTTAATCTATGGAAGGAAATTCAAGTTACTGTAAGTATGGTTAGAATTACTTTTCAGGATAAGTAGGAGGCTGAAAGATGCAGCACTAAGGTCTCTCCTGATAACAGGTGAATAAATCGGAATTAGTAGTTCGGCTGATTTTAGAGGAATTTTTTAAAGTTCAAAAACTCCACACTTAAAAAAATTTCCAAGTGAAACCAGTCAATGTTAGCCTATGGAAGGAAATTCAAGTTACTGTAACTACGAATAAAATTACTTTTCAGGATCAGTAGTGGGCTGAAAGATGCAGCACTGAGGTCTCTCCTGTTAACAGGTGAGTAAATCAGAATTTGTAGTTTGGCTGATTTTAAAGGAATTTTTTTAAAGTTCCAAAACTGCACACTAAGAAAAATTTTCAAGTGAAACCAGTCAATGTTAGTCTATGGAAGGAAATTCAAGTTAATGTAAGTATGGTTAGAATTACTTTTCAGGATAAGTAGGAGGCTGAAAGATGCAGCACTAAGGTCTCTCCTGATAACAGGTGAGTAAATCGGAATTAGTAGTTCGGCTGATTTTAGAGGATTTTTTTAAAGTTCCAAAACTCCACACTTAGAAAAATTTCTAAGTGAAACCAGTCAATGTTAGCCTATAGAAGGAAATTCAATTTACTGTAAGTATGGTTATAATTACTTTTCAGGATCAGTAGTGGGCTGAAAGATGCAGCACTGAGGTCTCTTCAGATAAAAGGTGAGTAAATTGGAATTCGTAGTTCAGCTGATTTTAGAGGAATTTTTTAAAGTTCCAAAACTCCACACTAAGAAAAATTTCCAAGTGAAACCAGTCAATGTTAGCCTATGGAAGCAAATTCAAGTTACTGTAAGTATGGTTAGAATTACTTTTCAGGATAAGTAGGAGGCTGAAAGATGCAGCACTAAGGTCTCTCCTGATAACAGGTGAGTAAATCAGAATTCGTAGTTCAGCTGATTTTAGACGAATTTTGTAAAGTTGCAAAACTCCACACTTAGAAAAATTTCCAAGTGAAACCAGTCAATGTTAGCCTATGGAAGGAAATTCAAGTTACTTTAACTACGAATAAAATTACTTTTCAGGATCAATAGTGGGCTGAAAGATGCAGCACTGAGGTCTCTCCTGTTAACTGGTGAGTAAATCAGAATTTGTAGTTTGGCTGATTTTAAAGGAAAGAAACCAGTCAATGTTAGCCTATGGAAGGAAATTCAAGTTACTGTAAGTATGGTTACATTTACTTTAAGGGTCCGTACTGGGCTCATAGATGCAGCACTGACGTCTCTCGTGATAACAGGTGAGAAAATCGGAATTCGTAGTTCAGCTGATTTTAGAGGAATATTTCGCTCAATATTGAAGGAAAGGGGCAGGGCATGAGGTGACGTGTGCAAACACGCCCTGTGGTGCGTTTTAGGTTGGGGAAATAATTCCTCTTCAATCCTGAGGTTACCTGTAAGCCAACTAGCCCACCAGGTACCTCCAGTATGCTCCAGGGAGCTGGGTTGCAGAGAGGTGTTCAGAGGGCACGCCCCCTTTTTACAACACTCTGCAACGCAGCTCCGTGGCGCTTACTAGATGTACCTGTTGGACTAGTTGGCCCCTAGGGGACCTCTGGATTGAAGAGGAATTAATCCCCAACTTAAAACGCGCCACAGGGCATGTTTGCACACATATCACCTCAAGCCCCGCCTCCTACCTTCACCACTGTGCAAACACGTCCCATAGCGCGTTCTAAATTGGGGGATTAAGTCCCCTTGCATACTGAGGGTCCCTGGGGGCAAACTAGCCCACCAGGAACCTCCAGTATGCGCCAGGGGGCTGAGTTGCAGAGAGGTGTAAAAAGGGGCATGGCCCCAGAACACCTCTCTGCAACGCATCCCTCTGGCGCATACTGGAGGTTCCTGGTGGGCTAGTTGGCCCCTAGGGACACCCAGTATGCAAGGGGAATTAGTTCCCCCTCTGCAAATACGCCAGGGGGCTGTGTTGCAGAGAGGTGTACAAAGGGGTGGGGCCTCAGAACACCTCTCTGCAACGCAGCCCCCTGGCGCGTTTGCAGAGGGGGAACAAATCCCCCTTGCATACTGGGCGTCCCTGGGGGCCAACTAGCCCACCAGGAACATCCAGTATGCGCCAGGGGGCTGCGTTGCAGGGAGGTGTTCTGAGGCCACGCCCCTTTTTACACCTCTCTGCAATGCAGCCCCCTGGCACGTTTGCAGAGGGGGAACTTGGGGGGGTCCCCAAGCCCCACATGGTCCCTGCCGGCTTCCCGCATCCTGCGGGAGCCGGTATTGCTTTTCTGCTTGGGGAGCAGCTAACACGCTGCTCCCCATGCAGAAAAGCAATACGCTTTGATTTTTGAAAGAGAGAGCAGGTTTCCTGCTCTCTCTTTCAAAAATCAAAGCAGTTTGCTCCTGCCCTACCATATCAAACAGCAGTGTCCAGGGGGTAGGCACCCTGGGACACTGCAGGAGCCGGCCTTGGGGGATGGTGGTCCCTAGGGATATCCAGGGCTCCAGGAGGAGGGCCGCGCGGCCCACCTCCCCCCTGTTAAAAGCCTCAGGGGTGGTGGTCTGGGGGGTCTGTCACTGACCCCCCAATTTAAATACTAGTGCCCTGGGGAAGTGGTGGTCCCCGGGGCATGTGGGGAGGCTTGAGCCGCCCCACACATGTTTTTTTAAAACATTTTTTAAAAACAAAGCCCCAGGGGGTGGCGGTCCCCAGGGCTGCGGGGGGCCGTGAACCCCACGCATTCTTAATAATAAAGCCCCGGGGGTGGTGGTTCCCGGGGCCTGGGGGTTCTTAAAGGCCCCCCACCATACGTACTGA
Source organism: Lissotriton helveticus (assembly GCF_964261635.1). Taxonomy (NCBI): domain Eukaryota; kingdom Metazoa; phylum Chordata; class Amphibia; order Caudata; family Salamandridae; genus Lissotriton; species Lissotriton helveticus. The sequence continues at coordinate 772,851,313 of NC_136063.1, read as the reverse complement.
AGACCAGGGGGTGGCGGTCCCTGGGGCTGCGGGGGGGCGAGTGACCCCCACTATCATGCTTACTTTGCCCCGGGGTTGGCGGTCCACAGGGCAGTGTGGGGGGAATTAGGCCCCCCCACACTTTTTTCATATAGCCCCCGGGATTTGGTCCCCCCGGGGGCTAATTCCCCCAAAAAATCAGACCAGGTCTTTTATTTTGGCCTTGGGGGTCCTTGTGGGACTCCCTGAGCAGGCCTAGGGGGTCAGAGTGTTTCTACCCTTCCCCCTTTGCGTTCTTTTCATGTTTCATTTGCTGCTTTCTTGTGCCTCGGTTCTACCGAGGCACAAGATGGCTGCCAACACTTCCTGGTTTGAAGTGTTGACAGCCAATTAGCATAAAGCTTGTGCTCGGGAAGGTACGGAGTACAATACAGAGTACAGTACAGAGTACGGTACTTCATCTATAGATATATCTATGATTTCACTCTTGATTTTCTCAGGAACTACTGAACGGATTTACACTATTTAACAAAAAGCGTGATCTGCGAACCGAACTCTACCTTTTTGCCAAATTTGGTGTGATTCCGTTCAGCAGTTCGGGCTGTAGCCCGGGCTAAAGGACCTATGGAAAATTGCATGGGCAAAACACGTTTTGGGACCCCCTTTTTTCTCAGCCCCAGCTTCACGAATCACCCCCAAACTTTCAGGGACGGAGCGGAGCTGAGCAGGCCATTTGGAGAATTTCGCGAAGATTCGTCGACCGGCGCCAAAGTTAGTCCAAATAGAATGTTGCAGATTTCCTATGGAAACTAGGTCCTAACTATATCTACCTACTGGCGACCGCCACTAGGTAATATATATATATATATACATATATATATTATATATATATATATATATTCACTGAAAAAACCATAGGTTTCACGTCATATATAGTTAGGAATTAGCATTTAAAAAACCATTGAAATTGCTCCTATATAGTTAGTTGTACTAACTATATTTCGCGCACTGATGACATCATCCAGTGACTGTGTGTTTCTGTAAAGTTTAAATATGTTTTACATATTGAAGAATGAGTGGATGTATAAGTGTCTGGATGAAAGATTTAGTAGGTACATGACTGAATGTATAAGTGAGTGATTAAATGTGTCTTACTGAATGCATGGGTTAGTGACTAAACTGTCAGAATGTGTACATCAGTTTGTTTGTTGTTGTGTAAGCAACTGCATGTGTTGATCAGTAGCAATATGAGTGGCTATATGTGTTATTGATTGGTTGCCCAAGTATGGGAGACTTAGGGGTTGATTCAGATCCGGTAAAAAGCGCTCCGAATTGCCGTTCGGAGCGTTTTTCCCGTACGTATCGTACCCTGCAACGTCCCCCGTACGACCGACGAAGTACGATCCGTACTAGGAGCCGTACTCCGTACGAATCGTAGAGGGACCGTACGAATGAAATCCCCGTACGACTCTCCCTCGGAACCCGCTGTACGCGACATCTGTACGTTTCACGGCCGATTTTTCCAAACCAGCAAGTACGATTCGTGTTGGGTATGCACCGTACAACCCTTTTCCTACGGGAGCTGAAAACTGCTGTAAAAGCAGAGTTCGCCCCGAAACAGGTGCGGAACGCCCCCCCGGGTACGGCGCGTACACCCCATGATCGCAGGGGTACGCGCCGTACCCCTGCGATCATGGGGGGTACGTGCCGTACACCCAGCGTACATGGGGTACGCACCGTACCCCATGTACGCTGGGTGTACGGTGCATACCCCATGTACGCTGGGTGTACGGCACGTACCCCCCATTATCGCAGGGGTACGGCGCGTACCCCTGCAATCATGGGGTGTACGCGCCGTACGGTGTGTATGTGATTGTGTGCTTTTCCGTACGAATCGCCCTTACCTGACGTGGAACGTACGACTCGCGTCCTGGTACCCCGGTCGGGATCGTACTCGTCGGGTCGTACGGCATCTGTACGAGTCGTACGGAAACAGCTCCGGATGCGAGTCGTACGGACGGTGATTTTACCGGATCGGAATCGGCCCCTTAGTGTGTGTGTGGGTAGCTGGCATATATAAATGACTATACATAAGAGCCACTGATTGTGCGAATGGCTGTATGGATCATTGTGTCCTTGTATCAGTAATTCTATAACAAAGTAAGTATGTGTTAGTATATGTTTGAATAAGTAAGGTGTTGTATGTATAACTGTATAGTTGAGGAAATGAAAGTGTGACTGATTCTTTGCATGACTGACTAGATGTGTGAGTAACTCCATGGATGAGTGGCAGAGTGTGAGTGTCTGTATAGGTGTTTGAGTGCAGATGATAGTGTTGTATTGATGAGTGACTGTATGTATGAGTGATTGTATGGGTAAATGATTGGATGTGTATATAGACCTAGCAATCAGTGTGTGCGTATGTAGTAACTGGTATTGGTGTGTCAATGGTTTCAAGAATGGTAGTCTGTGTTTAACACTGGGTGTATCAAAGGTTATATTAGAGTGTGAAGAAGTGCATCGTATTATCACATGAATGATATCATCAGTGATGTGATCAGTGATATCAATTGAGATGTCATCAGTGATGTCATCAGTGATGTCATTTGAGATGCCATCAGTGATGTCATCAGTGATGTCACTGACCATGTCATGAATGATGTAATATGTGACATCATCAGCAGTGGATTGCGGGTGCGTGAAATATAGTTAGTACAACTAACTATATATGAGCAATTTCAATGGTTTTTAAAATTCTGATTCCTACCTATATATGACCTGAAACCTATGGTTTTTCAGCGAATTTGCACGTTTTTTTAAATGATAATACCTAACTATATGACCTGAAACCTATGGTGTTTTCAGTGAATTTGCAAGGTTATTTAAATACTAATTCCTAACTATATATGACCTGAAACCTATGGTTTTTTAAGTGAATTTGCAAGGTTTTTTAAATGCTAATACCTAACTATATATGACCTGAAACCTATGTTTTTTTCAGTGAATTTGCAAGGTTTTTTAATTGCTAATACCTAACTGTGTAAGGCTTAAAACCTATGGTTTTTTCAGTGAATATATATATATTTAATATAATATGTATCCAATTTTTATTTTCAAGGTTTTTTTTATATGATTACAGGGTCCGCGCTCCGTGAGGGCTCCGTAAGCACACCAAAAACGCTCCGAGCTCTTACCCCGACAAATTTTTAAAATTTCTAAAACATAATATCTACGTTTTTAACGTACATTTTAAAGGTAGACAATATCTGCTTTAATGTAGAAAATGTTTTTTTACACTTTTAACAACAGTATATTATTTTTTGAAGTAGTAATAAATCTCGCGTGGGTACGTCGCACGTGCACGCAACGTAAGAGCTCCGTCCGCGCAACGTAAAAGCTTCGAGCTCTTACCCCCGAAAGTTTTATAAACTTTAAGTCATTATATCTACGTATTCATTGCACAATGTAAAGGTACACATTATCTGGGATAATAAAGAACATGTTAATTTAAACTTTTACAGACCATATATAACTTTATTAAAGCAATTATAAATCTCGCGAGGGTGCGTACTACGTAAGCGCATCGTAAGAAGACGTAAGTGCTCCGTAAACGGAACGTAAGCTCACGTAAACGCAACGTAAGCTTACGTAAGCGCTCCGTAAACGCTCCGTAAACGCTTCGTAAGCTTACGTCCAACCATGTGACCTCAGAACAAAAGATTCTATTGGTTTATAATACTTCCTACTCCAATTCTGGAAAGACACCTCCCATCTTCATCATTCTTCTTTGGCTTTCGAGGAAGAAACACCTTTTTTCATCAGCACTTTGCTCCTGAAAAATCTATTGAAATGTCTGAACAGCAGCAACCTGAGCATTCAGAACATGAGGAACCTGAGCATTCTGAACACCAGGAACTTGAGAATTCTTCCAGTTCATCTTCAGATGAGTTTGTTCCTGAAACCCCTAGATCACCGAAAGAGTCCATAGTTTGGAAAATTTTTCAATTCCCAGATCGACAGAAAAAGGTAAATGTGCCTTTTGTCACATGTAAAATCTGTGACACAGTACTTTCAAGAGGGGATCCACAGAAGAAGTACAGCTTTGGAACTTATAGCATGGAACACCATGTCCGAATATACATCCAAACAATTGGAGTAAAGCTGTAATGAAAAGATCAGAGGAGCAGGGCTCTGATCCCAGCACTTCTTATGAAGCAACAGCACCACCAATGCAAGCATCAATGGTTGCAAATATCCAACCTGAACTTAACAATTTGATGATGCAATGCATTCATTGCCAGAAACTAATAGCCTTTGGACAAGCGCATTCTGAACACAAGGAACTTTAGGATTCTTCAACTTCATCTTCAGAAGAGTTTGTTCCTAAAAGAGAGATTCCATAGTACGGAAATTTTAAAAAAACCCAGAAAGAGAGAAAAAGGTAAATGCGCCTTTTGTCACATGTAAAATCTGTCACACGCTACTTTCAAGAGGGAATCCACAGAAACAGTACAGCTTTGGAACTTATAGCATGGAATGCCATGTCCGGAATATACACCCAAACAATTGGAGTAAAGCTGTAATAAAAAGATCATCAGAGGAGCAGGGCTCTACTCCTAGCACTTCTTCTGAAGCAACAGGAAGCACAGGTGCATTACCAGGAGCATTTTTTCTTTTCTCTGAAGATTGTCTTCTGGATGAATCTTCTAATTGAGTCCTCTTGATTGATAAAGCTTGCTTATAGAATCTTTGTTTGCGGTTCTTGGTAGGCATAATCTATTATGACTCTGTAGATATTTACAATCTGTTGAAAAGAAAAATATGACATATTATAGACCACTACCAACATAGCACAAAGCAATTACATTAACTAAACAATATAAACACTAGTTCACATCTCTCTTTGTGTGTCTCATATCACTCTCTGCCGGCACCATCTCCCTCTTTCCATGCCTCATCTCACTCTCTCCTTCCACCATCTCTCTGTTTGTATGTGTGTGTCATCTCAATATCTGCCTACACCATCTGTCTGTTTGTGTGTATGTCTCATCTCACTTTCTGTGTCTAAAACGATTTACCATACTAAATGTTTTTTGTTGAAATGTCTGGCTTTAAGTTTTTTGACAAGGAACACACTGAGTGTGTATGTGAATTAAGGAATTATATTTTCATTTTTTTCCATAATGTTAGCTGTGTGTGCTAACAATTTGCATCTTTTAGCTTACAGGGTAGACTTCTTTTTAAAGTGTTTCTCATGCTTGAATTCAATGGTGGTACAGAGATAGTGCTAATAGTTTAATTTGTATTGTAAATATGCTCCTTTTTTACAAGCGCCTTGCGCAACCTTTAACATGGGTGCAAGCAGTGAATATATGGAGAGGGATAGGAATAGCAGATAGAAAACAATATGAAATGGTGTGGAAGATGCATAAAGGATTTCACTAATGGCATCAATTGAGATGGAATATAAGATAAAGAGGGGCATACTTACAAGCCCCTTGCACAATGATTAACATGGGTACAAGCAGTAAATGCATGCAGAGTGATAAAATTGGCAGACAGACAAGAATATGAAATGCCTTGAGAGATGCGTAAAAGATTTTACTAATGCCAATTTTATTACTCTGCATGCATTTTCTGCTTGCACCCATGTCAAACATTGCGCAAGGGGCTTGTAAATATGCCTCTCTTTTTTGTATATTCTATCTCAATTTATGCCATTAGTAAAACCCTTTGCGCATCTCTCACAGCATTTCATATTCTTGTCTGTGTACAAATTCTATTACTCTGCATGTATTTTCTGCTTGCACCCATGTCAAACATTGTGCAAGGGGCTTGTAAATATGCCAATGAAACCATTACACTATCTCTATACCAGCATTAATGTCAAACATTGCGCAAGGGGCTTGTAAATGTGCCAATGAAACCATTACACTATCTCTATACCAGCATTAACGTCAAACATTGCGCAGGGGCTTGTAAATGTGCCAATAACACCATTACACTATCTCTATACCAGCATTAATGTTAAACATTGCGCAAGGGGCTTGTAAATGTGCCAATGAAACCATTACACTATCTCTATACCAGCATTAACGTTAAACATTGCGCAAGGGCTTGCAAATATGCCAATGAAACCATTACACTATCTCTATACCAGCATTAGCGTTAAACATTGCGCAAGGGGCTTGTAAATATGCCAATGAAACCATTACACTATCTCTATACCAGCATTAGCGTTAAACATTGCGCAAGGGGCTTGTAAATATGCCAATGAAACCATTACACTATCTCTATACCAGCATTAATGTTAAACATCGCGCAAGGGGCTTGTAAATATGCCAATGAAACCATTACACTATCTCTATACCAGCATTAATGTCAAAAATTGCGCAAGGGGCTTGTAAATATGCCAATGAAACCATTACACTATCTCTATACCAGCATTAACGTCAAACATTGCGCAAGGGGCTTGTAAATATGCCAATGAAACCATTACACTATCTCTATACCAGCATTAATGTTAAACATTGCGCAAGGGGCTTGTAAATATGCCAATGAAACCATTATACTATCTCTATACCAGCATTAATGTTAAACATTGCGCAAGGGGCTTGTAAATATGCCAATGAAACCATTACACTATCTCTATACCAGCATTAGCGTTAAACATTGCGCAAGGGGCTTGTAAATATGCCAATGAAACCATTACACTATCTCTATACCAGCATTAATGTTAAACATCGCGCAAGGGGCTTGTAAATATGCCAATGAAACCATTACACTATCTCTATACCAGCATTAATGTCAAAAATTGCGCAAGGGGCTTGTAAATATGCCAATGAAACCATTACACTATCTCTATACCAGCATTAACGTCAAACATTGCGCAAGGGGCTTGTAAATATGCCAATGAAACCATTACACTATCTCTATACCAGCATTAATGTTAAACATTGCGCAAGGGGCTTGTAAATATGCCAATGAAACCATTATACTATCTCTATACCAGCATTAATGTTAAACATTGCGCAAGGGGCTTGTAAATATGCCAATGAAACCATTATACTATCTCTATACCAGCATTAATGTTAAACATTGTGCAAGGGGCTTGTAAATATGCCAATGAAACCATTACACTATCTCTATACCAGCATTAACGTCAAACATTGCGCAAGGGGCTTGTAAATATGCCAATGAAACCATTACACTATCTCTATACCAGCATTAACGTCAAAAATTGCGCAAGGGGCTTGTAAATATGCCAATGAAACCATTACACTATCTCTATACCAGCATTAACGTCAAACATTGCGCAAGGGGCTTGTAAATATGCCAATGAAACCATTACACTATCTCTATACCAGCATTAACGTCAAACATTGCGCAAGGGGCTTGTAAATATGCCAATGAAACCATTACACTATCTCTATACCAGCATTAATGTTAAACATTGCGCAAGGGGCTTGTAAATATGCCAATAATACCATTACACTATCTCTATACCAGCATTAATTTCAAACATTGCGCAAGGGGCTTGTAAATATGCCTCTCTTTTTTTGTATATTCTAGCTCAATTTATGCCTTTAGAAAAACCCTTTAAGCATCTCTCACGGCATTTCATATTCTTGTCTGTGTGCCAATTTTATTACTCTGCATGCATTTTCTGCTTGCACCCATGTCAAACATTGCGCAAGGGGCTTGTAAATATGCCCCTCTTTATCTTATATTCCATCTCAATTGATGCCATTAGTGAAATCCTTTATGCATCTCGCACAGCATTTCATATGGTTTTCTATCTGCTATTCCTATCGCTCTCCATACATTCACTGCTTCCACCCATGTTTAAGGTTGCAGAAGGCGCTTCTAAAAAAGGAGCATATTTACAAGTCCAATGAAACCATTACACTATCTCTTTACCAGCATTGAATCCAAGCATAAAAAACAATTTAAATAGAAGTCTACCTTATAAACTAAAAAATACAAACTGTAAGCACACACAGCTAACATTTTCACACAGACACTCACTGTGATCCTTGTAAAAAATGTATCACTTTCAAACTCACATAATATTCACCCATCCCCCTAGTGCTCATTCAACCTGTCACCATGGTAACTCCCACCTAAGGAAGAACAGAGTTTAAAAGTTCATTATACTATGTTTCAAATGAATCCACCAAGGTTGTTAGAGCTTTCAAAATAACAGCTAATCATGTGCAATGTTCCTTTCAATGACCTTTTCTGAACCAATATAATTGTTTCTTTTAAAAAACAAAACTATGCACCCTAATATGCTCATTTCCATTTTCAGAAAGCACCAATCATTTCTTAAGCTTCAAGTGCAGTGAATGTCCTCCTCTTTTCTTTAAAAACTGCAAGCTTTCCAACTGCCATTTCATTTACATCCCTCATCTGAGTACAACCAGACCTGCCTTGAAGATGCCTTCAGTATGGTTTGTAGGACACAATTTTGTATTCTGGTCTAAAAGGTATGCAACAAACAGAGGACTTTTAAACCTTGATTTACCAAATGTGGATATTTTATGGATTGGCCATAGAGGATTGAGATGTCACCAATTGATACCATTGGTGAAATCCTTCATGCATCTCCCACATCCTGACCTCATAATTGTGCACTGTGGTGGAAATGACTTATGCACTTTGACTGGGGTTGGTCTGGAAATGCTATTGAAGGACATCTTTGGACAATTGATGTCACTTTTTCCTCAAACTGCCTTTGTCTATTCCAATATATGCCAAAGGCAAAAATGAAATTGGTCCAATCAATTTTGTCCACAGATTGAGAAAGCAAGGAAACATGTAAAAAAATCTGTTTCTGCATACATGAGAGACTATGGAATGGGTTGTATATACCACAACAACTAGCATTACAACATGCAAGGCATCTATAGGACAGATGGTGTACATTTCACTGATGAAGGGAACAGAGTCTATCTCTGTAACATTAGACTCTGCATTGGTACTTACTTGTAGGTACCAAAAAAAACACAATGAACACAACGGCTCTTTTTAGAGCCAACTAACATGTAAACACTCAAATATAATTTTTAACTTTATTTTTTTGTATTAATTTTTACCGAGGTCCGCACACCGAGCACTCACCGAGCACTCCCCGTGCGCGGACCTATCGTGTTTCCGGTAAGTTGTTTTACAAAAAACATGATTTTTAACCTTAGGAGTCCTTGAACTACCCCCTGAGAAGGCATAAGGGGTCAGGGACACTCTACCCTACCCCCTTCCCAAGTTTTTATGTTATATTTTTCACTCTCTTCTGAAACCACAAAATGGCGGCGATAGGGTTCGCGCACCGTGCATTTACCGAGCACTCACGGTGCGCGGACCTATTGGAATTTAAAAAAATAAAAATAAAACTAAATGGAAATGGACATCGTCTCCTCTGTAGATACCTTGCATGTTGTAATGCAAGTTATTGTGGTATATTGAATCCATACTGTAGTCTTTCAGGAAAGCAGAAACAGATTTGTTCACATGATTCCTTCCTTTCTCAATGTGTGGTCAGAATTGGCGTAGGGGGTCATGAGTTCCTACTCTGGTGAAACACACTTGCTGTTCTATATACTTACTTATGTTGTAAACTAGTGCATCAGAGACAGTCAGTGACAGAAAGGATACAGGACATGAAGAACACAAAATTGTATCACTTTGCTACTACCTCATAAATTACTTTTAAATAAGTATATTTTTCAAAACAATTTATTTATCAGAATTTTCAACATCTAAAAGAACTTGTAGCATTTCGTCATCAGAAATTTCATCCATCAAAGTGTCTGAAAATGATTCGTCAAACTCAACAACGTCTACACATTCTATTAATTCCATATCTAGTGTTTCATCTAAAAAATCTGCCATGGTATCTCCTTCATGATTTGTTTCATCTATAGGATCAATATACACCTCAGAATAAGTTGCCTCAATAAACGTTGCTGTTATTTCAAAGAAGATGTTGGTAGGCTCCTCATTTTCATTCATCATTTAATGTTAGTGTACTATTAAAAGAAAGATACAGCTCTTACTGCATGATTTCCTGCTCTGGTGAGACACACTTGCTGTTCTTTAAACATACTTATGTTGAAATCTTCTGCATCAGAGACAGACAGTGAGAGAAAGGATGCAGGACATGAACTAGAGATGTCAAATACACATTTAAGAAAATTTTGGGGGAGAACGGAAGTATTTATGAGTAAACTTACTATGTAACACAAAAAATTATCAGTTTGCTACTACCTCATGAATTACATTTAGTTAAGTATAAATTCTCCTACAATATTTATGTACTAAATTTAAATTTATTGTTGGGAATTTCCAAAATGTAAATGATCGTCTAAGACTGCATCATCAGCAATGTCAATATTGAAAATCTCCCAAAAAGAATCCTCAAACTCAATGAACTCCAAAGCTTCTATTAAGTCTGAATCCAAGGATTCATCATAAAAATCGTTCATGCCATCTCCTCCATCATAAAGCTCTCCTTCAGGATTACTCTCATCAACAGGAACATCCTCAATAACAGTCACAAAAATGTCTATAACGATGTCAAATGACTCTTCATTTTCAACCATTATTGATGTAAGTGTACTATTAAAAGAAAGAGAAAGACAGTGATATGTTGCAGGGTAAGAGTGAGATAGGGCAGAGAAAAACTATTACATTCTATAAGAAGAGTTACTACTGTGTAAATCTCACACCAGAAAATGAACACCAAAATGTCCACACAAAAGTACCTCAGACACTATAGTCACAAAATGTCCGTGTTTCCCTGGACAATGTATAGTATCAAACAAGAATTAGAAATATAAAGCACTGCATCTGATGCTGCCCTACTCAATCCATAAGTATAACAGAAAAACATTAAATAACTAACAGAAAACATGTTTCCTATTAACTTAAAGTGAACAACAGAGTTCTCCTTACAAATTAACAACTAACCTTCTAGACAACTGTGGTACAGTAAATTCTGTCTCAATCTCACACCTCAGAAGTATACCTCAAACACTAAAATCTCAAAATGGCTGTGTTTCCCTCTCACTTTTCATACATATTCAAATACCCAGCCAATCACATTTCATTACACACAAAATCAAAACCAAAGTAACATTTTAATTGTTTCAAATTATCAACACATTCAAACTAACATAATCTTCAACCTACCTCCAATGCTCTCTACCAATTACCATACTAACTCTCCACAAAACACCTACCTAAACCCAAAGGTGAAAGAGTCATCACTCAATGTTGCACTCAACCAACATCTAAACACTGAAACTTGTTATTTTAATGTATATCTTTTTCTTCTTTTTGAACCGCGTTCCGTGCACGGTGCGCGGACCCCGCGATTTTTAAAATTGTATTTGTTATTTTTTTCAACCTTCAGGGTCCTTTACAGACACCATGACAAAACCTAGGGGGCTCAGGAGTCTCTACCATGCCTCCTTGTCAACTATTACACTTCTGTTTACAACCACTATCATCTGCCACAAAAACAAGACGGCGGACAACACTTCCTCATTTCGACTTAATGGAATGTTGACAGACGTCCAACAGCCAATCAGAATTCCGCACGCGCACGCTAAGGTCCGCGCACGTGCAAGGACAGTACAAGGACGGTGCAAGCCCGTGAGCACACCGTGTCCCGCCTATAGATATATAATTTGAAAAAAGTCGATTTTCTCAACAATTACCATAGTGATTTTCACCAAATATACAAAAGGCACTACTGCATACCAGGCTCTACTATTTTGCCAAGTTTGCAGTAATTCCATTCAGCCGTTCGGGCTTTAGCTGTGTCTAAAAGTCCTATGGAAAATTGCATTGGACTCAATTTCACATTAAATTTTCTCATAAACTACTGGAGGGATTTACACCAAACATACAAAAGGCACTGCTGCACACCAGTCCCTACCATTTTGCTAAATCTGGTGTAATTCCGTTCAGCCGTTCGAGCTGTAGCCTTGTCAGAATGTCCCTAAGGAAATTAACATGGGGAAAACACGTTTTGGGACCCCCGTTTTTCTCGGCCCCCGCTTGACGAATCCTCCCAAAACTTTCAGGAAAGGAGCAAATTTAAGGATAATTACAGGCAGATCCCACAATCGGCGCCAAAGTTTTTCCCAATAGAATGTTCGCAATTTCCTATGGTAACTAGGTCCTAACAATATATACCTACTGGCGACCGATATATATATATATATATATATATATATATATATATATATATATATATTCACTGAAAAAACCATAGGTTATAGACCATATATAGTTAGGAATTAGCATTTAAAAAACCTTATTTTACTCACACAAAACCATTGAAATTACATATATAGTTAGTTGCACTAACTATATATCGCGCACCTGCAATCCACTGCTGATGATGTCACATATTACATCATTCATGACATGGTCAGTGACATCACTGATGACATCACTGATGACATCTCAAATGACATCACTGATGACATCACTGATGACATCTCATTTGACATCAATGACCACATCACTGATGATATCATTCATATGACAATACAATGCATCTCCTCACATTTTAATATAACCTCTGTTTCACCCAGTGTTAAATACAGAATATAATTTTTGAAACCATTGACACACCAATACTAGTTACTACATACGCACTCACTGATTCCTACGTCTACACACACCTTCACTCATTCACCCATACTATCATTCATACATACAATCACTCATCTTTACAACACTATCATATGCACTCATACACCTATACAGACACTCACAGTCTGCCACTCATCCATGGAGTTACTCACACACCTAGTCAGTCCTGTAAAGAATCAATGACACTTCCATTTTCTTGTCTATACAGTTAAACATAGAGCACCTTACATTTTCAAACATATACTAACACATACTTACCTTGTTATACAATCATTGATACAAGTACACATTGATCTGCACAGAGTCACACACCTCCCAGCCAGCCACACACACACTCAGTCTCCCATACAAATACTTGGACAATCAATCAGTAACCCATATAGTTAATTATATAGCTACTGATCAAAACATGCAGCAGTTTACAGAACAACAGACATAATGATGCACAAATTAAGACACTTTAGTCACTAACCCATGCACTCAGTGAGACACATTTAATCACTCACTCATGCATTCAGTCATGCACCTACTAAATCCTTTGTCCAGACACTTATACTTCCACTCATTCTTCAATATGTAAGACACATTTTAACTTTACAGAAACATACAGTCACTGGATGTTGTCATCAGTGATGTCATCAGTGATGTCATTTGAGATGTCATCAGTGATGTCATCAGTGATGTCACTGACCATGTCATGAATGATGTAATATGTGACATCATCAGCAGTGGATTGCAGGTGCGCGATATATAGTTAGTGCAACTAACTATATATGTAATTTCAATGGTTTTGTGTGAGTAAAATAAGGTTTTTTAAATGCTAATTCCTAACTATATATGGTCTATAACCTATGGTTTTTTCAGTGAATTTTCAAGGTTTTGTAAATGCTAATTCCTAACTATATATGGTCTATAACCTATGGTTTTTTCAGTGAATTTCAATGGTTTTTTAATAGCAAATATCATAAGCTGTCGAATGTCAAGTACGTGGTAAGTGAAAACATTTTCGTGTTTATGCACACTGATCTGCTTTGAATGGTGCCCCCCCCCCCTCATTTCTATTAGGAGTACTCTCTCTTTGCAGATAGTGAAAGGTAGTTAACGCAGGCCTTTGCCCCCGTTGTAATCCGTCGTGCCTGCTTCTCTCTCCATTTGATTGATTGTTATCCAAGTATTTACTGTTTTAGAATTAGTTCTCTTTGGTTCATTCTCTATTTACAAACAAACACAGAGTCGCAATACTCTGTTTAGTCTTTGCAGATAACGAAAAATCGTGTAAAAAAAAAGAAAAGGAATCGAGCAAAATCAGTAGGCCACTAATGGGATCTCTTTTTGACCTCGCTAAAATAGAAACATTAGGAACAACCCCTCATGACAAATACAAAACTAGTGAGATGAACTGAACTCCACACAATGATGGCTGCAAAACAGCTCGGCTCCGCCACCCACCCCGCCCAAAATAACGATAAAGAGCGGCTGCCATGATTGGTTGCGGAATGGCCACGACGGAGCTACGAAATGATGCTGCTCTCATGCTAACCCCAGCTTCAGTCTGAAACATCCAGAAACACTGTAGACTACCAATTCGATCAGTTCCGGTAGCGCCCCAATGTAACCCGGTAGAGAAGAACTAGCCCTCCCCTCTTTCACTGATGGTTCTTGTTGCCTGTCCCTTCTGTTCTCATTTAACAGAACTATTTAGCCTGCTGAAAGGGGTTGTGTTCCGACCGCTGGTTGGTGGAGACATTTTGACTATATTCTGGACCTGCGTTGTCGCGTAATGCGTCATATGACGCGCCGCGTTAGCGCATCCGGAAGTCATCCGGGGCGCGCAGCGCGTAACGTAAGCATAACAAGTCATGTGACTTGTTAATAAAACTTTTCATTGGTTCATTTTACTTTTCTTATTGTAATGATGAAAGGCTTGCTCATATGACCTAAAAATTACGCTTTTCATTACTTCCGAACATTATTTTTTCTTAAATATATGTTATAATGTTCCAGGCTAATGTACTTTCCCGGAAATTTTACAACTGTCCTGCAAGTAAAATATATTCTTTTTTCGAGAAAAAGAGCGTTTCTTCGTCCCATGATGGAGCCGTTGAGCAAAAGAGGGTCGACCTGCTGTCTTAGTCGCCGATACGCCTGAATATGAGATTCTTATCGATCACTTTATGTTGCAGGAATAGAAAACACAACAGCCCTTGACCATTTATCTTTACTGCGTTCCTTCGTATTATACCTTTTACCCTTCATGTAATTGGTCTGCTTTATTTCACTTGCCTTTTAATGATTCTAAAACAGTGACTATTATTACAAACTTTACCAATGTATATACTACTACCATGTTTTCTTTTAAAAACCTTTATTGTGAAAATTTCATTATACAAATACGAGCCTATAACCACGTGGGCCGGCCACGGAGCAAACTGTAATCGTATGTGATGAGTAGACATTTACACTGTAGAGGAACGTAACGGGCGGGCCATTAGGTTGCAAGAACTAAGGTGTCTAACAGTTATGGAATCGGTGGACGTACATTTTATAATTAAAATACGACAGGGCCAGTTACAATAAAATTATCTAGATATACATTTGCGGGCAAGTACCATGGGTGACGTTAATTCGAACTTTCAACAATACAGTAATCAATAACACATCAGAACTTAATATCAATAGGGATGTCGAAATATTCAATCAATTCTCGTCCCCGCCCGCCATGTGCTTCAAAACTGCATACGTATCTCGTGATTTCAAGGTTCTGCAACCAGTACACAACAAGGAGTTACGAGTCCCATTTATTCCGGCGCCATTTTGGGCGAGGACGGGCAGGTCCAGGATATAGTCAAAATGTCTCTACCAACCATCGACTATGATGATGTTCATATGCTGTATTTATTAGAGTAACACTCATCTGCCCACATGAAATTAATTTACCACAATCTAAACATGTCATTTTAATCTTTCCAAAGTTCTTCTAAATATTTGGGACCGTTTCCCTTGCCTCTGAAGCTCTCAGTGCCACTTCTTTGATGAATGTACTAGCAGGTCAGGGGTTCTCCTCCAAATCTCTCTTTTATGCAGCACTATAATTAATTGGTGCCACCTCTCCATATGACGATGCATGGTATAGTTACCACAACTATATATTTTTTCGTTTCCTCTGGAGAGTTCATCGTGGCAGATGAAGCGTGTAACATACCGGGCATTTACCTTTTTTTGCATGTACAGGAAAGGAAAAAAAAATCGAGCGTTCGAGTTCTTAGGTGTCCCAGGGCCATTTTAGTGGACCAGGCCCAAATCCAAAGAACAGCTATCTCACAGGCTAATGGGGCGACCCACGCCGGGTTTCAGCATTGTAGGATGACCACACAAGCACAGCAACTTGCTAGACATCACCTCGGTGCCATCCGGATCTCGGCGCCCCACTGCAGATGAAGTGCCTCTCAACTATGAAACCACCAGAAAACGCTTGAGTCAGCTTTGTGTGAAGCCGCCATTTTGATTCAATCAATAGCGTCCCCCTGCACACATTCAGGGACCTGGTCGTGTCTTCAGGTCAAACGAATTTGGGACAAGATGCAGAAAGGAAAAGGAAAAAAGTTCCGCCGGACCCCGGGAGGTGGCCGCCTATGTCATGGGCGATCTTAGGCCACACCAGGGCAATAGTGAAGCTGCAGCAGGTGCAAATAAGCTTCAGACAGTGTTACAAGCGCTGCTCAGAACTCTCAACTATGACACCACCTCGGTGCCATCCGGATCTTGGCGCCTTGTGCTGGTTCCGGCCTATTCACACATCGGTCCGCTACTGACGCCACCTCACAGGCCAACGGGGCACCCCACGCCGACTTTCGGCGCAGCATTGTAGGATGGCCACACCAGTGCGGCAAATTGCTGGACACCACCTCGGTGCCATCCAGATCTCGGCGCGTTGTGCTGCCTTCGGCCTATTCGCCACAAGTGCGCACGCAACTCAGCTGCATAGCGAGTGAAACACCAAGGGGCGCCCCACTGCAGCCGAGGAACCTCCATCTTGGGGGCGACGCACAGCATCACATTGCTTTCCAATGCAGTCAGATCCTCAAACAGCCCCCACTGACTGACGCGAACTCACAGGCCAACGGGGCGCCCCACGCCGACTTTCGGCGCAGCATTGTAGGATGGCCACACCAGTGCGGCAAGTTGCTGGACACCACCTCGGTGCCATCCGGATCTTGGCGCGTTGTGCTGCCTTCGGCCTATTCGCACATCAGTCCGCTACTGACGCCATCTCACAGGCTAATGGGGCGACCCACGCCGAGTTTCAGCATTGTAGGATGACCACACAAGCACAGCAACTTGCTAGACATCACCTCGGTGCCATCCGGATCTCGGCGCCCCACTGCAGATGAAGTGCCTCTCAACTATGAAACCACCAGAAAACGCTTGAGTCAGCTTTGTGTGAAGCCGCCATTTTGATTCAATCAATAGCGTCCCCCTGCACACATTCAGGGACCTGGTCGTGTCTTCAGGTCAAACGAATTTGGGACAAGATGCAGAAAGGAAAAGGAAAAAAGTTCCGCCGGACCCCGGGAGGTGGCCGCCTATGTCATGGGCGATCTTAGGCCACACCAGGGCAATAGTGAAGCTGCAGCAGGTGCAAATAAGCTTCAGACAGTGTTACAAGCGCTGCTCAGAACTCTCAACTATGACACCACCTCGGTGCCATCCGGATCTTGGCGCCTTGTGCTGGTTCCGGCCTATTCACACATCGGTCCGCTACTGACGCCATCTCACAGGCTAATGGGGCGACCCACGCCGAGTTTCAGCATTGTAGGATGACCACACCAACTTGCTAGACATCACCTCGGTGCCATCCGAATCTTGGCATCTCAACGCCTAGTGGTATCTTCCATACAGAAAATATTGTTACGCTACCTTTGGCCCCATTCGCACATCAGTCCGCAACTTAGACATCACCTCGGTGCCATCCGGATCTTGGCATCTCAGCGCCTTGTGGTGTCTTCTCGTCAGAAAATATTGTTGCGCTGCCTTTGGCCCCATTCGCACATCAGTCCGCTACTGACACCATCTCACAGGCCAACGGGGCGCCCCACGCCGACTTTCAGCATTGTAGGATGGCCACACCAGTGCGGCAACTTACTAGACACCACCTCGGTGCCATCCGGATCTTGGCGCGTTGTGCTGCCTTCGGCCTATTCGCACATCGGTCCGCTACTGACGCAAACTCACAAGCCAACGGGGCGCCCCACGCCGACTTTCAACATTGTAGGATGGCCACACCAGTGCTGCAACTTGCTGGACACCACCTCGGTGCCATCCGGATCTTGGCGCGTTGTGCTGCCTTCGGCCTATTCGCACATCGGTCCGCTACTGACGCCGCCTCACGTGCCAACGTATTTTCTCCGCATTTTATACCCTATGCCGCATAACAGGTCATGTAACTTGTTTATAAAACTTTTCATTGGTTCATTTTACTTTTGGTTTCCTAATGATGGAAGGCTTGATCATATGACCTAAAAACAACACTTTTCATTGGATGAAAACTTTTTTTTTTTCCAAACGATGAAAGCCCCACCTTGTTTCTGGATGTTTCAGACTGAAGCTGGCGTCAGCATGAGAGCACCACCATCTCGTAGCTCCGTCGTAGTCATTCCGCGAGCAATCATGGCAGCCGCTCCCCACCAGAAGCCTGCAGGAGTCGGGGCCCCCAAAACTTTTGATGAATTCTCAAGGCGGAGGGGACGCTTTCGAGAATGGGGTCCAAGACCTAGCAGACAAGCGTCCGATTTCCAAGGTGTCCCAGGGCCATTTCAGTGGACCAGGCCCAAAAAGGAAAGAGCCTGCCGCCATTTTGAGAGTCCTGTGACAGCCGCCTATCGCTGCACCGCAAGAGTGGGCGCAACTCAGCTGAATTGCGGCTTTTGACACAGTGGACCAAAAACGGACGGAATGGCAACTGAAACGGTAAAGGGGCGCCCCACTACAACAGATGACACTCCACCTGGAGAGGCCCGTTCACGCCGCCTCCCCCGGGGCGCCCCACGCCGTTATTCGGAGCAGCATTGTAGGATACCAAAACCAGTGCGGCAACTTACTGGACATCACCTTGGTGCCATCGTTCTGCTGCCTTGGAACTATTCGCACAACAGTTTGCTACTGAAGACCCACCCCCCGCGACGCCCCACGCCGTTATTTGCTGGGTGGCAACTTACTAGACATCACTTTCGTGTCATCTAGATTTCAGCGCGTTCTGCTGCCTTGGAACTATTCGCACAACAGTTTGCTACTGATGACCCGCCCCACGCCGGAAATCTGGACGTTGTGCTGCGTTGGGACTATTCGCACAGCCGACCGCTACTTCGTTGTTTTTCCCTAAAAATGTTTATATGTTATTACTATTTTTGTTTTCTTGTATATATTTATAAATTATTAAAGTTTTATAATCTTACTACTTTGTCGGAGTGCTATATATTTTTAATGTGACACATAATTGTAAAAACTTTGATGTACAAAGAGTCATCCCTGGAATCTTCCGCTTCACGCTCGGTCCCCTCCCCAATCACAATACAGGATGGTTTTCAGATAATAGCAACGCTTCTGCTGTGACGGATCTCATCGAGTGTGGGCCTTGATCTACTATAACTCCTTTGAAGAGGGGTGAATCTTTACAGCTGTGGCCATAAACTACATCTGCAGGGCTAGCTGATACCCTAGGACCAGCCTGGACAATCGGACACAGAGGAAAAGGAGTGTCAGAGGGTGCAGTAGTGAATAGGGCGAAAGGGAGGTGTCGGGCGGGCACAGGGTGTGATTCTCAGGAAAGAGCAGCGCAGATGGGGGGAGGTTTATTACCCATGCATAAGACAGAGAGCGGGGGTGACCACTGCCTGGGGGAGATGCTTGCGAGGGTGGGGAGCCATGCTAAGGATCGACAGCGTGCACAGAGTGGGTCTGGTCAAGGCATCTAAAATGGCTGCCGTGCACGACAAAAGTGTGGCATTTGAAAAAAGACAAGATGGCGCAGACAATGTTTTTCAACACTTCCTGATTTCCTTCGAATCGAACGTTAACAGACGTTGGGGCATATTACCAAAGTTAAGCGATATTTATCCCTAACGATGCATTGCAAAGATTTTTTTACCGTCAGAAATTATCGCAGATAAACCTTGCTATTATCAAAGTTTATCGCAAATACGATAAAAACCGACCGCAATGCATTAATATCGCTGAAAACTCAGCGATATTCATGCATTACCGAGCTAATCCTCTTAGCCATGTTATCCACCTCCCATAGGATAACATGGCTAAGAACTGCTCAGGGCAGCTGTTATTTTTTGGAGATATTCGCGCTTATCTCGAATATTTCCAAAAGTTGATAATAGGAGATAGCGATGTTAGCGACTGTTTCCAGTCGCTAACATCTTGGCATGCCCACTTTGCATGTCATTAGTGATAAATATCACTCACATGCAAAGTGGGGCCCAAGATGGTCGCTATCTCCTACTAGCCGTCGCTAACTGGTGTTAGCAACAGCTAGGTAATACAGATATAATTTTATCTCCGCGAAGCGGAGCGCTGTTACAGATATATATCTTGTTTTTGAACGTTAATTTCTCAAAATGCACTGAAGCACATATATTGAGACCTAGCAAAGGCACATCGGGCTACCAGTCCCTAATATTTTACCAAGTTTCGTGCAAATCCATTCAGCCGTTCGATTATTATTATTATTTATTTTTTTTGCCCCGCGGGGCCCTTTTAAAACCTCCACATCAAACCTAGGGGATCAGCGAGGATCTACTATGCCCCCTTATGGTCATTTGCCCCTTCGCTTTGGCCTCCTCTTGTCTCTCGATCCTACCGAGAGACAAGATGGCGGCCGCTACGGACTGTTTGGAATGTTTACAGACACCGGAGAGCCAATCAGCTTCGCTTCGCAAAGCTCCGTAACGCGAAAAGTACGCGAAGCGGTGCGCTGTTACAGATATATATCTTTTTTTGAACGTTAATTTCTCAAAATCCACTGAAGCACATATATTGAGACCTAGCAAAGGCACATCGGGCTACCAGTCCCTACAATTTTGCCAAGTTTCGTGCAAATCCATTCAGCCGTAAGATTATTATTATAATTTTTTTTTTTTGCCCCGCGGGGCCCTTTTAAAACCTCCACATCAAACCTAGGGGGTCAGCGAGGATCTACTATTCCCCCTTATGGTCATTTACCCCTTCGCTTTGGCCTCCTCTTGTCTCTCGATCCTACCGAGAGACAAGATGGCGGCCACTACGGACTGTTTGCGGCCACTACGGACTGTTTGGAATGTTGACAGACGCCGGAGAACCAATCAGCTTCGCTTCACAAAGCTCCGTTGCGCGAAAAGTACGCGTCCTAGGCCGCTGCCCGGTCCGCGCTTACAGATATATATCTTTTTTTAAACGTTAATTTCTCAAAATCCACTGGAGCACATATATTGAGACCTACAAAAGGCACATCGGGCTACCAGTCCCTACAATTTTGCCAAGTTTCGTGCAAATCCATTCAGCCGTTCGGTCTAAAAGTGAGGCCAACCGCCCTATGGAAATTAACATGGGAAAAACGCGTTTTGGGACCCCCCTTTTTTCTCGGCCCCCCCTTGACGAACCCCCCCCAAATTTTCAAAGGCTGCTCAGAAACAAAATGTGCCATTTTCCTGAAAATTTCAGCCAATTCCGTCCACAAACGGCAAAGTTATTAGACATAGAATTTTCAAAAATCCCATAGAGAAAAAATCCTAACTATATATACCTACTGGCGACCGCCAGTAGGTAATATATATATATATATATATATATATATATATATATATATTCACTGAAAAAACTATAGGTTTCACACATGTTATAGTTAGCTGGACATTTCACTCATACCAAACTATTCAAATTCCCCCAATATAGTTAGTTCAGATAACTATAACTCGCGCTACCGCAATGCACTGCTAATGACGTCACATATTACATCACTCATGACATGGTCAGTGACATCACTCATGACATCACTCATGACATCTCAAATGACATCACTGATGACATCATCCATTGAATGTGTGTCTTTCTGAAAAATAAATATTTTTTATATATGTATATCTAAAGGTCGATGGAAGAATAAATGGGTAAATAAATGTCTAAATGAATGTGTTTTTGTAAAATTGATTGTATAACTGACTTATTAAGTGTATCTTAGTGAATACATATATTAGCGAGTAATGTTTAAATATGTAAATATCTGTATCAGTGTCTCACTTTGTGTATAAGTGGCTGCATGGGTTTCTATATGGGTTTTTAGTTGGATTTTTGAGTATCAGAATGAGTGTCTGTATGGTTTGGTGGGGGGTATTACTTAGCGCAGAGATGCATGAATGACTGACTCACTGTTTGTATGTGTTTTGAAGACAGCATGTGTGCAGGACTGTATGGGTGGATGAGTGTGTGTATGGGTGTGTAGTGAGTGAATGACTTTCTCAATAGTATCTTTATGAGTAACTACATATGTTTTAAACTAGTATATGTGAGTATTGATGTATATTAAGAATGGGCGAATTTTGCAGGTTCATGGTCCGCGAATTCGCGCGAAATTGCCAAAATATCAGTGAGTTTGCGGATTTTCACGCCTACTTGCAGATTTTTTTGCCATTTGTGACACGTGTGTCTATAACTTTGCCACCGCGCCGAAAGGCGCCGAGGTCCCTCGAGTGAGCTGTCCATCATTGTGAGGAAAGGGGGCAAAGATGTTGCATACACTAGTGTGTGTGTGGCAGGGCTTCTATGCGAGTTCACATGCCTTTTGTTTATAAAGGGTCAGAGACCGATCACCAGATGAGGAGAAAGCAGCCTCCTGTTCACAGGAAGTACAAGGGGATTGCGCTCGAGAAACTCGTGGATGCAGACCTCCATCAAGGATTACATCTAATTGTAGGCGTTAGAGATATTGGGAGGAAGTACACCTGCCTAGCCTCGACCGTGCTCACTAGTTGTTTTGGCTGATTATAATGCGTGACTTATTTTTGAGCTTCAACTCGGGCACCTGCTTTATTGATATCATTCTGTAAGTGCTTCCTGTTGACGTTTAATTTTTGTGACAGGATCATCGTGCCAGAATGAATCCTGCCTGCATTATCCATGAAGATACTGCTGCAACAAAAAAAATCCACCCGGGAGGGAATTTGCAAATTATTGGCAATTTTGCGAGATTCGTGAATCGCGAAATTGCCAAAAATTCGCACATTTCGCGAGCGGAACGGATTTTGCATCCATACTTAATGTATATAATTGAGTATATGTCAGAGTGAGAGATTGGAAGAGTTCCAGTATAAAAAAGTATGTGTTTGTATAAGTGATTATTTAAGAGAGTAAGTATGTGTACGGTTCTGTAGAAGTAAGTGTAGTGGTGTGTGTATAGCTGTATATGCAAGTAAATGGATGTTTGATAGTTTATTTGCATGTGTGAGTATGTGTGTGAGTAACTCTATGGATGAGTAAGGGTGTGTAACAGGATGTAGAGGTGTAAGAATACATATGATGAGTGAGTACATGTATGAGTGACTATATAGAACTGTTGGTGAATGAATGGATTTGTATGTAGAATTTGGAATTACTGAATAGGTGTTGTAACTGGTATTGGTATCTCCATTGTTTTGAACATTTTAGTTTCTATTTTTTAATGTGTGTATCAAAGGTTATTTTAGGGTGAGAGGAGGTCTGCCACTCTTTCACAAGGATGATGTCATCAGTGATGTCATTTGAGATGTCATCAGTGATGTCATGAGTGATGTCACTGACCATGTCATGAGTGATGTAATATGTGACGTCATCAGCAGTGCATTGCGGGCGCGCGAGTTATAGTTAGCTGAACTATCGGTCTCCTTAAACGACTGCAGTTAGTGCAGAATCAGGCAGCTAGGCTGCTTCTTAAACAGCCTAAGTGGCAATCCATCAGGCCAGGCCTTGAACAACTACACTGGTTGCCTGTCCCCCAAAGAATAATGTTTAAGACCAGCTGCATTATATTCAGGAGCTTACACGAGACAGGGCCACAGTTCATCACTCAGCTGGTCACCAGATACAAGCCCATTTTGAATCTTCGCTCCTCCAATAAAGACCTCTTGATTGTTCCTTCTTACAACAGGAAACGCCAGGGTGGTAGCTGTTTTCACCACCTAGCTGCTGTTTTCTGGAACTCTCTTCCGCTGACTCTCAGGCAAAGCCCAGATCTTTTGACTTTCAGGCTCTCTCTTAAGGCCTGGCTATATAAGCAAGCATATCCGCAGTAGATTTGTTATGTTATGTTCCTTCCTTCAACAGCGCCATGAAGCCCATGGGCGTACGTGCGCTTTACAAAAAACCCCTAACATAACATAACATAACATAACATAACATAACATAACATAACATAACTAACTATAACGGGGGAATTTCAATGGTTTTGTATGAGTGAAATGTCCAGCTAACTATATCATGTGTGATACCCATGGTTTTTTCAGTGGATTTCTAAGGATTTTTAAATGCTAATTCCTAACTATAATTTGTTTGAAACCTATGTTTTTTTTCAGTGAATTTGCAAGGTTTTTTTAATACTAATTCCCAACTATAACGTGACTGAAACCTATGGTTTTTTCAGTAAATTTCAAAGGTTTTGTAAATGATAATTTTTAACTGTATTAATTTTCATATTTATTTCTTTTTATAGTAATTTTCTACATTTTTATAATAATTATTTTGTTATTTTATTTTTTAAATTACATAACATATTTTTAACGTAAAATAAAAAAACAAAATTCATTTTTTTTTAAATTAATGTTATGTTTTTTTATTATATTAAAATTAAATTCTATATATTTCCTTTTTGCATTTTTGTTTTGTTGATAATTGTGCTGTACGCGTACGGTGATCGCACCATCCTTTGTACAGGTAATCGTTCTCGGCGGGCACCCGCGCATACGTTACGAATACGTCTCGGCATTCCGCGTCGCATCGGTGCTTCTGCCTCACGTTATACACGTTTGTACGGTGCCCCGTACGCGCAATGCGCACTGCGCGAAAGTGTCTAATTCTTTAAACATACATATTTATGTATTTAATGTAAATATTATGGGAAGACATTATCTGGGATAATTATGAAAATAGAATTCATTGAGTTTTAAGAAGCGTATATTACTTTTAAAAGCAATTACGCAAATCACAGCAAACGTCTTCCATACGCACATCATAAGCGTACCCTACAAGCACCCCAAGTGACTTCAAAACATGACATTTGATTGGTTCATAACACTTCCTATTCCAACTGTTGAAAGACCTCACCCATTTCAATCATTCTTCTTTGATTTTCTCAGGAGAATCATCTCTTCTCTGGGGCTCTTGTGATTGTAGAAAACAATTTTAATGTGGCTGCATTTCTGGAATCCTTTTCAGAATATTCATCAGAAGAGAAATTTGTAGCAGAGGAGCCACACGAAAAAAGAAAAAAGCTATTAATCTGGAAGTTTTTCACTTTTCCAGAAGGACTGAAAAAGGTGAATGCACCAAAGGTCACCTGCAAAATCTGTGACACTACACTCTCCAGAGGTGATCCAACGAAGAAATATTCATTTGGGACAGCAAGCATGGTGCGTCATATAAAAAACCTCCACCCTTGCAATTATGCAAGAGCTTGCTCTGATAGGCTGCGGTACAATCCTCCACCTGCTGTTCCCAGCACTTCAAGAGCACCACCCACAGAGGAAAGCAGTCCACATCCGGATATTCAACCAGATTTTGCTGACTTATTCATCCATTGCAAATTTTGCGATGCGGTTCTCTGCTATGGGGAGTAGTAAATTGACTTAATTATCCGGCACAAATAGGAGCACCATTGCTCACGACGCTCATTTTTTAGTGTTTATTTTTTCCTGTTGGATTTTTTTGTTTGCAGTTTCTTTTTTTCTGTTAAAAAAAATTCAAAAAAAATTTAAAATAAAAAAGACAAAAAAAACTGTTCTTTCAGAACTACCTTCACTGGTCAAAAAAAGAGCTATATTTCTATGATAGTGTGTAAAACTTTGTTGGAATTAGTGTAGAGTGCATAAATGAATGAATGAATACATTAGTAGTATATGGTGAATGTGAAAGTGCAGAACTATAAGGAAGTGCTACAGCATAAATCTGGAAGGTGTTTACTTACAGTATACTGTAGTACTTCCAAAGCACTTGAATGCAACTTATGTGCATACATATGTTACAAGTCTATGCTTCCTTTACCACTGCTGGTGAAACTGCCTGGGAGAATTTTTTAAGTGTTAGGGGCAGATTTACAACCCCCTTGTGCCTCTTTTACACTTTTGTGATGCAGTGGCGGTGCAACAGATGCGCCATGATGTGTGATATTTACAATGTGATGCATCTGAGAGGTGCATCACATTGTAAATCTCTGTACCAGAAGGAGGCATTCCTGCGCAGGGGAGGTGGGGGGTGTTCTGGTGCAGGAACACCTCCTAAAAGTGGCTGAGTGAAATCTACAAGATTCCACTTTGTCAGTTTTGGGCTCATGCTGCGTCAAAACCCTGCACCTGCTTGAGGCAGGCGTAAAGATTGACACAGCATTCTGGGCATAGGGCCCCCAGAGCTTTGCGGGAAATGCATTGCAGTTGCAACGCAATTCAAGCAATGCGCCGCCTCTACAGCACAGATGCATCACATATCTGTACCGTTTTTACCCCATGGTGTCCAACATTGTAAATACGGCGTATCCATGGTGGTGGTGTCATGGTGCTCAATAACTGGCTTATCCCTGGGCATGTGCCAGTTATTGTATATCTGCCCCTTAGTGTTTTAATGCAGTGAATGGATTACTACACGCTGATGAATGACTCACTAGATGACACAGTGACAGAGTGTTTGGTGGAAGTGTAAGGAGACAGACTGAGGAATTGGAGGTATAAAAGACAAGTTTGGAGGTGGATAGAAGACTGTGTGCATAGTGTATAGGGGTTTGAAGCAGTCCTTGGCCTAAGGCCTACTTTGCTGCATGAGTACTTAGGTACTGAGTAGATGATTACAGTTCATCAAGCAGAGTGTCTGAATGAATTTAAAAGAGCTTCAGTTTTAGCAGAGTGCATAGAGAAGCACATACTGCTGAATGGCTCACTACAATACAGAAACAGGAGTGTTAGAGTGTTTGGTGAAAGTGTAAGGATACAGACTGGGTTTTTGAAGGTATGGAAGAGAATTTTGCAGGTGCATAGAAGACTCTCGCATAGTCTATAGGGGTTTGAAGCAGACCATGGCCTAAGGCCTACTTTGCTGCATGACTACTTAGATACTGAGTAGATGATTACAGTTCTCTAAGGAGAGTGCCGGATTGAATTTATACCAGCTTCAGTTTTAGCACAGTGTATAGGTAACCAGATACTGCTGAATAGCTCACTACAATACTGAAACAGCAGTGTCAGAGTGTTTGCTGGAAGTGTAAGAATACAGACTGTTGAATTGAAGGTATAAAAGACAAATTTGCAGGTGCATAGAACACTGCTTGCATAGTGTATAGTGGTTTGAAGCACTCCATGCCCTAAGGCCTACTTTGCTCCATAACTACGTGGGTACTGACTGGATTATTACACTTCAGCAAGGAGAGTGCCTGACTACATTTATAAGAGCTTCAGTTTTAGCACAATGTATACATAAGCACATACTACTCAAAGGCTCACTACAATACTGAAATAGCAGTGTCAGAGTGTTTGGTGGAAGTATAAGGATACCGACTGGGAAATTGAAAGTATAAAAGACAAGTTTCCAGGTGCATAGAAGACTGCATACATAGTCTATAGGGGTTTGAAAGAGTCCATGCCGTGAAGCCTACTTTGCTGCATGAGTACTGGGTTACTGACTGGATTATTACAGTTTTGCAAGGAGACTCCCTGACTGAATGTATAAGAGCTTCAGTTTTAGCACAGTGCATATATAAGCACACACTGTTCAATGGCTCACTACAATATTGAAACTGCAATGTTAGAGTGTTTGGTAGACGTGTAAGGTTACAGCTTGGGGAATTGAAGGAATAAAAGTCAAAGTTGCAGATCCATAGAAGACTGCATGAATAGTCTATAAGGGTTTGAAGCAGCTTGGTCTAAGGCCTATTTTACTCTATAAGTACTTGTATACTGACTAGAAGATTACAGTTCTGCAAGGAGAGTGCCTGTTGGACCTAGAGTTGTCAGGTCACCTAGGGTAGCTTGGCCTAGGGTAAGACAATCACTAAATAGAGGCACATGTGTAAAGGTTGCACACCACCCAGCGGTAACTCAATGCAATTCCACTCAAAAATGACACTACACCAACTTTGTGGAAAAATACGAGCTGTTTTATAAAAATATTTTGTTAATCTCTCTCTCCTCTCAGTAGTTTACAATTAAATATACTGTACAAACTTTCATCAGTTCTTTCCACATATATCTGATAACATTAGAAGAACCCAGCTCAGTTGTGTTTAATCTTTCTACATTGGATTATTCATAGGAAGTATTTTCTTAACAGACACTTATAACACTTTTTACTGGTGATAGATTGCCCACCTAAGCTGATGTTTTCTGGTTATACCAATAGAGCAATTATACTTTTATTCTTTACCCACTTCAACCTACTATTTTGGGAATATCCAGGACATAGGACCTTGAAAGATTTCCTTTTCACCCACTGTATGACACCTTTCTGGCAGTAACTGAGTTACCTCTGGTTTTCAATTTTCAAGTACAATAACATAAACAGCTTCGTCTTTTACTTATTCATAGGTAAATACAGGATGAAGTAACAGATTCTTCTTCCCCTCCTCCTCTGTAAAAGAATCCCACAGTATACTTCAACTCTCAATTTTGGTATCCTTGGTATCTCAGTTCACTCCTCCAGCACTGTGGTGTCTCCCTGTTTTACTTAATCCACTGAGCCTTTAACCCAGTAGGCTTTCTAAACGGTTCACCTTCACCCTTTCAGGGCCAGTCATGAAGTTTATCAGGGATTAAGAGAATGTGAGGACGCCCAACAGTTAATCCCGAAATATGGGCATGAAAGAGCTCCTTCCCAGCTTCCTGGCTGATTCCCCAGTCACTCTTTACTCTCTCCCCTCTTTCTTCACCTTACTTGTGGATGACGCTGAAACAGATCTCCAGCTCTCCCTCCTCCCAGCTGCTCCTCACTCGATAAGCGGCCCTTCGCCCGTGCGCCAGCAAGGAGATGAGACCGGACTGAGGTTGCCTCAGTTTCAGTCACCCGTGCGCACCCCGCTGCTCTCTCTCTCTCGAACGTGCTGCAGCACAGGCGCGGGTGTGTAGTGTTCCCGCTAGGCGCCGCCTCACTCGCTTGGTTGTCCGCTACCCGCTACTGGGCCTGCGTGGACTTCAGTGCGTCGCCGGCTCTTTCCACAAACAGCCGCTCTACTGGGCCTGCGCAGAGATCAGCGCGTCGCCGGCTCTCTCCACAAACAGCCACTCTACTGGGCCTGCGCAGAGATCAGCGCTTACCTTCTCATGCGCCCAACCCAGCAATACCTTCGCCGTCACTCGTCCCCACTTCAGAGGCTCCTCAGCAGCGCCGGTCTGCTCCTTTGAAATACCGGTAAGATGAGTCCTCGATAGGAAGTGAAGGGAGCAAGTTTCCCAGTCAGCAGCTCGGGAAGTGAGGGGTCAAAGGGGCTCAGGGGGGGGGACAACCGCCTCGGCCACGCTATCGATTCCCTCAGACAGAAAAGTCTGATGAGAGGGTTTGGTCAGGGGCAAGAGGGGGGACGTCTTCTTGAAGAGATTGTCTATCTCTCAGACAAACTAACTGCTTCTAGTGCATCCTCCTCCCCACACCACTGCCTCTCTCCTCTAACTCACTGGACTGCACAAAATGGCTTCCTGACCTCTGCCCTTATATAGCCTGTCCACCCAGGGCCCAGTAGGGTCCAGAAGGTTCTGGAAGGACCTATGTTATCCTATGGGGCTTCCTCAGGGGTTGGCAGTTATGGCAGTTAGAAGCCACCATTTTGTAGATTTGGGTGAATTTCAGTCATAAAAGGCACCTAGGCCTTTGGTAAAAAAACTATGAGGGCAAAAAGAGCATCTAACCCCCAGACCATCACCAATTAAAAAATAACCAGGGGACATAAAAATTAAGAGAGATGAGGGGCAAAAAGGGGACAAAATAAATAATTAATAGGAGGGACTACCCAAAGGCAGACAGGTCTAACACGCGTCCCCCCCAGCTGAAAGTGGGGAGAGCTACCCAACCCCTTAGGAGTCCTCATCACTAAGGCGGAAATACCTGGAGAGACCGTCTGCATTGGCGTGGTCCACTCCTGGCCGATGTTCCACCCGGAAGTCCATTCCCTGTAGGGAGATGGACCATCTCAACAGCTTGGGATTTTCCCCCTTCATCTGCATCAGCCAACGAAGGGGGCGGTGGTCAGTCTGAACCAGGAAGTGCGAGCCAAACAGGTATGGCCGCAACTTCTTCAGAGCCCACACCACCCCAAAAGCCTCACGCTCAATTGCACTCCACTTCTGTTCCCGGGGAAGTAGTCTCCTGGATAGGAAAACTACAGGCTGATCCAGACCCTCTTCATTGAGTTGCGATAACACTGCCCCAATGCCATGTTCTGACGCGTCTGTCTAGACAATGAACTCTTTGGAGAAGTCTGGGGCCCTCAGGACCGGTGCTGCACACATTGCCTGCTTCAACTTTTCAAAGGCTTGCTGACAAGCCTCTGTCCAAACTACCCGTTGAGGTTGTTTCTTTGAGGTAAGCTCTGTGAGGGGTGCTACAATAGTGCCATACCCCTTCACAAAGCGACGTTAATATCCTGTGAGGCCCAGGAAAGCTCGGACCTCAGTCTGGGTCTTGGGGGGTTCCCAGGCCATGATTGCCTCAATCTTTGCCTGGAGGGGCTGCACTGTTCCCCTACCCACCAAGTGTCCAAGCTACACAACCGACCCCTGCCCAATCTGACATTTGCTGGCCTTGATGGTCAATCCAGCTTGTTTCAGGGCCTGGAGAACTGCTTGCAGATGTTGCAAATGGTCCTCCCAACTGCTACTGAAGACAGCAATGTCATCCAGATAAGCAGCGGAGAAACCCTCCATTCCGGAGAGCGGGTCCGGGCTCCCGGGTTCCTCGAGTCACGTGACCATTTCGTGACGACGCCATCTTGGGAAGGCTGGTTCCTTCCTGCTGGGGGTTAGCGCGCTAGCGCTTGTTCCGCCAATCGCCTATTTAAGGTGAGCTTCCACGCGGGGTCAGCCTGGAGAAGGTGACCACCGCGTTCTGCATAGAGCAATTTACTGCGCTGCGCTGTGGCTCGCGCTCGCATTTTTAAAATAACAACCTTTTTTGTATTTATGTTTACTTGTGTTTTTTGGCCCTGATTTTATCTGCGTCATTGCTGCGACCCACCCTGGCCCTCACAGCATTATAAAACAAAGCAAAGCACCGCTACTTAGCGGGTCCGGGCTCCCGGGTTCCTCGAGTCACGTGACCATTTCGTGACGACGCCATCTTGGGAAGGCTGGTTCCTTCCTGCTGGGGGTTAGCGCGCTAGCGCTTGTTCCGCCAATCGCCTATTTAAGGTGAGCTTCCACGCGGGGTCAGCCTGGAGAAGGTGACCACCGCGTTCTGCATAGAGCAATTTACTGCGTTGCGCTGTGGCTCGCGCTCGCATTTTTAAAATAACAACCTTTTTTGTATTTATGTTTACTTGTGTTCTTTGGCCCTGATTTTATCTGCGTCATTGCTGCGACCCACCCTGGCCCTCACAGCATTATAAAACAAAGCAAAGCACCGCTACTTAGCGGGTCCGGGCTCCCGGGTTCCTCGAGTCACGTGACCATTTCGTGACGACGCCATCTTGGGAAGGCTGGTTCCTTCCTGCTGGGGGTTAGCGCGCTAGCGCTTGTTCCGCCAATCGCCTATTTAAGGTGAGCTTCCACGCGGGGTCAGCCTGGAGAAGGTGACCACCGCGTTCTGCATAGAGCAATTTACTGCGCTGCGCTGTGGCTCGCGCTCGCATTTTTAAAATAACAACCTTTTTTGTATTTATGTTTACTTGTGTTCTTTGGCCCTGATTTTATCTGCGTCATTGCTGCGACCCACCCTGGCCCTCACAGCATTATAAAACAAAGCAAAGCACCGCTACTTAGCGGGTCCGGGCTCCCGGGTTCCTCGAGTCACGTGACCATTTCGTGACGACGCCATCTTGGGAAGGCTGGTTCCTTCCTGCTGGGGGTTAGCGCGCTAGCGCTTGTTCCACCAATCGCCTATTTAAGGTGAGCTTCCACGCGGGGTCAGCCTGGAGAAGGTGACCACCGCGTTCTGCATAGAGCAATTTACTGCGCTGCGCTGTGGCTCGCGCTCGCATTTTTAAAATAACAACCTTTTTTGTATTTATGTTTACTTGTGTTCTTTGGCCCTGATTTTATCTGCGTCATTGCTGCGACCCACCCTGGCCCTCACAGCATTATAAAACAAAGCAAAGCACCGCTACTTAGCGGGTCCGGGCTCCCGGGTTCCTCGAGTCACGTGACCATTTCGTGACGACGCCATCTTGGGAAGGCTGGTTCCTTCCTGCTGGGGGTTAGCGCGCTAGCGCTTGTTCCGCCAATCGCCTATTTAAGGTGAGCTTCCACGCGGGGTCAGCCTGGAGAAGGTGACCACCGCGTTCTGCATAGAGCAATTTACTGCGCTGCGCTGTGGCTCGCGCTCGCATTTTTAAAATAACAACCTTTTTTGTATTTATGTTTACTTGTGTTCTTTGGCCCTGATTTTATCTGCGTCATTGCTGCGACCCACCCTGGCCCTCACAGCATTATAAAACAAAGCAAAGCACCGCTACTTAGCGGGTCCGGGCTCCCGGGTTCCTCGAGTCACGTGACCATTTCGTGACGACGCCATCTTGGGAAGGCTGGTTCCTTCCTGCTGGGGGTTAGCGCGCTAGCGCTTGTTCCGCCAATCGCCTATTTAATGCTCGCTTCTGACGTAGCGGTCTAGCGTAGCGGTCGCGCCTTCGCTACGCCTGAGTCTCGCCAGAGTCCTGCCCGTCTGCGCCCGTCAGCGTCCCGGAGGCGGGCGGAGCGGCGGGTGGGACTCTACCATCAGGGATGTGTCCCCCTGGGACCCCCGTTTTGCGCTATTCTTCTGGCGAACTTCGCATTTTCCATCCTCATGTTTCTGGCTGTCGCACTGTTTTTCCCGGTCGATATCATGGGAAATCCCGTTGCCCGGGTTGTGGCTGGTACCCGACCCGCTCGCTCACCTTACGGCCGAGCAATGACACCTTTAGGAGGGGCTTCGGATGCATGCTATTAAACACCAGGTCAGCATGCAAACATGCGCAGGATATCTATGAGCTTCTCGACACAGAGAAGCCACTATGCCTCATGCTTACTGAGACATGGTGGACCGACTCTTCTAATCCTGATGTCGCTATGGCAATCCCGTCTGATTATAACATCTTCAGAAAGGATAGAGCCAAGGGAAGGGGAGGTGGAGTGGCGTTAGTGGTCCGGAAAGGAACGCCTTGTGCGATCCTGCCAGCTATTGACATCCGAGGCTCCGAGACCCTAGCCTTTTCTATCACTCTATCGCCCCATCAATCTTTTAAGGGACTGCTTATATACAGGCCACCTGGTGCACCCGGCACCTTCTTTGAAGATCTGGATTTGGTGCTGATTGAGTTGGCCCTGAAAGCTGAACATTTTATTGTGGCTGGCGATCTCAACTTTCGGTTGGATGATCCATCCGATCCGGCTGCCACTAAACTTTCTGAGGCGCTAACCCCTTTGGGACTTATCCCTTACCTTCGGGAGCCTACGCATGAGAAGGGGCACACCCTTGACCAAGTTTTCTCGTCTGTCCCTCTTGAGGGTATAGAGGTTACTCCTGTCCTTTGGTCAGACCACTTCCTTGCCAAATTTGTGATCAAGGGCATAGGTAAGTCAGTGCCTACCCCGGCACATCAACAGGGTCGTGTCCACAGGGCATTCCATCGAGTAACCCCAGAGATGCTGGCGCAAGCAGTTGTGGCCCATCCTTGCCTCTTTTCAGGCGATTTAGACAGGGATTTGCAGACCATGCAGGACTGGTTTTTGGACAGGCTAAACGATCTTGCCCCGGAAGTAACATCTCGCCCGACACCGAAACGGGTCTCCGCGCCTTGGTTTACCGCTGCACTGTCGGCTACGCGGCAGCAGTGCAAGGTAGCCGAAAGAGCTTGGCGGGCACAATATGACACTGTTGCCAAGCTGACCTATAAAACGGTGGTCAAGGCTTATCACCGGGACATTCGCCTGGAAAAAAAAGCGTATCTAGCCAGGAGAATTGATGCTGCTTCCAATTCTTGCAAGGAGATATTCTCCATCGTGAGAGAATTTACCTCACCTTGGTCGAACACCTCGAACCAAAAACCATCTGGTACCTGGGCTGCGGATCTTGCTGATTTCTTTACGAGCAAGATCCAACGCATCCAGGAGTCATTCCTAGTACCAATGTCTGTGGGCCAAACTGAATTTGACATCAACACACTGCCACAGGCTGGGCCTAGGGTGACGTTGAGTGTGTTTCCTCCTATCTCTGCTCCGGACTCCCTGGCTTTAATGGGCAAATTAAAATCGGGTTCTCCCCTTGACCCATGCCCGGCTAAATTTCTAGCGAAAGTCGCGGAGGTGATCAACCCGTTGGCTAATCCGCTTTTGAATCTTTCACTGAGGCTAGGTGTGGTCCCGCAAACCTGGAACCAGGCGATGGTGATACCCTTGCTTAAAAAATCTGGCCTAGACCCGAAGGCCCCAGTCAATTATAGGCCCATCTCCCTGCTGCCGGCCCTCACGAAGATTCTGGAAAAGCACGTTCAAGGCGTGCTTTCCAATTTTCTGGAATCTAATGAGATCTTGCACGCCACCCAATCAGGCTTTCGTCCCCATCTTAGTACGGAGACTGCGCTCCTGGAGGTTTCGGAAACCATTAAAGGGGTTCTGGACTCTGGGGGCAAAGTCATGCTGGTGATGTTAGACCTGTCGGCGGCTTTCGACACCGTTCCCCATGATGGTCTTCTCGCAAGACTCCGCGAGATAGGCATACGGGGGACGGTGTTCGACTGGTTTTCTTCCTTTCTTGCCGGCCGCCGGCAGACGATCTGGGCCCCGCCTGATTCCGCCGTGATGCCGCCTCTGGGAGTTGGGGTCCCTCAGGGCTCTGTTTTGAGCCCGACCCTCTTTAACATCATTATGACCCCGTTGGCGGCACTGGTGGAGTCGCATGGTGCCCAGATCGTATCCTATGCGGATGACACCCAGCTCCTCTTCTCGTGTACGAGAGGAGGCGACTTTGATGGGGAGAGTATTCGGGATTGCCTTGGGGCTGTTTTCCATTGGTTCCATCTAAACAGCCTCAAGTGCAATTCCGACAAGTCCGAAGTACTGTTCTTTGGGTGTGACATCGAACCCGTCTGGCAGACTTGGTGGCCACGGGATATGTTCCCTCCATCCTGTTCCTCTCAGGTTGCAAAGAATCTAGGGGTGAAGCTGGATAACAGGTTAACCTTGAAATCTCAGATCCTAGGGGTGTCGGGCATGTGCTTTGGCATCCTTAGGATGCTGCGGAGGTTTCTTCCTTTGTTATCCGTGGAACATAGGACGCTGACAGTTCAGGCTCTGATTGGGTCCAGGTTGGATTATTCCAACATTCTCTACCTGGGCCTTCCAGAGTACTTGCTGCAGCGCCTTCAAGTGGTGCAGAACGCCGCGGCTAGGGCAATCTTCGGCCTTAGTAGGCGCTCTAGTGCCTCGGGCCTGCTGGTAACGTTACATTGGTTGCCCATCCGCAAGAGGATCGCCTTTAAGGCTCTGACCTTGGTCTATAAAGCTCTTCATAAGGGGGGAGCTAAGTACCTTCAAAAGAGACTGGTCTTTTATCATCCGACCAGATCTCTGAGGTCGGAATCCCTGCACCTTGCTGTTGTCCCTCGGGTAAAGAAAGCGCGCCTTGGTGGGCGCTCTTTTGGATTGCTGGCATCTCAGCTATGGAACTCTTTGCCGCTGGCCCTGCGGGGAGCCACTAGCTTGCTGGTTTTTAGGAAAGGCCTTAAAACGTGGCTTTTTACTCAGTAGCCGTTCTCTCTTGAATTCCTGGCTTACTGCTCTTTTAGTCTTTCTTTTGGTGTTATGTTATTGTGTTGCAGCCTCTTTGCCTTCTCCAATAAAAGCGCCGGGACACTCTTTTTGAGTAGCCGTGCGCTATAAAAATGAACTAATAACATAACATAACATAACATAACCTGATTCACCAGCCGCTGAAAAGTGGCAGGGGCGTTCTTGAGCCCAAAGGGCATCACGCAGAACTGGAAGTGTCCCTCAGGCGTGGAGAAAGCTGACCTTTCTTTTGCTCCGTCTGTAAGGGAGATCTGCCAGTACCCTGAAGTGAGGTCAAAGGTACTCAGATATTGGGCAGCTCCCAGCCGGTCAATCAATTCATCCGCCCTAGGGATCGGATGAACATCAGTCTTGGTGACTGAGTTCAGTCCCCGGTAATCCACACAGAACCTCAGTTCTGGAGTGGTGCCTGGTGGAGCTGCCTTTGGCACTAGAACCACCGGACTGGACCAGGGGCTGCTGGAAGGTTCAATAACTCTTAGCTCCAGCATCTTGGCAACCTCACCATGGATGCTAGCCTTCACCTTGTCGGACAGCCGGTAGGTCTTTGTTTTCACTGGTGGGCTGTCCCCTGTGTCCACATCATGGGTACACAGGTGAGTCCTTCCCGGGACAAGGGAGAACAGCGTAGAATATTGCTCCAGTATCTGGCGACAGTCCTCCCGCTGTTCAGGAGTTAGGGATGGGGAGAGAATCACTCCCTCCACCGACCCATCCTTTTCCTGAGACGAGAACAAGTCTGGGGGAGGTTCGCTTTCCGCTTCCTCTCCTCCATCAGTCACCATCATTAAGATGACCTCGGGCCTCTCATGGTGGGGTTTGAGTCGGTTAGCATGTAGCACCCATAGGGGCTGTCGAGGGGTCTTAAGGTCCACCAGGTATGTGGCCTTATCCTTCTTTTCTAACACCTCAAAGGGGCATGACCAGCGATCCTGGAGGGCACTTAGCTCTCCAGGCTCCATCACCCACACTTTCTGGCCAGGCTCCAACTCCACCGGGTGAGCGTTGTGGTCATACCACTCCTTCATTACTGCTTGGCTGGCCTCCAAGTTGTCAGAAGCTTGCTTCCACAACTTCGCCATTTGGCTCCTGAAGGCCAGCATGTAGCTCACCACATCCTGGGGGGGTTTCCTGGGAGACTTTTCCCATCCATCCTTCACCAGGCTGAGAGGTCCGCGTACAGGGTGCCCATACAGAAGCTCGAAGGGGCTGAAGCCCACTCCCTTCTGTGGCACTTCCCTGTAGGAGAATAGCAAACAGGGTAGGAGGACGTCCCATTTCCTCCGCAGGCTTTCAGGCAGACTTCTGATCATGCCCTTCAATGTCTTGTTGAACCTTTCTACTAGTCCATTGGACTGGGGGTGATAGGGAGTGGTGAACCGGTAGGTCACTCCACACTCCTTCCACATTGCCCGCATGTACGCTGACATAAAGTTGGTCCCCCTGTCGGACACAACTTCCTTGGGAAAACCCACTCGGGTAAAGATCCCCATCAGGGCCCTATCCACCATAGGTGCAGTGACAGTCCTCAGAGGAATTGCCTCTGGGTACCGTGTGGCATGATCCACCAGAACCAGGATGAACCTGTGACCAGCTGTTGTTGGTGGATCCAATGGCCCTACAATGTCGATGCCCACCCTTTCAAAGGGGGTGCTAACGACAGGCAGTGGTTCCAGGGGAGCTTTCAGCTTCACCCCTGTTTTCCCACTGGCTTGGCAGGTTAAACACGTCCTACAGTAGGTGTTAGACGCCACTTTCATCTGAGGCCAGTAAAAGTGGGGAACAAGCCGAGCAAAGGTCTTGTCCTGACCTAAGTGTCCTGCCAAGGGAATTTCATGAGCCAATTCCAGCAGAAAGGCTCGGTACCGTTGCGGGACTACCAAGGCCCTTGATGAACCAGGTAAGGGTACCTTGGGTTCACTGTAGAGGAGTCCATCCTCCCAGTAAATGTGGTAGTGTCCCGCAACGTCCCCTGCTGCCTGGGCTTCAGCCTGTCGCCTCAGTCCCTCAAGGGTAGGGCACTCCTTCTGGCCCTTACAGAACTCTTCTCTGGTAGGCCCTCCCTCCACATGCCACTCAGCAGGGATAGGCAGGTCCTCTAGAGAAACTACTCCCCCCTCCACGGACTCCTGGTCCACCACCGCAGGTGGCCGATCTGTCACATGGGGTGTGGAGGCCGAAGCAGGCTTCTCCTGACTTCGGGTCTGTCCCTTTTTGGCAGCGGGTTGGGCCATTGTTCCAGGCTCCAACCCAGGCAAACTCCCTCTCCGGGCAGTCGCAGACCTTGTGCTTACACAGGCCCAGTCAGGTGTACCTAGCATCGCTGAATGCGTCCGCTATTCCACCTCTCTCCAAGCATTGTGCTCCATGTCATTCCCCAAAAGACAATCAACTGGCACAGCAGGGCTTACGGCAACTCGAAGTGAACCTGCAACCCCTTCCCACTCAAAGGGAACCTCGGCCACGGGGTAGTGGCCCATTCTGCCGTCAGCCATCGCGGCGGGGTGGAGTACATTGTGAATCACCTGCTCTGGAGACACCAGTTGACTTCTCACCATAGTCATACTGACTCCTGTATCTCTCAGAGCCTCCCCTCTCTGGCCATTGATGGTGATCCATTGTCCATACTTAACAGTATTTGGGGGCACCTGGATCTTAGGAACCATCTCCCGTTCTCCCAGGGACACTAAGGTGACACCCGCCCACTCACCCCCCTTATCTAAGGGCAACTCCTCCCCAAGCGCTACACTAGCTACTCCCGGGGCTTTTCCTCCGGTGGGAGGGGGTGGTCTCTTTGGGCATCTGACATCTCCCTTATAATGTCCAACACCACCACACTCAAAACAGTGGACAACCCTTGGCTGCTGGCTTTGGCCAGGATGAGGGTTTCTGGGCGGGTTAGCCTTAGGGGTGAAACCTGTTCCCTTTCCCTGGAAACTGTTTTGGGGACCTTTAGAGAACTCCCGCTTTTTATCGCCCCCCTCCTTCTTCTGAGGGGCGCCCTGTCCGGCCTTTTGGGAATCCCCTCCAGTCCCCTTTGAGGACACCCGAGTACTTGCCCAGATGTCCGCCTCCTCTGCAAGCTTCCGGGGGTTGGTCAGCTTGCTGTCCACCAGGTGCTGGCGCAGCTCGGGAAAACATTTCTCGAGTAGATGCTCTTTAAGAAAAAGATCATACAACCCCTCATAATCCCTCACCTCACTGCCCTGTACTGTTGCAGGGTTTCTGTACTCACACAGAACTGTGCACAGAGGAGTGGAACCTCGGCAAATTAGGATGTCCCAAAACTTACCTTAGCAACCAACTCACCCCTTACCGAGCTAGCTACAGTGTCTCATTGGACATATCAAACACCCAATGTTTAGACAAACCAGAACATGAACTTACAGTACCTCAGGGTACGTGGGACTCATGAACACTCTTTCGTTATATTATCATTACAAACCAGAACATGGAGTAAAGAAGACACATGTGCATTTGAAATGTTTATTTACTAATGCCGTCTTCTCAGGCGCAGTATCTTTGATAATACAAGTATACTTATTATCAGTAGCAAAATTATCAGCATAGTTACTAAGACATAAAAAGCGAATGGTGACAGCATGTTAACATGCTGTAATGAATAAGAGTTAACAACACTTATATCTCACCCTCCCTAACACATATATTATATTATTATCTAAGAAGGTCTCTTTGGGTTGTTTTAGGGCGGGCCCATACCTTAGTGTCCTAGCATGAAGGAATCACATCAGCATACACCAGCTCTCTCTGCATGTGCACCGCATCAAGTGTGTTAACAATTCTCGTGCAAAGCAATATCAATCCCGCCTCAAGCCCAAGTTGGCAAAGGCTGCACTTGTGTTATGACTATGAAGGCGTGGAGATCAGACCTCATAACAATTCCATATCGTGTTGCTCCTGAAACTTCAGCACTCTCCGTGCAGACATGTTTTATTAAACAAAGCAGATATCAGAGCAATAACATATTATTCTCACATTCACCACGGCAAACTACTAGGTTGAAAGCTAAGTCAACAAATGAGGGTCGTGTGCAGAAGTTGCACGAAAGGAAAAATGGCGTTTAAATCTCAAACGTACCTATGCTAACTTAACACGATATAGGGATATATAGGAGTTATACAACACCCCCCCATGATCCGAGAACGGACTAAATAAGGTAACAGAAGTGCCATCACATGAGAGCAGAATCCATTTATAAGCGAGCATGAATATAAAAATTAATGCTAAAAAAATAGCCAATAGGCAAGCAAAAAATAAAATGTCTTGACCAAAAGTCAATAAAATCAAGGAAATGCTATCAATCAGCATGTCAATTTGAGGCAGTGTCTATGATAAGACCGTATATGAAAAGTAAGCTGCAACAGCCTCCAGGAGGAAGTCACTGTCCTCATCCGAAAACAGTTCAGCCATCCAATTTAAAAGATGAAAGGAACATACGTGATCTTCCAGCACCGGATCCTCTATAACCATCAGAGGACAGCTCGGTGGGTTCTCAAGAAAACTTAGTTCCAAGAAATTTTGCGCTGCCGACAACACATCCCAGGGACCCATTAGTCCATGTGCCACCGCCAAGGCCATAACCCTTTCGTCAGAACAAACCAACTCGTGAGCAATGATAGGACTCATCAGTTGATCAAAATCGACGTCAGAAGATGCTGGTCCGCAGAGACACAAATCAATGGCCCAAAGGAAATCACAGGTCAGACAGCGAAATACAGGCTGGACACAGGTGAAATAGGAGAACCGAAAAGATAATCCAAACGCCGTGCTTAGAGTCGCTAACGGCAGTGTGCCATAATAATCAAGCATGCGGTTGCGAAACCGCGTCAGTAGTAGCTGTGCGTGGTCTTGCACATGAAGGGCATCCATATTTAAAAAGGCAGAAAACCACCAATGCGCCAGCCGCTAATGCAAGCAAAAACGGGAACCCTCCAAACAAGGATGAAAAAATAGAATGGAAGAAAGCAGGGATGACTCCAAAAATCTTCTCAAAGGAAGTCACGAGACCACCGCTAACAACTTTAAAAAAAATGTGCTAGGCCCGTTGTGGAGGATGCGTTAAAGATTGAACGGACCATGGCTCCGAAATGCAAGGGCAAATCAGTGTTTAAAAGAGCCTGAACCTCCGTACGGGTGTTAGCAATGTGAAGCACGAAAGTTTCACGGGCCGAGCTCAAGGCCACCTCTTTCTGGGACAATAGAGCTCTTATTCTAGCCATGCCGCTGAATTCTGCTCCCAAGGTCGGTATCTGTGGCCAAATGGAAGACTCCCTATGTTCACGTGTGGGAGGATAAAGAACATTTCTGCAGCAAATAACTCGCTCACTAACCGTTACTATGAAAGCTATACCTTTAATTAAACCACAGCAGTTTTCATTATTGAGCATTAAATAACTACCATTCTCTAACAATTTAAACGTGGGGATGATAGCAGGAACTGGCGTGCCCTGTAAAACGCAAGCCATATTCGGTCGGTCCTTGTTACATGAACCGTGTAACTGTATGTGTCTGCACATTAAAGAATGATCTGGCGTCTCAGTACACTCATCCCCTGTTAGATAAACCTCTTGTTCATCCTTGAAACATCTGTATGTGTATGGGAGTGACCAGACCTCATGAAGAAAACCGCTACCTAAGGGTTCAAAACGACCTATTGGCACATATTTCATACAATTTGAAAACTTATATAAAGCAAAAGGCAGCGTTATTAAACCGTGGATAAGCCACGTAGCAGCAGTGGTCTCTGCCACAGAGAAAGGTAAAGATTCCAATCTTTCAATATGTAGCATAGAAAAGGAAGCATCACGCATTGAAAGCAAGCGTTGTTTGTCTGTCAAATTAAACGGTGCAAATAAAGAGGAAACGTTCATGTATCCCCAAGGAACTTTACCCATTTTTAGAGTCTGTAGTGTCCATGCAAACTGCATGATTGAACGTAATTGATTTTGACCATGGTATAATACAGACACTTCATCATGCACAATATCAACAACAGACGACACAATATTATCTAATGTGTAAATTCTAGAGGAAAGTACGTTAATGCTATTGTCCACAACTGCAAGAACTTTCTCAAGATTTGCCTGATCAATTGCCCTAAGGCGTGAAGCAGCCTCAATTTGTGAGAGTTTCCAAATTTCATTGTAAACACCATATAACCAGCGTTTCGACCTGCCACTAGCTGGGCCCTTAATGAAATCATTCAAATCCACATCTGCATTCAGTTTGGAAAGGTGATATTTAACCGCAGGTAAAGTTGAATGTTTCAGCCAAGCTTGACACAACTTGCCCACAGAGTAAGAGGTGACAGTATGACTCAAATCAAAACGGGGATCAGATCTAACAGCCCTAAAACCGTCAGTCATATTTAAAAATCTCTTTTGGCAAGAATCAGCACTACGGTGCCAAAGCAGCCAACCCTTGGGGTTCATACTGGAAATGTTAAAGGAGGAATTCAGAAGCAGAGCCTGTATTTCTCTAATGGACAATTTAGTAAAATTACTCCAATTCTCATATTCCTCCAACTCCGGGAAAGACGGGGTGTTTAACCTTTTAGATGTAGCCAATCCAAAGCACGTGGTCTGGGAAATGGTTTCATTTAAAAACCACATATGATTTGGGATGAGACATGCACGGTGCAAAGCCTCAGTGCCTTGTACCTGCCAGGCCCTTGAGCCCCAAACTGCTTTAAGGTCTATGGTATCCTTCCATAACTCATACCCTCCAGTAACTAATTTATCCAGGAAGGCCTTTGAATATAACAATTTTGTATTTGTAAGTCGAACCTTGGACAGTGGCTGTTTGTTAAATTTAAAATAAAATGACTCGGGATTGGACTGATTAAAGTCAGTGAAATAAGTATACTTTTTAAGAAACGTTTCTGAACTTCCTTGTTTTGGTGCTGGGCAATGTTCCCACTGAGTAAAATTAACCGCATCCCTTCGGGAAGATGTCTTGTGTAAGAAGTGATTGCCATAATGTTGGTAACAGAACAATTCACCATAATTAGCAGATTCTAAATATAAATCCTCAGCATCAAAAGCAGCATAATATTTCAAATCAGAAAACAAACTTTCCACAGCATTAACATCCCAATCATCAGAACGAATGTTTTGTTTCACCACATCCCCCATATTAACTCTTAGTACATTAGGGACATTAACGACTTCCGTTGGACCATGAATCTGAAAACGAACTGCATCCCACGCGATTCCATCCAGAACAGGCCATGCTGTGATGTTAACCAAAGTCAAGTCTCTTTTTAATCTGTGTGTAGAATGTGAAGAGGAAAGTGGGGCCAAAGTTCCATTCAAATGAGTAATGCAAGTTCTCTCCTCGACATAGTGTCCATTCATAATCCGAAAAAAATAAAACACAAAACCAATTGACATAAAAAGGTAAACTGAAAAAAGGACCAGCCAAATGTATATCCAAGGAGGTATCAAAAAATGTTTTTTAAACAGGCTGGCATATACTGCAATTTTAGAGGGTTTTTTCGAGGCAAGGGAAGCAGAGTCAAATGAAAATCTGGATTCCGTGGCTAAACGAGCTTGCAGGTCAGGCACGGACAAATCAGTGGGGTATGTATAGTCTGTCTCATCAAGGGTAGTTCCTGGTAAGTTATTCAATAATGGACTGGAAATAGCAGGTAATTCGATGGCCACCTCAGGTTCATTATTAGAAGCAGTGGGCATAATTGAATTTCTCACAATGGAAGGACAGGAAACAGCCGGTGTCATGCTAAGAAGAATCGGCCACTCTGTGTATCTTGACATTGTCAATAGAAATAAACCTGTTTTCCTTACGACCTGGAAGTGGTGGTAGAATGACTGTTCTTGTGCCCTTCACTCCAAGCACTGGGACTGGAGCTCGATAGGAGGGACCAAACTCTTTCTTGTTGTCGATCTTCTCTCGAACCAGTTCTCCAACTTGGGGTAGCCAGCCAACTACCGGGATCTGCAACGCATCATCCGATGTGGAGGGCAAATGTTCCTTTGCAAGAGTGTCTCTCGTCTTTTGTAGATTCTGTAAAACATTGCAATGTTCATCTGCGTCAAAGGAAGTGGCGCGAACCACCGAGTCTAGACCGTCAAGGTCAGGGACGAACATCTTGATGCCAAAGAGCATTTCGTATGGGGTCCGCCCACCCAGAGAC
This sequence comes from Lissotriton helveticus, assembly GCF_964261635.1. Classification (NCBI taxonomy): domain Eukaryota; kingdom Metazoa; phylum Chordata; class Amphibia; order Caudata; family Salamandridae; genus Lissotriton; species Lissotriton helveticus. Next base: position 772,807,312 of record NC_136063.1, on the reverse strand, counting down.
CTTCTAGGGAGATTATTAAGAGCACGCTGCACGCCATAGAGGTGGGCCAGCCAGTTTCTGCCAGTGCCTATAACTCGGGCTGTCAAAGATTGCTTTAAATCACGGTTCATTCGTTCAACTACACTATTACCCTCGGGTCTGTAGGGTGACGAAAACTTGACTTGGACCCCCATCGAAGTCATGGCATCCTTATACGCCTTAGAGGCGAAAGCCGGACCCTGATCCGAATGGAAGGTACCACAGGCAAAAATCCCTATAAAGATACGCAAATCTCTGATGACAGTCCGGGAATCAGCGCTGCGATGTGGCCATAACCACACAAAGCGTGTGCATGAGTCAACTGCTACTAAGATGTATTTATACGCAGTATCAGATGAAAATGGACCGCAGTGATCTAAATAAACACAGCCTAGTGGTTTATTAGAAATGTACAACTGAGTCTGAGGCGGACGCGTAGCAGTTGAAGGTTTAATCTGCTGGCATATGTCACAAAGAAGGACATAATCACGCGTCTGTTTGTACAGTCCCCGCCACCAGAAACGTTGTTGTAGTTGCGTTACAGTGGCTGAGACGCCCGCATGCGCAGACGCCACACCTTCATGAGCCGCTGTAATCAAGTCTGTTCTGCGATCCGAGTTGGGAATCAGCCGTTCCCCAACATCAGGAATTGTCACAAAAGGAACCTTTTCGGGACTTAAGTGGTATTTATACTTCGAAGGGAATCCCGAAGGATGTTTACTTCCCTTCTCAGAGGCAGCAACCGCTGCCAAGATGTCGCTATCAATCTTGGTTTTAGACCTAGTAACTGCTGCAACTAAGTATGTAGATACTGCTGATTTCGCCGCTTCATCAGCAAGCGAGTTGCCAAGAGCGTGTACTCCCACGCGCTGATGACCGAGAGTATGAATCACATAAACGAGCGGCAACATAGCCTTAAGCTCTGCCACTCGAACCCAGATCATTTTATGTTTTATTGTGCTACCCTTGGAATCACGAAAGTCATTTTGAATCCAAAAGAACAAGTTTTCATTGTAAGACTGGACACAGTAGTAAGAATCACTTACAATTAGAGTAGTAACACTTGGATCTGCGTACTCCAAAGCTAGTAATAGAGCACGAAGCTCTGCTAATTGTGCAGTGCAATCGCCCAGGGGCAACGTGTGTAACTCCCTGGAAATGAACTCGTCATTCAACATAGCACCGACCACAATGGCGCATGCGGAAACGTAGGCATGTTTAGAGCCATGCGCAACCTGCGCCGACCCATCAGTGTAAATGATGCAATGGAAGTCCTCCAAAGGTCGCATCGCCAGAGGAGCAGGATGAACGAATTCATACTGCAAGTACTCTTGTGACCGTAAGGAGGCGTCAAAAATAAACATGACATCTGCGGAAGACAATGACGCAGCCCACTGAATCCACCGAGGGTGCAAAGCCTTTGAATTTGGTACACTGGCTTTCGTGACTGCCTCCAAATGAGGACAGGGTGTTACCACTAGCATGCGTTTCCCCTGTGACAGAGCACGTTCTTTTAGAATTGCCATCTGTACAGCAGTTAAAACCTTTTCTATGGTGGGAAACCGCATCTCAGCCGAGGTGTACAAGTGTGACTTGTAAGCAATAGGTACTGTGTCACCTTCATTAAAAGTAAGGTAGGTGAAACCCACCGTCCCAGGAATTATTCTTATTACCAGGTTGGTGTGGTTATCACGAGTCAGTAAATATTTAGAAGCGAGCAGATCAGCCTGCAAGGATTGCAAAATGGCTGAATGCTCAGGCAGCCAGCATGATTTTGAGAAAGTTGGTTGTATCAAAGCATACAGAGGCTTGACACGCTGGGCATATTCCGGAATGTAAGTTCTGCCGAAATTCAAAAAGCCCAGTAAGGATTGTAATTTCTTCAGTGTTGTTGGTGCGCGCAATTGTGCGCACTTCTCCAAGAAGTGAGGAGCCAAACCTCTACCTTCATTGTTGAGCTCATAGCCCAAAAACAACACTGTATGTTCAGCAATGTGCGATTTTGCAAAGTTGAATTTGTAACCCATGTCTGCGAAGTTGCAAACAAGAGAATTCACACGACACAGATGCTCCCAAATATCGTCGTCTGTGAGATATATGTCATCCACATACGAAAAAGCATCAGGGTCGAGTGCCTCCAGAATAGAGACAATTCGAGCGGTAAATACTCCAGGACTATTCTTGTAGCCCATTGGAAGACGCCGGAATTGCTTTTGGACTCCAGCGCTTGTAAAACTGGTCCATTGGGAGCTAAAGCTGTCCAATCTGTGGGCATAAAAACCATTGGATATGTCAAGCGTTGTCTTGAAACGCTTACGCACGAGACTATCCACTAGGGCAGAGCCGTGGGTATTCTGTACTGCACAGTTACGGCAATGCGAGTTCAAATGCCGGTAATCCAAAACCAAACGATATGATCCGTCAGGTTTATTCACAGTAAAAAGGGGATTATTCATCGGTGACACACACGTTTCAATAACTCCCTGATATTCCAATTGTTCAAGGATTTCTGCGACGGAAGATTTTGCTTCACGTCGAATGGGATATTGAGGTTGAGGCTGCGGCTGAGACCGCAACGGAATTTCGTGGCAAGGCGACAATTTATCCCAACCACATTGGTTACGGTACAGAGCCGGCGCGAGAGCCCGAGCCCACTCTTCTGCAAAATGCTGCGCATGCTCCTTCGAGACAGTGTTCGCGAAACTGGGTAGGATTACCTCCTCCCCTCGCGGCGCCGCGAGCACAAAAGGTGGGGGCCAGTCAGCCTCCGAAAGTAAAATATCATATGTGGAAGACAGATTCTCCCAAAATACACCTTTAACGGTACGCTGTATGTCACCTTCAAATAACAGGACGATTTCATATAGTCTTTCAGGGGGAGCAAGTCTCGTATCCGCTGTTTCTATCACAACGTAGACATCAGTCGCTGTCACCCTCAGTAGTGGACGCAGCGCCTCTCTGACTATTGTTATCTCCGCCGCGCTGTCCAGCAAGGTCAGAGCCCACGTCAGATTCCGAAGCCGCGTTCTCACTATCTGTGGCATATCGATGCGCTGTTAAGGCTGCGACTTTCTTTTTCGCAAACTGCGGACGCCTAGGCGTAGAATCCTCTTGCTTCACTGCGCCGTCCGTCTGGCGGGACTGACCACGTCCTTGTTGGCCACCACGTCCACGTCCACCCCCTCCTCCTCCACCGGTTTTCTGGGCCGATGTGTCCTGAAAGGAACGAGGAGAGCGTTGATCAGAAACCTGAAAACGATCAGGTGATTTAATCATCGCGCGGTCGCGCAAATCATAAACTTTCTCGGATGGCGCAGGAGCTTCAATTGCAGGAAAAGAACCCTGAGTCTGCATTGTCTGCTTCCCCTGTGTCTGTTTTTTAGGCCAATTTTGTTTCTTGGACTTTGGCTGGGCATCTGTCACTGCAGATTGCCCCTGTGGTTGTTTTTTCTCCTTCACTGGAAAATATTTCAGACCTCTACTAGTGCGGCCAATTGTTTTATAAGCGGCCACCACAATCTTTGCTAACTGGCGGGGTTTGTCGGCATCGGGCAGGGCAGCCAAAGCATTCGACACCTGAAAGTTAACTGCATCTCCTTTAACATTGGAGAGAATGAGATCACTTACAATCTCAAATGAACCACACAGGCGCATACCCAATTCAACCGCTGCCTCTGGACCGTGATCATTCTGAACACGTCGAACGATTTCAGGCAGGGCAGTCATAGACGGGGTGCCGAAGCACCTTGTATAAACTGCCGCAAATGTTTTTCCCCAGCTGTCACAGTCAGCAAGTTCAGGAGTTATATCCTTCGGGAGAGTAATCGTCAACATTCTATGTTTATCAGCAGGAGTGGAATTCGGAAAAACCGCTTCCAGTTGATCAAACTTCTCTGCTAGCCAGAATGGGAAGTCATCGTTGTCAACAGGACGCGCACCAAAAACCGAATTTACCATCACTGGATTGAGACGCATTCCGCCTCGTTCCAAGGGAGCGGCCGCACCCCCCTGGGGACCACCAGGAAGATGTCGACCGATGTATTGCACTAAAGCACGAATCACGGAAATGGAAACTACATGTAGCCTGCGAATTTCTGCCAGGGTACAAGCCCCGTGATTCGGGTGCGGGGTAAAGCCACCCAACGCAGGCCAATTAGTACCTGGAATCGAGAGTGGACCTAACCTCGCACGGGACATAGAGTGGGGGAGGGCGCCATCAAACCAAACTCGATGCTGCCAATGATCAATAGGTATTTCCAATGCCCTGTATGGCGTATATTCAGCCGGGACATCCGAGGCGGTGTAGGAGTGGTACAAACCAGAATTAGCGTCCACAGCCGGAAACGTAACCCAAGAGTAAAACAACTCGTAAGGAAACGCCGGATCCGCACTCACCACGAAAATCACAGCCATCCCATCTACTGGGACCTGGTACGTCTGAAGATGGTTGCGTATCGCTACGCGACTATGCTGCGCAATAGCCACCGCTGCCGCCATCACAGAATTGGAAACTAGAAAACACAAAGAATACTTTGTAGCACAACTGGGTAGTAACTCAAAGAAACCGTTTAAGTAAGAATCAAGCTTGAATAAAGACCTATTTCAAAAAATAGGTAGGTTTCACCAACACCCCGTTTTCCGGAAACGGATGTGAAGGGGTTAAGGCATGAATGATAAACTACTCGAGTGTCATGATATAAGACCACCGAAACCGTTGGGCGCCATGTTGCAGGGTTTCTGTACTCACACAGAACTGTGCACAGAGGAGTGGAACCTCGGCAAATTAGGATGTCCCAAAACTTACCTTAGCAACCAACTCACCCCTTACCGAGCTAGCTACAGTGTCTCATTGGACATATCAAACACCCAATGTTTAGACAAACCAGAACATGAACTTACAGTACCTCAGGGTACGTGGGACTCATGAACACTCTTTCGTTATATTATCATTACAAACCAGAACATGGAGTAAAGAAGACACATGTGCATTTGAAATGTTTATTTACTAATGCCGTCTTCTCAGGCGCAGTATCTTTGATAATACAAGTATACTTATTATCAGTAGCAAAATTATCAGCATAGTTACTAAGACATAAAAAGCGAATGGTGACAGCATGTTAACATGCTGTAATGAATAAGAGTTAACAACACTTATATCTCACCCTCCCTAACACATATATTATATTATTATCTAAGAAGGTCTCTTTGGGTTGTTTTAGGGCGGGCCCATACCTTAGTGTCCTAGCATGAAGGAATCACATCAGCATACACCAGCTCTCTCTGCATGTGCACCGCATCAAGTGTGTTAACAATTCTCGTGCAAAGCAATATCAATCCCGCCTCAAGCCCAAGTTGGCAAAGGCTGCACTTGTGTTATGACTATGAAGGCGTGGAGATCAGACCTCATAACAATTCCATATCGTGTTGCTCCTGAAACTTCAGCACTCTCCGTGCAGACATGTTTTATTAAACAAAGCAGATATCAGAGCAATAACATATTATTCTCACATTCACCACGGCAAACTACTAGGTTGAAAGCTAAGTCAACAAATGAGGGTCGTGTGCAGAAGTTGCACGAAAGGAAAAATGGCGTTTAAATCTCAAACGTACCTATGCTAACTTAACACGATATAGGGATATATAGGAGTTATACAACAGTACCCAGCCCTCCAATGCCTTCCTCGCATAATCCAGGAAATCCACCCAGTTCTGGGTGCTTAACTTGTGGCTCCCCCTGAACTTCTGGCGATACTTTTCTGGGGATAGCCCAAACTTCCTGATCAATGCTAGCTTCATGGGGGGGTAGTTAGTCTGCTCCTCTGGCTCTAAAGCTAACAAGGTGTCTCGACCAGTGGGAGGCATATACTTATACAACCCACCCCCCCAGTGTTTTTCCTGGATCCCATGGGCTCTAAAGGAGACCTCATAGGCAGCCAGCCATTTGGCTATATCATCCGACTGACTATAGCTGGCAATTATATACTTAGGCAGGTAGGGTCTGGACTCCCTGGTGGGTTCTCTGGTTTCGCTGCCTCCATTTGTAGTTGGAAAGGGTCCCCGTTGCAGGGCCTGGAGTTCTAACTCTTTTAGTTTGAATTCATGAGCCATTCTCCGCTCTTCCTTCTCCTGTTCTAATCTGGCTAACTACCACTTCAGCTTCCTTTTTTCCCTCCTGTCTGTGAGCTCTGCTTCGGTCAAGCTTCCCCCGGAGACACTACTGCCCCTCCTAGAAAAGGTCATTGGTTCGGGGAGTAGGTTTCCCACCTCTGGTTGGAACAATCCCTCTACCCCTATGACCGTGGCCCGGTCGGTCTCCTCATCCTCCTCCTTCTCTTCTCTGCGCGCTTCCACCCAAGCCCTCAAACTGGTCTGGAGTTCCCCCTTCTTGGCACCACGCTTAAAGAACACTCCCATTTGTTGACAGAAATCTTTTAGCTGGGCCAATGGATAAGTGTCCAGTTTTTCCAGTGCAAATTCCATTTTGCAAAAGGCAATTCAAGGTCAAGCACACAAAAAGGATAGAGTTGCAAGGGCAACCTGAAGCTACCTCCACCCCACCACCAGGAATAAATTTGGAAAAAGCAAAAGTAAAAATTAGGAAGGCTGCCAGGAGAAAACTCCAGGTGTAGGTTAGTGGATTACACTTAATTACTGCAGAGTAGTCGCAACCACAGTCAGCATCCCACCGCTAGACACCAATATGTTGGACCTAGAGTTGTCAGGTCACCTAGGGTAGCCTGGCCTAGGGTAAGACAATCACTAAATAGAGGCACATGTGTAAAGGTTTCACACCACCCAGCGGTAACTCAATGAAATTCCACTCAAAAATGACACTGCACCAACTTTGTGGAAAAATACGAGCTGTTTTATAAAAATATTTTGTTAATCTCTCTCTCCTCTCAGTAGTTTACAATTAAATATACTGTACAAACTTTCATCAGTTCTTTCCACATATATCTGATAACATTAGAAGAACCCGGCTCAGTTGTGTTTAATCTTTCTACATTGGATTATTCATAGGAAGTATTTTCTTAACAGACACTTATAACACTTTTTACTGGTGATAGATTGCCCACCTAAGCTGATGTTTTCTGGTTATACCAATAGAGCAATTATACTTTTATTCTTTACCCACTTCAACCTACTATTTTGGGAATATCCAGGACATAGGACCTTGAAATATTTCCTTTTCACCCACTGTATGACACCTTTCGGGCAGTAACTGAGTGACCTCTGGTTTTCAATTTTCAAGTACAATAACATAAACAGCTTCGTCTTTTACTTATTCATAGGTAAATACAGGATGAAGTAACAGATTCTTCTTCCCCTCCTCCTCTGTAAAAGAATCCCACAGTATACTTCAACTCTCAATTTTGGTATCCTTGGTATCTCAGTTCACTCCTCCAGCACTGTGGTGTCTCCCTGTTTTACTTAATCCACTGAGCCTTTAACCCAGCAGGCTTTCTAAACGGTTCACCTTCACCCTTTCAGGGCCAGTCATGAAGTTTATCAGGGATTAAGAGAATGTGAGGACGCCCAACAGTTAATCCCGAAATATGGGCATGAAAGAGCTCCTTCCCAGCTTCCTGGCTGATTCCCCAGTCACTCTTTACTCTCTCCCCTCTTTCTTCACCTTACTTGTGGATGACGCTGAAACAGATCTCCATCTCTCCCTCCTCCCAGCTGCTCCTCACTCGATAAGCGGCCCTTCGCCCGTGCACCAGCAAGGAGATGAGACCGGACTGAGGTTGCCTCAGTTTCAGTCACCCGTGCGCACCCCGCTGCTCTCTCTCGAACGCGCTGCAGCACAGGCGCAGGTGTGTAGTGTTCCCGCTAGGCGCCGCCTCACTCGCTTGGTTGTCCGCTACCCGCTACTGGGCCTGCGCGGAGTTCAGCGCATCGCCGGCTCTCTCCACAAACAGCCGCTCTACTGGGCCTGCGCAGAGATCAGCGCTTACCTTCTCATGAGCCCAACCCAGCAATACCTTCGCCGTCACTCGTCCCCACTTCAGAGGCTCCTCAGCAGCGCCGGTCTGCTCCTTTGAAATACCGGTAAGATGAGTCCTCGATAGGAAGTGAAGGGAGCAAGTTTCCCAGTCAGCAGCTCGGGAAGTAAGGGGTCAAAGGGGCTCAGGGGGGGGGACAACCGCCTCGGCCACGCTATCGATTCCCTCAGAAAGAAAAGTCTGATGATAGGGTTTGGTCAGGGGCAAGAGGGGGGACGTCTTCTTGAAGAGAATATCTATCTCTCAGACAAACTAACTGCTTCTAGTGCATCCTGGTCCCCACACCACTGCCTCTCTCCTCTAACTCACTGGACTGCACAAAATGGCTTCCTGACCTCTGCCCTTATATAGCCTGTCCACCCAGGGCCCAGTAGGGTCCAGAAGGTTCTGGAAGGACCTATGTTATCCTATGGGGCTTCCTCAGGGGTTGGCAGTTATGGCAGTTAGAAGCCACCATTTTGTAGATTTGGGTGAATTTCAGTCATAAAAGGCACCTAGGCCTTTGGTAAAAAAAACTATGAGGGCAAAAAGAGCATCTAACCCCCAGACCATCACCAATTAAAAAATAACCAGGGGACATAAAAATTAAGAGAGATGAGGGGCAAAAAGGGGACAAAATAAATAATTAATAGGAGGGACTACCCAAAGGCAGACAGGTCTAACAGTGCCTAACTGAATTTATAAGAGCTTCAGTTTTAGCACAGTGCATACATAAGGACATACTGCTGAATGGCTCAGTACAATACTGAATCAGCAATGACAGAATGTTTCCTGGAAGTGTAAGGATACAGATTGGGAAATTAAAGGTATAAAAGACAAGTTTGCAGATGCATACAAGACAGCATGTATACTCTATAGGGGATTGAAGCAGTCCATGGCCTAAGGCCTATGTTAATGTATGAGTACTTAGGTACTGAGTGGATGATTACAGTTCTGCATGGAAAGTGCCGTACTGAATTTATAACAGCTTCAGTTTTACCACAGTACATAGATAAGCACATACTGCTGAATGGCTCACTACAATACTGAAACAGCAGTGTCCGAGTGTTTGGTGGAAGTGTAAGGATACAGACTGGGGAATTGAAGGTACAAAACACAAATTTGCAGGTGCATACAACACTGCATGCATAGTCTATAGGAGTTTGAAGCAGTCCATGGCGTAAGGCCTACTTTGCTCCATGACTACTTGGGTACTCACTGGATGGATACATTTCTACAAGGAGAGTGCCTGACTAAATTTATAAGAGCTTCAGTTTTATCACAATGTATAGATAAGCACAAACTGCTCAAAGGCTCACTACAATACTAAAACAGCAGTGTCAGAGTGTTTGGTGAAAGTGTAGGATACAGACTGGGTAATTGAAAGTATAAAAGACAAGTTTGCAGGTGCATAGAAGACTGCATGCATAGTCTATAGGGGTTCGAAAGAGTCCAGGCAGTAAGGCCTACTTTGCTGCATGAGTACTTGGTTACTGACTGAATGATTACAGTTCTGCAAGTAGACTGCCTGATTGAATATATAAGACCTTCAGGTTTAGCACAGTGCATAGAAAAGCACATACTGCTGAATGGCTTACTACAATACTGAAACAGCAGTGACAGAGTGTTTAGTGTAAGTGTAAGGATACAGACTGGGAAATTGAAGGTACAAAACACAAGTTTGCAGGTGCATACAACACTGCATGCATAGTCTATAGGAGTTTGAAGCAGTCCATGGCCTAAGGCCTACTTTTATGCATTAGTACTTCGGTACTAAGTGGATGATTACAGTTCTGCAAGGAAAGTGCCTGACTAAATTTATAACAGCTTCAGTTTTAGCACAGTGAATAGATAAACACATACTGCAGAACAGCTCACTACAATACTGAAACAGCAGTGTAAGAGTGTTTGGTGGAAGTGTAAGGATACAAACAGGGGAATTGAAGGTATAAAACACAAGTTTGCTGATGCATACAACACTGCATGCATAGTCTATAGGAGTTTGAAGCAGTCCATGGCGTAAGGCCTACTTTGCTCCATGACTACTTGGGTACTCACTGGATGGATACATTTCTACAAGGAGAGTGCCTGACTAAATTTATAAGAGCTTCAGTTTTATCACAATGTATAGATAAGCACATACTGCTCAAAGGCTCACTACAATACTAAAACAGCAGTGTCAGAGTGTTTGGTGAATGTGTAGGATACAGACTGGGTAATTGAAAGTATAAAAGACAAGTTTGTAGGTGCATAGAAGACTGCATGCATAGTCTATAGGGGTTCGAAAGAGTCCAGGCAGTAAGGCCTACTTTGCTGCATGAGTACTTGGTTACTGACTGAATGATTACAGTTCTGCAAGTAGACTGCCTGATTGAATATATAAGAACTTCAGGTTTAGCACAGTGCATAGAAAAGCACATACTGCTGAATGGCTTACTACAATACTGAAACAGCAGTGACAGAGTGTTTAGTGTAAGTGTAAGGATACAGACTGGGGAATTGAAGGTATAAAAGACAAGTGTGCAGGTCGATACAAGACTTCATGCATAGTGCATAGGGATTTCAAGCAGTCTATACCCTGACACCTACTTTATAAACTTTAAATTAATAGAATATTGTAAACATTGTGTAAATGAATCTATAAGTGCTTGACTATTAGTACAGTGAATGCATTAGTACATAGTGCTCAGTACTTTATTATTATTAAACAATACATTTATTCTTCTTACATCTCATATTGTAACCGAACTTCTAAAAGCAATTCATCAGCTATTTCTTCAACATCATATTGCTGGTTAGCAATCTCAAAATGTATGTCTTCCAAAAATTCGACATTGTCCAGTGCTTCTACAAAATCAGCATCAAAGCTTTCATCTTCGAAATCACAGCTGATATCTGCAGTACTGATGTTTAGTACTTCAGTCTCGCTGCCTGTTAGAGGTATGTTTATTTATTCAATTAAACTGTTCGTGATTTCCAGTGTGTCTTTGTTAGTATTCTGCTCTCTTTCCATAACCAGTTTCTTATGTTGTAGGTCCTTGCACAAAAACATAAACATTTCACTTTTTCAGTTTTCTTAATACATAATACAAAACTAGCGTTATCAACTATTTTGGCCTCCAAAAAATATAATATAAATACCATTGTCTAATAACATTCCAACAGTACAGTTTTGTTACTATATAAGGTTATATAAATATGATTACTTATAAAGATATCCTGTTCTTAAGTTTTCATAACATTTAAAACCAGTCACTTTTTATAAATATAGAAAAAGTCTCAGACTGTTATTGTAAAATGCAGTACTAAAAATGTAGAATATGTCTATTCACCTTACACATTCCAAACTAGTAAATGTGTTTCAGTAAAATGCAAGGGATACTGTGGGTTGTCCAGAAAACCAATCAAGGACTCAACTTTTAACATAATTAAAAATTAGTCTTTGCTTATATAAGTCAAAAATAATCACAGCAACAGGTATAGAACGCCGCTTCGACAGAAAATATTGTGCATGATGAGGACATATTTACATAGAGAAGAAAAGCTACACATAGTAACTTATCCTGTCCTTTTAAACATAAAAGATATAGATGCACCAACAGTAGGTAACAGGACTCTACCGGCCCTATTATACGCTGATGACTGTGTTTTAATGTCGAGAACTGGGGTTGGATTACAAAGGCTTTTAACTGGTTTTAATGATTTTATGAGTGGCCTTGGCCTAACAAACAATGTTGCAAAATCACATGAAATGGTAATAGGTAAATCTCTGGCAAAAACAAAAACTTTTTATATAAATAATGAAATATTGTCTCGGGTACCAACTTTTTCTTACTTTTTAATGAAAAAAAATTCATGGACACATCTAGGGGATGTAGAGGCCATCTTGAGATACACAAAGAAATTAGGCTACCGTCCAATTTAAGCCATAATAGACATCTACAAAGCACGGACATGTGCCGTCGCTCTGTATGGAGCAGGAGTCTTGGGCTTCACTGATACTCTGGGGCTTCAGAGAGCGGAAAATATGATGTTAAAACGCACATTGACATTACCTCAAAGTATTCCTGTCATTATGTGCCACAACGAAATAGGTGTAACACCATCATACGCAACTAGCCCTCCTGAAGCTCTGGCATAACATATGGACCAAGGAGGAACCAGTCCTTAATCACGATATCATTTTGGATTGCTTGAAATTAGATTTTGTAAAAAAAGATTCCCTGGCTTTCTTATATTCAAGAACAATGAGGGAAACTGGGTATGGAGAATTGTTTCAGCACTCCGGGTGACATTTCTGCAATCCCAAAATACAATCTGAAAAGAATATTTCTTCTTCATTTGAAGCATGTAAGAGACAGTAAAGAGATGGCATAAAAGGGTTGTAGAGCACTCATTATTAGTCAGCTCCCCAAAAATTGAACCGTACCTCTCTTTCCATTTCAATTGGGCTAAAATGTTTTATTTGATCAGATTCAGGTATTGCTCATCTCCTGGTGTCGTACCCATGTAATGCATACTGCTATACTAAACTAGAATTGTGCCCATGTGATTCTTTTTCTGCACAGAGCACTTTACAGTTTTTGTAAATTATATTCTGGCCCGAGACGTACTTTTTAAAAACCATTACTAAGATTCATAAATATATTGTATATATGTAATGATTTATAGGTATATTTCCTCTGCAGCTCGACCTCATAAAATTGTTAAAAAATGATTCCAGTGTTTTGATTTTTTCAAAGAATAATTTTATTGATGTAATTTAAATGTTTTTATTGCTCTTTTTTGGCTAAATTAGCCAAATAAAAATCTTTGACGGACTGACTAAACATAAAAGAGTATTTCAAAACACTCTCTGTGACATATTTTATGTTGAACAATTTGGTCTCTTTTAATCCAGAAACTTCCTGGTCTCTACTAGTCAAGCATGTCTTTCTATTTAATACCATACTGGTACGTTACAGAAAGCTGTTCTGAAGCCATGTTCCATTTTATACATCTCTGTAATAAAACTCTGTGGTACTTTTTAAATATATTTTGAAAGATAGTGGGTCCCAAGGGACACTCAGTATGTATATTAACATTTTTATAAATCTTTAGAAGATACAAACCATCTTTGCACAGATATGTCCTCCATCCATCTCTTGTTTCTTCAGGTGTGTAGAACCACAACACATTTCCTGTATTTGAAAGTTACTTATACTTACCTTAAAAATAATAAATAAATTAAAAAAATATATTATAAAATTAGCATCTTTTGGAAGACAAGAAAAAATCAGTTACAACATATATTTTACAACAGAATAATTTCTAAAGCATTTCATTTGCCTTTATTGCTGTTCTCAGAATATATTGAATTTCACTAGAAACAGTGAGTTCAATAGTACTCATCACATAACAGTGGGCAAAAAAAAGACAATCAATAAGATTATCTTAAAAAAACCTTTCAACATTCTCAATACCAATCTAAAAAATAGAAATAAAACATATGTTAAATATTTTTTTCTAAGAGCAATTTCTTACGTAAATATGAGACATCTCAAACAATCATAAAATAACAAAACATTATTATTAATTTTCATACACTGTAAATAATGTTGTTTAGAAATATATGCTAACAAAATATACAACAAAAGGTCCTTGATTGTTTTAGATACTTTTCCTCATGGCCAAAATAGTAGGTGTCAAATTCTTAGTTTGGAAGTTTTTCAATAGTAATCCGGAGCATCTGCCTTCCAAGCCTTCCGATCCAAAACCACCGACATCATTTGCGGCGTCCCCCAGGCTCATCCCTCAGCCCAACGCTATTCAACATCTACATGGCCACTCTCACACAAGTGGCCCGCCATCACAACGTCAACATCATCTTCTACGCCAAAGACACCCAGCTCATCCTCTCCCTCACCAAGGAGCCACATACCACCAAAACCAACCACCGCGAGGGAATAAAGGCCAATGCCGATTGCATAAGAAGCAGCTCTCTAAACCTGAACCCGGAGAAGACGGGGGTACTCATTTTTGGATCCACCCCCTCAGTCTAAGACGACTTCTGGTTGCCGACTACACTGGGAACAGTACCAACACCCACAGACCATGCACACAACCTAGGATTCATCTTCAACTCCTCCCTCTCCATGTCTAAGCAAGTCAACGTTGTCTCCTCCTCCTGCTACAACACACTCTGCGTGCTCCTCAGGATCTAAAAATGGATCCCGACCGAAGAAGAAGAACAGTGACACAGGCCCTGGTCAGCAGCAGACTAGATTATATCAACATACTCTATGTAGAAATCCCAGCCAAACACCTACAATGACTACAACAAATCCAAATGCCTCCGCCCAACTGATCGTCAATGTCTCCGCTGCAGTGACATTACCCCCCACCCGAGAGACCTACATTAGCTCCACATCGACAAAAGGATCACCTTCAAGCTCCTTACCCACGCTCATAAAGCACTCCACAACACCGGACTAGCCTATCTTAACAGCAGTACTCCTAAAAGGCCAAATTTTGTTCCTAAAACTTTGGCTTCAAAAATATTAGGTAAGAATCTGGTAATTCTTTAGCCAAACGTTGTTTAAAAATCAATTGACTATCATTGCAAAGCAGCGAAAGAAATGCAAAACAACACACAAAGGGGGCAGGGTAGAAACACCCTGACCCCCTAGGCCTGCTATGGAAGTCCCACAAGGACCCCCAAGGTCAAAGAATAAAAATAATGTTTTTTTTTAGAAATCACGGGGTTATGAGTTGTGCATCCAGGGCATGCACAACAGGGGGCCGCAATGAGCTAGGTGCGGAACTTTTACTTTTTCCTTTAAAAAATTAGCCTCTCTCAGAACTTTCTAATATTTCTCGAGATCTTATCCTCCGGAACTTATAAAAAATGTTGGGGACCGTGAAGGGAGCCACTATGTCCGCACAGTCTTGCCGGCTTCCTGCATTCTGAATGTATCATAAAACAACACACGCATTCATCACGTATGCCTTTACCACGCATACGGTATGTGCTATACTACCTATAGCGCTTAAACTTTCGCTCTGGGCAACTCTTCTACTCCCTCTCTACAGGATCTAAAAGTGGATCCCGACCGAAAGAAGAAGAACAGTGACACAGGCTCTCGTCAGCAGCAGACTGGACTATACTAACTTACTCTATGCAGAAATCCCAGCCAAACACCTACAACGACTACAACAAATCCAAATGCCTCCGCCCAACTGATCGTCAATGTCCCAGCTGCAGTGACATCATCCCCCAACTGAGAGACCTACATTAGCTCCACATCGACAAAAGGATCACCTTCAAGCTACTTACCCACGCTCACAAAGCACTCCACAACTAGCCTATCTTAACAGCAGTAATCCTAAAAGGCCAAATATTGTTCCTAAAACTTTGGCTTCAAAAATATTAGGTAAGAATTTGGTAATTCTTTAGCCAAACATTGTTTAAAAATCAATTGACTATCATTGCAATGTATCCAACCCTTAGCACATTTTAAATAAGCAGTGTGATGTTCAGATGTTGTAGAAGGACCATTTTGAAAAATAATTGCTACAGCTACAAAGTTCTTCCTGATATTGATACTTGAGTAGCAACAAAATTCTGAATTAAAGTTTCCAATTTTCTTCCATCAGCTGTACAACGTTGCATCATTAAAATTACATAGTGTCCATATATTTCTATACATAATCTTGATTACATTTGTGATTTGCATTGCCTACACTTCATGTTTTGACTAGGTTGTTAAAATACACTGATTCACAGTCTGGTAAAGTCAAATATATAAATCTTGCAGTGTCTATTTCGTGCTACATGTAAACAAACAATTTCCACAGTCATGTTGCCATTTATAAAAAAGGCCAAACAGATTTTCAATATCTATACCTTCATCTTCCAATACAACAAGCATGTACATTAGAAATTCCTGACAATCTTGCTGAATATTCTGTGTAAATTGAGTACAACCAGAACATATGTCCAATACATTTCAAATATCAGAAACACTTTGTATTTTAGTTTTATCACTACTACATTTGTCATAAACAAAATACAACAACGAACAACATCTTTTTTCCCGATTTTCAACAATTTGCTGTTGCAAACTTTCAAGAAAAAAACCAACATTAACAACTACATTAGCATAGCAGTTGACACCAGAACTATTTTCAAACTGATAACCAACAACCTCTTCTATAGTGTCCTTTTTCTTGTTGCTTGCAATCACAGCTTCATCTTGTTTTTTTTCTTTCTCTACAACTTCACTACAGATATTCTCATATCTTCTTTTTCGACCTACCACACGCTTTTCAAATACAGGATATTGACCTAAATTGGGAGCATATTCTCTTCTTAACCTATTATACTCTTTCACACAATTTGCATCTGCACTAAACTTTGTCTCATCAAAATCAATCAAATACAATCCACATAAAGTCCTGATTAGAGACAAAGCAACATATGTCATACCCTCTTTAAACACAGAACTTCCAATATTCACCAAAGCACTATCTACACTTAAACCTTGCGATTTATGAATGGTCACCGCATATGCCAAAAAAACAGGAAACTGTTTTCTGCGGACATACAAATCTTTTACAAGCAAAAAACGAGCTGAACAACGACTAAATTGTTGTACTTCCATTTTGATCAAATATGATTTTCAAAAATTCAACACCATCTCTATTTAGGTAATTAATGAAATCAACAACTTTACCCATTGCTCCATTTACTAAACCTTTTTCCACATCCAAATTACGTCGTAAAATTACCCGACGGTTTACACATGCATATAGATTCTTTTCTAAACCAGCAATTTTAGATATCGATTTCTCTAAAGAATACAATTTACTCTTCAACTTTTTTGTCAAAATATTAGGGATTCCTTCATGCTCTATTTTATCAATAGCTTCCATTTTCATAATTTCTTCATTTTCCAACTTTAAAATTTCTTCATTGAATAAAGAACATTTACGCAGTGTTGGCATTAAGCAGATCACAGATTTTTCTTTTCTGCAATTCTCTTATATATTTTCTCAGGAGCGATATTTTCATTTGGAAACAAATTGGAAAATAATCGTCTCTTTAAAGCTTCTTTACCATGTTCAGTCACTTTTCCAATTCTTATATCTTGTAGAATAGTTCCATAATCAGCATCATTTGCTTGTTGCATATTTGTAATAAGTTCCTTATATTTAAAATATGTCCAAATGTTAACATTTCCAAAGCTATCTAGAGACTTTCTCGCATCTTCATGCGCAAGTGTTTTAAATACTGGTTGTCCTTTTACAGAAGTAAGTTGTAGTAGATCTCCAGAAACAATGACATATTTTCCACCAAATAACACGTCATACTCTGTTTTAAGTATTTGCTGCATTCTTAAATGCACAAAGACAAGCATTAGGCTTGATACCATGCTTACCTCATCAATAATCAGAAGTTTCATTTTCTTCAAGACTCTTGAAACTTCACAACAAGCTTCTCCAGATAGCTTGTGGTATTCCAATTTGTTTTCATGCTCCAGTGATAGCATTAGTAAACGATGTAAAGTAATTCCTTTAATATTGTGTGCTGCCAACCCAGTTGGAGCAGTGACAACACAAGACAAATGCGACTCAGATGTTTTCTGTAGATAAGTTGTAATTATTTTATTAAAAAACTTTTTCCTGTTCCAGCATGTCCACTCACAAACATTCGGATAGGTTGAAATGACGAGCATGAGCACTCTTTCTTTTCATGAAGTAATCCATGGTCAATCTGTTCTCTCACTTGGTCATATATTTGTTTTTGCTCAACATTTAGTTGTTCTTACAAGTTTCCTAAGTTTGTTACATCTTGAAGAGCTTGATACATTGCTGTTTCCACCTCATCCATGGCAGTTGCTGCTTCATTTTGAACTATTGGTTCTCCTAGTGGATCCTGACTCAACGGAGCAGAAGTTTGACTGGCTTGAGAACTGTCTCTAGCAATCTCAGCTGCAATTGTAGCTTCCTGCTCAATTTCGTCGTACACCATTTTCACATAATTAGCAAAAACAGGACATTCTATAGCATCTTTAGTTGCGTTGAACGAATCTTCGTAGCTCTGAAAATCTCCAAGTAATTCCAATTCTGAACTCCACGGCTTGAAGAGTTGCAAAAGAGCTAGATAGTGAAATTCCCTTTTGTCAGGAGTTTCTCAATTCAGTTTACGGTGATTAATCAAATGTCCTTTTCTTTGTTTCTCCAAACATCCTTCAGAATTAATCACAGCATATATACCATTATTGATGTTTTCTGCAATATTCCGTTTAAAAATATAGTTTTGCAGTACTTCATAGGGACAAAAGTTCTCAAGATGATGACTTCTATTTGGATAATATGCAACATATTTGTTTTCACAATATCTGTACTTTCTGACTCTTTTTCAGCTAAATATCCAATTTCTTGTACAGATTTACGTACTCGATTTCGTGTTGCAGTAAGACCTAGACTCACCCAAATGATTCTTCTAGATTTGGAGTATAGACTTGCAGATGATAAGCAATCCGAGCATTCATACACTCCAATTTCTCAATGACATACCATCTTCAAACTGTAACTGTATAATTTCTTACTTAGACTCTTCTCGTGGGAAATCTCTTCCCACATTTCCTTCAATTCCGTCTTTTCTGATTTTGTTATGTAGGATGTTACATATCGAGCAACAGCAATGGAATTGTCCGCAACGTATTGAATATCAATGTTAGCATTAAACATGGACAAAATAACTGGGTTGTAGTCATTTATATATTTTGACTCTTCATTTCTTCTTAAGCTGTACGTATTTTTTTGAGACTTTCTTGTGATAGTATGTCGCAAAGATGACATAAAACTGTTAACTCTTCCTTTTGATATTACAGGAAGTGGAAATCCAAAACAACATTTGGTGTAGAATTTGTCCTTAGATTTGTAGTTTCGACGACGTGTATTTCCCACAATGATGGCTTTGGAATCGTAAGGCTTGTTGTCTTAAATCCTTTTCTTCTGTGCTTTTGGGTATATCACATGTAGCATATTCTTCAATAAAGGACAACACAGTATAATCCGAATCTGTGCCGAATTAGGGGGCATCTTTGATCCATATTAGCATATGTATATGAGGAGCACTTCTTGCTTGATATTCCTTTCTCCAAAAGAAATCCACAACTTCTCCAAGAGGAGGATGTTTTTTATTGATGATAAAAGACATCATAGCTTCAAATCTATGATTGAAATATCTGCATACATTAACTGGATTCAAAGAGCACAATTCTCCAGGTGTCTTGTATTCAATATTTACTATATTTGGATTTGCCTCTCGAAGAAATTGAAGTAAATCATCCCAAGCATTTTCAGCATAGCCTAGAGTATGCATACATTTAAGTTCTCCATGACGACGGTACCAGTACTCATTAGTACCACGTTGACATGCCATGAGATTAATCAGCTGAGATTCTAAAACATTATCTTTCTGCTGTACTTTATCCATAAATTCCTTTGCCAAAACATTTTGCAGATGTACACCTGTTTTCAATATATAGTTGACTGCATAAGAAAATCCAGACAAGTCACTCTCAAACAAAAGATGAAACAAATATGGAATACATTGTCGAAATCTTGGATCTTCTGCATACAATTTTGATGTCCGGTATTCAGATGCAGGAATCTGCACAGGTCGTTCATCATATCGTCCTCCTTTTCCGTTTGGAAAAACTGAGGGAAGCAACGAGCTTCCAACCTTTCTTCCCATACACTAATGTGACTTCCCTTTGCTTCTTTCTTTTGGAATAACTCAATAGTATTCCCCATCACTTCTTTGGAATGAAGTGGATAAACACTGTAATTTTCATAGATTTCTTCAGTTCTGGACACATCCATTTTTTTAATTTGTCCAGTTGACAAGTCATTATCTTTTTCTACAGTTATTTCTTCTTCTACCACATACACATTTTTATAATACTGATAATTTTTTACCAGATACAACGTTGCCTTTTTCACTTTCCTAACACCCACTAATTCTTGCTATATTTTCTTACTCTTAGTAGGAACACCATTAACCATAATAACTAGAGGTTCATCTTCTACATTTTCTACACCAATTGTTTCAATATTTTTCTTTAAATCTAGTGGCTAATATACAACTCTTTCCTTTAATCCTCTCTGTAAATCTGAAGGAGGCAATTTCCCTGTCTTAGGCTCCATACGAACAATAGCCTGAAATGGATGCACACATTGAATAAGAATAGACTCATAGGTATTTAAATCCATCAGTTCAGAAGGAATATTTACCAACTCAAGATTAGTATGTACAGCTCTAGCAGGCAGTTTGTTCTCGTCTAATTTATTATAACAAAATTTACAAATATGTTGATCAGAACCCAAATCAAAACAATTCTGTACCAACAAATAAGTTGCAAATTCTTTCCCCTCATTATTATTTTCTTTTTCACTTTTTAAATACAGATCAACAGTCCTGGTCTGATTTTTATAATGAGTTCATCGACAACAGATACAAGAATAATTTGGCCTTTCACCTGAAATCACCTTAAACTTCGTAATTTCTTGCTCAAACTTTTCTGTACTACAATGTTGTACATTCTCTTCCACATTTCCTACTATTAATGTATCAGTTTCTCCACTGTCTTCCTCAGGACTAAAGTAACTAACCTCAATTTCTTCACAAACGTTCATTACATCTGATACAGATCCACGCAAAAGAGCACTGTTCAACTTTTTTAACATTAGTGCTGGACTTTTTGCATAATACAATGTTCTGACTAGTTTCCTCATTTGAGTATGATCTACTGCTAACATCCTGAAATGGTGAAAAACAATTCGACATACTCTTTTAGAAAGACAAGCCAGAGAATGACCTTGTAAACCAGTATTTTCTCTCATTCTGCAAGAGTCTAGTCCTTGCAACATCTTAATCTTTTGTTTAACACTTTTTTCAGTATACTTACGTAAGAAATTGCATAAAAAATCAATAGATTCCTGACGTACACTACAAATACTACTGCAATTCCAAGTGAACACTGGAGCTTTAGGACGTCTCCCTAAAACTTCATCCGCTAACAACTCTTCTACATTTCTGGGAACAAATTTCTCTTTCTCAATAGGACTACCATTTCTAACCTCATAAGCTCGACCACTGGTGTCAACTGCATGCAACAAATCATTACTCTGAAAATAACTGTCTTCATTAAAAAAAGGCTCAGAACTTGAACTATGTTTCCATTCACCCAAAACAATCACAAAAATGAGTTCTATTAATGAGTCTTCTCCACTTACTTTTCGCATTCATCAAATTAATTGGTTTATCTAGTGATCGAATTCTATTGATTATTAAAATAAATATTTTGTTTTTTAATTGGAAACCCTTCTCAACAATATTTTCAATATATTTCTTTTTCTTTATAAAATGCTGATTTTCTTTTACATTTCTTCATTCCCTTTATCAAATGTAAAACAACTCTATTATAAAACATTCTTTTTCTATTTTCCTGAAATTGATTCTTCCTCCTTTTCCTATACAGTGTTTGTTTCCAACATGAGTTCCCATAATTTTTATTTTTTCTCTTGTTTTTCTTTTTGATTGCAGATACTGTGTTTTTACTTTTCACTTTGTCCACACTATTCCTACTCTTTGATAACTTCTTCAAAAAATCCTTCATTGCCTTACCAGTAGTTTTTCTTTTTGTTCACACATTGTTGTTCAGGTAAATCTTGTGGATGACTATTTAAAAAAAATTATCTTTGTATAATATTTTCTCTTTTGACTTTTTTATGGCATGATGAATTTCTTTAAGTGTTGATAAAAAGAATCTGTTTAAAAAATATATATAATAGTATAAATATAAATCTATTAAAATATAAGATTCTATTACTAAACGAATATATTCATTAATTATAAAAAACAAGTATGTAATTAATAACAAAAATGTATACATACTGCAAAAGTGTTTGAAAAACTACATCTGCAAGAAGAGTATCTGAATGAATATATCAGACATTGAATTTTGGAGCACTAAATGCATTACTACATGGTACTGAATACATCACAAGAGCAGTATAAGGGGAGACCAAACTATTTTCTGCAACATCATGGATACTAACTGGGGAATTGAAGTTGTGAAAGACAAGTGTACATTTATAAATTCAGTTAGGCACTATCCTTCTAAAACTGTAATCATTCAGTCAGTACCCAATTACTCATGCAGCAAAGTAGGCCTTAGGGTATGGACTGCTTCAAACCCCTACTCAGTATGCATGCAGGCTTGTATCTACCTCCACACTTGTTTTTCACACCTTTAATTTCCCATTTTCTATCCCCACACTTTTACCAACCACTCTATCACTGCTATTCCATTGTTCTAGTGACCAATTCAGCATAATGTACTAATCCATTCACTAGGCTAAAGCTAAAGGACTTACAAATGCCCTAAGACCTACTTTGCTGAATGAGTACTTGGGTACTGACTGAATAATTACAGTTCAGTAAGGTGAGTGCCAGACTGAATTTATAAGTGCTTGAGTGGTAGTGCAGTTAAAGGATTATCACAGACTGCAAAATGTGTCACTACAGTAGTGCAAGAACAGTCACAGAGCCTTTCGTAGAAGTATAAGGATGCAGAATGGAAAATTAAAGATATGAAACACAAGTGTGCAGATGGATAGAAGAATGCATATATACTAGATAGGGTTTTCAAGCACTTCATGTCTCAGGCCTACTTCGCTACATCAGTATTTGGCTACTGACTAAATAATTACAGTTCTGTAAGGGGAGTGTCTAACTGAAATTATAAGTGCTTCAGTGTTAGTGCAGTGAATGGATTACCACACACTGCTAAATGGGTCACTACAGTACTGCAAGAACAGTCACAGGTTGCTTGGTAGAACTATAAGGATACAGAGTGAAGAACTGAAGATGTGAAACACAAGTGTGCAGGTGGATAGAAGAATGCATATATACTGGATATGGGTTTGAAGAACTACATGTGCTAAGGCCTACTTCACTGCATCAGTACTTGAGCACTGACTAAATGATTACAGCTCTGTAAGGAGAGAGCCTGACTGAATATATAAGTGCTTGAGTGTTAGTGCAGTGAAAGGATTATCACAGACTGCTAAATGGGTCACTGCAGTAGTGCAAGAACAGTCACAGAGTGTTTGGTGGAATAATAAGGATACAGAATGGAGAATTGAAGATGTGAAACACAAGTGTGCAGGTGGATAGAATAATGCATATATACTGGATAGGGGTTTGAAGCAGTTCATGTGCTAAGGGCTACTTTACTGCATCAGTACTTGGGTACTAACTAAATGATTACAGTTCTGTAAGGAAAGTGCGTGACTGAATTTATAAGTGCTTGGGTGTGACTGCAGTGAAAGGATTATCACAAACTGTTAAATGAGTCACTATAGTAGTGCAAGAACAGTCATAAAGTGTTTGGTGCAAGTATAAGGATACAGAATGGAGAATTGAAGATGTGAAACACAAGTATGCAGGTGGATAGAATAATGCATATATACTGGATAGGGGTTTGAAGCAGTTCATGTGCTAAGGGCTACTTTACTGCATCAGTACTTGGGTACTAACTAAATGATTACAGTTCTGAAAGGAGAGTGCCTGACTGAATTTATAAGTGCTTGAGTGTTAGTTCAGTGAAAAGATTATCACAGACTCCTAAATGGGTCACTATAGTACTGCAAGAACAGTCACAGAGTGTTTGGTGGAAGTATAAAGATACAGAGTGCAAAAATTGAAGATGTGAAACACAAGTGTGCAAGTGGATAGAACAATGCATATATACTGGATAGGGGTCTGTAGCAGTTCATGTGCTAAGGCTTACTTCACTGCATCAGTACTTAAGCACTGACTAAATGATTACAGTTCTGTAAGGAGAGAGCCTGACTGAATATATAAGTGCTTGAGTGTTAGTGCAGTGAAAAGATTATCACAGACTGCTAAATGGGTCACTACAGTAGTGCAAGAACAGTCACAGAGTGTTTGGTGGAAGAATAAGAATACAGAATGGAGAATTGAAGATGTGAAACACAAGTATGCAGGTGGATAGAAGAATGCATATATACTGGATAAGGGTTTGAAGCAGTTTATGTCCTCACCCCTACTTCGCTGCATCAGTACTTGCGTACTGACTAAATAATTACAGTTCTGTAAGGCGGTGCCTGACTGAATTTATAAGTGTTTGAGTGTTAATGCAGTGAGAGATTATCACAGACTGATAAATGGGTCGCTACAGAACTGCAAGAACACTCACACAGTATTTGCTGGAAGTATAAGGATACAGAGTGAAGATTTGAAGATGTGAAACACTAGTGTGCAGGTGGATAGAAGAATGCAGATACACTAGATAGGGGTTTGAAGCAGTACATGTGCTAAGGCCTACTTCACTGCATCAGTACTTGAGCACTGACTAAATGATTATAGTTCTTTAACCGCATGCGCGCTAGCGGTTTTCCCGCTGCGCGCTGCGATTTAAAAAAACCCGCATTACATGACGAGCTCAGCTCGTCATCCGCATAGCGCAGGTTACGCCCATGACGAGCCGAGCTCGTCATTCGCCCCGAAGGGGTTAAGAAGAGAGCCTGACTAAATTTATAAGTGCTTGAGTGTTACTGCAGTGAAAGGATAATAACAGACTGCTAAATTAGTCACTACAGTAGTGCAAGAACAGTCACAGAGTGTTTGGTAGAAGTATAAGGATACAGAATAGAGAATTGAAGATATGAAACACAGGTGTGCAGGTGGATAGAAGAATGCATATATACTAGATAGGGTTTTGAAGCAGTTCATGTCCTAAGGCCTACTTCGCTACATCAGTACTTAGGTACTGACTAAATAATTACAGTTCTGTAAGGAGAGAGCCTGACTGAATTTATAGGTGCTTGAGTGTTAGTGCAGGGAAAGGATTATCACACACTGCTAAATGGGTCACTACAGAACTGCAAGAACACTCACACAGTGTCTACTGGAAGTATAAGGATACAGAGTGAAGATTTGAAGATCTGAAACACAAGTGTGCAGGTGGATAGAATAATGCATATATACTGGATAGGGGTTTGAAGCAGTTCATGTGCTAAGGGCTACTTTACTGCATCAGTACTTGGGTACTAACTAAATGATTACAGTTCTGTAAGGAAAGTGCGTGACTGAATTTATAAGTGCTTGGGTGTTACTGCAGTGAAAGGATTATCACAAACTGCTAAATGAGTCACTATAGTAGTGCAAGAACAGTCACAAAGTGTTTGGTGCAAGTATAAGGATACAGAATGGAGAATTGAAGATGTGAAACACAAGTATGCAGGTGGATAGAATAATGCATATTACTGGATAGGGGTTTGAAGCAGTTCATGTGCTAAGGGCTACTTTACTGCATCAGTACTTGGGTACTAACTAAATGATTACAGTTCTGAAAGGAGAGTGCCTGACTGAATTTATAAGTGCTTGAGTGTTAGTTCAGTGAAAAGATTATCACAGACTCCTAAATGGGTCACTATAGTACTGCAAGAACAGTCACAGAGTGTTTGGTGGAAGTATAAAGATACAGAGTGCAAAAATTGAAGATGTGAAACACAAGTGTGCAAGTGGATAGAACAATGCATATATACTGGATAGGGGTCTGAAGCAGTTCATGTGCTAAGGCCTACTTCACTGCATCAGTACTTGGGTACTAACTACATGATTAGAGTTCTGTATGGAGAGTGCCTGACTGAATTTGTAAGTGCTTGAGTGTGTGAGGAGAGAGGAGGAGAATGAGGAGAGAGGGGGGAATATGAGGGGGGAGTATGAGGAGAGAGAGGAGAATATAACGAGAGAGAGATGTGTATGAGAAAGAGGTGGAGTATAAGAAGAGGGGTATGTATGAAGAAAGAGGGGGTAGTATGAGAAGAGAGAGGGGGATAATGTGGAGGGGGGAGTATAAGGAGAGAGGGGGTGTATGATAAGAAAGGGGATAGTATGAGAAGAGAGGGAAGAGTATGAGGAGACGGAGGAGTATGAGGAGAGGGGGGAATATGAGGAGAGAGGGGGGATTATGAGAAGAGGGGAAGTAGGAGAGAAGGGGTATGAGAGAGGGGGCATATGAGGAGATAGTTTGGGAGTATGAGGAAAGAGAGGGGGAAAATGAGTAGAGAGGAGGGAGTATGAGGAGAGAGGGGGAACTATGAGGAGATGGGGGTATGAGGACAGAGGGGGTAGTATGAGGTGAGGGGGAGGTATAAAGAGAGAGGGAAAAGTAAGAGGAGAGAGGGGATATTATGAGGAGAGGGGGGAGTATTAGGACAGAGGGGGCAAAGTGACGAGAGAGGGGGAAGATGAGGAGAGAGGGTAGAGTATAGGAGAGAGAGGGGGAGTGTGAGAAGAGAGGGGGGAGTATGCGCAGAGAGAGGGGGAGTATAACAAGAGAGGGGGGAGTATATGGAAAGAGGAGCGAGTGTGAGGACAGAGGGGGAGTATAAGGAGGGAGGGGTGTGTATGAGGAGAGAGGGGAAGTATGAGGAGAGAGGGGGGAGAATGTGCAGAAAAGGGAAGTATAAGGAGAGAGGGGGTGTATGAGGAGAGATGGGGTAGTATGAGAAGACAGGAAGGAGTATGAGGAGATGGGGGAGTATGAGGAGGGAGGGGGTATGAGGAGAGAGGGGGAGTATGAGGAGAGGAGGGAATATTAGGAAAAGGGGAGTATGAGGAGAGGGGGGTATTAGGGGAGACGGGAAGTATGAAGAGAGGGGGAGTATAAGGAGAAAAGGGGGAATATAAGGAGAGAGGGAGGAGAATGAAGAGATGGAGGAGTATGAGGAGTGAGGGGGGTATGAGGGGAGAGGAGAAGTATGTGGAGAGGGTGCAGTATGAGGATAGAGGGGGGAGTATGTGGAGAGAGGGGCGAATATGAGGAGAGAGAGGGAGTATAAGTAGAGAGGAGTGTGTATGAGGAGAGAGGGGGGAGTAAGAGGAAAGGGGGAGAATGTGGAGAGAGGGGGAGTATAAGGAGAAAGGGAGTGTATGAGGAGGCAGGGGGAGCATGAGGAGAGGGGTGAATATGAGGAAAAATGGAAGTATGAGGAGGGGGGGAGTATGAAGGAACGGATAAGTATGAGGAGAGGGGTGACTATGAGGACAGAGGGGGCAGTATGAGGAAAGACGTGGGAGTATGAGGAGAGAAGAGGGAGTATATGGAGAGAGGGGCGAGTATAAGGAGAGAGGGGGGAGTATGAGGAGAGGAGAGGTGTATGAGGAGAGAGGGAGGAGTATAACGAGAGATGGGAGTATGACGAAAGAGGGGGAAGTATGAGGAGAGAGGGGAGTATGAGGAGAGGGGGGAGTATGAGGAGAGAGGAATGAGTAAGAGGAGAGAAGGGGGAGGGGGGAGAATGAGGGGAGAGGGGGAATATCAGCAGAGAGGGGAGAGTATGAGGAGAGAGAGGGAAGTATGAGGAGAAACATGGGAGTATGAGGAGAAAAGGGGGAATATGAGGAGAAAGAGGGAGAGTATGAGGAGAGAGGGGAGTATAAGGAAAGAGGGGGGAGTATAAGGAGAGAGAAGGGGAGTGTGAGGAGAGAGGGGGGAGTATGAGGAGAGAGAGGAGGAGTATGAGCAGAGAGGGGGGAGTATGAGGAAAGAGAGGAGGAGTATGAGCAGAGAGGGGGAGTATGTGGAAAGAAGGGTGAGTATGAGGAGAAAAGGGGAGTATAAGGAGATAGGGGTGTGTATGAGGAGAGAGGGGAGAATATGAGGAGAGAGGGAGGAGAATGTGAAGAAAAAGGGTGTATAAGGAGAGGTGGGGTGTATGAGGAGAGAGGGGGTAGTATGAGGAGACAGGAAGGAGTATCAGGAAATAGGGTAGTATGAGGAGTGAGGGAGGTATGAGGAGAGAGTGGGGAGTATGAGGAAAGGGGGAATATGTGGAAAGGGGGAGTATGAGGAGGGGGAGTATGAGGAGAGGGCAGAGTATGAGGAGAAGGGGGAGTATGAGGAGAGAGGGGAGAGTATGAGGAGAGAGAGGGGGAATGTGAGGAGATAGGGGGAGTATGAGGAGAGAGGGGGAGAATATGAAAAAAGGGGCAAATATAATTCCTAAATTTACACAGACACACAGTGTGATTCTAGACAAAAAATATAACACCTTTCATTTTACCAAAACACATTTACTAGTCTACAAACGGTTAAGTAGTATAAGGAGAGAGAAGGGGAGTGTGAGGAGAGAGAGGGGAGTATGAGGAGAGAGAGGAGGAGTATGAGCAGAGAGGGGGTAGTATGTGGAAAGAAGGGCGAGTATGAGGAGAAAAGGGGAGTATAAGGAGAGAGGGGTGTGTATGAGGACAGAGGGGAGAATATGAGGAGAGAGGGAGGAGAATGTGAAGAAAAGTTGAGTATAAGGAGAGAAGGGGGTAGTATGAGGAGACAGGAAGGAGTATCAGGAGATAGGGGAGAATGAGGAGTGAGGGGGGTATGAGGAGAGAGTGGGGGGTACGAGGAAAGGGGGAATATGTGTTAATGGGGAGTATGAGGAGGGGGGAGTATGAGGAGAGGGCAGAGTATGAGGAGAAGGGGGAGTATGAGGAGAGAGGGGAGAGTATGAGTAGAGAGAGGGCACTATGAGGAGAGACATGGGACTATGAGGAGAGAAGGGGGAGTATGAGGAGATAGAGGGGTAGTGTGAGGAGATAGGGGGAGTATGAGGAGAGAGGGGGGAGAATATGAAAAAAGGGGCGAATATAATTCCTAAATTCACACAGACACACAGTGTGATTCTAGACAAAAAAGAAAACACCTTGCATTTTACCAAGACACATTTACTAGTCTACAAACGGTTAAGTGACTGCACACATCCCATGTATATAACTACTACATTTCAGAGGACAACCCTGAATCATTTTGCAAATGCATAAGCAATTTGCTGCATTATTTCTGCCAACATTACATCAAAAAAGTGACACAATAGAACAACAAAAAGGCGCAAGGGGCTTGTAAATCTGTCACAGAGTGTATGTAGCACTGTATGTATACTTACTTGGGAATTGTAGATTTAAAACAGAAGTCTGATTCTAGACAAGCAACACTATTATTTACTCTAGAAGGGCTAATATCACTGCACACATTACAGAAATATAATTACTGCATTTTACTGTACAACCATGAGTCATTTTGCAAATACAAAAACAATAACCGGTTTATAATTCAATCAAAACTAGAGAAAAAGATACCTTTATAACCACTTATGTATCTGTAAACAAAAAACATACAAAAAATGTTTCTCTCAGAACAATTCCTGAATGCACGCAGCCGAATTCTAGACAAAAAATATTACACCCGGCATTTTACAAAAAACCCATTTACTAATCTAGAAACGATAAAGTGACTGCACACATTCCATGTATATAACTACTAAATTTCAGTGCACAACCCTGACTCATTTTCCAAATACATAAACAATTTGCTGCATTATTTGTGCGAACATTGCATCAAACAAGTAACACAATGGCTGCACAAAGATGCACAAGAGGCTTGTAAATATGTCCCAGAGAGTTTACCATCGTTAATGTATACTGACTGGAAATTTGTAGATTTCAAACACAAGTCTAATTCTAAACAAGCACCACTATCAACTACTCTACAACTGAAAAAGTGACTGCACACATTCTACATTTTTTAGTACTGCGTTTTATTACACAAAGCTGACTCACTAAACACATTAACTTACCAAATGCTTTTATCACAATAGCTATCCAAATGCAGACAAACTCAGAATGTGATTCTACACACTTTAGAAGGATAAACACATTACTCTTACTAAAAACAAAATGCACCACATACATTCCCTTACAAGTTATCAACTCACCTTTCATATTGATTTGTAGATTAAGAAGAATGCCAGTCACACAGCAGATATTCTTATACAGAATAGCTCTACTTCAGTGTTCTTAGCAAAACCAAACAATGGCACATTTTCCCTCTAAATTTACACATATATACATGTTAATAACAAATCAAATTTCTTCACACATTAATTCAAAACCAAACACATTGGTTCAACATTTGAACCCTTTCCAATTGACATAACTTTGAACCCTACCCCCACCAAATCATGCAAAAGTCAACTATCCACAGAGGTCAAAAGTTCAGCACACTGTAAAACACTCCTCCTCAACAAGTTTAGACTCTGCAAAAGATACTTATAAGTACCAGTAAAGAGAAAAGCTCTTGTTAAAAACCAACCAACATCTAAACACATAAGCTTGATAGATACCTGTAAAACATATTATTTTTATTCTTTTTTCTTGCTTAGGTACGCCTACAGGATGACTTGGGAACATCGCACCATACGTCGTACGGCCAGCCCTTGGAACACGTACAAAAATTTTACCTTAAAAAAAAAAATAGCCCCTATCACTAATTTTTATTATCCACGGGGACCCCATCCCCCAGGGCTCAAACAAAACGTTGGGGACTGTGGGGAGAACTCCAATGCGCCCACAGTTCCAGCCGGCTCCCTGCCTCCTTTGGTAGCCTGCATTCCTTTTCGTCAGAGAGAGCAGCTTACATGCTGCTTGCTATAATGAAAAGCAATATGCTTTCCTATTTGGAAAAGAGTGCACGTTAACATGCTCTCTTTTCTAATTAGGAAAGCAGTTTGCTATGGTAGGGCGTGAACCGCGAGGCTCCCGCCCTACCATAACAAACTACAGTGTCCCAGGGGTAAGCACCCCGGGACACTGCAGGATCCGGTCCTGGGGAGTGGCAGTTACCACGGCCACCACAAGGGTCCAGGAGGGAGGCCGCATGGCCCCCCTCCCAACATTTAAAAGCCCCGGGGGGTGCTGGTCCCCAGGGCTGGGTGGTCCATCACGGACACCCCTACTTTGAATTATAGAACTCCAGAGAGGTGGCGGTCCCTGGGGCGTGTGGGGGAGCATGAGACCTCTACACAGGTATTTTTTATTTTCTTAAAAAAACAAGCCCTGGGGGATGGCGGTCCCCGGGGCTGCAGGGGGGCTGTGAGCCGCTCCACATATTTAACATTTAAGACTGGGGGTGACGGTCCCCGGGGTTTTGGGGCCATTCTGTGCCCCCATTATAAATAAATAGATTGTCCCCGTGATTTGGCCCCCAGGGGGGTAATTAACAATAAAGCGTGCTTTCTGTATGTTTAAAAAAAAAAAAATGTTATGCCTTAAGGGACCTTGTGGGACCCCCCGGAGAAGGCCTATGGGGTCTGACTTTCCTATGGCAAATAGCAAAGTTTTCCTGACAATCTACACACTCAAGCTATACACATATACATATAATTAACAACTCACATTACTTTCCATATTAACTCAAAAGCAAACACACATTTCTATTGCTTGAACATTTGAACCCTTTCCAAATGACATACATTTATACCCTACCCCCATTCTGCCTTCTGCCTGTTACCATAGAAACACTTCATGAAACACCTAACTGAGAACTCAGGTCAAAAGTTCATCATAGATTGTTGCAAATCAAAACAGCAATTGTGTTTGACTTACCAGCTAATCTTTTGTAACGTTCTTTTCTATCAGTTTTTGTTAACCAATAAAAATCAAGCTTCCAAAAAACAGAAAAATACACCCTAGTTTTCAATGAGGAATGGTCTCAAACATCCAATCATTTCTTTTCTTTTTTCAAAACTGCATGTTATCCACCATCAGAGTGCATTAAGACCTCCCTTCAAGATACTTAGAGTGTGGATTGTCGGACACAGCTATATTTTCTGGAGCCAAAGGTACACAGAACAGAAAGGAAATCACAAATACCTAGGTTTAGCAAATGTAGACATTAAATGGATTGGACAGAGAGGGTTAAAGTGGCACCAATTGATGCCATTGGTGAAATCCTTTTTACATCTCCAACACCCTGACCTCATAATTGTGCACTGTGGTGGCAATAACTTAGACACTTTGACTGGAGTAGGTCTGGAAATGTTTATTAAGGACACCTTTACTGAACTGATGTCACTTTTCCCCCAAACTACCTTTGTCTATTCTAATATATGCCAAAGGCAGAAATGGAACTGGTCCAATCAATTTTGTCCACAGATTGAGAAAGCTAGGAAACATGTGAATAAATCTGTTTCTGCTTTTATCCGAGACTATAGAATGGGGTCCATTTACAACAACAATCTGCGTTTCAATATGCATGGCATCTATAGGAGAGATGGTGTACATTTTACAGATGAGGGGAACAGAGTCTTCCTCTTGAACTTTAGACTCTGCATCGGAACTTAATTGTAGGTACTAAAATCTCCAAATAAACACAAGGGCTCTTTTTATAGCCACCCAACATCTAAACACATAAACTTGATAAATATCTCCAAAATATTTTTCTTTTTCTTGCTTAGGTACACGTACGGGACGACTTAGAAACCTCGCACCATACATCGTACTATAATTTTACCGTAAACAAAATAGCACCTATCACTAATTTTTATTATCCCCAGGGACACCATCCCCCGGGGCTCGAATAAAACGTTGGGGACCGTGGGGGGAGCCCCAAAGCCCCACAGTCCCAGCCTGCTCCCCGCGTCCTGCGAGAGACAGCATTGCTTTTCGTCAGAGAGAGAAGCTTACATGCTGCTCCCCCTGAGAAAAACCAATCTGCTTTCCTATTTTCCAAATAGGAAAGCAGTTTGCTATGGTAGGGCGGGAGCGGCGATGTTCCCGTCCTACCATAGCAATCTGCAGTGTCCTGGGGGTAGGCACCCCAGGACACTGCAGGAGCCAGCCCTGGGGGTCCAGGAGGGGGGCCGCATGGCCCCCCTCACAACATTTAAAAGCCCCGGGAAATGGTGGTCCCCGGGGCTGGGTGGTCCTTCAGGGACCCCCTATTTTCAATATTAGAGCCCCGGGGAGGTGACGATCCCCGGGGCATGTGGCGGGGCTTGAACCCCCCCATACAGTTTTTTTTAAAACAAGTCCCAAGGAGTGGCAGTCCCTGGGGGTGCGAACGGGCCGTGAGCCCCCCGCATACATATTGTTAAAGCCCCGGTATTTAGCCTCCCCGGGGGCTAATTAACAAAATACGGGCTTCGATTTTTTTTAATTTTTCACACGCTACGCGCATCCTACGAGTATCCAGCGATTTAAAAAAATATTAATAATTTGGGGGGCATAGGTGTCCTTGTGGAACCCCCTCAGCAGGCCTAGGGGGTCAGGGTGTTTCTACCCTGCCCCCTTTGCGTCTTTTGCGCTCTTGTTTAAAGATACACTTAATAAGTCAGGTTTACAATCAATTTTACAAAACATCCGTTTAGACACTTATTTACCCATTCATTCTTCCATTGACCTTTAGATGTACATATATAAAAAATATTATTTTTCAGAAAGACACACATTCACTGGATGATGTCATCAGTGATGTCATTTGATATGTCATCAGTGATCTCATGAGTGATGTCACTGACCATGTCATGGGTAAGCATGGGCGGATTTTGCGAATTGGAACTTGCGTATTTACGGATTCGCAAGGGTTTCTGCCAGTTCGCGAGGGTTGTGTACCAGTTCGCAATTGCGAACTTACTTGTCGGCTCGCAACGGGCGCGACTATATTGTTTCTACGTCTGGTTCATCATCACAGGTTCACAGCACCCTCTGTTTCACCACTGCCACCCTCTGGTACACCCATGACACCCTCTGGTACATCACTGCCACCCTCTGGATGGTTTATCACTGTAGATTATGAGGGTGACAAAAAGCAAGCACACCTGCCCTGCTTCAACTGACATGAATTAATTTGGGGTTGAATAATGTGTCACTGAATTTAAACTTCCAGTCTGGCTGGCACCTGCTTCCTTATCTGTAATTTGCTTTCTGTTGCAGTGCAATTTATTTTTCACAGGACCTTTGTTGTATACTTGTAGCTATTCTCTGAGCCTACTGTGAGGGTCAGAGCAGGGTCATAGAATAGTTGCAAGTAGGCAACTGAACTCTGAAGGGGCCTCTCAGGAAGCACTACAGGGAATGGTTACTAATGATTAGATTGAACTTTTGCACCTGCTGAGTGCTTTCAGTTTTGCAAAAATCCAAATATCCAGCAGCATCCACAAAAAGTAATCCTTCCATGTCAAGATCCAAATCAAAGTGACCAGCACATGAAGAAAGCACTGGGAGGAGCCTGCTGGACAGGAACAGGAAGTTGGAGACTGTGGGTTACTGCCTTCCTCCCACCCCCCCCCAAAATGGACTCCTTGCAAAGAAAAAGTGCAGGCAAATGTCAACCTGAGGAGTTATTCTGATAAAAATCATAATTTTCAAGGTTTATGCTGCCTGCTGGTGGATTTCTTGTGGGAAATTGCAAATTTTGCAATCTTGCAATTGCAAGATGTCGCTGCCCGCCGCATCTACGTGTTCGCAAGTGTTTACTCCCGCGAAATTGTATAGTATTCTAGTTGGCAAGTGTGACCAAGCGAAAAATCCGCTTCGCACGTATTTTACGAATTTTCGGCAAGTTCGCGAGAGTTCGCGGATTGCTTATTTGCCGAAAATCCGCAAAATCCGCGAGCGGAACGGATTTTACGCTCATGCTTAGTCATGGGTGATGTAATATGTGACGTCATCAGGAGTGCATTGCAGGCACGCGAGTTATAGTTAGCTGAACTAACTATAACGGGGGAATTTCAATGGTTTTGTATGAGTGAAATGTCCATCTAACTATAACATGTGTTAAACCTATGGTTTTTTCAGTGAATTTCTAAGGTTTTTTAAATGCTAATTCCTAACTATAACGTGTGTGAAACCTATGGTTTTTTCAGTGAATTTGCAAGGTTTTTTAAATGCCAATTCCTAACTATAACGTGGATGAAACCTATGGTTTTTTTCAGTGAATTTCAAAGGTTTTGTAAATAATAATTTTTAAATGAATTAAATATTATATTTATTTCTTTTTATACTAATTTCTTACATTTTTATTATAAATAGTTATATTTATTTTATTTTCTAAGTTATATTTAATAATCTTCATGTAAAATAATAACAAAAGTACTTTCCCCAATTTTTTGTTTATTAATTACACTTTTTTTTACAATATATTAAAATTAAATTCTATATAATTCCTTTTTCATTTTTGTGATACGCGATCGTACCATACTTTGAATGGTAAATCGTCCTAAGCGCAAACCCGTGCATACAATACGGATACACTTTGACGTTGCGCATCGCATCAACACTTCCGCGTGACATCATGTACGGCGTTCCGTACGTGCACGCCGCAAAAGTTTGTAATTGTTCAAAAACATATATTGATGTATTAAATGTACATATTAAGGGAAGACATTATCTGGGATAATCATGAAACTAGTTTTTTTACTTATAATAAGCGTATATTACTTTTGAAAGCAATTACGCAACTCCCGGAAGTACGTCGTTCACACTCGTATCGTAAGAGCACCGTAAACGCACCGTAAGCGTACACAAAGCCATGTGACTTAAAAGAAGAGACTAGATTGGTTCATAACACTTCCTATTCCAACTCTTGAAAGACCCCTCCTATTTAAATCATTTTACTTTGACTTTCTAAGAAGAAGTATCTCTTCTCTGAAGCCTTTCAAATTAGAACGATGACAACACCTATGGCTATGGACTCATCTTCCAGCCACTCCTCTGATGGATAATTTGTTGCAGAAGCACCTCAGAGGAAGGAAAAAGAGGCGGTCATTTGGAAACTTTTTACTTTCCCTGAAGGGGAAAAAAGGTCAATGCACCTCTTGTGACCTGTAAAATTTGCCATACTACACTTTCCAGGGGCAATCCTGCAAAAAAATATTCATTTGGCACTAAAATTATGGTGCGGCACCTGAAGACCTTGTACCCCAACAATTTTGCAAGAGCTGCAACACGGAGGTTGCAAGAGGACCCAACTGCTGCTGTAGCAGCTACATCAAGTGCACCACCACCACCTGTGGGAAGCAGTCCACAACCACAGATGGAACATGACTTTGGTGAAGTTAAAATCCTCTGCAATTATTGTGACAAACTTTTATGTTACGGGGAACAGTCCATCGACCTGATAAAACACAGGAAGTGTGGGCATCACTGTCATCGTTATTAGTTTATTTTTTTTCATATTCCATTTTGTTCCTGTTGGACACTTTTTCGGTTCCTGTTCTATTTTTTTAGTTTAAAAAAAAACTTGTTCAAAACAGACAAAAAAAAATAGAAAACTAAAAACACAAAAAAAACAGTTCTTTTTAGAACTACCTTAACTGGTCGAAGAAAGAACTATATTTCTATGTTAGTGTGTAAAATGTTGTCAGAATG
This sequence comes from Lissotriton helveticus, assembly GCF_964261635.1. Classification (NCBI taxonomy): domain Eukaryota; kingdom Metazoa; phylum Chordata; class Amphibia; order Caudata; family Salamandridae; genus Lissotriton; species Lissotriton helveticus. The sequence continues at coordinate 772,771,021 of NC_136063.1, read as the reverse complement.
AATGCGTAGTTCATAAATGAATGAATGAATACATTACTACTGTATGGTGAATGTGAAAGTGCAGAACTATAAGGAAGTGCTACAGCATAAATCTATAAGGTATTTATAGTATAGTGTAGTACTTCCGAAGCACCTGAATGTAACATATCCATATAAATATATTACAAATCTATGCTTCAATTTGCACGGCTGGTAAAACTGCCTGGATGAATTTGTATGTGTTAGGAGCGGATTTACAACCCCCTTGTGCCTCTTTTACACATCTGTTGCGTCACTTTTGTGATGCAGCGGTGGTGCAAAAGATGTGCCACGTTGTGTGGTATTTTCAATGACATGCATATGGAAGGTGCAGCACATTGTAAAGCCCTGCACCAAAAGGAAGCTTTCCTTTGCAGAGGGGGGACGGGATGTGGAGGTGTTCTGGTGCAGGAATGCCTCCTAAAAGTGACTAAGTGAAATCTATAAGATTTCATTCAGTCACTTTTACGTTTATGCTGCATCAAAACCCTGCATCTGTTGAAACAGGTGTAAGGATTGACACAGAATTGTAAGCATAGGGCCCCAAGAACATTGCTGGAGCTGTGCTGTGTTTCTAATGCAAGTCAAGCAATGAGCCACCTTCACAACACAAATACATCACATATCTGTGCCGTTTTTGCCCCATAATACACCACATTGTAAATACAATGCATCCATGGTGGTGATGTCACAGTGCACAATAACTGGCATATCTCTGGGGATACACCACTTATTGTACATCTGCTGATTACTGTTTGAATGTAGTAAATGGATTACTACACACTGATTAAGGAGTCACTACAAAACTATAACAGGAATGACAGAGTGTTTCATGCAAGTGTAAGGATAAAGACTGGAAAATTGAACATATAAAAGGTAAATTTGCAGGTGCATAGAACAGTGCATGCATAGTCTATAGGACATTCAAGCAGTCAATGCCCTAAGGCCCAATTTCACCATGAGTACTTAGGTACTGACTGAATGATTACAATTCCGCAAGCAGAGTGTGTGGCTGAATGATTAGCAGCTTTACTTTTACAACATAGTATAGCTAAGCACATACTGCTGTATGGTTCACTACAATACTGAAACAGTAGTATGATAGTGACTGCTGGAAGTGTAAGGATACACACTGGGGAATTGAAGGTATAAAAGATAAGTTTGCTGGTGCATAGAACACTACATGCACACTCTATAGGGGTTTGAAGCAGTCTATGGCCTAAGGCCTGTTTTAATCCATGAGTATCTAGATAGTGAGTGGATGATTACAGTTCTACAAAGAAAGTGCCTCACTAAATTTATTACAGCTTCAGTTTTACCATGGTACAATGGAAAAGAACATACTGCTGACTGGCTCACTACAATACTGAAACAGCAGTGTCAGAGTGTTTGGTGGAAGTCTAAGGATACAGACTGGGAAATTGAAGGTATAAAAGACAAGTTTACAGGTGCATAATATACAGCATGCATTGTCTATAGGGGTTTAAAGCAGTCAATGGTGCAAGACCTACTTTGCTCCATGAATCCTTAAGTACTGACTAGATGATTATAGTTCTGCAAACAAAGTGCCTAACTAAATTTATAACAGCTTCAGTTTTACCACAGTACATAGATAAGCACAAACTGCTGAATGACTCACTACAATACCGAAACAGCAGTGTCAGAGTGTTTAGTGGAAGTGGAAGGATACAGACTGGGGAATTGAAGGTATAAAACACAAGTTTGCAGGTGCATAGAAGACTGCATGTATAGTCCATAGGGTTTTTAAGCAATCCATGCCCTCAGACCCACTTTGCATATTTTAAATCAATACAAAAATGTAAAGAATGTATAACTGAATCTATAAGTGCTTCACTTTTAGTACAATGAATGCATTAGTAGATAGTGCTCAAACCTTTATTATTTTTAAACAATACATTTATTCTTCTAACATCTCATAATTTAACAGAGCTTCTAAAACAAGTTCATAAGGTATTCCATACACATCAATTCCCTCGTTAGCAGTTTCGGAATTAATATGTTCTAAAATTTCAACATAATTTAATGCTTCCACAACATCTGCATCAAAGCTTTCGGCTTCAAAATCATAGCTCATGTCTGCAGCACTAATTTCCCCTTCTTCACTCTCATTGCCTGTGACAGATACGATTAGTTCTTCAATTACACTCAAGGTAATTTCCCAAATATCCTCAGTATGGGTCTGTTCTCTTTCCATAATTTTTCTCTTATGTTGTAGCTCCTTGTATAAAAATATAAACAGTTAATGTTATCAGTTTTCTTAATATATAATACAAAACTAGTGTTGTCAACTATTTAGGCCTAAAGAAAATATTATATAAATACCATTGTCTAATAACATTCCATTAGTAGAGTTGTACTCCATTATAAAGTTATATAAATATAATTACTTATAAGGATATCCTGTTCTTAAGTTTTCTTAAATTTTGAAACCAGTCATTCCTTATGACTATAGGAAAATACTCAAGCTGTTATAGTAAAATGCAGTACTAAAAATATAGAATATGTCTATTCACCTTACCCATTCCAAAATAGTAAATGTGTTTTAGTAAAATGCAAGAGATACTATTGGTTGTCCAGAATAACACTGTGTATCTGTGTATATTTAGGTACCATTATCACACTAGTTTTTTAATACTTCATGTCTTTTCACAGAAATAAACTCTTAAAGACCTATGCAGTACTCACCTTTTAACATAATTAGAAAGTAGTAATTCCTTATATAAGTATAAAATACTCACAGCAACAGAAATAGAACACTGGTACCCTCAGTATATATTTTTTTAAATGTGTTTAAAAGATACAAACTATCTTTAAACAATAATGTACTCCATCCATGTTTTGTTACTTCAGCTTTGTAGAAGCACATTCCATCGACCATTTTTAACATTTACTTGTACTTACCTTAAGCATAACAAATAATAAAAAAATTATATATTATAAAATTACCATCTGTGGAAGACACAAAAAAATACAATTACAATATATCTTTTACAACACAAAATAATTTGTAAAGTATTACATTTGCCTCTTTTGCTGTTCTCAGAATATATTGAATTTCACTAGAAACAGTGACTTCAATAGTACTCATCACATAACAGCGGGCAAAAAAAAGACAATCAATAAGATTATCTTTAAAAAAACATTCAACATTCTCAATAACAATCTAAAAAATAGAAATAAAACATAAAACATAAAACATATCTTAAATGTTTTTTCTAAGAGCTATTTCTTACGTAAATATGACACATCTCAAACAATCATAACATAACAAAACAAAATGATTAATTTTCATACACTGTAAATATTGTTACTTACAAATATATGCTGTCAAAATATACAACAAAATGTCCTTAATGGTTTCACATACTTTTCCGCACGACCAAATAGTATGCGTCAAATTCTTAGTTTTTAAATTGATTAATAGTAATCCTGAGCGTCTGCCTCCCAGCCTTCTGATCCAAAACCACCGACATCATTTGCTCCGTCCCCCAGTGCTCATCCCTCAGCCCGACGCTATTCAACATCTACATGGCCACCCTCACACCAGTGGCCTGCCATCACAACCTCAACATCATCTCCTATGCCGACGACACCCAGCTCATCCTCCTCCTCACCAAGAAGCCACATGCCACCAAAAGCAACCTCCACAACACAATGAAGGATGTCACCAACTACATAAAGAGCAGCTCTCTAAACATGAACTCGCACAAGATGAATGTACTCATCCTCAGACCCACTCCCTCAGCCTCGGACGACTCCTGCTACCTGACTACTCTGTGAACAGTACAAACACCTACCGACCATGTCCTCAACCTAGGGTTCATCCTCAACTCCTCCCTCTCCATGTGTAAGCAAGTCTACACCGTCTCCTTGTACTGCTATAACACCCTCCACATGCTCCGCAACATTTACAAGTGGATCCTAACCAAAAGAAGAAGAACAGTAACACAGGCCCTCATCAGCAGCAGACTACACTGTGGCAAAACACTCTACACAGGAATTCCAGCAAAACACCTACAACAACTACAACAAATCCAAAAGACCTCCACCTGAGTGATCATCAATGTCCCCTGCTGCAGCCACATCACCCACCACCTGATACACCTACACTGCCTCAATATCAACAAGAGGATCACCTTCAAGCTCCTCACCCTCACTTACAAAATACTCTATAACACCAGACTAACCTGCCTTAACAGCAGTAATCCTGAAAGGCTAAATTGTGTTCCAAAAAATTTGGCTTTAAAAAATTAGGTAAGAATTTGGTAATTCTTTAGGCAAACATTGTTTAAAATCCAATGGACTATTATTAAAATGTATCCAACCTTTCAGACACTTTAAATAAAGTGTAATGTCCAGATGTTGTAGAAGGTCCATCATGAAAAATAATTGCAACAGCTACAAAAGTTCTTCCTGATATTGAAACTTGACCAGCTACAAACATTTTAATTAAAGTTTCCAATTTTCTTCCATCAGCTCTACAACGTTGTAGCATTAAAATTACATACTGTCCATATCTTTGTATAAATAATGTTGATGACATTGCTGATTTACATTGTCCACACTCCACATTTTGACTTGCTCCTCTAATTAGATTGTTAAAAGACACTGATTCACAGTCAGGTAAAGTCAAATATATGAATCATTCACTGTCAATGTTACTGCTACATGTAAACAAATAATTTTCACAGTTATATTCCCATTTATACGAAAGGCAAAAAAGATTTTCAATATCTATACCTTCATCTTCCACTACAACAAGCATATACATTACTAATTCCTGACAATCTTGCTGAATGTTCTGCTTAAATTGAGTAGAACCAGAACATATGTCCAAAACATTTCGAATATCAGAAACACTTTGTATTTTACTTTTATCGCTACTACATTTCTCATAAACAGAATACAACAATGAACAGAATCTTTCTTTCCGATTTTCAACAATTTGCTGTAGCAAACTTTCAAGAAAAAAACAACATTAACAACTACATTAGCATAGCAGTTGACACTAGAACTATTTTCAAACTGATAACCAACATTCTCTTCCACACTGTCCTTTTTCTTTTTGTTTGCAATCACAACTTCATCTTGGTTTTTTCCTTTCTCTATAGCTTCACTACAGATTTTCTCAAATTTTCTTTTTCTACCTACCAGACGCTTTTCAAATATTGGATATTGACCTAGATTGGGTGCATATTCTCTTCTTAACCTATTATACTCTTTCACACAACTTGCATCTGCAATAATCTTTGTCTCATCAAAATCAATCAAGTACAATCCAGATAAAGTTCTCACTTGAGACAAAGCAACATATGCCATGCCCTCTTTGAACACAGTACTTCCAATATTCACTAAAGCACTATCTACACTTAAACCGTGAGATTTATGAATGGTTCCCGCATAAGCCAAACAAATAGGAAACTGTTTTCTGCGAATATACAAATCTTTTACAAGGAAAAACCGAGATGAACAACAACTAAATTGTTGTACTTCTTCAATTTCATCGAATTTGATTTTCAAAAATTCTATACAAACTCTATTTACATAATTAACAAAATTAACTATTTTACCCATTGCTCCATTTACAAAACCTTTTTCCACATTCAAATTACGTCGTAAAATTACCCTACAGTTTACACATGCATATAAATTATTTTCTAAACCAGCAGTTTTACTTATCGATTTCTATAACGAATCCAATTTCCTCTTCAACTTTTCAGTCAAATTAATAGTGGTTCCTTCATGTTGTATTTGATCAATAGCTTCCAATTTTATAATTTCTTCATTTTCCAACTTTAACATTTCTTCATTGAATATAGAACATTCAAGCAGTGTTGGCATTAAGCAGATTACAGATTTGTTTTCTGCAATTCTCGTGTATATTTTCTCTGGGACAATATTTTCATTTGGAAACAAATTGGAAAGTAATCGTCTCTGTAAAGCTTGTTTGCCAAATTCAGTCACTTTTCCAATTCTTATATCTTGAAGAATAGTTCCATAATCAGCATCATTTGCCTGTCGCATATTTGTAATGAGTTCCTTACACTCAAAATATGACCAAATGTTTACATTTCCAATGCTCCCTAAAGACTTTCTAGTATCTTCATGCGCCAGTGTTTTAAACACTGGTTGTCCTTTTACAGGAGTAAGTTGTAGAAGATATCCAAAAACGATGACGTGTTTTCCTCTGAATAATATGTCATACTCTGTTTTAAGAATTTGCTGCATTCTTAAATGCACCAAGGCAAGCATTACGTTTGATACCATGCTTACCTCATCAATAATGAGAAGTTTCATTTTCCTCAAGACAAAAAAAACTTCACAACAAGCTTCTCCAGATAGCTTGTGGTATTCTAATTTGTTTTCATGCTCTACTGGTAGCATTAATAAACAATGTAAAGTAATTCCTTTAATATTATGTGCTGCCAACCCAGTTGGAGCAGTGACAACACAAGACAAATGCGACTCAGTTGTTCTCTGTAGATAAGTTGTAATTACTTTAATTAAAAAACTTTTTTCTGTTCCAGCTTGTCCACTCACGTACATTCGGATAGGTTGAAATGCTGAGCAACAGCACTCTTTCTTTTCATGAAGTAATCCATGGTCAATCTGTTCTCTCATTTGGTCATATATTTGTTTCTGCTCAACATTTAGTTGTTCTTCCAAGTTTCCTAAGTTTGTTACATCTCCTTGAGCTTGATACATTGCTGTTTCCACCTCTTCCATAGCAGTTGCTGCTTCATTTTGAACAATTGGTTCTCCTAGTGGGTCCTGACTCAACGGAGCAGAAGTTTGACTGTCTTGAGAACTGTCTCTAGCAATCTCAGCTGCAATTGTAGCTTCAACATTTTCACATAATTAGCAAAAACAGGACATTCTATAGTATCTTTACTTGCGTTGAAGGAATCTTCATAGCTCTCGAAATCTCCAAGTAATTCCAATTCTGAACGCCATGACTTGAAAAGTTGCAAAAGAGCTAAATAGTGAAATTCCCTTTTGTCAGGTGTTTCGCAACTCAGTTTACGGTGATAATTCAAATGTCCTTTTCTTTGTTTCACCAAACATCCTTCAGAACCAACCACGGCATAGATACCATTATTGATGTTTTCTGTAACATGCCGTTAAAAAATATAGCTTTGAAGCACTTCATAGAGACACATGTTTTCAAGCTGATGACTTCTATTTGGATAATATGTATCCAACATATTTGTTTTCACAATATCTGTACTTTCTGGCTCTTTTTCAGCTAAATATTCAATTTCTTGTACAGATTTAAGTACTCGATTTCGTGTTGCAGCAAGACCTAAACTTACCCTAATGATTCTTCTAGATTTGGAGTATAGACTAGCAGATGACAAGCGATCTGAACATTCATACGCTCCAATTTCTCGATGAGATAACATCTTCAAACTGTAACTATATAATTTCTAACTTAGAATCTTCTCGTGGGAAATCTTTTCCCACATTTCCTTCAATTCTGTATTTTCTGATTTGGTTATGTAGGATGTTACATATCAAGCAACAGCAATGGAATTGTCTGCAACATATTGAATATCCATGTTAGCATTCCACATGGACAAAATGACTGGGTTGTAGTCATTTATGTATTTTGACACCAAAATAAAAGGAGGCCCCCCAACTGGTAGAAAGATAGGCAGGTGGGCCGGGGAGGAAATATCAGAAAAAGCAAGAAAAATAACCCTGCCTAAGGATTTAGAATAAGGTCCAGCACAGAGATCCTAGGATACCTTTGGAGCCAACACTGTCTCCTAGAGCCAAACTTCGGAGCAAAACATCATACACTTTTTATATAGGCATTTATAGTTTATTATTATATTTTCAAAATCTCATGTATTGATATAGCAAAAATACAAATAAATATTAATTCATCTTTCAAAATATCACTAAATATGTATAAAGTTCAAGGCCATATATTCAGTCCCACACTACCAACATCCCTTTCATACACATACTCTAAACACAATCACACAACCAATCTTTCAAAATTCAAAACAGGCACACTCCCACTGATGCACAGACACCATTACATGAATTGAGAGAGATGTAATACAATTCATAAAAAAGGGGTGCTGGGCAACAATCAACGATGGAATGGATTGATGGTGTATAGAACAATCCCGTTGCCAGCAGGAACCATGCCGACGCGCGTTTCGGTGTACAGGCCCGACCAGGCCATACCTTTGTCAGGGCGGCGATGTACCACGTGGGGGGGAGGAGGGGGAGGGATCAATTATCTGAAAATACAAAATATACATAAGGATCCACTAATACAGCTACATTTCCTTTCATGCACAATCATGGATTCAATTATATAACATTGCATATACTTATTTTTGTATCCAGATGGCTCTAGCTACGACAGTGGCTCCCAAATTTGAGAACAAACTAGGGAATTTCCTAGATTTTGAGAACAAACTAGGGAAGCTCCTCACAGGTCTGGAACAACGGATCTGTAATCCAACAGAACACCATTCTGACAGCCACTTGCTTTTGATCCTACCTCATTCATCCTGTACACAAGGTGCATTCAATTGGCCCAATCCCATGGATACTTAGTAGTTGCATTAAAAACAGTGAAGGGAGGGATTTTCTCAACATGGTGGGGGCTTCGTGAGATTCAAAAAGGGGATAGGAGCCTGAATCGCTAGGTTCTAGAGAGGGGGGCTGCACACTGGGAGCACTCTTACCTTTATCTTGTCAGAAAGGATTCTGAGAAAGCCTTGGCCATCCTTCGAAGGTTTGACTTAGGATGGCTCTCTTAAATCGACGTATTCAGTCCGGGGCCTACCGAATAGGGTCACATATTCTCCCACTCTTTTCTTCTTTGTTCTAGACGGGAGGAAGAGGGGGATATCAGACACAGAAGAGAGGGGGGTCCAGAAAAGGACTCACAGGTGTAGGTCAAAACCGATACTCTCATATAGTATGGAAAAAAACTGATGGAAGAGGTACACTCCCAAGATCTAAAAGGAGCCCCCACGACCCTAACCCTTTAAGCCCAGAGTGGAAACATCAAAAGGCCCTCACCTACCAATGTAGTTTCTTATGTGGGAGTTCCAGAAGTGTTTAAGAGGGCTCGTAGAGTTCACGCAAGGGTAAAAATCACATTCCAAGGAGATCATAATCTAGAGAGGAATAAGAGCACAAGTCAAGTAAGTGGTAGGATAGTGAAACCGATTTGTTTCATTTGACTTCTTAAGTATCCAAGGATTCGGGGTTGACAAAATAAAGATGTGGAGAACACGGAACATACTAAAAACAGCTTCTACGTCATATTCCTTTCTTGGACTAAGTTCGACAGAGGACCACAGAAAGCGGTATACATGCTGATTCCCTGAAGCTTGACACTTCCAGGAAATATATTTTAGACTTAGTGCAGCCTGTCAATCCCTCTTCTGATGCGTAGAAGGCCTCCAAGGTGGTTCACCAGCAGTCAGGATAGTGGTCTGCGGGCAAATTAACATGGAATCATGCGTTAGTCAGCAGGGAAGCTACGTGCACACTCCGATAGTTTCGTGAGCACAGGGGGCACATTTGCGCCTCTGAGGTTGCATCCCGATGGGAGCAGGGGGGTGGCAGAATCGGGTGTGCAGTGTGCTAGAGTGAGGCAATCATTGCGTCCCATGGGGGGCGGTAAGGAAGCCGTGAGTCGCAAAGGGGTCCCCCAAATATGTGGAGAGTCCACGGGTAGAGCCTCTTACCAGGGAGATAGAACCGGGTCATAGGCACGCCGTCCTTCGAGGTGAATGGACGCCACCATCCGCGGGAATACGCCTAAGGGAAAAACCAGCTGGGTCTAATTTTTATGCTGGTGGCTTCAGGGTGGATCACCTATCAGTGTTGGCTACAGGAGATGTGGTCGGGTATAGAGATGGGACTACTGGAGAAATATACAGGACGCGGCCATCTTGAAGTGGAAAAACTTTTGATAATGTCGGCAAACAGAAGAATTCGGCCCGACCTAGGGATTTAACCCATAAGGATACAAACTTCATAATTTGAAACGAAAGGATGGGCGGGTGTCCATCAGAAATGGGAATTCAACCAGGGAATTGGGCGGATTAGTTCAATATTTAACACTGTAGGCTTCTGGAGCAGTCCACCAATCGGAGTAGCCGCTAGAATGGAGATCAGATCGTGAGAAAGGACTATCGAGTGCAAACAGCAGACGCGGCCATCTTGATAAGTAACATGCTTCCAGGTATATCTACACAGAGACAATTGAACCCAAATAGGGAACCAGGGTCCAAAAAGATACAGACTTCCTGAGGATAAGTGAAGGAAGGACAAGTGATCCTTCTTGGGACAAGCAGACAAGAAGTAAATCAGAGGTGTTAATCACATTTACATCCAGCGCCGCTCATGGGGTGTACAACACCAATAATGAAATCTTCAGATTCGGTGGAGACTACCAGAGTAGATTCATTTCATTAATTCACAGGTAAGGAGTCCAGGACTCGAATTGGCATACGGTATCCAGACTAGGTGATCGCATTCGACCAGGGGCATTCTTTGTTTAATCCTTTTTTTACCGAATTAAGGAAAAAGATCCAGAATACTTTCATATTTTTACGTAGGGTAGTAGGATCAATTCTGGGTTTGGCTTGTATCTTTTCAAGTATGAACCATTTAAGTTCTTTCTCAGTATGTTCGGCTTCTAGCCAATGGGTGACAATGGGAGCGGTATACTTCTCATTTCGAATATTGGACTTATGTTCGCCTATCCGGAGGCGACACTCCTGACCTGTTTCGCGCACTTAAGGGATGAGGCAAGGGCATAGGATCACATATACCACATTGCTAGTTCCACAATTGGTTAGTCTCTTGTTTCGTGCCACAGATACGGTACGTTCAGTGGTGGTAATCGACTCCCCGATCATGGCATGAGGGCAGGCCTGACAGTTGCCACATCTGTGATTGCCATAAATGGGGCTTAAGCTGTCAATAGCAGTTTGTTGGCACGTAGACACATCCAGGATTTTGCCCTTGACTAGATGGTTCCTCAAATTCCTATTCCTTCTAAAGGCAAAAATAGGTTTAGGGAACGGGGTCTTGTCCTCCCCCAGGTTTAGAAGGTTTCAACAAGAATTGATAGTTTGTCTCAGCTTGTGGTCTACGTTGGAGTGTCGCGTAATACAAACCAATTGATCTTGGACTGCTTTATCTTTGGGTTGGAACATGGATTCCCGATAAAATATCTGGCACGTTTGAACGAGTGCTTGATCAACTTAGGAGGGTATCCACAGAATGCCAACTTCTCCTTGAGCGTATCCGACTTGGCCAGAAAATCCTTAACATCAGTACAGTTCCTTCAAATTCGAAGGAACTGACTGAATGGTATACTTTCTCTTTGGCAGCGGTGTGAAAACTCCTGTATTGGAGCAGTGTGTTCCTAGCTGTAGGCTTAGTATATAGGGAAACTCTCAGCTCATTGTCTTGATGTTTTATCCAGATGTCCAAAAATTCAATTTTAACGTTGCTGGCATGAAGGGTGAATTTAAGGTTAACATCAGCAGCGTTCAACCAGAGTAGAAATGTATTTCCACTCTGAATTTATGTATTTTATGTATTTTGACTCTTCATTTCTTTTTAAGTTGAGGTATTTTTTGGACACTTTCTTGTGATAGTATGTCGCAAAGATGACTTAAAACTGTTCACTCTTCCTTTCGATATTACAGGACGTGGAATTCCAAAACGACATTTGGTGTAGAACTTGTCCTTAGATGTGTACTTTCGACGACAGTATTTCCCAAAACGATGGCTTTGGAATCGTAAGACTTGTTCTCTTAAGTCCTTATCTTGTGTACTTTTCGGTATATCACATGTAGCAAATTCTTCAATAAAAGATAGCGCAGTATTATCTGACTCAGTTCCAAATTTGGGAGCATCTTTGATCCATATTAGTATATGTATTTGAGGAGCACCTCTCGCTTGATACTCCTTTCTCCAAAAGAAATCCAGAACCTCTCCAAGAGGAGGATTTTTTCTATTGGTGATAAAAGACATCATAGCTTCAAATCTATGATTGAAATACCTGCATACATTAACTGGATCCAAAGAGCACAATTCTCCAGGTGTCTTGTATTCAATATTTAGTATATTTGGATTTGCCTCTCAAAGAAATTCAACCAAATCAACCCAAGCATATTCAGCAAAGCTTAGAGTAAGAAACCATGTAGGAGTTCCTAAGTTCCTTGGCATACATTTCAGTTTTCCATGACGACGGTACCAGTACTCATTAGTACCACGCTGACATGCCATGAGATGAATTAGCTGAGATTCTGAAACATTATCTTTCTGCAGTACTTTATCCATAAATTCCTTTGCCTAAACATTTGGCAGATGTACACCTGTTTTCAATATATAGTTTACTGCATAAGAAAGTCCAGACAAATCAGTCTCAAACAAAAGATGAAACAAATACGAAATACGTTGTCGAAATCTTGGATCTTCTGCATATAATCTTGATGTCCGGTATTCAGATGCAGGAATCTGCACAGGTCGGTCATCATATCGTCCTCCTTTTCCTGTGGGAAACAACTGAGGGAAACAACGACCTTCCAAGCTTTTTTCCCATACACTAATGGGACTTCCTTTTGCTTCTTTCATTTGGAATAACTCTATAGTATTCCCATCACTTCTTTAGAATGCAGTGGATGAACACTGTAATGTTCGTAGATTTCTTCAGTTCTGGACACATCCACTTTTTCAATTTGTCCAGATGGCAAGTCACTATCTTCTTCTACAGTTATTTCTTCTTCTCTCACATACACATTTTTATAATGTTGATTATTTTTTACCAGATACAACGTTGCCCTTTTCACTTTCCTAACATCCACTATTTCTTGCCAGAGTTTCTTACTCCTAGTAGGAACACCATTAACAAAAATAGCTAAAGGTTCATCCTCTACATTTTCTACACCTATTGTTTCAATATTTGTTTTTTAAATCTAGAGGCAAATATACAACTCTTCCCTTTAATCCTCTCTGTAAATCTGAAGGAGGCATTTTTCCTGTCTTAGGCTCCATACGAACAATAGCCTGAAATGGATGTACTCATTGAATAAGAATAGACCCATAGGTATTTAAATCGATCAGTTCAAAAGGAATATTTACCAACTCAAGATTATTATGCACAGCTCTAGCAGGCATATTGTTCTCATCTAATTTGTTATAACAATATTTACAAATCCGCTGATCAGAACCCATTTAAAACAATTTTCTACCAACAAATAAGTTGCAAAATCCTTCCACTCATTATTTTTTTCCTTTTCACTTTTTAAATACAAATCAACAGTCCTGGTCTGATTTTTATAATGAGTTCGTCGACAACAGATACAAGAATAATTTGGCCTTTTACCTGAAATCACCTTAAACTCTGTAATTTCTTGCTCAAAATTTTCTGTACTACAATGTTGTACATTCTCTTCTACATTTCCTTTTATTAATATCTCAATTTCTGCACTGTCTTCCTCAGGACCAAAATAACTAACCTCAATTTCATCCAAAAGGTTCATTACATTTGACACAGATACATGCAAAAGAGCACTGTTCAACTTTTGTAACATTAGTGCTGGACTTTTTGCATAATACAATCTTCTGACTAATTTCCTCATTTCAGAATGATGTACTGCTAACATCCTGAAATGGTGAAAAACACTTTGACATACTTTTTTAGAAAGACAAGCCAGAGAATGACCTTGCAAACCAGTATTTTCTCTCACTCTGCAAGGGTCTAGTCCTTGCAACATCTTAATCTTTTAGTTAACACTTTTCTTAGTATAGTTACGTAAGAAATTGCGTAAAAAATCAATAGATCCTTACCGTACACTACAAATACTACTACAATTCCAAGTGTACACTGGACCTTTAGGACATCTCCCTAAAACTGCATCAGCTAACACCTCTTCTGCATTTCTAGGAACAATTTTCTCTTTCTCAATAGGACAACCATTTCTAACCTCATAAGCACGACCACTAGTGTCAACTGCATGCAAAAAATCTTTACTCTGAAGATAACTTTCTTCATTAAAAAAAGGCTCAGAACTTGAACTGTTTCCATTCACCCAAAAAAAAACTCACAAAATTACTTCTGTTAATTACTCTTCTCCACTTACTTCTGCCCTTCATTAAATATATTGACTTATCTAGTGATCGAATTCTATTGATCACTAAAATAAAGTTTTCTTTTCAATTCGAAAGCTTTCTCAACTACATTTTCTATACCCTTCTTCTTCTTATAAACTGCAGTTTTTTATATTCCTTAATTCCTTTAATTAAATTTGAAACCACTCTATTAAAAAACATTTTTTTCCTAATTTCCATAAATTAGTTTTTTCTCCTTTTAGTATACACTATTTTTTCAGCAGTTGATTTTTCATGATTATTCTCTTTATTCTTCTTTTTCTTTTTCATTGCAGATACACTTATACTATTTTTCTCTTTCTGCACACTCCTCTTACTCTTTAACATTTTCCTCAGAAAAGTGTTCCTTCTCTTGCAAGGACTTTTTTTCTTTTTGTTAACACATTGTTCTTCATGTAAATCTTCTGGATGACTTCTCTTCAAATAAATACCTTTCTTTCATTGTTTCCTCGTTTTAGTTTTCGTAGGCATGTTATATTTTTTTCAGTATTGATAAACAGAATCTAATATAAAAAAATATATATAACATTACAAAAAAAATATGAAATATTATATTATATTACTTATAAGAAGAGAGGGAGGATTATGAGGACAAACGTGGGACTATGAAAATAAAAGGACTTACAACAAGAGAGGAAGCAGTATGAAACAAGGGAAAATATTATAAAAAAAGGAGTATAAACAGACACTGCAATATAAGGAGATTGTTATTGTTATTGTTATAGCGGGTTTATATAGCGCCCAATCACCTGCAGGTCTCAGGGCGCTTTTGACCACAGAACATAACAACCGGGATACTGAAAAAAGGGAGGAGGGAAGGGGCAGGACTCAAGCTAAGCTGAGTGCTGTTCTGAAAAGGTTGGTTTTCAGGGCTTTCCTGAAGCGGAGTAGATTACCCTCCTTACGGAGTGCCTCAGGCAGGGCGTTCCAAAGGTTCAATAGTAGGACCGAGAAAGATCTCCCTCCCATTGTGGCCAGTTTGAAACGTGGGCATACAAGGAGTTGGGCGTCTGAAGACCTGAGGTTTCTTTCCGGTCTATATATCTCAATCCGTTCCTTGATGTAAGCCGGGGCCTGCCCGTAGATGGCTTTATGGGCTATACAGAGGCTTTTAAAGACGGACCTCTGCCCGATTGGCAGCCAGTGTAGACTCTTTAGTAATGGAGAGGCATGTGCTCTCCTCGGGAGATTAAAGATGAGTCTGGCGGCATCGTTTAGGACTACCTGAAGTCTGTTTATTAGCATTTTTGGCAGGCCTAAGTAGAGCGCATTTCCATAGTCGAGTCTTGACACTATGGTGGCAGAAACCACTGTGCGAAGCATCGACTGGGAGAGAAGAGGAACTAGCTTGCGCAACTGTCTTAAAAGACCAGTGCATGTACCAACCACGGTAGAAACCTGGTTGGTCATGGAAAGGGCACTGTCTAACTTAATGCCAAGACTCTTGACTGTGGCAGCTGGCTGTGGAGTTGGGCCCAGCTCCTGGGGCCAGTACATGTCACTCCAAGAGGAGCACTTGGATGGTACTATCAGCACCTCTGTTTTTTCCGGGTTGATTTTTAACTGGTTAGTGGCCATCCAGTGGACTGTGTATCTGAGTATGTCCTGGGCGTGTGACTGGGCTTGTACGGTGTCGTCTATGCCCAGCAACAGCTGTGTGTCGTCGGCATAGTTAAACACTCGACAGCCCATCCCTGCTAGTGTGTTAATCAGAGGCTGCAGATATAGGTTAAACAGGAGTGGGGATAGTGCTGAGCCCTGGGGGACACCACAAGTCAGACCTCCCACTCCTGATATGCTGTCTCCCATCTGGATTCTCTGGGTTCTCCCAGATAGGAATGATTCCAGCCACCGAAGAGCCAAGCCCTGAATCCCAACCCCAGCCAGCCTGTCCAGCAGAAGGGTATGGCTGACAGTATCGAACGCCGCTGATAAGTCTAACAGAATCAGGGCGCTCGGTCTCTTACTGTCAGCCATCCTTCTGAGCTCGTCCAGCACCGAGAGCATGACAAGCTCGGTGCTGTGATGTGCGCGGAAACCTGCCTGCCTCTCATGGAGTAGATGGTTAAACTCCAGGAAGTTTGACAGAGATTTTAGCACATGTTGCTCGAGTACTTTGGACAGGAAAGGCAGCTGGGATATGGGTCTATAGTTTTTTAAGGTGTTGGGATCTGCCCCCACTTTCTTTAGCAGCGGTCTTACACGAGCTTCTTTAAAGCTAGTGGGGAGCCTGCCAGTGCTCAAGGATTTATTTAGTGTGGCTAGGATATGGTCCTCTAGAATAGGACGTGTCAAGCAGAAAATACTTGGGGGGCATGGATCTGCAGGGGAACCGGATTTTGTCTTCCTCATCAGCAATTCGAGGATTAGTGGGTCCATAGGGGGAAATGATGATAGGCAGCTGGCAGCTGGGTTTAGAGTGGCCTGCTGCTCGATTGGGCCGTACCCCATACTTTTTATTTCGAGCATAATGGTGTCTACTTTATCCAGAAAGTATTTCTGGAAAGTATCACAGTTTATGCTGCTTTCTGCATCCTGAGCTCTTTTAGTTAGTTCCTTCAGGATTTTGAACGTTTCCTTTTGAACATTGGTCGCCCTATTTATTCGGGTCTCATAAAATGAGGCTTTAGTTTCCCGGGTGGATTTTTTATAGCTGCGAAACGCCTTCTTATATTGTCCACAGGTATCTGTATCCTTATTTTTCCTCCAGTTTCTCTCCATATTACGCAGAGCCTTCCTTTGATCCCTCAAAGCGGGTGTGAACCATGGGGCTCCCTTTTTTCCACTATTTTTTGTTTGGAGTTTCTCGGGTTCTATCTGATTGATGGCTTTTGCCAAATAGTCCATCATGTCCTTACAGTCTTGATCTACATCTTTATTGGGTGTTATCGGCTGGACAGTTCCCCTGAGTGACGTGTTCAGTGTGTGTTGGTCCACATTTTTCCACTGATGGGTCAGTCTGGGTTTAGGTGCTGGGCGTAAGGGTATAGTATCCAGGGGGATGTCGCAGTAGATCAGATGATGGTCTGACCAGATACAAGGGAGGATTCCAACTAATACCACCCTGGGATCTGTAGTCCATATTAGATCTAGGGTATGGCCTTTTGTATGAGTAGGTGCGTTTACGAGCTGCCTAAATCCCAGAGAGGACATGGTTGTCTCTAGGGAGCTAGCTGCTGGCTGTTTCTTTTCTTTGTCCCAGTGAAAATTAAAGTCTCCTGTAACTATGACATTTCTATATCTGGAACACATGTCAGACACAAAGGTCATAAAGGAGTCATTAAAGCCTGGGGTGGCGTTGGGGGGCGATAAACTGTGAGAACTGTAACACACATGTTATCAAACATGATTTTTATCGCCAGCAAGTCGGCCAGATCCACTGACTCAGCCAGTATTTTGGTCACTGCTAGATGTCTCTTGAATATTATTGCCACTCCTCCCCCTCGGGTGTTCCCTGTGCGATTCTGCCAATGGATGTCATAGTTTATAGGGACGGCGGCTATGATGTCTGGTAGGGAGCTGTCCCCCATCCAGGTCTCGGTCAGGGTCAGGATGTCAATGTCTTCGCCTTGCAATAGAGTGAAAATCTCAAGACTATGACAACATAGTGACCTAGTGTTTAGACTAACCAGCTTTAGGGTATGCGGGGGGGGCTGGGGACCTACCTATCTGCGGTGCCTGGATGGACAATTCCTCTACACGAGTAAGTGTAGCCAGGTCTAGAGATATTGTGTCCTCATTCAGTTGACGGATTTCCTCCCCAGAATAAGTAATCCGTTTGGTGAGGGTCCCTGCCCCTGCGCCCGTCCATGTGCGGACGGGTGCAGACGGGCAGGACTCTGGCACGACTCCGGCACAGACCCGGCGCGTCCGCTGACCGCGTCCGCTGCGCGGAGACATGGCCGACCGTTTTTATAGTGGCAACTACAGCCCAACCAAAGATGGCCGCCACGTAATCCGGGACCCGGGGCTTCACCAGCCCTGCCGAGCGCCTTAGGATCGTGGGAAGAGGAAAGTGATAATCCTCAAACTATAGCGCCAGTTCCCCAGGTAGAAATATGGTTTCCCCAGAAATACGAGTGGGAGAAAGTGCAATTGTGCAAAGCAGCGAGGGGTTTCTAAAAAGGGATCGGACACAAGGGAGAATACAATGTTTAAAAGTAGCACAGGTAAAATAAGCGATCCGCCCGATTTCAATCTCGGGGGTGTAGTAAAGCGATCTCTCGCGTTTAGACTCCCGCCTCCCCTTTTATAGGGGCAACTACAGCCCAACCAAAGATGGCCGCCACGTAAAAGAGAGTATGAATAAACTGGAAAGTATGAATAAGTAAGGGAGAATGAGAAGAGAAAGATGGAAATATGAGGAGAGAAGAAAGAGTATAATAAGAAAAAAGAGAGTGAGACGACAGAGGGGGCACTATAAGAAGAGAGAGAAAGACTATAAAGAAAAAAAGAAGGAATATGTGAAAAGATGTGCAACTATAAGAACACAAAGGGAATACTAGCAAAGGCAGTGTATATAAGGAGAGAGAGAACAGTACCAGAAGAGAGCTCAGAGAATGTGAGGAAAAGTGGAGCATAAGGAAAACGGGGTGTACAAGACCAGAGGATACATTATGAGGTGAAAAGAAGGAGTATAAACAGATGGAGGATTATGAAGAGTAAAAAGTGTATGACGAAAGAGGCAGAAGTATGATAAAGAGGAACACATATAAAGAGAGAGATCAGTATGAAAAGACGGAGAATATGAGGAAAGTGCTGCAGAGTGTATGCACAGAGTCATGGAGGAGTTAGAGAGGAGAGCAATCAATATGTACAGATTTAAGAAGTATAAACAGAGAGGACAGAAAATTAAAATAGAAAAGAAAGATGAAGAAAAAGAGGAAAATATGAACACAGAGAGAAGGAGTATAGGACAAAGGTGAATATAAGAAAAACGCAGTAGTATGACGAGACATGGAGAAGTAAGAGAAGGTAGAGGAGAATATGAAAACAGGGGGGAGTATAAGAACAGAGTGGAAAATGAGGAGAGGAATGTGACAATAAGAAAAGACGGCAATATTAGTAGAGAGTGCGAAGTATAACAAAAGAGAGGAGAAATGTGACTTCAGAGGGACACTCATCTGCAGACCTCCCGGACCCCGATCACAGTTCAGCGACACCATCACCGACCTCATCAGCACCCACGCCCTCGCCTCCACGGACTACATCCTCCTCGGGGAGCTGAACTTTCACCTCGAGAACAACAACGACGCCAACTCCACCACCCTGATCGACAACCTCACCAACCTCGGACTCAAACAGCTCGTGACGACACCCACCCACGCCGCTGGACACACACTCGACCCCATCTTCTCCGCAAGTCCCCACGTCTCCTTCAACTACACCTCTGAACCCCACTGGACCGACCACAGATGCGTCCACTTCACCTTCAATAAACCCACTGCACCCAACAGCTGCCACGCTGCTGCTGGGGCAAGGTCACCGAAGACCAACTGACGACCACCCTCACCCAAAGACCACCCACCGACCCCAAGGACTCAGACACCGCTGCAACCAACCTCACACAGTGGATCAACGACTGCACCAACACCCACACCCCCCTCAAGACCGCCACAACCAACCACACAAACAAGAAAGCCACCTGGTTCACTGAAGACCTCCGGATCTCCAAGCACACCTGTCGGAAGCTGGAGAATAAATGGCTCCACGACCGAACTCCAGACAGCCACGCAGCCCTCAAAAGCGCCACCCGCAGGCACCACCAACTCATCAGGTCCGCCAAGAGGACCGCCTAGACAGCAACAAGCACAACACCAAAGAGCTCTTCAGCATCATGAAGGAACTCTCCAACCCCAGCTCCAACACCAACGACATTCCACCATCACAAGACCTGTGCGACTCCCTGGCGGCATTCTTTCACCGCAAGATTACCGACATCCACGACAGCTTCAACTCTGACATCCCGCACCCACCACCGACTCCACCACCCCTTTGACCACCCGCACCAGCTGCCTGACCGCCTGGTCCAACATCAGCGACGAAGACACCATCAAAACCATGAACTCCATCGACTTCGGATTCCCAGCTGACACTTGCCCACACCACGTCTTCAACAAAGCCAGCACAACCATTGCGCTCCACCTCCGAAAAACAATCAACAGTTCCTTCGAGACAGCAACCTTCCAGGAAATCTGGAAGAACGCCGAGATCAACGCCCTTCCGAAGAAGCCCAGGCAGACCCCAAAGACCTCAAGAACTTCCGGCCCATCTCCCTGCTTCCGTTCCTGGCAAAAGTGACAGAGAAGATCATCAACAAACAACTAACCCGCTACCTCGAAAACAACAACATCCTGGACCCCTCCCAATCCGGTTTTTGCAGCAACCACAGCACCGAGACCGCCCTTATCGCCGCCACTGATGACATCAGGATCCTGATGGACAAAGGAGAAACAGCCGCCCTCATCCTCCTGGACCTATCAGCAGCCTTTGACACGGTCTGCCACCGCACCCTATCAGCACGCCTCCACGACGCCGGAATTCAAGAGAAGGCCCTGGCCTGGACCACATCCTTCCTCTCCGGCAGAACCCAGAGCGTCCGCCTCCCACCCTTCTGCTCGAAATCCACCGAGATCATCTGCGGCGTCCCACAGGGATTCTCCCTCAGCCCGACACTGTTCAATATCTACATGGCACCGCTCGCCCACGTCCCACGACAACATAACCTCAACATCATCTCATACGCCGACGACACCCAGCTGATCATATCCCTCACCGAAGACCCCCACATCGCCAAAGCCAACCTCCACAGGGGAATGAAGGCCGTAGCTGACTGGATGCAGGACAGCAGACTGAAGCTGAACTCAGACAAGACGGAGTTACTCATTCTCGGACCCACCCCATCAGCCTGGGACGACTCCTGATGGCCCACATCGCTAGGTGCAGCCCCGGAACCCACAGACCACGCACGCAACCTGGGCGTCATCCTCGACTCCACCCTCTCCATGACCAGGAAAGTCAACGCCGTCTCCGCGTCCTGCTTCAACACCCTCCGAATGCTCCGCAGAATCTTCAAATGGATCCCTACCGACACCAGAAAAACCGTCACCCAGTCCCTCATCACCAGCAGAATAGACTACGGGAACGCCCTCTACTCAGGAACCACAAACAAGTTCCTGAGTCGACTACAACAAATCCAGAACGCCTCGGCTCGTCTGATCCTCGACGTCCCCCGCCGCAGCCACATCACTCCCCACCTGAAAGGCCTGCACTGGCTCCCCGTCACAAAGAGGATCACCTTCAAACTCCTCATCCACGCACACAAAGCACTACACAACACCGGACCCACCTACATCAACAACCGACTCAGCTTCCACACCCCCACCTGAAGCCTCCGCTCAGCCAACCTCGTCCTCGCCACAGTCCCCCTGATCCGGAAAACCACAGCCGGCGGAAGATCCTTCTCCTACCTCGCCGCCAAGACCTGGAACACTCTTCCAACCAACCTACGACAGACTCAGGACCTGCTGGCCTTCAGAAGACTCCTCAAGACCTGGCTCTTCAATCAGTAGCACCCCCCCAGCGCCTAGGGACCCTCACGGGTATGTAGCGGGCTTTATAAATGTAATGATTGATTGATTAATTGACAGAGACAAGAGTATGAGAAGAAAAAGAAAAGTATGAGAAAACAATAACGACTACCTGCAAAGAACAGCGAGAATAAGAAGAAACAGAGAAAATAAGAACAGAAGAGCATATATGAAGAAAGATGAAGGAATGTGAAGCGACACAGAGACAAAAATGTGAAGAAAAGACAAATATAAGGGAAGACTGAGCGTATGAGGAGAGAGGGAGTACTCTGAAAAGACAGTAATAACTATGACGACAGTGGTGAATATAAAGACAAGAGAGAATATAAAGAGTAGGAGAAATATACAAAAAGAGGAGCAAGTATGAAAAAAAAGTATAAAAAGAGAGCAGAATATAAGCAACAGAAGATAGTATAATGAGAGTGGAAGGAGTAAGACGAGAGAGGAGGGAGTATGACAAAAGAGTGTAGAAAATATGCAAAAAGGGGCGAATATAATTCCTTAATGTACACAGATGCACAGTGTGATATTACCCAAAAAAATGTAAGTCCATGCATTTTACCAAAACACATTTACTACTGTGATGTAATATGTGATGTCATCAGCAAGACACATATTCACTGGATGATGTCATCAGTGATGTCATTTGAGACGTCATGAGTGATGTCATGAGTGATGTCACTGATCATGTCATGGGTGATGTAATATGTGACATCATCACCAGCGGATTGTGGGCGTGAGAGTTACAGTTAGTATAACTAACTATAATGGAGGAATTTCAATGGTTTTTTTATGAGTGAAATATCCAGCTAACTATAACACCCCTAATACATATGTTTTTTTCAGTAAATATATATATGTGATTTATTGACATTTGGAGAGCAGCGCATACTTGCGTGAGGAGATGACTATAAGCACCATTATGCTTTGCGAGTGACAACGACCACTGGGGCAAGCGCTAATGATTGAAAAACTCTGTGGCTCTTTCCAAGTGTTTAACAAGCCTCTGAGGAAATGCTCGTGAGAGCCTGAAACGCGTCAGGCTACAGATTCAAACAGAACTTTGTTCATTGCTTCCAGCGCTGTTAAACCTGCAAAATAAAAACGATTATCTATACCTACCTGATTGCTGGTTCCTTTAAGTTGGGACAAACTTTTGTTGGGATGTTTACCGGCCGGTCCCGGTCGGGGAGGAACCCTACCTCATGGCAGTGGTCCAGGCTGCAGCTACACAGCTAACAGCGTGAAACTGGCAGAAAGGTCGTTATGCAGGTGAATATTCACGGCGCAGGCAAAAGATGTACAATTTGCAGGCTCACTTGAGTTTTAATATGTGATTTATTGACATTTGGAGAGCAGCGCATACTTGCGTGAGGAGATGACTACAAGCACCATTATGCTTTGCGAGTGACAACGCCCACTAGGGCAAGCGCTAATGATTGAAAAACTCTGTGGCTCTTTCCAAGTGTTTAACAAGCCTCTGAGGAAATGCTTGTGAGAGCATGAAACGCGTCAGGCTACAGATTCAAACAGAACTTTGTTCATTGCTTCCAGCACTGTTAAACCTGCAAAATAAAAACGATTATCTATACCTACCTGATTGCTGGTTCCTTTAAGTTAGGACAAACTTTTGTTGGGATGCTTACCGGCCGGTCCCGGTCGGGGAAGAACCCTACCACATGGCAGTGGGCCAGGCTGCAGCTACACAGCTAACAGTGTGAAACTGGCAGGAAGGTCGTTATGCAGGTGAATATTCACGGCGCAGGCAAAAGATGTACAATTTGCTGGCTCACTTGAGTTTTAATATGTGATTTATTGACATTTGGAGAGCAGCACATACTTGCGTGAGGAGATGACTACAAGCACCATTATGCTTTGCGAGTGACAACGCCCACTGGGGCAAGCGCTAATGATTGAAAAACTCTGTGGCTCTTTCCAAGTGTTTAACAAGCCTCTGAGGAAATGCTTGTGAGAGCATGAAACGCGTCAGGCTACAGATTCAAACAGAACTTTGTTCATTGCTTCCAGCGCTGTTAAACCTGCAAAATAAAAACGATTATCTATACCTACCTGATTGCTGGTTCCTTTAAGTTGGGACAAACTTTTGTTGGGATGTTTACCGGCCGGTCCCGGTCGGGGAGGAACCCTACCACATGGCAGTGGTCCAGGCTGCAGCTACACAGCTAACAGCGTGAAACTGGCAGGAAGGTCGTTATGCAGGTGAATATTCACGGCACAGGCAAAAGATGTACAATTTGCTGGCTCACTTGAGTTTTAATATGTGATTTATTGACATTTGGAGAGCAGCGCATACTTGCGTGAGGAGATGACTACACGCACCATTATGCTTTGCGAGTGACAACGCCCACTGGGGCAAGCGCTAATGATTGAAAAACTCTGTGGCTCTTTCCAAGTGTTTAACAAGCCTCTGAGGAAATGCTCGTGAGAGCATGAAACGCGTCAGGCTACAGATTCAAACAGAACTTTGTTCATTGCTTCCAGCGCTGTTAAACCTGCAAAATAAAAACGATTATCTGTACCTACCTGATTGCTGGTTCCTTTAAGTTGGGACAAACTTTTGTTGGGATGTTTACCGGCCGGTCCCGGTCGGGGAGGAACCCTACCACATGGCAGTGGTCCAGGCTGAAGCTACACAGCTAACAGCGTGAAACTGGCAGGAAGGTCATTATGCAGGTGAATATTCACGGCGCAGGCAAAAGATGTACAATTTGCTGGCTCACTTTAGTTTTAATATGTGATTTATTGACATTTGGAGAGCAGCGCATACTTGCGTGAGGAGATGACTACAAGCACCATTATGCTTTGCGAGTGACAACGCCCACTGGGGCAAGCGCTAATGATTGAAAAACTCTGTGGCTCTTTCCAAGTGTTTAACAAGCCTCTGAGGAAATGCTCGTGAGAGCATGAAACGCGTCAGGCTACAGATTCAAACAGAACTTTGTTCATTGCTTCCAGCACTGTTAAACCTGCAAAATAAAAACGATTATCTATACCTACCTGATTGCTGGTTCCTTTAAGTTGGGACAAACTTTTGTTGGGATGTTTACCGGCCGGTCCCGGTCGGGGAGGAACCCTACCACATGGCAGTGGTCCAGGCTGCAGCTACACAGCTAACAGCGTGAAACTGGCAGGAAGGTTGTTATGCAGGTGAATATTCACGGCGCAGGCAAAAGATGTACAATTTGCTGGCTCACTTGAGTTTTAATATGTGATTTATTGACATTTGGAGAGCAGTGCATACTTGCGTGAGGAGATGACACAAGCACCATTAGGCTTTGCGAGTGACAACGCCCACTAGGGCAAGCGCTAATGATTGAAAAACTCTGTGGCTCTTTCCAAGTGTTTAACAAGCCTCTGAGGAAATGCTCGTGAGAGCATGAAACGCGTCAGGCTACAGATTCAAACAGAACTTTGTTCATTGCTTCCAGCGCTGTTAAACCTGCAAAATAAAAACGATTATCTATACCTACCTGATTGCTGGTTCCTTTAAGTTGGGACAAACTTTTGTTGGGATGTTTACCGGCCGGTCCCGGTCGGGGAGGAACCCTACCACATGGCAGTGGCCAGGCTGCAGCTACACAGCTAACAGTGTGAAACTGGCAGGAAGGTCGTTATGCAGGTGAATATTCACGGCGCAGGCAAAAAAATTACAATTTGCTGGCTCACTTGAGTTTTAATATGTGATTTATTGACATTTGGAGAGCAGCGCATACTTGCGTGAGGTGATGACTACAAGCACCATTATGCTTTGCGAGTGACAACGCCCACTAGGGCAAGCGCTAATGATTGAAAAACTCTGTGGCTCTTTCCAAGTGTTTAACAAGCCTCTGAGGAAATGCTCGTGAGAGCATGAAACGCGTCAGGCTACAGATTCTAACAGAACTTTGTTCATTGCTTCCAGCGCTGTTAAACCTGCAAAATAAAAACGATTATCTATACCTACCTGATTGCTGGTTCCTTTAAGTTGGGACAAACTTTTGTTGGGATGTTTACCGGCCGGTCCCGGTCGGGGAGGAACCCTACCACATAGCAGTGGGCCAGGCTGCAGCTACACAGCTAACAGTGTGAAACTGGCAGGAAGGTCGTTATGCAGGTGAATATTCACGGCGCAGGCAAAAGATGTACAATTTGCTGGCTCACTTGAGTTTTAATATGTGATTTATTGACATTTGGAGAGCAGCGCATACTTGCGTGAGGTGATGACTACAAGCACCATTATGCTTTGCGAGTGACAACGCCCACTAGGGCAAGCGCTAATGATTGAAAAACTCTGTGGCTCTTTCCAAGTGTTTAACAAGCCTCTGAGGAAATGCTCGTGAGAGCATGAAACACGTCAGGCTACAGATTCTAACAGAACTTTGTTCATTGCTTCCAGCGCTGTTAAACCTGCAAAATAAAAACGATTATCTATACCTACCTGATTGCTGGTTCCTTTAAGTTGGGACAAACATTTGTTGGGATGTTTACCGGCCGGTCCCGGTCGGGGAGGAACCCTACCACATGGCAGTGGTCCAGGCTGCAGCTACACAGCTAACAGCGTGAAACTGGCAGGAAGGTCGTTATGCAGGTGAATATTCACGGCGCAGGCAAAAGATGTACAATTTGCTGGCTTACTTGAGTTTTAATATGTGATTTATTGACATTTGGAGAGCAGCGCATACTTGCGTGAGGAGATGACTACAAGCACCATTATGCTTTGCGAGTGACAACATCCACTGGGGCAAGCGCTAATGATTGAAAAAGTCTGTGGCTCTTTCCAAGTGTTTAACAAGCCTCTGAGGAAATGCTCGTGAGAGCATGAAACGCGTCAGGCTACAGATTCAAACAGAACCTTGTTCATTGTTTCCAGCGCTGTTAAACCTGCAAAATAAAAACGATTATCTATACCTACCTGATTACTGGTTCCTTTAAGTTGGGACAAACTTTGTTGGGATGTTTACCGGCCGGTCCCGGTCGGGGAGGAACCCTACCACATGGCAGTGGTCCAGGCTGCAGCTACACAGCTAACAGCGTGAAACTGGCAGGAAGGTCGTTATGCAGGTGAATATTCACGACGCAGGCAAAAGATGTACAATTTGCTGGCTCACTTTAGTTTTAATATGTGATTTATTGACATTTGGAGAGCAGGGCATACTTGCGTGAAGAGATGACTACAAGCACCATTATGCTTTGCGAGTGACAACGCCCACTGGGGCAAGCGCTAATGATTGAAAAACTCTGTGGCTCTTTCCAAGTGTTTAACAAGCCTCTGAGGAAATGCTCGTGAGAGCATGAAACGCGTCAGGCAACAGATTCAAACAGAACTTTGTTCATTGCTTCCAGCGCTTTTAAACCTGCAAAATAAAAACGATTATCTATACCTACCTGATTGCTGGTTCCTTTAAGTTGGGACAAACTTTTGTTGGGATGTTTACCGTCCGGTCCCGGTCGGGGAGGAACCCTACCACATGGCAGTGGTCCAGGCTGCAGCTACACAGCTAACAGCGTGAAACTGTCAGGAAGGTCATTATGCAGGTGAATATTCACGGCGCAGGCAAAAGATGGACAATTTGCTGGCTCACTTGAGTTTTAATATGTGATTTATTGACATTTGGAGAGCAGCGCATACTTGCGTGAGGAGATGACTACAAGCACCATTATGCTTTGCGAGTGACAACGCCCACTGGGGCAAGCGCTAATGATTGAAAAACTCTGTGGCTCTTTCCAAGTGTTTAACAAGCCTCTGAGGAAATGCTCGTGAGAGCATGAAATGCGTCAGGCTACAGATTCAAACAGAACTTTGTTCATTGCTTCCAGCGCTGTTAAACCTGCAAAATAAAAACGATTATCTATACCTACCTGATTGCTGGTTCCTTTAAGTTGGGACAAACTTGTGTTGGGATGTTTACCGGCCGGTCCCGGTCGGGGAGGAACCCTACCACATGGCAGTGGTCCAGGCTGCAGCTACACAGCTAACAGCGTGAAACTGGCAGGAAGGTCGTTATGCAGGTGAATATTCACGGCGCAGGCAAAAGATGTACAATTTGCTGGCTTACTTGAGTTTTAATATGTTATTTATTGACATTTGGAGAGCAGCGCATACTTGCGTGAGGAGATGACTACAAGCACCATTATGCTTTGCGAGTGACAACGCCCACTAGGGCAAGCGCTAATGATTGAAAAACTCTGTGGCTCTTTCCAAGTGTTTAACAAGCCTCTGAGGAAATGCTCGTGAGAGCATGAAACGCGTCAGGCTACAGATTCAAACAGAACCTTGTTCATTGTTTCCAGCGCTGTTAAACCTGCAAAATAAAAACGATTATCTATACCTACCTGATTACTGGTTCCTTTAAGTTGGGACAAACTTTGTTGGGATGTTTACCGGCCGGTCCCGGTCGGGGAGGAACCCTACCACATGGCAGTGGTCCAGGCTGCAGCTACACAGCTAACAGCGTGAAACTGGCAGGAAGGTCGTTATGCAGGTGAATATTCACGACGCAGGCAAAAGATGTACAATTTGCTGGCTCACTTTAGTTTTAATATGTGATTTATTGACATTTGGAGAGCAGGGCATACTTGCGTGAAGAGATGACTACAAGCACCATTATGCTTTGCGAGTGACAACGCCCACTGGGGCAAGCGCTAATGATTGAAAAACTCTGTGGCTCTTTCCAAGTGTTTAACAAGCCTCTGAGGAAATGCTCGTGAGAGCATGAAACGCGTCAGGCAACAGATTCAAACAGAACTTTGTTCATTGCTTCCAGCGCTTTTAAACCTGCAAAATAAAAACGATTATCTATACCTACCTGATTGCTGGTTCCTTTAAGTTGGGACAAACTTTTGTTGGGATGTTTACCGTCCGGTCCCGGTCGGGGAGGAACCCTACCACATGGCAGTGGTCCAGGCTGCAGCTACACAGCTAACAGCGTGAAACTGGCAGGAAGGTCATTATGCAGGTGAATATTCACGGCGCAGGCAAAAGATGGACAATTTGCTGGCTCACTTGAGTTTTAATATGTGATTTATTGACATTTGGAGAGCAGCGCATACTTGCGTGAGGAGATGACTACACGCACCATTATGCTTTGCGAGTGACAACGCCCACTGGGGCAAGCGCTAATGATTGAAAAACTCTGTGGCTCTTTCCAAGTGTTTAACAAGCCTCTGAGGAAATGCTCGTGAGAGCATGAAACGCGTCAGGCTACAGATTCAAACAGAACTTTGTTCATTGCTTCCAGCGCTGTTAAACCTGCAAAATAAAAACGATTATCTGTACCTACCTGATTGCTGGTTCCTTTAAGTTGGGACAAACTTTTGTTGGGATGTTTACCGGCCGGTCCCGGTCGGGGAGGAACCCTACCACATGGCAGTGGTCCAGGCTGAAGCTACACAGCTAACAGCGTGAAACTGGCAGGAAGGTCATTATGCAGGTGAATATTCACGGCGCAGGCAAAAGATGTACAATTTGCTGGCTCACTTTAGTTTTAATATGTGATTTATTGACATTTGGAGAGCAGCGCATACTTGCGTGAGGAGATGACTACAAGCACCATTATGCTTTGCGAGTGACAACGCCCACTGGGGCAAGCGCTAATGATTGAAAAACTCTGTGGCTCTTTCCAAGTGTTTAACAAGCCTCTGAGGAAATGCTCGTGAGAGCATGAAACGCGTCAGGCTACAGATTCAAACAGAACTTTGTTCATTGCTTCCAGCACTGTTAAACCTGCAAAATAAAAACGATTATCTATACCTACCTGATTGCTGGTTCCTTTAAGTTGGGACAAACTTTTGTTGGGATGTTTACCGGCCGGTCCCGGTCGGGGAGGAACCCTACCACATGGCAGTGGTCCAGGCTGCAGCTACACAGCTAACAGCGTGAAACTGGCAGGAAGGTTGTTATGCAGGTGAATATTCACGGCGCAGGCAAAAGATGTACAATTTGCTGGCTCACTTGAGTTTTAATATGTGATTTATTGACATTTGGAGAGCAGTGCATACTTGCGTGAGGAGATGACACAAGCACCATTAGGCTTTGCGAGTGACAACGCCCACTAGGGCAAGCGCTAATGATTGAAAAACTCTGTGGCTCTTTCCAAGTGTTTAACAAGCCTCTGAGGAAATGCTCGTGAGAGCATGAAACGCGTCAGGCTACAGATTCAAACAGAACTTTGTTCATTGCTTCCAGCGCTGTTAAACCTGCAAAATAAAAACGATTATCTATACCTACCTGATTGCTGGTTCCTTTAAGTTGGGACAAACTTTTGTTGGGATGTTTACCGGCCGGTCCCGGTCGGGGAGGAACCCTACCACATGGCAGTGGCCAGGCTGCAGCTACACAGCTAACAGTGTGAAACTGGCAGGAAGGTCGTTATGCAGGTGAATATTCACGGCGCAGGCAAAAAATTTACAATTTGCTGGCTCACTTGAGTTTTAATATGTGATTTATTGACATTTGGAGAGCAGCGCATACTTGCGTGAGGTGATGACTACAAGCACCATTATGCTTTGCGAGTGACAACGCCCACTAGGGCAAGCGCTAATGATTGAAAAACTCTGTGGCTCTTTCCAAGTGTTTAACAAGCCTCTGAGGAAATGCTCGTGAGAGCATGAAACGCGTCAGGCTACAGATTCTAACAGAACTTTGTTCATTGCTTCCAGCGCTGTTAAACCTGCAAAATAAAAACGATTATCTATACCTACCTGATTGCTGGTTCCTTTAAGTTGGGACAAACTTTTGTTGGGATGTTTACCGGCCGGTCCCGGTCGGGGAGGAACCCTACCACATAGCAGTGGGCCAGGCTGCAGCTACACAGCTAACAGTGTGAAACTGGCAGGAAGGTCGTTATGCAGGTGAATATTCACGGCGCAGGCAAAAGATGTACAATTTGCTGGCTCACTTGAGTTTTAATATGTGATTTATTGACATTTGGAGAGCAGCGCATACTTGCGTGAGGTGATGACTACAAGCACCATTATGCTTTGCGAGTGACAACGCCCACTAGGGCAAGCGCTAATGATTGAAAAACTCTGTGGCTCTTTCCAAGTGTTTAACAAGCCTCTGAGGAAATGCTCGTGAGAGCATGAAACACGTCAGGCTACAGATTCTAACAGAACTTTGTTCATTGCTTCCAGCGCTGTTAAACCTGCAAAATAAAAACGATTATCTATACCTACCTGATTGCTGGTTCCTTTAAGTTGGGACAAACATTTGTTGGGATGTTTACCGGCCGGTCCCGGTCGGGGAGGAACCCTACCACATGGCAGTGGTCCAGGCTGCAGCTACACAGCTAACAGCGTGAAACTGGCAGGAAGGTCGTTATGCAGGTGAATATTCACGGCGCAGGCAAAAGATGTACAATTTGCTGGCTTACTTGAGTTTTAATATGTGATTTATTGACATTTGGAGAGCAGCGCATACTTGCGTGAGGAGATGACTACAAGCACCATTATGCTTTGCGAGTGACAACATCCACTGGGGCAAGCGCTAATGATTGAAAAAGTCTGTGGCTCTTTCCAAGTGTTTAACAAGCCTCTGAGGAAATGCTCGTGAGAGCATGAAACGCGTCAGGCTACAGATTCAAACAGAACCTTGTTCATTGTTTCCAGCGCTGTTAAACCTGCAAAATAAAAACGATTATCTATACCTACCTGATTACTGGTTCCTTTAAGTTGGGACAAACTTTGTTGGGATGTTTACCGGCCGGTCCCGGTCGGGGAGGAACCCTACCACATGGCAGTGGTCCAGGCTGCAGCTACACAGCTAACAGCGTGAAACTGGCAGGAAGGTCGTTATGCAGGTGAATATTCACGACGCAGGCAAAAGATGTACAATTTGCTGGCTCACTTTAGTTTTAATATGTGATTTATTGACATTTGGAGAGCAGGGCATACTTGCGTGAAGAGATGACTACAAGCACCATTATGCTTTGCGAGTGACAACGCCCACTGGGGCAAGCGCTAATGATTGAAAAACTCTGTGGCTCTTTCCAAGTGTTTAACAAGCCTCTGAGGAAATGCTCGTGAGAGCATGAAACGCGTCAGGCAACAGATTCAAACAGAACTTTGTTCATTGCTTCCAGCGCTTTTAAACCTGCAAAATAAAAACGATTATCTATACCTACCTGATTGCTGGTTCCTTTAAGTTGGGACAAACTTTTGTTGGGATGTTTACCGTCCGGTCCTGGTCGGGGAGGAACCCTACCACATGGCAGTGGTCCAGGCTGCAGCTACACAGCTAACAGCGTGAAACTGTCAGGAAGGTCATTATGCAGGTGAATATTCACGGCGCAGGCAAAAGATGGACAATTTGCTGGCTCACTTGAGTTTTAATATGTGATTTATTGACATTTGGAGAGCAGCGCATACTTGCGTGAGGAGATGACTACAAGCACCATTATGCTTTGCGAGTGACAACGCCCACTGGGGCAAGCGCTAATGATTGAAAAACTCTGTGGCTCTTTCCAAGTGTTTAACAAGCCTCTGAGGAAATGCTCGTGAGAGCATGAAATGCGTCAGGCTACAGATTCAAACAGAACTTTGTTCATTGCTTCCAGCGCTGTTAAACCTGCAAAATAAAAACGATTATCTATACCTACCTGATTGCTGGTTCCTTTAAGTTGGGACAAACTTGTGTTGGGATGTTTACCGGCCGGTCCCGGTCGGGGAGGAACCCTACCACATGGCAGTGGTCCAGGCTGCAGCTACACAGCTAACAGCGTGAAACTGGCAGGAAGGTCGTTATGCAGGTGAATATTCACGGCGCAGGCAAAAGATGTACAATTTGCTGGCTTACTTGAGTTTTAATATGTTATTTATTGACATTTGGAGAGCAGCGCATACTTGCGTGAGGAGATGACTACAAGCACCATTATGCTTTGCGAGTGACAACGCCCACTAGGGCAAGCGCTAATGATTGAAAAACTCTGTGGCTCTTTCCAAGTGTTTAACAAGCCTCTGAGGAAATGCTCGTGAGAGCATGAAACGCGTCAGGCTACAGATTCAAACAGAACCTTGTTCATTGTTTCCAGCGCTGTTAAACCTGCAAAATAAAAACGATTATCTATACCTACCTGATTACTGGTTCCTTTAAGTTGGGACAAACTTTGTTGGGATGTTTACCGGCCGGTCCCGGTCGGGGAGGAACCCTACCACATGGCAGTGGTCCAGGCTGCAGCTACACAGCTAACAGCGTGAAACTGGCAGGAAGGTCGTTATGCAGGTGAATATTCACGACGCAGGCAAAAGATGTACAATTTGCTGGCTCACTTTAGTTTTAATATGTGATTTATTGACATTTGGAGAGCAGGGCATACTTGCGTGAAGAGATGACTACAAGCACCATTATGCTTTGCGAGTGACAACGCCCACTGGGGCAAGCGCTAATGATTGAAAAACTCTGTGGCTCTTTCCAAGTGTTTAACAAGCCTCTGAGGAAATGCTCGTGAGAGCATGAAACGCGTCAGGCAACAGATTCAAACAGAACTTTGTTCATTGCTTCCAGCGCTTTTAAACCTGCAAAATAAAAACGATTATCTATACCTACCTGATTGCTGGTTCCTTTAAGTTGGGACAAACTTTTGTTGGGATGTTTACCGTCCGGTCCCGGTCGGGGAGGAACCCTACCACATGGCAGTGGTCCAGGCTGCAGCTACACAGCTAACAGCGTGAAACTGGCAGGAAGGTCATTATGCAGGTGAATATTCACGGCGCAGGCAAAAGATGGACAATTTGCTGGCTCACTTGAGTTTTAATATGTGATTTATTGACATTTGGAGAGCAGCGCATACTTGCGTGAGGAGATGACTACAAGCACCATTATGCTTTGCGAGTGACAACGCCCACTGGGGCAAGCGCTAATGATTGAAAAACTCTGTGGCTCTTTCCAAGTGTTTAACAAGCCTCTGAGGAAATGCTCGTGAGAGCATGAAACGCGTCAGGCAACAGATTCAAACAGAACTTTGTTCATTGCTTCCAGCGCTTTTAAACCTGCAAAATAAAAACGATTATCTATACCTACCTGATTGCTGGTTCCTTTAAGTTGGGACAAACTTTTGTTGGGATGTTTACCGTCCGGTCCCGGTCGGGGAGGAACCCTACCACATGGCAGTGGTCCAGGCTGCAGCTACACAGCTAACAGCGTGAAACTGGCAGGAAGGTCATTATGCAGGTGAATATTCACGGCGCAGGCAAAAGATGGACAATTTGCTGGCTCACTTGAGTTTTAATATGTGATTTATTGACATTTGGAGAGCAGCGCATACTTGCGTGAGGAGATGACTACAAGCACCATTATGCTTTGCGAGTGACAACGCCCACTGGGGCAAGCGCTAATGATTGAAAAACTCTGTGGCTCTTTCCAAGTGTTTAACAAGCCTCTGAGGAAATGCTCGTGAGAGCATGAAATGCGTCAGGCTACAGATTCAAACAGAACTTTGTTCATTGCTTCCAGCGCTGTTAAACCTGCAAAATAAAAACGATTATCTATACCTACCTGATTGCTGGTTCCTTTAAGTTGGGACAAACTTGTGTTGGGATGTTTACCGGCCGGTCCCGGTCGGGGAGGAACCCTACCACATGGCAGTGGTCCAGGCTGCAGCTACACAGCTAACAGCGTGAAACTGGCAGGAAGGTCGTTATGCAGGTGAATATTCACGGCGCAGGCAAAAGATGTACAATTTGCTGGCTTACTTGAGTTTTAATATGTGATTTATTGACATTTGGAGAGCAGCGCATACTTGCGTGAGGAGATGACTACAAGCACCATTATGCTTTGCGAGTGACAACGCCCACTAGGGCAAGCGCTAATGATTGAAAAACTCTGTGGCTCTTTCCAAGTGTTTAACAAGCCTCTGAGGAAATGCTCGTGAGAGCATGAAACGCGTCAGGCTACAGATTCAAACAGAACCTTGTTCATTGTTTCCAGCGCTGTTAAACCTGCAAAATAAAAACGATTATCTATACCTACCTGATTACTGGTTCCTTTAAGTTGGGACAAACTTTGTTGGGATGTTTACCGGCCGGTCCCGGTCGGGGAGGAACCCTACCACATGGCAGTGGTCCAGGCTGCAGCTACACAGCTAACAGCGTGAAACTGGCAGGAAGGTCGTTATGCAGGTGAATATTCACGACGCAGGCAAAAGATGTACAATTTGCTGGCTCACTTTAGTTTTAATATGTGATTTATTGACATTTGGAGAGCAGGGCATACTTGCGTGAAGAGATGACTACAAGCACCATTATGCTTTGCGAGTGACAACGCCCACTGGGGCAAGCGCTAATGATTGAAAAACTCTGTGGCTCTTTCCAAGTGTTTAACAAGCCTCTGAGGAAATGCTCGTGAGAGCATGAAACGCGTCAGGCAACAGATTCAAACAGAACTTTGTTCATTGCTTCCAGCGCTTTTAAACCTGCAAAATAAAAACGATTATCTATACCTACCTGATTGCTGGTTCCTTTAAGTTGGGACAAACTTTTGTTGGGATGTTTACCGTCCGGTCCCGGTCGGGGAGGAACCCTACCACATGGCAGTGGTCCAGGCTGCAGCTACACAGCTAACAGCGTGAAACTGGCAGGAAGGTCATTATGCAGGTGAATATTCACGGCGCAGGCAAAAGATGGACAATTTGCTGGCTCACTTGAGTTTTAATATGTGATTTATTGACATTTGGAGAGCAGCGCATACTTGCGTGAGGAGATGACTAAAAGCACCATTATGCTTTGCGAGTGACAACGCCCACTGGGGCAAGCGCTAATGATTGAAAAACTCTGTGGCTCTTTCCAAGTGTTTAACAAGCCTCTGAGGAAATGCTCGTGAGAGCATGAAACGCGTCAGGCTACAGATTCAAACAGAACTTTGTTCATTGCTTCCAGCGCTGTTAAACCTGCAAAATAAAAACGATTATCTATACCTACCTGATTGCTGGTTCCTTTAAGTTGGGACAAACTTTTGTTGGGATGTTTACCGCCCGGTCCCGGTCGGGGAGGAACCCTACCACATGGCAGTGGGCCAGGCTGCAGCTACACAGCTAACAGTGTGAAACTGGCAGGAAGGTCGTTATGCAGGTGAATATTCATGGCGCAGGCAAAAGATGTACAATTTGCTGGCTCACTTGAGTTTTAAAATGTGATTTATTGACATTTGGAGAGCAGCGCATACTTGCGTGAGGAGATGACTACAAGCACCATTATGCTTTGCGAGTGACAACGCCCACTAGGGCAAGCGCTAATGATTGAAAAACTCTGTGGCTCTTTCCAAGTGTTTAACAAGCCTCTGAGGAAATGCTTGTGAGAGCATGAAACGTGTCAGGCTACAGATTCAAACAGAACTTTGTTCATTGCTTCCAGCGCTGTTAAACCTGCAAAATAAAAACGATTATCTATACCTACCTGATTGCTGGTTCTTTTAAGTTGGGACAAAATTTTGTTGGGATGTTTACCGGCCGGTCCCGGTCGGGGAGGAACCCTACCACATGGCAGTGGTCCAGGCTGCAGCTACACAGCTAACAGCGTGAAACTGGCAGGAAGGTCGTTATGCAGGTGAATATTCACGGCGCAGGCAAAAGATGTACAATTTGCTGGCTCACTTGAGTTTTAATATGTGATTTATTGACATTTGGAGAGCAGCGCATACTTGCGTGAGGAGATGACTACACGCACCATTATGCTTTGCGAGTGACAACGCCCACTGGGGCAAGCGCTAATGATTGAAAAACTCTGTGGCTCTTTCCAAGTGTTTAACAAGCCTCTGAGGAAATGCTCGTGAGAGCATGAAACGCGTCAGGCTACAGATTCTAACAGAACTTTGTTCATTGCTTCCAGCGCTGTTAAACCTGCAAAATAAAAACGATTATCTATACCTACCTGATTGCTGGTTCCTTTAAGTTGGGACAAACTTTTGTTGGGATGTTTACCGGCCGGTCCCGGTCGGGGAGGAACCCTACCACATGGCAGTGGTCCAGGCTGAAGCTACACAGCTAACAGCGTGAAACTGGCAGGAAGGTCAATATGCAGGTGAATATTCACGGCGCAGGCAAAAGATGTACAATTTGCTGGCTCACTTTAGTTTTAATATGTTATTTATTGACATTTGGAGAGCAGCGCATACTTGCGTGAGGAGATGACTACAAGCACCATTATGCTTTGCGAGTGACAACGCCCACTGGGGCAAGCGCTAATGATTGAAAAACTCTGTGGCTCTTTCCAAGTGTTTAACAAGCCTCTGAGGAAATGCTTGTGAGAGCATGAAACGCGTCAGGCTACAGATTCAAACAGAACTTTGTTCATTGCTTTCAGCGCTGTTAAACCTGCAAAATAAAAACGATTATCTATACCTACCTGATTGCTGGTTCCTTTAACTTGGGACAAACTTTTGTTGGGATGTTTACTGGCCGGTCCCGGTCGGGGAGGAACCCTACCACATGGCAGTGGTCAAGGCTGCAGCTACACAGCTAACAGCGTGAAACTGGCAGGAAGGTTGTTATGCAGGTGAATATTCACGGCGCAGGCAAAAGATGTACAATTTGCTGGCTCACTTGAGTTTTAATATGTGATTTATTGACATTTGGAGAGCAGCGCATACTTGCGTGAGGAGATGACTACAAGCACCATTATGCTTTGCGAGTGACAACGCCCACTAGGGCAAGCGCTAATGATTGAAAAACTCTGTGGCTCTTTCCAAGTGTTTAACAAGCCTCTGAGGAAATGCTCGTGAGAGCATGAAACGCGTCAGGCTACAGATTCAAACAGCACTTTATTCATTGCTTCCAGCGCTGTTAAACCTGCAAAATAAAAACGATTATCTATACCTACCTGATTGCTGGTGCCTTTAAGTTGGGACAAACTTTTGTTGGGATGTTTACCGGCCGGTCCCGGTCGGGGAGGAACCCTACCACATGGCAGTGGTCCAGGCTGCAGCTACACAGCTAACAGCGTGAAACTGGCAGGAAGGTCGTTATGCAGGTGAATATTCACGTCGCAGGCAAAAGATGTACAATTTGCTGGCTCACATGAGTTTTAATATGTGATTTATTGACATTTGGAGAGCAGCGCATACTTGCGTGAGGAGATGACTACAAGCACCATTATGCTTTGCGAGTGACAACGTCCACTGGGGCAAGCGCTAATGATTGAAAAACTCTGTGGCTCTTTCCAAGTGTTTAACAAGCCTCAGAGGAAATGCTCGTGAGAGCATGAAACGCGTCAGTCTACAGATTCAAACAGAACTTTGTTCATTGCTTCCAGCGCTGTTAAACCTGCAAAATAAAAACGATTATCTATACCTACCTGATTGCTGGTTCCTTTAAGTTGGGACAAACATTTGTTGGGATGTTTACCGGCCGGTCCCGGTCGGGGAGGAACCCTACCACATGGCAGTGGTCCAGGCTGCAGCTACACAGCTAACAGCGTGAAACTGGCAGGAAGGTCGTTATGCAGGTGAATATTCACGGCGCAGGCAAAAGATGTACAATTTGCTGGCTCACTTGAGTTTTAATATGTGATTTATTGACATTTGGAGAGCAGCGCATACTTGCGTGAGGAGATGACTACAAGCACCATTATGCTTTGCGAGTGACAACGCCCACTAGGGCAAGCGCTAATGATTGAAAAACTCTGTGGCTCTTTCCAAGTGTTTAACAAGCCTCTGAGGAAATGCTCGTGAGAGCATGAAACGCGTCAGGCTACAGATTCAAACAGCACTTTATTCATTGCTTCCAGCGCTGTTAAACCTGCAAAATAAAAACGATTATCTATACCTACCTGATTGCTGGTTCCTTTAAGTTGGGACAAACTTTTGTTGGGATGTTTACCGGCCGGTCCCGGTCGGGGAGGAACCCTACCACATGGCAGTGGTCCAGGCTGCAGCTACACAGCTAACAGCGTGAAACTGGCAGGAAGGTCGTTATGCAGGTGAATATTCACGTCGCAGGCAAAAGATGTACAATTTGCTGGCTCACATGAGTTTTAATATGTGATTTATTGACATTTGGAGAGGAGCGCATACTTGCGTGAGGAGATGACTACAAGCACCATTATGCTTTGCGAGTGACAACGTCCACTGGGTCAAGCGCTAATGATTGAAAAACTCTGTGGCTCTTTCCAAGTGTTTAACAAGCCTCAGAGGAAATGCTCGTGAGAGCATGAAACGCGTCAGTCTACAGATTCAAACAGAACTTTGTTCATTGCTTCCAGCGCTGTTAAACCTGCAAAATAAAAACGATTATCTATACCTACCTGATTGCTGGTTCCTTTAAGTTGGGACAAACATTTGTTGGGATGTTTACCGGCCGGTCCCGGTCGGGGAGGAACCCTACCACATGGCAGTGGTCCAGGCTGCAGCTACACAGCTAACAGCGTGAAACTGGCAGGAAGGTCGTTATGCAGGTGAATATTCACGGCGCAGGCAAAAGATGTACAATTTGCTGGCTCACTTTAGTTTTATTATGTGATTTATTGACATTTGGAGAGCAGCGCATACTTGCGTGAAGAGATGACTACAAGCACCATTATGCTTTGCGAGTGACAACGCCCACTGGGGCAAGCGCTAATGATTGAAAAACTCTGTGGCTCTTTCCAAGTGTTTAACAATCCTCTGAGGAAATGCTCGTGAGAGCATGAAACGCGTCAGGCTACAGATTCAAACAGAACTTTGTTCATTGCTTCCAGCGCTGTTAAACCTGCAAAATAAAAACGATTATCTATACCTACCTGATTGCTGGTTCCTTTAAGTTGGGACAAGCTTTTGTTGGGATGTATATTACCTACTGGCGGTCGCCAGTAGGTATATATAGTTAGGATCGATTTCCATAGGGAAATCACAACATTCTATTTGGAATAACTTTGGCTCTCCGCTCCTCCCCTGAAAATGTGGGGGGGATTCGTCAAGCGGGGGCTGAGATAAAAGGGGGGTCCCAAAACGTGTTTTCCCCATGTTAATTTCCATAGGGCGGTCTGTCGCAGTTTTAGCTCGAGCGGCTGAATGGATTTGCACCAAACTTGGCAAAATTGTAGGGACTGGTAGCCCGATGTGCCTTTGCTATGTCTCAAGATATGTGCTCCAGTGAATTTTGAGTAATTTAGGTTTAAAAAAATGTATATATCTGTAAGCGCGCCCCGGTACGCGTACCGGGGAGCGCTCCGGGCGCGCCACGCGACTTGCGCACGGCAAGCTGATTGGTTCTCGGGTGTCTGTAAACATTCGAAACAGTCAGCAGCGGCCGCCATCTTGTGTCTCGGTAGGATTGAGATACAAGTGGTGGCAAAAATCAAAGGGGGAAATGAGCAAAAGGGGGCAGGGTACACCCCCCTGACCCCCTAAGTTTGATGTGGGGGCCATAAAAGGGTCCCGTGGGACAAATTATTATTTTTTTTTTTGATTTTCGCGGGGGGAGCGCCTGGTACGCGCACCGGGGAGCGTACCAGGGATCGTACTTAGGTGAAAAATAGTGAAAAAATTAGTGTAAAATAATCATTTTGAGTAATTACAGGTAGAGTAGCACTGAAAAGAGCTTTTGGGTTCTGTGGTTGTTTTAGGTACCTACAAGTGTGTCCCACACACACCCACATGCACACAACCCCACACCCACACACCCACACACTCCCCACACACACTTCACACATTCACACTTCCACCCACAGTCAAACACCCCACACCCCCACATCGACACCTTACATATCCACACCCACACCCACATCCCACACACCCACACTCAAACACACACCTCACCCCCCTTCCACCACACACACACACACATGCACATACACACAAATATCTCACAGACACACCCCACACATCCCACACACACATCTCCCCCCCCCACACTCACAGAGACAACTCACAGACACATCTACACATCTCACACATACATACACATCCTACACATATACCTCCCACACCCACACACACCCCACACACACCTCACACACCCACACTCCCACTTACACTCAAACACCCCACACAGTCACACCCACACACATACCTTACATACCCATATCCCCACCCACATCCATATACCCCACACACCTATACACCTCATCCCCCCTAGACACACACACACACACATACACACCTCACAGACACCCCCCGCACATCCCCCACACACACCTTCCCCATGTCTACACATGGGGAAAACTAAGTGAAACACTAAAATAATAATTTAAAGTGCTTAGAGGTAGGGTATCTCTGAATAGATTTGTTGTGTTGTTTGGGTGTTTTAAGTACCAACATGTAGGTACCAATGCTGAGTCTTAAAGTCAATGTACACTGTCTCCTCTGTAGATAATTTGCATGTTGTTACAGAAGTTATTGTGGTATGTGGAATCTATAACATAGTCTGTCAGGGAAGCAGAAACAACATGGAGGCAGGAGATGAAAAAGAGATGTCAAATACACATTGGAGATAATATAGTGGGAGAAAGGAAGTAACTATGAGCAAAATTATTATGTAACAGAAATACGTTGCACAGTTTACTATAAGTCTGAGTTTATATTATAATCAATTTTGTACTAGTTTATGAATTACATATAATAATGAATAATGTCTCGAACAATTTTTGATTATTAAATATAAATTAATTTTTCTGATTTTTTTTCAAATTTTAATAGAACGTCTAACATTTGACTGTCCGAAATGTCTTCTTTTTGACTGAACATAACTTCCAACATTTGACTTTCAGAAACGTCCTCATATTGAATTAAGAAATCCACAGATTCTACACATTGTAGAAGTTCATGGTCCCGTGATTCATCCATGAATTCCAAGTCAATGGGTTCAATGATTTCCTCATTGTTCATCTCTAGGACAATTTCAAAGGAAATGTTCTGTTCTCCTTCCATTTTTGTGCTGAAATTTGCATAAAAAAAATGTGTAGAAATATGCCACTGTTGGGTTTAAGTTCAGACAGGTAGTTTTGATTTTTTAATAGTGAAATTAACTTTGGGCAATGTATGGTAACAGGCTGGAAGTAGAAATATTAAAAAGTGCCTGTGAAGAAGCGTAAGTAAATTCCTAATTATAGCAGAGAAGCCTAAGTCAATCTAGAAATATAACAGATGAGCCTATCTCTATCTATAACTATAGCGGAGGGACAGTAAATAACTATCAGAAAATGTTTTTAAAAAATAACTTTAAGTGCCCCTTACAAATTATCAACTTACTTTACAGAGAGGTGAAGAAGACAAAATGCGAAAATCCTTTCAAGATGTACCTCAGGTAGTTGTAGTCAAAATGGCCGTGTTTCCCTCTCATTTTTCATTTATATTCATGTACATAACCAATCAAATGTCAGAAAAAAAAAATAGAAAATGAAAGTAACATTTTAATTGGTTGTCAATTCTAACACTTCAGATGTGTTTTTGTTATGTAATTTACCTCAGGATATTTAGACAGGGCTACAGGCCAAATGGCTCAATGGAATTCCACTTTATTTGGGAAAATGGTAGGGACTGGTATGTAGTATGAGCTATTCTATATTTGGTGAAAGTGTCCCCAGTGGTTTTTATGTAAATTAACTTTTAACATTTTTAGTGCGCGCCCCGGTACGCGTACCGGCAGCGCTACGGGAGTACTCCATTTTGTGTTTCGGTAGATTTAAGACAGAAAATAGGGGACAAACAACATTGGGAATGGGTATAAGGGGGCATCGTAGGCACTCCTTGACCCTCTAGATTTTCTGAGGGGGTCTTAGGAGGCCCAAATAGGCAACCAAAAAAAAAAGTTTTTATTTTTCGCGGGGGGAGCGCCCGGTACGCGCACCGGGAAGCGTACTATAGTGAAAAATAGTGAAAAAAGTTAGAAAAAGATAATCATTGGGGTGATCAGAGATAGGGTAGGCCTGAAAAGGGCTTTTGGGTACTGTAGCTGATTTAGGTACCTACAAGTAGGTACCAATGCACTGTCTTAAATTCAGGAGGAATATTCTATTCCCTTCATCTGAGAAGTGCACACCATCTTCTCTGTAAATATCTTGCATGTTGTAACGCAAGTTGTTGTTGTATATTGAACCCATTCCATAGTCTCTCATGTAAGCAGAAACAGATTTATGCACATGTTTCCGTGCTTTCTCAAATTGTGGACAAAATTGATTGGACCACTTCCATTTCTGTCTTTGGCATATATTGGAATATACCAAGGCAGTTTGTGGAAAAAGTGCCATCAAATGATCAAAGGTGTCCTTTAAAAGCATTTCCAGACCTACCCCAGTCAAAGTGCCCAAGTCAAACCATTGAAATTCGCATATATAGTTAGTTGCACTAACTATATATTTCGCGCATCCGCAATCCACTGCTGATGATGTCACATATTACATCATTCATGACATGGTCAGTGACATCACTGATGACATCACTGATGACATCTCAAATGACGAAATGAAACAACATTAACTACTACATTAGCATAGCAGTTGACACCAGAACTGTTTTCAAACTGAAATCCAACAACATCTTCAACAGAATCCTTTTTGTTTCTCTTTACAATTACACTTTTATCTACTTTATGCCTTTTTGCTGATACCTCACTGCAATTACTCTCATTTCTTCTTTTTCGGCCTACCACACGTTTT
Organism: Lissotriton helveticus; assembly: GCF_964261635.1. NCBI lineage: Eukaryota > Metazoa > Chordata > Amphibia > Caudata > Salamandridae > Lissotriton > Lissotriton helveticus. The sequence goes on along the minus strand of NC_136063.1, from coordinate 772,727,669 downwards.
TCAATCAGAGGATACTGAGGCAAATGTGGAGCATACTCCCTTCTTAACCTATTGTTTTCTTTTACACAATCTAAATCTGCACAAATCTTTGTTTCATCACACTCAATCAACTACAATCCTGCTAAAGTTCTGACTCGTGATAATGCCACATATGCCATACCCTCTTTAAACACAGAACTTCCAATGTTCACCAAAGCGCTATCTACACTTAAACCTTGAGACTTATGAATTGTCACCGCATATGCCAAACAAATAGGAAACTGTTTTCGGCGAACATATAAGTCTTTCACAAGCAAAAATCTAGCTGAACAACGACAAATTTGTTCTATTTCATCAATGTCATCAAATGTAATTTTTAAAATTTCAATTACATCTCTATTTTTGTAATTCACAAAACCAACAACATAACCCCTTGCTCCATTTACCAGACCTCTTTCAACATTTAGATTCCTTCTTAAAATGACACGACAATTCAAACATACATTCAGAGTCTTTTCAAAACCAGCAGTTTTAGATATAGTCTTCTCTAATGAATCCAATTTTGATTTCAAATTTTCAGACAAAATAATTGTTGCTCCCATATGCTCTATTTTATCAATAGCTTCCAGTTTCACTATCTCTTCATTTTCTAACTGTAACATTTTGTTGTTGAACATGGAACATTCTTTCAGAGTTGGCAACAAACATATGCCAGATTTCTTCTTGTTAATTTTCTTAAATATGTTCTCTGGAAGAATGTTTTCATTTGGGTACAAATTTGAAATTAATCGTGCATGTAAAGCTTCTTTCCCTTGCTGACTTACTTTTCCGATCCTTACATCTTGTAGAATATTTTTATAATCTTCATCCTTTGCCTGCCGCATATTTTGAAGCAGTTCTGCATATTTAAAGTTTAACCATATATTAACGTTTCCGATGCTCCCTAAGCACTTCCTGGTATCTTCATGAGTGAGTATTTTGAACACAGGTTGTCCTTTTACTGGAGTCAACTGCAGAAGATCTCCAAAAACAATAATATGTTTTCCTCCAAATAAGACATCATAGTCTGTTCTAAGAATTTCTTGCATCCTCAAATGCACAAAAGCAAACATTATATTTGACACCATGCTTACTTCATCAATAATAAGAAGTTTCATTTTCTTCAGGACTCTTGAAACTTCGGAACACACATCTCCAGATAGCTTGTGATACTCCAATTTGTTATCATGCTCCACTGGCAGCATCAGTAAACGATGTAAAGTAATCCCTTTAATGTTATGTGCTGCCAGCCCAGTTGGAGCGGTAACAACACAAGACAGCGGTGATTCAGTGCTTTTCTGCAGATAAGTTGCAATGGCTTTAATCAGAAAACTTTTTCTAGTTCCCGCTTCTCCACTCACGTACAGTTGGACAGGCTTAAATGATGTACATGAGCACTCTTTTTTCTCATGACTGAATCCATGTTCAATCTGTTCTGTTACTTCGTCATATATCTGTTTCTGCTCAAGGTTTAGTTGTTTCACCAAATCTTCTAAGTTAACTTCATCATCTTGAACTTGTTCCATAGCTCTTTCCACCTCATCCATGGCAGTAGCAGCTTCATTTTGGATAATTGGTCCTCCTAGTGGATCCTGACTCAATGAAGCAGAACTCTGACTGCCTTGAGAACTGTCTCTCGCAATCTCTGCAGCAATTGTGGCTTCTTGCTCTATTTCTTCATTCAACATTTGCAGATAATTTGCAAAAACAGGATATTCTATGGTATCCTTTGTTGCATTAAAGGAGTCTTCATAACAGAGAAAATCTCCAAGAAGTTCCTCTTCTTCACGCCACGGTTTAAACAGTTGCAAAAGAGCCAAATAATAAAATTCTCTTTTGTCTGGATTATCACAACTCTCCGGTGACTGTCAACATTCTAAACAGTCCGGTGCGGCCGCCATCTTGTCTCTCGGTAGGATCGAGAGACAAGAGGTGGAAATAAACGAAGGGGGAAATGAATAAAAGGGGGCAAGGTAGACCCCTCCTGACCCCCTAGGATTGATGTGGGGCCTATTGAAGTGCCCCGCGGGGCAAAAAAATATAAAAAATTAATGTTTTCGATTTTTCGCGGTGGAAGCGCTACCCGGTACGCGAACCGGGTAGCTTACCGGTAGCGTAACAGGAGTCCGCCATCTTGCGTTAAGGTCTAATTTGGACACAAGATGGATGCTAAACAATGCTGGGATTGTGTAAAAGGGGGCAAGGGAGACATAACCTGACCCCTTAGGTTTTGTGAGGGTGGATGAGGAGACCCATATATGTCCCAAAAAAAAAACCTCCTTTTCACTCAGTCCGTCTTTCTAACAAAAACTGTCACTGTCTCTTCACTCTTTTACTAGTTGTTCTTTATGCTTTCTCTCTGTAGTTCAAGCACACTATCTTATTTTCATTTTTTTGCTGCTTCAATTATTCTTTTTCTATCACTTCTTCTTTTCTTCTTTCTGTTTTTTCTCTCTGTCATTCCACATGTTTTAATCCTATTTACTTTCACTCACTGTTTTTTTAACACCTTCTCTCAGGGTTGTTGTTTTAGTCCGGTTCTATCCCTACCTCTTACTCCACATCCTTTACTCTCTTTCTTTTTAATTTGAAGATTCATTCACATTCTCCAAGTAACTTTTGTTTATTATTCTTCTACACTCTTTTTTTCCTTCACTTCCTTTTCTGTTTTTTTTTCTCAATTTTTCCCTCTTATAACTTTTCTTTGTATAATTATCTATTATACAGTATCTCTGTGTTACTCCCTCTAGCTGTCTTTCTTTTAACATTATTCTCTCTGTCTCCTTCCCTTATATTCACTCTATTTTTTTTTGGTTCGCTTCCGGTTCGCATACCGGCGCGCGAACCAGGAAGCGAATCAAAAAAAAAGAAATTGCAAGAGTGCTAAACATTTAAAAAAAAAATTATAAATGGGAGGTAGTTCTGAAAAGAACTTTTTTGTTTATTGTTTTTGTTGTTTTATATTTTTTTATTATTTTTCTGAACATTTTTTTTTTTAAATTTTTTGAACAATTTTAAATTTTTTATGGTTTTTTTGAGGGGGAACAACGAAAAACAGGCATTAGAAATGGCTCAACAGGAGCAAAAAAAAAATCACTTTTTGGGGCGTTTTGAGCACTTGTGATTTTCAAATGCTCTGTTCATTAAAATCACACTCATCTCCCCGTAGCAAAGTAGTCCCCCACAATATCTACACAATAGCTTGATGTGTTGAAAATTGCTCTGGATATTGGGGACCGTCTCCCTCGCCTCTGGTCCCGAAAGACTTTCCTGTGTTGAGGTGGTGGCCACAGGAGTTCGTGGGTTTTCACGGAGGTCACGCAGCTCAGCCACACTGTAATTTATTGGATGCCACCTTTGCATGTGGCGATGCATAGTGTAGTTCCCATAACTATATTTTTTATTTGTGCCTCGGGACAGAACTCCTTTGCAGATCAGGCATGTCACATGATGGGCATTGACTTTTTTTGGGCCTTTAGGGAATGTAAAAAATTGCCAAATGAAATTGTCCTTGAGGTGGGATTTCCGGGGCTGTTCAGGCAACAATACTCTCTCATGTACCTCCTCTTCCTCTTCTTCCTCCTCTTCCTCAGGATTGGGAAGGAACTGGGTAGGTGGTCCTTCCATCCTTGGAGGTGGTGGTGGTGGTGGGGGTGCACCAGCTGCAGCTACTATTGAAGCCATCTCCTAATAATGAAAATAGGTCTTCCTCTCACAAAGTTGAAAGTCAGAGTGAGAAAAAAGGTGGGGGCTTTCATCATTTGGGAAAAAAAATGTTCTAAACCAATGAAAAGTGTTATTTTTAGGTCACATGACCTAGCCTTACATCATTAGGAAACCAAAAGTGAAATGAACCAATAAAAAGTTTTATTAACAAGTCACATGACTTGTTACGCTTACGTTACGCGTCCCGCTACGCACCCGGAGCGCTTCCGGAGTGCTGCGCTTCGCGCCTCGGTTCGCGCTCCGGAGCACTTCCGGGTGCGCTAATGCGGCGCGTCATAAGACGCATTACGCGGCAACGCAATACGTCGCGCTTACGCGATGCGTCACGATGTTGTTTTCTAGCGCGGCAGTTGCGCTAACGGAACGTTTACCGGTTCGCGGACCGGGTCGCGGCACCAAATTGAGCTAACGGGAAGCTACCCGGTGCGCGGACCGGTAGCGAAACAAAAAAAAATAATAAAAAAATATATATACATAAAAAATTATATTAAAAACATATAAAATATATTTTTCCTTTAAAAGAAGAATACATTTTACAGCTTTTGATATTTGCTATTAAAAAACCATTGAAATTCACTGAAAAAACCATAGGTTATAGACCATATATAGTTAGGAATTAGCATTTACAAAACCTTGAAAATTCACTGAAAAAACCATAGGTTATACACCATATATAGTTAGGAATTAGCATTTACAAAACCTTATTTTACTCACACAAAACCATTGAAATTCGAATATATAGTTAGTTGCACTAACTATATATCGCGCACCCGCAATCCACTGCTGATCATGTCACATATTACATCATTCATGACATGGTCAGTGACATCACTGATGACATCACTGATGACATCTCAAATGACATCACTGATGACATCACTGATGACATCTCAAATGACATCACTGATGACATCAATGATAACATCTCATTTGAAATGACTGATCACATCACTGATTACATCATTCATGTGATAATACGAGGAACTTCTTCAGACTCTAATATAACCTTATATACACTCAGTGTAAACAGACACTCACAGACTGTCACTCATCCATGGAGTTACTCACACACCTAATCAGTCATGCAAAGAATCAATCACACCTCCATTTCCTCAACTATACAGTTATACACACCTTACTTATTCAAACATATACTAACACATATTTACTCTCTTATACAATCCCTGATACAAGTTCACAATGATCCATACAGCCACTCACGCATTCACTGGCTCTTATGCACAGTTATTTATATATGTCAACTCTCACATGTACTGTGTTTTACATATGTACTTACTTTGACATGTAGCACTGAGATATCCATTCACTCACCAATACACTCATGCACACAGTCAACCGCCCATACAGCTGTTTCCACATTCACTTTTGAACCCATACATCTAGTGAATCAACTGCTCACACATCTATGCACAGAGTCATACACCTCCCAGCCACCCACACACACACTCAGTCTCCCATACAAATACTTGGGCAACCAATCAATAACCCATATGGTTACTCATATAGCTACTGATCAACACATGCAGCAGTTTACAGAACAACAGACATAATGATGCACAAATTAAGACAGTTTAGTCACTAACCCATGCACTCAGTGAGACACATTTAATCACTCAATCATACAGTCAGTCATGCACCTACTAAATCCGTCATCCAGACACTTATACATCCACTCATTCTTCAATATGTAAGACATATTTTAACTTTACAGAAACATACAGCCACTGGATGTTGTCATCAGTGATGTCATCAGTGATGTCATTTGAGATGTCATCAGTGATGTCATCAGTGATGTCACTGACCATGTCATGAATGATGTAATATGTGACATGATCAGCAGTGGATTGCGGGTGCGCGATATATAGTTAGTGCAACTAACTATATATGCGAATTTCAATGGTTTTGTGTGAGTAAAATAAGGTTTTGTAAATGCTAATTCTTAACTATATATGGTGCATAACCTATGGTTTTTTCAGTGAATATATATATATATAAATATATATATATGTCAAACAAAGTGCCCGAAAGCTTTTGAAAGCGCACTCTTAGCAAGCTGTACCTTCCGGTCATTTTTTCAAAGCATAGGCTGGCGCTGATATAGTTCTGGTTATTTTAATAGACCTGACGCGTTTCATGGCTGCTGCCAATCATCAGAGGTCGCTTTGTAGAAGACTCATGTAGGCAGTTCTGGTTCTTTTAATTGGTTCTTTTCATGCCACGCCCTCAGTGGGCCGTTCAATGTTCGATGTTCCAAATTGCATGCTGGTTGCGGTAGTTCCATCCAGAGACATAATCTTTCCTATAGTAGGTCCTGCATGTTTGTCTTGATTTTTTAAGCATATCTTCACCCATAGTGGGCCCAGAAAATCAGAGCGAGCATTTGCGCTGCAGTTCGCCCAACCGTATTGGTCCGGATCCGGTTCCGAACACGGCTTCCTTGGGGGTGTCAGGACGGTGCGCTTTCCGCGACAGGGCTGCCGCGTGATTAATTGTCAAACAAAGTGCCCGAAAGCTTTTGAAAGCGCACTCTTAGCAAGCTGTACCTTCCGGTCATTTTTTCAAAGCATAGGCTGGCGCTGATATAGTTCTGGTTATTTTAATAGACCTGACGCGTTTCATGGCTGCTGCCAATCATCAGAGGTCGCTTTGTAGAAGACTCATGTAGGCAGTTCTGGTTCTTTTAATTAGTTCTTTTCATGCCACGCCCTCAGTGGGCCGTTCAATGTTCGATGTTCCAAATTGCATGCTGGTTGCGGTAGTTCCATCCAGAGACATAATCTTTCCTATAGTAGGTCCTGCATGTTTGTCTTGATTTTTTAAGCATATCTTCACCCATAGTGGGCCCAGAAAATCAGAGCGAGCATTTGCGCTGCAGTTCGCCCAACCGTATTGGTCCGGATCCGGTTCCGAACACGGCTTCCTTGGGGGTGTCAGGACGGTGCGCTTTCCGCGACAGGGCTGCCGCGTGATTAATTGTCAATGTGCGCTTTCAAAAGCTTTCGGGCACTTTGGATGATAATTACTAACGCGGCAGCCCTGTCGCGGAAAGCTGCACCGTCCATACACCTGAAGGGGGCCAGTGTTCGGAACTGGATCCGGACTATACGGTTTGGTGAACTGCGGCGTAAATTGCTCGCTCTGAATTGGGCCCACCATGGGTGAAAAAATGCTTATAAATCACGACACGAGAGCAGGACCTACTATAGGAGTGACTATGTTTCTGGATGGGACTACGAAAACCAGCATGCAATTTTGAACATTGAGCAGCCCACTGAGGGCGTGGCATGACAATAACTAATTAAAACTACCAGAAAACTGCCTGCACGAGTCTTTCATTAAGCGACCTCTGATGATTGGCAGCAGCCATGAAACGCGTCAGGTCTAACATAAAAGAATCCAAGTAACTTCAGCGCCAGCTTCAGCCTTGCAACGAATTACCGGAAGGTTCAGCTCGCCAAGTGTGCGCTTTCAAAAGCTTTCGGGCACTTTGGATGATAATTACTAACGCGGCAGCCCTGTCGCGGAAAGCTGCACCGTCCATACACCTGAAGGGGGCCAGTGTTCGGAACTGGATCCGGACTATACGGTTTGGTGAACTGCGGCGTAAATTGCTCGCTCTGAATTGGGCCCACCATGGGTGAAAAAATGCTTATAAATCACGACACGAGAGCAGGACCTACTATAGGAGTGACTATGTTTCTGGATGGGACTACGAAAACCAGCATGCAATTTTGAACATTGAGCAGCCCACTGAGGGCGTGGCATGACAATAACTAATTAAAACTACCAGAAAACTGCCTGCACGAGTCTTTCATTAAGCGACCTCTGATGATTGGCAGCAGCCATGAAACGCGTCAGGTCTAACATAAAAGAATCCAAGTAACTTCAGCGCCAGCTTCAGCCTTGCAACGAATTACCGGAAGGTTCAGCTCGCCAAGTGTGCGCTTTCAAAAGCTTTCGGGCACTTTGGATGATAATTACTAACGCGGCAGCCCTGTCGCGGAAAGCTGCACCGTCCATACACCTGAAGGGGGCCAGTGTTCGGAACTGGATCCGGACTATACGGTTTGGTGAACTGCGGCGTAAATTGCTCGCTCTGAATTGGGCCCACCATGGGTGAAAAAATGCTTATAAATCACGACACGAGAGCAGGACCTACTATAGGAGTGACTATGTTTCTGGATGGGACTACGAAAACCAGCATGCAATTTTGAACATTGAGCAGCCCACTGAGGGCGTGGCATGACAATAACTAATTAAAACTACCAGAAAACTGCCTGCACGAGTCTTTCATTAAGCGACCTCTGATGATTGGCAGCAGCCATGAAACGCGTCAGGTCTAACATAAAAGAATCCAAGTAACTTCAGCGCCAGCTTCAGCCTTGCAACGAATTACCGGAAGGTTCAGCTCGCCAAGTGTGCGCTTTCAAAAGCTTTCGGGCACTTTGGATGATAATTACTAACGCGGCAGCCCTGTCGCGGAAAGCTGCACCGTCCATACACCTGAAGGGGGCCAGTGTTCGGAACTGGATCCGGACTATACGGTTTGGTGAACTGCGGCGTAAATTGCTCGCTCTGAATTGGGCCCACCATGGGTGAAAAAATGCTTATAAATCACGACACGAGAGCAGGACCTACTATAGGAGTGACTATGTTTCTGGATGGGACTACGAAAACCAGCATGCAATTTTGAACATTGAGCAGCCCACTGAGGGCGTGGCATGACAATAACTAATTAAAACTACCAGAAAACTGCCTGCACGAGTCTTTCATTAAGCGACCTCTGATGATTGGCAGCAGCCATGAAACGCGTCAGGTCTAACATAAAAGAATCCAAGTAACTTCAGCGCCAGCTTCAGCCTTGCAACGAATTACCGGAAGGTTCAGCTCGCCAAGTGTGCGCTTTCAAAAGCTTTCGGGCACTTTGGATGATAATTACTAACGCGGCAGCCCTGTCGCGGAAAGCTGCACCGTCCATACACCTGAAGGGGGCCAGTGTTCGGAACTGGATCCGGACTATACGGTTTGGTGAACTGCGGCGTAAATTGCTCGCTCTGAATTGGGCCCACCATGGGTGAAAAAATGCTTATAAATCACGACACGAGAGCAGGACCTACTATAGGAGTGACTATGTTTCTGGATGGGACTACGAAAACCAGCATGCAATTTTGAACATTGAGCAGCCCACTGAGGGCGTGGCATGACAATAACTAATTAAAACTACCAGAAAACTGCCTGCACGAGTCTTTCATTAAGCGACCTCTGATGATTGGCAGCAGCCATGAAACGCGTCAGGTCTAACATAAAAGAATCCAAGTAACTTCAGCGCCAGCTTCAGCCTTGCAACGAATTACCGGAAGGTTCAGCTCGCCAAGTGTGCGCTTTCAAAAGCTTTCGGGCACTTTGGATGATAAATATATATATATATATATATATATATATATATATATATATATATATATATTCACTGAAAAAACCATAGGTTATAGACCATATATAGTTAGGAATTAGCATTTAAAAAACCTTATTTTACTCACACAAAACCATTGAAATTCCATATATAGTTAGTTGCACTAACTATATATCGCGCACCCGCAATCCACTGCTGATCATGTCACATATTACATCATTCATGACATGGTCAGTGACATCACTGATGACATCACTGATGACATCTCTGATGACATCTCAAATGACATCACTGATTACATCACTGATGACATCTCATTTGACATTACTGATCACATCACTGATGACATCATTCATGTGATAATACGATGAACCTCTTCAGACTCTAATATAACCTTAGATACACTCAGTGTAAACAGACACTCATAGACTGTCACTCATCCATGAAGTTACACACACACCTAGTCAGTCATGCAAACAATCAATCACACCTCCATTTCCTTAACTATACAGTTAAACACACCTTACTTATTCAAACATATACTAAAACATATTTACTCACTTATACAATCCTGGATACAAGTTCACAATGATCCATACAGCCACTCACACATTCACTGGCTCTTATGCACAGTTATTTATATATGTCAACTCTCACATGTACTGTATTTTACATATGTACTTACTTTGACATGTAGCACTGAGATATCTATTCACTCACCAATACAGTCATGCACACAGTCAACCGCCCATACAGCTGTTTCCACATGCACTTTTGAACCCATACATCTATGCAGAGAGTCATACACCTCCCAGCCACCCATACACACTCTCAGTCTCCCATACAAATACTTGGGCAACCAATCAATAACCCATATAGTTAATCATATAGCTACTGATCAACACATGCAGCAGTTTACAGAACAACAGACATAATGATGCACAAATTAAGACAGTTTAGTCACTAACCCATGCACTCAGTGAGACACATTTAATCACTCACTCATACAGTCAGTCACGCACCTACTAAATCCTTTGTTCAGACACTTCTACATCCACTCATTCTTCAATATGTAAGACATATTTTAACTTTACAGAAACATACAGTCACTGGATGTTGTCATCAGTGATGTCATCAGTGATGTCATTTGAGATGTCATCAGTGATGTCATCAGTGATGTCATTTGAGATGTCATCAGTGATGTCATCAGTGATGTCACTGACCATGTCATGAATGATGTAATATGTGACATGATCAGCAGTGGATTGCGGGTGCGCGATATATAGTTAGTGCAACTAACTATATATGGAATTTCAATGGTTTTGTGTGAGTAAAATAAGGTTTTTTAAATGCTAATTCCTAACTATATATGGTCTATAACCTATGGTTTTTTCAGTGAATTTTCAAGGTTTTGTAAATGCTAATTCCTAACTATATATGGTCTATAACCTATGGTTTTTTCAGTGAATTTCATTGGTTTTTTAAAAGCTAATATCTACAGCTGTAAAATGTATTCTTCTTTAAATCCAAAAATATATTTTATATGTTTATTAATAATTTTTTTTAAATATTTTTTTTGTTTCGCTCCCGGTCCGCGAACCAGGAAGCTTCCCGTTAGCTCAATTCGATTCCGCGATCCGGTCCGCGAACCGGTAACAAATCAACATAGTTACGGTATCGCGTTGCCGCGTAATGCGTCTTATGACGTACTGCGTTAGCGCACCCGGAAGTGCCCCGGGGCGCGGACCGAGGCGCGAAACGCAACTCCCCGGAAGCGATCCGCGGCGCGAAAGCGCGACGTATCGCGTTGCCGCGAAATGCGTCTTGTGACGTACTGCGTTAGCGCACCCGGAAGTGTCCCCGGGCGCGGACCGAGGCGCGCAGCGAACCGGAAGCTAACCGGGGAGCGTTCCGCAGCGCGTAACATGAAAGTTAGAGTCATGTGACTTGTTAATAAAGCTTTTCATTGGTTCATTTCACTTTTAGTTTCATAATTATGGAAGGCTAGGTCAGGTGACCTAAAAATAACACTTTTCATTGGTTGAGAACTATTGTTTTTCCCAAATGATGAAAACCCCTCCTTCTTTCCTCACTCTGACTTTCATCATTGTGAGAGGAAGACCTTTATTCATAGTAGAGCAATGGCTTCAGTACTTGCTTCAGCTGGTGCACCCCCACCACCACCTCCACCTCCTCATGGGAAGAGAGGACCACCTCCCCAGGTCATCACCAACACTGAGGAGGAAGAGGAAGAAATGGAGGAAGAGGAGGGAGAAGAACCACAGTTCTTGGAAGAGGTGCCCCGGGTTTCCCATAGGAAAGCCAGTTTCATCTGGCAGTTTTATTCAATCCCTCCAGGGCAAAAGAAAGTGAATGCGAGGTATGTGACCTGCCTCATCTGCAAAGAGAAATTATCAAGAGGGACTGATAAAAAGTATAGCTATGGGAACTATACCATGCATCGGCACATGACCAGGAAGCATCCACTTAATTACAGCCGGGCGGAAATACGGGATATGGAACAAAACCCAACAGCAACTCCTGTGGCCAGGTCAACATCGTCAATATCATTGACACCAGCAGAGGCACGGGAAACTGTGCCAAACATCCAAGAGAATTTTGGGCACATGAAACATACTTGTATGCACTGTGGTGCGTTGATATCATGTGGTAACATGAGTATTAATGCCATCAACCTGGCTTATGACAATCATAATTGCCCTAACCGCCCCCAGTAATTTTTTTTTGCTCCTGTTGAGCCCTTTTCAACGCCTGTTTTTTGTTGTTCCCCCCCCCCAAAAAAAAACCAAAAAAAATATAAAATCGTTCAAAAAATACAAAAAAAACAAAAAATGTTCAAAAAATACAAAAAAAATATAAAACAACAAAAATATAAAAAAAAAAGTTCTTTTCAGAACTACCTTCCCTTTCCAAAAAAATTGCTAGAATGTTTAGCACTCTGGCAAGCTCTATTTCTTTTGGTTCGCTTCCGGTTTAGCTTCCCGGTACGCGTACCGGGAGCTAACCAAAAAAAAAACTTTTTAAAAAAAAGAGTAAGTATAAGGAAAGTAAACAGAGAGTGATGTTTCAAGAAAGACAGCTATAGGTAGTAAAGAAGAGATACTATTTAATAGATCTATTTACCAAAAAACAGACAGAAGATGGTATAATTGTGAAAAACAAAATAGATAACGAAGTGAAAGAAAAACAAGCATTGGCATAGCCAATAGGTATCGACTTTTGGACCTTCTAAGTCTTTAGTTATGCAGCATAATATCCTTGGTGCAGCAACATCAACTGTTGCATGGCTAAACACGTATAAGGTCCCAAAGGCGAGACCTATTGTCTATGCCAATGCTTGTTTCTTAAGTAGAATTGCAATACGTATGGCTCTTCCATGTAAAAAAATCTTATCTTGTGCTCTAAAGATTGCTAAAGTCTCGACAGAGAACAGGCTAGATTGTAAGTAGGGTAAATTGCGCTTGGTGATCTGTTTGAGGGAGCGTCTGCTTTGCCTGGTGTCTTTGGAGAGCAATTTTGATTGTTATACTGGACAATATAGCCCTAATGTAAATAACATAGGGGCATATTATCAACATAGGCAATAAAAGTTTTGCAGCTTTTATAGGCAGAAATGTGTCGCTAAAGCTGCTTTTGCGGCAGAAAACTGCCGCTAAAGCCGCTTTTGCACCAGTTTTCTGCCAATAAAAAGAGCAATAATTTTATTGGCTGCATTCATAATATGCCCCTTAGTGTGCTTCAACTACACAGAGAAAGCATTATGAACAAATAGTGATACAGTGATCAGTCAAAGACACTAAGAGTAATAGAGACGGAGTGAGTGAACAAGAGTGAGGAACTATGAAAAGAGAGGGACTGAGAAAAAAAGTGGAAGGAGTTGAGTAAGTAGGTAATAGAGAAAGGAATGAGGGAAGTAGCAAAGGCAGGAAACTGAGGATTAAAGAAATGAAGCAGTGGAACTAATAGTAGTTCAATGTGATAGAAATGTAACGAAAAGAGTACAAAATACTTACCTTATAATTGTCGTTAAATTCCTCACTTTTTATTTTTATACTTTCAATCTGTGAAAGAGAGAACAAACATTTGAAAAATATAAAAACATGTATTGAAAAATTACAAAAGACAAGGGCAAAGATTGAAGGACAAACAGTTTTTCAATAACTTTGACACTTACAGAAGCTACACAGTCCTAAAGATATACATTTTAAAGTAACACTATCTTGATGCAGATGAAGTGAGGCCTATCTTAAAACATGGTGCATCTTTTGCATTGCTGTTCTCTCAGAAAAGTGTCGCAAGACACTAAAATTTAAAATAATTGCTTCAGGATGCCAATAAGATGTCTACTATCCAGAGTTTTGTTTCAGGTGAGGCCTACTCAGGGTTGCAGATGAAATTTCAAGTTGTTGAAGAGAATAGAAGACATAATACATGTGAAGGTCTACCAATGAAGTGAGTCATGTCCACTGCAATCTTCAACAAAGTCCAAACCTCCTATGTTTCCCTGGACAGACCTAAACTTGATCTGCACAATGTGATTCGTAATGATAGGAAACACAGGTGATGTAATTGAAATACATGCAATTTATTTTGCTCATTTCACAATCACATCACTTCTGTTTCCTTTGCTTAGGTATCTCATTGTGCAGATGTAGTCTAGCATATCAAAGAATACGCAGAAGTGCAGCACTGCATGCAACAACTTTGACACTTACAGAAGCCTCACCTTCTCCATGCCTTCTACACAGTTCTACATATACATCATAAATGGAAACATTACAGAATTAATTATACATGTTAAATGGTTTATTTTTGCTGTTCTCAGAATGTATCAAAATTCACTAAAAACAGTGACTTGAAGGTATTCATCATGTAACAGCGGGGAAAAAAAAACACAATCAAAATGATTGTGTTTAAAAAACCCATACAAGATCAGAAATCAAAAATCAGAACTCCTTAAAGTTAACTTACTTTCCATGACGTCCAAGGATGTCCTATGAATAGCTTATACTCTTTTGTGCTGTTATTACTTTCAGCCCACCAGTTTCTGAAAGAAAATCTCCATCGTTTTTAAAAACATGTTACATACAATAAATGACTTCTTGCTCTCTACCACAAGATTCCACAAGGCCAAATTTTGTCAGAGCCATGTATAACTCTTGGATTTCTTGTTAACCAATCCCATCATTTGGCATTCCCGCAACTTTCAGAATTAAAATGTTGAAGATCATTTTCACAATCCTGGAATAGTAATATCTTCCCCTTCTTGCTCAGTCATGTTCTACATTTCGTATGACACTGATACTGCTTAATATGAAGCAGACTTACACTACCTCTATGAGTACTACAATTATTTAATTCTCTACATCACTTTTAATCACAAAGTAATGTAAAACAGTAGACAGCATTGCAGACTTACATTCCCTCTACTCCATGTTTTGATTGGCTGCTTTAATTAGCTTATGAAAAGAAACAGTTTTTCTGAACTCATTTAAACTGCACATACATGTCCATGATGTCCAATCCTATGATTAGAAGTTATGTCTCTGAACTACACTTATCCTCAAGGCCAAATTGTGTAGGAGCCATTAGAACTTCTTGAAATTCCACAGATCATATCCCGAGATTATTTTCCTAAAATTTTGGTTTTAAAAACACCAGGTAAGAGTTTTTAAGGTCATACGGCAATTTTTTTTTGAAAATTACAACAGAATCATTACAGAATGACCAGCCATTTCTAGACTTTAAATAAGCTGTGTAATGTCCTGATGATATTGAAGGGCCGTCATGATATATAATTGCTGTAGTTACAAAAGTCCTTCCTGATATTGACAACTGCGAAGCTACAAAATTTTTTATTAAAGTTGTCAATTTTGTTCCATCAGGCCTACATCGTTGGAACATTAAAATGATGTACTGGCCATATGTTCGTATAAATAATGTGGACATCATTTCAGATTTACATTGGCTACACTCCATGTTGTGATTAGCAGCTTTTACTAGCTTATTAAAGGAGACTGATTTACTGTCTGGCAAAGTTAAATATACAAATCTTTCTGAGTCTACACTAGTAGTACTTGATACCATACAGTTCTCGCAGTCATGCTGCCATTGATAAGAAAGCCCAAACAGCTGATCTACATCTACACCTTCAGCATGTAATACATGAAGCATATACATTAAAAACTCCTGACAATCTTGCTGAATATTTTGAGAGAATTGTGTTTGGCCTGAACATCTATCTAACAGATTTCTAATTTCAGACACACTTTCTATGTTTCTTCTATCAGTGGTACATTTCTCTAACACAGAATTTAACAAACTGCAAAATCTTTGATCAGAATTGACCACAATCTCTTCTTTTACATTTTTTAGAGAAAACAAAACATTCATTACTACATTAGCATAGCAGTTGACACCAGAACTGTTTTCAAACTGAAAACCAACAACATCTTCAACAGAATCCTCTTTGTTTCTGCTTGTAATTTTAGGTTCATTCACTTTTTTTCTTTTTGCTACAACCTGCCCAGTATTGTTCTCATTTCTTCGTTTCCGGCCTACCAGACGTTTCTCAAACAAAGGAAACTGAGGCAAATGTGGCGCATACTCTCTTCTTAACCTATTGTATTCCTTAACACAATCTAGATCTGCACAAATGTTTCTGACATCACAGTCAATCAAGTACAATCCCGATAAAGTTCTAACTCGTGACAATGCCACATATGCCATACCCTCCTTGAACACAGAACTGCCAATATTCACCAATGCAGTGTCTACACTTAAACCTTGCGATTTATGAATTGTCACCGCATATGCCAAGCAAACAGGGAACTGCTTACGGCGAACATATAAGTCTTTTACAAGCAAAAATCTAGCAGAACAACGAGCAATTAGCTGTACTTCCTCAATGCCATCAAATTTAATTTTTAAAAATTCAATTCCATCTCTATTTCTGTATTTCACAAAATCAACAACATTACCCATTGATCCATTTACCAGACCTCTTTCAACATGTAAATTCCTTCTTAAAATTATACGGCAGTTCAAGCACACATTCAGAGTCTTTTCAAAACCTGCAGTTTTAGATATACTCTTCTCTAATGAATCCAATTTTGTTTTCAGATTCTCAGACAAAATAATTGTTGATCCCATATGCTCTACTCTATCAATAGCTTCCACTTTCACAATCTCTTGCTTTTCTAAATGCAACATTTTGTTGTTAAATTTTGCACATTCTGCAAGAGTTGGCATCAAACATATTCCAGATTTCTTATCAGTAATTTTCTGAAAAATATTCTCAGGCACAACATCTTGTTCTGGATATAAATTTGACAGTAATCGTGCATGTAAAGCTTCTTTCCCATGCTCGGTCACTTTTCCAATTCTAACATCTTGTAGAATAGTCTTGTAAACTTCATCCTTTGCCTGACGCATATTTTCATGCAGTTCAGCATAATTGAAGTTTAACCATATATTGACGTTGCCAATGCTGCCTAGGCACTTCCTGGTATCTTCATGCGTGAGCATTTTGAACACAGGTTGCCCTTTCACTGGTGTCAGCTGCAGAAGATCTCCAAAAACAATGATGTGTTTGCCACCGAATAACACATCATACTCTGTTTTGAGAACTTCTTGCATCCTCAAATGCACAAAGGCAAGCATGACATTGGAAACCATGCTTACTTCGTCAATGATAAGAAGTTTCATTTTCCTCAAGATTCTTGAAACTTCAAAACAAGCATCTCCAGATAGCTTGTGATATTCTAATTTGTTGTCATGCTCCACTGGCAGCATCAGTAAACGATGTAAAGTAATCCCTTTAATATTATGTGCTGCCAGTCCAGTTGGAGCAGTGACAACACAAGACAGTGATGACTCTGTCCTTTCCTGCAAATAGCATGAAATTGCTTTAATGAGGAAACTTTTTCCAGTTCCCGCTTCTCCACTCACGTACAGTCGGACAGGCTTCAACGACGTACATGAGCATTCTTTCTTATCATGACTTAATCCATGATCAATTTGCTTGGTAACTTCGTCATATATTTTCCTCTGCTCAACGTTGAGTTGCCTTTCCAACTCTTCTAAGTTAACCGCATCCTCTTGAGCATGTGCCATGGCTCTTTCCACCTCATTCATAGCAGTGGCAGCTTCATTTTCAATAAGAGGTCCTCCTAGTGGATCCTGACTCAATGAAGCAGAACTCTGACTGTCCTGAGAACTGTCTCTGGCAATCTCGGCTGCAATCGTTGCTTCCTGCTCAATTTCCGCATTCAACATTTCTACATATTTGGGAAAAGCAGGACATTCTATGGTCTCCTTGGCGGCATTGAAAGAGTCTTCGTAACAGAGGAAATCTCCAAGCAGTTCCTCTTCTGCACGCCAAGGCTTGAAAAGTTGCAAAAGTGCTAAATAGAAAAACTCCTTTTTTTCAGGAGATTCGCCACTCAATTTTCGATGGTTTATCAAGTGGCATTTTCTTTGCTTGACCAGACATCCCTCACTTCCTATTACAGCATACACTCCTTTCTCAGTATCTTCTTTGATGTTCCTCTTGAACATGTAATTTTGCAGAACCTCATACAGACAAACATTCTCTAGGTGACTGCTTCGATTTGGATAATATGTATCCAACATGTTTGTCTTCAAAATGTCGGTACTGTTTGGCTCCTTTTCCGCCAAATACTCAATTTCCCGCACAGGTTTGAGAACTCGATTACGCGTTGCAGCAAGACCAAGACTCGCCCAAACGATACTCCTGGACTTGGCATAGAGACTTGCTGAAGACAACCGGTCAGAACATTCGTACGCTCCGATTTCTCGATGCGACAACATCTTCAGACTGAAACTGTACAACTTCTTGCTGAGGCTCTTTTCATGGGAAATGTCCTCCCACATATCCTTCAATTCTGTCTTCTCTTTTTTGGTGATATACGACGTCACATACCGAGCCACAGCCATACAGTTATCAGCCACAAACTGTATATCCATGTTAGCATTCCACATGGACAAAATCACCGGGTTGTAGTCGTTGATATACTTGGACTCTTCGTTCCTCTTCAAATTGTAAGTGTTTTTAGGTGATTTCTTCATCACATTATGTCGCAGCGAAGACATCAAACTGTTTACTCTTCCTTTAGAAATCACCGGTCGTGGGAAGCCGAAACGACATTTGGTGTAGAACTTGTCTTTGTTTCGGAATTTACGACGGCAGTACTTTCCACATCGATGGCTTTGGAAACGCAGAACTTTTTCTCTTAGGCTTTTCTTCTCCTTTGCGTTTGGAACAGCACACGTAGAATACTGTTGGATGAAACTCATCACTGAGTCTTCTGGATCCGTTCCAAATTTAGGTGCATCCTTGATCCACAGCAACATATGTATATGAGGAGCTCCTCTTGCTTGGTACTCCTTTCTCCAGAAGAAATCCAACACCTCTCCAAGAGGTGGATTCTTCTTATTCATGATGAAAGACATCATAGCTTCAAATCTATGATTGAAGTACCTACATACATTGACTGGATCCAAAGAGCACAGTTCTCCGGGTGTCTTGAATTCGATGTTTTCTACGTTAGCATTTGCCTCTCGTAGAAATTGAAGTAAGTCTTCCCAGCCATACTCGGCACAACTCAGAGTGAGGAACCATGTGGGAGTACCTAAGTTCCTCAGCATACATTTTAAATCACCATGACGACGGTACCAGTACTCATTAGTACCACGCTGACACGCCATGAGATTAATCAGGTGAGATTCCAAAATACTATCTTGGACATTCACTTTATCCATAAAATCACTTGCCAAGATGTTTTGCATGTGTATACCACTTTTCAAGATGTGGTTCACTGCATATGACAGTCCAGACAGATCGCTTTCAAACAGGAGATGAAACAAATAAGGAATGCATTGTCGAAACCTAGCATCTCCTGCATACAATCGCAAAGTCCGGTATTCAGAAGCAGGAATTTGATGAGGTCGCTCATCATATCTTCCTCCCTGACCTGTTGGAAAAAGCTGTGGGAAACACCGAGCTTCCAAACTTTCCTCCCAAACACTAATGGGACTCCCTTTGGCTTGTTTCATTTGAAACAACTCAATAGCATTCCCCATGACTTCCTTTGAATGCAAAGGATGAACACTATAATGTTCATATATTTCCTCACTAGTAGAGGGTTCTACTTTCTCAATTTGACCAGCACACAAATCGCTATCCTCTTCCTCACTTACTTCCTCTTCTGCAACATATACATTCTTATAGTATTTATTATTTTTTTTCAAATACAATGTTGCCTTTTTAACTTTCCTAACATCTACTAAATCTTGCCATATTTTCTTATTCTTTGTCGGAACCCCATTAACTAAGATAACCAGAGGTTCCTCTTCCACTTTTTCTACTCCAATTGTGTTAATGTTTTTCTTCAAATCTAGAGGCAAATAAACAACTCTTCCCTTTAATCCTCTCTGTAAATCTGATGGAGGCAATTTCCCTGTCTTTGGCTCCATTCTTACAATAGCCTGAAAGGGATGGATACTTTGAATCAAAATAGATTCATAAGTATTTAAATCCTTCAATTCAGAAGGAATCTCAACCAATTCCAGATTATTATGAACTGCTCTAGCAGGCATCTGGTTTTGTTTTAATTTGTTACAACAATAAGTACACACACGTTGATCCAATCCCAAATCAAAACAATTTTCTACCATCAAGTATGTTGCAAAATCCTTCCATTCACTATTATTTTCCCTTTCACTTTTTGCATATAAATCCACTAACTTAGTCTGATTCTTATAATAAGTGCGTCTACAACACACACAAGTGAAATTAGGCCTCTCACTTGATTTCATGTCAAACGTCGCAATTTCCCTCTGGAAATTATCTGTACTGGAAACCTGTACACTATCTTCCAAATGACCCTCTACTTCTTGCTCAATTTCAACATTCTCCTCTTTACTTCCAAAGTAACAAAACTCAATTTCTTCACATATATTCTTCACATCTATTTCAGAACCATGCAAAAGAGCAGCGCATAATTGTTTCAGCATAATTGCTGGACTCTTAGCATAATACAACAGTCTAACTAACTTCCTCACTTTGTTATGATGCACTGCTAGCATCCTGAAATGATGAAAAACACTCTGGCATACTCTCCTGGAAAGACAAGCCAGTGAATGACCATGCAAACCTGTCACTTCTCTCACTCTGCAAGGATCTAATTCTTGCAACAACCTTATTTTCTGCTTCAAACTTTTCTTGTTAAATGACCGTACAAAATCACAAAGCAAATTGATGGAATCCTGTCGCACACTGCAAATACTACTACACTTCCAGGTGTACACAGGACCCTTACCACGTCTTCCTAAAACCTCATTACCTAACAACTCTTCTGCCTCTGTTGTCACAAGTTTTTCTTTTTCAACTGGACAACCATCTTTCACTTCATAAGCACGACCACTGATGTCAACTGCATGCACCAAATCATTATCCTGGAAATAACTCTCTTCATTAAAAAATGCCTCACAGCTTGAACTATGTATCCATTCTCCAGAAAAAACTTCACAAAAATTACTACGATTAACTATTCTCTTCCATCTACTATTTCTTTTGAAATCAAAAATTGCCTTGTTTAGCTTCCTAATTCTATTGATTATCAAAATAAATAACTTACGTTTAATTTCAAAAGCCTGATCAATAACTTTCTCAACTTTTTTTTTTCTCCTATAAAAAACTAATTTCTGTTGACCTTTCTTAATATTTTTTAACAAATTGCCAATTATCCTGTTACGGAACATTCGTTTACGAATCTCCGTAAACTGTTGTTTCCTTCTACTATCATGCACAGATTTATCTCTTGCTCTAGCAGTAACATTTTCATTTGTCCTTTTCTTTCCATTTGATTTACTTGTGTTGTTATGGATTGAAACATTTTCTGTACTAATATTTTTTTTATTATAAATATTTCTTATGAAATATTTAGAGCTCTTACCCGGTGCTTTCTTCATCGCTTGAGAAATCTTTTTGTTAGAGGACTGCTGCATTTTTTTTTTCTCCTGCTGTCTTTGACGTTTTGCAGCCTTCATCTCTCTTATTTTTGTAGGCATAGTTGAATCTGAGGAAAAATATAATAAAAATGTTATTAAACATTATTATCAAACAGTAAATCAGTAATAGTGATCAAAAACATAACACACTACTTGACATTTTAAATAGAAGATTTTTTAGTCCTTGCAAATTTACAATACAGAAATAGCAGAAAAGAAATGAGATTTATATTTATGTTACCTATGCTATTTTATATGTGAATCTGATCTAATTTTATGAGCATATTTTAATATTTTATTGAAGACACTACACATAACCTGTTTTTGAAGGTGTCTTTATTTTTAAATTAAACGGTTTACCTTTTTACTTTTTATTGATTATAAATTTTAAAAATAAATGTTTATAATTCCAAAGGCTCAAGCAGGTCAGCTTCCCATCCTATATCATATAATTCGGACAAATCTGCATCCTCATCACGCTCTTCTTCATCCTCAGGATTTAAATCATCCAATGGATCAACATCCACTGATGTTTCAATTACAAGTTCAATGATGAGGTCAAAATCAACTGATTGCAGATTGTCGCTCATGTTGAGGTTGTCTTTATCTTTAAAGAAAGACAACAACAATGAGATGTTGCAGAGTAAGAGACAAATCTCACAGATTATAATAGTAAAATTATTTAACAAGAGTAACATTTTGCAGCTATTATTTAGCCATGTCCAGCGATGCTGAGCAGGTGAAGCCTATGTCTAATTTTTCACTGAACAGGACTCATCTGTTCTTAACCTTGGATAAGCCTCAACGACTCTGTGTCCCCTGCACATACTCAAATGTTAAAGTGCAGATTTATATTAAATGGCACATCCCCAGGCATGCACCAGTTAATGTGCACCACTGCTTTACCACCCATGGTGTGCCGCATTTACAATCAGATAGGAGAAAGCTGCTTCAAAACCCTGCGCCTGCTTGAAGCTGGCATAGGTCTTGACGCAGCATTGTATAGATGGGGCACCCCTGATCCTTGCTGGAGCTGCATCGCACTTACGATACAACTCCAGCAATGTGCCACCTTTACAGCACAGATGCGTCACGCATCTGTGCCTTTTTTGCCCCATGCTGCGCCGCATTGTAAATGCAGCACACCATGGGTGGCGGAACAGTGGCGCAGGATGACTGTCACATCCCTGGGGATGCGCCACTCATCATAAATCTATCCCTAAGCTTCTTATCTTGTTACAGATGAACTGCCATATGTATCATCAAAATATTTTACATATTATAAATAGCAAATTTTAAGGAATAAATAGCGATTCTTTACTATTCCTAATTTGCAATGAGCAAATTGCTAATTGCAAATTACCCATTCATTTCCATAGGCTAGGAGGCTCATAGGAATTAATGTTGCAAGTTGTGATTAGCAATTAGCTCATCACAAAATAGGATTTTTTTCAAGCGTGCAGGGGTATCTCAAGAACACCCTGCTGCACCCCTGAAAAAGAAATTTGGGAGCACATGTTACATCTACATGCCCTAATGGCATGTATGGGCGTCATATGGGACCTTTTTTTTTTTTTAAAAAAAAATGCTTTTTGAAAAGAATTCGCAAATTACCACAAACTAGAAGTTGGTGGTAGTTTCCAAATCCTTAATATCATATTTTACATATTTTTTTTTGATACATTGCATTTAAGGAATCACAAATTTTGAATTATTGACATTTTAAGTAATTTCCACATGTGCACTGTTTTCTAAATATAATTTGAAAATCGTTTTTGGGGAAAAGTAATGGTTTGCAAATTTATG
This sequence comes from Lissotriton helveticus, assembly GCF_964261635.1. Taxonomy (NCBI): domain Eukaryota; kingdom Metazoa; phylum Chordata; class Amphibia; order Caudata; family Salamandridae; genus Lissotriton; species Lissotriton helveticus. The sequence goes on along the minus strand of NC_136063.1, from coordinate 772,704,634 downwards.
ACAAGGACATAATGGTGTATGCTTCTCTATAAGGCATTTCAGTATCTCTAATGTCATTTTTCCCATATTACATTATAAGACCTTTCCCCATGAAGCACATTCCTTGTAAATATGCTCCCACCAGTGCATTGCAAATTTAGATTTTGACTGTTTCAGACACATAGCCATGTTGAAAGTGACCCAAAAAAATTGCAAACGTTTTAAAAAAAAACATTCATGTGTCTTAATGACATTTTAAGTCATTTCCCCATGGACAATGTTTTCTAAGTGGCACAAAAGAGGTATACACATATCATAAATCTGTCCCTAGCATTATAAATGATTAAATCAGGATGACAATAAGATGTGGCCTATCCAGAGGTTTGTTTAAGGTGAGGCCTACTCAGAATTGCAGATTAAAGTTATGCTTGATGAAGAATACAGAGGAGATAATTTATTGTAAAGGCCTACCAATGAAGTAAGTGATTTCTACTTCATTGCACCAGTCATCATAAATGTATCCATAAGCTTCTTATCTTGTTAGACATCAACCGCCATATGTATCATATAACTATTTTGCATTTCCAAAAAAGCGAATTTTAAGGAATAAATAGCGATTCTTTACCATTCCAAATTTGTTTGAGAAAATTGCTAATTGCAAATTACCCATTCATTTCCATGGGCTAGGAGGCTCATATAAATGAAGGTGCAATTTGCGATTAACAATTTGCTCATCACAAATTAGGAATTTATTCCAAAAGTGCAGGGGTGTCTCAAGAACACCCTGCTGCAACCCTGAAAAAGAAATTTGGGGGCATGTGGCGAACATAAATTTTAACAACATTCCTTTACCTCAAAAACGATTTTCAAATCATAACTTCAAAACACTACACATGGGAAAATTACTTAAATTGTCCTTAAGACACATAAAAGCGTTTTTTGATTGGCTTTCCTGCATGGTAGGGTCACTTTTAACATGGCTATGTAACATAAACATTCAAAATCAAAATTTTCAATGTACAGGTGGGAGCATATTTACAAGCAATTTGCGCCACAAAGAAAGGTCTGACATTAAAATGGGAAAAATAACATCAGGGACAGTCAATTGCCTTATAAAGAATCATACACCATTATGTCCTTCTCATGAATTTAAAAACAATTCCTTTTTCCCAAAAACGATTTTCAGATCATAATTTCAAAAAACTGCACATGAGAAAATGACTTAAAATGTCATTGAAACACATGAAAGCGTTTTTTTTTTTGGCTTTCCTGCATGGTTGGTTCACTTTTATCATGGCTATGTAACACAAACATTGATAATTAAAATTTTCATGCACATGTAAGAGCATATTTACAAGCAATTTGCGCCACAGAGAAAGGTCTTACACTAAAATGAGAAAAATAACATCAAGGACAGTCAATTGCCTTATAAATAACCATACACCATTATATCCTTGTCATGAATTTAAAAACAATTCCTTTTCCACAAAAACGATTTTCAAATCATAATTTCTAAACACTGCACATCAGAAAATGACTTAAAATGTCATTAAAACACATGAAATCATTTTTTGATTGGCTTTCCAGCATGGTTGCGTCACTTTTAACATGGCTATATAACAAAAACATTCAAAATCTAAATTTTCCATGCACATGTGAGAGCATATTTACAAGCAATTTGCGCCACATAAATCATAATTTTCTCCTTAAAGCACACTATTCTCTATCTAAAGTAAAGAAATATTTTCTCACCTTAGCAAATACTTTGAGTTTGAAAACAGTCTCAGAAACACACCAATTTGTCTTCAGCAGAGCAAAAGGTATGCACTCCAGAGTCTGCAGCTATCAAAAGCACAGAAATGGTGTAATTCTTCACACATATTTCTCATGTCACCCAATCAAAACTCTTCCCTCACTTTTTTTCAAATGAAAACCCTTCCCCCTCTGCCCTTTCTGCCTATTTTCCATAGCAACCACCTCTTGGAGAAACTCTGGTGTTTGCAAATTCACACAACAATGTTGCAATTGAACTCTGAACTCTCAGTGCACCTGCATATCCAGTGCTTTCTTTCATTTAATGATTTTTTATTGACCACTCAAAATACATCTTTCAAAGAACACATCTCTACACCCTAACTTTCTGTTTTCATCAATCAAAATCCACCAATCACTGTTACTACTTCATGAACACAGAAACTCCACAGTTTTTTTCATTTCAAACTCACATTTTTTCAACTGCCATTTCATTGCCACACTTCATCTGACTGCAGGAGAACCTTCTCTCACCATGTTTTCTGTCTGGATTGTTGGTCATAGTTATATTCACTGGGCTCAAAGGTACGTTGAAAGCAGGAATTTACCTAACCTCAATTTACAAGATGTGGAAATTAAGTGGTTTGGCCACAGAGGATTAAAATGTCACCAATTGATACCATTGGTGAAAACCTTTATGCATTTGCCCAAACCTGACCTGTTAATTGTGCACTGTGGAGGTAATGACTTGGGCACTTTGACTGGTGTAGGTCTAGAAATGCTTTTAAAGGACACCTTTGAGCAATTGATGGCACTTTTTCCTCAGACTGCCTTGGTATATTCAAATATATGCCAAAGACAGAAATGGAGGTGGTCAAACCAATTTTGTCCACAAATTGAGAAGTCGAGGAAGCATGTAAACAAATCTGTTTCAGCTTACATGAGAGACCATGGAATGGGCTCCCTGTACAACAATAACTTGCGTTACTACATGCAAGATATCTACAGAGGAGATGGAGTTCACTTCTCAGATGAGGGCAACAGAGTTTTCACTCTGAATTTAAAAATGTGCATTGGTACCTACTTATAAGTACCAAAATGTACCATAAACCCAAAAGCTCTTCTCAGAGCTACCCTACATCTAATCACTCACAATTATTATTTTACTCTAACTTTTTTTACTAATTTTCAACAAAGTACGCTCCCTGGGGCGCTACCCGGTACGCGTACCGGGAGCTAACCTCGCGAAATTTAAAAAAAAAATGTTTTTTTTTCGCACATATGGGCCTCCTCAGCCACCCTCACAAAACCTAGGGGGTCAAGATAAGTCTACCATGCCCCCTTCTACCTATTCTGAACATTATTTGCCCTCCATCTTGTATCATAATTCGACCGAAACACAAAATGGTGGACTCCCGTTACGCTTAAGGTTCGCGTACCAGGGCGCTCACCGGTTCGCCTACCGGGTCGCTTCCTGGGAAGCGCACCATCAAAAAAGGTGGGAAAGTAGTTCACAGAAAAGCCACTGGAGACAATTTCACCAAATATAGATTAGCTCATACTACATACCAATCCCTACCATTTTCACAAATTTGATTGGAATTCCATTTAGCCGTTTAGCCTATAGAACTCACTAAATACCGTGAGGTAAATTACTTCACAAAACACATCTGAAGTGTTGGAATTGACAACCAATTAAAATGTTACTTTCATTTTCTACTTTTTTTACCTGACATTTGATTGGTTATGTACCCGAATATATATAAAGGAAGAGAAGGAAACACAGCCATTTTGACTACTACTTCCTGGTGTACATTTCTATTAGAATTTTCATTAATAACTTCAACTTCTTTTTAAAGGTAAGTTGTTATTTTTAAAACTGAAGTATATTGAGCACTTTAAGTTAATATGGCAAACTTTTTCTGTTAGTTATATACTATCCCTCTGTAGTACTTATAAATTTAGATACACTTTTTTATATTCCTACTTCCACTCTGATACTATACACTGCCCAAAGATAAATTCTCTGTTAAAAACTGCCTATCTAAAATTAATCCCAACAGTGCCCTACCTCTACTAATATATATTTTTTTTATGCAAATTTCAGGAAAAATGGAAAGTGAACAAAACATTTCATTTGAAATTGTCCTTCCAGAGTCCAACACAGAAATCATTGATCCAAATGAGATTGAATTTATGGATGAATCTTGGGACCAAGAACTACTGCAATGTGTACAAGCAGTAGATAACCTCCTTGCAAATGAGGACATTTTACAACCTCAGAGACTACAATCTATATTCCATGATTATGAAATTTCTGACAATGAAATGTTAGAAAGTTTATTAAATTATGAAACACAATAAAAAAAACTTTAAAAAAAAAAAAATAATCAACAAAACCAACAATCAATTAACATACAGCATTTGAAAAGTCTATCATTCATTTTTCATTGTGATACGCTCCCCAGAACGCTTCCCGGTTCGCGTACCGGGCGCTAACCACGAAAAAAAACAAAAAAAATTATTTTTTTTTGCTTCGCGGGGCCCCTTTAAAGCCTCCACATCAAACCTAGGGGGTCAGGGAGGATCTACTATGCCCCCTTATAGTTATTTCCCCCTTTGTTTTGGCCTCCTCTTGTCTCTCAATCCTACCGAGAGACAAGATGGCGGCCGCTCCGGACTGTTTAGAATGTTGACAGACACCGGAGAGCCAATCAGCTTAGCTACGCGAAGTTCCGGTACGCTTAAGGTCCGCGGACCGGAGCGCTGCCCAGAGCGCGCTTACAGATATATATCTTTTTTTAAACGTTAATTTCTCAAAATCCACTGGAGCACATATATTGAGACCTACAAAAGGCACATCGGGCTATCAGTCCCTAATATTTTGCCAAGTTTCGTGCAAATCCATTCAGCCGTTCGGGCTAAAAGTGAGGCTAACCGCCCTATGGAAAACTCAATGTTAAAAACACGTTTTGGGACCCCCCTTTTTTCTCGGCCCCCCCTGGACCAACTCCCCCCAAATTTCCAGTGGCTGCTCAGAAACAAAATGTTCCATTTTCCAGAAAATTTCAGCCAATTCCGTCCACAAACGCCAAAGTTATTAGACATAGAATTTTCAAAAATCCCATAGGGAAAAAATCCTAACTATATATACCTACTGGCGACCGCCAGTAGGTAATATATATATATATATATATATATACCTTGTGACAAAGAGCTTTTGCTCGAAACGTGTCAGCCGAAATAAACCTGATAATTCAGCAGCAACGTGGAGTGCAAGTCTTGTTTTTCCAGTGGATAAACCTGAAAGGGGAAAACCTTCCTCATATATATATATATATATATATATATATATATATATATATATATTCACTGAAAAAACCATAGGTTTCACACAGGTGACGGACATCTAACAAGAGCTTCGATTGGAATTCCATAGAGCATATTATCAAGCCCTTTATTGCCACTTTATCTGCAGTTTCCTGCTGATAAAGCGGCGATAATTGTAGTGCCCAGGCTTGATAATATGCCCCATAATTCCTTAATGTACACACATGCACAGGGTGAAATTAGACAAAAAAATATGAGACCATGCATTTTACCATTTACTACTGAAAAACGATTAAGTGACTATACATATTCCATGTATATAATTACTACATTTCAGTGAACAACACTGACTCATTTTCCAAATACATTTGCAATTTACTACATTATTTCTGCCACCATTACATCAAAAAAACTAACACTATAAAACAACAAAGACGCACAAGGGGCTTGTAAATCTGCCCAGAGTATACACAGAGGGAGAGAAACAAGAAAGAGGACAGAACAGGGAATATCAAGAAAAAAATTAAATATGGAGAGAGAGGGAAGAAAATGAGGAGACAGAAGAAATAAGACGAGAGACAGGAACATGTAAAGACAAAGAAGGGCAGTATGAGCACAGAGGACAATATAAGAAAAGAGAGTAGTACCGAGAGAGAGGAAGGAGTAAGAGGAGAGAGAGGGGAGTATAAAAATAGAGAGGCTAGAAATTATGGAAAAAGGGACATATATAATTCCTTAATTTACACACACGCACAATGTGATATTAAACAAAAAAAACATAACAGCATGTATTATAGCAAAACACATTTTCTATTATAAAACGTTTAAACAGGGGCGAATATAATTCCTTAATGTACAAAGATGCACCACATATATTCCCATACAACTTATCAACTCACCTTAATTTAATTTAATTTAGGGTTTATATAGCGCTAGAATCAACTCCCGGAGGAGTATCTCCGCGCTTCGACCGCTGGGGAACCCGTCCTGGCTCACCCTGAGAGATGGTCCCTAATAGGTATCTCTAAGGTGCGACCAAGCATCCCCGGCGGTCTGGAGGGCCGTTGTGAAGATGAGGCAAGCTAATGCCCAGAGTTGCCGAGTGTGGTCCCTGACTGGAGTAGGCACCGAGGCGAGAATTATCGAGCCCGCTGACCCTGGTCCACGACCCTGCCGCGTCGGGAATCGAACCCTGGTCCCGGGCCGTCCTCTGCTTACGGGTCTGCCGCCTCTAACCAGTGAGCCACACCACTCCACCTTTCAAAAGAATTTGTAGATTAACAAGAATGCCACTCACACAGTAGATATTCTTATACAGAATCTCTCTAGTTCAGTGTTTGCAGCAGAACCGTGAAATGGAACATTTTCTCTCTCATTTTACACATACATACATGTAAATAACCAATTAAAATCCTTCACACAATAATTCAAAATGAAACACACATTTCTATTGGTTCAACATTTCAAACCTTTCCAACTGACATAACTTTCCACCATACCCCCAACAGAACATGCAAAAGTCAACTGTCAACAGAGGTCAAAAGTTCAGCACTCTATAAAACACTGCTACTCAACAAATTTAGATTATGCATAAGCACTTACGCATAAGTACCAATAAAGAGAAAAGGTCTCATTAGAAGCAACCAACATATAAACACATAAACTTGATAGATATCTGTAAAATATATATTTTTAATTGATTTTTTCTTGCTTACGTACGCTTATGGAACGACTTTCAGAATTTGCAGTGTAAGCGTTCAGTAAATATACCGTAAAAAAAAAATTAGCATCTATCACTAATTTTTTACGATCCCCGGGGACCTCATCCCCTGGGGCTCAATATAACGTTCAGGACCGTGGGGTGAACCCCAAGACCCCTACGTTCCCAGCCGGTTCCCTGCGTCCTTCGGGAGCCAGCATTGCTTTTTGTCAGAGAGACCAGCTTACATGCTGCTCTCTCAGACAAAAAGCAATCTGCTTTCCTACTTGAAAGAGAATTCTCGCCCTACCATAGCAAACAGCAGTGTCCAGGGAATACGCACCCCGTAACACTACAGGAGCCGGACCTCAAAGGTGGTGCTCCCCAGGACCATCAAAGGCTCAACAAAGGCCATACAAGATTTTGACCTTGGGGATCATTGTAAAACCCCCTAAGCACTCCTAGGGGGTCAGGAAGTCCTATAGCAAATAGCAAACTGTTCTTGTCAATCTACACACTCAATCTACACACATATACAATTAAATACAAAATCACATTTATTCCCATATTAAATCAAAACGAAAAACACTTATATTGCTTGAACTTTTGCACCCTTTCCAACTGACAAAACTTCAACCCTTCCCCCATTCCACATTCTCCCAGTTACCACAGAAAAACTTCAGGGAACACCTAACTGAGCACACAGGTGAAAAGTTCATCATACATTGTTGCAAATTAAAACAGCAAGTGTACTTGACTTGAGAATATACCAGCCTATTTTATGTAACATTCTTTTCTATCAGTTGTTCTACCTCTGTGTAGAGTGTTGTCAAACAACTAATCATGTATTTTCTTTATTCAAAACTGCATGTTGTCCACCATTTTAGAAAAATCTTACTTTTCAAACTGCCATTTCATTTACAGAGACCATCACAGTGCATCCAGACCTCTCTTCAAGATGCGTACAGTGTGGATTGTGGGGCACAGCTATATTTTCTGGAGCCAAAGGTATGCAGAACAGAAGAGAATTCACAAAGACCTACGTTTACCAAATGTAGACATTAAATGGATTGGACAGAGAGGATTAAAGTGAAACCAATTGATGCCATTGGTGAAATCCTTTTTATATCTCCAACACTCTGACCTCATAATTGTGCACTGTGGTGGCAATTGCCTAGGCACTTCGACAGGGGTATCTCTGGAAATGCTTATCAAAGACACCTTCGCACAATTGAGGACACTTTTCCCCAAAACTGCCTATGTCTAGCCTAATATATGCCAAAGGCAGGAATGGAACTGGTCCAACCACTATTGTCAACAGATTTAGAAAGCTAGGAAACATGTGAATAAATCTGTTTCTGCCTTTCTCCGAGACTATCGAATGGGGTCCATCTACCACAACAATCTGCGTTTCAATATGCATGACATCTATAGGAGAGACGGTGTACATTTTACAGATGTGGGTAACAGAGTCTTACTCTTAAACTTTAGACTCTGCATTGGTACTTACTTGTAGGTACTAAAATCTCCCAATAAACACAAGGGCACTTTTTAGAGCCACCCAACATCTAAACACATACACTTCATAAATATCTGAAAAATATTCTTCTTTTTCTTCCTTCAGTACGCTTATAGGACGACTTCCAATCTTCGCACCGTACGTCGTCCATACGTGCTTGGTACGCGTACAATAAATCTACCATAAAAAAAAACCTTTATCACTAATTTTTTATAATCCCCGAGGACCCCATCCCTCGGGGCTGAAATGTAATGGTGCGAACCGTGGGAAGAGCCCCAAGGCCTCCACGGTCCTAGCCGGCTCCCCACTTCCTGCAAGAGCCGGCATTGCTTTTCGTCACAGAGAGCAGCTTACATGCTTACATTCTTCTTTCAAAGATGATTTTAACAGTTATATATTTTATAAAATAATATAGTACTGCACGCTAAAGGAGAAAAGTCAGCACAATTATGATAGAATAGAAAATACTTCTACACTCAACAAACTCGTAAGCAGAGTACACAGTTTAATTTAAAAGCACCCTACCACAACTAGTTTGTGAAACGCATTGTACAATAAAATGCGTCACAAAATGCTACATACATGGTGACTGTATCGTAACGTCACATAGAAAAAAGAAAGCCACTCTTATGCTACCAGGAAAACACAACAACAGTACAAGGCCCAAATTTCCGTTTTAGTGATTTCTTACTTGCAGGTCTAGTTGTCAGATCGACACACACACTCCCTTTGGCTGGTATACACCCCCACCACACCCATTCAGAGTATCCATGACTACACACGTGACCCTATGTATAAAAAAGACGGAGCGCACGTGTTGTACGCCACTTTAGAGTTGTTCCCAAAGCACAGAACAAGGGGCCCACTACTAAATGCGTGCCCTCTTTCGTCACTGAGTTAGTGGTGCTCAAAGCACTGAGTGGGTGAAGAACCTGCGATGATGATGGGAGCACGAGTATTTCGTTACCCATAGAGATATCAGGACTCGGCACCATATATGAGACTTCTTTGTTGGAGATCGGGAATACATCATGAAGGAGGTATCTTTTCCACGAAAAGGTGAGCAGTGAGTCTTGAGTACGCATCGGAGGGAGTCAGGGTTGTAGCAGACTAGATACAAAAACGCGACTTAGTATTTTAGACAAACGCACTGCTATATAGTGTATTAATTTACATGGATAATTTTTTTTTCCCAATAGCAGTAACGTTTTTATAATCGCTGAAATGTCCGGAATATTACCAATACAAACAGTTCGTAGAAATGTGAGAGTGAACGTGTATGAAAGCGCAATGTTTTCTAACTCCAAATTAATATGGTAACAATTACCAATCATAACATCTTTCTTTTAGTATCTTTTAGATGTAGAGCTTTGCAAAGAAGCTTGTTTCAGAAATAACGACAAGTTATCTCTGAAAGGAGAGAATGTGTAGTATGCAGCAAGCGCGCAAAACACACATTGGGCTAACGGGACTTCAGCTAGGATCAGATAGCTTACTGGGCCCACATACAGTTGCACCGAGTACTTCACAGGTCTTTTAAAGACATTTTGCTTCTTAATGAGGCTTTGATGTCCCCCCCTTACCGGCTCCTGCAGCTCCACTCTTCTTTTTCCTTGAGGTTAAGCCCCCCCGCAAGGAGCTTGTAAATCTGCACCTGACTTTTCAACAAAAAATCTCAACTACAGACTCTGCGAGACAATTTTAATGTTATTTTCTCCCTCTTTCTCTCTCTCACTCTCTGTGACATCATTTCTCTTTCTCTTTTAAAGTTATAGACACTGCTGTCTACTTTGACGTGTAGAAGCACAGTTGAATAAAAGTTGTGAACTCCGGTGGCCGCAGTGTTTATACAGAGACCTAGATATACAATGCCTCCATCGCAATGCATTAGAAATAAGTCGGCGTATTTACAATCCCGTTGTGCCACTTGTGTGTTAGTAACGCACTAGGCACTTCCATACAGACACCACTTGAACTCAGGACTATAACAGGAGTAAAATGTACTAGGCACACTGCATACGTAAAATCGTACTGTTACCTTCACTTGTAATGCTTCACCTTATTTAGTCACATCTACATAACTTTAAACTCTTTTTTTTTGCAGATTACCTACCCAACGTCTTTTGGAGTCCACATCACAATTTGTTTATAATACTGTTTTATTAAAGTTATTTTTCTAGTTGTTTATTATATTATCTTTAAGTAACATTTACAGGTATTGTTATTTTAATAAAAGTTAATAAAAAAACGATATACTTGTTTTTTGGGGGGGGCGGTCTACAAACAAAAATAATATTTATAATTTGAAGAACTATAGTAAGATGTTTGACAGTAGGGTTAAAAAGTACTGGCTGTACAATAACTTATATTTTCAGTGGATGGACTACAACCTAGAAAGAAAAAAAAAGTAAAACAATGTGTACCACATTTACAAACCTCTTGCGATATTTTCGCGTGCAAACCTACCCCCCTACAAAATTAAGTATATGGGGCTCAATGATGCCCCTCAAACCACGAAAACGACCACCCCCCGGAGATTTCTATATAGTGTAAGGGAGACTCCGTCACACCCAGACCCAGTTCCTGCAGTGTCCTGGGGGAAACAGCCATTACAACGCGGTCATAAGCACGCGTGACCGTCACCACAAATCCATTTGCACGCATATGGCTTTATCACGCATGCCTTTACCACGCATGCTTTTACAACTACTATACATTTACCACGCAGAATAAAGTCATAAACATCCTAATGACTTTGTGGTGACTGACACACGTTGTAAAAGCTGTGGCTTACTTGCTTCAAATTAGTTTTTAAGTATGCGTGTGACCAAGTCTGATAACATCGGAGGACAAGGACAAACACTGTGGTGTCTGTGGCAGGAAATATCATGGATCAGTGAGAAGATAGGCGAAGGGTAAAATGAAAGTAGCAGGTATAATAAAAATAACGGAAGAAAACTACTAAAATGGCGGTGGGCGGAGAATGTAATCAACGTTTGGCGCCTCGGCAAAACGTTTAAAATAAATATAGATAGAATATGATTTTTAATATATTACAAAAGTATAGCAGCGGATGGCACACACAGCCCGGGTAAAGAAAGCGGCAAATTTAATACCTGAAATGAGGACAGCTTTGCTTGGCAAACTTGAAGATAAAAAAAGAAACATGGGCTTGGAAACGAGGCTGCGCATGCGTCGAGAGTACAACTGGTACACAAAAAAACCCAGAAAGTTTTACATACTATCATAGAAATATAGCTCTTTTTTAACCAGTAAAGTTAGTTCTCAAAAATAACTGGTTTTTTTTTAGCCGCAATGCCCCCACGATCCCAGACGGCTCCCCGCGTCCATACTTCAAAATAAAACCCCAGGGGGTGCCTTTCCCCGGGTCTCGGAGTGCCTTACAAGCCCCCCATTATGGAAAAAAAATGCCCCCGGGATTTAGTCCCCCGGGGGCTAATTAAGAATAAAACAGTCTTCTAGTTTTTTTTCCTTTTCCACCACGTACGCATACCCTGCGATTTTTTTATTTAAAAAAATAATAATTGGGGGTCTAAAGGTCCATTTGGGACCCCCTGAGCAGGCCTAGAGGGTCAACATGATTCTACGTTACCTCCTTTCCTTATTTCTCAACTTTGTTTTACTGTTTTCTTGTGACTCAGTTCTAGCGAAGCACAAGATGGCTGCCAACAATTCCTGTTTTGGAGTGTTGACAGACAGTTGACAGCCAATCAGCATGCAGCTTGTGCTCGTAATTGTACGGATTTGCGTACGCGTGCCGTACTTCGTCTCTAGATATCACTATGATTTTACTTTTAATTTTCTCAGGAACTACTGAACGGATTTACACCATATAAAAGAAAGCCCAATCTGCGAACTGAACTCTACCTCTCTGCCAAATTTGGTGTAATTCCGTTCAGCCGCTCGGGCTCTAGCCCTGGCTAAAGGTCCCTATGGAAAATTGCATGGGGAAAACACATTTTGGGACACCCCTTTTATCTCGGCCCCCACTTGAAGAATCACTCCCAAACTTTCAGGGAAGGAGCGGAGCCAAGCAGGTCATTTTCTTGGAGAATTTTGCGTCAATTCGTCCACTGGCGCCAACGTTATTCCAAATAGAATGTTGTGGATTTCCTATGGAAAGCAGGTTCTAAATATAACTACCTACTGGTGACCGCCAGTAGGTTTCCAGGACGTTATAGTTACAAATTAGTATTTAAAAAATATTTGAAATATACTGAAAAATACACTGTTATAGTTAGTTGACCTAACTATAACTCGCATGCCCGCAATGCACTGCTGATGATGTCACATATTACATCATTCATGACATGGTCAATGACATCACTGATGACATCTCAAATGACATCATCCAGTTAATGTGTGTTTCTGTAAAGTTTAATTATGTTTTATAAATATGCCAAGGTGTATTGAAGAATGACGGGGTGTATAAGTGTCTGAGTGGATGATTTAGTAGGTGCGTGACTGATTGTGTTAGTGACTGATTAAGCGTATCTTACTGAATGCAAGGGTTAGAGAGTAAACTGTGTAAATGTCTATCAGTCTGTCAGTTGGTTTATAAGTGGTTGCATGGGTTGGTGAGTATCTACATGACTGTCTATATGGGTTATTGATTCGTTGTCTGAGTACCTCTATGGGTGCCTGAGTGTCTGTGTAAGTGGATGGGGGTAGGTGACTCTGTGCATAGATGTGTGCGTGGGTGATTCACTAGACATATGGGTTAAAGAGTGCGTCTGTGAAGGGCTGTATGAGTGGGTGAGTGTGTGTATTGGTGTGTTGGTGAGTGAATAGATGTCTCAGTGGTGTATGTGTGAGTAACTACATATATGAAAGGTCATATATGTGAGTGTTGGAGTTCATAAATGACTATACATGAGAGTGAGTGATTGTGAGAGTGGCTGTATGGATTAGTGTGTCCTTGTATCAGTGATTCTATAAAAGAGTAAGTATGTGCTAGTATTTGTATAAATAAGTAAAGTGGTCTCTGTATAACTGTATAGGTGAGTAAATTGCTGTGATTGATTCTTTGCATGACTGAGGAAGTGTGTGAGTAAGTCTATGGATGCGTGGCAGTTTGTGAATGTATGTATAGGTGTATAAGTGCATATGTTAGTGCTTTCTTGATGAGTAACTGCATGTATGATTTACTATATGGGTGAATGAGTGAATGTGTCTGTAGACCTAGGAATCACTGAGCAGTTATGTACTTAATGCTATTGGTTTGTCTATGATTTCAATATTAGTAGTCTGTATTAGAGTGGGTGTTTAAAAGGTTTTATTAGGTTGTAAGGGGGTGCATCAGATAATCACATGGATGATGTCATTAGTGATGTCATCAGTGATGTCATTTGAGACGTCATCAGTGATGTCATCAGTGAAACCTATGGTTTTTTTCAGTGAATTTCAAAGGTTTTTTAAATGTTAATTTGTAACTATAACGTCCCTGAAACCTATGGTTTTTTCAGTGAATTTCAAAAGTTTTTTAAAAGCTAATTTCTAACTACAATGTCCCTGAAACCTATATTTTTTTTAAGTAAATTTTAAAAAGACATGCATACTTTTTGTAGTGAAAAACTAACTGTAACAGTAGTCTATTATAAGTTATAATTTAACAATGTTTGAAATGTAATTAGCAGTAAATAACATATAAGTATGCAAAAAGTGTGACGCAGGAGCTATAATACTTGACTTCAAACAACAGTGTTCACAGTTCGATTCCTGGCTCCAGCGGCACGTTAGCCCACCACTATGTCACTGTGGGCAAAACTTTGCTTAATCTTTCCGATGCCCCCGAACACCGGCACACCTTTCCGGGGGTAGCTGTACGCTTGACAAATACTCGCATTTTTTTTAATTTAAAACCATAGTGATGAGAAATATTAGCACGTTTTTTTCTTCTATTTTGAAAGATATTTTTTTATGTCTTCTATTTAGAATTACGGCAATTAATAGATGTATTTAGTCATGAGAATGGAAATGACACGGTTTGCAGTTTTTAAGCTCTCCAACGTATGTATATATTAAGGACCTTATATGTGTTGGGATCGAATTTGAATCCTTTACCACTTCACATTTTGTAACTTTTCCCAACACGTGCACAAATTAAACAGTTAAAACGTGAGCACATTTCAACTATAAAACATGACATCTATATTGGCTGGCCGCATCTTCCTTCCATAGACTACTCAATAACCAAAAACTATTTAAACCACACCCGTTGTTCTATTAGTTTCGTTTTTGCAAGTTATTTACGCGTGTCCATTCTGTGATGCAGGTTCCGTTTTCTAGCATTGAATTCTTCTTTTGCAACAACAAAACATATTATGGAGTTGTAAGTTGTTTGTTCATGGCATAGTACATATTTATAATACATACCTATTTGTGAATATTTAAAGGTTTATATTTAGAAAAAAGTGTTATTGGTTGTTTTTGATATTTATATATAACGTCAGCAGCTTGAATTCAGAAACCCAGGGAATAGAGGAAACACTGTTCCTTTTCTGCCTCCTTTGAGTTCATATACTGTAACTATGTACATTGTAATAATCAAAGTATAGCGAACCTCAGAGGTGTTGGTGACCTGTGGGCCCAAAGACTAAAGATTTACATCTAACATCAGCAGCTTCTGGTTCTTAGTCTGTTTCCCCCTGGGGTCATATAGTGTGAATATTAGGCCTGGGCGGTAAATTCCAGTCCGCTTGCGGAATTTGGGTAATTTCGCATTCCGCGGAGAACGCGAAATCGCCCAAAATTCTGCGTTCCGCGACTTCGCAAATTTTATTGCTTGTTCGCGTTCTCAAATGCGTGTTCGCGAGATATTTCCCCCCGAGCACGCAAACAGCGATTGCGAACAGTAAAAAGCATCGCGAATAAACAATTTCGTGTGTTTGTGGAATTTCTGCGTGTTTGTGGAGATTTTTTACCGTTTCGCGGAGATTTGTGGAACGCGATAATGCAAATTCCGCCCACCCCGAATGAATATGTATATTGTAATATTCACATTCTTACTGACCTAAGTGGAGTTTAAGACCCATCGACGCGAACACCAAAGATTTTGAAGTCCCGGAGAAAAGAAGCATTGAACATATTCCCCACTGGAAAATATTTCGTTATTCATCTTGTTTTCTGTTCATCACTTTATTTTCCTTTTCCTTTCGTCTGGTATACTGTGTATTGTAGTACAGTGTCATATTTTCAGACAACAATATTTGGAGATTTGTCGGCGCCAGATATAAACCATCTGAAGTACAGCTTACTGACCTTTATAACTTACTTGATCAGATATTTTGACAGTGAGACATGTTTTTGAAATTGCAGTTTAAACAAGATTGTTTGCATAGATACTTTCTAACTGAATGCCTTTGATAAACCCTACATTTCTTAAATGATATTTTGGTATTTCTCTTTTTCTCTGTTGTGCTTCCTATTCTCATTCTCCCTATAGAATACATAGGCATAGTAGTGTATATATTACTACTAACCTATATGTTCTTAACCCCTTCCATGCTCATGACGGAACGGTTCCGTCATCAGCGTCGGTCCTCCGGTGCTGATGACGGAACATTTCCGTCATGAGCCAATACGCTTTTAAACCCTTCAGCACTGCAGCGAAATTCGCGCAGCACTGAAGGGGTTAAAGGAGTACGTGATCTGTTACCAAAGCACTGAGCAACCAGTAAGCACTACGACTGCACTTTCCCGAGTGCCACAGATTATATATTGCAAAAATTTTGTTTTTTTGTTGTGATCCTTATTTTCTTCTCCTGTGGAATACTTTAAACTCACCCTGTACATTTTAATACTGTGATTTTATAGTTTTTCAAAGGGGTTGGAGATCTATCTGTGCGACAAATTTACAATACATACTAAAGTTATTTCTCTTGATAACTTAGTGCTTCACAGTTTG
The DNA here is from genome assembly GCF_964261635.1 of Lissotriton helveticus. Classification (NCBI taxonomy): domain Eukaryota; kingdom Metazoa; phylum Chordata; class Amphibia; order Caudata; family Salamandridae; genus Lissotriton; species Lissotriton helveticus. The sequence continues at coordinate 772,688,428 of NC_136063.1, read as the reverse complement.
TAACACGGCTAATGCTTTATAAAATAGTAGTTGTTAAAAACAAATTATATACATAGTGCCTCATATAATGCTTTGAAGAAGCATACATTTCTATGTAATATCACGTCATTTGTGTTTACCTGTTTTTTACTGATTATTGTTGTTCTGGCCTGAGATGATGTAGTACGCTAGTGTTTCTTGTAGCACTTCTTTTCTACTTTATCTAAAAGTAACTGATGTCCTTTTATATTAACGATAATATGGGGCAACACTTTCACGAACTATAGGCGACATAAAATAGGGACGGTGTGGCACGATTAAGCGATATTTTATGAATTGCGTTTTTCTTTCTCTTTGATATATACAGCTTCAGTTTCCAAAGAAACTATATTTGTAATTGCTTAATAAAAACTGTTTCAAACCTAGACTGAAATTTTTGCTGCGCAACCACAGCTCCCCGTCAGAAAAGTAAATGCCACATTATAAGTGAACTGTGCTCCTGGGAAGTATCCCACCTGCAAACTCAATAAAAAGAAGACCGCAACACACTCTGTTATTTTGCCGCAGTGATTTGTACACCCCACGCCAATTATGTAAATGACCCATAAAATATATTGACTTAATAGTGTGCCTACCCTCCCCGCTACTACCTTGTTTTCCCGTACTCCATTGAAGTGCATCACAAAATAGTTCACAACAGTGAACCATTCCCAGCCAATTATGAGCAAACTTGTACTTCGAACACTGCAGACAATAAAATGTCCATGGTGTTCCACAGAGGGGGAGGGAATGGGTACCAACACATCTACTTTTAATGCTTCACAACCAATGAACCTTAAGCTTGGAAATGTTCTGCTTGGAACACATTAACCAATCAGATGTCCCTGATGCTCCGCGGAGGGGGAGGGAAATGCTGGCAACGGTTCTACTTTTAATGGTTTACAGCCAACGAACATTAGGCTTGGGAAGCCTCTTGCTTGGTATACGTCGGACAATCAGATGTGTCTGCTACTCCGCCGATGGGGAGGAAATGGCTGGCAACACTTCTACTTTCAATGGTTTGCAGCCAATGACCATTGAACTCGTTGTTGGAACCCCTAAGCCAATTAAACGTTAATTTTGTTCCGGGCACAGGAACAGAACACGCTCTCCCACATCATATTAAATTTCATCTAAGAAAGTGACACAGTGTACCTGATAAAAGTGAGTACTGTATTTTAAATAAACATTACGGCGCATTATATTAAAGGAAAACTGCAATACTGTGCATTGTTATTTTCCCGATATAATTTACACAGCCTACTAAACATTGCTACAATACCGCACATTCACACTCTACCTGTGTTATTTCTCAAAAACTACTGAATGGATGTACACCATTTCAACAAAAGCGCGCTTTCTTAACCACAACCTTTCTCCCTATCAAATTTGGCATAATTCCGTTCAGCAGTTTGACCTTTAGTCTTCTCTAAAGTTTCCTATGAAAATGCATCGAGAAAACACATTTTAGTATTCTCCTTTTTCCTCAGCCCCCCCCTTGACCATGAAAGGAGCTCATTGAAAAGGGGTAATTTTGGGGAAAATTTAGCAAAGATTCGTCAAACGACGCCAAAGTTATAAGCAGATGGAGAGCTCCAGGAGAAGCACTGCGTAACCCCCCTCCCAACATGGGTGAAGTCCCGGGGCTGCAGGGACCCCACAGCCCCAGCGATCTCCCGCTATTGTTTTTTTAAAAATGCCCCGGGACCTAGCCCACCCAGGGACCTCATTAAAATAAAAGGCGGGAACCTGCAATCCTGGTGTGAAATGCGTCAATTTCTTTTTTTTAATGCTTTTTTTGGCCCTGCGGTCCTTCTGGACCCCTGAGCAGGCCTAGGGGGTCAGAGTGTTTCTACCCTGCCCCCTTCTCTTGTTTTATACCTTTGTTTCTCTGTTTTCTATAGACTCGCTTCTACTGAGCCACAAGATGGCTGCCAACACTTTTTAGTTTGGAGTGTTGGCAGCCAATCACAGTGACGCTTGTGCACAGGACTTAGGCTCCGCCCAGATATTGACACTTTTATTTTTCTAATTTCTCAGCAACTATAGAACGGATTTACACCATTTAAAAAAAGGTCGCTTATTGAATAAAGCACTATGTTTCTGCTAAATTTGGGGTAATACAGTTCAGTAGTTTTGGCTCTAGCCTTGCACAAAGTTTCGGAAATTGATTTTTTGACTCCTATTTCTTGAATTTCTCAAAAAACTACTGAACAGACTTACACCATTTAAAAAAAAGGTTGCTTTCTGAACCAAGCTCTACCTTTTTGCCAAATTTGAGGTAATTCTCCTCAGCAATTATGGCTGCAGCTCGTCACAAAATTTCCTATGGAAATGAATATAGGGAAAACGTGATCTGGGACCCCCCCTTTTTTCTCAGCCCCGCTTGACGAATCACACCCAAACTTTTAGGATATGAGCTGACCTGGATAGACTGAGTTTTGCAAAGATTCATCAAATGACGCCAAAGTTATTAGCAAATCAAAAAATGCTTTTCCTATGGAAACTCAGTGGTAACTATACCTACTTACTGGCGACCACCAGTAGGTAATACATATATATATTCACTGAAAAAACCATAGGTTAGAGTGATGTCATCAGTGATGTCATTTGAGATGTCATCAGTGATGTCATCAGTGATGTCACTGACCATGTCATGAATGATGTAATATGTGACATCATCAGCAGTGGATTGCGGGTGCGCGATATATAGTTAGTGCAACTAACTATATATGGAATTTCATTGGTTTTATGTCAATAAAATGTCCAGCTAACTATATATGGTCTCTAACCTATGGTTTTTTCAGTGAATTTTCAAGGTTTTGTAAATGCAAATTCCTAACTATATATGGTCTATAACCTATGGTTTTTTCAGTGAATTTCATTGGTTTTTTAAAAGCTAATATCTATAGCTGTAAAATATATTCTTTATTACGTGACGTATCACGTAGCCACGTGAGACGCCTCATGACGCGTCGCATAACCGTGACGTATCGGCTCTGCAGCGCAAACAAAACCCGTAACGTAAGCGTGCCGGAGCACGCTTACAGATATATATATTTTGTTTTAACCTTAACTAGACAAAATCCACACGTGCACATATCTTGAGGCCTTGCAAAGGCACATCAAACAAACAGTCCCTACAATTTTGCCAAGTTTGCTGGAAATCTATTCCCTCTATATTTTTATTACTGTTTCTCTTGGTTTTCCCCTTGTTACGCTTACCGGGACGCTACCCGGTACGCGAACCGGACGCTCCAAAAACACAAGATGGCGGACTCCCGTTACGCTGCCGGTTAGCTGCCCGGTTCGCGTACCGGGAAGCGCCTCTACCGTGAATCAATCCTAGGGGGTCAGGAGGGGTTTACCTTGCCCCTTTTCCTTCATTTCCCCCTTCTTTTTTCACCACATCTTGTCTCTCGAACCTACCGAGAGACAAGATGGCGGCCGCTCCGGACTGTTTACAATGTTGACAGCTACGCTGCCGGTTAGCTGCCCGGTTAGCTGCCCGGTGAGCTGCCCGGTGAGCTGCCCGGTTCGCGTACCGGGACGCGCTTCTACGGCGTAAAATCGCAAAAAAATTTATTTTTTATTTTTTGCCTCACGGGGCACTTTAATATCCCCCTCATCAATCCTAGGGGGTCAGGAGTGGTCTACCTTGCCCCCTTTTCTTTATTTCCCCCTTTGTTTTTCACCACATCTTGTCTCTCGATCGTACCGAGAGACAAGATGGCGGCCGCTCCGGACTGTTTAGAATGTTGACAGACACCGGAGAGCCAATCAGCTTCGCTTCGCGAAGTTCCGTTACGCGTCAGGTACGCGAACCGGGGCGCTAACCGGAGCGCTGTCACAGATATATATATTTTTTTAAACGTTAATTTCTCAAAATCCACTGGAGCACATATATTGAGACATAGCAAAGGCACGTCGGGCAAACCATATCTACAATTTTGCCAAGTTTCATGTAAATCTATTCAGCCGTTCGAGCTAAAAGTGAGTCCAACCGCCCTATGGAAAAATGAATGGGAAAAACGCGTTTTGGGACCCCCCTTTTTTCTCGGCCCCCCCTTGACGAAACCCCCCCAAATTTTTGCTCAGAAACAAAATGTGCCATTTTCCTGCAAATTTCAGCCAATTCCGTCCACAAACGCCAAAGTTATTAGACATAGAATTTTCAGAAATCCCATAGAGAAAAAATCCTAACTATATATACCCACTGGCTATCGCCAGTAGGTAATATACATATATAAACATATATAATCTGCATATCTATATAAATATAAATGCATGCATACATATACATATATGCATACATATGCATGTTATTTACATGAACGTTTTAAAAACACTAATAAAAGCAAAGCTAAAAAGCCACCTCATTACAAACAGAATGGCTTTAACTTAAACGAGGGCGAGATCTATTGCATTTTCAATGCTTGTTTACTTTGGTTCTATCAAGAAGGCATTCAGATGTGTCACACATTTGCCATAAATTCTGAATGTTAGCACTCTAGTTGCTCATTAGATCACTGTAGTAAAGCTAGTGCTCACCAGGGAAGTCTGCTGCTAATCATGGTTTGCAGCCATTTTCCCGCATTTTTTATCCCGCAGACTTTCAGTCCGCATACCATTATCCCGCAAGGTCATTGACCTCGCATACCATTATCCCGCATTTTTTCAAAACGCATGTGCATTTATCGCGCATGCCTTTACAAAGAATTACGTTTTAAAGGCATGTTTGGTAAATGCATTTGCATTGTGAAAACCACGATGACGAGAGAGGTAAGTGGGTTTGTGTTAATTTTTTCGTGGGTTAGTGATTGTGTAGTGTAGTGTAGTGTTGTGGTGGTTGTTTAGTGTAGGGTCATGCTGGGGGTAGTGTTTTAGGGTTTAGGGTTGTGTTGTAGTGTTTGCGTAGTGTAGGGTCATGCTGGGGGTAGTGTTTTAGGGTTTAGGGTAGTGTTGTAGTGTTTGCGTAGTGTAGGGTCATGCTGGGGGTAGTGTTTTAGGGTTTAGGGTTGTGTTGTAGTGTTTGCGTAGTGTAGGGTCATGCTGGAGCTAGTGTTTTAGGGTTTAGGGTAGTGTTGTAGTGTTTGCGTAGTGTAGGGTCATGCTGGGCGTAGTGTTTTAGGGTTTAGGATAGTGTTGTAGTGTTTGCGTAGTGTAGGGTCATGCTGGGGGTAGTGTTTTAGGGTTTTGGGTAGTGTTGTAGTGTTTGCGTAGTGTAGGGTCATGCTGGGGTGTAGTATTTTAGGGTTTAGGGTAGTGTTGTAGTGTTTGCGTAGTGTAGGGTCATGCTGGGGGTGGTGTTTTAGGGTTTTGGGTAGTGTTGTAGTGTTTGCGTAGTGTAGGGTCATGCTGGTGTGTAGTGTTTTAGGGTTTTGGGTAGTGTTGTAGTGTTTGCGTAGTGTGGGGTCATGCTGGGGTGTAGTGTTTTAGGGTTTTGGGTAGTGTTGTAGTGTTTGCGTAGTGTAGGGTCATGCTGGGGGGAGTGTTTTAGGGTTTTGGGTAGTGTTGTAGTGTTTGCGTAGTGTAGGGTCATGCTGGGGGGTAGTGTTTTAGGGTTTTGGGTAGTGTTGTAGTGTTTGCGTAGTGTAGGGTCATGCTGGGGGTAGTGTTTTAGGGTTTTGGGTAGTGTTGTAGTGTTTGCGTAGTGTAGGGTCATGCTGGGGGTAGTGTTTTAGGGTTTTGGGTAGTGTTGTAGTGTTTGCGTAGTGTAGGGTCATGCTGGGGGTAGTGTTTTAGGGTTTAGGGTAGTGTTGTAGTGTTTGCATAGTGTAGGGTCATGCTGGGGGTAGTGTTTTAGGGTTTAGGGTAGTGTTGTAGTGTTTGGTAGTGTAGGGTCATGCTGGGGGTAGTGTTTTAGGGTTTAGGGTAGTGTTGTAGTGTTTGCGTAGTGTAGGGTCATGCTGGGGGTAGTGTTTTAGGGTTTAGGGTAGTGTTGTAGTGTTTGCGTAGTGTAGGGTCAAGCTGGGGGTAGTGCTTTAGGGTTTAGGGTAGTGTTGTAGTGTTTGCGTAGTGTAGGGTCATGCTGGGGTGTAGTGTTTTAGGGTTTTGGGTAATTTTGTAGCGTTTGCGTAGTGTAGGGTCATGCTGGGGGTAGTGTTTTAGGGTTTAGGGTAGTGTTGTAGTGTTTGCGTAGTGTAGGGTCATGCTGGGGTGTAGTGTTTTAGAGTTTTGGGTAGTGTTGTAGTGTTTGCGTAGTGTAGGGTCATGCTGGGGTGTAGTGTTTTAGGGTTTTGGGTAGTGTTGTAGTGTTTGCCTAGTGTAGGGTCATGCTGGGGGTAGTGTTTTAGGGTTTAGGGTAGTGTTGTAGTGTTTGCGTAGTGTAGGGTCATGCTGGGGTGTAGTGTTTTAGGGTTTTGGGTAGTGTTGTAGTGTTTGCGTAGTGTAGGGTCATGCTGGGGGTAGTGTTTTAGGGTTTAGGGTAGTGTTGTAGTGTTTGCGTAGTGTAGGGTCATGCTGGGGGTAGTGTTTTAGGGTTTAGGGTTGTGTTGTAGTGTTTGCGTAGTGTAGGGTCATGCTGGGGGTAGTGTTTTAGGGTTTAGGGTTGTGTTGTAGTGTTTGTGTAGTGTCGGGTCATGCTGGGGGTAGTGTTTTAGGGTTTAGGGTAGTGTTGTAGTGTTTGCGTAGTGTAGGGTCATGCTGGGGTGTAGTGTTTTAGGGTTTTGGGTAGTGTTGTAGTGTTTGCGTAGTGTAGGGTCATGCTGGGTGTAGTGTTTTAGGGTTCAGGGTAGTGTTGTAGTGTTTGTGTAGTGTAGGGTCATGCTGGGGGTAGTGTTTTAGGGTTTAGGGTAGTGTTGTACTGTTTGTGTAGTGTAGGGTCATGCTGGGGGTAGTGTTTTAGGGTTTATGGTATTTTAGTTGTTTAGTGTATGCTAAAGGCATATTCGTTCTAAAAGTTTTCGTTATTTTAATTTGCGGCCTAATAGTACATGCGGGATTTTTTTTGCGGACTGATGGTATGCGGGATTTCGTCATATATTCGCTAATCATACTTTCTATGGCAAAATGAACCCCCTCATTTTGTTCCTTTTTAAATTAAATGTTTTAAGAGTTACCACTTTATTCCAATCAAGATGGCTTCAGGTGTGCCATACCTTTGTAATAAGTAGGACTGTTAGCACTCTAGTTGTTCTTTAGAACACTCTGGGACATTCTGTCATTGGGCTATAGTTGGGCTACATCTGGCTGATATTTGGGCTACATTTGTTTTTTTTGTCTCTGGTGGCCATCTTTGGGCTACATTGGGCTACATTGGGCTACATTGGGCTACATTTGGGCTCCAACATATATATAGCCTAATGTAGCCCAATATATATTTTTCAAAGTAAATTTTCGTAAAAACCACTGGAGCCTATATCTTGAGACATAGCAAAGGCACATCGGGCTACCAGTCCCTACAATTTTGCCAAGTTTGGTGTAAATCCATTCAGCCGTTCAGGCTAAAAGTGAGGCCAACCGCCCTATGGAAAATTGCATGGGAAAAACACGTTTTGGGACCCCCTTTTTTCTCGGCCCCCCCTTGACGAAACCCCCCCAAATTTTCAGGGGCTGCTCAGAAACAAAATGTTCCATTTTCCTGAAAATTTTAGCCAATTCTGTCCTCAAACGCCAAAGTTATTCGACATAGAATTTTCAAAAATCCCATAGGAAAAAAATTCTAACTATATATACCTACTGGCTATCGCCAGTAGGTTATATATATATATATATATATATATATATATATATATATATATATATATATATATATATATATATATATATATATATATATATATATATATTCACTGAAAAAACCATAGGTTTCACACCAGTTATAGTTAGGAATTAAAATTTAAAAAACCGATTAAATTCACTGAAAAAACCATAGGTTTTACACCAGTTATAGTTAGCTGGAAGTTTTACTCGCATAAAACCATTGAAATTCCCACGTTATAGTTAGTTGGACTCACTATAACTTGCGCGTGCAATGCACTGCTGATGACGTCACATATTACATCACTCATGACATGGTCAGTGACATCACTGACTACGGGCGCGCCCCGGGGCGCGTAGCGTAAGCGCGTCGGGTCATGTGACCTGAAAATAGCACTTTTCATTGGTTGCTAACATTTTTTTTATAAAGAATGAAATCCCCACCCATTTCCTTCACTTCTTCTTTCACTTTTGTGACTGAAAGACCTGCCTGTTTTGCTGTCGGTTCTTTGTTGGATATATTGGATTATCATGGCTGCCAGACCATCCAGCAGTGAAGATGACTCCAATGAATTCATCGATGAAGAGCCTCCTCAGGCAAAATACAAAGAACATTTCATCTGGAAATATTTTTCCATACCTCATGACCAGAAGAAGGTAAATGCTCCAAAAGTGGAGTGCAGGATCTGTCACACAGTCCTGTCACGGGGTAACCCCAATAAAAAATATTCTTTTGGAAACTCCACAATGATTCGCCATGTGGAGAGAAGGCACCCCCGGAATTTTGCCCGGGAAAGTGTCAGGGCTCTGGCACAAAAGGTTCCCAGTGATGGGGCTTCTACATCAACCGGAGGACGAACACCATCGGTGAGGGGCAGATCACAAGAGCAGGTTCTGAACATTCAGCCTGCATTTAACAAAGGCGCCCTTAAATGCAGATACTGTGATCAACTACTTTCCTGTGGGGAGCAAAGTGTTCTGCTCATGGTTCGAGCATTGGAGAACCATCACTGCCGTTACCAGCCCTAATTTTTTTAAAATTTTTTTTGCTCCTGTTCAGCAGTTTCCGTTCCCTGTTTTTGTTGTAGTTCTAAAAAAAGAAAAAAGAAGAAAAAAAAGTTATTTTCAGAACTACCTCCAATTCACTTTTTGTGACGCACCAGTGCTGTTAAAAATGCACCTTATTCAGTCATATTTACAAAGTTACACATCTAGGTAGATGCATCACTTTGTAAACCCCTGCACCACATTATACCTACGTCAGGTGTAATGTATGCAAAAGGGACGTATTGACGCAAGAAAGGGTCGTAGAGGTGACGCAGTAAAATCTTTGAGATATCACTACGTCACTTTTATGACGCTGTTGCGTCCAAATCTTGCGCCTGTTTCACAGCAGGCGTAAGACTGATGCAGGCCCTTTCACATGGGGCCTGGCCCCATGTGAAAGGATGCATTCCTGGAGTTGCATCATTTTTGTGACAGACTCCAGCAATGCATCACTTTTGCGCTTACAGATACGTCTGAAATACTGACGTGTCTAAAAGTACTTGCGACATAATACGTTATATATTTAATATGACGCATGAGTAGAAGACTGAAGGCCTCATTTATGAGGCCATGCGTCACTTTTACGCCACCGGTGCGTCACTTTTTGTGATGCACCAGTGCTGTTAAAAATGCACCTTATTCAGTCATATTTACAAAGTGACACATCTAGGTAGATGCATCACTTTGTAAACCCCTGCGCCACATTATACCTACGTCAGGTGTAATGTATGCAAAAGGGACGTATTGACGCAAGAAAGGGTCGTAGAGGTGACGCAGTAAAATCTATGAGATATCACTACGTCACTTTTATGATGCTGTTGCGTCCAAATCTTGCGCCTGTTTCACAGCAGGCATAAGACTGATGCAGGCCCTTTCACATGGGGCCTGGTCCCATGTGAAAGGATGCATTCCTGGAGTTGCATCATTTTTGTGACAGACTCCAGCAATGCATCACTTTTGCGCTAACAGATACGTCTGAAATACTGACGTATCTAAAAGTACTTGCGACATAATACGTCATATATTCAATATGACGCATGAGTAGAAGACTGAAGGCCTCATTTATGAGGCCATGCGTCACTTTTACGCCACCGGTGCGTCACTTTTTGTGACGCACCAGTGCTGTTAAAAATGCACCTTATTCAGTCATATTTACAAAGTGACACATCTAGGTAGATGCATCACTTTGTAAACCCCTGCGCCACATTATACCTACGTTAGGTGTAATGTATGCAAAAGGGACGTATTGACGCAAGAAAGGGTCGTAGAGGTGACGCAGTCAAATCTATGAGATATCACTACGTCACTTTTATGATGCTGTTGCGTCCAAATCTTGCGCCTGTTTCACAGCAGGCGTAAGACTGATGCAGGCCCTTTCACATGGGGCCTGGCCCCATGTGAAAGGATGCATTCCTGGAGTTGCATCATTTTTGTGACAGACTCCAGCAATGCATCACTTTTGCGCTTACAGATACGTCTGAAATACTGACGTATCTAAAAGTACTTGCGCCATAATACGTCATATAGGTAATGTGACGCATGAGTAGAACACTGAAGGCCTCATTTATGAGGCCATGCGTCACTTTTACGCCACCAGTGCGTCACTTTTTGTGACGCACCAGTGCTGTTAAAAATGCACCTTATTCAGTCATATTTACAAAGTGACGCATCTAGGTAGATGCGTCACTTTGTAAACCCCTGCGCCACATTATACCTACGTCAGGTGTAATGTATGCAAAATGGGTATATTGACGCAAGAAAGGGTCGTAGAGGTGACGCAGTGAATGAACAGGATTTTCCCTATGCTACGCTCCCCGGTACGCTCCCTGTAGGTAGATGCGTCATTTTTTAAACCTTTGCGCGAGATTATACCTCTTTCAAGTGTAATGTACACAGAGGGGTCATTTCTCCACAAAAAGCCTCGTAATAATGATGCAGTGAAATCTATGAGATTTCACTGTGTCAATTTTAGGACACTGTTACGTCAAAATCTTGCACCTGCATGACAGCAGGGATAAGACTGAGGCAAACGCTTTCACATAGGGCTTTCCCCATGTGATAGGATTCTGACACCTAAGCAGGAGTACAGATGAGATAAAGCCTGTCCAGGGGAGCACAAAAGGTGAGGCTAGTGTCCAAGAGTGCAATGGACAGGACTAAACTGGAGTAGTGTGCAAATAAAGATGACCCTCATTTATGAGGCCCTGCGTCAGTTTTGCACTGCTAATGCGTCACTTTTTGTGACGCATCGGCGGCATAAAACATGTACCTTTTTGCGCCATATTTAAAAAGTGATGCATGTACAGAACACAGGTCCTATGTACAAGCATTCATTTTCACTACTGAAAGCCATTACTTTATCCTAAAATCGTTTTTTATTTAATATTTTATGAACAGAGCACAGATCCTATTTACAAGCATTCATTTTCACTACTAAAACCCATTGTTTTGCACTAAAATCGTTTTTCAATTAACATTTTAGAAACACTGCACAGATCCTAAATACAAGCATTCATTTTCACTACTAAAACCCATTGATTTGCACTAAAATCGTATTTCAATTACCATTTTAGGAACACAACACAGGTCCTATGTGCTTCATATATAAGCATTCATTTTCACTACTAAAACCCATTGATTTGCACTAAAATCATTTTTCAATTACCATTTTAGGAACACAACACGGGTCCTATGTGCTTCTTAATCTGAACTCTCTATCTAAATGAATCATAACTCACCTTTACAAATGCTTTAGGAGATTCACAACAGTGTCAGATACACACACCAATATTTCTTTAGTACAGCAAAAGGTATATTCTCCAGGCACTGCAACCATTAATGGCACAGAAAACCTTTAATTCTACCCACATATTGCTCATGGTAACCAATCAAAACTCTTCCCTCTGTATTTTCAAACCAACACCCTTCCCCCCCCTCAGCCCTTTCTACCTGTTACCATAGCAACTCCCTCCTCACTGAGCTCTCAGGTTTAAAAGTTTATTCTACAATGTTGCAAATCACCTCAGCAAGGATGTTTGACCTGCGAATACACCAGCTTATCTGGTGCAATGTTTCTTAAAATGACTTTTTTTTAACCATTCAAATTACTTCTTACACAGAACACAAGCATGCACCCTAACTTACAGTTTTCAACTATCTCAATCTACCAATCATTGCTTGTGATTCAAGAGCACTGAAACTCCACAGGTTTTGTTTTGCAAACTCCTACTGTTCCAACTGCCATTTTATTCCTACACTTCATCTGACTGCACCAGAACCTCCTCTCACCATGTACTCTGTCTGGATTATTGGACATAGCTACATTCACTGGGCTCAAAGGTATGCAGCTAACAGAAATTTTCACAACCTTCATTTACCAAATGTGCACATAAAATGGATTGGCCAAAGAGGATTGAGATGTCATCAATTGATACCATTGGTGAAAACCTTTTACCATCTGCCACACCCTAACCTCACATTTTTGCTCTGTGGTGGAAATGACCTAGGCACTTTGACTGGGGTAGGTCTGGAGATGCTTTTAAAAGACACCTTTGCACAATTGATGACACTTTTTCCACAAACTGCCATGGTATACTCCGATATATGCCAAAGACAGAAATGGAACTGGTCCAACCAATTTTGTCCACAATTTGAGAAAGCACGGAAACATGTGAATAAATCTGTTTCTGCTTACATGAGAGACTATGGAATGGGTTCAATATACAACAACAACTTGTGTTACAACCTGCAAGATATCTACAGAGGAGATGGTGTGCACTTCTCAGATGAGGGGAATAGAATATTCCTCCTGAATATAAGACTGTGCATTGGAACCTACTTGTAGGTACCTAAATCAGACACAGAACCCAAAAGCTCTTTTCAGAGCTACCCTACCTCTGATCACTCCAAATGATTATCTCTTTTCACTATTTTTCACCAAAGTGCGCTCCCCGGTACGCTCCCCGGTGCGCGTACCGGGCGCTCCCCCCGCGAAAATCGAAAAAAAAATATATTTTTTTTCACCCGCGGGGCCCTTTTATAGCCCCCACATCAAACCTAGGGGGTCAGGGGGGGTCTACCCTGCCCCCTTTTGGTTATTTCCCCCTTTGTTTTTTGCCACCTCTTGCGTCTCGATCCTACCGAGACACAAGATGGTGGACACTGCGGACTGTTTCGAATGTTTACAGACACCTGAGAGCCAATCAGCTTTCCGTGCGCAAGTCGCGTGGCTTGAGACATATATCACATATCTTGAGACATAGCAAAGGCACATTGGGCTACCAGTCCCTACAATTTTGCCAAGTTTGGTGAAAATCCATTCAGCCGTTCCAGCTAAAAGTGCGACCGACCGCCCTATGGAAATTAACATAGGGAAAACATGTTTTGGGACCCCCCTTTTATCTCGGCCCCCGCTTAACGAATCCCCCCCACACTTTCAGGGAAGGAGCGGAGAGAAATTCTGGCAGATTCCTCAACCGGCGCCAAAGTTATTCCCGATAGAATGTTGCGATTTCCCTATGGAAATCAATCCTAACTATAACTACCTATATATATATATTCACTGAAAAAACCATAGGTTATAGACCATATATAGTTAGGAATTAGCATTTACAAAACCTTGAAAATTCACAGAAAAAACCATAGGTTATAGACCATATATAGTTAGGAATTAGCATTTACAAAACCTTATTTTACTCACACAAAACCATTGAAATTCCATATATAGTTAGTTGCACTAACTATATATCGCGCACCCGCAATCCACTGCTGATGATGTCACATATTACATCATTCATGACATGGTCAGTGACATCACTGATGACATCACTGATGACATCTCAAATGACATCACTGATGACAACATCCAGTGACTGTATGTTTCTGTAAAGTTAAAATATGTCTTACATATTGAAGAATGAGTGGATGTATAAGTGTCTGGATGAAGGATTTAGTAGGTGCGTGACTGACTGTATGAGTGAGTGATTAAATATGTCTCACTGAGTGCATGGGTTAGTGACTAAACTGTCTTAATTTGTGCATTATTATGTCTGTTGTTCTGTAAACTGCTGCATGTGTTGATCAGTAGCTATATGAGTAACTATATGGGTTACTGATTGATTGCTCAAGTATTTGTATGGGAGACTGAGTGTGTGTGTGGCTGGCTGGGAGGTGTGTGACTCTGTGCAGTTCAATGTGTACTTGTATGAATGATTGTATAAGAGAGTAAGTATGTGTTAGTATATGTTTGAAAATGTAAGGTACTGTATGTTTAAATGGAAAATGGAAAAAATTGAAAATGGAAGTGTGATTGATTCTTTACAGGACTGACTAGGTGTGTGAGTAACTCCATGGATGAGTGGCAGAGTGTGAGTGTATGTATAGGTGTATGAGTGCATATGATAGTGTTGTAAAGATGAGTGAATGTATGTATGAATGATTGTATGGGTGAATGAGTGAATGTGTGTGTAGACATAGGAATCAGTGAGTGCGTATGTAGTAACTAGTATTGGTGTGTCAATGGTTTAAAAAATTATATTCTGTATTTAACACTGGGTGTAACAGAGGTTATATTAAAGTGTGAGGAGATGCATTGTATTGTCACATGAATGATATCATCAGTGATGTGACCATTAATGTCAAATGAGATGTCATCAGTGATGTCATCAGTGATGTCATTTGAGATGTCATCAGTGATGTCACTGACCATGTCATGAATGATGTAATATGTGACATCATCAGGAGTGGATTGCGGGTGCGCGATATATAGTTAGTGCAACTAACTATATATGGAATTTCAATGGTTTTGTAAATGCTAATTCCTAACTATATATGGTCTATAACCTATTGTTTTTTCAGTGAATTTCAAAGGTTTTTTAATAGCAAATATCAAAAGCTTTTTTGTGGAAAATGACTAAAATTAGGTATACATAAGCGGCGTTCATTTATGTTCACCACAGCCACTGTTGAAAGTAAAGTGAAAGTCGCGAAACAGTGGCCACGCCATATTGTCCCTTTTAGGCCCCATCATGCACGTAAGTGACAGCCATTTTGTGTGTCATGGCCTCTCTGCCCACTGCCAATAGCCTATGATCGTTCGGAATTGGTTCTCTTTGGGTGATTCTCTATTCACAAATAAGCACAGAGTCGCAATACTCTGTTTAGTCTTTGCGGATAGTGAAGGATAGGTAGTGCAGACTTTTGTCCCCTTTGTAACCCGTCATGCCTATCTCTGCCCCATTTGTTGGTAGTTGGTTCAACCCGGACCGTTTATTAGAGGTAGATCATCCGACTTCACCGGAGGACACCCCTAATAAAAAGGACATATATATAAAATGCGGACTAGCCGCTGTATCGTGCTAGCAAACTATAACATAAAAATCATTAGAAAAAACAAAAGGAATCGAGCAAAATCAGTAGGCCACTGATGAGAACTCTTTTTGACCTCGCTAAAATAGAAACATTAGGAACAACCCCTCATGAGAAATATGAAACTAGTGAGAGGAACCGAGCTCGACGCCATGATGGCTGCAAGACAGCTCGGCTCCGCCACCCACCCCGCCCAAATTAACGACAAACCCTATGCAAATATTATAAATATATACAACACACCAGCAAAGTAACAGGGTAAAACGTTTTATTAAATAACTATTTACATGGCAGCCTGCTGCAACATCGATCCAAATGCATGACGCTGTTCCTGTCCCTCCTTGTGCAGCAGGCCCGCGGCTACGCCCATCCGGAAGACGAGGCCCCCGGCACGTATAGGGCGGGGCCTTGCTGGCAGCCATCGGCGGAAGAGGTCGTTGGGTGGATGGCCCGGAAGCACCACGGCCACGATGTTGATGTACTGCCCTTCCCTGAGGTGGCATCCAGCGAGCCACGGTTGGGGGGGTGAATGCCTTGCTGATGACCCCCCCCTCTTATTGCCTGGTCCGACCATCACATATACCTGCGCCAGGAGACGGCGTGGGGTGCACTGGGAGGGAGAGGCGGCGCGAACGAGCCTCCCCCACCTCCCCAGGTGGAGGTTCCTCAGCTGCACCCCAGCGCTTCACTCGGCCAGCTGAGTTGCGCCCGCTCTTGCGGCACAGTGCCTCACTCGGCCGGTTGAGTTTCGCCTGCTCTTGCGGCTACAGCGCCTCACCCGCCATCCGGCTGAATTGCACCCACTCTTGCGGCCTACGACATGGAGAGGCCGGGGCGTTGACTAGGCGAGGCCTCCGGCCGCAACCACAGCGCCAACGATCGCTGCTGACGGAGGGGAGCCTTGCCGGTGAGAGCCACTGATCTGAAGAACCGCTGCCTGCGGTGCCTCCCTGAGCCGCTTGACGGAGGCCCCCGAGGGGCGGTGTGGTGGCGCGGACTCGGAGGGGGCGCTTGGCTCCTGCCCCCTCCCCAAGTCTTGTTGCCCTGGTGTGGGCTGAGATCGCCCCCGACATAGACGGCCGGCTCCCGGGGTCCGGCGGATCTTTTTGCCTTTTGGTGACTCTTCCATTCTGGACCTTGTCCCACAATCCGTTTGACCTGAAGACACGTCCTGCGGTGCCCTGGTCCGACCATCACATATACCTGCACCAGTAGACGGCGTGGGGTGCACTGGGAGGGAGAGGCGGCGCGAACGAGCCTCCCCCACCTCCCCAGGTGGAGGTTCCTCAGCTGCACCCCAGCGCTTCCCTCGGCCAGCTGAGTTGCGCCCGCTCTTGCGGAACAGTGCCTCACTCGGCCGGTTGAGTTTCGCCTGCTCTTGCGGCTACAGCGTCTCACCCGCCATCCGGCTGAATTGCACCCACTCTTGCGGCCTACGACATGGAGAGGCTGGGGCGTTGACTAGGCGGGGCCTCCGGCCACAACCACAGCGTCAACGATCGCTGCTGACGGAGGGGAGCCTTGCCGGTGAGAGCCACTGATCTGAAGAACCGCTGCCTGCGGTGCCTCCCTGAGCCGCTTGACGGAGGCCCCCGAGGGGCGGTGTGGTGGCGCGGACTCGGAGGGGGCGCTTGGCTCCTGCCCCCTCCCCAAGTCTTGTTGCCCTGGTGTGGCCTGAGATCGCCCCCGACATAGGCGGCCGGCTCCCGGGGTCCGGCGGAACTTTTTGCCTTTTGGTGACTCTTCCATTCTGGACCTTGTCCCACAATCCGTTTGACCTAAAGACACGTCCTGCGGTGCCCTCGCAATGCGGCCTGGTCCCTGAATGTGTGCGGGGGGACGGTATTGATTGGATCAAGATGGCGGCTTCACACAAAGCTGACTCAAGTGTTGCTGCTGATGCTATGCAGACAAAAACTGGTTTTCAGTTTGTACATTCTTCAGGATTTTTCCATCCAAGGCTGGTTGAGAGTTTGTAGAACGATGGCTTCAGATTTTCAACATACTACTCTTCAACATTCTTCATAAATGTTACAATGTGAGACTCACTAGGAGAACGGCCATTTATCTTTCCTTTCAAAATGCTGCCAACAATATTTTCTGAATGGAAGACACCATCTTGTAGCATAAAGGGCGGCGGCAAGGGTGGTATTGCCCAGAATATCTTGTTTTCTAGTGCTCGTAATGACGAAGCCAGAACTGCCGAAAGGGATTCTGGTCCTGCCGCTACTTATTAGAGACATTGAACTATACTCTGGACCTGCCTGGCCTCGACCAAAATGGCGCCAGTATGGGAGCGACTTGCAACTCCTTATGACGTTCTAGTTACTTAGCCTTGACGTTATGGGGGATGTATGCGGTCTTTGTGCACATGGCGGGCGGGGAAGGGTACTGACTGGGAATACGGACAACCCTATTGATGTCGATTTTTCATTATTTATTATTGTATTAATAAAGCTTCGAAGTAATGTTACCCATGATACTCGCCCATGGTGTGCGTATGGACGATTTTATTGTAACTGATCCTGTTATACTTTCAATTATAAAATCAACCTTCACTGATCCTGCAACCGTTTGTCACGTTTAGTTTTTTCAATTAAATGGCTTGCTTGTTACATACTCCTATACCCCTGGCTTTTGAAAGACACCATCTTGTAGAATAAAGGGCTGCGTCAAGGGTGGTATTGCCCAGAATGTCTTGTTTTCTAGTGCTCGTAATGACGAAGCCAGAACTGCCGAAAGGGATTCTGGTCCTGCCGCTACTTATTGGAGACATTGAACTATACTCTGGACCTGCCTGGCCTCGACCAAAATGGTGCCAGTATGGGAGCGACTTGCAACTCCTTATGACGTTCTAGTTACTTAGCCTTGACGTTATGGGGGATGTATGCGGTCTTTGTGCACATGGCGGGCGGGGAAGGGTACTGCCTGGGAATACGGACAACCCTATTGATGTCGATTTTTCATTATTGATTATTGTATTAATAAAGCTTCGAAGTAATGTTACCCATGATACTCGCCCATGGTGTGCGTATGGACGATTTTATTGTAACTGATCCTGTTATACTTTCAATTATAAAATCAACCTTCACTGATCCTGCAACCGTTTGTCACGTTTAGTTTTTTCAATTAAATGGCTCGCTTGTTACATACTCCTATACCCCTGGCTTTTGACCCTTTCCTACGCGCGGTCTGTACTACCGCCCTCGGGCGATCTATGTAATGAACAGACTACCATTGCCGAAACACAAGGGAAAGCATCTCAGAGAGATAAGTCAAGTACGTGGTAGATAAAAACATTTTCGTGTTTATGCACGCTGATGTGCTTTGAACGTTGCCCCCCCCCCCCTCATCATTTAGATTACCACCGCCCATTGCACAAAAGCGTACCGGGCGCTCCCCACGCAAAAAAACCTTTTTTTTAATTTTTTTAATTTTTTTTTTTGCCCCGCGGGGCCCTTTTAAAGCCTCCATATCAAACCTAGGGGGTCAGGGAGGATCTACTATGCCCCCTTATGGTCATTTCCCCCTTTGTTTTGGCCTCCTCTTGTCTCTCGATCCTACCGAGAGACAAGATGGCGCCGCTCCGGACTGTTTAGGATGTTGACAGACACCGGAGAGCCAATCAGCTTCGCTTCGCGAAGTTCCGTTACGCGTCAAGTATGCGAACCGGAGCGCTACCCGGAGCGCTGTTACAGATATATATATTTTTTTTAACGTTAATTTATCAAAATCCACTGGAGCACATATATTGAGACCTAGCAAAGGCACATCGGACTAACAGTCCCTACAATTTTGCCAAGTTCCGTGCAAATCCATTCAGCCGTTCGGGTTAAAAGTGAGGCCAACCGCCCTACGGAAATTAACATGGGAAAAACGCGTTTTGGGACCCCCCTTTTTTCTCGGCCCCCCCTTGACGAAACCCCCCCAAATTTTAAGGGGCTGCTCAGAAACAAAATGTTCCATTTTCCTGAAAATTTCAGCCAATTCCGTCCACAAACGCCAAAGTTATTAGACATAGAATTTTCAAAAATCCCATAGAGAAAAAATCCTAACTATATATACCTACTGGCGACCGCCAGTAGGTAATATATATATATAAATATATATATATTAATTACTTACTTGCAGTTGCCAGTAGGTAGTTATAGTTAGGACCTATTTTCCATAGGAAATCCTCAACATTCTATTTAGAATAACTTTGGCGCCGGTTGTCGAATCTTCGGCACATTTTCAAAAATAGTGGGGCGCTCCAGTCTGCTCCTATCTTGAAAGTCTTGGGGTGATTCATGAAGCAGGGGCTGAGAAAAAAGAAGGTCCCAAAATGTGTTTTCCCCATTCAATTTTCCATAGAAACCATTAATCGCGGCTACAGCCTGAACTGCTGAACGGAATTACACCAAATTTGGCAAAGAGGTAGTCCTTGGTTCAGACTCACGCCTTTTGCTTAAATGGTGTAAATCTGTTCAGTAGTTCCTGAGAAAATTACAATTAAAAGTACATATATATCTACGGCCGCGGTGGATCCGCACATCCTGAGCGCACCCTAAGCGCACCGTCCCGATCACGCGCTGAATGCTAACTGGCTATCAAGTGGTTGTCAACATTCTAAGCCAGGAAGTGTTGGCAGCCATTTTGTGCCTCGGTAGAAGCGAGGGTCTGGAAATCAGTGGTACAAGTGTTCAAAACGTATAAAGGGGCAGTTTAGAAATATCTTGACCCTCTAGACTTGCTTAGGGGGTCCCACAAGGACCTCCAGGGCCCAAAAAAATTTATTATTTTTGTTTTTAAATGAAGAAATGTGTGCAGGGTGCATGGATCTGCCGTTAAAAAACAATCTAAGAACGAAGCAAGGGCTCCTGTGCTTGTTTAAAAATTAGCTACCGGGAGGCCAAATGTAGGGGTCTAAAATATTACATTTGATGGGGGTCCAGAGGGGCTCGTAGCCTGGGGAACGTCATCCCTGGGTGCTACAAAATAAACGGGTGGGGGAGCTCAAAGATACTCCCCCAGTAAAATACTTGGGTAGGGGGGCTTAACGGCTCCCTCCAGTCCCGGGGACGGTTACTTTTCGGGGCTTTCAAAAAAATGGGTGGGGTGTTCAAAGGTCCCTCTAAGCCCCGGGGAACACCACCCTCTGGGGCTTTTTATATTGTGGAAGGGGGCGCGTGGCCCCTATTCTGGAGCAGTCGAGGACCCTGTGGAATACCACTCCCCAGAGCCGGCTCCTGCTGTGTGTCGGGGTGCCTACCCCCGGGTCACTGCTGTTTTTCATGGTAGGGTGGGAGTCGAGGTTCCTGGTCTGTTATAGCAAACTTGAGGACATATTAACAAGGGCCATTTCACGCATTTAAAAAAAAAAAGCAAAAATGCTGTGAAAATGATATCGCCCTGTTTACTAGGCGACGCTAAGATGCATTAATGCATGTTAGCAGCCATTTTGCGAACGGCTCGCCTCGCATCTCCAATGAGTTGCAATGTAGGCATTCCCAGAGGCAAGGTAGGTTTTCCTATGGCAATAGAACATGGAAGAGGGGAGTACGACAATAGTTTTTTTACAAGGTGGCTGTGGACATGAGGATCGACAGCAAAACTCTCGCTAATTGTGGTTTATGCAGGATCCTAACATGTGCTCTGAAGTAGACTTATTGCAAAAAACACAGTTGATGGACAGAATGTAGAACAATGTCATAAATTCATCCCAGTACAAGGATCCATCGTTTTTTTGCACTCCACACCACCCTGGGTTAGACACTGGCTATATGCAAATCAGCTCTGACCCTGTGCCTCATGGGAACAGTCCAGTCCGAATTACCAAGCCATGTATTTCCCAGACCGGAATCAAGCATCCAAGGACCAGTTTCTGGCTATCAGCCTTCATTCAGCCTGGATAGCTTGACTCCAGTGGTGTGGCGAGCCTGGGACTCACGTCTGAGCATACCCAGCCCACTCGGGATGAAAATTGCAAACAACATAGTTGATAGACAGAATGTAGAACAATGTCATACATTCACCCCAGTACAAGGATCTGGGCCTAAATCCATCGTTTTTTTGCACTCCACACCACCCTGGGTTAGACACTGGCTATATGCAAATCAGCTCTGACCCTGTGCCTCATGGGAACAGTCCAGTCCGAACTACCAAGCCATGTCTTTCCCAGACCGGAATCAAGCATCCAAGGACCGGTTTCTGGCTATCAGCCTTCATTCAGCCTGGATAGCTTGACTCCAGTGGTGTGGAGAGCCTGGGACTCACGTCTGAGCATACCCAGCCCACTCGGGGTGAAAATTGCAAAAAACACAGTTGATGGACAGAATGTAGAATAATGTCTTACATTCACCCCAGTACAAGGATCTGGGCCTAAATCCATCGTTTTTTTTGCACTCCACACCACCCTGGGTTAGACACTGGCTATATGCAAATCAGCTCTGACCCTGTGCCTCATGGGAACAGTCCAGTCCGAACTACCAAGCCATGTCTTTCCCAGACCGGAATCAAGCATCCACGGACCGGTTTCTGGCTATCAGCCTTCATTCAGCCTGGATAGCTTGACTCCAGTGGTGTGGAGAGCCTGGGACTCACGTCTGAGCATACCCAGCCCACTCGGGGTGCAAATTGCAAAAAACACAGTTGATGGACAGAATGTAGAACAATGTCATACATTCACCCAGTACAAGGATCTGGGCCTAAATCCATCCTTTTTTTTGCACTCCACACCACCCTGGGTTAGACACTGGCTATATGCAAATCAGCTCTGACCCTGTGCCTCATGGGAAAAGTCCAGTCCGAACTACCAAGCCATGTCTTTCCCAGAAAGGAATCAAGCATCCAAGGACCGGTTTCTGGCTATCAGCCTTCATTCAGCCTGGATAGCTTGACTCCAGTGGTGTGGAGAGCCTGGGACTCACGTCTGAGCATACCCAGCCCACTCGGGGTGAAAATTGCAAAAAACACAGTTGATGGACAGAATGTAGAACAATGTCATACATTCACCCCAGTACAAGGATCTGGGCCTAAATCCATCGTTTTTTTGCACTCCACACCACCCTGGGTTAGACACTGGCTATATGCAAATCAGCTCTGACCCTGTGCCATATGGGAACAGTCCAGTCCGAACTACCAAGCCATGTCTTTTCCAGACCGGAATCAAGCATCCAAGGACCGGTTTCTGGCTATCAGCCTTCATTCAGCCTGGATAGCTTGACTCCAGTGGTGTGGAGAGCCTGGGACTCACGTCTGAGCATACCCAGCCCACTCGGGGGGAAAATTGCAAAAAACACAGTTGATGGACAGAATGTAGAACAATGTCATACATTCACCCCAGTACAGGGATCTGGGCCTAAATCCATCGTTTTTTTGCACTCCACACCACCCTGGGTTAGACACTGGCTATATGCAAATCAGCTGTGACCCTGTGCCTCATGGGAACAGTCCAGTCCGAACTACCAAGCCATGTCACATGGCAGTTTGGGCTGGACTGTTCCCATGAGGCACAGGGTCAGAATGATTTGCATATAGCCATGTCTCAACTGGGGTGGCAGAGTGGGCTAAAGAACGGTGATGGATTAAACCCAGATCTTTTGACTGGGTGTGAGTGTTTGATTGATTCAGATGCTCCGTCCATCACAACCCCCTTTTGTACCGCTTTTGCCCGCCATAAGTGTGGCAGGGTATGCTCAGACGTGAGTCCCTTGCTCACTTTGCCACTGGATTCAAGCAAGCCGGGCTGAAGACGGCTGGAATGCCAGAAACCGGTCCTCGGAAGCTTGTTTCCGGTCCAGGGAAGACATGGCTTGGCAGTTCGGGCTGGACTGTTCCCATGAGGCACAGGGTCAGACTGATTTGCATATAGCCATGTCTGAACTGGGGTGGCAGAGTGGGCTAAAGAACGGTGATGGATTAAACCCAGATCTTTTGACTGGGTGTGAGTGTTTGATTGATTCAGATGCTCTGTCCATCACCACCCCCTTTTGTACCGCTTTTGGCCGCCGTAAGTGTGGCAGGGTATGCTCAGACGTGAGTCCCTTGCTCACTTTGCCACTGGATTCAAGCAAGCCGGGCTAAAGACGGCTGGAATGCCAGAAACCGGTCCTCGGAAGCTTGTTTCCGGTCCAGGGAAGACATGGCTTGGCAGTTCGGGCTGGACTGTTCCCATGAGGCACAGGGTCAGACTGATTTGCATATAGCCATGTCTGAACTGGGGTGGCAGAGTGGGCTAAAGAACGGTAATGGATTAAACCCAGATCTTTTGACTGGGTGTGAGTGTTTGATTGATTCAGATGCTCCGTCCATCTCCACCCCCTTTTGTACCGCTGAAGTAGACTTAAGCATGTTTAATATGCGAGGTGGAATGATATGTAAAATCCACAGTCTTAAATTAACAAGCTTTTCACTTGCGAACATGAATTATTGCTGTATTTCTCGCGATATTGGGGCATATTTACAAGGACAGCGTTAAAATTATTGTTGCTTTAGCGTCAGGAAAATGCAGCTAAAGCGGCGATGGTGGGCTTCCTAATAGGCTCTTGAGAGTTCCTGAGAGTTCCAATAGAAGCCCAGGTTTACACCAGAACATTTTAACGCTGTTCTTGTAAATATGCCCATTATAGACTGCTAATTTTACAGTAAAAAAAATGATCACGTACTACTAATTTTTATCCTTCCCCGGTTTCTCATCTCATGGGCGTATATACAACGTTGGGGACCGTGGGTGGAGCCTCAATGTCTCTATGGTCCCAGCCAGCTCCCCTCGTCCTTCTGAAGCCACCATTACTTTTCAACATGTGGACCTGCTAATATGCAGTTCTCAGTGGGGAACAGCAATATGCTTTGCATCTTGAAATATTGAGCAGGTTTCCCTGTTCTCTCTTTCAAAATGTAAACCCCGTTTGCTATGGCAGGGCGGGAGCTTAGGCTCCCACCCTTCCATAGCAAATAGCCGTGTAGAAAATATCCTACGGTAAGACAACAAAGGATTATCAAGTCCATTATCACCGTTTTAAAGGCAGTTTGCTGCCGCTAAAGCGGCGATAATTTGAAGAGTTGTGTACTTCTTTTGCTCCTAATGTACACAGTGTTCTGCCGTCTCTGTTTGCTTTCCCGTCTGTCATGTAGAGAACTTTGGGTAAATATGATGGTTTCTATACAGCCAGCACCTTTGAACCCTACCCCCAAACTGGTTACTGCCTGTTACCATAGTAACAGTTTATGGAACACTCAACTGAGCACACAGGTCACAAGTTCAGCACACAATGTTGCTAATCCAAACAGGAAGTGTGCTTGACTTTTCTAAATTTTCCATAGGAACCGTTAATCGCAGCTACAGCCTCTTATTGAAAAGATAGAAGAGTTGGTAAAGAGTCATCCCGGGTATTACACTTCTAGTTATAAATACCATCCTTTTTTCAATAAAACTTTGAGCCCCGTCAGTTATTCTTTTATAAATTAAGGGGTATAATTGTAATGGCATCCTTGTACATATACCCCTAAGTACTGTGTTAATGTCACATGTGAATAGGAGGCAGAAGGGTACAGAGACGTTTTGTAGTCTAGGAGATGGCCACCTTCCCGAGAATCATTTACTAATTGTTCGAGGAGTTTGAGGCAACTTAAGTCCAGGGATTGTCATAATCAGGATCTTTATTTTAATATGCAGGGTGTTCCTCTGCAGTCTCTGAAGCCTTGGTGGTGCTAGGCAGTGCCTTATTTGTTTTGTAATCATAAGGGCAGTAATTATGGTGTTATAAAGTGATAAACTCATAGAACTCTTGTAGTTGTATAAATACTCACGATTTATGTGTCTAAGAGTTATTTACATTATTTTTTGTAGGTGCACTGTAATGTTAAATAGTATTGAGTTTAAAATCTTCTATAAACAGATGATTATATCACTAAATAATAGTGAAATGTTGTCAGAAAAAGAAGACCTATACACACAGTTATTTATGTATGTTTTTTTAAATGATCCTTTATTAATATAGAAATAAATAAATAGAAATGTAACTTTAACAGAACAGTATAATAAACACAACATGGGATGGACTCCAGTGGTAGCAGCATAGGTAACCTGCAAGACAAAAATGAAACATAAGTATGTGTGCTATGTGGAAGAGGTCAAAAATGCTAGTTTGAATTAAAGGATCATAGTGAAAATGGAAGGGAGGGTAGTGGGTGGAAGTGAGAAGGGGAGCGAGAGTTAAAAGTAGAGAGGCAGGAGGAGAGAGAGCGTGGCCTATTGCACTCAGTCTTTAATGTTTACTGTTTGTCTAGGACGCAGGTATCTGCGAAATAGATTGTGGTTTAAGAAGTCCTTAAAAATAAATACATGAAGCCAGAGATCACAGTTGTTAGATAATATAGTCCTACATTATTACTTACTGGAAATTCACTTGTATGCACCTGTGTACCCAGAGTGCTGCACCCCAGTCCCTACCCCGCAATGTGTTCAATTGTAGGTCTTGCACACTAAGGTTTCACGGCTCACATGCCACCACTGGTGTCCCACGATGTGTTATTGCATGCTCCGAGTCCGGGGTACATTTGTATAGAAGAGCAGGTCTCCACAATAGAACGGTGTCTTGATACTGCCATGGTAGGTGTTAGACTGCACAGGGCATCATTGCTGGAGAGATTTCCCCCTCAGCCCCTTTCAGCCAATCAATTATTTTCTGTAAAGAGAGAAGTCATTTAATGGTGGAAACGCTTGGAGGTAAATGAATGTTTATTTTAAGCTTGATAGAAAATAGGAGTTGAGTGCATCCTATGTTTTTGAATTATGATCAATCGTTAGTGATAATCGTGGTTCAAAGAGGAGTTGGAGTGCACAAGAAAACACAAGGTTAAATTATAATATATCATGCTAATGTTTATATACATAGCAATAGAGCATATGCTAGAAGCTTAATGTTCGCTTGTAATGCAGTGGCGGGAGCCTGTGTGCATGTACACTCAATAAGGAAGTAACTAAAGTGTCCTAAAAGCCAATGTCATGTGTGTGTAGAGCAGCGCTTGTTGCTGGCTGGGTAGTGCACCCCAACCCTACGGCAGAATCACCCTCAAGAGGATTCTGTGGGCAGCGGTGCTCATAGGCTTAGGCCTACCTTATGGTATAGATGGTATGTAAAATAAGACAGAGATGTGACTGAATGAGGTCAAAGATCACAAATTAACATCACACTTGGCAATATGCAGTGCAGTGTGCCTGATGCATCCCACTCCTCTCGTAGGTTCGCGCTGAAGAGGTGTCTGTAGGAAAGTGCTCGCTCACTCAGATCCACAGTATGGTGCAGCAGGTCTTTAAAATGATTCAGAGATGAGACAGAATGAGGTAAGAGATCACGTCATTAAGCAGGACAATATCGTTTGTTCACACCGTGTTGAATAGGAGGCCTTGTGCACCTAGGACGCTCTGCTTACCTTTTGCAAACACTGCATTTAGGCAGATGTCACAACTTGAATTCTGCTTTGGATCTATACTGCAGACAGTGTTAAATTCAGCCTTGATGTATTAATCTGCACTGTGGACAGCAGTGTTCATAACTTGAAAAGAGAAAGAGAAATAGTGTGATAGAGAGGAATAGAGAGAGAGACAGAATGAAGAGAGGGAGATAGAAAAAAAAATGAGAGAGAGAGAGAGGAAGGAAGAAAAAAAGACATTGAAAGTGTGAGAGAGATAAAGTATAGATGGGGCAGGAGAGGTAGTGTTGATACTGGAGAAAATCTTCGTAGCTTACCTTTTTGCCACCGGTGTGTGTCCAATCAGGTGCCGGGTTATATTGCACCCTCAAGTTTAGTGATCTGAAAGATAGTATACAATTAGTAATTGCAGAGTACATACAACTGCACACGTATATTTCTGCGTTACGCCTTTGCACACCCAGGCTTCTGTATTACATCAACTCCCACTGCAAGGAGTTGTCTGGGCACTCTTTTCCTCCCAGGGTGCTATATCCCATGCACTCCTACTGCATAGCGGTGAGTTCTCATTACTGCGCACCCAGACTACTGTACCCTATCCACTTCCAGTGTATGGAGGTGAGTGCCTGTTCCTGCGCATCCAGACTGTTGCAGCCTATCTACTCCCACTTCCTGGAGGTGAATATACATTCCTACGCACTCAAGTTGCTGTACACTATTCACTCTACCCGCCCAGAGATGACTTCTCGTTGCTTCGGAAAGAAGCTTCTCTGCTCACCTTGTGCCACTGGCGTGTTTGAAAGAGGGTCCACCAACCTTTTTAGGCGTTGTTACGATAGGCACGTATCATTGCAGATTCCTCAAATGTTGAGCTTTGGAGGTGCTGGGGGGATGCTGATTTGTTAAACACAACCTGTTAGATAAAAAGGAATATAAGATTGTGCGTAGTTTGTTCATCAAAGGAGAGAGGGAGAGAGAGAGGGAGAGAGTGACTCTGAAAAGAATATTGGCAGCTCACCTTTTTGTCACCGGTGTGTCTTCCACCACGTGCCGGGACATAGTGCAATCTGAAGCTCCACATCTAAAAGATAGTAGAAGAAAGATGTTATGATTAGTAATTGCCACTATCTTAAAGTGGAAGAATAACATCGCCCTTTCACACACCTTTCCTCCCCCATTAAAAATACAACCATTTGTACAATTTCAATTTGTTTAATGGGCTTCGATTTATGAACAATTAGTAGAGTAGTAATATTTTCCATCTGGTTATAGGAAACAAGTGGTGTGCAGTCATATACATGGTTTCAATCATCACGCCCGTGTCTGGGCACGATAATTGAAACCTCATGTGCTATTGGAGTCTATTACGCGCAGCAAGTTTGTAATAGATAAAAATAGGCCATGGACAGAGCAATGCGCCTGCCTCTGGCCAATTGAATGCAGTCTTTTAGAAAAAGTTGCATGCAAAGGCCAATTGTTTAGCACGGAAGGAAACAGACACGCACAAGCTTGTGCAATTCATAGGTTAGGTTCATATCCCTGTTTTTTCACATAGGAAATATATATTCCGCTTCATGAGCGGTGCTGTGCACTACAAGGAAGGCATGAGCTGTACTGCTCACAGCAACAGAGGCTCGAGTCCTAAATGAATTGAGAAAGGAAAGGTTGTCAAAATAAGATGGTAAATTTAAGGGTACATAGTATATAAAAATAAATACTCATCTACTTCGCGACGCATGTGGGAGAGACAGGCATTTGTACGACTATAAAAAATTTCCTGTTATTAAAAAAAAATACAAATGCTAAAAAATATAATATGTAAGGCTGCGTACGCCTAAATCGCTGCGTCGCTTTTTAGTTTCCAGTCTGCTGTATTGCATCTACTCCCTCTGGTGCACACCTAGGCCTCACTGCTTACCTTTTTGCGGACAGGGCACCTTCTACATCATGCAGTCCCGCTCTGCCACCAAGAAGTCTCACATTTGGTGCTGAGTCTTGATATCACTATGGCTAAGGACATACTCGTGCACCCATCATCATCGCAGGTTGCTTATCCGCTCAGTCCTTGCGGTACCACTAAGTCAGTGACCAAAGAGGCCACGCACGTGGTAGTGGGCCCCCCTGTTCGGTGGTTCGGGCCTACATGAGGCGTGCGAACCACCAGGATGGGCCATCAAAGCACTTGCGATGGGAGCTACTTCAAAATGTCGTAGAGCAAGTGCGCCCAGTCTTTTTTATTGGTAGGGTCACGTGTCCTGTGACGCTTGTGCTGGATGGGTATGGTGTGGGTGTATACCAGCCATTAGGAAGTGTGTGTGCCATTCTGAGAAGTAGACCTGTAACTAGGAGATCACTAGAATGAAAATCTGGGTCACATAGCGTTGTTGTGATTTCCTGTAAGCTTAACCGGAGTGGGCTGGCATGACGTGTGCCAGTGCTGCGCGAGGTTGTGAACAATAACTCCGGAGATATGGGCATGGCTCCGTTGTGAGCTATTTGAGAAATCAAGTGACTCAAGTGTTCGTGTTGTAATTATGCTGTCCTCCGGATCTTAAACGCAAATGTGTCACACAACATGGAAGGTACGGGGTATCACTGACCCTATATTCATCCATAGTTTCACACATAACAGATGGTGGACATGACGCATTTCTGCGAATATGAATGTTTATTTTACAGTTAGTGGAGTGTTGTAGCTGTAGCAATACAGGGCTATGAAAGCTTTAGGTTGCAGTTTTTGGCATATGAAGGGCAGCTAATATATATACTCATGTGGTCATTCGGGTACACTGTCGAACTTGGGCTGGAAATCAGTGTTTGAGCCACGGAGTCGCGTCCACATCCTGTTAGTGTAGAGAAATGACATTATCTATGCGTGCCTGAAATTGTACTGTAAATACGGTGGTCATGTAAACTGCTGATATAGTTTTGGGTCGACTTCGCGCTATATAAATATGCTACAAAAAAAACTCAAGCAATAGCACACACTTATAAATTTACTATACACTTTGCTTGCAGTACTGTAATGATCCAGTTTCTACATTTGTATTTGCAGAATGAGCGAGAAAAAGTTTTTTTTACTGCCAGAGGTAAGATGGTTGCATACGCTCTTTACAGCACAATATAATGTGGTAGGGCCCAGGGGTAGCATTTTACAAACATAATGAATACACAGACACAGATAAAGAGTTGAAGTGGGTACGGGCACATGCGTTCAGCTCCATTTTATTATGTTGCTGTTGGTAAAGAGTACAATAGTAATCATCATATCATTCACAGATATTTCATCATAAGCCGTTTGTGACTCCTGCTGGACAAAGGTAGGAGCACTACATGTGAAATAATACACAGAAGATTCTATCACAAAGGGTTCATGAGTTGTGGTGAACTGAGGTAGGGGTGGTTTGTGTGGAGCCTGCGATGATGCGTGGTCCAGGCAGGGTGCACTGGTAACAATGTCTTTTGCCGACTGAATTTTGCGTTAATGAGGCCACATGGCGATTATTTATGGTTTACTAAGTTAGTGGTACGTTTAGTGCTCAGCGTGTGCTCACCCTGCGATGATTCGTGGTCCGAACGCATCATCGCAGGGTGAGCACACGTAAATGTATACGTAAGTGTTTAGATGTGTGTGTAGATCTACAAAGCAGTGAGTGGGTTTTTAGAAAGTTATGTTGGTGTGTCATTCTTTAAAAAAGGGTACTCTATATTTTTTAGTGAGTGATGAAAAGTTATACTAGTGCATGATCAGGTGTAGCAGATTGTCATGTGGATGATGTCATCAGTGATGTCATTTGAGATGTCATCAGTGATGTAACTGACCATATCATGAATGTTGTAATATGTGACATTATCAGCAGTGGATTGCGGGCTCGCGAGTTACAGTTAGTACAACTAACTATAACGGAGGAATTTCAACGGTTTTGTATGAGTGAAAAGACCAGCTAACTACAACACACCTGAAACCTATGTTTTTTTTCAAAACAAAGTGAGCTGGTCATTCCAGTTGCCCATGGGAAGTGTCGGAGTGATTCAGTGTGTTGAGGCAGATAAAAAGGGGGATTAACAAAATGTTTCTCATGTTAATTCCCATAGAAATTTTGACACGACTATAGCCGGAAGCGCTGAACTGAATTACACCATATTTGACAGAAAGCTTGCTATTGGTCCAGAAAGAGTGCTTTTTGTTATTTGTTGTAAATATGTTCAGTAGTTTTGGATTTATTAAAAGAATCCAACTTGGGATATCTAGAGATGCGTAACATTTCTGACACGTACGTGGAGCTTCACAAACCCATGCACCAGTAGCAGTGCTGTGATTTTGGGGCAGGAAGGAACCAGTTTAACAAGTTGCGCCTGCCATTTTATGAAGCTGGACACAGTCCCAGGGGTATAGAAAATATGTTTAGAAAATATGGAAGAGGTCAGACTAGGGGAACCCTGACCCCATGGGTGCATTATAGGGCTGTGTGAGTGAACTTTTATGAGTTTGAAAATGGTAAACCATTTTTTTTCCACGCGGTTGAAGTCACGGACCCATCGAGAAGCTTAGCGCGTCCCGGGAAAACATCGGGCGGAGTCGCGAGCCTTGCAGATAAAAAGGTTAAAAAAAAATTCACACATTCACATGCACACTAATGCATGCACTCACAGACCCACACAGAGTCAAACTTAGTCACACACCCACTTACAGGCCTACTCAGACAGTCCCACACCCACTCACTCACCCACTCACAGATTCATGCATCCATTCACAGACCCACTCAGAACTATTCAGACACTCATGCATCCATTCACAGACCCACTCAGATACTCATATACCAAATCACAGATCCAGTCAGATATTCATGCACCCACTCACTGACCCACTCAGAGGCTCAGCAAACTAGGATTTTTTCCACATGCCCCCCTCTGTTTTTGCCCCCATTAGAACTGCTAGATGCTGTTTTTTTACTCTAATAGTGCACTGGGACCTGCTAACTAGGTGCACTTTCCCCAAAAGTCAACTGTGTATAGAACACCCAATTAGCGAGGCATAGTACTCTAGTATAGAGTGACAGTGGCGGGCTTAATCGACCTGTCTGTTGACAAGACAAAAGCTTGCTCACCTGATTTGATGTGCTAGCACTTCCCCAGGAAGGAGACAAAAGCCTGGGCCCAGGATGTCTAGTGAGACAGCAATCAAGGTGATGGACATCAAAGGCTTCACTGACCTGCATGGCAATGTACTTGTCCCCCCCACTTGAGGACAAAGCCATTCCGGCCCCCGAAGCAGATCTATTTTCCGGAAGGCGGGAGAATTAGGTATGCAGAGGACGTGCACCTTCAAAAGGCTAGTCATATATTTAGGGTGGGCTAGCAGGTCTTTACTGCCAAGTAAAGTATTCTGGGTGGCACGGTGCTATACACCCAGAGGATTTTGTCATTACAGAGGCAGGTTAGCCGCATGGACATGTAATCCCGTGGCCAATGCCCCTTACTCCCTCAACACCCCCTAAACTGGAATTTAAGGGGCTCCCCTGACACCAAAACCTCAGTTCTGACTTTGAATTCAAGACAAGGCCCAAAGAACATGCTGTCACTGACGGCAGGATGTTGGACTCTGCCACAGGGCGAAGATAGGACAGTTAAGTGCCCTGAAAAGACTATATACGGGAACCTTGTGTTCAACGTTTTTCTGGGGGAAAAGCTCATTGCTCCCAGCAAGAGGGACTTCAGTGGATGCCTGAAACCAAAGCAGACTCCCCTGGACTGGTGGGACGAGTCCCCTGCAAGCTGCAGGAAAAATTATATGCTGCGTGACAAGAATTGCAACCTGCTTTGCCTGTCTAGAATGAGCCCAAAGAGAAGTGGTGTGCTGTAAGCCTGGAGTGATAGCCACGTTTTCACCAAGTGTCATGCTGCTACTCCAATCCTTTCGAACTATAGCCATTGAAGTTATCATGGACTACATGTGCTGAAGCCAAGGCTTGGCGATCGCCAAATGGGTGATCGGCCTCTTGAACGACATTTCAAGCCCAAGAACCCCTCACAGTGACAGCGACCCATGTTGGCATTAACCCAGCTGCTGTGTTCCTGCATACTGAAGGTGGTGTCATTGAATGTGTGACAAAGCATCTTTGGCGTAACCTGCCCCAGTGATTGACAGCTGACAGTTACCTCGGCATCAGGAGCGGCCTAGGTGGAACTCCGACCCAAAGTGTGAATTTTGTAAGTGCTGCAAGTTTAGCAGCTCCTGTGGATCACATTTAGTACTGAGGACAGCCAATTCACCTCTTCTCACATGGCTGCTGGGGACATTATCAACATCACTAAGTTAGCATGAGCCCTGCCTCCATTGTGCAGCTTTGCACATGTTACTACGTTGCTTTGTTGCTGTGAAAGACTTTGTTTATGCCTTTCACATGAGATCGAGAACTCTCCACTATGTTCGTTCTCTGCTTATTCCTGGAGTTTTGTCTGAACATTGTGAGCAAGGTTGATAAACAATGCCCCTTGTTATTCTGTTCTGGTCAGGCCCTAGCGCCTACACAAAACATGCACATGCAGCTGTGGCTGAAACTTCATGCTTTGCTATTATGGTAATGCATGCCTGGGGGGCACACACTTGGAGAGGGACTTTTCCAGGTAGAAGAGCAACTTGCAACTATGATGTAGAAATACCATCTATAGTCTAAGTTCTGGGGTCTGCTGACAAAGCCCAGAGATCTTCTATTATATAATATTACTTCTCCTAGCCAATGGGAGGGAACATAGGTATTGTAGTCCTTTCTCCATTGTCTTTTTATAATGACATCTCCCTTCATGATGTATGGACTAGCTGCAATGCTATTTTTTTGTTATGCATTTTTCTGCTTGTTGTGGCACATATACTGCATGTTAGAGCATGTTAGTTTAAATAAATATTTTAAACTAGTGTTGTGTCTCTGTCAGAACTTATTGTGGATGGGTACAAGAGTGTGGGTGAAAAGGTGTGTCTTGTTACCAGGATTCCTGAGAAATTCGTGAGTGTTGTGTTCTGGGGTGTCTAATCACTTGCTTCTCTAGGAGTGTGTAGGAGAGGGGGTGAGACACTATAGCTAGACAGCCCCTTTTTCGTGGGTACTAATGAGGTAGGAAGGCTCAGTCCCTATACACCGAGGTCCCATAATCCTGCGCATAGTTCTGTGTATGTGCAGAATCCCTGCCACATGGTCCCACCAGCGTCGGGTCTGGTACTTATCCAAGAGACCCCTGAGTACTGCTTGTGCTTGTCCACAATACCATCTATACCGATTTCCTGAGACGTACGTGGTGTGAGGGGTAGCCACCTATATTGAAAATGTATAGGTTTTTCAAGCTTGAAATTTAAAAGGATTTTGTTTTTGTTGTCTTTGCCCAGTGTTGCGGTACCATTTTCCTTATTTACTTTACAGTGTCCATAATGGCACAACCTATCAATATCGTGATGCATAACAGGGCGGTGGTTACTGCTCATTTGACTAAACATGGAGTACCAGTTGCGGGAGAAGATTTTGTCTTTGTAGTAGAGGCGGACGCAGCCTTCTGCTTCTAAGTTTGTAATTCTTGGGTTAAATTTCCAGTTTCATTTATGAATATGAACATGCCGCGGTTCCACAAGATTATCGTCCGTATCGATTACTTGAAGTTCCGCTGTCAGGTTGGGAGCATACCATATGGTATAATGGCACCCTTCCTCACCCTGTTTCGAGGTCCGTTTGGGCCCCTTATCAGTCACAGGAGCCACATGCCTTGTTTTGGCGGGATTTACATCTCACCCATATTATCCTGGTGTTACACAAGCAGAGCTGCGTCAATTACACGAAACCTTAATCCATATTCACAGAAGTGTCATACCATATATGTCTCGCACGGTCCAAGCGGCTCCAGATGGAGCTCCTCCACAACAACCAGGACATGGTGCTATGGTTTTTAGCCCTATCATGATCAATTCAGAGATGGGAAGCTTCCTCAGAATAGGGATGATTTACTGATCTGGTTGGCTGAGAAATTGGAGCAAATCGAAGATGCGTTTCCAAATACTTCTCCTGTGGATAAACACAGGATTCTTATGATGAGTTTAACTGAAGGCCCTATTCCCAACCTAGCTGATTGCACCACTTGGCGGATGGTGTTTGCGGCGGTTTATGCACTTTGCTTTGGCTCCCCCTCCATGGCCGTTCTTCCGACGGTCCTTAAAAAGGTTCAGGATGAACACGGGGCTTGTTCAGCCCTGGAGTTGGGGATGAGATTAGTGGGCCAGTTCCCCATTGTCTCCAACATGATTCTTGCTAACATCAAAGGTGAAGCGGTTAGCTTGCAGGTGCGTAAGTGCCTGGAGGCAGTATCCCATGTTGATAAACAATGCAAATTGCCAAGAATTATTGTTTATAAATCTTTGTTACGCAATAATTTGGGGCATAGAAATTTTACTCAGCCACAAAATAAGCCCACTACTGAAAAGGAGGGGCATCCAGTCTTTCCTAAAAAGACTTGGAATAAAAATAAAGCACAGCAGCAATAGAAGCAGGGTTCAAATGCGTGTTCACCGACTCCTAATGCTACTGAGTGTAGGTATGATTTGCGTGACCACTCTAAAATTAAGACACCAGAGAGGTTTCAGGTTCCTGATCCTCGCTCTCCTTGTTCCTTTCAAGAATCATTGGATCAACAGTTCGGTGGAGGGGAGCAACAGGATCGCAGAGAGGGCGATGTGATCCGCTGGGCTAGTTTGGCGTAAAAGCCAAACCGGAGGGACAACCTCCTTATCGTGCCCATTTCAAAAGAAAAAAGTTGTCGCTTTTACGGCGAAATATGCCTCAGATGGTGAGAACCCTATTACTCGCTTAGAGATGGGCGGTGACACTCCTCGACAGCGCAGCAGAAGTTACTGTGCTGTGGGAAGCACTCCATCCTTGTCTGGAGGAGAGAGCAACTGATACATTTATTACAGTGGAAAGAGCGAACACTTGAGTTGCACCACCTAATAGACTTCATGAGACTGTGCTCCAAATTGAAGGTGATAAAAAATGCACAATGAAGGCAGTCTTTTAGGAAAACCTTACATCTTCTTATGACATTTTGTTGGCGGAGCCAGATTGGCCTCCTCCATTTGTTTTGGCTTCTTCCTGAGGGGGAGGACGTGATACTCCAGAGTTTTTCGAGATACGTCTCTAAGGAGGCTAAACAAGTTTACGCAGTGGAGTGGGCCTTACCCCTTGCGCCAGCTCTGTATCGTAATCTGGTTGGCTGGGATAGAGACTCACCTGTAGGACTGGGTGGTAAATTCTGTTCCGCTCGCGGAATTTGGGTAAATTGGAGAACGCGAAATTGCCCAAAATTCCGCGTTCTCAAATGAGTGTTTGCGAGATATTTTCCCCGAGCACTCAAACAGCGATTGAGAACAGTAAAAAAGCATCGCAAACAAGCAATTACGTGTGTTCGCAGAATTTTTGCATGTTCGCGCAGATTTTTTATTGTTTTGCAGAGATTTGTGTAACGCGATTACGCAAATTCTGCCCACCCCTACTCACCAGTTGGACCCCACTTTCTGGAGAAATGTGCTCAATTGCAACCTCCATCCACTCTAAAGTAGTTACAGTCTTCGAAGGGGTTTTTGAATTTTGGGAGGACATACATTCTTGATTATGCTGAGCATATCAAACTGCTTTATGTGTTGATACAACCCACATTTTCGACTTACAGCTGACTTTCTGAACATACTGCAATTCTTCGGTCTTTGCAGTCCGATTTGCTTGTGACCAACTTCTTGTTAACTCAAGACAGTTCCACAAATTCAGTCATACGGATTATACTAGGAACCGTGGGTACAATGAGGGTGATACAGTCCCCATTGTTTATAAGTCGCATTTGTACACATCATCTGAAATGAAGAGTGTGCGCGAAAAGGTGTGTCTTGTTACCACGATTCCTCAGAGATCCGGAGTGTTGTGTTCTGCGGTGTCTAATCATTTGCTTCTCCGTGAGTGTGTAGGAGAGTAGATGAGACACTATAGCTAGTCTGCCCCTTTCTCGTAGTTACTAAGGAGGTATGAAGGCTCAGTGCCTATACACTGAGGTCCCATAATCTTGTGCATAGTTCTGTGTATGTGCAAAATCCCTGCAAGTTTATGCACCCGGACTCCCTGGGCAAGGTAATGAAGTAATGACTGTTGGAACTTGGTCTAGGGACCTGCATGACCTTATCCACAAGAGGGTCATTTGGAGAGTGTCACATTTGATTTCGCCCATTCATTTCAATGAGACCAGTTTGAGAGCTTAAAGTGGATCTATTTGTGAATGCTTTAAAAATCTACAACTGCGGTTGTATGTTTGATACAAAGTATGTTTTGGTACTAATATTTATATAAAAATACACTCTATTTTGATAATTGGTGTAAAGATTGTTTTCGAATTGTGTCAGTTATTGTCAATGCTGGTACTGTGAAATGCTTAACACATAATTCTCTGAGTATGCCTAACTGCTCTGTAACACACCACCAGTACCAAGCTAAGGCTTCTAAAGGCAAATTTGAGGTCCATATCTGTTTAGTATGTTAGTATTACATGGTAAGACCTCCCAGCTATATCACATATTACTTTCACCTTACAACATTGGTATTTCAGCGGTGGGATCTGGAACCTGTGTTTTTTATTTGTACCACCTTTTTCCAGTGCACAAAGAAATCCTTAAATTGTGTTCAGACATAAGGTAAAGATTTTTTTTTTTCTGAAGGCTAGATTTGATAGTAATTGCTAGGTCCCTGTGTCACATCCCCTTTCCAATTGCATTAAAAGTTAAAAGATATTTTTATAACATTAGGAAAAATCTTTAAACGTTGTTAGGATTTTTAATAAGAGCCCATAACTTTATAAAATGAGTAGTGCATAATGGAGAATGTCCTGTGCCTTGATCAGCCCATTCTCTCCATCCTGAAGATCAATGATCTGAGGGTATTATACAAGATTAGAGGCATTAGCTTTAAAGTAGCCTCGAAGAGAGAGGACCTGTAACAGGCCCTCAGAGAATATGAGGAAGAACAAGAAAACCTAGATAGGGGTGACATCTCCTCTGTTGGTCACACAACAGAAGATTATGAGGAGTTGGTCACAGTCAAAACTGATGATGGGGAATGTAGAGACAACCATGATTGTGCACCTGTTCCCATCTACACCAGTAGAAAATAGCAGAAGTCACTCTAGAAACCCTTCCATTGGTAGGGTGATAGGAAACATCCATGACAAGTTGATGAATTCTACTTGAAGGAGAAAAGACTGGAACTGGAAAAGAGGAGACTAGCCCTAGAGGAGAAGAGGGTTAGAAGGGGTTTAGTCTCCAAGGATGGTGGTAGCAATAAAGAAATTGAGGAGTCTTTTGATACTAAGATCTCCAAAGGGATAGTTCCTAAGTTTAGTGATTAAGATGACGTAACCAAGTGGATTTCAGTTTTTGAGAGAGCTTGCAGGATGAGGGGGTTGGGTCGCCAACACTGGGGCTCTCTAGTTTGGAAGTTATTTGCAGTGAAGGCAGAGCTAGACTTCTAACACTTGATGAGATTGTTGATGAGTCCTATTCACACTTGAAGGAGACACTGATTGAGGGGTTTGGACTCACCACAAAGGAGTATAGAGTAAAGTTCAGACAGACCCAAAAGAGGCACAAACAAACTTGGGTGGAATTTGTTGACTTCTCAGTCAAATCACTGGAGGGCCTGTAGGTAGTTAACAAAGTAGACATTTATGAAGGAGCACATTTTGAGTAACTGTACCACAGAGTTATTGAAACAGCATCTGGTAGATTCTGATTTAAATTCCCCAACCAAACTGCAGAAGAAAGCAGATAAGTGCGTAAGATGAAGAGTACCCAAGAAGTCCCAGGGGGCTGACTCCAAATAGGGTGTGGCTAGGCCCACAAAAGTCTAAGGAGGGAGGTGGGAAGCCCACCAAAAAGCCTGCCTCAGAACCCCCAACCCTAAAAAAGAGGAGAGCAGATCCCTTCCCAACTCTGAAAGCAGATGCTTGCAGACCCAGGGCTTAAAATGTTTCTGAATATAGATCCTCATATACCGTCTCACACATCAATACAATCACACAGCCACTCATTCACACATACAGCCACTCATCTACCCTATTACTCACCCATATACCCACTCATTTACCTTCTCACTCATACAACCACTAACACACCCACTTACTCACCTATTTAGCCACTTAACACCCAGTCAATCACCCATACAAGCACTCATGCACCATCTCACTCACCCATACAGCAGTCATGCAGACAATCACTCACACATACCGCCACTCACAGAGCCACTCACGCACCCATAGAGTTACTTATACTCTCACTCACTCAAGCATGTGGTTGGCCATGCATCTACTCATACACCCTATCTCATACTTATATAACCTCTCACACAACCACTCACTCATACCCACACCCAAAAAACACTAATCCACTCTCATTCAAATCCACACTCATTCAAAAAATTGTACACACTCTCTCACTCACTCATATACTCACTCACACATCCACTCAATCAATCATACAGCCATAATTTATAATTATATATTTACTGAAAAAAACAAAGGTTAAAGTGAGGTTATAGTTAGGTGAATATGTCAGTCACAACATTAACGCTTCAAACTAAACAAAAACAGAAAATCACCAGTTAGAGTTAACAGAGCTAACTAGAAATTGTGCCTCTCCATGCAGTGCTTATGACCTCACATAATACATCACTCATGACATGTTTTATGACATAATTTATGACAT
The DNA here is from genome assembly GCF_964261635.1 of Lissotriton helveticus. Classification (NCBI taxonomy): domain Eukaryota; kingdom Metazoa; phylum Chordata; class Amphibia; order Caudata; family Salamandridae; genus Lissotriton; species Lissotriton helveticus. Next base: position 772,649,106 of record NC_136063.1, on the reverse strand, counting down.
CACTGACGACATCTCAAATGACATCATCGATGATATCACTAATGACGTCATCCAATGAGCGTATTAGTTTGTATTATAGTTTACATAGAGGTGGGTACCTACCATATTAAATAAAATGACAGGGTTTTTAAATTAAGGGGAAATACTGGGTGCTCTACTAATATTTCAACGCAAGGGGTTTGGAAAACAAAAATTGGGTGGTGGTGCAATCAGGCGAGGGGATAAGCCCAATAACCCCTCAAAAGGTGTATGTTTGAACGACAATACGCTGAGAAACAACAGCAAAATACCCACTGCCACAACGAGAGAGTAAAGCGTGTCCTGGTGGACACATTAACATTTAAATCACAGCTGTCAGAAAGAACCTGTGATACTTCCGACCCAGCCGGGCTCAAGACCAGGGTGAGTATAATAGTCCTTGATGTGGATTCACGGTTCCAATAGAATAAGCTTGGGCATGAGTTCTTGGTAGTCCGGTTCCAATGTGAATATAGACAAAATAGGAGCTTTGGTGTGTCCTCGAGAAAGATGTGAGCACAAACTATTGAGTTAGCTTGTCGGTCGGGTAGTCCCGCAGGCTGGTGGCTGAGATTCTAGGGGAGTGAGTGACCTCCCATATGTTGAGTAACCCGATGTGGTGGTTCGTAATGCTGACAATTCTGTGAGTAGCATTGCGGGATGCCGCATTCCAGGTGTGGACCTCCGCTTGAGCCCGGCCGGGTCGGAAGTATCACCGGCTTAGCGACCTTTCTTTTTGCTACTTCAACCATACAGCCCTGAGGAGGCGCGGAAATATTACATTCCGTTGCGACGAAACACGTGTCGGCTGGCTTCAAATACAATTAAATGAAGATCCTTTTCCAAAGACATTGTGGTTCTTTCTGACAGCTGTGATTCAAATGTTGATGTGTCCACCAGGACACGCTTTAGTCTCTCGTTGTGTGCTGTGGGTAATCTACCATATTACCTTTCCACCTAATTTTGTACAGAGATGTGTCCAACCGATGGGTGTAGGTGTTTACAAAATGCATGTGTTTCTAATAGATCATAGGTGTGTAGAGGCATTCAAAACTTTATAAATCTTTATATTGAAGAGTAACTATGCTGCATTGAGTGACGTAAGAACAGGAGAATTCATCATCTGCAGAGATATGTCACTCTCCTGCCCTTTCCTGAGTGCTGAATTTTGACGCCAAGCGCCATGCACACACCTTTGTTCCTTAGTGCAAGGGTGTGTGTGTGAGTTTAGCAAAGGTTTTGTACTGGATATCTTCCCTTCCAGTGCAAAATACTATGTCTAGACTAGTTTTACAACTTGTCCTACTTTGCATGTGTACTGTACAGTGCAGCACACATGCAAAGTCAGAAAAGAAAGAAGGAATGAAAACTTTTTCTTCTTTTAACACCTGCCTTCAAGTGGCATTAACTTTTCATTCCAAACCCTTTCTACTTTTGTTAGTAGTTAGGGTTTTGCATCAAAAAGCATGGGTGGTTGCATGGGAACGCCCATGTACCACCCTTGTAATGCTCCCTTGACACTAGGTAAGACAAAGCAGTAATTTGTGCTGCTTTGTATTACTTTAGGCAACTTTCAAGAGCAAAGCAAGTTATGCACTGGACCGTAAATACCAAAACATTTTGTGCTGGTTTACATTACTTCTGTGATGCAAACCCAGCACAGAATGTTTGTAAATCTACCCTTAGGTATTGTAAGCAGTTTGAGTTATTAGACAGAATCATTTCAGCATGTCAATGCCTACATGAAAAGAAGATTGTGTGTACCAGGTATTAACCTATGTTCATGTCCTTTTTTGCTTCAGAAAATGGATTATCTGTAAATCGGTTGCCACAGTATTAAGGCTGCAGGTTGTATGATCGTTATAAACTTCAGACCTTGGTTATTTTAGGCAAATAGTGTGTTTTTACAAAAGGTGCATAGAGGGAACACTGTTCTTAGTAAATACTTTTGAATACTCTGTGGTGTATTCTCATGAGACTTTCACTGTCTACAAACAATGTGGTAAAGAGTAAACTCTCTCCATAGATTAAACACTGCTTACAGTGCCCACATTTCTACTCATATCAATTTCAATTCTCAATATAGTTTCAGTGACTATGAGAAATTTGATACAGGTAAAGGCTGTCTGCAGTAGGGCATTCATTTTTGTAAAAGACGTTGAGTATTGTGAGCAACTTTGCACTCTCTGAACAGTTTTATACATATTTAACGCCGTGTGTAATGAGGTTTAACCATTTATCTGTGTTTGACTCTTAACCCGTTGGCCGCTGCCCCGATTTCGTGGCAGTGCGGGCGTTTTAAAAAACGGGCGGGGCTGCATCGGCCGTTGAACGTACGCAGCACCAGCCAGGTAGTGCTCAAATCGTTCAACGGCCTACAGCAGCACTTAACGGGTTAATGTCAGCAAGGCTACCTGTGAAGTGTTTGGTATAGGGCGAATGTTGCACATAACACATGTTTGCTACACCCAAGGGTTGTTATATCTGTGATGGCATTAATGATGCTTTGTTTTATTCTCAGCTACTTTGTACTTAATTTCAGACTCTAATTCCATATTAGTTTATCGAGTAAGGTGTATAAAAGAAACATGGATGATGTCATCAGTGATGTGATCAATGATGTAATTTGAGCTGTCATGAGTGATATAAATGATGCCATAGAACATGTCATGAGTGATGTAATATGTGCGGTCATTAGCAGTGCTTGGTGGGGCTGCAAGTTATACTTAGATCTGCTAACTATAACTGGTGAATTTCTGTAATTTTATGAGCTCAAAACGTTAATGGTGTGACTGAGATATTCACCTGGCTATAAAGTCACTTTAAACTTTGTTTTCTTCAGTGAATTTCAATGGTTTTCTTGAAACAAAACTGATTTTTTAATCACACCTAACTAAAATATTAATTTAACCTTTGGTATTTTCAACGAATTACTGCTTTTTTTTAAACATAAGGTACTATTTTATTGCTGTATAAAAAGCAAACCCTGCACTGCGCATGGGCTTCAATTTATCTTCTCTTCAAAGTTGTCTACTAATTCTGGAAAATAATCGGACTGAGCTGAATAGATGTTTGCAAACCAAACAAATCCTTAATCCTCAATTATAAAACAGGGGGTGTTATCTCCATTCAATAATGGATGGCGCTGGTGTTAGACTTTGCAATTTGATTCACAGGTGTGCATCAACTCTCACAAGAGTCTTGCGAGGTGTTCACCAGGTATTTTAAAACTTTATTTCATTAAGCAGTTATCAACAATATAATTGAAGAAAAGTCCACATCTCATCACTTATTACCAATGTTCAACAGAGAGGCTAATCGATACCAAAGGGGATGATGGACGGAGCGCTTGAGCAAATCAAACACTCACCCCAGTCACCTGTTCTGGGATTAATCAATCATCATTCTTTAGCTCACTCCACCAACCCAGTTCAGACATGGCCATATGCAAATCAGTCTGACCCTGTGCCTCATGGGAACAGTCCAGCCCGAACTGCCAAGTCATGTCTTCCCTGGACCGGAAACAAGCATCCTGGGACTGGTTTCTGGCTAATCAGCCGTTATCAGCCGGGCTAGCTTGAATCCAGTGGCAAAGTGATCAAGGGACCCACGTCTGGGCATACCCTGCAAACTTAGGGCGAACAAAGCGATACCAAAGGGGATGATGGATGGAGCGTTGAACAAATCATAAACTCACCCCCAGTCAACTGATCTGGGTTTATTCCATCATCATTCTTTAGCTCACTCCACCACCCCAGGTCAGACATGGCCATATGCATATCAGTCTGACCCGGTGCCTCATGGGAACAGTCCAGCTTGAACTGCCGAGCCATGTCTTGCCTAGACCGGAAACAAGCATCCTGGGACCGGTTTCTGACTAATCATTCGTCATCAGCCAGGCTAGCTTAAATCCAGTGGCAAAGTGAGCAAGGGACCTACGTTTGGGCATGCCCTGCCAACTTAGGGCGAAAAAAGTGATGCCAAAGGGGATGATGGACGGAGCGCTTGAACAAATCAAACACTCACCCCAAGTCAACTGATCTGGATTTAATCCATCATCATTATTTAGCTCACTCCACCACCCCAGTTTAGACATAGCCACATGCAAATCAATCTGACCCTGTGCCTCTTGGGAACAGTCCAGCCCAAACTGCCAAGCCCTGTCTTCCCTGGACCAGAAACAAGCATCCTGGGACCGGTTTCTGGCTAATCAGCTGTCATAAGCCAGGCTAGCTTGAATCCAGTTGCAAAGTGAGCATGGAACTAACGTCTGGGCATGCCCTGCCAACTTAGGGTGAACAAAGCGATACCAAAGGGGATGATGGATGGAGCGCTTGAGCAAATCAAACAGTCACCCCCAGTCAACTGATCTGGGTTTAATCCATCATCATTCTTTAGCTCACTCCACCACCCCAGTTTAGACATAGCCATATGCAAATCAGTCTGACCCAGTGCCTCATGGGAACAGTCCAGCCCGAACTGCCAAGCCATGTCTTCCCTGTCCCGGAATCAAGCATCCTGGGACCGGTTTCTGGCTTATCCGCTGTCATCAGCCAGGCTAGCTTGAATCCAGTGGCAAAGTGAGCAAGGGACCCACGTCTTGGCATGCCCTGCCAACTTAGGGTGAACAAAGCGATACCAAAGGGGATGATGGACAGAGCATTGAGCAAATCATAAACTCACCCCAAGTCAAGTGATCCGGGTTTATTCCATCATCATTCTTTAGCTCGCTCCACCACACCAGTTTAGACATGGCCATATGCACATCAGTCTGACCCGGTGCCTCATGGGAACAGTCCAGCTTGAACTGCCAAGCCATGTCTTTCCTGGACCGGAAACAAGCATCCTGGGACCGGTTTCTGGCTAATCAGTCGTCATCAGCCAGGCTAGCTTAAATCCAGTGGCAAAGTGAGCAAGGGACCTACGTTTGGGCATGCCCTGCCAACTTAGGGCGAACAAAGCGATACCAAAGGGGATGATGGACGGAGCGCTTGAACAAATCAAACACTCACCCCCAGTCAACTGATCCGGGTTTGATCCATCATCTTTCTTTAGCTCACTCCACCACCCCAGTTTAGACATGGCCATATGCAAAGCATTCTGACCCTGTACCTCTTGGGAACAGTCCAGCCCGAACTGCCAAGCCATGTCTTCCCTGGACAGGAAACAAGCATCCTGGGACCGGTTTCAGGCTAATCAGCTGTCATCAGCCAGGCTAGCTTGAATCCAGTGGCAAAGTGAGTACGGGACCCACGTCTGGGCATGCCCTGCCAACTTAGGGTGAACAAAGCGATACCAAAGGGGATGATGGATGGAGCACTTGAGCAAATCAAACACTCACTCCCAGTCAACTGATCTGGGTTTAATCCATCATCATTCTTTAGCTCACTCCACCACCCCAGTTCAGACATGGCCATATGCAAATCAGTCTGACCCAGTGCCTCATGGGAACAGTCCAGCCCGAACTGCAAAGGCATGTCTTCCCTGGCCCGGAATCAAGCATCATGGGACCGGTGTCTGGCTTATCAGCTGTCATCAGCCAGGCTAGCTTGAATCCAGTGGCAAAGTGAATAAGGGACCCACGTCGGGGCATGCCCTGCCAACTTAGGGTGAACAAAGCGATACCAATGGGGATGATGGACGGAGCGCTTGAGCAAATCAAACAGTCACTCCCAGTCAACTGATCTGGGTTTAATCCATCATCATTCTTTAGCTCACTTCACCACCCCAGTTCAGACATGGCCATATGCAAATCAGTCTGACCCAGTGCCTCATGGGAACAGTACAGCCCGAACTGCAAAGGCATGTCTTCCCTGGCCCGGAATCAAGCATCATGGGATCGGTGTCTGGCTTATCAGCTGTCATCAGCCAGGCTAGCTTGAATCCAGTGGCAAAGTGAGCAAGGGACCCACGTCGGGGCATGTCCTGCCAACTTAGGGTGAACAAAGCGATACCAATGGGGATGATGGACGGAGCGCTTGAGCAAATCAAACAGTCACCTCCAGTCAACAGATCTGGATTTAATCCATCATCATTCTTTAGCTTACTCCACCATCCCAGTTCAGACATGGCCATATGCAAATCAGTCTGACCCTGTGCCTCGTGGGAACAGTCCAGCCCGAACTGCCAACCCATGTCTTCGCTGGACCGGAAACAGAGAGACTAATTACAACTGTGGTTCTATGAGAATCAGTTATGCATTTTAAAGTTTACAGCTGGGCAAATGTAGGCTGTGGTGGGATAGCAATTAAACAAGAGTTAAACAGTGAAGTAAAACAAAGAACATAAAGATATTCCCATGCATTACCAATCGCACTCCCAGCCCTTCTGAAAAGAGCATGTGTCCATAGCTCCCACATTTATGGCTGCTACCCGCAAGGTTGCCCGCTGACTTCTGGAAATGCTACTCTTACAGCAACTAGACAGTACATGTGGATGCAACATGTGTGCTACAAACAACAAGATTTTCTGCATTGTCTTAACATGAAACAAGTAAAGGAGGGTATCAGAGTTAGAGAAGTGTCTCTTGTCAAGTAGCAGGAGTCTGCAGGGTGGGGGCTCGGATCTAAAGGTCTCCAGCATAGAGTCACATTGTTGTGAGTGGAGGCATTTACGAATACCTTTTCATTCTTCTGAGTTCTTATCAGCAGTGGCCCATACCTCCATTAATCGCCACCCGCCCAGAAGCATCAGGAGATTCGCAACTTTCAGTAATGTTTGATCCCCCTCTTGGATAATATAAGGCCCTGGTCCAAGAACTTAGCCATCACTTTATTTAGTTTTGTGCATTTGTACTGTCCCATTGGGTAGACATCCCGCATATACTTCATTATAGCAACCGTTCTATGAGAGAGGTGGGTGTCGATGGCTGTCCGGTAGTATGGTACAAGGGGACAGAACCAAATCCTAGGTTGAAATCTGTGTTTTCCCACTGAAATCGGGGACAAGAGACATCTACCATTTAAAAAAATGCTATTGATGATCTCAGATGTGATATATGCTTTGTGCAAAATGTAAAATTTAATGAGGTTGAAACACGTATTCTGCGATACTATGGCTGGATATGCTAGAATTGTGGACCATTCGGCATTACTGCACTTCTTCTCCACGTCAGTATTACATTGTGTTCAAAGTCCCAGGAGAGGGAGACTGGTGTGTTAGCAGTGCTTTGGCGACCCATGTGATCAAGTAATCAAGTGATGCCTGGTTCCCATCATATGTAAATGTTGGGTCAGCAGATGTGTGGGGAGTTCAGGATGCAGCATACCCCAGTATGCATGCAGATTTCCAACCAGTGAGTTATAAATGATGAATTGAGCTGTAGAGAGCCCTGAGTGCTCGCATATTTCAGGGAAGGGAAGAATCGCACCATCCTGAAATAAGTTCCCTACTGTGCAAAGGTCCACTTCATGCCAGGATTGAATGTAGGCTGCAGTGACATGTAGCTTTCTGAAAAGTGTTTCCCATCATTGGAGTCAGTGGAGCATATGGCTGCTGCATGGGGTGATGCTCTGACCCCTGGGGAAATAGTGCATCGCTGCTGACAACAGGCATGAGCATGGGACAGGCACTTTAGCGTATAGATAAAAAATATGAATCAGGTGATCAAGGCTTCAGGGAGGTGACTTCACACCAGCTGTGCATCAAGGTACTAATGTTTGAGGTGTGGGCCCATGTCCCTCAATGTTTGTTGGGAGATATAGCTTCATGAGGGCAACCCGTCGGCATTGGGGATGCCAAATTTAGTCAGCTAGCATGCGTTCAAGGGTGGTGAAGAAGGATTTTGGTAGAGAAATTGTGATGTTGACAAAACTAACAAAGGAGGCGCATGAGCACCACTATGATCAGCAGTGCTATATGACCTACAACCAATAGCACAACAAGTGATGGAGTGTAGTATCACCCCAAACGGAGATGCACTGCTTTGATCCTTGGCACTTCACAATGATGCCACAATTTGTTCATATTTCACGAATGTTTATTCTGTGTTTTTCCAAAAGCTTCCAATTTTCAAATTTTTCTTCTCGTCACATAAGAGACACTTATGTACTTATATAATTTCTAAATGCGGCAGATATGCCTATCCAGGCCTTTTTCTGGAGCACAAATTTTACATAAGTCATCCACAATTGTTAGTCCTTCTTAACCCAATGCATTTCGGACCTTGAGTGGTCCTTCGTTAGGGGTGCTCTACAAATTTAAAAGCATCAGTATTAGATTCTGTGTTTTAACAATGCATGATTCTACAATTTTTTCACATTAATGTCGGACTGTATATATATATGCACATTATGTATACGAAATCATGTCTCCATGTATGAAACAACTCACCCCATAATCAATGTTCTCCCGCTATCTCTGTAATCTAAACATTACAATCAACGTAAATACTCAGGTGGACTTCTCCCCATACCTTATAACCCTCCCGAGAAACTGGCTCCTTCCAAGCTTGAAACCCTCGTTTCTAATTATATAAGGAAACCTATTAGCTGTTACCCCTGTGCCTACATTGCTCTTTACCAAAAATCATCATTTACCACTTCACAACACTGCATTCTTTTTGCAATCTCCCGTACCTTAAACAACAGTGAATGCAATCACTTTCCCAATCGGTTCTCAGTCTTCCAAATGGTAAAATCGCTGTTCAGTCTCTCTTTAACACACCTGTGATTTCAAAAGCATCTTTAAACTGAAACTGTAAAGCCTTTTACTTAGACTTATCTACTGCTATCTCTTCCCATACGTCCTTCATTTGTGTCTTTACAGACTTTGTTGCGTATGATGTAATGTATTGGGCAACAGCAATAGAATTGTCTGCTACAAACTGAATGTCCATGTTGACATTCCACATGGATAAGATGACAAGATTGTAATCATTGTTCAGTTGTGAAGCCTCAGTTCTCTTCAGGTTATATTATGTGTTTTAGGTTATTTTCCAGTAGGAGTGTGTCTGACTACAGACATAAAACTGTTCACTCTTCCCTCTGATTACAAGCCTAAGCAATCCAAAATTACATTTAGTGTAGTATATCCCTTTTGCTCTGTATCTCCGTCGACAATATTTGCCACATTTATGGGACTGGAACCATAAGACATGTTGTTTTATTGTGAGACTCCTCTGGAATCTGACAAGTTAAGTACTGCTCAATGAATGATAACACTGATTTGTTAGTATCTTGACCTAACTTTGTGACATCTTTCACCCACAATAACATTAGGCCTGGGTGTGAAATTCTGCTACAATTGCAAAGTTTGCAGAGTTTTTCCCACTCTGCTCCGCGTAACACGCAGAGTTACGAAAAACTCTGCTGTGTGAAGTTTTTTCTCTCGCTCATGCTCACCAACGTTATGTTGCTGAACGAGGAAAATCTTACTCCAGACCACCCCCTGCCGAGATTTCTCAATTTGGGCAGTCACGGATAGTAGCTTTCGCTCCCGTTGAGAAACATTCCGTTCACATTGAGGAAGCTGCCGCTTGATTAGGACATCTACTTGAGTGGCAGAAAGAAGCAGTGCCCTCTTGCACTGTGCCTGGTTCCATTCACGCAGATTTTACAGTGAGGGACAAACACCCGATGCTAAAAATCAGTGCGAACGGCCATCGTAATACACCCCGCCGCTGTGGAACTCCGTGTAGTGGGGCAGAGCTTTTTGGTCACTTCGCAGATTTCCTCAAAGCAGAGATCCACGACCTCCGCCCAGGCCTAACTAACATATGTAAATGTATATGTGGTGCACCTCTAGCTTGATATTCTTTTTGCTAGAAAAAATACACAACCTCACCTTGGGGTAGATTAATTTTTGTAACAGATAAAATGGGGTATGGCTTCAAAACTGTGCTTAAAATATCTACAAACATTTGCAGAATCAATGGAACACAATTTATCAGGAGTTTTAACATTAATGCCACAATGTTTGCATTAGCTTGCTTGAGACACTCAAGAAGATCATCACAAGCATATCCTACTCACCTCAAAGTGAAAAATTAGGTAGGTGCAATTAGATTGCGTATCATACACTTTAGCTCACCATGGCGACCGAACCAATACACATTGAAACCACTTTGGCAAGCCGAGATGCTCCTCCAATTACTCTGTAGAACATCATCGTTCCTTTGTTTCCACAAAATCTCTGGCTGTGATATCATTAACCTGTGTTCTGTTCTCATAACTTGGCTTACTGCATAAGATAACACAAACAGATCCCTTTCAAACAAAAGATGGAAAATGCATGTCACATTTTGCCTAAACCAGGGAGCATCACATATATAATCTACTTGATCTATATTCTGATGTATGAATCTGTATTGGAAATTCATCATAGTGACTTTCTTCTCCTGTTCGAAAACACAGTGCATCTAAGCTCTTTTCGCACACACTTACTGGTTCTCCTTTTGCTTGCTTCATTTGGTACAATTCTTAAGCATCACCCATCATATCTCGTGAATGTAGAGGATGAATGCTGTAATTTTAGACATATGTCGTCAGTGTGATGAATTGTACTTTTATGGTCCGGGTGGCCAACATATAGTTTTGAACTGCTGTACTGTCCATCTACTGTTTTCTGCTTTACCTGAGTGAACTTTTTCAAACTAGAGACAAGGAGCTGAGTTGGAAGTGTCAATTCTAACATAGCTGACATGTCCCTCTAGTTCAACATCTTTATAAAACACATTTCTAGTTGAAGATATTCAAAAGCTTACTTAACCCTTTCAATGCTGACAAGTTTTAGCCAATTCGTTTTACCTTTAGTAGGCACTCATTTACTAGAACAACTAGTGGTACTTCTGCTCAATCTACACCTATAGTTTCAGTAATCTCCTTCATATTCAAAGACAACTTTACCTTTCAGACCTTTTAACAATTCTGAAAGAAGTTGTTTCTTATTTCTAGTCTCCATTCTTATAATTGCTTGGAATGGATTAACTGTCTGTATGAGTATACTTTCATAGACATTGAGTTGTTGAAGCTCAGGAGGTATGGGGAAAACTTCTAATTTGTTATGAACTCCTTAAACGGGCATCTTTGTATTATCAATTGTGTCAATACAATATTTACATGCATTCTGCCTTATACACATATAAAAACAATCTCTGCTACTAAGTAAAGAACTAGTTTAAACCACTGCACCAGATCTCTATCTTCTGTCTTCTCACAAATCTCAATTTTCTTTGTTTGTGCTTTGTACATGGTTAGCCTGCAAAAACCACAATCTTTGTCTGTTATTTCTGCAGACGTTGTAACAAATACATCAATTTCCTTTTTAATCTCCCATTGTTGATGCCCACAATCTCTTCATTCTCCTCAGTTGGTCGACAGGACCAAATTATATCACTTGAATATCATCTCTAAAAGATGATACATCAGAATGAGTACCTCTTAGTAAAGTGTTATTTAGTTTTAGAAGCTGAAAAGCTGGACTTTTGACAAAATACAATCTTCTTACTATGTTAGGCATTTTAATTTGATGCACAGACAGCATCCGTGTGCGATAGAAAGTACTGTTGCAGATCTATGGTGATAAGCAAGCCAATGAATGTCCTTGAAGGTTTGTTAAAGTTCTAATTCAACAAGGATTAAGGCATTGCAATATTTAGAATTTGTGTTTCAGAGTTCCATTTTTGTACTTAGTTAAAAATGTGCGATGTTATTTAATGGATTCTTTACTTATGTCGAACATTTTTCTACACTTCCACTCGAAAACTGAATGTTGTAAATATTGACCTAAGACTTAATTGGTTATATCTTCTTCCACATTTCTGGGCACTATTTTTTCTTTTCCAACTAGTGTGCCGTTCATTTCATATGAACTACCATCTGAATCAGTTGTGAAATCTAATTGATTCTCCTGTAAATAACATTCATCATTAAAGAAAGGCTCACTACTGGAAGTGTGTTTGCACTCTCCCTGGAAAACAGTACAAAAGATTGTTTTGTTTACTTGCATCTTCTCATTACATTTCTTTTTAAAGTGAACTAACCAGTTTGTCTAAACATCTCATTCTCTTTGCAATCTTAATAAATAGCTTTATCTTTAACACAAATGCCTTCACTACTAGTAACTCAAAGAACATTTTCTGTTGAATTATTGCTTTTCTCGTACTCTCTGGTTTGATGCTTCTCATCATATTTTTTATTACTCTAGCATGGAAGAAAATGTTCTGTAGTTCTTTAATTTCTTCTTTCTAAAGCTTATCACCTCTACAGTTTGTTTCCTACCATGTTTTACTTTGAAACAGAATAACATCTTTTCTTACACTTCAATTTATTTTCTTTAGTAGTTTTACCTGTATGCGGAAATTTGATGATGTTTTCGATCTGCTAATGAATAACTTAGTGCTCTTACCAGATTTTAATGTTAAATTGACCGATTTTTCTTTCTCTTGTTCTATTACATCTTTGGAAAACATTCTGTAGTAGGTTTGCTTCTTCATTTTTTCTGCACTTTAATTGGCATCTTCATTCTATTTAAAACCATAAATGAAAAACAAAATCCCATTACTAATCAGTTCTGCTTTTCACAGTTGTATCACTATTAAAACAATTTTTTTCGCAATACTTATAAATAATAATATTCAGAACTGACTGTGTAGTGACTGTTCTCAACAAAGGAAATTATCTCTCTAGAAGACTTCAGATAAATACTAGGCCCTGTGCTGCCACACCTTCAGTAGATGTGGACAATATATGCTGCAGTTTAATAAAAGATGTTCTCCTTGTCATACAATTATACACTAACTGAATCATTCAATTTTTATGCTAGATTTTCATAAAACAATTATTTGTAAGCTTGCACATCTTTACATTTTGAAAGCTGGGTATAGAAGGCTTTATTAAGGATTAATTACAGTGCAATGTAATCTTTCCTGTATGCCAATACAGTGTATGCTTACCTTTTGTAATAGAGGTCTCTGTAACGACAACTATGTACATAGGAAAAGCAACCCTATGTCCTGTACAACTACATTATTATAGGGTTCTAATTTTCTATAGTAGAGTTCCATGAAACACTGCCTCCTTTTCCTACACATCCATACAATGTCAGAATTTTAATTTTAAGACAACATGGCCTCTCCGCTAAGACATTTCTACAGGGTAAAGTGTGAACATAAATTACTTTACTGATGAACTTCAGGTTTTAGAACACTAGGCCCTTTATTATGTCATTATAATGGGGTGCAGACTTGCTATGGTAGAGTCTTATAGAAATTGATTCCTTGTCTTGTAACTCTATACAGAGTTTAGGTGTAATTTTAAAAATGCATTTTATAGATTTTTTTTATGTTTGTTTTGTTCTCCATAATAAATCATGAATACAAAGCAATAGTGCTGCCGATACAGCAAGACAAAGGGCATTAATAAACCAGTATATAAGAAAAGAAAAAAAAGAAGAAAAGAGATGACATACAGCATACATTAGAGTAATCAGTAATTGTACAATTCAAAAGAGTGTGCAGAACTGTCAAGCCACCAAAGCATTTTACCTAGCTATAGAGAAAAGGTGCCTACCACTATATTCATATCATCATAATCTTGAAGAGGATTAAGTACTTCATTATTTCCTTATTTGATTTCATTTAGACAAGGAAAGAGGATAGGCAAATAAATAAAAAATTAGAATAGATAAATAACACAGAAATACAGATAGACTTCCTAGCCGTTTAATCAAACAAATGTGCAATAGGTGCCCAGATTCCCTGTCCCAACACTTTCCTCTTACGCCCTTTTAATTTGTAGATTGATGATTTGATGTTATATGCAGTGAATAGCCTTGCACGCCAGTTAGAGAAGGTTGGAAGATCAACACTAATCCATTGGAAGGTAATACACAAACGGGTGATAGTCATAGCTGTGAACAAAAAGTCTGTCTCAAATCTTACCCTACTATCCACTTCAGAATTATTCCCTACTCCCAATTTATTTGCGATTTCTAAAATTGCGATTGCATTTAAGAAATCGCAATTTTGCAATTTCTTAAATGCAATGCATGATTTTTTTTAAGGTAAAAAATCGCAATTTGGAAGTGGCAAATTAACATGAAGTTAAACTTCATGCTAATTTACGAAAACTTTCAAAAATGCACAAAAGTGCATTTTTGAAAGTTTCATTTTAAACACACACATGCCCTTAGGGCATGTGTGTGTGAAAAATGTACTTAAAGTTTAATTTCAGGGGTGCAGGGGGGGTCCTTTGGACCCCACCCTGCACCCTTGAAAATACATTCTCATTTGGCGATTCCTTAATTGCGAATCGCAAAATGAGAATGCCTTCCAATTGATTCCTATGGACCTCTAGGCCCATAGGAATCAATGTAAAGGGATTCCTTATTTGCGATTCGCAAATTGGGAATCGCAAATAAGGAAAAATAAGGAATCGCAAAATAAATTGCGAATTTTTGATGCATTTTGCGTTTGCGATTCCTTAATTGCGATTCCTTAATTTTCGCAATTAAGGAATCTCAAACGGCAACAATGATGCATGTGGGGGGTAGTCTTGTATAAAAGTAGAATGTTTTGGGCAGGAATAAAACATATGACAGTGTCCACTGCCTGGAGACTGCATCTGTTACATTTTCCTCCCCACACTCCCCACCATTCGGCGATCTTTGCGGGGGTATAATACAAATCCAAGACTGTCATGAAATGCTGACTCTTGAGTTTACCAGTAATCAAGATCTGGTTCGCTAGGGACAAAGAATCCTTGATGTCAATAACTTTCTCCCCACACTTGCTTGCCCATTTATCTGAGTATGCTCCCACCTCATCAGGGAATAAATCAAACAAAATATGAAAGATCCTCCCTAGTCGACATTTCTTTTGAACAGCTTCAACCAAGGGTATCTTTTCAAAATGTGAGGCAGCTCTGCATATATTTTAAAACAAGAAGCTCCAAATCTGCAGAAATTCTAAAAAATCCTCTCTACAAAGACCATATTTTTCCTGCAGTTTTGCAAATGTTACAAGACGTCCATCTCTAAAAGAAATCCTCAGCGAAAAAATGCCCTTATTAACCAAATCAAAAGTAACCCAGTAAGCCAGACCTCTACAGAGGGGCAAGATGGCGGCCGCGACGTTGGCCAAGTGAGCTAACTTTCTGTGCTCTCCTGAGCAGCGTTCCCCCCTCTATGTAGGTGGCTTGAGGGGGTGTGGTTGTGAAGGAAGAAGGAGGAAGAAATCACTGTGCTCTCGGGCATGATCTGGCGCTTGTGGGGTTTGGAGCTACCGGCACCTTCACGACTGGATTATGTAAGCCCCCTCCTCTGGGCAGTGGTCTTTGCGACTTGTTCCTGCCCGGTAACCCTAATGGCTCCAATGACAACCGGAAAGGGCTCTAAGACCCGGGGGCCGCCGGCGGGTTCCGGAAATCCTGGGAAAACGGAAGGTGATGTCGAAAAAAGCCGGTCATCTACAGGAGCAACCGCTAGCTGGCCAAATTGGAAGGAACCGCAGATCAGGCTGTGGGCCGAGCGAATGGAGGAGGCACATCTGCTCAGACGGTCTCTTCGATGTTTAGGGCGCATAATCAGAAAAACGCTAAGTCCGGAGTTAAATCCCCAGTGAAACAAACAGCATCCCCTGCATTACCGGCAGAACCCGAAAATCCTGGGCTACCTAATGAGGCGTTAAATTAAGGTACTTTATCTTCAATTGGGACAGATTCTAGCGATTTAGGTGCTGGTAAAGCTGGGGGGTAGCGAGGCAAGGCATGATGTGTGAAAGAACTGAATTTGCCCAGTCTGAAACATGTCAGGAGGAACTAGCTATGAATTTAGACCCAGGAATTAGTGGAAAAATGGTCAGAATGCCAGAACAAAGCCCTATAGGTAACGTAATTTCTCCAAGCGGGGGCCAGGGAAGTGAGCTCAATGTATCCTGCTTAGATCCAATGGCAATTCAACTTTCTTCTGACCTCCAAGATGAAGAAACCTGTGCTCTGGGCCATGTGAAGGACGGAAATTCAGGGGACAAATTTTATTCTATGTCTGACCTTCTGTTTCTTCAGCGGATGAAAGTCCTGGGAGGGATTGGGCGAAGGATGAGAGTGATGCAAGCAATCTCCGCTTGGTTGAGGGAGAGTTTGGGGAAAACTCTCCTTATATCTCTGCAACTCTCCGAAAAAGAAATCCCGGCACCCCTGCTCTAGACAAGACCTCTTGTTTATCAGGCTCAATGGTTTGGGATTATTCTTTTTCTTATAAACTGGCTGGAAATGGTGCAACCAATGAAGTGACAACTTTAGGAGCCTCAAGCTCAACCCTCTCTACTATATATCAAAGCATTTTGGCTCATAGGGAGGAGACTCGTGTGGAGAGCTCACGGATCCAGGGGAGGTACCGTAAACTGCAGAACTCAATACGCAGGGTCAAAGTCAAAGTCAGAAATAAGCTTTATTAGATTTTTTGTTGCAAAATCATAAAAGCACATGATAAAAATGCAATTAAAAAACATGTTAAGAGAAAAGGATTAAAATGAACAATCATGACTAGATACACAAGACTAAAAATCATCACAGATGACAACAGGCGAGTTATATCCTTTGGATCAAGGTCAAAACTATCCAAAAGGAAACATGTCAATATATACATCCTCAGTACCAACATATTTCTGGGGCATTCCTGGATCCTGTTGATATCAAGTGGGTCATAGATGTTCCTCATACCAAGTTCAGTTAAAAGAAAAAAAATGAGAAGGTGCTACACATGAATCAGACAAATCACATAGTTTTCCTGAGAGTAATAACTGTCCTTAAGTAGGAGGAAACCGCTTTTATAACAAATTCTGATTCTAATTGTTTTAACTTGAGATATGCCGCTCTACATCCCCTTATTCCCCATTTTGTGAGGATCGGTTTTAAAAACCTTTTCCTAGGGGTCATGTAGAATTTACAGAACAGGATGCAGTGGATGTTGGTTTGGTGGGATAAATTATTGCATTCTGGAAATGTCACCATACGAAATTAAGTATCCACACGGAATCTTGTAAGCAGCATCCGTGAGAAACAACTACAATCTAATAATAACTAAGGCTGTATCCCTTCATGCGTAATAAGTAACTGATTCGAGATTGCAATGTGTTTGCCAATTTCCAGTAACCACCTTTCTTTGTCCAGATGTTCCAGAATCAGTTTTTTTAGCATGCTTCTTGGAACCTTTTCCATACATATTGGGTTATCAAAGTATTCCCTGTGCCCAATCACGGACATTGTGTCTTTGATGTACTTTAACCATTTAATGTTTACAGCTCCATCTAACGCTAAGCAGTCAGTAACAATATCTCTGTTTAAAGATGTTTCTGGCGTTACCCAGATTTTGTGCCATAGGAGTAACGGAGAAGCTTTAATCATAACCGTGATAAATGGTAACCCAACTTCGCTGTGACTAAAATAAATGGGCATGGATTTGGGGGCTGCCAGAATATAGCGAATGAAATCATTTTCAGATCGTTGAATCTGCTCTGCTTTAACAATCCCCCATATCCCAGCCCCGTAAGTGCCAGTCGGAACACATTTCGATTGATAAATTTGTATGAGTTCACGCACAGGTCGCCCACCCAATTTCCTTGCAAAATTTATCAGGGCACCATTTGCCCTAGAGAGGGCCAATTTTCTTGCAAACACTACCTCATTCCAAGTTCCTCTACTATCAAAGTTAATTCCCAGGTAGGAGAATCCACTAGTATTCTCGATCTTATTTTTTCCCAGGAAAATTGCCTTGCTGGATCTAGTCGTGGGGCCACATGTCATGGAGTACGTCTTCGAAACATTAATTACTAATCCTCGGGTGCTCATGTATTCCGAAAATTTAACCACAGCCCTTTGTAGACCGATGACAGTTCGTGACATAATTGCTGCATCATACGCATACAAATGGATGGGAATCGGGTTTCCCCCGCAGAAGGATAGTGAAACTGAAATTTCTTTAGATGTTGTCCCACACTGTTGATATATAGGGTGAATAAGAAGGGCACCAAGATGCACCCTTGTCTCACACCTCTTCTTATATTTGTCAGAGCATTCTCCTTTCCGCCCATACCGTACCCGGGCCCCTGCGTCCCTATACAGTTCCTGGATAAATGATAGGATCTGTTGGTCTATACCCATAACATGGAGTGGTCCACACAATCAAACGCGGAGCTTAGGTCCACAAAGGTAATAAATAATCTTTCGCTCTTTGCTTGGGTATATTTGGCTGTTAGTAGTGCTAAGTTTAGGCACTGTTCAATGGTGCCCTTGCCCGTGCGGAAACCATATTGTGAATTGGTGGTGATAGCATTTTCCTCCGCCCAGACCTGCAGCCTATTGAGGATTATCCTGCCCGCTACCTTCATTAACGCGTCTAAAAGGGATATCAGTCGATAGCAAACGGGGTTATTCCTATCCCCTTTTTTAAAAATTGGCATAACAATTGCTTCTGACCAAGTTGAAATAAAGCCAGAAGCATTAGAGCAATTTAGGACATTTGTTAACAAGGGTGACCAAAGACATAACTCAGATTTGTATAGGTTGATTGGGACACCATCTGGTCCTGGTGCTTTCCCTGAGGCGCTATCCTTGATTGCCTTGATGACCTCTACATGATCAAATACGATCCCCAATGGGAAAGCCTCAGATCGCTCGACCTCTTCAATTGGTACCATCTGGTTGTCTATATCATTATTACTTCTAGAATTGTCATACAAGTTGGAAAAATGCTTGATCCAAGTGTCCCCTGAAATAGCTAGATCAATGGTGTCTGTTCCTTTATCTGTCAGAAAGGATGCATTAACTGCTCTCCAGAAAGCTGTGTTATCATTCTTTAAACATGCCTCATGAAGATTTTGCCAAATTTCATTTTTCAACTCTCTTTTCCTCCTTGCTAAGGCAACATGGTAAGTTCTTCGTGTCTGCCTTACTAGCTCCATTGATCAAGGGACTTGATGAAGTGCAGATTTCAGATTGTGATGTGCCTTGGAACAACCTTTGTCAAACCAACCTTTAACTTTATGTATATGATTTTTATATTCCCTTGTCAATTGTTTTTTTAATTTTGCCTATAATTTTACCAAAGGAATTAAGAACATGATAGTTGCCTCCGGACAATGAAAGGCAAGTTATCAGGTGGTCATAAGTATTAGTCACCAATTTGTGGTTAAAAGCTCGGTATTTATTCCTGGTCCCTTTGTCTTCAGACAGAAAGAAATGGGATAATGGTCACTCATGGTGGTATCGAGTGTTTCCCAGAACAAGACAAGTGACCAATATCTAGAGGACTGAAGAGTAAAATCAATTATAGAGTTAGCTCCCCTCCCATTAAATGTTAGTTTAATCTCCCCCGCCTTAGAACAACTTTCATTTACAAAGCTTAGATCGAAATGGAATATCACTGTATTCAACAAATTGCCCATCCTAGAGTGAACAAAATGAGATGGAGCGTCTTCCCTGTTCTCCGCGAGGACATAGGTACCAGTAGCACTGCAAGTACAGAGAGTACAATTAAAATCACCCACCCATAGGAGTGCCAAATCTCCCTCCCCTCATTTTTTTAACTAATCAGTGACCTTCTAAGACTATTGATAGTCCCTTCCCATGAAGATGCATGGGCGTTGTTATACAAATTGATAATGCCCATATTTCTCAATCCTGACCAATTAATTAGTAAAATCTGATAACATACTGTCGAAATAAATTTAATGACTGAAATCCCTGCTGTATTTGAAATGTAAGTGCACAGGCCTCCTTTGTTTCTGCCATGATGGCTTACAATAGCTGGTGTATTGAAGGTTTGGTATCCTGTCAAATGAATTTCTTGAACCATCCAGGTTTCTTGGAAGCACAATATATCATGGTTATTAACTATATCTAACCCTTCTAGGCGGTCCACTTTATCCTTTAGACCAGCTAAATTCCATGATATATTATGCTGCCATTTAGATGTTTTTCTAAGAATAGTCACATCCTCTCCCATCTTAAATCTTAAGTTAGGCGGTCCTTCACCCCTATATATCGTGTCATTGACTGTAGGTTACTCATAATGTGTAGATGACTCATGATCCCTAGAAACCTCTGTTGAGAGTCAGTCCACCCCCTCCAGTCCAGAAAGAGAAGCAAAGCGGTTAGAAGTAGCGATGTTGTAAAAAGGGTCCACCGTGGTGCGCATATCGGGGTACCGTGATCTTAAAGGGTTGCTTAATAATGCTTGGGGATCAAAATAACTTAAATCACGGGTAGATATACCTCCCCCGTCATTCTCTAGGTACCAGTCTCTCAATACGCAGGGTGGCTAAGACCTGTTCTGAGTTTGCCGTTAGAATAGGAGAAGTGGAAGCCAGAATCTCCACATTGGAGGATGAACCAGGAGGCCAAAAGGCCCTTACTCAATCCTTGGAAACTCAGAAAATGGATACAATTTGGAAATTGACGGACCTTGAGAATCGGTCAAGAAGAAATAACCTACGAATATTGGGTATCCCAGAAGGCAAGGAAGGCACAGACACTCCTCAATTCGTCATGGAACTGTTTACCGTAGCATACCCTGATTTAAAGCAGTAGGATATGAAGACTAAACTTCAGAGGGCCCACTGGTTTCCCTTTAATCAGTATAAAAAGACTGGTCAAAGTACCGAAAAACCCCGTGCCATCTTGATCCATCTTAATAATTTTTTGGCTCGAGAGGCATTGTACGATCTAGCTAGGCAAGATAGGAAAAGGGTAGAGAAGGGGTGCGAGTTCTTCGTGAGACCTGACGATTGCCAGGCAAAAGTTGAAAAAAGATGGCAGCTTTGCCAATTAATCCCACAATTTCAAGAAAAAGGGGCTCAGGTGTTTCTGCTTAAATCTGCTAAGCAGAAAGTGGTTTTTAAGGGGAGGCAAAAATTTTCTCTCCGAAGTTTCAGCAAAGGAATTTCGACCTACTTATGTTCATAATTATGTTGATGTTGGCTTATACTGGTTTAAAGGTTGCTTTTTCTAAACTTGTTCTGGATTTAAATTGGTGGAGGGGATCCTCTTTTTGTTTTCCTTTTTCCTTTTATGGTAGGGGGTGTCGGTGCTCAGGAGAGAGGGGGGGTCGCAGTCAGCTCTCTTTCACAGAGGAGCAATGGTACTTAAGCCGTACGAGGTGGGTGAAAGAGAGTGGTTTGGGTGGAAGGGGCAGGGAAGTCAGGGGTCTAGGGTGTGGGGAGGATGGAGGAGGGGGAGCTTTTTGGGGGATTTTGCTTTGTTCTCTCATGTTCTCCTATTGTGCTGCTACATGGAAAAAAGTTAGGAGGGTGATCTATTACTATGCCCAATGTTTTGTGTCATCGTGTAATGTGTGATTCTGAGCCTATAAACTACAAGGATGATGGGTAGTCTGCGCATTTGCTCACTTAATATATGTGGTCTCAATGACCAGAGAAAGCAGGGCATGTTAGCTATACAGCTCTGAAATATGCAGATTGATTTACTATGCCTTCAGGAGACCCATATACCGTGGAGCAAGCGGTGGTGGCTCAGGGATCTTGGGCTTGAAGTGTTGGCCCATACCCGGCAGGGCACAACTATTAAGGGGGTGGCTATTCTTGGCAGGCGTGGGGTGGGGTCATGTAAACGAGTCAAATTTGATGATCTGGGCCGTTGGGCCAGTGCTGAAATCATAGTGAATAACACCCTTATGTCACTTTGCTCTATCTACGGCTCTAATTTGGATGATTTGCATATATATATATTTTTTTATAAGATTTCATTGTCACAAACATAACAAAAGAAAAATAACCAACCAAATATAGCACAAGTATAAATGGAAATAACCAATACATCTCGATATAGTTAATTAAAAATATTCACATCTCTCGAATACAGCATTTACGTAAATAGTAGTCTAAATCAAGGCCAATTGAGATGTTAAAGAAAGAAAACATACAGATAAATTAAAATAATACATGAGGCCGACATATATTGACACCCCCAAAGTCTAGAAGATATTACAAAAGATTTAGAGCAAGCAGCAGCAATTAATCCCATTGCAGGCTAGACCACACTTCCCAAATTTTACCCTTGACCGTAGGCCCCGTGCTTTTGCTAGAGCCAGTTCCATTTCGAAGACTCCCCTGAGTAACGACCAGAAGTCACTGATCCTGGAACTAGCTGCCTCAATCCAGGCTCTAACGGTACAGAGCCGTGCCGCAATATTATTAATTGAAACCAACAATTTAGATATCCTACCTGACTCGCTAACAAAGCCCAAAATTATTTCTCTTTCCGTTATATGGATTAATATACCTGATAACCTATTCAACACCGAGTCAATCTCAGACCAGAATATGTTTAGACATGGGCATAATATAAACATATGTCTAAGATCAGCAGCGTACAGCTTACACTTCGGACAAAAAGATTTTGGAGAACCCTGGGAATTTGCCCATCTTGAAATTAACTGCGGAGTATAATATAACATAAACATAATACGATGCTGATGAATCTTCAGATTGGTTGAAGAGACAGCAGAATTGATTGTAGCCAGGGAGTCATGAAATTCTTCCATATTAATTCCAGTTCCGAACATATGGTTAATCTTGCCTACCCTTATCAAGCCATCATCCAATGTTTCTTGCATAAAAGACTGATAGGCTTTACCAATCTGACGCTGACCAGAGGTAAGAAAAATAGCCCGAAGTACGACGGAGGAGTGGGGAAGAGCAAACAATGACTTCCCTTGTAGGAAATATTTTCTGATTTGCAAGTATTAAAAAAATGAATTCTGAGATATCCCAAACTCATTCTTTAAAGAAGCAAATGACCTGAAACCCCCTACATCGTAAATCGGCCCCAGTCGTATTTTTCCAGCCTGTTGCCATTTTCTACAAACAGCATCTGAGAATATTCCCGGAAACCTAGAATCAGCCCATAAATAAGTATATTCATGTAGGTCAGGCAGGGAGTAAGTTTTACAAATATCTTGCCATATGTTATAAACATGCCTGACTACCTTGAAACGAACTCTCTTAAAGTAATGTGGGTCCGACATGTAGTAAAGAAGAAACCCACTGTTAGGACCAAATGTAAGCTGATACGCTAACCAAAATTTACCCCCTTAGGTCCAAAAAGTACACTCTGGATGCCATTGAGGAAGGCAGCCCAAAAATAAGTTTTAAAATCAGGGAGCTGAAAACCACCTTGCTCATAAGTCAACTTAATATATCTAAGTGCTCTCCAAGCTTTATGATAGCCCCATATAAAGCTACCAATCACAGAATCAAGACGCTTAAAAAAAGAATTTGGAACCCGATAAGGAATTGAACGAAACAAATACAGAAATTTAGGCAAAACATTCATTTTCACTATATTGCATCTCCCAATGATAGTGAGAGGCAACCTATGCCATCTACGCAAATCTATGGTGATCTGTTTTAGTAGACGTTCATAGTTCAATGCCATATAATCATTTATACATCCGCTAAGACAAGTACCAAGATAAGTGGCTGTACTAGTAACACGGAGCTGTGATGCAGGAGATGCAGGAACATAGTTAAGAATAGATTGTGTTTTGTCGAAATTAAGTTTATATCCAGAGATGGGACCGAAATATTGCGCCTCTTGTGTGATTGCAGAGATCACGGCTTCAGGTCCAGAGGTAAATACTGCAATATCGTCTGCATAAGCCGTGATTTTTAAAGTTATACCATTATAACAGACAGGAGAGATAGAGTTATTAAAAAGGAGGTGCTTAATATAGGGCTCAATATAAAGGGCAAATAATAGTGGGGAGAGTGGGCAACCCTGACGGGTGCCCCGCTGAATGTTAACCACCCCAGATGTACATCTATTCAACGTAATAACTGCAGTCGGACTGCGATAAAGTCGCTGGACAGCCGAGATGTACCTCCGACCATGGCCTAGTGATTGCATGGTACTCCATAAGAACCCCCAAGTGACTTGGTCTAAGGCCTTCTCGGCGTCCAGCCTTACCATCCCAATCCGCTCCCCTTGTTGACCTGCCACATCAAAAGCAGCATAGGATGTATTTATATGCGCCACCGTATCCCTGCCTGGGACAAAGCCATGTTGCTCTTCTGAGATCAACAAGTGCATACTTGGAGCTAGACGAGAAGCAAGCAGTTTCGAGAATATTTTTGCATCTGCAT
Source organism: Lissotriton helveticus (assembly GCF_964261635.1). Taxonomy (NCBI): domain Eukaryota; kingdom Metazoa; phylum Chordata; class Amphibia; order Caudata; family Salamandridae; genus Lissotriton; species Lissotriton helveticus. The sequence continues at coordinate 772,624,991 of NC_136063.1, read as the reverse complement.
TAATAAGTGAAATATGTCTGTAGGACACTAACTCCCCCACCTGTTTACCCTTTTTGGGAAAAACCACAATGTTTGTTTTGCTCCAGGAGGGGGGAACATCTCCTCCCTCCAATATGATGTTAAACAGCATAAGGAGAACCGGTGACAGCACTACCTTAAAGATTTTATAAAACTCTAGTGGTATGGTGTCCTCTCCGACCGCCTTACCACTAGGAAGAGCCCCTAAAGCTAGATTCAGTTTTTTCAGATCAACCGCGGTCAATAGACACTGCGATTGAGATATTTCCAGAGTAGGAAGAGTACTGTCTTGTAGATATCGCCCTAGAGCTTGTTGGCTATCCGGTCTAGTTTCCTGGTATAACATACCATAGAATTTCCTAAATTCCTTGGCTATATCTTCTGATTTTGTGAAGTTATTAGAACTTAATATGAGAATTTGCCCGCTGGTCTGCAAGTTGGTACGCCAATACTCTCCCCACCCTCTCTCCATATTCATATTACTTTATCTTTCAATCTTCTCTGCAGTTTAGCTTTGATCTCAATAATCTGGGCATACATTTCTTGTTCACCGCTGTCTTTAGTCGCTAATGCAGAGGCATGCTGTTGCTCTAATTGGATATTTTGCTTATGTTCATTAGCAAGTTGGGTATTATTTTGTCTATTCTGTTTTACTATATACTGAAGAGTTGCCCCTCTTACACCAGCTTTCAAACAATCCCATACCATAGCCATAGACGAGGTATGTAAATTAGTCAAAATGAATTCCTCTAAGACCTTATTCATGTGGGCAACAAAGTCCGGGTTACTTAACAGATGTCTTGGAAATGAAAACTCCTTCACTTGTAATCTAGACCCTGCGAGAGCTATATCAATCATAATAGGATTGTGGTCAGAAGTTATCTTTGGACACACGATCATTTTTGCATCGACCAACAACCTATAACTCATGAAGATCATATCAATCCTGGAATATTGTTTATGGGGATGAGAATAGAATGTAACCCCCCGTATCAAAGGATATAAAGTTTGCCATGCATCGTCTAATCGATGGATATGCATTAAATCACGCATACTGGCCTTTACATGGACCATTCTGGCCCTTGCACGTGAATTATTAGTGTCAATTTTTCTGTCCATATTAAAGTTAAAGTCGCCCATTACAACAAGGTCCCCCTCCCAATCTAGAAGTTCAGAATTCAAATAAGCAATAACCTCAGAACAATCAACATTAGGCTCATATAGCATACAAACTGTAATATTTTTTCGAAAGATCAAGAACTGTGCAATTGCCCATCTCCCCCGGTTATCTGTAAGAGCTCTGAGTATGGACCTTTTTGAATATTTATCCTTTAAAAGCGCAACACCCCTTAGAGATACTGTCTGTGAGGTACAAATGACCAAATCATAACCTAATTGTTTATATAACTGTCTATCCTTATATGCGAGGTGGGTTTCAGCCAGTCCCACTATTTGCAGCTTAAATCCTTTAAGTTCTTCCGCCACCAATCGCCTTTTGCCGGGTGTATTGAGCCCACAGACATTCCAACTCATAGTCTTAACTCTAGCCATTATAAAGAATCATTTTGACCATATAGTAGTCTGACAAAACCCAATTATACATTTTCCTGCATGACAATCATTTTTATTTCCAAGTTTAACCTGTGCTATTTTATGCAAATTGTGACTGTTTAACCCCCCCTTAGACCCAACCCCTCCAAAACCACCCCAAAACCCCCACCCCGTTTCTTGGAAAAGGAATCACCCCCCTTCCTGCTGTCCTGGATAACAGCAACTGAAAGACAGCACCCCCCCTCCGTTCGCCACCCAGCAACTAAGATAAATTTATCATCTACCAGCTATAGTTAGAGACTAACAAAATAAACCTTAAACAGAATTAGATAATTATTGCCTTATACCAGTGCTTCCCAAAACCTGTTACTTCAGACCCCCCCAGAAAAAATAACCAAAAAATATGCAAAGACGTTAAACAGAATCCCTAATCACAAGAGGTTTGCCAGTTTACCAAAGCCTTCTTTGCCTCCTGCTCATTAAAAGAAAAATAGGAACGACCATCCTTTACGACTTTAAGCCGGGCAGGCTCCTGCAAAAAAAACCTGAGAGCAAACAGATTTAAATGAATCCATAAGTTTACGTAGTTGCCATCTCTTGTCCATTGAAGACTTACATAGATCAGACCTAACAAAAATCGACATAGAATCCACTTTAACAGGAGCCGTTGGCCTAGCCTTAAAATAAATAGCCTGGCGGAGCAAAAAATTACCAAAGAAAACCAAAATTGGACGTGAATTATTTTTTTTTGCTTGCATATTAGGTGACAAGAAGAGTGGGAGCCTGTGCGTCGTTTGGACTTGCGTATCCATGTTCCATTCCTCCAAATCAGGAAAAGCCTTTTGTAGAATGTCCACAACATAGGCCCGAGGGTCGTCACCTTCCTTCCCCTCAGGAATCCCAAAAATCCTTAAATTGTGGCGCCGCTGGCGATTCTCTAAGTCATCAATTTTAAGTTGCATTGAAGCAAGTTGTGACTCTTGTGCAGTGACCACCTTGACCGTGTGGGAGTTGATCTGCTCAGCCCCTGCCACTCGCTCCTGAAGGTCAGAGACCTCCACCGTCAACTGCTGGACCTTGCTAGTAACCTCAGACAACACTCTTTTGATTTCACTAGAGTCCGCCCGTGCCTGTTGGTAATATGCCTGTGCTTCTGCTCTATGAGCAGCAAGAGCATGCATGATTCTAGAGAGTGAGGGTTCACCCCCACCTTCGCCCCCTGTGTTCAGGTGGTTCAGTGCTTCATTAGATCTTATTTCCCCTGTGTTAGGAATAAGAGATGTAGGGGGGGAGGAAGAAGATCCAAAGACTGTGGTTGTGCTGTTAAGTCCGAGACTTAGAACCTCCTTTGATTGAGAGAGTGTCCCAACAGCTTCATTTTGGGCATGACAATATGCAATATCTATTACTGAAGGTCTTGGTAGTTCTGCATTTTTTGGGCTGATATCGATAGGAGACAGTTTACAAGTACCTATCTGTGCAATAGCGCCTGCGCTAATCACACTAACATTTGAATCAACACCTCCCTTCGAGGGGGTAGGAGCAGCTCCATCCCCTTGTAATCCAGCGGACGAGAGCCTAGAAATAATGGATCGCACTTCTCCCTTTGATGAGACCCATTTATGTAGAGGGCTGATTCCTAACGTGGTTTTAGAAGTGCTAGCTGCACCTTTTAATCTACCAAGTGCTTCGTTGATCTGTGCAATCCCTCCAAGCCCTCTTCCACCTTTCAGATTCCGCATGATCTTGGGGACCTTTTTTTTCCTTTCGGGGTTTTTGGAGTTTTCTCCCCCTCAGGGAAACTGCCTCCTCGACTGCAGATAGGAGAACCCAGATTTTCAGATATGTGGGTGTTTGGGGTGTCCACACTGATAGCGGCCTCTACCCCTGTTGAATCATTTGACTGTGCCTCGATTTCTATGCCTCCGTCTCCGAGGCTTTGTACAAGGCAAGTGTCATTCTTACTTGGGCAGCTGCCCTGAGTTATTATGTTCAAATGGAGGCGGGGGCTTTTGATATTTGAGCTTTTGGCTTGTTGCCACATCAGGAGAAACATTGCCAGTCTCGCTAGCAGCTACCACTGCACATATACCTCCTAGAGAGAGGGGAGAGGAGGGAGAGGCTGAAGAGGGGGGAGGCTTCCACTCTGTGATCACCCTCCTCCACACACCCCCATCCTTCATTGACTGCTGCATTTAAGACTTCTGCCATCTGAGCGAGGGGAACAGCAGATTTAGACCCACAGGACCGGAGAAGCGCTGTTGCTTTCCCAGAGCGTAAAAGTTTAAGAATAGGCTTCCCCACCTGCGTATCCACCTGACTACTTACAGTACTTACCGTGCTATTACTTAATGTAGTTTTTTCTAATGTTACTACATTATCTGCAGATGAAATATCTTGCACGGTAGTCTCTCCATCCATACCTTACACCCCAACTCCTACTGCTCCTGTGGTTGTTACGTTCTCAACCTGGGCCTCAATGCAACCCCTCCTGGTTGCGCGTGCTGGAGCCAACTCCTTCGTTTTTTTCTTGCACTGTCTCTTTGTTTCCAATAAAACCCCAAGCTCTCGCTGCTCATCCCCAGCTCCACAAAAGCAGCTATTAGTTAGAAAAGTGGATTCCAACTGACACAGCCAGGGTAACTTTTGGTGCTTCCACCCGGTTGTAGTCCACCTTGCCGTGCGAGCAAAATGGAGCAGGGTGCTAAAACAGGTGAGACGACACATCCGAAGGTTCCAAAAAGAAAGGGACTAAGTGATGCTCCTAATATCCAAATGTCCAAGTATCCACTGTCCCAATGACCAATTGGGCTAAATGCAATATTGGGTTGCAGCCTTCCTGGCTTTATGGTCATTTAACAGCCTTTTAGAGTGCTCAAGGCAGATGCAGCAGCCAGACCCCCGCAAAACATGGAGAAATGGATCCAAAAAATGGAGTCCCAGCCTTTCTTTTTTCTGAAAATGCTATCATCGGAAAAATACCATCCTCACTGCTTGCCTCGTCTACAGACATCTCCGGCAGCCAAAAACAGCATTCCCAACAGCAATCCCAATCGTGCTAGGATCAAGGATAAAGGTTTGCAGCGGGCGTGCTGCGACGGGCACGCATTAAGAAACAGCCTACCGCAGCTGTGCTGGGAACAAGGTATTCAACAGATGTCTCTTTGGATCAATGCCTCAGCCGCGCTGGTAGCGATGTTTTTTTTTCGGCGTAGTGCGGCATATTGCAGCGAAAGGGGGTATGATGGTAGGCAGCAAAAATCTCCGGAGAGGAGCAGCCGAGCCTCCTTCAATGGTGGCGACCATCCGCCATCTTCAAGATGATCTGCATATTTTAAACTTTTTAAGTGTTGAATTTGCCCTATGGCCGCACCCTTCAATATTTTATGGGGACTTCAACATTCATTTAGATAGTAAGTTTGATGTATATGATACTCTCTCATATCAAGGTAGGAAATCCAGAGTCTTCAAAGCTCTCCAAGGATTGGTGAAGGAATATGGGTTGTTTGATAGCTGGCATAAACTCAAACCATCTGATCCTGGGTTTACATTTTACTCAGCTCCCCACAATAAGTTAGTTCAGCTGGACTATTTTTTCTATCTAATCAATTTACTGAGATGAGTAAGATTGAGATTTTTCCAAGAATCATCCCAGGCCACAACTCTTTATTTTGCAGTTTCTGAGTCAGATCACTAGACTGATCATGAAAGTCCTCTACCCTACCTCAACAATCAAGGCCACTTGAACTATCATTTTTGTGAGCGGTGAGATCTTCATAATATCACATTTGCGCCCTCAAATGGGCTATAACTCTATCCTCATGATTGTAAAATAGCAACTCCTACTGTTTCAAATGTGCTCTGTGCATCGTCAGTTTGCTTAATCATATAATGTAGCTGAGATGTTAAAATCATTATATTAATAATAATACTCGTTGAAAAAACTTTTTAGAAAAGAAAGAATATACCCACAAAATTAAAAAATTCAATAATTCATAAGGTTCAAAATAAATTTGATAAACCCTACATTTCTGAATTTTATTTTCCAAGTTCTATTTTTCTCAGTTGCAGATCGTATTCACTCTCCCTAATAGAATATATAGGACCAGTACTGTATAGTATAATAGTATTATCCTATATATTCTCAAATGAATACGTGATTTGTTAGCGGAACAGTGTGCAACCTCTAAGCACTACGACAGAATGTTCCCGAATTCTACAGAATACAAATTTGAAAAAGGATAATGCATACATTTATATCTAATATGAAGTCATTTGTGTTCAACTGTGTTTTACTTGTTCTTCTCACCTCAGATAATGTGGTGCGGGAGTGTTTGTTGTAGCACTTCTTTTCTACTTTATCTAAAAGTAACTGTTACTCTCTTATATTATCAAGAATATGGGTCAACACTTTTACAAACTATAGAAGAAAAAGGAGTGTGTCGCCACGCTTAACTGATATTTTACGAAATTCCATTTTTATTTGTCAAATCTTTGATATAGACAGCGTCTGTTTCCGAAGAAACCACACATCCCCATCAGAAAAGTAAACACCACATTATAAGTAAATAGTGCTCCTGGGAAGTATCCTACCAGCAAACTTGATAAAAAGAAGACCGTAGGACACTCTCTTATTTTTGATATAAATATATATAAAATCTATTTTTACTTTCACAATCCCTATCCAATACCTTGTGACCACTGTACAGAGGTAATAGTGTTCCTATCCTCCCCTCTACTACTTTGTTTTCCTGTACTCCTTTAGTAGTGCGTCACAAAATATTTGACAACAGTGAACAGTTCCCACCCAATAAGGAGCAAACTTGTTCTTGGAACACTTTAGCCAATAAAATGTCCATGTTGTTACTCAGAGGAGGAGATAATGTCTGCCAACAGTTCTACTTTTAATGCTACACAGTCAATGAACATTAGGCTTGGGAAGGCCCTGCTTGGAACAAGTTACCCAATGAGATGTCCCTAATTCTCTGCGGAGGGGGAAGGAATCGATGACAACACTTCTACTTTCAAAGGTTTACAACCAATCGACATTAAGCTTGGGAAGTCCTCCTTGGAACACGTCAGCCAATCAGATGTCCCTCCTACTCCGGGGAGGGTAAGTGAATGGCTGGCAACATTTCTACTTTCAATAGTTCGCAACCAACCTACATGAAGTTTTGGAAGCTCCTCCTTAGAACACGTTAGCCAATCAGATGTCTCTCCTACTCTGCGGAGGAGAAGGGAATACCTAGCAACACTTCTACTGTCAATATTTCTTAACCAATCAACATTAAGCTCTGGAAGGTCCTCCTTACAACATGGGAGCCAATTAGATGTCCTTGCTACTCTGCGGAAGGAAAGTAAATGGCAGGAAACACTTCTACTTTCTACGGTTCGCAGCCAATGAACATTAAGCTCGTTGTTGGAACACCTCAGCCAATTAAACGTTAATTTTATTCTCCTCACACATACAGAACACACCCTCCCACATATTAATACATTTCCTGTAACAAAGTGACTCTATCCATGATAAAAGTGAACACTGCATATTATTTAAACATTATTCCGCATTCTATTAAAGGAAGGCCGCAATACTGCACATTGTTGTTTTCCCAATATAATTTCCACAGCCTACTGCACATTCCTCTTAACATGAGTGAAGCCCCGGGAGTGCGGGGGCCCCAGCGGGCCCTGCTATTATTTGCTAAGAAATGCCTCCGGGAAAGAGAACACTCCCTACCACATATTAATAAATTTCCTGTAACAAAGGGACTCTATCCATGATAAAAGTGAACACTGCATAAGTAAACATTATTCCGCATTATATTAAAGGAAGGCCACAATACGGCGCATTGTTGTTTTACCGATATAATTTTCACAGCCTACTGAACCCCTCTCCCAACAGAAGTGAAGCTCCGGGACTGCGGGGGCCTCAACGAGCCCCCGCTATTAATTTTAAGAAATACCCCTGGGACTTACCCCACCCAGGGGCCTCATTAAAATAAAACACAGGAACCCGCGACCCCACCACCAATTGTGATGTTTTTTTATTTTGTATTCTTTTTTTTGGTCCTGGGGTCCTTTTGGGACCCCCTAAGCAAGCATAGGGGGCCAGGGTGTTTCTACCCTGCCCCCTTATCTTATATTATATCTTTGTTTCTCAGTTTGCTGGTGACTCGCTTTTACTGAGTCACAAGATGGCTGCCAACACTTCCTGGTTTGGAGTGGTGGCAGCCAATCACAGTGAAGCTTGTGCTGGGGACTTAGGCTCCACCCAGATATCAAAACTTTTATTTTTTAATTTTCTCAGCAAATACTGAACGGATTTACACCATTTATAAGAAGTTTGCTTTCTGATCCAAGCACTACCTTTCTGCCAAATTTGGGGTAATTCCGATCAGAAGTTTTGGCTGTAGCCTTGCACAAAGTCTCCTATGGGAAATTGATTTTTTTACTCTTATTTTTTGAATTTCTCAAAAACTACAGAACGGATTTACACCATTTAAAAAAGGTCGCTTTCTGATTCAAGCTCTTCCTTTTTGCCAAATATGAGGAAATTCTGTTCAGCAGTTCGGGCTGTAGCTTGTCCCAAATATATATTACCTACTGGCGGTCGCCAGTAGGTTGTTATAGTTAGGACCTAGTTTCCATAGGAAATCCGCAACATTCTATTGGGAATAACTTTGGCGCCGGTTGATGAATCTTCGCGAATTTCTCAAAGAAGATGGCCCGCTCTGCTCTGCTCCTTCCCTTGGTGACATCTCAATCCTCTCTGGCCAATCCACATAATATCCACATTTGGTAAGTCAAGGTTAAGAAAGCATCTATTTGCTGCATTTCACTCCAGAAAATACAGCTGTGTCCTACAATCCACAATCTAAGCATCTTGAAGGGAGAAGTGGTTGTACTCAGATGGGCTCTGGAAATGAAATGGCAGTTTGAAAAGTAGGAGTTTAGAAAAAAATGTGTATGACTTTCAGTGCACTTGAAAAAGAATAAATGATTGGTGGTTTCTGTAAATTCAACATTGAAAACTAGGGTGCATGCTACTGTTTTTTTAAGGAGAAATGCTAATGGTTGAGAGAAAGCGATTGAAAGGAACATTGCACAGGATTTGCTGCTGTTTTGAAAAGTCAAACACCCTTGCTGGTTTGCTTTGCAGATGAACTTTTTACCTGTGTGTTCAGTTAGGTGTCTATGGAGTGTTATCATGGTAGCAGGCAGAGAGAGCAGTGGGGGAAGGTTGAACTTTATGTAAGATTGAAAGTGTTTCAATGTAGAACCAATTAAAATGTTAGTTTGGTTTTGAATTCGTGTGGGAAGAAATTTCATTTGATATCTACAAGAATATGTGTGTAAAATGAGAGGGAAGCTATGTCATTCTATGATTCCAGTGACTGGTGCACAATGTAGAGATTCTGCTTAAGAAAATCTGGTGTGTGATTGACACTGTTCTAAAACTACAAAATCATTTTTAAAGGTGAGTTGTTAATTTGTAAGGGGATCTATGTTGTGCAGTTTAAGTTAAATAAAAAAATGTATTCTAATGTGGAAGCAGGAGTTTATTTGTACAGAGTCTAATTTTGAATGTGTCTGCTTTGGGAAAAATATTGTGAAAGGAACATTTGGCATGTTGATGTGTTTGAGGATATATTTTTTGCAGTACAGTGCTGTTGTTAAAAATGATATAATAATTTGCTTAGTTGATGTGTTTTTAAATTATGGTAATCCATGTAGTCATGGAGTGAGTCACTCACTCCATGACTACATGTATTATGTGCTATCAAGTCCAAAGCAGCATGTGTGTCAGGCCTCTGAATTCCCAAATAGTCTCCATGCTGTGTAATAAAGATCCTGGGTGTGCTGTAGAAATTGCATACCAACTTTTTCAGTAGCATGTAGAAATTATTTCAGTGAATTCTCATTTCTACATTCTTAGTCCCACCTTGAGCCCCTGCATTGCCTGTACACCACTGCACTGTCCTAAAATCTGAAACAGCACTCCTACCTAGACTTTTTTTCACTGTAGTAATCATTTTGCTGAATTGCAAGGCATACTGTCTTGTGTCTAAGATCACAGTGTGAGTCAGAATTAATTTCAGAAAAATGTGGCAGAATAATTTGCTTAGTTGATGTGTTTTTAAATTATGGTAATACATGTAGTCATGGAGTGAGTCATTCCTTAGTACAGTTAGTGCTATCAAGTCCAAAGCAGCATGTGTGTCAGGCCTCTGAATTCCAAAATAGTCTCAATGATGTGTAATAAAGATCATGGGTGTGCTGTAGATAATTGCATACCAAATCTCTCTGTAGCATGTAGAAATCATTTCTAAGTATGGGCGGTAGGCTAATTCATGCGAAAGCGAATTCGCAGTACGCAAAATCCGCGAATTTGCGAATTTTTTTGCGTGTTGGCGGGGCTTTTTGCGTGTTCGCAGGGCTTTTTGCGTGTTCGCGGGATTTTTTCAGCGGGGCTACCGCGAGGTTACCCATGCGGTCGTACATGGGCTAGTTGCATGCTCGCGTTGTGCAATTGTGTGTTCGCGTCCGTTTTTGCGTGCTAGTGGACATAAAGTCTCGCGACCAAGCAAAAAAATCCGGGAGCTTGCGAATTGCAAATCTTTTGACAAATTCGCGCAATTCGCAAAACGCAAATTTGTCAAAAATTCGCAAATTCCAAGAGCGGAATGTATTTGACGCCCATGCTTAATTATTTCAGTGAATTCTCATTTGTACATTCTCAGTCCCATCTTGAGTCCCTATACTGCCTGAACACCACTGCATGGGAAACAACCTTTACAACGCAACTTTTACAACGCACTACCATTACAACAAAACTTTTACAACGCAACATCTATTACATAGCATGCCATTACAACGGAACCATTACAACGCATGACACTACAACGCAAACCTTTACAATGCATGTCATTACAATGCAGTCATTACAACGCATACCATTACAGCGCATATAATTACCTTCCAACGCTTACCTTACTGTTGCACCCCCTGGAGTTAGAATATAAATTTTTACCCTTACACTATCCAACACTTACCCTACTGTTGCACCCCCTGGAGTTAGAATAGTAATTGTTACTCCTACACTATCCAATACTAACAATACATGCAATGTAATGTTATGCGTTGTAATGGTATGCGTTGTAAAGGTATTATGCGTTGTAATGGAATGCGTTGTAAAGGTATTTCTTTTAAATTCGTTGTAATGGTATGCGTTGTAATGAAATGAGTTGTAATGGATGTTGCGTTGTAAAAAATGCTTTGTAAAGGTATGCGTTGTAAAAGTCTGCGTTGTAACGTCATACAACCCCACTGCACTGTCCTAAAATCTGAAACAGCACTCCTAGCTAGACTTTTTTTCACTGTAGTAATCATTTTGCTGAATTGCAAGGCATACTGTCATGTGTCTAAGATCACAGTGTGAGTCAGAATTCATTTCAGAAAAATGTGGCAGAATAATTTGCTTAGTTGTTGTGTTTTTAACTTATGGTAATACATGTAGTCATGGAGTGAGTCATTCCTTAGGACAGTTAGTGCTATCAAGTCCAAAGCAGCCTGTGTGTCAGGCCTCTGAATTCCCAAATAGTCTCCATGCTGTGTAATAAAGATCCTGGGTATGATGTGGAAATTGCATACCAAATCTCTCTGTAGCATGTAGAAATCATGTCAGTGAATTCTCATTTGTACATTCTCAGTCCCATCTTTAGTCCCTATACTGCCTGAACGCCACTGCACGGGAAACAACCTTTACAATGCAACTTTTACAACACACTACCATTACAACAAAACTTTTACAACGCAATATCTATTACATAACATGCCATTACAACGGAACCATTACAACGCATGACACTACAACGCATACCATTACAATGCATGTCATTTAAATGCAGTCATTACAACGCATACCATTACCATCCCACACTTACCCTACTGTTGCACCCCCTGGAGTTAGAATATTAATTTTTAGCCCTACACTATCCAACACTTACCCTACTGTTGCACCCCTTGAGTTAGAATAGTAATTTTTACTCCTACACTATCCAATACTTACCATACATGCAATGTAATGTTATGTGTTGTAATGGTACGCGTTGTAAAGGTAGTATGCGTTGTAATGAAATGCGTTGCAAAGGTATTTTTTTTAATTTATTGTAATGGTATGCTTTGTAATGAAATGAGTTGTAATGGATGTTGCGTTGTAAAAAATGCATTGTAAAGGTGTGCGTTGTAAAACTATGTGTTGTAACGTCATACAACCCCACTGCACTGTCCTAAAATCTGAAACAGCACTCCCAGCAAGATTCTCTCTCACTGTGGTAATCATTTCACGGAATTGCAAGGCATACTGTCATGTGTCTGAAATCACAGTGTGAGTCAGAATTAATTTCAGAAAAATGTGGCAGAATATTTTGCTTAGTTGATGTGCTTTTAAATTATGGTAATACATGTAGTCATGGTGTGAGTCAGTCCTTAGGACAGTTAGTGCTATAAAGTCCAAAGCAGCATGTTAGCCAGGCATCTGAATTCCAAAATAGTCTCCATGCTGTGTAATAAAGACCCTGGGTGTGCTGTAGAAATTGCATACCAAATCTCCCTGTAGTATGTAGAAATCATTTCAGTGAATTCTCATTTGTACATTCTCAGTCCCATCTTAAGTCCCTATACTGCCTGAACACCACTGCACGGAAAACAACCTTTACAACGCAACTTTTACAATGCACTACCATTAAAACAAAACTTTTACAATGCATCATCTATTACATAGCATGCCATTACAACGGAAAAATTACAACGCATGACACTACAACACATACCATTACAATGCATGTCATTACAACTCAGTCATTACAACGCATACCATTACCATACAACACTTACCCTACTGTAGCACCCCCTGGAGTTAGAATATTAATTTTTACCTCTACACTATCCAACACTTACCCTACTGTTGCACCCCCTGGAGTTAGAATAGTAATTTGTACTCCTACACTATCCAATACTTACCATACATGCAATGTAATGTTATGCATTGTAATGGCAGGCGTTGTAAAGGTAGTATGCGTTGTAATGGAATGCGTTGAAAAGGTAGTTTTTAAAAATTCGTTGTAATGGTATGCGTTGTAATTAAATACGTTGTAATGGATGTTGCATTGTAAATGTGTGCGTTGTAAAAGTATGCGTTGTAACATCATACAACCCACTGCACTATCCTAAAATCTGAAACAGCACTCCCAGCAAGATTCTCTTTCACTGTAGTAATCATTTTACGGAATTGCAAGCATACTGTCATGTGTCTAAGATCACAGTGTGAGTCAGAATTCATTTCAGAAAAATGTGGCAGAATAATTTGCTTAGTTGATGTATTTAAAAATATGGGAATACATGTACTCATGAAATTGATACAACTAGATTTGTATCATCTATTAGTAAACATAATAAAATGAAGTGTTTATATTTTTCTGCTAGGTACAGCAACATAATAACATTTATTATGGATCAAAATCAGAAGAACATTGAAGTCACTTTTGAAATTTCTAACACTCTGATAGAGGACTTAAATGTAGCTTTTGTGGACAGCAGCAATGAAGAACAGCCTATTGGTGCAGGAGATGTAACCTGTGATTTTTTGGATGAAAGTTTAGATAATGAATTAATTGAAGCATTGGATGATATTGAGTTTAATGTGTCAAGTTCAGTAGTTGATGAAGATGTTACTGAAATTGCTGATAACATCATGCTAGATGTTCTATTACAATATGAAATGTCACAAGAATAAATGTATGATTAAAAATTAAAAATGATTTGAGAGAGTCTTCTTGTACAATTGGAATCTTTGAGCTAGTAGCCAAGTTATTGTGGTATAAAGTGAGTCTTACAGCATAGTTTTTATTTCCAGGTGTATATTGTTTGACTTTTAGCAAAGTTGTTGATTTCCTATTGTACAGATATTTTCAAGAGAATGTCTGTTTGTATGCACTGTGGTAAAAAATGAGACTATTTGTGATCTTAGACACATGACAGTATGCCTTGCAATTTAGTAAAATGATTATTACAGTGAAAGAGAGTCTTGCTGGGAGTGCTGTTTCAGGGTTTAAGAGTGTGCAGTGGCGTTCAGGCAGTATAGAGGGTCAAGGTGAGACTGAGAATGTAGAAATGAGAATTCACTGATATGATTCCAACATGCTACAGAGACAGTTGCTATGCAATTTCAACAGCACACCCATGATTTTTATTACACATCATGGAGACTAATTCGGTATTCAGAGGCCTGGCACACATGCTGCTTTGGACTTTGTAGCACTAATTGTCCTAAGGCCTGACTCATTCCATGAGTACATGTATTCCCATATTTTTAAACACATCAACTAAGTAAATTATTCTGCCACATTTTTCTGAAATGAATTCTGACTCACACTGTGATCTTAGTGATCTTAGACACATGATAGTATCAGTAAAATGATTACTACAGTGAAAAAGGGTTTTGCTGGGAGTGCTGTTTCAGATTTTAGGACAGTGCAATAGTGTTGAAAGAGTTTAGCAGCTTTTGATAGGGATGGTGTATTAGTGTTTAGGACAGTGCAGTGCTGTTCAGGCAGTAAAAGGGGTCAAGGTGGGACTGAGAACATAGAAATGAAAATACACTGAAATGATTACTACATGCTACAGAGAGAGTTGCTATGGCATTTCTACAGCACACACAGGATCTCTATTACACAACATGGAGACTATTTGGGAATTAAGAGGCCTGACACACATGCTGCATAGATTATTAAAGCACTACATGTCCTAAAGTCTGACTCACTGCATAAGTACATGTATTACCATATTTTAAACACATCAAGTAAGAAATGTATTCTGCCACAATTATCTGAAATGAATACTAACTCACAGTGTGACCTTAGACACATGACAGTATCCCTTAAAATTCAGTCAAATTATTACTACAGTGAAAGGGGTTCTTGCAGGTAGTGCTGTTGCAGGGTTTAGGGCAGTGCAGTGGTGTTTGAACATCATAGGGGCATTCGCTGAGGATGGTGATTCTGGATTTAAACCAGTGCAGTAGGAGTTGAAAGAGTTTAGTAGGTTTTGCTAGTGATGGTGTATCAGAGTTTAAGACAGTGCAGTGCAGTTCAGGCAGTGTAGGGGGTCATTATAGTGTGCATCCACTTCACTCTAAAGAAGTGATGTGAAATACTATTGAGTTATTTCAAATGAAAGAAGCAAAAGGAAGTCTCATTAGTGTATGGGAAGAAAGCTTGGAAGCTCGTTGCTTCCCTCAGTTATTTCCAACAGGCAAAGGTGGACGATATGATGAATGACCTGTGCAGATTCCTGCATCTGAATACCGGACTTCAAGATTATTTGCAGAAGATCCAAGTTTTCGCCAATGTATTCCATATTTGTTTCATCTTCTGTTTGAGAGTGACTTGTCTGGACTTTCTTATGCAGTGAACCATATACTAAAAAGTGGAGTACATTTGCAAAATGTTTGGGCAAAGGACTTTATGGATAAAGTCCAACTGAAAGATACTGTTTTGGAATCTCAGCTAATTAATCTCATGGCATGTCAGCGTGGTACTAATGAGTATTGGTACCATGATGTAGAATGCAAGTAAGGTCCACAGGCACAGGTAAGCTTAAATTGAGCTTTATTGCAGCACAGAGACAGTAGGTCAGCTCCAAGTCCGACCAGGGCTCCAACTGCCAAGAAGGCAGGGAGAGCGCTCCAGAATACAGAACACAAGAAGGAATCTAGAGTGCAGGCTCAAGGAAGAGCAAAGCACTGTACAACATATCTCCTCTCCTTGCAATAAAATAAGAGACAAAGAGCAACAGAAAAGGAAATGCTAATGTACATAGTCATTCAAATACAAAGGAGGGCGTCGGGAGCGAGGGCTCCTCAAGCAGACATCAGATAAGGAAGAGGAAGGAGGAGCAGGAGTACAAGGTAAGGAAGGAGCATCAGGAGTAGTAGAACTGAAATCAAGAACAGACCTATTGAGGTAGGTACCCGAGGAAGTGGAAGCATCACCACCACCCACCTCCCTCCGACTAGCTGACAGTGGAATGGGAGCAGCAGGAGAACCAGAGGACAATAAGTAGCCATTACAACCATCTACATTGGCAGGAGGCAGGTCATCAAAAGAAGAAGCTTTACATTTCTGGTAGAGAGCTACTCTCCGGTAATTCCAGCTCTCACCATTGGATAGAACAATGAAGTTGGGAAAAACTCTCCTAACTTTGTAAGGACCTCTAAATTTACTAAGGCCCTTAGCAAGTCTGCCCGGCTTAACTTTGACCAAGTCACCCACGGAAATGGGTGAGGAGGCACTGTCATGGACCAAAGGAATTTCATGGCTGGAACTCAGCCAAGAAGGGGTCAATTTGCTCGTTGGTGACCGACCCCGCATTAACTCAAAGGGAGACTTTTCACCAGACTTGTGGGGTGT
This sequence comes from Lissotriton helveticus, assembly GCF_964261635.1. Taxonomy (NCBI): domain Eukaryota; kingdom Metazoa; phylum Chordata; class Amphibia; order Caudata; family Salamandridae; genus Lissotriton; species Lissotriton helveticus. The sequence continues at coordinate 772,608,954 of NC_136063.1, read as the reverse complement.
GGAGCGGTAAGCCCAAACCAATTCCTGGACACGCTCATTAGAAAAAGAGCCAGAATCCACAAACATTTGAATCACGCCCTTAACCAGGCGATTCACCCTTTCGCAAATGCCATTGCCCTGTGGGTTGTAAAGGCTCGTCTTCTGATGCCTGATGCCACAATCATTAACAAAAGAAGTCATTTTAGAGGACGTGAGTTGCGTCCCGTTGTCAGAAATGAGAACAGAAGGATACCCCTCGTTGTTGAAAATACCCTTCAAAAACTTAATAGTAGCATCTGTAGTGATTTCCTTTACAAACTGCACACATAACCATTTTGAAAAACAGTCGATAAGGACAATTGCAAACCTGTGATCGGTAGGAAGCTCACACATGGGGCCTATGAAGTCAATGCATACACTATGCCAGGGAGTATTAGCAAAAGAAATCTTGTGAGAGGAGTGGGAGCCTAAAACTTTGAGGCGCTTCTCACCCTCCTTACAGAAATTGCATTTCAAAACACAATCCACAGCGTCATTATCAATAGAGGGCCACCAGAAGTTCAATTTGACACGACGTTGCGTGAGACTTTGACCCAGGTGTCCCTCATGGGCCAAGTCTAGAATTTTCTTTCTCAACAAAACAGGGGGAACAAAACGATCACCCCTCATGAGAATATCTTTACCTTCTAAGGAAAGTTCGTCCAAAATTTTTAAAAAGGGCCTGACTGAGGGATTTACTGCACTTTCTCTCCTGGGACCATTAGAAATGAGACTGATGACGGCCTTCAAGGTCAGATCCTCCTCCATACCTTTGGACCAGTCATCACGAGTAAATGTGCCCCCACACACAGACAAGACATCCTCTATTACAGCAACTGCGAGATCATCGGACTTGGTCCCAGAACTACAGTCAGTGGAAGGCATGGGGAGCCTAGACAGACAATCCGCTTGGATGTTTTTCCACCCATGAATGAATTCAACCTCACACTGGAAGTCCTGTAGCCGAGAAGCCAGTCTCGCCAACCTGGGAGAACCTTTACCAGCTCCACCAGGAGCAAGGATGTTGACAAGGGGTTTGTGGTCGGTACGTAACACAAATTTATAACCCCATAAGTAGGTTCGAAAGTAACTTGTACCCCAGACCGCAGCAAGAGCTTCGCGCTCAATTACTGAGTAGTTAGACTCAGAAGAGGACAAGGGTCTAGAAGCGAATGCGATTGTCTTTTCGACACCGCCATGTTTCTGTAGAAGAACAGCGCCCAGCCCAATGGCACTTGCATCTACCATCAAGATGGAGGACCGAGTAGTGTCAAAAGGGGTGAGAACATTGGCAGATTTGAGTTCCTTCTTAATCAAATTGAAACAGGATTGGTGATCAGAGGTCCAGTTAAACTTGACACCCTTTTTGAGCAAGGATCGAAGAGAAGCTGTTTTAGAGGCAAAATCTCTTACAAATTTCGAGTAGAACTCGATTAAGCCCATAAAGGACCGAAGTTGATCCTTATCAACTGGGGGGGTTGCAAGTTCAATAGCCTCAATCAAATTCTTTTTGGGTTTAATGCCATCCTCTGACAAACAAAAACCAAGGTATTCTATCTCTTTCAAGAGAAAAGCACACTTCTCTTTCCTTACAGTCAACCCAGCCTCGTCTACTCTATGTAAGACATCCTGTAGAATTTTATTGTGTTCCTGTAAAGAACTACCATAAATCAAAATATCATCTTGAAAAAATAGCACCTTGTCAAGACCTTTAAAAACTTCAGAGACAAGTCTCTGGAACACGCTGGCAGCTGAGACTAGCCCAAAAGGTAGTCTGGTAAATTGGAAGGTGCCCTCACTAGTGATAAAAGCAGTTAAATGCTTTGAGCTATCGTCCAGGCAAATTTGGTGGTAGGCGTGCTTAAGGTCCAACTTACTAAAGAACCTTGCACCTCTAAGGGTTGACACCAATTCGCCAATGTTGGGGAGGGGAAACACGTCCGCTACCACACACTTATTGAGGGAACGAAGATCCACACAGAACCTGATCTTGTTGTCCGGTTTCTGCGAGATCACAACAGGCGAAATCCAAGGGGATGCTTCAATGGGCTCAATAATCCCCCCTTGGAGCATTTCCTCCAGAGTGGCCTTGACCTCATCCCTCAAAGCAAAGGGCACTCTTCTAACCTTGTGCTGTACAGGCAAACTTCCCTCTTTGAGAATTATAATCTAGAGTGCAGGCTCAAGGAAGAGCAAAGCACTGTACAACATACCACAGTCATGGGGAATTGAAATGTATGCTAAGAAACTTAGGACCTCCTACATGGTTCCTTACTCTAAGCTGTGCTGAGTATGCTTTGGAAGATTTACTTCAATTTCTTCGAAAGGCAAATGCTAACATGGAAAATATAGAATACAAGACACCTGGAGAACTGTGCTCTTTGGATCCAGTTAATGTATGCAGGTATTTCAATCATAGATTTGAAACTATGATGTCTTTTATCACAAACAAAAAAAATCCTCCTCTTGGAGAGGTTCTGTATTTTTTTTTGAGAAAGGAGTATCAAGAAAGAGGTACTCCTCACATACATATGCTGCTATGGATCAAAGATGCCCCCAAATTTGGAACAGATTCAGATGACATAGTAATGAGTTTTATTGAACAATATTCTACATGTGCTGTCCCTAAAAGTACAGTAGAAAAGAATTTAAGACATCAAGTCTTACGGTTTCAAACCCATCGTTGTGGAAAATACTGTAGTCGAAAGTACAAATATAAGGATAAGTTCTATACAAAATGTCGATTTGCATTTCCACATCCAGTATTATCAAAAGGAAGAGCGAACAATTTTATGTCATCTTTGCGACATACTGTCCCAAGAAAATCACCGAAAAATATCTACAACTTAAAAAGAAATGAAGAGTCAAAATACATAAATGACTATAACCAAGTCATTTTGTCCATGTGGAATGCTAACATGGATATTTAATATGTTGCAGACAACTCCATTGCTGTGGTTCGATATGTAACATCTCACATTACTAAATCTGAAAAGACGGAACTAAAGGAAATGTGGGAAGAAATTTCTCACGAAAAGAACCTCGGTAAGAAATTGTACAGCTACAGTTTGAAGATGTTGTCTCATCGAGCAATCGGAGCATATGAATGTTCAGATCGTTTATCATCTGCAAGTCTATACTCCAAATCTAGAACAATCATTTGGGTGAGTTTAGGTCTTGCAAGAACACGAAACCGAGTTTTGAAATCTGTACAAGAAATTGAGTATTTAGCAGAGAGAGAACCAGACAGTACAGATATTTTGAAGACAAATATGTTGGATAGATACTATCCAAATAGAAGTAATCATCTTGACAACATTTGTCTCTATGAAGTACTGCAAAGCTATATTTTTAAGAGGAATATTACAGAAGGTATCAGTAAAGGAGTATATGCTGTGATTGGATCTGAAGGATGTTTAGTGAAACAAAGAAAAGGTCATTTGACTAATCACAGAAAACTGAGTTGCGAAACTGCTAAAAAAAGGGAATTTTACTATTTAGCTCTTTTGCAACTCTTTAAGCCTTGGCGAACAGAACTGGAACTACTTGGAGATTTTGACAGTCATGAAGATTCATTCAACACAACTAAAAATATTATAAAATGTCCTGCTTTTACTAATTATCTGAAAATGTTGAACGATGAAATTCAGCAAGAAGCTACAATTGCAGCAGAGATTGCTAGAGACAGTTCTCAAGACAGTCAAAGTTCTCCTTTGTTGAGTCAGGATCTGTTAGGAGAACCAATTATTCAAAATGAAGCAGCAACTGCCATGGATGAGGTGGAAACAGCAATGCAACAAGCTCAAGAGGATATAATAAACTTAGAAGAATTGAAAAAACAACTAAATGTTGAGCAAAAACAAATATACGATCAAGTGATAGAACAGATTGAGCATGGTTTATATCACGAGAAAAAAGAGTGCTCATGTACGTCATTTAAACCTGTCCGACTGTACGTGAGTGGAGAAGCAGGAACTGGAAAAAGTTTTCTAATTAAAGCAATTGCAACTTATCTTCAGAAAAGAACTGAGTCATCACTCTCTTGTGTTGTTAATGCTCCAACTGGGTTGGCAGCACATAACATTACATTACAGCACATAACATTAAAGGTATTACTTTACATCGTTTATTGATGCTGCCAGTAGAGCATGAAAATAAATTAGAATACCACAAGCTATCTGGAGAAGCTTGTTGTGAAGTTTCTAGAGTCTTGAAAAAAATGAAACTTTTCATTATTGATGAGGTAAGCATGATATCAAATGTAATGCTTGCCTTTGTGCATTTAAGAATGCAACAAATCCTTAAAACAGAGTATGATGTGTTATTTGGAGGCAAACATGTCACTGAGATGAGTAAGATTGAGATTTTTCCAAGAATCATCCCAGGCCACAACTCTTTATTTTGCAGTTTCTGAGTCAGATCACTAGACTGATCATGAAAGTCCTCTACCCTACCTCAACAATCAAGGCCACTTGAACTATCATTTTTGTGAGCGGTGAGATCTTCATAATATCACATTTGCGCCCTCAAATGGGCTATAACTCTATCCTCATGATTGTAAAATAGCAACTCCTACTGTTTCAAATGTGCTCTGTGCATCGTCAGTTTGCTTAATCATATAATGTAGCTGAGATGTTAAAATCATTATATTAATAATAATACTCGTTGAAAAAACTTTTTAGAAGAGAAAGAATATACCCACAAAATAAAAAAATTCAATAATTCATAAGGTTCAAAATAAATTTGATAAACCCTACATTTCTGAATTTTATTTTCCAAGTTCTATTTTTCTCAGTTGCAGATCGTATTCACTCTCCCTAATAGAATATATAGGACCAGTACTGTATAGTATAATAGTATTATCCTATATATTCTCAAATGAATACGTGATTTGTTAGCGGAACAGTGTGCAACCTCTAAGCACTACGACAGAATGTTCCCGAATTCTACAGAATACAAATTTGAAAAAGGATAATGCATACATTTATATCTAATATGAAGTCATTTGTGTTCAACTGTGTTTTACTTGTTCTTCTCACCTCAGATAATGTGGTGCGGGAGTGTTTGTTGTAGCACTTCTTTTCTACTTTATCTAAAAGTAACTGTTACTCTCTTATATTATCAAGAATATGGGTCAACACTTTTACAAACTATAGAAGAAAAAGGAGTGTGTCGCCACGCTTAACTGATATTTTACGAAATTCCATTTTTATTTGTCAAATCTTTGATATAGACAGCGTCTGTTTCCGAAGAAACCACACATCCCCATCAGAAAAGTAAACACCACATTATAAGTAAATAGTGCTCCTGGGAAGTATCCTACCAGCAAACTTGATAAAAAGAAGACCGTAGGACACTCTCTTATTTTTGATATAAATATATATAAAATCTATTTTTACTTTCACAATCCCTATCCAATACCTTGTGACCACTGTACAGAGGTAATAGTGTTCCTATCCTCCCCTCTACTACTTTGTTTTCCTGTACTCCTTTAGTAGTGCGTCACAAAATATTTGACAACAGTGAACAGTTCCCACCCAATAAGGAGCAAACTTGTTCTTGGAACACTTTAGCCAATAAAATGTCCATGTTGTTACTCAGAGGAGGAGATAATGTCTGCCAACAGTTCTACTTTTAATGCTACACAGTCAATGAACATTAGGCTTGGGAAGGCCCTGCTTGGAACAAGTTACCCAATGAGATGTCCCTAATTCTCTGCGGAGGGGGAAGGAATCGATGACAACACTTCTACTTTCAAAGGTTTACAACCAATCGACATTAAGCTTGGGAAGTCCTCCTTGGAACACGTCAGCCAATCAGATGTCCCTCCTACTCCGGGGAGGGTAAGTGAATGGCTGGCAACATTTCTACTTTCAATAGTTCGCAACCAACCTACATGAAGTTTTGGAAGCTCCTCCTTAGAACACGTTAGCCAATCAGATGTCTCTCCTACTCTGCGGAGGAGAAGGGAATACCTAGCAACACTTCTACTGTCAATATTTCTTAACCAATCAACATTAAGCTCTGGAAGGTCCTCCTTACAACATGGGAGCCAATTAGATGTCCTTGCTACTCTGCGGAAGGAAAGTAAATGTCAGGAAACACTTCTACTTTCTACGGTTCGCAGCCAATGAACATTAAGCTCGTTGTTGGAACACCTCAGCCAATTAAACGTTAATTTTATTCTCCTCACACATACAGAACACACCCTCCCACATATTAATACATTTCCTGTAACAAAGTGACTCTATCCATGATAAAAGTGAACACTGCATATTATTTAAACATTATTCCGCATTCTATTAAAGGAAGGCCGCAATACTGCACATTGTTGTTTTCCCAATATAATTTCCACAGCCTACTGCACATTCCTCTTAACATGAGTGAAGCCCCGGGAGTGCGGGGGCCCCAGCGGGCCCTGCTATTATTTGCTAAGAAATGCCTCCGGGAAAGAGAACACTCCCTACCACATATTAATAAATTTCCTGTAACAAAGGGACTCTATCCATGATAAAAGTGAACACTGCATAAGTAAACATTATTCCGCATTATATTAAAGGAAGGCCACAATACGGCGCATTGTTGTTTTACCGATATAATTTTCACAGCCTACTGAACCCCTCTCCCAACAGAAGTGAAGCTCCGGGACTGCGGGGGCCTCAACGAGCCCCCGCTATTAATTTTAAGAAATACCCCTGGGACTTACCCCACCCAGGGGCCTCATTAAAATAAAACACAGGAACCCGCGACCCCACCACCAATTGTGATGTTTTTTTATTTTGTATTCTTTTTTTGGTCCTGGGGTCCTTTTGGGACCCCCTAAGCAAGCATAGGGGGCCAGGGTGTTTCTACCCTGCCCCCTTATCTTATATTATATCTTTGTTTCTCAGTTTGCTGGTGACTCGCTTTTACTGAGTCACAAGATGGCTGCCAACACTTCCTGGTTTGGAGTGGTGGCAGCCAATCACAGTGAAGCTTGTGCTGGGGACTTAGGCTCCACCCAGATATCAAAACTTTTACACTATTTATAAGAAGTTTGCTTTCTGATCCAAGCACTACCTTTCTGCCAAATTTGGGGTAATTCCGATCAGAAGTTTTGGCTGTAGCCTTGCACAAAGTCTCCTATGGGAAATTGATTTTTTTACTCTTATTTTTTGAATTTCTCAAAAACTACAGAACGGATTTACACCATTTAAAAAAGGTTGCTTTCTGATTCAAGCTCTTCCTTTTTGCCAAATATGAGGAAATTCTGTTCAGCAGTTCGGGCTGTAGCTTGTCCCAAATATATATTACCTACTGGCGGTCACCAGTAGGTTGTTATAGTTAGGACCTAGTTTCCATAGGAAATCCGCAACATTCTATTGGGAATAACTTTGGCGCCGGTTGATGAATCTTCGCGAATTTCTCAAAGAAGAGGGCCCGCTCTGCTCTGCTCCTTCCCTTGGTGACATCTCAATCCTCTCTGGCCAATCCACATAATATCCACATTTGGTAAGTCAAGGTTAAGAAAGCATCTATTTGCTGCATTTCACTCCAGAAAATACAGCTGTGTCCTACAATCCACAATCTAAGCATCTTGAAGGGAGAAGTGGTTGTACTCAGATGGGCTCTGGAAATGAAATGGCAGTTTGAAAAGTAGGAGTTTAGAAAAAAATGTGTATGACTTTCAGTGCACTTGAAAAAGAATAAATGATTGGTGGTTTCTGTAAATTCAACATTGAAAACTAGGGTGCATGCTACTGTTTTTTTAAGGAGAAATGCTAATGGTTGAGAGAAAGCGATTGAAAGGAACATTGCACAGGATTTGCTGCTGTTTTGAAAAGTCAAACACCCTTGCTGGTTTGCTTTGCAGATGAACTTTTTACCTGTGTGTTCAGTTAGGTGTCTATGGAGTGTTATCATGGTAGCAGGCAGAGAGAGCAGTGGGGGAAGGTTGAACTTTATGTAAGATTGAAAGTGTTTCAATGTAGAACCAATTAAAATGTTAGTTTGGTTTTGAATTCGTGTGGGAAGAAATTTCATTTGATATCTACAAGAATATGTGTGTAAAATGAGAGGGAAGCTATGTCATTCTATGATTCCAGTGACTGGTGCACAATGTAGAGATTCTGCTTAAGAAAATCTGGTGTGTGATTGACACTGTTCTAAAACTACAAAATCATTTTTAAAGGTGAGTTGTTAATTTGTAAGGGGATCTATGTTGTGCAGTTTAAGTTAAATTAAAAAATGTATTCTAATGTGGAAGCAGGAGTTTATTTGTACAGAGTCTAATTTTGAATGTGTCTGCTTTGGGAAAAATATTGTGAAAGGAACATTTGGCATGTTGATGTGTTTGAGGATATCTTTTTTGCAGTACAGTGCTGTTGTTAAAAATGATATAATAATTTGCTTAGTTGATGTGTTTTTAAATTATGGTAATCCATGTAGTCATGGAGTGAGTCACTCACTCCATGACTACATGTATTATGTGCTATCAAGTCCAAAGCAGCATGTGTGTCAGGCCTCTGAATTCCCAAATAGTCTCCATGCTGTGTAATAAAGATCCTGGGTGTGCTGTAGAAATTGCATACCAACTTTTTCAGTAGCATGTAGAAATTATTTCAGTGAATTCTCATTTCTACATTCTTAGTCCCACCTTGAGCCCCTGCATTGCCTGTACACCACTGCACTGTCCTAAAATCTGAAACAGCACTCCTACCTAGACTTTTTTTCACTGTAGTAATCATTTTGCTGAATTGCAAGGCATACTGTCTTGTGTCTAAGATCACAGTGTGAGTCAGAATTAATTTCAGAAAAATGTGGCAGAATAATTTGCTTAGTTGATGTGTTTTTAACTTATGGTAATACATGTAGTCATGGAGTGAGTCATTCCTTAGTACAGTTAGTGCTATCAAGTCCAAAGCAGCATGTGTGTCAGGCCTCTGAATTCCAAAATAGTCTCAATGATGTGTAATAAAGATCATGGGTGTGCTGTAGATAATTGCATACCAAATCTCTCTGTAGCATGTAGAAATCATTTCTAAGTATGGGCGGTACGCTAATTCATGCGAAAGCGAATTCGCAGTACGCAAAATCCGCGAATTTGCGAATTTTTTTGCGTGTTGGCGGGGCTTTTTGCGTGTTCGCAGGGCTTTTTGCGTGTTCGCGGGATTTTTTCAGCGGGGCTACCGCGAGGTTACCCATGCGGTCGTACATGGGCTAGTTGCATGCTCGCGTTGTGCAATTGTGTGTTCGCGTCCGTTTTTGCGTGCTAGTGGACAAAAAGTCTCGTGACCAAGCAAAAAAATCCGGCAGCTTGCGAATTGCAAATTTTTTGACAAATTCGCGCAATTCGCAAAACGCAAATTTGTCAAAAATTCGCAAATTCCAAGAGCGGAATGTATTTGACGCCCATGCCTAATTATTTCAGTGAATTCTCATTTGTACATTCTCAGTCCCATCTTGAGTCCCTATACTGCCTGAACACCACTGCATGGGAAACAACCTTTACAACGCAACTTTTACAACGCACTACCATTACAACAAAACTTTTACAACGCAACATCTATTACATAGCATGCCATTACAACGGAACCATTACAACGCATGACACTACAACGCAAACCTTTACAATGCATGTCATTACAATGCAGTCATTACAACGCATACCATTACAACGCATATAATTACCTTCCAACGCTTACCTTACTGTTGCACCCCCTGGAGTTAGAATATAAATTTTTACCCTTACACTATCCAACACTTACCCTACTGTTGCACCCCCTGGAGTTAGAATAGTAATTGTTACTCCTACACTATCCAATACTTACAATACATGCAATGTAATGTTATGCGTTGTAATGGTATGCGTTGTAAAGGTATTATGCGTTGTAATGGAATGCGTTGTAAAGGTATTTCTTTTAAATTCGTTGTAATGGTATGCGTTGTAATGAAATGAGTTGTAATGGATGTTGCGTTGAAAAAAATGCTTTGTAAAGGTATGCGTTGTAAAAGTCTGCGTTGTAACGTCATACAACCCCACTGCACTGTCCTAAAATCTGAAACAGCACTCCTAGCTAGACTTTTTTTCACTGTAGTAATCATTTTGCTGAATTGCAAGGCATACTGTCATGTGTCTAAGATCACAGTGTGAGTCAGAATTCATTTCAGAAACATGTGGCAGAATAATTTGCTTAGTTGTTGTGTTTTTAACTTATGGTAATACATGTAGTCATGGAGTGAGTCATTCCTTAGGACAGTTAGTGCTATCAAGTCCAAAGCAGCCTGTGTGTCAGGCCTCTGAATTCCCAAATAGTCTCCATGCTGTGTAATAAAGATCCTGGGTATGCTGTAGAAATTGCATACCAAATCTCTCTGTAGCATGTAGAAATCATGTCAGTGAATTCTCATTTGTACATTCTCAGTCCCATCTTTAGTCCCTATACTGCCTGAAAGCCACTGCACGGGAAACAACCTTTACAATGCAACTTTTACAACACACTACCATTACAACAAAACTTTTACAACGCAATATCTATTACATAACATGCCATTACAACGGAACCATTACAACGCATGACACTACAACGCATACCATTACAATGCATGTCATTTAAATGCAGTCATTACAACGCATACCATTACCATCCCACACTTACCCTACTGTTGCACCCCCTGGAGTTAGAATATTAATTTTTACCCCTACACTATCCAACACTTACCCTACTGTTGCACCCCTTGAGTTAGAATAGTAATTTTTACTCCTACACTATCCAATACTTACCATACATGCAATGTAATGTTATGTGTTGTAATGGTACGCGTTGTAAAGGTAGTATGCGTTGTAATGAAATGCGTTGTAAAGGTATTTTTTTAATTTATTGTAATGGTATGCTTTGTAATGAAATGAGTTGTAATGGATGTTGCGTTGTAAAAAATGCGTTGTAAAGGTGTGCGTTGTAAAACTATGTGTTGTAACGTCATACAACCCCACTGCACTGTCCTAAAATCTGAAACAGCACTCCCAGCAAGATTCTCTCTCACTGTGGTAATCATTTCACGGAATTGCAAGGCATACTGTCATGTGTCTGAAATCACAGTGTGAGTCAGAATTAATTTCAGAAAAATGTGGCAGAATATTTTGCTTAGTTGATGTGCTTTTAAATGATGGTAATACATGTAGTCATGGTGTGAGTCAGTCCTTAGGACAGTTAGTGCTATAAAGTCCAAAGCAGCATGTTAGCCAGGCATCTGAATTCCAAAATAGTCTCCATGCTGTGTAATAAAGACCCTGGGTGTGCTGTAGAAATTGCATACCAAATCTCTCTGTAGTATGTAGAAATCATTTCAGTGAATTCCCATTTGTACATTCTCAGTCCCATCTTAAGTCCCTATACTGCCTGAACACCACTGCACGGAAAACAACCTTTACAACGCAACTTTTACAATGCACTACCATTAAAACAAAACTTTTACAATGCATCATCTATTACATAGCATGCCATTACAACGGAAAAATTACAACGCATGACACTACAACACATACCATTACAATGCATGTCATTACAACTCAGTCATTACAACGCATACCATTACCATACAACACTTACCCTACTGTAGCACCCCCTGGAGTTAGAATATTAATTTTTACCTCTACACTATCCAACACTTACCCTACTGTTGCACCCCCTGGAGTTAGAATAGTAATTTGTACTCCTACACTATCCAATACTTACCATACATGCAATGTAATGTTATGCATTGTAATGGCAGGCGTTGTAAAGGTAGTATGCGTTGTAATGGAATGCGTTGAAAAGGTAGTTTTTAAAAATTCGTTGTAATGGTATGCGTTGTAATTAAATACGTTGTAATGGATGTTGCATTGTAAATGTGTGCGTTGTAAAAGTATGCGTTGTAACGTCATACAACCCACTGCACTATCCTAAAATCTGAAACAGCACTCCCAGCAAGATTCTCTTTCACTGTAGTAATCATTTTACGGAATTGCAAGCATACTGTCATGTGTCTAAGATCACAGTGTGAGTCAGAATTCATTTCAGAAAAATGTGGCAGAATAATTTGCTTAGTTGATGTATTTAAAAATATGGGAATACATGTACTCATGAAATTGATAAAACTAGATTTGTATCATCTATTAGTAAACATAATAAAATGAAGTGTTTATATTTTTCTGCTAGGTACAGCAACATAATAACATTTATTATGGATCAAAATCAGAAGAACATTGAAGTCACTTTTGAAATTTCTAACACTCTGATAGAGGACTTAAATGTAGCTTTTGTGGACAGCAGCAATGAAGAACAGCCTATTGGTGCAGGAGATGTAACCTGTGATTTTTTGGATGAAAGTTTAGATAATGAATTAATTGAAGCATTGGATGATATTGAGTTTAATGTGTCAAGTTCAGTAGTTGATGAAGATGTTACTGAAATTGCTGATAACATCATGCTAGATGTTCTATTACAATATGAAATGTCACAAGAATAAATGTATGATTAAAAATTAAAAATGATTTGAGAGAGTCTTCTTGTACAATTGTAATCTTTGAGCTAGTAGCCAAGTTATTGTGGTATAAAGTGAGTCTTACAGCATAGTTTTTATTTCCAGGTGTATATTGTTTGACTTTTAGCAAAGTTGTTGATTTCCTATTGTACAGATATATTCAAGAGAATGTCTGTTTGTATGCACTGTGGTAAAAAATGAGACTATTTGTGATCTTAGACACATGACAGTATGCCTTGCAATTTAGTAAAATGATTATTACAGTGAAAGAGAGTCTTGCTGGGAGTGCTGTTTCAGGGTTTAAGAGTGTGCAGTGGCGTTCAGGCAGTATAGAGGGTCAAGGTGAGACTGAGAATGTAGAAATGAGAATTCACTGATATGATTCCAACATGCTACAGAGACAGTTGCTATGCAATTTCAACAGCACACCCATGATTTTTATTACACATCATGGAGACTATTTCGGTATTCAGAGGCCTGGCACACATGCTGCTTTGGACTTTGTAGCACTAATTGTCCTAAGGCCTGACTCATTCCATGAGTACATGTATTCCCATATTTTTAAACACATCAACTAAGTAAATTATTCTGCCACATTTTTCTGAAATGAATTCTGACTCACACTGTGATCTTAGTGATCTTAGACACATGATAGTATCAGTAAAATGATTACTAAAGTGAAAAAGGGTTTTGCTGGGAGTGCTGTTTCAGATTTTAGGACAGTGCAATAGTGTTGAAAGAGTTTAGCAGCTTTTGATAGGGATGGTGTATTAGTGTTTAGGACAGTGCAGTGCTGTTCAGGCAGTAAAAGGGGTCAAGGTGGGACTGAGAACATAGAAATGAAAATACACTGAAATGATTACTACATGCTACAGAGAGAGTTGCTATGGCATTTCTACAGCACACACAGGATCTCTATTACACAACATGGAGACTATTTGGGAATTAAGAGGCCTGACACACATGCTGCATAGATTATTAAAGCACTACATGTCCTAAAGTCTGACTCACTGCATAAGTACATGTATTACCATATTTTAAACACATCAAGTAAGAAATGTATTCTGCCACAATTATCTGAAATGAATACTAACTCACAGTGTGACCTTAGACACATGACAGTATCCCTTAAAATTCAGTCAAATTATTACTACAGTGAAAGGGGTTCTTGCAGGTAGTGCTGTTGCAGGATTTAGGGCAGTGCAGTGGTGTTTGAACATCATAGGGGCATTCGCTGAGGATGGTGATTCTGGATTTAAACCAGTGCAGTAGGAGTTGAAAGAGTTTAGTAGGTTTTGCTAGTGATGGTGTATCAGACTTTAAGACAGTGCAGTGCAGTTCAGGCAGTGTAGGGGGTCATTATAGTGTGCATCCACTTCACTCTAAAGAAGTGATGGGAAATACTATTGAGTTATTTCAAATGAAAGAAGCAAAAGGAAGTCTCATTAGTGTATGGGAAGAAAGCTTGGAAGCTCGTTGCTTCCCTCAGTTATTTCCAACAGGCAAAGGTGGACGATATGATGAATGACCTGTGCAGATTCCTGCATCTGAATACCGGACTTCAAGATTATTTGCAGAAGCTCCAAGTTTTCGCCAATGTATTCCATATTTGTTTCATCTTCTGTTTGAGAGTGACTTGTCTGGACTTTCTTATGCAGTGAACCATATACTAAAAAGTGGAGTACATTTGCAAAATGTTTGGGCAAAGGACTTTATGGATAAAGTCCAACTGAAAGATACTGTTTTGGAATCTCAGCTAATTAATCTCATGGCATGTCAGCGTGGTACTAATGAGTATTGGTACCACAGTCATGGGGAATTGAAATGTATGCTAAGAAACTTAGGACCTCCTACATGGTTCCTTACTCTAAGCTGTGCTGAGTATGCTTTGGAAGATTTACTTCAATTTCTTCGAAAGGCAAATGCTAACATGGAAAATATAGAATACAAGACACCTGGAGAACTGTGCTCTTTGGATCCAGTTAATGTATGCAGGTATTTCAATCATAGATTTGAAACTATGATGTCTTTTATCACAAACAAAAAGAAAAATCCTCCTCTTGGAGAGGTTCTGTATTTCTTTTTGAGAAAGGAGTATCAAGAAAGAGGTACTCCTCACATACATATGCTGCTATGGATCAAAGATGCCCCCAAATTTGGAACAGATTCAGATGACATAGTAATGAGTTTTATTGAACAATATTCTACATGTGCTGTCCCTAAAAGTACAGTAGAAAAGAATTTAAGACATCAAGTCTTACGGTTTCAAACCCATCGTTGTGGAAAATACTGTAGTCGAAAGTACAAATATAAGGATAAGTTCTATACAAAATGTCGATTTGCATTTCCACATCCAGTATTATCAAAAGGAAGAGCAAACAATTTTATGTCATCTTTGCGACATACTGTCCCAAGAAAATCACCGAAAAATACCTACAACTTAAAAAGAAATGAAGAGTCAAAATACATAAATGACTATAACCAAGTCATTTTGTCCATGTGGAATGCTAACATGGATATTTAATATGTTGCCGACAACTCCATTGCTGTGGTTCGATATGTAACATCTCACATTACTAAATCTGAAAAGACGGAACTAAAGGAAATGTGGGAAGAAATTTCTCACGAAAAGAACCTCGGTAAGAAATTGTACAGCTACAGTTTGAAGATGTTGTCTCATCGAGCAATCGGAGCATATGAATGTTCAGATCGTTTATCATCTGCAAGTCTATACTCCAAATCTAGAACAATCATTTGGGTGAGTTTAGGTCTTGCAAGAACACGAAACCGAGTTTTGAAATCTGTACAAGAAATTGAGTATTTAGCAGAGAGAGAACCAGACAGTACAGATATTTTGAAGACAAATATGTTGGATAGATACTATCCAAATAGAAGTAATCATCTTGACAACATTTGTCTCTATGAAGTACTGCAAAGCTATATTTTTAAGAGGAATATTACAGAAGGTATCAGTAAAGGAGTATATGCTGTGATTGGATCTGAAGGATGTTTAGTGAAACAAAGAAAAGGTCATTTGACTAATCACAGAAAACTGAGTTGCGAAACTGCTAAAAAAAGGGAATTTTACTATTTAGCTCTTTTGCAACTCTTTAAGCCTTGGCGAACAGAACTGGAACTACTTGGAGATTTTGACAGTCATGAAGATTCATTCAACACAACTAAAAATATTATAAAATGTCCTGCTTTTACTAATTATCTGAAAATGTTGAACGATGAAATTCAGCAAGAAGCTACAATTGCAGCAGAGATTGCTAGAGACAGTTCTCAAGACAGTCAAAGTTCTCCTTTGTTGAGTCAGGATCTGTTAGGAGAACCAATTATTCAAAATGAAGCAGCAACTGCCATGGATGAGGTGGAAACAGCAATGCAACAAGCTCAAGAGGATATAATAAACTTAGAAGAATTGAAAAAACAACTAAATGTTGAGCAAAAACAAATATACGATCAAGTGATAGAACAGATTGAGCATGGTTTATATCACGAGAAAAAAGAGTGCTCATGTACGTCATTTAAACCTGTCCGACTGTACGTGAGTGGAGAAGCAGGAACTGGAAAAAGTTTTCTAATTAAAGCAATTGCAACTTATCTTCAGAAAAGAACTGAGTCATCACTCTCTTGTGTTGTTACTGCTCCAACTGGGTTGGCAGCACATAACATTAAAGGTATTACTTTACATCGTTTATTGATGCTGCCAGTAGAGCATGAAAATAAATTAGAATACCACAAGCTATCTGGAGAAGCTTGTTGTGAAGTTTCTAGAGTCTTGAAAAAAATGAAACTTTTCATTATTGATGAGGTAAGCATGATATCAAATGTAATGCTTGCCTTTGTGCATTTAAGAATGCAACAAATCCTTAAAACAGAGTATGATGTGTTATTTGGAGGCAAACATGTCATAGTTTTTGGAGATCTACTACAACAAACTCCTGTGAAAGGACAGCCAGTATTTAAAACAGTTACACATGAAGACAACAGAAAGTGCCTGGGAAACATTAGAAATGTTTATATTTGGTCATTTTTCGAATATTCAGAACTCATTACAAATATGTGACAGGCAAAGAACGCTGATTATAAAAGTATTCTTGAAGATATAAGGATTGGAAAAGTGAGTGAACATGGCAAAGAATCTTTACAGGCACGATTACTTACAAATTTGTTTCAAAACGAAAATATTCTCCCAGAGAATATATATAGAAAAATTGCAGAAAAGAAATCAGTGATATGCTTGACGCCAACTCTGCAAAAATGTTCAATATTCAATGAAAAAATGCTAAAGTTAGAAAATCAAGAAATTATAAAACTGGAAGCTATTGATGGAATAGAGCATGAAGGAGCTACTATTATTTTGTCAGAAAAGTTGAAGTCAAAATTGGATTATTTAGAAAAATCAATATCTAAAACAGCTGGTTTAGAAAATAATCTATATGTATGTTTAAATTGTCGGATAATTGTACAACGTAATTTACATGTGGAAAGAGGGTTAGTAAATGGAGCAATGGGTAATGTTGTTGCTTTTGTGAATTACCCAAATAGAGATGACATTGAATTTTTGAAAATCAAATTTTATGAAATTGAAGAAGTGCAACAATTGATTCGTTCTAAGGCAAGGCAGACGGTGGAACCTTCTTTGTAGATGCACCTAACCAAAATGACCCCAAGAGTAATATCCCCTTATGTTTTAAACTGGGGCTTGTGTGCACACCAAATAACCACCCACCATCACAGTGATAGTTCTAAACAGAACTTAACAAAATTTCATTCATAAGCACAGGTGCACCACATATCAAGATTGTAAAACCTGTATCACAAACTTATTACAAAGACAATGCGAATAATGTCCAGTTTTTTAGAAAAAAATCCACTTTATTGTTCCATTTGTACGCAAGAACAGCCGACGCATTTCGTCCCACATGGGACTTCTTCAGGGCTGTATTATAATAAAACAAAACATATAAACATACAATTAAAATCATGACCAATTGATATGCTCATTAGAGCAATAATAGTCACAAATTAAAAACAGGGCTACTGGTGTTACAAATATTCAATTGTATCAGAATATACATTTGGCGCCTTCGATACCAGGCCATCGATCCCCGGCTTCCCCAAATCCAGTACAATTTCATTTCAAACAATACAAACAATTGGATTACTCTCATTACATTCCTAATTAGGACTTGAAGAATGGGATGGATCATACCAAGAACAAAGAATTTACGTGAAACTCCTAAGGATAAATTCCAATCAGACATATCCTATGCCTGCACCATCATTATTAATAAGGAGAAAGATAAGCGCTAGAACACATTTCATGGCAGTACCGCGTGCCGAGAGAGTAGCATAGGTGATAATAGGACCTACCGTGATATAACCTAGTGGACAAATCAGCCGATAATGTCGTGGCGAAAAGCAGTTGGAATAGCTCTTCTGTTTGATAAATTTGAATCCTGGTTACTTTCGTAAAGGGAGGGGAGATTTTCAGACTATTGAGGAGTTATTCAAAGCTCCGGTGGGTTTCTTAGATATTTCTTTGTCTTGATATAGATTCACACGGACGGCACAACTTGCAACAGCTATTGGACAAATCAGCCGATAATGTCATGGCGAAAAGCAGTTGGAATAGCTGTTGCAAGTTGTGCCGTCCGTGTGAATCTATATCAAGACAAAGAAATATCTAAGGAACCCACCGGAGCTTTGAATAACTCCTCAATAGTCTGAAAATCTCCCCTCCCTTTACTAAAGTAACCAGGATTCAAATTTATCAAACAGAAGAGCTATTCCAACTGCTTTTCGCCACGACATTATCGGCTGATTTGTCCACTAGGTTATATCACGGTAGGTCCTATTATCACCTATACTACTTGTGAGAAGTTGGCCTGGTATATGATGCTCACTAGTTCTAGTGATCACCTTGTACCATGCCAAGCAACCCTTATGGTGCAGGTTGTAAAGTCAACCTTATAGACAAGCTATCCTAGGGGTAGCATGGACTAAGCAGTCTTAGGCTAAACTCTGTAAAGGCATGTGAAGCAAGCTGTTTTACCATACACAATCCCTTGAATACCAAATGAAAGGACACCACACAGATATATATTGAAAATATATATAGATTTATTTCTACAAGTATCCCATATACTCTTTATGAGCACAGAAGCAAATGCGTTAAAACAAAACACAGTTTAAATATACAAAGTTGCACAATTATGGATGAGCCCTAGGGGCCACCTAAACCATATACAAAAATAGTGGTATAAGAACCACTATGGGGAAAGTGAAGAGGCCTAGGGCCTGGGGAATTGCTGGAGCTGTTCGGGACTAGCAGTGAAGAAGTCGGGAAAGGCCCGCGGGACTCGGGTGCAGTGCGGAAAGTGCACGTAATACCAATGCAATGTCAATGGTGCGTAAAAGTTACAAAGTCAGTTATTAAGGAACCTTCCGAGTGACCTAGAAGGATGAAAATTTAGACACAGACACTAGAGGTGTGTACCAGTGTGGGAACACCGGCGGAGCTGAGTTACCTCACCCACAGGAAGCGGGTGCACAGGGTCAAAGTAGTGTCGGGTTTCGTCACGCAGGTCGATGGTGCTTGGAGCTGAAGATGCTGCAGGCGGCTCGATGTGAAGAGTTCCAGTGGATCCAAGGGTGGATCTGAAGAGGTGAAGACCTGAAAGCAGAGGGGACAATGTTCAAAGTCACTAGCCAGTGACTACCGTGGAACCAGGAAGGAACCAGGCGATGTCGGGTGCAAACAGGTGATGTTGTGAAGATTGTCTCTGCAGCCACGTAGACACGAAGAGGTCAAGGACGTCCAGGAGTCGGTCACGAGCTGTCCCACATAGGCTCTCGCTGATGGCGGTGTCGGCAACTTGATTGGAGCAAACAGGCCTTGGCTAAAGCAAGCCACGCAGGAAGTGATTCAAGCTTCTCACTCGGACCAGCAAGGTCAGAGCGGCTGCTCCTTTTCAGGGGAGCAAGGGCCAGTCTGGAGCAACCAGACCAGTGGTGTAGTTTGTCATTCTCATCGCCAAGAAGGCCGCTAGCCATGTGGCAAGTGGCCAGGATGGCGCATCAAGTGGCACGGTGCAAAAGGGCCCCACGCAGATCGTGGAAATGCTGGGGGGCTGATCTTCGATGCAAGGGCTGCTCGAGGTTGGGGCTTCTTAAACCACAAAGCACAGCATCGAGGGTGCCTCAGGTGCTGCGCAGTCAGCTTCTCAGGGGTCTTTCAAGAGGTCCGGTCCCACGTCTCTCGGTGCCTCCACGGGTCTCTTCTTTGCAGGGACTGTGGATCGGGCTGTGAGAAGTCTGGGAGTCTGGGTCTTGTCAGGCTCTGGGCTCGGGCTCCGGTGGGAGGCGGCGGCAAAGCAGACATTGAGTTGCTGGATGGTGCCTGTGTTCACAGGGTGGCCACTCCTAGGCCACAAGGGAGATGCTCTTCAGTCTTCTGTGCAGCAGAATGTCGAAGTCCAGTCGTCTTCTTTGTTTCAAGTTGATTCAGGATGATCTGAAGTCTCAGGACACAGCTCCCACTCTTATTCGAATCTGGGCGGCCGGATCACCTACTAGGTCCCTCCTCTGGGTGGAACCAGGAAGGGGGGTGGTTACACCCCCTTTCCTTTGTCCAGTTTCGCGCCAGGACTGGGGCTGGAAGGCCCCAGCACCGGTTTGAACTGGCCTATGCACAGGGACACCTTGTGTGCCCCAGGCATGTCTGATTCTATTCAGCCCTGTCCTACCCAATACACAAAATCCTGTCTGGGGTGGTGCTAGCACCTCCCAAGGCAGGAAACCCTTTGTCCAAGCTACCCTCGCTGGAAGGACTCCCAGCAGCAGGAGGTCAGACTTGTGTCTGTGGTGGCAGCATCCATTTTGTGATGCGGAGGCTCTGTTTAACTTTAACCGGGGTTCAGGTTAGGTACATGTCGTGTCCCTCTAGAAGGGTGGAATGCTACCCCCGTCGCCAGAACTGGCGAGGGGGTAGTATTCCAATTCGTATGACACCTTACTCGACATGTTTTGATAAAGCCAAACCCAAGATAGCATTTAACCGCGAGGTTCATAATGCACTTAAGAGTATATGGTATGGCAGTATCATGAAACAGCTAAAGGACATGGTTCCGAAAGCTGCAGACAGGCTCAGCTCATGCCAGAGCACTATCTCACATATTTCCAAGCACTCTGCCTCCAGGATTGATGAGGCCTTCCATAGGAGTGACTGATAGGAACATATGTGTCCATTTTAGGTTAGGTATAGGCATACTACACCTAAGTAAGGGGTGGTAACACCGACTTACCCCAGCTGAGTGATCAGCCAGTTGTGTCAAATATGGAGGCCCGGCCAGGGGTGGCATAATACATGCTGCAGCCCCTGGTAGGCCTTGGAAGCACCTATGCCCTGGGTACCTGGGTACACTGTTACAGGGGCCAATAAGGTGAACCAGTTCCAATGTCGTTATGCACCTAAAGTACATGGGTAACAATTTAGAGAGAGAACAGCAGGCTGTGGGTCTGATTAGCAGGCCCACAGCCACATTAAGTCATAAACCAGTGAAGCAAAAAGCAAACATTTGGGGTGACCATAGGATAGCAGACCCTACTCTCCTACACAACCCCCCCCCGAAACGCAGGGACATTAGACTAACCTTGACCAGTTGTGTCTTCATGTTCTAAGTGGAAGTACCTGGAGAGACCATCTGCATTACCATGGTCAGTCCCTGGGCGGTGCTCCACTGTAAAGTCCATCCCCTGTAGGGAAATGGACCACCTGAGCAGTTTGGGGTTTTCACCCTTCATCTGATTAAGCCATAAGAGGGGCTTATGGTCGGTCTGAATCTTGAAGTGAGTGCCAAACAAGTATGGTCTCAACTTCTTCAGGGCCCACACCACAGCAAAGACCTCCCTCTCAATGGCTGACCAACGTTTCTCTCTGGGGGTCAGCCTTCTGCTAATAAAAGCAATGGGCTGGTCTTGACCATCTACATTAAGTTGTGAAAGCACAGCTCCCACTCCCAACTCAGAAGCATCTGTTTGGACAATAAACTCTCTTGAGTAGTCAGGACTCTTCAGGATAGGTGCAGAGCACATGGCCTTCTTCAGGTCATCACATGCCTTTTGACAGTATTCTGTCCACTGAACCTTTTTGGGCATCTTCTTGGATGTCAGATCATTAGGAGGAGTCACAATGGACCCATAGTTCTTAACAAACTTCCTGTAGTACCCAGTCAGGCCCAAGAAAGCTCTGACCTGAGTCTGGGTAGTTGGAGGAGTCCAGTCCTTGATGGTCTGAATCTTACTCTCCAGTGGTTGAACTTGGCCTCCACCCACAAGGTGGCCCAAGTACACAACCTTACTCTGCCCTATCTGGCACTTGGTTGCCTTGATAGTGAGGCCTGCCTTTTGCAGAGCCTCTAACACTTCCTTCAGGTGGACCAGGTGATCCTCCCAGGTGGAGCTAAAGACAGCAATATCGTCCAGATATGCTGCACAAAAGTCATCCAACCCAGTAAGGACTTGATTCACCAACCTTTGGAAGGTGGCAGGTGCATTTTTCAAACCAAAGGGCATCGCCACAAACTGGTAATGCCCACTGGGGGTAGAAAATGCTGTCTTGGCCTTAGACTACTCAGCTAACCTGATTTGCCAGTAGCCAGCTGTCAAGTCAAATGTGCTCAAATACTTGGAAGAAGCCAATTTGTCTATGAGCTCATCTGCCCTTGGAATTGGGTGTGCATCTGTCCTGGTGACAGCATTGAGTCCTCTGTAATCCACACAGAACCTCATCTCTCTCTTTCCGTCTTTGGTGTGAGGTTTGGGGACCAGAACCACTGGGCTAGCCCAGGGGCTCTCTGAAGGCTCAATGACACCTAACTCCAGCATCTTTTGTACCTCAGCCTTGATACAGTCTCTGACATGGTCAGGCTGCCTGTAAATTTTGTTCTTTACAGGAAGACTATCACCAGTGTCCACCACATGGGTACACCAGTTAGTCTGACTGGGTGTCAGGGAGAACATATGTCGATATGACTGCAAAACCTGTCTACAGTCATGTTGCTGATGTTCAGTGAGGCTGCCATCTAAGGCCACACCATCAACTGAGCCATCCTCAGGAGTCAACAGGTCTGGGAGAGGGTCACTCTCTTCCTCCTGCCCCTCATCTGTAGCCATGAGCAAGCCCATGTCTCTCCTGTCAACTTATGCTTTCAGCCTGTTAACATGGAGCACCCTGTTGGGGCTCCTGGGAGTTCCAAGGTCCACCAAGTAGGTAACCTCTCCCTTTTTCTCAAGGATTGTATGGGGTCCAGACCATTTGTCTTGGAGTGCTGCTGGGGCCACTGGCTCCAACACCCATACCTTCTGTCCAGGCTGTTACTCAGTCAGGACAGCCTTTTGGTCATGCCAGGCTTTCTGTAATTCCTGGCTAGCCTCAAGGTTTTTGGATGCCTTCTCCATATACTCAGCCATCCTGGAGCAGAGACCAAGTACATAGTCCACTATGTCTTGCTTGGGCTTTTTGAGAGGTAACTCCCATCCTTCCCTCACCAGACATAGGGGTCCTCTTACAGGGTGTCCAAACAACAATTCAAAGGGGCTGAAGCCAACACCTTTTTGTGGGACCTCTCTGTAAGCAAACAGAAGGCAGGGCAGAAGGATATCCCATCTTCGCCTGAGCTTCTCAGGTAATCCTTTGATCATGCCCTTTAGGGTCTTGTTTAAGCATGGGCGTAAAATCCGTTCCGCTCGCGGATTTTGCGGATTTTCGGTAAATTCGCAATCCGCGAACTCTCGCGAACTTACCGAAAATTCGTAAATCCGTGCGAAGCGGATTTTTTTGCTTGGTCGCACTTGCCAACTAGAATACTATACAATTTCGCGGGAGTAAACACTCGCGAAAACATAGATGCAGCAAAATTTGCAATTTCGCACAAGAAATCCACCAGCAGGCAGCATAAACCTTGAAAATTATGATTTTTATTAGAATAACTCCTCAGGTTGACATTTGCCTGCACTTTTATTTTGTAAGGAGTCCATTTTGGGGGGGGGGGGGAGGAAGGAAGTGCCCCACAGTCTCCAACTTCCTGTTCCTGTCCAGCAGGCTCCTCTCAGTGCTTTCTTCATGTGCTGGTCACTTTGATTTGGATCTTGACCTGGAAGCACTCAGCAGGTGCAAAAGTTCAAACTCATCATTAGTAACCATTCCCTGTAGTGCTTCCTGAGGGGCCCCTCCAGAGTTCAGTTGCCTACTTGCAACTATTCTATGACCCTGCTCTGACCCTCACAGCAGGCTCAGAGAATAGCTACAAGTATACAACAAAGGTCCTGTTAAAAAAATTACACTGCAACAGAAAGCAATTACAGATAAGGAAGCAGGTGCCAGGGATCTTGACCTGGAAGGATTACTTTTTGTGGATGCTGCTGGATATTTGGATTTTTGCAAAACTGAAAGCGCTCAGCAGGTGCAAAAGTTCAATCTTATCATTAGTAACCATTCCCTGTAGTGCTTCCTGAGGGGCCCCTCCAGAGTTCAGTTGCCTACTTGCAACTATTCTATGACCCTGCTCTGACCCTCACAGCAGGCTCAGAGAAAGCAATTACAGATAAGGAAGCAGGTTCCAGCCAGGAAGTTCAAATTCAGTAACACATTAATCAGCCCCTAATTCATTTATGTCAGTTGAGGCAGGCATGTGTGCTTTTCCACCCATAATCTACAGTGATGAACTAGAGGGTGGCATGGGTGAGCCAGAGGGTGGCATGGGTGAGCCAGAGGGTGGCAGTGGTGAAACAGAGGGTGGCAGTGGTGAAACAGAGGGTGCTGTGATGAACCAGAAGTAGAAACAACATGTTCGCGACCGTTGCTACCCAAAAAGTAAGTTTGCGTTTGCGAACTGGTACAAAATCCTCGCGAACTGGCAGAAATCCTTGCGAACACAAAAAAAATCCGCAAATTCGCGAGAGTTCGCGGATTTTGCGGATTGCGAATCCGTAAATACGCAATTTCGCGGATTGCCAATTCGCTAAATCTGCCCATGCTTAGTCTTGTTGAATCTCTCAACAAGCCCATTGCATTGTGGATGATAGGGAGTGGTGAACTTATAGTTGACACCACATTCCTTCCACATAGCTGTCAAGTATCCTGACATGAAGTTTGCACCTCTATCAGATACTACCTCCTTAGGAAACCCCACTCTGGAGAAAACTCCAAGTAAGGCCCTGGCCACAACAGGAGCTGTTGTGGTCCTAAGTGGAATTGCCTCTGGGTACCTGGTGGCATGGTCCACCACCACCAGTATGAATCTGTGCCCAGATGCTGTAGGGGGATACATTGGTCCAACAATGTCAATCCCTACCCTTTCAAAGGGCACCCCCACCACAGGTAGTGGTATCAGGGGGGCCTTTGTGGTACCACCTGCTTTGCCACTTGCTTGGCAGGTTACACAGGAGCGACAAAACTCCTTTGTATCTTCTGACATGTGAGGCCAGTGAAAGTGACAGACAAGTCTGTCCCATGTTTTGTTCTGGCCTAGGTGTCCTGCTAAGGGAATATCGTGTGCCAAGGTAAGAGGGAAGCCCCTAAATTGCAGAGGTATGACCAACCTCCTGGTTGCACCAGGCTTGGGGTCTCTACCCTCTGAATAAAGGAGCCCATTATCCCAATAAACCTTATGGGTACCTTGAGCACTCCCAGCAGCCTCAGCAGCAGCCTGCTGTCCGAGGGGTCCAAGAGAGGGACAGGATAACTGAGCCTGCCCCAAGTCTGCCCTAGAAGGTCCCCCTGTCCCCAGAAACTCAACCTGATCAGGTTCAAGCTCTATAGGGACATTTCCTTTAGGGGTCTCAGAATCATCTTCCTGTGAAGGCTGATCCTCACTTGTAGGCATTTGGGAAGGCACAGCCTTTACCCTCCTGTTCCTTGTCTTGGAAGGTACTTGGTCCATTGTTCCAGGATCCAAGACCTGAGGTTCAGAGAGGCACTTTTTGGCCTGTGACCTGGTCACAGCAAGGACATGTGATGATATCCCTAACATCTCTGCATGAGTCCTGTACTCAACTTCTGACCATAGAGAACTCTCCAGGTCATTGCCCAACAAACATTCTACTGGGAGATCAGCACTAACCACAACTCTTTTTAGGCCAGTTACCCCTCCCCAGGAAAAGTTAACAATTGCCACACTATGTGTAGTAGTGACATTGCTGGCATTGGTCATCAGGTAATTATCACCTGGTAGGTACTGTCCAGGGTCCACAAAGCTAGGCGTCACCATAGTGACACTGGCACATGTGTCCCTGTATGCTTGAGCCACTTTTTCATTAATTAAAGGTGTCTGTCTGTACTTGCCCAAATTATTGAGACTGACAGTAGGGGAAAAATCAATCTCCCCATCACAAATCAGAACAGCCTGTGTGGGGATTCTGACTAGGTCAGAATCTCCATCAGTTCCCAAGGTGATACCCACTACCCCCTTAGTCTGTGGACCAACACTGCCAACTGTACTAGTGGGTGCAGGTGCCTTAGGGGCTGCAGTGTTGGGGGCTCCACCCTTTTTACAATCACTTGTCCAGTGAGTGGTGTTTTTGCAAAAGCTACACCAGGGTTTTCTTTGACCTTCTTTCTTCTTCTTCTTGGAAGGTTGGGACCCACCCTCAGTATTAGTTTGGGGCCCTGTTGAAGACTTCTGGTCTTTAGTTTTCTGCTCCCCACCCTTCTGGTCTGTTTTCTTTTGGTCACCACCCTGGTTCTGGTTCTGGTTCTTTTGCTTAACTCTGGTTCTAACCCATTTGTCTGCCCTCTTTCCCAATTCTTGGGGAGAGGTTAGATCTGAGTCAACCAAATGTTGATGCAACTGCTGGTTCTGACAGTTATTTAAAATCTGTTCTCTCATAAGCAAATTGTACAATCCTTCATAGTCTGTAACCTTACTTCCCAGCAACCAGCCCTCCAGAGCCTTAGTGGCACATTCAACAAATTCAGACCAGTCCTGAGTCTGTGTCTTCTGGGTATCTCTGAACATTAACCTGTACTGTTCAGTGGTTAAGCCTAACCCATCAATCAGAGCACTCTTCAGGACTAGGTAGTTTCTAGAATCCCCATCACTAACTGTGAGGAGTCTGTCTCGGCCTCTACCTTCAAAGGAGAGCCACAAGATTGCTGCCCACTGCTCCTGAGGGACCTGCTGTACTTTGCAAGCTCTCTCAAGTGCAGTCATTCCCTTGTGGATATCATCCCCAACTTTGTAGGGGGGCACAGTCTTACTCAGGTTTCTATTGTCATAGGACCTGTCTTTATCCTTAGGGATAGTGCTGCCACCAGTGGATCCTAATCCACTCTCTCTAGGCTGCCTTGCTCTAGCAAGTTTCTCTTTGGCCAGGGCAACTTCTAACTCTTGCTTCTGGATCCTAAGTTCAGCCTCTCTCATTTTGGCCTCATGTTCCCTTCTCTGAGGGCTAGTCAACTCCCTTCTGGAGTTGCCATGAGAACCTCTAGAAACATGGGAAGTATTGGATTCACCTGAGTGATTCCTCCTCCTCCTATGCTCCTGGTTAAGTCCATTTGGGGGTCTGAATGGGTTGGACCCACCTTCAGTCCCAAATAAGCTTAAGTTAGCCTGGTTAAGCCTGCTGACTAACACCTGGCTATTTCTACCATCATCAGAATCACTTTCTTCCTCCTCCTCCTCCTCTTCCTCTTCCTCAGGCTGAGTATTCCCAGGGGTCTGGTCTTCCTCATCTATCTGGATGACAGGGGCAGGGGCATCAGGGTTATCATCCTCAGAAGGAGAAACTTCCTCACCAGTCCCTGAGGGGCCTGGTTTGGAGTTCTTTAGAGCTTCAGACTGGTCTAACAGCTCTCTGAGGTGTCCTGCTGTAGGAGTAGGACCTGTTTTGATTCCTCTCATGGAACACAGTTACCTCAGTTCCTTAAATGGAAAGATAGCAAATTTGGATGGTGCCCTTGGAGGGTCACTCTCAACAGAGTTGGGTCCAGTGGATCCCTCTGCTCCAGACATTGCTCTAGTGTGGTGGATGTGTTGCAATCTACCTACACTTGTGTTTTCCTACAAAACCTATCTAGTAGTTGTAGTCAGGGTGTGCTACTCCCTATCTTCTACAACAACTAAGTTCAGTAGAACTTAAGTATATCTAGTCTTGTTTTAGTGTACCTATCAGGTACCTGTATGATCTTTCAAATGATATTTTCAAAGATTGTAATGGTAAAACAACAGCAAGCTCAAATCCCACCGCTGCCACCAATGTGAGAAGTTGGCCTGGTATATGATGCTCACTAGTTCTAGTGATCACCTTGTACCATGCCAAGCAACCCTTATGGTGCAGGTTGTAAAGTCAACCTTATAGACAAGCTATCCTAGGGGTAGCATGGACTAAGCAGTCTTAGGCTAAACTCTGTAAAGGCATGTGAAGCAAGCTGTTTTACCATACACAATCCCTTGAATACCAAATGAAAGGACACCACACAGATATATATTGAAAATATATATAGATTTATTTCTACAAATATCCCCTATACTCTTTATGAACACAGAAGCAAATGCGTTAAAACAAAACACAGTTTAAATATACAAACTTGCACAATTATGGATGAGCCCTAGGGGCCACCTAAACCATATACAAAAATAGTGGTATAAGAACCACTATGGGGAAAGTGAAGAGGCCTAGGGCCTGGGGAATCGCTGGAGCTGTTCGGGACTAGCAGCGAAGAAGTCGGGAAAGGCCCGCGGGACTCGGGTGCAGTGCGGAAAGTGCACGTAATACCAATGCAATGTCAATGGTGCGTAAAAGTTACAAAGTTAGTTATTAAGGAACCTTCCGAGTGACCTAGAAGGATGAAACTTTAGACACAGACACTAGAGATGTATACCAGTGTGGGAACACTGGCGGAGCTGAGTTACCTCACCCACAGGAAGCGGGTGCACAGGGTCGAAGTAGTGTCGGGTTTCGTCACGCAGGTCGATGGTGCTTGGAGCTGAAGATGCTGCAGGCGGCTCGATGTGAAGAGTTCCGGTGGATCCAAGGGTGGATCTGAAGAGGTGAAGACCTGAAAGCAGAGGGGACAATGTTCAAAGTCATTAGCCAGTGACTACCGTGGAACCAGGACGGAACCAGGCGATGTCGGGTGCAAACAGGTGATGTCATGAAGATTGTCTCTGCAGCCACGTGGACACGAAGAGGTCAAGGACGTCCAGGAGTCGGTCACAAGCTGTCCTACGTAGGCTCTCGCTGATGGCCGTGTCGGCAACTTGATTGGAGCAAACAGGCCTTGGCTAAAGCAAGCCACGCAGGAAGTGATTCAAGCTTCTCACTCGGACCAGCAAGGTCATAGCGGCTGCTCCTTTTCAGGGGAGCAAGGGCTAGTCTGGAGCAACCAGACCAGTGGTGTAGTTCATCGTTTTTGTTGCCAAGATGGCAGCTAGCCACGTGGCAAGTGGCCGGGATGGCGCGTCGAGTGGCATGGTGCAAAAGGGCCCCACGCAGATCGTGGAGATGCTGAGGGGCTGAACTTCGGTGCAAGGGCTGCTCGAGGTTGGGGTTTCTTAAACCCCAAAGCACAGCATCGAGGGTGTCTCAGGTGCTGCGCAGTCAGCTTCTCGGGGGTCTTTCAAGAGGTCCGGTACCACGTCTCTCGGTGCCTCCACTGGTCCCTTCTTTGCAGGGACTGTGGATCGGGCTGTGAGAAGTCTGGGAGTCTGGGTCTTGTCAGGCTCTGGGCTCGGGCTCCGGCGGGAGGTGGCAGCAAAGCAGACGTCGAGTTGCTGGATGGTGCCTGTGTTCACAGGGTGGCCACTCCTAGGCCACAAGGGAGATGCTCTTCAGTCTTCTGTGCAGCAGAATGTCGAAGTCCAGTTGTCTTCTTTGTTTCAAGTTGATTCAGGATGATCTGAAGTCTCAGGACACAGCTCCCACTCTTATTCGAATCTGGGGGGCCGGATCACCTACTAGGTCCCTCCTCTGGGTGGAACCAGGAAGGGGGGTGGTTACACCCCCTTTCCTTTGTCCAGTTTCACGCCAGGACTGGGGCTGGAAGGCCCCAGCACCGGTTTGAACTGGCCTATGCACAGGGACACCTTGTGTGCCCCAGGCATGTCTGATTCTATTCAGCCCTGTCCTACCCAATACACAAAATCCTGTCTGGGGTGGTGCTAGTGCCTCCCAAGGCAGGAAACCCTTTGTCCAAGCTGCCCTCGCTGGAAGGACTCCCAGCAGCAGGAGGTCAGACTTGTGTCTGTGGTGGCAGCATCCATTTTGTGATGCGGGGGCTCTGTTTAACTTTAACCGGGGTTCAGGTTAGGTACATGTCGTGTCCCTCTAGAAGGGTGGAATGCTACCCCCGTCACCAGAACTGGCGAGGGGGTAGTATTCCAATTCGTATGACACCTTACTCAACATGTTTTGATAAAGCCAAACCCAAGATAGCATTTAACCGCGAGGTTCATAATGCACTTAAGAGTATATGGTATGGCAGTATCATGAAACAGCTAAAGGACATGGTTCCAAAAGCTGCAGACAGGCTCAGCTCATGCCAGAGCACTATCTCACATATTTCCAAGCACTCTGCCTCCAGGATTGATGAGGCCTTCCATAGGAGTGACTGATAGGACCATATGTGTCCATTTTAGGTTAGGTATAGGCATACTACACCTAAGTAAGTGGTGGTTACACCGACTTACCCCAGCTGAGTGATCAGCCAGTTGTGTCAAATATGGAGGCCCGGCCAGGGGTGGCATAATACATGCTGCAGCCCCTGGTAGGCCTTGGAAGCACCTATGCCCTGGGTACCTGGGTACACTGTTACAGGGGCCAATAAGGTGAACCAGTTCCAATGTCGTTATGCACCTAAAGTACATGGGTAACAATTTAGAGAGAGAACAGCAGGCTGTGGGTCTGATTAGCAGGCCCACAGCCACATTAAGTCATAAACCAGTGAAGCAAAAAGCAAAAATTTGGGGTGACCATAGGATAGCAGACCCTACTCTCCTACACTACTCTCTCGGCACGCGGTACTGCCATGAAATGTGTTCTAGCGCTTATCTTTCTCCTTATTAATAATGATGGTGCAGGCATAGGATATGTCTGAATGGGATTTATCCTGAGGAGTTTCACATAAATTCTTTGTTCTTGGTATGATCCATCCCATTCTTCAAGTCCTAATTAGGTTAGGAATGTAATGAGAGTAATCCAATTGTTTGTATTGTTTAAAATGAAATTGTACTGGATTTGGGGAGGCCGGGGTTCGATGGCCTGGTATCAAAGGCGCCAAATGTATATTCTGATACAATTGAATATTTGTAACACCAGTAGCCCTGTTTTAATTTGTGACTATTATTGCTCGGCTGAGCATATCAATTGTTCATGATTTTATTTGTATGTTTATATGTTTTGTTTTATTATAACGTCCTATTACCCAGACAACAAGGTGGCTATTTATCTGTTCCACCCTCTAGGGCAGGCAGGCATTTATTAGTGCAACAACCACCATGACTATGGGGCCTGCAAACGGGACACATACGCATTCAAGTAGCTATTATGACAACAAGCATAGCTTATTAGTATGAGCTATATTTGAGAGGGGACGTTTATAATCATTGGGTTTTCACTACAGTATCGCATCTTTCTTTCGAGCATATGAGCATCAAGAGTGCTTGCGATGCGCATGTGTTGGGGAGTATTCCTTCCCGTACTGCACATGCGCGGCGCGTCCTTAACAACTGAGCATGCGGACTGACCCTTCTTTATCCATTAGGATGTTCCGGTGAAGTTAATCACATAGCACACCTGACCCCTTAGATCTGCTTTAAATAACTTCCGCGGAATGCGATGTCATTTCCGGGCAGACGCAACGATGGGGTAGGTGTGGAGGAGATAGCACACGAGCGAATCTGTGAGCAGAATTTGGAAGTGAGTCGGGAACAGCTATGACTGAGCACCCTTGATATGGCTTTCTGAGTCCGTTTTGTTAACCCCAAATGATTATTTGTTACCATTACAGCCTGTTAATGCGGGGTGTGTTCGTTGCCTGCTGCCGGTGGAAGCGTTTCCTCAGCGTAGCGAGGTGAGCATGCATTTAGAGTCTACAGCATTGGGGCATTTAATTCTAGATGAGGCCCTACTAACATCATGTTTTACAGGGCTTGTCAAATTTGGTTTATAGGGTGGCAATATTCACGATTGGCCCTTCCCTTAACCACCGCATTTTATTTAGTATAAGATAGGGGTGTTTATTCCCTTTTTGGGCGCATTAGATGCACAAAACCATGCCTTGCTGGATCTGGGCTTCCGTAGTTGCCTGGTGTGAGCCTGTGTCCCCTGTGTCTGCTACTCTGGTTGTTTCAAAATTTGTTTGTGCACACATTGGTGGCACATGATGTGGCGTCAAGATGTTTCTGATGCGTAAAACTGTATTCTATTGTCTATTTTCTTTCCTAGGTATTGACCAGGAGCGGTTACAACATGCAGCTGTAGCCAGATGTCGGGTATACAGGTTACTGCCCTCCCTAGTCGATCATGAGGGTATTTTAATCTATTTCCACGTGCACCACTTATTTTTAAATATTCTGGTCCTGACGAAACGCCAACGACCCTTAAGGCGACGCAGGCGTGAAACATGTTGACCTATGTCTACACCCTGGCATAATATGCCCTTGGGGCTAGATTTTATTTATTTAGCAGTTAAGACTGCTTTGGGTACAAATTACAAACATTCGCTGCATGGTTACCCACTAAATATTTTACACAATATTTGCACGCACTTTCTATCACCCTCACATGACCCCCTACCCCGCACACCCACGTGCACCATCCGGCAGTCCTAAAAAATATACTCCGATAAAGAGACCCTTCGGGGGGCCCGTAGGGAATTGCAGCGCCGGCCCTACGAGGAGCAACTGCCCGATGATGAGGCATGACACCTCTCGAGGTGTGTTAGGGCAACAGAGGACACTAAATGTTTTCCCTGTTCACTGTGGGTCACTTTACCCAGGAATTCTGTTTCTTTTTCCTTCTTGGTTTGTAAATATGGGTGACTTTTTGCACTCGCATACACAGGTGACTTTTTGCACCTTGTATTAGGAACAGTGTCCCCTTTGTTGTAAGAATGATTTAATTAGGAGCAATGACACTGGACCTTGTTAAGCTCCTTGGTCCCTCCCCCTCTTTTTTTGTTAAGTAATTTAAGCACGGCGGTATCGCCGTGGGACCAGTCTATCCTCTTTTGTTTTGTTCTTTTATTTTCACAGGCACACGGGACAACATCGTTCTGCCAACCGGTAATCTCTAACGGAGCCCACATTTTTTGCAAAGGCTTTAGTAGCGCCTGGGATTTTTTTCCACCTAATATTCTGTAAACTGGACTTTTATTGTCTCTCACTCCTATGGATGAGGGAGTAGGTAGGGAGGAGAAGTTATTAAGCGGATTGCACCTTGTGTGACATTTTATCTAATCCTGATATACCCCTCAACTCCACTTTACGTCCTATTACCCAGACAACAAGGTGGCTATTTATCTGGTCCACCCTCTAGGGCAGGCAGGCACTTATTAGTGCAACAACCACCATGACTATGGGGCCTGCAAACGGGACACATACGCATTCAAGTAGCCATTATGACAACAAGCATAGCTTATTAGTATGAGCTATATTTGAGAGGGGACGTTTATAATCATTGGGTTTTCACTACAGTATCGCATCTTTCTTTCGAGTATATGAGCATCAAGAGTGCTTGCGCTGCGCATGTGTTGGGGAGTAGTCCTTCCCGTACTGAACATGCGCGGCGCGTCCTTAACAACTGAGCATGCGGACTGACCCTTCTTTATCCATTAGGAGTTCCGGTGAAGTTAATCACATAGCACACCTGACCCCTTAGATCTGCTTTAAATAACTTCCGCGGAATAAGATGTCATTTCCGGGCAGACGCAACGATGGGGTAGGTGTGGAGGGGATAGCACACAAGCGAATCTGTGAGTAGAATTTGGAAGTGAGTCGGGTACAGCTATGACTGAGCACCCTTGATATGGCATTCCGAGTCCGTTTTGTTAACCCCAAATGATTATTTGTTACCTTTACAGCCTGTTAATGCAGGGTGTGTTCGTTGCCTGCTGCCGGTGGAAGCGTTTCCTCAGCGTAGCGAGGTGATCACGCATTTAGAGTCTACAGCATCGGGGCATTTAATTCTAGATGAGGCCCTACTAACATCATGTTTTACAGGGCTTGACAAATTTGGTTTATGGGGTGGCAATATTCACGATTGGCCCTTCCCTTAACCACCGCATTTTATTTAGTATAAGATAGGGGTGTTTATTCCCTTTTTGGGCGCATTAGATGCACAAAACCATGCCTTGCTGGATCTGGGCTTCCGTAGTTGCCTGGTGTGAGCCTGTGTCCCCTGTGTCTGCTACTCTGGTTGTTTCAAAATTTGTTTGTGCACACATTGGTGGCACATGATGTGGCGTCAAGATGTTTCAGATGCGTAAATCTGAATTCTATTGTCTATTTTCTTTCCTAGGTATTGACCAGGAGCGGTTACAACATGCAGCTGTAGCCAGATGTCGGGTATACAGGTTACTGCCCGCCCTAGTCGATCATGAGGGTATTTTAATCTATTTCCACGTGCACCACTTATTTTTAAATATTCTGGTCCTGACGAAACGCCAACGACCCTTAAGGCGACGCAGGCGTGAAACATGTTGACCTATGTCTACACCCTGGCATAATATGCCCTTGGGGCTAGATTTTATTTATTTAGCAGTTAAGACTGCTTTGGGTACAAATTACAAACATTCTCTGCATGGTTACCCACTAAATATTTTACACAATATTTGCACGCACTTTCTATCACCCTCACATGACCCCCTACCCCACACACCCACATGCACCATCCGGCAGTCCTAAAAATATCTCCGATAAAGAGACCCTTCAGGGGGCCCGTAGGGAATTGCAGCACCGGCCCTACGAGGAGCAACTGCCCGATGATGAAGCATGACACCTCTCGAGGTGTGTGAGGGCAACAGAGGACACTAAATGGTTTCCCTGTTCACTGTGGGTCACTTTACCTAGGAATTCTGTTTCTTTTTCCTTCTTGGTTTGTAAATATGGGTGACTTTTTGCACCCGCATACACAGGTGACTTTTTGCACCTTGTATTAGGAACAGTTTCCCCTTTGTTGTAAGAATTATTATAATACAGCCCTGAAGAAGCCCCATGTGGGACGAAACTCGTTGACTGTTCTTGCGTACAAATGGAACAATAAAGTGGATTTTTTTCTAAAAAACTGGACATTATTTGCATTGTCTTTGTAATAAGTTTGTGATACAGATTTTACAATCTTGATATGTGGTGCACCTGTGCTTATGAATGAAACAATTGAGTCGTTGCTCAGCTCGATTTTTGTATGTAAAATATTTATATGTCCGCTGAAACCAGTTTCCTGTTAGTTTGGCATATGCAGAAACTAATCATAAATCTCAAGGTTTAAATATAGATAGTGCTTTGGTGAATATTGGAAGTACTGTGTTTAAAGGGGATATGGCATATGTTGCTTTATCTCAAGTCAGAACTTTATCTGGATTATACCTGATTGATTTGGATGACACAAAGATTAGTGCAGATGTAAATTGTGTAAGAGAGTATAATAGGTTAAGAAGAGAACATGCTCCCAATTTACCTCAATATCCAGTATTTGAAAAGCGTGTGGTAAGTCGAAAAAGAAGATATGAGAAAAATTGTAGCGAGGTTGCAGAGAAAAGAAAAAAACTAGATGAACCAGTGATAGTAAGCAAAAAGAAAAAGGATTCTATTGAAGTGGTTGTTGGTTTTCAGTTTGAAAACAGTTCTGGTGTCAACTGGTATGCTAATGTAGTGGTTTATGTTTTTTTTTCTTGAAACTTTGCTTGAAAATTGTTGAAAATCGGGACAAAAGATTTTGTTGTTTGTTGAATTCTGTGTTTGAGAAATGTAGTAGTGATAAAACTAAAATAGAAAGTGTTTCTGATTTTCGAAATATTTTAGACATAAGTTCTGGTTTAAATCAATTTTCACAGAATAATCAGCAAGATTGTCAGGAATTTCTAATGTATATGCTTGGTGTATTGCAAGATCAAGGTATAGAAATTGAAAATCTTTTTGGCCTTTCTTATAAATGGCAACATGACTGTGACAATTGTTCCTTTTCAAGTAGTACTGAAATAGACACTGAAAGATTTATACATTTGACTTTACAATATTGCAAATCAGTGTCTCTTAATAATCTAGTTAGAGAAGCAAATCAAAACATGGTCTGTACCCAATGTAACTCTCAAATGTTATCATCATTATTTATAGAAAGATATGGACAGTATGTAATTTTAATGCTGCAACGATGCAGACCTGATTAAAGAAAACTGACAACTTAAATAAAAAATGTTGTGGCTTCTCAACTATCAATATCAGGAAAAACTTTTGTAACTGTAGCAATTATTTTCCATGATGGTCCTTCTACAACATCAGGACATTACACAGCTTATTTAAAATGTACGAAAGGCTGGACTCATTATAATGATACTCAATTGATTTTTAAACAACGTTTGCCTTATGACTTACCAAGTTCTTACCTAGTGTTTTTACAACCCAAATTTTAGGGAAAATAATTGGCCTGGGAAAATTACTGCTGTTAAGAAAGGGTAGTCTATGTTGAAAAGTACTTTGAGAGTGAGGGTGATGAGGTTCAAGAAATTCTTGTAGTTGACGTAGAGGTAGTGTAAGTGTATCAGATAGTGGGTGATGTGGCTATCACAGGGGATGTTGATCATCAGTGAGGCAGAGGTGTTTTAGATTTGGTGTAGTTGTTGGAGCTGTTGCTGACATTTTTCATTCCTTTGTAGAGGTTTCTTTTAATGGTATACAGCTTCTTGGTAAGATAAAGGATGAGCAGAGTGTGATCGGCATACCAGATGATGTTGAGGTTCTGATAGCATGCTAGTTGTTTAAGGTTCTATGTACATGATAAATAGCATCGGGTGGAGGTATAACCATTGTTAGATGGTCCAAAAGATGTTGGTGCTTTTGAATCAGAAGTTTGGGAAACAGACGCTAAAGAGTACTATTAAGTAACTTCCAAACTAAGGATTTCACACATACTATTTGGCCATGAGGAAAGATATGTGAAACAAAAAATGACTATTTCGGGTAAATGTTGTTAGCATATGTTTGTACATTACTTTATTTAGAGTGTATAAGAAAGAAGTAGTAATGTTTTGTTACTTTGTGATTGTTGGTGATATTCCTTACTTACTTAAAAAATTGTTGTTCGAATAAGACATTTAGGATATGTTTTTTTTCTAATTGCTACATTCTTAATGAAAATGTTGAATGGGTTTTTTAAAGACAATCTTATTGATTGTCTTTTTTTTGCCCGCTGTTATATGATGAGTACTATTGAACTCAATGTTTTCAGTGAAATTCAATTTATTCTGAGAACAGCAAAATAAAATACATAACATATTGTACATATTATTTTGTATTGTGAAATATATATTATAACTAATTTCTTTCTTCTCTTCCACAGATACTTTATTTATTAAAAATGGATTATTAACTTTTCATTACTTATAAGGTGAGTATGAGAAACAAAAAGTACTTTCTAAGCACTCTCTTACTTCTCTTAACCTTTTTCACTTTCTTCACTTTGTCTCTTACTCCACTTCCTTTGCTCATGTTACTCTCCTTCCCTCACTCTCTTTACTCCCCTTAATTCACCTTTATACTCCTTCTCTCACCATCAGTACCCTTTCCCTTACCCTCACTTACCTTCTCCAGCTCCCTCCTTCCTCTCTGTGACCCTCACTTCTCTTTTCTTTCTTCCTCCATCACTACCCTTCTTTTGCTCTACCCCTCACTCTTTTCTATCTCCCCCTCACTCTCTTTCCTTCAAACCATCCCTCACTCACTTTCAGTCACTCCCCTTCTCTTATTACCACACTTCCTTTTGCTCACTCCCCTTCCTTTATTCCCTCCGTCACTCCCCTTTCCTCCATCTGTCTCTAAGTCTCTTCCTCTGTCTCAGTCACAATAACTGTCTCACTCTCTCACAGTCCCTCACTCTCACTCTCCCTCTCTTTCTCTCTTTCACTGTCTCCCTCTCTCTCCACCAATCTTTCTTTTCTTTCCTCTCTCTTTCTATAAATTCTTCTCTCTCACTCACTACTTTTTCTCTATCTTAATATGCTTCTTTTTTCTTTACTGACACTGCCCTTCACTCAATCTTACTCCTCTTCTCATACTTCATATTCTTCTCACTGTGTTTCACTCCTATTCTCTTTCGCCTGCTTCCATTCTCTCACTCCCCCTTACTCTATTTCCCTCACTCCATCTGTCAATCCTCTTCCTTTACTCCCCTTTCCTCATTCACTTTTGCTAACTCCCATTCGTTTAGTCCCCCACTCCCCTTCACTCCATTTCTCTCTCCCTCTCTTCCTCTGTCTCACTCAGTCTAACCGCCTCACTCCCTCTCAGCCACTTTCTCTCCCTCTCTTTCTCTCTCACCCTCTCTCTCTCTCCCTCACCTTTACTGTTGTTCTATTTCTGTTTCCTTCTCTCCTACTTTATCCCTCAGTCCCCTTTCCTCTCTCTTAATATCCTTATCTCTTAATATCCTTCCTTCTCTCTCATTCCCCTTTCGTCACCCTCATACCCCTTCTCTCACTGTTACTGCCTTTCACTCACCGTCAGTACTTTTCCTTCACTCACCTACCCTCACTCTCCTTCCTTCACTCCTCTTTGTTCACTCCCTCACTTCATCTCATTTACTCCAGTTTGTTTATTCCTTCCCTCACTTTTTTATCCATTTTTCTCTCCCTGTCTCATTCACTCTAACTGCCTCACTGCTTCTCAGTTCCATGCTCTCCCTCTCTCTTATTCTGTCCCTCTCTCTCCCTTACCCTTAAACTCCTTTCCTCTCTCTTTATATCATTCCTCCTCTCTTCCTCACTCATTTTCCCTCTCTCTTAATTTTGTTCCTTCTTTCTCATTCATCTTCCCTCACCCTCATACTTCTTCCCTAACTGTCACTGCCCTTCACTCACCGTCACTCCCTTTCCCACTCTACACTTTATCCTATCTGTATTTCTCACCCCTTCCCTTTCCTGCTCCCGTTTCCTCACTCCCCATCGCTCTGCTTCTCTCACTCCACTTCCCTCACTCTCTTTCCTTTACTCCTCTTTTGTCACTCCCTCACTCCATCTCACTTGCTCCCCTTCGTTCACTCCCTCACTCACTTTTTTCATCCATGTTTCTCTCCCTGTCTCTCTCTGTATCACTCACTCTAACTGCCTCACTCCTTCTCAGTTCCTTGCTCTCCCTCTCTCTCATTCTGTCCCTCTCTCTCCCTTACCCTTAAACTCCTTTCCTTTCTCTTTATATCACTCCTCCTCTCTTCCTCACTCATTTTCCCGCTCTTTTAATTTTGTTCCTTCTTTCTCATTCATCTTCCCTCACCCTCATACTCCTTCCCTAACTGTCACTGCCCTTCACTCACCGTCACTCCCTTCCCCCTCCACTTCCTCCTGTCTGTATTTCTCACCCTTTCACTTTCCCCGTTCCCTTTTCCTCACTCCCCCTCGCTCTCCTTCTCTCACTCTATTGCTTACTCCCCTTCTTTATTATTATTATTATTATTAATAACATTTATTAAGCGCATGGTTGCACAAAGAACAGTGCGTCCCCGCGCTGCGAATCCCAGTAATCCTTCCACAGCAGACTTGCAGAGGGAGAGCCCAAGGCACTGCAGAAAGAAAAACTACACTAATAAGCTTTGGGGAAAAGAAAGGTTTTCAGCCTCTGTCTGAACCTTGTTTCAGATGGTTCCATCCTCCATTCGATG
This sequence comes from Lissotriton helveticus, assembly GCF_964261635.1. NCBI lineage: Eukaryota > Metazoa > Chordata > Amphibia > Caudata > Salamandridae > Lissotriton > Lissotriton helveticus. The sequence continues at coordinate 772,569,558 of NC_136063.1, read as the reverse complement.
GGCAGGTCATTCCAGTCCTTACTGGCCAAATATCTAAACGACCGACCCCCCATCCTGGCTCTGTGGATCCGAGGGACCACTAATAGCATACAACCCATTGACCTAAGATGGCGCGAGGGACGATAGATGGGAAGCAAATCCTGAAGATACAAAGGTGCCTTTTTATGCGCTATGCGATGTGTGATACACATAGTTTTAAATTTGATGCGCTCCCTAACTGGTAGCCAATGTAGGCAGCGCAGGGCATTCTTCCCAGACGCCCTCCTAGGGAGATTCAGAACCAGCCTAGCAGCAGCGTTCTGAACGCGTTGCAGCTGTATGAGGCCTTTTTGACTGAGTCCACAAAGGAGGGAGTTCCCATAATCCAAATGGGAGGTAACTAATGCGTGGACCATTGTTTTCCTGGAGTTGGGAGGCAATAAGTCGAGGATCTTCCTCAAGACTTTCAAAATGCCATAACATTTGCCAACAACATTGTTAACATGTTTAGTGTAGTCAAGGTTAGAGTCCAGGTGTATCCCCAAGTTTTTAACTGAGTCCACCGGGGCGGGGACAGCGCCCAATTCAGCCGGCCACCAGGCGGAAGTCCAGATAGAGGGGCAGGAACCAACAATAAGAACCTCTGTCTTATTACCATTAAGGCGGAGGTAGTTCTGCTTCATCCACCCATCAAGTGCCACTTCCCTTTACTAACTCCCTCCATCCAGTCACTCCACTTTTATCTCCCTCACTCCCCATTTCTCACTTTCCCTTACTCCCCTTTTCTCATCCTCATACCCCTTCCCTCACCGTCACTCCACTTCTCTTACCTTTACTCCCTTTACTCTGCTCTACTTCTCCCTCTCCATCTCTCACTCCCCTTCCCTGTCTCCATTCCATGCTCCCCTTTTCTCACTCCTCCTCCCTCACTTTCCTTTCCTTACTGCTCTTCTCTTACTATTTCTCTCCCCTTACCTCACTCCCCTACCCTTAGCCCCCTTGTTCCAGTCACTCTTTGACTACCCCTTCCTCACTCAACATACTACCCTTTCCTCACTCATTCCATCAATCCTTTCCTCCTTTTCACTTAGTCATTTCAGTCATTCATTTATACACTACACATTCATTCAAAAAAAGTATGACACAGTATATAAGAGATATAGCTCTTCTTGGAGAAGTGAAGTTAGTTCTGAAAAGAACTGTTTTTTTGTCTTTTTTGTTTTAAATTTGTTTGTAGTTTTTGAAAAATTTTACATTTTTGGGGGATTTTTTGAACAAAAATAAAAAACAGTTAACAAAAAACTGCTCAACAGGAACAAAAATTATTAAATGAAAAAAAGGATTTGCGGGAGCATGTGTGCTGGGTAATCTTCAGCTCTATTAAGTTAAGACTCTGCTCTCCATAACAAAGAATCTCATTGCACATGTTGCATCGGAGGTGGACCTTGGCGAAAAGTGGCCGGATATTCAGAGCAGTCGATGAAGGAGATGCTCCTGCAGATGAAGTGCTGGGGACTGCAGCTGGAGGGTTCGCTGCAAGGGCTTGGGTAGATGCCCTTGCATAGTTGGTAGGATGCGCATTTTTCACGTGCCTTATCATTGTGTGTATACTAAAAGAGTAGTGTTTCTTTGGGTCTCCTCTAGAAAGCACACTACCACAGATTTTGCAGGTGACCTTCGGTGCATTTACTTTCTTCTGCCCCTTTGGAAAGGTGAAAAAGTTTCAGATAAAGGACTCCTTGGTCTTCTTACCACGTGGCTGCTCTTCGCCAAACTCCCCATCTGAGACAGATGATGATGTATCCTGTGGCTGCTGTTCTCTGCCATTTTGCCAAAAAAGCTGGAACAAATCAGCAAAGATCCTTCTCCCAGAAAAGTGAAAGAGATAGTGAGGGAAGTGGGTGGCGTTTTTGAAGATTCTGGAAAAGAAACTAGTATAAACCAATCAAAAGAGTTGTTTTCTAGTTACATGAGTTTACGTGCGCGCACGGGTGCGCGCACGTTGCACGACCGTTGCATATGAATGAGGTTTTACCCGATTTTCGAAAAAACTTTTAAAAACGTGAAAAGGAGGCATGGTAGAGACTCCCTGACCCCCTAGGCCTTCTCAGGGGTAGTCCCTGAAGGACCCCGAAGGGCAAAAAAAAAATTTGTTTTGAAAAAAAATCGCGAGGTGTACGCACCTTGATCGAACCCCCGAGGCAGAAGTGAGTCAAAAACAATAGTGGAAAATGTGAAAAGAGGGCAGGGTAGAGACTCCCTGACCCCCTAGGCCTTCTCAGGGGGTCCCTGAAGGACCCCGAAGGGCAAAAAAAACATTTAAAAAAAAATTGCGAGGTGCGCGCACGTTCCGCGCACGTTAGAAAAAAAAAAAAAAAAAAGTTAAATAACAAATTTGAGTGCTTATATGTTGATTCAAGATGTAGACTATACGGTTCAACTTAATCCAAATCATAAAAAGTAGCTGTGCCGTTGCATATTACAGGATACAGTCAATGTATTACAACATACAAAGGCAGTTTGTGGAAAAATAAATATATAAAAAATTTAAAATTGATACAGAAATTAGCATTTTAAAAACCTTTGAAATTCACTTAAAATACCATAGGTTTCACACACGTCATAGTTAGGAATTAGCATTTAAAAAACCTTGCAAATTCACTGAAAAAAACATAGGTTTTACACTCGTTATAGTTGGGAATTAGTATTTAAAAAACGTTGTAAAATCACTGAAAAAAACATACATTTCACACACATTATAGTTAGGAATCAGCATTGAAAAAACCTTAGAAATTCACTGAAAAAAAACATAGGTTTCACACACGTCATAGTTAGGAATTAGCATTCAAAAAACCTTGCAAATTCACTGAAAAAACCATAGGTTTCACACACGTTATAGTTAGGAATTAGCATTCAAAAAACCTTGCAAATTCACTGAAAAAACCATAGGTTTCACACACGTTATAGTTCGCTGGACATTTCACTCATACAAAACCTTTGAAATTCCCCCGTTATAGTTGGTTCAGCTAACTATAACTCGCGCGACCGCAATGCACTGCCGATGTCATTTGAGATGTCATCAGTGATGTCATGAGTGATGTCACTGACTATGTCATGAGTGATGTAATATGTGACGTCATCAGCAGCGCATTGCGGGCGCGCGAGTTATATTTAGCTGAACTAACTATATCGGGGAATTTCAAAGGTTTTGTATGAGTGAAATGTCCAGCTAACTATAACATGTGTGAAACCTATGGTTTTTCAATGAATTTGCAAGGTTTTTTAAATGCTAATTCCTAACTATAACGTGTGTGAAACCTATGGTTTTTTCAGTGAATTCACAAGGTTTTTTAAATGCTAATTCCTAACTATTGTCCCGGAGGGTAAAGAGGAGGGTGATATCAAGTCATTTGTAGTAAAACTACTCAAGGATACACTAAACTTGGAGGAGACACCAGATACTCTGGAGAGATACATTCATAGAATCCACAGGGACCCCTTTCGCTTAAAGCCAGGTAGGGAGAAGCCCAGAAAAATGTTGGTAAACTTTCTAACGTACTCGTTCGAGGAAAAAATTCTAAATTTGGCCCTAAAAGATAGGACTCTCAAAGGTTTGGACTTTTCTTTCGAAATCCGCTCGGATCTATCAAAGACTACCCTTGACCGGCAGTGGGAGTTAGGGCAGAGGATGGAAAAATTCCGAGCCTTTGGTGCGACAGTACAGATGAGGTTTCCAGCCATTTTTAAATTTATGAGCAATAACAAGATGCACAATCTCAGATCTCCCTATGAGGCTGATGAGATGCTGGAGTTAATAAAGAATGCTATATGGGTGGGGGCAGAGAACCCTTAGGGGGCAGTAGTTCTGACCTTATGGAGAATTAGTACCGTCCACCCCTTTTTGCTAATTAAGTTGGCCTTTATTAGTATGAAGCGCAGACTTAGCTGAGATAGAGCATAGCACATGTTATCTAGCCTACATTAAAAGCACAAAACCCCCCAAAAAAGAATACATAAAAAAAGGGAGGTATGACATAAAATATATATATATATATATATATATATATATATATATATAAAACACAATACCTTTAATGAAAGAGGGAGTTTTTGTGAAGCTTTTTGGGGTGTTTTTGATATGAGGGGCACAGCAGGTGTTTAAGGCATTTAAGGGGATTTAGAATAGAATAGAAATATTCAAAGTACTACCTATCTCGTAGCAGAAGCGGGGGAGGGGAGAAGGGCGAGGTCGCCGGAGGGCGCAAAACTGGAGATACATCAGTCCAGTGTAGGTAGGGTAGGGTTTTCCAGAGGGGGGGTGGGTGTTACACGGGGTGGCAGGAATAAAAATGTTAAAAATCCTCATGGGGCTGAGCCTGCGAATCCTTTTAACTTACTTGGTTCCGACCACAAATCGACATTTCTAACTTTCTGCTCCAAAAGTGAGTTGGGAAGACACAATAATAGAGAAATATGGCTTTCTGCGGTGGCGGGGGGGGGGATTGACTACTTAACGCCATGACAAAGATGCATTTTTTATCCTGGAATGTCAATGGCCTGCGCACTGGGGGTAGGTGAAGAATTTTTTTTCAATATTTGAGAGATTCCCAGGCACAGGTCATTGTCATACAGGAGTCACAGCTCCTCAGAGCCAAAACGGTAGAGCTTTTAAAAAGAGAGAAATGGATTGATATCTTTTTGACCACTGATCAATCGGCAAATATCAGGGGCGTGTTGTTTATTTATAAAAAACAGGCCAAAGCTCAAATAGTGGAATTTCGGGAGGACAAAAGTGGTAGGCGGCTTATGCTAAGGGCTCTACTGGATGGCTGCCCATATACCCTGGTCGGTTACTACGGTCCAAACCAGGACGACCCTTCCTATCTGAATAACATACGCAACCAACTAGCAGACTTAAACGACCCGGTAATTTGGGTAGGCGATTTTAATATCGTCTTGGACCCAAAACTGGATAAATCCGCAAACTCCAGGGCTTGTGCCACTTCAAAATCTAGGCAAGAGCTTCTAGCAATAATGTCACAGCTAGGTTTGGCTGACATATGGAGGGAAAGAGCGGGGACTAAGCTGGGGGTCTCCTTTCGAAACCTCAAATATAAGCATTTATCAAGAATAGACTACGCTCTTTTTAGCTTTGGCCTTAAAGATTTTTTGATGGATATTTCTTATCTTCCCTCTCACCTTTCTGATCACTCAGTCATTGCATTCAGACTAAAAATAGGTCACCAAAAACCCCAGGTCTCTTGGTCATTTGACCGCATTATCCTTCTAGAGGAGGATGAGGTCTCTTTTCTCCGGTCAGAAACTCTGTATTTCTTGGAGGCTAATTTAGATACAGTTGCTATCCCCGTTTTGTGGGACGCACTAAAAGCCTTCTGGAGGGGGTGCATTACGAGCCGGTCTTCGTATAAGAGAAAGAAATACAAAGAAAGTCTGGAGAGTCTGGAGGCAGAGATGAAAGACATCGAAAACAATTTGGGGGCCAGTATGGGTACAGATGCGGAGCGTGAAAGATTGGGTTCACTAAAATCTCAATTGGAATGTATACTACAGAATAGGGTGGCTAAACGGTGGGAGGCGAGTAAGAATTCTCACTTCGAGTTTGGAGAGGGGGCGGGTAAAATTCTTGCTTGGAAAACCAAGGCCAACCAAGCTCGAAATTACATTAGGGAGATTAAGGTGGAGGGGGAAGAGACCCCACAGCTTACTCAACTAGGAATTGGGAGTGCCTTTCAAGACTTTTTTCAGGCCATCTATAGAGAAGACATCTGTAAGGATACGGCAGCAAGGGATGCCTGGCTGAATCAAATTTTCACCCCTAAATTATCAATTGAACAAAGTAGGGCCTTGGAAAGAGAGATCTCCGTGAAGGAGATTAGTAGGGCATTAGGGCATGTGAGGCGGGGGAAGGCAGCAGGCCCGGATGGGCTACCAGGGGAACTATACAGGGCCCTTAGCGGGGAGATTGCCCCGGTCCTGGCTTCTGTCCTTAATGGCATTCTCCTGGGTAGCTCGGATCATCCTAAATCTTGGAACGACGCCACAGTGGTGTTAATATCTAAACCAGGGAAAGATGTGAAAGAATGTGGGTCATATCGTCCGATATCGCTCCTTAATAGCGACTACTAAATCTTTGCTGCTATTATGGCGGCTAGGCTTGGGGGGATGGCAAGCTCAATTATACATGATGATCAAAAGGGTTTTATTAAAGGTAGGCACTTAGCAAACCTCACGCAAGATTTAGTTGGGGTAATTGACATCGCTACCACCTTCTCTCTTCCTTTTGCTGCCTTTACGCTTGATGCTACGAAGGCCTTTGATAGGGTCAACTTGGCCTTTTTGGCCGCAGTTATGAGGAAATGTAATCTACCTGCAAACTTTTGCCACATGGTATCTCTCATATATAAAGCTCCGACGGCCAGGCTTTCTGTAAATAATTTCCTGACAGAGCCTTTTAGCATTTCAAGAGGTACTAGGCAGGGCTGCCCGCTTTCCCCCTTCTCTTTAATCTCTACGTCGAGCCTTTTGCTCAGATTCTTAGAGAGGAGGTTAACATTACATCTTTTTGCTTTGGAGGTTGGGATAAGCGGGTAGCTCTATATGCGGTCGATATCCTCATAATGACATCTAACTTAGACGAGGCTCTTCCCACAGTATTTAAGAGGGCAGAGGAGTTAGGCAAGATTTCCGGATATGAGATAAACTCCGACAAAACGGAAATCATGATCTGGAATACCACCAGCTCTCTCAGAGAGACTGTGTCCTCCATGTGCTATCTGGGCATTAGAATTATCCAAGACATTAGTATCGCCGCCCAAAACCTGGAGCGGGTACATAATGAATGTTGGAAAAAGCTTAAGGCATGGAACCACCTCCCTTTATCCATCTTTGGGAAGACAAACTTAATTAAAATGTCAATCCTGCCAACATACACCTTTCTGTGTAATTCCGATGGCCTTTGATAGTAAACAAATAGCTAAATGCCAACAAGATATCAATTCTTTTATTTGGAGGTATGGAGCCACACGATTAGCTTGGAAAAAGTTGAGGAGGAGGAGGCAAAAAGAAGGGCTAACGCTACCAGACCTACAGTACTACGCCTGGGCGTTTGAATTATCCTACTCTAGAATGCTTCTAAAGATACCACTAGGTAACGCTAGGGGAAGGATGTTTCGAGCAATGCTAGAGCGTTCCGGTCTTCCACCTGCCGGCTTTCTTTTCAAGTTTGGAGATCAGATATTCTTCAAAAAAGTAAAACAAAAAATTCTCCATTCACTGGCTAGAAGCTGGTCTACAATTAGAAAAAAACTGGGGCTGAGCTATTTTTCTAATACAGCACCCTTGTGGGTCTCGCCCGGTACTCCATCGTGCCTTAAGGACAGTTTGGCGTGTCCTATAAGGGATGCTGGAATTCTGTCCTGGGGAGAGTTGGTGGCAGGCGGTTCAATGTTACCCTGGGAGGAGTTGCGGGAGAGAGTTGGGCCATGCCTCTCTAGATTTAAGCATTTACAACTGACTAGTTGGGCTCAGGCTTTACTTAGGAAGAGGGTCCCCCTGGGTAAATACAGCAACCTGGAAAATCTACTGGTTACAAGGCCAGGGGGTGCAAGAAGGTATCATGTTGGTACTGGTTGATCCTGGAAGAAATAGATGGTGACTTTAAACTCCCTGAGAAGCTATGGGGAGAAGAGATGGGAGATCAGGGGGATCAGAACTGGCAGAAATCATTTACTATGCTGTATAAGCTTGTGAAACCAGCATGGCTGAGACGAAACCACCTGTTCACGCTACATCGAGCATACCTCTCCCCCCAGAGGCTAGCCAAATATCAGCATTGGAAAAAATACAACAAATGTGATCTACTTGAGGCCTCGGACGTGCACATGTTTAAAGATTGCCCTGCCATTAGTCACTTCTGGGAGAAGGTGTTGGACGCTGTGTCTTCTTTGCTTAAAACTACACTGTGCATATCTCTTCCATTGATTATCTTTGGAGTAGACGAAAACATCACTGGGCACGCCAGATCCTTTTTATTCTGTACAATCCTCCTGGCTAGGAGGCAGATTTGCAGGTTCTGGGTGGATGCAGCCCCTCCAACATACGCGGGTTGGCTGACGTCAGTATATGAAGTTTCTAGGGTAGATTTGGCCAGACCCTGCAGCAGGAAAAGGATTGCTTTTTGGGACTATCTGGTAAATTGGAGATAGGTTTCCGTTTTTTTTTTTTCCCCCGGGTCCTATGATTATGCCTTTTTTCCTGCTCCATGGACCCTTGATAGGGCCTTCCCAGGTATACTTCTGGTCCAACAGGCATTAAAACGCCTAGATGGAGTTCTTTCAGGTCTCCCTTATGGTGCGTTGGTCTCCTTCTTCCGCCAACTAAGCCTTTATGCGCCTGTGTCCGTGCCATGCTAGGAGATCTGGGGGCTGGACTCAGTGACATACAGCGGTGGTCGGTGGTTACCTGCACTAGGGTATCGGCAATGAGGACAACATTTTTTTTTTTTTTTAAAACATAGAAACTCCTCCGTTATAGTTAGTTCTGCTAACTATAACTCTCGCGAGCGCAATGTACTGCTGATGATGTCACACATTACATCACTCATGACATGGTCAGTGACATCACTGATGACATCACTGATGACAACTCAAATGACATCACTGATGACATCACTAATGACATCATCCAGTGAATGTCGTTTAGTTTGAAATGTAAATATGTATTATTGATATATATACCAATCTGTATTGAAGATTGAGTGGATAGATAACTGTCTGGATGGAGGATTTAGTAGCTGTCTGACTGTCTGTTTACGTGAGTAATTAAAAGTGCCTCACTTAATACATGGATTAGTAACTAAACTATGTGAATGTGTGCCTGTCATACAAGCACCAGCAGCAGCAGCCGGGTCGAGAGGGGGGCCAGGACACAGTGCCCGAGAGTGCCCTGCGTGGTTTCACCACGTCACCAGCCGTGCCAGGAGGCACCACCGTTAAAACCTCGAATGGGCTCCCGCAGCGCGGGACGCCCGTCATACAAGCACCAGCAGCAGCAGCCGGGTAGAGAGGGGGGCCAGGACTCAGTGCCCCAGAGTGCCTCACGTGCTTTCACTGTGTCACCAGCCAGGCCAGGAGGCGCCACCGTTAAAACCTTGAGCGGGCTCCCGCAGCGCGGGACGCATGCCGGCAGTGCCCGGGCGAATCCCGGACCAAGGGTGGGCCCTTCCTTGCCCGGAAGAGGCAAGGCAGGGCAACCCCTCTTTTGTCCTGGATCCTCGTCCATTTCCTGCACTAGGAGTCAGAGTTTACTGACGGGTACTGTGAGCCCCTTTCTCCATAGCCCCCATTACTTGCTTCTGCCCCTAGAAAGTTTCATTTCAATTCCAGAAGCATAACTAACAAGTACTATGAAGTAAAGGACTGTGTGAGAGTAAAACTTTTATTTCGAACTGGGACTCATAAGACTTCGCAGCCTTGAACCAACCAGGGTATTGTACTGTGTGAGGCACTTTAGCAATACTATTTTATCAAACGTTTTTCTGTTAAAAATCGCATGAACCAGTTGAGTTCTCATTTTTCAGGCAAGGTTTATTATATAGTATTTTACCATATGGTTTTACTGTGTCTTGGAGTATTGTTTTGTACCGTTCTTTTTAGCATATGTTGCGTTTTTGACTAGAAACAACAAGGTATAATACGCAACACTTTGTCTAAGGGATCAAGTAAATTATACCTGAAAGCACAGTGCACTTTATTCGAGTGAGGATTCTAGCAAATTAGATAGCTAAAAAAGTTCCTTAACACATAACACATACGTATATCATTAAGTAGCTGACTATTGAATAAGGGGAAAAGGAAATTAACATCAAACCAGGTAGCAAAATCACCGAGCAAGCTTAGAAAAGCAAATATGACTCTATTCAACTATCTAACAGTTAAATATGGACCCCACAAATCCATCAGGGCATAAACTAATGGACAAAACCAGTATGCCAGCATTGGGGTCTGAAGTAACCAGTAGTATGGGTAAAACACCATTTGAGCAAAAAAATACCGTCTGTGTCCAGACTATTCCTGATATTATTTTAAGTCCTGACCCTGATAACGAACATTCACCCCCTTCGAAGAAATCCTGTAAATTGTTAAGTATAGAAATACCAGATTCTCAGCCAGATGGTACATGCCTGGGGCAAACTACTCCTAGTCTAAGTAAGACCCACACAAAAAAAGTACAGGGTAAAATACAGGGCCCAAAAAACAAAACTCAGACTAAAACAGGGAACTTCAATAGAGACTGTAAACTTGTCTAGGATGCTAAAAGAATTAACTGAGTTAGTTACTGAGTCCGTGAATAGTTTAAGTTGTAGGCTAGATAAAATAGAAGCAGGACTAGAGAAAGGTTTTGCATCCCAGAACATAAAAGTTGAAGAGGGGAAAAGACTACCAAACAAGCCAACAAGAAAAACCACATTATGTGACAAAGGAAATAAGAAAGCTATCCCCTCTGGGACAAAGAGATAGGAAATAGAAAGAGGAAATGGTCGGGGGTCGGGTATCTACACAAGTATAACAATAAACTCGAAAAACCCCATCCCAAGAGAGATTGATGCATATAGGAAAAATGACATGGGAGGGACCGATAACTCAGTGGGTGATAGACAGGTTGTTGGGAATAATTTAAAAACAAATCTGTTTAATAGCAATTTCCCAGAGGACACACGCAGCCTGCAGACTTTAAATTTACCACCCGCAGCCAATCCATATACGTTAATCTTAGCTAATATTCCTTCCTGCTCACCAGTTGAAAAGGAAAACTGGTTGGCTTTAAGAAACAAAACCTTGCACTGGCTTGGAAATAGAACAGGCCTGACCTGTGCACTTTGGAAAGAATTTAAAATCGTAAGAAGGATCAGCTGGGTGGATAACGGCAAGAAACTCTATCAAGGCGACTGCGTTGTCCTGTCATTGGGGTCACCCGCATTGGTAAGGGAAGCTTGACTGAGAACACAGGATCCTAATCTCAGCTATACAAATATATGTACCTTCCCATTAGCGTTATTTTACCAACAGAAGCACCCACTAGGACAAAATAAACCCCCTGTATCTAGGTTGTTGAAAGACACTTCCCATTTAACATAGAGACAACAAATCGTTTTGGGACTTTATCGACCCTAGACACCAACGACTGACTATTTATAAATCAGAATTTAGTCGGTATGAACAATAAAAACTGTGTTGGGACCAAACGGGATTCAGCCTTAAACAAGCCAATTAGAATTGAACCAGTGGACGAGGGAGATAGTAAGTGCGATTGGGAAGATCCAAATGAGGCTGGAAATATTAGCAGTGTGCCCACGGAAACTGACAATGTTGGGCTATCCAATCAAGTAATGCAAAAGGAGCCGGGTCCAATCGAGCCGCTTATATCTTTTCCTGTAACAGCCCAGCCCAAAACAAAAACTGTGAGAGTTTTGTACTGGAATGTTGCAGGCTTAAAGAATAAAGTGAAAGTCATACCTTGGAATGTTTTTATGAATAACTTTGACATGTTGTGTATCCAAGAAACCTGGATAATTAACAAAGTACACATAAATGGTTTCCGGACATTTCATATACCAGCAACACATTCATCTTGTGGAAGACCTAAGGGCGGAATTTGTGTTTATGTTTCAAATATGGTCAGGGCCCAAAAGATTAAAACAATTAATACTGAAATTTACTATCAGACTGTATTGATCCATGTAGATGCAATGGCTATACATTACGATGGTCCAGCTTGGCTCCGTCAGAGTTTAGTAGTCAACTGGTTAGTAAGGCATATAATTCAATTTTAACCTGTCTAGATGATAGCCCATCGCACGATAACATCCTGAAAGAATTTACCAACATAACCAATACAGTAAAAAATGTGTTACCCGAACGGCCAGAAAGGGATGGTGTGATAAAAACTGCACTAAAACATACAATAAGTTACAAGAATCCCTGCACAGGAAAGTACAAGACAAGGAGGAAATCAGGAGCTGCAGGAAGTTTTATAATGAAGCAAGGAAAACTAGGAAAAATAATTTGAAAAGAGAAGGCTTTGGAGAATCTTAAAAATGCATCAGGGAGTAAGGATAGCTTTCTATTTTGGCAGGCGGTGAATGCACCCTTCTTTTCCATTGATAACCGAGATGCTCCTTCTATTGAAGTAGCAATAGAGGAAAAGATATGGGTGGACTTCTTTGCAAATGTTTACTCCCTACAAAATGATGCAGCGAGGGAAATAGACTGGGTGAAAGAACCTGAGAGGGACCACCAGGAACTCCAAAAATGTTGGCCTATTAATTTGAATATCACTCTCGAAGATGTAAAAAGGGCAGTAAATGCCAACAAGAGTGGTAAGGCCCCAGGTCCCCAAGGGGTGCCAATCGATATTTTTAAGTCCTCCCCGCAGTTATGGTCTCCAATATTAATGCGGGTCCTACAAGCAAGTTGTGCAAAAGGGTTTACAGCCTCATGGTCTGAATCCATTATTATCCCGATCTTCAAGAAGGGAGATCGGGACAACCCGGCATGGTACCGCCCTATATCCATATTAGACTCCCTTATGAAGGTTGTGGGTAATAGACAGATTACAAACATGGGCAGAGGATAACAACATTTTAAGTGATGTACAGTACGGTTTTAGATCTGGGATAGGTGTCAACTAGCAGGCTCTTAAACGTAGTATTTTAATTGGAAAGTATATGCAGGCCAAAACAGAGAAATGTTACCTGGCATTCCTCGATTTAACAGCCGCTTTCGACTGTGTCATACATAGTAAATTGTGGGTTATTCTATGTGACCTTAATGTCGACCCCATTATAATACAGTTTTGGAGACAATTATACTCTGGGGCTACAGCTAAAGTTCGATATGAGTCAAATGGAGAATGCACAGCGTCATTCAATGTGGAGAGGGGAGTGAGGTAAGGGTGCATTTTGGCACCATTCCTGTTCACTTTTTACCCCAATGCGTTGGAACAGGAGTTGGTGTCTAACGCTAGGGACCCGCCATACGTACATAACTGCCCGATAGGCTCCCTTCTCTATGCTGATGATGCTGTGCTTATGGCACGTACTCAGATTGGTCTACCGGTGGCTCTTACCTGTTATAAAATGTTATGGACTCCCTGGGTCTAAAGATGAATACAAAGAAAAGTTTTATTATGACCTGTGGGAGAGGCAAACACAAATGCAGTAATTTACAAGCTGGGGGCAGTAGGGTAGCATCTATAAAATCATTAACGTATCTGGGTGTTTTATTTAATAGTACTGGGACCTGGACACAAGCAATTAGAAGCAAGAGTCTTTTGTTCATGAAGTCTATAGCGGCATTGATAATGTTTTCTAAAAAAAATGGGGAAAAGGCCAACAGAAATCCTTTTGAAGATTTATAATGCCAAATGCGTGAGCATAGCTATCTTGGGGGCAGGTATACGGGGACCCACAATTGTACTTCAATTCAGCTAGCTGAAAACGCTTTTCTAATATTTATATTTATATTTATATTGGCAGTTCCTGCGAACGGCCCAGTTTTTAATTGCCACAACGAGCTAGGTGTCCCATACATTTCAGATTAAGGCACAACCTATGCTGCTCTGGCATAGAATTTGGACCTCTACGAGCACAGGGCTAAATAAGGAAATTTTAACCGATGTGATGAGATTAGATCATGCAAACAAGATTACGTGGTTAAGATATGCAAAAAACTTTATGCAAGATATAGGGCACCCAGACTATTTTTCCTAACCAGAAACTATGAATACAATAAATCGGAGGGATTTAAAAAAAAATTGCATGAATGTCTTGGAGGAAAACAGGCTATCCCTGGAAATGAACAAACCCACAGTGTTTCAGCACTTAATGATTACAACAACATGCACTATTCAACCGTATCTATCGTGCTGTACCGAGGGTATGATAGATACGTGTTAACACGCTTTAGATTTGGGTCTTTCCATCGGCTGGTCAGTTACCCTGACATGAATAACTGGTCAAGGGATTTAGGCCTGTGTCCATGTGACAATATCTCTCCGCAAACTATGATTCATGTAATCTTATTCTGTAAATTCTCTGTAAATGAAAGATGTAAATGGATTAAACCCTTATTAAAAGAGGGTGGGTAGAGACAGTGACGTCCACCTCTTCTTTATTTACAGATGTTGGATAGTTATTATTGCATTGCAACGATGACGGGTTTCTTAAAAAGTGTTTTGAGAGTGAGGAAAACCACAAATGCCTAGAAGCTGTGGGGACACACACGAGCAGTGTATATATTGTGAGACACTTTCTCTGTATTAAGGCCATTTGCCTAAACTGTTTATAAAGTAGGAAAACTGCAGAGTATTAATTGCTTTAATGAATTTGTATATCATTTTATGTTTTTTTGCGATGATTGTACTGCCTGCTTTTATTATTTTATATGCCTAAAATCGAATAAAGCCAGTTTTGACTTGACTTGAATGTGTGCATCACTGTCTCTGTTGTTGTATAACATGCTGTGTCAGTTGGTCACTAACTACATGAGTGTATATTAGTTATCGATTAGTTGGGTGAGTATTTGTATGGGATACTGAGTTTGTGTGTGGTTGCATGGGTTGTGTGTAACTCTATGCATAGATGTGTGAATGGTTGATTGACTGGGTGTATAGGTTTGAGAGTGCATGTGGAAACAGTTGTTTGGGAGACTGAGTGAATTTATATGTGTGTTGGTGAGTGAATATATGTTTTAGTGTACATCTTCAACAAAGTAAAAAAATAAAAAAAGGCATTGTATGTGAGAGTTGGTGTATATAAATAAATATATGTAAGAATAAGTGATTGCGAGAGCAACTATATGAATAAGTGTATATTTGTAATGGTGATTTTTTAACATATTAACTATGAGTTACTCTGTGTTTGAATAAATTAGGTGTTGTGTGTATAATTGTGTAAGTGAGTATATGTAAGTGTAATTTTTTTCAGGAGTGAGTAGGATGACTGCATAACCGACTAAGATGACTGCTGATGTGTCAATGTCTATATATGTGTATAAGTGCATTTGATAGTGTTCTATTAATTAGTGACAGCATGTATAAGTGATTCTGTTGTTGAATGGGTATTTGTGTGTGAAGCCTTAGGAATCAGTGATCAGTGAGTGGGTATGGAGTAACTAGTATTGGTATGTGAATGGTTTCAAATACGGTACTCTGTATTTTACAGTGAGTGATGAAAGGTTACACTAGTGTATGATGATGTGTATCAGATTGTCATGTGGATGATGTCATCAGTGATATCATCAGAGATGTAATTTGAGATGTCATCAGTGATGTCATAAGTGATGTCACTGACCATGTCATGAATGATGTAATATGTGACATCATCAACAGTGCATTGGGGGCGTGCGAGTTATAGTTAGCACAACTAACTTTAAGGGCCAAATTTGTCTTGTTTTGTACGAGCAAAATGTCCAACTAACTATGACGTCCATGAAACCTGTGATTTTTTCAGTCAATTTCTGAGGTTTTTTTAAATGCAAATTTCTAACTATAATGTCCCTGAAACTTGTGGTTTTTTCAGTGAATTTTATATATATGTATTTAATCTCCTCTCACTCTTACAAGCAAGGAATCAGCACTCAGGTTGTAGTTTGAAAGTATTTAATCTGCAAAGGACGTGATCCACACGTTTCTGCTCGTCCGAACCTTGATAACAATACAAGACGTCATTGTAGCATCCTTATTTAAATGTACAAATGCCTCCAGTTGCCAACATTAACAAAGGACTGCATATTACTTTAATCCGAAAAGCTGCCGGCCATATTGGCCTGGTCACGATGTGAAAATTCAGGAATTGATACCATAGAGAAAAGAAAACAAGTGTTAATGTGCACACAATGTAATTTCAGCATATCTTGCTCCGTGACCGCCATACCTGTATGTTCATCAACATGACTTATTCATAATAAACAAACTTAGGATTGCAAACATCAACATAAACAATGGACTACACATTAGTAAAAGTGAAAAGCTATCGGCCATATTAATCTGGGCACGTTGCGTATTATGATGGTTCTTACACAAAAGAAAAGAAAAAAAAGGGGTTTTAATATACACACACTAATTCTAAACAAAGTTCTAGTGATTATAGTTCCATTCCAGTCACAGCTCATTTGAGATGTCATGAGTGATGTAACTGACCATGTAATGAATGATGTAATGTCTGAGGTCATTAGCAGCATAATGCGAGGGTGTACGTTATAGTTTGCTCAGGTAACTTTAACTGCTGAATTTCACTGGTTATTTATGAGTGAAATCTGAGTCTAACTAAACCGTCCCTGTAATCTTTGTTTTTTTCAGCAAATTTCTAGTTTTTTTTTTTAACGTTAAGTAAGATGCATATCACAATGGATGGTAGGGGGTTTGGAAGCAGGGCCTGGCATTGTGCTGCCCCCACACAAGCTTGCTGCTCCTGCCTTCCCGCCTCCTAGCCATCCATTGTCCAAGTCCATGTCCCTGCTCCCTTATTACAGCCCTGTGTGGCCGTTGTTCTGCCACTAGCCTTCCCACCTTCTCTGAATAGTTAGCTTGCTGCCCCAACCACCTCCTCCCTATCCTCTGTTGTCTGAATCCATGGACTAGCCAACTCCCGTCTGCAATTCATGGTTGGAAGTGCTGCCACTGCCTTCCATTTAGCTTGATGTACCAGTCCACTCCTCTTGCCCTCCATTGCCCAATTCCATGCCCCATCATTGACCTCCTGCTTAGCCTCTGTGCTTAGCTTTCTGCCCCTATTCTCCTTCCCCCTGCCCTCCGATGTCTGTGTGCATGCCCCTGCTCCATCCTTTATGCCCACCATGTTCCAGGGACCAGCCACTCCTATCTACTCTGAGTGCTCTGTGGAGCTGCCACTCCCCTCCCACCTGCCTAGCATTGTCAGATGACTGTAGCCTATCCCTCCCATCTCCACCCTGCCTGTCTACATTCCATGCCCCTTTCCCCTTCCTCCTGTCCTCCATGATCCATTTTACTGCCACACCATTCTGCCCACTCTGGTCTTTTGTGCAGCAACTGCTCCTCCTGCCTGCCCCGTGTGGCCTGTTTTGAGGACCCTACCCCTGAACTCTCTTGTCTGTGCTCGGGTCCTGACCCTCCCTTCCATCCTCCATGGTCCTTTGTACATGCCCCTGCACCCTCCTTCTTGCCCATCATAGCCATTGTGCTGCTGCTAGCCCTCCTGCTTGCCATGCATGCTCTTCTGTGCTGCCACAGTCCCTCCTACCTTCCCTGTATTGTCGGCTAGCTGTCCCTGCCCCCTTTCACCTTCCCTCCATGGTCTGTGTGTATGCCAGTATAGTCTCACTGTTGCTCTCCATGGTGTGTCTTGCTTCTAGTGCCCATCCTCCCTGACCTCCATGGTCATCTTGGTGCTCCTGCCCTGCCCCTTACCCCCATCCCTCTGTTTCCATGTGCAGCCTGTATTTCCTCCCTCTTGGCTTGTCTGTTCCATTGTAATGCCCCTGATCCATCCCTCCTGCCCTTTATAGTCCATTATGCTGCAGGTTTCTCTCCTGTCTGTCCATTATGGTCAGCTAGCTACCACTGCCTCTTTCCAATCTGTTCTCTGTTGTCCATGTGCATGGTCCTGTCCCCTCTCTATTGCTTTCTATGGATTGTTGTGCTGCACTCCTGTCCCCCTTGCCCTGTGTGGTATATTGTACTGCTGCAAACCTGATGCCTGCCCTGTAGGGTCAGTTTGGTGCACCTCTCCATGTCCCTCTTGTCCTCTGTTATCCAAGTTCATGTCCCCACCCCAATTCATCCTGCCTTCCATGATCCAATGCACCATACCTGCTAACATTTTGAACTTGGTAAGAGGGAGATTTTTTTGTTAAAAACTGGTGTATTGATTTTTCCCTTTGACTAACATTGAAAAAGAGGAGAGTTTTGGTTGCATCTTTTGTGGGGGGAGGAGTCAAGATGGCGGGTTGATGCCGCGAGGTGAAGGAGGCAGCATGGAGTAGCTCCCCTACCGCTATCACACTGTGAGGAAAAGCATATGTTCAGCGCTTCAAACCTTTGAAGCCGGAATCGTTAAGAGGAAAAGAAATACAGAATCCTGGTGCCTGGTGCTTGCCTCATTAAACATTTCGTTATGTGAGAAACTCTGAGAGATGAAATTATCGGACCCCAAGACGAGCAAACGCTAAGACGGGAGTGAGAGCTCTAAAAACCTGTAGCTTTTGCAGACGCTGCTTCTTACTGTAACCAGCGTTGATGCCGCAGCTTGTTTGCCGGCTGAGCAGAAGGATCCTGCCGGTTTGGAGACTCAGAGGGGCCTGTCCACTCAGAGGATCAGCAGGGCGGTCAGCGGGGCGGGTCTCGGCTTGCTCCCTGCTCAGCTGTGCGCAGGGTCAGTCGAAGACCGGATGCCATGTTCGACTACAGAGCCGAGGCACACTACGGGATTGATGGCATCGAGGCAGAATACCCGCTCCACTTGGGCTGGCAAGATCGGAAAAGCGGGGAAACTGGACGCTTCAGGTACGGTGTCTGGTGATGATGTAAAATTGACAATGGGGGAGTCTGTATCAAACACTAAAGCTAAGGCGGTCATGGGCGCCGGAGTTAAAGGCGCAATCATTTTGGTTGCTAAACAAACGCTCCGCCCGGCCGTGCCTGATAAAGGTGTTTGCAATAATAATGATCTATCGGCTTGCTGCAATGAGATTTTGAACCAATCTAGTTTGCATTCTCCAGGTGTTTCAGGAGGAGCAGTTAATAAGGAACTAGACGCTGCAGTTTTTAAAGTGGTGAATACTGTCCCTTTAACTGAACACAATGGGGTAGCCAACTCAAACGCGGCTAACATAGACAAAGAGACTTTAATGGACCCGGATAAGGCCGGGCCCCGCACAGAGGATTAATCTGCCCACAAGGTTGATTATACAAGAGAGAGCAGATGCAATATAATTTTGGACAGGGAACCTGCTGAAGGGAATGTAAATGTAGCTGACCATTTAATTACTGTACCGATAGAGATCCATCCCTTTACAAACACTAGATTTGAGGCAATCAGTCACTCTGATGCAGCACAAGCAACTCAGATGATAGCAGATTCAATCACAGTCGGATCAGTCGGATCAGCTGCGGAGAGACAGCTCGGCGAAGTCCTATCGGGGGATAATGTAGTAGAGTGCCTACTCACCGACGCAATAGAGATAGCAGAGGAGAGCTCTAACCCTGACTATGAAGAGACGCTTGATGAGGACGAAACTGATATAGAAACCTCATACAACAGACCTAATGCCAGTAAACTATCTGGTTTAAAAAAAGCAAAACTGAAAGTCAAAACTAAATTAAAGACTACTGTCCGCAAACCATTGACCAAAGACCCCTCTGCAACTAAGAAGGGGCGAAAGGCTATTGTTGAAAACAGTCCGCTGAGAAAAGGGATCAAAGCTAAGGGGGGGGGGGGGTAAAGAGCATGGCCATGAGGTTATCCGGAGCAAGCCCCGATGAAGATTTGCATTCAAGGGACAAAAATACACCTCCTAGACTGGAGAGTGCAAGAACGCCAACATCAGTAAATGTTGACGCAACAATCTCACCAACCTTGTTGACGAATCCTGGGCTCAGCGATCTGGATACAGCTACGGTCACACAGCTTGGCACTCTTACTACAACTATCCTTGACAATTCAACCAGTAATTCAGCAACCAGTACTCAGATCAGTTCACAAATAGACTCAACAAACTCTCGGCAAAACTCAATGTCAATTGAAACAGGAACTGATAACTGTTCATTGGGACTATTAAACATTGATAAAGAGAAGGTAAATGTGGGCCCTAGCTCTCCCTCTGTCAACACGCTGGCTTCAACTTCGGATCACAGCAACATATTAAATCCCATGCAGGCTCAATCAACGAGGCAAGAAAAAGCAGTAGACCATGTAAACACCGTCTCCACGGATCTAATCATGCAGACTCTCTTGGCACAAAGACAAGAAGGCCAACAACATTTCTTGCAGCTGAGAGAGGATAACACTAAACTGCAGGCATTTATGAGTGAAGTCTGCCAAAAGCTTGGAGGGGTCACACAGTATATGGAGGACTTAAAACAGCGAGTTGTGGAAGTTGAAGAAGGTGCAATTCGATCCGAATCACTGACCAGATCTCACTCAATACGCATTTCTAAATTGGAAGCCAAGGTGGAGGACATGGAGAATAGGGAACGTAGACAGAACCTCAGACTTTTTGGAATCTCCGAGGGAATGGAGGGGGCTGACCCCAGATCCTACGTCGTTAACCTATTTCAAAAGGCCTTCAATGATCTATCAGACTGGGACTGGGACTCCCAATTGCAGGGGGTACACAGACTACCTCTTTTTCAAAAGAACAAAGTTAATAAATTCCCTAGACCGTTCCTGATTTATTTTGGAAATTTCCTGCTGAGGCAAGCAGTGTCTCTCAAAGCCAAACCCAACAGCCCGGTCACTATTGATAACATTACTTTTTTTGTGCGCTCGGACTTGAGTAAGGGCACAATGGACCGACGCTGGGAGCTCCACAAGTTGATTGACTCTTTTAAAGCTGTAGGTTGTATGGTTTATTTACAAGAACCTGCCCGCCTCAAGGTGATCAGAAATGGTCAATCATTCTTCTTTACTGAAGAAGAAGAGGCGGTTCAGGCTTTAGAAAAATTCACAACTGAGAGAGGCAATTGAAAATTGTGGATATGCAGGATATGTTTTTGTTCTCTAGAGCTTTACTATTCGAATTCGAAAAAGTAAATGAAAGTACAATAGGGCGCATTGGGATGAACTTTTTTTCGTACTCTTAATCATATTCATACATAAATCACTATATCTTATTCTTTATCCCCTTCGCTTCTCTTTTCTTTCTTTTTCTCTCTCTTTTCTCTTCGCTTTTTGCTTTTGACGAACTGAAGATTTTATTTTTGAAGCAGGTGGGGGTAGCCTCCATGCTCACCACTTCACTGAGCTACCACTACAGCGGCAGCAAGGGATATAGGGGTACTCCCTCCCCAGGGACTTGAGGGTGAGAGGGTGGGGAAGGGTAATGGGCAAGGGTGGGTTAAAGAAAAGGGGGAAAAAATGTATTGCACGAAAGAACTATGGCTTAGTTAAAAGCAAGTCCTGTTTGTTTAATAAATATTATATACAGAGGAGAACCAAAGGTATTAATATAAGACATGTTTAAGTTAGGACTATTAGTTTGGAATGTTGCAGGCCTCCATAGCAAGCAAAAGAGGAGATTAGTACAAGAGGAGATTGACATGTATAAACCCCATTTCGCGCTCTTATCAGAAACTCACATTAGCTATCAGGATAGAAAGTTGCTGTCCCAAACGGGGTACGAGCTGGTGGTATGCTCAACTTTGGGAGCTTCATTTCGGGGGGTGGCCATTCTCAAACAAAAACGATTAGGGATCGAAATTCTTAAGACTGCTTCAGGTGCACGGGGGAGGTGGGCAATTGCTCAAGTCCAATTTGAACTCCAAAAATGTGTTTTGTGTGTGGTATCTGGGCCTAATATAGACGACCCTAAGCTGTATGAACAGCTAAGTATAGAGTTATTAGAGTGGGAGGGGGAGGTCTTGGTCATGGGTGATTTTAACTGTGTTATCAATTATAAAATAGATTCCACGGGACAGGGCTCCCTAAATAGGATGCGCAAGGTTAGGTCTGCTATTCTGGAACTAGGTAGACTACTTAATCTTAAGGATGTATGGCGCTCTAAACATCCCAATATAGCGGGACATACTTACTATTTGGCGCCCCATAGATCATGCTCCAGAATAGACATGGTTTGGGCAACGGACCAAATAGCTGATAATTGCAATATGGAACTATGTCCGAAAATCACATCCGACCATATTCCGATAATATTAGAATTTGAAATTAGGGATCAGAGGCGGGACATACGTCATTTTACATTCCCAAGATATCTACTTACAGACTCTTGCTTTGTTGCATCATTAAAAGAACACATTAAAGAATTCATAGAGCTGAACATTAATTCAGCTGAGATCAACATAGTTTGGGACTCTTGTAAATGTAGTATAAGGGGATTCACTCAGCAATATATTTTGAGGTCAAATGCCGAGAATCGCAGAGCCACCAAGTTAATTACCTCTAATATTCTGCAAATAGAACAACAATTAGCCGAAGCTACAACACAGGCAAAACTAAATATCGACGAGCTAAGAATAGAGCTATGTAAATTACAATCATCTATTAAAAAGACTCTTAGAGAGAGATACAGTGCTAAAATTCACAAGTATAAAATGGCTCGATATGAAGGTGGAGATAGAATAGGCAAGGTGCTGGCATACAAGGCAGCTGACAAGAGAGCGAGAACAAAAATTACAACAATCAAAGATCCTGACCTATGTGAATATGAACAACCAGACCAGATCTTAGACCAGTTTGTCAGCTATTATCGAAATTTGTACACCCCAGACAATGTTCCCACTAAGGCTGCAATACTGAAATACCTTAACGAACACATATCCACCCAAAGTGATATTGATTCAGAAGACTTCCAACAACTTAGCTCAAAAATAACATTAACTGAAATAAACACGGCTATCTTAGCTTTAGCCCCGGGAAAAGCTGCTGGAGAGGACTGCCAACCCATGGAACGGTATAAAATCTGCGCACAGGAATTATTGCCTCTTTTAGAATCAGTCATCAACTCTATAGCTAAGTCTGGGAAGGCTCAAACATCCTGGAAAATAGCTAAAATAGTTTTCTTTCTCAAGAAGAACAAACCCCCGGAGGAATGCGGCTCTTACCGGCCGATATCTCTGCTCAATTCAGATGCGAAAATCTTTTCTAAAATTCTGGCAAATCGCCTAGCCCCCCATTATGCCTGACTTGGTCAATGTGCAGCAGCACGGGTTTGTGACTGGGAGAGACACCACGGCCCATGTGAACACTGCAATTACAGCTTTCGATGTAGCCTCAACTACTCTCCCCCCACTCGGAATGGTCATGCTAGATGCAGAAAAAGCATTTGATCGAGTGGGGCGGGAGTATCTGTGGGAGGTGTTAAAGAAGACGGGCATTCAGGGTCAATATCTCGATTGGGTACGTTCATTGTATGACAATCTGTTGGCCAGGATCAGCTACGGGGGAAGGGAATCAGCGAACTTCCTGATAGGGAGGGGAACCAGGCAAGGTTACCTTCTGTCCCCTCTGCTCTTCGCTCTGTCTTTGGAGCCATTTCTAAATGCATTATCTGTACAAGCTAATATTATTCCAACTCATCATGGTGGGGAGAGCTTAAAAATAACTGCTTTCGCAGACGACATTGCGGTATTTACCACAGACTTAGTCAAAGCCATCCCGGAAATAGTCAAAGAAGCTACACAGTTTGGCAAAGTGTCAGGATATAAATTAAACGTAAGCAAGACACAGGTCATTGCTAATTACAAACCAGCGGAGCCTATTCCTGGCACATGTCAAAGAGTGACGTACTTAAGAATCAAGTTAGCAGCTAATGTTGATAAAATAATAACAATGAATTACGACTCACTATTAAAGGAAATTGCTCTAACTCTGAAAAAATGGCACAAGATCCCGCTTAGTTTAGTGGGGCGTATCAATCTTGTAAAAATGAAGATCTTGCCCAAACTATTATATCTATTCAGGGCCATACCTTTACAACCTAGCAAACTTTTTTTTTAAAACTGGAAAATCTGTAGTAGCTTCTCATGGGGCTACAAAAAAGCTATGAAATTCCTGGAGCTTCCAATCGAAAAGGGGGATTAGCCTTTCCCGACTTTAGGTTATACTCCCTCGCAACTTTCTTTGGTCGTATACGAAGTTTGATGAAAAATGAGAGCTCGCTATTTTACCACCAGTACATGCTGGGACCTGACTGCAACCAATTTTTATTTTGTTTACACAATCCTAATTACTTTAAACGAGTAAAGTTTAAGACAGCTAGACATATTAAAAAAATTTGGGACCAAATCATGATTATCGATAAGATTTCTTTTTACAACGCTGAGCTCAGACTATGGGGTAATCCAGGCCTACCGGATATTTTCTCAGACGGGGCAGGAAACCTTTGGGCTAGACACGGCATTAACACTCTGGGGGACTTGTATGGCCCAAATGGTTTCTTGGATTTTGACACACTAAAACTCATATTCGAATTAAGTGACGATATGTATTTTAAATATATCCAAATAAGAGATCACCTGCTCCGCAAGATGAAAATCTCTGAAGTGGTCCAATCGGACATATTAGCATGTTTATACTCTGATAAATCAAAATCACTTATCAGCCTGGGTTATGGACACTTAATTCGTGGCGAAACTGACGATAGTATCAAAATGGCGGATAAATGGTCTTCTAGACTGGGAATGAACATTAACCCTACACAGATTCTATCCTCACTATGTCACTTAAATTCGATAGTCCATTCATCTAATCTGAGGCTACAGCTATACAGAACTATTACGGAGCTATATTACACTCCGCAAAGAATATCTAGCTGGGCGCAGGGGAATCGAGCAAACAACAGAACAAAATGTCCGAAATGCGACATGGAAGCTGTTGGCATAGAGCATATGCTTTTTTCTTGCCCGGGGTTACTGTCATTTTGGAAGGGGATAACGGATGTCATAACGAGTAAACAAATCAATACCCCAGTATTTACAGCACATTTTGTCTTACTGGACATCCAAGACGTTAACTGTCCGCATAAGGACTTAATAACCATAATATTCGCCTGCGCCAGGCTAGTCATAGCAAGATCATGGATCTCAAAAGAACCTCCAAATATATTTGAATGGTGGACTTTGATAAACGAAATAAATACAATGGAACTTTCCCTAGCAAGACTTAGAGGTCCTAAGGCACTGAAAAAGAAGGAAAAAATCTGGCAAACTTTTTTTTCCGAGCACTGTATGATGAACTGCTTTAATTTCATGATCGAATGAGGTCAAGCTAAACCTATGGTGATTTCTGTTAAAAAAAAAAAACTACATTTGTTTTCTGAAAATGTATTAATTTTTCCTCTGATTTCAAAGTTTATTGACTTGCTTTCTTTTCTTTTGTCTGCATATCGCTAGTCATGTAAATTTAATTGAATTGTCCTTCTTGCAATAATAAAAATATAAAAAAAAAAAAAAAAGAAAAATAGGAGATTGTAGACTGGAGACAGATCAAATAAAACCCATTTGGGCTTAAAAACATTGGACGTTTCCTGGATGAATCGGGTCTGTTGGCACGTATAGTTGTACTACCACTGCCTCTTCCTTCTGCCCACAATGGTCTATCATATTGCCACAGCCTCTCTTGCCAGTCCTGTATTGTAGGTTTGTTGCCCCTGCCTCCCTTTTCACTGCCCTCCATAGTCTGTTAAGCTGCCACTGCCCTTCCTGCTGCCCAGTATGATCAAATTGTTGCCTCAGCACCCTCCTACCTGCCTTCAATTTTCAGAAACGGTGCCCCCGGCCTCTGCCTCTCAACAGTATCCTAATGAACAACTAGATTGCTAAGGCATGGCTTGGCAGTTCGGGCTGGACTGTTCCCATGAGGCACAGGGTCAGACTGATTTGCATATAGCCATGTCTGAACTGGGGTGACTGAGTGGGCTAAAGAATGGTGATGGGTCAAACCCAGATCTTTTGACTGGGTGTGAGTGTTTGATTGGTACAGATGCTCCGTCCATCACCACCCCCTTTTGTACCGCTTTTGGCCGCCATAAGTGTGGCAGGGTATGCTCAGACGTGAGTCCCTTGCTCACTTTGCCACTCGATTCAAGCAAGCCGGGCTGAAGACGGCTGTAATGCCAGAAACCGGTACTCGGAAGCTTGTTTTTGGTCCAGGGAAGGCATGGCTTGGCAGTTCGTGCTGGACTGTTCCCATGAGGCACAGGGTCAGACTGATTTGCATATAGCCATGTCTGAACTGGGGTGGCAGAGTGGGCTAAAGAACGGTGATGGGTCAAACCCAGATCTTTTGACTGGGTGTGAGTGTTTGATTGGTTCAGATGCTCCGTTCATCACCACCTCCTTTTGTACAGGCACGAGGTGAGCAGCACAGCAAATTTGCCTGTAACAGCGACCCAACAGAACTTTGAACTAGTGGATGGAAAGGTACAGTGTTCTCCACTACGGATGTTACTTACCTGAAACTACTGTTACCAAGATGCACTAATGCACAAGCCCAGAGGGGTGGGACTATAAATAAATCAAGAGTGCCATGAGATTTGCAAAGCTGTTTTCCACCAGGAAGCCAAGCTAATGATTAAGGGAAATGCTCCTGAAATGTGTATGACGATGTTGGCAGATTAGATGCTGGGAGGACATCTAGACATCTATGTTTGTGCTGTTGCCTGCTAATGAATAACAGTGGTGAAATTACATGTCGTGTGAATTGATGTCTCAGTGGTACATGTGTGAGTAACTGCATACGCGAAATGCATTATATGTGAGTTTTGGAGTATATAAATGACTATATGTGAGAGTGAGTGATTGTGAGAGTGTCTGTGTGGATGAGTGTGTGTTTGTGTCAGTGTGTTTATAAGAGAGTGAGTATGTGTTAGTATCTGTATGAATAGGTGAGGTAGTGTGTGTATAACTGTATAGGTGAGTAAATGGGATTGTGATTGATTCTTTGCATGACTGACTAGCTAACTCTATGGGTGAGTGGCGGTGTGTGAGTGTCTGTATAGGTGTATAAGTGCATATGATGGTGGCTGTATTGACGAGTGACTGCATGTATGACTGACTGTATGGGTGAATGAGTGGATGAGTGTTTAGACCTAGGAATCACTTACTGGGTATGTAGTAATTGGTACTGGTATGTCTGTGGCTTTGAGAATGGTAGTCTGTATTTTAGACTGGGTATATCAAAGGTTATATTAGGGTTTGAGGAGGTGCATCAGATTAGCACATGGATGATATCATCAGTGATGTCATTTGAGATGTCATGAGTGATGTCACTGACCATGTCATGAGTGCTGCAATATGTGATGTCATCAACAGTGCATTGCGGGGCGCGAGTTATACTTACCTCAACTAACTATAACAGCCGAATTTCTCTGGTTTTGTACGAATGAAATGTCCAAGTAACTATACGTCCCTGAAACCTATGGTTTTTTTCAGTGAATTTCAAAGGTTTTTTGAATGCTAACTACTAACTATAACGTCCCTGAAACCTAAAGTTTTTTCTGTGAATTTCAAAGGTTTTTTTAAATTCTCATTACTAACTATAATGTTCCTGAAACCCATAGTTTTTTTCAGTGAATTTCTTAGGTTTTTCCAACTATGCCTACAGTGGTAGGACATGTGCAGAATGAGGAAGAAAGGCGCAGAAAGAAGCAAGAGATATGTGGAAAGAACCCACAGACATGCAGAAAGAGGCCTTGTTGCAAAGTCATCCTGTGCCCTGGGCACCCCCTAACTTTCTGCTGACTGGTACTGGTAGTAACTGACTCTGACTGGCCCTAGGCTCTGTCTAACCATGCCCGGAGCCAGTGCTATGCTGAAACACACTTAGAATGCATTGAAAACACCTACATACACTAGGGTACACTATGGGTTGGGTTTGGGGTACCCCTGTGATTGACATGACCTCTCCTGTAATACCCAATGCATAATAGGGGAGTTCAATTAAAACTACCTCTACGTCATATGACAGTTTAGAGACCAGAATCCATTTTCTGCACTTGCATGTGTGGACTGCTGAGCCTGAGGTCAGTTTAAAAGTATCCCTTTAAGTCAAACACAGCAGGATTGCTAAGTTTTCATAGCAGGCCACACTCCCTTCCCCACCACTCGGCAAACCTGCTCCCTGGTGCCCTCTTGCATGAGGATTAAAGTCCACTTTGCTACTCGGGGTCATTAGGGGCCAATTAGCCTACCCCTTACCTCCATTAAGCCCCACACAATGGGATTGCTGAGAGGTGGACACAGGCCACGCCCTCTTTGTCCATCTACCTGCAAACACGCCTCCTGGCATGAATCCCCCTTGCCTCCTGAGGGTCTCTGTGGGCCAACTAGCCCTCCTGTTACCTCCTGTAAGTCCCTCATAGCTGGATTCCTGAGAATGGTCCGAGGCCACGCTCCCTACCAATCTGCAAACGTGCCGCCTAGTGCACTGCTGCTCGGGGGATGAAGTCCCCTTCATTCCTGAGGGGAAGGGGCCTCCGGCAAGTTGCTGGTTTCTTTTAATTTAATTTGATTTTATTTTATGGGAGGGGGCAGCATGACCACCCTTCCCAGAGCCATTTTTGGCCCTGGAGACCCATCCAGGAATCAGTGATTGAGTATGTAGTAATTGGTATTGATGTGTCTATGGTTTCGAAAATGATAGTCTGTATTTTAGAGCTGGTGTATCAAAGTTTATATTAGGGGGGCGTGGCTTGCAGCCGAGCATGGCGGCAGCATAGAGGACGAGCTCCGTGATTAGAGCGGCCTTCTATCCGTATGTACATCCGGACCACTATCTACCTCTGTGGGGGTCTACCTTTGACCCGAGACCGGGCGGACCTGACGGCGGGGGCTCCGGTGGCGCTTACGACCCGAGAGAGCGAGCATTCCCCGTGCTTCCACGAGGCCTACACGCCAGTGCGGATCCAGGGGCTCAGGTAACGCCCCGCCCTGACAGGAAGTGCGAGGTGCCAGGGCTGGCAGAACCGGAAGCTCCCGGTGGATGGACAGCAGAGCGACGCCGAGCGGGAAATTAACCGTTTGAGCCAAGAGACGGCAGCGGACCCCCACCACACGGAGCAAACTCACTCAGAGACGGGGGCTGCCTCGACGGCGACCGACCGGTGGAGAGGGAAGGCGGTCGGAGACGCTGCTAGCGCGTCATTACCTTCGCGCTTGAGACCCGGAGAGTGCAGCGTGTGACAGCTCCTGCCACTTATGAACTGACAAGCCCCGGTGTGCAAACCACGGGCCTCGCGGAGTTGACCGCATACCCGCACGACGGCCCAGAGCCAGCGAGAGGTGCCAGACGCTGGGGAGCATTGGTCCAGCATCCCTATCACTCGAGGGCACAGTGACCCTACCGCCACGTGCGGTCCACCGACGGCAACGATCTCCCCGAGGCCTACTGCGCTCCTACTGGGCGGTCCCCCACCACGTGGAGGTGAGTGAGTACGATCGAGCCAAGCAACACTGGGCCACTGCCAAGGGCACACACCGGTGGGCATCGGACGGAGTTCACCGAACATTACGGCCCTACAGCCGGGAAGCTGAACTAATCGAGCCGGTGTCGCCGGCCACAGCGGAGACACTTGCGGGGGACACACGTCACACCACCACGATGGCCGGGAAAGGATCCAGAGGGGGTGCAGCACAAACCCGCCTAGAGAAGTACGCTTATAACAAGGGGGCGTCTTCACCGCCAGAAGGGCAGCAATCCGGCCGGAAAACAGTGGATGGGGCAGGCGAGAGTCCGAAGGCCACATTGGATGACGTGATGCGCACCTTGGTGGAGGTGCAAACCACGGTGGGCTCCATCTCCACGGAAGTCACGCTGCTGAGAGCAGACCTTCACAAAATCTCAGAAAAAGTGGGCTCACTGGAGGTGGTAACGAAATCGCTGGTTGAAGATGTGTCGGAGTTACAGACGGCAATGGAACGTTTCACGGCGGAGAACAAAGCGTTAAAAGAAAAGCTGGACGATCAGGAAGGGAGGTCAAGGAGGAACAACATAAGGATCTTGGGAGTACCGGAGTCGGAGGGCACGGAGGCGATGGACCTATTCGTCGAAGAACTGACCAAAACTGACCTAAAACCCAAGGGATTGTCGGCGTTTTTTTCGGTGGAAAGAGCGCACAGAGTGCCAGGGGGCAGGCCGCAACTGGGGGCCCCGCCGCGACCCATCCTGGCTCGCATGTTTAACTTTCGTGACAGGGACGCCATTTTGCAGGCGGCCCGTCGCTCCCCTCCGATCAAGATACAAAATGCGACTCTTGCATTCTTTCCGAACTACACAGCGGAGGTCACGCGCCGCCGGAGAACATTCCTGGATGTTAAACGTGAACTAAGGTCACGAGACATTCCGTACTCCATGATCTTCCCGGCAAGACTGTGGATAGTTGCGGAAAATAAGACTTGGTTCTTTGACACCCCTGAGATGGCGCGAGAATGGCTTGATGGATGGAGACTGGCTGCCCGGCAACGTAGAGTGGGTAAGACAAACGCTGACCGCACCGCGGAGGGTCGCATAAGATCACTGACCCCGGATCACACAGGAGGAGAACGCTCATCAAGATCAGACAGAGAAGAGAAGGACTCTGACACGGGACAATAGCCACCGGATGATTGGGGTCAGTTGGCGCACAGGGTGCTTGCCTGAGAGACTGCCTTGGATATCGGGCGAAGGGCCCACGAGAGGAGCATGAGAGGCCGCCGATCATGGGGCATTCCTCACCTCAACGAGCAAGTATTGAATTCAAGTTGGGGGATGAGCACTCTGCTAGGTTGGGGGGGCGGACAGTTCTGAGTCCGTTTGGCATGAGGGCAGGGAGGGGGGTTGTTCAAGAGGGACTGTGTTTACAAGTTTACACCTTGCAGAGAGCGTTTTGGAACAATTTAAACTTAGGCCTAGTAGTATTGCATGTTTGTGGGGGGCTGCTCGGGGGTGTTCTACATTTTTGGGGGTGGGTTGAGGGGTCTGGGAGCACTGCTGGGAAGGTCTAATTTTGATTGCAAGTGGTTTGAACAAAATCCACAGTGGAAATGTTTTTTTTTAGCAGTATTGCATGTTTTTGGGGACTGTTTGGGGGTGTTCCAGATATTTGGGGGTGGGTTGAGGGGTCTGGGAGCACTGCTGAGAAGGTCTAATTTTGATTGGAAGCGGTTTGAAGAAAATCCATGGTGGAAAAGGGGGGTTTGGGCCTAATTGCAGAAAGCGTTTTGGCACGATTTAAACTTAGGCCTCGCAGTATTGCATGTTTTTGGGGGGCTGCTAAGGGGTGTTCTAGATATTTGTGGGTGGGTTGAGGGTCTGGAAGCACTGCTGGGAAGGTCTAATGTTGATTGCAAGTGGTTTGAAGGAAATCCATAGTGGAAAAGGGGGTTTGGGCCTAGTGGCAGAGAGCGTTTTGGCACTATTCAAAATTAGGTCTAGCAGTATTGCATGTTTTTGGGGGGCTGTTTGGGGGTGTTCTGCATTTTTGGTGGTGGGGTGGGGGGTCTGGGAGCACTGCTGGGAAGGTCTAATTTTGATTGCAAGTGGTTTGAAGAAAATCCATGGTTGAAAAGGGGGGTTAGGGCCTAGTTGCAGAGAGCGTTTTAGCACGATTTAAACTTAGGCCTAGCAGAATTTTATGTATTTGGGGAGCTGCTTGGGGGTGTTCTAGATTTTTGGGGGTGGGTTGGGGGGTCTGGGAGCACTGCTGGGAAGGTCTAATTTTGATTGCAAGTGGTTTGAAGAAAATCCATGTTGGAAAAGGGGGGTTTGGGCCTGGTTGCCGAGAGCGTTTTGGCACGATTTAAACTTAGGCCTAGTAGTATTGCATGTTTTGGGGGGATGCTTGGGGGTGTTCTACATTTTTGGGGGTGGGTTGAGGGGTCTGGGAGCACTGCTGGGAAGGTCTAATTTTGATTGCAATTGGTTTGAAGAAAATCCATTATGGAAAAGTTCTTTTTTTTAGCAGTATTGCATGTTTTTGGGGGGCTGTTTGGGGGTGTTCTAGATTTTTGCGGGTTGGTTTAGGACTCTGGGAGCACTGCTGGGAAGGTATAATTTTGATTGCAAGTGGTTTGAAGAAAATTCATGATGGAAAACGGGGTTTTGAGCCTAGTTACAGAGAGCGTTTTGGCACGATTTAAACTTAGGCCTAGCAGTATTGCATGTTTTTGGGGGGCTGCTTGTGGATGTTCTAGATTTTTGGGGGTGGGTTGATGGGTCTGGGAGCACTGCTGGGAAGGTCTAATTTTGATTGCAAATGGTTTGAACGAAATCTATGGTGGAAAAGGAGGGTTTGGGCCTAGTTGTAGAGAGCGTTTTGGCACAATTTAAACTTAGGCCTAGTAGTATTGCATGTTTTTGTGGGGCTGCTTGGGGGTGTTCTAGATTTTGGGTGTGGGTTGATGGGTCTGGGAGCACTGCTGGGAAGGTCTACTTTTCATTGCAAGTGGTTTGAACAAAATCTATGGTGGAAAAGGAGGGTTTGGGCCTAGTTGTAGAGAGCGTTTTGGCACGATTTAAACTTAGGCCTAGCAGTATTGCGTGTTTTTGGGGGGCTGCTTGTGGATGTTCTAGATTTTTGGGGGTGGGTTGATGGGTCTGGGAGCACTGCTGGGAAGGTCTAATTTTGATTGCAAGTGGTTTGAACAAAATCTATGGTGGAAAAGGAGGGTTTGGGCCTAGTTGTAGAGAGCGTTTTGGCACAATTTAAACTTAGGCCTAGTAGTATTGCATGTTTTTGTGGGGCTGCTTGGGGGTGTTCTAGATTTTTGGGTGTGGGTTGATGGGTCTGGGAGCACTGCTGGGAAGGTCTAATTTTGATTGCAAGTGGTTTGAACAAAATCTATGGTGGAAAAGGAGGGTTTGGGCCTAGTTGTAGAGAGCGTTTTGGCACGATTTAAACTTAGGCCTAGCAGTATTGCATGTTTTTGGGGGGCTGCTTGTGGATGTTCTAGATTTTTGGGGGTGGGTTGATGGGTCTGGGAGCACTGCTGGGAAGGTCTAATTTTGATTGCAAGTGGTTTGAACAAAATCTATGGTGGAAAAGGAGGGTTTGGGCCTAGTTGTAGAGAGCGTTTTGGCACAATTTAAACTTAGGCCTAGTAGTATTGCATGTTTTTGTGGGGCTGCTTGGGGATGTTCTAGATTTTTGGGTGTGGGTTGATGGGTCTGGGAGCACTGCTGGGAAGGTCTAATTTTGATTGCAATTGGTTTGAAGAAAATCCATTATGGCAAAGTTTTTTTTAGCAGTATTGCATGTTTTTGGGGGGCTGTTTGGGGGTGTTCTAGATTTTTGGGGGTGGGTTTAGGACTCTGGGAGCACTGCTGGGAAGGTATCATTTTGATTGCAAGTGGTTTGAAGAAAATTCATGATGGAAAACGGGGTTTTGAGCCTAGTTACAGAGGGCGTTTTGGCACGATTTAACCTTAGGCCTAGTAGCATTGCATGTTTGTGGGGGGCTGATTGGGGGTGATATACATTTTTGGGGGTGGGTTGAGGGGTCTGGGAGCCCTGCTGGGAAGGTCTAATTTTGATTGCAAGTGGTTTGAACAAAATTCATGGTGGAAAAGTTTTTTTTAGCAGTATTGCATGTTTTTGTGGGCTGTTTGGGGGTGTTCTAGATTTTTGGGTGTGGTTTGAGGGGTCTGGGAGCACTGCTGGGAAGGTCTAATTTTTATTGCAAGTGGTTTGAAGATATCCATGGTGGAAAAGGGGGTTTGGGCCTAGTTGCAGAGAGCGTTTTGGCACTGTTTGAACTTAGGCCTAGCAGTATTGCATGTTTTTGGGGGGCTGTTTTGGGGTGTTCTATATTTTTTGTGGTGGGTTGAGGGGTCTGGGAGCACTGCTGGGAACGTCTAATTTTGATTGCAAGTGGTTTGAAGAAAATCCATGGTGGAAAAGGGGGGTTTGGGCCTAGCTGCAGAGAGCGTTTTAGCACGATTTAAACTTAGGCCTAGCAGTATTGCATGTATTTGGGGGGCTGCTTGGGGATGTTCTAGATTTTTGGGGGTGGGTTGAGGGGTTTGGGAGCACTGCTGGGAAGGTCTTTTTTTGATTGCAAGTGGTTTGAAGAAAATCCATGCTGGAAAAGGAGGGTTTGGGCCTAGTTGCAGAGAGCGTTTTGGCACAATTTAAACTTAGGCCTAGTAGTTGTGCATGTTTTTGGGGGGCTGCTTGGGGGTGTTCTAGATTTTTGGGTGTGGGTTGAGGGGTCTGGAAGCACTGCTGGGAAGGTCTAATTTTGATTGCAAGTGGTTTGAATGGTTTGAAGAAAATCCATGGTGGATTTGTTTTTTTTTAGCAGTATTGCATGTTTTTGGGGGCTGTTTGGGGGTGCTCTAGATACTTGGGGTGGGTTGAGGGGTCTGGGAGCACTGCTGAGAAGGTCTAATTTTGATTGCAAGTGGTTTGAAGAAAATCCATGGTGGAGAAGGGGGGTTTGGGCCTAATTGCAGAAAGCGTTTTGGCACGATTTAAACTTAGGCCTAGCAGTATTGCATATTTTTGGGGGGCTGCTAAGGGGTGTTCTAGATAGTTGTGGGTGGGTTGAGGGTCTGGGAGCACTGCTGGGAATGTCTAGTTTTGATTGCAAGTGGTTTGAAGGAAATCCATGGTGGAAAAGGGGGTTTGGGCCTAGTTGCAGAGAGCGTTTTGGCACTATTTAAACTTAGGCCTAGCAGTATTGCATGTTTTTGGGGGGCTGTTTTGGGGTGTTCTACATTTTTGGTGGTGGGTTGAGGGGTCTGGGAGCACTGCTGGGAACGTCTAATTTTGATTGCAAGTGGTTTGAAGAAAATCCATGGAGGAAAAGGGGGATTTGGGCCTAGTTGCAGAGAGCGTTTTAGCACGTTTTAAACTTAGGCCTAGCAGTATTGTATGTATTTGGGGGGCTGCTTGGGATTGTTCTAGATTTTTGGGGGTGGGTTGGGGGGTCTGGGAGCACTGCTGGGAAGGTCTAATTTTGATTGCAAGTGGTTTGAAGAAAATCCATGGTGAAGGAGGGGGTTTGGGCCTAGTTGCGGAGAGCGTTTTGGCATGTTTCAAACTTAGGCCTAGTAGTATTGCATGTTTTTGGGGGCTACTTGGGGGTGTTCTTCATTTTTGGGGGTGGGTTGAGGGGTCTGGGAGCACTGCCGGGAAGCTCTAATTTGATTGCAAGTGGTTTAAAGAAAATCCATGGTGGAAAATGGGGGTTTGGGCCTAATTGCAGAGAGCGTTTTGGCACGATTTAAATGTAGGCGTAGCAGTATTGCATGTTTTTGGGAGGCTGCTTGGGCTGTTCTACATTTTTGGGGGTGGGTTGAGGGGTCTGGGAGCACTGCTGGGAAGGTCTAATTTTCATTGCAAGTTGTTTGGAGAAAATCCCTGGTGAAAAAGGGGGTTTGGGCCTGGTTGTAGAGAGCGTTTTGGCACAAAATAAACTTAGGCCTAGCAGTATTGCATGTTTTTGTGGGGCCGCTTGGGGGTGTTCTACATTTTTGGGGGTGGGTTGAGGGGTCTGGGAGCACTGCTGGGAAGCTCTAATTTGATTGCAAGTGGTTTGAAGAAAATCCATGGTGGAAAATGGGGGTTTGGGCCTAATTGCAGAGAGCGTTTTGGCACGATTTAAACTTAGGCCTAGCAGTATTGCATATTTTTTGGGGGGCTGTTTGGGTGTGTTCTACATTTTTGGGTGTGGGTTGAGGGTTCTGAGAGCACTGCTGGGAAGGTCTAATTTTGATTGCAAGTGGTTTGAAGAAAATCCATGGTGGAAAAGTTTGTTTTTTTAGCAGTATTGCATGTTTTTGGGGGGCGGTTTGGGGGTGTTCTAGATTTTTGGGGGTGGTTTGAGGGGTCTGGGAGCACTGCTGGGAAGGTCTAATTCTGATTGCAAGTGGTTTGAAGAAAATCCATGGTAGAAAAGGGGGGTTTGGGCCTAGTGGCAGAGAGCGTTTTGGCACGATTTAAACTTAGGCTTTTTCCGTATTGCATATTTTCGGGGGGCTGCTTGGGGGTATTCTAGATTTTTGGCTGTAGGTTGAGGGGACTGGGAGCACTGCTGTGAAGGTCTAATTTTGATTGCAAATGGTTTAAACAAAATCTATGGTGGAAAAGGAGGGATTGGGCCTAGTTGCAGAGAGCGTTTTGGCACAATTTAAACTTAGGCCTAGTAGTATTGCATGTTTTTGGGGGGCTGCTTGGGGGTGTTCTAGATTTTTGGGTGTGGGTTGATGGGTCTGGGAGCACTGCTTGGAAGGTCTAATTTTGATTGCAAGTGGTTTGAAGAAAATCCATGGTGGAAAAGGGGGGTTTGGGCCTAGTTGCAGAGAGCATTTTGGCTCAATTTAAACTTAGGCCTAGTAGTATTGCATGTTTTTGGGGGCTGCTTGGGGGTGTTCTAGATTTTTGTGTGTGGGTTGATGGGTCTGGGAGCACTGCTGGGAATGTCTAATTTTGATTGCAAGTGGTTTGAATGGTTTGAAGAAAATCCATGGTGGATTTGTTTTTTTTAGCAGTATTGCATGTTTTTGGGGGCTGTTTGGGGGTGCTCTAGATACTTGGGGGTGGGTTGAGGGGTCTGGGAGCACTGCTGGGAACGTCTAATCTTGATTGCAAGTGGTTCGAAGAAAATCCATGGTGGAAAAGGGGGGTTTGGGCCTAGTTGCAGAGAGCGTTTTAGCACGATTTAAACTTAGGCCTAGCAATATTGCATGTATTTGGGGGGCTGCTTGGGGGTGTTCTAGATTTTTAGGGGTGGGTTGAGGGGTCTGGGAGCACTGCTGGGAAGGTCTAATTTTGATTGCAAGTGGTTTGAAGAAAATCCATGGTAGAAAAGGGGGGTTTGGGCCTAGTTGCAGAGAGCTTTTTGGCACAATTTAAACTTAGGCTTTGCCGTATTGCATATTTTTGGGGGGCTGCTTGGGGGTGTTCTGGATTTTTGGGTGTGGGTTGAGGGGTCTGGGAGCACTGCTGGGAAGGTCTAATTTTGATTGCAAGTGGTTTGAAGAAAATCCACGGTGGAAAAGGGGGGTTTGGGCCTTGTTGCAGAGAGCGTTTTGGCACAATTTAAACTTAGGCCTAGCAGTATTGCATGTTTTTGGGGGGCTGCTTATGGATGTTTTAGATTTTTGGGGGTGGGTTGATGGGTCTAGGAGCACTGCTGGGAAGGTCTAATTTTGATTGCAAGTGGTTTGAACAAAATCTATGGTGGAAAAGGAGGGTTTGGGCCTAGTTGTAGAGAGCGTTTTGGCACAATTTAAACTTAGGCTTAGTAGTATTGCATGTTTTTGTGGGGCTGCTTGGGGGTGTTCTAGATTTTTGGGTGTGGGTTGATGGGTCTGGGAGCACTGCTGGGAAGGTCTAATTTTGATTGCAAGTGGTTTGAAGAAAATCCATGGTGGAAAAGGGGGGTTTGGGCCTTGTTGCAGAGAGCATTTTGGCACAATTTAAACTTAGGCCTAGTAGTATTGCATGTTTTTGGGGGCTGCTTGGGGGTGTTCTAGATTATTGGGTGTGGGTTGATGGGTCTGGGAGCACTGCTGGGAATGTCTAATTTTGATTGCAAGTGGTTTGAATGGTTTGAAGAAAATCCGTGGTGGATTTGTTTTTTTTTTAGCAGTATTGCATGTTTCGGGGGGCTATTTGGGGGTGCTCTAGATACTTGGGGGTGGGTTGAGGGGTCTGGGAGCACTGCTGAGAAGGTCTAATTTTGATTGCAAGTGGTTTGAAGAAAATCCATGGTGGAAAAGGGAGGTTTGGGCCTAATTGCAGAAAGCGTTTTGGCTCGATTTAAACGTAGGCCTAGCAGTATTGCATGTTTTTGGGGGGCTGCTAAGGGGTGTTCTAGATATTTGTGGGTGAGTTGAGGGTCTGGTAGCACTGCTGGGAATGTCTAATTTTGATTGCAAGTGGTTTGAAGATATCCATGGTGGAAAAGGGGGTTTGGGCCTAGTTGCAGAGAGCGTTTTGGCACTATTTGAACTTAGGCCTAGCAGTATTGCATGTTTTTGGGGGGCTGTTTTGGGGTGTTCTACAGTTTTTTGTGGTGGGTTGACGGGTCTGGGAGCACTGCTGGGAACGTCTAATTTTGATTGCAAGTGCTTTGAAGAAAATCCATGGTGGAAAAGGGGGGTTTGGGCCTAGTTGCAGAGAGCGTTTTAGCACGATTTAAACTTAGGCCTAGCAGTATTGCATGTATTTGGGGGGCTGCTTGGGGATGTTCTAGATTTTTGGGGGTGGGTTGAGGGGTCTGGGAGCACTGCTGGGAAGGTCTTGTTTTGATTGCAAGTGGTTTGAAGAAAATCCATGCTGGAAAAGGAGGGTTTGGGCCTAGTTGCAGAGAGCGTTTTGGCACAATTTAAACTTAGGCCTAGTAGTATTGCATGTTTTTGGGGGGCTGCTTGCGGGTGTTCTAGATTTTTGGGTGTGGGTTGAGGGGTCTGGGAGCACTGCTGGGAAGGTCTAATTTTGATTGCAAGTGGTTTGAATGGTTTGAAGAAAATCCATGGTGGATTTGTTTTTTTTTAGCAGTATTGCATGTTTTTTGGGGCTGTTTGGGGGTGCTCTAGATACTTCGGGGTGGGTTGAGGGGTCTGGGAGCACTGCTGAGAAGGTCTAATTTTGATTGCAAGTGGTTTGAAGAAAATCCATGGTGGAAAAGGGGGGTTTGGGCCTAATTGCAGAAAGCGTTTTGGCACGATTTAAACTTAGGCCTAGCAGTATTGCATATTTTTGGGGGGCTGCTAAGGGGTGTTCTAGATATTTGTGGGTGGGTTGAGGGTCTGGGAGCACTGCTGGGAATGTCTAATTTTGATTGCAAGTGGTTTGAAGGAAATCCATGGTGGAAAAGGGGGTTTGGGCCTAGTTGCAGAGAGCGTTTTGGCACTATTTAAACTTAGGCCTAGCAGTATTGCATGTTTCTGGGGGGCTGTTTTGGGGTGTTCTACATTTTTGATGGTGGGTAGAGGGGTCTGGGAGCACTGCTGGGAAGCTCGAATTTGATTGCAAGTGGTTTGAAGAAAATCCTTGGTGGAAAATGGGGGTTTGGGCCTAATTGCAGAGAGCGTTTTGGCACGATTTAAACTTAGGCCTAGCAGTATTGCATATTTTTTGGGGGGCTGTTTGTGTGTGTTCTACATTTTTGGGTGTGGGTTGAGGGTTCTGAGAGCACTGCTGGGAAGGTCTAATTTTGATTGCAAGTGGTTTGAAGAAAATCCATGGTGGAAAAGTTTGTTTTTTAGCAGTATTGCATGTTTTTGGGGGGCGGTTTGGGGGTGTTCTAGATTTTTGGGGGTGGGTTGAGGGGTCTGGGAGCACTGCTGGGAAGCTCTAATTTGATTGCAAGTGGTTTGAAGAAAATCCATGGTGGAAAATGGGGGTTTGGGCCTAATTGCAGAGAGCGTTTTGGCACGATTTAAACTTAGGCCTAGCATTATTGACTATTTTTTGGGGGGCTGTTTGGGTGTGTTCTACATTTTTGAGTGTGGGTTGAGGGTTCTGAGAGCACTGCTGGGAAGGTCTAATTTTGATTGCAAGTGGTTTGAAGAAAATCCATGGTGGAAAAGATTGTTTTTTTTAGCAGTATTGCATGTTTTTGGGGGGCGGTTTGGGGGTGTTCTAGATTTTTGGGGGTGGTTTGAGGGGTCTGGGAGCACTGCTGGGAAGGTCTAATTCTGATTGCAAGTGGTTTGAAGAAAATCCATGGTAGAAAAGGGGGGTTTGGGCCTCGTGGCAGAGAGCGTTTTGGCACGATTTAAACTTAGGCCTAGCCGTATTGCATGTTTTTGGGGGGCTGCTTGGGGGTGTTCTAGATTTTTGGTTGTTTGTTGAGGTTGAGGGGTCTGGGTCCACTGCTGGGAGTGTCTAATTTTCATTGCAAGTGGTTTGAAGAAAATCCATGGTGGAAAAGGGGGGTTTGGGCCTTGTTGCAGAGAGCGTTTTTGCACGATTTAAACTTAGGCGTAGCAGTATTGCATGTTTTTGGGGGGCTGCTTGGGGGTGTTCTACATTTTTGGGGGTGGGTTGAGGGGTCTGGGAGCACTGCTGGGAAGGTCTATTTTTGATTGCAATTGGTTTGAAGAAAATCCATTATGGAAACATTTTTTTTTTAGCAGTATTGCATGCTTTTGGGGGGCTGTTTGGGGGTGTTCTAGATTTTTGGGGGTGGGTTTAGGGGTCTGGGAGCACTGCTGGTAAGGTATAATTTTGATTGCAAGTGGTTTGAAGAAAGTCCATGATGGAAAACGGGGTTTTGAGCCTAGTTGCAGAGAGCCTTTTGGCACGATTTAAACTTAGGCCTAGTAGTATTGCATGTTTGTGGGGGATGCTTGGGGGTGTTCTACATTTTTGGGGGTGGGTTGAGGGGACTAGGAGCACTGCTGGGAAGGTCTAATTTTGATTGCAAGTGGTTCGAAAAAAATCCATGGTGGAAAAGTTTTTTTTTAGCAGTATTGCATGTTTTTGTGGGCTGCTTGGGGGTGTTCTAGATTTTTGGGGGTGGGTTGAGGGGTCTGGGAGCACTGCTGGGAAGGGCTAATTTTGATTGCAAGTGGTTTGAAGAAAATCCATGGTAGAAAAGGGGGGTTTGGGCCTAGTTGCAGGGAGCGTTTTGGCACGATTTAAACCTAGGCTTTGCCGTATTGCATATTTTTGGGGGGCTGCTTGGGGGTGTTCTAGATTTTTGGGTGTGGGTTGAGGGGTCTGGGAGCACTGCTGTGAAGGTCTAATTTTGATTGCAAGTGGTTTGAAGAAAATCCACGGTGGAAAAGGGGGGTTTGGGCCTTGTTGCAGAGAGCGTTTTGGCATGATTTAAACTTAGGCCTAGCAGTATTGCATGTTTTTGGGGGGCTGCTCGTGGATGTTCTAGATTTTTGGGGGTGGGTTGATGGGTCTGGGAGCACTGCTGGGAAGGTCTAATTTTGATTGCAAGTGGTTTGAACAAAATCTATGGTGGAAAAGGAGGGTTTGGGCCAAGTTGCAGAGAGCGTTTTGGCACAATTTAAACTTAGGCCTAGTAGTATTGCATGTTTTTGGGGGCTGCTTGGGGGTGTTCTAGATTTTTGTGTGTGGGTTGATGGGTCTGGGAGCACTGCTGGGAATGTCTAATTTTGATTGCAAGTGGTTTGAAGAAAATCCATGGTGGAAAAGGGGGGTTTGGGCCTAGTTGCAGAGAGAATTTTGGCACAATTTAAACTTAGACCTAGTAGTATTGCATGTTTTTGGGGGCTGCTTGGGGGTGTTCTAGATTTTTGTGTTTGGGTTGATGGGTCTGGGAGCACTGCTGGGAATGTCAAATTTTTATTGCAAGTGGTTTGAATGGTTTGAAGAAAATCCATGGTGGATTTGTTTTTTTTTTAGCAGTATTGCATGTTTTTGGGGGCTGTTTGGGGGTGCTCTAGATACTTGGGGGTGGGTTGAGGGGTCTGGGAGCACTGCTGAGAAGGTCTTATTTTGATTGCAAGGGGTTTGAAGAAAATCCATGGTGGAAAAGGGGGGTTTGGGCCTAATTGCAGAAAGCGTTTTGGCACGATTTTAACTTAGGCCTAGCAGTATTGCATGTTTTTGGGGGGCTGCTAAGGGGTGTTCTAGATATTTGTGGGTGGGTTGAGGGTCTGGGAGCACTGCTGGGAAGGTCTAATTTTGATTGCAAGTGGTTTGAAGGAAATCCATGGTGGAAAAGGGGGTTTGGGCCTAGTTGCAGAGAGCGTTTTGGCACTATTTAAACGTAGGCCTAGCAGTATTGCATGTTTTTGGGGGGCTGTTTTGGGGTGTTCTACATTTTTGGTGGTGGGTTGAGGGGTCTGGGAGCACTGCTGGGAAGGTCTAATTTTGATTGCAAGTGGTTTGAAGAAAGTCCATGCTGGAAAAGGAGGGTTTGGGCCTAGGTACAGAGAGCGTTTTGGCACAATTTAAACTTAGGCCTAGTACTATTGCATGTTTTTGGGCGGCTGCTTGGGGGTGTTCTAGATTTCTGGGTGTGGGTTGAGTGGTCTGGGAGCACTGCTGGGAAGGTCTAATTTTGATTGCAAGTGGTTTGAACAAAATCTATGGTGGAAAAGGAGGGTTTGGGCCTAGTTGTAGAGAGCGTTTTGGCACAATTTAAACTTAGGCTTAGTAGTATTGCATGTTTTTGTGGGGCTGCTTGGGGGTGTTCTAGATTTTTGGGTGTGGGTTGATGGGTCTGGGAGCACTGCTGGGAAGGTCTAATTTTGATTGCAAGTGGTTTGAAGAAAATCCATGGTGGAAAAGGGGGGTTTGGGCCTTGTTGCAGAGGGCATTTTGGCACAATTTAAACTTAGGCCTAGTAGTATTGCATGTTTTTGGGGGCTGCTTGGGGGTGTTCTAGATTATTGGGTGTGGGTTGATGGGTCTGGGAGCACTGCTGGGAATGTCTAATTTTGATTGCAAGTGGTTTGAATGGTTTGAAGAAAATCCGTGGTGGATTTGTTTGTTTTTTAGCAGTATTGCATGTTTCGGGGGGCTATTTGGGGGTGCTCTAGATACTTGGGGGTGGGTTGAGGGGTCTGGGAGCACTGCTGAGAAGGTCTAATTTTGATTGCAAGTGGTTTGAAGAAATTCCATGGTGGAAAAGGGAGGTTTGGGCCTAATTGCAGAAAGCGTTTTGGCTCGATTTAAACGTAGGCCTAGCAGTATTGCATGTATTTGGGGGGCTGCTAAGGGGTGTTCTAGATATTTGTGGGTGAGTTGAGGGTCTGGTAGCACTGCTGGGAAGGTCTAATTTTGATTGCAAGTGGTTTGAAGATATCCATGGTGGAAAAGGGGGTTTGGGCCTAGTTTCAGAGAGCGTTTTGGCACTATTTGAACTTAGGCCTAGCAGTATTGCATGTTTTTGGGGGGCTGTTTTGGGGTGTTCTACAGTTTTTTGTGGTGGGTTGACGGGTCTGGGAGCACTGCTGGGAACGTCTAATTTTGATTGCAAGTGCTTTGAAGAAAATCCATGGTGGAAAAGGGGGGTTTGGGCCTAGTTGCAGAGAGCGTTTTAGCACGATTTAAACTTAGGCCTAGCAGTATTGCATGTATTTGGGGGGCTGCTTGGGGATGTTCTAGATTTTTGGGGGTGGGTTGAGGGGTCTGGGAGCACTGCTGGGAAGGTCTTGTTTTGATTGCAAGTGGTTTGAAGAAAATCCATGCTGGAAAAGGAGGGTTTGGGCCTAGTTGCAGAGAGCGTTTTGGCACAATTTAAACTTAGGCCTAGTAGTATTGCATGTTTTTGGGGGGCTGCTTGCGGGTGTTCTAGATTTTTGGGTGTGGGTTGAGGGGTCTGGGAGCACTGCTGGGAAGGTCTAATTTTGATTGCAAGTGGTTTGAATGGTTTGAAGAAAATCCATGGTGGATTTGTTTTTTTTTAGCAGTATTGCATGTTTTTGGGGGCTGTTTGGGGGTGCTCTAGATACTTCGGGGTGGGTTGAGGGGTCTGGGAGCACTGCTGAGAAGGTCTAATTTTGATTGCAAGTGGTTTGAAGAAAATCCATGGTGGAAAAGGAGGGTTTGGGCCTAATTGCAGAAAGCGTTTTGGCACGATTTTAACTTAGGC
Organism: Lissotriton helveticus; assembly: GCF_964261635.1. Lineage (NCBI taxonomy): Eukaryota > Metazoa > Chordata > Amphibia > Caudata > Salamandridae > Lissotriton > Lissotriton helveticus. The sequence goes on along the minus strand of NC_136063.1, from coordinate 772,526,340 downwards.
CTAGCAGTATTGCATGTTTTTGGGGGGCTGCTAAGGGGTGTTCTAGATATTTGTGGGTGGGTTGAGGGTCTGGGAGCACTGCTGGGAAGGTCTAATTTTGATTGCAAGTGGTTTGAAGGAAATCCATGGTGGAAAAGGGGGTTTGGGCCTAGTTGCAGAGAGCGTTTTGGCACTATTTAAACGTAGGCCTAGCAGTATTGCATGTTTTTGGGGGGCTGTTTTGGGGTGTTCTACATTTTTGGTGGTGGGTTGAGGGGTCTGGGAGCACTGCTGGGAAGGTCTAATTTTGATTGCAAGTGGTTTGAAGAAAGTCCATGCTGGAAAAGGAGGGTTTGGGCCTAGGTACAGAGAGCGTTTTGGCACAATTTAAACTTAGGCCTAGTAGTATTGCATGTTTTTGGGGGGCGGTTTGGGGGTGTTCTAGATTTTTGGGGGTGGGTTGAGGGGTCTGGGAGCACTGCTGGGAAGCTCTAATTTGATTGCAAGTGGTTTGAAGAAAATCCATGGTGGAAAATGGGGGTTTGGGCCTAATTGCAGAGAGCGTTTTGGCACGATTTAAACTTAGGCCTAGCAGTATTGACTATTTTTTGGGGGGCTGTTTGGGTGTGTTCTACATTTTTGAGTGTGGGTTGAGGGTTCTGAGAGCACTGCTGGGAAGGTCTAATTTTGATTGCAAGTGGTTTGAAGAAAATCCATGGTGGAAAAGATTGTTTTTTTAGCAGTATTGCATGTTTTTGGGGGGCGGTTTGGGGGTGTTCTAGATTTTTGGGGGTGGTTTGAGGGGTCTGGGAGCACTGCTGGGAAGGTCTAATTCTGATTGCAAGTGGTTTGAAGAAAATCCATGGTAGAAAAGGGGGGTTTGGGCCTCGTGGCAGAGAGCGTTTTGGCACGATTTAAACTTAGGCCTAGCCGTATTGCATGTTTTTGGGGGGCTGCTTGGGGGTGTTCTAGATTTTTGGTTGTTTGTTGAGGTTGAGGGGTCTGGGTCCACTGCTGGGAGTGTCTAATTTTCATTGCAAGTGGTTTGAAGAAAATCCATGGTGGAAAAGGGGGGTTTGGGCCTTGTTGCAGAGAGCGTTTTTGCACGATTTAAACTTAGGCGTAGCAGTATTGCATGTTTTTGGGGGGCTGCTTGGGGGTGTTCTACATTTTTGGGGGTGGGTTGAGGGGTCTGGGAGCACTGCTGGGAAGGTCTAATTTTGATTGCAATTGGTTTGAAGAAAATCCATTATGGAAACATTTTTTTTTTAGCAGTATTGCATGCTTTTGGGGGGCTGTTTGGGGTGTTCTAGATTTTTGGGGGTGGGTTTAGGGGTCTGGGAGCACTGCTGGTAAGGTATAATTTTGATTGCAAGTGGTTTGAAGAAAGTCCATGATGGAAAACGGGGTTTTGAGCCTAGTTGCAGAGAGCCTTTTGGCACGATTTAAACTTAGGCCTAGTAGTATTGCATGTTTGTGGGGGATGCTTGGGGGTCTTCTACATTTTTGGGGGTGGGTTGAGGGGACTAGGAGCACTGCTGGGAAGGTCTAATTTTGATTGCAAGTGGTTCGAAAAAAATCCATGGTGGAAAAGTTTTTTTTTAGCAGTATTGCATGTTTTTGTGGGCTGCTTGGGGGTGTTCTAGATTTTTGGGGGTGGGTTGAGGGGTCTGGGAGCACTGCTGGGAAGGGCTAATTTTGATTGCAAGTGGTTTGAAGAAAATCCATGGTAGAAAAGGGGTGTTTGGGCCTAGTTGCAGGGAGCGTTTTGGCACGATTTAAACCTAGGCTTTGCCGTATTGCATATTTTTGGGGGGCTGCTTGGGGGTGTTCTAGATTTTTGGGTGTGGGTTGAGGGGTCTGGGAGCACTGCTGTGAAGGTCTAATTTTGATTGCAAGTGGTTTGAAGAAAATCCACGGTGGAAAAGGGGGGTTTGGGCCTTGTTGCAGAGAGCGTTTTGGCATGATTTAAACTTAGGCCTAGCAGTATTGCATGTTTTTGGGGGGCTGCTTGTGGATGTTCTAGATTTTTGGGGGTGGGTTGATGGGTCTGGGAGCACTGCTGGGAAGGTCTAATTTTGATTGCAAGTGGTTTGAACAAAATCTATGGTGGAAAAGGAGGGTTTGGGCCAAGTTGCAGAGAGCGTTTTGGCACAATTTAAACTTAGGCCTAGTAGTATTGCATGTTTTTGGGGGCTGCTTGGGGGTGTTCTAGATTTTTGTGTGTGGGTTGATGGGTCTGGGAGCACTGCTGGGAATGTCTAATTTTGATTGCAAGTGGTTTGAAGAAAATCCATGGTGGAAAAGGGGGGTTTGGGCCTAGTTGCAGAGAGAATTTTGGCACAATTTAAACTTAGACCTAGTAGTATTGCATGTTTTTGGGGGCTGCTTGGGGGTGTTCTAGATTTTTGTGTTTGGGTTGATGGGTCTGGGAGCACTGCTGGGAATGTCAAATTTTTATTGCAAGTGGTTTGAATGGTTTGAAGAAAATCCATGGTGGATTTGTTTTTTTTTTAGCAGTATTGCATGTTTTTGGGGGCTGTTTGGGGGTGCTCTAGATACTTGGGGGTGCGTTGAGGGGTCTGGGAGCACTGCTGAGAAGGTCTTATTTTGATTGCAAGGGGTTTGAAGAAAATCCATGGTGGAAAAGGGGGGTTTGGGCCTAATTGCAGAAAGCGTTTTGGCACGATTTTAACTTAGGCCTAGCAGTATTGCATGTTTTTGGGGGGCTGCTAAGGGGTGTTCTAGATATTTGTGGGTGGGTTGAGGGTCTGGGAGCACTGCTGGGAAGGTCTAATTTTGATTGCAAGTGGTTTGAAGGAAATCCATGGTGGAAAAGGGGGTTTGGGCCTAGTTGCAGAGAGCGTTTTGGCACTATTTAAACGTAGGCCTAGCAGTATTGCATGTTTTTGGGGGGCTGTTTTGGGGTGTTCTACATTTTTGGTGGTGGGTTGAGGGGTCTGGGAGCACTGCTGGGAAGGTCTAATTTTGATTGCAAGTGGTTTGAAGAAAGTCCATGCTGGAAAAGGAGGGTTTGGGCCTAGGTACAGAGAGCGTTTTGGCACAATTTAAACTTAGGCCTAGCAGTATTGCATGTTTTTGGGGGGCTGCTTGTGGATGTTCTAGATTTTTGGGGGTGGGTTGATGGGTCTGGGAGCACTGCTGGGAATGTCTAATTTTGATTGCAAGTGGTTTGAAGGAAATCCATGGTGGAAAAGGGGGTTTGGGCCTAGTTGCAGAGAGCGTTTTGGCACTATTTAAACTTAGGCCTAGCAGTAGTGCATGTTTCTGGGGGGCTGTTTTGGGGTGTTCTACATTTTTGATGGTGGGTTGAGGGGTCTGGGAGCACTGCTGGGAAGCTCGAATTTGATTGCAAGTGGTTTGAAGAAAATCCTTGGTGGAAAATGGGGGTTTGGGCCTAATTGCAGAGAGCGTTTTGGCACGATTTAAACTTAGGCCTAGCAGTATTGCATATTTTTTGGGGGGCTGTTTGTGTGTGTTCTACATTTTTGGGTGTGGGTTGAGGGTTCTGAGAGCACTGCTGGGAAGGTCTAATTTTGATTGCAAGTGGTTTGAAGAAAATCCATGGTGGAAAAGTTTTTTTTTTTAGCTGTATTGCATGTTTTTGGGGGGCGGTTTGGGGGTGTTCTAGATTTTTGGGGGTGGGTTGAGGGGTCTGGGAGCACTGCTGGGAAGCTCTAATTTGATTGCAAGTGGTTTGAAGAAAATCCATGGTGGAAAATGGGGGTTTGGGCCTAATTGCAGAGAGCGTTTTGGCACGATTTAAACTTAGGCCTAGCAGTATTGCATATTTTTTGGGGGGCTGTTTGGGTGTGTTCTACATTTTTGGGTGTGGGTTGAGGGTTCTGAGAGCACTGCTGGGAAGGTCTAATTTTGATTGCAAGTGGTTCGAAAAAAATCCATGGTGGAAAAGTTTTTTTTTAGCAGTATTGCATGTTTTTGTGGGCTGCTTGGGGGTGTTCTAGATTTTTGGGGGTGGGTTGAGGGGTCTGGGAGCACTGCTGGGAAGGGCTAATTTTGATTGCAAGTGGTTTGAAGAAAATCCATGGTAGAAAAGGGGGGTTTGGGCCTAGTTGCAGGGAGCGTTTTGGCACGATTTAAACCTAGGCTTTGCCGTATTGCATATTTTTGGGGGGCTGCTTGGGGGTGTTCTAGATTTCTGGGTGTGGGTTGAGTGGTCTGGGAGCACTGCTGGGAAGGTCTAATTTTGATTGCAAGTGGTTTGAATGGTTTGAAGAAAATCCATGGTGGATTTTTTTTTTTTTGCAGTATTGCATGATTTTGGGGGCTGTTTGGGGGTGCTCTAGATACTTGGGTGTGGGTTGAGGGGTCTGGAAGCACTGCTGTGAAGGTCTAATTTTGATTGCAAGTGGTTTGAAGAAAATCCACGGTGGAAAAGGGGGGTTTGGGCCTTGTTGCAGAGAGCGTTTTAGCATGATTTAAACTTAGGCCTAGCAGTATTGCATTTTTTTGGGGGGCTGCTTGTGGATGTTCTAGATTTTTGGGGGTGGGTTGATGGGTCTGGGAGCACTGCTGGGAATGTCTAATTTTGATTGCAAGTGGTTTGAAGGAAATCCATGGTGGAAAAGGGGGTTTGGGCCTAGTTGCAGAGAGCGTTTTGGCACTATTTAAACTTAGGCCTAGCAGTAGTGCATGTTTCTGGGGGGCTGTTTTGGGGTGTTCTACATTTTTGATGGTGGGTTGAGGGGTCTGGGAGCACTGCTGGGAAGCTCGAATTTGATTGCAAGTGGTTTGAAGAAAATCCTTGGTGGAAAATGGGGGTTTGGGCCTAATTGCAGAGAGCGTTTTGGCACGATTTAAACTTAGGCCTAGCAGTATTGCATATTTTTTGGGGGGCTGTTTGTGTGTGTTCTACATTTTTGGGTGTGGGTTGAGGGTTCTGAGAGCACTGCTGGGAAGGTCTAATTTTGATTGCAAGTGGTTTGAAGAAAATCCATGGTGGAAAAGTTTTTTTTTTTAGCAGTATTGCATGTTTTTGGGGGGCGGTTTGGGGGTGTTCTAGATTTTTGGGGGTGGGTTGAGGGGTCTGGGAGCACTGCTGGGAAGCTCTAATTTGATTGCAAGTGGTTTGAAGAAAATCCATGGTGGAAAATGGGGGTTTGGGCCTAATTGCAGAGAGCGTTTTGGCACGATTTAAACTTAGGCCTAGCAGTATTGCATATTTTTTGGGGGGCTGTTTGGGTGTGTTCTACATTTTTGGGTGTGGGTTGAGGGTTCTGAGAGCACTGCTGGGAAGGTCTAATTTTGATTGCAAGTGGTTCGAAAAAAATCCATGGTGGAAAAGTTTTTTTTTAGCAGTATTGCATGTTTTTGTGGGCTGCTTGGGGGTGTTCTAGATTTTTGGGGGTGGGTTGAGGGGTCTGGGAGCACTGCTGGGAAGGGCTAATTTTGATTGCAAGTGGTTTGAAGAAAATCCATGGTAGAAAAGGGGGGTTTGGGCCTAGTTGCAGGGAGCGTTTTGGCACGATTTAAACCTAGGCTTTGCCGTATTGCATATTTTTGGGGGGCTGCTTGGGGGTGTTCTAGATTTTTGGGTGTGGGTTGAGGGGTCTGGGAGCACTGCTGTGAAGGTCTAATTTTGATTGCAAGTGGTTTGAAGAAAATCCACGGTTGAAAAGGGGGGTTTGGGCCTTGTTGCAGAGAGCGTTTTGGCATGATTTAAACTTAGGCCTAGCAGTATTGCATGTTTTTGGGGGGCTGCTTGTGGATGTTCTAGATTTTTGGGGGTGGGTTGATGGGTCTGGGAGCACTGCTGGGAAGGTCTAATTTTGATTGCAAGTGGTTTGAACAAAATCTATGGTGGAAAAGGAGGGTTTGGGCCAAGTTGCAGAGAGCGTTTTGGCACAATTTAAACTTAGGCCTAGTGGTATTGCATGTTTTTGGGGGCTGCTTGGGGGTGTTCTAGATTTTTGTGTGTGGGTTGATGGGTCTGGGAGCACTGCTGGGAATGTCTAATTTTGATTGCAAGTGGTTTGAAGAAAATCCATGGTGGAAAAGGGGGATTTGGGCCTAGTTGCAGAGAGCATTTTGGCACAATTTAAACTTAGGCCTAGTAGTATTGCATGTTTTTGGGGGCTGCTTGGGGGTGTTCTAGATTTTTGTGTTTGGGTTGATGGGTCTGGGAGCACTGCTGTGAATGTCTAATTTTGATTGCAAGTGGTTTGAATGGTTTGAAGAAAATCCATGGTGGATTTGTTTTTTTTTAGCAGTATTGCATGTTTTTGGGGGCTGTTTGGGGGTGCTCTGGATACTTGGGGGTGGGTTGAGGGGTCTGGGAGCACTGCTGAGAAGGTCTTATTTTGATTGCAAGGGGTTTGAAGAAAATCCATGGTGGAAAAGGGGGGTTTGGGCCTACTTGCAGAAAGCGTTTTGGCACGATTTAAACTTAGGCCTAGCACTATTGCATGTTTTTGGGGGGCTGCTAAGGGGTGTTCTAGATATTTGTGGGTGGGTTGAGGGTCTGGGAGCACTGCTGGGAAGGTCTAATTTTGATTGCAAGTGGTTTGAAGGAAATCCATGGTGGAAAAGGGGGTTTGGGCCTAGTTGCAGAGAGCGTTTTGGCACTATTTAAACATAGGCCTAGCAGTATTGCATGTTTTTGGGGGGCTGTTTTGGGGTGTTCTAGATTTTTGGTGGTGGGTTGAGGGGTCTGGGAGCACTGCTGGGAAGGTCTAATTTTGATTGCAAGTGGTTTGAAGAAAGTCCATGCTGGAAAAGGAGAGTTTGGGCCTAGTTACAGAGAGCGTTTTGGCACAATTTAAACTTAGGCCTAGTAGTATTGCATGTTTTTGGGGGGCTGCTTGTGGATGTTCTAGATTTTTGGGGGTGGGTTGATGGGTCTGGGAGCACTGCTGGGAATGTCTAATTTTGATTGCAAGTGGTTTGAAGGAAATCCATGGTGGAAAAGGGGGTTTGGGCCTAGTTGCAGAGAGCGTTTTGGCACTATTTAAACTTAGGCCTAGCAGTATTGCATGTTTCTGGGGGGCTGTTTTGGGGTGTTCTACATTTTTGATGGTGGGTTGAGGGGTCTGGGAGCACTGCTGGGAAGCTCGAATTTGATTGCAAGTGGTTTGAAGAAAATCCTTGGTGGAAAATGGGGGTTTGGGCCTAATTGCAGAGAGCGTTTTGGCACGATTTAAACTTAGGCCTAGCAGTATTGCATATTTTTTGGGGGGCTGTTTGGGTGTGTTCTACATTTTTGGGTGTGGGTTGAGGGTTCTGAGAGCACTGCTGGGAAGGTCTAATTTTGATTGCAAGTGGTTTGAAGAAAATCCATGGTGGAAAAGATTGTTTTTTTAGCAGTATTGCATGTTTTTGGGGGGCGGTTTGGGGGTGTTCTAGATTTTTGGGGGTGGTTTGAGGGGTCTGGGAGCACTGCTGGGAAGGTCTAATTCTGATTGCAAGTGGTTTGAAGAAAATCCATGGTAGAAAAGGGGGGTTTGGGCCTAGTGGCAGAGAGCGTTTTGGCACGATTTAAACTTAGGCCTAGCCGTATTGCATGTTTTTGGGGGGCTGCTTGGGGGTGTTCTAGATTTTTGGTTGTTTGTTGAGGGGTCTGGGTCCACTGCTGGGAGTGTCTAATTTTGATTGCAAGTGGTTTGAAGGAAATCCATGGTGGAAAAGGGGGTTTGGGCCTAGTTGCAGAGAGCGTTTTGGCACTATTTAAACTTAGGCCTAGCAGTATTGCATGTTTCTGGGGGGCTGTTTTGGGGTGTTCTACATTTTTGATGGTGGGTTGAGGGGTCTGGGAGCACTGCTGGGAAGCTCGAATTTGATTGCAAGTGGTTTGAAGAAAATCCTTGGTGGAAAATGGGGGTTTGGGCCTAATTGCAGAGAGCGTTTTGGCACGATTTAAACTTAGGCCTAGCAGTATTGCATATTTTTTGGGGGGCTGTTTGTGTGTGTTCTACATTTTTGGGTGTGGGTTGAGGGTTCTGAGAGCACTGCTGGGAAGGTCTAATTTTGATTGCAAGTGGTTTGAAGAAAATCCATGGTGGAAAAGTTTGTTTTTTTAGCAGTATTGCATGTTTTTGGGGGGAGGTTTGGGGGTGTTCTAGATTTTTGGGGGTGGGTTGAGGGGTCTGGGAGCACTGCTGGGAAGCTCTAATTTGATTGCAAGTGGTTTGAAGAAAATCCATGGTGGAAAATGGGGGTTTGGGCCTAATTGCAGAGAGCTTTTTGGCACGATTTAAACTTAGGCCTAGCAGTATTGCATATTTTTTGGGGGGCTGTTTGGGTGTGTTCTACATTTTTGGGTGTGGGTTGAGGGTTCTGAGAGCACTGCTGGGAAGGTCTAATTTTGATTGCAAGTGGTTTGAAGAAAATCCATGGTGGAAAAGATTGTTTTTTTAGCAGTATTGCATGTTTTTGGGGGGCGGTTTGGGGGTGTTCTAGATTTTTGGGGGTGGTTTGAGGGGTCTGGGAGCACTGCTGGGAAGGTCTAATTCTGATTGCAAGTGGTTTGAAGAAAATCCATGGTAGAAAAGGGGGGTTTGGGCCTAGTGGCAGAGAGCGGTTTGGCACGATTTAAACTTAGGCCTAGCCGTATTGCATGTTTTTGGGGGGCTGCTTGGGGGTGTTCTAGATTTTTGGTTGTTTGTTGAGGGGTCTGGGTCCACTGCTGGGAGTGTCTAATTTTGATTTCAAGTGGTTTGAAGAAAATCTATGGTGGAAAAGGGGGGTTTGGGCCTTGTTGCAGAGAGCGTTTTTGCACGATTTAAACTTAGGCGTAGCAGTATTGCATGTTTTTGGGGGGCTGCTTGGGGGTGTTCTACATTTTTGGGGGTGGGTTGAGGGGTCTGGGAGCACTGCTGGGAAGGTCTAATTTTGATTGCAATTGGTTTGAAGAAAATCCATTATGGAAACATTTTTTTTAGCAGTATTGCATGCTTTTGGGGGGCTGTTTGGGGGTGTTCTAGATTTTTGGGGGTGGGTTTAGGGGTCTGGGAGCACTGCTGGTAAGGTATAATTTTGATTGCAAGTGGTTTGATGAAAGTCCATGATGGAAAACGGGGTTTTGAGCCTAGTTGCAGAGAGCCTTTTGGCACGATTTAAACTTAGGCCTAGTAGTATTGCATGTTTGTGGGGGATGCTTGGGGGTGTTCTACATTTTTGGGGGTGGGTTGAGGGGACTAGGAGCACTGCTGGGAAGGTCTAATTTTGATTGCAAGTGGTTCGGAAAAAATCCATGGTGGAAAAGGTTTTTTTTAGCAGTATTGCATGTTTTTGTGGGCTGCTTGGGGGTGTTCTAGATTTTTGGGGGTGGGTTGAGGGGTCTGGGAGCACTGCTGGGAAGGGCTAATTTTGATTGCAAGTGGTTTGAAGAAAATCCATGGTAGAAAAGGGGGGTTTGGGCCTAGTTGCAGGGAGCGTTTTGGCACGATTTAAACCTAGGCTTTTGCCGTATTTCATATTTTTGGGGGGCTGCTTGGGGGTGTTCTAGATTTTTGGGTGTGGGTTGAGGGGTCTGGGAGCACTTCTGTGAAGGTCTAATTTTGATTGCAAGTGGTTTGAAGAAAATCTACGGTGGAAAAGGGGGGTTTGGGCCTTGTTGCAGAGAGCGTTTTGGCACGATTTAAACTTAGGCCTAGCAGTATTGCATATTTTTTGGGGGGCTGTTTGTGTGTGTTCTACATTTTTGGGTGTGGGTTGAGGGTTCTGAGAGCACTGCTGGGAAGGTCTAATTTTGATTGCAAGTGGTTTGAAGAAAATCCATGGTGGAAAAGTTTTTTTTTTTAGCAGTATTGCATGTTTTTGGGGGGCGGTTTGGGGGTGTTCTAGATTTTTGGGGGTGGGTTGAGGGGTCTGGGAGCACTGCTGGGAAGCTCTAATTTGATTGCAAGTGGTTTGAAGAAAATCCATGGTGGAAAATGGGGGTTTGGGCCTAATTGCAGAGAGCGTTTTGGCACGATTTAAACTTAGGCCTAGCAGTATTGCATATTTTTTGGGGGGCTGTTTGGGTGTGTTCTACATTTTTGGGTGTGGGTTGAGGGTTCTGAGAGCACTGCTGGGAAGGTCTAATTTTGATTGCAAGTGGTTCGAAAAAAATCCATGGTGGAAAAGTTTTTTTGTAGCAGTATTGCATGTTTTTGTGGGCTGCTTGGGGGTGTTCTAGATTTTTGGGGGTGGGTTGAGGGGTCTGGGAGCACTGCTGGGAAGGGCTAATTTTGATTGCAAGTGGTTTGAAGAAAATCCATGGTAGAAAAGGGGGGTTTGGGCCTAGTTGCAGGGAGCGTTTTGGCACGATTTAAACCTAGGCTTTGCCGTATTGCATATTTTTGGGGGGCTGCTTGGGGGTGTTCTAGATTTTTGGGTGTGGGTTGAGGGGTCTGGGAGCACTGCTGTGAAGGTCTAATTTTGATTGCAAGTGGTTTGAAGAAAATCCACGGTTGAAAAGGGGGGTTTGGGCCTTGTTGCAGAGAGCGTTTTGGCATGATTTAAACTTAGGCCTAGCAGTATTGCATGTTTTTGGGGGGCTGCTTGTGGATGTTCTAGATTTTTGGGGGTGGGTTGATGGGTCTGGGAGCACTGCTGGGAAGGTCTAATTTTGATTGCAAGTGGTTTGAACAAAATCTATGGTGGAAAAGGAGGGTTTGGGCCAAGTTGCAGAGAGCGTGTTGGCACAATTTAAACTTAGGCCTAGTGGTATTGCATGTTTTTGGGGGCTGCTTGGGGGTGTTCTAGATTTTTGTGTGTGGGTTGATGGGTCTGGGAGCACTGCTGGGAATGTCTAATTTTGATTGCAAGTGATTTGAAGAAAATCCATGGTGGAAAAGGGGGGTTTGGGCCTAGTTGCAGAGAGCATTTTGGCACAATTTAAACTTAGGCCTAGTAGTATTGCATGTTTTTGGGGGCTGCTTGGGGGTGTTCTAGATTTTTGTGTTTGGGTTGATGGGTCTGGGAGCACTGCTGTGAATGTCTAATTTTGATTGCAAGTGGTTTGAATGGTTTGAAGAAAATCCATGGTGGATTTGTTTTTTTTTAGCAGTATTGCATGTTTTTGGGGGCTGTTTGGGGGTGCTCTGGATACTTGGGGGTGGGTTGAGGGGTCTGGGAGCACTGCTGAGAAGGTCTTATTTTGATTGCAAGGGGTTTGAAGAAAATCCATGGTGGAAAAGGGGGGTTTGGGCCTAATTGCAGAAAGCGTTTTGGCACGATTTAAACTTAGGCCTAGCACTATTGCATGTTTTTGGGGGGCTGCTAAGGGGTGTTCTAGATATTTGTGGGTGGGTTGAGGGTCTGGGAGCACTGCTGGGAAGGTCTAATTTTGATTGCAAGTGGTTTGAAGGAAATCCATGGTGGAAAAGGGGGTTTGGGCCTAGTTGCAGAGAGCGTTTTGGCACTATTTAAACATAGGCCTAGCAGTATTGCATGTTTTTGGGGGGCTGTTTTGGGGTGTTCTAGATTTTTGGTGGTGGGTTGAGGGGTCTGGGAGCACTGCTGGGAAGGTCTAATTTTGATTGCAAGTGGTTTGAAGAAAGTCCATGCTGGAAAAGGAGAGTTTGGGCCTAGTTACAGAGAGCGTTTTGGCACAATTTAAACTTAGGCCTAGTAGTATTGCATGTTTTTGGGTGGCTGCTTGGGGGTGTTCTAGATTTCTGGGTGTGGGTTGAGTGGTCTGGGAGCACTGCTGGGAAGGTCTAATTATGATTGCAAGTGGTTTGAATGGTTTGAAGAAAATCCATGGTGGATTTCTTTTTTTTTGCAGTATTGCATGATTTTGGGGGCTGTTTGGGGGTGCTCTAGATACTTGGGTGTGGGTTGAGGGGTCTGGAAGCACTGCTGTGAAGGTCTAATTTTGATTGCAAGTGGTTTGAAGAAAATCCACGGTGGAAAAGGGGGGTTTGGGCCTTGTTGCAGAGAGCGTTTTAGCATGATTTAAACTTAGGCCTAGCAGTATTGCATGTTTTTGGGGGGCTGCTTGTGGATGTTCTAGATTTTTGGGGGTGGGTTGATGGGTCTGGGAGCACTGCTGGGAATGTCTAATTTTGATTGCAAGTGGTTTGAAGGAAATCCATGGTGGAAAAGGGGGTTTGGGCCTAGTTGCAGAGAGCGTTTTGGCACTATTTAAACTTAGGCCTAGCAGTATTGCATGTTTCTGGGGGGCTGTTTTGGGGTGTTCTACATTTTTGATGGTGGGTTGAGGGGTCTGGGAGCACTGCTGGGAAGCTCGAATTTGATTGCAAGTGGTTTGAAGAAAATCCTTGGTGGAAAATGGGGGTTTGGGCCTAATTGCAGAGAGCGTTTTGGCACGATTTAAACTTAGGCCTAGCAGTATTGCATATTTTTTGGGGGGCTGTTTGGGTGTGTTCTACATTTTTGGGTGTGGGTTGAGGGTTCTGAGAGCACTGCTGGGAAGGTCTAATTTTGATTGCAAGTGGTTTGAAGAAAATCCATGGTGGAAAAGATTGTTTTTTTAGCAGTATTGCATGTTTTTGGGGGGCGGTTTGGGGGTGTTCTAGATTTTTGGGGGTGGTTTGAGGGGTCTGGGAGCACTGCTGGGAAGGTCTAATTCTGATTGCAAGTGGTTTGAAGAAAATCCATGGTAGAAAAGGGGGGTTTGGGCCTAGTGGCAGAGAGCGTTTTGGCACGATTTAAACTTAGGCCTAGCCGTATTGCATGTTTTTGGGGGGCTGCTTGGGGGTGTTCTAGATTTTTGGTTGTTTGTTGAGGGGTCTGGGTCCACTGCTGGGAGTGTCTAATTTTGATTGCAAGTGGTTTGAAGGAAATCCATGGTGGAAAAGGGGGTTTGGGCCTAGTTGCAGAGAGCGTTTTGGCACTATTTAAACTTAGGCCTAGCAGTATTGCATGTTTCTGGGGGGCTGTTTTGGGGTGTTCTACATTTTTGATGGTGGGTTGAGGGGTCTGGGAGCACTGCTGGGAAGCTCGAATTTGATTGCAAGTGGTTTGAAGAAAATCCTTGGTGGAAAATGGGGGTTTGGGCCTAATTGCAGAGAGCGTTTTGGCACGATTTAAACTTAGGCCTAGCAGTATTGCATATTTTTTGGGGGGCTGTTTGTGTGTGTTCTACATTTTTGGGTGTGGGTTGAGGGTTCTGAGAGCACTGCTGGGAAGGTCTAATTTTGATTGCAAGTGGTTTGAAGAAAATCCATGGTGGAAAAGTTTGTTTTTTTAGCAGTATTGCATGTTTTTGGGGGGCGGTTTGGGGGTGTTCTAGATTTTTGGGGGTGGGTTGAGGGGTCTGGGAGCACTGCTGGGAAGCTCTAATTTGATTGCAAGTGGTTTGAAGAAAATCCATGGTGGAAAATGGGGGTTTGGGCCTAATTGCAGAGAGCTTTTTGGCACGATTTAAACTTAGGCCTAGCAGTATTGCATATTTTTTGGGGGGCTGTTTGGGTGTGTTCTACATTTTTGGGTGTGGGTTGAGGGTTCTGAGAGCACTGCTGGGAAGGTCTAATTTTGATTGCAAGTGGTTTGAAGAAAATCCATGGTGGAAAAGATTGTTTTTTTAGCAGTATTGCATGTTTTTGGGGGGCGGTTTGGGGGTGTTCTAGATTTTTGGGGGTGGTTTGAGGGGTCTGGGAGCACTGCTGGGAAGGTCTAATTCTGATTGCAAGTGGTTTGAAGAAAATCCATGGTAGAAAAGGGGGGTTTGGGCCTAGTGGCAGAGAGCGGTTTGGCACGATTTAAACTTAGGCCTAGCCGTATTGCATGTTTTTGGGGGGCTGCTTGGGGGTGTTCTAGATTTTTGGTTGTTTGTTGAGGGGTCTGGGTCCACTGCTGGGAGTGTCTAATTTTGATTTCAAGTGGTTTGAAGAAAATCTATGGTGGAAAAGGGGGGTTTGGGCCTTGTTGCAGAGAGCGTTTTTGCACGATTTAAACTTAGGCGTAGCAGTATTGCATGTTTTTGGGGGGCTGCTTGGGGGTGTTCTACATTTTTGGGGGTGGGTTGAGGGGTCTGGGAGCACTGCTGGGAAGGTCTAATTTTGATTGCAATTGGTTTGAAGAAAATCCATTATGGAAACATTTTTTTTAGCAGTATTGCATGCTTTTGGGGGGCTGTTTGGGGGTGTTCTAGATTTTTGGGGGTGGGTTTAGGGGTCTGGGAGCACTGCTGGTAAGGTATAATTTTGATTGCAAGTGGTTTGATGAAAGTCCATGATGGAAAACGGGGTTTTGAGCCTAGTTGCAGAGAGCCTTTTGGCACGATTTAAACTTAGGCCTAGTAGTATTGCATGTTTGTGGGGGATGCTTGGGGGTGTTCTACATTTTTGGGGGTGGGTTGAGGGGTCTGGGAGCACTGCTGGGAAGGGCTAATTTTGATTGCAAGTGGTTTGAAGAAAATCCATGGTAGAAAAGGGGGGTTTGGGCCTAGTTGCAGGGAGCGTTTTGGCACGATTTAAACCTAGGCTTTGCCGTATTGCATATTTTTGGGGGGCTGCTTGGGGGTGTTCTAGATTTTTGGGTGTGGGTTGAGGGGTCTGGGAGCACTTCTGTGAAGGTCTAATTTTGATTGCAAGTGGTTTGAAGAAAATCTACGGTGGAAAAGGGGGGTTTGGGCCTTGTTGCAGAGAGCGTTTTGGCATGATTTAAACTTAGGCATAGCAGTATTGCATGTTTTTGGGGGGCTGCTTGTGGATGTTCTAGATTTTTGGGGGTGGGTTGATGGGTCTGGGAGCACTGCTGGGAAGGTCTAATTTTGATTGCAAGTGGTTTGAACAAAATCTATGGTGGAAAAGGAGGGTTTGGGCCAAGTTGCAGAGAGCGTTTTGGCACAATTTAAACTTAGGCCTAGTAGTATTGCATGTTTTTGGGGGCTGCTTGGGGGTGTTCTAGATTTTTGTGTGTGGGTTGATGGGTCAGGGAGCACTGCTGGGAATGTCTAATTTTGATTGCAAGTGGTTTGAAGAAAATCCATGGTGGAAAAGGGGGGTTTGGGCCTAGTTGCAGAGAGCATTTTGGCACAATTTAAACTTAGGCCTAGTAGTATTGCAGGTTTTTGGGGGCTGCTTGGGGGTGTTCTAGATTTTTGTGTTTGGGTTGATGGGTCTGGGAGCACTGCTGGGAATGTCTAATTTTGATTGCAAGTGGTTTGAATGGTTTGAAGAAAATCCATGGTGGATTTGTTTTTTTTAGCAGTATTGCATGTTTTTGGGGGCTGTTTGGGGGTGCTCTAGATATTTGGAGGTGGGTTGAGGGGTCTGGGAGCACTGCTGGGAAGGTCTAATTTTGATTGCAAGTGGTTTGAAGGAAATCCATGGTGGAAAAGGGGGTTTGGGCCTAGTTGCAGAGAGCGTTTTGGCACTATTTAAACGTAGGCCTAGCAGTATTGCATGTTTTTGGGGGGCTGTTTTGGGGTGTTCTACATTTTTGGTGGTGGGTTGAGGGGTCTGGGAGCACTGCTGGGAAGGTCTAATTTTGATTGCAAGTGGTTTGAAGAAAGTCCATGCTGGAAAAGAAGGGTTTGGGCCTAGTTACAGAGAGCGTTTTGGCACAATTTAAACTTAGGCCTAGTAGTATTGCATGTTTTTGGGCGGCTGCTTGGGGGTGTTCTAGATTTCTGGGTGTGGGTTGAGTGGTCTGGGAGCACTGCTGGGAATGTCTAATTTTGATTGCAAGTGGTTTGAATGGTTTGAAGAAAATCCATGGTGGATTTGTTTTTTTTAGCAGTATTGCATGTTTTTGGGGGCTGTTTGGGGGTGCTCTAGATACTTGGAGGTGGGTTGAGGGGTCTGGGAGCACTGCTGGGAAGGTCTAATTTTGATTGCAAGTGGTTTGAAGGAAATCCATGGTGGAAAAGGGGGTTTGGGCCTAGTTGCAGAGAGCGTTTTGGCACTATTTAAACGTAGGCCTAGCAGTATTGCATGTTTTTGGGGGGCTGTTTTGGGGTGTTCTACATTTTTGGTGGTGGGTTGAGGGGTCTGGGAGCACTGCTGGGAAGGTCTAATTTTGATTGCAAGTGGTTTGAAGAAAGTCCATGCTGGAAAAGGAGGGTTTGGGCCTAGTTACAGAGAGCGTTTTGGCACAATTTAAACTTAGGCCTAGTAGTATTGCATGTTTTTGGGCGGCTGCTTGGGGGTGTTCTAGATTTCTGGGTGTGGGTTGAGTGGTCTGGGAGCACTGCTGGGAAGGTCTAATTTTGATTGCAAGTGGTTTGAATGGTTTGAAGAAAATCCATGGTGGATTTGTTTTGTTTTTTTGCAGTATTGCATGATTTTGGGGGCTGTTTGGGGGTGCTCTAGATACTTGGGTGTGGGTTGAGGGGTCTGGAAGCACTGCTGTGAAGGTCTAATTTTGATTGCAAGTGGTTTGAAGAAAATCCACGGTGGAAAAGGGGGGTTTGGGCCTTGTTGCAGAGATCGTTTTAGCATGATTTAAACTTAGGCCTAGCAGTATTGCATGTTTTTGGGGGGCTGCTTGTGGATGTTCTAGATTTTTGGGGGTGGGTTGATGGGTCTGGGAGCACTGCTGGGAAGGTCTAATTTTGATTGCAAGTGGTTTGAACAAAATCTATGGTGGAAAAGGAGGGTTTGGGCCTAGTTGCAGAGAGCGTTTTGGCACAATTTAAACTTAGGCCTAGTAGTATTGCATGATTTTGGGGGCTGCTTGGGGGTGTTCTAGATTTTTGTGTGTGGGTTGATGGGTCTGGGAGCACTGCTGGGAATGTCTAATTTTGATTGCAAGTGGTTTGAATTGTTTGAAGAAAATCCATGGTGGATTTGTTTTTTTGTAGCAGTATTGCATGTTTTGGGGGCTGGTTGGGGGTGCTCTAGATACTTGCGGGTGGGTTGAGGGGTATGGGAGCACTGCTGAGAAGGTCTTATTTTGATTGCAAGGGGTTTGAAGAAAATCCATGGTGGAAAAGGGGGGTTTGGGCCTAATTGCAGAAAGCGTTTTGGCACGATTTAAACTTAGGCCTAGCAGTATTGCATGTTTTTGGGGGGCTGCTTGGGGGTGTTCTAGATATTTGTGGGTGGGTTGAGGGTCTGGGAGCACTGCTGGGAAGGTCTAATTTTGATTGCAAGTGGTTTGAAGAAAATCCATGCTGGAAAAGGAGGGTTTGGGCCTAGTTACAGAGAGCATTTTGGCACAATTTAAACCTAGGCCTAGTAGTATTGCATGTTTTTGGGGGGCTTCTTGGGGGTGTTCTAGATTTCTGGGTGTGGGTTGAGTGTTCTGGGAGCACTGCTGGGAAGGTCTAATTTTGATTGCAAGTGGTTTGAATGGTTTGAAGAAAATCCATGGTGGATTTGTTTTTTTTTTAGCAGTATTGCATGATTTTGGGGGCTGTTTGGGGGTGCTCTAGATACTTGGGTGTGGGTTGAGGGGTCTGGAAGCACTGCTGTGAAGGTCTAATTTTGATTGCAAGTGGTTTGAAGAAAATCCACTGTGGAAAAGGGGGGTTTGGGCCTTGTTGCAGAGAGCGTTTTGGCATGATTTAAACTTAGGCCTAGCAGTATTGCATGTTTTTGGGGGGCTGCTTGTGGATGTTCTAGATTTTTGGGGGTGGGTTTATTTGTCTGGGAGCACTGCTGGGAAGGTCTAATTTTGATTGCAAGTGGTTTGAACAAAATCTATGGTGGAAAAGGAGGGTTTGGGCCTAGTTGCAGAGAGCGTTTTGGCACAATTTAAACTTAGGCCTAGTAGTATTGCATGTTTTTGGGGGGCTGCTTGGGGGTGTTCTAGATTTTTGGGTGTCGGTTGATGGGTCTGGGAGCACTGCTGGGAAGGTCTAATTTTGATTGCAAGTGGTTTGAAGAAAATCCATGGTGGAAAAGGGGGGTTTGGGCCTAGTTGCAGAGAGCGTTTTGGCACAATTTAAACTTAGGCCTAGTAGTATTGCATGTTTTTGGGGGGCTGCTTGGGGGTGTTCTAGATTTTTGGGTGTGGTTGAGGGGTCTGGGAGCACTGCTGGGAAGGTCTAATTTTGATTGCAAGTGGTTTGAATGGTTTGAAGAAAATCCATGGTGGATTTGTTTTTTTTTTATCAGTATTGCATGTTTTTGGGGGCTGTTTGGGGGTGCTCTAGATACTTGGGGGTGGGTTGAGGGGTCTGGGAGCACTGCTGGGAAGCTCTAATTTGATTACAAGTGGTTTGAAGAAAATCCATGGTAGAAAATGGGGGTTTGGGCCTAATTGCAGAGAGCGTTTTGGCACGATTTAAACTTAGGCCTAGCAGTATTGCATATTTTTTGGGGGGCTGTTTGTGTGTGTTCTACATTTTTAGGTGTGGGTTGAGGGTTCTAAGAGCACTGCTGGGAAGGTCTAATTTTGATTGCAAGTGGTTTGAAGAAAATCCATGGTGGAAAAGTTTGTTTTTTAGCAGTATTGCATGTTTTTGGGGGGCGGTTTGGGGGTGTTCTAGATTTTTGGGGGTGGGTTGAGGGGTCTGGGAGCACTGCTGGGAAGCTCTAATTTGATTGCAAGTGGTTTGAAGAAAATCCATGGTGGAAAATGGGGGTTTGGGCCTAATTGCAGAGAGCGTTTTGGCACGATTTAAACTTAGGCCTAGCAGTATTGCATATTTTTTGGGGGGCTGTTTGGGTGTGTTCTACATTTTTGGGTGTGGGTTGAGGGTTCTGAGAGCACTGCTGGGAAGGTCTAATTTTGATTGCAAGTGGTTTGAAGAAAATCCATGGTGGAAAAGTTTGTTTTTTTAGCAGTATTGCATGTTTTTGGGGGGCGGTTTGGGGGTGTTCTAGATTTTTGGGGGTGGTTTGAGGGGTCTGGGAGCACTGCTGGGAAGGTCTAATTCTGATTGCAAGTGGTTTGAAGAAAATCCATGGTAGAAAAGGGGGGTTTGGGCCTAGTGGCAGATTTAAACTTAGGCCTAGCCGTATTGCATGTTTTTGGGGGGCTGCTTGGGGGTGTTCTATATTTTTGGTTGTTTGTTGAGGGGTCTGGGTCCACTGCTGGGAGTGTCTAATTTTGATTGCAAGTGGTTTGAAGAAAATCCATGGTGGAAAAGGGGGGTTTGGGCCTTGTTGCAGAGAGCGTTTTAGCACGATTTAAACTTAGGCGTAGCAGTATTGCATGTTTTTGGGGGGCTGCTTGGGGGTGTTCTACATTTTTGGGGGTGGGTTTAGGGGTCTGGGAGCACTGCTGGTAAGGTATAATTTTGATTGCAAGTGGTTTAAAGAAAGTCCATGAAGGAAAACGGGGTTTTGAGCCTAGTTGCAGAGAGCCTTTTGGCACGATTTAAACTTAGGCCTAGTAGTATTGCATGTTTGTGGGGGATGCTTGGGGGTGTTCTACATTTTTGGGGGTGGGTTGAGGGGACTAGGAGCACTGCTGGGAAGGTCTAATTTTGATTGCAAGTGGTTCGAAAAAAATCCATGGTGGAAAAGGTTTTTTTAGCAGTATTGCATGTTTTTGTGGGCTGCTTGGGGGTGTTCTAGATTTTTGGGGGTGGGTTGAGGGGTCTGGGAGCACTGCTGGGAAGGTCTAATTTTGATTGCAAGTGGTTTGAAGAAAATCCACGGTGGAAAAGGGGGGTTTGGGCCTTGTTGCAGAGAGCGTTTTGGCATGATTTAAACTTAGGCCAAGCAGTATTGCATGTTTTTGGGGGGCTGCTTGTGGATGTTCTAGATTTTTGGGGGTGGGTTGATGGGTCTGGGAGCACTGCTGGGAAGGTCTAATTTTGATTGCAAGTGGTTTGAACAAAATCTATGGTGGAAAAGGAGGGTTTGGGCCAAGTTGCAGAGAGCGTTTTGGCACAATTTAAACTTAGGCCTAGTAGTATTGCATGTTTTTGGGGGCTGCTTGGGGGTGTTCTAGATTTTTGTGTGTGGGTTGATGGGTCTGGGAGCACTGCTGGGAATGTCTAATTTTGATTGCAAGTGGTTTGAAGAAAATCCATGGTGGAAAAGGGGGGTTTGGGCCTAGTTGCAGAGAGCATTTTGGCACAATTTAAACTTAGGCCTAGTAGTATTGCATGTTTTTGGGGGCTGCTTGGGGGTGTTCTAGATTTTTGTGTTTGGGTTGATGGGTCTGGGAGCACTGCTGGGAATGTCTAATTCTGATTGCAAGTGGTTTGAATGGTTTGAAGAAAATCCATGGTGGATTTGTTTTTTTTAAGCAGTATTGCATGTTTTTGGGGGCTGTTTGGGGGTGCTCTAGATACTTGGGGGTGGGTTGAGGGGTCTGGGAGCACTGCTGAGAAGGTCTTATTTTGATTGCAAGGGGTTTGAAGAAAATCCATGGTGGAAAAGGGGGTTTTGGGCCTAATTGCAGAAAGCGTTTTGGCACGATTTAAACTTAGGCCTAGCAGTATTGCATGTTTTTGGGGGGCTGCTAAGGGGTGTTCTAGATGTTTGTGGGTGGGTTGAGGGTCTGGGAGCACTGCTGGGAAGGTCTAATTTTGATTGCAAGTGGTTTGAAGGAAATCCATGGTGGAAAAGGGGGTTTGGGCCTAGTTGCAGAGAGCGTTTTGGCACTATTTAAACGTAGGCCTAGCAGTATTGCATGTTTTTGGGGGGCTGTTTTGGGGCGTTCTACATTTTTGGTGGTGGGTTGAGGGGTCTGGGAGCACTGCTGGGAAGGTCTAATTTTGATTGCAAGTGGTTTGAAGAAAGTCCATGCTGGAAAAGGAGGGTTTGGGCCTAGTTACAGAGAGCGTTTTGGCACAATTTAAACTTAGGCCTAGTAGTATTGCATGTTTTTGGGCGGCTGCTTGGGGGTGTTCTAGATTTCTGGGTGTGGGTTGAGTGGTCTGGGAGCACTGCTGGGAAGGTCTAATTTTGATTGCAAGTGGTTTGAATGGTTTGAAGAAAATCCATGGTGGATTTGTTTTGTTTTTTTGCAGTATTGCATGATTTTGGGGGCTGTTTGGGGGTGCTCTAGATACTTGGGTGTGGGTTGAGGGGTCTGGAAGCACTGCTGTGAAGGTCTAATTTTGATTGCAAGTGGTTTGAAGAAAATCCACGGTGGAAACGGGGGGTTTGGGCCTTGTTGCAGAGAGCGTTTTAGCATGATTTAAACTTAGGCCTAGCAGTATTGCATGTTTTTGGGGGGCTGCTTGTGGATGTTCTAGATTTTTGGGGGTGGGTTAATGGGTCTGGGAACACTGCTGGGAAGGTTTAATTTTGATTGCAAGTGGTTTGAACAAAATCTATGGTGGAAAAGGAGGGTTTGGGCCTAGTTGCAGAGAGCGTTTTGGCACAATTTAAACTTAGGCCTAGTAGTATTGCATGTTTTTGGGGGCTGCTTGGGGGTGTTCTAGATTTTTGTGTGTGGGTTGATGGGTCAGGGAGCACTGCTGGGAATGTCTAATTTTGATTGCAAGTGGTTTGAATGGTTTGAAGAAAATCCATGGTGGATTTGTTTTTTTTTTAGCAGTATTGCATGTTTTGGGGGCTGGTTGGGGGTGCTCTAGATACTTGGGGGTGGGTTGAGGGGTCTGGGAGCACTGCTGAGAAGGTCTTATTTTGATTGCAAGGGGTTTGAAGAAAATCCATGGTGGAAAAGGGGGGTTTGGGCCTAATTGCAGAAAGCGTTTTGGCACGATTTAAACTTAGGCCTAGCAGTATTGCATGTTTTTGGGGGGCTGCTAAGGGGTATTCTAGATATTTGTGGGTGGGTTGAGGGTCTGGGAGCACTGCTGGGAAGGTCTAATTTTGATTGCAAGTGGTTTGAAGGAAATCCATGCTGGAAAAGGAGGGTTTGGGCCTAGTTACAGAGAGCGTTTTGGCACAATTTAAACCTAGGCCTAGTAGTATTGCATGTTTTTGGGGGGCCGCTTGGGGGTGTTCTAGATTTCTGGGTGTGGGTTGAGTGGTCTGGGAGCACTGCTGGGAAGGTCTAATTTTGATTGCAAGTGGTTTGAATGGTTTGAAGAAAATCCATGGTGGATTTGTTTGTTTTTTAGCAGTATTGCATGATTTTGGGGGCTGTTTGGGGGTGCTCTAGATACTTGGGTGTGGGTTGAGGGGTCTGGAAGCACTGCTGTGAAGGTCTAATTTTGATTGCAAGTGGTTTGAAGAAAATCCACGTTGGAAAAGGGGGGTTTGGGCCTTGTTGCAGAGAGCGTTTTGGCATGATTTAAACTTAGGCCTAGCAGTATTGCATGTTTTTGGGGGGCTGCTTGTGGATGTTCTAGATTTTTGGGGGTGGGTTGATGGGTCTGGGAGCACTGCTGGGAAGGTCTAATTTTGATTGCAAGTGGTTTGAACAATATCTATGGTGGAAAAGGAGGGTTTGGGCCTAGTTGCAGAGAGCGTTTTGGCACAATTTAAACTTAGGCCTAGTAGTATTGCATGTTTTTGGGGGGCTGCTTGGGGGTGTTCTAGATTTTTGGGTATCGGTTGATGGGTCTGGGAGCACTGCTGGGAAGGTCTAATTTTGATTGCAAGTGGTTTGAAGAAAATCCATGGTGGAAAAGGGGGGTTTGGGCCTAGTTGCAGAGAGCATTTTGGCACAATTTAAACTTAGGCCTAGTAGTATTGCATGTTTTTGGGGGTTGCTTGGGGGTGTTCTATATTTTTGTGTGTGGGTTGATGGGTCTGGGAGCACTGCTGGGAATGTCTAATTTTGATTGCAAGTGGTTTGAATGGTTTGAAGAAAATCCATGGTGGATTTGTTTTTTTTTTAGCAGTATTGCATGTTTTTGGGGGCTGTTTGGGGGTGCTCTAGATACTTGGGGGTGGGTTGAGGGGTCTAGGAGCACTGCTGAGAAGGTCTAATTTTGATTGCAAGTGGTTTGAAGAAAATCCATGGTCGAAAAGGGGGGGTTGGGCCTAATTGCAGAAAGCGTTTTGGCACGTTTAAACTTAGGCCTAGCAGTATTGCATATTTTTGGGGGCTGCTAAGGGGTGTTCTAGATATTTGTGGGTGGGTTGAGGGTCTGGGAGCACTGCTGGGAATGTCTAATTTTGATTGCAAGTGGTTTGAAGGAAATCCATGGTGGAAAAGGGGGTTTGGGCCTAGTTGCAGAGAGCGTTTTGGCACTATTTAAACTTAGGCCTAGCAGTATTGCATGTTTTTGGGGGGCTGTTTTGGGGTGTTCTACATTTTTGATGGTGGGTTGAGGGGTCTGGGAGCACTGCTGGGAAGCTCTAATTTGATTGCAAGTGGTTTGAAGAAAATCCATGGTGGAAAATGGGGGTTTGGGCCTAATTGCAGAGAGCGTTTTGGCACGATTTAAACTTAGGCCTAGCAGTATTGCATATTTTTTGGGGGGCTGTTTGTCTGTGTTCTACATTTTTGGGTGTGGGTTGAGGGTTCTGAGAGCACTGCTGGGAAGGTCTAATTTTGATTGCAAGTGGTTTGAAGAAAATCCATGGTGGAAAAGTTTGTTTTTTTAGCAGTATTGCATGTTTTTGGGGGGGGTTTGGGGGTGTTCTAGATTTTTGGGGGTGGTTTGAGGGGTCTGGGAACACTGCTGGGAAGGTCTAATTCTGATTGCAAGTGGTTTGAAGAAAATCCATGGTAGAAAAGGGGGGTTTGGGCCTAGTGGCAGAGAGCGTTTTGGCACGATTTAAACTTAGGCCTAGCCGTATTGCATGCATTTGGGGGGCTGCTTGCGGTGTTCTAGATTTTTGGTTGTTTGTTGAGGGGTCTGGGTCCACTGCTGGGAGTGTCTAATTTTGATTGCAAGTGGTTTGAAGAAAATCCATGGTGGAAAAGGGGGGTTTGGGCCTTGTTGCAGAGAGCGTTTTTGCACGATTTAAACTTAGGCGTAGCAGTATTGCATGTTTTTGGGGGGCTGCTTGGGGTTGTTCTACATTTTTGGGGGTGGGTTGAGGGGTCTAGGAGCACTGCTGGGAAGGTCTAATTTTGATTGCAATTGGTGTGAAGAAAATCCATTATAGAAACATTTTTTTTTACCAGTATTGCATGCTTTTGGGGGGCTGTTTGGGGGTGTTCTAGATTTTTGGGGGTGGGTTTAGGGGTATGGGAGCACTGCTGGTAAGGTATAATTTTGATTGCAAGTGGTTTGAAGAAAGTCCATGATGGAAAACGGGGTTTTGAGCCTAGTTGCAGAGAGCCTTTTGGCACGATTTAAACTTAGGCCTAGTAGTATTGCATGTTTGTGGGGGATGCTTGGGGGTGTTCTACATTTTTGGGGGTGGGTTGAGGGGACTAGGAGCACTGCTGGGAAGGTCTAATTTTGATTGCAAGTGGTTAAAAAAAAACTCCATGGTGGAAAAGTTTTTTTTTAGCAGTATTGCATGTTTTTGTGGGCTGCTTGGGGGTGTTCTAGATTTTTGGGGGTGGGTTGAGGGGTCTGGGAGCACTGCTGGGAAGGGCTAATTTTGATTGCAAGTGGTTTGAAGAAAATCCATGGTAGAAAAGGGGGGTTTGGGCCTAGTTGCAGGGAGCGTTTTGGCACGATTTAAACCTAGGCTTTGCCGTATTGCATATTTTTGGGGGGCTGCTTGGGGGTGTTCTAGATTTTTGGGTGTGGGTTGAGGGGTCTGGGAGCACTGCTGTGAAGGTCTAATTTTGATTGCAAGTGGTTTGAAGAAAATCCACGGTGGAAAGGGGGGTTTGGGCCTTGTTGCAGAGAGCGTTTTGGCATGATTTAAACTTAGGCCTAGCAGTATTGCATGTTTTTGGGGGGCTGCTTGTGGATGTTCTAGATTTTTGGGGGTGGGTTGATGGGTCTGGGAGCACTGCTGGGAAGGTCTAATTTTGATTGCAAGTGGTTTGAACAAAATCTATGGTGGAAAAGGAGGGTTTGGGCCAAGTTGCAGAGAGAGTTTTGGCACAATTTAAACTTAGGCCTAGTAGTATTGCATGTTTTGGGGGGCTGCTTGGGGGTGTTCTAGATTTTTGTGTGTGGGTTGATGGGTCTGGGAGCACTGCTGGGAAGCTCTAATTTGATTGCAAGTGGTTTGAAGAAAATCCATGGTGGAAAATGGGGGTTTGGGCCTAATTGCAGAGAGCGTTTTGGCACGATTTAAACTTAGGCCTAGCAGTATTGCATATTTTTTGGGGGGCTGTTTGGGTGTGTTCTACATTTTTGGGTGTGGGTTGAGGGTTCTGAGAGCACTGCTGGGAAGGTCTAATTTTAATTGCAAGTGGTTTGAAGAAAATCCATGGTGGAAAAGTTTGTTTTTTTAGCAGTATTGCATGTTTTTGGGGGGCGGTTTGGGGGTGTTCTAGATTTTTGGGGGTGGTTTGAGGGGTCTGGGAGCACTGCTGGGAAGGTGTAATTCTGATTGCAAGTGGTTTGAAGAAAATCCATGGTAGAAAAGGGGGGTTTGGGCCTAGTGGCAGAGAGCGTTTTGGCACGATTTAAACTTAGGCCTAGCCGTATTGCATGTTTTTGGGGGGCTGCTTGGGGGTGTTCTAGATTTTTGGTTGTTTGTTGAGGGGTCTGGGTCCACTGCTGGGAGTGTCTAATTTTGATTGCAAGTGGTTTGAAAAAAATCCATGGTGGAAAAGGGGGGTTTGGGCCTTGTTGCAGAGAGCGTTTTTGCACGATTTAAACTTAGGCGTAGCAGTATTGCATGTTTTTGGGGGGCTGCTTGGGGGTGTTCTACATTTTTGGGGGTGGGTTGAGGGGTCTGGGAGCACTGCTGGGAAGGTCTAATTTTGATTGCAATTGGTTTGAAGAAAATCCATTATGGAAACATTTTTTTTTAGCAGTATTGCATGCTTTTGGGGGGCTGTTTGGGGGTGTTCTAGATTTTTGGGGGTGGGTTTAGGGGTCTGGGAGCACTGCTGGTAAGGTATATTTTTGATTGCAAGTGGTTTGAAGGAAGTCCATGATGGAAAACGGGGTTTTGAGCATAGTTGCAGAGAGCCTTTTGGCACGATTTAAACTTAGGCCTAGTAGTATTGCATGTTTGTGGGGGATGCTTGGGGGTGTTCTACATTTTTGGGGGTGGGTTGAGGGGACTAGGAGCACTGCTGGGAAGGTCTAATTTTGATTGCAAGTGGTTCAAAAAAAATCCATGGTGGAAAAGTTTTTTTTTAGCAGTATTGCATGTTTTTGTGGGCTGCTTGGGGGTGTTCTAGATTTTTTGGGTGGGTTGAGGGGTCTGGGAGCACTGCTGGGAAGGGCTAATTTTGATTGCAAGTGGTTTGAAGAAAATCCATGGTAGAAAAGGGGGGTTTGGGCCTAGTTGCAGGGAGCGTTTTGGCACGATTTAAACCTATGCTTTGCCGTATTGCATATTTTTGGGGGGCTGCTTGGGGGTGTTCTAGATTTTTGGGTGTGGGTTGAGGGGTCTGGGAGCACTGCTGTGAAGGTCTAATTTTGATTGCAAGTGGTTTGAAGAAAATCCACGGTGGAAAGGGGGGTTTGGGCCTTGTTGCAGAGAGCGTTTTGGCATGATTTAAACTTAGGCCTAGCAGTATTGCATGTTTTTGGGGGGCTGCTTGTGGATGTTCTAGATTTTTGGGGGTGGGTTGATGGGTCTGGGAGCACTGCTGGGAAGGTCTAATTTTGATTGCAAGTGGTTTGAACAAAATCTATGGTGGAAAAGGAGGGTTTGGGCCAAGTTGCAGAGAGCGTTTTGGCACAATTTAAACTTAGGCCTAGTAGTATTGCATGTTTTTGGGGGCTGCTTGGGGGTGTTATAGATTTCTGTGTTTGGGTTGATGGGTCTGGGAGCACTGCTGGGAATGTCTAATTTTGATTGCAAGTGGTTTGAATGGTTTGAAGAAAATCCATGGTGGATTTTTTTTTGTTTTTAGCAGTATTGCATGTTTTTGGGGGCTGGTTGGGGGTGCACTAGATACTTGTGGGTGGGTTGAGGGGTCTGGGAGACCTGCTGAGAAGGTCTTATTTTGATTGCAAGGGGTTTGAAGAAAATCCATGGTGGAAAAGGGGGGTTGGGCCTAATTGCAGAAAGCGTTTTGGCACGATTTAAACTTAGGCCTAGCAGTATTGCATGTTTTTGGGGGGCTGCTAAGGGGTGTTCTAGATATTTGTGGGTGGGTTGAGGGTCTGGGAGCACTGCTGGGAAGGTCTAATTTTGATTGCAAGTGGTTTGAATGGTTTGAAGAAAATCCATGGTGGATTTGTTTTTTTTAGCAGTATTGCATGTTTTTGGGGGCTGTTTGGGGGTGCTCTAGATACTTGGGGGTTGGTTGAGGGGTCTGGGAGCACTGCTGGGAAGGTCTAATTTTGATTGCAAGTGGTTTGAAGAAAATCCATGGTGGAAAAGTTTGTTTTTTAGCAGTATTGCATGTTTTTGGGGGGCGGTTTGGGGGTGTTCTAGATTTTTGGGGGTGGGTTGAGGGGTCTGGGAGCACTGCTGGGAAGCTCTAATTTGATTGCAAGTGGTTTGAAGAAAATCCATGGTGGAAAATGGGGGTTTGGGCCTAATTGCAGAGAGCGTTTTGGCACGATTTAAACTTAGGCCTAGCAGTATTGCATATTTTTTGGGGGGCTGTTTGGGTGTGTTCTACATTTTTGGGTGTGGGTTGAGGGTTCTGAGAGCACTGCTGGGAAGGTCTAATTTTGATTGCAAGTGGTTTGAAGAAAATCCATGATGGAAACATTTTTTTTTTGCAGTATTGCATGCTATTGGGGGGCTGTTTGGGGGTGTTCTAGATTTTTGGGGGTGGGTTTAGGGGTCTGGGAGCACTGCTGGTAAGGTATAATTTTGATTGCAAGTGGTTTGAAGAAAGTCCATGATGGAAAACGGGGTTTTGAGCCTAGTTGCAGAGAGCCTTTTGGCACGATTTAAACTTAGGCCTAGTAGTATTGCATGTTTGTGGGGGATGCTTGGGGGTGTTCTACATTTTTGGGGGTGGGTTGAGGGGACTAGGAGCACTGCTGGGAAGGTCTAATTTTGATTGCAAGTGGTTCGAAAAAAATCCATGGTGGAAAAGTTTTTTTTTAGCAGTATTGCATGTTTTTGTGAGCTGCTTGGGGGTCTTCTAGATTTTTGGGGGTGGGTTGAGGGGTCTGGGAGCACTGCTGGGAAGGGCTAATTTTGATTGCAAGTGGTTTGAAGAAAATCCATGGTAGAAAAGGGGGGTTTGGGCCTAGTTGCAGGGAGCGTTTTGGCACGATTTAAACCTAGGCTTTGCCGTATTGCATATTTTTGGGGGGCTGCTTGGGGGTGTTCTAGATTTTTGGGTGTGGGTTGAGGGGTCTGGGAGCACTGCTGTGAAGGTCTAATTTTGATTGCAAGTGGTTTGAAGAAAATCCACGGTGGAAAAGGGGGGTTTGGGCCTTGTTGCAGAGAGCGTTTTGGCATGATTTAAACTTAGGCCTAGCAGTATTGCATGTTTTTGGGGGGCTGCTTGTGGATGTTCTAGAGTTTTTGGGGGTGGGTTGATGGGTCTGGGAGCACTGCTGGGAAGGTCTAATTTTGATTGCAAGTGGTTTGAACAAAATCTATGGTGGAAAAGGAGGGTTTGGGCCAAGTTGCAGAGAGCGTTTTGGCACAATTTAAACTTAGGCCTAGTAGTATTGCATGTTTTTGGGGGCTGCTTGGGGGTGTTCTAGATTTTTGAGTGTGGGTTGATGGGTCTGGGAGCACTGCTGGGAATGTCTAATTTTGATTGCAAGTGGTTTGAAGAAAATCCATGGTGGAAAAGGGGGGTTTGGGCCTAGTTGCAGAGAGCATTTTGGCACAATTTAAACTTAGGCCTAGTAGTATTGCATGTTTTTGGGGGCTGCTTGGGGGTGTTCTAGATTTTTGTGTTTGGGTTGATGGGTCTGGGAGCACTGCTGGGAATGTCTAATTTTGATTGCAAGTGGTTTGAATGGTTTGAAGAAAATCCATGGTGGATTTGTTTTTTTTAAGCAGTATTGCATGTTTTTGGGGGCTGTTTGGGGGTGCTCTAGATACTTGGGGGTGGGTTGAGGGGTCTGGGAGCACTGCTGAGAAGGTCTTATTTTGATTGCAAGGGGTTTGAAGAAAATCCATGGTGGAAAAGGGGGGTTTGGGCCTAATTGCAGAAAGCGTTTTGGCACGATTTAAACTTAGGCCTAGCAGTATTGCATGTTTTTGGGGGGCTGCTAAGGGGTGTTCTAGATGTTTGTGGGTGGGTTGAGGGTCTGGGAGCACTGCTGGGAAGGTCTAATTTTGATTGCAAGTGGTTTGAAGGAAATCCATGGTGGAAAAGTGGGTTTGGGCCTAGTTGCAGAGAGCGTTTTGGCACTATTTAAACGTAGGCCTAGCAGTATTGCATGTTTTTGGGGGGCTGTTTTGGGGCGTTCTACATTTTTGGTGGTGGGTTGAGGGGTATGGGAGCACTGCTGGGAAGGTCTAATTTTGATTGCAAGTGGTTTGAAGAAAGTCCATGCTGGAAAAGGAGGGTTTGGGCCTAGTTACAGAGAGCGTTTTGGCACAATTTAAACTTAGGCCTAGTAGTATTGCATGTTTTTGGGCGGCTGCTTGGGGGTGTTCTAGATTTCTGGGTGTGGGTTGAGTGGTCTGGGAGCACTGCTGGGAAGGTCTAATTTTGATTGCAAGTGGTTTGAATGGTTTGAAGAAAATCTATGGTGGATTTGTTTTTGTTTTTTGCAGTATTGCATGATTTTGGGGGCTGTTTGGGGGTGCTCTAGATACTTGGGTGTGGGTTGAGGGGTCTGGAAGCACTGCTGTGAAGGTCTAATTTTGATTGCAAGTGGTTTGAAGAAAATCCACGGTGGAAAAGGGGGGTTTGGGCCTTGTTGCAGAGAGCGTTTTAGCATGATTTAAACTTAGGCCTAGCAGTATTGTATGTTTTTGGGGGGCTGCTTGTGGATGTTCTAGATTTTTGGGGGTGGGTTGATGGGTCTGGGAGCACTGCTGGGAAGGTTTAATTTTGATTGCAAGTGGTTTGAACAAAATCTATGGTGGAAAAGGAGGGTTTGGGCCTAGTTGCAGAGAGCGTTTTGGCACAATTTAAACTTAGGCCTAGTAGTATTGCATGTTTTTGGGGGCTGCTTGGGGGTGTTCTAGATTTTTGTGTGTGGGTTGATGGGTCAGGGAGCACTGCTGGGAATGTCTAATTTTGATTGCAAGTGGTTTGAATGGTTTGAAGAAAATCCATGGTGGATTTGTTTTTTTTTTAGCAGTATTGCATGTTTTGGGGGCTGGTTGGGGGTGCTCTAGATACTTGGGGGTGGGTTGAGGGGTCTGGGAGCACTGCTGAGAAGGTCCTATTTTGATTGCAAGGGGTTTGAAGAAAATCCATGGTGGAAAAGAGGGGTTTGGGCCTAATTGCAGAAAGCGTTTTGGCACGATTTAAACTTAGGCCTAGCAGTATTGCATGTTTTTGGGGGGCTGCTAAGGGGTGTTCTAGATAATTGTGGGTGGGTTGAGGGTCTGGGAGCACTGCTGGGAAGGTCTAATTTTGATTGCAAGTGGTTTGAAGAAAATCCATGCTGGAAAAGGAGGGTTTGGGCCTAGTTACAGAGAGCGTTTTGGCACAATTTAAACCTAGGCCTAGTAGTATTGCATGTTTTTGGGGGGCCGCTTGGGGGTGTTCTAGATTTCTGGGTGTGGGTTGAGTGGTCTGGGAGCACTGCTGGGAAGGTCTAATTTTGATTGCAAGTGGTTTGAATGGTTTGAAGAAAATCCATGGTGGATTTGTTTGTTTTTTAGCAGTATTGCATGATTTTGGGGGCTGTTTGGGGGTGCTCTAGATACTTGGGTGTGGGTTGAGGGGGCTGGAAGCACTGCTGTGAAGGTCTAATTTTGATTGCAAGTGGTTTGAAGAAAATCAACGTTGGAAAAGGGGGGTTTGGGCCTTGTTGCAGAGAGCGTTTTGGCATGATTTAAACTTAGGCCTAGCAGTATTGCATGTTTTTGGGGGGCTGCTTGTGGATGTTCTAGATTTTTGGGGGTGGGTTGATGGGTCTGGGAGCACTGCTGGGAAGGTCTAATTTTGATTGCAAGTGGTTTGAACAATATCTATGGTGGAAAAGGAGGGTTTGGGCCTAGTTGCAGAGAGCGTTTTGGCACAATTTAAACTTAGGCCTAGTAGTATTGCATGTTTTTGGGGGGCTGATTGGGGGTGTTCTAGATTTTTGGGTGTCGGTTGATGGGTCTGGGAGCACTGCTGGGAAGGTCTAATTTTGATTGCAAGTGGTTTGAAGAAAATCCACGGTGGAAAGGGGGGTTTGGGCCTTGTTGCAGAGAGCGTTTTGGCATGATTTAAACTTAGGCCTAGCAGTATTGCATGTTTTTGGGGGGCTGCTTGTGGATGTTCTAGATTTTTGGGGGTGGGTTGATGGGTCTGGGAGCACTGCTGGGAAGGTCTAATTTTGATTGCAAGTGGTTTGAAGAAAATCCATGGTGGAAAAGGGGGGTTTGGGCCTAGTTGCAGAGAGCATTTTGGCACAATTTAAACTTAGGCCTAGTAGTATTGCATGTTTTTGGGGGTTGCTTGGGGGTGTTCTATATTTTTGTGTGTGGGTTGATGGGTCTGGGAGCACTGCTGGGAATGTCTAATTTTGATTGCAAGTGGTTTGAATGGTTTGAAGAAAATCCATGGTGGATTTGTTTTTTTTTTAGCAGTATTGCATGTTTTGGGGGGCTGTTTGGGGGTGCTCTAGATACTTGGGGGTGGGTTGAGGGGTCTGGGAGCACTGCTGAGAAGGTCTAATTTTGATTGCAAGTGGTTTGAAGAAAATCCATGGTGGAAAATGGGGGTTTGGGCCTAATTGCAGAAAGCGTTTTGGCACGTTTAAACTTAGGCCTAGCAGTATTGCATATTTTTGGGGGGCTGCTAAGGGGTGTTCTAGATATTTGTGGGTGGGTTGAGGGTCTGGGAGCACTGCTGGGAATGTCTAATTTTGATTGCAAGTGGTTTGAATGAAATCCATGGTGGAAAAGGGGGTTTGGGCCTAGTTGCAGAGAGCGTTTTGGCACTATTTAAACTTAGGCCTAGCAGTATTGCATGTTTTTGGGGGGCTGTTTTGGGGTGTTCTACATTTTTGATGGTGGGTTGAGGGGTCTGGGAGCACTTCTGGGAAGCTCTAATTTGATTGCAAGTGGTTTGAAGAAAATCCATGGTGGAAAATGGGGGTTTGGGCCTAATTGCAGAGAGCGTTTTGGCACGATTTAAACTTAGGCCTAGCAGTATTGCATATTTTTTGGGGGGCTGTTTGTGTGTGTTCTACATTTTTGGGTGCGGGTTGAGGGTTCTGAGAGCACTGCTGGGAAGGTCTAATTTTGATTGCAAGTGGTTTGAAGAAAATCCATTGTGGAAAAGTTTGTTTTTTTAGCAGTATTGCATGTTTTTGGGGGGAGGTTTGGGGGTGTTCTAGATTTTTGGGGGTGGTTTGAGGGGTCTGGGAGCACTGCTGGGAAGGTCTCATTCTGATTGCAAGTGGTTTGAAGAAAATCCATGGTAGAAAAGGGGGGTTTGGGCCTAGTGGCAGAGAGCGTTTTGGCACGATTTAAACTTAGGCCTAGCCGTATTGCATGCTTTTGGGGGGTTGCTTGCGGTGTTCTAGATTTTTGGTTGTTTGTTGAGGGGTCTGGGTCCACTGCTGGGAGTGTCTAATTTTGATTGCAAGTGGTTTGAAGAAAATCCATGGTGGAAAAGGGGGGTTTGGGCCTTGTTGCAGAGAGCGTTTTTGCACGATTTAAACTTAGGCTTAGCAGTATTGCATGTTTTTGGGGGGCTGCTTGGGGTTGTTCTACATTTTTGGGGGTGGGTTGAGGCGTCTGGGAGCACTGCTGGGAAGGTCTAATTTTGATTGCAATTGGTGTGAAGAAAATCCATTATGGAAACATTTTTTTTAGCAGTATTGCATGCTTTTGGGGGGCTGTTTGGGGGTGTTCTAGATTTTTGGGGGTGGGTTTAGGGGTCTGGGAGCACTGCTGGTAAGGTATAATTTTGATTGCAAGTGGTTTGAAGAAAGTCCATGATGGAAAACGGGGTTTTGAGCCTAGTTGCAGAGAGCCTTTTGGCACGATTTAAACTTAGGCCTAGTAGTATTGCATGTTTGTGGGGGATGCTTGGGGGTGTTCTACATTTTTGGGGGTGGGTTGAGGGGACTAGGAGCACTGCTGGGAAGGTCTAATTTTGATTGCAAGTGGTTCAAAAAAAATCCATGGTGGAAAAGTTTTTTTTTAGCAGTATTGCATGTTTTTGTGGGCTGCTTGGGGGTGTTCTAGATTTTTGGGGGTGGGTTGAGGGGTCTGGGAGCACTGCTGGGAAGGGCTAATTTTGATTGCAAGTGGTTTGAAGAAAATCCATGGTAGAAAAGGGGGGTTTGGGCCTAGTTGCAGGGAGCGTTTTGGCACGATTTAAACCTAGGCTTTGCCGTATTGCATATTTTTGGGGGGCTGCTTGGGGGTGTTCTAGATTTTTGGGTGTGGGTTGAGGGGTCTGGGAGCACTGCTGTGAAGGTCTAATTTTGATTGCAAGTGGTTTGAAGAAAATCCACGGTGGAAAGGGGGGTTTGGGCCTTGTTGCAGAGAGCGTTTTGGCATGATTTAAACTTAGGCCTAGCAGTATTGCATGTTTTTGGGGGGCTGCTTGTGGATGTTCTAGATTTTTGGGGGTGGGTTGATGGGTCTGGGAGCACTGCTGGGAAGGTCTAATTTTGATTGCAAGTGGTTTGAACAAAATCTATGGTGGAAAAGGAGGGTTTGGGCCAAGTTGCAGAGAGCGTTTTGGCATAATTTGAACTTAGGCCTAGTAGTATTGCATGTTTTTGGGGGCTGCTTGGGGGTGTTCTAAATTTTTGTGTGTGGGTTGATGGGTCTGGGAGCACTGCTGGGAAGCTCTAATTTGATTGCAAGTGGTTTGAAGAAAATCCATGGTGGAAAATGGGGGTTTGGGCCTAATTGCAGAGAGCGTTTTGGCACGATTTAAACTTAGGCCTAGCAGTATTGCATATTTTTGGGGGGCTGCTAAGGGGTGTTCTAGATATTTGTGGGTAAGTTGAGGGTCTGGGAGCACTGCTGGGAAGGTCTAATTTTAATTGCAAGTGGTTTGAAGAAAATCCATGGTGGAAAAGTTTTTTTTTTTTGCAGTATTGCATGGTTTTGGGGGGCGGTTTGGGGGTGTTCTAGATTTTTGGGGGTGGTTTGAGGGGTCTGGGAGCACTGCTGGGAAGGTGTAATTCTGATTGCAAGTGGTTTGAAGAAAATCCATGGTAGAAAAGGGGGGTTTGGGCCTAGTGGCATGGAGCGTTTTGGCACGATTTAAACTTAGGCCTAGCCGTATTGCATGTTTTTGGGGGGCTGCTTGGGGGTGTTCTAGATTTTTGGTTGTTTGTTGAGGGGTCTGGGTCCACTGCTGGGAGTGTCTAATTTTGGTTGCAAGTGGTTTGAAGAAAATCCATGGTGGAAAAGGGGGGTTTGGGCCTTGTTGCAGAGAGCGTTTTTGCACGATTTAAACTTAGGCGTAGCAGTATTGCATGTTTTTGGGGGGCTGCTTGGGGGTGTTCTACATTTTTGGGGGTGGGTTGAGGGGTCTGGGAGCACTGCTGGGAAGGTCTAATTTTGATTGCAATTGGTTTGAAGAAAATCCATTATGGAAACATTTTTTTTAAGCAGTATTGCATGCTTTTGGGGGGCTGTTTGGGGGTGTTCTAATTTTTTGGGGGTGGGTTTAGGGGTCTAGGAGCACTGCTGGTAAGGTATATTTTTGATTGCAAGTGGTTTGAAGAAAGTCCATGATGGAAAACGGGGTTTTGAGCCTAGTTGCAGAGAGCCTTTTGGCACGATTTAAACTTAGGCCTAGTAGTATTGCATGTTTGTGGGGGATGCTTGGGGGTGTTTTACATTTTTGGGGGTGGGTTGAGGGGACTAGGAGCACTGCTGGGAAGGTCTAATTTTGATTGCAAGTGGTTAAAAAAAATCCATGGTGGAAAAGTTTTTTTTTAGCAGTATTGCATGTTTTTGTGGGCTGCTTGGGGGTGTTCTAGATTTTTGGGGTGGATTGAGGGGTCTGGGAGCACTGCTGGGAAGGGCTAATTTTGATTGCAAGTGGTTTGAAGAAAATCCATGGTAGAAAAGGGGGGTTTGGGCCTAGTTGCAGGGAGCGTTTTGGCACGATTTAAACCTAGGCTTTGCCGTATTGCATATTTTTGGGGGCTGCTTGGGGGTGTTCTAGATTTTTGGGTGTGGGTTGAGGGGTCTGGGAGCACTGCTGTGAAGGTCTAATTTTGATTGCAAGTGGTTTGAAGAAAATCCACGGTGGAAAGGGGGGTTTGGGCCTTGTTGCAGAGAGCGTTTTGGCATGATTTAAACTTAGGCCTAGCAGTATTGCATGTTTTTGGGGGGCTGCTTGTGGATGTTCTAGATTTTTGGGGGTGGGTTGATGGGTCTGGGAGCACTGCTGTGAAGGTCTAATTTTGATTGCAAGTGGTTTGAAGAAAATCCACGGTGGAAAGGGGGGTTTGGGCCTTGTTGCAGAGAGCGTTTTGGCACTATTTAAACTTAGGCCTAGTAGTATTGCATGTTTTTGGGGGCTGCTTGGGGGTGTTCTAGATTTTTGGTTGTTTGTTGAGGGGTCTGGGTCCACTGCTGGGAGTGTCTAATTTTGATTGCAAGTGGTTTGAAGAAAATCCATGGTGGAAAAGGGGGGTTTGGGCCTTGTTGCAGAGAGCGTTTTGGCATGATTTAAACTTAGGCCTAGCAGTATTGCATGTTTTTGGGGGGCTGCTTGTGGATGTTCTAGATTTTTGGGGGTGGGTTGATGGGTCTGGGAGCACTGCTGGGAAGGTCTAATTTTGATTGCAAGTGGTTTGAACAAAATCTATGGTGGAAAAGGAGGGTTTGGGCCAAGTTGCAGAGAGCGTTTTGGCACAATTTAAACTTAGGCCTAGTAGTATTGCATGTTTTTGGGGGCTGCTTGGGGGTGTTCTAGATTTTTGTGTGTGGGTTGATGGGTCTGGGAGCACTGCTGGGAATGTCTAATTGTGATTGCAAGTGGTTTGAAGAAAATCCATGGTGGAAAAGGGGGGTTTGGGCCTAGTTGCAGTGAGCATTTTGGCACGATTTAAACTTAGGCCTAGTAGTATTGCATGTTTGTGGGGGATGCTTGGGGGTGTTCTACTTTTTTGGGGGTGGGTTGAGGGGACTAGGAGCACTGCTGGGAAGGTCTAATTTTGATTGCAAGTGGTTCAAAAAAAATCCATGGTGGAAAAGTTTTTTTTTAGCAGTATTGCATGTTTTTGTGGGCTGCTTGGGGGTGTTCTAGATTTTTGGGGTGTGTTGAGGGGTCTGGGAGCACTGCTGGGAAGGGCTAATTTTGATTGCAAGTGGTTTGAAGAAAATCCATGGTAGAAAAGGGGGGTTTGGGCCTAGTTGCAGGGAGCGTTTTGGCACGATTTAAACCTAGGCTTTGCCGTATTGCATATTTTTGGGGGGCTGCTTGGGGGTGTTCTAGATTTTTGGGTGTGGGTTGAGGGGTCTGGGAGCACTGCTGTGAAGGTCTAATTTTGATTGCAAGTGGTTTGAAGAAAATCCACGGTGGAAAGGGGGGTTTGGGCCTTGTTGCAGAGAGCGTTTTGGCATGATTTAAACTTAGGCCTAGCAGTATTGCATGTTTTTGGGGGCTGCTTGGGGGTGTTCTAGATTTTTGGTTGTTTGTTGAGGGGTCTGGGTCCACTGCTGGGAGTGTCTAATTTTGATTGCAAGTGGTTTGAAGAAAATCCATGGTGGAAAAGGGGGGTTTGGGCCTTGTTGCAGAGAGCGTTTTTGCACGATTTAAACTTAGGCGTAGCAGTATTGCATGTTTTTGGGGGGCTGCTTGGGGGTGTTCTACATTTTTGGGGGTGGGTTGAGGGGTCTGGGAGCACTGCTGGGAAGGTCTAATTTTGATTGCAATTGGTTTGAAGAAAATCCATTATGGAAACATTTTTTTTTAGCAGTATTGCATGCTTTTGGGGGGCTGTTTGGGGGTGTTCTAATTTTTTGGGGGTGGGTTTAGGGGTCTGGGAGCACAGCTGGTAAGGTATATTTTTGATTGCAAGTGGTTTGAAGAAAGTCCATGATGGAAAACGGGGTTTTGAGCCTAGTTGCAGAGAGCCTTTTGGCACGATTTAAACTTAGGCCTAGTAGTATTGCATGTTTGTGGGGGATGCTTGGGGGTGTTCTACATTTTTGGGGGTGGGTTGAGGGGACTAGGAGCACTGCTGGGAAGGTCTAATTTTGATTGCAAGTGGTTAAAAAAAAATCCATGGTGGAAAAGTTTTTTTTTAGCAATATTGCATGTTTTTGTGGGCTGCTTGGGGGTGTTCTAGATTTTTGGGGTGGGTTGAGGGGTCTGGGAGCACTGCTGGGAAGGGCTAATTTTGATTGCAAGTGGTTTGAAGAAAATCCACGGTGGAAAGGGGGGTTTGGGCCTTGTTGCAGAGAGCGTTTTGGCATGATTTAAACTTAGGCCTAGCAGTATTGCATGTTTTTGGGGGGCTGCTTGTGGATGTTCTAGATTTTTGGGGGTGGGTTGATGGGTCTGGGAGCACTGCTGGGAAGGTCTAATTTTGATTGCAAGTGGTTTGAACAAAATCTATGGTGGAAAAGGAGGGTTTGGGCCAAGTTGCAGAGAGCGTTTTGGCACAATTTAAACTTAGGCCTAGTAGTATTGCATGTTTTTGGGGGCTGCTTGGGGGTGTTCTAGATTTTTGTGTGTGGGTTGATGGGTCTGGGAGCACTGCTGGGAATGTCTAATTGTGATTGCAAGTGGTTTGAAGAAAATCCATGGTGGAAAAGGGGGGTTTGGGCCTAGTTGCAGAGAGCATTTTGGCACGATTTAAACTTAGGCCTAGTAGTATTGCATGTTTGTGGGGGATGCTTGGGGGTGTTCTACTTTTTTGGGGGTGGGTTGAGGGGACTAGGAGCACTGCTGGGAAGGTCTAATTTTGATTGCAAGTGGTTAAAAAAAAATCCATGGTGGAAAAGTTTTTTTTTAGCAGTATTGCATGTTTTTGTGGGCTGCTTGGGGGTGTTCTAGATTTTTGGGGTGTGTTGAGGGGTACGGGAGCACTGCTGGGAAGGGCTAATTTTGATTGCAAGTGGTTTGAAGAAAATCCATGGTAGAAAAGGGGGGTTTGGGCCTAGTTGCAGGGAGCGTTTTGGCACGATTTAAACCAAGGCTTTGCCGTATTGCATATTTTTGGGGGGCTGCTTGGGGGTGTTCTAGATTTTTGGGTGTGGGTTGAGGGGTCTGGGAGCACTGCTGTGAAGGTCTAATTTTGATTGCAAGTGGTTTGAAGAAAATCCACGGTGGAAAGGGGGGTTTGGGCCTTGTTGCAGAGAGCGTTTTGGCATGATTTAAACTTAGGCGTAGCAGTATTGCATGTTTTTGGGGGGCTGCTTGTGGATGTTCTAGATTTTTGGGGGTGGGTTGATGGGTCTGGGAGCACTGCTGGGAAGGTCTAATTTTGATTGCAAGTGGTTTGAACAAAATCTATGGTGGAAAAGGAGGGTTTGGGCCAAGTTGCAGAGAGCGTTTTGGCACAATTTAAACTTAGGCCTAGTAGTATTGCATGTTTTTGGGGGCTGCTTGGGGGTGCTCTAGATTTTTGTGTGTGGGTTGATGGGTCTGGGAGCACTGCTGGGAATGTCTAATTTTGATTGCAAGTGGTTTGAAGAAAATCCATGGTGGAAAAGGGGGGTTTGGGCCTAGTTGCAGAGAGCATTTTGGCATAATTTAAACTTAGGCCTAGTAGTATTGCATGTTTTTGGGGGCTGCTTGGGGGTGTTCTAGATTTCTGTGTTTGGGTTGATGGGTCTGGGAGCACTGCTGGGAATGTCTAATTTTGATTGTAAGTGGTTTGAATGGTTTGAAGAAAATCCATGGTGGATTTTTATTTTTTTTAGCAGTATTGCATGTTTTTGGAGGCTGGTTGGGGGTGCTCTAGATACTTGGGGGTGGGTTGAGGGGTCTGGGAGCACTGCTGAGAAGGTCTTATTTTGATTGCAAGGGGTTTGAAGAAAATCCATGGTGGAAAAGGGGGGTTGGGCCTAATTGCAGAAAGCGTTTTGGCACGATTTAAACTTAGGCCTAGCAGTATTGCATGTTTTTGGGGGGCTGCTAAGGGGTGTTCTAGATATTTGTGGGTGGGTTGAGGGTCTGGGAGCACTGCTGGGAAGGTCTAATTTTGATTGCAAGTGGTTTGAAGGAAATCCATGGTGGAAAAGGGGGTTTGGGCCTAGTTGCAGAGAGCGTTTTGGCACTATTTAAACGTAGGCCTAGCAGTATTGCATGTTTTTGGGGGGCTGTTTTGGGGTGTTCTACATTTTTGGTGGAAGGTTGAGGGGTCTGGGAGCACTGCTGGGAAGGTCTAATTTTGATTGCAAGTGGTTTGAAGAAAGTCCATGCTGGAAAAGGAGGGTTTGGGCCTAGTTACAGAGAGCGTTTTGGCACAATTCAAACTTAGGCCTAGTAGTATTGCATGTTTTTGGGCGGATGCTTGGGGGTGTTCTAGATTTCTGGGTGTGGGTTGAGTGGTCTGGGAGCACTGCTGGGAAGGTCTAATTTTGATTACAAGTGGTTTGAATGGTTTGAAGAAAATCCATGGTGGATTTGTTGGTTTTTTTTGCAGTATTGCATGATTTTGGGGGCTGTTTGGGGGTGCTCTAGATACTTGGGTGTGGGTTGAGGGGTCTGGAAGCACTGCTGTGAAGGTCTAATTTTGATTGCAAGTGGTTTGAAGAAAATCCACGGTGGAAAAGGGGGGTTTGGGCCTTGTTGCAGAGAGCGTTTTAGCATGATTTAAACTTAGGCCTAGCAATATTGCATGTTTTTGGGGGGCTGCTTGTGGATGTTTTAGATTTTTGGGGGTGGGTTGATGGGTCTGGGAGCACTGCTGGGAAGGTCTAATTTTGATTGCAAGTGGTTTGAACAAAATCTATGGTGGAAAAGGAGGGTTTGGGCCTAGTTGCAGAGAGCGTTTTGGCACAATTTAAACTTAGGCCTAGTAGTATTGCATGTTTTTGGGGGCTGCTTGGGGGTGTTCTAGATTTTTGTGTGTGGGTTGATGGGTCTGGGAGCACTGCTGGGAATGTCTAATTTTGATTGCAAGTGGTTTGAATGGTTTGAAGAAAATCCATGGTGGATTTGTTTTTTTTAGCAGTATTGCATGTTTTGGGGGCTCGTTGGGGGTGCTCTAGATACTTGGGGGTGGGTTGAGGGGTCTGGGAGCACTGCTGAGAAGGTCTTATTTTGATTGCAATGGGTTTGAAGAAAATCCATGGTGGAAAAGGGGGGTTTGGGCCTAATTGCTGAAAGCGTTTTGGCACGATTTAAACTTAGGCCTAGCAGTATTGCATGTTTTTGGGGGGCTGCTAAGGGGTGTTCTAGATATTTGTGGGTGGGTTGATGGTCTGGGAGCACTGCTGGGAAGGTCTAATTTTGATTGCAAGTGGTTTGAAGAAAATCCATGCTGGAAAAGGAGGGTTTGGGCCTAGTTACAGAGAGCGTTTTGGCACAATTTAAACCTAGGCCTAGAGGTATTGCATGTTTTTGGGGGGCTGCTTGGGGGTGTTCTAGATTTCTGGGTGTGGGTTGAGTGGTCTGGGAGCACTGCTGGGAAGGTCTAATGTTGATTGCAAGTGGTTTGAATGGTTTGAAGAAAATCCATGGTGGATTTGTTTTATTTTTAGCAGTATTGCATGATTTTGGGGGCTGTTTGGGAATGCTCTAGATACTTGGGTGTGGGTTGAGGGGTCTGGAAGCACTGCTGTGAAGGTCTAATTTTGATTGCAAGTGGTTTGAAGAAAATCCACTGTGGAAAAGGGGGGTTTGGGCCTTGTTGCAGAGAGCGTTTTGGCATGATTTAAACTTAGGCCTAGCAGTATTGCATGTTTTTGGGGGGCTGCTTGTGGATGTTCTAGATTTTTGGGGGTGGGTTGATGGGTCTGGGAGCACTGCTGGGAAGGTCTAATTTTGATTGCACGTGGTTTGAACAAAATCTATGGTGGAAAAGGAGGGTTTGGGCCTAGTTGCAGAGAGCGTTTTGGCACGATTTAAACTTAGGCGTAGCAGTATTGCATGTTTTTGGGGGGCTGCTTGGGGGTGTTCTACATTTTTGGGGGTGGGTTGAGGGGTCTGGGAGCACTGCTGGGAAGGTCTAATTTTGATTGCAATTGGTTTGAAGAAAATCCATTTTGAAAACATTTTTTTTTTAGCAGTATTGCATGCTTTTGGGGGGCTGTTTGGGGGTGTTCTAGATTTTTGGGG
Organism: Lissotriton helveticus; assembly: GCF_964261635.1. Lineage (NCBI taxonomy): Eukaryota > Metazoa > Chordata > Amphibia > Caudata > Salamandridae > Lissotriton > Lissotriton helveticus. The sequence goes on along the minus strand of NC_136063.1, from coordinate 772,485,315 downwards.
GTGGGTTTAGGGGTCTGGGAGCACTGCTGGTAAGGTATAATTTTGATTGCAAGTGGTTTGAAGAAAGTCCATGATGGAAAACGGGGTTTTGAGCCTAGTTGCAGAGAGCCTTTTGGCACGATTTAAACTTAGGCCTAGTAGTATTGCATGTTTGTGGGGGATGCTTGGGGGTGTTCTACATTTTTGGGGGTGGGTTGAGGGGACTAGGAGCACTGCTGGGAAGGTCTAATTTTGATTGCAAGTGGTTCAAAAAAAATCCATGGTGGAAAAGTTTTTTTTTAGCAGTATTGCATGTTTTTGTGGGCTGCTTGGGGGTGTTCTAGATTTTTGGGGTGGGTTGAGGGGTCTGGGAGCACTGCTGGGAAGGGCTAATTTTGATTGCAAGTGGTTTGAAGAAAATCCATGGTAGAAAAGGGGGGTTTGGGCCTAGTTGCAGGGAGCGTTTTGGCACGATTTAAACCTAGGCTTTGCCGTATTGCATATTTTTGGGGGGCTGCTTGGGGGTGTTCTAGATTTTTGGGTGTGGGTTGAGGGGTCTGGGAGCACTGCTGTGAAGGTCTAATTTTGATTGCAAGTGGTTTGAAGAAAATCCACGGTGGAAAGGGGGGTTTGGGCCTTGTTGCAGAGAGCGTTTTGGCATGATTTAAACTTAGGCCTAGCAGTATTGCATGTTTTTGGGGGGCTGCTTGTGGATGTTCTAGATTTTTGGGGGTGGGTTGATGGGTCTGGGAGCACTGCTGGGAAGGTCTAATTTTGATTGCAAGTGGTTTGAACAAAATCTATTGTGGAAAAGGAGGGTTTGGGCCAAGTTGCAGAGAGCGTTTTGGCACAATTTAAACTTAGGCCTAGTAGTATTGCATGTTTTTGGGGGCTGCTTGGGGGTGTTCTAGATTTTTGTGTGTGGGTTGATGGGTCTGGGAGCACTGCTGGGAATGTCTAATTTTGATTGCAAGTGGTTTGAAGAAAATCCATGGTGGAAAAGGGGGGTTTGGGCCTAGTTGCAGAGAGCATTTTGGCACAATTTAAACTTAGGCCTAGTAGTATTGCATGTTTTTGGGGGCTGCTTGGGGGTGTTCTAGATTTTTGTGTTTGGGTTGATTGGTCTGAGAGCACTGCTGGGAATGTCTAATTTTGATTGCAAGTGGTTTGAATGGTTTGAAGAAAATCCATGGTGGATTCGTTTTTTTTTTAGCAGTATTGCATGTTTTTGGGGGCTGGTTGGGGGTGCTCAAGATACTTGGGGGTGGGTTAAGGGGTCTGGGAGCACTGCTGAGAAGGTCTTATTTTGATTGCAAGGGGTTTGAAGAAAATCCATGGTGGACAAGGGGGGTTGGGCCTAATTGCAGAAAGCGTTTTGGCACGATTTAAACTTAGGCCTAGCAGTATTGCATGTTTTTGGGGGGCTGCTAAGGGGTGTTCTAGATATTTGTGGGTGGGTTGAGGGTCTGGGAGCACTGCTGGGAAGGTCTAATTTTGATTGCAAGTGGTTTGAAGGAAATCCATGGTGGAAAAGGGGGTTTGGGCCTAGTTGCAGAGAGCGTTTTGGCACTATTTAAACGTAGGCCTAGCAGTATTGCATGTTTTTGGGGGCTGTTTTGGGGTGTTCTACATTTTTGGTGGTGGATTGAGGGGTCTGGGAGCACTGCTGGGAAGGTCTAATTTTGATTGCAAGTGGTTTGAAGAAAGTCCATGCTGGAAAAGGAGGGTTTGGGCCTAGTTACAGAGAGCGTTTTGGCACAATTCAAACTTAGGCCTAGTAGTATTGCATGTTTTTGGGCGGCTGCTTGGGGGTGTTCTAGATTTCTGGGTGTGGGTTGAGTGGTCTGGGAGCACTGCTGGGAAGGTCTAATTTTGATTGCAAGTGGTTTGAATGGTTTGAAGAAAATCCATGGTGGATTTGTTTTTTTTTTTTGCAGTATTGCATGATTTTGGGGGCTGTTTGGGGGTGCTCTAGATACTTGGGTGTGGGTTGAGGGGTCTGGAAGCACTGCTGTGAAGGTCTAATTTTGATTGCAAGTGGTTTGAAGAAAATCCACGGTGGAAAAGGGGGGTTTGGGCCTTGTTGCAGAGAGCGTTTTAGCATGATTTAAACTTAGGCCTAGCAGTATTGCATGTTTTTGGGGGGCTGCTTGTGGATGTTCTAGATTTTTGGGGGTGGGTTGATGGGTCTGGGAGCACTGCTGGGAAGGTCTAATTTTGATTGCAAGTGGTTTGAACAAAATCTATGGTGGAAAAGGAGGGTTTGGGCCTAGTTGCAGAGAGCGTTTTGGCACAATTTAAACTTAGGCCTAGTAGTATTGCATGTTTTTGGGGGCTGCTTGGGGGTGTTCTAGATTTTTGTGTGTGGGTTGATGGGTCTGGGAGCACTGCTGGGAATGTCTAATTTTGATTGCAAGTGGTTTGAATGGTTTGAAGAAAATCCATGGTGGATTTGTTTTTTTTTAGCAGTATTGCATGTTTTGGGGGCTGGTTGGGTGTGCTCTAGATACTTGGGGGTGGGTTGAGGGGTCTGGGAGCACTGCTGAGAAGGTCTTATTGTGATTGCAAGGGTTTGAAGAAAATCCATGGTGGAAAAGGGGGGTTTGGGCCTAATTGCAGAAAGCGTTTTGGCACGATTTAAACTTAGGCCTAGCAGTATTGCATGTTTTTGCGGGGCTGCTAAGGGGTGTTCTAGATATTTGTGGGTGGGTTGAGGGTCTGGGAGCACTGCTGGGAAGGTCTAATTTTGATTGCAAGTGGTTTGAAGAAAATCCATGCTGGAAAAGGAGGGTTTGGGCCTAGTTACAGAGAGCGTTTTGGCAAAATTTAAACCTAGGCCTAGAGGTATTGCATGTTTTTGGGGGGCTGCTTGGGGGTGTTCTAGATTTCTGGGTGTGGGTTGAGTGGTCTGGGAGCACTGCTGGGAAGGTCTAATTTTGATTGCAAGTGGTTTGAATGGTTTGAAGAAAATCCATGGTGGATTTGTTTTTTTTTAGCAGTATTGCATGATTTTGGGGGCTGTTTGGGGGTGCTCTAGATACTTGGGTGTGGGTTGAGGGGTCTGGAATCACTGCTGTGAAGGTCTAATTATTTTGATTGCAAGTGGTTTGAAGAAAATCCACTGTGGAAAAGGGGGGTTTCGGCCTTGTTGCAGAGAGCGTTTTGGCATGATTTAAACTTAGCCCTAGCAGTATTGCATGTTTTTGGGGGGCTGCTTGTGGATGTTCTAGATTTTTGGGGGTGGGTTCATGGGTCTGGGAGCACTGCTGGGAAGGTCTAATTTTGATTGCAAGTGGTTTGAACAAAATCTATGGTGGAAAAGGAGGGTTTGGGCCTAGTTGCAGAGAGCGTTTTGGCACAATTTAAACTTAGGCTTAGTAGTATTGCATGTTTTTGGGGGGCTGCTTGGGGGTGTTCTAGATTTTTGGGTGTCGGTTGATGGGTCTGGGAGCACTGCTGGGAAGGTCTAATTTTGATTGCAAGTGGTTTGAAGAAAGTCCATGGTGGAAAAGGGGGGTTTGGGCCTAGTTGCAGAGAGCATTTTGGCACAATTTAAACTTAGGCCTAGTAGTATTGCATGTTTTTGGGGGTTGCTTGGGGGTGTTCTATATTTTTGTGTGTGGGTTGATGGGTCTGGGAGCACTGCTGGGAATGTCTAATTTTGATTGCAAGTGGTTTGAATGGTTTGAAGAAAATCCATGGTGGATTTGTTTTTTTTTAGCAGTATTGCATGTTTTTGGGGGCTGGTTGGGGGTGCTCTAGATACTTGGGGGTGGGTTGAGGGGTCTGGGAGCACTGCTGAGAAGGTCTTATTTTGATTGCAAGTGGTTTGAAGAAAATCCATGGTGGAAAAGGGGGGTTTGGGCCTAATTGCAGAAAGCGTTTTGGCACGATTTAAACTTAGGCCTAGCAGTATTGCATGTTTTTGGGGGGCTGCTAAGGGGTGTTCTAGATATTTGTAGGTGGGTTGAGGGTCTGGGAGCACTGCTGGGAAGGTCTAATTTTGATTGCAAGTGGTTTGAAGGAAATCCATGGTGGAAAAGGGGGTTTGGGCCTAGTTGCAGAGAGCGTTTTGGCATGATTTAAACTTAGGCCTAGCAGTATTGCATGTTTTTGGGGGGCTGCTTGTGGATGTTCTAGATTTTTGGGGGTGGGTTGATGGGTCTGGGAGCACTGCTGAGAAGGTCTTATTTTGATTGCAAGTGGTTTGAAGAAAATCCATGGTGGAAAAGGGGGGTTTGGGCCTAATTGCAGAAAGTTTTTTGGCACGATTTAAACTTAGGCCTAGCAGTATTGCATGTTTTTGGGGGCTGTTTGGGGGTGCTCTAGATACTTGGGGGTGGGTTGAGGGGTCTGGAAGCACTGCTGTGAAGGTCTAATTTTGATTGCAAGTGGTTTGAAGAAAATCCACGGTGGAAAAGGGGGGTTTGGGCCTTGTTGCAGAGAGCGTTTTAGCATGATTTAAACAGGCCTAGCAGTATTGCATGTTTTTGGGGGGCTGCTTGTGGATGTTCTAGGTTTTTGGGGGTGGGTTGATGGGTCTGGGAGCACTGCTGGGAAGGTTTAATTTTGATTGCAAGTGGTTTGAACAAAATCTATGGTGGAAAAGGAGGGTTTGGGCCTAATTGCAGAAAGCGTTTTGGCACGATTTAAACTTAGGCCTAGCAGTATTGCATGTTTTTGGGGGGCTGCTAAGGGGTGTTCTAGATATTTGTAGGTGGGTTGAGGGTCTGGGAGCACTGCTGGGAAGGTCTAATTTTGATTGCAAGTGGTTTGAAGGAAATCCATGGTGGAAAAGGGGGTTTGGGCCTAGTTGCAGAGAGCGTTTTGGCACTATTTAAACGTAGGCCTAGCAGTATTGCATGTTTTTGGGGGGCTGTTTTGGGGTGTTCTACATTTTTGGTGGTGGGTTGAGGGGTCTGGGAGCACTGCTGGGAACGTCTAATTTTGATTGCAAGTGGTTCGAAGAAAATCCATGGTGGAAAAGGGGGGTTTGGGCCTAGTTGCAGAGAGCGTTTTAGCACGATTTAAACTTAGGCCTAGCAGTATTGCATGTATTTGGGGGGCTGCTTGGGGGTGTTCTAGATTTCTGGGTGTGGGTTGAGTGGTCTGGGAGCACTGCTGGCAAGGTCTAATTTTGATTGCAAGTGGTTTGAATGGTTTGAAGAAAATCCATGGTGGATTTTTTTTTTTTTTAGCAGTATTGCATGTTTTTGGGGGCTGTTTGGGGGTGCTCTAGATACTTGGGGGTGGGTTGAGGGGTCTGGAAGCACTGCTGAGAAGGTCTAATTTTGATTGCAAGTGGTTTGAAGAAAATCCATGGTGGAAAATGGGGGTTTGGGCCTAATTGCAGAAAGCATTTTGGCACGATTTAAACTTAGGCCTAGCAGTATTGCATATTTTTGGGGGGCTGCTAAGGGGTGTTCTAGATATTTGTGGGTGGGTTGAGGGTCTGGGAGCAGTGCTGGGAATGTCTAATTTTGATTGCAAGTGGTTTGAAGGAAATCCATGGTGGAAAAGGGGGTTTGGGCCTAGTTGCAGAGAGCGTTTTGGCACTATTTAAACTTAGGCCTAGCAGTATTGCATGTTTTTGGGGGGCTGTTTTGGGGTGTTCTACATTTTTGGTGGTGGGTTGAGGGGTCTGGGAGCACTGCTGGGAACGTCTAATTTTGATTGCAAGTGGTTTGAAGAAAATCCATGGAGGAAAAGGGGGGTTTGGGCCTAGTTGCAGAGAGCGTTTTAGCACGATTTAAACTTAGGCCTAGCAGTATTGCATGTATTTGGGGGGCTGCTTGGGATTGTTCTAGATTTTTGGGGGTGGGTTGAGGGTTCTGGGAGTGTGATTCCAAACCCCACAAATGCTTTTACATCCTGGATCAGGAAGTGAACTGGGAGGTAGAAAGTGTGTATCTTCACATGGTTCCTGACCTCTTTCTCTGCTAGATACTGTTGATGAGTCACATTTAGAAACTAGTTTCTCAGTGTATGTGTTTACCCTATTGTATTGTATTGTATTGTAATTGCATTTTTATAGCGCTTACTACCCCTGACGAGGCGTCAAATACCTTTTTTGGCAATGAACACGATTTATGGTTCATTAGGTCACTGTGTTTAGTTTCTCAGCATCTGGTGCACAACCTGACTGTTCTTTGCATGAGATGGACGCAGAAGGGCGCATTCTATTTGCTGGACCCTACAATGGTCTGCAGTTGTTATTTGGAGGAAGGGGTGACACGACTTTGCTCAGCTGTGACAGAACTGCGTGAAAGACTCAACGAGGCATCAGTAAACCATCACGGATTGGAGAGACACGGTAAACTCAAGTAGTGAAACGCGCCCCGCAGATAACTACCATGCCGCCCGCCTCCCCGGAATCACTGTTAAGAGTGGACACTGCAGCCAATCAGCACTTTGGTTGGCTGAGATGAAAGGGATACTTCAATCCTAGATCACTCTACACATTACGAGTCCCACACACTCCTAGAAAATGTTTAGACATATAACTGGCTCTCTGTCGACCCGGAAGTAGTGACAATACGGAGACATGTTATTCACTATTAAAAAATCAATACTGGACAGCAGGTTGCCTTCACGGGCGGTTCTTGTAAACTAAAGTTACGAGCAACTGAGCCAGCATTTTACGTCAGCGGAGCAAAGCGGTTCTGTTATGCTGTGCTTTAGCCGAACACTGCTGAGGAAGGAATCGTCTGTTTCCATAGAATTCTTTACACTGCAAAATGTAGTTTTCCCCACCTTTTGCGCTAGCAGCACTGCCCCATCAGCCAAGCCTGGTAGGGGTGTACTGTAAGGAAAAGGCCTTGGGGGCTTGTGGAGGAGCCCCGGGGGCACCAAGGAGACCTGCTTCCTGGTCTCTTCCTCTGTTGCCGGTGTAAGGAAGGACTTTATATTCCGATGGCCCGGGACTGTGGAGGGGAACTCGGATGCAAGGAGGTGAAAGCAGGAGAGCCGAGGAGGACAACAGGAAGGAGGACGCGGTTGGAGGATGACCACTGGGAAGGCGTGCCGGACGAATCAGCCTTGGCTCTGTCACAGAGGAGGTCCATGGGGTAAGTCATGAGGGGGTGACACCATGAGTTACTCGCACTGGGTGACACCAACCCTAGTGACGCCCCTGTCAAGCTTCCTTTGCCGGGCCCATCTAGCCAGCTCCTTCCATGTTGGTTTAGAAGGAGCATCTATATGAAGAAAGAAACACATACTGTAACCAATGCTCTTTAAGATTAACACAAAATAATTCAGCAGAAAGTTGTGTCACAATAGCACTAGCAACTTGCAAGCACAGTACATACCATTTGTGGCCTGTATCTATCTAACCTCCCACTTCGTCGGCCTCTGCTCTAAAATTAGTGGGAGTTTCAGGAATCAATTCTACTAACACTATATGGACTCACTACATTAGACTCAGACAGTACACCAGTCTTCTTCTTCTTCTTCTTTTCTCTTGTTTAGCAAAATTGGTACGTAAACTTCTGGAAGCTAGAATAATGCCAGCGCAGTCAACTGGTACCCGAGAAAAACAGACGCAAACCATGTTGACACAGACTTGCGTTACTGTACCACTGTAGCACATGCAGGTGGTGAAGCTCTTACTTTTCTATTACGGGTGGCACTGGCCATATTCTGTTACAAGGGCTACTGCTTAATTAATTTAACTTTCACCCTGCAGTGCCAATGACTACTAGAAAAGGAAAATGAAGAAGATAAATAATATGATTATCTATCCCTTCACACGATATTTGCTTCCATATGGGATGCTTTGTTTTTTATTGAGTGAACACTGATAGGCCACACATGAATGACAGAGTTGTAATAAAATTATTAACAGAGGTAGTGAGTGGCCCCCGTGATGGCAAGATATATGCTGTGCTTGCAAGCTACTGTTACTAGTCATGGTAGTATTCTGAAAAATTACAACTTCTTTTCCTCGCCTTTTCTACACTGGAACGGACGTGCGGGTGCGGTTTTAAATGCGCTTCAAAGTAACACTTACTTCATCCAGTGACCGTCTACTCTGTGTACATACACCTATGCTATCTATGAGTAAGATAGTACCATGATCCAGGCATCCATCCATTCAAAGTAAATGTCAATCATTCTTCTTAATGTCTCAACTGGACAAACCTTCGTTTTTCTCACGGAAAAACAACCTTTTTATTTTATTTTGGAAACCACCAGCCATGCATCCGTGCTTGACTTGCATTTATATTTGAACCAAAGGATACATTGCGCACACATACAGTTTCTGTTTCACCCACCCAGGCAGTCTTCTGCCCTTTCTCCTTCCACCCATCCTTGCTTCAGCCTTCAACCGGCCATGCATCATATTCCCAGCCACCTCGGGCTGCATTCAAAAACACGTATCATTCTTTGCCAGTCATTTAACTCGCTCGTCCTTCCTTACACCCTTCTTTCCCTTTTCGTTCATCCCATCCATCAAGTTCATCTCTGATCTGACTTGGCTTCTCAATAAAACTTTCACAGTTGAAGTCAAATTTAGAGGAGGCCATTGGTTACCCGTCAACTCCTGCCGCTAATGCTATTGCTCATGCGAAGTCAAGGGTGAATGTTTTCTACCTGGTTGACAAAAACGTACTTCTAAATTTGTAAGTCTTCTTCACAGTAAAGTACACTTGTACCGCACAACATATACACCAGTGCAGAGAGCAAACTCTGCAGTCTGCAATCTCAATAAGTAAGGAATATAATAGCTTACCATTGCCCGCCACTACCGTGGCATCCCCCACAGCAGTTCTGGATGGGTGTTCCACCACCTCCGCCCCAGGAGTGCCCACCTCTGCTCTGGCCCCGGCAATGGTGGATGGCTGTGCCGATGTTCCACCTAGAAAATACATTTCATATTCATTGATCCCATATACACCACTCCCTATTTTGTCTTGGAATGAAAAAATGTTACTAGTACTACATAAACAAATTTAATAATTTGTGACTCTCTAGTCTCTAAACTACAAATTTCCCTTTCTTCAGGGAAGGTATTCTTTTATTTATGCTTAGCCGTAACATGTCTTGCTACACTTTTTGGCACATCTGATGAATGCTTGCTTTTTAACACGCACCATTTTTCTCAAAACAGACAGAAGCTTCCCTTCTAAGAACAAGAGCAAGATCAGATCATCATCACTTGGAGTCAGCAACGATTCATACCCACAAAGAAGACTTGAAGTTCCAACCAGGTGAGGGCTCTCCCACAATTAATGTGTGAAATAAGTCACTTTTCAGTTTTGAATCCTTCACCGTTTATCTTATATGATAAAGTTGATTTTAATAAATGTTTCTACTTTTAATAAAGCTTTGAAACTTACATAGACTCTGTGGTTTTTAGTCATGAGTGACTGAGCGAAAGGGTTTGCAATTTGCAAGCATGAGTCCGTGGCTCAGAGAGGTCGGGACTCTGACTCCGTAGTCTTATGTCCTGGGTTGTATAATCATTGGGGATCAATCATCGCTGCATTCGGGAGCTAAATAATGACTCTGACACACTAGCTAGTCAGTAAGGAGATTGGGGGTTCAACTTCTGTTATGACTGAGGTATGTGGAAAGTCTAACTGCGCCTATTATAATTTATAACCAATGCCCTATTTCTTGTCCATAGTTCTGTTTGTGCAGAATAGTCCCTGCAACAGTAGTAGTATGGATTGTCCACCTATCCAATCAAAAAGTAAACTAGTATCTTATTCTTGGTGGCCATTGACATTTTATTGTTGGGAATTGTCAAAGCATAAACATTTAGAAGACTTCAATACACATTAAGGACAACACAGAGGACTGCACTCAATAATAATCTAGTAGTACCACAGGGAGTCATACTAGAGGCAGGATAAGAATTTAGAAACAGTCTACAAGAAGATCAAAGAAGATTTAGGAAAAAATAGAATGAGGAACGTTTGGAAAAAATACAGGTGTTGTAAAAGATAGGGAAGTATAATTATTAATATTAACAGGAAAACTTACTGGGGCCAGCAGAGGAGCCCTCGTCGGACCGATCCTGGCCTTCCTGCTGTTGTCCCTGCTCCGTCGGCGCCGCTACCTCCGCCTGTGTCCCCTTGCCCCTGGGGGAAGCTGATGTACAACATGAAAGAAAGACACAAACATGGATGATTGTTGTCAACCACATCAAACATTTCAAAAAAACGATAACAAATTATTTCGGGGAAATAGACAATTGCACAAAATGTATTGACCTATCTGATGTGGTCTACTAGGATATTGCTGGATTCGCGGACCGTCTACTTGGAAAGTTATGTTACTCACTAAACCAACTACAAAAAGGTTCTACTAGGACTGGCAGGCAGCACTCCGCAGCACGCGAAGTGACAGACACAGTCTGTCATGATCACCACCACTATCTCTACTTAGTGGCAGGAGTACAAAGGAAGGACTGGACTTGAGTCTCTAATGTCTAGCATTACGCAGTTCTGTAAAGTACACTGATACATAATCATCACCCAGGCCAGATAAGATAAGATAAGATAAGATACACTGAGTTACATGTGCACTTACAGATCCATGTCCCCAGTTATACATCCAGGGTCAGATGTACGACCTGTTTAAAATAGCGACTCCTATTAGCGAAAAATAGCTAGCCGCTAAAAGTGAGTCACTATTCGCTACCTACCAACACCACAGTCAACCAGATTGCGAGTCGGTATTCACTCTCACTGCTATTTGGCCCACTCGCTATTAGCGGGTCGCAATTGTCTCGCAAATTGCGAGACCCATAGAAACACCATTTTTGCATGTGCTATTTGCAAGTGTGCGTGAAAATAAAAATAAAGAACTCGCAAATAGATACATTGTATTAAATAAATAATTTCCTGATTATGGTGAAGGACCCCCAAAACAGGAAGTGGTGCCCAAATCAACTCCTGAACAAAACCAAGCACATGTGCAGGTGCAGCAAGCACTGTGAGACACTGTGAGAGAGTGAACATGCACAGCAAGGAGAGCAATAACGGAAGCAAGCAGAGGGGGCGAAAGCTGAAGCTTGCACATAAAGAGCTGGACATCATCACTGAAGAATGCTGCAATCATCAGGATGAATTATTTGGCAGTACCTCACACTGTCTGGGTGAAAGTGAGAAGAGGAAGATCTGGCACAGCATGCATCAAAGGATTAATGCCCTGGGAGTAGCACACCGCTCCATAGATGAAATCAAGAAAAGGTGGTATGACCTTCGCTCCAGGACAAAGGAGAGGGTGGCAGCATGGCTGGAAACAGCAAAACAGACGGAGTGGGGACCAAACACTTCAGCAGCAGCTATGGTGGAAGCCACCCTGGAGAGGGCAGCTGTAGTAGGCTTTGGGAGCCTTGATACATCCCAGTCATCCATAAATCCTGGTAAGTGAAAGCTGTGCATGTGATGTGTGAAAACCCACTGACACCTGTACTGTGCATGCATACTAATCAACCACAAGCAAATATCCATGAACAAACAACAAACAACACTAGTGTTGCATCATGGGAGATGTAGTCTGTGACAAAATAAGTGTAGTGAGGGAAATACTTGAGCTGATAAACATTGTAAAACCACTGAAACAGTGAACCACATCTTTTATTATGTACTGTCATCTCTTTTGTCATGTAGACACATTATTGGAAGCAAAGGACACTGACGGGGACACACCGGGTAGCCACAAGCCAGAGCAAATGGAGGAAGGGCAGAAAGTTGGGAAAACTAGTGGGGACAGGTCCACTGATGTCCCATCTAATGTGACTGCAACCACTACAGTGACAACACCAACTGTCACCTCTGCAGTGCAGCAGGACATCACACCACCAGGCCCTCCGTCCATCTATGTGCATCTCTCATGGAGAACCCAGCAGTCCCAAGGTCTGTCCACCACTGGGTCAATCAGTCAGGCCATGTCTGATTCCATTGACAGGTAAATGTGGCAAATACAGCACCTGCACAATCAAATACAAAGACGGAAATGTCAGAATGTCCCAGGGCTTCCTCATTGTCACAACCAAACTGGCACAAAATCAGGCCAGAATCGAACCCAAACTGGATGCCCTCATCAGCACTGTGGCAGACTTAGCTAAGGAGTGGTCTGCAGAAAGAGAAAATCAGAGGCGCATTGAGCGCAGCAGGGGACAGAAAAGGGATGATTTAACCAGGGCAATCAATAGGCTGGCACATGCAACTAATCGTCAAAGCCAGCGCACAGTTGACCTACAAGTGGAGATGGGCCACTACAGTGGCGACATAGCACGTGACCTAGAAAAAATTACAGCTGCAGTAGAAAACTGCAGACTAAGCAGATTCTTGGGGATGTTGGCATTAGTGGCACTGACAGTGAATTGTCTAGCCGGAGCAGCATATCAGCTACAGAGCCGCCAATGTTGCGCAGAAGCAGCAGCCACCACCTTGGGCTGGGTAGTGGCACCTCTGGACAGGCTCCACGCAGGGGCAGGAGATAAACGTTTTGTGGTCCCCAAACATCTTGAATGTGCCTTTAATTTCATTTGTATTGGTGACAAAACCCATCTATTTTTGAATATGTGGCATTATCCTACAGTTACCGATGGACATTTTCTCCTACTTTAAAAATGGATGTGTGAAAATGAAAACACCCATTGCTATTCACTATTAGTTCTGTGTTTTGTACAGCTGAGTGGCTAGCTGGTGTGTACGTACCTTTCAGAAAAAGTTGTTGGCAATATGGTCTCCTCTGCTGCAGGCTACCATCCCTTAGTTGTTGTGCAAGTGGTCCCGGGCCATCATCTTCAGAATCAGTGTCAGACACATCCATGGGCAGTCCACCCCTGCAGGCCATGTTGTGCAGCATTCCACATGTTGCCACAATTTTACAGACTGTCTCTGGCGCATACTGCAGAGCTCCCTTCAATCTAATGGATGCATCTAAAGCGTGATTTCAGTATTCAAAAAGTAAGCTCAATCACTGTCCTTGTGCGCCTGTGTGCAGTGTTGTACCGCCTTTCATGTATGTTGTTGGGAGACAGATACGGTGTGAGGATCCATGGACGCAGAGCATACGCACAGTCACCTGTTGTGAGACATATGATGTTGATGTTAAAGTCTTACAGACATGCAAGAACATTAATAAAGTCTGGGGACAGGTGATAACATTACCTAGGAGGTATCCATCATCAAAGGCACCTCTTCCTATCCTTTGATATCGAACACTGTGCTGCAAAATGAATGCATCATGGGTGCTTCCTGGGTATTTGGCTACAATATCTCTGATGATGTTTTTTGCGTTACACACTAGGCTTAGTAGTATTGCATGTTTTTGGGGGGCTGCTTGGGGGTGTTCTAGATTTTTGGGTGTCGGTTGATGGGTCTGGGAGCACTGCTGGGAAGGTCTAATTTTGATTGCAAGTGGTTTGAAGAAAGTCCATGGTGGAAAAGGGGGGTTTGGGCCTAGTTGCAGAGAGCATTTTGGCACAATTTAAACTTAGGCCTAGTAGTATTGCATGTTTTTGGGGGTTGCTTGGGGGTGTTCTATATTTTTGTGTGTGGGTTGATGGGTCTGGGAGCACTGCTGGGAATGTCTAATTTTGATTGCAAGTGGTTTGAATGGTTTGAAGAAAATCCATGGTGGATTTGTTTTTTTTTAGCAGTATTGCATGTTTTTGGGGGCTGGTTGGGGGTGCTCTAGATACTTGGGGGTGGGTTGAGGGGTCTGGGAGCACTGCTGAGAAGGTCTTATTTTGATTGCAAGTGGTTTGAAGAAAATCCATGGTGGAAAAGGGGGGTTTGGGCCTAATTGCAGAAAGCGTTTTGGCACGATTTAAACTTAGGCCTAGCAGTATTGCATGTTTTTGGGGGGCTGCTAAGGGGTGTTCTAGATATTTGTAGGTGGGTTGAGGGTCTGGGAGCACTGCTGGGAAGGTCTAATTTTGATTGCAAGTGGTTTGAAGGAAATCCATGGTGGAAAAGGGGGTTTGGGCCTAGTTGCAGAGAGCGTTTTGGCATGATTTAAACTTAGGCCTAGCAGTATTGCATGTTTTTGGGGGGCTGCTTGTGGATGTTCTAGATTTTTGGGGGTGGGTTGATGGGTCTGGGAGCACTGCTGAGAAGGTCTTATTTTGATTGCAAGTGGTTTGAAGAAAATCCATGGTGGAAAAGGGGGGTTTGGGCCTAATTGCAGAAAGTTTTTTGGCACGATTTAAACTTAGGCCTAGCAGTATTGCATGTTTTTGGGGGCTGTTTGGGGGTGCTCTAGATACTTGGGGGTGGGTTGAGGGGTCTGGAAGCACTGCTGTGAAGGTCTAATTTTGATTGCAAGTGGTTTGAAGAAAATCCACGGTGGAAAAGGGGGGTTTGGGCCTTGTTGCAGAGAGCGTTTTAGCATGATTTAAACAGGCCTAGCAGTATTGCATGTTTTTGGGGGGCTGCTTGTGGATGTTCTAGGTTTTTGGGGGTGGGTTGATGGGTCTGGGAGCACTGCTGGGAAGGTTTAATTTTGATTGCAAGTGGTTTGAACAAAATCTATGGTGGAAAAGGAGGGTTTGGGCCTAATTGCAGAAAGCGTTTTGGCACGATTTAAACTTAGGCCTAGCAGTATTGCATGTTTTTGGGGGGCTGCTAAGGGGTGTTCTAGATATTTGTAGGTGGGTTGAGGGTCTGGGAGCACTGCTGGGAAGGTCTAATTTTGATTGCAAGTGGTTTGAAGGAAATCCATGGTGGAAAAGGGGGTTTGGGCCTAGTTGCAGAGAGCGTTTTGGCACTATTTAAACGTAGGCCTAGCAGTATTGCATGTTTTTGGGGGGCTGTTTTGGGGTGTTCTACATTTTTGGTGGTGGGTTGAGGGGTCTGGGAGCACTGCTGGGAACGTCTAATTTTGATTGCAAGTGGTTCGAAGAAAATCCATGGTGGAAAAGGGGGGTTTGGGCCTAGTTGCAGAGAGCGTTTTAGCACGATTTAAACTTAGGCCTAGCAGTATTGCATGTATTTGGGGGGCTGCTTGGGGGTGTTCTAGATTTCTGGGTGTGGGTTGAGTGGTCTGGGAGCACTGCTGGCAAGGTCTAATTTTGATTGCAAGTGGTTTGAATGGTTTGAAGAAAATCCATGGTGGATTTTTTTTTTTTTTAGCAGTATTGCATGTTTTTGGGGGCTGTTTGGGGGTGCTCTAGATACTTGGGGGTGGGTTGAGGGGTCTGGAAGCACTGCTGAGAAGGTCTAATTTTGATTGCAAGTGGTTTGAAGAAAATCCATGGTGGAAAATGGGGGTTTGGGCCTAATTGCAGAAAGCATTTTGGCACGATTTAAACTTAGGCCTAGCAGTATTGCATATTTTTGGGGGGCTGCTAAGGGGTGTTCTAGATATTTGTGGGTGGGTTGAGGGTCTGGGAGCAGTGCTGGGAATGTCTAATTTTGATTGCAAGTGGTTTGAAGGAAATCCATGGTGGAAAAGGGGGTTTGGGCCTAGTTGCAGAGAGCGTTTTGGCACTATTTAAACTTAGGCCTAGCAGTATTGCATGTTTTTGGGGGGCTGTTTTGGGGTGTTCTACATTTTTGGTGGTGGGTTGAGGGGTCTGGGAGCACTGCTGGGAACGTCTAATTTTGATTGCAAGTGGTTTGAAGAAAATCCATGGAGGAAAAGGGGGGTTTGGGCCTAGTTGCAGAGAGCGTTTTAGCACGATTTAAACTTAGGCCTAGCAGTATTGCATGTATTTGGGGGGCTGCTTGGGATTGTTCTAGATTTTTGGGGGTGGGTTGAGGGTTCTGGGAGTGTGATTCCAAACCCCACAAATGCTTTTACATCCTGGATCAGGAAGTGAACTGGGAGGTAGAAAGTGTGTATCTTCACATGGTTCCTGACCTCTTTCTCTGCTAGATACTGTTGATGAGTCACATTTAGAAACTAGTTTCTCAGTGTATGTGTTTACCCTATTGTATTGTATTGTATTGTAATTGCATTTTTATAGCGCTTACTACCCCTGACGAGGCGTCAAATACCTTTTTTGGCAATGAACACGATTTATGGTTCATTAGGTCACTGTGTTTAGTTTCTCAGCATCTGGTGCACAACCTGACTGTTCTTTGCATGAGATGGACGCAGAAGGGCGCATTCTATTTGCTGGACCCTACAATGGTCTGCAGTTGTTATTTGGAGGAAGGGGTGACACGACTTTGCTCAGCTGTGACAGAACTGCGTGAAAGACTCAACGAGGCATCAGTAAACCATCACGGATTGGAGAGACACGGTAAACTCAAGTAGTGAAACGCGCCCCGCAGATAACTACCATGCCGCCCGCCTCCCCGGAATCACTGTTAAGAGTGGACACTGCAGCCAATCAGCACTTTGGTTGGCTGAGATGAAAGGGATACTTCAATCCTAGATCACTCTACACATTACGAGTCCCACACACTCCTAGAAAATGTTTAGACATATAACTGGCTCTCTGTCGACCCGGAAGTAGTGACAATACGGAGACATGTTATTCACTATTAAAAAATCAATACTGGACAGCAGGTTGCCTTCACGGGCGGTTCTTGTAAACTAAAGTTACGAGCAACTGAGCCAGCATTTTACGTCAGCGGAGCAAAGCGGTTCTGTTATGCTGTGCTTTAGCCGAACACTGCTGAGGAAGGAATCGTCTGTTTCCATAGAATTCTTTACACTGCAAAATGTAGTTTTCCCCACCTTTTGCGCTAGCAGCACTGCCCCATCAGCCAAGCCTGGTAGGGGTGTACTGTAAGGAAAAGGCCTTGGGGGCTTGTGGAGGAGCCCCGGGGGCACCAAGGAGACCTGCTTCCTGGTCTCTTCCTCTGTTGCCGGTGTAAGGAAGGACTTTATATTCCGATGGCCCGGGACTGTGGAGGGGAACTCGGATGCAAGGAGGTGAAAGCAGGAGAGCCGAGGAGGACAACAGGAAGGAGGACGCGGTTGGAGGATGACCACTGGGAAGGCGTGCCGGACGAATCAGCCTTGGCTCTGTCACAGAGGAGGTCCATGGGGTAAGTCATGAGGGGGTGACACCATGAGTTACTCGCACTGGGTGACACCAACCCTAGTGACGCCCCTGTCAAGCTTCCTTTGCCGGGCCCATCTAGCCAGCTCCTTCCATGTTGGTTTAGAAGGAGCATCTATATGAAGAAAGAAACACATACTGTAACCAATGCTCTTTAAGATTAACACAAAATAATTCAGCAGAAAGTTGTGTCACAATAGCACTAGCAACTTGCAAGCACAGTACATACCATTTGTGGCCTGTATCTATCTAACCTCCCACTTCGTCGGCCTCTGCTCTAAAATTAGTGGGAGTTTCAGGAATCAATTCTACTAACACTATATGGACTCACTACATTAGACTCAGACAGTACACCAGTCTTCTTCTTCTTCTTCTTTTCTCTTGTTTAGCAAAATTGGTACGTAAACTTCTGGAAGCTAGAATAATGCCAGCGCAGTCAACTGGTACCCGAGAAAAACAGACGCAAACCATGTTGACACAGACTTGCGTTACTGTACCACTGTAGCACATGCAGGTGGTGAAGCTCTTACTTTTCTATTACGGGTGGCACTGGCCATATTCTGTTACAAGGGCTACTGCTTAATTAATTTAACTTTCACCCTGCAGTGCCAATGACTACTAGAAAAGGAAAATGAAGAAGATAAATAATATGATTATCTATCCCTTCACACGATATTTGCTTCCATATGGGATGCTTTGTTTTTTATTGAGTGAACACTGATAGGCCACACATGAATGACAGAGTTGTAATAAAATTATTAACAGAGGTAGTGAGTGGCCCCCGTGATGGCAAGATATATGCTGTGCTTGCAAGCTACTGTTACTAGTCATGGTAGTATTCTGAAAAATTACAACTTCTTTTCCTCGCCTTTTCTACACTGGAACGGACGTGCGGGTGCGGTTTTAAATGCGCTTCAAAGTAACACTTACTTCATCCAGTGACCGTCTACTCTGTGTACATACACCTATGCTATCTATGAGTAAGATAGTACCATGATCCAGGCATCCATCCATTCAAAGTAAATGTCAATCATTCTTCTTAATGTCTCAACTGGACAAACCTTCGTTTTTCTCACGGAAAAACAACCTTTTTATTTTATTTTGGAAACCACCAGCCATGCATCCGTGCTTGACTTGCATTTATATTTGAACCAAAGGATACATTGCGCACACATACAGTTTCTGTTTCACCCACCCAGGCAGTCTTCTGCCCTTTCTCCTTCCACCCATCCTTGCTTCAGCCTTCAACCGGCCATGCATCATATTCCCAGCCACCTCGGGCTGCATTCAAAAACACGTATCATTCTTTGCCAGTCATTTAACTCGCTCGTCCTTCCTTACACCCTTCTTTCCCTTTTCGTTCATCCCATCCATCAAGTTCATCTCTGATCTGACTTGGCTTCTCAATAAAACTTTCACAGTTGAAGTCAAATTTAGAGGAGGCCATTGGTTACCCGTCAACTCCTGCCGCTAATGCTATTGCTCATGCGAAGTCAAGGGTGAATGTTTTCTACCTGGTTGACAAAAACGTACTTCTAAATTTGTAAGTCTTCTTCACAGTAAAGTACACTTGTACCGCACAACATATACACCAGTGCAGAGAGCAAACTCTGCAGTCTGCAATCTCAATAAGTAAGGAATATAATAGCTTACCATTGCCCGCCACTACCGTGGCATCCCCCACAGCAGTTCTGGATGGGTGTTCCACCACCTCCGCCCCAGGAGTGCCCACCTCTGCTCTGGCCCCGGCAATGGTGGATGGCTGTGCCGATGTTCCACCTAGAAAATACATTTCATATTCATTGATCCCATATACACCACTCCCTATTTTGTCTTGGAATGAAAAAATGTTACTAGTACTACATAAACAAATTTAATAATTTGTGACTCTCTAGTCTCTAAACTACAAATTTCCCTTTCTTCAGGGAAGGTATTCTTTTATTTATGCTTAGCCGTAACATGTCTTGCTACACTTTTTGGCACATCTGATGAATGCTTGCTTTTTAACACGCACCATTTTTCTCAAAACAGACAGAAGCTTCCCTTCTAAGAACAAGAGCAAGATCAGATCATCATCACTTGGAGTCAGCAACGATTCATACCCACAAAGAAGACTTGAAGTTCCAACCAGGTGAGGGCTCTCCCACAATTAATGTGTGAAATAAGTCACTTTTCAGTTTTGAATCCTTCACCGTTTATCTTATATGATAAAGTTGATTTTAATAAATGTTTCTACTTTTAATAAAGCTTTGAAACTTACATAGACTCTGTGGTTTTTAGTCATGAGTGACTGAGCGAAAGGGTTTGCAATTTGCAAGCATGAGTCCGTGGCTCAGAGAGGTCGGGACTCTGACTCCGTAGTCTTATGTCCTGGGTTGTATAATCATTGGGGATCAATCATCGCTGCATTCGGGAGCTAAATAATGACTCTGACACACTAGCTAGTCAGTAAGGAGATTGGGGGTTCAACTTCTGTTATGACTGAGGTATGTGGAAAGTCTAACTGCGCCTATTATAATTTATAACCAATGCCCTATTTCTTGTCCATAGTTCTGTTTGTGCAGAATAGTCCCTGCAACAGTAGTAGTATGGATTGTCCACCTATCCAATCAAAAAGTAAACTAGTATCTTATTCTTGGTGGCCATTGACATTTTATTGTTGGGAATTGTCAAAGCATAAACATTTAGAAGACTTCAATACACATTAAGGACAACACAGAGGACTGCACTCAATAATAATCTAGTAGTACCACAGGGAGTCATACTAGAGGCAGGATAAGAATTTAGAAACAGTCTACAAGAAGATCAAAGAAGATTTAGGAAAAAATAGAATGAGGAACGTTTGGAAAAAATACAGGTGTTGTAAAAGATAGGGAAGTATAATTATTAATATTAACAGGAAAACTTACTGGGGCCAGCAGAGGAGCCCTCGTCGGACCGATCCTGGCCTTCCTGCTGTTGTCCCTGCTCCGTCGGCGCCGCTACCTCCGCCTGTGTCCCCTTGCCCCTGGGGGAAGCTGATGTACAACATGAAAGAAAGACACAAACATGGATGATTGTTGTCAACCACATCAAACATTTCAAAAAAACGATAACAAATTATTTCGGGGAAATAGACAATTGCACAAAATGTATTGACCTATCTGATGTGGTCTACTAGGATATTGCTGGATTCGCGGACCGTCTACTTGGAAAGTTATGTTACTCACTAAACCAACTACAAAAAGGTTCTACTAGGACTGGCAGGCAGCACTCCGCAGCACGCGAAGTGACAGACACAGTCTGTCATGATCACCACCACTATCTCTACTTAGTGGCAGGAGTACAAAGGAAGGACTGGACTTGAGTCTCTAATGTCTAGCATTACGCAGTTCTGTAAAGTACACTGATACATAATCATCACCCAGGCCAGATAAGATAAGATAAGATAAGATACACTGAGTTACATGTGCACTTACAGATCCATGTCCCCAGTTATACATCCAGGGTCAGATGTACGACCTGTTTAAAATAGCGACTCCTATTAGCGAAAAATAGCTAGCCGCTAAAAGTGAGTCACTATTCGCTACCTACCAACACCACAGTCAACCAGATTGCGAGTCGGTATTCACTCTCACTGCTATTTGGCCCACTCGCTATTAGCGGGTCGCAATTGTCTCGCAAATTGCGAGACCCATAGAAACACCATTTTTGCATGTGCTATTTGCAAGTGTGCGTGAAAATAAAAATAAAGAACTCGCAAATAGATACATTGTATTAAATAAATAATTTCCTGATTATGGTGAAGGACCCCCAAAACAGGAAGTGGTGCCCAAATCAACTCCTGAACAAAACCAAGCACATGTGCAGGTGCAGCAAGCACTGTGAGACACTGTGAGAGAGTGAACATGCACAGCAAGGAGAGCAATAACGGAAGCAAGCAGAGGGGGCGAAAGCTGAAGCTTGCACATAAAGAGCTGGACATCATCACTGAAGAATGCTGCAATCATCAGGATGAATTATTTGGCAGTACCTCACACTGTCTGGGTGAAAGTGAGAAGAGGAAGATCTGGCACAGCATGCATCAAAGGATTAATGCCCTGGGAGTAGCACACCGCTCCATAGATGAAATCAAGAAAAGGTGGTATGACCTTCGCTCCAGGACAAAGGAGAGGGTGGCAGCATGGCTGGAAACAGCAAAACAGACGGAGTGGGGACCAAACACTTCAGCAGCAGCTATGGTGGAAGCCACCCTGGAGAGGGCAGCTGTAGTAGGCTTTGGGAGCCTTGATACATCCCAGTCATCCATAAATCCTGGTAAGTGAAAGCTGTGCATGTGATGTGTGAAAACCCACTGACACCTGTACTGTGCATGCATACTAATCAACCACAAGCAAATATCCATGAACAAACAACAAACAACACTAGTGTTGCATCATGGGAGATGTAGTCTGTGACAAAATAAGTGTAGTGAGGGAAATACTTGAGCTGATAAACATTGTAAAACCACTGAAACAGTGAACCACATCTTTTATTATGTACTGTCATCTCTTTTGTCATGTAGACACATTATTGGAAGCAAAGGACACTGACGGGGACACACCGGGTAGCCACAAGCCAGAGCAAATGGAGGAAGGGCAGAAAGTTGGGAAAACTAGTGGGGACAGGTCCACTGATGTCCCATCTAATGTGACTGCAACCACTACAGTGACAACACCAACTGTCACCTCTGCAGTGCAGCAGGACATCACACCACCAGGCCCTCCGTCCATCTATGTGCATCTCTCATGGAGAACCCAGCAGTCCCAAGGTCTGTCCACCACTGGGTCAATCAGTCAGGCCATGTCTGATTCCATTGACAGGTAAATGTGGCAAATACAGCACCTGCACAATCAAATACAAAGACGGAAATGTCAGAATGTCCCAGGGCTTCCTCATTGTCACAACCAAACTGGCACAAAATCAGGCCAGAATCGAACCCAAACTGGATGCCCTCATCAGCACTGTGGCAGACTTAGCTAAGGAGTGGTCTGCAGAAAGAGAAAATCAGAGGCGCATTGAGCGCAGCAGGGGACAGAAAAGGGATGATTTAACCAGGGCAATCAATAGGCTGGCACATGCAACTAATCGTCAAAGCCAGCGCACAGTTGACCTACAAGTGGAGATGGGCCACTACAGTGGCGACATAGCACGTGACCTAGAAAAAATTACAGCTGCAGTAGAAAACTGCAGACTAAGCAGATTCTTGGGGATGTTGGCATTAGTGGCACTGACAGTGAATTGTCTAGCCGGAGCAGCATATCAGCTACAGAGCCGCCAATGTTGCGCAGAAGCAGCAGCCACCACCTTGGGCTGGGTAGTGGCACCTCTGGACAGGCTCCACGCAGGGGCAGGAGATAAACGTTTTGTGGTCCCCAAACATCTTGAATGTGCCTTTAATTTCATTTGTATTGGTGACAAAACCCATCTATTTTTGAATATGTGGCATTATCCTACAGTTACCGATGGACATTTTCTCCTACTTTAAAAATGGATGTGTGAAAATGAAAACACCCATTGCTATTCACTATTAGTTCTGTGTTTTGTACAGCTGAGTGGCTAGCTGGTGTGTACGTACCTTTCAGAAAAAGTTGTTGGCAATATGGTCTCCTCTGCTGCAGGCTACCATCCCTTAGTTGTTGTGCAAGTGGTCCCGGGCCATCATCTTCAGAATCAGTGTCAGACACATCCATGGGCAGTCCACCCCTGCAGGCCATGTTGTGCAGCATTCCACATGTTGCCACAATTTTACAGACTGTCTCTGGCGCATACTGCAGAGCTCCCTTCAATCTAATGGATGCATCTAAAGCGTGATTTCAGTATTCAAAAAGTAAGCTCAATCACTGTCCTTGTGCGCCTGTGTGCAGTGTTGTACCGCCTTTCATGTATGTTGTTGGGAGACAGATACGGTGTGAGGATCCATGGACGCAGAGCATACGCACAGTCACCTGTTGTGAGACATATGATGTTGATGTTAAAGTCTTACAGACATGCAAGAACATTAATAAAGTCTGGGGACAGGTGATAACATTACCTAGGAGGTATCCATCATCAAAGGCACCTCTTCCTATCCTTTGATATCGAACACTGTGCTGCAAAATGAATGCATCATGGGTGCTTCCTGGGTATTTGGCTACAATATCTCTGATGATGTTTTTTGCGTTACACTCTACTTGGATATTGAGGACGTGTGTGCTTTTTCTGTTACGTAAAATGTATTCAATATGCATTGGTGGACATATGGGCACATGTGTCCCATCTATGCACCCTATTACTCTATTGTGGGAATCTTACTAACCTGTAGAAATCTATTTTTGTCTGGTCTATTTCCTCATTGTCACAGGGCATGTATATATGTTGATGTATGTGGTGTAGCATTGCATCTAGGAAATCATGTAAGAAAAACGAAAGCACACTCTGAGACACACCACCAGCCACTGCAATGACATCCTGGTAACTACCAGCGGCCAAGAGGTGGAGGAAGCACAACACCTGCACATGTGTGGGAATAGCATTGCTGCACATGGTTCTACTCTCAAGTTGTGGCTTCAAGGTGTCAATGAGCTTTAGTATAACCCTGCTACTTAGCCTGTACTGATCATGAATCTCCTCTTCTGCCTTATCCAACAGTGTCAGCGTGACTCTGAATATCCTCTCCTGTCTTTTTCTCCTCTGCAATGCCGCCATTATCCACCTCCTCTTTGCTAACACATGTAGTGCAGCCATTGTGGAAAGGGTTGTGATGCATTCTGTTTTTTTTTTATAATTTGAACCTGATTACCACCTGTTTCAGCTAAGTGGTAAATTGCATGCACAAAATGGCTTTTTTGTGCGATCTCGCAATTTGCGACTAGTCTGTACATGCAATTTTGCGATACACAATTTGGTTGTCGCAAATTGCATAAGCTGATATTGTGAGTTGGTATTTACTCACAATTTTTGAGGGGGATTGCGAATGCTTTTTGTACAATGGAGACGGCAATTTTTGCATGCGCGAATTAATTTGCAACCGATTTTGCGCATGCAAAATGGATGTACATCTGAATCCCAGTCTCCGATCTATACTGCAACCCATAAATCTTTTGACAAAAGCATACATGCAGTTACATACCTAGGCAGACATATACAGAGGCACTTAAAAACCCATTCACTCACCCATACAGCAGTTATGAATCTACCACTAACAGATCCACTTGTACACACAGTTTTTAACCCAAAATTAACGTATGCTTGCATTAAGCTAACCGTACAGACACTTGCATACAGATTTGCAGACCTATATAGTTACTAAGAGAGCTACTAATATACTGATATATTTTCCTACACATACAGTCACACACTGAGAAAGGTACTGATACACTTACTCAAATATGTACTCAAGTACTGACACAAAGAAGTCATCCTAACAGATAAGTAGCTGTTCAAGCATTCCTTGGGTTGCTACTGAAGTGCCCATGTGTACAGTTTTACTGGGAGGCCAACTTCCCAATTAAAAATCCTTCCAAATCTTAAAATCCCCATTTTTTACATAAAGTCACTGATAAGGTAGGACGTAGGTAGGCCATAGGGAAGGGGGGTATGTGCTTCTAATGCATATAGTGACACAGCCACACATACACTAATGTATACACTGACACACCCAGGCTCACACTGATGCACACAGTCACAAACTGACCCATACACTAAGATACCCAGACACAGATTGATCCATATATTAACACATCCAGGTAGACAATGATTTAGATGCTGACTCACCCAGATACACTCCTATGCATACAGTAGTATACCCAGGCAGACACCGATATATACATATACACACCCAAGCAGACAGTGATGTATACACTGACACATCCAAGGACACTGGTATGCATACACACTATATGACACACTTATGCATTCACTGACACACCCATTCACACACTCCTCCATATACTAGCTCATCCACGCACACACTCATGCATACACTGACACACCCAGGCACACATTGATGCATATGCTGAGACATCCAGACACAAACTGATCCATACTGTGATAGCTCCAGTCATACACTAATGCATTCGCTGACATAGGCAGGTACACACTCATTAAACATGAAAAGTAACGGACTTAGGGATATATTTACAAGAATTGTCACAAAACAGCTTTCACTTTGTTGAGCTGCAATTCTTTTACTGCTGCCGATAGCCACATCGTATTTACAATATGTCACTACATGGAATTATAATCAACTAGCCACTGGGAAAAATGTTGTAAACACGAGCACAATGACGGATGACCAATTAGCTGCAAAAAATTCATGCTAGTCAGCGCAACATTGCTTTTCAGCGTCTATGGCAAAAAGAGCTTACAAATACTTCTGTAAGGAAAAAAAAACAAAAACACTGAAATGCAGAATGAAGACGCCAGTACAAAGTTCAGCACAGGACAGGACCCCCAACAGCCAGGATGACTAGCCTGAGTCCCAGGGAGAGAGGAAATGCAGATTCAGGGCCTCATTTATGAAAAGTGGTGCATTGCTGGGGAAAAGCAGTGATGTGTCACTTTTGATTGTGCCATCATTGCGACACCATGAATGCACGTATTTACAACAAAATGGTGCAGCCCAGTGTTTTCCCCCTGTGCTGGCACTAATTTCAGCTGCCTAGCTCTAACGCAGGCACCCGTGCCCCATAGTGCAATGGTCCCTGCTTTGTGGAGAATCACTGTTTATGTGTAGGAAGGTGACCCCTTCTCATCTACTGGACACCGCCCCCCTTCACCGACAGCATCGTAGACCTCATCACACCTCAGGCTCTTGCATCCACCAATTACATCCTCAATATCCACCTGGACAACCCCAGTTACCAGAACACTGCATCCCTCAACAACATTGGACTTAATCAGCTAGTCACCACACTAGCCCACACAGCTGGACACATGCACAACCCCATTTTCTACACCCACAGCCACACCACCAAACTCTTCTAGACTGACCACTCACCTTCTCCATGCCCAACCCTCACCACTGCCCTCATTGCCTCCCACTCAGAGCAGGAACAAGGCCACCAAAGAACGTCTAGATGACTTCCTCAGCACAACCACTCGGACACCAACAGACGCCAACACCGCAGAGCGCAACCTTCACTGATGGATCTCCAACTGCACCAATACTCTGGCATCCCCTCAAGAAGACACCAGTCAAGAAGAGATGGAGGAACAATAAAACCTCGGAAACCCACACAACCTTCAAATCTGCCATCAACGCACACCAACTTCTCCTCAAAACCACAAATAAAACAGCCTTTCAAGACAGAATCAACACCAACGCACATAACAGCAAAGAACTCTTCACCATCATCAAACAGTTTGCCATGCCCAACAGTGAGACCACAGATGTCCCACCATCCCAAGACCTCTGCAACAAACTCGGAACCTTCTTCCACCACAAGATCAGGCAGATCTACGACATCTTTGACACCCAAGACCCTGCCACTATGCACATCACACAAGTATGCAACAATGCCGCACCCAAATAGATCGTGCTCAACTGGACTCCGCTCACCATAGACAACACACTCAAGAATATGAAGAGCATCCACTCAGGAGTGCCATCGAATCCCTGCCTGTATCACATCTTCATAGAGCAGCCACCTCCATCATCCCACAGCTTCGCTGCACCATCAACTGCTTCACTGAAACCAACACCTTCCCCGATGACTGGAAACACGCCAAGATCAACCCCTGCAGTCGAAACCGTCCGCCAATCGGACTGACCTCAAGAACTTCAGACCCATCTCCCTCCTTCCCTTCCCAGCCAAAGTCATTGAGAAGGCCGTCATTGCCCAACTCTCGTAGTTCATCGAAGAGAACCACGTCCTGGACATTTCGCATTCCAGCTTCCAAAGCAACAACTGCACCGACACCGCACTCCTCACCACCACTGATGACATCCGCTCCCTCCTCGACCCGGACAAAACCAAAGCCCTCATTCTTATGGACCTCTCGACTGCCTTCGACACTGTGTCCCACCGCACCCTGATCCTTAAACTCCATAACGCCAGCATATGCAACAAGGCACTAGACTGGATCCACTCCTTCCTGAACGGCAGAACACAGTGAGTCAGACTAAGCCCGTTCCTCTCAGAATATACAGCGATCAACTGCTGAGTGCCCAAGGGTTCCTACCTGAGCCCAACCATCTTCAACGTCAACATGGTCCCCTTGCAGCCATCATCAGAAGCCACGCACTCAGCATCGTCTCCTATGCAGTCAACACCCAGCTGATTATCTCCCTCACCAGCGAATCTACAGCTGCCAGAATCAACTTTCTCAATGGAGTGGAGGCCGTCACTACCTAGGTGAACGACAGTTGCTTCAAGCTCAACTCGGACAAGACCATAGTACTCATTCTGGGATCCACCCCCTCAGCCAGGGATGACTCCTGGTGGCCAGTCGCACATGGAAGCCCTCCCACCCTTAAGAACCATGCACGCAACATCAAC
The DNA here is from genome assembly GCF_964261635.1 of Lissotriton helveticus. Lineage (NCBI taxonomy): Eukaryota > Metazoa > Chordata > Amphibia > Caudata > Salamandridae > Lissotriton > Lissotriton helveticus. The sequence continues at coordinate 772,457,856 of NC_136063.1, read as the reverse complement.
ATCATACCGGGCTCCACACTCAGAATGAACTGCTAGATCAACACAGTATCCTCATCCTGCATTCACATACTCTGCATGCCTCAAAAGAAATTCAGGAGGATCCCCACAGAATCCTGAAAGATGATCACCCGCGCACTCATCCCCAGCAGACTCGACTATTGCAACGCACCCAACGCAGGCGTCACCCAGAAACAGCTCAGTAAACTACAGAACGTCCAAAACACCACAGTTACATGTCACAACACCTCTGACAACTCCTCTGGCTCCCAATCAACAGGAGAATCTCCTTGCACATGCATATAAGGCTCTCCACGATACGGGACCATACACCTGCCAGGCAACTCCCCACTGCTCACCTCACCCTGGCCTCCATCGCACAGATCCACAAGACCAGAACCAGAGGAAGAACCTTCTCCTACCTCACCACCAATATCTGGAACACCCTGCCCATCCACCTCAGACAACCTGCATCATTGAACCAATTCAGGAAGGACCTCAAGACCTTGCTCTTCGACTGAAACCTCCACACCCAGACGGATCAGCAGCCCGACCAGCGCCTTAAGACCCCACTGGTGAGTAGCCAACCTTTATAAACCCCTGATTGATTGATTGATTACTGCACAAAATCAATCAGCCCCGCATCTCAGGCACCCTTGCACCATAGTGCAAGCGTGCCTGCGTTGGCACTTGGCAGCCCATTGTGGGCCAGCACTGGGGGAAAGGGCAGGAATGCACCTTATCTTATAGATTTGGTGTATTCCTGCTCTTTTCTTTTGATGCAGGGCAGGCAGCTCAGTAAGATTCCTTGCAGCACTGCCCAGCACCAAAACCTCATAAATGTGGTCACTATTATACAAGTGTGTTACCATTATTTTTAAGACCAGGTGATTCCTAGTTGTGAGAAACTGCAGCTAATCTTACTTAGCAGCCGTTTTTCTTTTTTAACGACGTACAAGTAAATCATTGTAAATATCGTGTTGTGTGTTTCGCTGGAGTTTCTTCATGGGAACGCCTATCTTACATCTCATTTTCAGTAAGTCACGCTGAAAGAAGTGGCACTGTGAAACATCAACAAATTGACAATACGGTGGTGCTAGCTCCTTGTAAATATACCCCCTAGGGTGGCTATAACATAGTGACTAAGCTGTATATAAAGTAATAAATGCTTAAAATATGTTATTTAATAGTATAGTATGAAAAGCTTAAATGCATTAATTTGCTTTTTGAGCAACACCAAGCTAATAGAATGTGAAGTCTCAAAGTAGCTAATAAAGTGAAAAAAGTAAGTGCCAAACAATAGTAATAATTCAAATAACGAAGGAGGGGCCACATGTACAGAAGGTTTTAGTATTAGCAAACAGAGAATTGGGCCGTTTGTGACTCCTAAAGAACCTTTAACAATGCACTAACCTTATTTTGCAACTCGGTAACCTATCACCAACCCGCTAAATAGGGTTTGCAAGTCTGTATTAGGAAGGGCGTTTCAAGGGTATGCCTTCCTAATAGCAAGTCATAAGGGCATGTATGAATGTTTTGCGACCAGAATCCTATTGCAAAAAATTCATATTTTACAGACTCTGTGAAGGAAGTGGTAACCCATTCACAAATGGTAAGGGGTCCCCAAGGGACCTCTTACCCTTTCTGAATGTGGGTGTGAAATTTTTTTACTACTGCAGACTCCTGAAAAATGAAAAATAAAGTGTTGCATTTGTCTTTTGTAAATGCAGGCCGTTTTTCCTTAAGGAAAATGGGCTGCATTACAAAAAAATACTCTATTTAAAAAACAATCACAGACATGGTAGTCTGATGACACCAGCAGGCTACAATCCCTGTGACTGCAGGCCATTCGCGATGGGTTCCAAATTGTGACCTGCCTCATAAATATTGATGAGACAGGTCAATTTCGACCCCTTAGTAACTCCAAAATGGTTCCTTTGTAAATGTGGGCCGAGATACTTTAACAATGAGACAGAGGCAGTTTCAAGAAATTAGAGTCAGAATGTTCCGTAGTAGGGTAACTCAGAATTTCATACAAAAAGAGAAAATAGTATAAAAGAGAAAAGAAGTAGTCAAACAAAAGGAACTTATTGAGGCTGTAGTGGATAAGGCATTTGCCCTGAAGAGGAAGCTATTTGTTTTGATTCTGAGCAGAATGAGAACAAAGGATGAAATAGTTTTGTAAATGAGTAAAAGAAGCCAAAAGAAAAGACTTTTGAATAAAGGCAATTTTAGAAAAGTTTTCAGTGATGAATGGAACCATACTTCCAGTACTGAGTCTTCCTTTAATTAAGAAAGCTACTTCCAAGAGAACACATTAGTGCATGCAGGTTAAACAAATGGTGGCTGTTATGAGGTGAGGGACTGTACACCCATTCCTAAAGAGTAGACGGTACCTAGGAATGTTGAAGAAGTGATAGTTGAAGAGGCACAGGGAATGCACAGACAGGTCCCTGTATACAAATGGATCTGTAGCAGTATTTGCAGTGTTCAGCAGGAATCTCTTGATATATTAAGAAGGTTCCTACTTAACATTTCATGCATAAGTAAGAAACAGAAGATAGGAATCTTGCAAGGATTAGATCCATGCAAAGTAAGGAAGTATAAAAATTTACAGGGAAATTCACTGTCTATCAAAGAAGGTGTGCCAAAGCAGCTTTCATCACTTCAGAATGTTATATGCTCACCACTCAAAAATGTAAATTTACTTAGGAGGCTTTGCTATGTCAAAACTCCTGCCATTTGCTTAGGATAAATGAATAGAGCTCTTTTGCACAGCACCGTAGCAGAGGTAGAAATGCTTTTGAAGATGTTCAGTTTAGTTTTGTTGGTCCCTAAAAAGAGTCTGGGGGAAATGAGGAGTTGGTATGTGCAGGTACTAAGGAACAGGATACAGGTATTAGTGTTGATAACTTCACAGAAGAGATTAGGAAGTTTAACACAGTTTCTCCTGAGAAGCCAAACTATATTTGTATTTGTTGTTGACGCACTCACTACAAAAGCCAAACTCGTAATACAGTTGTATTCTCAAAAACAGGAAAACAGAGATAAGTGCCAAGAATGTGCTTTTTATTTATTTGTACAGGAACAGTTTGAGTTGTCTACACAGCAGATTATATGTAAGTACTGGAATGCTAAGTTAAGGGAAAATAAGATGTGAGTTAGAGCTTTACACAATATGTTAGAATTAGTATCTCTTCCACAAAAACTGTGAGATATAAATGTTTATGAATCAGTACTCTTGCAATGTGTACACCCATTTCTGGCTGTAATTTGTATGGAGCCAAAGACAAGGAAGCTGACCTTCAGAAAGGCCTTAAGTCAAGATTTGTCTACTTACCGTTAAGATTTAAATTGAATATGGAAACTGCTGGTGTACACAGAGATGTTCATGAACCACTTATCATTCTAGTGAATGGTGTAACTACGAAAAATGCAAAAATCTGGCAAGAGTTAGTAGATGTTAGTAAAGTTAAAAAAGCAACCTTGTACCTGATGCAAAATAATATTTATTATAAAAATATTGATGTTGTTTGAGATGTAACATTTATAGAAGATGAAACATTACCATCAAGATGACAGATTGAATAAGGGGAATTATCCAGATTAGAAGAGGTTTACTAATGCTACAGCATCCATCCTCTGCATTCTAAAGAAGTAATTGAGGGTTCTATGTAGGGTTTTAGCATGTGCAGGAAGAATGGCGCCTGAGCTGGTAGCGGTAAGTAAAAAATGAAGAGCAAGTTAAGAACGGTGCTACAAGGTCAGAGGGGATCCCAAACCTCTGTAAGTGGTGGCAAGGGCCCACCCAATCGATACAACACAAGTCCTTTGCACACGTTGTGATAAATCAATATCAAAAGTTTTTTTAACAGTTATAAGCAAATTCGTAATAATGAAACAAGGTAGACACATATGAATGGTTTCTTTTTAAATGCAATATATTAGGCCTTCCTTTTTGGAAGGGAGACATCAAAGAAAAACAACCTGCCGACATGTGTTTCGTCAAGCGGGCATTAAGCCTGTGACTCTTCAGGGCTGGGGAAAAATATAAAACATGGTAGTGTTGAAAATATACACATGACGCGCTATTTGACCAAAGGTGAAAAGCGCAGAAAAACACCTCACGTGAGTGAAAACCCTATGGAAGTGAAAAGTTGCATCATAAATACAAGGTATCAGTGACATCACACAATTCATAAGAGAAACCGTAGTGTGGATTATTGGATTCAAAATCCTCCAAAAATTAATTATACAATGAAAGAAAGTCATGATCAAGAGCAAACACAACTGTAATAGGAAAGAGCTGAAAAACAAGGCACAAAACGGATTAAGTACAACATATTGGATAAAATATAGAGCGTGGTGTGACGCGTGAGTGGGAGAAAAACATGAACCGAGCGACATCAAGTGTAATAAGCTATAGTTCGATGCACCTTAAAACACTCTATGGACAACACATTAAACAGCATAAATTTGGATGCTCTACATTCACCCGAGTTCGAAATATTACATGGAAATTTTATATAAAACAGACGAAAGTATGTCGAAAAGTTATATTCCACAGTGCAATTATGTATTACTATTTGCACCTCGTTTCAGAATGTCATGAGAAAACAATAAACCCATGCCCCAATACCTCCATCTATCTGGGAGTAATAAATGCTGGGAATGATGAGACTAATATTAATTATAAGCTATTGTGTAGCTTCTGGTATATATATACAAAATCAGCAAAGTTACGTCTACTCAACTGACCAAAAGTATTCAGATATGAACATTCAAATTGCCTGTACAGTTAAAGCCACATAGTTGCATCAGGTCAACTTGTATAAAAAATCAGATAAGTATCATTTATACAGATGAATGAAAAGTATCAAATTCTAACCAGAAAATAGCCTAAAATGACCAAGCAAAGTAAATAAACATGCGATTTTGAGATACAGCGGGCAGTATAGATGAAAAAAGTAGCTGGAGTAAGGGGTGGCGCTGCGCTGGAGCAAAAAAATGCGTAAATACCTCTTGAAAGTACAAAGATTGCAGTTCTGTTGGGGAGAAAGAAGGGGTTGTGTAAGTGAAAATATATTAAATGGGAGAATGGAGCCTAACAAAAATAGAAACGGGCATGGCGATTGTTAACTCACTGCTTAGCCGGTGATATTTCCAACCTGGCATGAACGGGTAAAAAATATGGAGTATCTATCGTGGGTAATAAGGTAGAAAGAAAGTGAAGGACGGGCGGGTACAGCCGTCGTTGCGGCGATCTAAAAGAACAGAAGTAAAGAATAATGAAATTTCTGTGTATGCCAGTTATAGCATTGGAGAATATGGGGCAGTCAGTCAAAGAAAGGCTCCGTGCTCACCTGTATTTGCGCCGATAGCGAAAGACCGGTGGTGTCTTCTCTTCTGTGTGGGAAGAGTGAAAAGGAAGTCGTCTACACCCTATATTAGATGTGCGGGCAGGAAACTCGAGTTGCGTTAGCCTATGCATGGGTCATTTGATTTGCGAAAGATTCAGTATGTGGAACAACGAATGTTTAAGCGAAAGGCAAGACATGTTTGACTGTGTACGAATGTGGGAGAAAGAAGTGCGTGAGCGAAGGAAGCGTGAGCAAGCCTTGATTGAAAAGGAACAGCGTAAGATCATTCATGCGAAAGCATTAGAAATTAAAAATAAAGAACTGAAATAAATTAAAGAGAGAGAAGATAGGGAGCGTCATTTACAGGTAAATGGCCAATACGCTGTTCGTAGACCTCTTTATCCTATCCTTAATAAACCCCAAGATGATTCTCTTTTGCTAAATCGTTCTCCGCCTCTGTATACTCTTCCTTCTGCTCCTCATGAGTCAGATGAAGACTCTTCTACAGAGCAGGAGAAAGCATGGGAAACTCGTTCTATGTCGTCTGATGAGCGTGCGCCGGAGATTAGATCTGCTGCTCGTAAAGACGTTCGTAGTGTTGCCCCTGCTGCTGAACTTTTAGATGACATGGAAGATTGGCAGGAAAGGAAGCAAATATATTTTACTGAGGTATTTGCCACAGAGGTCATTGAGCGGTTTAGGAAACATTCTGAGGAATTGGAGCCCGATGATGTAGCAAATGATTGTAAGCAAATGCGTGAAGGTCTTTTTGTCTTCTCTCAGGTGGCTGACACAATCAGACATTTGGTTAAACTGCGTGCTGATGCAGTCCGTTTGCGAGAGGAGAAAAAGTCGATGCACAAATATCTCAGACTGAGGTGGCACGAGCTTCTACTCCCGGAAGAGATAAGACTATGATAATTCATACGAAACCTATGAGGGAAGCTGAACCTTTGTATGTTCCTCCTAGAGGTACAGGAACTAGTGATGATGAAGATTCTACTGATGCAAAGGGTTATTTTGTTTATAATTGGGTTTACACTCCTTGGAATAGAGCGGATGTTATGGCCCTTAAAACTGTATTACTTGATCCACGGAAGAATCCAGCAGCCTTTTCATGAGGAAGTTGAGGGTGCTATTAGTTCTTGTACGATCACTTTGCCTGATATTGACCTGTTTTTTGGATTAATTTTACCACCTGATATGTGGAGAACCGTTCGTAAAGTTAATGATCTTACAGCTTTTGGTGCGGAATGGAAAGATTTCGAACTAATGGATGAAGAAAGAGAACCCGCACAGAAACTGTGTCAGTTATTTTTAGATCTACCCACAGCTATTATAGTAAATTTAAAGACGATTATTCCTATTACAAAGATAGACTGGACAATATTAGCATCTTGTAAGCAAAAGGTAGACAAGTCGGTTTCTGATTTTTTCACACGGTTTGAGGAGGCATTCCACGATTTTAGTGGCCAGTCATTGACAGGTGACACGGGCAGGCATCTGTTTGTCGATAAATATGTTGCCAACCTGTTGCCAGGAATAGCTAGTCACCTAAAGGCCAGTGAGAATTCCTGGACTACCTCTTTTCCGGTTTCCCTTTTAACTATGGCTCAGTATTACGAACGACAGGAATTGGAAGCGAAAGGCAGTCAGGATAAAAAGACTAAAGAGTTCAAAATGAAGGTTATGTTAGCTCAGGCTTATGGCCCGCCTTCTAGAGGGAATGATAGAGGCGGTCGTGGATCTTATGGTCCGTCCGTCCCTTCTTATACTCGTTCGAATTTGTCTGTTGACCAGTGTGGTACTGCAGGAAATTTGGACATTGAGCTTCCGATTGTCCGGCACTTCGTGCTCAGCAGTATCCACGTGGACGGGGACAAAGGCGAAATCGTTCAGGATATCCAGGGCCTAGAGGGAGCACGGATGATTGTGCTAGGTTTGATTCTAATATGCGTGGACAGGATGGGTTTAACACTTTTGACAGACAAAATCGATATCAAATGTCCGATTATATGCCATCCAATTTCAAAGATTCAGTTTATGCATAGGATTGCCTAGGATGGGGTAAGGAATCAGTTGAACTTCCAGTAGATCAGAAGGGTCCCTATGTTACAGCACATGTTTTGGGTTCTACTGAACAGTTTCTGGTTGATACGGGAGCTACTCATAGCGCCTTATCTAAACACTTGGTTCCAAGGGCTCCCCTGTCTGGCTTAACTATTACATCAATAGGTTTCGATGGAACACCTTCCCTTAGCCCACTATCACAACCGCTTGCATTTCACGTTGACAAGTTTACTGCTCCATGTCTGTTTTTTCTTTCTCCAAACACACCAGACAATATTGTGGATCTTGATATGCTAAAATATTTCAGGGCTACGATACGATGTTCTCCAGAAGGAGTACGTGTCATTTTGAATGACAATTAAGCTGTGATGGAGAGATCCTGTATTGTTAAAGAGGACATTGCATTAGCTTCACTCCTTAGTACTTTGTGGGCTACTTCAGATACCGTTGTAGTGCAAATGGTTATTCCACCAGTACATATTAGTGTCAAGGAGGGCGTTTTATTTCCACAATATCCTCAATACAAAATTTCTCAAGAAGGCGAAGAAGCACTAATTAGCATTGTCCAGGATTTGATTAAGGTGGGGGTTGTGGAAGAAGTTCCTCATAATGTTTGCAACAGTCCTATTCTTCCTATTTTGAAAAAAGACACTGACACTAGGATTTACAGATTCATTATTGATTTAAGAGAAGTCAACAAGATTGTAGTACCGCAATACCCTGTGGTTTCTGAAATAACGTCACTGCATACATGAGTTCCTCCAACAGCAACTACATTTTCTGTAATAGATCTGAAGAATGCTTTCTTCTCGATTCCTATTCATCCAGATAGCCGATATTTGTTTGGTTTCATTTTGAATAATAGATCGTACAGATTTTGTCAAATTCCTCGAAGGTACACTGAGAGTCCGAGCATTTACAGTCAAGCACTGAAACGACAACTTGATTCTTTTACTTTGCCTGAAGGAATGGCTCTCATACAGTATGTCGATGACATCTTGTTGGCAGCTGATACACCTGAGCAGTGTAAAAAATGTATGTATGTATGTATGTATTTGGTATTTATAAAGTGCATATATCACCACAAGGTCTCATAGCACTTGCTAGTGTTCAAGGCAGGACAGGGCAGAAAACACGGCTTTTAGATTTACAGGACTGAGCTAAAACAGCCAGATTTTAAGGAGTCTACAGAACTTCTTATGATCAGTCTCCAGGCGGAGGGATAAAGGCAAAGTGCTCCAGATTTCTGGGGCCACCCGGGAGAAAGATCTACCCCCATTTCTAGCGGTTCGGATCTTCGGCACTGTCAAAAGAAATTTGCTGTTGGACCTGAGGGATCTGACCTGTTGGTATATAGTGAGTTTTCTAACTAAATAATGGGGTCCTTTATTATTGAGTGTCTTATGCACCAGACAACACAATTTAAAATGTATCCTTTTTTTGATTGTAAGCCAGTGTACGGTCTTCAGACTGGGTGCGGAAGGGGAGCGCGAGGGCAGGTTGAGGACCAGCCTGGCCGCCTTACTTTGTCTCTACTTTATTGTTTTTGCTACACACCTCCATAAAGTGTCATGGAAGAAATTGCAATATTGTAGACCGAAGGTTACCTATTTAGGTCACCTTCTGTCTAAGGAGGGGCGTGCACTTACACCAGATCATATACAAGCAATGTTAGACACACCAGTACCTTCTACTCAGAAATATGTCCATGCATTCATTGGTTTGACCTCGTTCTGCAGGCAATGGATATTAGGTTTTTCACACATTCTTAAACCCTTTCTAGCGCTTTTGACTAAAGACACTCCAATGCCCCTTCCATGCACAGATGAATGCCAGGATGCTTTTCGTCAGTTACGACAAGCTCTTTGTTCTGCATCAGTGTTAGGCACTCCAGATTACACAAAGGCTTTTACACTCTATGTACACGAGAAAGATGGGTGTGCATTGTCAGTTTTAGTACAGACGCACGGTGACAAGCAGAACCCCTGTGCATATTTTTCACCGGTTCTTGACCCTGTTGCTCGTGCATTGCCTGGGTGCTTCCGTTTAGTTGCAGCAACAGCTGTGTCCATACATCAGAATGAGGGGATAGTTTTGTCACATAAACTGTTGGTGCTAGTGCCCCATGCGGTTGATGCCCTTTTGAATCAGATCAAAACCCAACACTTAACTAGTGCTTGCTTGACAGGATACGAGTTGACATTGTTATCCCCTCACATTACATTGAAGAGATGTGTGACACTGAACCCAGCTACTTTGTTGCCATATCCAGCGACTCAGGCTCAGTCACAGTAGTCTCACAATTGTATTTTCCTTACTGAGGAACAGACAAAGGGTCGCCTCAATTTGCAAGATACGCCCCTTTCAGATGGAGATGGGGAACTGTGGGTTGATGGGTCCTGTTTGAAGTTACCAGATGGCACGACTTAAGCTGCATATGCAATTACGACACTTGAGACAGTAGTGGAGACAGCTCGTATACCACAAAAGTCAGCTCAAGCAGCTGAGTAAATAGCTTTGGCATGAGCGTGTGAACTTAGCACTGATTTGTGTGTGAACATCTATACAGATAGCTGCTGTGGTTTTGGAGTGGCTCATGATTTTGGCCTACTCTGGAAGGAAAGAGGCTTTCTTACATCCCACGGGATGCAGATAATACACAGAGAATTGATGCATATACTTTTGACTGCACTGACATATCCAAAGAAAATACCTATTGTTAAGTGTAGCGCGCACAAGAAAGTCATTAATAAGATAGGACAAGGCAAAGCCTTTGCAGACCACATAAGCTTGTGAGACTGCAATACAAGGAAGTACTACATCCATGTACGTAGTGAAATCACAAGCTGAGCATTGGCATAATGCTAGAGAAGAAGTATTAGATATACAGTGATCTGCCTCTGTGGAAGAACTTGAGCAATGGTCGAAAGAAGGAATGTTAGACGATGAGGGCTGTTGGTGCAACAAAGAGATGAATACGTGGAAATTGCCTGCTGCTTATTTACAACCTATGGTTCAAATGGCACATCGGCCGGAACATTTTGGAGCTCTAGCGATAACGAAATTGCTTACACAAGTTTGGGAGCATCTAGAGATTGCAGGTACAGCTAACAGGATAGTACAATCCTTTTTGATCTGTTGGCAGTATAATCCTGGAAAAGGGACACAAACTCCTACGGGAGGATTTGCTACACCAACTGCACCTTTTGAAGTTTTGCAAATGGATTACATCCAACTTGAACGTTGCAATAACTTAAAGTATGTTCTAGTGGTGGTATGTGCCTTCAGTAAATGGATAGAGGCAGACCCTACAAAGGATAATACAGCTCTTACTACAGCAAAGGTGCTTTTAAAAGAGTGTTTCCCTAGATATGGTGTTTGCAAACTTTTATGGAGTGACAACGGACCTCATTTAATTGGGCAAGTAGTTGAACATGTCCTGAAAGGATTAGGAATCAAACAGAAATTCCATGCAGTTTTCCACCCACAATCAGCAGGATTAGTGGAAAGGTATAACGCTACGTTGAAATTGAAGTTAGCGAAAATACTTGCTTCCACGTCCCTAAAATGGCCAGATGCACTACCTTTGGCATTACTGTCCATAAGATCAGTGCCACATTCACGATCTGGGCTTACTCCATATGAAGTGGTATTTGGAAGACTGATGAACATTTGGGGAGTTCCAAAGCCAGGCTCCATACATGATGTACCTTGTGTTCTGATGAATGATTATTTGGCACAGTTAACTGACAGTTTGATCTCTATTCATCAACAGGTTCGAGAAGCTCTTCCTGACAGATCTTCAGGTGAGGCCCACGAAGTCCAGCCCGGAGACCACATAATGGTCAAGGTCTTCGAGAGGTCACACAGCTTGGAACCGAGGTGGCGAGGACTGGAGCATGTGCTCCTAGAGACAAGGACCGCCATTTGAATGAAGAACAGGAATAATTGGGTCCATAGCACTCACTGTAAGCGAGTGTTGCCTGCCTTGATGGAACCTAGTGTGTTGACCGATTATCGAGAGATTCTGGAAACGGAGAAGGGCCATGCTATCTCACCTGATGAATCTAAGGGAGTCTTCCCGGACCACACGATCCCTGGAGTATCGCGATACCAACTGAGGCTGAGGAAACAATCTACTTTAGTGAAAAAGACTAGTTGAGCAACCGCCCTGGGTTGGTGAAACGGAGTGCCGATGTGGCGAGGGGGAGGGATGAGTCCTGCAAAGTGACACCCGTCTTGACCCTCGGTGAAGAAATCAACGGCTGCCCAGGGCAAAGAGCTCCAACAACTGTTTAACGACGAAGTGATCATGTCTACAGAGAGATCAACTGGTGCTAAAATGAATAACAAAAAGATCATTTGTGCTGTACGGTTTGTTGTTGCTATGGTGGCTATAGCACTAATAACTTGGTTTGTAGAGAAAGTGGCTCCTGCTTGACAGTTGCTGATTGCCACTACTCCTGCACCAGTTGAGCATCATTACTTTACACTTCCCTACCATGAGCAGAAGCATCGACAATCTTACCTGAATAACACATTTATTCAGATGTTGCATCATACACTTAATGCCACAAATACCACCGACTTTTGGGTGTGTGGGATGATACCTGCTCACCAAAAGAAAAGGGGAACACTTTTTATTCCTCTTCCTTTCTCACAAGATGGTTCTTGTAAAGCTTGGTTTGCGCTTCTGATTGCTTCAAAGAAAGCGACAGTTGGAAGGATTAATTATCGTCATAATAAAGTTTGTCACCCTGATGAAGATAGTTACCCTCAAGCTAAAGGAACTAAATGGGAATGGGAAGAGTATCAACTGGACAATATTTCTGTACCATGTGTTTTCACGAGCACAAGAACTATAAAGAACACTGGACCATTTGTAATTTCTGTGACCAGAGCTAAAGCAGATTTATGTATAGAAAGTATTGGGAAAATTCCAGCGGGAATGAGTGAATGTACTGTGACATTAACTATTGAAGGTGCCAATAAAAATAGTTTTACATCGTCACATAATACACATTTTGTAAGTGGTAATAAGGGATATTATCAACTCCAAATTGGATGGTCCGAAGTATGTTACGTATCCTTTCTGTTACCCCCTGTGTTCCTGGTCCCTCCATCGTATCACCATGATTTCAAAATGTACAATGATATCTCTAAGAACAGATACAAAAGAACAATAAGTACAGATGAGGTTGATCAGACCAACACCATTTTGCAACAATATGTCGACTTTAATTTGGGCTTGTTTTTGATTGTGTGTGCTGCATTGAACGGTAGAAAGATAAGGCGATTGACTCGTGTTGTGGAAGCTGTTACCTATCAGACAGCTATGGCACTTGGGAACATTACAGAAGAACTGCAAATTGCAAGAATTGTAGCACTCCAAAATCGCATTGTTCTTGATGTGATTCTAGCTGATCGAGGTGGTGCATGTCGCATCATCCGCAGCAGCTGTTGTGTTTACATTCCAGATCACTCACCTTCAGTATATAATGCAATATCAAAGCTGCATAAAATTGCTGCAGAGATTTACCTAGAGATTTGTACATGGACTTTTTCGAGCTGGTTCTGGACACTCTGTCGCTTGGGGCTGGAAGATACTGATTATCCTATGTATAATATTGGTGATACTATTTACATGCTGTGTATGTATACAATGTGGTCCCATGCTTTGCTCCATTTGCATCACTGCTTGTACACCTGTTAAGAGAGATGTTGCAGAAATGAAAGCACAATGTTTGTTAAATAAAGAGGTCACTGAAACGATGAACATCAATGTACAGGATATGAACCTAGATTACCCTAGATGAACGAATGTCTTCAGCTAATACTAAAAGGGTTGTCTGTTGTAATTTGGCAGCGATCAGGGTTAGCATCTAGCTGAAGCCATCTTGGATTTGGCAGCCATTTTGTATGCCATGTGCTCACCATGTGCTCTGTCCTACTTTTCTGTTGTCTGCTCTTGCACTCTGCCTAGTGACGATATATTTAGCCTCTTCTGCATTGGACATGCTCAGTTGAGCTTGCAGCTGTCTATGCAGCTGCTATTATTCTGTAACTGTCAGGATGTGTTTACTAGAATTAGCAACTGTTAGCTCCTCCGACTAGTTGATTGTGCATTTTTTTTATGACCTTATATGTACCTTAAACCTTCTTTCTGCTCTTATACCACCTTCTTTTGAGCCCCTGTGTGGGTATAAAAGGTCCATGTACCTACTGTTCTGTGTGCAACTTCATACACTACCGAAGGGTGTTGTGTGAATGTAGTTCCACCTCATGAGGTTAATAAACATTGTATTTTATATTCCAGTTTCTATGCCAACTTCTTCCTATTGGTCTAAGGACTTTATGCAGAGAAGGGCGAACCCCTAGCACGGGTAGGCCTAGCTGAGGCTCACCACGACAGTAGTAATATTTTTTGGAGGATTTTGATTCCAATAATCCACACTACGGTTTCTCTTATGAATTGTGTGATGTCACTTATACCTTGTATTTATGATGCAACTTTTCACTTCCATAGGGTTTTCACTCACGTGAGGTGTTTTTCTGCGCTTTCACCTTTGGTCAAATAGCGCGTCATGTGTATATTTCCAACACTGTACCATGTATTTTATTCTTTCCCCAGCCCTGAAGAGTCACAGGCTTAATGCCCGCTTGAAAAAACATGTGTTGGCTGGTTGTTTTTGCTTTGATGTCTCCCTTCCAAAAAGGAAGGCCTAATATATTGCATTGAAAAAGAAACCATTCATATGTGTCTACCTTGTTTCATTAATTACGAATTTGCTTATAACTGTTAAAAAAACTTTTCATATTGATTTATCGCAACGTGTGCACAGCACTTGTGTTGTATCCTAAGAAGTAATTGATGATGCTATTGATCTCTTTCAAATGATGCAAGCAAAAGGAGCTCCTGTGAGGCTTTGGGAGAAAAGTTTAGAAATTTGCTGTTTTCCACCAATGTTTCCCACTGGAGGATGTGGCCAATTTGATGATCGCCCTGTACAGATACTAGCGGCTGAGTACCGATCAGCCAGACTATACTCAGAGGATCCAAGATTTCAGCAGTGCATTCCTGTAGGAAAATAGAATCGGTTTTTATGGTTACCTCCATTTTTTGCCTGGAGCAATGCTGTTTCTGACTAGTCTGATTGGGATCCTGCTAATTGGGACTCCAGTCTCTGTGCTTTCTCCCTTAAATTGATATGGTAACTACTTAGGTACATCCCAGATTGGACACTGGTGTACACTTATCAGTCCCTAGTATGTGGTACTGAGGGACCCAGGGCATAGGTACACCAGAGGTGCCCCATGGGCTGAAGCATGTATTATGCAACCCATGAGGGACCACTCAACCTGTTACTACAGGCCTGCCATTGCAACCTGTGTAAGCTGGTGCTAGAACCACTGACAAAAGATATAGGTTTCCATATATCTAAAGACACTACACTTAAAACCTATGGCCCCCTTTAAGCAGGCCTTTTAATCCTGAAAGCAGGGTGCTCAGGTCTAAGTGTGAGGGTGCCCCTGCAGGAGCAGGACACCCCTACAGCCTTAAACAGGGTGGTAGGTATGATTCCATGCCCTGTAAAGCTCCTCTGGGAGGCCCTCAGTGTTCCTGGTACCAGTCTTCTAGAGCTGGACAGCACAACATGGTTGCTGCCGACCACAAAAACAATTCTGTCCTCCTGATGCTGAGCCAAGCTCAAACAGAAGTAGGCAGAACAATAGGTATCCTGTCACAGGGAGGTGGGAAAGCTCGTGAAGTGCCCCTGGTCTTCCACAATGCTGCCTGGTCCTCACAGCTGTAGCTCCAAGGTCACCGTCATCTCACCTGCAGCGCCCGACATCGGTGGGCATTGGTCTTCTATGCCTCCTGGTCATAGACTCTGTTCCCTCTGCTTGCAGGTACTTCTCAACTTGAATCCACCTTTGGGTTCCTTCGGAAACTTTCACCTTCCCCAGCAGCAGCATTTTCCTGAAGTTCTCCATTGAGATCGACAGCGGTTTCTGACGCCACTTCAAACCTAAGCACCTGGCTTTCCTGGTGTAGGTATTCTGGGTTCTAGGGTATCCACAGGTGGGCTGGCTCTCCACCCTTATGTCGTTCGTGGGGTTTCTTCAGGGTCCAATGGGAAGGGTCCTTCTTCTTTAAGATTGCAACGCGACTTACTCTTTGACTTGTACTGATTCCACGGTCGTGTTCCCACTCTGCACACGACCTCCGTGGGGCTCCTGGTAACTTACCTCGGATGGCTCTATTGGTCCATGGCACTTCCACGTCTTCTGGGTATAGTCTTGACTGGATTTGTGGTTTGCATTCCACTATTTTAGTATATGGTTTCGTCTCCCCCTGGGGACCACTGTGTATTTCATGCTACCTAACTGTCTCTATTGAAAAAATTGTGTGCATTGTGTATATCTGCGGCTAGGCGATATCTATATGTGTTAGTGAGTGTCTTATAATAAATTCATATTTTTATAACTATAAGGTGTTGTTCTTTTTCACTTAATCTATACCTAAAAGATTATGTTCTGGTAAAACAAGCTGCTTTACACTCCTTCTGGACTAAGCCTGAAGGCTGCTGCCTCCACATCTACCACTTTGAGACCTTTCTAAGGTTGTCTAAGACCTCTAAAATCACCATAAGGATTGTTTGGATTGGTGCATGGTGCTCACTAACATAAGTGTGCATCATATACCAAGCCAGCCTCTCACAATTCCCTATGTATTCCATCTTATGTTTGAGAGTGAGTTTTCTGGACTTTCACATGCTGTTTACTACATACTGAAGACATGAATTAATCTTCAAAATCTCTCTGCAAATAAATCATTGACAAACGTCATGGGAAGGATGAAAACTTGGAGGACAACTTGATTAATTTGATGGTGTGCCAATGTGGCACCGAGTATTGTAATCACCTTCGTGGAGAACTAAAATGTATGTTGAGAAAACTAGGTGCACCTACTTGGTTTCTGACGCTCAGTTGCGCTGAGTATCCCTGAGATGACCTTTTTGAATTTTTGAGAGAAGCACATTTTAACATTGAAGATATGAAAGTCAAGGCAGCCAGAGAACTTTGCTCCTTGGATCACGCTAATGATTGCAGTTATTTTAACCACAGGTTTCAAGCTATGTCTTTCTTCTTCATCAAAAGATATCCTCCTCTTAGTGAAGTAACTGATTTCTTTTGGTGAGAAGAGTACCAAGCAAGAGGTGCTCCTTATATTCACTTACTTAATACACCAAAAGTTTGAACAGACAGTGATGAGTCTGTCTTCTCTTTCATATAGATATTTGACATGCGCCATTCCAAAAGACAATATTGAAAAGGGCTTTAGACAACAAGTTCCATTCTTTTAAACTCATAGATGTGGTAAGCGCTGTAGCCAAAAATACAGATCTAAAGGAAAATTATACACGAGATGTCGATTTGGATTCCCACGACCTGTGATTTCTCAAGGAAAAGTGAAAAGCTTTTTGCCTGCAGTCAGGCATACACTGTTATGGAAATCACCAAAAACACATACAACCTGTGAAGAACAGAGGCTTCCAAGTATATTAATGACTACAGTCCCATCATTATCAAGCATTAGAATCCAGATCTTAAACTACAATTTGTTGCAGACAACTCTATCGCTGTAGCTTAGTATTTCACTTCATACATTATAAAATCAGAGTAGACAGAGATGAAGGAGATGTGGGAGGAGATTTCTGCAGAAAAGACTCTATCTAAGAAATTGTACAGCTTCAGCTTGAAAATGTTTTACCATAGGCAGGTGTAATGGTCAGTTGAGCTAGGCTAGTTTGTTCTCAAGGTCAAGGGTATGTGTTCTCAAGGTCAAGGGTATGTGTATGGGTAAGTCTAGGCCTAGCAAGTATATGAAATAGAGTGTTAAAGTCTTTCCCAGAACTTACAGAGATTTTGAAATCATATGTGTTAGACACATAATATCCAAGAAGGCGTCCACATCTAGAAGACATGTGCTTTTATGAATTACTTCAATATTACAGATACAAAAGGAATGTAATAGAAAACATAGAAGAAGGGAACTATGCCATAGTTAGATGTGATGGTTTGGTGAAACGTGTAAAAGGAAATCTAAATAACCACAGAAAACGTAATTGCCATACTCTAGACAGAAGAGAGTTCTTCTATTTTACACTTCAACAACTCTTTAAGCCTTGGCAAGCTGAATCACAATTACTTGGAGACTGTCTGCTACGAAGATTCTTCCAACACTGAAAAACAGCATTCAGTGTTCAGTCTTCGCAAACTATTTGCAAATGTTAAATGATGAGATTAAACAGGGGTAATAATTGCTGCTATGATAGCTAAGGAGAGCTCACAAAGCAGCCAAAGTTCTGGACCACTGAGTCAAGATCCTCTTGGACAACCCATTATTGAAAAGGAAGCTGCAATAGCTATGAACGAGGTGGAAAATGCAATTGAACAAACAAGGTAGGAAAGTACTGATTTCAAACAGTTAGATGGACAGTTGAACGACGAGTAGAAAGAAATTGATATGGAGGTAAAAGAGAAAATAGAGCACGGATTCCTCCACCAGAAGAAAGAATGCAAATGTTCATCCTTTAAGTCAATACTATTATATATCAGTTAAGCAAGCTTGTACCGAGAAAAGTTATCTAATTGAAGTTCTCATTGCTTACCTACAGAGGACTACAGATTCAAATTTATTGTGTTTAATAACAGCACCCACTGGATTGCCTGCACACGCCATTAAAAGAATTACTTTATAACGTCTACCGATGCTACCTGCTGAACATGACAATAAATTACAATACCAAAAGTTGCTTGGTGAAGCTTGTCATGAGGTGTCAAGAGTGTTGAAGGAACTGATGCTTTTGATCTTCAATGAGGTGAGCATGGTCGCAAACCTAATGATTACATTTATACACTTGAGAGTGCAACTGATTTTAAAAGCGGAGTATGATGTGCTGTTTGGATGAAAGCATTTAATTGTTCTTAGGTGATCTACTGCAACTTACCCCTTTCAAAGGACAGCCTGTTCTCAAAACACCTCTTCATGACGAAACTCTGCATTCTTTGGGAAGTATTGGCAATGTAAACATTTGGCTAAACAAGGAACTACTGAAGAATATACAGAAAGCATCCGACATGGAATGCGGAAATATTTTGAAGGACATTAGAGTAGGAATTCTGACAGAGGGGAAACGTATCGTAGAAAGTTGACTTATTAGTATGCGTTTCTCCTCTAAGAACACAGCAACACAGCTAATGTTCAATGTCATTAAAGAAGGCAAACCTACAGTCTGTTAAATGCCTACACTTCAAGAGTGCTCCAATTTTAATGAACAATTACTAAAACTGGCGAAAGAAGACATTTTCGAAGTTACAGCTATTGACAAAATAGAGCACCAGGAAGTAAGACTACTGGTAAGTGGAAAGCTACAATCAAAATTGGTTTCATTGGAGAAATCTGTATCCAAGACTGTAGGATTAGAAAAGTGTTTGCGCATATGCAAAACCTTTAAAGTAATTTTGCATAGTAATGTAAGTGTTTAGGAAGGATTAGTAAATGGTTCTATAGGTAAAGTTGTTGATTTCAATAACTTTCCAAATAGGGAGGAGGTTTTGAAGAGGAGCCTCAGCGCTTTTGAAGCACACCGTAAGGATTTCTAAAGGACTTGAAGTCCCAGGAGGCATTTCGCCATTATCACCCTCACATGTGTTTGCCTGCCAGCATAAAAAGACCTTGCCGCTGCAGCTTCGCGGGATCCGCAGCGCTTTTGAACACACCGTAAGGATTTCCAAAGGACTTGAAGTCCCAGGAGGCATTCCGCCATTATCGCCCTTACCTGTGTTTGCCTGCCAGCATAAAAAGACCTCGCCGCTCCCGCTTTGCGGGAGCCGCAGCGCTTTTAAAGCACACCGTAAGGATTTCCAAAGGACTCAAAGTCCCAGGAGGCATTCCGCCATTATCGCCTGCCAGCATAAAAAGACCTCGCCTCCCCGCTTCGCGGGACGTGCGCCGGCGCGTGCTGGACGAAGCCCGTGCCAAGGGCGGGCCCATCCGAGCCTGTCCGAGACTGACGGTAGCTGGGCCGGGACAACCCCCTAACTCTGCCCTATCAGTAAGACTATTTTGTTATCGGACCTTTCCTGTTGTAGCCCTAGTGCTTTTATATACCACATCTATCATATTTTGTGTATATTATAGTTTGGGGAAAGTGTTAGATCGTAATATTTAGGACTAATGGCGTTACGTTCAGGGAAAGGGAGGAAGGGTGTATCTGGTGCTTTTGGCGGGAATGTTACTGGGACCCTTGACAACTTTATAACCAGGGCTGCAATAGTTTTGGAGCATGAATTTGCTCTAACCGAACAACGCTTATCACTAGAACCTTTATATAATAAGCGTTCATCGTTAGGACCCATAATTTCAGCCGTCACGCCTGAACCCCTGGGAACCCAGACAAGTAACGGTGATGGCATCACGGGGGTTAGTAACTACCATCATCCCCAGGCGCTGACTTGGCAACCTATAATAGAGGCTAGCCTTAGGATCGCGTCCGATGATTCTTTTTGGTTGACACATCTAAAGAAACTACCCCACAGGTTCAAAAAAGGGCCGTAGATAAAAATATTTCCAATTTGCGGGCCAGCCCTCAGGCTAAAAAACAACTACCAGGCTTAGGCCCAACTGGTAAAAGGAAACGTGGGGGGGGCCACAGAAGAGAAGGTGTTCAAAATTAAGTAAAACAATTAAAAAAGGCAGGAACCCTGTAATATTGACTCAGCCATTACTAACTAGCGTCCCCTCATGGACCCCAAACCCTGAACCAAGTATTCTGGCTGTACCACCTCCCCAGCCCCCGGTGTTATTATCTCAAATTCCCGAAGGCTTCATGGAGCAATTACTGAAGTCCTTAATGTTACCACTACTGGAGAGAATTAAAATTCTAACAGAGAAACTGGCGAAGCTAGAAAAGATAGCCACAGCCAATTCTGACTCATTGGAGAAACTTGCTGTTAGTATACAGAACCAAAATAGAGTAGTACAAACTGTAACAGGATCATCTTTAGATATTACTACATCTAACATGTTGATTGGTACACAAAATGGAAATAGCCGAGATGATGCAATAACTGGGAAAAGGACATCGGCTCCAGGGGATAGACGGAAAGAGGGCGGGGGGGAGGTTGTAAAGGATTTTGGGGTACGGGAGCGGGATGGAAAAACTATACACGTAGACAAGGGAATTTTAAGTGCTGCTTGTAGGAGAGTAGGGTCTGCTATCCTATGGTCACCCCAAATTTTTGCTTTTTGCTTCACTGGTTTATGACTTAATGTGGCTGTGGGCCTGCTAATCAGACCCACAGCCTGCTGTTCTCTCTCTAAATTAATGTCAATGCACACCAGGTGCATTACGAATTTGAACTGGTTCACCTTATTGGCCCCTGTAACAGTGTACCCAGGTACCCAGGGCATAGGTGTTTCCAAGGCCTAACCGGGGCTGCAGCATGTATTATGCCACCCCTGGCCTGGCCTCCATATTTGACACAACTAGCTGATCACACAGCTGGGGTAAGTCGGTGTAATCACCCCTTACTTAGGTATAGTATGTCTATATCTAACTTAAAATGGACACATATGTTCCTATCAGCTACTCCTATGAAATGCCTCATCAATCCTGGAGGCAGAGTGCTTGGAAATATGTGAGATGGTGCTCTAGCATGAGCTGAGCCTGTCTGCAGCTTTCGGAACCACGTCCTTTAGCTGTTCCATGATACTGCCATACCATATACACTTAAGTGCAGTATGAACCTCGCTGTTAAATGCTATCTTTGGTTTGGCTTTATCAAAACATGTCGAGTAAGGTGTCATATGAATTGGAATACTACCCCCTCGCCAGTTCTGGTGAGGGGGGTAGCATTCCACCCTTCTAGAGGGACATGGCATGTAAATAACCTGAAACCTGTGTAAAGTTAAACATGAGCCTCAGCATCACAAAATGGATGCTGCCACCACAGACACAAGTATGACCTTCTGCTGCTGGGAGTCCTTCCAGCGAGGGAGGCTTGGACAAAGGGTTTCCTGCCTTGGGAGGTGCTAGCACCACCCCAGATAGGATTTTGTGTATTGGGTAGGACAGGGCTGAATAGAATGAGACATGCCTGGGGCACACAAAGTGTCCCTGTGCATAAGCCAGTCCAAACCGGTGCTTGGGCTTCACAGCCCCAGTCTTGGCATGGAGATGGACAAAGGAAAGGGAGTGTAGCCACCCCCCTTCCTGGTCCCACCCAGAGGAGGGACCTAGCAGGTAATCCGGCCCCTAGATTTGGAATAAGAGTAGGAGCTGTGTCCCTAGACTTCAGATCATCCTAAACTCGACTTGAAACTAAGAAGAAAACTGGACTTCGACATTCTGCTGCACAGAAGACTGAAGAGAATCTCCCTTGTGGCCAAGGAGTGACCACCCTGTGAATACAGGCACCAACCAGCAACTCAACATCTGCTTTGCCGCCGCCTCCCGCCGGAGCCCGAGCCCAAAGCCTGACAAGACCTGGATTCCCAGACATCTCACAACCCGATCCACAGTCCCTGAAAAGAAGAGACCCGTGGAGGCATCGAGAGACGTGGGACCGGCCATCTTGAAAGACCCCTGAGAAGCTGACTGCGCAGCACCCGAGGCGTCCTCGATGCTGTGCTTTGGCGCTTGAGAAGCCCCACCACCGAGCAGCACCTGCACTAAAGATCAGCCCCCCAGCATCTCCACAATCTGTGTGGGGCCCTTTTGCACTTTGCCACTCGACACGTCATCCCGGTCAATTGCCACGTGGCTAGTGGCCATCTTGGCAACGAAATCTACAATCTGAACTGCTGGTCTGGTTGCTTTAGACTGGCCCCCATTACTGTAAAAAGGAGCAGCCCCTCTAATGTCGCTGGTCCGAGAAATAAGCTTTCTTCACTTCCTGCGTGGCTTGCATTAGCCAAGGCCTGTTTGCTCCAATCAAGTTGCCGACACCGCCATTAGCTAGAGCCTTTGTGGGAAAGCTTGTGATCGACTCCTCGACGTCCTCAACCTCTTCGTGTTCACGTGGCTCCGGAGACAAGCTGCACCTCATCGCCTGTTTGTACCCAACATCGCCTGGTTCCATCCTGGTTCCACGGTAGTCACTGGCTAGTGACTTTGAACATTTTCCCCTCTGCTTTCAGGTCTTCACATCTTCAGATCCATCCTTGGATCCACCGGAACTCTCCTCGACGACCCGCCTGCAGCATCTTCATCTCCAGGCACCATCGACCTGCGTGACGAAACCCGACACTACTTGGCACCTGTGCACCCGCTCAGCAACGCCGGTGTTCCTACACAGGTACACACCTCTAGTGCCTAGATCTAAAGTTTTGTCCTTCTAGGTCAGTCGGAAGGTTCCTAAAACAGTAACTTTATAACTTTAACGCACCATTGACATTGCATTTGTGCATTCGTGCACTTTAAGCACTGCACCGAGTCCCGCGGGCCTTTCCCAACTTCTTCACTGTTAGTCACGAACAGCTCCAGCGATTCCCCAGGCCCTAGCTCTCTTTCCTTTCCAATTGGTGGTTCTTATACCACTATTTTAGTATATGGTTTAAGTGGCCCCTAGGGCTCATCCATATTGTGCAACTTTTGTATATTTAAACTGTGTTTTGTTTTAACGCATTTGCTTCTGTGCTCATAAAAAGTATAGGGGATATTTGTAGTGAATAAATATATATATATATTTTCACTATATATCTGTGTGGTGTCCTTTCATTTGGTATTCAAGGGGATTTTGTATGGTAAAACAGCTTGCTTCACATGCCTTTACAGAGTTTAGCCTAAGACTGCTTTGTCCACGCTACTAGGATAGCTGGTCTATAAGGTTGACTTACAACCAATCATCATAAGGGTTGCTTGGCATGGTACAAGGTGATCACTAGAACTAGTGAGCATCATATACCAGGCCAACTTCTCACACTGCTAAACAGAAGATTATTTACCCACGTATTGCCTTACCTCCAGCTTCCACCCCATATATCGTGGTGCTGATTGGGGTGCCTGAGCTGAATATCGATAAAATTGAAACCTACTCTGAATTAAAAAATAAGGTCACCTTCTGGTTGAACACTAATAGACCACTCCCGGCTAACATACATGCTGAAATCTTACATGTGCGAAGATTGAGCTGGGTTGGCCATAGAACAAAAGATTTAATAGGTGACTGTATTATTGTTCATTTTAGAGATAGCCGGGTGGTAAGCATATTTGTGATTGGCACCACCAAAGAGGTGACGGCGGTATACAAAGTTTCGATTTAAGTTACTTTTGTCCTTCCTCTCTTTGTGCTTTGCCAAATGCTTCTGAAACACAGCGAGGGGGGTTTATGGCTGGATATAGAGACCAGTTCAGCATTCATACCTTTAACCTTTTTGACACGCTCCAAGGCCTGGAGGGTGTTGATTGACTTGGATTTGGTCATTCTTCCGTCAATTCTATCCCTCCCCCTGTAAATCTAAGATCAACGGGTGGTATGCCCATGAAGGAGTACATTGTACACGAGTGGATTATGGGCCAAGATCCAGAGAAATGAATACTGAAGGGGTGGGTATGTCGAATGAGTGTGGCACTGAAGTGAATATACTGTCAGTAAATAATCAAGAAAGTTCTGGCCCTGCGGGTATGATGGATAACCTGACTAACACAGGTATGTGGTCGATAATGTTTTGGAATATCGCAGGCTTTAAAGCAAAAATGCCTAACCAGAACTGGGTTAACCTTGCGAATGAGCATGATATAGTTAGTCTGCAAGAAACCTGGACTACTGAGGTTCGTCATTTGTGTGGTTTTAAAAATGTTATTCACCTTCAATCAGTTCAATACACGGCAGGGCCAAAGGGGGGCTCTGCACTTATGTGTCGAACCTGTTTAAATGTAATGAAATTGAGTTCGTTTTCAATATCAGGTATTACCATATAATAAGGACACATATTGATAAAGTGTCCTGCTTGATTGTCGTTAACTTTTATAATAATGTTCTTGCGGAGGCTGTGGAAGAAACTCTGAAAGCTTTGGGCAAGGATATTAAATCTTTGTGGGGTGGGAGAACTAAAGAAGCCTGTATTCTTTGGGGAGGGGATTTTTGCTGCTCTATATGTAAGAGAGGAGAGAAAGGTACTTGTGGTATAATGCTGGATAATGAGATTAGTTTAAGTCACTTTGAGCATACCACATGTTGGGACTATCTAAACAAAGTTATTTTTACTTGTGACATGGGTTTTGCAAATAAAATCGGTAGCACAGATGTCCCTTTTTGCTCCACCTTCCCTGGCAGAGGTGCCCACTCAACGATTGATTTTATATTGATGTCGGCCAGATATGGGTGAATGGTCCGAACGTTTAAAACCCTGGATAATCCATTAAGTCTGAAAATTTCAAATCCATATAATGATCATGTGAGAAAGTGTGTGCCAAGACATCATGTAGAAAATATTGCTCTGAATAGGCAGAACGGTTACTCCTTAAAGTGGACCAAAGTGGTCCCAGAGGATTTTCTTTATAATTTAATAAAGAAATGCGATTCTAGTATTGACGCTTGTCTGGATGAAAATGCAGGTGATTTTGTAGTTATTAAAACATTGTTAGTGATTGCCTCAGACATCAAAAACAGCCTTTGGGTGGAAACGAAACGTTTTAAGGAAAATACTTCAAGCTGGTTTGATACAGCTTGTACCAAGGCTTATTCTAATCTCAAACATGCCGTAAATGCCCCTGTTAAAGATTGTATCTTAATTAAGGAATTGAGAAAGGATTATAAGAAGACTCTGAAAAAGAGAAAGGATACCCATAAAAAAGAAGCTTGGAATACATTGTGTGAGGCATCTATGAGCAGAGACACCGCAGCTTTTTGGCAAGCAGTAAATGCCCCTTTTTTAAATGATAAAACAAAGGCTAGGGTAGAAATAGCCATTTCTGAGATTGAGTGGGTAAAGCACTACGCAGAATTATATAATGGTGTGAGTCCAAGGGATCAATCCCCAATTCAGAATATCATAACGGAGGATACTGTACGCTTTAGTACCAAACTGGATATGTGTATTTCCCTGAATGAAGTAAACGCAAGTATAAAAGCAAGTTCAGGAGGAAAAGCCCCTGGCCCGATGGGGTTCCGGTTGACTTATATAAGAATCATATGGACCCATGGGGTCCGCTTCTCACCCAACTTGTTCTAATGGCCTGCTACCGTCTTGGTGTGAGTCGATAATTGATCCCATATTTAAAAAACGGGATAGATCAAGTTGTCTTTGCTATCGCCCTATATCGTTATCAGACTCAACCATTAAGATATTTGGCCGTGTGATAGATTACAAATATGGGCTGACGAACACTCAATGATTAGTGACCTACAATATGGTTTTAGAAAAGGCTTGAGCACAATTGACCAGTGCCTGAATGTGCACGTTCTTTTAGAAAAATATACCAAAGCTAAGGGCGGTCGCATGTTTTTAACTTTCATTGACCTAACGACAGCTTTTGATTGCGTCACCCAAACTTTGGCTGATCCTTGAGAAATTAGGGGTAGAGAAATCTATTATTTATTTTCTCAGGGAACTTTACTCGGGGGCTTCAGCCAGAGTTAGGTATGGGAAGAATGGAGAGTGCACTGAATCATTTATTATTGCAAGAGGAGTGCGGCAAGGCTGCGTCCTAGCTCCTTTTCTTTTCACTATTTATATCAATGATGTAGACAGAATATTGTTACAGGATTGTAGGGACATGCCGATGGTTGGCAAAAGATCCGTCCCAACGTTATTATACACTGATGGCGCGGTCTTGATGGCTAGGACCCCGCTGGCCATGCAAAAGATTGTCACCTCATTCTCAGAATTTATGACCAGTCTAGATTTGAGGATCAATTGTACTAAGACTTTTTGTATGACCTGTGGCCCGGGGCAGATAGAATTAAAAAAGTAATGTACATTGATTCTAAATCAGTGGATTTCACCCCAAAATTCCCATACCTAGGTGTATTATTTGATCAATCTGGTCTATGGAACAGTGCAATAAAGACTAGAAGGCTACTGTTTTGTAAATCGATAATGGGCTTGAAAACCTTCAGTAAAAAGATGGGCAAAAAACCAATTGGGGAGCTTTTAACTGTGTACAGAGCGACGTGTGTAGCAATTGCCACATATGGTGCGGGAATATGGGGATACGCAAATGTGCAATCATTGCAGGTGGGGGAATACATTTTCATGAAATATCTTTTAGCAGTCCCGGATAGCGTCTCCACTTACGTTTGTCACTCTGAACTCGCGGAACCGTATTTGGAAGATATTATTAAGGTTGCACCGGTTCTCCTGTGGCACAGGGTCTGGACCAATGAGGAGTGTGTGTTTAACTGCTCCATTTTGATTGACGCGATGAGGTTAGAGAACGGTGGTAAGGTGGGATGACTAAGTTACGTAAAAATGTTTTTTATAAACATAGGTTATGCAGATTACTATGATTACCCCGCATTGTTACGTGATGTCTCCAGAAAAGTCATGAGGGATATATGCATGAGGTATTTGGGAGAGCGCAGAACCACCATAGAAATAACAAAAAAAAACTGTGGTTGCGCATCAATTAATAATGACCCAAAGTAAAATGCAACCATATGTGAAGTTAAAAATGAGCGATTATGAAAGGTTTTTATTAACGCGCTTCAGGTTAAATTTGCTATTCAGATCTCTTAGTTTCCCCTATATGAATAACGGGTCAAAAGAACTTAATAAGTGCCCATGCGACGATTTATCTGAACAGTCAGACATTCATATCCTCTTCTTTTGCAAATTTTATTCAATTCCTAGGAGAAAATGAATTGTGCCCATATTGAAGATGATGGAAGTTAATCAGGGTTGTCCTGCTTTTTTAACAATTCAAAGATTAGATAATATATTAACAGTTGCATCTGTCTCTGTGTTTCTTAAAAATGTTTTGAGATTTCGGAAATCAATTATTTATTGTAATGTGATGAGTACATTTTAATGTGTTTTTAGTGAAATTGTTCTTATATATATTCTAAATGTGATTTATCAATTGTACTTTTATGGTTGTTTTTATTTAATAACCGAATAAAGTTAAAAATGAATGAATGAATGAATACTTAGCCATGCAATTTGATCAGATTGATGGCATGAGGCAGATTGGCCGATGTGTAGTACGTTTTTGGCTTGTAAAAGACTTATAGGTATGGCTACAACAGTTCCCAGTGTCTCTAGCGTACATTGTAACTATCCATAAATCTCTAGGCTAAAGTGTAGACACAGCTTTTGTTTATATTGATAGTACTGTATTTTAGGAAGGTATGGCACATGTTGCATTGCCTCAAGTAAGAACATTGTCTGGTTTATTTTTGGTTGATTTTGATGACAGGAAAGTTAGTGCAGAAGCAAGTTTTGTCAGCGGGCACAATTGGTCAAGAAGTGTGTACGCTCCTCATTTAGGACCGTATCCGATTTACGAGAAACTAATAATCTGTCCAAAGCAGAAGCTCACAATAGACTCTACAGATGTTGCTGAAGGAGAACATGGAAGATGTTAAGAAGAGAAAACTGTAGCATGAGGGAAAGATTGTAGGTTATCACTGGTCAAACACTTCTGGTGTCAACTGCTGTGCAAATTTTGTTCTCAATGTACTGTTTCATTTACCACATCTTTTAAATGCAATATAACCGAAAGCACAGAAAAGATTATGGTCTGCACTGTATACTTTGCAACAACATTTACCCAGTGATAGGACTATAAAACATTGTGCTTCAGGCATTCATGTTCTAGTAGATATAGGTACTGGATCAGTACTATTTACTCAGAACACTCAGCAAGATGCACAGACATTTATAATGGTCTTGTTTATAGTTTTAAAAGAAGCAGAAGAAGAAATAAACATAGATGACTTATTTGTCTGAGTTACAAATGGAACAATGACTGTGAAGATTGCTCTTTTACCTTCCTACCACTGAAATTCATTCTTAGAGATTTCTGTGCTTTACCCTGCCAGATTTCAAAACTGTGCTTTTTGACAGATTGATTAAAACAGGTAACCAAAATATGACTGGCCCAACTTGTAGATCAGTGTTATATCTGCATAGCATATGTAAAGAAGTGAAAAATACCTTATATTAATGCTGCAATGATGCAGAGAAGATGAAGCTAAATTGGAAATTGAAATTGCAAACTTCAAAGCAGGACAAATATCAGTTAAACTACCATGGCTTGCCGATATTCCTTGTTGCGTACACTTGTTTGTCACTGTGATTGCCATCGACCACATTCTACTATGAGGATCGCTCTGTAGTAGGCCCTTGCCTACATCTCCTTATGTGATTGCATCAATGCCACAAATGCCATTCATGGGGTTCTTGTTCTTGTTATGTTTTTGTTTGGATTGGTATAGCGTCATATAAGATAATTGGCGAAGGTATTGATATTGACCAGGGGATTCTGGGAGCACAAGAGCAGATCCCTTTCATTGTTTCACAGGTTTAACGAGCTGCCGCCCTGCCCCCGGGATGTGGGCCGCATCTGGCTGTGTACCTCCTTTTTGGATCTGACCTTCCTGGTCCGTATGTGTTAACTGCCTTGTTACTTGTATAATTTGTGCCTCTTTATTTTACTCGCCAACAAAAATAAAGTTTAAAAAAAAAAAAAACTACCATGGCTATCATCTTTCATGAATTACTTAATGTAGCATCTGGACACTATACTGTCTATTTAAAGAGTAAAACTGGATGGACGGAATACCATGACAGCGAACTTACGTTCTAGCTTAAGTAACTTCCTTTCAAACAACACAATTCTAACCTTTTGTTACTTTAACCGAAGTTCTAAGGAGTATTTCGTGGAAAAAGTAGTGCACAGTGTTTCTTCTACATGGAACATTAGAGTTTTGGATATCGATCGGCCTATCAGGGGTGATGTCTTTAAAAGGTTTTCCAAAATGCAAGAGTCCTTTTATCTTCCTCAAAGGAGTTAATATAACATCTAGATAGTACACTGTGTAAACATAGACTTTTTGTTTTGGACATAGCAGCAAAAAGGCTGAATGGATGTACATGAAATTTGGCAGGATTAGACATTGTAGTGAGAGGACGATCCTTTTGGGTTATATGGGTAAGTAGAGTAAGTATATTGAAAGCTATAAGGCATTTTAACTTAGTGACATCTGTTGTTGTGGTGGGTATTTGTGCAAAATTTGCTTTATTTCACAGTGGTACATGGCGATGGCAAGTCATATGATGATTGACTAATGGCTGCAAAGGCAGCCATGTTATTTATAGGTGAAATTTGCCTGTGTTCTGCGCTATTCCTTCAGAACTAGTTAGTATTAGGTTTGGTATTTTTCCCTAACTGCTTGCACAGATGGCCATAGTTTGTTGATGGATAGAGAAAGAACAGAAGACTGTTTGAGTATCTCGAGAGAACATCGATCAAGGTCAATGCTCATATGACTGGCTTTTGAAATGCCAAACATATTTGAGGTTGAAGTACATTGTAAAATAAGAGAGAGCCTTTGTACAATTTGCACTGAGCAAAGGAGGAAAAAAACTGATGCTTGGTAGTTTAAAAATGCAAATCCAAGATTCAAGGAGCCAAAGAATGTTTCTGTGTTATCTGGAGACCTTGTGGCATAGTCCTCCTAAATGAGTTAAGAACTGCAGTTCACAAGTGCTATCATATTGTCAAAATGTTTCATCACATCTCCAACATTACCATCAGTGGTGTTACTGAGGGCGCCCCTTATCTCAATTGAACATGTTACTATAAACACAAAGAACTCAGGACATGATCTCCCACACCCTCATACTCCCCAGCAATCAGACAACAAAACAAAGACACAGAGGAAGCACCAAAATTTGATACACAGCACACCAGCAGCAGACAAGAGGTTCCTTCTGTGCATTCAGAAGTAAGCAGAAGTCACAAAACTAAATTAGATTGCAACTGTTGACAGCACTATCCAGATAATTGTAATCAACTTTAGACTGGATTGACACTGTTTTGTATATCATAGACACTCAACACAGGAACACAATGAAAGGACTTTAGGATTAAATGTTTGAATTTAGTGTTGCCTGACAACTATTGTGTTGTGAATATCTTTTACAAAAACGATTGGACTTAGATTTTCTATTACTAACTCTAATGGGTCAATATTTTTGTAAACAATAATAAGGATATCATATTTTTGACAAACAATATTTAGTCCACGATATTCTGCTCCCAAACGCCTTGCAATGGCATGGGTTACTGAAAAAGGGCTTGAAGGAAATCTGTCATTAAAGATGTACCCTTTTATTATGGTTGTTCTTGTTGTTATTCATATTTTTTCATTATTATTATTATTATTATTATTATTATTATCAAACAGAAAGATAGCTGTAACCATGGACAAGCCTACAACTACTGCTGCTAAATTGCATTCAGTTGCTGATGGCCGATCTCCAAACTGCTGTGCAGGATTGAGAAACTGATTAAAAACTCCAGATGATTACATTTTGTGTTTTTTTCTTTTTAAATTTTCTAGAATTAAAATCATGTTTTTAAATATTGTTCTTCCAGTTTAGTTCTTATGTGAACTGGAACGCTTTTGCAGTAACGTGTTTTTCTCCACAGGTGTCCTACAGAGCTCTCCAGGGAACTTTTCCATTGACACGTAAAGCATCTTTTCAAATAGGGGCCGTGTGGGTGCTATCAAGTGCTCTAAGTATCCCTCCCATCGGATGTTGGGAAATTATCGTAGGCTACAGTACTGTGCCAGACGGAATCTGTGGATATGAATTTGAAAAAGAATGGCTTTTTATAATTTTTATCAACGTGATACAGATTGATACACCATTAATTGCTATTGTTTATTTCAATGCTAATGTCTATTGGAACATAAGAAAACGAAACAAAATAAAACTTAATGTTGATAAAGGAGTGCCTGTCAACAGATTATCAGCCAGTTCCTCCAATCAAGAAAAGATTGACATAATTAATAAACAGAGGCCACTATCGCAGGAGGTGATGCAAGAACGCATTTTCCATTCTGATGAACATGTAATAGATGAGGAAGAAAGGCAGACATCAGGGATAGCAACAATACAAGACATTGTCACAATTTCAAAGCCAGACAACGAGCGGAATCAATCGAATCTGGCTTTCCAACGGAAGTTACGAAAAGATACAAAAATAGCAAAGTCCCTGGCAATCATTGTGGGTGTGTTTTTCTGTTGTTGGTCACCTTTTAATGTCTATTTAAACATACAAGGTGCAATGCAAGGCATGTGGGTACCGGCTTACCTGCCTGATTTTCTTTCCTTTCTATTATGGATGAATTCCTCCATTAATCCCTTATTATATCCTCTCTGTCATAAAAAATTCAGAAGAGCTTTCAAGAGGGTTCTATTATATGTAGCATAAGGTGCCTATTAGAGAGTCAGAGTTGTCACAAGTGTATGTGTATTTCTATATGATAATATAATTTCATCGTTTGTGTTGCGAAACGCATATCGAAATAAAATGCACTTACCATACAATCCATAAATGGATTTGTATGTGAATTTCATAGTACTAATCTGTAAATTTGAAATGACTGTGTAGAAATTCAGCCATGTATTGCCATACATGCAATATATAGAATAGGCCATCCATCTATCTATCTATCTATCTATCTATCTATCTATCTATCTATCTATCTATCTATCTATCTATCTATCTATCTATCTATCTATCTATCTATCTATCTATCTATCTATCTATCTATCTATCTATCTATCTATCTATCTATCTTTCTATCTATCTGAGTCATGATACTCCTCCCCTCCCTCGACTATGGTAAAAAGTAGTATATTTTACACTGCACTTCTTCATATATGTGTTATACCATGGTACTAGTTTTATCAAAAGATATATAATCGAAACCAAGATGCAAGAAGTTACATTTGTGTAGTATGGTAAAATAACATTTGTTGTATGCAATCTGTGAGACAGTAGGAAATATGTTTCTAATCTAAATTTTGCTGTATTGTAGTAAACTTGATTTTGACTTTTGCACTGTGGTAGTAAATGCATGAAGGTGCTTTTATTAACAAAGGTTCTTTAAATACGTATTATATATTTATATATATGTGTGTGTGTGTATGTATGTGTGTAGGGGTGTGTGTGTATACATATATATATATATATAAATATATATATATATATATATATAGATATATATATATATATATATATATATATATATATATATATATATATAAGCAAAAAAGAAGCAGAGAACTCTGAGTAGTTCTCAAGTTTAGGTGGAAAGCAGCTCCTGTACAGAGCACTCTCAACACCAGCGACACTCTAGATATGCTCACCCCAAATGTCTGCTTTTCTTTCAAAGTCTTTATGCATAGAATTGGCAGAGTGCTATTCACGCGAGATAGAAATGGACAAAGTCTTTTGCCATTTCTACAGCAAAGTTTTTAAGCATAGGACTAACACAGTGCTGTCCTTGCCGAGCTGTAAAATGACAAAAGCCAGTTATCACTCCAGGCACAATATCACAGCTTTGAAATGGTAAAATACCAACCAAGCCAACCTGAAATGAATAAAAGCAACCCCTGCCACAGTGTTTTGCTCTAATTTGAGCTCTTCGAGAGTTATTGCTTTGTCCAGACACAAGGGAGCACTCAGTAAAAGTAAAAAAACATACCCTTTCATGCATAGAGTGATGAACAAATTATGCAAAAAAGAAGCAGAGAACTCGGGATAGTTCTCAAGTTTAGGTGGAAAGCAGCTCCTGTGTAGAGCACTCACAACACCAGCGACACTCTAGATCTGCTCACCTCAAATGTCTGCTTTTCTATCAAAGTCTTTAAGCATGGGATTGGCACAGTGCTATCCATGGCGAGATAGAAATGGACAAAGCCTTTTGCCATTCCTCAGCAAAGTTTTTAATCAGAGCTATCCAGGGAACATTTCCATTGACACGTAAAGCATCTTTTCAAATAGGGGCCATTTGGGTGTTATCAAGTGCTCTAAGTATCCCTCCCGTCGTATTTTGGGACATTGTCGTGGGCTACCCAATTGTGCCAGAGGGCACCTGTGGATATGAATTTGAAAATGAATGGCTTTTTTAATTTTTTTTCAATGTGATACAGATTGATACACCATTAATTGCTATTGTGTATTTCGATGCTAATGTCTATTGGAACATAAGAAAACTAAACAAAAAAAGCTTAATGTTGATAAAAGTGTGCCTGTCAACAGATTATCAGCCAATTCCTCCAATCAAGAAAACACTAACATAATTAATAAGCAGAGGCCACTATCGCAGGAGGTGATGCAAGAACGCATTTTTCATTCTGATGAATGTGTATTAGATGAGGAAGAAAGGCAGACATCAGGGATAGCAACAATACAAGATATTGTCACAATTTCAAAGCCAGAAAACGAGCGGAATCAATCAAATCTGTCTTTCCAACGGAAGTGACGAAAAGATGCAAAAATAGCAAAGTCCCTGGCAATCATTGTGGGTGTGTATTTCTGTTGTTGGTCACCTTATAATGTCTATTTAAGCACACGTGGTGTAACGCAAGGCATGTGGGTACCGGCCTGATTTTCTTTCCTTCTATTGTGGATAAATTCCTCCATTAATCCCTTAATATATCCTCTCTGTCATTAAAAATTCAGAAGAGCTTTCAAGAAGGTTCTATTATATGTAGCATGAGGTGCCTATTAGAGAGTCAGAGTTGTCACAAGTGTATGTGTATTTCTACATGATAATATAATTTAATTGTTTGTGTTGCAAAACGCATATCGAAATAAAATGCACTTACAATACAATCCATAAATGGATTTGTGTGTGATTTTCAGAGTACTAATCAGTAAATTTGAAATGACTGCGTAGAAATTCAGCCATGTATTGCCATACATGCAATTTACAGAATAGGCCATCCACCCATCTATCTATCTATCTATCTATCTATCTATCTATCTATCTATCTATCTATCTATCTATCTATCTATCTATCTATCTATCTATCTATCTATCTATCTATCTATCTATCTATCTATCTATCTATCTATCTATCTATCTATCTATCTATCTATCTATCTATCTATCTATCTATCTATCTATCTATCTATCTATCTATCTATCTATCTATCTATCTATCTATCTATCTATCTATCTATCTATCTATCTATCTATCTATCTATCTATCTATCTATCTATCTATCTATCTATCTATCTATCTATCTATCTGTCTGTCTGTCTGCCTGTCTGTCTGTCTGTCTGTCTGTCTGTCTGTCTGTCTGTCTGTCTATCTGTCTATCTGTCTATCTTTCAATCTATCTATCTATCTGTGTCATGATGCTCCACCCCTCCCTCGACTATGGTAAAAAGTAGAATATGTTACTCTGCACTTCTACATATATGTTTTAAACCATGGTACTAGTTTTATCAAAACATATTTAACCGAAACTAAGATGCAAGGAGTTACATTTGTGTAGTATGATAAAATAACATGTGTTGCATACAATCTGTGAGACAGTAGGAAATATGTTTCTAATCTAAATTTTGCTGTAGTGCTGTTAATTTGATTTTGACTTTTGCACTATGGTAGTAAATGCATGAAGGTGCTTTTATTAACAAAGTTTCTTTAAATACCTAATATTATTATATATATATGTGTGTGTATGTATGTATGTATGTGTGTGTGTGTGTGTGTGTTTGTGTGTGTATATATATATATATACAATATATATTAGCTGAACTAACTATAACGGGGGAATATCAATGGTTTTGTATGAGTGAAATGTCCAGCTAACTATACCAGTGAATATATATATATATATATTCACTGAAAAAACCATAGGTTATAGACCATATATAGTTAGGAATTAGCATTTAAAAAACCTTATTTTACTCACACAAAACCATTGAAATTCCATATATAGTTAGTTGCACTAACTATATATCGCGCACCCGCAATCCACTGCTGATGATGTCGCATATTACATCATTCATGACATGGTCAGTGACATCACTGATGACATCACTGATGACATCTCAAATGACATCACTGATGACATCACTGATGACATCATCCAGTGACTGTGTGTTTCTGTAAAGTTTAAATATGTTTGATATACTGAAGAATGAGTGGATGTATAAGTGTCTGGATGAAGGATTTAGTAGGTGCGTGACTGACTGTATGAGTGAGTGAATAAATATGTCGTACTAAATGCATGGGTTAGTGACTAAACTGTCTGAATGTGTGCATCAGTATGTCTGTTGTGATGTAAACTGCTGCATGTGTTGATCATTAGCTATACGAGAGGCTATATGTGTTATTGATTGGTTGCCCAAGTATTTGTATGGGAGATTGAGTTTGTGTGGGGGTGGCTGGGATGTGTGTGACTCTGTGCATAGATGTGTGAGCAGTTGATTCACTAGGTGTATGAGTTCAAGAGTGCATGTGGAAAAAGCTACATGGGTGGTTGACTGTGTGCATGAGTGTATTGATGAGTGAATGGATATCTCAATGCTACATGTCATAGTAAGTACATATGTAAAACACAGTACATGTGAGAGTTGGCATATATAAATAACTGTGCATGAGAGCCACTGAATGTGTGAGTGGCTGTATGGATCATTGTGAACTTGTATCAGGGATTGTATAAGAGAGTAAATATGTGTTAGTATATGTTTGAATAAGTAAGGTGTGTATAACTGTATGGTTGAGGAAATGGAGGTGAGATTGTTTCTTTGCATGACTGACTAGGTGTGTGAGTAACTCCATGGATGAGTGACAGTGTGTGAGTGTCTGTATACACTGAGTGTATCTAAGGTTATGTTAGAGTCTGAAGAGGTTTATCGTATTAGCACAAGAATGATGTCAAATGAGATGTCATCAGTGATGTCATCAGTGATGTCATTTGAGATGTCATCAGTGATGTCATCAGTGATGTCACTGACCATGTCATGAATGATGTAATATGTGACATCATCAGCAGTGGATTGCGGGTGCGCGATATATAGTTAGTGCAACTAACTATATATGGAATTTCAATGGTTTTGTGTGAGTAAAATAAGGTTTTTTAAATGCTAATTCCTAACTATATATGGTCTATAACCTATGGTTTTTTCAGTGAATTTTCTAGGTTTTTTAAATGCTAATTCCAAACTATATATGGTCTCTAACCTATGTTTTTTTCAGTGAATTTCAATGGTTTTTTAATAGCAAATATCATAAGCTGTCGAATGTCAAGTACGTGGTAAGAAAAAACATTTTCGTGTTTATGCACACTGATCTGCTTTGAATGCTGCCCCCCCCACCTCATTTCTATTAGGAGTACTCTCTCTTTGCAGATAGTGAAGGGTAGTTAACGCAGGCCTTTGCCCCCGTTGTAATCCGTCGTGCCTGCTTCTCTCTCCATTTGATTGATTGTTATCCAAGCATTTACTGTTTTAGAATTGGTTCTCTTTGGTTCATTCTCTATTTACAAACAAGCACAGAGTCGCAATACTCTCTTTAGTCTTTGCAGATAGCGAAAAATCGTGTAAAAAAACAAAAGGAATCAAGCAAAATCAGTAGGCCACTAATGGGATCTCTTTTTGACCTCGCTAAAATAGAAACATTAGGAACAACCCCTCATGACAAATACGAAACTAGTGAGATGAACTGAACTCCACACCATGATGGCTGCAATACAGCTTGGCTCCGCCACCCACCCCGCCCAAAATAACGATAAACTCTATGCAAATATTACAAATATATACAACACACCAGCAAAGTAACAGGGTAAAACATTTTATTAAACAACTATTTACATAACTATTTTATACTTTTTGTTGCCCGATCCGGCTAGCTCAATCGATCGAGCATAAAATTCATGCACTCTGATGGTTCAAAGTTTTGAGGAGTGCTTGTAACACTATCTGAAGCCTATTTGCACTTGCTTCAGCTTCACTATTCTCAAAGTAAGTGGGGGCTGTTTGGGGACGTGACTGCATTTGTAAACAATGTGATGCGGTGCCACCCTGAACCGCTTGACGGAGGCCCCCGAGGGACGGTGTGATGGCGCGGACTCGGAGGGGGCGCTTGGCTCCGGCCCCCTCCCCAAGTCGTGTTCTCCTGGTGTGGCCTGAGATCGCCCTCGACATAGGTGGCCGGCTCCCGGGATCAAGCGGAACTTTTTGCCTTTTGGTAACTCTTCCATTCTTGACCTTGTCCCACAATCCGTTTCACCTAAAGACACGTTGTAGTGGGGCGCCCCTTTGCCATTTCAGTTGCCATTCCGCCCGCTTTTGCTACACTGTGCCTCTTCCGCTATTCAGCTGTTTACCGCCCGCTCTTTCGACTACAGCGTCTCGCTCACCATGTAGTTGAGTTGCTCCCGCTCTTGCGGTGCAGCGATAGGCGGCTGCCACAGGACTCTCAAAATGGCGGCCGGCTCTTCAGATTTGGGCGTGGTCCACTAAAATGGCCCTGCGACACCTTGGAACTCGGACGCTTGTCTGCTAGAGCTTGGGCTCCATTCTCGAAAGCGTCCCCTCAGCCTTGAAGATTCTACAAAAGTCTTGGGGGCCCCCGACTCCCGCAGGCTTCTGGTGGGGAGCGGCTAGCATGATTGCTCGTGGAATGGCCACGACGGAGCTACGAAATGGTGGTGCTCTCATGCTAACGCCAGCTTCAGTCTGAAACATCCAGAAACACTGTAGACTACCAATTCGATCAGTTCCGGTAGCGCCCCAACGTGACCCGGTAGAGAAGAACTTGCCCTCCCCTCTTTGACTGATGGTTCTTGTTGCCTGTCCCTTCTGTTGTCATTTAACAGAACTATTTAGCCTGCTGAAAGGGGTTGTGTTCCGACCGCTGGTTGGTGGAGACATTTTGACTATATTCTGGACCTGCGTTGTCGCGTAATGCGTCATATGACGCGCCGCGTTAGCGCATCCGGAAGTGATCCGGGGCGCGGCGCGCAGCGCGTAACGTAAGCATAACAGGTCATGTGACTTGTTAATAAAACTTTTCATTGGTTCATTTTACTTTTCTTATTCTAATGATGAAAGGCTTGGTCATATGACCTAAAAATTATGCTTTTTATTACTTTCGAACATTCTTTTTTCTTAAATATATGTTATAATGTTCCAGGCTAATGTACTTTCCCGGAAAATTTACAACTGTCCTGCAAGTAAAATATATTCCTTTTTCGAGAAAAAGGGCGTTTCTTCGTCCCATGACGGAGCCGTTGAGCAAAAGAGGGTCGGCCTGCTGTCTTAGTCGCCGATACGCCTGAATATGAGATTCTTATCGATCACTTTATGTTGCAGGAGTAGAAAACACAACAGCCCTTGACCATTTATCTTTACTGCGTTCCTGCGTATTATACCTTTTACCCTTCATGTAATTGGACTGCTTTATTTCACTTGCCTTTTACTGATTCTAAAACAGTGACTATTATTAAAAACTTTACCAATGTAAATACTACTACCATGTTTTCTTTTAAAAACCTTTATTGTGAAAATGTCAGTATACCAATACGGGCCTATAACCACGTGGGCCGGCCACGGAGCAAACTGTAATCGTATATGATGAGTAGACATTTACACTGTAGAGGAACGTAACGGGCGGGCCATTAGGTTGCAAGAACTAAGGTGTCTAACAGTTGCGGAATCGGTGGACGTACATTTTATAATTAAAATACGACAGGGCCAGTTACAATAAAATTATCTAGATATACATTTGCGGGCAAGTACCATGGGTGACGTTAATTCGAACTTTCAATAGTACAGTAATCAATAACACATCAGAACTTAATATCAATAGGGATGTCGAAATATTCAATCTATTCTCGTCCCCGCCCGCCACGTGCTTCAAAACTGCATACGTATCTCGTGATATCAAGGTTGTGCAACCAGTACACAACAAGGAGTTACGAGTCCCATTTATTCCGGCGCCATTTTGGGCGAGGACGGGCAGGTCCAGGATATAGTCAAAATGTCTCTACCAACCATCGACTATGATGATGTTCATATGCTGTATTTATTAGAGTAACACTCATCTGTCCACATGAAATTAATTTGCCACAATCTAAACATGTCATTTTAATCTTTCCAAAGTTCTTCTAAATATTTGGGACCGTTTCCCTTGCCTCTGATGCTGTCAGTGCCACTTCTTTGATGAATGTACTGGCAGGTCGGGGGTTCTCCTCCAAATCTCTCTTTTATGCAGCACTATAATTAATCGGTGCCACCTCTCCATATGACGATGCATGGTATAGTTACCATAACTATATTTTTTTTCGGTTCCTCTGGAGAGTACATCGTGGCAGATGAAGCGTGTAACGTACCGGGCATTTACCTTTTTTTGCATGTAGAGGAAAGGAAAAAAAATTCGAGCGTCCGAGTTCTAAGGTGTCCCAGGGCCATTTTAGTGGACCAGGCCCAAATCCAAAGAACAGGCCGCCATTTTGAGAGTCCTGTTGCAGCCGCCTGTCGCTGTAGCATCAAGAGCGGCCGAAACTCAGCTGAATGGCAACTGAAACGGTAAAGGGGCGCCCCACTACAGCAGACGAGCCTCCACCTGGGAAGGCCCGTTCACGCCGCCTCCCCCCCCCCTTCGGGCACCCCACGCCGTTATTCGGAGCAGGATTGTAGGATGGCCACACCAGTGCGGCAACTTGCTAGACACCACCTCGGTGCCAACCGAATCTCAGCGCCTTGTGGTGTCTTCTATTCAGAAAATATTGTTGCGCTGCCTTTGGCCCTATTCGCACATCTGTCCGCTACTGACGCCACCTCACAGGCCAACGGGGCGCCCCACGCCGACTTTCAGCATTGTAGGATGGCCACACCAGTGCGGCAACTTGCTAGACACCACCTCGGTGCCATCCGGATCTTGGCATCTCAGCGCCTTGTGGTGTCTTCTATTCAGAAAATATTGTTGCGCTGCCTTTTGCCCTATTCGCACATCGGTCCGCTACTGACGCCACCTCACAGGCCAACGGGGCGCCCCACGCCGACTTTCAGCATTGTAGGATGGCCACACCAGTGCGGCAACTTGCTAGACACCACCTCGGTGCCATCCGGATCTTGGCATCTCAGCGCCTTGTGGTGTCTTCTATTCAGAAAATATTGTTGCGCTGCCTTTGGCCCTATTCGCACATCGGTCCGCTACTGACGCCACCTCACAGGCCAACGGGGCGCCCCACGCCGACTTTCAGCATTGTAGGATGGCCACACCAGTGCGGCAACTTGCTAGACACCACCTCGGTGCCATCCGGATCTTGGCCCGTTGTGCTGCCTTCGACCTATTCGCACATCGGTCCGCTACTGACGCGAACTCACAGGCCAACGGGGTGCCCCACGCCGACTTTCAGCATTGTAGGATGGCCACACCAGTCCGGCAACTTGCTAGACACCACCTCGGTGCCATCCGGATCTTGGCATCTCAGCGCCTTGTGGTGTCTTCTATTCAGAAAATATTGTTGCGCTGCCTTTGGCCCTATTCGCACATCGGTCCGCTACTGACGCCACCTCACAGGCCAACGGGGCGCCCCACGCCGACTTTCAGCATTGTAGGATGGCCACACCAGTGCGGCAACTTGCTAGACACCACCTCGGTGCCATCCGGATCTTGGCGCGTTGTGCTGCCTTCGGCCTATTCGCACATCGGTCCGCTACTGACGCGAACTCACAGGCCAACGGGGCGCCCCACGCCGACTTTCAGCATTGTAGGATGGCCACACCAGTGCGGCAACTTGCTAGACACCACCTCGGTGCCATCCGGATCTTGGCGCGTTGTGCTGCCTTCGGCCTATTCGCACATCGGTCCGCTACTGACGCCGCCTCACGTGCCAACGGATTTTCTACGCTTTTTATACCCTATGCCGCATAACAGGTCATGTGACTTGTTTATAAAACTTTTCATTGGTTCATTTTACTTTTGGTTTCCTAATGATGGAAGGCTTGATCATATGACCTAAAAATAACACTTTTCATTGGATGAAAACTTTTTTTTTCCCAAACGATGAAAGCCCCACCTTGTTTCTGGATGTTTCAGACTGAAGCTGGCGTCAGCATGAAAGCACCACCATCTCGTGGCTCCGTCGTGGTCATTCCGCGAGCAATCATGGCAGCCGCTCCCCACCGGAAGCCTGCAGGAGTCGGGGGCCCCCAAGACTTTTGTAGAATCCTCAAGGCTGAGGGGACGCTTTCGAGAATGGGGTCCAAGACCTAGCAGACAAGCGTCCGATTTCCAAGGTGTCCCAGGGCCATTTCAGTGGACCAGGCCCAAAAAGGAAAGAGCCTGCCGCCATTTTGAGAGTCCTGTGGCAGCCGCCTATCGCTGCACCGCAACAGTGGGCGCAACTCAGCTGAATGGCGGATTTTGACACAGTGGACCAAAAGCGGACGGAATGGCAACTGAAACGGTAAAGGGGCGCCCCACTACAGCAGACGAGACTCCACCTGGGGAGGCCCATTCACGCCGCCTCCCCCCCCCCCGGGGCGCCCCACGCTGTTATTCGGAGGGCAGCAACTTACTGGACATCACCTTGGTGCCATCCACATTTCAGCGCGTTCTGCTGCCTTGGAACTATTCACACAACAGACCGCTACTGACGACCCACCCCCCGGGACGCCCCACGCCGGATACCCAAATCAGTGCGGCACCCAGGCAACATCACCTGGGTGCCGTCCAGAAATCTGGACGTTGTGCTGCCTTGGGACTATTAGCACAACCGACCGCTACTGACCATTGTTCCTTCTTTTTCCCTAAAAA
The DNA here is from genome assembly GCF_964261635.1 of Lissotriton helveticus. Taxonomy (NCBI): domain Eukaryota; kingdom Metazoa; phylum Chordata; class Amphibia; order Caudata; family Salamandridae; genus Lissotriton; species Lissotriton helveticus. The sequence goes on along the minus strand of NC_136063.1, from coordinate 772,415,613 downwards.
TGTTTAAATGCTTTTACTGTTTTTGTTTTGTTGTATATATTTATAAGTTTTTAAAGTTTTATAATCCTACTACTTTGTTGGAGTGCTATATATTTTTAATGTGACACATAATTGTAAAAACTTTGATGTACTAAGAGTCATCCCTGGAATCTTCCGCTTCAGGCTCGGTCCCCTCCCCAATCACAATACAGGATGGTTTTCAGATAGTAGGAACGCGTGTGGTGTGACGGATCTCATCGGGTGTGGGCCTTGATCTACTATAACTCCTTTGAAGAGGGGTGATTCTTTACAGCTGGGGCCATAAACTACATCTGCAGGGCTAGCTGATAGCCTGGGACCGGCCTGGACAATCGGACACAGAGGAAGAGGAGTGTCAGAGGGTGCGGTAGTGAATAGGGCGAAAGGGAGGTGTCAGGCGGGCACAGGGTGTGATTCTCAGGGAAGAGCAGCGCAGATGGGGGGAGGTTTATTGCCCATGCATAAGACAGAGAGCGGGGGTGACCAGTGCCTGGGGGAGATGCTTGCGAGGGTGGGGAGCCATGCTAAGGATCGACAGCGTGCAGAGAGTAGGTCTGGTCAAGGCATCTAAAATGGCTGCCATGCACGACAAAAGTGTGGCATTTGAAAAAAGGCAAGATGGCGCAGACAATGTTTTTCAACACTTCCTGATTTCCTTCGAATCAAACGTTAACAGACGTTATCTCTCCCACACTACCGGTCCCCCTGGGCTTAAACGCCAAGATGGTAGGGACTGCATCCCGTGGAGATAGGCCGAGACGTCACTCAGCAGAAAAAAAAGAAAAAAAAAGTCTATAAACATACAATAAGTTAAAAGTCAATCATTCTTGTTTCCTTGTAGTACGCTCCCCAGTCCGCTTCCCGTTACGCTAACCGGACGCACCTCCACATCAAACCTATGGGGTCAGGGAGGATCTACTATGCCCCCTTATGGTCATTTGCCCCTTCGCTTTGGCCTCCTCTTGTCTCTCGATCCTACCGAGAGACAAGATGGCGGCCGCTACGGACTGTTTGGAATGTTTACAGACGCCGGAGAACCAATTAGCTTCGCTTCACAAAGCTCCGTAACGCGAAAAGTACGCGAAGCGGAGCGCTGCCCGGAGCGCTGTTACAGATATATATCTTTTTTTGAACGTTAATTTCTCAAAATCCACTGGGGCACATATATTGAGACCTAGCAAAGGCACATCGGGCGACCAGTCCCTACAATTTTGCCAAGTTTCGTGCAAATCCATTCAGCCGTTCGGGCTAAAAGTGAGGCCAACCGCCCTATGGAAATTAACATTGGAAAAACGCGTTTTGGGACCCCCCTTTTTTCTCGGCCCCCCTTGACGAACCCCCCCCCAAATTTTCAGGGGCTGCTCAGAAACAAAATGTTCCATTTTCCTGAAAATTTCAGCCAATTCCGTCCACAAACGCCAAAGTTATTAGACATAGAATTTTCAAAAATCCCATAGAGAAAAAATCCTAACTATATATACCTACTGGCGACCGCCAGTAGGTAATATATAGTTAGGACCTAGCTACCATAGGAAATCCGCAACATTCTATTGGGAATATATTTAGCGCCGGTTGAGGAATTTGCATGTCATTTTCCAAAATTTTGGCCAGCTCTGCTGCGCTCCTTCCCTGAAAGTTTCGGGGGGATTCGTGAAGTGGGGGCTGAGAAAAAATTCCATAGGACGTTCTGACAAGGCTACAGCCCGAACCGCTGAACGGAATTACACCAAACTTGGCAAAATTGTAGGGACTGGTATGCAGAAGTGCCTTTGCTATATTTGGTAAAAATTGCTCCAGTGGTTTTTATGAAAACTAACTTCAAAAACACATATATATCTGGGCGGAGCCTAACCACACATCTCATCGTGAGATCTGATTGGCTGTCAGCACTTCATCCAAGAAGTTTTGGCAGCCATCTTGGGACCAATATACATGATAGCACCTCATTAAAAGGAATTGTAGTTAATAGAGGGTTTTAGGACTTTAGTTACATTATAAATTATTTGTTGGTGGTACCATACTCATTTTAGGAATTGTGGTGTGTTCTAAGGTGATTTTACCATGTGAAAAAGCCTTCTGCTGGGATATCATGAATCATGTTTGAAAGAAAACTATTATCTCATGCTTTTTCCACAGTGGTTTGGAAGGGGATCTATAAGCTAAACTGAAAGCATATTTTCTGTAAATTCACATTATCTTTCTCAGTCATGTGAGTGTGAGAAGTTGGCCTGGTATATGATGCCCACTAGTTCTAGTGATCACCTTGTACCATGCCAAGCAACCCTTATGATGATTGATTGTAAGTCAACCTTATAGACCAGCTATCCTAGTGGTAGCATGGACAAAGCAGTCTTAGGCTAAACTCTGTAAAGGCATGTGAAGGAAGCTGTTTTACCATACACAATCCCCTTGAATAGCAAATGACACCACACAGATATATATTGAAAATATATATATTTTATCTACTACAAATATCCCCTATACTCTTTATGAGCACAGAAGCAAATGCGTTAAAACAAAACACAGTTTAAATATACAAAAGTTGCACAATATGGACGAGCCCTAGGGGCCACCTAAACCATATACAAAAATAGTGGTATAAGGACCACCAATCTGAAAGGAAATAGGCCTAGGGCCTGGGGAATCGCTGGAGCTGTTCGGGACTAACAGTGAAGAAGTCGGGAAAGGCCCGCGGGACTCGGGTGCAGCGCTTAAAGCACACACATGCACCAATGCAATGTCAATGGTGTGTAAAGGTTACAAAGTTAATGTTTTAGGAACCTTCCGACTGACCTAGAAGGACAAAACTTTAGATCTAGGCACTAGAGGTGTGTACCAGTGTAGGAATACTGGCGTTGCTAAGTTACGTCACCCACAGGATGCGGGTGCACAGGTGCCAAGTAGTGTCGGGTTTCGTCACGCAGGTCGATGGTGCCTGGAGATGAAGATGCTGCAGGCGGGTCGTCGAGGAGAGTTCCGGTGGACCCAAGGATGGATCTGAAGATGTGAAGACCTGAAAGCAGAGGGGACAATGTTCAAAGTCACTAGCCAGTGACTACCGTGGAACCAGGATGGAACCAGGCGATGTTGGGTGCAAACAGGTGATGAGGTGCAGCTTGTCTCCGCAGCCACGTGGACACGAAGAGGTCAAGGACATCCAGGAGTCAATCACGAGCTGTCCCACAAAGGCTCTAGCAGATGGCGGTGTCGGCAACTTGATTGGAGCAAACAGGCCATGGCTAATGCAAGCCACACAGGAAGTGAAGAAAGCTTGATACTTGGACCAGCAAAGTCAGAGATGGGGCTCCTTCTCAGAGGAGCAAGGGCCAGTCTGGAGCAACCAGACCAGCAGTGTTGTTTGTAGATTTCGTCACCAAGATGGCCACCAGCCAACGGGCTAGCGACCGGGATGAGGCGTCAAGTGGCAAAATGCAAAAGGGCCCCACGCAGATTGTGGAGATGCTGGGGGCTAATCTTTGGAGCAAATGCTGCTCCGTGGAGGGGTTTCTCAAACCCCAAAGCACAGCGTCGAGGGTGCCTTGGGTGCTGCACAGTCAGCTTCTCAGAAGTCTTTCAAGATGGCCGGTCCCACGTCTCTCGGTGCCTCCACGGGTCTCTTCTTTTCAGGGACTGTGGATCAGGCTGTGAGATGTCGGGGAATCCAGGTCTTGTTGGGCTTTGGGCTCGGACTCCGGCGGGAGGCGGCGGCAAAGCAGACGTCACCGTGGGGCGCCACCTCACAGGCCAACGGGGCGCCCCACGCCGACTTTCAGCATTGTAGGATGGCCACACCAGTGCGGCAACTTGCTAGACACCACCTCGGTGCCATCCGGATCTTGGCGCGTTGTGCTGCCTTCGGCCTATTCGCACATCGGTCCGCTACTGACGCGAACTCACAGGCCAACGGGGCGCCCCACGCCGACTTTCAGCATTGTAGGATGGCCACACCAGTGCGGCAACTTGCTAGACACCACCTCGGTGCCATCCGGATCTTGGCGCGTTGTGCTGCCTTCGGCCTATTCGCACATCGGTCCGCTACTGACGCCGCCTCACGTGCCAACGGATTTTCTACGCTTTTTATACCCTATGCCGCATAACAGGTCATGTGACTTGTTTATAAAACTTTTCATTGGTTCATTTTACTTTTGGTTTCCTAATGATGGAAGGCTTGATCATATGACCTAAAAATAACACTTTTCATTGGATGAAAACTTTTTTTTTCCCAAACGATGAAAGCCCCACCTTGTTTCTGGATGTTTCAGACTGAAGCTGGCGTCAGCATGAAAGCACCACCATCTCGTGGCTCCGTCGTGGTCATTCCGCGAGCAATCATGGCAGCCGCTCCCCACCGGAAGCCTGCAGGAGTCGGGGGCCCCCAAGACTTTTGTAGAATCCTCAAGGCTGAGGGGACGCTTTCGAGAATGGGGTCCAAGACCTAGCAGACAAGCGTCCGATTTCCAAGGTGTCCCAGGGCCATTTCAGTGGACCAGGCCCAAAAAGGAAAGAGCCTGCCGCCATTTTGAGAGTCCTGTGGCAGCCGCCTATCGCTGCACCGCAACAGTGGGCGCAACTCAGCTGAATGGCGGATTTTGACACAGTGGACCAAAAGCGGACGGAATGGCAACTGAAACGGTAAAGGGGCGCCCCACTACAGCAGACGAGACTCCACCTGGGGAGGCCCATTCACGCCGCCTCCCCCCCCCCCGGGGCGCCCCACGCTGTTATTCGGAGGGCAGCAACTTACTGGACATCACCTTGGTGCCATCCACATTTCAGCGCGTTCTGCTGCCTTGGAACTATTCACACAACAGACCGCTACTGACGACCCACCCCCCGGGACGCCCCACGCCGGATACCCAAATCAGTGCGGCACCCAGGCAACATCACCTGGGTGCCGTCCAGAAATCTGGACGTTGTGCTGCCTTGGGACTATTAGCACAACCGACCGCTACTGACCATTGTTCCTTCTTTTTCCCTAAAAATGTTTAAATGCTTTTACTGTTTTTGTTTTGTTGTATATATTTATAAGTTTTTAAAGTTTTATAATCCTACTACTTTGTTGGAGTGCTATATATTTTTAATGTGACACATAATTGTAAAAACTTTGATGTACTAAGAGTCATCCCTGGAATCTTCCGCTTCAGGCTCGGTCCCCTCCCCAATCACAATACAGGATGGTTTTCAGATAGTAGGAACGCGTGTGGTGTGACGGATCTCATCGGGTGTGGGCCTTGATCTACTATAACTCCTTTGAAGAGGGGTGATTCTTTACAGCTGGGGCCATAAACTACATCTGCAGGGCTAGCTGATAGCCTGGGACCGGCCTGGACAATCGGACACAGAGGAAGAGGAGTGTCAGAGGGTGCGGTAGTGAATAGGGCGAAAGGGAGGTGTCAGGCGGGCACAGGGTGTGATTCTCAGGGAAGAGCAGCGCAGATGGGGGGAGGTTTATTGCCCATGCATAAGACAGAGAGCGGGGGTGACCAGTGCCTGGGGGAGATGCTTGCGAGGGTGGGGAGCCATGCTAAGGATCGACAGCGTGCAGAGAGTAGGTCTGGTCAAGGCATCTAAAATGGCTGCCATGCACGACAAAAGTGTGGCATTTGAAAAAAGGCAAGATGGCGCAGACAATGTTTTTCAACACTTCCTGATTTCCTTCGAATCAAACGTTAACAGACGTTATCTCTACCACACTACCGGTCCCCCTGGGCTTAAACGCCAAGATGGTAGGGACTGCATCCCGTGGAGATAGGCCGAGACGTCACTCAGCAGAAAAAAAAGAAAAAAAAAGTCTATAAACATACAATAAGTTAAAAGTCAATCATTCTTGTTTCCTTGTAGTACGCTCCCCAGTCCGCTTCCCGTTACGCTAACCGGACGCACCTCCACATCAAACCTATGGGGTCAGGGAGGATCTACTATGCCCCCTTATGGTCATTTGCCCCTTCGCTTTGGCCTCCTCTTGTCTCTCGATCCTACCGAGAGACAAGATGGCGGCCGCTACGGACTGTTTGGAATGTTTACAGACGCCGGAGAACCAATTAGCTTCGCTTCACAAAGCTCCGTAACGCGAAAAGTACGCGAAGCAGAGCGCTGCCCGGAGCGCTGTTACAGATATATATCTTTTTTTGAACGTTAATTTCTCAAAATCCACTGGGGCACATATATTGAGACCTAGCAAAGGCACATCGGGCGACCAGTCCCTACAATTTTGCCAAGTTTCGTGCAAATCCATTCAGCCGTTCGATTATTATTATTTTATTTTTTTTTGCCCCGCGGGGCCCTTTTAAAACCTCCACATCAAACCTAGGGGGTCAGGGAGGATCTACTATGCCCCCTTATGGTCATTTGCCCCTTCGCTTTGGCCTCCTCTTGTCTCTCGATCCTACCGAGAGACAAGATGGCGGCCGCTACGGACTGTTTGGAATGTTTACAGACGCCGGAGAACCAATCAGCTTCGCTTCACAAAGCTCCGTAACGCGAAAAGTACGCGAAGCGGAGCGCTGCCCGGTGCGCTGTTACAGATATATATCTTTTTTTGATCGTTAATTTCTCAAAATCCACTGGAGCACATATATTGAGACCTAGCAAAGGCACATCGGGCTACCAGTCCCTACAATTTTGCCAAGTTTCGTGCAAATCCATTCAGCCGTTCGGGCTAAAAGTGAGGCCAACCGCCCTATGGAAATTAACATTGGAAAAACGCGTTTTGGGACCCCCCTTTTTTCTCGGCCCCCCCTTGACGAACCCCCCCCCAAATTTTCAGGGGCTGCTCAGAAACAAAATGTTCCATTTTCCTGAAAATTTCAGCCAATTCCGTCCACAAACGCCAAAGTTATTAGACATAGAATTTTCAAAAATCCCATAGAGAAAAAATCCTAACTATATATACCTACTGGCGACCGCCAGTAGGTAATATATAGTTAGGACCTAGCTACCATAGGAAATCCGCAACATTCTATTGGGAATATATTTAGCGCCGGTTGAGGAATTTGCATGTCATTTTCCAAAATTTTGGCCAGCTCTGCTGCGCTCCTTCCCTGAAAGTTTCGGGGGGATTCGTGAAGTGGGGGCTGAGAAAAAATTCCATAGGACGTTCTGACAAGGCTACAGCCCGAACCGCTGAACGGAATTACACCAAACTTGGCAAAATTGTAGGGACTGGTATGCAGAAGTGCCTTTGCTATATTTGGTAAAAATTGCTCCAGTGGTTTTTATGAAAATTAACTTCAAAAACACATATATATCTGGGCGGAGCCTAACCACACATCTCATCGTGAGATCTGATTGGCTGTCAGCACTTCATCCAAGAAGTTTTGGCAGCCATCTTGGGACCAATATACATGATAGCACCTCATTAAAAGGAATTGTAGTTAATAGAGGGTTTTAGGACTTTAGTTACATTATAAATTATTTGTTGGTGGTACCATACTCATTTTAGGAATTGTGGTGTGTTCTAAGGTGATTTTACCATGTGAAAAAGCCTTCTGCTGGGATATCATGAATCATGTTTGAAAGAAAACTATTATCTCATGCTTTTTCCACAGTGGTTTGGAAGGGGATCTATAAGCTAAACTGAAAGCATATTTTCTGTAAATTCACATTATCTTTCTCAGTCATGTGAGTGTGAGAAGTTGGCCTGGTATATGATGCCCACTAGTTCTAGTGATCACCTTGTACCATGCCAAGCAACCCTTATGATGATTGATTGTAAGTCAACCTTATAGACCAGCTATCCTAGTGGTAGCATGGACAAAGCAGTCTTAGGCTAAACTCTGTAAAGGCATGTGAAGGAAGCTGTTTTACCATACACAATCCCCTTGAATAGCAAATGACACCACACAGATATATATTGAAAATATATATATTTTATCTACTACAAATATCCCCTATACTCTTTATGAGCACAGAAGCAAATGCGTTAAAACAAAACACAGTTTAAATATACAAAAGTTGCACAATATGGACGAGCCCTAGGGGCCACCTAAACCATATACAAAAATAGTGGTATAAGGACCACCAATCTGAAAGGAAATAGGCCTAGGGCCTGGGGAATCGCTGGAGCTGTTCGGGACTAACAGTGAAGAAGTCGGGAAAGGCCCGCGGGACTCGGGTGCAGCGCTTAAAGCACACACATGCACCAATGCAATGTCAATGGTGTGTAAAGGTTACAAAGTTAATGTTTTAGGAACCTTCCGACTGACCTAGAAGGACAAAACTTTAGATCTAGGCACTAGAGGTGTGTACCAGTGTAGGAATACCGGCGTTGCTAAGTTACGTCACCCACAGGATGCGGGTGCACAGGTGCCAAGTAGTGTCGGGTTTCGTCACGCAGGTCGATGGTGCCTGGAGATGAAGATGCTGCAGGCGGGTCGTCGAGGAGAGTTCCGGTGGACCCAAGGATGGATCTGAAGATGTGAAGACCTGAAAGCAGAGGGGACAATGTTCAAAGTCACTAGCCAGTGACTACCGTGGAACCAGGATGGAACCAGGCGATGTTGGGTGCAAACAGGTGATGAGGTGCAGCTTGTCTCCGCAGCCACGTGGACACGAAGAGGTCAAGGACATCCAGGAGTCAATCACGAGCTGTCCCACAAAGGCTCTAGCAGATGGCGGTGTCGGCAACTTGATTGGAGCAAACAGGCCATGGCTAATGCAAGCCACACAGGAAGTGAAGAAAGCTTGATACTTGGACCAGCAAAGTCAGAGATGGGGCTCCTTCTCAGAGGAGCAAGGGCCAGTCTGGAGCAACCAGACCAGCAGTGTTGTTTGTAGATTTCGTCACCAAGATGGCCACCAGCCAACGGGCTAGCGACCGGGATGAGGCGTCAAGTGGCAAAATGCAAAAGGGCCCCACGCAGATTGTGGAGATGCTGGGGGCTAATCTTTGGAGCAAATGCTGCTCCGTGGAGGGGTTTCTCAAACCCCAAAGCACAGCGTCGAGGGTGCCTTGGGTGCTGCACAGTCAGCTTCTCAGAAGTCTTTCAAGATGGCCGGTCCCACGTCTCTCGGTGCCTCCACGGGTCTCTTCTTTTCAGGGACTGTGGATCAGGCTGTGAGATGTCGGGGAATCCAGGTCTTGTTGGGCTTTGGGCTCGGACTCCGGCGGGAGGCGGCGGCAAAGCAGACGTCGAGTTGCTGGTTGGTGCCTGTATTCACAGGGTGGTCACTCCTTGGCCACTAGGGAGATTCTCTTCAGTCTTCTGTGCAGCAGAATGTCGAAGTCCAGTTTTCTTCTTAGTTTCAAGTCAAGTTCAGGATAATCTTAAGTCTTGGGACACAGCTCCTACTCGTATTCCAAATCTAGGGGCCGGATTACCTGCTGGGTCCCTCCTCTGGGTGGGACCAGGAAGGGGGGTGGCTCACCCCTTTTCCTTTGTCCATCTCCGTGCCAAGACTGGGGGCTGGGAAGCCCCAGCACCGGTTTGGACTAGCTTATGCACAGGGACACCTTGTGTGCCCAGGCATGTCTCATTCTATTCAGCCCTGTCCTACCCAATACACAAAATCCTGTCTGGGGTGGTGCTAGCACCTCCCAAGGCAGGAAACCCTTTGTCCAAGCCGCCCTCGCTGGAAGGACTCCCAGCAGCAGGAGGTCAGACTGGTGTCTGTGGTGGCAGCATCCATTTTGTGATGCTGAGGCTCATGTTTAACTTTACTCGGGTTTCAGGTTATGTACATGTCGTGTCCCTCTAGAAGGGTCGAACTGGCGAGGGGGTAGTATTCCAATTCGTATGACACCTTACTCGACATGTTTTGATAAAGCCAAACCAAAGATAGCATGTAACCGCGAGGTTCATAATGCACTTAAGAGTATATGGTATGGCAGTATCATGGAACAGCTAAAGGACGTGGTTCCGAAAGCTGCAGACAGGCCCAGCTCATGCTAGAGCACCATCTCACATATTTCCAAGCACTCTGCCTCCAGGATTGATGAGGCCTTCCATAGGAGTGGCTGATAGGAACATATGTGCCCATTTTAAGTTAGATATAGACATACTATACCTAAGCAAGAGGTGATTACACCAACTTACCCCAGCTGATTGATCAGCCAGTTGTGTCAAATATGGAGGCCAGGCCAGGGGTGGCATTATACATGCTGCAGCCCCTGGTAGGCCTTGGAAACACCTATGCCCTGGGTACCTAGGGTACACTGGTACATGGGCCAATAAGGTGAACCAGTTCTAATTGTGTATGTACCTAAGGTACATGGAGTCCATTTTAAGGAGAGAGCAATTAGCCTGGGGCCCTGAATAGCAGGATCCCAGGCCAACTAGGTCAAAAACCAGCTAAACACTAGGCAAAATGTTTGGGGGTAACCATAGTCAGATATCCACCTTCCTACACAACCCTCCCCCAAACGAAAGGAGATAAGGCTATCCTTGACCAGGTAAGCCTATATTGCCTAAGTGGCCATATAAGGAAGTACCAGCTCTGGCTTGGTTACCCCCTGTCTCATGGTCCATTAAGCAATCCCTCACCCTAAGGGTATCTGAGGGTCTCCACCATAGGGAATCCCTACCTGTGGTTTGTTTTGGCAAAGTTAAAGGCTGGTGTTGAGATGGAGTACTGAAGTGAGATTCCTCTTTAGGACTCAGCTTCCTCCAATCACTCTCCACCATGTAGGCCTTTCTTTCCTTGACTGAGTTGCACTGTGCTCTCAGGGTCAACCTCTGGCCACCTAAAGCTGGAGGCTGGGTCCCTTCTGTTGGCTTACTGGAGGGACAGGTCAGGTTTGGGGCCTTGGGGTCCCAGGTTTGGCTGTGCCCAACAGTGTCCATTTGGGGGAGGTCCCTAACTAGTTGTAAGGGGGATCCCTCAGAAGTTTTTAAAGTTTTCACCTTTCTAGGGCTGCTAGCTTTGGTGCCCCTAATCTGCTGATGGGGGTGCTTTATTTGACAGGGGGCCCTTTGGGGCTCACTGACCTTCTTGTCCTCTGCAGCCCTGGGCTGGCTGAGGCAAGGTAGAGAGGGGCAGGTTACCTGCTCCAGACTGGGTCCCACCTTGGAAGGGTCCACTGAAATCAGGGGCTCGGCCAGGCTAGGCCTGACTACCTCTGGGGCAGTTTCTTCACAAGGGGTAAGATCAGTTCCCTGAGGAGGCTGATCCTTTCCTAATGTCTGGTAGGAGGGAGATTTCTCTTCCTCCTCAATGCTCTCTGTTTGTGTGGAGTGATCCATAGTTTCAGGCTTCATAACACATGAATCAGTTTGAGTTTGGGCTGTGGCCATCACAGCCCCACCAACCTTTTCAGGAAGGGACTCAGTTTGGGTATGGGCTGTTACCATAACAGCTCTGCTAACTTTCTCAGGAAGAATTTCTACTGAAGATGGGGATGAGATTTGCTCAGCCCTACCAACCTTTTCAGGAAGGACATCTTGTATTCGGGCTGTGGCCAGCACAGCCCCCCTAACCTTGCCATGGAGATTTACCATTTTAGAATGGGTTTGTTGTTCAACCTCAGCCCAGGCCGAGATTTCCAAATCATTCCCCAGTAGACAATCTACAGGCAAGTTTTGGGACACTGTCACTCTCTTTGGGCCAGTGACTCCTCCCCAGCTGAGATTTACCACTGCTATGGGATGATTTTTCTGAACTCCATCAATGTTTGTCACCTGGTATGTGGCACCAAGTAAAAGTTGCCTAGAGGGGACTAGATTCTCAGTCACCATGGTGATACTAGCCCCTGTGTCTCTGTAGGCCTCAACTTTCAAACCATTGATGAGGGGTTCCTGTCTATACTTGCTCAAAGTGTTTGGGCAATCAGAGAAATTGGCAAACCCCATGCCAGTTTCATAGACAAGATCAGTTGGGGACCTGGTTAGGCCAGAGTCCACCTGTGTTCCAAAACTAAACCCACCCAAATTCCTGGCGGTGCTCCCACCACCTGGGGGACCACTGCTAACAGTGACAGGAGGTGTTGGAGCTTTACCTGGAGGTATGTTTTCCTTATTACTATTCTTTGGACAACAGCTGTCTGTTTTCCAATGGACAACCTGTTTACAGGCATGGCAGTAAGGCTTTTTCTGAGTAGAGGAAGTGTCTTGGGACCCACCCCCATCCTTGGAGTTTTGGGGCCCTGGGGAAGTCTTCTCTTTGGTTTTATCCCCACCTTTCTCTTGAGGCTTGGTAGTCTCCTTCTTTTGGTCACCACCCTGGTTCTTAGGCCTGACCCTGGTTCTGACCCATTTTTCTGTCCTCTTACCCAATTCTTGTGGAGAGGTCAGATCAGAGTCCACCAGGTGCTGATTTAGAAGCTGGTTTTGACAATTATTTAAGATTTGCTCTCTCATCATCAAATTATACAATCCTGTATAGTCTGTAACCTTACTTCCCAGCAACCAGCCCTCCAGAGCCTTAGTGTCACATTCAACAAATTCAGACCAGTCCTGAGTCTGTGTCTTCTGGGTCTCTCTGAACATTAACCTGTACTGTTCAGTGGTTAAGCCTAACCCATCTATCAGAGCACTCTTCAGGACCAGGTAGTTTCTAGAATCCCCATCACTAACTGCGAGGAGTCTGTCTCGGCCTCTACCTTCAAAGGAGAGCCACAAGATTGCTGCCCACTGCTCCTGAGGGATCTGCTGTACTCTGCAGGCTCTCTCAAGTGCAGTCATCCATTTGTGGATGTCATCCCCAGGTTTGTAGGGGGGCACAATCTTACTCAGATTTCTATTGTCATAGGACCTGTCTTTATCCTTAGGGATAGTGCTGCCACCAGTGGATCCTAATCCACTCTCTCTAGGCTGTCTTGCTCTAGCAAGTTTCTCTTGGGCCAGGGCAACTTCTAATTCTTGCTTCTGGATCCTAAGCTCAGCCTCTCTCATTTTGGCCTCATGTTCCCTCCTCTGAGGGGATGTCAATCTCCTTCTGGAGTGACCATGAGAACCTCTAGAAGCATGGGAAGTGTCAGATTCACCTGAGTGATTCCTTCTCCTCCCAGACTCCTGGTTAAGTCCACTTGGGGGTCTGAGTGGGTTGGACCCTGACTCAGTCCCAAATTGGCTTAAGTTAGCCGGGCTAAGTCTCCTGACTGGCACCTGACTAAGTCTCTCATCATCAGAATCACTTTCTTCTTCCTCCTCTTCCTCCTCCTCATCCTCAGGCTGAGTATCTCCAGTGGTCTGGTTTTCCTCATCTATCTGGACGACAGGGACAGGGGCATCAGTGTTATCATCTTCAGAGGGAGAGCCTCCTTCTCCAGACCCTTTTGAGTTAGGATTGGAGGTCTTTAGAGCTTCAGACTGGTCTAAAAGCTCTCTGAGGTGTGCTGTAGTAGGGGTTGGACCCGTCTTGAGACCTCTTAAGGTACACAGCTGCCTCATTTCTTTAAAGTTTAACATAGCAAATTTGGATGGTGCCTTTGGAGGGTCACTCTCAACAAGGACAGGTCCAGTGGAACTCTCTGCTCCAGACATTGCTTTAGTGTGGGTGGATATGTTGCAATCTACCTACACTGGTGTTTACCTACTAAACCTATCTAGTAGTTGTAGTCAGGGTGTGCTACTCCCTATCCTCTACAACAACTAAGTTCAGTAGAACTTAAGTATACTAATCTTGTTTTATATGCACCTAACAGGTACCTGTATGATCTTTCAAATGATACTCTCAAAGATTGTAATGGTAAAATAACAGCAAGCTCAAATCTCTACCGCTGCTCACCAATGTGAGAAGTTGGCCTGGTATATGATGCCCACTGGTTCTAGTGATCACCATGTACCATGCCAAGCAACCCTTATGATGATTGGTTGTAAGTCAACCTTATAGAACAGCTATCCTAGTGGTAGCATGGACAAAGCAGTCTTAGGCTAAACTCTGTAAAGGCATGTGAAGCAAGCTGTTTTACCATACACAATCCCCTTGAATACCAAATGAAAGGACACCACACAGATAAATATTGAAAATATATATATATTTATTTACTACAAATATCCCCTATACTCTTTATGAGCACAGAAGCAAATGCGTTAAAACAAAACACAGTTTAAATATACAAAAGTTGCACAATATGGATGAGCGCTAGGGGCCACCTAAACCATATACTAAAATAGTGGTATAAGGACCACCAATCTGAAAGGAAATAGGCCTAGGGCCTGGGGAATCGCTGGAGCTGTTTGGGACTAACAGTGAAGAAGTCAGGAAAGGCCCGCGGGACTCGGGTGCAGCGCTCAAAGCACACGCATGCACCAATGCAATGTCAATGGTGCGTAAAAGTTACAAAGTTAATGTTTTAGGAACCTTCCGACTGACCTAGAAGGACAAAACTTTAGATCTAGGCACTAGAGGTGTTTACCAGTGTAGGAACACCGACGTTGCTGAGTTACCTCACCCACAGGAAGCGGGTGCACAGGTGCCAAGTAGTGTCGGGTTTCGTCACGCAGGTCGATGGTGCCGGGAGATGAAGATGCTGCAGGCGGGTCGACGAGGAGAGTTCCGGTGGATCCAAGGATGGATCTGAAGATGTGAAGACCTGAAAGCAGAGGGGACAATGTTCAAAGTCACTAGCCAGTGACTACCGTGGAACCAGGATGGAACCAGGCGATGTCGGGTGCAAACAGGTGATGAGGTGCAGCTTGACTCCACAGCCACATAAACACAAAGAGGTCAAGGACGACCAGGAGTCGATCATAGCTGTACCACAAAGGCTCTAGCTGATGGCGGTTTTGGCAACTTGATTGGAGCAAACAGGCCTTGGCTAATGCAAGCCATGCAGGAAGTGAAGAAAGCTTGTTACTCGAACCAGCAAGGTCAGAGCGGGTGCTCCTTCTCGGGGGAGCAAGAGCCAGTCTGGAACAACCAGACCAGTGGTGTTGTTTGTATATTTCGTCACCAAGATGGCCACCAGCCAACGGGCTAGCAACCGAGACGACGCGTCGAGTGGCAAAGTGCAAAAGGGCCCCACGCAGATCGTGGAGATGCTGGGGGGCGGATCTTTGGTGCAGATGCTGCTCTGTGATGGGGCTTCTAAAACCCCAAAGTACAGCATCGAGGGTGCCTTGGGTGCTGCGCAGTCAGCTTCTCGGGGGTCTTTCAAGATGGCCGGTCCCACGTCTCTCGGTGCCTCCACGGGTCTCTTCTTTTCAGGGACTGTGGATCGGGCTGTGAGATGTGTGGGAATCTAGGTCTTGTTGGGCCCTGGGCTCGGACTTCTGGGAGACTACTGGGAGACCTCAACTTCCACCTGGAAAAGAAAAATGACAGCAACACCACCACCCTTCTGGACAACCTAGCCAATCTCGGACTCAAACAACTTGTTGACACCCCCACCCACTTAGCCGGACACACGCTCGACCCTATCTTCACTTCCAGCAAACACATCTCCTTCGATCACACCATAGCCCTCCACTGGACGGACCACAGATGCGTCCACTTCAGCTACAAAAAGACCACGACCCACATCCCACCAGAACCTATTCCTCGAAGAAACTGGAACAAAATCACTACCGACCAACTCTTCACATCGCTTAACCAAAACCCCCCCGCCATATCATCGGACCCAAACCAAGCTGCCACTAATCTCACACAATGGATCACCCACAGCGCGGACGAATTAGCAACCTTTACCACCAGATCAAACAAGGAAACAAAAAGGTCCCTTGGTTCAACGAGGACCTTAAGAAATCCAAGAAGCTATGTCGTACCCTCGAGAAAACATGGAAAAAAAAACCAACCACTGACAACCTGATCGCCTTCAAAGACGCCACCCGCAAACACCACCAATTGATCCGATCCACCAAGAAATCAGCTTTCAAGGATCGAATCGACAACAACGCCCACAACAGCAAGGAACTATTCAACATCGTCAAAGAATTCACCAACCCCACTGCCGGCACAAACGACATCACTCCCTCCCAGGACCTCTGCGATTCTCTATCCTCTTTCTTCCACAACAAAATCGCCGACATTCATAACAGCTTTGTAAACCTATCCGAAGACCAACCCACTCCACCCAACTCCGACCCAAAACAGCACTCTCACAACCTTGGCGACTGGAACCCAATCACCACCGAAGACACCATTCGCCTGATGAACTCAATCCACTCAGGATCGCCAACCGACCCATGTCCCCAGCACATATTCAACAAAGCAGACTCCATCATCGCACCCCATCTCCGTGATGTCATCAACTGCTCTTTCATCTCCGCTACCTTCCCAGAAAGATGGAAACATGCCGAACTCAGCGCCCTTCTGAAGAAACCCACAGAGGACCCCTCTGAACTTAAGAACTACCGCCCCATCTCACTCCTCCCCTTCCCGGCCAAAGTCATCGAGAAAGCCGTCAATAATCAGCTCGCCGCCTTCCTTGAATCCAACAACTCACTTGACCCCTCACAGTCCGGCTTCCGAGCCAAACACAGCACCGAAACCGCCCTCATTGCTGCTACAGACGACATCCGACATCCGAACACTATTGGACAACAGAGAACCAGTTGCCCTCATCCTACTTGACCTCTCCGCCGCATTCGACACAGTCTGTCATAACACACTCATACAACGCCTCAACAACGTCGGAGTACAAGGTAAAGCGTTAGACTGGATCACCTCGTTCCTCACCAGAAGAACCCAGAGAGTCCGCCTCCCCCCTTTTAGATCAGAGGCCACGGAAGTCATCTGCGGCGTACCTCAAGGATCATCACTTAGCCCCACCCTCTTCAACGTATACATGAGTCCCCTCGCATCCATCGCACGCCAACACAACCTAAACATCATCTCTTACGCTGACGACACCCAACTGATCCTCTCACTCACCAAAGACCCAAACACCGCCAAAACCAATCTACACGAAGGAATGAAAGAAGTAGCCGAATTGATGAAGAACAGCCGCTTAAAACTAAACTCGGACAAAACGGAAGTCCTCATCTTAGGATCATCCCCCTCTGCCTGGGACGACTCATGGTGGCCACCTGCCCTAGGTACAGCACCCACACCCACGGACCACGCACGTAACCTTGGCTTCATCCTTGACTCCTCCCTATCGATGACCAAACAAGTCAACGCCGTCTCATCATCATGCTTCAACATCCTGCGCATGCTCAAAAAAATCTTCCGCTGGATCCCCACCGAAACAAGAAGGACAGTCACCCACGCACTAGTCACTAGCCGACTAGATTACGGAAACACCCTCTACGCCGGAACCACAGCCAAACCACAGAAAAAACTCCAACGTATACAAAACGCCTCTGCCAGACTCATACTGGACATCCCCCGTCAAGCTCACATTTCCGGTCACCTGAAAGATCTCCACTGGCTTCCCATCAACAAGAGAATAAAGTTTCGTCTCCTCACCCACGCACACAAGGCCCTCTACGAACTAGAACCCGAATGCCTCAACAAACGACTATCCTTCTACACACCCACCCGCCAACTTCGTTCATCCGATCAAGCCCTCGCCGCAATTCCACGCATTAATAGATCCACCATGGGAGGAAGATCTTTTTAGTACTACTTAGCGACCAAAACCTGGAACTCTCTCCCCACCCACCTCCGGCTCACACAGAACCACCTCTCTTTCATAAAACAGCTGAAAACCTGGCTATTCGACAAGTAAAGCATCCACCCTCCCTCAAGCGCCTTGAGACCCTCTGGGTGAGTAGTGCGCTATAAAAATTACTGAACTTGAACTTGAACTTCGGCGGTAGGCGGCGGCAAAGCAGACGTCGAGTTGCTGGTTGGTGCCTGTATTCACAGGGTGGTCACTCCTTGGCCACAAGGGAGATTCTCTTCAGTCTTCTGTGCAGCAGAATGTCGAAGTCCAGTTTTCTTCTTAGCTTCAAGTCGAGTTCAGGATGATCTGATGTCTTGGGACACAGCTCCTACTCTTATTCCAAATCTAGGGGCCGGATTACCTGCTAGGTCCCTCCTCTGGGTGGGACCAGGAAGGGGGGTGGCTACACCCCCTTTCCTTTGTCCATCTCCGCACCATGACTGGGGCTGGGAAGCCCCAGCACCGGTTTGGACTGGCTTATGCACAGGGACACCTTGTGTGCCCAAGGCATGTCTCATTCTATTCAACCCTGTCCCACCCAATACACAAAATCCTGTCTGGGGTGGTGCTACCACCTCCCAAGCCAGGAAACCCTTTGTCCAAGCTTCCCTCGCTGGAAGGACTCCCAGCAGCAGGAGGTCAGACTGGTGTCTGTGGTGGCAGCATCCATTTTGTGATGCTGAGGCTCATGTTTAACTTTACCCGGGTTTCAGGTTCTGTACATGTCGTGTCCCTCTAGAAGGGTGGAACTGGCGAGGGGGTAGTATTCCAATTCGTATGACACCGTACTCGACATGTTTTGATAAAGCCAAACCAAAGATAGCATTTAACCGCGAGGTTCATAATGCACTTAAGAGTATATGGTATGGCAGTATCATGGAACAGCTAAAGGACGTGGTTTCGAAAGCTGCAGACAGGCTCAGCTCATGATAGAGCACCATCTCACATATTTCCAAGCACTCTGCCTCCAGGATTGATGAGGCCTTCCATAGGAGTGGCTGATAGGAACACATGTGCCCATTTTAAGTTAGATATAGACATACTATACCTAAGCAAGAGGTGATTACACCAACTTACCCCAGCTGATTGATCAGCCAGTTGTGTCAAATATGGAGGCCAGGCCAGGGGTGGCATAATACATGCTGCAGCCCCTGTTAGGCCTTGGAAACACATATGCCCTGGGTACCTAGGGTACACTGTTACAGGGGCCAATAAGGTGAACCAGTTCCAATTGTGTATGTACCTAAGGTACATGGAGTCCATTTTAAGGAGAGAACAATTAGCCTGGGGCCCTGAATAGCAGGATCCCAGGCCAACTAGGTCAAAAACCAGCTAAACACTAGGCAAAAAATTTGGGGGTAACCATAGTCAGATATCCACCTTCCTACAGTGAGCATGAAGTCTGACATTCTCAGTAAAACATGTACATCCAACAAGGACAGAGACTGTCACTTGATTCCTTTGTGTTCTACTGCAGCCTCCTAGAGTGTTCTAAAGAAAAACTAGAGCGCTAACAGTCCTACTTATTACAAAGGTATGGCACACCTGAAGCCATCTTGATTGGAATAAAGTGGTAACTCTTAAAACATTTAATTTAAAAAGGAACAAAATGAGGGGGTATATTTTGCCATAGAATGTATGATTAGTGCTGCAGAAAGAAAAATAGGGCACATTTTGAGTGACTTCCCAAATCCTCTTCTATTTCATTAAAGAATTCTGACATGCAGTCTCCCAAGATGGCCACCAGAGACAAAAGAGCCCAAATGTAGCCCAAATATCACCCAGATGTAGCCCAAGTATAGCCCAATGGCAGAATGTCCCAGAGTGTTCTAAAGAACAACTAGAGCGCTAACAGTCTTACTTATGACAAAAGTATGGCACACCAGAAGCCATCTTGATTGGAATGAAGTGGTAAGTCTGAAAACATTTAATTTAAAAAGGAACAAAATGAGGGGGTTCATTTTGCCATAGAAAGTATGATTAGCAGCAGACTTTCCTGGTGAGCAGTAGCTTTACTACAGTGATCTAATGAGCAACTAGAGTGCTAACATTCAGAATTTATGGCAAATGTGTGACACATCTGAATTCCTTCTTGATGGAACCAAAGTAAACAAGCATTGAAAATGCAATAGATCTCGCCCTCATTTAAGTTAAAGCCATTCTGTTTGTAATGAGGTGGCTTTTTAGCTTTGCTTTTAGTAGTGTTTTTAAAACTTTCATGTAAATAACATGCATATGTATGCATATATGTATATGTATGCATGCATTTATATTTGTATTTATATAGATATGCAGATTATATATGTTTATGTATGTATATATATATATATATATATATACATACATAAATGCATATGCATATCTAGAAATGAGACGGAAAACGAGATCGCAGGGCCCTCCACGGTGGGGCTTGTCAAGCTGTCCTTAGCTCAAGAGGTGAGCTGCCTTTGTCAAGACCGGCGCGATACCCTAAGACCAAGGGTGAAAGGCCAAACTCAGGCAAACAAAACCGGATCAACCAGAAGCGGGGCGCAAGGAGAAAGTGCCGCAAGTACATCGCAAAACAAGCCAAATCAGACGGGAAGGAATCGTTGGAACAAGACCAAAAAGAAGGCAAATTAACTTCTGAAAAAGGAAATAATAATTCTATCATCAATTTAACAAATGTCAAGCTAACTCCCCAAGAAGAGAGTATCCTTGGTTTGGGGTTATCGTATTGTCCACCAATGAATATTAAATATGCTGAGGCAAGAATGGACTCGTATCGTTTTATAAGGAAGCTTAAGCTTAAAAAATTCTTTCTGCAACAACCAAAACGTAAAAAACCAACTGGGCCAATGTGTAGTCCGTCGTTATTGGTTGCAGGGGAACGAGAAAGCTTTGATGAGATATGGGACTTACAACAGGAAAATTCAAATATCATGGACGTTCCTTTGGTTATTTCCTCTGAAGACTGTGCCATAAGCCAAACACCTTTCAAACCTAAATCAACCTTTTTGCCTGTCATGGTACACGACAACTTGGAGGTATATCATGAACTTGTGACAAAGGATCTTAAGCAACTCTACATAGCCACAAATAAAAGAAATAGAGTCATCGATAAGAAAAATCAATGCTACCAAAGTCTAATCACCAAACTTGGTAGCAGATTCGATGTAATTGTGCGCCAGGCCGATAAAGGCGGGAACATCGTTTTATGGCCTAGGGAGTTGTATGTGGCGGAAGCGGAAAAACAGCTGCTTGACACTACATGTTATAGAAAGAGTAACATTACTATAGTCAAGGCTGCATGGGATCATCTCAACACAAAATTGATGGCATGGAGAAGTGCTAAATTGATATCCATAGATGAGCACAAGTTCATGAAAAATGACTATCCTGTAATCCCGGCATTTTATCTTATACCGAAAGTGCATAAGGATATTAATTTTTCACCAGGTCGCCCGATTATTTCGGCAATCAATAGCGCCACTGAGAACATTTCGCGCTACATCGACTTTTTCTTACAGGACTGGGTAAAAGGTTTAAAGTCATACGTCCAGGATACGTCTGACTTTATCAGGAAATTGAATCAGGTGGTATGGCAGGAAAATTGTTTGTTGATGACGTTAGATGTTTCGTCATTATATACATCAATGAAGCATGCAGATGGTTTAAGAGCGGTGGGATTCTTTCTAAATCAGAGACCTTTGAATTTTTCAGTGCATAACAAGATGTTGTTGGCTATGATTGAACTGTGTTTGGAACAAAACTTCTTCTTATTTGATAATCAGGTGTACCAACAGATCAGGGGCGTAGCAATGGGGGCCTGCTTCTCTCCGAGTCTAGCGTGCTTGCACATGGGGCTTTGGGAGGAGCAGGTCCTATGGGGCACGCTAAATGAGATAATGAAGAAGCATGTGGTTCTGTACTTACGGTACATCGATGATCTGTTCTTTGTATGGCGTGGTACGGAGCAGGAGGCGGCAGATTTTGTGGAAACCTTAAACAACAATGGTATAAATTTGATGTTTACTTCCAATATCGATACTAAATCCGTCGCCTTCCTTGATACAGAAGTGTTTGTCACAGGGTCAGGTATAGCCACGAAAATGCACAGAAAGCCTACGGCGGGCAACACCGTTTTACACGCGTCAAGTCATCATCCTCAGCACTTAATCACCAGCATCCCCTTTGGGGAGATGCTGCGGATTAGGCGAATTTGTAGTCTGGATGCGAACTGCATAAAGGCACAAGAGGAAAGTAGAGATCGCTTCCTGTTACGTGGGTACTCGTTAAAAACCATCTTAAGAGCAACAAACCGAGCTAATGCAATTCCCCGACAGGAAGCGCTTGCAGTAAGGGCCAGGAAAGGTCCCTCTACTGAAGTGACTGACAACCCGGTGATTGAACCCAGGGTGATTGTAAAATACTGTAGGCAACATAAGGAGATTCGCAAGATATTCTATAAGAACTGGAATCTAATAACAGGGGATCCTGTTATTGGTAAATATATACATGGCAAACCACAAATAACTTTCAGAAGGTCAGGGTCCATGGCTGATAAGCTGGTCCATAATTTCCTCGAAAAACGAGTCTCCGACACATGGGGGGCATTGGGAGGAGGTTTTAAAAAATGTGCTGTATGCAAGGCCTGTAAACATGGCTGCAGTAAAACGCAGTACAATGTACCTTTCAGAAAAGAGCCTGTAAAAATTAAGAAAAGGATGTCCTGCAAAACAGACTTTGCAGTCTATGTACTGCAATGCCCATGTGCCCTGCGCTATGTAGGGAGTACTCGGATGCCCGTACATAAACGAGTTCTTCAACATATTAGGGCAATTGTGGGGAAAGACCAGAGCTATCCAGTGGCTCGCCACTTTGAAGCTAAACATAACAGTGATGCAGCCTTGTTACAATACTATGCCATTGATTGTGTCCCTCCGCTAAAGCGAGGGGGGGATAGGAATGCCAAGTTAAGAGCTTTGGAGACGAGGTATATACTGGAATTGGATAGCAAGACTCCGAATGGCATGAACGCGAGTGAAGATTTATACACTTGCCTGTAGTGCCTTCGGACCTGCTCCAATTCTCGTTGTTTCCACTCATATTCCGTTCGGTTAAACTTATCATGCGAAATGAACCCTGAAATTCTCTGATAAAAGTACAATGATACATTTGGAAATAGGTTAAGTAAGAATTGGGATACTGGTGTCATGAAGGTCCACAGGGGTGGTGGTAGGAGTGTGTCAGAACAAGTCCTTCCCCCTATTGACTCAATTAAATTGAATAGATTTTAAAAGAAAGACTGTTTTTTCTTTTTGGTGATTTTTTGATTTTTTACAGATTTTGTTGGTAGTCACTGTAAGGTGTGGGTCATATACAGGATATACAACGGAGTGGAAATTTCTCCTGTGAAGATAGGAGTATAGCAAATGACTATGAGAACGAGTAAGAATAATAAGAAGGGGTAGAATACTTGATTGACCAGCCAAAGTGTATTATGGTTGCTGGTCGATATGATATGTCAACAGTGTTCTGATCAACAATTAGATAAACATACATATATAGGTACAAATAAAATGGGAGTATATATCTTTTAAAGTTTTCCATTGGATATTTGGGAAATGTATATATTATGAAATTATGTGAAAATGTAAATATTTATCATAGATGCATATTTTTGTAGTTTTGTATTATAGAGTATATATTTTTGATAGCAACTAGTTGAATGTATGTATATAATTAGATGGGAGTGTGTATATATATTAAGTTGTCTAATGTACAGAACTGTGGGTTTTAACAACTTTGTATGAAATAGTGTGTGATCGGGCATTGAATCAGAATTGTATTTACCCTATTATGATGGGCACTGCGCCCTTTATCTTTTTTGCACTTGCGTATTTGCACTCGTCAATTTGCATTGCACTGGAGAAGCAAGAGTTAAATTAAAACGTAGGAGTGAGATCATTTGACTCCTCCTGTTCCGCCAGTTGTAAATGTTTAAATATCCTGCTTTTCTTCCGCGACGCTATCATGTGACCAAGCCTCGTGTTGGAGGCGAAACGCGTCATGCGGACTTGCTGGGTTAACTTTATGAAATAAATCCACTGAAATTCAAACAAGAAGGGTTTGTTCTTTTTCGTCCTCGACGAGGAGCTGCTACGAAATTGGTGATGGTGGAGCGGCGGCTTCACCAGACGGAGGTTGTGATAATATATATATATATATATATATATATATACATACATAAATGCATATGCATATCTATATGTGTATATGTGTGCGCGTGGAGAGAGGTAGAGAGGTAGAGGTGTAGAGGTAGAGAGGTAGAGGTAGAGAGGTAGAGGGCGAGAGTTAGAGACTAGTAGGGAGAGAAGTGGAGAGAGGTAGAGAGGTAGAGAGAAGAGAGTGAGTAATAGAGTAGAGAGTGAGTAGTAGAGAGTAGTAGAGAGCAGTAGAGAGAGTAGCAGAGAGTGAGTAGTAGAGAGTAGTAGAGTGAATAGTAGAGTGAGTAGTAGAGAGTAGTAGAGAGTGAGTAGTAGAGAGTGAGTAGCAGAGAGTAGTAGAGAGTAAGTAGTAGAGTGAGTAGTAGAGAGCAGGAGAAAGTGAGTAGTAGAGAGTAGTAAAGAGTGAGTAGTAGAGAGTAGTAGAGAGCGAGTAGCAGAGAGAGAGAATAGTAGAGAGTAGTAGAGAGTGAGTAGTAGAGTGAGTAGTAGAGAGTAGTAGAGAGAGAGTAGTTGAGAGTGAGTAGTAGAGAGTAGTAGAGAGTGAGTAGTAGAGAGAGAGTAGTAGAGAGTAGTAGAGAGAGAGTAGTAGAGAGTGAGTAGTAGAGAGTAGTAGAGAGTGAGAAGTAGAGAGTGAGTAGTAGAGAGTAGTAGATAGTGAGTAGTAAAGAGTGAGTAGTAGAGAGAGAGTAGTAGAGAGTGAGTAGTAGAGAGTAGAGAGTGAGTAGTAAAGAGTAGTAGATAGTGAGTAGTAGGGAGTGAGTAGTAGAGAGAGAGTAGTAGAGAGTAGTGGAGTAGTAGAGAATGAGTAGTAGAGAGTGAGTATTAGAGAGTAGTGGAGTAGTAGAGAGTAAGTAGTAGAGAGTAGTGGAGAATATTCTAAAGTTTGGCACAGCACCACTTGCACAATAAGTCCAATCAAATCATATCACTTAGAGTCCTTATTGAAGCGCTGAATCTTAGTGTATATTCAAATGCTTTTATTTTCCTTAAGTTTATGTACCACAGCCAGCTGACGCGTTTCGTTCTGTACAACAGAACTTCTTCAGGGCGTTCTTATTTCCTTCAAGTTATGTCGGTATCCTGTTGTCATATAACTACATATTTCTTCCAAATGTTAGACGAGACGTAAGTACATTCTTATTCAAAGTGACTAGGTATCAATTTTACCCACACAATTCGGGCAGACTTGAGTAATTGATAGCATCCTCAAAGTCAGTCTTTCAAAAATTCCAAAGTATAGGACATGATAATCCAAATCCAAATGTTTCTCAAGAGAAGTCATTTTCAATCGTTTGGAATTTCGGTGCTTGGGCAGATATGACACAGGGACCCCCAGTATGCAAGGGGAATTAGTCCCCCCTCTGCAAACGCGCCAGTGGCCTGCATTGCAGAGAGGTGTAAAAAGAGGCATAGCCTCATTACACCTCTGTGGAATGCAGCCCCCTGGCGCATACTGGAGATTCCAGGTGGGCTAGTTGGCCCCCAGGGACCCCCAGTCTGCAAGGGGAATTAGTTCCCCCTCTTCAAACATGCACGGGGGCTGCGTTGCAGAGAGGTGTAAAAAAGGATGTGGCCTCATTACACCTCTCTGCAATGCAGTCCCCTGGCGCATACTGGAGGCTCCTGGTGGGCTAGTTGGCTCCCAGGGACCCCCAGTATGCAAGGGGAATTAGTTCCCCCTCTGCAAACGTGCCAGGGGGCTGCGTTGCAGAGAGGTGAAACAAGGGGCATAGCCTCATTACACCTCTGCAATGCAGCCCCCTGGCGTATACTGGAGGTTCAAGGTGGGCTAGTTGGCCCCTAGGGGCCCCCAGTATGCAAGGGGAATTAGTTCCCCCTCTTCAAACATGCACGGGGGCTGCCTTGCAGAGAGGTGTAAAAAGGGGTGTGGCTTTATTACACCTCTCTGCAATGCAGTCCCCTGGCGCATACTGGAGATTCCTGGTGGGCTTTCAGGTCTTATATAATTAGGAATTAGCATTAAAAAAACCTTTGAAATTCACCGAAAAAACATAGGTTTCAGGCCTTATATAGTTAGGAATTAGCATTTAAAAAACCTTGCAAATTCACTGAAAAAACCATAGGTTTCAGGCCTTATATAGTTAGGAATTAACATTTAAAAAACCTTTGAAATTCACTGAAAAAACCATAGGTTTCAGGCCTTATATAGTTAGGAATTAGCATTTAAAAAACCTTTAAAATTCACTCGAAAAACTATAAGTTTTAGGGGTGTTATAGTTAGCTGGACATTTCACTCATACAAAACCATTGAAATTGCTCCTATATAGTTAGTTGTACTAACTATATTTCGTGCACCCGCAATCCACTGCTGATGATGTCACATATTACATCATTCATAACATGGTCAGTGACATCACCGATGACATCTCAAATGACATCACTGATGACATCACTGATGACATCATCCACGTGACAATCACATACACCTTTTCATACACTAGTAAAATCTTTCATCACGCTTTGTAAAATAAAGAATATCATATTTGAATCCATTGTTACAGCAATACAAGTATCTAAAAACCCACTCAGTGATTTTAGATGTATACACACATCTAATCACTTACCTGTAGATTCACTCATACATGCTGTCAATGAACAATAGAACACTATCAAAAATACTTATACACCTAAATCGACATTACACACCAGCACACATCCTATTCACATATGAAGTCATCCTACTCACTTATGCAAACAATGGATCATACTTACATATTTACTTAGCTACACACTTATACAAACACAACTTCATCTATTCATTTAGATAGTAAGTCATACTTAGTGAATTATAAAATCATTATTACAAGTATAAAGTTATCCATACAGTCACTCACACAATCATTGAGTCTTATGTATACTTATTAATATACAACAAATGACACATACACTGCCTTTTATTTTTCTAGTTTGTTGGACATGTACCATTGAGAAATATATTTGCTCATCACCACACCCATAAAGATATTCACTCACCCAAACAACTGTTAGAACATGTAGTTTTAACTTCATATATCTAGTGAATCAACTATTCACACATCTTTGGGCAGTCACACACCCCCCACTGAACCACACACACATTCACTCTCCCATACAAATACTCAGTTAACTAATCAATAACTAATACAGACTTTCACATAGCTAGTAACCAACTAGAGAACCAGTTTACACAACAACTGACAAAGTGATACAGATATTCAAACAGTTTAGTCACTATCCACTATATTTAGTGAGACACTATAAATTGGTCAAGTAAACAGTCAATTACACTGCTACTAAATCCTCCATCCAAATATTTATTTTTATATATCCACTTATCCTTCAATGCAAATATATATAATGCATATTTAAATAACGAAGCAAACCACATTCACTGGATGATGTCATCAGTGATGTCATCAGTGATGTCATTTGAGATGTCATCAGTGATGTCACTGACCATGTCATGAATGATGTAATATGTGACATCATCAGCAGTGGATTGCGGGTGTGCGAAATATAGTTAATACAACTAACTATATAGGAGCAATTTCAATGGTTTTTTATGAGTGAAAAGTCCAGCTAACTATAACACCCCTAAAACTTATAGTTTTTTGAGTGAATTTTAAAGGTTTTTTAAATGCTAATTCCTAACTATATAAGGCCTGAAACCTATGGTTTTTTCAGTGAATATATATATATATATATATATATATATATATATATATATATATATATATATATATAGATATTCACTGGTATAGTTAGCCGGACATTTCACTCATACAAAAACATTGAAATTCCCCCGTTATAGTTAGTTCAGCTAATTATAACTTGCGCGCCCCCCAATGCACTGCTGATGACGTCATATATTACATCACTCAAGCCATAGTCAGTGACATCACTCATGACATCACTGATGACATCTCAAATGACATCACTGATGACATCATCCAGTGAATGTGGGTTTTTCTGAAAAATACATTTTTTTTATATATGTATATCTAAAGTTCAATGGAAGAATAAATGGGTGAACAAGTGTCTAAATGGATGGTTTATTTGTAAAATTGATTGTATAACCGACTTATTAAGTGCATCTTAGTGAATATATGTATTAGCGAGTAATGTTTAAATATGTAAATATCTGTATCAGTGTCTCACTTTGTGTAAAAGTGGCTGCATGGGTTGGTGATCAGCTACATGAGTGCCTATATGGGTTATTAGTTGGTTTTTTGAGTATCAGTATCAGTGGCTGTATGGTTTGGTGGGGGTATTACTTAGCGCATAGAAGCATGAATGACTGACTCACTGTTTGCATGTGTTTTGAAGACAGCATGTGTGCAGGACTGTATGGGTGGATGAGTGTGTGTATGGGTGTGTTAGTGAGTGAATTACTGTCTCAATAGTTTCTTTATGAGTAACTACATATGTTTTAAACTAGTATATGTGAGTATTGATGTATATAAGTGAGTATATGTGAGAGTGAGAGATTGGAAGAGTTCCTGTATAAATGAGTATGTGTTTCTATAATTGATTGTTTAAAAGAGTAAGTATGTGTACTTTTCTGTAGAATTATGTGTAGTGGTGTGTGTATAGCTGTATATGCAAATAAATGGATGTTTGATAGTGTATTTGCATGTGTGAGTATGTGTGTGAGTAACTATGGATGGGTGTCGGTGTGTAACAGGATGTATAGTTGTATGTGTACATATGATGAGTACATGTATGAGTGACTATATAGAACTGTTGGTGAATGAGTGGATGTGTATGTAGATGTTGGAATTACTGAATGGGTTGTTGTAACTGGTATTGGTATCTCCATTTTTTTGAAAATTTTAGTTTCTATTTTTGAATGTGTGTATCAAACGTTATATTACGGTGAGAGGAGGTCTGCCACTCTTTTACAAGGATTATGTCGTCCGTGATGTCATCAGTGATGTCATTTGAGATGTCATCAGTGATGTCATGAGTGATGTCACTGACCATGACATAAGTGATGTAATATGTAACATCATCAGCAGTGCATTGCGAGCGCGCGAGTTACCGTTTGCTGAACTAACTATAACGGGGAAATTTCAATGGTTTTGTATGAGTGAAATGTCCAGCTAACTATACCATGTGTGAAACCTATGGCTTTTTCAGTGAATTTCTAAGGTTTTTTAAATGCTCATTCCTAACTATAACATGGCTGAAACCTATGGTTTTTTCAGTGGATTTCAAAGGTTTTGTAAATAATTTTTTTTAAATGTATTAATTGTTATATTTATTTCTTTTTATAGTAATTTCCTACATTTTTATACTAAGTATTTTTAGTTAGTTTATTTTTTAAATTACATAACATATTTATAATGTAAAATAATAAAAAACAAAATTCAAAAATATATTTTTTAGTAATTTAATGTTATTTAATATATTAAAATTAAATTCTATATATTTCCCTTTTGCATTTTTTTTTCATAATCGTACGGTATGCGTACGCTGATCGCACCATCCTTTGTACAAGTAATCGTTCTCTGTGCGTACCCGCGCATACATTACGGATACGTCTTGACGTTCCACGTCGCATCGGGGCTTCCGCGTCACGTCACGTACGTTTGTACGGTGCCCCACAGGAGCATTACGCAGTGCGCAAAACTTTCTAATTCTTTAAAAATACATATTTATGTATTTAATATAAATATTAAGGGAAGACATTATCTGGCATAATTATGAAAATAGAATTCATTGAGTTTTAAAAAGCGTATATTACTTTTAAAAGCAATTACGCAAATCGCGACAAACGCCGTCCGTACGCACAGCGTACCCTACAAGCACCCCAAGTGACTTCAAAACAAGACATGTGATTGGTTCATAACACTTACTATTCCAACTGTTGAAAGACCTCACCCATTTCAATCATTCTTCTTTGATTTTCTCAGGAGAACCATCTCTTCTCTGGAGCTCTTGTGATTGTAGAAAACAATTTTAATATGGCTGCACTTATGGAATCCTTTTGAGAACATTCATCAGAAGAGGAATTTGTAGCAGAGGAGCCACACGAAAAAAGAAAGGAGGCAGTAATCTGGAAGTTTTTCACTTTTCCAGAAGAACTGAAAAAGGTGAATGCACCAAAGGTCACCTGCAAAATCTGTGACACTACACTCTCCAGAAGAGATCCAATGAAGAAATATTAATTTGGGACAGCAAGCATGGTACATCATGTAAAAAACCTCCACCCTCGCATTTATGCGAGAGCTTGCTCTGATAGACTGCGGAACAATCCTCCACCTGCTGTTCTCACTACTTCAAGAGCACCACCCAAAGAGGAAAGCAGTCCACATCCGGATATTCAACCAGATTTTGCTGACTTAGTCATTCATCGCAAATTTTGCAAAGGGGTTCTCTGCTATGGGGAGCAGTCAATTGACTTAATTATCCGGCGCAAACAGGAGCACCGTTGCTCACGACGCAACATTTTTTTTGTTTATTTGTTACTGTTGGACACTTTTTTGTTTACAGATTATTTTTTTCCGTTAAAAAAAGAAAAAAACTGTTTAAAAAATTAAAAAAACATTCAAAACAAAAAAGACAAAAAACCCCAGTTATTTTCAGAACTACCTTCACTGCTCAAAAAAAAGCTATATTTCTATGATAGTGTGTAAAACTTTGTTGGAATTAGTGTAGAGTGCATAAATGAATGAATGAATACATTAGTAGTGTATGGTGAATGTGAAAGTGCGTAACTATAAGGAAGTGCTACAGCATAAATCTGTAAGGTGTTTACTTATAATATACTGTAGTACTTCCAAAGCACTTGAATGCAAAATATGTGCATAAATATATTACAGGTCTATGCTTCCTTTTCCACTGCTGGTGAAACTGCCTGGGTGCATTTTTTAAGTATTTGGGGCAGATTTGCTACCCCCTTGTGCCTCTTTTACACCGACGTTGCGTCACTTTTGTGAAGCAGTGGTGGTGCAAAAGATGCGCCATGGTGTGTGATATTTACAATGTGATGCATCAGAGAGGTGCATCACATTGTAAATCTCTGTACCAGAAGGAGGCATTCCTGCACAGGGGGTGGGGTGTTCTAGCATAGGAACACATCCTTAAAGTGGCTAAATTCCACTTTGTCACTTTTAGGCTCATGCTGCGTAAAAACCCTGCACCTGCTTGAGGCAGGTGTAAATATTAACACAGCATTCTGAGCATACGGCCCCCAGAAGAGAAAACTTTGGAAATGCATTGCAGTTGCAACCCAATTCAAGCAATGCGCCACCTCTACAGCACAGATGCATCACACATCTGTATCGTTTTTGCCCCAAGGTGCACCACACTGTAAATGCGGCGTATCCATGGTGATGGTGTCATGGTACTCAATAACTAACATATCCCTGGGCATGTGCCAGTTATTGTATATCTGCCCCTTAGTGTTTTAATGCAGTCAATGGATTACTACAAACTGATGAATGACTTACTACATATTGAGACAACAGTGACAGAGTGTTTGGTGGAAGTGTAAAGATACAGACTGGGGAATTGAAGGTATAAAAGACAAGTTTGGAGGTGGATAGAAGACTGCATGCATAGTGTATAGGAGTTTGAAGCAGTCCAGGGCCTAAGGCCTACTTTGCTGCATGAGTACTTACGTACTGAGTAGATGATTACAGTTCTGCAAGAAAAGTGTCTGACTGAATGTAAAACAGTTTCAGTTTTAGCAGCGTGCATAGAGAAGCAGATACTGCTGAATGGCTCACTACAATACTGAAACAGGAATGTTAGAGTATTTGGTGAAAGTGTAAGGATACAGACTGGATATTTGAAGATATGAAAGAGAATTTTGCAGGTGTATAGAAGACTCATGCATAGTCTATAGGGGTTTGAAGAAGACCATGGCCTAAGGCCTACTTTGCTGCATGACTACTTAGATACTGACTAGATGATTACAGTTCTCTAAGGAAAGTTCCTGATTGAATTTATAACACGTTCAGTTTTAGCATAGTGTGTAGATAACCAGATACTGCTTAATAGCTCACTGCAATACTGCAATACTGAAACAGCAGTGTTGGAGTGTTTGCTGGAAGTGTAAGAATACAGACTGTTAATTGAAGGTATAAAATACAAATCTGCAGGTGCATAGAACACTGCATGCATAGTGCATAATGGTTTGAAGCACTCCATGCTCTAAGGCCTACATTGCTCCATAACTACTTGAGTACTGACTGGATTATTACAGTTCTGCAAGGAGAGTGCCTGACTAAATTTATAAGAGCTTCAGTTTTAGCACAATGTATACATAAGCACATACTACTTAAAGGCTCACTACAATACTGAAATAATAGTGTCAGAGTATTTGGTAGAAGTATAAGTATACAGACTGGGTAATTGAAAGTATAAAAGACAAGTTTACAGGTGCATAGAATACTGCATACATACTCTATAGGGGTTTGAAAGAGTCCAATACATAATGCAAACTTTGCTGCATGAGTTCTTGGTTACTGAATGAATGATTACAGTTCTGCAAGGAGACTGTCTGACTGAATTTATCAGAACTTCAGTTTTAGCACAGTGCATACATAAGCACACACTGTTCAATGTCTCACTACAATATTGAAACAGCAATGTTAGAGTGTTTGGAAGAAGTGTAAGGATACAGCTTGGGGAATTGAAGGTATAAAAGACAAATTTACAGATCCATAGACGACTGCATGAATAGTCTATAAGGGTTTGAATCAGTCCTTGGTCTAAGGCCTTCTTTACTCTATAAGTACTTGTATACTGATTAGAAGATTACAGTTCTGCAAGGAGAGTGCCTAACTGAATTTATAAGAGCTTCAGTTTTAGCACAGTGCATACACAAGGACATACTGCTGAATGGCACACTACAATACTGAATCAGCAATGACAGAATGTTTCCTGGAAGTGTAAGGATACAGATTGGGCAATTAAAGGTATAAAAGACAACTTTGCAGGTGCATAGACGACAGCATACATACTCTATAGGGGATTGAAGCAGTCCATGGCCTAAGGCCTATTTTAATGTGTGAGTACTTAGGTACTGAGTGGATTATTACAGTTCTGCAAGGAAAGTGTTTGACTGAATTTATAACAGCTTCAGTTTTACCACAGTACATATATAAGCAGATACTGCTGAATGGCTCACTACAATACTGAAACAGCAGTGTCAGAGTGTTTGGTGGAAGTATAAGGATACAGACTGGTGAATTGAAGGTATAAAACACAAGTTTGCAGGTGCATACAACACTGCATGCATAGTCTATAGAAGTTTGAAGCAGTCCATGGTCTAAGGCCTACTTTAATGCATGAGTACTTAGGTACTAAGTGGATGATTACAATTCTGCAAGGAAAGTGCCTGACTAAATTTATAACAGCTGCAGTTTTAGCACAGAGCATAGATAAACACATGTTGCAGAATAGCTCACTACAATACGGAAACAGCAGTGTAAGAGTGTTTGATGGAAGTGTAAGGATACAAACAGGGGAATTGAAGGTATAAAACACAAGTTTGCTGGTGCATACAACACTGCACGCATTGTCTATAGGAGTTTGAAGCAGTCCATGCCGTAAGGCCCACTTTGCTCCATGACTACTTGGGAACTCACTGGATGATTACAGTTGTACAAGAAGAGTGCCTGAGTAAATTGAAAAGATTTGCAGTATTATCACAATGTATAGATAATCACATACTGCTCAAAAGCTAACTACAATACTGAAACAGCAGTGTCAGAGTGTTTGGTGGACGCAGGTCCGTCCGCCATCATAATCGGCACCTAAGTTTGGAAGTTGTTTAATAGTAATCCTGAGCATCCGCCTTCCAGCCTTCTGATCCGAAACCACTGACATCATCTCTCAGCCCATCGCTATTCAACATCTACATGGCCACTCTCACACAAGTGGCCCGCCATCACAACTTCAACATCTTCTCCTATGCCAACGTCACCCAGTTGATCTTCTCCCTCACCAAGGAAGCACATACCACTAAAACCAACCACCACAAGGGAATGAAAGCTGTCACCGATTGCATAAGGAGCAGCTCTCTAAACCTAAACAAAGAGAAGACGGAAGTACTCATCTTTGGACCCACCCCCTCAGGCTAGGATGACTTCTGGTGGCCGACTACACTGGGAACAATACCAACACCCACCGACCATGCACACAACCTAGAATTCATCTTCAACTCCTCCTTCTCCATGTCTAAGCAAGTCAACACCGACTCCTCCTCCTGCTAAAAAACAGTCCACATGCTCCGCAGGATCTACAAGTGGATCCCGACCGAAAGAAGAAGAACAGTGACACAGGCCCTCGTCAGCAGCACACTGGACTATAACAACGTACTCTACGCAGAAATCCCAGCCAAACATCTACAACGACTACAACAAATCCAAAATGCCTCCGCCTGGGATGTATGACATTACAACGCATGCTTTTACATCGCATGCTTTTACAACGTGGTTTTTACATCGCATACCATTACAACGCATAGTGCTTTGGGGCGCTGGATAGTGAATACTTTAATTTACTAATCCAACTCCTGTCCCCGTGGATAGTAGGGAAGGTGTTGGATAGTAAATTAAACCTATTCCCTATCCTAGAGCGCCCCCCAGCGCAATGCGTTGTAATGGTTTGCGTTGTAAAAGTTGCGTCGTAAAGGCACTGCGTGGTAAAAGTTGCGTTGTAAAGGATGTTTCCCCCGCCCAACTGATTGTCAATATCCCAGGGGCAGTGACATAACCCCCCACCTGAGACACCTACATTAGCTCCACATCGACAAATTGATCACCTTCAAGCTCCTTAGCCACGCTCACAAAGCACTCCACAACACCGGATTAGCCTATCTTAACAGCAGTAATCCTTAAAGGCCAAATTGTGTTCCTAAATCTTTGGCTTCAAAAATATTAGGTAAGAATTTGGTAATTCTTTAGGTAAACGTTGTTTAAAAACCAATTGACAATCATTAAAATGTATCCAACCTTTAGGACATTTTAAATAAGCAGTGTAATGTCCAGATGTTGTAGAAGGACCATCATGAAAAATAGTTGCTACAGCTACAAAAGTTCTTCCTGATATTGATACTTGAGTAGCAACAAAATTCTTAATTAAAGTTTCCAATTTTCTTCCATCAGCTGTACAACGTTGCATTATTAAAATTACGTAGTCTCCATATCTTTCTATACATAATCTTGAAAACATTTCTGACTTGCATTGCCTACACTCCATGTTTTGACTTGCTTCTCTAACTAGGTTGTTAAAAGACACTGATTCAAAGTCTGGTAAAGTCAAATATATAAATCTTTCAGTGTCTATATTAGTGCTACATGTAAACAAACAATTTTCCCAGTCATGTTGCCATTTATAAGAAAGGCCAAAAAGATTTTCAAAATCTATACCTTCATCTTCCAATGCAACAAGCATGTACATTAGAAATTCTTGACAATCTTGCTGAATATTCTGTGTAAATTGAGTACAACCAAAACATATGTCCAATACATATCAAATATCAGAAACATTTTTTATTTTAGTTTTATCACTACTACATTTCGTACAAACAGAATACAACAACAAACAAAATCTTTTTCCCCAATTTTCAACAATTTGCTGTTGCAAACTTTCAAGAAAAATAACAACATTAACAACTACATTAGAATAGCAATTGGCACCAGAACTATTTTCAAACTGATAACCAACAACCTCTTCTATAGTGTCCTTTTTCTTTTTGCTTGCAATCACAACTTCATCATTTTTTTTTCTTTCTCTACAACTTCACTAAAGATATTCTCATATCTTCTTTTTCAACCTACCACACGCTTTTCAAATACAGGATATTGACCTAAATTGGGAGCATATTCTCTTCTTAACTTATTATGCTCTTTGAACACAATTTGCTTCTGCACTTATCTTTGTCTCATCAAAATTGATCAAGTACAATCCAGATAAAGTTCTGACTCGAGACAAAGCAATATATGCCATACCCTCTTTAAACACAGTACTTCTAATATTCACCAAAGCACTATCTACACTTAAACCTTGCGATTTATGAATGGTCACCGCATATGCCAAAGAATCAGGAAACTGTTTTCTGCTGACATACAAATCTTTTACAAGCAAAAACTGAGCTGAACAAGAACTAAATTGTTGTACTTCTTTCATTTGATCAAATTTGATTTTCAAAAATTCAACACCATCTCTATTTAGGTAATTAACGAAATCAACAACTTTACACATTGCTCCATTTACTAAACCTTTTCGCACATCCAAATTACGTGGTAAAATTACCCGACAGTTTACACATGCATATAGATTCTTTTCTAAACCAGCAGTTTTAGATATCGATTTCTCTAAAGAATCCAATTTACTCCTTAACTTTCCTATCAAAATAATAGTGATTCCTTCATGCCCTATTTTATCAATAGCTTCTAATTTTATAATTTCTTGATTTTCCAACTTTAAAATTTCTTCATTGAATAAAGAAGATTCATGCAGTGTTGGCATTAAGCAGATTACAGATTTTTTTTCTGCAATTCTCTTATATATTTTCTCAGGAGCAATATTTTCATTTGGAAACAAATTGGAAACTAATCATCTCTGTAAAGCTTCTTTACCATGTTCAGTGACTTTTCCAATTCTTATATCTCGTAGAAAAGTTCCATATTCAGCATCATTTGCCTGTCGCATATTTGCAATAAGTTCTTTATACTCAAAATATGACCAAATGTTAACATTTCCAATGCTCCTGAAAGACTTTCTGGTATCTTCATGCACCAGTGTTTTAAACAATGGTTGTCCTTTTACAGGAGTAAGTTGTAGTAGATCTCCAAAAACTATGATGTGTTTTCCTCCAAATAATACATCATACTCTGTTCTAAGAATTTGCTGCATTCTTAAATGCACAAAGACAAGCATTAAGTTTGATACCATGCTTACCTCATCAATATCAGAAGTTTCATTTTCTTCAATACTCTTGAAACTTCACAACAAGCTTCTCCAGATAGCTTGTAGTATTCTAATTTGTTTTCATGCTCTACTGGTAGCATTAGTAAACAATGTAAAGTAATTCCTTTAATATTGTGTGCTGCCAACCCAGTTGGAGCAGTGACAACACAAGACAAATGTGACTCAGTTGTTTTCTGTAGATAAGTTGTAATTACTTTTATTAAAAACCGTTTTCCTGTTCCAGCTTGTCCACTCACGTACATTCGGATAGGTTGAAATGACAAGCATGAGCACTCTTTCTTTTCATGAAGTAATCCATGGTCAATCTGTTCTCTCACTTGGTCATATATTTGTTTTTGCTCAACATTTAGTTGTTCTTCCAAGTTTTCTAAGTTTGTTACATCTTGTTGAGCTTGATACATTACTGTTTCCACCTCATCCATGGCAGTTGCTGCTTCATTTTGAACATGTGGTTCTCCTAATGGATCCTGACTCAACGGAGCAGAAGTTTGACTGTCTTGAGAACTGTCTCTAGCAATCTCAGCTGCAATTGTAGCTTCTTGCTCAATTTCGTCGTTCAATTTTCACATAATTAGCAAAAACAGGACATTCTATAGTATCTTTAGTTGCATTGAACGAATCTTCGTAGCTCTGAAAATCTCCAAGTAATTCCAATTCTGAACGCCACAGCGCGAACCGGGAAGCGTTCTGGGGAGCGTACTATAAGGAAACAAGAATGATAGACTTTTCAAATGCTGTATGTTAATTGATTGTTGTTTTTGTTGATTATTTTTTATTTTTTTTATTTTTTAAGCATTTTTTTTTATTGTGATTGTGTTTCATAATTTATTAAACTTTCTAACATTTCATTGTCAGAAATTTCATAATTATCATGGAATATACATTGTAGTCTCTGAGGGTGTAAAATGTCCTCATTTGCAAGGAGGTTATCTACTGCTTGTACACATTGCAGTAGTTCTTTGTCTAAAGTTTCATCGAAAAATTCAATATCATTTTCATCAATGATTTCTTGGCTGCTCTCTTGCAGGACAATTTGAAATTCAACTTTCTGTTCGCCTTCCATTTTGCCTGAAATTTAGATTAAAAAAATATATATTAGTAGAGATAGGGCACTGTTGGGATTAATTTTAGATAGGCAGTTTTTATCAGTGAATTTATCTTTGGGCAGTGTATAGTATCAGAGTGGAAGTAGGAATATAAAAAAGTGTATGTGATTTAACGTAAGTAAATTCATAATTATACAAGAGAAGCCTAACTCCATCCATAACTATAACAGAGAAGTCTATCTAAATCTATAACTACTACAGAGGGATAGTATATAACTATCAGAAAAAGTTTACCATATTAACTTATAGTGCACAATATACTTCAGTTTTAAAAATAAAAACTTACCTTTAGAAAGAAGTTGAAGGAATTAGTGAAAATACTATTGAAATGTACACCAAGAAGTAGTAGTCAAAATGGCTGTGTTTTCTTCTCTTCCTTTATATATATTCAGGTATATAACCAATGAAATGTCAGGTAAAAAAAGTAGAAAATGAAAGTAACATATTAATTGGTTGTCAATTCCAACACTTCAGATGTGTTTTGTGAAGTAATTTACCTCAGGGTATTTAGAGAGGTCTACAGGCTAAATGACTAAATGGAATTCCAATCAAATTTGTGAAAATGGTAGGGATTGGTATGTAGTATGAGCTAATCTATATTTGGTGAAATTGTCTCCAGTGGCTTTTCTGTGAACTACTTTCCCACCTTTTTTGATGGTGCGCTTCCCAGGGAGCGACCCGGTACGCGAACCGGTGAGCGCCCCGGTACGCGAACCTTAAGCGTTACGGGAGTCCACCATTTTGTGTTTCGGTCGAATTAAGATACAAAATGGAGGGCAAATAATGTTCAGAATGGGTAGAAGGGGGCACGGTAGACTTATCTTGACACCCTAGGTTTTGTGAGGGTGGCTGAGGAGGCTTATATGTGCGGAAAAAACCAATTTTTTTTAAATATTTCGCGAGGTTAGCTCCCGGTTCGCGTACCGGGTAGCGCCCCGGGGAGCGTACTTTGTTGAAAATTTGTGAAAAATGTTAGAGTAAAATAATAATTGTGAGTGATTAGATGTAGGGTAGCTCTGAGAAGAGCTTTTGGGTTTATGGTACATTTAGGTACTTATAAGTAGGTACCAATGCACATTCTTAAATTCAGAGTGAAAACTCTGTTGCCCTCATCTGAGAAGTGAACTCCATCTCCTCTGTAGATATCTTGCATGTAGTAACGCAAGTTATTGTTGTACAGGGAGCCCATTCCATGGTCTCTCATGTAAGCTGAAACAGATTTGTTTACATGCTTCCTCGACTTCTCAATTTGTGGACAAAATTGGTTTGACCACCTCCATTTCTGTCTTTGGCATATATTTGAATATACCAAGGCAGTCTGAGGAAAAAGTGCCATCAATTGCTCAAAGGTGTCCTTTAAAAGCATTTCCAGACCTACCCCAGTCAAAGTGCCCAAGTCATTACCTCCACAGTGCACAATTAACAGGTCAGGTTTGGGCAAATGCATAAAGGTTTTCACCAATGGTATCAATTGGTGACATTTTAATCCTCTGTGGCCAAACCACTTAATTTCCACATCTTGTAAATTGAGGTTAGGTAAATTCCTGTTTTCAACGTACCTTTGAGCCCAGTGAATATAACTATGTCCAACAATCCAGACAGAAAACATGGTGAGAGAAGGTTCTCCTGCAGTCAGATGAAGTGTGGCAATGAAATGACAGTTGAAAAAATGAGAGTTTAAAATGAAAAAAACTGTGGAGTTTCTGTGTTCATGAAGCAGTAACAGTGATTGGTGGATTTTGATTGCTGAAAACAGAAAGTTAGGGTGCACGGATGTGTTCTTTGAAAGATGTATTTTGAATGGTCAAAAAAAAAATCATTAAATGAAAGAATGCACTGGATATGCAGGTGCACTGAGAGTTCAGAGTTCAATTGCAACAAAGTTGTGTGAACTTGCAAACACCAGAAGTCTTCCAATGAGGTGGTTGCCATGCAGAAAAGGCATGAAATGGCAGAGGGGGGAAGGGTTTTCATTTGAAAAAAAGTGAGGGAAGAGTTTTGATTGGGTGACATGAGAGATATGTGTGAAGATTTACAGCATTTCTGTGCTTTTGATAGCTGCAGACTCTGGAGTGCATACCTTTTGCTCTGCTGAAGACAAATTGGTGTGTTTCTGAGACTGTTTTCAAACTCAAAGTATTTGCTAAGGTGAGAAAATATTTCTTTAATTTAGATAGAGAATAGTGTGCTTTAAGGAGAAAATTATGAATTATGTGGCGCAAATTGCTTGTAAATATGATCCCACATGTGCATGGAAAATTTAGATTTTGAATGTTTGTGTTACATAGCCATGTTAAAAGTGATACAAACATGCTGCAAAGGCAATCAAAAAACGCTTTTATGTGTCTTAAGGACATTTTAAGTAATTTTCCCATGTGCAGTGTTTTGAAATTATGATTTGAAAATCGTTTTTGGGGAAAAGGAATTGTTTTTAAATTTATGACAAGGACATAATGGTGTATGCTTCTTTATACGGCAATTGACTGTCCCTGATGTTATTTTCCCCATTTTAATGTAAGACCTTTCTCTGTGGCGCAAGTTGCTTGTAAATATGCTCCGACCTGTGCATGGGAAATTTAGATTTTAAATGTTTGTGTTACATAGCCATGTTAAAAGTGACCCAACCATGCTGGAAAGGCAATAAAAAAACACTTTCATGTGTCTTAAGGACATTTTAAGTAATTTCCCTGTGGGCAGTGTTTTCAAATTATGAATTGAAAATCGTTTTTGAGGTAAAGGAATGTTGTTAAAATTTATGTGCGCCATATGCCCACAAATTTCGTTTTCAGGGGTGCAGCAGGGTGTTCTTGAGACACCCCTGCACCTTTGGAAAAATTCCTAATTTGCGATGAGCTAATTGCTAATCGCAAATTGCACCTTCATTCCTATGGGCCTCCTGCTCCATGGAAATGAATGGGTAATTTGCAATTAGCAATTTGCTCATCGCAAATTAGGAATGGTAAAGAATCGCTATTTATTCCTTAAAATTCGCTATTTTGGAAATGCAAAATAGTTATATGATACATATGGCGGTTAATGTCTAACAAGATAAGAAGCTTAGGGATACATTTATGATGACTGGCGCAATGAAGTGGACATCACTTACTTCATTGGTAGAGCTTTACATGTATTATGTCCTCTGTATTCTTCATCAAGCGTAACTTTAATCTGCAATCCTGAGTAGGCCTCACCTTAAACAAACCTCTGGATAGGCCACACCTTATCGTCATCCTGAATTAATCATTTAAAATGCTAGGGACAGATTTATGATAGGTGTATGCCTCTTTTGTGCCACTTACAAAACACTGTCCACGGGGAAATGACTTAAAATGTCCTTAAGACACATGAATGTGTTTTTTTAAAGCGTTTGCAATTTTTTGGGGTGACTTTTAACATGGCTATGTGACTCAAACAGTCAAAATCTAAATTCACCATGCACAGGTGGGAGCATATTTACAAGGAATGTGCTCTATGGGGAAAGGTCTTATAATGTAATATGGGAAAAATGACATCAGAGACACTGAAATGCCTTATAGAGAAGCATACACCATTATGTCCTTGTCATAAATTTTTAACCATTACTTTTCCCCAAAAACGATTTTCAAATCATAATTTGAAAACACTGCACATGTGGAAATTACTTAAAATGTCCTTAATTCAAAATTTGCTATTCCTTATTTTGCGATTGCACTGAAGGATTTGCAAATTTTGCGATTCCTTAAATGCAATGTATCAAACAAAAAATATGTAAAAAATGATATTA
Organism: Lissotriton helveticus; assembly: GCF_964261635.1. Lineage (NCBI taxonomy): Eukaryota > Metazoa > Chordata > Amphibia > Caudata > Salamandridae > Lissotriton > Lissotriton helveticus. The sequence goes on along the minus strand of NC_136063.1, from coordinate 772,374,084 downwards.
AGGATTTGGAAACTACCACCAACTTCTAGTTTGTGGTAATTTGCGAATTCTTTTCAAAAAGCATTTTTTTCTAAAAAACAAAAGGTCCCATATGACGCCCATACATGCCCTTAGGGCATGTATGTGTGCCATATGCCCCCAAATTTCTTTTTCAGGGGTGCAGCAGGGTGTTCTTGAGATACCCCTGCACGCTTGAAAAAATTCCTATTTTGTGATGAGCTAATTGCTAATCGCATTCCTACGAGCCTCCTAGGCCATGGAAATGAATGGGTAATTTGCAATTAGCAATTTGCTCATTGCAAATTATGAATGGTAAAGAATTGCTATTTATTCCTTAAAATTTGCTATTTAGGAAATGCAAAATAGTTTGATGGTACATATGGTGGTTCATCTGTAACAAGATAAGAAGCTTAGGGATACATTTATGATGACTGGCGCAATAAAGTGGACATTACTTACTTCATTGGTAGGCCTTTACATGTATTATCTCCTCTGTATTCTTCATCAAGCGTAACTTTAATCTGCAATCCTGAGTAGGCCTCACCTTAAACAAACCTCTGGATAGGCCACACCTTATCGTCATCCTGGATTAATCATTTAAAATGCTAGGGACAGATTTATGATAGGTGTATGCCTCTTTTGTGCCACTGTGCGTCACTTTTATGATACAGCGGCGGTGCAAAAGATTTGGTATGAGGCGACAAAATTACAAATTGATGCATTTAGGCAGATGTGTCATGGTGTAAAAAAAACGTACCACATGAAACCAATGCAGCAGTGATGCAAAAGATGCACCATGTCGCAAGACAGGCCTCACTTGGGGCCATATGTATCAAGCTAATTAGCATTCGCAAAGATCAAAATTCTACGAATTTCGGCCTTTGCAAATGTAAATTAGACAAATGGTATGTATCAAACAAGTTTGATGCAAAATAAGGAGTAGCAAAATTTGCTATTCCTTATTTTGCAATTGCACTGAAGGATTTGCAAATTTTGTGACTACTTAAATGCAATGTATCAAACAAAAAATATGTAAAAATGACATTAAGGATTTGGAAACTATTGTGGTAAATTGGTGGTAATTTGTGAATTCTTTTCAAAAAGCTTTTTTTAAAAAAAACAAAAGGTCCCATATGACGCCAACACATGCCCTTAGGGCATGTATGTGTGCCATATGCCCCCAAATTTATTTTTCAGGGGTGCAGCAGGGTGTTCTTGAGACACCCCTGCACCCTTGGAAAAATTCCTAATTTGTGATGAGCAAATTGCTAATCGCAAATTAAACCTTCATTCCTATGAGCCTCCTAGCCCATGGAAATGAATGGGTAACTTGCAATTAGCAATTTGCTCATTGCAAATTAGGAATGGTAAAGAATCGCTATTTATTCCTTAAAATTCGCTATTTAGGAAATGCAAAATATTTTGATGATACATATGGCAGTTCATCTCTAACAAGATAAGAAGCTTAGGGATAGATTTATGATGACTGGCGCATCACTAGGGATGTGCCAGTCATCCTGCGCCGCTGTTCCGCCACCCATGGTGTGCTGCATTTACAATGCGGCGCAGCATGGGGCAAAAATAGCACAGATACGTGACGCATCTGTGCCGTTAAGGTGGCGCATTGCTGGAGTTGTATCGCAAGTGCGATGCAGCTCCAGCAACGCTCAGGGGTGCACCATCTCCACAATGTTGCGTCAAGACCTATGCCTGCTTCAAGCAGGCGCAGGGTTTTGACGCAGGTTTCTCCTATCTGATTGTAAATGCGGCACACCATGGGTGGCAGAGCAGTGGTGCACGTTAACTGGTGCATGCCTGGGGATGTGCCATTTAACATAAATCTGCCCCTTTACATTTAAGTATGTGCAGGGGACACAGAGTCGGTGAGGCTTATCCAAGGTTAAGAAGAGATGAGTCCTGTTCAGTGAAAAATTAGACATAGGCTTCACCTGTTCAGCATCGCTGGATATGGCTAAATAATAGCTGCAAAATGTTACTCTTGTTAAACAATTTTACTATTATAATCTCTGAGATTTGTCTCTTACTCTGCAACATCTCATTGTTGTTATCTTTCTTTAAAGATAAAGACAACCTCAACATGAGCGACAATCTGCAATCAGTTGATTTTGACCTCATCATTGAACTTGTAATTGAAACATCAGTGGATGTTGATCCCTTGGATGATTTAAATCCTGAGGATGAAGAAGAGCGTGATGAGGATGCAGATTTGTCCGAATTATATGACATAGGATGGGAAGCTGACCTGCTTGAGCCTATGGAAATATAAACATTTATTTTTAAAATGTATAATTAATAAAAAGTAAAAAGGTAAACCGTTTAATTTAAAAATAAAGACACCTTCAAAAGCAGGTTATGTGTAGTGTCTTCAATAAAATATTAAAATATGCTCATAAAATTAGATCAGATTCACATATAAAATAGCATAGGTAACATAAATATAAATGTCATTTCTTTTCTGGTATTTCTGTATTGTAAATTTGCAAGGACTAAAAAATCTTCTATTTAAAATGTCAAGTAGTGTGTTAAGTTTTTGATCACTGTTATTGTTTTACTGTTTGGTAATACTGGTTAATAACATTTTTTATTATATTTTACCACAGATTCAACTGCAGATCATTTCAAGATTTCACCCTGCCTACAATAGAAAGACAGAGAAAGGCTGCAAAACGTCAAAGACAGCAGGTGAAAAAAAATGAGCAGCAGTCCTCTAACAAAAAGATTTGTCAAGTCACGAAGAAAGCACCGGGTAAGACCACAAAATATTTCATAAGAAATATGTGTAGTAAAAAAAATATTACTACAGAAAATGTTTCAGTCCATAAAACGAGAAGGAATTCAAATGGAAAGGAAAGGCCAATGAAAAATGTTACTGCTAGAGCAAGAGATAACTCTGTGCATGATAGTAGAAGGAAACAACAGTTTAGGGAGATTCGTAAACGAATGTTCCGCAACAGGATAATTGGCAATTTGTTAAAAAATATTAAGAAAGGTCAACAGAAACTGGTTTTTTATAAGAGAAAAAAAAATTTTGAGAAAGTTATTGATCAGGCATTTGAAATTAAACGTAAGTTATTTATTTTGATAATCAATAGAATTAGGAAGCTAAACAAGGCAATTTATGATTTCAAAAGAAATAGTAGATGGAAGAGAATAGTTAATCGTAGTAATTTTTGTGAAGTTTTTTCTGGAGAATGGATGCATAGTTCAAGCTGTGAGGCATTTTTTAATGAGGAGAGTTATTTCCAGGATAATGATTTGGTGCATGCAGTTGACACCAGTGGTCGTGCTTATGAAGTGAAAGATGGTTGTCCAGTTGAAAAAGAAAAACTTGTGACAACAGAGGCAGAAGAGGTGTTAGGTAATGAGGTTTTAAGAAGACATAATAAGGGTCCTGTGTACACCTGGAAGTGTAGTAGTATTTGCAGTGTGCGACAGGATTCCATCAATTTGCTTTGTGATTTTGTACGGTCATTTAATAAGAAAAGTTTGAAGCAGAAAATAAGGTTGTTGCAAGAATTAGATCCTTGCAGAGTAAGAGAAGTGACAGGTTTGCATGGTCATTCACTGGCTTGTCTTTCCAGGAGAGTATGCCAGAGTGTTTTTCATCATTTCAGGATGCTAGCAGTGCATCATAATAAAGTGAGGAAATTAGTTAGAATGTTGTATTATGCTAAGAGTCCAGCAATTATGCTTAAACAATTATGCGCTGCTCTTTTGCATGGTTCTGAAATAGATGTGAAGAATATATGTGAAGAAATTGAGTTTTGTTACTTTGGAAGTAAAGAGGAGAATGTTGAAATTGAGCAAGAAGAAGAGGGTCATGTGGAAGATAGTGTACAGGTTTCCAGTACAGATAATTTCCAGAGGGAAATTGCGACGTTTGAGGTGAAATCAAGTGAGAGGCCTAATTTCACTTGTGTGTGTTGTCGACGCACTTATTATAAGAATCAGACTAAGTTCGTGGATTTATATGCAAAAAGTGAAAGGGAAAATAATAGTGAATGGAAGGATTTCGCAACATACTTGATGGTAGAAAATTGTTTTGATTTGGGATTGGATCAACGTGTGTGTAGTTATTGTTGTTGCAAATTAAATCAAAACCAGATGCCTGCTAGAGCAGTTCATAATAATCTGGAATTGGTTGAGATTCCTTCTGAATTGAAGGATTTAAATACTTATGAATCTATTTTGATTCAAAGTATCCATCCCTTTCAGGCTATTGTAAGAATGGAGCCAAAGACAGGGAAATTGCCTCCATCAGATTTACAGAGAGGATTAAAGGGAAGAGTTGTTTATTTGCCTCTAGATTTGAAGAAAAACATTAACACAATTGGAGTAGAAAAAGTGGAAGAGGAACCTCTGGTTATCTTAGTTAATGGGGTTCCGACAAAGAATAAGAAAATATGGCAAGATTTAGTAGATGTTAGGAAAGTCAAAAGGGCAACATTGTATTTGAAAAAATATAATAAATACTATGAAAATGTATATGTTGCAGAAGAGGAAGTAAGTGAGGAAGAGGATAGCGATTTGTGTGCTGGTCAAATTGAGAAAGTAGAACCCTGTACTAGTGAAGAAATATATGGACATTATAGTGTTCATCCTTTGCATTCCAAGGAAGTCATGGGGAATGCTATTGAGTTGTTTCAAATGAAACAAGCCAAAGGGAGTCCCATTAGTGTTTGGGAGGAAAGTTTGGAAGCTCGGTGTTTCCCACAGCTTTTTCCAACAGGTCAGGGAGGAAGATATGATGAGCGACCTCATCAAATTCCTGCTTCTGAATACCGGACTTTGCGATTGTATGCAGGAGATGCTAGGTTTCGACAATGCATTCCTTATTTGTTTCATCTCCTGTTTGAAAGCGATCTGTCTGGACTGTCATATGCAGTGAACCACATCTTGAAAAGTGGTATACACATGCAAAACATCTCGGCAAGTGACTTTATGGATAAAGTCAATGTCCAAGACAGTATTTTGGATTCTCACCTGATTAATCTCATGGCGTGTCAGCGTGGTACTAATGAGTACTGGTACCGTCGTCATGGTGATTTAAAATGTATGCTGAGGAACTTAGGTACTCCCACATGGTTCCTCACTCTGAGCTGTGCCGAGTATGGCTGGGAAGACTTACTTGAATTTCTACGAGAGGCAAATGCTAACGTAGATAACATCGAATTCAAGACACCCGGAGAACTGTGCTCTTTGGATCCAGTCAATGTATGTAGGTACTTCAATCATAGATTTGAAGCTATGATGTCTTTCATCATGAATAAGAAGAATCCACCTCTTGGAGAGGTGTTGGATTTCTTCTGGAGAAAGGAGTACCAAGCAAGAGGTGCTCCTCATATACATATGTTGCTGTGGATCAAGGATGCACCTAAATTTGGAACGGATCCAGAAGACTCAGTGATGAGTTTCATCCAACAGTATTCTACGTGTGCTGTTCCAAACGCAAAGGAGAAGAAAAGCCTAAGAGAAAAAGTTCTGCGTTTCCAAAGCCATCGATGTGGAAAGTACTGCCGTCGTAAATTCCGAAACAAGGACAAGTTCTACACTAAATGTCGTTTCGGCTTTCCACGACCGGTGATTTCTAAAGGAAGAGTAAACAGTTTGATGTCTTCGCTGCGACACAATGTCATGAAGAAATCACCTAAAAACACTTACAATTTGAAGAGGAACGAAGAGTCCAAGTACATCAACGACTACAACCCGGTGATTTTGTCCATGTGGAATGCTAACATGGATATACAGTTTGTGGCTGATAACTGTATGGCTGTGGCTCGGTATGTGACGTCTTACATCACCAAAAAAGAGAAGACAGAATTGAAGGATATGTGGGAGGACATTTCCCATGAAAAGAGCCTCAGCAAGAAGTTGTACAGTTTCAGTCTGAAGATGTTGTCGCATCGAGAAATCGGAGCGTACGAATGTTCTGACCGGTTGTCTTCAGCAAGTCTCTATGCCAAGTCCAGGAGTATCGTTTGGGCGAGTCTTGGTCTTGCAGCAACGCGTAATCGAGTTCTCAAACCTGTGCGGGAAATTGAGTATTTGGCGGAAAAGGAGCCAAACAGTACCGACATTTTGAAGACAAACATGTTGGATACATATTATCCAAATCGAAGCAGTCACCTCGAGAATGCTTGTCTGTATGAGGTTCTGCAAAATTACATATTCAAGAGGAACATCAAAGAAGATACTGAGAAAGGAGTGTATGCTGTAATAGGAAGTGAGGGATGTCTGGTCAAGCAAAGAAAATGCCACTTGGTAAACCATCGAAAATTGAGTGGCGAATCTCCTGAAAAAAAGGAGTTTTTCTATTTAGCACTTTTGCAACTTTTCAAGCCTTGGCGTGCAGAAGAGGAACTGCTTGGAGATTTCCTCTGTTACGAAGACTCTTTCAATGCCGCCAAGGAGACCATAGAATGTCCTGCTTTTCCCAAATATGTAGAAATGTTGAATGCGGAAATTGAGCAGGAAGCAACGATTGCAGCCGAGATTGCCAGAGACAGTTCTCAGGACAGTCAGAGTTCTGCTTCATTGAGTCAGGATCCACTAGGAGGACCTGTTATTGAAAATGAAGCTGCCACTGCTATGAATGAAGTGGAAAGAGCCATGGCACATGCTCAAGAGGATGCGGTTAACTTAGAAGAGTTGGAAAGACAACTCAACGTTGAGCAGAGGAAAATATATGACGAAGTTACCATGCAAATTGATCATGGATTAAGTCATGATAAGAAAGAGTGCTCATGTACGTCGTTGAAGCCTGTCCGACTGTACGTGAGTGGAGAAGCGGGAACTGGAAAAAGTTTCCTCATTAAAGCAATTTCATGCTATTTGCAGGAAAGGACAGAGTCATCACTGTCTTGTGTTGTCACTGCTCCAACTGGACTGGCAGCACATAATATTAAAGGGATTACTTTACATCGTTTACTGATGCTGCCAGTGGAGCATGACAACAAATTACAATATCACAAGCTATCTGGAGATGCTTGTTTTGAAGTTTCAAGAATCTTGAGGAAAATGAAACTTCTTATCATTGACGAAGTAAGCATGGTTTCCAATGTCATGCTTGCCTTTGTGCATTTGAGGATGCAAGAAGTTCTCAAAACAGAGTATGATGTGTTATTTGGTGGCAAACACATCATTGTTTTCGGAGATCTTCTGCAGCTGACACCAGTGAAAGGGCAACCTGTGTTCAAAATGCTCACGCATGAAGATACCAGGAAGTGCCTAGGCAGCATTGGCAACGTCAATATATGGTTAAACTTCAATTATGCTGAACTGCATGAAAATATGCGTCAGGCGAAGGATGAAGTTTACAAGACTATTCTACAAGATGTTAGAATTGGAAAAGTGACCGAGCATGGGAAAGAAGCTTTACATGCACGATTACTGTCAAATTTATATCCAGAACAAGATGTTGTGCCTGAGAATATTTTTCAGAAAATTACTGAGAAGAAATCTGGAATATGTTTGATGCCAACTCTTGCAGAATGTGCCAAATTTAACAACAAAATGTTGCATTTAGAAAAGCAAGAGATTGTGAAACTGGAAGCTATTGATAGAGTAGAGCATATGGGATCAACAATTATTTTGTCTGAGAATCTGAAAACAAAATTGGATTCATTAGAGAAGAGTATATCTAAAACTGCAGGTTTTGAAAAGACTCTGAATGTGTGCTTGAACTGCCGTATAATTTTAAGAAGGAATTTACATGTTGAAAGAGGTCTGGTAAATGGATCAATGGGTAATGTTGTTGATTTTGTGAAATACAGAAATAGAGATGGAATTGAATTTTTAAAAATTAAATTTGATGGCATTGAGGAAGTACAGCTAATTGGTCGTTGTTCTGCTAGATTTTTGCTTGTAAAAGACTTATATGTTCGCCGTAAGCAGTTTCCTGTTTGCTTGGCATATGCGGTGACAATCCATAAATCGCAAGGTTTAAGTGTAGACAGTGCATTGGTGAATATTGGCAGTTCTGTGTTCAAGGAGGGTATGGCATATGTGGCATTGTCACGAGTTAGAACTTTATCGGGATTGTACTTGATTGAGTGTGATGTCACAAACATTTGTGCGGATCTAGATTGTGTTAAGGAATACAATAGGTTAAGAAGAGAGTATGCGCCACATTTGCCTCAGTATCCTTTGTTTGAAAAACGTGTGGTAGGCCGGAAACGAAGAAATGAGAACAATACTGGGGAGGTTGTAGCAAAAAGACAAAAAGTCAATGAACCTAAAATTACAAGCAGAAACAAAAAGGATTCTGTTGAAGATGTTGTTGGTTTTCAGTTTGAAAACAGTTCTGGTGTCAACTGCTATGCTAATGTAGTGGTTAATGTTTTGTTTTCTCTAAAAAATGTAAAAGAAGAGATTGTGGTCAATTCTGATCAAAGATTTTGCAGTTTGTTAAATTCTGTGTTAGAGAAATGTAGCACTGATAGAAGAAACATAGAAAGTGTGTCTGAAATTCGAAATCTGTTAGACAGATGTTCAGGCCAAACACAATTCTCTCAAAATATTCAGCAAGATTGTCAGGAGTTTTTAATGTATATGCTTGATGTATTGCATGCTGAAGGTGTAGATGTAGATCACCTGTTTGGGCTTTCTTATCAATGGCAGCATGACTGCGAGAACTGTATGGTATCAAGTACTACTAGTGTAGACTCAGAAAGATTTATATATTTAACTTTGCCAGACAGTAAATCAGTCTCCTTTAATAAGCTAGTAAAAGCAGCTGATCACAACATGGAGTGTAGCCAATGTAAATCTGAAATGATGTCCACATTATTTATACGAACATATGGCCAGTATGTCATTTTAATGTTCCAACGATGTAGGCCTGATGGAACAAAATTGACAACTTTAATTAAAAATGTTGTAGCTTCGCAGTTGTCAATATCAGGAAGGACTTTTGTAACTGCAGCAATTATATATCATGACGGCCCTTCAATAATATCAGGACATTACACAGCTTATTTAAAGTCTAGAAATGGCTGGTCATTCTGCAATGATTCTGTTTTAATTTTCAAAAGAAAATTGCCGTATGACCTTAAAAACTCTTACCTGGTGTTTTTAAAACCAAAATTTTAGGGAAATAATCTCGGGATGTGCTCTGTGGAATTTCAAGAAGTTCTAATGGCTCCTACACAATTTGGCCTTGAGGATAAGTGTAGTTCAGAGACATAACTTCTAACCATAGGACTGGACGTCATGAAGAAATACGTGCACTTTCAATGAGTTCAGAAAAACTGTTTCTTTTTATAAGCTAATTGAAGCAGCCAATCAAAACATGGAGTAGAGGGAATGTAAGTCTGCAATGCTGTCTACTGTTTTACATTGCTTTGTGATTAAAAGTGATGTAGAGAATTAAATAATTGTAGTAGTCATAGAGGTAGTGTAAGTCTGCTTCATAGTAAGCAGTATCAGTGTCATAGGAAATGTAGAACATGACTGAGCAAGAAGGGGAAGATATTACTATTCCAGGATTGTGAAAATGATCTTCAACATTTTAATTCTGAAAGTTGCGGAAATGCCAAATGACGGGATTGGCTTACAAGAAATCCAAGAGTTATAAATGGCTCTGACCAGATTTGGCCTTGTGGAAAATTGTGGTAGAGAGCAAGAAGTCATTTATTGCATGTAACGTGTTTTTAAAAACGATGGAGATTTTCTTTCAGAAAGTGGCGGGCTGAAAGTAATAACAGCACAAAAGAGTGTAAGCTGTTCATAGGACATCCTTGGACGTCATGGAAAGTAAGTTAACTTTAAGGAGTTCTGAATTTTGATTTCTGATGTTGTATGGGTTATTTAAACACAATCATTTTGATTGTGTTTTTTTTTCCCCGCTGTTACATGATGAATACCTTCAAGTCACTGTTTTTAGTGAAATTTGATACATTCTGAGAACAGCAAAAATAAACCATTTAACATGTATAATTAATTCTGTACTGTTTGCATTTATGATGTACATGTAGAACTGTGTAGGAGGCATGGAGAAGGTGAGGCTTCTGTAAGTGTCAAAGGTGTTGCATGCAGTGCTGCACTTCTGCGTATTCTTTCATATGCTAGACTACATCTGCACAATGAGATACCTAAGCAAAGGAAACACAAGTGATGTGATTGTGAAATGAGCAAAATAAATTGCACGTATTTCAATTACATCACCTGTGTTTCCTATCATTACGAATCACATTGTGCAGATCAAGTTTAGGTCTGTCCAGGGAAACATAGGAGGTTTGTACTTTGTTGAAGAGTGCAGTGGACATGACTCACTTCATTGGTAGACTTTCACAGATATTATCTCCTCTGTACACTTCAACAAGTGTAAATCTCATCTTGAACTCTGAGTAGGCCTCACCTCAAACAAACCTCTGGATAGGAGACATGTTATTGGCATCCTGAAGCGACACTTTTCTGAAACAAGAGCAATGCAAAAGATGCACCATGTTTTAAGATAGGCCTCACTTCATCTGCATCAAGATACTGTTAGTTTAAAATGTATATCTTTAGGACTGTGTAGGGGGCCTGGAGAAGCAGAAGCTTCTGTCAGTGTCAAAGTTGTTGAAAAACTATTTGTCCTTCAATCTTTTCCCTTGTCTTTTGTAATTTTTAAATACATGTTTTAATATTTTTCAAATGTTGGTTCTCTCTTTCACAGATTGAAAGTATAAAAACAAAAAGTGAGTAATTTAACGGCAATTATAAGGTAAATATTTTGTACTCTTTTCGTTACATTTCTATCACATTCACCTACTATTAGTTCCACTGCTTCATTTCTTTAACCCTCAGTTTCCTGCCTTTGCTACTTTCCTCATTCCTTTCTCTATTACCTACTTACTCAACTCCTTCCACTCTTTTTCTCAGTCCCTCTCTTCTCATAGTTCCTCAGTCTTGTTCACTCACTCCGTCTCTATTACTCTTAGTGTCTGTGAATTACTTTCCCACCTTTTTTTTTGGACCGCTTCCCGGGAAGCGGCCCGGTTCGCAAACCAGCAGCGTTACGGGAGTCCACCATTTTGTGTTTCGGTCGAATCAAGATACAAGATGGAGGGCAAATAATGTTCAGAATGGGTAGGCACGGTAGATGTATCTTGACCCCCTTGGTTTTCTGAGGGTGGCTGAGGAGGACCATAGTTCTTCACTCTTGTTCACTCTCTCTGTTTCTATTAATGTCACTGTTTCTGACTGATCAAAAAAATTTTTTTTTTAAAAGAACAGTAACTATAAGGGAAGGAAACAGACAGTTATGTTAAAAGAAAGACAGCTATAGGGAGTAAACTAAGGATACTGTTACCCGCAATCCACTGCTGATGATGTTACTGACCATGTCATGAATGATGTAATATGTGACATCATCAGCAGTGGATTGTGGGTAACAGTATCTCTTGTTTACTCCCTAGAGCTGTCTTTCTTTTCACATAACTGTCTGTTTCCTTCCCTTATACTTACTGTTCTTTTTTTAAAAAATAATTTTTTGGGTTAGCTTCCGGTTCGCGTACCGGGTAGCGCTCCGGGGAGCGAACTAAAAGAAATAGAGGTTGGCAGAGTTCCAAATATTCTACCAATTTTTTTATAACGGGGAGGTAGTTCTGAAAAGAACTTTTTTTTTATTTTTTTGTTGTTTTATATTTTTTTTAGTATTTTTTTAACATGTTTTTTACTTTTTTTGTATTTTCTGAACGTTTTTATATTTTTTTTGTTTTTTTTGGGGGGGGGGAAACGAAAACGATCCATTGTAAAGGGCTCAACAGGAGCAACAAAAAAAAAAGAATTTATTTTTTGGGGCGTTTCGGGCAAACATGATTTTCAATAGCTCTCATAATCAAAATGATGCTACTTTCCCTGTAGCAAATGAATTGGTTGCAGTGCACGCACACTTGCTTCACTTCCCCAAACAACATTTGAATGTTTGGGATCATCTCCCTCGCCTCTGGTCCCGACACTTCTGGAACAACCGATCTTCTTGCCATCGCAGGGGGATTTTGTTGCTCATCACGTAGCTGGGCAGCAGTATAATTATTAGGATGCCACCTACTCATATGCCGATGCATAGTGAAATTGCCGTAACTGTATTTTTTTTCAGTCCCCCTTGACAGTCTATCACCGCATATACGGCAAAACACGTAGCGTGCATTTACTTTTTTTTGCCCCTCAGGAAATTTAAAGAATTGCCAAATGTACTTCTCTTTTCGATAAAACCTCTTGGGCTCCTCTGGCAAAAACCTTGGCTCTTCCTCCTCTTCCTCCTCTTCCTGTTCTTCCTCTTCTTGTTGTAAAATTACTTCAGCAGGTGGTCCTCTCTTCTTTGGATTTGGTGGAGGTGGTGGGTTAGAACCAGCTGAAGCTACTAATGAAGCCATGTCACAATGTAAATAAAGGGTCTTTCTCTCACCAAGATGAAAGTCAGAGTGAGGAAAGAAGGAGGGGTTTTCATCATTTGGGAGAAGCAAAAGTTCTAAACCAATGAAAAGTGTTAATTTTAGATCACATGACCTAGTATTACATCATTAGGAAACCAAAAGTAAAATGAACCAATGAAAAGTGTTATTACCGAGTCACATGACCTGCTGTGTTTACGTTACGCGGTCCGCGCCGCGCCGCGGATCGCTTCCGGTTCGCGTACCGGTGCGCTTCCGGGTACGCTAACGTAGCACGTCATATGACGTATCACGCGAAAACGCGAAACGTCATGCTGACGCGACGCGTCACGATGTTGTTTTCTAACGCGACAGTTGCGCAAACGGAACGTTTACCGGTTCGCGGACCGGGTCGCGGCTCCGAATTGAGCTAACGGGAAGCTAACCGGTTCGCGTACCGGGAGCGAAACAATAAAAATAATTTAAAAAAAAATTGTATTAAAAACATGTAAAAAATATTTTTCGATTTAAAGAAGAATACATTGTAAAGGATTTGATATTTGATATTAAAAAACCATTGAAATTCACTGAAAAAACCATAGGTTATAGACCATATATAGTTAGGAATTAGCATTTACAAAACCTTGAAAATTCACTGAAAAAACCATAGGTTATAGACCATATATAGTTAGGGATTAGCATTTACAAAACCTTATTTTACTCACACAAAACCATTGAAATTCCATATATAGTTAGTTGTACTAACTATATATCGCGCACCCGCAATCCACTGCTGATCATGTCACATATTACATCATTCATGACATGGTCAGTGACATCACTGATGACATCACTGATGACATCTCAAATGACATCACTGATGACATCACTGATGACATCTCAATGACATGACTGATGACATCACTGATGACATCTCAAATGACATCACTGATGACATCTCAAATGTCTTACATATTGAAGAATGAGTTGATGTATAAGTGTCTGGATGAAGGATTTAGTAGGTGCGTGACTGACTGTATGAGTGAGTGATTAAATGTGTGTCACTGAGTGCATGGGTTAGTGAGTAAACTGTCTTAATTTGTGCATCATTATGTCTGTTGTTCTGTAAACTGCTGCATGTGTTGATCAGTAGCTATATGAGTAAGTATATGGGTTATTGATTGGTTGCCCAAGTATTTGTATGGGAGACTGAGTGTGTGTGTGGGTGGCTGGGAGGTGTATGACTCTGTGCATAGATGTGTAAGCAGTTGATTCACTAGATATATGGATTCAAAAGTGCATGTGGAAACAGGTGTATGGGCGGTTGACTGAGTGCATTGGTGAGTGAATGGATATCTGAGTGCTACATGTCAAAGTAAGAACATATGTAAAACACAGTACATGTGAGAGTTGACATATATAAATAACTGTGCATAAGAGCCAGTGAATGTGTGAGTGGCTGTATTGATCATTGTGAACTTGTATCAGGGATTGTAAAAGAGAGTAAATATGTGTTAGTATATGTTTGAATAAGTAAGGTATGTATAACTGTATAGTTGAGGAAATGGAGGTGTAATTGATTCTTTGCATGACTGAGTAGGTGTGTGAGTAACTCCATGGATGAGTGACAGTCTGTGAGTGTCTGTTTACACTGAGTGTATCTAAGGTTATTTTAGAGTCTGAAGAAGTTCATCGTATTATCACATGAATGATGTCATCAGTGATGTCATCAGTAATGTCAAATGAGATGTCATCAGTCATGTCATTTGAGATGTCATCAGTGATGTCATTTGAGATGTCATCAGTGATGTCATCAGTGATGTCATTTGAGATGTCATCAGTGATGTCATTTGAGATGTCATCAGTGATGTCATCAGTGATGTCATCAGTCATGTCATTGAGATGTCATCAGTGATGTCATCAGTGATGTCATTTGAGATGTCATCAGTAATGTCATCAGTGATGTCACTGACCATGTCATGAATGATGTAATATGTGACATGATCAGCAGTGGATTGCGGGTGCGCGATATATAGTTAGTACAACTAACTATATATGGAATTTCAATGGTTTTGTGTGAGTAAAATAAGGTTTTGTAAATGCTAATCCCTAACTATATATGGTCTATAACCTATGGTTTTTTCAGTGAATATATATATATATATACATACATAAATGCATATGCATATCTATGCATATCTATATGTGTATATGTGTGCGCGTGGAGAGAGGTAGAGAGGTAGAGGTGTAGAGGTAGAGAGGTAGAGGTAGAGAGGTAGAGGGCGAGAGTTAGAGACTAGTAGAGAGAGAAGTGGAGAGAGGTAGAGAGGTAGAGAGAAGAGAGTGAGTAATAGAGTAGAGAGTGAGTAGTAGAGAGTAGTAGAGAGCAGTAGAGAGAGTAGCAGAGAGTGAGTAGTAGAGAGTAGTAGAGTGAATAGTAGAGTGAGTAGTAGAGAGTAGTAGAGAGTGAGTAGTAGAGAGTGAGTAGCAGAGAGTAGTAGAGAGTAAGTAGTAGAGTGAGTAGTAGAGAGCAGGAGAAAGTGAGTAGTAGAGAGTAGTAAAGAGTGAGTAGTAGAGAGTAGTAGAGAGCGAGTAGCAGAGAGAGAGAATAGTAGAGAGTAGTAGAGAGTGAGTAGTAGAGTGAGTAGTAGAGAGTAGTAGAGAGAGAGTAGTTGAGAGTGAGTAGTAGAGAGTAGTAGAGAGTGAGTAGTAGAGAGAGAGTAGTAGAGAGTAGTAGAGAGAGAGTAGTAGAGAGTGAGTAGTAGAGAGTAGTAGAGAGTGAGAAGTAGAGAGTGAGTAGTAGAGAGTAGTAGATAGTGAGTAGTAAAGAGTGAGTAGTAGAGAGAGAGTAGTAGAGAGTGAGTAGTAGAGAGTAGAGAGTGAGTAGTAAAGAGTAGTAGATAGTGAGTAGTAGGGAGTGAGTAGTAGAGAGAGAGTAGTAGAGAGTAGTGGAGTAGTAGAGAATGAGTAGTAGAGAGTGAGTATTAGAGAGTAGTGGAGTAGTAGAGAGTAAGTAGTAGAGAGTAGTGGAGAATATTCTAAAGTTTGGCACAGCACCACTTGCACAATAAGTCCAATCAAATCATATCACTTAGAGTCCTTATTGAAGCGCTGAATCTTAGTGTATATTCAAATGCTTTTATTTTCCTTAAGTTTATGTACCACAGCCAGCTGACGCGTTTCGTTCTGTACAACAGAACTTCTTCAGGGCGTTCTTATTTCCTTCAAGTTATGTCGGTATCCTGTTGTCATATAACTACATATTTCTTCCAAATGTTCGACGAGACGTAAGTACATTCTTATTCAAAGTGACTAGGTATCAATTTTACCCACACAATTCGGGCAGACTTGAGTAATTGATAGCATCCTCAAAGTCAGTCTTTCAAAAATTCCAAAGTATAGGACATGATAATCCAAATCCAAATGTTTCTCAAGAAAAGTCATTTTCAATCGTTCGGAATTTCGGTGCTTGGGCAGATATGGCACAGGGACCCCCAGTATGCAAGGGGAATTAGTCCCCCCTCTGCAAACGCGCCAGTGGCCTGCATTGCAGAGAGGTGTAAAAAGAGGCATAGCCTCATTACACCTCTGTGGAATGCAGCCCCCTGGCGCATACTGGAGATTCCAGGTGGGCTAGTTGGCCCCCAGGGACCCCCAGTATGCAAGGGGAATTAGTTCCCCCTCTTCAAACATGCACGGGGGCTGCGTTGCAGAGAGGTGTAAAAAAGGATGTGGCCTCATTACACCTCTCTGCAATGCAGTCCTCTGGCGCATACTGGAGGCTCCTGGTGGGCTAGTTGGCTCCCAGGGACCCCCAGTATGCAAGGGGAATTAGTTCCCCCTCTGCAAACGTGCCAGGGGGCTGCGTTGCAGAGAGGTGAAACAAGGGGCATAGCCTCATTACACCTCTGCAATGCAGCCCCCTGGCGTATACTGGAGGTTCAAGGTGGGCTAGTTGGCCCCTAGGGGCCCCCAGTATGCAAGTGGAATTAGTTCCCCCTCTTCAAACATGCACGGGGGCTGCCTTGCAGAGAGGTGTAAAAAGGGGTGTGGCTTTATTACACCTCTCTGCAATGCAGTCCCCTGGCGCATACTGGAGATTCCTGGTGGGCTTTCAGGTCTTATATAATTAGGAATTAGCATTAAAAAAACCTTTGAAATTCACCGAAAAAAACATAGGTTTCAGGCCTTATATAGTTAGGAATTAGCATTTAAAAAACCTTGCAAATTCACTGACAAAACCATAGGTTTCAGGCCTTATATAGTTAGGAATTAACATTTAAAAAACCTTTGAAATTCACTGAAAAAACCATAGGTTTCAGGCCTTATATAGTTAGGAATTAGCATTTAAAAAACCTTTAAAATTCACTCGAAAAACTATAAGTTTTAGGGGTGTTATAGTTAGCTGGACATTTCACTCATACAAAACCATTGAAATTGCTCCTATATAGTTAGTTGTACTAACTATATTTCGTGCACCCGCAATCCACTGCTGATGATGTCACATATTACATCATTCATAACATGGTCAGTGACATCACCGATGACATCTCAAATGACATCACTGATGACATCACTGATGACATCATCCACGTGACAATCACATACACCTTTTCATACACTAGTAAAATCTTTCATCACGCTTTGTAAAATAAAGAATATCATATTTGAATCCATTGTTACAGCAATACAAGTATCTAAAAACCCACTCAGTGATTTTAGATGTATACACACATCTAATCACTTACCTGTAGATTCACTCATACATGCTGTCAATGAACAATAGAACACTATCAAAAATACTTATACACCTAAACCGACATTACACACCAGCACACATCCTATTCACATATGAAGTCATCCTACTCACTTATGCAAACAATGGATCATACTTACATATTTACTTAGCTACACACTTATACAAACACAACTTCATCTATTCATTTAGATAGTAAGTCATACTTAGTGAATTATAAAATCATTATTACAAGTATAAAGTTATCCATACAGTCACTCACACAATCATTGAGTCTTATGTATACTTATTAATATACAACAAATGACACATACACTGCCTTTTATTTTTCTAGTTTGTTGGACATGTACCATTGAGAAATATATTTGCTCATCACCACACCCATAAAGATATTCACTCACCCAAACAACTGTTAGAACATGTAGTTTTAACTTCATATATCTAGTGAATCAACTATTCACACATCTTTGGGCAGTCACACACCCCCCACTGAACCACACACACATTCACTCTCCCATACAAATACTCAGTTAACTAATCAATAACTAATACAGACTTTCACATAGCTAGTAACCAACTAGAGAACCAGTTTACACAACAACTGACAAAGTGATACAGATATTCAAACAGTTTAGTCACTATCCACTATATTTAGTGAGACACTATAAATTGGTCAAGTAAACAGTCAATTACACTGCTACTAAATCCTCCATCCAAATATTTATTTTTATATATCCACTTATCCTTCAATGCAAATTGCTATATATATAATGCATATTTAAATAACGAAGCAAACCACATTCACTGGATGATGTCATCAGTGATGTCATCAGTGATGTCATTTGAGATGTCATCAGTGATGTCACTGACCATGTCATGAATGATGTAATATGTGACATCATCAGCAGTGGATTGCGGGTGTGCGAAATATAGTTAGTACAACTAACTATATAGGAGCAATTTCAATGGTTTTTTATGAGTGAAAAGTCCAGCTAACTATAACACCCCTAAAACTTATAGTTTTTTGAGTGAATTTTAAAGGTTTTTTAAATGCTAATTCCTAACTATATAAGGCCTGAAACCTATGGTTTTTTCAGTGAATATATATATATATATATATATATATATATATATATATATATATATATATATATATATATATATATATATATATATATATAGATATTCACTGGTATAGTTAGCCGGACATTTCACTCATACAAAAACATTGAAATTCCCCCATTATAGTTAGTTCAGCTAATTATAGCTTGCGCGCCCCCCAATGCACTGCTGATGACGTCATATATTACATCACTCAAGCCATGGTCAGTGACATCACTCATGACATCACTGATGACATCTCAAATGACATCACTGATGACATCATCCAGTGAATGTGTGTTTTTCTGAAAAATACATTTTTTTTATATATGTATATCTAAAGTTCAATGGAAGAATAAATGGGTGAACAAGTGTCTAAATGGATGGTTTATTTGTAAAATTGATTGTATAACCGACTTATTAAGTGCATCTTAGTGAATATATGTATTAGCGAGTAATGTTTAAATATGTACATATCTGTATCAGTGTCTCACTTTGTGTATAAGTGGCTGCATGGGTTGGTGATCAGCTACATGAGTGCCTATATGGGTTATTAGTTGGTTTTTTGAGTATCAGTATCAGTGGCTGTATGGTTTGGTGGGGGTATTACTTAGCGCATAGAAGCATGAATGACTGACTCACTGTTTGCATGTGTTTTGAAGACAGCATGTGTGCAGGACTGTATGGGTGGATGAGTGTGTGTATGGGTGTGTTAGTGAGTGAATTACTGTCTCAATAGTTTCTTTATGAGTAACTACATATGTTTTAAACTAGTATATGTGAGTATTGATGTATATAAGTGAGTATATGTGAGAGTGAGAGATTGGAAGAGTTCCTGTATAAATGAGTATGTGTTTCTATAATTGATTGTTTAAAAGAGTAAGTATGTGTACTTTTCTGTAGAATTATGTGTAGTGGTGTGTGTATAGCTGTATATGCAAATAAATGGATGTTTGATAGTGTATTTGCATGTGTGAGTATGTGTGTGAGTAACTATGGATGGGTGTCGGTGTGTAACAGGATGTATAGTTGTATGTGTACATATGATGAGTACATGTATGAGTGACTATATAGAACTGTTGGTGAATGAGTGGATGTGTATGTAGATGTTGGAATTACTGAATAGGTTGTTGTAACTGGTATTGGTATCTCCATTTTTTTGAAAATTTTAGTTTCTATTTTTGAATGTGTGTATCAAACGTTATATTACGGTGAGAGGAGGTCTGCCACTCTTTTACAAGGATTATGTCGTCCGTGATGTCATCAGTGATGTCATTTGAGATGTCATCAGTGATGTCATGAGTGATGTCACTGACCATGACATAAGTGATGTAATATGTAACATCATCAGCAGTGCATTGCGAGCGCGCGAGTTACCGTTAGCTGAACTAACTATAACGGGGAAATTTCAATGGTTTTGTATGAGTGAAATGTCCAGCTAACTATACCATGTGTGAAACCTATGGCTTTTTCAGTGAATTTCTAAGGTTTTTTAAATGCTCATTCCTAACTATAACATGGCTGAAACCTATGGTTTTTTCAGTGGATTTCAAAGGTTTTGTAAATAATTCTTTTTTAAATGTATTAATTGTTATATTTATTTCTTTTTATAGTAATTTCCTACATTTTTATACTAAGTATTTTTAGTTAGTTTATTTTTTAAATTACATAACATATTTATAATGTAAAATAATAAAAAACAAAATTCAAAAATATATTTTTTAGTAATTTAATGTTATTTAATATATTAAAATTAAATTCTATATATTTCCCTTTTGCATTTTTTTTTCATAATCGTACGGTATGCGTACGCTGATCGCACCGTCCTTTGTACAAGTAATCGTTCTCTGTGCGTACCCGCGCATACGTTACGGATACGTCTTGACGTTCCACGTCGCATCGGGGCTTCCGCGTCACGTCACGTACGTTTGTACGGTGCCCCACAGGAGCATTACGCAGTGCGCAAAACTTTCTAATTCTTTAAAAATACATATTTATGTATTTAATATAAATATTAAGGGAAGACATTATCTGGCATAATTATGAAAATAGAATTCATTGAGTTTTAAAAAGCGTATATTACTTTTAAAAGCAATTACGCAAATCGCGACAAACGCCGTCCGTACGCACAGCGTACCCTACAAGCACCCCAAGTGACTTCAAAACAAGACATGTGATTGGTTCATAACACTTACTATTCCAACTGTTGAAAGACCTCACCCATTTCAATCATTCTTCTTTGATTTTCTCAGGAGAACCATCTCTTCTCTGGAGCTCTTGTGATTGTAGAAAACAATTTTAATATGGCTGCACTTATGGAATCCTTTTGAGAACATTCATCAGAAGAGGAATTTGTAGCAGAGGAGCCACACGAAAAAAGAAAGGAGGCAGTAATCTGGAAGTTTTTCACTTTTCCAGAAGAACTGAAAAAGGTGAATGCACCAAAGGTCACCTGCAAAATCTGTGACACTACACTCTCCAGAAGAGATCCAATGAAGAAATATTAATTTGGGACAGCAAGCATGGTACATCATGTAAAAAACCTCCACCCTCGCATTTATGCGAGAGCTTGCTCTGATAGACTGCGGAACAATCCTCCACCTGCTGTTCTCACTACTTCAAGAGCACCACCCAAAGAGGAAAGCAGTCCACATCCGGATATTCAACCAGATTTTGCTGACTTAGTCATTCATCGCAAATTTTGCAAAGGGGTTCTCTGCTATGGGGAGCAGTCAATTGACTTAATTATCCGGCGCAAACAGGAGCACCGTTGCTCACGACGCAACATTTTTTTTGTTTATTTGTTACTGTTGGACACTTTTTTGTTTACAGATTATTTTTTTCCGTTAAAAAAAGAAAAAACTGTTTAAAAAATTAAAAAAACATTCAAAACAAAAAAGACAAAAAACCCCAGTTATTTTCAGAACTACCTTCACTGCTCAAAAAAAAGCTATATTTCTATGATAGTGTGTAAAACTTTGTTGGAATTAGTGTAGAGTGCATAAATGAATGAATGAATACATTAGTAGTGTATGGTGAATGTGAAAGTGCGTAACTATAAGGAAGTGCTACAGCATAAATCTGTAAGGTGTTTACTTATAATATACTGTAGTACTTCCAAAGCACTTGAATGCAAAATATGTGCATAAATATATTACAGGTGTATGCTTCCTTTTCCACTGCTGGTGAAACTGCCTGGGTGCATTTTTTAAGTATTTGGGGCAGATTTGCAACCGCCTTGTGCCTCTTTTACACCGACGTTGCGTCACTTTTGTGAAGCAGTGGTGGTGCAAAAGATGCGCCATGGTGTGTGATATTTACAATGTGATGCATCAGAGAGGTGCATCACATTGTACATCTCTGTACCAGAAGGAGGCATTCCTGCACAGGGGGTGGGGTGTTCTAGCATAGGAACACATCCTTAAAGTGGCTAAATTCCACTTTGTCACTTTTAGGCTCATGCTGCGTAAAAACCCTGCACCTGCTTGAGGCAGGTGTAAATATTAACACAGCATTCTGAGCATACGGCCCCCAGAAGAGAAGACTTTGGAAATGCATTGCAGTTGCAACCCAATTCAAGCAATGCGCCACCTCTACAGCACAGATGCATCACACATCTGTATCGTTTTTGCCCCAAGGTGCACCACACTGTAAATGCGGCGTATCCATGGTGATGGTGTCATGGTACTCAATAACTAACATATCCCTGGGCATGTGCCAGTTATTGTATATCTGCCCCTTAGTGTTTTAATGCAGTCAATGGATTACTACAAACTGATGAATGACTTACTACATATTGAGACAACAGTGACAGAGTGTTTGGTGGAAGTGTAAAGATACAGACTGGGGAATTGAAGGTATAAAAGACAAGTTTGGAGGTGGATAGAAGACTGCATGCATAGTGTATAGGAGTTTGAATCAGTCCAGGGCCTAAGGCCTACTTTGCTGCATGAGTACTTACGTACTGAGTAGATGATTACAGTTCTGCAAGAAAAGTGTCTGACTGAATGTAAAACAGTTTCAGTTTTAGCAGCGTGCATAGAGAAGCAGATACTGCTGAATGGCTCACTACAATACTGAAACAGGAATGTTAGAGTATTTGGTGAAAGTGTAAGGATACAGACTGGATATTTGAAGATATGAAAGAGAATTTTGCAGGTGTATAGAAGACTCATGCATAGTCTATAGGGGTTTGAAGAAGACCATGGCCTAAGGCCTACTTTGCTGCATGACTGACTAGATGATTAAGGAAAGTTCCTGATTGAATTTATAACACGTTCAGTTTTAGCATAGTGTGTAGATAACCAGATACTGCTTAATAGCTCACTGCAATACTGCAATACTGAAACAGCAGTGTTGGAGTGTTTGCTGGAAGTGTAAGAATACAGACTGTTAATTGAAGGTATAAAATACAAATCTGCAGGTGCATAGAACACTGCATGCATAGTGCATAATGGTTTGAAGCACTCCATGCTCTAAGGCCTACATTGCTCCATAACTACTTGAGTACTGACTGGATTATTACAGTTCTGCAAGGAGAGTGCCTGACTAAATTTATAAGAGCTTCAGTTTTAGCACAATGTATACATAAGCACATACTACTTAAAGGCTCACTACAATACTGAAATAATAGTGTCAGAGTATTTGGTAGAAGTATAAGTATACAGACTGGGTAATTGAAAGTATAAAAGACAAGTTTACAGGTGCATAGAATACTGCATACATACTCTATAGGGGTTTGAAAGAGTCCAATACATAATGCAAACTTTGCTGCATGAGTTCTTGGTTACTGAATGAATGATTACAGTTCTGCAAGGAGACTGTCTGACTGAATTTATCAGAACTTCAGTTTTAGCACAGTGCATACATAAGCACACACTGTTCAATGTCTCACTACAATATTGAAACAGCAATGTTAGAGTGTTTGGAAGAAGTGTAAGGATACAGCTTGGGGAATTGAAGGTATAAAAGACAAATTTACAGATCCATAGACGACTGCATGAATAGTCTATAAGGGTTTGAATCAGTCCTTGGTCTAAGGCCTTCTTTACTCTATAGGTACTTGTATACTGATTAGAAGATTACAGTTCTGCAAGGAGAGTGCCTAACTGAATTTATAAGAGCTTCAGTTTTAGCACAGTGCATACACAAGGACATACTGCTGAATGGCACACTACAATTCTGAATCAGCAATGACAGAATGTTTCCTGGAAGTGTAAGGATACAGATTGGGCAATTAAAGGTATAAAAGACAACTTTGCAGGTGCATAGACGACAGCATACATACTCTATAGGGGATTGAAGCAGTCCATGGCCTAAGGCCTATTTTAATGTGTGAGTACTTAGGTACTGAGTGGATTATTACAGTTCTGCAAGGAAAGTGTTTGACTGAATTTATAACAGCTTCAGTTTTACCACAGTACATATATAAGCAGATACTACTGAATGGCTCACTACAATACTGAAACAGCAGTGTCAGAGTGTTTGGTGGAAGTATAAGGATACAGACTGGTGAATTGAAGGTATAAAACACAAGTTTGCAGGTGCATACAACACTGCATGCATAGTCTATAGAAGTTTGAAGCAGTCCATGGTCTAAGGCCTAATTTAATGCATGAGTACTTAGGTACTAAGTGGATGATTACAATTCTGCAAGGAAAGTGCCTGACTAAATTTATAACAGCTGCAGTTTTAGCACAGAGCATAGATAAACACATGTTGCAGAATAGCTCACTACAATACGGAAACAGCAGTGTAAGAGTGTTTGATGGAAGTGTAAGGATACAAACAGGGGAATTGAAGGTATAAAACACAAGTTTGCTGGTGCATACAACACTGCACGCATTGTCTATAGGAGTTTGAAGCAGTCCATGCCGTAAGGCCCACTTTGCTCCATGACTACTTGGGAACTCACTGGATGATTACAGTTGTACAAGAAGAGTGCCTGAGTAAATTGAAAAGATTTGCAGTATTATCACAATGTATAGATAATCACATACTGCTCAAAAGCTAACTACAATACTGAAACAGCAGTGTCAGAGTGTTTGGTGGAAGTGTAAGGATACAGACTGGGTAATTGGAAGTATAAAAGACAAATTTGCAGGTGCATAGAAGACTGCATGCATAGTCTATAGAGGTTTGAAAGAGTCCATGCTGTAACGCCTACTTTGCTGCATGAGTACTTGGTTGCTGACTGAATGATTAGAGTTCTGCAAGAAGACTGCATGACTGAATTTATAGGACCTTCAATTTTAGCACAGTGCACAGAAAAACACATTCTGCTGAATGGCTTACTACAATACTGAAACAGCAGTGACAGAGTGTTTAGTGTAAGTGTAAGGATACAGACTGGGAAATTGAAGGTGTAAAAGACAAGTGTGCAGGTAGATACAAGACTTCATGCAGAGTGCATAGGGATTTCAAGCAGTGCATGCCCTGAGACCTACATTGCATACTTTAAATTAATAGAATATTGTAAACATTGTGTAAATGAATTTAGAAGTGCTTCACTTTTAGTACAGTGAATGCATTAGTACATAGTGTTCAATACTTTATTATTATTAAACAATGAATTTATGATTCTGACATCTCATATTGTAACAAAACTTCTAAAACCAAATCATCAGCTATTTCTTCAACATCATATTGCTGGTTAGCAATCTCAATATTTATGTATTCCGAAAATTTGACATTATCCAGTGCTTCGAATAAATCAGCATCAAAGCTTTCTTCTACGAAATCACAGCTAATATCTGCAGTACTGATGTTTAGTACTTCAGTCTCGCTGCCTGTTAGAGGTATGTTTATTTCTTCAATTAAACTGTTTGTGACTTCCAATGTGTCTTTGTTTTTATTTTGCTCTCAATCCATAACTAATTTCTTCTGTTGTAGGTCCTTGCACAAAAAGATAAACATTTCACTTAATCAGTTTTCTTAATGCATAATACAAAACTAGCTTTATCAACTATTTTGGCCTCAAAAAATATTATATAAATACCATTGTCTAATAAAATTCCAACAGTTCAGTTGTATTACTTTATAAGGTTATATAAATATAATTACTTATAAAGATATCCTGTTCTTAAGTTGTCATAAAATTTGAAACCAGTCACTTCTTATAACTATAGAAAAAGACTCAGACTGTTATAGTAAAATGCAGAACTAAAAATGTAGAATATGTCTATTCACCTTACCCATTGCAAACTAGTAAATGTGTTTTAGAAAAATGCAAGGTATACTGTTGTTTGTCCCGAAAACCAAGTACACACATTTTAACGTAATTAGAAATTAGTCTTTGCTTATATAAGTCATAAAGACTCACAGCAACAGGTATAGAACGCCGCTTCAACAGAAAGTATTGTGTATGATGAGGACATATTTACATAGAGAAGAAAAGCTACACAAAATAACGTATCCTGTCCTTCTAAACATAAAAGATATAGATGCACCAACAGTAGGAAACAGGTCTCTACTGACCCTATTATACGCTGATGACTGTTTTAATGTCGAGAACTGGGGTGGGATTACAAAGACTTTTAACAGATTTCAATTATTTCATGAGTGACCGTAGCCTAAAAACCAATGTTGCAAGTATGAGTCTGGGGCTTCACTAATACTCTGGGTCTTCAGACAGCAGAAAATATGATGTTAAAAGGCACATTGACATTATCTCAAAGTACTCCTGTCATTATGTGCCACAACGAATTAGGTGTAACACTGTTGACTTTTCAAATGCAACTAGCTCCCCTGAAGCTCTGGCATAACATATGGACCAAGGAGGAACCAGTCCGGAATCGCAATATCATTTTGGATTGCTTGAAATTAGATTTTGTAAAAAAGATTCCCTGGCTATCTTATATTCAAGAACAATTAGGAAAACTGGGTATGTTGAATTGTTTCAGCACCCCGGGTGACATTTCTGCATTTCCAAAATACAATCTGAAAAGAGATTTTCTTCTTTATTTGAAGCATATAAGAGACAGTAAAAAGATGGCAAAAAAAAGGGTTGTAGAGCACTCATTATTAGTCAGCTTCCCAAAAATTGAACCGTACCTCTCTTTACATTTCAATCAGACTAACATCTTTTATTTGATCAGATTCAGGATGGGAATTGCTCATCTCCTGGTGTTGTACCCATGCATACTGCGATACTAAACTAGAATTGTGCCCATGTGATTATTTTTCTGCACAGAGCACTTTACATTTTATGTTCCATTTTATACAACTCTGAAATAAAACTCTGTGACACTTTTTAAATATATTTTGAAAGATAGTGGGTCCCCAGGGAGACTCAATATGTGTATTAACATTTTCATATAGCTTTAAAAGATATAAACCATCTTTGCACTGATATGTACTCCATCCATCTCTTGTTTCTTCAGGTGTGTAGAACCACAACACATTTCCCATTTTTTAAAGTTACTTATACTTACCTTAAAAAAATTAATAATAAAAAAGAAATATATTACAAAATTAGCATCTGTGAAAGACAAGAATAAATAGAGTTACAATATATATTTTACAACACAGAATAATTTCTAAAGCATTTCATTTGCCTTTTTTGCTGTTCTCAGAATATATTAAATTTCACTAGAAACAGTGAGTTCAATAGTACTCATCACATAACAGCGGGCAAAAAAAAGACAATCAATAAGATTATCTTAAAAAACCTATTTAACATTCCCAATCACAATCTAAAAAATAAAAATAAAACATATGTAAACATTTTTTTAAGAGCAATTTCTTACGTAAATATGAGACATCTCAAACAATCATAAAATAACAAAACATTATTATTAATTTTCATACACTGTAAATAATGTTGTTTAGAAATATATGCTAACAAAACATACAACAAAAAGTCCTTATTGTTTTAGATACTTTTCCTCATGGCTAAATAGTATGTGTCAAATTCTTAGGGGCCGATTATGATTGCGTTTTTTTAGCATCCTCCGGGCCGACGGAAGTGTCCGCCGGCCCGGAGGATGCGGAAAAACTGCAACGGAGCCTTCAAAGACCCCCCGCCAGATTAGGATGGCTGGGGGGTCAGGAAGACCGTCCGCAGCTATTCCGCCGCGGTTGCCTCCCGACCGCTGCGGAAAAGCTCTAACATGTCTGGCGGTGTCTATCAGACACCGCCAGGCATATTAGGATGTCTGGAGTACTATGCCTTTCCAAGGCGGCATTTCCGCCGTGGAAAGGCATACGGACCTTTGTTTGGGGGCCCGTTGTGGGCCCTCAGGGGTGAAGGGGGGGCGCACATGGGGGTACCTATGGTACCCCCCTGCCTTTGCGTGCACAAAGCGGCAGGCACTGCACGGTGCCTGCCGGTTTGTGCATGCAAATGCACTGCTTACATTTTTAACATTGCGGCCGGGGTTGCTTCAAGCAACACCCGTCGCAATGTTAAAAATACAGGATGTGACCGCCAGGGTGGCGGTCACATCCTAATTTGCACAGAGTACGGTCCCTCCGGACGGTCCCTCCTACTCTGGGGTGGCGGACGGACGCAGGTCCGTCCGCCATCATAATCGGCACCTAAGTTTGGAAGTTGTTTAATAGTAATCCTGAGCATCCGCCTTCCAGCCTTCTGATCCGAAACCACTGACATCATCTCTCAGCCCATCGCTATTCAACATCTACATGGCCACTCTCACACAAGTGGCCCGCCATCACAACTTCAACATCTTCTCCTATGCCAACGTCACCCAGTTGATCTTCTCCCTCACCAAGGAAGCACATACCACTAAAACCAACCACCACAAGGGAATGAAAGCTGTCACCGATTGCATAAGGAGCAGCTCTCTAAACCTAAACAAAGAGAAGACGGAAGTACTCATCTTTGGACCCACCCCCTCAGGCTAGGATTACTTCTGGTGGCCGACTACACTGGGAACAATACCAACACCCACCGACCATGCACACAACCTAGAATTCATCTTCAACTCCTCCTTCTCCATGTCTAAGCAAGTCAACACCGTCTCCTCCTCCTGCTAAAAAACAGTCCACATGCTCCGCAGGATCTACAAGTGGATCCCGACCGAAAGAAGAAGAACAGTGACACAGGCCCTCGTCAGCAGCACACTGGACTATAACAACGTACTCTACGCAGAAATCCCAGCCAAACATCTACAACGACTACAACAAATCCAAAATGCCTCCGCCTGGGATGTATGACATTACAACGCATGCTTTTACATCGCATGCTTTTACAACGTGGTTTTTACATCGCATACCATTACAACGCATAGTGCTTTGGGGCGCTGGATAGTGAATACTTTAATTTACTAATCCAACTCCTGTCCCCGTGGATAGTAGGGAAGGTGTTGGATAGTAAATTAAACCTATTCCCTATCCTAGAGCGCCCCCCAGCGCAATGCGTTGTAATGGTTTGCGTTGTAAAAGTTGCGTCGTAAAGGCACTGCGTGGTAAAAGTTGCGTTGTAAAGGATGTTTCCCCCGCCCAACTGATTGTCAATATCCCAGGGGCAGTGACATAACCCCCCACCTGAGACACCTACATTAGCTCCACATCGACAAATTGATCACCTTCAAGCTCCTTAGCCACGCTCACAAAGCACTCCACAACACCGGATTAGCCTATCTTAACAGCAGTAATCCTTAAAGGCCAAATTGTGTTCCTAAATCTTTGGCTTCAAAAATATTAGGTAAGAATTTGGTAATTCTTTAGGTAAACGTTGTTTAAAAACCAATTGACAATCATTAAAATGTATCCAACCTTTAGGACATTTTAAATAAGCAGTGTAATGTCCAGATGTTGTAGAAGGACCATCATGAAAAATAGTTGCTACAGCTACAAAAGTTCTTCCTGATATTGATACTTGAGTAGCAACAAAATTCTTAATTAAAGTTTCCAATTTTCTTCCATCAGCTGTACAACGTTGCATTATTAAAATTACGTAGTCTCCATATCTTTCTATACATAATCTTGAAAACATTTCTGACTTGCATTGCCTACACTCCATGTTTTGACTTGCTTCTCTAACTAGGTTGTTAAAAGACACTGATTCAAAGTCTGGTAAAGTCAAATATATAAATCTTTCAGTGTCTATATTAGTGCTACATGTAAACAAACAATTTTCCCAGTCATGTTGCCATTTATAAGAAAGGCCAAAAAGATTTTCAAAATCTATACCTTCATCTTCCAATGCAACAAGCATGTACATTAGAAATTCTTGACAATCTTGCTGAATATTCTGTGTAAATTGAGTACAACCAAAACATATGTCCAATACATATCAAATATCAGAAACACTTTGTATTTTAGTTTTATCACTACTACATTTCTTATAAACAGAATACAACAACAAACAAAATCTTTTTCCCCAATTTTCAACAATTTGCTGTTGCAAACTTTCAAGAAAAATAACAACATTAACAACTACATTAGAATAGCAATTGGCACCAGAACTATTTTCAAACTGATAACCAACAACCTCTTCTATAGTGTCCTTTTTCTTTTTGCTTGCAATCACAACTTCATCATTTTTTTTTCTTTCTCTACAACTTCACTAAAGATATTCTCATATCTTCTTTTTCAACCTACCACACGCTTTTCAAATACAGGATATTGACCTAAATTGGGAGCATATTCTCTTCTTAACTTATTATGCTCTTTGAACACAATTTGCTTCTGCACTTATCTTTGTCTCATCAAAATTGATCAAGTACAATCCAGATAAAGTTCTGACTCGAGACAAAGCAATATATGCCATACCCTCTTTAAACACAGTACTTCTAATATTCACCAAAGCACTATCTACACTTAAACCTTGCGATTTATGAATGGTCACCGCATATGCCAAAGAAACAGGAAACTGTTTTCTGCTGACATACAAATCTTTTACAAGCAAAAACTGAGCTGAACAAGAACTAAATTGTTGTACTTCTTTCATTTGATCAAATTTGATTTTCAAAAATTCAACACCATCTCTATTTAGGTAATTAACGAAATCAACAACTTTACACATTGCTCCATTTACTAAACCTTTTCGCACATCCAAATTACGTGGTAAAATTACCCGACAGTTTACACATGCATATAGATTCTTTTCTAAACCAGCAGTTTTAGATATCGATTTCTCTAAAGAATCCAATTTACTCCTTAACTTTCCTATCAAAATAATAGTGATTCCTTCATGCCCTATTTTATCAATAGCTTATAATTTTATAATTTCTTGATTTTCCAACTTTAAAATTTCTTCATTGAATAAAGAAGATTCATGCAGTGTTGGCATTAAACAGATTACAGATTTTTTTTCTGCAATTCTCTTATATATTTTCTCAGGAGCAATATTTTCATTTGGAAACAAATTGGAAACTAATCATCTCTGTAAAGCTTCTTTACCATGTTCAGTGACTTTTCCAATTCTTATATCTCGTAGAAAAGTTCCATATTCAGCATAATTTGCCTGTCGCATGTTTGCAATAAGTTTTTTATACTCAAAATATGACCAAATGTTAACATTTCCAATGCTCCTGAAAGACTTTCTGGTATCTTCATGCACCAGTGTTTTAAACAATGGTTGTCCTTTTACAGGAGTAAGTTGTAGTAGATCTCCAAAAACTATGATGTGTTTTCCTCCAAATAATACATCATACTCTGTTCTAAGAATTTGCTGCATTCTTAAATGCACAAAGACAAGCATTAAGTTTGATACCATGCTTACCTCATCAATATCAGAAGTTTCATTTTCTTCAATACTCTTGAAACTTCACAACAAGCTTCTCCAGATAGCTTGTAGTATTCTAATTTGTTTTCATGCTCTACTGGTAGCATTAGTAAACAATGTAAAGTAATTCCTTTAATATTGTGTGCTGCCAACCCAGTTGGAGCAGTGACAACACAAGACAAATGTGACTCAGTTGTTTTCTGTAGATAAGTTGTAATTACTTTTATTAAAAACCGTTTTCCTGTTCCAGCTTGTCCACTCACGTACATTCGGATAGGTTGAAATGACAAGCATGAGCACTCTTTCTTTTCATGAAGTAATCCATGGTCAATCTGTTCTCTCACTTGGTCATATATTTGTTTTTGCTCAACATTTAGTTGTTCTTCCAAGTTTTCTAAGTTTGTTACATCTTGTTGAGCTTGATACATTACTGTTTCCACCTCATCCATGGCAGTTGCTGCTTCATTTTGAACATGTGGTTCTCCTAATGGATCCTGACTCAACGGAGCAGAAGTTTGACTGTCTTGAGAACTGTCTCTAGCAATCTCAGCTGCAATTGTAGCTTCTTGCTCAATTTCGTCGTTCAATTTTCACATAATTAGCAAAAACAGGACATTCTATAGTATCTTTAGTTGCATTGAACGAATCTTCGTAGCTCTGAAAATCTCCAAGTAATTCCAATTCTGAACGCCACAGCTTGAAGAGTTGCAAAAGAGCTGAATGGTAAAATTCCCTTTTGTCAGGAGTTTCAACACTCAGTTTACGGTGATTAATTAAATGTAATTTTCTTTGTTTCACCAAACATCCTTCAGAACCAATCACAGCCTATATATACCATTATTGATGTTTTCTGCAATATTCCGTTTAAAAATGTAGTTTTGCTGCACTGCATAGAGACAAATGTTCTCAAGATGATGACTTCTATTTGGATAATATGTATCCAACATATTTGTTTTCACAATATGTACTTTCTGGCTCTTTTTCAGCTAAATATTCAATTTCTTGTACAGATTTAAGTACTCGATTTCGTGTTGCAGCAAGACCTAGACTCACCCAAATGATTCTTCTTGATTTCGAGTATAGATTTGAAGATGATAAGCGATCCGAGTAGTCATACGCTCCAATTTCTCGATGAGATAACATCTTCAAACTGTAACTGTATAATTTCTTACTTAGACTCTTCTCATGGGAAATCCCGTCCCACATTTCCTTCAATTCCGTCTTTTTTGATTTTGTTATGTAGGATGTTACACATTATGCAACAGCCATGGAATTGTCTGCAACGTATTGAATATACATGTTAGCATTCCACATGGACAAAATAACTGGGTTGTAGTGGTTTATATATTTAGACTCGACATTTTTTCATAAGTTGTAGGTATTTTTTGGAGACTTTCCTGTGATAGTATGTCGCAAAGATGACATAAAACTGTTCACTCTTCCTTTTGATATTACAGGACGTGGAAATCCAAAACGACATTTGGTATAGAATTTGTCCTTAGATTTGTACTTTCGACAACAGTATTTCCTACAGCGATGGCTTTGGAATCGTAAGACTTGTTGTCTTAAATCCTTTTCGTCTGTGCTTTTGGGTATATCACATGTAGCATATTCTTCAATAAAAGACAACACAGTGTCATCAGAATCTGTTCCGAATTTGGGGGCATCTTTGAACCATATTAACATATGTATATGAGAAGCACCTCTTGCTTGATACTCCTTTCTCCAAAAGAAATCCACAACTTCTCCAAGCGGAGGATTTTGTTATTGGTGATAAAAGACATCATAGCTTCAAATCTATGATTGAAATATCTGCATACATAACTGGATCCAAAGAGCACAATTCTTCAGCTATCTTGTATTCAATATTTACTATATTTGAATTTGCCTCTCGAAAAAAATGAAGTAAATATTCCCAAGCATATTCAGCACAGCTTAGAGTAAGTAACCATGTAGGAGTTCCTAAGTTCCTTAGCATACATTTAAGTTCTCCATGATGACGGTATTAGTACTCATTAGTACCACGTTGACATGCCATGAGATTAACCAGCTGAGATTCCAAAACATTATCTTTTTGCTGTACTTTATCCATAAATTCCGTGGCTGAAACATATTGCAGATGTATACCTGTTTTCAATATATGGTTGACTGCATAAGAAAGTCCAGACAAGTCACTCTCAAACAAAAGATGAAACAAATATGGAATACATTGTCTAAATCTTGGATCTTCTGCATACAATCTTGATGTCTGGTATTCAGATGCAGGATTCTGCACAGGTCATTCATCATATCGTCCACCTTTTCCGGTTGGAAACAACTGAGGGAAACAACAAGCTTCCAAGCTCTCTTCCCATACACTAATGGGACTTCCCTTTGCTTCTTTCATTTGGAATAACTCAATAGTATTCCCCATCACTTCTTTGGAATGAAGTGGATGAACAATGTAATGTTAGTAGATTTCTTCAGTTCTGGACACATCCACTTTTTCAATTTGTCCAGTTGACGAGTCACTATCTTGTTCTACTGTTATTTCTTCCTTTGCCACATACACATTTTTATAGTACTGATTATTTTTAACCAGATACAACGTTGCCTTTTTCACTTTGCTAACATCCACTAATTCTTGCCATATTTTCCTACTCTTAGTAGGAACGCCATTAACGAGAATAACTAGAGGTTCATCGTCTACATTTTCTACTCCAATTGTTTCAATATTTTTCTTTAAATCTAGAGGCAAATATACAACTCTTCCCTTTAATCCTCTCTGTAAATCTGAAGGAGGCAATTTCCCTGTCCTAGGCTCCTTACGAACAATAGCCTGAAATGGTTGCACACATTGAATAATAATAGACTCATAGCTATTTAAATCAATCATTTCAGAAGGAATATTTATCAACTCAAGATTATTATGCACAGCTCTAGCAGGCATTTTGTTCTAGTCTAATTTGTTTGTTGACAACAAATACAAGAATAATTTGGCCTTTCACCTGAAATCACCTTAAACTTCATAATTTTTTGCTCAAACTTTTCTGTACTACAATGTTTACATTCTCTTCCAACTTTCCAGCTATTAAAGTATCAGTTTCTGCACTGTCTTCCTCAGGACTAAAGTAACTAACCTCAATTTCTTCATAAACGTTCATTACATCTGATACAGATCCATGCAATAGAGCACTATTCAACTTCTTTAATATTAGTGCTGGACTTTTTGCATAATACAATGTTCTGACTAATTTCCTCATTTGAGTATGATGTACTGCTAACATCCTGAAATGGTGAAAAACACTTCGACATACTCTTTTAGAAAGACAAGCCAGAGAATGACCTTGCAAACCAGTATTTTCTCTCACTCTGCAAGAGTCTAGTCCTTGCAACATCTTAATCTTTTGTTTAACACTTTTCTTAGTATACTTACGTAAGAAATTGCGTTAAAAATCAGTAGATTCCTGCCGTACACTACAAATACTACTGCAATTCCAAGTGAACACTGAAGCTTTATGACGTCTCCCTAAAACTTCATCAGCTAACACCTCTTCTGCATTGATAGGAACATTTTTCTCTTTCTCAAAAGGACAACCATTTCTAACCACATAAGCTCGACCACTGATGTCAACTGCATGCAACAAATCATTACTTTGAAAATAACTCTCTCCCTTAAAAAAAGGCTCAGAACTTGAACTATGTTTCCATTCACCCAAAAAACATCACAAAAATTACTTCTGTTAATTACTCTTCTCCACTTGCTTTTGGCCTTCATTAAATGGATTGGCTTATCTAGTGATCACATTCTAGGGATTACAAAAATAAATATCTTATTTTTCAATTCAAAAGCCTTCTCAACAATATTTTCAATATATTTCTTTGTTTTATAAAATGCTAATTTTCTTTTACATCTCTTCATTCCCTTTATCAAATTTAAAACAACTCTCTTAAAAAACATTTATTTTCTAATTTCCTGAAATTGATTCTTCCTCCTTTCCCTGTAGAGTGTTTGTTTACAACATCATTTCCCATACTTTTTGTTTTTTGTCTTGTTTTTGTTTTTTGTTGCAGATACTGTGTTTTTACTTTTCACATTTTCCACACTGTTCCAATTGTTTGATAACTTCTTCACAAAATCCTTAGTTGTCTTACCAGGAGTTTTTTTTATTTTTGTTCACACATTTATGTTCAGCTAAATCTTCTGGATGAACTTTTAGGAAAAAATAATCTTTTTTATATTGTTTTCTCTTTTGACTTTTTTATGACATGATGAATTTCTTTTAGTGTTGATAAAAATAATCTGTTTAAAAAAATATATATAATAATATTAAAAAAATCTATAACAATATAACATTCTATTACTAAACAAAGATATTCACTAAGTAAAAAAAACAAGTTAATAACAAAAATGTAAACATACTGCAAAAGAGTTTGAAAAATTACATCTGCAAGAAGACTATCTGAATGAATTCATCAGACATTGAATTTTAGAGCACTGAATGCATTACTACATTACTGTAACATTCAGTCAGTACCAAAATTTCCATGCAGCAAAGTAGGCTTTAGGGTATGGACTGCTTCAAACCCCTACTCAGTATGCATGCAGTCTTGTTTCTACCTCCACACTTGTTTTTCACACCTTTAATTTCCCAGTTTCTATCCTTACACTTTCACCAACCACTCTATCACTGCTATTCCATTGTTGTAGTGACCCATTCAACATAATGTACTAATCCATTCACTGGGCTAAAGCTAAAGGACTTACAAATTCCCTAAGACCTACTTTGCTACATGAGAACTTGGGTACTGACTGAATAACTACAGTCCAGTAAAGCGAGTGCCAGATTGAATTTATAAGTGCTTGAGTGTTAGTGCAGTTAAATGATTATCACAGACTGCTAAATGTGTCACTGCAGTACTGCAAGAACAGTCACAGAGCCTTTCATAGAAGTATAAGGATACAGAATGGAAAATTGAAGATATGAAATAAAAGTGTGCAGGTGGATAGAAGAATGCATAGTGTTTTCAAATGGTTCATGTCCTAAGGCCTAATTCGCTACATTAGTACTTGGGTACTGACTAAATAATTACAGTTCTGTAAGGAGAATGTCTAACTGAATTTATAAGTGCTTCAGTGTTAGTGTAGTGAAATAATTACCTCACGCTGCTAAATGGGTCACTACAGTACTGCAAGAACACTCACAGAATGTTTGGGAGAAGTATAAAGATACAGAGTGCAAAAATTGAAGATGTGAAACACAAGTGTGCAGGTTGATAGAAAAATGCATATATACTGGATAGGAGTCTGAAGCACTTTATGTGCTAAGGCATACTTCACTGCATCACTACTTGGGTACTGACGAAATGATTACAGTTCTGTAAGGAGAGTGCCTGACTGAATTTATA
The DNA here is from genome assembly GCF_964261635.1 of Lissotriton helveticus. Taxonomy (NCBI): domain Eukaryota; kingdom Metazoa; phylum Chordata; class Amphibia; order Caudata; family Salamandridae; genus Lissotriton; species Lissotriton helveticus. The sequence continues at coordinate 772,337,771 of NC_136063.1, read as the reverse complement.
AGTGATTGTGTGCATGAAGAGAGAGGAGGAGAATGGAGAGAGAGGGGGGATGTTGGACACGGCCTCGTGGCGTGGTCCGTCCTCTTCCGCAAGGAGGGCCCAGGACGACATCGGCCCTCCATTTACCTACTATCGACCCCCCTGACACACACATTTCCGAACCATCGGCGAGAGCAGCCTCCCCGGCCACCTACAACTCTCCCCCTCCCTGGTACCCCGGCGGAACCTGCTCGCCAACGCTGCCAGCCTGGCAACCTGACCAGGCCACCCTTTCCGGCCCGACTCCATCTTGGGGCCATCACGACCCGAACACGTGGCCGCAGCCATCCCTGGCCCCGGCCCCAGCGAAGCCCCGACATTGAGGCACCAAGATCCTTCTAGGTGGTAAAGTGGCCACTCGACAAGATCCCGGAGGAGGAGAGTTTCGATGGGCCCCCAGCCGCCCCGGACGCCTTGTATCGATCGCTCTCCAGCCTCCCCGGGGCGCTGGCTCCGCCCCCCTGCTGGGTGTCTGGACACCTTCATCCCGGACCCTCTGACCCCCAGGCGTGAGGGTCCGGACATCAAAGGCCTCCAGTCCTATATCTTGGCCAGCCCTGGATTAGGACTCCAGTTGTATCTTGGAGTCGAAGCCCTGCTGACCTTGTCGCGGCTGATCCTGATTTGAACTCTTGCACCTGGAACCTTCGAGGCCCTGCTGACGCTGTCGCGGCCTGACCAAGCTGAACCATCTTCGAGGCCCTGCTGACGCTGTCGCGGCCTGCCCTACCTGAACCACCTTCGAGGCCCTGCTGACGCTGTCGCGGCCTGACCAAGCTGAACCATCTTCGAGGCCCTGCTGACGCTGTCGCGGCCTGACCGAGCTGAACCACCTTCGAGGCCCTGCTGACGCTGTCGCGGCCTGACCAAGCTGACCCACCTTCGAGGCCCTGCTGACGCTGTCGCGGCCTGACCCCTTGAACTATTCACGCACCGGTTGGTGCCGAGACTGTCCCGCTACCCCCTATCCCCGAAACCAAGACTTTACGGATCCCTCGATCCCTGCCTGCTATCCTGCTAAGAACTTGCCTTAATTACTTATATAAAGATTCTTGTGAATATTCCTCCTGTGTGGTGTCCATCTGTAAGTAGTGTGATTGCTCCGCTGTTACGATTGTAGGAGAGGAGCCTCGCCCAGGAGGCCTCCCTACGGCGCTCGGCCTATTCTATACCGAGAGGTGGGTCTCGGGGCGGCAGTCAGACACCTTCTGTCCCCCCTGGGATCGCCTTTCCAACATTGGTGACAGCGGTGGGATCTGAGCCCGCGCAAATCGTACAGCGAGTAACACGTCACTACTAACAGAGACCCACAACCATGATGACTACTAAGGAAGCCGGAACGACCACAGAATTCCAGAAGGGACGATTAGAGGAATACACCCATAAAGAACTTAAACAATTTTGCAAAGACTTGGGTATCGCTACCACCGGACTAAACACGAAAGACGATTTCAAAGGAGCGCTGCAAGCCTGGGTAGAGACCGGAGCGGCCACCCCCCAAACGAACAATGACATTGTCCTAGAAGTACCCGTGAGTACTGTCATGGCCCCCGTAGGAGAAAGAACCGACAACAGAGAACCGGGCCTCTCCCACGAAGACGCCTGGGAGCGAGAGAGGAGTCGGCTCCATGAACTAGAGCTCACCCGACTTTGGCTGGACGGAGAACTCCAATTGGCAGAGAAGAAAATGGCCCTTGAACAACTGCGGTTAGAGGGAGATCTGGAAGAAAGGCGAAAACAAAGGGAATTGGAAGAAAAAAAGCTCACGTACGAACACGAGCGTGGCCTCAAAGAACTAGAGATCAAAGACAAGATCGAAGAGGCTGGCGCCGCGGTAGCCCGTAACCCTCCACCTCCTGCCGACCCGAAGGTCCACATCCCGAAGGATATCGTCAAGGAGTACTACAAGAATGACGATATCCAGCAATGGTTCAAGGCGTACGAAGTCGCCATGACCGCGCACCGCATCCCGCGAAAAGACTGGGGTGCCGGCTTATGGGGGAGATTCGTCAACGAAGGAAGAGACACCCTGCTAGAGCTGGCCGAGGACGTGATGTCCTCCTATGACCACATGAGGGACGCCCTGCTCGTCCGGTATGACCTCACCCCCGAGATGTACCGGCAGAGGTTCAGAGACTGCAAGAAAATCCCCGGTACGACGTGGGTCGAGTACGTGAACTTTTATAGCAGGGCCCTGGAAGGATCAATCAATCAAGACATTTATAGAGCGCACTACTCACCCGTAGGGTCTCAAGGCGCTAGGAGGGGGGTGCCGTTACTGCTCGAACAGCCAGGTCTTGAGCTTCTTCCTGAAGGAGAGGTGGTCTTGGGTCAGGCGCAGGTCGGTCGGGAGGGAGTTCCAGGTCTTGGCGGCCAGGTAGGAGAAGGACCTTCCTCCTGTTGTCGCTCTTCGGATGCGTGGGACGGCGGCGAGGGCGTGGCTGGTTGATCTGAGGTGGCGCTTGGGAGCGTAGAAGTTGACTCGGTTGTTGAGGTAGCTCGGGCCTTGGTCGTGTAGGGCTTTGTGTGCGTGGGTGAGGAGCCGGAAGGTGATTCTTTTGTTGACTGGGAGCCAGTGTAGGTCTCTCAGATGTCCGGAGATGTGGCTGTTTCGTGGGATGTCGAGGATGAGTCTGGCTGAAGCGTTCTGGATCCGCTGGAGTCTCTTCTGGTGCTTGGCAGTGGTTCCGGCGTAGAGGGCCATGCCGTAGTCCAGTCGGCTGGTGACGAGGGCCTGGGTGACAGTCTTCCTGGTCTCGGTGGGGATCCACCAGAAGATCTTCCGTAGCATGCGTAGGATGTTGAAGCATGACGAGGAGATGGCGTTGACTTGTCTGGTCATGGAGAGGGAAGAGTCCAGGATGAAGCCCAGGTTGCGAGCGTGGTCCGTCGGTTTGGGTGCGGAGCCCAGGGCGGGGGGCCACCAGGAGTCGTCCCAGGCAGAGGGCGAGGAGCCCAGGATGAGGACCTCCGTCTTGTCTGAGTTCAGTTTCAGGCAGCTGGTCGTCATCCACTCGGCTACATCTCTCATCCCTTCGTGCAGGTTGGCTCTGGCGGCGGCGGGGTCGTTGGTCAGGGAGAGGATCAGCTGGGTGTCGTCGGCGTAGGAGATTATGTTGAGGTTGTGTTGGCGTGCGATGGCCGCGAGGGGGCTCATGTAGACGTTGAAGAGGGTGGGACTCAACGAGGATCCTTGAGGGACGCCGCAGATGACTTCGGTGGCCTCTGACTTGTATGGTGGTAGGCGGACTCTCTGTGTTCTTCCGTCGAGGAAGGAGGTGATCCATTCCAGCGCCTTCTCCTGGATTCCGATGTTGCCGAGGCGCTGCACTAGGGTGCGGTGGCAGACAGTGTCGAATGCCGCGGAGAGGTCTAGGAGGATGAGGGCCGCTGTTTCTCCGTTGTCCATCAGGGCTCGGATGTCATCGGTGGCAGCGATGAGGGCGGTCTCGGTGCTGTGGTTGGCTCGGAAGCCAGACTGTGAGGGGTCGAGGGATCCATTCGTCTCGAGGAAGGCGGCCAGCTGTTTGTTGACGGTCTTTTCGATGACTTTGGCTGGGAACAGGAGGAGCGAGATGGGACGGTAATTCTTGAGTTCGGTGGGGTCCGCTGTAGGTTTCTTGAGTAGAGCGCTGAGTTCTGCGTGCTTCCAGCTCTCCGGGAAGGTGGCGGTGTCGAAGGAGGTGTTGATAATGTCCCGCAGGTGGGGTGCGATGACAGCGTCGGCCTTGTTGAAGACGTGGTGGGGGCAGGGGTCGGTCGGAGATCCGGAGTGGACGGAGTTCATTGTGCGGACGGTGTCTTCGGTGCTGATCGGAGTCCAGGCGCGGAGGGTGGTGGTGGGTGGCGTTGCTGCGGTTGTGGCGTGCGTCGGTTGGATGCTGAAGCTGTTGTGTATGTCCGCGATCTTGTTGTGGAAGTAGGAGGCGAGGGAGTTGCAGAGGTCTTGTGACGGGGTGATGTCGTTGTTTCCGGCGTTGGGGTTGGAGAGCTCTTTCACGATGTTGAAGAGTTCCTTGCAGTTGTGTGCGTTGTTGTCCAACCGGTCCTTGTATGCATTTTTCTTGGTGGCGCGGATCAGTTGGTGGTGTTTCCGGGTGGCGAGCTTGAGGGTGGTCATGTTGTCCATTGTTGGTTCCCTTCTCCATACTTTCTCGAGGGCTCGGCAGTTCTTCTTGGAGCTCTTGAGTTCGTCGGTGAACCATGGGGTTTTTCTGCTGCCGGGTCTGCTGGGCGGGGTCCTCAGAGGGGCGAGTTCGTCCGCGCAGTTGCTGATCCACTTCGTGAGGTTGTCGGCGGCCTGGCTGGGGTTCGCTGAGCCGGCAGGGGGGTGCTGGCTCAGGGAGGCGGCGAGCTGGTCGGCTGTGATCTTGTTCCAGCTTCTTCGGGCAACCTGTTGCTGGTGGTGGTGGATCGTCGTTCTTTTAAAGGTGAAGTGGACGCAGCTGTGGTCCGTCCAGTGGAGTCCTGTTGCGTGGCTGAAGGTGATGTCTTTGCTGGATGAGAAGACGGCGTCGAGTGTGTGTCCGGCGAGGTGGGTGGGGGTGGACACCAGCTGCTTGAGTCCGAGGTTGGCGAGGTTGTCGAGCAGGGTGATGGTGTTGCGGTCGCTGTTGTTCTCCAGGTGGAAGTTGAGGTCCCCCAGGAGGATGTAGTCGGCGGAGGGGAGGGCATGCGGGCTGATGAAGTCGGCGATGTCCTCGCTGAATCGTGTGCGTGGTCCCGGGGGTCGGTAGATCAGAATGCCTCTGATGGTGGTCCTCGGGTCGGTGTGGATCTGGAAGTGCAGGTGTTCGGCGGTGGTTAGGGTGTCGTCGGTGTTGGTCGTGATGCGGATGGTGTCTCTGTGGATGATGGCGATGCCTCCTCCCATCTGGTTGGCGGTGCGGTCCCTCCGGGTGATCTTGTAGCCCTCTGGGATGGCGATGTCGGGCGCTGAGGAGGCGTTCATCCAGGTCTCCGTGAGGAAGGCGATGTCAGGGGATGTGGTGTCGAGGAGGTTCCAGAGTTGGATGGCGTGTCTGTGGACGGAGCGGGTGTTGAGCAGGATGCACTTGAGGTGGTTGCTGCTGGTGTTCGGCTTGGCGGGTGCTGGTGCAGGGTAGGTCCGGATGCAGGTGAACTTGCAGGCGTGGCAGCTGAAGGGTCCGTGGGTGTGCTTCGGGGAGGCTCGGTGACATCCCGGGATGACGCCGGTGTTGAGTGCGAGGAGTTCGGCGGCGTTGCAGGTGCGTCGGGTCGGCTTCCGTCGGTGGGGGCCAGGGGTCCTGGCACTGGGCGCGGTCCAGGCGCGGACGGGCGCAGACGGGCTTACCTTTGGCGCGCCTTCGGCGCACAATCGGCGCGCCCGCTGCGTGACAACGCTGCGCGTGCGCACGGTCGCCATTTATGGCCAAGTGCAGGGAGGGAGGAGCAGCTGGGAGGCGGGAGCGGGGAGGGTACAGAAGGAAAGGGGGCGTGTCCACACTCCCGGCGGCGGGAAGCGGGGCGGGTGGGGGCACTGCAGGGGAAACAGCACAGGGGGGGGTAAAACAGTACAGAAACACGAGTGAAAACGCAATAAAAGCAATTAGCTATACAAACTACAGTAGAATACAGTTACAAGCAAGCAGAGCAGCAGGGAAATGCGGGAGAGTGACGAGCGCCGGCGGGGGGCGTGGCCAGGCGGCAGGAAGGCTCAGCGAGGCTGAGAGCAGAGGCAGGCGGGGGCACACGCGACAGCTGGTGGCCGTGCGGCGCGGGGGTGTCCTAAGATTAGGTCACACTCACCTGTGCCACACGGTCGCCATTTATGGCCAAGTGCAGGGAGGGAGGAGCAGCTGGGAGGCGGGAGCGGGGAGGGTACAGAAGGAAAGGGGGCGTGTCCACACTCCCGGCGGCGGGAAGCGGGGCGGGTGGGGGCACTGCAGGGGAAACAGCACAGGGGGGGTAAAACAGTACAGAAACACGAGTGAAAACGCAATAAAAGCAATTAGCTATACAAACTACAGTAGAATACAGTTACAAGCAAGCAGAGCAGCAGGGAAATGCGGGAGAGTGACGAGGATGGATAAAGGGCAGCAAGGTGTCCACCTACGAGCAGCTGTTCGACCTCATCGTTTGGGAGCACCTCTCCAACAACTGCTTTGTCGAGCTCAGACAGCATCTACTCGACAGCAAGCTAACCGAGCCCCAGAAACTCGCAGTCGAGGCGGATCGATGGGTGAGCACCCGGGTCCCCCGAACACCGATAGGAGAAACAGGACAGGGCGGCCGGGGGCACCCCCGCCAGCGTGGAGGCGGAGGAGGACAGAACCAGAACCGAGCCTTCCCGCCGGCCCCGGGCCGGGGCCCCCCTCATGGGTCCCCCCGAATAGCACTTTGCAGTCCCTGACCAGAGGAGGGACCCCCCAGCACGGCCGGGGCCCCACCCGAACATTACTTGCCACAGATGCCAGCGGACCAGTCACTATGCCAGTGACCCCCTCTGCCCCATGAACCAGCGTCCCGGCACCACTGGGCCTCCGACCCGCCAGTTCGCTGCTGCAGCCCTGGGAGGGGAGGGAGAAGAAGACGTAGAGGTCTACGAGGAAGATCAAACCGAGTATGAACCGGCCGCCATGGCCCTAGCCTGCCTGGGCAATAGAGACCTGGTCCCCCAGGCCCCGCTACCGAGCAACACTCGAAAATACCGTCAGTGGGTCCACATCAATAGACGACGGACCGAAGCCCTCCGAGACAGGGGAGCCAGTGTGACGGCCGTCCGCTGCCACTTGGTGACCCCCGAACAGATCATCCCGAACGTACGATGCCCCGTGAGGGCCGCCGACAACTCCGAAACTCTATGCCAGATGGCCCGAATTCCCTTTGAATGGGGGGGAGTGTCGGGCACCCTCAAGGTGACCGTCCGGGACGACGCCCCCGTGGACTGCCTCCTTGGGGATGACCTCAAGAGCTCTCCCTGGGCCCAAGTCGAGCGGAGAGAGCACCTAGGAATGATGGGACTACCAGAGTGGGTCTGTGCGACGACCCGATCTATGGCGGCCCGAGCCCCGGCAGCGACCGAGGCCGCCCCGACCGAAGAACCGGAGTGGCCCGAGCCACCACCCCCTGCCATCCATGAAGAATGCGACTCCGAGACCCGGCCATCGGAGCCCGGAAACCACCACGAGCTCAGCGACATCCCCGAACTCGCCCAATGGCGCCAAGAGGGTGGTCCCACCCGAGAACAGTTTCGGCAGGAACAGAAGACCTGTCCTTCCCTCGAGGGGACCCGCACACAAGCCGCTGCCCAAGCTACCGGGGACACCTCAGGGTCCCACTGGGTCTACTGGGACCACGACCTCCTATACAGTGAACAGAAAATTGCCGAGCTGGGGGCCAGCCGAGTGCTAGTGGTTCCCCTGCGATTCAGAGACTTCCTTTTGAACCTGGCGCACGATGTGCCCCTCGCCGGGCACATGGGGCAGGACAAAACTTACAGCCGCCTGGTGACCCATTTTTACTGGCCCAAAATGCGCAACGATGTACCTAACCACTGCCGCACCTGCCCGACATGCCAAGCCAGCGGAAAGAGCAGGGGGAAGGTGAAGGCCCCGCTCCAACCTTTTCCCGTGGTGACCACCCCCTTCGAGTGAGTGGGAATAGACATTGTGGGGCCCCTGGACCCTCAAACCTCACAAGGGCATCGCTTCATACTTGTCCTGGTGGACCACGCCACCCGCTATCCTGAGGCCATCCCCCTCAGAACCATCACCGCTCCCGTGGTGGGGCGAGCCCGGATGGGGATCTTCTCCCGAGTAGGATTTCCCCGAGAGGTCGTGAGCGATCGGGGCACAAACTTTATATCGAAGTCTATGCGGTCCCTGTGGCAACAGTGCGGGGTCACATATAAGTTCACCACCCCGTATCATCCCCAAGGGAATGGACTTGTGGAGCGGTTCAACCGGACACTCAAGGGGATGATCCAGGGCCTAGAAGAGCCACTACGACGCAAATGGGATGTCCTGCTGCCCTGCCTCCTGTTTGCCTATCGGGAGGTACCACAGAAATCCCTGGGGTTCAGCCCCTTTGAACTCTTGTACGGACACCCTGTCCGAGTTCCGCTCAGCCTGGTCAAAGAAGGCTGGGAAACTACAGTCCAAGACGCACCACCGGATGTCTACCGGTACCTCCTGACCCTCCGAAACCAGACTCGGAAGTTCCGGGCCCTTGCGGAGGCCAACCTGGAGGCCAGTCAGGAGGACATGAAACGCTGGTATGACCAGAACTCCTCCTCCATCGAGTTTGAGCAGGGCCAGCGGGTCTGGGTCATGTCCCCGGTCGAACCATGTGCCCTCCAGGACAAATGGTCGGGGCCCTTCAAGGTGATCGAGCGCAAGAGCTCCGTCACTTACCTCGTGGACATGGAGTCTCCTCGGAACCCCCTCCGGGTTCTGCACGCCAACCGGCTCAAACCTCATTTCGCCCGCACAGAACTGAGCCTGCTACTAGCTACCGACGATGGGACCGAAGACGACTCCGAGCCCTTGCCCGACCTCCTAAAAGGCACTGAGAAGGACGGCTCCATCGAAGGGATCTCTCTCTCCCCCGACCTGACCCCCGCACAGCGCCGAGACTGCCAAGAACTGTTGGGACGATTCACAGATCTGTTCTCCCTCACCCCCGGGGTTACCCAATGGTGTGTCCACGATGTCGACACCGGGGACAGTCAGCCAGTACGACACCGGGCCTACCGGGTCCCCGACCGAGTTCGGGCCTGCATCCAGACGGAAGTTACCAAGATGCTGGCCCTGGGGGTGGTCGAACCCTCCGACAGTCCCTGGGCCAGCCCAGTTGTCCTGGTCCCCAAGGCCGCCGCACCTGGCACCCCGCCAGAACTCCGGTTTTGCGTCGACTACCGGGGACTGAATGCTGTCACAAGAACCGACGCACATCCCATCCCCCGGGCCGATGAACTGATCGACCGTCTGGGGGCCGCCAAGTACCTCAGTACCTTCGACCTCACCGCCGGGTATTGGCAGATCGGCCTCACCCCTGGCGCCCAGGAGCGATCAGCCTTCTCCACACCCGACGGCCATTTCCAGTTCAAAGTGATGCCCTTCGGCATGAAAAACGCCCCGGCCACCTTCCAGAGACTAGTAAACAAAGTACTGGCGGGGCTAGAAGAATTCAGTGCCGCCTACCTAGACGACATTGCGGTCTACAGCCTCCACTGGGCCGAGCACCTGAAACACCTCGGGGAAGTCCTGACAGCCCTCCGCCGGGCCGGGCTAACTGTGAAGGCCAGCAAATGTCAGATAGGCCAAGGGTCCGTGACCTATCTGGGACACCAAGTGGGGAGCGGCCAAGTGGCTCCCCTCCAACCCAAGATCGACGCCATCGTAGCCTGGGAGCCCCCGGTCAACCAGACCGCCGTCCGAGCTTTCCTGGGGCTCACTGGGTACTATCGGCGTTTTATCAAGAACTATGGGAGCATTGTGGGGCCCCTCACGGAACTGACCTCGAAGAACCGGCCACAGAAAGTGCAGTGGACACCCGCGTGTCAGGTGGCCTTCGAGACCTTGAAAGCAGCCATGTGTACCGCCCCTGTGCTCCAGGCCCCCGACTACAGCCGAGAGTTTGTGGTCCAGACCGACGCCTCGGAACATGCCATCGGGGCGGTCCTGTCGCAAATTGACTCCGAGGGAACTGACCATCCTGTGGCCTTCATCAGCCGGCGGCTGCTGGCCCGAGAACAACGATGGAGCACCATCGAGAGAGAGGCCTTCGCTGTCGTGTGGGCCCTCAAGAAACTCAGGCCCTACCTCTTCGGCACCCACTTCCGGGTGCAGACCGACCACCGGCCCCTATGGTGGCTGATGCACATGCGTGGCGAAAATCCGAAGCTGTTGCGATGGTCCATCTCCCTCCAAGGCATGGATTTCACTGTGGAGCATCGCCCCGGCAGCGACCACGCCAACGCTGATGGCCTGTCCCGGTTTTTCCGCCTCGACGAAGAGAGCCCCCAGGAAGATGGGTGACTCTCCCCGCCTTCAGCTGGAGGGGATGTGTGTTGGACACGGCCTCGTGGCGTGGTCCGTCCTCTTCCGCATGGAGGGCCCAGGACGACATCGGCCCTCCATTTACCTACTATCGACCCCCCTGACACGCACATTTCTGAACCATCGGCGAGAGCAGCCTCCCCGGCCACCTACAACCCTCCCCCTCCCTGGTACCCCGGCGGAACCTGCTCGCCAACGCTGCCAGCCTGGCAACCTGACCAGGCCACCCTTTCCGGCCCGACTCCATCTTGGGGCCATCACGACCCGAACACGTGGCCGCAGCCATCCCTGGCCCCGGCCCCAGCGAAGCCCCGACATTGAGGCACCAAGATCCTCCTAGGTGGTAAAGTGGCCACTCGACAAGATCCCGGAGGAGGAGAGTTTCGATGGGCCCCCAGCCGCCCCGGACGCCTGGTATCGATCGCTCTCCAGCCTCCCCGGGGCGCTGGCTCCGCCCCCCTGCTGGGTGTCTGGACACCTTCATCCCGGCCCCTCTGACCCCCAGGCGCGAGGGTCCGGACATCAAAGACCTCCAGTCCAATATCTGGGCCAGCCCTGGATTAGGACTCCAGTTGTATCTTGGAGTCGAAGCCCTGCTGACCTCGTCGCGGCTGATCCTGATTTGAACTCTTGCACCTGGAACCTTCGAGGCCCCGCTGTCGCGGCCTGACCAAGCTGAACCATCTTCGAGGCCCTGCTGACGCTGTCGCGGCCTGCCCTACCTGAACCACCTTCGAGGCCCTGCTGACGCTGTCGCGGCCTGACCAAGCTGAACCATCTTCGAGGCCCTGCTGACGCTGTCGCGGCCTGACCGAGCTGAACCACCTTCGAGGCCCTGCTGACGCTGTCGCGGCCTGACCAAGCTGAACCACCTTCGAGGCCCTGCTGTTGCTGTCGCGGCCTGACCCCTTGAACTATTCACGCACCGGTTGGTGCCGAGACTGTCCTGCTACCCCCTATCCCCGAAACCAAGACTTTACGGATCCCTCGATCCCTGCCTGCTATCCTGCTAAGAACTTGCCTTAATTACTTATATAAAGATTCTTGTGAATATTCCTCCTGTGTGGTGTCCATCTGTAAGTAGTGTGATTGCTCCGCTGTTACGATTGTAGGAGAGGAGCCTCGCCCAGGAGGCCTCCCTACGGTGCTCGGCCTATTCTATACCGAGAGGTGGGTCTCGGGGCGGCAGTCAGACACCTTCTGTCCCCCCTGGGATCGCCTTTCCAACAGGGGATATGAGGAGAGAGGGAGGAGAATGAGGAGAGAGAGGTGAATATAATGAGAGAGAGATGTGTATAAGGAGAGAGGGGTGTGTATGAGGAGAGAGGGGGAAGTAAAAGGAGAGAGAGAGAATGTGGAGAGAGGGGAGAATAAAGAGAGAGGAAATGTATAAGGAGAGAGGTGGGAGTATGAGGAGACAGGGAAGAGTATGAGGAGATGGGGGAGTATGAGGAGTGAGGAGGGTATGAACAGAGAGAGGGGAGTATGAGAAAATGATTGAATATGAGGAAAAGAGGGAGTATGAGGAGAGGGGGGTATGAAGGAAAGGAAAGTATGAGGAGAGGGGGGACTATATGAGGAAAGAAGTGGGAGTATGTGGAGAGACGGGCAAGTATGAGGAAAGAGGGATAGTATAAGGAGAGAGGGGTATGTATAAGGAGAGAGGGGGGAGTATGAGGAGAGAGAGGAAGAAAGTAGAGTGAGGGTGCAGTATAAGGAGAGAAGACGTGTAGGAGAGAGGGGGTAGTATGAGAAAAGAGGGAGGAGTATAAAAAAAGATATAAGTATGACGAAAGAGGGGGATATATGAGGAGAGAGGGGAGTATGAGGAGAGGGAGGAGTATGAGCAGAGAGGAAGGAGTAAGAGGAGAGAAGGGGGAGTATGAGGAAAGGAAGGAGTATGAAGAGAGAGGAGGGAGAATGTGGACAAAAGGAGAGTATAAAGAGAGAGGGGGTGTATGAGGAGAGAGGGGGTAGTATCAGAAGACAGGAAGAAGTATGAGGAAACAAGGGTGCATAAGGAGTGAGGGGGTATGAGGAGAGAGGGGGAGTATGAGGAGAGTAGGGAATAATAGGAGAGGGGGGAGTATGAGAAGAGGGGGGAGTATAAGGGGAGACGGGAAGTATGAAGAGATGGGGAAGTATGAGGAGAAAAAGGGGATTTTAGGGAGAGAGGGAGGAGTATGAAGAGATGGGGAGTATGACGAGTGAGGGGGGTATGAGGAGAGAGAGGGGAGTATGAGGAGAGGAGGGAATATAAGAACAAGGGGGAGTATGAGGAAAGGAGGGAGTATGAGGGGAGAAGGGAGAGTATGTGGAGAGAGGAGCGAATATGAGGAGAGAGAGGGAGTATAAGGAGAGAAGGGTGAGTAAGAGGAGACAGAATGTGGAGAGAGGGGGGAGTATAATGAGAGAGGGACTGTATGAGGAGAGAGGCGGGAGTACGAGGAGACAGGGGAGAGTATAAGGAGATGGGGAGTATGAGGAGTGAGGAGGGTATGAGGACAGAGAGGGGAGTATGAGGAGAGGGGTGAATATAAGGAAAAGAGGGAGTATGAAGGAAAAAAAGAGTATGAGGAGAGGGGGGATTATGAGGACAGAGGGGGCAGTATGAGGAAAGAAGAGGGAGTATGTCGAAAGAGGTGCGAGTATGAGGAGAGAGGGGAGTATAAGGAGAGAGGGGTGTGTATAAGGAGAGAGGGTGGAGTATGAGGAGAGAGGGGGGAGAATGTGGAGAGAGGGGGGAGTATGAGGAGAGAAAAGGTGTATGAGGAGAAAGGGGGTAGTATGAGAAGAGAGGGAGGTGTATAAGGAGAGATGGGAGTATGATGAAAGAGGGGGACGTATGAGGAGAGAGGGGAGTATGAGGAGAGGGGGGAGTATGAGCAGAGAGGAAGGAGTAAGAGAAGAGAAGGGGAAGTATGAGGAGAGGAGGGAGTATAAAGAGAGAGGGGGAGAATGAGAACAAAGGGGGAATATCAGCAGAGAGAGGAGAATATGAGGAGAGGGAGGGAAGTATGAGGAGAGACATGGGAGTATGAGGAGAGAAGGGGGATATGAGGAGAAAGAGGGGGGTGTTAGGAGAGAAGGGGGAGTATAAGGAGGGAGAAGGGGAGTGTGAGGAGAGAGGGGGAGTATATAAAAGAGGCGCGAGTGTGAGGACAGAGGGGGACTATAAGTAGAGAGGGTTGTATATGAAGAGAGGGGGTATGAGGAGAGAGGGGGAGTATGAAGAGAGGAGGGAATAATAGGAGAGGGGGGAGTATGAGGAGAGGGGGGAGTATGAGGAGAGACGGGAAGTATGAAGATAGGGGGGAGTATAAGGAGAAAATAGGGATTATAAAAAGAGAGGGGGTGTATGAGGAGAGAGGGGGTAGTATGAGAAGACAGGAAGGAGTAGGAGGAGATGGGGAGTATGGCGAGTGAGGGAGGGTATAAGGAGAGAGGGGGAATATGAGAAGAGGAGGGAATAATAGGAGAGGGGGAGTATGAGGAGTGGGGGGAGTATGAGGGGAGATGGGAAGTATAAAGAGAGGGGGGAGTATGAAGAGAGGAGGCTGATTATAAGGAGAGAGGAGCATGAAGAGATGGGGAAATATGCAGAGAGAGGGGGAATATAAGGAGAGAAGGGAATATAAGAGAATGGGGAGTATGAAAAGAGGGAGGAGTACGAGGGGAGAGGGGAAGAATGAGGAGAGGATGCAGTATGAAGAAAGAGGAGAAAGTATGAGAAGAAAGGTGGGACTATGAGTAATTGATGAGATAGCTGCCTTCGGATAGAATTACCTGCTTAACTTAGTCCATTCTGCTGCTAACTTTTGTATTTTTATTAATTGTGCTGCATCTTTTTAATCGTACCGAAATCGTTTTTTAATTGTATTTTGTCTGTCCCTCATTTGCCCGGAGACCCTAATTCCGCTGCACTTTGTTGGTGTGGTGTTTACATTTGCTCTTTTGCACAGTCTGCGCTTTGATCACGTCCCCCTACCTGCACCAGCCTCAGCGCTCGACCCCAGCGGTTCCCGGAAGTTAGGCGGGACCGCATTGCACCCGGGGTTGGCGCTCTAGTCGACAGCTCGACCGACCTCATTTAATCGGCAGAGGCGGCGAGCATGGCTGTGAGTAATTGATGAGATAGCTGCCTTCGGATGGAATTACCTGCTTAACTTAGTCCATTCTGCTGCTAACTTTTGTATTTTTATTAATTGTGCTGCATCTTTTTAATCGTACCGAAATCGTTTTTTAATTGTATTTTGTCTATCCCTCATTTGCCCGGAGACCCTAATTCCGCTGCACTTTGTTGGTGTGGTGTTTACATTTGCTCTTTTGCACAGTCTGCGCTTTGATCACGTCCCCCTACCTGCACCGGCCTCAGCGCTCGACCCCAGTGGTTCCCGGAAGTTAGGCGGGACCGCATTGCACCCGGGGTTGACGCTCTAGTCTACAGCTCGACCGACGTCATTTAACGCCATGATCAAGCGAACGCGCAGCGGACGCGCGCAGCGGAAGCGCCGTCTGCGCGCCGAAGGAGCGCCAAAGGAGGGCCCGTCTGTGCCCGTCCGGGCTCTGGCCGGGCACAGGGCCACTACCCCTGGTCGACTCCTTCGGACTTCTCAACCTACTACGGCACCCAGGTATACTTCTGCAGACCTCATGGCTCTAAATGTTCATATCTGTGAGGCTGCGAATACATGGGCGCCCATTGACAGCCTTTCTAGAGTATGTCCTTTGTGCAATTTTTGCATCCTTACTTATTAAACACTCCCTAGCCAAGCCTGCACTGAAGCCAAGGGGATACAGGCTGGATTAATTAATGCTAGATCGCTAGTGTGTCACGCGGCCGAGGTCTTCGAGTTACTAGCAGAGAACCATCTGGATCTGTTTTTTATCACAGAGACATGGATGACTGACTCCTGCGCGCCGGTAGTAGAGCTAGCCATTCCCCGCGGGTTTAGGATCTGTTGAGCAGATCGTCAGCAGGGAAGAGGCGGAGGGGTTGCGGTGATTTACAGGGACCATTGGACCCTTACTTGTGAACATCAGGATGAGTTGGAAGAGGCTGAACTCCTCCACTTTTGCCTGGAGCTTAACCCGCATTTCACTCTGGGTGGCACTCTAGTCTATCGACCCCCAGGCCACGTTGGAAACTTTATTGGTGCCTTGGAGGAGGTCATTGTGCCGCGCTCATTACGGTTCTCCCGGTTCTTACTTTTAGGTGATTTTAACATTCATGTAGATGCGGGGAGCTCCAGTGAGGCTATTCGTCTCGGTGAGACTTTTACTATGGCTCACCTCAAACAGTGGGTGGAAGCCCCTACGCACGTGGGCGGCCATGTCCTCGACCTGGTTTGCGCCAATTTTGACATCACCATGACTCTTCCTGAACCTATGACGTGGTCAGATCATGGCCTGATCAAATTCTCCTGGCAGCTAGATAAGGACTTGGAAAAAAAACCCTCCTCTGGCCCACTCGCAACGAATTAACCTGACCGCTTTGTCTGATTCTCTTTCTTGCTCTCGACCAGCACCGTCTATGGAGATTGAGGCGGCTGTTGATGCATTCAATCTTTGGGTTGCGAACAGTTCTGCTGCCTCCACAAATGCGGGATGCATTCGCCGGATGCGGTCGAGACCTTCCCAGCCATGGTTTACTCATGCCTTGCGAGAACAGAAGCTGGAATGTAAGAAACTGGAGCGTGTCTGGAGGCAAGCCTACCTGCCGGCCGCTAAAAAGAACTTACGTACTGCTCAAAAGGATTACTATGCTGCGATTAAGGCAGCTAAAAGTAGGTACTATTCGGAGAGAATCGCGAAAGCAGGCAATAATAGTAAAGAGATTTTCTCGATAGTCCAGAATTTCCTATCGCCATGTGTTGCTCAACCCCTGCTTCCCTCTTCTGTCCAATGGTGTGAAGAACTTTCCTTCTTTTTTACTGATAAAATTAAGAAAATCCAACTGGACTTAGAAGCTGTTCAGAGAACTCCTCAGACCCTACCTGCTTTACCGCTACTGGAGAGACACAAATTGGAGGCCCAGCTCGTTGCTTTCTCGCCTGCTTCTGAATTTGACATACGGGCAGTCCTGGCGGCCTTAAAGTCGGGGTCACCCTCAGACCCATGTCCTGCTAGGGTTCTGGGAGGGATAACGGTAACCATTAACCAGGAGGTGACACAGATTATTAATCTTTCTCTATCCTCATTTACTGTCCCGGGCAGCTGGAAGCAAGCGAAATTGGACTGGACCCAACAGCGCCGTCGAGCTACCGGCCCATCTCATTGTTGCCAGCTTTGGCAAAAGTGTGTGAGAAGGTGGTATTTAGACAGCTTGATAGTTTCATCGAGTCCTCCCAAGCGCTACATCCAGCACAGTCAGGGTTCAGAGCCGCCTATAGTACCGAGACAGCACTGGTCGAGGTCTCGGAGGCGGTTCGGGAGAGCCTGGACGGGGGTGGCAGAGCGGTCCTGATTTTATTGGACCTCTCTGCCGCCTTCGATACGTTGCCTTACTCACTGCTCCTTGCGAGACTAGAGGCCGTTGGTATCTCGGGGCCTGCCCTTGACTGGATAACATCATTCCTGAGTAATAGGACACAGCAGGTCTGGATGCCTCCTCACACCTCCTCGCCGAAGAGACTGACGACAGGAGTCCCGCAGGGGTCTACCTTAAGCCCCTTACTCTTCAATGTATATATGACTCCCCTACTTTATCTGACGGAACAACTGGGAGCCAAAATAATGGCCTATGCGGATGATACGCAGCTGCTTTTCACCTGGCCTAAGGGTATCTTTGATCCATCTACTGTACGGCTCTGCCTGTCAGCCGTCTTTCGGTGGCTTGCACAGGTCCAACTTAAGTGCAATGAGGACAAGTCCGAGGTCCTTTTCTTTGGTTCCTTCCCTGACAACTTTAAGGACCAGATATGGCCCTCGGACCTGCCCTGCCCTAACTCAGTGGGAGGTCCAGCCAAGAATTTGGGGGTCTGGTCTGGACAGGACCTTAAATTCTTGGACCACATCAAAAAACTGACTGGCATTTGCTCCGCCACTCTTAAAACTTTGAGAAGATTTTTCCCTCTTCTCCCTAGAGTAGCCAAAGAGACTGTATTACGAGCCCTAATTCTGCCTCGGCTCGACTATGCAAACGCACTATTTAGTGGCTTGCCCGACTACATGGTTCACCGCTTGCAGGTGATCCAAAATGCGGCGGTTCATCTGCTATTCTCGCTACCTAGGAGATCCAGTGTGGGGAGCCATATACGAAGCCTTCACTGGCTTCCAGTGCCGCATCAAATTCTTTTTAAGGTTCTGGTTCTGGCATTTCGAGCGGTCCATCGTCTTGGACCGGTTTATCTGCAGAAACGGTTCTCATTCTACACCCCAAACAATGCACTGCGCTCTGCCAACCAATGTCAAATGGCCCTGCCTAGATACAAATATGCCAGACTGGGAGGCCAGTCCATTGCAGTTAAAGCTGCCAGAGCCTGGAATGCACTTCCTCTGTACCTTAGAGCTTCTCCGACCCTCTCTGTTTTTAAGAAAGGGTTAAAAACCCATCTGTTTAATGCTTCTCTCTAGTTGGGTTGGTTATGCTATGTTCTGACACTCTCCTTGTCTAAAACTCACCGCGTCAGGATACTCTGTAGTAACAGAGTACGATACAAAAGATTTAATAACATAACATAACATAACTATGAAGAGAGAAGGGAGAGTATGTGGAGAGACAGGAAAAATTAGGAGAAAGAGGGAGTATAAGGAGAGAGGGGTATGTATAAGGAGAGAGGGGAAAGTAAAAGAAGAGAGAGAGAATGTAGAGAGAGGGGGGAGTATAAGGAGAGAGGGAGTGTATGAGGAGAGATGCGGGAGTATGAAGAGACAGGGAAGAGTATGAGAAGATGGGGGAGTATGAAGAATGAGGAGGGTATGAAAAGAGAGACGGAAGTATGAGGAAATGAGTGAATATGAGGAAAAGAGGGAGTATGAGGAGAGGGTGACAGTGAAGTAAATGAGGAGTATGAAGAGAAGGGGGACTATGAGGACAGAAGAGTCAGTATGAGGAAAGAAGAGGGAGTATGTGGAGAGAGGGGCGAGAATGAGGAGAAAGGGGGAGTATAAGGAGAGAGGGGAGTATATAAGGAGAGAGGGGGAGTATGAGGAGAGAGGGGGGAGAATGTGGAGAGAGGGTGCAGTATAAGGAGAGAAGAGGTGCATAAGGAGAGAGGAGGTAGCATGAGAAAAGAGGGAAGAGTATAAAAAGACATAGGAGTATGACGAAAGAGGGGGAAGTATGAGGAGAGAGGGGACTATGTGGAGAGGGGGAAGTATGAGCCGAGAGGAAGGAATAAAAGGAGACAAGGGGGAGTATAAGGAAAGGAGTGAGTATGAAGAGAGAGGCGAGAATGAGGAGAGAGGGGGAATATCAGCAGAGAGGGGAGAGTATGAGGAGAGGGGAGTATGACAAGAGACATGGGAGTCTGAGGAGAGAAGGGGGGTATGAGGAGAAAGAGGGGGAGTGTGAGGAGAAAGGGGGAGCATAAGGAGAGAGGGGGAAGTATAAGGAGAGAGAAGGGTAATGTGAGGAGAGGGAGAGGGGGTGGCAGTCCTCAGGGCTGAGGGGCCCCTCTAGGCCCCCCATTATAAATAAGACATTGCTCCCGTTATTTAGCCCCCCCGGGGGCTAATTAACAATAAAGGGGGCTTCAATTTATTTTAATTTTTTACATGGTACGCGCACCCTACGAGTATCGCACGATTTAAAAAATTGGGAACTTGGGGGTCCTTGTGAGACGTACCGTCCAAAGACTATATGCGTACCATTACGAGCACGAGCTGCATGCTAATTGGCTGTCAACTGTCTGTCAACACTCCAAACCAGGAAGTGTTGGCCGCCATCTTGTGTCTCGGTAGAACCGAGGCACAAGTAAACTGAAAAACAAGTGTGCAAAAGGCGCAAAGGGGGCAGGGTAGAAACACCCTAACCCCCTAGGCCTGCTTAGGGGGTCCTACAAGGAGCCCCAAGGCCAAGATTTTTTTTTTTTTTTTTAAATTGCGGGATACACGTAGGGTTTTAAAAAATAAAGAAATACCTGTGTGGGGGGGCTCAAGCCCCCCCCCCCCCACATGCCCCGGGGACCGCCACCTACGCGGGGCACTACATTTTTCAATTGGGGGTCCGTGATGGACCCCCCAGTCCCAGGGACAACCACCCCCTGGGGATTTTAAATGTTGGGAGGGGCGCGTGGCCCCCCTCCTGGAGCCTTTTGGTGGCCCTGGGGACCGCCACCCCACAGAGCCGGCTCCTGCAGTGTCCCGGGGGTGCCTACCCCCGGGACACTGTAGTTTGCTATCGTAGGGCGGGAGCCTCGCGGCTCCCGCCCTACAATAGCAAACTGCTTTGGTTTTAGGAAGAGAGAGCACAAAACCTGCTCTCTCTTCCAAAAACCAAAGCTGATTGCTTTTCTACATGGGGAGCAGCATGTTAGCTGCTCCCCAAGTAGAGAAGCAATGCCGGCTCCTGCAGGACGTGGGGAGCCGGCAGGGACTGTGGGGGACTTGGAGAACCCCCACGGTCCCCAAAAGAGAGGGCCAGGCTCCAAAGGATGGGGTACCCGGGGCCAGAAGTGGCACAGGAGTGGGGCTATGCGGCCCCTCTCCCCAAATGATAAAAAAAAAAGGAGGCAGGGCAGCCCCGGGGGTTGGGGTCCCCGGGGCCTTAAGTGGCCTGAGGAGGGGGGCTATGCAGCCCCCCTCCTTAAAAATATTTTTAAAATGTGGCCATGCCCTGGGGGATGGGGTCCCCGGGGCCTGGAATTAGCCACGGGAGGGGGGGCCACGTAGCCTTCTTCCTGATAAAAAAGATTAAAAAATAAAATTCGGGAGTGAGGCCCTAGGGGATGGGGTCCCCAGGGCCCAAAAAAAAAGAAAAAGAAGGGGGGCTACACATCCCCCCTTCTTAAAAAAATACAAAAAAATGAGGTCTGGGCGGAGGCCACACCCCCTCCCTGCGCCACTCTGCAAACGTGTCCCCTGGCACATTTCAAGAGGGTGAAGTAATTCCCCCTGGCACTTACTGGAGGTTCCTGGGGGCCAAGTAGCCCACCAGGAACCTCCAGTAAGCGCCAGGGTGCTGTGTTGCAGAGAGGTGTAATGAGGCCACGCCCCTTTTTACACCTCTCTGCAGCACAGTCCCCTGGAGCATACTGGAGGTTCCTGGTGGGAGTAGTTGGCCCCCAGGGACCCCCAGTATTCAAGGGGATTTAGTTGCCACTCTGGAAACGCACCAGGGGGCTGCGTTGCAGAGAGGAGTAATGAGGCCATGCCCCTTTTTACACCTCTCTGCAACGCAGCCCCCTGGTGCATACTGGAGGTTCCTAGTGGGCTAGTTGGCCCCCAGGGACCCCCCGTATGCACGGTGACTTAATCCCCCAACTTAGAACGCGCTACGGGCGCCTTTGCACAGTGGTGTAGGTAGGGGGTGGGGCTTGAGGTGATATGTGTGCAAACATGCCCTGTGGCGCGTTTTAAGTTGGGGAATTAATTCCTCTTCAATCCAGAGGTCCCCTAGGGGCCAACTAGCCCACCAGGTACCTCCAGTAAGCCCACTACTGATCCTGAAAAGTAACTTGAATTTCCTTCCATAGGCTAACATTGACTGGTTTCACTTGGAAATTGTTCTAAGTGTGGGTTTTTGGAACCTTAAAAAATTCCTCTAAAATCAGCCGAACTACGAATTCCGATTTACTCACCTGTTATCAGGAGAGACCTCAGTGCTGCATCTTTCAGCCCACTACTGATCCTGAAAAGTAATTCTAACCAAACCTACAGTAACTTGAATGTCCTTCCATAGGCTAACATTGAATGGTTTCACTTGGAAATTCTTCTAAGTGTGGAATTTTTTAACTTAAAAAATTCCTCTAAAATCAGCTAAACTACGAATTCTGATTTACTCACCTGTTATCACGAGAGACCTCAGTGCTGCATCTTTGAGCCCAGCACTGACCCTGAAAAGTAATTCTAACCGTACTTACCAGTAACTTGTATTTCCTTCTATAGGAATCCATCGTCTGCTTTTCACCAGAAAATTTTCTAAGTGTCTATTTTCACAAACGACAAATATTACTTAAAAATCACCTGTATGACTTAAATGCATTCTTTTAACTGTTTAGAGGAGATGTCCCAGTGCTGGATCCAGGATTCCCACTTAGTAAGAACAAGTAATGATAACACTACTTACCTGCTAAGTAAAATTCCTCCCATAGGATAACATTGGTGATTCTATGTGAAAACATTTCTGTGTCAACTTTTAAAATACAATAATATTCCTTAAAAATCACTACTGTAACTAAAACACTTTTACTCAACCGTTTACAGGAGATGTCCAAGGACTGAATCTAGGATCCAGTCCTGTGGTTAGAAAAGTAATCCATAAAGTAACTAATTGCATTTAACTAGAAAAACACATTGAGGTCAATGGTGCATTGTGTTTGAAATTGTGTTGCCCATTGCAACAACTTTAACTACTGTAGTTAATATTCTATTGCCTATTTTCAAAGTATTTAAACTAAAGTAATTAATCCTGAGAAAGTATATTTTGTAATGTAATCTATAATTTAATTACAATGTAATTTAAAAAATAAAATATCTCAAAATAAATAGTTTAAAAATGTAGTAAATCAGTATAAAAAAAATATAATAATTATGCATTTGAAAAATTGTCATTTACAAAACCTTCGAAATTCACTGAAAAAACCATAGGTTTCAGCCCTGATATAGGGGTCGATTAGGATGGCGGAAGGACTTTGTCGGTCCGCCATCCCGGTGGAAACGGGACCTTCCGCCATGTGTGCGGCGGTCCCACCATGCCAATTATGATGCACCCGCCACACTGGCGGTCGCATCAGGCATTTTTAACATTGTGGCGGGCGGTGCTGAAAGCACAGCCCGCCTCAATTTTAAAAATGCAGGCATGCATTTGCATACACAAAGCGGCAGGCACCGCACGGTGCCTGCCCCTTTGTGTATGCAAATGCAGTGGGGTGCCACAGGTACCCCCCATGTCCACCCCCCTCTCACCTTCACCGATTAAGGGGCCATCCTAATCGGCCACTTAATCGGTGGAATTTCAATGGTTTTGTACTAGTGAAATGTCCAGCTAACTATAACAGCCCTAAAACCTACGTTTTTTTTTGTGAATTTCTAAGGTACTTTAAATGCTAATTCCTAACTATATCAGGCCTGAAACCTATGTTTTTTTCAGTGAATTTCAAAGGTTTTTTAAATGCTAATTCCTAACTATGGGGCCGATTAGGATGGCGGACAGATCGCCACCGCCATGCAAGCGGTGGCGATCTGTCCGCCATGCGTGCCCGTCCGCCAGCTTTTTCCCCCCGCCATATTACAATGGAGGGGGGACCGCGGCGGACGGAAACACCGTCCTCCACTTTTCTGCCCCGGTCGCCTTGCGGCCAGGGCGGAAAAGGGTTCATATGGCTGGTTATGTCTTCCAGACACCGCCAGCCATATTATGATGGCCTCCTGCAGATGCCTTTCCGTGGCCACAATGCCGCCACGGAAAGGCATACAGTCTTCCCTTTGGGGGCCCCCTATGGGCCCCCATGGTGAAGGCAAGAAGGGAGGTGGACATGGGAGGTACCTGTGGTACCCCCCTGCATTTGCATACACAAAGGGGCAGGCACCACTCGGTGCCTGGCGCTTTGTGTATGCAAATGCATACACATACGCATAGCATGTAAGCTGCTATCTCTGACGAAAAGCAATGCCGGCTCCCGAAGGACGCGGGGAGCCGGCTGGGGCCGTGGTGCATTGGGGCTCCCCCCACGGTCCCCAACGTTTTATTTGAGGCCCGGGGGATGGGGTCTCCGGGGATAATACAAATTTGTGATGGGGCTATTTTTTCACGGTAAAATTTCCTTAATATGTACATTAAATACATAAATATATGTTTTTAAACAATTAGAAACTTTCGCGCCTGTACTCGTACGGGGCGCCGTATGTACATGACGTCACACAGAAGCGTTGATAAGACGCGTAACGTCAAAGCGTATTCCTGACGTATGCGCCGGTACGCGCAGAGTACGATTACCTGCACAAAGTATGGTGCGATCACTGTACGCGTACTGTACGATTACAAACAAAGATAATGAAAAAGGAATTATATAGAATTTAATTTTGATATATTTAAAAAATAAAATGTATTCAAATATTTATAATAAAAATGTAGGACATTAGTATAAAAAGAAAGAAATATATAATTAATACATTTAAAAATGATCATTTACAAAACATTTGAAATTCACTGAAAAAAACACTACATGCATAATACATAGCACTTTGAATCACTGCATTTCCTAAAGCCTGCCTCACTGCATGAGTACATGCTTACTGAGTGATTGATTACATTAAAAATATGGTAATAAAGAGAAATAAAAAAAAGTTTGAAAAAAAGGGAAGTTACTAGAATAATACGTCGAAAAAAAAGGGGAATTAATGTTAATACTCCTATAAAAAAAAATAACCTATACAAATGATTAATAATAAAAACGAGTTTAAATAAAGCATTTTAGAAATTATACGAAAGTTAAATAGTATGTTAAGAGGCATATTTACATAAACACGTGACACGCTAAAACAGTGCAAATGAGAACACCTGTCAACTGAAAAACCTGATTTAATAGTGGGAGGAGCAATACATTGATCCCATAGACTGTTATGTAACCAAAAAGTATATAAACCACACCCGTGGGATGAGTAGTTTTGTTTCAGAGAGTCAATACGGGCGAAGAAACTGCAAACAAAGAAATGATTCGGAACCGCGGAAACATCTTCACATTATCTTTCATTTCCTCAGAGAGTACATATTGTTAATGTTTTTTAAAAAAAAACATAAAACCGTATGTACTTTCCAGAGGAGTTGGATGAATTTTACGGAGGAAACAAAGAATATCAAAGAGAGGTAAATTATCTGAATGGAAATATAGGTTATTTAACGAATTAGTACGTGCAAAGTATCGGTTAGGAGCGATGTCATAATCTTTAATTTATCTTTCATTTCCACAGAGGGATCATATTTTTAATGTATATTTTAATTTATATATAACTTTGTGATCCTTCAACTGGAGTTGGATGACTTTCAACAAAGATATTTTATTAGAATGCAAGTATTTCTTTATGATTGAAAAATGTACTAAAAACAAAACTTTTTATCTTCTAGAGTGAAATTGTACTAAAAGTATTTATATTAAGTAGTGCTTTTTGCAATTTTCACTCATGAAGAATAGGAGGATTATCTTCGCAAGTACTTTTTTAAAAAAAAGTAATACAATTGTGGCTTAAAATGTTGTGATTGTTAAATGTGATTATGACATGAAATGTACATAAAAATAGAAAGATGAAGTAGTGAGGGAGTGTTTGTCGTAGCACTTCTATTCTACTTTATCTGAAAGTAAAAAAAGCCCAAACATGTATAAAAAGATGATGGGGCAACACTTATATAATGTAAACATAAGGGATGAGTGCTTATGATAAAATAAAATAAATGTGGGCCAACACGTGATACCAATGAATGTAAAATAATGTTTGCATTTCACCTAAATGATGAATATAAAAGACTCAATAAAAATATTTTGAAAACATGAGCATTTTTCTTTCAAGGATGGTTTGAAGAAATATACATTTTATAAAAGAACATAGTACTCCACGCTAAAGGAGAAAAGCCAGCACAATTATGATAGAATAGAAAATATAATAATATATTTAAATACCTTTACAGTCAACAAACTCGTAAGTGGAGTATACAGTTTAAGTTAAAAACACTCTACCACAACTAGTTTTTGAAACACATAGTAAAATAAAGTGCGTCACAAAATGGGCTACATACATGGTGAGTGTATCGTAACGTCACATACAATAAAGAAAGGCAATCAAAATTAGCATCAGGAAGGTAGACGTAAGTACACAACAGACAATGACATTTTTTTCAGAATCTGCGCAAGGAAAGGGATTGGTCGCTAATATGTCTTTTTACAATGCTTCACAACCAATCAAAAAGAAGTGTTAAAAGTTTCTGTTTTTAACATACGAGCAAAACAGATATCTTTGAAGACCCTAAAAGACTTCTTCCAGAATAAGTACGCACTTCACTGCAAAACCCCATTTAATGATTATCTAGGCTCTGAATCATAAACACGTCAGACATCATCTCTAATCATTTTCTCTTCTTTTTTACTGTATTGTGTGAGGTAGACTGCGTAATCCTATGCCCAGAGCCCTCGAAGGCCTTGGAGACTGCCACGCCCCAGGACCAGCTTCTGCAGTGTCCCGGAGTCGCACGGTCCCCCTCCCGTCATTTAAAAGCCCCGGGGGGAGGTGGTAAATGAATCGAGACTGAATACGTTAGTACAGCCCACTCCGCTTACGCTACCAGGAAAACACAACAACACTACATGGCCAAGATTTCCATTGTAGTGATTTTTTAGTTCCAGGTGTAGTTGTCAGAACGGCAGGCACATTATCTCAAGGCTGGTATACACCCACACCACACTCATCCAGTGCATACATCACAACACACGTGACCCTACCAATAAAAAAGACGGGGCGCACGTGCTGTACGCTATTTTAGTGATTTAGTGGTTCTATATTGGCCAATCTCGTAGTTAGGCATTAAGACACGCAGTGTTACAGTCAAATGTACACAATTTGTGCAGTCCCCTTACCCCATGCAGACTTCTGATTCACTCCTGTAAAAATCCGGTAGTAACCATGCAGTTCAGCAATCACAGTGTCACTCTCTGTCCACTCCATCCTAACCCTATGCAGACAACTGATTCACTCCTGCAAAAATCCAGGTAGTAACCATGCAATTAAGCAATCACAGTGTCACTCCTCCTATAATCCTGACAGAACCATGACCTTATCTAATCACTGTACAGAAACACAAGCACTTATAAACTCACCCTCCTGTCAACTGCTGTAGGAGAGTAGGATCTGCCTCTTATGGTTACCCCACTTTTTGCTGATGCTTCACTATTTTTCGACTTTAGTCTGGATGGGGTCCTGCTATTCAGGACCCCAGCCTAGCTGCTTCCTCTCTAAAATGGATTCCATGTACATTAGGTACATCACAGATTAGATTCTGGAGTGCCCTTGTATGTCCCTAGTATAGGATATGATATGTACCCAGGGCATAGGTACCCTGGAGGCCTACCAGGGGCTGAAGCATGTATTATGCCACCCCTGGGAAGCCCTCCAAAATGACACCACAGGACTGCTACTGCAGCCTGGGTAAGGTGGTGCATGCGTCCCATACTGTGATATAGGTTACCTGTATCACTACGTACACACACACATATAAACCTATAAGTCATTCCTATGGCAGGCCTTATCAATCCTGAAGGCAGAGTGTTTGGTTTTCATGTGTGAGGGTGCCCTTGCATGAGCAGAGCCCCTCTGCAGCATTCGGAGTCCATTCTCTGATGCTGTTAGTAGTTTGCGGTAAATGCTAACTTTGGGATGGCTGCACGGAAACATGTTGTGTTTGGTGTCAAACACCTTGGAATCCTACCCCCACACCAGTAACTGGTATGGGAGTAGGATCCCACCCTTCTAGAGGGAGAGACATGACAGCACTGGTATACCCAGTACCAGCCTAACAGATCCCTGGCATCACAAAATGGATGCTGCATCAACAGACACAAGTCTGGCCTCCTGATGCTGACCGAAAATCAAGCAAGGGAGGCCTGAAAAAATAGGTTTCCTGTCACAGGGAGGTGTAACCACCTCCCCAGATAGGCTGATGTGTATTGGGGCTGGGTGGGAGCACTCTCAGAGTGCTTTGAAGTCCTGCATTGGAGGCACATTTGGTGTCCCTGTGCATAGTCCAGCTCAAACCCGTTCAGGGGCTACCAGCCCCTGCTCTGGAGTGAAACTGGACTGAGGAAATGGGTGTAGCCACCCCTCTTTACAAACCCTCCCATGGTGGGGTCCCCTGAAATAGTCCAACCTATTTCTTAGGTATAAGTAAAGAACCCCTGGCAACAGGAATTTAGATATCCCTGTACAAAGCTTTGAAACTGAATCCTGGCCCTTCGGCATTCTACGAAAGATATGAAGAATGAAGAATCTCCCTGGAGTCAAGGAGTGACTCCTACCGCTTGGCAGGCACCAACAAAGCATCTGTTCGGTTTGCATCTCTGAAGCTCTTGCCGGATGCCAAAGACTTTGCATCACCAGAGGTAGATTTCCAGACTTCCCCAAGGCTGAGCAGAGTCCCCAGCAAAACTGAGACCCGTAGCTATCATGGGTAATGTGGAACTGGAACCCCTGGCATCACCTTCCTAACAACTCTCGAAGCTGTGCTTTGGGTTACGCGTAGCCCCGAGCAGAGAATCCACTGTAGATTGCTGGCTTACCCACTCCGAGTGACCCGTGGGTGGCCATGTTGTGATTCAGCTCCAGGTACCTTCACAATCCCTTGTCCATCGACTTGTGGGTTCCTGTGACGGAAACTTTAACTTTCCTGGTTGCTCTAGACATACCCTCACTCCTCCTTGCTGGGGGAGTCTCTCGGACCTTGCTGGTCCACACCGACGCCATTGTTCTTTTCCTGCGTGGGTTGCTGTTGCCAAGGCTTGCAGTGTCCAAATTCTGACCCCGATGCTGCAGCACTCGACATCCTTCATGGGACAGCCCGAATCCAACTCCTGGTCACCCTGGACGCCTCCTGGTCTTCATGGCTAAAGAGTACAGTTCCTTATCAACTCACCTTAAGCACCCTACATCGGTGGGCACACAACTATCATGCTCCTGGTCACTGGTAAGTGACCCAGACTCTGTCCACTCTGCTTTCAGGTTCTTCTCATCTACGATCAAGACTTGGATCACTTCGGACACTTCACATCTTCCGGGCAGCAGCACTTCTTCAGCAGTTCCCATTGACAACTACGACGTGACCCGAAAACTATTTGACACCTATGCACCCTCCCCCCCTGGGTTAGGTAACTCGAGTACTCCGATGCTCCCCTGGGGGTTGGCCCTAGACACCTCTAAGTCCAAAAGGATTTGTTTCTAGTTGTCCCCTAAGTTTCCTTAAACTTTACATTTCCAACCACCAATTTCCCCATAGAAACTAACGGTGCTCGTGGCTGTGTTCTCACACTGCAAGCGTCCCCCGTGGGTCCCCTGTGTCACTACCTTGGGTGGTTCTGAAGGGGCCCAGCGATTCTACAGGCTCTAGGCCTTATGCCTAGTCAAGTTGTGGTTCTTATACCACTAGTTTAGTATATGGTTTGGTATGCCCCTAGGGCTAACTGTATATTGTGCTATTCACTGTATCTATTTAACTTGTAACTTGTTTACTTCGACCTCTAGTATCATAAAGAAACTAGGGGTGTCTGTTTTAGAAAAAAATACATATATTTTATATATACCTGGTGTGCTTATCCTTTCATTTGGTAATTGAAGAGATTATAGACTGATAAAACAAGCTGCTTTACATTCCTTCAAGACTGAGCCTGAAGACTGCTCTCCATAGCTACCACTAGGATAGCTTTCAATAAAGGTTGTCTTTAACCTATCATCAATAAGGGGTTGTTTGGACTGTTACAAGGCACCCACAATAACCAGTAGACAGCCTATACCAGACCAACTTCTCACATTGGTGTGCAGCGTGTGGGATTCCAGCTTGCTATTGTTTTACCAGATAAAGGTACTTAGGGTACATATAAATCCAAGCTTAAAATACAGTAAGTTCCACTGAACTTAGAGTTGTGTGTTAAGTGCTTAGCACACCCTTCCTACAACTCAAGAGAGTTTAGTAGGCCACACTAGAGAAGGTAGTGCATACACCGCACCTCACTAGTGATGTCTTCAAAGCCAAGAACCAGTGGGTCCCTGCCAGAAGCCACTGGGCTTCTTCCAACCAAGTATAATAATCTCTCATTCTTTGAATTAAGAGCATTATGCAGTGCTAGGAGATTGAAGACAGGCAAAAGTGCAAACACCCAACACCTTCTAGAGGTACTCTTGTTGGATGATCTCAGAAGACCCTTAAGGTCTGAGGGCACAGGCAAAGTGGGTGGGTCTGCTGATGAGGAAGATACCAGGGTTGGTGACAACCAGGACTTGACCTCTGAAGCTGGCCAGGAGGATGATAGTGATCATGACCTGGTGAATCCAGCTCCCCTGGAGGATGATGATGATGATGAGGACCACAATGGCCCTCACGCTGTCCCTCCTGGAAGAGTTGGTGGTGAGCCTAGAAGATCCAGATCTCCCTCAGTGGAGTCTCACCATTCTAGCTCATCTACAGGAACCTCTATCTGTGCTCATAGGGGGGAATCCTCTGATGAGAGGAGGGAGAAACTGCTGAAGTATGAAAAAGTACAGCTCAAAATCTGAAAGTAGCAGGTAGCCCTAGATAAAGAGGCCCTAGAGCTCTACAGAGCTTGAAAAAAGATGAGACTAGAGTCCCGTGGTGGCAGCAACGTCCCTAGAGATAGGGAGAGTTCTTATGACCATAGAAACCTAAGCAAGATTTTCCCTCCCTACCAGAGTGGGGATGATACCCACAAATGGATAACTGCACTGGAAAGGGCCTGTAAAGTTCAGAGTGTCCCCCAGGAGCAGTGGGCAGCAATCTTGTGACTTTCCTTTGCAGACAAAGGTAGAGATATGCTCCTCACTTTAAGAGAAGAGGATGCTGGTGATTATCAAGTTTTGAAAAGTGCATTAATTGAACGGTTTGACCTAACAACTGAACAGTATAGGTTGAAGTTCAGAGATACCCAAAAGGCACAGAATCAAGACTGGGTGGACTTTGTTGATTGTGCTACCAAGGTTCTAGAAGGCTGGTTAATGGGCAGTAAGGTGTGTGACTTCAAAGGATGATATAATCTTATCATGAGGGAGAAGATTCTTAATAACTGTCAAAATCAGTTGCTACATCAGTACCTGGTGGACTCTGAGAGGGCAGATAAATGGGTCAGAACCAGGGTGAGGCAGAAGGTACAGAACCAAGGTGGTGTCCCAAAGAAACAAGATTCTAAGAACTCTGACAAGGGTGGGGAAAAGGGTAAAGACCAGAAGTCTTCCCATGGCCCCCAAAAATCTTCTTCTAATGGGAATTCACAGCCTAACTCAGGCTGTTCTTGTCTGTGATGGGGGCATGGATATGCCCTCCTTTGTGAGTCCCAGTAATCTAGGCAAAGACAGACACATCCATTGATCAATGGAAAAGAGGCTTTGGCATTTAGGGACACAGGAGTAAGTGTCACAATGGTGACAAAAGATCTTGTGGATCCTGGGCAGATTATACTTGGTGAAATGTACCAAGTGAACCAAGCTAGCAATGTCAGAACACACCATTCTCTGGTAGTTAGTAACTTCTCCTGGGGAGGGGTAACTGGCCTTAAGAAGGTTGTGGTAAGTTCAGACCTACCAGTTGAATGCTTGCTTGGCAATGATCTTGAAACTTCAGCTTGGGCAGAAGTGGAGCTCAGGACCCATACAGAAATACTGGGCATCCCTGCATATGTCTTTGCTGTGACTAGGTCACATGCCAACATGTCTAACACTGGACAGGCCTTGGATTCTGGAATAATGGACCAAGGGCCATCCAAGAGGAGGAGCAGTAGGGTTAAGGCAGTGCCTTCCCCCCTAACTCAGAATGCAGATCAGACTCTCGAGGGGGATGATCTCAGTCCTGCGGAAGGAAATATCCCAGAGGAGCTTCAGCCTGATCAGGTTGAGTTCTTGGGGACAGGGGGCCTTTCCAGGGCAGATCTGAGCCAGGAGCAGCTGAGCTGCCCCTCTCTTGAACCCCTCAGACAGCAAGCTGCTGCTGAGGCTGCTGGGAATGCTAGTGGTCCCCATAAAGTATATTGGGATGATGGAGTCTTGTATTCAGAGTGTAGAGACCCCACGTCTGGTGCCACCAGGAGGTTGGTTAAACCTCTGAAGTTCAGGGGCTTCCTATTGACCCTAGCCCATGATATTCCTTTAGCAGGTCACCTGGGCCAGTACAAGACTTGGGACAGAATTGTCCCTCACTTTCACTGGCCTCACATGTGTGAAGACACCAAGGAGTATTGTTGCTCCTGTGTAACCTGCCAAGCCAGTGGGAAGGCATGTGGCACCACAAAGGCCCCCCTGATACCACTACCTGTGGTGGGGGTTCCCATTGAAAGGGTGGGCATTTACATAGTAGGTCCCATGGATCCCAAAACAGCATCTGGGCACAGATTTATCCTGGTGGTGGTGGACCATGCCACTAGGTACCCAGAGGCAATTCTCCTTAGGACCACTACTGCACCTGTGGTGGCAAGGGCCCTCATGGGAATTTTCTCAAGAGTGGGCTTTCCTAAGGAGGTAGTATCTGACAGAGATGCAAACTTCATGTACAGCGTCTAGACTGCAATATGGAAGGAGTGCAGAGTGACTTATAAGTTCACCACGCCCTATCACCCACAATGTAATAGTTTAGTTGAAAGGTTCAACAAAAGCTTAAAGGGCATGCTTAAAGGGCTCCCAGAGAAGCTTAGGCGAAGATGGGACATACTCTTAGCCTGCCTTTTATTTGCATACAGGGAGGTGCCTCAAAAGGGGATTGGCTACAGCCCTTTTGAACTTTTGTTTGGTCACCATGTCAGGGGTCCATTGTGCCTGGTTAAGGAAGGGTGGGAGTTACCTCTCAAGCCCCCTAAACAGGACATAGTAGACTATGTACTTGGTCTCCTCTCCAGAATGGCTGAATACATGAAAAAGGCAACCAAAAACCTTGAGGCTAGACAGAAATTACAGAAAGCCTGGCATGACCAAAAGGCTGTACTGACTGTTTACCAGACAGAACAGAAAATGTGGGTATGTTGGAGCATGTGGCCCCAGCAGCTGTCCAGGACAAGTGGAGTGGCCCCCAAACTATTATTGAACAGAAGGGAGAGGTTACCTATTTGGTAGACCTAGGACCTCCCAGGAGTCCCCACAGGGTCCTCCATACCAACATTCTGAAGACATATGTGAACAGGGCAGACATGGGCTTGCTCATGGCTACTGATGAGGGACACGAGGAAGAGAGTGACCCACTCCCTGACCTGCTCTCACAGAACCTTGATGATGGATCGGTTGATGGTGTAACCTTGGCAGGCAGCCTCACTGCTCAGCAGCAAACTGATTGCAGACAGGTGCTCAATCAGTTCAGACTAACCCTGGGCGTTGTATGCGTAGTCACGCTACGCGTAGCTATGCGAAGTTGCACATGCACTTCGCGAGCTACACATAGGTACGCAAGCGCATGTAGTTGCTTGTCCCATCCGTTCACGATGCGTGTTTCTCGCTCGCGAACACGTATTGCTTGTTTGGGAGTCTGTTTTCGTGTTCGGGGTCTCGCAAACTTACCCATGCAGTCACCAACGGGCGCCGCCATCTTCTTTCTTCACTTGTCCCACCAGTTCACAATGCCTTATTTCCTGTTCTGGGTCACGAATAGCGTGTTTGCGATGCGTATGTCATGTTCGGGAACCAAATTGACATGTTTGCGGCATTTTGAGCGTGCTCGCGGGAAATATCGTGCGAACTTACCCCCGCGGTCGCAACGGGTGCGGCCATCTTATTTTTCACTGTATGCTATGGTTCTGGGGCCTTAGCTTTTTACAATGTTTTTCTGATCTTTTTTATTTATTTCCCCCTCTGTCCTGAGTTACATATTTTGCATTTTATTTCTACTTTTACTGTTTTTTTTTCACTTTTCTACTATTTTATATGACTTCCTTCTTTAAGCTCCTACTCCTTCCCCTAACTTTATTTTTCCCTTCAAAATTTTCTTTTGGGCCTCCCGCTATCCCCAGAACCATGCCTAAGGGTAACGGCCTCTTCAAGGGTAACGCGCCTGCACCCCGGGGCCGCCTGCCTTGCGGCAGACTGCGCCAACCAGAGGTGCAGACCAGGGAGCTTTTTGGAGAGGTGGAGGTGGCTGCTCTTGTCTTTTTTGTGCAGCACAACCTCCCCTTGACCTTGGCAGCAGGCGGCAGGCTTGGCGCCGGGTACCCGACCCAGGAGCGTCGCCGCCGGTGGGTAAAGGTGCGCCGGGCTGTGTTTCACCAGTCCAGGATCGAGCGCACTTATCACCAGCTATCCCACCGGTGGTCCTGCTAGGTGTCAACGTCATGGGGCTTGGTGAGTAGCTAATATACTAGTAGTATAAGTATTGTGTATAATTTTTTTCTGAATAGCAAGAATGCTGTAGCTTACATAGCAGGTAAATTACGTTTTAAAATGTTCTGTGATTTTAGGACACAGGTGCTTCGCAGTGCTCTTACTTGTTTGCAACTTTGCGCTCGCTTGGGGTGATTATGTAAGAGTTTACTTAGAGAACTTAAGTTAGGTAATGCTATTGCTAGAGAGACTCTAGTCCTTCATTTGTCCTCCTGCCACTAAGAAGAGATAGTGCTGGATGGATTGATAGGTTTAGTTAGTATTAGTTGTTAATTTTTTAGAGGTCTGCGTGACGCATCCTCTCTGTCACTGAGTGCTGCTTACCTCAGTCCTTAGTAGAACCTTTTGTACTTTTTTCAGTGAGTGGTAAGGCTTAGCAGTGTCACTAGCAGAACATCAGACGCAACCAACAATTTGGTGTATGCACAAATTTATGCATATGTCCTACACCTCTGCATTTTTGATGGCTAAAATTTAAATGCATACTTATTGAACAATTGGCCAGTCTGGAATATGTGGGCTAGGTCAGGTGGTACATGGGCTTAGTTAGTATTCTGGAATATGAATGGAACACTGGATTAGTGTTCATAAATAATGAGTAGACGGTCCGCGAATCCCACAATAATACTACTAATCGATCTGATGAGATTGCAATTGTTGTTTCCTAAAAAATTTTTGGAGAGTTTTTAAAAATATTTTATTTGTTTCACAGTACACCAATCGTTAATGTTTGTCTCTTTCATTTTTATATCTTACATGATCAGCACCCAGGGGCAAAAAGACGGGGACACAGGCAGCGGAACAAGATGAAGATGCCTCCCATGGCCAGGAGCGCTCCTCTACCGAGGGCTCTGCTGCTGGCCCCAGTAAGTCCTCCAGTGGTTATATTAATAAATATATTTCCTTAACTGTTACTGCACCTTATTTTTTCAGAACTATTATTTCTGTTTCCCAATTCTATTTTTTTCCAAATCTTCTTCGATCTTGACTGTTTCTAAATTCTTGTTGTTATCCTTGCCTCCAACTGCCTCTGCTATGAGCCTATGACTCTCTGTACTACTACATTACTCTGTCTGTAGCTAAGCTTGCCCATTTCACCACTATTTATTTAAATGATTTTAAATAAAACTCAGATTCACAGATAGCTCTAGCCACAGAGGCCAGTCCTTTGTGTTGTCTTCTTCTGGTCTTAATTTTTCCTGAGGCTTTTCGACAATTCCCACCAACAAAATGCCCAACCAGATATTTGACTATTTTTGATAGGATATACTACTACTGTTGTGGGGATCCTGAACATAACTATGCACAACAAAATAGGATGGTGATGATGCGGGGTTGGACCTTCCTGACACCTCATTCAGAACACCTAATCCCCTGACCGACTAGCTATACTCTCTCATTAGGTCCCTGAACCCCCGAAGATACCCAATGACTAGACAACCCAGAACATAATAACACTCTTTCGCTCACCCACTCATATGCCACACCAAATACCATAGAGTATTTTGTGTAAGTTGAAGTTCAAAAGGTTTATTTTAAAATAACAAGCTATGTAAGTTGTTCTACAATTCAAATCATTAATCATTATACCATACGAGCCAGCTAAAAAAGCAAAATGCATAAGAATAAAACAATAAACATTTTTACAACAAGTCCACCAAAGAGTCAAACGATCTCTGTGCGAATTCTGGGGTACCCCTCCCGTTAACCCCTCCCGTTAGAACGTAGAAGTACTGGTTACATCATAAGCTCTGCAAAGCTCTTGTTAGTTCGTAGAAGGGAATCTTTCACCTGTTATGATAAAAATGGTGCGTGTTAGATAGTATAATGCAAGCATTTCTCAGTCATGGCAAAAAATGTAGCATGTTATGGTATTGGCTAAGCAGTATAGACTGACCAGAAAGTGCCTTTTTTTTCGACCTCTTGTACGCAATGCTCAGACAGTAGCTGTATGAGCTCATGTGGGCTCAAAGGCGTCCTACACAATAAGCTGCGATGTAACATGCGCAATAGACATGAAGCTAAAATGGTGCATGGCTCAGGCTACCTTTGCAAAGAGTAGAGCAGACTAGAATGACCCTAGGGACCATAATAACACTACTAGTGTCTACTCTACTCTAGTACCCGATTTGCACTAGTGATGAATGTTGTATATGACTGTATGTATTAACTTTTTTCCAATCTTGCTAGTGAAAAAGAATGAAAATGGGGCGGTGTATATGCCATCTAAAAATGTGTATTGTTTTTTCTAGGAAAAGTACCAACCGCCACCAGTACTGGGGCCAGCGGCGATGGGGCCATTACGGAGGGTGCAGGAGAAGCGGCAGCAGAACCTGCAGGAGCTACTCCAGGGGTTGAGCCAGCAGCAGCAGCGGGCAGTGGTAAGACTAAATGTCAGATCAGATCAGATGACCTTGATGGATGTGTTGAACAAAACGGAAAGAAGGGTAGGAGGAGGAAGTACAGGCGAGATGTAATATGACTGGCAGAGAAGGATACTTTGGAAGCATGCATAGGTGGCTGATAGGAATCAGATGCATGGGTTGTTGAAGGATGGGTGGAAGGTCAAAGAAAAGATGCCTGCATGGGTACCCACACTGTATGGGTGGATAGGATAGCAATCGTCAGGGGTGTTTGGGTCAAACTCAAAGCCAAGGCAAGCAAGGATGCATGGGTGGTTGTTAGTGAAACAAACTAAGGTTTGTTGAGAGATTAAGAAGAATGTTAGATGTTCACTTTGAATGGATGGATGCCTGGATGTATTCATCGTAGATAGCATAGGTTGCAACTTTCACTGTATGCAGGCCAGAGTCTTTGAAGAGAATGTAAAAAAACTGTGCCACAGTAGCAAAGCCAAGGGGAATATAAGCTGTATTTTCAGAATACTCCCTTGACTCACAGTAGTTTGCAAGCACATTAAATATATATATATATATATATATATATTCACTGAAAAAACCATAGGTTATAGACCATATATAGTTAGGAATTAGCATTTACAAAACCTTGAAAATTCACTGAAAAAAACATGGGTTATAGACCATATATAGTTAGGAATTAGCAATCCACAGCTGATGATGTCACATATTACATCATTTATGACATGGTCAGTGACATCACTGATGACATCACTGATGACATCTCAAATGACATCACTGATGACATCACTGATGACATCATCCAGTGACTGTGTGTTTCTGTAAAGTTTAAATATGTTTTACATATTGAAGAATGAGTAGATGTATAAGTGTCTGGATGAAGGATTTAGTAGGTGCGTGACTGACTGTATGAGTGAGTGATTAAATGTGTCTCACTGAGTGCATGGGTTAGTGACTAAACTGTCTTAATTTGTGCATCATTACGTCTGTTGTTCTGTAAACTGCTGCATGTGTTGATCAGTAGCTATATGAGTAACTATATGGGTTATTGATTTTTGATTGATTGTCCAAGTATTTGTATGGGAGACTGAGTGTGTGTGTGGCTGGCTGGGAGATGTGTGACTCTGTGCAGATCAATGTGTACTTGTATCAATGATTGTATAAGAGAGTAAGTATGTGTTAGTATATGTTTGAAAATGTAAGGTACTCTATGTTTAACTGTATAGATTAGAAAATGGAAGTGTGATTGATTCTTTACAGGACTGACTAGGTGTGTGAGTAACTCCATGGATGAGTGGCAGAGTGTGAGTGTCTGTATAGGTGTATGAGTGCATATGATAGTGTTGTAAAGATGAGTGATTGTATGTATGAATGATTGTATGGGTGAATGAGTGAATGTGTGTGTAGACATAGGAATCAGTGAGTGCGTATGTAGTAACTAGTATTGGTGTGTCAATGGTTTAAAAAACTTATATTCTGTATTTAACACTGGGTGTAACAGAGGTTATATTAAAGTGTGAGGAGATGCATTGTATTGTCACATGAATGATATCATCAGTGATGTGACCATTGATGTCAAATGAGATGTTATCAGTGATGTCATTGAGATGTCATCAGTGATGTCATCAGTGATGTCATTTGAGATGTTATCAGTGATGTCATTTGAGATGTCATCAGTGATGTCATTTGAGATGTCATCAGTGATGTCATCAGTGATGTCATTTGAGATGTCATCAGTGATGTCATCAGTGATGTCACTGACCATGTCATGAATGATGTAATATGTGACATCATCAGCAGTGGATTGCGGGTGCGCGATATATAGTTAGTGCAACTAACTATATATGGAATTTCAATGGTTTTGTGTGAGTAAAATAAGGTTTTCTAAATGCTAATTCCTAACTATATATGGTCTATAACCCATGGTTTTTTCAGTGAATTTTCAAGGTTTTGTAAATGCTAATTCCTAACTATATATGGTCTATAACCTATGGTTTTTTGCAGTGAATTTCATTGGTTTTTTAAAAGCTAATATCTATAGCTGTAAAATGTATTCTTCTTTAAATCAAAAAATATATTTTATATGTTTATTAATAATTTTTTTTATTATTATGTTTTGGTTCGCTCCCGGTTCGCGAACCGGGTAGCTTCCCGTTAGCTCAATTTGGTGCCGCGACTCGGTACACGAACCGGTAAACGTTCCGTTTGCGCAACTGCCGCGTTAGAAATCAACATCGTGACGCATCGCGGAAGCGCGACGTATCGCGTTGTCGCGTAATGCGTCTTATGACGCGCTGCGTTAGCGCACCCGGAAGTGCTCCGGAGCGCGAACCGAGGCGCGAAGCGCAGCTCCCCGGAAGCGATCCGGGGCGCGGCGCGCAGCACGTAACGTAAGCGTAACAGGTCATGTGACTTGTTAATAAAACTTTTCATTGGTTCATTTCACTTTTGGTTTCCTAATGATGTAAGGCTAGGTCATGTGACCTAAAAATAACACTTTTCATTGGTTTAGAACTATTTTTTTTCCAAAATGATGAAAGCCCCCACCTTTTTTCTCACTCTGACTTTCAACTTTGAGAAAGGAAGACCTATTTTGCTGAGTAGAAAATGGCTTCAGTAGTAGCTGCAGCTGGTGGACCCCCACCACCACCACCACCACCAAGTAAGAGAGGACCACCTCCACAGTTCATTCCCAACACAGAGGAGGAAGAGGATGAAGAACAGGAAGAGGAAGTACAGCCAACACAGTTTTTACGTGAGGAGCCCCGGGTATCTCACCACAAAAATAGTTTCATTTGGCAGTTTTTTTCTTTTCCTGAAGGACAAAAAAAAGTGAATGCTCGCTATGTGACATGCCTAATATGCAAAGAAGATTTATCAAGAGGCACAGATAAGAAGTATAGTTACGGCAACTATACTATGCATCGTCATATGCAGAGGTGGCATCCACTAAATTACAGCAGGGCAGAGATGCGTGACCTCCAAGACAACCCACCAACTCCTGTGGCCAGGACATCGGCACAGGTAACTCTGTCGGGGCCAGAGGCACGGGAAACAGTGCCAAACATTCAAGAAAACTTTGTGCACATGAAGATAGTGTGTATATATTGCGGTAACCTACTCTCATGTGCCAATATGAGTATTAATTTGATAAACAGAGCATATGAAAACCACAAGTGCTCTAAACGCCCCAAAAAATATTTTTTTTTTTTGCTCCTGTTGAGCCCTTTGTAATGCCTGTTTTTCGTTGTTTCCCCCCCAAAAAACCAAAAAAAACATAAAATTGTTCAAAAAATCAAAAAAAAACAAAAAATGTTCAGAAAAATAAATTTTTTTTATAAAACAACAAAAACATTAAAAAAAAAGTTATTTTCAGAACTACCTCCCCTTTATAAAAAAATTGCTAGAATGTTTAGCACTCTGGCAACCTCTATTTCTTTTGGTTCGCTTCCCGGTTCGCTCCCCGGTACGCGAACCGGGAGCGAACCAAAAAAAAAAAAAAAAGAAGAGTAAGTATAAGGGAAGTAAACAGAGAGTAATGTTAAAAGAAAGACAGCTATAGGGAGTAAACCAGAGATACTGTTTAATAGATTTATTTACCGAAGAAAAGATGGAAGAGGGTATAATTGTGAAAAACAAAATAGATAAGGAAGTGAAAGAAAAAAAGGAGAGTAGAAGAATAACAAAGAAGAGTTTCTTAGAGAATATGAGTGAATGTTCAAAATAAGATTAAAACATGTGGAATAACAGAGAGAAAAAACAGAAAGCAGAAAAGAAGAAGTAACAGAAAAAGAATAATTGAAACAGCAAAGAAATCTAAATAACATAGGGGCATATTATCAACATAGGCAATAAAAGTTTTGTAGCTTTTATCAGTAGAAAACTGCCGCTAAAACCGCTTTTGCAGCAGTTTTCTGCCGATAAAAACAGCAATAATTGTATTGGCTGTGTTCATAATATGCCCCTTAGTGTGCTTCAACTACACAGAGAAAGCATAATGAACAAGTAGTGAAAGAGTGATCAGTCAAAGACACTAAGAGTAATAGAGACGGAGTGAGTGAACAAGAGTGAGGAACTATGAGAAGAGAGGGACTGAGAAAAGGAGTGGAAGGAGTACAGTAAGTAAGTAATAGAGAAAGGAATGAGGGAAGTAGCAAAGGCAGGAAAGTGAGGGTTAAAGAAATGAAGCAGTGGAACTAATAGTAGTTAAATGTGATAGAAATGTAATGAAAAGAGTACAACACATTTACCTTATAATTGTCGTTAACTTAGTCACTTGTTATTTTTATACTTTCAATCTGTGAAAGAGAGAACAAACATTTGAAAAATATTAAAAAATGTATTTAAAAATTAGAAAAGACAAGGGAAAAGATTGAAGGACAAACAGTTTTTCAACAACTTTGACACTTACAGAAGCTTCTGCTTCTCCAGGCCCCCTACACAGTCCTAAAGATATACATTTTAAACTAACAGTATCTTGATGCAGATGAAGTGAGGCCTATCTTGGAACATGGTGCATCTTTTGCACTGCTGTTGTCTCACAAAAGTGACGCAATGGCAGCACAAAAGAGGTGCACAATCATCATAAAACTGTTCCTAACATTTTAAATGATTGTTTCAGGATGGCAATAAGGTGTGTCCTATCCAGACGTTTGTTTCAGGTGAGGCCTACTCAGGGTTGCAGATCAAATTTAGGCTTGTTGAAGAGTACAGAGGAGATAATACATGTGCAGGCCAACCAATAAAGTTCAGACTTCCTCTGTTTCCCTGGACAGGCCTAAACTTCATCTGCACAATGTGATTCGTAATGTTAGGAAACACAGGTATGTATTTGAAA
Source organism: Lissotriton helveticus (assembly GCF_964261635.1). Lineage (NCBI taxonomy): Eukaryota > Metazoa > Chordata > Amphibia > Caudata > Salamandridae > Lissotriton > Lissotriton helveticus. The sequence goes on along the minus strand of NC_136063.1, from coordinate 772,297,275 downwards.
AACGTGCAATTTATTTTGCTCATTTCACAATCACATCGCTTGTGTTTCCTTTGGTTAGGTATCTCATTGTGCAGATGTAGTCCAGCATATGAAAGAGTACGCACTGCATGCAACAACTTTGACACTTACTGAAGCCTCAGCTTCTCCATACCCCCTACACAGTCCTAATTATATACATTTTAAACTGACGGTATCTTGCTGGAAATGAACTGAGGCCTATCTTGCAACATGGTGCATCTTTTACACAAAAGTGACCGAACAGCGGCGTAAAAGAGGCACACAGCCTTCATAAAACTGCCCTTAACATTTTAAATGATTGTTTCTAGATGCTGATAAGGTGTAACCTATCCACAGATTTGTTTCAGGTAAGTCCTACTCAGGGTTGCAGATGAAATTTAGGCTTGTTGAAGAGTATAGAGGAGATAATACATGTGCAGGCCTACCAACGAAGTGAGTCATGTCCACTGCACTCTTGAACAAATGTCAGACCTCCTCTGTCTCCGGGAACAGGCCTAAACCTCATCTACACAATGTGATGTGTAATTTTAGGAAACACAGGTAATATAATTGAAAAACGTGCAATTTTTTTTTGCTCATTCCACAATCACATCACCTGTGTTTCCTTTGCTTAGGTATCTCATTGTGGAAATGTAGTCTATCATATGAAAGACTACGTAGAATGTGAGCACTGTATGCAACAACTTTGACACTTACAGAAGCCTCACCTTCTCCATACCTCCTACACAGTTCTAAATGTACATCATGAATACAAACAGTACAGAATTAATTATACATGTTAAATGGTTTATTTTTGCTGTTCTCAGAATGTATCAAATTTCACTAAAAACAGTGACTTGAAAGTATTCATCATATAACAGCGGGGGAAAAAAAAACACAATCAAAATAATTGTGTTTAAAAAACCCATATAACATAACCAATCAGAAATCAGAACTCCTCAAAAGTAACTTACTTTCCATGACGTCGAAGGATGTCCTATGAACAGCTTACACTCGGTTGTGCTGTTTTTATTTTCAGCCCGCCACTTTCTGAAAGAAAACCTCCATCGTTTTGAAAAATATGTTACATACAATAAATGACTTCTCGCTCTCTACCACACGTTTCCACAAGGCCAAATCATGTAAGAGCCATTTATAACTCTTGAAATTCTTGTAAGCAAATCCCGTCATTTTCTATTTCCGCAACTTTCAGAAAGAAAACGTTCAAGATCACTTTCACAATCATGGACTAGTAATATCTTACCCTTCTTGCTCACTCATGTTCTACATTTCCTATGACACTGATACTGCTTACTATGAAGCAGACTTACACTACCTCTATGACTACTACAATTATTTAATTCTCTACATCACTTTTAATCACAAAGCAATATAAAACAGTAGATAAAATTATATCAACCCCTAGAATCATTATACGCCAGTTACCTACCCTAAATTCTCTTTTCTGAAAACAGAAAGTAAGAATATTTTTAAGTAAAAAGGCAACATTGTATCATAGTCAAATGGGAATAATTTCCGAAACAGCAAATTTTTTTACATTTTCAATAAGCTGTGTAATAAGCGGATCTTGTCAAATGACCATCATGCCATATAATAGCTGCAGTTACAAATGTTCTTCCTAAAATCAACGACTGTGTAGCCACAACATTTGTAATTAAAGTTGAAGACTTACTTTCATCAGGTTTATATAGTTGGATTTTTAAAATGACATTATAATCAAAAGTTTGGACCAATAATCTAGACAGCATTGCAGACTTACATTCCCTCTACTCCATGTTTTGATTGGCTGCTTGAATTAGCTTATAAAAAGAAACAGTTTTTCTGAACTCATTCAAAGTGCAGTTATTTTTCCATGACGTCAAGTGTTATGGTAAGAACACCGTTTGCTTTGGGAAATACTCTGTTGTCCTTCAACTAATCCCTGCCCACCACTTTCTGTAAGAAAATCTTCTTTTTTTCCAGGAACTATTTAAAACTCAAAAATAACTTTTGACTCTGTACTACACTTATCCTCAAGGCCAAATCGTGTAGGAGCCATTAGAACCTCTTGAAATTCCTCAGAGCAAATCCCGAGATTCCTTCTCTAAAATTTTGGTTTTAAAAACACCAGGTAAGAATTTTTAAGGTCAAAAGGCAATTTTTGGGGGGAAATTAAAACAGAATCGTTGCAGAATGACCAGCCATTTCCAGACTTCAAATAAGCTGTGTAATGTCCTGATGTTATTGAAGGACCATCATGATATATAATTGCTGCAGTTACAAAAGTCCTTCCTGATATTGACAACTGCGAAGCCACAACATTTTTAATTAAAGTTGTCAATTTTGTTCCATCAGCCCTACATCGTTGAAACATTAAAATGACATACTGGCCATATGTTCGTATAAGTAATGTTGACATCATTTCAGATTTACATTGGCTACACTCCATGTTGTGATCAGCAGCTTTTACTAGCTTATTGAAGGAGACTGATTTACTGTCTGGCAAAGTTAAATATATAAATCTTTCTGAGTCTACACTAGTAGTACTTGATACCCTACAGTTCTCGCAGTCATGCTGCCATTGATAAGAAAGCCCAAACAGGTGATCTACATCTACACCTTCAGCATGCAATACATCAAGCATATACATTAAAAACTCCTGACAATCTTGCTGAATATTTTGAGAGAATTGTCTTTGACCTGAACATCTGTCTAACAGATTTCGAATTTCAGACACACTTTCTATTTTTGTTCTATCAGTGCTACATTTCTCTAACACAGAATTTAACAAACTGCAAAATCTTTGATCAGAATTGACCACAATCTCTTCTTTTACATTTTCTAGAGAAAACAAAACATTAACCACTACATTAGCATAGCAGTTGACACCAGAACTGTTTTCAAATTGAAAACCAACCACATCTTCAACAGAATCCTTTTTCTTTCTGCTTATAATTTCAGGTTCATCGACTTTTCGTCTTTTTGCTACAACCTCCCTAGTATTGGTCACATTTCTTCGTTTCCGGCCTACCACACGTTTCTCAAACAAAGGATATTGAGGCAAATGTGGCGCATACTCTCTTCTTAACCTATTGTATTCCTTAACACAATCTAGATCCGCACAAATGTTTGTGACATCACACTCAATCAAGTACAATCCCGATAAAGTTCTAACTCGTGACAATGCCACATATGCCATACCCTCCTTGAACACAGAACTGCCAATATTCACCAATGCACTGTCTACACTTAAACCTTGCGATTTATGGATTGTCACCGCATATGCCAAGCAAACAGGAAACTGCTTACGGCGAACATATAAGTCTTTTACAAGCAAAAATCTAGCAGAACAACGACCAATTAGCTGTACTTCCTCAATGCCATCAAATTTAATTTTTAAAAATTCAATTCCATCTCTATTTCTGTATTTCACAAAATCAACAACATTACCCATTGATCCATTTACCAGACCTCTTTCAACATGTAAATTCCTTCTTAAAATTATACGGCAGTTTAAGCACACATTCAGAGTCTTTTCAAAACCTGCAGTTTTAGATATAGTCTTCTCTAATGAATCCAATTTTGTTTTCAAATTCTCAGACAAAATAATTGTTGATCCCATATGCTCTACTCTGTCAATAGCTTCCAGTTTCACAATCTCTTGGTTTTCTAAATGCAACATTTTTTTGTTGAAGATGGCACATTCTGCAAGAGTTGGCATCAAACATATTCCAGATTTCTTCTCAGTAATTTTCTGAAAAATATTCTCAGGCACAACGTCTTGTTCTGGATATAAATTTGACAGTAATCGTGCATGTAAAGCTTCTTTCCCATGCTCGGCCACTTTTCCAATTCTAACATCTTGTAGAATATTCTTGTAATCTTCATCCTTCGCCTGACGCATATTTTCATGCAGTTCAGCATAATTGAAGTTTAACCATATATTGACGTTGCCAATGCTCCCTAGGCACTTCCTGGTATCTTCATGCGTGAGCATTTTGAACACAGGTTGTCCTTTCACTGGTGTCAGCTGCAGAAGATCTCCGAAAACAATGATGTGTTTGCCACCAAATAACACATCATACTCTGTTTTAAGATCTTCTTGCATTCTCAAATGCACAAAGGCAAGCATGACATTGGAAACCATGCTTACTTCGTCAATGATAAGAAGTTTCATTTTCCTCAAGACTCTTGAAACTTCACAACAAGCATCTCCAGATAACTTGTGGTATTGTAATTTGTTGTCATGCTCCACTGGCAGCATCAGTAGACGATGCAAAGTAATACCTTTAATGTTATGTGCTGCCAGTCCAGTTGGAGCGGTGACAACACAAGAGAGCGATGACTCAGTCCTTTCCTGCAAATAACATGAAATTGCTTTAATGAGGAAACTTTTCCCAGTTCCCGCTTCTCCACTCACATACAGTCGGACAGGCTTCAACGACGTACATGAGCACTCTTTCTTCTCATGACTTAATCCATGATCAATTTGCTTGGTAACTTCGTCATATATTTTCCTCTGCTCAACGTTGAGTTGTCTTTCCAAGTCTTCTAAGTTAACCGCATCCTCCTGAGCATGTGCCATGGCTCTTTCCACTTCATTCATGGCAGTGGCAGCTTCATTTTCGATAACAGGTCCTCCTAGTGGATCCTGACTCAATGAAACAGAACTCTGACTGTCCTGAGAACTGTCTCTGGCAATCTCGGCTGCAATCGTTGCTTCCTGCTTGATTTCCGCATTCAACATTTCTAGATATTTGGGAAAAGCAGGACATTCTATGGTCTCCTTGGCGGCAGTGAAAGAGTCTTCGTAACAGAGGAAATCTCCAAGCAGTTTCTCTTCTGCACGCCAAGGCTTGAAAAGTTGCAAAAGTGCTAAATAGAAAAACTCCTTTTTTTCAGGAGATTCGCCACTCAATTTTCGATGGTTTACCAAGTGGCATTTTCTTTGCTTGACCAGACATCCCTCACTTCCAATTACAGCATACACTCCTTTCTCAATATCTTCTTTGATGTTCCTCTTGAATATGTAATTTTGTAGAACCTCATACAGACAAACATTCTCGAGGTGACTGCTTCGATTTGGATAATATGTATCCAACATGTTGGTCTTCAAAATATCGGTACTGTTCGGCTCCTTTTCCGCCAAATACTCAATTTCCCGCACAGGTTTCAGAACTCGATTACGCGTTGCAGCAAGACCAAGACTCGCCCAAACGATACTCCTGGATTTGGCATAGAGACTTGCTGAAGACAACCGGTCAGAACATTCGTAAGCTCCAATTTCTCGATGTGACAACATCTTCAGACTGAAACTGTACAACTTCTTGCTGAGGCTCTTTTCATGGGAAATGTCCTCCCACATATCCTTCAATTCTGTCTTTTCTTTTTTGGTGATGTAAGATGTCACATACCGAGCCACAGCCATACAGTTATCAGCCACAAACTGTATATCCATGTTAGCATTCCACATGGACAAAATCACTGGGTTGTAGTCGTTGATGTACTTGGACTCTTCGTTCCTTTTCAAATTGTATGTGTTTTTAGGTGATTTCTTCATCACATTATGTTGCAGCGAAGACATCAAACTGTTTACTCTTCCTTTAGAAATCACCGGTCGTGGAAAGCCGAAACGACATTTGGTGTAGAACTTGTCCTTGTTTCTGAATTTACGACGACAGTACTTTCCACAACGATGGCTTTGGAAACGTAGAACTTGTTCTCTTAGGCTTTTCTTCTCCTTTGCGTTTGGAACAGCACACGTAGAATACTGTTGTATGAAACTCATCACTAAGTCTTCTGGATCTGTTCCAAATTTAGGTGCATCCTTGATCCACAGTAGCATATGTATATGAGGAGCACCTCTTGCTTGGTACTCCTTTCTCCAGAAGAAATCCAACACCTCTCCAAGAGGTGGATTCTTCTTATTCATGATGAAAAACATCAGAGCTTCAAATCTATGATTGAAGTACCTGCATACATTCACTGGATCCAAAGAGCACAGTTCTCCGGGTGTCTTGAATTCGATATTTTCAATGTTTTCATTTGCCTCTCGTAGAAATTCAAGTAAGTCTTCCCAGCCATACTCGGCACAGCTCAGAGTGAGGAACCATGTGGGAGTTCCTAAGTTCCTCAGCATACATTTTAAATCACCATGACGACGGTACCAGTACTCATTAGTACCACGCTGACACGCCATGAGATTAATCAGGTGACAATCCAAAATACTGTCTTGCACATTGACTTTATCCATAAAGTCACTTGCAGAGATGTTTTGCATCTGTATACCACTTTTCAAGATGTGGTTCACTGCATATGACAGTCCAGACAGATCGCTTTCAAACAGGAGATTAAACAAATAGGGAATGCATTGTCGAAACCTAGCATCTTCTGCATACAATCGTAAAGTCCAGTATTCAGAAGCAGGAATTTGATGAGGTCGTCCATCATATCTTCCTCCTTGACCTGTTGGAAATAGCTGTGGGAAACACCGAGCTTCCAAACTTTCCTCCCAAACACTAATGGGACTCCCTTTGGCTTGTTTCATTTGAAACAACTCAATAGCATTCCCCATGACTTCCTTGGAATGCAAAGGATGAACACTATAATGTTCATATATTTCTTCACTTTTAGAGGGTTCTACTTTCTCAATTTGACCAGCACACAAATTGCTATCCTCTTCTTCACTTACTTCCTCTTCTGCAATATATACATTCTTATAGTACTTATTATTTTTTTTCAAATACAATGTTGCCTTTTTGACTTTCCTAACATCCACTAAATCTTGCCATATTTTCTTACTCTTTGTCGGAACCCCATTAACTAAGATAACCAGAGGTTCCTCTTCCACTTTTTCTACTCCAATTGTATTAATGTTTTTCTTCAAATCTAGAGGCAAATAAACAACTCTTCCCTTTAATCCTCTCTGTAAATCTGATGGAGGCAATTTCCCTGTCTTTGGCTCCATTCTTACAATAGCCTGAAAGGGATGGATACTTTGAATCAAAATAGATTCATAAGTATTTAAATCCTTCAATTCAGAAGGAATCTCAACCAATTCCAGATTATTATGAACCGCTCTAGCAGGCATCTGGTTTTGATTTAATTTGTTACAACAATAAGTACACACACGTTGATCTGATCCCAAATCAAAACAATTTTCTACCATCAAGTATGTTGCAAAATCCTTCCATTTACTATTTTTTCCCTTTCACTTTTTGCATATAAATCCACTAACTTAGTCTGATTCTTATAATAAGTGCGTCGACAACACACACAAGTGAAATTAGGCCTCTCACTTGATTTCACCTGAAACGTGGCAATTTCCTTCTGAAAATTATCTGTACTGGAAACCTGTACACTGTCTTCCACATTACCCTCTTCTTCTGGGTCAATTTCAACATTCTCCTCTTTACTTCCAAAGTAACAAAACTCAATTTCTTCACAAATATTCTTCACATATATTTCAGAACCATGCAAAAGAGCAGCGCATAATTGTTTAAGCATAATTGCTGGACTCTTAGCATAATACAACATTCTAACTAATTTCCTCACTTTATTATGATGCACTGCTAGCATCCTGAAATGATGAAAAACACTCTGGCATACTCTCCTGGAAAGACAAGCCAGTGAATGACCATGCAAACCCGTCACTTCTCTCACTCTGCAAGGATCTAATTCTTGCAACAACATCATTTTCTGCTTCAAACTTTTCTTATTAAATGTCCGTACAAAATCACAAAGCAAATTGATGGAATCCTGTCGTACACTGCAAATACTACTACACTTCCAGGTGTACACAGGACCCTTAGGACGTCTTCCTAAAACCTCATTACCTAACACCTCTTCTGTCTCTGTTGTCACAAGTTTTTCTTTTTCTTCTGGACAACCATCTTTCACCTCATAAGCTCGACCACTGGTGTCAACTGCATGCACCAAATCATTATCCTGGAAATAACTCTCCTCATTAAAAAATGCCTCACAACTTGAACTATGCATCCATTCTCCGGAAAAAACTTCACAAAAATTACTACGATTAACTATTCTCTTCCATCTACTATTTCTTTTGAAATCATAAATTGCCTTGTTTAGCTTCCTAATTCTATTGATTATCAAAATAAATAACTTTCGTTTAATTTCAAATGCCTGATCAATACCTTTCTCAACTTTTTTTTTTCTCTTATAAAAAACCACTTTCTGTTGACCTTTCTTAATATTTTTTAACAAATTGCCAATTATCCTGTTGCGGAACATTCGTTTACGAATGTCCCTAAACTGTTGTTTCCTTCTACTATCATGCACAGAGTTATCTATTGCTCTAGCAGTAACATTTTTGATTGGCCTTTCCTTCCCGTTTAAAATGCTTCTCTTTTTCTGGACTGAAACATTTTCTGTAGTAATACTTTTTTTTCTACAAATTTTCTTATGAATGATTTAGTTGTCTTACCCGGTGCTTTCTTGGTGACTAGACGATTTTTTATTGTAGAGGACTGCTGCAATAATTGATGAACCTGCTGTCTTTGACGTTTTGTAGCCTTTCTGATTCTATCCTTAGTCGGAATTCTCTACTTTTGAAATGATCTGCAGTTGAATCTGTGGTAAAATATAATAAAAAATGTTATTAACCACTATTACCAAACAGTAAATCAATAACATTCGTCAAAAACTTAACACACTACTTGTCATTTTCACTTAGAATAATTTTTTGTGCATAAGCAAATTCAGTATTCACAAATAGTAGCAAAGAAATGGAATGCTTCTACATTTTACCTGTGCTGTTTTATATGTGAATCTGATCTAATTTTATGAGCATATTATACTATTTTATTAAAGACACTACACATAACCTGTTTTTGAAGTTGTGTTTAATTTTAAATGAAACGGTTTCATTTTTACTTTTTATTTCCGTTAAATTTTAAAAATAAATGTTTATAGTTCCATAGGCTCAAGCAGGTCAGCTTCCCACCCTATGTCATACAATTCTGACAAATCGGTATCCTCATCATGTTCTTCATCATCCTCAGGATTTAAATCATCTAAGGGATCTACTTCCACTGACGTTTCAATGACAAGTTCAACGATAAGATCGAGATCAACTGATTGCTCATTATCACTCATGCTTGATGTTGTTGTTATCTTTAAAAAAAGAGAACAACAATGAGATGTTGCAGAGTAAGACACAAATCTCAGAGACTATAATAGTAAAATTGTTTAACAAGAGTAACATTTTGCAGCTATTATTTAGCCATGTCCAGCGATGCTGAGGAGGTGAGGCCTATGTCCAAGTTTTCAGTGAACAGGACTCATCTCTTCTTAACCTTGGATAAGCCTCACCGACTCTGTGTCCCCTGCACATACTTAAATGTAAAGGGGCAGATTTATGTTAACTGGCACATCCCCAGGGATGCACCAGTTAACGTGCACCGCTGCTCTGCCACCCATGGTGTGCCGCATTTACAATGTGGAGCACCATTGAGTAAAAACAGCACAGATGCGTCACGCATCTGTGCCGCAAAAGCAGCACATTGCAGGAATCACGTCATAAGCACGACATGTCTACTGCAATGCACAGGAGGAAGCCACACATTGCATGGTGCATCACTCCTTAGGCTATTTCAAGCAGGCATAAGGATTTGATTCAGCAATGCTATAAAGCTGACTCAGTGAAATCTTCTAAATTTCACTGTGTTAGTTTTAAAGGGCTTTCATGCAAATGAATGCCCACCCTGCAACAAAACACCTATATGAAACCTGACGCAGGTTTCATGTGGCACAGGACTTTACAGCATAACACATCTGCCTAGATGCATCAAGTTGTAAATATGTCACAACATAGCAAATGTTTTGGCCCGCCGCTGCATCACAAAAGTGACGCACAGCGGCACAAAAGAGGCACACACCTATCATAAATCTGTCCCTAACATTTTAAATGATTGATTCAGGATGACGATAAGGTGTAGCCTATCCAGAGGTTTGTTTGAGGTGAGGCCTACTCAGGGTTGCAGATGAAATTTAGGGTTGTTGAAGAATACAGAAGAGATAATACATGTGCAGGCCTACCAATGAAGTGAGTCATATCCACTTCACTCTTGAACAAAGGCCAGACCTCTTCTGTGTCCGTGGACAGACCTAAACCTCATCTGCACAATGTCATTCGTAAACTTAGGAAACACAGGTGATGTAATTGAAAAATGTGGAGTTTCTTTTCCTCATTTCGCAATCACATCACCTGTGTTTCCTTTGCTTAGGTATCTCGTAGTGCAGATGGAGTCTAGCATATCAAAGAGTACACAGAAGTTCAGCAGTGTATACAACAATTTTGACATTTACAGAAAATTCAACTTCCTATCTTGTTGGAGATGAAGTGAGGCCTGTCTTGCAACATGGTGCATCTTTTGCATCACTGCTGCATCGGTTTCATGTGGCACGGGACTTTACAGCATGACACATCTGCTTAGAGGCATCAAGTTGTAAATATGTCGCCACATAGCAAATTTTTTCCACCGCCGCTGCGTCACAAAAGTGAAGCACAGAGACGCAAAAGAGGCACACACCTATCATAAATCTGTCCCTAACATTTTAAATGATTGATTCAGGATGACAATAAGGTGTGGCCTATCCAGAGGTTTGTTTAAGGTGAGGCCTATTCAGGGTTGTACATGAAATTTACGCTTGTTGAAGAGTACAGAGGAGATAATATATGTGAAGGCCTACCAATGAAGTAAGTCATATCCACTTCACTCTTGAACAAAGGCCAGACCTCTTCTGTGTCCGTGGACAGACCTAAACCTCATCTGCACAATGTCATTCGTAAACTTAGGAAACACAGGTGATGTAATTGAAAAATGTAGAGTTTCTTTTCCTCATTTCACAATCACATCACCTGTGTTTCCTTTGCTTAGGTATCTCATAGTGCAGATGGAGTCTAGCATATCAAAGAGTACACAGAAGTTCAGCAGTGTATACAACAATTTTGACATTTACAGAAGATTCAGCTTCTTATCTTGTTGGAGATGAAGTGAGGCCTGTCTTGCAACATGGTGCATCTTTTCCATCACTGCTGCATCGGTTTCATGTGGCACGGGACTTTACAGCATGACACATCTGCCTAGATGCATCAAGTTGTAAATATGTCGCCACATAGCAAATGTTTTGCACCGCCGCTGCGTCACAAAAGTGACGCACAGCGGCACAAAAGAGGCACACACCTATCATAAATCTGTCCCTAACATTTTAAATGATTGATTCAGGATGACGATAAGGTGTAGCCTATCCAGAGGTTTGTTTGAGGTGAGGCCTACTCAGGGTTGCAGATGAAATTTAGGGTTGTTGAAGAATACAGAGGAGATAATACATGTGCAGGCCTATCAATGAAGTGAGTCATATCCACTTCACTCTTGAACAAAGGCCAGACCTCTTCTGTGTCCGTGGACAGACCTAAACCTCATCTGCACAATGTCATTCGTAAACTTAGGAAACACAGGTGATGTAATTGAAAAATATGGAGTTTCTTTTACTCATTTCACAATCACATCACCTGTGTTTCCTTTGCTTAGGTATCTCGTAGTGCAGATGGAGTCTAGCATATCAAAGAGTACACAGAAGTTCAGCAGTGTATACAACAATTTTGACATTTACAGAAAATTCAGCTTCTTATCTTGTTGGAGATGAAGTGAGGCCTGTCTTGCAACATGGTGCATCTTTTGCATCACTGCTGCATCGGTTTCATGTGGCACGGGACTTTACAGCATGACACATCTGCTTAGATGCATCAAGTTGTAAATATGTCGCCACATAGCAAATCTTTTCCACCGCCGCTGCGTCACAAAAGTGACGCACAGAGACGCAAAAGAGGCACACACCTATCATAAATCTGTCCCTAACATTTTAAATGATTGATTCAGGATGACAATAAGGTGTGGCCTATCCAGAGGTTTGTTTAAGGTGAGGCCTACTCAGGGTTGCACATGAAATTTACGCTTGTTGAAGAGTACAGAGGAGATAATATATGTGAAGGCCTGTTCTGCCTGGATTTCCTGATTAGATAGAGCCAGCTCATCAGAGCCTCACTAACCCAGCCAGAACGTTACTCTCTGCCCCTCCCTAGGACCTATTCACAACAGGTATCTACCCCCTAAGGACAGGGAATTCCTAAGATACATACCATGTACCTCCTATAATATTAGCAATCAGTGATCTCGCGGTCCCATTCGAACCCAGATCTCTCCACCCAGACGGCAGTATCAGAATCGGCGATCTCGCGGTCTCATACAGACCCAGACAACCTACCCAGACGGCAGCATATCCTATGATTACCATTACCTAAAGGGATCAGTCTCATTATTCATCAGGGGTATAGTACTACAATATTCTGGATCACACAATAGTTGCCAAATTAGGTGATGTACCACCTATCCTTCAATCCAAGAGCTCCTCTCTCCCTTATTCAGTTACCACTTACCTGATCAGGGTTAGCATCTGTTCACATAGCAGCATCTGACTAGAAGAACAGGTTACCTTTTCATACAAGAATAAGAAGTACACCGGTTCACTATGCAAAGGTCATTATCAAATGTAAGCTCTCCTCTCCCCCTTGCTCAGACCCACATGGACGGGAGATGCATCCGTTCACCTGCACCCGACTAGAAGAAAGGTTAGCCTCACTAATTATAATAAGTTCTGCACAATGGTTCACTAAGAACTGGGGTATCTTTATTTCTCATTACAATAAACAACATTAGCAACACATAATAGACACATACACAGATCTGCAGGGTCTCTGTGAAGACCACATCCACATCTAACTAACAGGGACTGTAAATAGACTGCACACTGCTGAAAGGAAAAGGATTAGTAATAATGTTTCATGGGCACTAACATAACAGGACAGAAAACACCTGATTAGTATGGAGTCTTGTTCTAGCTGTCATCTGGATTCCTCCCTCGTCTGTGATTCTCCTCTGCACTCTTGGACGTGTATCTGCGCTGATCACTCTGCACTGGACACCTCTCCCCCACGAACTGTCTCCGCCCTCCAGCTTCAGTCTAACCGTTCGCTCCACTAGCTTCTTCATTCTGTCTGATTATCTCTGTTCAAATGTCCAATTCACTCCAGCTGCTCTCACAGATTAGTATAACTTCAGTCTCTTCCAAAAGGCATCACCTCAGACTCCAGCTGATCACAACTCCTCCGGATAAGTAACTACTTCTAACTGCTGTCTTCAGCTCCAAACATTGCTTCATCTCTCTCTGGTCAGAACACCATCTACTCACAACTGCTTCTAGTTTCTCTCTCTCTGGTTCCAGCTCACTGGCTGTCTGACTTCCCTCTGTTCCAAGCATCCACTGTCTCTTCTCCCCTGCTCCATCTCCTCTCCTTCTGCACTCTAACGCTCTCCGTTCCAATCCACGACTGCACTCCTTCCAACCCAAAGTCCTTCTCCCTGACTCCGCCTCTGCACTTCACTAATATGGAATGCTGTCTCCTCATGGAAAGTTCCAGGCATCAGCCTGCCGCCCTCCAAATTCTTGCACCTCCCCGTACCAAGGACACATCCCCAGCCGGCCGGCCCGATGTTGTGTCTTCAGCACGAAGAGAAATACAATCCTTCGACAAGGGCCGGCCTGAACCGGTTCTCTCCAAGCGAACAACACCTCATAACTAAAACATTACCTTTACCCTGCAAGCATCTCAGTCTGCAGGGACAGAAAGCAAAATGGAGTCTCTCTAGTTCTGGGCCTTGTAGGCCTGAGAAGGATGAAACAACACTTAGCTCTATCAGAGTACCTACACAAACCATACCAATATGTAATATGAAGTCAAGACAACAGGATCCACCCTCTACTATAGGTAGAATCATGAAAGGACACATAATTATGTCAAAGCCAATAGGCAATAGATGGATTAGAGTCAACAATAAGGGATCTATCATCATATTAAGCAGCTATCCTCTAGTTTATGCTTCTAGGTACGGCAAAAAGGCCTTAAAAGGACCAACACAAGGCAAGAATAAAGATTTAGGATGGTAGCAAGCTTAAAGTCACCATCACTCATAAATAGAGCCCAAAAATCGAGCAGAACATTGCACCCTTTGACTTTAACTTGCTAACATCTATAAACAACAACAACCAAATAAACAAACATCGACATGATCTATCATCATATTAAGCAGCTATCCTCTAGTTTATGCTTCTAGGTATGGCAAAAAGGCCTTAAAAGGACCAACACAAGGCAAGAATAGAGATTCAGGATGGTAGCAAGCTTAAAGTCACCATCACTCATAAATAGAGCCCAAAAATCGAGCAGAACATTGCACCCTTTGACTTTAACTTGCTAACATCTATAAACAACAACAACCAAATAAACAAACATCGACATGATCTATCAACAAAATCAAAAACAAAAAGACTCCCTAAAATGAATGACAACCAAGGAAATACCACCGAAAGAACAAATCAAAATATCTGATAACCACAAAAACTAACTTAAGCACCCTTAAACTAAATGTGCCTCAACTTCTAGTACTAACTCACGAAATCTATTAATGTAGCTGTGAAGTAAAAATAACAAAGGGCCTAAATGAGGCCTACCTACTTCGGCCAACTTAAGAGACTAACCTAAGCACCCTTGAACTAAATGTGCCTCAACTTCTAGTACTAACTCATGAAATCTATCAATGTAGGGACATGTCTGTGAAGTAAAAATAACAAAGGGCCTAAATGAGGCCTACCTACTTCGGTCAACTTAAGAAAGGATTTGGTAAAGTCTGAACAAAGGGTCCTCAATGTCTGGGCAACTATTACTAGTAAATCTAGGACATGACCTAACTAAATGACACACCTCCCGGGACAACTTAAAGTCTAGGGTGACCACCCTTGGAACTAATCCCACTGCTCCAATTAAAAGTTGATGGATCAAAGTAAAAGCGTAATAACAGGAAAACAAGGACAACCCCATTCCTACAAAATAGCTGGTGTAGCACTATGCATATCAAGCAAGAAATCAGAAACAGTGATCTAAGTGTGGTGCATATACTCTTCTAAAAGATAATTCAGACATAGTCTGTCCAGAAATCCCTATAGCTAAAATAGCTGAAACTTAAACTTGAAAAACTAAGTGATAGGAGACCATGCCAAAGTCAATAGGCAAAGGTCATAAGTCATCTAACTCAGGAAACAGTGTGCACTAATCTCTCTGTATCAATCTGTGGAACACATGTGTGCACCATCATGCAGAACACTACTTTCCCTTCATTGGCAAAACTGTTTTACAGAAAACAGGAAAAATATCCAATAGGTGAAAGATAAACAAGTGTAAAGTCAATCTGTAATAGCATAGCATACTAAGATCAAAATATCATGTATCACAGGGCATCAGATTACTAAAGCAGCTCACTAATTATATACTGCACCCTATGACTTTCAAACAAAATCATTTGCATATATCAAAAGGAATCATTAAACCAAAGGCCAAATTATGAATGTGGCACTGCATCTTTCAAACTGGAAAATTAAAAGCATAAACAGGACTGCAAATTTAACATTATCATTGGGGCCTGTTTGTGGTAACTGCAAAAAGTGGCATTATGTCCATCTGAAATAGAAACATGGGAAAAAATGCAAGACTCAAGAATGCAGGCCAAGGAATTACATTGTAGACTCCTTTCATAAAGGAACATCATTATAACCAAATACCAATGTTTTTTTTTTTTAAATCATCTCCTTACTATTGGCTTTGTCACCAAAAAATTTCTCTTAGGAATTAAAAGTGTATCTATCAAAAAAAATTAGTCTGTTCTTTCTAAAACAGAAAGCAGGTATGACAGTTCTCCAGTGTGCAAGACACACCGCTCCAAAGTTCTTTGCCAGGAAGGAATCCCATCTGATCTTGTCATCCATGGAACTCCAGCTATCCGCCGTAAGACATTGCTTCTCGCCATCAGCTCCGGTGTAGTTTGGGCCCAAGCTGGTTCCGCATTTCAGAAAATAACAAACTAACATAACAACAAGAAAATAAAAAAAAACAAAATAACAAACGGGGCGGGGCAGACCATCCATGCACTCCCGCACAAGCCATCAACCTGAAACGAGAGATAAGCATCAATCATCTTATAAAAGAAAATTTTCCATTCAAAAAAGCACCCCAAGTGCTTTTCATTTCTGTAAGAAGAAAACCTCCTAATTCCTGAAAAGAACTCTCTAAATCCAAGGGATAATTTGAACACTCTACCTATACCATAATTTGTTTGGGCAAAATCCCAAATAATTTTTTTTACACAAGTCAGAAGGGCTGGGGCCTAGTCACTCTCTCACTCCTTTGAGAAACAGCCCCTCCCTCTAGAAAGATGGTCGCGCTCAGAGTTTTGAACCAGCTCCAACCATAACAAGCAGGAGCCGTGCAGAGAACGGGCCTGAGTTATCTCGTTCAAGGTTACAACAACAATTTTCTGCTTTGTGCTCACACATTTTTAAATGAAACTCCATGCAGCTGGTATTTTACCCTTCTCCTCTCAGACAAGCACCGTATTTCTCTAACTAATGTAATCAAGTTCTTAAGCTTTTATTTTTCTATAGCCATATGAAAAGTTAACCAACATTCAAAAGACGGCATTCTGCACTAAAGCAATTTTAAACTGATGTAAGGGATGTGAGTGTATAAAGTCAAAATCAAAATAGAACCTCATGTCCACCCTTGACTGTATACACGAACATCAAACAATTCTGTCATAACGGTTCACTATTTGCTGAAAGGGAAAAAATATTAGAACAACAATGCATGCAGACACATTTCATTTTTTATAACATGTGAAACACCATCAAATTAAACAAGGGGCAACATAACATTTTGCATTGCATAACCAAGAATTCTTAATTAAATGTGCAAACTTTTCCATTCTACCTATAAAAAGGGCCAGATTCATCATTTCATTTAAAAGCACACGGTTGCATTTCACCAATTAAAGCACATTCTACATTGAAATAATTTCATTTCCACAACCGAAGATTGCACCATCTGTGCACAGCTGAAAACGATCAAAACACCCCCTCACATTCCGACAGGTTGATGTACACCTCCGAGTCAAACTCATTAAATCATGTTTACAAAGGGAAGACACACAGAAACCCGTGGATGCATTCCAAACAGTACGTAAAAATGAACACTGCTGTCTCAATTCAAGATATCAACCCTTTGGCAGCTGAAACCTAAGCCTTCCCCGAGCGCAGCAAACACAAGGGAAAGTCCCAGGACTAATCTCTCACGTTCTCACATAACAGTCGAGCTCCTTTCAAAAACACATTTTCTCCCCCAACAGACAGAAAGGATCCAACCCTTCCCTGCTCAATGGAACAAACTATTCACTAATCTCAAGCACAAAGCGCTATGCACATGGTCTGAAGAAGCCACTCATACATGTTTAGCACAAGGCGCTATTCACAAGAAACACAATGATAACACGCAAATCACAGGCCAAATATACAAGGCACTACAGACCATATTTACAAGGCACTATCCACAAAGTCTCAAAAGCCTTAAGCACACGGCGCTATTCACAAGAAACACAATGATAACACGCTATTCACAGGCCAAATATACAAGGCACTACAGACCATATGTACAAGGCGCTACACACAAGGCACACAAGCCTTAGTTAGAAGGCGCTATGCACAAGATCCTTTAAAAGCTACTCACAAGTCAGAAGCACAAGGCGCAATTCACAAATAATTCAACTAGTCACTCACAAAGCGCTATGCACATGGATTCGCAATTCACAAATAATTCCACTAGTCACACCCGAGGCGCTATGCACATGGATTCAACAAACTATTCACAAGTGAGAAGCGCAAAGCGCTATGCACAAGGCACGCAAGCCTTAGTCAGAAGGCGCTATTTACAAGATTTTCAGCAAGTTATATCACAGAATACAGTTCACACTTCACAGCATAAGCAAATGCAGCAAGCCATTTGATAAGCAATTTACAAGACTTTTTCATACACAGGCACCCTTCAAGCCTGACAGTTCAAACACCAAGATGAAAAGCATTTCTCCTACACTGCATAAGTCAGATGCCATGATATACTGCAATCTCCTCACACTCCAACTGTTCAAGCCAATAGGTCAGGGACCACACCTCACCATGCAATCCACAGACCGTTCACAGATGACAAATTTGAAAGGGTTTTAAGTCCAACTACATAACAGGGGTCACTCGCTGCATCTCGTGCGAAAACTGCCAGACTACGCCAAATGTTCTGCCTGGATTTCCTGATTAGATAGAGCCAGCTCATCAGAGCCTCACTAACCCAGCCAGAACGTTACTCTCTGCCCCTCCCTAGGACCTATTCACAACAGGTATCTACCCCCTAAGGACAGGGAATTCCTAAGATACATACCATGTACCTCCTATAATATTAGCAATCAGTGATCTTGCGGTCCCATTCGAACCCAGATCTCTCTACCCAGACGGCAGTATCAGAATCGGCGATCTCGCGGTCTCATACAGACCCAGACAACCTACCCAGACGGCAGCATATCCTATGATTACCATTACATAAAGGGATCAGTCTCATTATTCATCAGGGGTATAGTACTACAATATTCTGGATCACACAATAGTTGCCAAATTAGGTGATGTACCACCTATCCTTCAATCCAAGAGCTCCTCTCTCCCTTATTCAGTTACCACTTACCTGATCAGGGTTAGCATCTGTTCACATAGCAGCATCTGACTAGAAGAACAGGTTACCTTTTCATACAAGAATAAGAAGTACACCGGTTCACTATGCAAAGGTCATTATCAAATGTAAGCTCTCCTCTCCCCCTTGCTCCGACCCACATGGACGGGAGATGCATCCGTTCACCTGCACCCGACTAGAAGAAAGGTTAGCCTCACTAATTATAATAAGTTCTGCACAATGGTTCACTAAGAACTGGGGTATCTTTATTTCTCATTACAATAAACAACATTAGCAACACATAATAGACACATACACAGATCTGCAGGGTCTCTGTGAAGACCACATCCACATCTAACTAACAGGGACTGTAAATAGACTGCACACTGCTGAAAGGAAAAGGATTAGTAATAATGTTTCATGGGCACTAACATAACAGGACAGAAATCACCTGATTAGTATGGAGTCTTGTTCTAGCTGTCATCTGGATTCCTCCCTCGTCTGTGATTCTCCTCTGCACTCTTGGACGTGTATCTGCGCTGATCACTCTGCACTGGACACCTCTCCCCCACGAACTGTCTCCGCCTTCCAGCTTCAGTCTAACCGTTCGCTCCACTAGCTTCTTCATTCTGTCTGATTATCTCTGTTCAAATGTCCAATTCACTCCAGCTGCTCTCACAGATTAGTATAACTTCAGTCTCTTCCAAAAGGCATCACCTCAGACTCCAGCTGATCACAACTCCTCCGGATAAGTAACTACTTCTAACTGCTGTCTTCAGCTCCAAACATTGCTTCATCTCTCTCTGTTCAGAACACCATCTACTCACAACTGCTACTAGTTTCTCTCTCTCTGGTTCCAGCTCACTGGCTGTCTGTCTTCCCTCTGTTCCAAGCATCCACTGTCTCTTCTCCCCTGCTGCATCTCCTCTCCTTCTGCACTCTAACGCTCTCCGTTCCAATCCACGACTGCACTCCTTCCAACCCAAAGTCCTTCTCCCTGACTCCGCCTCTGCACTTCACTAATATGGAATGCTGTCTCCTCATGGAAAGTTCCAGGCATCATCCTGCCGCCCTCCAAATTCTTGCACCTCCCCGTACCAAGGACACATCCCCAGCCGGCCGGCCCGATGTTGTATCTTCAGCACGAAGAAAAATACAATCCTTCGACAAGGGCCGGCCTGAACCGGTTCTCTCCAAGCGAACAACACCTCATAACTAAAACATTACCTTTACCCTGCAAGCATCTCAGTCTGCAGGGACAGAAAGCAAAATGGAGTCTCTCTAGTTCTGGGCCTTGTAGGCCTGAGAAGGATGAAACAACACTTAGCTCTATCAGAGTACCTACACAAACCATACCAATATGTAATATGAAGTCAAGACAACAGGATCCACCCTCTACTATAGGTAGAATCATGAAAGGACACATAATTATGTCAAAGCCAATAGGCAATAGATGGATTAGAGTCAACAATAAGGGATCTATCATCATATTAAGCAGCTATCCTCTAGTTTATGCTTCTAGGTATGGCAAAAAGGCCTTAAAAGGACCAACACAAGGCAAGAATAAAGATTCAG
This sequence comes from Lissotriton helveticus, assembly GCF_964261635.1. Classification (NCBI taxonomy): domain Eukaryota; kingdom Metazoa; phylum Chordata; class Amphibia; order Caudata; family Salamandridae; genus Lissotriton; species Lissotriton helveticus. The sequence continues at coordinate 772,277,030 of NC_136063.1, read as the reverse complement.
GATGGTAGCAAGCTTAAAGTCACTCATCAATAGAGCCCAAAAAGCGATCAGAACAAGGCCTACCAATGAAGTAAGTCATATCCACTTCACTCTTGAACAAAGGCCAGACCTCTTCTGTGTCCGTGGACAGACCTAAACCTCAGTCTATGTCGCCACATAGCAAATCTTTTGCACCGCCGCTGCGTCACAAAAATGACGCACAGCGGCACAAAAGAGGCACACACCTATCATAAATCTGTCCCTAACATTTTAAATGATTGATTCAGGATGACGATAAGGTGTAGCCTATCCAGAGGTTTGTTTGAGGTGAGGCCTACTCAGGGTTGCAGATGAAATTTAGGGTTGTTGAAGAATACAGAGGAGATAATACATGTGCAGGCCTACCAATGAAGTGAGTCATATCCACTTCACTCTTGAACAAAGGCCAGACCTCTTCTGTGTCCGTGGACAGACCTAAACCTCATCTGCACAATGTCATTCGTAAACTTAGGAAACACAGGTGATGTAATTGAAAAATGTGGAGTTTCTTTTCCTCATTTCACAATCACATCACCTGTGTTTCCTTTGCTTAGGTATCTCGTAGTGCAGATGGAGTCTAGCATATCAAAGAGTACACAGAAGTTCAGCAGTGTATACTATAATTTTGACATTTACAGAAAATTCAGCTTCTTATCTTGTTGGAGATGAAGTGAGGCCTGTCTTGCAACATGGTGCATCTTTTGCATCACTGCTGCATCAGTTTCATGTGGCACGGGACTTTACAGCATGACACATCTGCTTAGATGCATCAAGTTGTAAATATGTCGCCACATAGCAAATCTTTTGCACCGCCGCTGCGTCACAAAAGTGACGCACAGCGGCGCAAAAGAGGCACACACCTATCATAAATCAGCACATTGCAGGAATCACGTCATAAGCACGACATGTCTACTGCAATGCACAGGAGGAAGCCACACATTGCATGGTGCATCACTCCTTAGGCTATTTCAAACAGGCATAAGGATTTGATTCAGCAATGCTATAAAGCTGACTCAGTGAAATCTTCTAAATTTCACTGTGTTAGTTTTACAGGGCTTTCATGCAAATGAATGCCCACCCTGCAACAAAACACCTATATGAAACCTGACGCAGGTTTCATGTGGCACAGGACTTTACAGCATAACACATCTGCCTAGATGCATCAAGTTGTAAATATGTCACAACATAGCAAATGTTTTGCACCGCTGCTGCATCACAAAAGTGACGCACAGCGGCACAAAAGAGGCACACACCTATCATAAATCTGTCCCTAACATTTTAAATGATTGATTCAGGATGACGATAAGGTGTAGCCTTTCCAGAGGTTTGTTTGAGGTGAGGCCTACTCAGGGTTGCAGATGAAATTTAGGGTTTCATTTCCTCATTTCACAATCACATCACCTGTGTTTCCTTTGCTTAGGTATCTCATAGTGCAGATGGAGTCTAGCATATCAAAGACTACGCAGAAGGTGAGAACTGTATGGAACATGGCTATGTAAGTCAAATGATCAAAATCTAAATTTGCCAAGCACACATGGGGGTGTATTTACAAGGACCTTCCACCATGAGGAAATGTCTTTAATTAAAATGAGAAAAATAACATCAAAGGGACTCAAATGCCTTTTAAATATACCCCATGCAACCTATGAAACTGTAGCACTACATATCAAGAAACCTAATTGATTTCAAAAATTGTTTTTAAACACATCATCTAAATCAATTATATACCTACATTCAAGGGGAAATGACTTAAAATGGCCTAGGACACATGAAAGCGTTTTTTTAAGGCCCTTGCACCATTTTTGGGTCGCTTTTAACATGGCTATGTTAGTCAAAGAATCAAAATCTAAATTTGCCAAGCACAGATGGGGGCATATTTACAAGGACCTTGCACCACGGGGAAAGGTCTTAAATTAAAATGGGAAAAATAACATCAGAGAGACTCAAATGCCTTATAAATATGCCCCAAGCAACCTATGAAGCTCTAGCAGTACATATCAAGAAACCTAATTGATGTCCAAAAACGTTTTAAAACACATCATCTAAATCAATTATATACCTACATTCATCAGGAAATGACTTAAAATGCCCTAAGACACATGAAAGCGTTTTTTTTAAACCCTTGCTCCATTTTTAGATCACTTTTAACATGGCTATGTAAGTCAAATAATCAAGATCTAAATTTGCCAAGCACAGATGGGGGCGTATTTACAAGGACCTTGCACCACAGGGAAAGGTCTTAAATTAAAATGGTAAAAATAACATCAGAGAGACTCAAAGGCCTTATAAATATGCCCCAAGCAACCTATGAAGCTCTAGCAGTACATATCAAGAAACCTAATTGTTTTCATAAATAGTTTTTAAACACATCATCTAAATCAATTATATACCTACATTCAAGGGGAAATGACTTAAAATGGCCTAAGACACATGAAAGCGTTTTTTTAAGGCCCTTGCAACATTTTTGGGTCACTTTTAACATGGCTATGTTAGTCAAAGAATTAAAATCTAAATTTGCCAAGCACAAATGGGGGCATATTTACAAGGAGCTTGCACCACAGGGAAAGGTCTTAAATTAAAATGGGAAAAATAACATCAAAGGAACTCAAAAGCCTTGAAAATATGCCCCAAGCAACCTATGAAACTCTAGCAGTACATATCAAGAAACCTAATTGATTTCAAAAAACGTTTTTAAACACATCTTGTAAACAAATTATAATCATACATTCATGGGGAAGTGAGTTAAAATACCCTAAGACACATGAAAGCATTTTTATAAGACCCTTGCACTATTTTTGCGTCACTTTTAACATGGCTATGTAACACAAAGAAACAAAATCTATTTGTAAAACACTTGACACAAAGCAACATTTTAAATACACAACTTTCTTCATAATTTTCTCCCTAAAGCATACTATTCTCTATCTAAATTAAATGAATCTTTTCTCACCTTAGCAAATACTTTATGAGTTTCAAAACAGTCTCAGAAACACACCAATTTGTCTTTAGCAGAGCAAAAGGTATGCACTCCAGAGTCTGCAGCCATAAAAAGCACAGAAATGCTGTAATTCATCACACATATCTCTCATGTCACCCAATCAAAACTCTTCCCTCACTTTTTTCAAATCAACACCCTTCCCCCCTCTGCCCTTTCTGCCTTTTTTGCATAGCAACCACCTCCTGAAAGACCTCTGATGTTTGCAAGTTCACACAACAATGTTTCAATTGAACTCTGAACTCTCAGTGCACCTGCATATCCAGTGCAATCTTTCATAAAATGATTTTTTCTTGACCATTCAAATGACATCTTTCAAAGAACTCATCCATGCACCCTAACTTTCTGTTTTCAGCAATCAAAATCCACCAATCACTGCTACTGCTTCCTTAACACAGAAAACTATTTTTTCAACTGCCATTTCATTGCCACACTTCATCTGACTGCAGCAGAACCTTCTCTCACCATGTTTTCTGTCTGGATTGTTGGACATAGTTACATCTACTGGCCTCAGAGGTATGCTGATAACAGAAATTTACCTAACCTCAATTTACAAAATGTGGAAATTAAGTGGATTGGCAACAGAGGATTAAAATGTCACCAATTGATACCATTGGTGAAAACCTTTATGCATTTGCCTAAACCTGACCTGTTAATTTTGCACTGTGGAGGTAATGACTTGGGCACTTTGACTGGGGTAGGTCTGGAAATGCTTTTAAAGGACACCTTTGAGCAATTGATGGCACTTTTTCCTCAAACTGCCTTGGTATATTCAAATATATGCCAAAGACAGAAATGGAGGTGGTCAAACCAATTTTGTCCACAAATTGAGAAATCGAGGAAGCATGTAAACAAATCTGTTTCAGCTTACATGAGAGACCATGGAATGGGCTCCATGTACAACAATAACTTGCGTTACTACATGCAAGATATCTACAGAGGAGATGGAGTTCACTTCTCAGATGAAGGGAACAGAGTTTTCATTCTGAATTTAAGACTGTGCATTGGTACCTACTTATAAGTACCTAAATGTACCATAAACCCAAAAGCTCTTCTCAGAGCTACCCTACATCTGATCACTCACAATTATTATTTTACTCTAACTTTTTTCACTAATTTTCAACAAAGTACGCTCCCCGGAGCGCTACCCGGTACGCGAACCGGTAGCTAACCGCGCGAAATTCTTAAAAAAAAAAAAAATTGTCGGCACATATGGGCCTCCTCACCCATCCTCAGAAAACCTAGGGGGTCAAAATACGTCTACCGTGTCCCCTTCTACCCATTCTGAACATTATTTGCCCTCCATCTTGTATCTTAATTCGACCGAAACACAAAATGGTGGACTCCCGTAACGCTACAGGTTCGTTTACCGGGGCGCTCACCGGGAAGCGCTCCATTAAAAAAGGTGGGAAAGTAATTTACAGAAGAAACCCTGGAGACACTTTCACCAAATATAGATTTGCTCATACTACATACCAATCCCTACCATTTTCACAAATTTGGTTGGAATTCCATTTAGCCATTTAGCCTGTAGACCTCTCTAAATACCCTGAGGTAAATTACTTCACAAAACACATCTGAAGTGTTGGAATTGACAACCAATTAAAATGTTACTTTCATTTTCTACTTTTTTTACCTGACATTTGATTGGTTATGTACTTGAATATATATAAAAAAAGATAGAGAAACACAGCCATTTTGACTACTACTTCCTGAACTACATTGCAAGATCATTTTCACTCACAACTTAAACTTGTTTTTAAAAGGTAAGATATTATTTCATAAATTTGAAAACTTTTTCGGATAGTTATATACTATCCCTCTGTAAGAGTTAGACATTGAGAAAGGCTTGTTTATTATAATTATGGATTGATTTAGGTTTCTGTGGTATAATTATGAATTTACATAGGCTTTCTCACAGGCACTTTTTAATAGTACTACTTCATGCCTCAAAAGTACCTGTCTGAACTTAAACCCAACAGTGCCCTATCTCTACTGATATATTTATTTTTTATTCAAATTTCAGCACAAAAATGCAAGGAGAACAGAACGTTTCCTTTGAAATTGTCCTAGACATGAATAATGAGGAAATAATTGAACCCATTGACTTGGAACTCATGGATGAATCACGAGACCATGAACTACTACAATGTGTAGAATCTGTGGATTATTTACTTCATTATGATGACGGTCAAATGTGGGAAGTTATGTTCACTCAACAAGAGGACATATCGGACAGTCAAATGTTAGACGTTCTATTAAATTTTGAAAAAGAATCAGAAAAATAAAATTATATTTAATATTAAAAAATTGTTTGAGTCTTTAATCATTTTTATATGTAATTCATAAACTAGTACCAAATTGATTATAATGTAAAGTCAGACTTATAGTATACTGTGCACAATTCCAAAAATACATTTATATTTAATAATCATTAATACTGCTACTTAAATAAAAAATAAAAAAACAACAAAAAGAACAATCAATAAACATACAATATTTCAAAATATCATAGTCTATCATTCTTTTTTCCTTATAGTACGCTCCCCGGACCGCTCCCCGGTGCATGAACCGGGCGCTCCCCACGCAAAAAAAAAAATAATATATATTTTTTTTGCCCCGCGGGGCCCTTTTAAAACCTCAACATCAAACCTAGGGGGTCAGGGAGGATCTACTATGCCCCCTTATGGTCATTTCCCCCTTTGTTTTGGCCTCCTCTTGTCTCTCGATCCTACCGAGAGACAAGATGGCGGCCGCTCCGGACTGTTTAGAATGTTGACAGGCACCGGAGAGCCAATCAGCTTCGCTTCGCGAAGTTCCGTTACGCGTCAAGTACGCGAACCGGGGCGCTGCCCGGAGCGCTGTTACAGATATATATATTTTTTTGAACCTTAATTTCTCAAAATCCACTGGACCGCATATATTGAGACCTAGCAAAGGCACATCGAGCTACCAATCCCTACAATTTTGCCAAGTTTCGTGAAAATCCATTCAGCCGTTGGGGCTAAAAGTGAGGCCAACCGCCCTACGGAAATTAACATGGGAAAAACGCGTTTCGGGACCCCCCTTTTTTCTCGGCCCCCCCTTGACGAACCCCCCCCAAATTTTCAGTGGCTGCTCAGAAACAAAATGTTCCATTTTCCTGAAAATTTCAGGCAATTCCGTCCACAAACGCCAAAGTTATTAGACATAGAATTTTCAAAAATCCCATAGGAAAAAAATCCTAACTATATATACCTACTGGCGACCGCCAGTAGGTAATATATATATATATATAATTATATATATATATATATATGGCGGTCGCCAGTAGGTATATATAGTTAGGATTTTTTTCCTATGGGATTTTTGAAAATTCTATGTCTAATAACTTTGGCGTTTGTGGACGGAATTGGCTGAAATTTTCAGGAAAATGGCACATTTTGTTTCTGAGCAGCCCTTGAAAATTTGGGGGGGGTTCGTCAAGGGGGGGCCGAGAAAAAAGGGGGGTCCCAAAACGTGTTTTTAACATTGAGTTTTCCATAGGGCGGTTGGCCTCACTTTTAGCCCGAACGGCTGAATGGATTTGCACGAAACTTGGCAAAATTGTAGGGACTGGTAGCCCGATGTGCCTTTTGTAGGTCTCAATATATGTGCTCCAGTGGATTTTGAGAAATTAACGTTTAAAAAAAGATATATATCTGTAACAGCGGACCGGGCAGCGTCCCAGGACGCGTACTTTTCGCGCAACGGAGCTTTGTGAAGCGAAGATGATTGGTTCTCTGGCATCTGTCAACATTCCAAAAAGTCCGTAGCGGCCGCCATCTTGTCTCTCGGTAGGATCGAGAGACAAGAGGAGGCCAAAACAAAGGGGGAAATAACCATAAGGGGGCATAGTAGATCCTCCCTGACCCCCTAGGTTTGATGTGGAGGTTTTAAAAGGGCCCCACGGGGCAAAAAAAATAATAATAATAATAATCGAACGGCTGAATGGATTTGCACGAAACTTGGCAAAATATTAGGGACTGGTAGCCCGATGTGCCTTTGCTAGGTCTCAATATATGTGCTCCAGTGGATTTTGAGAAATTAACGTTCAAAAAAAGATATATATCTGTAACAGCGCTCCGCTTCGCGTAACGGAGGTTTGCGAAGCTGATTGGTCATTCTGTCACTGGGCTATAGTTGGGCTACATCTGGCTGATATTTGGGCTACATTTGTTTTTTTGTGTGTCTGGCGGCCATCTTTGGGCTACATTGGGCTACATTGGGCTTCATTGGGCTACATTGGGCTACATTTGGGCTCCAACATATATATAGGCCAATGTAGCCCAATATATATTTTTCAAAGTTAATTTTCGTAAAAACCACTGGAGCATATATCTTGAGACATAGCAAAGGCACATCGGGCTACCAGTCCCTACAATTTTGCCAAGTTTCGTGGAAATCCATTCAGCCGTTCGAGCTAAAAGTGAGTCCAACCGCCCTATGGAAATGAAGGAAATGAATGGGTAATTTGTAATTAGCAAATAGCTAATCGCAAACTAGGAATGGTAAAGAATCGCTATTTATTCCTTAAAGTTCGCTATTTAGGAAATGCAAAAAACTTTGATGATACATATGGCGGTTCATCTCTAACAAGATAAGAAGCATAGGGATACATTTATGATGACTGGCGCATCACCAGGGATGTGTTAGTCATTCTGTGCCGCTGTTCCGTCACCTATGGTGTGCTGCATTTACAATGCGGCGCATCATGGGGCAAAAACAGCACAGATGCGTGATGTATATGTGCCGTAAAGGTGGCGCATTGCTGGAGTTGTATCGCAAGTGTGATGAAGCTCCAGCAAGGGTCGGGGGTGCCCCTGTCGCAGGGTTTCTGTTCTCACACAGAACTGTGGACAGAGGATTGGAACCTCGGCGAATTAGGGTGTCCCAAAACTCACGTTAGTAATCAAAAACCCCTTAGCAAGCTAGGTACAGTGTCACATTGGATATAACAAACTCTCAATGTTTAGACAATCCAGAATATGAACTTATAGTACCTCAGGATACGTGGAACTCATGAACAGTCGGTCGTTATATATTTCTTAGAAACCAGAACATGGAGTTAAGAAGAACACATGTGTATTTGAAATGTTTATTTACTAATGCCGTCTTCTCAGGCGTAGTATCTTAGATAATACAAGTACACATATTATCAGTAGCAAAATTACCAGCATAGTTACTAGTACATAAAAAGCGAATGGTGATAGTATGTTAACATGCTGTAAATGAATAAGAGTTAGCAACACTTATAAGCAGCCGCGGGCCGTGGAGGGAGTTACGGTGAGGCAGGGAGGCGGGGAGGGGGGGAGGGGGAGAAGCAGGGTGGAGAATCCAAGTACACATATTATCAGTAGCAAAATTACCAGCATAGTTACTAGTACATAAAAAGCGAATGGTGACAGTATGTTAACATGCTGTAAATGAATAAGAGTTAGCAACACTTATAAGCAGCCGCGGGCCGTGGAGGGAGTTACGGTGGGGCAGGGAGGCGGGGAGGGGGAGGGGCAGGGTAGAGAGGGCTCCACCCTGCTTCTCCCCCTCCCCGCCTCCCTGCCTCACCGTAACTCCCTCCACGGCCCGCGGCTGCTTATATCTCACCCTCCCTAATACACATATTATATTATTTGCTAAGAAGGTCTCTTTGTGTTGGTTTAGGGCGTGCCCATACTTTAGTGTCTTAGATTTGAAGGAATCACATCAGCATACACCAGCTCTCTCTTCATGTGAACCGCATCAACTGTTGTGTATGTGTGTTCGGCAAAGCAATATAAAACCCGCCTCATGCCCAGAATTGGCAGAAGTTGCACTTATGTTATGAGTATGAAGTCGTGGAGATCAGACCTCATAACAATTCTGTATCGTGTTGTTCTTGAAACTTTAGCACTCGCTGTACAGATATAGTTTAACAAGCAAAGCAGATAGTAGAGCAATAACATATTATTCTCATGTAAACCACGATGAACTACTAGGTGGAAAGCTAAAGCAACAACTAAGTGTCGTGTGCAGAAGTTGCAAAAAAGGAAAAATGGCGTTTAAACCGGTAATGAGCCCATGCTAACCTAACACGGTGTAAAGATATCCAGGACCTAGATGACACCTCCCCATGATCCGGAAACGAACTGAATAAGATAATAGAAGTGCCATCTCATGAGAGCAGATTGCAAGTTTATATGTGGACGGTCCGCAAGGTAAAGCATTAAAAACTAGGAAAATTTAATGCTAAAGAAAAATAAAACAGCCAAGTACTTTATCGAGTCTTAAGCCAATAGGCAAGGTAAATAATAAAAACTTGACAAATAAGTCAATGAATTGTCAATGAAATGCTAGTACTCAGCATATCAAACATGAAAAAGGTCTATGACATAACTGTGTATGCAAAATAAGCTGCAACAGCCTCCAATAGGAAGTCACCGTCTTCATCCGAAAACAGTTCAGCCATCCAATTTAAAAGCGGAAAAGAACATACGTGCTCTCCCAGCACCGGATCCTCTATCACCATCAGAGGACAGCTCGGTGGGTTTTCAAGAAAGCTCTGTTCCAAGAAAGACTGTGCTGCCGCCAGTAAATTCCAGGGACCAATTAGTCCATGCATCAATGCCACAGCCATAATCCTTTCGCCAGGACAAACCAACTCGTGAGTAATGATAGGAGTCATCAGCTGATTAAAGTCGACGTCAGGAGAAACCGGTCCGCAGAGACACAAATCAATGGCCCAATCGAAATCACAGGTCAGGCAGTGAAATACAGGCTGGACACAGGTGAAGTAGGAGAATCGAAAAGATAATCCATATGCCGTGCTTAATATCGCCAACGGCATTGTGCCATAATATTCTAGCATGCGATTGCGGAACAGTGTCAGCAGCTGCAGGGTGGGAGGTTGCATAGGAGGGACATCCATATTTAAAAATGTAAAAAAGCACAAGAGCGTCCGCTGGTAATGCAAGTAAAAATGCCAACCCACGAAGCAGAGTGGAGAAAATAGAATGAAAGAAAGCAGGGATGACTCCAAAGTTTTTCTCAAATGAAGTCACGAGACCACTGGTAACAACTTTAAAAAAGTGCGCCAGGGCCTTTGTGGAGGATGCGTTAAAGATAGTCCGAACCATCTTGCTGAAATTGAAAGGCAAATCTGAATTGAAAAGGGTCTGCACCTCTGTACGGGTGTTCGCTATGTGAAGCACGAAAGTTTCACGGGCCGAACTCAAGGCCACCTCTCTCTGAGACAAAAGAGCTCTTATTCTTGCCATGCCGTTGAAATCTCTCCCAAGGTTGGTATTTGTGGCCAGATTGAAAACTCCCTATGTTCATGTGTGGGAGGAAATAGAACATGTCTGCAGCAAATAACCCGTTCACTTACTGTTACGATAAAAGGAATACTTTTAATTAACTCAGAACACTCTTCATTATTGAGCATCAAATAACTACCATTTTCCAACAACTTGAACGTGGGGATGATAGCAGGAACTGGCGTGCCTTGCAACACGCAAGCCATATTTGGTCGGTGTTTGTTGCATGAACCGTGTAACTGTATGTGCCTACACATTAGTGAATGATCTGGCGTCTCAGTGCATTCCTCTCCATTCAGATAAACTTCTTGATCATCTTTGAAACATCTGTATGTGTATGGAAGCGACCAGACCTCATGAAGAAAAGCACTACCTAAAGGTTCATAACGACCTATTGGTATATATTTCATACAATTTGAAAACTTATATAAAGCAAAAGGCAGCGTTATTAAACCGTGGATAAGGCACGTTGCCAAAAAACCCGCAATCCTCTGCTGATGATGTCACTGAGCATGTCATGAATGATGTAATATGTGACATCATCAGCAGTGGATTACGGGTAATAGTATCTCTAGTTTACTCCCCTATAGCTGTCTTTCTTTTAACATAAGTGTCTGTTTCCTTCCCTTATACTACATTTTACAGCTACAGATATTAGCTGTTAAAAAACCAATGAAATTCACTGAAAAAACCATAGGTTATAGACCATATATAGTTAGGAATTAGCATTTACAAAACCTTGAAAATTCACTGAAAAAACCATAGGTTATAGACCATATATAGTTAGGAATTAGCATTTAGAAAACCTTATTTTACTCACACAAAACCATTGAAATTCCATATATAGTTAGTTGCACTAACTATATATCGCGCACCCTCAATCCACTGCTGATGATGTCACATATTACATCATTCATGACATGGTCAGTGACATCACTGATGACATCACTGATGACATCTCAAATGACATCACTGATGACATCACTGATGACATCTCAAATGACATCACTGATGACATCATGACACACCAATACCAGTTACTACATAAGCACTCACTGATTCCTACGTCTACACACACATTCACTCATTCACCCATACAATCACTCATACATACAGTCACTTATTATTACAACACTATCATATGCACTCATACACCTATGCAGACAGTCACACACTGCCACTCATCCATGGAGTTACTCACACACCAAGCCAGTCCTGTAAAGAATCAATCACACTTCCATTTCTTCATCTATACAGTTAAACACAGAACACCATACTTCAGTGACATCACTGATGACATCACTAATGACATCTGAAATGACATCACTGATGACATCTCAAATGACATCACTGATGACATCATGACACACCAATACCAGTTACTACATACACACTCACTGATTCGTACGTCTACACACACATTCATTCATTCACCCATACAATTACTCATACATACAGTCACTTATTATTAGAACACTATCATATGCACTCATACACCTAGTCAGTCCTGTGAAGAATCAATCACACTTCGATTTCCTCATCTATAGTTAAACACAGAACACCATACTTTTCACACATATACTAACACATACTTACTCTCTTATACAATCACTGATACAAGTACACATTGATATGCACAGAGTCACACACCTCCCAGCCAGCCACACACACACTCAGTCTTCCATACATCCAGTCATTCTTCAATATGTAAAACGTATTTAAACTTTACAAAAACACACAGACACTAGATGATGTCATCAGTGATGTCATTTGAGATGTCATCAGTGATGTCATCAGTGATGTCACTGACCATGTCATGAATGATGTAATATGTGACATCATCAGCAGTGGATTGCGGGTGCGCGATATATAGTTAGTACAACTAACTATATATGGAATTTCAATGGTTTTGTGTGAGTAAAATAAGGTTTTTTAAATGCTAATTCCTAACTATATATGGTCTATAACTTATGGTTTTTTCAGTGAATTTTCAAGGTTTTGTAAATGCTAATTCCTAACTATATATGGTCTATAACCTATGGTTTTTTCAGTGAATTTTCAAGGTTTTGTAAATGCTAATTCCTAACTATATATGGTCTATAACCTATGGTTTTTTCAGTGAATATATATATATATATATATATATATATTCACTGAAAAAACCATAGGTTATAGACCATATATAGTTAGGAATTAGCATTTACAAAACCTTGAAAATTCACTGAAAAAACCATAGGTTATAGACCATATATAGTTAGGAATTAGCATTTAAAAAACCTTATTTTACTCACACAAAACCATTGAAATTCCATATATAGTTAGTTGTACTAACTATATATCGCGCACCCGCAATCCACTGCTGATCATGTCACATATTACATCATTCATGACATGGTCAGTGACATCACTGATGACATCACTGATGACATCTCAAATGACATCACTGATGACATCACTGATGACATCTCAAATGACATCACTGATGACATCACATCACAACTGAATGAGTGGATGTATAAGTGTCTGAATGAAGGTTTTAGTAGGTGCGTGACTGACTGTATGAGTGAGTGATTAAATGTGTCTCACTGAATGCATAGGTTAGTGACTAAACTGTCTTAATTTGTGCATCATTATGTCTGGTATTCTGTAAACTGCTGCATGTGTTGATCAGTAGCTATATGAGTAACTATATGGGTTATTGATTGATTGTCCAAGTATTTGTATGGGAGACTGAGTGTGTGTGTGGCTGGCTGGGAGATGTGTGACTCTGTGCAGATCAATGTGTTCTTGTATCAATGATTTATAAGAGAGTAAGTATGTGTTAGAATATGTTTGAAAATGTAAGGTACTCTATGTTTAACTGTATAGATTAGAAAATGGAAGTGTGATTGATTCTTTACAGGACTGACTAGGTGTGTGAGTAACTCCAAGGATGAGTGGCAGAGTGTGAGTGTCTGTATAGGGTGTATGAGTGCATATGATAGTGTTGTAAAGATGAGTGATTGTATGTATGAATGATTGTATGGGTGAATGAGTGAATGTGTGTGTAGACGTAGGAATCAGTGAGTGCGTATGTAGTAACTAGTATTGGTGTGTCAATTGTTTAAAAAAATATATTCTGTATTTAACACTGGGTGTAACAGAGGTTATATTAAAGTGTGAGGAGATGCATTGTATTGTCACATGAATGATATAATCAGTGATGTGACCATTGTTGTCAAATGAGATGTCATCAGTGATTTCATTTGAGATGTTATCAGTGATGTCATTTGAGATGTTATCAGTGATGTCATCAGTGATGTCATTTGAGATGTCATCAGTGATGTCATCAGTGATGTCATTTGAGATGTCATCAGTGATGTCATCAGTGATGTCATTTGAGATGTCATCAGTGATGTCATCAGTGATGTCACTGACCATGTCATGAATGATGTAATATGTGACATGATCAGCAGTGGATTGCGGGTGCGCGATATATAGTTAGTACAACTAACTATATATGGAATTTCAATGGTTTTGTGTGAGTAAAATAAGGTTTTTTAAATGCTAATTCCTAACTATATATGGTCTATAACCTATGGTTTTTCAGTGAATTTTCAAGGTTTTGTAAATGCTAATTCCTAACTATATATGGTCTATAACCTATGGTTTTTTCAGTGAATTTCATTGGTTTTTTAAAAGCTAATATCTATAGCTGTAAAATGTATTCTTCTTTAAATCCAAAAATATATTTTATATGTTTATTAATAATTTCTTTTAAATATTTTTTTTGTTTCGCTCCCGGTCCGCGAACCGGGAAGCTTCCCGTTAGCTCAATTTGATTCCGTGACCCGGTCCGCGAACCGGTAAGAAATCAACATAGTGACGGTATCGCGTTGCCGCGTAATGCGTCTTATGACGTACTGCGTTAGCGCACCCGGAAGTGTCCCGGGGCGCGGACCGGGGCGCGAAGCTTAGCGACCCGGAAGCTAACCGGGGCGCGTTCCGCAGCGCGTAACATGAGCGTGAGAGGTCATGTGACTTGTTAATAAAACTTTTCATTGGTTCATTTCACTTTTGGTTTCATAATGATGGAAGGCTAGGTCAGGTGACTTAAAAATAACACTTTTCATTGGTTGAGAAGTATTGTTTTTTCCCAAATGATGAAAACCCCTCCTTCTTTCCTCACTCTGACTTTCATCATTGTGAGAGGAAGACCTATTTTGCTTGTTGGAAAATGGCTTCATTGGTAGCTTCAGCTGGTGGACCCCCACCACCACCACCACCTCCTCATGGGAAGAGAGGACCACCTCCCCAGGTCCTGACCAACACTGAGGAGGAAGAGGAAGAAATGGATGAGGAGGGAGAAGAACCGCAATTTTTAGAAGAGTTGCCCCGGGTTTCCAGAAAGAAAGCCAGTTTCATCTGGCAGTTTTTTTCAATACCTCGTGGCCAAAAAAAAGTCAACGCGAGGTATGTCACCTGCCTGATATGCAAGGAACAATTGTCCAGAGGGACGGACAAAAAATATAGCTTTGGAAATCACACAATGCACTGGCACATGACGAGGAAACATCCCCTAAATTACAGCCGGGCGGAATTAAGGGATATGCACGACAATCCAAGACCAACTCCTGTGGCCAGACCAACAATACCGGTTTCTCTAACACCAGAAGAGGCACGGGAAACTGTGCCAAATATTCAAGAAAATTTTGGGCACATGATTCACTTATGTATGCACTGTCGTGCATTATTAGCTTGTGGCAACATGAGCATCAATGCACTCAACCTGGCGTATGAACACCATGATTGCCCTAACCGCCCCCAGTAATTTTTTTTTGCTCCTGTTGAGCCCTTTTCAACGCCTGTTTTTTGTTGTTTCCCCCCCCCAAAAAAAACCAAAAAAAATATAAAATCGTTCAAAAAATACAAAAAAAACAAAAAATGTTCAAAAAATAAAAAAAATATATAAAACAACAAAAATATAAAAAAAAAAGTTCTTTTCAGAACTACCTTCCCTTTCCAAAAAAATTGCTAGAATGTTTAGCACTCTGGCAAGCTCTATTTCTTTTGGTTCGCTTCCGGGTTAGCTTCCCGGTACGCGGACCAGGAGCTAACCCAAAAAATTAAAAAAAAAAAAAAAGTGTAAGTATAAGGAAAGGAAACAGAGAGTGATGTTAAAAGAAAGACAGCTATAGGGAGTAAAGAAGAGATACTGTTTAATAGATCTATTTACCGAAGAAAAGACAGAAGAGGGTATAATTGTGAAAAACAAAATAGATAACGAAGTGAAAGAAAAAAAAAGAGAGTATAACATTAACAAAGAAGAGTTTCTTGGAGAATGTGAGTGAATGTTCAAAATAAGATTAAAACATGAGGAATAACAGAGAGAAAAAATAGAAAACAGAAAACAAAAAATAACAGAAAAAGATTAATTGAAACAGCAAAGAAATGTAATTAACATAGAGCCATATCATCAACATAGGCAATAAAAGTTTTGCAGCTTTTATTGGCAGAAATGTGTCGCTAAAGCTGCTTTTGTGGCAGAAAACTGCCACTAAAACCACTTTTGCACCAGTTTTCTGCCAATAAAAAGAGCAATAATTTTATTGGCTGTGTTCATAATATTCCCCTTAGTGTGCTTCAACTACACAGAGAAAGCATTATGAACAAGTAATGATAGAGTGATCAGTCAAAGACACTAAGAGTAATAGAGACGCAGTGAGTGAACAAGAGTGAGGAACTATGAGAAGAGAGGGACTGAGAAAAAGAGTGGAAGGAGTTGAGTAAGTAGGTAATAGAGAAAGGAATAAGGGAAGTAGCAAAGGCAGGAAACTGAGGGTTAAAGAAATGAAGCAGTGGAACTAATAGTAGTTAAATGTGATAGAAATGTAACGAAAACAGTACAAAATATTTACCTTATAATTGTCGTTAAATTACTCACTTTTTGTTTTTATACTTTCAATCTGTGAAAGAGAGAACAAACATTTGAAAAATATTAAAAAATGTATTTAAAAATTAGAAAAGACAAGGGAAAAGATTGAAGGACAAACAGTTTTTCAACAACTTTGACACTTACAGAAGCTTCTGCTTCTCCAGGCCCCCTACACAGTCCTAAAGATATACATTTTAAACTAACAGTATCGTGATGCAGATGAAGTGAGGCCTATCTTAAAACAT
The DNA here is from genome assembly GCF_964261635.1 of Lissotriton helveticus. Taxonomy (NCBI): domain Eukaryota; kingdom Metazoa; phylum Chordata; class Amphibia; order Caudata; family Salamandridae; genus Lissotriton; species Lissotriton helveticus. The sequence continues at coordinate 772,260,548 of NC_136063.1, read as the reverse complement.
GGTGCATCTTTTGCATTGCTGTTGTTTCAGAAAAGTGTCGCAAGACACTAAAATTTTAAATAATTGCTTCAGGATGCCAATAAGATGTCTACTATCCAGAGGTTTGTTTCAGGTGAGGCCTACTCAGGGTTGCAGATGACATTTACACTTGTTGAAGAGTACAGAGGAGATAATACATGTGAAGGTCTACCAATGAAGTGAGTCATGTCCACTGCACTCTTCAACAAAGTCCAAACCTCCTATGTTTCCCTGGACAGACCTAAACTTGATCTGCACAATGTGATTCGTAATGATAGGAAACACAGGTGATGTAATTGAAATACGTGCAATTTATTTTGCTCATTTCACAATCACATCACTTGTGTTTCCTTTGCTTAGGTATCTCATTGTGCAGATGTAGTCTAGCATATGAAAGAATACGCAGAAGTGCAGAACTGCATGCAACAACTTTGACACTTACAGAAGCCTCACCTTCTCCATGCCTCCTACACAGTTCTACATATACATCATAAATGCAAACAGTACAGAATTAATTATACATGTTAAATGGTTTATTTTTGCTGTTCTCAGAATGTATCAAAATTCACTAAAAACAGTGACTTGAAGGTATTCATCATGTAACAGCGGGGAAAAAAAACACAATCAAAATGATTGTGTTTAAAAAACCCATACAACATCAGAAATGAAAATTCAGAACTCCTTAAAGTTAACTTACTTTCCATGACGTCCAAGGATGTCCTATGAACAGCTTACACTCTTTTCTGCTGTTATTACTTTCAGCCCGCCACTTTCTGAAAGAAAATCTCCATCGTTTTTAAAAACACGTTACATGCAATAAATGACTTCTTGCTCTCTACCACAAGTTTCCACAAGGCCAAATCTGGTCAGAGCCATTTATAACGCTTGGATTTCGTGTAAGCCAATCCCGTCATTTGGCATTTCCGCAACTTTCAGAATTAAAATGTTGAAGATCATTTTCACAATCCTGGAATAGTAATATCTTCCCCTTCTTGCTCAGTCATGTTCTACATTTCCTATGACACTGATACTGCTTACTATGAAGCAGACTTACACTACCTCTATGACTACTACAATTATTTAATTCTCTACATCACTTTTAATCACAAAACAATGTAAAACAGTAGACAGCATTGCAGACTTACATTCCCTCTACTCCATGTTTTGATTGGCTGCTTCAATTAGCTTATAAAAAGAAACAGTTTTTCTGAACTCATTCAAAGTGCACGTATTTCTCCATGATGTCCAGTCCTATGGTTAGAAGTTATGTCTCTGAACTACACTTATCCTCAAGGCCAAATTGTGTAGGAGCCATTAGAACTTCTTGAAATTCCACAGAGCACATCCCGAGATTATTTCCCTAAAATTTTGGTTTTAAAAACACCAGGTAAGAGTTTTTAAGGTCATACGGCAATTTTTTTTTGAAAATTAAAACAGAATCATTGCAGAATGACCAGCCATTTCTAGACTTTAAATAAGCTGTGTAATGTCCTGATGTTATTGAAGGGCCGTCATGATATATAATTGCTGCAGTTACAAAAGTCCTTCCTGATATTGACAACTGCGAAGCTACAAAATTTTTATTTAAAGTTGTCAATTTTGTTCCATCAGGCCTACATCGTTGGAACATTAAAATGACATACTGGCCATATGTTCGTATAAATAATGTGGACATCATTTCAGATTTACATTGGCTACACTCCATGTTGTGATCAGCTGCTTTTACTAGCTTATTAAAGGAGACTGATTTACTGTCTGGCAAAGTTAAATATATAAATCTTTCTGAGTCTACACTAGTAGTACTTGATACCATACAGTTCTCGCAGTCATGCTGCCATTGATAAGAAAGCCCAAACAGCTGATCTACATCTACACCTTCAGCATGTAATACATCAAGCATATACATTAAAAACTCCTGACAATCTTGCTGAATATTTTGAGAGAATTGTGTTTGGCCTGAACATCTGTCTAACAGATTTCGAATTTCAGACACACTTTCTATGTTTCTTCTATCAGTGCTACATTTCTCTAACACAGAATTTACCAAACTGCAAAATCTTTGATCAGAATTGACCACAATCTCTTCTTTTACATTTTCTAGAGAAAACAAAACATTAACCACTACATTAGCATAGCAGTTGACACCAGAACTGTTTTCAAATTGAAAACCAACAACATCTTCAACAGAATCCTTTTTGTTTCTGCTTGTAATTTTAGGTTCATCGACTTTTCGTCTTTTTGCTACAACCTCCCCAGTATTGGTCACATTTCGTCGTTTCCGGCCTACCACACGTTTCTCAAACAAAGGATACTGAGGCAAATGGGGCGCATACTCTCTTCTTAACCTATTGTATTCCTTAACACAATCTAGATCCGCACAAATGTTTGTGACATCACACTCAATCAAGTACAATCCCGATAAAGTTCTAACTCGTGACAATGCCACATATGCCATACCCTCCTTGAACACAGAACTGCCAATATTCACCAATGCACTGTCTACACTTAAACCTTGCGATTTATGGATTGTCACCGCATATGCCAAGCAAACAGGAAACTGCTTACGGCGAACATATAAGTCTTTTACAAGCAAAAATCTAGCAGAGCAACGACCAATTAGCTGTACTTCCTCAATGCCATCAAATTTAATTTTTAAAAATTCAATTCCATCTCTATTTCTGTATTTTACAAAATCAACAACATTACCCATTGATCCATTTACCAGACCTCTTTCAACATGTAAATTCCTTCTTAAAATTATACGGCAGTTCAAGCACACATTCAGAGTCTTTTCAAAACCTGCAGTTTTAGATATACTCTTCTCTAATGAATCCAATTTTGTTTTCAGATTCTCAGACAAAATAATTGTTGATCCCATATGCTCTACTCTGTCAATAGCTTCCAGTTTCACAATCTCTTGCTTTTCTAAATGCAACATTTTGTTGTTGAATTTGGCACATTCTGCAAGAGTTGGCATCAAACATATTCCAGATTTCTTATCAGTAATTTTCTGAAAAATATTCTCAGGCACAACATCTTGTTCTGGATATAAATTTGACAGTAATCGTGCATGTAAAGCTTCTTTCCCATGCTCGGTCACTTTTCCAATTCTAACATCTTGTAGAATAGTCTTGTAAACTTCATCCTTCGCCTGACGCATATTTTCATGCAGTTCAGCATAATTGAAGTTTAACCATATATTGACGTTGCCAATGCTGCCTAGGCACTTCCTGGTATCTTCATGCGTGAGCATTTTGAACACAGGTTGCCCTTTCACTGGTGTCAGCTGCAGAAGATCTCCGAAAACAATGATGTGTTTGCCACCAAATAACACATCATACTCTGTTTTGAGAACTTCTTGCATCCTCAAATGCACAAAGGCAAGCATGACATTGGAAACCATGCTTACTTCGTCAATGATAAGAAGTTTCATTTTCCTCAAGATTCTTGAAACTTCAAAACAAGCATCTCCAGATAGCTTGTGATATTGTAATTTGTTGTCATGCTCCACTGGCAGCATCAGTAAACGATGTAAAGTAATCCCTTTAATGTTATGTGCTGCCAGTCCAGTTGGAGCGGTGACAACACAAGACAGCGATGACTCTGTCCTTTCCTGCAAATAGCATGAAATTGCTTTAATGAGGAAACTTTTTCCAGTTCCCGCTTCTCCACTCACGTACAGTCGGACAGGCTTCAACGACGTACATGAGCACTCTTTCTTGTCATGACTTAATCCATGATCAATTTGCATGGTAACTTCGTCATATATTTTCCTCTGCTCAACGTTGAGTTGTCTTTTCAACTCTTCTAAGTTAACCGCATCCTCCTGAGCATGTGCCATGGCTCTTTCCACTTCATTCATGGCAGTGGCAGCTTCATTTTCGATAACAGGTCCTCCTAGTGGATCCTGACTCAATGAAGCAGAACTCTGACTGTCCTGAGAACTGTCTCTGGCAATCTCGGCTGCAATCGTTGCTTCCTGCTCAATTTCCGCATTCAACATTTCTACATATTTGGGAAAAGCAGGACGTTCTATGGTCTCCTTGGCGGCATTGAAAGAGTCTTCGTAACAGAGGAAATCTCCAAGCAGTTCCTCTTCTGCACGCCAAGGCTTGAAAAGTTGCAAAAGTGCTAAATAGAAAAACTCCTTTTTTTCAGGAGATTCGCCACTCAATTTTCGATGGTTTACCAAGTGGCATTTTCTTTGCTTGACCAGACATCCCTCACTTCCTATTACAGCATACACTCCTTTCTCAGTATCTTCTTTGATGTTCCTCTTGAATATGTAATTTTGAAGAACCTCATACAGACAAACATTGTCGAGGTGACTGCTTCTATTTGGATAATATGTATCCAACATGTTGGTCTTCAAAATGTCGGTACTGTTTGGCTCCTTTTCCGCCAAATACTCAATTTCCCGCACAGGTTTCAGAACTTGATTACGCGTTGCAGCAAGACCAAGACTCGCCCAAACGATACTCCTGGACTTGGCATAGAGACTTGCTGAAGACAACCGGTCAGAGCATTCGTAAGCTCCGATTTCTCGATGCGACAACATCTTCAGACTGAAACTGTACAACTTCTTGCTGAGGCTCTTTTCATGGGAAATGTCCTCCCACATATCCTTAAATTCTGTCTTCTCTTTTTTGGTGATGTAAGACGTCACATACCGAGCCACAGCCATACAGTTATCAGCCACAAACTGTATATCCATGTTAGCATTCCACATGGACAAAATCACCGGGTTGTAGTCGTTGATGTACTTGGACTCTTCGTTCCTCTTCAAATTGTAAGTGTTTTTAGGTGATTTCTTCATGACATTGTGTCGCAGCGAAGACATCAAACTGTTTACTCTTCCTTTAGAAATCACCGGTCGTGGAAAGCCGAAACGACATTTAGTGTAGAACTTGTCTTTGTTTCGGAATTTACGACGGCAGTACTTTCCACATCGATGGCTTTGGAAACGCAGAACTTTTTCTCTTAGGCTTTTCTTCTCCTTTGCGTTTGGAACAGCACACGTAGAATACTGTTGGATGAAACTCATCACTGAGTCTTCTGGATCCGTTCCAAATTTAGGTGCATCCTTGATCCACAGCAACATATGTATATGAGGAGCACCTCTTGCTTGGTACTCTTTTCTCCAGAAGAAATCCAACACCTCTCCAAGAGGTGGATTCTTCTTATTCATGATGAAAGACATCATAGCTTCAAATCTATGATTGAAGTACCTACATACATTGACTGGATCCAAAGAGCACAGTTCTCCGGGTGTCTTGAATTCGATGTTATCTACGTTAGCATTTGCCTCTCGTAGAAATTCAAGTAAGTCTTCCCAGCCATACTCGGCACAGCTCAGAGTGAGGAACCATGTGGGAGTACCTAAGTTCCTCAGCATATATTTTAAATCACCATGACGACGGTACCAGTACTCATTAGTACCACGCTGACACGCCATGAGATTAATCAGGTGAGAATCCAAAATACTATCTTGGACATTAACTTTATCCATAAAGTCACTTGCCGAGATGTTTTGCATGTGTATACCACTTTTCAAGATGTGGTTCACTGCATATGACAGTCCAGACAGATCGCTTTCAAACAGGAGATGAAACAAATAAGGAATGCATTGTCGAAACCTAGCATCTCCTGCATACAATCGCAAAGTCCGGTATTCAGAAGCAGGAATTTGATGAGGTCGCTCATCATATCTTCCTCCCTGACCTGTTGGAAAAAGCTGTGGGAAACACCGAGCTTCCAAACTTTCCTCCCAAACACTAATGGGACTCCCTTTGGCTTGTTTCATTTGAAACAACTCAATAGCATTCCCCATGACTTCCTTGGAATGCAAAGGATGAACACTATAATGTTCATATATTTCTTCACTAGTAGAGGGTTCTACTTTCTCAATTTGACCAGCACACAAATCGCTATCCTCTTCCTCACTTACTTCCTCTTCTGCAACATATACATTCTTATAGTATTTATTATTTTTTTTCAAATACAATGTTGCCTTTTTAACTTTCCTAACATCTACTAAATCTTGCCATATTTTCTTATTCTTTGTCGGAACCCCATTAACTAAGATAACCAGAGGTTCCTCTTCCACTTTTTCTACTCCAATTGTGTTAATGTTTTTCTTCAAATCTAGAGGCAAATAAACAACTCTTCCCTTTAATCCTCTCTGTAAATCTGATGGAGGCAATTTCCCTGTCTTTGGCTCCATTCTTACAATAGCCTGAAAGGGATGGATACTTTGAATCAAAATAGATTCATAAGTATTTAAATCCTTCAATTCAGAAGGAATCTCAACCAATTCCAGATTATTATGAACTGCTCTAGCAGGCATCTGGTTTTGATTTAATTTGCAAGAACAATAAGTACACACACGTTGATCCAATCCCAAATCAAAACAATTTTCTACCATCAAGTATGTTGCAAAATCCTTCCATTCACTATTATTTTCCCTTTCACTTTTTGCATATAAATCCACTAACTTAGTCTGATTCTTATAATAAGTGCGTCGACAACACACACAAGTGAAATTAGGCCTCTCACTTGATTTCACCTCAAACGTCGCAATTTCCCTCTGGAAATTATCTGTACTGGAAACCTGTACACTATCTTCCACATGACCCTCTTCTTCTTGCTCAATTTCAACATTCTCCTCTTTACTTCCAAAGTAACAAAACTCAATTTCTTCACATATATTCTTCACATCTATTTCAGAACCATGCAAAAGAGCAGCGCATAATTGTTTAAGCATAATTGCTGGACTCTTAGCATAATACAACATTCTAACTAATTTCCTCACTTTGTTATGATGCACTGCTAGCATCCTGAAATGATGAAAAACACTCTGGCATACTCTCCTGGAAAGACAAGCCAGTGAATGTCCATGCAAACCTGTCACTTCTCTTACTCTGCAAGGATCTAATTCTTGCAACAACATCATTTTCTGCTTCAAACTTTTCTTATTAAATGACCGTACAAAATCACAAAGCAAATTGATGGAATCCTGTCGCACACTGCAAATACTACTACACTTCCAGGTGTACACAGGACCCTTAGCACGTCTTCCTAAAACCTCATTACCTAACACCTCTTCTGCCTCTGTTGTCACAAGTTTTTCTTTTTCAACTGGACAACCATCTTTCACTTCATAAGCACGACCACTGGTGTCAACTGCATGCACCAAATCATTATCCTGGAAATAACTCTCCTCATTAAAAAATGCCTCACAGCTTGAACTATGCATCCATTCTCCAGAAAAAACTTCACAAAAATTACTACGATTAACTATTCTCTTCCATCTACTATTTCTTTTGAAATCAAAAATTGCCTTGTTTAGCTTCCTAATTCTATTGATTATCAAAATAAATAACTTACGTTTAATTTCAAATGCCTGATCAATAACTTCCTCAACTTTTTTTTTTGTCTTATAAAAAACCAGTTTCTGTTGACCTTTCTTAATATTTTTTAACAAATTGCCAATTATCCTGTTCCGGAACATTCGTTTACGAATCTCCCTAAACTGTTGTTTCCTTCTACTATCATGCACAGAGTTATCTCTTGCTCTAGCAGTAACATTTTTCATTGGCCTTTCCTTTCCATTTGATTTCCTTCTCGATTTATGGACTGAAACATTTTCTGTAGTAATATTTTTTTTACTACACATATTTCTTATAAATTGTTTTGTGCTCTTACCCGGTGCTTTCTTCGTGACTTGACAAATCTCTTTGTTAGAGGACTGCTGCGTATTTTTTTTCACCTGCTGTCTTTGACGTTTTGCAGCCTTTCTCTGTCTTTCTATTGTAGGCATGGTGAAATCTTGAAATGATCTGCAGTTGAATCTGTGGAAAAATATAATAAATAATGTTATTAACCATTATTACCAAACAGTAAATCAGTAACAGTGATCAAAAACTTAACACACTACTTGACATTTTAATTAGAAGATTTTTTAGTCGTTGGCAAATTTACAATACAGAAATACCAGAAAAGAAATGACATTTATATTTATGTTACCTATGCTATTTTATATGTGAATCTGATCTAATTTTATGAGCATATTTTAATATTTTATTGAAGACACTACACATAACCTGCTTTTGAAGGTGTCTTTATTTTTAAATTAAACGGTTTACCTTTTTACTTTTTATTAATTATAAATTTTAAAAATAAATGTTTATATTTCCAAAGGCTCAAGCAGGTCAGCTTCCCATCCTATATCATATAATTCGGACAAATCTGCATCCTCATCACGCTCTTCTTCATCCTCAGGATTTAAATCATCCAAGGGATCAACATCCACTGATGTTTCAATTACAAGTTCAATGATGAGGTCAAAATCAACTGATTGCAGATTGTCGCTCATGTTGAGGTTGTCTTTATCTTTAAAGAAAGATAACAACAATGAGATGTTGCAGAGTAAGAGACAAATCTCACAGATTATAATAGTAAAATTGTTTAACAAGAGTAACATTTTGCAGCTATTATTTAGCCATGTCCAGCGATGCTGAGCAGGTGAAGCCTATGTCTAATTTTTCACTGAACAGGACTCATCTCTTCTTAACCTTGGATAAGCCTCACCGACTCTGTGTCCCCTGCACATACTTAAATGTAAAGGGGCAGATTTATGTTAAATGGCACATCCCCAGGCATGCACCAGTTAACGTGCACCACTGCTCTGCCACCCATGGTGTGCCGCATTTACAATCAGATAGGAGAAACCTGCGTCAAAACCCTGCGCCTGCTTGAAGCAGGCATAGGTCTTGACGCAACATTGTGGAGATGGTGCACCCCTGAGCCTTGCTGGAGCTGCATCGCACTTGCGATACAACTCCAGCAATGCGCCACCTTAACGGCACAGATGCGTCAAGCATCTGTGCCGTTTTTGCCCCATGCTGCGCCGCATTGTAAATGCAGCACACCATGGGTGGCGGAACAGCAGCGCAAGATGACTGGCACATCCCTGGTGATGCGCCAGTCATCATAAATCTATCCCTAAGCTTCTTATCTTGTTAGAGATGAACTGCCATATGTATCATCAAAATATTTTGCATTTCCTAAATAGCGAATTTTAAGGAATAAATAGCGATTCTTTACCATTCCTAATTTGCGATGAGCAAATTGCTAATTGCAAGTTACCCATTCATTTCCATGGGCTAGGAGGCTCATAGGAATGAAGGTTTAATTTGCGATTAGCAATTTGCTCATCACAAATTAGGAATTTTTTCAAGCGTGCAGGGGTATCTCAAGAACACCCTGCTGCACCCCTGAAAAATAAATTTGGGGGCATATGGCACACCTACATGCCCTAAGGGCATGTGTTGGCGTCATATGGGACCTTTTGTTTTTTTAAAAAAAAGCTTTTTGAAAAGAATTCGCAAATTACCACAAACTAGAAGTTGGTGGTAGTTTCCAAATCCTTAATATCATTTTTTACATATTTTTTGTTTGATACATTGCATTTAAGGAATCGTAAAATTTGCAAATCCTTCAGTGCATTCGCAAACTAAGGAATAGCAAATTTTGAATTAAGGACATTTTAAGTCATTTCCATATGTGCAGTGTTTTGAAATTATGATTTGAAAATCGTTTTTGGGGAAAAGTAATGGTTTGCAAATTTATGACAAGGACATAATGGTGTATGCTTCTCTATAAGGCATTTCAGTGTCTCTGATGTCATTTTTCCCATATTACATTATAAGACCTTTCCCCATGGAGCACATTCCTTGTAAATATGCTCCCACCTGAGCATGGCGAATTTAGATTTTGACTGTTTGAGTCACATAACCATGTTAAAAGTGACCCAAAAAAATTGCAAACGTTTTAAAAAAACACATTCATGTGTCTTAAGGACATTTTAAGTCATTTCCCCATGGACAGTGTTTTCTAAGTGGCGCAAAAGAGGCATACACCTATCATAAATCTGTCCCTAGCATTTTAAATGATTAATTCAGGATGACAATAAGATGTGGCCTATCCAGAGGTTTGTTTAAGGTGAGGCCTACTCAGGATTGCAGATTAAAGTTACGCTTGATGAAGAATACAGAGGACATAATACATGTAAAGCTCTACCAATGAAGTAAGTGATGTCAACTTCATTGCGCCAGTCATCATAAATGTATCCCTAAGCTTCTTATCTTCTTAGACATCAACCGCCATATGTATCATATAACTATTTTGCATTTCCAAAATAGCGAATTTTAAGGAATAAATAGCGATTCTTTACCATTCCAAATTTGCGATGAGCAAATTGCTAATTGCAAATTACCCATTCATTTCCATGGGCTAGGAGGCTCATATAAATGAAGGTGCAAATTGCGATTAACAACTTGCTCATCGCAAATTAGGAATTTTTCCAAAGCTGCAGGGGTGTCTCAATAACACCCTGCTGCACCCCTGAAAAAGAAATTTGGGGGCATATGGCGCACATAAATTTTAACAACATTCCTTTACCTCAAAAACGATTTTCAAATCATAATTTCAAAACACTGCACATGGGAAAATTACTTAAAATGTCCTTAAGACACACAAAAGCGTTTTTTGATTGCCTTTGCAGCATGTTTGTATCACTTTTAACATGGCTATGTAACACAAACATTCAAAATCTAAATTTGCCATGCACAGGTGGGAGCATATTTACAAGCAATTTGCGCCACAGACAAAGGTCTTACACTAAAATGGGAAAAATAACATCAGGGACAGTCAATTGCCTTATAAAGAAGCATACACCATTATGTCCTTGTCATAAATTTAAAAACAATTCCTTTTCCCCAAAAACGATTTTCAAATCATAATTTCAAAACACTGCACATGGGAAAATGACTTAAAATGTCCTTAAGACACATGAAAGCGTTTTTTGATTGCCTTTCCAGCATGGTTGGGTCACTTTTAACATGGCTATGTAACACAAACATTTAAAATCTAAATTTACCATGCACAGGTGGGAGCATATTTACAAGCAATTTGCGCCACAGAGAAAAGTCAGGGACAGTCAATTGCCTTATAAAGAAGCATACACCATTATGTCCTTGTCATAAATTTAAAAACAATTCCTTTACCTCAAAAACGATTTTCAAATCATAATTTCAAAACACTGCACATGGGAAAATTACTTAAAATGTCCTTAAGACACATAAAAGCGTTTTTTGATTGCCTTTCCTGCATGGTTGGGTCACTTTTAACATGGCTATGTAACACAAACATTCAAAATCTAAATTTTCCATGCACAGGTGGGAGCATATTTACAAGCAATTTGCGCCACATAATTCATAATTTTCTCCTTAAAGCACACTATTCTCTAAATTAAAGAAATATTTTCTCACCTTAGCAAATACTTTGAGTTTGAAAACAGTCTCAGAAACACACCAATTTGTCTTCAGCAGAGCAAAAGGTATGCACTCCAGAGTCTGCAGCTATCAAAAGCACAGAAATGCTGTAATTCTTCACACATATTTCTCATGTCACCCAATCAAAACTCTTCCCTCACTTTTTTTCAAATGAAAACCCTTCCCCCCTCTGCCCTTTCTGTCTTTTCTGCATGGCAACCACCTCTTGGAAGACTTCTGGTGTTTGCAAGTTCACACAACTTTGTTGCAATTGAACTCTGAACTCTCAGTGCACCTGCATATCCAGTGCATTCTTTCATTTAATGATTTTTTATTGACCATTCAAAATACATCTTTCAAAGAACACATCCGTGCACCCTAACTTTCTGTTTTCAGCAATCAAAATCCACCAATCACTGTTACTGCTTCATGAACACAGAAACTCCACAGTTTTTTTCATTTTAAACTCTCATTTTTTCAACTGCCATTTCATTGCCACACTTCATCTGACTGCAGGAGAACCTTCTCTCACCATGTTTTCTGTCTGGATTGTTGGACATAGTTATATTCACTGGGCTCAAAGGTACGTTGAAAACAGGAAATTACCTAACCTCAATTTACAAGATGTGGAAATTAAGTGGTTTGGCCACAGAGGATTAAAATGTCACCAATTGATACCATTGGTGAAAACCTTTATGCATTTGCCCAAACCTGACCTGTTAATTGTGCACTGTGGAGGTAATGACTTGGGCACTTTGACTGGTGTAGGTCTGGAAATGCTTTTAAAGGACACCTTTGAGCAATTAATGGCACTTTTTCCTCAGACTGCCTTGGTATATTCAAATATATGCCAAAGACAGAAATGGAGGTGGTCAAACCAATTTTGTCCACAAATTGAGAAGTCGAGGAAGCATGTAAACAAATCTGTTTCAGCTTACATGAGAGACCATGGAATGGGCTCCCTGTACAACAATAACTTGCGTTACTACATGCAAGATATCTACAGAGGAGATGGAGTTCACTTCTCAGATGAGGGCAACAGAGTTTTCACTCTGAATTTAAGAATGTGCATTGGTACCTACTTATAAGTACCTAAATGTACCATAAACCCAAAAGCTCTTCTCAGAGCTACCCTACATCTGATCACTCACAATTATTATTTTACTCTAACATTTTTCACTAATTTCCAACAAAGTACGCTCCCTGGGGCGCTACCCGGTACGCGAACCGGGAGCTAACCTCGCGAAAAAATTTTTTAAAATGTTTTTTTTCCGCACATATAAGCCTCCTCAGCCACCCTCAGAAAACCTAGGGGGTCAAGATAACTCTACCGTGCCCCCTTCTACCCAATCTGAACATTATTTGCCCTCCATCTTGTATCTTAATTCGACCGAAACACAAAATGATGGACTCCCGGAACGCTTAAGGTTCGCGAACCGGGGCGCTCAACGGTTCGCGTACCGGGTCGCTCTCTGGGAAGCGCACCATCAAAAAAGGTGGGAAAGTAGTTCACAGAAAAGCCACTGGATACAATTTCACCAAATATAGATTAGCTCTTACTACATACCAATCCCTACCATTTTCACAAATTTGATTGGAATTCCATTTAGTCATTTAGCCTGTAGACCTCTCTAAATACCCTGAGGTAAATTACTTCACAAAACACATCTGAAGTGTTGGAATTGACAACCAATGAAAATGTTACTTTCATTTTCTATTTTTTTTACCTGACATTTCATTGGTTATATACCTGAATATATATAAAGGAAGAGAAGAAAACACAGCCATTTTGACTACTACTTCTTGCTGTACATTTCAATAGTATTTTCACTAATTCCTTCAACTTCTTTCTAAAGGTAAGTTTTTATTTTTAAAACTGAAGTATATTGTGCACTATAAGTTAATATGGTAAACTTTTTCTGATAGATATATACTATCCCTCTGTAGTAGTTATAGATTTAGAGAGACTTCTCTGTTATAGTTATGGATGTAGTTAGGCTTCTCTTGTATAATTATGAATTTACTTACGTTAAATCACATACACTTTTTTATATTCCTACTTCCACTCTGATACTATACACTGCCCAAAGATAAATTCACTGATAAAAAATGCCTATCTAAAATTATTCCCAACATTGCCCTATCTCTACTGATATATATTTTTTTAATCCAAATTTCAGGCAAAATGGAAGGCGAAAACCAAGTTTCTTTTGAAATGGACCTGCAAGAGAGCAGCCAAGAATTGATTGATACAATTGATCAAATTGACATTGAATTTTTCGATGAAACTTGGGACAATGAACTACTGCAATGTGTACAAGCAGTAGATAACCTCCTTGCAAATGAGGACATTTTACACCCTCAGAGACTACAATGTATATTCCATGATAAGTATGAAATTTCTGACAATGAAATGTTAGAAAGTTTAATAAATTATGAAACACAATCACATTAAAAAAAATGCTTAAAAAATAAAGAAAATAAAAAATAATCAACAAAAACAACAATCAATTAACATACAGCATTTGAAAAGTCTATCATTCATTTTTCATTGCAGTACGCTGCCCAGAACGCTTCCCGGTTCGCGGACCGGGCGCTCCCCACGCAAAAAAAACAAAAAATTTGTGGGTTTTTTTTTGCCCCGCGGGGCCCTTTAAAACCTCCACATTAAACCTAGGGGGTCAGGGAGGATCTAGTATGCCCCCTTATGGTCATTTTCGCCTTTGTTTTGGCCTCCTCTTGTCTCTCAATCCTACCGAGAGACAAGATGGCGGCCGCTCCGGACTGTTTAGAATGTTGACAGACACCGGAGAGCCAATCAGCTTAGCTACGCGAAGTTCCGGTACGCTTAAGGTCCGCGGACCGGAGCGCTGCCCAGAGCTCGCTTACAGATATATATCTTTTTTTAAACGTTAATTTCTCAAAATCCACTGGAGCACATATATTGAGACCTACAAAAGGCACATCGGGCTGCCAGTCCCTACAATTTTGCCAAGTTTCATGCAAATCCATTCAGCCGTTCGGGCTAAAAGTGAGGCCAACTTCCCTATGGAAAACTCAATGTTAAAAACACGTTTTGGGACCCCCCTTTTTTCTCAGCCCCCCCTTGACGAACCCCCCCCAAATTTCCAGGGGCTGCTCAGAAACAAAATGTTCCATTTTCCTGAAAATGTCAGCCAATTCCGTCCACAAACGCCAAAGTTATTAGACATAGAATTTTCAAAAATCCCATAGAGAAAAAATCCTAACTATATATACCTACTGGCGACCGCCAGTAGGTAATATATATATATATATATATATATATATATATATATATATATATATATATATATATATATATATATATATATATATATATATATATATATATATATATATATGTTACCTACTGGCGGTCGCCAGTAGGTGGTTATAGTTAGGACCTAGTTTCCATAGGAAATCCGCAACATTCTATTGGGAATAACTTTGGCGCCGGTGGACGAATTTTTGCGAATTTCTCAAATTAGGTGGCCCGCTCCGCTCTGCTCCTTCCCTGAAAGTTTGGGGGGGATTTGTCAAGCGGGGGCCGAGATAAAAGGGGGGTCCCAAAACGTGTTTTCTCAATGTTAATTTCCATAGGGCGGTTGGACTCACTTTTAGCCCGAACGGCTGAATGGATTCCCACCAAACTTGGCAAAATTGTAGGGAATGGTAGCCCGATTTGCCTTTGCTATGTCTCAAGATATGTGCTCCAGAGGATTTTGAGTATTTTAGGTTCAAAAAAATATATATATGTATAAGCGCGCTCCGGTACGCGCACCGGGGAGCGCACCGGGCGCGCTACGCGAGTACGCGAGCGGAAAGCTGATTGGCTCTCGGGTGTCTGTCAACATTTATAAATTGTAGGTAGTTCTAAAAAGAACAGTTTTTTTATTCTTTTTGTTGTTTTATATTTTTTTTATTGTTTTTTTGAACATTTTTTACTTTTTTTGGCTTTTCTGAACAGTTTTATATTTTTTTGTATTTTATATGGGGAGAAACAAAAAACAGGGAATTGTAAATGGCTCAACTGGAGCAAAAAAAATCAGGAAAAAATTAAGGGTTCTTTGGGCACTTGTGGTTATCACCAGTAACGTTGATGAGTGTAATACTTTGCTCACCATAGGTAATTGTTTTACCACAAAATATACAAACGATTTTGTATCTACTAAACTTAGTTTGTATGTTTGGGATCATCTCCCTTGCCTCTGGACCCGATGGAGTGGGTTCTTTGCTTGTTAAGGTTCTGGAAGACGATTGGGGAAGGTTTCTGCACAGTTCTCTCACCTCTGCTGCAGAATAGTTATTGGGGTGCAATCGTTGCATGTGGCAAATCATTGTGTGATTCCCAAATGAATATTTTGTGGCAGGGTTTCCCCTGGATAGTACAGCGCCACAGATGAGACAGGTCACCTTTGCAGCGTTTACCTTCTTTGCATCCCTTGGCATTTTAAAAAACTCCCATATAAAGTGCTCCTTAGGTTTATATGGGGGATTGTCTTCAGGCAGGAACTGCCTTCTCTCATCCTCCTCCTCCTCGTCCTCCTCTTCTTGTTCACCACCAATGTGATGTTGTGGTGGCCCTTGTGGTGGTGGTGGTGGTGGTGGTGGTGCAGATGCTCCAGCTGCTGCTGCTACTGTAGCCATTTCTCTATCAATAGAAGCAGGTCTTCCTCACTCAAAGAACAAAGTGAGAATGAAGAAAAAAGGTGGGGGCTTTCATCATTTGGAAAACAAAACTGTTCTGAACTAATGGATATTGGTTGGGGTTAGGGAGAGGGGTGGGTTAGGTGTTGTTGTGGGATTTTTTACTTAGTTTGTTAGGGGATTAAATTATATATTTATACTTTACATATGATGTGGTTAATGTTTTGAGTGTGGGTTACTGTTTTACATCACACTGTTTCTTTGCTGCTGCATGGCCACAGCAGGTGTTTGATTTAAATAATTGGCTGAATTTGTAAGACACAAACAGATAGATGCAGTACCTCTCACTAAGTGACTCAACCTATTAGTACGGTCAGTCTCTCCTCCTAGTCCATTTATTATACCTCCCCAAGCATCTTTTCTTTTCTTACCTGTGATTGATGTTTAAGTTAGGCCCCGCGATGGCTGCATGACAATGCAGGTTGGGTTTCCGAAGTGAATGCAGAATCAGATGCCATGGTTGCGGTGGTAGGAGTAGTAGACACCGGCAATAGCAGTTATAAAAAAAAAAAAAAGAGTCAGTCAGTAGCCTGGGAGAGACTCTGGGAGGAGGAGTAGAGCGAAGTAAATAAAACATAATGGTTGAGGGGATAGCCAAGTACAACAAGTTACAAAATCATTGTTTTCGAGTCACTCAACTAGGTCTACACTAGACACAAGCGTAACCTTTAGTGCTGTGTGTAATAGCATGAAGGATGACAATCAAATCGATGCGGGCAATTAATAATGATTGATTAGGTTCCTCTGTTAAAAAAGTTAACTCGCAAATATACTTATGGGTGGGCAAGCAGAAGAAGATCCTCCCCTGCCTTAAAATTGAATTAGGGTTGCTTTTGCCACATCCGCCCCAGCAAGTGTGTGATCAATTATTGATGTACATTTAATGTAGTCACACCTCAATAAATCACACAGCCTAAGAGGGTTAGGGTTTGATGAATGCTTGGGAAGGGGGGTTTTGGGAAAGGTTTGACAAAGAAAAACAGTACGCATGGACAAACAACAAAAAAAAGCACAATCTTTGTAGACTACCATATCCATAAATGTGTTAAGGGTGAAAAAGGAAATGCATGCATGATGATGATAACTTGATGGTTAATGATAAGTAAAACTTACTAACTAGTACTACTAGACAATTAGACAGTGCAGGTAATCAGAATAGTAATATGAAGCACTTTAACTTGCCTGTCTGCCCTCATAGAGAGAGACACAGATTACATACAGCTTGTGTTCTGTTGTACCGGGCATACTTTTAAAGATAGCAAAGAAACAATAAAAATAGCTGTAGGGATGAATTATGAACTGATAAACAGAGAGTAAAAAGAATTAATAATAACAAGAACACACGGTATTAATGATTGAAGACGAGAAATGAATCACATTGTTTCAAAGATGAAGAAAGTTGATACTGTTACTGTGTTATCCTGGTCAAATTGGGAGTTGCATCTTGGCATTCATCTTGGTCCTCAGTTCCTGCTATGGATGCTCCGTTCATCAATTTGGGTGACACCACTGCCTGCCTGGCATATGTAGGTTCATTGGGAAGGTAAGTGTGCTTGTTTTTCCAAGTATAGCACAGTGTAAAATCTGGCCTGTAAGTGTAAATGGAAAAACAAATGGGATATTGAAAAATAAATTAATGAAATAAATGCATCAATTGGTGGAGTGCAACAAGACAGAGAAGAGAACACTTTTAGACTGAGGAGGCATGGATAGATACAGCATGTCTGTCTACTCTGTTTATTACAGCATTTTGTAAGCTACACTAACAGGACAGAGCATGTCCACGCCACTGGGCGGTAACCAAACATCCATTTAGCTGTAATTTTGACAAAGCCCTACAAAGCACATATACAGCAACCTAACATCCAAAATTAAGTGAATAAATCAATGCACCACTGTCAGTCATACCACTGCACTCAACTCTACCACTATACGGACATGAAGTCTGCTGTGGTTCTTGTTGACTTGTGTTTACCTTCTATGGCACTTCATGAAATACATTTAGTCCATCAATCGTCTCCGATCCTAAGTACTGACTGACTGCGAAGAGTATATGTGGTCATCATGATCATGGTGTCCAATGGATAGCCCTGCAGTAGAAGTACAATTTTTATTAAACAACCAGTCTGTGTACAGCGCCATTAACCAGAAAAAGTTACAGGAGGACACATTGTATACATCAACATAGCATTTTCAAAAGTAAGTAACTAAATCAACACACGCTGTCAGTCATACCTCCACTAGTACACTTGTGACTACTCGACTCCACCACTACACAGACATGTAGGTCTGCTGTGGTTGTTGCCTTATTTACCTTTTATGCCACTTGAATTCAAATGCCCAGAGTTATTCCATCAATCATCTCCGATCCAACCGACTGACTGCAAAGATAGTATGGTCCTCATCTTGGTGGTGTATGTGTTGGCCAACTCCAACTCATTGTGTAGTGTTCCAAATTATAAATTGCAACAGATATTGGCCTGCAGTAGTAGGAGTACAATTTAGTTATTAAAGCCGTACGTCTGCTTCATGCAGGCGCAGGGTTTGAATGACGCATCATTGTCCTAAAAGTCCTAAAAGTGACTGATTGAAATCTTGTAGATTTCCCTCAGCCACTTTTAGGATGCATTCCTGCGCAGGAACGCCCTCCCTTGCGCCGGAACACCCCCTGATGGTGCAGGGCTTTACAACGTGATGCATCTCCCATATGCGTCACGTTGTTAATATACGCCGCACCATGGCACCTCTTTTTTTCTGCCGCTGCGTCACAAAAGTCACGCAACAACGGAGCAAAAGAGCCGCAAGGGGCTTGTAAATCTGCCCCTACAGACTCAAGTCCAGTCCTTCCTTTGTACACCTGGCAATAAGAAGAAATAGTGGTGGTGGATTGATAGTTTGAGTATTTTAATGACTGGTTAATGTAGTAGGAAACTTTTTAGTGTTGTCACTGATCTGCAAACCCGATGGAGTTTGTCTGTCACTTCGCGTGCTGCGGACTGCTGCCTGCCAGTCCTACGGTACAAAAGGGGGTGGTGATGGACAGAGCATCAGAACCAATCAAACACTCACACCCAGTCAAAAGATCTGGGTTTGATCCATCACCGTTCTTTAGCCCACTCTGCCACACCAGTTCAGACATGGCTATATGCAAATCAGTCTGACCCTGTGCCTCATGGGAACAGTCCAGCCCGAACTGCCAAGCCATGCCTTCCCTGGACCGGAAACAAGCTTCCGAGGACCGGTTTCTGGCATTCCAGCCGTCTTCAGCCCGGCTTGCTTGAATCCAGTGGCAAAGTGAGCAAGGGACTCACGTCTGAGCATACCCTGCCACACTTATGGCGGCCAAAAGCGGTACAAAAGGGGGTGGTGATAGACGGAGCATCAGAACAAATCAAACACTCACACCCAGTCAAAAGATCTGGGTTTGATCCATCACCGTTCTTTAGCCCACTCTGCCACACCAGTTCAGACATGGCTATATGCAAATCAGTCTGACCCTGTGCCTCATGGGAACAGTCCAGCCCGAACTGCCAAGCCATGCCTTCCCTGGACCGGAAACAAGCTTCCGAGGACCGGTTTCTGGCATTCCAGCCGTCTTCAGCCCGGCTTGCTTGAATCCAGTGGCAAAGTGAGCAAGGGACTCACGTCTGAGCATACCCTGCCACACTTATGGCGGCCAAAAGCGGTACAAAAGGGGGTGGTGATAGACGGAGCATCAGAACAAATCAAACACTCACACCCAGTCAAAAGATCTGGGTTTGATCCATCACCGTTCTTTAGCCCACTCTGCCACCCCAGTTCAGACATGGCAATATGCAAATCAGTCTGAAACAGAAAGCAATTACAGATAAGGAAGCAGGTGCCAGACTGCCAGTCCTAGGCAAAACTTTTTAGTAGTTTGTTTAGTGAGTTACATAACTTTCCAAGTCGACGGTCCGCAAATCAAGCAATACTAATATCGTAGTAGACCACATGAGATAGGTCAATATATCCCGTGGAATAGTTGTCTATTTGCTATTTCGCCAAAATATTTTGTTATTGTTCTTTTGAAATGTTTGATTTGGTTGACAACAATCATCCATGTTTTCGGGTCTTTCTTTCTTTCATGTTGTACATCAGCTCCCCCCAGGGGCAAGAGGACAGAGGAGGTGGTATCGGCTGCTGCTGCTGTAGAAGGCCAGGATTGGTCAGGCGAGGGTTCCTTTGCTGGCCCCGGTAAGTTTTCATTTTAATATAGAGTACCTATTTTTTCCTAGCGTTCCTCATTCAATTTTTTCTAAATCGTCTTTGATCTTCTTGTAGACTGTATCTAAATTCTTATCCTGCCTCTACTATGACTCCCTGTGGTATTACTAGATTATTCTTATTAGTCTGTCTGTGTTGCTAACTAAGATTGCACAGTTGGCAAAAGGTGTTAAACGACACTCCCATTCTAGTCAGCAATAGCTCTATGCACTGAGAGCAGTCCTCTGGGATTGTCCATAATGTCTTTTCAAGTCTTCTAAATGTTTATGCTTTGACAATTCCCAACAATAAAATGTGAATGACCACCAAGAAAGAATAAGATACTACTTTACTTTTGGTTTGGATAGGAGGACAATCCATACTACTACTGTTGCAGGGACAAATCTGCACAAACAGAACTATGGACACTAAATAGTGCATTGTTTATCAATTATAATAGGCGCAGGTAGACTTTCCACATACCTCAGTGATAACAGACTTTGAAGAACCCCCAATCTCCTTACTGACTAGATAGTGTGTCAGAGTCATTTAGCTCCCGAATTCATCGATGATTGATCCCCAATGATGATTATCCAATACAGGGCAAGAGTACGGAGTCAGAGTCCAGAAGTGTCAGAGGCACGGACTCATGCTTGCAAATTGCAAAACCTTTTGCTCAGTCACTCTTGACCAAAAACCACAGAGTCTATTTAAGTTTTAAAGCTTTATTAAAAGTAAAAACATTTATTAAAATCAAGTTTTACATAAAACATAAACGGTTCATTAAAAATGGAAAAGTGCTTAGTGATTTATTTCACACATTTATTGTGGGCGAGCCGAGCCCTCACCTGGTTTGAACTTAAATTTTTCTTTTTGGTGCTGAATCGTTGGTCACTCCGTCCTAGTGATGATGATCTGATGTTGCTCTTGTTCTTAGAAGTGAAGCTTCTGTCTGTTATGAGAAAAATCGTGCGTGTTAAAAAGCAAGCATTCATCAGTTGTGCCAAAAAGTGCAGCAAGACAACACCCTTCCCTGGAAAAAGGGACATTTTTACTTTAGAGTAGACAGTCACAAATTATTAGATTGGTTTCTGTATTCACATTTCTTCATTCCTAGACAAAATACTAGTGCTTGGTGTATGTCTATGACATCTAACATTCTTAAATGTACTTTGTAGGTGGAACATCTGGTGCTGGGGCCAGCGCGGAGGTGAAGGAGGACACTTCTGGGGAGGAGGCAGTGCAAGTGCCAGAGGAAACTGCTGTGAGGGTTGTGGTGGGCAGTGGTAAGCTCTTATATTCCTTACTTATTGAGATTGCACACTGCAGAGTGTGCTCTCTGCACGGGTGTAGTATATATGTTGTACAGTTAAGTTACTATACTGTTAAGAAGACTTTCAAATTTAGAACAAAGTTTTATCAACCAGGTAGTAGCCTCCTCTAAATTTACTTCAACTGAGCGGTGAATTTTTTTTCAAGAATCCAAATCAGAGATGAACTTGATGGATGGGATAAACGAAAAGCGAAAGAAGGGTGTAAGTAAGTGTGGAAGGACGAGCAAGTTAAAAGTAATGATGACTGACAAAGAAGAATGATACGTGTTTGATTGGTGCCCGAGGTGGCTGGGAAGGAATATGATGCATGGCTGGGTGAAGGATGAAGCAAGGATGGGTGGAAGGAGAACAGCCTTGTTGGGTGAAACAGAAACTGTATGTGTGCGCAATATATCCTTTGGTTGAAATTCAAATGCAAGTCAAGCATGGATGTATGGCTTGCGGTTTCCCAAATAAAATGAAAAGGTTGTTTTCCCGTGAGAAAACGTAAGGTTTGTCCAGATGAGAGACATGAAGAAGAATGATTGACATATAGTTTGAATGGATGGATGCCTGGATCATGGTACTATCTGACTCTTAGATAGCATATGTGTATCTAGAGAGAATAGACGGTCACTGGATGAACTAAGTGTTACTTTGAAGAGCATGTAACACCGCACCCGCACGTCCGTTCCAGTGTAGGAAAGGCAAGGAAAAGAAGTTTTAATTTTGTCCGAATACTGCCATTAATAGTAGCAGTAGTTTGTATTGCAAGCACAGCATATATCCGGCTATTACGATGGCCACTCACTACCTCTGTTAATAAGTTTAGTAGAACTCGGTCATTCATGTGTGGATGTATCACTGTTCACTCAATAAAAAGCAAAGCACCTAAAGTCAACCCATATGTAAGCAAATACATTCCATGTGCAGTGATTGATAATCAGATTATTTATCTTCTTCATTTTCCTTTTCTAGTATTCATTGGCACTGCAGGGTGAAAGTTAAATTAATTAAGCAGTAGCCCTTGTAACAGAGTATTCTCAGTGCCACCCGTAATAGAAAAGTAACAGCATCACCACCTGCATGTACTGGACCGGTACAGTAACGCAAGTCTGTCTCACTCATCATGGCGGGCCTCTGTTTTTCTCGGGTGCAAGTTGACTGCGCTGGCATTATGCCGGCTTGCAGAAGTTAACGTACCAATTTTGCTAAACAAGAGGGAAGAAGAAGAATAAGACTGGTGTACTGTCATAGTCGACTCTAATGGAGTGAGTCCATGGTGCTCGTAGAATTGATTCCTTAAACTCCCACTAATGTTAGAGCAAGGATGAAGAAGTGGGAGGTTAGATAGATACTGCCCACAATAGTTATGTACTGCGCTTGCAAGTTGCTAGTTCTACTGGGACACAACTTTCTGCCCAATCATTTTGTGTTAATCTTAAAGAGCATTGGTTACAGACTATGTCTTTCTTTCTTCATATAGATGCTCCTTCCAAACCAACACGGAAGGAGCTGGCTAAAAGGGCCCAGCAACGGAGGCTGGAGGCGACTGTCGCCGAATATCGGCGGCTGGTGGCCCAGGAGGAGGAGGACACGCAGTCGACCACAACATCGACCGGGACAGCTGCATCCTCCTCCGCGCTCCCTGGGTCAGCCAGTCAGCGCAGCAGGTCTCCAGCGGTACGGAGCCGGGATACCGCAGCCACCCGCCACCGCCGAGCAGCAAAAAAATCAGCTGCCCCCCCCACAGCAGTACCAAAAAAAAGTTGCACCGCCTTTCACTCAGGGTGTCCTACCTCGAGCAGGAGCTGTTGAACACCAAAACCCTGCTCGAGACCCTCCACAAGGAGCATGCCGACCTGGCCCGAAAAGTGAACAGCAGCCAGTAGTAGGAGGAGACAGTCCCTTGCCCCTTTTTTAAAGACTTCTAGGGGGTGGGAATTGGGAGTTGGTTTTTTTTTACTTTTCACAGACATTCGTTAGGGCTCGGGGGGGGGTTGGGTCTTGCGGGAGAATATTTATGTTAGGGATATAAATATACTTTAAACTTTATCTTAGCATACGTGTTTTTACTGCTTTTGAGGCTGGTGGGTGGGGGTTTAACAGTAAGTTTGTTTTCCTGAAACTTAAGTGGCATCTTGATTCAAGTAGTGTAAGTAATTGCCCAAATGTTTTCAAAACTAAGTGCCTCTCACAGAGTAAGTGAATTCAATAGTCCTAGGACTTTACTAGTACTATCGTCAGTCTCTCGTCTCTCCTAATACTCCATTATACTACCTCCCCCCAAACGCTTATCTTACCTATAATTTGTGTTTGGAAATAGGGCTAGGCACAGGGCTGGCTGCACGGGAAATGGCGATTAAGGTTGGCAATCCTGGGCGGATGAAATGTCATCATTGCGGTGGTACTAGTGGTGTTACACAGTGGCAGTTGCAGCATCTGAAAAAAAAGAAAATGAAACCTTGTTTGTCCTTACCGTAGCATTAGAACGGTACGATAGAGAATATAGCAGGTGACAGTACACTAGAACAGTGCCACAATATAGCCTAACAAATGGTAAAGTATTGAAAGTATAACTACTACTTGCGTTGAATTTCTTTGACATTGGCTACTACTTCAAGAAATAGTACTGAGGGTGAAGGACACAGCACCGTAATCATTTGCCACGTCTAGAAGGAGGATGTTCTTGATGATCAATCAAGTTTATGGCGCATATGAAAATCTGCTTTCATTTGCCAATAGTCATGGGTCTGTGTCAAGCTGAGTAAGAATATATCCTCGGATTCCTTCACCAGCCTGCTGCTATGACCTTATCCTCCCCAGCAAGTATGTGGAATTATTGCTGTAATTTAGTCACACATCAATCAAAACCACACAGCCCGGGGAAAGAGGGTTAGGGTTTGAAAAATGGATGGGAATGGGGGTTTTGGTAAAGTTTTGTTGAGAGAAGAAAAAAAAGCACAGCATGGACAAACAATAATTGAAGATAAACAAATCTTTGGGTACAAAGCTATCCATAAATCTTTTAAGTGACATAAAGGAAGTGCATGCACTACTGCATGCATGGTTACTGAAAAGTAAGTAGTACTTTCGACAACCGTGAATGAAAGAATGCGACAGTACAGGGCTGCAGTAATTATGCGTTTTCACTTGCCTATCTCTGCACTCAGAGAATCACTTCGTACATTAAATTAGGTTTGAAAAATAGCAGAAGTAAAACCTATACAATGGCTGTAGGGATGAATTTAGAAGCAGAGATCAAAGAAATGCAGAGTCACACCCATAGAAGTTCACAGCAATAACATTACTTAAAAGATAATTAGAAAAGAACGGATACTGTATCTGTATGTTGTTGTAGTTGTCCTGTTGAATTTGGGAAGTTGCATGCATCCAACCATTCCTCTTATTAGCGGGACTCCTCCATTCCATCTGACGCTCCATCCATCAATGTTGGTGACCAGAAGACACCCTGTCCACTGCCTGCAAGGTGGATGCTGAATTGCACAGGCTGAAACCCGGCCTGTAATTATTGATGGAAAAACAGGAAGTGATATTAGAACACCACTGACAAATAAATATAAGGTATGTACGCTGTGTAGTGCAAAAAGTCACACTTTAAGTTTCCTAATAGACAGTACAATTTTTTTGAAAGTGCGTACTCTGTCTGAGTCTCCTTTTGAAGGATAAATAAGTATGGGCAAATTAATTTAGTGGATTTTTCCCCTCAAGCTAGGTGTATTGTAAACTTTGTTTTAGAACAAAATTAGACCTTCCCAGCAGTGCTCGCAGACCCTTACTAAACCCAGTCGCAAAAATGTAGAAGACCCCCAATCAGATCTCAAAAAATGTGCGATACTGCTACCTGTCAGAGGCCTAGTAGAAAATGGTGATAAAATGTACTTTGAAAGTAAAGTAGGCCCAAATCCCCCCTTACCCACCATGGATTGTATTCAAACCACTTGCAAGCAAGCAAAAGTATCCATACCCAGCATTGCTCCAAGACTCGCAAACCCCCCCACAAACACCAGGAACCCCCACAAACAGCCCCACGAAAACGGTAGAGTGAGCGAAATCTCAGAAAATGCAAAAACTTTTTCCCCAGGGATTGTCTCCAAAACACTTTCTTTCGGGTATTAGACCTTCCCAGCAATGGCCCCTGAACTGTCAACCCGGGCGAAAACAAGTTTAACACCCCCAACAAGCCAAAAGGCAAAACCCGGGAAAAGCCATACTTAGAAAACTTTGGGCCTACCTGGAATTCAGTCCAAATGCGCTCTGCAGCTAGGCCCCAACTCCCCTTTTCCACCATGGAGTTCCTGTAAAACAAATGCAATCAACATTAGAATGTGCCAGCACATAAACGCACCTTAGGGAGTGCGACACATAGAAAAAGAATAAAACAATCACTATAATTTAGTAACCTTATTTTATTGCACCTTATTCACACACTCACTTGGTCCTGAGGAAAGCCAGTTTTAAAACAAAAGGCCTGGCTGAAACATGTAGACCACACAGGACGCAGGAGGTCAGAATTCGCACTCCATCACGTCCGTCTACCTTTTTAGTAGCTAACAGGGGCCCAGTAATTAAAGTTTACCTATTTACCCTCGGGTACTGGGACCCACTGTATAGCTTTTTAACCTTCACTTTCTCACTGACTACACTGCACACTCAGCAAATATACCAGCTCCGCAGTAATCTGGCGTTGAAGCACACCCAGGACACATTCGGTGTCACTGCGGTGGGCCCGATGATGAAGCATGCCACCAACTAGGTTGGTGGGTTAGGGCTTCATGACCAAACCAATGGGTTTGCTGGCACGCGTACTTCATTGAGTCTCCCCCCCTTCCCCCTATAAGTAGCTAGTCCTTTTTGATATTTACACAAAACCCGGGAAAAGCCATACTTAGAAAACTTTGGGCCTACCTAGAATTCAGTCCAAATGCGCTCTGCAGCTAGGCCCCAACTCCCCTTTTCCACCATGGATTTCCTGTAAAACAAATGTAATCAACATTAGAATGTGCCACCAGTGCTCACAGACCCCAAAACCCACCCCCAACAACGTAAAAGCCCCCCAAACAGTACCCCAAAGACAGGCAAGTGATCAAAAGCGCAAAAAGTTTTTCTGCTCCGATTTTCCCCAAACCACTTTTAGCCGGTATTACACCTTCCAAGCAAGGCCCCCAGACCCGTGAACCCGGGCAAAAACAAGTTTCACCCCCCCCCCCCCAAAAGCCAAAAAGCAAAACCGGGAAAAGCCACACTCAGGAAACTTTGGGCCTACCTGGAATGCAGTCCAAATGAGCTCTGCAGCTAGGCCCTAACTCCCCTTTTCCACCACAGATTTTCTGAAAAACAAATGCAATTAAACATTAGACTGTGGCAGCAGTGCTCCCAGACCCCAAAACCCACCCCCAAAAACCTGGAAGCCCCCCAAACAGCACCCCAAAGACAGGCAAGTGATCAAAAGCGCGAAAGGTTTTTCTGGTCCGATTTTCTCCAAACCACTTTTAGCCGGTATTACACCTTCCAAGCAAGGCCCCCAGACCCGTGAACCTGGGCAAAAACAAGTTTCACCCCCCCCAAAAAGCCGAAAAGCAAAACCGGGAAAAGCCACACTTAGAAAACTTTGGGCCTACCTGGAATGCAATCCAAATGAGCTCTGCAGCTATGACCTCACTCCCCTTTTCCACCATGGATTTTCTGAAAAACAAATGCAATCAACATTAGACTGTGGCAGCAGTGCTCCCAGACCCCAAAAATCTGGAAGCCCCCCAAACAGTACCCCAAAGACAGGAAAGTTATCAAAAGCGCAAAAAGTTTTTCTGCTCCGATTTTCTCCAAACCACTTTTATCCGGTATTAGACCTTCACAACAATGCCCCAGACCCGTCAACTCACCCGCAAAGAAGTAGAACACCCCCACAAGTGCAGAGTCTTTCTTCATTGGGTGTAATCCAGCCATCTGCTTTGGGGGAAATAGGAGTCTGGAGGAGGAGGATAGAGGAGCATGTTCTTGTGAACTTGTGAACCTGAGGAATGCAGACTGCGGCACCTTCAAATCAATAAGCAAATAAGTGAAGACAGTTCTGCTGATGGGCTTGTTTTTGTGATTAGGTGATTACATTTTTTTTATGTAGAACAAAGAAAGACAGACACACAGGAATAAAAGTGAATAAGGACAAAAAAGAAAATTAGTGATTCATTGACTCATTTTCAGGGCTCGGTGTCAGGGAAGAAGAGCTCATCCTCAAACTCTTCAAATTCAGACGGGAGTAGGTCAGTTAACAGAGAAGAACTTCCCTCATCTAAGTTGGTGTCCTCCTCATCTTCTTCCTGCGTGCATTCTCGTATTTTGTAATCTGGTGGTATGAAGTGCTGATTCATCTTGATCATTGTTAACCTCTCCACATTTTTGGGCGAGAGGCGGGTCCTTTTGAAAGTTACAATGCCACCAGCAGCACTGAAAACACGTTCAGAAGACACGCTTGTGAGTGGGCAAGACAAGTAATTTATAGCCAGGTTGGTGATCTCTGGCCACACATCTCTCTTCCCATGCCAATACGCCAATGGGTCATGATGAACATAGACCTCTCTTGAGTCATTCAGATAGGCCTGCACCATCGACTCAAGGTTCTCCAGGGTTCCTCCACTTTGCTTACTTTTTTTGGGACCTTTTGAGAAGCAAACCCAAGCTGAGTTAGCCAATCCTCTTCTTCACACAATATTACTGTTGTGTCTGGTGCAGATGATACGGTTGCTGGTGCCGTTACCGGCTGAGAGGGAAAATCACTCACTTCTGCCACAGTCACAGATGCAGAAGTGGATTTTTTTGACTCCGGATGGCCTGCTGATGCTGATGTACTGCCTTTTCCTTTAATTTCCTGCCGTTCTTTTTCAAACCGAGTGGCTGACACAGCTAGCCAATGTTTGTACTTTGTAACATCTGCGTCATCAAAAGGAAAGAATACTCCTGCCACTGCCTTTTTGTACCGTGGATCCAGAATAGTAGCAGAAATGTAATGCTGTTCTGTGTGGATCTTTTCAAGACGTTCATCGCGAAGTAGGCGCTGTAATAACTTCTCTGCCAACTCAAATGCTTCTTGCTTTCCATCTTTTTGAAACGTAGAAGACGCCGCCTTTAGTTGGTGCTCTAGCATGCGCAAAAATGGGATGGCTTTTCCCAAATTACAGTCCTCCCTGCTGACTGCACGCGTGAAGACCTCAAAAGGACGAAGCATGTCTGTCAGGCTTTTAACTAGCTCCCATTGCTCCACCTGTATCCTCATGTCTATCATAGGTGTACCCAGTTCAAAGAAATACTGATCGACTACCGCATACTGCTCATACAGACGCACGAGCATGTAGAAGTTTGAGTTCCAACGTGTTACCACCTCCTGGATGAGTGCTTTCACTGGCACTTTACGTTCATGTTGCAGGCACCTCAGCTGCTTCTGGGCCTTAAAAGAATCGTTGAATTATGTGCACATTCTTCGTCAGGTGGTCAGTAACTCGGAGACTGGACTTTCTTCACTCAAGAATTCTTTAACAACCAGGTTTATACAGTGCGCCAAACACGGCACTCTGAAATAGTTACCCTTTTCCATGGCCTTAACTACATTGGCGCCATTATCCGTGGAAACATAACCAATCATGCATTTTCTTGGGGACAGCCATTGAAAGACCTTTGTGTTAAACTCATGCAAAATGTTGTCTCCTGTATGATTTTTCTCCATGGCAAACATGGCTAGTGTTGCATGTTTCCGAGCAGCTTTATAAACTTTGTCCGTGTCAACACCTGCGTTTAGCTTTGCTTTAACCCCTAAAAAAGAGACCCAGTGTGCAGTGATGCACATGTAGTCAAGGGCTTGGCAACTGGTCCACATGTCTGTTGTCAGATGTATAGTGTGAACAGCACTCTTCTGCAAAGCTGCCCCAATCACCTCCAGCACATCTTCATGTAGTGCTGGAACCGCAACTCTGGCAAAATAGAACCGGCTAGGAACCTTCCTTTAGGGCAGAGCGTTACCACCATTTCAAGAAAACCCACCCCTTCCACAAAAGAAAAAGGGAGAAGGTCCAGCGCTAGCATTATAGCCAGCTTAGTGTTACACAGACGCGCCGTTGGGTGGTTGCGTTCAAATGGCGCATCTGAAAACAACATGCTTCTAATGTTGGGCTGGACCATTTTAGGGGATGATGATGACTTCTTCGACCCAGTTACGCTCAGTGATGATGAACTTTTTCGCATTGGTGTCTCACTCTCTCCCACACTCTTAGTGTGGCTCGTATATCTTGCAGGGGGTGTGCTGCTGACAGGGGTACTGGGTGTAACTGAAGGAATGTTTGACGCTTCTTCCTCCTCGTCATTATCAGATGAAACATCAACGGATACACTTTGTTGACTTGCAATTCGGGCTGCCTTGATCTCCCTTAGGTGCGCATGCCATTTGACAAGGGCTGTCTCTCAAGATGACCTCTCTGGCCTCCGGTACCATAGTTGGTACCAAGCTTACCACGACTAACTCGAACCTTACAAATGGTACAAATGGCCATGTTTTCCCTTGTTGGGCTAACACTAAAGAAGTCCCAAACTGCGGACTTTAAATGACTGTGGGGGCGATACTGGGAATGCTAATTCCAGATGAAGTGGAGGATGGGTGTTGCCGAAATTTACTACGTTGTGCACTTACAGCACCACTAATTGAGGAAATGGAGGTCGAGGTGGATGGAGGTCCCTTCTGGCGAGAAAATATGGAAGCTGTAGGTGGTGGTGTACTAGTTAACTGCTTTGGTGGTGGTCCCATTGACACGTCGCCAACATCACGCTCAGCAGCATTTCGGGATAGGGTTAAAATGTCTGTTTGCTGCATGCCTGCTGAGGCTGGAGTGACGTCTATGATGACTGCGTCGTCGTCGTGAGAGTCTTCATCAGCAGGATTATACACCACTTCTTGTTCAGCGTCATCATCACACTCCATAACTATGAGACTTTCGGGGACCTTCCTTTTACGCTTAGCTACCTTTGTCAGATCATGGTGTGCCTCACTCTCAGACAGCACTGGTGGTTCCCAATTTTCATCCATATCATCAGAAGGAAGGGGGCTTGAAGAAGATGTAGACACCATCCTTGATATTTTCCTTGCTGGGGATCTGGAAGACAATAAATCATCAGGAGGAGTGGCTTCCTCACATGATACGTCGGCTCGAATGTCGATTTCCTGATGTGCCTCTACTTCAGGAGGAACAACTATTGTGGGCACTTGTGCCGCTCCATGCACCTCTGCTTGCGCCTCTCCTTGCGCCGCCTCTCCTTCCACAAGTACTTGGGCTTGTACTTGTACATGTGGTTATTGTTGCGGCTGTGGTTGTTGAACACTCGTCAGATGAGTTACAACAACCTGTGTTGATTGAGGGATGCTGCTACTTTCTTGCGATGAGCCAACATCACTGGTCGATGGTGATTGAACAACTATACTGGCTGCCTCTGCAGCACTCAAGGGTTCGGACCTAAGTTGGCGTGGTGGGGGTGGCACTGAGCCCAATGGAGCGGAGGTGCTGCTCCCAGTTTGGTCCCCAGCAGACCCCGCTGCTGCTGTAGGCGTACTTTTTTCCCCAAAAAAATGTGGCGGTCGTCACACCAGTCTCCTTGGTAAGTGGCGCCACTTGTTTCTTCTGCTGCTTACTGGCAACTTTCTTGCTAGAGGAGCCACGGGCAACTTTTTTTGTGGCCATCTTCTTCAGATGTGAGAACAGCAGGCCGCAGTTGCACAAGTTGCAGAGTTGTCTGTAGCATCAGGTGACGTTGTGCTGCACACACCGCAGCAGGACTTCTTCCTGGCACTGATGAGGAACCATGAGGCTGATGATTCGTCTTTCTGCACCTAAAAGCAAACGAAGCCAGAGGAACATCAGTTAAATAAATGTTGCATATGTAGCGTTCAATTAATAGTTTGCAAGTAAGCATTTTTATTATACCCACCCCCCAAAATGGAAAGACCAATAAAATGCACCACTGACAGAGTACCCCTGGGCATAATGGATGAAAGCATGGCAGACTGGGTGCAGGCCTATGGCACAACAAAGCACACTGCCTGGGTTCAAAATGGCCCCCAGACCCCCACCCACATGGCCAGGCCATGCCTGGACCAGGCCTCAAAATGGCCCCCACCCACATAGACAGGCCCCCACCCCACCCCAAAAAGTCGAAAAACACACAAAAATCACCACAATCCAATCCCATCCATGCCCTCCATGATGTTTACATTCAAGAGACCCCACAGAAAGACTTGGTCCCTGCACCACTGAGTACCCCTGGGCAAAAGGCCCCAACAACAGCCAAAAAATCGAAAAACACACAAAAATCACCACAATCCAATGCCATCCATGCCCTCCATGATGTTTACATTAAAGAGACCCCACAGAAAGACTCAGTCCATGCACCACTGAGTACCCCTGGGCAAAAGGCCCCAACAACAGCCAAAAAATCGAAAAACACACAAAAATTACCACAATCCAATGCCATCCATGCCCTCAATCATGTTGAAATTCAAGACACCCCACAGAAAGACTCGGTCCATGCACCACTGAGTACCCCTGGGCATAATGGATGAAAGCATGGCAGACTGGGTTCAGGCCTATGGCACAACAAAGCACAGTGCCTGGCTTCAAAATGCCCCCCAGACCCCCACCCACATGGCCATGCCATGCCTGGACAGCCCTTAAAATGGCCCCCACCCACATGGACAGGCCCACACCCCACACCAAAAAGTCGAAAAACACACAAAAATCACCACAATCCAATGACATCCATGCCCTCCATGATGTTTACATTCAAGAGACCCTACAGAAAGACTTGGTCCATGCACCACTGAGTACCCCTGGGCAAAAGGCCCCAACTACAGCCAAAAAATCGAAAAACACAGAAAAATCACCACAATCCAATGCCATCCATGCCCTCCATGATGTTTACATTAAAGAGACCCCACAGAAAGACTCAGTCCATGCACCACTGAGTACCCCTGGGCAAAAGGCCCCAACAACAGCCAAAAAATCGAAAAACACACAACAATCACCACAATCCAATGCCATCCATGCCCTCAATCATGTTGAAATTCAAGACACCTCACAGAAAGACTCGGTCCATGCACCACTGCGTATCCCTGGGCATAATGGATGAAAGTATGGCAGATTGGGTGCAGGCCTATGGCACAACAAAGCACACTGCCTGGCTTCAAAATGGCCCCTAGACCCCCACCCACATGGCAAGGCCCTGCCTGGACCAGGCCTCAAAATGGCCCCCACCCACACGGACAGGCCCCCACCCCACCCCAAAAAGTCAAAAAACACACACAAATCACCACAATCCAATGCCATCCATGCCCTCCATGATGTTTACATTAAAGAGACCCCACAGAAAGACTCAGTCCAAGCACCACTGAGTACCCCTGGGCAAAAGGCCCCAACAACAGCCAAAAAATCAGAAAACACACAAACATCACCACAATCCAATGCCATCCATGCCCTCCATGATGTTTACATTAAAGAGACCCCACAGAAAGACTCAGTCCATGCACCACTGAGTACCCCTGGGCAAAAGGCCCCAACAACAGCCAAAAAAATCGAAAAACACACAAAAATCACCACAATCCAATGCCATCCATGCCCTAAATGATGTTGAAATTCAACAAAACAATTGTATCATGCACCCATAACTAACCCTGGTCCTACTGGATACTGTGGCTACCCATAATATATTTTATTTAATGTTCTGAAAAAGTTCCAAAATTGTAGTTGCAGCAACTTTAATGCCCCAAACAAACTTACTTGTGAAATGTGTAATCCAAAAGTGATCCAAAGATAATCAAAAAGGCCTCAAATTCAAATATCCAGCAGCATCCACAAAAAGTAATCCTTCCAGGTCAAGATCCAAATCAAAGTGACCAGGACATGAACAAAGCACTGGGAGGAGCCTGCTGGACAGGAACAGGAAGTTGGAGACTGTGGGGCACTTCCTTCCTCCCACCCCTCCAAAATGGACTCCTTGCAAAAAAAAGTGCAGGCAAATGTCAACCTGAGGAGTTATTCTGATAAAAAATCATCATTTTCAGAAGGTTTATGCTGCCTGCTGGTGGATTTCTTGTGCAGAATTGCAAATTTTGCAATTTTGCGAGCGCGATGTTGTTGCTGCCCGCCGCATCTATGTGTTCGCAATTGTTTACTCCCGCGATGCGTGATCACGGGCCTTTATGACGTACTCGCGTTGACAAACTCTCGCTGTGTAAGGTGGCGGGCCGCGATGACGTAATCGCTTTCGACAAACTCCCGCGGGATCACGCAGCAAGATCCAAAATGGCGCAGCACACGCAAACATGGAGAAAAACAACTCTTCAAACGCTGAATGACGGTAAGTGAACGCCGCGCGCCGCAATATTGTATTTGTCAAGCGCGACCAAGCAAAAAAATCCGCTGCGTGCGAATTTGCGAATTTTCGGCAAATTCGCAGATTGCGAATTTGCCGAAAATCCGCAAATTCTGCGAGCGGAACGGATTTTACGCCCATGCTTGATTATCGACTTACATACATCCTATTAACGAATACAAAAAATATCGACAATTTTATTTAACATTAAATACACACTCCTCTCAACAACATAATAATTTAATTAATAATAACTTTTAAATAAATACTAAATAACATATATAAATATAGTATATATTTAAAATACGTATACATGAATTATTAATACACCAATAAATATAAACATACTTAATAAATCAAATATACTTAATAAAATATATTTATTAACACATATTACATTTATAAACAATTTTTAAATTATAAACGAAACTTATAAATTTAAATATAAAACACATAGAAAACATATTTAATTATATACTACTACTAAATAACAAATAAAACACCCTTATTAAAAAATAACGGATACCAAATTCAAACTAAATTTCTCAACCAATAAATTTAAGATAAATCTCCATCAACCAATCAAAATGCAGAAGTACTCAACTAACTACTATAAAAACAATTACATAATTAACTAAAATTCCCATTTTATGTACTATTAAAGACTCAAAAAACTTACTAAACTCCCTAAAATATATAAATGCTCTCTTTTTTCAAATTAACACAAAACTTCCTATCAGCAACAGCAAAAATGAATAAATGTACAAAAAAAGTCCAACCTTATCAATGCCTACATAGAAATGTAACAAATAAATAATTATTTAGCAAACTAAAGGTTAAAATGAAATTACATTGTCTAAACTGTAAATAAATACAAATATAATACACAACTAAAATATATACTTATTATTTTCAGCTTCAACAAACTTCATCTACCAAACTACATCTACGCGAACAATAGCTTCTACCAAAGAAAGTAAGTATACTCACAGTTTAAATAAATAATAACAAAAGAGAAATAACTAAGTATCAAACAATATTATTAATTAAAACTATTTTCTACCACAACTACAGGAATAACAACAGTGAAACTCCAATAAAAAGAAATAAAGACATCAGGAAAAGAGAAAGAATAACATTGTAAGTATAATTTTAAAATTACTAATTAAACCTAGAAATTGAAATAAAATTATTGCATATTTACTAAAAACACATATATATGTCTTCACAGATATACCCTAGAAATGGCAGAAGGAGCTACTTTTATAAAATCTCAAAAAGGAAAAATAATGCTCAGCTACTTGGGTTATACCTACACCCAAGAAAAAGTAAAAGATAACAAAACACATTGGAAATGTAGCAAATACTATTCAACTGCATGTTATGGTAGAGCTACAACTGTAGATAACATTGTTGTAAATGTAAGAGAGCATAACCACCCACCCAATGTGACTGAAGTAGAAGTAAGGGAAGCATTAGAAACACTTAGAGAAGCAAGTACAGGCTCCCAACAAACAAACACTGAAATTTTGAAAAATGTATTGACCAAAGTACCAGAACACGTAACAGGACAGTTACCCTCAATCCCCACTTGAAAAGATAAATAGCTAAAACTAAAAGAGCATCTGATCCAACTCCACCTCCACCCCAAACGTTTCAAGAAATTAAAATATATCCTGAATATACTATTACCCATAAAGAAGTCAAATTCTTGATGTATGATAACGAAAGCCATGATAAAAGAATTCTACTTTTTGCAACAAATAACAACTTGCAAAAACTAAAAAATTGTGAAACATGGATAATGCATGGCACTTTTAAAGTGTGTCCAAAACCTTTTTATCAACTTTATACCATCCATGGTGAATACCAGGAAACTAATATCTCCTTAATTTATACAACCTACATAGAAATATTAACAACAATCAAAGAATTCACAGATAGTTACTATCCACAAAGAATCATAATAGACTTGGAAATAACTATGGAACAAGCTATACTAAAAATATACCCACACACTGCCATACAAGGGTGTTATTACGACTACAATCAAAGTATATGGAGACACTTACAAAAATCTACCTTAAGTATAGACTACTCTACAAACAGCAACTTTGCTTACCAGATCAAAAAATTAATAGCACTAGCATACGTCCCAACAACAGAAGTGGTAAATTACTACAATTTATTAATTGACAGTCCTTTCTACCGCACTAATGAAAAAAAATTAACTCCCTTGTTAGACTATTTCGAAGACACCTCGGTAGGAAGACTGCATCGCTCAGGTCACCGCAGACAACCTAAATTCCAAATTCCCTGGTGGAATGTCTACGCTAGCACTATAGCACAAAAAGCCAAAACAAATAATGCGGTAGAGGAGAGCATAATGCCTTCCAAGCCACAATAGGGAGAGGACAACCAACACTTCACAAACTTATCCAATGTATCAAAAAAGAACAACACTACCAAGAACTAAGAATAGCACAATCTTTATCAAAAATAGGACCAAAACTAAGCAAACAAACAATAAATATGTACGAATACCTCCAACAAAAAACAAGAATGTACCCAAGTATCCAAGGTCTACAATATATAGACCTAATAGCAAAATCCATCCTTTAATAAAATACAAATAGCAAACCATAAAAACATATATAACACAGATCATTTTTTTTTTATATTAGTTAAATTATGTCATGTAATGTAAAATAGAAATTAATATCACAAGACATAATATAACTAATAAAAATTCAAATCCACAAATAAACATGACCCACTCCAAAAAATAATAAAAAATAACTTACGGTTCAGTAGCTGTAGAATATGTCCGAAATGGATGCTTTAAAAACCAATCCAAGCAAAAAACAATCCACATAGTGATGACAAACCCCCAAAAATATAAAAATACAACTGTATAAAAAGAATCCAACGTAGCAATCCTTTCGATAACGAAACCATAAAAACCCGAAAATAATTCAATATAAAAAACGCACCAAAACCCCGAAAAACAAGGAAATTTATGTAAACTAGTACAAAACACTAGTAACAACAATTTCATTTCTTTAAAAAAAAAAAATCGAGAGCAATTCCGTCCGTTCAGCAAACCGGAACCTGTAAATAAAGTACGAACAAAACCCACCCATAACAATTAATAAACCCACAAATCGAATAAACAACATGTAAAACGTATTAATATACATACAGTAATGATTAAAAGCAAAACATTAACATTACATTAATATTAGATAGTAAACAAACTAAGCTATCGCTAACATACTTAAATAACATATACATTTTACATAAACAGTTAAATAACATACATAGCAACACATATACACTACTACTAACTAATAAATACCTAAAACTAACTTAAAAGTAATTAAAATCAAACTTACATTAACAAACACGAAGTAGCTCCAAACAGCGAGGTTACGTCTTCACAAATGACCCAAACAACGATGTAGATAGTCTAAAAAGTGGACTAAGGAAAAAAAAAATGGTGGCATAATTAAAACCAAAATAGGACTCAATCCCTATATAAATGAATAGAAACAAATTAAAAATTGTTTCAATATTTGTTTTCATTGTTTTATTATTTTTAAAATGTGTCAAATAAACATATTAATATTGTAAAATATACATTAATTACTTTATATTAAAATATATGTAATAAAAAAATTCATGTATAATAAAAATATGTTTATAACATTAACTCTTTATTTAGTTATAATAAACAAATGTTAAAAAATTAAGTATGTACTTTTGTAAATGCAAATTGTTTGTAAATTATTTAACATATTAAATTTGATTGAAATATAATAAAATATATTATGCTAATTAATAAAACATTATATTTAAAAATGTACAATGTATATATATTACAAATACTGCAATGTTATACATCATTAAATACAAATGTTAAAAAAAAATGTATAAACGTTTTCATTTACAAGAGAAACAACACAATAAAGACTGTTTATTCTAGAAAAAATTGTACTATGTTACTTTATAATGATGCATGCATGTGAAATAAATAATAAAATGTTACAAACATGTGTAATTCATTTTTATACATATGTTATTAAACATAATGTATTAAATACTTCAAAATGCATTACAGAATATTGAAAGAAAAGAATTTATAATATTGTAATTAAAAAATGATTCACAAAACATAATTCAGTATTATAATTCCAAATACTATTCAAGTAAAAGAAAACACTATATAGTAAATAAAAAAAAATACTATTCTAATCCCAAACTCTATATAAATCACTGAGAATGCTGGACAGTAAACCATAATATTTTACTATTCTAACTCCAAGTCTAATATAACTCAGGGAAAATGCTGGACAGTAAACCATAATAATTTACTATTCTAACTCCAAGTCCAACATAACTCAGGGAAAGTGCTGGACAGTAAACCATAATAATTTACTATTCTAACTCCAAGTCCAACATAACTCAGGGAAAGTGCTGGACAGTAATCCATAATAATTTACTATTCTAACTCCAAGTCCAACATAACTCAGGGAAAGTGCTGGACAGTAAACCATAATAATTTACTATTCTAACTCCAAGTCTAACATAACTCAGGGAAAGTGCTGGACAGTAAACCATAATAATTTACTATTCTAACTCCAAGTACAACATAACTCAGGGAAAGTGCTGGACAGTAAACCATAATAATTTACTATTCTAACTCCAAGTCTAACATAACTCAGGGAAAGTGCTGGACAGTAAACCATAATAATTTACTATTCTAACTCCAAGCCCAACATAACTCAGGGAACGTGGTGGACAGTAAACCATAATAATGTACTATTCTAACTCCAAGTCCAACATAACTCAGGGAAAGGGCTGGACAGTAAACCATAATAATGTACTTTTCTAACTCCAAGTCCAACATAACTCAGGTAAAGTGCTGGACAGTAAACCATAATAATTTACTATTCTAACTCCAAGTCTAACATAACTAAGGGAAAGTGCTGGACAGTAAACCATAATAATTTACTATTCTAACTCCAAGTCTAACATAACTAAGGGAAAGTGCTGGACAGTAAACGATAATAATTTACTATTCTAACTCCAAATCCAATATAACTCAGGGAAAGTGCTGGACAGTAAACCATAATAATTTACTATTCTAACTCGAAGTCTAACAAAATTCAGGGAAAGTGCTGGACTGTAAAAATATCCAAAATAAGAAATTTTAAAATTAAAAATTCAAATTTTAAATTTCCCAAAATATACATTATAATAAATTCTAAATTTTGAAATGTATATAAAATTAATCTGAACTTTTTAAAATTATTACCCACCCTTATACCCAATAAATACAATAATCCACTCCCTGAATATATATACAATATTCAATGATATATACCATATTTTCATTAAAATAAAATTTTAATTTTCCAATTTTTAATTTTCAAAATATTTAAATGTTTTAATCCAATGCATTTATTTTTCTAGATTTTTCTAAACAACATTTGTGAATTACTGCCCACAATTACCCTCTTTAAACACAACTAACCAATCAAAAACTATTTACAAATTTTATAATATATAAAAAATATGAAAATAAAATATTTTCTATTTTCAAATTTTTAATTTCGAGATCTAAATTGTATTTCCTACTAATTTTTAATTATTGTAAAATATTCACACAACTTTTTCTAATTTACTACCCACCCTTATCCCCTATAAACCCAACAACCCGCTCCTAAAATATTTACACATTTTAGAATATATAAAAATTAAAAATATTTTTAAAAAAATCTATTTTCAAATTTAAAATTTCGAAATTAAAAATGTCTTTTCTTTAAATGTTTAATTTTTAAAAAAATTCTCACACACATTTTTTAAATTACTACCCACCCTTATCCACTATAAACCCAACAACCCGCTCCTAAAATATTTACACATTTTAGAATATATAAAACGTAAAAATATTTTAAAAAAATTCTATTTTCAAATTTAAAATTTCGAAATTAAAAATGTATTTTCAAATTTTAAAATGTAAAAAAAATTTCAAACACATTTTTTAAATTACTACCCACCCTTATCCCCTATCAACCCAACAACCCACTCCTAAAATATTTACACATTTTAGAATATATAAAAACTTAAAAATAAAAATTAAAACATTCTATTTTCACATTTAAAATTTCGAAATTATAAATTTATTTCCCTTAAAGTTTACATTAATATAACATTTTCACACATTTTTTTTAAATTACTACTCAGCCTTATCCCCTATAAACCCAACAACCCGCTCCTGAAATATTTACTAAGAAAATTCAAAATATTATAAAATTACATTTATTATTCAGATTAACCCTGGGCATAGTACTTCGCTACGCCCACGGAGTGGACGTAGTGTTGCCTACTTAGCCATTTGCAAAGTAGGCGTAGCAGGCAACACTACGCCCACGGAGTACGAGCCGTACCCCCATTGTACAATGGGTGTACGAGCCCTACCCCTATTGTACGATGGGTGTACGAGCCGTACCCCCATTGTACGATGGGTGTACGAGCCGTACCCCTATTGTACGATGGGTGTACGAGCCGTAGCCCCATTGTACGATGGGTGTACGAGCCGTACCCCCATTGTACGATCGGTGTACGAGCCGTACCCCATGTACAGTGGGTGTACGAGCCGTTCCCCCATTGTACGATGGGTGTACGAGCCGTACCCCATTGTACGATCGGTGTACGAGCCGTACCCCCATTGTACGATCGGTGTAC
The DNA here is from genome assembly GCF_964261635.1 of Lissotriton helveticus. Classification (NCBI taxonomy): domain Eukaryota; kingdom Metazoa; phylum Chordata; class Amphibia; order Caudata; family Salamandridae; genus Lissotriton; species Lissotriton helveticus. Next base: position 772,219,759 of record NC_136063.1, on the reverse strand, counting down.
GAGCCGTACCCCCATTGTACGATCGGTGTACGAGCCGTACCCCCATTGTAGGATCGGTGTACGAGCCGTACCCCCATCATACACGGCTCGTACACCGATCGTACAATGGGGTATTTTCGTGCCACTTTCTTGACTTTGGTGAGATCTTACATTTTCTCACTTCTGTGTGTTTTGCCCATCTATTGGTGTTCTTTGGATAGACACAGATATACTTACTTATCCTAACCTCCTCCTTTTTTCTCTCTTCTCTGCCATGATAGTTCACTGTATGTCTATTTGGACTCTGACTGAGCCTTATATTGCCTGTCTAGCGTGGACCAGTATACTACTGTCTGTGTAATATCATTTGACTCCGGTGAGACTTTCCCTTTTTTTTTTTTTGCCACTCATTACTAGGAATGTTTTATTGCCCAGTTGAACGTGTTTGCTAGTGCTCTCTATTCCCCTCTACTTATGTTTCCATTATACCCTCTCCCATTGTCCTTGTCCATTAGGAAGTCCCCAGCATAGGATTCAAGAACTATCCTCCCCTTACAAGGGACTAGTGTATAATACTCATTGAATCAGATTACACTTCAGTTAAACTTACCAGTTTATTGTATTTTTACCTACCTGTCTGTATAGAGACTCTTTATGAACATTGTGTCTGTTTTTTGTATCTCCCAAAAGCCATCATTGTGAATTTCCTGTATAATTGGGTTATCTTTTAATCATGTATATTTTGTCAGTTTATGTCGTTCTATGTATTGTTTTGTATTAATGTATATATATGTTTCACGTTGTTTTCATCCCTGACGAAGCTCCCAAAGTGTGGAGCGAAACGCGTTGGCTGTCCTCTGCACCCCTAAAACAAAAAGATCAATAAAAAGAAGAACATATTTTCAGAATACTTTGCCTTTGTGAATTACTTCATAAATGGTCCTGCCTCTACGCTTTTTCAAGCTTCATCTGGGAATCCAGTGAGACCGAACCACAGCAGGTCTTGGAGGTTTAACAGCACATGCCATTGAACACTTTATGGGACTGTTGAAGTAGAGGTGCTAAGCGCTTGGTCCGCTGTGGTGTTCCTTTTTTTGCTGTTTCAATTGCAAATTTAGGCACTGATCCAAGTCCCCATCCCGTTTTAAAACCATATTTTGCTGGTATTAGGCTATTTTTTTATCATTGACCCAATTCTCTAATTTGTTCAATAACAGGAAACCTATTTATTTAACTGTGCCATCTGAAAGTGAAATCGCCCTATAGTTTTTTGGAAGAGATTCGTCCCCTTTCGTATTTATTGGGACAATACTTGGCTTTTCTGAGAATGGGGGACCCACTACTATTATTGCATTAAAAAAAATTCATTAGAAAAGGAATCCAGACAGCAGAAGGTCAAAAAAGAAATCAATTGGGGCCCCGTCTGGGCTTGGGGCTTTAGAACTGCTACCTTGCAACAGGCCAGTTTTGACATCTGCCATTGAAAAGGTGATCAAGATGTACGGGTCAATGATTAGTAGATTACCGGATAAACTACCCCTCTCTGAGGCTATACCAAATATGTTTGAGTAATAATCGACCCAGGAGTCCTCTCCCACGTGGACGTCTAAAGTTGGTTCTATGTCTTTGTTTACAGAGTGTTTATTATATCCCAAAAGTCTTTTGATGTTTTTGCAAATTATGCCTATTGCAATTTATCCCAAGCATCCTCCTTCAACATTTCTCGTCTATACCTTCTGGATTCCTTATTTTGAGCACGGAGGTGGATAACCAGTGCTCTGTCTCTTGGCTTCTCCTTTGAGGCCTTATTTAGATTACTGAGTGCCTTGGAACAGCTGGCATCAAACCAACGGGGGCCGGGTTATGAGGCTTCATCTTAAGAGTCCTTAAGTTGTTTTCCAAAGAGAACAAAACTAAAACAAAGGCCTGAACTATATCTGAAGGATTATTATAGGGATCTAAACAGGTCCCTATTTCCAGCTGTGTGTATGTAACTATTTTTGGTACTAATGCCGATCTATTTATCAAAGCCCATTTAAGAACTATACCATTCCTTCTTGCTATAGTAGGGGCCAGGAGTATCCTCCTAGATGAATTAAAGCAGCCTTTCCAAAATATGTGATAAGAAATTGCAACATGATCAATAAAATCAGTAATGAGGGTTTATGTGTGATAAAAATATATTTTTTAAGGCAACAACACCAGCAGGTAGTCAATAGTAGAACCATGTATTGTGTCGCCAAATGTTTTTTATAAAAGCGTCACCAGATTTCTTGTAAGCAAGAGCCTATTTAGTTCATTACTATATGTGGTATGTGAGAAATGTAATCGTACCTCAGGATCTTTATCTAGTATGCTGCATAAAGGAGATACTAACTTACAACTATGGGCATTAAAATCACCCAGCCAAACTACATTCAGGGGATTAAGAGGGGTCTTCATTGCCTTGCCAATTGCACATTCTAGAGACCCAATTACCTGGGACATGCTACCCTCAAAGTTAATAATATAGAAGTTGATGAGCATCATGTCCTCCACTCCCAGCCCATTAAAAACAATGAGATGGAAATAAGGTCACTCCAAAGCAGTTTTGAAAATTTTGACACACAGTGTAGTCCGTATTAGGGTCAGCAATCCCCATTTTGCTCGCCCTGATCTTAAGGGGGTTGTTGGTGTTTGAATTGAGCAAAACCCTCAATATGGACAGGTGGAACTTCCCAAGTCTCTTGCATTCAGACAAAGTCGTATTGGTTTATACTGTTAAACCAATTTTCGTTCTCCCGTTTGTCTCCTAAACCAGCAATATTCCAACTTATGGATTTAATTAGATCACTGCTCTGGGTTGGTGATGTATGTACTAAAATGGGGGCATCCTCCTGCTGTGTTTCACTATGCTGAATATCCTGAGTCAACCTAGAGACCACTTGTCAATCACAAGTGTCAAGCCATTCCAAGGCAGCAAATGTATAGTTAGCGGAATGGCAGGTAGGTGATTACGTTTCTAAGGGATGGGTGCACAAAGAGGCGCAAGTTTGGTATCAAACCCTAAATTTAATACATGAAACCCTGGGGCCTATAGAAGTATACCAACGGCAAAGTGTAAAATGTAGTTCATGGCATGGGACCGTTGGGGCATTTAGTAGTGTTTGTGGGGCTACAACAACTTGTCTTTCACATTCATCAAAGTGTATTGAACCAAGTTCACTCTTGTTATTCATAGGTGGGAAAGCACCCTTCAAGAAACTGGGTTGTTGGTTGAGTGAGTTGTAAGCCCTGGTCAAGCAGCAACCAGAATCCTTGCTAGGCACAAGGCACAAGCAAACCCCAAATTAACTTGTGCTCCCCCCTTGATCGCTTGGCACAGAGCAGTCAGACTTAACTTAAAGGCATCTTGTAAAGTATTTGTGCAACACTTCAAACAGTATATTTAAAATGTTAACTGATAATCCTATACCTTCATATGTATCTATTTTAAATGTTATTCATGAAACATTTCGATACAAACAGTAAAACAGTGAAAATACTACACAAGAAAAATCTGAGACCAATTTTTTTAAAAAATAGGTAATTTTTTAGAAGTAAAATGATACTAGAACAACAACAAAAATAATCATTAGAACTGGAATTATTCAATTTTAAAGTTCTTAGTGAAATTGGAGCCTAAAAGCACAAAGCTCCACTGGCCGTCATCTGGCCACACAAGACCGGGGAAAAATCAGAAGTTCAGGCTTACCTCGATGGAGTGCAGGTTGGATATAGAGATGAGGTTAGTCCTGCAGAAAAGTTACCTTTTAAGTCTGGCACCAAGAGTTCCATTTGCGGTGGAGGAGGCCACCAGGAGGAGGGGGAGTGTCACAGATGGTTGTCACTAGAGGTGGGCGGAATTTGCGGAGTCGTGCTACGCAAAGTTCTGCAAAACTGTAAAAATCCCCGCAAACACGCAGAATTTCTGAGAACACGCAGAATTGCTTGTTCACGATGCGTTTTTCCTGTCCGCGATCGCTGTTTGCGTGCTCGGGGAGAAATATCTCACACACACGCATTTTGAGAACGCAAACAAGCAAAAAATTTTGCGAAGCCAGGGAACTCAGAATTTCCGGTAATTTTGCGTTCTCCTCGGAACGCGAAATTACCCACATTTTGCAAATTACGCAAGAGGAACGGAATTTACCACCCAGACCTAGTTGTCACTGTAGCGTGAAGAGCAGTGTGGGTGTCACAGTCCGTGTTTGTTTGAGAATTGAGAGCTTCTAAAGCATCTCGGATAGTTGTTGCTCTTGAAACTTCACATTGGCAGTCGTTGTGTGGGCTGTCATTGCTGTAGCGGGAATTACAGGTCTCACATTGCCAGTCATCGCAGATGGTGAATGTCGGCGCAATGGCCCATCTCACCGGAGCAGGTAGCAGAGTTTGCAAGGAGCCCAAACTTCGGTATTGTCACCTTTTCTTCAGGAGGAGTATACCGTAATGCCAGCCAGGGGCCAGGGGCCAGGATCTGGGCGGGACCTCTTGGGATAAAGACTTACCCCAGCAGAGACCGGCAGCAGAGCTCAAAAAGGTCTAGTTGCAACCACAGGCAGGTCCAATTGCAACAGGGGAGATGGGTAGTTGTTATGTCCTTGTATCTCACACAGGAAATGAGACAACTGACCGTTGTAGTCACTGTGGGTAGCCTGAGATGAAAGGCAGGTCCAAAATTCCTCCTGAGAAGAGAGGGCAGGCAGCACAACAGTCCTTCTTCCAAAACTTCAATAGGCCCAGGAGTGTTCTGATGAGTGGCTGTGTAGTTCCAATATTTATACCTGGAGCAAGCCTTTGTGTTGGGGACTCCCTATTCTACCGACACAACTGGGAAGTCCCTTCTCCAGGTGAATTCTCTGAACTGTTTGGGGTGACAATGAACAAGGCAGACCTGGTGTAGGGTTATTTTGTGTGTGCTGTAGGCAAAGCTGTTCGAATTGGGGCTGAGGACTGCTACTCCCCAGCTAACCTGTCAGCATGGACCGTCTTGTCCACAGGTCCCCTTTGAATACTGTCTGGAAGCAATACACAAACCTCAACAGGAGCACCATTTACAGTCATGTGACCCAGGACACTGGTGAAGCAACAGTAGGTTGGGATAAGAAAATGTCAACTTTCTAAAAGTGGCATTTTCAGAATTGTGATTTAAACTCCGAACTTTCTACTAAAGATGACTTTAAATTACAATTTGTTTGAGTGTAAACAGCATACCTCGACTTGCTCTATCTCTAAAATGACTTAAGAGGTTTTCCTACTAGGACATATAAAGGTTATGTACACATGTATTACATTTTAAATACAATACACATTGCCCTATGAGCCATTAGGTCCCACCTTAGGGGTGACACAAGTATTAAAAAGGAAGGTATAGGTCAGGGAAAAGGTATACTTTTCCAGGTCAAAATGGCAGTTTAACACAGCACTACAGGCTGTAGGGGCAGGACTGAGATATGTTTTAAAAGTGCTATTTAAGTGGGTGGCACAATGTGTGTTGCTGCCCACATGTAGCATATACTTTACTGTCCCATCATACATGCATTACCATTTACTAGGGACGTACAAGTCAATTAAAATGTACCACTCAGGTATATGCCAACTGTACCATATTTTATGGAGAGAGCACAAGCACCTTGCCATTGGTGATCAGAGCATTAATGCAAAAAAAAAAAAATAGATTCAGCAACAGAATGCTAACATCTGGTGGTGACCTTGCAAAATGGGCCAGGTCCTTCAGATACAGAGACCATCTGTCCAAGTTGAAAGATTTACTTTCTGACTTAGGGGCTGATTTAGAGTTCAGCGGATTGGTTACTCTATCACAAACATGACGGATAATTCATCTACCACATTACAAGTGCCATGGGATATAATGAACTTGCAATATGGCTATTGGGATATACACAACATTTGCAGTGGAGTACCTTGTAAGTCTAACTCTAAATGAGGCACTTTGTCTCTGAAATGGAAGTCAAAAATCCTTAGCGGGGAAAGGCAGTATTGTGTGGCTGTAATGAGCTCCACAAGGCTGGATAGACATTGGAGGACGACTCTTATATGCCTTTAACATTTGGCAGTAAAGCTCACAGTGGGAGAAATTAAAATATTTACACCTAAGGTAGGTCCCACACCATTACATTTGGCATCTGCACCCATTGATGATTTCTTCTTTCAGACTTTACACTTTTTTGGTGCAAGGCTAAAAGCTGTAGCCCAACAAGGCTGCAAGAGTCTGTTAACTTTCTTGGCAACATCGTGCTAAAACAGATTTGATGCAGCAGAAAAGCTCAAAGCAGCAGAAAACAGAGGGCCTCATTTAATATTTTTGGCGCATTTCAGTGCAGCAAGCCTTCCTGCTGCGCTGCTATACACAAAATAAAAGGGCAGCAAGCGCCATAGCTACACGGTATGGCGCATTCTTATCCTTCTCCTCAGTGCCAGTGTGCAAACAGCAGCCGTGCGCCAACGCAGACACCCTTGTGCCATGGTGCAAGTGATAATTGGTTACATGCAGGAGGGGACACCTTCCTGCACAAAACCAATCATTAAATCTGATTTGCTCCTTCAATGTATGCTGCAGAAAGCAGCACACATAGAAAGACAAACATCAAGGAGAAATTAAAGTATTTCTCCTTGTTGTGCCGCTGATACACCTCCCCTGGGGAGGCATTGGATTCTGATGCATTCTCAGGTTTACGACACTTTGTAAATCTGGGAATGTGTCAGGTTCCATGGATGTTGTGTGGAAACATCCAAAGCAAAACCTTTTGGAATGCTCCTTTCACGCACACTAATGCATGAATGGGGCCCATATTTACAAGGCCTGAAAAGTCATGCAGGGTGACTTTACGTGGCCTTTAAAATATGGGCAGGCACACTGCGCCAATGGTGTGTCCAAAAAAGTGTCACACAGGCAGCCAAATTGACTTGTAAATAAGGCCCCCTATGTTTGGCTCAGCAGCATTGTGCCTTTGTCGGATTACCTTGACTGGTTTTTCCTGGTCTTCCATCGGTTCTCCATACAGAAATTATTTTAAAAGTTTCCAAGTCCCAGGTTCTAAGGTTAGACAGGAGGTAAACACTGTGTCAGCAGCCAAGGGTTCCAGGACATGAGGAATAGGTCTTGGGGGCCTGGACACACTCCACAGACGCCACCAGCAGAGTCCAGGGCAGGTTCAGTTGAAAGTGGTCAGCTGTGCACATTTCAGGAAGGTGGGCTTCTTTCAGCTTTTGTGACCCTGTAGATTAACAGAAAGTCATCCAACTGACCCTTGAAGTCTACTTATTTTCTGTCTTCCACAAGTCCAGTGGTGTTTTGAGGAGGGTGCCCAGGGGTGTCACATTTATGCATGGCACTAGCCAGTGGGTGGGGTTGTTTGCTGGCCTGTCCAGTGGTGTTCTGAGGAGGGTTCCCAGGAGTAACGCGGAAACGGCAGCCTTGCAGTTTGCTAGGCGCCGCTAGCTGCTTTTTACGCTTCAAGGCTTTTATACCTCACAGTATTATTCAATCTTATTAATTGCATGCTGCTCTGTTATTGTTGTTTCTACCTACCTCATCACAGGCAAACTCTCCCTTGGTCCCGGCCTGACACGGCTCGTGTCGATTGTTCGGAGGGATGTGCTGGGACATTTGCACCACTTCCGGTGGATGCCGGAGTTAGCGCTCCGGTCTCTGGCGCCATCACCACTACTTAGGGCACAGAGAGCACACACGCACAGTGGATGCGGCAGCCTTACAGTTCGCTAGACGCCGCCAGCTGCTATTTACGCTTCAAGGCTTTTAAACCTCACAGTATTCAATTGTAATAATTGCACGCTGCTCTGTTATAGTTGTTTCTACCTACCTCATCACAGGCAAACTCTCCCTTGGCCCTGGTCCGACACGGCTTGTGCCGATTGTTCAGAGGGCTGTGCTGGGACATTTGCACCACTTCCGACAGATGCCGGAGTTACCGCTCCAGTCTCTGGCGCCATCACCACTACTTAGGGCACAGAGAGCATGCATGCGCAGCGGACGCGGCAGCCTTACAGTTCGCTAGACGCCGCTAGCTGCTTTTTACGCTTCAAGGCTTTTAAACCTCACAGTATTCAATTTTAATAATTGCACGCTGCTCTGTTATTGTTGTTTCTACCTACCTCATCACAGGCAAACTCTCCCTTAGCCCGGGTCCGACACGGCTCATGCCGATTGTTCGGAGGGCTGTGCTGGGACATTTGCACCACTTACGGCGGATGCTGGAGTTAGCGCCAAAGGCAAGCCCGTCTGTGCCCGTCCGCGCCTGGACCGTGCCCAGGGCCATACCCCCTAGCCGGTCGGGCCCAGTTCCGATGAAATTATACTCAGGCACTGAAATCTTACAACTGCGCCCCACAAATAACAGTTCCTGTACTCAGCTTAAACTAGATGACCCTTTCAAACAACAAACACAAAGTTTGATTCATTGTCACTTCAAACCAATCATGGACTGAAAATCTGATTCTAGTATCAGTCATAGTCCCAACAATAAAATGGGTCTCTCTCTGCTGGCCACAAATTAGATGGCCTCTTCTCAAACTCCAAAAATATACTCATAAAAGAAATTCTTCCTTTAGTCTGGTCCGTTCACTACGCAGTTATATTCAGCATACTCCTTGACAACCATTCATCCACCAAGATATCAGTGAAGGAAAGGGTTGCATTTAAAACCCCAGCACATGGTGGGCAGCAGCTCTCGGGCCTCCACCTATCCCAGTCTCAAAGGTTAGAAACCTAGGTATAACATTTGATGACAAACTGACCTTCACGTCGCATGCCAATACTATTGTCTCAGCCTCTTTCTTTAAAATTCGAATGATTAAAAAGATACTTCCGTATCTCCCTCTCAATGCAGGCAAGACCTTGGTTAGTGCATTGGTGATGTCATCTCTGGATTACTGCAACTGACTCTTCTCTAACGCTCAGAGAAGGGTCATCCAAAAACTACAGTCCGTGCAGAATGCAGCAGCCAGGATGCTATCCGGAATCCCTAAGTTCATGCCCATCGCCCACGTAATTAAAAGATATCACTGGCTCCCGGCGAGGAATCGTATCAATTTCAAGGCACTCTGTATTGCCTATAAAGCCTCCCGAAATCTAGGTCCCCAGTTTCTAACAAAATGTTTAACCATCCATACTCACAACAGGCCACTCCATTCCTCCAAAGCATTCCTCTTGTCTGTGCCGCGCACCAGAACTGTCTCTTGGGACGACCGACGTTTTGTTGTCATGGTCACAACACTATGGAACTCCCTCAAGCTGGAGATCAGAACCTCTCAAACTCTAACAGCCTTTAGAAGAAAAATAAAGACCGGGCTGTTTAAAGTAAGCTGTCTACCACACTGCCTCCGTCTGCAGCGCCGAGACGCCCCCGGGCATTTGCGCGCTTTATAAGTCTTAAAAATAAATAAATACATAAATAACCCTACCCACGTTTGCAGCAGTTCCTATGTGCTCTACTGAAACAATCCCACAGTGTGCCTCTCTACCTAAAACGAAGATGGCAGAACCCTTCTTCCCCAGTGCAGAGCTCCTGTGCCTTGCTTAGTGCAGTGGGCAGGGAAATGAGCAAACCTTTCCCTGTGGTCTCTCAAAACTGGTTCTGGGTCAGCCCCTTTCCCACTATGAATGGTGCCACACTGACTAGAAGAGCAATAGAGGGAACAGGCCCAGGTTTGAGCTACATCTGCTTGTGATACGGCAGCCCCCTTTGAAAATAATGATCTTTTGGGGCACACCCAAGATGGTCCTCCTTGTCTGAGTTTGGAGGTCCAATTCACAGCTAGTCAAGGAGTTATTCTGCTTCTGGGTGTCAATTGGAAGCTTAGACAAGTGCATTTTTAGCTGGACTGGCTTTAGCGCTGGTGCCGCCCAGGAGACAGTCTTTTTTGGCTCCCCCTCTTCACCTCCTTCTCCACAAATTCCCTCACTACCACTCTCTCAGAGTGCACATTACATTTCCATAGCTCTTCTCTCACATACATTTCATTTTATATAGTGCTACTGAGGGTTCACTTACACAAGTTCTGTGATCTGCATGGTACACATTCTTTGCAGCAGGCATATTAACTGTCCACGCTTCTCCATGATGAGCCCAAACTGCCACTAGACAACATTCCAATCTCTAAGCAGTAAGAAAATTAATCACCAGAGTTATTGTGACATTTTCATTGTTGTCTGAAAACTGCTTGACACACACAAAAGATCATGTGCTTTTAAACCAAAAGATATTTTTAAGCACAGCTCCCCTTTGCAAGGTCAGAGCAAGGTGCGACTGCACCGGGCGCACCGCCCTCAAGCTTGCTTCTAAAGGCTTAAGGCAAGCTACAGCCTCTCATGCACATTTGTCATTGGGGAGATGTTAAAGTGGCCTTAGAGCATAACACATTGAAAAATGTAGGTGCATACTTTTGGGCAGATTTATGTTGGGAATGCGCCACGTTTGCGTCACGCAACTGCGGCGTAAACGTGGCGCATCCCTACGACCCTTTTACAACGTGACGCATCTAGGCGGATGCATCACGTTGTAAAGCCCTGCGCCACTTGTGGGCGTTCCGGCACAGGGTGGGCGTTCCGGGGCAGGTGCGTCTCGCAAAAGTGGCTGAGTGAAATCTATAAGATTTCACTCAGTCACTTTCAGGCCAATGCTGCGTCAAAACCCTGCGCCTGCTTGAAGCAGGCGTAGGTTTCGACGCAGCATTGTAAAGATGGGGCACCCCCGAGCCTTGCTGGAGCTACGTCGCGCTTGCGACGCAACTCCAGCAATGCGCCACCTTTACGGCACAGATGCGTCACGCATCTGTGCCGTTTTTGCCCCATGGTGCGCCGCATTGTAAAGAATTGGCTTGGTAGTTTGGTCTGCCCTGTTCCCATGATGCACTGGGCCAGGGTCAGACTAATTTGCATGTAGCCAGGTTCTGAACTGGGATGGTGCAGTGAGCTAAAAAACGGTGATGGATCAAGCCCTGATCTTTTGACTGGGTAGGAGTGTTCTGCTTAATTCAGATACTCTGTCCACCACCACCCCCTTTTGAATCGCATTGTAAATGCGGCGCACCATGGGTGGTGGAGCAGCGGCGCAAAATAACTGTCGCATCCCTGTGGATGCGCCATTCATCATAAATCTGCCCCTAAATATTCTAATGATAGTTGCGCAGTCTCAAAGGCAATGCGTATGGATTGCTAACAGCATGTGGATGCTCGCAGTATATGTACAGGCTCTAATGGAGTTTTTTCCTAAATGTTATAATACATTTATAACAGCCTAAAACTTTCAGGAGTAGCATATATATCATAAGATGTCCATAGGCAAAAGCGGTGTTTTATCTTCAGATTTATGCCAATTACACAATTAACGTTCCAAGTAAAAATAAAACAAATCTTTCAATTGTACATAATGTAGCAGCACAAGTGTGTTTCACAAAAGCTTGTCGAGTAAGCAAAACTATCTTTTAATGATGTAGTACTGCCATCTAGTGGTTCAACAAATTATTGTTTTAGAGAGCACAACTGGAACACATTCGTGTGTTTGTGTGTAACAATTATACCATCTATAGCTACATTAGATACGACACCATCACCTTTGTTCTTTAAAAGCCGCACTAACACGGTTTGAATGTAATCTAGTACTGCAAACAAATAACAAGTATTTGTTCATAGAATTTATAAATGACACATACCAAAGGAAACATGGAAAATCAAACCTGGGTCCAGTTTCACCACGACTTTGCTCATGCCCAAGGTAGCATAGAGTGACGCAGAGCAATGCAAACTCCTGCAATGGCAATTACTAGTGTTTTGTGCTGGCGAGGTGAGCAGATAAACAGCTTAGTGCTGCTTTGCATCACTTTCCATCAATGGGACATTACTGGATGGTTCAACGCAAATACCTGTAGGATTTCACATGAAGCCCAGGGGCATATTCTCAAGGAGTCATCGCCGAATTAACAGCACTTTATCGCAGCCAAATTCGCAATAAAGTTATCACTCCATTCACAAGCTGGTGCTAACAACCCTGGCAACTATCGCTAATGAGATGCAGAGTAGGCGTACCCGTGAAAAAAGCTGCAACAACACCACTCCGCAACATTCTCAACAACAAGCCAGATCGGCGATACGACCACAAAACATGTGATAAGGTGAGTTAGCAGCAGGAAATTAACACCTGCTCTGACCTGTGTAAAGTCAGACGGCAGCCGGCACCAGAAAAGTGAGCCCAGCTCCGAGCCACATCTGAAGAACAACAGATGCTATGGAGCTACTGATCATGGAGCTCGGGCCCCAACAGGCCCACAACACCCACCACACCCAGGCCCGCCCCCCCACCACCCTCCCCCGGACCATCACAGAGGCAGTGCAGACACAGACCGCGGACCTTCGGAAAACACACCAGCCTCACAGACTTAACACCAGAGAATGTCATTGCCCACTACAGGGTCAAAAGGACAACCATCCTCCGCATCCTGAACATCATTTCCCACAGGCTGACGGTACCAACTCAGTGGAAGACCTACATCCCACCCCAGACAAAGCTGCTGGCTGTGCTGCACATGTTGGCCACTGGTACCTTCCAACCAACAACCGCCAGTGTTGGAGGAGTCTCACAGCAAGCCCTATCAAAGTTCTTCACACCTGTCCTGGATGCCATCATCAGCTTGTTACCCCAGTACCTATACTTCCCCATACTGTGCAGGAATAACTGGGGACCAAGCAAGGCTTCTACGACATAGCTGAATTTCCGCACGTGTTGGGGCAATAGACTTCACACATGTCGTACATGTGCCCCTGTAGTAAGGTGAATGTTTCTCTCCTTCTCTGTTCTCTTTCTTCCCCTGCTCTAAAGCCTGTGTGTGTGGAACGGTGCACAGACATAATATCGACTCCAAAATATCGTTTGGCCAGAATATCGAGTTTGAAATATCGTTTGGACAAAATATCGACAGGACAGAATATAGACAGCCAAAATATCGTTTTTAAGGTAAGTGAAGTAATATCGACTGTAAATAATATAGAAAGTGAAAATATCCAAGTATATAATCTAGATAGTAAAAAATATCGGTTTTTAAATAATATTTAATTATTTATAGTGTTTTTTCATGTTATAATATGTGTGAAAAGTGTCATTTTATGTTATAATTATTTTTAATTAATGATTTTTTTAAATTATTGTGTAATTTTATTCTGTAGCGGGTTGTGGGTTTATAGGGGAATAGGGTGGGAAGTAATTTAATTATAATTAATTAAATATGTAAATGTATTTATTGGTAGTAATATTTAATTAATTGGTAATTAAATAATATTTGTTAATTATTTAAAATGTAATTGGTAATTAATTTAATTTTATTGATTAATGCTAATTATGTGAATTTAAATAATTTATTTTCTGTAGCGGGTTGTGGGTTTATAGGGGAATAGGGTGGAAGTAATTTAATTATAATTAATTAAATATGTAAATTTAATAATTGGTAGTAATATTTAATTAATTGTTAATTAAAAAATATTTGTTAATTAATTAAAATTTAATAGGTAATTAATTAAATTTAATTGATTACTTGCTAATTATGTTAAATTAAATTATTAGCGGGTTGTGGGTTTATAGGGGAATAGAGTGGGAAGTAATTTAATAATAATTAATGAAATAATAACATTTATTTAATTGTATTTATTATAAAATAATTGTAAATTAAATTTTAATTATCAAATAAATAATTGGCAATTAGTTATAAATTAGTATTAATAGGTAACTAATTGAAATATTTACAGTTTTTGGTTTTTGAGTAAAGGGGTATTTTTAGGGTTCAGGGTCAGTTTTTAGTTTTGGGTAAAGGGGTATTTTTAGGGTTCAGGGTCAGTTTTTAGTTTTTGGGTAAAGGGGTATTTTTAGGGTTCAGAGTCAGTTTTTGGTTTTTGGGTAAAGGGGTATTTTTAGGGTTCAGGGTCAGTTTTTAGTTTTTGGGTAAAGGGGTATTTTTAGGGTTCAGGGTAAGTTTTGGGTTTTTGGGTAAAGGGTTTTTTTAGGGTTCAGGGTCAGTTTTGGGTTTTTGGGGTACAGGGGTACAGTGTAAACATAAAGTAAAATTAAATTTACATTAAATTAATTTAATGAAATTTAATTAAATTAAAATATATTAAATTAATTTTAAATAATTTAAATTAAAAAAAAATATTATATACTTACCAATAGAATAGTAATTTTTACTCTTTTGTATTTGTATGTTAATAATATTGGCTATTATTTAATTAAATTTTGTTACTATATATATATATGATTTAAGAAATATGAATAAAAAAAATATAATTTTTTTACTTTCATTAATTATTTAATTATTAAAAGTTATTTTAAGTATTGTTAAGTATATTTTAGTAATAATTTTTTTATATTAATGTAATTAAACATTGTTTTTATTAAAGTCGATATTTTTTACAACGATATTTTTGTAAACGATATTTTAAACTCGATATTTTTGTACTTACCTGTTTGTAGATACAAACTCGATATTCTGTCAGTCGATATTTTGTCAACGATATTTTTTCCAGTCGATATTATGTCCCTCCATAATTTTTCAGTGATCCGTGTGGAACGTTGGATATGTCATGGAATGTTGGATGGGTGAAGTGAATCAGTTGGTGACTGAAGGCTGAGCAGCCAGGTGGGCAGCTCCTGGTGGGGCGTACTTACAGATATACTTACAGGCCTACTTACCATCCTGGCTACAACATCATACCTCTGTAACTTATACTTCAATAAAGCTTCTTGGAACCTACCACCTCTGGACTTCCATATCTTTGTAACAGCCCCCTACTGACACTGCACACAATTACCGCAACAGAAAGCACACTCATTCCATCAATGTGTAGGCATTAGTGGACCACCATGGACTCTTCACCAATGTCGTCACCAACTACCCAGGCAGTAGGCATGATTCCTTCATATTCCAACAGTCCATCATCAAACAGCACTTCCAGGATGGCACCTACAAAAATGCTCTGCTTGTTGGTATGTACCAAATGAACACACCACACACCTCAACTTCACAATCATGCAACTCAGAACTCTGGAAATGCACAGGTTACAAACTCACATACAACATGCCAACCTACCAGACAATACAGCACAACTTACTGTGGTAACCTGGGCTAGCCATGTACACAAGCCATGAACGGCATGAAACCTCAACCGCACAATAGCAGATTGTAGAGAGAGGTGGGAACCAGGCATGTGCGAAGGAGGCATGTGACCCATGAATAAGCATGTACACAGTGCCAAGTGTGGCATGGATGCGCTGGCCAGACTGCAGTATGCAGACCACGCGAAGGAGGTATGTGACCCATGAATAAGCATGTACACAATGCCAAGTGTGCCATGGATGCGCTGGCCAGACTGCAGTATGCAGACCAAACGCATATCCATTTTAACACACACCGCTGGTGTTTGGAGTGTGGTGGACAGTGGACGCAACCATGTCACCCCAGCCAGTGGGGGAGATCAAGGAAATGTAGCTTGTCACATCCCCCCCGTAAGCGTGAGCAGAGTGGGCTTGCCCGGGGTACACCAGGCCAGCATAGGGGTGTGAATAAAAGGCACATGTCTGGGCGTGGTCCTCTATCGGAATGCCCAATGTCTCTGCCAGGGCGGTGCCCCTCAACCCACCACGAGGCCAATGCCTTCGCCGTGAGAGGTGTTGCCTGTGATCCTGTGGGCGTGATGCACCCCGGGCCGCTGGTCATCGAAAGAGTCTTGCCCGCCCCTGCGTACCCTCACCTCAATGCCCAACTGCTGACACCGGTGTGTGCCGCAGAGGGTCCACCACATGCTGGTGCAAGCTCCAAGCCCGAGATTCATGACCTTGGCAGCCTCCTCGGACCATCACAGCCTCCGCGACACAGGCCCGCTGAACTCCTTCCGTTGACATACTGCACCGGCATGCACAGATGACAAGTAGGACACACATTTGGAACTGAGTCTTGATTACACCATGGCAGAGTACATTATTTAAGGGTGAAGTTATGCCACTATACTCCCTTCAATGTGATGCCAATGTGGGGAACGATGTGGTCCGTCGGCTAGACTGCCGACTTTGGTGCTGCAAACCAGGGTTCGAGCCTCGGGGTCACGTACAAGTCCTGTGATTCTGGGCAAATCTCTTAATTTCCCCGTGCCTGAATGTGTAAGTAACCGGTGATCATGTAAAGCGCTCCAATACCTTCGGGTCTAGTTTGTGCATTATAAGTATGCAAAAAAAATAAAGGCTGTGCATAGGACTCACACCAAACATGTCTGTGGGGACTTGATTATTGCGGCCTTCGGCCTACACTATGGTGCTGCAGGCCTCACACCAATCCAATGCTGTCCGTCACAGGCACGACACGGCAAAGTCGTCAACTGCACACCCACTCAACTCTGGTGCCATTACGTCTGTTACCCACATGCAATTCCAACGCAGTGTGTTAGAGATCCAGGAGGAGATGGCTGGACAGCAGTTAACCCGTGTTGACCGCAGCCTCCATCCGACACTGCGTCCAACTTGGTCACATTTTTGTAACTGAGTCTTGATTTCTTCATGGTAGTGTACATGTCACAGTACACAAGGAGAGGAGTAAGGGGAAGACACGCTTCAGTCTGCAGGAGAAAAGGCTCACCTTTATGACGGTGATAGGACACTACCAACAACTGTACTTGTGCCACTGACTCTGTGCAGCGCATGCCTACCACACGTGGCTGTGCACCCCTGATGACTGCTGGCTCCGGCACACACTGCAGTGGAGTAGGTCACACATTTTGATCTGAGTCTTGGTCTCTATATGGCAGAGTCCATGTCATTGTACAGGCCTCATCGCAGACTGCATCCCCTTCCAGCTCTGTTGCCTCTGAGTGTGTGCCCTGAAATTCATGGTAAATCTCTGTTGGTATATCGGTGGCATCTGGGCCAATGGGCTGGAGGTTGTCTTACTCTATATTTAGCTGATACTGACAAGGTGTAAAAGTGGAGTCTGTAGCATTCAAATCCGCCATTTGCCTGTTCCTGCTTGCTTCTGCCCTCTGCATCATGCCCTGGAGGGACACCTTCCACTGTCCCCCGAAACCCTCCTCGACATTCCCCTTGGACATTGACGAGTACACACTTAGCTCGCGCGGCCCTACCTCAGTGCACCACAAGTCACCGTCCCGTGGCGGTGTGCCTGTGCCGCCCGCTGTGCATCCGGGGCCACAAACTCTGTGCTGCTCAAGTCAGGAAACCATGATGTTCAATGTTGTGGTTTTTGCCAGCACCAACCAACACCTGAGTGGTGGCTGACACTATCCAACACCCATCCAGCACAGGCATCACTGGAGATTTGACCTTGGCAATAAAAGGGGCCAGGCACACATGCCCGTAGCCAGTCACACAAACTCACTCAGAGTGTGCAACCATATCACCACAGGCAGTGGTGTAGACCTTGGACATGTAACCGTGTTATATCTTCATGTGACCATAAACGGGGTGGAGAGGCGTATGAAAGTACTGCGTAGGTGTGTGGCTTCTCCACACAAGGATCTGGGTGTGGTTCAGTGTGGGCCTTGCCAAGGATGTGGTTGATGCATGTGTCTCTGTTGTAGTGTCTGCGCCACCCGTCAAGTAATCAACAATGTTGCTGTGTGGCATGTCCCTGGTGTGTGGTTGGCCGAACGGTTACATGGGGGAGGGCATGCCACTTGGGGTCAGGGATCACACGCTACAACTGTAGCCTCCTAGATGAATTAAAGCAGCCTTTCCAAAATATGTGATAAGAAATTGCAACATATTCAATAAAATCAGTAATGAGGGTTTATGTGTGATAAAAATATATATTTTTAAGGCAACAACACCAGCAGGTAGTCAATAGTAGAACCATGTATTGTGTCGCTAAAAGTTTTTGCTTAAAGCATCACCAGATTTCTTGTAAGCAAGAGCCTATTTAGTTCATTGCTATATGTGGTATGTTAGAAATGTAATCGTACCTCAGGATCTTTATCTAGTATGCTGCATAAAGGAGATACTAACTTACTACAACTATGGGCATTAAAATCACCCAGCCAAACTACATTCAGGGGATTAAGAGGGGTCTTCATTGCCTTGCCAATTGCACATTCTAGAGACCCAATTACCTGTGCCATGCTGCCCTCAAAGTTGTTAATATAGAAGTTGATGAGCATCATGTCCTTCACTCCCAGCCCATTACAAACAATGAGATGGAAATAAGGTCACTCCATAACAGTTTTGAAAATTTTGACGCACAGTGTAGTCCGTATTAGGGTCAGCAATCCCCATTTTGCTCGCCCTGATCTTAAGGGGGTTGCTGGTGTTTGAACTGAGTAAAACCCTCAATATGGACAGGTGGAACTTCCAAAGTCTCTTGCATTCAGACAAAGTCGTATTGGTTTATATTGTTACACCAATTTTCGTTCTCCCGTTTGTCTCTTAAACCAGCAATATTCCAACTTATTGATTTAATTAGATCAATGCTCTGGGTTGGTGAGGTATGAACTAAAATGGGGGCATCCTCCTGCTGTGTTTCACTATGCTGAATATCCTGGGTCAACCTAGACACCACTTGTCAATCACAAGTGTCAAGCCCTTCCAAGGCAGTAAATGTATTAGTTAGTGGAATGGCAGCTAGGTGATTACGTTTCTGAGGGATTGGTGCACAAAGAGACGCAAGTTTGGTATCAAACCCTAAATTTGAATACATGAAACCCTGGGGCCTATAGAAGTATACCAACGGCAACGTGTAAAATGTAGTTGATGGCATGGGACCGTTGGGACATTTAGTAGTGTTTGTGGGGCTTGAACAACTTGTCTTTCACATTCATCAAGGTGTATTGAACCAAGTTCACTCTTGTTATTCATGGGTGGGAAAGCACCCTTCAAGAAACTGGGTTGTTGGTTGAGTGAGTTGTAAGCCCGGGTCAAGCAGCAACCAGAATCCTTGCTAGGCACAAGGCACAAGCAAACCCCAAATTAACTTGTGCTCCCCCCTTGGTCGCTAGGCACAGAGCAGTCAGACTTAACTTAGAGGCACCTTGTAAAGTATTTGTGCAACACTTCAAACAGTATATTTAAAATGTATCTATTTTAAATGTTATTCATGAAACATTTCGATACAAACAGTAAAACAGTGAAAATACAACACAAGAAAAATCTGAGACCAATTTTTTTTAAAAATAGGTAATTTTTTAGAAGTAAAATGATACTAGAACAACAACAAAAATAATCAGTAGAACTGGAATATTCAATTTTAAAGTTCTTAGTGAAATTGAAGCCTAAATGCACAAAGCTCCACTGACCGTCATCTGGCCACACAAGACCGGGGAAAAATCACAAGTTCAGGCTTACCTCGATGGAGTGCAGTTTGGATACATGGATGAGGTTAGTCCTGCTGAAAAGTTACCTTTTAAGGCTGGCACCAAGAGTTCCATTTGCGGTGGAGGAGGCCACCAGGAGGAGGGGGAGTGTCAGAGATGGTTGTCACTAGAGGTGGGCGGAATTTGTGTAGTCGTGCTACGCAAAGTCCTGCAAAACTGTAAAAATCTCTGCGAACACGCAGAAATCCTGCGAACACGCGGAATTGCTTGTTCACGATGTGTTTTTCCTGTCCGCGATCGCTGTTTGCGTGCTCGGGGAGAAATATCTCACGAACACGCATTTTGAGAACGCAAACAGGCAAAAAATTTTGCGAAGACGCGGAACGCAGAATTTCGGGTCATTTTGCGTTCTCCTCGGAACGCAAAATTACCAAAATTTTGCAAATTACGTGAGCGGAACGGAATTTACCACCCAGGCCTAGTTATCACTGTAGCGTGAAGAGCAGTGTGGGTGTCACAGTCCTTGTTTGTTTGAGAATTGAGAGCTTCTAAAGCATCTCGGATAGTTGTTGCTCTTGAAACTTCACATTGGCAGTCGTTGTGTGGGCTGTCATTGCTGTAGCAGGAATTACAGGTCTCACATTGCCACTCATCGCAGATGGTGAATGTCGGCGCAATGGCCCATCTCACCGGAGCAGGTTGCAGAGTTTGCAAGGAGCCCAAACTTCGGTATTGTCACCTTTTCTTCAGGAGGAGTATACCCTAATGCCAGCCAGGGGCCAGGATCTGGGCGGGACCTCTTGGGATAAAGACTTACCCCAGCAGAGACCGGCAGCAGGGCTCAAAAAGGTCTAGTTGCAACCACAGGCAGGTCCAATTGCAACAGGGGAGCTGGGTAGTTGTTATGTCCTTGTATCTCACACAGGAAATGAGACAACTGACCCTTGTAGTCACTGTGGGTAGCCTGAGATGAAAGGCAGGTCCAAAATTCCTTCTGAGAAGAGAGGGCAGGCAGCACAACAGTCCTTCTTCTAAATCTTCGATAGGCCCAGGAGTGTTCTGATGAGTGGCTGTGTAGTTCCAATATTTATACCTGGTGCAAGCCTTTGTGTTGGGGACTCCCTATTCTACCGCCACAACTGGGAAGTCCCTTCTCCTGGTGAATTCTCAGCACTCTTTGGGGTGACAATGAACAAGGCAGACCTGGTGTAGGGTTATTTTGTGTGTGCTCTAGGCAAAGCTGTTCGAATTGGGGCTGAGGACTGCTACTCCCCAGCTAACCTGTCAGCATGGACCGTCTTGTCCACAGGTCTCCTTTGAATACTGTCTGGAAGCAATACACAAACCTCAATAGGAGCACCATTTACAGTCATGTGACCCAGGACACTGGTGAAGCAACAGTAGGTTTGGATAAGAAAATGTCAACTTTCTAAAAGTGGCATTTTCAGAATTGTGATTTAAACTCCGAACTTTCTACTAAATATGACTTTAAATTACAATTTGTTTGAGTGTAAACAGCATACCTCTACTTGCTCTATCTCTAAAATGACTTTAGAAGTTTTCCTACTAGGACATTTAAAGGTTAAGTACACATGTATTACATTTTAAAGACAATACACATTGCCCTATGAGCCATTAGGTCCCACCTTAGGGGTGACATAAGTATTAAAAAGGAAGGTGTAGGTCAGGGAAAAGGTATACTTTGCCAAGTCAAAATGGCAGTTTAACACAGCACTACAGGCTGTAGGGGCAGGACTGAGATATGTTTTAAAAGTGCTATTTAAGTGGGTGGCACAATGTGTGTTGCTGCCCACAAGTAGCATATACTTTACTGTCCCATCATACATGTATTACCATTTACTAGGGACGTACAAGTCAATTAAAATGTACCACTCAGGTGTTTGCCAACTGTACCATAATTTATGGAGAGAGCACAAGCACCTTGCCATTGGTGATCAGAGCCTTAATGCCCCAAAAAAATAGATTCAGCAACAGAATGCTAACATCTGGTAGTGACCTTGCAAAATGGGCCAGGTCCATCAGATACAGAGACCATCTGTCCAAGTTGAAAGATTTACTTTCTGACTTAGGGGCTGATTTAGAGTTCAGCGGATTGGTTACTCTATCACAAACATGACGGATATCCCATCTACCACATTACAAGTGCCATTAGATATGATGAACTTGCAATATGGCTATTGGGATATTCACAACATTTGCAGTGGAGTACCTTGTCAGTCTAACTCTAAATGAGGCGCTCTGTCTATGAAATGGAAGTCAAAAATCCTTAGCGGGGAAAGGCAGTATTGTGTGGCTGTAATGAGCTCCACAAGGCTGGATAGACATTGGAGGACGACTCGGATATGCCTTTAACCTTTGGCAGTAAAGCTCACAGTGGGAAGAATTAAAACATTTACACCTAAGGTAGGTCGCACACCATTACATTTGGCACCTGCACCCATTGATGATATCTTCCTTCAGACTTTACACTTTTTTGGTGCAAGGCTAAAAGCTGTAGCCCGACAAGGCTGCAAGAGTCTGTTAACTTTCTTGGCAACATCGTGCTAAAACAGATTTGATGCAGCAGAAAAGCTCAAAGCAGCAGAAAACAGAGGGCCTCATTTAATATATTTTGGCGCATTTCAGTGCAGCAAGCCTTCCTGCTGCGCTGCTATACACAAAATAAAAGAGCAGCAAGCGCCATTGCTACACGGTATGGCGCATTTTTGTCCTTCTCCTCAGCGCCAGTGTGCAAACAGCAGCCGTGCGCCAACGCAGACACCCATGTGCCATGGTGCAAGTGATAATTGGTTACATGCAGGAGGGGACACCTTCCTCAATCAATCAATCAATCATAGCATTTGTATAGCGCGCTACTCACCCGGAGCGGTCTCAAGGCGCTGGGGGGGGTCTGCTACTGCTCGAAGAGCCAGGTCTTGAGTTGCTTCCTGAAGGATAGGTGGTCCTGGGTCAGCCGGAGGTGGATGGGGAGGGAGTTCCATGTCTTGGCTGCCAGGTAGGAGAAGGACCTTCCTCCGGTGGTGGCTCTGCGGATGCGTGGAACGGCGGCGAGGGCGAGGCTGGTGGATCGTAGCTGGCGGGTGGGAGTGTAGAAGGTCAGGCGGTTGTTGAGGTATCTGGGGCCCAGGTCATGGAGAGCCTTGTGTGCGTGGGTGAGGAGTCTGAACGTGATCCTCTTGCTGACGGGGAGCCAGTGCAGGTTTCTCAGGTGTCCAGAGATGTGGCTGTGTCGGGGGATGTCCAGGATGAGTCGTGCGGAGGCGTTCTGGATGCGTTCGAGTTTTTTCTGAAGTTTGGCTGTGGTTCCAGCGTAGAGGGTGTTTCCGTAGTCCAGTCGGCTGGTGACGAGTGCCTGGGTGACTGTCTTCCTGGTTTCGGTGGGGATCCACCGGAAGATCTTTCGGAGCATATGCAGGGTGTTGAAGCACAACGACGAGACGCCGTTGACTTGTCTGGTCATCGAGAGGGAGGAGTCCAGGATGAAGCCCAGGTTGCGTGCGTGGTCCGTTGGCTTGGGAGCGGTGCCCGGGGCAGGGGGCCACCAGGAGTCGTCCCAGGTGGAGGGCGATGATCCCAGGATGAGGACTTCCGTCTTGTCTGAGTTCAATTTCAGGCGGCTGTTCTTCATCCACTCGGCGACGTCTTTTATCCCTTCGTGTAGGCTGGTTCTGGCGTTGGTGAGGGAGAGGATCAGCTGGGTGTCGTCGGCATAGGAGATGATGTTGAGGTTGTGTTGGCGTGCGATGGCTTCGAGGGGGCTCATGTAGACATTGAAGAGGGTGGGGCTGAGTGATGATCCTTGTGGTACGCCGCAGATGACTTCAGTGGGCTCGGATCTGAATGGGGGGAGGCGGACCCTCTGGGTTCTTCCGGTGAGGAACAAGATGATCCACTCCAGTACCTTCTCTTGGATTCCGATGTTCTTGAGGCGCTGCACTAGGGTGCGGTGGCAGACCGTGTCGAATGCTGTGGAGAAGTCCAGGAGGAAGAGGGCCGCTGTTTCCCCGTTGTCGAGCAGGGATCTGATGTCGTCAGTGGCTGCGATGAGGGCGGTCTCGGTGCTGTGGTTGGCTCGGAAGCCGAACTGCGAATGGTCGAGGGATCCGTTCGTCTCGAGGAAGGCGGCAAGCTGTCTGTTGTCGGTCTTCTCGATTACTTTGGCAGGAAAAGGGAGGAGCGAGATGGGGCGGAAGTTCCTGAGGTCGGTGGGGTCCGCTGTTGGTTTCTTCAGGAGGGCGCTGAGCTCGGCGTGCTTCCAGCTTTCCGGGAAGGTGGCGGTGTTGAAGGAGGCGTTGATGATGTCCCGGAGTTGGGGTGCGATGATGGAGTCGGCTTTGTTGAAGACGTGGTGGGGGCAGGGGCCGGTTGGGGAACCGGAGTGGTTGGTGTTCATCGTGCGGGCGGTGTCTTCGGTGCTGACCGGGGTCCAGGCGCAGAGGGTGGTGGTGGGGGGCGTTGGTTCGGTGGTTGGGTGCGTGGTTGGTGCACCGAAACTGTAGTGTATTTCGGCGATCTTGCGGTGGAAGAACGAGGCGAGTGAGTCGCATAGGTCTCGCGAGGGAGTGATGTCGTTGTTTCTGGCGCTGGGGTTGGAGAGCTCTTTGACGATGCTGAAGAGTTCCTTGCTGTTGTGGGCGTTGTTGTCCAGACGTTCTTTGAATGCTGTCTTCTTGGTGGTGCGGATCAGCTGGTGGTGTTTGCGGATAGTGTGCTTGAGGGCAGTCATGTTGTCTGTGGTCTGGTCATTGCGCCAGGCTTTCTCGAGGGTGTGGCAGTTCTTCTTGGAGTTCTTAAGTTCGTCGGTGAACCAAGAGGCTTTCTTGCTGCCGTGTCTGCTGGGAGGGGTCTTCAGTGGTGCGAGGTCATCTGCGCAGTTGGTGATCCACTGTGTGAGGTTGCTGGCTGCTTTGTTGGGGTCCGCTGTGCTGGCGGGAGGGTTCTGGCTGAGGGAGGTGGTGAGCTGGTTGGCGGTGATCTTGTTCCAGTTCCTGCGAGGAACATGTTGCGGGTGGTTGTGGGTCGTGGTTCTTCTGAAGCTGAAGTGGACACAGCTGTGGTCAGTCCAATGAAGTCTGGTGGAGAGGCTGAAGGAGATGTGCTTGCTGGAGGAGAAGATGGGGTCAAGCGTGTGGCCGGCGTAGTGGGTGGGGGTGTTTAAGACCAGTTGCTTAAGACCGAGGTTGGCGAGGTTGTCCAGCAGGGTGGTGGTGTTGCTGTCCTTGTTGTTCTCCAGGTGGAAGTTGAGGTCCCCTAGGAGGATGTAGTCAGCGGAGGGGAGGGCGTGCGGGCTGATGAAGTCTGTGATGTCTTCGCTGAATTGTGTGTGTGGTCCCGGGGGTCTGTAGATGAGGGTGCCTCTGAGTGTGGTCTTGGGGTCGGTGTGTATCTGGAAGTGGAGGTGTTCTGCGGCATTGAAGGTGTCGTCGGAGCTGGTCGTGATGCGGATGGTGTCCTTGTGTACGATGGCGATGCCTCCTCCAGTCTGGTTGACGCGGTCCCTCCGGGTGATCTTGTATCCGTCCGGGATGGCGATGGCGATGTCGGGCGCTGAGGAGGCGTTCATCCAGGTTTCCTTGAGGAAGGCGACGTCTGGTGATGTTGTGTCGAGCAGGTTCCAGAGTTCGACGGCGTGTCTGTGGACGGAGCGGGTGTTGAGCAGGATGCACTTGAGGTGGTTGCTGATGGTGCTCGGCTTGTTGGGTGCGGTGCAGGTCCGGAGGCAGGTGAATCGGCAGGCTTGACAGGTGAAGGGTCCGTGGGTGCGTTTCGGGGTGGCTCGGTAGCAGGCGGGGATTCGGCTGCCGTTGAGTGCGCTGAGGGTGGCGGCGTCGTAGGTCTGTCTTGTGGTCTGGCGTCGACGGGGGCCAGGGGTCCTGGCGCTGGGCGCGGTCCAGGCGAGGACGGGCGTAGACAGGCTTGCCTTTGGCGCGCCTTCGGCGCACAATCGGCGCACCCACTGCGCACGTCCGCTGCGCGTCCGCCGTGCGGCCTCCATATGAGGGGCTGAGGGAGGGAGGAGCAGCTGGGAGGCGGGAGGGGGGTGGTGAATGGGAAGGGCGGGGGGGCGGGGCCGCAGGGTGCAGCGGCGGGAAGCAGTGGGCATGGCGGGAACCGGGAGGGCACAGAAGGCAAAGGGGGAGCGAGGGGCAGAATAACAATTAAGTTACAAAAGGCAAAGGGGAATGACGAATCACAGGCACAAGCACAAGGATACAATGGGAAAAAAACGAAGGAGTTGCAAGAGGCAAAAAGGGGAATGACGAATATACAGGCACAAGATACAATGATGAGAAAAACGAAGAATTACAAAAGGCAAAAGGGGAATGACGAAATTACAGGCACATGCACAAGGATACAATGGGGAGAAAAACGAAGAATTACAAAATGCAAAAGGGGAATGACGAATTTACAGGCACAAGATCCGGTGGAGAAACGAAGGAAGTACAGCACCACAGGTCACGGGTACAAGCCGGTCATGGCGCAGCAGCACAGCACGGGGTGGACCACGCGATGGCTAGGGGGGCGACCTACCTGGTGACAGGGTCAAGGGTCGCACATAATCCTGCACATAATCAGTCATTAAAGCTGATTTGCTCCTTCAATGTATGGTGCAGAAAGCAGCACACATAGAAAGACCAAAAACAAGGAGAAATAAAAGTATTTCTCCTTGTTGTGCCGCTGATACACCTCCCCTGGGGAGGCATAGGATTCTGATGCATTCTCAGGTTTACGACACTTTGTAAATCTGGGAATGTGTCAGGTTCCATGGATATTGTGTGGAAACATCCAAAGCAAAACCCTTTGGAATGCCCCTTTCACGCATGAATGGGGCCCATATTTACAAGGCCATGAAAAGTCATGCAGGGTGACTTTACGTGGCCTTTTAAATATGGGCAGGCACACTGCGCCAATGGTGTGTCTAAAAAAGTGTCACACAGGCAGTCCAATTGACTTGAAAAATAAGGCCCCCTATCTTTGGCTCAGCAGCATTGTGCCTTTGTCGGATTACCTTGACTGTTTTTTCCTGGTCTTCCATCGGTTCTCCATACAGAAATTATTTTAAAAGTTTCCAAGTCTCAGGTTCTAAGGTTAGACAGGAGGTAAACACTGTGTCACCAGCCAAGGGTTCCAGGACATCAGGAACAGGTCTTGGGGACCTGGACACACTGCACAGACGCCACCAGCAGAGTCCAGGGCATGTCCAGTTGAAAGTGGTCAGCTGTGCACATTTCAGGAAGGTGGGCTTCTTTCAGCTTTTGTGACCCTGTAGATAAACAGAAAGTCATCCAACTGACCCTTGAAGTCCACTTATTTTCTGTCTTCCACAAGTCCAGTGGTGTTTTGAGGAGGGTTCCCAGGGGTGTCACATTTATGCATGGCACTAGCCAGTGGGTGGGGGTGTCTGCTGGCCTGTCTAGTGGTGTTCTGAGGAGGGTTCCCAGGAGTAACGCGGACATGGCAGCCTTACAGTTCGCTAGACGCCGCTAGCTGCTTTTTACACTTCAAGGCTTTTAAACCTCACAGTATTCAATTTTAATAATTGCACGCTGCTCTGTTATTGTTGTTTCTACCTACCTCATCACAGGCAAACTCTCCCTTGGCCCCGGTCCGACACGGCTCGTGTCGATTGTGCGGAGGGCTTTTCATGGGACATTTGCACCACTTCCGGCGGATGCCGGAGTTAGCGCTCCAGTCTCTGGCGCCATCACCACTACTTAGGGCACAGAGAGCGTGCACGCGCAGCGGATGCGGCAGCCTTACAGTTCGCTAGATGCCGCTAGCTGCTTTTTACGCTTCAAGGCTTTTAAACCTCACAGGATTCAATTTTAATAATTGCACGCTGCTCTGTTATTGTTGTTTCTACCTACCTCATCACAGGCAAACTCTCCCTTGGCCCGGGTCCGACACGGCTCATGCCGCTTGTTCGTAGGGCTGTGCTGGGACATTTGCACCACTTCCGGCGGATGCTGGAGTTAGCGCCAATGGCAAGCCCGTCTGTGCCCGTCCGGGCCTGGACCGTGCCCAGGGCCATACCCCCTAGCCGGCCGGGCCCAGTTCCGATGAAATTATACTCAGGCACTGAAATCTTACCACTGCGCCCCACAAATAACAGTTCCTGTACTCAGCTTAAACTAGATGACCCTTTCAAACAACAAACACAAAGTTTGATTCATTGTCACTTCTAACCAATCATGGACTGAAAATCTGATTCTAATATCAGTCATAGTCCCAACAATAAAATGGGTCTCTCTCTGCTGGCCACACATTAGATGGCCTCTTCTCAAACTCCAAAAATATACTCATAAAAGAAGTTCTTCCTTTAGTCTGGTCCGTTCACTATGCAGTTATATTCAGCATACTCCTTGACAACCATTCATCCACCAAGATATCAGCGAAGGAAAGGGTTGCATTTAAAACTCCAGCACCTGGTGGCCAGCAGCTCTCGGGCCTCCACCTATCCCAGTCTCAAAGTTTAGAAACCTAGGTATAACATTTGATGACAAACTGACCTTCACGTCACATGCCAATACTATTGTCTCAGCCTCTTTCTTTAAAATTTGAATGATTAAAAAGATACTTCCGTATCTCCCTCTCAATGCAGGCAAGACCTTGGTTAGTGCATTGGTGATGTCATCCCTGGATTACTGCAACTGACTCTTCTCTAACGCTCAGAGAAGGGTCATCCAAAAACTACAGTCCGTGCAGAATGCAGCTGCCAGGATGCTATCCGGAACCCCTAAGTTCATGCCCATCCCCCACGTAATTAAACGATATCACTGGCTCCCGGCGTGGAATCGTATCAATTTCAAGGCACTCTGTATTGCCTATAAAGCCTCCCTAAATCTAGGTCCCCAGTTTCTAACAAAATGTTTAACCATCCATACTCCCAACAGGCCACTCCATTCCTCCAAAGCATTCCTCTTGTCTGTGCCGCGCACCAGAACTGTCTCTTGGGGTGACCGACGTTTTGTTGTCACGGTCACAACACTATGGAACTCCCTCCCGCTAGAGATCAGAACCTCTCAAACTCTAACAGCCTTTAGAAGAAAAATAAAGACCTGGCTGTTTAAAGTAAGCTGTCTACCACACTGCCTCCGTCTGCAGCGCCGAGACATCCCCCGGGCATTTGCACGCTTTATAAGTCTTAAAAATAAATAAATAACCTTACCCACGTTTGCAGCAGTTCCTATGTGCTCTACTGAAACAATCCCACAGTGTGCCTCTCTACCTCAAACGAAGATGGCAGAACCCTTCTTCCCCAGTGCAGAGCTCCTGTGCCTTGCTTAGTGCAGTGGGCAGGGAAATGAGCAAACCCTTGCCTGTGTCTCTCAAAACTGGTTCTGGGTCAGCCCCTTTCCCACTATGAATGGTGCCACACTGACTAGAAGAGCAATAGAGGGAACAGGCCCAGGTTTGAGCTACATCTGCTTGTGATAGGACAGTCCCCTTTGAAAATAATTATGTTTCGGGGCACACCCAAGATGGTCCTCCTTGTCTGAGTTTGGAGGTCTAATTCACAGCTAATCAAGGAGTTATTCTGCTTCTGGGTGTCAATTGGAAGCTTAGACAAGTGCATTTTTAGCTGGACTGGCTTTAGCGCTGGTGCCGCCCAGGAGACAGTCTTTTTAGGCTCCCCTCTTCACCTCCTTCTCCACAAATTCCCTCACTACCACTCTCTCAGAGTGCACATTACATCTCCATAGCCCTTCTCTCACATACATTTCATTTTATATAGTGCTACTGAGGGTTCACTTACACAAGATCTTTGATATGCATGGTACACATTCTTTGCAGCAGGCATATTAACTGTCCACGCTTCTCCATGATGAGCCCAAACTGCCACTAGACAACATTACAATCTCTCAGCAGTAAGAAAATTAATCACCAGAGTTATTGTGACATTTTCATTGTTGTCCGAAAACTACTTGACGCACACAAAAGATCATGTGCTTTTAAACCAAAAGATATTTTTAAGCACAGCTCCCCTTTGCAAAGTCAGAGCAAGGTGCGACTGCACCGGGTGCACCGCCCTCAAGCTTGCTTCTAGAGGCTTAAGGCAAGCTACAGCCTCTCATGCACATTTGTCATTGGGGAGATGTTAAAGTGGCCTTAGAGCATAACACATTGAAAAATGTAGGTGCATACTTTTGGGCAGATTTATGTTGGGAATGCGCCACGTTTGCGTCACGCAACTGCGGCGTAAACGTGGCGCATCCCTACGACCCATTTACAACGTGACGCATCTAGGCAGATACGTCACGTTGTAAAGCCCTGCGCCACTTGTGGGCGTTCCGGCGCAGGGTGGGCGTTCCGGGGCAGGTGCGCCTCGCAAAAGTGGCTGAGTGAAATCTATAAGATTTCACTCAGTCACTTTCAGGCCAATGCTGCGTCAAAACCCTGCGCCTGCTTGAAGCAGGCGTAGGTCTTGACGCAGCATTGTAAAGATGGGGCACCCCCGAGCCTTGCTGGAGCTACGTCGTGCTTGCGACACAACTCCAGCAATGCGCCACCTTTACGGCACAGATGCGTCACGCATCTATGCCGTTTTTGCCCCATGGTGCGCCGCATTGTAAAGAATTGGCTTGGTAGTTTGGTCTGCCCTGTTCCCATGATGCACTGGGCCAGGGTCAGACTAATTTGCATGTAGCCAGGTTCTGAACTGGGATGGTGCAGTGAGCTAAAAAACGGTGATGGATCAAGCCCTGATCTTTTGACTGGGTAGGAGTGTTCTGCTTAATTCAGATACTCTGTCCACCACCACCCCCTTTTAAATCGCATTGTAAATGCGGCGCACCATGGGTGGCGGAGCAGCGGCGCAAAATAACTGTTGCATCCCTGTGGATGCGCCAGTCATCATAAATCTGCCCCTAAATATTCTAATGATAGTTGCGCAGTCTCAAAGGCAATGCGTATGGATTGCTAACAGCATGTGGATGCTTGCAGTATATGTACAGGCTCTAATGGAGTTTTTTCCTAAATTTTATAATACAGTTATAACAGCCTAAAACTTTCAGGAGTAGCATATATATCATAAGATGTCCATAGGCAAAAGCGGTGTTTTATCTTCAGATTTATGCCAATTACACAATTAACGTTCCAAGTAAAAATAAAACGAATCTTTCAATTGTACATAATGTAGCAGCACAAGTGTGTTTCACAAAAGCTTGTCAAGTAAGCAAAACTATCTTTTAATGATGTAGTACTGCCATCTAGTGGTTCAACAAATTATTGTTTTAGAGAGCACAACTGGAACACATTTGTGTGTTTGTGTGTAACAATTATACCATCTATAGCTACATTAGATACAACACCATCACCTTTGTTCTTTAAAAGACGCACTAACACGGTTTGAATGTAATCTAGTACTGCAAACAAATAACAAGTATTTGTTCATAGATTTTATAAATGACACATACCAAAGGAAACATGGAAAATCAAACCTGGGTCCAGTTTCACCACGACTTTGCTCATGCCCAAGGTAGCATAGAGTGACGCAGAGCAATGCAAACTCCTGCAATGGCAATTACTAGTGTTTTGTGCTGGCGAGGTGAGCAGATAAACAGCTTAGTGCTGCTTTGCATCACTTTCCATCAATGGGACATTACTGGATGGTTCAACGCAAATACCTGTAGGATTTCACATGAAGCCCAGGGGCATATTCTCAAGGAGTCATCGCCGAATTAACAGCACTTTATCGCAGCCAAAGTCGCAATAAAGTTATCACTCCATTCACAAGCTGGTGCTAACAGCCCATAGCACCAGTTTACCCGCTACAGCAGCCGCAAAAACCATCGTCACAGACAACCCTGGCAACTATCGCTAATGAGATGCAGAGTAGGCGTACCCGTGAAAAAAGCAGCAACAACACCACTCCGCAACATTCTCAACAACAAGCCAGATCGGCGATACGACCACAAAACATGTGATAAGGTGAGTTAGCAGCAGGAAATTAACACCTGCTCTGACCTGTGTAAAGTCAGACGGCAGCCGGCACCAGAAAAGTGAGCCCAGCTCCGAGCCACATCTGAAGAACAACAGATGCTATGGAGCTACTGATCATGCAGCTTGGGGCCCCAACAGGCCCACAACACCCACCACACCCAGGCCCGCCCCCCCACCACCCTCCCCCGGACCATCACAGAGGCAGTGCAGACACAGACCGCGGACCTTCGGAAAACACACCAGCCTCACAGACTTAACACCAGAGAATGTCATTGCCCACTACAGGGTCAAAAGGACAACCATCCTCCGCATCCTGAACATCATTTCCCACAGGCTGACGGTACCAACTCAGTGGAAGACCTACATCCCACCCCAGACAAAGCTGCTGGCTGTGCTGCACATGTTGGCCACTGGTACCTTCCAACCAACAACCGCCAGTGTTGGAGGAGTCTCACAGCTAGCCCTATCAAAGTTCTTCACACCTGTCCTGGATGCCATCATCAGCTTGTTACCCCAGTACCTATACTTCCCCATACTGTGCAGGAATAACTGGGGACCAAGCAAGGCTTCTACGACATAGCTGAATTTCCGCACGTGTTGGGGCAATAGACTTCACACATGTCGTACATGTGCCCCTGTAGTAAGGTGAATGTTTCTCTCCTTCTCTGTTCTCTTTCTTCCCCTGCTCTAAAGCCTGTGTGTGTGGAACGTTGGATATGTCATAGAATGTTGGATGGGTGAACTGAATCAGTTGGTGACTTAAGGCTGAGCAGCCAGGTGGGCAGCTCCTGGTGGGGCGTACTTACAGATATACTTACAGGCCTACTTACCATCCTGGCTACAACATCATACCTCTGTAACTTATACTTCAATAAAGCTTCTTGGAACCTACCACCTCTAGACTTCCATATCTTTGTAACAGCCCCCTACTGACAATGCACACAATTACCGCAACTGAAAGCACACTCATTCCATCAATGTGTAGGCATTAGTGGACCACCATGGACTCTTCACCAATGTCGTCACCAACCACCCAGGCAGTGGGCATGATTCCTTCATATTCCAACAGTCCATCATCAAACAGCACTTCCAGGATGGCACCTACAAAAATGCTCTGCTTGTTGGTATGTACCAAATGAACACACCACACACCTCAACTTCACAATCATGCAACTCAGAACTCTGGAAATGCACAGGTTACAAACTCACATACAACATGCCAACCTACCAGACAATACAGCACAACTTACTGTGGTAACCTGGGCTAGCCATGTACACAAGCCATGAACGGCATGAAACCTCAACCACACAATAGCAGATTGTAGAGAGAGGTGGGAACCAGGCATTTGCGAAGGAGGCATGTGACCCATGAATAAGCATGTACACAATGCCAAGTGTGGCATGGATGCGCTGGCCAGACTGCAGTATGCAGACCACGCG
This sequence comes from Lissotriton helveticus, assembly GCF_964261635.1. Taxonomy (NCBI): domain Eukaryota; kingdom Metazoa; phylum Chordata; class Amphibia; order Caudata; family Salamandridae; genus Lissotriton; species Lissotriton helveticus. Next base: position 772,187,021 of record NC_136063.1, on the reverse strand, counting down.
AAGGAGGCATGTGACCCATGAATAAGCATGTACACAATGCCAAGTGTGGCATGGATGCGCTGGCCTGACTGCAGTATGCAGACCACACGCATATCCATGTTAACACACACCGCTGGTGTTTGGAGTGTGGTGGACAGTGGACGCAACCATGTCACCCCAGCCAGTGGGGCAGATCAAGGAAATGTAGCTTGTCACATCCCCCCGTAAGCGTGAGCAGAGTGGGCTTGCCCGGGGTACAACAGGCCAGCATAGGGGTGTGAATAAAAGGCACATGTCTGGGCCTGGTCCTCTATCGGAATGCCCAATGTCTCTGCCAGGGCGGTGTCCCTCAACCCACCACGAGGCCAACGCCTTCGCCGTGAGAGGTGTTGCCTGTGATCCTGTGGGCATGATGCACCCCGGGCCGCTGGTCACCGAAAGAGTCTTGCCCGCCCCTGCGTACCCTCACCTCAATGCCCAACTGCTGACACCGGTGTGTGCCGCAGAGGGTCCACCACATGCTGGTGCAAGCTCCAAGCCCGAGATTCATGACCTTGGCAGCCTCCTCGGACCATCACAGCCTCCGCGACACAGGCCCGCTGAACTCCTTCCGTTGACATACTCCACCGGCATGCACAGATGACAAGTAGGACACACATTTGGAACTGAGTCTTGATTACACCATGGCAGAGTACATTATTTAAGGGTGAAGTTATGCCACTATACTCCCTTCAATGTGATGCCAATGTGGGGAACGATGTGGTCCGTCGGCTAGACTGCCGACTTTGGTGCTGCAAACCAGGGTTCGAGCCTCGGGGTCACGTACAAGTACTGTGATTCTGGGCAAATCTCTTAATTTCCCCGTGCCTGAATTTGTAAGAAACCGGTGTTCATGTAAAGCGCTCCAATACCTTCGGGTCTAGTTTGTGCATTATAAGTATGCAAAAAAATAAAGGCTGTGCATAGGACTCGCACCAAACATGTCTGTGGGCACTTGATTATTGCGGCCTTCGGCCTACACTACAGTCCTGCAGGCCTCACACCAATCCAATGCTGTCCGTCACAGACACGACACAGCAAAGTCGCCAACTGCACACCCACTCAACTCTGGTGCCATTACGTCTGTCACCCACAAATCTAATAAACATGCAATTCCAACGCAGTGTGTTAGAGATCCAGGAGGAGATGGCTGGACAGCAGTTAACCCGTGTTGACCGCAGCCTCCATCCGACACTGCGTCCAACTTGGTCACATTTTTGTAACTGAGTCTTGATTTCATCATGGTAGTGTACATGTCACAGTACACAAGGAGAGGAGTAAGGGGAAGACACGCTTCAGTCTGCAGGAGAAAAGGCTCACCTTTATGACGGTGATAGGACACTACCAACAACTGTACTTGTGCCACTGACTCTGTGCAGCGCATGCCTACCACACGTGGCTGTGTACCCCTGATGACTGCTGGCTCCGGCACACACTGCAGTGGAGTAGGTCACACATTTTGATCTGAGTCTTGGTCTCTATATGGCAGAGTCCATGTCATTGTACAGGCCTCATCGCAGACTGCATCCCCTTCCAGCTCTGTTGCCTCTGAGTGTGTGCCCTGAAATTCATGGTAAATCTCTCTTTGTATATCGGTGGCATCTGGGCCAATGGGCTGGAGATTGTCTTACTCTACATGTAGCTGATACTGACAAGGTGTAAAAGTGGAGTCTGTAGCATTCAAATCCGCCATTTGCCTGTTCCTGCTTGCTTCTGCCCTCTGCATCATGCCCTGGAGGGACACCTTCCACTGTCCCCCGCAACCCTCCTCGACATTCCCCTTGGACATTGACGAGTACACACTTAGCTCGCGTAGCCCTACCTCAGTGCACCACAAGTCACCGTCCCGTGGCGGTGTGCCTGTGCCGCCCGCTGTGCATCCGGGGCCACAAACTCTGTGCTGCTCAAGTCAGGAAACCATGATGTTCAATGTTGTGGTTTTGCCAGCACCAACCAACACCTGAGTGGTGGCTGACACTACCCAACACCCATCCAGCACAGGCATCACTAGAGATTTGACCTTGGCAATAAAAGGGGCCAGGCACACATGCCCGTAGCCAGTCACACAAACTTACTCAGAGTGTGCAACCATATCACCACAGGCAGTGGTGTAGACCTTGGACATGTAACCGTGTTATATCTTCATGTGACCATAAGCGGGGTGGAGAGGCGTATGAAAGTACTGCGTAGGTGTGTGGCTTCTACACACAAGGATATGGGTGTGGTTCAGTGTGGGCCTTGCCAAGGATGTGGTTGATGCATGTGTCTCTGTTGTAGTGTCTGCGCCACCCGTCTAGTAATCAACAATGTTGCTGTGTGGCATGTCCCTGGTGTGTGGTTGGCCGAACGGTTACATGGGGGAGGGAATGCCACTTGGGGTCAGGGATCACACGCTACAACTGTAGCCTCCTAGATGAATTAAAGCAGCCTTTCCAAAATATGTGATAAGAAATTGCAACATATTCAATAAAATCAGTAATGAGGGTTTATGTGTGATAAAAATATATATTTTTAAGGCAACAACACCAGCAGGTAGTCAATAGTGGAACCATGTATTGTGTCGCCAAAAGTTTTTGCTTAAAGCATCACCAGATTTCTTGTAAGCAAGAGCCTATTTAGTTCATTGCTATATGTGGTATGTGAGAAATGTAATCGTACCTCAGGATCTTTATCTAGTATGCTGCATAAAGGAGATACTAACTTACTACAACTATGGGCATTAAAATCACCCAGCCAAACTACATTCAGGGGATTAAGAGGGGTCTTCATTGCCTTGCCAATTGCACATTCTAGAGACCCAATTACCTGTGACATGCTGCCCTAAAAGTTGTTAATATAGAAGTTGATGAGCATCATGTCCTTCACTCCCAGCCCATTACAAACAATGAGATGGAAATAAGGTCACTCCAAAACAGTTTTGAAAATGTTGACGCACAGTGTAGTCCGTATTAGGGTCAGCAATCCCCATTTTGCTTGCCCTGATCTTAAGGGGGTTGCTGGTGTTTGAACTGAGTAAAATCCTCAATATGGACTGGTGGAACTTCCCAAGTCTCTTGCATTCAGACAAAGTCGTATTGGTTTATACTGTTACACCAATTTTCGTTCTCCCGTTTGTCTCTTAAACCAGCAATATTCCAACTAATGGATTTCATTAGATCACTGCTCTGGGTTGGTGATGTATGAACTAAAATGGGGGCATCCTCCTGCTGTGTTTCACTATGCTGAATATCCTGAGTCAACCTAGAGACCACTTGTCAATCACAAGTGTCAAGCCCTTCCAAGGCAGCAAATGTATTAGTTAGTGGAATGGCAGCTAGGTGATTACGTTTCTGAGGGATGGGTGCACAAAGAGGTGCAAGTTTGGTATCAAACCCTAAATTTGAATACATGAAACCCTGGGGCCTATAGAAGTATACCAACGGCAAAGCTTAAAATTTAGTTGATGGCATAGGACCGTTGGGGCATTTAGTAGTGTTTGTGGGGCCTACAACTTGTCTTTCACATTCATCAAGGTGTATTGAACCAAGTTCACTCTTGTTATTCATGGGTGGGAAAGCACCCTTCAAGAAACTGGGTTGTTGGTTGAGTGAGGTGTAAGCCCTGGTCAAGCAGCAACCAGAATCCTTGCTAGGCACAAGGCACAAGCAAACCCCAAATTAACTTGTACTCCCCCCTTGGTAGCTTCGCACAGAGCAGTCAGACTTAACTTAAAGGCATCTTGTAAAGTATTTGTGCAACACTTCAAACAGTATATTTAAAATGTTAACTGATAATCCTATATCTTTATAAGTATCTGTTTAAATTTTATTCATGAAACATTTCGATACAAACAGTAAAACAGTATAAACACAACACAAGAAAAATCTGAGACCAATTTTTTTTAAAAAATAGGTAATTTTTTAGAAGTAAAATGATACTAGAACAACAACAAAAATAATCATTAGAACTGGAATTATTCAATTTTAAAGTTCTTAGTGAAATTGGAGCCTAAAAGCACAAAGCTCCACTGGCCGTCATCTGGCCACACAAGACCGGGGAAAAATCACAAGTTCAGGCTTACCTCGATGGAGTGCAGGTTGGATACAGGGATGAGGTTAGTCCTGCTGAAAAGTTACCTTTTAAGTCTGGCACCAAGAGTTCCATTTGTGGTGGAGGAGGCCACCAGGAGGAGGGAGAGTGTCACAGATGGTTGTCACTGGGGTGGGCAGAATTTGCGTAGTCGTGCTACACAAAGTTCCGCAAAACTGTAAAAATCTCCGCGAACACGCAGAAATTCTGCGAACAAGCAGAATTGCTTGTTCATGATGCGTTTTTCCTGTTCGCGATCGCTGTTTGCGTGCTCGGAGAGAAATATCTCACAAACACGCATTTTGAGAACGCGAACAAGCAAAAAATTCTGCAAAGCCACGGTACGCAGAATTTCGGGTAATTTTGCGTTCTCCTCAGAACGCGAAATTACCCACATTTTGCAAATTACGCGAGCGGAACGGAATTTACCACCCAGGCCTAGTTGTCACTGTAGCGTGAAGAGCAGTGTGGGTGTCACAGTCCGTATTTGTTTGAGAATTGAGAGCTTCTAAAGCATCTCGGATAGTTGCTGATCTTGAAACTTCACATTGGCAGTCGTTGTGTGGGCTGTCATTGCTGAAGCGGGAATTACAGGTCTCACATTGCCAGTCATCGCAGATGGTCAATGTCAGCGCAATGGCCCATCTCACCGGAGCAGGCAGCAGAGTTTGCAAGGAGCCCAAACTTCGGTATTGTCACCTTTTCTTCAGGAGGCGTATACCCTAATGCCAGCCCGGGGCCAGGATCTGGGCGGGACCTCTTGGGATAAAGACTTACCCCAGCAGAGACCGGCAGCAGGGCTCAAAAAGGTCTAGTTGCAACCACAGGCAGGTCCAATTGCAACAGGGGAGATGGGTAGTTGTTATGTCCTTGTATCTCACACAGGAAATGAGACAACTGCCCCTTGTAGTCACTGTGGGTAGCCTGAGATCAAAGGCAGGTCCAAAATTCCTTCTGAGAAGAGAGGGCAGGCAGCACAACAGTCCTTCTTCTAAATCTTCAATAGGCCCAGGAGTGTTCTGATGAGTGGCTGTGTAGTTCCAATATTTACACCTGGTGCAAGCCTTTGTGTTGGGGACTCCCTATTCTACCGGCACAACTGGGAAATCCCTTCTCCTGGTGAATTCTCTGAACTGTTTGGGGTGACAATGAACAAGGCAGACCTGGTGTATGGTTATGTTGTGTGTGCTGTAGGCAAAGCTGTTCGAATTGGGGCTGAGGACTGCTACTCCCCAGCTAACCTGTCCGCATGGACCGTCTTTTTCACAGGTCCCCTTTGAATACTGTCTGGAAGCAATACACAAACCTCAACTGGAGCACCATTTACAGTCATGTGACCCAGGACACTGGTGAAGCAACAGTAGGTTGGGATAAGAAATTGTCAATTGTGATTTAAACTCCGAACTTTCTACTAAAGATGACTTTAAATTACAATGTGTTTGAGTGTAAATAGCATACCTCTACCTGCTCTATCCATTTCGATAATCTTTATTTCGGCAGTCTGCCATAAAAGATACAATAAAATTGATACGAGAAACAATCATACTTTCAACCCCCTAACAAACCATGGAAATAGATAATACATTGCATATTCGGGAAAGCAGTACAAAATCAGTGCTTAATGGTAAGACACTACTAATATACAAACAGTCTATCAGAAATTAAGCTAAAACACATTAATCAGTATGATAAAACTTGGCTCTTGCATACAGTATCATAATTATCAGAATGAATGGCACAAGGACGGGCAAAAAATTAGGGTGTCCTGGGGATTAGGCATAGTCTCTTATGCCAAACTGCCTCTAGAAACTTCGCCATTACAAACACAGTTACTTTGGCCAAGTCAGTTTTAAGGATTCGAAAAGCCTCCGAGCATCTGCGAAACCCTAGATTCTTGCATAAGGGGGATACCCAGGATCTTCTAACAGCAGAGTAGGCGGGACAAAAGAAGACTAGATGGAGTTCGTGTTCCAACCTGCAATTGCAGCCCGGGCAATTCTCCGGGTTTGACTGTTTCCATTTACTCGTAAGTGCTCTTAACGGAAGAGTACTATAGCGCCATTGAAGGAATAGCTTCCGGGCCAGATTTGGGAAAATGTCATCCAAAACTGGCTCGAACTTATAGGAATCCTTTACCACAAGAAATTTATCTACCAGTGAGTCTGGGCGTGTACCCTGAATATGGGATGCCAGATTGCATGCGTAGTACGTAGCCACAAGATGATTACGGGGCATGCCCTGGCAGGCGACTAAAGGATCATTCCACAGGGACAGAAGGCCCAACCGGTCAAATTCAGATTTAATGTATTTGAACCATGGGATATTTTCTACATCCGGTAGGGCAAGAATTCCCTGCAGTTCCTGCCTGTAGTTGGCTCGCTCGGGGGTTGTCCATATTCTTCTCCAAAAGGTTAAAGGTTTCACACCCACCACTTGGTCCAAAGGTTTTAGGCCCAGATCCAACCTTAGTGGCAGGAGTGGAGTGCTTGTTGGTAGTTTTAATAACTGCCTGAGAAATTTGTTTTCTAAGGTGACTAGATCTTTTTTACAAGCATACCCCCAGAGTTCACTACCATGGAGAATCGCTCCTCTGGCCTGGAGTCTATAGATCTCCAGGGGAGGGGCTAACGGCCTGATGGTTGATGTGTTGGAGTTTACTAGCCTAATAATACCCCCAGATAATTGAGCCAATCTAAGATGTGACTTGGCCTGATGATCGCCCCAATCGAATTTGTCATTGATAGTCACGCCCAAATACTCAAAAGTGTAGACTCTTTCTAGTTGGTTAGCACCTATAAGCGGATTGGGGCGTGTCTTTTTAGGGGGGTTAAAAATCATATACTTAGTTTTTGAGGCATTTATTTCGAGCCCATGCTCTCGACAAAATGCCTCAAACCCTTCCAAAACTCGTTGAATCCCCATGGGGGATTTTGAAAGCAGTAAGGTGTCATACGCGAACATAATCACGGGCACCCTAGTGCCACCCAACCGCGGTGCATCTGTGTTGTTGATGGTATTTAAAAAATTGATTACCCCATTGACAAAGAGGCAGAACAGAGTCGGCGCTAGGACGCAGCCCTGCCTTACCCCTCTGCCGACGGGGAATCTATTAGAGAGACGGCCCATCCTCCCACACCTTACCTGTGCAAAATTTTGGGTATGTAGACAAATAATAATGTCTAAAAGAGGTTGGGGGAGCCCGAGTTTGGCCAGTACTGCCCATAATTTGCTCCGCGGAACAAGATCGAATGCCGCTCTGAGGTCGACAAAAATGGTATATAGCGTGCCCCCCTCCACCCTCACAGTCTTCCAAAAAATAAGGGCCAACCTAAAAAGTTGATCCGTGGTTGAAACCTTGCTCCTAAAACCCGCCTGGAATGTACTCAACACTGAATGATCAGTCATCCAGTCCTGAAGGCAGTCGAGAATAAGCCTCGCAAAAAGCTTCTGCGAAACATCAATCAGGCTGATTGGCCTGTAGTTGGCTGGGAGCAGAGGAGAGCCCTTCTTAAAGATTGGGACAATCTCTGCTCCCAGCCAAGTACTGGGGACCGCCATTCCTGCAAGAATTGCATTAAAAATGATTAACAAGTATGAAGCCCAGATCATGGGTTGATGTTTAAATAAATCACCCGGAATTTTGTCTAATCCGGGGGCTTTCCCTAATGGCTGTTTTGCTATTGCAGCAATAACCTCACCCAAAGAAAACTGCAGGGGGTCAGCTTCTTCCACATTTGAGGGACAGACATCTGGGCCACCCAGCAGCGAAGAATGTTCCAGTGGTACACAGGCATGCTGCTTCGGCGGACCCGGGGCAGACTCTTCGTAGAGGCATTGAAAGTGATCCTCCCAAGCCGCAGCCGCAATATTGGCCTCAACTGCTCGAGTCGGCTCAGATGAGCCTGTTTTCACAATTTGCCAAAATTTACGGGTGTCTTTTGTCTTGAGGGTGGTCAACATGTTTTCCCAATTTGTGTGGTCCCAAGCCGCCTTTGCGTTGTGAATGGCTTGCTTTAGGTCAGCCCTCCTTAGCCTGATTTTCCCATGGTCCCTCGAATGCTTCAGCGCAGCAATCAGTTTGCCCTTTGCCTCCCTACAGGCTGAATTGTACCATGACTGCCTTTGTGCCCTGCGGGGCCTTTTCCCCACCACTGGGTTCAGGAGATCCGCAAGTGTTCCCACCAGATCCTTATGGAGTTTACCCAACTTCCGGAAAAGATCTTCAGAGTGGGAGTGATTTATGATAGTCTCCATAGATTCTACTGTAGGGAGTATCCTCTCGTAGAGCTCCGAGATATGGGCAGGGTTGTCTAAAAGTTTGGTCCAACGAACTCTACGCCTATCATTTGTTAGGGTTAGCTTATCCTTTGATATCAGTTGATCCGACTGATCAATCATGAGTTCAGATGGCAGAGCCAGGGAGAGCGTCAAAGCATTATGGTCACTCTCACTTCTTGGTACCACATCAAAGGTCAGAACCCTGCTCCAGTCCAAGGTCTGGACCAAGATGTAATCCAAATGTGACTCATGGCCAACCCTATTGAAGGTCGGTTTGGAGGGAATATCCTTCCCACATCTACCATTACAGGCCCTCAAGGAATTACTAAGGGTAAATGCCAAAATTTGTGTCGCTAGGGGCGACCATGATTTGGCTGGGGGACCCACCAATTGAGGAATTCCCCACTGATCATCCTCTTCCCCAAGAGCTCCCTCCAATGTCAAGGTAAGCGGCTCAAACTGACAGTTGAAGTCACCCCCTACCACGATCATAACACCCTTTGGAAGATGTGGGAGGAATACAGAAAGCTCCTAGAAGGCGGGAGATGATTTTGTAGGACCTATCGGTCTAGAATAGACATTAATCAGTGCAAGTTTTATATGATTGGGCCATTCCAGTAGTACGCACTGGACATCCAATGAGTTAGTATTGAGGGCTCTGGCCTTGCAGCCCAGATGCGATGCCACCCAAATACAGAGCCCCCCAGAAGGCCGTCCTCCCCCCTCCCATTTAGCTGGGATGGTAAAGCTTGCATATCCCAAACGCCATTTATCCTCCCGTGCCCATGTCTCCTGGAACATGCAAACCTCTTGGGTGTCAATAAAGGACACCCAATCAGGGGTATCTAGTTTGTTCTGTAATCCCGCTACGTTCCAGGAGAGAATAGACAGACTTGAGGTGCACCCGCTTAAAACCGGGGCATGATCAGATGGGGGAGACACAGTAGTGGGTGTCAGATCATAGGGTGGATTGTTGGAGTAAATTCTCCCGCCAGGCACACCAGTAGACAGTGGTTTTATTTGGGCACCTGTGCACTGATCATGCTGTAAACTTCAATCACAGGTGTCCAATCCCGAAAAGACATCAAACCTGTTAGTGATCTCCAGGGGTGTAAATGGTCTCAAGTGGTCCATTCTACCATTGGGGTCACTCTTTGGGCGAACCGGTATTGTGTTCCACCCAAATGGGTCAGGAGCGTGGTGAAAATGTGGAATTTGGGGCAGGTAGGCAGGATTATAGGGCAGTTGGGGTACACTGTGGATAGGTAGCTGTCCACCAGTATATGTAAGAGGAAACAACGGAGATCTCGGATAAAAATAGGTCAAGGGGCGTGGAGTGATGGAATTACTGCCCCCACCCTGGGACCAATTTAGAATGTAGTTGACTGCTCGGGGTCCCTAAAATTTATAACAACAAGATCACCATCAATGTCCTTGACCCTACTACCCAACCATGAGAGTCGTCTTACATGCACAATCTCCCCATTGATGTTATGCGTGAGTGGTCGATGCTGGGCTAGCCAGTGCATAATTTTATTTTTGAGCTGGAAGTACCCCTCCCTCTTATTGTCGGGTAGGGTGGCCACTCCCGTCAAAACAACCACATATGGGGCAGCTTCCGGGGGCAATTCTGTTTGTTGGACTCTCTGGGGCGGTCTTGTAGGTCTAGAGGGAGCCCTTGTATTCTGGTGCAGGTTCCCAACGGGGGCTTTTGAAAGACCAGCCTGAGTTGAGTTGGATACCATTGGAGCTTGAGTAGAGACCTGATTGGTAATAAGTGCCTTTTGATGTGTAAGGTTCGCAATGCGACTAATTTGGGAGGCGCCTTTAGAGTTGCTCGGGTCACAAGAGGTCACCCCAAGTGATGGTGTAGGAACACCTCCTGGCAATCCCTTTGTGGCCAGAGCTTCAAGCACCTCGAGCTTTTTCTCGACCCTCCTCAGCCTCTCTATAATTGGTCAAATAAACAACCTGATAAGATGTTCAATACTGTCCAGGGAGGCAGTCTTTGGGTCAGGAATTGAAGAAGGGTCGGGAAGAATTTCATTTGAGCCAGTTACGCTAATTGGTTGTTGCACTTGTACCAATAATTGTGGGGAAACCGGTTTGGAAGGGTCGACGTTAATAGCCACTGAAGCCGGGTCAGACCTGGTGGTTGACTTGGAAGTTTTTCCAAAGTCCGAGTGGCTGATCTTTGGTTTTAACAAATCCCCCCCCTTCCGTCTTCTCTTAGCAGGTGGTGGACGATGAATGGTTACCTCCACATGTTTCCTTGGTTTGGTTTGAGCATGTTTGGCCTGTACTGGAGTCCTGGTGGATAAGACTGCATCAGGGAGTGAGGGACTGGGGAGATTAATAAGGTTTGCTGACTCAGCTGCCTGGCCCGAGGGTATTGGCGTGCAGTCTCTCAACAAGAGTGGAAAACTTTCCAGAATTAAGGGGTCTTCAGTAGTTGGAGTACAGCTGATAGTAAGGATGGAAGTCTCCAGGGAAAAGTCGGCAGAGGCCTTATTCTTCACACTTTCGACAGATCGTCGACGCTCTGCCCTACGTTCTGCTAGACTTTTTCCCTGTCAGTTTCAGTCCCATATTTGGTAAAATAGTTATCAAGGGGACCATTGATGATGCTCCCTACCTTATCAGCAGAAGTGTGAGCCAAAGTCTCAGCCATGAGGGAATCCGGAGGGAACACTGAACGCAAATGAAAGGGAGAGGGCCCTGCCCGGCCTCACTCAGTCTCTGAGGGCCTCAGAGGGCCCGCCCTTTGCCCGGGCTTCGCCCCGAGCGTCGTCCTGCACGTGTCCCGCTAGCGCGTGGGATAGGCTAATTAAGTACAAATGAGCGGTGGGCGTGGCGTTCAGGGAGAGCGGCCCAGGTGCCTCAGGGCAGGTCAGTAGCGAGGACTCATGGGGAACGTAGTCCAGGCACCGACGTGCTCGCAGCCCTTAATGTCCGACGCTCGCTGTTGTCTTGAAGTGATTCCTTTCCCCAGTATCCAGGAGAAGCAGGCACCACGAAGCGGGACCCGCGGAGCGGGTCCGGCAAGAGGTAGCGGTTGAAGAAGGAACAGCGCTCAGAGTGACGGTAGCGCTTCTGCAACTGCACGGCTCCGCTCCCAATAGGCAAGCACAAAAACAAGGAAGTGACCCACACAGGTTCAGGGGCCAGTAGCTTTAGAAGCCTTGGAGTGGGCGTGGCGTTCAGGGAGAGTGGCCCAGGTGCCTCAGGGCAGGTCAGTAGCGAGGACTCATGGGGAACGTAGTCCAGGCACCGACGCGCTCGCAGCCCTTAATGTCCGACGCCCGCTGTTGTCTTGAAGTGATTCCTTTCCCCAGTATCCAGGAGAAGCAGGCACCACAACGCGGGACCCGCGGAGCGGGTCCGGCAAGAGGTAGCGGTTGAAGAAGGAACAGCGCTCAGAGTGACGGTAGCGCTTCTGCAACTGCACGGCTCTGCTCCCAATAGGCAAGCACAAAAACAAGGAAGTGACCCCTCTATCTCTAAAATGACTTTAGAAGTTTTCCTACTAGGACATATAAAGGTTAAGTACACATGTATTACATTTTAAATACAATACACATTGCCCTATGAGCCATTAGTAACCCTGGGCGTAGTTCGCGGAGCCGCACTCCGCGGAGCTACGCGAAGACGCAGTTGCACTCCGCGACCTTCGCGTAGCTCCGCGGACATGCGTAGTAGCTTGCTAGACCCGTTCGCGCGCCGTTTTTCGTCTTCGGGAGCGCGGTGCGCGTGTTCGGGGCGCTGCCTGCATGCTCGAGATAGCTGTGTGTTAGACATGTTCGGGAACTCACCTTCTCGTTCGCACTGCCAAAGTGCGTGATCGCGTCAAATATCGCGCGAACTTACCCCGGCGCACGCGATAATGTTATTCAGCGCGCGAGAACTACGCTACGCACCCGATCGCAGAGTAATCGACAGCTTCGCGTTCTCCGTAGAACGCGGAGTTGCCAAAACTCCGCAAGCTCCGCGAACGGAGCGTAGTTCTTCGCCCAGGGTTAGCCATTAGGTCCCACCTTAGGGGTGACATAAGTATTATAAAAGGAAGGTTTAGGTCAGGGAAAAGGTATACTTTGCCAGGTCAAAATGGCAGTTTAACACAGCACTACAGGCTGTAGTGGCAGGACTGAGATATGTTTTAAAAGTGCTATTTAAGTGGGTGGCACAATGTGTGTTGCTGCCCACTAGTAGCATATACTTTACTGTCCCATCATACATGTATTACCATTTACTAGGGACGTACAAGTCAATTTAAATGTACCACTCAGGTGTTTGCCAACTGTACCACATTTTATGGAGAGAGCACAAGCACCTTGCCAATGGTGATCAGAGCGTTAATTAAAAAAAAAATAGATTCAGCAACAGAATGCTAACATCTGGTGGTGACCTTGCAAAATGGGCCAGGTCCAACAGATACAGAGACCATCTCTCCAAGTTGAAAGATTTACTTTCTGACTTAGGGGCTGATTTAGAGTTCAGCGGATTGGTTACTCTATCACAAACATGACGGATATCCCATCTACAACATTACAAGTGCCATTGGATATAATGAACTTGCAATATGGCTATTGGGATATTCAAAACATTTGCAGTGGAGTACCTTGTCAGTCTAACTCTAAATGAGGGACTCTGTCTCTGAAATGGAAGTCAAAAATCCTCAGCGGGGAAAGGCAGTATTGGGTGGCTGTAATGAGCTCCACAAGGCTGGATAGACATTGGAGGACGACTCGGATATGCCTTTAACCTTTGGCAGTAAAGCTTACAGTGGGAGAAATTAAAACATTTACACCTAAGGTAGGTCCCATTCCATTACTCTTGGCACCTTCACCCATTGATAATTTCTTCCTTCAGACTTTACACTTTTTTGGTGCAAGGCTAAAAGCTGTAGCCCAACAAGGCTGCAAGAGTCTGTTAACCTTCTCTGCAACATCGTGCTAAAACAGATTTGATGCTGCAGAAAAGCTCAACGCAGCAGAAAACAGAGGGCCTCATTTAATATATTTTGGCGCATTTCAGTGCAGCAAGCCTTCCTGCTGCGCTGCTATACACAAAATAAAAGGGCAGCAAGCGCCAGAGCTACACGGTATGGCGCATTCTTGTCCTTCTCCTCAGCGCCAGTGTGCAAACAGCAGCCGTGCGCCAACGCAGACGCCCTTGTGCCATGGTGCAAGTGATAATTGGTTACATGCAGGTGGGGACACCTTCCTGCACATAATCAATCATTAAAGCTGATTTGCTCCTTCAATGTATGCTGCTGAAAGCAGCACACATAGAAAGACAAAAAAAGGAGAAATTAAAGTATTTCTCCTTGTTGTGCTGCTGATACACCTCTCCTGGGGAGGCATAGGATTCTTATGCATTCTCAGGTTTATGGGAATGTGTCAGGTTCCATGGATGTCTTGTGGAAACATCCAAAGCAAAACCCTTTGGAAAGCCCCTTTCACGCAGACTAATGCATGAATGGGGCCCATATTTACAAGGCCTGAAAAGTCATGCAGGTTGACTTTACGTGGCCTTTTAAATATGGGCAGGCACACTGCGCCAATGGTGTGTCTAAAAAAGTGTCACACAGGTAGCCCAATTGGCTTGTAAATAAGGCCCCCTATCTTTGGCTCAGCAGCATTGTGCCTTTGTCGGATTACCTTGACTGGTTTTTCCTGGTCTTCCATCGGTTCTCCATACAGAAATTATTTTAAAAGTTTCCAAGTCCCAGGTTCTAAGGTTAGACAGGAGGTATACACTGTGTCACCAGCCAAGGGTTCCAGGACATCAGGAACAGGTTTTGGGGGCCTGGACACACTCCACAGACGCCACCAGCAGAGTCCAGGGCAGGTCCAGTTGAAAGTGGTCAGCTGTGCACATTTCAGGAAGGTGGGCTTCTTTAAGCTTTTGTGACCCTGTAGATTAATAGAAAGTCATCCAACTGACCCTTGAAGTCCACTTATTTTCTGTCTTCCACAAGACCAGTGGTGTTTTGAGGAGGGTGCCCAGGGGTGTCAAAATTATGTATGGCACTAGCCAGTGGGTGGGGGTGTCTGCTGGCCTGACCAGTGGTGTTCTGAGGAGGGTTCCCAGGAGTAACGTGGACGCAGCAGCCTTACAGTTCGCTAGACGCCGCTAGCTGCTTTTTACGCTTCAAGGCGTTTAAACCTCACAGTATTCAATTTTAATAATTGCACGCTGCTCTGTTATTGTTGTTTCTACCTACCTCATCACAGGAAAACACTCCTTTGGCCCTCGTCCAACACGGCTTGTGCCGATTGTTCGGAGGGCTGTGCTGGGACATTTGAACCACTTCCGACGGATGCCAAAGTTAGCAATCCAGTCTCTGGCGCCATCACCACTACTTAGGGCACAGAGAGCGTGCAAGCGCAGCGGATGCGGCAGCCTTACAGTTCGCTAGACGCCGCTAGCTGCTTTTTACGCTTCAAGCTTTTAAACCTCACAGTATTCAATTTTAATAATTGCACGCTGCTCTGTTATTGTTGTTTCTACCTACCTCATCACAGGCAAACTCTCCCTTGGCCCCGGTCCAACACGGCTCATGCCGATTGTTCGGAGGGCTGTGCTGGGACATTTGCACCACTTCCGGCGGATGCCGGAGTTAGCGCTGCAGTCTCTGGGGCCATCACCACTACTTAGGGCACAGAGAGCGTGCCCGCGCAGCGGGCGCGGCGGTCGCACGCCGAAGGCGCGCCAAAGGCAAGCCCGTCTGTTCCCGTCCGCGCCTGGACCGTGCCCAGGGCCATACCCCCTAGCCGGTCAGGCCCAGTTCCGATGAAATTATACTCAGGCACTGAAATCTTACAACTGCGCACCACAAATAACAGTTCCTGTACTCAGCTTAAACTAGATGACTCGTTCAAACAACAAACACAAAGTTTGATTCATTGTCACTTCAAACCAATCATGGACTGAAAATCTGATTCTAATATCAGTCATAGTCCCAACAATAAAATGGGTCTCTCTCTGCTGGCCACACATTAGATGGCCTCTTCTCAAACTCCAAAAATATACTCATAAATGAAATTCTTCTTTTAGTCTGGTCCGTTCACTAAGCAGTTATATTCAGCATACTCCTTGACAACCATTCATCCACCAAGATATCAGCGAAGGAAAGGGTTGCATTTAAAACTCCAGCACCGGGTGGCCAGCAGCTCTCGGGCCTCCACCTATCCCAGTCTCAAAGTTTAGAAACCTAGATATAACATTTGATGACAAACTGACCTTCACGTCACATGCCAATACTATTGTCTCAGCCTCTTTCTTTAAAATTCGAATGATTAAAAAGATACTTCCGTATCTCCCTCTCAATGCAGGCAAGACCTTGGTTAGTGCATTGGTGATGTCATCCCTGGATTACTGCAACTGACTCTTCTCTAACGCTCAGAGAAGGGTCATCCAAAAACTACAGTCCGTGCAGAATGCAGCAGCCAGGATGCTATCCGGAACCCCTAAGTTCATGCCCATCGCCCACGTAATTAAACGATATCACTGGCTCCCGGCTATGAATCGTATCAATTTCAAGGCACTCTGTATTGCCTATAAAGCCTCCCGAAATCTAGGTCCCCAGTTTCTAACAAAATGTTTAACCATCCATACTCCCAACAGGCCACTCCATTCCTCCAAAGCATTCCTCTTGTCTGTGCCACGCACCAGAACTGTCTCTTGGGGTGACCGACGTTTTGTTGTCACGGTCACAACACTATGGAACTCCCTCCCGCTGGAGATCAGAACCTCTCAAACTCTAACAGCTTTTAGAAGAAAAATAAAGACCTGGCTGTTTAAAGTAAGCTGTCTACCACACTGCCTCCGTCCGCAGCGCTGAGACGCCCCCGGGCATTTGCGCGCTTTATAAGTCTTAAAAATAAATAAACACATAAATAACCTTACCCACGTTTGCAGCAGTTCCTATGTGCTCTACTGAAACAATCCCACAGTGTGCCTCTCTACCTAAAACGAAGATGGCAGAATCCTTCTTCCCCGGTGCAGAGCTCCTGTGCCTTGCTTAGTGCAGTGGGCAGGGAAATGAGCAAACCCTTGCCTGTGTCTCTCAAAACTGGTTCTGGGTCAGCCCCTTTCCCACTATGAATGGTGCCACACTGACTAGAAGAGCAATAGAGGGAACAGACCCAGGTTTGAGCTACATCTGCTTGTGATAGGGCAGCCCCCTTTGAAAATAATTAAGTTTCGGGGCACACCCAAGATGGTCCTCCTTGACTGAGTTTGGAGGTCCAATTCACAGCTAGTCAAGGAGTTATTCTGCTTCTGGGTGTCAATTGGAAGCTTAGACAAGTGCATTTTTAGCTGGACTGGCTTTAGCGCTGGTGCCGCCCAGGAGACAGTCTTTTTTGGTTCCCCCTCTTCACCTCCTTCTCCACAAATTCCCTCACTACCACTCTCTCAGAGTGCACATTACATCTCCATAGCCCTTCTCTTACATACATTTCATTTTATATAGTGCTACTCAGGGTTCACTTACACAAGTTCTGTGATCTGCATGGTACACATTCTTTGCAGCAGGCATATTAACTGTCCACGCTTCTCCATGATGAGCCCAAACTGCCACTAGACAACATTACATACAATCTCTCAGCAGTAGGAAAATTAATCACCAGTTATTGTGACATTTTCATTGTTGTATGAAAGAAAACTGCTTGACTCACACAAAAGATCATGTGCTTTTAAACCAAAATATATTTTTAAGCACAGCTCCCCTTTGCAAAGTCAGAGCAAGGTGCGACTGCACCGGGCGCACCGCCCTCAAGCTGGTCCTGGCTTCTAGAGGCTTAAGGCAAGCTACAGCCACTCATACACATTTGTCATTGGGGAGATGTTAAAGTGGCCTTAGAGCATAACACATTGAAAAATGTAGGTGCATACTAAATATTCTAATGATAGTTGCGCAGTCTCAAAGGCAATGCGTATGGATTGCTAACCGTATATGGATGCTCGCAGTATATGTACTGGCTCTAATGGAGTTTTTTCCTAAATGTTATAATACATTTATAACTGCCTGAAAACTATCAGGAGTAGCATATATATCATAAGATGTCCGTGGGCAAAAGCGGTGTTTTATCCTCAGATTTATACCAATTACACAATTAACTTTCCAAGTAAAATATTACAAATTGTTCAATTGTACATAATGTAACAGCACAAGTGTGTTTCACAAAAGCTTGTCGAGTAAGCAAAACTATATTTCTTTTAATGGTGTATTACTGCCATCTAGTGGTTCAACACATTATTGTTTTAGAGAGCACAGCTGGAACACATTCGTGTTTGTGAGTTAATATTACCATCTATAGCTACATCAGATACGACACCATCACCAACTTTGTTCTTTATAAGCCGCACTAACACGGTTTGAATGTAATCTAGTACTGCAAACAAATAACAATTATTTGTTCATAGATTTTATAAATGACACATACCAAAGGAAACATGGAAAATCAAACCTGGGTCCAGTTTCACCACGACTTTGCTCATGCCCAAGGTAGCATAGAGCGATGCAGAGCAATGCAAACTCTCGCAATGGCAATTACTAGTGTTTTGTGCTGGCGAGGTGAGCAGATAAACAGCTTAGTGCTGCTTTGCATCACTTTCCATCAATGGGACATTATTGGATGGTTCAACACAAATACCTGTAGGATTTCACACGAAACCCAGGGGCATATTCTCAAGGAGTTATCGCCAAATTAACGGCACTTCATCACAGCCAAAGTCGCAATAAAGTTATCACCCCATTTACAAGCTGGTGCTAACAGCCCATAGCACCAGTTTACCTGCGATAGCAGCCGCAAAAAACATCGCCACAGACAACCCAGGAAACTATCGCTAATGAGATGCAGAGTAGGCGTTCCCGTGAAAAAAGCCACAACAACACCACTCCGCAACATTCTCAATGACAAGCCAGATTGGCGATATGACCACAAAACATGCAATAAGGTGCGTTAGCAGCAGGAAATTAACAATTGCTCCGACCTGTGTAAAGTCAGGCGGCACCAGAAAAGGGAGCCCAGCCCGAGCCACACCCGAAGAACAACAGATGCTATAGAGCTACTGATCATGCAGCTCGGAGCCCCAACAGGCCCACAACACCCACCGCCACCACACCCAGGCCTGCCCCCCGCCCTCCCCCCCCACCACCCCCTGGACCACCACAGAGGCAGCGCAGACACAGACCGCGGACCTTCAGAAAATACACCAGCCTCACAGATTTAACACCAGAGAATGTCATTGCCCACTGCAGGGTCAAAAGGACAACCATCCTCCGCATCCTGAACATCATTGCCTACAGGCTGATGGTACCAACACAGCCGACAACCTACATCCCACCCCAGACAAAGCTGCTGGCTGTGCTGCATCTGTTGGCCTCTGGTACTTTCCAACCAACAACCACCAGTGTCGGACGAGTCTCACAGCCTGCCCTATCAAAGTTCCTCAGACATGTCCTGGCTGCCATCATCAGCTTGCTACCCCAGTACCTATACTTCCCCACACTGTGCAGGAACAACTGGAGACCAAACAAGGCTTCTATGACATAGCTGAATTCCCGCACGTGTTGGGGGGATGTATGACGGTACAACGCGTGCTTTTACAGCGCGCCTTTAACAACGCAAGTCGTTATCACGACTTGCGTTGGGGGGGGCACGGATAGTGAATAGTATAATTTACTATTCTAACACCAGTCCCCGTGGATAGTAGGGAAGGTGTTGGAATAATAAATATACTATTCTTTATCCTTTAGCGCCCTCCAGCGCAAGTCGTGGTTACGACTTGCGTTGTAAAGGACGCGTCGTAAAAGCACTGCGGGGTAACATCCGCGTTGAAAAGGATGTTCCCCGTTGGGGGCAATAGACTGCACACATGTCCTACATGTGCCCCCTACCAACACTGCACACAATTACCACAACAGAAAGCTCACACATCCCATCAATGTTCAGGCAATAGTGGACCACCATGGGCTCTTCACCAATGTCATCGCCAACTACCCAGGCAGTGTGCATGATTCCTTCATCTTCCAACAGTCCATCCTCAAACAGCGCTTCCAGGATGGCACCTAGAGAAATGCTCTGCTCGTTGGGAAGTACCAAATGAACACACCACACATCTCAACTTCACAATCATGCAACTCACAACTCTGGAAATGCACATGTTACAAACTCACATACAACATGCCACCTTCCAGACAAGACAGCACAACTTACTCTGGTGTTGTAACCTGGGCTAGCTATGTACACAAGCCATCAACGGAATGGCACTCAGCCACACAATAGCAGATTGTGGGGAGAGTTGGGAACCAGGTATGTCCGAAGGAGGCAAGTGACCCATGAATAAGCATGTACACAATGCCAAGTGTGGCGTGGATGCACTGTCCAGACTGCAGTATGCAGACCACACACATATCCATGTCGACACACACCGATGGTGTTTGGAGTGCAGTGGACAATGGACGCAACCATGTCACCCCAGCCAGTGGGGGAGATCAAGGAATTGGAGCTTGTCACGTCCCCTCCGTAAGCGTGAGCAGAGTGGGCTGGCCCGGGGTATGCCAGGCCAGTGTAGGAGTGTGAATAAAAGGCATGTAACTCTGGGCGTGGTCCTCTACCAGAAGCGCCCCTCACCCCACCATGAGGCCAATGCCTTCGCCGTGAGAGGTGTTGCCTGTGATCCTGTGGGCCTGATGCACCCCGGGCTGCTGGTCCTTGAATAAGTCTTGCCCGCCCCTGCGCACCCAGACCTCAAAGCCCAACTGCCGACACAGGCGTGTGCCGAAGAGGGTCTACCACATGCCGGTGCAAGCTCCAAGCCCGAGGCTCACGACCTTGGCCGCCTCCTCTGACCATCACAGCTTCCGCGGGCCCGCTGAACTCCATTCCCATTGACGTACTCCACCGGCATGCACAGAGGACAAGTAGGACACACATTTGAAACTGAGTCTTGATTACACCATGGCAGAGTACATTATTTAAGGCTGAGGTTATGCCATTATACTCCCTTCAATGTGGTGCCAATGTGTGAGAGGATGTGGTCCGTCGGCTAGACTGCTGACTTTGGTGCTGGAAACCAGGGTTCGAGCCTTGGGGTCGCGTCCACATCCTGTGATACTGGGCAAATCTCTTAATCTCCCCTTGCCTGAATGTGTAAGTAACCAGTGCTCATGTAAAGCGCTCCAATACCTTCGGGTCAAGTTTGCGCAAAAAAAAAGGCTGTGCATAGGACTCGCACCAAACGTGTCTGGGGGCACTTGTTTACTGCGCCCTTTGGCCTACACTACGGTCCAACAGGCCTCACACCAATCCAATGCAGTCCATCACAGGCAGGACACGGCAACGTCGCCGACTGAACACCCACTCAGCTCTGGTGCCACTACGTCTGTCAGCCACAAATCTAATAAACATGCCATTCCAACGTCGTGGTTTAGAGATCCAGGAGGAGATGGCTGGACAGCAGTTGACCCGCTCTGACCGCAGCCTCCGTCCGACACTGCGGCCAACTTGGTTGCATTTTTGGAGCTGAGTCTTGATTTCTTCATGGCAGTTTACATGTCAAAGTATGCAAGGAGAGGAGTAAGATGAAGACGCGCTTCAGTCCGGAGGAGAAAAGGGTCACCTTTATGGAGGTGATGAAACACTACCAACAACTGTACTTCTGCCACTGACTCTGTGCAGCGCATGCCTACCACACGTGGTTGTGCGCCCCTGACGCTACTGGCTCCGGCACACACTGCGGTGGAGTAGGTCACACATTTTGAACTGAGTCTTGCTCTCTATATGGCAGGGTCCATGTCATTATATAGGCCTCATCGCAGACCGCATCCCATTCCATCTCTGTTGCCTCTGAGTGTGTGCCCTGAAATTCATGGTCGATCTCTGTTTGTATATCGGTGGCATCTGGGCCAATGGGCTGGAGGTTGTCTTACTCTACATGTAGTTCATACTGACAAGGTGGAAAAGTAGAGTCTGTAGCATTCAACTCCGCCATTTGCCTGTTCCTGCTTGCTTCTGCACTCTGCATCATGCCCTGGAGGGACACCTTCCACTGTCCCCCGCAACCCTCCATGACATTCCCCTTGGACATTGATGAGTACACGCTGAGCTCACGTGGCCCTACCTCAGTGCACCACAAGTCACCGTCCCGTGGTGGTGTGCCTGTGCCAGCCGCTATGCATCCAGGGCCACAAACTCTGTGCTGCTCAAGTCAGGGATCCATGTTGTTCGTACCTTGTACTGCTGATTATCTCCTCACTGTTGTGGTTTTTGCCAGCACCAACCAACCCCTGAGTGGTGGCTGACACTACCCAACACCCATCCAGCACAGGCGTCACAGGAGATGTGACCTTGGTAATCAAAGGGGCCAGGTGCACATGGCCGTGACAGTCCCACAAACTCACTCAGTGGCTGTGTGGTCATTATGTATGCATGTGAGACCGGGGCCATTCCACATTACATTGTGCTGTGTACAGTGTGCGCAATCATGTCACCGCAGGCAGTGGTGTAGACCTTGAACATATAACCGTGTCGTATCTTCATGTGAGCGTTAGCGGGTAGGACAGGCATATGAAAGTACTGCGTAGGGGTGTGGTTCCTCCACACAAGGATCTGGGTGTGGTTCAGTGTCGGCCTTGCCAAGGATTTGGCTGATGCATGTGTCTCCGTTGTAGTGTCTGCGCCACCCGTCACACAATCGACAATGTTGCTGTGTGGAATGTCCCCGGTGTGTGGTCGGCCAAAGGGGTACATGGAGGAGGGCATGCCCACTCAGGGTCAGGGATCACACATGCCACCTGCTGTGGGTGTCGCTATTAGCACAGCATGAGCCAAATATGTACCCTCAACTGCATGCCGAGTTCAGCCTGGCAGGTGCTCGAAATCTATGTCAGCCCTGTCCTTGCAATGGGCCTACACGCATGTGGCCTGCCACATTCTGTGCAGCATCATCACTGTGTCGTACTCAGGCTTGGAGACATGCGCAGACAGGCATGTCAATGGTGTGCCGTAGGGGTGCATGTGATGTAATCGTGCTGTGCACACTAGTGAATTTCCTCGGGGGGAGATGCAGCAGTGAAGCTACTTAGTACACAGTGAAGCAGCTCATTTGCAACACCCAGTACATGTTATACAGGAATCACTAATTCACACACATCACACACCAATGAACCAGTGAGCCTGCCAACACATCATGCAGTACGGAGTAGTGACTCATGTCTCTCTGCACTGTCACAGGTGACCAAGGATATGCACTCTGCACTTGGATGATAACACCCCCTCCGAGCCCCGAATACACAGCCCCAAAGGCAGTACAATGTGGCCCACAAACGCACCAGGAACATCGTGGAGCACACATTTGGCATGTTGAAGTCACATTTCAGGTGCCTGGACATCACAGCCCAGACCTCATGTGCTAGATGATCGTTGCATGTTGTGTGTTGCACAACATATGTGAACGCAGCAAAGCCCCATGACTACGAGTGCCAGATGCACCGGACGATGATGATGAAGATGAGGCAGGTGGGCTACACCCACTGCAGCCGCAGCAGGAATAGCCCATAGGGACTACATCATTGACAATTTCTTCTCTGGTTGACGACACATTGTGTGGGTCTTAGCAGTAAGGACACAATAGGTTGACTGACCACAAGCACTGCATGTGCTAATAAAAGCATTAGATACACATTCCCTGCATGCATGTCACTCATCTGTACCATGTCACTCATCTGTACAGGCACTTTGCTCAGACAAGTGTGGGTGCAACATGTTGTGCAGTAAATTGAGGAATTTGTTAATGGATGGTGGGTCTGTCTCCTCTCTGTAGTGAGGCTGTTTATGGTGTCATGTATTCAAACTGCCAGTTATGTGTGTCGCAGTTGTTACAGTATCCCACTCTTTGACATTTCACAATTGTCCCAATTCATTCCATTTTGGCTGTCATTTGTGGCCTACAAGTGACAACGGGGATTCTTTTGTGCTCTGATATGTGCCGCAATGATGCAGGGATGCACCCTGTGACTCAAGTCCCACGACATGATAAACATGTACGTAAGGGGGAGTCACTGCTCGTACATTAGTCCATGCTTTCATTCCTATTTGATCATGAACATGGCATATTGGTGGGTAGGGGGTGTTGTTTGTCCCTCTTAAATGTGAGGGGGAGATGCGGTTTCACAGTGTGTACCATGTTTGTTTCCGCATTGGCGCAAGTCAAATACTGAATCCATGTCAATGTACATTGTGCCTCTTTGTGGGGAAATGCCTATCTGATTTGGACAATGGTAATTTGTTCTGCGTCACAGCTGTGGGGTTGTGCTCTCACGTTGTCATCCCACTGTTTATTTACTCTGCTTTTATGGTGCATTTTCCCACCAGACGCCTGGGATTTGTAGGCCCATCGCTGGTTGTTGGTGCTTTTTGTATTGTGATTGGCCTCATCGCAAGATTTATTGCGTTCGCGTTTCGCATTTTTGCGGCATGGCGTTGATTTTAGCACGGTCAGTTGACGTGTTACCTGGAGACAATCGCATGGTACCGCCATGTTTAGAATGCTTCTTAAACACGGCGTAATTGCCCCACGATGGACTGCGATGTTGGAGTTGCGTTAAGTTACTTTTGCGATGGTTATCACACGTTCTTGAGAATATGCCCCCCAGTCTCTTAAGGTAGTAGGTGTAGATGGGAATCGTGCCTAGTCCTGAAAAAATGCATTGCATGTATGTGGCAGTGCGCAGCACACATCTAATGTATAGGATTCTTCTGAGTTTCTCTAGGCCTAGGAATTTGAACTAAGAGATATGTGTTGGAACTGACATCCTTGGTTTGGTTCTCCCCCAATGTGTTGCCTTCTAGCTTCCTGTTTTAGCTGACATCAATACTTCTTGCCTCAGGACTCTGACCATTTTACCACTGCTAACCAGTGCTAAAGTGCTTGTGCACTCTCCTTTAAATGTGGTAACATTGTCTTAGTCCCAATTAGAATATTTATTTACTTATAATGGTACACCATATATCCAGGACCAGTAAATTAAATGCTACTAGTGTGTTTACAGCATTTATTGTGCCACCCACTTAAGTAACCACTTAAAACAAGTCTCATGCCTGCCATTGCAGCCTGTGTGAGCAGTTTTAAATTTACATTTTGAATTGTCAAAATAAACCTTCAGCCAGGTGCAAACCTTCATTTTTAGTACATATAAGTCACTCAAAGAGTATGCCTTGAACAGCCCAGAGGGTTGCGTGCAATGTTTTTAAAATGCTGAACACATACTGCTAAGTTTTACATGTTAAGTTTTACATGGCCTGGGATGACCCAGGGAATGGCTGCGGAGAGCCCCACCTAAGCGAAGTCACACAGGTGACCTCTGCTCCACCCCACGTAACGGGTGCTTCGGTTTTTCGGGGGATCAGCGGACATGCAGAGACCGTGTTCTGCGGCTGCCGTTGCTTCGTCTGTAAGGCATCTTGACTGCTCCACAGAGTGAAGGCTCACTGAGAGAAAGCAGTATAACGACGACAGATGGAGGCGTACGAACCGGCGAAGCTGACGAGAAGCAGCACGGGCAGAGTTTGGCTGTGGGCTGCAGGCTGATGTTTGCTGGTTGTTGGCTGCTGGAATTTTACCAAGATATAATACCGCCCGAGTCCGGCCGGGATGAGCTCGTCGGTCCCAAGTTTTCGAACAATTGAGCTGAGCCATCTGTGCTATAATTGGAGCTGAAAGGAGCTGATGAGATCTAGGAGGCGATCTGGACGATTGAGCCCGGGACTGATGGCAAGAGTGTTGTAAAGAGAAAGCTGAGTTTTTTTAGGTGATCCAGCAGCACAATATCTGTATCAGTTGTCTGAGTCACTAGAGGTTGTTGTTGTGGAGCACTAGGCTTCGGTAATTTGAATCTCAAGAGTCTGATGGTGTCAGAGGCGCCCACTCCTTTCCCTCAAGGTTTAGGCACAAAACAGAAGTGCTCTTTCTTAATTGAGGTTTTAACTTTCTGACGAACAGGGTTTTGCATTCAAGGGGGAAATATGGGCAAACATTTAAAACAGGGGAATACCATTGCAAAAGTTGATTCCACAGCAGGACTGAAGGCCAAAACTCGCCTAGCCCCGGCAAAAGCAGCATCTACGGCGGCAAGAGCCGAGAATACTCCAAACCGACCTGGTCTCAATTCAAGTCTTGAGAGCTCCGAAGAAGAGCTATACTTATCCCTTCAAGAGGAGGTGGATCCCATTGCACAGAGGCTAATAGAGGGCTCAACTAGCATGGAAAGGGAACTAAGTGTTGAGCCTACAGTGAGTGTAAACAAAGATGTGATGAGAAATACCAAAGACTTTCTGTTATTCTCCAAAAAAGCATTGCAGTAGACCTCCTCTTTGGCCAAATCCAGAGCAGCAACAAGCCCCCTGAAAACTTTACTTTTGTCACCCCGGGCTCAGACATCAGTGCTGGCTCCCTCTCTAGTCACCTCACTACCACAAAAGCCAGGTCAATCTTAGGACATCCAGTCTGTTTCTCTAAAATCATCGACTCAGGCCTCTGTCTCAGCCTAGTCACCTCCTGAAGACGTCACAGTGCAGCCGCCCGAGGTGCAGGCACATCCCCAGACGCAGTCTCTGATGTTTTGTAAGGCTGTTTCGGATTTCCCAGAGCAGCTAGCTGGGACCCAGAAGCAAGATGGGAAGTTACAACGGGATGAGTCTCAGCTTCCAACCGAAGGAGCTGCTACTCAACAGATTGACAAAAATACTATGCTGAGTCTTATTTTGGAAGAAATAAGAAAATGAGACAGCATCCCTTCATCTGCGTCTAAGAAAACTCGAAGAAGCAGTGGCTTGTTTTCCGGCCAGAGTTCAAGAAGCTGAATCAAGAATCACCTTTTTGGAGGATCAAATGAACACAATGCTCCTGAAAGTAAACGAGGCAGCAAAAGATAAAATCGCACTGGAAAATAAATTTGAGGAACTTGAAAATCATTAACGATGCTCGAACTTACGTATTGTTGGAGTACCAGAGGGTAGTGAGGGTTTTCAAACTATCCAATGGGTTGAGTCATTTATCAAGCAGAAGGTCTTGCCAGAGTTTACTGGTGACCTCATAATTACAGGGCGCATCGAGTTACGTCACATCCCCAACCTAATTCAACAATCCAACGTACAATTTTAATGAACTTTACTGATTATCGGATCAAAGAGAGGATTTTGACTAAGACTATACAGCAGAAACAATTTCCTGTAAATGAGGATTCAAAATGTCAGATCTTTTCGGATATGTCAGTGGTAGCTGCACGTAGGCAGAAGGAGTTTGTGAAACTACTGCATCTTTTTAAGCCCAAGAGGCGCAGGCTTCAATAGCCCAGCAATCAAAGCTTCGAGTCCTTATAAGTGGGAAATTCCATATGTTCTCTACGATAGAAGAAGCCCAGCGTTTGCTGAAAGAGATTTCATCCGTAAAATGATAATGTATTTAATTGAATGCCGAGGATCTCCAAGGTCGTGGGGAGGAGAGAGAGTCACCTAGGGTGTGGTTCCAAAGCACCCCATAGTGCAATAGGTAATGGTGAGATGTGGTTAATGGGGGTTTTCCACATTTCTGGAGGGAGTGATGGGAGAAGGGGGAGTTAATAGCAGGAAAAGAGCAGTGGTAAAGGGAACAAAGAGAGGAAATAACAAGGTTTTGAATTTGGTCGATTATTATGGCTATTTAAATCATAGATATGGCTAGTAAATGTGGTATTATGTTGGTAAATGTATGCTAAACAAACAAAAAAACAGAGGGTTTATAAGATGGCAGGCCTCATTTATGTCCCATGTTCTTTTTATCCAAGAAACACACTGTTGGAAGTGGGGGTCCTTATCCCTCTCCACCACCATCAAATGCTGGAGTGAAGGAGTGAAGGAGTCCCTGTCCCCTATCGCTGTCGCCAGTTGTGAGATCCGAACCCCTCGTTTCAATGTTAGGCTAAGTAAGGACACCGTCTGAGGTAGCTCTGCTCACCCCCTTAGTAGCTTGGCAGCCAAGCTTATCTCCAAGGCACGAGTGTACTGTATGTGCAACCACACTCACAGCAACCCCATGATATCACCACAAATAGACTCCACATGATTTTTTATAAAACAAGTATAATCCTTATATAAGAAGATATACAATATGACCACACGATACAAAACCACCATATAATAAGGGGTAGTATTCTTTCCGGTGGATTCGTATGTTCTAATCCCAACCACTGCTTCTAATCAACAATTAAGCTTACTTTTAACCGTTTCCAAAAGGCTAGGCAGGTCATATTGCTAGAATCACACACATTGCAAAAGAAAAGAAATACTGAAATGCGCAACTATATACTCCTGTACTGTGCAATAGAGAAACAATGCCATACGTAGAGCCACAGTCATTTACTTTGTAATAGAAGGAATAATGCAATGAATAATTAAATATGGGCGAATTCGCGTGATAGCGAATTCACGTTCCGCATAATCTGCGAATTCGTGCGAATTTGCGGATTTTTTTTGCGTGTGCACGGGGCTTTTTGCGTGTTCGCGGGCCGCTTGCAGCGCATTGACCGCGAAGTTACCCATGCGGTCATACATGGGCGCAGCCATCCTGTCCGCATTGCGTATTTCCATTTCCAGGCGCTATTTGCAAGCTCGCGTTGTGCGCGGGGCGCGATTATGTGTTTACGTGCTCACGGGGAAAATATCATGCGAACTTACCCACGCGGTCTTCAATGGGCGCGGCCATCTTGTTTTTCATTCATTGCTATGGTTCTGGGCATGCTTTTTCAATCCTACCCTAATCTTTGCAATCCTTTGTGTCTTTGAACTTTTTTTGGATCTTGTTTACTCATTATCTATCCATCTCTTTTTCTACATCTATATTTTGTGGTTTTTTTCTACTTTTGGTTAGTTTAAAGCTACTTTTTTAAACTCTTTTCTTTTCTTTACTTTTTCCCTATTCTTTCCTTTCTTTTTTTTCAGCTTTCCAGGACCATGGCAAAGGGAGCCGGGAAAAGCAAGGGGAAGGGTCCCGCACCCCGTACCCGGCTCCCTTGTGGGCGATTGAGGGGGAGGATGTAGTGGCCAGGGAGGTTTTCAGTGCGGTGGAGGTGGCCGCACTTATATTTTATGTTCAGCGCAACCTCCCGAAGACCGTGGCAGCAGGAGGCAGGCCCGGTCAAGTGTATGGCCTCCGGGAGCGTCGCCAGCTGTGGGATAAGGTGTGCCGGGCCATGCGTAGGGAGTCGGGGGTCCGTCGCACCTATGACCAAGCGACGCACCGGTGGGAAGACGTCCTTGACCGGGAGCAGGACCTGGTCTACCTGCTAGGCGTGGAGATCCCTGGCCTTGGTGAGTAGCTATTTAATAACTACTTCGTTTTCTTCTGCTCTGTGTTATATTGCTAATATATGTTTTTCCCGAAGAGCAAGAATGCTGCAGATTCCATTACATTGCAGGTAAAATAATGTTTAAATAGTTTCTGCGATTGCAGGTGCTCGCCTCCTCATTGGTGTTGCTACTATGCTTACTTGTTTGCAACTTTGTGCTCATTTGGCCTGAATGTGTATGAGTGTAGTACTTTACAGAACTACGTAATGCTAGAGAGACTAGAGACTCAAGTCTAGTCCTTCCTTTGTACTCCTGCTGCCACTAAGAAGAAGAGATAGTGGTGGATTGATAGGTTGAGTATACTATGGCTTGTTATTAGTAGTAGGACATTTTTTAGTGGTCTGCAATCATGACTGTGTCTGTCACGTCGCGTACTGCTGAGTGCTGGCAGTCGTAGTAGAACCTTTTTGTTGTTGGTTTAGTTAGTGATTTACATAACTTTCCAAGTAGACGGTCTGCGAATCTAGCAATACTGTACTAGTATCCTCCTAGTTGACCAGATCAGATAGGTCAATACACGTAGTGCAATTGTTGGTAATTTGTTTCCCCGAGATAATTTTAGATTGTGGTCAAAGAAATCAAACATTTCAAAAAACAATCATCCATCTTTGTGTTTATTTCATGTTCACATTCAGCACCTCTCAGGGGCAAGAAGAGTACACCCCAGACTCCGGCGGAAGAAAGTGGGCAGGAACGGTCCTCTGCAGGTTCTTCTGCTGGCCCCAGTAAGTTGTTTTGTTGTTAATATAATTATACTTCCCTAACTTTTACAGCTCCTATTCATTCCAAACTGTTTCCTAATTCTATTTTTTACAAAATAGTCTTTGATCTTCTTGTAGACTGTTTCTACATTCGTATCCTGCCTCTCTACCATCACTCTCTGTGCTACTACTATTTACTATTATTATGAGTCGGTCTGTGTAGGTAGCTAAGCTTGCCCAGTCGGCAAACGGTGTTAAACAATACTCTGATCCAGCAATAGCTCTAGAGGCACTGAGTGCAGTCCTCTGGGTTGCCCTTGCTGTGTATTCCAGTCTTCTTAATGTCAGTGCTCTGAGAACTTCCAACAACAAAATGTCAATGTCAACCAAAAATAAGCTAGTAGTTGGCTTTTTAATTTGATAGTAGCATATTTCATACCGCTAGTGTTTCAGGGACTATTCTGCACATACAGAAGTATGGACAAGAGAAATAGGACATTGTTGATAATAGGTGCAGTTTGACTTTCCACATACCTCAGTCAGCAGTAACTGTGCGGGACTCGGGAGCCCTCACCTTGTTGGAACTTCAAGTCCTCCTGGTGGTGATGAGGAGTAGTTGGTTCTGTCTGTAATTAGAAAAATGTTGCACGTTAAAAAGCAAGCATTCATCAGTTGTGCCAAAAAGTGTTGCATGTTATGGCTAAGCATATAAGTTAATACCCTCCCCAAAACCGTGACTTTTCTTCAGTCCCAATAATTAAAAATTGTATATGTATTAACATTTTCTCTTCCATTACGAGACTAAATAGGGGGTGGTGTATGGCATCTAAAAATATGACATGTTTTTTTTAGGCGTCACAACATTGGATGCGGCACTACCCACCACCAGTGCCCGGGCCAGCAGCGCGGAGGGGTCCACTCCAGAGGCGGATACGGAGATGCCACAAGTGCCACCAGGAGGAGCTGAGGGGTATGGCTCAGCAGCGGCGGACGGTGGTAAGTTATTATACTCCTTACTTATTGACATTTTAGAGTAGGCTCGCAAAGGAGTGTATGATGTACTGTACAGTAGACAGTGCACTAGTACAAGTACACTGTACTGTTAAGAACAGTTACTAATTTAGAACTACATTTTTGCCAATCACAGAGAAGACAGTCAACCTTGACTTAGTAATAGCATTAGCGGCGGTAGTTCTCGGGTAAGCAATGGCCTCCTCTATTTGACTTCAACTCAGCTGGGAAACTTTTATTGTGAAGGCAAGTCATATCAGATGATCTTGAGGGATGTGAAGAACGAAAAGGGAAAGAAGGGTGAAAGGAAGGACGAGCGAGTCATAACATTTATGACTGTAAAGAATGATAGGTGTTTTTGAATGCAGGCAGAGGAGGCTGATAGGAAGGAATCAGATGCATGGCTGCTTGAAGCAAGGATGGTTAGAGGAGAAAGAAAAGATGACTGCCTGTGTGGGTGAATCAGAAAATGCATGTGTGGTGTGCATTGCAATATATCATTTGGGTCAAACTCAAATGCAAGTCAAGACGGTGGTTTACCAAATAAAATGAAAAGGGTGTTAGTTGGTTGTTGAGAAAAAGTAAACTTGGTACAAGTAGAGACATTAAGATGAATGATAGACGTTTACTTTGGAAGCCGGGATGGTATCTCCTTCTTCCTCATAGATAACAGAGGCGTATGTAGTAGAGCAGACGCTCAGCGGATGAACAGTGTTACTTTGAACAGCATGTCCGTGCCAGAGTAGCAAAGCTGAGGAAATCCAAATACTAGAAGTTGTGATTGTTCAGAAAATGTAAATACTCCCTTGACTAACAGTACAGTAGTTTACTTAGCAAGCACAGCATATATTGTGTATGTATTGTATATGTGACATTATATCAAGTCAAGTCCCTTCCTCCGGCAATTATGGGTACCACACTCACTCCGTTTGTTAATAATTTTCTTTCAGCTGTGTCATGGGTGGACTATTGCTGTTGTTCACTCAATCTATCAAAACAAAGCACCTGGGGGCGTGGCCAAGATGGCGGCGGAGTAGGACGTGTTTTCAAGTCCCTCCGGCGCCAAACCATACTAAGCCTTGTGTAGCACTCTCCTGGGCTGTCGGGATCCGAAAAACCCCTGCTGCTTCTTCTCCCCGGGCCCCCGGTGCCGGAAACGGGGACTCCCGGAGCGCCTTCAGCGGAGGACGACAGCCGTACAGCGACTCCGGAGCCGGTGCAGACCTCGCGCGGTGCTCCAATCGGGGGTGCCCTGTGTTGTGTCCATCGGAGCCTGCGACCTGCTTAACTGCTCCCGGCCAGCAGGCGACGGACCCCAGACGCCCTCGGGGCGCCGGATTCAGCCGGCGGAAGAGCAGATCCTCCGCGCTTGGTGTGCGAGGTGAGCATCAGAGGCGTGGTGATTGCCCTGCGGCCCGGAGGCGCGAAAATTTAGCCCGGCCTGCATTACTGACAGACGGCGGCCGTCTGGGCTCACGGAGCTGGGTGCCCGGCCCTCCTTCCTGTGCCCGACTCAGAACCAACTGCGTGCCACACCGGGACAGTGTATTCCCCTGGCGCCGCTGAGACAGCACCCCTGGGCCCAGTGTGAGCCTTAAGTCGCGGGACCCACAACCGCGAAAATCGAGCCCGGGGATCACGGGCCTGCGGCTCCCACAGACGCCCGGGGCGGAACTACGGGACTGGTTACTGGCTCCCACGGTGGGCTCTTCATAGCGTACCTGCAGACCGCTTGGGAAGTGGCATAGAGCAACGGGCACCACCGATTCATCAGCGAGAAGTGGCATACTCCGTGGGCTGCTGGGCCTGAAGGTGAGCCTTGCTGGTGAAGGGGCTGGGCAAAATCGTGGTCCCCCGCATACAACCCCGAGCTTCGCCTACATAGAAGGGCGCCAGTGACTTGCAGGGTATAACATCTCGACACGATCCCCCCCTCCGTCTTACATGACCAACTTTGCGTGAGGGGAGAGGCCGTGATACGGAGAGTGACCAGTGTTGAGACCGGCGCGTGTGAGGTGGTCCACCCCGCTGCCTGCCCGCCCTGTGGAGACTTTGATCCTGCACCACCCACCGGGCGGACTGGGCATCTGTAGCCTAGAGTTGTTCTTTGGAGCGGGGATCGCTGGCCAGGGCCTGCCACGTGCTCGGAGACGGGCGCCTCACTGGAGGGGTGGTGAGTCCGTCGGACGGTTTACTGATTCACTGGCCGACCAAAGTTGGAACGCCTGTATTCGCCCCTGCTCCTGGCACAGAAGCCTGCACTCAAACTAGGGCAGCGAAACTGAGTGGTGGGGCCTCCTCCATTGGGCCCGTGTCTGGCGGTTTCGCACGGAGTCCGCCACCTGGGATTTCCTGCCCCGCTCCCTGTCTGGAGTTGCCTGGGACTACGCACCTGACACAGCTTCGGAGTAGCCTCCAGCGGGTCCGTTGGACGGGGCTGTTATTGCTTAACGCCCTCTGGAGTAGTGGGCCCAACGAGCAGGGGCCATGTCCAACCAAATGCGTAAAGGAAAGCCGGGCAAGGACGCCCCTCCGAGGGGCTCTCAGCAGCCGGCGCAGTCGGCGTCGCCTGGCCCCAGCGCCTCGCCCAAATCAAGGGATGATGAAGCACCTGCCACCAAAGCCTTCATGCTGGAGCTGTTCTCCGCCATAAAAGAGGATATCTCGGAGCTCCGCTCCCAGCTCGCCTCGGACCTCCGTGAGGTGAGGAGGGATGCGGATGACATTGGAGAACGGGTGGCCACGTTGGAGGAGCATGACTTAGGGGTGGCTGACGAGGTGCACCAGCTCCAACAGGATGTGATCCGCCTCATGGAACAGAACTTAGATCTCCAGGCACATGCGGAGGACCTGGAAAATCGATCCCGCCGGAATAATATCCGTATTCGAGCATTGCCCTGGGATGGGGAGGCTGGAGACCTGCGGGGCTATGTGGAGGCCCTTTTTCTGCAGATTTTGGGTGAGGAAGATCTTCACAAAATCCGCATGGACAGAGTCCATAGAGTGGGCCTGCCTAGAAGCGGTGGAGCTCCCCCCCCTGACATCCTCGTTTGTGTCCATGACTTTCAGTTGAAGGAACGCATACTTAAGAAGGCACGGGGGCTCCCCATGCTGCAATTTCAGGATCCCCACCCCCAGCTCTTTCAGGACTTAGCAGCTTCGACTCTTCAGAAATGACGCGAATTTCGACCAGTTACCTCCTTTCTGCACGACCAAAATGTGGCCTACTCCTGGGGCCATCCCTTCCAACTCATCTTCAGATGGCAAAACAGATTGGTGCAGCTTCGATCCCTGCAGGCCGCCAAGGATCTCCTGGGACTGGACGACCCGGCCCCCTCCCCGAGAGGGGGGGCTCCCCGTCGAGGCGGAGAAGGCGCTCTCCCTCCTGGCGCCGAGTAGGCAACGCGACCGCGTTAAGCAGGCCGGATCCCGCGGCTAGTCTTCAAGAACGGGGGGCTGCAGTCGCATCCGTGACCACGGTCACAGTAGCTTCATCGCAGGACAGCTCCGGAGCGGCCTAAACTTTGGTCGAATGAATGGTTTGTGTCGGAGGGACACCTTCGGATCAGGTACCGTGGGTACTTATGTACTTATTGGGAAGACAACCCGGTACGGCCCACTGGGGGATCACTGACTATCCCCCGGGCCCCCTTTCCCTACGGAGGCCCGAATCTATTCATGGTATGGAACTGTCGATTCCTTTGATCTGTTTGGGGGGCTTTCCCCTTGCCTCTCCCCACTGTTTCACTCTGTTCTGTGGTTCTGTGAGGGGTTTTCGGGGACCAAGGGGAGAGATGGGTTTTGGGTGGGCTCCTGCGGGAGGAGGGGATGTTGGGGAATGGGGGGACGGTGGTGGTGACCTAGTTGGATGCGTGTGGACGGATGCCTGTTGTTTGACTGCTGTCTGTCGTAGGAGAGCGATACCATGCCATGACTCTGGGCTGCCTCGTGGAGGGGAGTTGGTGGGGGTTTTTGGCGAGGTGCGCGCAGCGAGGGGGGAGGTCTACCTACGCCATGTTACTTAATGTGGGTACGTGGAACGTGAAAGGTATGAACTCCCCGCAAAAGCGTCAGCAAATCTGGAAATATGTGCAAGACCATCATTTAGATGTGGTGGGCCTCCAGGAGACTCACCTAGCGCGCAAGGACGAGTTGCGCCTCAAACATAAAAACTTCCCCCTTATCTATAGATCATCGGCCACCACGAAGCTTAGGGGGGTAGCCCTTCTCTTCCGATCTACTCTTCACTTTCAGCCCTTGGGTGTGCGCAGCGATAAGGATGGGCGTTGGCTGATGGTCAAAGGGTTGTTGTTTGATAGAATGTGCACCTTTGTGGTGGTGTATGCTCCGAATGTGGGCCAGAATAGCTTTTTACAGGACCTGCTGCGGAGGGCGGATGACTTTATGGAGGGTGCCCTGTTTGTGTTGGGTGATTTTAACCTGGTTTGGTGCAAGGAAGTGGATAGCTCCCAGAGTCAGAGATCGGACACTGGGGTGTTTTCCGCTGAAACTCAACGACGGGTGGGTGACCTGGGGCTGGTGGATGGGTGGCGCTCTTTCCATCCCCTCTCTCGAGATTACACCTTCTTCTCCCATGTCCACCACACCTACTCCCGCCTGGACCCCATTTTTTTAAGCCAGTCCCTTAGAGGAGATGTCCGCGACGCCCGTATGTTCCCGCTCTCGGTCTCTGACCATAGCTTGCTAGTATTAGGCCTACATTGGTCAGCAAGGGGGGATGGCCTCCGCAAATGGTATTTCCCGGCCTTGCTTGTCCGGGATGACACCTCGTGTAAAGAACTGCGCAAGGCCATATGAGAATTGTTCGATCTTAATCCCGTATCTGACACGTCGGTGTTTATCACCTGGGACGCCTTTAAGGCTTCCACGAGAGTTACTTGCTTGGCCCTTAATGCCCAACTTAACAGGTTGTGCCGTAAAGAGCGTGAGGAACTAGAGAGTGAACTCGCCATTCTTGAACAGAAACATAAACAGAACCCTTCTAGGCTGACCCTTCGCCCATTAACGGCGATCAGGGGGAAGCTTAGAGCCCACTACAATAACAGAGCGGAGTTCACTCTATTGAAACTTCGACGCCTCTCCTATGCTCAGGGGAACAAGGTGGGGAGACATTTGGCTCGCCAACTCCGAGACAAGCGAGAGCGGGAATATGTGGGAGGGATTCTGGACACAGCGGGGACCCTGCACCATCGAGATGAAGCCAAGGCCGATCTCTTCGGCCGTTTCTACAAGACTCTCTACAGGGGGCAGCCCTCTGATCCTGGAGCCCAGCGGATTTATTTGGGGGACCTTCCGCTGCCACGAGTCTCCACGGAGTGGAATGGATTGTTGGAAGCCCCGTTCACTAGAGAGGAAGTTCTAGCTGCTATTAACAACTTGAAGCCCCACAAGGCGCCTGGGCCAGATTGCTATACCACACTCTTCTATCAGACCTTTGCGTCTGAGGTGAGCAACTTTCTCGTCTCCCTTTTTAACGCCATGGCAGACACTGGGGAAACGACGGACTCAATGGCCGAAGCCGTGATCTCCGTTATTCCCAAACCAGGGAAGGACCCATCCAAATGCTCCTCCTACCGGCCGATAGCCCTCCTCAACATCAACGCCAAACTGTATTCCTCCATCATAGCAGGGAGGCTCCAGGACCTGATGCCGGCTCTTATTCACCCCGATCAATCTGGCTTTATTAAGGGGCGCCAGACCCATGATAACACAAGGAGAATCATCCATCTGATTGAGAAGGCTCGCAGGTTCCGGATCCCGGCGATCCTGGTGGGCCTTGATGCCGAAAAGGCCTTTGATCAAGTGGACTGGGGCTTTTTATTTCGCACCTTGGAAGCCTTCGGCTTTTCAGCTAAATTCATCTCGATGGTGAGAGCGAATTACAGCGGCCCTCGCTCGAGAGTTGCAGTGAACGGACACCTTTCGGCATTTTTCTCACACTCGAGGGGAACCAGGCAGGGCTGTCCCCTCTCCCCCTTGCTTTTCGCCCTGAGTATCGAACCGCTGGCGCTCGCAATACGTGAACACGAAGGGATACGGGGCCTTCCCTTCTCCGGGGAGCAGCATAAGATCACCTTATTTGCGGATGACGTCCTCCTCTCTATTGAGGACCCAGCCCTTTTCCTCCCGCACGTCGAGCAAGTTTTGCTACGTTTAGAGGGCGTGGCCGGCTTCAAAGTCAATTATGATAAGTCCTTTATTCTTAACCTCACGCTTCCCGAAGCGGAGGTGGATCGGCTACGACCCCTCACGCCCTTGTCGTAGGCCTCTCGATCCATCCTGTACCTCGGGATCCGGCTGACTCCCTCAATTGGGCAGCTGTACGCAGCAAACTTTCCCCCGCTGCTGGCACAGACTCGTGCAGATCTGGAGCGCTGGAAGCCGAAGTACATCTCGTGGCTGGGTAGAATCCATGCCCTTAAAATGGTTCTTCTCCCCAAATTCTTATATCTTTTCCAGGCACTCCCTCTACCGCTTGAGGCTGACTTCTTCCGTCATCTTAAAACCCAGATGCTACGGTTTGTCTGGCAGGGTGGACGGGCACGCTTCTCCTTTGCCACTCTTCGCCGGCTGCAGAAAGAGGGAGGAGTTGGCCTCCCTGATATGCACTTATACTATAAGGCTGCGCAATTGCGGGTATTGGTGGAGTGGTCCCAACAACTCTCGGAGAAGCACTGGCTGCACATGGACAGATGTGTAGCGGGTCGATCGATTTGGGATCTGGCATGGAAACCCAAACACGACAGGCCCAGGAATGCTTACATTAGTACACCCACTAGCACTACTCTAAAGGTTTGGGACACGGTGACTGGTGATGACCGCTGGACTACGTTCCCCTCTCCCTTTACCCCACTACACTTTAACCCGGCCTTCCCACCGGCGCTGCATGAAGGACCCTTTGACGTCTGGCGGGAGGGTGGCTGTCGCGCTCTTACACATCTGTTTCATGGCCACGCTACTCTCACCTTTGATAATTGTATGCGGGACTATGGAGTGCCGCGGTCCGAGCGCTTCCGCCATGTCCAATTGCTCCACTGGGCTACGTCCCCTGCGGTCAATGCTGCGGCCACGAGACCCCCCTCTGTCTTTCAGGCCTTCCTCTTGCGCACCTCCTCTATGAAAGGAGTCATCTCCTTCCTCTACAACCTCCTGCTCACTTCCGCAGTGGCGCCTCGCCGCCATTACATGAGCACTTGGGAGGACCTCCTTGGAAGGGACATCTCAGATGCTGATTGGTCGAGTTTGTGGCGGGACATCACTGCGCATAATCATTCGGTGGAGCTCAGGGAGGCCCACCTTAAGACCCTCATGGATTAGTATCTGCATCCCGTCCGCTTGCATCGCATCTTCCCAGCCACCTCTGACAGGTGCTGGAGGGGCTGCGGCCTTCTCGGGGACTTCCACCACATTTGGTGGGACTGCCCGGTCATCCGCCCATGCTGGGAGGAGATTCTGTCCCATGTCAAGGAAATTCTAGGGTATCTAATCGCTGACTCCATGGCTCATGTCCTGCTGGGTCTTCGAGACCCGGCGCTCAAACACCAGACCCGAGCGGACAAACAGATTCTATGGTTGTGTATCGGTGCTGCTAAACTCACCTTGGCAGCAGCATGGAAGAAATTAGAGGCACCGGCAATCTCCCTGTGGCACGCGAGGTTATGGAAACTGCTGAGCATGGAACGGGTGGCGGACATCTTCCTGGGTAACTTCAAGAACTTTATGTTTCGCTGGGGACCCTTGGTGCGCTTCCTCTCCAGGGGACTCCCGTCCGCTGTCTGTCCGGCCACGATTCGAGCCCTCCACCTATTTCAAGTCTGAGTGTTGTTCTCGGTTTGCCTGCTGATATGAGTGCTGTCACCACCACTGGGGGGAAGGTGGAGGGGGGATTAGGGGAGGGGGTTTGTTCCTTATTCTTTGTTACCGTGCGACACATCTCATGGCATCGGCAGCGGACATAAGTCTTACGCAATAGGCTACGATATTTGTTGTGGACAGCCTACCTATATGACTGTCCTTCACCGCCATGTCTTTTGCTTTACACCTCTCTCTTCGGACATTGCCGGGACTGCCTTGAGACCTCCACTTCTGGCCCTTTGATCTGCATGCTGTGCGCTTTATCGCCAGTAACGCCCTGCCACCAAGCCACTATGATTGCCTCCTGTGTGAGGAGATGTGCGGGATTGTCGCTGATTGATCTTCTTCTTTCTTTCTCTCTCTCTTTCTGTGTCTTCCTTCCTTAAAACGAGAAATTAAGGTTTTACAAAAAAAAAAAAAGCACCTAAAGTCATCTATCATATAAGCAAAGATCATGTGATCGGCAGGATATATGATCAGAAATGAATAATCTTCATTTTCCTTTTGTAGTAATCTAGGCCCGGGGGGGCAGTGCGAAATATAAATTTCATTAAGCAGGAGCCCTTGATGTAACCGAGTATGGCCAGTGCCACCCCTATAGAAAAGTAAGAGCTTCCTATCCCCACCTGCATATACTGCTTAAAGTAATGCGAGTCTGCGTCATCATGGCTTGTGTCTGTTTTTCTTGGGTGCAAGCTGAGTGAGCTGGCATTATGCCCGCTTCCACAAGTTCACGTACAAGTAATTTCTTTTGCAAAACAAGAGAAAAAAAGAAGAAGACTGGTGTAGCCTCTGACTCTCTGACTATGTAGTAGTGAGTCCATAGTGCTGCTAGTAGAATTCCTGAAACTCCCACTAATGTCACAGGCCTTCAAAGACTGCGGAAAGATACATGCCAAAATGGTATATTGTGCTTGCAAGTTGCTGATGTTACTCGGAGACAACTTTCTGTTGAATTATTTTGACTTAATGTTAAAGACTATTGGCTACAGTATTTTTCTTTCTTTCTTCATATAGATGCTCCAAAATAGCTCACCCGCAAGGAGATGGCTGTCCGGGCCAGGGCACGTAAGCTGGAGGCCATTTGCGCCGAATATCGGCGGCTGTGGGATCGGGAACAAGAGGAGACGGCAACCACTGCATCCTCCTCCAGTGCCCCCGGGTCCACCAGCCAGCAGCCTCCAGCGAAATGGCGCCGTGGCCCGACAGCCTCCCGTAGCCGCCGCACAGCAGCAAAAACAACAGCTGCCCCCCCCAGACCCTGGATGGCATGTCTGCGCGCCTCCGAAAGCGAGTGGACTACCTGGAGCGATTGGCAGAGAAGCAACAGCGCCAGCTCATGGACCTCCACAAGGAGGTGCGGAACCTGTCCACAGGAGGACACCACCGGAGAAAGTGACTTTGCCTGGCCCTTTTTTTAAAGACTGTTGGGGGGATGGGAATTGGGCGTTGGGGAAAGGGACTTGAAGCACATTTGGACATTGGTTGTGGTTAGGGAGGGAGGTGAGTTGGTTTAGTTTATTTTTGTTAGGAGAAATATATTCATTTATTTTACATACTTAAACATAGTATACACGTTCATATTATTTTGTGTGGTGGTGGGCGGGGGTTACTGTACGTTTGCTTTCTTCAAACTTACCAGCATGAATTATCTAAACGTCCAAACATGTACAGAGTTAGTGAATTCAATTGCCCTACTAGTACTTTACAAGTACTACTGTGACACTGTCAGTCTCTCCTCTCCTCCGAGTCCTAGCCCATTATTCTACCTCCCCAAAATGTTTATCTTACCTGTGATTCGTGTTTGACAATAGGGCTAGGCACAGGGCTGGCTGCATTGCAAATGGCGATTAAGGTTGGGTGTTGACTTGAATACTGGATTGTTGAAATATCATTGTTGTGCTGGTAGTAGTAGTGGTACACACTGGCAGTAGCAACATATGAAAAAAAAGGAAATGAAACATTGAGTGGCCTGAGCATAGCATTAGAAACAGTACGATAGATAGTACGGTAGAGAACAGTGCCATAAATTGTAGCCTAAGCAGTGCTAAAGTATTCAAAAGATAACTAAGTACTAGTTGTGTGGAGTATGGCTACTATAAGAAATAGCATTAAGGCAAAGGACAAAGCAACGTAAGCATTAAGCATTCGATTCATTACGTGTAGGAGGAGGATGTTGTTGATGATCAATCCACGATGGCGCACATGAAATTCTGATTAGAATTATTTTTCTGTTGCTTTGACCTTTTCCTCCCCAGCAAGTGTGTGGAATTTATTGTTGTCATATAGTCACTATAATAAAAAGAGAGAGGTACCCCTTAATCTTATCAAGGCAAAAAGTTTAAGAAAGATGTAGAAAGACACACAGAGGAGGGAGTCTACCCTTACACTCACCCCGGAACCATCAACCTCAAAATGGTGCCCAGGATTATCTGGCGACAGGACTAAGCAATATTGGAGATAGGTGAATTCCCTATTATTAATCTCTCTCAAAGAAATTTAACCAAAGATGAACAGGAAGTGCTCCAAAAAGGTTTTAGTTTTGCTCCTACTAACAAACATACCTTGTTTGAATTAGAAAGTGACTTGAGGAACTTTTTTAGAAAAATACACCTCAATAGATTTTTTGAAAATAGTCACACTCTGGCGCCCAATGTGACAGGACTTAAACCTAAATCCACTTTCCTTCCCAATTTAAATCAACTTGATAAAAACGTTGAAATATTTGAGAGTGTGGTAGAGGTTGAAATTAAAACTCTTTATACAGATACGGACAAATATAATTATAATAACAATCTTTCGAGGGAACAAAGAACAACTCTGATTACCCTACAAAACTGCAGTGAGTTAACTATAAAACCGGCAGATAAGGGGGGGAGCGGTTGTGTTCAACACCCCCAAATATGAAGAAAAAATACGAGATCTCCTCAATGCGAAAGAACATTCCCAACGATCCAAATTCACAGAGATCAGTAAACTTAAAACGGAAGTCAGTGCCCTCTTGAGTTTAGGGAAACATGAAGGTTGGATCTGTGACAATGAATTTAAATTCTTGTTAAACACACATCCGGTAATCCCAGCGATATACGGCCTCCCAAACATTCACAAATATGTATCTGATCCACCCATGAGGCCTATTATAAGTAGTATAGGGTCCACGTTGGAGCCCCTGAGTCGCTATGTCGACTTTTTTCTTAAACCCATAGTAAAAAAAAAAGATCATATTTAAAAGATACCTCCCATGCTATATCTACATTTGAGGGGCAGAGCTTCAACAGGGTCACCCAGTTCTTGGTCACCCCTGACATAGAAGCTTTGTATACGAATATACCTCAAAATAGCACAATAGATGTAATTTCCTCCATTTTAGACACTGAAGACCTAGCAGGTGGTAATAAGGTCTTCATCATGTCATGCATCCAACTTATTTTGAAAAGAAATCTCTTCCTTTTCAAAGATGAACTTTACTTGCAAACGAAGGGGACCAGCATGGGGCCACTTGTGCCCCCAGTCTGGCATGCCTTTCCGTCGGCAACTTTGAAAACCAACACATTTTTAATGAGGTCGCCCCATTTTTCGAGAATATCACTAGCTGGCACCGCTATATAGATGATATTATATTCATTTGGAGCGGTGCCAGTAGGGACCTAGATATGTTTCTGGAATGGCTCAACCTAGGAGACTCGAACCTAAGGTTTACCGGACATTACAGTAACGAGAAGGTAGAATTCTTAGATATCATCATCAAAAGTGAGGATGAGGTATTAAAAGTTGAGCTCTATACGAAGCCAACCGATAAAAACTCCCTGCTACTATACACGAGCAACCATCCCAAAGCACAAAAAAACTATATTCCCTTCGGCAAATTCTTAAGGCTGAGGAGAAATTGTACAAATTTGAAAGATTTCTACCACCATGCAGAGAACACAAAATAGAAACTCAAAGCTAGAGGATACCCCAACAAATTAATTAAACACTCGTTAAAAAGAGCACAATTTTACGACAGGGACAGCCTATTAGATCAAAACAAGGAAAAGAGAAATAACTCGATTGATAGGGTAGTCTTTGTGACAAAATATTCCCACATTTGTAATCAAATCAAAAACATTGTAAATAGGAACTGGAAGTTTTTAAATTATAATTCAGAAACCCAGCTGAACAAACCCCTTTTCTCCTTCAGAAGAAATAAAACGATTAGAAATTATTTAGTGAAAACATATAAAAGTCCAAGAGAAATACAAACAACAATAGGAGGGACTGTAGCAAGTGGAAACCACAAATTTGGTACCTGTTC
Source organism: Lissotriton helveticus (assembly GCF_964261635.1). Classification (NCBI taxonomy): domain Eukaryota; kingdom Metazoa; phylum Chordata; class Amphibia; order Caudata; family Salamandridae; genus Lissotriton; species Lissotriton helveticus. The sequence goes on along the minus strand of NC_136063.1, from coordinate 772,144,380 downwards.
CATCTGTTCACTTTGTATAGACAGCAAAGAGTTGAAATTCTCTGTCAAAAACCTCACATCCAAGACACTTAACAATTGCCGCAGCAAAAATTTGGTTTTTTCTCCTGATATGCCCTTGCAATTTAGGATACGTGGGCGAGACAAGTAGGGAATTACGTACATGCGTTTTGGAACACAAATCAGCCATCCGCACTAATAAGATTAATGCCCCACTTACAGAACACTACAATAACAATAACCACAACTGTGAGGACCTTAAATGGTTCATCTTAGAAAAAATCTGAGTTAACAGATGAGGAGGCGATGTAGATACTCTGAGAAAAACCCGAGAACAGTGGTTCATGTGCCACCTGAATACAGTGAACAATGAAATGATTCACTAGGGGTATGAGAGTGAATGAATATACCCTTACTCTTCCCTTGTTAAAACGCTACAGTGAACAATGGCCTTAACTCTGGAGAAGACTGGGCAAAATGTAACTAATATTTCAGCAAGAGTAGAGCTTTGGCGTAAGACCTGATAGTAATGTATCTTACCCAATGCATGATTTATATTGAATCTCACCCTTATAGTCCCTTCCTGGACCTAGTACCAGTTACCGCGGTTAACTAGGTATAGAGCAACCATACCCTTCACTTATATTCATGATAACAGGGACATGATTTACCAGGTAGATGCCCTGACTTGTATACGTTATCTTGTTATTGGAGACCCAGGCACGCTACCCCATAGTGGTGCGGGCTATAACTAAATCGGCAGTGGAGAGGGATTGATCTAACACGACCCAAAATTCACTTTTTTAGCTTTTCTAGAAATCAGGTTGTGTACTATCGCAGTGTTATGCTGGTACATTACAGTTTTTTTAGCCTTGCTACAAATCGGGCATTGTAATATCGCAGTATCACACGCGATACGGGAACTTTCTTGAGACGCACGCGGGCGTACTTGCACCAATGGCTAATTTGACCAGCTCAGTCTCCACGCAATGTATGATAACAGCGAATCACGACGCAGGTTACAGTCACCACGTGACCGGGGGGTTTAGCTTACAAGACACACTACATGGAGACAGTCGGCCAGTGTTTGAGGTGAGGACCTGATAGGGAACCACTTCCCTACACTTCTGCTTTCCGACTGTATTTCATCCAATTAGAATAGGCTTACGGAACCTAAGCGGTATTAGCATACAGCCTCTTGTGTGAATCATAGACATTGGCCACTTGATCTACACTGACCAATCAAATCATTCAAAACAGTAGTTTTTAACCGTAGCGTCAGACATTGATATTGCGAAACGGCGCGGAATTCTAGGTGAAACGCTACACGAAGGCATCACCAAGGTAATTAGGGAACCTCTACCGTGTTGTCATGGTTTTTATTTCTGCAAGGCAGGCAATTTTAGTAACTAATAGACCATTTTGTTTTGATTTGTATTCACAGCAGCCTGCTGATATCCCTTGAGCACATTGGGTCGCTTTAACCTATCCTATTAACTGGTGGCTCTACTAGCAAACTGCCGTTTTAGAGGTATGGCGTAATGCAGAATTTAGATCTCTTTATACATAGGGAGGGTGTCCGATTATACTTACTTATAGAGTACAATCCAACCATGTTTCAACAGATCATTAATCATACGGATCCTCAGAACAGAAAGGAATTTAGTGGACAAATATCGTTTTATCAAATCTTGAAACAGTGTACCTGTGCGATTCCACTCTTACTGGCCCCAAAAAGGTATGCATTGTTTTTAACTTTTTTAACTTTCTTATTGAGATAGTTTATATAAAAAAGGGGCTTAAGATGAAGTGATGGGTGTTATATATTAGTTTATACCTTTCCAGCATACCATGTGACACTGAGAATCAGTCTGACAGCTATACCTAACACAAACTGTAAGGAACTGATCCAAGGAACTGCCTCCATCTAATCAGAAGTAATCTAGTGGCAAGGGTAAGAATCCAGCAGATGCCCGATTGATTAGTTGCTTACTAACCCAGGGGTTGAGTGTTATTCACCCCATTAACCACCAATATTTATACAATGTGTTAATTTAAAACAGAAATATAACCAGGTGATACAATAATCGTAAACAGGATCACCGTACCCCATGCACATGCATTGTGATTGAGGATTGACTATAGGAGTGATGATTAGGGGTTTTAAGAAGTAGACCATAGAAATATTATAAGTATGCCCATTGGGTACAATGCATTAAGATCATTTTTGACAGTGGATCTAAGTAGCCAATTGTAGTACAGGGAATGATTCAATTGACTTCTTGCACACCACTATATTGTACTAATTTTATATGTATTTGTTGTAGGGAGATTTTACTGTTGACCCCTCTCACATGACAGAAAACTATAAGTCTTGACAAAGATGGTGTAAAGTGCTGTATCCATCGAAACGCGTCGACACACTTTCCAAGTACAATTCAAGACTCCATCACTGTTGTCGAAATACAGATTACATCTATGTATATAACAAAGTGAATTCATAGGAAATCGAATGTACATGCTGTATTGAACAAACTTTATGTCTTACATGTTTCTGTCTGTTTTTTTTTTTGATTATGCGGGTCATAATTGATAATGTATTAGCTGTATTTTAACTTGTGATTTTACTGGATTTTGTATAAATTATTTGATTTTAAGGCATATATAATATTGTGTTTTTTAATACTGTGCATATAAATTTATACTTGGAATAAATATAATTTTTCTTATATTTGGTTTTATATTGACTGTTTTTAAATGTGTTGAACTTTTCATTGGCATCAAGGGGATACTATTTTCTTAGGTCATTTAGTCACACCTCAATGAAAAACCACACAGCCCGGGGGAAGAGGGTTAGGGTTTGGAAATTGGATGGGAAAGGGGTTTTTTGGGAAAGTTTTGTGGAGAGAGGATAAAAAAACACAGCATGCACAAATAACAAATGAAGAAAAACAAATCTCTGGATTCGAAGATATCGATAAATCTTTTAAGGGATATAAAGGAAGTGCACTATTGCATGCATGAAGTTGTTTGGTAAATGGATGGTTAGGTTACTGAAAAGTAGTACTTACTACAACTTACTAGTAACTATGAAAAACAATTTGACTGTACAGGGCTGCAGTTATAATTATAATTACGCAATTTCACTTGCCTCTCTGCCCTCAGAGAGAATAAACACTTATTAGTACAATAAATTAGTTTTAAAAATAGCAAAGAAACGTATCAAATAGCTGGAGGGATGAATTTGACGCTCACTCGTAGAAGTTCAAGTTCACAACAATAACATTTAAAAGATAAGGAGAAGTTAAGATGGATACTGTAACTGTATGTTGTAGTTGTCCTGTTGAATTTGTGAAATTGCATGCATCCAGCCATTCCTCTTTTTCGCGGTACTCCTCCATTCCATCTGACGCTCCGCCGATCAATCTTGGTGACCAGACACACTGTCCACTGCCTGCCTGATGCGGAATTGCGGATCGCTAACGGTAAGCCTGAGTTAATCGTTTGTTCCTTGGCACAGGGTAAAAGCCGGCCTGTAATTGTTGATGGAAAAACAGTAAGTGATATTAAAACACCACGGTGAAAAAAATATAAGGTACCCTGTGTAGTGCAAAAATAACACTTTCAGTTTCAGAGGTGACAGTATTACATATAATCATCATTTCAAAAGTGTGTACTCCGAGTCTCCTTTTCAAGGATAGTAATTAGTAACTATGGGCAATTTTTGCGGATCGTGCCAAAACGCTATCTGCAACTAGGCCCAAACCCCCCTTTCCCACCATGGATTTTCTTCAAACCACTTGCAATCAAAATTAGACCTTCCCAGCAGTGCTCCCAGACCCATGAACCCACTCCCAAACATCAAGAACCCCCCAAACAGCCCCCCAAAAACATGCAATACTGCGAGGCCTAATTTAAAATCGTGCCAAAACGCTCTCTGCAACTAGGCCCAAACCCCCTAACTTTTCCACCATGGATTTTCTTCAAACCACTTGCAATAATAATTAGACCTCCCAGCAGTGCTCCCAGACCCCTCAACCCACCCCCAAAATTCTAGAACACCCCCAAGCAGCCCCCCAAAAACATGCAATGCTGCTAGGCCTTAGTTTAAATCGTGCCAAAACGCTCTCTGCAACCAGGCCCAAACCCCCCTTTCCCACCATGGATTTTCTTCAAACCACTTGAAATTAAAATTAGACCTTCCCAGCAGTGCTCCCAGACCCATAAACCCACACCCAAACATCTAGAACCCCCCCAAACAGCCCCCAAAAAACATGCAATACTGCTAGGCCTCAGTTTAAATCGTGCCAAAACGCTCTCTGCAACTAGGCCCAAACCCCCCTTTCCCACCATGGATTTTCTTCAAACCACTTGCAATCAAAATTAGACCTTCCCAGCAGTGCTCCCAGACCAATAAACCCACTCCCAAACATCTATAACCCCCCCAAACAGCCCCCCAAAAACATGCAATACTGCTAAAACAAAATAACTTTTCCTCCATGGATTTTCTTCACACCACTTGCAATCAAAATTAGACCTTCCCAGCAGTGCTCCCAAACCCCTCAACCCACGCCCAAAAATCTAGAACACCCCCAAGCAGACCCCCAAAAAATGCAATACTGCTAGGCCTCAGTTTAAATCGTGCCAAAACACTCTCTGCAACTAGGCCCAAACCCCCCTTTCCCACCATGGATTTTCTTCAAACCACTTGCAATTAAAATTAGACCTTCCCAGCAGTGCTCCCAGACCCATAAACCCACCCCCAAGCATCTAGAACCCCCCCAAACAGACCCCAAAAACATGTAATACTGCTAAAAAAAAAACTTTTCCATCATGGATTTCCTTCAAACCACTTGCTATAAAAATTAGACCTTTCCAGCAGTGCTCCCAGACCCCTCAACCCACCCCCAAAAATCTAGAACACCCCCAAGCAGCCCCCCCAAAAACATGCAATACTGCTAGGCCTCAATTTAAATCGTGCCAAAACGCTGTCTGCACCTAGGCCCAAACCCCCCTTTCCCACCATAGATTTTCTTCAAACCACTTGATATCAAAATTAGACCTTCCCAGCAGTGCTCCCAGACCCATAAACCCACTCCCAAACATCTAGACCCCCCAAACAGCCCCCCAAAAACATGCAATACTGCTAGGCCTAACTTAAAATCGTGCCAAAACGCTCCCTGCAACTAGGCCCAAACCCCCCTACTCCACCATTAATTTTCTTCAAACCACTTGCAATCAAAATTAGACCTTCCCAGCAGTGCTCCCAGACCCATAAACGCACTCCCAAAAATCTAGAACCCTCCCAAACAGCCCCCCAAAAACATGCAATACTGCTAAAAAAAAAACTTTGCCACCATGGATTTTCTTCAAACCACTTGCAATCAAAATAAGACCTTCCCAGCAGTGCTCCCAAACCCCTCAACCCACGCCCAAAAATCTAGAACACCCCCAAGCAGACCCCCAAAAAATGCAATACTGCTAGGCCTCACTTTAAATCGTACCAAAACACTCTCTGCAACTAGGCCCAAAACCCCCTTTCCCACCATGGATTTTCTTCAAACCACTTGCAATTAAAATTAGACCTTCCCAGCAGTGCTCCCAGACCCATAAACCCACCCCCAAGCATCTAGAACCCCCCCAAACAGACCCCAAAAACATGTAATACTGCTAAAAAAAAAACTTTTCCACCATGGATTTCCTTCAAACCACTTGCTATAAAAATTAGACCTTTCCAGCAGTGCTCCCAGACCCCTCAACCCACCCCCAAAAATCTAGAACACCCCCAAGCAGCCCCCCAAAAACATGCAATACTGCTAGGCCTCAATTTAAATCGTGCCAAAACGCCGTCTGCACCTAGGCCCAAACCCCCCTTTCCCACCATAGATTTTCTTCAAACCACTTGATATCAAACTTAGACCTTCCCAGCAGTGCTCCCAGACCTATAAACCCACTCCCAAACATCTAAAACCCCCCAAACAGCCCCCCAAAAACATGCAATACTGCTAGGCCTAACTTAAAATCGTGCCAAAACGCTCCCTGCAACTAGGCCCAAACCCCCCTACTCCACCATTAATTTTCTTCAAACCACTTGCAATCAAAATTAGACCTTCCCAGCAGTGCTCCCAGACCGATAAACGCACTCCCAAAAATCTAGAACCCCCCCAAACAGCCCCCCAAAACCATGCAATACTGGTAAAAAATAAAACTTTTCCACCATGGATTTTCTTCAAACCACTTGCAATCAAAATTCGACCTTCCCAGCAGTGCTCCCAGACCCCTCAACCCACCCCCAAAAATCTAGAACACCCCCAAGCAGCCCCCCTCAGTTTAAATCGTGCCAAAATGATGTCTGAAACTAGGCCCAGACCCCCTTTCCCCCCATGGATTTTCTTCAAACCACTTGCAATCAAAATTAGACCTTCCCAGCAGTGCACCCAGATCCATAAACCCACTCGCAAACATCTAGAACCCCCCCAAACAGCCCTCAAAAACATGCAATACTGCTAGTCCTAACTTAAAATCGTGCCAAAACGCTGTCTGCAACTAGGCCCAAACCCCCCTTTCCCACCGTGGTTTTTCTTCAAACCACTTGCTATCACAAATAGACCTTCCCAGCAGTACTCCCAGACCCATAAACCCACTCCCAAACATCTAGAACCCCCAAAAACCATCCCAAAACATGCAATACTGCTAGGACTAACTTAAAATTGTGCCAAAACGCTGTCTGCAACTAGGCCCAAACCCCCCTTTCCCACCATGGATTTTCTTCAAACCACTTGCAATCAAGATTAGACCTTCCCAGCAGTGCTCCCAGACCCATAAACTCACTCCCAAAAATCTAGAACCCCCCCCAAACAGCCCCCAAAAAACATGCAATACTGCTAAAAAATAATTTTTCCAATATGCATTTTCTTCAAACCACTTGCAATCAAAATTAGACCTTCCTAAGACCTTTAAGGCCTAACTTAAAATCGTGCCAAAACGCTGTCTGCAACTAGGCCCAAACCCTCCTTTCCCACCATGGATTTTCTTCAAACCACTTGCAATCAAAATTAGACCTTCCCAGCAGAGCTCCCAGACCCATAAACCACTCCCAAAAATCTAGAACTCCCCCAAACAGCCCCCCAAAAACATGCAATACTGCTAAAACAAAAACTTTTCCGCCATGGATTTTCTTCAAACCACTTGCAAATCAAAATTAGACCTTCCCAGCAGTGCCCCCAGACCCCTCAACCCACCCCCACAAATCTAGAACACCCCCAAGCAGCCCCCCAAAAAACATGCAATACTACTAGGCCTAAGGTTAAATTGTGCCAAAATGCTCTCTGCAACTAGGCCCAAACCCCCCTTTCCCACCATGGATTTTCTTCAAACCACTTGCAATCAAAATTAGACCTTCCCAGCAGTGCTCCCAGACCCATAAACCCACTCCCAAACATCTAGATCCCCCCAAACAGCCCCGCAAAAACATGCAATACTGCTAGGCCTAACTTAAAATCGTGCCAAAATGCTCTCTGCAACTAGGCCCAAACCCCCCTTTTCCACCAATAATTTTCTTCAAACCACTTGCAATCAAAATTAGACCATCCCAGCAGTGCTCCCAGACCCATAAACGCACTCCCAAAAATCTAGAACCCCCCAAACACATGCAATACTGCTAAAAAAAAGACTTTTCCACCATGGATTTTCTTCAAACCACTTGCAATCAAAATTAGACCTTCCCCGTAGTGCTCCCAGACCCATAAACCCACTCCCAAAAATCTAGAACCCCCCCAAATAGCCCCCAAAAAACATGCAATATTGGTAAAAAATAAAACTTTTCCACCATGGATTTTCTTCAAACCACTTGCAATCAAAATTCGACCTTCCCAGCAGTGCTCCCAGACCCCTTAACCCACCCACAAAAATCTAGAACACCCCCAAGCAGCCCCCCAAAAACATGCAATACTGCTAGGCCTCAGTTTAAATCGTGCCAAAACGATGTCTGCAACTAGGCCCAAACCACCTTTCCCCCCATGGATTTTCTTCAAACCACTTGCAATCACAAATAGACCTTCCCAGCAGTGCACCCAGATCCATAAACCCACTCGCAAACATCTAGAACCCCCCAAACAGCCCCCAAAAACATGCAATACTGCTAGTCCTAACTTAAAATTGTGCCAAAACACTGTCTGCAACTAGGCCCAAACCCCCCTTTCCCAGCGTGGTTTTTCATCAAACCACTTGCTATCACAAATAGACCTTCCCAGCAGTACTCCCAGACCCATAAACCCACTCCCAAACATCTAGAAACCCCCAAAAACCTTCCCAAAAACATGCAATACTGCTAGGACCAACTTAAAATCGTGCCAAAACGCTGTCTGCAACTAGGCCCAAACCCCCCTTTCCCACCATGGATTTTCTTCAAACCACTTGCAATCAAAATTAGACCTTCCCAGCAGTGCTCCCAGACCCATAAACCCACTCCCAAAAATCTAGAACCCCCCCAAACAGCCCCCAAAAAACATGCAATACTGCTAAAAACATAATTTTTCCACCATGCATTTTCTTCAAACCACTTGCAATCAAAATTAGACCTTCCTAAGACCTTTAAGGCCTAACTTAAAATCGTGCCAAAACGCTGTCTGCAACTAGGCCCAAACCCTCCTTTCCCACCATGGATTTTCTTCAAACCACTTGCAATCAAAATTAGACCTTCCCAGCAGTGCTCCCAGACCCATAAACCCACTCCCAAAAATCCAGAACTCCCCCAAACAACCCCCCAAAAACATGCAATACTGCTAAAACAAAAACTTTTCCGCCATGGATTTTCTTCAAACCACTTGCAAATCAAAATTAGACCTTCCCAGCAGTGCTCCCAGACCCCTCAACCCACCCCCCAAAATATAGAACACCCCCAAGCAGCCCCCCAAAAAACATGCAATACTACTAGGCCTAATTTTAAATTGTGCCAAAATGCTCTCTGCGACTAGGCCCAAACCCCCCTTTCCCACCATGGCTTTTCTTCAAACCACTTGCAATCAAAATTAGACCTTCCCAGCAGTGCTCCCAGACCCATAAACCCACTCCCAAAAATCTAGAACCCCCCAAACAGCCCCCAAAAAACATGCAATACTGCTAAAAAATAACTTTTCCACCATGCATTTTCTTCAAACCACCTGCAAACAAAATTAGACCTTCCTAAGACCTTTAAGGCCTGACTTAAAATCGTGCCAAAACGCCGTCTGCAACTAGGCCCAAACCCTCCTTTCCCACCATGTATTTTCTTCAAACCACTTGCAAATCAAAATTAGACCTTCCCAGCAGTGCTCCCAGACCCCTCAACCCACCCCCACAAATCTAGAACACCCCCAAGGAGCCCCCCAAAAAACATGCAATACTACTAGGCCTAAGGTTAAATTGTGCCAAAATGCTCTCTGCAACTAGGCCCGAACCCCCCTTTCCCACCATGGATTTTCTTCAAACCACTTGCAATCAAAATTAGACCTTCCCAGCAGTGCTCCCAGACCCATAAACCCACTCCCAAACATCTAGATCCCCCCAAACAGCCCCGCAAAAACATGCAATACTGCTAGGCCTAACTTAAAATCGTGCCAAAACGCTCTCTGCAACTAGGCCCAAACCCCCCTTTCCCACCATGGATTTTCTTCAAACCACTTGCAATCAAAATTAGACCTTCCCAGCAGTGCTCCCAGACCCATAAACCCACTCCCAAACATCTAGAACCCCCCAAACAGCCCCCCAAACACATGCAATACTGCTAAAAAAAAGACTTTTCCACCATGGATTTTCTTCAAACCACTTGCAATCAAAATTAGACCTTTTTCCCGCAGTGCTCCCAGACCCATAAACCCACTCCCAAAAATCTAGAACCCCCCCAAACAGCCCCCCAAAAACATGCAATACTGGTAAAAAATAAAACTTTTCCACCATGGATTTTCTTCAAACCACTTGCAATCAAAATTCAACCTTCCCAGCAGTGCTCCCAGACCCCTCAACCCACCCACAAAAATCTAGAACACCCCCAAGCAGCCCCCCAAAAACATGCAATACTGCTAGGCCTCAGTTTAAATCGTGCCAAAACGATGTCTGCAACTAGGCCCAAACCCCCTTTCCCCCCATGGATTTTCTTCAATCCACTTGCAATCACAAATAGACCTTCCCAGCAGTGCACCCAGATCCATAAACCCACTCGCAAACATCTAGAACCCCCCAAACAGCCCCCAAAAACATGCAATACTGCTAGTCCTAACTTAAAATTGTGCCAAAACACTGTCTGCAACTAGGCCCAAATGCCCCTTTCCCACCGTGGTTTTTCTTCAAACCACTTGCTATCACAAATAGACCTTCCCAGCAGTACTCCCAGACCCATAAACCCACTCCCAAACATCTAGAAACCCCCAAAAACCTTCCCAAAAACATGCAATACTGCTAGGACCAACTTAAAATCGTGCCAAAACGCTGTCTGCAACTAAGCCCAAACCCCCCTTTCCCACCATGGATTTTCTTCAAACCACTTGCAATCAAAATTAGACCTTCCCAGCAGTGCTCCCAGACCCATAAACCCACTCCCAAAAATCTAGAACCCCCCCAAACAGCCCCCAAAAAACATGCAATACTGCTAAAAAATAATTTTTCCACCATGCATTTTCTTCAAACCACTTGCAATCAAAATTAGACCTTCCTAAGACCTTTAAGGCCTAAGTTAAAATCGTGCCAAAATGCTGTCTGCAACTAGGCCCAAACCCTCCTTTCCCAGCATGGATTTTCTTCAAACCACTTGCAATCAAAATTAGACCTTCCCAGCAGTGCTCCCAGACCCATAAACCCACTCCCAAAAATCTAGAACTCCCCCAAACAGCCCCCCAAAAACATGCAATACTGCTAAAACAAAAACTTTTCCGCCATGGATTTTCTTCAAACCACTTGCAAATCAAAATTAGACCTTCCCAGCAGTGCTCCCAGACCCCTCAACCCACCCCCCAAAATATAGAACACCCCCAAGCAGCCCCCCAAAAAACATGCAATACTACTAGGCCTAAGGTTAAATTGTGCCAAAATGCTCTCTGCAACTAGGCCCAAACCCCCCTTTCCCACCATGGATTTTCTTCAAACCACTTGCAATCAAAATTAGACCTTCCCAGCAGTGCTCCCAGACCAATAAACCCACTCCCAAACATCTAGATCCCCCCAAACAGCCCCGCAAAAACATGCAATACTGCTAGGCCTAACTTAAAATCGTGCCAAAACGCTCTCTGCAACTAGGCCCAAACCCCCTTCTCCACTAATAATTTTCTTCAAACCACTTGCAATCAAAATTAGACCATCCCAGCAGTGCTCCCAGACCCATAAACGCACTCCCAAAAATCTAGAACCCCCCAAACAGCCCCCCAAACACATGCAATACTGCTAAAAAAAAGACTTTTCCACCATGGATTTTCTTCAAACCACTTGCAACCAAAATTAGACCTTCCCCGCAGTGCTCCCAGACCCATAAACCCACTCCCAAAAATCTAGAACCCCCCCAAGCAGCCCCCCAAAAACATGCAATACTGCTAGGCCTCAGTTTAAATCGTGCCAAAACGATGTCTGCAACTAGGCCCAAACCCCCTTTCCCCCCATGGATTTTCTTCAAACCACTTGCAATCACAAATAGACCTTCCCAGCAGTGCACCCAGATCCATAAACCCACTCGCAAACATCTAGAACCCCCCAAACAGCCCCCAAAAACATGCAATACTGCTAGTCCTAACTTAAAATTGTGCCAAAACACTGTCTGCAACTAGGCCCAAACCCCCCTTTCCCACCGTGGTTTTTCTTCAAACCACTTGCTATCACAAATAGACCTTCCCAGCAGTACTCCCAGACCCATAAACCCACTCCCAAACATCTAGAAACCCCCAAAAACCTTCCCAAAAACATGCAATACTGCTAGGACCAACTTAAAATCGTGCCAAAACGCTGTCTGCAACTAGGCCCAAACCCCCCTTTCCCACCATGGATTTTCTTCAAACCACTTGCAATCAAAATTAGACCTTCCCAGCTGTGGTAAATAAATAATTAATTACTGGTACTATTTTTCTATACATTAAGCAAAACAGATAGCTCAATAAATAAGAGGCAGGATCCGTGATATCTGAGTCAGAATGGCTTTAATCGGATGGCTCGAGCCTAAAGACCATGAAGTGGCATGCAATGGAATGGAATGGCAGCTGCAACGTCTCATCAACATTACATAGTATATATAGTAAAACAGTACAATTGCATTGCATACAGTAGGCGTAACAAGTGACAAACGTAAGATAAGAACATATGGGCGTACAAAGAAGGCGTGCACAGGGCGTGCACGTAGACATGTGATGAAAACGTCACAGAAGTGTCATAAATGGGTGGATACATGGAGGGGGCTACCTGGGCAGCTGGAACCTTTAACCTACTGGTGCGCGCAAATGGGCCATGACGTGTAACTAGGGAGAGCTGGGGGCTCTAACTTCTGCACTAGAAGAGGGGACTAAAGTCTGGGATGTCAGGACGACATGTACCTATAGCATATCTGATATCTCGTGTTTGGAGAACATGTTGATAGAATCTAAAAGTCATCAGGGTAAAGGCTACTTGACATTAAGACTGGTGCATGCATATATTCTACATGTATTGCGTGTACTATGAATCTTCTATGGATATTAATTCAGTAACTCTCTTGCATGGAGACAGAAAGACTAGACTATAGCTGAAGATGTTTATGCGGTTCGTTAGCTTAGGAATGTGAAGCCGGGGAGCTGAACTGATAACTAGAGGCATAACATATTCTTGGCAGACAGGCAGGCAGGCCAGGCCGGGCACCGCGCTGCTTGGCAGAAAGTAAGCGAAGGGTCAGGGATGCGGGAGGGGCTGCATCGCTCCTCGGAGTGCTTTCAGGAGACTGGAGCTTGAATCTGGTGTCCGGGCCCCATGAGGCCTAGAAACGGGGACAACTCGATGAATTAACGTGCACAATGTAAAACGTTGGCAACATAGGCCTAATACTCATTGCTTTCACGAGGACTGGAAACTAGCATACTAACGTTGGACACAACCATAATTGCGTCTTTATTCGGGCAAGGGGGAACATATGCATATCGATCATGCACATATAACATATAATGGGGAACACGTAGGGACACATGACAAGGCAAAATTCGATTTTCCTCATTCCCTCCTTGTGCCCTACGTTTTCTTCAGGAAACATCAATATTCATGATACCATCTATCTGTTCATATAGCATCATTTGCTCGTCTCGAATCTTCTTGGGACGGGACTTAGGACTAGGAATACAAGAGGTAGCGCACAAGCCGCAAATCGCAGGGCCACATTGTAAACATAGGCAACAACTGAATATGATCATTACCACTATTCCTAGGAATGACAATACTTTCCATCCCCAGGCAGATATTATACTCCAGAGCCAACCGGACCATGTCCAGGTGCCTGGATTCTGGTGTAACTGATGGGCTATTTTATGAAGTCTGGTTATAGCTGAATAAACAGACGGTGCGTTATTAGGAATGAAAATGCAGCAACTGGAACCGATGACTCTACAAGCTCCGCCCCTATCGGCCAGTATGACGTCAAGGACGAGGCGATTTTGAAGGACAACAAATCTCATAGCAGATTGTTCCTCGGTTAAGTTACCTAGAGCGGAAGTAGTCTCATTCACTACTGCTTCAAGTGTTCTGGTTAGCCTACGTATTAGCTTACTATTCTGGACAGGACCTATGAAGAAAAAGAAACCTTTATTGAAGTCTTGATACTGTTCTAATGCAGTTTCAGTTTGATCGACAATTGGGGACTCAGTCTCCCTTCTATGTCTAACGTGTACTAGATGTGTATTTCTGTGATAATCGGATGAGGCTAGGAAAACTGGTGGCAGTAGGAAGGCAATGTAACATGTTCCATCCCAATCTAGGGGCAGGCGTACATATGCGGTCTGACCACACACAAAATACGAATGACGTGAGGCTTTGAAATTAGATTTCCCACTGTCACTATACTCGACCACAGTAGTACAATCACTGTGTCCTAGATGTATTGAACCATTCTTTCTGACACATAATTCGCCTTTCAATGGTAGGACTGTAATAGCAGGCAAATCTGGAGTAGTCTCGGACTGAACATTCAAAACCATGAAATTCGAGGAATAATTACCTAGATCATATACTTCATTTTCTAGATCTAACCCTGTTCTATGGGAAAGTCCTTCCTTGTCTGGGAAACACGTTCTATTCAGAAGGGACTTATCGTTTGAGGATGACGTTATCGTAAACCATGCTTCACACGAACCATTGCGTGAAAACGGATAGGGAAAGAGTGGCAGAACTCCCTTCGGTGTCTGGAAAGGGGGGAGTCGACCACACACCCAACAATTAGTGGCATTGCTAGTCTGGTGTGAATAGTGTAACATTCGGATAAAAGTATTGTTGCGCATGGCAAGTCTGTAAGATAACTCGTGAGGAGGTAGTTCACTAAAGGTGTGCTCTACTGTATCATTAGAAGAAAGATGTACATGTGAATCAATAGGAGGAAAATATACATGTAAAACATAACTTATGCATGTAACCATAAGACTCAGAAACAACATAAACAGTAACGTGATTACGCATCGGCTGCGCAAATTTTTACAATAACGTATTTTCTTGGAGTTTCGACTAACTCTCTCACTATAGGGGTCTATCTCATACATGTCAGGAACCTGTCTAACCGCTTCTCCCGAGAGGGACTTAAACAATTAAACTGTCAGACTTGCTAGACCTCAGTTTTAGTTTATACTCCTGCTGCGGAGTTTTCTCTAACAGGGGGAGTTTAGAGTCAGTATCTGGGCAGTCCTTGAAAAAAGTCTTTGGACGGAGTCCATGAAATCGTTTAACGTGACTGGAGTGGAGCCAGCCCTTGCGGCCCTCCACTTTGACTGCTGTCCTTGTGGTCATCAAAACAAGCTTCGGCTCTTTCCAGCGGGGCTCCAGCGGGCTTGAACGATCAAAATTCCGGATCAACACCAAATCACCTGGAACGACCTCGTGCGGTTTCACTTGCGTGTTGTCTGGAAAGGCAGCAGCGACCTGTGAACGACAAGAGAGTAGTGCAGACATCAAGGAAGCCAGGTAATCTGTCAGCATATTACTGTCAACATCAGTTATTTTACGTGGCATTGGTGTACCCCACATGTTTGGGGGACGACCGAAAACAACCTCGAAAGGGGACAGACCTGAACGGGAGTGAGCGACCATTCTCATGTAAAAAAGGGCGACTGGCAGAGCTACCATCCAATCTACGCCTTTTTCTGCGCAAACCTTTGCAATGCGGATTTTCAGAGTCTGATTATGTCTCTCGACGAGGCCAGCTGCCTCGGGGTGTCGTACACAATGGAACTTCCACTGGTACCCTAACAGAAGAGATACTTGTTTCATGAGTTCGGATGAGAATGGCTGAATACACGACCCTGGGCAAACCATAGCGGGGAAAAAACTCACGAACCAACTGCCTGGCAGTGGTCGCGGCAGTGTAATCTGGGACTGGATATGCTTCCGTCCATCTGGACAAAGCGCAAACTACTACGAGGACATACTTGAAACCTCGGCATCGATCCATCTGAATATAATCCATCTGGAGGACTTCAAAAGGGTGGTCAGGAGGATGGAATCCACCTTGTTCCACCGGAACACCTTTACCTGGATTGAACTGACAACATATCATGCAGGTACGTACTTTCTGTTCGGCTGCTGCTCGTAAATGCTTGTTAAACCAAAGGTTCTGGATGCTGTCTAACAAGGCTTTCTCTCCTAAATGTGCTGGGCTATGTGCGGTATTAATAATGACTTGAACCATAGAGTCGGGGAGAAACCATGTGGCTTTTCCCTTCGTCAACCATCCCTGATCTGTCTGGACCCCTCCTTGTTCAGACCATTTCTTGATTTCATCGGGAGTAGCATGTGTCTGTATGTCTAGTACATCTCGTGTAGGATCCTTAACTGTCATACAAGTAGTCTGTTCTAGAATATCTGTCTTTGTCGTGTTAACTAGAATATCTGGAGTCTGAGCTGTGAGCTTGGCTGTTCGATCTGCTAGATCGTTACCTTGAGAAATGGTGTCAGTAGCTTTCGTATGTGCTTTGCACTTCATAATGGCAATGGCTGTCGGTAAATGTATTGCTTCTAACAGAGCTTGGATGAGGGGGCCATGCTGAATCTTGGCTCCATGAGAGGTCATGAAACCTCTTTCTTGCCAGAGTACTCCAAAGTCGTGTACGACTCCGAATGCATAACGTGAATCTGTATATATGTTTACTTTCAGATTCTTAGCTCGTATGCAGGCTTGGGTCAGAGCAATGAGCTCTGCTGCTTGAGCAGACAGGGTGTCAATACGATGTGTTTCTATGACTTCAGTTTCAGTAGTCACTGCATACGCGGCTACTAACTCTCCTGTACTTGTTCTCATACATGAACCATCCACGTAAAGTGTCAGGTCGGGATCAGGTAATGCAATGTCTATCAAGTCTTGTCTTGGCTTTGTCATGATGTTAATAACTTCCACGCAGTCATGTGTGGCGGGATTCGATGTAATCGAGGGTAACAGTGTAGCAGGATTTAAAATGTTGCAGCGTCTGATTTCTATGTGTGGCTGAAACAGTGTCAGTTCATAACCTGTCAACCGTGCAATTGTCAAGTGCTGAGTCTGTGTTCGGTTTAAAAGAACTTCCACGGAGTGTGGAACTTGTACTGTCAGGGAATGTCCTAACACTATGGAATCACTTTGTCTGATAGCTAGAGCTGTGGCTGCAACTGACTTGAGGCACGCAGGCAGAGCCTGGGCTACTGGATCTAATGTGCTAGAGAAATAAGCACAAGGCTTGTGTTGTCCTGCTTGATCTTGTGTGAGAACAGACAATGCTGTACCATTACGTTCAGTAACAAAAAGTGTAAAAGGCTTACTGTAGTTTGGTGTCGCTAATACAGGTGCATTACATAAAGCTTTCTTTAACTCATTGAAAACAAATGTATGTTCCTGGGTCCAAGGGAGGACAGTCGATGTCGCTGCCTCCTGTGTCGTTAGCTGTATCAGTGGTTTAGCTAGATATGCATACTGAGGAATCCATTGTCTGCAGTAAGAAGTGAGGCCGATAAAAGCTCGTACCTCCTTCTGTGTCTTGGGCTGTGGAAGATGTGCTATTAACTGGATACGGTCTGGTGTCAACTGTCTACCCCTCTTGGACAGTAAGTGTCCAAGGTATACCACTTGCTGGACACAGAATTGCAATTTGGAAGGGGACACCTTGTGCCCCATCTCGGCCAGAAAATACAAGACTGTAAGTGACGCACGCTCGCAGTCACGTTCTGTACGGGCTGTAATTAATAGATCATCGACATACTGAAGCAGGGCAGTGTCAGTTGGCATGTGAATACTGTCTAGTTGTCTTTTAAGTGCTTGACTGTAAATACTAGGACTTTCTGTGAAACCTTGAGGAGCTCGTGTGAATTTATAGCTTCTTCCATTTAAACAGAATCCGAAAAGAAACTGGCTGTCTGGATGAATGGGGACACTAAAGAATGCGTTCTTGAGATCAATAACTGTAAAGAACTCTGCTTCAGAATCAATGGCAGTCAATAGGGAAGAGATATCTGGAACCACAGGGTACTGGGGTATGATACATTTATTAAGTTCTCGAAGGTCAATCACTAATCGATAAACTGGAGGTGCATTTGGATCAGTACGTTTAAGAATCGGAATGATAGGAGAATTACATACATTGGAGTCAGTTTCTACAACCACTCCTTGAGCAATGAGTTCGTTAATAATTTTCGATAAGGCTGCTACAGCCTCAGGTGGCAATTTGTACTGTCGGATTCGTGGTAAAACAACACCTTGTTTCAGAGTGACACGATAGGGTGTAATGTGCATACAACCTACATCAGTTGGACCTTGCACCCATAAATGCTGTGGTACATTCAGTAATCTCGGATCAAAATCTCGTAACACATAATGACCTTTAAAATCACGTAAAAACAATCTCACTCCTTCGGGAGAGCAGCATATTACCGCTCCTAATTCTTTCAATGTTTTAATACCAAGTAAATTTTCAGGACATGATTTCGTAAGTAACAAGTCTGTAGTTCGGGACAATGGACCAACTTCTAGGGAAACTGGTTTCGATATTTCATTAACAATAGGCTTTCCTGAAAATCCCAGGGAAACGTTTCTTGAGCCTGAGAGTGGAGCCCCTGGAACCTCGTCATGACTGATGGTAGTCCTACTTGCCCCTGTATCAATCAGAAACTTTCTGTCTTTCCCTAATACCTGACTGTGTACATAGGGACCCTCTTGATCTACAGGAACCTCGATGAGAGGCAAGCCAACCTCCCTCTCTAGGCTGTTTCATGAATACTGCTGATATTCTGGATAATCTGACTGTGCATACTGGTACATCTGTTGTGTAACGTGTTGTGTGGCAGCTATAGGCTGCGGTACTGCTACTGTCTGTTGTGCGTTCTGCGGGGACTGGGCATTCTGCGGAACATGTTCTTGTCTAGGAGGACGCGGTCTCTCTTTCGTTTTACCTGTAGCTATGTTATGTTTCAGAACTGCACATTCGTTTATATAATGACCTGGCTGTTTACAGTAATTGCATGTCCCTTTAACAGGAGCTGCAGAATGACTAGTCTGATTCGGACCCCTCTTCTGACTATCTGGTTGAACAGACTGTGCAACTAGTACTTTCATTTTCGTGTCTTTCATACGTCTCCTTTCGTGTTCTTGCTCTTCCCTGATTCTATTCCGGTGATATTGTAGCATCTGGAGCATTTGAGATGGGGTATTAGCTTGCCAAGTACTCTCGACTTTCAATACTCGATTTTTAACCTGCGGTAAAGAATTCTCAACTAGTTTGGTAACAAAAAGATGTGGATACGATTCACTACTTGTTTTCAGACCGCTATTAATAATGAAACATTTCTCAAATCTGGAATAAAAATCACTAGTGTCTTCGTCTTGTTTCTGTTTACAGGCTGAGATGGCATCCCAATCTTCCTTTTTCGTGGCTAGTAATCTTGGCAAGACTTGTATTAATAGTTCGGGCAATTCTTTAGCTTTATCCCCAAGACCAGTACCTGGGACTCGTATATTATCTTCGGTCTCTAACGCGGTCCAGTCTATCTTTTTCTCTCCCACCTCCCATTCTTTTTCCTTAAGTTTTTCATATATGCCCGCAGGCAACAGGACCTTTAACATTTTGATGATATCAGGATACGTGTATTCTCCCATACGGAGCATGTCCTTTAATTCACGATGGAACCCTGCTGGATCTTTATCGTGACAGGGTATTAACTTTTTCATTTCTAGTAGTTCTATTTTCGTGATAGGGGTGTAAACAAATACTCGTTCGAGATTACCTCCCTCTCCCTTAACTGGATGCACTTCTCGTAACGGATTCTGTCTGTCTATGTAGAACGGAGGTGAAACAGGAACAAAATGCGGAGTCGGGAACGTTCTGTATTTGTGGCGCTGTTCTAAAATGACGCTAATTAGATCGGTACCTAGACCTTTCCATCTGTTTGGGAGTAACTCGTTCAATACAGTATATAAGGGACCTGGATCAGAATGCTGACTCTCGTATAGTGTGATGAGGTGCTGGATCATGTACGTACCCACCAGTCGCTGCTCGGCTGGGGGCAGTTTCAGAAACCTTTGGGCCACTACTTCGTCTGGAAACGTAGCAGAATCACTAGTCCATCGGATTGCTGATCGGGCTAGTTCTTGTTCATGCATGGTACTAAGTTCATGGTAACCTATTCGTAGTTTCAGAACTTTATCGGTAGCCTGGAATACTTGTTCAAGAGAACACTGTTCTGGTACGGGAGGAGGAAAAGCTTTCTTGTAATCTAGGCGTGTGTGTCTATCGGAAAGTCTCGCTCTACCTACATACGCTATTCTGCTGGGATTCTCGGTGTCTACATCTTCGTCTGAAGAATCATTCTCTTTGTCTGCTACTATTCTTGCTTTCTCTCTCTCGTGTATACCTATAATTTCTTTCCGGATCTTTCTGTACATGGTCTCTATACTATTTTGTGTCTTGTGTTTTCCGTCTGCTATTTTGTCACTCCATTTTGTCAGGACTTTCATCTCTTCTGGACTTTTATCAGGACGATCCTGTTCTCTTATTAAACAATTTATCAGAAATTGCAAAATCATGCCTTGAGTCTCGACCTTCCTGTGTGCCATAGCTTCGTGAATACTTTCTGGGTTCTCCCCTGTTCGGACAAAATGATATATTCTGTCTAAATGTTCTTTCATATCTGATATGGTGATCAAGAAGTTTGCAACTCGTCGTAAACGTACGGAGTATAATATCATGTGATCTTCGCCTGGCACTGGGTCATATCTACAATCGGTAAGGAACTTTTTGAGGGCTTCATACGTAGCCACCTTTGGCGTGCGCTGTAATGCTGCATCTCTCAGCGTCAGGCGCTTTGTTTGAGGCGGGGTGATAGGAGTACCTCCCCCTGCTCCTCCTGAACTGGAATCGTCAGCTAATACTGAATGTGCGGCTGCTGGTAACGTGACTGGCAAAGTAGGAGTACGTAATGTGGGTTGATCCTGGGGGACTGGCGCATGGACAGGACCAACGACTGGAGGCACAGGAATTACGTTGTTAACAGGAGGTTGAACTTGAACAGGCTGAGTAGGATTTGTATTTGCATATTCTGGGACAGTGTCATCCAAATAGGAAGAAAGGAAAATTTCAGCTGCAGTCGGTTTATGACGCAGCTTAGTCGGGACCAAGGGTGGCGGTAAATTATGGAGTGCTTCCGGGGTCGCCTTCGGCAAACCCTCGGCGAGAAGAGGATACATACCTTTAATAAGAGCATTTCTCTGTCTGTCTGACTGTTCTGCTCTAACTCGTTTACCTTCTTCTAGTAATTCCCTTTCTAGGGCTTTTTCGGAGGATTCTCTACTTAATTCTGCTTTTCTGAATTCTTTCTCGGTTCTTTTATGAGATTCTTTACGCCATAACTCTATGGCATCTTTCTGGGATTGTCTGGCTTTCTTTTTCCATAATGCTTCTTCTACTCTCATGATGCACTCGGCATCCCATGTTCCTGAAACAGGCCATCTATATTTCTCTTCGAGATGTTTCGTATAATCAACCCATAAGTCTAGATACAGTATGGCATCTAAGCCATGCTTGTGATACATGAAATGTCCAGGACTGTCCCTGGGAGGGACAGGAACTGATTCTTCGAGTAACCCTTTTCTGGTTTTTATCTGACGTAACTTCGAAAACAGCGGCATATTTGAACCGTACTTGAACTTGAACACAATACACAATAAACACAGTAAATAAATAGCAAAACAATCATTCATACCACGACATCAAGAACACATTAATAACAGTTCGAACAGAATACTACCTGATACATTGAAAAACACAATACTTGAATTTCTCGAGAACGGACTTACTAGAATTACTGGATGCACTGCTAAAACAGTACAGAACATACCGGTCTCCTAAAGAGACACGTCATACCGTATCCACCCAGGTGAACACGTCGGACCGGATCTGTGTACCCAAACCCGTCGGACCGGGCACAAATTCATGAACCCGTCTAGATACCCCCAGCAACGGTACTCACCGGGAAGCAAACTGAAGGCCTCGGACTGGACTGCTACGACGTCTGGTTACTGCTACGCACTACGCATGCGCCTCGGGCTTCGGGCTTCGGTTACAGGTGGGCCTCCGGATACCTCGGACCTTGCTCTCTCGGCTTGGGCTCTGGTCAGGACGAACCGCCTTCCTCACCGCCTCGTCTGGATGCCGGACCGCAGTCTCCGTCTCCTCCGTGGGCCTGAGGGAGACTTGAAGCAGAAATATCTGCACGTGCACGGTAGAGGTTCCGTCACGGCTGTAGAAGGGTCAGGGGGCCTGCGTTACATCGCCGGCGCGTGGGGAAGGGGCTCGTCCCTATTCGGGCGCCATTTTATGTGGTAAATAAATAATTAATTACCGGTACTATTTTTCTATACATTAATCAAAACAGATAGCTCAATAAATAAGAGGCAGGATCCGTGATATCTGAGTCAGAATGGCTTTAATCGGATGGCTCGAGCCTAAAGACCATGAAGTGGCATGCAATGGAATGGAATGGCAGCTGCAACGTCTCATCAACATTACATAGTATATATAGTAAAACAGTACAATTGCATTGCATACAGTAGGCGTAACAAGTGACAAACGTAAGATAAGAACATATGGGCGTACAAAGAAGGCGTGCACAGGGCGTGCACGTAGACATGTGATGAAAATGTCACAGAAGTGTCATAAATGGGTGGATACATGGAGGGGGCTACCTGGGCAGCTGGAACCTTTAACCTACTGGTGCGCGCAAATGGGCCATGACGTGTAACTAGGGAGAGCTGGGGGCTCTAACTTCTGCACTAGAAGAGGAGACTAAAGTTTGGGATGTCAGGACGACATGTACCTATAGCATATCTGATATCTCGTGTTTGGAGAACATGTTGATAGAATCTAAAAGTCATCAGGGTAAAGGCTACTTGACATTAAGACTGGTGCATGCATATATTCTACATGTATTGCGTGTACTATGAATCTTCTATGGATATTAATTGAGTAACTCTCTTGCATGGAGACAGAAAGACTAGACTATAGCTGAAGATGTTTATGCGGTTCGTTAGCTTAGGAATGTGAAGCCGGGGAGCTGAACTGATAACTAGAGGCATAACATATTCTTGGCAGACAGGCAGGCAGGCCAGGCCGGGCACCGCGCTGCTTGGCAGAAAGTAAGCGAAGGGTCAGGGATGCGGGAGGGGCTGCATCGCTCCTCGGAGTGCTTTCAGGAGACTGGAGCTTGAATCTGGTGTCCGGGCCCCATGAGGCCTAGAAACAGGGACAACTCGATGAATTAACGTGCACAATGTAAAACGTTGGCAACATAGGCCTAATACTCATTGCTTTCACGAGGACTGGAAACTAGCATACTAACGTTGGACACAACCATAATTGTGTCTTTATTTGGGCAAGGGGGAACATATGCATATCGATCATGCACATATAACATATAATGGGGAACACGTAGGGACACATGACAAGGCAAAATTCGATTTTCCTCATTGCAGTGCTCCCAGACCCATAAACCCACTCCCAAAAATCTAGAACCCCCCAAACAGCCCCCAAAAAACATGCAATATTGCTAAAAAATAATTTTTCCACCATGCATTTTCTTCAAACCACTTGCAATCAAAATTAGACCTTCCTAAGACCTTTAAGGCCTAACTTAAAATCGTGCCAAAACGCTGTCTGCAACTAGGCCCAAACCCTCCTTTCCCACCATGGATTTTCTTCAAACCACTTGCAATCAAAATTAGACCTTCCCAGCAGTGCTCCCAGACCCATAAACCCACTCCCAAAAATCTAGAACTCCCCCAAACAGCCCCCCAAAAACATGCAATACTGCTAAAACAAAACCTTTTCCGCCATGGATTTTCTTCAAACCACTTGCAAATCAAAATTAGACCTTCCCAGCAGTGCTCCCAGACCCCTCAACCCACCCCCCAAAATATAGAACACCCCCAAGCAGCCCCCCAAAAAACATGCAATACTACTAGGCCTAATTTTAAATTGTGCCAAAATGCTCTCTGCGACTAGGCCCAAACCCCCCTTTCCCACCATGGCTTTTCTTCAAACCACTTGCAATCAAAATTAGACCTTCCCAGCAGTGCTCCCAGACCCATAAACCCACTCCCAAAAATCAAGAACCCCCAAACAGCCCCCAAAAAACATGCAATACTGCTAAAAAATAACTTTTCCACCATGTATTTTCTTCAAACCACCTGCAATCAAAATGAGACCTTCCTAAGACCTTTAAGGCCTGACTTAAAATCGTGCCAAAACGCCGTCTGCAACTAGGCCCAAACCCTCCTTTCCCACCATGTATTTTCTTCAAACCACTTGCAAATCAAAATTAGACCTTCCCAGCAGTGCTCCCAGACCCCTCAACCCACCCCCACAAATCTAGAAACACCCCCAAGCAGCCCCCCAAAAAACATGCAATACTACTAAGCCTAAGGTTAAATTGTGCAACAATGCTCTCTGCAACTAGGCCCAAACCCCCCTTTCCCACCATGGATTTTCTTCAAACCACTTGCAATCAAAATTAGACCTTCCCAGCAGTGCTCCCAGACCCATAAACCCACTCCCAAACATCTAGATCCCCCCAAACAGCCCCGCAAAAACATGCAATACTGCTAGGCCTAACTTAAAATCGTGCCAAAACGCTCTCTGCAACTAGGCCCAAACCCCCCTTCTCCACCAATAATTTTCTTCAAACCACTTGCAATCAAAATTAGACCATCCCAGCAGTGCTCCCAGACCCATAAACGCACTCCCAAAAATCTAGAACCCCCCAAACAGCCCCCCAAACACATGCAATACTGCTAAAAAAAAGACTTTTCCACCATGGATTTTCTTCAAACCACTTGCAATCAAAATTAGACCTTCCCCGCAGTGCTCCCAGACCCATAAACCCACTCCCAAAAATCTAGAACCCCCCAAACAGCCCCCCAAAAACATGCAATACTGGTAAAAAATAAAACGTTTCCACCATGGATTTTCTTCAAACCACTTGCAATCAAAATTAGACCTTCCCAGCAGTGCTCCCAGACCCATAACCCCACTCCCAAACATCTAGAACCACCCCAAACAGCCCCCAAAAAACATGCAATACTGCTACAAAAATAACTTTTCCACCATGCATTTTCTTCAAACCACCTGCAATCAAAATTAGACCTTCCTAAAACCTTTAACGCCTGACTTAAAATCGTGCCAAAACGCCGTCTGCAACTAGGCCCAAACCCTCCTTTCCCACCATGGATTTTCTTCAAACCACTTGCAATCAAAATTAGACCTTCCCTGCAGTGCTCCCAGACCCATAAACCCACTCCCAAAAATCTAGAACTCCCCCAAACAGCCCCCCAAAAACATGCAATACTGCTAAAACAAAAACCTTTCCGCCATGGATTTTCTTCAAACCACTTGCAAATCAAAATTAGACCTTCCCAGCAGTGCTCCCAGACCCCTCAACCCACCCCCAAAAATCTAGAACACCCCCAAGCAGCCCCCCAAAAAACATGCAATACTACTAGGCCTAATTTTAAATTGTGCCAAAATGCTCTCTGCAACTAGGCCCAAACCCCCCTTTCCCACCATGGATTTTCTTCAAACCACTTGCAATCAAAATTAGACCTTCCCAGCAGTGCTCCCAGACCCATAACCCCACTCCCAAACATCTAGAACTCCCCCAAACAGCCCCCAAAAACATGCAATACTGCTAGGCCTCAGTTTAAATCGTGCCAAAACGCTCTCTGCAACTAGGCCCAAACCCCCCTTTCCCACCATGAATTTTCTTCAAACCACTTGCAATTAAAATTAGACCTTCCCAGCAGTGCTCCCAGACCCATAAACCCACTCCCAAACATATAGAACTCCCCCAAACAAACCGCAAAAGCATGCAATACTGCTAAAAAAAAACTTTTCCACCATAGATTTTCTTCAAACCACTTGCAATCAAAATTAGACCTTCCCAGCAGTGATCCCAGACCCATAAACCCACTCCCAAACATCTAGAACCCCCACAAACAGCCCCCAAAAAACATGCAATGCTGCTAGGCCTAACTTTAAATCGTGCCAAAACGCTCTCTGCAACTAGGCCCAAACCCCCCTTTCCCACCATGAATTTTCTTCAAACCACTTGCAATTAAAATAAGACCTTCCCAGCAGTGCTCCAAGACCCATAAACCCACTCCCAAACATATAGAACTCCCCCAAACAGACCCCAAAAGCATGCAATACTGCTAAAAAAAAAAACTTTTCCACCATAGATTTTCTTCAAACCACTTGCAATCAAAATTAGACCTTCCCAGCAGTGATCCCAAACCCATAAACCCACTCCCAAACATCTAGAACCCCCACAAACAGCCCCCAAAAAACATGCAATGCTGCTAGGCCTAACTTTAAATTGTGCCAAAACGCTCTCTGCAACTAGGCCCAAGCCCCCCTTTCCCACCATGGATTTTCTTCAAACCACTTGCAATCAAAATTAGACCTTCCCAGCAGTGCTCCCAGACCAATATACCCACTCCCAAACATCTATAACCCCCCCAAACAGCCCCCAAAACATGCAATACTGCTAAAACAAAAGAACTTTTCCTCCATGGATTTTCTTCACACCACTTGCAATCAAAATTAGACCTTCCCAGCAGTGCTCCCAAACCCCTCAACCCACGCCCAAAAATCTAGAACACCCCAAAGCAGACCCCCAAAAAATGCAATACTGCTAGGCCTCAGTTTAAATCGTGCCAAAACGCTGTCTGCAACTAGGCCCAAACCCCCCTTTCCCACCATGGATTTTCTTCAAACCACTTGCAATCAAAATTAGACCTTCCCAGCAGTGCTCCCAGACCCATAAACCCACTCCCACAAATCTAGAACCCCCCCAAACAGCCCCCAAAAAACATGCAATACTGCTAGAAAATAATTTTTCCACCATGCATTTTCTTCAAACCACTTGCAATCAAAATTAGACCTTCCTAAGACCTTTAAGGCCTAACTTAAAATCGTGCCAAGACGCTGTCTGCAACTAGGCCCAAACCCTCCTTTCGCACCATGGATTTTCTTCAAACCACTTGCAATCAAAATTAGACCTTCCCAGCAGTGCTCCCAGACCCATAAACCCACTCCCAAAAATCTAGAACTCCCCCAAACAGCCCCCCAAAAACATGCAATACTGCTAAAACAAAAACTTTTCCGCCATGGATTTTCTTCAAACCACTTGCAAATCAAAATTAGACCTTCCCAGCAGTACTCCCAGACCCCTCAACCCACCCCCACAAATCTAGAACACCCCCAAGCAGCCCCCCAAAAAACATGCAATACTACTAGGCCTAAGGTTAAATTGTGCCAAAATGCTCTCTGCAACTAGGCCCAAACCCCCCTTTCCCACCATGGATTTTCTTCAAACCACTTGCAATCAAAATTAGACCTTCCCAGCAGTGCTCCCAGACCCATAAACCCACTCCCAAACATCTAGAACCCCCCAAACAGCCCCGCAAAAACATGCAATACTGCTAGGCCTAACTTAAAATCGTGACCAAAACGCTCTCTGCAACTAGGCCCAACCCCCCCTTCTCCACCAATAATTTTCTTCAAACCACTTGCAATCAAAATTAGACCATCCCAGCAGTGCTCCCAGACCCATAAACGCACTCCCAAAAATCTAAAACCCCCCAAACAGCCCCCCAAAAACATGCAATACTGCTAAAAAAAAGACTTTTCCACCATGGATTTTCTTCAAACCACTTGCAATCAAAATTAGACCTTCACCGCAGTGCTCCCAGACCCATAAACCCACTCCCAAAAATCTAGAACCCCCCAAACAGCCCCCCAAAAACATGCAATACTGGTAAAAAATAAAACTTTTCCACCATGGATTTTCTTCAAACCACTTACTATCAAAATTCGACCTTCCCAGCAGTGCTCCCAGACCCCTCAACCCACCCCCAAAAATCTAGAACACCACCAAGCAGCCCCCCAAAAAACATGCAATACTACTAGGCCTAATTTTAAATTGTGCCAAAATGCTCTCTGCAACTAGGCCCAAACCCTCCTTTCCCACCATGGATTTTCTTCAAACCACTTGCAATCAAAATTAGACCTTCCCTGCAGTGCTCCCAGACCCATAAACCCACTCCCAAAAATCTAGAACTCCCCCAAACAGCCCCCCAAAAACATGCAATACTGCTAAAACAAAAACCTTTCCGCCATGGATTTTCTTCAAACCACTTGCAAATCAAAATTAGACCTTCCCAGCAGTGCTCCCAGACCCCTCAACCCACCCCCAAAAATCTAGAACACCCCCAAGCAGCCCCCCAAAAAACATGCAATACTACTAGGCCTAATTTTAAATTGTGCCAAAATGCTCTCTGCAACTAGGCCCAAACCCCCCTTTCCCACCATGGATTTTCTTCAAACCACTTGCAATCAAAATTAGACCTTCCCAGCAGTGCTCCCAGACCCATAACCCCACTCCCAAACATCTAGAACTCCCCCAAACAGCCCCCAAAAAACATGCAATACTGCTAGGCCTCAGTTTAAATCGTGCCAAAACGCTCTCTGCAACTAGGCCCAAACCCCCCTTTCCCACCATGAATTTTCTTCAAACCACTTGCAATTAAAATTAGACCTTCCCAGCAGTGCTCCCAGACCCATAAACCCACTCCCAAACATATAGAACTCCCCCAAACAAACCGCAAAAGCATGCAATACTGCTAAAAAAAAACTTTTCCACCATAGATTTTCTTCAAACCACTTGCAATCAAAATTAGACCTTCCCAGCAGTGATCCCAGACCCATAAACCCACTCCCAAACATCTAGAACCCCCACAAACAGCCCCCAAAAAACATGCAATGCTGCTAGGCCTAACTTTAAATCGTGCCAAAACGCTCTCTGCAACTAGGCCCAAACCCCCCTTTCCCACCATGAATTTTCTTCAAACCACTTGCAATTAAAATAAGACCTTCCCAGCAGTGCTCCAAGACCCATAAACCCACTCCCAAACATATAGAACTCCCCCAAACAGACCCCAAAAGCATGCAATACTGCTAAAAAAAAAAACTTTTCCACCATAGATTTTCTTCAAACCACTTGCAATCAAAATTAGACCTTCCCAGCAGTGATCCCAAACCCATAAACCCACTCCCAAACATCTAGAACCCCCACAAACAGCCCCCAAAAAACATGCAATGCTGCTAGGCCTAACTTTAAATTGTGCCAAAACGCTCTCTGCAACTAGGCCCAAGCCCCCCTTTCCCACCATGGATTTTCTTCAAACCACTTGCAATCAAAATTAGACCTTCCCAGCAGTGCTCCCAGACCAATATACCCACTCCCAAACATCTATAACCCCCCCAAACAGCCCCCAAAACATGCAATACTGCTAAAACAAAAGAACTTTTCCTCCATGGATTTTCTTCACACCACTTGCAATCAAAATTAGACCTTCCCAGCAGTGCTCCCAAACCCCTCAACCCACGCCCAAAAATCTAGAACACCCCAAAGCAGACCCCCAAAAAATGCAATACTGCTAGGCCTCAGTTTAAATCGTGCCAAAACGCTGTCTGCAACTAGGCCCAAACCCCCCTTTCCCACCATGGATTTTCTTCAAACCACTTGCAATCAAAATTAGACCTTCCCAGCAGTGCTCCCAGACCCATAAACCCACTCCCACAAATCTAGAACCCCCCCAAACAGCCCCCAAAAAACATGCAATACTGCTAGAAAATAATTTTTCCACCATGCATTTTCTTCAAACCACTTGCAATCAAAATTAGACCTTCCTAAGACCTTTAAGGCCTAACTTAAAATCGTGCCAAGACGCTGTCTGCAACTAGGCCCAAACCCTCCTTTCGCACCATGGATTTTCTTCAAACCACTTGCAATCAAAATTAGACCTTCCCAGCAGTGCTCCCAGACCCATAAACCCACTCCCAAAAATCTAGAACTCCCCCAAACAGCCCCCCAAAAACATGCAATACTGCTAAAACAAAAACTTTTCCGCCATGGATTTTCTTCAAACCACTTGCAAATCAAAATTAGACCTTCCCAGCAGTACTCCCAGACCCCTCAACCCACCCCCACAAATCTAGAACACCCCCAAGCAGCCCCCCAAAAAACATGCAATACTACTAGGCCTAATTTTAAATTGTGCCAAAATGCTCTCTGCAACTAGGCCCAAACCCCCCTTTCCCACCATGGATTTTCTTCAAACCACTTGCAATCAAAATTAGACCTTCCCAGCAGTGCTCCCAGACCCATAACCCCACTCCCAAACATCTAGAACTCCCCCAAACAGCCCCCAAAAAACATGCAATACTGCTAGGCCTCAGTTTAAATCGTGCCAAAACGCTCTCTGCAACTAGGCCCAAACCCCCCTTTCCCACCATGAATTTTCTTCAAACCACTTGCAATTAAAATTAGACCTTCCCAGCAGTGCTCCCAGACCCATAAACCCACTCCCAAACATATAGAACTCCCCCAAACAAACCGCAAAAGCATGCAATACTGCTAAAAAAAAACTTTTCCACCATAGATTTTCTTCAAACCACTTGCAATCAAAATTAGACCTTCCCAGCAGTGATCCCAGACCCATAAACCCACTCCCAAACATCTAGAACCCCCACAAACAGCCCCCAAAAAACATGCAATGCTGCTAGGCCTAACTTTAAATTGTGCCAAAACGCTCTCTGCAACTAGGCCCAAGCCCCCCTTTCCCACCATGGATTTTCTTCAAACCACTTGCAATCAAAATTAGACCTTCCCAGCAGTGCTCCCAGACCAATATACCCACTCCCAAACATCTATAACCCCCCCAAACAGCCCCCAAAACATGCAATACTGCTAAAACAAAAGAACTTTTCCTCCATGGATTTTCTTCACACCACTTGCAATCAAAATTAGACCTTCCCAGCAGTGCTCCCAAACCCCTCAACCCACGCCCAAAAATCTAGAACACCCCAAAGCAGACCCCCAAAAAATGCAATACTGCTAGGCCTCAGTTTAAATCGTGCCAAAACGCTGTCTGCAACTAGGCCCAAACCCCCCTTTCCCACCATGGATTTTCTTCAAACCACTTGCAATCAAAATTAGACCTTCCCAGCAGTGCTCCCAGACCCATAAACCCACTCCCACAAATCTAGAACCCCCCCAAACAGCCCCCAAAAAACATGCAATACTGCTAGAAAATAATTTTTCCACCATGCATTTTCTTCAAACCACTTGCAATCAAAATTAGACCTTCCTAAGACCTTTAAGGCCTAACTTAAAATCGTGCCAAGACGCTGTCTGCAACTAGGCCCAAACCCTCCTTTCGCACCATGGATTTTCTTCAAACCACTTGCAATCAAAATTAGACCTTCCCAGCAGTGCTCCCAGACCCATAAACCCACTCCCAAAAATCTAGAACTCCCCCAAACAGCCCCCCAAAAACATGCAATACTGCTAAAACAAAAACTTTTCCGCCATGGATTTTCTTCAAACCACTTGCAAATCAAAATTAGACCTTCCCAGCAGTACTCCCAGACCCCTCAACCCACCCCCACAAATCTAGAACACCCCCAAGCAGCCCCCCAAAAAACATGCAATACTACTAGGCCTAAGGTTAAATTGTGCCAAAATGCTCTCTGCAACTAGGCCCAAACCCCCCTTTCCCACCATGGATTTTCTTCAAACCACTTGCAATCAAAATTAGACCTTCCCAGCAGTGCTCCCAGACCCATAAACCCACTCCCAAACATCTAGAACCCCCCAAACTGCCCCGCAAAAACATGCAATACTGCTAGGCCTAACTTAAAATCGTGACCAAAACGCTCTCTGCAACTAGGCCCAACCCCCCCTTCTCCACCAATAATTTTCTTCAAACCACTTGCAATCAAAATTAGACCATCCCAGCAGTGCTCCCAGACCCATAAACGCACTCCCAAAAATCTAAAACCCCCCAAACAGCCCCCCAAAAACATGCAATACTGCTAAAAAAAAAGACTTTTCCACCATGGATTTTCTTCAAACCACTTGCAATCAAAATTAGACCTTCACCGCAGTGCTCCCAGACCCATAAACCCACTCCCAAAAATCTAGAACCCCCCAAACAGCCCCCCAAAAACATGCAATACTGGTAAAAAATAAAACTTTTCCACCATGGATTTTCTTCAAACCACTTACTATCAAAATTCGACCTTCCCAGCAGTGCTCCCAGACCCCTCAACCCACCCCCAAAAATCTAGAACACCCCCAAGCAGCCCACCAAAAACATGCAATACTGCTAGGCCTCAGTTTAAATCGTGCCAAAACGATGTCTGCAACTAGGCCCAAACCCCCTTTCCCCCCATGGATTTTCTTCAAACCACTTGCAATCACAAATAGACCTTCCCAGCAGTGCACCCAGATCCATAAACCCACTCGCAAACATCTAGAACCCCCCAAACAGTCCCCAAAAACATGCAATACTGCTAGTCCTAACTTAAAATTGTGCCAAAACACTGTCTGCAACTAGGCCCAAACCCCCCTTTCCCACCGTGGTTTTTCTTCAAACCACTTGCTATCACAAATAGACCTTCCCAGCAGTACTCCCAGACCCATAAACCCACTCCCAAACATCTAGAACCCCCCAAAAACCATCCCAAAAACATGCAATACTGCTAGGACTAACTTAAAATCGTGCCAAAACGCTGTCTGCAACTAGGCCCAAACCCCCCTTTCCCACCATGGATTTTCTTCAAACCACTTGCAATCAAAATTAGACCTTCCCAGCAGTGCTCCCAGACCCATAAACCCACTCCCAAAAATCTAGAACCCCCCCAAACAGCCCCCAAAAAACATGCAATACTGCTAAAAAATAATTTTTCCACCATGCATTTTCTTCAAACCACTTGCAATCAAAATTAGACCTTCCTAAGACCTTTAAGGCCTAACTTAAAATCGTGCCAAAACGCTGTCTGCAACTAGGCCCAAACCCTCCTTTCCCACCATGGATTTTCTTCAAACCACTTGCAATCAAAATTAGACCTTCCCAGCAGTGCTCCCAGACCCATAAACCCACTCCCAAAAATCTAGAACTCCCCCAAACAGCCCCCCAAAAACATGCAATACTGCTTAAACAAAAACTTTTCCGCCATGGATTTTCTTCAAACCACTTGCAAATCAAAATTAGACCTACCCAGCAGTGCTCCCAGACCCCTCAACCCACCCCCAAAAATCTAGAACACCCCCAAGCAGCCCCCCAAAAAACATGCAATACTACTAGGCCTAATTTTAAATTGTGCCAAAATGCTCTCTGCGACTAGGCCCAAACCCCCCTTTCCCACCATGGCTTTTCTTCAAACCACTTGCAATCAAAATTAGACCTTCCCAGCAGTGCTCCCAGACCCATAAACCCAATCCCAAAAATCTAGAACCCCCCCAAACAGCCCCCCAAAAACATGCAATACTGTTAAAACAAAAACTTTTCCGCCATGTATTTTCTTCAAACCACTTGCAAATCAAAATTAGACCTTCCCAGCAGTGCTCCCAGACCCCTCAACCCACCCCCAAAATTCTAGAACACCCCCAAGCAGCCCCCCAAAAAACATGCAATACTACTAGGCCTAATTTTAAATTGTGCCAAAATGCTCTCTGCGACTAGGCCCAAACCCCCCTTTCCCACCATGGCTTTTCTTCAAACCACTTGCAATCAAAATTAGACCTTCCCAGCAGTGCTCCCAGACCCATAACCCCACTCCCAAACATCTAGAACCTCCCCAAACAGCCCCCAAAAAACATGCAATACTGCTAAAAAATAACTTTTCCACCATGCATTTTCTTCAAACCACCTGCAATCAAAATTAGACCTTCCTAAAACCTTTAACGCCTGACTTAAAATCGTGCCAAAACGCTGTCTGCAACTAGGCCCAAACCCTCCTTTCCCACCATGGATTTTCTTCAAACCACTTGCAATCAAAATTAGACCTTCCCTGCAGTGCTCCCAGACCCATAAACCCACTCCCAAAAATCTAGAACTCCCCCAAACAGCCCCCCAAAAACATGCAATACTGCTAAAACAAAAACCTTTCCGCCATGGATTTTCTTCAAACCACTTGCAAATCAAAATTAGACCTTCCCAGCAGTGCTCCCAGACCCCTCAACCCACCCCCAAAAATCTAGAACACCCCCAAGCAGCCCCCCAAAAAACATGCAATACTACTAGGCCTAATTTTAAATTGTGCCAAAATGCTCTCTGCAACTAGGCCCAAACCCCCCTTTCCCACCATGGATTTTCTTCAAACCACTTGCAATCAAAATTAGACCTTCCCAGCAGTGCTCCCAGACCCATAACCCCACTCCCAAACATCTAGAACTCCCCCAAACAGCCCCCAAAAAACATGCAATACTGCTAGGCCTCAGTTTAAATCGTGCCAAAACGCTCTCTGCAACTAGGCCCAAACCCCCCTTTCCCACCATGAATTTTCTTCAAACCACTTGCAATTAAAATTAGACCTTCCCAGCAGTGCTCCCAGACCCATAAACCCACTCCCAAACATATAGAACTCCCCCAAACAAACCGCAAAAGCATGCAATACTGCTAAAAAAAAAACTTTTCCACCATAGATTTTCTTCAAACCACTTGCAATCAAAATTAGACCTTCCCAGCAGTGATCCCAGACCCATAAACCCACTCCCAAACATCTAGAACCCCCCCAAACAGCCCCCAAAAAACATGCAATACTGCTAGGCCTCACTTTAAATCGTGCCAAAACGCTCTCTGCAACTAGGCCCAAACCCCCCTTTCCCACCATGAATTTTCTTAAAACCACTTGCAATTAAAATTAGACCTTCCCAGCAGTGCTCCCAGACCCATAAACCCACTCCCAAACATATAGAACTCCCCCAAACAGACCCCAAAAACATGCAATACTGCAAAAAAAACAAACTTTTCCACCATAGATTTTCTTCAAACCACTTGCAATCAAAATTAGACCTTCCCAGCAGTGATCCCAGACCCATAAACCCACTCCCAAACATCTAGAACCCCCACAAACAGCCCCCAAAAAACATGCAATGCTGCTAGGCCTAACTTTAAATTGTGCCAAAACGCTCTTTGCAACTAGGCCCAAACCCCCCTTTCCCACCATGGATTTTCTTCAAACCACTTGCAATCAAAATTAGACCTTCCCAGCAGTGCTCCCAGACCAATAAACCCACTCCCAAACATCTATAACCCCCCCAAACAGCCCCCCAAAAACATGCAATACTGCTAAAACAAAAGAACTTTTCCTCCATGGATTTTCTTCACACCACTTGCAATCAAAATTAGACCTTCCCAGCAGTGCTCCCAAACCCCTCAACCCACGCCCAAAAATCTAGAACACCCCCAAGCAGCCCCCCAAAAACATGCAATACTGCTAGGCCTCAGTTTAAATCGTGCCAAAACGATGTCTGCAACTAGGCCCAGACCCCCTTTCCCCCCCATGGATTTTCTTCAAACCACTTGCAATCAAAATTAGACCTTCCCAGCAGTGCACCCAGATCCATAAACCCACTCGCAAATATCTAGAAACCCCCAAACAGCCCCCCAAAAACATGCAATACTGGTAAAAAATAAAACTTTTCCACCATGGATTTTCTTCAAACCACATGCAATCAAAATTCGACCTTCCCAGCAGTGCTCCCAGACCCCTCAACCCACCCCCAAAAATCTAGAACACCCCCAAGCAGAACCCCAAAAAATGCAATACTGCTAGGCCTCAGTTTAAATCGTGCCAAAACGTTCTCTGCAACTAGGCCCAAACCCCCCTTTCCCACCATGGATTTTCTTCAAACCACTTGCAATTAAAATTAGACCTTCCCCGCAGTGCTCCCAGACCCATAAACCCACTCCCAAAAATCTAGAACCCCCCAAACAGCCCCCCAAAAACATGCAATACTGGTAAAAAATAAAACTTTTCCACCATGGATTTTCTTCAAACCACTTGCAATCAAAATTCGACCTTCCCAGCAGTGCTCCCAGACCCCTCAACCCACCCCCAAAAATCTAGAACACCCCCAAGCAGCCCCCCAAAAACATGCAATACTGCTAGGCCTCAGTTTAAATCGTGCCAAAACGATGTCTGCAACTAGGCCCAGACCCCCTTTCCCCCCCATGGATTTTCTTCAAACCACTTGCAATCAAAATTAGACCTTCCCAGCAGTGCACCCAGATCCATAAACCCACTCGCAAACATCTAGAACCCCCCCAAACAGCCCTCAAAAACATGCAATACTGCTAGTCCTAACTTAAAATCGTGCCAAAACGCTGTCTGCAACTAGGCCCAAACCCCCCTTTCCCACCGTGGTTTTTCTTCAAACCACTTGCTATCACAAATAGACCTTCCCAGCAGTACTCCCAGACCCATAAACCCACTCCCAAACTTCTAGAACCCCCAAAAACCATCCCAAAAACTTGCAATACTGCTAGGACTAACTTAAAATCGTGCCAAAACGCTGTCTGCAACTAGGCCCAAACCCCCCTTTCCCACCATGGATTTTCTTCAAACCACTTGCAATCAAAATTAGACCTTCCCAGCAGTGCTCCCAGACCCATAAACTCACTCCCAAAAATCTAGAACCCCCCCAAACAGCCCCCAAAAAACATGCAATACTGCTAAAAAATAATTTTTCCACCATGCATTTTCTTCAAACCATTTGCAATCAAAATTAGACCTTCCTAAGACCTTTAAGGCCTAACTTAAAATTGTGCCAAAACGCTGTCTGCAACTAGGCTCAAACCCTCCTTTCCCACCATGGATTTTCTTCAAACCACTTGCAATCAAAATTAGACCTTCCCAGCAGTGCTCCCAGACCCATAAACTCACTCCCAAAAATCTAGAACCCCCCCAAACAGCCCCCAAAAAACATGCAATACTGCTAAAAAATAATTTCTCCACATGCATTTTCTTCAAACCACTTGCTATCAAAATTAGACCTTCCTAAGACCTTTAAGGCCTAACTTAAAATCGTGCCAAAACGCTGTCTGCAACAAGGCCCAAGCCCTCCTTTCCCACCACGGATTTTCTTCAAAACACTTGCAATCAAAATTAGACCTTCCCAGCAGTGCTCCCAGACCCATAAACCCACTCCCAAAAATCTAGAACTCCCGCACACAGCCCCCCAAAACCATGCAATACTGCTAAAACAAAAACTTTTCCGCCATGGATTTTCTTCAAACCACTTGCAAATCAAAATTAGACCTTCCCAGCAGTGGTCCCAGACCCCTCAACCCACCCCCAAAAATCTAAAACACCCCCAAGCAGCCCCCCAAAAAACATGCAATACTACTAGGCCTAATTTTAAATTGTGCCAAAATACTCTCTGCGACTAGGCCCAAACCCCCCTTTCCCACCATGGCTTTTCTTCAAACCACTTGCAATCAAAATTAGACCTTCCCAGCAGTGCTCCCAGACCCATAAACCCACTCCCAAAAATCTAGAACTCCCCCAAACAGCCCCCAAAAACATGCAATACTGCTAAAACAAAAACTTTTCCGCCATGTATTTTCTTCAAACCACTTGCAAATCAAAATTAGACCTTCCCAGCAGTGCTCCCAGACCCATCAACCCACCCCCAAAATTCTAGAACACCCCCAAGCAGCCCCCCAAAAACATGCAATGCTGCTAGGCCTTAGTTTAAATCGTGCCAAAACGCTGTCTGCAACTAGGTCCAAACTCCTCTTTCCCAAAATGGATTTTCTTCAAATTTCTTGCAATCAAAATTAGACCTTCCCAGCAGTGCTCCCAGACCCATAACCCCACTCCCAAACATCTAGAACCCCCCCAAACAGACCCCAAAAACATGCAATACTGCTAAAAAAAAAAACTTTTCCACCATAGATTTTCTTCAAACCACTTGCAATCAAAATTAGACCTTCCCAGCAGTGATCCCAGACCCATAAACCCACTCCCAAACTTCTAGAACCCCCACAAACAGCCCCCAAAAAACATGCAATGCTGCTAGGCCTAACTTTGAATTGTGCCAAAACGCTCTCTGCAACTAGGCCCAAACCCCCCTTTCCCACCATGGATTTTCTTCAAACCACTTGCAATCAAAATTAGACCTTCCCAGCAGTGCTCCCAGACCAATAAACCCACTCCCAAACATCTATAACCCCCCCAAACAGCCCCCCAAAAACATGCAATACTGCTAAAACAAAAGAACTTTTCCTCCATGGATTTTCTTCACACCACTTGCAATCAAAATTAGACCTTCCCAGCAGTGCTCCCAGACCCATAAACCCACCCCCAAGCATCTAGAACCCCCCCAAACAGACCCCAAAAACATGTAATACTGCAAAAAAAAAAACGTTTCCACCATGGATTTTCTTCAAACCACTTGCTATAAAAATTAGACCTTCCCCGCAGTGCTCCCAGACCCATAAACCCATTCCAAAAATCTAGAACCCCCCAAACAGCCCCCCAAAAACATGCAATACTGGTAAAAAATAAAACTTTTCCACCATGGATTTTTTTCAAACCACTTGCAATCAAAATTCGACCTTCCCAGCAGTGCTCCCAGACCCCTCAACCCACCCCCAAAAATCTAGAACACCCCCAAGCAGCCCCCCAAAAACATGCAATACTGCTAGGCCTCAGTTTAAATCGTGCCAAAACGATGTCTGCAACTAGGCCCAGACCCCCTTTCCCCCCCATGGATTTTCTTCAAACCACTTGCAATCAAAATTAGACCTTCCCAGCAGTGCACCCAGATCCATAAACCCACTCGCAAACATCTAGAACCCCCCCAAACAGCCTTCAAAAACCTGCAATACTGCTAGTCCTAACTTAAAATCGTGCCAAAACGCTGTCTGCAACTAGGCCCAAACCCCCCTTTCCCACCGTGGTTTTTCTTCAAACCACTTGCTATCACAAATAGACCTTCCCAGCAGTACTCCCAGACCCATAAACCCACTCCCAAACTTCTAGAACCCCCAAAAACCATCCCAAAAACTTGCAATACTGCTAGGACTAACTTAAAATCTTGCCAAAACGCTGTCTGCAACTAGGCCCAAACCCCCCTTTCCCACCATGGATTTTCTTCAAACCACTTGCAATCAAAATTAGACCTTCCCAGCAGTGCTCCCAGACCCATAAACTCACTCCCAAAAATCTAGAACCCCCCCAAACAGCCCCCAAAAAACATGCAATACTGCTAAAAAATAATTTTTCCACCATGCATTTTCTTCAAACCATTTGCAATCAAAATTAGACCTTCCTAAGACCTTTAAGGCCTAACTTAAAATCGTGCCAAAACGCTGTCTGCAACTAGGCTCAAACCCTCCTTTCCCACCATGGATTTTCTTCAAACCACTTGCAATCAAAATTAGACCTTCCCAGCAGTGCTCCCAGACCCATAAACTCACTCCCAAAAATCTAGAACCCCCCAAACAGCCCCCAAAAAACATGCAATACTGCTAAAAAATAATTTTTCCACATGCATTTTCTTCAAACCACTTGCTATCAAAATTAGACCTTCCTAAGACCTTTAAGGCCTAACTTAAAATCGTGCCAAAACGCTGTCTGCAACAAGGCCCAAACCCTCCTTTCCCACCACGGATTTTCTTCAAACCACTTGCAATCAAAATTAGACCTTTCCAGCAGTGCTCCCAGACCCATAAACCCACTCCCAAAAATCTAGAACTCCCCCAAACAGCCCCCCAAAACCATGCAATACTGCTAAAACAAAAACTTTTCCGCCATGGATTTTCTTCAAACCACTTGCAAATCAAAATTAGACCTTCCCAGCAGTGCTCCCAGACCCCTCAACCCACCCCCAAAAATCTAAAACACCCCCAAGCAGCCCCCCAAAAAACATGCAATACTACTAGGCCTAATTTTAAATTGTGCCAAAATACTCTCTGCGACTCGGCCCAAACCCCCCTTTCCCACCATGGCTTTTCTTCAAACCACTTGCAATCAAAATTAGACCTTCCCAGCAGTGCTCCCAGACCCATAAACCCACTCCCAAAAATCTAGAACTCCCCCAAACAGCCCCCCAAAAACATGCAATACTGCTAAAACAAAAACTTTTCCGCCATGTATTTTCTTCAAACCACTTGCAAATCAAAATTAGACCTTCCCAGCAGTGCTCCCAGACCCATCAACCCACCCCCAAAATTCTAGAACACCCCCAAGCAGCCCCCCAAAAACATGCAATGCTGCTAGGCCTTAGTTTAAATCGTGCCAAA
The DNA here is from genome assembly GCF_964261635.1 of Lissotriton helveticus. Classification (NCBI taxonomy): domain Eukaryota; kingdom Metazoa; phylum Chordata; class Amphibia; order Caudata; family Salamandridae; genus Lissotriton; species Lissotriton helveticus. The sequence goes on along the minus strand of NC_136063.1, from coordinate 772,104,536 downwards.
ACGCTGTCTGCAACTAGGTCCAAACTCCTCTTTCCCAAAATGGATTTTCTTCAAATTTCTTGCAATCAAAATTAGACCTTCCCAGCAGTGCTCCCAGACCCATAACCCCACTCCCAAACATCTAGAACCCCCCCAAACAGACCCCAAAAACATGCAATACTGCTAAAAAAAAAACTTTTCCACCATAGATTTTCTTCAAACCACTTGCAATCAAAATTAGACCTTCCCAGCAGTGATCCCAGACCCATAAACCCACTCCCAAACTTCTAGAACCCCCACAAACAGCCCCCAAAAAACATGCAATGCTGCTAGGCCTAACTTTAAATTGTGCCAAAACGCTCTCTGCAACTAGGCCCAAACCCCCCTTTCCCACCATGGATTTTCTTCAAACCACTTGCAATCAAAATTAGACCTTCCCAGCAGTGCTCCCAGACCAATAAACCCACTCCCAAACATCTATAACCCCCCCAAACAGCCCCCCAAAAACATGCAATACTGCTAAAACAAAAGAACTTTTCCTCCATGGATTTTCTTCACACCACTTGCAATCAAAATTAGACCTTCCCAGCAGTGCTCCCAAACCCCTCAACCCACGCCCAAAAATCTAGAACACCCCCAAGCAGACCCCCAAAAAATGCAATACTGCTAGGCCTCTGTTTAAATCGTGCCAAAACGCTCTCTGCAACTAGGCCCAAACCCCCCTTTCCCACAATGGATTTTCTTCAAACCACTTGCAATTAAAATTAGACCTTCCCAGCAGTGCTCCCAGACCCATAAACCCACCCCCAAGCATCTAGAACCCCCCCAAACAGACCCCAAAAACATGTAATACTGCAAAAAAAAAAAAACGTTTCCACCATGGATTTTCTTCAAACCACTTGCTATAAAAATTAGACCTTCCCAGCAGTGCTCCCAGACCCCTCAACCCACCCCCAAAAATCTAGAACACCCCCCAGCAGCCCCCCAAAAACATGCAATACTGCTAGGCCTCAGTTTAAATCGTGCCAAAACGCTGTCTGCACCTAGGCCCAAATCCCCCTTTCCCACCATAGATTTTCTTAAAACTTCTTGATATCAAAATTAGACCTTCCCAGCAGTGCTCCCAGACCCATAAACCCACTCCCAAACATCTAGAACCCCCCAAACAGCCCCCCAAAAACATGCAATACTGCTAGGCCTAACTTAAAATCGTGCCAAAACGCTCCCTGCAACTAGGCCCAAACCCCCCTTCTCCACCATTAATTTTCTTCAAACCACTTGCAATCAAAATTAGACCTTCCCAGCAGTGCTCCCAGACCCATAAACGCACTCCCAAAAATCTAGAACCCCCCAAACAGCAGCCAAAAACATGCAATACTGCTAAAAAAAACTTTTCCACCATGGATTTTCTTCAAACCACTTGCAATCAAAATAAGACCTTCCCCGCAGTGCTCCCAGACCCATAAACCCATTCCAAAAATCTAGAACCCCCCAAACAGCCCCCCAAAAACATGCAATACTGGTAAAAAATAAAACTTTTCCACCATGGATTTTTTTCAAACCACTTGCAATCAAAATTCGACCTTCCCAGCAGTGCTCCCAGACCCCTCAACCCACCCCCAAAAATCTAAAACACCCCCAAGCAGCCCCCCAAAAACATGCAATACTGCTAAGCCTCAGTTTAAATCGTGCCAAAACGATGTCTGCAACTAGGCCCAGACCCCCTTTCCCCCCCATGGATTTTCTTCAAACCACTTGCAATCAAAATTAGACCTTCCCAGCAGTGCACCCAGATCCATAAACCCACTCGCAAACATCTAGAACCCCCTCAAACAGCCCTCAAAAACATGCAATACTGCTAGTCCTAACTTAAAATCGTGCCAAAACGCTGTCTGCAACTAGGCCCAAACCCCCCTTTCCCACCGTGGTTTTTCTTCAAACCACTTGCTATCACAAATAGACCTTCCCAGCAGAACTCCCAGACCCATAAACCCACTCCCAAACATCTAGAACCCTCAAAAACTATCCCAAAAACATGCAATACTGCTAGGACTAACTTAAAATCGTGCCAAAACGCTGTCTGCAACTAGGCCCAAACCCCCCTTTCCCACCATGGATTTTCTTCAAACCACTTGCAATCAAAATTATACCTTCCCAGCAGTGCTCCCAGACCCATAAACCCACTCCCAAAAATCTAGAACTCCCCAAACAGCCCCCCAAAAACATGCAATACTGTTAAAACAAAAACTTTTCCGCCATATATTTTCTTCAAACCACTTGCAAATCAAAATTAGACCTTCCCAGCAGTGCTCCCAGACCCCTCAACCCACCCCCAAAAATCTAGAACACCCCCCAGCAGCCCCCCAAAAACATGCAAAACTGCTAGGCCTCAGTTTAAATCGTGCCAAAACGCTGTCTGCACCTAGGCCCAAATCCCCCTTTCCCACCATAGATTTTCTTCAAACTTCTTGATATCAAAATTAGACCTTCCCAGCAGTGCTCCCAGACCCATAAACCCACTCCCAAACATCTAGAACCCCCCAAACAGCCCCCCAAAAACATGCAATACTGCTAGGCCTAACTTAAAATCGTGCCAAAACGCTCCCTGCAACTAGGCCCAAACCCCCCTTCTCCACCATTAATTTTCTTCAAACCACTTGCAATCAAAATTAGACCTTCCCAGCAGTGCTCCCAGACCCATAAACGCACTCCCAAAAATCTAGAACCCCCCAAACAGCAGCCAAAAACATGCAATACTGCTAAAAAAAACTTTTCCACCATGGATTTTCTTCAAACCACTTGCAATCAAAATAAGACCTTCCCCGCAGTGCTCCCAGACCCATAAACCCATTCCAAAAATCTAGAACCCCCCAAACAGCCCCCCAAAAACATGCAATACTGGTAAAAAATAAAACTTTTCCACCATGGATTTTTTTCAAACCACTTGCAATCAAAATTCGACCTTCCCAGCAGTGCTCCCAGACCCCTCAACCCACCCCCAAAAATCTAAAACACCCCCAAGCAGCCCCCCAAAAACATGCAATACTGCTAAGCCTCAGTTTAAATCGTGCCAAAACGATGTCTGCAACTAGGCCCAGACCCCCTTTCCCCCCCATGGATTTTCTTCAAACCACTTGCAATCAAAATTAGACCTTCCCAGCAGTGCACCCAGATCCATAAACCCACTCGCAAACATCTAGAACCCCCTCAAACAGCCCTCAAAAACATGCAATACTGCTAGTCCTAACTTAAAATCGTGCCAAAACGCTGTCTGCAACTAGGCCCAAACCCCCCTTTCCCACCGTGGTTTTTCTTCAAACCACTTGCTATCACAAATAGACCTTCCCAGCAGAACTCCCAGACCCATAAACCCACTCCCAAACATCTAGAACCCTCAAAAACTATCCCAAAAACATGCAATACTGCTAGGACTAACTTAAAATCGTGCCAAAACGCTGTCTGCAACTAGGCCCAAACCCCCCTTTCCCACCATGGATTTTCTTCAAACCACTTGCAATCAAAATTAGACCTTCCCAGCAGTGCTCCCAGACCCATACACGCACTCCCAAAAATCTAGAACCCCCCCAAACAGCCCCCCAAAAACATGCAATACTGCTAAAAAAAAACTTTTCCACCATGGATTGTCTTCAAACCACTTGCAATCAAAATAAGACCTTCCCCGCAGTGCTCCCAGACCCATAAACCCACTCCCAAAAATCTAAAACCCCCAAACAGCCCCCCAAAAATATGCAATACTGGTAAAAAATTAAACTTTTCCACCATGGATTTTCTTCAAACCACTTGCAATCAAAGTTCGACCTTCCCAGCAGTGCTCCCAGACCCCTCAACCCACCCCCAAAAATCTAGAACACCCCCAAGCAGCCCCCCAAAAACATGCAATACTGCTAGGCCTCAGTTTAAATCGTGCCAAAACGATGTCTTCAACTAGGCCCAAACCCCCTTTCCCCCCATGGATTTTCTTCAAACCACTTGCAATCAAAATTAGACCTTCCCAGCAGTGCACCCAGATCCATAAACCCACTCGCAAACATCTAGAACCCCCCCAAACAGCCCTCAAAAACATGCAATACTGCTAGTCCTAACTTAAAATCGTGCCAAAACGCTGTCTGCAACTAGGCCCAAACCCCCCCTTTCCCACCATGGATTTTCTTCAAACCACTTGCAATCAAAATTAGACCTACCCAGCAGTGCTCCCAGACCCATAAACCCACTCCCAAAAATCTAGAACCCCCCCAAACAGCCCCCAAAAAACATGCAATATTGCTAAAAAATTATTTTTCCACCATGCATTTTCTTCAAACCACCTGCAATCAAAATTAGACCTTCCTAAGACCTTTAAGGCCTGACTTAAAATCGTGCCATAACGCCGTCTGCAACTAGGCCCAAACCCTCCTTTCCCACCATGGATTTTCTTCAAACCACTTGCAATCAAAATTAGACCTTCCCAGCAGTGCTCCCAGACCCATAAACCAACTCCCAAAAATCTAGAACTCCCCCAAACAGCCCCCCAAAAACATGCAATACTGCTAAAACAAAAACTTTTCCGCCATGGATTTTCTTCAAACCACTTGCAAATCAAAATTAGACCTTCCCAGCAGTGCTCCCAGACCCCTCAACCCACCCCAAAAATCTAGAACACCCCCAAGCAACCCCCCAAAAAACATGCAATACTACTAGGCCTAATTTTAAATTGTGCCAAAATGCTCTCTGCGACTAGGCCCAAACCCCCCTTTCCCACCATGGCTTTTCTTCAAACCACTTGCAATCAAAATTAGACCTTCCCAGCAGTGCTCCCAGACCCATAAACACACTCCCAAAAATCTAGAACCCCCTCAAACAGCCCCCAAAAAACATGCAATATTGCTAAAAAATAACTTTTCCACCATGCATTTTCTTCAAACCACCTGCAATCAAAATTAGACCTTCCTAAGACCTTTAAGGCCTGACTTAAAATTGTGCCAAAACGCCGTCTGCAACTAGGCCCAAACCCTCCTTTCCCACCATGGATTTTCTTCAAACCACTTGCAATCAAAATTAGACCTTCCCAGCAGTGCTCCCAGACCCATAAACCCACTCCCAAAAATCTAGAACCCCCCAAACAGCCCCCAAAAAACATGCAATACTGCTAAAAAATAATTTTTCCACCATGCATTTTCTTCAAACCACTTGCAATCAAAATTAGACCTTCCTAAGACCTTTAAGGCCTAACTTAAAATCGTGCCAAAACGCTGTCTGCAACTAGGCCCAAACCCTCCTTTCCCACCATGGATTTTCTTCAAACCACTTGCAATCAAAATTAGACCTTCCCAGCAGTGCTCCCAGACCCATAAACCCACTCCCAAAAATCTAGAACTCCCCCAAACAGCCCCCCAAAAACATGCAATACTGCTTAAACAAAAACTTTTCCGCCATGGATTTTCTTCAAACCACTTGCAAATCAAAATTAGACCTACCCAGGAGTGCTCCCAGACCCCTCAACCCACCCCCAAAAATCTAGAACACCCCCAAGCAGCCCCCCAAAAAACATGCAATACTACTAGGCCTAATTTTAAATTGTGCCAAAATGTTTTCTGCGACTAGGCCCAAACCCCCCTTTCCCACCATGGCTTTTCTTCAAACCACTTGCAATCAAAATTAGACCTTCCCAGCAGTGCTCCCAGACCCATAAACCCAATCCCAAAAATCTAGAACCCCCCCAAACACCCCCCCAAAAACATGCAATACTGCTAAAAAATAACTTTTCCACCATGCATTTTCTTCAAACCACCTGCAATCAAAATTAGACCTTCCTAAGACCTTTAAGGCCTGACTTAAAATTGTGCCAAAACGCCGTCTGCAACTAGGCCCAAACCCTCCTTTCCAACCATGGATTTTCTTCAAACCACTTGCAATCAAAATTATACCTTCCCAGCAGTGCTCCCAGACCCATAAACCCACTCCCAAAAATCTAGAACTCCCCAAACAGCCCCCCAAAAACATGCAATACTGTTAAAACAAAAACTTTTCCGCCATATATTTTCTTCAAACCACTTGCAAATCAAAATTAGACCTTCCCAGCAGTGCTCCCAGACCCCTCAACCCACCCCCAAAAATCTAGAACACCCCCCAGCAGCCCCCCAAAAACATGCAAAACTGCTAGGCCTCAGTTTAAATCGTGCCAAAACGCTGTCTGCACCTAGGCCCAAATCCCCCTTTCCCACCATAGATTTTCTTCAAACTTCTTGATATCAAAATTAGACCTTCCCAGCAGTGCTCCCAGACCCATAAACCCACTCCCAAACATCTAGAACCCCCCAAACAGCCCCCCAAAAACATGCAATACTGCTAGGCCTAACTTAAAATCGTGCCAAAACGCTCCCTGCAACTAGGCCCAAACCCCCCTTCTCCACCATTAATTTTCTTCAAACCACTTGCAATCAAAATTAGACCTTCCCAGCAGTGCTCCCAGACCCATAAACGCACTCCCAAAAATCTAGAACCCCCCAAACAGCAGCCAAAAACATGCAATACTGCTAAAAAAAACTTTTCCACCATGGATTTTCTTCAAACCACTTGCAATCAAAATAAGACCTTCCCCGCAGTGCTCTGTGGAAAAGTAAATTTTGCCATGTTCTGTGTCCCTACGTGTCATCCATCATATGTTATGTGTGCATGATTAAATATGCATATGCGTTCCCCATGTTTGATTAAAGACGCAATTACAGTTGTGTCCACCTCTAGTATGCTAGTTTCCAGTCCTCGTGAATACTACGAATATCAGGCCTATGTAAAGCCACGTTGCCACGTTTCTCAGTGTGCACGTTATTCCATTATAAAGTCCCCGTTTTTAGGCCTCAAAAGGGCCCGGACACCAAGATTCAGCTCCTGTCTCCTGAAGCCTCGCTGAGGAGGGATACAGCCCCCACCTGTATCCTCGACCTTTCACTTACTTCCTGCCTCTCAGTGCCCGGTGCAGCCTGGCTCTGCCTCTGAGTCTGCCAAGAGTATGTTATGAGTCCAGTTATCAGTTCAGCCCTCCTTCCCTGCATTCCTAAAACTACTGAATCGCATCAATAGTTTCCGTCATTGTCTAGCCTTCACGTCTCCACGTTAGAGAAATACTGCATTTAATGGTCATTTAATATTCTTCATCACGCACTACATGTAGAATAATGCATGGTCCAGTCTTAGAATCAAGTCAGCCTTTCCCCTCCTAAACTTCTAGTTCCTATCAACATGTTCCCTAAACATCAGATACTAGATAGGGTTTAGGTACATGTCGCTCCGACCCTCCAGACTTCAGTCTCTGCTCCTAGCACAGAGTTCATAGCCCCCAGCTTCTCCTAGTGATACGTCATTGCCAGTTTGCGCGCACCACCAGGTTAGAGGTCCCGGCTCCTTAGGTAGCCCCCTCCATGGTTTCCGCCCCATTCATGACATATCCTGTTACGTCTGCACCACATGTCTATGTATACGCCCCGTTACACCTACTTTCGCCCTTATCTTTCGCGACTGCTACGCGTCACACCTTCTGCTCCACCCACTGCTACGCCTACTGCAATGTAATGCTATGTGTCTGCGTTATGTATATATGCTCACGTATTGTTATTAAAAGTCAGCGCGCTCATCCCAGATCCAGCCCCAGCAGCTGCTGGGCCCAGTCATCCTATTTCTATGCAGGTTGTCCTGTTCCTGTCCTTATGCTGTATTAAACCTGCAAAACTCCTACTACCTCGAATCTTGACTCTTATTTATTGAGCTATCTGTTATGATATATGTCTAGTCAAAAAGAGAGGTATTATTTATTTATTTACCACATAATGGCGCCCGAAAAGGGACATGCCCTTTCCCCACGCGTCGGTGAGCCACGCTGACCCCCTGACCCTCTGCAGTCGTGACGGAACTCTTCTGCGCAGTGGCAGATATTTCTGCTCAAGTATCCCTCAGGCCCACGGAGGAGACGGAGGAGGCGGTCCAGCATCCAGACGAGACGGTGGAGGAACGCGGCGAGTCCCGACTAGAGCCCAAGCCAAGAGTCCAAGGTCCGAGGTATCCGGAGGTCCACCCGTAACTGAAGTCCGAAGTCCGAAGTTCGTCGTCCGTCGTCGTAGCAGTCCAGTCCAGTCTGAGGCCTTCCGTTCTTGCTGCCCGGTGAGTACCGTTACTGGGGTGGTATCTAGACAGGGTCAATTTAATTGACTCTGGTCTGTGGGTTGGTGGTACACAGTCCCACAAACGAAGTGCCCACTTCGGTGGATGCGGGTCCTGACGTGTCTCTTTATGAGATCGGTAAGTTTCGTACTGTTTCAGCAGTGCATCTAGTTTCTGTTCTAGTCAGTTTCTGTTCTCGAGAAAATTTATGTGTTCTGTTCTCAGTATTTCCAGGTAGTATTCTGTTCGAACTGTTATTTTAAATGTTTTTCATGTATTTCAATGTCGTGGTATGAATGGGGAATAAGTATCGTGTTCATTGTGTATTGTATTGTGTCTAGATTACAGTTCAGTCATGCCCATATTTTCCAAGTTACGTCAGTTAAAAACTAGAAAGGGTCTGCTGGAAGCAGCAGTTCCCGTCCCGCCCAGGGACAGTCCAGGTCACTTTATGTACCAGAAACATGGCATAAGTGCCATATTGTATCTAGATTTATGGGTAGAGTATACCAAACAGTTAGAAGAAAAGTATAGATGGCCCGTATCGGGTACATGGGATGCCGAATGCATCATGCGAGTAGAAGAGGCATTATGGAAAAAGAAAGCCAGACAGTCACAAAAAGATGCCATTGAGTTATGGCACAAAGAAGCTCATAAAAGAACTGAAAAAGAAATCAGAAAGTCAGAATTAAGTAGAGAATCCTTAGAGCGAGCCCAAGAAAAAGAATTAATCGAGATAGGTGAACAAGTCAAAACTGAACAGAGAGACAGACAGAGGAATGCCCTTATAAAGGGTATGTATCCTCTTCTTGCCGAGGGCTTGCCAAAAGCGACCCCAGAGGCATCCAGTAATTTCCCGCCACCATTAGTTCCGACCAAGCTACGTCACAAACAGACCGCAGCTGATATTTTTATTTCGTCCTATTTGGACGACACAGTCCCAGAATATGCAAATCCTGTTCGCGCTCCGCCAGTCCCTGTAAATCAGGCACTTCCCGCTCCTCCAGACTCCGGAGTACCTGTTACGGTACCCCCGGTCCAGCCAGCATTTCAATTTCCCGCTCCGCCACGAAGAATATCAGTCGACGATTCTAGTCTAGGGGCCGCAGGAGGAGGTCCTCCTCAAACCCCGCCGCCACGCAAGCGTTTATCAGCACTCGAATTACATGCTCAAGCATCACAGCGTACTCCCAAGAGTAATAAGTCTGTTGCAGAAATCAGGCAAGCCCTTGGCGAATGTGCCTATGACCCAGTCCCAGGCGAGGATAATATGGTTTTATATTCAGTACGCGTAAGGAGGGTGACCGAGTATCTAGTCACCCTACCCAATATGAAAGAAGATCTAGACAGAATATATCGTTTCATCCGTACAGGGGATGATCCAGAAAGTATTAGGGATGCCATGTCTCAAAGGAAAGCTGAGATCCAGCGTATGATATTAAAGTTTTTAATTAACTGTCTAATAAGAGAACAAGATTACCCGTCTAAAGATCAGGCCGAAATGAAAATCCTGACAAAGTGGAGTGATAATATAGCCGAGGGTAAGCACAATACCATTAGTGCCATGGAGAGTATGTACAAGAAAATCCGTAGAGAAATAATAAAGATACACGAACAACGTAAAGCAGCACAAGTAAGCGAGAAAGAAAGTAACTCTGATACTGAAGAGGTAGAGGACGAGAATACCGCCAGAATAGCGTATGTAGGAAAATCTAGATTTCCAGATCGCCATTTACGCCTAGAACACAAGTCAATTTTCCATCATCCAGCACCAGAACAAGGTTCACTAGAACAAGTATTCCAAGCTACCGATCACATTCTAAAATCACGAATCGGTTACAGTGAGTTAAGTACCATGCATGAACAGGAACTAGCCCGATCAGCAGTCCGATGGATTACTGATTCTATCACTTTTCCAGACGAAATAGTGGCACAAATGTTTCTGAAATTGCCCCCATCCGAGCAGCGACTGGTGGGTATGTATATGATCCAGCACCTCATTACTTTGTATGAGGGTCAGCACTCTGATCCAGGTCCGTTACACGATATCCTGAACGAGTTACTCCAGTATAGATGGAGAGGTCTAGGTACCGATTTAATTAGTGTCATTCTAGAACAGCGCCACAAATACAGAACGTTTCTGAACCCGCATTTTGTTCATGTCTCACCCCCAGAAAGTAAACCATTTTACATGGAAAGACAGAACCCGTTACGAGAAGTGCATCCAGTTAAGACAGAGGACGGTGAAATGCAACGAGTGTTTGTTTACACCCCGATTACAAAGATGGAACTCCTCGAAATGAAGAAATTAATTCCCTGTCATGACAAAGATCCAGCAGGGTTCCATAGAGAATTAAAAGACATGCTCCGTATGGGAGAATACACTTACCCAGATATCATTAAAATGTTAAAGGTCCTGTTGCCCGCAGGGGTGTATGAAAAGCTAAAGGAAAAAGAATGGGAGGTGGGAGAGAAAAAGATAGATTGGGCAGTTCTAGAAGCTGAAGATAAGTCACGTGTACCAGGTACTGGTCTTGGGGATAAATGTAAAGAATTACCAGAATTATTAATACAAGTTTTACCCAGATTATTGACAACTAGAAAAGAAGACTGGGATGCAATCTCAGCCTGTAAACAGAAACAAGATGAAGATATTAGTGATTTTTATTCTAGGTTTGAAAAATGCTTTAGCATCAATAGTGGCCTCAAGACAAGTAGTGAGTCATACCCTCATCTTTTTGTTACTAAATTAGTCGAGAATTCAAGCCCACAAGTTAAAAATCGAGTTCTGAAAGTCGAGAGTACCTGGCAAGCTAATACCCCGTCCCAGATGTTGCAGATGCTTCAGTACCACCAGAATAGAATCAGGGAAGAGCAAGAACACGAGAGAAAACGTATGAAAGACACGAAAATGAAAGTACTAGTTGCACAATCTGTTCCTCAAGACAGTCAGAAGAGGGGTCCGAATCAAGCCAGTCATCCTGCAGCTCCCGTTAAAGGGAACTGCAACTATTGTAAACAGCCAGGTCATTTTATAAATGAGTGTGCAGTTCTGAAACACAACATAGCTACTGGTAAGACTAAAGAAAGACCACGTCCGCCTAGACAAGAACAAGTTTCACAGACTTCTCAGCCACAGAATGCACAACAGACAGTTACAGCACCGCAGCCTATTGCTGCAACACAGCATGTTACATCGCAGATGTACCAGTATGCACAGTCTGAGTATCCAGAGTACCAGCAGTATTCATGAAACAGCCTAGAGAGGGAGGTAGGCTTGCCTCTCATCGAGATACCTGTAGATCAAGAAGGTCCCTATGTTCACAGTCAAGTATTAGGGAAAGACAGAAAGTTTTTGATTGATACAGGGGCAAGTAGGACCACAATTAGTCACGCCGAAGTTCCAGGGGCTCCGCTCTCAGGCTCAAGAAATGTTTCCCTTGGATTTTCAGGAAAACCTATCGTAAATGAGATTTCAAAGCCAGTTACTCTAGAAGTAGGTCCATTGTCCCGTACTACTGATCTGTTACTTACTAAGTCATGTCCAGAAAATCTATTGGGCATTAAAACACTGAAAGAGTTAGGTGCAGTTATATGTTGTTCCCCAGAGGGAATACGTCTGTTCCTGCGTGACTTCAAGGGTCACTATGTATTACGAGATTTTGATCCAAGATTGTCTAATGTTCCGCAGCATTTATGGGCGCAAGGTCCAACTGATGTAGGTTACATGCAAATCACACCCTATCGTGTGACTCTCAAGCCAGGTATAGTGTTACCACGAATCAGACAGTACAGATTGCCACCAGAGGCTGTAGCAGCCTTATCCAAAATTATTGACGAGCTCATGGCTCAAGGAGTAGTTGTAGAAACTGACTCCAACGTATGTAATTCTCCGATCATTCCAGTCATGAAACGTACTGATCCAAATGCACCCCCAGTATATCGATTAGTGATTGACCTACGAGAGCTTAATAAATGTATTATTCCGCAGTACCCAGTTGTCCCAGACATCTCTTCTCTATTGACAGCCATTGATTCCGAAGCCACGTTCTTCACTGTCATAGACCTCAAGAACGCATTTTTTAGTGTTCCAATTCATCCAGACAGCCAGTTTCTTTTCGGATTCTGTTTAAATGGAAGGAGCTATATGTTCACACGCGCTCCTCAAGGTTTCACAGAAAGTCCTAGTATTTACAGTCAAGCACTTAAGAGACAACTAGACAACATTCACATGCCAACTGACACTGCCCTGCTCCAGTATGTCGATGATCTACTGATCACAGCCCGTTCTGAACGTGATTGCGAGCGAGCGTCACTAACGGTTCTGTATTTCCTGGCCGAGATGGGGCACAAGGTGTCCCCTTCGAAGCTTCAATTCTGTGTCCAGCAAGTGGTATACTTAGGACACTTACTGTCCAAGAGGGGTAGGCAGTTGACACCTGACCGTATCCAGTTAATAGCGAGTCTTCCTCAGCCCAAGACCCAGAAGGAGGTACGTGCCTTTATCGGCCTTACTTCTTATTGTAGACAATGGATTCCTCAGTATGCATTTCTAGCCAAGCCACTGATACAGTTAACGACACAGGAGGCAGCCGCATCGACTGTTCTTCCTTGGACATCTGAACATATACTTAGTTTCAACGAGTTAAAGAAAGCTTTATGTCAAGCTCCAGTTCTAGCCACACCGAACTACAGTAAGCCTTTTACACTTTTCGTCACAGAACGTGAAGGTACAGCATTATCTGTTCTCACACAAGATCAAGCAGGACAATACAAGCCCTGTGCTTATTTTTCGAGCACATTAGATCCTGTAGCCCAGGCTCTGCCTGCGTGCCTCAAGTCAGTTGCAGCCACAGCACTAGCTATCAGACAAAGTGATTCCATAGTCTTAGGACATACCTTGACAGTACAAGTCCCACACTCCGTGGAAGTTCTTCTGAACCGAACACAGACTCAACACTTGACAATTGCACGTTTAACAGGTTATGAATTGACACTGTTCCAGCCTCACATAGAAATCAGACGCTGCAACATTTTAAATCCTGCTACACTGTTACCATCAGTTACTTCGAATCCTGACCCACATGACTGTGTGGAAGTAGTTAACATTACGACAAAGCCAAGACAAGATCTGACAGATACTCCGTTACCAGACCCCGACCTGACACTTTATGTGGATGGTTCATGCCTAAGAACAAGTACAGGAGAACTAGTCGCCGCGTATGCAGTGACTACTGACACTGAAGTTATTAAAACACACCGTATTGACACTCTGTCCGCTCAAGCAGCAGAGCTAGTTGCTCTGACACAAGCCTGTATACACGCCAAGAACTTGAAAGTTAATGTTTACACAGATTCACGCTACGCATTTGGAGTTGTACACGACTTCGGAGTGCTCTGGCAGGAGAGAGGTTTCATGACCTCTCATGGAACCAAGATTCAGCATGGTCTCCTTATTCAAGCTCTGTTAGATGCCATACATTTACCGACATCCATTGCTATCATGAAATGCAAAGCACATACGAAAGTCACTGACATTATTTCCCAAGGTAATGATCTAGCAGATCGCACAGCCAAGCTTACAGCACAGACTCTAGACATTCCAGTTAACATGACACACACTCCAGATCCGATTACATGTATGACAGTTAAGGACCCTACACAAGATGTCATAGATATCCAGTTACATGCTACTCCTGAAGAAATCAAGAAATGGTCCGAACAAGGAGGGGTCCAGACAGATCAAGGATGGTTAACAAAGGGTAGAGCCACATGGTTTCTCCCCGACTCTATGGTTCAAGTCATTATTAATACCGCACATAGTCCAGCACATTTAGGAGAAAAAGCTATGTTAGATAGTATCCAGAACATTTGGTTCAACAAGCATTTACGAGCTGCAGCCAAGCAGAAAGTCCGTACCTGTATGATATGTTGTCAGTTTAATCCAGGTAAAAGTGTCCCGGTGGAGCAAGGTGGATTCCAGCCCCCTGACCACCCTTTTGAAGTCCTCCAGATGGATTATATTCAGATGGAGCGATGTCGAGGTTTCAAGTATGTCCTTGTAGTTGTATGCGCTTTGTCCAGGTGGACAGAAGCATATCCAGTCCCAGATTACACAGCCGCGACCACTGCCAAGCAGTTGGTTCGTGAGTTCTTCCCCCGTTATGGACTCCCTAGAGTCGTATATTCTGACAACGGCCAGCCATTCTCATCCGAACTCATGAAGCATGTTTCCCTTTTGCTAGGGTACCAGTGGAAGTTCCATTGTGTACGCCATCCTGAAGCAGCCGGTCTCGTTGAGAGACATAATCAGACTCTGAAAATCCGAGTCGCCAAAATATGTAAAGAAAAAGGTGTGGACTGGCTAGTAGCTCTGCCAGTTGCTCTATTTTATATGCACATGGTCGCACATTCCAGATCAGGTCTGTCCCCGTATGAGGTCATTTTCGGCCGCCCCCCTAACATGTGGGGTACTCCTAGACCCCGAAGTATTACCGATGTTTCAAGTAATATGCTGACAGATTACCTAGCTTCCTTGATGTCTGCCCTCAACTCATGTCGTTCACAGGTTGCTGCCGCATTTCCAGACAATACCGAGGTGGCACCGCACGAAATCGTTCCAGGATCCATGGTGATGGTCCGCAACTTTGACAGATCAAGTCCGCTGGAGCCTCGATGGAAAGAGCCCCGACAGGTCCTCCTCACTACCCGTACAGCCGTGAAGTTGGAAGGACGCAAAGGCTGGGTACACCTTTCTCATATTAAACTTTTTAATGGACTGAAACCCGTCTTAAAGAACATTTCCCAGGATTTGAAGGATTGCCAAGGCATTGTTCTCAAGGACTGTCCCGCAAAAGACATTGCTACAACCCCTCCCCTGTTAGAGAAAACTCCGCAACAGGAGTACAAGCTAAAACTACGGTCTAGTAAAATAAGTCAGTCAGTTTGATTGTCTAAGTCCTCCCCTAGGTGAAACGGTTAGACTGTTTCTGACATGTATAAAATAGACCCCCATAGTGAGAGAGTTAGTCAAAACTCAATCCGATGTATCGTTTTTCTATGTTTCATATTGTTTTCCAGCCTTATGATTTCCTGCACCAGTTATGCATTTTACCTATGTTTCCCAGTTTCACATGTAAATAAGTCTGCTAATGCTACAGTAGAGCACACGTTTAGTGATCTGCCCCCTCATGAACTCTCTTACCGCCTCGCTATGCGAAATAACTCATTTATCCGCATGTTACATTACTCACACCAGACCAGCAATGCCACTAATTGTTGGGTGTGTGGTCGACTCCCCCCTTTCCAGACCCCGAAGGGAGGTCTGCCACTCTTTCCTTATCCTTTTTCACATAATGGTTTGTGTGGAGCATGGTCCACGTTAACGTCATCCTCAACAGATATGTTTTTTCTTAACAGTACATGTTTCCCAGACAAGCAAGGTCTCCCTCACCGAACAGGTTTAGATCTAGAAAATGAAGTGTATAATTTAGGTAATTATTCGTCGAATTTTATGGTCCTGAATGTTCAGTCTGTTACTACTCCAGACTTACCTGCTATTTCAGTACTACCAGTCAAAGGCGAATTATGTGTCCGAAATAATGGTTCCGTACATGTAGGACATAGTGATTGTACTACTATTGTCAAGTATAGTGACAGTGGGAAATCTATTTTCAAAGCTTCACGTCATTCATATTTTATTTGTGGTCAAACCGCATATGTTCGTCTGCCCCTCGATTGGGAGGGAACCTGTTACATTGCCTTCCTACTGCCACCAGTTTTTCTAGCCCCATCTGATTATCATAGAAACACACATCTAGTACACATTAGACATAGAAGGGAGATCGAGTCCCCAATTGTCGATTATACTGAAACTGCTCTAGAACAATATACCGATTTCAATAAAGGTTTCTTCTTCTTTATAGGACCTGTCCAGAATAGTAAGTTAATCCGTAGATTAACCAGAACCCTTGAAGCTGTAATAAATGAGACTGCCTCTGCTCTAGGTAACTTAACTGAAGAGCAATCTGCTATGAGATTTGTCGTTTTACAGAATCGTCTCGTCCTTGACGTCATACTGGCCGATAGGGGCGGGGCTTGTAGAGTCATCGGATCTAGTTGCTGCATTTTCATTCCAAATAACGCGCCGTCTGTCTATTCAGCTATAACCAGACTCCATAAAATTGCCCATCTGATACACCAAGATCCAGGCACCTGGACATGGTCCGGTTGGTTCTGGAATATAATTTCCGCCTGGGGATGGAAAATATTGTCCTTTCTAGGTATTGCAGTAGCGATCATATTCAGCTGCTGTCTCTGTATACAATGTGGCCCTGCGATTTGCGGCATTTGTGCTACCTCTTGTATTCCTAGTCCCAAGCCCCGTTCTAAATCCCGTTCCAAGAGGATTCAAGATGAGCAAATGATACTGTATGAAATGATAGATGGTATCATGAATATTGATGTTTCCTGATGGAAACGTAGTGACAAGGAGGGAATGTGGAAAAGTAAATTTTGCCATGTTCTGTGTCCCTACGTGTCATCCATCATATGTTATGTGTGCATGATTAAATATGCATATGCGTTCCCCATGTTTGATTAAAGACGCAATTACAGTTGTGTCCACCTCTAGTATGCTAGTTTCCAGTCCTCGTGAATACTACGAATATCAGGCCTATGTAAAGCCACGTTGCCACGTTTCTCAGTGTGCACGTTATTCCATTATAAAGTCCCCGTTTTTAGGCCTCAAAAGGGCCCGGACACCAAGATTCAGCTCCTGTCTCCTGAAGCCTCGCTGAGGAGGGATACAGCCCCCACCTGTATCCTCGACCTTTCACTTACTTCCTGCCTCTCAGTGCCCGGTGCAGCCTGGCTCTGCCTCTGAGTCTGCCAAGAGTATGTTATGAGTCCAGTTATCAGTTCAGCCCTCCTTCCCTGCATTCCTAAAACTACTGAATCGCATCAATAGTTTCCGTCATTGTCTAGCCTTCACGTCTCCACGTTAGAGAAATACTGCATTTAATGGTCATTTAATATTCTTCATCACGCACTACATGTAGAATAATGCATGGTCCAGTCTTAGAATCAAGTCAGCCTTTCCCCTCCTAAACTTCTAGTTCCTATCAACATGTTCCCTAAACATCAGATACTAGATAGGGTTTAGGTACATGTCGCTCCGACCCTCCAGACTTCAGTCTCTGCTCCTAGCACAGAGTTCATAGCCCCCAGCTTCTCCTAGTGATACGTCATTGCCAGTTTGCGCGCACCACCAGGTTAGAGGTCCCGGCTCCTTAGGTAGCCCCCTCCATGGTTTCCGCCCCATTCATGACATATCCTGTTACGTCTGCACCACATGTCTATGTATACGCCCCGTTACACCTACTTTCGCCCTTATCTTTCGCGACTGCTACGCGTCACACCTTCTGCTCCACCCACTGCTACGCCTACTGCAATGTAATGCTATGTGTCTGCGTTATGTATATATGCTCACGTATTGTTATTAAAAGTCAGCGCGCTCATCCCAGATCCAGCCCCAGCAGCTGCTGGGCCCAGTCATCCTATTTCTATGCAGGTTGTCCTGTTCCTGTCCTTATGCTGTATTAAACCTGCAAAACTCCTACTACCTCGAATCTTGACTCTTATTTATTGAGCTATCTGTTATGATATATGTCTAGTCAAAAAGAGAGGTATTATTTATTTATTTACCACAGCTCCCAGACCCATAAACCCATTCCAAAAATCTAGAACCCCCCAAACAGCCCCCCAAAAACATGCAATACTGGTAAAAAATAAAACTTTTCCACCATGGATTTTTTTCAAACCACTTGCAATCAAAATTCGACCTTCCCAGCAGTGCTCCCAGACCCCTCAACCCACCCCCAAAAATCTAAAACACCCCCAAGCAGCCCCCCAAAAACATGCAATACTGCTAAGCCTCAGTTTAAATCGTGCCAAAACGATGTCTGCAACTAGGCCCAGACCCCCTTTCCCCCCCATGGATTTTCTTCAAACCACTTGCAATCAAAATTAGACCTTCCCAGCAGTGCACCCAGATCCATAAACCCACTCGCAAACATCTAGAACCCCCTCAAACAGCCCTCAAAAACATGCAATACTGCTAGTCCTAACTTAAAATCGTGCCAAAACGCTGTCTGCAACTAGGCCCAAACCCCCCTTTCCCACCGTGGTTTTTCTTCAAACCACTTGCTATCACAAATAGACCTTCCCAGCAGAACTCCCAGACCCATAAACCCACTCCCAAACATCTAGAACCCTCAAAAACTATCCCAAAAACATGCAATACTGCTAGGACTAACTTAAAATCGTGCCAAAACGCTGTCTGCAACTAGGCCCAAAC
Organism: Lissotriton helveticus; assembly: GCF_964261635.1. NCBI lineage: Eukaryota > Metazoa > Chordata > Amphibia > Caudata > Salamandridae > Lissotriton > Lissotriton helveticus. The sequence goes on along the minus strand of NC_136063.1, from coordinate 772,086,049 downwards.
CCCCCTTTCCCACCATGGATTTTCTTCAAACCACTTGCAATCAAAATTAGACCTTCCCAGCAGTGCTCCCAGACCCATACACGCACTCCCAAAAATCTAGAACCCCCCCAAACAGCCCCCCAAAAACATGCAATACTGCTAAAAAAAAACTTTTCCACCATGGATTGTCTTCAAACCACTTGCAATCAAAATAAGACCTTCCCCGCAGTGCTCCCAGACCCATAAACCCACTCCCAAATATCTAAAACCCCCCAAACAGCCCCCCAAAAATATGCAATACTGGTAAAAAATTAAACTTTTCCACCATGGATTTTCTTCAAACCACTTGCAATCAAAGTTCGACCTTCCCAGCAGTGCTCCCAGACCCCTCAACCCACCCCCAAAAATCTAGAACACCCCCAAGCAGCCCCCCACAAACATGCAATACTGCTAGGCCTCAGTTTAAATCGTGCCAAAACGATGTCTTCAACTAGGCCCAAACCCCCTTTCCCCCCATGGATTTTCTTCAAACCACTTGCAATCAAAATTAGACCTTCCCAGCAGTGCACCCAGATCCATAAACCCACTCGCAAACATCTAGAACCCCCCCAAACAGCCCTCAAAAACATGCAATACTGCTAGTCCTAACTTAAAATCGTGCCAAAACGCTGTCTGCAACTAGGCCCAAACCCCCCCTTTCCCACCATGGATTTTCTTCAAACCACTTGCAATCAAAATTAGACCTACCCAGCAGTGCTCCCAGACCCATAAACCCACTCCCAAAAATCTAGAACCCCCCCAAACAGCCCCCAAAAAACATGCAATATTGCTAAAAAATAATTTTTCCACCATGCATTTTCTTCAAACCACCTGCAATCAAAATTAGACCTTCCTAAGACCTTTAAGGCCTGACTTAAAATCGTGCCAAAACGCCGTCTGCAACTAGGCCCAAACCCTCCTTTCCCACCATGGATTTTCTTCAAACCACTTGCAATCAAAATTAGACCTTCCCAGCAGTGCTCCCAGACCCATAAACCCACTCCCAAAAATCTAGAACTCCCCCAAACAGCCCCCCAAAAACATGCATCACTGCTAAAACAAAAACTTTTCCGCCATGGATTTTCTGCAAACCACTTGCAAATCAAAATTAGACCTTCCCAGCAGTGCTCCCAGACCCCTCAACCCACCCCAAAAATCTAGAACACCCCCAAGCAACCCCCCAAAAAACATGCAATACTACTAGGCCTAATTTTAAATTGTGCCAAAATGCTCTCTGCGACTAGGCCCAAACCCCCCTTTCCCACCATGGCTTTTCTTCTAACCACTTGCAATCAAAATTAGACCTTCCCAGCAGTGCTCCCAGACCCATAAACCCACTCCCAAAAATCTAGAACCCCCTCAAACAGCCCCCAAAAAACATGCAATATTGCTAAAAAATAACTTTTCCACCATGCATTTTCTTCAAACCACCTGCAATCAAAATTAGACCTTCCTAAGACCTTTAAGGCCTGACTTAAAATCGTGCCAAAACGCCGTCTGCAACTAGGCCCAAACCCTCCTTTCCCACCATGGATTTTCTTCAAACCACTTGCAATCAAAATTAGACCTTCCCAGCAGTGCTCCCAGACCCATAAACCCACTCCCACAAATCTAGAACTCCCCCAAACAGCCCCCAAAAAACATGCAATACTGCTAAAAAATAATTTTTCCACCATGCATTTTCTTCAAACCACTTGCAATCAAAATTAGACCTTCCTAAGACCTTAAAGGCCTAACTTAAAATCGTGCCAAAACGCTGTCTGCAACTAGGCCCAAACCCTCCTTTCCCACCATGGATTTTCTTCAAACCACTTGCAATCAAAATTAGACCTTCCCAGCATTGCTCCCAGACCCATAAACCCACTCCCAAAAATCTAGAACTCCCCCAAACAGCCCCCCAAAAACATGCAATACTGCTTAAACAAAAACTTTTCCGCCATGGATTTTCTTCAAACCACTTGCAAATCAAAATTAGACCTACCCAGGAGTGCTCCCAGACCCCTCAACCCACCCCCAAAAATCTAGAACACCCCCAAGCAGCCCCCCAAAAAACATGCAATACTACTAGGCCTAATTTTAAATTGTGCCAAAATGTTTTCTGCGACTAGGCCCAAACCCCCCTTTCCCACCATGGCTTTTCTTCAAACCACTTGCAATCAAAATTAGACCTTCCCAGCAGTGCTCCCAGACCCATAAACCCAATCCCAAAAATCTAGAACCCCCCCAAACACCCCCCCAAAAACATGCAATACTGCTAAAAAATAACTTTTCCACCATGCATTTTCTTCAAACCACCTGCAATCAAAATTAGACCTTCCTAAGACCTTTAAGGCCTGACTTAAAATTGTGCCAAAACGCCGTCTGCAACTAGGCCCAAACCCTCCTTTCCAACCATGGATTTTCTTCAAACCACTTGCAATCAAAATTAGACCTTCCCAGCAGTGCTCCCAGACCCATAAACCCACTCCCAAAAATCTAGAACTCCCCAAACAACCCCCCAAAAACATGCAATACTGTTAAAACAAAAACTTTTCCGCCATATATTTTCTTCAAACCACTTGCAAATCAAAATTAGACCTTCCCAGCAGTGCTCCCAGACCCCTCAACCCACCCCCAGAATTCTAGAACACCCCCAAGCAGCCCCCCAAAAACATGCAATGCTGCTAGGCCTTAGTTTAAATCGTGCCAAAACGCTGTCTGCAACTAGGCCCAAACTCCCCTTTCCCAACATGGATTTTCTTCAAATCACTTGCAATCAAAATTAGACCTTCCAAGCAGTGCTCCCAGACCCATAACCCCACTCCCAAACATCTAGAACCCCCCCAAACAGCCCCCAAAAAACATGCAATACTGCTAGGCCTCAGTTTAAATCGTGCCAAAACGCTCTCTGCAACTAGGCCCAAACCCCCCTTTCCCACCATGGATTTTCTTCAAACCACTTGCAATTAAAATTAGACCTTCCCAGCAGTGCCCCCAGACCCATAAACCCACTCCCAAACATATAGAACTCCCCCAAACAGACCCCAAAAACATGCAATACTGCTAAAAAAAAAAACTTTTCCACCATAGATTTTCTTCAAACCACTTGCAATCAAAATTAGACCTTCCCAGCAGTGATCCCAGACCCATAAACCCACTCCCAAACATCTAGAACCCCCACACACAGCCCCCAAAAAACATGCAATGCTGCTACGCCTAACTTTAAATTGTGCCAAAACGCTCTCTGCAACTAGGCCCAAACCCCCCTTTCCCACCATGGATTTTCTTCAAACCACTTGCAATCAAAATTAGACCTTCCCAGCAGTGCTCCCAGACCCCTCAACCCACCCCCAAAAATCTAGAACACCCCCAAGCAGCCCAACAAAAACATGCAATACTGCTAGGCCTCAGTTTAAATCGTGCCAAAACGATGTCTGCAACTAGGCCCAAACCCCCTTTCCCCCCATGGATTTTCTTCAAACCACTTGCAATCACAAATAGACCTTCCCAGCAGTGCACCCAGATCCATAAACCCACTCGCAAACATCTAGAACCCCCCAAACAGCCCCCAAAAACATGCAATACTGCTAGTCCTAACTTAAAATTGTGCCAAAACACTGTCTGCAACTAGGCCCAAACCCCCCTTTCCCACCGTGGTTTTTCTTCAAACCACTTGCTATCACAAATAGACCTTCCCAGCAGTACTCCCAGACCCATAAACCCACTCCCAAACATCTAGAACCCCCCAAAAACCATCCCAAAAACATGCAATACTGCTAGGACTAACTTAAAATCGTGCCAAAACGCTGTCTGCAACTAGGCCCAAACCCCCCTTTCCCACCATGGATTTTCTTCAAACCACTTGCAATCAAAATTAGACCTTCCCAGCAGTGCTCCCAGACCCATAAACCCACTCCCAAAAATCTAGAACCCCCCCAAACAGCCCCCAAAAAACATGCAATACTGCTAAAAAATAATTTTTCCACCATGCATTTTCTTCAAACCACTTGCAATCAAAATTAGACCTTCCTAAGACCTTTAAGGCCTAACTTAAAATCGTGCCAAAACGCTGTCTGCAACTAGGCCCAAACCCTCCTTTCCCACCATGGATTTTCTTCAAACCACTTGCAATCAAAATTAGACCTTCCCAGCAGTGCTCCCAGACCCATAAACCCACTCCCAAAAATCTAGAACTCCCCCAAACAGCCCCCCATAAACATGCAATACTGCTTAAACAAAAACTTTTCCGCTATGGATTTTCTTCAAACCACTTGCAAATCAAAATTAGACCTACCCAGCAGTGCTCCCAGACCCCTCAACCCACCCCCAAAAATCTAGAACACCCCCAAGCAGCCCCCCAAAAAACATGCAATACTACTAGGCCTAATTTTAAATTGTGCCAAAATGCTCTCTGCGACTAGGCCCAAACCCCCCTTTCCCACCATGGCTTTTCTTCAAACCACTTGCAATCAAAATTAGACCTTCCCAGCAGTGCTCCCAGACCCATAAACCCAATCCCAAAAATCTAGAACCCCCCCAAACAGCCCCCCAAAAACATGCAATACTGTTTAAACAAAAACTTTTCCGCCATGTATTTTCTTCAAACCACTTGCAAATCAAAATTAGACCTTCCCAGCAGTGCTCCCAGACCCCTCAACCCACCCCCAAAATTCTAGAACACCCCCAAGCAGCCCTCCAAAAACATGCAATGCTGCTAGGCCTTAGTTTAAATCGTGCCAAAACGCTGTCTGCAACTAGGCCCAAACTCCCCTTTCCCAACATGGATTTTCTTCAAATCACTTGCAATCAAAATTAGACCTTCCAAGCAGTGCTCCCAGACCCATAACCCCACTCCCAAACATCTATAACCCCCCCAAACAGCCCCCCAAAAACATGCAATACTGCTAAAACAAAAGAACTTTTCCTCCATGGATTTTCTTCACACCACTTGCAATCAAAATTAGACCTTCCCAGCAGTGCTCCCAAACCCCTCAACCCACGCCCAAAAATCTAGAACACCCCCAAGCAGACCCCCAAAAAATGCAATACTGCTAGGCCTCAGTTTAAATCATGCCAAAACGTTCTCTGCAACTAGGCCCAAACCCCCCTTTCCCACCATGGATTTTCTTCAAACCACTTGCAATTAAAATTAGATCTTCCCCGCAGTGCTCCCAGACCCATAAACCCACTCCCAAAAATCTAGAACCCCCCAAACAGCCCCCCAAAAACATGCAATACTGGTAAAAAATAAAACTTTTCCACCATGGATTTTCTTCAAACCACTTGCAATCAAAATTCGACCTTCCCAGCAGTGCTCCCAGACCCCTCAACCCACCCCCAAAAATCTAGAACACCCCCAAGCAGCCCCCCAAAAACATGCAATACTGCTAGGCCTCAGTTTAAATCGTGCCAAAACGATGTCTGCAACTAGGCCCAGACCCCCTTTCCCCCCCATGGATTTTCTTCAAACCACTTGCAATTAAAATTAGACCTTCCCAGCAGTGCACCCAGATCCATAAACCCACTCGCAAACATCTAGAACCCCCCCAAACAGCCCTCAAAAACATGCAATACTGCTAGTCCTAACTTAAAATCGTGCCAAAACGCTGTCTGCAACTAGGCCCAAACCCCCCTTTCCCACCGTGGTTTTTCTTCAAACCACTTGCTATCACAAATAGACCTTCCCAGCAGTACTCCCAGACCCATAAACCCACTCCCAAACTTCTAGAACCCCCAAAAACCATCCCAAAAACATGCAATACTGCTAGGACTAACTTAAAATCGTGCCAAAACGCTGTCTGCAACTAGGCCCAAACCCCCCTTTCCCACCATGGATTTTCTTCAAACCACTTGCAATCAAAATTAGACCTTCCCAGCAGTGCTCCCAGACCCATAAACTCACTCCCAAAAATCTAGAACCCCCCCAAACAGCCCCCAAAAAACATGCAATACTGCTAAAAAATAATTTTTCCACCATGCATTTTCTTCAAACCATTTGCAATCAAAATTAGACCTTCCTAAGACCTTTAAGGCCTAACTTAAAATCGTGCCAAAACGCTGTCTGCAACTAGGCTCAAACCCTCCTTTCCCACCATGGATTTTCTTCAAACCACTTGCAATCAAAATTAGACCTTCCCAGCAGTGCTCCCAGACCCATAAACTCACTCCCAAAAATCTAGAACCCCCCCAAACAGCCCCCAAAAAACATGCAATACTGCTAAAAAATAATTTTTCCACATGCATTTTCTTCAAACCACTTGCTATCAAAATTAGACCTTCCTAAGACCTTTAAGGCCTAACTTAAAATCGTGCCAAAACGCTGTCTGCAACAAGGCCCAAACCCTCCTTTCCCACCACGGATTTTCTTCAAACCACTTGCAATCAAAATTAGACCTTCCCAGCAGTGCTCCCAGACCCATAAACCCACTCCCAAAAATCTAGAACTCCCCCAAACAGCCCCCCAAAAACATGCAATACTGCTAAAACAAAAACTTTTCCGCCATGGATTTTCTTCAAACCACTTGCAAATCAAAATTAGACCTTCCCAGCAGTGCTCCCAGACCCCTCAACCCACCCCCAAAAATCTAAAACACCCCCAAGCAGCCCCCCAAAAAACATGCAATACTACTAGGCCTAATTTTAAATTGTGCCAAAATGCTCTCTGCGACTAGGCCCAAACCCCCCTTTCCCACCATGGCTTTTCTTCAAACCACTTGCAATCAAAATTAGACCTTCCCAGCAGTGCTCCCAGACCCATAAACCCACTCCCAAAAATCTAGAACTCCCCCAAACAGCCCCCCAAAAACATGCAATACTGCTAAAACAAAAACTTTTCCGCCATGTATTTTCTTCAAACCACTTGCAAATCAAAATTAGACCTTCCCAGCAGTGCTCCCAGACCCATAAACCCACTCCCAAAAATGTAGAACCCCCCCAAACAGCCCCCAAAAAACATGCAATACTGCTAAAAAATAATTTTTCCACCATGCATTTTCTTCAAACCACTTGCAATCAAAATTAGACCTTCCTAAGACCTTTAAGGCCTAACTTAAAATCGTGCCAAAACGCTGTCTGCAACTAGGCCCAAACCCTCCTTTCCCACCATGGATTTTCTTCAAACCACTTGCAATCAAAATTAGACCTTCCCAGCAGTGCTCCCAGACCCATAAACCCACTCCCAAAAATCTAGAACTCCCCCAAACAGCCCCCCATAAACATGCAATACTGCTTAAACAAAAACTTTTCCGCTATGGATTTTCTTCAAACCACTTGCAAATCAAAATTAGACCTACCCAGCAGTGCTCCCAGACCCCTCAACCCACCCCCAAAAATCTAGAACACCCCCAAGCAGCCCCCCAAAAAACATGCAATACTACTAGGCCTAATTTTAAATTATGCCAAAATGCTCTCTGCGACTAGGCCCAAACCCCCCTTTCCCACCATGGCTTTTCTTCAAACCACTTGCAATCAAAATTAGACCTTCCCAGCAGTGCTCCCAGACCCATAAACCCAATCCCAAAAATCTAGAACCCCCCCAAACAGCCCCCCAAAAACATGCAATACTGTTAAAACAAAAACTTTTCTGCCATGTATTTTCTTCAAACCACTTGCAAATCAAAATTAGACCTTCCCAGCAGTGCTCCCAGACCCCTCAACCCACCCCCAAAATTCTAGAACACCCCCAAGCAGCCCTCCAAAAACATGCAATGCTGCTAGGCCTTAGTTTAAATCGTGCCAAAACGCTGTCTGCAACTAGGCCCAAACTCCCCTTTCCCAACATGGATTTTCTTCAAATCACTTGCAATCAAAATTAGACCTTCCAAGCAGTGCTCCCAGACCCATAACCCCACTCCCAAACATCTAGAACCCCCCCAAACAGCCCCCAAAAAACATGCAATGCTGCTAGGCCTAACTTTGAATTGTGCCAAAACGCTCTCTGCAACTAGGCCCAAACCCCCCTTTCCCACCATGGATTTTCTTCAAACCACTTGCAATCAAAATTAGACCTTCCCAGCAGTGCTCCCAGACCAATAAACCCACTCCCAAACATCTATAACCCCCCCAAACAGCCCCCCAAAAACATGCAATACTGCTAAAACAAAAGAACTTTTCCTCCATGGATTTTCTTCACACCACTTGCAATCAAAATTAGACCTTCCCAGCAGTGCTCCCAAACCCCTCAACCCACGCCCAAAAATCTAGAACACCCCCAAGCAGACCCCCAAAAAATGCAATACTGCTAGGCCTCAGTTTAAATCATGCCAAAACGTTCTCTGCAACTAGGCCCAAACCCCCCTTTCCCACCATGGATTTTCTTCAAACCACTTGCAATTAAAATTAGATCTTCCCCGCAGTGCTCCCAGACCCATAAACCCACTCCCAAAAATCTAGAACCCCCCAAACAGCCCCCCAAAAACATGCAATACTGGTAAAAAATAAAACTTTTCCACCATGGATTTTCTTCAAACCACTTGCAATCAAAATTCGACCTTCCCAGCAGTGCTCCCAGACCCCTCAACCCACCCCCAAAAATCTAGAACACCCCCAAGCAGCCCCCCAAAAACATGCAATACTGCTAGGCCTCAGTTTAAATCGTGCCAAAACGATGTCTGCAACTAGGCCCAGACCCCCTTTCCCCCCCATGGATTTTCTTCAAACCACTTGCAATCAAAATTAGACCTTCCCAGCAGTGCACACAGATCCATAAACCCACTCGCAAACATCTAGAACCCCCCCAAACAGCCCTCAAAAACATGCAATACTGCTAGTCCTAACTTAAAATCGTGCCAAAACGCTGTCTGCAACTAGGCCCAAACCCCCCTTTCCCACCGTGGTTTTTCTTCAAACCACTTGCTATCACAAATAGACCTTCCCAGCAGTACTCCCAGACCCATAAACCCACTCCCAAACTTCTAGAACCCCCAAAAACCATCCCAAAAACATGCAATACTGCTAGGACTCACTTAAAATCGTGCCAAAACGCTGTCTGCAACTAGGCCCAAACCCCCCTTTCCCACCATGGATTTTCTTCAAACCACTTGCAATCAAAATTAGACCTTCCCAGCAGTGCTCCCAGACCCATAAACTCACTCCCAAAAATCTAGAACCCCCCAAACAGCCCCCAAAAAACATGCAATACTGCTAAAAAATAATTTTTCCACCATGCATTTTCTTCAAACCATTTGCAATCAAAATTAGACCTTCCTAAGACCTTTAAGGCCTAACTTAAAATCGTGCCAAAACGCTGTCTGCAACTAGGCTCAAACCCTCCTTTCCCACCATGGATTTCTTCAAACCACTTGCAATCAAAATTAGACCTTCCCAGCAGTGCTCCCAGACCCATAAACTCACTCCCAAAAATCTAGAACCCCCCCAAACAGCCCCCAAAAAACATGCAATACTGCTAAAAAATAATTTTTCCACATGCATTTTCTTCAAACCACTTGCTATCAAAATTAGACCTTCCTAAGACCTTTAAGGCCTAACTTAAAATCGTGCCAAAACGCTGTCTGCAACAAGGCCCAAACCCTCCTTTCCCACCACGGATTTTCTTCAAACCACTTGCAATCAAAATTAGACCTTCCCAGCAGTGCTCCCAGACCCATAAACCCACTCCCAAAAATCTAGAACTCCCCCAAACAGCCCCCAAAAACATGCAATACTGCTAAAACAAAAACTTTTCCGCCATGGATTTTCTTCAAACCACTTGCAAATCAAAATTAGACCTTCCCAGCAGTGCTCCCAGACCCCTCAACCCACCCCCAAAAATCTAAAACACCCCCAAGCAGCCCCCCAAAAAACATGCAATACTACTAGGCCTAATTTTAAATTGTGCCAAAATGCTCTCTGCGACTAGGCCCAAACCCCCCTTTCCCACCATGGCTTTTCTTCAAACCACTTGCAATCAAAATTAGACCTTCCCAGCAGTGCTCCCAGACCCATAAACCCACTCCCAAAAATCTAGAACTCCCCCAAACAGCCCCCCAAAAACATGCAATACTGCTAAAACAAAAACTTTTCCGCCATGTATTTTCTTCAAACCACTTGCAAATCAAAATTAGACCTTCCCAGCAGTGCTCCCAGACCCATCAACCCACCCCCAAAATTCTAGAACACCCCCAAGCAGCCCCCCAAAAACATGCAATGCTGCTAGGCCTTAGTTTAAATCGTGCCAAAACGCTGTCTGCAACTAGGTCCAAACTCCTCTTTCCCAAAATGGATTTTCTTCAAATTTCTTGCAATCAAAATTAGACCTTCCCAGCAGTGCTCCCAGACCCATAACCCCACTCCCAAACATCTAGAACCCCCCCAAACAGACCCCAAAAACATGCAATACTGCTAAAAAAAAAAACTTTTCCACCATAGATTTTCTTCAAACCACTTGCAATCAAAATTAGACCTTCCCAGCAGTGATCCCAGACCCATAAACCCACTCCCAAACTTCTAGAACCCCCACAAACAGCCCCCAAAAAACATGCAATGCTGCTAGGCCTAACTTTAAATTGTGCCAAAACGCTCTCTGCAACTAGGCCCAAAACCCCCTTTCCCACCATGGATTTTCTTCAAACCACTTGCAATCAAAATTAGACCTTCCCAGCAGTGCTCCCAGACCAATAAACCCACTCCCAAACATCTATAACCCACCCAAACAGCCCCCCAAAAACATGCAATACTGCTAAAACAAAAGAACTTTTCCTCCATGGATTTTCTTCACACCACTTGCAATCAAAATTAGACTTTCCCAGCAGTGCTCCCAAACCCCTCAACCCACGCCCAAAAATCTAGAACACCCCCAAGCAGACCCCCAAAAAATGCAATACTGCTAGGCCTCAGTTTAAATCGTGCCAAAACGCTCTCTGCAACTAGGCCCAAACCCCCCTTTCCCACCATGGATTTTCTTCAAACCACTTGTAATTAAAATTAGATCTTCCCCGCAGTGCTCCCAGACCCATAAACCCACTCCCAAAAATCTAGAACCCCCCAAACAGCCCCCCAAAAACATGCAATACTGGTAAAAAATAAAACTTTTCCACCATGGATTTTCTTCAAACCACTTGCAATCAAAATTCGACCTTCCCAGCAGTGCTCCCAGACCCCTCAACCCACCCCCAAAAATCTAGAACACCCCCAAGCAGCCCCCCAAAAACATGCAATACTGCTAGGCCTCAGTTTAAATCGTGCCAAAACGATGTCTGCAACTAGGCCCAGACCCCCTTTCCCCCCCATGGATTTTCTTCAAACCACTTGCAATCAAAATTAGACCTTCCCAGCAGTGCACCCAGATCCATAAACCCACTCGCAAACATCTAGAACCCCCCCAAACAGCCCTCAAAAACATGCAATACTGCTAGTCCTAACTTAAAATCGTGCCAAAACGCTGTCTGCAACTAGGCCCAAACCCCCCTTTCCCACCGTGGTTTTTCTTCAAACCACTTGCTATCACAAATAGACCTTCCCAGCAGTACTCCCAGACCCATAAACCCACTCCCAAACTTCTAGAACCCCCAAAAACCATCCCAAAAACATGCAATACTGCTAGGACTAACTTAAAATCATGCCAAAACGCTGTCTGCAACTAGGCCCAAACCCCCCTTTCCCACCATGGATTTTCTTCAAACCACTTGCAATCAAAATTAGACCTTCCCAGCAGTGCTCCCAGACCCATAAACTCACTCCCAAAAATCTAGAACCCCCCCAAACAGCCCCCAAAAAACATGCAATACTGCTAAAAAATAATTTTTCCACATGCATTTTCTTCAAACCACTTGCTATCAAAATTAGACCTTCCTAAGACCTTTAAGGCCTAACTTAAAATCGTGCCAAAACGCTGTCTGCAACAAGGCCCAAACCCTCCTTTCCCACCACGGATTTTCTTCAAACCACTTGCAATCAAAATTAGACCTTCCCAGCAGTGCTCCCAGACCCATAAACCCACTCCCAAAAATCTAGAACTCCCCCAAACAGCCCCCCAAAAACATGCAATACTACTAGGCCTAATTTTAAATTGTGCCAAAATGCTCTCTGCGACTAGGCCCAAACCCCCCTTTCCCACCATGGCTTTTCTTCAAACCACTTGCAATCAAAATTAGACCTTCCCAGCAGTGCTCCCAGACCCATAAACCCACTCCCAAAAATCTAGAACTCCCCCAAACAGCCCCCCAAAAACATGCAATACTGCTAAAACAAAAACTTTTCCGCCATGTATTTTCTTCAAACCACTTGCAAATCAAAATTAGACCTTCCCAGCAGTGCTCCCAGACCCATCAACCCACCCCCAAAATTCTAGAACACCCCCAAGCAGCCCCCCAAAAACATGCAATGCTGCTAGGCCTTAGTTTAAATCGTGCCAAAACGCTGTCTGCAACTAGGTCCAAACTCCTCTTTCCCAAAATGGATTTTCTTCAAATTTCTTGCAATCAAAATTAGACCTTCCCAGCAGTGCTCCCAGACCCATAACCCCACTCCCAAACATCTAGAACCCCCCCAAACAGACCCCAAAAACATGCAATACTGCAAAAAAAAAAAACTTTTCCACCATAGATTTTCTTCAAACCACTTGCAATCAAAATTAGACCTTCCCAGCAGTGATCCCAGACCCATAAACCCACTCCCAAACTTCTAGAACCCCCACAAACAGCCCCCAAAAACATGCAATGCTGCTAGGCCTAACTTTAAATTGTGCCAAAACGCTCTCTGCAACTAGGCCCAAAACCCCCTTTCCCACCATGGATTTTCTTCAAACCACTTGCAATCAAAATTAGACCTTCCCAGCAGTGCTCCCAGACCAATAAACCCACTCCCAAACATCTATAACCCACCCAAACAGCCCCCCAAAAACATGCAATACTGCTAAAACAAAAGAACTTTTCCTCCATGGATTTTCTTCACACCACTTGCAATCAAAATTAGACTTTCCCAGCAGTGCTCCCAAACCCCTCAACCCACGCCCAAAAATCTAGAACACCCCCAAGCAGACCCCCAAAAAATGCAATACTGCTAGGCCTCAGTTTAAATCGTGCCAAAACGCTCTCTGCAACTAGGCCCAAACCCCCCTTTCCCACCATGGATTTTCTTCAAACCACTTGCAATTAAAATTAGATCTTCCCCGCAGTGCTCCCAGACCCATAAACCCACTCCCAAAAATCTAGAACCCCCCAAACAGCCCCCCAAAAACATGCAATACTGGTAAAAAATAAAACTTTTCCACCATGGATTTTCTTCAAACCACTTGCAATCAAAATTCGACCTTCCCAGCAGTGCTCCCAGACCCCTCAACCCACCCCCAAAAATCTAGAACACCCCCAAGCAGCCCCCCAAAAACATGCAATACTGCTAGGCCTCAGTTTAAATCGTGCCAAAACGATGTCTGCAACTAGGCCCAGACCCCCTTTCCCCCCCATGGATTTTCTTCAAACCACTTGCAATCAAAATTAGACATTCCCAGCAGTGCACCCAGATCCATAAACCCACTCGCAAACATCTAGAACCCCCCCAAACAGCCCTCAAAAACATGCAATACTGCTAGTCCTAACTTAAAATCGTGCCAAAACGCTGTCTGCAACTAGGCCCAAACCCCCCTTTCCCACCGTGGTTTTTCTTCAAACCACTTGCTATCACAAATAGACCTTCCCAGCAGTACTCCCAGACCCATAAACCCACTCCCAAACTTCTAGAACCCCCAAAAACCATCCCAAAAACATGCAATACTGCTAGGACTAACTTAAAATCGTGCCAAAACGCTGTCTGCAACTAGGCCCAAACCCCCCTTTCCCACCATGGATTTTCTTCAAACCACTTGCAATCAAAATTAGACCTTTCCAGCAGTGCTCCCAGACCCATAAACTCACTCCCAAAAATCTAGAACCCCCCCAAACAGCCCCCAAAAAACATGCAATACTGCTAAAAAATAATTTTTCCACCATGCATTTTCTTCAAACCATTTGCAATCAAAATTAGACCTTCCTAAGACCTTTAAGGCCTAACTTAAAATCGTGCCAAAACGCTGTCTGCAAATAGGCTCAAACCCTCCTTTCCCACCATGGATTTTCTTTAAACCACTTGCAATCAAAATTAGACCTTCCCAGCCGTGCTCCCAGACCCATAAACTCACTCCCAAAAATCTAGAACCCCCCCAAACAGCCCCCAAAAAACATGCAATACTGCTAAAAAATAATTTTTCCACATGCATTTTCTTCAAACCACTTGCTATCAAAATTAGACCTTCCTAAGACCTTTAAGGCCTAACTTAAAATCGTGCCAAAACGCTGTCTGCAACAAGGCCCAAACCCTCCTTTCCCACCACGGATTTTCTTCAAACCACTTGCAATCAAAATTAGACCTTCCCAGCAGTGCTCCCAGACCCATAAACCCACTCCCAAAAATCTAGAACTCCCCCAAACAGCCCCCCAAAAACATGCAATACTGCTAAAACAAAAACTTTTCCGCCATGGATTTTCTTCAAACCACTTGCAAATCAAAATTAGACCTTCCCAGCAGTGCTCCCAGACCCCTCAACCCACCCCCAAAAATCTAAAACACCCCCAAGCAGCCCTCCAATAAACATGCAATACTACTAGGCCTAATTTTAAATTGTGCCAAAATGCTCTCTGCGACTAGGCCCAAACCCCCCTTTCCCACCATGGCTTTTCTTCAAACCACTTGCAATCAAAATTAGACCTTCCCAGCAGTGCTCCCAGACCCATAAACCCACTCCCAAAAATCTAGAACTCCCCCAAACAGCCCCCCAAAAACATGCAATACTGCTAAAACAAAAACTTTTCCGCCATGTATTTTCTTCAAACCACTTGCAAATCAAAATTAGACCTTCCCAGCAGTGCTCCCAGACCCATCAACCCACCCCCAAAATTCTAGAACACCCCCAAGCAGCCCCCCAAAAACATGCAATGCTGCTAGGCCTTAGTTTAAATCGTGCTAAAACGCTGTCTGCAACTAGGTCCAAACTCCTCTTTCCCAAAATGGATTTTCTTCAAATTTCTTGCAATCAAAATTAGACCTTCCCAGCAGTGCTCCCAGACCCATAACCCCACTCCCAAACATCTAGAACCCCCCCCAAACAGACCCCAAAAACATGCAATACTGCTAAAAAAAAAAACTTTTCCACCATAGATTTTCTTCAAACCACTTGCAATCAAAATTAGACCTTCCCAGCAGTGCTCCCAGACCCATAAACCCACTCCCAAAAATCTAGAACTCCCCCAAACAGCCCCCCAAAAACATGCAATACTGCTAAAACAAAAACTTTTCCGCCATGTATTTTCTTCAAACCACTTGCAAATCAAAATTAGACCTTCCCAGCAGTGCTCCCAGACCCATCAACCCACCCCCAAAATTCTAGAACACCCCCAAGCAGCCCCCCAAAAACATGCAATGCTGCTAGGCCTTAGTTTAAATCGTGCCAAAACGCTGTCTGCAACTAGGTCCAAACTCCTCTTTCCCAAAATGGATTTTCTTCAAATTTCTTGCAATCAAAATTAGACCTTCCCAGCAGTGCTCCCAGACCCATAACCCCACTCCCAAACATCTAGAACCCCCCAAACAGACCCCAAAAACATGCAATACTGCTAAAAAAAAAAACTTTTCCACCATAGATTTTCTTCAAACCCCTTGCAATCAAAATTAGACCTTCCCAGCAGTGATTCCAGACCCATAAACCCACTCCCAAACTTCTAGAACCCCCACAAACAGCCCCCAAAAAACATGCAATGCTGCTAGGCCTAACTTTAAATTGTGCCAAAACGCTCTCTGCAACTAGGCCCAAAACCCCCTTTCCCACCATGGATTTTCTTCAAACCACTTGCAATCAAAATTAGACCTTCCCAGCAGTGCTCCCAGACCAATAAACCCACTCCCAAACATCTATAACCCACCCAAACAGCCCCCCAAAAACATGCAATACTGCTAAAACAAAAGAACTTTTCCTCCATGGATTTTCTTCACACCACTTGCAATCAAAATTAGACTTTCCCAGCAGTGCTCCCAAACCCCTCAACCCACGCCCAAAAATCTAGAACACCCCCAAGCAGACCCCCAAAAAATGCAATACTGCTAGGCCTCAGTTTAAATCGTGCCAAAACGCTCTCTGCAACTAGGCCCAAACCCCCCTTTCCCACCATGGATTTTCTTCAAACCACTTGCAATTAAAATTAGATCTTCCCCGCAGTGCTCCCAGACCCATAAACCCACTCCCAAAAATCTAGAACCCCCCAAACAGCCCCCCCAAAACATGCAATACTGGTAAAAAATAAAACTTTTCCACCATGGATTTTCTTCAAACCACTTGCAATCAAAATTCGACCTTCCCAGCAGTGCTCCCAGACCCCTCAACCCACCCCCAAAAATCTAGAACACCCCCAAGCAGCCCCCCAAAAACATGCAATACTGCTAGGCCTCAGTTTAAATCGTGCCAAAACGATGTCTGCAACTAGGCCCAGACCCCCTTTCCCCCCCATGGATTTTCTTCAAACCACTTGCAATCAAAATTAGACCTTCCCAGCAGTGCACCCAGATCCATAAACCCACTCGCAAACATCTAGAACCCCCCCAAACAGCCCTCAAAAACATGCAATACTGCTAGTCCTAACTTAAAATCGTGCCAAAACGCTGTCTGCAACTAGGCCCAAACCCCCCTTTCCCACCGTGGTTTTTCTTCAAACCACTTGCTATCACAAATAGACCTTCCCAGCAGTACTCCCAGACCCATAAACCCACTCCCAAACTTCTAGAACCCCCAAAAACCATCCCAAAAACATGCAATACTGCTAGGACTAACTTAAAATCGTGCCAAAACGCTGTCTGCAACAAGGCCCAAACCCTCCTTTCCCACCACGGATTTTCTTCAAACCACTTGCAATCAAAATTAGACCTTCCCAGCAGTGCTCCCAGACCCATAAACCCACTCCCAAAAATCTAGAACTCCCCCAAACAGCCCCCCAAAAACATGCAATACTGCTAAAACAAAAACTTTTCCGCCATGGATTTTCTTCAAACCACTTGCAAATCAAAATTAGACCTTCCCAGCAGTGCTCCCAGACCCCTCAACCCACCCCCAAAAATCTAAAACACCCCCAAGCAGCCCCCCAAAAAACATGCAATACTACTAGGCCTAATTTTAAATTGTGCCAAAATGCTCTCTGCGACTAGGCCCAAACCCCCCTTTCCCACCATGGCTTTTCTTCAAACCACTTGCAATCAAAATTAGACCTTCCCAGCAGTGCTCCCAGACCCATAAACCCACTCCCAAAAATCTAGAACTCCCCCAAACAGCCCCCCAAAAACATGCAATACTGCTAAAACAAAAACTTTTCCGCCATGTATTTTCTTCAAACCACCTGCAAATCAAAATTAGACCTTCCCAGCAGTGCTCCCAGACCCATCAACCCACCCCCAAAATTCTAGAACACCCCCAAGCAGCCCCCCAAAAACATGCAATGCTGCTAGGCCTTAGTTTAAATCGTGCCAAAACGCTGTCTGCAACTAGGTCCAAACTCCTCTTTCCCAAAATGGATTTTCTTCAAATTTCTTGCAATCAAAATTAGACCTTCCCAGCAGTGCTCCCAGACCCATAACCCCACTCCCAAACATCTAGAACCCCCCCAAACAGACCCCAAAAACATGCAATACTGCTAAAAAAAAAACTTTTCCACCATAGATTTTCTTCAAACCACTTGCAATCAAAATTAGACCTTCCCAGCAGTGCTCCCAAACCCCTCAACCCACGCCCAAAAATCTAGAACACCCCCAAGCAGACCCCCAAAAAATGCAATACTGCTAGGCCTCAGTTTAAATCGTGCCAAAACGCTCTCTGCAACTAGGCCCAAACCCCCCTTTCCCACCATGGATTTTCTTCAAACCACTTGCAATTAAAATTAGATCTTCCCCGCAGTGCTCCCAGACCCATAAACCCACTCCCAAAAATCTAGAACCCCCCAAACAGCCCCCCAAAAACATGCAATACTGGTAAAAAATAAAACTTTTCCACCATGGATTTTCTTCAAACCACTTGCAATCAAAATTCGACCTTCCCAGCAGTGCTCCCAGACCCCTCAACCCACCCCCAAAAATCTAGAACACCCCCAAGCAGCCCCCCAAAAACATGCAATACTGCTAGGCCTCAGTTTAAATCGTGCCAAAACGATGTCTGCAACTAGGCCCAGACCCCCTTTCCCCCCATGGATTTTCTTCAAACCACTTGCAATCAAAATTAGACCTTCCCAGCAGTACACCCAGATCCATAAACCCACTCGCAAACATCTAGAACCCCCCCAAACAGCCCTCAAAAACATGCAATACTGCTAGTCCTAACTTAAAATCGTGCCAAAACGCTGTCTGCAACTAGGCCCAAACCCCCCTTTCCCACCGTGGTTTTTCTTCAAACCACTTGCTATCACAAATAGACCTTCCCAGCAGTACTCCCAGACCCATAAAACCACTCCCAAACTTCTAGAACCCCCAAAAACCATCCCAAAAACATGCAATACTGCTAGGACTAACTTAAAATCGTGCCAAAACGCTGTCTGCAACTAGGCCCAAACCCCCCTTTCCCACCATGGATTTTCTTCAAACCACTTGCAATCAAAATTAGACCTTCCCAGCAGTGCTCCCAGACCCATAAACTCACTCCCAAAAATCTAGAACCCCCCCAAACAGCCCCCAAAAAACATGCAATACTGCTAAAAAATAATTTTTCCACCATGCATTTTCTTCAAACCATTTGCAATCAAAATTAGACCTTCCTAAGACCTTTAAGGCCTAACTTAAAATCGTGCCAAAACGCTGTCTGCAACTAGGCTCAAACCCTCCTTTCCCACCATGGATTTTCTTCAAACCACTTGCAATCAAAATTAGACCTTCCCAGCAGTGCTCCCAGACCCATAAACTCACTCCCAAAAATCTAGAACCCCCCCAAACAGCCCCCAAAAAACATGCAATACTGCTAAAAAATAATTTTTCCACATGCATTTTCTTCAAACCACTTGCTATCAAAATTAGACCTTCCTAAGACCTTTAAGGCCTAACTTAAAATCGTGCCAAAACGCTGTCTGCAACAAGGCCCAAACCCTCCTTTCCCACCACGGATTTTCTTCAAACCACTTGCAATCAAAATTAGACCTTCCCAGCAGTGCTCCCAGACCCATAAACCCACTCCCAAAAATCTAGAACTCCCCCAAACAGCCCCCCAAAAACATGCAATACTGCTAAAACAAAAACTTTTCCGCCATGGATTTTCTTCAAACCACTTGCAAATCAAAATTAGACCTTCCCAGCAGTGCTCCCAGACCCCTCAACCCACCCCCAAAAATCTAAAACACCCCCAAGCAGCCCCCCAAAAAACATGCAATACTACTAGGCCTAATTTTAAATTGTGCCAAAATGCTCTCTGCGACTAGGCCCAAACCCCCCTTTCCCACCATGGCTTTTCTTCAAACCACTTGCAATCAAAATTAGACCTTCCCAGCAGTGCTCCCAGACCCATAAACCCACTCCCAAAAATCTAGAACTCCCCCAAACAGCCCCCCAAAAACATGCAATACTGCTAAAACAAAAACTTTTCCGCCATGTATTTTCTTCAAACCACTTGCAAATCAAAATTAGACCTTCCCAGCAGTGCTCCCAGACCCATCAACCCACCCCCAAAATTCTAGAACACCCCCAAGCAGCCCCCCAAAAACATGCAATGCTGCTAGGCCTTAGTTTAAATCGTGCCAAAACGCTGTCTGCAACTAGGTCCAAACTCCTCTTTCCCAAAATGGATTTTCTTCAAATTTCTTGCAATCAAAATTAGACCTTCCCAGCAGTGCTCCCAGACCCATAACCCCACTCCCAAACATCTAGAACCCCCCCAAACAGACCCCAAAAACATGCAATACTGCTTAAAAAAAAACTTTTCCACCATAGATTTTCTTCAAACCACTTGCAATCAAAATTAGACCTTCCCAGCAGTGATCCCAGACCCATAAACCCACTCCCAAACTTCTAGAACCCCCACAAACAGCCCCCAAAAAACATGCAATGCTGCTAGGCCTAACTTTAAATTGTGCCAAAACGCTCTCTGCAACTAGGCCCAAAACCCCCTTTCCCACCATGGATTTTCTTCAAACCACTTGCAATCAAAATTAGACCTTCCCAGCAGTGCTCCCAGACCAATAAACCCACTCCCAAACATCTATAACCCACCCAAACAGCCCCCCAAAAACATGCAATACTGCTAAAACAAAAGAACTTTTCCTCCATGGATTTTCTTCACACCACTTGCAATCAAAATTAGACTTTCCCAGCAGTGCTCCCAAACCCCTCAACCCACGCCCAAAAATCTAGAACACCCCCAAGCAGACCCCCAAAAAATGCAATACTGCTAGGCCTCAGTTTAAATCGTGCCAAAACGCTCTCTGCAACTAGGCCCAAACCCCCCTTTCCCACCATGGATTTTCTTCAAACCACTTGCAATTAAAATTAGACCTTCCCAGCAGTGCTCCCAGACCCATAAACCCACCCCCAAGCATCTAGAACCCCCCCAAACAGACCCCAAAAACATGTAATACTGCAAAAAAAAAAAACGTTTCCACCATGGATTTTCTTCAAACCACTTGCTATAAAAATTAGACCTTCCCAGCAGTGCTCCCAGACCCCTCAACCCACCCCCAAAAATCTAGAACACCCCCCAGCAGCCCCCCAAAAACATGCAATACTGCTAGGCCTCAGTTTAAATCGTGCCAAAACGCTGTCTGCACCTAGGCCCAAAACCCCCTTTCCCACCATAGATTTTCTTCAAACTTCTTGATATCAAAATTAGACCTTCCCAGCAGTGCTCCCAGACCCATAAACCCACTCCCAAAAATCTAGAACTCCCCCAAACAGCCCCCCAAAAACATGCAATACTGCTTAAACAAAAACTTTTCCGCCATGGATTTTCTTCAAACCACTTGCAAATCAAAATTAGACCTACCCAGCAGTGCTCCCAGACCCCTCAACCCACCCCCAAAAATCTAGAACACCCCCAAGCAGCCCCCCAAAAACATGCAATACTACTAGGCCTAATTTTAAATTGTGCCAAAATGCTCTCTGCGACTAGGCCCAAACCCCCCTTTCCCACCATGGCTTTTCTTCAAACCACTTGCAATCAAAATTAGACCTTCCCAGCAGTGCTCCCAGACCCATAAACCCAATCCCAAAAATCTAGAACCCCCCCAAACAGCCCCCCAAAAACATGCAATACTGTTAAAACAAAAAGTTTTCCGCCATGTATTTTCTTCAAACCACTTGCAAATCAAAATTAGACCTTCCCAGCAGTGCTCCCAGACCCCTCAACCCACCCCCAAAATTCTAGAACACCCCCAAGCAGCCCCCCAAAAACATGCAATGCTGCTAGGCCTTAGTTTAAATCGTGCCAAAACGCTGTCTGCAACTAGGCCCAAACTCCCCTTTCCCAACATGGATTTTCTTCAAATCACTTGCAATCAAAATTAGACCTTCCAAGCAGTGCTCCCAGACCCATAACCCCACTCCCAAACATCTAGAACCCCCCAAACAGCCCCCAAAAAACATGCAATGCTGCTAGGCCTAACTTTAAATTGTGCCAAAACGCTCTCTGCAACTAGGCCCAAACCCCCCTTTCCCACCATGGATTTTCTTCAAACCAATTGCAATCAAAATTAGACCTTCCCAGCAGTGCTCCCAGACCAATAAACCCACTCCCAAAAATCTAGAACTCCCCCAAACAGCCCCCCAAAAACATGCAATACTGCTTAAACAAAAACTTTTCCGCCATGGATTTTCTTCAAACCACTTGCAAATCAAAATTAGACCTACCCAGCAGTGCTCCCAGACCCCTCAACCCACTCCCAAACATCTAGAACCCCCCAAACAGCCCCAAAAAAACATGCAATGCTGATAAGCCTAACTTTAAATTGTGCCAAAACGCTCTCTGCAACTAGGCCCAAACCCCCCTTTCCCACCATGGATTTTCTTCAAACCAATTGCAATCAAAATTAGACCTTCCCAGCAGTGCTCCCAGACCAATAAACCCACTCCCAAACATCTATAACCCCCCCAAACAGCCCCCCAAAAACATGCAATACTGTTAAAACAAAAAGTTTTCCGCCATGTATTTTCTTCAAACCACTTGCAAATCAAAATTAGACCTTCCCAGCAGTGCTCCCAAACCCCTCAACCACACCCAAAAATCTAGAACACCCCCAAGCAGACCCCCCAAAAATGCAATACTGCTAGGCCTCAGTTTAAATCGTGCCAAAACGTTCTCTGCAACTAGGCCCAAACCCCCCTTTCCCACCATGGATTTTCTTCAAACCACTTGCAATTAAAATTAGACCTTCCCCGCAGTGCTCCCAGACCCATAAACCCACTCCCAAAAATCTAGAACCCCCCAAACAGCCCCCCAAAAACATGCAATACTGGTAAAAAATAAAACTTTTCCACCATGGATTTTCTTCAAACCACTTGCAATCAAAATTCGACCTTCCCAGCAGTGCTCCCAGACCCCTCAACCCACCCCCAAAAATCTAGAACACCCCCAAGCAGCCCCCCAAAAACATGCAATACTGCTAGGCCTCAGTTTAAATCGTGCCAATACGATGTCTGCAACTAGGCCCAGACCCCCTTTCCCCCCCATGGATTTTCTTCAAACCACTTGCAATCAAAACTAGACCTTCCCAGCAGTGTACCCAGATCCATAAACCCACTCGCAAACATCTAGAACCCCCCCAAACAGCCCTCAAAAACATGCAATACTGCTAGTCCTAACTTAAAATCGTGCCAAAAGGCTGTCTACAACTAGGCCCAAACCCCCCTTTCCCACCGTGGTTTTTCTTCAAACCACTTGCTATCACAAATAGACCTTCCCAGCAGTACTCCCAGACCCATAAACCCACTCCCAAACTTCTAGAACCCCCAAAAACCATCCCAAAAACATGCAATACTGCTAGGACTAACTTAAAATCGTGCCAAAACGCTGTCTGCAACTAGGCCCAAACCCCCCTTTCCCACCATGGATTTTCTTCAAACCACTTGCAATCAAAATTAGACCTTCCCAGCAGTGCTCCCAGACCCATAAACTCACTCCCAAAAATCTAGAACCCCCCCAAACAGCCCCCAAAAAACATGCAATACTGCTAAAAAATAATTTTTCCACCATGCATTTTCTTCAAACCATTTGCAATCAAAATTAGACCTTCCTAAGACCTTTAAGGCCTAACTTAAAATCGTGCCAAAACGCTGTCTGCAACTAGGCTCAAACCTTCCTTTCCCACCATGGATTTTCTTCAAACCACTTGCAATCAAAATTAGACCTTCCCAGCAGTGCTCCCAGACCCATAAACTCATTCCCAAAAATCTAGAACCCCCCCAAACAGCCCCCAAAAAACATGCAATACTGCTAAAAAATTATTTTTCCACATGCATTTTCTTTAAACCACTTGCTATCAAAATTAGACCTTCCTAAGACCTTTAAGGCCTAACTTAAAATCGTGCCAAAACGCTGTCTGCAACAAGGCCCAAACCCTCCTTTCCCACCACGGATTTTCTTCAAACCACTTGCAATCAAAATTAGACCTTCCCAGCAGTGCTCCCAGACCCATAAACCCACTCCCAAAAATCTAGAACTCCCCCAAACAGCCCCCCAAAAACATGCAATACTGCTAAAACAAAAACTTTTCCGCCATGGATTTTCTTCAAACCACTTGCAAATCAAAATTAGACCTTCCCAGCAGTGCTCCCAGACCCCTCAACCCACCCCCAAAAATCTAAAACACCCCCAAGCAGCCCCCCAAAAAACATGCAATACTACTAGGCCTAATTTTAAATTGTGCCAAAATGCTCTCTGCGACTAGGCCCAAACCCCCCTTTCCCACCATGGCTTTTCTTCAAACCACTTGCAATCAAAATTAGACCTTCCCAGCAGTGCTCCCAGACCCATAAACCCACTCCCAAAAATCTAGAACTCCCCCAAACAGCCCCCCAAAAACATGCAATACTGCTAAAACAAAAACTTTTCCGCCATGTATTTTCTTCAAACCACTTGCAAATCAAAATTAGACCTTCCCAGCAGTGCTCCCAGACCCATCAACCCACCCCCAAAATTCTAGAACACCCCCAAGCAGCCCCCCAAAAACATGCAATGCTGCTAGGCCTTAGTTTAAATCGTGCCAAAACGCTGTCTGCAACTAGGTCCAAACTCCTCTTTCCCAAAATGGATTTTCTTCAAATTTCTTGCAATCAAAATTAGACCTTCCCAGCAGTGCTCCCAGACCCATAACCCCACTCCCAAACATCTAGAACCCCCCCAAACAGACCCCAAAAACATGCAATACTGCTTAAAAAAAAACTTTTCCACCATAGATTTTCTTCAAACCACTTGCAATCAAAATTAGACCTTCCCAGCAGTGATCCCAGACCCATAAACCCACTCCCAAACTTCTAGAACCCCCACAAACAGCCCCCAAAAAACATGCAATGCTGCTAGGCCTAACTTTAAATTGTGCCAAAACGCTCTCTGCAACTAGGCCCAAAACCCCCTTTCCCACCATGGATTTTCTTCAAACCACTTGCAATCAAAATTAGACCTTCCCAGCAGTGCTCCCAGACCAATAAACCCACTCCCAAACATCTATAACCCACCCAAACAGCCCCCCAAAAACATGCAATACTGCTAAAACAAAAGAACTTTTCCTCCATGGATTTTCTTCACACCACTTGCAATCAAAATTAGACTTTCCCAGCAGTGCTCCCAAACCCCTCAACCCACGCCCAAAAATCTAGAACACCCCCAAGCAGACCCCCAAAAAATGCAATACTGCTAGGCCTCAGTTTAAATCGTGCCAAAACGCTCTCTGCAACTAGGCCCAAACCCCCCTTTCCCACCATGGATTTTCTTCAAACCACTTGCAATTAAAATTAGACCTTCCCAGCAGTGCTCCCAGACCCATAAACCCACCCCCAAGCATCTAGAACCCCCCCAAACAGACCCCAAAAACATGTAATACTGCAAAAAAAAAAAACGTTTCCACCATGGATTTTCTTCAAACCACTTGCTATAAAAATTAGACCTTCCCAGCAGTGCTCCCAGACCCCTCAACCCACCCCCAAAAATCTAGAACACCCCCCAGCAGCCCCCCAAAAACATGCAATACTGCTAGGCCTCAGTTTAAATCGTGCCAAAACGCTGTCTGCACCTAGGCCCAAAACCCCCTTTCCCACCATAGATTTTCTTCAAACTTCTTGATATCAAAATTAGACCTTCCCAGCAGTGCTCCCAGACCCATAAACCCACTCCCAAAAATCTAGAACTCCCCCAAACAGCCCCCCAAAAACATGCAATACTGCTTAAACAAAAACTTTTCCGCCATGGATTTTCTTCAAACCACTTGCAAATCAAAATTAGACCTACCCAGCAGTGCTCCCAGACCCCTCAACCCACCCCCAAAAATCTAGAACACCCCCAAGCAGCCCCCCAAAAAACATGCAATACTACTAGGCCTAATTTTAAATTGTGCCAAAATGCTCTCTGCGACTAGGCCCAAACCCCCCTTTCCCACCATGGCTTTTCTTCAAACCACTTGCAATCAAAATTAGACCTTCCCAGCAGTGCTCCCAGACCCATAAACCCAATCCCAAAAATCTAGAACCCCCCCAAACAGCCCCCCAAAAACATGCAATACTGTTAAAACAAAAAGTTTTCCGCCATGTATTTTCTTCAAACCACTTGCAAATCAAAATTAGACCTTCCCAGCAGTGCTCCCAGACCCCTCAACCCACCCCCAAAATTCTAGAACACCCCCAAGCAGCCCCCCAAAAACATGCAATGCTGCTAGGCCTTAGTTTAAATCGTGCCAAAACGCTGTCTGCAACTAGGCCCAAACTCCCCTTTCCCAACATGGATTTTCTTCAAATCACTTGCAATCAAAATTAGACCTTCCAAGCAGTGCTCCCAGACCCATAACCCCACTCCCAAACATCTAGAACCCCCCAAACAGCCCCCAAAAAACATGCAATGCTGCTAGGCCTAACTTTAAATTGTGCCAAAACGCTCTCTGCAACTAGGCCCAAACCCCCCTTTCCCACCATGGATTTTCTTCAAACCAATTGCAATCAAAATTAGACCTTCCCAGCAGTGCTCCCAGACCAATAAACCCACTCCCAAAAATCTAGAACTCCCCCAAACAGCCCCCCAAAAACATGCAATACTGCTTAAACAAAAACTTTTCCGCCATGGATTTTCTTCAAACCACTTGCAAATCAAAATTAGACCTACCCAGCAGTGCTCCCAGACCCCTCAACCCACCCCCAAAAATCTAGAACACCCCCAAGCAGCCCCCCAAAAAACATGCAATACTACTAGGCCTAATTTTAAATTGTGCCAAAATGCTCTCTGCGACTAGGCCCAAACCCCCCTTTCCCACCATGGCTTTTCTTCAAACCACTTGCAATCAAAATTAGACCTTCCCAGCAGTGCTCCCAGACCCATAAACCCAATCCCAAAAATCTAGAACCCCCCCAAACAGCCCCCCAAAAACATGCAATGCTGCTAGGCCTTAGTTTAAATCGTGCCAAAACGCTGTCTGCAACTAGGCCCAAACTCCCCTTTCCCAACATGGATTTTCTTCAAATCACTTGCAATCAAAATTAGACCTTCCAAGCAGTGCTCCCAGACCCATAACCCCACTCCCAAACATCTAGAACCCCCCAAACAGCCCCCAAAAAACATGCAATGCTGATAAGCCTAACTTTAAATTGTGCCAAAACGCTCTCTGCAACTAGGCCCAAACCCCCCTTTCCCACCATGGATTTTCTTCAAACCAATTGCAATCAAAATTAGACCTTCCCAGCAGTGCTCCCAGACCAATAAACCCACTCCCAAACATCTATAACCCCCCCAAACAGCCCCCCAAAAACATGCAATACTGTTAAAACAAAAAGTTTTCCGCCATGTATTTTCTTCAAACCACTTGCAAATCAAAATTAGACCTTCCCAGCAGTGCTCCCAAACCCCTCAACCACGCCCAAAAATCTAGAACACCCCCAAGCAGCCCCTCAAAAACATGCAATACTGCTAGGCCTCAGTTTAAATCGTGCCAATACGATGTCTGCAACTAGGCCCAGACCCCCTTTCCCCCCCATGGATTTTCTTCAAACCACTTGCAATCAAAACTAGACCTTCCCAGCAGTGTACCCAGATCCATAAACCCACTCGCAAACATCTAGAACCCCCCCAAACAGCCCTCAAAAACATGCAATACTGCTAGTCCTAACTTAAAATCGTGCCAAAAGGCTGTCTACAACTAGGCCCAAACCCCCCTTTCCCACCGTGGTTTTTCTTCAAACCACTTGCTATCACAAATAGACCTTCCCAGCAGTACTCCCAGACCCATAAACCCACTCCCAAACTTCTAGAACCCCCAAAAACCATCCCAAAAACATGCAATACTGCTAGGACTAACTTAAAATCGTGCCAAAACGCTGTCTGCAACTAGGCCCAAACCCCCCTTTCCCACCATGGATTTTCTTCAAACCACTTGCAATCAAAATTAGACCTTCCCAGCAGTGCTCCCAGACCCATAAACTCACTCCCAAAAATCTAGAACCCCCCCAAACAGCCCCCAAAAAACATGCAATACTGCTAAAAAATAATTTTTCCACCATGCATTTTCTTCAAACCATTTGCAATCAAAATTAGACCTTCCTAAGACCTTTAAGGCCTAACTTAAAATCGTGCCAAAACGCTGTCTGCAACTAGGCTCAAACCTTCCTTTCCCACCATGGATTTTCTTCAAACCACTTGCAATCAAAATTAGACCTTCCCAGCAGTGCTCCCAGACCCATAAACTCATTCCCAAAAATCTAGAACCCCCCCAAACAGCCCCCAAAAAACATGCAATACTGCTAAAAAATTATTTTTCCACATGCATTTTCTTTAAACCACTTGCTATCAAAATTAGACCTTCCTAAGACCTTTAAGGCCTAACTTAAAATCGTGCCAAAACGCTGTCTGCAACAAGGCCCAAACCCTCCTTTCCCACCACGGATTTTCTTCAAACCACTTGCAATCAAAATTAGACCTTCCCAGCAGTGCTCCCAGACCCATAAACCCACTCCCAAAAATCTAGAACTCCCCCAAACAGCCCCCCAAAAACATGCAATACTGCTAAAACAAAAACTTTTCCGCCATGGATTTTCTTCAAACCACTTGCAAATCAAAATTAGACCTTCCCAGCAGTGCTCCCAGACCCCTCAACCCACCCCCAAAAATCTAAAACACCCCCAAGCAGCCCCCCAAAAAACATGCAATACTACTAGGCCTAATTTTAAATTGTGCCAAAATGCTCTCTGCGACTAGGCCCAAACCCCCCTTTCCCACCATGGCTTTTCTTCAAACCACTTGCAATCAAAATTAGACCTTCCCAGCAGTGCTCCCAGACCCATAAACCCACTCCCAAAAATCTAGAACTCCCCCAAACAGCCCCCCAAAAACATGCAATACTGCTAAAACAAAAACTTTTCCGCCATGTATTTTCTTCAAACCACTTGCAAATCAAAATTAGACCTTCCCAGCAGTGCTCCCAGACCCATCAACCCACCCCCAAAATTCTAGAACACCCCCAAGCAGCCCCCCAAAAACATGCAATGCTGCTAGGCCTTAGTTTAAATCGTGCCAAAACGCTGTCTGCAACTAGGTCCAAACTCCTCTTTCCCAAAATGGATTTTCTTCAAATTTCTTGCAATCAAAATTAGACCTTCCCAGCAGTGCTCCCAGACCCATAACCCCACTCCCAAACATCTAGAACCCCCCCAAACAGACCCCAAAAACATGCAATACTGCTTAAAAAAAAACTTTTCCACCATAGATTTTCTTCAAACCACTTGCAATCAAAATTAGACCTTCCCAGCAGTGATCCCAGACCCATAAACAAACTCCCAAACTTCTAGAACCCCCACAAACAGCCCCCAAAAAACATGCAATGCTGCTAGGCCTAACTTTAAATTGTGCCAAAACGCTCTCTGCAACTAGGCCCAAAACCCCCTTTCCCACCATGGATTTTCTTCAAACCACTTGCAATTAAAATTAGACCTTCCCAGCAGTGCTCCCAGACCAATAAACCCACTCCCAAACATCTATAACCCACCCAAACAGCCCCCCAAAAACATGCAATACTGCTAAAACAAAAGAACTTTTCCTCCATGGATTTTCTTCACACCACTTGCAATCAAAATTAGACTTTCCCAGCAGTGCTCCCAAACCCCTCAACCCACGCCCAAAAATCTAGAACACCCCCAAGCAGACCCCCAAAAAATGCAATACTGCTAGGCCTCAGTTTAAATCGTGCCAAAACGCTCTCTGCAACTAGGCCCAAACCCACCTTTCCCACCATGGATTTTCTTCAAACCACTTGCAATTAAAATTAGACCTTCCCAGCAGTGCTCCCAGACCCATAAACCCACCCCCAAGCATCTAGAACCCCCCCAAACAGACCCCAAAAACATGTAATACTGCAAAAAAAAAAAACGTTTCCACCATGGATTTTCTTCAAACCACTTGCTATAAAAATTAGACCTTCCCAGCAGTGCTCCCAGACCCCTCAACCCACCCCCAAAAATCTAGAACACCCCCCAGCAGCCCCCCAAAAACATGCAATACTGCTAGGCCTCAGTTTAAATCGTGCCAAAACGCTGTCTGCACCTAGGCCCAAAACCCCCTTTCCCACCATAGATTTTCTTCAAACTTCTTGATATCAAAATTAGACCTTCCCAGCAGTGCTCCCAGACCCATAAACCCACTCCCAAAAATCTAGAACTCCCCCAAACAGCCCCCCAAAAACATGCAATACTGCTTAAACAAAAACTTTTCCGCCATGGATTTTCTTCAAACCACTTGCAAATCAAAATTAGACCTACCCAGCAGTGCTCCCAGACCCCTCAACCCACCCCCAAAAATCTAGAACACCCCCAAGCAGCCCCCCCAAAAACATGCAATACTACTAGGCCTCAGTTTAAATCGTGCCAAAACGCTCTCTGCAACTAGGCCCAAACCCCCCTTTCCCACCATGGATTTTCTTCAAACCACTTGCAATTAAAATTAGACCTTCCCAGCAGTGCTCCCAGACCCATAAACCCACCCCCAAGCATCTAGAACCCCCCCAAACAGACCCCAAAAACATGTAATACTGCAAAAAAAAAAAACGTTTCCACCATGGATTTTCTTCAAACCACTTGCTATAAAAATTAGACCTTCCCAGCAGTGCTCCCAGACCCCTCAACCCACCCCCAAAAATCTAGAACACCCCCCAGCAGCCCCCCAAAAACATGCAATACTGCTAGGCCTCAGTTTAAATCGTGCCAAAACGCTGTCTGCACCTAGGCCCAAAACCCCCTTTCCCACCATAGATTTTCTTCAAACTTCTTGATATCAAAATTAGACCTTCCCAGCAGTGCTCCCAGACCCATAAACCCACTCCCAAAAATCTAGAACTCCCCCAAACAGCCCCCCAAAAACATGCAATACTGCTTAAACAAAAACTTTTCCGCCATGGATTTTCTTCAAACCACTTGCAAATCAAAATTAGACCTACCCAGCAGTGCTCCCAGACCCCTCAACCCACCCCCAAAAATCTAGAACACCCCCAAGCAGCCCCCCAAAAAACATGCAATACTACTAGGCCTAATTTTAAATTGTGCCAAAATGCTCTCTGCGACTAGGCCCAAACCCCCCTTTCCCACCATGGCTTTTCTTCAAACCACTTGCAATCAAAATTAGACCTTCCCAGCAGTGCTCCCAGACCCATAAACCCAATCCCAAAAATCTAGAACCCCCCCAAACAGCCCCCCAAAAACATGCAATACTGTTAAAACAAAAAGTTTTCCGCCATGTATTTTCTTCAAACCACTTGCAAATCAAAATTAGACCTTCCCAGCAGTGCTCCCAGACCCCTCAACCCACCCCCAAAATTCTAGAACACCCCCAAGCAGCCCCCCAAAAACATGCAATGCTGCTAGGCCTTAGTTTAAATCGTGCCAAAACGCTGTCTGCAACTAGGCCCAAACTCCCCTTTCCCAACATGGATTTTCTTCAAATCACTTGCAATCAAAATTAGACCTTCCAAGCAGTGCTCCCAGACCCATAACCCCACTCCCAAACATCTAGAACCCCCCAAACAGCCCCCAAAAAACATGCAATGCTGCTAGGCCTAACTTTAAATTGTGCCAAAACGCTCTCTGCAACTAGGCCCAAACCCCCCTTTCCCACCATGGATTTTCTTCAAACCAATTGCAATCAAAATTAGACCTTCCCAGCAGTGCTCCCAGACCAATAAACCCACTCCCAAACATCTATAACCCCCCCAAACAGCCCCCCAAAAACATGCAATACTGCTAAAACAAAAGAACTTTTCCTCCATGGATTTTCTTCAGACCACTTGCAATCAAAATTAGACCTTCCCAGCAGTGCTCCCAAACCCCTCAACCACGCCCAAAAATCTAGAACACCCCCAAGCAGACCCCCAAAAAATGCAATACTGCTAGGCCTCAGTTTAAATCGTGCCAAAACGTTCTCTGCAACTAGGCCCAAACCCCCCTTTCCCACCATGGATTTTCTTCAAACCACTTGCAATTAA
The DNA here is from genome assembly GCF_964261635.1 of Lissotriton helveticus. Classification (NCBI taxonomy): domain Eukaryota; kingdom Metazoa; phylum Chordata; class Amphibia; order Caudata; family Salamandridae; genus Lissotriton; species Lissotriton helveticus. The sequence goes on along the minus strand of NC_136063.1, from coordinate 772,054,418 downwards.
AATTAGACCTTCCCCGCAGTGCTCCCAGACCCATAAACCCACTCCCAAAAATCTAGAACCCCCCAAACAGCCCCCCAAAAACATGCAATACTGGTAAAAAATAAAACTTTTCCACCATGGATTTTCTTCAAACCACTTGCAATCAAAATTCGACCTTCCCAGCAGTGCTCCCAGACCCCTCAACCCACCCCCAAAAATCTAGAACACCCCCAAGCAGCCCCCCAAAAACATGCAATACTGCTAGGCCTCAGTTTAAATCGTGCCAATACGATGTCTGCAACTAGGCCCAGACCCCCTTTCCCCCCCATGGATTTTCTTCAAACCACTTGCAATCAAAACTAGACCTTCCCAGCAGTGTACCCAGATCCATAAACCCACTCGCAAACATCTAGAACCCCCCCAAACAGCCCTCAAAAACATGCAATACTGCTAGTCCTAACTTAAAATCGTGCCAAAAGGCTGTCTACAACTAGGCCCAAACCCCCCTTTCCCACCGTGGTTTTTCTTCAAACCACTTGCTATCACAAATAGACCTTCCCAGCAGTACTCCCAGACCCATAAACCCACTCCCAAACTTCTAGAACCCCCAAAAACCATCCCAAAAACATGCAATACTGCTAGGACTAACTTAAAATCGTGCCAAAACGCTGTCTGCAACTAGGCCCAAACCCCCCTTTCCCACCATGGATTTTCTTCAAACCACTTGCAATCAAAATTAGACCTTCCCAGCAGTGCTCCCAGACCCATAAACTCACTCCCAAAAATCTAGAACCCCCCCAAACAGCCCCCAAAAAACATGCAATACTGCTAAAAAATAATTTTTCCACCATGCATTTTCTTCAAACCATTTGCAATCAAAATTAGACCTTCCTAAGACCTTTAAGGCCTAACTTAAAATCGTGCCAAAACGCTGTCTGCAACTAGGCTCAAACCTTCCTTTCCCACCATGGATTTTCTTCAAACCACTTGCAATCAAAATTAGACCTTCCCAGCAGTGCTCCCAGACCCATAAACTCATTCCCAAAAATCTAGAACCCCCCCAAACAGCCCCCAAAAAACATGCAATACTGCTAAAAAATTATTTTTCCACATGCATTTTCTTTAAACCACTTGCTATCAAAATTAGACCTTCCTAAGACCTTTAAGGCCTAACTTAAAATCGTGCCAAAACGCTGTCTGCAACAAGGCCCAAACCCTCCTTTCCCACCACGGATTTTCTTCAAACCACTTGCAATCAAAATTAGACCTTCCCAGCAGTGCTCCCAGACCCATAAACCCACTCCCAAAAATCTAGAACTCCCCCAAACAGCCCCCCAAAAACATGCAATACTGCTAAAACAAAAACTTTTCCGCCATGGATTTTCTTCAAACCACTTGCAAATCAAAATTAGACCTTCCCAGCAGTGCTCCCAGACCCCTCAACCCACCCCCAAAAATCTAAAACACCCCCAAGCAGCCCCCCAAAAATACATGCAATAGTACTAGGCCTAATTTTAAATTGTGCCAAAATGCTCTCTGCGACTAGGTCCAAACCCCCCTTTCCCACCATGGCTTTTCTTCAAACCACTTGCAATCAAAATTAGACCTTCCCAGCAGTGCTCCCAGACCCATAAACCCACTCCCAAACTTCTAGAACCCCGACAAACAGCCCCCAAAAAACATGCAATGCTGCTAGGCCTAACTTTAAATTGTGCCAAAACGCTCTCTGCAACTAGGCCCAAACCCCCCTTTCCCACCATGGATTTTCTTCAAACCACTTGCAATCAAAATTAGACCTTCCCAGCAGTGCTCCCAGACCAATAAACCCACTCCCAAACATCTATAACCCCCCCAAACAGCCCCCCAAAAACATGCAATACTGCTAAAACAAAAGAACTTTTCCTCCATGGATTTTCTTCACACCACTTGCAATCAAAATTAGACCTTCCCAGCCGTGCTCCCAAACCCCTCAACCCACAAATCTAGAACACCCCCAAGCAGACCCCCAAAAAATGCAATACTGCTAGGCCTCAGTTTAAATCGTGCCAAAACGCTCTCTGCAACTAGGCCCAAACCCCCCTTTCCCACCATGGATTTTCTTCAAACCACTTGCAATTAAAATTAGACCTTCCCAGCAGTGCTCCCAGACCCATAAACCCACCCCCAAGCATCTAGAACCCCCCCAAACAGACCCCAAAAACATGTAATACTGCAAAAAAAAAACGTTTCCACCATGGATTTTCTTCAAACCACTTGCTATAAAAATTAGACCTTCCCAGCAGTGCTCCCAGACCCCTCAACCCACCCCCAAAAATCTAGAACACCCCCCAGCAGCCCCCCAAAAACATGCAATACTGCTGTGCCTCAGTTTAAATCGTGCCAAAACGCTGTCTGCACCTAGGCCCAAACCCCCCTTTCCCACCATAGATTTTCTTCAAACTTCTTGATATCAAAATTAGACCTTCCCAGCAGTGCTCCCAGACCCATAAACCCACTCCCAAACATCTAGAACCCCCCAAACAGCCCCCCAAAAACATGCAATACTGCTAGGCCTAACTTAAAATCGTGCCAAAACGCTCCCTGCAACTAGGCCCAAACCCCCCTTCTCCACCATTAATTTTCTTCAAACCACTTGCAATCAAAATAAGACCTTCCCCGCAGTGCTCCCAGACCCATAAACCCATTCCAAAAATCTAGAACCCCCCAAACAGCCCCCCAAAAACATGCAATACTGGTAAAAAATAAAACTTTTCCACCATGGATTTTTTTCAAACCACTTGCAATCAAAATTCGACCTTCCCAGCAGTGCTCCCAGACCCCTCAACCCACCCCCAAAAATCTAAAACACCCCCAAGCAGCCCCCCAAAAACATGCAATACTGCTAGGCCTCAGTTTAAATCGTGCCAATACGATGTCTGCAACTAGGCCCAGACCCCCTTTCCCCCCCATGGATTTTCTTCAAACCACTTGCAATCAAAACTAGACCTTCCCAGCAGTGTACCCAGATCCATAAACCCACTCGCAAACATCTAGAACCCCCCCAAACAGCCCTCAAAAACATGCAATACTGCTAGTCCTAACTTAAAATCGTGCCAAAAGGCTGTCTACAACTAGGCCCAAACCCCCCTTTCCCACCGTGGTTTTTCTTCAAACCACTTGCTATCACAAATAGACCTTCCCAGCAGAACTCCCAGACCCATAAACCCACTCCCAAACATCTAGAACCCTCAAAAACTATCCCAAAAACATGCAATACTGCTAGGACTAACTTAAAATCGTTCCAAAACGCTGTCTGCAAGTAGGCCCAAACCCCCCTTTCCCACCATGGATTTTCTTCAAACCACTTGCAATCAAAATTAGACCTTCCCAGCAGTGCTCCCAGACCCATACACGCACCCCCAAAAATCTAGAACCCCCCCAATCAGCCCCCCAAAAACATGCAATACTGCTAAAAAAAAACTTTTCCACCATGGATTGTCTTCAAACCACTTGCAATCAAAATAAGACCTTCCCCGCAGTGCTCCCAGACCCATAAACCCACTCCCAAAAATCTAGAACCCCCCAAACAGCCCCCCAAAAACATGCAATACTGGTAAAAAATAAAACTTTTCCACCATGGATTGTCTTCAAACCACTTGCAATCAAAATAAGACCTTCCCCGCAGTGCTCCCAGACCCATAAACAAACTCCCAAAAATCTAGAACCCCCCAAACAGCCCCCCAAAAACATGCAATACTGGTAAAAAATAAAACTTTTCCACCATGGATTTTCTTCAAACCACTTGCAATCAAAATTAGACCTTCCCAGCAGTGCACCCAGATCCATAAACCCACTCGCAAACATCTAGAACCCCCCCAAACAGCCCTCAAAAACATGCAATACTGCTAGTCCTAACTTAAAATCGTGCCAAAACGCTGTCTGCAACTAGGCCCAAACCCCCCCTTTCCCACCATGGATTTTCTTCAAACCACTTGCAATCAAAATTAGACCTACCCAGCAGTGCTCCCAGACCCATAAACCCACTCCCAAAAATCTAGAACCCCCCAAACAGCCCCCAAAAAACATGCAATATTGCTAAAAAATAATTTTTCCAACATGCATTTTCTTCAAACCACCTGCAATCAAAATTAGACCTTCCTAAGACCTTTAAGGCCTGACTTAAAATTGTGCCAAAACGCCGTCTGCAACTAGGCCCAAACCCTCCTTTCCCACCATGGATTTTCTTCAAACCACTTGCAATCAAAATTAGACCTTCCCAGCAGTGCTCCCAGACCCATAAACCCACTCCCAAAAATCTAGAACTCCCCCAAACAGCCCCCCAAAAACATGCAATACTGCTAAAAACAAAAACTTTTCCGCCATGGATTTTCTTCAAACCACTTGCAAATCAAAATTAGACCTTCCCAGCAGTGCTCCCAGACCCCTCAACCCACCCTAAAAATCTAGAACACCCCCAAGCAACCCCCCAAAAAACATGCAATACTACTAGGCCTAATTTTAAATTGTGCCAAAATGCTCTCTGCGACTAGGCCCAAACCCCCCTTTCCCACCATGGCTTTTCTTCAAACCACTTGCAATCAAAATTAGACCTTCCCAGCAGTGCTCCCAGACCCATAAACCCACTCCCAAAAATTTAGAACCCCCCCAAACAGCCCCCAAAAAACATACAATATTGCTAAAAAATAACTTTTCCACCATGCATTTTCTTCAAACCACCTGCAATCAAAATTAGACCTTCCTAAGACCTTTAAGGCCTGACTTAAAATCGTGCCAAAACGCCGTCTGCAACTAGGCCCAAACCCTCCTTTCCCACCATGGATTTTCTTCAAACCACTTGCAATCAAAATTAGACCTTCCCAGCAGTGCTCCCAGACCCATAAACCCACTCCCAAAAATCTAGAACTCCCCCAAACAGCCCCCAAAAAACATGCAATACTGCTAAAACAAAAACCTTTCCGCCATGTATTTTCTTCAAACCACTTGCAAATCAAAAATAGACCTTCCCAGCAGTGCTCCCAGACCACTCAACCCACCCCCAAAATTCTAGAACACCCCCAAGCAGCCCCCCAAAAACATGCAATGCTGCTAGGCCTTAGTTTAAATCGTGCCAAAACGCTGTCTGCAACTAGTCCCAAACTCCCCTTTCCCAACATGGATTTTCTTCAAATTTCTTGCAATCAAAATTAGACCTTCCCAGCAGTGCTCTCAGACCCATAACCCCACTCCCAAACATCTAGAACCCCCCCCAAACAGCCCCCAAAAAACATGCAATACTGCTAGGCCTCAGTTTAAATCGTGCCAAAACGCTCTCTGCAACTAGGCCCAAACCCCCCTTTCCCACCATAGATTTTCTTCAAACCACTTGCAATCAAAATTAGACCTTCCCAGCAGTGATCCCAGACCCATAAACCCACTCCTAAACATCTAGAACCCCCACAAACAGCCCCCCAAAACATGCAATGCTGCTAGGCCTAACTTTAAATTGTGCCAAAACGGTCTCTGCAACTAGGCCCAAACCCCCCTTTCCCACCATGGATTTTCTTCAAACCACTTGCAATCAAAATTAGACCTTTCCAGCAGTGCTCCCAGACCAATAAACCCACTCCCAAACACCTATAACCCCCCCAAACAGCCCCCCAAAAACATGCAATACTGCTAAAACAAAAGAACTTTTCCTCCATGGATTTTCTTCACACCACTTGCAATCAAAATTAGACCTTCCCAGCAGTGCTCCCAAACCCCTCAACCTACTCCCAAAAATCTAGAACACCCCCAAGCAGACCCCCAAAAAATGCAATACTGCTAGGCCTCAGTTTAAATCGTGCCAAAACGCTCTCTGCAACTAGGCCCAAACCCCCCTTTCCCACCATGGATTTTCTTCAAACCACTTGCAATTAAAATGAAACCTTCCCAGCAGTGCTCCCAGACCCATAACCCACCCCCAAGCATCTAGAACCCCCCCAAACAGACAGGATTTTCTTCACACCACTTGCAATCAAAATTAGACCTTCCCAGCAGTGCTCCCAAACCCCTCAACCTACGCCCAAAAATCTAGAACACCCCCAAGCAGACCCCCAAAAAATGCAATACTGCTAGGCCTCAGTTTAAATCGTGCCAAAACGCTCTCTGCAACTAGGCCCAAACCCCCCTTTTCCACCATGGATTTTCTTCAAACCACTTGCAATCAAAATTAGACCTTCCCAGCAGTGCACCCAGAGCCATAAACCCACTCGCAAACATCTAGAACCCCCTCAAACAGCCCTCAAAAACATGCAATACTGCTAGTCCTAACTTAAAATCGTGCCAAAACGCTGTCTGCAACTAGGCCCAAACCCCCCTTTCCCACCGTGGTTTTTCTTCAAACCACTTGCTATCACAAATAGACCTTCCCAGCAGAACTCCCAGACCCATAAACCCACTCCCAAACATCTAGAACCCTCAAAAACTATCCCAAAAACATGCAATACTGCTAAGACTAACTTAAAATCGTTCCAAAACGCTGTCTGCAAGTAGGCCCAAACCCCCCTTTCCCACCATGGATTTTCTTCAAACCACTTGCAATCAAAATTAGACCTTCCCAGCAGTGCTCCCAGACCCATACACGCACCCCCAAAAATCTAGAACCCCCCCAAACAGCCCTCAAAAACATGCAATACTGCTAAAAAAAAACTTTTCCACCATGGATTGTCTTCAAACCACTTGCAATCAAAATAAGACCTTCCCCGCAGTGCTCCCAGACCCATAAACCCACTCTCAAAAATCTAGAACCCCCCAAACAGCCCCCAAAAACATGCAATACTGGTAAAAAATAAAACTTTTCCACCATGGATTGTCTTCAAACCACTTGCAATCAAAATAAGACCTTCCCCGCAGTGCTCCCAGACCCATAAACAAACTCCCAAAAATCTAGAACCCCCCAAACAGCCCCCCAAAAACATGCAATACTGGTAAAAAATAAAACTTTTCCACCATGGATTTTCTTCAAACCACTTGCAATCAAAATTAGACCTTCCCAGCAGTGCACCCAGATCCATAAACCCACTCGCAAACATCTAGAACCCCCCCAAACAGCCCTCAAAAACATGCAATACTGCTAGTCCTAACTTAAAATCGTGCCAAAACGCTGTCTGCAACTAGGCCCAAACCCCCCCTTTCCCACCATGGATTTTCTTCAAACCACTTGCAATCAAAATTAGACCTACCCAGCAGTGCTCCCAGACCCATAAACCCACTCCCAAAAATCTAGAACCCCCCCAAACAGCCCCCAAAAAACATGCAATATTGCAAAAAAATAATTTTTCCAACATGCATTTTCTTCAAACCACCTGCAATCAAAATTAGACCTTCCTAAGACCTTTAAGGCCTGACTTAAAATTGTGCCAAAACGCCGTCTGCAACTAGGCCCAAACCCTCCTTTCCCACCATGGATTTTCTTCAAACCACTTGCAATCAAAATTAGACCTTCCCAGCAGTGCTCCCAGACCCATAAACCCACTCCCAAAAATCTAGAACTCCCCCAAACAGCCCCCCAAAAACATGCAATACTGCTAAAAACAAAAACTTTTCCGCCATGGATTTTCTTCAAACCACTTGCAAATCAAAATTAGACCTACCCAGCAGTGCTCCCAGACCCATAAACCCACTCCCAAAAATCTAGAACCCCCCCAAACAGCCCCCAAAAAACATGCAATATTGCTAAAAAATAATTTTTCCAACATGCATTTTCTTCAAACCACCTGCAATCAAAATTAGACCTTCCTAAGACCTTTAAGGCCTGACTTAAAATTGTGCCAAAACGCCGTCTGCAACTAGGCCCAAACCCTCCTTTCCCACCATGGATTTTCTTCAAACCACTTGCAATTAAAATTAAACCTTCCCAGCAGTGCTCCCAGACCCATAAACCCACCCCCAAGCATCTAGAACCCCCCCAAACAGACAGGATTTTCTTCACACCACTTGCAATCAAAATTAGACCTTCCCAGCAGTGCTCCCAAACCCCTCAACCTACGCCCAAAAATCTAGAACACCCCCAAGCAGACCCCCAAAAAATGCAATACTGCTAGGCCTCAGTTTAAATCGTGCCAAAACGCTCTCTGCAACTAGGCCCAAACCCCCCTTTCCCACCAAGGATTTTCTTCAAACCACTTGCAATTAAAATTAGACCTTCCCAGCAGTGCTCCCAGACCCATAAACCCACCCCCAAGCATCTAGAACCCCCCCAAACAGACCCCAAAAACATGTAATACTGCAACAAAAAAAACCATTTCCACCATGGATTTTCTTCAAACCACTTGCTATAAAAATTAGACCTTCCCAGCAGTGCTCCCAGACCCCTCAACCCACCCCCAAAAATCTAGAACACCCCCAAGCAGCCCCCCAAAAACATGCAATACTGCTAGGCCTCAGTTTAAATCAAGCCAAAACGCTGTCTGCACCTAGGCCCAAACCCCCCTTTCCCACCATAGATTTTCTTCAAACTTCTTGATATCAGAATTAGACCTTCCCAGCAGTGCTCCCAGACCCATAAACCCACTCCCAAACATCTAGAACCCCCCAAACAGCCCCCCAAAAACATGCAATACTGCTAGGCCTAACTTAAAATCGTGCCAAAACGCTCCCTGCAACTAGGCCCAAACCCCCCTTTCCCACCATGGATTTTCTTCAAACCACTTGCAATCAAAATTAGACCTTCCCAGCAGTGCTCCCAGACCCATAAACCCACTCCCAAAAATCTAGAACCCCCCAAACAGCCCCCCAAAAACATGCAATACTGCAAATAAAAAAACTTTTCCACCATGGATTTTCTTCAAACCACTTGCAATCAAAATAAGACCTTCCCCGCAGTGCTCCCAGACCCATAAACCCACTCCCAAAAATCTAGAACCCCCAAACAGCCCCCCAAAAACATGCAATACTGGTAAAAAATAAAACTTTTCCACCATGGATTTTCTTCAAACCACTTGCAATCAAAATTCAACCTTCCCAGCAGTGCTCCCAGACCCCTCAACCCACCCCCAAAAATCTAGAACACCCCCAAGCAGCCCCCCAAAAACATGCAATACTGCTAGGCCTCAGTTTAAATCGTGCCAAAACGATGTCTGCAACTAGGCCCAGACCCCCTTTCCCCCCCATGGATTTTCTTCAAACCACTTGCAATCAAAATTAGACCTTCCCAGCAGTGCACCCAGATCCATAAACCCACTCGCAAACATCTAGAACCCCCCCAAACAGCCCTCAAAAACATGCAATACTGCTAGTCCTAACTTAAAATCGTGCCAAAACGCTGTCTGCAACTAGGCCCAAACCCCCCTTTCCCACCGTGGTTTTTCTTCAAACCACTTGCTATCACAAATAGACCTTCCCAGCAGTACTCCCAGACCCATAAACCCACTCCCAAACATATAGAACCCCCAAAAACCATCCCAAAAACATGCAATACTGCTAGGACTAACTTAAAATCGTGCCAAAACGCTGTCTGCAACTAGGCCCAAACCCCCCTTTCCCACCATGGATTTTCTTCAAACCACTTGCAATCAAAATTAGACCTTCCCAGCAGTGCTCCCAGACCCATAAACTCACTCCCAAAAATCTAGAACCCCCCCAGACAGACCCCAAAAAACATGCAATACTGCTAAAAAATAATTTTTCCACCATGCATTTTCTTCAATCCACTTGCAATCAAAATTAGACCTTCCTAAGACCTTTAAGGCCTAACTTAAAATCGTGCCAAAACGCTGTCTGCAACTAGGCCCAAACCCTCCTTTCCCAATACGGATTTTCTTCAAACCACTTGTAATCAAAATTAGACCTTCCCAGCAGTGCTCCCAGACCCATAAACGCACTCCCAAAAATCTAGAACCCCCCCAAACAGCCCCCCAAAAACATGCAATACTGCTAAAAAAAAACTTTTCCACCATGGATTGTCTTCAAACCACTTGCAATCAAAATAAGACCTTCCCCGCAGTGCTCCCAGGCCCATAAACCCACTCCCAAAAATCTAGAACCCCCCAAACAGCCCCCAAAAACATGCAATACTGGTAAAAAATAAAACTTTTCCACCATGGATTTTCTTCAAACCACTTGCAATAAAAATTCGACCTTCCCAGCAGTGCTCCCAGACCCCTCAACCCACCCCCAAAAATCTAGAACACCCCCAAGCAGCCCCCCAAAACCATGCAATACTGCTAGGCCTCAGTTTAAATCGTGCCAAAACGATGTCTGCAACTACGCCCAAACCCCCTTTCCCCCATGGATTTTCTTCAAACCACTTGCAATCAAAATTAGACCTTCCCAGCTGTGCACCCAGATCCATAAACCCACTCGCAAACATCTAGAACCCCCCCAAACAGCCCTCAAAAACATGCAATACTGCTAGTCCTAACTTAAAATCGTGCCAAAACGCTGTCTGCAACTAGGCCCAAACCCCCCTTTCCCACCGTGGTTTTTCTTCAAACCACTTGCTATCACAAATAGACCTTCCCAGCAGTACTCCCAGACCCATAAACCCACTCCCAAACATCTAGAACCCCCCAAAAACCATCCCAAAAACATGTAATACTGCTAGGACTAACTTAAAATCGTGCCAAAACGCTGTCTGCAACTAGGCCCAAACCCCCCCTTTCCCACCATGGATTTTCTTCAAACCACTTGCAATCAAAATTAGACCTACCCAGCAGTGCTCCCAGACCCATAAACCCACTCCCAAAAATCTAGAACCCCCCCAAACAGCCCCCAAAAAACATGCAATATTGCTAAAAAATAATTTTTCCACCATGCATTTTCTTCAAACCACCTGCAATCAAAATTAGACCTTCCTAAGACCTTTAAGGCCTGACTTAAAATCGTGCCAAAACGCCATCTGCAACTAGGCCCAAACCCTCCTTTCCCACCATGGATTTTCTTCAACCCACTTGCAATCAAAATTAGACCTTCCCCGCAGTGCTCCCAGACCCATAAACCCACTCTCAAAAATCTAGAACTCCCCCAAAAAGCCCCCCAAAAACATGCAATACTGCTAAAACAAAAACTTTTCCGCCATGGATTTTCTTCAAACCACTTGCAAATCAAAATTAGACCTTCCCAGCAGTGCTCCCAGACCCCTCAACCCACCCCCAAAAATCTAGAACACCCCCAAGCAACCCCCCAAAAACACATGCAATACTACTAGGCCTAATTTTAAATTGTGCCAAAATGCTCTCTGCGACTAGGCCCAAACCCCCCTTTCCCACCATGGCTTTTCTTCAAACCACTTGCAATCAAAATTAGACCTTCCCAGCAGTGCTCCCAGACCCATAAACCCACTCCCAAAAATCTAGAACCCCCCCCAAACAGCCCCCAAAAGCATGCAATATTGCTAAAAAATAACTTTTCAACCATGCATTTTCTTCAAACCACCTGCAATCAAAATTAGACCTTCCTAAGACCTTTAAGGCCTGACTTAAAATCGTGCCAAAACGCAGTCTGCAACTAGGCCCAAACCCTCCTTTCCCACCATGGATTTTCTTCAAACCACTTGCAATCAAAATTAGACCTTCCCAGCAGTGCTCCCAGACCCATAAACCCACTCCCAAAAATCTAGAACTCCCCCAAACAGCCCCCCAAAAACATGCAATACTTCTAACACAAAAACCTTTCAGCCATGTATTTTCTTCAAATCACTTGCAAATCAAAATTTGACCTTCCCAGCAGTGCTCCCAGACCCCTTAACCCACCCCCCAAATTCTAGAACACCCCCAAGCAGCCCCCCAAAAACATGCAATGCTGCTAGGCCTTAGTTTAAATTGTGCCAAAACGCTGTCTGCAACTAGGCCCAAACTCCCCTTTCCCAACATGGATTTTCTTCAAATTTCTTGCAATCAAAATTAGACCTTCCCAGCAGTGCTCCCAGACCCATAACCCCACTCCCAAACATCTAGAACCCCCCCAAACAGCCCCCAAAAAACATGCAATACTGCTAGGCCTCAGTTTAAATCGTGCCAAAACGCTCTCTGCAACTAGGCCCAAACCCCCCTTTCCCACCATGGATTTTCTTCAAACCACTTGCAATCAAAATTAGACCTTCCCAGCAGTGCTCCCAGACCCATAAACCCACTCCCAAAAATCTAGAACTCCCCCAAACAGCCCCCAAAAAACATGCAATACTGCTAAAAAATAATTTTTTCACCATGCATTTTCTTCAAACCACTTGCAATCAAAATTGAACCTTCCTAAGACCTTTAAGGCCTAACTTAAAATCGTGCCAAAACGATGTCTGCAACTAGGCCCAAACCCTCCTTTCCCACCATGGATTTTCTTCAAACCACTTGCAATCAAAATTAGACCTTCCCAGCAGTGCTCCCAGACCCATAAACCCACTCCCAAAAATCTAGAACTTCCCCAAACAGCCCCCCAAAAACATGCAATACTGCTAAAACAAAAACTTTTCCGCCATGGATTTTCTTCAAACCACTTGCAAATCAAATTAGACCTTCCCAGCAGTGCTCCCAGACCCCTCAACCCACCCCCAAAAATCTAGAACACCCCCAAGCAGCCCCCAAAAAACATGCAATACTACTAGGCCTAATTTTAAATTGTGCCAAAATGCTCTCTGCGACTAGGCCCAAACCCCCCTTTCCCACCATGGCTTTTCTTCAAACCACTTGCAATCAAAATTTGACCTTCCCAGCAGTGCTCCCAGACCCATAAACCCACTCCCAAAAATCTAGAAACCCCCCCAAACAGCCCCCAAAAAACATGCAATACTGCTAAAAAAATAACTTTTCCACCATGCATTTTCTTCAAACCACCTGCAATAAAAATTAGACCTTCCTAAGACCTTTAAGGCCTGACTTAAAATCGTGCCAAAACGCCGTCTGCAACTAGGCCCAAACCCTCCTTTCCCACCATGGATTTTCTTCAAACCACTTGCAATCAAAATTAGACCTTCCCAGCAGTGCTCCCAGACCCATAAACCCACTCCCAAAAATCTAGAACTCCCCCAAACAGCCCCCCAAAAACATGCAATACTGCTAAAACAAATTCTTTTCCGCCATGGATTTTCTTCAAACCACTTGCAAATCAAAATTAGACCTTCCCAGCAGTGCTCCCAGACCCCTCAACCCACCCCCAAAAATCTAGAACACCCCCAAGCAGCCCCCCAAAAAACATGCAATACTACTAGGCCTAATTTTAAATTGTGCCAAAATGCTCTCTGCAACTAGGCCCAAACCCCCCTTTCCCACCATGGATTTTCTTCAAACCACTTGCAATCAAAATTAGACCTTCCCAGCAGTGCTCCCAGACCCATAAACCCACTCCCAAAAATCTAGAACCCCCCCAAACAGCCCCCAAAAAACATGCAATACTGCTAAAAAATAACTTTTTCACCATGCATTTTCTTCAAACCAATTGCAATCAAAATTAGACCTTCCTAAGACCTTTAAGGCCTAACTTAAAATCGTGCCAAAACGCAGTCTGCAACTAGGCCCAAACCCTCCTTTCCCACCATGGATTTTCTTCAAACCACTTGCAATCAAAATTAGACCTTCCCAGCAGTGCTCCCATGCTCCCAGACCCATGAACCCACTCCCAAAAATCTAGAACTCCCCCAAACAGCCCCCCAAAAACATGCAATACTGCTAAAAAAAAACTTTTCCGCCATGGATTTTCTTCAAACCACTTGCAAATCAAAATTAGACCTTCCCAGCAGTGCTCCCAGACCCCTCAACCCACCCCAAAAATCTAGAACACCCCTAATCAGCCTCCCAAAAACATGCAATACTGCTAGGCCTCAGTTTAAATCGTGCCAAAACGCTGTCTACAACTAGGCCCAAACCCCCCTTTCCCACCATGGATTTTCTTCAAGCCACCTGCTATCAAAATTAAAACTTCCCAGCAGTGCTCCCAGACCCCTCAACCCACCCCTAAAAATCTAGAACACCCCCAAACAGCCCCCCAAAAACATGGAATACTGGTATCCCCAAAACATGGCAAATCGCGCTGTTAACAAAAAATTGCTGTTTTCAGCACTTCCATTACTTCGATCCTCTTGAAACTTACCAGGACACTTGTTCCAGCGATTCCCAAGAATCTCAGCAAGGCAGAACAAAATGGATCCACTGGAAGGTGTACGACTAGTCTTCACCCACACACACGCGCCCGCAAAACACCAAAAAACTCTAAAATTCGGCCAATTCTGGACCAGAAAACACCAAACCCCCCTAAAACCTTGCCAACATCATTATGAACAAGACTGCATCAGGCCTTGAGCCCTAGACTCTTTGGGAACCCTACCAAATTAAACCCAAAAACCCTAGTAAACTGCACTGAACCCTAATTCCTAGATATGCTTTGTCTGTCTTTGTCAAAGAGCCGAGGTATGCTACATCAGGTTGCTTCACTCAGTGGTGCCTGCCTGGACCGTCTGCATGGCCCTGCCGCAAGCATGGGCCAAAAATCTGTTACGCTCAAGAATTTGTGAATTTTTGGCAATTTCGCGAGATTCACAGATTTTCGAATTTGCCGCCGAAAAACAGCAAATTTCGCAAGCGTAACAGATTCTTGGCCCATGCTTGCGGCAGGGCCATGCAGACAGTCAAGGCAGGCACCACTGAGTGAAGCAACCTGATGCAGCATACCTAGGCTCTTTGTCACAGACAGACAAAGCATATCTAATTGTATGCAGCAAGCCACATAGCCCCAATGTTACATGAACTGCTGTCTGAACTCTGCCTGGCATAACAACACAACACTGCCTCGACCACTCCATACCACGACTAGACAGACATGTAGTTCTGCTGTAGTAGTTGTTGTAGACTGGTTTAGCTCTTTGCCACTCACGAATTGGCCATAGTTCTACCGTAAACCAACGCTGATGATCCATCCATCCCAGTGAGTGACTGTAAAGAAAAAAGATATATAATATAATCAATCATCATGGTATATTGGCAAATAGTAAGTCCAAGGACATTTTGCATATTGGAAAATGCAACGTAGTGGCCTCTGTAGTTGAAGTGCAATTTGAATTAAACAAGGTAAAAAAAAGCAGAGTAGACTTGAGTTACATTTAATGTGTAAAAGATTAAATAATAACAGAAGACATATGATTCATTTCATGCACAACAAACAAACAGCAATTGCTTTCATCAGAGACAGACAGCCATTGCTGTGCACTGCATGCCATCTTCTTCTTATTATTCATTACCTGTTCCACTTTTTGTCTGCATCTTCTTCTGAAAGTGAAGGCCCACAGGGCAGCCTCTCCTGTCAATTTCAGAAGTAAATGTCAGCAATCAGCAAGCATGTAGTCAGTAATTCCAGTCCCACTTGAGGGGACTCGTCTACGAAGACAAAGTTTCTTTATTCTGTGTAATCCAGCCATCTGCCTTGAGGGAAATGGATAGGGGGGGGTCTGGAGGAGGAGGATAGAGGAGCATGATTAAGTTGTGAACTTGTGAACCTCAGAAATGCAGACTGCGGCACCTTCAAATGAATAAGGAAATAAGATGAAGACAGTGCTGCTGATGGACTTGTTGTGATTAGATGATTAGAGTTTTGTTGTGGTAAAAGTTTCAAAACAAAGAAAGACACACAGGAATAAAAGTGAATAAGGACGAAAAAAAAGGAAGTCATTTTCAGGCCTCGGTGTCAGGGAAGTAGAGCTCGTCCTCAAACTCTATGAATTGAGATGGGAGTAGATCAGCTAACAGAGAAGAACTTCCGTCACCTAAGTCGGTGTCCTCTTCTTCCTGCGTGCATTCACGTATTTTGTAATCTGGTGGTATGAAGTGCTGATTAATCTTGATCAGTGTTAACCTCTCCACATTTTTGGGCGAGAGGCGGGTCCTTTATGAAGTTACAATGGCACCAGCAGCACTGAAAACACGTTCAGAATACACACTTGCGAGTGGGCAAGACAAATAATTTAGAGCCAGGTTGGTGATCAGTCGCCATAGAGGCCTTGTCCTATACCAATACTGCAATGGGTTCTGATTAACAAAGACCTCTGTTGGGTCATCCAGATAGGCCTGCACCATTGACTCAAGGTTCTCCAGGGTTGCTCCACTTTGCGTACCATCTGTGACCTTTGCATCACTGGAACAAGCAAACCCTTGATGAGTTAGCCAATCCGCTTCCGACAATATTATGGCTGGGCCTGGTGCAGGTGAGGATGATGATATGGTAGCTGGTGTCGTTAACGGCTGTGAGGGAAAGTGACTCCCTTCGGCCACAAATTCAGAAGTGGGACTTGACGCCGGACGGCCTGCTGATTCAGTAGTACTTCTGCCGTCTCCTTCAATGTTCTGCCGCTCTTTTTCGAACCGAGTGGCTGACAGAGCTAGCCAATGTTTGTACTTTGAAACATCTGCTTCATTAAAAGGAATGAATGCTTTGCTGGCCACTGCCTTTTTGTACCGTGGATCAAGAATAGTGGCACAAATGTAATGTTATTCTGTTTGTATTTTTTTAAGCCTTTCATTGTCAACTAGGCGGCTTAATAACCTCTGCGCCAACTGATATGCGTCTTGCTTTTCAGCATCGTCTTGGAACGTTGAAGACACCGCCTTCAGTTGGTGCTCTAGCATGCGCAACAATGGGATAGCTTTGCCCAAAGAATAGTCCTCCCTGCTGAATTCACGCGTGAAGACCTCAAAAGGACGAATCATGTCTGTCAGGCTTGCAACTAACTTCCATTCCTCCAACTCTAGCCTCATGTCTTTCATAGTAGAATCCAGTTCATAGACACACTCATTGATTACCCCCCACTGCTCAGACAGACGCTCAAGCATGTAGAAGGTTGAGTTCCAACGTGTTGCCACCTCCTGGATGAGTCCTTTGACTGGCAGTCTACGTTCATGTTGCATGCTCCTCAGCTTCTTCCGGGCCCTAAAAGAATGGCTGAAATGTGTGCAGATTCTTCGGCAGGTGGTCAGAAACTTGCAGACTGTGATTTCTTTTTTCAAGAAATATTGCACAACAATGTTAATACTGTGCGCCAAACACGGCACTCTGAAATAGCCACCATCATTCATGGCCCTAACTATATTACTGCCATTATCCGTGGAAACATAACCAATCATGCGATTTCTTGGATGCAACCATTTATAGACCCTCCTGTCAAACTCCTCCAAAAGGTTAGGTGCAGTATGAGATTTCTCCATGGCAAAATGGCTACTGTTGCATGTTTCCGAGTAGCTTGAAAAACTGTGTCCGTGTAAACACATGCTTTTAACTTGTCTTTAACCCCTGCAAAGTGACCCAGTGTGCAGTGATGCACATGAAATCAAGGGCTTGGCAACTGGTCCACAGGTCTGTTGGCAGGTGGATAGTGTGAACAGCACTCTTCTGAATAGCTGCGCCAATCACCTCCAGCACATCTTGATGTAGTACTGAAACAGCAACTCTGGCAAAATAGGACCGGCTAGGAACCTTCCATTTAGGGCAGACTGTTGCCACAAATTCTAGAAAACCCACCCCTTCCACAAAAGAAAAAGGGAGAAGGTCCAGCGCTAGCATTTTAGCCAGCTTTGCGTTTTACAGATGTGCCGTTGGGTGGTTGCGTTCAAATGGCGCATCAGACCAAAACATGCTTCTAATGGTGGGCTGGACCGTTTTACGTGATGATGATGATGATGATGATGCAGACTTCTTCAAACCAGTTAGGCTCATTGATGTACTTTTTCGTATTGGTGTCTCTCCCAGACTCTTAGTGTGCCTCATACATGTTGCAGGGGTAGAGGGTGTGGGCGCTACCACTGCAGTGAAGCTGCCAGGGGTACTGGGTGTAGCAGAAAAAATGTCGGTCGGTTCTTGACTTCCCCCATGCACGATCAGCCCCTCGTCATCATCAGATGCAATGTGAATGGATACATTTGGATCAGTTCTACTTTTGGCTTCCCGGATTTTCCTTAGGTGCGCCTCCCACTGGATAGTGTCGTGTTTTTGGAGATGACCTCTCTGGCCTCCGGTACTATAGTTGGTACCAAGCTTACCTCGACTAACTACTATTTTACAAATCGAACAAACAACCATGTTTTCCGCCTTTTTGCTAACACTGAAGAAGTCCCAAACTGGGGACTGAAAATGTCTGCTGGTGGTGGAGGTGCTACTTTTAGTTTTAATGCCAGATGAAGTGGAGAATGGGCATGGCTGAATTTGACTCTGTTGTGCACTTACAGCACCACTACTTGAGGTAATGGAGGTCTAGCTGGATGGAGGTCCCTGCCGGCCCTTCTGACGAGAAAATATGGAAGCTGTAGGTCGTGTTGGTGTAGTAGTTAACTGCGTTGGTGGTGGTACCAGTGCCACGCCGCCCACATCCCGCTCAGCAGCAATTCGGGATAGGGTAATAATGTCTGTCTGCTGCATTCCCGCTAGGGCTGGAGTGACCTCTGTGATGACTGGGTCGTCGTCAGACTGTTCATCAGCAGCATACACCACTTCTTGCTCGGCGTCATCATCAGCCATGAGTAAAAGCCTTGCGGGAACCTTCCTTTTAGGCTTAGCTACCTTTGTCGGCTCATGGCGTGCCTCACTCTCAGACTGCATTGGTGGGTTACAATCAACATCAAGGTCATCAGAAGGAAGAGTGCTTGAAGTAGAACTTGTAGTAGTAGCCCTCCTTGACCTTTTTCTTGCTGGGGATCTGGAAGACAATGGATCATCATCAGGAGGAGTGGCTTCCTCGGATGATACCTCTGCTTCAATCTCGATTTCCTGATGTGCCCCTATTTCTGAAGGAACAGGCATTGTGGGCAGTTGTGCCGCTCCATGAGCCTCTAGTTGCGCCTCTCCATGACCCTCTCCTTGCACCTCTCCATGCGCCTCTCATTGCGCCTCTCCTTGTGCGTCTACTTGCGCCGCTACTTGCGCCACTATTTGTGCTTCTCCTTGCGCCTCTCCTTGCGCATGTACTTGCGCCTCTCCTTGCCCATGTACTTGCGCTTGTACTAGTTGCACCTGTGGTTGTCGTTTCGGCTTTGGTTGTTGAACACTCGTCAGCTGAGTTACACCCGGCGTTGATTGGATGCTACTTTCTTGCGATGAGCCAACATCACTGGTCGATGGTGATTGAACAATTAAAGTGGCTGCCTCTGCAACACTCATGTGCTTGTACCTAACTCGGCATGGTGGCACTGAGCCCAATGAAGCGGAGGTGCTGCTTCCATCGTGGGCCCCGGCGACACCGTTGCTGCTGCAGGCGTAGTTTTTTTTGTCCAAAAAAATGTGTCTGTGGGCACACCAGTCTCCTTGGTAGGTGGTGCCACTTGCTTCTTCTGTTCCTTCTTACTGGCAGTGGCACTGGCAACTTTTTTCGTAGAGGCACTATGGCCACCTTTCTTTGGGCCATCTTCTACAGATGTCAGAACAGCAGGCTGCAGTTGCACAAGTTGCAGAGTTGTCTGTGGCCACACATGACGTTGTGCTGCACACACCGCTGCAGGACTTTTTCCTTGCACTGGTGTTTCTCTTCTGCACCTAAAAGCAAAGGAAGCCAGAGGAACATCAGTTAAACACCCCAAAAAGTCAGAAAACACACAAAAATCACCACAATCCAATGCCATCCATACCCTCAATGATGTTTAAATTCAAGACACCCCACAGAAAGACTAGGTCCATGGACCACTGAGTACTCTTGGGCATAATGGTTGAAAGCAAGGCAAACTGGGTGCAGGCCTGAGCACACTGCCTGGTTTCAAAATGGCCCCTTGACTCCCACCCACATGGCCAGGCCCTGCCTGGACCAGGCCTCAAAATGGCCCCACCCACATGGCCAGGCTCAAACACCACCCCAAAAAGTAAAAAAGCACACAAAAATCACCACAATCCAAAGCCATCCATGCCCTCAATGATGTTTAAATTCAAGACACCCCACAGAAAGACTAGGTCCATGGACCACTGAGTACTCCTGGGCATAATGGTTGAAAGCAAGGCAAACTGGGTGCAGGCCTGAGCACACTGCCTGGATTCAAAATGGCCCCTTGACCCCACCACATGGCCAGGCCCTGCCTGGACCAGGCCTCAAAATGGCCCCCGCCCACAATGGTCAAGCCCCAACAGCACCCAAAAAGTTGAAAAACATACAAAAATCACCACAATACAATGCCATCCATGCCCTCAATGATGTTTAAATTCAAGACACCCCACAGAAAGACTTGGTCCATGCACCACTCACTACCCCTGGGCCTACTGGCTAGTGAGGCTTTACAGGCACCCCAAAATAAAAATAAAAATCCACATATAACAGTGAGCTAAAATTCCATGACATAAATGAGATTTAAGTTAAAAAAAACTCACAGAAACAGTTGTATCATGCACCCATGACTAACCCTGGGCCTACTGGATACTGTGGCTACCCACAATATATATTTTTTAAAGTTGTGAAAAAGTTTTAAAATTGTAGTTGCAGCAACTGAAATGCCCCAAACAAACGACACCAACTTACTTGTAAAATCTCAAATCCAAAAGTGATCCAAACTCCAAAGTCCAAAAAGTCCTCAAATACAAATATCCAGCAGCAGCCAGAAAAAGAAATCCTTCCAGCTCAAGATCCAAATCAAAGGTGACCAGGACATGGACAAAGCACTGGGAGGAGCCTGCTGGACAGGAACAGGAAGTTGGAGACTCAGGGGCACCTCCTTTCTCCCACCCTCCCCCAAAAATGTACTCCTTGCACCAAAAAGTGCAGCCAAATGTCAATCTGAGGAGTTATTCTGATCAAAATCGACATTTTCAGAAGGTTTATGCTGCCTGCGGTGGATTTCTTGTGCAGAATTGCAATTTTTGCAAGTTCGGGAAAGCGAGCTGTTCAAATCTCCCGTCGGAAGTCAGCTGCGCGCCACATCTACGTGTTTGCAATTGTTTACTCCCGCGATGCGTGATCGTGGGCCCTTATGACGTACTCTTGTTGTCAAACTCTCGATGAGCAAGATGTTGTGCCGCGATGACGTAATCGCGGTCAAAAAACTCTTGCGCAATCACGCAGCAAGATCCAAAATGGCGCAAAACACGCAAACCGGGAGAAAAACAACTCTGCGAACACAGAATCATGGTAAGGTAACGCCGCGCGCCCGATATTGTATTTTTCAAGCGCGACCAAGCAAAAAAATCCGCCAGTTTGCGAATTTGCAGATTTTTGGTCAAATTTGAGGGATTTGCGGACCACGAAATTGCTAAAAATCCGCAAATTACGCGAACGGAACGGATTTTACGGCCAAACTTACAAATAATGCAATGCACCACGTTATAATCATGTACTGTACGATAATGAAATAATGCAATGTGGCACGTTACAATATTGTACTCTACAAGGGAAAAATAATTCAGTGCGTAGCGCACCAAGCATGTAGTTCATCAGGTGCAAATAAGGTCAGGCAGCATACGACAGTTCGATAGTTCATTAGCATCAATAATGCAAAATGTAATACAACAGTTTAGGTACTCGGTTAACAGTTGCCCCAACTTGGATCAACGATAACACAAAATTACCGCTTCTCACTCCGGCCCCAGTACTGCCCCTCCTTTGGCCAGCGCGGGATTCGATCCGAGCTGAAGCAATAGGCTCACGCTGCTGACAGGAGCAAGATGCCGAGAGAGTGTCCGTCTGAGCCCACACCCCACCCCAGGTGGTGATCCCCTTTACCTAGGGGGGCGCGACCCCACTCTCCTCTCCTCCATCAGCGACTTGGGCCTTGATCCAGAACTCTGTCAATGGGCACGGTGAACTTGGGCCGGCGGCTCAGCTCCTCCGGGGCTGGTGGTATGGGCCACTACTGTTTCACTCCAAGGGCAAAACAAACTGGTCCTCCTTCTGGTGGTTTCAGTAGACACCGAGACCGGCACTCAGCACTGTGGAGACTTACTTCCATTTCAGGGCACACACTACCCAGGCACTCCTCACCAGCGCCTCTGGCAGCACCTCAACATGCACTCTGTCCATACAAGATTCGCCTCTTCTCTGGTGCACACGATGACCAGGCGCCCTTCACCGATGCCTCGGCTTGCACCCCCGCACACACCCTGTGCATCCGAGTCTCACCTTTTCTCCGGGTGCATACGATGACCAGGCACTCTTCACCATGCCTTGGCTGCACCTCGACACAAATCCTGCGCATCTGAGTTTTACCTCGTCTCCCGGGGCACACGATGAACAGGCGCTCTTCACCAACGCCTTGGCTACACCACGACATGCACCCTGCGCATCCGAGTCTCACCTCTTCTCCCGGTGCACACGATGACCAGTGCTCTTCACCAATGCCTTGGCTGCACCACGACAAGCACCCTTCGCATCCGAGTCTCCTCTCTTCCCCTGATGCACACAACGATCAGGCGCTCTTCAACAATGCCTTGGCTTGCACCACGGGTATGTAACAAGGGGGTTCACCCACTATCAGTCACTGGGACCTGGGTAATTAGAGTACTGAGAGAAGGGGGTCCCAGCAAATGGAAAAAACAATATACAAGCAAATTATTAACACAAAATAATCACACAATTAGTTAGCATGCATTGTTATTTAATCACAATGCAGATGTAGCTTAATGAGCATGGAATTACATTTATACAAAATATTTACAAGTGCCCCGGGGGGGAGGGGGGAGGGAAAAGTGATAAGGTGATGGGACGTGAAGGTAACGGATGGTGACATAAAACACGGCCAACCAGCCTGAATATATAAGTGATTGCAGTCAAACATAGACAAAAAGGACATTAAATCCGGTAAATCAATTATGAGCATAACATGTTCCACTTAGTACAATAAATGTCAAATAATGGTGGAAGAGTGGAGCTGAAGAAAAACCAAAGCTGTCGACGTTTCGACCCCTATTGCGAATACCAGGTACTAATTAAATTCCTTGCAGCGGGGTCTTCATCATGACGGGGAACGGGGCAGGGCACCTAATTAGTAAATGACGAATGTGCGTTTTAATTAATGCATTCATCAATATTAATTCATTAGAAAATGTACACACAATGGAGGAGACATACCCAACTGTGGTTCGTCGTAGGTTGGGATGTGATGAGAGGGAAATGTCGGTCCTATAAAATCAGAAGAATTATCAATGACAGTCCCGAATGCGGGAGAGACTCAGAAATGCAACATCAGATTAGTGCTGATAAAACAGGGGCACTTACTCAGTTCGATGAAGAAAGGGACAACGATGTGGGGTTCGAGTCGAGACGCCCTGGGCTGGACTCATGTAGGAGGCGCCAATCTCAAGTGGATCCTAATTTAACACATCACCGTCTATGATAGGATAGATGTGAATTAGTATCGGGGACCGACACCTAGGACAACGGTATCTAAACCGAAGGAGGCTGATGCTTACCGGAGCTGGGTAGAGTTAATCCTTCCGAGTATATTGCGTGGTCAGCAATGGAGACCGTCTGCTTCCTGGTTGTGGTATTGCCAAGGCAACCGGGACACGTGACTGAGGAGGCCGCGCTCTCTCAATAGAAACAAAGATAGGACTACCTGAACTACGAAAAGACGGGTCTATTCTGAGACAGTGGTAAAAGCAATAAATATCGATAGTCTTTTTTTGCCTTATGCTCGAGACAACTATAAGCATGTGAACAGGGACAACGGGACAATTATTATTTAGAAGAAAATTTCGTTAATTATAATGAATTAAGTAAAGGCATATTAAGATCAAGCAGTCAAGCACCAGTTTCTTGAAAAACTAGGTTTGTTGTTGTGAAATATTCTATGGAGACATTCCTACGCAAGTACAGTTAGAGATGGTATACGCAGATCAAATAGATACATATTTCCAAGAGAAATTGATTATAAAAAAGCGCATAAATGGCACATCAGTGTTGGTGCATATCAAGTAAATTCACATTTCAAGGAGATTAGGGAGACAGCGCATATACGACACATCAGTGTTGATATACAGTGAAATACAAAGCCATAAAGCCATCAATTCAGTGTGGCCAGTTGAGAAAAAGAGCTGTCATGCTCATTAAGGCCATTGCGAATGGAATCAAAATAAAACATCCATTTTAGTTCACGTACATTGAGAACGTTTGTGATGTTGCCACCCCGGGGCCCCAGTGTGGCCTTTTCCAGAATAACCCATTTAAAGCTGTCAGGCAGATGCTGGGAAGATAGAAAATGCTTGACCAGTGGAGCACCTTGTACCTCACAGCGTATGCGACTGGTGTGTTGTAGATTTCTGACTTCGGCTTTCTGCTGTGTTTGGCCAATATATATCTGGTTACACGGGCATACTATTGCATAAATGATTTCAGCAGTGTTGCAATTAGTGTGTGATTTTAACAGCACTTTGTGTTGTTTATAGAGAAATTCCTTGGTTTGTACCGTTGTATCACAGGCCTTACACTGTCCGCATCTGTAATGGCCTTCAACTGGTGGAAGATTCCACATGGTTAAAAGTGTTTGTTCTTCCCTCGGTGGTAAAAAGGATCTCACCACGTGGTCTCTTACACTTTTGGCTTTTTTGAAGGCATGTAGGGGTGTGTTTTCTTGTCCTATCTCATCTGCAACTAGTTTCCAATGTTGGTTGATAGCACGTTTGATCCTGTTGCTTCTGGTGGAAAACGTGGTAACGCACACGATTCTTTCTTCTTGTTGGTCCCTCCTTCCTTGAGGCATAAGAAAATGTTCACGATGGTTGAACCATGCGTGCTTTCTAGCACGTTTTACCAAGCGTCTTGGGTAGCCTCGTTGTAAAAGGTGGTTGCACAGATCCAGTGATTCATCCATATAATCTTCTTTGTTCGAGCAGTTCCTACGGATCCGTAGGAACTGCCCAAATGGTAAGTTATCCCGCAGTGCTCTGGGATGGTGGCTATTGTATTGCAGGAGCGAGTTCCTTTCTGCTGGTTTACGATAAAGAGTTGTTTTCAGGAGTCCGGATTCTTCGTAGATGGTGACATCCAGGAAATCCACTTTCTTGTTGTCGGCGTGCATCGTGAATTTCAAATGGGGTGATTGCTGATCGAGCCATACATGAAAGGATGCCAGATCAATTTGGTCGCCATTCCATATCAATAGTATATCGTCAATATACCTCATCCAGAGACCGAGATGATCTCTGAATGGGTTGAAGCTGTTCAAGATTAAATTCTCCTCAAATGTAGACATGGAGATAATCGCTACATCGAGAGAAAAGGTGCCCCCATGGCTACACCTTTCGTTTGCAGGAAAAATTCATTTTTGAAAATGAAGAAGTTCTTTGTCATCGCTATCCTGAGAAGGGCGATGATGAATTCAGTTGGTACTGCCAACGGTGCTGGGCGTTTATCAAGAGATCTAGTCATAACTGCCAAGGCCTCCTCCTGGGGGATAGAGGTGTAGAGTGAGACCACATCACACGTGGCAAGGATCTGATTCCTGTGATCAAAGGGTAGATCTTCGACGATATTGATGGTGTGTGTAGTGTCTCGCAAATATGTCTTGGTTGCCTCAGCAATGGGTTTAAGAAAGTAGTCGACGTATCTCCCAAGTGGTTCCAGCATGGAGCCACAACCCGAGACTATGGGTCGTCCCGGGGGGTCTACCATGCTTTTGTGTATCTTGGGAAGTGAATAGATCGTAGGTAACCTGGAGTGCTTCTGATTCAAATATTCAAATTCTTGTTCCGTAAGAAAACCCAGATCGAGACCTTCCCTGGTGACTTCAAGAATTTCACGGCCAGAGATAGTGAAGGGTCAGCCGAAAGATGTTTATAGCTAACTCCATCATTCAATTGTCTGAGAATTTCAGATTCATATTTAGACACATCCTGTACAACTATTGCTCCGCCTTTGTCGGCTGGCTTGATGACCACCTCTTTGTTGTTAGTAAGTGAATAGAGGGCCTTCCTCTCTGATTTGTTGATGTTAAACTTTGTGTAGGTTTTTTCTTGGAGGATCTTGTCAATACCATTCCAAACCACTGACTCATATGTGAGGATCTTATGCGACATGGCGTAAGAGGGAGGGACAAAAGTTGATGGAATCCTGAGGCCAGTCTGTGATTGATTTTGGTAAGGAAGAGCATTGCGAAAGAAATATTTTAATCGAATCTTGCGGACGAACTTAAAAAGTTTGGTTCTCTCAGAGAATCTGTCCGGTAGATTAGTGGGGACATAGGATAGTCCCTTACATAGTACTTTGTGTTCATCTACACTCAGATTGTAGTTGGAAATGTTTACTACAGGATCGACAGTGGTTGTAAGATTTACTTGCGTCGTGTTGTCCTTTCTCCGTGCTGTTCCTGCTGGAAGTGGACTTGTTTCTGGGCTTGGCCTCTGCCCCCATCCCATTGGTTGGTGTTCTGTTGCTGTCCTCGTTGCTGGCCCCTTGGCCAGTTGTTGCCCCGGCCTCTCGGGGGCCTCCATTGGCCTTGTCCCTGTCCTAAAAAAGGAGGGTATTGGTTAGGGTTGTATCCGTAGCCTTGGTCGGTGTAACTATTGCTCGCTCCTGCTTGATCCTGTTCTCCTTCGGAACTGTAGGAAGAATCCGAAAATGTTGTATAAGTGCGTCTTCCACGATAGGATGCACGGCCTCTGTTGGTGAAATGGCCTTGGTGGTCCTGGCAATAGTAATCCTCCTGTAGGTAGGGGTAGGTATTCTTTTTATCGTAGAGACGTAAGTCTTTTGCAAGTTTTTCGATTTTCTCGATTTTCACCACGACACGCACCCTGCGCATCCGAGACTCCGTTTACTCCGGTGTGCCCATGATCACAAGGCTCAATTTCCGAGGGTCTCAAGCTGCAAAAGCATGTGCACCCCGCGTTGCTTGAGACTTCTCCAGAAACATTTATGTTCTTTTGTTTCCAAACAGGAAGCCAGCTCACATTGGGCCCTTGGGGTTCAGGACACAGCATAAGTACAGTCCTGTTCAAGAAGGGGGGACACTACCCACTGCAATGTCCCTTCAGTCTCTTCCTTAGTAAAAGCTACAAAGTGCAGGCCAGCCCCAGATTATGAAGCAAGCGTCAATCTTATCCAGCAATCTCTTCCGCATCTTCTTCCTTGGCAAAGGTTCTTCTTGACCACGAAAGAGATCAAAGCCTTTGCAGACTTGACCTGTCCATTCCGCCGATCAAAACTACACCACATTCTAGGTGTTTCAGTATTTTTAGGTATACCCCTTCATGTCTTTGAAGTTTGTTGTGCTCAGGGGTCCCTGACCCATCGCCAAATCAGTTCTGGGGTCTCCCTCCCAGTGTCACCTTTCGCCCTTTGAGACTGGGGATCTGGATCCTTAATCACTCAGCAGGAGTTGGGTCGATTGGTTTATAGCACCAGCCCACACCTTTCCACCTCCCAGGCTTCTCCTCCCGCTACTCTCCAGATGAGGACAACCAGGTGCCATCTAAGCATGGGCGGATTTAGGGGATCTGGCGTACGCGAATTTGCGAATTTACGGATTCGCAATCCGCAAAATCCGCGTACTCTCGCGGATTTGCGGATTTTTATGTTTTTTGTGTTGGCGAGCGTTCGCGAGGATTTGTGGACCATTTCGCAATTGCGAACTTACTTTTAGGCTCGCAACGGCCGCGACTATGTTGTTTCTACGTCTGGTTTATCATCACAGGTTCACAGCACCCTCTGTTTCACCACTGCCACCCTCTGGTACACCCATGCCACCCTCTGGTACATCCTCACTGCCACCCATTAGGTTTGTTTATCACTGTAGATTATGGGGGTGAAAAAAAGCAAGCACACCTGCCCTGCTTCAACTGCCATGAATTAATTTGGGGTTGATTAATGTGTCAGTGATTTTGAAACTTCCAGTCTGGCTGGCACCTGCTTCCTTCCTTATCTGTAATTTGCTTTCTATTGCAGTGAAAGCAAGCACACTTGCCCTTCTTCAACTGCCATGAATTAATTTGGGGTTGATTAATGTGTCAGTAATGTTGAAACTTCCAGTCTGGCTGGCACCTGCTTCCTTCCTTATCTGTAATTTGCTTTCTGTTGCAGTGCAATTTTTTTTCACAGGACCTTTATGGTCTACTTGTAGCTATTCTATGAGCCTGCTGTTTGGGTCATAGCAGGGTCATAGAATAGTTGCAAATAGGCAACTGAACTCTGGAGGGGCCCTTCAGGAAGCACTAGAGTGAATGGTTACTAATGTTAAGTTTGAACTTGTGCACCTGCTGATTGCTTTCAGTTTTGCTAAAATCGTTTTTCTGCAATTTCGCGCGATTTGCGGGGCGCGAATCCATGCGAGATCGATTTCGGAAGCCGCGAATTCGTGCGAAAACACTATTTTTTTTTGCGGCGTGTATGTTCGCGTGATTTTTTGCGTGTTCGCAAGGCGCTTGTAGCGATACGTTTGCGAAGTTACCCTAGCGGTCGTACACGGGCACGGCCATTTTGTTTGCGTGACGTAATTCCGTTTCCGGCCGCTATGTGTAATCTCGCAAAGTGTGCGGCTCGCTAGTACAATTTCGCGCGTAATCGCGAGGAAAGTCTAGCGCGAACTTACACAGGCGGTCGTGAACGGGCGCGGCCATCTTGTTTCTCATTCATTGCTATGGTTCTGGGCATGCTTTCTGTATCCTCTCTGAATCTCTGCCATCCTTTGCTTGTTTGAAGTTTTTTTGATCTATTTTACTTATTATCTATCCCTCTATTTTTCTAGCTCTATATTTTTGTGTTTTCTGCTACTTTTTGTTAATTTTAAACTACTTTTTTAAACTCTTTTCTTTTCTTCTTCCCTATTCTATTTCTACTTTATTATTTAACTTCATTTCTGCCCAGACCATGGTAAAGGGAGCCGGGAAGCACCCTGAGCAGGGGAAGGGTCCCGCACCCCGTGCCCGGCTCCCGTGCGGGCGTTTGAGGGGGGAGACAGTGACAGCCCGGGAGATTTTTAGTGCGGAGGAGGTGGCCGCACTAATATTCCACGTCCAGCGCTGCCTCCCCAAGACCATCCTGGGAGGCGGCAAGATCGCAACCGGCTACGGCATCCGGGAGCGCCGGAAGCGGTGGGAGAAGGTGTGCCGGGCCATGTTTAAACACTCTGGGGTCCGGCGCACCTATAACCAGGCCACCCACTGCTGGACGGATGTCATGGACCGGGAACGCGACTTGCTGGACGCGCTCGGCGTAGAGGTCCCCGGGCTTGGTGAGTAGTAGTAGCTATTTCTAGCTATTTCATCACTACTCTGTTTTATCCGGCTCTGTTATTTGCAAATCTTTGTTCTTTACCAAGAGCAATAATGCTGCCGATTACATTGTAGGTAAATTATATTTCAAAATCTTCTATGCATTTCAGGTGCACTGCTCTCCTTCTCAGTAGCCTTGCTACTATGCTTATTTGTTTTGTATTTTGTGTTCATTTCATTGGCCTGAGAAATTATGTATTAGTGTAGTGTAAAGAACTGCGTAATGCTAGACACTAAGGGTCATATTTTCAATTACCGGCGCATCCCTGCAAAGTAGCAGGGATGCGGCAGTAATTGTGCGCCATGCCACCACCACCACCCATGGGCCCAAAACGTCACAGAAGCCTTACGCATCTGTGCCGTAAAGGCGGCGCATTTCTGGAGTTGCGTGCCAACGATGGCGCAGCTCCAGCAATGCTCTGGGGTGCCCTATCTCCCCAATGCTGCATCAAGCCGTACGTCGGCTTCAAGTAGGCGCAGGGTTTCAGTCACGCATCATTGTCCTAAAAGTGACTGATTGACATCTTGTAGATTTCCCTCAGCCACTTTTAGGATTCGTTCCTGCGCAGGAACGACCTCCCTTGCGCCGGAACGCCCCCTGATGGCGCAGGGCTTTACAACGTGATGCATCTCCCATATGCGTCATTTTTTTTTTTATATACGCCGCACCATGGCGCCTCTTTTGTTCTGCCGCTGCGTCACAAAAGTCACGCAACAATGGAGGAAAATGAGCCACAAGGGACTTCTAAATCAGCCCCAACAGACTGAAGTCAGTACTTCCTTTAGACACATGGCTATAAGAAGAAATAGTGGTGGTGGTCGGTGGATTGATAGTTTGAGTATTCACTGATCTGCAAGCACGATGGACTTTGTCTGTCACTTCGCGTGCTGCGGACTGCTGCCTGCCAGGCCTAGGCAAACCTTTTTAGTAGTCTGTTTAGTGAGTTACATAGGAACTTTCAAAGTCAATGGTCCGCAAATCAGGCAATACGAATAACGTAGTATACCACATGAGATTGGTCAATATATCCCGTGGAATAGTTGTCTATCTATTTGCTATTTTGCCAAAATATTTTGTTATTGTTCTTTTGAAATGTTTGATTTGGTTGACAAATATCATCCATGTTTTCTGGTCTTTCTTTCTTTCATGTTGGGCATCAGCTCCCCCCAAGGGCAAGAGGACACAGGAGGAGGAGGAGGGTGCTGTTCAGGATGCAGGCCAGGATCGGGCAGGCGAGGGCTCCTTTGCTGGCCCCAGTAAGTTTTAATTTTAATATAGAGTACCTATATTTTCCTGGCGTTCCTCATTCGATTTTTTCTAAATCGTCTTTGATCTTCTTGTAGACTGGATCTAAATTCTTATCCTGCCTCGACAATGACTCCCTGTGGTATTACTAGATTATTCTTATTAGTCTGTCTGTGTAGCTAACTAAGATTGCACATTTGGCAATTCCATTGGACTCCCATTCTAGTCAGCAATAGCTCTATGCACTGAGTGCAGTCCTCTGGGATTGTCCATAATGTCTTTTCAAGTCTTCTAAATGTTTATGCTTTGACAATTGCCAACAATAAAAAGGTGAATGACCACCAAGAAAGAATAAGATACTACTTTACTTTTGGTTTGGATAGGAGGACAATCCATTCTACTACTGTTGCAGGGACAAATCTGCACAAACCGAACTATGAACACTAAATAGTGCATTGTTTATCAATTATAATAGGCGCAGGTAGACTTTCTTTCCACATACCTCAGTGATATCAGACTTTGAAGAACCCCCAATCTCCTTACTGACTAGATAGTGTGGCAGAGTCATTTAGCTCCCAAAGTCACCGATGATTGATCCCCAATGATGATTAGATTATCCAATGCAGGACAAGAGTACGGAGTCAGAGTCAAGAAGTGTCAGAGGCACTCATGCTTGCAAAAATTCCAAAACCTTTAGCTCATCCACTCTAGTCTGGAGAACCAAAAACCACAGAGTCTATTTAAGTTTAAAAGCTTTATTAAAAGTAAACACATTTATTAAAATCAACTTTGTCATAAAAGTAAACGTTTAACTGAAAATGGAAAAGTGCTTAGTGCTAACGATTAATTGGACACATTTCTTGTGGTCGAGCTGAGCTCTCACCTGGTTTGAACTTGAGCTTCACCCTGATCGTGTTCTTAGAAGTCAAGCTTCTGTTAGGAGAAAAAGTGGTGTGTGTTAAAAATAAAAAGCAAGCATTCATCAGTTGTGCCAAAAAGTGCAGCAAGACAACAGCCTTCCCTGGAAAAAGGGACATTTTTACTTTAGAGTAGACAGTTACAAATTATTACATTGTATTTCGTTTTTTTAACATTTCTTTATTCCTCCTAGACCAAATATTATATAGTAGTGAGTGGTGTATTTCTAACATTCTTAAATGTACTTTGTAGGTGTAACATCTGGTGGCGGGGCCAGCGCGGAGGTGGTGGTGTTGGGCGAGGACTCTGGGGAGGAGGCGGTGCAAGTGCCGGACGTTCCTGTGAGGGTTCACACGGTGGTGGCGGGAAGAGGTAAACTATATATTCCTTACTTATTGAGATTGAAGACTGCATAGTGTGCTTTCTGCACGGGTGTATTATAAATCAACCAGGTAGTAGCCTCCTCTAAATGTACTTCGACTTAGCTGTGAAGTTTTTGGTGAGAAGAATCCCAATAAGATCTTAGATGAACTTGATGGATGGGATGAACGAAAAGCCAAAGAAGGGTGTAAGTAAGTGTGGAAGGACGAGAAATTTTATGATGGCTGGCAAAGAAGAATGATATGTGTTTGCTTGGTCCCCGAGGTGGCTGGGAAGGAAAGAATATGGTATGGTGCATGGCTGGGTCAATGATGAAGCAAGGATGGGTGGAAGGAGAACAGCCTGGGTGGGTGAAACAGAAACTGTATGTGTGCATATACTTTGAATGGATGGATGCCTGGAGCATGGTATTATCTGACTCTTAGATATTATATGTGTATCTAGAGAGAGTAGATGGTCACTGGATGAACTAAGTGTTACCTTGAAGAGCATGTAACACCGCACCCGCACGTTCGTTCCAGTGTAGGGAAGGCAAGGAAAAGAAGTTGTAAATTTGTCCAAATACTACCATGAATAGTAGCAGTAGTTTGTATTGCAACTGCAAGCACAGCATATATCCGGTTATTACGGTGGACACTCCGTACCTCTCTTAATAACTTTAGTTTAGTAGTAGTACGTCATTCATGTGTGGGTGTATCACTGTTCACTCAATAATAAGCAAAGCACCTAAAGTCATCCCTTACTTCACAGCGCTAGCTGGGACGCGCTCACCTCTGGCTGGTCACTGAGAGGAGGACTTTGTGAACAGCTCGCCGCACCCGCTCCGCGGGTGCCGCTTCGTTGCCAAGAGAGGAGGAGCGGGAGACCATCATCACCGGAGGGCTGCAGGGCTGCGAGCGTATCAGGGACTCCAACTCCCAGGAGTCCCTGAGAGACCGCTGACCACTTCCGGTCCGCTCTCCCTGCCGGCCCGCCCCCCGCCCACCTGAGGGATTGTCAAAGCCCCACCAGCGGTTCTATCAGTTGGGAGACCTTACTTCACAGCGCTAGCTGGGACGCGCTCACCTCTGGCTGGTCACTGAGAGGAGGACTTTGTGAACAGCTCGCCGCACCCGCTCCGCGGGTGCCGCTTCGTTGCCAAGAGAGGAGGAGCGGGAGACCAACATCACCGGAGGGCTGCAGGGCTGCGAGCGTATCAGGGACTCCAACTCCCAGGAGTCCCTGAGAGACCGCTGACCACTTCCGGTCCGCTCTCCCTGCCGGCCCGCCCCCCGCCCACCTGAGGGATTGTCAAAGCCCCACCAGCGGTCCTATCAGTTGGGAGACCTTACTTCACAGCGCTAGCTGGGACGCGCTCACCTCTGGCTGGTCACTGAGAGGAGGACTTTGTGAACAGCTCGCCGCACCCGCTCCGCGGGTGCCGCTTCGTTGCCAAGAGAGGAGGAGCGGGAGACCAACATCACCGGAGGGCTGCAGGGCTGCGAGCGTATCAGGGACTCCAACTCCCAGGAGTCCCTGAGAGACCGCTGACCACTTCCGGTCCGCTCTCCCTGCCGGCCCGCCCCCCGCCCACCTGAGGGATTGTTAAAGCCCCACCAGCGGTCCTATCAGTTGGGAGACCTTACTTCACAGCGCTAGCTGGGACGCGCTCACCTCTGGCTGGTCACTGAGAGGAGGACTTTGTGAACAGCTCGCCGCACCCGCTCCGCGGGTGCCGCTTCGTTGCCAAGAGAGGAGGAGCGGGAGACCATCATCACCGGAGGGCTGCAGGGCTGCGAGCGTATCAGGGACTCCAACTCCCAGGAGTCCCTGAGAGACCGCTGACCACTTCCGGTCCGCTCTCCCTGCCGGCCCGCCCCCCGCCCACCTGAGGGATTGTCAAAGCCCCACCAGCGGTCCTATCAGTTGGGAGACCTTACTTCACAGCGCTAGCTGGGACGCGCTCACCTCTGGCTGGTCACTGAGAGGAGGACTTTGTGAACAGCTCGCCGCACCCGCTCCGCGGGTGCCGCTTCGTTGCCAAGAGAGGAGGAGCGGGAGACCAACATCACCGGAGGGCTGCAGGGCTGCGAGCGTATCAGGGACTCCAACTCCCAGGAGTCCCTGAGAGACCGCTGACCACTTCCGGTCCGCTCTCCCTGCCGGCCCGCCCACTGTCCTCAGACCTTGCTATATCTGGGACCACTCCTCCCGCAGCGCGGGACGCAGCCCGGAGCGAAGACCGGGCTAAGAGCGGGCCGTTTGAGGCCGTTCGAGGACGGCAGCGGACGGCCCTGGCCCACCCCCCTTGCTACTCCCACCCCGCCTGTTGTTCTATCATTGTGTTAGGTTAGGCCAGCTCAATAGAGGCAACCTTTCTAGCAGGGTGTGTGAGGGCCCCACCTCATTATGAGCACTAGGATGACACGTAGCAAGGCCGCCAATGGCGGTTTACAAGTTAGTGGCCCTATGGATGACTTCATCACTCGCACTAATATTGCTATTGATGAAGAAATATCCAAACTCCAAACTCGGGTATCCCTAGAACTGGCAGCCGCACGTAGGTTGTCCGAGGTAATGGCCCATTCGAAAAAATCATCCTTAGGCCATATAGCCCTTGCAGTCACCCCTGCTCGCCCTGTTCGCCCAAATAGCATCATGACTCAGGCTGATTTACAACATCCCCCGATTACTCCCTCTCTCACTCCGCCCTTAGAGCAAACACGCACTTTAGAAGAGTTAAGTTTCTCTGCACTTCCCCATACTCAGTCCCCTAACTCTCCTGCCCAAGTAATTCCAACTACTTCCTGTGCTAGTGGCGCGCAACCCAAAAGAAAACGCCAATCACGCTCAGCCTACTCCCGCAAAAAGGCTAAAGTGGCAGTTTCTCACCATTTCACAATGGCTAATACTCAGGCATGTACTGTCTTACCTGAGGGTCCCCTAAGATCGCAAACAGTATGCCAAAAAATGGGAGAGGGCCCAGCTTCCATCACCCCAGAGGTTGAGGGGTTGCAGGCGCAGGACCAGGGACAAAATGAGAAGGAATTTATTGACCAAGTCTGGGAAACACTAAAAAAACTTCTCTCACCACTCGACCTAAGATTGTCTAGGATAGAAAACAATCTGCTCGAGATGGAGAAGAGCATTATTGCTCTGGCCACTCTTGGCCTGAGAAATCTCGAAAACCAGGGCGTGTCCCTATCCGACCCACAATTGCCAGCTCCTGCTGTACAAACTGAGCAGCACCCCGCTCCAGTACCCGCTGTTGCAAGGCCTGTTCCCAAGCCGAGGACGGTGGCTGTGGACCAAATTTCCACGACCGCTAAACCTCAGGCTTCCAAACCGCAGGCTCCTGCACGGTATCCTAAGCTGCAAAAAACCAATCCAAATTTGGTACCCCCCGCTAGACCCCACCTCACTGAAACCCAGGGCCCTCGTCCAAAAGAAAATTTTAGAGGAGGCTATATAGATCTTCCTCCAGAGGCCAATGAATATGTAGTTGTGTTGACAGGTGTCCCTGTCCTCGGCACTGACCAATATGAAAACCATTGGTCATTGACAAACAAAATAATGCACTGGCTTAGTGTTAATAGACCAGCTCCTAATGGCAAGAGAAGCCGGGTAATGATGGTCCGTAGAATACCCTGGGTGGGCCCAACAAAGAAATCTAAGCAAGGGGACTGCGTAGTTGTAACTTTTGATGACCCGCATACGGCACGCCATATTTGTTCTTGGCCAACTAGCGAAGAATCCCTTGTCATCCCGAGGCCACTATCCTACTTTTACCC
Source organism: Lissotriton helveticus (assembly GCF_964261635.1). Classification (NCBI taxonomy): domain Eukaryota; kingdom Metazoa; phylum Chordata; class Amphibia; order Caudata; family Salamandridae; genus Lissotriton; species Lissotriton helveticus. The sequence goes on along the minus strand of NC_136063.1, from coordinate 772,019,024 downwards.
TCCACGTCAAGTACGTACCCAAGTGGATAACTGGTCCTTGGTGCAGCACCATCCATGGAAGATCCATCCCACGAGGCCAATGGACACCCTCTTACATTGGAATGGCCTTTCAACCCACAACAGATTTGGAGGCCTGGAGGAGGTCGATTGACTTTTTGTGCCCCCCGCTTCCTCACAACTAGAAAAAGCTTCGTCTCCCATGGATACAGAAATATCTGGAAACCAAACTTACAGCCCACAAAATAACGACAATGGGCCCCTGACTCGCACGCCACGTGCCTTGGATCTAGCTAAAATGGCTACTCCAGATTGTATAAGGATGGAATCATGGCCTGACAGCCATTGCCTGACCCCACCTCCTTCCGTTCAACTCAATCTAATGGAGATCAAACTGCCAGATAGTGCTGCCCCCACTGAACTTTATCAGACTAAGATCCCCCCAACACCAACTATCCCGGATGAAGGAAACTTTCCCTTACCCACTCATGTTCCTAAAATCTCTTCACCCGGTGAATCCTCACTAAAGTTCTTAAGCTGGAATGTGGCTGGCCTTGAACGTAACCTTGACAACCCGGAATGGAACATCTTCTTGGCACCTTACGACATTTGTTTGTTACAGGAAACATGGTGCCAGGAACCTAGACACAGAGTGGGGTTCTCGACCTTCTACGTCCCGGCTGTTCACCATCAAGGTTCCAAAGGACGCCCGTCCGGCGGTCTTCTTATTTGGATTAATATAGCTCTAGACCTCAGTGTTCTCCAAAGACCTACTGAATCTCCCGACCTCCAATGGCTAACTCTCCATTGCAAAGGGGGAAGGAAGCTAGAACTATTTAATATCTATTTAAGGGACAGCAGGAATGGAGGATCTTTAAACTCACTAGGTTTAAGCAATAACCTGGCTGCCTGCAACACTGACTCTCTCGTTCTGCTGGCAGGCGATTTTAACTGCTGTTTTGAGCCTTTAGCTAAAGAAGATATTCTGGACACTAATGAGGAGGATAATAGGAGGGGAATCCCCATCTTGAACCTTGACCCGATCCCGAAATGGACACAAAGGGCGATCGACATAAACGCTCTCTGTATGGAGTACAATTTGAGAGCAACAAATGGGCGTTCTAGGTCAGATCCCATGGGTGCCCACACATATAATAGGACGGGCCACTCCTCCAGAATTGACTTTGTCATGCTCAACTATACCCTCTGGTCATACCACCAAGACATGGAGGTTATAGAAACCTGTGATAGCGACCACAACCCTCTTGCTGTAACCATTTCTGTTCCCTGGTTCCAGGGCTCTCAAGAAACCACCAACCAGACATGGAAATCCTCATGTGAGATCCTCCCCTCGAACTGTGGGAGACGTCTCAAGTGGGCAAGAGTCGCAGCAGACGAAGCTAGGATGACACAAGCTGAAACCATCCTACTACAGGCTGAATCCAAGTTTGGTGCTTCAAACGGTGATAGTAAGAAGTTCCTATCACTATTTTTAGAGACAGTAACAGCACTAAGTGGGCTATTCACCATTTCGAAACCCAGCGCCAACAGCGCTGCAAAAGGCGTCCAGAGAACAAACGGAAAGTGGTTCACAGCGAATTGCCGAAATGCTAAGAGTGATCTCGTGGCCGCAGTAAAAGGAAAAGACCAAGCTGCCATCAGGTCTGCAAGGAAACTCTACAGGAAATCTGTGACTGAGGCCAAGCGGTCATATGACTTCAACTTTTGGAGTGATCTAACGGAGGCAAGCACAAGGAAAGATGCCAAGGGGTTTTGGGACTTGCTAAGGTCAAGAGACAAGCCCATAGATCACCAACTGACTTGTAACATCCCGGGTGCTGCCTGGTTTGCCCATTTTTCGAACTTGTATACAGCGCAAACAGGGTCCCCCCAGCCAGATTCGCTATTACGGTTCAGTTCCACAGACCTCCCACCAAACGAAGTTGCATTCACCGCTGTAGAAGTAGCGAAGGCAATTAGTTGTATTGTTCCCAACAAAGCGGCAGGCCCGGACGGGATCCCGGGCGACCTGATAAAAAATAACCCCCCATTTTGGAGCAGATTAATTGCTGCACTTCTTAATGAGGTTACGTTGGGGGGATCTTTCCCTGACTCTTGGAGGGGCGCTGAAGTCGTCCCCATTTTCAAGAAAGGCAACAGGGAAGATCCAGCTAATTACCGCCCCATCAGTTTGTTGGACACAACGCAAAAGGTGGCGGGGAAAGTGGTATTGGGCAGGATTCTGGAGTGGGTGGACGACAACCAGATATTATCTGATTTCCAAGCGGGTTTTAGATCAGGGACAGGCACCGTCGAGCAGACTTTCCGCCTTTTAATGCTCTATTGGAAGGTAGTGGTCCTAGGAGGAGGCAGTTTATACTTAGTCTTTATAGACTTAAAGACGGCCTTCGACCTGGTCCCACGAGCATTATTGTGGAAAGTCCTTGACGGTCTAGGTCTACCTCCCTACCTTCTTGCCTTATTGGTAAAATTCCATGCAAACAACTTTGCTCAAATCAGATGGGGTGCCCTGGGAGAAAAAACACCGTGTATCCCAGTAGACAGGGGCGTCCGCCAGGGGTGTGTGCTTGCCCCCACTCTGTTTTCGCTGTACGTAAATGGAGTGGTGGAGCATCTTTTACAACATCCTGCAGATGCACCATCCCTGGCCGGAAGGAAAATCCCGACGCTCCTGTTTGCGGATGACACCCTCCTGATTTCGAAGTCACCCACAGGCATACAGGCGCTACTTACCAGCTTTAAGGCATTTTGTGATACCAAGGGCTTAGCAATAAATATTGGCAAGACCAAATTTCTTGTCCTCAACCCCCCGAAGAAAACTGTTAAACCCCCCACTCTAGACTCCGTTCCATTAGAACGGGTCAAAGAATTTGACTATTTAGGCATACGCCTCTGTGATAGCATGAACTGGAAGGCCCACCACCAGAAAGTGTTTCTAACCCACAAGAGGGTTGTTGGCGCTCTACTTAAAGAACAACGCGCCTCCTCAACAAAACCGATCGGGCCACTTCTTGACATTTATAGGGCCAGGGTTGTGAGTGCAGCATTGTATGGCGCAGAACTTTGGGGAACCCAGAGAGTGGACACTTTGGCCCACCTAGAAAATAAATTTCATAAAGACTTGATGAGGCTACCCCAGAGCACTCCCACAATCCCACTCTTGCTCGACGCAGGTACCCGCTCTATCTGCGAGCAAGCTAAATTACGTCCCTTATTGCTGTGGTCCAGAATTTGGAACGTTCTTGAACTCCACAGCTATGCGGATGCCCTAAAAGACGTCTTGTCCCTCCCTGGCTGGCACAAGATCACCTGGCTTAGAGAGGTTAAGAAGGCACTTATCTTGCTTGGTCTAGGATCTGCGTGGGAAAACAAAACCGCACCTCCCAAACAGGAATTGAAGAGGGCCTATTGGTCTTGGGTCGATAGTGAGAGACTGGGCAAATCTAACCATCCAAAAACTGTTGCCAACTTCCTGATGGTAAAATGTAAACCCTCCAGAGAAGCTTATATGGACCTGATCCACAGTCCTTATGATAGGGCTTTATATTTTAAATTCAGGGTTGGGGTTTTACCTTTATGCCAGTTCACTTCTACCTGGAAACCACCCTTGCAAACTGTTCCCGACTGTCCATTTTGTGAGCTGAAAACAGAATCTGTTGCACACTTTTTATTTGAGTGTCGAGCCTATTTGGCTCCCAGACGGAGGTGGTTGAAGCCTCTTTTCAGGAGCCTAGGAACCCGTTCACACCTGGAAGCTTTGAGAATACTGCTCTCAGACACAAGTCCCTTCTTTGCCATCTGTTTGGCAAAATTCCTAGGATGGGCTTGGCGTATAAGAACCACTAAAAAACTGATGATCCAATAATGTCTCCCCCTTTTTAACATGTTTTTCTTGTCCAAATGGACAGATCTTTTTTAAAGGTACAATGAATTGTAAGTTGTTTGTTCGATTATTGTTTTATACTGTGATGTTTCGCTTTTATGATATGTTTTTTTATATCGAAATAAAGCTTACTACTACTACTACTACTAAAGTCATCCCATATGTCATCAAATACATCCCATGTGAAGTGATAGATAATCAAATTATTTAGCTTCTTCATTTTCCTTTTCTAGTACTCATTTGCACTGTAGGGTGAAAGCTAAATTATTTAAGCAGTAGCCCTTGTAACAGAGTATTCTCAGTGCCACCCGTAATAGAAAAGTAATAGCTTCACCACCTGCATGTACTGGACCGGTACAGTAACGCAAGTCTGTCTCACTCATCGTGGTGTGCGTCTGTTTTTCTTGGGTGCAAGTTCACTGCGCTGGCATTATGCCAGCTTGCATAAGATAACGTACCAATTTTCCTAAACAAGAGAGAAGAAGAAGAATAAGACAGGGGTACTGTCATAGTCAACTGTAATGGAAGTCCATAGTGGTCGTAGAATTTGTTCATTAGACTCCCACTAATGTTAGAGCAAGGATGCAGAAGTGGGAGGTTAGATAGATACTGTCCTCAATAGTTATGTACTGTGCTTTCAATTTGCTACTTGTACTGTGACACAACTTTCGGCTCAATCACTTTGTGTTATTAATGTTAAGGAGCATTGGTTACAGACTCTGTCTTTCTTTCTTCATATAGTTGCTCCTTCCAAATCGACTAGAACATCACGGAGGGAGCAGGCTCGATTGGCCCGGCAACGGAGGCTGGATGCCACTGTCGCCGAATATCGGCGGCTGGTGGCCCTGGAGGAGGAGGACACGCAGTCAACCGGTGGAACCACAACATCCTCCACTGGGACAGCTTCATCCTCCTCCGTGCCCCCACGGGCTGCCAGCCAGCGCAGTGCTCCAGCGGTACGGAGCCGGGCTACCAAAGCCCACCGCCACCGCCGTGCAGCAAAGACATCAGCTGCCCCCCACAGAAGTTGCAAGGCACGCCAACGCCGCTTATCCCTCAGAGTGTCCTACCTGGAGCAGGAGGTCCATAGCTACAAGAACTTGGTGGAGGGCCTCCGCTTCGACCATGCCACCCTCCGCAAGGAGTATGATGCCCTGGCCGCTAAATTCAACAGCACCCTCCAGTAGTGTAGTGTCCCTTGCCCTTTTTTTAGAGACTTTTGGGGGGTGGGATTTGGGAGTTGGGTTCTTTTTGGGACTTTTGAAAGACAATCGTTGGGGTTAGGGAGGGTCTTGAGGGAGATTATTTTGTTAGGGCTACATAAATATACTTTTTTAAACTTCATCTGACCATACCTGTTTTTTACTGCTTTTGAGTCTGGTGGGTGGGGGTTTAACAGTAAGTTTGTTTTCCTGAAGAGTCCTAGGACTTTAGTAGTACTACCGTCAATCTCTCGTCTAGTCCTAATACTCCATTATACTACCTCCCACTAAACGCTTATCTTACCTGTAATTTGTGTTTGAAAGTAGGGCTAGGCCCAGGGCTGGCTCCATGGGAAATGGGGATTAAGGTTGGCAATCCTGGGCGGATGAAATGTCCTCATTGCGGTGGTACTAGTGGTGTGACACAGTGGCAGTTGCATGCATATGGAAAAAAAGAAAACGAAACCTGGTTTGTCCTTACTGTAGCATTACAGCGGTTACGGTACGATAGAGAATATAGGAGGTGACAGTACACTAGAACAGTGCCACAATGTAGCCTAACAAATGGTAAAGTATTGCAAGTATAACTAGTACTTGCGTTGAATTTATTTGACATTGGCTCCTACTACCTCAAGAAATAGTACTGAAGCTGAGTAAGTCTAGAATATATCCTCGGATTCCTTCACCAGCCTGTTGCTATGACCTTATCCTCCCCAGCAAGTGTGTGGAATTATTGATGTCATTTAGTCACACATCAAGCAAAACCACACAGCCCGGGGGAAGAGGGTTAGGGTTTGGAAAATGGATGGGAATGGGGGTTTCTTTTTGGGTAGGTTTTGTTGAGAGAAGAAAAAAAAAGCACAGCATGGACAAACAATAATTGAAGATAAAGAAATCTTTGGGTACAAACTAAAGCTAACCACAAATCTTTTAAGTGACATAAAGGAAGTGCATGCCCTACTGCATGCATTGTTACTGAAAAGTAAGTAGTACTATAATGCGACAGTACAGGGCTGCAGCGTTTTCACTAGCCTATCTCTGCACTCACTTCTTACATTAAATTAGGTTTAAAAATTAGCCGAAGTAAAACCTATAGAATGGCTGTAGGGATCAATTTAGAAGCAGAGAGAGATCCAAGAAATGCAGTCACACTCATAGAAGAAAACAATGGATACTGTATCTGTATGTTGTTGGAGTTGTCCTGTTGAATTTGGTAAGTAAGTTGCATGCAGCAAACAATTCCTCTTATTAGCGGCACTCCTCCATTCCAGCTGACGCTTCGTCCATCAATGTTGGTGACCACTGACAGAAGACACCCTGTCCACTTCCTGCCTGGCGGATGTTGAATTGCGGCTCGTTAATGTGAAGCCTGACTCCATCTTTTTTCCCCATTGCACAGACTGAAACCCGGCCTGTAATTATTGAACGGAAAACAGTAAGTGCTATTACAATACTACTGATAAATAAATATAAGGTATGTACGCTGTGTGGTGCAAAAAGTCACACTTTGATTTTCCTAATAGACAGTACAATATTTTTGAAAGTGCGTACTCTGTCTGAGTCACCTTTTGAAGGATAAATAAGTATGGCCAAATTAATTTAGCGGATCTTTCCCCTCAAGCTAGGTGTACTGTAAACTGTGTTTTAGAACAAAATTAGACCTTCCCAGCAGTGCTCCCACCCAGACCCTTACTAAAGCCAGTTGCAAAAATGTAGAAGACCCCCAATCAGATCTCAAAAAACGAGGCCTAGCAGAAAACTGGTGACAAAACGTACTTTGAAAGTAAAAGTAGGCCCAAATACCCCCTTACCCACCGTGGATTGTATTCAAACCACTTGCAAGCAAGCAAAAGTATCCATAGCCATCATCGCTCCAAGAGTGCTCTAAGACCCCAGAACTCAGTTGCAAAAATCTAGAACACCCCGAAACACATGCAATCCTGCTGCTAGGGCTAACCCTAACGAACCCTAAGTTACAAAAAGTGCCAAAAGGCTTTTCCTTATGGTTTTGTCCAAACCACTTCTATCCGGTATTAGACCTTCCCAGGAATGCCCCAAGACCCGCCAACCCACCCGCAAAAAATCACGCGACAACACCCCCAAACAGCCAAAAAGCAAAATCTCATACTTACAATATCTCTCGGCCTTCGGTCCAAACGCGCTGTGCAGCTAGGTCATCATCATAACTCCTGTTTTCCACCACGGATTTCCTGAAAAGCAAATGCAATCAAGATTAGACTGTCGCAGCAGTGCTCCGACAGAGACCCCGAAACCCACCCACAAACACCAGGAAGCCCCCAAACAGGCCCCCGAAAACGCTACATTGAGCAAGATGTCAGAAGAAATAGCAAAAAAAAATTCTGCATGGATTTTGTCCAAACCACTTCTATCCGGTATTAGACCTTCCCAGGAATGCCCCAAGACCCGCCAACCCACCCGCAAAAAAGCACGACAACGACAACACCCCCAAACAGCCAAAAAGCAAAATCTCATACTTACAATATCTCTCGGCCTTCGGTCCAAACGCGCTGTGCAGCTAGGTCATCATCATAACTCCTGTTTTCCACCACGGATTTCCTGAAAAGCAAATGCAATCTAGATTAGACTGTCACAGCAGCGCTCCGACAGAGACCCCGAAACCCACCCACAAACACCAGGAAGCCCCCCAAACAGGCCCCCAAAAACGCTACATTGAGCAAGATGTCAGAAGAAATAGCAAAAAAAAATTCTGCATGGATTTTGTCCAAACCACTTCTATCCGGTATTAGACCTTCCCAGGAATGCCCCAAGACCCGCCAACCCACCCGCAAAAAAGCACGACAACGACAACACCCCCAAACAGCCAAAAAGCAAAATCTCATACTTACAATATCTCTTGGCCTTCGGTCCAAACGCGCTGTGCAGCTAGGTCATCATCATAACTCCTGTTTTCCACCACGGATTTCCTGAAAAGCAAATGCAATCAAGATTAGACTGTCGCAGCAGTGCTCCCAGACCCCAAAACTCACCCACAAACACCCGGAACCCCGCCAAAGAGCACCTCAAAGGCAAGCAAGTCAGCAAAAACGGCAAGAAATTTCCGCCTCATATTTGGTCCAAACCACTTTTATCCGTTATTAGAGCTTCACAGCAATGGCCCCAGAGCCCTCAACTCACCCGCAAAGAAGTAGAACACCCCCACAAGTGCTGAGTCTTTCTTCATTGGGCGTAATCCAGCCCTCTGCTTTGAGGGAAATAGGAGTCTGGAGGAGGAGGATAGAGGAGCATGTTCTTCTGAACTTGTGAACCTGAGGAATGTAGACTGCGGCACCTTCAAATCAATAAGCAAACAAGTGAAGACAGTTCTGCTGATGGGCTTGTTTTTGTGATTAGGTGATTAAAGTTTGAATTAAATTAACTGTGCAAAACAAAGAAAGACAGACACACAGGAATAAAAGTGAATAAGGACAAAAAAGAAAGTTATTGATTCATTGTCTCATTTTCAGGGCTCGGTGTCAGGGAATAAGAATAAGAGTTTGTCCTCATACTCTGCGAATTCAGGCAGGATGCGGTCAGTGTCACCGAACAGAGAACAAATTCCCTCATCTACGTTGCTGTCCTCCTCGTCTTCATGCAGCGTGGTTTCTCGTACTTTGTAATCTGGTGGTATGAGGTGCTGATTCATCTTTATCATTGTTAACCTCTCCACATTTTTGGGCGAGAGGCGGCTCCGTTTGGGAGTTACAATGCCACCAGCAGCACTGAAAACACGTTCAGAAGACACACTTGCGAGTGGGCAAGACAAGTAGTTTATAGCCAGGTTGGAGAGCTGTGGCCACAATTGTTTTTTCCCATGCCAATACTCCAATGGCTCATCATTAAGAAAGACCTCTGTTGAGTCATTCAGATAGTCCTGCACCATCGACTCAAGGTCCTCAACGGTTCCTCCACTTTGCTTACTTTTTGCTGTGCCTGTGACCTTTTTTCGAGAACCATACCCAAGCCAAGTTAGCCAATCCTCTTCAGCAGCCAATGTTACTCTTGTGTGTGGTGCAGATGATCCGGTTGCCGGTGTCTTTAACGGCTGAGAGGTCACTTGTGCCACAGCCACAGGTGCAGAAGTGGATTCTTTTGACTGGGGATGGCCTGCTGATGCTGATGCTGATGTACTGCCTTCTCCTTCAATATCCTGCCGTTCTTTTTCAAACCTCTTGGCTGACCTGGCTAGCCAAAGTTTGTACTTTTTAACATCTTCATCAGCAAAAGGAAAGAATGCTTTGCCTGCCAGCGCCTTTTTGTAGCGTGGATCCAGAATAGTAGCACAAATGTAATGCTGTTCTGAGTTGATCATTTTAAGACGTTCATCACCACGTAGGCGCTCTAATAATTTCTCCGACAAAACAAAAGGGTCTTTGTTTTTTTCATCTTTTTCTAACTCAGAAGACACCGCCTTCAGTTGGTGCACCAGCATGCACAACAATGGGATAGCTTTTCCCAAATTACAGTCCTCCTTGCTGACTGCACGCGTGAAGACCTCAAAAGGACGAAGCATTTCTGTCACGCTTTTAACTATGTCCCATTGCGCCGCATCCATCCTCAGGTCCTTCTGAGCTGTACCCTGTTTTAAGAAATAGTGATCGAGTACCGTATACTGCTCATACAGACGCTCAAGCATGTAGAAGGTTGAGTTCCAACGTGCTGACACCTCCTGGATGAGTGCTTTCACTGGCATTCGACGTTGATGCAGCAGGCTCCTCAGATGCTTCCGGGCCTTAAAAGAATGGCTGAAATGGTTGCACATTTTTCGGCAGGTGGCCATTACCTCGCACGCTGGACTGTCTTTATCACTCAAGAATTTTTGAACTACCAGGTTGATACAGTGCGCCAAACACGGCACTCTGAAATAGTCACCCAGCGCCATGGCCTTAACTACATTGGCGCCATTATCCGTGGAAACATAACTAATCTGGCGTTTTTTTGGGGACAGCCAGTGAAAGACCTTTTTGTTAAACTCGTCCAAAATGTTTCGTGCTGTGTGACGTTTCTCCAAGCCAAACATGGCTAGTGTTGCATGTTTCCGAGCAGCTTTAAAAACTTGGTCCGGGTCAACACCTGCGTTTAGCTTTGCTTTAACCCCTGAAAAAGAGACCCAGTGTGCAAAGATGCACATGTAATCAGCGCCTGCGCCACTGGTCCACATGTCTGTTGTCAGATGTATAGTGTGAACAGCACTCTTCTGCAAAGCTGCCCCAATCACCTCCAGCACATGTTCATGTAGTGCTGGAACCGCAACTCGGGCAAAATAGAACCGGCTAGGAACCTTCCATTTAGGGCAGAGCGCTGCCACTAATTCTAGACAACCTACCGCTTCTACAAAAGAAAAAGGGAGAAGGTCCAGAGCTAGCATTTTAGCCAGCTTAGTGTTATACAGACGCGTCAGTGGGTGGGTGCGTTCATATGGCGCGTCTGAACAAAACATGGTTCTAATGTTGCCCTGGACCAAGCATTTACGGGATGATAATGACTTCGTTGACCCAATTATGCTCGCTGGTGAACTTTTTCGCGTTGGTGTCTCACTCGCTCCAACACTCTTAGTGTGCCTCACATGGGGTGTGCTGCTGACAGGGGTACTGGGTGTAAGTGAAGTGTTTGACAGGTCTTCTTCCTCCTCTTCATCATCAGATGAAACATCAACGTTTTCTTGACTTCCAATTCGGGCTTCCTTGATCTCCTTTAGGTGCGCAAACCATTGGACAGCGTGCTGTCTCCTAAGATGACCTCTCTGGCCTCCGGTACCATAGTTGTTACCAAACTTACCACGACTAACTGCAAGCTTACAAATGCTACAAATGGCGAACTTTTCCCTTTTTGCGCAATCAGTAAAGAAGTCCCAAACTGGGGACTTGAATTGTCTGTGGGGGCCGGAGGAGGCGGCGATACTGGTGGTGGTGGTCATGCTGGTAATGCCAGATGAAGTGGAGGATGTGGATTGCCGAACTTTAGTACGTTGTGCACTTTCACCGCCACTAATTAAGGTCGAGGTGGATGGAGGTCCCTTCGTGCGAGAAAGAAATATGGAAGCGGTACGAGTTGGTGTACTACTTAACTCAAATGATTGTGGTGTTTCCACTGCCTCCTCGTCGACAACATCATCATCATCACGCTCAGCAGCTCTTCGGGCTAGGGTCAAAATGTCTGTTTGCTGCATGCCCGCTGGGGCTGCAGTGACCTTTATGATGACTGGGTCGTCGTTGTCAGAGTCTTCATCAGCAGCAGTATCTGCCACTTCTTGTTGAGCCTCATCACACTCCATAACTCTGAGATTTTGGACGAGCTTCCTTTTACGCTTAACTACCTTTGTCAGATCATGGTGTGCCTCACTCTCAGACGGCAGTGGTGCTGGTTCCCAATTTTGATCCGTATCATCAGAAGGAGGTGTGCTTGAAGAAGATGTAGACACCACCCTTGATCTCTTCCTTGCTAGGGGTGTGGAAGACAATGAATGATCATCAGGAGGAGTGGCTTCCTCAAATGATACCTCGCCTTGATTGTCGATTACCTGATGTGCCCCTACTTCGGGAGGAACAACTATTGTGCGCACTTGTGACCCTCCATGCACCTCTGCTTGCGCATCTCCTTGCGCTGCCTCTCCTTCCACATGTACTTGGGCTTGTACTTGCACATGTGGTTTTTGTTGCGGCTGTGGTTGTTCAACACTCGTCAGATGAGTTACAACAACCTGTGTTGATTGAGGGACATTGCTGCTACTTTCTTGCGATGAGCCAACATCACTGGTCGATGGTGATTGAACAACTAGACTAAGTGCCTCTGCAGCAGTGAAGGGCTTGGACTTAAGTTGGCGTGGTGGTGGTGGTGGCACTGAGCCCAATGGAGCGGGGCTGCTGCTCCCAGCTTGGTCCCCAGCAGATCCCGCTGCTGCTGCAGGCATACTTTTTTTTTTACTCCCAAAAAAAGGGGCGGCCGGCACACCAGTCTCCTTGGTAACTTGCTTCTTCTGCTCCTTACTGGCAACTTTCTTGCTAGAGGAGCTACGGGTAACTTTTTTGGGGGCGGTGTTCTTCAGAGCAGGTCAGAACAGCAGGCAGCAGTTGCACGATTTGCAGAGTTGTCTGTGTCTAGACGTGACGTCGCATGACGTTATGCTGCACACACACACCGCTGCAGGACTTCTTCCTGGCACTGGTGGTTCTCTTGAGTCTTGTGCACCTAAAAGCAATGGAAGACACAGGAACATCAGTTCAGTTATACACCCCAAAAAATCGAAAAAAACACAGAAAAATCAGCACAATCCTATGCCATCCATGATGTTTACATTCAAGACACCCCACAGAAAGACTAGGCCCATGCAACACTCACTACCCCTGGGCATAAAGGTTGAAAGCTAAGCAAAATGGTTGCAGACCTAAGAACAATGCCTGCATTCAAAATGTCCGCCTGCCTCCCAGCACATGGCCAGGGCCTGCCTGTTGCAGCACTCAAAATGGCCCCCACCCACATGGCCAGTCCCAATGAACACCCAAAAAAATGGAAAATCACACTAAAATCAGCACAATCCCAAGCCATCCATGGCCTCAATGATGTTTAAATTCAAGAAGACACCCCACAGAAAGACTAGGCCAATGCAACACTCACCACCCCTGGGCAAAGGGCCCCACCAGCAGCCCCAAAAAAACGACAAAAACCACAAAATCAGCACAATCCCAGCCCATCCATGGCCTCAATGGTGTTTTAATTCAAGAAGACACCCCACAGAAAGACTAGGCCCATGCAACACTCACCACCCCTGGGCAAAGGGCCCCACCAGCAGCCCCAAAAAAACGACAAAAACCACATAAATCAGCACAATCCCAGCCCATCCATGGCCTCAATGGTGTTTAAATTCAAGAAGACACCCCACAGAAAGACTAGGCCCATGCAACACTCACCACCCCTGGGCAAAGGGCCCCACCAGCAGCCCCAAAAAACGACAAAAAACACAAAATTCAGCACAATCCAAGCCCATCCATGGCCTCAATGGTGTTTAAATTCAAGAAGACACCCCACCGAAAGACTAGGCCCATGCACCACTCACTACCCCTGGGCATAATGATTGAAAAGTAGGCAAAATAAGTGCAGGCCTCAGACACTGCCTCTCTTCAAAATGGCCCCTTGCACCCCAAGCACATGTTGCCTGTACCAGCACTCAAGATGGCCACCACCACCACCCACATGGCCAGTACACATCAACAGTACACCCCAAAAAACCCGAAAAAAACCCAAAAATCACCACACTCCAATGCCATCCAGGATGTTTACATTAAAGAGAGTGAGACCCCACAGTCACACTCAGTCCATGCACCACTACCCCTGGGCAAAAGGCCACACCAGCAGCCCCAAAAAAACGACAAAAACCACAAAAATCAGCACAATCCCAGCCCATCCATGGCCTCAATGATGTTTAAATTCAAGAAGACACCCCACAGAAAGACTAGGCCCATGCAACACTCACCACCCCTGAGCAAAGGGCCCCACCAGCAGCCCCAAAAAACGACAAAAAACCACAAAATTCAGCACAATCCCAGCCCATCCATGGCCTCAATGATGTTTAAATTCAAGAAGACACCCCACCGAAAGACTAGGCCCATGCACCACTCACTGCCCCTGGGCATAATGGATGAAAAGTAGGCAAAATAAGTGCAGGCCTCAGACACTGCCTCTCTTCAAAATGGCCCCTTGCACCCCAAGCACATGTTGCCTGTACCAGCACTCAAGATGGCCACCACCACCACCCACATGGCCAGTCCACATCAACAGTACACCCCAAAAAAACCGAAAAACACCCACAAATCACCACAATCCAATGCCATCCAGGATGTTTACATTAAAGAGAGTGAGACCCCACAGGCACACTCAGTCCATGCACCACTACCCCTGGGCAAAAGGCCACACCAGCAGCCCCCAAAAAACGACAAAAACCACAAAAATCAGCACAATCCCAGCCCATCCATGGCCTCAATGATGTTTAAATTCAAGAAGACACCCCACAGAAAGACTAGGCCCATGCAACTGAGGAAAATTGAATTTTGCCTTGTCATATGTGCCTACGTGTTCCTCATCCTATGTTATATGTGCATGATCAATATGCATATATCCCCCTATGATCGATTAAAGACGCAATTATAGTTGTGTCCAACTCTAGTATGCCAGTTTCCAGTTCTCGTGAAAGCAACGAGTATTAGGCCTATGTTGCCACGTTTTATAGTATGCACGTTATATTCCCCGCATTGTCCCCGTTTCTAGGCCTCAAAGGGCCCGGACACCAGATTCAAGCTCCAGTCTCCAGAACTCACTCCGAGGAGCGATGCAGCCCCCACCTGCATCCCTGACCCTTCACTTACTTCCTGCCGTGCAGCGCGGTGCCCGGCCTGGCTCTGCCTGCCTGTCTGCCAAGAATATGTTATGCCTCTAGTTATCAGTTCAGCTCTCCGTCTTCACATTCCTAAGTTACTGAACCGCATAAACATCTCCAGCTATAGTCTAGTCTTTCTGTCTCCATGCAAGAGAATTACTGTATTAGTATTCATGAAGATTCATAGCACACGCAATACATGTAGAATATATGCATGCACCAGCCTTAGTGTCAAGTAGCCTTTGCCCTGATAACTTTTAGATTCTATCAACATGTACTCCAAACACCAGATACCAGATATGCTATAGGTACATGTCGTCCTGACACCGCAGACTTTAGTCTCCTCTTCTAGTGCAGAAGTCATAGCCCCCAGTTCTCCCCGGTAACACGTCATTGTCCGTTTGCGCGCACCACTAGGTTAAAGGTTCCAGCTGCTCAGGTAGCCCCCTCCATGTTTCCGCCCATTCATGACACTTCTGTGACGTTTTCATCACATGTCTACGTGCACGCCCCGTGCACGCCTTCTTTTCACGCCCATGTGTTCTTATCTTACGCTTGTCACTAGTTACGCCTACTGTATGTAATGTAATTGTGATGTTTTACTATATATACCTTGTACTGTTGATGAAACGTTGCAGCTGCCTCTCTATTTGATTTCAGGCTGTCCCGATCCTGTCCCTTCCCTTTTGCCTGAATAAAGCCCGTTCGACTCAGATTCCTCGGATCCTGCCTCTTATTTATTGAGCTATCTGTTATTGTTAATATATTCAAAAATAGTACCGGTAATTAATTATTTATTTACCACATAAATGGCGCCCGAACAGGGACGTGCCCTTTCCCCACGCGCCGGCGATGTAACGCAGGCCCCCTGACTCTCTGCAGCCGTGACGGAACTCTACCGTGCACGTGCAGATATTTCTGCTTCAAGTCTCCCTCAGGCCCACGGAGGAGACGGAGACTGCGGTCCGGCATCCAGACGAGGCGGTGTGGAATGCGGTTCGTCCCGACCAGAGCCCAAGCCAAGAGAGCAAGGTCCGAGGTATCCGGAGGCCCACCTGTTTCTGAAGTCCGAAGTTCGTAACCAGACGTCGTAGCAGTCCAGTCCAGTCCGAGGCCTTCCAGTTTCTGCTTCCCGGTGAGTACCGTTGCGGGGGAAGTATCTAGACAGGATCATTAGTTTGTTCCTGGTCCGATGGGTTTGGGTACGCAGATCCAGTCCGACGTGTCCATCTAGGTGGATACGGTATGACGTGTCTCTTTATGAGACCGGTATGTTCTGTACTGTTTTAGCAGTGCATCCAGTAATTCTAGTAAGTCCGTTCTCGAGAAATTCTTGTGTTATGTTTTCAGTGTATCAGGTAGTATTCTGTTCGAACTGTTCTTAATGTATTTTTATGTCGTGATATGAGTGATTTGTTTGCCATTTCATTACTGTGATTATTGTGTATTGTGTTCCAAGTATAATTCCGAAATGCCTCTGTTCTCGAAATTACGTCAGATAAAAACCAGAAAAGGGTTACTCGAAGAAGCAGTTCCTGTCCCTCCTAGGGACAGTCCTGGACATTTCATGTATCACAAGCATGGCTTAGATGCCATATTATATCTAGACTTATGGGCGGATTATACTAAAGATCTTGAAGAGAAATATAGATGGCCTGTATCAGGTACATGGGATGCCGAGTGCATCATGCGAGTAGAAGAAGCATTATGGAAAAAGAAAGCCAGACAGTCCCAGAAAGATGCCATCGAGTTATGGCGCAAAGAATCTCATAAAAGAACCGAAAAAGAATTCAGAAAAGCAGAGTTAAGTAGGGAATCCGCAGAAAAAGCCCAAGAAAGGGAATTAATCGAAGAAGGTGAACGAGTTAGAGCAGAACAGTCAGATAGACAGAGAAATGCCCTTATTATTTTTCTTTCGTCCTATTTGGACGACACAGTTCCAGCATATGCAAATCATATTCCGCCTGCTCACCCTCCGCATCCTGTAAATAATGTAATTCCTGTTCCTCCAGCCACTGGTCCCGGGGACCAAGTTAATGTGCCAGTACCCCCGGACCAGCCCACAGTAAATGTACCCGCTTTGCCAGTCACTCTGCCAGCCCGTACAGTATTAACTGACGATTCTGGTTCAGGAGCAGTGGGGGGAAGTGCTCCTATCACCCCGCCTCAAGTAAGACGACTGACGCCGCGAGACACAGCGTTACAGCGTACGCCAAAACTAGCTACATACGCAGACCTCAAGCGACTTCTTACGGAATGTATATATGATCCAGTTCCAGGCGATGATCACATGGTATTATATTCAGTACGCTTAAGACGGGTTGCCAACTTTTTGGTCACCCTGCCCGACATGAAGGAACATCTAGACAGAATATATTGTTTTGTCCGTACAGGAGAGAATCCAGGAAGTATTCACGAAGCTATGGCACACAGAAAAGCCGAGACTCAACATATGATTTTACAGTTCTTGATTAACTGTTTAATAAGAGAGCAAGATTATCCTGATAAAGATAAAGACGAGATGAAAGGTCTGACTAAGTGGAGTGACAATATAGCCGAGGGAAAACACAAGACACAAGGTAGTGTAGAAAGTATGTACAGGAAAATCCGTAAGGAAATTATAAGTATACACCAGAAAGAGGAAGCGAAAAGAGCAACCGAAAAAGAGAATGACTCTTCTAGTGAAGAGGTAGACAGCGAGAATCCCTCCAGGATAGCGTATGTAGGTAGAACTAGACTTTCCGACCGACATTCACGCCTAGATTACAAGAACGTTTTTCCTCCTCCAGTAATAGAACAGTGTTCTCTTGAACAAGTATTCCAGGCCACCGATCAAATTCTGAAATCACGAATAGGTTATAGCGAGCTTAGTACAATGCATGAACAAGAACTAGCCCGATCAGCAGTCCGATGGACTAGTGATTCTACCACTTTTCCAGATGAAATAGTGGCCCAAATGTTTCTGAAACTGACCCCAGCCGAGCAACGTCTGGTGGGTACGTATATGATCCAGCACCTCATTACACTGTATGAGGATCAGCATTCTGATCCAGGTCCTTTACATGATGTACTGACCGAGTTACTCCTAAACAGATGTAAAGGTCTAGGTACCGATTTAATTAGTGTCATACTAGAACAGCGCCACAAATACAGAACGTTCCTGAATCCACATTTTGTTCCCGTTCCACCCCCAGAAAGAAAATCATTCTACATAGACAGACAGAATCCGTTACGAGAAGTACACCCAGTTAAGGTAGAGGGGGGTGGTCTAGAACGAGTATTTGTTTACACCCCTATCACAAAAATAGAACTCTTGGAAATGAAAAAGTTAATTTCCTGTCATGATAAAGATCCAGCAGGGTTCCACCGTGAATTAAAGGACATGCTCCGTATGGGAGAATACACGTATCCTGATATCATTAAAATGTTAAAGGTCCTGTTGCCTGCGGGTATATATGAAAAACTCAAGGAAAAAGAATGGGAGGTGGGAGAGAAAAAGATAGATTGGACCGCATTAGAAACTGAAGATAATACACGAGTTCCAGGTACCGGTCTTGGGGATAAAGCTAAAGCATTGCCCGAATTGTTAATACAAGTTTTGCCAAGATTACTAGCCACGAAAAAGGAAGATTGGGATGCCATCTCAGCCTGTAAACAGAAACAAGACGAAGACACTAGGTATTTTTATTCTAGATTTGAGAAATGTTTCATTATTAATAGTGGTCTGAAAACAAGTAGTGAATCGTATCCCCATCTTTTTGTTACCAAACTAGTCGAGAATTCAAGTCCACAAGTTAAAAATCGAGTACTGAAAGTCGAGAGTACCTGGCAAGCTAATACTCCGTCACAGATGCTCCAGATGCTACAGTACCACCAGAACAGAATCAGGGAGGAGCAGGAACATGAAAGGAGACGCATGAAAGACACGAAAATGAAAGTACTAGTTGCACAGTCTGTTCCGCAAGACAGTCAGAAGAGGGGTACGAATCAAGCCAGTCATCCTGCAGCTCCCGTTAAAGGGACATGCAATTACTGTAAACAGCCAGGTCATTATATAAACGAATGTGCAGTTCTAAAACACAACATAGCTACTGGTAAAACGAAAGAAAGACCACGTCCGCCTAGACAAGAACAAGTTTCACAGACTTCCCAGCCACCGCAGAATGCACAACAGACAGTTACAGTACCGCAGCCTATAGCTGCAACACAACACGTTACACCGCAGATGTACCAGTATGCACAGTCAGAGTATCCAGATTATCAGCCGTATTCATGAAACAGCCTAGAGAGGTAGTTGGCTTGCCTCTCATCGAGATTCCTGTAGATCAAGAGGGTCCCTATGTACACAGTCAAGTATTAGGGAAAGACAGAAAGTTTCTGATTGATACAGGGGCAAGTAGGACTACCATCAGTCATGACGAGGTTCCAGGGGCTCCACTCTCAGGCTCTAGAAATGTTTCCCTTGGATTTTCAGGAAAGCCTATTGTTAATGAAATATCGAAACCAGTTACTCTAGAAGTTGGTCCATTGTCCCGAACTACAGACTTGTTACTTACGAAATCATGTCCAGAAAACTTACTAGGCATTAGGACCCTGAAAGAATTAGGAGCAGTAATATGCTGCTCCCCAGAAGGAGTGCGACTGTTTTTGCCCGATTTTAAAGGTCATTATGTATTACGTGATTTTGATCCAAGATTATTGAATGTACCACAGCATTTATGGGCGCAAGGTCCAACTGATGTAGGTTGTATGCACATCACACCCCATCGTGTCACTCTGAAGCAAGGTGTTGTATTACCACGAATCCGACAGTACAAATTGCCACCTGAGGCTGTAGCAGCCTTATCCAAAATTATTGACGAGCTCATTGCTCAAGGAGTGGTTGTAGAAACTGACTCCAATGTATGTAATTCTCCTATCATTCCGATTCTGAAACGTACTGATCCCAATGCACCTCCAGTTTATCGATTAGTGATTGACCTTCGAGAACTTAATAAATGTATCATACCCTAGTACCCAATGGTCCCAGATATTTCTTCCCTATTGACAGCCATTGATTCCGAAGCTACGTTCTTCACTGTTATCGATCTCAAGAACGCATTCTTTAGTGTCCCCATTCATCCAGACAGCCAGTTCCTTTTCGGATTCTGTTTAAATGGAAGGAGCTATAAATTCACACGAGCTCCTCAAGGTTTCACAGAAAGTCCTAGTATTTACAGTCAAGCACTGAAAAGACAACTAGACAATATTCACATGCCAACTGACACTGCTCTGCTCCAGTATGTCGATGATCTATTGATCACAGCCCGTTCTGAACGTGACTGCGAACGTGCGTCACTTACAGCTTTGTATTTCCTGGCCGAGATGGGGCACAAGGTGTCCCCTTCTAAATTACAATTCTGTGTCCAGCAAGTGGTCTACCTTGGACACTTACTGTCCAAGAGGGGTAGGCAGTTGACACCAGACCGTATCCAGTTAATAGCACATCTTCCACAGCCCAAGACACAGAAGGAGGTACGAGCTTTTATCGGCCTCACTTCTTACTGCAGACAATGGATTCCTCAGTATGCATTTCTAGCCAAACCACTGATACAGTTAACGACACAGGAGGCAGCCGTATCGACTGTCCTCCCTTGGACCCAGGAACATACACTTGTTTTCAATGAGTTAAAGAAAGCTTTATGTAATGCACCTGTTCTAGCAACACCGAACTACAGTAAGCCTTTTACACTTTTTGTCACTGAACGTGATGGTACTGCATTATCTGTTCTCACACAAGATCAAGCAGGACAATACAAGCCCTGTGCTTATTTTTCTAGCACATTAGATCCAGTGGCCCAGGCTCTGCCTGCGTGCCTCAAGTCAGTTGCAGCCACAGCTCTAGCTATCAGACAAAGTGATTCCATAGTGTTAGGACACTCCCTGACAGTACAAGTTCCACACTCTGTGGAAGTTCTTTTAAACCGAACCCAGACTCAGCACTTGACCATTGCACGTTTAACAGGATATGAACTGACACTGTTCCAGCCACACATAGAAATCAGACGCTGCAACATTTTAAATCCCGCTACACTGTTACCCTCAGTTACCTCAAATCCTGCCACACATGACTGTGTGGAAGTTGTTAACACCGTGACAAAGCCAAGACAAGACTTGACAGACATTGCATTACCTGATCCCGACCTGACACTTTATGTGGATGGTTCATGTATGAGAACAAGTACAGGAGAACTAGTAGCCGCGTATGCCGTGACTACTGAAACCGAAGTTATAGAAACACATCGTATTGACACCCTGTCTGCTCAAGCAGCAGAGCTCGTCGCTCTGACCCAAGCCTGCATACGAGCTAAGAACCTGAAAGTAAACATATACACAGATTCACGTTATGCATTCGGAGTCGTACACGACTTTGGAGTGCTCCGGCAAGAAAGAGGATTTATGACTTCTCATGGAACCAAGATACAGCATGGCCCCCTCATTTAAGCTTTGTTAGATGCAATACATTTACCGACAGCTATCGCTATTATGAAGTGCAAAGCACATACGAAAGTCACTGATATCATTTCCCAGGGTAACGATCTAGCAGATCGAACAGCCAAGCTTACAGCTCAGACTCCAGACATTCCAGTTAACACGACACAGACAGACATTCCAGATCAGACTACTTGTATGACAGTTAAGGACCCTACACAAGATGTAATAGATATACAGTTACATGCTACTTCCGATGAAATCAAGAAATGGTCTGAACAAGGAGGGGTCCAGACATATCAAGGATGGTTGACGAAGGGAAAAGCCACATGGTTTCTCCCCGACTCTATGGTTCAAGTCATTATTAACACCGCACATAGTCCAGCACACTTAGGAGAGAAAGCCATGTTAGACAGTATTCAGAACCAATGGTTCAACAAGCATTTACGAGCAGCAGCCAAGCAGAAAGTGCGTACCTGCATGATCTGTTGTCAGTTCAATCCAGGTAAAGGTGTCCCGGTGGAACAAGGTGGATTCCATCCTCCTGACCACCCTTTTGAAGTCCTCCAGATGGATTATATTCAGATGGAGCGATGTCGAGGTTTCAAGTATGTCCTCGTAGTTGTATGCGCTTTGTCCAGGTGGACAGAAGCATATCCAGTCCCAGATTACACAGCTGCGACCACTGCCAGGCAGTTGGTTCGTGAGTTTTTCCCCCGCTATGGATTACCTAGGGTCGTGTATTCAGATAACGGCCAGCCATTTTCATCCGAGCTCATGAAACAAGTATCCCTTCTGTTAGGGTACCAGTGGAAGTTCCACTGTGTACGACATCCTGAAGCAGCCGGTCTCGTAGAGAGACATAACCAGACTCTGAAAATCCGCATTGCCAAAGTATGTGCAGAGAAAGGTGTAGATTGGATAGTAGCACTGCCAGTCGCTCTTTTCTATATGAGAATGGTCGCTCACTCCCGTTCAGGTCTGTCTCCTTATGAGATAATGTTCGGTCGTCCCCCAAATATGTGGGGTACACCTAGACCACGTACAATTACAGATGTTGACAGTAATATGCTGACAGATTACCTGGCCTCCTTGATGTCTGCACTACAATCTTATCGTTCACAGGTTGCCGCCGCTTTTCCAGACAACACCGAAGTGAAACCGCACGAGGTCATACCAGGGGACCTGGTACTTGTGAGGAATTTTGATCGTTCAAGTCTGCTGGAGCCCCGCTGGAAGGAGCCCCGACTTGTACTACTGACAACAAGGACCGCCGTGAAGATTGAAGGCCGGAAGGGGTGGTTGCACTCCAGTCATGTAAAGAGATTCCATGGACTCAAACCAAAGACTTTTCTCAAGGACTGCCCCGTTCTCAAGGACTGCCCAGACACTGAATCTAAACTTCCCCTGTTAGAGAAAACTCCGCAGCAGGAGTATAAAGATAAGCTTCGGTCTAGTAAGTCAGCCAGTTTAATTGTCTAAGTCCCTCTCGGGTGAAACGGTTAGACAGGTTCCTGACATGTATGAGATAGACCCACACAGTGAGAGAGTTAGTCAGAACTCTAAGAGAATACGTTATCAAAAGAATATTCGAAGTAGATGTATCGTTACTCTGTTTTTCCTGATATTTCTGAGTCTTATGGTTACCTGCATAAGTGTTGCCTTACATTTATGTTTTCCTAATTCACATGTACATATGTTTTCTAATGTTACAGTAGAGCACACCTTTAGTGACCTGCCTCCTCACGAGTTATCCTATCGTCTTGCTATGCGAAATAATACTTTTATCCGCATATTACACTATTCACACCAGACCAGCAATGCCACTAATTGTTGGGTGTGTGGTCGACTCCCCCCTTTCCAGACACCGAAGAGAGTTCTGCCACTCTTTCCTTACCCGTTTTCACATAATGGTTCGTGTGGAGCATGGTCCACATTAACGTCATCCTCGAATGATATGTCCCTTCTGAATAGAACATGTTTCCCAGACAAGGAAGGTCTTTCCCATAGAACAGGGTTAGATCTAGAAAATGAAGTATATGATCTAGGTAATTATTCCTCGAATTTCATGGTTTTGAATGTTCAGTCCGAGACTACTCCAGATTTGCCTGCTATTTCAGTTCTACCAGTTAAAGGCGAATTATGTGTCAGAAAGAATGGTTCCGCACATGTAGGTCATAGTGATTGTACTACTATGGTCGAGTATAGTGACAGTGGGAAATCTATTTTCAAAGCCTCACGTCATTCTTATTTTGTATGTGGTCAGACCGCATATGTTCGTCTGCCCCTAGAATGGGATGGAACATGTTACATTGCCTTCCTACTGCCACCAGTTTTTCTAGCCCCATCCGATTATCACAGAAACACACATCTAGTACACATTAGACATAGAAGGGAGATCGAGTCCCCAATTGTCGATCAAACTGAAACTGCCTTAGAACAGTATCAAGATTTCAATAAAGGTTTCTTTTTCTTCATAGGTCCTGTCCAGAATAGTAAGTTAATACGTAGGCTAACCAGAACCCTTGAAGCAGTAGTGAACGAGACTACTTCCGCTCTAGGTAACTTAACTGAAGAGCAATCTGCTATGAGATTTGTCGTGCTCCAAAATCGTCTCGTCCTTGACGTCATACTGGCCGATAGGGGAGGAGCTTGTAGAGTCATCGGATCTAGTTGCTGCATTTTCATTCCTAATAACGCACCGTCTGTTTATTCAGCCATAACCAGACTTCATAAAATTGCCCATCAGTTACACCAGAATCCAGGCACCTGGACATGGTCCGGTTCGCTCTGGAGTATAATATCTGCCTGGGGATGGAAAGTATTGTCATTCCTAGGTATAGCAGTAATGATCATATTCAGTTGCTGACTCTGTTTACAATGTGGCCCTGCGATTTGCGGCTTGTGTGCTACCTCTTGTATTCCTAGTCCTAAGTCCCGTTCCAAGACAATTCGAGATGAGCAAATGATGCTATATGAACAGATAGATGGTATCATGAATATTGATGTTTCCTGATGGAAACGTAGGGCACAAGGAGGGAATGAGGAAAATTGAATTTTGCCTTGTCATATGTGCCTACGTGTTCCTCATCCTATGTTATATGTGCATGATCAATATGCATATATCCCCCTATGATCGATTAAAGACACAATTATAGTTGTGTCCAACTCTAGTATGCCAGTTTCCAGTTCTCGTGAAAGCAACGAGTATTAGGCCTATGTTGCCACGTTTTATAGTATGCACGTTATATTCCCCGCATTGTCCCCGTTTCTAGGCCTCAAAGGGCCCGGACACCAGATTCAAGCTCCAGTCTCCAGAACTCACTCCGAATAGCGATGCAGCCCCCACCTGCATCCCTGACCCTTCACTTACTTCCTGCCGTGCAGCGCGGTGCCCGGCCTGGCTCTGCCTGCCTGTCTGCCAAGAATATGTTATGCCTCTAGTTATCAGTTCAGCTCTCCGTCTTCACATTCCTAAGTTACTGAACCGCATAAACATCTCCAGCTATAGTCTAGTCTTTCTGTCTCCATGCAAGAGAATTACTGTATTAGTATTCATGAAGATTCATAGCACACGCAATACATGTAGAATATATGCATGCACCAGCCTTAGTGTCAAGTAGCCTTTGCCCTGATAACTTTTAGATTCTATCAACATGTACTCCAAACACCATATACCAGATATGCTATAGGTACATGTCGTCCTGACACCGCAGACTTTAGTCTCCTCTTCTAGTGCAGAAGTCATAGCCCCCAGTTCTCCCCGGTAACACGTCATTGTCCGTTTGCGCGCACCACTAGGTTAAAGGTTCCAGCTGCTCAGGTAGCCCCCTCCATGTTTCCGCCCATTCATGACACTTCTGTGACGTTTTCATCACATGTCTACATGCACGCCCCGTGCACGCCTTCTTTTCACGCCCATGTGTTCTTATCTTACGCTTGTCACTAGTTACGCCTACTGTATGTAATGTAATTGTGATGTTTTACTATATATACCTTGTACTGTTGATGAAACGTTGCAGCTGCCTCTCTATTTGATTTCAGGCTGTCCCGATCCTGTCCCTTCCCTTTTGCCTGAATAAAGCCCGTTCGACTCAGATTCCTCGGATCCTGCCTCTTATTTATTGAGCTATCTGTTATTGTTAATATATTCAAAAATAGTACCGGTAATTAATTATTTATTTACCACATAAATGGCGCCCGAACAGGGACGTGCCCTTTCCCCACGCGCCGGCGATGTAACGCAGGCCCCCTGACCCTCTGCAGCCGTGACGGAACTCTACCGTGCACGTGCAGATATTTCTGCTTCAAGTCTCCCTCAGGCCCACGAGGAGACGGAGACTGCGGTCCGGCATCCAGACGAGGCGGTGTGGAATGCGGTTCGTCCCGACCAGAGCCCAAGCCGAGAGAGCAAGGTCCGAGGTATCCGGAGGCCCACCTGTTTCTGAAGTCCGAAGTTCGTAACCAGACGTCGTAGCAGTCCAGTCCAGTCCGAGGCCTTTCAGTTTCTGCTTCCCGGTGAGTACCGTTGCGGGGGAAGTATCTAGACAGGATCATTAGTTTGTTCCTGGTCCGATGGGTTTGGGTACGCAGATCCAGTCCGACGTGTCCATCTAGGTGGATACGGTATGACGTGTCTCTTTATGAGACCGGTATGTTCTGTACTGTTTTAGCAGTGCATCCAGTAATTCTAGTAAGTCCGTTCTCGAGAAATTCTTGTGTTATGTGTTCAGTGTATCAGGTAGTATTCTGTTCGAACTGTTCTTAATGTATTTTTATGTCGTGGTATGAGTGATTTGTTTGCCATTTCATTACTGTGATTATTGTGTATTGTGTTCCAAGTATAATTCCGAAATGCCTCTGTTCTCGAAATTACGTCAGATAAAAACCAGAAAAGGGTTACTCGAAGAAGCAGTTCCTGTCCCTCCTAGGGACAGTCCTGGACATTTCATGTATCACAAGCATGGCTTAGATGCCATATTATATCTAGACTTATGGGCGGATTATACTAAAGATCTTGAAGAGAAATATAGATGGCCTGTATCAGGTACATGGGATGCCGAGTGCATCATGCGAGTAGAAGAAGCATTATGGAAAAAGAAAGCCAGACAGTCCCAGAAAGATGCCATCGAGTTATGGCGCAAAGAATCTCATAAAAGAACCGAAAAAGAATTCAGAAAAGCAGAGTTAAGTAGGGAATCCGCAGAAAAAGCCCAAGAAAGGGAATTAATCGAAGAAGGTGAACGAGTTAGAGCAGAACAGTCAGATAGACAGAGAAATGCCCTTATTAAAGGTATGTATCCTCTTCTTGCCGAGGGCTTGCCGAAGGCAACCCCGGAAGCACCCTGTAATTTACCGCCACCATTGGTCCCGATTAAGCTACGTCATAAACCGACCGCAGCTGAAATTTTTCTTTCGTCCTATTTGGACGACACAGTTCCAGCATATGCAAATCATATTCCGCCTGCTCACCCTCCGCATCCTGTAAATAATGTAATTCCTGTTCCTCCAGCCACTGGTCCCGGGGACCAAGTTAATGTGCCAGTACCCCCGGACCAGCCCACAGTAAATGTACCCGCTTTGCCAGTCACTCTGCCAGCCCGTACAGTATTAACTGACGATTCTGGTTCAGGAGCAGTGGGGGGAAGTGCTCCTATCACCCCGCCTCAAGTAAGACGACTGACGCCGCGAGACGCAGCGTTACAGCGTACGCCAAAACTAGCTACATACGCAGACCTCAAGCGACTTCTTACGGAATGTATATATGATCCAGTTCCAGGCGATGATCACATGGTATTATATTCAGTACGCTTAAGACGGGTTGCCAACTTTTTGGTCACCCTGCCCGACATGAAGGAACATCTAGACAGAATATATCGTTTTGTCCGTACAGGAGAGAATCCAGGAAGTATTCACGAACCTATGGCACACAGAAAAGCCGAGACTCAACATATGATTTTACAGTTCTTGATTAACTGTTTAATAAGAGAGCAAGATTATCCTGATAAAGATAAAGACGAGATGAAAGGTCTGACTAAGTGGAGTGACAATATAGCCGAGGGAAAACACAAGACACAAGGTAGTGTAGAAAGTATGTACAGGAAAATCCGTAAGGAAATTATAAGTATACACCAGAAAGAGGAAGCGAAAAGAGCAACCGAAAAAGAGAATGACTCTTCTAGTGTAGAGGTAGACAGCGAGAATCCCTCCAGGATAGCGTATGTAGGTAGAACTAGACTTTCCGACCGACATTCACGCCTAGATTACAAGAAAGTTTTTCCTCCTCCAGTAATAGAACAGTGTTCTCTTGAACAAGTATTCCAGGCCACCGATCAAATTCTGAAATCACGAATAGGTTATTGCGAGCTTAGTACAATGCATGAACAAGAACTAGCCCGATCAGCAGTCCGATGGACTAGTGATTCTACCACTTTTCCAGATGAAATAGTGGCCCAAACGTTTCTGAAACTGACCCCAGCCGAGCAACGTCTGGTGGGTACGTATATGATCCAGCACCTCATTACACTGTATGAGGATCAGCATTCTGATCCAGGTCCTTTACATGATGTACTGACCGAGTTACTCCTAAACAGATGTAAAGGTCTAGGTACCGATTTAATTAGTGTCATACTAGAACAGCGCCACAAATACAGAACGTTCCTGAATCCACATTTTGTTCCCGTTCCACCCCCAGAAAGAAAATCATTCTACATAGACAGACAGAATCCGTTACGAGAAGTACACCCAGTTAAGGTAGAGGGGGGTGGTCTAGAACGAGTATTTGTTTACACCCCTATCACAAAAATAGAACTCTTGGAAATGAAAAAGTTAATTCCCTGTCATGATAAAGATCCAGCAGGGTTCCACCGTGAATTAAAGGACATGCTCCGTATGGGAGAATACACGTATCCTGATATCATTAAAATGTTAAAGGTCCTGTTGCCTGCGGGCATATATGAAAAACTCAAGGAAAAAGAATGGGAGGTGGGAGAGAAAAAGATAGATTGGACCGCATTAGAAGCTGAAGATAATACACGAGTTCCAGGTACCGGTCTTGGGGATAAAGCTAAAGCATTGCCCGAATTGTTAATACAAGTTTTGCCAAGATTACTAGCCACGAAAAAGGAAGATTGGGATGCCATCTCAGCCTGTAAACAGAAACAAGACGAAGACACTAGGTATTTTTATTCTAGATTTGAGAAATGTTTCATTATTAATAGTGGTCTGAAAACAAGTAGTGAATCGTATCCCCATCTTTTTGTTACCAAACTAGTCGAGAATTCAAGTCCTAAAGTTAAAAATCGAGTACTGAAAGTCGAGAGTACCTGGCAAGCTAATACTCCGTCACAGATGCTCCAGATGCTACAGTACCACCAGAACAGAATCAGGGAGGAGCAGGAACATGAAAGGAGACGCATGAAAGACACGAAAATGAAAGTACTAGTTGCACAGTCTGTTCCGCAAGACAGTCAGAAGAGGGGTACGAATCAAGCCAGTCATCCTGCAGCTCCCGTTAAAGGGACATGCAATTACTGTAAACAGCCAGGTCATTATATAAACGAATGTGCAGTTCTAAAACACAACATAGCTACTGGTAAAACGAAAGAAAGACCACGTCCGCCTAGACAAGAACAAGTTTCACAGACTTCCCAGCCACCGCAGAATGCACAACAGACAGTTACAGTACCGCAGCCTATAGCTGCAACACAACACGTTACACAGCAGATGTACCAGTATGCACAGTCAGAGTATCCAGATTATCAGCCGTATTCATGAAACAGCCTAGAGAGGGAGGTTGGCTTGCCTCTCATCGAGATTCCTGTAGATCAAGAGGGTCCCTATGTACACAGTCAAGTATTAGGGAAAGACAGAAAGTTTCTGATTGATACAGGGGCAAGTAGGACTACCATCAGTCATGACGAGGTTCCAGGGGCTCCACTCTCAGGCTCTAGAAATGTTTCCCTTGGATTTTCAGGAAAGCCTATTGTTAATGAAATATCGAAACCAGTTACTCTAGAAGTTGGTCCATTGTCCCGAACTACAGACTTGTTACTTACGAAATCATGTCCAGAAAACTTACTAGGCATTAGGACCCTGAAAGAATTAGGAGCAGTAATATGCTGCTCCCCAGAAGGAGTGCGACTGTTTTTGCGCGATTTTAAAGGTCATTATGTATTACGTGATTTTGATCCAAGATTATTGAATGTACCACAGCATTTATGGGCGCAAGGTCCAACTGATGTAGGTTGTATGCACATCACACCCCATTGTGTCACTCTGAAGCAAGGTGTTGTATTACCACGAATCCGACAGTACAAATTGCCACCTGAGGCTGTAGCAGCCTTATCCAAAATTATTGACGAGCTCATTGCTCAAGGAGTGGTTGTAGAAACTGACTCCAATGTATGTAATTCTCCTATCATTCCGATTCTGAAACGTACTGATCCCAATGCACCTCCAGTTTATCGATTAGTGATTGACCTTCGAGAACTTAATAAATGTATCATACCCCAGTACCCAGTGGTCCCAGATATTTCTTCCCTATTGACAGCCATTGATTCCGAAGCTACGTTCTTCACTGTTATCGATCTCAAGAACGCATTCTTTAGTGTCCCCATTCATCCAGACAGCCAGTTCCTTTTCGGATTCTGTTTAAATGGAAGGAGCTATAAATTCACACGAGCTCCTCAAGGTTTCACAGAAAGTCCTAGTATTTACAGTCAAGCACTGAAAAGACAACTAGACAATATTCACATGCCAACTGACACTGCTCTGCTCCAGTATGTCGATGATCTATTGATCACAGCCCGTTCTGAACGTGACTGCGAACGTGCGTCACTTACAGTTTTGTATTTCCTGGCCGAGATGGGGCACAAGGTGTCCCCTTCTAAATTACAATTCTGTGTCCAGCAAGTGGTCTACCTTGGACATTTACTGTCCAAGAGGGGTAGGCAGTTGACACCAGACCGTATCCAGTTAATAGCACATCTTCCACAGCCCAAGACACAGAAGGAGGTACGAGCTTTTATCGGCCTCACTTCTTACTGCAGACAATGGATTCCTCAGTATGCATTTCTAGCCAAACCACTGATATAGTTAACGACACAGGAGGCAGCCGTATCGACTGTCCTCCCTTGGACCCAGGAACATACACTTGTTTTCAATGAGTTAAAGAAAGCTTTATGTAATGCACCTGTTCTAGCAACACCGAACTACAGTAAGCCTTTTACACTTTTTGTCACTGAACGTGATGGTACTGCATTATCTGTTCTCACACAAGATCAAGCAGGACAATACAAGCCCTGTGCTTATTTTTCTAGCACATTAGATCCAGTGGCCCAGGCTCTGCCTGCGTGCCTCAAGTCAGTTGCAGCCACAGCTCTAGCTATCAGACAAAGTGATTCCATAGTGTTAGGACACTCCCTGACAGTACAAGTTCCACACTCCGTGGAAGTTCTTTTAAACCGAACCCAGACTCAGCACTTGACCATTGCACGTTTAACAGGATATGAACTGACACTGTTCCAGCCACACATAGAAATCAGACGCTGCAACATTTTAAATCCCGCTACACTGTTACCCTCAGTTACCTCAAATCCTGCCACACATGACTGTGTGGAAGTTGTTAACACCGTGACAAAGCCAAGACAAGACTTGACAGACATTGCATTACCTGATCCCGACCTGACACTTTATGTGGATGGTTCATGTATGAGAACAAGTACAGGAGAACTAGTAGCCGCGTATGCCGTGACTACTGAAACCGAAGTTATAGAAACACATCGTATTGACACCCTGTCTGCTCAAGCAGCAGAGCTCGTCGCTCTGACCCAAGCCTGCATACGAGCTAAGAACCTGAAAGTAAACATATACACAGATTCACGTTATGCATTCGGAGTCGTACACGACTTTGGAGTGCTCTGGCAAGAAAGAGGTTTTATGACTTCTCATGGAACCAAGATTCAGCATGGCCCCCTCATTCAAGCTTTGTTAGATGCAATACATTTACCGACAGATATTGCTATTATGAAGTGCAAAGCACATACGAAAGTCACTGATATCATTTCCCAGGGTAACGATGTAGCAGATCGAACAGCCAAGCTTACAGCTCAGACTCCAGACATTCCAGTTAACACGACACAGACAGACATTCCAGATCAGACTACTTGTATGACAGTTAAGGACCCTACCCAAGATGTAATAGATATACAGTTACATGCTACTTCCGATGAAATCAAGAAATGGTCTGAACAAGGAGGGGTCCAGACAGATCAAGGATGGTTGACGAAGGGAAAAGCCACATGGTTTCTCCCCGACTCTATGGTTCAAGTCATTATTAACACCGCACATAGTCCAGCACACTTAGGAGAGAAAGCCATGTTAGACAGTATTCAGAACCTATGGTTCAACAAGCATTTACGAGCAGCAGCCAAGCAGAAAGTGCGTACCTGCATGATCTGTTGTCAGTTCAATCCAGGTAAAGGTGTCCCGGTGGAACAAGGTGGATTCCATCCTCCTGACCACCCTTTTGAAGTCCTCCAGATGGATTATATTCAGATGGAGCGATATCGAGGTTTCAAGTATGTCCTCGTAGTTGTATGCGCTTTGTCCAGGTGGACAGAAGCATATCCAGTCCCAGATTACACAGCTGCGACCACTGCCAGGCAGTTGGTTCGTGAGTTTTTCCCCCGCTATGGATTACCTAGGGTCGTGTATTCAGATAACGGCCAGCCATTTTCATCCGAGCTCATGAAACAAGTATCCCTTCTGTTAGGGTACCAGTGGAAGTTCCACTGTGTACGACATCCTGAAGCAGCCGGTCTCGTAGAGAGACATAACCAGACTCTGAAAATCCGCATTGCCAAAGTATGTGCAGAGAAAGGTGTAGATTGGATAGTAGCACTGCCAGTCGCTCTTTTCTATATGAGAATGGTCGCTCACTCCCGATCAGGTCTGTCTCCTTATGAGATAATGTTCGGTCGTCCCCCAAATATGTGGGGTACACCTAGACCACGTACAATTACAGATGTTGACAGTAATATGCTGACAGATTACCTGGCCTCCTTGATGTCTGCACTACAATCTTATCGTTCACAGGTTGCCGCCGCTTTTCCAGACAACACCGAAGTGAAACCGCATGAGGTCATACCAGGGGACCTGGTACTTGTGAGGAATTTTGATCGTTCAAGTCCGCTGGAGCCCCGCTGGAAGGAGCCCCGACTTGTACTACTGACAACAAGGACCGCCGTGAAGATTGAAGGCCGGAAGGGGTGGTTGCACTCCAGTCATGTAAAGAGATTCCATGGACTCAAACCAAAGACTTTTCTCAAGGACTGCCCCGTTCTCAAGGACTGCCCAGACACTGAATCTAAACTTCCCATGTTAGAGAAAACTCCGCAGCAGGAGTATAAAGATAAGAAGCTTCGGTCTAGTAAGTCAGCCAGTTTAATTGTCTAAGTCCCTCTCGGGTGAAACGGTTAGACAGGTTCCTGACATGTATGAGATAGACCCACACAGTGAGAGAGTTAGTCAGAACTCTAAGAGAATACGTTATCAAAAGAATATTCGAAGTAGATGTATCGTTACTCTGTTTTTCCTGATATTTCTGAGTCTTATGGTTACCTGCATAAGTTATGCCTTACATTTATGTTTTCCTAATTCACATGTACATATGTTTTCTAATGTTACAGTAGAGCACACCTTTAGTGACCTGCCTCCTCACGAGTTATCCTATCGTCTTGCTATGCGAAATAATACTTTTATCCGCATATTACACTATTCACACCAGACTAGCAATGCCACTAATTGTTGGGTGTGTGGTCGACTCCCCCCTTTCCAGACACCGAAGGGAGTTCTGCCACTCTTTCCTTACCCGTTTTCACATAATGGTTCGTGTGGAGCATGGTCCACATTAACGTCATCCTCGAATGATATGTCCCTTCTGAATAGAACATGTTTCCCAGACAAGGAAGGTCTTTCCCATAGAACAGGGTTAGATCTAGAAAATGAAGTATATGATCTAGGTAATTATTCCTCGAATTTCATGGTTTTGAATGTTCAGTCCGAGACTACTCCAGATTTGCCTGCTATTTCAGTTCTACCAGTTAAAGGCGAATTATGTGTCAGAAAGAATGGTTCCGCACATGTA
The DNA here is from genome assembly GCF_964261635.1 of Lissotriton helveticus. NCBI lineage: Eukaryota > Metazoa > Chordata > Amphibia > Caudata > Salamandridae > Lissotriton > Lissotriton helveticus. The sequence continues at coordinate 771,985,914 of NC_136063.1, read as the reverse complement.
GGTCATAGTGATTGTACTACTATGGTCGAGTATAGTGACAGTGGGAAATCTATTTTCAAAGCCTCACGTCATTCTTATTTTGTATGTGGTCAGACCGCATATGTTCGTCTGCCCCTAGAATGGGATGGAACATGTTACATTGCCTTCCTACTGCCACCAGTTTTTCTAGCCCCATCCGATTATCACAGAAACACACATCTAGTACACATTAGACATAGAAGGGAGATCGAGTCCCCAATTGTCGATCAAACTGAAACTGCCTTAGAACAGTATCAAGATTTCAATAAAGGTTTCTTTTTCTTCATAGGTCCTGTCCAGAATAGTAAGTTAATACGTAGGCTAACCAGAACCCTTGAAGCAGTAGTGAATGAGACTACTTCCGCTCTAGGTAACTTAACTGAAGAGCAATCTGCTATGAAATTTGTCGTGCTCCAAAATCGTCTCGTCCTTGACGTCATACTGGCCGATAGGGGAGGAGCTTGTAGAGTCATCGGATCTAGTTGCTGCATTTTCATTCCTAATAACGCACCGTCTGTTTATTCAGCCATAACCAGACTTCATAAAATTGCCCATCAGTTACACCAGAATCCAGGCACCTGGACATGGTCCGGTTCGCTCTGGAGTATAATATCTGCCTGGGGATGGAAAGTATTGTCATTCCTAGGTATAGCAGTAATGATCATATTCAGTTGCTGACTCTGTTTACAATGTGGCCCTGCGATTTGCGGCTTGTGTGCTACCTCTTGTATTCCTAGTCCTAAGTCCCGTTCCAAGACAATTCGAGATGAGCAAATGATGCTATATGAACAGATAGATGGTATCATGAATATTGATGTTTCCTGATGGAAACGTAGGGCACAAGGAGGGAATGAGGAAAATTGAATTTTGCCTTGTCATATGTGCCTACGTGTTCCTCATCCTATGTTATATGTGCATGATCAATATGCATATATCCCCCTATGATCGATTAAAGACACAATTATAGTTGTGTCCAACTCTAGTATGCCAGTTTCCAGTTCTCGTGAAAGCAACGAGTATTAGACCTATGTTGCCACGTTTTATAGTATGCACGTTATATTCCCCGCATTGTCCCCGTTTCTAGGCCTCAAAGGGCCCGGACACCAGATTCAAGCTCCAGTCTCCAGAACTCACTCCGAGGAGCGATGCAGCCCCCACCTGCATCCCTGACCCTTCACTTACTTCCTGCCGTGCAGCGCGGTGCCCGGCCTGGCTCTGCCTGCCTGTCTGCCAAGAATATGTTATGCCTCTAGTTATCAGTTCAGCTCTCCGTCTTCACATTCCTAAGTTACTGAACCGCATAAACATCTCCAGCTATAGTCTAGTCTTTCTGTCTCCATGCAAGAGAATTACTGTATTAGTATTCATGAAGATTCATAGCACACGCAATACATGTAGAATATATGCATGCACCAGCCTTAGCCTTAGTGTCAAGTAGCCTTTGCCCTGATAACTTTTAGATTCTATCAACATGTACTCCAAACACCAGATACCAGATATGCTATAGGTACATGTCGTCCTGACACCGCAGACTTTAGTCTCCTCTTCTAGTCATAGCCCCCAGTTCTCCCCGGTAACACGTCATTGTCCGTTTGCGCGCACCACTAGGTTAAAGGTTCCAGCTGCTCAGGTAGCCCCCTCCATGTTTCCGCCCATTCATGACACTTCTGTGACGTTTTCATCACATGTCTACGTGCACGCCCCGTGCACGCCTTCTTTTCACGCCCATGTGTTCTTATCTTACGCTTGTCACTAGTTACGCCTACTGTATGTAATGTAATTGTGATGTTTTACTATATATACCTTGTACTGTTGATGAAACGTTGCAGCTGCCTCTCTATTTGATTTCAGGCTGTCCCGATCCTGTCCCTTCCCTTTTGCCTGAATAAAGCCCGTTCGACTCAGATTCCTCGGATCCTGCCTCTTATTTATTGAGCTATCTGTTATTGTTAATATATTCAAAAATAGTACCGGTAATTAATTATTTATTTACCACACAACACTCACCACCCCTCGGCAAAGGGCCCCACCAGCAGCCCCAAAAAAACGACAAAAAACACAAAAATCAGCACAATCCCAGCCCATCCATGGCCTCAATGATGTTTAAATTCAAGAAGACACCCCACAGAAAGACTAGGCCCATGCAACACTCACCACCCCTCGGCAAAGGGCCCCACCAGCAGCCCCAAAAAAACGACAAAAACCACAAAAATCAGCACAATCCCAGCCCATCCATGGCCTCAATGGTGTTTAAATTCAACAAAACAGTTGCATCATGCACCCATAACCAACCCTGGTCCTACTGGATACTGTGGCTGCCCACAATATATTTTATTTAATGTTCTGAAAAAGTTCCAAAATTGAAGTTGCAGCAACTGTAATGCCCCAAACAAACTTACTTGTGAAAGTTGATTTCTAATCCAAAAGTGATCCAAAGAAAGTCAAAAAAGCCTCAAATCCAATTATCCAGCAGCACCCACAAAAAGTAATCCTTCCAGGTCAAGGTCCAAATGAAAGTGACCAGCACATGAAGAAAGCACTGGGAGGAGCCTGCTGGACAGGAACAGGAAGTTGGAGACTGTGGGGCACTTCCTTCCTCCCCCCCCAAAAAATGGACTACTTGCAAAAACAAAGTGCATGCAAATGTCAACCTGAGGAGTGATTCTGATACAAATCATCATTTTCTGAAGGTTTATGCTGTTTGCTGGTGGATTTCTTGTGCAGAATTGCAAAATATCTATTTCGCGAGTGCGAGATTGTTCCTGTCCGCCACACCTACATGTTCGCAATTGCGAACTCTCGCGAGGCGTGCTGTGCAAGGTGGCAAGCCGCGATTACCTATTCGCGGGCGCCAAACTCCCGCGGGATCCCGCAGCAAGATCCAAAATGGCGCAGCACTCGCAAAATATGATCGAGAAAAACATCTCGGCAAACGCTTAATGACGGAAAGTGAACGCCGTGCACCACGCCGCGCGCCGCAATATTGTATCACCAAGCAAAAAATCAGCCGCGAGCGAATTCACGGATTTTCGACAAATTCGCGAGAGTTCGCGGATTGCGAATTTGCCGAAAATCCGCAAAATCCGCGAGCGGAACGGATTTTACGCCCATGCTTAGTGCCATCACAACCCCTCCCTGGGTCAAGACCTCTCCCAGCTCCTCTCACCTCTCAGATCCAGACAGGACATCGACATTCAGCAGATACACACAGAAATGCTTAAAGCACAAAACTCAGCCACTTTCACAAAAGAGGGGTTTCTGAACAGTGTCAAAACCACTTTCATAGAAAGGTGTGTTATGTCACTGTGTGTTAATACATACTAAACTTCAACTCTCTATTATAAATGTACAGGAAACTAGGTTTCCAAAACACAATACCCAGCCTCCCCCATTCTGTCCTATAGGCAGAATGGCCTTTCAGCAGTTAAAAACAAAATGAGAGTGTTTTTCACTGTCAGGACATAACACACACCTTAGTATATGGCCTGCCTTTTACTTACACTGCACCCTGCCCAGGGGTTACCCAGGACCTACCATAGGGGTACCCATTGTGTATGAAAAAGGGAAAGTAAGGCCTGACAAGTGGTTGCACTTGTCAGAACAACATTCTAACTTAGCAAACTGCGTACATGCCCTCCTCTGCAGGCCTGAGTTCCCTTCTCTGTGCACCTTTGTATTACTAGCCCTGGCACACACAGTGCACATCACTAGGGACTTAACTAGTAATGCAAACATACCAATCATGGCCAACCAATTACCATTACACTTTACACAGGGAACACTTGTACTTTGACACTTGATGAGCAGTGGAAAAGGACCCAAAGCATCTAAGTTGGCAATTCTATGTCAGGAAAACAGTCTAGGGAGAAAGCAAAAGGTTTAGGGAGCTTTAGCCAAAAAGGCCAAGTTCTACACACACCTTCAAACAAATTCATCAAAGCTCTTCCTGCCTAGAGCATTCTAAGATGCCTTTTTTGTTTCAGAAGAGAGGGGAATGAGAGGATTAGCTATCTACTTTCTAGAAGTATAGCTCAAGAATATGTCCAAGGTCGGAGGGATCCCCAGGAAAGATGGTTGTGGGTTATGGTGAAATTAAATCGAACTATCTTGTCTAGTCTGATTGAAGATGCCGCCTCAGTGTTTGCAAAGATTAATGAGATGGGGAGTCCCTGGTCAGATGATTTTTGGTGGGGATTTTAATTATATCCAAGACTTAAAAAAAGTTACTTCTAATAAAAACCAAAAACAACTGAAAACAAAGACTAAAACAATCTTAAATGCCATAATACATGATTATCAGTTAATGGATCCATGGCGTAATGTTAATCCGGCCATAAGTAATTACACATGCCATTCTTGCCAATTCCAGACGACATCTCATATCAAATTTTGTTTAACATCTTGGTCCTTGAATATCATGAAGGCAGAAATTAGACCTAATTCATTTTCAGACCAATCTTTATTAAGCTTGATCTAGAAATCAAAGAGGGGAGGAGGGAGAGATACAGGTGTCAGATGGACTGTCTTCTTCTTCAAGATCAACAATGGGTTGAAGGTTTAGGAAAATGGATTCTTAAGTATTTTAGGACCATTGAGGGGACGGCAGAACCGTTCTCAGTATGGGGGAGTTTAAGGCAGATGTGCATTGGCAAATGATCACCTTCCCGGCCGCTCAGTTGAAAACACGACGTATTAAAATAGCAGAACAGTAGCGGTGTCAAGATGGTGTTCTCACTCTAAGAGTACTCCGAGACCCCTCCGTCATCCACCTGCCATCCGTCTTGCCCAGCCTACCTGGTCTCCAGCTCTTGCCTCCCGGAAGGTCCTGAGTGTTGGACCTGGCCTCGTGGCGTGGTTTCCCCCCGTTCCTCAGCACCCTGTTAGCCTAGCCCTGCACCCAGAAACCCCTGGTCGTCCCGTCTCCTGTCCGCCCCACTCCCTACACGACCCCACCAACAGACGACCGTCCCCGCATTCCGCCATCCCCCTACCCGGTACCGGGCGCCCAGAACCTGCATCAACTCACAAGGCCCCCGGCCGCCATTACACTTCCCGAGGTCCCTGACTCCCTAGGCCTCGCCTGACCCCGGCCCCAGCGAAACTTAGGCTTCAGACGCGCCATGCGGGCAGGGGGGTAGAGGGCTTCCTGAGTGAGATAAGACAAAGAGTTTCTCTCACACCTCTGGCCTTCCCCTGTGGGCCGCTTTCGATCACACCCTTGGCCTCCCCGAGAGCTGGCTCCAGACCGTGCTGGGCATCTGGGAATCCCCGGACACATCTTCTAAAGGATCAAAGAGCCAGCCGACGGAACACTCCAACAACCCGACCCGAGGCATGAGATCCCCGCCTGCGAGGGTCCGGACATCAAAGGGCCACAGCGCTATATCAAGGCCCGTCCAAGAACTAGCGGGCAGTTCTATCCTGGACAAGAGAGCCCTGCTGATCTGATCGCGGCTCAACCCTTGGGGAGAAGACTGAAACTTGGAAATGATCGAGCCCTGCTGACGCTGTCGCAGCTCATCCTCGTGAAGAAGGAACTGGAACATCGGAGCCCTGCTGACCTCGTCGCGGCTCATCCTTGAACTCTAAAGGACATTCGCTGAACACCCTGAGCCCTGCTGACATGGTCGCGGCTCCCCAAGACTGACAGACACCCTGTTCACTCCGGATCGAGCCCTGCTGACCTCGTCGCGCTCGAGGAGTACTCTGGTCCGGCTGGACCATCGACGCTACCAACACGACCTGGCTCGAGAGGAAGTGAGTAGAGCAGCCAGTACGATCGCCATCTTCCGTATCCCCCGGCTCGAGGATTGAGAGCTGTGCGCAGGGTACCCTTCGTGCTGGCCTAATGATCGAGACTGTCCCGCTTCCCTCTTCCTCATCACTGAGACTTTACGATCCCTCAATCGCTTGTAAATACGTGTGCATTTTGCCTAAATCTCTACTGTTGATAAAGAACTTGCTTACTGAAATCCACGGTGTGGTGTCCGTTCATAAGTGTGGTGTGAACTCAGTGGGTACGATCCTAGACTCGAAGTCCTCCCCAGCGAGGACCTCACGTTAAGACTCGGCATTATTTGTGGGAGAAGTGGGTCACGGAGTGGTCGGGAGAGCCTAACCTGGCCCTCTGGGATCGCCCCTTCTAACATTGGTGACAAGCGACGGGATAAGAGCCTACGTCTAGAGATCGTATCATAAAACGACTGACACACGACCGGAACGAAGAACAACCATGAGTTCCACCGGAACAAGCGAAAAGCCAACATTCCAAAAGGACCGTGTAGAAGAGTATACCCACATAGAACTAAAACAATTCTGCAAGGAACTTCACATCACTACTACTGGTTTAAGCACCAAAGAAGACTTCCAAAAAGCCCTGACAGCCTGGGTAGAGGCCGGGGCCCCCCTTGCCCCACCGGAAGAAGACGGCAGAGAGGGGGGGCCACAGACCAAAACCAGCGGCCAGGAAGGTGAGAGAACGGACTCCCTGACACGGAGTCTCAGCGCGGAAAGGGGTCTGTCACCAGAGGAGATGACAGACCGAGAACGAACCCGAATCCACGAGCTGGAGCTAGCGCGCCTTAAAATAGAAGGAGAGCTCAAGTTGGCCGAGAGAAAAATGGCCGTAGAACAATTACGGTTACAAGGGGAACTAGAAGAAAAGAAGCTTCAGAGGGAACATGAGGGAAAGAAACTCCAGCTCGAACATGGGCGCAGCTTAAAAGAACTTGAACTAAAAGCCAGAAGCGAAGACACCCGACACCCGGAGAACCGAGAAACCCCTTCCCCGATGGAGGCCAAAGTACACATCCCCCCAAGGATGTAGTAAAAGAGTACTACAAGGGGGACGACATCCAGCAGTGGTTCAAAGCGTACAAGGTCGCCATGACCTCCCACGAGTGCCCGAGAAGGATTGGGGGGCCGGATTGTGGGGCCGCTTCCTCAGTGAGGGAAGAGAGACCATGCTGGACCTGCCCTTCACAGTCATGAACTCCTACACCCATATGAAGGACGCTCTGCTATCCCGATACGGGCTCACCCCGGAGATGTATCGGCAGCGGTTCCGAGACTGCAAAAAGATCCCCGGCACCACATGGGTTGAATATGTGAATTTCTACAGCCGGGAGTTGGAAGTGTGGATCAAGGGCAGCAAGGTGACCACCTTTGAAGGACTATTCAACCTCATCGCGTATGAACACCTCTCCACGAACTGATTTGTGGAACTGAGACAGCACCTTCTGGACAGCAAATTGACAGACCCCCGGAAGCTTGCTGTCGAGGCAGATCGCTGGGTGAGCACCCGAGTCCCAAGGGGGCCAGTGGGAGACTATGGCCGAAACGAACAAGGGTCCTCCCGCAGAGAAGAGGGGGAGGTCAAGGTAGACAGCGGGGGTCCCAGTCCGGGCCCCAGCGTAGCCCCCCCCGGAACCAGTCCGGAAGCTCTCCTCCCATAACTAGAGCAGGGCTCCCCTCAGGTAGACAGGGACCCCGAGCCAGAATAGCCTGCTACCGATATCAGCAACCAGGGCATTATGCCAGTGACCCCCAATGCCCCCTGCTCAAGAAACCCGCTGCTGCGAGTACCCCCGCGCGCCAGCTAGCCACAGTGGCCCTAGAAGAGGAAGAGATAGAGGACCCAGAGGGGTGGGAACCAGCAGCCATGTAATTTGTCTTCCTTGGGGTTAGAGAAATGGTCCCAGGAGCTCCCCTGCCCGTCAACACTGAGAAGTACAGGCAACAGGTAACCGTCAATGGGCACCGCATAGGGGCCCTCTGAGACACAGGAGCCAGCATCACCGCAGTGCGCTGTCACCTGGTCACAGAAGACCAAATTATACCCCACGCCTCCTGCAAGGTAATCTCAGCCGACAATTCCGTCCGCACCTGCCGAATAGCTCAGGTCCCGTTTGAATGGGGAGGAGTCTCCGGGGACTTGCGAGTAGCTGTCCGCACCGACATGCCCGTGGACTGTCTACTGGGCAACGATCTGGAGAGCTCCCCGTGGAAGCAGGTAGAGCGAAGGACTCACCTAGAGATGGGGGGCTTGCCCGAATAGGCCTGCGTGAGCACACGATCCATGACCGCCCGAGTGTCCACCCCCGGGGGGTGGAACCCGAGACCCCTCGCCCGGTCTCTGACGACCCAGAGGGCAACGAGCGACCCGAGGTCCCCGAGCTACCCCCCGGTGAAGAAATTGACCCCGACGCAGGTCCCCTCGGCCCTCTCATCGAACAGGCTCCGACCTTGGACGACCTCCCTGAGTTAGCCTAGTGGCGCCAGGAAGGAGGACCTTCCCCAGAGGAGTTCTGCCTGGAACAGACCTCCTGTCCTTCTCTAGTTGGGCCGCAGCAGCAGGCCGCCGCCCAGGCTGCCGGTGACCAGTCTGGCTCCCACTTTGTCTATTGGGAAAATGGCCTCTTATATAGTGAACAGAAGTCCGCCGAACTAGGGTCAGCCCGGGTGCTGGTGGTACCCCTACGTTTCCGTGGCTTCCTCCTGAACCTGGCCCATGATGTGCCCCTGGCGGGACACCTGGGACAAGACAAAACCTATCACCGTCTGGTCACTCATTTTTATTGGCCCCGCATGCACGCCGATGTGGAGACCCACTGCAAGTCCTGCCCCACGTGCCAGGCGAGCGGGAAGAGCGGGGGGAAGCACAAGGCTCCCCTCCAACCCTTCCCCTTTGTCAGTACCCCCTTTGAACGGGTGGGAATAGACATCGTGGGGCCCCTGGACCCCGGACCTCCTTAGGCCACCGGTTCATCCTCGTCCTGGTAGACCATGCCACCCTGTACCCTGAGGCCATTCCCCTCCGAACGGTGACAGCCCCGTAGTGGGGCGGGCCCTCATGGGGATCTTCTCCCGGGTGGGATTCCCGCGAGAAGTGGTGAGCGACCGAGGAACAAACTTTATCTCCAAATACATGAAGTCCCTGTGGCAACAGTGTGGGGTGACATACAAGTTCACCACCCCATACCACCCCCAAGGAAACGGCCTGGTTGAGCGATTTAACAGTACCCTCAAGGGGATGATCATGGGTTTCGAGGAGCCCCTGAGGCGCAAGAGGGACATCCTCCTACCCTGCCTCCTGTTCGCCTACCAGGAAGTCCCCCAGAAATCCCTGGGGTTTAGTCCCTTCGAGCTGCTCTACGGGCACCCCGTCCGGGGGCCCCTCAGCCTGGTCAAGGAAGATTGGGAAGCGGCACCCCAGGATCCACCCCCAGACGTGTTCCGATACATCCTGGCCCTCCGAAACCAGACTCGGAGGTTCCGGGAGCTTGCCGAGGCAAACCTCGAGGCAAGCCAAGAAGAAATGAAACGTTGGTATGACCAGAATGCCACTCTGGTCGAGTTTCAGCCCGGCCAGCAGGTCTGGGTGTTGGCCCCAGTGGAACCTTGTGCGCTTCAGGACAAGTGGACCGGGCCCTTCAAAGTGGTGGAAAGCAAGAGCCAAGTGACCTACCTTATAGATGTGCAGTCCCCAGGAACCCCTTGAGGGTTCTCCATGTGAACCGCCTCAAACCCCACTTCGTGCGGTCCGAGTTGAGTCTGCTCCTCGCCACAGAGGACAGAGCGGAAGAGGATACAGAGCCTCTCCCCGATCTCCTGTGTGCGAAGGAAAAAGATGGCTCTGTACAGGGAGTGAGTCTCTCCTCCTCCCTCACCCCCGAGCAACGCGAGGACTGTCGCCAGTTACTGGGACAGTTCTCTGACCTTTTCTCTCTCGTCCCCGGTGTCACCGGTTGGTGCGTCCACGATGTGGACACTGGGGACAGCCCTCCGGTACGGCACAGAGCCTACCGCGTCCCTGACAGAGTCCGGCCCTGCATCAAGGCCGAAGTCTCCAAGATGCTAACCCTGGGGGTGGTCGAGGCCTCTGACAGCACATGGGCCAGCCCCGTGGTCCTGGTTCCGAAGGCGGCCGCCGCCGGCACTGTTACCGAGCTGAGGTTCTGTGTGGACTACCGCGGGCTCAACGTAGTCACCAGAACCGACGCACACCCCATTCCAAGAGCAGACGAGCTCATTGACCGCCTAGGGTCTGCTCGCTATCTCAGCACCTTCGACTTGTGGAGAAGTGTGGCTCAATGGTTAGAGCAGGCAGACCTTGATGCAGAGCTCTGGCCAGGGACCAGGGTTCGATTCCTGCCTCGGCGGGTCTCCGGCTCATTAATTCCCCTGACTGGATATTCTCGCCTCAGTACCTGTTCTGATCATGGGTCCCACGCTGCAACTCTGGGCAATAGCTTGCTTAGTCTCCACAACGGCCCCAAAAGCGCTGGGATGCCTGGCTGCACCTGGGGGGTGCCCAGGAGTGGCCATTTCCCAGGAAAGCCAGGAAGGGTTCCTAAGCGGTATACGGACAGCGCCAGGACACCTCCGGTGGAGGTAGCTGTGCGCTTTACAAATTCCAACATTTACATTTATTTTATTTACCTGCGGGTACTGGCAAATCGCCCTCACGGAGGGGGCCAGAGAGAGATCCGCCTTCTCCACCCCGGATGGCCACTACCATTTCCGGGTGATGCCCTTCGGAGTGAAAAATGTCCCCCACCACCTTCCAGAGGCTGATTAACCAGGTACTGGCTGGGTTGGAGGGATTCAGCGCCGCGTATCTAGATGATATCGCGGTATTCAGCTCCCACTGGACCGAACACCTCCAACACCTTTGGGAGATGTTGATGGGCCTGTGTCGAGCGGGTCTCACTGTTAGACGGGGACCCAGAGGGTCGGCCGAATACTGGGGGAGAGGCCTCCGATGAGGGCCGTCTCCGGCGATCGAACAGACAAGTCACTTCCCTCCCCACAGATAGACACCACACAAGGATGAGAACAACACTCTTTATATAGGGTTCTTGCGGCAGGGTTATCAGCGGTACAGGAGATTCAGGACTCGAGGGTCCCCTCAATTCTAGTCTCTGTAGGGAAAGGGGGTAGCGGGACAGTCTTGGTACCGGATCGGTACAGGGGGTGGCAAGAGGGACGCTCACAATCCTCGAGCTTAAGAGTCTGCAAGGTCGGGCCGCGGCAGCGCCGGCCGGCTAGGATGAAGTCTACAATGAAGGGGCCGCGGCAGCGCCAGCAGGCCAAGGCGATGGTTCAGGCTGCAGAAGGCCGCGGCAGCGCCAGCAGGCCAAGATGATGGTTCACGTTGCAGAAGGCCGCGGCAGCGCCAGCAGGCCAAGATGACGGTTCACGTTGCAAAGGGCCGCGGCAGCGCCAGCAGGCCAAGATAATGTTTCACGTTGCAGAGGGCCGCGGCAGCGCCAGCAGGCCAAGATGATGGTTTCACGAGGCGGAGGGCCGCGGCAGCGCCAGCAGGCCAAGATGAAGGGTTCACAGGGCAGGGCTGCGGCAGCGCCAGCAGTCCGTCAAGGATGAGTTCTTCTCGGTGTCTCTCGACTCCAGGATACAACTGCTCTCCTGGTCTGGAGCTGCCCCAATTATAGGTCTGGTCCCCTTTGATGTCCGGACCCTCGCGCCTGGAGGTCGGGAGGTCCGGGATGAGGGAGTCCAGACACCCAGCAGGGGGGTGGAGCCAGCGCCCAGGGCGGCCGGGGGTGATCGACACCTGGCGGAGGAGAGCCGTTGCCGACTCCTTCTTCCATGGACCTGCCAAGTGGTCTCTTTACCTCCTGGGGGGAGGTTGGTGCCTCGATGTCGGGGCCGGGCCAGGCCCAGGGTTGGGGTCGGGTCGAGGCCACGCGGCCTCGTGCTGGAGTGCCCAAAGATGGCGGCTGGGTCGGGCCATGGTACTGACGGGGACCAGGGCCAGCCGGTACTGGAGGGTTCAGGGGCTGGAGTCCCGTTGTGGTCGGGTGAGGGGTTGCCTCGGGGGGTTGCCGGGGTGGCTCTTGCTGGGGATTCAGGGAGAGCCGGGGTCCGGGCCCCCTCGTGCGGAGGGGGGACGGCCCGGCCACGAGGCCTGTCCAACATGCGTCCCCCCCAGCTGAAGGCAGGGAGAGTCAGCCATCATCTTGGGGACTCTCCTCGCCGAGGCGGAAAAAGCGTGACAGGCCGTCTGCGTTGGCGTGGTCCTGGCCTGGACGATGCTCTACAGTGCAGTCCATCCCCTGCAGGGAGATGGACCAGCGTAACAGTTTCAGGTTTTCCCCCCGCATCTGCATCAGCCATTGCAGGGGTCGGTGGTCTGTCTGTACCCGAAAGTGGGTGCCGAAGAGGTAGGGCCGGAGCTTCTTGAGGGCCCATACTACGGCGAAGGCCTCCCTCTCGATGGTGCTCCAGCGCTGTTCCCGGGCCAGCAGGCGTCGGCTGATGAATGCCACTGGCTGATCGACTCCCTCGGTGTTGAGTTGGGAGAGGACGGCCCCCACGCCATGATCGGAGGCGTCCGTCTGCACAATGAATTCCCGGCCGTAGTCGGGAGCCTGGAGCACGGGGGCCGTGCACATGGCGGCCTTCAGCTTCTCGAAGGCCGATTGGCAGTCTGGGGTCCAGTTGACTGTTTTAGGGTTCTTTTTGGATGTGAGCTCCGTGAGGGGCCCCACGATGCTGCCATAGTCCTTCACAAACCGCCGGTAGTACCCGGTGAGTCCCAGGAAGGCCCGGACCTCGGTTTGGGTCGTAGGGGGTTGCCAGGCCTGGATGGCAGCGATTTTGAGCTGGAGGGGGGCCACCAGACCGCTTCCCACTTGGTGTCCTAGGTAGGTCACGGACCCTTGGCCAACCTGACATTTGCTGGCCTTGATGGTGAGCCCGGCCTGCCGGAGGGCGTGTAGAACTTTCCGCAGGTGGCGGAGGTGGTCGGCCCAGTGGTGGCTGTACACAGCGATGTCGTCTAGGTAGGCAGCGCTGAATTCTTCGAGGCCCGCCAGTACCTGGTTCACGAGTCGTTGAAATGTTGCTGGAGCGTTTTTCATGCCGAATGGCATCACCTTGAAGCGGTAGTGGCCGTCCGGGGTAGAGAAGGCGGATCGTTCTTGGGCCCTGGGGGTGAGGCCGATTTGCCAGTAGCCCGCTGTTAAATTGAAGATGCTCAGGTAGCGGGCGGCCCCCATACGGTCAATTAGCTCATCTGCCCGGGGGATAGGGTGAGCATCGGTCCTGGTAACGGCATTCAGTCCCCGGTAGTCCACACAGAACCGGAGCTCAGGGGCAACGCCCGGGGCGGCAACCTTGGGGACCAGGACGACTGGGCTGGCCCAGGGGCTGTCAGAGGGTTCGATCACTCCCAGGGCCAGCATCTTGGATACCTCGGTCTGGATGCAGGCGCGCACCCGATCTGGTACGCGGTACGCCCTGTGTCGGATAGGGGGGCTGTCCGCGGTGTCCACATTGTGAAGGCACCAGGGGGTGACCCCGGGGGTGAGAGAGAACAAGGTGGCGAATCGTGTCAGGAGAGCTTGACAGTCTTGCCGTTGCTCCGGGGACAAGGCCTCGGAGAGTCTGACCCCCTCCACTGAGCCATCCTGCTCGAGGGTCCTCAGCAGGTCCGGAAGGGGCTCGGAGTCTTCTTCCGTCCCATTATCAGTAGCCATCAGGAGGCTGAGTTCTGAGCGTACAAAATGGGGCTTGAGTCTGTTGGCGTGGAGGACCCGTAGGGGGTTCCGGGAGGTTTCCATGTCGATTAAGTAGGTGACGGGCCCCTTGCGTTCGATCACTTTGAAGGGTCCGGACCATTTGTCCTGTAGGGCGCAGGGTTCAACCGGGGACATCACCCAGACCTGCTGTCCCGGCTCGAACTCGACGGATGAGGCGTGCTGATCATACCATTTCTTCATGTCTTCCTGACTGGCTTCAAGGTTGGCTTTGGCGATCTCCCTGAATCGTCGGGTCTGGTTGCGAAGGGCCAAGAGATACTTGTATATGTCAGGGGGAGTTTTCTGGGGGGGCCTCCCCCAACCTTCTTTGACTAGGCTGAGGGGACCCCGGACGGGGTGTCCATACAGGAGTTCGAATGGGCTGAAGCCTAGGGATTTTTGAGGGACCTCCCGGTAGGCGAACAGGAGGCACGGGAGTAGCACGTCCCACTGGCGACGGAGGGGTTCTTCTAGGCCCATGATCATTCCTTTGAGAGTGCGGTTAAACCGCTCAACCAATCCATTTCCTTGCGGGTGGTAGGGGGTCGTAAATTTGTAGGTGACCCCGCACTGTTGCCAGAGAGACTTCATGTACTTCGAGATGAAGTTCGTGCCCCTGTCGCTGACGACCTCCCGGGGGAAGCCCACCCGGGAGAAGATCCCCATCAAGGCTCGGCCTACCACGGGCGCCGTGACGGTTCGAAGAGGTATGGCCTCGGGATAGCGGGTGGCGTGGTCCACCAGGACCAGGATGAACCGGTGTCCTTGGGCTGTTCGGGGGTCCAGGGGCCCCACAATGTCTATTCCCACCCGTTCGAACGGGGTGGTGACGACAGGAAAAGGCTGTAAGGGTGCTTTGGTTTTTCGGCCACTTTTTCCGCTGGCCTGGCAGGTGGGGCAGGCCCTGCAGTGGTTGGTGACATCCTTTCGCATTTGGGGCCAGTAAAAGTGGGTCACCAGGCGGTCGTATGTTTTGTCCTGTCCCAGGTGTCCGGCAAGGGGTACATCGTGTGCTAAGCTCAGGAGGAAATCTCTGAAGCGAAGGGGCACCACCAGCACCCGACTGGCCCCCAGTTCTGCAATCCTTTGCTCACTGTAGAGCTGGTCATTGTCCCAGTAGATCCAGTGGGCCCCCGAGGTGTCCCCTGCGCTCTGGGCAAGGGCTTGCTGCCGGAGTCCCTCGAGGGAGGGACAGGTTCTTTGTTCTTGTCGGAATTGTTCCTGGGTGGGCCCCCCCTCCTGACGCCACTGTGCCAGGTCAGGGAGGTCCTGAAGCTGACCGAGTCCTTCTTCGGGTTGGGCCGGGAGACTGGCTTCTGGGGCGGCCTCCTCTGGGACGATCGCGGGAGGAGGCTCCGGCCACTCGGGCTCTTCTGGACTGGGGACAGCACGGGCGGTCATGGACCGGGTCGTGACACAGACCCATTCGGGGAGGCCCAGCATCCCCAGGTGTTCTCTCCGTTCGACTGCTGCCCAGGGAGAACTTTCGAGGTCGTTCCCCAGGAGGCAATCCACGGGGGCATCATCACGGACAGTTACTTTCAGCATCCCGGATACTCCTCCCCATTCGAAGGGGACGTAGGCCATGCGGCACAGACTTTCTGAGTTGTCAGCTGACCGGACAGGGCAAAGAATGTTTGGCAAGATTTGGTCTGGGGTCACCAGATGACAGCGGACTGCGGTCACACTGGCCCCGGTGTCGCGGAGTGCTTCAGCCCGGCGGCCATTAATGTTGACCCACTGGCTGTACTTCTGCGAGTTGGCGGGAAGGGGGGCCCGCGGGATCATGTCTCTTTCCCCTAAACAAACCAGGGACATGGCGGCCGGTTCCCACTCAGGCTGGTCGGTCTTGTACTCTTCTTGGTCTTCCGGGGTTGGCTCTTCCCCCAGGGCGGCAGCAGCGACCTGGCGGGGTATAGTGTTCGGGTTCTTTGGGCAGTTGGGATCATTGGCGTAGTGGCCGGGTCGTTGGCATCGGTGGCAAGTAATGTTGGCCCGGAAGCCGGGTCGCATCGGGGGGCTCCCCCTGCCGGCCGGGGGCGGGGGGTTGCTCGTGGGAGTCATCGGGCCGGTGTCTCTACCCCGACCCTGGCCTCCTCCTCCCCCACGGGGGCGATGGGGCCCTTGGTTAGTTCTGTGCGATTCGCTGGGCCCATTTCGGCCAACTCGGGTGCTTTCCCATCGGTCAGCTTCGGCGGCGAGTTGCCGGGGTTCCGTTAGTTTACTGTCCAGGAGGTGCTGCCTGAGTTCGATGAAGCAATTGTTAGAAAGGTGCTCCCACACAATAAGGTCAAAAAGTTGCTCGTAGGTGGTCACTTTGCTGCCCTTGATCCACCCCTCGAATGCTCGGCTAAAGAAGTTCACGTACTCCACCCAAGTTGTACCCGGGATCCGTTTGCAGTCGCGGAACCGCTGGCGGTGCATCTCGGGTGTGAGTCCGTATGGAGTGAGGAGGGCGGCTTTCATGTGGTCGTAGGATGTCATCAGATGGTCCGGGAGTTGCAGCAGGGCGTCTCGTCCTTCGTTGACAAGCCTCCCCCATAACCCGGCTCCCCAGTCGCTCCTGGGAATCCGGTGGGAGGTCATGGCTACCTTGTAGGCTTTAAACCACTGCTGGATATCATCGTTCTTGTAGTATTCCCTGATGACATCTTTGGGGATGTGGACCTTGGGATCGGTAGTGGCAGGAGGGTTCGTGCGCTCGGGGACCCCGAGCTCTTTGTTCTGCTTCTGAATCTCTAGCTCCTTGAGGTTGCGCTCATGTTCGTAGGCTAGCTTCTTCTCTTCTAGCTCTCTCTGCCTTTGTTTCTCTTCCCGCTCCTCTTGGAGCCGTAAGTGTTCCAACGTTATTTTTTGTTCCGCCAGTTTGAGTTCTCCGTCTAAGCGAAGTCGCGCCAGTTCCAATTCATGGAGCCTGCTTTTTTCCCGTTCTCGGACCTCTTCTGGAGAGAGACCCGATCTTCTTTCTTCCATCGGCGGGGGGCTCGTTCCGGGTGTCTCGGGGCTTCGTGTTCGGGGTATGGTCGTACCAGTCTCTGCCCAAGATTCTAGGGCTCGTTTGAAGTCTTCTTTCGTGCTCAGTCCTGTGGTCGAAATGCCTAGTCCTATGCAGAATTGTTTCAGTTCTCTGTGGTTGTATTCTTCCAGCTTTTCCATCTGGAATTTTTCCGTTGTTCCACTCTGTTTTGTCGTCATGGTGGTTGTGTGTCGTGGGGCGAGTTACTCTCTGTACGATTATGCGTTGGTTCGGATCGCGCCGCTGGCCACCAATGTTAGACGGGGACCCAGAGGGTCGGCCGAATACTGGGGGAGAGGCCTCCGATGAGGGCCGTCTCCGGCGATCGTACAGACAAGTCACTTCCCTCCCCACAGATAGACACCACACAAGGATGAGAACAACACTCTTTATATAGGGTTCTTGCGGCAGGGTTATCAGCGGTACAGGAGATTCAGGACTCGAGGGTCCCCTCAATTCTAGTCTCTGTAGGGAAAGGGGGTAGCGGGACAGTCTTGGTACCGGATCGGTACAGGGGGTGGCAAGAGGGACGCTCACAATCCTCGAGCTTAAGAGTCTACAACGAAGGGGCCGCGGCAGCGCCAGCAGGCCAAGGCGATGGTTCAGGCTGCAGAAGGCCGCGGCAGCGCCAGCAGGCCAAGATGATGGTTCACGTTGCAGAAGGCCGCGGCAGCGCCAGCAGGCCAAGATGACGGTTCACGTTGCAAAGGGCCGCGGCAGCGCCAGCAGGCCAAGATGATGTTTCACGTTGCAGAGGGCCACGGCAGCGCCAGCAGGCCAAGATGATGTTCCACGTTGCAGAGGGCCGCGGCAGCGCCAGCAGGCCAAGATGATGGTTTCACGAGGCGGAGGGCCGCGGCAGCGCCAGCAGGCCAAGACGAAGGGTTCACAGGGCAGGGCTGCGGCAGCGCCAGCAGTCCGTCAAGGATGAGTTCTTCTCGGTGTCTCTCGACTCCAGGATACAACTGCTTTCCTGGTCTGGAGCTGCCCCAATTATAGGTCTGGTCCCCTTTGATGTCCGGACCCTCGCGCCTGGAGGTCGGGAGGTCCGGGATGAGGGAGTCCAGACACCCAGCAGGGGGGTGGAGCCAGCGCCCAGGGCGGCCGGGGGTGATCGACACCTGGCGGAGGAGAGCCGTTGACGACTCCTTCTTCCATGGACCTGCCAAGTGGTCTCTTTACCTCCTGGGGGGAGGTTGGTGCCTCGATGTCGGGGCTGGGCCAGGCCCAGGGTTGGGGTCGGGTCGAGGCCACGCGGCCTCGTGCTGGAGTGCCCAAAGATGGCGGCTGGGTCGGGGCCATGGTACTGACGGGGACCAGGGCCAGCCGGTACTGGAGGGTTCAGGGGCTGGAGTCCCGTTGTGGTCGGGTGAGGGGTTCCCTCGGGGGGTTGCCGGGGTGGCTCTTGCTGGGGATTCAGGGAGAGCCAGGGTCCGGGCCCCGTCGTGCGGAGGGGGGACGGCCCGGCCACGAGGCCTGTCCAACACTCACCATCAGAGCAAGTAAATGTCAGATCGGACAAGGGTCAGTGGTCTACCTGGGGCACCAGGTCAGGAGCGGCCTAGTGGCACCCCTCCAACCCAAGATCGTTGCCTGGGAGGCCCCCACGACCCAGACGGAAGTGCGGGCTTTCCTGGGGCTCACGGGGTACTACCGAAGGTTCATAAAGGGGTATGGCAGCATCGTAGTCCCCCTCACGGAATTTACCTCCAAAAAGCAGCCGAAGAATGTTAGCTGGACCCCCACCTGCAAAGAGGCGTTTGAACCATTAAAAGTCGCCATGTGCACTGCCCCCGTACTTCAGGCCCCCGACTACTCCCGAGAGTTTGTGGTCCAAACGGACGCATCGGAGCATGTCATCGGAGCAGTCCTGTCTCAGATGAATGAAAAGGGCCTAGACCAGCCAGTGGCATTCATTAGCCGGAGGTTACTCCCTCGAGAGCAAAGGTGGAGCACCATCGAGCGGGAGGCCTTCGCAGTGGTTTGGGCCCTGAAGAAGCTGAAGCCCTACCTGTTCGGTACTCACTTCCGAAACCGACCATCGACCCCTCCGGTGGCTAATGCAAATGAGCGGGGAGAACCCCAAACTATCACGATGGTCCATCTCCCTCCAGGAGATGGATTTCACTGTTGAGCACCGGCCTGGTGCTGACCACGCCAACACAGCGGCCTGTCCCGGTTCTTCCGCCTCAGTGAAGAGAACCCCCAAGGGGATGGGTAGTTCTCTTTGCCTTTCAGCTGGGGGGACGCGTGTTGGACCTGGCCTCGTGGTGTGGTTCCCCCCGTTCCTCAGCACCCCGTTAGCCTAGCCCTGCACCCAGAAACCCATGGTCATCCCGTCTCCTGTCCGCCCCGCTCCCTACACGACCCCACCAACAGACGACCGTCCCCGCATTCCGCCATCCCCCTTCCCGGTACCGGGCGCCCAGAACTTGCATCAACCCACAGGACCCCCGGCCGCCATTACCCTTCCCGAGGTCCCTGACTCCCTAGGCCTCGCCTGATCCCGGCCCCAGCGAAACTTAGGCTTCAGACGCGCCATGCCCGGCTGGGGGTAGAGGGCTTCCTGAGTGAGATAAGACAAAGAGTTTCTCTCACACCTCTGGCCTTCCCCTGTGGGCCGGTTTCGATCACACCCTTGGCCTCCCCGAGAGCTGGCTCCAGACCCTGCTGGGCATCTAGGAATCCCCGGACACATCTTCTAAAGGATCAAAGAGCCAGCCGACGGAACACTCCAACGACCAGCTCCGAGGCATGAGATCCCCGCCTGCGAGGGTCCGGACATCAAAGGGCCACAGCCCTATATCAAGGCCCGTCCAAGAACTAGCGGGCAGTTGTATCCTGGACAAGAGAGCCCTGCTGATCTGATCGCGGCTCAACCCTTGGGGAGAAGACTGAAACTTGGAAATTATCGAGCCCTGCTGACGCTGTTGCGGCTCATCCTCGTGAAGAAGGAACTGGAACCTCGGAGCCCTGCTGACCTCGTTGCGGCTCATCCTTGAACTCTAAAGGACATTTGCTGAACACCCTGAGCCCTGCTGACGTGGTCGTGGCTCCCCAAGACTGACAGACACCCTGTTCACTCCGGATCGAGCCCTGCTGACCTCGTCGCGCTCGAGGAGTACTCTGGTCCGGCTGGACCATCGACGCTACCAACATGACCTGGCTCGAGAAGAAGTGAGTAGAGCAGCCAGTGCGATCGACATCTTCCGTATCCCCCGGCTCGAGGACTGAGAGCTGTGCGCAGGGTACGCTTCGTGCTGGCCTAAAGATCGAGACTGTCCCGCATCCCTCTTCCTCATCACTGAGACTTTACGATCCCTCGATCGCTTGTAAATACATGTGCATTTTGCCTAAATCTCTACTGTTGATAAAGAACTTGCTTACGGAAATGCACGGTGTGGTGTCCGTTCATAAGTGTGGTGTGAACTCACTGGGTATGATCCTAGACTCGAAGTCCTCCCGCGGCGAGGACCTCGCGTTAAGACTCGGCATTATTTGTGGGAGAGGTGGGTGCCGGAGTGGTCGGGAGAGCCTAACCTGGCCCTCTGGGATCGCCCCTTCTAACACTGAGACTGCCTGCTGCTCCTTTGCTGCTCCTGGAGCCCGCCTTTGCCCTGCTTTGTGGCGCCTCTGCTCCCTGCCGCGCTCGGCCGATTCCCCTCAAGATGGCGGCCCCCGTCTGGCGCTCCTGATTCAGGGCTCCTACCCCACCGGAGGCCGCGCTGCTTTCCTTGGGTGGCTGAGCGCCGGGTCTGGGGCTCCGGGGGCCCCCTGTCCCTCCGCTGCCTGCTGTGGAACCCAGAGACGTGGAGTGAGGCTGGACGCGGGCGCTGTCAGTGCCCCTTGCGGCCCGGGCCTGGGCGGCGGCGGGCGACAAGGCCTGACGGTGGTGGCGGCGGTGACCGCTGGAGTGTGCTGCCCCCCTGAGGACTGACGCTGTGATCCGGTGCGGCGCGGGCTCCCCCGCTGAGGTGAGGGCCCCGGGGATTGGAGCGCTGGAATCCCCACTTGCTGCCTGGGCCCTGTGTGCATTTGGAGGCCCCCGCTCCTTGCCTAGCAGGCCCTTAGAGATCCCCGGGGAGGACTGAAACTGGCTGGAGGTCCGGGGGAGGTGACCCTGGACCCCTTTGCTTCACCTGCGTGGGCCTCCTGATGCTGGGGCAGCGGTGTCGGGCCCCCTGCATTCCCAGGAGTTAACTGTGGACACTCCTGGGACGTCTCATTCCTGCGCAGCATGCCGACGCCCTGGCCGACCCGGGATTTCGTGCTCCCCGAGGCCTACATTGACGTGCCCCCTGCCCCGGGGATTTGGCCAGATCCTGTGACTGGGCCCTCGGGGATGAGGGATCGCATTGGGGCTGTGCCTCAGGGACTTGAGCGGCATTTTTTCCTCAGACACTACACTCGTGCCTGACCTGTGGCCTGGGGGTCTGGACGAGGCCCGGGCTGGGGGGAGAGCTTGGAGGGTCCTCCCGGGGCCTTGTCTCACCGGAAGCTCCGGATGGCCGCTTCTCCCCGAGACACCTTGGGCCTGGGGCGTCCTGATTCCGGGCCTGTCCTTGGCTATAATCACACCAGCGGAGGAGTGCTGGGGTGCTACCTGGCCCGAGTGGACTGTCTGACTCCTTGGGGGCGCCCCTTCTCCCCGAGATGGCCCAACTGAGAACCTTTGCCCTGCAGCGACCGGGATCCGGAGTGCCACCTGCCCATTAGGTTGAGTGAATACGACATTGCCTTGCCTCCTGCCTGCCCTCCCAGACGTCGAGTGGCGGGTGGTTGACCATCATGGGCAAGCCCCGTGGTCTTCCGGCCTCCGGCTCTGCGACCCAAACAAAGATGGACCAGTTTGCGGCACCGGAGCGGAAACCTGGCGGAGATGTGACGGACGGCTCGGCCCCGGCCGGTGGGGATGTCTCGACCATCCTGCATGCAATCAACGCGTCTCAGGTGTCCGTGGAGAACAAGATAAGTGAGGTCCGAATTGATATGGCTCTCATTCGACAGGACCTTCGCAAGGCCACGGAGCGCATCACAGAAGCCGAATCCCACCTCTCCACAGTTAAAGATGATGTCAGCTCCCTTAAATCACAAATGGCCTGTCTTCAATAGCGGACCTCGGAGCTCCACCATCGGGCTGAGGATGCTGAACGCAGGGCACGCCGCAACAACCTGCACCTCCTGGGATTTCCCGAGGGAGTGGAGAAGACCAACGCCGCCACCTTTGTCGAAACCTGGATCCGCTCTTGGATGCCGGAGGGCAGGCTCACCCCTTGGTTTGAGGTGGAGCGGGCCCATCGCACTCTTGCCCCTAAACCGTCACCTGGGGCCCCATCATCCTCCGCGTCTTTAACTTTCGTGATAGAGACGCTATGCTGGGGGCGGCCAGGAAGCTGGGATCACTCCATCATCAGGTCTCTAAGATCATGGTCTTTCCGGACTATTCGAGAGAAGTCCAATCACAGCGCAAATCATATGATTAGGTCAAACAGAAGTTGAGGGCACTCGGGCTCTGATATGGTCTCCTCTTCCCGGCTCGTCTGAAGGTACTCTTCCAAAACAAAGCCTTCTTCTTTGATTCCCCCAGGCTGCCTGGACGTGGCTCACGGAGGAGCGACCCCTCCTGCCGGGGGCCTCTTCCCCGCAGTCCCAGCGGGCCCCGGAGCGACCGGTCCGTGCCACATCGCGACCCAGGAGACACAGGACTGGATCTCGGAGGAGGGCAGGTCGCCCGGGTGGAGGCTCCCGATCGCCAATCCCGAGGCCCCGGAGCTCCCTGTCCCAGCCCCGGGAGCAGGGACCCACTCCCCAGCCTTCGGCCTCCTCCCTGATTGACTTGGGCAGTGTCCCAGGACCCGATGGGACTCTGAGGTGAGCCGTGTCGGACTCTGATCTCTGCGGGAGCACTATGGTCTGTGACTCGGAGGTGGATACTGACCACTGACTGAGGCTGACGCCGGGGCCTGCGGCTCCACTCTGGATTTATCCATGGGCCCTTGTACTCTGACCGGCACCTGCGGACCCTCGCTGCCTGCTGGCCTGGTTGAGGCGAATGTTTACACCAACATACTTCTGTTTTGCACCACCTTGGTTCACACCTGTTTGTACTCTTACCTTCTCTAAATTGCTGGTATTACTTTACCCGTATTCATGGAGGGGGTCCGACTTAGCCGCGTCCCGACCCCGTAGTCGCTAACCATTTTAGCTTAGCTGTCCGCCTCCTTGTGAGGCACTAGTGTTTGTTCAAGGGCGACAGATGCTTCCTGTTTTGAAGTATAGGATGGGGGGAGTTGGGGGGAAAGGGTGGGGGAGAGGCCATTGTCTCTCATGTTTTGGTTGTTTCTGGCCGCCTCCGGGCTGCCTTGTTCTGCTTCTGTGTATAGTCACATGTTCCATTGTCCCCAGCATTGGTCACATATGCCCCTCTCTTCATTGCCCGGGCCCCAGAGCCCCAGACACCGCTGGATTCCTTCCCCGGATGGGAGGGGGCCCCTGAGTCACACTCGCTTCATGCCAAATCCTGCCCCTACACATGGCCTACATCTCTGACACGCCACTCCGCATCCTCTCCTGGAATGTGAATGGCCTCCTTGACCGCATCAAATGAACTGCGGTGCTGCGTGCAGCTCACCGCCATATGCCTGACATCCTCCTCCTCCAGGAGACCCACCTTCAGGGGTCCCAGTGCCACTTCCTAGCATGATATGGGTTTGACCGAGTTTGGCACTCCGGCTTTGCCAGGGGCTCCCGGGGGGTGGCCATTCTTCTGCGACGAGGGCTCCCTATCACCCTGACCCGCGCCATCACTGGTACGCAAGGCACCTACGTGGCCGTCTCAGGGCTAGTTGAGGGCAACCCCCTGAACCTCCTTTGTGTCTATGTGCCTCCGGCACTTCTGTCATCCACTCTCCGACACCTTACAGGTGTAGTCTCCTCCCTTCCCCAAGGCCTCACAATTTTTGGGGGCGATTTCAATGCCGTCCTCCAGCCCTCTAGATATGTGTCGGGTCCTCCCTCGGCGCACCGACATGCCTCTGCAAAGTGTCTTGTGAGCTGGCCTTCGGAACTGGGGCTCTGTGACGTGTGGAGGGTCTGGAACCCCCGCAGGATACAGTATACTCACACATCCGTGGCTCATCACAGCCACTTGCGGATAGACTTGGTTCTGATGCCTGCCACAGACTGTCAGCTGGTGTCCGGGGCGGAAATTCTAGCCCGAGGAATCTCCGATCACTCCCCCATCGTTGTTCGCATTGGTTCCCCAGCCACTGGTACCCGGCCTACTTGGCGCCTCAACGCGTGGTACCTACAGGACCCCAGCCTTGTGGACTCCCTCGGCCATGAACTTCGACATTACTTCTGCGCTAATGTTGGATCGGTATCTTTGCAGGGAACGCTCTAGGAGGCGAGCAAAGCGGTACTCCGGGGGGTTGCCAGGGGGCTTGTCCATGACAAACACGTGGCTCAGTCAGCCCAGCTGGCTCAATTGGAGTCCAGAGCCGTCCGCCAAGAGCGGGCCCAGCTGGAGACCGATACGGCTGATTCCTCCAGACAACTAGCTCTGATCCGGGACGAGATCCGGCGGATTACCGTGGAATCGGCCCAGATGCTCTGGCGACCTTCAGTAGCCCGTATCAACGGATGGGGCGACAAAAACGGGAAACTGCTTCATCATCTGATCTCCTATCCTAGGGCCCATCGCATTATCCCCGAGATCCGCACGGCCCATGGGACCTGCCAGATGACCTCCCAGGCCATTGCGCAAACGTTTGCTCAATATTAAGAGGCCCTTTATGGCGCACGTCCCCCCCCCGCGCCTCCCTCTCAGACTTGATGGCGGACTCGGGAATCTGCCTGCCCTGCCTTCCTAAAGAAACGACGGATGCCCTCGATGGTCCGCTCACTCCGGAAGAAATCCATGGGGCCATCGCCCTGCTGCACTCCGGCAAAACGCCTGGGCCGGATGGATTCCCTCCATCCATGATGAACTGGTGCCCCACTTAGCGGAGCTCTTCCGACAGGTGGTAGAGGACGGATCCTTTCCCCCCGAATCAGACGTGGTGACTATCGTCGTCATCCCAAAGACACATCCACCCTCCTTAGATTGTTCCGACTATCGGCCCATTTCCCTGATTAATACTGATGTTAAGATTTTCGCCACCGCCATTGTCCAGAGACTCTGTCCCCTCCTGAATGACCTGGTCCACCCATATCAGTGCGGCTTCATGCCGGCAAGGGGTACCCGACACTGCATCCGCCACCTTCACCTCACCCTGAGCCGACCGCCATCGGCTCCCCCCCTATCTGGCCCTTCTCCTTCTAGACTTTGAGAAGGCATTTGACACGATTGACTGGGGATACCTGGGGGACGTCCTGGAGAAGATGGGTTTTGACCTCCCCTTTCGCCATCTGGTCCAGGTACTATATAGCAGCCCCAAAGCCCGAGTGCTCGTTAACGGCAGACTCTCCGATCCGTTCCCGATCCATAGGGGCACCCGCCAGGGCTGCCCTCTCTCCCAACTCCTATTTGCATTAGCCCCTGGCGGCGCTAATACACCAAGACCCCTTGATCCGCGGGTGGCAATGGGATCTGAGTCACGTGGACAAAATTGCCTTATACGCAGATGACGTGCTCCTCTACTTGGAATCCCCGGAACAGTGTGGCCCCATGTCCTTGTGAGCCCTTTCCGCCTTTGAGCAGGTCTCGGGTCTCCGCCTCAACCCGGAAAAGTCCACGTTGGTCCCCCTCCACTCCTCACGTGCCTGCTTTGATTGGCAGGTGGTGTCCCCCTCCGGCATCTGCCCTTTAAGTATCTGGGGGTGTAGGTGGCCCTCCTGCCTGAACTGGAGTGGCCACTCACCATCGCCCCCTGGTTACCCGGATGAAGACGGATCTCCGAAACTGGCAGTCCCTTCCCCTGACCCCGCTAGGACTAATCGCGCTTTTTAAGATGATGATCCTCCCCCGCTTCCTCTATATTTTACAAAACACTTCTATTCCCCTCACAAGCAGCTGGTTCCGGAAATTGGACAGCGTGCTTATCCTGTTTCTATGGGGGAGGGAACGCTCCCGAATAACCCTGGCCCTCTGTCGAATTCCCCCTTTGACGGTGGTATGGGAGTCACCAACCTGTACGCCTATTACCTAGCCACCAAACTTATTGTGATTCACGACTGGTTCGCGGGTGGCTCGTCTGACCCCGCCTACTGAGTCGAACTCACTGTTCTCGAGTTCCCACGACTGCAGGGATCCCTCTAGGTTCCCAGGTGCAACTTGACATGCCCTCGATCACCAGGTCGGTCCTTCTGGCCTGGCGTAAATACAGAAATGCCTTATGCACACACAAGCAATATCTCTTGCAGTCGTGTCTATGTCTAAAACACAGTTCAAATCAGCCAAAGTCAACATAAAACAAGCAAATATCTTGGCACAGTATCGCTGTACTTTCAATGGTTTAATGGTTCCACAACCAGCCGACACGTGTTTCGTTGCGTTAGGAACAGTGTGTCCGCGACTCCTCAGGGCTGTGCTCTAGTTAACGAGGGAAAAAAGATCGTTCCACCGGTGATACCTCCGACCCGGCGGGGCCCATGACCAACTAGGAGCAATTTCTTGATAAACATTGCAAAACAGTAGTATTGCTCCTGCGTATCTGTTCAGGGTACAATGTCACTCTGCTTACAACAGATGCATCGATGACTCAAAGCGGAGATTGTGCTCCAGACGTGTATTTCTTGGCAATAAGCCCGGGAAAGGATTCTGGCAATCACACTGGAGCGGATCACTTCCAGATGGTGCGATTTTTCGTAAACAAGTGGTATATGCCGGTTCAGGTTCTCCCGGGTCGCCGTGTTCCAAGTGTAGGCGTGCCTCACTCCGTCTGGTGCACTGGAACCGGAAACTGACTCAACAAACGCCCCTCTGGTGTGGCACCTGGCTGAGGGAGGCCTCCGCCCTGGAGGGGTTCCCCCGTTGGGACCTGGTGGGAATATCCCTCCTAGGAGATGTGTGGGTGGGTAACCATGTCCGCTCCTTCTCTGACTTGCAGCAGCGACACTCACTCCAACACTCCCAATTTTACAAATACGTACAGCTCCGCCACGCCCTCCACGCCCACCTCCCCATGCCTACCTCCCTTCCAGAGTTTAGTCCCCTGGAGTCCCAAGTCATGATGGGTGATTTGGGAAGGGGGGGGGGGGGGTCCCGAATCTACCCAGCTCAGGTTAATTATTCCCCCACAACCCTCGATCGCCTCAGGGAACGGTGGGAGGGTTGGGTGGGCTACTTGGACGAAGCTGACTGGCGCGATGCCCTTATGGCGCCCAAGACCCTAACCACATCTTCAAAATGACGCCTGGTCCAGCTTTACTCTCTTCACGCAGCCTACTTGACGCCGGCCCGTCTCTTCCGCATAGGTGCTAGATCCTCCCCGGCCTGTGAGCCAGTGCTCCGGGACCCCGGCCGATTTCTACCATATGGTGTGGCTGTGCCCGGCCTTGGAGTCATTCTGGAAAGGGGTGGAGGAAGAACTTACGGGTACACTGGGCTGGGTGGTTTCTCATGACCCGAGACATCTGCTTTTAGGGGTGTTTGCTGGACTGGATGGCTTCCGAGCTGATAAGCGTTTTTTGGGCACGGCTCTGGCGGTGGCGAAATGGGACATCGCAGCCAAATGGTCCCAGGTAGAGGCGCCAACATTGGGGAAATGGAGGAGGGGGGTGGACTGGTGTGGGACACAGGAGGAAAGTGTATTTGAGGCCAGAGGCTGCCCAGAGCTCTTCCAGAAAGTGCGGGGCAAATGGCTTGTCTTGTTACCATAGTGATGAACTTGTTATGCCACTGGGATAGATGGATTCCGGCGACTTCATCTGCCACTGTTGATATGCTCTATGATGAAGGGGAGGGGGTAGAAGGGTTTTTAATAGAATATGTGACTCGCTACGAATGAACTGGTTTTGTATTGAAACTTCAATAAAAGTTGATTGTCAAAAAAAAAGAAAGCAGAACTTCAGCAGGCAGTTAAAAGCCTTCAAATATGGAAATGCGCCTCAACGAAGTCAGCTTGAAAAAGCTAAAAAGGCGTTAAGGGAATTTTTCTTATTAGTAGAAATTACTTGTTCCTGAACCTTTCAACAACAGGTGTATGAAGAAAGGTAAATGGTGGGGAAATTGTTGACTGGGAATCCACTAAAACTAGACAGGAAGAGGCCTTAAGCACAGAGGTGGTAGACCCTAAGACCGGATTTGCAGTGACAAGTAGGGATGAGATTGCTCAAGTGTTCATGGAGCATTACCAACAGCTCCATACAACTGAATCTATACAGAATTACTTTGAGGGCGTAAATTTCCCCAGACTGTCTAACTCCCTCGTGGTACAGATACATCTAGATATAATAAGTGTTGAAATTCTGGTAGCCCTGAATTCAACCTCTGGAGTGAAAGCCTTTGAAAATGACGGGCTGCCCATAGAATTTTATAAAGTATTTGCAAAGGAGTTGATCCCGTTCCTGACAAAGCTATTCAACTATATTAAAGAAGGGTGGTGCTGTATCTTTGGCTTTTAAAGAGGCTATTGTTTTCAGCTTTGTGAAAAAGGGCAAGAACCATAAGGACGTAAATTCTAATAGACCTATCAGCCTTCTCAATGCTGATTACAAAATTTTAATGAAGACCTGGGCGCAGCGTTTTATATCTTTAGCACAGGGAGTGATCCACAGGAACAAGTGTGGATTTGTTGCCGGGAGGTCGATGTCCTCAAATACAGAATTTTTAATACAGGCTCTCGATATTTGCAATACTAACCACACCACAGCTTGTATTATGATAGTCGACGCCGAAAAGGCGTCCGACCTGGTAAATTGGAACCCCTCGTCTATGGCCTCAGCAGGTTCGGAATTCCTCCTGAGGTTATTAAAATGCTCTGTAATATATATCAGGGGCTTAGGCACAGGTGGTGATAAATGCAAACCGAGTAGGTACAATAAACATAAAACATGGGACGAGACCGGCGTGTCCACTCTCCCCTTTATTATTCACATTTTTTTATTGAACACATAGTTATTCAAATTAGTGACAATGTAGCAATCGATTCTCCAATTCTGGGTATGTCTTAATTAATGTTGATCGCGGACGACATTATTTTATATCTCAGTCCCGAGTGCCAGAATTTGGAATTGGTCCTAACAGAATTTAGCCAATTTGAATTGATTGGGGAACAGAAATTCTAATTTTAAAGTCTGACAGGAATTTTCTTTCCACAAATATTGAACATCAAGCCGCTAAGTTGGACCCAATTTTTTATCTGGGGATTTATGTCCCTGATTATTATCAACAGCTATATAAATTGAATTACGTAGCTATGCAGGGTAAAATTAAGAAACTGTTGGATAATTGGTTGCTACTAACTTTAACTTTGATAGGCCAGGTATCCCTCATCAAAATGTCCATACTCCTGCTACTCATTTTTCTTTTTATAAATATACCTAAAAAAATCAATATGTTATTTTAAAGAGCTGGAAACAATGTTTAGACAGTTTATCTAGGGTGAGAAGACACTGAGGGTTAAACTCCTGTCGATACAACCAGTCAGTGATCAGGGTGGGTTAGCATTACCACATGTTCATACATACTACAAAGCAGCCTTTTTAGATTTAACAGCCCGTTTGTTGGTTTCAAATGGTTAATAGACAGCTTTTTATTGGATAAAATGGTGCAGGAAGCCGGCTCTCAGATCCCGATATTTCTAAAAACCTCTAAACTACCCAAGAATACTAGATATAAGACTCTAAAAGATTATTCCTTTTGATTACAGTCCATTTTAGGGAATCTGGTTCTTTTGGATTGTACTATCTAAAAGTAGGTGAATGTAAAAAGTTGGGCCTCCAAGTCGCCTTAGAAATTGGAAGGGCTGTGGGCTAGAAGAGCTGTGGCACTTTTCAATCCTGAACAGAGGAATCTCCTGCCAAGAGGTACAGAATAGAAGCAGGGACTGGAGCAAGCCAGCTTTTTTTTTAATATTTACAGATTTTACATTTTTTAAATAGAAATAACTTTTCATTTAAGGGCGCCCCATCTAAGCTGGTGACTGCTCTTTTTGGAGTAAAGCTAAGATAGGTGGGGAACTGGCACCGTCTTCCGAGCACTCAACGTGAATCTTGAGTGGTCGAGAAGCACTTAGAAAGGATAACCTGGGAAAATCAATGTTCTTTCTCTAGTCAGGAGTGGGAGGTCATATGCCAGTTAGGGAGTTAGGCCTTAAGAGTAGCCAATTTTAAGAGAATAGCCTTTATGTCCCGGTGGTTGGCATACTTTACACCCAAATCCCTCAATGAAAAATACCCAGAAGTTGAGAATAGATGCTTCTGCTGCCAGGCAGAAGGAGAAGGGGCCAGGCTACATATTTTCTTAATGTGCCCTAGTTTAGGACCTTTCTGGGTTGAAATTTTCTTGGCCTTAAGTCGGTGATTCAGAAGAGGGTAGATCTAGAGGCCGAGGTTGCCCTCTTCTGAATAAGTAAATCTAGAGCAAATTTGATAAAAGCAGAGTAGCCCTTTTTAGCCAATGCCACCCTCATCGCTTGCTCCCTAATTCTTCAAAATTGGAGGTCGGTGGAAGCTCCTACATATGAGAGGTGGTTAAATAAAATGAAACGGACCAGGATTTTTTAATAAGCTTACGCAAGGTGGGTGGGTGCTACTAAAAAGTTTACTGCAATGTGGAAATATTTAGTTAATCTTGAAACCTCGAGAGATTAGTAGTCTTATTTGATAAAATAAGTAGGATCATCTCAATTTTAAGGCTGGGGGAATTGGAGGAAGTGTACTTTGGGGTTTTTCTGTTAGACCTAGCACCTTAGCACTTTCGCACTTTAGCACTCTAACACTCTAGCACTTTAGTAAAAATTAATTGTATATCCGTAAAGATGGTATATTAATGCTAATGTTAATGTTAATAGTCTAAAAGAAACGGGTATGCTGTTAAAATATTGATGTAATGTGCTTCCTGCACTTATCTTGACTTTCATTGTATTGGCCTTATCCATGTTTGGTATGTGTTGATCTAATGATGTTTCCTGTTATTTATTTATCAGTGTCATGTCCCTGATGCTCCGCTCCATAAAAAAAAGAGTTTTACAAGGTCAGGTAGTAAAAACACTACTGCAAGGCCTACATTTCCCATAGGACAACATTGGGTTGCTTTATTACATTTGCTAAGTGCTAACTTTTGATTGGGAAACAGGTAAACGTTTC
Source organism: Lissotriton helveticus (assembly GCF_964261635.1). NCBI lineage: Eukaryota > Metazoa > Chordata > Amphibia > Caudata > Salamandridae > Lissotriton > Lissotriton helveticus. The sequence continues at coordinate 771,955,086 of NC_136063.1, read as the reverse complement.
ATGTTTTGTGTCTGATAAATTCTAATTAAAAATGCTCTTTAATGGTGAAGTCAGGTTTAATTGGCAGTTGGACTTATTCCCCCAGACAGCCACACAAAAGAAGGATTAGGTGTGACCGAATGGACCATCAGCTGGCTGGATGTAGGGGCGAAGCTGGGCACCGCCCTACTTGCAACTGAATAGGCTGTATCTGCCTTCACAAAAGGACCTGTGACTACTGCATTGTTCATGCAGGCAGCTTGGGGCCAGGACAAGGGAAGCAGGGACCTTCACTGACTTCAAGCGGGATTCTCTAGAAACTTCTCCTACTTCTAAATGGGCACCAGTTATAAAAATTAGGGGTGTGAGGAAGTCACGTAAGGGACTTACACGGAGAGGCACGGAGATTGACCCAATCTCCGTGTCTCTCCGCATAGTTCCGTTAAGCGACGCCCGCCCGCCTCCTGCCCGCAGTATTAAATGACATTACAAAGCCTAAAATAACTTTTAAAAGAAAACTTACCTTATCACCGGCGCATCCTTGTCCATCGCGCCTTCTTCTGAGAACTGCGCATGCACGGAATCCGCGCATGCGCATTCCTCGGCAGAAATGTGCATGCGCAGGCTCCCCCAACTGTGGCTAGGTTTACTCGACAATTGCAGTGTAAGGCGAAGGGAGGTATGGCCCAAGCTAGCACAAGGAAAAGATAGGCAGGTGGTGCACCAATTACCACACAACAAACTAGTAAAGTGGCAAAAACAAAGGGCAATGCCCGCGATAGGAAAGGCCCCGGAGAAGAAGTATCTTCTGGCAGCCCTACTTGCCTAAGTATACTCAATAATAAAAACTCTACTGAGTATTGCCTGACAGAGTTGGAAGATAGCATACTGGCAAAAGTTGAGGGGAAGCTAACAGTGTTGTTAAAACCGCTGCTAGATAAACTTGTGGACATTGACACTCGCCTGAATGCCATAGAACAAAAACTTTACCCACGTATCAATCAAACACTAAACGTGGGTACAGCAATTCAGGGCGATCAAGTAACATACCCGACCACTGATCCAAACACGGTCTTAGCGGCCAATAACGTTGTAACCAAGGAGGGTGTACAGGCTCTTACACTAAATAGTATCAATACCCAATTAGTCGAAACTAGCTCTGTACGGGCAGGAATAAAACCCGGGGGAAGCAAGGCTTTGAAGGACCAAAACAGGGGAGGTTTGGATACTGCAAACAGCAAGGGACATTTTAGTATACCCCCTGAGTCCACGCCTTATACAGTTGTGCTTTCGAATGTACCAACAATCCAACCTAAGCCAGAGGAACACTGGACCACCCTAAAACACAAGGCACTACATTTATTAAATATCAGGACTGGGCTGGGCAGGCATTTGTTTGATGAATTTAAAATGGTACGTAGGGTCCCCTGGATAGGGAGCTCAAACAAAAGCGAAAGGGGTGACTGTATAGTTTTGAATTTTGGATCTCCTGAGTTAATTAGAACAATCCTAGAGAGAGCTAGGACAACACAAATAGGCAGGGAGGGGATCCACATTGTACCCCTGGGATTTTCTATCGCAACCCCCATACGTTACCTACACATAGACGCAACTACCCAACCATCCCCCAAAACCAGGAGAGGTATGAATACAACGTACCGACCCACAATCGTTTTGAACAGGTTTTCTCCAATTTAGACGAACAAGATTGACATTTAATTGAGTTAGTTAGTGCTAATGGCAAAGAGGGAAGCTTAATAGGGGAACGCTTAGTCCATCGCACAATAATTCTAGCAAAGGGAAAAAAAGTGCAGGAACCGACACCCATACTCCCGGCAACCCCACCAACTGATAACCCTCAGGCAGTGGCTGATCTATGCCCAGCACCATTTACTAATGAATGAAAGTCGATGAGTCCCTGCAATCCAAAAAGGATAATAAATAGCTTCGATCTCCACATTTTGAGCTGGAATGTTGCAGGCCTCGAATCAAGATTAGCGGACACAGACTGGATGCATATACTGTCTGGGAATGACATTATAATGTTTCAGGAAACTTGGGCCACACATGAATTACATATAGAGGGGTACCATTGTTTTAGCCTGACAGCACCCAAACCTGTCTTTGGACGTGCATCTGGTGGTTTATTCAATGGGATCAGGATAGCTGCTGGAGCAAGTACCAGGGTGATACCAACTAATAGTCTAAATACAGATATTGGAATATAAAAGACGGGTTCCCTTCTATTTGATTAATTTTTATAATAATTATTTTTATTCGATCCCAAACAGGAATTTTATAGAGCTTTTTAATGTTATATCAGGTTTGGACCAACAACAAGGCGCAGATTATGGCATTGGGATCCTCTTAGGGGGGGATTTCAATGCTAATATTCCAAAAGCACATCAGGATAGGGACAAATCCCAAGCAGATCCAGCAGTGCGAAGGGGTTTAGAATTAGATATTTTTATTAGTGAACACATCCTTAGAAATGTGATGGATTTGGTTCATACCCCTAGAAATCAGCAGGCACCAACCGTTAGAGGCAGGGATTGTTCCTCAACCATTGACTTTATTTTTATGTCTCCATGCCTTATAACGGCCAAGGTTTATGCAACGACCTTTCGAGATCATAATCCGCTGACAGCGGTATTAAGATTAGGATCCCGCCCCATGTATACCATTTCTCATGGGTCGAGAGATATTACTCCCTCAACAGATAATTTAAGATTGAAATGGAGGGGAGTAGACAGTGGTCGAATAGTTGAGACTGTGATGGAAGAGCAACAGCATGTAATCACTTCATGCATGTTAACAGAAGGATATCATCTGAGGATAATTGAAGATTTTATTAAATTATGCTCTGCAATAAGATCCATCCTGTCAGTACCATTGCACAAGGTAGATAAAGAACCTAGATGGTTTGACCACAAATGTACAAAAGCAAACAAGAATCTACGTAAGGCTCTGACCTCCAAGCCCAGGTGCCCTATGGTTGTAAAGACAGTAAGGAGGATGTATAAAATTACAATCAGAGAACGAAAGGCCACCCTACTGGGGGAGCACTGGGAGACATTAGCCGACTCAGCAGTTGGAAAGAATGGAAATTCATTCTGGCCTGCAGTTAGGAACCTGCGCAATATCGGTCAACAATTGACACCAGTCAGCTGCACCATCTCGAGCGATTCATGGGAGTCTCATTTCTCTAAAATATTTGCCGCACCAGCACAAGGCAAAATCTGTCCGTGCAGAGACATCTTTGTTGCCTACAGATTACGCTGCGGGAGGTGGAAGTGGCAATTAATCAGAGCCTTGGCAATAAGGCACAGGGCCCTGATGGGTTCCCATAGACATCATAAAGTGGAAACCGGAATTCTGGGCCCCAATTCTGTTGAATGTTTTCAACAGTTTGCCTCTAGCCCCCATGCCAGATACTTGGACAATGAGTATTATTGTCCCAATATATAAAAAGGGGGATAGATCTGACCCAATCAATTACAGACCAATCTCGTTGCTCGATAATACATTAAAGATCTTGGGCCGAGTACTTTATAATAGGGTCTTAGAATGGATGAAGGAAAGTGGAATGGTGGATCTCTGCCAGCTGGGCTTTAGAAGCAAGGTTGGCACGGTCGAACAATGTCTGAACCTTAACTTGGTTATCGGTAAATATAACATTGCTCGATCATCCCCTGTTTACTTAGCATTCATGGACTTATCGTCCGCGTTTGACTTAGTCAACAGGTCCAAACTCTGGTCCATTCTGCTGGATTATGGATTAGACGAACCTCTGGTACACTTTCTGGCATTTTTACATACCGATCTCAAAGCATGAGGTAGGATTGGTATGGGTGGAGATCTCTGGTGCCATCAGGGTGGGAAGAGGGGTTAGACAGGGGTGCGTTTTAGCACCCCTGCTTTTTAGTATTTATATTTATGGGCTAAACAACTCCCTAAAGCAGTTGACCTCAGATGTCCCGAAAATCAATGGGAAATTACTACCAGCACTTCTCTACGCAGACAATGTGGTCCTTATGGGCCGCACTCCGAACTCCTTGCGTATTTTGATCAAAACCTTCGTACAGTATATGGATGGCCTGGATTTACGCGTGAACTTTAAAAAATCTTTTATCATGTCATGCGGGCCAGGGAAACCCCAGCTCAATTCTATCCTAGTGGGGACTGATAGACTATACTCTACTTGTTCTTTTCCATATCTAGGGATGGTCTTTGCTGCGAACGGCTCGTGGACTGGGCATTTGGCCCACTCCACGAGCAAGTTCTCAAATGCCATCAATTCAATTCTTAGTCTCCCATGCCCGAGTAAGATAGGTGTTATTAAAGCCATTTTAATTTTTTTGAAATTGCATTGTGTCCCAGTAGCCACATATGGGGCTGAGGTATGGGGTCTTGCAAGAAATCGCTGCATCCAACAAGAAGAAAATCGTTTCTGTAGGAAACTTTTGGGTGTACCAATTTCTACTTCTGAGTATATTTGTCACAGGGAATTAAATTTGCACTTCATCTGTGATTTCATTAGTACAAGACCAGCGTTATTTTGGCTCTCCGTTTGGAGGAACAAATCACCCATCTTGATGCAATAAATCATAAGTGATTGCCTTAAATGTGAAAAAGGAATGGATATTCCCTGGCTCTCAGGAGTTTATAAGAGTTTATGTAGTGTGGACAAAGGCCATCTCTTTTTAGAACCGACTAGAGTTGGGCCACGAGACAAGAATGAATTAAAAAATGCACTATATGCACTTTATAACCTAGATAGGACAAAAAAGGAATTCAATAAACCATCAGTCGCGGCATACATGGGTAAAACGCTGCATAGGTATCCTTTACTATTATACCTTACTTTGCCAATGACTAATTGGGAAAGAACCCTTTTGTTTCGTCTTAGGGCAGGAACTGTAGGATTTCTACTAAGTTTTCCTCTGGGCCATTGTTCAAATTCAGGCTACAAACCATGCCCTTGTGATGGAGTGAGTGCACAAAACGATCTGCACTTTTTCTTTCACTGTAAATATTATATAAAATATGTGAAATGGTTTTTATCTCTGTTTTAAAAAAACATAGAACCCTTTCCGTGGGGGACTCCTATCAGGTGCTACTCTCCCTGGAAACTGAAGAAATATTTTTTCGCACCAGCACTTTCTTGAGACTTGTAACTCGAGTTCATAAAATGATGGAAAATCATTGACCTCCCACTTTATGTTAACTGCTTTATATATTAATTGTTATAATCATCTGCTGCCTGATTTGGAAATGTTAATCTGTAAAGTTTTATAAAGGAGTTTTTATGATACTTTTTGTAAATGAGATTGCTTTTATGGATTTCTGAAATTCGAATAAAGATTTTGAATGAATGAATGAATGAGTGTTTGGTTGTGTGTGTGGTTGTGGGTATGGTGGTGTGTGTGGTTGTGGGTGTGGGTGTAGATGTGTGTGTGGGGGTGGGTGTGGTTGTGTGTGTGTGTGTGGCTGTCTGTGTGTGTGGTTGTGTGTGTGTGGTTGTGATTATGTGTGGTTGTGATTATGTGTGTGTGGTTTTGTGTGTGTCGTTGTGTGTGTATGGTTGTGTGTGTGTGGTTGTGTGTGTGTTTGTGGTTGTGTGTGTGGTTGAGTGTGTGTATGGTTGTGTGCGTGTGGGTGAGTGTGTGTGTGTGGTTATGCATGGTTGTGTGGGTGTGGTTGGGTATGTGGATGTGGTTGTATGTGTTTGTGGTTTTGTGTGTGGTTGTGTGTGGTTGTGTGTGGGTGTGGTTGTGTGTGTGGTTGTGTGTGTGTGGTTCTGTGTGTGTGTGTGTGGTTTTGTGTGTGTGTGGTTGTGTGTGTGTTTGTGTATGTGTGGTTGGGTGTGGTTATGTGTATGGTTGTGTGTGTGTGGTTGTGTGTAGTTGTGCGGTTGTGGGTGTGGTTGTGGGTGTGGTTGTGTGTGTGGCTGTGCTTGTGTGTGGTTATGTGTGGTTGTGGTTGTGTTTGGTTGTGTGTGCGGTTGTGTGTGTATGGTTGTATGTGTGTGGTTGTGTGTGTGGTTGTGTGTGGTTGTGTGTCTGGTTATGTGTGTGGTTATGTGTGTGTGTAGTTGTGTGTGTGGTTGTGGGTGTGGTTGTGTGTGGTTGTGTATGTGTGGTTGTGTGTGTGGTTGTGGTTGTGTGTGGATGTGTGTGGTTGTGTGTGTGTGTGAGGTTGACTGTGTGGTTGTGTGTGTATGCCTGTGTGTGTAGTTGGGTGTCTGTGTGGTTGTTTGTCTGGTTGTGTGTGTGGATGTGGCTGAGTGGTTGTGGGTGTGGTTGTGGGTGTGGTTGTGTGTGGCTGTGTGTGTATGGTTGTGTGTGTGGTTGTGTCTGTGGTTGTGTGTGTAGGTGTGAATGTGGTTGTGTGTGTGGTTGTATGTGCGGTTGTGTGTGTGGTTGTGTGTGTGTGGTTGTATGTGTGGATGTGTATGTGTGGTTGTGTGTGGTTTGTGTGTGTGTGGTTTTGTGTGGGTGTGGTTGTGTGTGTGTGGTTGTGTATGTGGTTGTGTGTGCGTGTGGTCGTGTGTGTGTGTGTGTGGTTGTGTGTGTGGTTGTGTGTGTGGTTGGGTGTGGTTATGTGTGTGGTTTTGTGTGGGTGTGGTTCTGTGTGTGTCGTTGTGGATGTGTGGTTGTGTGTGGTTGTGTGGTTGTGGGTGTGGTTGTGGGTGTGGCTGTGGTTGTGTGTGTATCGTTGTGTGTGTGGTTTTGTGTAAATCGTTTCTGTAGGAAACTTTTGGGTGTACCAATTTCTACTTCTGAGTATATTTGTCACAGGGAATTAAATTTGCACTTCATTTGTGATTTCATTAGTACAAGACCAGCGTTATTTTGGCTCTCCGTTTGGAGGAACAAATCAGCCATCTTGACGCAATAAATCATAAGTGATTGCCTCAAATGTGAAAAAGGAATGGATATTCCCTGGCTCTCAGGAGTTTATAAGAGTTTATGTAGTGTGGACAAAGGCCACCTCTTTTTAGAACCGACTAGAGTTGGGCCACAAGACAAGAATGAATTAAAAAATGCACTATATGCACTTTATAACCTAGATAGGACAAAAAAGGAATTCAATAAGCCATCAGTCGCGGCATACATGGGTAAAACGCTGCATAGGTATCCTTTACTATTATACCTTACTTTGCCAATGACTAATTGGGAAAGAACCCTTTTGTTTCGTCTTAGGGCAGGAACTGTAGGATTTCTACTAAGTTTTCCTCTGGGCCATTGTTCAAATTCAGGCTACAAACCATGCCCTTGTGATGGAGTGAGTGCACAAAACGATCTGCACTTTTTCTTTCACTGTAAATATTATATAAAATATGTGAAATGGTTTTTATCTCCGTTTTTAAAAAACATAGATCCCTTTCCGTGGGGGACTCCTATCAGGTGCTACTCTCCCTGGAAACTGAAGAAATATTTTTTCGCACCAGCACTTTCTTGAGACTTGTAACTCGAGTTCATAAAATGATGGAAAATCATTGATCTCCCGCTTTATATTAACTGCTTTATATATTAATTGTTATAATCATCTGCTGCCTGATTTGGAAATGTTAATCTGTAAAGTTTTATAAAGGAGTTTGTATGATATTTTTTGTAAATGAGATTGCTTTTATGAATTTCTGAAATTCGAATAAAGATTTTGAATGAATGAATGAATGAGTGTTTGGTTGTGTGTGTGGTTGTGGGTGTGGTTGTGTGTGTGGTTGTGGGTGTGGGTGTAGTTGTGTGTGTGGATGTGGATGTGGGTGTGGGTGTGGTTGTGTGTGTGTGGTTGTGTATGTGTGGTTGTGTGTGTGTGTGTGTGTGGCTGTCTGTGTGTGTGGTTGTGTGTGTGTGGTTGTGTGTGTGGTTGTGATTATGTGTGTGTGGTTTTGTGTGTGTCATTGTGTGTGTATGGTTGTGTGTGTGTGTGGTTGTGTGTGTGTTTGTGGTTGTGTGTGTGGTTGAGTGTGTGTGTGGTTGTGTGCATGTGGGTGAGTGTGTGTGTGTGGTTATGCATGGATGTGTGGGTGTGGTTGGGTATGTGGATGTGGTTGTATGTGTGTGGTTGTATGTGTTTGTGGTTTTGTGTGTGGTTGTGTGTGGGTGTGGTTGTGTGTGTGGTTGTAGTTGTGTGTGTGTGGTTCTGTGTGTGTGTGTGGTTTTGTGTGTGTGTGTGGTTGTGTGTGTGTTTGTGTATGTGTGGTTGGGTGTGGTTATGTGTGTGGTTGTGTGTGTGATTGTGGTGTGTGTGTGGTTGTGGGTGTGTGGTTGTGTGTGTGGTTGTGTGTAGTTGTGCGGTTGTGGGTGTGGTTGTGTGTGTGGCTGTGCTTGTGTGTGTGGTATTGTGTGTGTGGTTATGCGTGGTTGTAGTTGTGTTTGGTTGTGTGTGCGGTTGTGTGTGTTTGGTTGTATGTGTGTGGTTGTGTGTGTGGTTGTGTGTGGTTGTGTGTGGTTGTGTGTCTGGTTATGTGTGTTGTTATGTGTGTGTGTAGTTGTGTGTGTGGTTGTGTGTGGTTGTGGTTGTGTGGGTGTGGTTGTATGTGGTTGTGTATGTGTGGTTGTGTGTGTGGTTGTGGTTGTCTGTGGATGTGTGTGGTTGTGTGTGTGTGTGAGGTTGACTGTGTGGTTGTGTGTGTATGCCTGTGTGTGTAGTTGGATGTCTGTGTGGTTGTTTGTCTGGTTGTGTGTGTGTATGTGGCTGAGTGGTTGTGGGTGTGGTTGTGGGTGTGGGTGTGGTTGTGTGTGGCTGTGTGTGTATGGTTGTTTGTGTGGTTGTGTCTGTGGTTGTCGTTGTGTGTGTAGGTGTGAATGTGGTTGTGTGTGTGGTTGTGTGTGTGGTTGTGTGTGTGTGGTTGTATGTGTGGATGTGTATGTGTGGTTGTGTGTGGTTTGTGTGTGTGTGGTTTTGTGTGTGTGTGGTTGTGTGTGTGTGGTTGTGTGTGGTTGTGTGTGTGTGTGGTCGCGCGTGTGTGTGTGTGATAATAATAATAATAATAATCTTTATTGCGTGATTAATTAAAATCTTTGCAATTAGACAATAAAAACAAGAAGGAGAAAAATACATGAATAAAGCATTTAGTGTGTGGTTGTGTGTGTGGTTGTGGTTGTGTGTGTGTGGTTCTGTGTGTGTGTGTGGTTTTGTGTGTGTGTGTGGTTGTGTGTGTGTTTATGTATGTGTGGTTGGGTGTGGTTATGTGTGTGGTTGTGTGTGTGTGTGGTCGCGTGTGTGTGTGTGTGATAATAATAATAATAATAATCTTTATTGCGTGATTAATTAAAATCGTTGCAATTAGACAATAAAAACAAGAAGGAGAAAAATACATGAATAAAGCATTTAGTGTGTGGTTGTGTGTGGGTGTGGTTGTGTGTGTGGTTGTGGTTGTGTGTGTGTGGTTCTGTGTGTGTGTGTGGTTTTGTGTGTGTGTGTGGTTGTGTGTGTGTTTATGTATGTGTGGTTGGGTGTGGTTATGTGTGTGGTTGTGTGTGTGATTGTGGTGTGTGTGTGGTTGTGGGTGTGTGGTTGTGTGTGTGGTTGTGTGTGTGTGGTTGTATGTAGTTGTGCGGTTGTGGGTGTGGTTGTGGGTGTGGTTGTGTGTGTGGCTGTGCTTGTGTGTGTGGTATTGTGTGTGTGGTTATGCGTGGTTGTAGTTGTGTTTGGTTGTGTGTGCGGTTGTGTGTGTTTGGTTGTATGTGTGTGGTTGCGTGTGTGGTTGTGTGTGGTTGTGTGTGGTTGTGTGTCTGGTTATGTGTGTTGTTAAGTGTGTGTGTGTAGTTGTGTGTGTGGTTGTGTGTGGTTGTGGTTGTGTGGGTGTGGTTGTATGTGGTTGTGTATGTGTGGTTGTGTGTGTGGTTGTGGTTGTGTGTGGATGTGTGTGGTTGTGTGTGTGTGTGAGGTTGACTGTGTGGTTGTGTGTGTATGCCTGTGTGTGTAGTTGGATGTCTGTGTGGTTGTATGTCTGGTTGTGTGTGTGTATGTGGCTGAGGGGTTGTGGGTGTGGTTGTGGGTGTGGGTGTGGTTGTGTGTCGCTGTGTGTGTATGGTTGTGTGTGTGGTTGTGTCTGTGGTTGTGGTTGTGTGTGTAGGTGTGAATGTGGTTGTGTGTGTGGTTGTGTGTGTGGTTGTGTGTGTGTGGTTGTATGTGTGGATGTGTATGTGTGGTTGTGTGTGGTTTGTGTGTGTGTGGTTTTGTGTGTGTGTGGTTGTGTGTGTGTGGTTGTGTGTGTGGTTGTGTGTGTGTGTGGTCGCGTGTGTGTGTGTGTGATACTAATAATAATAATAATCTTTATTGCGTGATTAATTAAAATCTTTGCAATTAGACAATAAAAACAAGAAGGAGAAAAATACATGAATAAAGCATTTAGAAAAGCAATTTAAAAAAACTTTTAGAAAGGTTAAAAAAAAAGAGAAAGAAGAACCATGCGGGTGGTACAATACTATGCTTCAGAGAAAAAGGTCTTTCATGATCAATTGTCACTTTGGTTATCAAAGGAAAATAGTCTTGAAGAGCAGAGGCCGTTCACGCTAAGACAAATTCAATTACTAACCGCTGGGTTTAGGGCCGTGATGACTAATTTCATAAAGCGCACTAGCCTGCATGCTAGTTGGATGTCTTCTCCCTTAAGGCTCATCAACAGAGCTTGTCTACGAGTTCGCACACGTTTTTGATTCCAAAGGTGCGTTAGTAAGCTCTTTCGGATACTATCTAGAGCTTTGCAGCTACACAATAGGTGCAGAACATCGTCCTTAGCATTTTTGCAAAGCCTACACTTGGGGTTGCAGTCCATGCGCATCCAGGGGGGAAGATGTGCTATAGATGGTATTACCCCCATCCTCAACCGCACAAATTCTTCCTTCGCCTTCCTTGAAAAGCCGGTGCTGAGATATGGCTGTGGTGAGGCGCTGATGTAGCCTTGAAGCACAAACCACCCATGAGACCTCTTGGTTAGTGCTGTTTTATCCTCTTCCAAGGAAATTGTTTTCACGGATTTATTGACAAGACGCTTGAAGCAATAGTGTGTACAACTCGAGTCCCAAAGATCTCTTAACACAAGGGAATTTATGGCTGCTTGGAAGGTGGCTACAAAGTACCGACGGAGAGAGCGGTGCTTCCCTCGTGTCCTGAGCTGTTGCCAGGTGGGGTGGAGCCCTCTACTTCGATCACAAGGTGGCATACAACAACTGCAGGCAAAGACGACACCTAGTGATCCAGGTGATCTTTTTCTATGTTGCAGATTGTTTGATATGTAGTCACCTTTTTAATACACTTCACATTATTTTTGCAGTAGCATTATTTGATATCTAGGTCCTGATGAAAGCAACGGACTCTCTAGTCCTGAGATTTGCTGAAACATGTTGACCACCATTACATCTTGGTAAATATTTGCTTGAATTTACCACTGTTATTTTTTAATATTGGTGGAGCGAGCATTAACAGAATGAATATTTTCCTGCTCTCTCACCCAATTTTATTTTCACTGAGCACTTTTCCTTCACTTGCACTGCAAATCAGTCACTCTCCCTTTGTTTCACTGATGAGTGGCCTGTGACACTCCAAACCATATTGGTCACCACTAGGTTCGCAAGAGGTCATCACATCTTACCTCCCATCTGAAACCAGTGGTGTACCTTTTATATGGTTAACAGGAATGCCAAATGATGAAGGGCGGTTCCAAGTGGTGACTGATGGGTATCTTGTTAAAGTATCACAGGGTACCTATCCATGTCTTTCCTTGTTTCTTGTAGGGGTTTGCACTGACTTCTTCAGCTTAATGTACCACATTTAGACTCTTTGTTTAGACCCATAGACATTTGTGTGTTTTGAAGGTTACTTAGGGAATGTGTCTGTGCACGGTCTTTAAACTCCCTTAGGCCCCCCCCTTACCTTAGTTTTTCTGCTTGGAGGTAGACCATTGCAAGGGAGTCCTTGTTTGTTTCCAGTTCTTTCCAAAGATGGGCGTTGAGGGAGTCTATTTCCGCGTTCTTTACTTTGTGCCAGCATTTTACGTATGCACCTTTGCGTGTGATTTGCTGCTTCTGTAGGCCAAACTCAAGCCTTAGCTGTGCTGGGGAAGTATAAGGAGGAAGAGCAAATAATATTCGCAATGTTTTGCTGACCACGTTGTCTAAGATGGTCTCGTCCTTCCCTCTCATACATTCACTGCCATATGTAATGGACGGCAGCAATTTTGCACAAAATATGTCTAGCAAGGGGATTAAATTTGGGCCCGCTATTTTATGTTTGATGTTTTTAATGCAATGGCCAATGAGATCCCTCTGTTCCTAATTGATGTTTGTTGTTGCTTGAAGGAGCTGTTTGAGTCAATAATTATGCCCAGATACTTGTATTCTTGGACTATTTCCATTTTTTTGTCTTGGAGAGACCATTGGAAAGCATGCCTTTTTGATTTTTGATTTAGTACCATCCCCTATGATTTTTCTGTGTTAACGCTTAGCCTATTCTTTTCGGCAAATTTGCTTGTGGTGTTGATGAGGTGTTGCAGACCTACTGGTGTTTGACTGATTAGTATCAGGTCATCTGCGTATAGTAGGTTGGACAGCGTAAAACCCCCTAGCTTTGGGGCATGGGGGTTGCAGTTATCCAGATCTTTGGAGAGGTCGGACATAAAAAGGTTGAACAGGGTCGGTGGGAGGACGCACCCCTGTTTCAACCCTTTTGTGGTTGGTATTTCTTTTGACAGACAGTTGCCGGCCCCCAGTTTTACTTGGATCCAGGTATCTGTATGTAGTAACATCAGATGTTTCAGCAATTTGGGGTCAACTCCCCACCTTGAAAGTTTTGCCCATAGTTTTCCTCTGTCGACACTGTCAAATGCAGCAGAGAAATCGATATACCACAATATAGTGTTTTTTTGTGTTTGATTGTGGCATCTGTCATCAGGGAAAGGGCTAAAATATTTGTCGTGATCCCTAGATTTTTTTGTAAGCCGGTTTGATTAATGGGAATTCATTTTTTGCGTGACACCCATGCTGTTAATTCTTCTTGTAGTTGTGTGTGTGGTTGTGTGTGTGGTTGGGTGTGGTTATGTGTGTGGTTTTGTGTGGGTGTGGTTCTGTGTGTGTCGTTGTGGATGTGTGGTTGTGTGTGGTTGTGGGTATGGTTGTGGGTGTGGCTGTGGTTGTGTGTGTATCGTTGTGTGTGCGGTTTTGTGTGTGTTTGGTTGTGTGTGGGTGTGGTTGTGTTTGGTTGTGTGTGTGGTTGTGGTTGTGTGTGTGATTGGGTGTGGTTATGTGTGGTTGTGTGTGTGGTTATGTGTGTCAAGTTGTGTGTGTGGTTGTGTGGGTGTGGTTGTGGTTTGATTGTGTGTGTTGTTATGTGTATGGTTGTGGTTGTGTGTGGATGTGGGTGTGGCTGTGGTTGTGTGTGTGTTTGGTTGTGTGTGTGGTTGTGTGTTTGGCTGTGTGTGTGGTTGTGTGTATGTTGTTGTTTGTGTGGTTGTGGCTGAGTGGTTGTGGGTGTGGTTGTGGGTGTGGTTGTGTGTTGCTGTGTGTGTGTGGTTGTGTGTGTGGTTGTGCATGTGGGTTTGTGTGTGTGTGGCTGACTGTATGTGTGGTTGCGGTTGTTTGTGTGTGTGTGTGGTTATGTGTGTTTGTGGTTGTGTGTGGGGTTGTGTATGTGGGTGTGGGTGTGGTTGTGTGTGTGGTTGTGTGTGGTTGTGTGTGTGTGTGTGGTTGTGTGTGTGGTTGTGTGTATGTGGTTTTGTGTGTGTGATTGTGTGTTGGTGTGGTTGTGTTTGGTTGTTTGTGTGGTTGTGGTTGTGTGTGTGATTGGGTGTGGGTATGTGTGGTTGTGTGTGGTTGTGTGTGTGGTTATGTGTGTGTGTAGTTGTGTGTGTGTAGTTGTGTGTGGTTGTGTGGGTGTGGGTATGGTTGTGGTTATGTGTGTGGTTGTGTGTGGATGTGTGTGTGGTTGTGTGTGTGTGTGGCTGTGTGCTTGGTTGATTGTGTGTGTGTGGTTGTGTGTGTGTTTGTGTGTGGTTGTGGTTAAGTGGGTGTGGGTTTGGTTTTCAGTGTGGTTGTGGTTGTGTGTGCCTGTGTGTTTGGTTTGTGTGTGTGGTTGCATGTGTGGTTGTATGTGTGTGTGCATGGTTGTGTTTGTGTGCTGGTGTATGTGTGCTTGTGCGTGTGTGTGTGGTTGTATATGTGTGTGGTTGTGTGGGTGTAGGTGTGGTTGTGTGCGTGGTTGTGTGTGTGTGTGTGTGGTTGAGTGTGTGTGTGGTCGTTTGTGTGGTTGAGGTTGTGTGTGTGGTTGTGTGTGTGGTTGTGTGTGGGGTTGTGTGTGGTTGTGTATAGGGGGTGGTTGTGTGTGTGGTTGTGTGTTTTGTTATATGTGTGTAGCTGTGTTTGTGTGGTTGTGTTTGGTTGTATGGATGTGGTTGTGTGTGGTTGTGTGTTTGGTTGTGGTTGTGTGTGTTGTTATGATTGTGTGTGGATGTGTGTGTGGTTGTGTGTGTGTGGTTGTGTGTAGTTGTGTGTGTGTGTGGTTGTGTGTTTTTGTGTGTGGCTGTGGTTGAGTGGGTGTGGGTGTGGTTGTCAGTGTGCTTGTGGGTATGGTTGTGTGTGGTTGTGTGTTTGTGTGTGATTGTGGTTGTGTGTGTGGTTGTGGTTGTGTGTGTGGTTGTGTTTGTGTGGTTGTGGGTGTGTATGTGTGCTTGTGTGTCTATGTGGTTGTGTATGTTTGTGGTTTTGTGGGTGTAGGTGTGTGCGTGGTTGTGTGTGTGGTTTTGTGTGTGCTTGTGTGTGTGGTCGTGTTTGTGGGTGCATTGTGGGTGTGGTTGTGGGTGTGGTTGTGGTTGTGTGTGCGTCATTGTGTGTGTGGGTTTGTGTGTGTGTGGTTGTGTGTGGGTGTGGTTGTGTTTTGGTTGTGTGTGTGGTTGTGGTTGTGTGTGTGATTGGGTGTGGTTATGTGTGGTTGTGTGTGTGGTATGTGTGTGTGTAGTTGTGTGTGGTTGTGTGGTTGTGGGTATGTGGTTGTGGGTATGTGGTTGTTGGACAGGCCACATGAAGGGCTCGCTCCCTCCCCGCAGGACAGGGCCCGGGCCACCGTCAGCACCATTGCCCGGCCCAGCCGCCATCTTGGACACGGCACCACGCGGCCGCGCGGCCTCAGCCCGACCCCAACCCTGGGCCTGGCCAGGCCCCGACATCCCGGCACCACCCTCCACCCAGGAGGTGAACGGCCCACTTGGCAGGTCAATGGGAGTACGAAGTGTCGATGGCTCTCCCCCGCCAGGTGCCGAGCACCCCCAGCCTCCTTGGGCGCTGGCTCCGCCCCCCTGCTGGGTGTCTGGACTCCTCCATCCCAGACCTCCCGACCTCCAAGAGCGAGGGTCCGGACATCAAAGGGCGCCAGACCTATAACTGAGGCAGCCCCAGGACAGGAAGGCAGTTGTATCCTGGAGTCGAGAGACACCGAGAAGAACTCATCCTTGACGGACTGCTGGCGCTGCCACAGCCCTGCCTTGTGAACTATTGCCCTGCCTGCTGGCGCTGCCGCGGCCCTCTGCAACCTTCATCCTCGTGGGACCTGCTGGCGCTGCCGCGGCCCTCTGCAACCTTCATCCTCGTGGGACCTGCTGGCGCTGCCGCGGCCCTCTGCAATCTTCATCCTCGTGGGACCTGCTGGCGCTGCCGCGGCCCGTAGAAACCTCCATCCTCGTGGGACCTGCTGGCGCTGCCGCGGCCCGTTGCAACCTGCATTCTCGTGGGACCTGCTGGCGCTGCCGCGGCCCGTCGTAACCTTCATCCTCGTTGGGACCTGCTGGCGCTGCCGCGGCCCGTTGCCACCTACGACCTCTTCGGGCCCTGCCGGCGCGGCCGCGGTCTGACCCATCCGAACACCGAGCTCGAGGATTGTGAGCTATCACCGTTACACCTCCGTACCCGTGGGTACCAAGACTGTCCCGCTACCCCCTTCCCTTACTAGAGACTAGAATTGAGAGGATCATCGTGTCCTGAACACCTTGTATCATACCACTCTACTACCAGAAGTGCCTATAAAAGGTGTTACCCTGATCTTTGTGTGGTGTCCATCTGTGGGGGGGGAAGTTACCTGTCTGTGCGATCACTGTGCTCGGCCGACCCTTCAGGTCTCCGTCTAACATTGGTGGCTAGCGGCGCGATCCGAACCAACGCGTACCGTACAGACAGTAACTCACCCTACGACTAAAACCACAATGACGACCAAAGAGAGCGGATCGGCGGAGAAGTTCCAGATGGAAAAGCTGGAAGAATACAACCACCGAGAGCTCAAACAATTTTGCATGGACTTAGGCATTGCTACCACCGGGCTAAGCACAAAAGAAGACTTCAAAAACGCCCTAGAGGCCTGGACAGAGACAAATACCGCAACCCCCCGGGACCCCGCAGCCCCGGAAGTCAACACCACCCGGACGGAGGAACGGAGAACAGGCCCCTCCCATGAAGAGATCCAAGAGCGGGAAAAAAATAGATTACACGAGTTAGACTTGGCACGACTCAGATTAGACGGAGAATTGAAACTGGCGGAACAAAAAATAAACTTAGAACACTTACGGCTCAGAGAAGAGCGAGAGGAAAAACAGAGACAGAGAGACCTCGAAGAAAAAAGACTGGCATACGAGCACGAGTGCAAACTAGCGGAGATAGAAATACGCAAACTGAACAAAAACCTAGGGGTGCCCGAGCAACCGCACTCCCCGGGTCCTACCGAGCAGAAGGTCCACATCCCCAAGGATGTGGTCCGAGAATATCACCGGCACGACGACATACAGCAGTGGTTCAAGGCCTATGAGATTGCCATGACCGCCCACCGAGTCGCTCGAAGTGACTGGGGAGCCGGTCTATGGGGGAGATTCGTCAACGAGGGTCGTGATGCCCTGCTGCAACTTCCGGACCATCAAATGACGTCCTATGACCACATGAAGGCCGCCCTCCTCAGTCGATATGGACTTACACCCGAAATGTACCGCCAGAGGTTCCGCAACTGCACCCGGATCCCAGGTACGACGTGGTTGGAATACGTGAACTATTTCAGCCGAGCCTTCGAGGGGTGGATCAAGGGTAACAACGTAACCACTTACGAACAACTCTTCAATCTCATTGTGTGGGAGCACCTCTCCAACAACTGCTTTGTCGAGCTCAGGCAGCACCTCCTCGACAGTAAATTGACTGAACCCCGGCAGCTCGCCACCGAGGCTGACCGGTGGGAGAGCACCCGAGTGGCCCGGAGTGGGCCGAATGAGCAGAACAGAACCAACCAAGGTCACCATCGTCCCCGAGGAGGAGGAGGAGGCCCGGGCCGGGGCAGAGACGCCGCCCCGACCGCACCCACTAACGCCACCCCGGCCCCAGCAGGCCGGGGAAACCCCCCGATGCGCCCGGGGTTCCGAGCTAACGTGACGTGTCATCGATGCCAGCGAGTCGGCCACTATGCCAGTGACCCGACCTGCCCGAAGAACCAGGCCCCCGGGCCCCGCCAAATGGCGGCCGCCGCCCTGGGAGAAGAACAAGTCTCCGAAGACACGGAGACCTATGAGTCGGAGCAGTTCGAGTGGGAACCCGCCGCCATGACCCTGGCATGCCTAGGAGGAAGAGACATGGTCCCGCGGACTCCCCTGCCCGCCAACACTCGGAAGTACAGCCAATGGGTGAGCATCAATGGGCGTAAGGCCGAGGCCCTGCGTGACACCGGGGCCAGTGTGACGGCCGTCCGCTGTCACCTGGTAACCCCGGAACAAATCCTACCAAACGTACTTTGCCCCGTCCGATCGGCAGATAACTCAGAGAGCCTGTGTCGGATGGCCTGCGTCCCCTTCGAATGGGGAGGAGTGTCCGGCATGCTGAAAGTAACTGTCCGTGACGATGCCCCCGTAGACTGCCTCCTGGGGAACGATCTCGAGAGCTCCCCGTGGGCCGCTGTGGAAAGAAGAGAGCATCTGGGGATGTTGGGTCTCCCGGACTGGGCGTGCGTAACCACCCGGTCCATGGCCACCCGCACCATCCCTAGACCAGAAGAACCAGAATGGGCAGCACCTCCGCCCTCGATCACTCCAGAAGAAGACTTCCTCCAGACCGACCACCCGGACCCCACCCCAGAGGGGTCCACACAGCCCCCCAAGCTTCCCGACCTGGCTCAGTGGCGTCAAGAAGGGGGGCCCACCCAGGAACAATTCCGGCAGGAGCAAAAGACCTGCCCCTCCCTCGAGGGATTGCGACAGCAAGCGCTCGCCCAGAGCCAAGGAGACACCACCGGGGCCCACTGGGTTTATTGGGACAATGATCTCTTGTACAGCGAACAGAAAATCGCAGAACTGGGGGCCGGGCGAGTGCTAGTGGTGCCCCTCCACTTCAGAGACTTCCTGTTGAACCTAGCCCATGATGTCCCCCTGGCCGGGCACCTGGGCCAAGACAAGACCTACCACCGCCTGGTGACTCACTTTTTTTGGCCCAAAATGAGAAATGACGTATCCCACCATTGCCGGTCCTGCCCGACCTGCCAGGCCAGTGGGAAGAGCGGCCGCAAACTCAAGGCACCCCTACAACCATTCCCCGTGGTGACCACCCCGTTCGAAAGGGTGGGAATAGACATTGTGGGGCCCCTGGACCCCCGAACAGCACAGGGACATCGCTTCATCCTGGTCCTGGTGGATCACGCTACCCGCTATCCTGAGGCGGTCCCCCTTCGTACGATAACAGCCCCAGTAGTGGGTCGAGCCTTGATGGGGATCTTCTCTCGAGTGGGCTTCCCCCGGGAAGTCGTCAGCGACAGGGGTACGAACTTTATTTCAAAGTATATGAAATCCCTCTGGCAGCAGTGCGGAGTCACTTACCGATTCACCACCCCCTATCACCCCCAGGGGAACGGGCTGGTCGAGCGGTTCAACCGCACCCTCAAGGGGATGATCATGGGGCTGGAAGAACCCCTACGCCGCCAGTGGGACGTGCTACTACCGTGCCTCCTCTTCGCCTACCGAGAAGTCCCCCAGAAGTCCCTCGGCTTCAGCCCCTTCGAACTCCTGTACGGACACCCCGTTCGCGGGCCTCTCAGCCTAGTGAAGGAGGAATGGGAAATGGCCCCCCTAAAGACCCCTCCGGACGTCTACAAATACCTCCTGACCCTCCGTAATCAGACCCGGAAATTCAGGGAGATCGCTAAAGCCAATCTGGAGGCCAGTCAAGAAGACATGAAGAAGTGGTACGACCAACATGCCTCCTCCATCGAGTTTGAACCGGGTCAGCAGGTATGGGTGATGTCCCCCATCGAACCATGTGCCTTGCAGGACAAATGGACGGGGCCCTTCAAGGTGATCGAGCGCAGGAGCCCCGTCACCTATCTCATCGACCTGGAGTCCCCCCGGAACCCCCTCCGGGTCCTCCACGCCAACCGACTCAAACCCCACTTCGTGCGCTCAGAGCTCAGCCTGCTTATGGCTACCGACAGTGGCGCGGAAGGAGACTCCGAGCCCCTCCCTGACCTACTGAGGACCCGGGAAAGAGATGGTTCGGTGGACGGGGTCCGACTGTCTGAGGCCCTGACCCCAGAGCAGCGTCAAGATTGCCGGGCCCTCCTGCTGCCGTTCGCAAACCTGTTCTCTCTCGCACCCGGAGTCACCTCCTGGTGCCTGCATGACGTGGACACGGGGGACAGTCCTCCTGTTCGACACCGGGCGTACCGAGTACCGGATCGGGTACGTCCATGCATCCAAGAAGAAGTCTCCAAGATGCTCGCCCTCGGAGTCATCGAACCTTCGGACAGTCCCTGGGCCAGCCCGGTCGTCCTGGTCCCCAAGGCCGCGGCCCCGGGCACCACCCCTGAACTCCGGTTCTGCATTGACTATCGGGGTCTGAACGCGGTCACCCGTACGGACGCTCACCCTATCCCCCGAGCAGATGAACTAGTCGACCGCATGGGGGCAGCCCGCTACCTAAGCATCTTCGACCTGACAGCGGGCTACTGGCAGATCGGCCTCACCCCCAGAGCCCAAGAACGTTCCGCTTTCTCCACCCCGGATGGGCACTACCATTTCAGAGTGATGCCCTTCGGCATGAAAAACGCTCCAGCCACTTTTCAAAGACTGGTGAACCAGGTATTGGCGGGCCTCGAAGAATTCAGCGCCGCCTACCTGGACGACATCGCGGTATACAGCCGCCACTGGGCGGATCACCTCCACCACCTCAGAGAGGTCCTGCAGGCCCTCCAACAGGCCGGCCTCACCATAAAGGCCAGCAAGTGCCAAATCGGCCAGGGGTCCGTGACCTACCTCGGACACCAAGTGGGGAGCGGTCTGGTGGCCCCCCTCCAACTCAAGGTAGCTGCCATTCAGTCCTGGCAACCCCCCGAGACACAAACCGAGGTCCGAGCCTTCCTGGGGCTCACCGGATACTACCGGCGGTTTGTAAGGGACTATGGCAGCATTGTGGGGCCCCTCACGGAGCTCACGTCTAAGAACCACCCAAAAAGAGTCAACTGGACTCCCGACTGTCAAGCAGCCTTCGAGACGCTGAAGGCCGCCATGTGCACCGCTCCTGTGCTCCAGGCCCCCGACTACAGCCGCGAGTTCATCGTGCAGACCGATGCCTCCGACCATGGTATTGGGGCCGTCCTCTCCCAACTGAACCCCGAAGGAGTGGACCAACCAGTGGCCTTCATCAGCAGACGCCTACTGCCCCGAGAACAGCGCTGGAGCACCATTGAGCGAGAGGCCTTCGCGGTGGTATGGGCCCTCAAGAAGCTCCGGCCATACCTCTTCGGAACCCATTTCCGGGTACAGACGGACCATCGGCCCCTGCAATGGCTCATGCAGATGCGGGGGGAGAACCCCAAACTATTGCGATGGTCCATCTCCCTGCAGGGGATGGACTTCACTGTGGAACATCGCCCTGGCCAAGACCACGCCAACGCGGATGGCCTGTCCCGCTTTTTCCGCCTCGACGAGGAAAGTCCCCAAGAAGATGGGTGACTCTCCCCGCCTTCAGCTGGGGGGGACGCATGTTGGACAGGCCACATGAAGGGCTCGCTCCCTCCCCGCAGGACAGGGCCCGGGCCACCGTCAGCACCATTGCCCGGCCCAGCCGCCATCTTGGACACGGCACCACGCGGCCGCGCGGCCTCAGCCCGACCCCAACCCTGGGCCTGGCCAGGCCCCGACATCCCGGCACCACCCTCCACCCAGGAGGTGAACGGCCCACTTGGCAGGTCAATGGGAGTACGAAGTGTCGATGGCTCTCCCCCGCCAGGTGCCGAGCACCCCCAGCCTCCTTGGGCGCTGGCTCCGCCCCCCTGCTGGGTGTCTGGACTCCTCCATCCCAGACCTCCCGACCTCCAAGAGCGAGGGTCCGGACATCAAAGGGCGCCAGACCTATAACTGAGGCAGCCCCAGGACAGGAAGGCAGTTGTATCCTGGAGTCGAGAGACACCGAGAAGAACTCATCCTTGACGGACTGCTGGCGCTGCCACAGCCCTGCCTTGTGAACTATTGCCCTGCCTGCTGGCGCTGCCGCGGCCCTCTGCAACCTTCATCCTCGTGGGACCTGCTGGCGCTGCCGCGGCCCTCTGCAACCTTCATCCTCGTGGGACCTGCTGGCGCTGCCGCGGCCCTCTGCAATCTTCATCCTCGTGGGACCTGCTGGCGCTGCCGCGGCCCGTAGAAACCTCCATCCTCGTGGGACCTGCTGGCGCTGCCGCGGCCCGTTGCAACCTGCATTCTCGTGGGACCTGCTGGCGCTGCCGCGGCCCGTCGTAACCTTCATCCTCGTTGGGACCTGCTGGCGCTGCCGCGGCCCGTTGCCACCTACGACCTCTTCGGGCCCTGCCGGCGCGGCCGCGGTCTGACCCATCCGAACACCGAGCTCGAGGATTGTGAGCTATCACCGTTACACCTCCGTACCCGTGGGTACCAAGACTGTCCCGCTACCCCCTTCCCTTACTAGAGACTAGAATTGAGAGGATCATCGTGTCCTGAACGCCTTGTATCATACCACTCTACTACCAGAAGTGCCTATAAAAGGTGTTACCCTGATCTTTGTGTGGTGTCCATCTGTGGGGGGGAAAGTTACCTGTCTGTGCGATCACTGTGCTCGGCCGACCCTTCAGGTCTCCGTCTAACAGTGGTTGTGTGTGTGTGGTTGTGTGTGGTTGTGTGGTTGTGGGTGTGGTTGTGGGTGTGGCTGTGGTTGTGTGTGTGTGTCATTGTGTGTGTGGTTATGTGTGTGTGTGGTTGTGTGTGGGTGTGGTTGTGTTTGGTTGTGTGTGTGGTTGTGGTTGTATGTGTGATTGGGTGTGGTTATGTGTGGTTGTGTGTGGTTGTGTGTGTGGTTATGTGTGTGTAGTTGTGTGTGTGTGTGGTTGTGTGGGTGTGGTTGTGGTTGTGTGTGGTTTAATTGTGTGTGTGGTTGTGGTTGTGTGTGGATGTGTGTGGTTGTATGTGTGTGGTTTTTTGTGTGGTTGTGTGTGTGTGGCTGTGTGTGTGGTTGTTTGTGTGTGGTTGTTTGTGTGGTTGTGTGCGGTTGTGGGTGTAGTTGTGGGTGTGGTTGTGTGTATGTGTGTGGTTGTGTGTGTGGTTGTGTGTGTGGTTGTGGGTGTGGTTGTGTGTGGTTGTGAGGGTGTGGTTTTGTGTGTGTGTGTGATTATGTATGTGTGGTTTTGTGTGTGTGTGGCTGACTGTGTGTGTGGTTGTGGTTGTGTGTGTGTGTTTGTGTGTGTGTTTGTGTGTGGTTCTGGTTGTGTGTGTGGTTGTGTATTTGGGTGTGGGTGTGGTTGTGTGTGTGGTTGTGTGTGTGGTTTTGTGTGTGTGTGGTTGTGTTTTGTTGTGTGTGTGGTTGTGGCTGTGTGTGTGATTGAGTGTGGTTATGTGTGGTTGTGTGTGTGGTTATGTGTGTGTAGTTGTATGTGTATAGTTGTGTGTGGTTCAGTGTGGTTGTGTGTGGTGGTTTGTGGATGTGTTTGGTTGTGTGTGTGTTTGGTTGTGTGTGTAGTTGTGTGTGTGTGGGTGTGGTTGTGTGTGTGGTTGTGGTTAGGTGGGTGTGGGTGTGGTTGTCAGTGTGGTTGTGGGTGTGGTTGTGTGTGGTTGTGTGTGTGTAGCTGTGTGTGTGTGTGGTCTTGGTTTTATTTGTGGTTGTGCATATGGTTGCGTGTGTGGTTGTGTGTGTGTGGATTTGTTTGTGTGGTTGTGTATGTATGCTTGTGTGTGTGTGTGGTTGTGTATGTGTGTGGTTATGTGGGTGTAGGTG
The DNA here is from genome assembly GCF_964261635.1 of Lissotriton helveticus. NCBI lineage: Eukaryota > Metazoa > Chordata > Amphibia > Caudata > Salamandridae > Lissotriton > Lissotriton helveticus. Next base: position 771,931,876 of record NC_136063.1, on the reverse strand, counting down.
TGGTTGTGGTTGTGTGTGTTGTTGTGTGTGTGGTTGTGTGTGTGTGTGTGTGTGTGTGTGTGGTTGTGTGTGTGTGGTTGTGTATGGTTGTGTGATTCTGGGTGTGGTTGTGGGTGTGGTTGTGGGTGTGGCTGTGGTTGTGTGTGTGTCATTGTGTGTGTGGTTTGTGTGTGTGTGGTTGTGTGTGGCTGTGTTTGGTTGTGTGTGTGGTTGTGGCTGCATGTGTGATTGGGTGTGGTTATGTGTGGGTGTGTGTGGTTGTGTGTGTGTGTGCTTATGTGTGTGTGTGTAGTTGTGTGTGTGTGTGGTTGTGTGGGTGTGGTTGTAGTTGTGTGTGGTTTGATTGTGTGTGGTTGTGGTTGTGTGTGGATGTGTGTGGTTGTGTGTGTGTGGTTGTTTGTGTGGTTGTGTGTGTGTGGCTGTGTGTGTGGTCGTGTGTGTGTGGTTGTTTGTGTGGTTGTGTGTGGTTGTGGTTGTGGCTGAGTGGTTGTGGGTGTGGTTGTGGGTGTGGGTGTGTGTGGCTGTGTATGTGGTTGTGTGTATGTGTGTGGTTGTGTGTGTGGTTGTGTGTGTGGTTGTGTGTGTGGTTGTGTGTGGTTGTGTGTGTGTGGTTGTGTGTGTGGTTATGTATATGTGGTTTTGTGTGTGTGTGGCTGACTGTGTGTATGGTTGTGGTTGTGTGTGTGTGTGGTCGTGTGTGTGTGTGTGTGTGGGTTTGTGTGTGGTTCTGGTTGTGTGTGTGGTTGTGTGTGTGGTGGTGTATTTGGTGTGTGTGGCTTTGTGTGTGTGTGATTGTGTGTGTGTGTGGTTGTGTTTGGTCGTGGGTGTGGTTGTGTGTGTGGTTGTGTGGGTGGTTTTGTGTGTGTGTGATTGTGTGTGTGTGTGGTTGTGTTTTGTTGTGTGTGTGGTTGTGGCTGTGTGTGTGATTGGGTGTGGTTATGTGTGGTTGTGTTTGGTTGTGTGTGTGGTTATGTGTGTGTGTAGTTGTGTGTGTATAGGTGTGTGTGTGTGAGTGTGGTTGTGTGTGTGGTGGTGGTTGTGTGTGTGTGTGGGTGTGTGTGTGGTTGTGTGTGTGTGTAGTTGTGTGTGTATGAGTGTGGTTGTGTGTGTGTGTGGTTGTGTGTGTAGTGGTGGTTGTGTGTGGATCTGTGTGTGTGGTTGTGTGTGTGTGTGGTTGTGTGTGTGTTTGTGTGTAGTTGTGGTTAAGTGGGTGTGGGTGTGGTTGTCAGTGTGGTTGTGGGTGTGGTTGGGTGTGGTTGTGTGTGTGTGGTTGTGTGTGTGTGGTTGTGGTTGTCTGTGTGGTTGTGGGTATGGTTTCATGTGTGGTTGTGTGTGTGTGTGGTTGTGTTTGTGTGGTTGTGTATGTGTGCTTGTGTGTGTGTGTGTGTGGTTGTGTATGTGTGTGGTTATGTGGGTGTAGGTGTGGTTGTGGTTGTGTGTGTGTGCTTGTGTGTGTGGTTGTGTTTGTGGTTGTGTGTGGTTCTCTTTGGTGGGTGCAGTTGTGTGTTTAGTTGTGTGTGGTTGTGTGTGTGTGTGTAGTTGTGTTTGTGTGGTTGTGTTTGGTTGTATGGGTGTGGTTGTGTGTGGTTGTGTATGTGGTTGTGTGTGTGGTTGTGATTGTGTGTGGATGTGTGTGTGGTTGTGTGTGTGTGTGTGGTTGTGTGTGGTTGTGTGTGTGTGGTTGTTTGTGTGGTTGTGTGTGGTTGTGGCTGAGTGGTTGTGGGTGTGGTTGTGGGTGTGGGTGTGGTTGTGTGTGGCTGTGGGTGTGGTTGTGTGTATGTGTGTGGTTGTGTTTGTGGTTGTGTTTGTGGTTGTGGGTGTGGTTGTGTGTGGTTGTGTGTGTGTGGTTGTGTGTGTGGTTATGTTTGTGTGGTTGTGTGTGTGTGGCTGACTGTGTGTGTGGTTGTGGTTGTGTGTGTGTGTGGTTGTGTTTTGTTGTGTGTGTGTGGTTGTGGCTGTGTGTGTGATTGGGTGTGGTTATGTGTGGTTGTGTTTGGTTGTGTGTGTGTGGTTATGTGTGTGTGTAGTTGTGTGTGTATAGGTGTGTGTGGTTGAGTGTGGTTGTGGGTGTGTGGTTGTGTGTGTGGTGGTGGTTGTGTGTGTGTGTGGGTGTTTATGTGGTTGTGTGTGTGTAGTTGTGTGTGTATGAGTGTGCTTGTGTGTGTGTGTGGTTGTGTGTGTAGTGGTGGTTGTGTGTGGATCTGTGTGTGTGGTTGTGTGTGTGTGTGTGGTTGTGTGTGTGTTTGTGTGTAGTTGTGGTTAAGTGGGTGTGGGTGTGATTGTCAGTGTGGTTGTGGGTGTGGTTGTGTGTGGTTGTGTGGGTGTGGTTGTGTGTGTGTGTGGTTGTGGTTGTGTGTGTGGTTGTGGGTATGGTTGCGTGTGTGGTTGTGTGTGTGTGGTTGTGTTTGTGTGGTTGTGTATGTGTGCTTGTTTGTGTGTGTGGTTGTGTATGTGTGTGGTTATGTGGGTGTAGGTGTGGTTGTGTGTGTGTGCTTGTGTGTGTGGTTGTGTTTGTTTTTGTGTGTGGTTCTGTTTGGTGTGTGTGGTTGTGTGTTTAGTTGTATGTGTGGTAATGTGTGTGTGTGTGTAGTTATGTTTGTGTGGTTGTGTTTGGTTGTATGGGTGTGGTTGTGTGTGGTTGTGTATGTGGTTGTGGTTGTGTGGGTGGTTGTGATTGTGTGTGGATGTGTGTGGTTGTGTGTGTGTGTGGTTGTGTGTGTAGTTGTGTGTGTGTGGTTGTTTGTGTGGTTGTGTGTGGTTGTGGTTGTGGCTGAGTGGCTGTGGGTGTGGTTGTGGGTGTGTGTGTGGTTGTGTGTGGCTGTGTGTGTGGTTGTGTGTATGTGTGTGGTTGTGTTTGTGGGTGTGGTTGTGTGTGGTTGTGTGTGTGTGGTTGTGTGTGTGGTTATGTTTGTGTGGTTGTGTGTGTGTGGCTGACTGTGTGTGTGGTTGTGGTTGTGTGTGTGTGTGTGTGTGTGTTTGTGTGTGGTTCTGGTTGTGTGTGTGGTTGTGTGTGTGTGGTGGTGTATTTGGTTGTGGGTGTGATTGTGTGTATGTTTGTGGTTTTGTGTGTGTGTGTGATTGTGTGTGTGTGAGTGTGGTTGTGTTTGGTTGTGTGTGTGGTTGTGGTTGTGTGTGTGATTGGGTGTAGTTGTGTGTGTGTAGTTGTGTGTGGTTGAGTGTGGTTGTGTGTGTGGTTGTGTGTGTGGTGGTGGTTGTGTGTGGATGTGTGTGGTTGTGTGTGTGTGGTTGTGTGTGTGTTTGTGTGTGTGTAGTTGTGTGTGTGTAGTTGTGTGTGTGTGTGAGTGTGGTTGTGTGTGTGTGGTTGTGTGTGTGGTGGTGTTTGTGTGTAGTTGTGGTTAAGTGGGTGTGGGTGTGGTTGTCTGTGTGGTTGTGGGTGTGGTTGTGTGTGGTTGTGTGTGTGTGGTTGTGTGTGTGTGGTTGTGTGTGTGGTTGTGGGTATGGTTGCGTGTGTGGTTGTGTGTGTGTGGTTGTGTTTGTGTGGTTGTGATATGTGCTTGTGTGTGTGTGTGTGGTTGTGTATTTGTGTGGTTATGTGGGTGTAGGTGTGGTTGTGGTTGTGTGTGTGTGTGCTTGTGTGTGTGTGGTTGTGTGTGTGGTTGTGTGTGTGGTTGTGTGTGGTTATGTGTGGGGGGGTGGTTGTGTGTTTGGTTGTGTGTGTGTGGTTATGTGTGTGTGTAGTTGTGTTTTTATGGTTGTGTTTGGTTGTATGGGTGTGGTTGTGTGTGTGGTTGTGGTTGTGTGTGTGGTTGTGATTGTGTGTGGATGTGTGTGTGGTTGTGTGTGTGTGGTTGTGTGTGTGGTTGTGTGTGTGTGTGTGGTTGTGTGTGTTGTGTTGTGTTGTGTGTGTTTTTGTGTGTGGCTGTGGTTGAGTGGGTGTGGGTGTGGTTGTCAGTGTGCATGTGTGTGTGGTTGTGTGTGTGTGTGGTTGTGTTTGTGTGGTTCAGTATGTGTGGTTGTGTGTGTGTGTGCTTGTGCGTCTGTGTGGTTGTGTATGTGTGTGGTTTTGTGGGTGTGGGTGTGGTTGCGGTTGTGTGCGCGGTTGTGTGTGTGGTTGTGTGTGTGTGGTTATGTGTGTGTGTAGTTGTGTTTGTGTGGTTGTGTTTGGTTGTATGGGTGTGGTTGTGTGTGGTTGTGTATGTGGTTGTGTGTGTGGTTGTGATTGTGTGTGGATATGTGTCTGGTTGTGTGTGTGTGTGTGGTTGTGAGTGTGTGTGGTTGTTTGTGTGGTTGTGTGTGGTTGTGGTTGTGGCTGAGTGGTTGTGGGTGTGGTTGTGGGTGTGGGTGTGGTTGTGTGTAGCTGTGTGTGTGGTTGTGTGTATGTGTGTGGTTGTGTGTGTGGTTGTGTGTGTGGTTGTGGGTGTGGTTGTGTGTGGTTGTGTGTGGTTGTGTGTGTGTGGTTGTGTGTGTGGTTATGTTTGTGTGGTTGTGTGTGTGTGTGGCTGACTGTGTGTGTGGTTGTGGTTGTGTGTGTGTGGTTGTATGTGTGTGTGTCTGTGTGTGGTTCTGGTTGTGTGTGTGGTTGTGTGTGTGTGGTGGTGTATTTGGTTGTGGGTGTGGTTGTGTGTATGTTTGTGTGTGTGGTTTTGTGTGTGTGTGATTGTGTGTGTCTGTGTGTGGTTGTGTTTGGTTGTGTGTGTGGTTGTGGTTGTGTGTGTGATTGGGTGTGGTTATGTGTGGTTGTGTGTGTGGTTATGTGTGTGTAGTTGTGTGCGGTTGAGTGTGGTTGTGTGTGTGTGTGTGGTTGTGTGTGTGGTGGTGGTTGTGTGTGGATGTGTGTGGTTGTGTGTGTTTGTGGTTGTGTGTGTGTTTGTGTGTGTGTAGTTGTGTGTGTGTAGTTGTGTGTGTGTGAGTGTAGTTGTGTGTGTGTGAGTGTGGTTGTGCGTGTGTGGTGGTGGTTGTGTGTGGATCTGTGTGTGTGGTTGTGTGTGTGTGTGGTTGTGTGTGTGTTTGTGTGTAGGTGTGGTTAAGTGGGTGTGGGTGTGGTTGTCAGTGTGGTTGTGGGTGTGGTTGTGTGTGGTTGTGTGTGTGTGGTTGTAAGTGTGGTTGTGGGTGTGGTTATGTGTGGTTGTGTTTGGTTGTGTGTGTGGTTCTGTGTGTGTGTAGTTGTGTGTGTATAGTTGTGTGTGGTTGTGTGTGTGTGGTTGTGTGTGTGGTGGTGGTTGTGTGTGGATGTGTGTCGTTGTGTGTGTGTGGGTATGTGCGTGGTTGTGTGTGTGTGAGTGTGGTTGTGTGTGTTTGGTTGTGTGTGTGGTTGTGTGTGGATCTGTGTGTGTGGTTGTGTGTGTGGTTGTGTGTGTGTGTGTGGTTGTGTGTGTGTATGTGTGTAGTTGTGGTTAAGTGGGTGTGGGTGTAGTTGTCAGTGTGGTTGTGGGTGTGGTTGTGTGTGGTTGTGTGTGTGTGGTTGTGTGTGTGTGTGTCATTGTGGTTGTGTGTGTGGTTGTGGGTATGGTTGCGTGTGTGGTTGTGTGTGTGTGGTTGTGTTTGTGTGGTTGTGTATGTGTGCTTGTGTGTGTATGGTTGTGTATTTGTGTGGTTATGTGGGTGTAGGTGTGGTTGTGGTTGTGGTTGTGTGTGTGTGTGCTTGTGTGTGTGGGTGTGTGTGGTTGTGTGTGTGGTTGTGTGTGGTTATGTGTGGGGGGTGGTTGTGTGTTTGCTTGTGTGTGTGGTTATGTGTGTGTGTAGTTGTGTTTGTGTGGTTGTGTTTGGTTGTATGGGTGTGGTTGTGTGGTTGTGGTTGTGTGTGTGTGTGCGCTTGTGTGTGTGGTTGTGTGTGTGGTTGTGTGTGTGGTTGTGTGTGGTTATGTGTGGGGGTGGTTGTGTGTTTGCTTGTGTGTGTGGTTATGTGTGTGTGTAGTTGTGTTTGTGTGATTGTGTGTGGATGTGTGTGTGGTTGTGTGTGTGTGGTTGTGTGTGTGGTTGTGTGTGTTTTTGTGTGTGGCTGTGGTTGAGTGGGTGTGGGTGTGGTTGTCAGTGTGCATGTGTGTGTGGTTGTGTGTGGTTGTGTGTGTGTGGTTGTGTGTTTGTGTGTGATTGTGTGTGTGGTTGTGTGTGTGGTTGTGGGTGTGGTTGTGTGTGTGTGTGTGGTTGTGTTTGAGTATGTGTGGTTGTGTGTGTGTGTGCTTGTGTTTCTGTGTGGTTGTGTATGTGTGTGGTTTTGTGGGTGTGGGTGTGGTTGTGGTTGTGTGCACGGTTGTGTGTGTGCTTGTGTGTGTGCTTGTGTGTGTGACCGTGTTTGTGGTTGAGGTTGTGTGTATGTGGTTTTGTGTGTGGTTGTTTGTGGTTATATGTGGGGTCGGTTGTGTGTGGGGGGATGTGTGCTTGTGGGTGTGGTTGTGTGTGTGGTTGTGTGTGGGGGGATGTGTGGTTGTAGGTTTGGTTGTGTGTGTGGTAGTGTGTGTGGTTGTGCTGTTGCGTGGCGTTTAGAGCTCCAAATGAATGTTCCCGATTAATGCCCTTATATAGTAACAATTCACATTGCCCTTATATAGATATAGAAATCAATCACTTATTTAGGCATAGCCCATGCAGACCAAATACAGGCATGGCTACTTCCACCCGTACCAAACGTCACAATGATTTCTTGGAAAGTCGGCTTAAGCAGTTAGGGAACTTCCCATTGCTTGAATATTGATTTGTCCAAGATCTCACAAACGTTTTTATTTACTGTGTATTTTGTTGTGGAATGCATTAGTGGTATGAGTTTTAACATTGTATATTAAGAAAATGTCTTTCTTAATTTTGCTATGCCTGTGGACAGCCTACAGTAGAGCTGCAGCATTAACACGGCCTGTGTAGTCCTGCAATTTACGAGCATTCCTGGCCTGTGGCTCAGTGATAGATTGGAGATAATTGTGACAGCACTGGGAAGGAATGCAGGAATTCTAATTCAGCAAAGCTGTTTCCTTAACCAGGTGCTTAACTATGGGCAGGGTAACTGGTCCTATGCGATTGTGCGGTTGCGGTGATTTTGAGATAATTATAGATTTGCCACAGTTGCCACATAATCATCTGCCGCCTAAGCTAAAGATATTAGCAGAAAAAAAATAGTTTCTAGGTCAAATGGTTCAAAAGTTACTAAAGATGCAGCAACATCTATTACAATGCAATCAAAGGCACTTTGGAAAGTTGGACTTGTCACCTTGTTTCATCCTTATTTCTAATGGTTACATTTCAAACCTATCCATCCACGTGTTTATTTCAAAATGTGCATCCTCTTGATCTTTTGAACAGTTTATTTAAAGAAGTACTTTGTGAATGCCATGCATGGCTTTATTCCACGTGGTAGAATTTGTCTACCAGATTCCCCACAATTCTATGCCATGCCCTGCCCATTTTAGCCCCACCCCAAATCACCCAAGCCACACCCCCAACCCAGCCACACCCCATTCATTTCTGTGGCCCCTGGTCATACCCCAGACTATGCGTTTCGGCCCCTGAGGGTATGTTTGTGAGTACCCATGGTCTAATCTATAGGATATATTATTCCAATGCGCAGAGCCTATTGGGAATATAGGAACTACAGTACAGTGTGTGGTTATGGTTGTGTGGGTGTGATTGTGGGTGTGGGTGTAGTTGTGGGTATGGGTGTGGTAGTGTGTGGTTGTGTGTGTTTGTGGTTGTGTGTGTGTCTGTGGTTGTGGTTGTATGTGTGGTTGTGTGTGTGGTTGTGGGTGTAGTTTTGGGTGTGGTTGTGTGTGTGGTTGTGTGTGTGTGGTTGTGTGTGTGTGGTTGTGTATATGTGGTTGTTTGTGTGTGGTTGTGTGTGTTTGGTTGTGTGTGTGGTTGTGGTTGTGTGGGTGTGGTTGTGAGTGTGGCCATAATTGTGTGTGTGTGGTTGTATGTGTGTGTGTGTGGTTGTATGTGTGTGCTTGTGGTTGTTGTTGTGTGTGGTTGTGTGTGGTTGTGTGTGGTTGGGTGTGTGGTTGTGTGTGTGAGGGTGTGCGGTTGTGTGTGTGGTTGTGGTTGTGTGGGTATGGTTATGGGTGTGGGCGTAATTGTGTGTGTGTGTGTGGTTGTGTGTGTGTGCTTGTGGCTGTGGTTGTGTTTGGTTGTGTGTGTGGTTGTGTGTGTGGTTGTGTTTGTGTGGTTGTGTGTGTGGATGGTTGTGTGTGTGGGTGTGGTTGTGGGTGTGGTTGTGTGTGTCGTTGTGTGTGTGTGTGTGGTTGTGTGTGTGTGTGTGGTTGTGCGTGTGTGGTTGTGTGTGTGATTGTGGGTATAGTTTTGGGAGTGGTTGTGGGTGTGGTTGTGTGTGTGGTTGTGTGTGTGTAGTTGTGTGTGGTTGTGTGTGGGGTGTGTGTATGTGTGTGATTGTGTGGTTGTGTGTGGTTGTGGGTATGGTTGTGTGTGTGGTTCTGAGTGTGTGTGTGTGTGTGTGTGTGTGTAGTGGTGTGTATGTGCATGTGGTTGTGTGTGTGCTTGTGGTTGTGTGGATGTGTGTGGTTGTGTGTGTGGTTGTGTATGTATGGTTGTATGTGGTTGTGTGTGTGTGTGTGGTTGTGCATGTGTGGTTGTGTGTGTGTGGATATGTGTGATTGTGGTTCAGTGTGGTTATGGTTGTGTGTGTGGTTGTGTGCATGTGTGTGGTTGTTTGCGTGGTTGTGTGCGTGTGGTTGTGTTTGTTTGTGTGTGGTTGTTTGTGTGGTTGTGTGGATGTGTGTGTGGATATGTGTGTGTGGTTGTGTGTGTGTGGTTGTGTTTGTGTGTGTGGTTGTGTGGTTATGGGTGGTCATGTGTGTGTGTGGTTGTATGTGTGGTTGTGGTTGTGTGTGTGGTTGTGTGTGTAGTTGTTTGTGTGTGTTTGTGTGTGTGTGGGTGGGTGTGGTTGTGTGTGTGTGTGGCTGTGTGTGTGCAGTTGTGTGTGGTTGTGTGTGTGGTTGTGTGTGTGGTTTTGTGTGTGGTTGGGCATGGTTGTGTGTGGTTGTGTGTGTGGTTGTATGTGTGTGGTTGTGTGTGTGTGGTTGTGTGTGTGTGGCTGTGTGTGTGGTTACGTGTGTTTGTGTGTGTGGTTGTATGTGTGTGGTTGTGTGTGTGTGGTTGTGTGTGTGTGGCAGTGTGTGTGGTTCTGTGGTTGCGTGTGTCTGTGGTTGTGTGTGTGTGGTTGTGTGTGGTTGTGTGTGTGTATGTGGTTGCATGTGTGTGGTTGTGTGTGTGGTTGTGTGTGTGGTGGTGTGTGGTTGTGTGCGTGGTTGTGCGTGTGTGGTTGTTTGTGTGTGGTTGTGTGCATGTGGTTGTGTGTGTGTGGTTGTTGTGTGTGTGTGTTTGTGGCTGTTTGTGGGTGTGTGCGCATGTGTGTGTGTATATATATTCACTGAAAAAAATAAGGTTTTCAGGCATGTTATAGTTAGAAATTAGCAGTTAAAAAACCTTTGAGATTCACTGAAAAAAACATAGGTTTCAGAGACATTATAGTTAGAAATTAGCATTTAAAAAACTTTAGAAATTCACTGAAAAAAGCATAAGTTTCATGGGTGTTATAGTTAGTTGGAAATTTCACTCATAAAAAAAACTTAGAAATTCCTCTGTTATAGTTAGTTCTGCTAACTATAACGTGCGCGCCCACAATGCACTGCTGATGATGTCACATATTACATCATTCATGACATGGTCAGTGACATCACTGATGAAATCTCAAATGACATCACCGATTAAATCACTGTTGACATCATCCAGTGAATGTGGTTTTGTTTGTAATTTAAATATGTATTATATATATACCAATCTGTATTAAAGATTGAGTGGATATATAACTGCCTGGATGGAGGATTTAGTAGCTGTCTGACTGTCAGTTTAAGTGAGTAATTAAAAGTGTCCCACTAAATACATGAGTTGGTAACTAAACTATGTGAATATGTGCATCACTGTCTCTGTTGTTGTATAACCTGCTGCATCAATTGGTCACTAACTACATGAGTGTCTACATTAGTTATTGATTAGTTGCCTGAGTATTTGTAAGGGAGACTGAGTGTATCTGTGGTTAGGTGGGGGGTGTAACTCTATGCATAGATGTGTGAGTGGTTGATTGATTAGGTGTATGGGTTTAAGAGTGTTTATGGAAACACGTGTTTGTGTGTTGGTGACCAAATATATGTCTCAGTGGAACAACTCAAACAAAGTAAAAAAATAAAAGGCATTGTATGTGAGAGATTGTATATATAAATAAGTATACAAAAGAGTCAGTGATTGTGAGAGTAACTGTATAAATGAGTGTATAATTGTAATAGTGATTTTTAGCATGGTAACTATGTGTTACTATATGTATGAATAAATGAGGTGTTGTGTGTATAACTGTGTAGGTGAGTAAATGTAAGTGTGATGGATTCTTTTCATGAGTGAGTAGGATCACTGCATAACCGACTAGGATGACTGCTGATGTGTCAATGTCTATATAGGTGTATGAGCGCGTTTGATAGCGTACTATTGATCAGTGACTGCATGTATAAGTGATTCTATGGGTGAATGGGCAAATGTGTGTGTAGACTTAGGAATCAGTGAGCATGTATTAACTGGTATGTGTGTGTCAATGGTTTCAAATATGGTACTCTGTATTTTACAGTGAGTGATCAAAACTTTATACTAGTGTGTGATGAGGTGTATCAGATTGTCACGTGGATGATGTCATTAGCAATGTCATCAGTGATGTAATTTGAGATGCCATCAGTGATGTCATCAGTGTTGTCACTGACCATGTCATGAATGATGTCATATGTGACATCATCAGCAGTGCATTGCGGGCGCGCGAGTTATAGTTATCAGAACTAACTATAATGGAGGAATTTCTATGGTTTTGTATGAGTGAAATGTCCAGCTACCTATAACACCCATGAAACCTATGTTTCATTCAGTGAATTTCTAAGGTTTTTAAATACTAATTTCTAACTATAACGTCTCTGAAACCTATGTTTTTATTAGTGAATTTCACAGGTTTTTTTACTGCTAATTTCTAACTATAACGTGCCTGAAACCTATGGTTTTTTCAGTGAATTTCAAAGGTTTTTTAAATGCTAATTCCTAACTATAACGTCTCTGAAACCTATGGTTTTTTCAGAGAATTTCAAAGGTTTTTTATATGCTAATTTTTAAGTATAATAGTAGTTATACGTACTTTTGTTGTACTCAATTTTTACAGTTTTTTAACTGTTTATTCGTAGATATATTATTTAAAATCAACATTATATATTTTTCTGAAAATTGCACAAATTTTTTTTACAAATTAAAACTGAAATATTGTTTAATTATTTTTTTTAATTTTTTTATTTTTATAGATTTGTATTATTTTTTTTTTTTAATGTTCCCAAATCTTTTGGGAGTGGCGCACCCAAAGTGTACCTACCACGGCGGGTGTGTGTATTCTAGCAGCCATTTTGGAAAAGTCATGAAGGATCCGCGTACAGTGTCCGATGGGTGCATGTTTTTCAGTTACGTCATATACGTATAATGTTATGTGGTGTGCGCGATCGGTAAGCGACCAGTGCGCGACTCCTTCTACTGCGTATTCTCAACACATGCGCATTATGGTACATGACGCTTGCGCGGTGGCAGACTCCACGTGACGTCAAATAAGTGCTGGGGCACGCTGTGTGCGCGACTCCCGCAACATTTTCTATATTCCAAAATGATATGTATCTGTCTGTAATGTACATATTAGGGCAAGAGATTTTCTAACGTATTCATAAAAATCATATATTCCTACTTGAAATAAACGTATATTTTTTAAAAATATATTTTCGCTGAGTCGCGTCGGGTGCGTTCTTCGAGTGCGCTGGGTGCGCGACTCCCATGTGCCCTTCAAAAAAAGGATTTGATTGGTTCATAACATTTCTCACTGTAACCATTGAAGGACTCCCCCCATTTTAATGATTCTTCTTGATGGACCTTGATAGGAACATGTTTTGTCCCAGAAAAACATCTTTGGGTTTTTTTGGGGTGTTTTTCTAAAACTGAGAATAAAAATAACAGCAGCACAGCAGCAGTAGGAAGTATCTTTGGATGAAGAACTGTTGGAGCAGAGGCCAGACCCTGCTGTGTGGACATTTTTTACTTTTCCACCTTGGGAAAAAAAGTCAATGCCAGGAAGGTGACCTGCAAGATTTGTGAGAGGGTACTTTCAGGAGGAAGTGATAAAAAGTAGGAAGGGACACCTTCCTGCACAACAACAATCATTAAAGGCATTTTCCTCCTTCAGTGTGTGCTGTGGAATGCAGCACGCATTGAAAGAGGAAAAAACAAGGAGAAATACAAATATTTCTCCTCGTTGCGCCTCGCTACACCACCTCTAGGGTGGAGCAGCATTCACACGTATCTCCAGATTTATGATTTCTCGTAAATCTTGAAATGTGTCTTGTTCCATGGGTGTTGTGTGGGAACATACACAGCAACACCCATGGAATGCCCCTTCAACGCAAAGTGCTGTATTTGAACGGGCCGTATCTTCAAAGAGAGGAAAAGCTAAGCAGGGTAGCTTTTCCTCTAATTGTAAATATGGAGGTGTCCCCGGCGCCATCACTACGTCACAAAAAGTGATGTACTGGTGGCACACGGGGCTTGTAAATCTTCCCCGTAAGTGCTTAGGTATTGGAGAGGTGACACAATAAGAACATAGTGCTGGATGGGTGATTGACGAAGTGCATGAGACTGACAGGAGGTATCCTAGGCTGCACGGGTACTACTTCAGTATTTAGTGGAGTGTACCAATAGTATGTATGTGCTTAGAGGTTTGTAGGGATTGTGTACAGAATATTGTACGTGTACTTGTGTTGGTGCCTAGGTCATTCTATAAGAACATCACTAGTAATTGGAATGATGACAGTGCTGCAAACAGAGTGCACACTTAATTAATAAGTGCTTAGGTATTGGCGGGGTAATAGGATAAGTAGATAGTGGTAGATAAGTGATTAAAGAAGTGCATGTGACAGACTGGACGATTCCTAGACTGCATGGGTACTAACTGGGTATTTAGAAGAGTGTATCAATAGTGTGTAGCTAGTTAGAGGTCTGCAGGGATAGTGCACAAAATATTGTAGCTGTACTTGTGTTAGTAGCTAGGCCATTCCATAAGTTCATGACTAGTAACTAGAATAATTACAGTACTGCAAACAGAGAGTATATTGAATTTATAAGTGCTTAGGTATTAGCGGAATGATCGGATAAGTAGATATTGCTGGATGACTGATTTAAAAAGTGCATGGGACTGGCAGGAAGATTTCTACACTGCATGGGTACTAACTGGGTATTTACAAGAGTGTATCAATAGTATGTAGCTGGTTAGAAGTCTGAATGCATTGTGCACAGCGTATTGTAGCTGTACTAGTGTTACTGGCTACGCCATTCCTTAAGTACATGACTAGTAACTAGAATAGAATGATTACTGTGCTGCAAACAGAGTTTATCCTCAATTTATAAGTGGTTAGGTATTGGTGGAATCATAAGATAAGTAGTTAGTCCTTGATGGGTGATTGGAGAAGTGCATGAGATTGACAGGAAGATTCCTAGGGTGCATGGGAACTACTTGGGTATTTAGTGCAGCGTAGCAATAGTATATTTGTATTTAGACGTCTTCATACATTCTGCACAGAATATTGTAGGTATATTTGTCTTAGTAGCTAGGCCATTCCATAAGTACATGACTAATAAGTGGAAAGATTACAGTGCTACAAACAGGGTGTCTGGTAAATTTATAAGGGGATAGATATTGTCAAAGTGATTATATAAGTATATAGTGCTAGGTGGGTGATTAGAGAAGTACATGGCACTGACAAGAGAATTCCTAGGCAGCATGGGTAGTACCTTAGTATTTACTAGCCTGTACCAATAGTATGTATGTGGTTAGAGGTCTGCAGGAGTATCACAACTCAGTTTTATGTGATTAATCAGATTTCCTTTGCTTTGTTTCACCAAACATCCTACTGAACAAATCACTCCGTATTTCCTTCATGTATGTTTTCTGTAGTATTTCTCTTAACACTGTAATATTGCAGCACTTCATAGAGACATATGTTTTCAAGATGACGACTTCTTTTTGGATAAAATGAATCCAACATGTTTGTTTTGACAATATCTGTACTTTCCGGTTCATCTACTGCTAAATATTCGATTTCTTGTATACATTTAAGTACTCGATTTTGTGTTGCAGCAAGACCTAGACTCACCCAAATGATTCTTCTAGACTTTGAGTATAAACTTGCAGATGATAACTGATCCCAGCATTTGTACAGTCCAATTCCTCAATGGGATAACATTTTCAAACTAAAACTGTACAATTTCGTACTAAGACTCTTCTTGTGGGAAAGTTCTTCCCGCATTTCTTCCAACTCCGTCTTTTCCGATTTTGTTATGTAAGATGTCACATACCGGGCAACAGCAATGGAATTATCCGCAACATACTGGATATCCATATTAGCATTCCACATTGAGAGAATAACTGGATTATAATCATTGACATACTTTGATTTTTCACTTTTTCTCAAATTATACGTATTTTGGGAGATTTTCTACTGATGGTATGTCTCACAGCTAACATGAAACTGTTTACTCTTCCTTTGGATATTACTGGATGTGGAAATCCAAAACGAAATTTGGTATAAAACTTTTCCTTGGACTTGTACTTTCGTCGACAGTATTTGCCACATCGATGACTTTGGAATCGTAACACTTGTTGCCTTAAAGTGTTTTTGTCTTTTCTTTTTGGTATAGCACATGTAACATAATGCTCAATAAAAGATAAAACACTTTCATCTGAATCAGTTCCAAATTTGGGTGCATCCTTGATCCATAACAGTGTATGTATATGAGGAGCACCTCTAGCCAGCCGCGGGCCGTGGAGGGAGTTACGGTGGGGCAGGGAGGCGGGGAGGGGGAGGGGCAGGGTAGAGAGGGCTAAAAACTGGCACCTGGATAATTACAGGTAAGTAAACAATTTAAATAATAAAATGAATTTCGTAGCGCGCACTGCATCGCAAAATGAGATGCAGTGCGCGCTACGAAATTCGTTTTATTAATCAAATTGTTTACTTACCTGTAATTATCCAGGTGCCGTTTTTTAGCCCTCTCCACCCTGCCCCTCCCCCTCCCCGCCTCCCTGCCCCACCGTAACTCCCTCCACGGCCCGCGGCTGCCTCTAGCTTGATACTCCTTTCACCAAAAAAATCAATAACTTCTCCAAGAGGAGAATTCTTTTTATTGCAGATAAAAAACATCATAGCGTCAAACCTATGATTGAAATATCTGCATGCATTTACACGATCCAAAGAACACAATTCTCCAGGTGTCTTGTATTCAATATTTTTAATATTTGAATTTGCTTCTCAAAGAAATTCAAATAAATCATCCCAAGCGTAATCAGCACAGCTTAGAGTAAGGAACCATGTAGGAGTTCCTAAGTTCCTTATCATGTATTTAAGTTCTCCATGACGACTCATTAGCACAACATTGACATGCCATCAAATAATCAGTTGAGATTCTAAATGATCGTCTCTTTGATGTACTTTATCCATAAATTCTTTTGCAAAAACTCCTGCTTTTAATATGTGGTTGACTGCATATGAAAGTCCAGACAAGTCACTCTCAAACAAAAGATGAAATATATATGGGATACATTGTCGAAATCTTGGATCTTCTGCATACAATCCTGTTGTTTGATATTCTGATGCAGGAATCTGCACTGATCGTTCGTGATATCATCCACCTTTTCCAGCTGGGAACAGCTGCGAAAAACGAGCTTCTAAAGTTTTTTTCCCATACACTCTTGGGAGTCCCCTTCACTTTCTTCATTTGGAATAATTCAATAGTATTCCCCATCACTTCTTTTGAATGAAGTGGATGTACACTACAATGTTCATACATTTCTTCACTTTTGGACATGTCCACTTTTTCAATTTGACCAGTTAACCTTTCACTATTATCTCCTAAAAGTGTTTCTTCTTCTTCTACATACACATTTTTGTTGTATTCATTGTTTTTTATCAGATATAATGTTACCTTTTGCACTTTCCTGACATCTACTAATTCCTGCCAGATTTACTTACTCTTGGTAGGAACACCATTAACAAGAATAACTAGTGGATTACTTTCTACATTCTCTACACCAATAGTTTCAATATTTTTCTGTAAATATACAACTCTTCCTTTTAATCCTCTCAGTAAATCTGTAGGAGGCAATTTAACTGTTTTGGCTCCATACGAACAATAGCCTGAAAGGAGTGCACACATTGAATCAGAATAGACTCAAACGTGTTTAAATCTATTAGTTCTGGAGGAATAGTTACCAACTCTAGATTATTATGGACAGCTCTAGCAGGCATTTTATTATCATCAATTTGTTATAACAATATTTACAAATACACTGATCAGAACTCAAATCAAAGCAATCCTCTACCAACAAATAAGTTGAAAATGCCTTCGACGTCATTTGTTTATCTTTCACTTTTTAAATATAGATCAACAGTCCTAGTCTGATTTCTATAGTGATTTCATTGGCAACAGATACAAGACTAATTTGGGCTCTCACATGAAATAACCTTAAACTTTGCCATTGTTTCTTCAAACTTTTCTGTAGTAGTATGTTCCACATTTTCTTCATCATCTACTTCAATTAATGTCTCACTTTCTCCACTCTCTTTTTCAGGACCAAAGTAACAAAACTCTATTTCATCACAAACCTTTTGTACATCTGACACTGACCCACGCAAAAGAGCACTGTTTAACTCATTTAAAATTATTGCTGGACTTTTTGCATAATACAATCTTCGGACTAACTTCCGCCTTTGAGAATGATGTACTGCTAACATTCTAAAATGATGAAAAACACTTTGACATACTTTTCTAGAAAGACTAGCCAGAGAATGACCTTGCAAACCAGTATTTGTTCTCAATCTGCAAGAACTAGTCCTTGCAACATCTAAGGGGCCGATTCCGATCTGGGTCGGAAGGCACTCTGACCGCGCCGGATCTAGGGTGTTTTCTGACCAATCCGGACTCCTGCAGTCCTACCGAGCGAGTACGATGTGGCTGTATGCTGTCAGACTCGGTTCGGTCGGACTCCCATAGAAGTCAACGGGAGCCGGTCATACGACACAAACATTGGGTTCCCATTGACTGGATGGGTACGTCGTGGACACGTGTGCCCCCTACAGTGGGTATGCATCTTTGCCATCCACACCGTACATACCTGAGTCATAAGGCTGCGGGTAACAGGGGGTTCAACGCGGACCCCTGATGTCCAACTCTGTGAGCTATTGTGAGCCGGATGCTCCGACTGAATCCGGCTGTCCGAATCGAGCATCCTACTAGCTTGGTCGTGAAACGTCTCCATTGCACGCCATGGTTTGCTTGTGACCGAGTCGTACGGAGCGGTTCGGACCCGGAAACGATTCGGCAGGAGATATACAGTGATTACAGTGTTAAGTTTCCCTGCTCTCTCTACCAAAATCCAAACCAGAGTTTTCTACGGTAGGGCGGGAGACGTGCTACCTGGGGGGTGTCGGTCCCCAGGGCCATCAAAGGCTCCAGGAGAACTTTTGCAAATCCCCGGGGAGGTGGTGGTCCCCGGGGCTCGGGGGTCCAAAATGGACCCCTGAAATTCATCAGTTAGTGCCCCGGGGAGGTGGTGGTCCCCGGGGCATGTTGGGGGCTGGTGCCCCCACACAAAGGCTTTAAAAAAATATATAGTCCCGGGGAGGTGGCGGTCTCCGGGGTTGCGGGGTCCCCACGGACCCCCGCCTTTAATTTTAAAATCCGCCCGGGACCTGGCCCACCCAGGGGTAAAAAATACCGAAGCGAGAAAGCCCTTGCTTTGTTTTTTTTCATTTTTTATTTGGATCCGCGCACCCAGTGTGCATTCTGCTGTTTTTTTTAATGCTTTTTTTGGCCATGGGGGTCCTTGTGAGACCCCCTGAGCAGGCCAAGGGGGTCAGGGTGTTTCTACCCTGTCCCCTTTTCTTTCTTTTAACGTTAGTTTCCCTGTTTTCCTCTGACTCACTTCTACCGAGGCACAAGATGGCTGCCAACACTTCCTGGTTTGGAGTGTTGACTGCCAATTAGAATAAAGCTTGTGGTCGGGAGGGGACACGGATCCACGGCCCCTCTATATATCAAAACTTTTCTTTTTTTATTTTCTCAGCAACTACTGAACGGATTTACACCATTTAAGGAAAATAGTTCTTTCTGAAACAAGGGCTACCTTTTTGCCAAATTTGATGTAAATACGTTCAGCAGTTTGAGCTGTAGCTATGTCTAAAGTTTCCCATTGGAAATGCATTTTTCGAACTTTTTTTTATTTCTCAGGAACTACTGAACGGATTTACACCATTTACCAAAATGAGTTCTTTCTGAAACAAGTGTTACCTTTTTGCCAAATTTGGTGTAATTCCGTTCAGCAGTTCGGGCTGTAGCTGTGTCTGAAGTTTCCCATGGGAATTAACATGGAGAAAACACATAAAAGGGACCCCCCTTTTTCTCGGCCCCTGCTTGCCCAATCTCCCTGAAACTTTTAGGATAGGACCTTATTTCGCGAAGATTCGTCAACCGACGCCAAAGTTATTGGGACAAGAAAAAATGCTTTTTTGAATAGAAACAAGCTCCTGACTATAACTACCTACTGGTGACTGCCAGTAGGTAATATATATATATTATGTTATATATATATCTATATAAATCACCTAATGGTGGTCGCCAGTAGGTAGTTTTAATTAGGGCCTATTCTCCATAGGAAATCTGCAACATTCTATTTAGAATAACGTTGGCTCCGGTTCACGAATCTTTGCAAAATGTTAAAAACTAGTGGGGTGCTTGGGTCCGCTCCTATCCTGAAAGTGTTGGGGTGATTCGTGAAGCGGGGGCTGAAAAAAGGGGGGCCCAAAATGTGTTTTCCCCATGCAATTTTCCATAGGAACTGCTGAACTGAATTACACCAAATTTGGCAAAGAGGTAGTCCTCTTGGTTCAGACTCGTGCCTTTTGCTTAAATGGTGTAAATCCTTTCAGTAGTTCCTGAGAAAATCACAATTAAAAGTAAATATATATCTATGGCCGCGATGGAACTGCGCATCCTGAGAGTACCCTAAGTGCACCGTCCCAATCACGCGCTGAATACTAATTGGCTGTCAAGTGGTTGACTTTCAAAACCAGGAAGCGTTGGCAGCTATTTTGTGCCTCGGTAGAAGCAAGGGTCTATGAATCAGTGGAACAATTGTTCAAAACGTATAAAGAGGGCAGGTTAGAAATATCTTGACCCTCTAGACCTGCTTAGGGGTTCCCAAATACTTTTTTTTTTTTTTAAACCGAGAAATGTGCGCAGGGTGCATAGATCCGCCGTAAAAAAAAACTAAAAACAAAGCACGGGCTCCTGTGCTTGTTTAAAAATTAGTTACCTGGAGGGCCTAATCTCGGGGCCTAACATATTAAATTTGATGGAGGTCCAGAGGGGCCCTGTAGCCTGGGGACTGCCATCCCTTGGTGCTACAAAATAAATGGGTGGGGAGCTCAAAGGTACTCCTTCAGTAAAATACTTGGTTAGGGGGGCCTAAAGGCCCTCTCCAGCCCCGGGGACCGCTACTCTTTGGGGCTTTCAAAAAATGGGTGGAGGGGCTCAAAGGTCCCTCTAAGCTCTGGGGATCACCACCCTCCGGGGCTTTTTAAATTGTGGGAGGGGTGTCGCATGGCCCCCATTCTGGAGCAGTCAAGGACCCTGGGGAACAACACTTCCCAGGATCGCCTCCTGCTGTGTCTCGGGGTGCCTACTCCAGGACTCTGCTTTTTGGTATGACAGGGCGGGAGTCGAGGTTCCAGCTCTGTCATAGCAAACTTGAGGGCATATTAACAATGCCTTTTCCCCGCATTTAAAAAAAAAAGTCAAAAATGTGGTGAAAATTATATTGCCCTGTTTAGTGTTTAGGCGTATATACAACGTTGGGGACTGTGGGTGGAGCCCCAATGCTAATATGCAGCTCCCCGTGGGGAAAAACAATCTGCTTTGCATTTTGAAAGAGTGAGCAGGTTTCCCTATTCTCTCTTTCAAAATCAAAACCAAATTTGCTATGACAGGGCGGAGCTTCGGCTCACACTCTGCCATAGCAAACAGCAGTGTAGAAAAAATCTTCCGGTAAGACAACTAAGGATTTCCAAGTCCATTATCCTCATTTTAGCGGCAGCAAACTGCAGCTAAAACGGCGATAAATTTAACGCCGTCCTTGTAAATGTGACCATAAGTTTTGGAATGTCGACAATCATGTCTCCCAATTAAATAGCCACAAAGTATTTAGTGAAGTGCACACTGTGAAACGTGAAGCAGCAGTGTTTGATTAAGATCGATAAAGAATTGCCCATTATTGAGTCCAGAGTAGGCAAATTGTACATGGGGTTTTGTAACGCCAGTGGCTATTGCTCGCGCCCTCTTTTGAGGTTAATTCAAAGAGTTGTGTACATCTTTTGCTCCTAATTTGCACATTATTCTGTTGTCTCTGTTTGCTTTCTCCTCTGCCATGTAGAGGACGTTGGGTAAATATGATTGATTCTGTCCAGCCAGCACCTTTGAACCCTACCCCTAAACTGCTTACTGCCTGTTACCATAGTAACAGTTCATGGAACACTCAATTGAGCACACAGGTCACAAGTTCAGCACACAATGTTGCTAATCCAAACAGCAAGTGTGCTTGACTTTTAAAAAGTTTTCATAGGAACTGTTAATCGCAGTTACAGCCTCTGGTAAAGAGCTGGTAAAGAGTTAGCCCCGGTATTACACTTCTAGTTATAAACATCATTCTTTTCTTAGTAAAACTTTGAGCCCCGTCAGTTATTCTTTTACAAATTAAGGGGTATAATTTTAACGGCTTTCTTGTAAATATGCTCCCAAGTACTGTCTTAATGTCACATGTGGATTGGGCGCGGAAGGGTACAGAGACGTTTTGTAGTTTAGGAGACGGTCACCTTCCCAATAATTATTTACTAATTGTTCAAGGAGTTTGAAGCAACTTAAGTCCGGGAATTGTCATACTCAGGATCTTTATTTTAATATGCAGGGTGTGCCCCGGCAGTCTCTGAAGCCTCGGTGGTGCTAGGCAGTGCCTTATTTGTTTTGTAATTACAGGGACAGTACTTATGGTGTTATAAAGTGATACACTCATAGAACTCTTGTAGTTGTATAATTACTCAGGATTTATGCTCCTAAGAGTTACTTATATTATTTTTTGTAGGTGCACTGTAATGTTAAATAGTTTTGATTTTAAAATCTTCTCTAAGCAGATGATTATCACACTAAATATTAGTCAAATGTTGTCAGAAAACGAAGACGTATACACTCAGTTATTTTTAATTTTTTAATTATCCTTTATTAAAACAGAAATAAATAGAAATGTAACTTTATTAGAACAGTATAATAAACAAAACATGAGATGGACTCCAGTGGTAGCAGCGTAGGTAACCTGCATAATAAAAATGAAACATAAGTCCTTAAAATTAGATCGATGTGATTTAATGAGGTGAGAGATTACATCATTATGGAAGGCAAGATCGCTTTTTCTCACATGCACAATCAGGGAAGTTCACCCCACCCCTCCCGCAGAATCACACTCAACAGGAGTTTGTAGGGCAGCGCTGCTCGTAGGCTTAGGCCTACCTTATGGTATAGATGGTATTTAAATTATACAAAGATGCGACTGAATGAGGTCAAAGATCACAAATTAACATAACACTTGGCAATATTGTTTATTAGCACCCCTCTCGTAGGCCCGTGCTGAAGAAGTGTCTTTAGGGAAGTGCCCGCTGGCTAAGATCTACAGTATGGTCCAGCAGGTCTTTAAAATGATTCAGAGATGAGACAGGATGAGGTGAGAGATCACGTCATTATGCAGGACAATATCGTTTGTTCACACCGCGTTTAATTGGAGGACTTGTGCACCTGCTGCACCCCATTCACTCCCAGTGTCCGAAGGTGAGTGCCCTTTCCTGTTCACCCAAACTGTTGCAACCTAGCCACTCCCACTGCCCGGAGGTGATTGTACATTCCTACGCACTCAAGTTGCTGCACACTATCCACTCTTTCTGCCCACATGTGACTTCTCGTTGCTACGGAAACAAGCTTCTCTGCTCACCTTGTGCCATTGGTGTGTTTCAAAGAGGGTCCACCACGTTTCGAAGCAACCTTCTTACGTGTTGTTACGATGGCCACGCATCATCGCAGATTCCTCATACGTTGAGCTTTGGAGGTGTTGGGGGGGTGATGACAATTTGTGAAACACAACCTGTTAGATAAAAAGGAAGTTAAGATTGTGCGTCATTTGTTCATCAAAGGAGAGAGGAAGACAGAGAGTGAGAGAGTGACTCTGAAAAGAATATTCGCAGCTCACCTTTCTGTCACCGGCGTGTCTTCCACCATGTGCCGGGACATAGTGCACCCTCAAGCTCCACATCTAAAAGATAGTAAAAGAAAGATGTTATGATTGGTAATTGCCACTATCTTAATGTGGAATAGAATAACATTGCCCTTTCACACACCTTCCCTTCCCCATTAAAAATACAACCATTTGTATGGTTCCAACTTGTTTAATGGGCTTCAATTTAGGAACAATTAGTAGAGTAGTAATGTTTTCCATCCGGTTATAGAAAACAAGTGGTGCGCAGTCATTCACGTGGTTTCAATCATCACACCCGTGCCTGGGCACGATAATTGAAGCCTCATGTGCTATTGGAGTCTAATAGGCGCAGCAAGCGTGTAATAGATACCAATAGGCCATGGACAGAGCAATGTGCCTGCCTCTCGCCAATTGCGTACAGTCTTTTAGAATAAGTCGCACGCAAAGGCCAATGGTTTAGCACAGAAGGAAACAGACACGCACGAGCATGTGCGATTCGTAGGTTAGGTTCATATCCCTGTTTTCTTCACATAGAAAATGTCTCGCGCTGCGTGAGCAGTGCTGTGCACTCCAACGAAGGCAAAAGCTGTACTGCGCACAGCAACGGAGGCGCAAGTCCTAAATTAATTGAGAAAGGAAAGGTTGTCCAAATAAAATGGTAAATTTAAGTGTACATAGTATAAAAAAAATCCTCCTCTACTTCGCCACGCATGTGGGAGCAACGGACATTTGACCGACTATAAAAAACTTTCCTGCTATTGGAAAAAAATACAAATGCAATAAGATAGGGTATGTAGGACTGCGTATGCCTAAATTGCTGTGTCGCTTTTTTGTATCCAGTCTGCTGTATTGCATCTACTCCCTCCGGTGTGCACACAGGCCTCACTGCTCACCTTTTTGCAGACAGAGCACCTTCTACATCATGCAGTCCCGCTCTGCCATCATGAAGTCTCACATTTGGTGCTGAGTCTTGATATTGCTATAGCAAAGGACATACTTGTGCACCCATCATCATCACAGGTTCCTCATCCGCTCAGTCCTCGCGGTACCACTAACCCAGTGACCAAAGAGGCCATGCAAGTGGTGGTGGCTAAGCATGAGCGCTAAATCCGCTCCGATCGCGGATTTTGCGAATTTTCGGTAAATTCGCGATCCGCGAACTCTCGCGAATTTGCCGAAAATTCGCAATCCGCCAGCGGCGGATTCCGGGGGCAAAAGTTCAACCATTCCTGGTCTGTTGTAAGTAATTTACGATGGCGCCGGCAAGCTGCCAGCGCCATCCTAAGATAGCTACTAAATTAGCTTCAACAGGAAGCTCTAATAGATAAGATAAAGCAGGTCATCGAGCGCCTGCTTTATTTAATCTATTAGAGCTTCCTGTTGAAGCTAATTTTGTAACTATCTTAGGATGGCGCTGGCAGCTTGCCGGCGCCATCGTAAATTAATTACTACAGACCAGGAATGGAATAATACCGTTGTGGAGGCTGGGCAGGTGTGCATTCTTCCCAAATATACCGTCGAAAATCAGCTGTGACGCTGGACAAAGGCCTTTGCATCTTTGACCTTCACGAGCGCAATCCCCGTGCTGTTATGTGGCCAGGGGCTTCTGTCTCTACATCTGCTGCTCTGATCAGTCTCTGACCTTGTATACACACAAGAGCCATGTGCACTCGCATGGAAGCGCCGTCCGTTTGGCCCCGCCCACACACTCGCGGTGTGCACCGTCTTCCCGCCATTTACCCACTATGATGGGCAGATCACTCAAGGGACCCCTGCGCCCTTCGGCGCGATTGCATAGTACCACACACCTGGCCGCTGTAGACAACTCTCTGCCACTTTAAGCAGCTGTAGTGTAGTAAAAGCACTATACATTTACCCAACGAGGTAGCACTTACTGATTATCTAGTAGAAAGTACTCCAGTTGAATAGAGGTATGGCACAAAACGGTGGCGTCTTCTGAATCTTGAATAAATACGAAGGGCAAAGTTCAATCTGGCACGATGGTCCTGGCATGGAAGCCACGCCCCCAAATCCGCCGATCCGCTAAATCCGCGGATTTTGCGGATCCACGATCCGTGAATACGCAAATTCGTGAATCGTGGCTCCGCAAAATCCGCCCATGCTTAGTGGTGGCCCCCCCTGTTCACTAGTTCGGGCCTACATGAGGTGTCCGAACCACCAGGATGGGCCATCACAGCGCTTGCAATGGGAGCAACTGCAAAATGGCATAGAGCACATGCGCCCGGTCTTTTTTATTGGTAGCGTCACGTGTATTGAGACGCCTGTGCTGGATGGGTGTGGTGTGGGTGTATACCAGGCATGAGGAAGTGTGTGTGTGTGCCGTTCTGACAACTAGACCTGGAACTAGCAAATCACTACAATGAAAATGTGGGCCATGTAGTGTTGTTGCGTTTTCCTGTAAGCGTAAACGGAGTGGGCTGGCCTTACGTATGCCAGTGCTGCGCAAGGTTGTGAACAATGACTCCAGAGCTATGGGCGTGGCTCCGTCGTGAGCTATATGAGAAATCAACTGATTCAGGCGTCTGTGTTGTAGTGCTGCCATCACCAGGGTCTTAAACGCAAATGTATCATTATGTCTGTGAAGTCCCACAACATGGCCAACATGGAAGGTAGAAGGAATCACCGACCCTACATTCATCCATAGTTCCACAGATAAAAGATGGTGGATATGACACATTTCCGTGAATAGGAATTTTTTTTATACATTCCGTGAAGTGTTGCAGCTGTAGTAATACAGGGCTATGAAAGTTTAGGTTGCAGTTTTTGGCACATGAAGGGCAGCTATACTGTCGAACTTGGTGCTGGAAATCAGTGTTCGAGCCTCGGAGTCGCGTCCACATACTGTTATTGTAGACAAATCAAGTAATCTACGCGTGCCTGAAAATGTACTCTAAATACGGTTCTCATGTAAATCGCAGACATGTTTTTGGGTCGACTTCGCGCTAAATAAATATGCCAGTTCAGACATGGCCATATGTCCGCACTGGGGTGGCTTGGTGAGCAAAATAATGATGGATTAAAACCAGATCTGTGACTGGGGGTGAATATTTTGCCATTGTGCAACATTCTGTCCATCATCTTGTGTGTTTTGCTGTTCACCCTATGCGGGAAGGGTATGCCCAGACTTGGGTCCCGTGCTCACTACGCCACTGGAGTCAAGCTATCCTGGCTGAAGACGGCTGATAGCCAGAAACCAGTCCTAGGATGCTTGATTCCGGTCCAGGGAAGACATGGCTTGGCAGTTCGGTCTGGACTGTTCCCATGAGGCACAGGCTCAAGACTGATTTGCATATGGCCATGTCTGAACTGGGGTGGCTTGGTGAGCAAAATAACGATGGATTAAACCCAGATCTGTGACTGGGGGTGAATGTTTTGCCATTGTGCTACATTCCGTCCATCATCTTGTGTGTTTTGCTGTTCACCCTATGTGGGAAGGGTATGCCCAGACGTGGGTCCCGTGCTCACTACGCCACTAGAGTCAAGCTATCCTGGCTGAAGACGGCTGATAGCCAGAAACCGGTCCTAGGATGCTTGATTCCAGTCCAGGGAAGATATGGTTAGGCAGTTCGGTCTGGACTGTTCCCATGAGGCACAGGGTCAAGACTGATTTGCATATGGCCATGTCTGAACTGGGGTGGGCTGGTGAGCAAAATAATAATGGATTAAACCCAGATCTGTGACTGGGGTGATTTTTTTGCCATTGCGCAACATTCCGTCTATCATCTTGTGTGTTTTGCTGTTCACCTTATGTGGGAAGGGTATGCCCAGACGTGGGTCCCGTGCTCACTACGCCACTGGAGTCAAGCTATCCTGGCTGAAGATGGCTGAAAGCCAGAAATCGGCCCTAGGATGCTTGATTCAGGTCAATGGAAGATATGGCTTGGCAGTTCGGTCTGGACTGTTCCCATGAGGCACAGGGTCAAGATTGATTTGCATATGGCCATATCTGAACTGGGGAGGCTTGGTGAGTAAAATAGCGATGGATTAAACTCGGATCTGTGACTGGGGGTGAATGTTTTGCCATTGTGTAACATTCCGTCCATCATCTTGTGTGTTTTGCAGTTCACCCTATGTGGGACGGGTATGCCCAGACGTGGGTCCCGTGCTCACTATGCCACTGGAGTCAAGCAATCCTGGCTGAAGACGACTGATAGCCAGAAAACGGTACTCAGATGCTTGATTCCGGTCCAGGGAAGACATGGCTTGGCAATTCGGTCTGGACTGTTCCCTTGAGGCACAGGGTCAAGACTTATTTGCATATGGCCATGTCTGAACTGGGGTAGCTTGGTGACCAATATAATGATGGATTAAACTCAGATCTGTGACTGGAGGTAAATGTTTTGCCATTGTGGAACATTCCGTCCATCATCTTGTGTGTTTTGCTGTTCACCCTATGCGGGAAGGGTGTGCCCAGACGTGGGTCCCGTGCTCACTACGCCACTGGAGTCAAGCTATCCTGGCTGAAGATGGCTGATAGCCAGAAACCAGTACAAGGATGCTTGATTCCGGTCCAGTGAAGACAAGGCTTGGCAGTTCGGTCTGGACTGTTCCCATGAGGCACAGGGTCAGGACTGATTTGCATATGGCCATGTCTGAACTGGGGTGGGTTGGTGAGCAAAATAACGATGGATTAAACCCAGATCTGTTGATGGGGGTGAATGTGATGCCATTGTGCAACATTCCGTCTATTATCTTGTGTGTTTTGCTGTTCACCCTATGTGGGGAGGGTATGCCCAGACGTGGGTCCCGTGCTCACTACGCCACTAAAGTCAAGCTATCCTGGCTGAAGACAGCTGATAGCCAGAAACCGGTCCTAGGATGCTTGCTTCCAGTCCAGGGAAGATATGGCTTGGCAGTTCGGTCTGGAGTGTTCCCATGAGGCACGGGGTCAAGTCTGATTTGCATATGGCCATGTCTGAACTGGGGTGGCTTGGTGACCAATATAATGATGGATTAAACCCAGATCTGTGACTGGAGGTGAATGTTTTGCCATTATGCAACATTCCGTCCATCATCTTGTGTGTTTTGCTGTTCACCTTATGCGGGAAGGGTGTGCCCAGACGTGGGTCCCATGCTCACTACGCCACTGGAGTCAAGCTATCCTGGCTGAAGACGGCTGATAGCAAGAAACCAGTCCTAGGATGCTTGAATCCGGTCCAGGGAAGACATGGCTTGGCAGTTCGGTCTGGACTGTTCCCATGAGGCACATGGTCAGGACTGATTTGCATATGGCCATGACTGAACTGGGGTGGCTTGGTGAGCAAAATAACGATAGATTAAACCCAGATCTGTTGCTGGGGGTGAATGTAATGCCATTGTGCATCATTCCGTCCATCATCTTGTGTGTTTTGCTGTTCACCCTATGCGGGAAGAGTATGCCCAGACGTGGGTCCCGTGCCCACTACGTCACTAGAGTCAAGCTATCCTGGCTGAAGATGGCTGATAGCCAGAAACCAGTCCTAGGATGCTTGATTCCAGTCCAGGGAAGATATGGCTTGGCAGTTCGGTCTGGACTGGTCCCCTGAGGCACAGGGTCAAGACTGATTTGCATATGGCCATGTCTGAACTGGGGTAGCTTGGTGAGCAAATAACGATGGATTAAACCCAGATCTGTTGCTAGGGTTGAATGTAATGCCATTGTGCAACATTCCGTCCATCACCTTGTGTGTTTTGCTGTTCACCCTATGTGGTAACGGTGTGCCCAGACATGGGTCCCGTGCTCACTACGCCACTGGAGTCAAGCTATCCTGCCTGAAGACGGCTGATAGCCAGAAACCAGTCCTCGGATGCTTGATTCCCATTCAGGGAAGGCATGGCTTGGCAGTTCGGTCTGGACTGTTCCCATGAGGCACAGGGTCAAGACTGATTTGCATATGGCCATGTCTGAACTGGGGTAGCTTGGTGAGCAAATAACGATGGATTAAACCCAGATCTGTTGCTAGGGTTGAATGTAATGCCATTGTGCAACATTCCGTCCATCACCTTGTGTGTTTTGCTGTTCACCCTATGTGGTAACGGTGTGCCCAGACATGGGTCCCGTGCTCACTACGCCACTGGAGTCAAGCTATCCTGCCTGAAGACGGCTGATAGCCAGAAACCAGTCCTCGGATGCTTGATTCCCATTCAGGGAAGGCATGGCTTGGCATTTCGGTCTGGACTGTTCCCATGAGGCACAGGGTCAAGACAGATTTGCATATGGCCATATCTGAACTGGGGTGGCTTGGTGAGGAAAATAACGATGAATTAAACCCAGATCTGTGACTGGGGGTGAATTTTTTGCCATTGTGCAACATTCCGTCCACCATCTTTTATGTTTTGCTGTTCACCCTATGTGGGAAGGGTATGCCCAGAAGTGGGTCCTGTGCTCACTACGCCACTGGAGTCTAGGTATCCTGGCTGAAGATGGCTGATAGCCAGAAACCCGGTTCTTGGATGCTTGATTTAGGTCCAGGGAAGACATGGCTTGACAGTTCTGTCTGGACTGTTCCCAAGAGGCACAGGGTCAATACTGATTTGCATATGGCCATGTCTGAACTGGGTGGCTTGGTGAGCAAAATAACAATGGATTAAACCCAGATCTGTGACTGGGGGTGAATGTTTTGCCATTGTGCAACATTCCGTCCATCATCTTGTGTGTTTTGCTAATCAGATACACCTCATCATACACTAGTATAATCTTTCATCACTCACTGTAAAATACAGAGTACCATATTTGAATCCATTGACACGCCAAAACAATTTTCTAAAACTCATACTTAGTGTGTTATAAAATCACTATTACAAGTATACAGTTATCCATACAGTCACTTATACAATCACTGAGTCTTATGTATACCTATTTATATAAAACAAATGTCACATACACTGCCTTTTATGTTTCTAGTTTGTTGGACATGTACCATTGAGAGAGATATTTGCTCATCACCACACCCATTAAGATATTCACTCACCCAAACAACTGTTATACCATGTAGTCTTAACCTCATTTACCTACTGAATCAACTATTCCCACATCTTTGGGCAGTCAAACACCCCCACTGAACCACACACACACATTCACTCTCCCATACAAATACTCGGTTAACTAATCAATAACTAATATAGACTTTCACATAGCAAGTAACCAACTGGTGCAGCAGTTACACAACAAATGACAAAGTGATACAGATATTCACACAGTTTAGTCACTATCCAATACATTTAGTGAGACACTATAAATTAGTCAAGTAAACAGTCAATCACACTGCTACTAAATTCTCCATCCAGATATTTATATATCCACTCATTCTTCAATGCACAGTGCTATATATATAATACGTATTTAAATAACGAACCAAACCACATTCAGTGGATATTGTCGTCAGTGACGTCATCAGTGATGTCACTGACCATGTCATGAATGATGTAATATGTGACATCATCAGCAGTGGATTGCGGGCGCCCGAGTTACATTTAGTGTAAATAACTATAGCGGAGGAATTTTAATGGTTTTGCATGAGTGAAATGTCCAGTTAACTATAACACCCTTGAAACCTATGTTTTTTTCAGTGAATATATATATACATATTTATACTTACTTGTGAAATGCTAACATTTTGTAAGAAAGAAATGCGTAGTAAATGTATATGTGTGGTAACATTTTGCACAGTAAAGACAATTGTTATAAAGACTTTGGATAATGGTTTAAATAAATGTTTGATAAAGGGAACTTGTGGGAGAACTACATCATAATTCGAAAAATACTTTTGAAAATGAATTTCTCCATAAAATATACCTAATTGAAGAGTACAAGATATCCCATATGACAGAGGGAGATGATGGTAGGCAATATCCTCTGAAGCAGAAGCGGTTAACTGTGTATAGAAATAACAAATTCTAGCATTCATCTTGTCTATATACTCATAAAGCAATCTAAAATAAACATTCCAAGTATAATTCCCTCTTGATACATCTGTGAATAATTTCTTACCAATCCACAACTGCAAGTTATTATCATACGAATGTGGCATGGTGGGGGCAACAGTAGACTTATATTCCATTGAATTATCTGTAGCAGAATATAACCATATAAGCACTATAATTAATACTACAACTAAACCAATTAGTGTGCCTATTATGTTATGGTATAATGTTATGTTATAAGGTTTTATTGAGTGCAATATCACTCGAAGGGGTCTGAAAGCGCTTTTGTGGATTCAAATGCAGGTAAAGGTTCACAACATATGGAGAAGAGAAAACGTTCAGAAGAGGCAGGTTTTACATTTCTTTCCAAACAGTTTGTTTTTAGGGATCATTCGGAGTTGTATTGGAAGCTCATTCAAGAAGAGGGGAGCTAAATGGGAAAAGGATTTGCCATCATTTCGGGCGGTACGGTTCTTGAGAGGGATGAGTTGATGTTTTGTTCCAGACCTAAGATTCCGAACTGGTGTGTACCAATTAAGTTTCTTGGCCAGGAAACATGGCCCATTTCCATGCATGGTCTTAGGTACCAGGCAGATGATGTTGAGACAAATGCATTTCCTGCCAGGGAAGCCAGTGTAGAACTTTTAAACTGGGGGAAGATGGAGACCGCAGTGGAAGTTTCAGCACCAGTCTAGCAGCAGTGTTCTGTAACACCTGGAGTCTGGTATAAAGCTACCGTTGTGCTGAAGATGGTTAGTTTGCATCCAGGTCTTTATGTGTTTCATACAGCTTTTAAATCTGATTCTGGTGTCTGTTGGGTTGGGTCCAAGAGTGATTTAAGAACATGTTAAAAAGGTTGGTAAGACCATTAAGGAGAGCAGGGTAAAGGGTTGACAGAATTTAGGGTGGGACGGGCTCAATAGGGGAACCCGATTTGGTCATGAGGAGGGCTACACTAACATGTTCCTGAGTACATTTAGTAAACTCTTCTAGATGTACTATGGGGATATCTGTATGCAGTCAGACTTGTTACTTTTCTCTACAGTGTTAGGTTTAGGGAAAGTGTTATGAATTATGCCAATTTTTTCATCTTCAAAAGACCCAGTCTTGTGAAGATGGACTGTCTGTTTGGCAGAAAGAAAGGTTGGTAAATTCTTTCAGTACTTTTTGTAATTCCTTGTGTGAATGTGCAGCCTTGTCAATTCTGTTAATTTTATAGTTGTTTTTGGCTATCTTGATATTATCTAAATAATGTCTATAGATGTGTTTGTATGCTAGTCTGTACTACTTTTAGTTGTTCTCCATTTATGTTTCGCTTCCTTGCTAGCTAGATTGCCAATTTTTAGAGAGTAGGTGAACCAAGATGACGCTTTAGACTTGTGTTTGACTTTAGACAGGGGTGCAATAATGTCATGGGGCTGTCCTTCTGAAAGACGTCCACTACATGGCCATTATTCTCTGAGCCTGTCAGTAGAGGAGGACTAACATTGGGGGAAAAGGCTGCCAGGCTGAATTTTCTCCAGGGCCTGGTCCATTTCTGTTCAATATTCGGAATTTCAAGGGTGGCAGCCTATGTCTACTAGTATTAAGATTGGCTTATATTACTTCATTGAAATCTAAACCTTGGGTGGAACATAGTAGCTGCATAGACTTCTTTGTCGTTTCCACCTGTGCAAAGAGAAAAATCTATTTGCAAACTATATTCAGCAAGATATATTCAGAAATCTTCATGAGTCTACCTTAGCCCTTGTCTCTACAACTAAAAAGGACATTCATAGGCTCCGTTGGTTCCCTTGGGCCTCAGTACTCTTCTTTTCTTCCCTACAAAGTGAACTCCGGAGAGTCGGTTTGCTATTGACTCCTGG
Source organism: Lissotriton helveticus (assembly GCF_964261635.1). Classification (NCBI taxonomy): domain Eukaryota; kingdom Metazoa; phylum Chordata; class Amphibia; order Caudata; family Salamandridae; genus Lissotriton; species Lissotriton helveticus. The sequence goes on along the minus strand of NC_136063.1, from coordinate 771,899,728 downwards.
TCTCCAAAGTATCTATTCACTGTGTCGCGGGCAGGGTGTCCTATTTCCTGGTGCCTGCCTCTGCCCCCACCCGCTCTGCCTGCTTGATCATAGCATGGCATCTACAGGAAACCATTCGAGCATCATTGAGTCATGGATGCGCTCACTGCTGATCTAGAACTAGCCAATTATCAATAGAGCTTGATCTTACTACTGCCGCCCGCCTGGCCTGAATGGTTTAAGCTAAAAGCTTTCTTGAGAACGGACGAGCTCCAACAACTTCTAGGCGCTCGCCTCTCATCTCGCTCACACCTTCTGGAACCAAGCAACAGGGGGCCATAGCCCCCTAGGCTGTTGCCTACTGGCCACATTGTGGCATGAGACTGGGGAATGGGAAATCATCAGAAGTCTGCACCCCCTTATTAGGATAATTTGATGCGAGTTTGCTGTTGTAACTGACCCAGCACTGCCGGTCCTCAGGGCCCTCAGGGCCCAAACCTCCATTTTGTCACTCGATCTAGGCTCAATCACAAAAGATGGTGCCACATCCCTCAGAAGTATTACAAAACTAAAAGAGGACTAGCTTCCTCCAACACACAACCCTGCTAACGTGGCGGCCAACTTTGACAGCCTATACCATTTAAGATATAGGTGAATCGTCGTTTTGCTGTACTTTGTTCCTGTTGCCGCTGGGAGGTCATTTTTACTACTTCGCTTGGCGGGTCCCGCTGCGCTGTTGCCGCCACCGGAGCCCAGGAGTCACAGGAGCCAGCTGGGCGTGAGAGCGAGAGACAGGGCTGCGAGCGAAGGAACCGGGACTCGCTTTCCCAGGAGTCCCGGCAATCCTCCGGCCTGTCACCTGGCCCGCTCTCCCTGACCGCCCCGCCCAGCTCACCTATTTAGAAATCTCCGCCCTCCATTGACATTGGGGTCGTTTTGCTGTACTTTGTTCCTGTTGCCGCGGGGAGGTCATTTTTACTACTTGCGGAACCCGCTTCGCGGGTCCCGCTGCGCTGTTGCCGCCACCGGAGCCCAGGAGTCACAGGAGCCAGCTGGGCGTGAGAGCGAGAGACAGGGCTGCGAGCGAAGGAACCGGGACTCGCTTTCCCAGGAGTCCCGGCAATCCTCCGGCCTGTCACCTGGCCCGCTCTCCCTGACCGCCCCGCCCAGCTTATTCCAGTCTTGGGCCCATATAATCCATCGAATCACGCTGCGCGGGAGCGCCCGGGAGCGCCCGGGGCGAAGCCCGGGCAAAGGGCGGGCCCTCTGAGGCCCTCAGAGGCTGAAGAAGGCTGTGCTGGGCCTATTCTCTAAAATTTACTTCGTGGGCTCGTGTTACAGGTTAATTAATGGCTACCCTACCTGATGGGGGGTCACCTGGGAAGAAGGGCAAACTTCGCAATGGGTCACTAGACAATTACTTCCCCAAGGTACTGTCCGATGGGGAGAAGGAATTGATCATGGCCGAACGCAGGGCTGAGCGGCGGCGTTCAATCGAAAGTTTGAAAAACAGATCTTTTATTGACTCTGCGCCTGCTTCTTTGTTCGCTGAGGGGGACCTAATTGACCTTGGGAGGGAAACCGTTAGTCAAGAAGGTTTCCCACTTTTATTGCGTGACTGCACCTCTTCCCCTGGTATGCCCCTTGATTCTATCGTGATTGACCCCCCTTCCCAGATTCCATGCCACACTGCTGCTCCCCCAAAGCTTAAATCTATGAAATCTAAGCAACTAGTGGTTGCACAGATACATGGTCCACCACCAAATAAAAAAAGGAGGAAATCAAGGGTGGGACAAGGCAAAGTTAAAATTTCCCATCTAGACTTTGGCAAAGGCCCTAAACTATCCTCACCACATGTAAGGGCTACCATGGTAGTTGCAACTACAGTAACACCTGAGGCATCACCATTGGTGGCTACTCCGCTCGTCGAGGTCCCCAATATAGCAGTATTAGATAACAGTCAGGGGCCCTTATCTACAAACACATCGACCCCTTCTCCATCTGTAGGGGATTTCGAACTTTTACTGAGGTCTCTGTTGCTACCCGTGATTGAGAGTCTTAGGAAAGTTGAAAATAGATTGACCTTAGTAGAGGCTGCCATAAATAGTATGGCCACGGTGACCAAGGCCCAGGGGAGTGGGGGAATACAACCAACACCTTGTACCGGGGTTTCGTCTAACCAGATTGTAAAATCCCCAGTAGCTACCCCCTCTGCTCCGCTCCAGATGTCTAAACAGTTGTCTCAGCATCAGGGAAATGTGGTGCCTGCTATTCATAAAGAAAACCCCACAAAGAACCCGAATATGTCTGTATCTGGGACAGAAGGTGGCCCTCATAGGCCAACGACAAAGGCTCCCCCAGTTAACAGAAGTGAGAGACAGGGGGAAGGGGGACGCACCAGAGGTCCCTTAACTAGGGTACCACAAGTGGAAATTCCACCTCAGGCGGTGCCCTATGTAGTAGTCATGACCGGGGTTCCCCCATTAGCAGACAACAAGAAGGAAGGTTACGTCCAATTGAAAAATAAAATAATTCATTGGTTGAGGACATTCAGGCCCATAGCCCCAAATGTGGATGGAGATATAGTACATGTCAGACGGATCCCTTGGTTGGGTAACACAAGGAAAGATATTGAAGGGGATCTAGTGGTGGTCAATTTTAGAGATCCTCGGGCAGTAGACTATATTTTAAATTGGCCATATGCAGGAGGAGGAAACTCTATTACACCTAGGCCCTTAACCTATTTTTACCCGAGGCCGGTTCCTTACCCCCCCAAATATTGGGAAGAGTCTTATGCCCCATGGCCCAAGCAGTTTGGCTACAATAGTACTTATCAGGTAATTGGCCAGCATCAGTTTCAGCCTAATGGTCAGTCTGGTTGGTCCACGATTCCACAGAGACATCACCTAAGTCACAATAGTGCAATGGAGCATCTTAGACCCTTCACCCCCTTAGATACCTTCAATAGGTTTTCGCAGCTTACTGGTATGGAGGACTGCGATTGATGTTTACAGCCTAAGGAGGAGGGATGCGGTCGACAAGGAGTGGATCCCCAGCAAGGAGGAATTATTTGTGACAATTCCCAGGAGGTAACCACAGATGTCTCTAATGTCATCCACCCGAATATGCCTCTTTTTGCTGCTCCGGGTATTTTTATTGCTGTTGATTGTTCTGAACCTGACAGGCAATCTTGTTGTGTGAGTAATAGCCACCAATTTAGATGTGTGGGATTGGAGCTAGGGGGGGTGACCACGGATGGGTCCTCCTTAGTGCACAAGGGTCCTAGGGTAATAAACCTGATTTCCTGGAATGTAGCTGGGCTAAAAAGGAAGTTAGACATTCCTGAATGGCATGCATTCATCGAGAAGTTCGATGTCTGCCTGTTTCAGGAAACTTGGTGCCTGTTACCAATTGATAAATCTGGCTATACTACCTTCTTTTCCCCAGCGATAAGTAAAGGGAAGGGTAGACCAGCAGGAGGTCTTTTAGTCTGGTTAAGAATTGACCTAGATTGGGACATGGTTTCCAATGACACTCAGTGTAATGACTTAATGCACCTTTCTTCTAGGGGTCACATCGAGGGGATTAGGCTTGAACTTTTTAATGTGTACGCTAGAGGGGCTGCGGGGGATAATACTTCAGCAACCATATCGAGCCTTGATTCTGCTCTAGCTAATTGCCCTCCCTCAGCCAGAATTATGGCGGGTGGCGATTTTAATTGTACGTTCGAACCCCTTCTTGGTGATGATCCACTAGGTACTGAGGAGGACGACTCCAGGTGGTCTATCCCCCCCTTGACGGTACCCCCCATTCGGAAATGGTCTGCTAGGGCAATCCAACTGAATGCCCTTACTAGGGAGCACAAATTAAGAGCCCTTAATGGCAGGACCCGGTCTGATATATCAGGCGCAATGACTTTTAACAGGTTAGCGGCCCCGTCCAGAATTGACTACATTTTAATGAGCGTTAGTATGTGGCTTGACCTCATTGATATGGAGGTGGTACCCACCCAGGATAGCGACCATAATCCGCTTTGTTGCAAGTTTAAATGGGGCAAAATTAAAGTGAAAGGGATGAGTGCGCCGTTGAAATTAACCAAAGAGGTCATCCCTTACGAAAACAATCGTAGATTGAAGTGGGATAAGGCTCAGTTAAATATAGACCAACTAGGGACCATTAAATCTACCATCGAAGACCTGTATAGGGACTTGGAGGCAATGGACCGGGTGGTTGCTAGCTCTCCGTGCCTTTCCTCAAAACTCGATTCTGCATACAAAGGCACGATAGACCAAGTGAGTCTTTATTTCACCTCTAAAGGGAAAACCCCTAGACTAAATAGGACCCCCCCCATTTCCAGCAATCCATGGTATTCAGCGGACTGCAAGGGGAAGAGGAAAAGTTTGTCAGTTGCCTTGCTCGCAAGGAATCCTACTCTGGTTAGAGCGGCCAGGAGGGAGTACTTGAGAGCAATTGCACTGGCAAAGCGCGATTGGGAGGAGGAGCACTGGAGGGAAATAACAGACGCCGTCAGCAGGAGGGATTCGACGTTATTTTGGGATTTAATCAATAGAGCTAGACAGGGTAAAACCCGGCCTTTAGCATCCCATATAACCAGCCTGCAATGGTTCAATCACTTCTCATCCCTGTATGGCGGTAGTGAAGATACAACTGGCCCCTTGGTTGCTTGTGGGGAGGGAAGGGATCCTGGTGGGGAGACTGAGTGCTTATTTACGGCCTCCGAAGTAGTGGCAGCAATTAAACATTTGACCCCTAAGAAGGCAGCTGGGCCGGATGGGATCCCTGGGGACCTCTTGATCGCTGAACCCCTTGCCTGGGCAAATCTAATAGCCACCATAATGAATTTGTTAGTAAAGGGACACCCCGTGCCAGATTCATGGAAGGGTGCCGAGGTGGTCACAGTGTACAAGAAGGGGGCAAGAGATGACCCTGCCAACTACAGACCGATCAGTCTGATAGACATAATCCAGAAAGTGGTTGGCAGGGTCATTATCGCCAGGGTGGGCGACTGGATGGAGGAGGAATGTATTCTCTCTCATCTGCAGGCCGGATTTCGCCAGAGGGTGGGCACGATGGACCAGGTCTTTCGGCTGTTTGGGATCTATTGGAAGGCAGTTACCATCAAGAAGGGCAGCCTATATATGGCCTTCATAGATCTCAAGACGGCCTTTGACCTGGTCCCCCGTGCTAAACTGTGGGAGATTCTGAAAAGTATGGGCTTTCCTGGCTCACTCTTGAGATTAATTGTAAGACTCCATGAGGGGACATACGCTAGGATCAGATGGGGTACACAGGGCCAACTGACAGACAGGGTACCTGTGAGGAGTGGAGTCCGTCAAGGGTGTGTCATGGCTCCGACTCTCTTCTCCTTGTTTGTGAATGGAGTGGTGGACCATCTGAGAGGAGAAGAGACGGATGCCCCAACCCTGGCGGGGGAAAAGATTCAGACTCTGCTCTTTGCGGACGATACCTTACTGATAGCTAAATCCCCGATAGGCCTGCAAAAACTTCTGCAGCGATTCACCTCCTTTTGTACAGAGAGAGGCCTAACCATCAATACCACCAAAACCAAACTGATGGCCTTTTCGCCCGCCAAAAATTTTAAAAATAATTTTCTGCTTAACGGGACTCCCCTGGAGTTGGTCGAGGCATTCGACTATTTAGGGGTCCGGATAAATAGCCGAATGACCTGGAAGGATCACTTGGCCAAAATGCTATTGGGCCACAAAAGAGTGTCGGGGGTGACCTTACGAGAGTACCGGGCATCAATTAGTAAACCAGTGTCCCCGGTAATGGTCATCTACGATGGCCAGATACTCCCGGCTGCATTGTACGGCTCCGAATTATGGGGGTTCGACAATGTTAATGAGCTAACCATAGCAGAAAATAAGTTTTTTAGAGATGTGGTGGCCCTCCCTGTTTCCACCCCGCTGATCCCCCTGCGGTTAGACCTTGGTAGACGTGCCTTAAGGGATATAGTGAGGCTGCGCCCACTGCTCTTTTGGGTCCGCCGGAGAAGGACTAAGGAGCTGGCCAAATACGCCGAAGGTCTGGACGAGCTAATTTTATTAGATTCTGGGTTCAAAATTGGCTGGCTGAAAAATCTGAGGCTATTAGTCTCCCAATTGGGTTTGAGAGATGTATGGGAGTCCCAAGCGCCCCCGCCCAAAATGGTGATCAAGAAACTATATTGGGATTGGGTTCAGGCCGAAGCATCACGCAGTATTTCAGGGGGTTCACTTACAGAGTATTTTCTTGAGTGTAAGTGGGTAAGGAAACTTGAACCCTTTCTTGACTTGATAACCAAGCCGCTAGACAGGGCCCTTTATTTAAAATTAAGGTACGGCACTCTCCCGGTACATGAATTTACTTCAAAATGGTCCAATCAGGATGGCCCCTCACGATCTTGCCCCGGCTGTGCGGCCCCTAAAGAGTCTGTGGCCCATCTTCTTTTTGCCTGCCCTGCGTATAAAGTGGCTCGGAAAAACTGGCTGAAACCAGTTTGTAAAGGACTGGGGATGAGGTGCCATCGCTCGGCCCTACGAGTGATTACAACGGATCTATCATCTACCTCATTGATATGCGGGGTGGCAAAGTTTTTAAGTAGTGCCTGGATTATTAGATCAAGATCCCTGGGAATGATTGCAAGGCCACTATCCACCCTCAGTGGAGCTATTTGAAGCCGCCTACCTTGAGTGCCTGGAGTATTTTTGCCCGTGGTCTTATTAATTGTGATAGTGTTCAGTCGTATTTTAATTATGGTCAACCTTTGTTGTTGCTAGTACATCTTGATGAAATGTATTTTAAAATGTATATGTTGTCTTTTATGGTGATCAATTTTACCGAATAAAGATTTATACACAGTTATATAGGTGAATGAAGGAAAGAAGAGATACGATAAAGGAAGAGAAGATAGCATTTTGGAAGTGATTAGAAGAAAGAGAGGAAATAAGAAGGAAGTGAGAGCAAATAAAAAAGGGTTATAAGAGGTATGAAATCCAAAATACCCCACCTATCTCTCCCTCCTCTCTTAGCTCCTGTTCCTTGGGTGCTTATTCTCTCCCCAGGGACACATTCACCCTTCACATAATGGACATAAAGCTAGTTCCCACAGGTCTCCATGCCTTCACTATTAACTACCCTCCTAATTTATCAAATAATGCTGCTAAAAAGCACAAACATCACCCACTCAAAACCCTCCCTGAAACACTTATCTCAGATATCTATTTCTGCGCCAATAAGGGTAAACTAACCAATGACCTCATCTTCTACTCCAGAAAACATGCACCATGGAGGAATGTCTTTTATTCCATGCTTCGTATCACTGGCACCAGGAAAACTGCTTCTCCTTTGCCCTTCTACAATCCAAACTCTCCCATATCCCTTTACAACAACAGTATTATCCTAATACAAGCTTTGAATATAATATTTTGCTAAAATTGATAATATCTTCCCTACACTCAAAAAAGCAGTGATTAATAACAGCACCTGCTATGGCATAATGCAAACTCTTGGAACCTATACCACTCTATTTGTTCAACCTTTTGTGGGCCACATCCTACCCGCTGCCCATATGCCCCCCTACCCCCAATTCCGGATCCCTTCTCCACACAGATTAGTCCTTCAGAAGACCTCCCTGACTCACTCACTCCCCTTGACCATAATAATGCTGCCTCTGCCCAACCAGATCTCCCATGAGGCCTCTCCCACCTACCGGAACTCTTACCACAACCCTTAACCAACTGTCACCGCACTGACTGGGCCAGATGCCTTAATGAGATCTCTATCTGCATGCGCCATCTCAAGGACTCCATAAATTGACAGCCATTGCTATCCAGCATCTACCCTTGCTCAGAAACACTAGTACCCTAGGGACCCGGCCCAACTCACAAACTGGCTTATAACCTGCCCTAGACCCGCACACCTCTAACCTTAACTCAAAAATGTTACTCCTCTCAAATGCCTCCTTCCGTCCCAGAAGACTGAAGGCTGATCTATCTAACAGTGACATCCGTGACCTACTCCTCTCATATACCAACCCAATAGAGACTAACAAGACCTTCTGTGGTCAAATTCAAGCCATTGAAGCTATCCCCTACAGAGAACCCACCCACAATCTCAGAGGTATAAATAGCGACAACCTCAAGCATGTTAACATCCCTTGTACTCCCACCAGCCATTCTACTAACCAACTGAAATGCGTACTTCTCAACTGCAAATCAGCTATTAAACAAGCCCCTGATAACGACACTCTGATTTTAACAAATGAGCTTGATATCATTATCCTCACAGAAACCTGCCTAAACAGCTCCTCCAATCCTATGTTTGACCTACTAGTCCCTCCCAGCCACAACATAATTCTACTGGATAGAACTATGACACAGGGCGGGGGAATAGCTTGTATACACCGAAATACACTCTTGGTGTCTCAATCAGAAACCGTCACCTTGCCCTCCAGTGAATATGTCTGCATCAACATTTTAAGCAATAACAGCCCCATCTGCACACTACACACATTCCACCCCCCCGGAGACAATCTTTCCTTCATTAAACAATTCATGAAAATCATCACATCGAATGATGACCCTCTAGTGACCCAAATCTTCCTTAGAGACTTCAATCTCTACTGGTCTAACCCAAACGATCATGCAGTGAACTGTCTAAAAACCTTCCATTCAATGCACCTAACCAGCCAGACTATGATGACAGAATTCCACCATGAGAGGAATTGGCCACATTCTTAGCGGAGAAAACAAAAAGCATCAAAATCGACATAGAATCAAAGAGGGCTCTTCCTCTAAATACAGGGATCACTTCTCCACTCACCTCTCCGGGCCCTAATCTGTTATGTCCCCTTGGAAATGTCTGTAAGAACAAAGCCTCCTGGCAGACCTTCACTCTACTCAGCAAAAGTGACATCTACAACATTCTTCTAGCAATCAACTCATCTAACCACTTCACCCACTACCACCTCCAATCTTCAAAATAATAAAAGCTGCCATTCTCCCCTTATGGTCAAAGATTGTTAACGCCTCACTATTGCAAGGCACTACACCCGACCGCGTAAAAGTAGCGCAGGTAACTCCCATTCTAGTAAAACCTAATACAGACAGCTCTGACCTTAACAACTTCTGCCCTATTTCCAACATACACACTCTGGCGAAAATTCTAGAAAGTTGCGTGCAAACTCAACTCTGTATACACATTGAGAAATTCCAACATCAATATAGTTTTTGTCGAGGTATTAGCCCTGAATCTGCACTCAATCACATCAAAAATGACATTTTAAAAATGCTAGACCAAAATGAGTCATGCCTTCTGATTCTAATTGACTTAGCCTCTGCCTTCAACACTGTTAAACATGACAGCTCACTGTCCATTCTAGAATAAAGGATGGGCCTATCAGGGCCTGTACTGCAATGAATCGCTTAATTCCAACACAACAGAACCCAAAGAGTCAAGGTGAATCAATCCCTCTTACAGCCCCCTGCTGTCAATATGGGGGTTCTACAGGGGTCCGCCCTTTCACTAAGCATGGGTGAATTTTGTGAATTTGCGATTCGCGAACTTGCGGATTTGCGAATTCGCGATCTGCAAAATTCGCGAATTTGTGCGAATTTGCGGATTTTTTTATTTTTGCGTGTTCGCGTGGCGCTTTGCGTGTTCGCGGGGCGTTTTGGCATGTTCGCGGGCGCTTTGCGTGTTCGCAGGTTTTTTTTTGGGCGAGACCGTGATGCGCCCTCTGGTTCATCACTGCCACCCTCTCCTTTTTTATGCCCTTCTGCCCTCTATACCACTCGTTTTTATGCCTTTCTGCCTTCTGCCCCACTCGTGTTTGTGCTCTTCTGCCCTCTGCCCAACTCGTTTTTGTGGTCTTCTGCCCTCTGCCCCACTCGTTTCTGCCCTCTGTCCCACTCGTTTTTGTGCTCTTCTGCCCTCTGCCCAACTCGTTTTTGTGGTCTTCTGCCCTCTGCCCCACTCGTTTCTGTGCCCTTCTGCCCTCTACCCCTCTCGTTTTTTGTCCCCTTCTGCCCTCTGTCCCACTTTGTGCCCTTCTGCCCTCAGCCCCACCTAGAATGGCGCCGGCAAGCTGTCAGCGCCATTCTAAAATAGCTAAAAAGTCAGCTTCAACAGGAAGCACTAATAGATAAAGTAAAGCAGGTGCTCGAGTTGAAGGTCAAATTAAGTAACACAATCATTAATCACCCCAAGTTTGGGGTGATTAATGATTGTGTAACTGAATTTGAGCTTCAACTCGAGCACCTGCTTTACTTTATCTATTAGTGCTTCCTGTTGAAGCTGACTTTTGTAACTATTTTAGAATGGCTCTGGCAGCTTGCTGGCAGCTTGTCAGCGCCATTCTAAAATAGTTGCAAAAGTCAGCTTCAACTTTTGACCCAATCCCAAAACGGATTTTCCGCCCATACTTACCTTTCACCCATTCTCTTCAACTTATTCCTGGAACCATTTGCAAATGCACTGAACTCTGCGAACATTCTTTATCACATGTATGCAGATGACACACAATTGTATCTGAAAATCTCCTCCCCAGAAGACTTCATTTCACTCAACTCTACCTTGCTGAACACTCAAAACTGGCTCATGGATAACCAACCCATACTCAATACTTTCAAAACTGAATTCCTCCTCATTACTCCTCCTAATCACACTCCCAAGATGGACCTCTGGATGAAGCATCTAACAGCCTTAAACTGTTCTCCTCACATTATTGAGTCTGCTAAATCCCTTGGAATCACACTAGACAAAAACTTGAATATGCAGAATCATATCAGTAATGCCACCAAGGGAGCTAAATACCATAGGAGTATACTAAGGAAACTCAAACCCTTCCAACCACAGGATGATTTTATTAATAATAATAATAATAATAATAATAATAATAATAATAATAATAATACTGAGATTTATTAAGCTCTACAGCTACCCCAACACAGGGGTGTCCCGGCGTTAGAAATATCAGGGGAGAATGCATCAAAAGGAGTAGTAAGCTTATCGATCCATCATTGCATGGTGGTACAAGCTCTTTTATTGCCAAGGCTGGACTATGAAATCTCCACTCTTTGCGGTCTTTCTAAATACAATTTGGCCGCACTAAGGGACTCCCGTAATGCCGCTGCTAGACTGATAACAGGTACAAAAAGAAATGATCACATATCCTCATCCGTAAAAACCCTAAACTGGCTACCGTACGAAGCAAGAATACAGCTATAGAATGCTTACATGACTCATAAAACCCTACATTTCAAGACCCCTGTATATCTGGCACAAAAGCTAGAGTTATCAGGGGGATGTAGACCTTCACAAAGTGCAAGGTTACTGCTACTGAAACCACAGATTTTCCTCAAAAAGAGAATGAGCTACGGAGGCTTCTCGGGCATCGCCCCAAAGATATGAAACTCTCTGCCACCGGATGTTGGTCGAATCTCATCTAGCCCTTCATTTTCAAAAGAAGTGACAACAATTCTAATGAACAAGTTTCTCTCCTACGTTCCTTTAGGTTCTATAGTTTACTTACCTGCCCACTATTCTGATGCCCTGAATGACCACTACATTGATGTGAAAGCATGAACTCCAGCTCAACATGCTATTCCCATGTATGTAACAAATGTATTTTCTTACAACTATATCCTACAGAGTGTAAATATGCTGTCTACACATATGTAGAATAATCTTTTTTATTAGAAGTTAACAGCAGGTACCTCCAGCTCCATCCTCCATCAGCTTCACAGCTCTAACGATCCTGCTTTCAATCATAACATTCTAAATCCCTAGCAACATGTATGCATTCCAATTAAGAGAACTCTACACATCTTCCCCCTCATAATACTACATCAAATATATGGTATAAAAATCCATAATATAGCAATGACTAAAGAAGAAACATTTATAAAATTTTACAACATAAATATGCATAACAATATCCAAGAACAGAAATAAAAATAAAACATTAGTCATTCATCAATGGCTGTGGAGCACAACATTTAGCAACATTACCAAAACTCCAAACTGATCTGTCATCCAAAGTGACAACAGTCTTCTTTACACTTTTCACTTGATGAGGTTTGGAGAACTTGCTGTCACCTTCTGTAACAACACCACCACACTTCACTACCACCCAGTCACCAGACTTTATATTTGGAAACTTAACTCCTTTCATACAAGTATAGTGACTAGAAGCGACAGCTTGCTGTTCAATGACATCTTTCTCACTTCTTTCACGATCAACCCATACACAATCTCTGTCCTTCAACCATCCTGTTAATTCTTTCACTCCTGGTTTACGCCCTTTAAGGGAAAAAAAGGTGACACTCCAGTTACAGAATGTGGTGTCACTCTATAAGACCACATTAACTTCTTAAGCTCATCCGACCATGACAACCCATTGGAAATCGAAAGTTGTATATTATCCATAACCAATCAGTTTATCCTTTCCACCAAACCATTGGCTTGAGGCCTAAACATGGCAACTCTTTCCTGCTTCACACCCATCCTTAAAAGGTATTCTTGCATCTTCTTTTAAACAATTTGAGGTCCATTATCTGATATAAGTGTTTTAGGAATTCCTTCATTCATAAAAACTTTATCAAGAAACTTGATAACTTTCTCCGTGACAATATTGTCAGCTGTTTCAATAACATAACCACTTAGAATGGTAATTAATTAAAACCATTATAAATTTAGCCTAGTCTGGAAATTGGTCCAAGAAAATCTATTGCCACTCTTTCCCAGGGACGAACAGGACATTTTACACAAGCAAGAGGAGGTTGACGCACAACCTTAGTTTTATCACTTGTGGCACAAGCATAGCACTCCTTAGCAACTTCTTCAACATCTTTATCTAACCCAGGCCACCAGAATGACTGACAAACACGTCCCCTGGTCATATTTCTGCCCAAATACCCTTCATGGGCAATATTGACAATCTTAGATCTAAGACCCTCTGGAAGTACTAATCTATTTCTTCTCCATAACTTCTCTTCTCAAACACTCAGTTCTGTCTCAACATTGTTAAATCCTTTAAAACGCAACTCCTGAAAGAGATCACCACCCCAGCCTGCAGATACACCTTCCATTACTTTTTGTAACACATCATCATTCCTCAAAGTGACATCCTATTCCTCCTTGTAAAAAGCTTGTTCCTCACTGTACTTTACCACATCTACCTCAACTTCATGTTCCTTCTCATTTACTGCAATAGGCATCCTTGATAAACAATCCGCCAATATATTTTTAAGTCCCTTCTTATATTCAACTTCAAAATTATATTCCAACACAGATAACATCCACCTTGAGATTCTTGGGGTTACACTCCCTTCTAGTCCTTTACCTCCTCTATATAAGTGGACAAGTGGTTTATGATCAGTCCGCAGCTTAAATGGCAAACCCCAAAGTATCTAAAATGCGTAATACCCCATCAGCATGCCAGTGCTTCTTTCTCTATTACAGAATATGAAGTTTCTGCACTTTGTAATCTCCTGGATGCAAATCCTATGATCCTTTCTTCATCATTAATCACTTGTGTCAAAACAGCCTCAATTCCAAATGCACAGGCATCTGTCGTAATTAAAGTTTTTGCATTGACATCAAATGTCCAAGACTAGGTGCACATAAAATGCCATATTTGACTTTCTTGAATGCTTCATCACATACATCACACTACACAAAATGCACACCATTTTTCATTAATGCACGTAACGGTTCTTCCATCTCAGTAAACCCTTTTACAAATTTTGGGCGATACTCTGCCAGCCCCAAAAAACTTTTAAGCTGGTCCTTATTTGTGGGAGTGGGAGCATTTTTGATTGCATCCACAATAATTTTCTTAGGTTTGATTCCCTCTTTGGATATCTTGTGCCCTAAATAATTTGCTCTATCCTTCCTTAATTGACTTTTTTCTCTCTCTTAATAGTCAACCCATGTTCATCTTTTATTCCCAAGAGAAGTCCTTACATCACTCTCTGAAACACCGCTGAGGCAGATGCCAGCCTAAATGGCATTCTGCGATACCCGAACGCCCCCAACGGTGTTACAAATGATGTGAGATGTCTAGACTCTTCACTGAGATCAATTTCATGATAGGCGGCAGACATATCAATCATGCTGAAAACACTACCACCACCCATAACAGTCAACATTTCTGAAATGTTAGGTAGAGGATGTCAGTCAACCCATATATTTCTGTTTAAGTCGCGCAAGTCAATGCACAAATTAATTTTCTTCCCACCATCTTTTGGTGCGACAACAATGGGTGCCTACCATTCTGAAGCTTCTATTGGTTCAATTATATCCAAGTTCAACAATTGATCAAGTTCCTCCTTCAAGGGACCTCTCATAAGATGTGGTACAGACCTCACTTTATGGATGCCAGCTTTTGCATTTTCTTAGCTTTCCCAACTCCTCGGAAAAAATATCAGAATATTTTTCCATTATCAGTAAATCATAATTTTCAACATTGTCTACCACGATAGGCTCCTGAGGTCATACCACCTCTTTTTCAGGTCATTTATGTCCCTTGGAGTCACTCCTACAGCATTCACCTTCGACTGTATTTCCAGCCAAATCTTTCTTTTGGCATATTCAGCCACAGTCAGGGACTGCCTACCAAACAATTTCTGGTGTTCTTTAACCACCTCCTCCACGAGAACCTGCAGCTCCATGGTGCTAAATGAAATGTTTCTCTTCCTCTCTGGAAGTTCCTTTTCACTGCTGCTTGCCATTTCCAAACTTTAAATGCACAAAAAAGTTTTCCTGTGGCTTAGGGACTCAGCTCTGCTTTCTCTGCCTTTCCAGAAGCTTCTAATTACTTGCAGCTGCCTGGGTGTAGCCACTTCCTGGTTGGGAGGGGGTGGTTGGTAGCACCTGATTGGCTGACTTCTAAGTTTCACTTTTCTTTCCTTTCCGATTTGGTATTTACTGAATCTGTATTTACCGATTCGGTAAATACCGAATCGTTATTTCCCATTCATTCCTATGGGCGAAAAGGCCCAAAGGATTGAATGGGAAGTACCGATTCGGTAAATACCGATTCGGTAAATACCGAATTCCGAATGGCAGATACCGAATTTTACCGAATCGGTAAAAAATACCGAAGTTTTACCTACATCACAATTACCGATTCTAAAATACCGAATCGGTAAAATTCGGTATTTTAGAATCGGTAATTTTAAATTACCCACATCTAGCCCTAGATCCTTAGCGCGCGCCAACAAATCACAATCCCCAACTTGTATCAACACAAACATCTCATAGTCTTTGGAATAAGTAATTGCTCGATTATCACTGTTGTGCCAGAGATTATGCTGTCAACGACGTTGAAAGCATCAAACAATCATGTAAACGATGCTGCGCTGATAGTCAAAAGTCAATGTATAACGACGCTGTCATCATCCACTGTCAATGTTGCAGATATTAAAATGTGAACGAGATAGCTGTAATCTTTAGAATTTAAAGATTTCAGTTTTACAACTCACAGCTAACAGCTTCTTTAATTCTCTTCAGTTATTTGTAACGAGTTTAATCCATTCACTCACAATGCGGAGGATGATTTTCCATTCATATTGATAATCCAAGGGCGGAGGCACACAATGATCTGCCCCTTGCACAGAATATCTGCTGGATTCCTTCGTCGCCAGTGTAAAGATACTGTCCACACATATGTAGAATAATCTTCTTTATTAGAAGTTAACAGCAGGTACCTCCAGCTCCATCCACCATCAGCTTCACAGCTCTAATGATCCTGCTTTCAATCATAAAATTCTAAATCCCTAGCAACAGGTATACATTCCAATTAAGAGGACTCTAAATCCTACCCCATAATGTGAAGTGCTCTGATACCCTCTAGGGTCTTGTTTGTGCTTTACAAAACTTTATAAGTAAATAAATGTCATTTGAAAGAAAGTATGTCCATTCAGTGGATGAATACCTCCAGCAGGGCACTCTCGCTTGCACTGAAATCATTTGTGATGTCTCTTCTCCTACTACACTCAGATCAGAATCCTCTATATCCTCTTGGATTATTGAGAGATTATTTTCTCCTTGCAAGACCAGGCTCACTCTCTCCTGCCTTCTCGGTCAATGTCATCCTGCTGCCTATTGTGGTTCTCCAGCACTAGGCCCTTCATCATGGTTGTAGTCTATCTCTCTTACAACCACTGGATTAGCCTCTCCTTCACCAGTTTCATCATCTACTTCTCTAGTACCCTCCTCAGGTTTATCAAGTGCTATTTCAGTTTCTGGCTGCTCCCCTACAGCTTGACTAACCTGGTTCCATGATTTGTTCACTACTACTGGCTCTTCTGGGAGAGGCACTGTATTTTTCATAAAGGGGGGTATAACTCTTTGAGTATGGGCAGCATGGATCCAATCAGGGAGACCTCCACACTTCACAGCAGTTGTAGTCATGAGTATGACTTGTTAGAGCCCTGGCTAACAAGGCTCCAGGTAAGACTTTTTTTATATGTGCTTCTTCAGTACCACCCAGTCTCTGGGACTTAAGTTGTGGAACTACTTCTGGCGTGGCTGGGCTGTAGCAGCTTCTATCTGATGAGACACAGAATGTACCACATCAGCCAATCCTTTGGAGTAATCTAGTATCAGATAATCAGTAATGTTCTTAAGTGCATTTGCAGGTACAGCTGGCAGTCTCATTGTCCTTCCCATGATGATCTCATGGGGATACAGTCCTGTCCTATGATCACGTGTGCTGCGCAGACTCAGCCACACCATCGACAAAATATCTGCCCATTTCAAAGACGTAAAAGCACACACTTTGGCAAATCTTGATTTCAGCATCCCATTGTTCCTTCAGACCTGAAGTCTCAGGTAGGTAACTACAATGCAGTCTCTGTTCAACCTGCAAACTAGCAGACAGCATCCTCAACACTTCATTATTGAAGTGCATGCCTTGGTCTGATTCCAAAGAAGTCGGGAAGCTGAGCCTTAGTATCAACTCCCCCAACAACAGCTTTGCTAATGTGAGAGTATCATTCCTTGTGGTGGATATGCCTCAGCAGATTGTGTGAAAATGTACACAACAACCAACACATGCCTCAGCCCATAGACATCTCAATAAAGTCCAATTGTATCCTGTTGAAGGGACCATCTGACCAGCCTTTTTAGCTCAATGTCACTACGGTTCTTTTCCTTACAATGTTCTGTTGGTACACAACACATCTTTGACATATCACTTCCTCCATCAACCTGAACCTAAGATTTATTTAGTTATTTATTTTGTGTTTTATAGAGTGTGAACTAGACCCCTAAGGGTATTAGAGCGCTTTACAAAATTGACAAGTAGTATACAAAGAACTTAGGAGGGGTGGATACATTTGGGATAACACAGGTGGAAACATTTGTGATAAAAACAGGTAGATACATTTTGCAAGAAATAGATGGTCTCAAATTCCGGGTGGGATGGCCAGAGGTGCTGGGAGGGTATCGTCCTGACACCGTGGAGAAGTCAACACAGAGAGTAGGACAAATTCGCTGAGGTGATTGTGATGCAAGCTTTAGGAGAGGAATTTGCCCATTAGGAAAGATTTGGCCTCTGTTTTAGAGACGGATTCTTCGAATGGCTGGCGGGAGTGAGTTCCATATTCTTGGTGCGGCCCCAGAGAAGGCCCGATTGTAAATGTATTTTGTTCGCAAGCGTGCCAGTTGGAGCAAGAGGTCTTTGGCGGATCGGGAGTTTCTGGCCCCTCCGGATGCCACAAGTTTTTGGGCAAGGAATGCAGGTGAGGTAGAGTATAGAGCCTTGTGAGTGATGCAAGCCAGCTTAAGTTGGATTCTGGCCACGGGAGGAAGCCAGTTCAGAGCTTTAAGCTGAGGGGATATGTAGTCAAATTTCTTTGAACCTGTTAGAAGTCCGGCGGCAGTGTTATGGCAGGGTTTATTGGTGCCAGTGAGCTCTTGGATAGACCTGCGAGGGTAGAGCATCCATATTCCAGTGTGGTAGTGACTAGAGCCTGGATTGCCATTTTCAGGTCGGGTGTGGCAAGAAAAGGTTAAAGGTTTCTTAGGTAGCTCAGGTGAAATCTGGCTGTTTTGGTCATCGAGTTGATGTGGCCGAACATGTTCAAGCTGCAGTCTAGGGTTATTTCAAGGGATTTAGCAGAGTCCACTATAGTTGGCGGGCAGTTGAGCGCTGTGATCGCCTTGGTCCATTCCTGGATGTCAGGGTTGAATTTAGGTGGGGATACTAGAAGAAATTCGTTTTTTTTTTGCGTTAAGTCTGAGCTGGTTAGAGGTGAGCCAATGGACAGTCAGCTTCAAGGCCTCATTCAGGGAAAGAACGTCCTCAGGAGAAGAGATTTTTATGTAGATCTGGGTGTCATCTGCATACATGTGGTAGGAGATATTGGGAGTGCGTAGCACTTCTGAGAGCAGTTCAAGGTAGAGATTGAAGAGGGTGGGGGACAGGGTTGATCCTTGGGGGACTCCAACCATGATCAGTGAGGGAGAGGATAAGTTGCCGTTGATTAGGAATCTCTGAGAGCGATTCTGGAGGAAGGCCCTCAACCATTCAAGAACGGGGCCATCCAGTCCCATCCTGATATTTCGTGGTTGACCGTATCGAAAGCTGAGAATAGGTCTAGGTGGTTACGCCTTGGTCAAATGCTTGGAGTACACCATCCAGGATGTGAAGGAGGGCAGTTTCAGTGCTGTGACCAGGTCTGAACCCGGATTGGAAGTCGTCTAGTAGGTGGAAGTTGGTGATGTGTTGGCTCAACTACTGTTGAACACAATTCTCCAGAACTTTAGCTATGAGTGGGATATTAGATGTAGGTCTATAGTTGTCAGAGGAAGCAGGATCCATCATAGGTTTTTTTAAGATGAGGATGACTTATTCAGCTTTAAGAGAGTCAGGTATCGATCCCTGTAGGAGGGAGGCGTTGATTATTGCAGTCCAAGAAGGGATGATAGCCTGAGAGGCGGCGGCTAAGCAGTTTCAGTGGAGAGGGTCATGAAGTGGTTGTCGGGTTTAGGGAGGATAGAATTTTTGAGATTAGTTGTTTGTCATAAACTTTGAAGATGAACCACTGCGCTCAGTTTTTGGGTGATGTCTGGGGGGCAACGGGGAAAGAAGAGGAAGATCCAAGGTTTGGGAAAGAGTGGCGGATCTAAGTTCGTTTCCTAGGGCAGTGATTTTGTCGGAGAAGAAGGAGGAAAATTCCTCGTAAGATAACAGAGATTTGGGGATTTCTTTGGAGGTTTTTGCCAGTTTGTTACATTGGTGTTTGACCAATCGGAATAGTTTACGAGGTCTGTTCTTGGCATTCTCCAGTTCTGTTTTGAAGAATTATTTTTTTGAGTGGAGGATTTCCTATTGTAGGCATTTCTGGACTGGCAGAGAAGTTTTAGATGGGCTGCTGACGGGTGCTGCTTCCAGTTTCATTCTGTCTGCTGGAAAGATCTCCTGTCATTGTTGAGGGATCCGTTGAACCAGGGGTTCTTGTCTTTGATTTGGGTTCATTTTAGTTTTAGCGGAGCAAGGTCATCAAGAATGTTGGATATGGTCATGGAATAGTGTTCAGTGTGGTTGTTGGCCGTAGTGATATGAGGGGGAGGAAGGTCAGTCTCACAACAAGTGGCCAATTTCCCAAGATCAAGGTTCTTGGTGTCTCTAACCCAAGGTTTTGGAATCACAGGTTGTGGAGCCCATGTCTTGTGGGTGCCAGGCAGAAGGAAGGTGATAGCGTGGTGGTCAGACCAATCACATGGGTCTATAGAGATAAGCTTGACCGCTGAATCCTTAGCAATGATCCAGTCAAGAGAGTCGCCTTTCGAGTGAGTTGGGAATGTGCAGGCTTGGGTAAGGGCTTGGTCGGCCAGGAAGTCTCTTTTAGCATTGACCTGAGGATACTTGGGGTCATTCCCGTGCAGGTTGAAGCCACCAAGGAAAATGTCTTTCGAATAGGGGGAAACCTTGGCTGTGATGATTTCCATGAGGTGGTCAGTGAAGGTGTCATTCCTGCCTGGGGGTGGTAAAAGATGTGCACTCTACACATGTGGGTGGTGTTTCTGCATATGGACAGTGCAAGGTATTCAGAGGAGTCTGTGGGATCTGCCAGAAGTTCGGTAACAAGGAGGTTATAGCGATAGATGCAGGCAATGCCTCCTCCTTCTTTTTAGACTGCCTGTCCAGCCTTATGATGTTATAGTTGGGAGGGTCTAAGAGGTCTAGGCAGGGTGATGAGGATTCTTTGGGCCAAGATTCAGTCAAGATCGCTAAGTCTGATTTTTGGCTCAGGATGAGATCAGCTACATCAGCGGTATGCTTTACTGCTTACCAGCAGTTAATTAGGAAGCCGGAGAGTGGGAGGTCGGAGTGAGTGTTGTGAGTTGGGGCAGTGATTGGTATTGACGCTAGGTTGCTATTGACAACTCCTCTGCTGCAGAGGGTAGCTAATCTGTTGGGGTTGGTTGCAACCGTGCGGATAACGTGTTCGTCACTCAAGTCTCAAAGGCATCGGGTTAAAAGGGCAGATTTGTTGCTAAGGAGGAGGTCTAGAACTTCTTCTTCCGTGAGGTCTGGTGGACTAGGATTTTCATGGGTCGATTTGTAGGTAAGGAGGAGGGCCAGAGTTTCCTCTTCTGAGAGGTGCCAGGGCTGCTTGCGAGGGCCCAGGTGCCTCAGGGATAGCGGTAATGGGTGAAGGGGGGCTTGTTGGAACGGGGAGTAGAGTTCTGCGGGAGCTTGAGATTCGAGAAGAAGAGTTCTATGAGGTGGAGGACGTTTTTTAGTTCCAGAATGGAGTTATGGATGCTCCTGGTTAGATCGGTAGCTCTGTGGTGGAGAGTTTCAATATCCCTAAAAGAGGTATACTCTTGTGGGCAGGGGGGCCCTATGGTTTGGGAACGGTTCTTATTGCATACCCTGGTAACTGGGTAGTAGGGCTAGGTAAATCAGTGTTGTGAACCCATGGAGGAGATTTGATAACCATATGGGAGGGAAGAGTTTGTGGGCAGGAGGTCATAGGTTTGGGGATGAATCTGTTGGTATATGGTGTTAGTGTGCTGGAGGGGCTGGGTCGACTGGTGTCAAGAACCCTTGGAGGAGTGAGTCCCAATAACTACATAGGAGGGAAGACTTTGCGGGCAGGGGGTCAGTGGTTTGGGCATGATTCTGTTGGCATGCGCTGGTAGCATGGTAGTGGGGCTGGGTTGACCTGTGTCATGAGCCCTTGGAGGAGTGGTTTGTGAATGGCCAGGCACCCTTGACAGATTGGTCGAGGGACAGTGCGGGGAAGCGTGGATGGAAGAGGGTTGTGCACATATTTTTGGAGGAGTGTGCAGAGGTCTGCAAATTTTTTAGGTATTTGGGTGGAGCTTGGATCAGGATGATGCAGTTTTTGTATAAAGTGATAGTAAAGTCAGCACGCAGGTTTGAGGAAGGTGCCATTGTGAGCTTTTTTCTGTATTGAATGTTCCTGGCTTCGTGTACATTAAGGCGGTTCGAGATGGCTTTGCGCCATAGAGATGTTTTTCTGGTGAAGAAGATAAGGTCATTAATGACTGTGCCCTTGTCCGCGCTGAATCGTAGGTCAGAGATCAGAGTCTTGGGATGACTTTTCAGGATGGAGTGTTTGAAGGATTTAGCAGCGGTTTTGGAGAGAAAAGGAGGGTAGACAATGGTGTAGGAGTTGTCGCCAGTAGGGATCAAGCAAGGCCCTGCCATGCTGGCGAGAGTCGGGCAACTTAAGGGTTAAGAAGGAGCAGAGGGAGGATGCAGGTGTGGTTCCAGCAGTGCTGATCCCTACTCTGGGGTCCCCCCAAGGGGATACTCAGAATTGTCAGGCTCAAGCTGTGGGGAGAATGCTCCGGGGCCTACACTGGATGTCCGCAGCCTAGCTGGGCGTCCGGCGGACAGGGAGCGGGCAAAGGATCAGGAGGCTGGATGGAATGCATTAGAGTAGGATGTCTTTGGGGAGGATGACCACCCTCACGAAGGCTTTGATATAGATAATTTGAGGGAAAGTCTCATTGGGTCACTGTACTGACAGGTGGGCAAGTGTCTACCTCCAGGAAAAGTTTCAAAGTACCAGGATGAGCCCTTTGACTCCCGCAAGTTTTCGGAGGAAAGTTGCTGCGGTGGTGAGGCTGCAGCGGGTAGAGGCAAATGGGTGAATTCGGGGGCGAAGCTGCAGCGGGACTAAGCCAAGTCACACCAGGACAGGCTTCAGCACCTCGAGCTCCGCACTTGGGCCAGGACAGCGGGGACCAGCATAATTAGGGTGCTCAGAAGCCCGGGTGTTGAGGTCCCGCACTTTGGCAGAACAGCAGTTACTCCAGGGGACCCCGCTGAGAGACGCCAGGCCATGGTTTCCCAGGATCAGATTCGTAGGGAGAGGAGGTGACTCACCAGATCAAGTTGCCCGACGTCTAGGCCGGTCCAAAGCGATGATTTGCAATCAGGGCCGGAGAGAAGAGTCAGCCTGTAACAGTCACTGAAGCATCAGATTTGGCAGGAAACAATGCCCCCTGCTAGCATTAGGGTTTATCCAGGCAATACCAGGCGACGCCTGTGTTAGGTTGCAGGGTGGGACTCACTACCGGGGCTCATAGAGAGGCTCACAGCAAAATGGTGCTGGTATCCAGGGGTCACCCACTGGGGCCAGGAGGCCTCAAATCATCAAATGCAGGGCAGGCACTGGCTCGGACGAGCCCACATCAGGCAGCCAGATACCAGGCCAGGTCTAGGTGTAGCAGCGAGAAAGGCAGTGAAGAGGGCTGCACTGGATGGCACCAGAAATCCAATGGCGCCAGCAACCACTGCTTTGATGAAACAATCTAACAATGGCATCCCTTCCTATAACAGTCGGACTATGGTAATGTCTAGCCATTTGCGGCAACAAACTTATTGGCAACAAAGGTCTTCCATCTCCTGAAACCCATATTTCATCTTCATCTTTTTTAACACTACGTGTGTTTTCCAGCTCTTCTGTTCTACTTCTGACAACTCTTCCAGTAGCCTCTTAAGTTCTTCCCAGGTATCAGTTGCTGTAAGCAAAATGTTGTCATTGTTCTCTTCTGTTCCTTCATTTACATACTCTCCATTAAATGTGCAAGCATTGTAAGCACAGTACGTTGTCACTTAATCAGCATATCTGTTTCCGGCTGTCACATAGTCATCTCCCATGCAATATGCGGAACTTTTCATGACCACAAATTGTGCACGTAATTGCAAAGCCTCTAACAATTTTATCACCTGCTCATGGTTACATATAGGGGATTCTGATGGTGCCCTAACTTTCCAAAACCGTGCACCACACCAAAACCGTACTGACTATCTGTAAATATAGTCACCTATAATCGATCCGGAACTTAACATGCTTAAGTAAAAGCAATCAATCCAGCCACTTTTGTGGAGACTACTCTTTCAAGACAAGCAGCTTCCACTACTTCTGAAATGGTAAATACTGCATAAGCAGCTCTCAAATTTCCTTTGGAATCTCAGAAACACGAGCAATCCACAAACAGAATCAGATTCAAGTAGTGGTTAATTTGTATATCAGTCATGCTACACTTCACCATCATCATTGTCAGTCTCAGGACGGGGTGGCAGAATTTAACCAGAAAACCTCTTTAGGGACACAACATCAGCTGCCAGTATGATATGCTCCTATCGGGTCAGGCAACTGTTCATGAGGTGCCATGTCTTCATTCTCGTTAACAAAATGTTGACAGAATGAGGAACATAAACAGTTAGGAGTATACCCATTACTATACTTTCACACCATCCGATAATGACATCTGTGGCTGACACCACATTAAGGCCATCAGGCAGCGCTGCAGCCACTAGATCTAATGTGGCTGAAAAGTAAGCAACTGGTCTGACACTGAAAGAGTGCAGCCCTCTCTTTCACTGCAGAAAAGTGAAAATGCTTATTGTAATTAGGCCTTTCTAGTGTCTGGGCCTGGCAGAGACTTTCTCTCAACTCCTGGAAGGCAACCAAACAATCATTGTCCCAATGCACCAGTTCTGTCACATCCTTATGTGTCAGCCTTTGTAAAGACTTGACCACTAGGGGAAAGTTGAGTATCCACTGGTGACAGTAGCCCACCATTCCCAAAAACATCCTGACTTATTTCTGTGTTGTTGGTAGATTCCTTTGCAAGATTGCTGAAATTCCCTCTTGTGACTTCCTTCTCACACCTTTCTTGATATGATGACCAATAAATAGGACTTCTCTCCAACAGTACAGCAAGTTATTAAGGGACACCATATGTCCATTCTCAGTCAAGTGGTTTAGCAATGCAATAGTGTCTGGTTTGCATGCTTCACGAGAATTTGATGCAACCAGCAGGTCGGCAATATATTGGACCAAGACAGAGTTACAAGGCATGACGAGAGTCTCCAAATTCTTCTTGAGGATCTGGCTGAAAATCGAAGGGCTCTCCATATGCCCGTGTGGAACTCAGCATCATGCCAAAACATGGTTGCCAAGCCTAAATGGACAGAGGAAACAGAGGAGCTGACTGTCCTCATGTAAGGGTATGGAAAAGAATGCCTGACATAAATCAAAACAGTAAACCACTCAGCCTCACATGGAATTGAAACAATATTACAGCAGGGTTCGGTACCACAGGACAACATGGAATCACAATATTATTGACCTGGTGAAGGTTCTGCACGATGTGGTACTTACTGCTAGGCTTCTGCAAGCCCATAATTGAGTGAGTTACCTGGACTCCCCATGATCATCTTCAGTATACCTTGTTGAATCATTGTCTTGATCACTGGAGTTATCCCAGCAATCATTTCAGGGGTCAAATTATGCTGTGGTGTTCTGGGATATTTCACATTTGGCTTTATCTGTATATAGACAGGTTCAACTCCTTTAAAGAGTCCAATGTCCTTTCCTAAAAAATCCCAAACTTCTGGTCTCACTGAATCTCTTAAATCTAAAGGCAAATCTTCTGTCATAATCATCGGATACATTGCAATAATTACATTCTGATATGCCAACTTAAGGCAATGTCCTCATCATAAGTTTGTAGCTCTATTGCTTTGAGGGTACAGTATATGGTGCAGTTCAGTTTGCAGTACAAATTGCATCCTAGCAAACTCACAGGACTCGAATCAATCAATCAATCAGGGATTTATGTATAGCAATAATCACCCGTGAGGGTCTCAAGGCGCTGGGGGAGGGGGAATCACAAACCGCAAATTGCTGATTATCCTCAAAACTCCCTAACTTTACAGGGACATCCTCAGTAATGGGGTTCTTAACTTTTTTGATCAGCTACTCCAACAACTTGGATATTTCTTCCCAAGAGTGGTAGGTTTGGGAATTCTACTGATTACACAGTGGAAGGGGTAGCACCAATATCAACCAAAAATAATACATTGTATTAATTTACCTCAGCATCTATAAATGGGCAACTCTGGTCTACCTCCAAGACTGCACCAAACACTCAATCTTCCTCCCCACTCAGGCCTCATCAGGAAGACTGATCAATGCCAACATTTTCACTTGTCTTAAACATGGCAAATTGTTGGTAAAGAGTATTATTCTGGAAAGCATTCTGATTAAAATTCAATAGCTGATTTTAAGAAAATCTGGAAACATTAGCAGCTTGCTGTGGCATCAGGGGTTGGAGAACCTGCATCACTGGGGCTTGTGGCACATTAGAATTCTAAGATCTAGGTCTTGGTACATTCTGTTGCTGCATCAAATTATTATTTTGAGGTGGTACAAACCCCAGATTTTGACCCTGAATTGCGGCATTAAGATGGCATTCTTGCATCCAATGCCCCAGCCTATTGCAGTAATGGCATGGATTAGACTTCTTCAATGTAGCTACATCAGTTCCAGCTGGCGGATCAACAGGAACAACCCGACCTCTACCTTGTGACTGAAATACACCTACTTCCTGCACCGCTGATGCTCCCTATTGAAACCCTTTCTCCACTGGAAGGACATTCCCTACAAACTATGGATTTTTAATTCATTTGTACCACCAGCAGATTTTCCTTCAACTTGTACTGTCTCATTTCAATCTCATCATTGTAAAATTTAGCATATCGCATAAAATTGTCAGCCGACTTATTCTGCCAACAAATCACATGTTGTCGAATCATTATACTAATCTCAGGCCTCAATCCTGTCCCAAACCTGGACACAAAATGCCCCTGGGTTATCTAATGGATTGCGGCTAAGTCAATATCTTAGGGTGGCACCGTAGACTTCAACCATGTCATCACCTGATCAAACTTCCTCATCACTATAGCTGATGGCCCTCACATAAAGGGAAGCTTGTACTCCTGTCTCCCTCCTTGTGTGCCGCAACGAAGAGGAAGCATGTCGCCGTCGCTGCTTCCTGCCATCGCACTTCTGAACAAGGGTGTCGCCGCTGGAGTTGTCGCACTGCACTGCATCGAGAGAAGAGTCTCGCAACAAGGTTGGAGCGTGTCGCCGTCGCTGTGCCTGCCGTCGCACTTCTAAACAAGGGTGTCGCCGCTGGAACTGTCGCATTGCACTCCATCAATCCCCGAGAAGCGCGCCACCATCAGAGCTGCTGCCGCCGCATCGTGAATGTCAGCGCTGTAGTTGTCTCATTGCATGGAAGCTTCACGTATCGTGGTAGAAGTGTGTCACCGCTGCAGTCCACGGCTCGAACCGAGAACTTCTCGCATCCCCAGAGAAGCGTGCAGTATCTGGAAAGATCTTCACATCTTTATTTCTTTGCACCTGAATTTTGCGCAACGCATCATAAGGTACATTGACGCAAAGTGTAGTATCTTAAGAACTGAACTTAACTAAGCTAAATCTACCATCTTAAAGTAAAAGTATTGTGTATTTTTGTCGTTTATGGTCTTGTGGTAAATCTATATAAAGTATACTTATTTTTTTTATAAACCTTGTGTGGTGTCCATAAGTAGTGTTGTCACTGGGTTACTGTATGTGGTCTCAAATGCTTTACACACTGCCTCTGAGATAAGCCTGTCTGCTCGTGCAAGCTACCAAGGGGGTGAGCAGGGGTTAATTAGGAGTGTAATCCCCTTATCCTGACTAGAGGCAAGGGTCCCTATTCATCTCAAGTACCTACCTGTGCCAACTAGAGACCCCAAATCTAACACCCCTCATCAGGAGGAGGCGGTTGTCCCACGTCGTCTTGGGAGTCATTCTTGTTGACCATTTAACTTCCCACTTCTCTAATTCACTCCAAATTCAGATGTTGTGAATTAATTCCTTAATTTTCTTCTTCATCCCTGGTAGTCTCATATGCTCTATGTCCTTATCAGTAAAAGCGAGTTGGTGGCTTTTCTGTAAAGCCTTTGTCCACTGCAGATCTACCTCACATTTCTGAGCAAATTCAGATAATTTGTAGTGGCTTCGTCTTTCTCTCCTAGTAATATCTTTACTCATGAACAACAGGCCACTCTGCTGATAAGTTTCTATTCGATCCAATGTGAGACAACCACTTATCATTTCATCCAATTCCAACTACAATTTTCCACATCCACCAAGTTTACTTTCAAAATGTGGACTGAAGAGTTCCCTGACTCACTTCTGTACTCCCACTCGCATTCTATGTAACATTTCCTGGTCATTAACGCCAGACTGTACCTCAGAGGCTTTAGATACTGCCTGTACTTTAGGTGTGCTGCTATGCATATTTAAAGGTGGTTCCCATGCAAGTGAACCCAGATATGGTAAATCGAGGAATAACCTTAAAGCTCCAAATCTAATGCACAAATGGGTCTGCACTTGCACCACAAGGAGTACTTGTATTAATCGGACTAAAAGGAACACATTCTACTACACCCTGAACCATGAGTATAATTTCTGATGCTAGTTGTTGGGTGAGGACAGCTGGTCCAATTGTAACAGGAACTGTAAGTGCATCTAAGACTTTTTTCTATCTGGACTCTTATTTTATCCTTCTTTCTTTTTTTAGTCCCTCTTTCCACTTCTCCGCTTTGCAATAATGAGTATACTTTTGCTCCTTTCATCATGTCACTTCTCCACCTTTTCTGCTCTGCATTCCACCTCGCATCTGCATAAATACACACTACCTTTTTTACTCATCCTTGATATCTTTTTGTGGCATGAGCTGCACGCTCCCAAGTGTTAAAGCTCTTCAAATTGCATGGGTCTAGGTTGTGGTTTCATCTCATATATAATTCTCTTAAAATGTTCATTAATTCTCTGATTAAATATACCATAATGTGGAAACGCCAGTGAAGCTTCTTTCACAGTGATCTTGTGCCATTGTTCAAGGCAAACACATGTGTGTAACTCTACATTTATCACCATATAATGACCTGCAGTGTCTTTGGATGGGGCTTCTCCCCCCCCCGAGTTATCTGAACATCTCCTCTAAACAAATCTCATACAACTGTTGCTTGAACATGAAGTACCTTGGAAAAAAAGGAGACAAGATGCATTTGGTAAAACAGGAACAGTTTGTTTAATTAAACAATGTGGCCAGGAGAACAATTGCAGGCATACGGTCTGAGAACTGTTTCAACTTACAATTGATCTGAAATGGGTTTATATACAATTCACTGAAAGCCATGAACATAAACAGTTTGGCATTCCTTTGTTGGTAAGGAATGTGAACCGCAGTCTCTGGAGTTCAGGTGGGCTTCAACCTTGCATGGACACAATGCAGCCAGTGGGTAACATGTACAGATATCCGGCATGCAGAGCATGTGATCACTACATGTATTGTGTGTGCTGTATCCTGATTGGCTATGTGTTCCCAACTGATATAGCATCTTACTTTATGGTGTTTTGGGAGCGCACTTAAGCCTCTGGTCAGGTATGATTTATTGGGGTCAATCTCTTTGGACTATTGTGGTGTCGCTGTGCCTTATCTTTGGGATTGATTTGGAATTTCCTGTTCGTGCTTTCATCTGTTGGCTATGTGCCGCCCCTCCTGTGACCTGTCAATCAGTGACCTCAGACCTACGTCTCAGAGCCTGCCTAACTACACATATCTGAGTTGGGGTTTACATGGACTTCATAACGGGTGAATTTGTTAATAAAGATGCAATTTTGTTTTTATACATGAATATATTTCTATACATATAGACATCATTTTTCAACATTAACATTCCCCTCCTCTAGTTAAACTTTCAACTACACTATCTAACCAATACTTAATTGCGGTTACTTTATTGGGGGTCTGTTGTTCTTTAAGCTTGCTTTTGACAATGACTACTTTCCTCGTTACTTGCATTCTACCCAGTTTGAGGACAGCATTTTTACAGCAGGAAAGCCTCAATTGTACCACACAAAAACAAGAACACAATGAAATTTAGCAACAACGACTTGCACACACAATAGGTCCACCGGGGGAGCTAGGAGAACCAATCAGAGAACTACTCTTGCTCAGGGGCCTCCCTCCTCATGCATGACTCTTTGTAAATGGTGCAGTGCTTGGTTGGCAGGAGAAAATGTCCGATTGTCCATGTCGTTCTCTGTGATAAACGTGCAGTAGGATGCACCAATCTTGGGAAACAGCCCTTCCTCTATTTCGGTCATTTAGTCTAACATATACTGATGCTGCATTACTATGAGGCGGATTGCTATCAGTTCTTCCTTGATTGAAATAAGGCTGAGCTCAGTGCTGTTCATCATTTTAAGCATTTCCCAACTGGTTTATTGGATCCAGCAGGCATAAGTTTATGTCTGTAGGGTAAAGAATGGTATAGACCCTCCTGCCCATGCAAATGTGTCAGTGAACAGTCTGAATTCTTCTGGAATGTCCTTGCACTGAGCCCAGCCAAAATATTACGCAGTTCTTTTTTCACAAGCCTGATGTAACAAGTTTGGTACAAAACCGACAGTTCTTCTCTGGGTATGACCAGGTTTGGGGTGTGTATGGTGACCAGGGAAAAGGGTCCAAGCCATCCGGGGATGAGCTGAGTGTAGGCAAACTCACCACATGCCAGTATTATCCATCGGTGTGGAGGTGCCCCATTACATATCCGTATTATGCACGATCGTGCTGCAGTTCTCAATTCTGGCCAATGGAAGTGTTACTTTATCTCTGAAACACAAGGACTACAGTGCACGTTTCCGTATGATTAGGGATCACCTCTTCCCTTCTCGCCAAATGTATTCACCCACCGCAATATTTCAGATTTCCTGACATGGGTGGTAATACTTTCGTTCAACCGTGCCCCATGTGAATCATTTCCCTTTGAATTTTCGAGCTGGGCGGCCCTACATAGGGACTACATATCGGGGCCACATTTTTTTGTTAAACACGACTGCACCAGATATGCTAAGGGCCTACCATGGACCAGGCCTGGGCATAGTTTATGAAGCTTTGCTGTGCGGAACGCCACGAAGTGACAACAAATCTCAGCAGAGTTCCGCAAGTGGCGAAGTGCAGGACGAACTGCCGTTCACACTGATTGTTGGACTTGGCCCTTCTGGCAGGTTCACCCCTAAACTTTTTGCTTTGATATGTGACTTGGTGTTAGTTGTTTTTGGCTTCTGCACACTTTCACTGTGTCCCAGTGTAAATTGCGGGCGCACTCTGAGTGCGTGTGGTGAGATTGGCCTGCCCTCCCATAGGAATACATGGGGAATGTGTGTGTCCATGTTAGTTCCTGATGTGTGGGGCGTGCAGGGTCGAGTTTGGTATGTGTGGACTCATGTGATTAAATGCTGCGCGATGATGCATGCCGTGTTAATGTGTCTAGTGTGGAAGTGCCACTTCTAGAAGTTGGCATGTCTGTCTAATAGAGGTGAAATGACTGTCTGGCTTGTGATTCGCTGGAGCTGGCTGGTGTGCCTGGCTTACAGGAGTCAGGATGGTCTGCCCCGGGGGTGAATAGAGAGATTGATAGCCAGATGGGGCGGAGGAGTGCACCTCGGACCTGAATAGGGCTGGGCTTTCCCTAAACAATGCTGGCTCCGCCCCCTGTGGTGCATCTGATGTCCCTAGCCTGGCCAGTGAATGGGGAGAGGGGCTGAGCACAACAGAGTGCTCCAAAACCAGTTGCATCTGGTTTTTCCCTTAACCCTGCACCCTAGGAAATAATTATGTGTATAAAAGAGGGGCTGTGACCCATGAAAATGTTCTTTTCCTAGAGCCTATCTTTGAGGGGGCCTGCTGCTGCTGGCCGCCAGGAGGACCGCCACTGGAGACTGCCTCCCTACCTGGAGAGCCCTGTGAGCTGGCCCCTGGGCCCCGTCTTTGTCCCCCCTTCCTTCATTACTTTTTAGACTTTGTCCCTGGACTTCTGGGACTTCTGGGACTTCTGTGGCCCGCCAGCGCCTGGGGAGTGCTGGACTCCCCCTCAAAATAGCGGGTTGCGCCGCTGGTGCGCCAATCCTGTTCCTGAGGGATTCCGCAGCGTGGGGATCCCCCTAGGCTTATTTTCGAAGCAGGTGCCCACCCTGCATTTTGCCCCGCAATTTTGCCGGTTTATATTCCTGGTGGGTGCCCACCCCGCCAGGGACTTTGTGCTTTAAGCGGGTGTCTACCCCACTTCATATTATACTTTATCTCGGGAGCCTACCCCGTGTTTTGATAAATTATCACCGCTGCCGGCCGGAGATTGCCTGGAAAGCGCTGGCCCGCCTCC
Source organism: Lissotriton helveticus (assembly GCF_964261635.1). Classification (NCBI taxonomy): domain Eukaryota; kingdom Metazoa; phylum Chordata; class Amphibia; order Caudata; family Salamandridae; genus Lissotriton; species Lissotriton helveticus. The sequence continues at coordinate 771,868,158 of NC_136063.1, read as the reverse complement.
ATACCAAGGGCCGCTCTGCCATTGGCTGCCCTCAGTAGCACGAAACCGGAAGCCAGGCACAAGATGCCCGGACGTGGGCGGGGCCGGGCCATTCCTTCTTCCGCTTCCCATGGTCTGGGGAAGCGGAACAGCGCCTCACTGGTCTCTCAAACAGGGGGCCGGAGCCGGATCCTACGCGGGGCTCCTGGAATGAGGACGGAGCCCCGCCTCTTGACCTAGAGACACCGCCGCAGACACCGCAGGAGCCCCAGTGCAACGAAAGCCAGTGAGCGGGGGCCATTGTGTTCTTTTAGGGAGAGGGGGGCGTCGGGGCACATTGCCGGTGCCCGCCCCCCCAGTAGTGCCATCTTCATGCTGGGGGCCACAACTTCAATGTAGGAGTCCCAGAGCGGGACTCCAACGCGCACGAGAGCATCTTGTATTTTCGAGCCTGAGAGGCTCCCACGAAGGGGACATTTGTGTAGTTAGAGCCCCGTGGCTCCAACATCCTTGGGGGCATTTCAGAGGGTAGAGCGGCCCCGGTTGGCAGCGGGCCGCTCCCCCAGCGGGCAGCATTATTGCTAAGAGCCCAAGTGATTTGGGGCACATTTGAGTCAGAGCCCACGAGGCTCCCACGTCGTGTTGGGTCTCATTCCTATATTCAGAGCCCCAGAATAGAGCCAGGAGGCACGCTGGTGCCAGGCTCAGTTCCTACAGCTGCCCAGCACTTAGTGGGCAGCTGCTATGTTTAGGCTTGTCCCTCTGGTGCATTCTTCTTTGGCTGCCTGTGCAGCCGCCCAGACATTCTAGACTTTGGGCATGTGAGCCCCTGAGAGGCCAGGTTGGCCTGGGGTCAGAGATGTGATTTTCTGCGCAAATGTGTGATACTTGGCTACTGTGATATCTGCATAATATGCAATGCCTTTTGGCTATCCCTCTAAATGTATGTTTATACTTAGGAGGTTGTTTTTCCTAATATAGGTTCTTCTAGTGAGTTCATGGTTCCCTGCGTGATATATGCCTAAGGTGGTTAGGGTTGCATAGTGTGTACTTACCTTCCACCAGTGGTTACTGGTTGTGTGCTACAATTGCTATTTGGTGCTACAATTATTCTATGTTCTAAGTGTTATTCCTACAAAGTGCTCATTCTACCAAGTGCTAGTTCTACCAAGTGCTTATTCCCGACAGTGGTCCATGTGGCCCTGTCCTGTCTATATAATCCCCTGTAAATTCCGCCCGTGCCAGTGGCACAGTGTAAATTGTGTGTTTATTATCTAATGTGTTTGGTATAATACAAAGGCTATTTTAATATGTAACCTTGTGTGGAGTTTCTTTTGTGATGGGACTTAGAAGTTGTTGCTGAGTGCGCGCGCAAACGCTTTACACCTTGCCTCCGGGATAAGCCTGACTGCTCGTGCCAAGCTACCAAGGGGGTGAGCAGGGGTTATCTTTAGCGGGTGACTTCCTTGCCTGACTAGAGTGGTGGTTTCTGCCTGGCTTTGGCGCAAGCCTTTGCCAACCAGAAATCCCCATTTCTAACACTGATCTTCCTGCTGCTCGGGTAGAAATTGTCCCCATGCAAAAGCTGCTCATACTTGCCTATTTACATGGGATAAAACTCTGCTGCACTATGCGGAGCGGGGTTTTTTGCATTCCGTGAGCTCCCCGGAGCACAGATTGCAGAGAACTCAGCAAACCCCACGAATGAAGCGGAATTCACTGCCCAAGCCTACCGTGGATCTCAAATGAAAGCAGGAGCGGATATGTTTGTGCACTGTGTTGAAATTTTCTCTACCTCCAAGTCTTTTCTCTGGGAAGCCTTGGGGCCAAACAGAATCCTCCACTATGGTGCCCTTTCTGCGCATCCTGTCTAGCTCAGTTTGGCTATCACTTGGCTCGGTGAAAAGGTATAGAGCCATTGGGTTGGTTTTGTATCGGGTAAGATTCACTACTACTGTGTGCGGTTCTACCTAGCTGGGTGGGATTTTGGCCCTAATTCTGCATAGGTTTAAGTGGAGAAGGCATTCTCCTTTTTCGGAGGCTACATCTTGGGACAAGTAAAGTCTGTTTGGACCTACAGCGTGTGGTATCAATGAACAGACGTAACATGATCTGGCTGATGTCAGGGAGTCAACTCCAGTCATGTGCTGATACCTCATGTTGTGCAAAAGTGAGCTGTGTAGTGCTTGTGGGATGTTAGTGGTTGTATTAGTGTAAATGTAAGTGACATGGTAGAGGTCCCGGCACAAGTGCTGTGATAATTTTTTGAATGGACTCCATTTGGCCAGGCAGTTCTTTGGCAGTGAATAGGTGCGGCAGCACCCAAAATAGACAGAGGATGCATAAAAGTGCAATAATACATAACTTGTTATTAAACACTGCAGGTCTTGGTATGAATCCAGAGGAGGTGTGTGTGGTCCTCTAGTGATCTGGGTTTCCTTTTGAACAGTTCAAACAAAGAGTTTGCGGGGCAGTTCATAATCTTGATTCACACACTTTGAACATGCTGGGGCATCGATGTGGCAGTTGGAAGCTGGTGCAATTGGAGGTTCTGTTGTAGAACTGTTGGATAAAAACTTGATTCACTTTGTTAATTCAGAAAACATTACATGTGCACCACAGTCAATTATTTTTCTGGGGTTCATGTACTTCCTTTAGCGTTGTGTTCTCCACACTCTATTTGTGAAATTTTAGGGAGGCACCGGAAGTGGCCCTGGTAGGGGTATCTTTTCATAGTTAATATTGAAAAGTGGCTTATTGGTAATCAGACAAATTAGTCTCTTTAATGCTCCATTGGACCCCTCCCCCTTGAAACATAAGTGCTTGGATTAGTGCAAAATGTTTATGGAGTGGTCTCATGATCATATGGATAGATCACAACAGTTTTCTTGTTTTTAAAGTATTTTTATTAAACAAACAATTCCAGTCAGATACACATCATAAATCATGTCATCATATGAAATACACATTACATTGTGCGAGGGGCACTGCCGTGTGCAAACCAGTAAGCTCAAAATTTGTTTTGTGCATTCATCTTCTCCCCCCTCCAGTCCCATTTTTCTTAAGCTCTTTATTTTTCCCAGGGGCACCATATCTTTTCCCACTTCTTAGGGCAGCCTTACTCCCATACATCACCCTCTCCACACCAGTCCATGCCTGCCTTCCAGTCCGTTAATTTGGGAGGTATATGTGCACCCCACAGCCATGCAATGTTACGTTTAGCAACCCCAGCAGCTAGCATCGGTCAGATTTTTGTGTGTGTTGGCCATCTGTCCTCCCCAGTGATGCCCAGTAAAAGCCAGCATGCCTCCGGTTGTATGTGTATACCCAACACCCGCGTCATCACTTCCGCCACCCTTGACCAATATCGCTGTATCACTGGACATTCCCAGAGAATGTGGAAGAATGTGCTGGGTGAACCACAACCTCTAACACATTGTTATGAGCCTGCCCGCCCAATCTTATGCAGAAGTGTGTGGGAGTAGTATGTTCTGTGCAAAATTCATAACTGGATTAATCAGAATTTGGCCTGTATTGCAATTTCTCTGGGGCTCTGCATCGCCTCCTGCCAGTCATCATCCTCCAATATACCAATGTCCAGTTCCCAGTTCACCCAGAGTGTCCCGAGGGGATTAGGTATGTTGTTCATTATTTTCTTGTATATGACAGAGATTGTTTTGTCGGGGATTGGGTCTAATACCAGTCGGTCTTCTAATGGGACTAATTCTGGTATGGTTTCCCCATCTTTAATGTGGCACCTAAGCGCATGTTTCAGATGGATGTACCGATATTGCTCCATTCCTACTAATTGATAGTCTTTTTGTAGTTCACTAAATGTGAGCATCCAATCTCAGCTCCATATGTTCCCCAGGTTGTCTATGCCTATGCAGCTCCAGTTGCGGAATCCCTCAAGCTTTCCTACCTCGCTAAGCCCATCACTGTGCCATAATTGGGTCTGTTGAGTTAATCTGCTCTTCGACCCAAGTGCCTTAGTGGCTGCATGCCAATCTCGTACCACCGTCTGAGTATCCGCAGGAAGCCCTCTTTCACCTTAGCTCTGGTATAACGCTGATGGGTATCCCTTTGGTCCCAGCGCTTGTCTATCCATTCTGTATGTGGGCTCAGACTGCGGTGCGAAAACCCAGCCATTGAAATTTATAAGTTGAGATGCTAGGTAGTAGTTTCTCACATCTGGTATAGCAAGCACACCCTCATATACTCCCCTTTGAAGCTTGTGGACCGCTATCCGTGGCTCCCTGGTGCCCCAGAGTAGGGTTTGCAGTTCCCCATCAATGGTGCGGAAGATGTCAGGAAGTTTATGGGGTGTGTTTTGTATCACATAAAGCAGGCGGGGGAGGGCCATCATTTTGAACAATACAGCTCTCCCCTTAAGAGTGATGGGATGTTGATGCCAATGGGCAATATCCTCCTGGAGTCTTGTCAACTGTGCCTGAGTGTTCATGTGCAGAAACTCCTCTGAGGAGTGCAAGATCCAAATGCCCAAGTATTTAAACTTGTCTTGCTGCATCAGCGCCACACAGTCAGAGGTGAGTGGGGAAAGCGCTCCGGTGAGGTTAAAAATGAGGGATTTATCCCAATTTTTTGATAGCCTGAATAGGTACCAAAAAGCCGGATAATATTTATGAGCTGATGAAATGTCTGTCGGGTTAACCTGCGTACAGTAAGATATTGCCCGCATACAACAATATACGATCTTCCCATTCCTTCCCACACCTATACCTCTCACTATAGGGTCTTCTCTGATCCATGCCTGTTGGACCCGGCCTCATGGCGTGGTCCTACCCCTCCCGCATGGCGGGCCCCGGACGACATCGGCCCTCCTCAGAGTCCCGGGCGGCCCCTTCCGCCCGATCCTGCACGCACCAACACTACCGGTCCGGTTACCATCACGGGCCACCACACCCGCCTGACTCCATCATGGGCCCATCACGTCCTGAGCACGAGGCCTCGCCCGACTCCATCTTGGGCCCACCACGCCACGAACACGTGGCCTCGGCCCCGGCCCAGGCCCCAGCGGAGCCCCGACATCGAGGCGCCAAGATCTAACCAGGTGGTCGAGTGGCCACTCGACAGATCCCGGAGGAAGGGGAGTTTCGATGGGCCTCCAGCCGTCCCCGGACGCCTGGTATCGATCGCCCCCGGCATCCCTGGGTGCTGGCTCCACCCCCCTGCTGGGTGTCTGGACACCATCTTCCCGGCCCCTCTGGCCCCCAGGCGCGAGGGTCCGGACATCAAAGGACTCCAGTCCTATATCTGGGCCAGCCCCGGAGTAGGACGTCAGTTGTATCCTGGACAGAAAAGCCTACTGACGCTGTCACGGCCGACACCAGAAGAACTCATTTTCCCTGTAACCTGAGGATACCCTGAGAGCCTGCTGGCGCTGCCGCGGCCCACCTTTGCCGAATCATCTTGAGAGCCTGCTGGCGCTGCCGCGGCCCACCTTTGCTGAACCATCTTGAGAGCCTGCTGGCGCTGCCGCGGCCCACCTTTGCCGAACCATCTGGAGAGCCTGCTGGCACTGCCGCGGCCCACCCTTGCCGAACCATCTGGAGAGCCTGCTGGCGCTGCCGCGGCTCGACCTCGCGGAACCCCCGGCTCGAGGATTGAGAGCTGTGCGCAGGGTATCCCTTCCTGCACCCCAACCGAGACTGTCCCGCTACCCTGACCCTTTTACGAGACTTTACAGACCCCTCGGTCTACTTGTACATATCGCTGAGAACCAGGCACCTTTATTTCCTGATAAAGCTTACGAACTCGACCTTTGGTGTGGTGTCCATTTGTAGTGTTGTGGTTACTCTGCTGTACGATCCTAGGAGAGGGCCCTCACCCAGGAGGCCTCTCGGTAACGCTCGGCTACTTCTGGACGGAGAGGTGGACCTAGGGGAGGTCAGTCAGACACCTTCTGCCTCCCTCGGGGTCGCCTTTCTAACAATGCCACCAACGGCTTGAGCGGCAACACAAAGAGGATGGGTGACAAGGGGCAGCCCTGACACGTGCCTCTGTGGAATAAGAAGGATCTAGATACCACCCAATTCGCCCAAACTCGGGCACAAGGGTGACAGTAAAGGCGGCGGACCCATGCCACATAGCTGGGACTCAGTCCAAATCTAGTCAGCATCACCTGGAGGTAAGGCCAAACAATGCTGTCAAATAACATGCGTGCTTTGAGCGACAGCAGCGATGTTGGCTCGTCCGGTTTGGCAGTCGCTGCCTGCATCACCCCATACAATCGCTGAAGGTTAAGTCTGACAATATGCTGCGGCCTAATCCCGGTCTGGTCCGGGTAAACCAACGAGGAGATAACCTGTCCCAGTCTGTTTGCCAACATCTTTGCTAATACTTTTGTTTTGAAGTTTATTAGGGCGATGGGACGGTAAGAGCCACAAAGCTAGTTTGGTTTATTCAGTTTAGGAATGACCACTACTGTGGCACTTCATAGATCAGCGGGCAAGCAGCCCTCTTGTTGAGCGGCCACAAACATCTCCAACATGGGTTTCGCCACTGCAGTTACCAAACACTTAAAAAGTTCGGTAGGTAGCCTATTCGGGCCGGCCACCTTTCCCGACTGAAAGTCCTTCATGGCCCCTTCTCCTTCCTCCACCATTAAGTCTTGGTCTATGTCGTCCCTGTCCTCCCGATATCACATTTGGCAAGGACAGATCCGCCAGCAGTTCCACAGACTCATTGAGTGACCTGGTAGGTACTGATTGGTAAACCTTCTCATATTATGCTGCAAACTCCCCCGGGATGTCCACGCCGAAGCAGATAGACCCTCCTGTGCTTGGTGGGAGCACTGCGCCCCAGTCCCAGTCACGATCTCGCCTCTCCAGCCATGCAATTAATCAGCTCGCTTTCTCACCAACATCATATAATCGTCTGTGCGTGGCCAGGGCATGATGGCGCGCCGCTTCCTCCCACAGATCCCTCAGTTCCTTCTGCTTAAGGCAACCCTGCAGGAGCAGATCCTGAGTATCAGGTGCCTCCCCCATCTGTTCCCGCTCCGAGGCCACTATCTCCTGCTCCAGTTCATTATATTTGGAGCACATTTTTTTTTTATACCCACCTCAGCTTGAGTGTAACCCCTAATCACCACTTTATATGCTTCCCACAGAGTGCAGTGAGAGTCAACAGACCCTGTGCTCTCGTCGAAGTATTGTTGAGTGTGCTTCCTGATTTTGTCCTGAAAGTCCCTATCCTTGAGGTGCCAGGGTGCAATTCGGGGGGGGGAGTGTGAAGTCTCTAATAGGGCCATGAAGCATGATCTCCACCAGGTAGTGGCAGATATACCTCCCGCCACGTGATGGGCACCACGAAAGTGTCCCGCTTGGGTGCACTGTATGAAAATATAGTCTTATCGAGACCCAATGCCGTGTGCAGCGGAAATGTGTGTGTATTACCTGCAGGAAGAATAATTCAGTCTCAACAAGTCTGACAAGCCCCTCGCGAAGCAAACGACCGCAGCGGCTCTGCCACATCAGACCCTACTTTGTTTTGCAGACCTGTCCCATTCCTGGGACATCACATTATTCATGTCCCCACCCAATACTAACATCCTGGCTGGCATATACAAGTGTAGTGCTTAATTCTGGGAAAGTGTCCGCATGTAACCTAGGGGGGATGTATACGGAGCACAAATTTAGATGCCGTCCCTCCCATGTCGCTGCGAGGGCCACAAACCTCTCGAGTGGGTCCTGCCAGACATAACCCGGGAGGAACAGAACTATATTTTTAAACAGGATCGCTACCCCCCTGGAGCCCGATGTAAAGCCTGCATGTGCCCAGAGAGTTTACCCACACTGATTTAACGCCAGGTAATGGTGACCACTTAGATGATACGCCTGAAGAAGAATAAGGGCAGGGGCATGTCTACGTAGGTATTGAGATACTGTGGTCCATTTAATTTGTCCCCCAGTACATTGAGAATTCCACAACAGGATTTTCAATGACATCACAGATTGGCGTGCCATAAAATTCGGTGATCTATTTGCTCCTCACGTGTGTTCACTGCCCACCCCAGCCCCCCTGCATCCCAGGGAAAATCCCTGCTGCCTACCTATGTCCATGCATCTTCAGATGGAACTGAAAAACAGCAAACATTGCGCATATCTTATAGACACAGTAACAAGAAGCCCTTCCAAACGTCCTACCACCCCAATTTGCAGAGCGCCAGTAGCGCATAGTGTCTCATTTAAACTAACATGGAGATCCCTCACACCTGGCCACCCGTCGTGCTTGATCCTGGTAAAGTTACATACATACAGTACCATCAGGATACTTGTGCAGGAGTCCTCGACTTCTCTAACCTGTTCATTAGAGTCTTACGCACCCCTGGTTGAGTTCCAAATGACAAGGGGAGTGACCCCCCTGGTCACTTACTGATCCTCTGATGGCTGCAGTTTGTTACTCATAGGAATCGCCTCCTTGAACGTTCCAGTCCATGCCACTGCCTGGTTTACTCACAATTCCATTTCCTGGCTTGGGTTTGCTTATTTGACTGCGTAACTCACGGTGGGGGGTGGTTCCCAGCCACACGGCAACTGTCCAACCACTCACATGTTTTTTCCGGGCTGCTGAAAAACCATACCTTGCCATCAGATTCGACCCTTAGCGTGGCAGTGAACATCATTGCATACTTGAGTTATTTTTCACGCAGTGCAAGTTTAACTTCAAGGTAACTACGACATTTTGTTTGCACTTTCAATGTAAAGTCCAGGAAAAATGTGATTACATTGTTTTCCAGGTGGACCGGGATGCGTAACGTGCCATTTTGTAAGATAACAGATCTATCCCGGAAATTGAATATTCGCGCTATAATGGGTCTAGGGGCACTCCAGACTTCAGCCTACCACCCGGGACCCTATGTGCATGCTCTACAGAGACGAATTAGGACAGGCCTTTCGGCTGTAAGTGCTGTGTTATGAGGTCTTCGATAAACGAGTCCATCACCTCCTGTCCCTCCGCACGTTCAGGTACGCTAAGAATTCTCACGTCATCCCTGGCCCTCCCCTCATAATAGTCCAGCTGCGCTTCCATCCTACTAGCACTGGCCTGGAGTTCTTTAACTTGTTTTTAAGTATGGCGAAATCATTGGTCAATTCACGCGAAGTGGCCTCCACTTCCTTATTTCTCGTGTTCATATTGTGGAAGTCCGCCCTGATAAGGGATACCTCGGACAAAACAATGTCCATCCTGGTTATTAAGGACATTCCTACCGTAGTGATAGCCAGCATGATGTCATTTAAGGTCAGGTCAGGTTGGCCTTCAACCTGCTATACTGTATCTTGCGTGCCCTCAGGACCCTTATCCTTTGCATCCATTCCTTTCTGCAATGTGTATTTGTTGAACTTTGTCTGCGTAGCCGTGCGGCCACCTTTCCCGCTCACCATTACACCTCCAGTATGGGCCCGGCCACCTGGGTCTAACAGGCTACTCACTGCCGCCTACTTCAGGGCAGATGCCTTGTCTGGCCTGTCGGGTTTTGCCCATCACACCCTGATCTGTACCCAAGCCAATCGCCTGTGCACCTTTCTCCAGTCCGGGGGGTCCAGGGCCCTCTCTCAATCTGTGGAAGCCTCCGCAGGACTATCCCAGAGTCCGCACTGCATCCCAGGCAGCGTTCAGCAATTGTGTCCCCAGATCATCAATGCTCATCTGGGTGCCACCTGACCTTGCAGCTTTCAGGCACTATGGGAGTGCTGTTCGGTCGGCGGCAACATGCCCCGGTTCCACGTAGCCGAGCCAACTATTTTTGATGGTGCAGTATATGCCTCCCATAGGGCATCCCTTCCTACTTGGATAGTTCACAGAACACTGCCATGCCTTCAGCCTGGGGTGCCGGGCTACTTCACACTCCTCACAGCCATGCACAATATTTCCTCCGGTCCATCGCTGGCCCCCTCACTCCATTCATCATTCTGTATGAAGGTCGTCAGGATCAGGCCAGGTCCAGGGGTCAGTGGCAAGGATAGGCCCCACTCATCGCTCCTCACCCGTCACTGATGTGCGCATTTCTTCTGTCCGGGCGACCAATGCCACTGTCAGGGCGATTCAGCACTCCGTCACCCGGCCCAATCACAGTCTGCTTCAGGGCCCTTCTTAGCCGGTCGTCACCACTGGCACACACAAGGTTTTTGGACCCAGCCGACCCCAGGTCGGGCACTCTTCCAAAGCTGTGCTGAATCTCACACACCGTTAGGGAAAGTGCTGCTCCGCGCCCACCTTGATCACCTTTTCTCGTTGTCGAGGTTGTTCCTACCCACCCCAGCAGCATGCCGTTTTAACAGGCCAGGGGCTTATCTTCGGTTTGCAGAGCCCTATTAACACCGCATTGGTTTGGGACGTTCCCAGTAGTTGCTGGCACTAATAGCCTCGGTGACAGCTCGTTACATGCCATATATGCTTACGGGTATTGATCTTGCCGGGTGTGTTGTGTCAGAGCTGCGCTGGTGTCCGGCCACATTTCTCTGCGGTTGACCACGCCCTGATCACATCAGTTTTTAGCTAGGGATCTATGGGTGCCACCAGCCGTCCTCCTGGCTGCACTTAGGGTGACCAACCGTCCGTAAATTTCACGAACCATCCGTAAATTGGACCTCTCGTCCGTTGTCCGTGAGGATGCCATTTATGGACGCCCTTTGTCCGTCATTTCGGGCCTGTCAGGGAACAGAGCTGTTCCCCTGTGAAAGGCCTCAGCTCCCTGAAGGGGCCACCTCGCGCTCCTCCTGGGAGCATGAGAGCAGCCCCACCCCGCCCATTATCATTCTGTGTGGGGCTGATTGCCAGGTACAAAATGACAATGGGTCAGCATGTGGTGGCCTCCTCCAGGCTCCGTCCACGGCAGGGCATTTGTTCATATGGAAGTGTGAAAATGCCCATGCTGCTGCTAGATAACACTGGTGTGAATTTGTGTCATGAAACCTACACATGCATGGTACTGTTGGAGGAAGGGCTGTGTTGCTGTCAAGTGTTGTTGGTGGTTGCAACATGCCCGAGATCTGTCAGTTCTTAGCATGTGGTTAGCTTCAGATCATAAAAGGGACTCCCTACATGCTCTACGGGCTGCAGCACAGAAGGAAATGTCCACACCCCGTATTGTGATCTTCATTGCTTCCCACAGAGGTTCAGCCCCAACCACCGAGCATTTGTGGAGTGTCAGGTATTGGTCAAAGGCACCCTCTATGTGCTCCCTATATTCGTCTTTCTGTAGGTTTCAGGGCGAAAGGCACCACGAAAAGGCTGTCGCACCCAGCCCGCCTGTAAGGTGAGGGCCACCGGCGAGTGGTCCGATAGTCCTGTTGGAAGGATATCTGCCTCCACCACTATGCCTGCCATCACCCGGGGGACAAATAAATAATCAAGGTGGGAATAGGAATCGTGAACCGCCGAAAGGTAAGTGTATCCCTGCACTGTATCGCGTAGTTGGCGCCAAGGGTCCACCCAATCAAGCCCCCTCACCAGAGAATGCAGTTTAGTTGATTGGCGGACATCCGTAGATCCCGGGCCTCCAGCGATCTCTGGCAACATCCATCACATCATTCCAATCCCCCCTTACTACAGACAGGCTATCTGGTATATTTGCCCACAGGGTCATAAGTCTCTCTACCAGCCGCCAGGAGAGCAGTGGGGGGCATAGACACACCCTAGTGCCATAGTCTCTGCACCCACAGTGCCCTGGAGGAACAGATATCTGCCCTGATTATCCGCCCACGTCTTAACATGTGTATAAGGACCCTGATGATGAATCAGGATCACAAACCCCTGAGACCCCATTACGAACCCCGAGAGGGGGAAACATCCTTTACGACGCAACTTTCACTACGCAGTACCTTTACAACGCAGGCTTTACAAAGAAAGTCATTACAACGAATTACGCTGGAGGGCGCTGCAGGATAGGGAATAGTTTAATTTACTATCCAAACCCTTCCCTACTATCCACGGGGACTGGAGTTGGAAACTATTCCACTATCCAGCGCCCCCCAACGCAAGTCGTTGTAACAACTTGCGTTGTAAAACCTGCATTGTAAAAGCATGCATAGTAAAAGCATGTGTTATGATGACATACATCCCCGAGTGGAACACCTGGACGTAGCCATAGTTTTGAAAGCATAGTGCCTTTGTCCCTATGAGGTGCGTCTCTTGTAGCATGAGAATGTCGGCATGGGCCCTTTTTGCCTGCTTGAGTATAGCCCCAAGTTTGATCTTGTTGAGCGCACCCTGACGTTCCAGCTTACTATCCGAAGGGTCTCGGAGGGATCCCTTTAGCTACCCGACGGGGATGCCATGTGAGGTCCTGATGCAAATCAGTGGTGAATAAAAAAGTATGTGGTATGTGCACGGTGGCTCTAAATTAGTGTAGAACAGTGTGATCATAGGACAAAATCCACAACCCAACAAACCCCAACCCTATACCTCAAGAACGATGAACTAGTTGTCACGGCGGGTGTAGCCCGCAGACCCCAACAAGCTTCAAAGACCCATGGGACTGTGGCCACCTATATCAGTTAGGCCGCCGATGTGTCCTGCTGAGGGGCCGACTCAGCCCGGGAAGAAGCACCGCATGACTGAGATTGACGTCTGGACCTGGAGCGTCTATTTCCCTTTGACTTCAGTTTGGGCTGCTTCCGTGCCGCCTCGCTGGATGAAGATCTGACTCCCTCCGGGGCGGCGTGTGAGGATGAAGCCGCACCGTCTCATCTGTGCACTGGAAGACGTCCTCCGGTGAATCAAAGAAATGGGTGCGAGACTGATGAATCACCTGCAGCCTGGACAGATACAACAAGGCATAGGGAAGCTGGATATCCCAAAGACGAACTTTGGCCGCCAGGAATTATTGTCTTCGTTGCTGGATCAGCTTCGTATAGTCCGGAAATATCAGGATGCAGGCATTATCAAATAGCAACGGTTCCTTGGCCGTGGCCTGTTTCAGGATAAAGTCTGGTAGTTTTAGTGGACAAAGTATACCGTAGCTTCTTTTTTGGGGAATCTTTAATTTTGGTCTAATCATGGGGAAAAATGTACATGATGTACTTCTTGTAAATAAGTTACTACGAGTTCAGCGTGATCTACAGATGCATAAACAATTCAATATGAAAATGTCATCAACACAAATACCAATACATGTGAAGGGTTGCAACATAGGTGAAAAGTTCAATTGTCAACAACAACAGTATCTGAACAATATCGACTTTTAGAGTCAAATACTATTTGTGAGAAATAGCACTTTCCTCATGTGAAAAATTAAGCCATCAACGTAAACACACAACACTTATGATTATCTTTAATCAATTTTTATACAAAATACAGTTTGCATCATAACATCACATATAATATCACATATACATCATATCAATCTCAACAAAAACTGACATAGAAAAAATTATGACTTTTATCGGCTCCAGGACAAAGGTTATAGCAATAGTTTGAGGAAACAAAGGGAATAACTCAAGAACAACAAGCCCCTCTTGGCCACACACAAGTTACACATAGTTACCCGAGTACAAATCTTTTTCCTTAAATGTATCTCACCCAGTGGCCTAGCGTACCATCTGTATCATGCCCAGCGGTCCAAGCGACCAACACCACTCACTCCTTTCAGATACCAGCAGTGCTAAGAAACCAGCGGCACTGAGAAAGCCTTTTAGACAATAAAATATGATTCAGGAGCCAACGCCAACGAATCTGTATAGAATTTTGTAATTTTTTTTTTGGTGCATGATTACACTGATACACTGATACAAATCCCGCTTCATTTTTCAATCACTGTGCAAACAATTTATAAGTACAGAGCATGGTACCGCAGGTAGGTTGCATATATATTTAAATAAGTTGCTTATCATAGATGAGAATTAATATTAAATCAGCAATTGTTCATCATGCACACATTTAAAAAAAATGAAATTCCCCTCCAACCCCGGGGGTTGGCACAGCTTTATATGAGTTTTTGAAGTGGATTATCTCCCAAACCATTTAGTCAGGGGTTCACAGATCTTTAGCCCTGTCTTGCAGGACCATATGCCTCTTTTTCCCTAGATGGCTTTTTCAAAATTATAATTTGCCACCAATCGTGTTAGCCATTTGTGGTACCCAGGGGGAGATGGATCCAGCCAGGCTGAGGCAAGGCAAATACGGTATATTGCCATGGCTATGAAAATCAACTACTCTCCAGGTTTGCCTTGCATCTCCTGATCTACCCCTAGACTGATCAGGGAAAGAGAGAGGTGTGCGCAGATTTATTGTGTCTAGTGTAGAAGTGCCACTTTTAGAAGTTGTCATTTCTGTGTGCTGTGAGATGTGAATTGCCTGTCTGGCTAGTGAGTGACAGGGGCTGGTTGGTGTGCTTGGCTCAAGGAGCCAGGGTGACTCTGCCCGGTGGTGAATAGGGAGATCTGCATGTAGATGGGAGGGAGGAGTTGCACCTGGTACCTGAATAGGGCTGTGCCTTCTCTCCACAATGCTGGCTCCACCTCCTGTGGTGCGTCTGATGTCCCTGGCCTGTCTTGTGAATAGGGAGAGGGGAAAAACAAAGTGCTCCAGAACCAGTTGCATCTGGTTCTCCCCTTGCCTGTACCTTTTACAAAAAGGATTTTTTGTGTATAAAAGAAGGGGCTGTGACCCCATGAATATGTTCTTGTTCTCGGACTGGAATCTACCAGGGGTGTGCTGCTGCTGGGGCTCAGGGGAAGGCTTGCATCCCTGGGCACTGCCCTGCACCTGGATGCCTTGAAGACTTGATTTCCTTGGGATCCTCCTGCTTTGCCCTTGAACCCTTTTTGCGTCACCTTTAAAACTCTACAGGACCTGGCTTTTATTTTGAGAGCGCCTGGCTCTTTTCCTGATGCAGGGGAGCGTTGTTCCCCCTTTTGCCGTTTCTGCAGCTGAGGAGGAGCGCAATGATCCCTTCTTCGAGGGAATCCCCAACGTAGAGATTCCCCCGCATTGTGGCCTGATGCGGGTGCCCCCCGCATTTATCGTTGTTTCGCGGGTGCCCAACCCGCTCTTATGTCGCCTATATTTATTTATAATTGACGGGTGCCCACCCTGCTTTATAGCCTTAATTTAGAGGTAGCCTACCCCTCAGAGAGTTGCTCGCTGCCGCCGGGAGAGCCCCGCAGACAGCAGCAGTATGGTGACGGCAGGCAGAGGGGGCCCGAGGCACATTACCGGTTTTCTGCCCCACCCTATTAAAGGAGAATGGCAGTCTTAGAGTAGACGGCCGACAGGGAGAGTGAGCAACCCGGTAAGGAGGGGGCTTGGGGTTGTCCCCTTTGGTTTCCTGAGCGGTCCCACCATTGCGGGCCGCTCCAACAGAGCCAGTATCTCTTTGCCTTTATGAGCAGGCCCGCCGTTGCGGGCCACTCCAATGATGGGCTATTTGTGTAAAGGAACCCAGGGGGGGTCCCGAGGGCCAATGGTGCCCGTAGTTGACCGTGTGGGCCTGTGTCCCTAACATTTCGCCATAAGTGCTTACGTTAGCCCCGAGGAGCCCATGCTTTAGTGGTAAAAGGGGCCTGAGTTGTTTGCAGAGCCCTGTGGGGCTCTACTACTGGCCTGATCCTTAGAAGGGCCTAGGCGGCTCCAACATTTTGGTGACAAGTTCTTTCACGTTTTAGGCATCATTATTCCTAGAGCCTGATGGCTCCACAGCTGGGCATAGTTATTGCCAGAGCCTAGAGGGCTCCAACGTTTGGAGCTATTTACTTAAAGGGCCAGTGAGAGCCCTTGCCGCTTGGTAACTTTTCCAGCTGCCCAGCAAGTAGTGGGCAGCTGCACCGTTTAGGTATTTCTTTTTTAGGGGACATGTTCTTGTGAATCCAGGAGTGCGACGCATTCCTTTGCCCCAACCTTGGCCTGCACAGCTGTGCAGCACTTAGTGCCAGCTGCAACGTTTAGGCCTTCATTCAGTCTTCCAGCTGCCCAGCAAGTAGTGGGCAGCTGCCACGTTTAGGTTTGTGCCAAGAGCGCCCCCTTGACTGTCGCTGCATAGGCAGCATGCCCTGAATTTGTGGACAGAGGGCATTCAAGCCCCTTAGAGACGGCCAGTTGTCCCTGGGGACTATTAGGTTTATAGGGCGCAAGGCCCTTGTGTAATTTCATAGGTGCTAGGAAATGTGATGTTTGTAGTATGATTTATGCACCTTGATTTATGCTATGGATGTGCTTTTATGCTTATTAGGTTTTACCTATTGTCTTATGTTTTATTTCTGTACTGTGGTCTAGGTTTGATTTATTCCCTACTGCAAGTTATGTTATTATGTCTATTTCCTAATACAAGTTATGTTTAGGAGATTGTGGTTTGTCCTATTTTAGCTTATGAGGTTGGCGCAGAATAGAGTTCTCGCCTTATGTGATACTGTGCCTGTTCTGATTTATGATTCAGAAAAGGGGGTGGTGATAAACAGAGTGTCTGAATTAAGCAGACCACTCTTACCCAGTCCAAAGATCAGGGCTTGATCCATCACCGTTATTTAGCTCACTGCCCCATCCCAGCTCAGAACCTGGCTATATGCAAATTAGTCTGTCCCTGGCCCAGTGCATCATGGGAACAGGGCAGACCAAACTACCAAGCCAATTCTTCACCAGAAAGGAGACAAGCCACCGGGGACCGGTTTCTGGCATTTCAGCCTCGTCTGCCCGGCTTGCTTGAATCCTGATGGAGCAGTGAGCAAGGGACTCATGTCCGAGTATACCCTGCCACACCTATAGTGGCCAAAAACGATTCAGAAAAGGGGGTGGTGATGAACAGAGTGTCTGAATTAAGCAGACCACTCTTACCCAGTCCAAAGATCAGGGCTTGATCCATCACCGTTATTTAGCTCACTGCCCCATCCCAGCTCAGAACCTGGCTATATGCAAATTAGTCTGTCCTTGGCCCAGTGCATCATGGGAACAGGGCAGACCAAACTATCAAGCCAATTCTTCACCAGAAAGGAGACAAGCTACCCGGGACCGGTTTCTGGCATTTCAGCCTCGTCGGCCTGGCTTGCTTGAATCCTGATGGAGCAGTGAGCAAGGGACTCATGTCTGAGTATACCCTGCCACACCTATAGTGGCCAAAAACGATTCAGAAAAGGGGGTGGTGATGAACAGAGTGTCTGAATTAAGCAGACCACTCTTACCCAGTCCAAAGATCAGGGCTTGATCCATCACCGTTATTTAGCTCACTGCCCCATCCCAGCTCAGAACCTGGCTGTTCTGATTTATGTTACAGGTTGATGCTGAGTATAGTGTCTGCCACTGATTACTGGCTGTGTTCTATGTTCATATATATTCTTACTTTTACTATTCTTTACCAAGTGCTAATTCTGACAGTGGCCCACGTGGCCCTGTCATGTGTAAATAACCCCGTGTAAATATTGCCCGTGCCAGCTGGCACAATGTATATTGTGTGATTACTATCTGATGTGTTTTATTATAATACAAAGGCTATTTGTATATATATAACCTTGTGTGGAGTTCCTTTTGTGGTGTGCCTAGTGTGTTGTTACTGTGTGTGTTGTGCAAATGCTTTACACATCACCCCAGAGATAAGCCTAACTGCTCGTGCCAAGCTATCAAGGGGGTGAGCAGGGGTTATCTTTGATGTGTAACTCCCTTTCCCTGCGTAGAGTGGTGGTCTCTGCCTGGCTTTGGCGCAAGCCTTTGCCAACCAGAGATCCCCATTTCTAACAGAGTGGTTGCCCAATAATGAAGTCTTATGTTAGGGAGAGCCAGCCCTCCTTTTCTTTTAGTAGCAAAATAAATTTGTAAGCTCTCCTGTGTTTTTCATAGGCCCATATAAATCGTGAGAACAGGTCTTCAATCTTTTTTAGACACATTACTGAATTCTAGAGGTAAAGCTCTTATAAAGTACACAAATTTGCGAAAGAAAAGCATTTTAATTAGATTCCATCTCCCTATTATCTAAAGATGCAGTTTGTGTAGTCGGATTAATTCAGGTTTGATTTTATCAATCAAGGGATCAATATTGCACGCAACTATCTTCTCAACGGTTGCCATAACTTTCACTCCAAGATACGTAGCTTTTTCAACCTGTCTTGTGTCCTGACCCATGTCAACATTCTTACAGATTATCTGGGTTTTAGATCTATTAAGGAAGTAGCCAGACAAGCTTCCAAACCTAGCCGCCTCTAATTCGACCTTAGCCATTTTGGGGTTAGCAGTCACCAAGGCAATGTCGTCGGCATAGGCCAGAACTTTTGTCCCTGTTAAACCTGGCATCTTTGGCGTGGTTTCCCCTGTCTCTTTGCCTCTACCTCCTGTATTTTTGACGCTGTGCTGGATTTCGTTTTTGCTGGTTTGGATGCTTTGGGCACTTTGCCACTGCTGATCAGTGTCAAAGTGCAAGTGCTCCCTGAGTAAATTGTTATTGTAATTTGTTATCCATGATTGGCATATTTGTATTACCAAGAAGTCCCTAGTAAAGTGCACTGAGTGTGCCAGGGCTGGTGATTCAAATGCTACTAGTGGGCCTGTAACACTGATTGTGCCAACCACATGAGTAGCCCTAAAATGTTGTCTCAGGCCTGCCACCGCAGTGCCTGTGTGCAGTCTGTGAACTGCCATGTCAGCCTGACCAGTGACCCCACTGACCAGTCCTTACCCTGCCCTTTCTGTACACATTGGACACCCCTATGAAAGGCTCAAGGTACCCCCTGGGCAGGGTGTAGTGTATGTGAGAGGTAGAGCATGTACTAGTGTGGGTGACGTGCTCTGGTAGTGAATTACAGCCATTTACGTTTTTTCACTATTGTAAGGCTAACTTGCCATAGGCTATAATGGGGAATGCTGTGTGCAGTGGTTACCTGCATATCTTCTTATAGGAGCAAGATAGGACATACAAGTCTGGTATCCCTGAACTCAGAATTTAATAACACATCTTTTAGGAAAGATGTTTTTTAAATCTTGTGTTTGAAAACAGCACTTTTAGAGGGTGGCTGTTTTCTTTTTCTGACCTTTCTGTGTGCCTTGGCCTGTTTGTGAATTGACTGTCTGGCTTGTGAGTGACAGAGGCTGGGTGGCTCCCAGAGGCTGATTGGGCCATCCCTGGGCTGAATAGCTCCATCTGCATCTAGAGTGGTGGGAAGGGATAGCACCTGGGCCTGAATAGGGCTGTGCCTGCCTTCCACAATGCTAGTTCCACTTCCTGCTGGGCAGCTGACGACCGTGCCCCTCTCTCTGAAAGGAAAGGAGAAGCCAGGAAAACAAAGTGCTCAAGGACCACCCAGAACTGGTTCAGACTGGGCTCAGAGCCCTTCTGCTCAAAGGGAACCAAGACTTTTTGGGGTATGAGTACAGGACCCCAGACTACAGAAAATGAGATCATCCTAGAATCAAGAAGGAACCTCTGCCAAGGAGAAAGCTGGAAGACTGAAGAGGAAGGACTGTTCCCGCTTTGTATTTGTGGGCTGACCTGCAGTTGCTTTGCTGCCAAGGAGAGGGGAAGGACTTTGCTGTTGCTTTGTCCCCTTGCTTGAAGAGATCTCCAAGGGCCTGAGTAGAGCAGGATCCCTGTTAAGAAGTCCCAGGAACAAAAGGACTTCACCCCCAGCTTCCCCCCTGAACTCTACTGAGGGAGTTCTGTCCTTCCTAGAGTGCTTGATCCAGTTGTGGGGCCTCTGGAAGTTTTACATGTTTGCGATGCTGGACAAGGAGAAACTAAGACAATCTGAAAATGTTCACGCATCGCTCACTTGCGGAGCGCATCTCCGACAGTGCAAGGAAATTCCCGCCGCCGCGAAGATCGTCGCAGCGCCTGTTGCCACTGCAAGAACCGATGCATCCTTCGCTTGTGGAATGCATCGCTCCAGTGCGGGAAGATTACCATCGCTGCGAGTATGGCTGCAGAGCCTGTCGTCGCTGGGTGAGATCACCACACCGCTTGCTTGCGGACCGCTCACGTCTCTGCGAGTGTCGTCGCAGAGCCATCGCATCGAGGGGCCGCGAGAGGAGAAGATCGACGCTGCGCTGCGTCTCGCCGCCGCACCTGAGATCGTCACCGTCCCGAAGATTCTCGCATCGTAACTTTGCGAGACGCTTCCTACAAAACCCGCACACCGGAATCCATACAGGGTATCGCCTCCCTCCACATACAGACCGGATTCGTCGCAACACGCCTGCTGCGTCCAGCAGGGCTGTCGCATCGCCTCCCCAGGGTTTCAGGAGTGACTCATTGCTTGTTTTTCAATGCTGCAGCTTTCACTTTGGAACTTTTGTCGCATCTAAAGGTACTTTTGGCTAAACGTGACTTAACTGTGGATTATTTTGACGCAAACCCTAGAACTCTTTTAAAATCATATTCTTGAACTGTGTATGTTGGATTTTTGTTGTTTTGGTCTTGTGTAGTTTAGATAAACATACTTTATTTTTCTAAACTGGTGTGGAGTCCATTTGTGGTGTTTTCACTGTGTTACTGTGAGTGTTGGTACAAATACTTTACACATTGCCTTTGATAAGCCTGCCTGCTCATGCCAAGCTACCAAGGGGGTGAGCAGGGGTTATCTAAAGAGTGTATCCCCTTTGCCCTGACTAGAAGCAAGGGTCCCTATTTTGAAAGTGGTACCTACCTCTGCCAACTAGAGACCCCCAGATCTAACAGTCTCCCACCCAAGTGAAATAATAGGACTCATTTTCTGATTGCTTTCCAGCAAGCGAGTATCGGTTAGTGATCCATTTAAAAATAAACTTGTGATGGGTTGATAATACAGCAGCGTGAATGCTTGTATATATCCGTGACTTATCCCAACCGTTGACAGGGTCTCCCATAAGAAAGGCCAGGAGACCCTGTCAAAAGCCTTCGCGGTGTCGATAAGAATGAGTGCCAATGGATCTACTGAGATGTGCACCGCATCGAACGGATAGTTCTCCTAACATGGTCTACTGTACCACGTCGCGGTATAAATCTGTGCTGTCTCGGGGATATGACTTTTTTGATTTAACCCTGCTAATCGAACCGCCAAGATTTTAGAGTAAATTTTACTGTCCGCATTTATCAGCGCTATGGGGCGGCAAGAGGCGGGATTAAGGGCTTATTTATTCTCTTTCAGGAATGTAATGATTTTAGCTTGCGACCATGATTCAGGTGGTTTCCCCCCACTATATAGATGGGCTAACAGCTGAAGCATGATCTCATTTAATTCCGTGGAAAATCTT
Organism: Lissotriton helveticus; assembly: GCF_964261635.1. Classification (NCBI taxonomy): domain Eukaryota; kingdom Metazoa; phylum Chordata; class Amphibia; order Caudata; family Salamandridae; genus Lissotriton; species Lissotriton helveticus. The sequence goes on along the minus strand of NC_136063.1, from coordinate 771,847,011 downwards.
TTATAAAATTCACCTGGAATGTCATCCAACCCAGTGGCTTTATTATTGGGAAGACAGTTAGTGCAGAGCAGTCTGTCAATCCACTGGGGGGGGCTCATCTAGTAGAGCCTGGTCCTCAGGAGATAATTGCACCGCTGGGATTATGGTTTAGGTAATTAGCAATATCATCTAAATGAGCAGTGATCGTCTCGGTATATAGGTCTTGATAATAAGCAAGGAACTCCTTGCGAATGCCCTCTACATCTGAAACTACTTCTTACGCAGAGTTTTTGACAGCTGTAATAATATTCCTGGTGGCTTTTTTATTGCCCTAATCGCGAGGTCTTGTCCAACCTGCTCACTGTATTTATATGCCTCCCTCTTTCCAGTTACTAATCTGTCCGCCTCTCTTTTAGCGATTACCCCCATGATGGCCGATTTTGCTGATATTATTCTTGCTTGCGCGTCCGCTGTGTCCTCCCCATCCCTAAGAAAAGTCATTAAGTTTTCTTCAGCCTCAGCCAGCCGAAGTTGCAATTTATCCAATAGTTGACGCTTTTCTCTATTTAAGGTGAGTGAAAAGCTAAGTGTCTCTCCTCTGATTGTTGCTTTTAGTGCATCCCAAACAACCTCAATCCCTGTGCTACCTAGATTATCCTTAATAAATTGCGGAATCCAGTGTTTCATGTGCTTGGAGTACTCATCATTTAAGAGAAGGGATCGCTCAAAGGTCCAGTTAGCAAAATCTCTATTAGCCACCGTTACCCCCCTTATTTCCACCACTAAGGGATTAAGGTATGCCACGATGCATGGAGTCTTCTCTATTGAGCACTCTAGAATAATGGACTGAGATGCAAAGATATAGTCTAATCTCACCATCTTATTATGTGGGAAAGAATAGAAGGTATGTACGGAGTCAGTGGGGTGTTGTGAGTGCCAAATTTGGGTGAGTGCTTGTTCCCTTTCATAAAGCCTTAAGGGCTTTAAAAACTTTTGGTTTTCGTCCATTGAATGTCCAATTTCAATCACAGGTTATGTTCTTGTCTGCTTGCAGGTTAACATTAAAATCGCCGCAGATGACTAAAGGTAGCAATCAGGGTCCCGTGCCCCCCTCCCCAGGTCCAACCCCTGTGCTAACAGTCAAATCAATTTAATAGCCACTGAGCTCGCTTAAATATCCCTTGTTTCATGCATTATTGCGCTAGTTTTGAAGTAATTTATTCCTTGGCTCTGTCTCTATCTATAAACAATCAGTTCAAGCCTCTGCTTTAAATCCTAAAGCATACTATTGGGTAATTCAATTCTTGGTTCTGTCTCTTCTAGACTCTGTAATCTCCCGCAGAGAGGCTTGGGCCTGAATTTCGGAAGAAAAACTGCGTGTAACCTCATTGAAGATGATTTTTAGGCATGCCGGGTTTTGTAAGTATACAGTTGCCCCAATTTGTTGAAAAGGGGCAAAGAGTTGCCTCATCCTCCATCTTCGCCCAACTGTGGCATGGGCAAAATCAGGCCTACTAAAAAAGGTAACGCCATTAAACTCCCTCTTGCTGGTGTGTCTCAATAGATCAAAAAGTGTCTGGCGTAGGATAAAATTGCCAAAATTTACTAGCATTTCATGAGGATATTGTGCTGAAGACAGAGGGAGTTTAGAAGAGGTTGATGGGAAGCGGTGAGCGCGTTGTATCTCCGTATCCAAATCCCAGGATTGCAGCTCTGGAAATGCTCCTTTAAAAAGTGTGATCATATAAGCCCTTACATCACTCCCTTCCGCTCCTTCGGGAACCCCCAAAATGCGAAGATTATTGCGTTGCGATCTGTTCTCCTGTGCCTCGACCTTTAGCATTAAATCCTTTACTATACCATCATGCGAATTCCCCTGTGCTTGGAGGGAGGAGACGTCCTTTTCCAAATTTTCGGTGTTCATTTCTACCGATGACATTCGATCAGCTATCTTTGCACAGGTTCAGCCCACTTTCCTAATCGTGCCCTGTAGTTTCTGAGTGGCGTGATGGTTTTTCCCGTTGTTCATCTTAACCTCTTCTTGAAAGCTTTTGATTGAGTGCAGGACTTCGGTGAGGGAAGGGTCCACCTTATTTCTGGGGGGTCCTGAGTTTCCACTTCTACCGTCTTCCATGGTTGAGGGGTTGCCGCCTGAGCATACTGTTTGATCTGAGGGAGTCGCCAACTGAGAGGATGAGTAATCCCATCTGAGCTCGGCGCTACTCCCTTGGTCTGTGGTCCCCCCACTCTTGTGTCTGCTTCATTTCTTTTGTTTTTCCCTTTTCTTTTCCGACTTCTTTTTTTGTGCAGTGTCTTTCCAAGAGTCCTCTGAGCCCATTGAGTCTGTACTTCCCCAGTCTTGCCTCTCACCATCACTGGACGTTGAAATACCGGTCTCGTACCTCTCTAACTCATCTGTGACAGAGTAGGGTTTTTAAATGCTGTTGGGGTTTTCCAACCGTTGGGTAGCAGCGATCCCTAAGTTAACTAGAGCCTTTTGTGAAGCGGTTTCAGTGTCTGTACGGTTTGAAAGCGCCCCCTTACCATCATGCTCTGTCCCAGGTGTTATTGTATCAGATTTTGGAGAAAGACCAGAGGGGCATTTAGAGGGTCATTCTGAATCTGCTCACAATTTACACGCATATGTGGCTGTGTGGTAGGAACTGTTCCTGTATTTTCCACAGAAGTTAAAGTTGTTAGGACCGGTATTGATGAGTTTGCTGCCTCTGGTTTCTGTGAGGTCTCTCCAGCTGCTGCACTGGTGGTTAGGTTAGTCTGCCCCTCAGGTATCCCCAGCATGGCAGGTTCATAATGCGCTTTTTCCACCACAGCCGGGCCAAACATATTAGATATTAATGGCTGAGAATTAGAGATCTGAGCATTGTCTGTAAGCTTAATGTTTGTTTTGGCTTGTAGTCTTTTTGCCTGCTTGGCCATCTGCTCAGCATTCTCAGTGGAGTTCAGATTATCAATATGTTTCCTACTTTTTAACCCCTGTGTTTCTGGGCGCCTTGGTAGGGGATCTGACTGAGTTTGCTGTCCCGCTTCCGTCATTAAAGGCGCTGGTAAATGACTGACTTTGACTTTTGCGGCTTTCCCACCACCTCGCCCCGACATCCTTACTTGCTTTTCTTCAGTAGTTGAGGAATCCTGGAAACAATGTAGCCCCCGCTTTTGTGATTTTTTTTGTTGGAACCCGCTGCAGTTGCTGCCTTTGATCAGTGTATCTGGCAGAGCCGTAAGGAACTCACCGAATGCCGAAAGAGCTGCGTTAGGCTGCCGCGTCACTGGAGGTGGCCGCAGGGCGATGTGGAGCGAGGATGCGGGAGATGCTTGAGCAGCGCGGCTCGCGGCTCGCGGCTCGACACCGGGGCCGGGCGTCTCTGCACTCCTCGCTGCTCCTTCTGATCTCTGACTCACATGAGGATGACATAGGCTGTGATGCAATGTCGGCCCATGCGGTAAGACTTGCCCGACGATGTATAGTTTTTTAGGCGAGGTTTCTTGCCATAGAAGCTTCTCTTCTTACTCCATTAGGGATCAGACTGGTGGAGCAGCATCTTGTAGCTGCTACTCAGACTACATCTTGCCTCGGCGAGCCATCTGTATCATTCCCAGCGGTCCAAGCGATCAACACCACTCACTCCTTTCAAATACCCACAGTGCTAAGAAACCAGTGGCACTGAGAAAGCCTTTTAGACAATAAAATAAGACTGAGGAGCCAACGCCACCCAATCAGGATAGCTTTATCACAAAAATAGTGTCCCTGGGAGCCATAAAGTGTTATACAATAAAAAGTCACCTTTTTTAGAGTGCTGACTATCGGAAAAGGTGACTTCCATGGTGTAGAAAGGTAGGATCCTTCTGCATGGTCACCCCCACTTTTTGCTTGATGCGATGCTGGTTTTTGACTAGTCTGACTGGGATCCTGCTAATAAGGACCCCGATCTATCTGCTTTCTCCTAAACCTGTTGTGTTCAGTACTTTAGTACATTCTGGATTGGATACTGGGGTACCCTTGTCAGTCCGTAGTATATGGTACCCATGTACCCAGGGCATAGGTACCCCAGAGGTCTTCCATGTGCTGAAGCATGTATAATGCCACCCATGAGAGACTATTCAAAAAGGAACTACAGGCCTGCCATTGCAGCCTTTGTAAGTTGTTGCCTGCACCACTTACTAAAGATATAGGTTTACTATATCTAAGGGTCATTGCACTTAAAACCTATAAGTCACCCCTATAGCAGGCCTTTACAATCGTGAAGGCAGGGTGCTTGGTTCTGCGTGAAAGGGTGCCCCTGCATCAGCAGGACACCTGTGAAGCCTACCGAGTCCATTATCCCAGGTTGTCAGTGAAACAGCCATATACTATAAAGAGGTGCACCACGTGGGGGCTGCAATAACCAAACCCCTGTTGTATGCATTCTTTTGCAAGCGTAAAGGCTTGTTGGCAACTTTGCAACAAGTGCATTTGGCTCCAGGTAGCCCCAACCTCTGGCAACTCTGTCCACCAAGATATTTGGCCACATCACCTTGTGGGCACCGTAGCCTGCTCCTTTGGAGAGCTGCTTGATGTCCTCTCTCGACTCCAATGTCTCTGGCCTGTGGGTCCATTTGAGGGTCAAACTTATTACTTTTGGTTTCTCCTCATTTCTCGGGGCCCGACTGACTACCCTGTTTGTGGTGAGTCCCCTGGACCTTGATGTTCCCAACTATGCACCTTCCTGACTTCATGTGTGGGTTGCATTTTCCAAGGCTTGTTGGTGCTCCCGCCAGACACCGACCGCTCAGCACTTGACATCCTTTGTGGGACAGCTCATATCTGAGTCATGTTCTTCCTCAGCGTCGCCTGGTCCTCACAGCTGCAGAGTCAAGGTCATCGACATCTTTCCTGAAGCACCCAAAATCGGAGGGCATTCGTCTTCCAAGTCTCCTGGTCACTCCTGAGGGACATAGACTCTTCCCCTTCTGCTTCTAGGTACTCCTCTTCAAGAATCCACATTTGGATTCCCACGGACACTTTCTCCTCTTCCAGCAGTGGCACTTTTCTGAAGGCCACCATTGGGTTTGATTGCGGTTTCCGGCACCACTTTACCCCTATGTACCCGACTTCCCTGTTGTAGGTTATGTGGATACTAGAGTATCCACAGGTGGGGTGGATCTCCAACCTTCTGTCTTCCACAGGGTTTCTTCAGGGTCCACTGGGAGTGGTCCTTAATCTTTTAAAATCCAACCTCAATTTACACGTAAATTTGAACAGAGCCCACAGTCATGCGCCGGGAAACCTCCGGGTAGCTGCGCGCTTAATAAATGTAATAATAATAATAATAATAATGTTCCCACACTGCATGGGCTCTCTGTGGGGTCCCTATCTATTCACCTTGGGAGTTTCTGTGGGTCCCCAGCATTTCTACGTCCTCTCATCCTTTTCTGGAATCGAGTTGTGGTTCTTATACCACTTTCTTAGTTTATACTTTGGACCCCCCAGGACCCACTGTTTATTAGTGCTAGTTACTGTGTTTCTTTGCTAAAGTATTGTGTGCATTGTGTTTTATTCCCGTGTTGGAGATACCTGACGTACTAGAAAATAATAAATAATAAGAACATATTTTATAAATACTTGGTGTGTTTTTTTCACTTAATCTATACTATAAGATTGCCTTCTGGTAAAACAAACCGCTTTACACTCCTTCAAGATTAAGCCTGAAGGGCGATCTCCACAGCTACCACTTAGAGAGCTTTATAAGGTTGTCTAAGACCTCGTAAATCACCATAATGGTTGTCTGGACTGGTGCAAGGTGTCTGCTCATATAATTGTACATCATATACCAGGCCAGGTTCTCACACGCGGAATCGTCTCTGAGACCACCGTCCGACTACTTAGCTAGGACATATACATATAGGTAATATGCCAAATTTCTGTTAGTGGCAGGGTGCTCAAGTTATCTTTTTACACTTCTCCCTAGTTTGCCATACACCAAATGCTTTACTAAGGTGCTTTACTAAGGTCTCTTACCATCTGTGACAGCTGCTTCAGGATGAACCTCCACCCTGCGGATTCAGCAGAACTTCCAATCAATTACAGTATGTTCTCACCTTCCATGACGAACAAATGTGAATCCATCTGGAAAAGTCTCCTTCCTTTGGTTGCAGTCAGGTTCAAGGTACGAATCAGTCCTGATGGTGGCTCACCAAAATGTTGCTTGACATGAAATACCTTGAAAAAGCAAGAGACATTTTAGCAAAACAGGAACAGTTTGTTTAATTAAACAGTGTGGCCAGGAGAACGGTTAAAGGCATAGGATCTGAGGACTGTCTCAACTTACAATCAATCTGAAATGGGTTTATATACCAATCCTTAAATGCCATAAACAGTTCCACTGATCCTTTTTTGGCAAGGAATGTGAACCGCTGTCTTTGGAGTTATAAATTAATTTATTCGATGGGGAATCCAGGGGGGTCTCTACCTTGCGTAGACACAATGTGGCCAGTGGGTAACGTGTCATGATGTCTGGCATGGGAGTGCGTGATCACTGCGTGTATTGTGTCCTGATGGGCTCTATGTTCCAAACGTATGTGTCATCTGAATTTATGGTGTGTGGGAGCGCATGTAACCCTCCAGCCATGTATGCTTTATTGGGGCCAATCTCCCTGGACAATTGTGGTGTCGCTGAGCCTATCTGTAGGGTTGGCCTGGGATTTCCTGTTTGTGCATTCATCTGCTGGCTATGTGCCGCCCAACATGTGACCTGTCAATTGGTGACCTCAGGCCTAGGACTCAGATTCTGTCTAACTATGCATTTCTGAGTTGGGGTTGAAGTGGAGTTCATAATGGGTGAATTAATTAATAAAAATGCAATTTAATTTTTATACATGAATGTATAGTGATTCATATTGACATCAACTTTCTCAAAATTAGCACAACCTCAAAACGTTTCATTTTCAATTAAAATGTATTTGTTTCAACACAAAAATCAATATTGTACTTAAAAAGCTTGCTCCAAATCATCAATCAATAGCAGCGCGGCACCTCGTGACGTGAACAACCAATAACAATGTGGCTTCAAACCACCCAACCTATCCCAACTTGGCACGCTGTGGCGACAATCTCACACCTCACAGCAGCTCAACCTCCTTTACAATTTTTATGAACACACTCTTTTCAGCAATACGCTTGCAACTAAATACAATGCAATAGAAAAAAATAACAAGTGTTGGATGCTGATGAATCAGCTTCTTGTAAATGAGGCCCACAGTTTTCATATGTTATATCGCTCCCTAGTCTTAAACTCTACCTGGATGAAGTAAGACCGCAATTAGCAAAATCACTGTATATGAAGTTCCTTGTTGACATCCTATAGATCAATCCAAACACAACCAAATGGTGATGTGGCCCGATTGACACAGGGGAGGCCTACTGCCATTGTGCACTTTAAACACTGAAGAAACTCTCCCACATATGTTATTCTTTTGTACAGTCAAGTCAAGAAGGCTTTATTTCGATAAAAGTTATCATAAAACCTTTTGAAATACACAATTTCATAAAAAAAGAAAAAAGAAAAAAAAATGGCAAAATTGTCGAAACACAAGAAATTTAACATACAGTTAATTAAATTTAAGAAGATTTCCGAAGTTCATTTAAAGAAGAAATATTCCATAGGGTAAATTAAAAAAAAAAAACAGATTAAACAATTGATTTAAGCCTCTTGGATCTAATGGACCAAGCCCATGATAAAAATTTTGCAAGAATGCAAGCATATAAGGTACAGCAGTCAGACCTGAGTATGCGTATTGCCTCCGCATGATGCCTAGTGCCCAGCTGGCGACATAGATGTTTAAGCCATTTCTTCCGTGGCAAGGTATACTCTCCGGATTCAAATAAGAAGTGCGCCACTGTCTCTGGTCTGCCTATGCACATTGGGCAATACTTTGTGGTTTGCACGGGTGGTTTCCACCTTGATGAAAAGGCATGCAAAGGAAGAGTACCTGCTCTAAATTTAAATTATAGGGCCCTGTCAAAAGGTTTCTCAATTATGTCCAAGTACAATTCTCGCACTGGCAAGTCCTTAAAATTCAGGAAATCTTCCGTTAATCTGCCCAAGCAGACATTAGTGTCCCTTTTTGACGCTATCCAATTCCAGTACAAAGTTTTTAAAGTTTCTTTCGGTGGAGAGGATCTGTTTAGCCATGCTTCTTTTAGTCCCATATTGGATAACAAAATTTTCATATCTCTAAACCATTTAATTTTCTGCCATCCTGGAAGTGACATAATTTCTGAAAGGCCTTGTGCATATTTACCAAGTTCCTGTACACGCCACAGGCGGGCCCATAACAGCAGTGGGCGAAGTTTTGCTTTGTCTTCAATTGGGCGACAACCTAAGTCCAACATTAGTGGGACCATAGGCGTACCTTGCGGGAGGGACATAATTGCTCTGCAAAATTTCCTCTCAGATCTTGGCAACTCATTAGTAATAGCTGAGCCCCATAACTCAGCCCCATAAAGAGCAGAGCTAACCCCTTTGGCTGCATAAATTTCGAGAACAGTAGATATAGGTCTAAAAACACAAGAGCGTTGTTCTTTCAATAAAGCTCCTGTTATACGTTTGTGGGTTAGCAACATTTTATCCAAATGAGGGGACATTGCATTTTGTGGGACAACCGTATGCCTAGGTAGTCGAAAACTTCTACTTTCCCCAAGGGTTCTCCATTCAGAGTAGGAGGGCAAATTGTTTTTTGGGGGGGATTCAGGACAAGATACTTCGTCTTTTCGGTATTAATAATCAAACCCCGTTCAAAGCAAAAGCACTGGAAATTGTTCAAAAGTCTTTGAAGGCCAATCGGGGTTTTCGATATCAAAAGCGTATCATCCGCGAAGAGAAGGGTTGGTATACGCTCTCCAGCCAGGGATGGTTCATCTGAAGGGTGTCTCCGAAGGTGCTCAACCACCCCATTAATGTAAAGGGAAAAAAGGGTGGGAGCTAGGACACATCCCTGGCGGACCCCCCTCTCTACCGGGATGCTGCTGGTTTTTTCACCTACTGGGCCCCACCTTATCTGGGCAAAACTATTTTCATGAAGCCTAATAAGCAATGAGAGGATGTAGTGCGACAACCCCATGTCTGCCAAAACACCCCATAGGGTCGCCCTCGGTACAAGATCAAAGGCAGTCTTCAAATCGATCTAACGCGAGATAAAGACTGCCCTTGCCTATAACCACTACCTTCCAATATATCATCATTAGCCTAAAGGTTTGCTCGATTGTACCAGTGCCCACTCGGAACCCTGCCTGGTAATCGGAGAGAATAGTATTTTGATCTATCCAGTCCAATATTCTGACCAATAGGACTTTGCCAACTACTTTTTGGCTGATATCCAACAAACTAATTGGCCTATAATTGGATGGATCATCTCTGGCGCCTTTTTTTATAAATGGGGACAACCTCCGCCCCTTTCCATGATGTGGGAATCGGTGCTTTTATTGTAAAGTCAGAACTTTCCTGAAGGGACGCCCAATCTAAATCAATTTCAGGTGAATTTCCTGCCCCTACATCAGCAGCAGTGTATAACTTTGAAAAATGGTTAACCCACGCCTGACTAGGGATATTGCAAGTTATCAGATCAGAGTCGGGTCTGTTTCTGGCTCTTATTGTGTCCCAGAAGCATTTTGAGTCCCTCTTAGAGCTAGCCTCTTTAAGAGTACGCCAGTACTCCTCTTCACACTCTCTTTTTGCATGTGACAGTGTGAACCTATACTCTTTCCTGGCTATCTGTATCCAGGGTTGGGATTTCCCTTTAACAGCCTCTATTAAAAGTGACTTTGCCCGTCTACATGCTGGGGTATACCAGTCGTGCTTTCCCTTGGGTTTACACTGAGGTGGATTGCCCCCTACGAACCCCTTACCCTGGAATACATCCCCTATAGACTTAACAGCTACCTCAAAGATAGACGTCGCCATTTCAGCTGAATGGGCCAGATTGGTAATATCTAGTTCAGTCTGAGAAGCCTGAAGTAATCCCTTAATGGTAGAAAGTTTGACAGCCTCAGTGGCGATTTTGTTCCACTTAAGACGTCGTCCACAGGATGCAACAGTGATTTTATGAGTGTATTTGGGGAAGGGTGCGATTATTTTACTAAGCCAGGGATTGTATAAAGATAAGGAGAGCAAGTTATGATCGCTCTCCACGGTGGGTTGGACAACCATATCCTTAACCAGTCCCCAAAGTTTTAAGTCCCACAGGATATAGTCAATTCTCGAGGTTTGATCAACCCTGTTGAAAGTGGGAGCACCTAAGCGATCAGAAATTGTACGGCCGTTCGTGGCTCTTAAGCCGAACTCCAGTGTTAGAGCATTTAATTGAACTGCAGTTCGTGACCATCTTTTTATCGGGGCAATAGATAGTACTGGAATACCCCATCTGCTATCGTCCTCACTTAGGTCTGAACTATCCTCCATAGGGAGTGGTTCATATGTACAATTGAAATCGCCCGCTATTAGGGTATAATCACCTTCTGCGTGGTCTCTTAATTCTGTTACAAGGGTAGATATTACTAGGGACATCGACCCATTTTTAGTTCCTCTGGCATAGACATTGTACAAGGCAAGGGATAAGCCCCTGCTATGGTTTCTCAGTACAATTGCTAGTATATCTGGGCTGTTAACATGCTTAGATGTAATAAGGCAGTTAAGGGAAATGCTTACCCAGATAAGAAGCCCCCCAGAGGGATGACCCTTTCCTTGTATGGCTTTCACAGCGGGCACAAAGTACGTTACAAAACCAACCCGGTGAAGCGGTTCAACACTCCAAGTCTCTTGGAACAGGCAAATTTTATGTGCCTCAATCAGGTCATTCCATTCTGGCGAGCCCAGTTTCCTATGAATACCCGCAAGGTTCCAGCTAAGTACTTTTATTGAACCCTTATCAGGATTACTATCACTCCCACTGTTGTTATGCAGTCCCAGACACTCTATTGATTAGGAAGATGCTATAGGTTGAATTTTAGTTGAACCTATCTGGGATGAAAGCTTAGGGCTCCTGGTATGCCAGCCAGTCAATGTATGCTCCTCCTCCCCTAGTTTCGAATATAAAGAAGGGGTGCTGGATGGCTCTGAGATGAGTCAATCTACCTCATCGAGAGCACAAAACCGGTTCCAATGAGTGAATTGAGAAGGAAAAGGATCAGCTACAGGTGGACCAGGCCAAGGGGATTGCCACTGAAGGAAGGGATGTTGGGGAACTTGAGAATAGGCCCTATTTAAAGTGAAATTAGATTTCGGAATATATTGTCTATGCGCCATCGGGTAGAAGTAAGAGAGGGGAAGTGGGTAAATTTGGGTATTTTCTCCACTAGTGGATGCACTGCATATGTGGTTCACTACCGCTGTATTTCTAAAATTGACGGTTATAACATCCCCTGCTATAGTTTTGGTGTTCTTACCCACCCACTCTCCTCTTCTAACCGCAAGTATTTCCCCAGACAAATGTGGGGGTAGCGGTCTGTTGATCTGTAACCATTGGGCACATTTATTTCTTAATTCAACATTTGTCTCCCTCCTGCCTTCCTTCAGTGGTGGCACACCCGTTAGTACAACAACAAAAGGTGCAGCTTCCACTGGCAAGTTAATCGTCCTAAATCGAGCTTGTCTTGGCTTTGACTCTTGGGTTTTGGGAGGAGAGGGAGTTGATTTTGTATGTTTACTAGAACCCTGGGCATCCTTGGTTGCTGAATTAGAAGGTTTTCCAGTTCCCAACTCCTGCTGGGTCTGCATAATGGAACCAGCAGAGCTTGGAAGCGGGACAGAAGAAACATCCTTTTTACCCCCAATTTGGGTCTGACAGTGTGGGTCTTTAGCTATGTTTGCCGAGGGCAGTTTTGACTTTGTAGCTATGTCTAATTTACTGACATTTTCCCCCAGTGTCACTCCTTTCAATCTCATTTGGGATAATGTATCATCGAGACTGCCTAACTTATTGGCCCCCGGCCCTTTTGTGTTCATAAGTGATGTCAATCTATCAATTTTTGCCATAAGGGGCTTAATGTGAGCAATAATTGTGGATTCTAGGTCCGCTTTAAGGTCCGTTACCATGTTAGTTACCCAGCAAGGTATACCTGGCGAGTGACTAGGAATTGGAGTCACTAGGTTGTGGTTACGTGTATTAATGTGCGACCTTTTCTTTTTCCTATGTGCACTACTAACATTGCTTACATTCCTATTTCCTGAACATATATTACTTGTTTTTTCGCCAGCCCTTATAGAGATGGAATCGGGCATAGAGTTCATTGAAGCCCCTGATGACTCAGTGGGAGGCTGGCCACACGGAAGATCCGCAAACGAAGCAGTGACTCCAAGACTTAAGTCTAAATCCTCAGTAATATTTGGGGGTGGAGATAAATGATTAACTGGTGGCTCCTGGGAGTCGTGCAGAATTATAGTTGGTGGTAAGGATAATCTCCTTTCCGTGTTGGCTATAGCTGAAGATACAACACCAATAGTTTGTTGCAACATGAGGTCAATAGCAGTTAAAGTGGGGACAGGTTGAGGTACAGGTTCCTTACGTTTGGTTTTGGATCGTAAGATAGGCATTCTGCCGGTTTTAGGACCCTTCCTCAAACCGAAAACACGTGTGCAGCGAAAAGAGGGGAAGCCCGGCCCGGCCTCTTCTGGCCGCTGAGGGCCGTAGAGGGCCCGCCCTTTGCCCGGGCTTCGCCCCGGGCGTCCCGCTTGCGTCCCGCAAAGCGGGACCTCTCCTGGTGATGAGGATGAAAGGGCGAGTGTGGGCAGGGCACGCAGGGGGCGCTGACCGGATGTTGCTTGGGCAGGCAGGGACTCCTGGGAGAGTGAGTCCCTGCCGCGCTACTCCCCCGCAGCCTCTCTGCACCACAGATGTTCCCCAGCCTCGGTCGAGCAGGTAGTAGACAGCGTTGGTGGGCGGACCTCCCACGAAGCGGCTCCCGCTCAGCGGGAGCGGCGAGAAGTTGAGGTAAGGGGCAAGGCAAACAAAGTATAACCACAGCGTCCGAAGTTGTGCGAAGGGTCACAGGGAGTCTGACTCCACAAAGTCCTTTTCAGCCGTTTTGCCTGTGTGGGCGGGGCACGCAGGGGGCGCTGACCGGATGTGGCTTGGTCAGGCAGGGACTCCTGGGAGAGTGAGTCCCTGCCGCGCTACTTCCCCGCAGCCTCTCTGCACCACAGATGTTCCCCAGCCTCGGTCGAGCAGGCAGTAGACAGCGTTGGTGGGCGGACCTCCCACGAAGCGGCTCCCGCGCAGCGGGAGCGACGAGAAGTTGAGGTAAGGGGCAAGGCAAACAAAGTATCCCCACAGCGTCCGAAGTTGTGCGAAGGGTCACAGGGAGTCTGACTCCACAAAGTCCTTTTCAGCCGTTTTGCCGGTGTGGGCGGGGCACGCAGGGGGTGCTGACCGGATGTTGCTTGGTCAGGCAGGGACTCCTAGGAGAGTGAGTCCAGCCGCGCTACTCCCCCGCTGCCTCTCTGCACCACAGATGTTCCCCAGCCTCGGTCGAGCAGGCAGTAGACAGCGTTGGTGGGCGGACCTCCCACGAAGCGGCTCCCGCGCAGCGGGAGCGGCGAGAAGTTGAGGTAAGGGGCAAGGCAAACAAAGTATCCCCACAGCGTCCGAAGTTGTGCGAAGGGTCACAGGGAGTCTGACTCCACAAAGTCCTTTTCAGCCGTTTTGCCGGTGCGGGTGGGGCACGCAGGGGGCGCTGACCGGATGTTGCTTGGTCAGGCAGGGACTCCTGGGAGAGTGAGCCCCTTCCGCGCTACTCCCCCGCAGCCTCTCTGCACCACAGATGTTCCCCAGCCTCGGTCGAGCAGGCAGTAGACAGCGTTGGTGGACGGACCTCCAACGAAGCGGCTCCCGCGCAGCGGGAGCGGCGAGAAGTTGAGGTAAGGGGCAAGGCAAACAAAGTATCCCCACAGCGTCCGAAGTTGTGCGAAGGGTCACCTTTGTACAGCTTATACCACCCTGGAAAAAAATGGGTTAAGCCAATTTGTCACAACATGGGTATTAGGAAATTCTTGGAGGCATTAAGAATCCTAAAAAAAGATATGTCTCAGCCTACAGTTTTCTGTCTTAGTAGATACCTTTTTGCTGTAAACCGAGGGGTTTATTTACAAACGTACCTTGCGCCGCCAACGTGTCACTTTTTTTATGCAATGGGGGTGCAATCAGTGTGCCACACTGCTCCATATCTACAAACTGACGCAGTGGATCCAATGCTTTAGTTTGTAGAGCCCGGCATCACATTATACTCACGCCAGGTATAATGTATGGAGGGTAGATGGTCCCATGCAGAAATTTCACGTAGAAGTGGTGCAGTGAAATTTATAACATTTCACTGCATCACTCTAGGACTTGACTGCGTGAAAATCCTTACGCTTGCACAGACCAGGCATAAGGATTGACACAGGGCTTTTACAATGGGACTCGCCTATGAGTTCTGATGCATTGCTTGCGTTGCGTCAGTTTTATAACCAACTCCAGCAATGCGTCACTTTCGCACCAACAGATGCATCTGTTAAATCCTTGTGCCGTGGATCCCTATATTGTAAATATAGTGCACCCATTGTGTCTCAAGGACATTTCGCACAGGCGCAAGGAAACTGATGCATCAATGCTGATGCATCAGTTTCTTGTAAATGAGGCCCCTAGTATGCAAGGTAAAGGGCTTGAAATGTTAATAGATACATTCAATACAGCTAATTTTATCTTCTTATATGATTTTATTCTCGTTAAGTTTCTACTGAATACATGATGAATTAGAAATATTTTAGATTACATTTATTTGTATTGTACTGTATTGCATGATTTCTTGTTTGTATGCTTTTATGATTACCAACCGAAAGAAAAGCTAGTTGTGATTGTTAGCTGGAAACCCCTACTGAATCAAAGAAGCAAGAAAGGTGTCAGTATCAGAACCTCTGTAGAAGTTCAATAGATATGGAGTCATGTTTAAAATAAAGGCACACAATCAGAGATGTCAAGAGAGGTCTGTACCTCTCTAAGTCTAAAGGGAATCTGAGGAACCCCAAGGTGGTTTCACTAATTAAAATGCACAAAGAACATTCAAGAAATATGACCTCATACACATCACAGTGCTTTTCCAGTTCTCACTAATAAACGTGGTGCCTTGAACACTACTCTCATACTCCAGTCTCCGCTTCCAAAGCATCCTTGGATTCCTCACTTCGTCTGATAGTGCCAACTGGTAACCCTCCCTTTGTCCTTCATTAAATGATTTGATCTTGACAGTTCTTCCTTGCCTCACCATCACAGAAATACAATGTGCTTTTCGCTAACTAATGAATGCCTTCGGTATGCACCAGCAGAGGAGAAATTATGCAGAAAATAACTTTCACGTTGATATCAAATGTCTCAACTGTAAGCTTAAGGCCCACAGCCACGCTAACTTAACATTTTCTTTCAATGCATATTAGTTCAACAACCTATATATAATCCTATAAATGAAGTCTTTAATGAAGGACTCAAACTAAATTATACAGTACTCTTATATGTGACACAATAAACTAATCCATATATTATTAAACAAAAACAACAACTGGTCACAATTTATAAAGAAAGCATTGAAAAAATTAATCACTAGCGAATGCACTGCATGAAATGCATTTTAGCGCACCACTTTACAATCTAATCCTACAAAAGAAGAATTTCGGCAATCCAGATGTTTCTAAAATGGAAAAAAATTGATATACACACACACACATATATATCAAAAACGCACGACTAATGAACTTTCTATACCTTTGGTGCACCATATCTCATTAGTATGATTGCATCACTGCCTACTTGGACTTTCGTAAAGCCCTAAAAAACCCCCTCTTCTCTCAAGCCTACCCTTCACAGTAATTCTCCGGTGTCTTCCCCCCGCGGTGTCAATCCCCCAGCGCCAGGAAACCGCTTGGTAACAGAGCGCTTAATAAATCACTTCAACTTCAACTTCAAATGTAAATATATATTCACTGAAAAAACCATAGGTTATAGACCATATATAGTTAGGAATTAGCATTTAGAAAACCTTATTTTACTCACACAAAACCATTGAAATTCCATATATAGTTAGTTGCACTAACTATATATCGCGCACCCGCAATCCACTGCTGATGATGTCACATATTACATCATTCATGACATGGTCAGTGACATCACTGATGACATCACTGATGACATCATCTAGTGTCTGTGTGTTTTTGTAAAGTTTAAATACGTTTTACATATTGAAGAATGACTGGATGGATGGAAGACTGAGTGTGTGTGTGGCTGGCTGGGAGGTGTGTGACGCTGTGCATATCAATGTGTACTTGTATCAGTGATTGTATAAGAGAGTAAGTATGTGTTAGTATATGTGTGAAAAGTATGGTGTTCTGTGTTTAACTATAGATGAGGAAATCGAAGTGTGATTGATTCTTCACAGGACTGACTAGGTGTATGAGTGCATATGATAGTGTTCTAATAATAACTGACTGTATGTATGAGTAATTGTATGGGTGAATGAGTGAATGTGTGTGTAGACGTACGAATCAGTGAGTGCGTATGTAGTAACTGGTATTGGTGTGTCATGATGTCATCAGTGATGTCATTTGAGATGTCATCAGTGATGTCATTTCAGATGTCATTAGTGATGTCATCAGTGATGTCACTGAAGTTTGGTGTTCTGTGTTTAACTGTATAGATGAAGAAATGGAAGTGTGATTGATTCTTTACAGGACTGACTTGGTGTGTGAGTAACTCCATGGATGAGTGGCAGTGTGTGACTGTCTGCATAGGTGTATGAGTGCATATGATAGTGTTGTAATAATGAGTGACTGTATGTATGAGTGATTGTATGGGTGAATGAGTGAATGTGTGTGTAGACGTAGGAATCAGTGAGTGCGTATGTAGTAACTGGTATTGGTGTGTCATGATGTCATCAGTGATGTCATTTGAGATGTCATCAGTGATGTCATCAGTGATGTCATTTGAGATGTCATCAGTGATGTCATCAGTGATGTCACTGACCATGTCATGAATGATGTAATATGTGACATCATCAGCAGTGGATTGCGGGTGCGCGATATATAGTTAGTGCAACTAACTATATATGGAATTTCAATGGTTTTGTGTGAGTAAAATAAGGTTTTCTAAATGCTAATTCCTAACTATATATGGTCTATAACCTATGTTTTTTTCAGTGAATTTTCAAGGTTTTGTAAATGCTAATTCCTAACTATATATGGTCTATAACC
The DNA here is from genome assembly GCF_964261635.1 of Lissotriton helveticus. Taxonomy (NCBI): domain Eukaryota; kingdom Metazoa; phylum Chordata; class Amphibia; order Caudata; family Salamandridae; genus Lissotriton; species Lissotriton helveticus. The sequence goes on along the minus strand of NC_136063.1, from coordinate 771,829,768 downwards.
TATGGTTTTTTCAGTGAATTTCATTGGTTTTTTAACAGCTAATATCTGTAGCTGTAAAATGTATTCTTCTTTAAATCCAAAAATATATTTTATATGTTTATTAATAATTTTTTTTAAAATATTTTTTTTTCTTCGTTCCCGCTTCGCGAATCGGGAAGCTTCCCGTTAGCTGACCTTGATGCCGCGAAATAGACCGCGAGCCGGTAAACGTTTCTTTACCGCAACTGCCGCGTTAGAAAACAACATCGTGACGCCTCCCGTCCGCATGACGTTTCGCGTTGTCGCGTGATACGTCATATGACGTGCTACGTTAGCGAACTGGTACGCTTACCGAGTCGCAAAGCACAGGTTTCTGGAAGCAAACCGGGAGGCCCTGCAAAGCGCTTAACGTAAACACAGCAGGTCATGTGACTTGGTAATAACACTTTTCATTGGTTCATTTCACTTTTGGTTTCCTAATGATGTAAGACTAGGTCATATAATCTAAAATGAACACTTTTCATTGGTTGAGAACTATTGTTTTTCCCAAATGATGAAAATCCCTCCTTCTTTCCTCACTCTGACTTTCATCATTGTGAGAGAAAGACCCTTTGTTACCAGTGAGCAATGGCTTCTTTAGTAGCTTCAGCTGGTGCTTCCCCACCACCTCCACCACATCCAAGGAAGAGTGGACCACCTGCTCAAGTTATAATTCAGCAAGAAGAGGAAGAAGAGGAACAGGACGACGAGCACGAAGAGAGGCACTTTTTGCCTGAGGAGCCCAGGACGTCTCACCGGAAAGAAAACTTCATTTGGCAATTTTTTAAAATTCCCAAAGGTCAGAAAAAAGTAAATGCAAGATACGTAACTTGCCTTATATGTCAAGATAGACTGTCCAGAGGGACCGACAAAAAATACAGTTTCGGAAACTACACAATGCATCGCCATATGACTAGGTGGCATCCTAACAACTACAGTGCTGCACAGTTTCGTAACGACCTAGATAATCTCCCTATTATGGCCAGAAGATCTGTTGTACCGGAAGTAACGGGACCAGAGGGCAGGGAGATGGTGCCAAATATTCAAACGAGATTTCATGAAGTAAAACACGTCTGCGTACATTGCAATGGATTCATTTGCTACGGAGAAAGAAGCATCACTCTGATCAACAGAGCTATTGACTATCATATGCAAGTTTGTACGAAACGCCCCAAATAATAAATACTTTTTTTTTGTTTTGTTGCTCCTGTTGAGCCCTTTACAATGAATCGTTTTCATTGCCCCCTGCAAGAAAAACCCCAAAAAATATAAAACTGTTCAGAAAAATTCAAAAAAAGTAAAAAAATGTTCAGAAAAATAATAAAAAAAATATAAAACAACAAAAACAATAAAAAAAAAGTTCTTTTCAGAACTACCTCCCCGTTATTAAAAAATTGGTACAATATTTGGAACTGTGCCAACCTCTATTTCTCGTAGTTCGCTTCCCAGTTCGCTCGCCGGTACGCGAACCGGAAGTGAACCAAAAGTTTTTTTTTTAAAAAAGAACAGTAAGTATAAGGGAAGGAAACAGACACTTATGTTAAAAGAAAGACAGCTATAGGGGAGTAAACTAGAGATACTATTACCCGTAATCCACTGCTGATGATGTCACATATTACATCATTCATGACATGCTCAGTGACATCATCAGCAGAGGATTGCGGGTTTTTTGGCAACGTGCCTTATCCACGGTTTAATAACGCTGCCTTTTGCTTTATATAAGTTTTCAAATTGTATGAAATATATACCAATAGGTCGTTATGAACCTTTAGGTAGTGCTTTTCTTCATGAGGTCTGGTCGCTTCCATACACATACAGATGTTTCAAAGATGATCAAGAAGTTTATCTGAATGGAGAGGAATGCACTGAGACGCCAGATCATTCACTAATGTGTAGGCACATACAGTTACACGGTTCATGCAACAAACACCGACCAAATATGGCTTGCGTGTTGCAAGGCACGCCAGTTCCTGCTATCATCCCCACGTTCAAGTTGTTGGAAAATGGTAGTTATTTGATGCTCAATAATGAAGATTGTTCTGGGTTAATTAAAAGTATTCCTTTTATCGTAACAGTAAGTGAACGGGTTATTTGCTGCAGAAATGTTCTATTTCCTCCCACACATGAACATAGGGAGTTTTCAATCTGGCCACAAATACCAACCTTGGGAGCAGATTTCAACGGCATGGCAAGAATAAGAGCTCTTTTGTCTCAGAGAGAGGTGGCCTTGAGTTCGGCCCGTGAAACTTTCGTGCTTCACATAGCGAACACCCGTACAGAGGTGCAGACCCTTTTCAATACAGATTCGCCTTTCCATTTCAGCAAGATGGTTCGGACTATCTTTAACGCGTCCTCCACAAAGGGCCTGGCGCACTTTTTTAAAGTTGTTACCAGTGGTCTCGTGACTTCATTTGAGAAAATCTTTGGAGTCATCCCTGCTTTCTTTCATTCTATTTTTTTCCACTGTGCTTCGTGGATTCCCATTTTTACTTGCATTACCAGCGGACGCTCTTGTGCTTTTTTACATTTTTAAATATGGATGTCCCTCCTGTGCAAGCTCCCGCCCTGCAGCTGCTGACACTGTTCCGCAATCGCATGCTAGAATATTATGGCACAATGCCGTTGGCGATATTAAGCACGGCATATGGATTATCTTTTCGATTCTCCTACTTCACTTGTGTCCAGCCTGTATTTCACTGCCTGACCTGTGATTTCGATTGGGCCATTGATTTGTGTCTCTGCGGACCGGTTTCTCCTGACGTCGACTTTAATCAGCTGATGACTCCTATCATTACTCACGAGTTGGTTTGTCCTGGCGAAAGGATTATGGCTGTGGCATTGATGCATGGACTAATTGGTCCCTGGAATTTACTGGCGGCAACACAGTCTTTCTTGGAACAGAGCTTTCTTGAAAACCCACCGAGCTGTCCTCTGATGGTGATAGAGGATCCGGTGCTGGGAGAGCACGTATGTTCTTTTCCGCTTTTAAATTGGATGGCTGAACTCTTTTCGGATGAAGACGGTGACTTCCTATTGGAGGCTGTTGCAGCTTATTTTGCATACACAGTTATGTCATAGACCTTTTTCATGTTTGATATGCTGAGTACTAGCATTTCATTGACAATTCATTGACTTATTTGTCAAGTTTTTATTATTTAGCTTGCCTATTGGCTTAAGACTCGATAAAGTACTTGGCTGTTTTATTTTTCTTTAGCATTAAATTTTCCTAGTTTTTAATGTTTTACCTTGCGGACCGTCCACATATAAAGTTGCAATCTGCTCTCATGAGATGGCACTTCTATTATCTTATTCAGTTCGTTTCCGGATCATGGGGAGGTGTCATCTAGGTCCTGAATATCTTTACACCGTGTTAAGTTAGCATGGGCTCATTACCGGTTTAAACGCCATTTTTCCTTTTTTGCAACTTCTGCACACGACACTTAGTTGTTGCTTTAGCTTTCAACCTAGTAGTTCATCGTGGTTTACATGAGAATAATATGTTATTGCTCTACTATCTGCTTTGCTTGTTAAACTATATCTGTACAGCGAGTGCTGAAGTTTCAAGAACAACACGATACAGAATTGTTATGAGGTCTGATCTCCACGACTTCATACTCATAACATAAGTGCAGCTTCTGCCAATTCTGGGCATGAGGCGGGTTTTATATTGCTTTGCCGAACACACATACACAACAGTTGATGCGGTTCACATGAAGAGAGAGCTGGTGTATGCTGATGTGATTCCTTCAAATCTAAGACACTAAAGTATGGGCACGCCCTAAACCAACACAAACAGACCTTCTTAGCAAATAATATAATATGTGTATTAGGGAGGGTGAGATATAAGCAGCCGCGGGCCGTGGAGGGAGTTACGGTGGGGCAGGGAGGCGGGGAGGGGGAGGGGCAGGGCGGAGCCCTCTCCACCCTGCCCCTCCCCCTCCCCGCCTCCCTGCCCCACCGTAACTCCCTCCACGGCCCGTGGCTGCTTATAAGTGTTGCTAACTCTTATTCATTTACAGCATGTTAACATACTGTCACCATTCGCTTTTTATGTACTAGTAACTATGCTGGTAATTTTGCTACTGATAATATGTGTACTTGTATTATCTAAGATACTACGCCTGAGAAGACGGCATTAGTAAATAAACATTTCAAATACACATGTGTTCTTCTTAACTCCATGTTCTGGTTTCTAAGAAATATATAACGACCGACTGTTCATGAGTTCCACGTATCCTGAGGTACTATAAGTTCATATTCTGGATTGTCTAAACATTGAGAGTTTGTTATATCCAATGTGACACTGTACCTAGCTTTGTCATGTATTCCTATAGGTTCTGAATCGATCCCCCTATTCCTGACCCTATTCTGGTTAAACTAACTATCAAGTTAACTAACAATCAGCCCATGAGGCAAGAAAAGCCCCCATGATGCAGATACCGTTATCTGACGCAGTCACACTACGGCACAGGAACGTGTTATCTGATTAGGTCATAACGCTTGAGATCTAATTAGACAAGCGACATTCCTCCAGCCCCTGATAAGGCATACGACGTTCTCATAACAAATCAAACCTATGACAACCTGGAAAATCCGTGCGGCCATTGTTTTGATTTCACAGAGAACTTCAGTAAAAGAATGTGCTAACGAGCAAGTCGTATGACATCTTTATTGACGTATCTATGTCCATCCTTACGTCAATCTCGGCACCTTTAAGGTATAAATATTGCCGATCTTGCCCTATGCAAACACACGCGTGGTGACGAGACGGAGCAGCCATACTTGCCGAAGCCCAGAAGCAGAGCAGACCCCGCTGGCAGCAGCCCGCCTTCCTGACGCGCTGAGAGACGCGCTGCTATCTCCTGCCGAGAGACCCAGCACCGGCGCTTTCGGGCAGCCCTCGCAGGCAGCCTGGAATATCGAGAGCAGAGAAAGAGATACCATTCCTCATTCATCCTAACTTCCAGGTACAGAACTGAATAACCCCTCACAGAGAATTCTTTAGTTATTCACTTGGCAAAAACAAACTTAACTTAAACTGTAACTTTCTATTCCCGCCCACGCATTAGACTTAGGTCAGGTACACGGGGTAGGCGTATTTAGAAACACCAGTTGAGTACGTTTAGTCAAATGTATATGTGTATGTAAATATATTTTAATCATTTTAAACATCATATGGCTCAGAAACCATATCAATGTTTTTACAGTATTATTTTATACTATTGCTTTTAATGTATGCACTTTACTTAACTATAAGTATTGCAATAATATCGATCCATATCTCTTGTACGAGAAAAGAGACTGATCAATAAATAACACCTTTTTATTGAACACGCCCGTCTCTTCCTTTTCTCTACAATCTGATGAGACTAAGAATGCACGTACTGACTGAGTAAAATAATTGCCTTGTGCTCACACGACTCTGGAGATACACTCTTGATTAGGGGAGAGCAAAGTTGTCATGTTCTATGGTTGTCAGAAACTAAATCCCTTCTTGTCTAATCAGGGGAGTTAATTCTTTCCTGAACATTCGAGAAAGTTTCTAGCGAACTCTGAGCTACGCTGGCAAACCCAAAACTTAAGTCTAGTATCGACAGTAGTAGACCTAGTTAACGTCTGGCCTAGGCCTTTACTTCTGTAGGTATTATTCCAATGCGCAGAGCCTATTGGGAAGATAGGAACTACACTACATGGTGCCCAACGTGTTTGGAAAGGGCGATAAAACTAACGTAAGACATTTAGAGTAACTCAGTCGTGCTTTCTCACTCAGACCCCTTTTCCCAAATACTCCAAAGACGTCTGGAGTGGGTGAAAGGTAATAGCCTCCAAAACCTCGCAGGAGGGAACTCCTATGTATGGTTCTTGGTACAGTCAACGTTGAAGGATACACTGTTCCAAAATATTGTGCATCTAATCTTTGTTCCATAAGAAACCTGATCTGCAAACAAACAAAATAACCTTATTGACAGTAAAATGTCTGACAATAAGGATGAAAGAGAGGCAGTTAGATTAGCAGCTGAAATAGCAGCAGCTGATACTGCAGCACTAGATGCGGACGGGGATATAATACTCATCCCGGTCGCCAAAAGGAAATCTATAACCTTAAAACTTATAGAAAATGGACTGACACCTAGAGGTGGCACAGTCATATTCGTAATTGAGGCACACGAATATCGGCAGACAGAGGTATACTATACATGGATACATTTTCCAGCAGCAAATGCTGTAACAAAGTACTTCCACTATTACAAAATAGAGGTTCCACCCGACATTTACACTCCTTTCGAGGAGGTGGAAGTACCACTCAAATTCCAAGAGCATTTGCTCTTATTTGATGGCGCCCTAATACATAACAATCACATTACAAGGCTCGGTCCTTTAGGTAGACCAGGAGCAACGTGGCCGGTCTTAGCCGGATACACACCACACCCAGACATCGAAGGAATGTCTACAGGAGAGCTGTTAATACAGCTAAAACAATTACTAAAAATTCATAGACAATTAGTCCAGTATGTAATGCGGACTTCAACAATTCAGCCAGCGATTAAACTTCCACAGCTGACCCCTCACCAGGGGAACACAAATAAAATCACACCACAGAACATCCAATCCTGCCTAGGTAAAGTTCCGGCTAAACGGGAACAGATACCATTCTGGTTGGCACAAAAAATCACCCAAATAGAGGCGGTGTTTCCTGACACCACCCCGCTAGAAAAACACAGGATTCTGACTATATGTCTCCCAATGGGAATCGCACCACACATAGAGGACTGTGACACTTGGGGTACAGTCTTTGCTTCAATCTACACAAAAACGCACGGTGTTCCATCCATTTCGATAATACCAGATGTGCTAAAACAAATTCAAGATGAATACGGTCCAGAACCAGCTTTAACTCTTGGTATGAAATTACTGAAAGACTTCAAGCAGGTCTCGGCTATATTATTAGCCAATATAAAAGGTGAAGCAGCAAACGTGGCGATCCGCCAGAGGTTAAAAGAGACAGATATAGCAGACCAACCAGCTGAAATTGCCAGAATCATAGAAAAATCCTATGAAGAACTAGGTAGAGATAGTTTAGGTGGAATACCAGTAAAACCGCAACTGACTGAAAGTCCAGAAAAAATATTTTTTAATAATAATTCACCAAAAAAGAACTGGGATGGAAACAAACAATCCAATCCAAAAGAAAAGAAATTCCAGTCCCGAGGAAGGTCTCCTAGGCGAAGGGAGAAATCTCCGAACCAGAGACACAGGTCACCCCAGAGTGACCCCTCTGGGAAAAGATATAACCTTAGAAATAGGGATAATATTAAAAAACCTGATAGATATCAAGACATTGATACACGTCCCTCTCAATCTTTTCAGACTTCCTCGCAGAAATCGGAAAGAAGAGGACGATCAGAACAAAGAGAAGAGCACGCCAAGTCCAAAGACAAGGAACCTGCTCAACAAAAAAAGAAATTACAATTTCCAAAAAAGAAGGTAGCCAGTATCAAGGTAGTTAACAATGCCGAGAATACTGAGGACACAACTGAAAAACGGAGAGTGGGCTCAGACAATGCTAGACAGCGCAGCAGAAGTGAGCATAGCTCGCAAAGTCCTTATGAATCATCTGGAGACAGTGGACACGAATGAATATCTTCAAGTGGAAACTGCAGACACCAGAGTAACCAAACCCCACAAGATATACGAGATAACATTACGTATAGAGGGAGATAAGACTAGGAAAATAAGGGGACTATTTTGGGATAACCTCTCCAAGGGTTATGACATCCTTCTAGCTGAAAAAGACTGGCCACCAGAGTTTGTCAGGGAGTGCCCTCATGGCGAAGAAGTAATTATGCCTGCCTTCTCGAATCAAATCCCGATTCATAAAAAATACACACTTGCTAGAAAGTGGGCAGTGGCCTTAGCACCTGCTTTATATAAAAATCATGTAGGATGGGATGAGGAGTCTCCTCCTCACAAAATCCAGTTAAAATCACAACCTACTGCACAAAGGCAGTACCCAATTAAGCAAGAAGCTAAAAAACAGGTAAATGAAATACTAGATCAGCTAGAATACCAGGGGGTGATTGAAACTTGCACCTCACAAATGAACAATCCTTTGTTTCCGGTCTCCAAACCAGACAATTCATATCGTCTAGTTTTGGATTACCGACACCTTAACACATGTTGCAAAACCTTTGCAGTGCAAAACTCACACAGTGCTGCACTAATGAATAACATAGTGCGCAAAAAATACAAAACAACCTTGGACATCTCCAATGGATTCTTTTGTCAAAACATAGCACCAGAGAGCAGATATTTAACTGCATTCTCAGTAAATGGCACTCAAAAGCAATTCTGTCGGTTAGCCCAGGGGTACAAGAACAGCCCGGGGGTATTCTCAGCGAGAGTAACAGAATTACTGCAACTATATGATGATGAAGCATTATCTGATGTCGATGACATTTACTTAACAGACGATGACTTGGATACTCACTTGAAAAGAGTGAACACCATAATACTTGGGTTCGCAGCAGAGGGTTACAAATTCAACTTTAAAAAATCCAGAATTGCCCATTTAACGGTCTTATACGTAGGATATGAATTATCAAGTATAGCCTGGTTGACAATTTTCTAAGGAACTAGAAGAATTAAAAAATCTAAAATATGAAAAGACGTATCCTCTGCCAATCGACATTCTGCCTCTACGACATTACGCCTGTGTAATCTATACAGACGGACATGCTCAACCCTCCGTTTGGGGAGAACAAGCATACAACCCCACATGTGAGATTACAAAAGAAGTGTGGCGCGGAGGTAAACTAAAACCTCTATTAACAAAAACACACTCAGTAGAAACTAATTCAGAACAACAAGCTGAAATAATAGCATTGAAAATGGCGCTAGATAATGCGGATCGCGAATTCCCGACACTTATAGTGTCAGATTCATATTACTGCGTCAAATCATATAACAAGGATTTGCAGACATGGATTCAGAACGGTTACAAAGATGACACAGATGCACCAATAAAGCAGAAATTGCTCTGGGAACAAATAGCTCTTTTACAAAAAGAACTACCAAAGACTCACGTGACTCACTCACTGAGTCATCAACGTGATGGCGTTCACGTTGAAGGGAATTCATTGGCTGAAACAGCCGCAGCGGCAGCCACTAAATCGGCTCCCGTAGTTCGAAAAAAGCGTACATTAAAATACATTGACGGTGAAACAGTGCTGGCGGTGAAAACGTCATCAAAAGGCGACTGCTCAGCGTTACCGATCAACTATCCACTCAATTATACATACATAATCGATGCAAACTCCGTCCCTTTTGCTCGAATCCCTGGAGTTGGGGATAGAGTGATTCCAAACATGGACAGGAGAAACTTGTTAATCGCAGACGCACACATGGGCGAGGGTCTCAGACACCTTAAAATAAAAAATTCTCTGGAAGAATTACAATCACGGTACTGGTGGCCAGGCATGAGCCTGCGTCATACCATGTTTGTAAAAAACTGCCCAAACTGCAACAGAGATCGCAGTGGGGAGAGAAACAGTTTAATACCTCGTCGTATCAAGGCAGATAATATGACCAATAAAAAGCAGGACTTGCGATTAACATATACAGGCTAGTTTCCACTTATAATGTAGATCACCAGCACTCGGCTGACGTCCGGACTGTTATACAAAGATTTGCGAGTCTAAATGGCATATACGCTAAGAGCATGCTACGTTCGACCATTGTTTTCACTCAAGCCCACCAGCCTGGGGGGAAACATGGCCGAATGAGCACAGTCCAGCGGGAATCTTCTCACTTCCTTCCTGAGGGTACGGGATGGTGTAAAGAAAAAACCAAGGCATAAAGCAATCTATAGCGGAAAGGAAATTAGGTTCGGGAGCTGGGTAAGTCAAACATCTAATAAGTGTCCAACGTAGTCTAAATAACTTGCCAAGAAATTCTCTGAAGGGATTCAGTCCGTACGAATTATTATTTGGAACTAGAATGATTATCTCTGACCTCAACAGTCAGACTTCAGTGGTTAAAGAAAAAAGCTTTGATGTCAAAGACCGTTTGGCTATTTTGCAGGACTTAAACAAAACAAGAAAAGACCTGAGCAACATACAGTTGAAACAACAGCCAACAACCACTGAAGAATCACCACCTGTCCCAGCAAGACCTGTCTGGATTCCAAAAGTCGGGGATCTAGTCAGGGAGAAGATCGCGGTAAAGAAGGAATTTGGGCCTTCTTACAGAAAAGCAGTTCCTGTCTTGTCTGTCAACGGGACAAGATCAGTTGTACTACCGCCACTTGCTGGTAAAAAGGAGAACCGAGTTGTATCCATCGACCTGGTAAAACCACAACATGTGGCCGATAACAAACAGTAGGCCAAGTGGACTCCCAATAAGTAGCAGAACACCAAGGTTTGCTACCAGTACAGAGGTCCTAACAAAGAGGCTCATCACATTCGAAACGCCTACAGAAGAACAACAAGGACTATGCAACAATGCAATAGAACTCAGACCTCTGAAAACCCAAATAAAAACATTTAGCAGAGACACACCAATCTATAATGAAGTACCAGGTGACAATTCAAGAAACAAAAATCCTGAAGCAATTGGAACAATTGACAGAACTGCATCCGGCTACTTCATCAACTTCGATGATTCCTCTGAAAGCCTCAGTGAATCAAAGACACAGCCATCATCAAAATCCTTTAAAGACAAAGCTAAGGAACTTTTGAACCAATTGAAAGAAACATATCTGATTTCTCCATGGATTGAATTTTGGGTGGGTTTTGGTGCATTTATCCTCATACTTTGGCTCATCATGGTATTAACTTTGGGACGCTTCATTGAGGGAAAATATGCTAAAATGGACACAGCAAGTCAGAACATCAACTTGGTCCTCAAACCACACACATCTTCACACGTCGAGAAAAGAGAACTTTCTTCAGCCAACTTCACAGCCAATCCTATACCTGGTGGGGTAGCCTGGGACAACACTGACTATGAAATTTATGGTCCGGTCGAGATCCTGAAATATCCACACCAAATCAAGATCTCCTTGAGTGACTTTGCAAAACCAAACTCATTTGCTGATGATTGGGACTTCGAAAGCATTAATAACATGATGTCTGACTTAGTAATGTCTGCTAAATTTACTAAACATGATTATTTGCAAGGTTCTACAAATTATGATAGTATGTATTGCTATAACCACTATGGTAACCATTTTTTACATAAATCTGCACAACCTAGAAATGTTTTAAATTATAATCAATGGGAACATTGTGCAACACCTCCAAAAGGGAGCTCAAGAACCGTTTACGACAAATATTCATATTTTTCAGGTTTTAACACAAGTAATGCTGAAACATTTTATTTTAAATTGTCAAACAAGACAGGGATGAAAACCATGATAACCAATACAAAGTTGATATATTCAGATTCATTCTTCGAAGAAATGAATACTTTTGGATTTGATTATTGGGACAAAAATGTTGATTTGAAAAGTGTTTGGGGTACAAAAGAATGGCAAGTACAGGGTTTAGAAGCTTTGTTTAGAGCTTGCATGATCCCAGAACAAATGATATTTTTAAATGACACTGTTCAACAAACCACCTGTCTTGGCCTAGCCAAAATCAAAGATTTAAATAAACCGTCTATTCCAAAGCCAACAATGTTTAGCAATAGCTCTGATACGGATGAAGAGATAGACGTAAACCATATATTAAACCAAAACAGAACACATCCTGATTGGAAACAATGGTTGATCTGGCCCACAGATACAAATAACTGTCAAGACAGATTCCTGAATAAAACACAGGGGTTCAAAATTACCAGGCCAGACCCTAGATATCCCCAAAGACATCACCCAGGGATAATAACAACCTACAGTGTGGGCAAATTATGCCTTCAATGGCTACAAACTTCCACACTGCCTGAAATTAAGCAACACCTAACTTTACTTACTGATGGTGCTGACTTGCGTGATTTCATAATGGGACCACGCAAACAGCGTCAAAAGCGTTTCATAGCAGCCTCTGTATATGCAGCATACAATGAGGCCTGGAAGGTTAATCAAATTGAAACAGCAGAGAGAATACGGGAAATTGACCGTATTAATTTGGAAAAATCACTTTCTGTAGTGGACAATGGGTTAATGACTCTGTCCTCCAGAATTTTTTCATTGGACAGCATTGTGTCTTCAGCAATCGATATATTATCGCAAGACTTACTGTTATTACAACATGGTCAGTCACAATTGCGTTCTATTGTACAGCTTGGCTGGACGTTACAAAATCTGCGTTCAGGCTATGTGCCTTGGCGTTTAATCAACACAACGTCACTATTCCAAATCTTTAACCTTACTGATAGACAAATCGGTATGGCGCAAAAGGGTGCTGATTATACAATCTTGAGCATTGAAAAACTAGAAAGATTACCAATGACAATGTCAGAACGACCTGTCAGTGAATGGATAATCCACGGAATCATAAATATTCCAATCTCAACCTTCAGGTTTCAATACTGCCAAAAATATATACAGGCTGGCATGTACGAGAAATTGGGGAAGGGGTACCTTAAAACAACTTGGAACCTGCCCTATTCACATGCATGTGTCAGTAATAAAGGACAGAAAGTGTTTCTTAGTGGCAACAATTGTGCTATGTCACTAAGCGGCACGCTTCTGTGTAACGGAATTAGTTTGCATGGAGCCTGTGAAGGGAATTCATACAACCTTTCATGTCACCAGCAAGGCGCACCTGCAACTGAAATAGAACCATTCTTTCAAAGACTCTATAATGGGAGTTACATTCTTATTGTAGACCGCAAATGTTGTAGTCTTATGCCCGGGACTCCTTATCTAGTCACTACGACTGCGAAGGTCAAGTGCTGTGGACGTTCTTTGTTCCCCAGCTCCTTTCCAGACAGGGAGGCAAGGGCATGGCCCAATTTGAAAATTACTTCTATTCGAATAGATACTTTAAGCAGAATGAAAACAGTGCTTCTTCAGACGCCTACAAGGCTCACGTCATCAAAAGAAACGTATGATCTACAAGTCGCAAGGACGACTGCAGAGATACATACATTATTATCAACTAATTCCCCCGTACATTTCGCGGAAATCCTGAGCGAAATCTTAAATATTTCTGATACCACTGGGGTCTCAAAGGTATTTAAGACAGTATTTTCGATGGCATTAACACCATTCAAAGCCATACTGGGTATTTTTCCAGATTTCGTCCATTCGATTTTTGGCGGACTTCCCCTGATCCTGGGACTAATTGCAGGAATCCTATTCTTAGTCCTTATTTTTCGTTATGGCAACCCATGTCACAGATCAAACTCTCGCGACAATGGAAGAAACAATCCTAGCCATTGGATACCGGGACCGGATATCAAAAATCCTGGGACTCTCCCGGCTTAGAGACCTGAACATGACTTGGTTTCTATCATTTCGACCAATGTGGCAAAGATGTGTTTTACCTGTATTGAGGTGTCTGCTATGCGGAGAAGAATGCGTGTTAGACACCTGTCTGACGCTACAATCGGATGCGCCAGTGGATGCAGATACATTGTTGGTTCCTACCAAGGTTCACGCTTTGTGCTGCCCTCAAAGGCTGCCAATCCTGATGACGGCATTTGTGGAATCTTCACCACTACGATTGAAGAGTAGTGAAGTTCAAGATGAAAGCAGCATCGATCAGGTACGACCTTCTGTCAGCAATGCGAATCAGAATGTCAATGGAGACAATCATGCGCACGAATGCATGGTTACACCTATTTCCGACTTAGTGGAACTTTCCCATGAAGCTGTTGACAGTTTTTTCGAAAGCCTTAATGATATGATGTTCTCTCCAGAACAGAAATAGAGACTTTTGAGCAAGCTCGCACACGGCGTTCCCTGAATTCGGCCTTCAACTTTAAAAATAAAGTCACATGAACAATTTTTCCCACCAGTTCACGGACAGCAATTTTTTAGCAGCCCCAAATTATTTTTTACAAAATTTTCGGGACACTTATCTTCTGCTTAAAGTAAGAAACTATTCCTAGAGAACTAAGATTTCTATTTTTAGATACTTTATAAACTTTAGTTGCCCGCTGGTATGTTCACAAATATTTTATTATGTGATGAAATGGTCTCGAACTTTCTTTCTGTATAGCCATATTAAGAGCCATTTCAAAATGCATTTATGTATTTTGGGGTGGTGAGGTATACACTATACTCTATAGTATGTTGTACTATGTTATACTATGCATAGATTAGTAAATATGACCATAGTTAGCGTGGAGTGGGTGTCATGTATTCCTATAGGTTCTGAATCGATCCCCCTATTCCTGACCCTATTCTGGTTAAACTAACTATCAAGTTAACTAACAATCAGCCCATGAGGCAAGAAAAGCCCCCATGATGCAGATACCGTTATCTGACGCAGTCACACTACGGCACAGGAACGTGTTATCTGATTAGGTCATAACGCTTGAGATCTAATTAGACAAGCGACATTCCTCCAGCCCCTGATAAGGCATACGACGTTCTCATAACAAATCAAACCTATGACAACCTGGAAAATCCGTGCGGCCATTGTTTTGATTTCACAGAGAACTTCAGTAAAAGAATGTGCTAACGAGCAAGTCGTATGACATCTTTATTGACGTATCTATGTCCATCCTTACGTCAATCTTGGCACCTTTAAGGTATAAATATTGCCGATCTTGCCCTATGCAAACACACGCGTGGTGACGAGACGGAGCAGCCATACTTGCCGAAGCCCAGAAGCAGAGCAGACCCCGCTGGCAGCAGCCCCGCCTTCCTGACGCGCTGAGAGACGCGCTGCTATCTCCTGCCGAGAGACCCAGCACCGGCGCTTTCGGGCAGCCCTCGCAGGCAGCCTGGAATATCGAGAGCAGAGAAAGAGATACCATTCCTCATTCATCCTAACTTCCAGGTACAGAACTGAATAACCCCTCACAGAGAATTCTTTAGTTATTCACTTGGCAAAAACAAACTTAACTTAAACTGTAACTTTCTATTCCCGCCCACGCATTAGACTTAGGTCAGGTACACGGGGTAGGCGTATTTAGAAACACCAGTTGAGTACGTTTAGTCAAATGTATATGTGTATGTAAATATATTTTAATCATTTTAAACATCATATGGCTCAGAAACCATATCAATGTTTTTACAGTATTATTTTATACTATTGCTTTTAATGTATGCACTTTACTTAACTATAAGTATTGCAATAATATCGATCCATTTCTCTTGTACGAGAAAAGAGACTGATCAATAAATAACACCTTTTTATTGAACACGCCCGTCTCTTCCTTTTCTCTACAATCTGATGAGACTAAGAATGCACGTACTGACTGAGTAAAATAATTGCCTTGTGCTCACACGACTCTGGAGATACACTCTTGATTAGGGGAGAGCAAAGTTGTCATGTTCTATGGTTGTCAGAAACTAAATCCCTTCTTGTCTAATCAGGGGAGTTAATTCTTTCCTGAACATTCGAGAAAGTTTCTAGCGAACTCTGAGCTACGCTGGCAAACCCAAAACTTAAGTCTAGTATCGACAGTAGTAGACCTAGTTAACGTCTGGCCTAGGCCTTTACTTCTGTAAGTATTATTCCAATGCGCAGAGCCTATTGGGAAGATAGGAACTACACTACAGCTTGCTAAGGGGTTTTTGATTACTAAGGTGAGTTTTGGGGCACCCTAATTCGCCGAGGTTCCAATCCTCTGTCCACAGTTCTGTGTGAGAACAGAAACCCTGCGACAGGGGCACCCCCGACCCTTGCTGGAGCTTCATCACACTTGCGATACAACTCCAGCAATGCGCCACCTTTACGGCACAGATACTTCACGCATCTGTGCTGTTTTTGCCCCATGATGCGCCGCATTGTAAATGCAGCACACCATAGGTGACGGAACAGCGGCACAGAATGACTAACACATCCCTGGTGATGCGCCACTCATCATAAATCTATCCCTATGCTTCTTATCTTGTTAGAGATGAACCGCCATATGTATCATCAAAGTTTTTTGCATTTCCTAAATAGCGAACTTTAAGGAATAAATAGCGATTCTTTACCATTCCTAGTTTGCGATGAGCTATTTGCTAATTACAAATTACCCATTCATTTCCTTCATTTCCATAGGGCGGTTGGACTCACTTTTAGCTCGAACGGCTGAATGGATTTCCACGAAACTTGGCAAAATTGTAGGGACTGGTAGCCCGATGTGCCTTTGCTATGTCTCAAGATATATGCTCCAGTGGTTTTTACGAAAATTAACTTTGAAAAATATATATTGGGCTACATTGGCCTATATATATGTTGGAGCCCAAATGTAGCCCAATGTAGCCCAATGAAGCCCAATGAAGCCCAATGTAGCCCAATGTAGCCCAAAGATGGCCGCCAGAGACAAAAAAAACAAATGTAGCCCAAATATCAGCCAGATGTAGCCCAACTATAGCCCAGTGACAGAATGACCAATCAGCTTCGCAAACCTCCGTTACGCGAAGCGGAGCGCTGTTACAGATATATATCTTTTTTTGAACGTTAATTTCTCAAAATCCACTGGAGCACATATATTGAGACCTAGCAAAGGCACATCAGGCTACCAGTCCCTAATATTTTACCAAGTTTCGTGCAAATCCATTCAGCCGTTCGATTATTATTATTATTTATTTTTTTTGCCCCGCGGGGCCCTTTTAAAACCTCCACATCAAACCTAGGGGGTCAGCGAGGATCTACTATGCCCCCTTATGGTCATTTGCCCCTTCGCTTTGGCCTCCTCTTGTCTCTCGATCCTACCGAGAGACAAGATGGCGGCCGCTACGGACTGTTTGGAATGTTTACAGACGCCGGAGAACCAATCAGCTTCGCTTCACAAAGCTCCGTTGCGCGAAAAGTACGCGTACTGGAGCGCTGCCCGGTCCGCTGTTACAGATATATATCTTTTTTTAAACGTTAATTTCTCAAAATCCACTGTAGCACATATATTGAGACCTACAAAAGGCACATCGGGCTACCAGTCCCTACAATTTTGCCAAGTTTCGTGCAAATCCATTCAGCCGTTCGGGCTAAAAGTGAGGCCAACCGCCCTATGGAAAACTCAATGTTAAAAACACGTTTTGGGACCCCCCTTTTTTCTCGACCCCCCCTGGACGAACCCCCCCCCCCAATTTTCAGGGGCTGCTCAGAAACAAAATGTGCCATTTTCCTGAAAATTTCTGCCAATTCCGTCCACAAACGCCAAAGTTATTAGACATAGAATTTTCAAAAATCCCATAGAGAAAAAATCCTAACTATATATACCTACTGGCGACCGCCAGTAGGTAATGTGGCCTGACCAAACTTAAAAGGATGGAGCCAAAATGATGCTACTCCAGATGCAAAATCTATACAGTGTGCCTCTCACTTCAGCACTTGCCCCCTTTGAGCTTGAATATTCCTCATGAAACTATAAGGGATGTTTGTTTCCCTGAGTAGAGCTGAGTATCATATTTTTACCATCTTCCTATGGTTCTTATACGGATTAGGATGTATGGGTATTTTAAACCTGGCTCTTGGTGCTGTAAATTATGTAATAATTTTAGGTGTTTCCACTTGACTGCTGGTACACCCCTATGTTAATGATCTTGCGTGATAAAACTTGGGAAAGTTTGTTTTTCTGCTGATTATTTGGACTTTGGATACCAAAAAAAACAATTTCTTAAATTAACATTGTGCAAAATAATTATTTTCTTTATAGCGCGAACTTGACCCGAATATTTTCGAGCGCTTCACATGAGCACAAGTTACATTATACGAAGGCACTTTCAATTTTGTTTTGCGGATATGGCGAGATTGAGTGGTTTGCCCAGAAACAGAATGTTGAGCCGAGACGTCAACACTCGGACATGGATCCCCAGCTTCAGAGACAGCAGCTCTGGTTGTTTCATCACACCCTATTCTGTTAGCTGTTTCTTACGTCTGCATCGGATTGCGGCCCCCGGGGGAAGTAGGGTCGCAGACCAGTCTTCCCCCGGGGTTTTCGCGCAATGAACGGAAGGACAAGGTGGAGGGCGGGACTACAGGGGTTAAAGGAAGGGGTGGGATTGGGGAGGGCATATAAGGTGTCAGGAGAGGAAGATCCGGCCTCTTCCTGACACCTGAGCACCACCGGGAGGACGTTTAAGTTTGTTAGGATTTAGGGTCTGTTTTTAATGGTGGCTGATTTGTCGATCGGCTGGCAGGCAAAGGGTTGGCAAGTTGTCGTGTCAGTCTCCGGGGAGATGCCCCTGGGGAGTTTTTAGCGCGGCGGGTTTTCGCCACGAGGTGAGTGCGGAGTCCGAGCAGGCCGGTTGGAGAGGTCGTGGCGGGCGTGTCTATCGGGTGCAGCCCCTGGCCCGGTTGGGGATTCAGCATGCAGTAAGTGGTGCGCGTGTGGGGAATCACTGGCGCAGCGGGGAGCGGGGGTGTTGTGGTTCGCACAGAGGAGCTGAGAAAGTGCATGGCGGACGTGGCAGATAGAGAGGGGACACCCTGTCGGGGAGCGGGCGGGGGGCGGGGGGGTCCCGCGCCGCGCGCGCGTTTTTCGTTTCCTGTGGCTTTCCTGGGTTTTCGTCTTGTTGCCTTGTCCGCGGGGGAGGGGGCCTGGGGGTTCAGTGTGTGAGGCTGTTTGGGCCCCGCAGCGGGGTTGGGGGTCGGGGGGGGTTTCTTTCCCCATTTGTCCGCAGGCCTGGGGGGGGCTTGCCCTGGACGCCTGGGGGGAGGGTGGGACCGATCCCAGGTCAGGCAGCGGGGTGAATTTGGTCGCAACTACTCCTCGTTTTGCGTGGGACTTCCGTTCCTTGCTGCAGAGGGGTGCCCCTAGAGTTTGTGTGCGGGCATTCATCATCAGTGGTTAGGCAGTGGGCATTGAGACACATTCAGCGGCGAAGCCCGGAGCCGGCAGTGGTCCAGCAGGCCCCCACTGGCCATTTTCTGCAGTAAGGTGGGGCATGGGCCCATCCATCCTGGGAGCCCGCTCTATTCTGGTTGGTCACGGGGCTCGGGTGATAGTTGTGGGGGGCCGGGTTCGGGTCCCGGTGGAGTTTGTAGGCGGCACGGAGCAGGGTATCAGGGAAAAGTGTGAGGGACGGCCGGGTCAGCGCGAGGCCCGGTGGTGCTTGGGCCTACCTGGTTATGGCGACCAGGTGGAGGGAGCGGACTGAGGACGGTGGTCAAGCTCGGCAACAGGTGAC
The DNA here is from genome assembly GCF_964261635.1 of Lissotriton helveticus. NCBI lineage: Eukaryota > Metazoa > Chordata > Amphibia > Caudata > Salamandridae > Lissotriton > Lissotriton helveticus. The sequence goes on along the minus strand of NC_136063.1, from coordinate 771,810,519 downwards.
ACCAGCGGGGCGCACTACGGCCTCCAAAGAGCTGGTCGGAAGCAGTAGGGGGGTCCACGGCGGCCTGCCCTCCATCGGGGGATTTGCGCAGCATCCGATACAGTTTTAATCCAGCCACTGTTAATTCAGACACTGTTAATTATGTACTGTGTATGAGTTGGCATGGTTGTGGTGTGAGAAATGCGTGGGGTCAGATGGTGTGGTTGCAAGGGGAGAAGTGGGCTCTGTGGGTGTTGTGTGATGGGTATGTTGGGTTGACTGGTTTGGTGCGAGAGGGGTCGGGGCTGTTTGGCTACTACGGGTACATGGTGTCAGGACTGTTCTTTCTTGTTGCAGTGGTTAAGGGTGGCCAAGGTTGGACCTGCAGGCACAGACACGATGGGCATGGCGCCTATGGAAAAAAGGGCGTTGTGCTGGAGCAACCCCTTAGGTGCGCGATTAAGGCTGCGGGCTGGGGATACGGACAGCTTTTGCAGGGATCTTGGTGATTCAGATGCAATGTGCTGCGAGTGTGGGTGGGATGTGTTGGGGGATACCAGTGCTGCTGCGGCAGGAGTCATGACGGGAACACAGTGTGGGGACATACTTCACAGCGGATACTATGGCAACGGGATGACAGGGATGGCCGGTCGGCTCCCAAGTGGCAGTTGGACGTGACTTTGGCTTTCAAGTGGATGGGGGCTCTGGGGTCTGGATGCTTACACTGGCGGTGGGGAGGAGTGTTCCTGGAGATTCGGATGCTACCCGCAACATGACGGGCGGGGCAGCGTGGCAGCGCCACGTGGGCGCAAGTTTGGGGTAGTGAAGGCGGGGTGCTAGATGCGCCGGGGAGGTGGAAGCCAGGTTTTGGTGTACCATGTAGGTGGCGGAATGCTTCACATCTTGGCGTAGCGGATGCGCGGGGGTGTTTGTCGGTGGGGATATTCACGCAAAGGTAGGGGAATTGTTGTGACGGGCTATGCCAGAGGGTGAGAGGTTTTCGTTCACAGGAGTTGGTGGCATGGCAGTCGCTTGGGCGTGAATGGAGTGCAGGAGGGAATGCACAACCTATATCAGCGGACACAGGCCTGGGGGAGTTTTCATGGGATGAGCGTGACAGGGCGGTGAGAGTCTGCCGCGTCGGCTATGGCGGGGGTCTTTTTTGGCGGGAATTGTTTGGGAGTGGTGTGTTTTTCGAGGGAACGAGGAGTTGTTGAAGGTGAGGCATTTGCGGGGGCGTGAATGGCGGCTCGGGGGGGACCTGTTTGGACAAGTGTGCGTGAGTAGCGAGGGCGTATAACAGGGGGACGTTTTGGTGCGGGGATGGCCGAGGTGGTGCGGGAAGGTTAACGCGGTGGTAGAGGTGTAGGGCCGCTATGTGCTGTGGTCTGTGAGGGTTTGTTTGTCATTGATCTGGGTGCTTGGTACTACATGCCATGGAGATGGGAGTTTATGGCTCAGAGCTAGCTGCAGATAGGAAGGGACCAAGGGAGGGGAGGTTGGTTGCGAGGGCTTTTCGAGTGGAGCAGCGGAGGTGCGGTGTAGTTGTGACAGAGGTGTGCCCGGATATGAGGGCAGTGGGGGCCTGGCGTAGCGGCGTATTGGTGTCGGTTTGTTCGGGGGGCAAGGGTGTGTGTGGGAAGATCACAAGGGATTATGAATGCAGGAAGTTGGAGGGAAGGAGTCGTTTTTTCGACAGGGGGGAGACATTTCTCCTGGTCTTTACTGGCCTTGTGTGTAACAGGGCTGTTCTGTGGTGGGACGGTCTGGCGGAGGAGTGTGGTTCTTGGGGGCTCGGGGCGGCAACAGCTGTGGTGTCATAGGGTGGGTCCTGGGGGGGGCACTGACGGGGCGGCGGGTGTACAGTGAGGTGTCTGTGGCGACGTGGGTACTGGGGGCATGTGTTGCAGAAGGGTTTAGGCCGGCGGCCATAAGAGGGCTGGGGGAACGCCATGTATTTCTTGCTGGACTACTTTTCTTTTCTACCATGGGGTCTGGAGGTAGAGCGGGAGCCAGGGCAGTCGCCTGGATGGGGTGGCCTTTTCTCCCGGTATTTGGTCGACATAGGAGGCGCGCTAGCGGGTGTGTAGACGTTACTGGGTGGGGTCCACGATCATTGGCTGGTGACCGGGTCGGGAAGAAATTTGTGGGGGGGGTGATGTGTGTGCCAGTACGATGACCGTTGGGCACAGGAAATGGAAGGTTGCCCTGAGTTGAGGATACATGAAGGGGAGGAGTTTACTGGGATATGTCAGGTCTGGCATTATCCTGGGATGCTTTGCAGGGGATGTGTTTCCAGTGAACGGAACATGGGGCGTCCTGGACATGCGCATGGTTTGTGCTTGGGGGAAGACGGTTTGGGGGGTCAAGGATGTGGAGGTCCAGGCCATGGCGCTCTGGGTATGGGACTGTTTGGGGTGAGATTGAAGGTGGGGGCCTTTTTTCACGGGGAGCCACCTGTCGCGGTCCACGCATGGTCGGGACCGTCACTCACTTACATTCGAATGGAGGTGCGTGCGGTGGATGGTCATCCACGGTGGGCACCTAGCAGGGACAAAGTTTGGCCCGAGAAACCTGGGTACGGAATGCAGGCCCGGTTTGGTGAATAGTTGTTCACTACGGGTAGGGGGGAGCCACAATTAGCTATCCACCGCAGGGCGATATAAGAGATGAAGGAGGGTGACCGGGCAGGAGTTTGATTCCTTAACAAAGACTGAATTTTGTTTGCATTAAGCTTCCTTATGTATCGAGAGCGGTCTACAGCTGTTATGGTTTGCCAAGGGATACGGAGGACTGAGGTACGAGGGGTGGATGGTCGTTCACCTCGGAAGTGGGGGTGGAGCATCTTGGGTGACCAGTGATTGGTCCGGCGATGTTGGTTTTGGTGGACTCAAGTGACAGTGGTGGACGGTCGTTCGCCACGATGGGGGCTCTTACCCAACGCACGAAGATATACAAGAGAAAGTGAGGATGAACAGGCAGTGGTTTCATGCTCACTTACGACCAACGTTTTTTTTCATCACCATCACATTATCATCTAAGATCACGTCACACTCTAGAATGCTTCTTTGTCGTCATGAACTTCTAAGGTTGCTCGTTATTTGCAGACGTGAAGCACTTCCATATAGAGGGGGGCCAAACTTACATGTTACACGGCCTTTTGGGGGGGCACCTTTATGGGCCAGGAGCGGGCAATGACTTGCATTGGTTGACGAAGGGGCAAAGGACGGTCGTACAAGGGGTGGATGGTTGTTCACCTCAGGAAGGCACATTGGATGGCCAATACAGTGGTCCGGAACGGTTGCTGGTTCTGCTGAGATGAGTACAGGTGGTGGATGCAGGCCAGGTGGTGGATGGCCGTTCACCGCGGGGGGAGTGAATTTTTTCGGCCAAATGATTGGGACCGGACATGTTGCTGGTGTATTCGGGCATTGGGCAAGGTGGTGGATGGTCGTTCACCGCGTGTGGGGGGTGCCGTTTCCGGCAGGGTATGGCCCCATGGGATGTTTTTTTTTTGCTTACCCGGCATGCAGGTGCAGGCAGGAGTGATGGAATATCACAGCGTTGAAAAGCAATTTTTTCTTGGTGGGGTTTGTCCAGGGGACGTTCCTGAAATGCAGGGGACGCATGTTCGGTGGATGGTCGTTCACCAGGTGCTGCTGAGTGGAGGCTGCCTTTGGGCACGGGACAGAAGGGCGCTTGGGCCCGTTTCTGGAGGGGCACCTTTCTCAATTCATGTTTATATCAAGAGTGGTATTTTGCTGCAGGACCCAGGGTGAGGTGGTGGATTGTCGTCCACTGGGAGGCTTCAGGTGTGGCTGGCAGGAGGCTTCAGGTGCGCAGGACAGTAGGGGGGGGGGGTGGGGCAGGTAACCGCCCTACGGGGGTTCCCTGGTTGGCGGTACTTTGGAGGGGTGGGGAGTCACATACGGGCGGATCCACCCCTCGGGTGGGGGAGAACGGTACACAGGTGACTGATAGTGGGGCACGGGAGGCAATGAGCAATAAAGGCAAAGTCAACAGAGGATGCTTGGAGGGCAAGTGAAGGTGAGAATGGGGAGAGGAAGGAGGTTATCGAGTGAATGGGTGAAGAGTCAGACATGTGAGAGGGTTTTGGAAAGGCAGAATGGAGAATGCATGGGTATGGGATGGAAACATATATTTCATGCATTGATGTACTGTTAATAAGTCTAAATGATTATGGAAACGTATATTTCATCCATTGATGTACTGTTAATAAGTCTAAATGATTGCAACCTTGTCCTAATAAATGGCCTTTTACGCTTCAAGTAACAGCGTGGAGTGTAGTTATTGCGCAATGCGGCCCCCGGGGGAAATAGGGTCGCAGACCAGTCTTCCCCCGGGGTTTTCGCGCAATGAACGGAAGGACAAGGTGGAGGGCGGGACTACAGGGGTTAAAGGAAGGGGTGGGATTGGGGAGGGCATATAAGGTGTTAGGAGAGGAAGATCCGGCCTCTTCCTGACACCTGAGCACCACCGGGAGGACGTTTAAGTTTGTCCACCCGCCCACCCTACAGGTTCAGGGAAGGACCGGGGAGGTTTTTTGAGGTCTGGGGTGCGAGTTTAGGTCAGGTTGCGGAGCAGAGGCGTTACGGTACTTTGGAGGGGTGGGGAGTCACATACGGGCGGATCCACCCCTCGGGTGGGGGGAGAACGGTACACAGGTGACTGATAGTGGGGCACGGGAGGCAATGAGCAATAAAGGCAAAGTCAACAGAGGATGCTTGGAGGGCAAGTGAAGGTGAGAATGGGGAGAGGAAGGAGGTTATCGAGTGAATGGGTGAAGAGTCAGACAGGTGAGAGGGTTTTGGAAAGGCAGAATGGAGAATGCGTGGGTATGGGATGGAAACGTATATTTCATGCATTGATGTACTGTTAATAAGTCTAAATGATTATGGAAACGTATATTTCATCCATTGATGTACTGTTAATAAGTCTAAATGATTGCAACCTTGTCCTAATAAATGGCCTTTTACGCTTCAAGTAACAGCGTGGAGTGTAGTTATTGCGTGAAGAGTTATCATCATTTACGTCTTCCTTCTAAAAGGAAACGTGTATGTACGCGTTTTTTAGGTGACAATCGCCTTCTCATTTACTTAACATGTTTTTTAATTAGATTAAATAAAAATCAAAATGAGTTGAACTCGTTTTACTGCTGACACCTCATGAAATGTATGTTCTATCTTATTAAGTCTCACCAAGCAGCAGCAGCAGCAATAAAGCCACGCCGTTCTGTTCTGCATGGCTAAACGCCCAGAGAGCTTTGGTCTACTGGGACCTAACATGCATAAGGGTCCACGCCACATCTAATAGCGTGAACAAGCAGAAAATAGGCCCTGAACCCAACCGCATGTACCGGAAGTAAACAGCTAGCGCTCAGCGCGTTGCACTAACAAGAGGATAATGCGCTAATGAGCAAATTGCGCGCAATTATATTAAAAATACAACAGAGGAGGGCTCTGCTTGTCGTTTCTCCAGAATATAAAGGGTTCCTGCGACAAAAGCAGCTATCATCCTTAAGCAGCCTGCGTGATGCAGAGAGGCGTCGACTCTTCGTAACTGCCCTTGGGAGCACTTTAGTACCGACTGCCGTCAAATATTATCAACAAACACAAATGTCATCCTTTTTTTAATACGTAATATGGTGAAACACAGCAATTGTGTTGTTCGATGATAGTATCTTATGTGCTTGAGCGAGTGAGTGTCTTTAACTATTTTGAATAAAGCCTCGCAATCGAAACACGTTTCTTGGTCGACCACCTCCGGCAGCTGATGTTGAGATGGAAACCACGGACAGTGATCTTACTCTCTTCAGTTTCTCCGTCACCCCGTCGTTCTTCTCTACAAACCCCACTTCCCCTCCGGGTGAAGCTAGTCTGTCACCCTCCACTCCCAGCGATGGGTACCTGTTCTCAGGTGCAACGCTAATATCACTGGTGATTTTAATGTCTATAATGGTCTCAGTAATTGTCCTGGGAAACGCCCTGGTCATATTGGCTTTTGTGACTGACAAGAGTTTGAAAACTCATAGCAACTTTCTTCTTTTCAATTTAGCGATTTGTGACTTTTTTGTTGGTAAGTTGACTTTTCTATTACTGGTGCCCAAATCTCTTGTTTTGCAATTATTACAGTACTTTGATTTACCGTGTAAAGTATAGGTTTAATTAAGGATGTTGTACCGGAAGTATTGTAAAAGCAAATGTTTCCTATGTTTAGGTATTGGTCAGTTTTGAGAAGCGCGTTGCTTCACACACAGGTCACATATTTTACAATTGGGATATATGGTAGCGGTTGTTTTAGGACCCACCCGTGCAACCTTTACAGCCACAACTTGAAATTCTAACATGTTAAATTTAACGTCATATTCATAAAGGAATCTCTACATTAAATCAATAACCCATCTAAATTTAATACGACATTCATTTATTGTTTCAGTTTTATATAGCTCAAACTCAGCCCAAAGTAATAGGGGCGCTTTACACGAGTACCAGCCTCCATTACACAAGGTCAGGTTCACAATTTTTTTATCTTGTTAAAACACGCGGCGAGTAAGGGATTTGCCGAGAATAACAAACAGGTGGAGTCGATGCCGAGACTTCAACCTGGTTCTCTAGCTCCAAAGTCTCTATCGTCAGGTTGAGGTCGGGTCTTGGCCCAGTCTTTGCTGAAAGTACATATACATACACTAATTCTTTCCATTCTTTTTTTCACAATCACAAACATCAACAATATACTCTTAAAAATATTAACATTTTAAACTTGGAACCAAAACTCAGTTCCCATGTTCCCTAATTTGCAATAAACACATAACTCATGCCGCTAGCGCATTAGTTCCCTGGCATTTATGTATCTGCTGTTTCTGATTTTGCCTTTCGGAAAACATATAAATTTGGATTTTTGCATAATCCATATTCGTGGAATTACAATCTTTTAAATTACCATGCTAATGTTTATCAGGGCGATGGCTGCTGAATCCGTAATAGGAGGAGTAACTTTACGGGAGAAACATTGTGGTGAGCAATGCCAAAATGGCAAATGTCTATTAAACCATGTGGTAATTTCAACAGCTTATGCAGGCCATGGGAACCTCCCCCCAAAGTGGGGAGCCCGAGTGGACCTTGTTGTATGTTGTATTTCATTGTTGCACATAATAACTTTCGGAATTTATCAAGTGTGAGAATTATCTTCTGTGTGGCTGGTTGGGGAGAAACAGGCGGATTTTGATGCTATTTGAGCCAAAACCTCCTTTCCCCAGTAAATACCAGGCCTTTCTCAAATATTAAAATGCAGCAGGTTTGACCTGCAGAAATGTAAGGAAAGTTGCCAACTTTATCGTCGTCGTTGTTTACTTCATTTTGGTCATAAGCCATAACAGCAATATCCATAATGATACAGTAAGAATGAATTAATTCAATCCTGTCTAACAACAGTACATAAAAATAGCATAAAATCAGCATAGCAAAAGTAAAACACTGATCTAGACTATGAAATCATGCGGCGAAACTTTGGAGATACAATTAGGGGACCTCTGCCGGTGGGTTGGATTTTGTTGTGGAGTCCGAGTTAGTAGATGTTTAAGTTAACATATGTGGTAATTGCCTGGTGTAATAGATATCCCACCACTTATTATTGCGATCCCTATGCAAACATATAAGGGTTCACTTTTAATCAGGCCCATGGTAATTTCGATAATATACTATGGGCGCATTCCAAGATGTGAGGAGCAACTTATTTATTTTTCCTGCACGCTCAGCAGCTTTTCAAGGAGTTACATTTGTCAGTTGGTGGCGGGCCACTCACCATACATTTGGTGGTTGTTCTGCGCAGTCTTATGCAGTCATCTCTGGACCATGGCAAAACGATATTAGGAAAAGGGATGGACGTGTCAAACATATAGGACACAGGAAATGACGTGGCTAGCTAGCCTGGTGCGTGCAAATGGATATTATGCTGTTTTGGAGGGACCTCTCTATAACAGCTCTCCTCATTATCAGATTAATAGTATCAAAGCTGTACACCCACCAATAATATTAAACGGATTATATTCAATAATCTATGTCTCGACACAGATTGTATATGGGCTTTCATTTATTTGAAATAAAGTCGAGGATGCATTACATTTAGTAGACTCAGTCGGTGATTCCTTTGCTTTTCATGCCATTTTATTATTTCATTTTTCTTTACTTTCTTTACTATCTTTTATTATCTTTTCTTTTCTTTTTCTTTTTCTTTTCCTTTTATTTTTTTCTGGCTCATTTGGTAAAATGTATAGTGCGTTTTGATTTTTCTTGATTACTTCAGTTGCTCATCTCAAGACGAAGAGAGGCACGCCACAGGTGGTCGTATTAGCGCTTAAAGAGAATTGTAGCAATACGTTAATTGGAGATCAGAATTTTTTAGCATTCACAGTCATATTCCTTTTTGTTGCAGAGGTTAATTTCAAGGAAGACTATTAGGAGCATATTAAGAAGGCGGCGCACTTTTGTGGCCGTTTTCGTCCGAAAAGCGGCGATAATTTTATCGCCTTATCAGCAAAGACATGCTATCGCGTGTTTTGCTGACTTAGCGCCCGTTTCCAGCACACCTAACTTTGCATTGCTAATGAGATGCAAAGTAGGCGTTTCTGTGAAATCAACCAGGGAAAATATAGCGAGGGCAGCTTCCCGATATTAACAAGGACGTCTGTTAAATTCCTGACTAAGGCAGACTTAACATGGGGGTTGGATTATGTGGCTAAGACCACAGGCCCTATCATCTAGGATATCGCCGTTTTCCACCATGGCAAACGGCGATATCCACACTATCTCTGGAATTTTTATCGCCTCGGCGATTCGCGTTGTTGATAACGTGCTAACCGGGTGATAAATTCCAGAGATAGCCGGTGATAAATATGCAAGCGCTAAGCGCGCTTTGCGATATTTATCACCGGCCCTTGTTAACATATCCCTTAGTGCTTGTCTTATGAATGGAGGTTGAGATTATATATACTCAGTTTATTCTTTTCTTGTGTTGATGGGGCTCCTGGGCTAATTGTCATGTGTCCGTGTTGCTCAATAATTGAGAATTCAACATCCTTCTGTGCTGGAAACCAGGAAGAAAGCATAAGAAGTCATGTCACTGCATAGTATTTTAGCATATTGAGATGGTGGTTTTGGTAAACCAAGGGAGACTTATACTAAGGTAGGTAAAGGATTGTAACTGACACTTGACAAAAGTACGTTCCTCTTGCTGAGAAATTAAGGGATTTTGCTGCACATTCACATTCAAGATGCTCACCACTTGCTAGAGCTCCAAGTGCTGCCAGACCCCAAACATTGTTGTGGATCAGTGCTGTTACTGCGGAGAAAAAGCAGAGCACACTGCCTGATAGAGATTAGCGATCCCGTTGCTTTGGGCTGCATGTGAAAGGCAACCTAAGCCAAGCAGAGTTAGATAGCTTACTTGAATTCACATTTCATAATGTGGAAAGTAAAATGCTAAGCACATACTTGCTCTCTTCTGTTGACCTGATATTGCTGATCCCGATCAAAATATTGAGAGTAAATCACTGTTTATGCCACCCTAGCTTTTAAATTAGACCCCAAAATCTCTATGAGAGGTTTGTACTGGAAACACAGTGCCTTATTTCCTTTATTTAAAGGGGTAAAACACACAGAAGATGTCAACTACACCACATTATAAAGAAAAAGACATCATGGGTCAACTTACTCTGATTGAGAGATTGATCCCACTCAAGGACTTTCATTTGTGATCTGAGGATTATGCCCTTTTGTCTTCTGGCACTGCCAAGGGGAGGTTGGTAAGCACCGACAATGAGACAATATCACTCAAATGATTGTTAGATTTCTCATGTCTTTCTCATTGCACTATAGAAAAATTGCTTTTAAGGGAAGCAGCTTTAGGTAAACAGAGGAAGACTAGGGGCCCCTGCAATTTCAGAAATCAAGGCAAGCTAGACTCAGTGAGAACTCATTTGCATCAAGGTAATCAAGATATGCATCATAGTAGTACAAAATGGCACAGCAGTCACACGTGTGGTGATTAAATCCAATCAAATGGGCATTGCTACCTTTCAGACTAGACGGTAAACATTAGAAATGCATTGGAGCACCACAGAAGGCCAATTTCAGGGAACAGGGCATGTGGCAATGCAATGAATGATTACTGATATTTAAGAGAGAAACATATGGGACAATGTCAGCGTTTCAGTGGTCCCAGGTAAAGCTTACACGGTAAATATGGTGTCATTCTAGAGTGATTTTAACACTGCTGAATATGTCTTTGTAATCCCCTTAGGTGTTCCAATGTGTATACAGAAGAGCATATGTGCAAGGAGATTGTGTCACTGGAACATTACTTCCTTTGCCATTCCGGTAGCACAATGTCTTGCGCCACATTTACAAAGCAGGGTTAAGCCACTTTGCATGGCTTAACACCTTCTAAATATGGTAACCTTTCTGGGAATTATCTGCATGAATGGGACGTGCAATGGGTATTGCTGTGGACATTCCACCACAACACCCATTGATTTTTTACGCTGCCCCAGATACACATAGATGTGTAATTCTGAGGCAGGACCAAAAACTAACGCCCTGCAAAAGCAAGCATTGGATTTGTGCAATGAGGTGAAATACTTTTATTTGTCCTCTTTTTTGCTTTTTCTATGTGTGGTGCATTCTGCAGCACGGTATACAGTGAAAATATCGAGTTAAAAATATAGAATTGCACTAATATCGAATTCAAAATATAGAATGGACAAAATATCGAATGGACAGAATATAGACAACAAAAATATCTAATTTAATGGACAAAATATCGAATGGACAGAATATAGACAACAAATATCGAATTTGAGGTAAGTACGTTAATATCGATTTAGATAAATATAGAAAGTCAAACTATCGAAGTATATACTATAGGTATAAAAAATATCGATTTTTTAATAATATAGAATTTTTTAAAGTGTTTTTTATGTTAGTATTTGTGTGAAAAGTGCATATTTATTTTATAATTTATTTCAAGTAATACATTTTATGGTATTTAATTTTTGCGTAGTTTAATTCTGTAGCGGGTTGTGGGTTTATAGGGGAATAGGGTGGGAAGTAATTTAATTATAATTGAATAAATGTTTTAATTTATTTATTGGTAGTTATCTTGAATTAATTGTTAATTAATTTTTAATTGGTAATTAATTAAATTATAATTGGTAATTAATTTTTATAAATTGATTAATTGGTAATTATGTTATTCCTATTAATTTATTTTCTGTAGCGGGTTGTGGGTTTATAGGGGAATAGGGTGGGAAGTAATTTAATTGTAATTAATTGCATTTTTTAATTTATTTATTGGTATTTATTTTAAATTAATTGTTAATTATTTTTCAATTGCTAATTAATTATTTGTTAATTGGTAATTAATTTATATTAATAGGTAATGATTTGTAATAAAAAAAAAATATTTGTATTGTTGATTGATTAATTATTATATTATATTAAATTGGTAATTATTTTTAATTAATTTGTGATTGGTATTCATATTTAAATATTTTAATTAATATATGAAGTATTTACTTTCCCTACTGTTGCACTCACTGGAGTGGGAAACGTAATTTTTACCCCTACGCTATCCAACGCTTTCCCTACTGTTGCATTCACTGGAGTGGGAATAGTAATTTTTACCCCTACGCTATCCAACGCTTTCCCTACTGTTGCATTCACTGGAGTGGGAATAGTTATTTTTACCCCTACGCTATGCAACGCTTTCCCTACTGTTGCACTCACTGGAGTGGGAATAGTGATTTTTACCCTCCCGCTATCCAACGCTTTCCCTACTGTTGCACTCACTGGAGTGGGAATAGTAATTTTTACCCCTACGCTATCCAACTCTTTCTCTACTGTTGCACTCTCTGGAGTGGGAATAGTAATTTTTACCCCTACGCTATCCAACGCTTTCCCTACTGTTGCACTCACTGGAGTGGGAATAGTAATTTTTACCCCTACGCTATCCAACGCTTTCCCTACTGTTGCACTCTCTGGAGTGGGAATAGTAATTTTTACCCTCCCGCTATCCAACGCTTTCCCCACTGTTGCACTCACTGGAGTGGGAATAGTAATTTCTACCCCTACGCTATCCAACGCTTTCCCTACTGTTGCAATTTCTGGAGTGGGAATAGTAATTTTTAGTTCTACGCTACCCAACGCTTTCCCTACTGTTGCACTCACTGGAGTGGGAATAGTAATTTTTAGTCCTACGCTATAAAACATTTTCCCTACTGTTGCACTCACTGGAGTGGGAATAGTAATTTTTACCCCTACGCTATCCAACGCTTTCCCTACTGTTGCACTCTCTGGAGTGGGAATAGTAATTTTTACCCTCCCGCTATCCAACGCTTTCCCTACTGTTGCACTCACTGGAGTGGGAATAGTAATTTTTACCCTCCCCCTATCCAACGCTTTCTCTACTGTTGCACTCTCTGGAGTGGGAATAGTAATTTTTACCCCTACGCTATCCAACACTTTCTCTACCGTTGCACTCTCTGGAGTGGGAATAGTAATTTTTACCCCTACGCTATCTAACGCATTCCCTACTGTTGCACTCTCTGGAGTGGGAATAGTAATTTTTACCCTTCCGCTATCCAACGCTTTCCCTACTGTTGCACTCACTGGAGTGGGAATAGTAATTTTTACCCCTACGCTATCCAACGCTTTCTCTACTGTTGCACTCACTGGAGTGGTAATAGTACATTTTACCCTCCCGCTATCCTACAGTAAAATATTGTATACTTTTTATTAATATTACGTTCATATATATATATATATATATATGTATTTAAAAATCAAATTGTATGTTTTTTTAACTTACATTAATTATTTATTAATTTGAAGGTTATTTAAGTATGTTTAAGTTAATTATATTTATTATTTCATTAATTTTTAATTACTTGTAAGACATTTAAAAAAAATCGATATTTTGACTAACTATATTTTTTACAACGATATTTTTGATTCGATATTTTTGTAGTTACCTGTTTGAAGATAGGAATTCGATATTTTTGCATTCTATATTTTTTCCTCGATATTTTGGTAGGTTTATATTTGTGTCATCGATATTATGTCAGTGATCCCTGCAGCACACGTGGAGAAAGCAAAACGCCATTAATGATTGTTTTTGTGCTGGAGGGGTGAAGTTTATTTGCCCAACACCGCATTAATTATTACATTTGGAGGACCTGCCCTGACTACTAATGTCAGTAACCTTCACTTGAATGGGACCAAACATACCAACACATACAGACCTAGAACACACTGGCTGGACATGATTGTCTTGTATATCTACTCACGTTATAATTTGAATGGATGGTTATGTTCTACCTTTTCATAGACCCCTCTTTTATGAATATTCAGCATGTTCACTACACCCTCCCAATTGGGCAACCTTTCTTATGCTGTATATAATGTCTGGAAGGATGGGGGTGGGCCTGATTAGTCAAGGGTTTTGCTTGCCTGTTTAAAGTTTGTTTCAGGGGTATTAACCCCTTCAGTTTGTCCATACTAGACCATGTTCCACAGACCTTTGGAACATCTGTCAAACTTGTTAAACAGACAGAGGTACATATTCTACCTGTATTCTCACTTTATTTTCCCTTTGTCCCTCACCCCATTTTACCTCTTACATTCTCTACAGAGAGGGTTCAGACATGACCTCAAGGCTCTTCAGTTGACCCCAACGGAGCCGCTCACCCCGCCTCCTTAAGTGCCTTGAGTCCCTTACGGGTGAGTAGTGCACTCTACAAAACCCTCATTGATTGATAGGGTTCAGTTTGAGAACTCTGCTTGCCAGACTAGGTCATGTATTCATTTATATCACCTTCTAACTCTCCTACCCTGTTGAATGCTGGGTTGTCCACCTGCGCAGACCACTTAGTGTATCTGGTAGTGTATCTGTTAAACCAAATTTGACTTCCACAGTATGTGTAATAAACGGTGGAGGTGCAACTCACAGTACAAACGTATCCTATACACACTTTACCTCCTTGACATTCTAAGGTTCATTCAACACGCACATCTTTGTGGTCTCATTGGAATCACAATATCCCCTCTTTGAATGTGAATGGGCTCACATACTCCATCAAACTGAAGAAAACATTTATATTTCTCTCTTCTACTTCTCCATACATCGTCATTTCACGGGAAACCAATGTCCCCCCTTCAGAGGGTTCAAAGTATAGGAGAGACTACACAAAAAATGTTTGTTACACTTAAAATGCAAGCCAATCACATGAGATAACAACCAATTCTACAGCTTAGAGGAAGGGGGCTTTGCCATACTGTTTATGAAATCCATACCAGCAACTGTACACAAGGTCTGGAACGATGAGGATGAGGCCTGGTCATATTTTCATTACACTGGAGTAACCTGACATTATTTCTGACATTTTACATAATGAACATTATGTGTGATGCCCAAGATTAAGCCATTACAGAAGAAGTGTTTTTGAGAGAGCAAAGGAACAACAAAATTGAAATAAATGTCGTGCGAGCTGCACTTCTCCTAAACATGCCTCCGAAAATCAACTTGAAAAAACATTTTGAGGTAATTATTTTGCTGAAAAGGACTGGTTCGGTAATACTTTGGCATGAGAGTCATTTTTTTACAGGTGAAATTCTCATAGAAACTTGGAGGCTACTGTACATACAGAATCAACTTCCTCATCCCGTCCTAACGACTCCTCCCTCTTCTTTATTCACTCTCTGATCATTTTGGATTTAGATTTTGGAGGGAAAGCAAGACTTTTTTTTGTCTGCAATCGCTGCTGCATCAACTCCTCTGGAATCTTTACTTTATTTGCAAAAACTAGGTAAGTTCAATGAAGGAGGGTAGGCACCCTGATTCTTTACTTTTTTATTTGTTTTTATTGCTGGATGGCCAGAAATTTGGAGTAGGGGTCCATATGGGATTAATGGATAATTCATATTTTTGGGTTGGTGGAGGACTGTGCTATACATACTTCCTTCATTTGTTTCTTACTTTGTGAATGTGTGCAGTTATATCATTTTACCACAGATTTTTCACATTCTGACAGCTGCTGTGCTATATTTTTTTAATTATTCTAGTGGGTTGTGGACTGCCTTATATTTTTGCCAATTGTAGGTTAATCTGTGTCTACATGTGGTGGCCAGAGATGGAGTGGCTCCAAGAGTCCAGGCTCAGACATTTTTCATTGTTCTCAACTGTCTTCCTTCCCATGTGCGTGCTCACGATTTTGTGTGTGTGTGTGAGATAGCAGATTATTGTGTTTCTTTCTGCAAATGTTAAAAGTAATTTTGCAGCGATAATTGTTGCCTTAGGCTATATGTGTTTCAGGCATTTTTAAAGGTTATTTTCTTTTGTGACATTAATGGTTTACTGTTGGTGAGTGAAGGGAAGACCCATGTTTGGGCCCTCACACATTATGGGTACATATTTGTGCAGTCATTTCTTTGCAGTGGTACAGAGGAGGAAAGGGCTTTAGCCATTGTAGGGCAACCATGTTATCTTGGTTCTCCAGGCCTCCTCCTTTTCTGCCCTTATGTGCAACTACTATTGTGGAGAGTGTGTGTGTATTTGTATGTGTCTATGTGTGGGTGTGTCATAACTTGTCTTTGTCAATTTGCCCCCTTCTTTGTTGTATAGCAGCAACAAAGACTATAACTTTGTTGTGTCTTTAAATGTGTTTGTGTTATAGGCAGCCATTTGTCTTTTTTCTCCATTCCTCCTTCTTTGCTGGCAATCTGGCGACGATAACCACCATTGTGTGAAGCTTTTGCATCTGTGTGTCATAAGTGGTTATTTCGTAATTGTTTTTCATAACTCTTTTTTGCTGGCCATGTGTGGAAACCACCATTTTGCGGCGTTGTGTGTGTGTTTCTGGTAATTAATCATTCTATTCAACTTTTGAAAACCTTTTGTTAGGAGTGTTGATTGTGATAGCCCTTTAGAAGCCCATGTATTTTTGTAATTTTCTTTTTTTTCTAATATATTTTTCTTGATATATTATTTATTTGTGCATGTGGCTAGTTGTAGTAGTCTGTAGTAGGTAGCTGTTCTTTTTAATGAACTTATTTGAGTTTTGACTGCTTCCCTTAGAGGTACTGTTGGTCCTAGATGAACACATGTTGTTTTTTAATTATGTTATTAGATTTTTGCCTGCTCCTTGCCTCCCATAGGCATCACATGGGCCCTATTTAATAATGTATTCAATATTTCTCTGCGTCCCCATTCCTTTCACCAGAGTCCCATGGTTTCTGAATGAATGCCATGTTAGCTTTTCCTGTTTACTGATAACAAAAAATAGTTTAGGCATGGGTGCACTACTGCTAAGCATTTATAAACATGGCAACATTTATTACTTTGAGTAGATTGCCCATGTCTGACTGTCATCATCCTTATATTTAAATGTCCATAGATGCATAAGACATTATGATACAGAGAAGGAGGGAAGTCTGCCAAATAGCTAAGAGTTACACCAGAGTCAAGAGTCCTCTCTTCTAAGTACTTCTGCTCATACCAATAACCTATACAAGAAGTAAAGAAGATAAGGTGGTTCCTGCCTAGAGAGTAGCAATTGAGGAGAAAAAGAATGATACCACAAGTGAGTTTAAGTTGTCACCCTTTTTTTTCCGGCAGTAAGTGTTTTTGCTGCAAACTCCTCAAGAAAAGAAGAGGGTGAGAGGTGGATCACTCCTGGATCAATAACAGTACCACCACCGAAACCACAGCTGATGTCTCTCGACACTGCAGTTACTGCAGTCATGGCTGAGATCAGTGAGTTTGAAATTAATTTGCCCCAGAAGCAAATCAAATCATCTTCACAGGAAACTGAACAGCAATCTCAGTCTGCTACACCTGATCTTCCGCAGGTAGAAGCAGAGTAGGAAGTTGAGCTTACTACGTAAAAAGATTTTGCTGTGACTGTTCTTCCACTGGTCACATTGTCTTCACGTTCGCCTGCAAGAAGTAAAAAGAACACTTTCTCATCTTATTCAAGCCCACCTTCTGATTATTTTGACATGGATTGCACCCCGACTTAGGACCACCATGAGAAACAATGAAAAGGAAGATCCCTAGAAGTGAGGAAGTTGGTTAACCAGTGATAGCTTGCATGGTCAGATGCAAGAGGAAGTGCAGAACATCTGGATTCAACCTACTTTGTATAATGTTATACCATCAACACCACAGAATTCTATATTTCTAAGAACACAAAAACCTTCTATAACTGCCACCACCCATGTTGCTGTCACAGAAAGCCCTAGTGAAAGGCAAGCACATCGAACTACCTTCATCTCAACAAGTTCTTCAGGCATTGGGCGCAATAAGAAGTCTCTCCTCCCCAGTTTGGGACTTCTATACAATTAGGCTGCATGAGAAACACATCACAGAATGCTCACTTTGCTACAAAGCAGTGCCTCAAGGTACAGGAAGTAGGCATTACAGTATTAGGGTCAACTGGCCAATCTAAAAAAGCAGCACACAATTGTGTCAGATGAGCACCTCAGAAAGATAACTGCTGGTGCGAGATGAGAAGAAGTTGAACAGCTAGCAGGAGGTTGTAGTAAGAAAGAAGAAGATGTTGTCATGTGAAAGCCTGTGACTGTCGCTCATAAGTGTACACCATCACCCGTAGCAACCTCGGTATTGCACAAAGAAAAGAGGGATATAATTACCACAAAGCATCCAAGCAGCTTATCTCTTACTGTTGTTCACTTGTGGACGTATCTTCCCAAATCAAACAGTCACTACAACCTACTACCAAGTTAATGTTCAGCAAGGAGTTGCTGTACTACTAATGACAATTTCCACGTATAAAATGGAAAGCTGGACAAAATGTTAGCAATAGACTTGCTGCCTTTTTCTTTGGTGAAATGAGGGAGGTTTCTGAAATTTGTGGTGATCCTTTGTCCAAATTGCATCAACAAAGTGTGTTGATTTTCCTTAAAAAGAAGTAGTGGTCAACAATATTATGGTCACCTGTAGCAGATTTGCATGCATTTCTGTCATTCTTTCAAAGCATAGAAGCAGTTGAGGATCATTCAGGGTACTAATAAGTAGGGGTGGGTGGAATTGGCAGAATTTGATTTCACGGAATTCCAAAGAATTACATTAACATTCTGCAAAATTTCACAGTGGGGCAAAGTAGGCATTTGAAGTTCTTTTCTTGTGTCCAAAAATGGATGCAAGAATGAATTTTGCACTAAGAAAAGAAAAGAAAAAAGAAATAGCGATGCCAAATGTACTTACAGTGCATGCACCTCAGTGCCCTGACATGCTCTGCAGTGATTACTGCAGAGCATGTACGGGTGCAGAGGGTATTTGAAATTTGACACTACTGTGCAGACACCTTGGCGCCCTTAAATATTCATCAGTAATCCCTAAAGAGTATGTAATGGTGCTGAGGGGTATGCACTGTAGTGCATACCCCACTGTGCCCTTACTTACTTTGTAGTCCCCTTACCACACCAAACTAATTCTGAGAGTAGCTTCCTGCCCTCTAGGTTTGGAGCCAGCCTGGCTAGTGTGGGCCTTGGGGACTTTCCCCTCTTCACCTCTCTGCTTACACTAAACTGCGTAAGGGCAGGTCTCACCCCTGTCTCTTTCAAGCTAATTAAGTTCCTGGGTGTACCCCAAACTTACTGGACTGATAGAGATCAAATGCCCAACACTCGGTCCATCCTGTCATCTGGCCTAGACCTTTGCTCTGTTACCGGAGCAATTTTCACACTTAATTATTTGGCTGGACAGCAGCTGTAGAGCAATTGTGAATTTACCTCCAGGAAATTCAGGCAGGAAAAAGGAAAAAGGTAACTTTCTAAAAGGTACCTATCTGAAATATATATTAAATATCCAAAATCACAAATAAATTGGTCTTTTAACAAATATTCAAAATAGTCTGTGAATGACTTTTATAGCAGGTTCCCCTGACGTTTTCTGAGATTCGGGTACAGCCCTGCCAGTGAAAATATCTTTAAGGGCCTTTTCCCTGGAGGAACACGCCAAAATAAATTTCACACCAGTTCCACTTTTAAATATCCGGCACCCCATGTTGTGGGTGACTCTGTGTACCTAGGGGTGACTTACTACTATTTGAAGCAAAGATTCTCATCTTTTTAAAACGTTGTTTTCCATTTAACAGCAGGGTTTTAGGAACAGGGTAGGCCTGAAGCCTTGATTTACAGGCCCATTCTGTGGATGGCACAATAGGTGCTGCAGTCCACAGGTGGCATTTAACTTCCAGGCCCTGGGTGTATTTTCTACACCATATACTAGGGACTAATAGGCAAGTTAAATATGTCAATCGGGGGTAAGCCAATTCAACCTAGCTTAAAGGCGGAGTACAGGCACTTTCCTCCTGTTTAGCAGATATTTAAGTTCGTAGAATTCAAAACCACCAATATGGGGTCCAACAATTGGTGAAAAATCTTTGGTGACCACGCTGAAAAAGCTGATTTGATACACACAGTTTTTCTGCGGTGCCCACCGTTCAAGCTTCACCCCCATGGTACCTCAGTACCATGGAAACTTCCATGGGAATGCTTTCATGGTATCATAATACAACGGGACTCTGGTAGTAAAGCTTTAGTGAGAGCTCCCAGAAAAGGATAACAGTACCTCATGGTAGCACAGTGCTGGGACCTGCAATAGTACAGCTGTATTCAGACCGTCCCTGCAGAAGTGCCTGGTGGTCATGATGCCTTAGCCTGCCCGATTATATCTTTTTCCAAAAACATTTTCAGGACATGGGACTGAGTCCCCAAATCTTGTAATGACAGGCACAAAATTTTGCTTTGAGTTGTGGTCAGCCAATTAGATCGCTCTTTAACACAGGATCGGTCCCAGTCCTGCAGTACTAAAAAGGCAAATGGGAGAAAAAGCTCTTTCAACTAATCAGAGGGCCATATTGACCTATTTTTTAAATTTTCGGTATGGCAAGACTCCTTTCTGCAGGGCAGGACCAACAGTCAAGATATACCTACATTTTTAACCTCTTCAAGCCCAACCAAGCACCTCTTTAAACGCAAGGTGTTAGAAAATTGTTGAATATATTTTCACCAAACTACAAAAGGCTCACTCTCTGAATAAGTTCTAACTTTTTGCTAAATTTAGTCTGGTTCTGTTCAGCCACTTTTTCTGTGTCAAAGAGCATTAGTTCCTAAGAGAATTAACATGGGAAACAATATTTTGGGACTTTCACTTTTTCTCGGCTGCTCTTTAAAGGATCAGCACAAAACATTCCACAAAGGAGCAGGGGTGTTGAACAATTTTTGGAAATCACTATCACTATAATAAATGCACTTTCTGCATCGTAGTGCCCACGTACACCATCTTTGTTGCAAAAATGTTATGAAACGAATATCTATTTATCTATCATTTAATCTTACAGCTATAATGCCTCATTCAGAGAAATACAAATAAGATTATAAATTATTAAACATCACTTACCTGTTGGATCTGCCACCTCAAACCCAAGCAGGTCTAGCAAGTCCTTCTATAGTTGATGACATCAGTCCAGCGATGCGAAACCTGCCACTGTGTCTCTGCGATACCAGTGTGACAGCACATCATGCACTGCACTTGCCACAAGCACACCTTTCACTCCGCGAAGGTCTAGCCCTTTCCAAATAAGCAATTATCTTAACAAGTAGAACGGGTGAAGGAGTGGAGAACAACGAAGAGCATGCACATTAACTAATAGCAGGGAAAGCTGGGTTCACTTTTTGAAGGTGAAGGAACGGAGGGTAATGACGGAATTAACTTGGAGGGAAACCTGGTGGGATTATGTACTCTGGAATCATGTTTGTGTTTTTTTTTAAAAAAGTGATTAGATGGGTCAAAAACTTTGCATATTGGAACTGTAATGTAGCTCACATTGCCATAAAAGTGGTATTAATGCATGTATTTTTTGATTCATTTGTAGTGACCCCCGACGAAGGGCTCACGATGGCCCGAAATGCATTGGGTTCTTTTTATGAAATAAAATAAACACTGCTTGCGATGGACTTTTGCATCATTCATATTCTTTCTGAAAGGCACCAAATGGGCCCTGTTTGAATATTAAAAAACCGGAAATTGGCAGAAAACTCTGAATGTTGGATCGTGGTATTACTGAAGTATAAATATGAGTGAATATAAATGGAGATAAAAGATGGCTAAAATTGGATTAAAAAGGATTAAGGTTATTAAGATGTGTAAATTAAAAGTGCACGCTCAAATAGCGGCACAAAGCTGTGCATTTGACTTAGGGGCTAGTCAGTCCCTCATCACTTATAGAAAATGCCTAAGGCCATTAGAGATTCAACAATATTAGGCTTTACCTCTCCTTTATCAGATGCAATCATGAGCTCACTGACCATGCTAGCAGAAGCGAATCCCTTCCAATCCCTAAGGAGAAGCTGTTCTGAAAGGTGTCCAGAACATTAAGCTCTTCTGCAAGCCTTGAAAATGAAATATAACACATGGCATTCAAGTAACTATTAAAGATAAGGGACTTTGGTGATGGGTCAGAGTTGGGCAGATTATCTGGATCTTGGTGCAGCTTCGTTACCAGGGGGTTCCACCTCCATCCTTAATAATTTGCTTCAAAAGAATTTAAAAAGCTGCACTTCGAGCTTGCTCATAATTGATGTCTGAAATTCCCTGCATTTAGCTTATTTACACAAAGATAGTGCCGTTTTTTGGCAGGTGGTTAACAGGCCCTACTTTACTGACCTATTGGGTCCCTCTACTGAAGTGAATATTCTGCAACATCAGTGGGTAGATTATTTCTCTAACATCTATTCCACCATGGACTCCATGGAGAATCAAGAAGAGAATGGGCTAAGCAGGGGCATAGCTTGGTCTATGAGATTGGGGGGGGGGGGGGGACTTCAGATGTCTCAACAATCCTACTGGCAGACCTTGTGAAAATACGTTATATGAGAAGCAGGGCACGAGGGTGACTTAAAGGGCAGTAAGTTAGGAGTACTTAAAACTGAATATTTTTCAAAGTATCCAACATTCTTTAAGACCTTCAAAACAGAAACGGCAAAGCAAGTGTGTGTGTGTGTGTGTGTGTGCTTTTTGTCTGCATGTTTGTGAAAATCCCAGGTGAAACCTGACAAAGGCCTCACCAAGCACAACTGAAAGCACTTGTAATCAACTATTTATTACAAAACTAGTTATTTAGGGGGTTGTAATCCCACAAACACCCCCTGAATGTACGTCCCTGAGACTATGGGACTCTATTGAATGCATTAATCCCTTCCCTGATTATTGAGTTTATTGAGGTCTGTAGGACATTGGGTGAAAGTAAGAAGGGGAAAGCCCTAGGGCCGAATGGGGTGAAACTAGATGTTTTTATGATAGGTCAGATCAGTGGGCACCCATGTTGACCAACGTGTTTAATGCAATAGTTAAGGTATGCCCACCGGAGACATAAAATAGCTCAGTAATCATATCATCTATAAAAAAAGGGGATAATGCCCAGCTAAAGAATTACAGGCCTATACCTTCTATACTAGATTCTAATGTAAAAATCATGGGTCCTATTTATTTACATGGGCTTGAGGACTGGGTGGGCGAGAATGACATCATATCCGGCACCCAAAACGGTTTTAAGAAACGCATATGCACTGCAGGTCAATGCCTAAACCTGAGCTTAGTCATAGGCAAGTACACAGCAGCTTCGAAGGGAAATATATATTTGTCCATCATGGAACTTACAGCAGCTTTTGATTGTATTTCACACTCTAACCTATTATCCATTCTGACTGAGTTAGGTGTTGAAAAATGCATAATTACATTCATCAGACAATTTTATAAGGATGCCGCTGCCTGTGACTACTTTGGTAAGGACAGGGAATGCCCAACACTTTTAGAATCAGACCGAGAGTAAGACAAGGCTGCATTTTTGCTCAGTTTTTTTGCTCATTATATCTTATAATAATAGAGTTTACATTTTTTTAAAGTTGAGAGCAAAGAACAAACCCTACATTGGGGCTCACTACCTCCCTATTCTTTTTTACCCTGATGATGTGGTCTTAGTGGCCAGAATAGGGACTTGGCTCCAAAGTTTCATCAATGATTTTATCGCTCATATGAAGGATCTTGATCTGAAAGTAAATGATAGTAAGACATATATCATGAACTGTGGGGCAAGACTGGCCCAAAAAATTGCAAATTTTCTTAATAACTCCAAGGTTTTTTGTGACAGACACTTTTCTTATTTAAGTATCCTGCTTGATGACGGATATACGTGGAAAACAGTGTTAGCTAACAGGAAAGCCCTCTTTAATAAGGCCATCATAGGCCTGCACAGTTTTTGTAAAAAGTTGGTCTTGAAACCAGTGAAATGGATTTCTTTGATTTATGCAAGTAAATATGTGGCAATTGCATCTTATGGGGCTGGGATCTGGAACATGAAACACGTTTAGTTGATTGAAGAAGCAGAAAGTTTATTTCTGAAAAATCCAATGGCTGATCCTCGAAATTTTACTAAAGCCATCTGCCATGCAGAATTGGGTATCCCCTATATAGAGGACAGAAGTAAACTTTCTCCCCTCTTACTGTACCATTCTATATAGGTAAGGGAAGAGACTGTCCTCAACAAGCTTGTCATGAAGGATTGCTTATGACTCCAGTCTGCCCTAGAAATTACGCTGTCTGCATATTTGAAGTCTGTTTGTGAGTTTATTGGTCAGCGGGGCCTTTTTGCCACCCCACAGTCTGTATGATAAGACAGCATCAAAAAGAGATTATTTAGATAATCTTAAATCCACTGTGCGTGCATACAATCTGGTACACATTCGCGATGTCCTCCAGCAGTATCTCTTTTTCATTCTCAATAGATAACAATGCTTTGCCCTCACCAAGTTTCATCTAAATTTTCCACCTCTCTTGGTGGGGATTCATGCCAATAGTAACACTTTATCTGAATTATGTGTATGCCCCGGAGATGGGAAGCCTGTTCATTCGACCCTACACATTGTGTTCTTTTGCTCTCTTTATCTACTGCCTAGAAAGAAGTTAATATTGCCAATTTTTAAAGATTTAAATTTCGTCAATGTAGACCTACTTTGTTATTTTTACAGCAGGTACATACCCCTCTGATATGCTCCTCTGTAGCCTCATTTATTTGGCATATATAAACAATTTGAAAATGTGCAATATTGTAATTTTTCCACTGTGAATCTAACTGTATTATTATAATGTGATGGATGGTACTTATTCCGTTGGATTTTACTGTATTCTATTATTTTATACCACAGAAATATGACGAATAAAGGTATATTTGACTGACTAACACCCTATCAAATTCAAACAGCCTTTAATATCGTGACTCCCTCTCTTGAGTTACTAGTGGTATTTATTGTTGATGTATTCACTTAGTTAAGCAGCTCTTACAGTGAACCCTCATATTCTGTCAACAGAATAGGAAATAATCCGTTATTTTCAACTCAACAGGGTCATGCCCATTAAACTAGACTGCAGGAAGAGATGGAGCACTTACCTATGCGACTTCTCTAGTATCCTTAACAATGCTCTAGTTTTGTGGTCCACAAACCAATGCTTTTAAGCAAGGTCTGACAAACCAAATAAACCTGCCTTATAACTGAAAGTACCTCTTTAAACAATGGTGAATTTATCCACTTATGACGCATTATGCACGTACTGTTGCCTGCATCTTTGCTGTCGTGATTTATTTCATCTACTCAATGGCTCACCCACTCAGCCATTCACAATACCACATATACAAACGCAATTAATAAAGGAGTGCTTTTGTGCTGAACGATTGGTGTTGCCAATGCTTGTTATACTTTAGTATGGTAATTTGCCACGTGTTTAAGGGGCATATTATCAAAACAGGCGATAAAATTATCGCCGTTTTAGCGGCAGAAAACTGCAGCTAAAACGGCGATAATGGGCTTGATAATATGCTCTATGGAATTCCAATTGAAGCCCATGTTAGATGGCCTTCACATTTAACATGGGCTTCAATTGGAATTCTACAACGCATATTAGCAAGCCCATTATCGCCGTTTTAGCGGCAGTTTCCTGCCACTATAACAGAGATCATTTTAACGAGGTTCTTGCTAATATGCCCCTAAGAGTTGCTACAATTGCAAAATCATTCCTCCATCGATTTAATAATACAGTAATTGTGAAAAATTGAAAAAATATTACTATGCAAAAGGTTTTACTGATTTGGGCAGGCCTAGTATTCTTCCCGCGTTTGTATTTGAAGAGTTACTGTAGCCTTTATTCTTTAAGAGGTAGAGATAACTATTAGATAGCTTCCTAAATAAACTTGTGAAAATTAGTGCAAATTAATTTGCCCTTTTTCAGCCCTAGTGTAAAAAAATATTTTCATAATAAAGTTGGAGAAAGGAAAGGCTTGCTATTACGGAAACAGCAAAAATTATCCGAAATCTATTTGCAGCAATGCAATAAACTGTAAAGTTTCTCTAGTAGTCACACTGTCTTTCTCCCCTCTCTCTTTTTCTGTCTCTCACATACACGTTTTCTCTGTTGCCCTTTCTCTTCCACTCTTTCTTACTGCTTTCTCTAGTATACTCCGGCTCTCACGTTCTCTCTTTCTTCCTCTCTCATTAACCCCTCTCTCTGCTTATAAATCACTCTTTACTATTGATTTTTCAATCTCTACCAATATTTCCCTCAAGGCATTTTTCTGTCTTTCTATTCCGGTTTCGTTCACTTTACTTCTGTATCTACATTTGTTTGCAGTTATAATTAGTCACCGAGGGGCATATTATCAACAAACAGCGTTAACATTATCGCCACTTTAGCGGCAGAAAACTGCCGCTAAAGTGGAGATAATGGGCTTGATAATACACCCTTGTGAATTCCCATAGAAGCCCATGTT
This sequence comes from Lissotriton helveticus, assembly GCF_964261635.1. Lineage (NCBI taxonomy): Eukaryota > Metazoa > Chordata > Amphibia > Caudata > Salamandridae > Lissotriton > Lissotriton helveticus. Next base: position 771,784,625 of record NC_136063.1, on the reverse strand, counting down.
CTGGGGTGAACATTGGCTTCTATGGGAATTCTCTACGGCGTATTATCAAGCCCATTATCGCCTCTTTAGCAGCAGTTTTCTGCCGCTAAAGCGGCGATAATGTTAACGCCCTGCTTGATAATATGCCCCCTGGACCCGTGTAGCAATTACTGTGCTTACTTCACATGATCTCGTTGACTTTACTCAATTTTCTAACTGACTATTTGCGATTATGTTTTTTCAATCCCTATAAATAGATGATGTTCATTACGGTTAAAAAGGTGCTGTGACATTTTCAATGTGAACTTTTAATATCTGATTATTTCTCAAGGGAGTTTCTCGATTCCTCTCTACATCCCGTATGTGTTAACCGGAAGGTGGCTGCTGGGCAGGTTTCTTTGCAAGCTTTGGTTGTCAGTAGACACCGTGCTGTGTGTGACGTCCATCTGTACCATTGTTCTTATAAGTTATGATCGATTTCTGTCAGTTACTAAAGCAGTAAGTATACCGCATCCAATTCACAAATTTAAATGTTTCTTACTCTTGCACAGTGATAACGCGTTTTACCAACTGTAATATTATAGCAGAATGCAATGACTAGGACTGTTTAAAATGATTCAGAGTGGAGATTATGAAATATTTAATCTGTTCTTGAAAAAAATAATTAGATCTTGTTTATTTACTTTGGACAAAATTAAGTTGTATAAGATTTTTAATTTTTTTTAGAGATGACTATATTTGTTCAAGTCATTTAGACCATGTTGATGTCATCTCTGTACTGAATGTATCAGTTCCATCAAACACCCCATATACAAGCTTTGGAGTGTGACTTTGTTATCTATCAGACCACGTTTTGGGGGCCACAGGTCAGACAGCAGTAACTGGGCAATAACTATTTTAGTTTAGGTCCTTTGCCTCAGGTGCCCTTGACTCTTCTAACTGGGCCACATGCAACCCCTTGTATGCACTTGACTCCAATAGCCTCTCAGTTAGGTAAAGTGGGGGCAAGTGCTCGGAAGTGAACAGTCAACCAAGACACAATGATGGCATGCCCAGCCCAGTACCTATTATTTATAAAAAAGAAAGTACTTAAATCAAACAGCAGAACCAAATATTACTCAATGGATGAAAGAGACACACAGGGCTGAAAACTATGTCATTATAGACAGAGAGGCACTACTCTTCATATTCTGTGGTTTCTTCCCAGCATTCTCCCTTCTGCTCCGGCTATGTTAAAGACCCAGTGTTGATATTCACTAACACACTATGGGTTTTAGCAATGGATTAGACTCAACTGCAGATTGTTTACTTTCCCTTACACATCCATTGAAAAACCTCAGCTCAATGTCCCTAATGTTTCTTGATAAGAAGTCTTAGTGAGTGCAGCAGTCTGATATGTGCTTGTTCGCTATTAGCCCCTTGTGAAGCCTGTGCCCCACATTTTTACGTGCTGACTTCTGTTGCTGTTTAGTTAGCGTGGAGCAGATCACCTTCAGTCTTATGCAATAATGCCTGGTCTAAGCAGTCGCAGTCCTCCTGGCTAGCTACTGTGACATCCTGTGGTGGTAGGTGCGGCCTCCTGGTTGATCTCCCCACAATTGAATCCCCTGGCAGTTGCAGCATACAGGTTGACTGGCGGTTCCTCTCTCAGCGATGATGCTCTTCTTTGGTTACTGCAGTGACAGCAGCAGCACCAGTCTTTCAATCCATTGCAATCTGCCAAGCGACACTGAGGGCCATATTATCAAGATAGGGCGATACATTATCGCCGCTTTTATCGGCAGGAAACTGCTGCTAAAGCGTCGATTATGGGCTTGATAATATGCCCTTGTAAATTCCCATAGAAGTCCAGGTTCTGGTGTTAACCTGGGCTTCTATGGGAATTCACAAGAGTATAATATCAAGCCCATTATCGCCGCTTTAGCGGCAGTTTCCTGCTGATAAAAGTAGCGATAATGTATCGCCCTTTCTTGATAATATGGCCACAAATTTTAAAAAGAGACGGGGGGGACACCTTCATAAAAGGATTCACTCCTGGCTTCACACTGGGATGCACGTCAGCTTTCTTCGGATGCTCATCGCACTGGGGTCCCTCCCTCTCTACTGTCTTACAATTGGCATTGCTTAGGAACAACTGATCAGCAGCCCTTTGCTAGCAAGATCCGCATTGAATTTCCACAGATAGCCCTAATCCCCTCTCATCAATGTAAGCAATACACTTTCACTTTCTTAAGTAAGCTCACCATATTAATGTGAAAAACCAGTACAGGTCTGTAGCCTACTGCCTTCTCTGAGGGCACATTGGTTTGCCCCTCCAGGTCACGACAGATATAGGACCTCACATTACCAGGAAAAGAGAGAGGCCTCTTCGCTCATGCTGGATTAACTTGTCACCAGGGCCATGCAGGAGGCATTCTTCACCCAAGAGATGGACCTTCCAAGTAAGGCTGCAAGTATACTTACTCAACCATAGAAGAGATCAGATCCAGTTATCACTTTCTCACTAGGAATCCTAACCAGGTTAAGAGTTACCAAATAGTGTAACATTTTTCTTGTGACACTCTGTGCAATGCAAATTTTGCAACAGGTAGCATACTTGTGTCACTCTAGTTGCAGATCATCAGCTGTCTTGTTGAAAGCATAGCTTCAGACTTCAAATGTATTTTAAGTGCATTTTAACATTTAACCCTTACCTCCTATTTGTACTGCTGCTGTGATTTTTTTACGTTAACCTACCGTTTCCGCATTTCACAGTCTATATTTTCTGTCTGTCCTCCACTCTCTTAAATATCAGAACATGTTTTTAACTGTCTTGAATTTTCCTAGGATGAATATTTTTGGAAAGTGCACAGTTACATTATAGTTGTCATTCTAGTCATTGTCACAAAATTACAGTTTCATTTTTATTACCAGGTATCCCCTGTGATATATTTAGTCTACTATTTGTACTTTATGTTTTTTAAACGTTGAGTAATTTGTAAATGGTATCGCGTCTGAGATATATGAAATGAACCTTACTTCCTAAGCTGAATTGAATTTGTGCATTTGTGCTGTTTCTGGATTTGAGTTGATTACTGATTATATCTGTTTATGATGTGTGCTGCTTTTGTAGGTCTAACTTAAGAGCACAACTTTCTGGTTGACCTATTTTTACTAGGGGTTTGTAAAATTTCAAAGTTTCAAAACATTTTGCAAAATTATGCGAAATCACACAAAATTACTTTTATTCACCCAGAATGCGAACCTATTTAGCACTATATTTTTGTTGGAAAGGTGTCTTCATGTCAATTTTTGTTAACACAACAGCACTTTGAAAACAAGCATTTACAATGCAACGGTATTGCCTTTGCAAAAGTTAGAGCTGTTGGCATTGTAATTGACACATTTTTCTCTATGTGTTGTTTTTGAAAACAGATAAATAAATGGCATTGCCATTTACAATGACAATAGCTAAATCTCTCGCAAATGTCAGTAGTGAATAGTTGTAGTAGAGTTAGTAGTAGATAGAGCGAGTAGTATAGTGATTTGAGAGTTGAGAGTAGTTGAGAGTGAGAAGTAGAGAATGAGTAGTAGAGTAGTAGAGAGTAGTGGTGAGTAGAGTAGTAAAGAGTAGTAGAGTGAGTAGTATAGAGTTAGTAGAGTTGTAGATAGTGAGTAGTAGATAGTAGAGTGATTAGTAGAGTGAGAGTAGAGCAGAGAAGTAGAAAGTAAGTAGTAGAGAGTGAATAGTGGAGTGAGTAATAGTGAGTTGTAGTAGAGTTAGTAGTAGATAGAGAGCGAGTAGTATCGTGATTGGAGAGTAATGGAGAGTGAGTAGTAGAGAATGAGTAGTAGAGTAGTAGAGAGTAGTGGTGAGTAGAGTAGTAGATAGTAGTAGAGCGAGTAGTATAGAGTTGGAGATAGTGAGTAGTAGATAGTAGAGAGTGAGTATAGTGGAGAGTAGTAGAAAGTGAGTAGTAGAGTAAGTAGTGAGTAGTAGAGTGAGTAATAGTGAGTAGTAGAGTGATTAGTAGCGAGCACGTAGTAGAGGAGTAGAGAGTATTAGAGTTTGTACTAGAGAGTAATAGAGACATTAATAGAGAGTGAGTAGTAGTGAGTAGTAGAGAGTTGTAGAGTACTATAGTGAGTGGTGAGTATAGTGATTAGTAGAGTGTGAGTAGATCGTAGTAGAGTGAGTAGTAGAGAGTGAGTAGTAGAGAGTAGCGAGTGACTAGTAGAGCATAGTAGAGAGTTGTAGAGAGTAGTAGAGAGAGTAGTAGAGTGAGTAGTAGAGAGTGAGTAGTAGAGAGTAGCGAGTGAGTAGTAGAGCATAGTAGAGAGTTGTAGAGAGTAGTAGAGAGAGTAGTAGAGAGAGGAGTAGAGTAGAGTAGTGGAGGGTGGAGGGTAGGGTGAGGGTGGCGTTTTATGGTGAGGGTGGAGTTGGTGGGTGGAGTTGGTGGGTGGAGTTGGTGGGTGGAGTTGGTGGGTGGAGTTGGTGGGTGGAGTTGGAGGGTGGAGTTGGAGGGTGGAGTTGGAGGGTGGAGTTGGAGTTGGAGGGTGGAGTTGGAGGGTGGAGTTGAAGGGTGGACGGAGGAGTTGGAGGGTGGAGTTTGAGTTGGAGGGTGGAGCTTGAGGGTGAAGTTTGAGTTTGAGGGTGGAGTTGGAGGGTGGAGTTTGAGTTGGAGGGTGGAGTTTGAGTTGGAGGGTGGAGTTTGAGTTGGAGGGTGGAGTTTGAGTTGGAGGTTGGAGTTTAAGGGTGGAGTTTGAGTTGAAGGGTGGAGTTTGAGTTGGAGGGTGGAGTTTGAGTTGGAGGGTGGAGTTTGAGTTGGAGGGTGGAGTTTGAGTTGGAGGGTGGAGTTTGAGTTGGAGGGTGGAGTTTGTGTTGGAGGTTGGAGTTTGAGTTGGAGGGTGGAGTTTGAGTTGGAGGGTGGAGTTGAACGGTGGAGTTTGAGTTGAAAGGTGGAGTTTGAGTTGGAGGGTGGAGTTGGAGGGTGGAGTTTGAGTTGGAGGGTGGAGTTTGAGTTGGAGGGTGGAGTTTGAATTGGAGGGTGGAGTTTGAGGGTGGAGTTTGAGAGTGGAGTTGGAGGGTGGAGTTTGAGTTGGAGGGTGGAGTTTGAGTTGGAGGGTGGAGTTTGAGTTGGAGGGTGGAGTTGGAGGGTGGAGGATGGAGGTGGAGGGTGGAGGATGGAGGTGGAGGGTGGAGGATGGAGTTGGAGGGTGGAGTTGGAGGGTGGAGTTGGAGGGTGGAGTTGGAGTTGGAGGGTGGAGTTGGAGTTGGAGGGTGGAGTTGGAGTTGGAGGGTGGAGGGTGGAGTTGGAGGGTGGAGTTGGAGGGCAGAGGGTGGAGTTGGAGGGTGGAGTTGGAGTTGGAGGGCGGAGTTGGAGGGTGGAGTTTCAGTGGGAGGGAGGAGTTTGAGGGTGGAGTTGGAGGGTGGAGTTTAAGTTGGAGGGTGGAGTTGGAGCGTGGATGTCACGCTTAAGCCAGGTTGAAAGAATGAATGTAGGAAAAGAGACTTAGAACTACATGTCCAAGAAAACCTGGAGATTGGCTCTGTCTTCACTGTTTACTATCTTTTCCTGCTACTTCCTATATATGCTCCTCTTTTTCTGTGGTGTGGTGCTTGTTACCTATGTTCTAAAGTGAAGTCCGCTATTCAGGAGAAAACGCTATTGCTATTCCTACCCGCATATATCGCCGGTGTTTCTAAGTGGATGCCGCATTGATTTCAGACCCATCTTCACTGAAATCTGAAGGCGTCCTGTTCACTCGCCTGCAGAGCTCTATTGCCACGGGTGTCGCTAGGATTATCTCTGTTGAAACGCGATCACGCTGAAGCGCAACCGCGACCTTTGACCCGCCAGCAGCGTCTGGCAGCATTTGGGGGCTTGCAGCTTGTGTTCTTGCTGGAGCGCAATAACGAGTTAGGAGCCCGTTTTTTTTTGGGAACAAAGAATATAGCATTCCTGCTTCATTGGCCCCAGGTTGAAATGCTTGTGAGGAAACACGCGGATTCTTTGGTTTTGCATTTTGGTTGTTTCACCCACTTGAAAGGGTGCTTCACACAAACATATTTTGGATTTCTTTACTGATTTGATTATTGCCTAGGGGAGACTTTGAGAGGCTCGGATCAGTAACACATTATCCTGGAGAGCAACAGGGTGTGTTTTCAAACCCTGTATAACGGGAACCAAGTGATACATTCAAATTGCAAGAAGTCTAAAAGAAAGGCTCACGTCGGCACTTTCAGATAAGTACACTTCTTCAGTGACTTCCTATATTTTGTGAAACTTTATCTTGCTGAAAATTGTAACCTTGAGCAATTAGGATCAAAGAACTCTTTTCTTCCCTATACTTTATTTTTACATTTTGTGCCTTTTACCTTCTCGGAATGATTGTGGCAGATGTTATGTAAATGGGTCACCTCTTCCACATATATATATATATATATATATATATATATATATATATATATATATTCACTGAAAAAACCATAGGTTATAGACCATATATAGTTAGGAATTAGCATTTACAAAACCTTATTTTACTCACACAAAACCATTGAAATTCCATATATAGTTAGTTGCACTAACTATATATTTCGCGCACCCGCAATCCACTGCTGATGATGTCACATATCACATCATTCATGACATGGTCAGTGACATCACTGATGACATCACTGATGACATCTCAAATGACATCACTGATGACATCACTGATGACATCTCAAATGACATCACTGATCACATCTCATTTGACATCATTGATCACATCACTGATGACATCATTCATGTGCTAATACGATGAACCTCTTCAGACTCTAATATAACCTTAGATACACTCAGTGTATACAGACACTCACACACTGTCACTCATCCATGGAGTTACTCACACACCTAGTCAGTCATGCAAAGAATCAATCTCACCTCCATTTCCTCAACTATACAGTTATACACACCTTACTTATTCAAACATATACTAACACATATTTACTCTCTTATACAATCCCTGATACAAGTTCACAATGATCCATACAGCCACTCACACATTCACTGGCTCTCATGCACAGTTATTTATATATGCCAACTCTCACATGTACTGTGTTTTACATATGTACTTACTATGACATGTAGCATTGAGATATCCATTCACTCATCAATACACTCATGCACACAGTCAACCGCCCATGTAGCTGTTTCCACATGCACTCTTGAACTCATACACCTAGTGAATCAACTGCTCACACATCTATGCACAGAGTCACACACCTCCCAGCCACCCCCACACACACTCAATCTCCCATACAAATACTTGGGAAACCAATCAATAACACATATAGCCTCTCGTATAGCTAATGATCAACACATGCAGCAGTTTACACCACAACAGACATACTGATGCACACATTCAGACAGTTTAGTCACTAACCCATGCATTTAGTACGACACATTTATTCACTCACTCATAAGTCAGTCACGCACCTACTAAATCCTTCATCCAGACACTTATACATCCACTCATTCTTCAATATGTAAAACATATCTAAACTTTACAGAAACACACAGTCACTGGATGATGTCATCAGTGATGTCATTTGAGATGTCATCAGTGATGTCATCAGTGATGTCACTGACCATGTCATGAATGATGTGATATGTGACATCATCAGCAGTGGATTGCGGGTGCGCGAAATATATAGTTAGTGCAACTAACTATATATGGAATTTCAATGGTTTTGTGTGAGTAAAATAAGGTTTTGTAAATGCTAATTCCTAACTATATATGGTCTATAACCTATGGTTTTTTCAGTGAATTTTCAAGGTTTTGTAAATGCTAATTCCTAAACTATATATGGTCTATAACCTATGGTTTTTTCAGTGAATTTCAATGGTTTTTCAAAAGCTAATATCTATATCTGTAAAATATATTCTTTATTACGTGACGTATCACGTAGCCACGTGAGAGGCCTCATGACGCGTCGCATAACCGTGAGATATCGGCTCTGCAGCGCAAACAAAACCCGTAACGTAAGCGCGCCGGAGCACGCTTACAGATATATATATTTTTTTTAACCTTAATTAGACAAAATCCACACGTGCACATATCTTGAGGCCTTGCAAAGGCACATCAAACAAACAGTCCCTACAATTTTTCAAAGTTTTCTTGATAATCTATTCCATTAATTTATTTTTTTTACTGTTTCTCTTGTTACGCTTACCGGGACGCTACCCGGTACGCGAACCGGACGCTCCAAAAACACAAGATGGCGGACTCCCGTTACGCTGCCAGTTAGCTGCCCGGTTTGCGTACCGGGACGCGCCTCTATGGCGAAAAATCTCAAAAAAATGTTTTTGCCCCGCGGGGCACTTTAATATCCCCCTCATCAATCCTAGGGGGTCAGGAGGGGTCTATCTTGCCCCCTTTCCTTCATTTCCCCATTCGTTTTTCACCGCATCTTGTCTCTCGATCCTACCGAGAGACAAGATGGCGGCCGCTCCGGACTGTTTAGAATGTTGACAGACACCAGAGAGCCAATCAGCTTCGCTTCGCGAAGTTCCGTTACGCGTTAGGTACGCGAACCGGGGCGCTGCCCGGAGCGCGCTTACAGATATATATCTTTTTTTAAACGTTAATTTCTCAAAATCCACTGAAGCACATATATTGAGACCTAGCAAAGGCACATCGGGCTACCAGTCCCTACAATTTTGCCAAGTTTCGTGCAAATCCATTCAGCCGTTCGGGCTAAAAGTGAGGCCAACCGCCCTATGGAAAACTCAATGTTAAAAACACGTTTTGGGACCCCCCTTTTTTCTCGGCCCCCCCTTGACGAACCCCCCCCCAAATTTCCAGGGGCTGCTCAGAAACAAAATGTTCCATTTTCCAGAAAATTTCAGCCAATTCCGTCCACAAACGCCAAAGTTATTAGACATAGAATTTTCAAAAATCCCATAGGGAAAAAATCCTAACTATATATACCTACTGGCGACCGCCAGTAGGTAATATATATATATATATATATATATATATATATATATATATATATATATATATATATATATATATATATATATATATATATATTGCATTTAGAGGGTGAGGGGGAAAACTCATGCCTGTTGTAGTCATAGGAGTGATGCCTACAACTCCTTCAACCCATGCTGTAGAGTGTTCTGGGTGCCACAGCTTTTTTGTTTCATTTATCCCTTTTTTCCCCTTCCCCTGCTAGGGTAATATCTGTGGAGTGATTACTTACTACTCGCAGGTAGTACCGTAATCAGGGAAGGGGTAAGCTAGCTTCGTCATCGCTCCTGCTGTACCCGGCTTTTCAAGGTTAGTCAACCATCCTCTGTTGTGACAGAGTGACAAACCCACGGTTACCTACAGCCCGAGCGATGGATACCAACACTGTGCTAACTTCAGTGTTGGAAACCCTAACAGCCTTAAGGATGGAGGTGGATGCCTTCAGAGGAGAAAATCTAGAAATGAGAAACGAGATGGGTACTATAAGACGTGAGGTCGCAGGTCTATCTCAAGCAAGTCCAACCAGTACCAGAGGGGTTAATTACATTGCAGATTATACATTACCTCCACCTACGCATTCCAGTTCCACCATACAACAGGGAGGACAAGGCCCATCTACCATTCAGGTTATTCAGCCTTTACAATTACCCTTAGCTCCTCCGGGGAGATTTTTTGGTGATCCTAAGAAGTTTGGCACATTCCTGGGGCAGTGCAAACTGCATTTCATGTGCAAACCAGCTGTGTTTCCTGACGACCAGGCAAAGATAGCATTCATCATGTCCTATTTGGGAGGAAACGCTGCGTGCTGGTCATTCCCTTTGATAGAGAGAAACGATTCTGTGTTGCTTAATTTTGCTAACTTTTGTGAAGAAATGCGTAAACTATTTGACAGAAAAGCGCATATGCTCTCCCTAGATAAAGAACTTATAACACTCAAACAGGGCTCACAAGACCTTTTGACTTACATTACCAACTTTAATCACCTTGTCATCGAAACTGATTGGCCTGTAAAATAAAGGATTTCCTTGTATTATCAAGGGCTGAGAGGGGAACTGAAGGATGTATTGGCCCAAGTGGTTCATATGCCCACCACATGTGAAGAACTCATCGATCATTACGGTACAATTGGATCACCGTCTACAGGAGAGAAAGGGGGATAAACAGCGTCCCGACATTAGGTATCAAATATCCCAACCAAGGGCGTTCACTGAAGGAGCCTCTTTGTCAAGTGATAGAACACAACCTATGCAGATAGGAGGTGTGTGTGGACCACTGAGCACCGATGAAAGAAACAGTAGACACAGACAAAAATTGTGCATGTATTGTGGGAAGTCAGGTCATTTCATTAAGGATTGCAAATCAAGGACTAAGGCCATATACAAAGATGATAAGGGTGATAGAACTGTCCCCGTGGTGGAGTATCCATCTCCTGTGTCGGGAAACGGCTATGCTCAGACAAGTTAGAGACCCCTTGTTTGAGTCCTGATCATGAAGAGGTCTTTCACGTAGTGGCGAACAGTGTGCAAACTTCCCTGCCCCATATGAATATGTGTGTCACTGTAGAGTGGCCTGGAGTGGAGCCAGTGATGGTGCATGCATTATTGGATTCTGGGGCTACGGGTAACTTTATCGACCAACAATATGCCCAAAAATTGGGAATAAAGTGCATTCCTGAACCTGTAAAAGCAGTGGATGGTACGGAGTTAACATCTGGTCCAGTGTGCTTCCATACACGTCAACTGGTCATGCAAATTGGACAGAACCATTATGAACATATACAATTTGACCTTATAGATGCTCCCCAATTTAAACTCATTTTAGGAATGCCTTGGCTTACGCAACATGATCCTGTAGTCCAATGGGCAGCTCGCACGGTTACCTTAAACTCCGCTTTTTATCTTTAACATTGTACTCAGGACACAAGCAACACCAGATGGAGAATCCTGCTACCCTGCTAGCCAGTGGATGCCAGGAGTTGAGCATTTGCCTGGTCTCCACACTTCCAGAGGCTTATATACAATAAAAAGAAGGTATTCAGCGAACAGGAGGCCAACAAACTGCCTCCACATAGGGATTATGATTGCGTAATAGAGTTGGAGCCTGGTGCGAGCATTCCTTGTAGTTGGAAATATATGCCCTCACTGAGGCAGAAACTACCTACTTGCAACAATATTTGGAGAAAGTCTTAGGTTTTGGATTCATTCGTCCATCAACCTCCCCTGCGTCCTCGCCCCTGTTTTTCATTCCGAAACGTGAGGGGGGCTTATGGGCTTGTATCGACTACAGGGCAATCAACAGGGTGACAAAAAAGAACAAGTACCCCCTTCCTTTAATACCAGTACTGCTGGACCAGTTAAAAGATGCGAAGATCTTCACTAAACTGGATTAAAGGGGAGCATGTCACCTTGTGCGAGTGTATCAGGGGGATGAGTGGAAAACAGCCTTCCGCACAAAATTTGGGCTCTATGAAAATCAAGTTATGCCCTTTGGCCTCGGTAATGCCCCCACCGCATTCCAATTTATTAAGGATGAAGTGCTCAGAGGATTGTTGGATGTTTCATGCATCGTTTACATAGATGACAACCTCATCTACTCTGCTACACAGGAAGAACACGTCCATCACGTATTGGCTGTGTTAGAGCGCCTGAAGAAGCACGATCTGTATGCCAAACTGGAGAAATGCCTGTTCCACGCTACAGAAGTAGAGTTTCTGGGGTATGTCATTGGGCCTAATGGTCTACATATGGACCAGAAGAAAATACAAGCTATCATCCAGTGGGAGTGCTCTTCATGTGTGAAGGCCTTGCAGAGTTTCCTAGGCTTTGTGAATTTCTACAGAAGGTTTATTAAGGAGTTCTTAAAGATAATACAACCATTGACACGCCTTCTTCAAAAAGGAGCCATCTTCCTTTGGACTGACTCTGCAGAACAAGCCTTCCAGACCTTGAAATGTGCTTCACAACAGCGCCCATTCTACGACATCCTGAGGCAAGTCAGCCGTTTGTGGTGGAAACAGATGCCTCTCACTATGCCATCGGAGGCATTCTCTCCCAGAGACACCCTGAAACAGGACAGCTACATCCTGTTGTATTCTTCTCTCGGAAATTATCAGCTTGTGAAGTTAATTATAGCATCACGGACAAAGAATTGTTGGCGATAAAGAGGGCCTGTGAGGAATGGAGACATCATCTACTGGGAGCCAGACACACGGTGGAAATGTACACTGATCACCGGAATTTGCTCTTTCTAAAGAGTGCGAGAGCCCTGACTCCTCGACAGCTTTGATGGCCATTATTCTTTTCAGACTTTGATTTTGTGATCAAATAGAGACCAGGACCCCAGAATGGCAAAGCTGACACACTTTCAAGACCCTTGCCCATTCAAGAAACCAAACCTACAATAGCTGAAGAACCTTCAATAATTCTCCAAAAGGCTTCTTTTCCAACAGACATCATGGCTCTAACAACCTCTGCTGATTTCCTGAAATCAGATCTTTTGACTGGGTGTGATTGTTTGATTGGTTCAGATGCTCCGTCCATCACCACCCCCTTTTGTACCGCTTTGGCCACCATAAGTGTGGCAGGGTATGCTCAGACGTGAGTCCCTTGCTCACTTTGCCACTGGATTCAAGCAAGCCGGGCTGAAGACGGCTGGAATGCCAGAAACCGGTCCTCGGAAGCTTGTTTCCGGTCCAGGGAAGGCATGGCTTGGCAGTTCGGGCTGGACTGTTCCCATGAGGCACAGGGTCAGACTGATTTGCATATAGCCATGTCTGAACTGGGGTGGCAGAGTGGGCTTAGGAACGGTGATGGATCAACCCAGATCTTTTGACTGGGTGTGAGTGTTTGATTGGTTCAGATGCTCCGTCCATCACCACCCCCTTTTGTACCACTTTGGCCGCCATAAGTGTGGCAGGGTATGCTCAGACGTGAGACCCTTGCTCACTTTGCCACTGGATTCAAGCAAGCCGGGCTGAAGTCGGCTGGAATGCCAGAAACCGGTCCTCGGAAGCTTGTTTCTGGTCCAGGGAAGGCATGGCTTGGCAGTTCGGGCTGGACTGTTCCCATGAGGCACAGGGTCAGACTGATTTGCATATAGCCATGTCTGAACTGGGATGGCAGAGTGGGCTAAAGAACGGTGATGGATCAAACCCAGATCTTTTGACTGGGTGTGAGTGTTTGATTGGTTCAAATGTTCCGTCCATCACGACCCCCTTTTGTACCGCTTTGGCCGCCATAAGTGTGGCAGGGTATGCTCAGACATGAGTCCCTTGCTCACTTTGCCACTGGATTCAAGCAAGCCGGGCTGAAGACGGCTGGAATGCCAGAAACCGGTCCTCAGAAGCTTGTTTCCGGTCCAGGGAAGGCATGGCTTGGCAGTTCGGGCTGGACTGTTCCCATGAGGCACAGGGTCAGACTGATTTGCATATAGCCATGTCTGAACTGGGGTGGCAGAGTGGGCTAAAGAACGGTGATGGATCAAACCCAGATCTTTTGACTGGGTGTGAGTGTTTGATTGGTTCAGATGCTCCGTCCATCACCACCCCCTTTTGTACCAATTTCCTGAAACAGGTAAAGGAAAAAACTGAATCCTTGGATGAAAAGGCATGGGTCGCTAAAGAACCATTGCACCGATCAATAAAGAACCATTTACTGTTGTATGACAAACGGCTTTTCGTACCGGATGAATCTCTGCAGAGACAAGCTTTGCAATGGACTCATGATTCTATCTTGAGCGACTATTTGGGAATACAGAAATCCTTACAGGCTGTGTCTAGATATATCTGGTGGGAAACACTGCGTAAAGACACAGAAGAATATGTCTCCAAATGTTCAATCTGCACGCAGGCTAAAGCTCAGCATTAAAGAACTAGTGGACTACTAAGACCAATACCAATACCCCCTGCTCATTGGCACACTGTGTCTATGGACTTTATAGTTGAAATGCCTCTCAGTTTCGGTAACAATACAATACTTGTAGTTATTGTCCATTTGACCAAGATGGGTCATTTTGTAGCCCTAACCAATCTACCCACATCTGGGGAATTGGCTACTGAATTCCTGCAACAAGTAGTACGATTACACAGTATTCCTTCTGTTCTCATTACGGACAGGGGAACCCACTTTACGTCGCGGTTTTGGAAGGCTCTGTGTGATATCATGAAAATAGATGCCCGTCTGTCAAAAAGCTACCATCGCCAGACAGATGGTAAAACAGAAAGGCTCAATCAAACATTAGAGCAATCTCTAAGGTGTTTCACATTACAACAGGGTGAGGAATGGAGAACGCTTTTGCGGACTGTTGAGTTAGCATATAACAGCGCTAACCATTCCTCATTATGTTGTTCGCCCTTCTTTTGTCTTAATGGGTATCATCCCAACTTATTACCATTTGAGCAACCAGGGTTGTCCAACCATCCCACGATTCAGGAACATCATGCACACCTCAAAACTGTATTACAGAATGCCAAAACACACTTAGAAGCAGCCAGAACCGGAGACAAACTACATGCAGACAGAAAAAGAACCCCTGAGCCAGACTACAAGATTGGAGATAAGGTGTGGTTGAACACAAAACATCTGAGATTCAAGGGTAATACACGGTTGCAACCTAAATTTGTGGGTCCCTATCCAATAGTCGCTGTGATCAATCCAGTAGCCATGAAACTAAAACTCCCTTTCACAAGGCACATCCATCCGGTGTTCCATGTTTCTATGTTGAAGCCTTATCTTCCTGGAACTAGGGTATCTGTAAGACCAAAACCGGTGGAGGTGGAGCGGAAGGAGGAGTATGAGTTCCAAACCATTCTAGATTCCAAACGCATAAGGGGACGGGTACACTACCTTATAGATTGTAAAGGGTATGGCCCAGAGGAGCGTTCCTGGGAGCCAAGCAACCACCTTCACTGCCCTGGGTTCCTGCGGCGTTTCCATGCATTGTTCCCCAATAAGCCTGGTGGACCGCCGAGATGTCAGTCATTGAGAGGGGGTTCTTTCATGTTTAAGCCAGGTCGAAAGAATAAATGTAGGAAAATAGACTTAGAACTACATGTCCCAGAAAACCTGGAGATTGGCTCTGTCTTCACTGTTTACTATCTTTTCCTGCTACTTCCTATATATGCTCCTCTTTTCCTGTGGTGCGGTGCTTGTCACCTGTCTTCTAATGTGAAGTCTGCTTTTTGGGAGAAAATGCTGTTGCTATTCCTACCCGCGTATATCGCCGATGTTTCTAAGTGGATGCCGCATTGATTTCAGACCCATCTTCGCTGAAACTGAAGGCGTCCTGTTCACTCGCCGGCAGAGCTCTAGTGCCGTGGGTGTCGCTAGGATTATTTCCATTGAAACACGATCGCGGTGGAGCGCGACTGCGACTTTTGACCCGCCAGCAGCGTCTGGCAGCATTTAGGGGCTTGCATCTCGTGTTCGCGCTGGAGCGCAATAACGAGTTAAGAGCTTGTTTTTTTCTTCGAACAAAGAATATAGCATTCCTGCTTCATTGGCCCCACGTTGAAACGCTTGTGAGGAAACAAGCTGATTCGTTGGTTTTTCATTTTGGTTGTTTCACCCACTTGAAAGGGTGCTTCACACAAACATCTTTTGGATTTCTTTACAGATTTGATTATTGCCTAGGGGGGCCTTTGAGAGGCTCGGATCAGTAACACATTATCCTGGAGAGCAACAGGGTGTTTTTTCAAACCCTGTATAAAGGGAGCCAAGTGATACATTCAAATTGCAAGAAGTCTAAAAGAAAGGCTCACGTCGGCATTTTCAGATAAGTACACTTCTTCAGTGACTTCCCATATTTTGTGAAACTTTATCTTGCTGAAAATTGCAACCTTGAGCAATTAGGATCAAAGAACTCTTTTCTTTCCTTTACTTTATTTTTACATTTTGTGCCTTTTACCTTCTCGGAATGATTGTGGCAGATGTTATGTAAGTGGGTCACCTCTTCCACATATATGTATATATTTTCATCAAAGTGCCCTGAGCATGGCAGCGCACACGACATCACTCAGCCAGCCGGCCTTCAAAAATGCAGCCTGCCTTTCTGCTTTCCATTTCTTTTTACTTGCCAACATGTTTCAAGGTTCCACGACCTCTTCTTCTCGGGCTGAAACAAACTTCATTTGAGGCTCGCATTGCTTTCATTTCCGGTTTATTAACATCTCTGCCCCCAGTGGGCGTATGCTCATTCTTAAATGTCTGATGGGACATGTAGTCCGAATGCGAGTATAATGTTACTTCAAGTAAGTTCAAATGCACAGTTTGTTGTATTTTACGTCCATTATTACCTATAGTAGGCTGAGTCACAGAACGCAGGCTCAATCTGCATGTCGAGTGATGTGCTGTTCCAGTCATGAATAGTTCAAAACGGCAGCCTCGCTCAGCTGGTTGCAAACTTCTTTTCCCAGCTGGTCGATGGTGCAGCTCCCCACGGCCGGACCGCCGTGTAATGGTATTTTCATCAAAGTGCCCTGAGCATGGCAGCGCACACGACATCACTCAGCCAGCCGGCCTTCAAAAATGCAGCCTGCCTTTCTGCTTTCCATTTCTTTTTACTTGCCAACATGTTTCAAGGTTCCACGACCTCTTCTTCTCGGGCTGAAACAAACTTCATTTGAGGCTCGCATTGCTTTCATTTCCGGTTTATTAACATCTCTGCCCCCAGTGGGCGTATGCTCATTCTTAAATGTCTGATGGGACATGTAGTCCGAATGCGAGTATAATGTTACTTCAAGTAAGTTCAAATGCACAGTTTGTTGTATTTTACGTCCATTATTACCTATAGTAGGCTGAGTCACAGAACGCAGGCTCAATCTGCATGTCGAGTGATGTGCTGTTCCAGTCATGAATAGTTCAAAACGGCAGCCTCGCTCAGCTGGTTGCAAACTTCTTTTCCCAGCTGGTCGATGGTGCAGCTCCCCACGGCCGGACCGC
This sequence comes from Lissotriton helveticus, assembly GCF_964261635.1. Classification (NCBI taxonomy): domain Eukaryota; kingdom Metazoa; phylum Chordata; class Amphibia; order Caudata; family Salamandridae; genus Lissotriton; species Lissotriton helveticus. The sequence goes on along the minus strand of NC_136063.1, from coordinate 771,767,709 downwards.
CGTGTAATGGTATTTTCATCAAAGTGCCCTGAGCATGGCAGCGCACACGACATCACTCAGCCAGCCGGCCTTCAAAAATGCAGCCTGCCTTTCTGCTTTCCATTTCTTTTTACTTGCCAACATGTTTCAAGGTTCCACGACCTCTTCTTCTCGGGCTGAAACAAACTTCATTTGAGGCTCGCATTGCTTTCATTTCCGGTTTATTAACATCTCTGCCCCCAGTGGGCGTATGCTCATTCTTAAATATCTGATGGGACATGTAGTCCGAATGCGAGTATAATGTTACTTCAAGTAAGTTCAAATGCACAGTTTGTTGTATTTTACGTCCATTATTACCTATAGTAGGCTGAGTCACAGAACGCAGGCTCAATCTGCATGTCGAGTGATGTGCTGTTCCAGTCATGAATAGTTCAAAACGGCAGCCTCGCTCAGCTGGTTGCAAACTTCTTTTCCCAGCTGGTCGATGGTGCAGCTCCCCACGGCCGGACCGCCGTGTAATGGTATTTTCATCAAAGTGCCCTGAGCATGGCAGCGCACACGACATCACTCAGCCAGCAGGCCTTCAAAAATGCAGCCTGCCTTTCTGCTTTCCATTTCTTTTTACTTGCCAACATGTTTCAAGGTTCCACGACCTCTTCTTCTCGGGCTGAAACAAACTTCATTTGAGGCTCGCATTGCTTTCATTTCCGGTTTATTAACATCTCTGCCCCCAGTGGGCGTATGCTCATTCTTAAATGTCTGATGGGACATGTAGTCCGAATGCGAGTATAATGTTACTTCAAGTAAGTTCAAATGCACAGTTTGTTGTATTTTACGTCCATTATTACCTATAGTAGGCTGAGTCACAGAACGCAGGCTCAATCTGCATGTCGAGTGATGTGCTGTTCCAGTCATGAATAGTTCAAAACGGCAGCCTCGCTCAGCTGGTTGCAAACTTCTTTTCCCAGCTGGTCGATGGTGCAGCTCCCCACGGCCGGACCGCCGTGTAATGGTATTTTCATCAAGGTGCCCTGAGCATGGCAGCGCACACGACATCACTCAGCCAGCCGGCCTTCAAAAATGCAGCCTGCCTTTCTGCTTTCCATTTCTTTTTACTTGCCAACATGTTTCAAGGTTCCACGACCTCTTCTTCTCGGGCTGAAACAAACTTCATTTGAGGCTCGCATTGCTTTCATTTCCGGTTTATTAACATCTCTACCCCCAGTGGGCGTATGCTCATTCTTAAATGTCTGATGGGACATGTAGTCCGAATGCGAGTATAATGTTACTTCAAGTAAGTTCAAATGCACAGTTTGTTGTATTTTACGTCCATTATTACCTATAGTAGGCTGAGTCACAGAACGCAGGCTCAATCTGCATGTCGAGTGATGTGCTGTTCCAGTCATGAATAGTTCAAAACGGCAGCCTCGCTCAGCTGGTTGCAAACTTCTTTTCCCAGCTGGTCGATGGTGCACCTCCCCACGGCCGGACCGCCGTGTAATGGTATTTTCATCAAGGTGCCCTGAGCATGGCAGCGCACACGACATCACTCAGCCAGCCGGCCTTCAAAAATGCAGCCTGCCTTTCTGCTTTCCATTTCTTTTTACTTGCCAACATGTTTCAAGGTTCCACAACCTCTTCTTCTCGGGCTGAAACAAACTTCATTTGAGGCTCGCATTGCTTTCATTTCCGGTTTATTAACATCTCTTCCCCCAGTGGGCGTATGCTCATTCTTAAATGTCTGATGGGACATGTAGTCCGAATGCGAGTATAATGTTACTTCAAGTAAGTTCAAATGCACAGTTTGTTGTATTTTACGTCCATTATTACCTATAGTAGGCTGAGTCACAGAACGCAGGCTCAATCTGCATGTAGAGTGATGTGCTGTTCCAGTCATGAATAATTCAAAACGGCAGCCTCGCTCAGCTGGTTGCAAACTTCTTTTCCCAGCTGGTCGATGGTGCAGCTCCCCTATATATATATATATGTATATATTGCATTTAGTGGGTGAGGGGGGAAAACTCATGCCTGTTGTATCGTGTCACTCATACAGGGAACAGGATGCAGTCATAGGAGTGATGCCTACAACTCCTTCAACCCATGCTGTAGAGTGTTCCGGATGCCACAGCTTTTTTGTTTAGTTTATCCCTTTTTTCCCCTTCCGTTTCCGTTTCAAAAACTTTTATTTCGGTCACTAGGACCATAATAAGTGAACAAAGTGATAAAACAGCATACATTATGAATCAATACCTGCATGATTAAAAGACACTCCACAGGTAAAGCAGATACTAATTTTAAATCCTGTACAGAGAATTTGCTTAACAGTTTGAAGGGGAGAAAAGGAGGCAAAGGATTAAAACAGCGGCAATGGAATATATCAGTTGATGTGTTACAATCGGCAAGTATCTAGAGAAAAAGCAGCCATGTTTATATAAATAATTTAAAAGAAAATGTACACTATTTACAATAAAATCCAGTTCATCAAAGATAAATCTATATACAAAGTAATGTAGGACTAAAAACCAATATCTTGAGCGGCACTCTAGAAATCCGATATACAAATGTTCAACCGATACACATTTTATGTTTTTTTTCCCTTTTGGATAAAAGCCCATCTCCTTTGCCAAATTGTGTTTAGAAATCGTGAGACAGCAAACACAATGGGTTTAGTTGTGTCATATTTTAAGACCCGAAAAGTCTCCCTACAGTGGTCAAAGCCCAAATTGCGGCAGAGCTGTACAAGCCAGTACCTCCTCGCTTGTTGGTAACCGGGGCAAAAGAATAATATATGCATTTCTGTTTCATCTTGTGTAATGCATACAGGGAAACCCTCCTCTTTCTGCCCAGCCCATTTGTTGGTGGCCACACGTACTGGCAAGGTGCTATATCTAAACTGTAGATACAATTTTTTTGCAACCTGAGGCAGGATATCGTCCAAAAAGATTTCTAGCTCATAGTTGTCCTTTACTGTAAGAAACTGTGTCGAGAGGGAACCCAGTTTAGGATTTGTCTGCATGACTTCGAGCTTTAGGGTACGATAGGTCTTAGGTAGTAAAGCTCGGTGGACTAAAGTGCTAGTAGTGCCTGGAGTGCTCCACAAAGAAGGTTGTCCAAGCTTTACGCACTTGTGTTTCACGTCAGCAAACCAGGAGACCCTTTTCAACAAACCCGGATAGGATAAAAGCTCTTTGGTCTCTACCTGATATGCTGCTAATTCGGCAGTAGCCCAGTCATTACCAGTCTTTACCAGAAGGTTAGTGGTTTTAGGGCAATCTCATCTTCCATTGGCGAAATACCCAGATCTAGTCATAGGGGAATTAGCAGGGTACCCATTGGTAGACCCGTTATTTGTTTTAAAAATCTGTTCTCAACTACAGCTAGGGTAGAAGACGAACAGTGCCCCCATAGTTCTGCCCCATATAGAGTGGCTCCACGCGCTTGAGCCTTGTACATTTCTCGCGAGGGACCAATGGGTTTAAAGGGTGATTCCCTAGCTAATTTGGCTATACTCCCGGCAATCTGTGATAGCTTAAGCTTGGCCTTGGCTATTTGGGGCACCCACTGCATATCTTCTGAAAGGGTTACGCCAAGGTATTCGAAAACAGACACCCTTTCCAGACATGAACTATTCAGTTGTGGGTTAGAATGTGTTGACTTAGGAGGGTTGACGATCATGAATTTGGTTTTTGTAGTATTAATCGTCAAGCCCCTTGTGCTACAAAATGAGGCAAAGCTATCCAGCAACCTCTGGATGGCCATCGATGTTTTTGACAAAAGGAGGATATCGTCAGCAAACATCAATGCTGCCACCTGGTGTTTGCTAACTTTGGGGCATCATTATTTGGTAACTCAGCCAGAAGTGGAATTAATGCGTTGACAAAGAGGCAAAACAGGGTCGGTGCGAGCACACAGCCCTGTCTTACACCTCTGCCAACTGGGAACCTGCTAGTTAAACCTCCTCCCCTTCCATATCTAACTTTGGCATAGTTGTTATCATGCAACTTGATCAGGATGTCGAGTAAATATGGATGGATCCCCATATCTCTTAAAACCCCCCACAGTTTGGTTCTAGGAACAAGATCAAAGGCAGTTTTCTGTTCCACACATACCAAGTAGAGGCTGCCACCCTCCATTGATACTGTCTTCCATGTGATTGGTTGAAATCTAAAAACTTGGTCGAGTGTGGAGGTATTGTTCCTGAATCCTGCTTGATAGGGGCTGATGATGTAATTTTCTTCCAACCAACCCTGGATTCGGTCCAATAATACCCGAGCAAACAGTTTTTGTGTGACGTCGATCAAACTGATCGGTCTGTAGTTTGCTGGGTATAATGGGGAACCCTTTTTAAAGAATGGAACAATTTCTGCCCCGGCCCTGGTATTAGAGATGAGCATACCGTTCAGGATGGCATTGAACTGGACTAAAAGATAGGGGCCCCAAAATGAGGGTTCGTCCCGGAACATGTCTCCAGGGAGTTTGTCCAACCCTGGTGCCTTTCCGGCTGGTAATATTTCTATTGCTGAAGTGACCTCTCGAAGCTTGATCCCTTCGTAACTAGCATTTGCCTGTGTGCTCAGTGGTGTCAAATGAGCTTCTGCACATGCATTACCCAAGAAGAACGTACCCCTGGGGTCTATTTGGAAATCCTTTTCAGGATCATTTGCGTACAGAGCTGAGAAGTGCTCGGTCCACACTTCAGAAGGGAGATTAGGTTCACAAACAGAGGTACCCTCCTAAGACCTCGTCCTAGTTATTGACCAGAATGTTTTCATATCCCGAGTCAATAGGGCAGATGTGATATTTAGCATTTATTTTCTTCCCAGGCTAATTTTGCACTTAAAACAACTACTTTATAGTCAGCCCGTCTACTCTTTACCAGTGACTTTTCGTCCCCTTTGATAGCCTCCAGCAGCGCTGTCTTGGCTTTACGACATTTATCATTATACCAAGAGTACGGTCGATCATTGGTTCTCTTTGTTCAGCTAATCGGATTTAAAATATCAGCTAAGTTATCAATAAGCTGATTGTGAAGTGATGCAACCGAATGTAGATGGAGAGGGTTAGTTCCATCAGCCCCAAGCGTAGTTAATTCCTGCAGTATTGGGATAACCGTTTGGTAGAGCTCTAATAGTTTCTCTGGGGACTGTTTCATTGCCCCCATTTCATCCTCCTCCTGTCGTTGGTCAGAGTTAATCTATCATCTATTGGGTTCCCAGTGGGGGGAGCTATACCAGAATCTGGAACCCCAAAGGATAGAGACAGGGCGTTGTGGTCACTATCCATCTGTGTGATAACCTCAAAGTCCTTCACCCGGTGCCAGGACCTACACTCAACCAGAATGTAGTCTATTTGGGAGGCCTGGCCGATTCTATTAAATGTTGGCCTACTCGGTCTATCTGAAGGAGTGCGGCCGTTGCAGGCCCTCAGCGAGTGGGTTAGTGCAATGGCGTTAATTTGTAGGACCAAAGGTGACCAGGCTTTTGGTGGATATGTTTGGGGGTCAGGTATAGCCCACTGCAAGTCCTCCTCATTAGTGATGGCCTCAGCTGTACCTATGAGGGGTTCAAAGTGGCAGTTTAAATCTCCACCAACTATCAAAACTGAACTAGATGGCACCCTCGGGTTGAGGAGGTTTAGTTCCTCCAAGGTTTTAGATTCCTGGGCAAATGATACAGGGCGGGAATAGATGTTATTGATTGCTGGTTTCAGTTTAGATAGAAAGGTGAGGAGTACTGTTTAGATATCAGGGGAGTAGGTATTCAGGGAAGTGGGGTAACAACCCAAATGGGAAACTACCCACACATTCAATCCACCAGACGGCCTTCCTCTCCCCCCAGTACTAGCAAGTATATTGTAAGTAAGAAAGCACACCTGTGCAAAATCTTCTCTCGCCCATGTCTCCTGCAACAGGCAGACATCAAACTGGTCGACAAACACACCCCATTCGGGGGAAGATAGTTTAGCCTTAATGCCTTCCAGATTCCATGATAGAATCTTGAGATTTCCACAATGCCTTGATGTAACATCGGAGTGACTGGAATCAATTACTGATGACATTTGGGGATTAAAAGAATCTAGGGCGTCCGTGGGTGAATTAGTAGGAATAAATGTTGGGGTGGCCAACAGCAGTATAGATGGTGAAGATGCCCCTTTTTCCACCCCAAGGGTAATCCCATCAAATATATCCAATTCCTGTTTCGCAATGAGCATGGATGACCCCTGGAGGGCGTCCTTGGATGGATTAATGGGAATAATTGTTAGGGTAGCCAACGGCAGCTTAGGTGGTGTGGGTACCCCTGTTTCCACCCCAAGGGTGGTCCCATCAAATATATCCATTTCTGGATTCACAATAGGCATAGATGATCCCTGGAGGTCATCCACCACATTCCCATCCTGTCTGTCCATACTGTTCTCACGGAATCTCCTGTCTGGTGTGGATGTTAGTCAATCCACTTCTTCTAAAGGGCCATAGCGATGGCTAATATGCAAATTATAAAACAGCGGCCTAGTGGTGGAATGATTTAGAATCAGCTGTTGTCCCTCCGTCCTCTGAAAACTGTAACCTAAGAGCGGCATCAGTCGCTCCTGGCCAGCATAATTGAAATAAAAATAGTCTAGGGCGAGCATTCTTATTCCTTTGTCAGATTCTTTGGGGAGATTTCTTTGGTGTAGTAGGGAGCTTCCTATCTGGGGGCGTTTAAAATTAATAATCACACAATCACCCCTGGTATTTTTCCTATTGGGTCCCACCCAGTCTACCCTCCTTACCATCAAAATATCCCCTGCCCTCTCATAGGGTAAGTGCCTTTGCGTTGCTCTGGGGGGCCTTTAGGGATGGAACCCCTGTTAGAACCACTACATAGGGCAGTGATTGGGAAGGGTGATCAATTGTTGGCAACACATCAACACCCTCACCCCTTGTCTCTAGGTACCTTACATCCCGTTTCTCTCCTGGAATTATAGGGTTAGTAGGTGAAGAGACAGATGGGTCAATGATACCTGTTGTGGCTAGGGCTAAAGTCCATGGACTATTTGGGCTATGTGAATTTTTGGATTGTGTAGATGGCGGCTGGAAGTTAATGTTGGAGCCCTGGGTGACAGGCTGGCTAATGGTGAAACTTGGTCTGTTACTGCTTGTTTGTTTATTCATAGACTTCCCCTGGCAAGTGCTTGGACTATTGGGTCTATTGGAGGGGCCCTCCCTCCTTGAGCCATTGTTTTTTTACCCGGAGTAGTAGGTTGTGACTGCCTCGCTAATACCATATCTGACAGCAATCTCATTTGGTCAATTAGCGGGGCAACTTCTTGCCTGATCAAATCACCAAGTTGGGCCAAGAGGTCAGCAATCAGAGACTGGGCCCAGACTGGATATTTGGATGCGGTGCCCCCAGGTATAGTTGGTTCTGCCCCAGCATCCTGAGTGATAGGAGCTTCCTCTCCCTGGTCACATCTTATCCTTGGCGTCTTGTTTGTAGTCACCATCCCTACTGTTAGCTTATGCTTCCCCTTTTTTTGTGTAACCATACCCTTGTTAGGTGATATTGTTACATGTAGTGCAGAATCCACATATACTGGAGATGGTATTATATCAACTACAGGGGATGGCGGAGCAGCAGATGGATTGATTTCAGTAGGGGGGGTCTGGGAATGAACAGCAAAGCTCCGGGGTAATAGAAAGCCGCCTTTCAGTCCGTTGTATTTCTGAGGTAACAACACCCAGGGCCCTTTGCAGCATTTTATCAATTGAAGTCACTGGTGGTGGTGTTGCGGCCGGTAGCAAACCCCTGGCTGTATTTTTCTTTGAAATTCAAGAAGGTTTCACCATGATTTTTAGCTAAAAAGGAGACTTTGGGGGAGACACACTTTAGCCTTAAGTACTGTATGGTGTAGTTCTACTCTATGTGGCACCCAAGTTTCCAAAATAGACCAAGAAGTATAGGCAATAATGTCTTAGGTTTGATGAGCCCGACTAGACTCCCCAAACATAGCAACCCTCTATCCCTAAGATAGTAGCTACAAAGCAATTCACAGTAGACAAAACACCATAAATATATTCCACGTGCCCACAGGGGGAATAGTTACTTGCTGTTTGATGGATAATCCGTAAATATCGTCCAAACGCAACCTTTTCTGTTGGTTATGTCCTGTTGAAGAGACAAGGGATATGGCCCTGCCCTGCATCTTCCTGTTGCTGACGGGCGCGGGACGGACCTGCACTTGGCCCGGGCTTGGCCGGGGCAGCGCCCGGGCACGCCCCTGCGCGTACCGCGCTGTGGGATTCCGGCGGCGGTTTAGTAGCGCCTCCTGGCACAAAAAGGTGATGTCGTGAGCGGGCGCCCCCGGGGACTCTGGGAAATGAAGTCTGTCCCGGGCTACCCCTCATGGTGTATTTGCGGCAGGAAAGCAGCGGTGGAGCTCCCCGTGAGCTCGGGAGATGGTGTGAGTTGCGGCGTTAGCAGGGACTCGCGTTGCGGGAGTCCGGCAGCGGTTTAGTAGCGCCACCTGGCGCGAAAAGGTGATGTCATGAGCGGGCGCCCCCGGGGACTCTCGGAAATGGAGTCTGTCCCGGGCTACCCCTCGTGGTGTATTTGCGGCAGGAAAGCAGCAGTGGAGCTCCCCGTGAGCTCGGGGGATGGTGTGAGTTGGTTCGTTAGCAGGGACCCGCGCTGCGGGAGTCCGGCGGCGGTTTAGTAGTGCCTCCTGGCACGAAAAGGTGACATCATGAGCGGGCGCCCCCGGGGACTCTGGGAAATGGAGTCCATCCCGGACTACCCCTCGGGGTGTATTTGCGGCAGTAAAGCAGCGGTGGAGCTCCCCGTGAGCTCGGGAGAGGGTGTGAGTAGCGGCGTTAGCAGGGACCCCTTCCCCTGCTGGGGTAATATCTGTGGAGTGATTACTTACTACTCGCAGGTAGTGTCGCAATCAGGGAAGGGGTTAGCTAGCTTTGTCATCGCTCCTGCTGTACCCAGCTTTTCAAGGTTAGTCAACCATCCTCTGTTGTGACAGAGAAGTTGGAGGGTGGAGTTGGAGGTTGGAGTTGGAGGGTGGAGTTGGAGGGTGGAGTTGGAGGGTGGAGTTGGAGGGTGGAGTTGGAGTTGGAGTTGGAGGGTGGAGTTGGAGGGTGGAGTTGGAGGGTGGAGTTGGAGGGTGGAGTTGGAGGGTGGAGTTGGAGTTGGAGGGTGGAGTCGGAGGGTGCAGTTTGAGTTGGAGGGTGGAGTTTGAGTTGGAGCGTGGAGTTTTAGTTGGAGGGTGGAGTCGGAGGGTGCAGTTTGAGTTGGAGGGTGGAGTTTGAGTTGGAGCGTGGAGGATGGAGTTTGAGGGTGGAGGGTGGAGTTTGAGTTGGAGGGTGGAGTTTTAGTTGGAGGGTGGAGGGTGGAGTTTGAGTTGGAGGGTTGAGGGTGGAGTTTGAGTTGGAGGGTTGGAGGGTGGAGTTTGAGTTGGAGGGTGGCATTGAGCATATATTCCCAACCTTCCCTCGCAACACCTCCCCTCACAGACACCTTCCAGAAAGCAAGAGTATTGGTTACTTCAAGGGAATGGGGAGACACGGACAGCAAAACATCGAGCACATTAATAAACGAAGACAAACCGAAATTACAACAGCCGAGAACCATGGGAGTAAGCTACGAGTAACAATTAGGATTTTCCCGTGTTCTCAAACATAAGAAAAACATTTTGAGTTTGATTTGTCGTCAGCGGCAATGAGGCAAAATATTACCTATTTAATGGCAGCATTCACAATCATTGTTTTTCCGAAAATCCCGGCCTTGTCTAATTACGACGAAGCATGTTAATGTTGGAGCGGCACGGCTCGGAGATGCCTTGAGTTGGCATATCAATTGTGTTTAGGGAAAGAAGCATGAATTGCTTTTTTTTTCTCGTTAACATTTCATATCTTAGGTCGGTCATTAATTTGCCTCTATTTTGCTTTTTATATAAACAAGTACAATACTTTCTACAAAAGCTAACAAGAGGTTTTAGGTAGAGCCCGCGAAAGGTGCATGTCAGGTATTTAGTGTCCGTACTCGGGGTGGAGGCTTTGGGAGCCAAGGTGCAGGACTACCATGGCCTCTGTCCCAGCAATGCAGGGCACGTGCGGAATAATGCTGGGGGGGCACACTTTCCCGCACCCACCGTGAGCTAAATATAGCCAGCCCTTGGCCACGGCGAACAATGGCTGGGCTTGGGTTACATGGCTGCAGGCTGCCGCTGTTTGTTGTGACTGGAGGGGGCGCGGGCGGGGCAGAAACACTTGAAAAGTAGTGGAGAGCGAGGCTCTACAAGAGTGGTCCACACAAGTGGAAAGCGTGCAGACAGCACAATTTGAAGCAAGCAGAGAGGTGTGCAGAAAGTAACCTTTGTTGCAAGTGAAGAGCCGCCAAGACATCAACATTTGCTGCGAGCAGAAAGTTGTGTTGGTGGTAATATTTTCCAGAAGTGAAAGGTGCTCAGACATCAGCGTTCTCCACAACTGCACAAGTGTGCGGAGAGCAGGATGCGGGGGCCTACTGCTCGAAGGGAAAGGTGAACGCGAGTGGAAGCATTGTCAACACGAAGTTTGTGTCCTCGAGAGGCAGCAAGCCCCGTCCTTTTCAGACTGGGGGGGCGTGTTTTTTGACTGTTGTTTACATTCCAGCCAATGGAGAAGAGGGGAGAAAGAAAGTCAAAAACACCCCCCCCAATCCGAAAAGGACGGGGCTTAGATCCAAAGAAAAATGTCACTGGGACCTCTTCTCCAATGGCTGGCCACCGTTAAGGAGGCCAGCCAATGGAGAAGAAGGGCGGAGCTTAACCTCACTAGAGACACTCACTCTATCCCATTAAGGTTCCCCAGCGAGACTGCGCATGTGCGTTTGTTGTATATTTATACTGTGATGGTGCGTTCATAGTAACATTTTACCACAAATGGTGCGTAATTACACAACGCAGAGTAATGGCATTATTTCAGGTATTTCCCAGAACAAACATAAAACAGAAATCCCAAAATTTCACTAACTACGGCAGCATAAATAAGATTTTCCCAAGCATAATTTTTACCATTTAATATTCAAAATAATCTTGGCCCAGGAGTTTAGAGGGGAAGATATTGGGGGCATAATCCATATAATTGCTAAATCGTCATTTGAAGCTCAGAAATGCACAAAAAATATCTAATTAAATATTGTCAGCAAAAGTGAATACTAAATAGAGTGATACATTTAAATATGGTACTAACAGCAAGCAACTATCATTCCAGAACTACTTACTGTGACCCTGCCCTTTAGTCTTGGCTGGTCATGAAGCTCATCATGTAAGAAGAATGTGCTAATGTGGTATTCTAGACCTGCAACTATAGTACTGTTGTGTTTTTTTTTCTTCTGTTATGTTTTGGATTATATCACAGCCTTTCTTATAAAGCATGTGTAAAAGCAGAAATGAAAGATCTTTTTAAAATCATCTCATAGTATCAATCAGTGTCACACGTCTCTATTGAATTAAGAAATATGTCAGAATGCAAACTTCTTGTTGCAGAGAGGCCTCAGTACAAATATGACTTGGAACCTACTGGACCATACAGGCTGCGTTGAATGATGTATAATATTGAGGCAACTGGTTATCCAATATATGCATCATTCTTACTGCGTTGCCTGATTTTACCTGTTAACTGAATAAATGTAGAACTTGAAGGACAGATTTACTAACATTTAACACAATGTAACATAGCGCAGAAACAGAATTTGCTGTGCTGTGGTGAATTGAAGGGAGAGAGCAAAATAGTAAAAATGTCTACTAAGATTTGGCACGGTTTTCCTCTCTATCTGAGCTGGCCCAATTTAGGCTGCCATGCGCCCATGCACACACCCTTGCACCATAGTGCTTTTTGGGCTGTCACCATCCTGATCTACTACCATGTAGGATAATGATCACTGAGAACCTGTCTTCTAGATTCCATAACCTTCTACTAAAAAGTACACCTCCTGAGGCCTACCGCGGTTTCTAACAACTCAGGAATCTGTCGGCTCTCTTGTGGTCACAATCCTCCTATCATGTGATGTTACTGCATGGATGGACTGTCTTAGGGCAGAAACCACTTACCTGTGCTTGGAGCTGTATGGTGTCACAGTAATCTAGTAACTCTTTGACTGTCCCACCAGTTGAATGTATTGCTTTCAGTAGGACATGGATAGTAGGGACATTTGCTGTTTGGTTGACACCTACTACTGCCCTTGTGAAGGCAGATGTTCTTGCCCCCTCAGGAGGCGCTTTCTTCTGACCTCCCTTCCTAGATCCTGCTGTTGGACATGTCCAATGCATTGGACATAACATCATTGGTGTACCTTTATTAATTTCTCTTTCTTTTTTGAGGGATATCTTCTGGATTATCTTTCCTGCTTACTATGCTAGCCTATACTTTTCATTACCATATATCTGCACAAGCCACATCCTTATTCCTTGTTCCTTTCACCATTTTAATATTTGACTGTACACACCAGTCGACCTAGTTACACTGCTCTCACTCACTCCTATGACTTCTGCTACACTATTACTCTTCCCACCTCGTATAATAAAATGATACTTTGACCGCGGTTTCTTTCAATGCTTTTAATTTACTGGTAAACATTTCCATAAGCTTTACACACGAAAGTCAATATCTAAAATATATACAAAAACATTGAAAAAATTAAATACGTAGTAGAAAATATTCAAAGTGTCTAGGGATGTATAATTATTCTTGTTTTTCGGAAATAAAGTTGGCATTTCCCATTAAAAAATAAACAGACTAGCGTCTAACTTGTTTATCGAACAGTTCTGGGCAAAAGTACAGCACATGATTTCAGCCTTAACTATGGCACTGACACATGATTTGGCGGCCAACCTCTTTATTAACAATTCTATATTTCAACTAAATATTGTTGTCAGGTTTGCTCTCCTCTCACCTCAACCATCTGAGAAAAGAATGTAGAAAGCTGAAAGAAGATGACTAAAAACCTTAAAAGAATGTCACTAACAATGCAAGTAAATCTCATTACCTCCAATATTTTTGGGAACTCTGCACATCTAAGAAAACTTTGAACAGAAACTGCATAAACTCTGCCCAACAGGGCTCCTAAAAATTTGTAAGAGAATTTATAAAAAAAAATGTATGTATAAAGGACTCATCTTCAATCATTGACCTGAAACATAACAGATCAAATTTGCAACCCACGTTTGACAATCTGGTTTCCCTGTTTCCCAGAAACGCCAAGGAGTTTTAATAAAATCAAGTTATGAATTGCTCCTTCAACTACACCAGTCATCAACCTACTCTGTAAAATCACACCAAAAACAAACTCTGGGGGTTATTTATGACTTACTTTGCTTTTGCTCCACGTAAAGTGTCACATGCATGAAGCGGGGCTCTGACTCAGATTATGAAGCCAACCAAAGCCACCCTGCATGGCTTTGTGTGGCCTCATCAATCTTGAGGAAAGCAGCAAAGCGCAAATTGCTACATCACCTTATTCTGCATATGAGAGGCATTCCGTGGTCATTGCGGTAGGTTTTCTCATGCAACATCCATGAATTTTGACGCTGCCCAGACTTACAAAATCATGGAACCTGGGGAAGTGCCAAATTCTTACGCCTCCTGAGGGGAGGTGTAACAAGGAGAAATATCTTTATTACTCCTCTTATTTTCCTAATTCTATATGTGCTACATTCTGCAGCACACAAAGAAAGAGGAAAAGCCCTCTTAGCATTGTTTCTGTACAGTATGGTCCCCCTTCCTGGACAAAAACAATCCTGGTGCAAGGATCCCTACGATGGTGCTAGGCTGCTGAAACAGTATCAGTGCAGGGAGAAAGGACAGGTGCATTCCTGCCCTTTCACATTGGCGTATGGGCAGCGCAGCAAGATGACTTGATTAATATGAATTGGTTCTATTTTTTGGCGACTTTGAATTAAGTTTCTTAATTTTTTTGTTACATAAATATATGTTTTTTTAATTAGCATTTTGAAGTTATTGTTAGACTAAACGACAGATAGATAGATAGACAGATAGACAGATAGATAGATAGATATAGATAGATAGATAGATAGATAGATATTTGTAACTTACATTAATGATACAATTACTTTTTTTTAAATTATGTTTTGTATTTTTGTACGGTAAATCAATTACATACAATGGTATGTCTATATATATGTTGACAATATTGTTTTCCACAATATGTTTGAGTCAAAATGATGACAGATTACATACAAAGTACATGAACTCAATATTGTTGAACTCAATATTGTTGAAGACAATATTTTTGACACTATTCTGTAGTTACACAATTGCTGTTCTCAAAGTACTGTTATACAAACAAGTGTGACAGTTGTTTGTAATGCGTAATGGTCTTGCTATACTAGTTATGTGACAAAATCATGCACTAAAATGGATTTTATTGTACCTGTTCCATGAGTGTGAAGGAAGATTATATTGTTGCTGTCCGTGTCGCACCTGTTTTAGTTGAGAGACAAGTTACTACTATTATTTTTCATACTTGCACTAAAGTGTGCATGTTTTTGTAATGTAAGCTTTTACTGCTCCACAGTCTCAGTAAATGTTGCCCCAGTGTTTAATGTGTTAAATAAATAAGTACAGGCATCTATTGTTTTTCTTAAGATCCCACCACCAGTACTATTAAATTCTGGGGTTGCTAAATACATAGGCGACGTAGCCTTCATTTCAAATGAGATGTCATTAATGATATGTAAGGGGAATGTGTCCTCATGTCAATTTTTGAAAACGCAACAGCACTTTGAAAAACAACTGAAAGCATTCTGCTACTCATGTGCCTTAGTTGTATATTTATACTGTGATGGTGCGTTAACAGTAACATTTTACCATGAAAGGTGTGTAATGGCATTATTTCAGGTATTTCTCGGAACAATCCTAAAACAGAAATCCCGAAATTTCACTAACTACGGCAGCATACATAGGATTTTGCCCAAGCATAATTTTTACCATTATTTAAAATAAACATGGCCCAGGAGTTTTAAGGGGCAGATATTACCCTACACCTCTAAAAGCCTTTAGCCTTATTGTAAGCTTCTTCTGCCAGCAACATATTCTTTGATGGATTTCTTTTCTCCATTAAACATGCACTCACTTGTGAAACTATTTTTCTTGTTCAAATGTGAAGTGGCTTCCTGGTCTTTAAAGTTTATAGCTCGGGTTCTTCTCTTCATTTCGGTACCAGTGCAGAAAACACAATGGTCCACAGAGGAGATCCATAGCAAACTCAGTCAGGCCATCTCTCAGGCTGATGGACACACCGCTGGGTTTTGCAAGGGAGCTACATTCTTCACTCCTCTCCCACCAGCTTCTCTCTTGCCATGCTGCTTGGTGCATGGGACAGGAATCTAGGTTTGGGGGAATTCAATGAGGCAGTTGAGGAAGGTAATAATTCACAGGAGCACTCTAGCAGGCCCCTTGACTTCCTTATCCCTTAGAGATGGGTAGTGGTAAACTCTGGTGTTTTCTGTATAAGGTTTGCATTGTTTTGGCTCCTGGTGCTATTCTCCAACCTTTAGGAATGTTTAATTAATGTCTCATGGCCTCTTACATTTTGGTTATTTTCTTGTCAGATTTTGAAAGAGTTGTCACCTAGTTTCTGGTGGTCTCCTGGCCTGGTGCTCCTTCTGAAATAGTAGTTTGTGGCAGTCAAGACAGACTACAGTATTTGCCAGGAACTCTCTGGGTCCAACGGTGCTGTGGCCTCTCGCAGGATACCTCTTTGTCCAGGAGACTTTACGGGTACCTCCTCAAGGATATCCACCACAAGGCCAGTCCCAGGTAGTCCCAGGAACCCTCTCTCCAGTGAGTCAACTCTCTACCTTTCCCCAGAGGGAGTCTGGAAGCAAGTGCCCCATTCCATGGAGAAACCTTGTAACAGAGATTTAGGAGTGTAATCCCAATGTACTTCCACTCCTGTCTGGGGTTAATTGGTCATCCAGTTCCTCTTCAATGGTTCCCTTGTTTCTCAAAGTCTTTGCTCATGCTGAGGTGATTAAAGCAAAAGTGGAGAGTTCTAGAATTTGGCTGTCCCTACCCAATCTAGGAAGTAAACATTACAATTGTAGCTACAGATAAGCAATACAGACTGCCACTTTAGTTACTAAGAAATGGAAATGTTCTTTTTGGGTACGCAATTCAATTATAAGGCATACTCTGGATTTAAACACTTTGTCCTCAATCCTGTCTGTGACCACGGCCAGATTGGTCAAAATGGGCATCGGGCATTTCCCCGGTGGGCTGGAAGGGCGGGAGAAGATTTTGGAGCTGTGGGGTCGTTTTTGTTACTGGGGGCTGGTTGTGCAGCAGTGCTGCAATATTGGCCCCCTGTAAGAAAAACAGCAGTGCTGGGTGTCAGCTTAGCTAAGCAGCAGTGCTTCACACTAGCACCCTTGCCCACCCCTTGAACCCCGTCTTCACCGGGACTAATCCAATAGAATTGCCAGGGCTGCTTTGCGTTCTCAGTCTGTCCGTGACAGGTCTAATTAGGGATTGCATACCAAGCTAAATCAGGCTAAAGACTTCCTCACCCAGTCTGTGCCCTTGTGTGCGTGCACATGAGTTCATCCAATGCAGTGCCTTTTCACTTTAACCCAGCTGCAGAGCATCGGAAACTATTTTAATAGGGGAACACTGGCTGTTACTTCTCGAGTACATTTAAAGGTCTCACCCACAGCGGGATCCAAAAACCAGGAGGTCCAACTGTTGTGATTCAAGTGTTGCTTTACCTTGTCCTTAGCTCACCTTCCCTACTGCTCAGTCAGGGTGAGTGCTGGAGCGCTTGGTGATGAGTGGAATGCTGACTGCTTGGTGATGTCACAGAATGCATGATGTCTGGAGATGTGTTCAGTGTCAGTTGGAGTGTGCAGGTTGAGAAGCAGGGAGGCTGCTCCTGGTGGGGCTAATCAGCGAAACTTCCTATTTTGCACTTTCTTATTTACTTACCTGAAACTTACCATTTTGACTGTAACTAAATCTTAATATACTCTACAGCTACCATGGACTTTTTATACATTATTACACCAACAAAGCAAAAACGTTTAGGTGCAGCCGCGGCCCGTGGAGGGAATTGCGGTGGGGCAGGCAGGCGGGGGACGGGCAGGGTGGGGGATGCTAAACACTGGAATCTGGATGATTGCAGGTAAGTAAATAATTAAATTAATAAAACAAATTTCGTTCCGTCCCTGCATCGCATTTTGCGATGCAGGGCGCGCTACAAAATTCGTTTTTATTAATTTCAATGTTTACTTACCTGAAATCATCCAGATTCCAGTGTTTATCACCCCCCACCCTGCCCCTCCCCCGCCCCGCCTGCCTGCCCCACCGCAACTCCTTCCACGGGCCGCGGCTGTTTGGGAGGAGGATTGACATGTCAGATCCCACTTTCTCAGTACAGAAGCAGTCTGAGAAAAAATATAAATCTGGCTATGTGCTCTCCTCACAAACCATCAACATTTATTTTGCAGGGAAAAGTAATTACACAAAAAATGAAATCAATTTGAAATAAAATCTAGGCTTATCTACAGGTCTCTAAACTCTCAACACAGCTGCAATGAGGATGTAAAAATTAAGAATAAAACTGTGCCCTTGACCGAATACTATACAAGACCCGAATCAGTAAAACACCTTAGGACATCAGTAAATACGAAAAAAATAAGGGAAAAGTTAAAATATATCCAGGCTTCATGACGCTAATGATTCTGTAATTTTACATAGGTTTATTTCTTGAATTAAATAAATTTATTAGTCAGAAAGAGCCTGTTTAGACAATGGCTCATTGCACATAGGCCAATTTGAGGGTTTAAAAACAGTAAGCAATTTGTTCACACACCCATGCATTAATTACAAAGATTGAGAATGAGTGAACTGTTCTCTGCCTACCATGTTTCTCTTAATGCACTTGCCAATTCCTTCTCCCAGCCTCAGAAACATGTTTATAGCAGAATCCTTGAAGGGCTGTTGCCATTGGGAAGATCCGGTATGTACCACGTTCAAATTCTGCAAAAATAAATAAACTCATACTCTTCTGATTAAAGGAAAGGGCTCAGCTATGGGATTGTTTCACCTTCAGAAATGTGTCTATGAGTGCTCTGGAAGAGTCCAAACAGTCATTTTATATTTCAAGAAAGACAGAAAGCAGGCACACTGTGGGGGACAAGGGGTATGTGGCAGCTGATGTGGGTGTAATGACCTTGACACTTTGGCATGCGAGATAAAGAGTAGACTAGACCGACATAGATCCAAGGGTTAGATCATCATTTTCCTATACAAAGCAAAGTCTGAATCATTTGGGGGCAGTTTGGATTGTTATTTCCAGTACCAGACCCTCTCCACTAGGCAGGAGCCAAAGTGGACCAAATAAAACGAAGAGCCTGAGTACAAGTTGGGTGGTTAATTCTGTCCTATGTATAAACCCCTGTCAACGCACTATTTGGGAATTATGAGTCGGGGTATATTCAAGGCATCTGATAATGATTGGATGTATTAAATAACACAACATTCCTTACGTTTTGGCTTGTCAAACCTGCCGAAGTCTAACAGGGGAAACATACGGTATTTACAGCAGCAATGCAATTTTGGTGCTTTAAACAACAACATCTGCATGTTGATCCCAAAAACTCATAATAGGTGTTATTTATCGCACCTGGTAAACAACATACCCGGGGGTATCCTTATTTTTTCAGGGACAATAAATGACGGCTCAACTTGTAATCAGGCTCTATGAATATTCCTATGTTAAAAGCTGAATTTGGCACCAATACACTGTGCACAGTGTTTGGTGCTTCACCATATCATTTTTTAAATTTTTTTATTACATCCACGGATAACATTTTACACAGCTTCTAAGGGCAGATTTTACTGGTGATAAATTGAAGTACTGCTGACATAGGTGTGTTTACCTCCAACTTCAATCAAATAGTATGCCTGTGTCTCATAGAAAGACATATTTATGAAACATTTTATAGCTGCACCCCCGTAGCACGTTCATATCTCAGCTAGTGAGAAATGCAGAGTAAACTAAGAAATTTTAAATACATCTTTGAAATGTGGCTTACCTAGGATGTCTGGAGGAACTCCGTCATGGAAGCAAGTAAGTAGCATCTAAACAAGAGGGTAACCCTAATACACCTGACAGCAACAATTCACAGTTACATGTCCAACTTCAATTGGTTAGGTAGTGTAAATATTTCCAGTCCCCTGATACAACTCCGTAAAAAAATTATTAACTAGAGATTTTCATTTTTTGATTGGTGTTTTTGGGTCATTGGAGGAGTAATTTAGCTTGGTAGACTTTGCTGATCCAGGCCGAATTTTCCGGACTACGGGCCCGATTCACAGAATGAACTTAAGACTCAATCCTAAACGTACTACTATTTTGGTATTCACTGAATGCGCTTACTACTTTTGGCATTCACAGAATGAACTTACTACTTTTGGTAGTCACAGAAGTTAGGATTTTGTCTTAAGTTTGTCTTAAGACAAACTTAAGACAGACTTAAGACAGACTTAAGACAGACTTAAGACAAAATCCTAACTTCTGTGAATACCAAAAGTAGTAAGTGCATTCTGTGAATACCAAAATAGTAGTAAGTTTAGGATTGAGTGTTAAGTTCATTCTGTGAATCGGGCCAACCATTTTTAAAATTGGCAGATGTGTTGCATTGATGATGTAATATTTCAGGAACCATGAGACCTATATACTTCATTTTGGTGTCAAAACATAGGTTTTGGGGATCAAGTAGTCTTATAGAGACAGAGACGTCCTCCTCAGAGCACTGAACACAGCTGACAGAAGTACATTTGTGGTATTTCTGCACACCGTGGATTGGGTAAATGAAATATACTCTTGAACACATTGAGTAATTTATCTGACATTTCATTCTAGAGTACACATATTTAAGCAGTTGCAAAACTTACCAGTGCTGCTCTTTAATAATTACCTTTTAACCCTTTAGGGGCACTGGGTATGATGTACTTAGGTTTATAGAAATGTTTATTCCATAGCTGATGTACTTAGGGTTATAGAAATGTTTATTCCATAGCTGACACCAGTCTTAAGGCATTATACGCCGGTCACTTTTTGCACAGTGATCTCTTTTAGTCCTGGTCCCTTGATATACCTCTGTTAAAAAACTGTTGTCAAGAGATTTTAATTTTTGATTTGTGTTCTTGTACAGAGAACAAAATTTGCCTCAGTAGAGATTGCTAATGCAGGCTGAATCCTTTGGGATGACATTTTTAAAAATAGCGGGTGTGTTGCAGTGATGATGTAATATTTCAGTAACTATGAGACCTATATACTTCATATACTTCATTTTGGTATCATAACATAGGTTTTGGAGATTAAGTAGTCATATAGAGATAGAAAGTAACCCCTCCAAGCAGTCCTTCAACCATTTTCCAAAATGGTGGCTATAATAGAGTAAGAATGGACATATATAGAAATGAAACAAATAGTAATGGTTTGTAATCCTTTTTTAAAAGATTTTATTGGCATTTTTATTAATTTACATATATGTAGGCATCTAAGCATGGTAACTGATCGAGACATGACACCCATAGATTACATTTCGTTGGTTCAGGCAAGAACATGAAAATACAAGTTGGGAATATACATTTGATCAATGCATGTCTTGCAGCAATGTGTAATGTCATATTGGGTCTTAATGCTTGCCTAATAGGATGTAGTGTTGAGGAATAGGGAGCCGGTTCGTTAAAAAGATATCTACCGGTGTGCATGCCTAACTGGGGACTGAAACTTGGGATGGGTTTGTCCGGGTGGGCTGAGGTTGCCTTTCCTGTCCTTTGGAGATAGAGGTATATATTTCACTGTATGCTTTTATAAGCAGGGAGAATAAGGGTATTGTCAGGAACGCTAAATTCCTTGGGAATGTAATTCTGTCAGAGTGTCATGCGCTGCATATGATTTTCTATTTATAGGGAAATTGCATGATCATGACTCTTGGCGTGGTTCAGGAGTGCTGTCGTTCACATCAGAATGAGGCTCGGGCTGTGTAGTATGATTCGGGCCGTCAGGTGTATCCAGTAGCAACGCTGGTTGCTTTGTGTTAGTTACGTGGAGGTGGAATTAGTGCAGGAACATGGCCCATTCCATTGGAATGTTTATTTTGCATATCCCTTTTACCTCCCCCTTTTAATTGTGTCTTCCCCTGCCAAGCCACATTTCCTAACTGCTCCTACCCAGGCTGCCAGGGGGAGTCCGCTTGGAGTTCTCCAGGGTATGGCGATCCCTCTTTTTTGACCAAAGAAGGGCCAGGGAGGTGAAGCACATTTGGACCTTAAGGTTTTTGTGTTTTCGAAAAAGCCCTATCCCACTGGCTTCTCAGGTGTCAACGTCCTTGAGTCCTGTTATTTCCTGCAACATCCCGTGTATAGTTTTCCAGTAGGGCTGTAGCGTGGGACATGACAGGAACATGTGTACAAATGTTATGTCTGGGGATTGGCATCTCAGGCATACCAACTTTGTATCTGGGCAGAAGCGCTGAAGCACGCTTGAATGAGGAAGGCATGGTGTAGTATGGAGAATTGTATATTTTTGAAACAGGCATTCTGGATTCCTTCTTTGGGTACTCCAGTACACGTCCCCATTCCTTATCATGGAATGGGCGCCCTATCTTCTCTTCCCATTTCAATCATAACGGGATTATTGTAGTGACAGTTAGGTCCCGGACTGCTTTATAAAGCCATGTGATTAAGTGTCGCCCCAAACCCATTTGAAGGATTGCATGAAGTCCTGGGTGTGTCGCTGGTTCCCCTTCAGTGAGATCCCATATGTGGCAGCTGCTAAGCATTAATTGCCTGTGTAATAAAAATTGTCCTGGTGGGAGACCTATCTCATCCAGGAGTCGGTTAAACTGTAGTAGCTGTCCCTCCTCAAACAAGGACCCCACTTCTAGAATGTTGTGATCCGTCCAGATTTGCATTGCAAGAGCAGAATAAAAACCCTTCCTCTTGGGCAGACCAGCCAGTGGGTATGAAGGGGCATAAAATGGAGTGTTACCGTAAATGCAATGTATTCACAGCATGCATGTTCGCACCACCTTTACCTGAACCGAATGCGACGATCTGGGCTGAGTTCCCGGAAGTAGTAGGCGACAGGCGGCTTGTACCAACATTGGCCCCTCCCTGAAGAGGTCTCTACTAAATGGCATCCAGCCGTCCAGTGGGATATCTACTGCGCTTGCACTGTGAAAAAGTAGGCCTCGAAAGATGGTGGTCCCAACCCTTCTTGATTCATCGGGAGTTGCAATTTTTGGAGAGAGACTCTGCAGCGTCTACCGCTCGATATGAGGGGACTCAGCAAAGCATCTAATTCACGGAAAAAGGATCTTGGGGGAACAACAGGGGTGTTGGCAAAGTATTAGAAAAATTGCAGTACTAGGATAATTTCGGCTAAGGCGATTCTGCCACTGGGTGCCAAGGATAGGGTCTTCCAAAAATGTACTTGCCCCCTGGCTCCCGCCAAGGCTCAGCGATGATTGCCTTCAAAAAGGACAGCAGGAGAGTGGTAGAGTCTGATACCAAGGTATTGTGGAGCACTAATGCTCCAGGTTATATGCGAATTCCTAAATCCTATCTCTCGTGGGGGGAGATGAGGATTTAGGGGGTATATAGTGGACTTTGCCCAGTTGACTTTGAGTCCTGCAGCGGCTGCAAAGTCCAAAAGGATGTTCTCAAGGGGCTGGGATCGGATTCTATGTCCCTTACATATAGCAATAGGTAATCTGCGTACATTTATTTATTTATTTATCCATTTATAGAGCGCATGGTTACACTACCGGTGTGTCCCCGTGCTAAAACAGACACTCTGAAAGGAAGCAAAGAATATTTTCATATAACAACCCCTAGTCCCTAAAAATGACTGACACTATATGGGTGGTTCCAGCAATTGGAATGCCCCATGCGTCCCCCTCTCCCCGCAATCAAACCACAAGGGGCTCCATTGCCATTGCAAACAGGAGGGGGGAGAGGGGCACTCCTGCCTGGTCCCCCTCTCTACTGGAAGGGCAAGGAGATGTAATTGCCCAGCCGTACTCTGGAGGTGTGTTTCTTATATAATGGTTTTATGTATGCCCTGAAGATGTTTTGTAAAGGTACGGCCATATTAGAGTATCAAACGCTTTCTCAAGGTCCATGATCAGGCAGGCCACCCTAGGGTAATGCTCTCTTGCCTGATCCTGAACCTGAAACAGCCTGCAGGTATTTTGGGACGTATTTTTGCACGGCACAAATCAATTCTGGTCTGATGTATGAGTGGTGGGAGCACAGGGCCTAGCCGGTCCGCTAGGATCTTGCCTAAAACTTTGCAATCGGCAGAGAGAAGGGTGATTGGCCCGTAAGACACCAAGTGCATCGGATCCTGGTCAGGCTTTGGGATCGAGACTATGAGAGATTCCCATAATGAGCCTGGCAGTTCCCCTCTCTCCAGAGCTGCGGCATACATAGTGGTCAGTTGCGGTGCCAATTGAGTAATGAAAGTGCTATAATATTCTAAGGGCAAGCCGTCCATCCCCGGGCCAGTGCTCGGATCGACTGTTTCACTTCAGACTGTGTAATCTCTGCCTCTAGGAGGTCTCCGTCGTCACTCAGTATCTGAGGCATTGTGAGAGGTTCAAGGAATCGGATGAGTGGTTCCCAACTGTTCTGCATAGGGATCGAAAAAGTGTTGCGTAATGGTCATGAAAGAGCCGTAGGATGGCAGTTTGGGAAGTCGCGACTCCACCGATCGAAACTTTAATTTCGGTAATTGGGCAAATGTCTTGGTTCCGATAGGCTAGCAAGGCTAGGAGCGTTCCTGATCTACTTCCCTCCCTATGTCTTTTAGCTGCCTATAGCTTAAAGTTGTATCACCTTAGGTCTGCCTAGCCTTCCTCATATACCGTCTTGTGTGGGGGTTGCTGCATTTGCATTTTCTGCTTTAGTCAGTACTGCTAGTTTAAGCTCTGCAGACTCTTGATATTTGTCTAATACAGGCTCACCGCATCACAACTTAAAAGGCGTCCCATTCTAGCGTCCTGTTGAACGCTGTGTTTGTGTTGTCTACAAGGTATTCCACAATGCTATTCTCGTTGTAGCTTCCAGGTCGAGACTGGCAGGTGGGGTGACCGCGATCTAAGAGTTAACAGATGTGCATCATAGTCTGAGACTACTCTCCTTAAATAGTCTGCACGCTGGGTCATGGTCAACATCACAGATGAGCAGAGGAACTAGTCAAGTCGCACCCACAGGTTATGGGGTATTGAGTGGTAGGAGTATAGTTTAGTGGTTGGGTTTTGGCTCCACCAGGCGTCTGTTAGGGCCCAATGCTACGCCCATGATTGGAATTGTTCTGCGTGCGCTTGTGCCTGGAGGGTGCGATCGATACAAGGACAGGTCTAGTACACAGTTATAGTCGCCCCCTAGTATCTATGGTGTGTGTGTAAGTTGTGGCAGGATTGTCAACAGTAAGTCCCAGAATTGTCCTTGGTCCAGGTTTGGGGTGTAAATCCTGCCTATTAATAATGGTCACTTATCTAATAGTCCTTCCAGGGGACCGTACCTCCCCTCTATCTCCACCCCCCCCCAAGTTTCTTTAAATTGAACCCCTGGCCTGAGCCATATCATTGCCCTACGAGCAAACGCAGAATAGGTAGTGGCGCAAAATATACCGTGCCCCTGTATCTGTTTCCAGTCTAGCTCTTTTTGAGTGAGGTGCATTTCTTGTAATAGTATGATCTGTGCTTTTTGCCACTTTGCATAGGAATATACTGCATATCGCTTTCTCGCTGTGTGCATTCCACTGACATTTAGGGTCAGGAAGTTAATATCCATTATGTTTGGCATCATCTCTTTTGATTCTGGGGAACAGGGGGAATGGGCAGGGAATATTGCATCCTGAACTTGTCCCTAGCTCTTTTGCATACTGCTCTCTCAGGTTGAGGCGCCAGCCCCAAATGTAACTGTGTTTGTGAGGGTCCAGAGTAACTGGGGGGTGTAACAACTAATTTTGAGAAACTGGGTTCCAACATCACAGACCTATCACAACTGGTGATACTTCCAAACTACACGCATTAAACAGCAATCTAATGTATTGTTGAGGGGTACTATTTTGGGTTTCTGGGCTCATTGCCCCACGTGGCCAATGTTGCTTTGTGTGTTGGTCATGGGTCTAATGCACTGAAAACTAATTGTTCATAGCAGTGTTTAATGTTTTGGTTTTGATTGTCACTACTGGGTGCACTACAAGTGCGAGCAAGATAAGGGGGAAAGAAGGTTAACCTCAGGTGAATGGCCCTTTCAGATCAACGTGTCTGCCATCTGGGGAGTCACCAGGGGAGGGGTTATCGAGGGCTTGCGGGAAATACTTGTGTCTCTAGAATTGTCCTCGGACGATATGTGGGCCATCCTCTGTCCGATGCCGCCGCAACCATGTCTAGTTTAGCTTCCGCCTGAATAGCTCTCCTGCATTCTTCTATTTTTTCTTTGAGGTAGGGGGGACCCGCGGCTGGGCTGTGTCATCCTTTCACTTGCTTCCTAAGACTTGGCCTTCGCCGGGTCCCCCGGCCTCTCAACCTCCTCGGGCTATGGATTGTCTCCCTTTGTAAGCCACCTCAAGCATTGTTTTCTGCCCAATCAAACACTGCCTTTGGGTCTGTGCAGAATTTTGTGCCTCCGTTGCTAATGATCCTGAGGTGGGCTGGGAACCGCAGTGAGTATTTTATCCCTTTTTGGCAGAGCATTCTCTTTGCTTCTAGGAAAGTGGCCATTTGTTGTTGTAATGCTTTAGAGTAGTCAGGAAAGATCATCACACGCTTGTTTTCAACTTGGACCGGGCTGTGTTGCCTGGCCGCCCTCAGCACAGCATCCGTGTCTTGGAAATGGAGCAGTTTCAGGAGCAGCAGTCACGGGGGCATCCCCACGGGGGGTCATCGAGTCGAGGCTCTGTGAGTTCTTTCTACTGAGAAAAAATGTGCGAGTTCAGCGTCCAGGGTGAATGATATAAAACAAGTCTCAATATATTTTTTGGGGTGGGACCCTTTTACTCCCTCCGGTGAGTTGATCAGCCGAATGTTGCTGTGGCGGGATCGCCCCTCTAAATCATCCGCCTTTTCCTCCAGTATGGTTACTCGGGCTTGGAGGCTTCCTATATTGTCCTGTTGTGTTTTAGCTAACGGCGAAGTATGGCTAGGGTTTTTTCTCCCTCTGTCACTCTGTCAACTAATATCAGATGGTTGTCGCGTAATAGACCAAGGTCTGAGGATAAAGTTCCAAATCTGTCCTCCATTGTGATGCAGGAATGCTCAATTGTGGCCAGCACCTTGTCTAGTTTGTCTAACATTGCCTGTGGTGTTGTTGTATCTAATACTTTGGTTTGGTCCAAGTTCACCAGGGGCTGTTGGTGTGCCGGAGCTGTTGTTTGCAGTCCGTTGGTTTGGCGCTGTCACCCCATGCTTACATCTGTCTAGGGTTCTGCTGTGTTTATATTTTCTTGCAATTGCTGGCCTGTTGCTTCTTTCTTGGAAGGACCAAGGCTGGTCTTATTCAAGTGTCTGGGCTACCACTAGTAGTGACAGTTTTAAGGTCCGATGGCTGGCGAGGGGGGGGGGACTTTTGTTCTCCCAGTTAAGATACTTCCAATGCTTCTAATTCCTTTGATTCTTTGGGGCCTTTCCCCATAACTGGGGGCGTCTTTGTAGGTGTTGCTTTAAACGCAGCTGGGTCTGGTGTCAGGGAGTGAAGGTGGGGGTGGCTTTCCGTGCTCCTTCCCTCTTGAGCTGGTTACGGGTGGTGTTTCCTAATATGTGCATTGGTTATGATTGGGGACTACAGCCTCGCCTTTGCTGTTGTCCTTGTAGGATATGCCTGTGTTTGGGATGACTAGAATGTCTTCTTGTGTGCCATCAACACTCTACAATCCAGTCGTGAGCAGCTAGGCTCCTCTCCGCTTCTAGAAAGAAAGAAAACTTTACAAAGAAAACGTTATTGCATGATTTAAAAAAAACCTTTGCAAGTTACACAAGATAAAAGTATTTGTTGTAACCTTAATCCACCCCTCCTCCTGGTTGCCGTTTCCCCCTCACCTTCCCAGCACTTTGGTTTAACCCCAGCTGTCAGCCTGGAGGCAGCCTTGGAACGTTGGCATTATTATGCTACCCAGCTGGGGACACCGGATGATTGATACCTAATAAAATCATCTCTTCTGATTTACCGTGCAGTGTCAAATTACTACATTTTGTGGCGACGAGGGTCAAGGAGCTGAGCCAGGGTCAGCGTGGTGCCTCCCCCTGGTGTGAATTCGTGCTGGGGAAGCAAAAGGACAATTAAGACTTATCTCTTACCCGTTCCGGTGAACCTCTGCCAGGTGTCTTCGCCGAGTGCTTTTCGGTTTCTCTTCCTTCCTTTGGATGCAGCGCGGATGGTAAAGCTGTATTGTTTTTATGGACATCCAGGCACTTTCAGGAAGGCTGCAGTGAACCGACTTAGATCAGCGATGGAGGCGGAGCAGGCTGGTAGTCCCGATTCCTGAAGCAAGGTTCGTCTTCATTTGAAAACGGAGTCGTGGGACGTGTGAGGTGTCAGCGGAAAGGTGACTGACTTAAGCTAAGGCGGCGGAGCTGAAATTCCCGACTCCTGAAGCAATAGATCGGCTTCTCTTGGGAACGGAGTCGGGTGACGTGTGAGGTTAATCCGCGGAAAGGTGCTTGACTTTTGCGGTGGCTGTCGGTGCTGGTAATTAGTGAGTGGGCATCGACTTTTCTTTGTGTTAAGCCGCGCATGATATTTTTGCGAGTAATTTTCGTTGCCTGGCGTTGGAGAAGGTGTGTCATCGCCTGTGTCCCGAGTCTCCGTTCAGGAAAAGAGCCGCGGTGTGGAGAAGGGCGGCGATTTGGTGAAGGGCGGTGATTCATGAGGTGTATCCTTCCCCAGTCACGGTTTGATATACCAGAGGGTGTTGAACATTTTTCCCCTCATTTCTGCTCCGGCCACGTCAGTTCTGTGAGGGGAATCAGCGCTGCTGGGGCATAGAACAGCGTCAGCATTCTTCCTGCACCGTGAGGCTGAGAGAGAGCGACGGCGCCCACCACAGGAAGTTCCCGCCCATTTCCACTAACAGTGTAAAATAGAGGAAACTGAAAGGGGACTGGGGGAATTTATTAAGCTAGGAACCAGGGATACTATCAAGGTGAAGTGTTGTTTTACTGGGATTCCTGGGGAGCTTTACACTCGTTATTATTTTCTTCAAGTGTTATGCATAAGCAAAAGTGTTCCCATTGATTATACTCAGTGTGACATTTGTGTATGTCTTTTCAATTTTCAGTTGGTTTAATTGGAGTGAAAGCAAGTAATCCTAGCCCCCTACTGTATGGCCATGGCAGGTGCAGGTATGAGCCAGCCCCCACCTTTCCTAAATGAGCTAGGGGAACCAGAAATACCTTGGAAGAGATGGGTTGGAATATTCAAGTCATATCTCATAGCGATAGGGGGAGCTAATTATAACAATGTAAGGAAACAACACATATTGTTACATAATTTGGGCATACATGGAAGAAAGGTGTTTGAAGACATAACGGGGAGACTAGTAGATGATGAGCAAGAAGAGGTAGAAGGTGTGAATGTTTATGATTATACCTTGATAAAATTGGAAGAACATTTTAAAATGAAACTCAATGTGGTGCTGGAAAGGCATAAGTTCTATAAAAGGGTACAGAAGAAAGATGAGAAAGTCACAAATTACGTAGCGGTTCTTAAGGGTTTAGCTGCTACATGTGATTTTGGTGCGTTAACGGACTCTATGATAAGGGACCAGATTGTGAGGTGCACGAATGACTCAAGGATTCAAGAAGAGCTCCTTACGAGAAATCCTGACCTGGAGGAGGCTTTAAGTATAGCTAAAGGGTTAGAGCATACAGCCATGTGTATGAAAGAGATGAAAATACATGATGGAGCATTGAGGGAGAGGAATGAGAGTAAAGGGGCACAAGAGGGGGAGACCATTTGCAAGGTAGGGGAGAAAACTAAGGCTGGTCAGCGCAGTAACCCCCAGGGTTGGTTATGTTACAAATGTGGTAGCCCTAATCACCTGGCTAATAGTTGGAAGTGCCCTGCCAGGGATACTCTGTGTAGGAAATGCAACAAAAGAGGGCATTTTTCCAAGGTGTGTAAAAATGTAAACCAGAAAATACATATGGTGGATAATGTTGAAATTGATGATGTAAAGGAGAAGACATTTATTTTCCAGGTGGGGGATGAGGAGGAAAGTGAATGTAATGAGCACCCTAAATGTGAAATTACCTTGGATGGGAAAAAATTTGAAGTTTTTGCTGATTCATGTTCCCGTTACACTCTCATAGACAAGAAGGAGTTTGAGGAGAAGTTTGTGGGACAGGGGATAGTTTTGGAGAGAGCAGACATAAACCCAGTAGGATATTACAAGGAGCGCATACCGTTAGAGGGAATGACAAAAATGAGGATAACTTTTAAGGATAGGCACACAGTAGGGACAGTATATGTTGCCAGGAGGGGTTCGAATCTGTTGGGGTGGAAACACCAGAAGGATCTTGGTATCAAATTGGATCCCAATAACAAGGAACAGGTACTCTTAGTAGAACCCTCCAGGGTTGCGAAGGGGGTTTTCCAGGAGTTTGAGGAAGTATTTAGTGAAAAGCTGGGTGTGCTAAAGAACTATATGCACAAGATTACACTGAAGGAGGGTGCGAGGCCTGTAATACACAAAACGCGTTCCATACCCCTACGCATGAAAGAACCTTTGAAAGCCGAGTTGGACAAACTGGTTAGCCAAGGAGTGATCGAAGAAATAGAGACTTCTTCATGGTTGGCCCCGGTCGTGATCACGACCAAGGACGGAGGAAAGAACATTAGGTTGTGTGTGGACCTGAGAGACTTGAATGCAAACATTCTGGTAGACCGATACCCCCTACCAAGAATTGGAGAGATGTTAACCACCATACAGGGGGCGAGGTATTTTAGTGTGCTGGATTTGTCCTCAGCCTATTATCAGATAGAGCTGCATCCAGATTCACAGTCCTTGACAGCCTTCACTACTCCGTTCGGCAATTTCAAGTTTTTAAGGATGCCTTTTGGTTTGGCGTCGGCGGCAGCTGCCTTTCAAAGGGTTATGCAGCACATCCTGAGGGAATGCAGTAAGACCATGTGCTTCCAAGATGACATTCTCACCTATGGCTCAAGTGAGGAGGAACACAGTGAAAACTTGAAAGGAGTTTTAAGAAAGCTAAGAGATGTAGGATTTACTACCAGGCTGAGCAAATGCAAGTTAGGAGTGAGCTCCGTGGACTACTTGGGGCATACCATCTCCGAAGAAGGGATTAAACCAAAAGATGATTTGGTCAATGCAGTCAGAGATGCACCTACGCCTTCTAACAAAGAGGAACTGTTGTCATTTCTTGGCTTAGCTGAATACATGGCTAAGTTCATTAAAGACTTTGCTATCAGAACACATGCCATGAGAGAATTGTTGAAGAAAGACAGCAAGTTTGAGTGGCGTGAAAGGCAGGAAGAGGCGTTTAGAGACATAAAGAATGCTATAATTCAGGCCCCTTTCATTGGCAAATTTGATCAAGGAAAAGAGATCGTGATAACCACCGATGCAAGCAACAAGGGAATAGGAGCAACATTATCACAGAAAGTGGAAAGACAACTCAAGGTGATTGCTTTCGCGTCAAGGACACTTACTTCCCCAGAAGCGAATTATTCTACAGTGGAGAAGGAGGCTCTGGCAGTATTCTGGGCCATCAAACACTTCAAGTTCTATGTGTGGGGGGTACCATTTGAGGTACACACGGACCACAAGCCATTGGTCCCACTTTTCAGCAAGAAGAACATGGAGGACATGACCCCACGCATAGCCAAGTGGGTATTGGGCCTACAGGGGTATAATTTTCGAGCAGTTTACATTCCTGGACAACTCAACAGAGTGGCGGACTTCCTCTCTAGAGCTCCGGTCTCCGATGAAACAGCTGAGGAAAAAGTGCAAGATGACATATTGGAGATAAATGTAACTGCTGTGATGAAGGGAGAGTGGGAAGAGCACTTAATAAAAGATGAGACTTTGAAGAAGGTTAAGGAGTACATTGTCAAGGGATGGCCAAAGAAGTGCAAGGAGCTGGAAAGAGAAATCCAACCGTTTTGGAATGTAAGAGAGGATCTCTCTATTGATGCGAACTTTGTCATGAAGTCAGGGAAACTAGTGCCTCCGGAGGGTGTGAGGCAGCAAGTCATCAACTTAGCTCACGAAGGCCACCTGGGAAGAAGTTTGTGCAAGAATAGATTGAGAGCAGACTATTGGTTCCCAGAAATGGACCGTGAAATGGAGGAAAAAGTTTGTGACTGTTATGCTTGCAGCATCAGCGACAAGTCAAAAATCACCAAGCGCGCTCCATTGATACCAGTTGAAGTACCTGAGGCTCCGTGGAGTAAACTGGGATTTGATATCACAGGACCGATTCATGGTAGAGGTTCACAGGAAATGTATCTATTGGTGCTGATAGACTACTTTACCAACTGGATCTCTCATAAATTTGTGATTAACATCAACACCAAGGCTTTGATAGGTTTCTTGAAAGAGGTGTTCACGAGAGAGGGGTTTCCCGCTACTATAATTACAGATAACGGAGTCCAGCTGGTTTCAGAAGAAATGACTGAATTCTTAAAAGATTGTTCTATTTCCCACGTCCGCACGCCGTTGTACTGTCCCAAGGCCAATGGCAAAGTGGAAAGGGCAAATCGCTTACTTAAGGAGAGCATCAAGTTGGCAGGAAGATCAGGAAAAAATATGGAAGACGCAATTGTGGAAACGTTGTGGGCTTACCATACCACCCCTAATTCAACTACAGGGCATTCACCTTTCGAACTCATGAGGGGGAGGAAAGCTGGATCTAAGCTGTCCCCACAATGGATGGAAAGAAGAAGTCGTCTAGAAATAGACTCTGGAGAGGTGAAGAAGAGAATTGAAGACAAGCAAGACAAATATAAAGAGTGGTATGACAAGAAGTGGGGAGCTAGAGAAAAGAAACTCAGTTGTGGACAGATGGTGTACATCAGGAAGCCTGACAGAATGGGGAAAAGTGAAGACAGGTTCTACCCTCCAGGGAGGATAAGAGAGGTCAAGAGCAACGTAGTAGTCATGCAGGATGGGAGAGTGTGGAGTCAGGATAGGGTGGTTCCTGCCACAACAGAGGGAAACAAGTCAAGGGAAGTTAGGGCTGGTTCCAGCGACAGAGCAAGGGAGCTAGGGCACCGCAGGGTGAGTCAAAGGAAAAAAAACATCCCAGCCTGGCACCGTCAGTATAGCATGAGGTGATGCTGTCCCGCCATTAATGTTATTCCCGGGGCCCTGCCTTAGGTATTGTATTTGCTGTATAGGCCCTGTCCGGGGACACCTGTTTTACCTTTTTGCCTCACCTTTCTCGCCCTCCCTTCTTCCTCCCCTTTTGTTCCCTTAGGGAAAAAGATGTGTTGTAACCTTAATCCACCCCTCCTCCTGGTTGCCGTTTCCCCCTCCCCTTCCCAGCACTTTGGTTTAACCCCAGCTGTCAGCCTGGAGGCAGCCTTGGAACGTTGGCATTATTATGCTCCCCAGCTGGGGACACCGGATGATTGATACCTAATAAAATCATCTCTTCTGATTTACCGTGCAGTGTCAAATTACTACAGTATTGCACGTTAAAAGAAGATAAAACCCCAGTACTGATAACGGATCCCCGTACCCCCTATTCCCAGAGTATTGTGGTTGCCCTTTAGCCGACCTGTTTGTAATGACCGTTTGCGGCATTGGTGGTGATGTCCAGAATTTCAAAATCGAGTCACGGTAGTGTGCCAACTTATGCGCTGAGCCCATCCATTCAGATTGTTGGTGCCTCTGAAAATTGTTTGTCCTTTGCCTGGGGGCCTGCAGGGTGGATCTGCCTGTTGTTTTTCAGGAGGAGGTTGCTGTTAGCAAGTCCCCTCCCCTAATTGTTTTGCAGCACGATCCATAAACCTCACAAGAGCACAATTTAGGTTGGTGTTCCGTGGGTCAAAGCAGGCTGGTACTGCAGCCCTGCACGATCTGACCTCGTTGGTGTTCCAGCCTCTCCGTATAAGGGACCTTCTTTCCTTCAGCAAACTTGGACACAGGCAAATGATGTTTGTTATGTCTTCCCTATGGTTTCCGCAAAGTGTTGCTGGGCTTGTACTCTTTTCCATTTGGGATGGTGGCAAGACAAATTAATCACTCCCATTCTTAATTTTAAGAAGCAGAGTTAGGTGCGAGCGGTGAACAGTAAAGTTAGATACCCCTGAGGCATCAGCTGGTCGACCGACCTAAGAGACATCCAGCCGTGGATTCTTCTTGCGAGACTTGCCTCATTTTTTAATGAAGAGAGTTTTTTTGCGCTGATTTTTCCTAGCCTTTTAAATTTGTTTTGGCTGACTTGTACATCCCAAGCTATATTCAGGCCTAAGGTTTTTAGACCTCTTGCCCAATAGTCGTGCCCTGCTCCCCATCGTTTCGTATGCAAGTTTGACCATAGGTGTTGCGCTAAGCTGCCTTCTTTTGACTACCTCAGTTTGTGGCAGTACATTAAGAAGCTCATCACTCTGGCCAATGATTTGTTGCAGATGCCTAGTTCCTGCCTGATTTGGGCAGATGACGTATATGTTGGTAACTGGAACACTGTTCTGAAGATTTTCACAATGATTTTATCTAATTGGCCACTGTCAAGCCCTTTTAGCACCTTGTTTCCGTATGTTAATGTAGGAATTACCTTTGCATGTGCTGCCTGCAATGTTGGAGCGAATGTTGGTACAAATAGCTTTTTATGAATATTACTGAGTGCAAATGATAGCGCTACTCCCTTCTTTCTTTGCTCTTCTCAGTGGGTTTTGTACCTGCCATTGTTATCAAAGAGAACCCCTAGGTACTTGTGGCACTTGGATTCTAGGATGCTTTCAGAATTTAGGACCCATGCCAGCTACCGAGGCCTTCTGGACGGACAGCCAAGATTTTCGTTTTCTTGTTGTTTATCAGAAGGTAATTCTTTCTTGAATATTCGGCGGTAGCGTCCATGAGTCGTTGTAGACGGATCTTTGTGTTGCTTAGGAGAACTACGTTGTTGGCGTACAGGAGGTTTGACAGTTTAAAGCTGGCTAGTTTAGGAATATGAGAGTTTACCTTGTTTAGGGCTTCCGGGAAATCTCCGCTGCTAAGTGCTTGGCTTTGCTGTACACCTCAGTCAAAAATTGCCTTTGACGTCCCCTTAGGTCAATGTGTGATGGGCTTCACTCCCCTGCTGCCTGATGGATTGCCTCTCCTTTCTCAACTCACAAGTGGTGCCTGTGCCGGCCTTCTGGTCTTCTGATAGCTCTAGCTGTCTTGTGGGTCTGACATTTTTCCTAGGGTCCCTCATGGCCCTCTTCTTCCCTCCGCCCGAGCTCTATTGTTCTCAGCGAACTGGTATTATCGCCCCAGCCGCTTCTGGACAGTAGGTGGTGCCCCCCATGGGGCCCACAGACCTTGGATTTATCGGTGTCCAGGCTCTAGTGTGGATACTTCAGGCTGTCCTGAGGGGCCGCTGGCATGTTATCACTGCCCTCCTTATTTTCTCTGCTTTGAAGGGGCACGTAGGCTGATCCTCCAAGCCTCCAGCTGCGGTGATTGCATAAGGGGTTGCCATGTTGTGTTGGGCTCCCGCCTTCATCATGATATGTGGCCCTCGCCACCCCACAGTGCTGATTCCACTGTTCATAGTGCACAGCTACTGCGGCATTATTTTTTATTTGGTGAATGGGGGTGCTTCTTCATGGGGCCCTAGATCCTCAGACCCAGCCACAATCTCCACCCTGCTGTGGGCTTACACCGACCCAGGCTCCAGCGCGAGCGCTTCAGGCCACGAGAGACCACTTCTGGTGTCTCTGTTCTTTAAACACCCTCAAAACTAAATTCTTACTAATCACCCCACCTAACCAACCAGCCACCATACACAAATGGCTTAAACAACTTACAGCGTTCAACTGCCAACCTCTTATAATCGATTCAGCAAATTCACTGGGAGTAACTCTGGACAGTAACCTAAACATGCAAACATACATCAGTACTGCAGAAAAAGGAGCAAACTTTCAGATGAGTACTCTGAGAAAATTAAAACCCTTCCTCCCAGGAAATTACTTCAAGCTGGCAGTCCAAGAACTAGTAATTCCCAGACTAGAATATGGTAGTGCAACTCTCTGTGGACTCCCAAAATCTACAACTGCCCCCCTAAGAGCATCACTCAACTCAGCAGCAAGGCTCATCACAGGCTTTAAAAGAAACAGCCACATCTACCCTGACTTCAAAGCGCTCAATTGGCTACCCTTCGAGGCAAGAATTCAATTAAAAATCGCCTGCTGGATGCATAAAGCCATATATCACAACACCCCGAGGAATCTGGCCCAGAAACTGGAGCTTTTGTGTGGAAACAGATCATCCAGGAGAGCCAGCAGCCTTCTCCTAAAGCCTCATAGATTTGCCAAGAAGAAAACATATAACCGTGCTTTCTCTGGTATTGCTCCAAGGATTTGGAATGCACTACCCCCAAAACCAGACTTAACCCCTCGACTGCCTACTTCAAAAAAGAAGTCAAATCTCTTCTCATGTTGAAATTCACTTGAACATTGAATCGGACTCCTAGAACAACCAGCTGGAACTTAAGACTTTCTTTAGAAATACTGTTTCTTATGTACATTGTGTCTTTTGTTTAGCTACCTCACTTGTAAAGCGCTCTAATCCCGCAAAGGTCATGTTCGCGCTATATAAAACCTTCAAAATAAAAAATTAAATAAAAGAGCATATCGGGTTTTGTTCACCAGCAGTCCAGCGTGATATCGCTTCCCTTTTTGCGCTCACTATATTGTAGGAGCACGCAGGCCGGTTCTCTAAGCCTCCGGTCGTGGCATTTGCTTAAGGGGAAGCCATGTTTTTTCAAGCTCCCGCCTCCAGCAGCACTTATGGCTTTTGCTGCCCCCTGCGCATGCTCCACCATCCGCGGCACCCACCCGTAGCTGCTTTGCTCTTTACTAGTCACTTTGCTCTTTACTGGGCTGTAGGGGGTGCTACCACACCACCTCGCTCCTCGCACTCAACCCCGGAAGGTTCAGAGACTGCCTACAGGCCTCGCCGAACACAACCCATGGCCAGTTCTCTTGCCTCCACTGCCGCCAGACCTTCAACACTGCTCCGACCCCCAAAACCACTGATGCCAGCTCCGGCGACACCCTAAGATGCATCCTTCTGAACGTGCGCTCCGTACACAAGCACACCATATAAATCTGGAACTTACTCCACTCTCTCTCACACGACATAGAGACCTACACCAACATCTCCTCCACCCCGACATCAACACTGC
The DNA here is from genome assembly GCF_964261635.1 of Lissotriton helveticus. NCBI lineage: Eukaryota > Metazoa > Chordata > Amphibia > Caudata > Salamandridae > Lissotriton > Lissotriton helveticus. Next base: position 771,731,310 of record NC_136063.1, on the reverse strand, counting down.
CATCCCGGACGGATACAAGATCCAGAGGAAGAACTGCCCCAACCACCCAGGAGGGGGCCTTGCCATCGCCCACAGGAGCGCCCTCTGCCTCACCACCTCCAGTGAAACCATCCCCTCTGCTGAAAACATGCACTTCCAGATCCAGACCAGCCCCAAAGCCACACTCCGAGGTACCCTTGTCTACAGTCCCCCCGGCCCCCGGACACCCTTCGCCACCACCATCACCAACTTCATTGCACCCCACGCAATCGCCTCAGCAAACTACATACTCATTGGAGACCTGAACTTCTACCTCGACAAAACCACCAACCCCAACTCCACCATCCTTTACGACAACCTCGCCAACATCGGACTTAAACAACTCATCACCACACTGACCCACAGAGCAGGACACATTCTCAACCCCATCTTCGTGGCAGGGAACAGCGTCTACTTCAGCCACACGACGCAACTACCATGGACCGACCACCACTGCATACACTTCGTCATCGACATTCCCAAGGCACCCAAACCAGACCCATGCCAACCACGAAGGAACTGGAGCAAGGTTACCAATGAGCAACTCCACTCCACCCTCACCGGATACAACCACACCTGGCCATCCAATGCAAACATCGCAGCCAGAGCACTCCACACGTGGATCTCCAACTGCACAGACGAGCATGCCCCGCTATACAACCCCAACAAACAGCGCCCCAGGAAAGCCGTTGGATTCACCACCGCTCTCCAAGAAGCAAGGCGCACCTGCAGACGCCTGGAGAAAAACTGGAGAAACACCAAGACAACAGAAAACTACTCCACCTACAAGAAGAATGCCAGGATGGACTACCACACCAAATCAGAAAAACCAAGAAGAACTTCCTCCAGAACAAAATCCTCACCAACTCCACCAACTCCAAGAAACTCTTCAGTGTTATCCAGGAGTTCACCAACCCACGCAGTGAAGCCACAGACATCACCCCATCCCAAGACCTCTGCAACAAATTTGGAACCTACTTCCACCTCAATATTAAAAACCTCTACGACAACATCGACAATCCACCGGACGCCACAGCCGCCCCGACCTCCAGAGACACTAGCCAGCCCACCATCACCAATTGGACACCAATCACGACTGAAGACACTGCCTCGACCATAAAAGGCATCCACTCGGGGGCCCCCACTGTCCCCTGCCCTCCTCACATCTACCACAGGGCCATGGCAGCCATCGCACCTGAAATACAAGGCATCATCAACCCCACCTTCAAAAGAGGCACCTTCGAAGGTGACCGGAAGCGCCCAGAAGTTGGGCCCCTCCTGAAGAAGCCCACAGCCGACCCCACTGACCTCAAGTACTACCGGCCCATCTCGCTCCTCCCCTTCACAGCCAAAGTTGCAGAGAAAACAGTCAACAGGGAACTGACTTGATTCATCGAAGAGAACACCGTCCTTGACCTCTCCCAATCCAGATTCCGAAGCAACCACAGCACCAAGACCACCCTACTTGCCACCACAGATGACATCTACGCCTTCCTGGACTAATGCCACTCCACAGCCCTCATCCTATTTGACCTATCGGCAGCTTTCGACACTGTCTCCCACTGCACACTAGTCGCAGACTACACAACGCCGGCATACAAGGAACAGCCCTGTACTGGATCCGGTCACTACTCACCGGAAGAAGCCAAAGGATCAGACTACCGCTGTTCCTCTCCGATCCAATGAAAATCACCTGCGGAGCCCCACAGGGGTCATCACTGAGACCGAGTGTACATTATGTGCAACCACACTCACCGCAACCCAATGATGTCACCACAAATAGACTCCACACAAGTTTTTATAAAATGAGTATAATCTTTATATAAGGAGTTATACAATATGAAAACACAGTACAAAACCAACATAGGAATGGGTAGTATTCCTTCCGGTGGGTTGGTAGCATCTAATCACAACCACCGATTCTAACCAAGCTTATGTCTAACTGGTTCCAAAAGGTTAGGCAAGCTGTATTTCTTGAATCACACATGTTGCAAAAGAAAAGAAATACTGCAATGTGTAACAATATTCTCTTGTACTGTGAAACAGAGAAACAATGTCATACGTAGCGCCACAGTCATGTACTTTGCAATAGAAGGAATAATGCAATGCGTACCACTACCAGTATGCCCTGTACCAGGTAGAAACAAAGCAATGTGTCACGCTACAATCTTGTAGTGTGCCAATTAGAAATAATGCACTGCGCCACGTTATAATCAGATACTGTGCGATGAAGAAACAATGCAATGCGCCACGTTACAATCATGTACTCTGCAAGGGAAAAATAACACGGTGCGTAGCACACCAAGCATGTAGTTCGTCTGGCACCAATAAGGTCAGGCATCATACGTCAGTTCGATAGTTCCTTAGCAGCAATAATGCACAGTGTAATACGAAAGTGTAGGTGCTCCATTAACAATGCCTCCAATATGGATCAATGATGACGCAAAGTACCGTTTCTAAATCCGGCGCCAATACTGCCCCTCCTTGGGCCTGCACAGGCCTAGATCTAAGTCAATGTAACAGGCTCGTACAGCTGACAGAAGCGAGAGGTCGAGAGATTGTCCCTCCGGACCTGCATCCCACCCCAGGTGGTGATCCACGTTACCTGGGGGGATGTGACCCCACTCTCCTCTCCTCCTTCAGCAACTTGGGCCCTGATCCAGAACTCTGTCAATGGGTATGACGAGCTCGGGCCGGCGGCTCAGCTCCTATGGGGGTGCTTGTCCAGGCCGCTGCTATTTCACTCCAAGGGCCCAATGACCTGGCCCTCCTCCCGGCGGTCTCAGTGAATACCAAGACCCGCCCTCAGCACTGTGGAGACTTACTTCGAATTCGATGCACACACTACCCAGGCATTCCTCACCAGCGCCTCTGGTTGCACCTCATCACACACTCTGCACGTCCGAGACTCACCTCTTCTCTTGTGCTCAAGATGACCAGGTGCTCTTCACCAACGCCTCTGCTTGCACCTCGACACGCACTTTGTGCTTCCGAGTCTCACCACTTCTCCCGGTGCACACGATGACCAGGCGCTCTTCACCAACGCCCTGGCTGCACCACAACACGCACTCTGCACGTCCGAGTCTCACCTCTTCTCCCGGTGCATACGATGACCAGACACTCTTCACGAACACTCTGGCTGCACCACGACATGCACTCTGCGCATCTGAGACTCACTTCTGTGCTCGATGCACACCACGACCAGGTGCGCTCTTCACCAATGACTTGGTTGCACCACGACACGCACCCTGCGCGACCGAGTCTCACATCTTCTCCCGGTGCACACGATGACCAGGTGCTCATCACCAATGCCCTGGCTGCACCGCAACATGCACTCTACGCATCTGAGACTCACTTCTTCCTTGGGTGCACACAACGACCAGGCGCTCCTCACCAATGCCCTGGCTGCACCATGACACGCACTCTGCGTGACCGAGTCTTACCTCGTCTCCCTGTGCACACAACTACCAGGCGCTCCTCACCAACACCTTGGCTTGCACCAGGACACGCACCATGCACATCCGAGACTCAACTGACTCTTGCACGCCCACGATCACAAGGCACAACTTCTAAAGATCTCAAGCTGCAAAAGCACGGTCATACCGCATTGCTTGGGAATTCTCCATAAACTTTAATAATCCTGTGTTTCCAAACAGGGAGCCAGCTCACCACGGGCCCTTGGGATTCAAGACACAGCACAAAGCACAGTCTTCGTATAGCTGAGGGACCCAGAGCCTCCAAGCACAGTCCCAACAGCCTCTCCCTTGGTTAGAACAGCAAACTGCAGACCAGCCCAGATCACGAAGCAAGGATTGGGCTTTCCACAGCAGTCTCTTCAGTTGCTCCTTCTTTAGCAGAGGTTCCTCTTGACCACAGAATGGGTCCAAGCACTTTCAGTCTCAATCCATTTCTGTTTCATTCCAGCGTTCAGGGGTATCAGCTCTCATAGTTATACCCCTTTATATCTTTGAAGTTTGTTTGTGCTCAGGGGTCTCTGACCCCTCCCTAAATGAGTTCTGGGTGTCTCCCTCCCAGTGTTACCTTTCTCCCTTTTATACTGGGGGCCTGGATCCTTAATCACTCAGCAGGAGATGGGTCAATTGGTTTATAGCACCAGCCCAGGCCTTTTCAACTCCCGGGCTTCTCCTCCCCCTACTCTCCAAATGCAGGACAGCCTGGTGCCATATCAGCCCCTCCCTGGGTCAAGACCTCTCCCAGCTCCTCTCACCTTTCAGATCCAGACAGTCAATCCACATTCAACAGAGACACACAGAAATGCTTAAAGCACAAAACTCAGCCACTTTCTAACAGAGTGGTTTCTGAACACACAGTGACAAACCACTTTCATAGAAAGTTGTGTTATGACACTGTGAGTTCATACATACTAAACTTCACCTTTCCATTATAAATGTATAGGAAACTAGGCTAACAAACACAACACCCAACCTCTCCATGCTGTCCTATGGGCAGGATGGCCTTTCAGGCAGTGAATAACGAAATGGAGTGTTTTTCGCTGTCATGACATAACACCCACCTTAGTATGTGTCCTGCCTTTTACCTACACTGCACCCTGCCCAGGGATTACCCAGGACCTACCACAGGGGTGCCCCATGTGTATGCAAAAGGTAAAGTAAGGCCTGACAAGTGGTTGCACTAGTCAGGACAACATGCTAACTTAGCACTCTATGCGCAGGCCCTACACTGCAGGCCTGATTTCCCTTCTCTGCGCGCCCTTGCATTACTAGCCCTGGCACACAAAGTGCACATTACTAGGGACTTTACTAGTAAGGCAAACATGCCAATCATGGCCAACCAATTACCATTACACTTTACATAGGGAACCCTTGTACTTTGACACTGATCAGCAGTGGCAAAGTACCCAAAGCATCTAAAAGCAAAGGAAGCAGAGGCAAAAGGTCAGGGGTAATCACACCAAGCTATGCTAGGTCTAACAGAGGCTCATTCTTTATGTTAGACTGACAAAAATGAATACAGTCATTTTACATTCTCACCCAAAAAAATGTAATTTCATTATTATGGATCAATACAGTTTCATCAATGTTGACCATTATTTCTGTGTTCTCCCTGCGCGTGAACCCATAGCCAGCTCTCAAGAGTGGCTTTAAAATTTAATTTTCTTTATCAAAGAGTGCAAACTTAACTGAAGGCTGGCAGTTATCTACTGCTGGGAGCTCATTGTACATTTATATTTTCAAATGTATACATACATACTGTTTGGGTGGGCATACAAATCTGCTGCAAATACATTCCCCTTGCTGTTTTGATGAGATACTCAGCTGAAAACTTAATCTTGGAAGAAACTATCTGCAGACAAAAACATGTTTGCCCTTTGAGACTCACATACTGTGTACTTTGTTCTTTCATCAATACCTTTGGCCCTTGTTCTGGTTGTACCACAGATAACAAATTGAAGATCCTCTTCTTTCTGATCAGTTGTTGGAGGTGGACGAGGGGTAGCCATCGACCTTCTAAGTGGTTGGTGGATTAAATTGGGTTTGGTTGTGGTCGCTTTCTCAGAAGACTTGGATTCTTGTTGTGATTCACTGGTTTCTGCTATTTTTTGACTAATTATTTCCAAGCTTTTTTCCCATTGTTTATGACTTGTAGCACTTGTTGTTACAATGATAAAATGTTTGATCTTCTTCACCCTTCAGTTTCAATCTTTTGTGAACTTCGTCTTGCCGTATTTCTGCAGCATCTCAAACTCTCTTCTGTCCAGCCGCAGTTGATGTAAAGTTTTCTTTCTGATTAGTTTGGCATATAACACATTTTTCTTTGTTGAAGGACTACTCAGATTTTGCAGTTAACAGGAGGTAAATATCCTTTGCTACCACCAGCTTCGCTCATGTTTACGAATTTGAATCAACAGAAAACCTGAAACAAAAACAATATTAAAATAAATTACCAAAATAAATAAATAGATCATATTATAGGGCAAAAACCAAAGGGGATGATGGACGGAGTGTTGAACATTGCAAGCACTCACTCCCAGTCAACTGATCTGGGTTTAATCCATCATCATTCTTTAGCTCACTCCCCCACCCCAGTTCAGACACGGCCATATGTAAATCAGTCTGACCCTGTGCCTCATAGGAACAGTCCAGCCCGAACTTCCAAGCCATGTCTTCCCTGGACCGGAAACAAGCATCCTGGGACCGGTTTCTGGCTATTCAGCTGTCATCAGCCAGGCTTGCTTGAAACCAGTGGCAAAGTGAGCAAGGGACCCACGTCTGGGCATACCCTGCCAACATAGGGCGAACAAGGCAAAAACCAAAGGGGATGATGGACGGAGTGTTGAACATTGCAAGCACTCACCCCCAGTCAACTGATCTGGGTTTAATCCATCATCATTCTTTAGCTCACTTCCCACCCCAGTTCAGACACTGCCATATGTAAATCAGTCTGACCCTGTGCCTCATGGGAACAGTCCAGCCCGAACTTCCAAGCCATGTTTTCCCTGGACCGAAAACGAGCATCCTGGCACCGGTTTCTGCCTAATCAGCCGTCATCAGCTTGATCCCGGTCCAGGGAAGACATCGCTTGGCAGTTCGGGCTGGACTGTTCCCATGAGGTACAGGGTCAAGACTGAATTGCATATGACCATGTCTGAACTGGGGTGGCGTGGTGAGCAAAATAACGATGGATTAAACCCAGATCTGTGAATGGGGGTGAATGTTTTGCCAATGTGCAACATTCGATCCATCATCTTGTGTGTTTTGTTTTTGACCTATGTGGGAAGGGTATGCCCAGACTTGGGTCCCGTGCTCGCTACGCCACTGGAGTCAAGCTATCCTGGCTGATAACAGCTGATAGCCAGAAACCGGTCATAGGATGCTTGATTCCGGTCCAGGGAAGACATGGCTTGGCAGTTCGGGCTGGACTGTTCCCATGAGGCACAGGGTCAAGACTGATAGACTGATTTGCATATGGCCATGTCTAAATTGAAGTGGAATGGTGTGCAAAATGACAATGGATTAAACCCAGATCTGGGACTGGGGGTGAAAGTTTTGCCAATGTGCAACATTCCGTCCATCATCTTGTGTGTTTTGTAGATCATATTATAGAGCTACCATTTTAGAGGATGGCAGAAGGGTTGCTTTGATGAGTTATTGTCTGTCTCGATAAGACTAGTTGACCCCCAAAACCTATGTTTTGACATCAAAATGAAGTATATAGGTCTCATGGTTTGGAAAATTCAGCCCGGACTAGCAATGTCTTCCCAAGCTACATTACTTCTCTAATGACACAAAAACACAAATCAAAAATGAAACTCTCTGGACAACAATTATTTTATGGAGGTATGTCAAGGCCCCACTACTAAAAGAGGTCACAGCACAAAAAGTGACCTGGGAATAATACCTTAAGACTGGCGTCAGTTTTGGAAGAAGCTCTTCTTTAAACTTGAGTAAATCATGCACAGTGCCCCTAAAGGAGTAAAAGTGAATGTTGCAAGAGCAGCACTGGCATCTTTCACAACTGCTTAAATATGTGTTATCTAGAATGAAATGTCAGATAAATCTCTCAATGTATTTAAGAGTATACTTAATTTATCCAACCCATGGCGTGCAGAATTACCATATATATTCTTCTGTCAGCTGGGTTCAGTGTTAGATGTAAGTGGATAAGTGCAATATATTGGGTTTTGTGGAAAAAAAATTGGAGGCCTGGGGTAAAACTACATATTGTCCTTTTCACGCTCTCCTTCCTCCAAAGCAGTCTGAATTGTTTCATAGCACTTTTGCACCCTTAAATTTGGCCTTCATAAAGTTTCTCCCTAGATTAACCTCAATAGAACAGCAGTCCTACTTATCTGAAGATCACAGAAATGGGAATTTGTGTAGCTTGGAAGAGTAAATGAATTTCTAGGTGTCCATGTGACAAACCAGTTCTTGCCCTCCTTGGACATGAATTATAAAATAAATTCCATAATGTGTTTTCAAAGAGAACATTTTGTGCTGTTTTGAGAGTTTTTGGTTTGTGTTTTGTCGCTGGGGCATTGAAATTCACGCGAATATATTGCATGCTGTAATGAAAATGTAAATCTGTTCCTTTTTTATCTCTGTTTAAAACAATGCCCTACCTTTCCTAGGTGGATTACCGAATGCAACAGAACATGCCACACAAAGCTCTGAAAAAGATACTAGGAGCTTGGATTTGCTCTGTCACTCTGAACTGCCCACCAATCATTTTCTGGGAGTACATTATTGGCAAAAGCACTGTTCCTCTAGATGCCTGCTTCTATGAGTTCAATAACATCTGGGATTTTCTGCTTGGGTTTTCACTGGCCTCTCTTCTAATACCAGCTGGCTTTGTAAGCTATTTTAACATCATCATTTGTTGGACGGTTAAAGAAAGCAGTAAAAAAAGACAGCGCTCTCAACCTCACAACAATAACACAATTCCCCCAAAGACCTCAACAGAACAACCAAGCTCCTTATTCTTTGTGGAACTTCAGCAGGACCCTCAAGGCATTGTGGAATCAATAGCTTCGCATAATACAAGACACTCAGCCCAACCCAACAACAAAAAGATATCAGTTTTTGCATTTGCTACCAAGAAAAATGAGACAAAGAGACCAGCACGCATATTGAAACAACAAACTAAATCCAACAATGCACAAGGGTTATCATCCAAGACATCAAGTGCAAGAGTGTCAAAGGATATACAAATTGCAAAATCTCTTTCCATCATTGTCTGCATATTTTTGGTTTGTGCCGGTCCCTACTCAATTCTGATGGTGATAAGAGCTGCCTGCCATGGTAGTTGCATAGAGGCCTACTGGTATGAAATTGCCTTTTGGTTGCTGTGGAGCAATTCTTTCATTAACCCTTTCCTCTACCCTTTATGTCACAGTAGTTTCAGAAAAGCATTTGCGAGACTGTTGTTGAAAAAGCGTTGAAGTTCACTTAAAATATTTGGCAACAGGTAACCATAGGCCCGAGTTACAATTGAAAGATAAACAGTCTTGAGACTGTTTCAGTCCAGATTCTGTCTGTAGGCCAGGGCCGTCTTTCCTGGGGTAAAACAGTCTCAAAGCTGTTTCACGCTAGAAAGAAATTAAACCCCTCTCCAGTAGCGGTCAGTGGTGGGAGTAGCTGCCGGGCGGTGATGTGTGAAGGAGGAGGGGCAGGGTGGGGGGTAGTAATCCATGGATTACGGAGGATTACAGGTAATTAAACATATAAATAAATAAAACAAATTTTGTTGCGTGCACTGCATTGCATTTGGGAATGCAGTGCGCGCAATTAAATTAGTTTTATTTATTTATATGTTTCCTTACCTGTAATCTTCCGTAATCCATAGATTACTAGCCCCACCCTGCCCCTCCCCACGTCACCGCCCGGCAGCTAGTCACACAACCGACTGCTACTGCCCCTCTCTCGTTCTACAGTGAATTTGTTCTCTTCTTTATAAAAGTGCTGCGTTGATAGTTACAATTTAAGAGGCTCTTATTTTGTAAAATGGTGTGATGTGAAATATTGTATTATTGAATGATTTTTGAGGGTTTACTGCAACTGTAATATTTCTAAATTTTCTCATACAGTAGTAGGTCAGCTTTACTGTAATTTTCTTCACCTGAAGATTCAATTTGAAATAGATTTTGCACCATCTACTTTTATTTGCTTGAAGTTGGTTGGTAATTTGATGGTAATTAGCATATGAACAATTTGTATATTTTATGAACTTCCGGAATAGCTCGTTAATAAGCTTATGAAGATCGTCAAAGATGACTCAGGGAAATTAAAAATGAATGAACACATGCAATCCTTCAAAAAAGCATAATAATGTATCCACACCAAATCAAGTGATTGCTGTATTAAAGTGGTCAATATGTGGCCGCTTTAAAACTAATGCATATATTTTATTTTTATACAAAACTAATATTACTGCAAATTAGTTTTTAGCATTTCATATACTGCTGACTAGGATCGGATGGCCTATAGGGCAATCAGGCAGCAGGGTCGTATTGGGATCACAATTTGGCCCGGGCACTGACGAAAAAGTGGCCCACATTTGCGGGGCGTGGCCCAAATTCGCAGGGCGTGGCCCACATTCGCAGGGTGTGCCTTTCATGAAACACACAAGGAATATAAGTGGAAAGATATTGTTCTTGTGAAGGACATATGGCCAAAAACATGTCAATGCCCTACAAGCTGAGCACCTGAAAAACAGCCTGGCCCCTTTCTATTACACAATTATTCGTCAGCCCTCCAGTGCAGGAGCACCTGAAAAACAGCGAGGCCCATTTCTCTTAAAAAATTATTCCCCAGCCCTCCAGCGCAGGAGCACCTGAAAACAGCAAGGTCCCATTCTCTTAAAAAATGATTCCCCAGCCCTCCAGCACAGGGACACCTGAAAAACAGCGAGGCCCCAGCTATTTGTAAATTACTCAGCCCTCCCCAGCCCTTCATTGCCTCAAGGCAATGGCGTGGCAGGAGAGGGGCTAAAGCAAAAACAGAGCTTCTGGGCCATCCATGGGGATGGGGGGAGGCTGAGGTGAAGATGGTGCAAGTTCCCCAGATCACCTGGCCACCATAGTGAGACCCACTTTTCCTCACCCACTATGCCCTGAATGGGAAGGGCTGTGGGTGAGGAATAATGCAAGCACTGTTTCTGGGCTGCGTGGGCCCCAGGAGAGCCGAGGCGAAAATGGCTCATAGGCCTGAGCGACACCTGGCCCCCTGGGAGGCTGATTCTGGCACACAATCACCTCTCCCCAGCCCACCATCAGCTTGATTGCTTGGCAGGGCAGGGGATCAAGGAGAGGCCACAGCTGAACATCACTGAATGGCCGGCCGCACAGCGAAGCTGCTTTCCTCTCCCTGTCAGTACTCTCTGTCAGACTGGTAAAGGGGGGAAAAACTGCCCACAGAGTGCACTGAGACACCAGCCCATGCCTGAGTGCCCACAGTGCCAATCAGCCCCTGTCAGGCAGTGCCCATGGGCTGGTCTGACAGATCAGTGTGTGGGCCATTTCTTTACCAGCAATAGGACGGTTTTTACTGTTAATTTCTCATATATCACCGTGGGCCACTTTTATAATGATACCCGGGCCTTTTTTGTGTCCCAGTCAGTAGCGGTCGGTGGTGGGAGTGCTACAGGGCGGTGGGGCGGGGCGGGGGTGGAGCATGGTGGGGGTAGTTAACTATGAATATGGCCCAAAGGAGGTAAGTAAACAAATACATAAATAAAACTAATTTTGTTGCACGCACTGCATCGCATTCAGCAATGCAGCGCGAGCAATGCAATTTGTTTTATTTATTTATTTGTTTACTTACATCTGTTCGGCCGTTTGCCATAGTTTACTACGCCCCAACCTTTTCCTCCCCGCCCCCGCCTCACCGCCCCACAGCACTCCCACCACCTGCCGCTACTGGTCCCAGTCCCACTCTGCTGTAAACCTAGGTTAAAGGAGCACTTCTCAAAGAAACAGTTCTATTGTATCCGGAACATCGAAAAAATAAAAGGTGCTATATTAGCGTTGGGTAGCATATATTTTATCCCGAATGTTTTGCAGAGGTCCAGGTTGATATTGACGAAGTTTCTGGAGTTTTCCTGTTTTTTCTCCGAATATCAGTTAGTAATCTTCTTTTTCGGCACAACCGTTTTACCAGGTGAATTGTCCTGCAAACAGATTGGTACCTCACATTTAAAGGCACCTTTTTCTACTGAAACCAGATGTGTGATGTACCTGGATTGTGTTTCTAAACTAAACTTGATGTTCGTTTTCTCATAACTGTATCATAGTGGTAACACAAGTATTCTCAAACCAGATGTGCAACTTTACTTTCCAATTCAGTGAAAGTAATATATAGGTGTGAACATTTTCTCACAACTTCAGATGTTTTGCAAAGTATTTTTGTAAACTGACTTAGAGGCATTACTCTCGCAAAATATTTTCTATTAACTTTAAGCATCGTAAATGCTGCCTTGATATTTAGTTTAACAGAATCATATGGGCCAATTTACTGAGTTGTTTTGCGTCAAAAGGCTGCCAGGCCTTATATAAAATGGTAAGCTGTCTCTAACTTGAACTCTCAATCAATGTGTAATAAACTGGCCTCATACTATATTCAGAAAATCCTAAATATTTGTAAATAATCTCGAAATGTTCTCTCGAGTTACCTGGAGAACAATCTGCTCCCCATAACCAAATCCACTGTGCTGTCAACTTTTCTAACATCTCAGTCAAATGCAACGTTAAGAGAATATCATAAATGAATCTATCTGGATCAGTGCAATATGTAAGGCACAAACTCATAAAAAATGAAAATTGCAGCCTAGCTGGAGATATCACCTGCATCACCAGGGCTTCCCTACTCTTCCCCAGCACTCTAAAGAACATCAGGCCAAATTTCTGAAAGTTCTGCTTCAGGTTTGCATTACTTAAGTGACAGAGACGAAATACAAATTCCTTATCCTGATTTACAAACCAATGCAAAATGGTTTTTGAGTTGGTTTGTAAGAAAATGAAATGAAATGAAATTAATTTGTACTTGTAAAGCGCACTTATACCCCAACCGGGGTTTCCTGGCGCTGTACGCATACCGCTGTGGAACCCTTCCTGGCTTTTCCCCTCTGAAATGTCCACTCCTGGGCACCCCCAAGGTGAAGCCAGGGGATGTATGACGTTACAACGCATGCTATTACAACGCATGCCTTTACGAAGCAAGTTTTACAACGCAAGTCGTTACAACGACTTGTGTTGGGGGGCGCTGGATAGTGATAGTTTAATTTACTATTCCAACTCCAGTCCCCGTGGATAGTAGGGAAAGTGTTGGAAACTATTCCCTATCCTAGAGCGCCCCCCAGCGCAAGACGTTGTAAAAGTTGCGTTGTAATGGTTGCATCGTAAAGGTACTTCGTTGTAAAAGTTGCGTTGTAAAGGATGTTCCCCGAAGCCAGGCATCCCAGCGCTGTTGGGGCCGTTGTAATGTAAAATGTAACACAAACCAGCTCTTTTGCTACTCTGCTTCCAGGGGGAGTTCCATGGGTGGTACACGGGCATTACTGTGCAACCAAATATGATTGTTGATGTTAAACCTTGTCTACCAACAATAGTAGACCGGGTTTTGCTCCAAACATTATTGCAACTTGAAAGCAGGTTTTAAATGGAAAAACGTTTTATTTCTCCTAACATGTTCCACTTTGCATGTGTGTTGTACTTTACACACACATTTGAAGTGGGAATTTTCTAAGCATAGTATTTTGTCCTGAAACGCTACCCTTTCATTACAAAAACTATGCTAGACGCACACACACACCTGTGCATATCTACTTTGATGTGACACTCTCCTTCTCTCTCTCTAGTGTCAGTGCACAATAATGCAGATGAGCATGATGCACACACCTTTGCACCATAGTACAAAGGTGTGTGCATGGCACCCAACTGCATTATTGTGTGCCGGCGCTAGGAAGAGAGGAGAGTGCCATATTTTTGTTGATGCGGCATTTTCCTGCTCTCTCCCTGTCACACAACAATGTGAAGCAACATTGGGTACTGTGCTGTGTTCTGTAACAGTTTTGTAACTTTGGGCCTTCATTGTTTACCCCTACTCATAAACTAAACCTAGATGCCTCCACTCCATGCACTGACAAACCCATCTTCATGGTCTATTTCCTGGTGCCGGACATTGAAGGGTATCCAGTTCCTAATCAAGGGAGCTGTCTACACAGGTAAAATGAGTACTACAAGGTATGCCAGAAGCATCACTCTGCAGGAAGAAATGCCCTCACACACCTGGATTGGTTTCATACTTCATCATTGGGCGTTTGCTCCATGTTGGGCACGGCTCTACACTGCCCGTAGGGCACCCTCAATGGGAACTCTTTACTGAAGATCTTTTCAAACGCCATTTTTTAAAGTGTGGGTTTGTGGGTCTAAGTGTAGATTGGTGTTTTCAGTGAATGGGTACAAAGGATAAAAATAGGACAGGGGGTCCTCTTCAGAACAACTTTAATGATTGAGTCCTACTGCCTATATTAGAATCTGTAGTGCTATCTACTAGAAATAATTATCTATGATAGCTGTAGGTCAACATGTTTGAAGCCTAAATTAGTCATGTAAATGATCTAGTGGCTCTTCCTCAAGACCATTATAACCTAATCTACACAGTGACTGGAGTTTCAAAACATGGATTTGTTTATATACTTCCGGCTCCTCTTCGTGGCGAGGAGCCGGAGATCTTCTGGGTGGTGTACCCACCTTGATGTAAGTCTGACTACAGGGGGTCACCCCACACCTCGCCAGTTCTAGAGAATTTATCATTGAAACTTGAACACGATTTATTTGTGATTCAGGTATTTCTGCATGACTAGGAATACTCTCCACAGATGCCGGAGGTATGGTGGCCCCAGAATAAAACTACCGGTGGGTAAACATCTGAGCTAGTTTTTACTTCACTATCTGTACTTTTTCTTCGGTGATCCCAACATATCTAATTGTTTGTCTTCTATGTATACACATTTCTGTACACTTCCTCTTTTCCCTACTCCTCTCTGTGATATTCATATAAACAACAATAACAACATCAATTTCATTATTGTAATATTTAGGAAATCAGGCACCAAATGCATGCTTTGCTCGTTCAGGCTCAAACTTTAGAGTGCCCCGTATGTTAAAAAGTGCAAATGACACAAACCCCATGGAAGATAATACATATATAATTAAAGTGCAATGCACTGGGTTGATAAGTATAGTCACTTATCCAAATTGGGTATATTTCTGGACTCCTTGAGTCATGCAAGGTGGCACGCTCATTAGAGTGCTGCAAAAGCAATCAGTTGCTTGAGTGAGATTATACATAGAGTTCCATGACATACTGTAATGTATAATCGGTATTCAGCACGATATACATTCATGCCTACAGCCTCATAACTGGCCTTTCTTTCTCTAATTAGGTACAGCCTGGAAGGGGCTCAATATTTCTCTGATGCTGAGCACCCGATCCTATATTTGTTCCCTTTCAACCTGATCTTAATTTGGTTCCCATCCATTTTTTTTGGCTTTTTTACTACTTATATGTGATTGACAAATAACCTATTTTAGACCTAAGCATCAACACTGAAACACTCACTCTCATACGGAGCTCCTGCAGGGGAAACATGGCGGCCGCCGGCTAGGGCGGGTCGCGTCTCTCATACCGAGCTCCTGCAAGCCCAGCAACACGGTGTTACATTGTCGGCGTTCCTCTAACAAAATTGGGAGATGCAGTGACCCTCGTTTGGATTCAGATTGTGGGTGATATCTCAGCTGTTACCTCCTTTCGTTTTCCGGCGTTCTCCCGTGACAGGAGACGCTCTGAGCAGGGCGCTGCGGGAGAGGTAGAGGCGGCTCTGCCCGTTCGCATTAGCTGTGCCGCTGATCTGTTTGTCAGGCTGTCTGTCAGTTGTCTCTGGAGAGCTGTAGATCTGCTACAGAGGTCCACGGAGATCCGCGCAGACTTCTCGATCTCTGTTTCGAGTGAGATCGCTTCCTGGTGGTTGTGAGGTGCGGATGTGCGGATGTGCGGCTTCAGGGTTCCGTCTTCCGCTTCTCTTTCCCGGTGGGCAGAGGCAGCCGTGGAGCTGCGAAGGAGCCGCAGAGCGGCGGCCCGCGGTGTTTTCGGGGATATCAGCAGCCTTCATTCCTCCCAAAAGTGCCCTGCCACAACTAAAGGATCACAATCAGGTGGTGCTTCCAACGTGGATAAAAAGAGTAATCAGAGGTCTCGTCGTCTTAAAGCTAAATCCAGGACTAAGGCAGCATCAGAAGAGGAAGGAGCAGGAAAAATACCTGCTCAAGCACTACAAGCACTACCCTCAAGTAAGGTGTCTGGGCAGGGGTCTGGGGGTGTTAAAGGTGTTAAAGGAGCTAAGAATTCAGCGTCTGGGGGTGATGAGATACGGACTTTAGCTACAGATATTGTTGAAGATAACACCCTTATTGATACCATCACTGTAGTGGGTCCTGATTCTGGTATCGCAAAGGGGGGAGCAAAAGATTTAGATTTAGACTGTGATCCTAGTGAGACTACCCAGGGCTCTTCTATCTTTGTTTTTTCTGGTGACTATACCACCAACTCTGTCAATACAGTCACTGCGGCTACAACTCCTCGGTTGTCTGCTTTAAAAGGTTTAAAACTAGGCGCTAAACCAAAACCCAAAGAAACTAAAAGTAGTGCGGTGAGGCTTACTCCCTCACTTAGATCATACTTCAAGGTGTTGCCTCAGGTCCTAGAAATCACCTGCAGACCTCAAGAGGAGACTAGAAATATGAGTGGTATAGAAAATACCCAAGGGGTTGCTCCTTCAGAAGTTTTGGGCACAGACTCAGGGGTTCTTGTTCACAATATCTCGGAGGAGATCGGGCTCTCAGTCCCTCAGGCTAAGGTGGGTGAGACTCCAGAGACGCAGGAGAGGATTTCATTGGAAGTCTTACTAAATGAGATTAAAAGTGGGTTCGCTGAATCTAAGCGCAATCAGCAAGAGATAAAAGCGGCGTTCGATGCCCTGGATAAGAGAGTAGATCTTCTCTCGGAGAGGACAGATACCCTCGAAAGCACAGTAGGTGATTTAAAAGCCAAACTAGACTCTGCAAATGAGAAGATAAACTACTTAAGGCGCGATGGAAATGCAACAAAAGAGAGAGTGGAATCTTTGGAGAATTACTCACGGACGAACAATATCAGAATTTTGAAAGTTCCAGAAGGAAAAGAAGAAAAAGAGGGAGGTGAAATGAAAAAATGTGTTGCTTCCTTGCTTAAAGAGTCCCTGAACCTGGAGGAATCTGTTGAAGACCTGGAAAAAGACATTCAACGAGCTCACAGAGATCCGTTCCGTTTAAAACAGGGGAGACTTAAACCAAGGAAGATCCTAGTCAACTTCTTAATCTATTCTGTTAAGGAGAAGATTTTGAATTTAGCACTTAAATCCACAGCTCTAAAAGCTCCGGACTTCTCTTATGTTGTAAGGTCTGACCTGTCGAAAAGCACTCTTGATAGACAATGGGAGTTAGGCCAAAAAATGGAGAAGTTTAGGGCTCTGGGAGCTACTGTCCAGATGAGGTTTCCTGCATTCCTGAGGTTTATGTACAACAATAAAATGCATAACATCCATTCCCCACTGGAGGCAGATGAACTTCTGACATCTATTAGCAACCATCAACAGGGAAACATCTAAGGAAAGCTTTCGGACTAAATAGTAGGGAGACACAGAGATACAGAGATAAAAGACAGGCGGGGAAAAAAAAAAAAAAAAAAAGAAGGGGGAGGAAAATAGAATGAATATACAAAGAAGGGAGATTGGGGGAAGTGGGACTTTCACAGAGGGTGTTTGATTATATATTTTAAAAAAAAAAAAAGGAAAGAAACGGAAAAAAAAAGGAAAATAGGGTTGGGAAAAAAATATATATATAAATAAATTTAAAAAAAAAAAAAAAAAAAATATATATATATATATATATATATATATATATATATATATATATATATATATATATATACAAACAAATAAATAATGGAAAAATTCTTAGAACACTAACCCGGACTGGAAACTTCTGTGACAATCACCCACCTCTAGCTTTTCTACTCTCTATAATTATGACGGCTTCTCCCTAAAGTTCTTACCTAAGTATGCCGGAATATATATTTTATATATGTAACAGAGCTGGGCAAGGAGGAGCTCCTTAGAGAGACAAATCTGGCATCAACGGCCAGAATAACTAAGGGGGGGTTTTCCAGGGAGGGGAGGGGGGTGGGAAGGGGTAAAACTGTAAAATATCCTCATCGATCATTCACCGTCCCATACTCACAAACCACACAAATCACACAAAACACATTTCTGTTCTGTTCACTTCGCAGTGGGAGAACTAACTTTTATACTTACCTAATGAGTTGGGGTAGGGGTATGGACATCAGCTGATGGGAATAAAATTTTTGTCCTGGAATGTCAATGGCCTGCGTGTTAAGAGTAGGAGATACAGAATATTGCAATATTTGAGAGACTCTCCAGCGCAGGTCATCGTCATTCAGGAAACTCATCTTCATCAACACGAAGTGAGGGAATTGTTGAGTAAAATCAGATGGGTAGACTGTTTTATTTGTACCAACCATAATGTGAATATTCGCGGTATATTAATTATTTTCAAAAAGCAAATAAGAGCTCAGATTCTTGCCCATGAGGAATACTTTAGTGGTAGGTGGCTATACGCCAAAGTTAGTCTAGAGGGCAGACCATATAATTTGGTTGGCTATTACGGTCCTAATCAGGATGACCCCTCATATCTGAACAAAATTCAGAGCCACCTCCTAACAACTCAAGGTCCAATAATCTGGATGGGAGACTTTAATTTGGTACTTAACCCAAAATTGGATAAATCTCCCAACTCAAGGGCATTAACCTATAAGAAATCCAGGCAGGTATTGGGGGTTGTTATGTCAACGCTCGGATTGGCGGATCCATGGAGGGAGAGAGCAGGCGAAGCACTTGGTGTATCATACCATAATCATAAATATAATCATAAGTCGAGAATTGACTACGCTCTTTTTAGTTACTCATTAAGAGACTCCCTAAAGGACTTAACATACCTGCCCTCATACATATCAGATCACTCCGCTATATTTTTCTCTTTGCAAGCGGCCCAGCAACCCTCTCAGACTCTATGGTCATTTGACCGCACGATTCTCTTAGAGGATGAAGAAACCGACCTCCTCATCCAAGAAACAAAATTTTTCATGGACACCAATATAAACTCTACCCAGTTAAATATAGTATGGGAGGCATATGAAGCCTATTTGAGAGGTTATATAACTAACAGGGCCTCTTATCGAGGGAGAATATATAGGGCAAAGATTGCCAATATCGAAAAGGATATTTCATCCTTGGACCAACGTATTAGTTCCGGAAATGGAACTATTACGGAGCAGGAGCAGCGTAAAGACCTAAAAGAGAAGCTAGATAATATTCTTCAAGGGAGGGTTGCATTGAGATGGGAAGCAAGTAAGCTTTCCAACTTTGAGTACGGTGAGTCCGCGGGTAAGGTTCTCGCATGGAAAATTAAATCTGATCAGGCCAAAAAACATATAAAGCACATCATTTTAGAGGGGGAGACACTTGAAAGATCTTCCATCAGAGATATTGGAGAAGCATTCTTGGAGTTTTTCCAGCAAATATATAAGGAGGAGATCTCCGAGGACCCGATATCAACATCTAGATGGTTGGAGAAGATTACTCTTCCCACTCTTAGCTCTGAACAAAGAGACCGTCTTGAAAGGCCTATTTCAGAGGATGAAGTGAGGGAAAGCATTAAAAAGGTGAAGAGGGGTAAGGCAGCAGGCCCAGATGGTCTCCCTGGCGAACTATTTCGCGTACTAGTACCCGAAATAGTTTCTGTGCTGACAAGACTTTTTAACGACATCTTAGTAAACGGTATGACCCCTCCTAAATCATGGGGCGAGGCGATTATTGTTCTGATCCTGAAACCCGGGAAAAATCCAGCTAAGTGTGGCTCCTATAGGCCAATCTCGCTTCTAAATAGCGATTACAAGCTCTTTGCAGCTGTGTTGGCGAATCGGTTAGGACGTGAGGTTGGCTCAATAATACACACAGACCAGAAGGGTTTCATAAAGGGTAGACAACTCTCGGACCTTACGTATGACTTAATTGGGGCAGTGGACATAGCTTCTACGTTTTCTCTTCCTTTGGCCATTATGACCCTCGACGCCACTAAAGCTTTTGATCAAGTAAACTGGGCATATTTAGCCGAGACCATGAAGAAATTTGCATTCGGTCCAAATTTTCGGAGATCAATTGGACTCCTATATGCAAATCCCAGTGCAAGCATTATGGTCAACGGGGTATGTACCCAGCCCTTTCAGATTACTAGGGGAACAAGACAGGGGTGTCCCCTGTCCCCTCTACTTTTTAGCATATACATTGAGCCACTTGCACAATCCTTTAGGGACGACTCAAGAATTTCATCATTTAAATTTGGCGGATGGGAAAGGAAAATAGGGCTATATGCTGATGATATTGTTATTTACACCAGTGATCCAGCAATCGCTTTTCCCATAGTGGTCGAAAAGGCCAAGGAATTCGGAAGTATTTCGGGCTACGACATCAATGCCGATAAGACTGAGCTTATGACGTGGAATATTGCCAATCCGGGTGTTGGTGTGACGCCCTCAATCCGTTCAATCCGTTACCTTGGAGTAAAAATAACACAAGATATTGAAGTCTTAGCTAAAGCTAACCTAGACCTGGTCGCCAGAGAGTGTAGGGCCCTTTTGAGATCATGGGTGGGTCTTAGATTATCAATTTTTGGGAAAGTTAACATTGTAAAGATGTCTATCCTTCCGAAACTGACCTTTATTTTTAACACAATTCCCCTTGCATTTGATTCTAAGCAACTTCTTAAGTGCCAACAAGAAATAAATTCCTTCATTTGGGGCTATAAAGCCACGAGGTTGGCTTGGATTAAATTGAGGAGGAGGAGGGAAAAAGGTGGATTGGCCCTCCCAGACTTGTAGTACTACTCTTGGGCATTCCAGCTTTCCCACTCAAGAATGCTCTTGAAGTCACCAGATCTCACTTCAAATGGGAAATTATTTAAGGCAATGCTGGTAGGGGCAAACCTCCCATTAGATGGGTTTTTATTTAAATTTGGAGATCGAAAGTTTTTCAAGAAGGTGAGGCTGAAGACTCTATTAACACAACTGAAGTCATGGGTACAAATTAAACGTAGAGTGGGGTTGGCGTACTACTCTAACCACGCTCAGATTTGGGACTCACCTGGGCTTCCATTGTGCCTGCAAGATTCTCTGGCAACCCCCCTAATTACAGCTGGGCTTTTTAGATGGGGTGAACTGTTATATGGAGGCATCTTGATAGGGTGGGAAGACCTTAGGGACAAAGTAGGGCCGACACTATCAAGATTTAAATATACACAAATTAGCAGCTGGGCCAGAGAATTAATCAGGAAAGACCCTAATACTGGGAGAATTAGTCCTCTAGAACAACAATTAGTCAAAAAACAGATAGGAGGTAAGGAGGTGGCTCTCTGGTATTGGTCCATACTGGAAGAGATAGATGGGGACTTTAATCTCCCAACGGAACTATGGGGTAGAGAAATTGTGGCACTAGACGAGGACTGGTGGACAGAATCCTTTTCCCTTTTGTATAAATTGGTTTAACCCGCCTGGCTTAGACGAAACCACCTGTTTACTTTACACCGGGCGTATCTCTCCCCTTTACGTTTATCCAAATATCAAGAGGGGAAATGCTGTAACAAATGCCAACTGTTAGCAGCCTCCGATATACATATGTTTTGGGACTGCCCCCACATATCGACTTATTGGATGGAGATCAAAGCAACTTTGGATTCAATTATTAAGACCAACATTTCCTTAACTTTACCACTTGTTATTTTTGGCTTGGACCAGAACATCACTGGGGTAGCGCGGTCCTTTATATTTTATGCCATCCTGTTGGCAAGAAGGCAGATATGCATGCATTGGGTGGATACTACCTCTCCCACTCACTCCGCATGGCTAACCTCACTGTATGAAACTTCCAAGGTTGATTTGAAAAGAACATGTAGAGTCCAGAACCTCACATTTTGGAAATTTTTGACAGAGTGGAAGTGAAGATTTCTCTGTCTTCTTGGTTTTTTTTTTTTTTTTTTCCCCCAACGATCCGATGATTAAGCCCATCTACTCAATGGTTCAGTATAGTGGTCTGCCCCGATTTCGATACTTGTATACTGGATTTACTGGCACGAAGTTGCCTTGAGATCGTCAATAAGATGCATGGTTGTACCCACCAACTCATAATAAGTTCTGCCAAGGTGTGTAGCGGCTCAATTTCCAGGGCATGGCTCACAAGGGCAGTGAGCTGGTCGGATTGTCTTCTTCGCATCTAAGGGACGTGTGTCGGGCAGATGAGGATTAAAGAAAAAAAAAAAAAACAACACTGAAACACTCACCAAATGCCTTCTGTCAAGCAAACACTGGACGAACCCCAATGGCCTTTGTCTAAACAGCTATAGGACAGAAATTTCAACACGACCAGCCCCTTTCCCCAGTGGACATGGTGTGCAACCTCATTCAATGCACAACTGTATTTCAACACTCAATTAGACGCATCAAATCAATGTACCACCAATTATATACCATATCTAAAATCAGCCCCTTCCTATTCATCAAACCCAGAAACGTACTGGTCCACGCAGTCTTTCTATCAGACCTATACTGTTGGATTGCAGTATACCTAAATCTCACAAACAAAGACATTGCAAAACTTCAACAAATTCAAAACTGAGCTGTAAATATTATTTTCAAATTGAATAAAGATGCCGAACTGTTACGACTTCAGGGAACAGCTATCTCGGTTAACCACTGAAAACCAAATAAGACATAGGGTTGTCTGTATCATGAAGGAAGCCATCAACACAAAAAGGATACTTCTATGACCTCTTCAAGTTCCATCAAATGTCAACCATTCTAGGCTCAACTTCAAAGTGCAAACGTGTTAATCCAAAATGGAGACTCACGAGATTTGGAGGCAAAATCCTGAAAGTGGCACTGTGCAAAGCAGTGGCTTTAAATAGTAAACCAATAGAACAAACAAACACATCCAAATATCTCAACGTGATAATGTCCGGTCAGCTTCCTCAGAAAAATCGTTGGGAGAACAACCTAACTAAGGCAAGAGGAATGTCCAAGGGCATGATATAATGTACAAGGAATCATAACAATGTAGATCCAAAAACCTTAGAAACGGTGGTTCGAACCTAAATCATAGACACCCTGTGCTATTGTGAAGAAATGAAGATAACAGCAATTGGCTGTCACAACAGGAGGATATTCTGGAATAAATCTAGGATATGTCCCTAATGAAGAAATAGCTGCACATTCCTCTCTCCTCTGTGCAATTTAGAGACACATTAGCACACAATGCCATCTGGTAAATAGTGCATGGAAGAAGACAAATCTAGCAACTCACTCAAGATCAAATTATGTGAAGTTCTCCTAGGTTTAAACTTGGAGCACTTATTGGATTAGGCAGCCACAACCAATTTCACTAAAGTCCAAGTTAGATGTTTGCTTAAGCTGTGCTTACATGAGCAAAGAGTGATTTTAACCAACAAAGCTTTAAAATCCAAGAAAGATTATCTGGCTCAAACTGTACAGCTTTGAATCTAGGAGTGCCAGCTACCTTCCTCCAAATATCACTCTATTTTCACAAAAAGAGCTTTTCGTGGCACAAAGCAATACCCTACTGCTCAACGAATTTCAGGCCAAATGATGGCAAACTTCTCCAGCCACCTGTACATCTCACGGCCACTGATGAGAATCCTTAATTTACTTTGTATTATTATGTAGGACACATTACTCTATTTTCCAATGGACAATTTGTCCATTACTAAAGAACGCTGGCATAGGGACACTAAATAAGCAATGATCTTCCTTTTGTTGAGAACACAGAAGAAATGAACGTTTGCTAGTCACAACTTGCATAAGACTTGGCAAATAAGGCAGTTAATGTAAGATGGAAAGTAAACCCTAATGAAAACAGATTTTTGATGCCCACCTTGATGACACCAGCCACGAGTTGGTTATCCTTAGTAATTTAAACATAGATGATATCATGAACTCTGCCTTGCCATACTTTTTTGCTACATGCTGGGCATTTTCTGGAACTTTAACAACACTAACACTCTGCCACACTGTTTATATGTCAAGTATTTCTTGCATAGTTCCTTATTTAGAGCTTGGCACATAGGATAGCCCATCAAACCGAAATGGATATTCCTTCCACCGTATTGCAAGTGCAATAGGCTGAGGTGCACTTGTAATACAGCGATGGGACATCTGCCTTGTTTTTGCAGGAGTATCCCTCATCGAATTCTATCTAAGGGCCATAGTGGGCAAGAAGACTGATAAATGATGCAAAAAGCATTTTCAAATACATCATTTTTCTGTGACAAATAGGATAATTGAAGGGCAAAATGTCCACAGCAATGCGGATTCTCAGAGAGAAAAGAAGAGGTGAGAATGGTTAAAACTCTTCTATGTTTATGGAGATTTCCACAAATATTTAAGAAACAGGACTGCACAACCTTATAAACCTTTTGCCTGTGCGTTGGGGTATCTGGTTGAAGATTACAAGATCCGGGATGCCAGTGTTAGGGTAATAATACACCCTTCTTATTTGCATATCTGTAGCGGTGAAGACACAAGAGATGTAATTTGGAATTGAGGTAGTATCTTTCTGCATCAGAAAAATGTATTCCTACTCTTCAAATAGCTTTATTCGACAGTTTTGTCATAAAAGCACAAACATATACATTACACACAAAATTTTAAATCTATAAATATCTGTTTGCCTTAAAACAATTACTCCTTAAAAGATACATTAAACATCAGCACACTGTCGGATAAATGGACTTTAAAAACAATTCCTGGCATTACTCCCCCGGGAGCAGCTTCTTGATGCTAAAATAGAAACCAGGGGAAGCAGGTGCATTTTGTATGATGTTTGTCCGACAACTGCAATGTTTTGTTTAACTGAAAATAAAAATAAATTTGATCAAAAACAATTAAGTTCATAGATCTATATTTTCAGATAATCCCAGATAATTCATAGGTGATTCAAAACAGAGAATAAAAGGAGGTTGACATCATAAAATTAACTAAACATTGTTACAGAAAGCTCCCTGGCACGAATAGACCAGGCCCAACCCAAAAATGTGGCCACTGGAATTGCTATAGGTAATGTTGGATTCGTAGATAAAACTCTCAAGGCCTCATTATGCCTATTGAAACCTAACAACTTGCAAATCGGTATTACCCACATTGCACGCGTTTTTTTGTATAAGGGGCAAAAAAACAACAAATGACTAACTGATTCCTGCTTGTCCTTGCACTTAGGGCACTCCTTCTCACTAGCCTCTTTACATTTACTGCTAAACGCCCTGACGGGAAGGGTACCAACCCTTAGTTAGAAATACAACTTCCGGTCAGTTGGTTTTTCGATGGCGTCCCAGTACTGCTCTAAGCCAGGCTTTGTCTTAAAATCTAAAAACTAGCCGGTCAAGCGCCCTACTAATCCCCCAGAACTTACTGATGTCATAACCATACCCCAATACATTTCCTTCAGGAATTTCTTGGAGGGGAATGAAGCATTAAGCGGATCAGTCCATAGATTACTCAGACCTAAGCTCCCCAACAGTGACCTAACCTCCCTCAGTCATTTAACCTTATGGAAACAGTCATTATCCATTACATCTTTAACTCCTTTAGCATAATGTGCCAACTCAACTGTACACCACAACCTACGCCAATATAAAAGAGGGCGGAGTTTCGCCATATCCATTACTGCATTTCTTCCCAAATCAAACAGCAGTGGGCGGATTGGCGTACTTTTCAGGGCACTAGTTACATTTCGAAGAAAGGAGTTTTCTGCGGCAGATAAGGTCGATAGGTTCGAAAACCCCAAAAGTTCCACTCCATAAAGGGCAGAGCTTAACACTTTCATG
This sequence comes from Lissotriton helveticus, assembly GCF_964261635.1. NCBI lineage: Eukaryota > Metazoa > Chordata > Amphibia > Caudata > Salamandridae > Lissotriton > Lissotriton helveticus. Next base: position 771,705,755 of record NC_136063.1, on the reverse strand, counting down.
TTATAAATCTCCATCAGTGGGCTGATCGGTTTGGTCAAGAAGGATCTAAACTTTCCAGCGAGCATCCCAGCCTGCTGCTTATGTTTCAATGTGGCCATATCAACTTGCTTCGACCACCCCATATTTGCCTGTAGCGTAACTCCTAGGTAGGTAAAAGCATCAACCCTTTCAAGAGGTGCATTATTCATGTATACCTTACCCTGGAATGATCTATGCTTGTTGAAAGACATAAACTTTGTTTTTCCTGTATTAATTACAAGGCCTCAAATCAAACAAAAGTCCTCAAACCTCTTTAGCGCTTTTTGCAGGCCGCAGGGAGTCTTGGAGATGATTAAAGTATCATCCGCAAACATGAGGATGGGTATAAACTCTTTCGCCAGCACCGGAGCGTCCGAGGGGACCGCGGAGAGGAAATCAGCCACCCCGTTGACGAAGAGCGAGAACAGGGTCGGTGCGAGCACACAACCCTGCCGCACTCCCCTACTCACGGTGAATGACTCGGTAACCTCCCCCCTGGCCCCCCACCGAACCCGTGCATGGTTTCCCTCATGTAAGCGGATAATTAGGGACAATAACTCAGGAGACATCCCCATTTGGCTTAGGACCTCCCACAGCCTACGTCGGGGCACCAAATCAAAGGCTGCTTTCAAATCCACAAATACCGCGTACAGGGCCCCCTTTCCCAGAACAACTGTCTTCCAATAGATATTAATAAAACGGAAGACCTGATCAATGGTACTGGTAAGGGGCCGAAAACCCGCCTGCAGTGGAGTTAAAATTTGCTTGTCATCCATCCATGACTGCACTTTTTGTAAGATCAGCCTTCCCATAATCTTTTGGATGGAGTCGATAAGGCTAATTGGCCTATAGTTTGATACTTGCGATTTGTCACCCTTCTTAAATACTGGGATTATCTCGGCCCCTTTCCAGGATGCCAGAATTGGAGCGCCGCAGGCAATTGCGTTTGCTAGATATTTAATGTACAATCGACAGGAGGGTTTATAACTTAAAAAGACATCTGCAGGGATGCTATCCATTCCTGGGGCACGTCCTGGTGTAGTTGAATCTACTGCCCTGTCAACATCCTCTAATGTAAAGATCCTGCCAGGAAAATAAGAGTGAACATACGAGTCAGTGTTCACCTCATCCTCTTTGGAGGCATATTGGGGTTCAAAATATTCGACCCGTAAATGTCGGGCAATATTGTTCTGGGGGGGGTCTGGACTCCCCCCCTATCCCACTTGTACATGTCCCAGAATATTTTAGGGTTGCAGGACAATCATGCCTCCTTAAGCTCCAACCAGCTAGCCTGGTCCCAGGCTTGCTTTGCTTCTTTTACTACCTTCCTGTAGGAATCCCTTGCCAATCTTACTTTCTCTGAGTCCCCAACACCTAACTCAATCCCAAGTATCCTCCGTGACTGGCGGCACTTTTCGTTGTACTATCCTTCCACTTTCTTATACCTTGTTTTCTTGGTGTTGCCAGGTTTACAGAAGAATAGTTTTAACCGGTCAAAAAGGATAGTGTGCGTCTCCGCAACCTTTGACAGCAGGATCTGATTTCCCTCCCCAGTACCCCACTCCTCCACTACCCTATCAACCTCCTTATTTATGGCTAATATTACTTCTGGGAGTTCGGAAACATTTCGCCATTTCAAAGGACGTATGTCATTGGATATTACTACCTCAGCAGCCCCTTCCTCCACCCCTTTAGGTGAAACATCACCAAACAAACCTGTCATTGTAACAACAAGCGGGTCGTGATCACATTCCAGCCGGGATGTAACGACCATATCCCTTACAGACCGCCACATTGGCAGGCTTACCAGAATATAATCAATACGACTCAATCTGAGCCCATTATTAAAATTGTTGGCCCCCGCCTGTCAGACAATGAGCGCCCTTTTAGGGCCCTCAACTGCTGGCCTACGCACATCCCCTTCATTTGGATTGCTGCCTCAGTCCACCTTTTGATTGGCTCAATCTCTAAAGAGGGTATGCCCCATCTTGCGTCTTCTTCCTCTGTAAGACACTGATCCTCTGGTCCTAGTGGTTCGAACGTGGTATTAAAATCCCCCCCAATTATCACACCAACGTTCCTCGGCACACCTTCCACCAACCCTTCCAGGTCTGCAACAACCTCTGACCCCCGCTGCCCCTTAAGGTCCTTTGCATAGACATTAGAAATGCACAGGTTAGAGCCTTGCTATGGGATGACCTTTATCCCAAGGATATCAATATTGTTAATGGACATCTGGGATATTTTACAGCGCAACGTCTGCCGGACCCAGACCATTAGACCCCCCATGACACGGCCTTTCGCTGTTTTCTCTGCGGGAACTTGGAATAGGAGGTACCCTAATCAAAACACGGGCTCTACCGCCCACGTCTCTTGAAAGAGGCATATATCGTGGGCCTCTATCAAATCTGACCACTCGGGGACCTCAAGTTTGGAACCCAACCCTGCAATATTCCAGGACAAGAGCGTTACTGCGGTAGCCCCGTGTACTGTCCTACTCATGTCCATGGGCCATCTTTCCTGTGTACGGGTCAAACTGTCCCCAGATATCCGTCCCGGAGTTGATATCAATCCCCTGACCATGGCTCCACTAGGGGGCCTAGGATTTACAACTACTGAGCGTATGCTCCCCGTGATTCTCGGGGCGAGAGGGTAAATGAGGTAATGCCAATGTTAGCCAAGTCACTACTACTAGGGAGCCTTGGGCTTACGACAACTGGAGCTGTACTCCCCAGAGTTCTTGAGGCCGAAGTAATAATTAAACTAGCACCAGAGCTGGCCATGCCACCTACTTTTTTAACAGAAAGGGGGAAGGCATCAACCATAGGTCCACACACTATCACTTGGTGGCTGGGGGAGTTTTGTTGTCAATCACACTCCTCCAGCCCAGACAGAGCATCATACCTATTCCCTACTGGAACCCCACCACCCCCAGGCCCTTGGGCAGGCCTGGTTCTGCCTGCCTGGATGAAACCATTCGGGGTGACCGGGTAAAAATATGTTAATGGAAGAGGCCTTATAAGTGATTCCGTGCCTTGCAGATTCCAGCTGCAAATGTGCTCAACAACTCTTCGATCCCCAAAGTTGATGATTATACTGTCCCCCTTTATGTTTTTCATTCTCGGCCCCACCCAATTTACCCTGCTAGCAAAAAGGATTTCGGCCGACACACCATGGGGTAAGGAACGATTCGTATTGAGCCAATAGACACACTTGTTTTTGAGATCTGAATAGTCCTCACGCTGGCCTGATCTTAACGATGGGACCCCTGTCAAAATACATACATATGGGGCGGAGGCCGGGGGGAGATCTATACATGGGAGACCATCTGGCGATGGATCATTAATCACCCGTTTGCAAATACCCCTGAATCCTAAGTTCTGGCCATCCATACCCGTGTCCTTCCCTCCTAATTGCGAAACACCCATACCACTACCCATATTGGCTTGAGCAGCTACATTACTAACAGGCAGTGTAACAGCATTTCTCATATCCTTTACCTGATTAGACTGTGTTAACAAATCAGGGTTTAGGGGTACCTTTGGAGCTACCTCTACTCCTAGCCTATTCCCTGCACTAACCATAGACCCTCTAGCATCATCAGCCTTGTCTCTCTCGACTTCAAGAATTGACAGTCTCTTTCCATGGAATCTAATCTATCATAAATTGGGATACAGGACCTGTAAAAAAGCTGCTCAAGCTTGTCCCATATATCCTGCGACCAGTCCGACGGGGCATCCATCCCTGGGTCCACCATTACTGTCACCGGAGATAAGGTCTCAATAGTGTCAATAGTGTTTGGTGACATGGCTGGGGTCCCAGAAAGTCCATCAGATACATTAGTTCTCTTTACCTTAGCTTTTCTTCCCATGGGGGCTGCACCATCTCGCTTTCTTTTTATTGCCGGCATTGTTTGCGTATGTCTCACTTCCTGCGTGCGGCGTGCCCTTGTGGATCTCTCTCTGTGGTTGGGCAAACCAGTAGGTTCCATAGAGCTACTACCTACTTCCTGTGAGTTATTCTGGTTAATACTTAGGTGAGCTGGCTCCCCACATACCAGATGGACAATAACAGAATGGGTAGAGACGTTTATCCCCCGGACCCCCGCCGGGGGAAACAACACAACCTCGACTTGGGGACGCCACTCTCACCTGAGATCCTATTGACGAGCGTTTATTGAAGGCAGGATCTAAAGACAATCGTTTCTCTACCACATCAATCTCATGGGCTAAAATGGATGATGCCCGAACAATAAATTTGTCCAATGATCCTATGATAGTACCAGTAGAGGCAAGGTTCCCTACCTTCACTGCTTTTGGAGGCATTCTGCGGCACTGAAAATCTTCACAAAAAATAATGCTTAAGTGGGGTAACCTTTCAGCAGTCTACACGCTGTCGCTGGAATTAAACCGTTTTAAACCAGATACCACAGTCATCAATGTCCTCTCACCTTGAGGGTCGTTGAAAAGGGGTGGCCCCATCCCGTCCTCGAGCCGTGTTCGAACGGGCTCAAACGGGCGCGCCTTGGCCTGGGCTTCGCCCGGCGCGCAACCGCGCGCGAACTGCGCAGTTGTTGCTGTGATGAGATAAGTAGGCTCGCTGATGGCTGCAAGCGGGCTCAGGTGTGGTCAGCGAAATGACCCCCTGGGACTCGTAGTTTAGCTCCTCCGTCCCCTCCTGACACCAAGGGCGATGCGGCTCCCGCGCCAGCGGGAGCGGCGAGCAGTCAAGTAGGCTCACTGATGCAAGCGGGCTCAGGTGTGGTCAGCGAAATGGCCCCCTGGGACTCGTAGTTTAGCTCCTCCGTCCCCTCCTGACACCAAGGGCGATGCGGCTCCCGCGCGAGCGGGAGCGGCGAGCAGTGAAGTAGGCTCGCTGATAGCTGCAAGCGGGCTCAGGTGTGGTAAGCGAAATGGCTCCCTGGGACTCGTAGTTTAGCTCCTCCGTCCCCGCCTGACAGCAAGGCGGGATTAGAATTCAGGCCTACACTTGCTCAAATCAATAATATAGCAGCAGACAACAGGTCATGTGTTTAAGGAGGTAGTGTGCAAAACAATGCTTTGCATCATGCTGCACACAGTCTCAGTTTTTTGCAGCAGATGGTTCACTGTGCACATAGGCTATGCACATTGATGTACAAGCCACCCACCTTATTTATATTATTGGATTTGACATTTGCTTTGAATCCTAAACAGCAAAATAATAAATCTTGTGATGATGGCCTGCACAGGACAGGAAAGAGCAATCCACATTCATTTAAATTTAAAGTGTGCTAGCATTGCAGACTACTTGCTTTTAGGGATATCAATACCTGTTTAGAATGTTGTCATACTTACTGGTCTCGCAAAGCCATGGTTAAGGCATACTGATTTTACAGAGCGTAGAGAACAACAGAGGTTCCTAGGCTTACATATATGTTATATCACAGTTAGACTCACTGCAGAGACCTGTTAAGTGTTTTTACCTCCCCAAATACAGAGTCTGAATAAGTAACTACAAAGTATTGTGTTTAAATGTATTTGCGCTGCCCTTTTGCAGAATATATGCACATTAGTTATTGCAATAATGCTTATTTCACTGGCAAACACAACCAAACTCCACCAACAACTCTAAATCAAAAGTATAGGCAACAGCATTCACCTGACCTCAGTCACATACAATTTACCAGACACACAAATCCAGCCCAAAACCTAGCCTCTCCCTTCACCCCCTTGGACTGTATGACTTTCAACATGCCATACAACAGCATCAATCTAAGGAATGTAGACCACCCAAGAGGAAGTGGAACTTCACTGAGTCAGGCCGTTTAGTTACTTTTGCTGTAGAACACCAAAGGGAACTATATGGTCTGCTTTCACACACCCCAAGTAGAGCAGATAAGACAGCCATGTGGCAGGAATTGTAAGGCTCAGTCAATGCATTGGCAATGGAGGAATGAAGTTGAGGAACCCTAAAAAACTGGCAAGGTAAAAGAAGGCAGATGAAGAAGTTCTTCAACATTCAGGCAGCAAAGGTTCTTCCAGGAGGTAGACCTGAAACTCCTCTCTGCCTCATTCCACTCAATGAATGTATCATCTTCACACTACACTCTGACTAGCTATATAACCTTCCTGTTATGAAGATTCTTAACCTAAAGTCAGGTTGAAAAATCAAACCCACCTACTTTCTTACCATATGTCTGCTCCACACTCACATTCATGTCACACTGTATACACTGTATAACATACCAGCAGATAAGCAGACATCTCACACTTCTTACTCACACAGCTTTACCCCTGTTTTTTACAAAATAGAGCTATCTTAAAGAGCTCTTTAGAGCAGCTATTCTTTTAACATTCCCTTTTTCAAGCACATAGATAACAATCACCCGAGCATGAACACTGTCTACTGTGAGAGGGTGACAACTAGCGTAAATGTCTAAAATGCATCTCAACTACACACAAAGGGTTTCAAGCCTGTGAAACTTTCACACTCTAAATTGTTGTGTATCTTGTTTTCCAATTCATCAACACTGAAATGCAATAAAAACGGATGACGTAACAAACCTCGGCGCACCCGTTCGTGAGTGCGCCTAATTGGTCACATATTACAACATTCATGACATGGTCAGTGACATCACTGATGACATCTCAAATGACATCACTGATGACATCATGGATGACGTCATCCAGTGAATGTGGTTTGGTTAGATATTTAAGTAAGTATTACATATATAGCTATCTGCAATGAAGACAGAGTGGATGTGTCTGGATGGAGGATTTAGAAGCACTGTGATTGACTGTCTAAGTGACTAATTTAAAGTGTCTCACTAAGTATATGTGATAGTGATTAAACTGTGTGACTATCTGTATCACTCTATCTCTGATTGTCTAAACTACTACTTAAGTTGGTTACTAGCTATGTGAAAGTCTTTATTAGTTATTAATGAGTTAAGTGAGTATTTGTATGGGATAGTGAATGTGTGTGTGGTTGGATGGGAGGTGTGTGGTTGTCCAAAGGTATGTAAATAGTTGATTTAGTAGGTATATGAGGTTAAGACTGTATGTGGAAACAGTTGTTTGGGTGAGTGAATCTCTTTATGGGTGTAGTGATGAGTAAATATATTTCTCAATGATACATGTCCAACTAAGTAGAAATATAAAAGGCAGTGTATGTGACACTTGTTGTATGTAAAGAAGTATATATAATAGTCAGTGATTGTCTGAGTGATTGTATGGAAAACTGTATACTTGTAATAGTGATTTTATAACATGCTAAGTATGAGTTACTGTCTATATGAATGAATGAAGTCGTGTTTGTATAAGTGTGTAGCTTCATAAATGTAAGTATGATCTATTGTTTGCATAAGTGAGTAGGATGACTGCATAAGTGAATAGGATGTGTGCTGGTGTGTAATGTCAATGTAGGTGTATAAGTATATTTAATAGTGTTCTATTGATCCTTGTTCGCATGTATGAGTGAATCTATAGGTAAGTGTTTAGATATGTGTCTGGTGTAGGAATCACTGAGTGGGTTTTTAATAACTTCTATTGGTGTGTTAATGGTTTCAAATATGGTACAAAGCAAAACCAAAGGAAATGATGGACGGAGCGTTGACAATACAAGCACTCACCCCCAGTCAACTGATCTGGGTTTAATCCATCACCATTCTTTAGCCCACTCTGCCACCCCAGTTCAGACATGGCCATATGCAAATCAGTCTGACCCTGTGCCTCATGGGAACAGTCCAGCCCGAACTGCCATATGTGGTATTAAATTCTGAGTTCAGAGAGCCTAAACTTTATTTCTCTCTCTTGTCCCAATAGGAAGCTATACTTGTTACAAAGTATCTGCCTTGTTGTCCTCTGGGACAGATAGCATTTCAATAGTGAAAAATGAAATACACTGTATTTCACTATCAGGACATGTCACACACACACAGGTACATGCCCTACCTTTCACTTAGACTTCACCCTGCCCATGGGGGTACCTTGGTCCTAGCACAGGGGTTCTGACTACCCTTTTAGTGTCTGAAAAAGCAGTAGTATTTGGATCAGGCAATCTGCTAGTCCCTATTTGTCCACTAACATTGTCATGGATTTGGCAGTTGCATCCTGTCTCCTTATAGTACCTAGTCACAGATAGGCCTGGTCTGCTTACACAGGCATTTCAGTAGGTGAAGTTCCAATATGCTGGCACCTCTTGTAGAAGGGCTTTTTCGAGGGACCGGACTCTTTTAGTACGCTGAATGATTTTCATCTGTTTTTGGGTGTTATAACCTGCAAATCATGTAACCCTTATTGCCTCCGCTGATATCGACCTAGTTCCTCTGCACACTGCTTCCTCTGCTGTACCCTTCATGTTCTCTCTATCTGCTAACACATTCAAAGTCTACTCTTGTCCTAATGTACCCCTCATTCCCCCATTGCTATCACATGAGCCATATTGCCATTATATGACTCTATGCTCCCCACAACACTGAGTATAGGCCTCCATCTTATCCGGTGATGGCTTTTCTAAAGAATGAAAGTTAAACATGAAAACGTGCAAGATTGCAAGCTCAACAGGTGACCAGGCATCCATCCTTGATGTGGTGTATAAATGATGCGCCAGGATGAAAACAACAACTTGGCTTCAGGAATCCGCTAGAGGAGAGTCATGCATGATGTCAGTTCTCAGAAAACGCACATTTTCTTTCATCAGTTGGGAGTCACACACTTGTGAAGTGTGGCAGCCACCAGTTCCTGTAGTGCAGACACTAAGGGTTCGATGTAGGACACCAAATACCGGTCGGTAACGGCTGATTTCGGCCGTTATCGACTTGTATTTGGTGTTTGAGATGTAGGGGGCCTCAAATTTACCGATTCGGTAAATTTACCGATTTGGTAATTTTACCGATTCGGTAAAATACCGAATCGGTAAATTTACCGAATCGGTAAATCTAGATGTGGGTGGCACTGAAAACAGTGCCACAGGCCCTTAAGAATTTGTTATTTACCACGAAATTGTATTGTGTGGTAAATAACAAATTCCTGTGTACATGCACATCTGTGCATGTACACCTATGCCATGTGGCACACATACATGCCCTAAGGGCATGTATGTGTGTCATATGGCACACAAGCCAGAATCAGGGGTGCAACAGGGTGTCAAAGTGACACCCTGTCCCCCCCGACAAATCAGTAATTTTACTGAATTGGTATTTACCGATTTGGTATCTACATCCTTCATCTACATCTATCATCTGCATCCCTATTGGGTCATCCTGGGCATGATGGAGGGATGAGCTGACACACCTGAATGGTCAGTGCCCTGTCCCCACACAAAGAACTGAATACCCCATGTAGTGAGTTTAAAGTCACAGCTGGGAAAGGAGGGCCTTTGCACACTTCAAAGCTGCTCTTTGAAATCACCTCCACTTTAAAGGCACAACTGGGTATACGTACTGGGTTCTGACCTCACCAAATCAGACACTTCTGGACCTATAAGGAAACTCTGCCAGAAAAAAGAATACTGTGCTGCCACAAGGACTATCACTCCTCTGGACTGCTACTCTGAAAGAACTGTTATTCTGCTGTGCTGCCCTGCTGTCTGTTATCCTCTTCCTTTGCTGATGAAGACCTAGAGTGATCGCCAAGGGCATGCTGGCATGCCTCCTGTTTTGAGATTGAGCGATATAAAAGTCTCACCTCCTGCTCCTGTGCCTGGTCCATTGGAAGTGAACCCAGGTGCTTGTTCCAGTGGAATCGATACATTCTCTGTTTTGTGAAGCAGATTCAACGCATCACCACTGTAGCGGAAACAGAACCAACACATAACAATCGGAAACCAGTGCATCACCTCCAGAACCTATGCATCGGAACCATGCATCATCGCTGCTGCAATGAGAGACAGTCAATGCATCCCCCAGTGCATGGAGAAAACCAGCACATCGGAATCAATATATCTTAGCTCTGGCGCTTTGTCTTCCAAACCAGCGCATCGCCTCATTGCGTAGAGAAAAATTGAGGCAACACCCCGACTGTGGGATCAACACCAATGCCATTGCTCATCAGTACCCTTCAACTCGCTGTTGCAATCAGTATCAAGGTACTTTATTTAGTGGGCCTTTTGTGGCTTCTGTATCTAGCCCACACTCCATCGCCATCAGCCTGAACTCTTGACCTTGTCCCATTCCAGCATGACCAGATAACCTCCATAGGAGATTAGTGCTTCTAAGCACTATTCATACTTTAATTCTTTAAAGAATCATTTATCAAATTCCACTTAATGGATTTTTGTCTTTTTGGTCTTGTTTTATTTATAACTTCATAATCTATTTTTCTAAACTGGTGTGGAGACTTTTTCTGGTGTATTCAGTGTGTTACTGTGTTGCACAAATACTTTACATATTTCCTTTTATGTTAAGCCTGCCTGTTCTGTGTCAAGCTACAGAGTGTGAGCACAGGTTAATTTATGTTGTGTTTCTGACTTACCCTGACTGGGATTGTAGTTCCTGCTTCCACAGGGTGCCTATCTCTGCAAACCAGAAACCCAATTTCTAGCAGGCCACTTATCTGAATTCCAGGGCTTCTGTTAGAGTATTGCAAGCCTGCCAAATCCCCAAAAGAATCATTCTCCATGCACAAAAATATTTTGTATGCTGGCAGCTGTTCTATAGAGGATAAGAATTTGAGCGAAACGAGCGAGGGAGAGCATGGTATGACCAAGGAAGGAATGCTTTAATTTGGTCAATGACTGCAGGACTGATGATTCCCTGATTCTTCTAAAGCTGTGGTCAGTACATAATTCCTCTGCTTGGTCATTCTGATCAAAGAAGAAACTGCATTAGATTAAACAGGGTTTTATCATTTGTGGCAAAAAACAAAATATTTCTCAAGTTCTTACCTTGCTTGCTATAAATGTTTGCATAGGCTAATTGAAGAAAGATTTTCTAGAACGTTCGATTCCTTTCATATAGTAATTCTGTCAGTGGCTTTTCAATGTGCTCTATAGTGTTCTTTCAATTCTGCCCTTATCCATTGGTGCATGAAATACAATAGGCTCACAGTTTTTTTTTTTTTAAAAGCTGAACATGCTACATATGCTTCTTTCTTCTACCCTCTTGCACGTTAACTAGTATTGCTCTTCACTAAAATATTTTAGACTTCAAGCCTTAAAATTGCTCCCCAATTCTGTCCTTTTATGTTGCAATTTACTTGCCCAGAATACATATTTTAGGATTATCGTTCTAACCTCTGTCGATGAGTCTTGCCCTGCTTTTAATGCATGCCATTCTTTTATGATTTGCAGATTTAAGGCCCGATGTAGGTAAATCTTATTTACCGACTCTAGAATACCGAATTTTACCGATTCGGTATTTTAGATTCGGTAAATGAGATGTAGGAAATTATTCGGTAATTTTTACCGAATCGGTATGATTCGGTAATTACCGAATATGTATTTCCTGATTCGGTAATTGCCATTGATTCCTATGGGCCTCAAGCCTGTGTGGCTGTCTAGAGGGAATGCACATAGTCCAGCTGCCACCCTCCCTAGGTGTGTATTGGATACGTGCTGCAGGCACATAGAGCTTTGGGAGCAGAGGCATGCCATCTCTCTTAAAGTGGCATTTCTAAAATAGTCATGTTAAATACAACTTTGCCAGCAAAGACAAATTATCATTACCATTCGAAGGATATTAAACATGACAGAGCTACTCCTTCTCAAGCAAGAACATAAATATTTGTAAAGTGCACGTTCACTCGTAAACATCTTGGTGCTGAATAAAAGATGTTTATTGTTACCCAACTAAATGGTACTCATTTTTATCAACCTCAGATGGATGAAAGACTGAGTGCAACGGGCAAGATTTGAACCTGTGACCAAGTCGTCAAATACAGACCCCTGCAGTGGATGTATTAGTCCACTGAGCCATCAGACCCTGGACAAGAATTACAGCTTAAAAGTGTAATAAGGCATTCCCAAAGTTCACCTATGAGAGGGGTAGGCCTCACAGTAGTGAAAAAAGAATTTAGGTGTTTTTCACTACCAGGACATGTAAAACTTAAAAGTATATGTTTTATATTTTACCCACATTGCACCCGGCCTGTGGGTTACCTAAGGCCTACAATAGGTGTAACCAAAATTTAGTAACTTGGCTCTGCAGTTGCCAACCTGATACATGTTTAAAGGGCTACTTGTGTGGGTTGAACAATCAGTGTTTCAGGTTAACTAGTAGCATTTAAATTACATGCCCTGGTCAAAGGTAGTAGGATCTACAGATAAATAAAATATGCAAATTGTGGATACGTCATTGAAACCATGTTTAGGGGAGAAGCACATGCACTTTAGCTCTCGTTAGCACTGGTAAAGTGCTCAGAATCCCAAGGCTAACAAAAAGAATGCAGCAAAAAGTGAAGCTAAGCAGGCAGAGTTTGGAGAATCCCGCCCTAATGCAAATTTGGAGAGAAGACCAGTATGTTGTTGACTACTTCTTTTTTGAGGAATTCCTGCACAATTATGTGTATGCGATGTGCTAAATACAGGACTCTGAACTATCCTCCAACAGCCATGGCTTTGAAACTATTACTGCCATTGTCAGTGGCAATTAATCTAATGCTGTGACCGCTGTGTTAGACCATTTGCAGACTTTGGGAATTAAATTTGTCAAATATGTGTTTGGCTTAATGTGATTTCTCCATGGCAAAATGTTCCACTGCTGAATGCTGCTGACTGCCTCAAGAGGCATTATCAGCTAAGAGACCAGTGCCTAACCTTTGTTTCACTCCCTTGAATGAGATCCAGAAAGCACTGATGCAAACTTAATCTGTTACTTGATAACATGTCCACATGTCTGTCGTGTGGTTGATAGACTGTTGCAGCGCTTGCAGAGAAACTGTGGAAAAATAGATGTGGCTGGGAGCCTTCCATTATGGACAGAGGCTCTCCACAAATTTTGGAAACCCTCTATTTCCATCAAAGGAAAAGGGAGGAGGGTAGCTGCTTACATTCTGGGCAGCTTCACACTGAATAAATTAAGTTTATCATGGGTTTGCTGGTACAGAGACTGGTAAACATAGCCTTGACAGTTGGTTGCTTGCTATGACCATTTTCTTTGTGATGCCTCCACTTGTGACCTACAGGCATGGGTAGGCTGTTGTGGTGCTTTTGAGATGACTGTATTTCTCTGTCCCTTGTGCCATTCTGAGGTTGCTGAGAGTGAAGAGAATTAGAGAAAGTCATTGGGCTGCTTTACATCACATCAACATCATTTTGTTCTTCCCAACCAACTCCTTCCATCAATTATTCTTTCCTCTCATCAGCAGCTATATTTTCACATGCTCATCCCACAACATTCTATATTCATTTTTCTGATGGGCCAATTGGCCAATAGTATTGTAGTTTCCACCTCATGCACTACAACAACGTTTTTCTGTCGCACATTGAGCATTCTGCGTTATGTTCCTTATGTGGCATGAGTGTAAAGAAGTCCAGGCTGGAGAGGAAAGCCTTTTTATTGTGTCAAAAGCCAAAGAACTTGAAGTGTAGTTATGTGCTTTAGTTGGCCTTTTGCTAGGGCATGCTATAACTGTTCCAGAGGGGGTGGTTCCTGCAGGTTTTTGGCGTAAAGCAATTGGTGTTGGTGAAACTTGGTAACTCTTGCAGGTTCTAAAGAAGGGATCTGCACCTCCTCAGTACCACCCTCCACAAAATCACAGGTTGATCATCCTCCTGACGGCTTTCGGGAACCTTCCATTTACCTTGTCACTTGTGGTGGGTCTTGGTCGGGTTCCAATCCATGTCAAGAGCATCAGAAGAGGGCTTGAAGGAGACGGGGAGTGTTCTTTCTTTTCCTAGCAGAGCTTATAAATGAAACTGTTGTGTCTAATGGCAGAGCAGTCACAACACCTTCTGCTCTGCAGCAAGCTCAATGCCCTGCTTCTACCTCTGAAAGATTGGGTGTCACTGACTGTGGTTCCTGTTGTTGACTTTCCTGTATATATTTGGTTTTCTGCTGGGACAAATCGTTTTCAGACTGTTGGCAATTTATGACTGCAGTTACTGTATCCCTGAAAATATGGTCTTTGTTTTTATGGTAGTGCTATTAATCAAGGGGGATTCTACTCTCAGGCTTTTTATGCTCTGGTGAGGGTTCAACAGGTATGTTGAATATCTGGACAAAGGAAAGGATGAACTCTTGATGCCATTGGTGGCACTGAAAACAGACATCTTCTCCTGACTGGGCACTTTCTTCTAAGGGACTTCCTTCTTTTTGATATCCCTCTATGGGAAGCAGTAACAAATGTGATAAATGAATTCAATAATAGATGATGTCCCTCCAGGGCCCATTAGACCTCTATGGGAGGTAGGCAAACATCAAATAAATTATTAAAATAATAGCAAGTGTCCATCCAGGGCCGATGGGAACCCTATGGGAGGCAGGCAAAAGTTGAGTAAATTAATTTAGTAATAGCTGATGTGTCTTCAGGGCCTTTCGGACCCCTGTAGGAGGTGGGGTGAGGCAATAATCAAATAAATTAAAAAAACTACTACAGACTACTATAACCAACCACAAGCACAAATAAATATGTCAGGAATATATATTAGGATTTTTTTTTTTTTACAAAAAATATGCCAATACTGTTAGAAATGGGACAAAATTATGAATAATCAGAAACACCCATTAGCTCAACAACATGGTCTCACCAAATAGAATCAGAGCAAGGGAGGAGGCATGGTGAATGTGAGGATCTGGGTGTACTACCAATCACTTAGAAATTGTACAGTGCGACTGCTCACTTGTGATGGTATCAAGGGACTAGGATATTGCTAGGCTTAGTCGAGCCAGGTCTTGAGTCTCATTCTGAATTCAGTGAGAGAGGGGGCTGCTTGGAGGTCATTCCAGAACTAGGTAGGAGAAGGAACGTCCTCCACTGTAGCTTTAGTGGTAGTGTGGAGTATGTGCGAGGGTGAGTGAGGCGAATCAGAGGTGCCTGGAATGTTGATGAAAGTTCATGCGGCAGTTGATGTATGCTGGTCCCGGGAGCCGTTGGAGGTTTCTGAGGTGGCAAGTGATGTGGGTAAAGTTGGAGAGGTTGAGGATGAATTTGACAGCTACGTTCTTTATCGTTTGGAGTGTTTGCAGGATCTAGGTGGTGATTCCAGCCTAGAGTACGTTACCATAGTCCAGCTAGCTGGTGAATACCACTTGAGAGATGGTTTTCCTGGTGCTGAAGGGGAGCGTTCTGAAGATCTTTCAGAGTATTAGGAGGGTGTGGATACAGGTGGATGAGACTGTGTTGATCTGGCATTTAATGGTGAGTTTGTTGTCCAGTATAAGACTGAGGTTGCGGGTGTGGTCTCTCAGCATGGGTGTGGGTCCAAGTTCGGTGGGCCACCAGGTATCATTCAGAGAGAGGTGTTGTTCCTGAAGATCAGCACTTTCATCTTGTCTGTGTTAGGTTTCATGCAGTTGGTCTTCATCCACTCGGCGGAGTTTATCATGCAGTTGTGAAAGTTGGTTCTAGTGGTGAAGGTGTCTTCTGCGAGTGACAGGATAATATAGGTGTCATCAGCGTAGGATATGATATTGAGGCCGTGGATTATGATGATGTCGGCCAGTGGTGTCATGGATGTGTTGCACAAAGACGTTTTAAGGCAGGGGCAAAGTGGGCTCTGGCCCAGGGCCCCAGCATTTCATGGGGCCCCCTGATAGAGCCAGCTCTGTTCTACAAAGAGTCTTGTCCTAATGACCTTGAATATTTCTTCAACAAATGCTTTTAAATACCATTTTTCTTTAGTTCATTTTCAATGTGTGTGGTCTATGCGACTCTATTCCAGTCATTTTGCAGAAAAATGTTGTGGTGATGTTTCTAACAACATCCATAAAAAGCATTATTATGACAAAACAGGACTTCTCATAGGAGAAATGGGAGAGAGGGGTCACTGATATTATTTGCTAGAATATTAGTGAGCTTCTGCTCTGCTACAATATTGAAAACACGTCACTATCCCTCAACATTAGATGCAAACACGTTTAGAATTTGGAACAATGTGCCTGTGCACTGTCAGTGGCCTCGCCAAAGAGGGCATGAAAGGGGTGCAATTGGATCATAAACCCGAAGCTGTTCCTGAACAGGGGCCCCCAAAATATGTTTGGCCCAGGGCCCCCAAAATCCTTAAGATGTCCCTGTGTTGAACTGGGTAGGGCTGAGGGATGAGCAATGAGGGATGTCGCAAATGATGCTCTTGTGTTCCCGAGGTGAAGGATGGTAGGCGGTTTCTCTGGGTACGTCCAGTGAGGAAAGAAGTAATTAATTTGAGGGCATCTACCTGGATACCAATGTGATGGAGCCTCTTGATGAGGATGCTGTGGGATACCGTGTTGAACGCAGCTAAGATGTTATGGCTGTTGGGCCTTATTAAAAGAGTACATTCAAAAGAGTACATTCACAGATACCGTCTTGGGTATAATCCAGCTCATTCCAAAATCCTAAACTCAACCCAGGGTAGCTATGGCTCTGAGCGGCAAGGCTTAGCAAAGGAACAATGATATAAAGCATTTCACAGCACCAAACAACAGAATAAGAAAGTCATGCAACACCAAAGAAGCACAGCAACAATTCATAATAACATAGTGTATTTTTATGACTGTTTAGAGATGTTGATGAGCAAAATACACCAGAGGGTTACGGAGATACAAACAAACAAGCTTTGGTCAACAAAAAGTTTGTAAACTTCTCGTATTTCCACTTCAATATTTACACCACATGGAGGTTGCGTCGACCCCATTGGGGTCGATTTCACGACGCTGGTGTGAATCAGCTGGGAAGACCAGACTGCAGTTGGTTTTCTGTTGGACACGTGATCAATTGACACTGACGTCCTAGGTGAGAGGTTTGCTGGTATGCTACCACGACGCAACCTCCAGGTGGTGTAAATATTGAAGTGGAAATATGAGAAGATAACCCCTCGTTGGCCCTGAAGAAGTTGCATAAAATAGAGCAATGAAACATGTTGGCTATAGTAAAAATTGGTTCAGTGTGAACCGGTTTTAATTTGAAGAGCTTGAAGCCCAGAATAAAATAAGGAGTGGCCAGCTAGCTCTTTAATTTTAATAGTGAGATCCACATTTATTATTTCTCACTGGGGTAATTTAGGTGTATGTGTACACATAATAGTAAGCGTGGTTTTCCTTGCCTTGCTATTGCATGAATAACCAGCACGCTTTCTGGTTTTCGTGAAGAAAAAGCACTGTTGTATGGTGTCTGGTCTTTTTCTTGTTTCTGTCTCTTTTCTTTTCCACTACAAGAGAGTAAGATACCTATGATGATAAGTGGGTATACTGGTAATTGGCAGCCAGCAACCCCATTGGCTGTTCTACCGTGAGGTACTTTCTCTCTTTCACCACATATTTTTCATTGGATGAATGGTGTGGTGTATTGATGGTATTTGACATTTTTTTACCTTCTTCCCCTTTTTTACATTGTCATAAGAAAAGACACTGGGACAGAAATAAATAGCTGAATAGTAAACGTGTTGGGGTATTGTGAAATTTTGCACAAACTCCCAGAATTTCTGTCACCGGAAGACTAAAGTATTTAGTGTTTTGGTGGGTTAGGCCATATTTTGTACATTAGGGTACCAGGGGTGCCTTATTTATCCCAGGAAAGTGACCATAGGAGACCACGTAGTCACTAGCCAAATGCCGACTGGGTCCACTCCTCTCTAGTGATGAAGTTCCAGTGATGTGTGACATCTCGCTATATGAGAGTGCCCCATTCTTGCCCCCTTCAAAGTTGCACAATCATTTCTTAGTTGTGAGGAGCTTAAGGGCCCACCTTAGGAGTGTGGATACCAGAGGGCTACACTCCCTCCCGTAGAACTGTGTTTTGGGGTGAGTTACCCTTCTCAACCCTGTCTCCACTTTGTCTGCAGGAACAAATGGTATCATGCTCAGGGGTGTCAGTACAGCTTCTCTCCCAAATGTGGATTCACTTTTGAATCCTGCCTTGTGGCTAATCCCCCTGAGAGGCCATCCTTTGTTTTTGAACCTGGGAGTCATTCATACATCTCTCCAGGTGGGCAGAACTCTATCTGCATACTTAAGCCTGTGTGGGGCCATTGGACTAGCTGGACACAAAACTAGCAATTATTTAAAACTTTTTTTATTTTTATTCAAATTTTAAAAGTGACATACATGTCAACTTGACCATTAAATTACATTTAATGTCACTATTAATGTGATACCTCACATTTCCCAGTTAAGAAGTAACAATCAGGAGTTAACAGGGTTGGGGTGGCAAGCAGGAAACCCTACAGTAACCAATGGAGCTACTAACTTTATGCACAGCAACAATGACAATGTAAAAGTTTGGTTGTTAAGATATATGAAAAATCTATGTCTAACTTAAAAAATACAACTCCTTGCCATAGAACTCTAGAAGCCTTCCTTAGGTGAGACTTACATATAATGTTCTGGGATGTGGTGGTATTGCCATTGGTTTTAATGGCAAAGTCAAACTGGCAGTGTACACACTGCCCTTCCAGTCTGCTGTGGCATGCTGGGAGCTATTTTGTCCTTTCTCACACTTAGGGTGGCACACATAGTGCTGCAGCCCTATGTGGACACTCTGCCTTACCTGCCCTGGGTACCATATACCAGGGACTTTAAAGAAAAGTCAGTCCTTGCTAATTGGGTACACCCAGTTCGACATGTCTTTTGTAATGGGTCAGAGCACTGGCACTGAGATCAGGTCAGCAGACCTCCGTGTACTCTGAAAGTAGAAAAAACAGCCTCTGATAGTCCAAATGAGGCAAAAGTGGAGGGAACCTGCAAAAAGCCTCATTGCTTACACTCAACAAAGACAGAAGGCTGTCTCTGCATTTGCAGCAAGGAAAGGAGGCACCGAGCACATAGACAAAATCACTGCCATCTACATGGCCAGTAAAAAAGATGGCACGGACTAGGACAAACACAAAATTGCCACCTATGACACTCACAAACACACACAGGCACTACAAAATTGTGGTTGCTCACATGGCCAGTAAAAAAGGAGACATGGAGTCCAAATAACATGCTACCCTACTCTGCCTGGAGCACCCCCCCTAAAAACAAATTCTGTAGCATTCCATGGAAAGGATTGCAGAAAAATGTATAGATACCCGAAATGCGTCTGGGTCCAACCATGGGACTGTCCTTGGCCATTTCACAACACTAGTAAATCAGGAAAGTCAGATAAGAAAATAAGCTTTAAAAATGCCCCAAACACCAAACAGACCAAGGCAAATATGAACCACAAAATTATTTTAAAGTAGCAGTATTGGCAATTCTGTTTTGCTCTTTAATACGGAACTATAAATAATGATGCAATTAGGCGTGCTTAGGTAATTGAGAGTAATTTGGCTCTGAAAAAATCCTACTGCAAGAGCACATTTAAGGAGCATGTGCAGCTGCCCATGCTGCTGTTTATGTTTTGTTCCATTCAGTGCAATTTTCTAAGGGCAAAATGCATCCTCAGGTCCATTTTGGATCCGGGATGCATTTTACTCTAAGAAGCTAGTGGTAAATGCCGGGAGTAAATGGGGAGAAAATCCTACCTCAATTTCCAGTTTAGTGAGCCAGTACATCTGCTTGACCTGCTACCCATGATCTGTTACATTTAGCACTATTTCTTAGTGCAAACTGAATCATTGCATCCATTTTGGACGTGAAGGGGCATTTTGGTGCTAAGAAAATAACGCTAATTGAAGAATTACCTTTCTCATTCAATTCCAGCTGCGGTCCGTGCAGGTAAGTGTGGTGGGGGCCGTGGGGTGGGACCGGGCAGGAATGGGGAAATCGACAGACGACTGAATAGGGAAATTTAAATAAATAAATAATTCTTATTCCGTCGTCTGTCGACATCGCCCCACCGTGTTCACCTTTACGGACTGCTGCTGTGTAATTCAGAATAATCTCACTGAATTTTTTGATAATGATTACACTACACAGAATTACATGAGTTATGCACAAACATATTTAAAACTTGTTAAAAAAAACATAATAATCAACCTTCTCACATATATATAAACTAACTTAGAAATTATTGGGGCAAGGACATGGAGAAGAAGGTAGCTAAGAACAAAGGAAAATGTCTGGCTACATGAGCCTGCAGTTTAGGAGCCACTGCAAACCTTGCCAATGAAAGGTACATGCAGAGAAAAAAAATGACCTAGTACGTACATCAAACATTGTCATAAACAAGACTCCAAGGGGCATATTCTCAAGGACTTATCAACGAGTTATCAGCACGTTATCACAGCCAAAGTGGCGATAAATGTATTGCCCTATTCACAAGCTGGTGCTAACAGCCGATATCACCAGTTTCCCTGCAATAGCAGCCGCAAAAAACATCGCCACAGATGACACCGGCAACTAACGCTAATGAGATGCAGAGTAGGCGTTCCCTTGCAAAAAGTCACAACAACACCACTTCACACCATTCTCAACGACTAGCCAGATCAGCGATAAGATCACAAAACATGCGATCATGCACGTTAGCAGCAGGGATTTAACACCTGCTCCTACCTGGTGTTAATTCGGATGACAACCTGCACCATGAAAGGGAGCCCAGAGCCACACCTGAAGAACAACAGATGCCATGGAGCTACTGATCATGCAGCCCGGACACCCAAGAGGGCCGCAACAACCACCGCCACCACTCCCAGTTCCGCCACACCCCCGGACCCCCCTCCCCCTGCACTACCATAGAGGCAGCACAGACAAAGACAGCGGACCTTCAGAAAATGCACCAGCCTCACAGACTTAACACCAGAGAATGTCATTGCCCACTACAGGCTCAAATGGACAACCATCCTCTGCATCATGACAATCATTGCCCACAGGCTGACATCACCAACACAGCGGACAACCAACATATCTCTGCAGACAAAGCTGCTGGCTGTGCTGCACCTGCTGGCCTCTGGTACCTTCCAACCAACAACTGCCAGAGTTAGAGGAGTCTCACAGCCAGCCCTGTCAAAGTTCCTCACACCTGTCTTGGATGCCATCATCAGCTTGATACCCCAGCATCTTCACTTCTCCCACACTGTGCAGTAACAGCTGGCGACCAAGCAA
Organism: Lissotriton helveticus; assembly: GCF_964261635.1. NCBI lineage: Eukaryota > Metazoa > Chordata > Amphibia > Caudata > Salamandridae > Lissotriton > Lissotriton helveticus. The sequence continues at coordinate 771,684,658 of NC_136063.1, read as the reverse complement.
GGCTTCTACGCCATAGCTGGCTTCCTGCATGTGTTGGGGGCAATCGACTGCACACATATCCTACTTGTGCCCCCTGCTGACACTGCACACAATTAATGCAACAGAAAGCACACACATTCCATCAATGTGCAGGCAATAGTGGACCACCGGGGTCTCTTCAACAATGTCATCACCAACTACCCAGGCAGTGTGCTTGATTCCTTCGTCTTCCGACAGTCCATCCTCAACCAGAGCTTTGAGGCTGGCACCTACGTAATTGCATTGCTCGTTGGTAAGTACCAAATAAACACACCACACACCTCAACTCCACAATCATGCAACTCACAACTCTGGGAATGCACATGTCACAAACTCACATTCAACATGCCAAACAACATGCCCATCTACCAGACACAACAGCACAACTTACTGTGGTAACTTGAGCTAGCCATGTACATAAGCCTTCAACGGCATTGTACCTCAGCCACACAATAGCATATTGTGGGGAGATGTGAGAGCCAGGCATGTGCAGAGGTGGCAAGTGACCCATGAATGAGAATGTTCACAATGCCAAGTGTGACATGGATGTGCTGGACAGACTGCAATATGCAGACCACAGACATATCCATGTCAACATACACTGTTGGTGTTTGGAGTGTAGTGGACAGTGGGCGCAACCATGTTACCTCAGCCAGTGGGGAAGAACGCAGAAATGTAGCTTGTTACGTCTCCCCTGTAAGCGTCAGCGGAGTGGGCTGGCCTGGCGCACGCCAGGCTAGTGTAGGGGTGTGAATAAAAAGCACGTAGACCTGGGCGTGGTTCTCTTCTGGAATGGCCAACGTGTCAGCCAGGGCGGCACCTCTCACCCAGTAACGAGGCTGACATTGTGAGCGGTGTTGTCTGCGAACATGTGTGCCTGCTGCACTCCAGGCTGCTGGTCCCCAGACCCGTCTTGGCTGCCCAGGCACACCCAGGCCTCACTGCTCACCTGCCGACACCGGCGTGTGTCAAAGAGGACACACTACGTGCTGGTGCAAGCTCCAAGCCAGAGGCCTGCGTCCTTAGCAGCCTCCTCAGACCATCGCTGGCCTCCGCGACACAGGCCACCAGCATTCCTTTCTTGTTGATGTACTCCACCTCTGCCTCCGGCCTACACTGCGGTCTAGTAGGTCACACATTTGGAACTGAGTCTTGATATCATGATGGCCGAGTTCATATGTCAATAGCATCATGTATATCACTACACTCCCTTCGATCTGGTGCCACCAACTCTGTGCATAACATTCCAACGACACATGTCTGAGGCCCTTGCTGACTACTGCCTTCGGCCTACACTGCGGTCAAGTAGGTCACACATTTGGAACTGAGCCTTGATTTATTTATGGCAGTTTTTTATCATTGTACAGGCCTCATCGCAGACTGCATCCCCTTCCAGCTCTGGTGACACTAACTCTGTGCCCCAAAATTCATGGACACCCTCTGGTTGAACTTTGATAGCGTCTGAGTATATGGCCTGGGGGTTGTCTTCATCATCATGTAGCTGATACTGACCTGGTGTTAAGAATGAGTCTGGAGCATTGATCTTATCCATTTTGCCTGTTTCTGCTTGGTGCTGTCCTCTTCATCATGCCCTGGAAGAACACCTTCCACTCTCCCCAAAACACTCAGCGACATTCACCTTGGACATCGACGAGGACCCGCTCAGCTCTTGTGGCCCTACCCCAGTGCACCGCAAGTCACCGTCCTGAGGCGGTGTGCCTGTGCCGGCTGCAATGCATCCAGTGCCACTAACTCTGTGCAGCTCAAGTCATGGGCCCAGTCTGGTTGAATATTGGGTCGCCTCTGGGTTGATGGCCTGGGGGTCATCAATGCAAAAACAACAGTTGATGGACAGAATGCAGAACAATGTCATACATTCACCCCAGTACAGAGTTCTGGGCCTAAATCCATAATTTGTTTGCTCACCATGCCATTCCAGTTTAAACCCAGCCATACGCAAATCAGTCTTGACCCTGAGTGTTTGATTTGCTCAAGCGCTCCGTCCATCATCCCCTTTGGTATCGCTTTGTTTGCCCTAAGTTGGCAGGGTATGCCCAGACGAGGGTCCCTTGCTCACTCTGCCACTGGATTCAAGATAGCCTGGCTGAAGAGGGTTATGAACCTGAAACCGGTCCCAGGATGCTTGTTTCCGGTCCAGGGAAGGCATGGCTTGGCAGTTCGGGCTGGACTGTTCCAATGAGGCACAGGGTCAGACAAATTTGCGTATGGCTATGTCTGAACTAGGGTGGTGGTGGAGTGAGCTAATGAATGATGATGGATTAAACCCAGATCAGTTGACTGGGGGTGAGTGTTTGATTTGCTCAAGCGCTTCATCCATCATACCCTTTGGTATCGCTTTGTTCGCCCTAAGTTTGCAGGGTATGCCCAGACGTGGGTCCCTTGCTCACTCTGCCACTGGATTCAAGATAGCCTGGCTAATGAGGGTTATGAACCCGAAACCGGTCCCAGGATGCTTGTTTCCAGTCCAGGGAAGACATGGCTTGGCAGTTCGGGCTGGACTGTTCCCATGAGGCACAGGGTCAGACTGATTTGCATATGGCCATGTCTGAACAAGGGTGGTGGAGTGAGCTAAAGAATAATGATGGATTAAACCCAGACCAGTTGACTGGGGGTGAATGTTTGATTTGCTCAAGCGCTCCGTCCATCATCCCCTTTGGTATCGCTTTGTTCGCCCTAAGTTGGCAGGGTATGCCCAGACTTGGGTCCCTTGCTCACTCTGCCACTGGATTCAAGAAAGCCTAGCTGATGAGGGTTATTAACCTGAAACCGGTCCCAGGATGCTTGTTTCTGGTCCAGGGAAGACATGGCTTGGCAGTTCGGGCTGGACTGTTCCCAAGAGGCACAGGGTCAGACTGATTTGCATATTGCCATGTCTGAACTAGGGTGGTGGAGTGAGCTAAAGAATGATGATGGATTAAACCCAGATCACTTGACTGGGGGTGAGTGTTTGATTTGGTCAAGCGCTCCATCCATAATGCCCTTTGGTATCGCTTTGTTCGCCCTAAGTTGGCAAGGTATGCCCAGACGTGGGTCCCTTGCTCACTCTGCCACTGGATTCAAAATAGCCTGGTTGATGAGGGTTATGAACCCGAAACCAGTACCCGTATCCTTGTTTCCGGTCCAAGGAAGAAATGACTTGGCAGTTCGGGCTTGACTGTTCCCATGAGGCACAGGGTCAGACTGATTTGCATATGGCCATGTCTGAACTAGGATGGTGGAGTGAGCTAAAGAATGATGATGGATTAAACCCAGATCAGTTGACTGGGGGTGAGTGTTTGATTTGCTCAAGCGCTCCGTCCATCATCCTCTTTCGTACCGCTTTTTTCGCTCTAAGTTGGCCGGGTATGCCCAGACGTGGGTCCCTTGCTCATTCTACCACTGGATTCAAGACAGCCTGGCTGATGAGGGTTATGAACCCAAAACCGGTCCCAGGATGCTTGTTTTCCGGTCCAAGGAAGACATGGCTTGGCAGTGTGGGCTGGACTGTTCCCATGAGGCACAGGGTCAGACTGATATGCATATGGCCATGTCTGAACTAGGGTGATGGAGTGAGCTAAAGAACGATGATGGATTAAACCCAGATCAGTTGACTGGGAGTGAGTGTTTGATTTGCTCAAGCTCCCCGTCCATCATCCCCTTTGGTATCTCTGGGGGTCATCAATGCCAAGTGGCTGTGGCCCTGCGCTAACAGCTGCCTCTGGCATCAACTGCGGTCCACCAGGGCTCACACATCAAATTGAGTTCTGACCTGCCCGGACGACGCATCACCCCAGGATGCATACGCCACCACCACCAGGACCACCTCCAACCAACAATTGCCAGAGTCAAAATAGTCTTACAGCCAGACTATCAGAATGGCGCACACATGTCGTGGATACTATCAGCAGCTTGATAACCTTCTCAGCTCTTCAGCTGCCACTAACTCAGTGCAGCACAACTCATGGACCCTTTCTGTTGAGTTTTGTGCTGTGGACAGCTCACGCAGCAATATCACCTCAGGCAGTGGGGAAGACCTAGGATGATGATGAGGATGATGATGCAGCAGCTGTAACACACACCACTGCAGCTGCATCAGGAATATCCCAAAGGGAAACAATCTAGACAATTTCTTCACATGAGCATGTTCAGCTCAGGTGCCCCTACCTCAGTGCACTGCAACTCACGGACCCTTCTGATTGCATATTGGGTAACCTCTGTACTTGCTCCGGCTACCACCATGATGCTTCACAGTTGTTTGTGCTATGTTGGTGTTTTCTGTTTCCACTTTAATAGTGATCACTGTTCAAGTTGTTGCCTTCACCAACCACTTCATGAGGGCTGTCTTACACCCACCCCACACCCATCCAGCACAGGCGTCACTGTACATGTGACCCTGGCACTTAAAGGCCGGGTGCATGTGCCTGTAGCCATTTTCACAAACTATCTTAGTGTGTCCGTGTGGTCATCATAATGTATGCATGGGGGCCCTGGCCCTACCACATTACATTGTGCTGTGTACAGCGGACGCATCCATGTCACCTCAGGCAGTGTGTAAGACTTTGGACATGCAGCTTTGTCGTCCTCCACTCAATATGTGAGAGGAGTGGCCTGGGAAGGCGTACCCAAGTCCAGCATAGGGATGTGAATGATTATCCCGGGGCTCTGGGAGTGGTTCAGCACTGGAAATGTGCAAATGTGTGTGTCTCTGTCGCAGTGTGGGTATCTGTTGGGGAGTGCAAGTGGCCTCTGATGGGAATTAGACACCAACGTATGTGATCTAGTTCAGCTGCCATGAGGTCGAACCCCACCCGCACCGGTCCAGCTACCTCCCTCTGGCAGTCTAACACCTGGCCTTGGAATGCGATGTGTGCTTCAGTGAGGTGCTGGGAGCCAGCATTGGTGATGGGTGCTTCCTGCTGTGTGGTCTGTGTAGGGGTTGGGGTCTCCTCGATGGAGCTGGGCTGCCCCACTCCTGGAGATGGGTTGCCTAAGATGTCTATGAGCTGCTGTAGGGCATCGGTGTCGAAGGTGTGGAGGTCCTCTTCATCATCACTGATGAGTTATCTGGTCTGCTCTGCAGGATGTGTTGATTGTCCCTATGCAATGTGAATGGCAGATTTATTTTAACATTGTGTTGACATGTATGTGACGCATTGTTGAAGTTTACATGCAGACTGCATGACAATGTACATTGTGACTGTTTGGGAGGAGCTGACTATTTGATGCGGGACAGTGGGCATTTGAACTACATCACTATCTCCTACTATGTCAGATGTGATTGGCCAGTTTCTACGCACAAGGGGATCCAGATGTGTCCTCTGTTCTGTGGTGAAAGTGTTGCACTTTGTACCACATTGTCATCAAAGTGGATGTGCTGTTATTTTTATGTGTGTGTGCTGCATTGTGGGAGAGTCGCTCCTGCAGCTGTCATTTTGTCGCCCCTTATCCCTTTGAAGTGGTGTGCCTTTGACTTCTGTGCTTCTACAGTGCTGAAATGTTGTAGACTTGGCTGATTTTGGCTCTTGTTCGTATTGTGGACTCTTGGGCATGGTTTATCCACAGATGAATTGTTGACGTAAGGGGTTGTTTGTGCATGTGGATGTGTCAGAGTGTGACCTGCTCCTTTCTGGATATTGTCCACACTCAGCCACCTCAGTGTCATTGCGTGCACAATGTCATGATGATTGGACTGCAGCCATGCTAATCGGCATGTAGTGTCACTTGCATTGTCAGTGTGGCTCACAAATATGCATCTTTGCTGGGTTTCTCATGTGTGCATATGTTAGTTATGAGATTGGTGATGTGTGGAGTGGGACCCCTTTGGGTACATGGTGGACGGGGGCCTACTTGGTGTTTGTAAGTGTGCAGCAGTGTGCCACAGGGATCAGGGACATGATCCAGAGTCATTGTGGGTGTGCATTGTGCTTCATATAATTGTGCATGTGTGCCATTGTGCCCATCTCCCCCCATCCCCCAGTACCTGGTCATTACCCTGTTGCTGTTGGGGCAGGTTCTATCGAGCTGTATCCGGACTCCCAACTCCCTGCACGGTCTCCACACTGATGACTGTGTCCACCATTACCTCCAGCTCATCCAGCTCCTCCGCTGGCAAATGACTCCTACCTCCGTCACTGTTGCTGCCTTCCTGTTGGCAGAGAGTTTCTGCTTGGTTTGGCATTTCACATCATGCCAGCTCCTCTTGACCTCCTCCATTGACCTCGTCAACACTCCGACTGCATTCACGTTGTTCACGATGGACTGCCATATTTCCGTTTGTGTTGCCAATGAGACAGTGGAGGTGACGAACAGTCGTGGGTAATGTTCTATCATCTCTGTGACGATGATTGGGTTTGCCTGCGGTCCGAACCCCGTCTTCCTCTTCCTCTTCTCCTTGCCTTTCCCTGAGCACGGGGTTCCTGGCTGGTCCTCCGTGGGGCTTGTGGGGTTCGGGATGTCCTCTGCACTCCGTCAGGGTGCATCCATGGTGCTACGCAGTTTATTTTGGTTTCGGTGTGTTTTTTGTTCTGCTTTTGTAGTGCATTTTCCCACACGACGCGTGGGAATTGAAGGCCTTTCGCTTGTTGTCTTCTATGTTTGTATCGCAAATGGCCTCTTCGCAACTTTTTAGCACGTTCGTGTTGCGCGTTTTTTCAGCGTCGCGTTAGTTTTAATGCGGTCATTTGGTGCATTATCGTGGGACTATCGCATGGTGCCGCCGGGTTGAGAATAAAACATTAAGACGGTGTTATTTTTGGGCGATAGCCTGCGATGTACAAAGTTGCGTTAAGCTAATTTTGTGATAATTGTCACACGTTCTTGAGAATATCCCCCTAAAAGAATAAAAAATATACATATAATACAGCAACAGTGAGAATGTGAGAATACATTAAACATTATACCCAAGGCCTAATTCCAGATGGACTATGCCTCGTGCTATTAAACGTCACAGTAAACCTATTAAAAAGCATGTACAAAATTCACAAACACACAAGGAAATAGAGAAAATGCATATTATAACCCTAGGCCTCCACCATCATAAAAATGTGCAAACATAGGGGCATATTATCAAGGAGGTCGATAAGAGATTATTGGCGCTTTAGCAGCCGTTTTCGGCCGCTAAGTGGCGATAATTCTATCGCCCTATTAGCAAGCTGTCGCTAACAGCAGTTAGCGACAGCTTGTAGGCGATAGCGAGTGGTTTGGGGCCTGCTTTGCATGTCAGCGATATTTATCGCTAATGACATGCAAAGTGGGCGTTCCCAACCTGTTAGCGACTGAAAGCAGTCGCTAACATCGCTATCGCCTATTATCAACGAAGGCGTAGCGATGGAAATATTCGCGCTAAGTGCCAATATCTCCAAATCCTAACGTCCGCTCAGACCAGTTCTTAGCCATTATATCCAATAGGAGGTGGATATTATGGCTAAGACCCAATTGGCGTTAATGCGTGAATATCGCTGTATTCTCAGTGATATTCACGAATTTTGCCGCTATCACCGGATATTTTATCGCTTTAGAGATAAAAGTTGCTAATAGCATGTTATCTCTGCAATAATATCCTGCGATGCTTGGCGATAAAAAAAACTCGCTAAGCCCATTTAGCGATAAATATCGCTAGTTGTTGGTAATATGCCCCTCAATCCCTAAAAGCCCTTAATCCCACATGGGCCCCTTCTCCAAATCTCCTTGCCACCCAGCAAAGGCAAACAAGAAAAATAAATGAGCAGAAATACTGGTTCCTGCCCTCCCTTAATCAACAAAGGGGTATATTCGCAAGAACATGTGATAACTACCTCAAGAGTAGCGTAACGCAACTTTCAACATCGCAGCCCATCGTGGGAAAATAACCCTGTGTCAAATTGGAATTCACAACAGGGCGGAATCATGCGATAGTCATCAGATAATGAGTCAAATGTCAGCATGAAATTCAACACCACGCTGCAGAAATGTGAACGCAAAAAAACATGCGATCAGGCCAATCGCGGTACAAAAATCTGAGGAAACCAGCCACAGGACAGTAAATCCTACGCGTATGGCGGGAAATGCACTATAAAAGAAAGAAAAATAAATAAAACAAATCAAACTGCGCTGCAACATGGATGCACCCGGACTGAGTGCAGAGGACAAGCTGAACTCCACAAGCCCCACAGAGATACTGCCAGGAACCCTGTGTTCGGGGAAGGACAAGGACAAGCGGAAGAGGAAAACAGGGTTCAGTACGCAGGAAGACTGGATCATCGTCACAGAGGTGATAGAACACCATCAACAACTGTTCGTTACCTCCACTGCAGCACTGGCAACCCAAACGGAAATATGGCAGGCCATCGTCACCAACGTCAATGCAGTCGGAGTGTCGAGGAGGTCACTGAAGGAGGTCAAGAGGCGCTGGCATGAAGTGCACAGTCAAACCAAGGAGAAGCTCTCTGCCAATAGGAAGGCAGTAAGAGCGACTGGAGGTGGGAGTCCTGCGACACAGGAGGAGATTGATGAGCTGGAGGAAATGGTGGCCACAGTCAGCAGTGTGGAGACAGTGGCAGGAATTGGGGGCCTGGACACTGCATGATACGACCGGACCCAACAGCAACAAGGTGAGTAACGACCAGGGACAAGGGGGACAGGTGGTGGTGGGCACAATGGCAGACATGCACAATTATGTGTAGCACACAGCACACCCACAATGATCGTGGAACATGTCACTGATAGCCTTGGCACACTGCATCATACATAGAAATGCCAAGAAGGCCCCCGTCCACAATATGCACAAAGGGGCCCCCCTCCATATTACCAATATCACAACAGGCCCATGCACATGTGCTGAATCCAGCAAAGCATCTGCTCTGTGACCCACACTGACTATGCAAGTAACACTGCATGCCCAATAGCATGGCAGCAGCCCAAAAACATGAGATGGCCCACAAATCGACATGGAGCTAGCCCAGTGTGGATCACATCCGTAAAGGAGCAGGTCACACTCTGAAATGTCCACGTGCACACACAACCCATGCCGTACAATACACGCAGCAGACGAACAATGCACCAGGCCACAAAGTCTGTCCGAGACACCATATGACCCAAGTCAAAAACAAATCAGGCTCCGAAAAGCACACAATTCAAAGGCACTCTGCCTCAAAGGGAGAAGGCTACACAAAATCAGAGCTGCAGGGGCAACTCCCCCACAGGGCAGCACACACACATGGCAATCACAGAACAACAGCAATGACGGCAATGAGGTACAAAGTGCAACACCAATACCATAGGACACGGCTCACAACAGGTCCCGCACATGCGTAGTAACTGTCCACTCACATCTGGCATTGCCTGACAATGTGTGATGATAATGCACGGGTACTACCACACATCCGTTATGTAGTCGAAAACACACTGACTGCCATCAAATAGCCAGCTCCACCAAAACAGTGACAATGTACATTGGCATGCAGTCTGAATGTAAACATCTGCAAATCCTCAACATACATGTGTAACTCTGTTAACCTGCATTTCTCCTTTCACAGTGCAGAGGAAAAAACAATTCTGCCTGCAGGGCAAACCACACTTCACATTATTGATGATGAAGAGGACAACCTGAACATATGACAAGACATCTTCCAACGATTAATGGACAGCCTCCCCACCCCATCCCCAGGAGCAGGGCATGCCAGCTGCCCTGAGGTGTGCCCACCACCTGCAGAGAACACACAGCAGGATAACACACACCACCCCAGCTGTCTCCCAGCACCCCTGACCAATATATGGAGTTCCAACAACATGTGTGGGGTTGCCAGGTGGAGTTGGCTGAACAGCTGCGGGTGGGTTTCAAACTCTTGGCAGCCAAACTCGATGGCATATGTAGGTGTCTGAGTCCCATCAGGGACACCCTCTGTATGCATCATGCTCTGCCACAGACCTTGGCTGACCTTGCTGGCGGCATGAATCGAATACAAGAAGTGTCTGGTCAGACAGGCACCAGCATTTACATCACAGTTGGCACAGATGCGGAGGTCAATGGAGACCAAGGAGCAGATGCGACTGGAAGTATGTCTGCAATGACTGGACACCAGCGAGTAGTATCTGGGAACTTCAATGCCCTGCAGTACTTCATCTTGCCATTGCTCCCACTGAGCTGTTCCCAGATGACTGCAGCGGGAACATCGACACACACAGCTCTGACCCCTGATGTGTCCGTGGCACACAGTGATGCTGCCCCATCACCTTCGCAGTCTGTTGTGTCAGTGGCACACAGTCATGCAGCCATCACCCCGCCACACACACTGGACACACCGGACACAGAACCCGGATCAGGGCAGTAAGAAGGGGATTTGGAATTACTGTGTGAAGAAGGAGGCAGTAGCATCCGTCATCGCAATATGCCCTGTACCTGCCTGGTTATGACCTATGCATCATGCCCTGGGAAATACCTCCTACTGACCCCAGAACACTCTGCGACATTCACCCGGACCCCGACACAGACTCCGATTTCATTACTGCTGGCCAATTACACAGCAATCCTGCTGCGGACTTTACTCTACCATTTCCTAATCACTTCACAATCCCCAAAGGACTCTGGTTGGCCCAACACTGGGCTTCCATGTGATGTAGGCTTGGATGGCCATGTACATCTCCAGCTCCGTCAATCACCTGAATGCGAATAAAACATTCTAAATTACACAGATATGTCATAACTATGTTCACTCACTTATGGTAGTATGGATGGATGTAGGGACAATGATTGCACATGAAGGTACATAATGGTAACTGACATCTATGTGCAAGTGTATCCCTGAGACACATGGCAAACTGGATGACTTTGAAGGTGAGTACCAGATGTGTCCCCATTGCACAGCAACAGCAATCTCATGACCCCCAACGTAGGCACACATCCATGTGTTGAATAGAGTTGTTTGTAGGAGTGACCAATTTGGTAGCAGGCCAGGAGTGGTGCCCTACATCACATGTAACAAGAGAACTTCACAACACATACCAACTTACACACATCTGTGTGGACACATTCTGTTATGATATATGACATTGCTCCACATGGTCAGAGGTTGGCCACCATACTCACATTGCTGAAGTCACGTAAGTGCACTTGTTGGCTAGCACCTATCCCAAAACAATGTCTGGCTCACAGAGGTTGAGCTTGCAAAAGGGGCACACCCCCATTGCACATGTGTCAGTCAGTTCCTCCCTGTGCAGGGACGATGCTCATTGTGGCACAAGAGTTGACAATCTAATCAACACACATCACAGTTAGACACCAGTGGGGTGGCATAGACTTTATTGGCATGTGCGTGTCAGTATGGACAAGGCAACAGCCACAACAGGCAGGGAAATGCTTAAGACACTTACACGCAGCATGGGTAAATGTCGAGGTTCCGAAAATGTTGGTGCAAAAATGGACAACAATCATCACGGATGGCAACGCCCCACTCCACCTTGCCTTGCTGGATGAGTCATGTGTTGTTTGGCATCTGCCCATTGCCTGTGTGAGGGGGCAAGACTCACTGCCCGTGGTATCTGCATAGTGCTCTGTCACCGGAGTATGCCGATTGTCTGCTCTGCTGATAGTGATGAGGTGAAAGGGTCCAACAGGTTTACATGTTGTGCTATATTGCCATGTGTGTACTCTACCCCAGCATTGTGTCCAAATTGGCAACATTGCAAAACGAGGCTGTGTTGCTCCGACCATGGATCTGCACCACCTTGCACAGGTGTGTGTACACAAGCGTTGTTCCACGCACATGCATCCAGAGTCCAGACAATGGCAGACGTGTCCCGTATTGTGGTGGGATATCTGAGCAATCCCCATGATGCAACAAGTTGTTGGGACCTGTGCTGTGGGTAACAATCGGATGTGGCTGCAGGAATGTAGTTACTCGTTCATGAATGCCCGCACAGCTTCGTGTGCAATGTGTTCCAATAGTAGGTCGCTGTCGTGTTCAAGCAACACCAGGGTGCACCAATCCATTAACTGGTCCGAGAAGGTGTGCTCATCCCACACGTTTCACCAATCCGCAACACAGCCCAATAGGGGAGCGCCTCGATGTGGTCACTGCACACAAGGAATTGTGCAATCTGCCATGCACAACTGTCAATACATACACAGTATGTCAAGGCATCCCATGCACCGCTGTCTCGGTTACTCTCCTGTTCGTGATTCCAAAAGGGGGCGCAGACACAAGTCATAGTCCAATTCATCTACAAATGTGTTGGATAGGCAGACATCCATGGGACACTCAAATATGCATGTTCGGCAGTAGAACCAGGGCTGGACACAGGTGATGTAGGCAATGTGGAAGCTGAGCCAGTAACTGATTCGCAGTACTGCCAGTGGCACTGCGCCCAGTAAGTGCAGCATAAGTGCACTGTAGTGTTCCACGTGACGGGGGTTGTACATGTGGCCGGTATGGCCTGCCATTGCCTTGGTGCGTCTTGTGGAACCAGCACTCTTCTGAACTGCGGCAGTTGTGTGGAGGATATGCCATAGCTCTGAGCAATGATTCAAAGGTGTGTGCAATGTTGGACTGAATGGGTTGCTGTTTCCGTGAGTGTCAGGGGCATCCCATGCGGGGGTACCTCAGGCAGGGGCTTCTGTGTGTGGGTTGTGGATAAGTTGGATAGTTCATTTGCGCAATGCGTGGTGCGGGAGTCGTCCATATCTGCCATGGCATCTCTCTCAGGGTGTTCCAGGCGCGTTCTGGACCAAGGTCAGAGGTGCAGGTGTCCTCCCGCCTTCTGCATTGGAACAATGGAGCTTTCATCCCTGATGTTTGTCTGACTACTACTTGCGTTTTCAGAATGTGATGTGGCTTTGGCGCTGAGATTGGGACACAGCCTTGGGCTCATGGTGTACGGATGGCGATACACACACACATGTTGGTATGTGGAGCCAGGTGCCCTGCAAGGCCCTGCGCTGCTTGTGCAACCACACTCAGGCTCTCTCCCTCGCTCTCTCCCTCTCTTTCCTTTGTTGGGCGCATGGCACACCTTCTTCTCTTGCATTTAGTCTTCCAGGCTGTGTCCTACGGATTATCCAGTGAGGACCCGCTAGGACTCTTCCGAATGGTTGTTTTGGCCTTTGTTTGTATGGTGTTTTATGTTGGTGATTGCATTGCTGTATGACTGATTCTCCATTTTCTGGCAATGCATGTATGTTGATTATCCTGCTTGTGCGACAGGCAAAATATTTGTTTTGGGATTCGGGATGTTGGTGTGCAGTTTCTTGGTCTGGGGTTGGGGCTGGGTCCGGGGTTGGTGTTGCGGGCCTGGGTGCGGTGTTGGTGGGTGTTGTGGCCCTCTTGGGTGTCCGTGCTGCATATTCAGTTGCTCGGGGCATCTGTTGTTCTTCATGTGTGGCTCTGGGCTGTGCTCCCTTTTTTGTGGTGCAGACTGTGGTCCGACTTTACATGAGGTCAGAGCAGGTGTTCATTTCCTGCTGCTAACGTACCTTATTGCCTGTTTTGTGTTCTTATCGCAGTTCTGTCTGATAGTTGTGAATGTTGTGGTGTTGTTGCGGCTTTTGGCACGAGAACACCTACTCTGCATCTCATTAGCGATAGGTGCGGGGGTCCTCTGTGGTGATGTTATTTGCAGTTGCTATGGGGGGAAACTGGTGCTGTGGGCTGTTAGCACCAGCTTGTGAATGGGGGGTACATTTATAACCCAGTGCCGTTAATTTGGTGATAGCTTCTTGTGAATATGCCCCAAAGTGTTTGCCCATAACTGCCTTGAACATACTTGATTTTTTCCCAAAATTATGGATTCCAAAGATGTGGATGCATCAGACATTGCAGACAAAAAAAGTGATACTTTCCCTCAAAGACCAAAGGATGAACAAATCAGAGGGTGGAGTCCTCATGAGAAGAAGAGAAAGTTGGTGCTACAAATACTGTAACCTCCTAGTTTATATGGCACTTTACTCCTGATAAATAGAAGAAAATAAGAGAATTAATTACGCAAACGGTCTGCTCAGTTACAAATTCAACTTGAAGATGTATGTTGGATTTGAATTTCGGGTGCCCGAATTAAAAGAACTGCCACCTGCATTTGTAAACTGCAGTTTTTTACTTAAAAAATAACTGATACTGTCCACTCGGGTAAATAATCAGCATGAAATTAATGTTGACTGCTAGTGCTAATGAACTGGCCGTCGTGTTTGGAAAATGCGACTTGCATTCATGCTCAAGCTACCAATCTTGTTGTTCCATGCTTCCTGGGTTAGAATGTTTCTCTGAATTAAATTCTCATTTGGCATGCTGACATACTGGAGTTATTTCTGGTATTACGCAAATATTTTGTTACATGAAATTACCCTGATTACGCTGATTACGCCAAATTGCACCAGCATAATGAAAATGACACCCGAACCTAATAGAAACCCTACCTGCAACTTCATTGTGATATTTTGTAAACTTTAATTTCAGGTCAATGGGTATAATACTTCATAACTACAACAACATGTATTTCCTTTGGGGAGAAAGCATGCAACGAACCAGGAATGCCCATACCAAGATTTCGCTATAACCATTCAGGAAGATCAGCAAGTACTGACTTCACCTCACTTGGGGGCATATTACCAAGGAATAGCGATATTTATCGCTAAATGCCCTTAGCGCATTTTTTTTATCGCTGCCTATCGCTGGATATGTTAGCGGAGAAAACTTGCTCTTAGCAACGTTTTTCTCCATTGTGCTAAAATATCCAGCGATAGCGGTGATATGCGTGAATATCGCTGAGAATACAGAGATATTCACGCATTAGCGACGAAATGCTCTTAGCCATGTTATCCACCTCCCATTGGATAACATGGCTAAGAACTGGTCTGGGCAGGTGTTAGTATTTGGAGATATTCGCGCTTAGCGCGAATATTTCCATCGCTACGCCTGCCTTGCTAATAGGCGATAGCGACGTTAGCGACTGCTTTCAGTCGCTAACTGGTTGGGTACGCACACTTTGCATGTCATTAGCGATAAACATCGCTGACATGCAAAGCGGACCCAAACCGCTCGCTATCGCCTAAACGCTGTCGCTAACATCAGTTAGCGACAGCTTCCTAATAGGGCGATAGAATTATCGCCGCTTAGCAGCCAAAAACGGCCGCTAAAGCAGCGATAATTGCCTATCGCCCTGCTTGATAATATGCCCCTAGGTCTGGTTCAGTTATGGCTACTACCACCGAATTTACATGGCCCATTTGCAATGTTCAATTTTCTTGTCCAACTTTGGTTACTAGAAAAGTTCACTGCGACCATGAACTTCAGCTCACCATCCAACTTCCCTTCTTCGAGCCAACCTCAAATGTTAGAGACTCCTCCACTGCTTGCATTCACTACTCTTCTGTGAAAACCAGTTAAGGAGCTCCTAATTCCATATGTCTTACTATAAAAACGACCTCACCTTCATCATCACTATTAAAAGACTCTGGATTTGACAACGGTAGATGTGACATGCAAGCCGCCTTATGGTTAATTTTCCCTAGTATGTACACCATATCCAATTTAGAAGTCTGAAGTTGCACAGCCCGTCTCGCCAATCAACTGCTTTACACTCCTCGAGGAGATGACATGTTCACTAGTAGTTTGTGATACATGCAGAGAATAAACTTTTCCCTCCTTAAAAACAGATAGAAAATGCTGCATGATCGAAAGCTTTCTCTAATACTGAATACTTTTTCTCTGACTGCCTTGGTGCACTTTAACCATATGCAACAACCCATTCCTTATGCGCATCATATTGGAGGAGTCCTGCTCTCAATCTACCATTGCTTGTGTCAACAGCACCCATGCACTGTTTCCCCCCACAAATAATTTTAAACAAGGAGCATGTAAAATCTCCATCTGAATCAGTTCAAAGGCCTCCTTCTGCTCTAGCCACACCCACAATAAAAAAAATCCCAACAGCAATCTTAACTGCTTTGTCTTGCAGAGTAGATATTAACACATTTTATGTAAGATTCTGTGAATAGCCAGTAGGATATTCATTGATCCTTTGATACAGGATCAGGTGCTTTGAAGATTGACACAGCTATGGCACTAAGGTGTGTGCCTGGAGCACAGCAGCTGAAATCACCACCGGCCCAAGGGAGAGGGGAGAAGAGAGCCATATCTCTGTAGATACGGTGCCCTCCTGCTCCCTCCCTGCTGTCACGCAATGCAGCACAGCCTCTTTGGGTGCTGCGCTGCGTTGCATGTCATTTTTGAAAATCTGGCCCTGACTGTACTGTTTTCGGTGCTAAATCACACATTACATTCCCGCATACAAATTGTGATTGCTTTATATATACACAATAAAACACTTGATGTCATAGAAATTTTTTGTAGCAGACAATATTATAATGTGGCTTTGAACTAATTACCATTGTGAGAAGCACTGGTGCACAGCATGGAAACTGGCACCATAAATGAACATGTAGATCCAATGTAACCTTACATCATATGATAATATGTTTAATCTATGTATTCCCAATACATTAAAAATAAATGCCACTTGTACCCCTGTATTGATTCTGGAATCACTGATCAATGTAACCTAGTGTCCTCATGTCACTTTATATATGATATCTTCTTTGTCACACTTAAGTCGAGACACTCTTTTATCATGTTTGTATTTGTATTTGCATGTTATAACTTTACAGTCTTTTGATGGCCACCCTGGCCTAGTCTATGAGCTATGAAACTTGAATTAAAAGAGGAGCAAAAAATGTTGTGATCAGTTTCTGTGATACATAGAGAAGAGAATCATCGTCTTTGTGTAAATACTGCTTGAATTTTCACTGTCTGTTTAGGTAACACATTATTACACTCTGTACAAGGTGAGACATTAATAATAAAGATGTGCTTGAATGCTTTAGGCACATTGACAACTTACATTCATGAGAGAGGTTATGTGGTCTTGGCATCTAGTATATTTGTGCCCAGATGTACAAAAGTTTTGCTTCAAGTTTGCGTTATGTTTTTTAACACAAACCCGATGAAACATCCTTTCTGGTATTCACAAGCCAACTTAAAAAAAAATGTTTACATGCTTTGTAGGAACAAGTAACACAAACCAGCATAAAGCACTACTTTGCGTTACTCTGTGTCAAGGAGGTGGTACATGGGTGCACACGTGCAACCACCAATGGTGTTTGATGCAAAACCTTGCCTCATAAAAATAGTAGACAGAGTTTTGCACCAAGAATTAATGCCACTTGAAAGCAGGCATTAATTTTTCCTAAATGTTCCCACATTTCACTCTGCACCACACATCCAAAGTGGGAAAAGGTATAAGGTGAGTCTAAGCATAGTATTGTATACTGGAAGGCTGCCCTTACAGTACAAACCCTTTGCGAGACTCACGCTGACACCTTTGCACAATAGTGCAAAAATGTGTGTGTGAGACACTCAGCAGCCTGATTGTGCTGGAGAGGGAGAGAGCATGGCAGTGCAATATCTGTGTAGATATATCAGTCTCGTGCTCTCTCCCTGTCACACAATGCAGCACAGCAACGTTGGGTGCTGCTCAGCGTTGTGTCAAAGGTTTGTAAATCTGGGCTTTCGTTTGTGTAACAAAGCTCGGTACCTATAGTAGGTGCCACATAACATAATCTGAAAATTACAGGGCAGGAATACATGAGCACTGTTATCGAGGTACAAACTACAGCAAATCATTTAATACCTAGGTGTTAGTCTAACATTGCCATCAATAGGATACAAATGAGAACCAAATATGATCACACAGAGAACAGGATTTAGCGTTTTGGGGCTTTATTTTTCATGAACTAATTTTTTCATTGCCTATCTTATTAGATATTTTTAGATACAAATAAAAATGTTAAATGTAATATTGAAAGCGCATGAACTTGTAATGTAACAATTGTAAATGTAAATCGTCTGCACACGTATTCACAAATTGCAAAAGTGCGCAAGTCTTATTTCGTAGCTATGGTATGATGTTCCCACTTCATAGCATTAGATTTCTAGTTTTAAAAAGTAAACATTTCAAAGCATAAATTGGTAGTTGTATTTAAAACCCTTACCAACACTGCCATCTACTGTGCATTTTGAAAAGCACACTTACCCAGAAAGGAAAATACAGTTTTACGGCTTACTCAACCACTTCAACTTCAGAAAGCCGATCGAACTTGCTTTTTTATTTGGCACGTACAAACAGACACCGTTACACACATTAATACGAACATATCTAAACTTAAAAGTGATCTCTCACACAACAGTACCAGATGCCATTTTTTATAGTAGTGTCAGTTTTACCAAGATATTAAAGGAAGGAACGTCTATTTATAAATGATAAAAAAACTAACAGAAACATCTGTTACACAAAGCCAACAGTTAAATAGAACAATATTTGCAATCCAATCGGTCTCGCCTTTGGGACCTTATATGTATTAAGCTATGCAGCACATTAGCCTGGGTGCTGAAACATCTACTGTTCTTTAACATAGAGTGAAAGTAAGCCTCAAACTGCGTTACACACCAGGTAAGGTAACATATGGAGAGAAATATTGCCTTTCAACGGGAAATGGTATAGTCCAAAGCTCTGTTTTTAATATAAAACCAGGGCCTTCGGTGGTCATATGATTGAAAATACAAAAAAATATTATTGTCTACGGGTGCTCGTGGGAGACAATTTTTATGGACTGGAATCTAGAGAATGCTAAAGTGATTCTGATATTTTGCTGACCTCTGCTGGTGATTTTCTATCAAGACAGTTAAATAGAGACAGTTGAAAAGAAAAAAAGTCCCTAAGCAGAGGCAGGCAAGTCCTAGGGCTGATCGCCAGAGCCCACAAAGTACATACACATACAAACATTTGCAATGCAATAGGTCTCGCATTTGTGAGAGTTTAATCTATTGGCATTATAAACAACAGTGCCTTTTCTTTATCTGTTTTCAAAACCAACACATGAATAAAAGGCATTGTCATTTACAATGGCAATAGCTCAAACTCACAAATGCGAGACCTATTGCATTGTAAATGCTTATTCCAAAATGTTCTAAAATGCAGTAAATTAACTCAATTTAGAGTTAAACAAGCTTTGAGTTGCACAACAGCTTTAAACAAAATGCAAGACATCCCAACAAAAGATTACCATTGGTACCACCAACTGTTAGATTTAAAGTTAAAGTCTACAAGACATCAGTAGGAGCAAGCACAGCTAAAACGATGCCTCTTTACTTGCAGTGCAGGGTGCATGCATGAAGCCAAATATGCAGACGACTGAACAAGTTTTGAATAAGTCACTTTAATCAAAACTTTCACTTTCAATGCAAGGATATCTGCTTCAGCTACAAAATATTAATGCTTATTGAAATTGTCCACTTGTCTGCAAAAAAATAGCAAATAGACACTATACGCTTACAGGGGATTGTGGGCAATATTGCTATCAGGTGGCACAATCTTTACTGTAACTGGACTGTGCACCACTGTGGAATCTTTAGTAGTTAACACATTCTTGGGTTGGTAGCCAATCCAGCGTACTGTAGGCATTGCCCCCAGCATTGCATACTGTGTCTGTTGAATAGGATACCACCGTCGAGGTGTCAGAGCAAAGCAGCTCATGCTCGGGAGCTTTCTAAAAAGTAAGGAATAGAATAAAGTGCTGGCCAACCAAGCGAGGCAATTCAAGCACATGAACTGTGTCAAAAGCCGGAAAAAACCGCAGCAAACTCCGAGACTCGCCAAGCATTCGAGTTAATACAATTGTTTGCACAACAGAGCAAAATGCAATGTAGTCAGACGCTAAAGACAACCAGTGACAAATGTAAGAGCTCAGGCAAAGTCACGTGCCAAGTGAAAATCCCCAGCTCCGATCTACTTGAATTAATATATTCCACTCATTAGAAAACATCTGTAATCAAAAAAACTAGCTGGGAGCCTCTAGCCTGGCATATGTTGAAAGGAGTGTCGTGTTCACTGACATGCTGATCTGCACACTATCTGCCCCACCCGCCCAACAAACGCGTTCGTCATTCTAGGAAATATATTGCTAGGTCAGTAGGATGTGATGCAGGACTTGGATTGTGACCAATTTAGGGAAAGGAAAGGTCTAGCAAACTCAATGTTTACATACTGCCCTAAAACATATATCTACTAGCGAGCACTGTACAACATTAAGAGGAAAAATTCAGAGACGCTATTATACCCAAAAAACATTTTCTTATTTTATTTTATATTTGAGTTTTTATACTTATTATATTATTGATTCTTTTAGTCTCATTTTTTCTCTCTTGTAAAAATTACATCAGGTTCATATAGGTTGACAATCAATTACACATAGTGAACATATACTGAATAAACAGTGCAAATCAACAATAAAACACAAAACAATATACAAAAGTGCTATACGATATAACCAGTCGGTGGAAAGTTAGATGAAGGCAATGCGGTGGAATGGAACTACGCGCGTTTCGGCCAGATGGCCTTCGTCAGGTGACCGTCATTCATACGTTACGAACATAATAACGTGTAACATATACCTAAACAACAAAAAAATAATAATGTATATATAAATTACACATAAATATCATAACAATTAGTGCTGTCTTTTACTTTATGTACAGTGACTATAGGGTCAAGGATTACGACTATACAAAATGTTTATATATCAAGCTATCTATTTACCCTATGTTATACTACGTTGCCTATTATTTAAAACATTATCATTTTATATCAGGTTTATATGGGATTATTTGTTTATTCATTCCATTGTCAAACCTTAGTTTCTGGTGGATATCTCGTTGTATATCTAAATTAGAACATTCATCCTCATAAAATCCATTTTTATTTAAACATTTTTTCTGGTATCCAGTATGATGTATCTAACAATTTAGATGCTTCATTTCTATATATTCCCAAATAAAGAAGATCAATAGAAAAAGAAAAGAACAGTGAACAAACCAGGAATAGCTTTGGGTGGTGTAAAGGTGGTATTAAGATTTACCAAGTTAAGTAAAAGACAAATGTTGTACTTACATAGAATATGACTGATGTGGCATATAAAATATTTGTTTCCTATGGATGTCAAGTGTCTTTTAGCGACGACGACTCTATTTACAAACTGCAAGACAAGCATACGATTTTATTTATGCACCAGGAGGATTATTTGATTAAACTATAGGCGCTAACAGATCTATCTTATAGATATACCTGATAACTTTTCTTTCAGTTCTCCTTGTTGCTGGCGTTATCTTGGAACGCTCCGAAGTTTAGTTACAATTTTATATATATTCGTGGAGGGTACTTCTGATTGTTTATATCTATGTTGGCCTTGGAAATGGAGACAAAGTAGATGGCATTTATATAATACATTGCTACTATACTTTTTTTTAAAACATAAGATATGTTTTAATAATATTTAGTAATGTTCTAATAACCAGTTATAAAACGTGTTGTCTCTGTACTAGTAGATAACGTACAGCACTAGATGGAATTAAAGCTGTACCACTTATCATTTGAAAATGAATTGTCCAGTTTTTTACCCAAAACATTTCTGAAAATTATTTTTATCGTACCTTTGATATATCTTCCTCACACTTGTCCTTCTTTTATTATTCCTAAAAGGAGTCACAATGTAGGGACATCTGTTTCTTCTTTGCACTAACGGAAACAGCAGACAGTATTTTACGAGCTGATTATAAATTATAGTTAATACTCCTCATATATTACGTTTACTTCGGTAATTATTACCTTATGTTAGTCTTTTATTGATCTTGTCGGGTAATTCATTAATTCGACGTACGCGGAGGGCAGGTAATCTAGAATATAGGATGGGTACAGAGAAATCGTTAGTATTGTCCATACCCGCAACTTCTTCACAGATAAAACTATATGTTGTTTTTATCTTTAACCTATAACCATACCTTCATTTTGATGTAGCTCTGGTTTAGTATGGGATCTGTTTTAACGTCGTCTCCAGTTCTGTCGGTCAAGCAGTCTAGTTTGAGAGCTCAATATTTATAGGGCAGACGTGCCTTATTAGATTGCCGCTAATAGTTTACAGCTGATCTACGTCTCCACGACGCATTTTTCTGACGTATATTCCTATAGACGGAAGTGTTTGACTCCATACCCGTATGTGCTTCATAGATATGAATGACGGACTAATCAGTAGTCCTTGTTTACAATTGTCGTACTCCAAATGAAATGGAAAATAGACTTCCGTAGTTTGATTTATTTATTTAAAATGTTTAACAGTGGGGGCTATTTTAGCAATATTCTGTCTTGTATTGCGATGGCTTCTAATGTTCTCAATTATGGTAGATATGCTTGCAACTTATGTACCAATATCACCAATTATTATTCCGTACTACTACTGTACCTCTACATATCAATACGACTCCATACTATATGCATCTATCTATTTCCAAAATAGTGTCAATCTATTTAATTATAGTTTAAAATTATTTATGGCAAGGAAAAAGTCAACGAATCCTCAATCCTCAGGTTTAAACTCTGAAATTCCTTGGCAACAAGCAATTATTTGAGATTGCTTTTGTCTGGATCTAAAATATAGACTTGTCTGTAGAGAAAATTAATTTATGGCATGATTAAAACATATGTGAAAGCAATACGAAAGGAAATGAGGATTCGTTGACTTTTTTCTTGCCATAAATAATTTTAAACTATAATTAAATAGATTGACACTATTTTGGAAATAGATAGATGCATATAGTATGGAGTCGTAGTGATATGTGGAGGTACAGTAGTAGTACGGAATAATAATTGGTGATATTGGTACATAAGTTGTAAGCATATCTACCATAATTGAGAACATTAGAAGCCATCGCAATACAAGACAGAATATTGCTAAAATAGCCCCCACTGTTAAACATTTTAAATAAATAAATCAAACTACGGAAGTCTATTTTCCATTTCATTTGGAGTACGACAATTGTAAACAAGGACTACTGATTAGTCCGTCATTCATATCTATGAAGCACATACGGGTATGGAGTCAAACACTTCCGTCTATAGGAATATACGTCAGAAAAATGCGTCGTGGAGACGTAGATCAGCTGTAAACTATTAGCGGCAATCTAATAAGGCACGTCTGCCCTATAAATATTGAGCTCTCAAACTAGACTGCTTGACCAACAGAACTGGAGACGACGTTAAAACAGATCCCATACTAAACCAGAGCTACATCAAAATGAAGGTATGGTTATAGGTTAAAGATAAAAACAACATATAGTTTTATCTGTGAAGAAGTTGCGGGTATGGACAATACTAACGATTTCTCTGTACCCATCCTATATTCTAGAGTACCTGCCCTCCGCGTACGTCGAATTAATGAATTACCCGACAAGATCAATAAAAGACTAACATAAGGTAATAATTACCGAAGTAAACGTAATATATGAGGAGTATTAACTATAATTTATAATCAGCTCGTAAAATACTGTCTGCTGTTTCCGTTAGTGCAAAGAAGAAACAGATGTCCCTACATTGTGACTCCTTTTAGGAATAATAAAAGAAGGACAAGTGTGAGGAAGATATATCAAAGGTACGATAAAAATAAGTTTCAGAAATGTTTTGGGTAAAAAACTGGACAATTTATGTTCAAATGATAAGTGGTACAGCTTTATTTCCATCTAGTGCTGTACGTTATCTACTAGTACAGAGACAACACGTTTTATAACTGGTTATTAGAACATTACTAGATATTATTAAAACATATCTTATGTTTTTAAAAAAAGTATAGTAGCAATCTATTATATAAATGCCATCTACTTTGTCTCCATTTCCAAGGCCAACATAGATATAAACAATCAGAAGTACCCTCCACGAATATATATAAAATTGTAACTAAACTTCGGAGCGTTCCAAGATAACGCCAGCAACAAGGAGAACTGAAAGAAAAGTTATCAGGTATATCTATAAGATAGATCTGTTAGCGCCTATAGTTTAATCAAATAATCCTCCTGGTGCATAAATAAAATCGTATGCTTGTCTTGCAGTTTGTAAATAGAGTCGTCGTCGCTAAAAGACACTTGACATCCATAGGAAACAAATATTTTATATGCCACATCAGTCATATTCTATGTAAGTACAACATTTGTCTTTTACTTAACTTGGTAAATCTTAATACCACCTTTACACCACCCAAAGCTATTCCTGGTTTGTTCACTGTTCTTTTCTTTTTCTATTGATCTTCTTTATTTGGGAATATATAGAAATGAAGCATCTAAATTGTTAGATACATCATACTGGATACCAGAAAAAATGTTTAAATAAAAATGGATTTTATGAGGATGAATGTTCTAATTTAGATATACAACGAGATATCCACCAGAAACTAAGGTTTGACAATGGAATGAATAAACAAATAAACCCATATAAACCTGATATAAAATGATAATGTTTTAAATAATAGGCAACGTAGTATAACATAGGGTAAATAGATAGCTTGATATATAAACATTTTGTATAGTCGTAATCCCTGACCCTATAGTCACTGTACATAAAGTAAAAGACAGCACTAATTGTTATGATATTTATGTGTAATTTATATATACATTATTATTTTTTTGTTGTTTAGGTATATGTTACACGTTATTATGTTCGTAACGTATGAATGACGGTCACCTGACGAAGGCCATCTGGCCGAAACGCGCGTAGTTCCATTCCACCGCATTGCCTTCATCTAACTTTCCACCGACTGGTTATATCGTATAGCACTTTTGTATATTGTTTTGTGTTTTATTGTTGATTTGCACTGTTTATTCAGTATATGTTCACTATGTGTAATTGATTGTCAACCTATATGAACCTGATGTATTTTTTACGAGAGAAAAAATGAGACTAAAAGAATCAATAATATAATAAGTATAAAAACTAAAATATAAAATAAAATAAGAAAATGTTTTTTGGGTATAATAACGTCTCTGAATTTTTCCTCTTAATGTTGTACAGTGCTCGCTAGTAGATATATGTTTTAGGGCAGTATATAAACATTGAGTTTGCTAGACCTTTCCTTTCCCTAAATTGTTCACGAATTCCCTACGAATAGCAAACTAAATATATTGTAGGGGTCCCCATTTTTCCAATCAATAGGACTTGGATTGTGACGTCACATAAAAACAGTGACTGAGCCCTCCTCTTACGCGCAGCTGAGCTTTATACATCACCGCTTAGGACAGCACTGTCATTCTGGGACGCCTATCAAGAATCAAGCATACACCCATTACATCCACAGCCGAGGGCGACACTCTCTACACAGAGCTGATGTCTCTGCCAATCTTTGGACATGTGTCATTAAATGCAGATCAAAGATCTGTTACCTGGTGTGGTCAGAACAGAACTGTGCCTTTAATTCTTTAGAGAATTAGGAAAGTTAGTGGTCTGACAAACGTTGTACAAACAGTTTATGTGACAAAAGGGAACATGCAACCAGGCCCGGACTGGCCGTTGCGGGCACCGGGCAATCCCCCGGTGCGCAGCAAGGGTGGGGGCCGGTTTTGGGCCCTGGGGGCCGTTTTTGTTACAGGGCCCACTACTCCATACACCACACAAGATCTCAAATGCAACTAGGTGACCCTACTCCTAATTACCCCTCATGAACTCTTTGATCTTACACCGTAACAGCCGCAAAAGCTTCGTGTCCCACCTAACTTAACATCCATTTGGCCGACCAACCAGTGCTTAAATCAGCATGTACTGAGGACATACACTTCTGAAACTTCAGAGGGAGAATGCCAGCACGTCGCAGTGTGGGTTCAATTCCTTTAATGAAAAGAGTACTTGTGCGTTTCAGTGGCAAATAGCTACTCTGGAATAGTGAATCCCTTCTCTATTTATTTCCATTTCACCACAGTTTGCACACAGGCTTTTTGGCGGGGGTCCGGCAGCAAACTTAGCCCCGGAGGCCCAGTGTGCAGGCACCAAGCGATGCCTGCAAGCAGCAGAAGTGACACCACTGCTCAGGCAGATACCAGCAGGCCAACCCCTAGAAACTGAAGCGTGGCCCAAACAGACACACCCACGGGCAGTGCTGCACGAGCGCCAAGGTCGCGGTCTGGTACCCGGCTGCAGAAACCATCATGGACCACCAGCGGGACACTTTAAATACCCTAACCTGCCCCGCTTTAGGGAGCACGGCCCTGTGTGCCGCATGCTACAGTAACGTAGTCCACTAAAGAAAAACATAATTAAACAAGAAGATACAGGCACACAAGCAGCATGAGCAACCTGCTCATTCCAGAGGCAATACTTCAAGGGAATTAACTTGCAGAAAAGAGTGGGGTATGAACCACCCATAAGCCAATTGCATGCTATGGTTTTTGAAGGACACAGACATAAGCAAGTCCAAACTGGTGTTTGATTTTCCTAATTGCCACGGTAACTGAAAGGGTTACACCTCCCTGAAGTATGCATGTGACTTCAACTTTACATCCGAGCAGGGAAAAAAGAGTGCCAGGAAGTTGGGTAATACCAACATCTGTTATACACAGTGCTATCAAAGAACGAAGCATTGGCAGCAGGTACTACTAATAAAACATTTTAGGGCAGATTTATGAGGCCCTTGCGCCTCTTTGCGCCGCAATTGCGTCACTTAATGTGACGCAATGGCGGTGCAAACAATGCGCCCTATTTACAACATGACGCATCTAGGAGATGCGTCACGTTGGAAAGCCCTGCGCCATAAGGAGGCGTTCCTGCGCAGGGGGGGGCGTTCCTGCGCAGGAACGCCTCCTAAAAGTGGCTGAGTGAAATCTATGAGATTTCACTCAGTCACTTTCTACGTCAATTCCTTACGCCTGCTTGAAGCAGGCGTAAGGGTGACGCAACATGCATTAAAGAGGTGGCCCCTGTACATTGCAGGAGTCATGTCGCACTTGCGACATGACTCCTGCAATGCGCCGCCCGTACGCCGAGAGATGCGTCACGCATCTTCACTACCTTGCACCATGGTGCGCCGCATTGTAAATGCGGCGCACCATGGGTGGCGGGGCAGTGGCGCACATTAACTGGCGCATCCCTGGGGATGCGCCAGTTAACATAAATCTGCCCCTACATATTCAAAGCTTGTGTGGCAGAACTGAAACTATGAGGGAAGATTGATGCTGCTTGTAATAGTAACCCAAAAGTAAATTGAAGCCTCTGACTAAAAATAAAAAAATTGTGATGAAAACCCCAAAAGAAAATGTTTAGATAATGCTTATTAGTTGTGGGGTACATGTATCCTACTAATTGGGAAGTTACATACTAAACAAACTTCCCATCAAAACAAAAGAGGGCCAACTAAAAGGCACAACAATAATTATAATAGATTTGATTTTTATAATGAATCGTTGGATATAACATATGTTATTGCTGTTCAATGTATTAGAGTCACTTGATTGTGTAACCTAAAACGAGTTGGCAGACAAATCCATGTCAGTAATAAGTAACTCATTTACTCAGCAAGATTGTCACCTACTAAATTGTGTTCATATGGCATTGGAAGGGCACATTAGCTTGAGCTTTCCTTCTGCTCAGAGTACAATGTGGTTTGTGGGATGCTTTTGACTAACAGGTACTTTTGTGAAGATTCAACCTGTCAGAATTAATCCCACTATTTAACTAAACACAACAGACGTACACAAAGGCCACTCAAATTAAAATCCCTTCTATTTTAACATTGTGGCTTCAGAACACGATAGTTAGTTCACGTAAGTGCTCATGGTGCAGTGTGTAAAAGTGACGGACGTATAAATGGTATGCTTGGATACACTTATCAACTTAGGGGTGCCATATTAATTGTGCCATATAAAAGTCCATCTCCAAATCTTTTCTTTCATCAGAAGGTTTTCCAAAGTCAACTCTTGAATATTGTCGATGTTTCGACCCTGTGTATTCAATACGCTAGTCTCATCAGGATTTGTGCCATCTGTATAACAATTCTTCCAATAAATCAATGATCAATTCTCCATATAGATGCTGTCATCTGTCTTTCAGATTTATGATAAAACCTCAGTAACAAATAACCTTCAGCGATTTAATGTACAGCTGTATGAAAAATCAGCAGCCGCCAGTCACTGGACTCTTTCAGTATATCCACTTATGCAGAAGGTTACTAGTGCCAATAGTGAGAATAATTCAGACTGACCGACTGTACCCAATACATCTGTTGGTGAAAAGAATCGCAGAGAATCATTGTACTCTACTATGACTGATTATCTGTTATGTCGTGGGCCCTAGGCCCACATGGTGGC
Source organism: Lissotriton helveticus (assembly GCF_964261635.1). Taxonomy (NCBI): domain Eukaryota; kingdom Metazoa; phylum Chordata; class Amphibia; order Caudata; family Salamandridae; genus Lissotriton; species Lissotriton helveticus. The sequence continues at coordinate 771,656,453 of NC_136063.1, read as the reverse complement.
AATAACTGCGACACAGACGCCAGATTGATAGTTGGTTAATGAGCCACGAGCACGAGCGCTCGGCTCTTTTTATTAACTGTGTCACGTGATGTTGTGACATCAGTGGTGGGTGGGTGTTGAGTGTAGGCTTACAATTTTAACCCTAGCCTGTGTCTGCGAGGACACAACATTCCTCCCAAAATTTGATAAAAATTAAGGAAAGACAAAAAGTCCGAATCTGTGGGAGAAAATACACAAATATACAATAATTACAAATTTACATTTAGTCTCTTCAGCTGCTTGCTTGATGACGATGGAAATTGCTGCTGAAACTTTATTTCTTCTTGGCTTGACGTCCTGGTTATCGGTGGGCGAGCTCTTCTTTACTCATGCCGTGGTAGTGTGTTAGTCAGTCCACTGAGATCTTGCTTTTGAGGATAACGTCAAACAGGATGACCAGATGTTAGACTTGAAGGGTGTTGTCTTCTGCTGGTCCGTCGGTTTCTTCACTGTGGGCAGCTTGGCTTTACTTTACAAAGGATGGAGTGTTCGAAGGACATTCTTCTCACTAGGACGCCCCTCTCTCGGGTGTTCTCCTGCCACGAGATGTCCCGGAGGCCCTTTTCATCAGGTTTCCACTGGGCCGGGTATTATTCCACAGCGTTGCTCCAACTCCACAGTCTGCGTGTGAATGGAGGAGACGATGGGGGTACTACCTCACAAAGTCCGTAGCTCCACCTGAAGGGTAGTTGTTGACTCCTGCCTTTGCACACAAGTTCCTCTTCTGCCTGGGACGTGCAGGTTAGACGGCGATGGATTCATCTCTCGTGTCGGGACCCTCTGCCACCGGTGTCCCTGAGGCCTTTGCCCCTTGGATCTCCAAGGGCTGGTGTGGAATGGTCAGTTCTCCTTGTTCAGGCCATCTGAGCTCCCTCCGCTTCCAGGTTTCCGCTCGATCCCAAAGGTGGGTGTTGCCAATGGTCCGGCCTGTGCTCTTCTACCGTCCACGGGTCGTCGGGGTCTTGTGAATAGGTGCCTGTTCTGTTCTTGGTGCTATCAGTGTTCTCCTGGACGTGCGGGTCACTGTACACGATGCTGTGGTGTGTCACCTCTTCTTCTTCTTATAGGTGTGTGGACTTGTTACACCTCTCTTCACCTTTTCCAGATGTTTCTGATGGTGTTGTGCCACATGGCTTCATACTTCAGTTCTTTTCTTCATGGCATCGTGCCACGCTTCTCCCTTCTCCTTTTCGCGACACGGTGCGGTCACCTTTCTTCCTTTGTCTTGCTGACCAGGCTTTTTCAAGCAGCGTGCACTCCGCCTGTTTCCCTCTGGTCTAGTCCTGGCTTTAGGACACTGTCTTCTCTCCACTCTTCGGTGACTGGACCGGTCATTACGATCTTCTCTCTTGCCTCCTATTACTTCTAGTTATAGTTGGTGTTGCGTCCGTCTCTCCAGGTCTTCGGATCTCTCAGTTTACGGACGTCTTCTGGCAAGACATCTTCATCCTGACTTCTTGGCAGAATTTCTTGGCTTGTCGGATCATCCTTTTCTTCTTGGGCTATCTTCTTTGCTACCAGGTGGGGTGGACAGCTTCCTCTTCTGAGTCTTCGCTATCCGCGATCGTTGGGATCGCCATGTGCTTCTGCTGTAGTGCTTTTTGCGTTGGCGCAGTTTCGCCTGCGCTCTTCGTGTGCTCTGCTTTTTTCCGGAGGGTTAACTTCACCTCTCCATGGACCTTCTCCGGTGGTTGCACTTCTCGTGCGCGCTTCCGGTGAGGCTCTTTAGCTTCTTGGGGCGTTGACCGTGCTTGGTTACTTCGCCTCCTTTTGGCTGCGGGGTAACTTTGCGTTACTCTTCCGTTGCACGTCAGTGTGCATTGCAGTTTCAAATTCTTGCTTCACTTGGTACCGTCGTGATACATCTTCAGTGTAGCTTTGTTCCTTGCGATTCATTAGATTATTTGGCGTCGTCGCTCTTCCACGTACGTATCGCACTTTTCTTCTTCACACTTGGGTACTTGCCTCGCACGTCTTCTGGTGCTTTGGGTGTGGCTTCCTTACTGTCAGGCGCTGTCCTGTACTGTCCGCGTCCGGGGTACACTTGCGCTCTTCCATCGGTTGCCTTTGGATCTTGCTGCTTGCGGTAGACGTCTTGACTCTCCCTCGTCGTCCAGCGTGAGGTTGTTGTCTCTCCTGCTTTTGCGATGAACACCTGTGGCCACATGCGTAACTTCAGCAGTGATAATGGGTCTCCGTCTTCGTCCGCGTCGCTGCAGGTTTGCTTACCTTTGTAGGCTTTCCCTTGTTGTGTCTTGTGCTTGTTTCCTTCTTTGTGCTTCTTTTGATGCAATACCACCCAGTGACCAGTGACCACTAGATGGCAGTGTGGGCTGGATTCCCTTCAGCAGCTGCTTGCCTCTTCTTGGTGACTTTCCTTCTCATGTTGTTTGGAGTCCTGGGCTTGCAGGACCTGCTGTTGCCTTTGGAGTGTGCAGGGGGGGCTGGAGCCACTGTTGACCCCCAGACAGGAGCAGGACGTCACCTTCAGGTGAGTCATTTTCTTTTAGTTTTGGGCTGGCTGCTGACAGGCACTTAGTGCTTCTCCTTTTGTTTTAAGCAGCACTGGCTGCTTGCAGACTGTTCATTCCTGCGGGGACCCAGGAGGAGGAGCACATTTTTCTTCCCCGCAGCGGACGACTTTGCCTTCTTTCTTTCTTTCCCTCCCCTCCGCCGCCGCAGCTCCACTTGCCACACACTGCGCGGCGGGGAATGAGGTGTGCTGCCCTCAGGCCGGTGAGTGTCTCTCGGGCTGCGCGGGCAGGGGATCGCTGTGGGGCATTGTCCGATGTGCGGGTTCACCGGGTAGGCTCCGCTTTCACCTGCGAGCTCCCCGCAGCTCTTTTCTCGGTGCAGGCACGCCGTTTCTTTTCTCCTGGCAGGCCGCAGGTGGGCTCCACAGGCTCTGCGTTATGCAGTGTTCATTGGGCAGTGTACACACCCTGCCGCCGCAGCCTCACTACACACACGCTGCACGGCGGGGACGCTGCTGGCAGGCCGCGGGTGGGCTCCGCTGGCGCTGCTGTATTTAAAGTTTTATTAATGAATGCCCGGCAGGGCATCGCTGCACTTGCGGGTGGGCTCCGCTTGGTGTATTTACGTTATGGGGGGGTCGCTTCTGGCATCCGCGACCCCCCGGGGCAATTCGTAGCACCCGGGCTCACCTCTGGCCTATGGGCCTATTCTTCTCCTGCGGCCGTGGCGAGTGGGCTCCGCCCGGCCAGCACTCCGCTCCGGTGGGGGTCCCTGCTACCGCGGCCGACTCAGGTGGGCTCCGATCGGTCCACAGTTGCGGCCGGTGCAGGTGGGCTCTGGTCTTCGATGACTCGGCCCGGGGCACAGCACACGCCCCACGGGCCTCTCGGCGGCCGGCGCCGCCTCACCAGGGGGTGCCCTTCGCTCGGGCAGTATTCTCTCCCCTTGACCCACGAAGAAGGTGGCTGTGGCTGTGGCACCCTGGGCTTAGCCACTCCTCGTCGCCAAATGTTATGTCGTGGGCCCTAGGCCCACATGGTGGCAATAACTGCGACACATACGCCAGATTGATAGTTGGTTAATGAGCCACGAGCGCTCAGCTCTTTTTAGTAACTGTGTCACGTGATGTCGTGACATCAGTGGTGGGTGGGTGTTGAGTGTAGGCTTACAATTTTAACCCTAGCCTGTTTCTGCTAGGACACAACAATTATCCAGGCTCCGGGACTTGGTTATAAGGGTTAGTTCAGGTTTATACTATTCCCTCAGAGTAGAACAGAGACTCCAGAGCCAAATGATCATACATGTATTGTTACAAACGAATTTGCCAAAGATAAATGCATAACATGCTTGTAAATGCCCCGCAAGCAGCTTCTATGGGCACATTGATATTCAAATTGAAAAGTGCAGTTTTTTCTTGATTTTTTTCAAATTTACTTCTATACCCTATTTTGTTCTTTGTAAATATAGGTGATGCGTGACCCCCACTCCCATTCTTTTTATTTATTTTGTATCTTATTGATCCTAATTAGTTGCATTTTGTTTCCTTGTAATACTGCTCATTGACAGTGGGGAAGGCTGTTTGGACTTCTTTCTTAACTCAGTGTTTCACCCTGCATCTAATCTGTGTATCCAACTTTTTATGCCAATTTCCAAGGAGCCACTTGGAAGGACATCTGCTTAAGGTCCTTGTAGGTTGCATTTGCAGGTGCAGTACTTCCTAGGTTCCACTTTTGTGAAGCTTTTCATTTATTTATTCTGTCTGAAATCTCTTCACCACTCCTTTATTTCTTGTTAGGTTCTATTCTTTCCTGGCATCCCAACTGTTCATCCCTTTTTGTCTATTTAATTAATTGATCCTGATTGTTTTCAATTATTTCTTCTGCTGAGGAAGTCAGGGTGTCTGGACACCCATACAGGTCATTGCTTAAACCCGCATCTTCTGCTGTCAAATTCTTACTGGCATATGTGCTGGGTATAAATCTGTCCACAGCATTAGTGTGCACAAGGCACATCAACGTCAGCCAGTTTACACCAGTCTGCATGCATCTACACGAGGACAGAGTGGGCAGGAAATGCAGCATGCTGTCCAGCTAGAGATAAGAAAGCCTTGCCTTAGCTACATCTTTACAACCATTATGGCCTTGAAAACAGAACAAGCTTTGATACACCATCACTCCTGGAACTGGGGGCTTATTCATGAGAAAGTCGTGCAGTGTAGTAAGTCACCTGGCTGCGCTGCCCTGCATGATAGGGAAAGGGCAGGAATGTGTTGTTTTTAAGGCAATGTGACGACATATTCCTGTCCTTTACCCTGTGCTGATACTCTTTTGGCAGTCTAGCATGAACATAGGCACTCTTGCACCATGTTGAAAGGGTGCTTGTGTTGCATCTAGAATTGTTTTTGGGCACCTTCCTGCACAAAAACAATCCTGGAAGGCATATTTCTCTATCCATGTTTGATGCAGAATGCAGCACATATAGAAAGTGGAAGAAATAAGGAGAACAAATATGTCTCCTTGTTTCTCCTCTTCTGGGAAGGTGTAACTTTTTGGTGCATTCCCAGGTTTACCAGTTCTAGTAAATCTAGGAATGCATCACAAACCATGGGAGTTGCATGGGAACCCCCTTGCAATGCCTGTGGAATGCCTTCCTAGGGCATAGTAACACAACACATTGATTTGTGCTGCGATGAGTTACTCAAGATTTATGTGGCCACTCAGGGCCATGCAAAGTGGCCTTGCGAGGGTTCATACATATTATTTAAGGGTTGTGCAGTGCAAACGCAATGCAAACCGCCTCATAAATATAACCCCTGATTTCATCTACCTCATATGTTTGCAATACAACATTTGATGTCTGGCCGATCCCCATATTCTGTCACCCTCTCTATTCTCTTCACTTCTGCTCACTGGAGTGTGTTCTACCGAATGACCAGTTCATACCATGACACAAATGGCAACCCTACACGATGATCATTGACCAGCTTTAGAATCTTAGTTTTGTCACAAAGTTGTAGCTTTATGTTGGTTCTGTAACAAATCTGGTCAATGATAACCACCAGTCAGATTCAAAGCTTCTTCAATTAAAATATCCTTTTGACTTGAGGTGGTGGAATAAATATGATTTACTTAAGAGCATGTTTCTGTCACTGTTATTATAATTTATCGCTCCCCTGACCCAACGACTCACTGACTTGTGGATCTACTGGGAAAATCAGTACTTATTTCTGAAGTGATGATTCTTCTTTGGAATAAAAACAAATTCTGCCATTTTGTGATGGGTTTTCTAGCACATCAGATAGTTGCATGTCAGTTTTATGCACCGGTAGGGTATAAAGTGAATTAATTTAGCCCAATATTTCCCAGATTAAGTGCTTCATTTTACACATCACAGCTCAGAAATAGAGAGATGTAAACCTTGTTCACTGTTTCCAAGCTGGAATTGCTGAAAATAAAGGAAACACTCACTCAGAGAAATGCTAGGTTAAATTAATTCATTTTGTGTCCTAAAGGCCCATAAAACAAATGTTCGGGTCTGCACAGCACCAGAAAGCCCCACCCTGATATTACCCCTGGTCCATATCATCGGTGCACATGTAACATCCCACCTTTAGACATTTGTCCTTAAGAGATTCCTTGGGCCTCATTTATGAGGCTGTGCGTCACTTTTACGACGCCGGTGCGTCCCTTTTTGTGACGCACCAGTAGCGTAAAAAATACGCCTTGTTGCGCCATATTTACAAAGTGACGCATTTAGGTAGATGTGTCACTTTGTAAACCCCTGCGCCACATTATACCTGCCCCAGGTATAATGTATGCAAGGGGGGCGTATTGACGCAAGAAAGGTTCATGGAAGTGACACAGTGAAATCTATGAGACTCAAATGCGTCAAAATCTTATGCCTGCCTCACAGCAGGCGTAAGACTGCTGCAAGCCCTTTCTGGAGCTGGAGTCGCGTCACTTTTGTGACACACTCCAGCAATGCATCTCTTTTGCGCCTACAAATACGTCAGAAATACTGACGTATCTGTAACTCCTTGCGACATGATGCGTCATACTGTAAATATGACGCATCATTGGTGTCGCAAGGAGGGAGCAATGAAAAGTGACGCATCGCTGTTTTCACGCAGCAATGCATCACTTTTCATAAATGAGGCTCTCCTTATGCTTTTCGTTTTTGGCAACTTTCATTCTGAGAGGGCCCTAAATTGCAGAACTGGAGCTCCTTGTGAAGAGTAAGATGAACCTCCATTGATCTTTCCACGATGGGGTAGACCTGTTCGACCCCATCTGCATGACCCTGACAGGCATTAGCATATGTTTCTGGCTGTAGCTGCAGGCAGGGATGATGCCTTTTCCTTCCTCGTTGTATTTTAGGTCCAGTTACTTAAATAAACTGCTCCCTTTTTTATTAGGAGTGGAAATGCAACCAGAACATAGTTGGTGATCATTGCCTATACAGCTGTCCTTAAACAGAGCAGGTCTCAAGAATCCTATGTTGGAAGGATGGGCAGTTAAAAGATGGATAAGGACTGCTACCAACAAGTACAGCAGAGACATCCATCTCTACTTCTTATTTGCCTCCTGTACCTGTGACTCCAAGAGGTGTCTGAGGACAATATTTCGACTTAATACTAGCTCAAGCCACTTAAGGTTGTACTTTGTCAGATGCATTTAGACAGCGACCATAATAAAGCATTCTGGGGAAGGTGCCAGAGACGCCCTTCCAAAAACCGCCTTGCCCCTGAGAAGGGTTACTGCTAAAACTATTTGATTAGATTTTTTTGCTACAAAAGATGAACTTCACATGAGAGGTAGTGGTCTGTTGCCAAACTGTAATGACTTCAACAAGAGTCTCTGGAATTGATAGTAGAAATTCCTAGCACCATGCTTGACCCCACACAAGCTAAATATCTTAGAGATATGAGTCTCTAAAACTTATAATTTTTATTCCTTCCACCATGGCCAAACACCACTACCTACTTCACACCCTCAAAGTGATTCTGTTTCTATTACTAAAAGAAGTTGATGTCCTACTCACAGATTACCAAATTACTTAGGAGATATGGCGATCTTCAAACAGGTCAGACACCCTAGAACATGATGTCATTCCCACTTCATGATCTCGTGTCTGAATGAACCTTAACTCAATCCAATGAGGACCCCAGGCTTCACTTCCTTTCTGAGCCTATGAGAGGGGCTCCTCAGAAGCAGACATCCAAACACATAGGCAAACTAGAGAAATTGTGTGTAATTGCCCCTATTGTCTTGCCATATAAGCTAACCTCCTTAACTGTTTATCATGCCTACTCCACAACCGCAGGTCCACTGACAAATACAAAACGGAGATTGATGACTTAATCATGGATTTATACTTACACTTGATGATATTGACAGAAACATGACTTAACCCCTTGCATACTTATGACGAGCTCAGCTAAATTTGGTCAAACATTTTCCATCATTTGCCGGCTTATTCGTCCTTTGGCAAGTGGCATTTTAGGAATACTCATCGATCTACCTGTGCTTGTAGCCCAGACTTGAAAGCACGTAGGGTACTCCCACCTCACCTTATCCAGGAATACGGTTCAATGGAGCAGCAAGTGCGGTGACTGCAGAGATCAACAGTGTGCAGGTCCCAACTGTGTACAATTACAGCCATCTTTTACAACCCAACCACAATGCTGGGTTCCCATGCTTATTTCTTGCATTATGGTCCAAGGCCCCCATACTATGGCACTGACCTCATCCACAAGAATACATTGCTGCAACTGCAAAAAGTAATTTTGATGCACTTTGTGGTGGAAACCTGCTGCTTGTTAAGTTTGAAACACTGCCACACTTCAATTTCTTAATCTAACCCAGCCGGGCTTCTAGTACTGTTTTAAAAAGTTATGCTTCACGTGAACAAGGTATAATCTATATTTGCTTGGATGAGGTAGTTTTATTTTATTTTTTTTTACATTTTTACCACTGACCTCTAAATAGTTTATATTCCAAAATCAACAGTTTCTAATAACACTCTCTCTGATTTAGAACACAGAGCTGGAAAGGAAAAGTGGAGAATAGAAAATGGGTCACTGGTTTACGCTGCCAGAATGTAAGATTCGGCTTACCTTGATTTTGCTTTAAATGTCTATGTAATTGGAAGAAGTGGCAAAAATTACAATAGGCGGCAACTAAAATAAAGCAAACATCCATATGCTCTCTTTTCCTGTCAAAATGGTCAAATGTACCAACCAACTCAATGGGAGCTACATTTGCCAAGGAACCATTAATTAAAGTTATGGAGAAAACTGAATAATAATGAAAAATACAAAATTGCTTACACTTGCATTGCTTTAGTTTTAGAAGTACGTTGAAACATCTGGACCTAAAAAATCAAACAATTGATTTATAGTATATTTGGGATTACATTTGATTCAACACTTACTAATTTATTTTTAATTGGTAATGGTGTAAACCCGACCACTGCACAACAAATTTTCAATGTAGTAGTTCTCAGGGCACCTACTATTTTCACAGAGTGGACGCTGTCCACCTTGCAAATAAGTTGGGCCCAGTTGAAATAGGCTGACCTTATCCCAGTGCAATTTTCAGGCACCGGGACACATTCAGCAGCGTCTGCTTTTGTTCAGAGCAGCAGCTGTATAGGTGTGGGGAGGGGGCTTTGTTTTTTAAAATCCCTGCTGGGCCCAAAACAAAGGCCAAAGTTGAAAAGGGCCTTCAAGCCTCCTCTTGAGTATCCTGGTTGGAAGCTATCTGGAGTCTCACACCTAGATGCAACTGCAATGGGGGAGAAACAAAGGCGCACAGCTTGTTATTACTTCACAAGTACTTAAGAGAGGCATACTTTTCGATTGTTCAGTACATTTATATGAGATATAAATCAATCAATCAGTGAAACTAATAAAGCTGCTTCTCACCCCGAGGGATATCCAGGCACTGTTGGGCTGTGTTAGTCAAAGAGCTGTTAGAATAGAAAAATTCATGTTTGCGAATTGTTCTATTTATGTTAGCATTCGCAGCGCCATTTTCTATGTGGGTGCCATTTTGGTTATAATCAAAACTTATCCTTCATCATTTCTGAGAAGAAACCTCGGTTGGGTTTCATTTCCCTGAGTCTAGGATTCATTTCACTAATGAATACACTGTTCTTATTAGCGCATACCTTTCCCACTAGATAGAGACCTTCACCTACTTGTCTAGTGGCGGGCACCGGCAATACAACCTTGAGTAGTAGACAGTGTGTGCCCAGCCTAAGAATCTAAACTTATTTTTTGTACTTCACTGTTTAGCTGCATCTGCCTGGAAAATTCCACAGTGGACTTGCCTTCATTGGTTCGGAAATGCACATAATGTATCTTTATGCTTGCTGATGGTAGTCCCTCTGCAGCACTCCTAGCGACTGGGCAGACTGGGCTCTGCTCTGAGTGTATTTTGAATAAACAGTTACTGGTTTGTATTCTCTACTGTCTGACTGACTCTTCATTTGGTATGGAAGGCTGAGAGGTGGTCATTAGTGACCCGGGTGACCCTAAACGTGTGACTTCCTTCAGGAAGATGGTCAGTGATGGGGCAATGCGTAGGCGGAGAGAAAGGGTGTTCCAGGAACTGGCAGTGAGATGGGAGAAGGAGCGTCCTCTGATGTGGGCTAAGTGGATTTTGGGGGTCCATGAGAGTGCAAGGTGAGCGGAGATTCCTCATGGGTAGGTGGAAAGTCAGACTGTGGTTGGGGTAGTGTGGTCCGATGTTTTGTAGTGCCTTGTATGCATGGGTGAGGAGTTTGAACTGGCATCTCTTGTGTACAGGGAGCCAATAGAAGTCCATTAGATGGGTGGAAATGTGTGACCTTTTGAGAAGGTCGAAGATGAGTCTGGACGCTGTGTTTTGGATGGTCTTGAGTCTTTGCATGCACTGTGAGAATGTCAGATGTGCTGGCCTGTCCCAATATTTTGACAAATAACAATTGTAATACCACTATTTTGTTATATTTCTTTAATAGCGCTACTCCTCCCAATTCAAGGTGTCAGAGCGCTTTATATCAGACGTCACACATACGTATACACATTGTACACTGACATCATATTAGTGTTTATATCATTGTACAGGATGTGTTACATAAGACAGGGAAGGTTACAGGTCCCATGTCCTTCATAGATTACTGAGCTATATTAGAAGGATTACAATTTATGAACTGCAAGTAACAAAAGGTCATCTGTGTTAAAAGTAGTAGCCCACTTATCTATCTACATAAAATAAACATCTTTAATCTGCATGTTCCATGATGTGCTTTGCAGGAGACACTTAACCCTCTATGCTACTTCAAATCTGGGACTAGACAAAACACAGATTGATGCAGCAAACGCTTTAACCACCAGAGTTATCTTACCATTATTAACATTCGCTGAGATTTACTGGGCATGAGAAGCAAAATGTGGAGTTTGCAACCAATTAAGCAGAACAGAATTGCTCCATTTCTCCTCGTTTGTCAATTTTTTTGTGGCACAGTTTAAAAATTAAAATGTACAAATTGACAGCCTGATTTGCGTTAAGGTTGTGTAACCTTTTAAAACAACTTCGACACAAAATCTCACTTGTGAAATCTCGTAATGTGCTCAAATGTACTCATTATAGGGCTGCTAAACATATGTCTGAGGTCTTAAGATCTGAAGTTCATTCTTGTGGTGTCATATCTCTGCAAGGTCATGGGTTGTGATATCCCTTCCTGTGATGCTACGAGCGATGTCACGTGCAAATAAGCTACACGCTGTGCTCGCACCATGATATCACTTGCATACTGTCTGACTTGCCTACCCTCACTTATATTTTTAGAACTTGTACCCCTGGTTATTCTGAAGTGAAATTATACTACAATTTTTCGCAGTGGGGGACACACCAACTCTAGGCTAATGGAACTGCATATGCTAAGCATACAAGGCAAATACGAAGTCGTGATTTGCTACGCAGGTCCAGAACAATCAAGATTTCTGTTCAACAAAGAACGTCTAATTACCCAAATGCTTTCGAATGTGCATGTAAAACGCGCTAATTAATTGAACGCCACGCAATCCTTCGTGACTTTTAGTAAAACATATGCTTTAGAGTTAACCATACTTTGAAAGAACAGCGAATTAATTATTTATTTCGTTAACAGTCGCCACCGTGACAGACATGGATACGTTCTTTCCCAGCACTGTACGTAGGCAGCCATATTTAAAACACTGGCATATTGTGTCCTGAGGCACTGCGCACCTAACTGCCGGAAACCCCCCTCTACTTATTGTGTTAATATGAGCAATAAAGGGGCACTGGTGTGCAATCACGAGAACATAAAGGCTCTGTTTCCCGCTCTAAATTGTAATACCATTAAAAGGCATCCATACACGCTGCACACAGAATGCATTTTCTAAGAGTCACTGAAGGATCGGGCACTGCGCTCGCATCCCCGAAGCAGATGCTCTGGGTATAGAAACCCTCCACCAGACAGCTGCATAAATGTAAAATTGTGTCTGGCCCTGTAATGCTGCATCATTACTTACTGACAGTAAAACAGATGGATGTTTCCAGATTATTTTGGGTTTCACACTTTGAGTTTGCTTCTGTAAGCATCGCTGCGGTAGTCGCATCGAAGCAAGTTACTGTGTGCTTCCTGGAAATGCGAAGGATGGGGTGGCCACATGTTCTTTCTTAGGCGGAAGAGAAATAAAGACCAACGTTTGTATTTTCTTTCCCGATCGCTTCAGGAAACAGCGCCGTCTCAAGGGGCTTGGCACCCTAACCCCTCTCTGCATCACCACCTGCATTCTGCTTCACGCGCGCCTCATAAATAAGCCACCTGCTTGCTCTGCGCCAACCTGCGCTGCCAACCAAGCTTGACTGGAGCTGCGTCTCGGTTTCGTTATGCTCACTTAGATAATGTCCGTGGACTCTGCATCCTTGGAGCTCCACTGAGTGACACACAACGTGAATAGTGTTGCGAAGTCTGTGATGCATGATGACAGTTATAGAGATACAACAATCAACACTATGAGGAAGATAACACATATGGCACTCAAAGCTGCATTGCTTTGTTGTGTTGCAGAGAACTTAGGGGTATATTATCAAGGGGGTTTATCTCCGCTTTTTTGGCTTTAAAAGCCAAGAAAGCGGAGATAAAATGATCTCCCTATTACCTAGCTGTCGCTAACACCAGTTGGCGACAGCTAGTAGGAGATAGCGACCATCTTGGGCCCCACTTTGCATGTCAGTGATATTTATCACTAATGACATGCAAAGTGGGCGTGCCAATATGTTAGCGACTGGAAACAGTCGCTAACATCGCTATCTCCTATTACCAACTTTTGGAGATATTCGCGCTAAGCGCGAATATCTCCAAAAGCTAACACCTGCCCCTGAGCAGTTCTTACCCATGTTATCCAAAGGTAGGTGGATAACATGGCTAAGAGCATTAGCTCGGTAATGCATGAATAACGCTGACTTTTCAGCGATATTCATGCCTTTCGGCCGATTTGTATCGCTTAGGTGATATACCTTGATAATAGCAAGGTTCCTAAGCGATAAAAATCGCCACAGCTCGGCGATAAAAATATCGCCGCTAAACCAACATAGCGATAATTATCGCTAGTTGTTGGTAATATGCCCCTGAATACGGTTGAATATAGTAAAATTTGCCGTTGTTCTCTTCCCCAGAGCTGGCACACGTTTCCAGTGGCGGCTCCTCGAGGGAGTGCTGTGAGGCGGAGAAGCGAGGCTGGGGAGGGGCAGGGTGGGGGGAAGTAAACTCCGACATATGGCCGAAGGGAGATAAGTAAAGAAATAAAGAAATTTAAAAAATGATATTGCGCGCGCTGCATTGCCATTATGCAGCACTGCCTTGAGGAGCCGCCTCAGCATTTGCTTGCTTTGCGTCACACACAGACCTTTGCAACGCAGTGCATAGGTGTGTGGATTAATGTCTAGCATAGATTATGTACTAGAAGAGTAACCGTCTACTACAAAATATAATATTTAGACATAGTTTAACACTTTTCCAACTTTGTATGCGTGTTGAGCAGCAGCAGCAGCTGGCATGGTCGGGGTTGAGGAAAGGGCGGGGTGTAGTAAAAAAATTAAAATAAAGTTACCTCCTTGCCTTCACGCCTCTTCTCGTCGTCCTTCCTTGTCTTTGCTCTGCTCCGGCTGGAAGCAGCACCCAGGCTCCCCAGAGCCAATCACAGTAATGCAATGCAGCGTTTTGATTGATTTGAGCACTGTGGTTCGGTGCTCAGACGGGTAATGGGAGCCAGGGAATGTTCTCCACCCAGGCTATAATGCAGCCTGGGTGGAGAACATATAAAGTGCGCATGACAGTTTGGCCAGCCTGAAATGACTGGCCAAACTGGCTCGCCCCCAAAACTCTGGGGCACAAAATAAAGCGATAATAAACCACAGTTTATCATTTTATTCTTCTTTCTGTTAGCTGCTTGACGGGAGGGGGGGGAGAGTGACGCTTCTACGCTATTGCTGAGGAGCCCCAGCTGTTGTACAGTACAGCACACATGTGAAGTTGTAAAACATTTGAGAAAATAATACTTTTCTAAAACTTTGCACTTGCCGCAAGGAGACGTTAATTTTTTGCTCAAAGTACCTTCTACCTTAGTAGATAGTATCTTAGAACATATGGCTTTGTGACAAAATCCTTTAGGAGGCTGCATGGTATCGCCCATGTGCCATCGATGAAAGGCCCCTTGATATAAAGTAGAGTAAAGTAGCACAAAGCTCTACTTTCCTTTACTTTGGGGCTACTGTCCAATCCAAATCAGGATTTGCACTGGAAAGTAAATCCTAAGAACAATTTATTAGTATTAGTAAAGTAAGTGTTAGCAGAGCTGACCATTGGTGTGTACTATAGAGCACTTGTTACCGTATGCTTAACTGTGTCCTAGTTGTGTACATAACAGGTGTTGTTATGGTCCATCTAGATGGACTCACTCAGCGAGTGGACCTGAGGGATAAAGTGCAAAATAACATCTTGAAGAGCTTCTGGCAGCATTTTCTCTGAAAACGTTAATTATTTCCCCAGTACCTTAGCAGCAAGGTTCACAAGAGAACTGTACTCAAAGTAGATAGAAGGTGAGTCATACTACTTGAGCTTTTCATGCGTCCTGTCTCGGACAGAAGACTCTATGCCAGTCTAAATTTCCAAAATTAGGAAGGTATCTCAGGGGTATGCATCAGGTGAGGTATTGGCATGTAGATCACAACACACACAAATTAAGTAATGCAGATTAAAAAAAAAAAAAAATAACAGTTAAATCACTATAAAGTATTCTTTCCCAGTTACTATTGTGTCATCTATTTATTTTCTTCATGGGTTGGATTCGACATGGGAGAAAAGTTGTTAATTTGTTATCCATAGTATATCAATTTCAATACTCATTTTCTCACTCTGTGTGAAGGCATAGCTATACATAGTGCTGCAGGAGCAGTAAGTAGCAATAGCACCGATTCTTAAGATGCAACGTGCCCTCTGTTTCCCCCGCATCCTTTTCTTCTGATATTCATATGAGGGACGGTGACCCATTTTTGCAGTTTCCTTACATGCATCTTTAGGTCACTGTCGTGGACAGCACCGTAACCAATTCTTTAAATAAAATGGCTTTTAAAGTGGGCTTTTGGTGTGCCTTTTGCTCATGCTTCGGTGGATTTCATGTCCATTCTAGAACCTTGCTTTTGATTTGATGACTTTACACCCTATTGCTGTACTTGTTCCACCTCTGGATCATTTAATTTCTCCCTATTTTATAAGAGAAGTGTATCCCCTATGAGCTGATCTAAGGAAACTATTTTTCCTTTGGCATTTGGCTTTATGCACTCAATGGAAGGTCATGGCCCTCGCTTTTTTCTCTTGGTATGTCTGCTTGCCTACCTTACTCTCTGGCTTAAATCCTGTCTCCCCCCACAATCTTTCTCCCATGCCTCAATAGCCTACCTTGTTCTCATCCACTCACCACATTCTTTGTCCAACTGTTAGATACTGGTGTTTTCCTACTCTTTCCCGTCATTCAATTCCAGGATGGAGCCAATCTAGGTCCAGGCTTGAATACAATAAAGATGACCTCCTGCCCCTGCCAGCTACACACCAAAACTGCTGGCATTGCCTGTATCTTTTGTACAATTGCAGTACAAGCACTGACCTAGCCATTAGTGTTGGCTGGCTATCTTGGAATTCTGTTTTGTTTATACAGCTTATTATTCTTATACTTTTCCAAGAGGGTCATCTTATTGCATCCAAACTTGGTATTTAGGAAAAATGTATGTGCTGTAGCTGATTTTGTTGGGACCAATCCGAATTTTCACTCCATTCATAGTGGCATTACTCCACATGTGGGAACAATAAAAACTATATATCAACAGGCAAGTAAGTCTTCGTTTTCTTAACCTAACTCCACATATATGTACTTGCATAATACATATAACTTTAAGGTACGTAGATGTGGATTTAGGACTAGTAAATCTATACATCCCTATATGCACTGACCTTTCAATGTTTTGTCCCCTGATATTCTGTCCTCGATAATCTTCTAATTTTATATTGTGTGGTGTCAATGCACAGTAGCACAACATCTGGCTTGTATATAGAAGGTATTTTCGTAAAACAAGGGACAACTCAGTAACCCTGAGGCCTGTGTAGAAAAAGGATAAACAATACAATGTTCCTGAAGGGGGCAGTGTATACCTCAACTTCCTCACAAAACTAGTGAATAACCACCAGATGACTGATTTTGCTAGAACACATATAATTTCATTCACATACAAATTATTTATAATCATTAGAAGGCGAACTCATCGAGCTCAGATATCATGTACAATTAAAGCAGTGTTTTCAAATGATGTAACGGTGCAGTGGATGTTAGGTAAGTGAATGAGAAGTGTGCTGGTGCTCTACAATATATACATCAATAGTGACTGTGGAGGATGCACAGTTGAATAATCTAGACTCTAAGAAAGAGTTGCAGGCTCATGAATTACATATACACAGTACACAATTATAGTGTCAACATTTCGACCCTCTAGTGTTGTTTGTACAAGGTCACCATCAGGACAGAATAAAGGGGGAAACATCTATGGAAGGGAAACCACATATCAATAGGTGTGAGTGACAGTAATGAATAACTCGTGTATAGATGTAACATTGAATCTAAGAGGAAACCTATCCATTGGGTAGTGCTCAGGCAGTAAATGTCAATCATCAGTCGATTTGGTGATCAGTAGAGACCGGGGACGAAGCGGCGAGGAGGACGAGTCATAGGATGGTGGTTGTCTGTTACATTTATTCTCAATAAAGAATTCTACTACCACCACGGTGCTAACTCACCTTTGTAAAACTGGCGACGAGGATGGAAAAATATGGGGAAGGATGAATCTAGATTTCCTTCATCCATTTAGTAAAGTGCCTTATAACCAGCGTTTTGGCATAGTTTTACTAGACAATTTACCCAAATGGATTGAAGTCAAATTTGTGGATGATGCTAATTCTAAACCTGTGATCACCTTTCTTACAGATATTTTTTCCAGAGAGGGTTTTCCATCAGAGGTGATTTTAGACAAAGGGGTGTAATTTGTTTTGGAAGACATGGTGACATTTTTGAAAGATGATGGTATCAAGCATATAAGATGTAGCCTTTTTCACCCACAAAGCAATGGTCAAGTAGAGAGGACCAACAGATTGGTAAATAAATGTGTCAGAGGAGCAATCATTGAATGGGTGCTTGAGTTGGATTCTGTCAGAGCCATGTCGTGGTCTTATCACAATACTCCCCATTGTGTAACTGTAATTCCACCTTTTCAAGCTCTTACGGGAAGTGTTGCCCAAGACTATTTAAAACTGGCCTGGGTGGGGGCGTGGCTATGATGGCGGCGGAGTAGGACGTGCTTCCCGGTCCCTCCAACGCCACCTGACCTACAGCGTTGGTTATCGTCCTACCTGGTGCCCATTCATGCCGCAGACGGGGTGATTCTGGACCCTCTTGCTGTCCCGGTCCCAGCGGTGCCTTTCTTTTAGCGCTGGGGAGAGGATTCCACATTGTATACAGAGAGGCGGCCCTGACTCTCCCTTGGGCCAGGCGAGCCTCGTGGTGGAAGAGCAGAGGCCTGGGAGCTGCGGTGTGGCACTGTGCTTGCTGGGGGTGGCTGCCCTTGGGTGCTAGCACCGAGTGTAGAGCTGAGCCTGAGTAGGAGCTGGTCCCCGCCCGGCGCTGAGGTATGCACGGGAGCGGCTGGCGGGCTGAGCGGGTTCCTGCTGCGGAAGTGGCGGTCGAGCCCCATGGCTGTGGGTTCCCTGAGCCTGAAGGTGAGGAGAGGAGGGGTGGCTGGCCGGAGGTCTGGGATTCGGTCCGCGAGTCGGCGGACGGCTCGAGTCCCACGTGGGCGTGCGAGGTAGTGGGCCTTGATTTTGGCAGTGCGAGCAGCCCCCTCTGGTCTTGGCAGCTCCTTAGGCCACGTGGCGGTGATTGGCGTTGCCTGGCTGAGGCCTGCGGGGCTGGGGTCTCGTGGCGCTTGGTTTCAGCCTGCGGTTCGGCGGGCGGCACATTGGTGGGGCCCTTCTCCCCCAGCGATGGGAGCGCTCTGGGTGCAGACCACGCGGGACCAGTGTGGGGCCCTTACAGCCTGTATAGTTAGTGGTTGGGGGCCTGCTCCCCCGCAGTGCCGCCTAGGCGAGGAGATTGCTGGACAGAGGAGAGAGTCCTGTCGGCCAGTACATCGGTGGGCGGCATTTTTCAGCGTTGGCCCGGGTCTGCACTGAGCGGGGAGGTACTGGTGCTGCTGGAGCCTGTTTGTGCCCCACGGGGCCCTCGACAACACCGCTATGTCGGCTGCTAGGGGCAAAAAAGATAAACCCCTGAAAGACTTGCCGCAGAAGACGGTGGGTCAGACCGCCTCGCAGTCTGATGCCCAATCTGCGCAGCCTGCCGATGCGGATGCGCCGGCGACTAAGGCCTTCATGCAGGAGCTCTTTGCTATCATCAAGGAGGACATCTTGGAACTCCGTTCCCAGCTCTCCTCAGACGTCCGGGATATGCGCCGAGATGTTGACACCATAGGGGAGAGAGTGGCGACTCTGGAGGAGCATGACCGGGGCGCTGCTGATGAGATCCATCAGCTCCAACAAGACGTTCTCCACCTGACAGAACAAAATCTGGATTTGCAGGCGCACACTAAAGACCTGGAAAACCGCTCGCGGAGAAACAACATCAGGATCCGAGTGGTCCCCTGGAAGGGGGAGGTGGATAGTCTGCGGGAATATGTGGCGGCGTTATTCCGACAAATCCTTGATGAGGGGGATGAGCTGGAGATCCAGTTGGACCGTGTGCATCGCGTTGGCTTGCCGAGGGGTGCCAAGGTCCCTCCACCAGACATTCTAGTTTACGTACATGATTTTCAGATTAAGGAGTGGATTCTTCGCAAAGCGCGAGATCTCAACCCAGTGCAGTTTTGTGGGCACCAGCCCGCTCTCTTTCAAGATTTGGCGGCCTTTATTCGCATCAAACGTTGTAGCTTCAAGCCTATTACTACCTGCTTACGGGAACAAGGTATCCCCTATCGTGGGGGCATCCATTTTGCATCATCTTTAAGTTCAAAGGTAAACTTCTGCAGATCCGCTCATTGGAGGCAGCTTATGAGGCGTTAGGTTTGGAGAGGTCTGATGCTCAGGCTGGATCAACCGGGTCACCTTGGCGACGCAGGCGCTCTACGGAATGGCAGAGAGTGGGAAGATCACCTCTGTTGGGAAAGCCTGACCTTTCTACAAGCCTTTTGGAGAGGGAGGCAGCTGTCTCCTCGGTGGCGTTGGTGACCGACAGTGAGCGTGCCCCTTGAAGGCTGCTTGCCTGGCCCATGCTGTCGGAGGAGGACATGGGGGGGGTAACACTGTGACTCCTGCGATTTTTTCATCCTTGGTTGGTGGTGGTGCCTTGTATTAGGGTTGGGCAAGGTTCCAGAATGGGGCCATGTTTTCCTTACAGAGTAATATTTCTGACGAACATTGGTCACTTCACAAGACTCTTCCTACCTTTCTTCTTTTCTGTGGGTCAGTCCTTCTGTGGGGATGTTGGGGGTGGATTTTGGGAAGGGGGTTGTTTTTGGGGCTCCGCTTCAGTTCTCCGGGTGGCTAGGCATAGGTTGGGTCCGCTTTTCACTTCCGGCGCCTCCCCGAGGGCTCCTGTCCTAGATAATTGGGCTAGCGCTCCCCTCCCCCTTAGGGATTATGGGTTAGAGATCTGAAAATTGTAAGCCTGAATGTTCAGGGCCTAAATAACCCTGTTAAATAAGCAGCCATCCTTTCTCTGTTGGAGAATGCAGACGGTGATGTGTGTCTGTTGCAAGAGACCCATCTCCTCCCCAAAGATACCAGGAGGATGAAAGACAGGCGGTTTCCTGTGCAGCTATGGTCCTCGGGTCCTGCAAAGAAACATGGGTGCCTATTCTCTTTAGTGCTCAGGCGCATTGCAAGATCCTATCTCAAGTTGTTGATATTAGAGGGCGGTTTCTGGCTGTCCGGGTTCAATGGGGAGACACACGCTCTCACTCTATGCGCCAAACGAACGCCAAGAACCCTTTCTGAAGGCGGCTCTCTCTGAAGTGCTAGCTTCCCCAGATACGTTTGTGCTGGTGGGGGGGGACCTGAACATAGTAATGGACTCGGGGCTCGATAGGTCTGCTGCGCGTTCACACCAGGCAGGGGCCCTGTCACAGGGGAGGAGGCAATGGTTGTAAGACGGTGTGCTGCATGATGTGTGGCGTGCTCAACATCCCCTTGATCAGGATTATACGTATTACTCTTCAGCTCATAAAACGTATGCGCGTTTAGATCACTTTTTAGCTAGGACCTCGCTCTCGCCCCATTTGTCCGCGGTAACTATCAGCCCACGCTCGTTGTCAGACCATGCACTTATCTCAGTTCAGCTTACCTGTAGTGGGCAGCGGCCATCGTTGTCTGGCTGGCATCTCCGAGATTCTATCCTCCAGTCTGCAGTCACTCGCATTAGGGACGCTATCACCCAGTACTTCGCTGCCAATGATCAAGATGGTATGTCCTTGGAGTCAGTATGGGAGGCCCTCAACCTGGTGGTTCGAGGAGAGTTTATTGCGCTGTAGGAAGGTGGCTACCTGACTATGGTTACCCCAGATTTTTTGCCTGTGTTTAGCTGGTTTTTTTGACTTAGTTGACCTGGTTCCCTGCTAATCAGGGCCCCAGGCCATCTGCTCTCTCTGTAAAATGGATTCCATGTACCCTAGGTACATACCAATTGGAAATGGACTCCTTGTCAGCCCCTGTAGAATGCACTATAGGTGCACAGGGCATAGGGGCCACTAAGGCCTACCAGGGGCTGCAGCATATCTTTTGCCACCCCTGGCTGGTTCTTAAATTGACACAACTGGCTGATCACTCAGCTGGGGTAAGGTGGTGTACACACCCCTTACTTAGATATAGTATACCTATGTCTAAACCTATATCTGGACACATGTAAACCTGTGAGCCACTCCTATAGTCAGGCCTCACCAATCCTGGAGGCTGGGTGCATGGTTTTATGTGAGATGGAGCTCTAGCATGAGCTGAGCCTGTCTGCAGCCGTCGGGAACAAATCCCTAAGCTGTTTCAGGATAATGCCATACCATATACTATTAAAGTGCCTTATAATCCTCGCGGTTATTTAGCAACTTTGGTTTGGCTTTATCAAAACATGTCGTGTAAGGTGTCATACGCTTTGGAATACCATCCCCTCGCCAGTTCTGGCGACGGGGATGGCATTCCACCCCTCTAGAGGGGTAAGACATGTTACTTCACTTTAATGCGGTTGATTTCTCCAAAGGCCTTAAGATCCACAAAATGGATGCCTCTGCCACAGACAAATGTCTGGACCCCTGGAGCTGACCGAAACTCAGTCAAGGGGGTCCTGGACAAAGGGTTTCCTGTCACAGGAGGGTGTCACCGCCCTCCAGACAGGAGATAGTGTATTGTAGCAGGGAGGTTTGAAAGAAACCAGACACTGCCTGGGGCGCACAAGGCTGCCCCTTGCATAATCCGGCCAAACCGGTTCTGGGGCACTCCAGCCCTCGTGCCAGGGCGGCCTGGATCAAAGGAAGGGGGTGTATCCACCCACTTCCTGGGTCCCACCCATAGGAGGGGACCTAGCAGGTAATCACGCCCACCAGATTCGAATAAGAGTGGGAGCAGTGCCAATGCACATCAGATTTTCCTGGAAGAAACATTTGAAACGATATTCTGGACCCTTTGCCCTCCATCTCAACGTGGAAGCCCGAAGAATCTCCCTTGTGGTCAAGGAGTGACCACCCTGCAGCCGCAGGCACCATCCAGCCCTCGACATCTACTTAGTTGCAGTTCCCGCCGGAACTCGAGCGACTGAGATCGACGAGATCAAGCCTGCCCAGCTTCTAACAGCCCGATCCACAGTCCCTGCAAAGCTGAGACCCGTGGAGGCGACCGGAAGCGTGGGGCACGCCATCTTGAAGTGACCACGAGACGCTGACCGTGCAGCCCACGAGTGACCCTCGAAGCTGTACACCGGGGTTTGAGAAGCCCCCACCCTGAGCTACTCCTGAGCCGAAGTTCAGCCCTCCACACTCGACGAGTGCTGCGTGGGGCCCTTTTGCACGATTTGGCTCAACGCGTTGGCCCGGTCACTTGCCAGCTGGCTTGTGGTCCCTGTGCCGACGAACTACCTAAAAAGACTTGTGATTCTGGTTGCTCCAGATCCACACCAGCTCCCCTGAAAAGGAGCCCCGACTCTGACCTTCCTGGTCCGAGTGAGAAGCAATCTTCCGATCCTGCGTGGATTGCTCTTACCAAGGCTTGTTTGCTCCAAACTTGAAGCCGACTGCACCGACGGTGTGAGCCTGCGTGGGACAGATCGTGACCTGCTCCTGGACGTCGCAGATGCCCCAGAGCCCACGTGACAGCGGAGAGAAGCTCCTCGACGACCACCTGATTGCGCCCGACATTGCCTGGTTCCGTCCTGGTTCCACCCTGGTCACTGCTGAGTGACCCAGACTCTGTCCCCTCTGCTTTCAGGTACCCTACAACTTGAGTCCACCCTTGGACTCCACCGGACACTTCGTCTTCACCCTGCCTGCAGCCCTTTCAGCTTCAAGCACCAAGAGCCTGCGTGTCAAAACCCGACGCCACTTCGACCCTGTGCACCCACTTCCTGTGGGTGAGGTAACTTTGCTCCGCCGGTGTTCCCACACTGGTGCACACCTCTAGGGTCTGTGTGTTAAGTTTTGTTCCTCTAGGTTCAGCGGAAGTGTCCTTAAACTTTAACTCTTTGACTTTTACGCACCATTGGTTAACATTGGTGCATGCGTGCGCTTTCCGCACATCTCCCGAATCCCGAGGGCCATTCCCGACTTCAGCATTGCTTGTCCTGACTGCTCCCAGCGATTCCCTAGGCCCTAGGCCTAACCACTGCTCGAGTGGCCTCTCTTATACCACTTGTTTAGTATATGGTTTGAGTGGCCACCCGCCCTCATCCATAATTGTGCAACTTGTATGTTTAAACAGTGCTTTTTGATTTAACGCTTGTGCCCCTTTATTCATAAAGAATACTGGGGATTGTTTTTAGTAATAAACACATATATTTTTATAATATATACTTGTGTGGTGTCCTTTCATTTGGTATTACAGGATTGTATGTGGTAAAACAGCTCGCTTAACACGACCTCTTAAGTTAAGCCTTTAGGCTGCTTAGTCCATGCTACCCCTAGGATAGCTTGTCTAATAAGGTTGACTTACAACCAGACACCATAAGGGGATTGTTTGGTCAGGTAGTAGGTGGTTCCAGAATTGGAAACATCCCCTACCAGGCCAACTTCTCACATTGGTGAGCAGCGGTGCGGATTTGAGCTTGCTGTTGTTTTACCATTGCAATCTTTATATCAAATTGAAAGATCACATCAAGTACCTCTAGGTACATATAAAATCAAAAGCTTAGCATATTAAGTTCTACTGAACTTAGTAGTTGTAGGTTGAAGGGAGTAGCACACCCCTGACTACAACTCACTAGCAAGGTCCAGTAGGAAAACACTTAGTGTAGGTAAGTGCACCACTTACACCTCACTAGTAACCATGTCTGACACAGGAAAGGCCTCAGGGTCTAGTCCTGTGACAGTTGACCCTACCCAGGCAACTTTTGGATATGACAAGTTAACCCGCAGAGACTTGATTGCCTTGTGCAAAGCAAGAGGGTTAAAAAGGGGCAGAAGCCCCACCTGCCTAATCCTGGTAGAAATCCTAGAACAGGATGACTTAGAAAAGGCGAAGCAAGCTTCCCTAGACACAGGAAATGGAGGGAACCCCCCTGTAGTTGATCCCCCTGAAGAGGAGGATGATGATGACTCAGATGTTGAGGACTTAGAAGTACAGGATCAGGGTAGCCAGGTTCCAGTTGGTAGGCTTAGCCAGGCCAACTTGGACCTACTGGGGAATGGAGAGGGCCAGCACCTCCCCAGAACCCAACATGTTATTCTCCCAGGCAACAGAAGAGTGAGATCTCCCTCAGGGGACTCTCATATTTCTAGTGCCTCCAGAGAATCACAGAGAAGCATGGGTGCTTCTCAAAAGCTAGAACATAGGGCCAGAATGAGGGCTGTCAAACTCCAGATAGAGAGGGAGGAGGTAGCCTTGGCTCAAGCTAGACTTGCCTTGGCAAGAGAGCAAAAATTGTGTGGCTTAGGTGCCACTGGTGGCAGCAATATTCCTAAAGAGAAACCCAGGTCCTATGATAGTAGAAACCTGACAAAGATTGTGCCCCCCTACAAGGAAGGGGATGACATCCACAAGTGGATGACTGCTCTTGAGAGAGCCTGCATGGTACAGCAGGTTCCTGAGGAACAGTGGGCAGCAATCTTATGGTACTCCTTTTCAGAGAAAGGGAGAGATAAGCTCCTCACTGTTAGACATGAGGATGCAAACAATTACAAAGTCCTGAAGAGTGTTCTGATAGATGGGTTTGGCTTAACCACTGAACAGTACAGGTTGAAGTTCAGAGATACCCAGAAGACACAGACTCAGGACTGGACTGATTTTGTAGATTGTGCTACTAAGGCTCTGGAGGGTTGGCTACATGGCAGCAAAGTACATGACTTTACAGGATTGTATAATTTGATTATGAGGGAGCAGATCCTAAGTAATTGTCAGAACCAGCTCTTACACCAGCACCTGGTAGACTCTGATCTGACCTCTCCCCAAGAATTGGGAAAGAAGGCAGACAAATGGGTCAGAACCAGGATTAGGCCTAAGAATCAGGACAGTAACCAGAAGAAGGAGTCTACCAAGCCTCAAGATAAGGGTGGGGATAAAAGTAAAGAAAAGACTTCCCCAGGGCCCCAAAACTCCAAGGATGGGGGTGGGTCCCAAGACACTTCTTCAACTGAGAAAAAGCCTTATTGTTATGCCTGTAAACAGGTGGGGCATTACAAAACAGACAACTGTTGTCCCAAGAATAACAATAAAGAAAATATACCTCCAAAGCCAGCTTCCACACCTCCTGTTACTGTCAGCAGTAATCCCCCAGGAAGTGGAAGCACACCCAGGAATCTGGGTGGGTTTACTGTGGGAGCTCAGGTGGACCCTGGCCTATCCAGGTCCCCATCACCCAATGATCTTGTTTATGAAACTGGCATGGGGTTTGCCAACTTCTCTGCTTGCCCAAATACTTTGAGCAAGTATAGACAAGAACCCGTCATCAATGGTTTGAAAGTTGAAGCTTTTAGAGACACAGGGGCTAGCATCACCATGGTGGCTGATGGCATAGTCCCCTCTAAGCAACTTTTACCTGGTGCCACATACCAGGTTACAAACATTGATGGAATCCAAACAAATCATCCCATGGCAGTAGTAAGTCTCAGCTGGGGAGGTGTCATTGGCCCAAAGAGAGTGGCAGTGTCACCAAACTTGCCTGTAGACTGCCTACTTGGTAATGATTTGGAGATCTCAGCCTGGGCTGAGGTTGAACAGGAAACCCATTATAGAATGGTGAATTCCAATGGAAAGGTTAGTGGGGCTGTAATGGCTACAGCCCCAATTCAAGATGTCCTTCCTGAAAAGGTTGGTAGGGCTGAGAAACTCTCTGCCCCATCTTTAGCAAAAGCTCTTCCTGAACAGAATAGCAAAGCTGTTATGATAACAGCAGAAACCCAAACTGAGTCTCCTCCTGAAAAGGTTGGTGGGGCTGTGATGGCCACAGCCCAAACTCAAACTGACACGTGTGTTGTGAAACCTGAAATGATGGATAACTCCACACAAACTGAGAGCATGGAGGAGGAAGAGAAATCTCCCCCTCACCAGACTTTAGGACAGGATCAGCCTCCTCAGGGAAATGATCTTACCCCTGATGAAGGAACTGCCCCAGAGGTGGTTGGGCCTAGCCTGACAGAACCTCTGATGTCAGTGGACCCTTCTCAGGTGGGACCCAGTCTGGAGCAGGTAACCTGCCCCTCTCTACCTTGCCTTAGCCAGCCCAGGGCTGCAGAGGACAAGAAGGACAGTGAGACCCAGAGGGCCCCCTGTCAAATAAAGCACCCCCATCAAAAGATTAGGTGCACCAAAACTAGTAGCCCTAGTAAGGTGAAAACTTTAAAAACTCCTGAGGGAGCCCCCTTAAAAACAGTTAGGGATCTCCCCCAGATGGATTCTGTTGGGCACAGCCAAACCTGGGACCCAAGGGGCCCAAACCTGAACTGTCCCTCCAGCAAGCCAAACAGAGGGACCCAGCCTCCAGCTTTAGGTAGCCAGAGGTTGACCCTGAGAGCACAGTGCAACTCAGTTAAAGAGAGAAAGGCACACATGGTGGAAGATAATTGGAGGAAGCTAAGCCCTAAATTAGTAGAGCCTCGCTTCAATACTCCATATCCAAACCAGCCTTTAACTTTGCATAAACACACCCAAGGTAGTGATTCCCTATGGTGGAGACCCTCTAATACCCAAAGGGTGAGGGACTGCTTAGTGGACCATGACACAGGGGGTACCCATGCTAGTGCAGGTACTTCCTTATATGGCCACTCAGGTAATATAGGCTTACCTGGCCAAGGATAGCCTTATCTCCTTTCGTTTGGGGGGGGGTTATGTAGGAAGGTGGCTACCTGACTATGGTTACCCCAGATTTTTTGCCTGTGTTTAGCTGTTTTTTTTGACTTAGTTGACCTGATTCCCTGCTAATCAGGGCCCCAGGCCATCTGCTCTCTCTGTAAAATGGATTCCATGTACCCTAGGTACATACCAATTGGAAATGGACTCCTTGTCAGCCCCTGTAGAATGCACTATAGGTGCACAGGGCATAGGGGCCACTAAGGCCTACCAGGGGCTGCAGCATATCTTTTGCCACCCCTGGCTGGTTCTTAAATTGACACAACTGGCTGATCACTCAGCTGGGGTAAGGTGGTGTACACACCCCTTACTTAGATATAGTATACCTATGTCTAAACCTATATCTGGACACATGTAAACCTGTGAGCCACTCCTATAGTCAGGCCTCACCAATCCTGGAGGCTGGGTGCATGGTTTTATGTGAGATGGAGCTCTAGCATGAGCTGAGCCTGTCTGCAGCCGTCGGGAACAAATCCCTAAGCTGTTTCAGGATAATGCCATACCATATACTATTAAAGTGCCTTATAATCCTCGCGGTTATTTAGCAACTTTGGTTTGGCTTTATCAAAACATGTCGTGTAAGGTGTCATACGCTTTGGAATACCATCCCCTCGCCAGTTCTGGCGACGGGGATGGCATTCCACCCCTCTAGAGGGGTAAGACATGTTACTTCACTTTAATGCGGTTGATTTCTCCAAAGGCCTTAAGATCCACAAAATGGATGCCTCTGCCACAGACAAATGTCTGGACCCCTGGAGCTGACCGAAACTCAGTCAAGGGGGTCCTGGACAAAGGGTTTCCTGTCACAGGAGGGTGTCACCGCCCTCCAGACAGGAGATAGTGTATTGTAGCAGGGAGGTTTGAAAGAAACCAGACACTGCCTGGGGCGCACAAGGCTGCCCCTTGCATAATCCGGCCAAACCGGTTCTGGGGCACTCCAGCCCTCGTGCCAGGGCGGCCTGGATCAAAGGAAGGGGGTGTATCCACCCACTTCCTGGGTCCCACCCATAGGAGGGGACCTAGCAGGTAATCACGCCCACCAGATTCGAATAAGAGTGGGAGCAGTGCCAATGCACATCAGATTTTCCTGGAAGAAACATTTGAAACGATATTCTGGACCCTTCGCCCTCCATCTCAACGTGGAAGCCCGAAGAATCTCCCTTGTGGTCAAGGAGTGACCACCCTGCAGCCGCAGGCACCATCCAGCCCTCGACGTCTACTTAGTTGCAGTTCCCGCCGGAACTCGAGCGACTGAGATCGACGAGATCAAGCCTGCCCAGCTTCTAACAGCCTGATCCACAGTCCCTGCAAAGCTGAGACCCGTGGAGGCGACCGGAAGCGTGGGACACGCCATCTTGAAGTGACCACGAGACGCTGACCGTGCAGCCCACGAGTGACCCTCGAAGCTGTACACCGGGGTTTGAGAAGCCCCCACCCTGAGCTACTCCTGAGCCGAAGTTCAGCCCTCCACACTCGACGAGTGCTGCGTGGGGCCCTTTGGCACAATTTGGCTCAACGCGTTGGCCCGGTCACTTGCCAGCTGGCTTGTGGTCCCTGTGCCGACGAACTACCTAAAAAGACTTGTGATTCTGGTTGCTCCAGATCCACACCAGCTCCCCTGAAAAGGAGCCCCGACTCTGACCTTCCTGGTCCGAGTGAGAAGCAATCTTCCGATCCTGCGTGGATTGCTCTTACCAAGGCTTGTTTGCTCCAAACCTGAAGCCGACTGCACCGACGGTGAGAGCCTGCGTGGGACAGATCGTGACCTGCTCCTGGACGTCGCAGATGCCCCAGAGCCCACGTGACAGCGGAGAGAAGCTCCTCGACGACCACCTGATTGCGCCCGACATTGCCTGGTTCCGTCCTGGTTCCACCCTGGTCACTGCTGAGTGACCCAGACTCTGTCCCCTCTGCTTTCAGGTACCCTACAACTTGAGTCCACCCTTGGACTCCACCGGACACTTCGTCTTCACCCTGCCTGCAGCCCTTTCAGCTTCAAGCACCAAGAGCCTGCGTGTCAAAACCCGACGCCACTTCGACCCTGTGCACCCACTTCCTGTGGGTGAGGTAACTTTGCTCCGCCGGTGTTCCCACACTGGTGCACACCTCTAGGGTCTGTGTGTTAAGTTTTGTTCCTCTAGGTTCAGCGGAAGTGTCCTTAAACTTTAACTCTTTGACTTTTACGCACCATTGGTTAACATTGGTGCATGCGTGCGCTTTCCGCACATCTCCCGAATCCCGAGGGCCATTCCCGACTTCAGCATTGCTTGTCCTGACTGCTCCCAGCGATTCCCTAGGCCCTAGGCCTAACCACTGCTCGAGTGGCCTCTCTTATACCACTTGTTTAGTATATGGTTTGAGTGGCCACCCGCCCTCATCCATAATTGTGCAACTTGTATGTTTAAACAGT
The DNA here is from genome assembly GCF_964261635.1 of Lissotriton helveticus. NCBI lineage: Eukaryota > Metazoa > Chordata > Amphibia > Caudata > Salamandridae > Lissotriton > Lissotriton helveticus. The sequence continues at coordinate 771,627,385 of NC_136063.1, read as the reverse complement.
GCTTTTTGATTTAACGCTTGTGCCCCTTTATTCATAAAGAATACTGGGGATTGTTTTTAGTAATAAACACATATATTTTTATAATATATACTTGTGTGGTGTCCTTTCATTTGGTATTACAGGATTGTATGTGGTAAAACAGCTCGCTTAACACGACCTCTTAAGTTAAGCCTTTAGGCTGCTTAGTCCATGCTACCCCTAGGATAGCTTGTCTAATAAGGTTGACTTACAACCAGACACCATAAGGGGATTGTTTGGTCAGGTAGTAGGTGGTTCCAGAATTGGAAACATCCCCTACCAGGCCAACTTCTCACATGCGCTGTCTGCGACATATGCTCGGGTGTGTGGGGAGAAGCGCGTGGGGCTAGAGAAGGAGGTGGGTGACCTGGAGGCGATACATAAGAGGACAGGGTCTCCACGCGTACGAAGGGAGTTGGAAATGAAGAGACGCATGCTAAAGCACCTTGACCTAGACCGAGCGGAATATGCCCTATTGCGCTTGCGCCACAAGTTTTATCTTAGCGGGGACAAGGGGGGCCGGGTGATGGCGCACAGATTGAGGGCGTTAGCACAGCAGTCAGCCATCCAATCCATTAGGGATTCTCAAGCAGTGGAACATACTACTGATTCCCTCATTGTAGACTCCTTTCAGCAGTTTTATAAAAATTTATATCAGGGGGAGCTTTCGGACTCCGAGCAGATAGCTGCTTACCTGGCATCTTGCGGTGTTACGCCTCTTCTTAAGGTCTCGGCCGAGGCGCTGGATGCAGAGATATATATTGAGCAGGTTATATCTGCGATTGCGCTCCTGAAACTGGCCAAATCCCCAGGGCCAGATGGCTTCTCGGCCATCTTTTTTTGATAAGACGTTTTGTGTGGAGCTTGCTCCTTTTTTAACGCGCCTTTTTAATTCCTTTCTGGAGGTGGGGGAGGTGACCCCCTCCATGTCAGAGGCTGCTATCACAGTTATCCCCAAGTCCGGGAAGGATCCTGCGGAGTGTGGATCGTATCATCCGATCTCGCTCCTTAACATTGACGCCAAGCTCTTCGCCAGCATCTTGGCCGCGCGACTCAGCCCGTTGATGGACGGCATCCTAGACCCGGACCAGGCGGGATTTATCCCGACGCGACAGGGGGAGATAATACTAAAAGCACGGATTTAGTCCATCGTTCTCACGCACAGGCCCTTTTCTTATCTATAGATGCAGAGAAGGCCTTCGACCGCGTTGATTGGAAATATTTGTTTGCTGTATTGAAGGTCTTCGGTTTGGGAGATAACTTTGTGCGATGGGTCAGCTGTCTTTATGCGGCCCGAAGGCGGCGGTAGGGGTGAATGGATGCAGATCTACCCTTTTTTCTATCACTAGAGGGATGCGGCAGGGGTGCCCCTTGTCCCCGCTGCTTTTTGCACTCTATATGGAGCCCTTTGCTCAGCGGGAATGGTCCAACGGTGGTATAGCGGGGATTCGGTTTGGTGCGGATATGCACAAAATCAGTTTGTACGTGGGTGACATGATTCTCTCACTTACGCAGCCTCACTCCTCCTTGTGGCACCTGTCGGCAGAACTACACGAATTTGGCAAGGTAGCGGGATTTAAAGTTAACTTCTCCAAATCGCAGACACTTAATGTATCGATCCCTGCAGCTGATGTACTGGATCTGCAGCAGGACTATGCCTATCAGTAGGTTCACTCCAACATCCCGTACCTGGGAATCCACCTTGCCCCATCTATTGCAAAGACAGCTTCCCTTAATTACAAGCTGTTAGTGGACCAGACAGCCAAGTCGCTGTCAGACTGGTCCCGTCTCAACTTGGCCTGGTTAGGCAGATTGGCGGCAGTTAAAATGACATTACTCCCGCGTATCTTATACCTCTTTCAAATGCTCCCATTGAGCCCTCCGCCGGGTTCCCTCCAGAAGCCACAAGGGCTTATTATTATGTTTTTTATGGAACCATAAACGTTCACGGCTTGCCTTACCATTGAGTGGAGTGGTGTGGCTCACTGGTTAGAGGCGGCAGACCCGGAAGCAGAGGACGGCCCGGGACCAGGGTACTATCCCCTACGCGGCAGGGTCGTGGACCAGGGTCAGCGGACTCGATAATTCTCACCTCGGTGCCTACTCTAACCAGGGATTACACTTGGCAACTCTGGGCATTAGCTTGCCTCATCTCCACAACGGCCCGCCACATATGCCGGGGATGCCTGGTTTCACCTTGGAGATACCCAATAGGGACCATCTCACAAGGAAAGCCAGGACGGGTTCCCCAGTGGTCTACAGCGCAGAGATACTCCTTCGGGAGTCGGTTCTAGCGCTTTAGAAACCCACAATCAATCAATCAATCAATTACGGCTCCTAAGTCCAGTGGTGGGATGGGTTTCCCTTTGCTGAAGGCGTACTTTCAGGTGGCCTGCCTGCGGTTCATCCTTGAATGGAATAGGCCATGGTCCAGTAAGCATTGGAATTTCATGGACCAAACGGTAGCGGGGTGCAACATTTGGCGTGAGTTGTGGCTCCCTCGAAAACACAGAGCGTGGGCTCTTTACTTTTCCCCGGTGATGTCACCGACGTTGAAGGCGTGGGACCAACTAGCTCAGCATGAAGGCTGGACTACTTTCCCGTCCCCTATGACGCCCATTGTAGATAATCCGGACCTACCACCGGGGTGTGCGTCCCCGATCTTCCAGCGATGGTGGGAAGAAGGTTGTAAGAGAGCGGGTTCCCTCTTTGATCTTGATGGCCTCATCCCGTTCCCCTCTGCTTCGCCAGGCCTATTTTTCTCTCTTAGAGTCCGATGCATTTCCCTATGCGCAAGTAGCGCATTGGGTTACTCAACCCCCTAACATTGCATCTATGTCCTGTCCTTTGACGGCTTTCGAAAGATAGGTAGTCTGCAAGAAAGATGATCACAAACGTATATCTGACTTGTATGCTATGATCATGGCGTGTCCCAAAACTTCCGGTACAAAAGCGCAGGTTCGCTGGGAGACAGAGCTAGGGCGCCCACTGGCGCGCAGGGAGTGGGAGCAGGTTTTATACCGCGCGCACCACACCACTGCCAACGTAGGAGGTACAGAGTCCGCCTATAAGGTGGTTACTTATTGGTATTATACCCCAGCTCGTATTAAAGCAAGGGATCAGAAACACTCGGGCCTATTTTGGAGGGGGTGTGGTTCCCCGGGCACCTTGACACACCTTTTGTGGCACTGTCCGAAGCTAGAGCGGTATTGGAAGGTGTTCCTTGACGACCTAGACAATGCTTTTCACATCACGTTCCCTCAAGCACCTGAGCATGCGTGATTAGGGCTTCCACATGTGAAATTGTATCCCTTGTGCTCGCTGAGGGGTAGATAAATTGCTCTGGCCTTGCTGGCAGCGCGCCTGGTCATTCTTGCGCAGTGGGGGTCCCCAGACTCACCTGACCTGAGGGACTGGGTCCGAAGGCTGTGGCATCTTTTGGCTATGGAGCAGCTATCGCTGTGTATGGACAGAAAGGGGCGGAATACGCGGAATTGTGGGGCCCATTCTTTCATCTTCTATCTAGGGACTTGAGGGAGATCACTTGTCCAAAGTATTTGCAGATTCTTCAACTTATTCCTTTGGAGCCTTGGGGCCCGCCAAGGTGGTATGAGCGGTGCTAAGGGGGGGGGGGTGTGGGGCCGGTGGGGAATACAAGGGGGTAGATGAGACTGATGCGGAGATGGGTGGTGGGCGGCAGGGGGGAGGTTTGGGGGTGGGGGGAAGGGTTTTTTTTTGTCTTGGTTGTTCTCATTCCTATACTTAAAAGCGGTAGATTGGTGTTTGCCTGGGCTGGTCATCACGGCATTACATTCTCCCTCGCGGGGTCGCCCTCCGGGGTGTAGGCCTGAACGCTGTGTCTAATGCTTTTGGATCTTGCTCTGCCGGCCAGTGGATGTAGGCAGCTGAGCTGTGTTATGAGTTGTTATACTGCTCAATAAAAATTATTGATTCTTAAACTGGCATGGTTAAGTAATTTGTCAAAAAAGGGGGAAGGTTTCAATGTCAAGCTACATGCGGTAAAAATGTGTGGTAAAATTGAGCAAAGTCAATTGATTAGTAAAATTAGGAATTTTGAGCGCAAAAAAACGAAATTCATTAATTTCTAGAAAGGAGATTGGATATGCATTAGAATACCAAGTATCAAGGTAGTTAAGGGCAGGTAAAGTGTGGTGTGCCTTGCCAGAGTTGTAAAAGCTCCTCGTCCATTTGTCCCTATGACGATAAATGCCATGAGTCTGCCAAATCTCTCATTTTGGGTGGGAAAGGAGGTTGTGTTCGCGAGGAAGGTGCAACTAAAATGCCTGGGAAGTTTAAGGATTTTGTCATGATTAAGTTTGCTCATTCTGCTTACTTTATAGATCACTGTTGATTCTATTTGTTGTTTATTTACTGTATTATTGGACATGACAGTGTATTCTTATTTTGGTAATGATGTGTGTATCTTATGCAACTACTTGTGCTTTCTTTATTTTTTGTTGTTACCTTTTCTATTATGGTTTGAATGCATTTAGTATGAAATTATTTCCATTGTTTTGGTGTAAATCGGGGATATGTGTTGAGTCCTGTTATTTCTCGTGCTTTTCTGTCTCCTCATCTCGATTCGGGATGGAATGTGGAGCTTTGGCCGCATTCCAGGATGGTTGGAGATCAGGGACAGAAAAAAGAGGGGGATGCACTTCAGGATGGTGGCTACCTGTTACACCTATTCTCAATAAAGATTTCTACTACCACCAGGGTGTTAACTCACCTTTGTAACAACCTTCATGTAAATCAGTTCTGGGATCACATAGTTTAAAAAATGTGTGTGGCAATTTACTTGCAGACTCTTGTTCTTGATCAGAGGATTTACCTAAAGAAACCTGCAATTTCAGACGTGAAAGTCTCTGTTTTTCTTGTGTCAGTCTATGAAAGAGTAGCATCAAATGCGGCCACCTTACTCTCTATGGGGCATATTATGAAGCAGGGCGTTAAAATTATCGCTGTTTTTGTGGCAGAAAACTGCCGCTAAAGCGGCGAAAATGGGCTTGATAATATGCCGTGGAGAATTTCAATAGAAGCCCATGATCAGACTAGAACATGGGTTTCTATTGGAATTCCCAAGGCCACATTATCAAACCCATTATCGCCGCTTTAGCGGCAGTTTTCTGCCGCTAAAACAGCGATAATTTTGAATGCCTGCTTGATAATATGCCCCTATGTGTTGTCATACATTGAAACTTGCAGGAGGGAGTCAAAATTAAGAATTCATTACTCGTAGGGCTCAAACCTCTGTTTTACACTACTGCCCTCATAGCTAAATACGCCACTTCAAACTAGGGGAGGTGCAGCCTTAGGATATAAAAAATCCAGTCTTCCACTTTTTCTCCTGTTATCTTCCTCATTTTCTTCGGGGATCATTAGATGTCGTATTGAGCGGCCCACTCTCCACTGTGAATATTCAAATACCACGAGAGATTCAGATGACATTCCCCAATAACCATTTCAGCGATCCACCCAGCCAGACTCACTGGGTGCTCTCCCAAAACTATCTACATCATGTTCTCTTATGCCTCAGAGAAGCCAGCAGTGTGAAAGATAGAAAGATAGGTCTTGACAGGTCTTGGACCCGGCAGTAATTAAAAACTGACCTTGATGTGGGTCCCAACAGGGCTCCATATCCTTTTTTTTTTTTGTCCTCATTCGCCTTCTCCTCGCCCCTAATTTCCGATACCGCCCTGGGGCATTTTATCTCATCTTAGGGGTTCCTTAGCTCTTAGGAGGAAGTATACCACCTTTACCGGTCTTCTTCAAGCCTTACACCCGCCGAGATCCAAGAAGGCTTAATCATAGGACTTCAAAACACCTTTACCATAACTGCCCACCCTTCACCCAAAATATGACAGGAAAGGAGTCCAAAATCTGTATCTCTTCTTTTGCCGATCCACTATTTCCAGCCTAGCAATAGCAGTCAGTGCTCTTAACCAGCTCAGTTCTGTCGGAGGATCTGCCAACACCAAAATTCTACATATCTCTCTCCGGGCCAGAAATATGGCATAAAAAATAAATTTTGCTTTATCATCCAGGCCCTTACCTTGTACATCCGGTATTCCTGACATAACTAGTTCAGGACTTACCTCAATCTGCTGGGCAAGTACCGCTGATAAACATGAACTTACGGCATCCCAAAAATCTTGATCGCCGGGCATGTGACAAAGATCCATATCCTGATTGATTCCTCTACAGTGACTTTAAGTCCATATTTATATTTCACATTTTTGATTCCTCTTGCCTTCTCTTCGAGTATTTGCTTTTTCCAGTTGTCGTTTTCAGTAGTTTCTTTCATGCAACCTGGGACTATTGCATGGTGTATATTGTATATTGCACATTGTGAATTTGATCCACCTTGATATGTCCATGTGAGTGTAGTCTGTGGGTGTTATTCACGATAGGACACAATTTAGAACTCTAAAGTAGAGGCTGAAAGCAGTGCAAGTTTCTCTCAGTGCCTGGCACTGGGTCTTAAACGTGTTCCTACTACTTGCTACTTCAATCTTTGGCCTCTCTGCACAGTGCACAGAGCAATGGTCGCATACGTGGTAATTGTAATGACAATTTATGTGTACATTTGTGAAAAAAATACACGGCTGTCAAAATGACGGAAACATTAAATGAAAAGAAAAGGTTGTGTTTACAAGTAAGGAAACAGAGAGAGTGCCTGAGTGAGAGGCAGAGATTATTAGAGAGTATGTCTGTGTATGTGTTTGTGCGTGAGAAAGAGAAAGACCAAGATGAGAGAGTGAGAGATCAGGGCTTGATGAATGAGAAATGACGCAAGACAGTACTTGGACATACGAATGAGGAAAAAGCCAATAATAAAGTGGAATGAGATGATGTGTGATATTCAGATGGAGTGTTTCAGATATGCGGAGAAAAGGGCACATGTGAATTAGCGAGTGAGAGCCTGCAGAGGAAAGTGGTATGAAGGGATGATGGAAGTGATTGAGAGACTCCAAAGACCAGTACTCCCCCTAAGGACTTGGACATGTTTAATTTGCAGTCTTATTTTATTCAGAATTAAAAAAAAATCAATTCAATTTATTCACAACAAAATTATTGTTACACATTTATCTGATGTGCTAAGAATCATTGACTAAGCCAAAACGTTTGGCTTAATTTAGGCATGTGTTTGCTGGTGTGTGAAATGTGTGGATTCAATGACAGAAACTTCACAGAGAGGCAATACATTCCTTTTCAAGTGGCACACTGTCTGAAGCACAAGAGTTTAGTTCACATTTTTTAGTCACACCTTAATAATACATAGGCCATCCCATTTAGAAATAATTCCTAGGTATGTTTCTTTGGCTTTGCCCCCTTTAAGAGAAACCCCACCTTTTTATCTCTCTTAATCTGCAGGTGCAGGGGATATTGTTCCTCTAAACACTTTACTTCAGAGTTTGATCTCATACTCTTCATCACTGTTTGCAATTCCAGGTAAGTCTCTGACCACCAATACACTGTCCAATTCCAAATCACACTTTCCATTGGCTCAGGGACCAATGCAGCGCCATGGGTTCTCATCCTGTGGGGTAAGGGTTGCTCTTGCAGCTACCACAACAGTCAGTGCCTGCCAAATTCAACAAGGAGACAGCCTAGTTGAGCCATAGAGTCTGTCAAGGCACAGGCTACTACACAAGTTGCATTCAAGTCCCTGATCAATACTCACTGTTATAACCATCATCCTTGGTGTGATCTTCCCCCAACCATTTTCCTTCCCCCTCATGGTTGCTGAATATGACTTTTGTTGGCTTTAGGTCTCTGTACAATTTACCACTGGTAACCAGTACTTAAGTGCTTGTGCTCTCTCCTTAAAAGATGGTACTGTTGACTTACACCTGATTGGTACATTTAATTTACTTATAAGTCCGTAGTATATTGTACTACATGTTCTGGAAGCCTGTAAATTAAATGCTACTGGAGGTTCTGCAGCACTCATTGCGCCACCCTCTTAAGTAGCCCAGTAAAACATGCCTCAGGCCTGCCACTTCATCTATAGTACAGTTTTAAAACAGCCATTTTGCCCTGGCAAACTAGCCCCAAACATTACTTTTTATTACATTCAAGTCACCCCTAAAGTAGGCCCTAAAGCAGAGCTTTCCAAACTGTGTGTCCCGATACAGCACAGTGTCGCCTGCAAATGGTGGGTGTGTCGCGGGATGACACCAGTATTAAGGGTACTTTGCACATAATTAAGAGGCATTCCTTTGAAAAAGTGTCTCGGAGTCTGCCGCTGCCGCGCGGACTCTGAGACACTCTGCTCTATTGGGGCCGGGTGATTCACAACAAAGCCTCATTAACAAGTAAATGAGCTTTTAAAGACCTGCGAAGTACTCGAGTGTGTCTGTGTGTGTGCCCAGGAAGCTGGGGTGAGGTGACAGAGGGTGACAGACAGAGGGTGACAGGCAGAGGGCGAGAGGCAGAGGGTGACAGGCAGAGGGAGGGAGACAGAGGGAGGGAGATAGAGGGAGAAAGACAGAGAGAGAGGGACACAGAGAGAGGGAGACAGAGAAGGAGAGAGGGAGGGAGACAGGGATGGAGACAGAGGGATGGAGACAGAGGGACGGAGGCAGAGGGAGGGAGACAGGGATGGAGACAGAGGGATGGAGGCAGATGGAAGGAGACAGAGGGAGATAGAGAGGCAGACAGAGGGAGACAGACAGAGGGAGGGAGGGAGACAGATAGAGGGAGACAGAGTAAGGGAGACAGACAGAGGGAGACAGACAGACAGAGGGAGACAGAGAGAGAGGGAGACAGAGGGAGGGAGTACGGGGTAGACAGAGGGAGGGAGAGGGAGACGGATAGAGGGAGACAGAGAGAGGGAGACAGATAGAGGGTTACAGAGGGAGACAGACAGAGGGAGGGAGACAGTGGGAGGAAGACAGAGGGAGGGAGACAGAGAGAGAGAGGGAGACAGAGGGAGACAGAGAGAGTGAGAGAGAGGGAGAGAGAGAGGGAGACAGAGGGAGGGAGACAGAGGTCAACAGACAGAGGGCGACAGACAGAGGGAGACAGATAAAGTGAGGGAGAAACACAGAGGGAGAGAGACAGACAGAGGGAGAAGGGCGACAGAAGGAGGAGGGCGACAGAGGGATGGAGACAGGGAGGGAGACAAATAGAGGGAGACAGATGGAAGGAGACAGATGGAGGGAGATAGAGGGTGGGAGACAGAGGGAGGGAGAAGACAGAGAGAGGGAGGGACACAGAGGCAGAGGTAGGAAGGGAGACAGAGGGAGAGAGAGAGAGAGAGGGGGAGGGAGACAGAGAGAGGTAGACAGAGAGGGAGCGAGAGGGAGGCAGACAGAGTAAGTTAGACAGAGGGAGACCGAGAGATAGAGAGAGGGAGGGAGGGAGACAGAGAGGGAGGGAGACAGCGAGAGAGGGAAGGAGACAGAGAGAGAGAGACAGAGAGAGGGACGGAGACAGAGACAAATAGAGGCAGAGACAGACAGAGATGGAGAGGGAGACAGCGGGAGAGAGACAGGGACAGACAGGGACAGACAGAGACAGGGACAGACAGACAGATAGAGGCAGAGACAGGGACAGACAGAGGCAGAGACTGAGACAGACAGAGGCAGAGAGACAGAGAGGAAGACAGAGATTGAGAGGGAGACAGGGAGACAGGCAGGGAGAGAGAGGAGACAGAGGGTGACAGAGGGAGAGGGAGACAGACGGAGGGAGGCAGAGGGAGGCAGTCAGGGGGAGACAGAGGGAAGGAGAGGGAGACAGTCAGAGGGAGGGAGACAGAGGGAGACAGAGAGAGACAGAGAGAGACAGAGAGGGAGACAGAGGGAGACAGACAGAGGGAGACAGAGAGGAAGAGGGAGGGAGACAGAGGGAGGGAGACAGAGGGACGGAAACAGAGTGTGACAGACAGAGGGAGACGGACAGAGGGAAACAGAGGGAGACAGAGAGGGGGAGGAGGGTGACCGAGGGAGGGAGACAGAGGGAGCGAGGCAGACAGAGAAAGACAGAGAGAGGTAGACAGACAGACGGAAACAGACAGAGGGAGAGAGGGGGAGAGAGAGGAAGGGAGGCAGAGAGAGGGAGGGAGCCAGAGAGAGGGAGACAGAGAGAGAGGAAGTGAGACAGTGAGAGAGACAGAGAGAGGGAGGGAGACAGAGACAGACAGAGATAGAGACAGACAGAGACAGGGACAGAGACAAATAGAGGCAGAGTCAGGGGCAGACAGACAGAGACAGAGAGGGAGACAGAGACAGACAGGGACAGACAGAGACAGGGACAGACAGCCAGATAGAGGCAGAGACAGGGACAGACAGAGGGATAGACTGAGACAGACAGAGACAGAGAGGCAGAGAGGGAGACGGAGAGTGAGAGGGAGACTGAGGGAGAGAGAGAGAGGGAGACAGAGGGTGACAGAGGGAGGGAGAGGGAGGGAGACAGAGAGAGAGGGAGACAGAGAGAAGGAGACAGAGGGACGGAGGAAGAGGGAAACAGTCAGGGGGAGACAGGGAAGGAGAGGGAGACAGACAGAGGGAGGGAGACAGAGAGAGACAGAGAGAGAGGGAGACAGAGAGGAAGACAGGGAGACAGACAGAGGGAGGCAGAGGGAGACAGAGGGAGAGAGAGAGGGAGAGGGAGGGAGACAGAGGGAGGGAGAAAGAGGGACGGAAACAGAGGGAGACAGAGAGCGGAAGACAGAGCGGGAGACAGAGGGCAACAGACAGAGGGAGACAGACAGAGGGAGGGAGACAGAGGGAGCAAGACAGACAGAGAGAGACAGAGGGAAGTAGACAGAGGGAGACAGAGGGTGAGAGAGGGAGGGAGACAGAGAGAGGGAGACAGTTAGAGAGAGAAAGAGGGAGACAGACAGAGTGAGTGAGAACCCCCCAAACTCCCCTTAGGTGGTTTGGGCTGGCTCGCTACACTCGCTCGCTACACTGCCTTACTGTGTCCCAAAATGATGCATCTCCAAAAAGTGTGTCACCAACATGAGAAGTTTGGAAAGCTGTGCCCTAAAAGCTTGTGGGGTAGAGTGCATTGTGTTTAAAAAGGTAGGACATGTTGGTTTGCATTTTACACGTTCTAGCAGTAGAAAACACCTAAAGTCATTTTTCACTGTTGTAAAGTCCATCTATCCCGTTAACTAATACTGTGTTGCCTTATGCTGTTGATTAAGTGATAACGTGTGATTGCAAGTGGATAGAGCTATGATGCTTTTACTCAAATGAACTGTGAATACAAACCTGCTTAATGATAACATCAGATTTTAAGTCACAGTTCTGAAAATGCCACTTTTAGAAATATTTCTAGTGGCTCAAGTTGAATACACAGTTTAACATATAACGAGTTGGTGTTGTTTATCCAAAAGCTTGTGTGGTTTATTTCACAATTATTTTCATATTTTGGAAATCAATATACACATTAACGATGTGTCATGTTAAAGAATACAATTTCGCAGTTTAACATTGCATAAACATTGAAGAATTATTTGGCACTAGACCAAATCGACAAAATGAATGAACGCAATTGGTCAACATGAATGAACACAATTGAACATAACAAAGATCACCAGTCCTATACTGATAGGTAAACACACTGGGGCTGAGATCATCTGAAGTGTACAGACATCAAGTTTTTTGAGTCTCCTGCCTATGTGTGCAGCCCTAGGATTTTGAGATTGAACGTGTTCCCACTAGGAGAGTAATTATTTGTACACATTTCTCCACGGGCACTTGTAGAAGTATCTTGTCCCAGAGGCTGGGGTCAAAGCGTTTCGAACCCCACATTGATTTTGGGGTTTTCGTCAGGATCTGGAGTTGGTAGTATCTATTTACAAGATAAACAAAAGTAATGGGGAAGGTGTTGATTACTGATACCTAAAAATCTAATTAAATTATCCACTGTAACACCCTTCAGTGCCTAAAGGAGTACCTTGTGTAGGAACTGCTCTTTCCTTGTGGCTTGAATGGGGAGATAATGAAGCAAGAGCCGAATGGTTGCCTGTGAGAATGAAAATTAAAAAGGGATGTTTGGACTTTGTAGTGTGTGGCAATGCATTTACAATAATATTGCATTTACAGAGAACGGGTTAATTTCAGGAAAAGAGCTTGCCTGCGTCAACTGTTGAGCAGATTATTTTGATGCCAGGGTCTGTCTTCGTACAGAAAATTTTCTGTGAAAAAGTAAATGAATTGTTACTTTTTATATTGAGAATCAGTGCAAAGTAATTGCTTTTGGCGCGTGCAGATGAAAAGTCACGCATTGCACAGAGCTGTTTGTAAGTTGAAGCGAGTTGAGAAAACATTGCTCAGAGCGGGCTGGACAGTTATTTTATTTCTTTTTATTTATTTATTTATTTATTTAAAGAGTTTTATATAGCGCTGGCTAGACCCGAAGGTATCAGAGCGCTTTACATGAGAATCAACAATGTAACAGAAAAAGATCAACAATTATACAATACATCAAAAAATAGGCAATACATTAGGAGAGGAGAGAAATGAGAGAGAAAAGTAGTGAAGGGGGCAGGGGAGGTGAGAAAGGGAGGATAAGGGAAGAGACAACAAGGAGAGATGAAAGGAAGTCTGTCTAAAGACCGACTGGGTAGGTGACGACCAAGGAGGGAATCCACGGCCCATCTCCCCTATAGCTAAACCAGGTAGCTCCATCGGGCATCAGACAAAATAGTTCAGTCTCAATACATTGAGAGAGGAGAGAAGGAGAGACATAAATAGAGGGAGGATGCGGGAAGAGACGACAGGAGAGACGAAAGGAAGTCTGTCTAAAGACCGACTGGGTAGGTGACGTCCAAGGAGGGAATCCCCGAACTGTCTCCTCTATAGCTAAACCAGATAGCTCCATCGGCATAACGCGTGAGGCGCGTGTGCTGTCTGACTTGCCTTGCGATTCAATTGTGCTTCGATTGTGCATCAGCCGCTTTGTTTAAAGTTGAAGTGCGTTTACAAAATCACTTCCGCATTGCGTGTCGATGCAGAAATGTGTGGGCTGCCTCACTCGTCTCGCATAACTGCCTTGAAGTTAATGCGCATATGAACATTCTTTTGTGTCAGCCTCAGAGAAGGAGTAACTTGCCAGCTTCCAAAACGCTTCGCGAGCCTGATTCCAGAATCAATCATAGCCATGTGGGACTGGAAATCTCAGGTGTTTTTAGCTTCTGGTGTTGTGACAAAACCCAGGAATGGACTTTGAGAATGGAATACGATCCACTGAATTGCTGATGCATTCTGGGCAATTGAATTTCTCGGCTCCACCTTTGGAATTTTTTCATATCCTTGCTATTTCATTTATCTCGTTTAGCCTGTTCAATACTGTATCAAATTTCATGATAGGTAAGCCACTTCCCGTAGTAGCAATTTTTCAAAGTCGCCCACTCGAGGGTTAGGCGTGATGACACAGAGTACTGTCCACTTAAAGTCTTTACCTGTATGGTGTTTTGTGATGAAATGATTCACCATGGGGGCGGTGAGTGTTTTATTTTTAATGGTCGACGGATGTTGTATGATACGTTGTTTTACTTCTTGGTTTGTTTTGCCAATGTAAATCTTCCGGCAAGGGCATTGTATCGAGTATACCAGATTTCTTGTTTTACAGTTTGAGTACTCTTTATGTTGCCAACTGATATTGTCATCTACAAATTTTGTGCTTTCAATGGTCAGGCTTCACAATGTGCAATTGCCGCACTTGTGGTGTCCCTCAATTGGTTTAAGGTTGAACATTGAGCGAAGGGTGTCTGATCTTCTGGTTTCTATTTCTGATTCACGTATTATCTGTTGCCCAATGCTACGATTCTTTTTGAGAGCAAAAAGAGGTGGTCCAATATTTCTGATGGATCCTTTAATGAAATGCCAATTGCTCTTTACTATTTTTTCGAAAGAATTGGTATGTGGTCCAAACGTGGAGACACAGACCAAGCGTTTTGTTGGTGGTTTACATTTTTTTGTAAGTAAGTGCTCCCCGGGCGTGTACCAAGCTCTCCTCGTGCGATTCTCTATTTTCCAATTTGGTTTTACATTTTTCAGATTTTGGGTTTTCACTTTATTACTGTTTGTATGCTGCATAAATACTTTACACACTGCCTCTAAGTTAAGCCTGAATGTTTTGTGGCAAGCTACCAGAGGGTTAGGCACAAGTTAATTAGTGAATTTTGTGATTTCCTAGCTCACTCTGTCACTAGAACCAAGGTGTAACCGGCTGATGAGCCCATACTATAGTGAAACAGGTCCTGGTTCCCTTGTGTTCCCGGCTGGCAGTTTGGTCTGGAATGTTCCAATGCGGATCAATGTCAAGACTGATTTGCATATGGCTGGGTTAAAACTGAGGTGGCATGGTGAGCAAAAGAAAGATGGGTTTGGATGCTACTACCTGTGCGATTGCCAGTTGTTAGACAAATTGAAAGCATTCCTCTTGTCAAATTTTAGGTGTTTCATGTACTGCCCTAAGTGACATGGGTATGCCAAGACATGGGTCCCATGGTCACTGTGTCACTTGCGGTACAAAGGGGGGTAGTGATGGACGGAGCATCTGAACCAATCAAACTCTCACACCCAGTCAAAAGATCTGGGTTTAATCTATCTTCGTTCTTTAGCCCACTCTGCCACCCCAGTTCAGACATGACCATATGCAAATCAGTCTGACCCTGTGCCTCATGGGAACAGTCCACTGTGTCACTTGAGCAAAGCTGTACCTGGCTTCAGAGCCCATAACTAGGGCAAAACTGGTCCTGGGTTGCTTGTGTTCCAGTTCAAAGAGGACTTCGCCTGGCAGTTCAGCCAGGACTGTTCCCATGAGGAACAGGGTCAAGACTGATTTGCATATGGCTGTGTCCAAACTGAGGTGCCACGGTGAGCAAAAGAATGATGGGTTGGGATACAACCTGAGCGATTGTCAGTGGTAAGATAAATTGCAAGCGTCCCTCCTATTAACTTTTGTGGCTCACCTTGACATGGATTGCATTTGTTGTTTGAGTAGGATTATCACCCTCCTAAATTAATAACCAGATTTCTTACACTCGGATACTTGGGAGATAGTGTAGGGATGTACTGGAGCTCTGAAGGAGCATTATCACTGAAGAGGCTATGAAGCCCCTCTCCCATCCATAAACCTTTCAATAGAAAACATATTGTTCTCTTACACTTAGCCTTAAGAATATGTATTTCACCAACAAATGCACCGTACAAGTTGTATTATTACAATCTAATAGTGGAAAACGTACATAGTATCACAAACTTTGGGCACTGAGAAAGATTAACAGTTGGCCAAGTTCACTGTTGAAAATATTCAAATAAAATACATTTCATTCAACTTCATTCATTTTTTATTCAATACATGTAATTTCTTGCTATGTACACCTATTGAATTTGAAGTTGATTAGTTCACATCACCTCACTTGTCACCCTACTTACTCAATTCTAATTACTTGTTAGATAATGTTTCTAATAGTGTTTCCATTGCATTGCCAAACTTTCTGAGAGTTAAGAGACCTGCGAAGTTCCAGCGATGGGCCTGTGACTTTTGTTTCTATTTCACCTCGGAATTAAGAGATGACTCTTCATGGGGACGACTGTGTGTCTACCACAGTTTCAGTTGTCTTAAAATATGTTGATATTTACAAAATTTGACAACCATGTCCTAGATACTTCAATATATTCTGGTAAAAAAAAACGTAAATTCACACAGTGCCACAGTCTTTATGAAGTCCTACTTTGAAATGATATATATATTACCTATATTTATTTAGCAAATATTTTTATAATTGCCTCATGTATAACGTAAACAAAAAATGATGATGGATGGAGTGCTGAAACTTTTCAGACACTCACCTCCATTCACTTTTAGAGCTGGGTTGAATCCATCATTATTCTTTTGCTCACTTTTCCACCCCAGTTCAGATCCAACCATATGCAAATCAGTCTTGACCCTGTTCCTCATGAGAACACTCCATCCAGAAATGCCAAGCCAGGTCTTCCTTGGACAGGAAATAAACAGTTTTCTACTGATTTCGAGGTAACACCCCTCATCATCCAGGCTAGCTTAAATCCAGTGGCAAAGTGAGCAAGGGACCCACATCTGGGCATACACTGCAGACTTAGCGCAAACAAGAAAACACAATAAGATGATGGATGGAGCGCTGAAACTTTTCAGACACTCCCCCGAGTCACTATTAGATCTGGGGTGAATCCATCATAGTTCTTTTACTCACATAGCCACCCCATTTCAAACCCAGCCATAAGCAAATCAGTCTTCACCCTGTTCCTCATGGTAACAGTCCAGACCGAACTGCCAATCCAGGTCTTCCCCGAACCAGAAACAAGTATCCTGGGAACGGTTTTGGGGTAACACCCCTCATCAGCCAGGCTATCTTGATCCAGGGGCAAAGTGAGCAAGGAACCCAAGTCTGGGCATACCCTGCCAACTTAAGGCAAACAAGAAAACACAATAAGATGATGGACGGAGCACTGACACTTTTCAGACACTCACCCCAGTCACTATTGGATCTGTGTTGAATCCATCTTCGTTCTTTTGCTCACTTCGCCACTCCAGTTTAGACCCATCCATATGCAAATCAGAATTGACCCTGCTGCTCATGGGTCACTGGTTTCAAGCTAGCCTGGCTAAGGGATGTTACCCCGAAACCGGTCTCAGGATACTTGTTTCCGGTCCAGGGAGAACCCGGCTTGGCAATTGGGCTGGAGTGTTTTCACGAAGAACCGGGTGAAGACTGATTTGCATATGGCTGGGTCTAAACTTGGGTGGCGTTGTGAGCAAAACAACAATGGATTTATCCCAGATCTCTTGACTGGGGGTGAATGTTTGATTCATTTAGTATTTCATTCATCCTTTGCTGCTGCACCTCATGTATAACAGAGGCATTTCTGTATTTGTGTATCACACATAACTTTTACAAGCCTAAATTGTTACTGTATCCAAGAGAAGTTCATTGTTGATTACTTAAAAAGCTTTAGGAATGAAACCTATAATTTAATTTGTATTATAAAATCAACTCGAAGTAGCTATTTCGCTGACAGGCTTCTGGATAGAAGTAAATAATAAAGTCACAAAACACAAATATGTATCATTTGTGGACCCATAATGCACTAAAAGCTTTAGCGTGTCTATCACAAAAATTAGAATATATATTCGCAAATGTATTTCCTAGTTCACATTAACAGGTTGTGCACATCTTACAGACACCTTCTTTGATGACTAATCCTTGTGTGTTAGTATGTGTTAGAAGAGGTGGTAGAAGATGGTTCAATTTAAGTAACAAAGTTGGAACTATGCAAGAATTTACAAACGTTTTCCATTGTCTTTACCATCCTAAGTAATGGGGCAAGAAAAATACTGAAAACTTCGAAGGAGTGCTTTCACAGTGGGAAAGGAAAGGTGTTTCTCCACAGAAAAGCATGTGGAGGAAACAAAATCTGATGATCGAGCAAATTAAAATGTACGCAAAACCTACTCGTTATTCATGTATTCCCATGATTACTTCCTGAGTGTTTCTGAAAATTGCAATAAGTCTGAAATCCGCTCAAAATGTAAGTGGAAATATACGACTATTCGGAGGAAATGTATGAGGAGATTGCATTCAAAATATATTTCTTTCGATCCACAGTTTAAATCGGAAATCTAGCATGGCTCCCTCGAACGGCAAGCCCAGCGTCTTTCAAAGATATAAACAAGCTTCTGCTTTACATGCCCAGTCACAATTTTCTACATTATGTTTTTTTTTTTGTTTCAACTGACACGAATGTTTCTAAGGGGATACTTGGACTTGGTTCCCTTGTCTCCTGCAACATGCGTATATTTTTAAAAGATGTATAAATATTTACATGTGAAATAATAACCCTGGCAGATGCATTTTTTACAAAAACTAGATATCTTCAAACAATGACTCGAAGCATCACACACGCAGTGTGCCAGTCTAAAGAGGAAAACAAGCCAATGGGTTGGTACGAAATATGATACAAGATCCAAAAATCGCGGCAGTAGAGACTGTAATTACCCCATTTAAATGCATGCCGTGCTCTCGTCTAGAGCATTGCATCACGGTCTGGGCGCTGCGTCTGAACATGACCATAAAGGTTTGAAAGTGTTCCAAAGAAGGGTCAAGTGAAATGAAACGTCGAATGAGCAACTGCGTCAAGCCAGCTGATTTTATGGACTGCGAGAGAAGAACTCCGAACACAGAACAAGTCATTTCCGGCTTTTTGCTACGACGAAGTACACATTAGGTATATCTTGCAATCATAATATAACTTCACCTGTGGATGTGGTTACATATGAGCTTATTGACAAAAACATATGGTGCAATGAAAATATTATATGTGTGTGTATATATATATATATCTGTTTTGTAAAAAAAAAAAACTGAAAATACACTGAAAAAAGCAAAGGTTAAAGTAACGTTATAGTTAGGTGAATATGTCAGTGATAATATTAACATTTTTAAGTTAAAATAAAAACCACAGAAATTCACCAGTAAGCAGACTATAGCTTGCGCCCCCACCACACACTTCTTATGACCTCACATAATACATCACTCATGATATGTTCTATGAGGTCATTTATGACTTCATTGATGACACCTCTAATCACAACAGTGATGAAATCAACCATGACATCATCCAATGAATGTGTTAGTTTGTTTTATGGTTTACATAGTGGCAGGTATATACCATATTACCTTTCTACCTAATTTGGTACAGCCTGTGTCCAGCTAATCAGTGTAAATGTTTACAAAATACAGGTGTTCCTAATGCACCATAGATGTATGAAGGTATTGAACATGTTAAAAATCTCTGTAAAGAGTAACTCTGTGCAGGTTACAATTAACGACTTGTGTTCATTTTCTTCCACACAAGGTTTTTGATACTGTAAAGAAAGTTTCCAGCAGGGCAAAGATTCTGCATACTACAAACTAAATATTGTAAGACGCCTTGAGCTATTAGACAGAATTGGCTCAGCATAACAATTTCTACGTAATATAAAAGACTGTGTAAATCAGGTACTAACCTATCCACACATGCTTGTTTAGCTTCAAAAGATGGGCTAGCTGTAAAGTTTTCACGACAGCATGACGGCAGCAGATAGTATGATCATTAGAACCTTCAGACCTTGGTTATTTCCAGTGAATAATCAGTTTTTGGACAAAGTTTGCATTGAGTGCACACTGTTCTTAGTAGATACTTTTCAATAGTTTGTGGTGTATTTCTCATGAGAGTTTCACTGTCTGCAGTGTGGTACAGAGTAAACTTTCTCCGTAGAGTAAACAGTATTAACAGTACCAATTATTCTGCTTATATCCACTTCATTTCTCAATGTAGGTTCAGTGACGGTAATGGGTTTGATACAGGTAAAGACTGTCAGAAGTAGGGCATTAGTTATGTAACAGTGCTTCAGTATCTGGAGGAACTTGGTTTTCCCCGAACAGATGTATACAGATTTGCAGGATAGGTTACCCTTTCATCTTTGGTTCATAGTCAACATGAACTCAGCTAACCATTAAGTATATCTATATAGCATAGGGTTAATGTTGCACATAACACAAGCTTGCTTTACCTATGGGGTTTGTATGTATGATGTCAGTAATGATGCTTCATATTATTCTGAGCTATTTTGCACTAACTTTCGTAGCTCTAATGCTATACCCGCTAATACAGCAATGTGTACCAAAGAAGCTTCGATGATATCATCAGTGATGTGATCAATGGTGCCATCATGCTGTAATTTGAGATGTCATCAGTGATGTCATAAATGACGTCATAGAACATGTCACAAGTGATGTAATATGTGAGGTCATAAGCAGTGCATGATGGAGGTGCAAGTTATAGTTAGCTCTGCTAACTATAACTAGTGGATGCCTGTGTTTTTTTTTGTTCAAAATGTTAATGTTATCAGTGACATATTCACCTAAATATAACATTACTTTAACTTTTGGCTTTTTCACTGAATTTCTAAGTTTATTTAAAAAAAAGAAAGATTTTTTTTATCACATCTAACTATAATGTTACTTTAACCTTTGAATTTTTCAGTACATTTCTAGGTTTTTTTTAAACGTAAAGTCAGTTTTTATTACTATCACATAAAGCCCACTGTGCGCTATATTTTTAAAAGGGGAGGAAGGCCACATGGCCCTCCTCTGTGCCTTCTTTGGCCATGAGGACCCCATCTTCATGTCCTTTTATTTTTGTAGAGAGGATGGGGGCCAATTGACCCCCCTTCCTGAGTCTGATTAGGCCCTGGGGACCCCATCCATCTGAGCCATATTTTTTAAAGGGGAGCGGGCCACATGCCTTCCTACTCTCCAAGCCTAAGGGAACCCCATCTCCCAGGTCCTTTGTTTTATAAAGGAAAGTAGGATCAAGAACCTCTTCTACCCAAGCCTTTTAAAGGCCTTGGGAACCCCATCCCCCAGAGACATGTTGCTGTAAGTTAAGAGAGGTCACACAGCCCTCTTCCCCGAGCCTTTGAAGGCCTTATGGACCCCATTCCCAAGAGACACATCTCTTTTAAATGGAGAGGGGCCAGGTGGAGCCCCTCCCCTAGCCTTATTAGGCCCTGGGGACCCCATCCCTCGGGCCAAAATTTACATAAAAGAGGAAGGGAACCCCAAATCTATTTAAGCCCGGGCAACCCCCAACTAACAGGGCCTTTTTTGATTAAGAGGAGAGAGACTGCATGCCCCCACTCTACAAGCCTTATTAGGCCCTTGGGAACCCAACCTCTAGGACCTTTTTTTTTATTAAAGGTCCCCCACCCTGAGCCTTGTTAGGCCCTAGGGACCATAGAGCCTTTTTTCTTGAAGATGAGTGAGCCTTGTTGGGCTCTGGGGACTCTATCACCCAGGGTCCTAGTAAAAATAAAGGGAAGGGTGCCGCATGGCACCCCACCCCTCTAGCCGTGTTAGGCCCTGGGGACTATATCCCCGAGGACCACTTTTTTTTTATTAAAGGAGAGGTGGCCATGCGGTCCCTTTTCCCAAGCCTTGTTAGGCCCTGGGGACCCCTTGCTCCAAGACCACTAGTAAAAACCCTACACTGCACACGGCCTTGCAGCCATGCCCTGTGTCCAATGGTCAGCAGACAGCCACTTAGACGTTGCCATCCCCATGCCGTGCATGACCTTTGCTCACGTGTGGCATGGGGGTTAGCCACAGGGCCTGTTGCAGCTAGACCCTGCTTCCAATTCCACACAGGCAGCCAACCGCCTGCTGTGCTCAGCCTCTGACATGCACAGTGCAGGGTTGGCCTTCTGTCCCTAAGTACCCCATCTTCTGGGCCAAAACAAATATTTTATGGGGAAGACTAAATCTCCTGGGGTCAAATACAATAAAAAAGGAGGGGGCATGCGGTCCCCCAAAGCCTTTCCTGGGCCCTGGGGACCCCAACCTCCAGGGCAAAAATCTAAGCAGAGTGGTGTATGCAGTTCCCCTCCGCAGCCTCATTAGGCCTTGGGGATTACATCCTCCGGGGTCAACTATTGTTAGACCTGGCTTCTTTGGCGTGGTTTCCCCTGTCTTTTTGCCTCCACCTCCTGATGCTGTGCTGGATTTTGTTTTTACTGGTTTAGATGCCTTGGGCACTTTGCCACCTGATCAGTGTCAAAAATGCAAGTGCTCCCTGAGTAAATTGTTATTGTAATTGGTTATTCATGATTGGCATATTTGTATCACCAAGAAGTCCCTAGTAAAGTGCACTGAGTGTGCCAGGGCTGGTGATACAAATGCTACTAGTGGGCCTGCAGCACTGATTGTGTCACCCACATGAGTAGCCCCAAAATGGTGTCTCAGGCCTGCCACCGCAGTGCCTGTGTGCAGTCTGTGAACTGCCATGTCAACCTGGTCAGTGTCCTCACTGACCAGGCCTAACCCTTCCCTTTCTGTACACATTGGTCACCCCTATGGAAGGCCCAAAGTACCCCCTTGGGAAGGGTGCAGTGTATGTGAAAGGTAGAGCATGCACTAGTGCAGGTGACAAGCTCTGGTAGTGAATCACAGCCATTTTTGTTTTTCACTGTTGTAAGGCTATCTTGCCCATAGGCTATCATGGGGAATACTGGCTACAGTGGCTACCTGCATATCGTCCCATAAGAGCAAGATAGGACAAAAAGTCTGGTTTCCCTGAACTCAGAATTTAATAACACATCTTTTAGGAAAGTTGGTTTTAAAATCCTGTGTTTGAGAACAGCACTTTTAGAAAGTTACTGTTCTCTTGTCTGATCGTTCTGTGTGCCTTGGCCTGTTAGTGAATTGACTGTCTGGTTTGTGAGTGGCAGGGGCATTGTGGCTCCCAGAGGCTCAGTGGGCCATCCCTGGGCTGAATAGCTCTATCTGCATCTAGAGTGGTGGGATGGGGTAGCACCTGGGCCTGAATAGGGCTGTGCCTGCCTTCCACAATGCTGGCTCCACCTCCTGCTGGGTGGCTGACGGCCCTGCCCCTCTCTATGAAAGGAAAGGAGAGGCCAGGAAAACAAAGTGCTCATGGAACATCCAGAACTGGTTCAGACTGGGCTCAGAGCCCTCCTGCACAAAGGGAACAAAGACTTTTAGGGGTATAACTATAGGACCCCAGACTACAGAAAATTAGATCATCCTGGAATCAAGAAGGAACCTCTGCCAAGGAGAAAGCTGGAAGACTGAAGAAGAAGGATTGTCCTGCTGTGTGTTTGTGGGCTGCCCTGCAGTTGCTTTGCTGCCAAGGAGAGGGGAAGGACTTTGCTTTGTGCTGTGTCCCCTTGCTTGAAGAGATCTCCAAGGGCCTGAGTTGAGCTGGCTCCCTGTTAAGAAGTCCCAGGAACAAAAGGACTTCACCCCCAGCTTCCATGAACTCTTCTAAGAGAGTTCTGTCCTTCCTAGAGAGCTTTGGCCAGTTTTGGTGCCTCTGGAAATTGTACCTGTGTTTGGGAAGCTGGAAAAGAAGATATTAAAGACTTTCTGCAAAGTTTCATGCATCGCTCGCTTGTGGAGCGCATCCCCGTCAGTGCGAGGAAATTCCCACCGCAGGAAAGATCAAGATCGTCGCAGCGCCTGTTGCCGCTGCAAGAACCGACGTATCCTTCGCTTGCGGAACGCATCTCTCCTGTGCGGGAAAAGTACCATCGCTGCGAGTATCGTTGCAGAGCCTGTCGTCACTGGGTGAGATCGTCACACCGCCTGCTTGCGGACCGCATCACGTCGCTGCGAGAGTCATTGCAGCGCCATCGCATCGAGGGGCCGTGAGAGGAGAAGATAGACGATGCGCCGTGCATCGTCGCTGCACCTGAGATCATCACCGTCCCGAAGATCGTCGCATCGTACCTTTGCGAGACGCTTCCTACGAAACCTGCGCACCGGAATCCACACAAGGTATCGCATCCCTCCCCATACAGACCAGAGTCATCGCAACACGCCTGATGCATCCAGCGGGGTTGTCGCATCGCCTCCCCAGGGTCTCAGGAGTGACGCATCACTTGTTTTTCAACGCTGCAGCTTTCACTTGGAACTTTTGTCGCATCTAAAGTTACTGTTGGCTAAAACGTGACGCAACTGCGGATTATTTTAACTCAACCTTAAGAACTCTTTTGAAACCATATTCTTGAACTGTGTATGTTGGATTTTTTTTGTTTTTGGTCTTGTCTCATTTAGATTAAATACTTCTATTTTTCTAAACTGTTGTGGAGTCCATTTGTCATGTTTTCACTGTGTTACTGTGAGTGTTGGTACAAATACTTTACACATTGCCTCTGATAAGCCTGACTGATCGTGCCAAGCTACCAAGGGGATGAGCAGGGGTTATCTAAAGAGTGTATCCTCCTTACCCTGACTAGAAGCAAGGGTCCCTATTTGGACAGTGGTACCTACCTCTGCCAAGTAAAGACCCCCAGATCTAACACATATAATAAAGAGGACGAGTAAGACCGAACAATCCCCCTCCCGAGCCTTTTTAGTCCCCTAGGAGCATATCCCCTGGGGCATACACATAAAAAATGGAAGGGACCCAGGGACCCAGTGGCCTCTCTCACCAAGCCTTCATATGCCCCAGGAACCCCATTCCCATGTCCATTTTCTGTTTAAAGGGGGAGGGGGGCGCACAGCACCCTACCTGAGCCAGGTTCCGGGAACTCAATTCCATGGGGCCAATGCCAATTAGAAAGGGTGGGGATCATGCAGCCCCCATCCTGTTATGTTATGTTAACAGACTTATATAGCGCACTCTACCCTTCGGTGTCCTGGCGCTTGCTGAACATAAACATGCCGAGACAAAGACCACTAGTTGTTAAACAAACATGTTTTAAACTCCTTTCTAAAAGAGATGAGGGTGGGGATGGCCCTGAGATGTGGTGGGAGAGAGTTCCAGAGCCTGGCCGTACTGTTGGCACAGCTCCTTTCTCCCCTGCTCACCTTCCTGAATCTTGCAGTGATAACCATTCCGGTACTGGCAGACTGGAGGTGATGGTTTGGATTATGCCAGTATAAAGGCTTCCATTGAAATTCCGGTACTTCCCTATGCAAGGCTTTATAATCCACGCAGAGCACCTGGAATTTAATTCGCTTTCGGACCGGGAGCCAATGGACTTTGAGAATGTTAGGGATATCCAGGATCAATCTAGCTGCTGCCTTTTGAACCGATTGGAGTTTCCTAAGCGGTTTTTCCTGAAGGGTTCATGTACAGACCATTGCAGTAATTTAACTTTGACAGGATGAGTGCGGAGGCCACAGTTTTCCTGGTATTTCTAGGAATGAAAGGAAAAAACATAATAGTGTACAATGAAGAGGAAACTACCTTACATATCTGTTTTTCATATCTAAGCTTATCGTTCACGATAAAGCCCAGGTTTTTAGCTTTAGTCACTCGTAGGGAGGCAAACCCAAACTGTTGGGCCACAGGCAGGAGACCACGCTAGAAAGAGATTGCCAAAAAGTATTACCTCAGTTTTACTTGAGTTCAGCTTTAGACAATGCCTGATAATCCAACTGCTTATGGCAATCATACAGTCATGTAGTCTTAAAGAGCAGGAGGCATCTTTGTCCACAACTTATATAACCAGCTGGGTGTCATCAGCATAGGAGGTAGGACTTAGGTTGAAACGTTTAATTATGAAGGCGAGTTCCGGGAAATATAAATTAAATAATGTTCAGTTCAATGAGGAGCCCTGGGGAACCCAGCACGGCAGTGTGAAAGGAGACAATTTAAAATGTCCCAGGTTCAAAATTTGAGTTCTCCCAGATAGGAAGGATGATAGCAGTGCAAGGGCTTTATCTTGAACTCCTTTCAGACGGTGGACCAATAGCTCTTGGTCAACAGTGTCTAATGCTGTGGATAAGACCAATAAAATAAGAGCTGCTGGCCCTCAACTATCCAATGTCATTCTTATGTCTTCAGTGGTTTTTGCCAATGCAGTCTCAGTACTGTGGTTTGCTCTAAACCCAAACTGACAACGATCTAGCTGATGTTTCGCGAGAATAAAATTAAAACACTCTGCATTGATTATTTTTTCTGCAATTGTTGCTGGCAGAGGTAGTCCCGAAATAGGACACTAGTTGGCAGGGTCACTAGAGTTGGGTGTTTTTTTTATAAGAGGAAGAATGCAGGCTTGTTTTCGCAGTGCGGGAAAACGTCCCTTGTAGAAACATCTGGTTGAACAGAGAGGATAGATAAGTGGCAATCGGCTGAACTGTGAGCTTTCAGCCGATTGTAGGAGGACAAGAGGCTACTTGGTTAGGAGAGGTCGATGTAAAATCTGAGAGCGGGGTAGTGAATCACTTCCTGACACTCATCTCAAAGGTATCTTTGGATATATCAAATAAGTTAAAAATGTTGTCATCCTTATCTCTGAAAGTCAAGGCAAGGATTTCGCAGAATTTTTTTACTAGGATTAATTGAATTAATTATTGAAACTGAGGTAAGCTTCGTGATTACCTGAAATAATTCTTTGTTGGAGTCAGCAGCATTCTCAATCATTTGCGTATAATGGAGACTTTTTTCATTAGCGACCAGAGTTTTATATTTGGCAAGAGCTGCTTTGTACAACTGTTTACCAGAGTTGTCGTAATGTTTTAACCAGCGCCTTTCTTGCCTCCTACAGGCTTGTTTTTCACGTCTAAATGCTTCAGAAAACCAAGGGGCTGAATGTTCTCCCCATGCCCATTAGCTGAAATAGGGCGAGCTAGTTTTGAAAAGGTGAACACTAGACAGGGGGTGTAGGTCGAGGCTGAAGAATTAGCATCCACGCAGATATCAGGCTGATTCTGTACAAGACGATGGGTTAAAACTGCCATATGTATTTTATGCCATGCTCTGCTAGTAACAATGTTTGCGTACTTAGTAGCCATTTGTCGAGATGAAGGTAAGGTATAATCAAAGATTATTTCTCGTGGTTAGAACAGGCAAGAGGAAAGAGTTTTAAGATTGGTGGTGGCAGGATTGTTCGAAAGGAGTCCATCAAGAGTGTGGCCGGCTAGGTGAGTGGGATCGTTAACCAGTTGTTTAAGACCTAGTTCTAAAGTTATTTCTAGGTGGTCTAGGGTATCTTTGTCAGTAGAACATTCTAAATGAAAATTGACATCTCCAAGTAGGGTGAAGTTATCAGATTGAAGACCTGGGGCCATATGTATCAAGCTCATTTTTATTCGCAAACGCTGCGATTCGCAAAAAACAGTGTTTGCGATTAAAAATTCGCTATTCGGAATGGATGTAGCAAACTTTTAACGCAAAAAAGGAAATCCCTAAAATAGCGATTCCTGGCGTTGCAAGAGGCAGAATTCTGCGATTTTCCATGCGATTCTTTATTTTGCGATTATCTAAGTTTGCAAAAATCGCAAATCGGGTAATCGCAAAATAAGGAATCGCAATGAAATGTATCAAAAAAACGCAATTTGCTAATTTTCGAAAATCGCAATTTAGAGAATCGCAATTACCACCAAGTGGGAGCAGGTGGTAACCAGGTGCAAAGTATAAAAGGAGGCCCACAATGCAACTGACTTTTTCCACAATGTCTGGGCTTTACGTGATAGCGAGGAGACTGCAACTGAGAGCTGCTGCACAGAGGAGGAGACGCCAGGAGAGGATATTCTGTGCGCGCATTTCCATCTTCCAGTGCACAGAGGAGGACATCTACACACACTACAGACTGGATGAAGAGAGTATCCTTGACTTAACTGAGGAACTCAAACCCTTCCTAGAACACCCCACACGCAGGACACAATCCATCCCCACCCACATCCAGGTCCTGTGCTCCCTGCACCTCTTGGCATCAGGCAGTTTCCAGCGGGTGATAGCCACAGCAGGAGGGGTTTCACAAAGTGCTCTTTCGCGCTTTTTCCATGCATTCCTTGATGCCATGGTAAAGAGGATGCCCCACCACATTTACTTCCCAAGCACCCCACAGGCACTGCACCAGACCAAACAGGACTTTTATCAAATGGCCCAATTTCCTCATGTCATTGGATGCATTGATGGGACGCACGTTGCAATATCCCCCCCATTCCACAATGAATACGTGTTTAGGAATCGTAAATCTTACCATTCCCTGAACATACAGGTGGTGTGTGATGCTAAACATATCATCACGGACATTGTAGCGAAATACCCTGGCAGCACGCACGACTCATAAATCTTCCGCCACAGTGGGATACACAGTAGACTCACTAATGGGGAGTTTGGCGAGGGCTATCTACTAGGCAAATGCATTTGAACAGTGGACACACTTGTTAAGGATAGCATGTGCAGGACAGTGTCTAACCATATACCTTCCTCCCCTCAGGTGACAATGCGTATGCAGTTCGTGACTTTATACTGACGCCCTACCTCAATCCAGCCAATGCAGCAGAGCGGCGGTACAACAGCGCACCCATTGCAACAAGAGGCACCATTGAGAGGACATTTGGGATTCTCAAAAGCAGATTTAGGTGCATACACAAGAGTGGAGGGGCACTGCAATACAGCCCAGAAACCTGTTGCAAAATAGTGGTCGCATGTGCCATCTTGCACAACATCGCCACCAGGAAAGGCACACCGGTGGAGGTCAGTGAATCTGACACATCAGATGTGGAGGACCCAGCTCCAGGACGCGTGCCTGCCGGTTTAGCTGGTGCAGCTGCTGGGCGCCAGAGGCGGGATGAGATTACGCGCAACTATTTTTAGGTAAGAGAAAATGACACAAAGCTAAATTACAAATGTCAGACTGTGTTTTTATTCCTTAACATCAGGATTGTTAACGTCACACAGGCTGAGTGAAAAACAATGTCCTTCATAATGTCCAGCACATGTTAATGCACAGTGCATTTATCCCTTCATGGGCAAGTGTCCATGTGCAGTGGTTAGCTGCACCCATCCTGTGGTCCCATGTATGTGTCTTTACAAGCGGCGCTGGCGGGAGGAAGCTCCTGTTTGGCGATGCACAGTGCCTCCTTCACTTGTTTCAGTAGCCCTACTGTTACGTCCACTACGGTGCCTATCCATGGTTGGTGGGGGGGTGGTGCTGCTCCGTACTGATAGGGCATCCTCATCAGTTGGAGTCAGGACTCCTGGCCCTGTAGTGCGGATTGCGCGCAGCTCATCTACAGCCGTAGAGATTTGTAGCAGGGCCCTTGCCACGTCCTGGTTGTTGTGCCCCTCCTCGCGCTGCATGCAGATGCTGTGTCTAGCTAGAATGTTGTTGGAAGAGGCCAGGCGGTTCACCACACGTGTGTATAGGTCCAGCCGCTGCATCTCCCTACGCCTGGCTGCACCGTCAGCCCTGAGTTCGCCACAGAGTGCCTCCATGGCCATGTCATGCTCCTGTAGCCTGCCCTGACTTCCCTTTGTAGTGACTTGATATTTTTTACTTGCAGGCGCTGTACCTGCAACATGTTCAATTCAAGCCCGGCAAACACGGACCCATCCCCAGGATCTACACCACTTGTGGCAGCACGGAACCTGCGCCTGTTTGGGACTTCTGGCATTGGCTCTGCACGGTGGCGCTGTTGTGGTTCTGGCTGAGTGTTATCGGTTTGGGCAGCGTCATCAGTGTCCTGGCCCTCGTCCTCCAAAGGGGGTAGTGGTCTCACAACAAGCCTCCTGTGGCGCTTGGAGGGGTTCACTGGACTAGCCTCGTCCTCACTTTCATCCTCCTGCACAGCTGCTGGTCTGGTAGGGGAATTGCCCTGTCTCCCACTGCCTGTTGCCTGATTTGCAGTAGATGCTGTGGACGTAAAAGCACACATTTAATTTCTGTTCTGACTAGCACTTGACAATAATTAAATTTAACTTTTTGGGATTACATGTATCTTGTTTTTCACTTTCCTGATGCGCACATGCATTTGGGGACTGGCTGGGTGTAAATGTACAAATGTGATGTGCATGTGACTACATCTCCCAGAATGCATTGTAGTGTGTGTTTGTGTACCTGCACTGGATTAGTACTTTCATCCTGCCCCAGGCTCGCTGTTGGGTGCGTGGGGGGAGTTGGGGGAGGGGTAAGGGGTGTGATGGCATGCCTCTTACCTTGTCTTGGTCCTCGGGGGTCGGAGCTGTCCAGGTCAGCCACACCCATGATGCTCTCAGGAAGTAGTGTTGCCTCCACAAGTTCCTCCAAAGGTGTTGAGTCTGTGGCAGTGGAGGTCCCTGCACCAGTCTTCCTTGCTTGCTCCAACCTGGTAGCCACCTTCTCTTTGGAGTGCTGGCGCATCTCGTACCAGCGCTTGCGCAGGTACTCCACACTCCTATGTGTCACCCCAACAGCATTCACCTTTTCTTGGATGTCTGCCCATATGCGCCTCTTCCTTGTCTCAGGCACCCTCAGAGATTTCTTTCCAATCAGCATCTCATGGCGTGTAACCATTTCCTGTATGAGGACTTCCAGCTCTGCTTCTGAAAACTTTTGTTTTCTCTTCCTCTGATTTTCAGCCTGCTGCTGCTGGGGGGTATCCTGGCTGGGCATGTTTCCTGTGTCCTGCATCTTCCAAATCCACTACAGTGTTCCCTCTCCAACACTCCTTCACTCTGTGAATCAGAAACTCAGGTGCAGCATGGGTAGTCTCACTTCCTGGTTGTGATGTCATCAAACTGCACCTGGGTTTCAGATTAGCAGATTTGCGAAAATCACAATTTTGCGTTTTTTTCCATTAAGGAATCGCAAAATTGCGATTTTTTAACTTAAAAAATCGCTATTGAGGGAATCGCAGTACAATTAGCAATTTTTAAGGAATCACAATTTTTTTGCGATTTCCTACATACATACCAGTTAGCGATTCTGAAATAGTGATTTCTTAAAAATCGCTATTATAGAATCACAAACTGGTACCTTGATACATATGGCCCCTAATTCCAACAGCCATTGAAGATTTAACAGACATTTATTTTTGGACCCAGGTGGACGATAGATAAGCATTCCGATGAAAGTCTCCTGATTAAGTAATTTTAATTTAAAGAGAAAGGCCTCATAGTCAGTTGCGGGGATGGCTGTGCAGTAAGCATCTACCTGACTGCGATAAATTAAAGCAAAGCAGCCACCTTCCTGAACCTTTTTGGGCCCAGGGACCCCATCCCATGGGACAAATGTACTAAACAGGGGATGCGGCATGTGGAACCCCTCCCAGAGCCATATTGCAAACCGGGACCCCCATCCCAGGGGGGCAAGGGAATAATAAAGTGATGGGGGCTCCCGTCAGCCCTCTCTGGGCATAATTAGGCCCCAGGGACCTAATTCCCCTATGTTTATATGTAAATAAGAGGGGGTGGTGCTGCTTCCCTATGCAAGCCTTTTTTAAGCCCAGGGACCTCATCCCGAGGACCGTGCCTTATTTAGAAAGGAAGAGAGCCATGTGGCCTCCCTCCACATGCCTTATTAGGCCCCTGGGGCCCCATCCACGGGGTCAAATACAGTAAAAAAGGGGAAGGGACAGCACAGACCCTCTCTCTGAGTCTTATTAGGCCCAGGGACCCTGACCCCAGGAACAGTGTGGTGTTTTTTAAAGGGGAGAGGGGCCACACAACCCCCTCCCCAAACCTCATTAGGTCCTGGGAACCCATCTTTAGGGCCATAATTATATGTTGCCAGTAACCAATCAGAAAGCTTTCTCTCACGGGAGTCTGACTCCCGTGGGAGCGAGATGGCCCAAGGCACAAAAGTCTCCCTGGGCTAATCATAATGCCCTATTTTTTAATTTGCGATGCCGTGGGGCCCTCGCGAGCCTCTCGTGGACCCAACCATCCAGATATACAATTATTTATTAACCTTAATTTCTAGAAAACTACTGAATGGATTTAAACTAAATAACAAAAAGCGCCATCTCTGGACTGTGGAGCTTCCTGAAAAATGTGGTGTAATTTCGTTCTGCAGTTTTTCCTGTAGCCCTGCCTAAAAAAGTCTATTGAAAATGCATAAGGGTTTTACTTTTTGGGAACCCCTTTTTTCCCAGCCCTGCTTGATGGATCACCACAAACTTTCCATGCTCGAAATAGACAAAAAAGAGCACTTTTAAAAAAAGTTTTGTGAAGATTGGTCAAACGATGCCAAAGTTATTATAAACACAAAAAAACACTTTGCTTTTTTTTTTATTTCAACATATTTATTTTTAATTTTTTTGTACATATAGTCATCAATACTTCGTCGTTACAGGGTGGCAGCCCACACTGGCTGTGTTTTTCAGGAATACACTTATACAGTATATATGGTTGGCTGTCCCCCCTATCCACTGCCCGTTAAGAGAATAGAGATGAGTGAAATGGGAAAGGATAGAAAATAAGAGAGAGAGAAGAAGCCTTAGTGTTCCAGAGGTTTGCGTACTTCTAGTTTATTTTGCTATCTCGTGGGGGTGTTGTGTGGGGCCTCTTTGTCCCTTTTGCTGATTCTGTTCACGGGGGTACTTGTCCAATGAGGCCCATATTCCCCTGGAGGTTTTCTTCCATGGTGAATCACGTAGGGCAGTGTTATCTGCCCCTCTTAGATACGTCACCCAATTGCGCCACCCCTGGAAAGTTGCCTTGGATGTGTCTTTTCATTTGGTGAGAACTATTTTAACTGTTGCCGTCAGTGGGAGATCTACTAGGTCTCTATCTTGTTGTGAGTCTATTTGTGTCGTCATGAAAGCTGTGGTGAGTGTAGAGAAATTTGGTTTTAGTGTGCCCCCCAAAGCTTTGTTTATGAAGATGAAGATTTTCTCCCAGAATGTTTTAACTTTGGTACAGTCATAGATAAGGTGGGTTGTCCCCCTTCTCCCTGTTGCAATTCCAGCACAGGTCATTTTTGTCTGCGCTAGTACTGGTGAGATTTTGTTTTGAGAGGGGGAGGCCCAGAGGGGATGGTGTTCCTTCTCGCTGAGTGTGGTGTCTAGTTGTTTCTCCCAATATGTGGTTGCCTTGTCGTTAATTTTGGTGGCACTGGGACGAAGTAGCTTGTAGAGATGTGATACCTGGTGGCCAATTCTATTGAGATTTGTCATGCATTGAAAAATTGTTGGCTTATGTTTTGCTAATTTAGTTTTTGTAAGGGCTGTTCTGATTTTCAGGAAGTTGTACAGTTCTATGTCAGGAGTTTATGCTTATTTTTTAGTTTGCTGAACGTGATCGGGGTTCCCTCTTCTTCAAGTTGTGCTGGGTAGGAGATCAACAATCTCTTCCATGTTTCTATGGAGAGAGGTTTTCCCCTGTATTTGATCTTTGTGTTTGCCCACAGTGATTTTCCCCTGAGTTTTTCACACTGTACTCCATTTTTTTGTCTACTTTAAGCAGGGCGTGTATGGTATTCTTGAGTATTGGATTGGATGCCATCATTTGTTTATTGGCTGTGAGTAGTACTCCTGGCTCAAGGTTATTTAGCATGGCTCTCTCGATTGCGAGCCATACATTGATTAGTGAGATGTGCCTGTAGTTTTGGGGTAGTTGTGCGTCTTAGATACGTCACCCAGTTGAGCCACCCCTGGAAAATTGCCTTGGATGTGTCTTTTCATTTGGTGAGAACTATTTTAACTGCCGCCGTCAGTAGGAGATCTACTAGGTCTCTATCTTGTTGTGAGTCTATTTGTGTCGTCATGAAAGCTGTGGTGAGTGTAGAGAAATTTGGTTTTAGTGTGCACCCCAAAGCTTTGTTTATGAAGATGAAGATTTTCTCCCAGAATGTTTTAACTTTGGTACAGTCATAGATAAGGTGGGTTGTCCCCCTTCTTGCTGTTGCAATTCCAGCACAGGTCATTTTCCCTGAGGTCCAGGGCTGCCAGGCGGGCTGGGGTCCAGTAAGTCTTGTGTAGGAGCCATAATTTTGTCTGCGCTTGTACTGGTGAGATTTTGTTTTGAGAGGGGGAGGCCCCCAGGAGACGGTGTTCCTTCTCACTTAGTGTGGTGTCTAGTTGTTTCTCCCAATATGTGGTTGCCTTGTCGTTAATTTTGGTGGCACTGGGGCGAAGTATCTTGTAGAGATGTGATACCTGGTGGCCAATTCTATTGAGATTCGTCATGTATTGAAAAATTGTCGGCTTATGTTTTGCTAATTTAGTTTTTGTAAGGGCTGTTCTGATTTTCAGGAAGTTTTACAGTTCTATGTCGGGGAGTTTATGCTTATTTTTTAGTTTGCTGAACGTTATCGGGGTTCCCTCTTCTTCAAGCTGTGCTGGGTAGGAGATCTCCAATCTCTTCCATGTTTCTATGGAGAGAGGCTTTCCGGTGTATTTGATCTTTGTGTTTGACCACAGTGATTTCCCCCTGAGTTTTTCACACTGTTCTCCATTTTTTTGTCTACTTTAAGCAGGGCGTGTATGGTATTCTTGAGTATTGGATTGGATGCCATCATGTGTTTATTGGCTGTGAGGAGTACTCCTAGCTCAATGTTATTTAGGATGGCTTTCTCGATTGCGAGCCATACATTGATTTGCGAGATGTGCCTCTAGTTTTGGGGTAGTTGTGCGTCTTTACCTTCCTTCGGGATAACTATTATGTTTGCTTCTGACATGGATTGTGGGACTACTTCCTCCCCCGTGCATTGGTTGAACACTTTCTTCATGGTAGGCTGTAGTTGTGTTAGGAACGTTTTGTAAAATTTGGCCGTGTACCCATATGGTCCTGGTGCTTTGTTGTCTTTGAGAGACTTGACCGCCATCTCTATTTCTGCCTCGCTTATCTCCCAGCCTAGCTTCTGTGCCTCCTTGTCTGTTATCTTTGGGAGGCCTAGTCTGTTTACGTAGTTTGCACTCCCTCCTTGGTCTAAGGACTGGTCTTTTTTGTAGAGATCCTGGTAGAAGTCTTTGAAAGTTCTTAGGATTTCCTTGTGTCTTGTGTGTGTATTCTTTTTTGAGTCGGTGATTGAAGC
This sequence comes from Lissotriton helveticus, assembly GCF_964261635.1. Lineage (NCBI taxonomy): Eukaryota > Metazoa > Chordata > Amphibia > Caudata > Salamandridae > Lissotriton > Lissotriton helveticus. The sequence continues at coordinate 771,593,092 of NC_136063.1, read as the reverse complement.
AATGCTGTGTTGCCTTTGTTTGTGTTTAAGGTAGGAGGCAAGGAGCTTCCATGCTTTGTTAGCCTCACAGAGGTTGATAGCCTTGTATTTGTTCACCCATAGCCCGGCCCTTTTGCTCAAGATTTTGTTGTATTCGTATTTTTTCCTATTGAGTTCTGTTAGGGTGCAAGTGTTCCTTGTGTTTGTGCTGTGTATCGTCTCTAACCTCTTAATGTCTTTTTCCAGTTCGTTTAGGTGTTGGTTAGCGTTTCTGTTCATTTTGGCTTTGATTTCAATTATTGAGCCTCTAACTGTGGCCTTTAGTGCGTCCCATATGATTTTAGGATCAGTATCTTGTGTTCCACTGTGTCACAGGTAATCTTTTATGGCCTCTTCTATTTTGGTTTTGTTGCCCTGGTCAGTCAGGACATCAATATTAAACCTCCATCTGCGTAGGGTGTCCTCGTTATGTCGTCCGTTCAGCTGAAGGCTGATGCACGAGTGGTCAGAGATTGCTCTAACTGCAATGTCAGAGTGTTCTATTAGGTGGGTGTGTGAGCCTGTGATTAGTATGTAGTCAATCCTGCTGTATGAGTTGTGAGGGCTGGAGTAGAAGGTGTAGTCCCTAGTGTCCGGATGCTGTAGTCGCCATGGGTCTTTGAGGTTGAATCTGGTGCATACGTTCTTAAGTGTGTTGTGTGCATTTGGGGGGTGAGAGTGGGATTTTGATTGTCTGTGCAGTGTGTAGTCTAGAGGTATGTTAAAGTCACTGGCCATCACTGTTAGGTCATTTTGGGGAATTGCTTCTAAATTTTTGAGACACCCTCCCAGAAGGCAGTGTCCTCTGTGTTGGGGCCGTAGATGTTCGCTACATGGATGCATTCTTCCCCTCTTTTGAGTTGAGTTACCAGTATCCTCCCTGCTTTGTCGTGCTGTTGCTCCTCTATTGTTATCTTCAAGTACTTACTTATCAGAGTGATCACCCCTCGCTTTTTCCCTATTGCCGGTGAGCATGCTATCTGCCCTACCCATCTGGCTTTCACTTGCTTGGCGTCCACAAGAGAAAGCTTGGTCTCTTGCAGTAGGATCACATCCCCTTTGGTCTTACCTAGGTAGTCTAGGATTTTTTTTCCCTTTACTGGGTGGTTGAGGCCCTTTACATTGAAGGAGACTATCTTTAGGTTCGATGCCAAAAAAGTCATGTTGTTCTGCGTCAATGGTTATACTGTGTGATCACTCTTTGACCCTTGCCTTTGCTTCTTTTTGCGTTATGATTGAGCCTTTCCTTCTCCCATGTTTTCCCTTTCTCAGTTGTTGGTTGGAAACTATGTACCCTCCGAAATTTTCCGTCTTTCTCCCCACTAGATCCCAACAATATGTTACTTGCTTTGCGTAGGCCTGAAGATAAAAGGATGTAGATAGAATAGAAGACAGATCCTAGATGTGTGTAATATAGCTTAGACAGACAAGAAAGACAGACCCCCTTCCCCTTACTCCCTCCCTCCCCTCCCCCTTCTTTCTCCTTCGTATTCTGGGCATGCGACGACAGGGTCGCCATTCCGTGTTCCCCGGGAGCCTTCCTCTTATATTGCAAGAGAATCCCCCCCCAATGCATTCTTTCCAGCTGGCACGGCACAACATTTGCGTTTTGTCCCTTTGCGCGTGCGCCATTTTCCTGTCCTCCCCTCCCCTTAACGATCTTTACAGAACAACCCCACCATTCTTTGTACATAAAGAATATTTGATTATATATAGTCATTCTTTTCTTCCTGTCGCTAGCCACTCAGTTCTCCGTTTGTTCCATTTATCTTTATGCCTGCTCTTCCTGTTTTGACATGAGGTAGATAGTGGTTTTAGTCTTTTCTGTGCAGCAAGGGAAAGCAGTTGTTCTGAGGTAGTTTTGCCGGTTCGCCTTGCGTAGTCCTGAGGTAGACTGGACCAAACTGGGCTGATTAGAGATATTTACAGGTTGTCGCTTCTGAGTGGTCATTCCGGATCATTCTGGCTCTTTGTCTTTCCTCCTGCTCATTTCACTCTTGGTTCTGGAGAGGCTCTTCTCTTGCCTGTTCCCGTTTGTGATGTATCCATCTCCTGTTGTTTCGGCCCTTGTAGATATCTGGTGAGATCATTTGGGTCTTTGAATATGTGCGTTCTTCCTTTGTCACTTATCCTGAACCTTGTGGGGCCGACAAAAGAGAATATTATGTTCTCTTTCCTCAGCTTGTCTCTCAGGGCTAAGAAACCTTTTCTTATGTCTACTGTGGGTTTTGAGTCATCTTGTGTGAGGATTATCCTGTGTCTGTTCCATTGCATACTTTGGGTCTTCCTTGCTACTCCAAATATAGAATCTGTCTGCTGTGAGCGAATCGTTTTTCATATTATTGGGTGAGGGCCCGTCCTGTTTGATGTTTTGAAGACTGGGACTCTGTATGCTTTATCTATTTCGAAAGGTTGGTCGAATTTGATGTTTGTTATTTTGGGAAGCATTTCCTCAATGAGTGCCATGCAAGTCCCCGTTTTATCCTCTTCGCCCTCCAGTACTCCTAAGATTCTTATGTTGCCTCTTCTGTTTTTGTCTTCGAGCTCTGCCGTCTGCCTTTGGAGGGCTGCAGTGGTCTTGGTTAGGGCCAGCAGGGCTTTGTTCGTTTTTTGGTCCCCATCTTCTATGTCGCTTACCCTCTGCTCTACTGCTGATAGCCTGTTGTTTGCCGCGTGTATATCGGCTCTAACCGCTGCTAGCTCTAGTTCTATTGCATCCATAGTCTGTTTTGTAGTTTGGCTAGGTCATGAACCTCCGCCAGTTTCTTCAGAATCATGTTGAGTGTGCTGTTGATATCTGGGTTGTGTTTGATCGGCGAGTCTATTGGTGTTTCTCCCTTGGTCTTTTTCTGTTGCTGTTGTTTTTTCCCCTCGTTTTCCACCATGCTTGTTAGACCCCTCCTCGCTTGATGGAGCTCGTATCTTCTGCCTGCTTTTTGTGTTGTTGGCTGTTGTTTCAGCTCTTGTGATAGTACACTTCGGACCCTTATGGCTTTCTTTACCGGGACACTTAATGTGTTGTTCTTGTCCTGTTTGGGGAGGGACTCTGATGTCCTTTTCTCTATGCTTCTGTTCAGGATGGGAAGGCTTATCTCTTGTGCTCGCTGACTGCACAAAGATCGTGTTGCCTCCACTCCTCTTGTTAGCGTTGCTTTGTCGGGGCAGGCACTCCACCCTCTGACGTTGTGTGATATCCTTCGCAAGAGATCGCTGCTTCCTTCTGTGTGCTTCCGTTCTCTATATCTCTTTTCTATCGGTTTTAAAATCATGCCCTTCTTTTTGGTCTTAGCGGTTGCTCTCCAAGTCCTTACTATTTGCTAGGTGCCCTGGCTCTCTCCTTTTTTAAGTGTTGTTGTTATTATGCTCGCCCCAGGTGTTTTCATTCTGTTTATTCCGAGGGGGTGCGGGGGGCGTGGTGGCAGCTGTTTGACACTTTGTCCCACTCTGCCCTCTCGTGCTTTTTCCCCCCTGGCTATGTACCTGGTCTTCTGTGACCAGGCAGACTGTCTTCCTGTGTTCTGTTATCGCTGGATGTTCTTAGTGGGTGTGGCTTGTTTTGGCACAGCTGTTAGATAGACCCTGTGAGTTTTGCCATCACCATTCTGTTCTCCCTTGTGGCTACTCCCCTAGTCTAGACTTCAGAGGATTTGGGATTTGGGATTGCCAGTGGGCTGTGCTCTGTCCACCACCAAGCTGACCAACTCTATCTGTCCAGGATCATTGTATAGCTCATGTCTTCTCTTGTTTCACACAGCACTAAGTATGCGCAAATTTTGCGGATTTGCGGTCTGCAAAATCTCGCGAAATGGTAAAAAAATCAGCGAGAGCGTGAAAAAATTTGCAAACTCGCGGATTTGCACACATTGGGTAAATGTATAGCGCTTTTCCTACACTACAGCTGCGTAAAGGGCCAGAAGAGTTGTCTCCAGTTCCACGTGTGTCTGTACCTTTGCCACCACGTCGATAGGCACCGAGGTCCCTCGAGTGAGCTGTCCAGTGTCCATCACAGTGGGAGAAAGGGCGGGAAGATGTTGCATACCCTAGTGTGTGTGGTGCGGGGCCAAACGGGCGGTGCTTCTATGCGAGTTCACATGCCTCTTGTTTATAAAGGGTCAGAGGCCGATCAGAGCAGCAGATGAGGCGAAAGCAGCCTCCTGGTCACAGGAAGAACACAGGGATTGAGCTTGAGAAACTCGTGGATGTCCAGTGGCAATCACAGTGGAGGAAAGGGCGGGAAGATGTTGCATACCTTAAAGTGTGTGGTGCGGGGCCAAACGGGCGGGGCTTCTATGCAAGTTCACATGCCTCTTGTTTATAAAGGGTCAGAGGCCGATCAAAGCAGCAGATGAGGAGAAAGCAGCCTCCTAGTCACAGGAAGAACACGGAGATTGCGCTCGAGAAACTCGTGGATGCAAAGACCTCCATCAAGGATTACAGCTAATTGTAGACGCCTAGACGGTAGATCTGAGGAGAAAGCACACCTGCATAGCCTCGACCGTGCTCACTAGTTTTTTGGGCTGATTATAATGCATTATTGAATTTGAGCTTCAACTCGGGTACCTGCTTTATTTAATCTGTAAGTGCTTCCTATTGAGGTTTAATTTTTGTGACAGGAGCATCGTGCCAGAATAAATCCTGCCTACATATTTATCCACGAAGATGCCACCGTGTTGTGCCATACCTCTACTCAACTGGAGAACTTTCTACTGGCTAATCAGTAAGTGCTACCTCGTTGGGTAAATAAATGTATGTGCAAAAAAAAAAATACGCCCGCGAGCGGATTTGAGGATTTTTGCACGAAAATCCCCAAATTCAGCGAGCGGAACGGATTTTCAGCCCATACTTACACAGCACCTCTGGCCTGCGATGTTCCTACAAAAAGTCTGTATTGCGTTTTACCCCCATAATAGGGGCGGACTATGGGCGGATGGTCGGCCTCGCTGTATCATGCCCCCTTAGATTGGCTCTTCGTGCTCTTTTGACTCTCTTTTTATTTTGCCTTTTATTTTGGCTTTCTGCTGCCTTAATATATCCACCTCACAGTTGCAGGCGCAGCTTCTTGTGCCCCTACCTCCTGTCCGCTTCTCCTCCTTTTTGATTGCCTCTTATTGTTTGCGGTTTGCAGTTTGCCTGCTCTGTCCCCGTTTTTCTTAGGTTGTGCTAAGATGGTCGCCCCCTTTTGTCTGGTTTTGGTTTCTATTTTTCGGGGGGGGGTACGGCGGCACATGTCACGCAGGGGGGTTGTGAGTCACTGCCAAGGTGCTGCGGGGGTGCTGCAAGGGTGATTCACAGTGTCCCTATTGCAGGTTTGGCTGTTGTTCCGTTTCTCCCTCCTTCCGCAGCTTATTGTTATTGCAGAGTGTTCACCTCTGCACGTGACTTTCGCGCTGTCCCCCTTGGCGGCCCCCTAAGATGACAGCCCCCTTGCCTGCTTTCAGTTTCTATTTGTCCTCGATCTCTGTTGGTAGTTGGGGCAGGGGGGAGTTGTGGGAGTGTAGCGGGAGTGTCATGTTTGTCTCTCAGTGCCCTTAATGTAGGTAGGACAGTTATTGCGCTCCCTCTTCTGTCCGTCTTTATTGTTTTTAAGTGCGTTCTCTCCCGCGCGCGATCTTAGCACTCCTCACTACGGCGATCCCCTAAGATGGTGGCCACCTTTGCCTGGTTTCAGTTTCTATTTTCCGCAATCTCTGTTGCTCAGCGGTGCAGGACAGGTGTTGCGAGAGATTTTATTGCTGGAAAATCTTGCTGGCTGCCATCACAGGACATCGGTACTTACTCCCCTGTCCTAAAGTAGAAAAAAATAACAGAAGGGGGCATGGGAGGAATACCCTGACCTAGGCCCTGGGGTCACTGCATTGTTTAAATAAGAGGATGGGAGTATTCAGTCTCTCTCCCCAAACCATTATAGGACCCAAGGAGCCCACCTACAGGGACAAGGTATGCACAAATGGGAGAGGGATGCAGGGCCTCCCCTTTTCGAGCCCTTCAAAGGCCTTTGGACCCCATCCCCAGGGCCAATATCTTTAATTAATGGGGATGAGGGCCATAAGTTCCCCCTCTCTGAGCCTTTATATGCCCAAGCATGCCCACCTCATTGGGGCTGAAATATGCACAATGTTGAAGGGGGCCAGGCACCTCTCCTCCCTGTTCCTTGAAAGGCCTTGAGACCCCATCCCTATGGCTGATATCTTCAATTAAAGGGCGTAGCAGTTTCCCCAGGACTCAGCAGTTTCCCTGTCCAAACCAGCACAGCCAGGGAAACTCCCACCAATTGGGAAGAAACACAAACTCTGCTCCCAACCGACAAGAGCTTTAAAAATGCTCCCGCCATCTGGGGGTAAACTTTTATTAATTTCTCTGTCTGCACTGATGCAGGCAGGTAAACAGAGCAACAGATTGCTCCAGCCTGGAGGAAGCAGCAAAAATACTGTTCCCTTTGGGCGGGAGCAATGCTGGTTTCCACAGCATGGAGGAAGTCAGCTGGGTCTGCGTGGGTCCTGAGGCTCCACTCGTGGCAACCAACATTGTGTATGGTGGGGACCGTGGGTAGGCCCCAGGGTACCCACCTATTTTAATCTCAGGCCCTGAGGGATGAATCCTTGGTAGCAAAATTGGCTCAGAGAGGGTGTCCACAATACCCCCATACATTAAAAAACTAAACTGCCTTGGGAGATGATGGGCCTGAGGGTTTTTTAAACTCAGAGAGGTGGCTGAGATGCCCCTCCCTTTTAAAAAGAAAGCAACACTGATCAGGTCCCCCTGTTTGACCCCGCCCCTTTCACGTTATTAGAATGCAGCAGTGTTCTCGCCATCTTTTCCAGGCTGATGGACAGTGTTTTCTCTACAACTGCATGATGAAAAACGATCTGAAATTCTTGATTGAGGTGAATGCACTGTTGATTTGTTGGCATGCAATACCTTCTGTTGTGACTGTCCAAGATGAGGGGGTTCTTTCTTGTCATCCCCTGGTCTGAGAGCAGAGGCATGGTTCTCAGTTGAAATTGCTGCTGAGTATGCAAAGACACTAAATCACCTTCAAGATCAACTATTTTACTCTGCCTCTTTCACGTTAGTAGTGAGCAACAGTGTTCCCGACATTTTCCAGGGTGATGAACAGGGTGTTTTCTTTACAATTGGATTTTGAAAAACAATGTGAAATCCACAATGAAGGTAAATGAATCATTTATTTAGCAGAGAATAGTCTCTTCTGTAGTGACTGTCCAAGACAAATGGGTTCTTTCTTTTTCTCTCCTGGTCTGAGAGTCCACAGATCTCCATTTTAATGGCTTCTGAGAATGCAAAGTCACCAAATCACCTACATGCTCTGCTCGTTTTGCCTCACCCCTCTCACATTAGCAGTATGCGATGGTGTTCTCATTCTTTTCCAGGCTAATGTAAAGTGTGTTTTATTCACCATTGCAAATTGAAAAACAATCTGAAATCCTTGATTAAGGTGAATGCATTCTTGATTTATTGGAGCACAATCTCTTCTGCAATGACTGTCCAAGATGAGTGGGTTCTACCTTGTTGTCTCCTGTTCTGAAGGCAGACCCACAATTCTCCCTTTTAATTGCTGCTGAGTATGCAAAGGTGCCAAATCACTTACAAGGTTCACCTGTCTGGCCCTGCCCCTTCCACGTTAGTAGTATGCAACAGTGTTCCTACCATTTTCCAGGCTGAGGGACAGTGTGCTTCCTCTACAATTGCACTTTAAATTCCTTGATGGTGGTGAATGCGTCATTGATTTATTGGAGCGGAATCTCTTCTGTAGTCCAAGTAGGGACCCTCATTTCTAGTCATGGTAAGGGTGATACATGTTTAAAATACCCTGCTCACCCTCTTGGTAGCTTGGCACGAGCAGACAGGCTTATCTCAGAGGTAGCTTGTGAAGCATTTGAGCATGCATACAGTAACACAGTGAAAACACTACAAATGGCCATCACACCAGTTTAGAAAAATAGAAAATCTTTATCTAATCCAAACAAGACCAAAAACTACAAAAATCCAACATACAATACTGAAAAATAAGTACTTTGCAAGATAACCTTTAAATTGCAGAAATATCTCTAAAACACAGCTCTTACGAGTTGGTAGGCTCATCCAGGGCTACTGCAATGCTGAAAATGACAGACTCTAACAGTTCTAGCTGACTGCATCAGTACGGGTCAGCTGTAGCGTCGACAGACTCATAGACGGTACCTTTTTTGTTACGGCCGATCCCATTTGTATGGCTCGGTCAGGGCAACCGTCGCGGTTACACTGTAAAGTGAAGCTGTGTGGCGTGCGGTGTCCTCACAGTGCGGTGCAGGCAGCAGCTGGGAAACGGTCGTCCAATGTCATCAGTGAGACTAGTGCTGCAATGCAGAGAGAGGTGGTGCTCGATGCACTGCTGGCAGAACGCGGTGCAGGCGACAGAACTGGTCAATATTTCGGGCAGGCAGCGAGGGTGTCGGTGAGGTCCGGGTCTCAGAGTGAAGTGAGGCGGTGCGGGATGCGGTGCCCACAGGACGCAGTGCAAGCAGCGTCTCAGAGACAGACGTCCAGTGGTGTCGGTGAGACCAGGGTTGCAATGCGAAGTGCGGGGTGCCTTCTGCGGTGCCTTCAGAACATGGAACCAGCGACAGACTCAGTAAGGGAGCGGGCTGCTCCTCCTCTTTGTGGCGACTGAAATCCACAGTTCCAAGGATGATGCCCTGAAGGTTGGTAAAGTCTTTGCTGTTCCTGAGACTTCTTTACAGGGGGAAAGCTCTACCTCCAGCCCTTGAAGATAGTTTTCAAGCAGGATACACACACAGTTCATCTCCTTGGCAGAAACAGCTCCTGCAGGCCAACCCCAGTCACCACATAACAAAGAGGCAGTACTTCTCCTTCAGGTTTTCCCAGCTCTTCTCCTTGGCAGTGGTTCCTCTTAAATTCCAGAAGTAATCTAAAAGTTTGGCCCCTACTTTTTATTGTCCATTTCTCTTTGTTCTCTGGTGCCAGAGAAACTCTTTGCCCAGCCTAAACCAATTCTGTTCTCTCTGGTACAGCTGCCCGGCAGGAAGTAGAGACAGCATTGTGGAAGGCAGACCAGGCCCATTCAGGTGAAAGGAAATCTCCTCCCACGACTCTAAATGCAGCCCAATGTCTATTCAGCTAACCTGACTAACCCTGGAAAGGCAGGACACAATTCACGCCCCCCAAGTGGCTGTCTTAACGGAATGCACATCCCCTGCCCCTGTCACACCACAGCCAGACAGTCAATACACACACCTAGCAGAGGTACACTGTATAGCTAAGCAAGAAAATACCCACTTTCTAAAAGTGTTTTTTTCAAACCTTACATATACAAATCATCCATGGTAAAAGATGCATCTTTATATTCTGAGTTCAGGCATACCAAACTTTGCTTTCCTATCTTGTTTCCACGGGCAGTTATACTTATAAGATGTTATAAGTAAACTTCCCATTCTATCCTATGGGACAGATTGCCTTTCAACAGTGAAAAACAAAACAGCAGTAATTCACTATCAGGACATGCCACACACATCAGGGCATGTCCTACCTTTCACATACACTGCACCCTGCCCACAGGGATACCTTGGGCCTACCTTTGGGGTGACTCACATGTAAGAAAAGGGAATGTTAGGGCCTGGCAAGCAGGGGCGGCTGCTGACATTTGACAGTGGTGGGGCGTAAGCTAATTTGCATATTGCACCGCAGCGAGCGAGCCCGAACCTCCTTAAAATCAAACGTTTACTTTTTGCACATATATGTGGCTTGAACCTTACCAAAAGAGGTATTATGGCAAACATCTAAACATATGGATGAGCAGGAGTAGTACATAAGTATTGCTTTTTAAGGCACGAGAAAGTGTTTTCAAGGAAGAGAACGGGATACACTTCCCTTCCTCTCCATAGTTTATCAGAGAATGGAGCAAGTTTCTCCTCAGGGAAAAATATTTTCACTGAGGGGAAAAACATTACTTGTGTATAGGTATATTTCCAGATTATTTATTGCTGCACCTTTTCCATTTGGGGGGAAATTCACATTAGAAAAAGTGTCTGACTACGAGAATTCCTGGCAATCTCTTACAGTCATAAACTTCCATTTTAATTGAACATCAAGGGCCATCCCATAAGGTGCTGCTGAAAGAGGTTTGCCCAGAGATAAGTTACAATTTCCAGAGTCCTGGCAAAGGCAGTTGTAATTGTACAGGGCAATGACCGCAGCACAGCTTTCTACAACATCTGCGGCAGCGCGCGAACCCTGCTGCTGCTCAAAACTAAGCGGGGTGTTCAAGCTTTTTCAAAAATCTTCCTTTTCCCTCATGCCTTCATGCTTGCATAAAACACAGCTGCAAATGAAACGTTGGAGTATTTTAGGTTTTTAGGGAAAAAATCAATACAAGTCGTGTGGCACTGTACAAAAAAAACGCAACAAAAAAAGAATGACTCGGTGAATAAAGAAGAGCCCAGAGGAAATGCTGACATTATTTACCTGGAAAGATGCACGTTTTTTTTATTTTCGTACATCTGTGGCCTATGACGGTGCTCTGTTGGTCAAAATAAAATCAGATGGTCTGACTAAGCTTTCTAAGTACTTGGTGCCCCCCCCCCACCATGACTGCTCGCCCAGTCGCCCTGTGCAACCCCGGGGGCTGCGGCCCGCCCCCTGGTCCTCTCTCTAAGGGGAAATTCACATGGAAACAATCTGCGCATGCGCGGGCATGTTTGTGCCCAAAACTCCACTTGCGCAGCTGCAGCAGGCCCATCCGACCCCCCCCTCCACCCCTCCTGTGCACTCCGGGAAAGTCTGGTGTCTCCCTGATTCCCGGCCGACGGGTAGCGCGATTATTTTACTATTGCTAATTGTATTTTAGTGACGACGCGGTTAGTCCATGGGGCTTAGGGGGCCTACGCCCCTACGCCCCAATGGACGCACCGCGCCTGCTGGCAAGTGGGTGAACATGCTCACTCAGGCAGACCCAACATATCCAAATCGTTACCAAGCAGACAGTCAGCAGGTATGGCTGGCCTCGCAATTACTTTCAAGGTACCTGAGACCCCCCCACTCAAGGGTAACCTATGCCACTTTGCACAGGCAATCTGAGTAGTCAGTTGCAACTACTGGGTAAAGCACATTGGGGACCACCTGCTCTTCAGACTCTAGCTGACAAACAACAGCTGTCACACTTGCTCCAGTGTCTCTCCGAGCCTGCACCCTATGGCCATTTATGGTCACCCACTGCCTGTATTTCTTAGTGTTGGTGGGCAGGTGGGTCCTTGGGGCCATCTCACTGTCTCCTAATGAGACCAGGGTCATTTCTGCTGTCTCCCAACCCTCCTGGGAACCCAACTCCTCCCCCAAGGCTACACTTGTCAACCCACTGGGCGGTGCACAAGTGGGTGCAGTGGTGGTTTTGGGCACTTAGGATCCCCTATGAAGTGACTAAGGGTGGGTGTAGTTCGCGAAGTAGCGCTACGCGAAGCTACACGAAGTGCACTTCGCACTACGCGAACTTCACGTAGCACTACGCGAGCTGCGTAGTAGCATGTTCGCACTGTGCAAGATGCGTTTTCAATGATTGCACAGTGCGGACATGCATCCGGCACTGTGCAAGCATTGAAAACGGCATCTTGCACAGTGCGAGCTGTAGTTTTCTGCTGCTCTAGTAGATTTTTACTCGAGCGGTAGCTTTCTCAATGCGAACAGGTAGTTTCTCATTGAGACCGGTCGCGAGCATGTGCAACCACTCACAATGAGAAACCTGACCTCCTCTCGTTGAGAATCTCGCCGGGATGTCATTTTGCTTGCTCGCAATCGCGAACATGACATTCAGGACCGCGAACAAGCAAAAAATGACCGCTGCACTACGCTACGCTGCAGTACGCATGTTCGTACTGTGCTACGTGCAGCTCGCGTAGTGCGAAGTTGCGAAAACTTCGCAAACTCCGCAAGCGTAGTGTAGTGCTTCACCCAGGGTTAGAATTGACCCACCTGATCACAAGCATAACCCTTGCGGGGACCCTTCTCTGCAGACTTACCCACAGAGACCCATAGTTTCTTATCACCATGGGGGCAGGGAACCTTTCCCTTGGGAATTACTTTGGGGCCCTCTTTGGAACTCTGTCAATTTACCCTTGTATCCACCACTCTTCTGCGAGGGACCCTACCCACCTTTGGAGGAGTCTCCCGCATACCCTTTGTGGGCCCTGGTACTGACCCAGCGGTCCCCCTCCACAGCAAGATTCCTGGGGTCAACAGCTTACTGTCAATCAAATTGCTTGCATAGCTTTGGAAAACAACTAGCAAACAAGTGCTCCCATGCCATCAAATCATAGAGCCCAGGCAAATCATTTACCTGGCTACCCTTCAGCTAAACATGCAGTGCTCTGCAAAAATAAGAAACATACTCCACCCAAGTGTTTGATTCATGCTTCTTACAGGCCCTAAACTTCTGCCTGTACAGTTCTGGGGTTAAGCCATATCTCCTAATTAAGGCTTCCTTCATAGGATCATAACACATTTTCTCCTTGTCTGATAAGGCTAGCAGGGTATCCCTCCCTTCTGTCATGAAGTGGCTCCACAACCCCACTCCCCAGTCTCTCTCAGGGATTCTGTGGGACCTCATTGCTATCTCAACCTGAATCACTGACCAATGTCATCACTCTTGACATAATCCTTGATGACTTTCATGGGAATGTACACTTTCCCTTCTCCAGGCACTGATGACAAGCTGCCACCATTGGAACTGGACTCCACACTTTTGGCTCTTATGCCCATCTCGCTCAACCCACTCACATGCTCTAAGAGCATCCTCTTTTGCTCTAGCACCAATTTCTGCCTTTCCAACTCCAACTCCGTATTCTCCTTTCCCAACCTGAGCTTTGTGAGCTCCAACATATGCACTCTACTTCTCTCTCTGTGCTCCAGCTCCTCTGGTGACAGACCCCTTGAAGGCACACTGCTGCCCTCCCTGGAAGGCACCCCCCCGCCAGGCCCAGCAACCCATCCTGCTGCCCATCCAAATTCTATGCCTCCACTAATGGATACTCCTCCTGCGAACTGGCATTTCTGGATTCTAACCAGGCCCTCAGCGCCTTTTGGTATTTCTGCTTTCTGGTGAGGCCTCTTACAGAGATTTTAAATGTTTTGCAGATGGCTTTTAGTTGAGATACAGTGTTGGTGTCCACCCTATCCTCCTCAAATTCAATATCAGTAGATGCAACTGATGCTGGCTTGGTCATGATGAGAAAATTGGCAGTTCTCAAGTTGCAGAAAATCCAAAAAGGAAAAGTTCACCAATAGTAGGTGGTTGTGTAATGGTCTGCACTATACTAGAAGTGTACACCAATTACTGTATGTAAGGCACATATCCAAGTCCGGATCCTCAGCGCTGACCACCAATGTTAGAAATGGGCATCTCTAGTTGGTAATGGTTTGCACCTTTGTCCAAGTAGGAACTCTTCTTCCTAGTCAGAGTAAGGTAAATACACTTATAAAATAACCCCTGCTCACCCTCTTGGTAGCTTGACACTAGCAGACAGGATTATTTCAGAGGCAGTGTGATAAGCATTTGTGCATGCATACAGTAACACAGTGAAAACACTGCAAGTGGACACCACACAAATTTAGAAAAATAACACATCTCTATCTAAACCAAGCAAGACCAAAAACTACAAAAATCCAACATACAACACTGAAAAATAGGTACTTTGCAAGATAACCTTTAAATTACAGAAATATCTCTAAAGCACAGTTCTTCTGAGTCTGTAGGCCGTTCCTTAGCTACAGTGATGCTGAAAACAACAGAGTCTAACAATTCCAGCTGATCGCATCAGTACGGGTCAGCGGTAGCTTCTAAAGATTCATAGACAATACCTTTTTCATGGTGGCCAATCCTGCTGGTACGAGTCAGTTGGGGCAACAGTTGCGGTCGCGCTGTGAAGTGAAGCGGGGCAGCGTCCGTTGCCATCATGGCGCGGTGCAGGCAGCGACACGGTGATAGTCGTCCAATGGCGTCGGTGAGACCAGTTCTGCGATGCAGTGCTGACAAGCCACGGTGCAGGCGACGGAGCCGGTCGATGTTTGAATAATCAGTGACAGTGTCAGTGAGGTCCGGGCAGCAGAGTAAAGTGAGGCAGTGCAGGATGCGCTGCCCACATGATGCAGTGCTAGCAGCGGCTCAGAGACAGTCGTTCAGTGGCATCAGTGAGACCAGGGTTGTGATGTGAAGTGTGGTGGTGCCTTCTGCGGTACCTTCAGGACATGCTACCAGCGATGGACTCAGCGATGGAGTCGGCTGCTCTTTTTCTCTGTGGCGACTGAAATGCTTGGTTCCAGAGACGGTGCCCGGAGGGATGGTGAAGGCTTTGCTATTCCTGGGACTTCTTGAACAGAGGGCAAGCTGTACCTCAAGCCCTTAGAGATACTTTACAAGCAAAATACACATTACACACACAGTTCCTCTACTTAGTAGAAACAACTACTGCAGGCCAACCCCAGACAGCACACAGCAAAAGGGCAGTAGTTCTTCTTCAGCTTTTCGCAGCTCTTCTCCTTGGCAGTGGTTCCTCTTGAATTCCAGAAGTAATCTAAACGTCTGGGGTCTGGGCCTCACTTTTTATTGTCCATTTCTCTTTGTTCTCTGTTGTCAGAGAAGCTATTTGCTCATCCAAAATCAGTTCTGTCCTCTCTGTTGCAGCTGCCCGGCAGGAGGTGGAGACAGCATTGTGGAAGGCAGAGCAGGCCCATTCAGGTGAAAGGAAATCTCCTTCCCCTACTCTAAATGCAGCCCAGGTCTATTCAGCCCAGCCCTGGCTCACCCTGGAAATGCAGAACACACCTCACCCCCCCCCAAGTGGCCGTCTGAACAGAATGCACAACCCAGCCCCTATCACTCCACAGCCAGACAGCTATTATACAAATCTAGCAGAGGCACACTGGATGGCTAAGCGGGAAAATCCCTACTTTCTAAAAGTGTTATTTTCAAACTTAACATATAAAAAACATCCTTACTAAAAGATGCATCTTTATACTCTGAGTTCAGGCATATCCAAGTCCACTTTCCTATCTTGTTCCCATGGGCAGTCATAAAGTAAAACTCCCCATTCTATCCTATGGTACAGATAGCCTCTCAATAGTGGAATATCAAGTTGGCAGTATTTCACTATCAGGATATGCCACACACATCACGGCATGTCCTACCTTTCACATACACTGAACCCTGCCAAAAGGGGTACCTTGGGCCTACCTTAGGGGTGACTCACACGTAAGAAAATGGAAGGTTAGGGCCTGACAAGTAGGTGCACTTGCCAGGTTAACATGGCGGTACTGAACCGCACACAGACACTGCTTTGGCTTATCTGAGAACCTTCTGCAAGGCTGCTTGTGTGGGTGACTCAATCGGTGCTGCAAGCCCACTAGCAGCATCTGATTTACAGGCCCTAGTCACACAGAATGCACAGTACTAGGGTCTGAGTAGTAAATCACATATGCCAATTATGAACCACTAATCCATTACACCAATTTACAGAGGTAACACTTGAACTTTGGCACTGAACAGCAGTGGCAAAGTGCCCAAAGCACCTAGACAAGCAAAAACAAAGTCCAAAGCACAGTAAAAATACAGGAGGCAAGAGAAAAAGTACAGGATGAACCCACGCCAAGGATGACAGGTCTAACAGGTCTCCCCTCAAGCTGGGGAGAACTCCCCACCCTACTAGGAGTTTTCTTCAATAAGGCAGTTAGAACCGCGAAGCTTTGGAACACCATGCCTTTTCCTCTCTGAATGACTGTACCAAAATCGGCATTAAGGAGAGCTTTAAAAAACTGGCTTTTGAACCCTACCTAAGTTACTTGTGCCTCTGTGTGAATCAGCTGCCTCAGCGCTCGGACACCTCCTTGGGAGGTAGCCGCATGCACTATAAATTTCTAAAATAAATAAATAAATAAGATGGGAAAATCTGGAGACAAGAATATGACAACACTGAAAAAACATGTTACCAGGCGGCTCTGACAAAGTATAAACATCTTATAATTAAAGAAAAAAACAGCAAAAAATTCCGCTTAACAGCTGTTTTAGGTAGTATCCACTCTGACAGGGCCAGTGGTGAAATCCACTAAGGAGGCGTCTCAATCACCCTGTGATTCCATAGCCAGCTATTTTCAAGACAAGTTGGGCCAAATTTATTCAAATTTTCCACTCCTACGGGGGGGCTGAAATCGATTGGCTGATAACAGCAGGACCAGAGACACCCCCCAGCTTCATGGAATTTAGGCAAGTGTCGGTGGAACAGATCATTGATCTGGTCAACACAGTTAAATCAGGCTCCCCGTCTTACCCATGCCCCGTTAGTCCTAAAAATGATTGCGGACTTGAGAGGTGCTAATCTAGCGAGCAGATGTAACTCTATGTTCTACTCAACCACTCACCCTTCCATATGGAAAAAGGCCATCATATAGCCACTGTTAAACAAAAAAAGAATCATCAGCCGGGAGGGACCAAAAATTATCCTCATCACTGCGGCGCGAATTCCGCCGCAGTGCTGAACATTCCGATCACGGGCGTGGTCATGAAGGCTCCCGGCCGTCATCAGCACACGCCCACCGTGACTCATGACGGCCGGGAGCCGTCATGAGCATGGAAGAGGTTAAAGGCCAATAGCGCATCTACCTTTTTCAGCAAAAATCATTGAAAAATTACAAACATCCAGATGTCGCAGTTTATTGAAGAGAATAAGCTGTTAGATGACACACGATTTGGCTTTAGGAAAGGACACGGCATGGAGACTGCACTCATCAAAGCATCAGATGAAATTAGAATGGTGCTTGATAGAGGAGGTGCCGCAGTCTTGATGCTTCTGGATCTATCAGCAGCTTTTGACACAGTTGATCATGCTACTTTGATCAACCGTGTCTCAGCCATAGGCATCGGATGAAAGGCAAAAGCCCTTCTGTCTTACTTCCTTTCTAATCGGACCCAGTCAGTCAGTATGGGTGTTTTCGAATCATCAGTTTTTCTCTCCCTTGTGGAGTTCCGCAAGGATCGTCGCGAAGTCCAACTTTGTTCAATATATATGTGACAGACTTAGCAGGAGTAATCAAATCCTTTGGGATGGGTCTCACATCTTATGCTGACGACACACAACTGGTGCTTGCGGTGCACAAAGATGGAGAGGCAGTGGCGGCTAGCTTTCATGATGGCATGTTGGCCATTAGCTAATGGATGGCACATAACTGCCTTAAATTAAACTCAGATAAGACCGAGGTAATGGTCTTTGGTAACCTTGCTCCAGGATGGTCTCCGACCTGGTGGCCCGCTGAGTTGGGATTACTCCCCACCCCTGTTAAGAAGGCCAAAAACCTAGGTATTATATTTGATGAGAGCCTATCGTTTAAACATCATGTCAACGCTGTGGTCTCCTCATACTTTTATGTCTTAAGGATGATAAAGAAATTGCTACCTTTCGTCCCAATTACTACTGGAAAAACACTCATCAGTGCCCTGGTTATGTCAAAGGTCGACTACTTCAATGGCCTTCTAATCAATGCCCAAGATAAAGTTCTGAGCAGGCTGCAACTGATACAGAATGCAGCCACCAGGATAATGTCAGGTACTCCAAAGTTTGAGTCAATTTCTAATGTGGTGAGCCAGCTCCACTAGCTGCCCATAAAAACTTTGAACTACACTTTAAAGCCCTATGTATTGCCTACAAGGCAGTTCACGATATAGGACCTGATTACCTGAAAAAAGCGTTTCTGGCATACGCGCCCAGCAGAGCCCTGCGCTCAGCAGATGCCTACCTTCTGATTGGCCCCAGAACCAAGGAAGTCAACTGGGGTGATGGAAGATGTATAGTGGCAATCGTTAAACTATGGAATTTGCTCCCCCTACGAATAAAGACCAGTCCCACCTTGTTATCATTCAGAAAACAAGTAAAAACTTGGCTCTTTGAGCAATAAGTGGCCAGCCCTCCGTTAATCCTTACAGTCCATAGCGTCGAGACACCCATGGGTATTTGTGCACTCTAGAAATTGTTAACATAACATAACAGACTATCAGTATTGGCGTGCTCTGTACCAGGGCGGTGTTCCATTGCAAAGTCCATCCCTTGTAGGCGAATGGACCACCTCAACAACTTTGGGTTCTCACCCCTCATCTGCATCAACCATCTGAGGGGCCTGTGATCGGTCTGAACCCGGAAGTGAGTCCCACACAACTAGAGTCTCAGCTTCTTCAGCGCCCGGACCACAGCAAAAGCCTCATGCTCAATCGCACTCCACCTCTGTTCCCGGGGAAGTAACCTCCTACTAATGAAGGCTAACGGTTGGTCTAGGCCCTCCTCATTTAGTTGTGAGAGCGCAGCTCCAACATCATGAGATCTAAAAAGGCTCTCACCTCTGTCTGGGTCGTGAGAGATTCCCAAGCCAGAATGGTATCAATCTTCAGTTTTAGGGGCGCCACTTGGCCGCTCGCTACTTGGTGTCCCAAGTACACCACTGATCCCTGCCTGATCTGGCATTTGCTGGCCTTGATCCTGAGGCCTGCCTTTTGCAGAGCCGGCAACACTTCCCAGAGGTGATGCAGGTGTTCCTCACAAGTGGCACTGAACATTGCGATGTCAGGAAGGTAGATGGCACTGAAATCCTCAAGCCCGGCCAAAAGTGAATTTCTAAGGATTTTTTAATTTTTATTTCCTAACTATAACACTGTGTAACTTTTGTTGTTTCAGTGATTTTTAATGTTTTTTTTTAATGTAGAGTAATATTTAATTACCATATGTAATCCAACCTCAGCCATGCGTGGCCTTTGCCCGTGCAAGCCAGGCGGTTGGATTAACAAAGACAGTTAACCTGGGTAGGTGCAACCAGCCCCCCTCTGTGAAACACTTTTGACCCCAGGGAACCCATCCTTGTTGTCTGCCACCTTTTTTTGGGGTAAGGGGTGCATAGCCCCCCTCCCATGGCCAATTTTGGGCCCAGCGACCCTATCCCCTTGGGTCCATCACCTAAATTATGGGAGATGGGAGCATGAAGGTCCAGCAAAGTAAGAGCAGACAGAGATTTCCCTGCCTGCACTAATGTGGGTGGGAAAACTGCAATGTCCTTTGGCGGGCACCCTGGGACATAGCAAGAGCCCAATCCTGGAGGGATGGGGTCCCCAGGACCATTGTCAGCTGGGCTCTGGAGGATTAGGCGTGGCGAGTCGAAAGGTGCCCGGGTACAGGCCCATGTGGCCCCCCTCCACCTAATTGTGTTTGGCTGGGCCCCGGGTGATGGACGTTCCTGGGCCCGACATTGGCCTGGATAGAGAATGGGCCACATGGGTACCCCCCATTATAATTATTAATTGGCCTCGGGACCTGGCCCACCCAGGGGCCATATGCAAAACAAGAGTGGAAGTTTGCACTTGAATTATTTTTAAATGTTACCATAGACTCTTTGATTCATGGTGATTTTTCTGTTAAATTACAAGTAAAAATATGTTTGACCCCCAGTGAGGTCCCTGTGGGACACCACCCCCAGGCTTTAGGGTTCCAGATATTCCTACTCTGCCCCTTTTGATTTTTTGGCATTTTTTTGGTACTAAGACTCAGTCCAGTGTCTCAAGATGGCTGCCAACAGTTCCTAGTTGAAATGTTGGCAGCCAATTAGTTCTCGCCATGAGATGTGTCAGATCCACAGAGGATCCTTGTCCTTAGATATCTATATTTCTTTTTCCTTCAATGAATCCAAACTACTGAGTGCATTTACGCCATATTACAAAAAGGTCTCTTTCTGAACCAAGATCTAGCTTTCTGCCAAATTTGGTGAAATTACGTCCAGCAGTTCGGGCTGTAGTCATGGAAAAAGCGTTTTGAGACCCCTTTCTTTTTCTTGGCCTCCACCTGTTGTATAGCGTTTTAGGACCCTAGTGTAATTTACCAATTCATGCCCTTATATAGGCATAGAAATCATAACCATA
Organism: Lissotriton helveticus; assembly: GCF_964261635.1. NCBI lineage: Eukaryota > Metazoa > Chordata > Amphibia > Caudata > Salamandridae > Lissotriton > Lissotriton helveticus. The sequence goes on along the minus strand of NC_136063.1, from coordinate 771,573,126 downwards.
TTTAGACAAAACCCATCCAGTCCAAATACAGGCATGGCTACTTCCACTAGTTCCAAAGAGCCACAACGATTTCTGGGAAAACTCTGCTTCAGCAGTCAGGGAAATCCCCTTTCTTGAATATTGATTTGTCCTAGAAATCATGGCATTTTCAAAGAACTACCATTCCCTTGGGGTTCTTTGGTGACGTTATTATGTCCGACTTTACGTCAAACCAGGCACCTTCAAGGCATAAATATGCCCACACTTGCCCTAGCAAACACACAGAGGTTTGGAGCAGTTCGACTATCAACTTGCCAGCGCAGCTCGCTACAGCAAGTGCCGAAGGAAGCCGACCCTCCAGCTGACGCACTGACAGAGAGGCTGCCTTTCTCTTGCTGAGAATCCAGCTCCAGTGTTTCCAAGCTCCCCTCATGAGGTGTTGGGAAATCGCGTCCCAAGACAGAGATACCAGACCTCCATCACTCTAAAACCAAGGTACGGAGCAGATTCGACCCTGAGCGAAAGCTGGGATAGATTCTTGCCAAAGAAACTAAACTTATGCTGCACCTCCCTCACTTCTTCCCTCATACTAGACTTAGGTTAGGTACATCGGGGTAGGCGTATTTTAGAAGCACAAGTTGAGTACTTTTAATCTTTGTTATTAACCGCATGCGTGCGGGCGGAATTCCGCCCGTACGCTGAGTTTTTTTAAATCGCACTTTACGTGACGAGCTGGGCTCGTCATGAGCGTGCGAGGAGGCTACCTCATGATGAGCCCAGCTCGTCATGAGCGTGGAAGGGGTTAATGTATGTATTTTATGGCTTAGAAACCATACCATGCTTTTACAGTATTATTTTATAATACTCTTCTTGCTGTACGCATTATACTTTACAGCCAGTATTACGATTGTAGCAGTTAATTTCTTCTGCATGAGAAAGAAGACTGTTCAATAAATACTTTTATTGAAAACGCCTGTCTCTCTATTTCTCTGCACCTCTGATGAAATGAAGCATGCTTGATTGAGTGAGTGAAATATCTATCTATTGTTTCCACGACTCTGAAGATACGTTCTATCTTGGGGAAACAAAGTTGTCATGTTTAGGCGGTTATCAGAAACTAATCCCTTCTTGTTTATTCGAGAAAGTTTCTAGTGACCTTTGAGCTAGCTGGCACTCACAATTAAGTCTAATATATTCGATAGAGACCTAGTCGACCTAAGTCCTACGTCACATCTATAGGATATATTATTACAATGCACAGAGCCTATTGGGACTATAGGAACTACACTACACACCTGACAAATCACACTTAAAATTTCCAGACAGCAGCGGATGTAAATGGCAAAATAGGTTTGGAAATTTCATGAAGATTCGTCAAACGGCGCCAAAGTTATCAGCAAAACAAAAACCTCTTTGTCGATGGAAACTATGTCCTAGCTATAAGTACCTACTGTCGACCACCAGTAAGTAAATTATACTTTTATTTATGTGTATATGTAAATCGCTAAGGCACATATATAGATTAACACATACCTAAATATTCTTGCCTTTACTATATTTTTGTAGTTTGATATTTTGACAATATTTTTAGAAACAATTAAAAATATTCTTACAGTATTATAATGCAATTATGGGTGACCCATTACGTATCAGAAATGATAAAAAGAGGAATAAACAATTACTTTAATTGGAAATGTTAGGCATGGTCCAGACGGCCTGACTAGCTATTAATAATTGCACTACTGCATAACTAATAATTTTAAAAATAATATTTTTCTTTGCACTTGGTGTCCGCTATAATACTTGTATATAGTCATATTTTGTATATATGTGCAAGTACTTATTTAGGTTTGGTTTGTGTGCTGTTAATTCCTCTTTTTAACATTTCTGAGACGTCATTTCGTACTCAATAACATTAAACTACTTTAAGATTTGTTTTATTGCTTTCTGTGAGAGCCATTATATATTCTGGTCTACCATTTTTTTTGGGGGGGGGGGTTCTACTTGTGATTGAGGGCTGAAAGATTAAAGCTTTTTTCCAATTGTGCCAACTTACCATATTTTTTCGACTATGCTTCATCGAGCGTGAAATATTATGCACCACGACTTTACTGAGCAGCGTAAAGGGACGAGCAGATAAGGACAGAAAATCATTAATTACACACATCTCACCTTCTGCAGCCACATATCTTAGGGCCTGTGGCTAGAGGCACACATACACTGTGATCCGCACAGAAATGCTGCACCTACAGTACACTACTCGCACATTTTTTGAGCACATGATAGAGACAGGGCCACCAACTAACCTGCTCAGGTCCTAGCTGGTGATAACATTAAAGCATTACTGCAAACAATACAAGCAAAGTTCCTTTTCTAAGAGCCTCTAAAAACCAAGCACTGTGCTTTGCTCCCAGGAGCAGATGCTCCGGGCTTTGGAAGTCCCACCACAACAGCTGCAAGAATGTAAAATTGCATCTGGGCTTGTAATGCCGCATCATTACTTACTGACAGTGAAACAGATGGATGTTTCCTGTTTATTTTGCGCACTGAGCTTTGTGTTTTAAACAGCAAGCTTGTCAGGTTCTTAATCAACCAGCCTTACTTAACAGCCCGAAAGTATAACATTGTCTTGAATGTTCAGAACTATTGTAGTGGGAGGTAAAGTGACCTAAAGTTACTATGGCTTGGAATTTGAGAGATATTGAGACGTGTTTACAAAATCGGATCACAAATACGTCTGCTTGGGAAACTAGTGTGTGAATATCTGATTTTAAAGACAGTTATAATGACACGTTCGTGTTAATGATCTCTTAGTTCCAGCTGTATTATATTAAGATTAGCACTATCACAATTGTTTATTTGCTCAAAAAAATCCTTGCACGCATGTACTCGTGAAAAATAGGGCTTTGGCACGTGGGCTACGCACTCTTGTGATATAGGCAAAGTAGATGCCGAAGGGATAGGCTGAGAAAGGCTGCAGACCCCTTCAATCATGTATAGTGATCCCCCTTTGGAAAGCAAAGTGGCATCGGCCAGGCCCACAAAAAGAGTACACGTGATCAGTTCACTTAAGGGCAATCCTTTTCCATATTGTATCCGAAACTTATCTTTCACAGTCTTTGCAGCATGAACGTGAATCGTTTTCACCAAACAGGCAGTCGTCGCAGTCATTAAACATAACAAAATCATTTTAACCCTTCAACTTGCACGAAGGGGGTGTAATATGTGATCTTTCACTCGGAAATCCATATTTATAGCTAAGCGGTAGCACACGGAACGAGTACAGACCTCGTTGGAGTAAGTGGAATTTAAGACTGTTTTTAGGATTAACGGTGATAACAGCCCCATCAATTTGCCTCTGTTTCTCAACATAGTCCATATATTATGACGTTTATAATGAGCCATGGCTTTGATTGACACCTCTTGGCACTCGCCAATACGTTGTGCACTACTCATGGATGTCGTAATGTGGCTGCCTGACCCTGTATGTGTGACAGGACAGGCAGCACAGGAAGGGCGTGGGGAGGAAAGGAAGTAGGCGGCAACAAGGCAGAAAGGAGGTGTACACGCAAGAATAAAGACGTGTTTACCGTACCTCCTCTGGCTCGCGTCGTTCTTGGGGTAAGAGGTGACAATGGCGACGAGGGTGGGATTCCTGCAATAGATCCCACGTCGCCTCAACACCCCGCTGCTTGTGTGCAGCCGAACGCTCGAGCCTGCAGCCCCTGCCAGAGCGGCGCCTGGGCGCCTGGAGAACAAACCGCGCTCAAGCGCCGACGGGCTGCCCCCCTGCCTCCTGCCCTCTGTCCCCACAGCAGCGCGGTAGAAAAGGAACCGCTGCGGGGGGAAGACGTCCCGGTGTCCCATCACGCTGCAGCCACCCACCAAGAGAAAGCGTGCAAGACGCTGCAGACACCTGGCTGGAAGAAAAGAGCGCGAAAGACGCTGCAAGGCGCTGCGGCCGCACCGAAGCGAGCGAGAGACGCGTGGTGGGCACAACCAAGCTGGGTGAGTCCAGAAAACGAAGCGACTGCCCAAATTGCCTAAATAAAACGTGCTTCCACACAGACTTTAACTGTTCCAAGCCATACCACGTGTCACCGACGGCGGCCATTTTGAGGTCAGGCGTGGCCCATTGACTTTCATGCACATTTACTGGAGCGGCCATTTTAGAGTCAGGCATTTCGAAATACTTCCATAAAGTGGCCCCAAATCACGCTAAGCTCTTTTCCGAGCATGTCATTGGTATCTAGCTCCTCCAGTGATACAGGAGGAACGCCAGCAACAGCTGCACCTGCGACACCAGGAACACAAGCTCCACCTACCAACGCTGCCATCATGAACCACACAGGGCCCCAACCCATCATGGGACTATCATACCTCCGGCCACCAGAGCCATTGGAACTCACCTCTGGCAGCAGTATGGGCCCCAAATGGAAGACGTGGTCTGAAGATTTTGAGGACTATATGACAGGTGCACAAGTCCAGGACCCCAAACAGAAACTAGTTGCCCTACGCAATCTAGTAGGAAAAGACATTGCTCAACTCATCAAAGAATTGCCTAATGCAGCCACTGCTTCATATGATGACGTCAAAGGAATTCTCGACAGGCAATTCTTACACAAATACAATCTTGACTACGAACGATACACGTTTAACCTAGCTACACAGGAAAAAGAAGAAAGAATGGGTGACTTCATATTACGCATTCGACGACTAGCTCGACACTGCAATTTTGATGACTTCAACACTGAGGATGCACTGCGACTACGCATTATTGAAGGATGTCAATCCGAGTCACTAAGGCGACGCCTGTTAAAGAAACATTACTCACTAGCGGAAATCGAAGAAATGACACGTATAAACGACCAGGCAGAAGACCATGCCAAGAAAATGGAAGGTAACAAATCAGACAAAAAAGAACAGGCATTTCGTCTTCAAGCAAGAAGTCACAAGAGTCGTCCACACCAGATTGATCGAGGGAAATCAAGAAAATCGACACATCATCACTCTTCTCACAGGTCCAGAGCGAATCACAGATCAAGGGAGTCACGCTCTACCAAATCCACCAAGTCACACTCCAGCTGTTATCGATGCGGACAGGACTATCCACATTCAGGTCAATGCCCAGCCATGGGGCAACGATGTCACCACTGTGGCAGAGACAATCACTTTGAAAGTGTATGCCAAGCTAAGTCGTCAAGACAAAGATCATCACGCTCAAGACAGCGATCTTCCAGGAACCAATCCTCAAAACATCATCATGCACGTGCTGTCAAAGAACAGGAAAGACACTCCACCAGCTCTTCACGGTCCAGTGATCACTCCCTCGAATCACGCCAGTCTCGTCGGTCGAGGTCAACATCCAGTGACTCCGCGACACGCACGCCTGTGTCTCAAGATAGTGACGAATACATATGCATGGTCTCAGATCCGGACCGGCTGCGAAAATATAAGAAACTAGACATTCGAATTGGAAGTCACCCAGCCAAATTTGTCCTAGACTCAGGAGCCTCCCTGAATTATATCTGCGCGCTAGAACATCAGAGTATGAAACCACGTCCGGTGCTAGAACCAGCAGCCGTGCGGATCTTTACATGGATGTCCAGGAAGCCACTAACATGCCTAGGCCGGTTTCACACTACCCTAACCTTTCGGGATCGAACAATTCCAGCATACATCCATGTGGTAGAAGGCCCAGACATAGCTGACTGTCTACTCAGCTTGCCAACAGCGGAACGACTCAAATTGGTAGAACTTCTCTACATGACTGAAGATGCACCAGACATTGTGGCAAAATTCCCCAACTTATTTAAAGGACTGGGAAAACTGAACCACTTTAAGGTTAAACTACACATAGACGACCGTGTCACACCAGTAGCACAACACCATCGGAAAGTGCCATTTCATCTGCAACAGGCAGTAGATGATGAACTACAGGAACTACTCAAAGCCGACATCATTGAACGTACTTCCGGCCCTACGCCATGGATATCACCCGTGGTTGTCGTCCCCAAAAAGGGACAAAACAACAAAGTGCGTCTCTGTGTAGACATGCGTGCAGCTAATGTGGCCATTGAACGTGAACGTCACCCTGGGCCACACATCAGTGACATGATTGCCCGTCTCAATGGAGCCACCGTCTTCTCAAAGCTAGACCTCAACAAAGGTTATCACCAGCTTGAACTCCATGAACGCTCCCGCTACATCACCACATTCACAACACACCAAGGCCTCTTCCGTTATAAACGCCTGAACTTTGGCATATCATCGGCCGCTGAAATTTTCCAAGAAACCATCAGACGGGTAATACAAGGCATACCGAATTCCTTCAACTATAGCGATGATCTCCTGGTGTATGGCAAGGATCAGACGGAACATGACACGGCCCTTGACCGAGTGTGTCATGCGCTCCTCAATGCAAACCTCACCCTGAACTCGGCCAAATGTGAGTTTCACAAATCACACCTGAAGTTCTATGGACACATCTTTTCCAGAGATGGTATGACACCGGATCCCGAAAAGGTGTCAGCCTTAGCAGACACGCCAACACCTCAGGATGTGAGTGACCTTCGCTCATTCCTCGGTATGGCGAGCTACTGCTCCCGATACATACAGGACTTTGCGACTCTTAGTCATCCACTGCGGGAACTCACCCGTCAAGGTCAGCCATTCGAGTGGACAGACGCCTGCCATCACTCCTTCAAGAAGATCAAGAAGGCTGTCAGCTCGGCGATCAATCTGGCCTACTTTGACGCAAAGAAGCGGACGGAACTCACGGTGGATGCCAGTCCGGTTGGCCTCGGTGCCATCCTTGCCCAATACACGGAGGACTCTGACCAACGTCACATCATTGCTTACGCCAGCCGTAGTCTCACTGACACCGAGACTCGGTACTCCCAGCCGGAGAAAGAAAGCCTAGCGGTGGTCTGGGCGTGTGAACATTTCCACCTCTTTGTCTACGGCAAGCATTTTACCATTGTCACTGACCATCAGGCCCTCATCACCATCTTCGGCAATCCCAGGGCCAAGATGCCTCCACGCATAGAGCGCTGGGGCCTCCGTCTGCAGGACTACATCTATACTATTGTCCATAAGCCTGGGAAATCGGACAACCCTGCTGACTATATGTCACGCCACCCGACAGTCTCTGCCACTCCTCCGCCTTCCATTGCCGAGGAATATCTACACTTCGTCATTGATGCAGCGTGTCCTCCCACAGTCCCGCTGACCGCCATTCAGGAAGCATCGGCTCATGACCCGGTTGTCCAGGCTGTTTCTGAACGCATCCGTAATTGCTCATGGCGTCACGTGCCGGACGACCACAGCCCTCTCGCTAAGGAGCTTCTTGCATTCCGTCATGTCCAAGATGAACTCTCAATCAGCAGTGACGGTCTCATCTTGAGAGGGGGGAGGATTGTCATTCCTCAGAAACTGAGACAAGGAGTCATCAACCTTGCCCATGAAGGCCATCGTGGAACAAGTGCCACCAAGAAAGCGCTAAGAGAACGGGTTTGGTTCCCGACACTGGATCAAATGGTGGAAGACACTCTCAAAGACTGCACATCATGTCAGCTAGTAAGTCGAGACGACCCGCCAGCTCCACTACAGATGTCTGAACTGCCCGAAGGAGTGTGGCAGCAAGTGGCGGTAGACTTCTTTGGACCCCTGAAGTCAGGACAGTACATCCTCGTCATTATGGACGAGTATTCCAGATTCCCGTTCGCCCAACTCATACCATCCACCAGAGCAGCTGCAGTAATTCCAATGCTTGATGAAACGTTTGCAGCATGGGGCATTCCTCTACGTGTCAAATCCGATAATGGGCCTCCATTCAACAGTCACGAGTTTGCCAACTTCGCGACACACCTGGACTTCAAACATCAGCGAATCACACCACTGTGGCCACAAGCCAATGGCATGGTGGAAAGATTTATGGGAACACTAAAGAAAGCTGTGCAACAAGCGGAGCTGGCCCACAAAGACATTCAACAAGCGCTGAATGAAGTGCTAAGAGCATATCGCACCACGCCTCACAGCACCACAGATCAATGTCCAGCCACCCTCATGTTAGGGAGAATTCCACGCACCCGGCTGCCAACCATAGCCAATGCGAGTCAGTCAAGACCAACAAACACTGACCATGAGACACTAGTCAATATTGATTACGACAAGAAACTGAAAATGAAGACGTATGCTGATCAGAGGAGACATGCAAAGCACTCGGACATCAGAGAAGGAGATTGGGTGACAGTCCGGAGAGATCGAGGAACCAAAGCAGACAGTCGCTACCTGGCACACCCACTAAAGGTCAGCCGTCGGAGAGGGACAATGATTACGGCCCAAGGAGATCACAAGAAAATAACACGTAATATATCACACTTCAAGAAATGCAACCCACCTGGAACAAATGACCAACACCAGTGGGAATCATCTACCGAATCTGAAAGTAAGAGTAGAAGCAGCGACTGCGGCTCATCCAGCCCAGCCAGACAGGACCACCCTGTACGTCATCGACATACCTCAGACAGATCAGCGAGACCCCGACGACAAGTTCGACGGCCGGAACGCCTCATTGAAGTAATCTAAGGATGCAGTAAGACTTTATACAAAAGGGGGAGATGTCGTAATGTGGCTGCCTGACCCTGTATGTGTGACAGGACAGGCAGCACAGGAAGGGCGTGGGGAGGAAAGGAAGTAGGCGGCAACAAGGCAGAAAGGAGGTGTACACGCAAGAATAAAGACGTGTTTACCGTACCTCCTCTGGCTCGCGTCGTTCTTGGGGTAAGAGGTGACAATGGCATTGGTGGAAGAACTTGTTCTAAAATACCAGTCATAGATACAAGTGGCTCTCAGCTGACAATCAAATCAACGACATAGAAAACTTATGGAAGAAGCCTCTGTTTTACAATCACGATATATCACACATGTTTTAGGCAAGTTTTATCAAAAGGAAAAAAACTGAAATAGATCAGGAGCCCCAAACCAACAAATGTAGGGACAAAAAGGCATACTCTATATATTGCCTTGCGACAACCGTCCTTCAGGAGTGATGGTATTGGAACTATGGCCAGGAGGGGAGACCTCTCAACTATTTGTGTTGCACGAGTGCAGCCTGAGGGTAATTCACATTAAACATGTTAAGGAAAAAGACAGTGGAAACAAAAATACCTTAGAGACAAAGGTAAAGCATAACAAGAATAACCAGAAAACAACCAAGCATTTTTAGGGCTCCACAAATGTTCAATTTGGGCAGTAAAGCAGTGTACAGAAGAGTAACTTTAGATAATTTGATGCAGACAACATAGGACATTATTTAGAGTTTGACAAACAGGGTCCTCTGTCGAAACATGGCTCAAGTTGTGTATGCTGTATTTGGAGTCCCATTAATTATAATGCACCTGTAGTATTGTAATTGTATTGTATTGTAATTGCATTTATATAGCGCTTACTACCCCTGACAAGGCGTTGAAGCGCTTTTTCGGCGAGTAGCACGCTACTCCGGGACCCATAGAGGATTAGTGTTGAATTAGTACAGTGAAACATGCAAGTACATTTTAAGTGGTGGTTAGGTTAGTCAGTTATTTGGATTTGAAATGATAGCAGAAGGATAGAGGAGGTTTGTATTTATATAGCGCTTGTTGACGCACGCTATTCAGGAAGCCTACAAAGGGTTAGTGGTGAATTAATATGGTGAAATATGAAGTAATTTCTGTGGTGGATATTAGTCAGTTACTTGGAGTGAGAAGGATAGCGGAGGTATAAAAGGGGGCAGATGGATTTCACTATATTTTTGACGGAGTACCCAATGCAAAATCAAAATGAGGCCCATAGTCCTCATATGCCTGAAGAAACTTTACCTTACCAGGAGGAGCTGTAAGATAACATCAGTCATACTCTATGAGTACGCAGCATCAATCCTACCAGCAACTTATACCCAGCAAAAGGGGAGCCAGCCGAGTTGTACACCATTACATTAACTGTATACCTTGTAACCTCACGGGCGGGTAGCCCACATAACAACTTTTGTCTTTGTTGTATGGATATAAAATCACAAAAATAAATATTAAAAAAAAAGAAAATTTGAAAAAAATAATAATAAAAAAACGAAGTCTACTGAAAGGGCAGAACAAAAACGCAAGGAATATATATATATAGTTTTATATTTTATATAATTTTTATTTTCCCAGCTCTCCCACAACCCTGCGACAGGAGAGACGCGTTTCGGGTTCGCAGAAGCCTTTATCAATATATATATTGAAAAAGAAACCTCTGCTCCACTCCAGGAAAAGTGCATGCACATGAGGACTATATAAGTTAAGGCCTTTTTATTACTTAAAGCCTCCTCTCACCCAGCAAAGAGAGACGCGTTTCAGCTGACGCAGCAGCCTTCCTCAGTCTAATAAGCACCATTTTTGTTACTGCCTATATTCATTAAAATGATCATGGACATAGAAGAGTTCATGGCAACTAAAGTAACTTAATCCTGTAAAATAGTGGACAAATACGTAAACACATTAGATTATTCTAAAATATGTACAGAGTGGATATTGCATTTCATCAACAATAAAAAGCACCTAATGCATCCAGCTGATGTCTATTACTGCATAGTGAAAAAACGAACCACTGTACCACATAGAATTCTTTCTACATGAGCACTAAAACTGAAAAAAATTGCATTCCTGTTGTTGTGATCCAGAAAATCAATGTAGGCCAATTATCAAAACGATCACGCTAGTCACAGAGTTAAATATATATGTATATATTAATCACGCTGCAAACACACATGAAATTCATGCGAGACATACCACATTATAATACTGATTCTCTGCATACGGGAGCCCCATGGGAAGATGTTCGTGAAGTCACGTTTGGGTTATAAATAAAAATGAAGATATAATTGGATGGTATATACTCTCGGGGATCGGACAAACATCATTTTATCAAAGGTACTGACTACTGACGGTACGCAAGATGAACACAGAATGTGAAAGTCAGAGTGTACGTGAAATGGCCACAGGAAATACACGTTCCGAAAATCAGTAACAGTTCAAAAACGAAGTCCTGATACAACGGCCGGGACTACTGCTCCCATAATGCCTCAATATTGTTCTATGCAAACACTCCGAGGCACCACCAGTATGCAGACACCGGTGACCGTAACCAATTGGCAATACGGACCCCGCTTGAAATGGACTCCATGCTGCGGCGTCCTTTAACAGGTAATGCAAAGTCCAAAAAGAAAGTCTCCCATTTGCCAACCGTATCTTTCACCACTGCACTCGAGCCTGGACTCCCTGGGGGCTCCGAATCATAGCAAGCACAAGAACAGTCTCCACCTATAGCAGCCATCGATATCATGTGACCAGATGCGGGGTCAAGGGAGGCCAACATACAAAAATTAATATGCCCTATAGTCCATATATATTACCTACTGGCGGTCGCCAGTAGGTAGTTATAGTTAGGATTGATTTCCATAGGGAAATCGTAACATTCTATTTGGAATAACTTTGGCGCCGGTGGAGGAATCTGCCTGAAATTTTCCTCAACTTTGCCTCGCGGCGCTCCGCTCGTTCCCTGAAAGTTTGGGGGGCATTTGTCAAGCGGGGGCCGAGATAAAAGGGGGGTCCCAAAACGTGTTTTCCCCATGTTAATTTCCATAGGGCGGTCAAACTCACTTTCAGCTCGAACGGCTGAATGGATTTTCACAAAACTTGGCAAAATTGTAGGGACTGGTAGCCTGATGTGCCTTTGCTATGTCTCAAGATATGTGCTCCAGAGGATTTTGAGTAATGTAGGTTCAAAAAAATTGATATATCTATAGCCGCGCCCCGGTACGCGCACCGGGGAGCGCTCCGGGCGCGCCACGCGACTTGCTCACGGAAAGCTGATTGGCTCTCGTGTGTTTGTAAACATTCGAAACAGTCCGCAGTGGCCGCCATCTTGTGTCTCGGTAGGATTGAGACACAAGAGGTGGCAAAAACAAAGGGGGAAATGACCATAAGGGGGCAGGGTAGACCCCCCGACCCCGTAGGTTTGATGTGGGGGCCATAAAAGGGTCCCACGGGTGAAAAAAAAAAATAATTTTTTTTCGATTTTCGCGGGGGGGAGCGCCCGGTACACGCACCGGGGAGTGTACCGGGGATTGAGTGATTAGAGGTAGGGTAGCTCTGAAAAGAGATTTTGGGTTCTGTGGCTGTTTTAGGTACCTACAAGTACGTCCCATACACACCCACACGCACACAACCCCACACCCCCACAGCCACACACTCCCCACACATACCTAACACACGCACACCTCCACCCACACCCAAACACCCCACACCCCCACACCGACACGTTACACATCCACACCCACATCCACACACCCCACACAACCACACACACACCTCATCCCTCCCCCAACACACACACGCACACACATATACCTCAGAGACACACCCCACACATCCCCCCACACACCTCCCTCCCCCCCACACACACACACACCTCACAGACACACCCACACATACACATACACACACATCCTACACACATACCCCCCACACTCACACACCTCCCACACACACCTCACACACCCACACCTCCACCTACACTCAAACACCCCACACACCCACACCCACACACACACCTTACACACCTACACCGCCACCCACATACCCCACACACCTACACAGACCTATACACCTCACCCCCCCAGACACACACACACACACACACACTTCACAGAGACACCCCACCATCCCCCACACACACCTCCCCCCCACACATGGGGAAAACTCAGTGAAACAGTAAAATAATAATTTAAAGTGCTTAGAGGTAGGGTAGCTCTGAATAGAGTTGCTGTGTTGTGTGGGGGATTTAAGTACCAACATGTAGGTACCAATGCTGAGTCTTAAATTTAATGTACACTGTTTCATCTGTAGATATCTTGCATGTTGTTACAGAAGTTATTTTTGTATATGGAATCCATATCATAGTCTGTCAGGAAAGCAGAAAGAACATGGAGGCAGGAGATGAAAAAGAGATGTCAAATACAGATTGGAGATAATTTAGTGGGAGAAAGGAAGTAACTATGAGCAAAATTACTATGCAACATAAAAAAGTTGCACAGTATACTATAAGTCTGAATTTACATTATAATCAATTTGGTACTAGTTTATGAATTACATCTAAAAATGAATAATGTCTTGAACAATTTTTGGTTATTAAATATACATTTATTATTCTAATTCTTTTTCCAAATTTAACTGAACTTCTAACAACACATTGTCGGAAATGTCCTCATTTTCAATCAGCGAATCTACTGCTTCTACACATTGAACTAATTCATAGTCCCGTGATTCATCCATGAAATCTAAGTCATCATTGTCTTCAATATCTTTTTCAGCGTTGTTCTCCAGAACAATTTTGAAGGAAATATTCTGCTCTCCTTCCATTTTCTTGCTGTAATTTGCATAAAAAATAAATATATCAGTAGAGATAGGGCACTGTTGGGTTTAAGTTCAGACAGGTAGTTTTGATTTTTTAACAGTGAAGTTATCTTTGGGCAGTGTATGGTATCAGGCTGGAAGTAGAAATATAAAAAAGTGTATATCATAAAGCCTAAGTAAATTGATAATTATACAAGACAAGCCTAACTTCATCCATAACTATAACAGAGAAGCCTATCTCAATCTATAACTATTACAGAGGGATAGTATATAACTATCAGAAAATGTTTTCCAAAATAACTTAAAGTGCACAACATACTTCAGTTTTCAAAATAAAATTTTACCTTTGAAAAAGAATTTTAAGTTCTCAGTGAAAATCCTTTTGAAATGTACTTCAGGAAGTAGTAGTCACAATGGCTGTGTTTCCCTCTCTTTCTTTATATATATTCATGTACATAACCAATCAAATGTCATGAAATAATAGTAGAAAATGAAAGTAACATTTTAATTGGTTGTAAATTCTAACACTTCAGATGTGTTTTTGTCAAGTAATTCACCTCAGGATATTTAGAGAGGGCTACAGGCCAAATGGCTCAATGGAATTCCACCAAATTTGGGAAAATGGTAGGGACTGGTATGTAGTATTTACAACAAGGGGTGGTGATGGACAGAGTCTCTGAATTAAGCAGAGTACTCTCACCCAGTCAAGAGATCAGGGCTAGATCCAACACCGTTTTTTAGCTCATTGCACCATCCCAGTTTCAGAACCTGGCTGTATGCAAATTAGTCTGTCCCTGGCCCAGTGCATCATGGGAACAGGGCAGACCAGACTACAAAAGCCAATTCTTACACTGGGAAGGAAACAAGCTTCCGGGAACCGGTTTCTGCCATTTCAGGCGTCTTCGGCCCGGCTCGCTTGAATCCTGATGGTGCAATGAGCAAGGGACTCACATCTGAGTATACCCTTCCACGCTTAGGGTGGACAAAATTATTTACAACAAGGGGTGGTGATGGACAGAGTCTCTGAATTAAGCAGAGTACTCTCACCCAGTCAAGAGATCAGGGCTAGATCCAACACCGTTTTTTAGCTCATTGCACCATCCCAGTTTCAGAACCTGGCTGTATGCAAATTAGTCTGTCCCTGGCCCAGTGCATCATGGGAACAGGGCAGACCAGACTACAAAAGCCAATTCTTACACTGGGAAGGAAACAAGCTTCCGGGAACCGGTTTCTGCCATTTCAGGCGTCTTCGGCCCGGCTTGCTTGAATCCTGATGGTGCAATGAGCAAGGGACTCACATCTGAGTATACCCTTCCACGCTTAGGGTGGACAAAATTATTTACAACAAGGGGTGGTGATGGACAGAGTCTCTGAATTAAGCAGAGTACTCTCACCCAGTCAAGAGATCAGGGCTAGATCCAACACCGTTTTTTAGCTCATTGCACCATCCCAGTTTCAGAACCTGGCTGTATGCAAATTAGTCTGTCCCTGGCCCAGTGCATCATGGGAACAGGGCAGACCAGACTACAAAAGCCAATTCTTACACTGGGAAGGAAACAAGCTTCCGGGAACCGGTTTCTGCCATTTCAGGCGTCTTCGGCCCGGCTTGCTTGAATCCTGATGGTGCAATGAGCAAGGGACTCACATCTGAGTATACCCTTCCACGCTTAGGGTGGACAAAATTATTTACAACAAGGGGTGGTGATGGACAGAGTCTCTGAATTAAGCAGAGTACTCTCACCCAGTCAAGAGATCAGGGCTAGATCCAACACCGTTTTTTAGCTCATTGCACCATCCCAGTTTCAGAACCTGGCTGTATGCAAATTAGTCTGTCCCTGGCCCAGTGCATCATGGGAACAGGGCAGACCAGACTACAAAAGCCAATTCTTACACTGGGAAGGAAACAAGCTTCCGGGAACCGGTTTCTGCCATTTCAGGCGTCTTCGGCCCGGCTTGCTTGAATCCTGATGGTGCAATGAGCAAGGGACTCACATCTGAGTATACCCTTCCACGCTTAGGGTGGACAAAATTATTTACAACAAGGGGTGGTGATGGACAGAGTCTCTGAATTAAGCAGAGTACTCTCACCCAGTCAAGAGATCAGGGCTAGATCCAACACCGTTTTTTAGCTCATTGCACCATCCCAGTTTCAGAACCTGGCTGTATGCAAATTAGTCTGTGAGCTAAAAAACGGTGATGGATCAAGCCCTGATCTGTTGACTGGGTAGGAGTGTTCTGATTAACTCAGATACTCTGTCCATCACCACCCCCTTTTTGAAATTATTTTGGCCACCATGAGTGTGGAAGGGTATGCTCAGACATGAGTCCCTTGCTCATTGCACCATCAGGATTCAAGCAAGCCGGGCCGAAGACGGCTGTAATGCCAGAAACCGGTCCCCGGAAGCTTGTTTCCTTTCCAGTGAAGAATTGGCTTGGTAGTTTGGTCTGCCCTGTTCCCATGATGCACTGGGCCAGGGACAGACTAATTTGCATATAGCCAGGTTCTGAACTGGGATGGTGCAGTGAGCTAAAAAACGGTGATGGATCAAGCCCTGATCTGTTGACTGGGTAGGAGTGTTCTGATTAACTCAGATACTCTGTCCATCACCACCCCCTTTTTGAAATTATTTTGGCCACCATGAGTGTGGAAGGGTATGCTCAGACATGAGTCCCTTGCTCATTGCACCATCAGGATTCAAGCAAGCCGGGCCGAAGACGGCTGTAATGCCAGAAACCGGTCCCCGGAAGCTTGTTTCCTTTCCAGTGAAGAATTGGCTTGGTAGTTTGGTCTGCCCTGTTCCCATGATGCACTGGGCCAGGGACAGACTAATTTGCATATAGCCAGGTTCTGAACTGGGATGGTGCAGTGAGCTAAAAAACGGTGATGGATCAAGCCCTGATCTGTTGACTGGGTAGGAGTGTTCTGATTAACTCAGATACTCTGTCCATCACCACCCCCTTTTTGAAATTATTTTGGCCACCATGAGTGTGGAAGGGTATGCTCAGACATGAGTCCCTTGCTCATTGCACCATCAGGATTCAAGCAAGCCGGGCCGAAGACGGCTGTAATGCCAGAAACCGGTCCCTGGAAGCTTGTTTCCTTTCCAGTGAAGAATTGGCTTGGTAGTTTGGTCTGCCCTGTTCCCATGATGCACTGGGCCAGGGACAGACTAATTTGCATATAGCCAGGTTCTGAACTGGGATGGTGCAGTGAGCTAAAAAACGGTGATGGATCAAGCCCTGATCTGTTGACTGGGTAGGAGTGTTCTGATTAACTCAGATACTCTGTCCATCACCACCCCCTTTTTGAAATTATTTTGGCCACCATGAGTGTGGAAGGGTATGCTCAGACATGAGTCCCTTGCTCATTGCACCATCAGGATTCAAGCAAGCCGGGCCGAAGACGGCTGTAATGCCAGAAACCGGTCCCCGGAAGCTTGTTTCCTTTCCAGTGAAGAATTGGCTTGGTAGTTTGGTCTGCCCTGTTCCCATGATGCACTGGGCCAGGGACAGACTAATTTGCATATAGCCAGGTTCTGAACTGGGATGGTGCAGTGAGCTAAAAAACGGTGATGGATCAAGCCCTGATCTGTTGACTGGGTAGGAGTGTTCTGATTAACTCAGATACTCTGTCCATCACCACCCCCTTTTTGAAATTGGTATATAGTATGGCCTATTCTATATTTGCTGAAAGTGTCTCTGGTGGTTTTTATGTAAATAAACTTTTAAAAAATTTTGTGAGCGCTTCCCGGTGTGCGCCCCGGTACTCCATTTTGTGTTTTGGTAGATTTGAGACAGAAAATGGAGGACAAACAACATTGGGAATGGGTATAAGGGGGCATCGTAGGCACTCCCTGACCCTCTAGGTTTTCTGAGGGGGTCTTAGGAGGTCCATATAGGTGGAAAAAAAAAAATTTCGCGGGGGGAGCGCCCGGTACGCGCACCGGGGAGTGTACCGGGGAGCGTACTTTGGTGAAAAGTAGTGAAAAAAGTTAGAAAAAGATAATCATTTGGAGTGATCAGAGGTAGGGTAGTCCTGAAAAGAGCTTTTGGGTTCTGTGGATGATTTAGGTACCTACAAGTAGGTACCAATGCACAGTCTTAAATTCAGGAGGAATATTCTATTCCCCTCATCTGAAAAGTGCACACCATCTCCTCTGTAGATATCTTGCATGTTGTAACGCAAGTTGTTGTTGTATATTGAACCCATTCCATAGTCTCTCATGTAAGCAGAAACAGATTTATTCACATGTTTCCGTGCTTTCTCAAATTGTGGACAAAATTGGTTGGACCAGATCCATTTCTGCCTTTGGCATATATTGGAATATACCATGTCAGTTTGTGGAAAAAGTGTCATCAATTGCCCAAAGGTGTCCTTTAAAACCATCTCCAGACCTACCCCAGTCAAAGTGCCTAGGTCATTTCCACCACAGTGCAAAATTATGAGTTCAGGGTGCGGCAGATGGTAAAAGGTTTTCACCAATGGTATCAATTGATGACATCTCAATCCTCTTTGGCCTATCCATTTTATGTGTACATTTGGTAAATCAAGGTTGTGAAAATTTCTGGTAGCTGCATACCTTTGAGCCCAGTGAATGTAGCTCTGTCCAATAATCCAGACAGAGTACATGGTGAGAGGAGGTTCTGGTGCAGTCAGATGAAGTGTAGGAATGAAATGGCAGTTGGAACAGTAGGAGTTTGCAAAAAAAAAACTGTGGAGTTTCAGTGCTCTTGAATCACAAGCAATGATTGGTGGATTCAGATAGTTGAAAACTGAAAGTTAGGGTGCATGGTTCTGTTGTGTGTAAGAAGTAATTTGAATGGTTAAAAAAAGTCATTTAAAGAAAGATTGCAGTGGATACGCTGGTGTATTGAGAGGTCAAACATCCTTGCTCATTTGATTTGCAACATTGTAGAATAAACTTTTAACTCTGGGAGGTCAGTGAGGAGGGAGTTGCTATGGTAACAGGTAGAAAGGGCTGAGGAGGGGAAGGGTGTTGATTTGAAAATAGAGAGGGAAGAGTTTTGATTGGTTACCATGAGGAATATGTGTGTACACGTAGAGGTTTTCTGTGCCATTAATGGTTGCAGTGCCTGGAGAACATACCTTTTGCTCTGCTAAAGAAATATTGGTGTGTGTATCTGACACTGTTCTGAATCTCCCAAAGCATTTGTAAAGGTGAGTTATGATTCATTTAGATAGAGAGTTATTGGTTTGTCTGATGCTTTTTGAAAATGCATGGTTTCTATATTTGTAAAATAGAGGATTTGTACTTTGTGAAATAGTGATGTTTCAGTAGTGAAGTTGAATGGTTGTACATAGGACTTGCACTCTGTATCTAAAATGTAATTTTAAAAATCAATTTTAGGGTAAATGAATGGGTTTCAGTAGTGAAAATGAATGCTTGTACATAGGACCTGTGTTGTGTTCCTAAAATGGCAATTGAAAAACGATTTTAGTGCAAATCAATGGGTTTGAGTAGTGAAAATGAATGCTTGTATATAGGATCTGTGCAGTGTTTCTAAAATGTTAATTGAAAAACGATTTTAGTGCAAAACAATGGGTTTTAGTAGTGAAAATGAATGCTTGTAAATAGGATCTGTCCTCTGTTCATAAAATATTAAATAAAGAACGATTTTAGGGCAAATTAATGGCTTTCAGTAGTGAAAATTAATGCTTGTACATAGGACCTGTGTTCTGTTCCTAAAACGGTAATTGAAAAACGATTTTAATGCAAATCCATGGCTTTAACATTTTTAAGAAGGAATAAATAGTGTGTGCATAATTATATAAAAATATTTGAATCTTTTACAAACATGTTACCTGTTTTACATCAGATTGGGAAGCAGACTGAGTTTCTTTGCTGTTGGTTTGTTTCATTTTTTGGGTAATGCTTGGTAGGAATGTTTGCAAGAGATAGGAAATTTATTTTGTAAAATAGTGAGTTTTCAGTATTGAAATGGAATGCTTGTACTCCAGCAATGCATCCTTTCACATGGGGAAAGCTCCATGTGAAAGCGTTTGCCTCAGTCTTATGTCTGCTGTGAGGCCGGCGCAAGATTTTGACGTAACAGTGTCTTAAAAGTGACGCAGTGAAATCTCATAGATTTCACTGCGTCACTATTACGAGGTTTTCTGCGGAGAAATGACCCCTCTGTGTACATTACACCTGACAGAGGTATAATGTGGCGCAGAGGTTTAAAAAGTGACGCATCTACCTACATGCGTCACTTTTTAAATATGGCGCAACAAGGCACATGTTTTATGCCGCCGATACGTCACAAAAAGTGAAGCATCAGCAGTGCAAAACTGACGCAGGGACTCATAAATGAGGTTCATCTTTTTTTGCACACTACTCCAGTTTAGTCCTGTACACTGCACTCTTGGACACAAGTCTCACGTTTTGTGCTCCCCTGGACAGGCTTCATCTCATCTGCACTCCTGCTTAGGTGTCAGTATCCTTTCACATGGGGAAAGCCCCATGTGAATTCGTTTGCCTCAGTCTTATGCCTGCTGTGAGGCAGGTGCAAGATTTTGATGTAACAGTGTCCTAGAAGTGACGCAGTAAAATCTCATAGATTTCACTGTGTCACTATTATGAGGCTTTTTGCGGAGAAATGACCCCTCTGTGTACATTACACCTGACAGAGGTATAATGTGGCGCAGAGGTTTAAAAAAATGACGCATCTACCTACATGCGTCACTTTTTAAATAAGGCGCAACAAGGCACATGTTTTATGCGCCAATGCGTCACAAAAAGTGACGCATCAGTAGCGCAAAACTGATGCAGGGCTTTATAAATGAGGCTTATCTTTTTTTTGCACACTACTCCAGTTTAGTCCTGTCCACTGCACTCTTGGACACAAGCCTCACGTTTTGTGCTCCCCTGGACAGGCTTCATCACATGAGCACTCCTGCTTAGGCCTTATAATCTTTTTTTAGAATAATATTTGAAAAACAGAGAAAAGGTCATATGTATAAGCTTTTCATTACACTACTGAAATATTTTTGGTGAAAATTAATGAGTTTTACATTTTTGAGAAAGAATAAATAGTAGGACCTGCACTGTGTTTCTAAAATGTTATTGAAAAATCGATTTTGGGACAAATCAATGAATTCTACATTTTTCAGAAAGAATAAATAGTGTGTGCATGATTACATAAAAAAATTTGAACTTTTCACAACCATGTCACCTGTGTTACCTCAGATTAGGAAGCACACTGAGCTTATTTGCTGTTGGTTTGTGTTATTTTTGTTGGTAATGCTTGGTAGGATTGTTTGCAAGAGAGAAGAAATGTATTTTGTAAAATAGTGAGTTTTCAGTACTGAAATGGAATGCTTGTACTCCAGCAATGCATCCTTTCACATGGGGAAAGCTGCATGTGAAAGCGTTTGCCTCAGTCTTATATCTGCTGTAAGGCAGGCGCAACATTTTGACGTAAAAGTGTCCTAAAAGTGACGCAGTGAAAACTCATACATTTCACTCTGTCACTATTACGAGGCTTTTTGCGGAGAAATGACCCTTCTGTGTACATTACACCTGAAAGAGGTATAATGTGGCGCAGAGGTTTAAAAAGTGACGCATCTACCTACATGCGTCACTTTTTAAATATGGCGCAACAAGGCACATGTTTTATGCCGCCGATGCATCACAAAAAGTGACGCATCAGTAGCGCAAAACTGACGCAGGGCTTTATAAATGAGGCTCATCTTTTTTTTGCACACTACTCCAGTTTAGTCCTGTCCACTGCACTCTTGGACACAAGCCTCACCTTTTGTGCTCCCCTGGACAGGTTTCATCACATCTGCACTCCTGCTTAGGCCTCATAATCTTTTTTTAGAATAACATTTAAAAAACAGAGAAAAGGTCATATGTATAAGCTTTTCATTGCACTACTGAAACATTTTTGGGGCAAAATAATGTATTTTACATTTTTGAGAAAGAATAAATAGTGTGTGCATGATTACATAACATTTTTTGACCTTTTCACAATCATGTCACCTGTGTTACCTCAGATTAGGAAGTAGATTGTACAGATGAGGTGAGGCATGTCCAGAGGGACAGAAGAGGTGAGGCCTGTGTTCAAGACTGTAGTGGGAGAGAGGCTTTTCTTGGAGAGCATAAGTGGTGAGACCTGTGTCTAAGAGTGCAGTGGACTAGGCTTCATGAAGCCTATCCCCCACTGCACTCTTAGACACAAGTCTCAAGTTCTTTGCACCCGTGGACAGATCTCTCTTCTACTACACTCTTCAATAGAGGCCATACTTCTTGTGCACCCCTAGACAATCCTTACCTCATCTGGAACCCTGAATAGACTTCAACTAATGGCATGCTTAGACAGGCCTCAGCTTATTTACACCTTTGGACATGCGTTACCTCATATGCACCTACTTACTATCAATTATACTCAATACATTGAGGCCTGTTCAGAGGACAAAGATGAGGTAAGGCTTGTCCAAGGGTAAGAGGAGGTTAGTCCTCTCCATTGTAGTCATGGACACCGATTGCTTGTACATAGTGCCTGCACTGTGTGTCTAAAATGTTATTTAAAAAATGATGTTGGTGTAAAAAAATGACTTTTAGTTTTTTGAGAAGGAATGAATAGTGTCTGCATGATTAAATAGATATATTTCATCTTTTCACAATAATGTCAAGTGTGTTACCTTAGATTAGGAAGTAGATTGTGTAGATGAGGTGAGTCATGTCCAGAGGGACAGAGGAGGTGAGGCCTATGTTCAAGACTGTTGTGGGAGAGAGGCCTTTCCTGGAGAACATAGGTGGTGAAGCCTGTCTGTAAGAGTGCAGTGGACTAGACTTCATGAAGCTTATCTCCTACTGCATTCTTAGACACAGGTCTCACTTTCTTTGTACCTGTGGACATACCTCTTTTCCACTACACTCTTCAATACAGGTCTCACCTCTTCTGCACCCTTGGAGAATCCTCACTTGATCTGTAACCCTGAATAGACCGTTTGCTTTTTGTCATTGCTTTGTTGTTTGATAATAGTGGTCTATAATGTGCTATTTTTTTTTAACACAGATTAAAATCAAGATTTCAAGAGTAAGGAAAGATGCCCTCAAGGCAAAGAAGAAAGAAGAATGAAATACGATTCCAAACAAAAACAGCAACGGAATTGCAGCACTCTTCAACAACAAATACTTCAAAAAACAGGAACAAAGCTCCTGGTAAGACCACTAAGTCTTTCTTACGGAACATATGTAGATCAAGTAAAAATGTTGGACAGCATGTAGAAAAAGAGAATGAGAGAGTAAATTTGAAAAGGAAGGAGAGAACCTCAAAGAATCCTACAACTGGAGCCGGAGAGAATAATATGTATAGGAATAGAAGGCAGAATCAGTTTAGAGACATTCGTAAACGAATGTTTCACAATAGGGTGGTTTTAAATTTGTTAAAAAACATTAGGAAAGGTAAACAGAGAGCTGCTTTTTATAAGAAAAAGAAAAGTGTAGAGAAGATTGTTGATCAGGCTTTTGAAGTTAAGAAAAAAATATTTATTTTAATAATCAATAGAATTAGGACACTTAACAAGACAATTGATGTTTTCAAATCAAACAGTAGATGGAAAAGAGTAATTAATCGGACTAATTTTTGTAAAGTTTTTTCAGGAGAATGGATGCACAGTTCAAGTTGTGAGCCATTTTTTAATGAGGAGAGTTACTTCCAGGAGAATGATTTAGTGCATGCAGTTGACACCAGTGATCGAGCGTATGAAGTGAAAGACGGTTGTCCGATTGAAAAAGAGAAACTTGTGCCTAGAGAACCAGAAGAGGTGTTAACTAATGAAGTTTTAGGGAGACGTACTAAGGGTCCAGTGTACACTTGGAAGTGTAGTCGTATTTGTAGTGTGCGACAGGAATCAATTGATTTGTTTTGTAATTTCTTACGTACATATAGTAAGAAAAGTCTAAGGCAGAAAGTGAAGTTGTTGCAAGACTTAGATCCTTGCAGAGTGAGAGAAAACACAGGTTTGCAAGGGCATTCACTGGCTTGTCTTTCAAGAAAAGTTTGTCAGAGTGTATTTCATCATTTTAGGATGTTAGCAGTGCATCATACCAAAATGAGGAAATTAGTGAGAATGTTGTATTATGCAAAAAGTCCAGCACTTAAGCTTAAACAATTAAACAGTGCTCTTTTGCATGGAACTGAATTAGATGTGAAGAAGATTTGTGAAGAAATTGAGATTTGTTATTTTGGTGAAAAAGAGGACAGTGTAGAAATTGACACAGCAATTCAAAGTAATGTGGAAGAGAATGTACAGATTTCAAGTACAGAAAAGTTTGAGCAGGAAATTACCAGGTTTAAGGTGAAATCAAGTGAAAGGCCGAATTTTACTTGTGTGTGTTGTCGACGAAGTCATTATAAACATCAAACTAGATTAGTTGATTTATACGTAAAAAGTGAAAAGATGAATAATTATGAGTGGAAGGATTTTGCAACTTATTTGTGGGTGGAGAATTCTTTTGATTTGAGTTGTGATCAGCGTATTTGTAAATATTGTTATGATAAATTAAATCAAAACAGAATGCCTGCCAGAGCTGTTCATAATAATCTGGAGTTGGTAGACATTCCCCGTGAATTGATGGATTTAAATACATATGAGTCTATTTTGATTCAATGTGTCCATCCTTTTCAGGCAATTGTTCGCATGGAGCCTAAGATAGGGAAATTGCCTCCTACAGATTTGCAGAGAGGATTAAAGGGAAGAGTTGTTTATTTGCCTCTAGATTTAAAAAAAAACATTGATACAATTGGTATAGAAAAAGTAGAAGAGGAACCTTTAGTTATTCTAGTTAATGGGGTTCCGACAAAGAGTAAGAAAATCTGGCAAGATTTAGTGGATGTTAGGAAAGTCAAAAAGGCAACGTTGTATTTAGTCAAAAACAATGAGTTTACAAAGATCTATGTGTTGCAGCAGAGGAAACAGCTGCAGAAGAAGACAGTGATTGTTCAGGCGGCCAAATTGAAAAAATTGATGTGTCTAGAAGTGAAGAAATATATGAACATTATACGTTCATCCTTTGCATTCCAAAGAAGTAATGGGGAATGCAATTGAATTGTTTCAAATGAAAGCAGCAATAGGAAGTCCCATTAGTGTATGGGAAGAAAGTTTGGAAGCTCGTTGTTTTCCACAGCTATTACCAACACATCGAGGTGGACGATATGATGATCGACCACTTCAAATTCCTGCATCTGAATATCGAACTGTAAGATTATATGCTGAAGATCCAAGGTTTCATCAATGCATTCCCTATTTGTTTCATTTACTGTATGAAAGTGACTTGTCTGGGCTTTCTTATGCAGTAAACCATATACTGAAAAGTGGAGCACATCTGCAAAATGTTTCGGCGAGGGACTTTATGGAGAAAGTGAATCTGCAAGATAATATTTTGGAATCTCATTTAATCAATCTCATGGCATGTCAGCGTGGTACAAACGAGTATTGGTACCGTCGTCATGGGGAATTGAAATGTATGCTAAGAAACTTAGGAACTCCTACATGGTTCCTCACTCTTACCTGTGCCGAGTATGCATGGGAAGACTTACTTGAATTTCTACGCGAGGCAAATGCAAATATACAAAATATAGAATTCAAAACACCTGGAGAACTGTGTTCTTTGGATCCAGTGAATGTATGCAGATATTTCAATCATAGATTTGAAGCTATGATATCTTTCATTACCAACAAAAAAAATCCTCCCCTTGGAGAGGTTTTGGATTTCTTTTCGAGAAAGGAGTATCAAGCGAGAGGTGCTCCTCACATACATATGTTGTTGTGGATTCAAGATGCACCCAAATTTGGAACAGATTCGGATGAGACAGTGATGAGCTTCATTGAAGAGAATTCTACATGTGCTGTTCCGAAAACTACCGAAGAAAACAGTTTAAGGCAACAAGTTTTACGCTTTCAATCCCATCGTTGTGGAAAGTACTGTCGCCGAAAATTCTGAAACAAGGACAAGTTCTACACAAAATGTCGTTTCAGATTTCCACGACCAGTGATTTCCTAAGGAAGAGTAAATAATTTGATGTCTTCTCTACGACATACTGTGACGAGGAAGTCACCAAAAAATACATACAATTTAAAAAGAAACGAAGAGTCCAAGTACATCAACGACTACAACCCAGTGATTTTGTCCATGTGGAATGCTAACATGGATATTCAATTCGTTGCTGACAACTCTATTGCTGTGGCTCGATATGTGACGTCTTACATCACAAAAAAGAAAAGACAGAACTGAAGGAAATGTGGGAGGACATTTCACATGAAAAGAGTCTAAGCAAGAAATTATACAGTTACAGTCTGAAGATGTTGTCGCATCGAGAAATTAGAGCATATGAATGTTCTGATCGATTGTCATCAGCAAGTCTCTATGCCAAATCTAGAACCATCATTTGGGTGAGTCTAGGTCTTGCTGCAACACGAAATCGAGTTTTGAAATCTGTACAAGAGATAGAGTATTTGGCGGAGAAAGAACCAGAAAGTACAGATATTTTGAAGACAAACATGTTGGATACATACTATCCAAATAGAAGTCCTCACCTTGAGAACGCTTGTCTCTATGAAGTTCTTCAAAGCTATATTTATAAGAGGAACATCAGAGAAGATATCAATAATGGAAAATATGCTGTCATTGGATGTGAAGGATGTCTAGTGAAACAGAAAAAGGCCATTTGATTAATCATTGAAAATTGAGTTGTGAAAATCCAGACAAAAGGGAATTTTACTATTTAGCTCTTTTGCAACTCTTTAAGCCATGGCGTACAGAAGAGGAACTACTTGGAGATTTTCTCTGTTACGAAGATTCTTTTAATGCAACCAAGGATACCATAGAATGTCCTGTTTTTCCAAATTATCTGCAAATGTTGAACGAAGAAATAGAGCAAGAAGCCACAATTGCTGCAGAGATTGCTAGAGACAGTTCTCAAGACAGTCAGAGTTCTGCTTCATTGAGTCAGGATCCACTTGGAGGACAAATTATTCAAAATGAAGCTGCCACTGCCATGGATGAGGTTGAAAGAGCTATGGAACAAGCTCAAGATGATGTAGTTAACTTAGAAGATTTGGTGAAACAACTAAACCTTGAGCAGAAACAGATATATGACGAAGTCACAGATCAGATTGAACATGGATTCACTCATGAGAAAAAAGAGTGCTCATGTACATCATTTAAACCAGTCCAACTGTACGTAAGTGGAGAAGCGGGAACTGGAAAAAGTGTTCTGATTAAAGCAATTGCAACTTATCTGCAGAAAAGGACTGAATCACCGCTATATTGTGTTGTTACTGCTCCACTGGGCTGGCAGCACATAACATTAAAGGGATTACTTTACATCGTTTACTGATGCTGCCAGTGGAGCATGATAACAAATTGCAATATCACAAGCTATCTGGAGATGCGTGTTCCGAGGTTTCGAGAGTCCTGAAGAAAATGAAACTTCTTATCATTGATGAAGTAAGCATGGTGTCAAATATAATGCTTGCTTTTGTGCATTTGAGAATGCAAGAAATTCTTAGAACAGACTATGATGTCTTATTTGGACGAAAACATATTATTGTTTTTGGAGATCTACTGCAGTTGACTCCAGTGAAAGGACAACCTGTGTTCAAAATGCTCACGCATGAAGATACCAGGAAGTGCCTAGGAAGCATTGGAAACGTTAATATATGGTTAAACTTCAAATATGCAGAACTGCTTCAAAATATGCGGCAGGCAAAGGATGAAGATTATAAAAATATTCTACAAGATGTAAGAATCGGAAAAGTAAGTCAGCAAGGGAAAGAAGCTTTACATGGACGATTAATTTCAAATTTGTACCCAAATGAAAACATTCTTCCAGAGTATATTTTTAAGAAAATAAACGAGAAGAAATCTGGCATGTGTTTGATGCCAACTCTGAAAGAATGTTCCATGTTCAACAACATAATGTTAAAGTTAGAAAATGAAGAGATAGTGAAACTGGAAGCTATAGATAAAATTGAACATATGGGAGCAACAATTATTTTGTCTGAAAATTTGAAATCAAAATTGGATTAATTAGAGAAGACTATATCTAAAACTGCTGGTTTTGAAAAGACTCTGAATGTGTGTTTAAATTATCGTATCATTTTGAGAAGGAATTTAAATGTTGAAAGAGGTCTGGTAAATGGAGCAATGGGTCATGTTGTTGGTTTTGTGAATTACAAAAATAGAGATGGAATTAAAATTTTAAAAATTAAGTTTGATGGCATTGAGGAAATAGAACAAATTTGTCGTTGTTCAGCTAGATTTTTGCTTGTGAAAGACTTATTTGTTCGCCGAAAACAGTTTCCTATTTGTTTGGCATATGCGGTGACAATTCATAAATCTCAAGGTTTAAGTGTAGATAGCGCTTTGGTGAACATTGGAAGTTCTGTGTTTAAAGAGGGTATGGCATATGTGGCATTATCACGAGTCAGAACTTTATCAGGATTGTACTTGATTGAGTGTGATGAAACAAAGATTTGTGCTGATCTAGATTGTGTTAAAGAATACAATAGGTTAAGAAGAGAGTATGCTCCACATTTGCCTCAATATCCTCTGAAAAACGTGTGGTAGGCCGAAAAAGAAGAAATGAGAATAATTGCAGTAAGGTAGTAGCAAAAAGACAAAAAGTAGATGAAACTGTAATTGTAAGGAGAAAGAAAAAATATTCTGTTGAAGATGTTGTTGGATTTCAGTTTGAAAACAGTTCTGGTGTCAACTGCTATGCTAATGTAGTGGTTAATGTTGTTTTTTTTCTTCAAAATATACAAGAACAGATTGTTGAAAATCGGGATCAAAGATTCTGTTGTTTGTTGAATTCCGTGTTTGAGAAATGTAACAGTAATAGAGCAAAAATAGAAAGTGTTTCAGAAATTCGAGATCTTCTAGACATATGTTCTGGTCAAAATCAATTTTCACAGAATATTCAGCAGGATTGTCAGGAATTTTTAATGTATATGTTTGATGTATTGGAAGATGAAGGTGTAGATATAAAAAATCTTTTTAGCCTTTCTTATCAATGGCAGCATGACTGCGACAACTGTACTTTATCTGCTTTCCGGTGCTTGATACTGTCCTGGGCTTTCTCCCTTTTGCCTCGGTCCCACAGCACTTTGTATATTACTTTCGGCCGGGTAGCGGCCATTTTGGACGTGACTCGCGCTAGGCGCGGTCAGCGGTCCAGTTGTTGCACGCCTCTCCCCAGCACTGGCCACTCCCTATTTAAATGTGCCTGTGCCGTACGCGCAGCGGGCGAGCGTGCCGATGGCGCGCCGAAGGCGCGCCTAAGGCAAGCCCGTCTGCGCCCGTCAGCGCCAAGGCAGGGCACAGGGCACGCCACGCTGCCGGATTCAACTCCATCCCTCACACTGGTTCGCTTATCCAATACTCCAGTGCGGCATTGAGAGCTCTTAGAGGGTCGCGCTGCCCCTCCTATCATACTAACACGGCGGGACGCATGATTGTCTCTACGTGTCTGGAATGTGGCTTTTCTCCTTCTACTCAGCTCCTGTCTGTCCCTCGGAGTGCTGAACCCTCACATCAGGCAAGTTATAAAGCTTTCCTCATCAACTCGCGATCTTTGAAGCGTCATCATGCGGACATTGCCGATCTGGTGCTGGACAATGATTTAGATCTCTTATTTATTACTGAGACCTGGTTGGACGCATTTTCCAATCCTGCTGTTGCCCTGGCTACCCCCTTTGGCTACAAAATCCATCGGACTGACCGCCCAATTGGGAGAGGGGGGGGGCTGGCTATTATGTATATGTTAATGTTAATGTTAATGTTAGGCTGCATTTATAAAGCGCACTGACACCGGAAGTTTCCTGGCGCTAAGATTGAAATTAAGGTAGGAAAGAGAGCTAGTGGGAGTTCGAGAAGAGCCAGGTCTTTAGGCTCTTTCTGAAACTCAGCAGGGTGTCAGAGGTTTTGATGTGTAGAGGGATGGAGTTCCACAGCTTGGGTGCCAGGAAGCTGAATCTCCGGCCACCCAGTTTTTTAACTTGATCGCTGGGGAGGTGAGCAGGTGGAGATGGGCAGAGCGGAGGTTGCGGGTCGGGCAGTGTGGGTTAATGAGGGATTTCAGGAAGGCCGGGCATTTGGTATGCCGTGCTTTGTAGATTAGGCATCCAATTTTGAAGGCGACCCTTTGTTCAATGGGCAGCCAGTGCAGCTTGGCCAGAAGGGGTCTAGCAGATTGCCATTTGGGGACTTTACAAATGAGTCTTGCTGCCTGGTTCTGCACCATCTGGAGGCGGTGGAGCAGGGACCTGGGTAGGCCCCAGTAAAGGGAGTTGGAAAAGTCGAGGCGGGAGAGGACAAGGGAAATAACAATTTGCACCAAGGCCTCGTGGGAAAGCAGGTGGGAAATTTTTCGAATTTTGCGTAGCTGGAACATGCTAGCGGAGATGATGGCTCCGACATGGGATTTCAGGGAGAGGTCCTTGTCAATGGTGACTCCCAGACTTTTTACTGCACTCGACGGAGTAGGGGCAGTGCCCAGCTCGGCTGGCCAAAATTGGGGTCCCCAGTGTGCAGAGCTAGCGCAAGGCAGGATGAGTTCCGTTTTTTCCGGATTTAATTTGAGCTGATTAGAAATCATCCATTGTTGGATGTGCAGCATTACTGCCTGGAAATTAGATGCCGCATCCGGGGTGTCTAAAGGAAAGATGATCTGCATGTCATCTGCGTAGTTGAGGACAGTGCAGTTCCAGTTGCTGAGTGAGTGAATTAATGGGCGAAGGTATAAATTAAAAAGTAAAGGTGAAAGGGAGGATCCCTGGGGGACTCCACAGGTGGTGGGTACCTGGGTTGCAGTGAAGGGGCCTAGATGGACTGTTTGCACTCTGCCAGAAAGGAAGGACTTAATCCAATCCTGTGCAGGGCCCTGGATGCCTGCTTGTCCGACACGGTGGAGGAGGATGTCATGGTCCACCGTGTCGAACGCGGCCGAAAGATCCAGAAGGATAAGTGCCTGAGGGGACCCTCTATCGGCATTCTCCCGAAGAGTATCGATGAGAGCACTGGGTTCTTCAGTGGGATGCTCCCACCATTTGATATGGCTGTGAGGCTTTGGACTGCAACCTCCAGCTCTCCCCCATTTCACATTGAGAGGCTCTTTAATATACCGCCCACCGGGCTCAGCAGGCGTATTTCTGGATGCTTGTGGGGATGCCATTACGAGTCTTAAGGTTTTCCAACTATCTCCTTTTGGGGGATCTGAATCTACATCTTGACTCCGGGGAGTCAACTGATTCCATTGCATTTATGGAGAACCTCCAGTTGGCAATGCTCTCTCAATGGGTGACGGATCCGACCCATAAGGGAGGTCATACTCTGGATCCTATCTGTTCCAACTTCCCGCTGCAAGTCAGCAAGCCGTGCCCGAACACTTGGTCTGATCACTTCCCGATATTTTTTTCATGGCGAGACCCACGCCAGCACATATTAACTCAGGTCCATCGCACTCCCACAGCCAGGAAGCTGGATGCTGCTCTCCTAGGGGGACACCTGGCGGCTTCACGCCCTACCTTCTTGGGCACCCTGCAGGACAATGTCACCTTCTTCTCAAGCTGGATTAGCGATGCCGTTACGACCCTTGCTCCATCGGGTTCCGGTAAACTGGGGAGGGAGTCACCCTCCAAGCCTTGGTTTACTTTGGAGCTGAAGGCTCTCAAGCATGACTGCAAGGTTTTGGAGAGAGCTTGGCGGGCTAGCAGCTATAGTCCTATCGCCAAACAGGCGCTTAGAGTTAAACAGAAAATGTACTACCTAGCCATTGCCACGGAAAAAAGCAAGCATTTTGCTACTCGCATCAATCGGGCGAATAATAATGCTAAAGAAATCTTTGCAATTGTGCAGAGTTTCATTACGCCAAGTGCCCAGGAGTTGGTGGTCCCTCCCTCTGATAATTGGTGTAACATCCTGTCCAATCATTTTAGGTTAAAAATTAGCGATATCCAAGCCTCGTTTCTGGAAAATTCTAATTCTATCTTGCCTACCCGATAGTATGTCCCGAAGAGGGATCCAGGTCATTCCTTCTCTGCGTTTTGTCCTATAGACCTTTTGGTCTCGCGCCGAATCCTTGGAGCACTGAAATCAGGTTCCCCTAAGGACCCCTGCGCGGCCAGGCTGTTGGCCGAATTGGCCGACACAATTAACCCGGAAGTCAACATCTTGATTAACCAGTCGCTTCGGGAGGCATATGTCCCGTGTTCTTGGAAGCAGGCACTTCTACTCCCCCTGCTCAAGAAGCCTACCCTTGATCCGGCCTCCCGGCCAATTACCGACCCATTTCTCTCCTGCCTAGTTTGGCCAAGGTTTGCGAAAAGGTAGTGACCTTGCAGCTTACTAATTTTGTGGAGAAGGTGGGTTTGCTCCACCCGGCGCAATCAGGGTTCCGTGCCTCCTATAGTACGGAGTCAGCACTGTTGGAGGTGACGGAAGCTATCCGTGACTGTTTAGATGCCAGCGGGAGAGCAGCTCTGGTGATGCTGGACCTCTCGGCGGCATTTGATACGGTTCCCCACTCTCTTCTCCTTGAGCGGCTCAATGACATTGGCATTGTTGGTACTGCCTGGAGTTGGCTCAGATCTTTTCTGGAAGACCGGTCACAACAGGTCTGGCTGCCTCCGTGCGCTTCGGAACCCACTCCTCTTTCCACTGGCGTCCCGCAGGGCTCCTCCCTTAGCCCCCTTTTGTTCAACATCTACATGACTCCTCTGATCTATCTGGCGGAGTCATTGGGGGCTAAGGTGATGGCTTATGCGGATGATACGCAGTTATTGTTCACCTGGAAAAGGGGTGCGGACTCGGTCAGCTCCGTGCAGCGCTGTCTCTCTTAGGTGTTCCATTGGCTGTCTAATGCACAGCTTAAGTGCAATGAAGAGAAATCGGAGGTGCTCCTGTTTGGCCGGTTCCCTGCGGATTTTAGAGTCACCCTCTGGCCATCTGACTTTCCGCCCCCCCAGTCTGACAAGGGTCTAGCCAAAAATCTAGGGGTCTGGTTTGAGGAAAACCTTAATTTTGAGACTCACGTTAAGAAACTTACAGGGACCTGCTTCGGCATCTTAAAAACGTTGCGAAAATTCCTCCCTCTCCGGGGTTTCTTACCAGGAAGCTGCAGGTAGTACAAAATGCGGCAGCTAGACTTCTGCTGGGACTTTCTCCCAGGCAGTGTGTGCGGGCACATCTTCGCCTCCTACACTGGCTCCCAGTTGAGTCTCGATTTAAATTTAAAATGCTGTCCATTGTTCAACGGGCCTTGTATGGGCTGGGCCCACTCTACCTTCAGAAGCGCTTTGTCTTTTACACGCCCTCTAGACAATTGCATTCTTTGGACAAATTCCTTATACAGACTCCCCGGTTTAAACGCCATCGACTGGGCGGCTGTTCCTTCACTCGTAAAGCTGGCTTAGCCTGGAATGAGCTCCCTCTTGCCCTCAGGATGGTTTCTGACAAGGCAGTTTTTAAGAAGAAACTGAAAACGCTGTTGCTCTGATGCCTTTTTTCCCTCCTGACATGCTGAGTCTACAGCCGGTTCTGTGGTAGGCTCTTTGGTAGCAGCGCCGGGATACTTTTAGTAGCTGTGCGCTCTATAAAACTAGTATAACCTAACATAAGTACTACTAGAATAGACACTGAAAGATATATATATTTGACTTTACCAGACTGCGAATCAGTGCCTTTTAATAATCTAGTTAAAGCAGCGGATCACAATATGGTCTGTACCCAATGTAAGTCTACAATGCTGTCCACATTATTTCTACAAAATTATGGTCAGTATGTCATTTTAATGTTCCAACGGTGTAGACCTGATGGAACTAAATTGACAACTTCTATTAAAAATTTCGTTGGTTCTCAGTTATCAATATCAGGAAGAACCTTTGCAACTGTAGCTATTATTTTTCATGACGGTCCTTCTACAACATCAGGGCATTACACATGCTATTTAAAAAGTTGTAAAGGTTGGACCCACTGTAACGACATTCATTTGACTTTCAAACAACGTTTGCCTTTTGGCTTAAAAAATTCATACCTAGTGTTTTTACAACCAAAATTTAAGTAAAGGTAATTGGCCTTTGAAGACGGGAGCAGTTAATAAAGGTTATTTTGCTGTTTAAAAATATATTCTGAGTAAAAGTGATCCAGGTAATATAAAAAATTGACTTGTCATATAGGTACTGTAAGTGGATCTCATAGTAAGTGATATTAGTATTATAGAAAATGATGAACATGAGTGAGTCAGAGATGGTTTTACAAATACTTAAATATTGTGAAAATGTTGTATGAGCCTTTCTTTCAGAACGTCGGAAAAAAGGTAATTTCAGAGTTTCTTAGAGTTAATTTGAAAATATACTCATACATCTGACACTATTTGGCCAAAAGGAAAGGTACAGGAATGAGTAAAGAGTCATGACTGAAAAAAAGGAGTATATGAAAATAATGAAAATATTTCAGATGTTCTTGGAGCTTTTCTTCTAGAAAATCGATTAAATGGATTTTTTAGTGAACAGCAGAGTACTTTGCAACGAGAAAAGGACCTCCATGATATACTATTTGGCCTCAAGGAAAAGTAATTCAATCGAAGATTAGTGTACATTTGTCATTTGCCAGTATCTAAGGTTTTTTTTTAAAGCACAATCTTTTAGATTGTGGTTTTTTTTCCCGCTGTCATATGATGAGTAATTTGAACTCACTGTTTTAAGTGAAATTCAATATATTCTGAGAACAGCAAAAATAAACTATGTAACATGTTGTACAAGTTATTCTATACTTTGGATTGTGTAAATTAAATTGTATTCCCATTCTCTGACACTCACTTTCCTTTATCCTCTCTCTTTCAGCTCTCTTTACTCACTCACACTGCCTTTCTCTCACTCTGTTTCACACCCATTCGTTTACTCCACTTCTTTCACAACCCCTCATTCTCATTTCAACTGTCTGCATCCCCTCTGTCCCTTGCACCACTTTTCAGCTTTCAGTCTCTCTGCTTTACTTCCCTTTTCCGTCTTTTCCTCCTTTGCTCTTTTACTAATTCCTCTTTACTCACTGAGCAGTATTGTCGCACTCTATCACTATAACTCACCTACTCTCCCTCGCTTATCTTTGTTTGCTCCTTTCTTTTGACCTCTTTTCTCTATTTTTCGTTCACTACCTCTATGTCCTCAGTGCCTCACTCTCCTTGTGTTATATTCACTTGTGTTTATCTACCTTCTATCATTTCTTTTACAACAACTTCACTGCTCCTCTCTCATCGTTCTTCATCCCATTTCTTTTACTCTGGTTCCATTACTATTCCTCATTTCCTTTCTTTCAATGTCTTTCTCTTTACTTTCATCACCAAATTATTTTCTCTCAGTACCACTCTGTTAGTCCTCTTCTCCTCTCTTTCCTTTTTTTGCTCTTTACTCATTTCCTTTTGTCACTCATTGTATTCCACCTCACTCAGTTTTTCTCTTAGTGTGTCTGTCTACTAACTTCCTGACTCCATTTCCCTCAATCGTTGTATATTATCCTCTCTCCCTTCATCCCTTCACTTTGACTGTTCTTCACTTACTCTCAGTTATCTTCTATTTCTCAATCTTCTAAATGCATCCTTAATTAGACTCTTTTCTGTCTCTGTTATTATCTTTTTACTTACTACTGTTTCCTGACTTAGTTTTGCTAACTCACATTGTTTTAGTATCTTTCTTACCTTCAGTTCATTTCTCTGTTCTTCTCTTCCTCTGTGTCAGTGAATCTATATGCCTTACTCTTAGTAATTTGCTCTCAATCTATTTCTTTTTTTCTCTTTTTATCCTTCTACCTTACTTTATTTCTCTTTCTGTGTCCTTCACTCTTACTTTATTTCTAAATACACTGTTATGATTTTTAACCTCTTTATTTGTATATTTTAATTTAAAATACACATTTTACTAATTATAACTTATTTTTTCTTCTCTCTTTCACAGATACAAAGTGTAGTAAAATTTTTTAAGTAAAGTTACATTTATTATATGGTAAGTATGACTATAAAAATGTATTTTGTCATCACCCTTTGCTTTAAGCTCACTAATATTTTCTCAAACAACCTCACTCCTGTGTCTTTATTCTGCTCCCCTCACTTATTCTTATTCTCCATGTTTACTCCAATTTCCCTATTTCCCCTCTCATAGTCAACTTCTTTCAATCCCTATTCTTTACTGTACTTACCCTCTGTTCCCTTCCTTTGCTTCTTCACTCATTCTGTTTTTCTTAATTATTTACCTTACTCCTACACACACACCTCATCCCCCTCCCAATACATACACACACCTCTAACATACACCCCACACACACACCACACACACACCTCATACACACAAAAAAATCCCCCCACACACACTCTTCACATACACACACACATTCCATACACACACATACATCGCACACATATACACCCCACACCCAGACACTCCTCACACATACTTCACACACCCTCACCTCCACCCACACCAAAACACCCCACACAGCCACACCCACAGACACACCTTACACACCCACACCCCGAGCTACACCCACTGACTCCCTATAAGTCACACCTACTGCATTACTTATCTTTCTTGGCTGTTTCACTCAAACCCATTAAGGTACTGTTTTCTTTACTCTCTTTGTCCTTTCTCTTTATCACTCCCCATGTCTTATCCTAATTCAATTTTTCACCCTCTTTCACCCCTATTTACTTACACTAACTGGTCTTTTCTTACCCTCACTCACCGTTCTTCATTTATTCCGGTTACGCCACTACCCTTCATTCTCAATTTTTTACTGTCCTTTCTTTTTCTTTCAACACCCACTCACATTCTCCCACTATCTCTACTCTAGTCTTCTTCCTCTCTCTTCCCTTCTTTTGCTCCTTTAGTCATTTTACTTTTCTCACTTTCACCCTATTACACCTTCTCTGTTTTTTACTATGTAATAAACAATCCCTCTGTGTTCATCCTGTAGCTCTCTTTCTCTTAACATTACTCTCTTTGTGTTCTTCCCTCATGCTAACTCCTTCATTAATTTTTTTTTCTATTTTTTGGGGGGCGCGCCCCGGTACGCGTACCCTAAAAAAAAAATTTGATAGGAGATTCATTAAAAATATAGGTTTATTTTTATAATTGAAAGGTAGTTCTAAAAAGAACTGTTTTTTTTCTTCTTTTTGTTGTTTTATGTTTTTTTTAATGTTTTTTTGAACATTTTGTACTTTTTTAGGCTTTTCAAAACAGTTTTATATTTTTTTTGTATTTTTTATGGGGAGAAACAAAAAACAGGGAATTGTAAATGGCTCAACAGGAGCAAAAATAAAAAACGGAAAAAATTACTGTTCTTTGGGGCATTTGTGATTGTCACCAGCAAGGACGACAAGCTTCATGCTCTTTTCACCATAGGCGATGAGCTTGCCACAGGCAATACATGTGATTCTAAAATTTGCTAATCGTGGTTGTATACAAGGCATCATCTCCGTTGTTTCTGGTCCCGATGGAGTGGGTTGTGTTCTTTTGGAGGTGGTCCTTGAAGACTGGGGGAGGTTACTGGCCAGTTCCCTCAGCTCTGCACGAGAATAGTTGTTAAGATGCTTCCGGATCATATGTCAAATCATGGTATTATTACCAAAGGAATATATTTTGTTTGGGTTGCCCCTTGAGAGTTGTTCGCCACAGATTAGGCAAGTTACCTTGGCCGCATTCACTTTTTTCTTGCCCTCTGGGATTGAAAAAAACTCCCATACAATGTGTGACTTTGGCTTGTATGGGGTATTTTGTTCAGGCAGCCATGTTCTCCCCTCCTCCTCTTCCTCTTCCTCCTCCTCCTCTTCTTGACCACCAATGTACTGTTGTGGTGGTCCTCTTGGTGGTGGTGGTGGTGGTGGTGGTGCAGATGCTCCAGCTGTTGCAGCTACAGTAGCCATTTGAAAGTACAAAATAGTTCTGTCTCTATTGCTGAAACAGGTCTTCCTCAGTCAAAGGACAAAGTCAGAATAAGGAAAGAAGGTGGGGTCTTTCATCATTTGCAAAAAACAAAGTGTCCTGAACCAATGAGAAGTATTATTTTCAGGTCATATGACCCGGGCTTTACTCATTTGGAAACCAAAACTGTTCTGCACCAGTAGAAAGTGTTATTTTCAGGTCATATGACCCGATGCGCTTAGGCTATGTGCCCCGGGGAGCGGCCGTAGTCGCGCTCCGGGGCGCGCCCTCGGGCACGTAGTGTAAGCGCGTCAAGACGTTGCGCGATCGTATGCGCATGCATGCTTCCGGGTGCGCTTACGCTGTGAGTCATATGACGCATCACGCGTCTACGCCAAACGTCACGATGTTGTTTTCGTTCGCGAAAATAGCGCTAACGGGACGCTCCCTGGTACGCGCCCCGGGGCGCACCGCAACATTGCGCTGACCGGGGCGCTCCCCGGTACACGCCCCGGGAACGCCCCGGGCAAAAAAAAAAAAATTTTTTTTTTTTACATAATTATACTATATAAAATTCATTATAAAAAATATTACTTTTCATACCTATAGAGATTTGCTATTAAAAAACCTATGAAATTCACTGAAAAAACCATAGGTTTCACACCAGTTATAGTTAGGAATTAGCATTTAAAAAACCTATTAAATTCACTGAAAAAACCATAGGTTTCACACCAGTTATAGTTAGCTGGAAATTTTACTGGCATAAAACCAATGAAATTCCCATGTTATAGTTAGTTGGACTCACTATAACTTGCGCGTGCAATGCACTGCTGATGACGTCACATATTACATCACTCATGACATGGTCAGTGACATCACTCATGACATGCTTAACACGGCAGCCAGGGATGGCTGCCCTGATTCCTGGGCTATCTCTACCATTGTGCCAGTGTTTAAAAAGTGAATCGTAACAGTACATTTTGCTATCGGCCGATCTCCCTCATCGACTCAATAGTAAAGGTGGTGGGAGGTGTGTTATTGCAAAGATTATCGTCATGGGCTCAGGAGCACAACATCATCTCCGACATCCAAAATGGGTTTCGCCCTGGGCGGTCGACTGTGGCCCAATGTCTAAACCTCTACCTGATCCTTGGTAAGTAAACGATGGCCCACCCAGGTACGATCTACATAGCTTTTATTGACCTTTCTTCCGTGTTTGACTGTGTCAACCGGGTCAAACTGTGGCAGTCCATGAGGGCCATGGGGGTGGAGGCCAATATCATGGACTTCCTAATGGATCTGCATAGGGACACCAAGGCGAATGTTAGATATGCCCAGGATCTTCGGGTTTCTAGGGACTTTAAAATGGGAAGGGGGTGTGCCAGGGCTGTATTTTGGCCCCCTTCCTGTTCAATCATTATATAAACGACCTCGAAGGAGCCTTGGTTGCAACGGGGGCTGATTTTCCGCATATAGTGCGACGGGGTCTCCACGTCCTACTGTATGCGGATGATGCAGTCCTTATAGCTAGAACAGCCAGGGGACTCCAAACTATATTGGACTCTTTTCTGATTTTCATGGGATCTCGAGATCTGGCAACCAACAACGCCAAGTCCTACATCTTCCAGGTAGGGGCTCGGCCCATGAAAAAGTACTCCTTCGCGGTAGGCCCGGAGAAGGTCCTCCTGACGATAGTGTTTTCATACCTGGGGGTTTTGTTGGATGACCGCCTAAAGTGGGGGCCCCTCACACAGAAGAAAAAGGGGAAGTTCACTCGAACAACTGCCGCTATCTTCAACTTTGCTGCTACAATGGGCAAGCATCCAATCGCAGCCATGTTGAAAATTTATCAGGCCAAAGGTGTAGCAATTGCCTGCTAGGGCAGCGAAATCTGGGGACACACCACCCCAGATACACTGCAGGTGGTTGAGAATAACTTCTTAAAATGCCTCCTGGGTGTGCCAAATAGTTTATCAAATTTGGTAGTCCACGAGGAATTGGGAGTTCCATTTTTAAGTGACACACTGGCACTGCACCCTCTAGTGTTCTGGCTCAAGTGCTGGGTAAACAAGGAATTAGAACTCACTCAGCAGAATATAACCGACTGTATGAGCCTTGGTTATATGTCTCGAATTCCATGGCTGAAATACATTGGAGGTTGTCTTGCAGAGCTGTGTTGCCCTGCTCTTTTTTAAAAACCTTCCACTGTAGTAAAAAAGGATGTGGAACTGGTTAAGAAAGCTTTCAGTTGCACCAAGAAGCTAGAAAGAGATGAGTTGGATCTACAAAAACCCAGCATTCACAAATTTTTGGCCCTAAAAACCAACCTACCGACTGAGCCATACCTTCTGGGAACATTGTCCACCTATGAGCGGTTTTTATTGTTCAGGTTCCGCTTTGATCTTTTTCACTTGTTCCTTGCAGTTCCAAAAGGGTGCAGTAGAGGACAGGTGCTAGCACCCTGTGGCTGCGACAGCGTGTCTCCACAGGACCTGCTACACTTTATGTTCCTCTGCAAATTTTATGAACTACCACAGAGACATTTTTTGCTTCTCCCTTTAAATTTTTATTTGTATTTATTTAAATTTATATGTCAGCTCACAGCTACACAAA
The DNA here is from genome assembly GCF_964261635.1 of Lissotriton helveticus. Lineage (NCBI taxonomy): Eukaryota > Metazoa > Chordata > Amphibia > Caudata > Salamandridae > Lissotriton > Lissotriton helveticus. The sequence continues at coordinate 771,533,160 of NC_136063.1, read as the reverse complement.
AGGGTTTCCCGGTGCTGTCAGGGAAACAGCGGAGGAGAGAGAGAGAGACCTACTGGCTGAAAAGCCAGGTTTTGAGAGACTTTCGGTACAATAGGAGATTGGATTGAGTGCGGAGTCACAGAGGGTGAGTATTCCACAATACAGGACCTAAATACGAAAAGGAACGACCACCCATACGAGAGAGTCTAACCTTTGGGACCTGGAATTTGGCTTGGGTAGAGGACCGAAGAGTGCAAGAGGGTACGTAGGGACAAGCTAAGTGTTGCAAGTAGCAAGGGGCTCTGTCGTGCTTGATACGGAACATGTAGGTCAGGGCCTTAAACCTGACCCGTTTCTCGATTGAAAGCCAGAGTAGGTTCTGCAGCAAACTGGAGGTCGAGGCGGTTCTGGCAGCCCGACACAGTAACCTGGCGGCAGAGTTATGTACTCGCTGCAGCTTGCGCGTTAGATCTTTATTAGCTCCCAGATAGAGGTTGTTCCCATAATCCAGCCTAGATGGAACGGGGCCAGGTAGCATCCACACAATCTTTCTCAACCATTTCAAAATGGTGAAACGTGTTGCCGCAACCTTGGTAGCTTGTTGACGCATAGATAGTGAATCATCAATAATAAAGCCAAGGTTACAAACCTGGGTGGAGGGTTGCGGGAATGCACCCATTTCTGTAGGCCAATGTTGGGGGCCCCAGAGGACTCTATGTTTGCAAAAAACCAGAACCTCAGTTTTTTCGCCAATGAGTTTTAAAAAGTTGGCGTTCATCCAGGACGCCAATTGGCTGAGCCCCGTCCTAAGAGCATAAGGCTCTGTGGATTTACCAGCCGAAAGAGAGAAACTGATCTGGGTGTCATGAGCATACGAGAATAATGACAAGCCAGATTCCTCTACAATAGCTGCCAAGGGTCTAACATGAATGTTAAATAACAGGGGGCTGAGAATGGATCCCTGTGGAGCCCCATAGGGTGAAGAATAAACTTTAGATTTGGCCCTGTATGAGAAAATCTGAAAGGTACAGTTTGTGAGGAAGGAAATAAGCCAGCTCAAGGCAGAGCCAGTGACCCCAGTAGATTGGAGGGCCTTAATAAGTATGGTATGGGAAACCGTATCAAAGGCGGCGCTTAAATCTAGTAACACCAAAGTCATCGTGTCGCCTGCATCCAGATTCTGTCGCAGCATTTCAGTTAATGTGTCTCTCCAGAGCTTTTGAGAGAGCAGGAAGCAAAGAGATTGGACGATAGTTTGAAGGGAGTGCAGGGTCAGAGTTGGCTTTTTTTAGAAGTGGGACGACCATTGCATGCTTCCAGTCCGAAGGGACTAAAGACTCCATTAGGGATATATTAAGAAATTCCAGAATGTATTGAAGCAGCGGTGGTTCAAGCTGCTGTAATACCGTAATAGTCGAGATGTCGCATGGAGAACCCGATTTAGTCTTGCTTAGATATTGTTTGAGTGACATCATATCTAAGAATGGCCAGGTGTCAAGTATATTCATAGGGTCCGTGGTAAGTGCAGCTCGACTTTGGGACAAACGGCCTTGTTGGGGCAGAGGTCAGGGTGGGCGGAAGACTAGAGGGAGAGATATTACCAGCCAAAGATGAATAAATTGTTTCCACTTTATTTAAGAAAAATTGGGCGAGATCCTCACATTGTGTAGCGTACAGACTGGGTGGAGGCTGGACAGTTGCCAAACCAGAGAGTTCTTTGACCATCTTAAAGAGGGTTTTGGGACAGTTTTTAACCTCTGTAATGGTTGCGGAAACAAAGTTAGCACGTGTGAACCTACAGTGGTAATGATACGCGGATAAGAGGTTGAATTTTAACCAGCTTCGCCCAGCTCTTTTGTATCTGCAGATGCTGAAACCAGACTGTTTTTTTTTTATTGTGGGATATATGAAATCAGTGGTGAGAACAAAGGCTTGTCTGGAACCTTAGCCATCTTAGTGGGAGAAGGTAACCTTTGCTTCAAATCACGGATTATGTGTCCTTTTCTTTTGAATCATACAGATTTACCTGTTTCTCATTTATTGTTACGAATTGTTAATTTTAAAAGTTACCCGAAATCATCGTTGAGAACAAGGACTTGTCTAGTACGCCAGCTATTTTAGAGGGAGAAGGTATCCATTGTTATAATTTGCGGTCCATGTGTTTTTCTCTTTTTAACTATATGTACTTATTTGTTTTTATTTATTGTTATAAATTGTAAATCTTAAAGTATCACTTTTTACGAGGTGTGGACATGTTGTAACTTTTATGGTTTTCGTACTGTAAAACCGAATAAAGTTGTCTGTGATTTAATTTGATTTGAGTGGTCTAGACAGTTAAATAGATGCCCATGTGATGAGTTATCAGCACAGACCACTATGCATGTTTTATTTTTTTGTAAATGTTATCAAATTCAGAGGAGAAGATGGATACTACCGGTGCTTAGATCAATTCGTCTGTGACAATGTCGTCCTGCATTTATGGTCATGCAATCTCTTGGGGAAGAACTTATAATTTTATCTGTCTCCACGTTTCTAAAGTCTGTTTTTTCCTGTAGAAAGGCCATCTCTATGTGATCATCTGATTTAAATTGAAAATATAACTATTAGTCCCTATACGCTGTTGTTTACTCAGTCATCCCGGTTAATGTACTGATTTTGAACATGTTATTTTTAACTGATTTTTAATGTGCTTTAATGATTATTTAACAAATAGTCGAATAAAACTTGATTTGATTTTTCACTAATGTTGTTGGTACTATATTTGAACACTTGTACATGTGTAAATATAAACTGACTTGAAAAGAGACCATGGCTGCTACTACAGCATGGAAACCAACCTTAACACAGATATGTCTAAGGAAAGATTCCTGCTGAGTCCTGGACATTTAATGGGATGTTCATGTAAAAATCCAGACACAAAATAACTCCCTGAGTGCACTTAATGCTAAGGAAAATCAAGCACGTATCCGCAATTTCTATCACAAGACTCTTTTTGTCTACCAGTAACACCCCTGGCTACTGAACACCTACCTGAAAGAAGAGCCAAGTGGGAAAATAATTTGTCAAAGAATACCACTACGTGGGAGCAGCAATGTAAATGCTAGGCGCTGCATAATGTGAAGATTGCCGTAGCCCCATTGGCTACTGAAATCTAATCTGCCAATCCACAACATCTACCAACTCTACATTCACAGTACATCTGAAAACTAGGTAGCCATGAAACACAGACCCTCGATATAGTAAAAATCCATGTGCAGGATGGGGCATTCACTGCATAAGGAGATATTCCAATCCGACCGTTTTATAATGTAATTCCATCTAGGGAAAACTGGAATGTAAACTGCCATTATCTGGCACCACCAGGGAAAGATTCCCTTCATCTAACGAGTTCCTGAACTGGTAGCTCATTTGTCAGGCAATCCATCTCCCATACACCCTAAATGAGTTGGGGGTGTGAGAGGAGTGGGAACAGAACATGTTACTACTTTCCTCTTAATGAGCCTCTAGGACATGGGGAGATAGAACCTTGTAAAATCTAATTTCTCTGTATTGCTTCATTAAAAAATTATAAACAACAAATAAAATATATGTAATTTACTCAAGACTATGGCAATCTTTGACGAATAATTATAAAATGAAAACATGGTAAGCATTGCCTCCCTGGAAACCTTTGTTTTATTTCACTTTCTCATTACTTCTCAGCTTAATTTGCCAATTGCAAAACTTGATAAAGGTATTCGGCCCACATGCATCAACATTGCCATTAAGGAATCGCAAATGGCTATGCATGAAGAAATCGCAAAAAAAAATAGCGATTTCCTAAAATTCCTTAATTGCGACTCGCAAATTGCGAATCGCAATTAAGGAATACCCCCCCCATTCATTCCTATGGGCCTAGAGGTCCATAGGAATAAATGGGAAGACATTCTCAATGTGCGATTCTCAATTAGAGAATCGCAAATTGAGAATGCAATTTCAAGGGTGCCAGGGTGTCAAAAAGACACCCTGTTGCACCCCTGAAATCTGCCCATAAGTACATCTTGCACACGCACATGCCCCAAGGGCATGTGTGTGTGTAAAATGGAACTTTGAAAAATGCACTTTCGTGCATTTTTCAGAGTTTTTGCAAATTACCATGAAGGTCAACTTCATGGTAATTTGCTCTCACTATTAGCGGAATCACAATTTTTTTTAGTTTGATGCATTGCATGTTTATGTTTATGTTTATGTTTTGGCAATTTTTAAAGCGTGCAAATACCCTGGGGTGTCTCGGCGCTCACTCATCCGAACGAAGGCTATGGCAGATCTTAATGTGGGAATAGCCAGGTTTTTAATTTATTCCTAAAGCCAAGGAGCGTTGTTGCAGTTTTGATGGTGAGTGGGAGTGAATTCCATAGTCTGGCTGTGGAGATCACAAAACATCTGTCACCCCAATTAGCTTTTTTTGTGCGTTGGACTTTGAGCAGATGAGCTGAGGATGAACGACGGGTTCTTGAGTTTTCAAGCGGACGGAGGGCGTCCTTGAGAAATTGCGGGCCTAAGTTGTTGATTGCTTTGTAGGCAATACACAATGCCTTGAATTTTGTACGGCTCCTGACTGGGAGCCAATGAAGCTGTTGGATATAAGGGGAGATGGAGGTAAACTCGGGAATGCCCAGCAAAACTCTAGCTGAGGCATTCTGCACTAGCTGAAGCCTATTAAGAATTTTTTCCTGTGCATTAAGAAGGAGGGTGTTACAGTAGTCTGTTTTGGCAAAAATAAGGGTGCTGATCATTGTTTTTCCAGCTGAAGTGGGAAGGTAGGGAAGAAGCTTCTTGATCTTCTTCAACATGAAGAAGGAGGTAGAAACTACGGAGTTGACATGATGGTGAAAGATCAGCCTGTCGTCAAATATGACTCCAAGGTTGTGAACCTTAGTAACGGGTTCTGGTGGAGGACCCATCTCAATGGGCCACCATCGAGGGGACCAGGCAGGTTCCCGTTTCCCGAATGTCATGACCTCTGCCTTATCAGAGTTTAATTTTAGACAGTTTGATGACATCCAGGAATTGATAGCAAGCATTCCCTCTTGAAAGTTGGCTGCAATTGTCGCTCCATCATTATGTACAGATAGGACCAGTTGGGTGTCGTCAGCATAAGTCGTTAGACTAATGCCGTAAGACTTAATCACCCTCGCTAAGTCCGAAACATATATGTTGAACAGGGTCGGACTTAGCGAGGAGCCCTGTGGTACTCCGTAAGGAAGGGAGAAGGTATGGGAGAAGAAAGGGCCCAGCTTTACAGCCTGTGAACGGTTGGCCAGAAAGGAAGCGAGGAGTTCTTTGGCATTGTTCTGGATGCCAATTGCTGAGACACGGTCGATCAGGGTGGCATGATCGACCGTGTTGAACGCTGCAGATAGATCAAGCAGTATTAATACTGCCGCTCCTCCTTTGTCCAATGTCATTCTTATTTCATCTGCTGCTTTTATTAAAGCAGTTTCGGTCCCGTGTCCCTGCCTGAACCCGAATTGGGTCTCGTCCAGTAGGTTATTTTCATCGATAAATTTGGAAAGTTGTATGTTCATTGCTTTTTCGAATATTTTTGCTGAAAAGGGAAGACATGCAATAGGTCTATAACTGGATGGGGAGGAGGGATCAAGGGTGGGTTTTTTCAGGAGAGGCTTAATGATGGCCTTTTTCCAGACTGAAGGGTATGAGCCGGTAGTGAACATAGCATTACAAATATTCGTCAGTGCGGGGGAGATGGCGTCTGGGATGAGGTTGAGGATAGAAGGAGGACATGGATCCATGGGAGATCCTGATTTAGTGCTAGTGATTAAGCGAGAAACTTGTTCCTCGGTGACTGATTTAAATTTACAGAAAGAAGGAACGTTGATGACTGAAGATTGTTTGTTTATGATATTAGAGGAAGGTTTGTGAAAAAAGACTGAGTAAATCGAAGTGACTTTGTCCTTAAAAAAATCAGCAAGGGAAAAGCAGAGGGATTGAGATATATCAGAGGGGGGGCAGGGGGATTTGAAAGTTGATTAACCACTTGAAACAATTTTCTTGCAGAGTTTTGAGCCTGATTGATTTGTGAAGAGTAATACATAGTTTTTTTCAGAAGTGATGAGGTCTTTATATTTGGAAAGGGGACTTTTGTACGATATTTTGTCAGTAGGATTGTAGTACCTGCGCCAGTGTCTTTCCAGATTTCTGCAATGTTGTCTTTGAAGACGTAAGGATTCCGAGAACCATGGGGCAGAAGGGGATTTTCTATTACGATGGGTGGTTTTTAGGGGAGCTAGCTTGGAGCAAGCCCTGTCCAAGCTGCTGAGGTAGTTACTGGAGGCTAGTGACGGATCTGGTTCCATAATATTGATGCTTTCAGTCAGCATGGAGGTAAGATGAGAAGTATCAATGTTTTTCCAGTCTCTAGATGAGACAGGAAAAGATGGTCTGGTTGGAGATGGCGGGGATTTGATTATTATGGAGAAACAGACTGCTAAGTGGTCTGTCCAGATGAGAGGGATAGGATAGGAAGCCAGAATGTAAGGGTTGTTGGTGAATATCCCATCAAGGGTGTGACCTGCCTTGTGGGTGGGCTGCGTGACAATTTGATTAAATCCAGCTGCTGAGAGATCATTGATTAGGGCGGTGGTATCGTTATCGCTTGGCGATTCTAGGTGGAAACTTAAATCTCCTAATATGGTGTACTGGGGAGCTCCAGCTATAACTTCCATTAAGTTATTAAGGTTGTTAAGGAAGTTAGCTCTGGACCCAGGCGGGCGGTAGAGCAGCGTGCCTGCGAATGACTGGTTGCCAGAGAGGCTGATAGAGAAGGAAAAGGCTTCACAGTCTTTGTATTTAAGATCGGAGGTTTTAACTTTTTTAATCTCAATTTGAGATTCCTTAAATGCAATCGCAATTTAAGTAATCGCAATTTTGCGATTACTAAAATTGGGAAAAGTACAAAAATTATGATGCATCCCAAAAATTCAAATTGTATTCGCAAACGGCCAATTTTTGCAATTCGCATCATTTGCGAATGCAATTTTCAATGATGCATGTGCCCCAAAGTGTGTAAAATGTAGTAATTTTGCTGATATGCGGCCTAAAATTATACTCTCTTGGCGGCCATCTTTGAATGCATTTTGTAACAGTTCAATAAATGTTGTTCAAAGAGGGCTGTTATGGATCCTTTTCAAAGATGGTCGCTGTGGATCCACGGAGGCAGACTTATTAATGGGATTTATGAAAATAAATCTAAATCATTGCCAGATGGCTGTCACACATACATGTCAGAATTTATGAGGCCAATAGGTAGGCCTGGCTTAGGAATCAGTGATGTTTTGGCCCAATTATATTAATTAAGGAGTTTACTCATTTCCGAGGGATCCAGAAATACTTTGTGCAATAATGGAGCCACAATAACGTTGTTAATCTTATACAATTATACAGGTAAATCATCCTCCCCATGGTGCTCTATTTTAAAACATTTCATCAATCACCACTGATATTTCTTCCTCCGTGATTTCTGTCTCTGTTCCTTTGTGAGGTAAGGCAGCTGAAGGCTTTGCATGAATAGTTCTTACCCCATGTAATAACGAGGAGCCTATGAAGGGTGTAGTGTCCTGTAATAGGATGCAAAACCTTCCATAATTTAAAGGGGATTGCTTAACAGTTTTTCTTCAACCATCTCTCATTATGTCATAGACCTTTCCAGCTGCTCTAAAATTGCATATTAATGTAACTGTTCCCTCATTATTTTCCATATATATCCACAAGAAGAAGGGCAACTTTTCAGTCTCTTGTGGGCATCTAAATTCAACTTCATTCATACGCCATTGACCCTGTGGTGTAGGTGTGAGGTTAAGGTGTAAGTCAAAGTCTAAGAGATTGTTGGCTGAGATTGGGGTGGGTACTGTTGGGGTAGACTGAGTTCTTTTATGCAGTCCCATGAGCACTGAAAATAAATCTATTTATGTCCACTTAGCACGTGCACATGAATTAAAGATATATTCTATATCTCGAGGAAGGATTAGTCTCCAGGGTTCCCTTAAGGCATCGTCAGGCCTTCATGTGTTCCAGTACTAGTCTGTATTCATTATCACAAATATCAGGTCTACCTGAGTGAATTAGATTTCAGTCCGGTACTATGCTCTAGTGAAAGCCAAAAGTATTTATTAATATAGGAAAAAAGGGAAGAAGACTATTTTATATCCCGTTGGGACAAAGATGCAGCCAAATGTCGGAGCTGCAACTCATATTTTCAGTTTTGCAAACACAAATCAACTGCACCCATCTGCCCACATACTCAACATTGTGTTTGGTGATGCCTTTTGTATTAAAATATATTCCTATCCTCCAGCAGATTGTGTGCTGTGTCGCCTTGCCCCATCGTACATGCATAGGTAACTATCCTGAGCCAATCATGTTGTAATGTTTTTACTCTCTGCATAGGACCGGGGCGTCTCCTGTATTATGGCTATATCAGGGTTTTTTTTTTAATCTGAGAAAAGTAAGAAGATAAGCATTTTTTATATAGTGTCAGTCCATTCACGTTGAGAGATACCACCAGCAGAGTTTCAAAAGGCCTTTTCTTGGTATCAAAGGTCTGCAAGAGGTTTTCAAAGATGGCGAGACGCGTGGTTAGATCATTGATGTCTGTGTACTTCACAGTAGATATACAGCTGCTATGTATACCTTCAGAGAACAAAGCCCAATCTGATCACGAGTCACTGATATTCTGTGTAGCCACACCTTTTTCTGTTTTAAACTCACATCTCTGATAGTCAAGCTGTCTCGTATTTTGTAAATATAGGTTACAAATTCTACTATCTTTGCAAGATTATAAAGGATGAGGCACACTGGGTATCATCCGTTGGGACAGTAATATGGAATCCTCCGTGAATACTGAAATGCTGGTCTTTTGTGTGTTATGTACCTGGCACATGCATAAATAAGGCTCCTTGAACCCAGGCCTGGTATCAGCCCCTTCACCCCTTAATGCGGTTATCGAATTGCTTAGTGACCAAACGCTTCTTCATATCTGTATTCACCCTTATTTTAGTCTATGGATCATGTTTCGGTGGGGTGTGCAAGGTCTGGTGCCCACATTTAAGTCCATGTGTTATAGTTGTGTTCCCTTTGTCATACCCCACTCTCTCATTCTTTCTGAAGGCCATTGTCATTCTCCAAGACCATGTCCATTCAATTGATGTGGCTTACAAGACAGTGTTTAAGGAATGCAATTTGTGAGAATAGTGTTTACAAGTGCCTTCTACCATTCAAAACTGTTATCCAATGTACACCACACCAAAGCCAATCTTCATGACAAAGCATCCCATCAACCACCTCTATTCACAATATGTCACATCACCTTTTACAGATTACAAAAGGTAAAAATGTAATTCACAATCATCAGGACTGGTGCGCTAGAGAAGTTTGCAAGTAACATTAATGTCAGTCTTGAAGTGGAGATCTGGATTTATCTCTGGGTACAGAATGTTTCTTGTGTTTGGACCTCACATCTTTCTCCCACATCTAAATTCATCCTCCCTCTGCTATGTCTACCTTTGCGGTCTGTTCCATCCATCAGGGGAGTTTGTTTTTGGTTGTAAATCTTCCCAGAGATACTTACAATTTCTGTGGTTCAATCGCATACAAGAATTTTTCCAGGGTGTGCAAAATTCACATATTTTACTTTTGCATATCTACATGAAATTATGGCATACTTACACAAAATGACGCATTATTGTGCAAAATGCAAATCTGTCATTTTGTACAACAAGTTAGCCTGTGATGCATTTTCACATCAGTATTAGGTGAGGGGACGCATTCAGACAAAAGCACCAAAAACAACATCTGCTCATGTTCTGTTGCTTCCATGTGATGCAGCGCCCATGTAGAAAAACTGTCTCAACAACGCTACCCAACACCAAAATACTCACCATTAATCATAAATCACTCAAAAGGCCCATAAACTAACGAGACAATTTTTGGGCAACTGAATCATGTGACCTAATTAATCAGAACCTATTTACAAACTATTTACACATTTATATATGTCTGCAGTTTATCATCTCTTACCATGGTTTTAATGCATTTATCATATTGATTAAGTCACTTAGGTAAATGGATCAACTGATGGTAACTAGACCATGAATAAACAAGACCAGCTTGTCGTTTCAAAATCTAATTTATTTATTTTTCATCATCAAAGAAAAAGTAACTTCTTTATTAAATCATTATTTTATTAACATTCAAGCAGCTTTAATGAAGTAAAGGCATATTAGACTGACATTTCAAAGAATCATCAATTAGCATGAATTAAAGCGAATAAACAGTTTCTCAAACCCTAAATCTATTTTCCCTGTCTAAAACTCACATCATCTAAAGAATTAGTCTTAAAGGCCTATAATCCTTACGTGCGCCAAAGGTTCATCAGCATGGCACGCCCTTCAGGTTTCGGGTAGCGAGAGAACACCCTCCTGCCCATGGGGACAATTTTTATACCTTTCTAACTAGCTAAAGTAACTACATTTTGCATTCTTTTCCAAAAATCCAAATCTATGATTGGCTGAGCCCTGTCAGTCCACCATTAGGTAATTCACTTCTGACCAAGTCCGGGCCTCATCATAAGCCCCTATTGTTCATAGTTTCTCCATCCTTTCAGCTTCCTCGAAAATGTTACTTTCGCTCAGGCACAAAACTTCACTTCCTAATCTTGGCAGGCAATTCAAACTTCCTGTCCTTGTTTTTTTCTTCAAGAACACATTCAACTCGACCAAAACCACGCCTGCAATAAACGTTGATTGTTCAGCAAAATGCTCTTTTTTCTGCACATGAGTGAAGGCTTCACTCTGGTCAAGTTTTCTTATTCTTTCCAGCACTGCCAACCATTTCTTAGGCCCAATCGATAACTAATTTTTAAACAAACAAAAAACAATAATTAATTAAAGATTTAAAACTTATTCTGTTACACACCCCCCTTTGCTAAGTTTAACCCATTAATTTATGTTACCTAGCTTAAGCACAAGCCATGGATTTCTCCACAAACTTAGGCCACATAAAAGACGAAAGACATAACATAAGCACACAAAATAAGCACATGCCATTTAATAAAACAGCCGCATTTAATACTGACAAAGACAATAGACAAGGTTAATTTATTATTTTCCACGAACTTGCAGTTTGCAACATAAAACACATATGTTAATCCCTCATGTCGTGTAATGCATTTTTTTATCTAGGTTGATTAGTACAATTCACTCACAAGCTTATTAATATGATTATATTATGGAAATTTAACTTCACGAGTCAGAACAAAATATCATTCTGAACCTCGCTCCATCAACTCCCTCATCTGGTGATTTTAAAATCACCAAACTCCACCCAAAATGTTATAACTTTTAGAACATGTTTTGATTTACACTGTATTAGTATTTCTAAAAACTTGTTTCTACTGTCTGCTTGAAACTCTCATACTGTGATCTGCGATACTCTTCCAATTCTATTACCTTTTCTTGTGTCTCTCTAAGCTTGTAAGTCCTCTTCTTTTCCCTTAGGTATTTCTTTCTTTTGTGTAACATGCAACTAATTTTCAACAAAAGTATCACAAAAACTATAACTATTAAAGGAGTCAGAATCTTGCCTTCAATTGAACTACCTATCTCTTGAAACCAGGTTTTGATTGCTGCAAATCTTTTGCTCAAACGTTCCGAAAAGTTCTCATCTTCCAGAGGAACAACTTCTGAATGAAGCTCTGTGATGTTTTTGATGTACATCTCAATATTCTTGCTTTTGTCAGGAATATATGTGCAGCAGTGCTGAACATGTAATATTCCAAAAACTCCTCCCTCTTTTGCTAGCAGAATGTCAAGTGCAAGCCGATTCTGCATAACCATGGTTCTCATGGCAATAATTTCAGTATCCACTAACTGAAAACCACCAGCAGTGTAAGTGGATAGTCAGTCAACAATTGTGGATCATTTTCTGATTTTAATTGCATTCAGGGTTATACCCACAAAAGGAATTACTGCACTGAAAATATCTCCCAAAATTTCTGAAAAACTTTCTCTTCTGAATCTACTCAGATGTTTGCCAATCTCAAATGAACCCTTTTCATTTCTGTCTAGATAAAATAAATTTGGGAAGACTAAACCAACATAACAAGTCCCATACCAGTGGTCTGGGAGATTGTAGTAAGCCTTGTCTCCACACACAAAATAAATTCCCGGAAAAATTGGATCTTTGCCACCTTTGAATCCCCATCCACCCAAGATTTGATAAGTATCCTCACACTGACTAGCACCCACAAAGTAATTGTCAAAAAGCGTGTTATCTCTTCTAATGCAAAGCTTTCCACTAACTGGTTTATCTATGCGAATAGCAACATTTTCTGATGATCTACCATTAAGCTTTTCATCTTCAACTTTCCAAAACTTTGATTTGGTTTGTTTCAGCATCTCATTTCTTTTATAAATCGCTCTTCTTTCTTCAACTAAATTCAAGAAAGACTTCTCCTCAGATCTCAATTTGCAAGTTAAATTGTTTCTAAAAGCATATTCCTATGTCATTTCATTTGTTACAACGAAGAATTCCCTCATCCATTTTGCTTGTTTATGCTTATTCAAGCTTTTGTCAACTTTTAGATTAGCAAAAATATCGTTGTGGTTAGAATAATAATACTCTAAACGACCTGTTTGATAAAACAGACTAGTTATTACACTACATGTAATGCCATAAGTAAGGGGAAGCATATTATAGGTCACCCCCTCAGAAACAGAAGCTGGTAATTTCACGCAAATATAACAATCCTTAACATCCATCACTCTAACATATTCCGAAAGGAGTCTTGAAAAAGTATTACTAGAAAAGTCACCAACAGATCTATCTTGGTGGATCTCTGGCTTGTGATCAATAACTCTGTTAGTTTTGCCTGCTGTACCATGAATATCTTGTTTAGCCATAGCTTTGCTTGACATGTTAGCTTTATACATCTCCTTGTCAATTCCAAAAGGGAAAATGACAGCTAAAATTAACCAGACCAAAATTATTAAAACCACACAAATTAGTGACATTTTACAACATCTCCTCAGAATGGAACACCTTGAATTATTGTTAACATAAGGCATCTTTTACTCAGAACAAGAGCCTTACAGAGAAAATCAAAAATCTAAATTTAAAAATTTTAAAATTACACCCCCCTGTTTTAAAAAAAAATTTTAAACAGAAAACCCTACTTTCTAACAGCTTTTTTTGACCTTGCGTCTTACATCAATGTATTTTTCTACTAACACAATTTCTTCAACCTCGTGTCACCTAACTCAATTTCTTCAGCCTTATGCCAAACTTTCTGAAATCATTTTAATCATTTCCACTAGTGTCATCTAAATCTTCCTGAATACTACTATTCACCTCCACCACAGGTGGGATGATTATGTACGTCCACTCAGGGGACTTGTACTTCTGATTTGGCTCTACTACTGATCACTTCTATTTTCTTTCCTGCTTGAACCTTCTTATCAGAATCACTTTTCTGACTAGAAACTTCGTTCACCTGCTCTTTTGATCTGTTCACAAATTTGAATTTTAATCCCTCATTTTCATTAGGCCAATTATCACCTTTTCTTGACAATTTCTTCTTTGGTTCAGATGTGTTACACTCTGCTCTCCAAGCTCTTTTTCTAAAATTTCTTATTTCGGATTCTTCATCACTTTCATTTGAATCTGTTTCTGATACTTCAATTCTAAATCTAGGCTCTTCTTTACTCGGCAGTTTCACTCTGTTAGGAACATCATCCTTATAGCTGGTACTCGGAACTTCGTCTTCTTCTTCTTCTGCAATAACTTCCAACTTCCCAGTTTCAGGTATTCCGTTCCTGCCTTCAGAGTTTCCAATCTGCTTTTCAATACTCTCCTGATTTTGAATTTCCACTTGATCAGACTCTTCTGCTTCTTTTTCTAGCAGATTTTCTTCATCTTCTGAGTCAACTATCACAATCTCTTGCGTATCTTCGTTCAATGCCTTATTCGCAATTGAATTTTCCAGATGTCGACCTTCTTGTCGATCTTCAGGATCTGGATTTCTTTCAGGTTCTTCTTCAGAATCTGAATCAGTTGTAGTGTCACCTTCGTCAGGATTTTCAGGTGTTGGCACATAAATGGTGTGACTAGTGTGAATCCACCTCTTCAATCCTTTGCACTTTACTGCATTTGTTGTGACAAGAATCACCTGTCTTGCTTTTTGCCACCTGGGTACCAGACAATTTCTTCTCCGGTGTATTTTTGTCCTCACCCAGTCTCCTGGTAACAGATCATGAGCTTTTTCTTTGTCTCTTGCAATTACATCAGTTCCCACCTGGTGGAACACAGAAGTCACTATGTCAGAAAGGTTTTTACAGTATTCCAAGATGACACTATCATTTATACTCATAAGTTTTCCAACTGGTACAAATGCTTGTCTCATGACTCTACCCATGACAATGTCATGAGGACTCAAACCTGTCTTTTTATCAGTAGTACTTCTAAAAGACATCAAAACAAGTGGGAGTGCGTCAGTCCACTTTACTCCTGTAGCTAAACACATCTTTGCAATTCTATTCTTGATTGTACCATTTATTTGCTCAACAACACCTAATACTTCTGGTCTGTAAGCACAATGCAGCTTCTGTTTTATATTCAATGCTTCACAAATCATTTGTAATAGTCTGTTCTCAAAATGTGTACCTCGGTCAGTTTCCACAGTCACTGGAAAACCGTACCTAGGTATGATCTCCCTTAAAAGCAATTTTGCAACAGTAACTGAATCATTATGACGTGTTGGAAATGCTTCCACCCATCTTGAAAAAAGACAAACTATCACAAGAACGTACCTCAACTTATTGTGGAGTGGCATGTCAATGAAATCCATTTGTAACCTAGTATAAGGACCACCCTCCCGTCCTATGGTTCCCATGCTCACAACTGTTTTCTATTTGGATTTATTTGTTGACAGACTAAATATCTCTGACAAAATGATTCTGCAATTATTCTGAACTTTGGGTTGAACCATGTCTGCCTAAATAATCTGATCATGGAATCTCTTCCAATATGTCCTGGACCATGATACATTCGAGCCATGTCAGCAATCATGCAATTTGGCATTACTGGTCTGTCATCTTTGTAAACCCAAATTTCATCTTCCTCTCGCTGTCTGCAACCTGCTCTTAACCATGAATTTTTCTCCTCATCATCTGCTTCATCTTGTAAATCTTTAACTCCTTGCCATGTCTCAACTACAGATGTTAGCATAAGTGAATTCAAAACATGTTCATTGTTCTTTTCCCGATTGATTGAATAATTGTTTATTGCACAGTGTTTTGCGATCTCATCTGCATAGGCATTTCCCTTTGTTATATAATCATTGCCTCTTTTATGAGCTGTACATTTCACAACAGCAATTTTTTCTGGTAACTGAATGCCATGAATCAATCTTTTGATCAATTTCGCATTCCTTATTGGTGATCCCGCAGCAGTTAAATAACCTCTTTATGACCAGAGCTGACCATAGTCATGGACTACACCGTATCCATACTGACTATCAGTCACTATGGTAATTCTTATTCCTTTTGCTCTTTCACACGCACGAATCAAAGCAATCAATTCTGCTACTTGAGCTGAACGAATTCCTTCGAGACATGAGGCTTCAACCACATCTGCAACTGTGCAAACAGAATATGCTGCTCTCAGAATACCCTCATCCGTTCTCAGACAAGATCCATCAACAAAGTAAACAAAATCTGATTCTGGCAATGGAACATCTTTAATGTCCTGCCTAGGTTTAGTACAATATTCTAAAACATCCAAGCATTCATGATCAATGTCATTTTCATTTCTGATCTCTGTTATAGTACCCTCAGGCAACAATGTGGAAGGATTTAAATTCACACACCTTGCTATTGAGACATTATCTGATCCCAGAATAGTTTTTTCATATTTCGTTAATCTGTTACTTGTCAGGTGCTGTGTTTTACTTCTGGTAAGGAGAATTTCAACAGAATGGGGTACATAAACTTTTACAGGAAACCCCATTATGATTCCTTCACTCTGTTCAAGGCTTACACTTGTTGCAGCCACTGTCTTTAAGCAGCCAGGTAATGCTTTTGCAACAGGATCAAGAACTGCTGAAAAATAGGCAATTGGTTTTCTCAGTTTTCCATGTCTCTGTATTAGAACTGACAATGCACATCCTTCTCTTTCACTGCAATACAGCTCAAATTCTTTTTCATAATCTGGCATACCCAAAGTAGGTGCTTCACACAAACTTCTTTTTAACTGCTCAAAGGCATCTAACTCAGTTTTTGTTAGAATAATTGGGTCTTTTATGTCTGCTTTTGTCAGTCTCTGAAGTGGTTTTGCAATTACTGAAAATGCACTAATCCATTGGCGACAATAACCAACCATTCCTAGAAACATTCTGACTTGTCTCTGAGTTTTTGGAGGTTGCATTCCCTGAATCATTCTAATTCTTTCAATTGTTACCTGTCTGATTCCTTTTGCAATCCTGTGACCAAGATATTTTACTTCTTGTTTGCAAAACTGTAATTTTGCCGGAGACACTTTATGTCCTTCATCTGTCAGATGATTCAAAAGAGTAATGGTATCAGTAACACAGTTATCTCGTGTTTTTGCAGCTACTTGGAGATCATCAATGTATTGAACCAATGTTGACTTTCCAGGCAAATCTAAATTTTCCAATGATTTCTTTAGCAACTGATTAAAGATAGATGGACTCTCTGTATACCCTTGAGGGATACGACATCATGCTAGGATGCGATCCTGGAACCTGAACGCAAAAATTTGCTGGCTATCTGGATGCAATGGAACAGTGAAGAACGCATTGCAGAGATCAATGACCGTATACCATTCTGCATCATGCGGAATCTGATAAGGAATTACCACAGGGTTTGGAACAACTGGGCAACATGGAACCACTACTTGATTAACCTTTCTCAGGTCTTGAACAATCCTGTAAGTTCCATTTGGCTTTTTGATACCCATAATTGGTGAATTACATGGACTACTCTCAATTTCCTTTAACACACCTTGTTTTATGAATTTCTCAATTTTAGGTATAACACCTTCAATAGTTTCTGCTTTCATTTTATACTGAGGAATGTTTTGAAAATCTACTCCTTGTTTTACTATAATTTTAACTGGATCCACATTTTTCATCAACCCCATTTCGCTTCCACTAAGATCCCAAATGTTAGCATTAACTGTCTCTTTTAATTCTTCTGGAAGATTATCTTTCTCAAATACAGGAAACAATTTACTTTCCTCTCCTTCAACCATTAACATTGTTAATTTGTAAAGCCCATCTTCTTCTAAAGTTTGAAGCTCAATACCATCCGGTGAGCAGTATATTTTGCAATTCATCTTGCACAATATATCTCTTCCTAACAGATTTACAGGACTGCTATTACAAACCACAAATCTATGTTTATCTTTAAATTTATCAATTTCAACATTTACAGGATCTGTTAAATCTGTTTTAATTTGTTGATTAGCTATGCCAACTACTTGGATGGTGTCCCCAGAGAGAGGCAGGTTTTCTATTTCCACTGATCTAACAGTAGAACGGGTAGCACCTGTGTCCACAAGAAAAGTGATTTCTACATCATTCACTTTACCATTAACAAATGGACCAGATTGGTCTACCTCAAGAGTGGCTCCAAGCTAAGCATGGGCGGATCTAGCGGATCTCGCGTACGCGAACTTGCGGATTTACGGATTCGCAATCCGCGAAGATCCGCGAACTCTAGCGGATTTGCGGATTTTCCCGTTTTTTGTGTTGGCGCGCGTTCGCGCCGATTTTGGGACAAGTTCGCAATTGCGAACTTACTTTTCGGCTCGCAACGGCCGCGACTATGTTGTTTCAACGTCTGGTTTATCATCACAGGTTCACAGCACCCTCTGTTTCACCACTGCCACCCTCTGGGACACCCATGCCACCCTCTGGTACATCCTCACTGCCACCCATTAGGTTTATTTATCACTGTAGATTATGGTGGTTGAAAAAAGCAAGCACACCTGCCCTTCTTCAACTGCCATCAATTAATTTGTGTTTCATTAATGTGTCAGTAATTTTGAAAGTTCCAGTCTGGCTGGCACCTGCTTCCTTCCTTATCTGTAATTTGCTTTTTGTTGCAGTGAAATTTTTTTTTCACAGGACCTTTATGGTCTACTTGTAGCTATTCTATGAGCCTGCTGTTTGGGTCATAGCAGGGTCATAGAATAGTTGCAAACTTTGGAGGGGCCCATCAGGAAGCACTACCTTGAATGTTACTAATGTTAAGTTTGAACTTTTGCACCTGCTCATTGCTTTCAGTTTAGCTAAAATCGTTTTTTTCTGCAATTTCGCGCGTTTTTTGGGGCGCGAATCCGTGCGAGATCGATTTCGGAAGCCGCGAATACGTGCGAATACAAAATTGTTTTTTTTGCGACGTGTATGTTCGCGTGATCTTGCGCGTGTTCGCGAGGCGCTTCTAGCTATACGTTTGCCAAGTTACCCTATCGGTCGTACACGGGCGCGGCCATCTTGTTGGCGTGACGTAATTCCGTTTCCGCCCGCTATGTGTAATCTCGCAAAGTGTGCTGCTCGCTAGTACAATTTCGCACGTACTCGCAAGGAAAATCTCGAGCGAACTTACCCACGCGGTCGTGAACGGGCGCGGCCATCTTGTTTCTCATTCATTGCTATGGTTCTGGGCATGCTTTCTCTATCCTCTCTCAATCTCTGCCATCCTTTGCTTGTTTGAAGTTTTTTTGATCTAATTGTACTTATTATCTATCCCTCTATTTTTCTAGCTCTATATTTTTGTGTTTTCTGCAGCTTTTAGTTACTTTTAAACTACTTTTTTAAACTCTTTTCTTTTCTTCTTCACTATTCTATTTCTTGTTTATCATTTAACTCTATTTCTGCCCAGACCATGGTAAAGGGAGCCGGGAAGCACCCTGAGAAGGGGAAGGGTCCCGCACCCCGTGCCCGGCTCCCGTGCGGGCGTTTAAGGGGGGAGCAAGTGGTCCCGAGGGAGATCTTCAGCGCGGAGGAAGTGGCGGCACTGATCTTCCATGTCCAGCGCCGCCTCCCCAAGACGATCCTGGGAGGCGGCAAGATCGCGACCGGCTATGGCATCCGGGAGCGTCGCAAGCGGTGGGAGAAGGTGTGCCGGGCCATGTACAAGATCTCTGGGGTCCGGCGCACATATAACCAGGCCACCCACCGCTGGACCGATGTCATGGACCGGGAGCGGGACTTGCTGGACGCGCTCAGCGTAGTGGTCCCCGGGCTTGGTGAGTAGTAGTAGTAGTACATTTACTACTCTGTTTTATCCTGCTCTGTTATTTGCAAATCTTTGTTCTTTACCAAGAGCAATAATGCTGCCGATTACATTGAGGTAAATTATATTTCAAAATCTTCTATGCATTTCAGGTGCACTGCTCTCCTTCTCAGTAGCCTTGCTTGCTACTATGCTTCTTTGTTTTGTATGTTGTGTTCAGAAGCATTTCATTGGCCTGAGAAATTATGTATGAGTGTAGTGTAAAGAAAAGAACTGCGTAATGCTAGACAGTAAGGGTCATATTTTCAATTACCGGCGCATCCCTGCAAAGTAGCAGGGATGCGGCAGTAATTGTGTGCCATGCCACCACCACCCATTGGCCCAAAACGTCACAGAAGCCTTACGCATCTGTGCCGTAAAGGCAGCGCATTGCTGGAGTTGCGTGCCAACGATGGCGCAGCTCCAGCAATGCTCTGGGGTACCCTATCTCCCCAATGCTGCATCAAGCCGTACATCGGCTTCAAGCGCGCAGGGTTTGAGTCATGCATCATTGTCCTAAAAGTGACTGATTGACATCTTGTAGATTTCCCTCAGCCACTTTTAGGATTCGTTCCTGCGCAGGTACGCCCTCCCTTGCGCCGGAACGCCCCCTGATGGCGCAGGGCTTTACAACGTGATGCATCGCCCATATGCCCATATGTGTTTTTTTTTAATATATACGCCGCACCAACACCATGGCGAGTCTTTTGTTCTGCCGCTGCGTCAGAAAAGGCACGCAACAATGGAGGAAAATGAGCCGCAACTTCCGCAAGGGACTTCTATCAGCCCCAACAGACTGAAGTCCAGTCCTTCCTTTAGACACATGGCTATAAGAAGAAATAGTGGCGGTGGTGGCGGGTGGATTGATAGTTTGAGTATTCACTGATCTGCAAGCAGGATGGACTTTGTCTGTCACGTGTTGCGCACTGCTGCCTGCAGTGCCAGGCCTAGGCAAACCTCTTTAGTAGTCTGTTTATTGAGTTACATAGGAACTTTCTAAGTCAACGTTCCGCAAATCAGGCAATACGAATAACGTAGTATACCACATGAGATAGATCCCGTGGAATAGTTGTCTATCTATTTGCTATTTTTCCAAAATATGTTGTTATTGTTCTTTTGAAATGTTTGATTTGGTTGAAAAATCTCATCCATGTTTTCTGGTTTTTCTTTCTTTCATGTTGTACATCAGCTCCCCCCAAGGGCAAGAGGACACAGGAGGAGGGTGCTGAGGATGCAGGCCAGGATCGGGCAGGCGAGGGCTCCTTTGCTGGCCCCAGTAAGTTTACATTTTAATAAACAGTACCTATTTTTTCCTAGCGTTCCTCATTCGATTTTTTCTAAATCGTCATTGATCTTCTTGTAGACTGGATATAAATTCTTATCCTGCCTCGAATATGACTCCCTGTGGTATTACTAGACTATTCTTATTAGTCTGTCTGTGTAGCTAACTAAGATTGGACATTTGGCAATTCCATTGGACTCCCATTATATTCAGCAATACCTCTATGCACTGTCTCCTTACTGACTAGATAGTGTGGCAGAGTCATTCAGCTCCCGAAGTCACCGATTATAGATCCCCAATGATCTCTAGATTATCGTACGCAGGACAAGAGAGTAGTACGGAGTCACAGCACAGTCAAGAAGTGTCAGAGGCACTCATGCTTGCAAAAATTCCAAAACCTTTAGCTCATCCACTCTAGTCTAGAGGAACAAAAACCACAGAGTCTATTTAAGTTTAAAAGCTTTCTTAAAAGTAAACACATTTATTAAAATCTACTTTGTCATAAAACTATTTAACTGAAAACGGAAAAGTGGTTAGTGCTGACGATTAATTGGACACATTTCTTGTGGTCGAGCCGAGCTCTCACCTGGTTTGAACTTGATCCTGGTCGTGTTCTTAGGACTCAGGAGTCAAGCTTCTGTCTGTTAGGAGAAAAAGTGGTGCGTGTTAAAAATCAAAAGCAAGCATTCATCAGTTGTGCATAAAAGTGCAGCAAGACAACAGCCTTCCCTGGAAAATGGGACATTTTTACTATGGAGTAGAAAGTCACAAATTATTACATTGTATTCTGTTTTTTTAACATTTCTCCTAGACCAAATATTATATAGTAGTGAGTGGTGTATTCTAACATTCTTAAATGTACTTTGTAGGTGTAACATCTGGTGACGGGGCCAGCGCGGAGGTGGCTGTGTTGGACCAGGACTCGGAGGCCTCTGGGGAGGAGGCGGTACAAGAGCCGGCGGACGTTCCTGTGGGGGATCAAACGGTGGTGGCGGAAACAGGTAAGCTATATATTCCTTACTTATTGAGATTGAAGACTGCATAGTGTGCTTTCTGCACGGGTGTATTACAATTACAAATCAACCAGGTAGTAGCCTCCTCGAAATGTACTTCGACTTAGCTGTGAAGTTTTTGGTGAGAAGAATCCCAATAAGTTCTTAGACGAACGTGATGGATGGGATGAACGAAAAGCGAAAGAAGGGTGTAAGTAAGTGGGACGCGAACTTGTATGATGGCTGGCAAAGAAGAACGATATGTGTTTGCTTGGCCCCCGAGGTGGCTGGGAAGGAAAGAATATGGTATGGTGCATGGCTGGGTCAATGATGAAGCAAGGATGGGTGGAAGGACAGCAGCCTGGGTGGGTGAAACAGAAACTGTATGTGTGCGTATACTTTGACTGAATGGATGCCTGGAGCATGGTATTCTCTGACTCTTAGATAGCACATGTGTATCTAGAGAGAGTAGATGGTCGCCAGGTGAAGTAAGTGTTACCTTGAAGAGCATGTACCACCGCACCCGCACGTCCGTTCCAGTGCAGGGAAGGCAAGGAAAAGAAATTGTAAATGTGTCCAATACTACCATGAATAGTAGCAGTACTTTGTATTGCGTTTGCATTCACAGCATATATCTGGTTATTACGGTGGACACTCCGTACCTCTCTTAATAACTTTAGTTTACTTGTAGTACGTCATTCATGTGTGGGTGTATCACTGTTCACTCAATATTAAGCAAAGCACCTAAAGTCATCTCATCTGTCATTAAATACGTCCCATGTGAAGTGATAGATAATCAAATTAGTTAGCTTCTTCATTTTCCTTTTCTAGTACTCATTTGCACTGTAGGGTGAAAGGTAAATTAATTAAGCAGTAGCCCTTGTAACAGAGTATTCTCAGTGCCACCCGTAATAGAAAAGTAATAGCTTCACCACCTGCATGTACTGGACCGGTACAGTAACGCAAGTCTGTCTCACTCATCATGGTGTGCAACTTTTTTTCTCGGGTGCAAGTTCACTGTGCTGTCCATGTCATTCTGCCGGCTTGCATAAGATAACGTACCCATTTCCCTAAACAAGAGAGAAGAAGAAGAATAAGACTGGTGTACTGTCATAGTCGACTGTAATGGAAGTCCATAGTGGTCGTAGAATTAGTTCATTAAACTACCACTACTGTTAGAGCAAGGATGCAGAAGTGGGAGGTTACATAGATACTGTCCTCAATAGTTATGTACTGTGCTTTCAATTTGCTACTTGTACTCTGTGACCCAACTTTCGGCTCAATCACTTTGTGTTATTAATAAGGAGCATTGGTTACAGACTATGTCTTTCTTTCTTCATATAGTTGCTCCTTCCAAATCAACAACAAGGAGGGAGCAGGCTAGATTGGCCCGGCAACGGAGGCTGGAGGCCACAGTCGCCGAATATCGGCGGCTGGTGGCCCTGGAGGAGGAGGAGGAAACGCAGTCGAGCGGGGCAACAACGACATCCTCGACTGTGACCACTGCATCCTCCTCCGTGACTAAGCCAGCGGGACCGAGCCGGGCTAAGAAAGACGACCGCCACCGCCAAGCAACCGAAATACCAGCTGCCCCCCACAGGAGCTGCAAGGACCGCCAACGTCGCCTACGAGTCCGCATGTCCAACCTGGAGCAGGAGGTCCTGAGGTATAAGAACTTGGTTAAGGGCCTCCGCTCCGAGCTTGCCACCCTCCGCAAGGAGTATGATGCCCATGCCGCATCATGCACCAGCACCAGCACCCTCCAGTAGTGGAGTGTCCCTTGCCCTTTTTTTATAGACTTTTGGGGGGTGGGATTTGGGAGTTGGGATCGTTTTGGGACGTTTCAGAGACAATCGTTGGGGTTAGGGTGGGTGAGGGAGATTATTTTGTTAGGGCTAAATAAATATATTTTTCAACTTTATCTGACCATACCTGTTTTTTACTGCTTTTCAGTCTGGTGGGTGGGGGGCGGGGGTGTAACAGTAACTTCGTTTTCTGAACAGTCGTAGGACTTTAGTAGTACAACCGTCAATCTCTTGTCTACTCCGAAATAATACTCCATTATACTACCTCCCACCAAACGCTTATCTTACCTGTAATTTGTGTTAGAAATTAGGGCTAGGCCCAGGGCTGGCTCCAGGTGAAATGGGGATTAACGTTGTCAATCCTGGGCGGGTGACATTTCCTCATTGCGGTGGTACTAGTGGTGTGACACAGTGGCAGTTGCATGCCTATGGAAAAAAAGAAAACAAAACCTTGTTTGTCCTCCTTACTGTAGCATTACAACGGTTACGGTACGATCGAGAAAATAGCAGGTGACAGTACACTAGAACAGTGCCATAATGTAGCCTAACAAATGGTAAAGTATTTGCTTGCAAGTATAACTAGTACTTGCGTTGAATTTATTTGACATTGGCTACTACTACTAGAAGATATAGTACTGAAGCTGAGTAAGTCTAGAAGATATCCTCGTATTCCTTCACCAGCCTGTTGCTGCTATGACCTTATCCTCCCCAGCAAGTGTGTGGAATTATTGATGTCATTTTAGTCAGACATCAAGCAAAACAACACAGCCCGGGGGAAGAGGGTTAGGGTTTGTAAAATGGATGGGAATGGGGGTTTCTTTTTGGGTAGGTTTTGTTGAGAGAAGAAAAAAAAAGCAGAGCATGGACAAACAATAATTGAAGATACAGACAATCTTTGGTTACAAACTAAAGGTAAGCACATGCAGTCACACTCATAGAATAAAAGACAACAATGGATACTGTATCTGTATTGCGTATGTTGTTGGAGTTGTCCTGTTGAATTTGGTAAGTAATAAGCATGCAGCAAACAATTCCTCTTATTGGCGGCACTCCTCCATTCCAGCTGACGCTTCGTCCATCAATGTGGTGACCACTGACAGAAGACACCCTGTCCACTGCCTGCCTGGCGGATGTTGACTGAAACCCGGCCTGTAATTATTGAACGGAAAACAGGAAGTGCTATTACAATACCACTGATAAATAAATAAAAGGTATGTACGCTGTGTGGTGCAAAAAGTCACACTTTGATTTCCCTAATAGACAGTACAATATTTTTGAAATTGCGTGCTCTGTCTGAGTCACCTTTTTAAGGATCAATAAGTATGGCCAAAATATTATAGCGGATCTTTCCCCTCAAGGTAGGTGTACTACTGTGTTTTAGAACAAAATTTGACCTTGAAAAAAAGGCTGTTCCTTATGGATTTTGTCCAAAACACTTCTATCCGGTATTAGACCTTCCCAGGAATGCCCCAGGCAAGACCCGCCAACCCACCCGTAAAAAACCACCCGACAACACCCCCAAACAGCGAAAAAGCTAAATCTCATACTTACAATATCTCTCGGCCTTCGGTCCAAATGCGGCGCTGTTCAGCTAGGTCATCATCATCAATCATCATAACTCCTGTTTTCCACCACGGATTTCCTGAAAAGCAAATGCAATCAAGATTAGACTGTCGCAGCAGTGCTTCGACAGAGACCCCGGCCGCAACCCACCCACGAACAGCAGGAAGCCCCCCAAAACGCTACATTGAGGAAGATGTCAGAAGAAATAGCAAAAAAAAGGCTGTTCCTTATGGATTTTGTCCAAAACACTTCTATCCGGTATTAGACCTTCCCAGGAATGCCCCAGGCAAGACCCGCCGGCGCCAACCCACCCGCAAAAAACCACCCGACAACACCCCCAAACAGCGAAAAAGCTAAATCTCATACTTACAATATCTCTCGGCCTTCGGTCCAAATGCGGCGCTGTTCAGCTAGGTCATCATCATCAATCATCATAACTCCTGTTTTCCACCACGGATTTCCTGAAAAGCAAATGCAATCAAGATTAGACTGTCGCAGCAGTGCTTCGACAGAGACCCCGGCCGCAACCCACCCACGAACAGCAGGAAGCCCCCCAAAACGCTACATTGAGCAAGATGTCAGAAGAAATAGCAAAAAAAAGGCTGTTCCTTATGGATTTTGTCCAAAACACTTCTATCCGGTATTAGACCTTCCCAGGAATGCCCCAGGCAAGACCCGCCGGCGCCAACCCACCCGCAAAAAACCACCCGACAACACCCCCAAACAGCGAAAAAGCTAAATCTCATACTTACAATATCTCTCGGCCTTCGGTCCAAATGCGGCGCTGTTCAGCTAGGTCATCATCAGCAATCATCATAACTCCTGTTTTCCACCACGGATTTCCTGAAAAGCAAATGCAATCAAGATTAGACTGTCGCAGCAGTGCTTCGACAGACACCAAAAATTACCCACAAACCCCCGGAACCCCGCCAAAGAGCACCTCAAAGGCAAGCAAGTCAGCAAAAACGGCAAGAAATTTCCACCTCATATTTGGTCCAAAACACTTTTGTCCATTATTAAAGCTTCACAGCAATGGGCCCAAATCCGTCAACTCACCCGCAAAGAAGTACAACACCCCCACAAGTGTTGAGTCTTTCTTCATTGGGCGTAATCCAGCACTCTGCTTGGAGGGAAATCGCAGTCTGGAGGAGGAGGATAGAGGAGCATGTTCTTCGGAACTTGTGAACCTGAGGAATGTAGACTGCGGCACCTTCAAAGCAATAAGCAAACAAGTGAAGACAGTTCTGATGATGGTCTTGTTTTTGGGATTAGGTGATTAAAGTTTGAATTTAATTAACTGTGCAAAACAAAGAAAGAGAGACACAAAGCACACAGGAATAAAAGTGAATAAGGACGAAAAAGAAAGTTCTTGATTGATTGTCTCATTTTCAGGGCTCGGTGTCAGGGAATAAGAACAAGATTTCGTCATCATACTCTGCGAATTCAGGCTGGATGAGGTCAGTGCCACCGAACAGAGAAAAAATCCCCTCATCTACGTTGCCGTCCTCCTCGTCTTCATGCGGCGTGCTTTCTCGTACTTTGTAATCTGGTGGTATGAGGTGCTGATTCATCTTGATCATTGTCAGCCGCTCCACATTTTTGGGCGAGAGGCGGCTCCGTTTGGGAGTTACAATGCCACCAGCAGCACTGAAAACACGTTCAGAAGACACACTTGCGAGTGGGCAAGACAAATAGTTTATAGCCAGGTTGTAGAGCTGTGGCCACAATTGTTTTTTGCCATGCCAATACTGCAATGGCTCCTCATTAAGAAAGACCACTGTTGAGTCATTCATATAGTCCTGCACCATCGACTCAAGGTCATCAACGGTTCCTCCACTTTGCTTACTTTTTGCTGTGGCTGTGACATTTTTTCGAGAACCATACCCAAGCAAACTTAGCCAATCCTCTACAACAGCCACTGTTTTTGTTGTGTGTGGTGCAGATGATCCAGTTGCCGGTGTCTTTAACGGCTGAGAGGTCACTTGTGCCCCAGCCACAGGTGCAGAAGTGGATTCTTGTGACTGGGGATGGCCTGCTGATGCTGATGCTGATGTACTGGCTTCTCCTTCAATAACCTGCCGTTCTTTTTCAAACCTCTTGGCTGACAAGGCTAACCAATGTTTGTACTTTTGAACATCTGCATCATCAAAAGGAAAGAATGCTTCGCCTGCCAGCGCCTTTTTGTAGCGTGGATCCAGAATAGTAGCACAAATGTAATGCTGATCTGACTTGATCTTTTGAAGACGTTCATCACCACGTAGGCGCTCTAATAATTTCTCTGACAAAATGAAATGGTTTTTTTTTTCTTCATCTTCTTTTTCAAACTCAGAAGACACCGCCATCAGTTGGTGCTCCAGCATGCACAACAATGGGATAGCTTTTCCCAAATTACAGTCCTCCTGGCTGACTGCACGCGTGAAGAACTCAAAAGGACGAAGCATGTCTGTCAGGCTTTTAACTATGTCCCATTGCGCCGCACTCATCCGCAGGTCCTCCTTCTGAGATGTACCCTCTGTGAAGAAATAGTGATCGAGTACCGTATACTGCTCATACAGACGCTCAAGCATGTAGAAGGTTGAGTTCCAACGTGTTGCCACCTCCTGGATGAGTGCTTTCACTGGCATTCTACGTTGAAGTAGCAGTCTCCGCAGATGCTTCCGGGCCTTAAAAGAATGGCTGAAATGGTTGCACATTTTGCGGCAGGTGGCCATTACCGCGAACGCTGCACTGTCTCTATCACTCAAGAATTTTTGAACTACCAGGTTGATACAGTGCGCCAAACATGGCACTCTGAAATAGCCACCCTCCGACATGGCCTTAACTACATTGGAGCCATTATCCGTGGAAACATAACCAATCTTGCGTTTTAGGGGGGATAGCATTGTCAAGACCTTTTTGTTAAACTCTTGCAAAAGGTTTTCTGCTGTGTGACTTTTCTCCAAGCCAAACATGGCTAGTGTTGCATGTTTCCGAGCAGCTTTGAAAACTTTGTCCGGGTCAACACCTGCGTTTAGCTTTGCTTTAACACCTGAAAAAGAGACCCACTGTGCAGTGATGCACATGTAATCATGGCCTGGGCCACTGGTCCACATGTCTGTTGTCAGATGTATTGTGTGAACAGCACTCTTCTGCAAAGCTGCCCCAATCGCCTGCAGCACATCTTCATGTAGTGC
This sequence comes from Lissotriton helveticus, assembly GCF_964261635.1. Taxonomy (NCBI): domain Eukaryota; kingdom Metazoa; phylum Chordata; class Amphibia; order Caudata; family Salamandridae; genus Lissotriton; species Lissotriton helveticus. The sequence continues at coordinate 771,505,017 of NC_136063.1, read as the reverse complement.
TGGAACCGCAACTCTGGCAAAATAGAACCGGCTCGGAACTTTCCATTTAGGGCAGAGCGTTGCCACTAATTCAAGAAAACCTACCGCTTCTACAAAAGAAAAAGGTAGAAGGTCCACAGCTAGCATTTTAGCCAGCTTAGTGTTATACAGACGCGTCAGTGGGTGGTTGCGTTCATATGGCACGTCTGAAGTAAGCATTGTTCTAATGTTGCCCTGGACCAAGCATTTACGGGCTGATAATGACTTCGTTGACCCAATTTTGCTCGCTGGTGAACTTTTGTGCGTTGGTGTCTCACTCGCTCCAACACTCTTAGTGTGCCTCACATTGGGTGTGCTGCTGACAGGGGTACTGGGTGTAAGGGACGTGTTTGACACGTCTTCTTCCTGCTCGTCATCATCAGATGAAACATCAACGTTTCCTTGATTTTGGCCTTTCTTGATCGCATCTAGGTGCGCAAACCATTTGACAGCGTGCTTTCTCTCAAGATGACCACTCTGGCCGCCGGTACCATAGTTGGTACCTGACTTACCACGACTAACTGCAAGCTTACAAAGGGTACAAATGGCAAACTTTGGATTTTTGGGACAAACAGTAAAGAAGTCCCAAACTGGGGACTTGAAGTGTCTGTGGGACCTGGAGGAGGCGGCGATACTGGTGGTGGTGGTCATGAAGCTAATGCCAGATGAAGTGGAGGATCTGGATTGCCCAACTTTTGTACGTTTTGCACTTTCACCGCCACTAATTAAGGTCGAGGTTGACGGAGGTCTCTTCTTGCCAGAAAGAAATATGGAAGCGGGACGAGTTGGTGTACTACTTAACTCCAATGATTGTGGTGTTTCCACTGCCTCCTCATCGACAACATCATCATCATCATCATCACGCGCAGCAGCTCTTCGGGCTAGGGTCAAAATGTCTGTTTGCTGCATGCCCGCTGGGGCTGCAGTGACCTTTATGATGACTGGGTCGTCGTTGGCAGAGTCTTCATCAGCAGCAGTATCCGCCACTTCTTGTTGAGCCTCATCACACTCCATAACTCTGAGACTTTGGACGAGCTTCCTTTTACGCTTAACTACCTTTGTTGGATCATGGTGTGCCTCACTCTCAGACGGCTGTGGTGCTGGTTCCCAAGTTTGATCCGTATCATCAGAAGGAGGTGTGCTTGAAGAGGATGTAGACACCACCCTTGATCTCTTCCTTGCTAGGGGTGTGGAAGACAATGAAGGATCATCAGGAGGAGTGGCTTCCTCAAATGATACCTCGCCTTGATTGTCGATTTCCTGATGTGCCCCTATTTCGGGAGGAACAACTATTGTGGGCACTTGTGACCCTCCATGCACCTCTGCTTGCGCATCTCCTTGCGCTGCCTCTCCTTCCACATGTACTTGGGCTTGTACTTGCACATGTGATTGTTGTTGCGGCTGTGGTTGTTCAACACTCGTCAGATGAGCTACAACAACCTGTGTTGATTGAGGGACATTGCTGCTGCTTTCTTGCGATGAGCCAACATCACTGGTCGATGGTGATTGAAGAACTATACTGGCTGCCTCTGCAGCACTCAAGGGCTTGGACTTAAGTTGGCGTGGTGGTGGTGGTGGCACTGAGCCCAATGGAGCGGGGGTGCTGCTGCCAGCTTGGTCCCCAGCAGATCCCGCTGCTGCTGCTGCAGGCATACTTTTTTTTTTACTCCCAAAAAAAGGGGCGGGCGGCACACCAGTCTCCTTGGTAACTTGCTTCTTCTGCTCCTTACTGGCACCTTTCTTGCTAGAGGAGCTACGGGTTACTTTTTTTGGGGCCATCCTCTTCAGAGCAGGTCAGCAGGCAGCAGTTGCACGAGTTGCAGAGGGTTCTGTGTCCAGACGTGACGTCGCGTGACGTTATGCTGCACACACCGCTGCAGGACTTCTTCCTGGCACTGGTGGTTCTCTTGAGTCTTCTTGTGCACCTAAAAGCAATGGAAGATAGAGGAACATCAGTTCAGTTATACACCCCAAAAAACCGACAAAACACAGAAAAATGAGCACAATCCCATGCCATCCTTGATGTTTACATTGAAGACACCCCACAGAAAGACTACGGACATGCAAGTATGCAACACTCACTACCCCTGGGCATAATGGATGAAAAGTAGGCAAAATAAGTGCAGGCCTCAGACACTGCCTCTCCTCAAAATGGCCCCCTTACACCCCAAGCACATGTTGCCTGTACCAGCCAGCACTCAAGATGGCCACCACCACCACCCACATGGCCAGTCCACATCAACAGTACACCCCCAAAAAACAGAAAAACAGCCAGAAATCACCACAATCCAATGCCATCCATGATGTTTACATCAAAGAGAGTGAGACCACACCACAGGCACACTCAGTCCATGCACCACCACCACCCCTGGGCAAGCAAAAGGCCACACCAGCAGCCCCCCAAAAACGACAAAAAACAATAAAATAAGCACAATCCCAGCCCATCCATGGCCTCAATTATGTTTAAATTCAAGAAGACACCACACAGAAAGACTAGGCCCATGCAACACTCACCACCACCCCTGGGCAAAGGGCCACACCAGCAGGCCCAAAAAAACGACAAAAAACAATAAAATCTGCACAATCCCAGCCCATCCATGGCCTCAATAGAGTTTAAATTCAAGAAGACACCCCTCAGAAACACTAGGCCCATGCAACACTCACTACCCCTGGGCATAAGGGATGAAAAATAGGCAAAATAAGTGCAGGCCTCAGACACTGCCTCTCCTCAAAATGGCCCCCTTACACCCCAAGCACATGTTGCCTGTACCAGCCAGCACTCAAGATGGCCACCACCACCACCCACATGGCCAGTCCACATCAACAGTACACCCCCAAAAAACAGAAAAACAGCCAGAAATCACCACAATCCAATGCCATCCATGATGTTTACATCAAAGAGAGTGAGACCACACCACAGGCACACTCAGTCCATGCACCACCACCACCCCTGGGCAAGCAAAAGGCCACACCAGCAGCCCCCCAAAAACGACAAAAAACAATAAAATAAGCACAATCCCAGCCCATCCATGGCCTCAATTATGTTTAAATTCAAGAAGACACCCCACAGAAAGACTAGGCCCATGCAACACTCACCACCCCTGGGCAAAGGGCCACACCAGCAGGCCCAAAAAAACGACAAAAAACAATAAAATCTGCACAATCCCAGCCCATCCATGGCCTCAATAGAGTTTAAATTCAAGAAGACACCCCTCAGAAACACTAGGCCCATGCAACACTCACTACCCCTGGGCATAAGGGATGAAAAGTAGGCAAAATAAGTGCAGGCCTCAGACACTGCCTCTCCTCAAAATGGCCCCCTTACACCCCAAGCACATGTTGCCTGTACCAGCCAGCACTCAAGATGGCCACCACCCACATGGCCAGTCCACATCAACAGTACACCCCCAAAAAACAGAAAAACAGCCAGAAATCACCACAATCCAATGCCATCCATGATGTTTACATCAAAGAGAGTGAGACCACACCACAGGCACACTCAGTCCATGCACCACCACCACCCCTGGGCAAGCAAAAGGCCACACCAGCAGCCCCCCAAAAACGACAAAAAACAATAAAATAAGCACAATCCCAGCCCATCCATGGCCTCAATTATGTTTAAATTCAAGAAGACACCCCACAGAAAGACTAGGCCCATGCAACACTCACCACCCCTGGGCAAAGGGCCACACCAGCAGGCCCAAAAAAACGACAAAAAACAATAAAATCTGCACAATCCCAGCCCATCCATGGCCTCAATGGTATTTAAATTCAAGAAGACACCCCTCAGAAACACTAGGCCCATGCAACACTCACTACCCCTGGGCATAAGGGATGAAAAGTAGGCAAAATAAGTGCAGGCCTCAGACACTGCCTCTCCTCAAAATGGCCCCCTTACACCCCAAGCACATGTTGCCTGTACCAGCCAGCACTCAAGATGGCCACCACCACCACCCACATGGCCAGTCCACATCAACAGTACACCCCCAAAAAACAGAAAAACAGCCAGAAATCACCACAATCCAATGCCATCCATGATGTTTACATCAAAGAGAGTGAGACCACACCACAGGCACACTCAGTCCATGCACCACCACCACCCCTGGGCAAGCAAAAGGCCACACCAGCAGCCCCCCCGAAAACGACAAAAAACAATAAAATAAGCACAATCCCAGCCCATCCATGGCCTCAATTATGTTTAAATTCAAGAAGACACCCCACAGAAAGACTAGGCCCATGCAACACTCACCACCCCTGGGCAAAGGGCCACACCAGCAGGCCCAAAAAAACGACAAAAAACAATAAAATCTGCACAATCCCAGCCCATCCATGGCCTCAATGGTGTTTAAATTCAACAAAACAGTTGTATCATGCACCCATAACCAACCCTGGTCCTACTGGATACTGTGGCTACCCACAATATAATTTATTTAATTTTCTGAAAAAGTTCAAAAATTGTACTTGCAGCAACTGTAATGCCCCAAACAAACTTACTTGTGAAAGTTGATTTCTAATCCAAAAGTGATCCAAAGACAGTCAAAAAGGCCTCAAATCCAAATATCCAGCAGCACCCACAAAAAGTAATCCTTCCAGCTCCAGATCCAAATGAAAGTGACCAGGAGATGGACAAAGCACTGGGAGGAGCCTGCTGGACAGGAACAGGAAGTTGGAGACTGTGGGGCACTTCCTTACTCCCCCCCCCCCAAAATGGACTCCTTGCAAAAAAAAAGGCCATGCAAATGTCAACCTGAGGAGTGATTCTGATAAAAATCATAATTTTCTGAAGGTTTATCCTGTTTGCTGGTGATTTTCTTGTGCAAAATTGCAAAATCTCTATTTCGCAAGTGCGAGATTGTTCCTTTCCGCCGCAACTACGTGTTCGCAATTGCGAACTCTCGCGAGGTGTGGTGTGCAAGGTGGCAAGCCGCGAGTACGTATTCGCGGGCGACAAACTCCCGCGGGAACACGCAGCAAGATCTAAAATGGCGCGTCACTCGCAAAGAAAAACAACTCGGCAAACGCTAAAATGACGGAAAGTGAACGCCGTGCACCACGCCGCGTGCCGCAACCAAGCAAAAAATCCGCCGCGAGCGGATTCACGGATTTTCGACAAATTCGCGAGCGTTCGCGGATTGCGAATTTGCCGAAAATCCGAAAAATCCGCGAGCGGAGCGGATTTTACGCCCATGCTTACTCCAAGCCCACACTCTTCCTCCTCTCTCAGGCACCGTCATAAGCAATCTTCAGAATCACTCCCTCCATTATCATTCAACAAATATTGTTGTGAAACATTTTGCACATTCACTGTTTGCGATCTGTTTACCTGATCACCTCACAGAATCCCGTTTCTGAATTGCATCTCTGCACATTCACACAATTTGGAAGTGGTGGTTGTGGAATCTGACTCTGATGATTCACTACCTGTCGCTGTAGCTGTTGCTGCAGATTTATCTCATTCTGCATCTGTGGATTTAATGATGCATTTTTTAAATTTCTGGGCGGATTCTTACTTTCGCGCTTCCAGTGTCCAATTTCAACGCAATTAAAACATGGTAGTTTCTGTTTAAGTTCTTCAATATTCACATTAAATTTTGGTTTATTATAATTACCTTTAAATTTACCTTGATTTTGATTAACAGTTTTTATTTTCTGAACTTGCAATTTGTTGTTCAGCAACTTTTACTTGTGCCCACATGGATTTTTCTTTTAGCTTTTTCTGCCTCACATCTATCTCATCACTACAATATTTTGCCTTTCTCAAAATGTCATCAACTGACAGTGATTGCCAACCAACTATTCCGTTTCTGATTACATCACCAATTTCAGGTCTTAAACCATAAACAAACCTGTATATAAAGTGGCTCATGTCATTTTCACTTAATTTTTCATAGCCACTGTACTGTTTAAAAACCAACAGTAACCTTTCATAAAATGAATGTACTGATTCCTTTGGTTCCTGATTTGTTCTGTCTATTTTAACCCAATCAACTTCTTTTGGGGGAATCTTGTTTTTTAACCAGTAAATTACTTTATCATAAAAATCCATAACTTCTGATGATGGAGCACCTGTTGCACCATCTCGTGGAGGCTCTACTTTTGGCCAACTTATAGAAACTTTACATTCTGTCCAAAGATCTGATGGAACAACAATGTCAAAGAATCCATCAAGATCAATCCACAGAACCTTGGAAACGTTGATGAATCTATCCACCTGTCGATACCATTCTACAGGCTTTTCTCTCAGCCGAGGGAAATCAATAGTGAATAATAAAATGCCCTGTCTTGTCCAAGGAACATGTACATACCCACCTCCTGCTATTTCTCTCATCGGAAACTGATTTGCCACTTCACCTCTTTCTCTCCTTTCTTCCTCTCTTATCTTTGTCCATTTTACTGTCCATTCACTTAAATCTCCTAATCTTTTTAAATACACATTTAATTATTTTATATGAATTATTCTTCTATTGGTATTCATGCTTTCAATGTCTTTTTCAGAGAAATTCACTCTGTAACTTTTTCCTAAATTTTTCTGTCTACTCAAATCAATCTCCAATTCAACAGCTAATTCTTCTAATTGATCATACTTTGTTTTCATTTTCCATTGTATACTTTTGCAAATAAACAATAATTCATCATCCTGATATTGCTTCAAATTGTCAGGTGCAATTGTGCCAATAATTAATTCTTCCAAATCTGCTTTTAATTTTGCAACATCAAGTAATTTAGTTTCTGGAGTCTTTGGGGTATGCGTTAAATCTATTTTATTTATGCTCTTTTCAGGTGACTCGGCATCAGATTCTGCACCAGTTGGTGTTTTGCATAATGGACTTTGATTAAACGTTAAATCGGGCATCATCATCGTTCTATCTCGGTGAATTTCTGACAAATCTGAATAACATTTTTCAGCCACTTTTTGAATTTCTGCATTTAATGGAATAGTTAAAGCTGAATGTCTAATTTCTCTTTGATCAAATACAGGTTGAACAGGACCAATCGTAACTGGAACTGTTACCACTTCCATGCTTTTAGTTAACTGTTGTATTAATTCTTTTTTTGCTCGTAAATATTCTGAAGTATTTGGCATTTCCCCAAAACCTTCTGTTCCTATTACCTTTTTTGGATTCATATCTCTTCGAACTGGAGTTTCAGCATAATTTCTATTTTCACCAGATATGCTAGAATTAGTTCTGGTTTCTACTCTTTCAGGAGTATTTGCATTATTCGGGTATAATCTAGGAGATGCTTCATTACTAACTTCTCTAGGAGGTGCACTTGGAGTAATTCTTGGAGGAATCATTGGGGGAGACCATGAACAAGCTGGTTGATAAGGAGGAGGCTTTTTACAATTTGTAATTAAAATCTCTTCTAAAACAGAATCTTCTAAATCACTTTCTTCAGCATTATTATTTTTCTTTTGGGTATTCTTTTGACCTTGTACTTCAGTAACCATCTCTCTTACTGGATACAAACCATCACACATGTCCGCTTGTCTCCAACGACGCATTCTATCTTCATGAGTTTCCCTATTAATGTCTAACTTTGGACCTCTTATTATACCACTGTTTTCTCGTGCTAGTTCAAACATTTCATCCTCCCATTCAACTAAAGCTTCAAATTGGGTAGGTCTAGGCTTTGGCACAAGAGCCATAATTTTTTCTCTCAAGTTTTTCAAAACCCTCATATTAAATGATCCATCTTCCGGCCATGCTAATACACCATCATCTTTGGTATAATCCATCCAATTATCAAACCAAAGGCAAGTATGATAACCATATTCACCTTCCATATAGGCTGCAGGTGTTTTGTACTTATGAAGTAACTTTCCACCTCGCGTTTCAATTTTCTTATCAGGTGTAGATATATTTTTCAATTTCTGAAACCATGTAAGCTTCTTTTCCTCTTTCTTGTAGTAATAACTCATGTTTTTAATCAAATCCGCTTATTCCTAAAGAATCGTAAATATTTCCTTGTTGTTCCTCAAACCCAACCAATCTGTGCGCGAAACACACCAACAAACCAATCAGGTTAAGCTACGTCACCACCTTGCTCAACCAATAGAAATACTGCTTTCAGGATAAGCCAATCAGCTGTCAGCTCGTCTTTGTCAAATGAGCCAATCAGTGTACTTGCTGTGACGTATGTTAGCCAATCACAGCGCGGACCCTTGCGACGTACACTGCCACTGCAGCTTCTCGTCTCTCACTCCTAGAGCTCACCCCTCCTTCACAAAATATTTTCACAGCGCCTTCTTAAACCAAACTTTTCAATGAATTTTCATTAGTAACTCCAGAAAAACAAACCATTTGTCTGTTTCGCTAAAATAAAGTGATAGCTTTTACAATCATACAAGTATTCTTTGCGTGGAATAGACAACGCTATTCTCACAGAATATTCATTCGTTGATAAAGTAAGACTACTATGTCCTTCTCGTTTCTCTCTGAATGCACATAGAGTGACAATTCAAAGTTTAACTCGAACTTAATTATAAAATCATTTTCGCACATTCAAACAAAGAAAACCCTAACCATACATACATGAAATCCTGGCAGGACTTTAACCAACCATAGAAATCCTGACTCGCTAGTAACAATAGACAACGCTACTTTACCCTTCACTCAAGCTTGGATAAATTCTACTACTCTTTTCACAGTGAGTTTTAAAACAGGCACCAAGTCCCTATACTCGAAAGTTACGATTTCATAGACAATCCTCACTTTGCATTTTACCTAGCACACCTAGAGTCCCTATACTTGTGCTGTACGTCCACAACACTAGTGAAATATGTCAATACCACTATTTTGAAACAAAACAAATGCACTGTGCAACTTCATCTGTTACATTATTCTTGTACCGGTACAAAACCAGGAATTTTCACACTGCTGGAAAAAACCTTTCGACTACATATAACAACTTGACAAACTCAACATATGTTAAAACATCAATCCTATGTGATTACCATGTAGCATGTCCGTTACCATAGTAACCGTAACTCTGCTACCAAGAAATTGATGCAGCGCCCATGTAGAAAAACTGTCTCAGCAACGCTACCCAACACCAAAATACTTACCATTAATCGTAAATCACTCAAAAGGCCCATAAACTAACGAGACAATTTTTGGGCAACTGAATCATGTGACCTAATTAATCAGAACCTATTTACAAACTATTTACACATTTATATATGTCTGCAGTTTATCATCTCTTACCATGGTTTTAATGCATTTATCATAATAATTAAGTCACTTAGGTAAATGGATCAACTGATGGTAACTAGACCATGAATAAACAAGACCAGCTTGTCGTTTCAAAATCTAATTTATTTATTTTTGATCATCAAAGAAAAAGTAACTTCTTTATTCAATCATTATTTTATTAACATTCAAGCAGCTTTAATGAAGTAAAGGCATATTAGACTGACATTTCAAAGAATCATTAATTAGCATGAATTAAAGCGAATAAACAGTTTCTCAAACCCTAAATCTATTTTCCCTGTCTAAAACTCACATCATCTAAAGAATTAGTCTTAAAGGCCTATAATCCTTACGTGCGCCAAAAGTTCATCAGCATGGCACGCCCTCGAGGTTTCGGGAAGCGAGAGAACACCCTCCTGCCCATGGGGACAATTTGTATACCTTTCTAACTAGCTAAAGTAACTAAATTTTGCATTCTTTTCCAAAAATCCAAATCTGTGATTGGCTGAGCCCTGTCAGTCCACCATTAGGTCATTCACTCCTGACCAAGTCCGGGCCTCATCATAAGCCCCTATTGTTCATAGTTTCTCCATCCTTTCAGCTTCCTCGAAAATGTTACTTTCGCTCAGGCACAAAACTTCACTTCCTAATCTTGGCAGGCAATTCAAACTTCCTTTCCTTGGTTTTTTCTTCAAGAACACATTCAACTCGACCAAAACCACGTCTGCAATAAACGTTGATTGTTCAGCAAAATGCTCTTTTTTCTGCACATGAGCGAAGGCTTCACTCTGATCAAGTTTTCTTATTCTTTCCAGCACTGCCACCCATTTCCTAGGCCCAATCGATACCTAATTTTTAAACAAACACAAAACAATAATTAATTAAAGAATTAAAACTTATTCTGTTACCCACACCCCTTTGCTAAGTTTAACCCATGAATTTATGTTACCTAGCTTAAGCACAAGCCACGGATTTCTCCACAAACTTAGGCCACATAAAAGACGAAAGACATAACATAAGCACACAAAATAAGCACATGCCATTTAATAAAACAGCCACATTTAATACTGACAAAGACAATAGACAAGGTTAATTTATTATTTTCCATGAACTTGCAGTTTGCAACATAAAACACATATGTTAATCCCTCATGTTGTGTAATGCATTTTTTAATCTAGGTTGATTAGTACAATTCACTCACAAGCTTATTAATATGATTATATGATGGAAATTTAACTTCACGAGTCAGAACAAAATATCATTCTGAACCTCGCTCCATCACATGCGTTCGGGGTAAATTTACCTGACCTTTTGTTTTTTCTGAAGGTTGTTAAATATCTGCTCCCTAAGTACATTGACAATGTTCCCTGTAGTAAACAATGATGGTTATGAAACTGGTTGGCAGGGGGGCGTAGCCAAGGAGCTGCATATGGCGGACGCATGAGCCCGAGCTCCCCGCCGGCCCGCTCTTTATTGGCATGAATTGTTGACGGCTGGAACCTGGGGGCAGCCCAAAACAGGTTTGGTGACTCCTCGGAGGAGAGGGGCCGAATCTGCCAGCCCAGTAGCTTATAGGGCGGTAGCAACGAGCTTTGCCCCGAGAGGCGGCTGAGGCCGCGCGCAGTCAAGATGGTGACCTGAAGACGAGCACCAGATAAGGAAGGATACGCAAGGCCCCAGATCTGATGTGGTCCAAGCCGGGACTGAGAGCAGCTCGGCAGGTGGCTTCAGTGGACAGTAAGATACCGGCAGGGCTGCCACAGTGATATCGGACAGGTTGCAGGCATCTTCCCGACAGAAAGGAGCGAGGAGATTGATTGCGGCCTGGACCAGGGCTCAGAGGGCTGCGTGTTGAACTTGCTGCCAGTGGTGAAGCATAGCAGGCCCACTTCCCAAACGCTGGATATGTATGTATGCCCCTAGTGCCTATATAACATTGGAAGGCAGCAGTGGGCCTGCAGAGGATTGCCTGACCCCGTGCCTGACCTTAACATGGTGGGGAGGTTCCAGCTCTTCAAAAGCCTAGTGTAAGAAGGTGAGAGAGAAATCGGAGGGAGTGACGAGGGGGCACCGCCTGATATCGTTGAAGGACACGGACCGGTAGCGGAAAGTGCAGTGACTGGGAGTGGTGGTCCTGTGCTGAGGCTTGCTGCCTTTTAGTGTACTCCTGTAGGGCGGGTGCTGCTGGGGGGCTCGCCAGGGCAAGAGGTAGACAGGCCAGTGGAAGACAAATGGGAGCAGGCTGAATTCCGCCATGGATACTGTAGACTGCGAGCATCTGGTGGCCTCAAACTGGACCGGACTACGGAGGTGAGTCGGTGTGGGATGTGGTCGCCTCACCAGCCTGTCGCCCAGCGGTAAGGCGGAGCAGTTACGTGGGCAGTGGTGGCGCTGGGCATGGCATGTGGGCTGTATCAGTCAACACATCAGATGCACACTGTCTAGGGTTGGACCCTGCGTTGAGTGGTGTGGCGGAGTGAGTCCCCGCGGAGCCTCGCGGGTGCCACCCGGCCCTGTGGTGGAATGGGCAAACCTAGAGGATGACCGACGGGGGCACCCTGGACCAGGAGGATACTGTGCAAGAGCAGTCTCAGACGACACCAGAGGAATCTGTGCAGCAGCAATTAAATAATATCTTGGAGGCCACTGCTGATACAAAAGCCGCCCTTCATCAAGATATCAGTACAGTGGCGGTAGGCTATTGAGGGAGGAACACAAGAAACTGTCCGAGAGGGTGAAGGAGACGGAGTCTAATGTTGCAGGCCTGATACCAGTACAAAAGTCATTGGTGGCGCAGGTGGGGGTATTGGCAGATAGAGTAAGCATGCTGGAGCAGAGAGCCGAGGGTGCGGACAGATGCAACAGACTGAACAATATCAGAGTCATGGGCGTCCCGGAAGGGGCAAAAGGCGGCAACATGGTGTCTTTCCTAGAACAATGGCTTAGAGCCAACATGGCTCCTGAGGGCCCTTGGAGTCACTCTGGTGGTTTTCAGTTCAAGATGCACCTTTTGTCTTTCACTCAGACAGCATGGCAGCAGGCAGCAGAGCAGCAAGCAGCAGAGTAGCAGTCCGTCTTGCAGAGCAGCACAGCAGTCCTTCTGAGTCCTCCACAGATCCAGAGGTATACTGAAGAGTTGAGTATGAGTGTCCAATATTTATACCTGGTGCCAGCTTTGAAGTAGGAGAAGCATCTGGAGGTCTCCATCGCCAGAGGTGTTTGGGATTTCCTGCCTCCCTGACCTGGTCCCAGATTGGCTGGGTTCACAATAGACTAGTTTCAAACCTTTTGCAAGTGTGCTCAGGAAAAGCCTTTGTGATGCAACTCTGATAGGTGGCACCTCCTCCCTCTCATCACGTCAGAGATGGCCCATCCTGCCAGCACCTATTGCCCTTTATTTCACTGTCTGCGAGTAATACACAAAGACCAACTGCCAGCTACACTTATCAGGTGACCCAGTAAACAGGCTGTAGACACCAAATGCTTGAGACTTTCTAAAAGTGGCATTTTCAGAATTGTGACTTAAAATCCAACTTTACCAATTAAGAGGGCTTTAAATTACAATTCTTTAGACACCTGCTCCCAATTGAAAGTTATCACTTATTAAATGTAATAGGTCAACTCCATGTTATCCTGTGGGAGAGTAGGCCTTGCATTCGTGTAAAACGAGGACATGTAAAAGTTAAAAGTACAGATCCCACTTTTTAAATACATTGTACCCTGCCCTTTGGGCTGTTTAGAGCCTACCCTAGGGTGATTACCCTGGGGTCACTTATATGTATTAAAAAGGAAGATTTAGACCTGGCAATTAATTCATGGCACTTACTTCTCACAATACACTGAACATGTTTTAGGCATTCAATAAAACAACTTTTAGCCATCTAAGAAAAGGAACATCACCCAAATAGAGAACAGTATTCTGCCATCATGGGCATGCTACAAGAATCTTGTATTCTAGTTAAAAGACAAAGAGGCGGCCTTGGTGGTGATGGATCGGACATATTTTGAGGTCAAAGTCACTGTGCATGAGTCGGATCACGGTTTCATCTTGATCAAGACCCCAATGTGGAGATTTTCAACCACTCTCATACAAATACTAGACAAGGCATTATCCTATCTCTGAATCAATGACAACAAGGCCTGGGCGGGTCTCACAGAGTTTCACTTTGTGAAATTCTGCAGAGTTATTGAAAAACTGTGTGCAATTCCACAGACTAGCTCCGCAAGCTCGCGGAGTAACAACACTATACTACTGAAGTCAACAACATGCACCTGAGCAGAGTGACGTGTATTTAAACTCCAACAACCAGCAAACAAAGGGCTTCAATTCGGACTTCAGATATGAATTGGCCCTTACAAAGTTGTATGACTTAGAGGAGGCTGTTTAATGCCCCAAAGTAAACCAAAGAGATTTCTAGTACTGCAGAGCTTCTGACATTAGCCATGTAAAAAATTATCTTCCATAACCAATACGGTTATTTTTTGAAAGAGATTAGCAGACAAGCCATTCTAATTATTTTACTTTTAAGGAAAAACAACAACCACACAAACACAACATGGTCTTGCAGCATGTGAAATAGCGTCTGGTGAATTGCTTTGGTAAATTGCAAAGGAACACAACAAAGACACCCAATGTTGGAAGGTCATTTGTTGAAAACAACCTGCATTGTCACAAAACCGGACGACCACTGTTTCCTTTCTTAAGTTCTGTTCTGACAAGACTACTCAGTTTATTTTGGGTTTTTTGGGGTTACAAATAATAAAATCGTTTTTAGTATTTAAAAAGTAAACAATGCTAGGCTAACAGTTAGTCAGAGTATGATCTGATGCTATTATGTTGTTAATCTGCCAGTATCGTCCTGGCTCCAGGGTTGCTTCACTCTCAGAGACACGTTTTGTACAGTGAATTTTCAAAATGTATAGGGTGGGGTACGAACAAGAGTGAAAGCTTCTGCCACGCCCCTGCAACATGAGAGAGGGGGAGAAAGAGAGAATATAGGAAAGTCGAGGCAGCAAGTCTGAGGAGAGAAAGCAAAGGCAGGACAGCAGAAAGAGTTGGCATAGGGATGAAAATAGAGGTAAGCTGAGCATGATTACCGGTAAACTCCACCATGCAGTGTAGGCAGAGTTATTGCCAAACTCTGTGTTCCAAGTGTAGCACGGAGTGGAAAAAACTCTGGGAACTCCACCCTTGGAGTGGTGATAACATTTCCTATTCACTGCCTTTTACTCACAGATCAAAACTCAACATATTACTAAAATATCCATTAAAATGCTCAGATCCTCCATTCAGACCAATCGCGTTGGGATTGAATGAACTATTAGGAAAATATTTAGATCCGTTACTCCAACCATTTATACAAGAGCTGCAAGTCCTATATTAGGGACACAACTGATTTTTGAACCAATTGGCTAAAATCCAATCATCGAACCCGATACATGGTGACTATGTACTATTAATGTGGCTGCATTATATATTTCAAAACCCCATGAAGAAGGAATAGAAGCTGTAGAATGTGAACTACTACAACAAGTTACCATTCATGCAAACAAGATCTTTATATTTGAACCTCTCCAATGTTGTTTGTATCCAAGTTTTCATTTTCCTGGGATGGTGCTTTATATTTGCAAAAGAACGGGATCAGCACAGGTTTTTCAGGATCTCAAAGCTATGCTAATATTTGTATGGCTAAATTTGAAAACCAGTTCATGTACTAAGCACAGACATGGCAGTTTAATCTTGTGGTGTATTTTAGATACATCAGCAAGACCATCCTTTTTTGGAAGGGTTCCAAAAACATAATTGAAAAGAACATCAAAGACCTTAATCAAAAGAATCCCAGGATACAATTCACACAAACAATTAGTAATCACACAATTACATTTCTGGATGTTAAACTGGATTTGTGATCTACTGGGCTGACAACAAAAGTTCACAAAAAACTCACAGATCGGAACAACTCATTACTCTTCCACAGTTTTCATCTGCAGTCATTAAAATAACACCTGCCTTTTTGACAATTCCTCCGTATTTAAAGAATTACTTCTGACAATGAGGTCTATACTCAAATCAGGGAAGCATATAAAACACAGTTCATTCAAAGAGATGATCCTGAGGATTTGCTCAATTCCACCTCACATCGAGTGAAAGAGATGGATTGTACACGTTTGTTACAGAAAAAAAACAGTGGAGAAAAATGCACATCCAGTTTTGTATCTAAATTGTCAACCAAATCCACCAGAGGTGTGAACTATTAGAGTCTAAACCTGTTTTCAAGGGGCTGTTCCAACATAAGCCCATTTTTGCACATCAATGCATAAAACATCTCAAGGAGATTCTGCCATCTATCAAACCCAGGTCAACTACCTCATTTTGTGGGACAAAAAATGCTAGCACTGCATACACTGCTTAATTTAATTGTCAGGGACAGCGTTGTCCAAGCCAAAATGGGTCAATCCATAACACTGAGACACTCCCCAAATTGCATCACACAAAGAATATGCCTCTTAAATCACAAAGCATGTATGGAACATTGCAATAATCTCACCCTGTCTAATCACTTTAAGAGACACTCGTCCCTACCTAAAAGTGCCATGTAAGGGTTACCGCTTGCCTATTGGACATTCTGTACACTGTTTTCAGTACTTGACTTTTGTTTGATATCTTAATGCAATCTGGGTGTTGTAGTCAATTTTTTCTTGCATTTAACTAACTAGACTAACATACCTGAAATCAGTGATTTGTAAATAAAAAGTTTAGGACTGTAGGACCTGTCCGTAATTGTAGCGTAGCTCCTATTTTCCCAATAGGCTCTGCGCATTGGAATAGTACCTACAGCAGTAAAGGCCTAGGCCAGACGTTAACTAGGTCTACTACTGTCGATACTAGACTTAATTTTTGGGTTTGCCAGCTAAGCTCAGAGTTCGCTAGAAACTTTCTCGAATGTTCAAGGAAGGAATTAACTCCCCTGATTAGACAAGAAGGGATTTAGTTTCTGACAACCATAGAACATGACAACTTTGCTCTCCCCTAATCAAGAGTCAATCTCGAGAGTCGTGTGAGCACAAGGCAATTATTTTACTCAGTCAGTACGTGCATTCTTAGTCTCATCAGAATGTAGAGAAAAGGAAGAGACGGGCGTGTTCAATAAAAGATGTTATTTATTGATCAGTCTCTTTTCTCATACATGAGAAATGGATCGATATTATTGCAATACTTATAGTTAAGTAAAGTGCATACATTAAAAGCAATAGTATAAAATAATACTGTAAAAACATTGATATGGTTTCTGAGCCATATGATGTTTAAAATGATTAAAATATATTTACATACACATATACATTTGACTAAACGTACTCAACTGGTGTTTCTAAATGCGCCTACCTGACCTAAGTCTAATGCGTGGGCGGGAATAGAAAGTTACAGTTTAAGTTAAGTTGGTTTTTGCCAAGTGAATAACTAAAGAATTCTCTGTGAGGGGTTATTTAGTTCTGTACCTGGAAGTTAGGATGAATGAGGAATGGTATCTCTTTCTCTGCTCTCGATATTCCAGGCTGCCTGCGAGGGCTGCCCAGAAGCGCCGGTGCTGGGTCTCTCGGCTTGAGATAGCAGCGCATCTCTCAGCGCGTCAGGAAGGCGGGGCTGCTGCCAGCGGGGTCTGCTTCTGCTCTCGGCTTCGGCAAGTATGGCTGCTCCGTCTTGTCACCACGCGTGTGTTTGCATAGGGCAAGGTCGGCAATATTTATACCTTAAAGGTGCCGAGATTGACGTAAGGATGGACATAGATACGTCAATAAAGATGTCATACGACTTGCTCGTTAGCACATTCTTTACTAAAGTTCTCTGTGAAATCAAAACAATGGCCGCACGGATTTTCCAGGTTGTCATAGGTTTGATTTGTTATGAGAACGTCGTATGCCTTATCAGGGGCTGGAGGAATGTCGCTTGTCTAATTAGATCTCAAGCGTTATGACCTAATCAGATAACACGTTCCTGTGCCGTAGTGTGACTGCGTCAGATAACGGTATCTGCATCATGGGGGTTTTCTTGCCTCATGGGCTGACTGTTAGTTAACTTGATAGTTAGTTTAACCAGAATAGGGTCAGGAATAGGGGGATCGATTCAGAACCTATAGAAATACACGACACCCACTCCACGCTAACTATGGTCATATCTACTAATCTATGCATAGTATAACATAGTACAACATACTATAGAGTATAGTGTATACCTTACCACCCCAAAATACATAAATGCATTTCGAAATTTTCAAATATACTGAAAAATTGCAGTCATATATATTGTATGCACTTAAGCTATGAATTAAATGCAAATTAAACACGCATTGTTATGCATTATTGCTTATTGGTATATGAGAAATACACATGAAATGGCTCTTAATATGGCTATACAGAAAGGAAGTTCGAGACCATTTCATCACATAATAAAATATTTGTGAACATCCCAGCGAGCAGCTAAAGTCTATAAAGTATCTAAAAATAGAAATTTTAGTTCTCTAGGAATAGTTTCTTACTTTAAGCAGAAGATCAGTGTCCCGGGGAAAAATATGTAGAAAAATATTTTAAGGGGCTTGCTGAAAAATATTGCTGTCCGTGAGCTGGAGTGAAATTGTTCATGTGACTTTATTTTTAAAGTTGAAGGCCGAATTCAGGGAACGCCGTGTGCGAGTTTACTCAAAAGTCTCTATTTCTGTTCTGGAGAGAACATCATATCATTCAGGCTTTCGAAAAAACTGTCAACAGCTTCATGGGAAAGTTCCACTAAGTCGGAAATAGGGGTAACCATGCATTCGTGCGCATGATTGTCTCCATTGACATTCTGATTCGCATTGCTGACAGAAGGTCGTACCTGTTCGATGCTGCTTTCATCTTGAACTTCACTACTCTTCAATCACAGTGGTGAAGATTCCAGGAATGCCGACATCAGGATTGGCAGCCTTTGAGGGCAGCACAAAGCGTGAACCTTGGTAGGAACCAACAGTGTATCTGCATCCACTGGCGCATCCGATTGTAGCGTCAGACAGGTGTCTAACACGCATTCTTCTCCGCATAGCAGACACCTTAGTACAGGTAAAACACACCTTTGCCACATTGGTCGAAATGATAGAAACCAAGTCATGTTCAGGTCTCTAAGCCGGGAGAGTCCCAGGATTTTTGATATCCGGTCCCGGTATCCAATGGCTAGGATCGTATCTTCCATTGTCGCGAGAGTTTGATCTGTGACATGGGTTGCCATAACGAAAAATAAGGACTAGGAATAGGATTCCTGCAATTAGTCCCAGGATCAGGGGAAGTCCGCCAAAAATCGAATGGACGAAATCTGGAAAAATACCCAGTATGGCTTTGAATGGTGTTAATGCCATCGAAAATACTGTCTTAAATACCTTTGAGACCCCAGTGGTATCAGAAATATTTAAGATTTCGCTCAGGATTTCCGCAAAATGTACGGGGGAATTAGTCGATAATAATGTATGTATCTCTGCAGTCGTCCTTGCGACTTGTAGATCATACGTTTCTTTTGATGACGTGAGCCTTGTAGGCGTCTGAAGAAGCACTGTTTTCATTCTGCTTAAAGTATCTATTCGAATAGAAGTAATTTTCAAACTGGGCCATGCCCTTGCCTCCCTGTCTGGAAAGGAGCTGGGGAATAAAGAACGTCCACAGCACTTGACCTTCGCCGTCGTAGTGACTAGATAAGGAGTCCCGGGCATAAGACTACAACATCTGCGGTCTACAATAAGAATGTAACTCCCATTATAGAGTCTTTGAAAGAATGGTTCTATTTCAGTTGCAGGTGCGCCTTGCTGGTGACATGAAAGGTTGTATGAATTCCCTTCACAGGCTCCATGCAAACTAATTCCGTTACACAGAAGCGTGCCGCTTAGTGACATAGCACAATTGTTGCCACTAAGAAACACTTTCTGTCCTTTATTACTGACACATGCATGTGAATAGGGCAGGTTCCAAGTTGTTTTAAGGTACCCCTTCCCCAATTTCTCGTACATGCCAGCCTGTATATATTTTTGGCAGTATTGAAACCTGAAGGTTGAGATTGGAATATTTATGATTCCGTGGATTATCCATTCACTGACAATTAAACGCCAAGGCACATAGCCTGAACGCAGATTTTGTAACGTCCAGCCAAGCTGTACAATGGAACGCAATTGTGACTGACCATGTTGTAATAACAGTAAGTCTTGCGATAATATATCGATTGCTGAAGACACAATGCTGTCCAATGAAAAAATTCTGGAGGACAGAGTCATTAACCCATTGTCCACTACAGAAAGTGATTTTTCCAAATTGATACGGTCAATTTCCCGTATTCTTTCTGCTGTCTCAATTTGAGTAACCTTCCAGGCCTCATTGTATGCTGCATATACAGAGGCTGCTATGAAACGCTTTTGACGCTGTTTGCGTGGTCCCAGTATGAAATCACGCAAGTCAGCACCATCAGTAAGTAAAGTTAGGTGTTGCTTAATTTCAGGCAGTGTGGAAGTTTGTAGCCATTGAAGGCATAATTTGCCCACACTGTAGGTTGTTATTATCCCTGGGTGATGTCTTTGGGGATATCTAGGGTCTGGCCTGGTCATTTTGAAACCCTGTGTTTTATTCAGGAATCTATCTTGACAGTGATTTGTATCTGTGGGCCAGATCAACCATTGTTTCCAATCAGGATGTGTTCTGTTTTGGTTTAGTATATGGTTTACGTCTATCTCTTCATCTGTATCAGAGCTATTGCTGAACATTGTTGGCTTTGGAATAGACGGTTTATTTAAATCTTTGATTTTGGCTAAGCCAAGACAGGTGGTTTGTTGAACAGTGTCATTTAAAAATATCATTTGTTCTGGGATCATGCAGGCTCTCAACAAAGCTTCTATACCCTGTACTTGCCAATCTTTTGTACCCCAAACACTTTTTAAATCAACATTTTTGTCCCAATAATCAAATCCAAAAGTATTCATTTTTTCAAAGAATGAATCTGAATATATCAATTTTGTGTTGGTTATCATGGTTTTCATCCCTGTCTTGTTTGACAATTTAAAATAAAATGTTTCAGCATTACTTGTGTTAAAACCTGAAAAATATGAATATTTGTCATACACGGTTCTAGAGCTCCCTTTTGGAGGTGTAGCACAATGTTCCCATTGATTATAATTTAAAACATTTCTAGGTTGTGCAGATTTATGCAAAAAATGGTTACCATAATGGTTATAGCAATACATACTATCATAATTTGTAGAACCTTGCAAATAATCATGTTTTGTAAATTTAGCAGACATTACTAAGTCAGACATCATGTTGTTAATACTTTCGAAGTCCCAATCATCAGCAAATGAGTTTGGTTTTGCAAAGTCACTCAAGGAGATCTTGATTTGGTGTGGATATTTCAGGATCTCGACCGGACCATAAATTTCATAGTCAGTGTTGTCCCAGGCTACCCCACCAGGTATCGGATTGGCTGTGAAGTTGGCTGAAGAAAGTTCTGAAGAAAGTTCTCTTTTCTCGACGTGTGAAGATGTGTGTGGTTTGAGGATCAAGTTGATGTTCTGACTTGCTGTGTCCATTTTAGCATATTTTCCCTCAATGAAGCGTCCCAAAGTAAATACCATGATGAGCCAAAGTATGAGGATAAATGCACCAAAACCCACCCAAAATTCAATCCATGGAGAAACCAGATATGTTTCTTTCAGATGTTTCAAAAGTTCCTTCGCTTTGTCTTTAAAGGATTTTGATGATAGCTGTTTCTTTGATTCACTGAAGCCGTCAGAGGAATCATCGAAGTTGATGAAGTAACCGGATGCAGTTCTGTCAATTGTTCCAATTGGTTCAGGATTTTTGTTTTTTGCATTGTCACTCGGCACTTCATTGTAGATTGGTGTGTCTCTGCTAAATGTCTTTATTTGGGTTTTAAGAGGTCTGAGTTCTATTGCATTGTTGCATAGTCCTTGTTGTTCTTCTTTAGGCGTTTCGAATGTGATGAGCCTTTTTGTTAGGACCTCTGTACTGGTAGCAAACCTTGGTGTTCTGCTACTTATTGGGAGTCCACTTGGCCTACTGTTTGTTATCGGCCACATTTTGTGGTTTTACCAGGTCGATGGATACAACTCGGTTCTCCTTTTTTCCAGCAAGTGGCGGTAGTACAACTGATCTTGTCCCGTTGACAGACAAGACAGGAACTGCTTTTCTGTAAGAAGGCCCAAATTCCTTCTTTACCGCGATCTTTTCCCTGACTAGATCCCCGACTTTTGGAATCCAGACAGGTCTTGCTGGGACAGGTGGTGATTCTTCAGTGGTTGTTGGCTGTTGTTTCAACTGTATGTTGCTCAGGTCTTTTCTTGTTTTGTTTAAGTCCTGCAAAATAGCCAAACGGTCTTTGACATCAAAGGTTTTTTCTATTACCACTGAAGTCTGACTATCAAGGTCAGAGATCAACATCCTAGTTCCGAATAATAATTCGTACGGACTGAATCCCTTCAGAGAATTTCTTGGCAAGTTATTTAGACTACGTTGGACACTTATTAGATGTTTGACCCACCCAGCTCCCGAACCTAATACCTTTGCCGTTATAGATTGCTTTATGTCACGGTTTTTTCTTTCAACAATTCCGTTCCCCTCAGGGTGAAATGGACAAGAGTACCGCAATTGCACGCCCATGCTGACCATGGCCTCCTTATAAGCCCGAGAGCTAAAAGCAGGACCATTGTCCGAATGCAGCATGCCAATTGCGTATGTGCCGATAAAGACTCGC
Source organism: Lissotriton helveticus (assembly GCF_964261635.1). NCBI lineage: Eukaryota > Metazoa > Chordata > Amphibia > Caudata > Salamandridae > Lissotriton > Lissotriton helveticus. The sequence goes on along the minus strand of NC_136063.1, from coordinate 771,483,036 downwards.
AAATCTTTTATAACAGTTCTGGCGTCAGCCGTTCGCTGGGGCCACATCCATATGAATCTCGTGCATGAATCCACTGCGACCAAGATATATTTATAGTTACCATCCCTTTGTAAGGGACCGCAGTGGTCTAGATAAACACAGGCTAATGGTTTATCCGAGATTAGAAGGGGCGTCTGTGCTGGACGTCTCACCGTTGATACTTTCATTTTTTGACATATTTCACATGCTAGAACATAGTTCCTTGTTTGTCTTCTCATTTGTGGCCACCAGTATCTCTGTTTTAATAATGATACTGTGGCTGAGACGCCAGCATGAATAGAAGCAAGCCCTTCGTGTGCCGCTATTATTAGTCCTAACCTATGTTCCATGTTTGGAATTGCCCTATCCCCCACTCCAGGGATTTGAGCAAAAGGAACATTGTTTGCATCAGTTATGTATGAGTATTTTACTGGAAAGCCTTTAGGGAGTGGTTCTATCGAATCCTTTTCTGAAGCGCTGACAGCTTGTAATATTTCGCTGTCTATTTTTGTTTTTGACCTGGTGACGGCAGCTACGGAAGCCGTTTGCACAGCTGCCTTCGCGGCCTCATCAGCCAATGAATTCCCTGCAACGTGAACGCCATCACGTTGATGACTCAGTGTATGTATCACGTGAGTCTTTGGTAGTTCTTTTTGTAAAAGAGCTACTTGTTCCCAGAGCATTTTATGCTTGATTGTGCCACCTTTCGCATCCTTGAAACCGTTCTGAAGCCAGATCTGCAAGTATTCATTGTAAGACTGAACGCAATAATACGAATCACACACTATGAGTGTGGGGAATTCTCGATCGGTATTTTCAAGCGCCATCTTGAATGCTAGTAGTTCAGCTCGCTGAGCTGTACAATCTCCTAGGGATTGTGTTTTAGTGAGGGTTGGTTTAAATTTCCCTTCGTGCCAACGACCTTTAACAATCGCGCACGCAGCACTGTAAGCTTGTTTACCCCCTACTGCGGGTTGTGCTGATCCGTCTGTATATATTATACAGCCGTAGTGATCTAGAGGCAGAATTTCGGTTGGCGGAGGACATTCAAATTCATATTGGAGAAATTCTTGTGTTTTTAAATAAGGATCAAATTCGTACACCACGTCTGTTGCAGCAAGAGAGTTAGCCCATTGTATCCATCTTGGATGGAGTGCTTTAGCATTTGGAATGCTTGCCTTTGTTACCGCCTCTAAGGCTGGTATTGGTGTCACGATTATTATTCGTTTACCTTGTGCCAGGGCTCGTTCTTTTGCTATAGCTGTCTGTGTTGCTGTAAGAATTTTTTCCGTTGGGCTAAATTTCATTTCAGCCTTAGTGTATAAGTGTGATTTGAATGCAATTGGTACCTTTTCTCCTTCATTAGAAGTCAGGTATGTGAATCCGCATCTTCCTGGGATGACTCGAATCACAAGATTGCGTGTGTTATCACGTGTTTCTAATTTTGTTTTAATTAGCATGTCTGTTTGTAAGGATCTCAAAATTTCTGTGTGTGTTTGAGTCCAATTGGATCTTTTAAAGTCTGGTTTAATTAGATCATAAAGGGGTTTGACCCTTTCTGCGTAATTTGCAATGTATGTTCTTCCGAAATTTAGGAAACCTAGAATTGACTGTAGGTTTTTTAGTGTTTTAGGAGCTTGGATTACGGCACATTTCTCTAGGAAATTGTCAGCCAAGCTTTTGCCTTCACTTGATAACTCATATCCTAAGAATAGGACCGTCAGATGGGCAATTCTGGACTTTTTAAAGTTGAATTTGTAACCCTCTGCAGCGAACCCAAGTATTATGGTGTTCACTCTTTTCAAGTGAGTCTCCAAGTCATCATCTGTTAAGTAAATGTCATCGACATAAGATAATGCTTCATCATCATATAGTTGTAGTAATTCTGTTACTCTCGCTGAGAATACCCCCGGGCTGTTCTTGTACCCCTGGGCTAACCGACAGAATTGCTTTTGAGTGCCATTTACTGAGAATGCAGTTAAAGATCTGCTCTCTGGTACTATGTTTTGACAAAAGAATCCATTGGAGATGTCCAAGGTTGTTTTGTATTTTTTGCGCACTATGTTATTCATTAGTGCAGCACTGTGTGAGTTTTGCACTGCAAAGGTTTTGCAACATGTGTTAAGGTGTCGGTAATCCAAAACTAGACGATATGAATTGTCTGGTTTGGAGACCGGAAACAAAGGATTGTTCATTTGTGAGGTGCAAGTTTCAATCACCCCCTGGTATTCTAGCTGATCTAGTATTTCATTTACCTGTTTTTTAGCTTCTTGCTTAATTGGGTACTGCCTTTGTGCAGTAGGTTGTGATTTTAACTGGATTTTGTGAGGAGGAGAATCCTCATCCCATCCTACATGGTTTTTATATAAAGCAGGTGCTAAGGCCACTGCCCACTTTCTAGCAAGTGTGTATTTTTTATGAATCGGGATTTGATTCGAGAAGGCAGGCATAATTACTTCTTCGCCATGAGGGCACTCCCTGACAAACTCTGGTGGCCAGTCTTTTTCAGCTAGAAGGATGTCATAACCCTTTGAGAGGTTATCCCAAAATAGTCCCCTTATTTTCCTAGTCTCATCTCCCTCTATACGTAATGTTATCTCGTATATCTTGTGGGGCTTGCTAACTCTGGTGTCTGCAGTTTCCACTTGAAGGTATTCATTCGTGTCCACTGTCTCCAGATGATTCATAAGGACTTTGCGAGCTATGCTCACCTCTGCTGCGCTGTCTAGCATTGTCTGAGCCCATTCTCCGTTTTTCAGTTGTGTCCTCAGTATTCTCGGCATTTTTAACTACCTTGATACTGGCTACCTTCTTTTTTGGAAATTGTAATTTCTTTTTTTGTTGAGCAGGTTCCTTGTCTTTGGACTTCCCGTGCTCTTCTGATCGTCCTCTTCTTTCCGATTTCTGCGAGGAAGTCTGAAAAGATTGAGAGGGACGTGTATCAATGTCTTGATATCTATCAGGTTTTTTAATATTATCCCTATTTCTAAGGTTATATCTATTCCCAGAGGGGTCACTCTGCGGTGACCTTTGTCTTTGGTTTGGAGATTTCTCTCTTCGCCTAGGAGACCTTCCTCGGGACTGGAATTTCTTTTCTTTAGGATTGGATTGTTTGTTTCCATCCCAGTTCTTTTTTGGTGAATTATTATTATTAAAAAATATTTTTTCTGGACTTGTAGTCAGTTGCGGTTTTACTGGTATTCCACCTAGACTATCTCTGCCTAGTTCTTCATAGGATTTTTCTATGATTCTGGCAATTTCAGCTGGTTGGTCTGCTATATCTGTCTCTTTTAACCTCTGGCGGATCGCCACATTTGCTGCTTCACCTTTTATGTTGGCTAGTAATATAGCCGAGACCTGCTTGAAGTCTTTCAGTAATTTCATACCAAGAGTTAAAGCAGGTTCTGGACCGTATTCATCTTGAATTTGTTTTAGCACATCTGGTATTACCGAAATGGATGGAACACCGTGCGTTTTTGTGTAGATTGAAGCAAAGACTGCACCCCAAGTGTCACAGTCCTCTATGTGTGGTGCGATTCCCATTGGGAGACATATGGTCAGAATCCTGTGTTTTTCTAATGGGGTGGTGTCAGGAAACACCGCCTCTATTTGGGTAATTTTCTGTGCCAACCAGAATGGTATCTGTTCCCGTTTAGCTGGAACTTTACCTAGGCAGGATTGGATGTTCTGTGGTGTAATTTTATTTGTGTTCCCCTGGTGAGGGGTCAGCTGTGGAAGTTTAATCGCTGGCTGAATTGTTGAAGTCCGCATTACATACTGAACTAATTGTCTATGAATTTTTAGTAATTGTTTTAGCTGTATTAACAGCTCTGCTGCAGGCATCCTTTCGATGTCTGGATGTGGTGTGTATCCGGCTAAGACCGGCCACGTTGCTCCTGGTCTTCCTAAAGGACCGAGCCTTGTAATGTGATTGTTATGTTTTAGGGCGCCATCAAATAAGAGCAAATGCTCTTGGAATTTGAGTGGTACTTCCACCTCCTCGAAAGGAGTGTACGTTTCAGGAGGTTCCTCTACTTTGTAATAGTGGAAGTACTTTGTTACAGCATTTGCTGCCGGAAAATGTATCCATGAATAGTATACCTCTGTCTGCCGATATTCGTGTGCCTCAATTACGAATATGACTGTGCCACCTCTAGGTGTCAGTCCATTTTCTATAAGTTTTAAGGTTATAGATCTCCGTTTAATGACCGGAATGAGTGTTATATTCGGGTCTGCTGCTTGCATGGTAGCATCAGCATCTGCGAGTTCAGTTGCTAATCTAACTGCCTCTCTTTCTTCATCACTGTCTCCCATTTTACAGACAGGATGGTATTATGTCTATTTGCAGATCAGGTTTCTTTATGGAACAAAGATTAGATGCACAATATTTTGGAACTGTTTATCCTTCAACGTTGACTTGACCAAGAACCATACATAGGAGTTCCCTCCTGCGAGGTTTTGGAGGATATAACCTTTCACCCACTCCAGACGTCTTTGGAGTATTTGGGAAAAGGGGTCTGAGTGAGAAAGCACGACTGAGTTACTCTAAATGTCTTACGTTAGTTTTATCGCCCTTTCCAAACGCGTTGGGCGCCATGTAGTGTAGCTCCTATTTTCCCAATAGGCTCTGCGCATTGGAATAGTACCTACAGCAGTAAAGGCCTAGGCCAGACGTTAACTAGGTCTACTACTGTCGATACTAGACTTAATTTTTGGGTTTGCCAGCTAAGCTCAGAGTTCGCTAGAAACTTTCTCGAATGTTCAAGGAAGGAATTAACTCCCCTGATTAGACAAGAAGGGATTTAGTTTCTGACAACCATAGAACATGACAACTTTGCTCTCCCCTAATCAAGAGTCAATCTCGAGAGTCGTGTGAGCACAAGGCAATTATTTTACTCAGTCAGTACGTGCATTCTTAGTCTCATCAGAATGTAGAGAAAAGGAAGAGACGGGCGTGTTCATTAAAAGATGTTATTTATTGATCAGTCTCTTTTCTCATACATGAGAAATGGATCGATATTATTGCAATACTTATAGTTAAGTAAAGTGCATACATTAAAAGCAATAGTATAAAATAATACTGTAAAAACATTGATATGGTTTCTGAGCCATATGATGTTTAAAATGATTAAAATATGTTTACATACACATATACATTTGACTAAACGTACTCAACTGGTGTTTCTAAATGCGCCTACCCCGTGTACCTGACCTAAGTCTAATGCGTGGGCGGGAATAGAAAGTTACAGTTTAAGTTAAGTTGGTTTTTGCCAAGTGAATAACTAAAGAATTCTCTGTGAGGGGTTATTCAGTTCTGTACCTGGAAGTTAGGATGAATGAGGAATGGTATCTCTTTCTCTGCTCTCGATATTCCAGGCTGCCTGCGAGGGCTGCCCAGAAGCGCCGGTGCTGGGTCTCTCGGCTTGAGCTAGCAGCGCGTCTCTCAGCGCGTCAGGAAGGCGGGGCTGCTGCCAGCGGGGTCTGCTTCTGCTCTCGGCTTCGGCAAGTATGGCTGCTCCGTCTTGTCACCACGCGTGTGTTTGCATAGGGCAAGGTCGGCAATATTTATACCTTAAAGGTGCCGAGATTGACGTAAGGATGGACATAGATACGTCAATAAAGATGTCATACGACTTGCTCGTTAGCACATTCTTTACTAAAGTTCTCTGTGAAATCAAAACAATGGCCGCACGGATTTTCCAGGTTGTCATAGGTTTGATTTGTTATGAGAACGTCGTATGCCTTATCAGGGGCTGGAGGAATGTCGCTTGTCTAATTAGATCTCAAGCGTTATGACCTAATCAGATAACACGTTCCTGTGCCGTAGTGTGACTGCGTCAGATAACGGTATCTGCATCATGGGGGTTTTCTTGCCTCATGGGCTGACTGTTAGTTAACTTGATAGTTAGTTTAACCAGAATAGGGTCAGGAATAGGGGGATCGATTCAGAACCTATAGAAATACACGACATAATGACCTGGAGTGAGATAGCCTTCCTAGTATCAGGAGCTGGTAATGTATCTTAACTAAGCTTTTCATTGTGATATTTGCAGTGTTAGGTTTAAAATGGAGAAACAATATATTATGTTCTTGATTGCAATGTAAAAGAGCCTACTCCTTATGTGGAACAACATATTCTTGTGCCTGACAAGGTACTCTCTCAGAAAGCTGATTCCTGTGTCCCATGTTGTGAGGTTAGGAAGAGATTACATTTAGAGTGCCTTACGTTGCTGACCAGTTTCCTGGCACTAAGGTCTCCCTGGGCAGTACAATTACAGTTTTTGCACCAGAAGGCCAATTATCAGAGATTTGCACAGACCAGACATTCAGTAAAGTGCAGTAAAAGACTGGTTCTTTCTGCCTTAGAGACTTTACTTGTTGTACACATTCCAAACTGTGTCAAAAATACCTTTGAGATATTGTTGGGGAAAAATGACCCCAGACTCCCTGATCAAGGAGCAAAACATCTGTTCAATACTACCTACTGTTCTGATCCGGGATGAATGCAGTCTACCAGTGTTGATAGAATCAGCTTTCGGAATATACCAAGGCTGCTGGCTGTAGTCAATAGCCCTTACCATGCACTACAAAAGCAGTACAAAAGGGGGTGGTGATGGACGGAGCATCTGAACCAATCAAACACTCACACCCAGTCAAAAGATCTGGGTTTGATCCATCACCGTTCTTTAGCCCACTCTGCCACCCCAGTTCAGACATGGCTATATGCAAATCAGTCTGACCCTGTGCCTCATGGGAACAGTCCAGCCCGAACTGCCAAGCCATGCCTTCCCTGGACCGGAAACAAACTTCCGAGGACCGGTTTCCGGGATTCCAGCCGTCTTCAGCCCGGCTTGCTTGAATCCAGTGGCAAAGTGAGCAAGAGACTCACGTCTGAGCATACCCTGCCGCACTTATGGCAGCCAAAAGCAGTACAAAAGGGGGTGGTGATGGATGGAGCATCTGAACCAATCAAACACTCACACCCAGTAAAAAGATCTGGGTTTTATCCATCACCGTTCTTTAGCCCACTCTGCCACCCCAGTTCAGACATGGCTATATGCAAATCAGTCTGACCCTGTGCCTCATGGGAACAGTCCAGCCCGAACTGCCAAGCCATGCCTTCCCTGGACCGGAAACAAGCTTCCGAGGACCGGTTTCTGGCATTCCAGCCGTCTTCAGCCCGGCTTGCTTGAATCCAGTGGCAAAGTGAGCAAGGTATTCACGTCTGAGCATACCCTGCCACACTTATGGCAGCCAAAAGCAGTACAAAAGGGGGTGGTGATGGACGGAGCATCTGAACCAATCAAACACTCACACCCAGTCAAAAGATCTGGGTTTGATCCATCACCGTTCTTTAGCCCACTCTGCCACCCCATTCAGACATGGCTATATGCAAATCAGTCTGACCCTGTGCCTCATGGGAACAGTCCAGCCCGAACTGCCAAGCCATGCCTTTCCTGGACCGGAAACAAGCTTCCGAGGACCGGTTTCTGGCATTCCAGCCGTCTTCAGCCCGGCTTGCTTGAATCCAGTGGCAAAGTGAGCAAGGGACTCACGTCTGAGCATACCCTGCCACACTTATGGCAGCCAAAAGCAGTACAAAAGGGGGTGGTGATGGACGGAGCATCTGAACCAATCAAACACTCACACCCAGTAAAAAGATCTGGGTTTGATCCATCACCGTTCTTTAGCCCACTCTGCCACCCCAGTTCAGACATGGCTATATGCAAATCAGTCTGACCCTGTGCCTCATGGGAACAGTCCAGCCCGAACTGCCAAGCCATGCCTTCCCTGGACCAGAAAAAAGCTTCCGAGGACCGGTTTCTGGCATTCCAGCCGTCTTCAGCCCGGCTTGCTTGAATCCAGTGGCAAAGTGAGCAAGGGACTCACGTCTGAGCATACCCTGCCACACTTATGGCAGCCAAAAGCAGTACAAAAGGGGGTGGTGATGGACGGAGCATCTGAACCAATCAAACACTCACACCCAGTCAAAAGATCTGGGTTTGATCCATCACCGTTCTTTAGCCCACTCTGCCACCCCAGTTCAGACATGGCTATATGCAAATCAGTCTGACCCTGTGCCTCATGGGAACAGTCCAGCCCGAACTGCCAAGCCATGCCTTCCCTGGACCGGAAACAAGCTTCCGAGGACCGGTTTCTGGCATTCCAGCCATCTTCAGCCTGGCTTGCTTGAATACAGTGGCAAAGTGAGCAAGAGACTCACGTCTGAGCATACCCTGCCACACTTATGGCAGCCAAAAGCAGTACAAAAGGGGGTGGTGATGGAAGGAGCATCTGAACCAATCAAACACTCACACCCAGTCAAAAGATCTTGGTTTGATCCATCACTGTTCTTTAGCCCACTCTGCCACCCCAGTTCAGACATGGCTATATGCAAATCAGTCTGACCCTGTGCCTCATGGGAACAGTCCAGCCCGAAGTGCCAAGCCATGCCTCCCCTGGACCGGAAACAAGCTTCCGAGGACCGGTTTCTGGCATTCCAGCCGTCTTCAGCCCGGCTTGCTTGAATCCAGTGGCAAAGTGAGCAAGGGACTCATGTCTGAGCATACCCTGCCACACTTATGGCAGCCAAAAGCAGTACAAAAGGGGGTGGTGATGGACGGAGCATCTGAACCAATCAAACACTCACACCCAGTCAAAAGATCTGGGTTTGATCCATCACCTTTCTTTAGCCCACTCTGCCACCCCAGTTCAGACATGGCTATATGCAAATCAGTCTGACCCTGTGCCTCATGGGAACAGTCCAGCCCGAACTGCCAAGCCATGCCTTCCCTGGACCAGAAACAAGCTTCCGAGGACCGGTTTCTGGCATTCCAGCCGTCTTCAGCCCGGCTTGCTTGAATCCAGTGGAAAAGTGAGCAAGGGACTCACGTCTGAGCATACCCTGCCACACTTATGACAGCCAAAAGCAGTACAAAAGGGGGTGGTGATGGACGGAGCATCTGAACCAATCAAACACTCACACCCAGTCAAAAGATCTGGATTTGATCCATCACCGTTCTTTAGCCCACTCTGCCACCCCAGTTCAGACATGGCTATATGCAAATCAGTCTGACCCTGTGCCTCATGGGAACAGTCCTGGCCGAACTGCCAAGCCATGCCTTCCCTGGACCGGAAACAAGCTTCCGAGGACCGGTTTCTGGCATTCCAGCCGTCTTCCGCCCGGCTTGCTTGAATCCAGTGGCAAAGTGAGCAAGGGACTCACGTCTGAGCATACCCTGCCACACTTATGGCAGCCAAAAGCAGTACAAAAGGGGGTGGTGATGGACGGAGCATCTGAACCAATCAAACACTCACTCCCAGTCAAAAGATTTGGGTTGGATCCATCACCATTCTTTAGCCCACTCTGCCACCCCAGTTCAGACATGGCTATATGCAAATCAGTCTGACCCTGTGCCTCATGGGAACAGTCCAGCCCGAACTGCCAAGCCATGCCTTCCCTGGACCGGAAACAAGCTTCCGAGGACCGGTTTCTGGCATTCCAGCCGTCTTCAGCCCGGCTTGCTTGAATCCAGTGGCAAAGTGAGCAAAGGACTCACGTCTGAGCATACCCTGCCACACTTATGGCAGCCAAAAGCAGTACAAAAGGGGGTGGTGATGGACGGAGCATCTGAACCAATCAAACACTCACACCCAGTCAAAAGATCTGGGTTTGATCCATCACCGTTCTTTAGCCCACTCTGCCATCCCAGTTCAGACATGGCTATATGCAAATCAGTCTGACCCTGTGCCTCATGGGAACAGTCCAGCCCGAACTGCCAAGCCATGCCTTCCCTGGACCGGAAACAAGCTTCCGAGGACCGGTTTCTGGCATTCCAGCCGTCTTCAGCCCGGCTTGCTTGAATCCAGTGGCAAAGTAAGGAAGGGACTCACGTCTGAGCATACCCTGCCACACTTATGGCAGCCAAAAGCAGTACAAAAGGGGGTGGTGATGGACGGAGCATCTGAACCAATCAAACACTCACACCCAGTCAAAAGATCTGAGTTTGATCCATCACCGTTCTTTAGCCCACTCTGCCACCCCAGTTCAGACATGGCTATATGCAAATCAGTCTGACCCTGTGCCTCATGGGAACAGTCCAGGCCGAACTGCCAAGCCATGCCTTCCCTGGATCGGAAACAAGCTTCCGAGGACCGGTTTCTGGCATTCCAGCCGTCTTCCGCCCGGATTGCTTGAATCCAGTGGCAAAGTGAGCAATGGACTCACGTCTGAGCATACCCTGCCACACTTATGGCAGCCAAAAGCAGTACAAAAGGGGGTGGTGATGGACGGAGCATCTGAACCAATCAAACACTCACACCCAGTCAAAAGATCTGGGTTTGATCCATCACCGTTCTTTAGCCCACTCTGCCACCCCAGTTCAGAGATGGCTATATGCAAATCAGTCTGACCCTGTGCCTCATGGGAACAGTCCAGCCCGAACTGCCAAGCCATGCCTTCCCTGGACCGGAAACAAGCTTCCGAGGACCGGTTTCTGGCATTCCAGCCGTCTTCAGCCCGGCTTGCTCGAATCCAGTGGCAAAGTGAGCAAGGGACTCACGTCTGAGCATACCCTGCCACACTTATGGCAGCCAAAAGCAGTACAAAAGGGGGTGGTGATGGACGGAGCATCTGAACCAATCAAACACTCACACCCAGTCAAAAGATCTGGGTTTGATCCATCCCCGTTCTTTAGCCCACTCTGCCACCCCAGTTCAGACATGGCTATATGCAAATCAGTCTGACCCTGTGCCTCATGGGAACAGTCCAGCCCGAACTGCCAAGCCATGCCTTCCCTGGACCGGAAACAAGCTTCCGAGGACCGGTTTCTGGCATTCCAGCCGTCTTCAGCCCGGCTTGCTTGAATCCAGTTGCAAAGTGAGCAAGGGACTCACGTCTGAGCATACCCTGCCACACTTATGGCAGCCAAAAGCAGTACAAAAGGGGGTGGTGATGGACGGAGCATCTGAACCAATCAAACACTCACACCCAGTCAAAAGATCTGGGTTTGATCCATCACCGTTCTTTAGCCCACTCTGCCACCCCAGTTCAGACATGGCTATATGCAAATCAGTCTGACCCTGTGCCTCATGGGAACAGTACAGCCCGTGTCTAACCCAGGGTGGTGTGGAGTGCAAAAAAACGATGGATTTAGGCCCAGATCCTTGTACTGGGATGAATGTATGACATTGTTCTACATTCTGTCCATCAACTGTGTTTTTTGCAATTTTCACCCCGAGTGAGCTGGGTATGCTCAGACGTGAGTCCCAGGCCATCCACACCACTGGAGTCACGCTATCCAGGCTGATGAAGGCTGATAGCCAGAAACCGGTCCTTGGATGCTTGATTCCGGTCTGGGAAAGACATGGCTTGGTAGTTCGGACTGGACTGTTCCCATGAGGCACAGGGTCAGAGCTGATTTGCATATAGCCATTGTCTAACCCAGTGTGGTGTGGAGTGCAAAAAAACGATGGATTTAGGCCCAGATCCTTGTACTGGGATGAATGTATGACATTGTTCTACATTCTGTCCATCAACTGTGTTTTTTGCAATTTTCACCCCGAGTGGGCTGGGTATGCTCAGACGTGAGTCCCAGGCTCTCCACACCACTGGAGTGAAGCTATCCATGCTGATGAAGGCTGATAGCCAGAAACCCGTCCTTGGATGCTTGATTCCGGTCTGGGAAAGACATGGCTTGGTAGTTCGGACTGGACTGTTCCCATGAGGCACAGGGTCAGAGCTGATTTGCATATAGCCAGTGTCAAACCCAGGGTGTTGTGGAGTGCAAAAAAACGATGGATTTAGGCCAATATCCTTGTACTGGGATGAATGTATGACATTGTTCTACATTCTGTCCATCAACTGTGTTTTTTGCAATTTTCACGCCGAGTGGGCTGGGTATGCTCAGACGTGAGTCCCAGACTCTCCACACCACTGGAGTCAAGCTATCCAGGCTGATGAAGGCTGATAGCCAGAAACCGGTCCTTGGATGCTTGATTCCGGTCTGGGAAAGACATGGCTTGGTAGTTCGGACTGGACTGTTCCCATGAGGCACAGGGTCAGAGCTGATTTTCATATAGCCAGTGTCTATCCCAGGGTGGTGTGGAGTGCAAACAAATGATGGATTTAGGCCCAGATCCTTGTACTGGGATGAATGTATGACATTGTTCTACATTCTGTCCATCAACTGTGTTTTTTGCAATTTTCACCCCGAGTGGGCTGGGTATGCTCAGACGTGAGTCCCAGGCTCTCCACACCACTGGAGTCAAGCTATCCAGGCTGATGAAGGCTGACAGCCAGAAACCGGTCCTTGGATGCTTGATTCCGGTCTGGGAAAGACATGGCTTGGTAGTTCGGACCGGACTGTTCCCATGAGGCACAGGGTCAGAGCTGATTTGCATATAGCCAGTGTCTAACCCAGGGTGGTGTGGAGTGCAAAAAAAGATGGATTTATGCCCAGATCCTTGTACTGGGATGAATGTATGACATTGTTCTACATTCTGTCCATCAACTGTGTTTTTTGCAATTTTCACCCCGAGTTTGCTGGGTATGCTCAGACGTGAGTCCCAGGCTCTCCACACCACTGGAGTCAAGCTATCCAGGCTGATGAAGGCTGTTAGCCAGAAACTGGTCCTTGGATGCTTGATTCCGGTCTGGGAAAGACATGGTTTGGTAGTTCGGACTGGACTGTTCCCATGAGGCACAGGGTCAGAGCTGATTTGCATATAGCCAGTGTCTAACCCAGGGTGGTGTGGAGTGCAAAAAAACTATGGATTTAGGCCCAGATCCTTGTACTGGGATGAATGTATGACATTGTTCTACATTCTGTCCATCAACTGTGTTTTTTGCAATTTTCACCCCGAGTGGGCTGGGTATGCTCAGACGTGAGCCCCAGGCTCCACACACCACTGGAGTCAAGCTATCCAGGCTGATGAAGGCTGATAGCCAGAAACCGGTCCTTGGATGCTTGATTCCGGTCTGGGAAAGACATGGCTTGGTAGTTCGGACTGGACTGTTCCCATGAGGCGCAGGATCAGAGCTGATTTGCATATAGCCAGTGTCTAACCCAGGGTGGTGTGGAGTGCAAAAAAATGATGGATTTAGGCCCAGATCCTTGTACTGGGATGAATGTATGACATTGTTCTACATTCTGTCCATCAACTGTGTTTTTTGCAATTTTCACCCCGAGTGGGCTGGGTATGCTCAGACGTGAGTCCCAGGCTCTCCACACCACTGGAGTGAAGCTATCCATGCTGATGAAGGCTGATAGCCAGAAACCCGTCCTTGGATGCTTGATTCCGGTCTGGGAAAGACATGGCTTGGTAGTTCGGACTGGACTGTTCCCATGAGGCACAGGGTCAGAGCTGATTTGCATATAGCCAGTGTCAAACCCAGGGTGTTGTGGAGTGCAAAAAAACGATGGATTTAGGCCAATATCCTTGTACTGGGATGAATGTATGACATTGTTCTACATTCTGTCCATCAACTGTGTTTTTTGCAATTTTCACGCCGAGTGGGCTGGGTATGCTCAGACGTGAGTCCCAGACTCTCCACACCACTGGAGTCAAGCTATCCAGGCTGATGAAGGCTGATAGCCAGAAACCGGTCCTTGGATGCTTGATTCCGGTCTGGGAAAGACATGGCTTGGTAGTTCGGACTGGACTGTTCCCATGAGGCACAGGGTCAGAGCTGATTTTCATATAGCCAGTGTCTATCCCAGGGTGGTGTGGAGTGCAAACAAATGATGGATTTAGGCCCAGATCCTTGTACTGGGATGAATGTATGACATTGTTCTACATTCTGTCCATCAACTGTGTTTTTTGCAATTTTCACCCCGAGTGGGCTGGGTATGCTCAGACGTGAGTCCCAGGCTCTCCACACCACTGGAGTCAAGCTATCCAGGCTGATGAAGGCTGACAGCCAGAAACCGGTCCTTGGATGCTTGATTCCGGTCTGGGAAAGACATGGCTTGGTAGTTCGGACCGGACTGTTCCCATGAGGCACAGGGTCAGAGCTGATTTGCATATAGCCAGTGTCTAACCCAGGGTGGTGTGGAGTGCAAAAAAAGATGGATTTATGCCCAGATCCTTGTACTGGGATGAATGTATGACATTGTTCTACATTCTGTCCATCAACTGTGTTTTTTGCAATTTTCACCCCGAGTTTGCTGGGTATGCTCAGACGTGAGTCCCAGGCTCTCCACACCACTGGAGTCAAGCTATCCAGGCTGATGAAGGCTGTTAGCCAGAAACTGGTCCTTGGATGCTTGATTCCGGTCTGGGAAAGACATGGTTTGGTAGTTCGGACTGGACTGTTCCCATGAGGCACAGGGTCAGAGCTGATTTGCATATAGCCAGTGTCTAACCCAGGGTGGTGTGGAGTGCAAAAAAACGATGGATTTAGGCCCAGATCCTTGTACTGGGATGAATGTATGACATTGTTCTACATTCTGTCCATCAACTGTGTTTTTTGCAATTTTCACCCCGAGTGGGCTGGGTATGCTCAGACGTGAGCCCCAGGCTCCACACACCACTGGAGTCAAGCTATCCAGGCTGATGAAGGCTGATAGCCAGAAACCGGTCCTTGGATGCTTGATTCCGGTCTGGGAAAGACATGGCTTGGTAGTTCGGACTGGACTGTTCCCATGAGGCGCAGGATCAGAGCTGATTTGCATATAGCCAGTGTCTAACCCAGGGTGGTGTGGAGTGCAAAAAAACGATGGATTTAGGCCCAGATCCTTGTACTGGGATGAATGTATGACATTGTTCTACATTCTGTCCATCAACTGTGTTTTTTGCAATTTTCACCCCGAGTGGGCTGGGTATGCTCAGACGTGAGTCCCAGGCTCTCCACACCACTGGAGTGAAGCTATCCATGCTGATGAAGGCTGATAGCCAGAAACCCGTCCTTGGATGCTTGATTCCGGTCTGGGAAAGACATGGCTTGGTAGTTCGGACTGGACTGTTCCCATGAGGCACAGGGTCAGAGCTGATTTGCATATAGCCAGTGTCTAACCCAGGGTGTTGTGGAGTGCAAAAAAACGATGGATTTAGGCCAATATCCTTGTACTGGGATGAATGTATGACATTGTTCTACATTCTGTCCATCAACTGTGTTTTTTGCAATTTTCACGCCGAGTGGGCTGGGTATGCTCAGACGTGAGTCCCAGACTCTCCACACCACTGGAGTCAAGCTATCCAGGCTGATGAAGGCTGATAGCCAGAAACCGGTCCTTGGATGCTTGATTCCGGTCTGGGAAAGACATGGCTTGGTAGTTCGGACTGGACTGTTCCCATGAGGCACAGGGTCAGAGCTGATTTTCATATAGCCAGTGTCTATCCCAGGGTGGTGTGGAGTGCAAACAAATGATGGATTTAGGCCCAGATCCTTGTACTGGGATGAATGTATGACATTGTTCTACATTCTGTCCATCAACTGTGTTTTTTGCAATTTTCACCCCGAGTGGGCTGGGTATGCTCAGACGTGAGTCCCAGGCTCTCCACACCACTGGAGTCAAGCTATCCAGGCTGATGAAGGCTGACAGCCAGAAACCGGTCCTTGGATGCTTGATTCCGGTCTGGGAAAGACATGGCTTGGTAGTTCGGACCGGACTGTTCCCATGAGGCACAGGGTCAGAGCTGATTTGCATATAGCCAGTGTCTAACCCAGGGTGGTGTGGAGTGCAAAAAAAGATGGATTTATGCCCAGATCCTTGTACTGGGATGAATGTATGACATTGTTCTACATTCTGTCCATCAACTGTGTTTTTTGCAATTTTCACCCCGAGTTTGCTGGGTATGCTCAGACGTGAGTCCCAGGCTCTCCACACCACTGGAGTCAAGCTATCCAGGCTGATGAAGGCTGTTAGCCAGAAACTGGTCCTTGGATGCTTGATTCCGGTCTGGGAAAGACATGGTTTGGTAGTTCGGACTGGACTGTTCCCATGAGGCACAGGGTCAGAGCTGATTTGCATATAGCCAGTGTCTAACCCAGGGTGGTGTGGAGTGCAAAAAAACGATGGATTTAGGCCCAGATCCTTGTACTGGGATGAATGTATGACATTGTGCTACATTCTGTCCATCAACTGTGTTTTTTGCAATTTTCACCCCGAGTGGGCTGGGTATGCTCAGACATGAGCCCCAGGCTCCACACACCACTGGAGTCAAGCTATCCAGGCTGATGAAGGCTGATAGCCAGAAACCGGTCCTTGGATGCTTGATTCCGGTCTGGGAAAGACATGGCTTGGTAGTTCGGACTGGACTGTTCCCATGAGGCGCAGGATCAGAGCTGATTTGCATATAGCCAGTGTCTAACCCAGGGTGGTGTGGAGTGCAAAAAAACGATGGATTTAGGCCCAGATCCTTGTACTGGGATGAATGTATGACATTGTTCTACATTCTGTCCATCAACTGTGTTTTTTGCAATTTTCACCCCGAGTGGGCTGGGTATGCTCAGACGTGAGTCCCAGGCTCTCCACACCACTGGAGTCAAGCTATCCAGGCTGATGAAGGCTGATAGCCAGAAACCGGTCCTTGGATGCTTGATTCTGGTCTGGGAAAGACATGGCTTGGTAGTTCGGACTGGACTGTTCCCATGAGGCACAGGGTCAGAGCTGATTTGCATATAGCCAGTGTCTAACCCAGGGTGGTGTGGATTGCAAAAAAATGATGGATTTATGCCCAGATCCTTGTACTGGGATGAATGTATGACAGTGTTCTACATTCTGTCCATCAACTGTGTTTTTTGCAATTTTCACCCCGAGTGGGCTGGGTATGCTCAGACCTGAGTCCCAGGCTCTCCACACCACTTGAGTCAAGCTATCCAGGCTGATGAAGGCTGATAGCCAGAAACAGGTCCTTGGATACTTGATTCCGGTCTGGGAAAGATATGGCTTGGTAGTTCGGACTGGACTGTTCCCATGAGGCACAGAGTCAGAGCTGATTTGCATATAGCCAGTGTCTAACCCAGGGTGGTGTGGAGTGCAAAAAAACGATGGATTTAGGCCCAGATCCTTGTACTGGGATGAATGTATGACATTGTTCTACATTCTGTCCATCAACTGTGTTTTTTGCAATTTTCACCCCGAGTGGGCTGGGTATGCTCAGACGTGAGTCCCAGGCTCTCCACACCACTGGAGTCAAGCTATCCAGGCTGATGAAGGCTGACAGCCAGAAACCGGTCCTTGGATGCTTGATTCCGGTCTGGGAAAGACATGGCTTGGTAGTTCGGACCGGACTGTTCCCATGAGGCACAGGGTCAGAGCTGATTTGCATATAGCCAGTGTCTAACCCAGGGTGGTGTGGAGTGCAAAAAAAGATGGATTTATGCCCAGATCCTTGTACTGGGATGAATGTATGACATTGTTCTACATTCTGTCCATCAACTGTGTTTTTTGCAATTTTCACCCCGAGTTTGCTGGGTATGCTCAGACGTGAGTCCCAGGCTCTCCACACCACTGGAGTCAAGCTATCCAGGCTGATGAAGGCTGTTAGCCAGAAACTGGTCCTTGGATGCTTGATTCCGGTCTGGGAAAGACATGGTTTGGTAGTTCGGACTGGACTGTTCCCATGAGGCACAGGGTCAGAGCTGATTTGCATATAGCCAGTGTCTAACCCAGGGTGGTGTGGAGTGCAAAAAAACGATGGATTTAGGCCCAGATCCTTGTACTGGGATGAATGTATGACATTGTTCTACATTCTGTCCATCAACTGTGTTTTTTGCAATTTTCACCCCGAGTGGGCTGGGTATGCTCAGACGTGAGCCCCAGGCTCCACACACCACTGGAGTCAAGCTATCCAGGCTGATGAAGGCTGATAGCCAGAAACCGGTCCTTGGATGCTTGATTCCGGTCTGGGAAAGACATGGCTTGGTAGTTCGGACTGGACTGTTCCCATGAGGCGCAGGATCAGAGCTGATTTGCATATAGCCAGTGTCTAACCCAGGGTGGTGTGGAGTGCAAAAAAACGATGGATTTAGGCCCAGATCCTTGTACTGGGATGAATGTATGACATTGTTCTACATTCTGTCCATCAACTGTGTTTTTTGCAATTTTCACCCCGAGTGGGCTGGGTATGCTCAGACGTGAGTCCCAGGCTCTCCACACCACTGGAGTGAAGCTATCCATGCTGATGAAGGCTGATAGCCAGAAACCCGTCCTTGGATGCTTGATTCCGGTCTGGGAAAGACATGGCTTGGTAGTTCGGACTGGACTGTTCCCATGAGGCACAGGGTCAGAGCTGATTTGCATATAGCCAGTGTCTAACCCAGGGTGTTGTGGAGTGCAAAAAAACGATGGATTTAGGCCAATATCCTTGTACTGGGATGAATGTATGACATTGTTCTACATTCTGTCCATCAACTGTGTTTTTTGCAATTTTCACGCCGAGTGGGCTGGGTATGCTCAGACGTGAGTCCCAGACTCTCCACACCACTGGAGTCAAGCTATCCAGGCTGATGAAGGCTGATAGCCAGAAAACGGTCCTTGGATGCTTGATTCCGGTCTGGGAAAGACATGGCTTGGTAGTTCGGACTGGACTGTTCCCATGAGGCACAGGGTCAGAGCTGATTTTCATATAGCCAGTGTCTATCCCAGGGTGGTGTGGAGTGCAAACAAATGATGGATTTAGGCCCAGATCCTTGTACTGGGATGAATGTATGACATTGTTCTACATTCTGTCCATCAACTGTGTTTTTTGCAATTTTCACCCCGAGTGGGCTGGGTATGCTCAGACGTGAGTCCCAGGCTCTCCACACCACTGGAGTCAAGCTATCCAGGCTGATGAAGGCTGACAGCCAGAAACCGGTCCTTGGATGCTTGATTCCGGTCTGGGAAAGACATGGCTTGGTAGTTCGGACCGGACTGTTCCCATGAGGCACAGGGTCAGAGCTGATTTGCATATAGCCAGTGTCTAACCCAGGGTGGTGTGGAGTGCAAAAAAAGATGGATTTATGCCCAGATCCTTGTACTGGGATGAATGTATGACATTGTTCTACATTCTGTCCATCAACTGTGTTTTTTGCAATTTTCACCCCGAGTTTGCTGGGTATGCTCAGACGTGAGTCCCAGGCTCTCCACACCACTGGAGTCAAGCTATCCAGGCTGATGAAGGCTGTTAGCCAGAAACTGGTCCTTGGATGCTTGATTCCGGTCTGGGAAAGACATGGTTTGGTAGTTCGGACTGGACTGTTCCCATGAGGCACAGGGTCAGAGCTGATTTGCATATAGCCAGTGTCTAACCCAGGGTGGTGTGGAGTGCAAAAAAACGATGGATTTAGGCCCAGATCCTTGTACTGGGATGAATGTATGACATTGTTCTACATTCTGTCCATCAACTGTGTTTTTTGCAATTTTCACCCCGAGTGGGCTGGGTATGCTCAGACGTGAGCCCCAGGCTCCACACACCACTGGAGTCAAGCTATCCAGGCTGATGAAGGCTGATAGCCAGAAACCGGTCCTTGGATGCTTGATTCCGGTCTGGGAAAGACATGGCTTGGTAGTTCGGACTGGACTGTTCCCATGAGGCGCAGGATCAGAGCTGATTTGCATATAGCCAGTGTCTAACCCAGGGTGGTGTGGAGTGCAAAAAAACGATGGATTTAGGCCCAGATCCTTGTACTGGGATGAATGTATGACATTGTTCTACATTCTGTCCATCAACTGTGTTTTTTGCAATTTTCACCCCGAGTGGGCTGGGTATGCTCAGACGTGAGTCCCAGGCTCTCCACACCACTGGAGTCAAGCTATCCAGGCTGATGAAGGCTGATAGCCAGAAACCGGTCCTTGGATGCTTGATTCCGGTCTGGGAAAGACATGGCTTGGTAGTTCGGACTGGACTGTTCCCATGAGGCACAGGGTCAGAGCTGATTTGCATATAGCCAGTGTCTAACCCAGGGTGGTGTGGATTGCAAAAAAATGATGGATTTATGCCCAGATCCTTGTACTGGGATGAATGTATGACAGTGTTCTACATTCTGTCCATCAACTGTGTTTTTTGCAATTTTCACCCCGAGTGGGCTGGGTATGCTCAGACGTGAGTCCCAGGCTCTCCACACCACTTGAGTCAAGCTATCCAGGCTGATGAAGGCTGATAGCCAGAAACCGGTCCTTGGATACTTGATTCCGGTCTGGGAAAGATATGGCTTGGTAGTTCGGACTGGACTGTTCCCTTGAGGCACAGGGTCAGAGCTGATTTGCATATAGCCAGTGTCTAACCCAGGGTGGTGTGGAGTGCAAAAAAACGATGGATTTAGGCCCAGATCCTTGTACTGGGATGAATGTATGACATTGTTCTACATTCTGTCCATCAACTGTGTTTTTTGCAATTTTCACCCCGAGTGGGCTGGGTATGCTCAGACGTGAGTCCCAGGCTCTCCACACCATTGGAGTCAAGCTATCCAGGCTGATGAAGGCTGATAGCCAGAAACCGGTTCTTGGATGCTTGATTCCGGTCTGGGAAAGACATGGCTTGGTAGTTCGGACTGGACTGTTCCCATGAGGCACAGGGTCAGAGCTGATTTGCATATAGCCAGTGTCTAACCCAGGGTGGTGTGGAGTGCAAAAAAACCGATGGATTTAGGCCCAGATCCTTGTGCTGGGATGAATGTATGACATTGTTCTACATTCTGTCCATCAACTGTGTTTTTTGCAATTTTCACCCCGAGTGGGCTGGGTATGCTCAGACGTGAGTCCCAGGCTCTCCACACCACTGGAGTCAAGCTATCCAGGCTGATGAAGGCTGATAGCCAGAAACCCGTCCTTGGATGCTTGATTCCGGTCTGGGAAAGACATGGCTTGGTAGTTCGGACTGGACTGTTCCCATGTGGCACAGTGTCAGAGCTGATTTGCATATAGCCAGTGTCTAACCCAGGGTGGTGTGGAGTGCAAAAAAACGATGGATTTAGGCCCAGATCCTTGTACTGGGATGAATGTATGACATTGTTCTACATTCTGTCCATCAACTGTGTTTTTTGCACTTACCATGCACTAGGCAGACAAACACAATGATCTCACACTCGTCCACAAGTTTTACATGCCTTGCATGTGTCCCACACAATTGAAAGGTACATTTGAGGAATTCTTTGATTTGATGTGCAGGGCATGCTCAGTAAGAAAAAGTGTCGAGATACACAAATGCCACACCACCCTGTACTCCCCTGAGATTCTAGTTTTCAGAAATGTCTACGATTTATTTGAGCGCAGGCAGACCATGGTACTAAATAGTCAGGAAACCACCACAGCAAAAGCCCACATTCTCCAAACATGATTTCTTCTCTTCACATGGTCGCCTCATTGCTACAACTTCCTCATGTGATAGGCCCAAACATGCATGTTCTGTACCATTTTTATTGAAAGAACAGTTGGGATAGAAAATGTTTGGGCATTTGCTAGTATATATCTTATTTCTCTAAATGTTAGTTCCCAGTTTTAAGGCAGTCTGAACTAAAACCAGAATTTGAAAACTCAGATTAAACTGGCATTATCAGTAATCCAATATTCAGAATTCTCGAACGTCCTCTATCCATAAACTTCCCTTTCTACCCATATTTTATTCATTAGATCTTTACTTAAGCATTTATGCGCAGGATCAGTAAGTATTAAGGGAAAAATCATTGTGAGCTGTAGCTCAGTTGATGGTTCTGGGTTTCAAGGATTTTTGGATAACTGATAAAAACGATATAGTTTTGCAACCAGAAGACTCTGGTGGGCATAAAAACATATTATTTTCATTCATCAGCCTTTTGAACTAAAAGTAACAGATGAACACCTTATTTTGCCTTTGTCTTATTCTCTAATAAAATTCACAATTTTTCTAAATGCAACTATTATTTTTTAAGGAAAAGCCGGAGTAATCTACACATAAGACCTCTTGCTAAATTTAGAATTTAGGATATTTTTTAAAATATATATTGGTTTCTTGGTTCTACCAGGCTTTACACTCATAATTCCCACACAAATTGCATGTAGGTAGAAACTGTATAAAACTGGAAATGTTGCTTTCTACTTTGAAAACTGAAAAGTTTTTGTTGATGCTTTCCCTGAACAGACATTTTTCCCACTTAAAAAAATAAATGAACACAAAATTTGCTCTATTTCGGCTTTTCCCAGGCACTTACTTCAAAAGTAAGTAAAATAACCCTATGCACCTTTATAGTTCCTAATATATGTGGGAAAAGGCATATTTGTCTAGGATAGCATTTATGGGAAAAAAGTATGACTGTTTAAACATGAACTTCACCAAATGTTAACAAAAGGGCCTCTGCACAATGGAGTGGAACGTGTGATGCCCTCGTGTACACAGCAGGTGCCTCACCAGGCAGACTTGCACCCAAAACCTGTGGGGTATAGGTCAGGGGACTTGAGGCCTTCACTTGGCAGCGCAGCACACATAGAACACTTCCACACAGATACTCGGTCCATGCTGTTCGCCACGTGTGCTGACGTCAAGCTTTATTAAATACTCCCTGGTCCAAGTCCGGCCCAGAGAGGTGAATGCAAACATTGTATTGTAGAGGCAGGGTGCCTCACCACATCCCATCCATCTTGGCAACTTGAAGAAGAACAAAGTCCACACAACCATGGCCAGTCACTACGGCAACATCTGGGTGACAGCACCCACGCAGGCATTGGGTAACCTGTTGAACAATAGTCACTCCAAGGATCCTTACCACACAAAGACCCTTAGCATGGTGCTCGGCACTGGATTGTCATGGAATTCATAACAATGGTGCTGGCTCCGGCTCTCTCCACCCATGGCTCCTTCCTGAGAGTTACCATCTCCATGCCCCGTTGCACCCGGCTCGGCCACTCCGTCAGGTCTTTCTGGAGTAGCTCCCACTGGATGATCTTCCCCTACTGGCACTTCAAATGATTCCTCTCCCCACGGTTCTACGGCAGGTTCCGTCACAGCTGCACTGGGCATTGGTACTTTCTTGAACCAGGAGACATTGCGGGCTACACGTTGGTGTTCTTTCTCGGCCCCCACTAGAGTCCCTTGGACCCGCACTACCCTCCATGGGTCAGGCTCAAACGGTGTGCAAAACATGGACCCGGGGTTGCGGTCATTTCCCACCACATAGTCACCGACTTGAATGTCTGCCGGCCTGGCCCCTCTTCTCTTGCTGGCCCAGTCATTGTTGTTGTTGCGGTGGGCCTGGGACCTTTCAATATCAATTACCGCTGGAGTCCAGGCTTCACTGATGGGTATTCCATTGTGCACAGCTCTTTTCAGTAGAAGATCATGGGGTGCACACTTCGCCGTGCAATGCGGTGTTTGGCTGTAGCCTCTCAGGAACTGATGCAGACAGGTTTCCAGGTTGAGACCTTGATCCATCCCGATACGTAGGGCTTTGTTCAAAGTTCTCATGAACCTTTCAACATTTGCATTTGCCTGCGGCCACTGCGGCGTTATCTTCCGGTGTATGATGCCATGTTGTTTGAGGAAACTTTGAAACTCCTGCCCTTGGAACGGTGGTCCATTGTCTGTACTGATCTCTGTCGGCAGTCCCAACAAGGCGAAAGTCTTTTCCGGATATAGACACTCGAATGCCGTAAAGGCCACCACCTCCACCACCGGGAACTTTGAATGGCAACCAACACGGCCATTTGTCGGCCATCGGGGAAACTTCCAAAGTCCAAACCCAATCTTTCCCAGGGGGATATGCTGGGTCCTTGGGTGATGATTGGAGCTTCCGGAGGATCAGCCCCAGTTATCAGGCATACGTAGCATTGCCGGACCTTGTCTTCCACCAACCGGTCCACGCCCGGGAACCAAACCTTGGTTGCAAACAAGCTTTTGTCTTCTTCACTCCCTGGTGCATCTGGTGTGCTAGATCAATCGTGTGCTCTCAGAGCATGGCAAGTATTATGATCCGTGAGGCCCGCAGGATTATTCCATTCTCTGCCGCACTCAGTTCACCTCGACACCTCCACATGCTCTCCCAGTAATCCTTCTCCTCATCCGACCTTCGATCATTTCCACTAAGGAACCACTTCTATTGGTGATATGGCAGTGTCCGGGCCACTATCTGTAGGCATTAATCTTCAGCGGATGCCTTTTGGATATCTTCAAGCAATAACGCTTGAGGACGGGCCTCCTCCAGCAGCTGCCTCACATATTTGTTGGCCCCTTCATCTACTTGGTTCACCTGCACCCCACTGGGAGCCAGTGGGTGTTGTGACAAGTAATCCGCCGGGTTGCTAGCTCCGGGACGATACACCACCTCAAATTGATACTGTTGAATCTGGACCGCCCACCTTTCGATTCGCGGTGGTCCACTTCTCACTGTCCCCGAAAAGAGAGGTACTAGTGGATTGTGTTCAGTCACAACGGTGAAACGATGCCCACAGAGATGGATATGAAAATGCTGACACGCCCACCGGATGGCCAGAGCTTTTTCTCTCGATCTGTGCGTATCTGGTCTTCACCGCTGTGAGCGATCGACTGGAGTAGGCAATCGTTACCCACTCGTCCTGGTCCAACCTTTGTAGGAGCACGGCCCCCAATCCCACGGGACTAGCATCCACTATCAGCTCTGTGGCTCCTCCTGGCCGGAAATGCGCTACGGCTGCCCCTCTGAGTAGTGCTTTTTTCTCTTCAGCAAATGATTGGGCCTCTTTGTCCGTCACCGCCAGGTAGTGTCTTTTTTTGTTAATTGCTGCAACGGTTCCAACACGGGATGGATCTGCCGCAGTAGTTGGCCATCCCCAGAAAACTCCTCACTTCAGATGGCGTCTGAGGAATGGCCGCCATTCTGATGGCTTCTACCTTGCCAGGGTCCACCTGTAGCCCTTTTTCGGAGGACCTGTATCGAAAGAACTCCACCTCCGTGACATAGACTTCTCACTTCTTCCGCTTCAGAGTAGTTCTCAACCTTACATGGTGTTCCTCCAGCGACTTCGAGAAAATCATAATAACATCGCTCACATTAATGACTCCAACCAGGCCAGGCAGTGCTTCTTTTACGGCCTCCTGAAATTACTCGGCCACCAAGGACACCCCAAAGCTTAGACACAGTCCCACATGAGTTGAAAGCGTTGTGATGTATCTACTTTCTTCTGCCAACATCAATTGATGGCAACCCGAGTTCAGGTCTACCTTTGGAAACCACTGTGCCCCATTCAGTTTGCTCACAATCTCATCAATTGTGGGAGTGATGTGCCTCTCCCAGCAAATGGCCTTGTTTGGCATCCGCATATCCACGCACAGCCTGATGGCCCCAGGCTGCTTCAGCGCTATCACCAAGGGGGACACCCATGACGTGGGGCCCAACACCTTCTCGCTCCAACCAATCCAGCTCCGCCTCTACCAAGGGTCTGAGATGAAAGAGTACCCTCCGGTGCCGCAGCGCGACAGGTTGTACAGACTCATCAATGTGCAGATGGATCGCTACTCTTTTTAGACATCCAAGTCCCCTAAACAGCTAGGGGAACTCTTTCAGAATTTGGTCCGCTTGCCATTGATGTATGTGCTTTGCGAACGTAACCAGGCCCAGATCTTCGGCAGCGTGGCAGCTCAAAAGTGATCCAGCCCTATCACAGGTGACATAGAACCGGGTGGCCCTGACTCTGTATTTGTACTTCACCTTCGCATCAACCACTCCTTGTAGCGGAATCGGCATATCTCCCCCATATGTTAAAATACGGGCTGTCGTCTGCATCAGTCGGGATCTTGGCTTGAGCCGCCTACCCTGATCCACATCCAGTATGTTGACCGAAGCTCCGGTGTCAATCAAGGTCCTTATACCTGAGTCTCCAATCCACAATTGGCACGTAGGGGGTGGCCTCTTGGCAGTTTTTACCCCCCCCGGATATGGGATATCACAAACACATTGTCCTCCTCCTCTTCTGTCGTTGACGATTGCGGCTCCCCGCTGTCTGCCTCCTTCTCCTCATGTACCTTCTTTGATGAATTTGTGGGCCTTGATTATTGAGGTCTACTTCCAACCTGTGGCTTTCCACTTTGGCATACCTTCCCAAAGTGTCCATACTTGTCACACTTCATGCACTGTCGCCCTTGTGTGGGACACACTCTTGGCGCATGCGCTCCCATGCGCAGTCTCAGCACTCTCGCCTTTGGCGCCTCTCTTCCGGTTTGGCCTCCTTTCCGGCCCCTCGTCCATACTCCTTCTTTAGTGCCTCGACTGGTTCTTCCTTGATCGGCATTGAAAACACTCACTGTCCCCCAGACAAATTTTTTGCAAGCGCCATTTCCATTTAACCTGCGCGTGCATAGGCCAGTTCATGGGACCTTCCCAGTAACAGTATTTCCTCCAACATGATCCCCGGTTGGCAGAGGATCAGCTTTCGCAGTTCCGATGACTTGCATCCCGCATTTAGCTGGAACCTCGTCTCGAAGGCTCGATCGACCCCACTACAGGTGCTGACCAGTTTTCTTAACCTTGCATAGTACATGTCGATCAATTGTTCCCTCCACTGTTTGGCTTGCCGCAACTTGAAGTGTTCATAATCGGGGTTTACTTGCGGATTGAAGTAGCGATTTAAGGCCTGTACAGCTTTGTCGTAATCTCCACTGTCTCCGGTGTCAGGCAGGTCCTGGAACAGTTCATAAGGTTCGTCGCCACCCATTAGTAGCATTAGGGACCTCTTCACCGTGTTGTCTGTCTCTTGGATAGCAACAAAGTAGTTCTCAAACTGCTCCAGCCACTTTTTCCATCACGGTGCAGCCGTCGCCGGATCTGCCAACTGACTAAATTTGGGCAACTTCTACCCAGGTGCACGGATCGGCCGCCCTCTAGTGGCCCCGGCGGCAGCTGTTCTTTCCGGTGAATCTTGCATGCGTGCCCCGATTCACACCCCCACCTCCTGTTCCACTTGGTGTGCTCTCCTCGCTCACCATGCTGCAGTCACTTGACCGCCTACCAGGCCAACCCCCGCGCTAGCAACGTGATAGCTCGAGGACTCTGGAACCCTCTTCGTCGCCAATGTGATGCCCCCGGGTACACAGCAGGTGCCTCACCAGGCAGACTTGCGCCCAACATCCGTGGGTGATAGGTCAGGGGCCTTGAGGCCTTCATTTGGCAGCGCAGCACACCTAGAACACTGCCACACAGATACTCAGTCCGTGCCATCAGCCCCGTGCGTTGGGGTCACCCTTTATTAAATACTCCCTGGTCCGCGCCCGGCCCAGGGAGGTTCATGCAAACATTGTATTGTAATGCCCGTGTGGCTCACCACAGAAAGCATTAGCAGCCAAGTGATTTAACAGCAGTTCTTTTAATGGACTTGTATGACTGTCCGGGTTATTAAGAGGGAACATTCACAGGAGATTTAGCAACATACATAAGCTGGGTAGCACAGTTCCCAAACAGTGAGGTGAACTAATGTTCTGACACCAGAACCATCATTTTTAACACACCGTTTTTTCCAGTGTGCAGGTTTGTTTCGCAGTAGAAAAAAATCAAGCCTGTATTTTATGTAATTACATTTAAAATTAAGGACTATGGATAGATTTGTCATTGTAATTTTAGTTAAGTTCTGACTTACTATATATGTATCTCTTTGCTATATTGTGAATGCATGTCCTTCGGATTTAGGATTGTTTTAAAGGTTGATTTTTATTTAGTGTTTCACACTGTCGTTTCCAAGTGCTCTAAAGAACTGTCATTATGTTTACCCCATTTTATTCACATCGAAAGGATGGAGGGCTGCGTCGGTTTTGCTGTGATTTTAAGTTTTGATTTGCACATTGTCACCGACGTAAAGATTTAATTCACCGAGTTATTCAGCTCTCCAGCTATGTTTCTTTATTGCGTTTTACAAATTACAAAGTGATAGCACACATATTACAGTTTGGCAAAAATAAAAGGTTAGGTAGAAAAAGGAAAGGATGTGAGTATCTGAGAAAAAATATTTTCCACCCCTGCTTGGCATATGGGTTTGTTGGTGAGCTATCGTGAAACCTTTCCTATGATAGTTCCAGGTAATTCTACATTCAATTTCTACCAACTATCGATAACTCTTTTAACTGCATTGTACTTGTGACCAAAGAACATGCTTGCAAAGGTTGGCTACCTTTAGTAAGATATTAGCATATGACATTATACAGGTTGTAGGATAACTTAAAGAAAGATCAGGTTGTTGGATGGGGAATGGGGATGATGAGCTGTTGTGGTCATCTTTTTCTGTCTGTTGGTTGATGTTATCTATGACGCTGCATGAGACAGGAAAGGTGTGGATGGTCTTGTGGTGGGTGGTAGAAATATGTGGAGTTGTGTTCTTTTAAAAAACGTCATTCTATTTATACCTTTCTCCTGGTTAAGGGTTCCTGTGCTTTGAGTGCATTGCAGAATGTACTTGTTAATTTTGGGTGCTATGAGAAAGATTTTCAATGGTTGTAGCATGCTGGGTGGGTGGTTAAGATGAAGTACATCTTGGTGGCTGGGCCCACAACTGCACTTGGTGTGAGTTTACCCTACTGGTGCATCCATTTACTTGAAAGCCAATGTGGGTGTAATTTACTCTAAGTGGGGAGGGACAGAAGCACATCACTTTAAACGTGTCCATGTTGTATGAAATCTATAAACAGCGCTTTCATATAAGTACATTTTGATCAGTTCTTTGAGCAATCCCATGTACTTTAAAACCATCTATGACGTCCTGTGTCAGAGAATTTACAGCTTTGCCAATGCCAATGTGGTCACCAACCATCTTCTTTAACTCAGATAGATTCAGTGTAATGCAGATGTACAATATCCGCAGCCTTCTAGATTAATTCAGTGCACTCCATATATTCTTCTAGTATGTGTTTAGGTGTATGCATGCCTGTAGGAGAGTAAGATCTGCTTTTATGGTCACCCCCACTTTTTGCTTGATGTAATGCTGTTTCTGACTGGTTTCAGGGCCGGCTGTAGCGCTGGTGGTACCCTGCGCGACAATGTTTGTTGGCGCCCCCCCAATGACCACCTCCACCACCTATTCTCTAACTACCACCCTTTAACAGTGACCAAGTCTCCATAACCACACTCTCTCAGATGCATTGAATTAGTTATATAGCACCACTCAGACCCGTGTAGGGTATCCAAGCACTTTGCATCACACACACACATTATACAGAGACAATCAATCATGCATGTGTAAATCAGTGCATAGGAAATGTTACATAAGCCAAAGAACTAAAAGTGTAGGAGTCACATGTCATCCATACTGGTAGGCAGCATAGTTTAAGAGTGCCTGGTGTGGAGTAGCACAAACTCAGAGTCAAAAAAGAAACAGCATAGTTGGGAGTTGTCTTTAATAATAAGAATCAATTTCTAGCCAAATTAACCCTTTATGCAACATTGATCAATGTTCTAATGTATACTTTGCAGTGTGTATGCAGTTCTATGATGACATCTAATAGCTCACTATTGAATATTAGGACTTTAATTTCTAATTTGAAAGTAACAAAAGTATGTCTCTTTCAAAAGCAGTAACCTGCTGATCTGTTTACATTATATGCACTCTGTAATCCACATAGTGCACGTTCTTTGCAGCAGGCATATTAACCATCTGCACAGACTTCACATAAGTCAAAATCTCAACTATCCAAAATGCTGATGTCTCAGCAGGAAGATAATTAATCACACAAGTTATCTTGACATTTTTGTGAGGCCTGGCAAATGCGGGGGAAAGAAACACTGCAACAGGTGCTTCAAAAACATAATAAACTTGCAAACACAGCGCCCTTAGGAAGCCAGCACCCGGTGCGGTGGCACCGGTTACACCGCCCTAGAGCCGGCCCTGACTAATTTAACTGGGATCCTGCTAATCAAGATCCAGGTCTCTGTGCTTTATTCCCTAAATTGGTATGGTAAGTACTTAGGTACATCCCAGATTGGACACTGGTGTACACTTATCAGTCCGTAGTATATGGTACTAAGGTACCCAGCTCATAGGCACACCAGGGATCCACCATGGGCTGAAGCATGTATTAGGCCATCCATGGAAGACCACTCAATTTGTAACTACAGGCCTGCCACTGCAGCCTGTGTAAGTTGGTGCTTGCACCACTTATGAAAGATATAGGTTTCCCTATATCTGAGGTCACTGCACTTCAAACCTATAAGTCACCCCTAAGGCAGGCCTTTCAATCTTGAGGGCAGGGTGCTTGTTTCTACGCGTGAGGGTTCCCCTGCATGAGCAGGACACCTCTACAGCCTATAGAGTCTGTTCTCTGAGATTGTAACTGAGACAGCCATATAACATACAGAGGGGCACTGCATCATTACGTGATGACCATCTCAGAACAGGCTGTAACGAATCCTATCATGTTTGTATCAAACATGTTGAAATCATACCCCTACACCATAAACAGTGTAGGGGTATGATTGCACCGTAAAACTACTTTGGAAGGCCCTCAGTGCTCCCGGTCCCAGTCTTCCAGAACCGGAAAGCAAGCCAGGGTTGCTGCCGTCCAGAGACACATTTTTGCCCTCCTACTGCTGAGCCAAGTTCGGGCAGGGGAAGGCAAAGCAATAGGTATCCTGTCACACGGAGATGTGACCACTTCCCAGACAGGGTTTAGTGCATTGTGGCATGGTGGGGGTGCTTACCAGTACCACATAGTCTGTGTGGGGAGCGCACTTGGTGCCCTCCATGCATAGTCCAGTCCAAACCAGTTCAGGGAGCCGTTGGCTCCTGCTCTGGTGGATAACTGAGCAAAGCACAGGAGTATCCTCCCCCTTGTCCAGCCCCTCCTTAGGGAGGGACCCCTGAATTGTCCCTGAGGGTGGATCCCTAGATTCGTCATGGGACAAGATTCATTTCAGACACCACTTCTTCTTCAACTATCTAGGCACTCTGGACCTCATTCTGGGCATCAAAGCTGCAACCAGGAAGACTCCTGCTGCTCCTGATCTCCTCTCCCTGTTCATTTGCTGCAACATCCATGCCTGTGCACCATACAGGAACCTTCCAAGGCCCGTGGGCATCCAAAGACACCTGAAGGAATCTCCCCTGAAGTGAAGGAGTCACTTTCCTGTATCTGAAGGCACCGCAAGAAAGCTGACTGGTCTGCTGATCATGGGCTTCCATGAACTAATAAGGCTAAGCTACACAGATGGTGGTTCTTCACATCCCTTGAGGCATGCCCTGTCCTCTCACTAAGTTTGAGGTCAGTATCTCTCGTCGGAGCCACAGGAACTGAACCCCTGTGCACCGCGTCAATTTGCAGTTGCAAAAGCTTGTTGGCTTCCTTCTACCAAGATCTTCGGGCTCCAAGTAGCCCCAACTTTAAGCATCTCCAGTGACCAAGAACGTAGGCCTCACCTCATCTCTTGCATCACAGGTCTGCTTCTTTGGTGAGCTGCTCGAGGTCGTCTTGCAACTCCAGTGCCTCCAGCCTGTGGGTTCTCGAGCGTTATCTTTGAATTCTTTGGGCTCCCCTGATTGCTCGGGCGTGCCCTGACTCCCCTACTTATGGTGAGTCACCTGGACATTGCTGGTCTCGACATTTCATTTTCTTTGCTTTCCATGTTGTTTACCGTTGCCAAGGCTTGTTGGTGCTCCCGATAGACACCAACACTTCAACTCTTGACATCCGAAGTGGGACAGCCCATGAATTGCTCCTGGTCTTCCACAGCATTGTTTGGTCCTCACACCTGCAACTCTAAGGTCACTGTCAGCTCTCCTGCAGCACCCGACATCGGTGGGCATTCGTCTTCCATGCCTCCTGGTCATTTCCAAGTGGCATATACTCAGTCTCATCTCCTTTCAGGTACTTCTTGACTTGAATCCACCTTTGGGATCCACCGGACACTTTCACTTTCTCCAGCAGCGGCATCTTCCTGAAATTCTCCATTGGGTTTCCGATGCCACTTCACACCTATGCACCCGGCTCCCCTGGGGCAGGTATCCTGGTTCCTAAGGTATCCACAGGTGAGTAGCTCTCCAACCTTCTGTCTTCCACAGGGTTTCTTCAGGGTCCACTGGGAAGGGTCCTTCTTCTTTAGAATTGCAACCACGACTTACACATTGACTTGCATTGATACCATGGTTGTGTTTCCACTTTGCACATGGCCTCCATGAGGGTCCCGGTTACTTACCTTGGGTGGTTCCTTGGGTCCTCGGCACTTCTACATCTTCTGGGTATAATGTTGACTTGAGTCGTGGTTCGCATACCACTATTTTAGTATATGGTTTGGTCTCCCCCTGGTGACCACAATGTATTACATGCTACTTACCTGTTTCTATTGAAAAGCATTGTGTGCATTGTGTATATCTCCGCCTCCGAGATACCTGTATGTGTTAGCAAGTGTTGATTATAAATACATATTTTTTAATAAATACTCTGTGTGGTTTTTTTACTTAATCCGTATCAATACGATTATGTTCTGGTAAAACAAACTGCTTTACACTACTTCTGGACTAAGCCTAAAGGCTGCTTGCCACAGCTAACACTTAGAGAGCTTTCTAAGGTTGTCTAAGGCCACTGAAATCACCGTAAGGGTTTTCTGAATTGGTGCAAGATACCCACTTACATAAGTGTACACCATATACCAAGCCAGTTTCTCACAATGTTAACAAAACTTAAACTGTGTCACCCAGGGCCACATGGTATCCCCAACACTTCTATTCCCCAATGAGGCCTGTTTTTGTAGCCAATGCAGTGTTCCGTAACAATTGTTCAGTATTTTAAAAGAAGTACATTTAACACTGGCTTCTCTCTCTTATGTCTTTATCATCTGTGTCAAACAGGGTTACCTAGTCTGTTTCAGAGTATTCTTGAGTAACAGCACCTAACCTAAAAAAACCTGTTAGTATGCCACAGTGGGAGTGGAGAATAATTTGCTGGTAATTGTTTGGTACAAACCTGATACTAGGCCTTTGAGAGAGCCCCTCTTT
Source organism: Lissotriton helveticus (assembly GCF_964261635.1). Lineage (NCBI taxonomy): Eukaryota > Metazoa > Chordata > Amphibia > Caudata > Salamandridae > Lissotriton > Lissotriton helveticus. The sequence continues at coordinate 771,450,178 of NC_136063.1, read as the reverse complement.
TGCAGGTGCTTCAAGATCTGCAATTTCCTATAATCTGCAATTTCCTATGATTCTGCAACAGTGATACACAGGAGTATAGTGCCAAGCCTGTCTCTGGATAAAATTAAACTCTGTACTCAGCCCTGTGAATATATTCAGTTGATCGCCATAGAGAAGGTGTTCTAGCTTATTTTAATGCCTTTTCTTTCCCATATTGGGGCTGAGAGATGAAGAAGCAGCTCTATCTTAATCTGTTTGTGTAATGCCTACTACGCAAGTAACAGAGATTTCATCATGGGATAGTTATTTAATGATGCTGGGTAATTTTTGCTGCATAAGGGGAAGCAATTCCTTTGATCTGAGCTCAGGCAGACCCACAGAAGAGCTCCCTGGCACATCCCTCCCAAAGAGCCTTAGGTTGCTCAACACTGAGAGACAAGTTCTGAATGGGGTAGTACTTGGCCATAGCAGATTGGGCCTCACGATGGCAGGAGTAAGAGGCTGCAGCCACCATGTTTGAGCCCAGTAAGCCCTGCTTGCCCCATGATTCTCTTCAAAGACACTTGACAGCCTGATACCAGCTCCAGCTTCAAAAGAAAGTTAAACTATTTCTTCAGAAAAGCAACTTCAGAACTGCTGTTCAAGCCCTCACACTCTTGCATCTTGATGTTGGTAACGGCCTACTCAATGGCCTCCATGGCCTCCAGTCCTCACTATGGCACCCCTTGGGTGCAACCTACATGCTGCAGAGCATCTCATCCTGGTCCTGAATAAATATATTCACATCACCTCCAAATTTGATGAAAATGTATCAGTTTCCCTCCACACCATCATTAAAGGTAGTTTTATCCCTTACAAAGTTATCGCGACCAGCACGCCTGCTAATCTTACAGGCAAGCTCAGCACTTCTTGTGGATCTCAGCAGAACCGCAGAGAGGCACAGAAAAAAAGAAGACAATGCACCTTTTCCATATATGCACACATGATCTGGAACAACAGCCCCACATCCGTTAGGGATGTTCAAATCTGCTGTGATTAAGGACATTGTTGAAGACTTACCCCTTTAAAGAATTCTAAAAATGCATTAACCTTCCACAATCCTGCTTTCTGTCCTCTTACTTATTGACTCTATGCTGGTCTTTGACTATTTACATTGACATATTCACATACTTTCATACATACATACATCTGCTCTGATTACATCAACCTCTCTAGCACAGTGGTCATATTGCACCCTGTATCTCTTAGAGCCTCCACATTGGTCTCGTGATGGTTGGTCATTGATTGTACTTCAGCATTCTGAAAGGTAAGCCAGCCGTGACTTCAATATCCACCCCACCAATGGATACTAAATTGGCTTCATTCGAACTCCTCTTTTCCCCAAGGACGGTTGTCATTCCAACTGCTACACTTGCAATCACTTCAGACTGTCTACCTGTTGAGATTTAATGAATCAGACAGTCTCCCTCTTATAATCAGGCCCTTGGCAAGCTAGGCAGCACCCAGCTTTAGAGGGGTCAAATAGTTTCACCCACTTGTACCGCCCCCACTTCGATTTAAAAACAGATTGTGACTACCCCTCTGTGTTAGACTTTTGGTGCCCTTGAGAGAACTCCTTCTTTTTATCTGCGTTGCTCCTATCATTCCCTGAGAGGAGTTAGTCACCCTATTGTTCACCCACACATCAGCTGCCTGGGCTCTGTCAGTTTGGAATCCACTAGATGCTGGTCCATCTCAGAAGGAAAATCCTGCAGGATGTCTCTTTCATTATCAAATTCAAAAGTTCATCATAGGTACTCACTTGCCCTTCACCGAGCTCTTAGAGCTTTTAGGGAGCTAGGTATAAAAATTGTCCACGTTTGATGTACCTGTTTCTGTGTGACCCGGAACTACCTCCGGTTTTCTTCAGGTGTAAGATCACATTTCTGCACTAGGGCATCCGTCATATGGGAGTATGGGTCCGCAACCTCATCCCATAGAGCTTGGAGTGTATCACTCTCCAGTGTAGGTACTAATCCCCACAACAATCCTTCCCAGTACTGCTTGTCCATCCTGTGATTCTTAATGCTTATGTCATACCCCACCACAAAGCTGATGGGCTCCACACCATTTGGCAAGTGAGGGAAGTGTGGCACCCGCCCAAGACACCTCACCATCATTGCCACCATCTTCTTCTGACCCACAGGAACAGACCTTACTCTCTTCTGTTCCAGAGCCATCTTCCTCTCTTCTAGTGCCAGCCTTTTCTCCTCCAGTGCACACACTGTTTGCTTCTAATTCAGGATCAGAGTGGCCCGCTGTGGCCTCAACTCTCTCAGATTTCAGGGCGTGGCCAGCAACATGGCCGGGTAGGACGTGCTCTCCGTGAGCTCCCGGCGAGCTGTCCTTGATCCGTCATAAACCAGGGATATTACGGCCCCGTTCAGAGGTGAGGCCCAGCTGAAGTAACCCCGACATGCCTGCGGAGCCCCCCGTTTACTGAAACACTTGCCCCGACCACATAACGGGGCCGATGCGGAGGGAGGACTGTGCCTGAGGGCGGCGAAGAAAAGGGCGCCTGGGCGTTGTCCTTCGGCCCTGGGACTTGGTGATGGTGCCTGCCGTAAACGAGACCGGGACAGAGGCGGATTTCCGGGACCTGGAGCCACGGCAGTGAGCTGTGCACATTTGTGGGGTCGGTCACGGACCTGCTCGGCGGCTTGTGCGACCCCATTCACACCCGAGGTGCGTGCAGTGTGGATCGCCGGTGCCCGACTGAGCCTGTCTTGGTGAGGCCCTGGGGATTAGCATACCGGAGCAGAGTGCGGGATCAACGGGGGTGTCAGGGACGGAGTCTTGAGTCCCTGCGGAGGGACGACGTGGGGACAGCGATAGGGGAGCTGGACGGGCCTCCCCCCCCCCCCACCACCACCACCCTACCCGAAAACAACACCCCGACGGAGGAGGTGCCGGAGTCTTGAGACTGGAGCTGCGGGAGTAACGTGCTCCCTTCCCGAAGGCAGACGCGGGCGGAGGACTGCCGGAGCGTGACTGGGCCTTGTCCGGGGCGGGGGGCCTCGGCGACGCTCTGGAGCCCTGATCACAGGGGGGGGCGCGAGAACTGTGGAGCCGCTGGGAGCACCACTCTGAGCCACCGGTGAGTGAGTGTTTGGGACGGGTGACTGAAGCCCTCCCCCCCCCACTTCGCCTCCCTCGCTCACCCTGTAAGATCTCAGCCCGATGAGGACTTAATTGGCAGGGCTTTGGTTTAGTGCTCTGCAGCGAGGATTGGGCCCCCTACTGCGAGGGGGTGAACTCGCTCGGGGGGCCTGCTTGCCCGTGCTGCCGCCGGCGGAGGGCCCCGGCTGGGGCGCTTTTTTGGCAGACCCGAAGATCTCTGGTCGGAGGGGCTGGAGGTACGCACTGCAGCCCGGAGCGCTGGGGTCACTGGAGGTCGTGTCTGGTCACGGCAACCAATTAGAGCGGTGATCTGGGGGATCTGCACACGAAGCTCCGTCCTTGGGTATTATTGACCTGAAAACTGCGGGCCACGAGTGGAGGTGAGCTCAGCCGGAACCCATTGAGGGCCTCTAGAACTGGACATCAGAGCCCGCTGAGCAACAGACCCACAGGGATAGACGGAGGTCTGCATCTGGTCAGAGGCAAACTAGCCTAGGGCTGGCTGGACCAGGACGGGGCCCCCAACTGGTGGTGGCGGAGTGGTGAGGCGAGACTGCCCTAGACTTTGGACGCGCGTTGCCGAGGGGACTTAACGCACTGAGAGATAGTCTGGAGACCCGGTGAGATTGGGCCGCTTGGAGGGAGACCCACCGCAGCCACCACCCGACAAACGGCCTGACGCCGCGCGAGGCCCCCGAGAGGAGGACCATATGGGGGAAAAGGACACACCTGCCAGACCGCCTAGACAGGGTACATTGGACCACTATGCCACGGGACCGCCCCCGATGGATGCAGGAGCCTCTGGTTCCCGCTCTGATACTGATCTGCTGATGGGAGTGATCCAAGCGTTCAGGGCGGATATACAAGAGTCCCGAGCAGCGCTAGAAGTTAAAATTGGCGAGGTGGGATCGGAAGTGACGCTCCTGAGACAGGACTTCCGTAACTTGACTGATAGGGTGACCACAGCGGAGACACGGATAGGCGAAGCGGAAGACTCACTTACTACCCTTCGGAAGGATATGGCAGACCTCCAGGCCTCTCACCATCAACTGCTGTGGAAGGTGGATGATGGGGAAAACCGTGCACGACGCAACAACCTCCGCTTTGTGGGCTTTAGGGAAGGTATTGAAGGGACCGACATGGTGACCTTCCTGCTCAACTGGCTGAAGGAGACTCTCCCAAAGGCTCAGTTCTCTGCTTGTTTTGTGATCGAGCGCGCTCATAGGACGCTGCTGGTGAAGCCACCGGAGGGGGCGCGACCGAGGCCAGTCATAGCCAGGTTCCTTAACTTTGCGGACCGAGATCTGATTCTGCGGGAGGCTAGAAAGCTGGGAGAGATCCGACTAGAAAATACACATATTATGATCTTCCCAGACTACAGCCAGGAAGTTCAGAAGCAGAGACGCTCTTTTGATATGGTGAAAGGGAAATTAAGAGACCTTCATATTCAGTACATGCTACTTTTTCCAGCAAAACTTAAAGTAATATATAAGGATCGGACACACTTCTTTACTCATCTGGATGATGCGTTGCAATGGTTAGAAGAACGCCACCACCTGGGAGGCCAGATGCCGGGAACCCTGGGGCGGCCGCCCGGAGGGAGACGATCGGGTCCCAATGGGGCTGGCCGAAGCCCCGGATATCGGGGAGACCACGGAGCAGGAGACGAATGCAGTCAACGCCGTATCCGGGTTCTTCTGCGGTGAGCCGCCGGAGGGGGCGCTCGACGTCGCCGAACGGATGGGACGCAGTGGGGTCCAGATTTCGCGCTTTGAGGAGGAACGCACGCTCCGAAGGAGAGGAAGAAACAGGGGCCGATCATCTGGAGGAGAGGGAGATGAGGCGAGTTCGATGCACCCCCTGGTGGTAGCCATCCGGAAACTGGAGCAGGATGCATCCGGCCAAGCTGAGGGCCCGATAACTGAAACACAGGACTCTCACTCCTGAGGCGGTGGCGGACCTGGACACTTGAACTTTCAGCTCAACGCCATGGGGCTCGCAAGTTAATCCACCCCCCCTTATACCTATTGTGTATTGTAGTTTGTTAAGTATTGCAGTGTTGCAGTAGTGGGCTGCGTTGGCAGGGAGGTTGCATGTTTCAGTGGCAGATGGGACCAGAGGGAGGGAGAGGGAGTGAGAGGTGGGGAGGGGTGTGGGGGGTTGCGATTGTTTTACATTTGTGGGGAATAGTTGAGGGGGTGGGGGTTGGGGACGGGGGCGTTGGGGGGAGAGGGGGTCAGGACATGTCATCGGGGTCACATTCACCACACAGCAGACTACTCCACACATGATGGGCCAACTCAGGCAGATTGACAGGTTGTGGTGGGATGTCGGATATACAAGTACCCATGAGTCAGGATTCAGAGGGCTTCTCCATACTAACCTGGAACGTGAATGGCCTGGGCAGTAAACTCAAGAGAGGCCTAGTGAATGCCCACGTGAAAAGGCTGGGCCCCGACATTGTCCTATTATAAGAAACACACCTTATGGGCACGAGCTGTGGCTTTCTGGCGAGGGGGTGCTATAGAGTGTTAGTGCATGCGGGTTTTACAAAGGGCTCAAGAGAGGTTGCCATCCTCATAAGATAGAATCAGCCTTTTAAGATTTCCCGTACCTGGATAGACACACAGGGGACATATGTAGGGGTGAGAGGCACTTGGAGGAGGAAAGAGTATACCATAATTTTGGCATATGCCCCCCTAAATTGCAGGCGGACACACTGAAAGGGATCACGGAGGTCCTAATGGATACCTCAGACACTATACAGGTTTTGGGGGGAGACTTCAATGACGTCATGGCCCCGTCATTGGACAGAACTGGAAATAGACGTACTCCTTATTTTCTGGAGCACATAAGATTTACTCCAGTCTGGACTATATTTTTCTGGCCCGACATGTAGTGTCGAGGAGTGATGCACCGGACTATACAGCTAGAGGGATATCGGATCACTCCCCACTCGTGGTAAGGGTGAGGGGGCAGAGACTGCAGAGAGAGGGCTCGTGGACACTGGCGGCATGGGACCTGCAGAACCCAGCCATTCTGAAGGGTCTCCGGGCGGATGTTACAGTCTACCAGGCTGAGAACGTGGGTTCGGTCTCCTCCACTGTCGTCCCATGGGAAGCCTTTAAGACGGTGATGTGGGATAGAGCCCAGAACAGGGTGGCAGAAAGGAATCGGGAGGACAAAGAGAGCTTGACGCGCTGGAAGCACAGATACCGGCACTAGAAAGGAAGTACCAGGGTGACAGAGACCCATGGACTCTCCGTAACTTGTCGGATGTTCAGTCCCACTATAGAAGCCTGGTGACGGGAGAGGCATAAACACAGGCGCTGGCGTCACTGCATCGTCTCTACGACGTAGGAGATAAATCTGGCAAACTGCTGGCGTGGCTAAGTAGGAAGGAGAGGGACACCCGATGGGTAGACCAGGTCAAGGACCCACAGGGTAACCTTGCAGTGTCAAATACTCAGATCGCTGAAGCTTTTGCTATGCACTACCGGCTGTTTTACGAGGCAAGAGACTTGGGGACGCTGGAAGATGCCATGCACTATATGGAAGTAAATATAGGTGGGTGACCCAATAAACCCTTGCGAGCTTGGGCTGAAATCTGATAAATGCAAAAGGTGCTTGCAAGGGGTTTTATTTGTGCATATGTTTAAACTAATTTTGAAACAGGACGCTGATCAAACTTTACTGCTAATGATTTTGAGATCAGTTTAAATCAATGAAAACACCTGTTTGACATCTAGTATAACATTCACTTAGTTAACATAGTGGTAATGACTCGCTGTAGTGAAAAGCTACACGGGAAGTAGTTTTTTGAAAAAACGTTTATATTTATCAAATATGCATTTCATGGGGTACAATGTTTTAAAAAAATATATTCAATAATGTACAAGTGGACAAGACATATATCAATTGTTCTTTGAAAACCACTTGCGTTGTAGTCCACTCTTTTTAAATTATAACACAACGTAACTAAGCCAAAATAACTTAAATAACATTTTGCTGGATTAATCGCACAGAAAGAATGTGGACTGATGTGTCGACGTTTCGGCCTTATGGTTGATTAATCTTCAAGGCCATCCTCAGGACTTGCAATCTTAAATCTAATAAGACCCCTGTAAAGGATACAATGAACGCATTATTACCTTTTCATCTTTACATGTATTGTTACCTTTTTGTCTTTACATTTTTTATTTAGAATTATCTACCCGTGTGCTAAAAACAGAGAAATGTATTGTGGCGTAACAAATTCTTATTTTTACTTTGTAGAAAAACATTTCTCAATAGTTGCAAAATACAATTCGTTTGACAGATTTGTAGAAAAACCTGTAAAGGAAATAATCATTATTCCATGAGTTTTTATACTGGTATTCCTTAGTCTCTGTGATTCGAATTCTTAATGTACTTGTTCTGTTTACAATCGGAGCATCTAAGATTTGTTTGAATAGTACTTACTCCAAAATTTATATACAAGTTCCATGCAATGTTATCTAAACAGCAAGACGTTACAGATGTAAGCTAAAAGTTACCTGTGTCTCTTAGTGGACAACTTCAATAACGTATTTAGGTACTGGACCCTTATTTCTTTTATGTCAGCTGTACCTGTCTAAGCAAAAAAGACTTGATCGTATTTTGTTTATGTCAAAAATGTATCTGCATATTTTAGGTGCGACTTTACACTCAAAGATGACAGAGTTGCATACCTGTTTTGGTGCAGATATGAATCGCACTGAAATTTGAGGTACAGATAATCCGTTGTCTCTGTAAGAATCTGGAGAGGAAGAGGGGGTGTATATTATTAAATGTGTTTAATCTTGCTTTTTGTATTCTTGATATGTTCGTCACAGTCACTACTTGCCTACTATATTAAAGTGGTCGACAAGTTTTTGAATCAAAAATGACCACCGCTCCCTTGTGGCCCTCAACGTAACTCTCAATTGAATATTTATTATTAACAGAGTGATTTAATGTAGTTTGAGAGTCAATCTATTTAAATGGAGAATGCCGTTTACACAAAGTTATAACCAGAAAAACTAAGATATCGCGTGTGCGATAATAATAGCTGCTGAATTAGATAGTTTAAACAGCATGTTTGAGGGCTGGTATATTAATTCCCCGCTGTTCTTAAAAGAAAAGGCATTCCTACCCCATTGCTCAGTATGATAGTATTGGCGAAGGGGCAGCCTGACTTACTTCTGTTAAAGATTCCTCTGGCGTGTTAAAGATTCCTCCGGCGTGGCTCTGTCTCACGGAAGTGATTCAACGAGACACCGGTAGGACCTACCCTGTTTTTATACCTGAATCGGGCATTTTGATGTCAGCCATCTTGGAATGGTGACCGAACGGAGAGATTAAATATAGAGCTTACTTATCCTAACTCGAGGACTTTTAATTATGCGTCCATATTAAACAATTATTAGAAGTTTATTTGTTTTTATCTATTTAGTTGTCCAATGATTAGAAAACAAAAACTTAAAAAATAAAATTGAACACTGTCTATTTTAGTAATTCCCATATACGATAAAAGAAACTTTGATACATTTATTTTATTTTTTCAAGTGCTATGTCCATCAACACACTGTGTTATGTGTGGCAATCGATCAACCTACACTGCAGGATAATAGCGGCCATCTTGTAATGGTATTCAAAGTGAATGATATGGTGAACTACATCGAGGTCTAAATTCTGTTGTCCCTCTACAGAGTGTAAAAACTTTGCTAACTTCTTCCTATTCATTGATAATAAATGACCAATTTGTATTTGACACATAAATAGTATATAAGCACTCAGTTAAATACAGATCCGATTTATATAATATACAGAACAAAAATCTTGATTGTCAAACATATCGACATTATCATTGCAATATACATCGGCATCATAGAGAAATATTTATATTGCAATGTCAAATTTCTGTCAACTTCAATGCTGCTCACAATCTCATTTAGATTTCCAATATTGTATGATTCAATGTCAGTAACCTTGCTTGTACATTCAGAGATCGCTGTCAAACTTTTTGTTGCTCACAATCTAAAGATTTGACTGGTTATGTTTGTAAAATAGACAAGATAGAAAAATGAATCATAGTATTATATTGTCTCAATGAAAACCAGGTAATACAGTGATCGTAAGCTTTACCTTAGGCAGGCTAATGTGTGTCACTCTGTGGACGAGTTTAAACCTTGTTTGATGCTGTTAACTGACTCTATCCATCGGTTCTCTTTCATAGTTAATACATGATCCACATTTTTTTGTCTGATCGTAGGTTTTACAACCTCAATAACCCACCATTCCATTTCCTTTTCTGAGTGATTAAAGGTTTGCACTATATGGAGCACCTGGAACTTCCGGCGCTGGCTGACGCGGACCTGGCAGATTTAGATTTAGAGACTCCCATAACGCTAGAGGAAGTTAAAGGGGTCATAACTAGGCTGCGCGCAGGGAAGTCGCCGGGACCAAATGGGTTCCCGGCGGAGTTCTTTAAGAAAATGGCGGATCTCCTGGCTCGCCACATCCTGAGTCTCTTCGAGGGGGCGGTACAGGATGGGGCACTACTCCATGGATCTACGGATGGCCACGATTGTCCCTATTTTTAAGGATTGTAAACCACCGGAGGATTGCTCCTCTTACCGTCCTATGTCGCTTTTGAATGTAGAAGCTAAGCTATTGACAACAGTCCTTGCGCTCAGGCTACGGAAGGTAATCTCTGCCCTGGTTCACTTGGATCAGAGGGGATTCCTCCCGGGTAGGGCCACTAGATTTAATCTTCGCCGGGCACACAACTGGTTGCAGGAAGTGGGTAAGAGTCGGAACCCCCACTGGTTTCTTTCGCTTGATGCTGAAAAAGCGTTGGATGCGGTTTATTGGCCCTTCTTGGAGGGAGTACTGGTGCGGTTCGGCTTTGGCCCAATCTATAGGCAGTGGATTAGGCTCCTATACACGGACCCTAGGGCTAGGGTCAAGGTGAATAGAACACTCTCCTCTGATTTCTCGGTGAGGCGGGAAACTAGGCAGGGATGCCCCCTGTCACCCTTGCTCTTCTCACTGACGATCGAGGTTCTCGCCGCGACGGTCCGACTGCACTCGGACATCAGAGGCTTTCGTAAGCAGACGATGTCCTGCTGTACATTACACACCCGGAGATGACAATACCGACGCTCTTTGCAGAGCTGGAAAGGTACGGGGACCATGCGGGCTATAAGATTAACTGGCACAAATCAGTCTTATATGACCCGACTGGCCAAGGGATGTGGAGTAACCTTCCACATCGACTGCAGACGACCATGGAGGGATTTCAGTATCTGGGGGTGTTTGTGACACGGGACAGGCAAAGCACCTTTACCAGGAATGTCGAACGGGTAGTGCATACATTTGTAGAGGACTCTGCTAGATGGAGGCTCCTACCCCTTACGCTGCTGGGCAGGGCGGCCATGGACAAAATGGTGACTCTGCTTAAACTCCTCTACGCGTTCCAAAATGAATACTACCTGCTCCCCCTGAGGGTGTTCAGGGACCTGAACTCGGAGGTTCATGCTTTTCTGTGGCTTGGTAAACAGTCCAGAGTAGCACTGTTCACATTGCAGAGGCATCAGTACAGTGGAGGCATTTCTCTTCCTAATGTTGAGGCTTATTACTGGGCAGAACATCTGGTGATTATTATTCATGCCCCAATCACGCACCCCACATATGCCCTTGAAAGACACGCAATGGGAACCCGCCCTTACAGGTATTATTTGTACGGGGCAAGGGACGGGGAAGATTGTTGCCTGCCACCAGATTAACGTTGATGATCTGGTATAAAGCGACCACAGCTATCGGCTGGGAGAAGAAGCCCACTAGGCAAACTCCTCTGTGGCACTGCACCTAGCTGCGAGAACTGAATAAGTTAAGGAGATTCCGGCCATGGGATAATATAGGGATCTCGACAATAGGGGATGTGACCACTAGGGGGGAGCTAAAATCTTTCACAGCCTTGAGGGCGGAATTTGCAATATTACCCACGCAATATTTGAAGTATGCTCAGCTGAGGCATGCGTGGCAAGTGGAGGGGGAGTTAGGGCCTGTACTCCCGGGATATATGCACCCCTGGAGGGTCGACTGCTGCAGGAACAGATACCTGAGAAGGCAGTCTCACTCACATACAAGACCCTTATGAACAACATGCCGGACGGTCTGGCCACCCTTAGGAAGAAATGGGAGGATGATGTAGGGGAGATGGACTTGGTAGATTGGGACACAATCCTCATGCACCCACGAGAGGTGGCAATTAAGTCGCGACTAAGACTGATACAATTTAACGTTCTACATAGGACCTATTTTGATAGGGTACGACTGCATAAGATAGGGAAGATAGGAGACACGAATTGCCTGAGGTGTGGCCGGGAGGGAGGGAATTTTTATCATATTATCTGGTCCTGCCCCATGACCCAGATCTACTGGGGGGAGATTATGAGAGAGCTGGGGGTGGTGTTGGAGGTCCCCTTGCCGGTAGAGCTCAAACTTGTCCTACTGGGGATGACTAATGACATAGATCTCGCACGTCCGCTACTGATATTCCTGGTCTTGGCCCTAGTTGTTGCTAAAAGGGATGTGGCAAAATACTGGGGGGAGGCTGAGACACCACAAATAGAGTAATGGAGGAGGGGTTTAGACCTGTACATGGCAGCGGAAAGGGTCACATATAAGGCAAGGGGATGCCCCAATAAGGTTGGGAGAGTGTGGAACAAATGGAGGAAATGCCATGGCCTTGATGGAGGATCATGAGATGAGGAGTAGAAGTGGGGCTTGCGTAAGGCGGGCAGTACCTTAGGCCTATGGCGATATGACATGGTGGAATAAGATGTGGACAGCGCATGTGATATGGCTAAAACCACGAACTGTTGTTTTTCTTGTACTGGGGAGAGTGGGGGGAGGGTGGGCTGGAGGGGGGATGTGATGCCCAATGGTAATGTGCTCTTTTTGTTGTTCATGGATAAAATGCAAATAAAAATATTCCAAATAAAAAAAAAAACTCTCTCAGATTTCCTGTCTGTTAACTCCAGGTTGTGAGTTCCTAGTTCTGATGGTGGCATGCTGTGAGAGTACACTCTGCTTCCAGCCCTGGACAACAGAGGTGATGCAGGCCTAATTTTAAACTTTGAGGCCAACCAGGATGGAGTTGTGGTCGGATATATTTAGCAGGAGGTCTGAGTCAAAATGTGACTTTTGCACTAGAAACGTTTTCTGAGCTTTTTCTGTCTTTGTTGAGCAAGGGACTTCCTCAGGCCGGATCTGCATCAACGTCACTGGCTTGGTTCAGCCTGCAGCCCTGGTCAACTCCTGGAAGTGTCATTGATAAATCAACCAGGGGTGGCTAACATGCATCTACTCACCCGTGAGGGTCTCAAGGCACTAGGGGGGGGTGTGGGTGGCTCCATTGAGTGCTGGGGTCATCCGAAGAGCCAGGTCTAGAGATCCTTCTTGTACTAGAGCAGTGTAGGGACTTCTCAGAAGTGTAGGGGGTGGTTTTCCAGGCATTGGCTGAGAGGTAGGAGAAGGACTTTCTTCCTGTTCTTGTCTTGTAGATGCATGGGATGGTGACCAGAGAGAGGTATGCTGATCAGAGGTGTCCCTTGGGTTAATGGAAGGAGAGACGGTTGTTCAGGTATGCTGGTTCAATGTTGTGGAGGGCCTTATAGGCATGAGTGAGGAGCTTAAAGGTTATTCCTCTATTGATGAGCAGCCAATGGAGATTGCGGAGGTGTTAGGTGATGTGGTTGTGACAGGGGATGTCTAGGATCAGTCTGGCTGCTGCGTTCTGGATGGTCTGGAGTAGTTACTTGATGATTCCGGCACAGAGAACAGTGCAGTAGTTCAGTCTGCTACTGATGAGGACATGAATGACTGTTTTTGTGGATTAGGATGGGATCCATCTGAATGTTTTTCGGAGTCTGTGGAAGTTGTTGAAGTAGGCAGAGGATATATTGTTGATACGGCGTTGATTTGGTGCTTCATCGTAAGCGATGAATCAAGTATGATGCCGAGGTTTCATGCATGGTCTGTCAGGATGGGGGGTGTTCCAAGGTGTTGTCCCACACAGAGGGGGTGGAACCAAGGATGAGAACTTCTGATTTCTCTAAGTTGAGTTTCAGGCATCTCTTCTTCATCCAGGTGGCAATGGCTTTCATCCCATCTTGGAATTTGTGCCTGGTTATGTTGGGTTCTTTGGTGAGGGAGAGGATGAGCTGGGTGTCGTCAGCATAGGAAACGATGTTGAGCCCATGGTTTCTGATGATGGTTGCGAGGGGGGCTATGTAGATGTTGAATAGGGTGGGGCTGATGTAGGATCCCTGAGGCACTCCACATATGGTCTCTGTTGGCTTCGAGAGATATGGCGGGAGTCTGAATCACTGAGTTCTGCCTGTAAGAATTGAGCATATCCAGTCAACGGTTGCCAGCGTTGTCGAGTCTGGTAGCTATTGTGCAGTGAGAGACAGTGTCAAAGGTAGCTGAGAGGTCCAGGAGGATTAGGGGCGCCGTTTGGCCCTGGTCAAGAGGGTGCAGATGTTGTCAGTGGCAACAAGTAGGGCGGTCTCGGTGGTATGGTTGCTGCATAATTCAGATTGGGAGATGTCCAGGATTCTGTTGGCTTCGATAAAGATTGCTAGGTGGGTGCTGACTGCCTTTTCGATGACCTCGGCTGTGAACGGAAGCAGGAAGATGGGCCTGAAGTTCTTGAGGTCCGTCGGATCTGCAGAGGGTTTATTCAGGACTGATGGCTGAAGCGCCAGAGCTTTAAGAAAGATGAACTTGAAATCTGAGTCACGATTCTATGTCGGCCCACTTATGGAGCTTTTCATCAAAGTTGCTCCAAACTTCTAAAACTTCTTCCTGATGTTCATTTTGTGGGTTAAAAGTGTCCAAACCCCCACTCCAAGGGTCTAGTAGCTCTGAGATGGTCCTTGGGATGTTGGGACTATGTTTCCCACAATGCACCTGGCCAAATCCTTAAAAGTCCACTGGCCCCACTCCAGATGAGTCCTTGTTGGTGGAGATGATGCAGGTGGAGCTCTGTTAACCTGTTGCTTTCAGTGAGTCTACTCCTTGTTCCTTGTGAAGTCCTTAGGGCTGTAGTTCCAGATTGTGCAGAAGGTGGAGCCTTAAGAGTGCAATCCTTTGGGTGCAGATCAGGGTTCCAGTAGGGAAGTCCTTCTTCCCCTTGTTGTTTCAAGCAGGTATCTAAGTTGCTGGGTAACACTCCAATATTTATTCACATTTTCAGCGTCAAGCACGGGGGCCCCCAGGAATATGACAATTTCCTCCAAAGTATGGCATATTCTTGACCCAGAAAGCACTATTCTTTCAAAATCCAAAATGGAGAAACTCTCTCCTGGAGGGTTAGATCTGACTAAGCCAACCCACTGGTGTGGCTAAGTTTCATCCTAGCCCATTCCAGGTGCCATTCCCTCCTATGATGGGCTGGAACCCACACTTTGTTCCATACCCACAATTTAACCACCAGAGATACCCGCATCCTTTTCAGGACAGAGGCAGGCGGGGCAACAAGGGGAGGCAGAAGGGCAACATCCAAGTTCATTGGGAACAGCCGGAGGGAACAGGGGATGTTACCAGGAAGATAGTAGGGGACCAGAGACCAGGCCCCAGCAGCGCGAAACCTTAGTTGTTAATTTATCCTCCTATAACCTTACCACAGCAGAAACAGAGGTCTTTGAAAAGGGGTTAGGTTTTATACCTACCCCCCCCGGTTAGACCGCTTCAAACTCCATTGTGAGTTGAGCCAATTTTTCAGAAAACTCCGATTGAGGAACTTTTTTGAATCTACAGAGAAAGATCAAGTAGAAGGGATCAAAACTGACACTGAATTCAAACTGAAATCAACCTTCACACCTCCTCCACACACAGTCACACCAGAAATCCTGGCTTTTGAGCAGGCCGTGTTCAAGGAAGTGGAGCTATTGCAGGAACCCACACCATTTATGAACTTGACCGCAGATTAATTCAAGGCCATCCAATCCTTGAAAAGGAACAAAGATATAATTATAAAAAGTGCGGACAAAGGGGGTGGTGTTGTGATCCAAAACAAGATAGATTATGACACTGAGTGTCAGCTCTACTGAGCAACGCCACCAACTATGTCCCTTTAAATATGGATCCGACGAGTGACCTGAAAGATGAAACCTGCGAACTTGTGTCAACGGCAGAAAGAGATGGCTTGATCACAAAGAAAGAGGCAGATTTCCTGACAACATCAGAGGGGCGGATTCCGTATTTCTACGTACTGCCAAAAACCCACAAGAATGTGTTAGCTCCCCCCGGGAGACCAATCGTCTCGGGGTTGAGTTCACTTCTTGAGCCCCTCTCAAAGTATTGTGACTTTTTTCTGAGACCCATTATCCAGTCTACAAGCACTTATTTAAAAGACACCAAAAGTCTCCTTTCCTTGCTTAGGACGATCACCTTACCTGAAGACCCTTGATTTCTTGTCACAATGGACATTGAGAGCCTATACACCTGCATTCCGCAGGATGAGACCATCAAGGTGATTAAGGAAGCTCTGGACAGAGCTCCCTGGGACTTTAATACAACCTGTGCGTTTGTAGTAGACTGTGCCACTCTTGCCTTGAAACGCAATTATTTTGAACATGAAGGAAAGATCTACCTCCAAGCAACAGAAACATCGATGGGCAGTACCTTTGCCCCTTCGGTGGCGGGTCTTTACGTGTTCAATTTTGAGTCCAACTACATATTGAGCCCTACTAACTCATATGGAACGAATATCATCTAATGGCAACGCTATATAGATGACGTGCTCATGATTTTGAAAGGTGATGAGACTCTATTATTCAATTTCTTCACCTGGGTCAACACGTGTGATAACCATCTAAGATTCACGCATGAGCATGCTCAGGAGAAAATCACCTTTTTGGATGTCAGCATTGGTAGGAAGGGCGATCAGCTTGAGACAAAGACCTTTTACAAGCCGACTGCAAAAAATAACTTGCTGCACTCCACTAGCTACCACCCTCGGGCCCTGCGGGAGAATCTCCCGTATGGGCAGTATCTCAGGATACGTCGGAATTGCAGCAACCTCTCTGACTACAAACAGCAGGCGAATGAATTGACTACCAAGCTGACAAGCAGAGGGTACCCCAAGGGGATAATAGATAAGAGTCAAAAGAGGGCCAGAAATCAACAAAGGGATGTGTTGTTGGACGACCATCCCAAAATAGGAAGTGAGGAGATCCCTTTGACATGCTTGACGACCTTTAACTCTTTGTTAAATGCAGTAAGCAAATTCATTACAAAAAACTGGAAAATTATCACCAGTAACAAGACAAACTGGAAGAAGCCCCTTTTTTCGTATAAAAGAGCCACCAGTCTAAAAGACTCTTTAGTCCACACACGACCAAGGGAAGAGAAAACAAACAACCTTGTACCGAGTGTTTTAAATGCTTGGGGGTTACCACCAGTTACAGGACATTTCCCGTGCGGGAATTGCAACGTTTGCCACCTCACTTCCAACACGAAATTCTTGGATTTGACGGATGGCACACGATGGGAACAACGCAGTCACACAAATTGTAATACCACCAATGTTGTGTATCTGATAACCTGCAGATGCAGTCTACAGTATATAGGGATGACATCTAGACGCATCAAAACCAGGATATGTGAACATCGTAGTAATATGCGTTGCAAAAGAGCAACAACTAAGTTGACAGCACATTTTTTACAACTGAACCACACACCGAATGACCTACAGTGGACGGTATTGGAACATCTCGAAACCGGTTTGGAAGCCACGTTGTTTGAGAAGGAACAACGCTGGGTTTATCGGCTCGGCACCAATAAAACCGGTCTGAATGATGACATACCATGGGGCAGTGTGCTAAGATGATAATCCAGCGCTAAGCTAAGAACAGAGACCTAGCCTCCTTCTGTATTCTGTTGCCCCAGCTTAATGCACCTATGTTTACGCATTGTAGTTTGCTCGACTAACCAGGTTTCCTGCTGTTAATGACGTAGGGGACACCATTTTTTGTAAATGCCAGCCCTTAGCTATTCATGGTTATCCTTGTGTTAGGGTCCCTAAGTGCGTTTAGTGTTTTTTTTATAATGAATTGTTTTTTATTATAATAATTTGTTTGTACACTGACGACATTTACACACTACACAGATCCCTTTTGAAAGGGTCTCTAACATGTAATAAACACCGACCACAGTGGGGGTTTTCTCCGATGTCTCACGCGATTTGCGTGGGGTATTGAGGTCGTGCCTCAAGTGCTGAGATCGGTTAAAGACCATCTGGCTGTAATAAGGAATGTGGCCCTCTATTTTCTATTTTCTTTTTTTCTTTTGCACATTTTATTATGTACCTACGGACCGGGATTACAAAAAAATTTTTGATAAGAGATTACCACCCCGGTTACACCGGGATTCGAACCCACATTTCAAACCTTTTTAGCTACTGCCGCTTTAAGGTATTAGACCAGGCGGCAGCTACGTAGTGTTACGCCAACCACGTGATCGGCCCTGGAGTATCACGGCAGGCTACAATATAATGCCTATCCCAGCCCATTTTCAACACTTCCGGGAGACAGCAGCCTAGAGAGCAGGTATACCGCGGGGAGTCGCGAGTGCTCAAGTAAGTTTTTTTGTCCATAAAACTAGCCACCATCAGCACGGACACTTACTTACTACCTGAGGGCTTACTGTATTGCCCATTTTCCTCTTCAGAGAGACACCGCGTGAAGTGAACCCACGCTGTCCTCACCGAAGGGGCGAGTCTATTTCATCCGCTAAGTGAGTTATGTTGCTATTTATGACCTTTGCCACATTACCACGAAATTCCGTGTTAAGGGGGTTTATCCTGGTCCTTCCAACGTCTGATTCAAGCATTTTATCACGCTCGACGAAAATCTAGAAATATTCTGTTTGTTCTATTTAAATGGTAATGACGAGCTAAGTAAAAATTGCTCGCATTTTACCATATCGAATTGAGGAGAAGTAGCTTGAATAGTAGCGCTTAAGGTTTACCTCACCTCGATTGTCAGATACCTTATTCTGACTATGGTGCTGTACCCAATAATTTTGGGAAGCACCCTATATTAGTTGGATGGCCCCCCTCTGTCAGTCAACATTATGGGGGCATTTATTTCAATACCTTCTGAAATTTTATGGCCATGCACTAAGAAATAACGCATTTGACCTTAGTACTTGCAATTATAGGTCTATTCATGTGTTATCGTTTGTCCTCTTTCTCTCCACAGGTTTTTTGTATATTCCTGCAAATTGCAGTGAAATACTACGGATACTGACCGGCAATTTATCATATAAGACATTTTTCACACGTAGAGCCTCACGGGAGGGTACTCCTTAGCGTGCGCACACCACCGGAGGACTTTTCTGATTAGGTCCTGACGAATGCTGAGCAAATTGCATCAATACCAGCAGAAACATGTTGACCATATTTTGATATCTAAAGGACTCAGGTTCCCTAGCACAGAACCTTGCTAGTCTGTTCACTTTGTTTTTAATCCAATGCAGGTTGGCCATTATTAAAGATTTTTGTAAAGGCTACAACCTTTGCATTTTTTAAATAAATATTTTGCACACATAGTTATAATCAAATTCTAATTTGGGCACTGTTGCACTCACAACATCCCGCTCCGCTGTAATCAGGCGTTGTAGCACGCTGGGGGGACATTCAGTCACCCCAGCGGGGACCCAATGATGAAGCATGTCACCAACTAGTGGTGAGTGAGGGTCCTTCATAAAAAAGAAAGATTTTTCCTTCCCTCCTGCGAAAGACTTGGGATATTATATCCCTTGGGAGGCGTCCTCCTTAAAGGGGGTTTCTGGTTACTCAAGGGGAGATAGAAATAAAATACTTCATACGTGTGCTTGTGGGTGTGTGTATGACTTTCTATGCACGCATCCATATGTACAGTGTGGATACACACAATGGACACCACAATATTATTTCTTTTGAGCACTTTTTGGTTTAATCAGTTTTCCACTTAGTCACTCCTCTGTTGTTGTTTAAAAGTTTCACTAACACTCCCTTTCAGCCCCTTCACTAATCTAATTACTGGGTCTCGGCACGGCACGGCGTGCAGGATGTGGAGTTGAGCCTGCGCTGTCCTAAACTATCATTCTCTCTTTGAAGATCAGTTTGGCTAATCCAACCCCATCCTGCCTTTTTCTCTGCAGCTTGCAGTTCTTCTCCAATAGGAATTGTCAAGCCACTTCCCATCTCATTAAGACAGCTTGGCTCAGCCTGGCCGAGGCTGACCAATCAGAGCAGAGCTGCTGGAAGGCTGGAAGGCTGGATTTTGGCTTACAGAAAATAAAGTTCTATAACTTATTTTGTGTGATAGTTGTAATAAATCTAACAGTTGCAAGTTATTTGACTTATGCCATCATTTTAATATTTGAATTATATTTTTAGCTCTTTTCTTTCAATTGTTATACTTTAATACAATATTTCCATGTTGGCCTACGGAGCTATTGTGCTACAATGGGGAAAAATTAAATTGGCAGTTTTTCCCTTAACAGGACATATACATATATGTTTATGTCCCTGCTTAAAGTTACAAGGCACCATACCCCTGGGGCCTCTAGGGGAGACCCCAGAGGTGACATATGTATAAATAAAGTAGTTTTAGACTTGAGAAGTACCTTTAATTCCAAAGTCAAGTTTGCATATATTTTAATGTAAAGTCAAGGCTGCCTTTAAAATGAAAGTAGGCAGCCCAATAGTACACACTTAAATGCATTAAGTCTACTGGGCCTGTAGACCTACACGCCATATTATATACTTGGGACTTTGAAGTAGGCTGTTAGTAACAATTGTAACTAAAACAAATTACCATATATATTTTAATCGCGATGTATATTGATCCATTCATCAGGTCAATTATTCAGGATCAGGTAATCAACCCAATAGTGGTCAGAGGTTTTAGTACTAAGGTGTTAGCTTATGCTGAAGATATAGCTGTCGTTACCCTTGATCCATTGGGAGCAATCGCAAGGATTGAAATGTTGGCCCTGGATTTCAATAGACAGTCGGGTTACAGGTTGAATTCGGATAAGACAAGGATTGTCTGCACCAAAACCACGAGTTTCTAGGATCCACGTAGAGCTTAGGTAGCTACCTCAGGATTGATATCTAGGCGGATGTGGAATCCATAGTGGATATTCATTCGGTTCCACTACTAAAGAAGATAGGCAAATATCTAAAGAGAATGTACAACTTATGCCTGTCGATAATAGGAAGGTGCAATGTGCTAAAAATGACGATGTTCCCCAAAATTTTATATTTATTGCGTTGTATTCCACTAGAGCCGGAAAACCATTTTTTTAAGAAATGAGATTGAATATTTTCCCAATATATCTAGCACTATAAGAAGGTCAGATGTTCTCTGAAATTTTTGACCCTTCCACAAGCCGTTCCTAATCTTCTTTATTAATATTGGGCTATAACAATACAACAAATGGGCATACTGTTTAAATCTGGTGCGGGGGCAGAGACAGATGTGGGTGGGCTGGAAAGAGAAATTCCCCCTTCAAGATTTGAGTTGACCATTGGTGGGGCAGCACCAGGGCTTTTATTAAGACAGTTAGAAGGTAGTTATTATAAAAAAGCACACGTTAAGCCTCTTAGAGCAGCCTGGAATGTTTGGCACAAAGTATGCAAGCTCCTAGAAATAACTCGGCTGCAGAGATATCTGCTTCTGTGGCGCTCACCAGTATTTCTGGCTCTCCTCTATGATGCGATAGGCAAACTCTGGGAACATAAACAAAGGGAATCCACCTGAGCGCGATACATGATTTGTTGTATGCTTCCTACAATGGTGGGGAGCACACTGTGTTCTTTAAATACCCCTCAGACACCAAAAGGGCCCTTGGTGTCATGCTTCATCATAGGGGTCTTCGCATCCCTCTACAGAATGCGGCGTGCTGCTAACCAACGACTACGCGGGAGCACTGATGTTATCACTATGTGCGGTGCGTGAGGGTTTTTTGTGAGTGGTAAATGAAAATGGATTTTTATCCATTTTCATTGAATTGCGGCGTGCTGCTAACCAACGACTACGCGGGAGCACTGATGTTATCACTATGTGCGGTGCGTGAGGGTTTTTTGTGAGTGGTAGGGTCAGGTATGAGTTGGTATGTGAATTAAAAATACCTGGCACGTCAGGGCTAGAAATTTTTTTAATATACCTCTGTGCTGGTATTGCTAAAAGGGGTGTAGTGGAGATCTGCTGTATTTAATGTACATAATCTCCTTTGTGCATCGACATGTTTTGAAGCGTAAAGCTTCTTCTTCAGGGCGGGTTGCACAGATCCCTACCTTACTCACATCTATTAGCTAACCTGAAATGAATGAATGAAATGAAATGAAAATGGATTTTTATAGCGCGAATTGCTGCCCTGGGGCGTCCAAGCGCTAGAGGAACCAGATGGAGGAGTAATGAGGATAGCAGGCTGGGAGGAGGGGGGTGGGGCTAAATTATTTAAGGGGATTTAAACAGATGTGTTTTTAATTGTTTGCGGAAAGAGGCAAGGTCAGGATTCGATCTCAAATGAAAAGGAAGGGAGTTCCAGATCTTTGAGGCGTTGAAGGTGAACATTCTTCCGCCTGATCTAGTCCTTTTAATTCTGGGGACTGTTGCCATAAAAGCCTGGCTAGAGCGCAGGTCTCTGCCTGGATGATATTGGCTAACTAGGCTATGCGTGATTTGGGGCCCCAAGTCCCAGAAGGCCTGGTGGGCAATACACATTGCTTTGAAAGAGACTCTCTTGCGTACAGGGAGCCAGTGAAGGCTAGTCAGTGCCTCCCTGACTGGGGTTCTGCGGGGGATTTGTAGTAAGGTACGGGCAGCACAGTTTTGTACCAGCTGTAGTCTATTCAATGTGTACTCTGGGGCTCCCAGATAAAGGGCGTTGTTCGAGTCCAGACGTGACTGAATTATGCCCTGTATGACTGTTTTCTTTGCCTCCATTGGGAGCAGAGGAAGAACTTTCTTCAATGTCCTGAGTAGTCCAAAGCAAGTGGCGGAAAGCTTTGTGGCCTGAGTATTAAGAGAAAGATTCCTGTCCAGCCATACCCCTAGGCTTTTGATGTTTTCTTTCGGGGCCGGGGGGGGGGCCTAGACAGGTGGGCCATAATGAATTGAAGAAGGTTGGATCAGCCGGGCCCAGGAGCATGAGCTCCGTTTTGTCACCGTTGAGTTTTAGTGATGACAGGGTCATCCAGGACTTCACCTCCTCCAAGCATTTTGTTAGTCCCCCTGAAAGTGGGTGTTGAGCTTCCTGTGCTAGAGAGACCACCAACTGGGTGTCGTCCGCATAGGAGATGATCTTAACTCCATACGGACGAACTACCTCAGCCAGTGGCCTCATGTAGATATTAAAAAGCGCAGGGCTTAGAGAGGAGCCCTGGGGGACTCCACACTTCAGGGGTATGCTGGAGGAGACTGTCTGTCCGTCAAACACCTGGAACGACCTGTTGCTGAGGAAGGATTTTAACCAGAGCTAGGCCTTGTCCACGATGCCGACGCTTGATAGGCGGTTCAGTAAGGTGTTATGACTGACCGTATCAAACGCCGCACTGAGATCAAGGAGGATCACTGCCACTGATCCTCCTTGATCAAGAATTTTCCTGGACTCCTCCATGACCATAAGGAGGGCGGACTCTGTTCCGTGCTTCGGCCTGAACCCTGTCTGGGTAGGGTCCAACAGCTGGTTGTTTTCCAGAAAGCTAACCAGTTGGAGATTGATGTATTTCTCCGCGATTTTGCTCACCCAGGGGAGTAGTGAGATCGGACGATAGTTGGCGAAATCCGATGGGTCTAGGCTTGGCTTTTTTATCAATGCTCGGACCATTGCCTGTTTCCAGGCAGGCGGGACAATGCCAGAATCAATGGAGGCATTCAAAAGGTTCTTGATGATGGGTAGGACCGTCTGAGATGCGAGTAACATGGCCTCTGGAGGTGCCGGGTCGGTTGGAGAGCCGGATTTAACTTTCCGAGCCATAGATTCTACCACTTCCAGATCCATGCAGGAAAAATGGTCAAGTGTAGGTGAGGAGGCCAGTCCAAGGTCTGGCCCCCTGGTGGTATCCTGAGCTATTTGAGAAGTAGTGCCAAGAGGGAAGGAAGTGTATAT
This sequence comes from Lissotriton helveticus, assembly GCF_964261635.1. Taxonomy (NCBI): domain Eukaryota; kingdom Metazoa; phylum Chordata; class Amphibia; order Caudata; family Salamandridae; genus Lissotriton; species Lissotriton helveticus. The sequence goes on along the minus strand of NC_136063.1, from coordinate 771,426,862 downwards.
TTTATTTACTTTGGCCGCGAAAAATTCTGCCAAATCATTGCATTGGGAGACAGATTTCTCCTCATATACACTAGGGGGGGGTGGTTTGGTCAGTTTTTGCAAGGTTTGGAATATTTCCCTGGATTTAGATTTTGAGGCTAGGATTTTGTCAGAGAAGTATGCTGTTTGGGCAGTTTTTATGTCCTCTTTATATGCTTTTATTTCTTCCCGATAACGGGTTTTTTCCTCCGTAGAATAATTTGAGCGCCATTTTCTTTCTGCTTTTCGGCATTGGCGCTTTTTGTTCCTGAGGGCTTCCGAGTACCATGGTGCTGCCGTTAAATTAAGGCAAACTATGTGTAAGCAAAAAGAAAAAAGGACAATATGTGCCTGATGAAGCATAACACCAAGGGCCCTTTTGGTGTGTGAGGGGTATTTAAAGAACACAGTGTGCGCTCCACCATTGTAGGAAGCATACAAAAAATCATGCTTCGTGCTCAGGTGGATTCCCTTTGTTTATGAATTGTAGCCGGTGAGATCGAATCCACTTGTGTTATCCATGTGGACACTTTATCTCTCCACTCCCCCTTTGTTATATATAAAACTCTGGGACTAGGCAGGAAATTGTAGGCTAGGTGTTGTTATTGATCTGAATTGAACTATCCCTTTTGTAGAGCTTCAGGTGCGCTTTAGCCTTGATGCTAGATAATTTTGTAAGTATGTTCAAATTCATGAGATGATAAAACCTGTTCTATCTCATGTAATTAGCTCGGGTCTGATATCGTTGTGAGAAATTATTTTGTATAAACAACCTCGAACAAAGGATATATATAGTCTATTCTGTTAAATGCCAATCAAGATAATCTGGTAATGGTTGAGACGGCTTTGGCAGACAAATTAGAGATTCAGGATGTGGACTTAAGTAGGGGGCTGTCACTTTCCAGGAAAATCTTCTGTGCGGCTAATTTGAAGGCCCACATTTCAAAACTTTGTTTAATTTGTACTTTACTCCGGCCAAATTGTTTGCTTGGGGGAAGAGGGAAGATGATCACTGCCCAAGGTGTGGACGGGATTTTGCTGATTTGGCCCATATGTTTTTGGATTGTAGTAAATTAAGTTTGCTGAGAAAGGGGAATGACAGCTTTTTGTGTAGAATTTTAAGACAGAACTTGTCGGTTTCTCCAACTATGATGATATCTGGCTGTGACGAGAATGCTCAGCTAGAACCTTAACAGGTATATTTTTGTTTTATGGCAACAGTTGTAGCTCGATTATTGATTGCAAGGCACTGGAAGGACGCTGACCCTCCGACATTTCAAGCTTGGTATGCCAAACTGCTTCGTGTCTATAACATAGAGATGGCACTGTATAAAAGCAAGGGTTGAAGGGCAAGGAGAAGGGGTAGGCACATTTGGGGCCCTGTTATGGATTAGGTAGCCTTAATTTTAATGGTGAACACATATGTTTGCTTAAAGTAGTATCTTAGTTCACTCTCTTCGCTTCTATTTTTGTAAAGCATAGATGTTTAAGCCCCATGTCATGGGTAAAGTGTAAACCTCTTGTTCTCCCCTTCAGGTGTAGGATTTGTGTGTACAGATGTAAGAATTTTTGTATGCCATTTTTTTGTTTTATGTTTGTTCCATATTAACTCTTTTTTTCTCGTTTTGTTGATATGCGTACATGTATTTTATTTATTTTATTTATTGTGCTTTTCTAGGCTCAAAGTAAAAAAATAAAAAAATACATTTTAAACAGAACAATGGCCCTGGGTAAGAAGAGCCCAAGGCATAGTTAGAGTCAGTTACCACCAGTATAAATAAAAAAAATGGGAGGAAACATTAGGATTCGGTCAGGTCAGATCAAGTTATTGGCAAGTTGGTCAGTCGCATTCCCTGTATTACTTACAGAAAACGTAGGTTCTTGAAAGACATGCTGGTGCTCAGTTACCCCAATAAATGTCGGCACAACCAGACTCTGGCTCAGGGATCAGCAGGGTGTATAAATGTGGGAAAAGTAAAGCATGCACTCACAGCCCAAACAGGAAAATATTTCTTTTATGATTGTATTTGTAAGCACTTTCTATCACCGGGTGTGTATCAGACTCTGTACAGTGGGCTTTGTTACTTTGTTTAAGCAGTATATAAAATGTATGTACCTATTCTCTTGGAATTGAAGCCTCATGGCGAGGGATGATTTTTGGGAAATTGTTTTTTTGGTATACAAATACCACTGAGCAGCTATCAGAATGAATTGGAACCCAATGGCAGGCTTCTTCATTTAGTCATTGTTTGGGTGAGTTTTTGTAAAACATTAAGCAAAGACATTAGATTGTCGTTCAGAATGTTCAGCCACTCGACAACTGTTGCAGTTAATTTCCTAAACTGCCGTTCAGAATGTACAGTCACTCTGAAACTGTTGCAATATGTTTTCTAGATACATATGTGTTATAGCAATTTTGTTTTGACCAGGAAAACTTAGAGTGTGACTACATTTGGTGCATTAACTTGTTAAGTAATCTTCCATGATTTCATTAACCTGTCTAGTTATAAAAGCTAATATAATGAGTGCATTAACTGATATGTTTTCACTCTCTGTAACATGGGAAGGACATGTTAATAGTCTTTTTATTGTGTTTATGGTAATGTATTGTATTTAAAGAAAGTGGGGAACTTTTCACTGTTGTGCCTTGGACAAAGACTGTTTCTTTCGAAACACATCAGCCTTTGTAATACATTATCATGGCAAACTATATTACAGAGTGTGAGCATTCTTCTGTGTTTTGATTTCAACAGTTTGGTTTGCATTTCAAGCGGGTCCTGCTCCCACTGTTTTGCACCGACCTCAATAGCAGAGCTAACTTTAACGTTTCACCCCCTGCCATGCACTGCTTAGGGCCTCACAGATTACATCACTCATGACATGCTCTAGGACATCATTTATGACATCTCTGATGAAATCTCAAATGACTTCATTGATGCCGCAGGGACCCTGCAGTTCCCCGCATGTTGCGGGAGCTGGCATTGCTCCCGCCCGGAGGGAGCAGTTATTATTTTTGCTCCCTTCGGTGGTAAAAATATTGTGTTCTGTTTCACGGCCCGCATCAGTGTAGAAAGGTAAACAGATCACAACTTTGCGCTCAGTTGGCGGGAGCATTTTTAAAGCTCCTATCAGCTGGGAGCAGACTTATGTGTTTGCCCCAGTTTGGCTGGAGATTTAAAAATGGTTCTGCCATGCAAGAGCAAACACATGTTTCCCTACCCACAGTAGTGCGGGCAGGAAAACTACTTTGTACTGGGGACGGGTCACGTAAGTGAGCTGACCCGAAGAATGAGGGCCTCAGGCCTTTAAACATTCAGGTATGGAGGTGGTGTGACCCCTCTTCCTTTTAATTAACTAACAGCTCTGGGGGATGGAGTCCCCAGGGCTTTTTAAGACTCCTGGAGGGGACCCATGCGGCCCCCATTCCCGCTAATAAATACATTGAGTCCTGGGTCAAAAAATATCTGTAGGAGGGGACTGAATGCCCCCTTTACTGAATACCCTGGGCTCTGGGGCATGGGGCTCCTAAGACCTCAAAAGGCACGGGGGCAGTGCACACCCCATCCCTTCATTAATACATTGGGCTCTGGGAGAAGGGGTCCCCAGGGCTGAAAACAGCTTGTAGAGGGAAGTCGTATGCTCCTTCGCCTTCATAACACACCAGTCCTGGGAATTATATATAAATAAAAAATGGTGACTGACATTTTTTTTGCTGCAAGAGTCCAGCTGGATCACAACAAAACTTGCCAACTTTTTAAACACTTTGGTCTGGGGTAGCTCTTTGAATTCCCCTCATGAGTCCTAGGGGGGCACTCTTTTTTTTGTATCTTCAGGACAAGGGACTAAGTGCAAAAGAGATGTATAATGGCTGACAGCAACATTTCCCTGATTTTGCTCGCAGCCAATCAGGAGTCAGACTTGCATGGGAGTGAGAAGGCCCAGGGAAAAAAGCTCCCTGGGCCATTCAGAATGCTGTATTTTTAAATTGGCACCCAGCAAGAATCTCACAAGCCAATGGTGGATCCAGTAGTGCAAGTATACAAATATTTGTATACCTTAATTTTTCAAAAACTACTAAATGGTTTTACACCAAATCACAAAAACACAATGTTAGGACCAAGATCTAGCTTCCACAGAAATTTTGTATAATTCTGCTGCACAGTTTTTGTGGTACCACTGCCTAAACAAGTCTACGGACAATGCATTGGGATTTTGTGTTTTGGGACCCACCTTTTTCTCGCCACCGCTTTGACGGATCCCCTGAAGCTGTCCAGAAAGAAGCTGTAGTGAATTTGCTTTTATTGGGTAATGTTTTGTGAAGGCTCATCATATGGTGCTAAAGTTATTAGCAATCCAAAAAATGCCATCTCTATGGAAACTATAATTGCTGGATTTCACTGGTTTTGTATGAATGAAAACTGAGTCTAAATATAAGTCACTGTAACCTTTGTTTTTCCAGTGAATTTCCAAAGTTTTTTATATTCTATTTTCTCACTGTATAGTCCATGTAACCTTTATTATTTTCAGCAAATTTCTAAGATTTGTTTTAATTCTATTTCCTATATATAAGGTCCATGTAACCTTTGGCTTTTTCAGTAAATGTCTACATTTTTAATGATATTTAACTATAACGTCCCTGTAACCTTGTTTTTTTTATGAATTTCAAAGGTTTGTTTAATTTTATTTCCTAACTGTATATACCCTGTAACATTTGAGAGTGGGTGTGTAAGTGGCTGTGAGGGTCTGTGAGTGGTTATGTGAGTAGCTGTATGGGTCAGTGAGTGGGCGTGTGAGTAGGTGTATGGGTCTGTAAGTTGTGTTTTTTTGTGGATGTGTGAATGAATGTCTGTAGGTGTTTGTGAGTGGCTATGTGGGTCTGTGACTGGATATGAGAGTGGCAGAATGGGTGTGTGAGTGGGTGTATGAGTGGGTGTGTGAGTGACTGGATTAGTACGGAATATCACCTGCCCCTTTATCCAACAAGAGTCCACAGTTTTGCACAAAATGTCTACCCAACTGAAGTACTTTGTATAGACTAATTAGTAAGTGCTACCTCATTGGATTAATGTCTATTGCATAATCTACACTACAAAAGTGTAATCCCCCAAAAAATATCTTCTGTGACTTTTTGTGCATGTAATTTCAGAAATGTGATTGTTCTTTGTGGTCTTGATCCGCAAATCTGTTATAATATGAATCCTTGCTAGAGAAGACAACAAAATAACAAAGAGGGGACTCTGCACCAAACAAGGGTACTTCCTCTTAACTATATGAAGGAAGTGCTTTCTTGTTTGGTGGGGATGACATCGTATTCCTCCATATCAAGAAAGTGTCACCAAAATTGTCAGGAAACGCTCTCAGGGGCCTCTTAGTAAGCTGTTCATCAATGTAGGAAAAGGTGGGTAGACCTTTGTATACTACCAAGCGAAATGGGGTGGGGTCAACTGGAAGGAGATTACATATGATTTTGGGCATTTGCATACTCAGGGTAATTAAAAGGGAGACTTATAGTCTCTATTTTTATATTTTTCCAAGTGCAGGGGGGCCATGTGGGGCAGTGGTTGTAATAACGTAATGGGTTTATATATTACTTTACGTTTAGAAAAACATGAAAATTCACTGAAAAAAATAAAGGTTACTGGGACATTATAGTTAGGTTGACATTGTACCCACACAAAACCTTCGAAATTCTGCAGTTATCATTATACTTATACTAATCAAAAGAAACAATAGCTTGTGAACTTAAGTAACTTTTGGCCACAAGACAGTTTCTTAACTTAAGAATAACTATAAGTATAGCTATAACTACTCAAATTCTATGGTGTTGTGTGGGTACCATGTCAATCTAACTATAATGTCTCTGAAACCTATGACTTTTTTCAGTTAATATATATTTCCTACTGCTGGTCGCCAGTAGGTAGTTATTGTGAGGACTATGTTTCCATAGGAAAAGCTTTTTTTTGATTTGCCTAAATCTTTGCGCTGCTTGACGAATCTTCGCAAAAGTTTCCTAAATAAACTGTGCCGGTTATTCCTGTTGAGCAAGGAAAATGTCAGCGCGATCCATCGTGCAGGGGCCGAGAAAAAGGGGGGTCACATAAAGTGTGTTTCTCATATTAATTGCCATGGGAATTTTAGTCATAACTACAGCCTGAACTGATGGATTGAATTACAACAAATGTGGCAGAAAGGTAGCTCTTAGTCAAGAAAGCACTCTTTTTGTTACTTGGTGCAAGTCTGTTCAGCAGTTTCTGAGTTATTAAAAGTATCCAAGTTTAAATATCGAGGGACACTATGGCTACGCAAACCCTCCAGATCTCATGTTGAGATATGATTGGCTGCCAAAACTTCAACCAGGAAGTGTGGGCAGCTATCTTGGGACTCTGCTTCAGCCAGTTCCCAGAAAAAAAGAAAAAGGGTAAGGGTAGGAATAAAGCGAACACAAAGAAATGATGAAGATAGTGCTGAAACTTTTCAGACACTCACCCCCAGTCACAGATCTAGGTTGAATACAGCATCGCTCTTTAGCTCCCACACCAGCCCAGTTCAGACCCAGTCATAGGCAAATTAGTCTTTACTCTGTTCCTCATGGATAGAGTCCAGCCCGAACTGCCAAGACAGGTCTTCCCTGAACCAGAAACAAGCATCCTGTGACTGGTTTTGTGGTAACATCCTCATCAGCCAGGCTAGCTTGAATCCAGTGGCAAAGTGAGCAAGGGAATCATGTCTGGGCATACCCTGCCAGTTGAGGCCGAACAAAACAAATACAAGATGATGGACGAAACTTTTAGACACTCACCCCCGGTCACAGATCTGGGTTGAATCCATCATCATTCTTTAGCTCACGTTGCCACCCTAATTCAGATCCATCCATATGCAAATCGGTCTCGACCCTGTTCCTCCAGCCCGAACTGCCTAGCCAGGTCTACCCTGGACTGGAAACAAGCATCCTGGGACCAGTTTAGGGGTAACTTCCCTCATCAGCCGGCCTAGCTTGAATCCAGTGGCAGAGTAAGCAAGGGTCCCACGTCTGGCCATACCCTGCCAACTTAGGGCGAACAAAGCATACACAAGAGATCCCTGGCTGATGAGGGGTGTTACCCTGATACTGGTCCCAGGATGCTTGTTTCTGGTCCGGGGTCCAGGGAAGACCTGAAAAATCTAAGGTTGCATGGATATTATAGTTATGGTCGGATTTTACACACATAAAACCATAGAAATTCAGAAGTTATGGTTATAGCTTTCTCAAGTAACTATAACTTATGCCTGAAGGTAACTATAACTTGCGCACCCCCGCCATTCACTGCTAATTACCTCATATATTACATCACTCATTACATCTTCTATGACATCATTGATAATATCACTGCAGCATTTACTGTAAAATTATTAATGAGAGAAGTATGCATGGTGGGGTGTGAGTTAGAATTACTTTAGGGTATGAGTTATAGTTACTTAAGATAACTGTAACTATAAGTACTGAATTTGTACATATAAAATCTGAACCTAACCAGAAAGTCCCTGTAACCTTTAGTTTGCCAGTGCATTTTGAAGGTTCTTTTTGATTCTATTTCCTAACTATTGTGTTCCTGTAACCTTTGGATTTTTAAAGTGAAAATATATATATATTTGAAAAAAATCAAATTAAAAAAGAGTTGGAGTAGTCCAATTCACTAGTCCTACTGCTCTCAGTAGTGGATATGTAAAGGGAGATTTACTAAGATTTTGTGCCATATCTGTGTCACAAAATTGAAGCAAATTGGCACAAAATCATTTTTTCCAATTTTCTTTTTAGCACTAAACTTGTTTATCGCTGGAAATAACAGAAATGTAATGTGAAGCAGTGTATAGTGCTGCTTTGGAATACTTTGCACCATGGAGGTGTGCCAAGGGTGGAGCATGGGTGTTCCCATGCAACTACCCATGGTTTCTCACGCTAAACTCTATTTACAAAGTGAAGTATATTGGGTTTAGCTTGAGAACACTGCGCCCTTTTCAAGTAGGTGCAAGGAAGGAGAAATGCTTTCATTTCTCCTTCCATTTCCGACTTTGCATGTGCGCTGCACTGTACAGGACACATGAAAGAGGGAAAAGGTTTGAAGTGAGTCTCAGCATGGTATTTTGTACTGGAGGGGTACCCTTCCCGTACAAAACCTATGCTAGACTCAAGGAGACACCCTTGCACTCCGGTGCAAAGCTGTTTCCATGGCGCATGGCAGCTGATTTCAGCGCCGGCGCTACTAAGAGGAAAGTGCCTTATTTTAGTAAATAGGGCGCTCTCCTCCTCTCTCCTTTTCAGGTAGCGCAGCGCACAGCATTTGTGGCTGCTTCAGTGCGCTACTTGAAAAGTAGGTACATTTCCCCCTAAGTGTTCTTACTGGAACCTGAGCAAAAGAAGGGAACGTTTTGGATTTTGAGGGGTTAGAACTACTATACCCAACGCACTCCAGTGTAAACAAAAATAGGGAAAATGTTAATCTATGGAAAGTCCAGAGTTCATTTTCCCTGGATTAAATAAATTCAAAGTAAACAAATACATTTAATGCAGTAAAATTAGATGTCACATTTTTTTCGATTGTTTACATGCAGTGCCATAAAAGGTATTTGCGATTTTGCATTAAAGCTTTCAATCTCACACAGAACATGAGTTATTTTAAGGCAGTATATAGCAATCTTTATTTGCTGCGTGCCTAAATCTCCAGGGATCATAGGTTTTCAGAGAGTCAACATGCAAAATTTCGACAATCCTTTGCTGAGTGAGCGAATTATACAAAATAGACCTCAAGTTGAAATAGCTAGTCCAAGTAGAGCATGTTAATGCTAACAATGTGATAATGAGTTAATGAGCTTTGCTGCATGCAATTATATCTATAATGCTACAGACTTGAGGGATTTGCTGGATTTTTATATAAAAAGCGTCCTTCCAAATAGCTATGCTTCTGTAGACTGAATGGCAGACCTAGCTACTTTGTCTCAAGAAATGCGCCCTTTAGCTGCTACAGGGAGCCCTGTATACTGCCGTGTATAAAAGATGACAAGCAATTCAACATTTATATAATTTTTCTTTTAATATTTAGTGCTTTGAAACACTACATTCCATATCAATGCGCTAGCATCAAATATTGAAAATGCGGAATTACTTATTTTCACATATCTATCATGAAGCAGCTGATTTGTAATTCGTCTCTTGAGCTATCAATCGCTGAGGGCCTATTTTCATGCCCAAACCATGGATAAAGAATTTTCTACTTCAAGCTTTAGCATCACCCCATCATTCTTCACCTCAGATTCAACACCACCCCTGGATGAAGCTGGTCTGTCTCCGTTCACTCCCAATGATGTCTACCAATTCTCAGGCGCAACGCTGATATCATTGGGGGTTTTAATGTCCTTTATGGTCTCCGTCATAGTTCTGGGGAATGCCCTAGTTATACTCGCCTTTGTGACTGACAAAAGCTTGAAAAATCATAGCAATTTTCTTCTTTTCAATTTAGCCATTTGTGACTTTTGCGTTGGTAAGTTATTATTCTTTGTTCCTTAATAATTGTTTATAGTGTATGGAAGGCTCAAAATAACGAAAGAGTTACATAATCAAACAGTAGTTCATAATTCGAAGGAGCAATTCTTCTATTGGATGGTCAGACTCTATGTTAAATTCCTACAGAGTAGAGATGTGCAAAATGTGTTTAATTTGCTTTCATGTAAATATGAGAGTCTTCGGCAAAATCACACAAAATCATGTGTAATTGCTCAATATGTAAATCTGACATTGAACGCTGCACTTAAAAGCAAAATGCGTTTTCTACTCAATTTTGATGTGAGTACACATTTTGCGCTAAAAATAGAGCACAAAAGCTCCATAAACAACAACTGCTCCTGGCTTGCTGTTCCCAAGTGTTCGCTGTAAAGTTGTGCAGCAAACGGCACGTATGCGGTTAGATGTTACCATGAATTGCATAAATTGAGGAATTTAGCATTACAAGTGTGACATGAAATTTCAGCAATTAGGCAAATTATTCAAGAGTAATTTCATTTACCTCTATGCTTATGTAAGGGCACTTTATCTTTACAGTGTTTGCATAGAAGCATACTTGACCGGTTTTATGTATAAATGACTCTACTGGCTCTGGATCTGTCTATTCCTTGTATGCAATTTAGGTGCCCCTGTTTTCCTGCATTTACCCTCTTGTTAAAGTTTATTTGTATTTACTTTCTTATTTTTGCATACATGCATAGTTCAAAACATTTCCGAATGCCTAGGATTTCTCCTTCATACTGTTGGAATATTTAAAACTCTTGGCTCCCAGAATAATTTTTGCATGTCAGGTTAGGAGCTAAATATTAAAGCAAAGGTTGTGCGTCAGGCTGTCAAAAATGTAGGCCAGAAAACGGTGATACTAAAAGGAAGTTGTCATTTCGCTACAATACATTTTGGTCAATTGCCATGCTGCAGGTATGTATAGTTGAGTTTGAGCACACGAACTCTGTTTGTGTAGTGCGACTTGTTGGTTTTGCCCTTATCTTTTTCAATCAAATGTTCTCACTAATGGTCGATACAGTACTTTTAATATAGATATTATGGCACTGCATTCTCTAGACCTACAGGCCTGCCTTTCTTACTTTCTGTTAATTCACATTAACCATCTCCTTTCCTAGAACAAATGATACCCTTGCACTTCTGTTCATTTTGCATATCAACATTTCAATACATTTCTACACTGCTGTTTTAATCTGATCATGTAGGGAAACACTATAATGACAATTTCCGCAAATGGGGATTGTGTTCTACAGTGTAAGTGGTCTATTGAAACTTAAGCAGCTTTAAGGAGGATTTTTTAATTTAGGACCACCTTCATGCATCTCAAATTTATCTCAGAGGCAAGCCTTTAGGATGACTGCATTCACCTGTAGAATTAAAACTAAAAGGAGGCTTCAGTACTTATTTTGTTTTGCTTAAGGTACTGTGAAATAAATCCACTATTGATTTATTTGCCCGACAGTTAGTCCTCTGTTTGGATAGTTAAATGGTTATTGTCTTCATCCCAAAGGAGAAGACGGTAAGTGAGTGAATTGTCACCCCTTGTGTAAGTTAGGACCACCTACATCACACATTTATGTCAAAGGCAAGATTCTAGGATGACTGCGATCACCGGTAGAATGAAAACTAAGAGCAGTCATATAGGACTTGTTTAAAATGTGCACCGAAGACACAATCCCGATTTTATCTTCTTTATGCATGTATTCAGGCCCCTAAACTAAGAAAAAAGATGCCACTCAGAATTAGGCTTGCATTCAGAATGGCATCTTAATTATGATGGGCTGACAACTCCCTTTATGATCCCAGTCGTAATTATGAGAACCATGCAAACACCAAGGGGCACATACATGAAAGTTTCATTTTGCGATTACCAATTAGTGATTTTTTAGAAATCACTATTTGGTCATCGCAAAATGAAATGCAACAAAAGAGATAGCAAGTAGCGATACTCTAATTGCGATTCCTTAAGAATCGCAAATGCAACTTGGGAATCGCTATTTGCAATTGCAACTCCATCTTTTTCTATGGGCCTCAAGGTCCATATGTGAGAATGGTCATGCATTACCTAAATTGCGATTACCTAATTGGTAATCGTAATTTAGGTAATGCAAAGGCAAGGGTGCCCAGGGTCCTAAGGCCACCGTGAGGCGCCCTTAAAAAAAAAGGTGCACATATATAAGGCAGAAACATGCCATAGGGGCATGTGCGCGCCACATGGCACTTTGAAAAATGCAGTTTTGTGAATTTTCCAAAGTATGAACAGGGTTAACATCAACTTGAATTTGATGTTAAGTAGCTTTTCCTAAATGCACAACTCACATTTAGGAAAGGCTAGTATTTAGGAAAGTATTAGGTAATCGCAAATTGTGATTCCCTATTTGCATTTGCAATTTAGGGAATCGCAAAAAATTACGATTACCTAAATTGCTAATCAAAAAATCTTTCATGCATTGGAAAAGGCCATTTTGCGATCGCAAAATAGCTTGATGCATGTGCCCCCAAGAAACTGCATATTATTATCCAGACATTTCAGCTTCAGAAAGAAGCTCAAATTCCTAGGTGAAATTCCACCCCCCACCCTTAAAGCCACATTTCTTAGGTAAACCACAGTCTTTATTAACTCTGACACTCAGAAATGTCAGTACCTATGATATTGGTGAGTGGTGGGCTTAACAGGAAGGAATTTTAGACACTTATTTTGAATGCCTCGGTAAAGTAAAAGGGGTCAACCGCTATAGGTGTGAAGGATATGCTGTTTTTTTTTAGTTAAGTCAGGAAAGTGGCGCTCAGGCTATTGTGTGTACTAACTATAGACCTATATTGGTGCGGTGCTGCCAGGTCAGGGGAGTAACCGGATAACCCCCGGGGATTGTGTGAATCGCAGGATCCACAATGTAACACGCCGCACGACTCATACACAGACCGCGGCCCCCCACATCCAACCCTCAAATTCAGCGCGGCGTATTATCCAGCGCCTGTTTTCACAGTTATTCCTGTCTCCCGCTTGCCCCCAACCAGGTTGGAAGTATCACCGGTTTCTGGGGTCCGGCACGTCTCCAGATGCTATCGCTATATAGCCTTGATGGTTCACGGGACCTCTCCCAGTGACGAAACACGTGCCGGCTGGTTTGTTTTTTTCAACATAGTTGTTGTTGAAATATAAAGAAACTTTTTGAACTGATACTGTTGTCAACCACTGCATTTATATAATGCATTGAAACTGAATGTTATATTGCAAATACCCTCACCGCGTGTGCCCAGGACTGTGCTAACCACTATAGGTGTATCCACAGGTAAAACAGTTCTGGATTTAGGGTTCACTGAAGTAAGTGCCTCATATAAGGGCAATAGAATTCTTGATGGGTACAATCTCCTTTACTTCAATATTGCGAGAAATATCCTAACATTTTGGGCACAGAAGGTGAAATGACTATCAACAATGACATCGATGAACCCACCAGGTGACACAATAGTGACAGTAAGTTTGTGTGCATCTTATGGATTAATTTTGATCATTCAAATGTCTGTGACATTGCCAAACCTCACTGATAGGTTTCTAAAGGATTTCTGGCAACAGATCTGGGCAAGGTGGAAGAAATTAATCATACTTGTCTTATGAAGTAAAAGCTGATAACAAGGAAAGGGGATGGGATTCCCTGTTGGATGCCTCTGTCAATTTTTGAGAGATATGACTGGATGTCCGAGCAGGGCCAGAGGTTAAATAAGTGAAGGTCACATAAAATCGAGACCACCCTCATCCTTTCAGAGAAGAATATAGGTATTGACCTCATGTCAAGGGTCTGCCTACATTCATTGGAAGGCACATTGGTAGTTCTCTGCATTGTGTGGCTAGAACCATGGCCTAATTGTGCTCTGAAGGTGAAACCTACATAGTCATTTGGTGCTGTCCTCATCATTCTAGGACCCACTTCAGTTTGATTGTGAGGTCCACCCAGTATCCACACAGTATCCTACCACTATCTTAGTTTTTCTTGGATATGCAAATACATCTGAACCAAGGGAGAAACATAATTGTGGTGCATGATTCAGTTGAATGTCTAAATCTACATGGAGGCAATACTCAGTCGGTTACAAGTAATTTTCATTACTCTGATTTTCCCTGCTCTCGTCACAGTCCTCACCAACCACAATCCCTCTCTGTTCTTGTTTCTGGGTGAGCTTGGTTCTTTTTATACGAGGACCTGGATATGGGGTCCCAGTCTCGAAGCGCTGAGACTGCAACCCATGCCCGATCATATTATTCATCTTTCATCCGCTTTGTGAACAATTGATCCTTTAGTGTTGGTAATTTTACCATCCTCGCGCATTGGTTTGAGAGGTGACATCATGGATTGCTTGTCCTTCTGTCTTGTTGGACGCAATTTGTATGTCAAAATGAGTTCTTCCATGCCATTGCCTCTGCCAGCGTGTTGGAAGGCGACCCAGGATTTCAATCCTACTCCATCTGTAATCATTATGTAGAGCTGTTGGAAGATCTTGTAGCTGAACTTGGCATCAACAAACCATATTCTGACGGACACATCCATTATAACTAATGGTGTTGTCAGAAGAGGGTTCCCATCCCATTCAGTTATGAACAAAGCTTGGGTGTTTTCTGACAGTTGAAAATCTAATCCAACCAACACACCTGTCTTGCAGGGTGGCACATCTTTAGGTTGAGTCTATCATCTCAAATCAAGCTAAAAATCCTGCCACCCCCTTGATGGTCGATGTGCTTTAACCATTTGGTTTCCCTCTTGATTCCAAGTTTACCAAATAGGCCCTTTTACCCAAAAAGTCTCACAGGCCTAATTTTAAACACAGCCTCCTTGGGTGTAAATATGTTATGAGCATATTCACGCAAAGACCACTCTTCTAACCACTCTTCTAACTGGCCCAATGGAATATACCATTCTTCCTTTCAGAGGCAACTTAAACGTGGTTGCTTATCCCATACTGACTACAAAGAAATAGGAACAGATTTCCCCCATCCTTGTTTCTCTGTATCGCCTGCCTGTTGAATGAAGCTCATAGTCAATGTAAATTGTGCGTTACTTATATGGCCTACATTTTATAAGCTGCTTTCTTCGGCTGCCAAACTATAGTTTCTTTTGGCCTGGTTGCAACTGCCATGTTAAAATGCTATCCCAGTGCTTACACCTGTTTGTGCAGCCAGGATACTGATTACAAGTGTTGTGCTGTTTATCACACTCCCTAATTACAAGATGCGATAAGGGCCATACATTTCGTTACATTTCTGAAGTTCATACGAGGTTTTACATAACAAGGGGGCATATTATCAAGGGATTTATCTCCGCTTTTTTGGCTTTAAAAGCCAAGAAAGCGGAGATAAAATTATCTCCCTATCAGCAACAGGGTGCTAACACGCAAATTCGCATGTTAGCACCCTTTTTCTCTACGCTTCCCCTTGCATCTCTAATGAGATGCAAAGGGGGCGTTCCAGAGAAAAATAATAGGAGAAATGTTAAGCGACATTTCTCCTATTATCAAGGATTTCGCTAACCCTGTTAGTGATAAAAAAAGCAGTGCTAACCGCGGTTAGCGCTGCTTTTTTTACACCTGGTATTTTCCTGACTTAGCCATGATATCCTATGGAAGGTGGATATCATGGCTAAGTTTGTGAGCCCCTATCATGAAGCTAACGCCAAACTTCGAGAGATTATCATTGGTATTCCAGCGATAATCTCTCATTTGGCAGTTAGCGCGAGGATTTTTATCACTTCTGAGATAAAACTTGCTAATAGCAAGTTATCTCTGCAATAATTTCTGGCGATGCTTAGCGTTAAAAAATTCGTTGCTAAGCCTCGTTAGCGATAAATATCGCTAATCGTTGGTAATATGCCCCAAGGTTACCAAAAAGGCAGGTTTAGCTGCAGTAATGGTATTCCTCAAAAAGACAATAATGATCACATTAGATAAATTCAATGCCCGATTTTATCAGAGCGAGCTTTAGCGAATTTTCACAGGCCACTTGTAATCAGACCATTTAAGACAGTGCACTACTCGCTTGAAAATGTCAGAACTTGGGTTCTTTTGATACCATGAGTGTCTTGCAATAAAGGTTTGATAACAGTTTAAACAAATATAATACTTACTAATTGGGAATGTTTCCTTATACCCTATTTACTATGGGTTGGACTAAAAACATTCAGGTCCTGATTTACAAACAATTAACCCAGCGCGGTGCTGTAGGCCATTTGGCTGTGCCGCTGTGTTAATTCCAAAGCACAGGGATGTGTCTTATCTACAATGCTATGGCGAATCCCTTTGCTCTCCCCTGCCCTGGTGCACAATTTGCTGCCATGCCCGGATGTAGGCACCCTTGCATCATGGTGCAAGGATGCCTGCGTCACTATGATGATTGTTTATGTGCAAGAAGGTGTCCCTTCCTGCACATAAATAATTTGAAATGTCATTTTTAAACTTCTATGTTTGCTGCTTAAAGCACCACAAAGAGAATTTGAAAGACAGCATTTTTGTCAATGATTGTTTATGTGAAGGTAGGGACACCTTCCTGCACATAAACAATCACAAGCAGTGATTTCCTCCTTTTATGTGTGCTGCAGAATGAGGAGAAATTAATGCATTTCTCCTTGTCGTGTCTCCCTACGCCTCCCCTGGGGAGGTGAAGCATTCAAAGGCATTTCTAGGTTTATGATTTCTCGTAAATCTGGAAATGTTTCATGAGTTTTGTATGAGAACACCCATAGCAACACCCATGGAACACTTCTTTCATGCAAAGCGCTGCATTCAAAGGGACCATATTTACAAGGACAGGGAAAGCCACGCAGGGTGGCTTTTTGTGTCCTTGTAAATATGGGGCAGCAAAATGCGCTGCTGGTGCGTCTCAAAAAGTGTCACACTGGCGGCGCAAGGGACTTGTAAATAAGCCCCTCATTATTTTATTCTACTTAATATCTCTGTGGCCTTGATTCTATGACGTTTTTTCTCTTCTTAAAACAGACAACCTGTACAATTTGTATCGTTCAATGTCATTTCCTAAGAAGCATTTTCAAAATAAAAAATAGAGTATGTTTTATATTCAAACTTTTATGCAGGCCTTCTCTGACGCCAACTCTAGGTGTTGGAATTTTCCTCCACTATTTTTAAGAACTGCTTACACTATCTTATTCTCGTCAAGCTAGTTAAAGGCATTTTTCACTGAATACATGTTTTAGTTGCCAACATTTCTGTATTTGGTATTCTTTTTTTAACTGATCTTTGACATTGTGTGCTTTGATTGTTACATTGTGCATTCATGTAGAGCTCTCTGTGAACCACCTGAGAAGGACTGCTGTTCATTCAATTAAAAGTAAAATACATAGATTAGAACATTTCTTCCATACCAGGCACCTTTTTTTCTGGCCACTGGTATGAGAGCGGGTGTGAAAGCCCACTTGTAAACAAACTCCAGAGGTATTATTATAAAAAGTGCCACAGGGGCACAACAAGCGTTTGCGCCCACTTTGCTTGCCCCTGGGGCTCTTTGGTATTATAGAAGGGACCGCAGACAGTTGTGTGACCCCTTTAGTAATACATATAGCTCTGGCTCTCATATAGCATCAGTGTTATCATCAGAGGGTGTTCCCTAATTTTCATGGGGGCGGAGCATCATGCAAATGAGGGAATCTCTTTGCCTCTGTGCCCGTGCCATATTATAAACGCAGGAGCAAAGGTGAAGAAGCTGTCAGGATGCGCACTGACAATGCGCCACCTGAAAAATGGCACACTGTAAAGGCGGCCCCTAATAGCAGCCCTGTGGAGGGGCTGAAGGGGGTCCTCTGGACCCCTAGACTTCCCCTTGCTGGCAGGTGCAGTCACTTACTGAACTCGCGGTGTGCAGTCTAAATCTTGAGTTTTTATTATCGACTGGACAGAATATCGACTCCAGAATATCAAGATGTAAGTAATATCGAGGTAAGAAATATCGAAGTTATTCTTATCGAATTTTAAGTGTGTTAAAAAAATATCAAAGTAATAAATATAGAGTAGTTAATATCGAGTGTTCAAAATATCGTTTAATTGTATTAGTTAAAAATATCGAAAGTCAAAATATAGCGTGTTAGAATATCGAAAGTCAAAATATAGAGTGTTAGAATATCGATTTTTGAAAAGTACACTGTTTTTAATGTTGCAATAGTTGTTTTTTGGACTAAAATAATTGTTATGTTTGTAGTTTAATTTTTGTAAAAATATAAATATATATATTTTTTTAAATAAATATTTTATTTAAAAATGTATAATACATTTTAGGAGAGGGGTTGTGGGTTTTTAGGGGAACAGGGTGGGAAGTGTTTTAAAATAATTGTAATGTAATGTTTTTTAATAAAATTAATTAAAAAAAATTAGAAATTTATTTTGTTTTAGGAGCGGGTTGTGGGTTTTTAGGGGAATAGAGTGGGAAGTGTTTAAAAATATTTCAAATTTACATTTTCAAAATAATTTTGAAATTTAAAATTTAAATATTATAAAATATGGTTTTTTTCAAAATTTCAAAATTAAATTACTTTTTTTATGTTAATTTTTGAAATTTTCAAAAATAAAACATTTTTTTAGCGGGTTTTGGTTTTTTAGGGGAATAGGGTGGGAAGTGTATTAAGATATTTTAAAATAAAATTTAGAAATTAATTTGAAATTACATTTTTTTTATATTGTTTACAATCAAATTTAGAAATTAATTAGAATTTTATTTCAAATAAATTAAAATTTAAATAATTTAGAAAAATTATATGTTTTAGGAGTGGATGTGGGTTTTTTGGGGAATAGAGGGGGAATTTTTTTAAATATTTAAAATTGAAATATTGAATTTTTAAAAAAAGTTATAATTTAAATATTCAAAATAAATTTTAAATATGTCTTTTAGGAGTGGGTTGTGGGTTTTTAGGGGGATAGGGTGTGAATATTTTAGAACCTTTTAAAAAATATTTAAAAATTTAAAGTTTAAAAAAATATTGATATAAAAATATTTTGACAAAGTTTATAACATTTCAAATAATTTTTAAAAAATATATATTAAAGCAATATTAAAAAATTAATCTTTAACATTTAGTAAATATAATTTAAAAAGGAAAATATAAAAAAAAAGTTGTTATTCAAAATTTAGGGGGTCATTAGGATATTGAGCGGATTGCCCCCGCCAGGGTGGCGGTGGCCACCGCCACCCTGGCGGAGACAATCCGCCCGACAACCACTCTCGTTTTCCCCTCCGCCACAATTAGGATGGCGGAGGTGACAGCGGCGGACAGAAAGACCGTCTGCCGCTTTACCACCGCGGTCGCCTTGCGACCGCGGCGGTAATAGATTAATATGGTGGCGCCAGCCATATTACAATGAGACAAAGTCCGCCCGCCATCCTAATGACCTCCTTAATGTTTAATAGTTTTAATGTTCAGCACTTTTCATGCCTAAATATTTAGTGGAGTTGGAATATTTATTTTTAGGGTTTTAATGTCCAGCACCTTTCCAGACTTTATACTTGGTGGAGTGGGAATAGTAATTTATATGGGTTTAGTGTCCAGCACATTCTCAGAGTTTATACTTGGTGGAGTGGGAATAGTAATTTATATGGGTTTAGTGTCCAGCACCTTCCCTGACTTTATACTTGGTGGAGTAGGAATAGTAACTTTTATGGGTTTAGTGTCCAGCACCTTCCCTGACTTTATACTTGGTGGAGTAGGAATAGTAATTTTTATGGGTTTAGTGTCCAGCACCTTCCCTGACTTTATACTTGGTGGAGTAGGAATAGTAATTTATATGGGATTAGTGTCCAGCACCTTCTCGGAGTTTATACTTGGTGGAGTGGGAATAGTAATTTTAATGGGTTTACTGTCCAGCACCTTCTCAGAGTTTTTACTTGGTTGAGTGGGAATAGTAATTTATATGGGGTTAGTGTCCAGCATCTTCCTTGACTGTATACTTGGTGGAGTAGGAATAGTATTTTATATGGGTTTAGTGTCATGCACCTTCCCTGACTTTATACTTGGTGGAGTAGGAATAGTAATTTATATGGGTTTAGTGTCCAGCACCTTCTCAGAGTTTATACTTGGTGGAGTGGGAATAGTAATTTATATGGGTTTACTGTCCAGCACCTTCTCAGAGTTTATACATGGTGGAGTGGGAATAGTAATTTTTATGGGTTTAGTGTCCAGCACCTTCCCTGACTTTATATTTGGTGGAGTTGGAATAGTAATTTTATGGGTTTAGTGTCCAGCACCTTCCCTGACTTTATACTTGGTGGAGTAGGAATAGTAATTTATATGGGCTTAGTGTCCAGCACCTTCTCAGAGTTTATACTTGGTGGAGTGGGAATAGTAATTTTTATGGGTTTACTGTCCAGCACCTTCTCAGAGTTTATACTTGGTGGAGTGGGAATAGTAATTTATATGGGGTTAGTGTCCGCATCTTCCTTGACTTTATAATTGGTGGAGTAGGAATAGTATTTTATATGAGTTTAGTGTCCTGCACCTTCCCTGACTTTATACTTGGTGGAGTAGGAATAGTAAATTATATGGGTTTAGTGTCCTGCACCTTCCCTGACTTTATACTTGGTGGAGTAGGAATAGTAATTTATATGGGTTTAGTGTCCAGCACCTTCTCAGAGTTTATACTTGGTGGAGTGGGAACAGTAATTTATATGGGTTTAGTGTCCCGCACCTTCTCAGAGTCTATACTTGGTGGAGAGGGAAAAGTAATTTATATGGGTTTAGTGTCCAGCACCTTCCCTGACCTTATACTTAGTGGAGTGGGAAGAGTAATTTATATGGGTTTAGTTTCCAGCACCTTCTCAGAGTTTATACTTGGTGGAGTGGGAATAGTAATTGTTATGGGTTTAGTGTCCAGCACCTTCCCTGACTTTATACTTGGTTGAGTAGGAATAGTACAATTTTTGGGTTTAGTGTCCTGCATCTTCCCTGACTTTATACTTGGTGGAGTAGGAATAGTAATTTATATGGGTTTAGTGTCCAGCACCTTCTCAGAGTTTATACTTGGTGGAGTGGGAATAGTAATTGTTATGGGTTTAGTGTCCAGCACCTTCTTAGAGTTTATACTTGGTGGAGTGGGAATATAAATTTATATGGGTTTAGTGTCCAGCACCTTCCCTGACTTTATACTTGGTGGAGTAGGAATAGTAATTTATATGGGTTTACTGTCCAGCACCTTCTCTGAGTTTATACTTGGTGGAGTGGGAATAGTAATTTATATGGGTTTAGTGTCCAGCACCTTCCCTGACTTCATACTTGGTGGAGTGGGAATAGTAATTTATATGGGTTTACTGTCCAGCACCTTCTCAGAGTTTATAATTGGTGGAGTGGGAATAGTAATTTTTTTGGTTTTCTGTCTAGAATGTTTTTGAGTTTATACTTGGTGGAGTGGGAATAGTAAAAACTTTGTAGAGAAGCTAATTTTTGTTGGTAGAATATTTCAATAATGATTTGTATTAAAATATAATAACTATAGTAGTAATTATAAATATTGTTATACTAATAATAAATTGAATGGTAAAACACAATATTTTTGATATTTAAAAAATAATCAATACATAATAAAATTAATATTATTTTTTTATTTTTTATTTTAACAAACTTTATTGTCACCAAGTCATTTCTACACAGCTTCAGGCCTACAACCCAGAGGCCGGCCGCAGTTATACTCAGGAGCAGTAAATAATGACAAACACGTAAGAAACAGCCATCTAACCGACAACCCTGAGGTCTGGCGGCAATGCAGTTATCACGCAGTGAATGCCCCTAAGTAGCGCTCCGAGGAGTAGGACAGTCCCCACAGAAGTAGAAGAGAAAATCCCCTCTCCTTCAGACCCCCCGTCGGGTTCAAAGAGTCAAAACACTAGGATGAACAAGACTTTATAGATCAATTAAGCTCTGCCTCAGTAACAATTGAAACAACCAACTCCTACTCCCCTCCCCCCACCCTATTGCCACTGCCCAAGCCAGTCCTGTAGGTTATGTAGCCTGTACGTGTTCCTGACGTCCCAGCATCCTCGGCCATGAGGCCATGCTGCTAGAGCCCGCTAGTCCTCCCCAGTCTCACCCGTTGAAGAAGGGAGTTACCCCCAACCGCAGAAGGTCCCGTCACAACCCTAGTTCCCGAAAAAATTACTACGCTCTTTCCTGACATAGTGCAATCTCCGAGTCTACCATTGTGCCACCGTCCGCCTCCCCCGTGCTTCTCTCTGCGCTCTTCGCGTTCAAGTATGTCCTATACAACTCCCAAAAGGTCTTAGGTCGGGAGGTCGGGGGAAGCAATTCACTGTAATGTTCTGATTGTGTGCAGCAATAAATCATATCGTGCGCCCACCTTTTAGTGGTCGGGAGCGGACCTCTCATCCAGTGGAACGCCACCACTCGCCTGGCCATTAACATTCCCATATCCGCCAGACGGCGCAACCCCGTCGGGAGACGTTTTGAGTATCCCAGTAGTGCCAACGCCGGGTCCGGACTAATTTCTAACTCCAGCACCGCACTCATCTCCTTAAATATGTCGTCCCAGTATTTCTGTATAGCTGGGCATTGCCACGCCAGATGCAAAAAATCCGCCACCGGTGCGCGGCATCTCTCACACTCCGCCGTTTGTCTAAGACCATATCTATGTAACCGCTCCGGAGTATAATATACTCTCTGCAGGAATTTAAAATGAATAAGTCTGTGCCTCCCGTTTAGGGAGATCTTTTTGATGTTCCCACAGCAGAACTGCCACATGACATCATCTATAGTGATTTTCAGATCGCGCTGCCACTCAACCCTGGCCTTCATGAGGTTCTGTTCCCTGTACATAATTGCCTTCCTGTACAGTATAGTAACCAACTTACGGGGCTCCGCCGGCTTTATAGTATGTGTGAGTTCTGGAACTTCTGGCGGCTCGGTGAGATCGGGGCCCAATAGGCTCAGCAGGACTCCCCACACTCTGTGGAAGTGAAAGCGCATCAGCAAGGAGACAGCGCCATTGTCAGAAGATATCTGCTCCCATGACTTCACCCTTCCATCCAGAAACAGGTCGCCTAACTTAACTATACCCAGCATTTTCAGTGCCTGTATGACTCCCTTGTCTCTCAAAGGCGGAAGCCATAACCCCCACTCCGGCAGCATATCTGGGGAGTACAGAATTTTGCAGTTCCGAGCACGGGTTAGGAAGTGCCAGGCATGGTTCGTGGCAGTCAAAGAGTCCAGAACTCCCATTCTACGGTCGACCGGGAGGCACACCGTGGCGGGGAGAGGGAGGGGAGCTGCAAACAGACGCTCCAGGCGGACGTGCGGGATATTGGCCTCACCATGGATCCAAGTATGTAGGTGCGAAGCCTGCGCCACCCTGTAGTATAATTTCAAGTCTGGCGCGTTCAATCCACCCATCTCGTACGGGAGAGTCAAGGTAGTCCATTTCACCCTTGGTTGCTTACCTCCCCACGCCAGTTTAATCATGAGTTGTGTGACCGCCTTAAAAAAGTGTTTAGATAGAACCACCGGAAGCGCACTGAACAGAAACAAGAATATCGGTAACACTACCATTTTCATAATGGCTATGCGGCCCATGAGAGAGAGCGGCAATCCACATCACTTGTCCACGTCGTCTTCTAATCTGCTGTAAGCCACCCCGTAATTCTCTCGGATCAAAATTTCCGGGTCTGTGTGCAGTTGTATCCCCAGATAGCGTACCAGCTCTTGGGACCACTGCAACGGATACTCCGCAGCAAAGGGTCGGGTAACTGGGGTCAACAGAAAGGCCACCGACTTTGCCCACTTTATCCTCAGGCCAGAGAGAGCGCTGAAGCGCACCACCTCCTGAAGCACCGACGACAAGTTATTCTCTGGGTCCCGAACATATAGCAGGGTGTCATCTACATATGTAGAAATGATGATCTTATGAGCTGGGAAACTCACACCCTCATGCCAATGATACTCTCGTAGTGCGCAAGCTAGCGGCTCCGCCACCAGCGCATATAGCAATGGGGAAAAGGGGCATCCCTGTCTGGTCCCTCTACCGATAGGAAAAGGGTCTGTTACCAGGTCCCCCACTCGCAGTCTCGCCGATGGGTCGTGGTATAAGGCTTCGATCATTTGAAGGAAGGGCTCGCCCAAACCCATACGCCGCAGCACTCTAACCATAAAGGGCCACTGAACCGAGTCAAAAGCCTTCTCCATATCGAGAAATACAGCTATAGCCTTCACATCTTGCTTTACGTGCTGAACCACACCACACCAATCATCCGAGGGGCTTCAAGGATAACCTACCTGTCGGACAATTCCTCCGGATCAGAAGGAATTGTTCCACAAGAGCTGACTACCTGAAGGAGTCCGAGGTCCTGACTGAACGCCTTATAACACGAGGATACCCATCCCGGATGGTGAAAAGAGCAAGAAAACGGGCGTGGTATAACCCACGTGACACTTTACTCAATCCAGAGAATTCGCCAAGGATCACCCCCAACCGCGTAATTTGTGTCACAACCTTTTCGACACGCAGCAATGAAATTAAAAAAATCATTAATCAAAACTGGCCTTTGGTCGCGGATGTCATTAAACATTAAACAAACGGATTTGCCCCTTCACTCTTTCAAGAGAGCTAAAAACATAGGGGACTTGGTGGTCCATTCCTACCTAGAGTCAGAAAGTCAACCTACTCTGACATCCCTCTGGAACCTCCCCCCTGTAGTTGGCCATTACAGGTGTGGGGCATGCACTGCCTGCGAGACGACTATTCAGACTAAAACATTTGCCCACAGTGGCAGAACTTACAATCTAAAACATTACACGAATTGTAACTTTACTGGGGTCATTTATATCATCCGGTGCCCATGTAGTCAGTTATACGTCGGACAAACTCAACAGAAAATCAAATCTAGGATTTCATCCCACTCGAGCAGACTAAGATGCAAAGTGGCAGGTGCGCCATTGGTAGACCACTGGCTGACAGCAGGACACGCTGTTACAGACCTACGATGGTTTGTCATAGAAAAGGTATCTCTGGGCAGAAGAGGTGGCAATCTCCCCTTAATATTGAATACGCGTGAGTCTAAATGGATGTCCCTTCTGGACTCCAGTAAGAATGGGTTGAATGAGCAGGACAGCAGCATTGCACAACTGGCAGCACTGGGTTAAAACTCATATTTTCACTCCTAACTGTGTATTTATGACCTAAAACACTCGTTACACTCTCATGTTGGAGAAGTGCACGAGTCTGCTGTAATGAATTGATGATGATGACAGAAATTCCTTCTGTCTACTGCCTAGTATGTCAAGAGCCGCACGGCCCGTGATGTTTGGTAAAATGTTTTTTAATGTTTTGTAATGCCCTGTGGACTGGTCTTCAACCTCCTGCGTGAGAGTTGCACCAATGTTATTCTTTGAAACTATTTTCCCAAACGTAGTCGTTTTAAAACCATCAAAGTGTCTTCCCCTGAAAAAACTTACTAGAGTAATTTATAATTCATACTAGGTGCGTTTGCGAAGTCTGTCAGTGTAACCGCGAGTCACTTTTCCATTTTGATTACTCTGGCATATCAGCTTGTAATGCCCTGTGGATTGGTTTTCAACCTCCTGCGTGAGAGTTGCACCAATGTTATTCTTTGAACATTTTTTTCCCAAACGTAGTCGTTTTAATACCATCAGAGTGTCTTCCCCCAAAAAAAACTCACTAATTTATAATTTATACTAGGTGCGTTCGCGAAGTCTGTCAGTGTAACCGCGAGTCACTCTTCCAGTTTCATTACTCTGGCATATCAGCTAGCCCCGCCCCCAAACTCCGCGTTGTTGTCACGGCGGAGTTCGCGGTATGAATTGTGCAGACGTTGGCTGCCCGCTCGTTTCTCCCGTAAGTAACCCTAGAGTCCGTCCTTGTGGGTAGTTTTTCTAGTAGTTTTTCTTAAAGTTAGCCCCGTACCTCGGACAAACAACCAACTCTCCCCCCCTCTTTTTTCCAGCGTAGGACAATTATACGGATAGGCGCACAAATCTTTTCCCGCCTTGAGGTGGATTAGGAACCTCTCATCCCGTGCATAATTGTTACGGAGGCTGCCCAAACGTTTGAAGTAGACTGCGGTTTTTGGCCCATTTCTTGTAAGTATTTGGTAGCATGCAGCGAGCACTTCTCAATAGGAGAATCACTCGCCTTGCACTGTTGGTAAACAACTTCTTCTCCCCTTGTTCACCACAGGAGGATAATTTCACGAGCAGAATTTGTCTCTCCCTCGCTGTTTAAATCCTTTGGACCCCTGAAGGTTCGAGTCATATCGACCTAAAGGTACATTCTGTAATCCTTTGTGGTTTCATGTCGTTTTGATACACCCCCATAACTAACAAAGATGCGAGTTCTACTGGCATTTAAGTCTGGCAAACCCTTGAGTAGAATTATGGAAATAGTAGTCTCCACATTTGTAGTGTGTAAGTGGAGTTACAACTAGGTTTGATTACCTTTTGATTCATCAGAACCTTATTGATTATTTGTTCTCCTCTTTATTTGAGATTTCCACCTTATCACATTGACCACGACTGTCTGCGTGGCGTGTCTCTCCCTGTACAGAGCCCGGCTGGGCCGTACTCCATGGTAATTTAATTTTTAAAGAAATTTTTTGTCTTTTTCCTGTCATTTGTCTGCCATATACTAAAGCGTAATTACCCTTAACTTTTTTACACAGAATTGCCCCACCCTTCCCTTCTCCTTTTGTGACGTCCTGATGAAGACCCCGTGAAAGGACTTTAATTGGCCTGCTGATAGGGGTCGAAACGTCGACTGGTTTCCTTTCTGTTGAATTTCCGGCACCCCCCCGATTTATCTAATATTCAGATGTGACCGTTGAATTTCATCCCATGAACAACTTTCGAATTTTGCCTTGTATTTTGGCCTGTGTATTATAATTGTTTTGATCTATGTCTGCAATTTGGTAATACATTTTTTTGATACTGTGTTATTCTTCTTCATTCTAACACTCCCCTGAGCACCATTTCCCCTCCCTTTCTTCCCCTTTGGGGCTTTGCTATTTATGAACTGATGTGATTAAAATTTGCCAATTGGCAATCACAGAGCATTGGGTAATAAATCAAATTACCAATCGCAAACCGTTTTATTAATTTGTGTTCTAGTAATTTTGTAAAGTTTCAGTGTATGCAGTCCACAATACACTTTCCTCTCTTACGGGGACCCCTTCATATATGTATCAATTAGCACCCAAGTCCCCGTGACTACATGGGTTTAACCCCCTTTTGTAACGAACCACACCAAGGGCCCTCCTAACATTATACGTGAGGTTCCTATGGGGGATAAATCCCGCTTGTTCCGGGGCAACCAATTCAGGCGTCAGAAGAACAAGCCTCGTAGCGAGCACCTTTGCGTATAATTTTGCGTCAACATTCATGAGCGAAAGTGGTCTGTACGAACCACATTCGTCGTGAGGTTTACCTGGTTTAAGTATAGTTACCAGTAATGTCTCCTGCATCGAAGGTGGCATACTGCCCCCCACGCATATGTCATCGAAGTGCGCCGAGAGATGTGGGATCAATTTGTCCTGGAACGCTTTATAGAAGGACACCGTAAGTCCATCAGCACCCGGAGCGCCACCAGAGCGCATGCTCGCCAAGGCCTCCACTATCTCATCCCTGTCAATAGGCTGCATAAGGAATTCCCGTTGTGCATTCGAGAGCATAGGTAGTGTAATGTGCTCTAGGTAATCCGCGATATCATCATCTAGGTCACCTCCCTTAGACGAATATAGGTCTGCGTAAAAAGCCCTGAACCGATCAGCCATCTCAGCACTTTCAGTAGCCAACTGGCCATCAGCCGTTTTTATCTCCGTAATCTGGGTCCTCCCTCTACTACCTTTCAGAATTCTGGCTAGCAGAGAGCCGGGTTGGTCCCCCTCACCATACGTTCTGGCAACTGCGTATTTCCCCATATGTTGCAACTCCCTATCTGCCTCCTCACGGTATTCGGTAAGCAGTTTTTTTATTTCCTCAACATCCTCTGTGTTTGGGTTGATACGCTGCCTCTGCTCAAGAGCCGTTTTATGCTGCTCTAATAGCTGTAGTCGACCTCGGATTGATTTAAGGACACTAGAGTGTTTGGACATAGCCATGCCCCTAATATACACTTTGAAGGCCTCCCAAAGTGTCTGATAACTATCCACCGAGCCCGCACTAGCATCGAAGAAGACATCAATGTCCTCCGCAAGCTCCCCTCTGTACTTCTCATCAAGGAGTGCATAGGGAGGGAAGCGCCATGTGAACGGCGGTATGATTCTAGCTGGCGAGTGTAGATCCAGGAACACTGGGGAGTGGTCCGAGAGGGTGCGCAGTAATACTGTGCAAGACTTAATAAGGCCCTATATTTCCGGGGTCACCAACCAGTAGTCGATCCTAGTATGTATATCGTGAAATGCCGAGTAGTGTGTGTACCCACCCCTTGCAGTGTGTCTGTAGCGCCACACATCCTCCAGATCTAACGTGAGGAGTTCCCTTCCCAACACCTGCACAGCTGCTGACAGTTTACGTGGGGGGCCTGCAGATCTATCAAGTGTTGGATCTAGTACAAGGTTGAAATCACCCCCCCAGATCATACGTGATGAGGCGTGAGTGCGGGTAACAGATGCCAATGTGGTATAAAAACCCGGGGAGTCAAAGTTGGGACCATATACATTAACCACCACAAAGTCCCACCCTCGTGCGTTGCATCTAGAAATGACATATCTCCCCTCTGGATCAGCTTTCAGAAGGGTCTGAGTCAGTGTAGTTTTCGGATTAACCCAGGTCAGAACCCGCCTAGCATGTGTCGTGAACCCAGCTGCAGCGTAGTTACCTGCCAATCCCTTCAATAGGAGCATCCTACTAGCTGGTGGCAGGTGCGTCTCCTGGAGGAGAGCCAGATCTATACCATGTCGTTGAAGATAGCTTAACACTCTTCTAAGTTTACGGTGGTCATTCAGTCCTCTAACATTCCATGTGAGGACTCGTAGCGTGGGCCTCAGGTCCTGACTACTCTGTGTGTTAGTTGTAGGCATGTCTGGCAAGGAAACGATATCTTCTAGGCCGGACAAAGGACATCTCAGGCAATGACAGTGCTTGTGATGGGCATTTAGATTCCCTCCCCCCAAACAAAGAGCAATAGAACAACAAGGAGCCACCCATATCCCCTCTCACAGCAGACCTCCCCCAACCTGGCCTGGATGACCCCCTGCCCGCCCCCTCCCCCTCCCCACCCAATTCCAACCTCAAAGAAAGTAACCCTACGGGGATGTGTAACTTAAGTGTGGGGTCTACGGGCAAATCTAGAGTAAGCTGGGTATGCAACAATGGGTCAACCATCCCCTCCTTCTGACATCCAAATAGGAACTTTTAGAACATTCTTCCCCCCTCCCACAGCAGACCGCCTCCAATTTGGCCTTGCCGGTCCCCATCCCATCCCCCCTCCCGCTCTGATCCCCCTCATACAGATCAAACTCCTTAGAGTCAAATGTGAGCATTGAGCACAGGGGCCGAGGCTGCCATGCTTTCTACAAACAGTGCTAATGGGCACTGCGTCAGAGTCATGTAACCCATCTTCCGCTGTGGTTTATCTTGTGCATCTGCGTGCTTGGGGGGTAAGTGCCTTTTGAGGCAGCCTTAGTGTTGTACATAGGAAAAAATTAGAAAATCATAACTAGGACCCCCTATCTCTTAAAACATTCTGGACAATCCTACGGCACTGTTTCGCTTTCAATACCCCACTGTGGTGGTTCTACTCACATGTGTGTCTATCTAACCTCAGTTCTTGAACTTCACTCAACATCAACAGTAGTCACACTGGCAGCATAAGTGTTACGGCTATGTATTTGGGGTGTTCCTGTCCATTATAAAACAGAAACACACCTGCCGTAATATGAATCATTACATATAATCTCGTCTCTGTACCTCACTGCTATCAAAGACATTCTCAGGGGGTACGGTAACTCCTGCTCGACGAGCCAACTACTCCCCTCAGCTTCATTCTCCAGTTCTCCAGGATGCCTTCGGTTGTCTTTCGACCAGTCCTTCAGGGCCTGCCGCAAGGCTCGAGGGTCCATGAACAGGTGAGAGAGACCCTGTCTGTTAACTCCGAGTTTTGCAGGATAGAGCATCGCGTAGTCTAAGCCCAGGTCTCTAAGTTGCTTCTTGTACGGAGCGAAGTGTTTACAGGCTTCCTGCACTCTGGCGGTGAAGTCCGGGTACAGGGAAATCTCCGATCCTTCATATTGGAGCACTTTCTTGTCTCTGGCCTGTCGCAGAGCAGCGTCTCTATCCCTGTAGTTTAGTATCTTGGCGATAATCGGGCGCGGCGGGGCGCCCGGCTTCGGTCGCGGTCCCAGTGAACGATGCGCTCGCTCGATCATGAACATTGATGGGAAGGTTTCTTCTCCCAGCAGGGAGATGAGCAATTTTTCAACAAACCTCTCCATGTTGACAGTCTTAGTTGTTTCTGTAAGGCCCGTAATTCTTAGATTGCAGCGCCGAGAGCGCGCCTCCAAGTCCTCTGTCTTTTCCTGCAGAGCTCGCATCAACTTCTCAATTTGTTTATGACCCGAGTCCAGTTCCGTATGCGCCTCTTCGACCTCCGTCAATCTCTGCTCCGACATATCCAGTCTTTCAGCATGTTTGTCAATACTTTCAGCCATCCTGTCCATTCTGTAAGTGAGGGTGTCGATCTTGGAACCCAAGGTCGTCATACTATTCTGTAGGCCTTTTTCCATTGCTAGCAGCATGGATTTTATGTCAGAGGTCTCTGCGGCGCCATCATTGTCCTGCACTGTGTTGGTTTCTGAGTGCGCAGCGTCCTGAGACTTGGAACGTCTTTGCTCAAAGGAGAGTTTTGATTGCGTCTTATCGCCTCAGCCCATGCTAGAGCAGTTAGCCCCCCCCTCATAGATTGATGGTCGGCGTCCGACGCGTCCCGAGCTGTGTAGAGCCCCCGAGACTGCAGTGGTTATCAAGATGATGGGGTCGTGCGATTACCGTTGATCTTGGACAAGTCTGGTCTCCCTGGATTGGCCCAGTCCACGGCGCAATCTGGGTCTGCCGCTGTGACTGCAGCCACGCAGCTCGCGGCCACTTATCGTAGACAAGCTCTCAAATCTGATTCCGCAGCTCTCTCTCAGTCGGGACTCCCGCCACAGCCCATCGCCAACACCCACGTGTAAGGCTCAAGGCCCAGCTTATTCCATAAGTATATTTAGGCGGTCGCGCTCGGCATCAACAAGTCCGGGCCCCCACACAGCATCTCCACCAGTGACCCTTTGATGCGCACTGAATCACCGCAGTGGGGCCCCACCCAGCAGTAGCGCCCTCAGCTTCACTGGAGGGGAGTAAGCAAGTCCGAGTATAAATATACCCCGTCCGCTCCTGCGGGCCCACCCGTTCCTCTGGTCACACCCATCGGTGCTCCGCCGCAGCGTTAGGGCCAGGGTTCTATTCCACGCCAAGCCTCCACCACAGATCTCGCTCTCCTACGTCAGGCCCCTCCGGTCGTCTCCGCCGGGGGCTGTCGCCGTCTGCCGGTAGTATCCGGGGGCGGCAAAGCCAAGTCCCCGGGGGCAAGCGGTAGCGAAGTTCAGGCACCGGGCCGCAGCAGCAGTGGTTCCAGGGGAGTGGCTGGATTCAGGTCCGATTAGCTCTGACGGGCATGAAAACGCCTCCGGGAGTACGTCCTCCCCAGGCCGCACGCACTGTCACGTCGTGCGGGCCATGCCAACACCTGAGGCCGTGGCTCGGCGGTCTACCGCAGCTCCGCAGTTCGCCTACGTCGGTCTCGGGGAAAGCAGGTCCGGCTCGGAGCCGGAAAGCTCGCACTGCAGGACCCGTGTCACTGTAAGGCAGGGGATCGGGTTTGGTGTTCCGTAGCTTTAGGAGATGCATGATCAATTAAGGATATTATTAACCATCAAGCGGAGCTAAGGGTTCATGCGGCCATCTTTGTCGCCGGCAAGCTCCGCCCCTCCACATAATAAAATTAATATTTTATTAAAATATTAAACAAGGAGACACACACATGGTTAAATGGAAACATTTATAAACATTGTATTACGATGGAAAAATAAATGGGAAGTAGAAGACATTTTTTTATTTGCAGTATAATTTAATAAGTACATAGTCTTTATAAAAAACAAAATTAAAGAAAGTAAATATTTACATATTATCAAAATTGATAAATTGAACTCAAATATTTTTTATGTTTATTCATATATGTTCAAAATGTCATTTTTCATAATAAACATAATTACATAGTGTACATTTTATTTCATAACAATTACTTTAAATTACATACAAAATAGAATTTTTTAAATTATAAACATGTTGAAAATAATTGTTATATTTGTTGTACATACAATTTTTCATATTTTAAAATAGAGCCCATTGATAGATACATTTTTATAAAGATTTAAAAAAAGTAACATGTTTGTAGGTTACAAAATGGTAATATGTTAATCTAGAAATTAATAAAATTAATATTAAAAATATTATTAATATTACTTTTTACAGAGGTAAATAATCAAAAACAAATTTAAAACCATAGGTAACTTTTTATAATTACATTAACATATTTATAAACATAATGTTTAACACAAAGTCAATTATAAAAGTAATTTCAACATTTAAATTAATTACAAAGTGAATGAATGAATGAATGAATAGCATTTTTATACCGCGCAAACTTAGCCCCAAGGGGCATCAAGGCGCAGAACAAACAAACATAGAAGTCCAAACTACCAGATATCTGAACCAAGAAACAGCTAGGAGCACAACCCCTAATATGCCTGAGAAAAAAGCCAGGTCTTCAGGTGTTTCCTGAAGACCACCAAGGAAGATTGACTAGTGAGCTCAAGAGGGAGGGAGTTCCAAAGTTTAGGAGCCAAGATGGAAAAGGCTCTGCCTCCCCATCTTGCCTTCGCAAACCTGGGAACCACAAGCATGTTCTTCGATGATGACCGGAGGGTTCTACTGGGGCTGTACACACACAGAAGAGAACTAATACCTTCTGATCCTGAGCCGTGAATAGCACCATGAGCCAGACAGAGAAGTTTTAAAGAAATCCTAAAAGGAATCGGAAGCCAGTGGAGGTCCCTTCTGGCCATTGTTACAGAAGCTCGCCTAGGGAGGCTTAAGACCATCCTGGCCGCGGCATTCTTTACCATTTTGAGACGGTAGGTGGAAACTTTGCTAATGCCACCATAAAGGGCATTGCAATAGTCTAGCCTCGATAATACTAGTAGGGAGATAGGGCGATCATTTTTCAGTATTCCTGGATCCAAGGAGGGTTTTTTAAGCAAAGGTCTAACAACGGCAGTCTTCCAGGGGGAGGGAAAGGTCCCCTCTCGAATCGCCAAGCTCATAACCTCTAATAGAGGGGGAAGAACAGACCCACTGCAGGTCTTCAAAGTTTTTAAAGGGCATGGGTCAAGGGGCGAACAAGACTTAGTGGCATCGAGAAGGAGATTGAGATCTTCCAAGGACAAGAGGGGGAAGCTTATGAGCTGCGGT
Source organism: Lissotriton helveticus (assembly GCF_964261635.1). Lineage (NCBI taxonomy): Eukaryota > Metazoa > Chordata > Amphibia > Caudata > Salamandridae > Lissotriton > Lissotriton helveticus. The sequence goes on along the minus strand of NC_136063.1, from coordinate 771,393,796 downwards.
TTAGGCGGGGCATCGACCTTCTCAGTAATATAGGAGGTTGAAAAGGAAGATCCTACTGCCTTGGCATTAAGCTCTAGATTGCTGATTTCAAGAGCGCTATAAATATCAGCAATCTTAGAGTGAAGGAAACTCGCTATGTTGTTACAAAGTTCCTGAGTTTCGATGGTAGGGTACATATAAATAATATTTAATTTCAACAGTTACTTAAATAACAGTGTAAATACTTTTTTAAAATATATATATTTTTATAATGATTTAAAAAAATGATTATGAAAAATAACATATAATGTAAGACTATGGGGTCCATTAGGATTCTCGTGCTAAAAGGGACCGCCCGCCTTAAGGGCGGGGGTCCCATCCCCAGCATTAGTATGCACCCGCCACAGTGGCGGGTGCATCCTGCATTCCTAACATTGTGGCGGGCGGTGCACTCAGCACCGCCCGCCACAATGGCAGGAAAGCATGCTGTGCACTTCTGTGCACAGCATGGTAGGCACCGCGCGGTGCATGGAACTGCTGGGGGGTACCATAGGTACCCCCCATGTGCACCCCCCACACCTCCAGAGTCCCTGGGGGCCTGCAATGGGCCCCCGCATGGCTTCTCCGCATGCCTTTCCGTGGCGGCATTGTCTGATAGACACTGCTACCATATTAATCTATTACTGCCGCGGTCGCAAGGCGACCTCAGCGGTAAAGCGGCGGACAGTCTTTCCGTCTGTCGCTGTCCCCTCCGCCATCCTAATCTGGTGGAGGGGAAACCGAGAGTGGTTGTCGGGCGGATTGCCTCCGCCAGGGTGGCGGTGGCCACCGCCACCCTGGCGGAGGCAATCCGCCCGACATCCTAATGGACCCCTTAGTTTTTAATTTTTAAGTGTAGGAAAATAGAAAGTCAATAGCCTTTTCACATATACAGGGACTATTTTTTAACCACGTAATGTTATTTTGTCACATTTAGTACCGGAACAGCTGCGTCGCATTGGAGAGGGTAAGTTTGTTTTTATTTGATTTTATAAGTAAATAAAGTGAATTTAAGTGTATGTGTGGTGTATTTATGTTTACTTAGATTATATTATCGATCCTAGATTGTGTTTTAGGTGTTAGCTAGAGTGTACGGTATTTCGTTTTTTACCGCATTTTTGTCCTAGGAGTTTGAGGTATGCTAATATGTTTAAATGTTAGTAAATGGATATGTTCATAGTATTTTTATATGTGTATGGGTGTATTTGTGTGGGTGGGTATGTTGATTTATCTTTTCAGGTTGTCGTCGCCCTTTAAGTTTTTGAAGGAGGTGCGTTTTTTTTAAAGTAGTGTGACGAGTATTATATACTCTTATTTTTACACACATACTTTGTTGTTCGGGTTTTCCAGGAGCGTTTCTTTTTTTAAATAACTATTTTCGGGTTTTGAAAGGTGTACCGTGTGGATTACATTGGAGAGGAGTCGCCATGGATTTGCTTGTATTTTTTCATTTTTTGGGGGGATTCCTTGGATTGTATGGATATTTTGAACGATTTGGTATCATTTTTTCATCATTGAATTATTTTTAAAGCAGCCGTGGAAACTGTAAGTATTTTACAAAATATTTTTGGGTGGGAAAGCTGTTTTAATTTGTTATTTTGCTTCGTTATATGTAACATTTTGGAAATAAATTATCATAATATATTTAATTGATCTGTTTATAATGTATTTGATAATTGAATTTCAATTTGTTAGATATAATAAAGGTAGGCACAGTTATATTTAGAAGTGGGTAATGTTGGATGTATAGTTACTATATATTTTAGAGAATCGTTTTAACTATCATTGAAAGATATTCTAGTCCTCTGGTAGTTGGATAGAGGGTTACTTGGCTTTGGAGTGTGTTAAACATTTGTTTTGTTTCTTTAGTTAATTTCGGTTCAATCAGGGTTATTGATTGCTCCATTCGGAGCTCTTTGTAACTCTGCTCTTTTTGTAGGGATTGTATTAATTTGTGAAGAGTAGCTCTGCCTGTGGTTGCTTGGAATGCATTATGCCATCCTTCAACTGCATTAATTGTTTTTGCTTGCTTATTTAGGGTGCTATGGTAGACGTTCCTCAGGCAATTTGATATTTAGGTTGTCTTCTGTGGCCAGATTAGTGTAGCCTTCCTACCCATGTATCTTCGAAGTAGTCAAGCATAGGGCTTAGTCTTTCTTCGTTTCTTTTATAGTAAGGGCTGTCTATTAATAGATTATAGTGTTCAGCAACATCTGTTACAGGAACATAGGCTAGGGAAATTAGTTTTTTAATGTGATAAGCGAAGGTGCTGTCTGTGGCATATTGAACACTTAGGGGTCGATTCCGATCCGGTAAAATCCCCGTCCGTACGAATCGTATCCGGAGCCGTTTCCGTATGACTCGTACAGACGCCGTACGACCGGACGATTCCGATCCCGATCGGCCGACCCGGACGCGATTCGTACGGTACACGTCGATTCGTACGGAAAAGCGCACGATCACCTACACACCGTACGGCGCGTACCCCCCATGATTGCAGGGGTACGTGGCATACCCCTGTGGTCATGCGGGGTACGTGCCGTACACCCAGCGTACATGGGGTACGTGCCGTACACCCACTGTACATGGGGTACGGTGCGTACCTCATGTACGCTGGGTGTACGGCACGTACCCCGCATGACCACAGGGGTAGGCCGCGTACCCCTGCGATCATGGTGCCGTACCCGGGGGGGCGTTCCGTACCTGTTTCGGCGCGAACTCTGCGTTTACGACAGTTTTCGGCTCCGTAGGAAAAGGGTCGTACGGCACGTACCCGACACGAATCGTACTTGCTGGGTCGTAAAAACGTGCCGCGATGTCGCGTACAGCGGGTTCCGAGTGAGATTCGTACGGAGATTTGAGTCGTACGGAGTCCTGTACGACTCGTACGGAGTTCGGCACCTAGTACGGATCGTACTTCATCGTACGTACGGGACGTCTACGGATACGATTCGTACGGGGAAAAAACTCTCTGTACGACCATTCGGAGCGCATTTTACCGGATCGGAATCGACACCTTAATGTAGATTTTTGTAGATGTCGCCATATACATTGACTGAAATGATAATAGCAACCTTGTATTGCTGTGTGTGGATATGTTTTAAGGATACGTTTTATCATTGCTTTTTCGAAATCAATGATAATGTTTTGTGGAAAATAGTCATTAGTTTGCTGTTTGACTTTGGTTAGGATTTCTTGGTAGGTAGATTGCTGTTTGTTTGGTAGGAGGGCATATAGGAATGGAATATTTGCATTTTGGAAATGACCATGGATAGTGTACAATTGGTAAAAAGGTTTTGGACAGACTGTAAAAAAGTACCATCCATCATCCAAGTTTGGCATTGGTGTAGTTTAGCCATATTGTCTGCAGTGGCAAACAGTATTACTCTTTTATCTTTTGATTTGTTATCATATAGTATAAATGGTTCATTACTATGTGTTAGACAGAGTTCAGGTGGAATTTGTACTTCTTCAAAAGTTGTAGGTGTGGCAGGAGTAGTTGATCTAGCTCTTTTTTGTCTAGCTATCGTTCTTTTTAGGGAATCAATAGATGGTAGTTGGCTAGAGGCATGTTGGGGTAGAACACTTAAATGCTGTTTCAGAATAGCAGTTGTTCCTAAATCAGTACTATCACTAGCTTCTTAAAGGGAATCAAGCATTTCTCTAATCTCGATTTCTGTAACATTGGGAGGGCGGTTATGTTCCTTAGTATAAGTCACAGTAGTTTCCTGAGTTATAGCTCTCCCATAACATTTGCTAGAATAGTATTTAGTGCATTTTCAAAAAACTTTCATATCTTTCTGTTTCTCTTGTGTATATACATAACCCATGTAACAAAGAAGCATTTTCCCTTTCTGAGAATAAACACATTTTGCTCCTTCAGTCATGCTTGCTTTTTGGTGCTAGGAGAAATTAAACATTAAATTATTAGGAAAGTATTTAAATTATGTATGTTCTTTTATAATACCATTGCTTTGCACGTTCATTATTTACCTGTATATTACTTTGTTGAATTCAGGTGTTGCTTTTCTTCAAACTTTTCTTTTCTGTGTATTTCTTTAGTACCTGTGGAGATTGAGAAAATGTGTTACAATATTTTAAATTTAGTTATGTTTATTTGGTTATGCTCTGCTAACTAGTTTGGACATTGTTTTTTATTTCTTAAGGTTTTTAGTGATGTTTTAAATTATATACTTACTTTTTAATTTATTTGATTGTAGTTGAGATGTTGTGCAGTTCTTTATTTTCTGTTTCTCTGTAGAAAATACAGTAGAAATATAAGAGATGTTTTAGTTATTTGTTTTTTAAATATAGGTTTGCAGTTTTAGATTTACGTTTTGCTAATTTATTAAGGCGATAGTACTTACTTTAGATAGGTGTAGCTGGTTTTTTGTTGAAGTCAATCAGTTTTCTCTCAGCAATCCGGCAGAGTTTCCCCTTGGTTATATGTTCAGTGTATAATAAGTATTTTTAATTAGAAAATGCATTTTGTATCTATTTTGTAAAGTCGATATTCTATAAGTTACGATATTTTAGTATTCTATATTTTGATGTTCGATATTTTGCCTATGTGTAATGTTAAGAACTGAAAGTCGATATTTTTTACAATCGATAATATTGATGCTCGATAATGTTGTAGTCGATTTTTTTTCTCTCGATATTGTGGAATCGATAACTTTGTGTTTTCTTGTTTAAGTATTGGGAATCGATATATTTGTAGTCGATAATTAGTCACCGATATTTTGTCTAGTCAGTGATTCGAACTCGCATTCAAAGGGATCTCTCACCCCTCCTAGGAGGGAAACACAGAGTAACTGCTTCAAAGCCACTCCGTATTTCACTTGAATGTGCTGCCCCCAGCGCAAGTTTGCAGGTGGCCTAGGAGCAGACCATTCAATCTAATAGACACACTCTACTTCTTAGCACCAAGCTCACCTTTTGAATGGTGTGCTCAGTACTAACAAGGAAAATGTGCCACAGGGGGGCCGTCAACATGACATCTCACATTCTGTAGGGCAACTTCATAATTTTGCGTCATGCCGCTGGATCAGTCCTTCGTTGTCAGTGTGGGACGTTTTGAGACAAATATGTCTGCCCTCAACAGCTCCTAGATTGGGTGTCAAAGATTTCTGGGATCCAGACTGTGGATGAGATAAATCAAATATAACTACCAAAATCTATTATCAACTACATCGCTATAACAGCAAACAGCTGAAAAATGGGTGGATGGGCAACAGGTAGAGTGGTTTCAGTCTTTTACCCCATTGAATAGTAATTTCATCTTTAATATGTGCCTATCGCTCTAAGCTGCAGTAAAGTGTTAATGAAGGAGGTAAGCTTCTTGTATCTTGTCTGTATTTCAAAATGCACTGCAAGCATATCTAACAAAAGGCAAGTCCATTCAAAGAAATGTGCACTAGTGCTCGAATACACTAAATAGCTTTATATTGAATCATTTTTAATGATTATGGGCCATACGTATAATGCTTTTTTCAGGTCGCAAACAGTCTGATTTGCAGATTTGGACCACTTGCAACTGGAAAAAAGCATGCGTCTGGTAACCTATTACCGAATTGCAGAATTGGTAATAGGAAGGGGGCTGTTAGGGGTGTCCCTTCCTAATAGCAGCTCGCAGTAGTATGTGTGAATGTTTTGAGACCAAATGTAGCTGGTAATCCAAAAACAAAGGGAAAGGGTCCCCAAGGGACTCCTTACCCTATGTAAATGGTTGAAAAAATGTTTGCTAAGAGCAGGCAGGGTTCCCACGTACCAGTGCCTACTCTTAAAAAAATGAAAGAGATGAAAGGAAAAATGTTAATTTTTCTTTTCGAAACACATCCCATGTTCCTTTCAGGAAAATAGGCTGCATTTAAATAAAAATAAAAAAAGGTGCTTTCATTTAAAAGCAATCACAGTCATAGTGGTCTGCTGCCCACAGCAGGCCACTATCCCTGTGATTTTAGTGGTTGTCAATGGGTCGCAAATTGCTACCTACTTCATGAATATTGATGAGGTAGGTCGATTTGCAACCAACTGCAAATCGCAAAAGTGTAATGCACACTGTAGTACATAGCTGTTTGCTATTACCTAACAGCAAATCTCAAAAATTTGCTATTAGGTATTTTCAAACCTGAATCTATGTACATCTGGCCCCAAGTCACATAGACAATGCAATCATGGTTTCATTCAATTCATATTGCGTAGATGTATTTTCTTCATAGTGAGCATGCATGAAACTCATATCAATACAAATCTCAAAATATTTCAAACATCTATGGCTTATAAATATTTTTCTTGTGTTACGCTGTTTTAACATAGAGGAAACAGATCTGTAAAAAAATTTAAATACAGATTACCCGGAAAAATGACTTTGCAGTATTTATTTATCATTTAAAATAGCTGTAAATCACGTTTGCGCCAGTTTTTAGCACTGCGGTGTTTAAGAATGTATCACTAATTGTGCTTCCTTGACATTTGCAGATCTTTTTTCAGAAATTTTTATCTGGGGATGAAAGAATAATAATCCAGCAACATGTAATGAGGTCACTGTAGGGTTACAAGAACCATTTGCCTGCTTTTGCTGCCAGTTCAATTTGCATCTGAGAGTTATCATTCCTGCTTTTAACTCAAACGCAGAAAGAGTCCATTTGTTTTCTGGAAGAGTCTATTAGTTTCATATTTTACACGGTAGAAGTGCAGGCACTGTACTTGTCCTGTTTCTTACTATCTAAACAATAGACAAAGAATATTCCCTTGAAAAATATACAATGAAACAATTTGAAACTCCAAGCAAGTAGTTCAATACATAAAATCAACAACAGTTATGCAAAAAATTCTTTTGTATTACAATTTATTAAATTACACAATTAATTTAAAATACCAAGTGGACAATAGCACCACTTACACAAATAAAACCAGTTAAAAACATTTAGTAAGACAGATGATCAAAATACATGGGGTTCAAGATTGACCTGCAAAATTGAAACAAATTACAAGGACAGACAACAGTGAGACATTGAATTGTGCAATACTGAGTGTATATTCAAACTCTATCTGACCCCCTTATGTTATGCACAGTCTATTAATGTGTCAACACAGGTGTCCGAGTTGAAGAATTATACTTTGAAATGCGTCGACGCGTTTCGGTGGTACATATGGTTTTGGGCCACCTTTGTCAAGACACTACGTTCTGTCTGTCGAGTTTCTGGGGTCAGTTAGATCACCCTTAAAACTATCCGTTGGATATTATCATGTGGGGGTCTATTACGACGTAGGGATTTGCTTCATTTTTCGTTTTCTCTCCTGAATTTGAGCAGTCTGTAGTTTGTTGGGTGTCCTGCAACGGTAGGCGTGCTGTGTCTTCAAACACTATTTCCTTGTCTGATGACGGGTTATCTCTTTAAAAGCTTTTTGTGGGACCAGGGGCGCTATCGTCATGTCCTCCCGGTAGAAACAATCATTTTACTAAGGGCCTCTTTTACCGTGGAGAACTGCCTGCTTCTCTGGTCCTGTTCTATCTACCAGACAGAAAAAATAGAGTAAAATCAGTTTTTAGGTCGTACCTAGCGGCAGCGCGCATTCTCTGCTCGCTCTGGGAGACTGCTGTAGTAGAGTATAGGAGAGAAACTGCACCCACTCTCCTCCCATATTTTTCATTGGCTTGTGTCATTGTCTTTTGTAAATGCTGCCTTCGGATTCATTAATAGGCTTGTTAATCCATACTTAGGGTCTCATTAGGATAGCGGACGGAAGAGCTACCGCGGCCCTGGAGTACGCGGAAAATGCCTTTTCCGTGTCCGCCTGCCGCGGACACTCCGTCCGCCATATCAGGATAGGAAAACGTGTCAAATTTCCGTCCGCGACGGAAAAGCACGCACCGCCGCCCAACTACACACGACCACGCGGCGGACGGAACACATCCGGAGGCTCCGCCGTACGTACTGACGTCCAAGACCGTCCCCCAAATCAAGATGGCGGAAAATACACATAAAACCGCTGCGGAAAAACAACCTGTCTGAACACGGCGGATTCCCCACAGCGAAGAAAAGATACATAGCAGAGAGACCCACCACAAGCTGCTCGCCACCATGGACCCAGCGCTACACGCTTTCCCGATGCTCTTCGCGATCCACCACGTCCTAGTCTTGGCCCACCATGGACGCCGACGCAGGTAAGGCACAAACCATTGGCTGCATGGAGGGGAATACCTGCAAGGGTCGTGACGTAGGGAGGGGGAGTGTCATGTTACCGAAACCACTGATGAGAAGCAAATAGAAATACACATTTGTAGTACGCAAACATGAATGACAACGACAAACCACGAGACATGATAGACTACCTTTATTGCACATAATAGGGGTATAATCACAGTGTATGCGTGAGCATGGGCAAAGTGGGCACCAGAGCAGGTACATCAGAGTCAGCACATCAGAGGGCAGAATGCAGTTTCAGAACATCAACAGGGCATTGTGGAGTACAGAGCAGGTACATCAGAGGCAGCACGTGAGAGGTCAGAATGCAGTATCAGAACATCAACAGGGCATTGTGGAGTACAGAGCAGGTACATCAGAGTCAGCACGTGAGAGGGCAGAATGCAGTATCAGAACATCAACAGGGCATTGTGGAGTACAGAGCAGGTACATCAGAGGCAGCACATCAGAGGGCAGAATGCAGTATCAGAACAGCAACAGGGCATTGTGGAGTACAGAGCAGGTACATCAGAGGCAGCACATCAGAGGGCAGAATGCAGTATCAGAACATCAACAGGGCATTGTGGAGTACAGAGCAGGTACATCAGAGGCAGCACATCAGAGGGCAGAATGCAGTATCAGAACATCAACAGGGCATTGTGGAGTACAGAGCAGGTACATCAGAGGCAGCACATCAGAGGGCAGAATGCAGTATCAGAACATCAACAGGGCATTGTGGAGTACAGAGCAGGTACATCAGAGTCAGCACGTGAGAGGGCAGAATGCAGTATCAGAACATCAACAGGGCATTTTGGAGTACAGATCAGGTACATCAGAGGCAGCACATCAGAGGGCAGAATACAGTATCAGAACATCAACAGGGCATTGTGGAGTACAGAGCAGGTACATCAGAGGCAGCACATCAGAGGGCAGAATGCAGTATCAGAACATCAACAGGGCATTGTGGAGTACAGAGCAGGTACATCAGAGGCAGCACATCAGAGGGCAGAATGCAGTATCAGAACATCAACAGGGCATTGTGGAGTACAGAGCAGGTACATCAGAGGCAGCACATCAGAGGGCAGAATGCAGTATCAGAACATCAACAGGGCATTGTGCTTAACAGAGCAGGTCCTTCAGAGGCAGCACGTGAGAGGGGCTAAGTGCATCAACAGTCCATAGCACTGAACATGTCCATCAGAGGCAGCACGTGAGAGGGGCCAAGTGCATCAACAGTCCATAGCACTGAACATGTCCATCAGAGGCAGCACGTGAGAGGGGCCAAGTGCATCAACAGTCCATAGCACTGAACATGTCCATCAGAGGCAGCACGTGAGAGGGGCCAAGTGCATCAACAGTCCATAGCACTGAACATGTCCATCAGAGGCAGCACGTGAGAGGGCAGAATGCAGTATCAGAACAGCAACAGGGCATTGTGCCCAACAGAACAGGTACATCAGAGGCAGCACATCAGAGGGCAGAATGCAGTAACAGAACAGCAACAGGGCATTGTGGAGTACAGAGCAGGTACATCAGAGGCAGCACATCAGAGGGCAGAATGCAGTATCAGAACAGCAACAGGGCATTGTGCCCAACAGAGCAGGTACATCAGAGGCAGCACGAGTACGTGTCCCAACCAACCCGTCCCAGGGACCACAACAGTGCAAGGCAGTTCTCAATGGACAATGGACACACCATGTGAAATAACATGTGAGTGAAGTGATCAGCACCTCACATCACAGAATCAGGTGGACTGCGTGAACTACCTGCCTCGGACACACTGCCAGCACCAGCAACAGGAGTGTGAGACACAGCCACAGCCCGAGTGACAGACACATGGGCCACAGACCCACACTGCCAGCACCAGAAACAGGAATGTGAGACACAGCCACAGCCCGAGTGACAGACACATGGGCCACAGACCCAGACACACTGCCAGCACCAGCAACAGGAATGTGAGACACAGCCACAGATGTAGTCACTGACACGTGAGCCACTGACCCAGACAGACTGCCAGCACCAGAAACAGGAGTGTGCAACACAGCCACAGATCTACTCACTGACATGTGAGCCATAGACCCAGATACACTGCCAGGACCTGCAACAGGAGAGGGCACAACTGAGACTGTGCTACTACATGATGCATGACAGCGAACAACAGACACAGTGCCACTATCTGATACATGAGAGTCAACTGCACCAGCGCCACTGGGACCACTGAAATGATGAGCCACAGGGCTGTATGGGCCAGGAGGCAGGGTGGCCCTGGGAGCTGGGGATAGCTGACCTTGAGCGACATCGGGTGGGCAGGTGTCAATGGTTTGTGTCTGCGTTTCTTAGGGATATGTGAGTGCACCCTGGACAGGACAGGACTGGCAAGTGGTGGTGACTCTAAACAAATATCACCCACCATAGGTGGAGCATCTGCAGTCGGGGATCGGGTTTCTGGGGACGTGCTGGAGCCTGCTTGTCGTTTGCTGTGTGCCTGCCGCCTGGACTCAGAATCATGTGTAATGGGGGATGCAACAACAGGGGACTCCCTCCTCTGCTTCTGACTGGCCTGGATGGGAGTGGAGGTATGGGGGGACTCCGCCGCGGAGACATCGTTTTGGCGTTCAGTTGAAAACATCAGCCGCAGTGCAGCCAGGGGTGAAGTATGCCTGTCCTTGATTGCGCCATTGCCCATGGTAGAAGCCTTGTCCGTAGGATGTGCCTTATCCGTAGGTGGAGTGTTGTCTCTGGATTTTGCCTGTGCCGTGGTCGGCGCCCTGTGCCTGCCAGCAGACTTGTCGTCTGTGGTGTACCTGTCTCCAGTAGACACCTGCTCTCTGTGTGTGTCCCTGGCCTTGGGAGATGGACCTTGCTCAATTGTGGGCCTGCCCTTGGGAGTCTCCCTGCTCTTAGGAGGTGCCTTTGTCTTTTGACTGTCCTTGTCCGTGTCCTTGGGAGTGTCCCTTTCCCCTGTTGTGGGCCTGCCCTTGGGACTTTCCCTGCTCTTTTGAGGTGCCTTTGTCTTTTGAGTGGCCTTGTCCAAGGAACTGTCCATGGACTGGTGACTATCCCTTGCCTTGGGAGTACCTTTTGTGTTGAATGCCTGTGTAGTTTCTGAAGGCATGTCCCCCAACAACACTTGTGGATCTTGTGTGTGTACTCCAGTGTATCTGACGTTGTCTTCGTGAACAGATTTTGCTGACCTAGGGGATGGGGTCTGTGCCCTGCGTGCCCTGACGTGCTGTCTGACGCTGCTTCTAGTGCAATAACCTGTATTTGAGTCCTGCTCAGAATAATCACTACCCCCTGAGACAACAGAAGTAGCACCCTGTCCATGCGACTGAACTATTGCAAACGACACACTGCTTGCCAATGACTGCACTGTCCTGTGTAGACCAGCAAGATCGCCATGCATCCCTTCCATGAATGCCACCACCTGCCCCAACTTCCTATCATGGTCTTGGAAAGCATTTGTCATATTGGTCTGCCCAACACACAGCTGTCGCAGCAGATCAACGGCCTCAGCACACAGTGCATTTTGGCTCACCGTGGCAGGGGCAGCGGTGCCTGCACCGAACGCCACTCTGCTACCCCTACTCCTGCGGGCACGAACAGTACATGGTGCAGTTGGCCGAAGTGTGGGCCCTGTGTGCTGTGTTCCAACAGAAGGTGATGATTGCCCACTCCCAGTCTGTGACAACAGTGCTGGCTCACCAAGATTTTCAGAAGATGAGGACGATGGTGTCTCCACATGCGAATCCTCAGGGACGGTCCTGTCCCCCTCTCCGGCGCTGCCCTCCTCTGTGTCAGTCTGCGTGTGTGCGAAGTCTGACCCGGACTCATTTCCTCGACTAATCTCCTCCGTCTGTGGCTGAGTGTCCTCTGTCATAGCTGAAATGCACATAAAAGAGGTGTAAGTCATGGGCACACTCACGTACAGAAGGACAAGGATTCCCAAATGCCATAGCTGACAAAGTTCTTGTAGCCCCCATACTGCACACGGCCAACCTCTACCAGTCATCCTCACATTACATAAGCGTTGGTGGCCGTGACACATGTACAGCATGCGGACAGGGCAGGAGCACGTACATCTGCACACATGTCTTGCCATGGGACCACGGACCACTACGGCATGTGCTTCAACACTCAACTACTAAGCAAGTGGCGTGTCAACATGCCGGACCTGGATGTCAAATTACACCCACCCAATGGGACCAACATGGCATCACAGAGATACATACGCACCACGGAACTCAATACTGTGTCTGTGCACCAATACATGCATTGCACTCACAAGTTTCCTACACAGACAGTATGCTCACCGCTAGTTTGCTATTGATCAACACTCAGACGTTCGGACAGGTCAGGATGCGTCACTGCAATGATACGGTGCATGAGAGGGATCATGGAGCGTCGGGCCAGATGTGGCGTCCTTGGAATCATCCCCAGTGTCACTTCCGCTACATTCTTGCTCAGCCTGGAAATGTCGTCCCAGCGTTTGTGGCAGTGTGTATGTCGTCTGTTGCACACCCCCAATGCCCGTACTTCACGTGCAATGCTCCTCCACTCGTCCTTGCGAAGGTGCAGCTTGACCTACCATGATGGGAGACAAAAGGGTGTAAGTCAGTGGACTGTTGGCCTGTCACACAGATAGGGGCAACACGTATCTGTCATCCGCCATGCACAATCCAGAAAATATGTCGAGCCCACACTACACAGCTAAGATTGCAGTAGGCAGGATTATTTGGCCCCCTCATGCACACCAACATGTCCCACACTGCACTTACCACCTGTCCGGGTGCGCCGTAGAGGCGTCCATAGTTGTGGAGCACACCGTCCACGAGGACATCAAGCTCCGCGGCGGTGAAGGGACGAGAACGGATCTCTTTGCCTCTCGACATGGCAAGATCACGGAGTATGGCACTAGAGCAGCAGTCGGTGGTCAGCTCAGCAGCAGCAGCAGGTCGAGGTGATGGTCACAGGCAGCAGTCGGTGGTCAGATCAGCAGCAGGTCGAGGTGATGGTCACAGGCAGCAGTCGGTGGTCAGCTCAGCAGCAGCAGCAGGTCGAGGTGATGGTCACAGGCAGCAGTCGGTGGTCAGCTCAGCAGCAGCAGCAGGTCGAGGTGATGGTCACAGGCAGCAGTCGGTGGTCAGCTCAGCAGCAGCAGCAGGTCGAGGTGATGGTCACAGGCAGCAGTCGGTGGTCAGCTCAGCAGCAGCAGCAGGTCAAGGTGAACAGGCAGCACTGGTCCCCAGGGTAGGATGTGTGCTTTTGGACAACACACATATATAGGGCCCTCAGCACGTGTCAGTGGCATACGTTGCCAGCAATTGGTCAGCCCTGGATGCGTGTTCGTGAAATAGGCCAATGACTGGCCCTGGTGTTGCGGTGCACTGCTTCCGCTACTTTCGATTGGGCATATGCGGCCAGCGGCCCTCTTCCCATTGGCTGCATGTGCACGGACCGTCACGGGCACACATCGGCAACCGCACGTGCAAGCTTCAGGCACGGATGCTTCAGTTGCAACAATGTTCTATCACTGGTGCCACCATGGCGGTGCACGTACTCAGCGGGGGAGGTGCAGGCCTATACACCCTTTAGATGTACTCAATGGACATGCCAGTTCATGTCCCCTCTTACAGTCACATTGCATCATCCACCGTACACCGGCCGGGCCTAGGACGGCCGTGCCGGCCATGTCCACAACCGCCGTGCCAGGCCGGGCGTAGGATGGCCGTGCCGGCCATGCCCACTACCGCCGTGCCGGCCATGCTCACTACCGCCGTGCCGGCCATGTCCACAACCGCCGTGCCAGGCCGGGCCTAGGACGGCCGTGCCGGCCATGCCCACTACCGCCGTGCCGGCCATGCCCAATACCGCCGTGCCGGCCATGCCCAAAACTGCCGTCCTAGGCCCGGCCTGGCACGGCGGTTGTGGACATGGCCGGCACGGCGGTAGTGGGCATGGCCGGCACGGCGGTAGTGGGCATGGCCGGCACGGCGGTTGTGGACATGGCCGGCACGGCGGTAGTGGGCATGGCCGGCACGGCGGTTGTGGACATGGCCGGCACGGCCGTCCTAGGCCCGGCCTCTCCGGCCGGTGTACGGTGGATGATGCAATGTGACTGTAAGAGGGGACATGAACTGGCATGTCCATTGAGTACATCTAAAGGGTGTATAGGCCTGCACCTCCCCCGCTGAGTACGTGCACCGCCATGGTGGCGCCAGTGATAGAACATTGTTGCAACTGAAGCATCCGTGCCTGAAGCTTGCACGTGCGGTTGCCGATGTGTGCCCGTGACGGTCCGTGCACATGCAGCCAATGGGAAGAGGGACGCTTGCCCCGTATGGCCATTGGGAAGTAGTGGAAGCTGTGCACCGCCATGGCGGCGCCAATTATGTTATCTTGTCAGACGCTGCACCGTGATGTGTTGTCTGCAGTTGCGTCATGAGGGTTGTGAGCGTGATAGGGAAACTTCATATGTCATTCACTATTCCATGTGTGTCCATACTATGCCCATCGGTGGGCACACAATGGGCAACAGATGTGCATTTGGACGTGTTGACGTCGGGTGTGACCCTACAGACGTTATTACATCTTCACAACTACACAGTACATCACGGCTGTATGGCCAAATTATGAATCTGTTGTCAGTGTGTGGTTCTGGCGAGGTGACTACAATGGTGGTGGTACACATGCATTCAGTGTATGTGTTTTGGACGTTGTGTCACCATGCATGTAATTACCGTATGCTCAACATTAGTGGTGTTGGCATTGGTGCATGATGACATGGTGTGTGTGTATCATTATCGTTTGTGTGCATGCACTTGCATGTGTGTCTGTGATGTGGCTTCTAAACATTAGGGTAAAGACACACGTATTGTCAGTAATGTTCACATGTGACTACGTTGCATTGTACGTGTTGACACACTTCCTGTTGCAAGTGGCTGCACTTTGTTAAAGGGCCACTCCGTATTGTATTAACTATCAGAGATGTCACACATATGACCATTCTCCCTAAAAATTTTGTTCTTGCTAATGTTGGCTTACATGTGATGGAGTTGCACACGTATGCGTCGTTTGTAAGTTGACTCAAGTTACATCTCTCTCCCACACAGGAGGGCTCCAAATGTGCATCGGCCATACACTGTGCTGGAGGACATGGTTGACGAGGAGGTGATTAGGAAATTCCGGCTGGATCGACGTCGGTGGATGGAGCTTGTTGCCCAATTGTCTCCTCATCTGCAGCCACGTAGAACGTATCCTGGTTCTATTACACCCACAGCAAAGGTTATGGCGGCACTACATTTCTTTGCTACTGGCACCTTTCAGTACACAGTTGGATATGCCGGGGGGATGTCACAGTCCATGTTCAGCACGGTACTTCGGGATGTTTTAAGAGCTATGATGCTGTACAAGAATGACTACATCCATTTCCCACGGCCGGAAGAGTTGCCAGCAGTCAAAGCAGACTTCTATGCACTGGGCCACATACCACACGTTGTGGGTTCAATTGATGGCACACATATCGCTATCATTCCACCACGGGCACGTGAGCAGGTTTTTAGGAATCGCAAACACTTCCATTCGCTGAACGTGCAGGTGGTGTGCCTGGCAAACAACATCATCTCCCATGTGTGTGCAAGATTTCCTGGCTCCGCACATGACGCCCACATCATGCGGAGCAGCATTGTCCCCCAACTGATGGCAAATCTGCGACCCGGTCAAGCGTGGCTTGTTGGTGAGTGTGCAGTGGGGACTCATGTGATCTCTGTGTGGCATGGGGTACCCACCATATCTTGTTGTGATGTTTGTGTCTGTCATCCCCCTACATAGGCGACTCGGCGTACCCAAACCGGCCCTGGCTCCTGAGTCCCATACGTAATCCAACAACTGCGGGTGAAATGCGCTACAATGATGCACATGGAAGGACACAGAGAGTGATTGAACGTACCTTTGGACTGCTAAAGTCTAGGTTTCGGTGCCTGGATAAGACCGGAGGGGCCCTGCCTTACTCACCAGGCAAAGTATGCAGGATCGTGATTGCCTGCTGCATGCTCCACAACCTGGCCGTGTGCAATGACATTGAACTGCTCTTGGACCCTGAAGACGAAGAAGTTCCTCGGCCTCCCATCCCACCCATGTCGACTGATGAGGATAGTGGTGAGGAACAAGGTGTGGACCAGAGGCGCCAGCTCATTGATCTCTACTTCCCTTGAATGTGAGTAACTATCTCTTGTGCCAGTTGACAATGCCTTATGTATGTTTGCTGGTGTTGTGTGGATGTGGGGTGCATCAGCTGTGTGTTCTTGTTTGTGATGGTTGCATATGTGTGTCTTCATTTCTTTGGACATACAAGTCTCCATGATGTGTGTCCTCTCATCCCATGCTTTTGTGATGAGTGTAGTTTGTGGAATGTTGCTGTGCAGTGTGTTGTGATGTGTGTGAATCTGTTTCCTGGCGTGTGTTTGCTGTCTCTGATTTTCCCTAGGTGACTCCCGCAGCGCCATGATTATGTACGACTATGATCCCTGAACCTGTTTACGTCTGTTTCTGAAGGCAATCATGTGAATAAACATTGAGGCAAAACATCATTGCGTGTGTAAGTTAAATTTATTTACAGGTTGTGCATTTGTGATGGTGAATATTTACAAGTAAGTGGGGGGGGGGAGGGAGTTGGAGTTGAAGGTAATGGTAGATGAAATGTCCGTGCTGACACCACATTGGGGGGTGTCAGGCTAGTCCAGCAGACCAGTGGCAATGATTGTCTATGTGGGACAGGATACTTTGCAGGGTGAATGTCTGGCACAGGCAGTGACAAAGTCATTGGCGGCCCCTCTTGGAGCGTGTGGATGGCGCTCCAAGACTGCTCTCACCCACTTCCAGCCTCGGGCGGCCCCTCCGTCTTTGAGGTGGAAGTAAGTCAGCTGGGGGTGCAGGTTGTTCATGGGCCACATCCGTCGCCAGGGGCCCAGGTGGTGGTGGTGGTGGCGGCGGCGGTGGAGGCGGAGGTGACGGTGGCGGTGGAGGTGGAGGTGACGGTGGTGGTGGCGCTACGACAATTGGTGGAGGGGGGTGGGGTTGTTCCGGCCAATCCATTCCCTCCACATTGTTGTCTGCTGGCCCATGATGTGCACTATCTGGCCAAGGTACCCCGAAATTTCCCGCAACACCGTGTTGTCCACCGAGTCCTGGTGTGCACGATCTGCATGTTCCTGGGAACGGTCGTATGATGCCTGGCACCTGGCTAGGGCTTCAAGGGACTCTGCCACAGGATGGGGTAGGTGTCCTTCCTCAGTGCGGTGGAGTGTGGGTCGCCTGATTGCCTGATGTGCCGTCGCCTCTCTCCTTTGTGGCCCACTCACCCTGCTTGGGTGTGAGGCCGATGGACCTGCGTCGTGCGCTGGGTTAGGCAGGGTGGCACAGGCAGGAGTGGTGGTACTGGTGGTACTGGTGGTACTGGTGGTGGTGGTGGTGGTGGTGGTGGTGGGGACTCTGCAGATCACTGAGGCAGGTGTCGCTGGAGTTACACATACGACGGTTGTCGGGCCCGGTAGTCCCTGTGAGCCAGATGGCCCTGGCTGTCTGCTTGGGCCCGCTCCATCCTCCGCACCGAAGCTGCCTGTGTCATCGTCCCCAGAGAGTCCGGTATGTGTGGGAGGCGATGCTTGCGGCCGGGTGCTGGTTTCCCCAGTCAGTTCACGATCACCTGAGGGACAAGATAGAGCTGGTCAGTAATGTGGACATTACATGTTTATATCGATTTGTACACATTTCTGTGTCCTGTCGCACACACCCCACACACCCCACCCTCCACCACCACCACCCTCCCGGTGAACATGGGGGCCTGTTGGGAGTTGTAGTTGTGAGCTCTCACACACCCCACACACCCTATCCTCCACCACCCTCCACCCACCACCACCACCCTCCCCGTGAACATGGGGGCCTGTTGGGAGTTGTAGTTGTGGGCTCTCACACACCACACCCACCACCACCACCACCCTCCCCGTGAACATGGGGGCCTGTTGGGAGTTGTAGTTGTGGGCTCTCACACACCACACCCACCACCACCACCACCCTCCCCGTGAACATGGGGGCCTGTTGGGAGTTGTAGTTGTGGGCTCTCACATACCACACCCACCACCACCACCACCTTCCCCATGAACATGGGGGCCTGTTGGGAGTTGTAGTTGTGGGCTCTCACACACCACACCCACCACCACCACCACCCTCCCCATGAACATGGGGGCCTGTTGGGAGTTGTAGTTGTGGGCTCTCACACACCACACCCACCCTACCCTCCACCACCCTCCACCCACCACCACCACCCTCCCCGTGAACATGGGGGCATGTAGGGAGTTGTAGTTGTGAGCTCTCACACACCCCACACACCCTACCCTCCCCACCCTCCACCCACCACCACCACCCTCCCCGTGAACATGGGGGCCTGCTGGGAGTTGTAGTTGTGGGCTCTCACACACCACACCCACCCTACCATCCACCACCCTCCACCCACCACCACCACCCTCCCCGTGAACATGGGGGCCTGTTGGGAGTTGTAGTTGTGGGCTCTCACACACCACACCCACCACCACCACCCTCCCTGTGGACATGGGGGCATGTTGCTAGCCATTTACATTTTGGTGAGTTCGTGTCCGACGTGAATGGGTTGGGGCCTGGGAGATGTGTCTTCTCAGTTGCGTGAGGCTGACCATGTCGTAGTGATCGTGGTGCTTGGTTTGTACTTACCAGCCTCTTCTCCTTCCTCAAGTCCGTCTAGGCTCTCTGGGTGAAGTATAACCAGCACCTTCTCCTTCCAATCGGTGTAGGGTATGGGCTCCGGGGGTGTTCCGCCGCCAGTATGATTGGCTCTTGCATAGTTTTTGGCGCGGATGCCTTTGACCCTGGTCTTCAGGTCATGCCACCGCCTCTGAATTTCGTGCTTCGTCCTTGGCACGGTCCCTGACGCATTCACCCGACTGACGATTCTGTCCCACATGTGATTCTTTTGGGCCACGGAGGTCTGCTGGACTTGGGCCCCGAAGATGTGGGGCTCAACACGGATGATTTCATCTACCATCACCTTCAACTCCGTCTCCGTGAATTTAGGTTTTTTTTTGGGTGCCATGGTGTGTGGTGCGCAGTGTGTGGGTTGAGTGGGTTGGGGGTGCAGGTGTGTGGTGTGTGATGTGTAGGAATGGTGTGGTGGGTGTGGTAGGGTGGTGGTTGTGTGTCTTCTATTTCAGTAAGCTGTATATCGATTAGGGCCTCTTGCTAGCAGCAATGCTGTGATGCAAAGGATTGTGGTAGTGTGTGGGTGTCATTTTATAGTCGTGTCTCAATGGTTGTTGCCAGTCAGGTGGTAGGTGGGCGTGTTGACTAGTGTGCATTATTGGGTACTTGGGGCGTGTCATGGTGGCTTGTGCTTGGTGTTGGTGTATCGGGGGGGGCCTTGTCAATTTTCGTATGTTTGCTTGGTACTTGCGGTACACTTCTGACATTTGTTTGACGTTAGGGATGTTGTGCGTGTTGGCCTTCCGCAGTGATGCACTGTTTATCGTTGCATTCTTTCCGCCGCGGACGTGGATGGCTGTGCATACCGTGGTACAGGTGGATTTATCCTAATTGCGGACACGGAGTATTCACAGGTATGGCGGTAAAAGTGTCTTTTTCCGCGGTCAATCCCGTCCGCAGCGGTGGCTGTTCATTAGGCTCCGTCCGCCGCGGACGGAGTTAGATGTGTTCCGTCCACCACGGACGGTGTTTGTTATGATCCGTCCGCCGCGGTCGGAGTTTCGTGACATGAATATCCTAATCGCAACCGCGGATTCTCCATCAATACCATCACCACCACCAATACCACTGCCAATACCACCACCACACCACCAATACCACCACCAACATAACCACCATTAACATCACCAATACCATCACCAATACCACTACCACCATCACCAATACCACCACCATCACAATACCACCACCACCAATGCCATCACCACCACTAATACCACCACCGCCCCCACCAATACCACCAACAAAGCTACCACCACCACCAATGCCACCGCTACCAATACACCACCATCAATACCACCACCTACACCACCACCGATACCACCACCACCAACAACAATACCACGGCCATCAATACCAATACCACTACCAATACCACCACCACCAACAATACCACCACCAATACCACCACCACCAATACCAATACCACCACCAATACCACCACTAATACCTCCAACACCAATACCACCATCAATACCACCACCAATACCCCCACCAATATCACCAACAATACCACCACCACCACCAATACCACCACCACCCCCAATATCATCGCCACCAGTACCACCACCACCAATACCACTAGTACCACCACCAATAACACCAATACCACCAACACCACTTATACCACCACCACCAAAACCACCACCAATACCACCACCACCACCAATGGCAATACCACCACCACCACCAATACCATCAATACCTCCATCACCATTATCACCACCAATACCACCACCACCATCAATACCACCACCACCAATACCACCACCCCCACTACCACTCTCACTTCCACCACCACCAATACCACCACCACCAATACCACAACCACCAATATGGCTAATACCACCACCACCAATACCACCACCACCACCAATACCACCACCAAGAATACAACAGCCACCACTACCACCACCACCACCACCAATACCACCACCACCTGTATGGTGGTCTTAAACAGAAAAATTAACAAATGACCCCCACATGCCAGGGGATAACTTCCAAGGTTTCATGGTCATTAGTATTTTGTTTTTGAAAAAACAGACACCCATTTTGGGAGTTTGTTTTTGACAAATGATAAAGTTTGCTGAGTGGCTGCATGAAGCATGTCAGGCCCTTATTTATTTAGAGTTTTGTATAGCGCGAACAAGACCCTTGGGTATCAGAGCGCTTCACATTACATGAGGTAGTTCTAATGCCCTTAGCATACCTTCAGTGCCTTCAGAGGTGCTGGACTTCAAAAGAGCTGCTGTGGCTCTACCGCATGACATGCAGAGATCTCTAAATATAGTGAGTTGTTGTGCAGTCAGGGTACTAGAGGTTATAATCGGATTCACCCTGATGGACGTTAAGCCTCTCACCAAACTCTAAATCAAGCTTAGTGTCTAATATGGCAGGGGTCATTCTTTAACCCCTTGCGTTTTATTAATGTGACCTTCACACCAAGAGGTTTCACAACTTGGTATTGTTGATGTGGAGGTCACATTAATGCAGCCAGGGCTGGGAATCCCTGTGGTATGTATGGCACACTGATTTCATCACTTGTAAAAGTGAAAGAAATAAGAGACAATCGAAACAATTGGCTTTCACTAGCATTGGAGCTCAGGACATATCTCGGCCCCGAAGTACCAATTTTGGTGAGAAAGTTATTGTTGGAAAGTGGAGAATCTCCCATTTACTAGAACATCCCTCCTTAGTGGATCCTCAGAAGGTGACCCCCAAGCCAGGATCCACATCCCTAGACAACAGGGATTGTTTTTAGGGGAAGGGTATCACACTCCAATCGGCACAATCAGTCTTTCTGCTCCCCCTGGATGGTGGATGGGAATGTTTACCCTCAAGTATGCTGTGGCAAAAATGTTGTTACATCAATGTGATTATTTTCATTTTTTTGTGTAACAAAATGTACTCAGAATTACAGACATTATGGCATTACACCAAGTTATGTAACCAAAATCCCATTCTGGGGATACATCGTAATGCAGAAAGCACTGAAACACTGCGTGACTGAGTGCTAAATACATTTTTCCTTTTTTTTTACAGTAAGGAAGTGCCAAAGAAATTTAGAGGCTTCACACTTACAGCAGCAAATTCCTCTTCCTGTCCTTCCACTGCTTTGTTTAGCCCTTAGTCATTTTTAATTTCTATTTCAGAGGAAAAGCATCACTCTCTTCTTGTGTTCAATCTCTGATCCACACAAACCCCTGGAACTTATATATTTTTGGAGAAATTAGGTAATTTCAGTACTAGACTGCAAAAAGTGTGTTGTTTGAGGGAGGAAAGGCACCATGATTTTGTTCCTTTTTGTTTGTCTGCTGTTGGACGGTCTGGAAGTAGAAGTAGGGACATTTGTGGGAATAAGGGTCATATGTAGGTAAAATATGTTTTGCGATTCCGAAAATGCGATTTTCTGCAAATCGCATTTTCGGAATTGCAAAACGCTAAATAGGTCATTAAATCGCTAAGTAATAGCTATCATCAAAAATTCGCAGAATTAAAAAGCGATTACTCAAACAGCGATTCCTTAATTGCGAAATCGCTAATAAGGAATCGCAAAAACGGAAAATAGCAATCCAGGTGCAGAATGATGACATCACAACCAGATTACCAGCACCTGTGTCTGACTCATTTGCTGCCTGAGAGACTGTGAGGAGGGAGTGTGCTTCTGGATCTGCATTTCCAATAAGCTAAAATGGATTCTCAGGGGGGTGACAAGCAGCCAGAGGCACACGTCAGAAAGAGGAAACAAAAGTTCTCTGAGAGGGAGATTGAGGTGCTAACAGAGGAGGTTGTGAGCGACATGCCCTCCTGTTTAAAAAGAGCTCACTCCGTGTTCCAGAGGCCAGGAAGAGGAGAATCTGGAACGACATACAAGAGAAAGTAAATGCGATTGGCGTAACCGACCGCTCAATTGATGCCTTACGCAAGCGGTGGTATGATATGAGGCAAAGATCCAGGAAGAGGGTGGCCACCAGGTTAGCAGAGGCAAAAGCGACTGGAAGTGGGACCTCAACTGCACCAGAGCTGACGCCCCTGGAGGAGTTGATGGAGGGCACACTTATGCCTGAGTCTGTGATGGGCGTGGCTGATCTGGACAGCTCAGAAAATACAGACACCAGACAAGGTAAGATGCATGACAATATCCCCAAAACATACCCATTCCACTCACAGCCCCAAACACCCATGCCTGAGTAGAAATCCAGTACATATGTACAAGCTCACCCACAATTGCATTATGGGAAATGTAGTCCCATGCACTGATACTTGGTCCTGTGACACATACAAAGGGTACATAGGGAAGAGTCATACTTACAATGTGCAAAACAGACAAGTAGTAGTTATGTGATTAGTTGTATACCAACTTTAATGCTGTAAAAACATAAACATGACACACAACTAATGTGTGCATTTAATATTACAGCACCACCAACAACACAGGATACAGTGGCTGAAGGGGTGGAGACAGCTACAAATGTGGGCCATGGCAGGGCAGGAGGAGTAGGGTGCAACAAGAGAAACACAACCCGCGCCACCCAAACGGCCCAAAATCGTTCTGCCACTGCCACTGATTGCGTCAGAGTCAACAGATGCCGATGAGGAGTCACAGGCAGGTCCAAGCCAAGTCCCAAGGCAGAACACACCACAGTCCAGTGCACAAACCACAAACGGCAGTGGTGCAAGACGCAGGGCACGGGCCACCGAAACAGACACAGTGTTTGCAGGCCCGGAGGGCAGTATGTTACGCGCACAGCACCTGCAAGGCAAAGGAATTTTATCAATACAGCGCAAACTAGCCACACACAACTGCCATATGTTGCGGCTCGGGGTAAATACCATTTCTGGAGCTTTGGAGGCTCTTTGTAGGGAGATCAGAAGAGACAGGCTGGCCAGGCGCAGGGAACTACACCGCCGAAACACCCGCCTGGACCTCTTCACTAAGGCTGTGAACTGCCAATCCACCGCCATCTCACTTCTAGCTATAAGATGCGTTAGCATGCAACACGAAATGACACACTGCTGCCAGTATGTGAATAGGGGCCTGGTGCAGGTCACGCATGCGGTTGACCAAATGCGTGCTGTAGCCACCGATGGCATTGGAACACTGGGCAGCTTGGACACTGATGGCCAGTCAAGCCGGAGCACCCCAGCTCCTCAATTCCTGCTGAAAGACGCCGGAGTGGGCGTCAGGGCAGAGCAGGGGAAGAGAGCAGTGAGGCCAGTGTGCAGCTCGAAAGAGGGCAACAGGGCGTGCACGCTGGAGATGAAGGGGCAGCATGCACCTATGGCCTTCTTGTGAGGCAACACATGCCATATGGACTAAGTGACTCTGACCAATGATGGCACTGTGGCATCAACATGTGCAACCAACATAATTGCAGTCACGCTGTGTGACATTAGTAATCCTGCTGTTAAGGGAATAAACATATATTTTTTTAACATCATCATTTTGCATTCTCACCTAGAAGTAGTTCTGTGTGATGTCATTACATCTCAGGCGCCCGGCAGCTGCCCCGGCTCCACCTACACGTCTGTGTTGTGGAGCTGGATCCTCCTCATCTGATGTGTCTGCATCTGTCAGATCCACTGGGGTGCCATTCTTGGTAGCGATGTTGTGTAGCATTGCGCAGGCCACCACAATTTTGCAACACGTCTAAGGGCTGTACTGTAGGTACCTCCACTCTTATGGAGGCACCCGAAACAGCTCTTTAGGATTCCGGAGGTCCTCTCAATGGTGCATCTTGTGGCTCTTTCGGCACTGTTCTACCTCCGCTCTGCTGCTGTAGCTGGATTGAGGTAGGGTGTGAGGATGTAGTCACGCACAGCATATGCACTGTCACCTGCAGGGCAAAAGCAGTTTGATGTTAAGTACTGTTCTGCCAGTTCAGACCTTTCCTACTTGTGTGTGTTTGTGTCATGCAATTACCTAGCAGGTATCCCTCTCCAAACTCACCATTTATGAGTCTGCGATGTAAACCACAGTGTCAGAAAATGAAGGAATCATGTGTGCTTCCTGGAAATTTTGCTACAATATCTGTGATTACATGTTTAGCATTGCAGACTACCTGGATGTTTAAGGAATGAGAGGATTTTCAGTTTCTAAACACATACTCATTGTGTGATGGGGAAAGTGCGACATGGGTTCCGTCTACGCAGCCAATTGCGTGGGGGAATTGTGCTATTTGATAAACATCTTGTTTGGTCTGGTAAAGTGCCTGCTGTGTGTCTGGGAATTGTATGTGGTGATGCATCCTCTGAATCATAGTATCAAGGAAAGCGTGGAAGAAACGCGAAAGTGCACTCTGGAAGACCCCTCCTGCTGCGGCTATTACCCCCTTTAAACTCCCTGATGCTAGGAGGTGCAATGAGCACAAAACATGTATGTGGGTGGGAAAGGTGTGTGCCCTGTAAGTGGGGTGCTCAAGTATGGGTGTCAGCTCCTCTATCAACTCCAGGATACTGTCTGGGTGCAGCCTGTAGTGCACATGGATGTCCTCCTTGGTCTGCTGGAAAAGGGTGATGCGTGCTCTGTAGATCCTCTCCTGGTGTCTCCTTCTCTGTTCAGCCTCTCGGATTCGAAGCCTCCTGGCTATCACATACAGGCCAGCCATTGTGAGAAGCCCCAGTGGCATTGTGGGCCTGTTCAAATAGGTTTCACCTGGTTACCACCTGGTCAGAGTTGATGGTATTAGAGAAGTGCAAAAATGTGAATTTCGTGAAATTGCTAATTGCGACTTTTTTCTACATCTCAAATTGCGAATTCGCAATTTGCGTAAACAATATTTGCGATTTGCGCAAATACTGACACGCACCTTGTGAATTTGCAATTGGATTTGCAGATTCATTGCCTCACAGAATTGCTAATTGCTAAGTTTGCGATTCGCATTTTTGTGAGGCAAGATACTTACCTCCATCGGAACACTCGCTTTTGCGATCGCATACACCCGGGATTCTGCAAAACACCTACCTACATATGCCCCTATATATTTTTAAGGGACAAAGTTTGGCAATTTTTAGGATTGTTGAGGCCTGGTGTAATATATATATTTCTCTAGTTCCATGTATTTTTAGTTCATTTTGCACAGATTTTCTAATCTGAAGGTGTGGCACATAGCTGATAGGCAGAAGTTAGAAAAATGTCTACAGCATTTAGAAATACCAAAACAGCCTTTGGGTGGGTGGTTGACTTTGCACGTAGGTTGAGTAATAAGATCTTTGTTTATGTTAAAAAAAAAGAGGAATTTGTTGTGTCCTAGCAACTGGGCTTGCATCCTCATGATGTTTGCTAGCCTTCCAGGGTTCTGGAAGGTGGACCGGACAGTAGAAGAGAGTTGATGCTGGAAGGACATGTCCAGGGTTTCTCCTCCCCTCTTAATAAAGCTCTTGTTACCAAATTATTTGTCTGCGCCTCTTAACCTCTTCCATGCTCATGACGAGCTGAGCTCTTCATGAGCCATGGTGCTCCGGTGCTCATGATGAGCTCAGCTCGTCATGAGCCGTGGAACGCTCGCATGCCGTGCTGAGCGTTCCACGGCAGTTAATGCACCTGTGACGAGCTGAGCTCGTCATGAGCACAGGAGCGCCGTGCCTCATGATGAGCTCAGCTCGTCATGAGCATGCGGGCGCTGTGCGCGCCCCCCTCCCCCCCAGCACAGCGGGAAAATAACCCCGGCAGCGAAGGCGTTAAAAGATTTCAGAGCACAAAAGGTTAAATTGGTGCTATTTCTTGCTTTCTTCCCTCATTGCAACTTCCTTCTCTATCTCTTTCT
The DNA here is from genome assembly GCF_964261635.1 of Lissotriton helveticus. Lineage (NCBI taxonomy): Eukaryota > Metazoa > Chordata > Amphibia > Caudata > Salamandridae > Lissotriton > Lissotriton helveticus. Next base: position 771,367,035 of record NC_136063.1, on the reverse strand, counting down.
TTAGGCACCTATTTTAGTTCTTATTACAGTGGGGCTTGCCATTACTGTTCGTTAGTCAGGATGGGCCTCATTTACGGGAAGTAGCACATCGCTGCGTGAAAGCAGCGATGCGCCACTTCTCAGTGCGCCATTCTTGCGACATCAATGATGCGTCATATTTACATTATGATGCATCATGTTGCAAGGAAGCCCCATGTGAAATGGCCTGCGTCACCCTTCCGCCTGCCATGAGGCAGTAGTAAAGTTTTGACGCATTGGCGTCCTATAAGTGGCGCAGCAAAATCTCATAGATTTTGCTGAGCCACTCCTACGACCCTTTCTTGCGGGGGGACGCCCACCCTGCATACATTATACCTGGCGCAGGTATAATGTAGCGCAGGGGTTTACAAAGTGACGCATCTACCTAGATATTTTTTTATGCCACTGGTGTGTCACAAAAAGTGACACACCGGTGGCGCAAAAGTGACGCAAGGGCTCATAAATAAGCCACGAAGTACGCAGGAATTCTGGAGTTTAGATCACACTTTTTTGGCACAAGTGTGAAAAATGTTCTACTTAATCCGCTTTGTCTCATAAACTATTTTGATTATGTCCCAAATATTCATATTTATGTATCAGTTTCATTAGTGTAAATTAAATATTTTCTAAAATATTTAATTGTAATAAACCTATTGTTATTTTTGTATCTTTTTCAAGGGAGTTTCTCAATTCCTCTCTACATTCCGTATGTATTAACCGGAAGGTGGCTACTTGGCAGGTTTCTTTGCAAGCTTTGGTTATCAGTAGACACCGTGCTGTGTGTGACTTCAATAGGAACCATTGTTCTTATAAGCTATGATCGATTTCTCTCAGTTACCAAAGCAGTAAGTACACCAACTTGATTCTGTTCATTTTAAAATGTCAATCAATTTTGTGATAAACACAAAAAACATAAATTTGTGAGTTTTAATATGATTGAAATAAAATCTAACTGTATGTACAGTGCTAATGTACATTTTAGTGTATTACAGTCATCAGAGAAAATAGCGCATTTTTTATATGTGTGTATGTTTTCGTAGTTGTAACAAGCTTTATTTCGATATCATGTATCCTAAAAAGCAGTACAAAATTAGATAAAAACGATAAAAAGTTCAGTGTGTGTATGTTTTCAGAACTATACTGTCTCATATGCTAATATGTTTGCACTGAATTTAATCATACTCAATAAGCCAGCAGAATGCATTTTGAGGCAAATTGTTTCTGTGTAACGCAGCTCTCCATAATATGTGCTATTTATAAAAGTAACTTCAGGTTTATGTGAAAGCGTAGTTCGAGCTGCAAATTGTTGAAGAAATTTCAGAACTGTGGTTCTATTAGAAATCAGTTGGTATATACCTATACCTGAATACATGCACCGCCCAAAATCTCGCATGTTTATGCCAGGCTGGCTTTTAAGTTTGTCAGGGCTCACTAAGGAATAGTGAGGCGCATACAGATAATGTAACTGATGCCCAGTCTCATGATGTCATATGTTTAAGGCTGGATTAAAATTGAAACCTGCTGGATCCGAATGCAGTCCAGTAAATCACACCCTAATTACTGGATTGCGTAACTAATAATCATACATTCTCACTGGTGAAAAAAAATACTACTAACAGTCACACCTGTGGCATCGTTTGAGTAAGTGAGGCTCCACACATTCACGTGGAGATGTCCAATGTACATCCGGGAGGGCCAGATACAATCAGGATTATCAACGTATTTGGGTAGAATTCTTTTCCATGAACCATCTAAATGAAATCTGTGAAAAATACAGCATCTCAGGGCAATCAAACTGACTGGGCCAAAATAGTGAGAACTGAGGTATTTTTCATTTCTGGTGTCCTTGGTCCCCGTCCATAGGTAGGGACCCCAAACTAGTAACCACAACCAAATATTAATACTTGGCTCTCAGGTTTGAAAGGCAGAGCAATCCTAGGCTTACTTAGGGAGATGCTGTGGGACAGAAATTCAGAACTCAGCAATGCTGTACATGGCACTAAACAAATGTAAAGGAAAAGCATGTTAACACGCAAACACTGATGTCATGAGTGATGTCATTTGAGATGTCATCAGTGATGTCACTGACCATGTCATGAGTGATGTAATATGTGAGGTTATAAGCAGTGCATTGCGGGGGTGCAAGATATAGTTAACTCAGGTAACTATAACAGCTGAATTTCTCTGGTTTTGTACGAGTGAAATGTCATCCTAACTATAAAGTCCCTGTAACCTTTGTTTTTTTTGTGAATATTTAAAGTTTTTTAATTCTATTTGCTAAACATAATGTCCCTGTAACCTCTGTTTTTTTAGTGTAAGTAAGTAAGTAATTTTTTTATTGTTTTAGGTTAATTAAAACCATTACAAATGTACATTGATCACTCATACGTTCCGATAAAAGACTGTAAGAAAAAATATACTATGTTTTAAAACAAAAACCTTTGATAAAAACAGTTTGGTGCGGGTGTGTGGTCGTCAGGTGGTGTCTTGGCCAGTTTTCAACTAGTCCGGTCTGGTGCCAACTTCCAGATTTTTTAGTGAATTTATAAGGTTTTTAAAATTCTATTTGCTAACTATAACGTCACAGTAAACATTATATTTTTTAGTGAATTTCAAGGTTTTTTAAATTCTATTTGCTGACTATAGAGTCCCTGTAACCTTTGGTTGATTTTGTGAATTTCCAAGGTTTTTTAACTCGCAGTCATGTTTGCAGAGTAGTGGAGAAAGGGGGCTGAGCCTCCAACCAGCTCTCAGGAATTCTGGGCCCCCAAGGTCCCTCTGGAGCAAAGGGGACTTTGTCCCCCAACTAGTGGTGCACCCGGGACACATTTACGGAGTGGTGGAGAAAGGGGGTGTGGTCTCTGACAACTTCTCAGCAATCCTGCTGTGTGGAACTTACTGGAGATAGCAGGAGGGGTAGTTGGCCACCAAGGACGTCCTTGGGGACCAACTACCCTCCGATTACCTCTAGTAAGTCCCATACAGCAGGATTGCTGAGTTCTAATACCAGGCCACCACTCTGCAAACACATCTCCTGGCACGCCCTCGTTTAGCGGATGAAGTCCCCTTTGCTACTGAGGGTCCTTAGGGGCCAACTATCCCACCTGTTACCTCCAGTAAGCCCCACACAGGGGGATTGCTGAGAGGTGGTCGCAGGCCACACCTCTTTCTTGATCACACTGCAAATGCACCTCCTGGCACATTACTATTTGGAGGATGAAGTCCCTTTGCCTCTTGAGGGTCCTTGGGCGTCATCTAGCCCTAGTGTTACCTCTACTAAGACCCACACAGGTGGATTGATGAGAGGTGATCAGAGGCCATGCCTCCTTTCTCTACCACTCTGCAAATGCACCTCCTGGTGCACTGCTGCTTGGGGAGATGAAATTCACTTAGTCTTAAGGAGGCCTTTAGGATGGAAGGGGACCTCATTGCCCTACCAGTTTAGCGAACTAAATAATATAACTTGCACCTCCCATCATGTTTGTTATATGCTATGTGAATGAGGAGCAATATAACAACATATCAATGGTTGAACTCTTATAAGCTTGTCCGTAATATATATATATATTCATTTTGAGGACCAAGGGACCATATCCCTGTGTCCTGAAATTGATGCCACAACATACTGTTCATGCTGTGGACAACCAATCAGGATTGATCAATTTGAGTAATCCCCTTCAAAGTGACCAATCAAAGCCTACAGGGTAAAAAACTGTTCAGATATTCCTATTTTTATAACCCAATGATGACTTCTTCAAGCACACACAAATTTCCACAAATAGGTTGGACTTTTTACATCAAATCACAGAAAGCATAATTTCTGACTAAAGTTCTAATTATTTTCCCAATTTAGTGTAATTTCTTTCAGCCGTTTGTTGTGCATCTGTGACAGACTTTTCCTTGACAAGTTAAAATGGGAAATCAAAGTTTTCTTGGCCCATTGTTGACAGAACATATCAAACTATCCAAGAAGGAGCTAAGGTAGATAAACTTTATTTTTAGAAGGTTTTGTACAGATTCATCAAAAGCTGCAAAGATCATAAACAAAACAAAAAACACTCTCTTCTTTGCAAACTCTGACCTAACTATAACTACACAGAGGCATTCATTCTTGGAAAGTCCTGAAACGTCATTTCAAGTGGAGGCCAAGGCACCAGGGTCCAAAAGCAATGTTTTCCTATATTTCCTATACAATAGTTGTAAAGCAGCTGCAGGGGAACACAGATGAATGGAATTACTCAAAACTTGGCACAAATGTATAAATTTACTGAGAAAGTGTGCTTTTTGTTATTTGGACTTTTGGGAGCTGGCTCAGAGGGACCCGTCCCGTGAAACAAAAATATTTTTTTTGTGCTGCAGGTACCGTGCTACTCCTGTGGGAACCATCTTGGCCTTTTCGTGATTTACTGCAATACTTCTGCGGGAGCTGCTGCCCAGGCTTGAACTCCATGGTGCCTGGGTGGGGCTTGCATGGTCCCACATTATCAGTGGCAGCAGTACCGTGGGAGTACTGTGGCACTGGGTAAAATGAAGAAAATCGTAAACTGTGGGGTGGCGTCACCGGGGAGATTGGGGTTTGTGAGGGGCAAGGTGTAAGTTCAGAGGCCAGGCCCTGTGTTCAACCTCATGCTGTGGGTGAATGGCAACTTTCAGCAAGGGGTGGGGTGCAAGGCTCATTGGAGTTGGTAAGCATTGCCTGGCCTTCTCATACACCACCTCTGTGCATGGATTCATGGATTACATTAAAAAAACCTAGAAATTCACAGAAATAAAGCAAAGGTTAAATTGACAATATAGTTAGGTGTTTAAATAAGGTAAAACTACCATTTAAAAATAAAACAAAGCTCTGAAATTTAACAGTAATGATTTACTGAGTTAACTATAACTTGTGCACCCACCATGCATGACATTTTAAATGACATCATTGATAACATCCCTGAAGACATCTCAAAGTCACATCATTGATTACCTCACTGATGACTGCACAGATGACACCATCAAATGAATGCAAGTTTGCTATGTATTTTTGTATCTGTTTTGTATATTTGTATGTATGTGTGTGTGTGTGTGTGGGTGTGTGTGTTTGTGTGAATAGCTATTTCCTTCTCCAATCAGTCTTCATACCTCATCCTGCAGTAAAGAAAAGACTACACAGCAGCTTGTGTTCTTTTAAACAATCTGTGGTTTTATTTCTTAATTCTTATTTTTCAATTTCAACTGCCAACATGGCTGGCATGTTTTGGAAAGCCTTTGATTGGACCAAGTGCTGAATAGTTAGCTGTGAAATTCCCAACACACACCTAGAGAGTGTCTGTATAGAGAAGGCAGGCAGTTGTTTGTTTCATAGTCTTGGTTACATTCAATCACATTACTGTTTGTTTCCATTTTTTCATTTTTGTTTTTCATTTTTTGATGAATCACATGTGTGCTCAACAACCTAATTCAATAACAGCATTTTGCGAACACCATTCTACTCATCTTCAACATATTACTGTGCGACTTTTTGAATGAATACGACCTTGCAAACCTTTGGTCATACACTACTATATTGTTTTTTTATGCTGCATTCATTGACATCTAAAATATGCACAATTCTTGTTGTTTTCCCAGCCTTCATACAGTGCATAACAATTAAAGTACAAATGCAATTTCAGTGCGTATGCCATTGAAGTTGATCTCTATAATAGACCTAATAAAGTGCATTCAGAATATGCATAATTCTAGTTGTTCTTCTTAGTCATCATCAGCTGCATAAAAATTAACTTGGCAAGGATCAGGGTGACGCCTACTCACTCCTACTTAAGTGAACATGTGATCTTGGGAAAAGGGGTGCTTTGATCCCAGGGCTAATTACAGTCAGCTTGGCTCCATTCCAGAGGAATGTTTTGTCCTTGAGAAGTTTTTTCTCATTGGTTACAGAGTGTTGAGATGTCACCCTCACCCACTAGCTAGTGAATTGTAGAAAAGTGGCATCTCACTCGCAGCTCCTCAGAACACATCTAGGCCTTTGGAAGAACAGAGGAAAACTGAACCTACTGTCTATATATTTTTTGTGTGTAAACTGGACCTGCTCCCACTTGTTCTCAAGACCACAAGAGCCAAGTGGTTTACTGCAGAGTTGAAATACACCAAAAGCAACTGCGGGCAACTAGAAAGGAAGTGGCACACCAGTAAAGGAACAGGAGACCACACAACCTTCAAGACAGCACTAGAACAGTACCACCGCCTCCTGAAAGAAACAAGGAAGAACAACTGTGCAAACTGCATAGAAGCCAGCACAAACTGCCGCAGGGAGCTCGTCACCATCACAAGGAAGTTCTCCAACCCCACAGCCACCAGTAACAAAACCACTCTCTCCCAAGAACTGTGTGGCAACCCAGCATACATTTTCCACATCAAAATCTTAACTATCTATGAAAACTTCAAACCCCAAACCTCTGCTGCTGACAGCATCAGTCTGCTCACACCCATGAACACAGACCCTGAACACATGCTCACCCTTTGGGACCCACTCACAACTCAAGCCACTATCTCCATCATGAACTCCATGCACTCAGCAGTACCCACAAACCCCTGTCCTCACCACATCTTCAGTCTCAGGAGTAAGATGATTTGCGGTGAACTCAAGAATGTCTTGAATTGATCCATCACCTCGGCCTCCTTCCCTGAAGACTAAAAGCATGCTGAAGTGAGTCCCCTCCTGAAGAAACCTTCTGCCGACCAGCGAACCAAAGAATTACCATCCCACCTCCTTGCTCCCCTTTCCATCAAAGGTTCTTGGGAAGGCAAACAACCAGCAACTCACCAAACACCTGGAACACTTGAACCTCCTGGACCCCTCTCATTCAGGATGCAGAGTCAACCACAGCACAGAGACAATACTAATCGCAGCCACTGTTGACATCAGAGCCCTCCTGGACCATGGCAGCCCTCATCCTCCTGGACCTGTCAGCCATCTTCAACACCGTCTCCCATCACATCTTGATCAACAGACTCCACCACATTGGGATCCATGGAGATGCACTCAAATGGATCATCTCATACCTCCCCGGAAGAATCCAGAGAATCTGTCTCCCACCGCTCACCTCGGAATCCAAGAAGATCATCTGCGGCATCCCTCAAGGATCGTCCCTCAGCCCCACCCTCTTTAACACGTACATTACTCCCTGCCCAACATCATCAGATCACCTGGACTGAAAATCATCTCCTATGCTGACAGCAGCTATTCCTATAACTGTCAGAAGAGCCTTACACCACAAGAGCCAACTTCTAAAGATGCATGATTACTGTCGCCAAGTGGATGAGGGACAACTGTCTCAAATTCAACATGGACAAAAAGGAAATACTCATCTTTGGGAACAACTCCTCGTCATGGAATAACACATGGTGGCCTGCTGAACTTGGCCCCTCCCAAACTACGACAGACTATGCCTGCAACCTCAGCATCATCCAGGACAGCAAGCTATTCATGAAGAATCAGGTAATCACAGTCTCATCCACCTGCTTCCACACCCTACGCATGCTCCGCAAGATCTTCAGGTGGCTTCAAGTCAACACAAGAAGAATGGTTATGCAGACCCTTGTCACCAGCAGGACAGCTTACAGGAACTCACTCTATGTAGGAATCACCCCATGATTCCTGAAGAGACTATAGAATATACAAAACCCATCTGCAAGACTCTCCTCGACCACCCCAGATAGAACCCACATCACACCCCACCTCAAGAAGCTACACTGGCTCCTGATCCAGGGAAGATGTCAGTTCAATATGTCGACTCATGTATACAAGTCCATGCACAACAATAAACCAGCAAACATCAACTAATGGATGACCTTCCACTTACCAACCAGACACCTATGATCTGCCTAACCTCTTCCTTGCAGACACCCCCGAATCTGCGGGAGGTCAAAGCCTGGAATAACCATCCGCTGCACCCCTGGACTGCAGTAATTTTCTAGCATTCAGTAAAGAACTCAAGACATGGCTGTTCGAATGAACAGATCACGACAATTGAGTGATTAAATCTTGATTGACAGAACACTAAGAAGTGTGTTGCAGGGGCCAGTTGGTTGAGATTTGGCAAGCTGGACATCAAAGGGTGCAAGAAGCCCTTTTCCTGGAGTGATCAGCTGACCAGCTGCAATTGGACCTGAACTGGGCCTTGCTTGTGGCCTCTTCTGGAATGACTTCTACCCCCCCCAAAAAAAAGTGTCCCCCAGGAGCAGGGATCCTTATAATTGACTAAGAGTACTCTGGAAAGTTTGAAAATCTGTGACATACATAGTGTTGGGCGGTGAAATTCACTGCGCCAGCTGAGTGTGTGGATGTGCCGACAGTGACCCCGGGGTGACCAGTGCGCGCTGACGTCACGGAAGTGTGTTGACAGAGCCGGTGCGGCGTGAACGGAGCCTCCTGTCAGCCCCCCCACCGGACCCCCCCTCAGCCGCCTCGGTTCAGCCCCCCCGCCGCCGCCCGTGAGCCCCCCCACCATGGCCCCCTCGCCACGCTCCTCCCGCTGCTGCTCCTCGGTGCCGCGCGCGCGCCTTTGAGCCGGAGTTCACTGCGGGCTCCGGGGGCCCCGAGCGCTTCCGCATCAAGGGCCGCGCCGTGGTGCCCGAGGTGCGGCCCCAGGACTGGATCGGAGCCGCCCGTGTGCTGGTGGAGGGCGAGGAGCATGTGGGCTTCATCAGAACCGATGGCAGCTTTATGGTCCATGATGTTCCTTCTGGCTCCTATGTTGTTGAAGTTGTGTCCCCAGTGTACCGATTTGAGCCTCTTCGTGTGGACATCACTTCAAAAGGCAAAATGAGGGCCTGGTTTGTGAATTACATCAAGACCTCGGAGGTTGTGCGTCTCCTATACCCTCTGCAAATGAAATCCTCTGGTCCACCTTCCTACTTCATCAAGTGGGAGTCCTGGGGATGGAGCGACTTTCTGATGAACCCAATGGTGATGATGATGGTGCTTCCGCTGTTCATCTTCGTGCTGCTGCCTAAAGTGGTGAACACCAGTGATCCTGAGATGAGACGGGAAATGGAGCAATCGATGAACATGTTGAATTCAAACCCTGAACTCCCGGATGTGTCTGAATTTATGACCAAGCTCTTCACTTCAAAGTCCTCCAGCAAGTCTAGTAGCAGTACCAGTAAAGTGAGAAAGAGCGGTCCGGTCAAGCGGAGGTAGTCGCGCGTTCTGGTGCGAGCACCTATGGGCATGTACGAGCGGCACCAGATCTGAAGGGGGTACTCCACTCATCGTGTCGCGTCAGGGCTCATTTGGACTTTGTTGGATATGGTCAGAGATTTTAGTTTATTTAAGATGGTGGTGGGCATCCAACTTCGCTCTCCACTCCAGTGTGTGGACTGCAATGGCAGTGGGTGTCTCTCACGGTTCGTTGATAAATATGCACAAGGAATTAACTTATATGAATATTGTACCTGGATGTGTAATAAACGAGAGTATGTGGAATTTTGCCACTCCGTGCTCTTCTTGGAGCTCAGAGTTTGGAAAATTCGGGAGTGGAGTTTACTGCTTCACTCGCCATACAAGCCAAAAACAGAAGGGCGATGTCAGCAGAGCTTCCTGTTCTGATTGTTTAAAAGTGCGAAGAAGGCTGGCTAGCTTTGGAGAGTTTGAAAAACATGAGGGGTCAGATTGAATGGCTGCTTTCGCTTTTGGTTTTGCTGGTCTGTGCCAGGAAAAGGTGACAAAAAACGTGTTTCAGTTTAAAGAGGGATACCAGGGTTCTGGATACTGCTGTATTGGATGTGCACATACATGGATTCTGGGCCCTAGCCCCTGAGCCGTAGGTACACATATAGCAGCGCAGCAGGGCTTAGGTGGGAACATGAGCTGGAGCCAGGAGAGCAGTAAAAATTCATCTTGATCTTTATTGTCTATGTCAGAGTAATTGCAGCTCCTTCCATTTCTCCCGTAATCCAAGCTGGAAGTCAGGTGCACCATCAGCCAGGGTCCTAAAGGCAAAATGTCTAACTCCAAAGCCAGACACACTGACTGGAGGATTCAGGTGGTGGTAAAACACATCCAGATTCTCCGTCCTGGCATGGGCTGGAAATGTGAGTGTTTGCATCTTGAACTCCCAGCACACAGTTTACTGTAAAGCATTCCTTCTTTGAACAGATTGTTTGAAATTGTTTTATCAATGTGGAACAGTTAAAATGAAAGACTACAACTTCTAGAAAGCGATAGCTTAATAATGTAAAGCCCAGGGCTAGCACATAATGTAATTGATGGTGTAGTCATCATGTAACATTTTCTACTGTACTATAGGCGGAAGAGGCAGTTAACTTTCAGGAGGTTTATACAGTCTTGTATTTTGCTGATATTTAAATAAAAAGAAAAACACAGATTAAATGAGTATTTTGAAGTTGTGAAAGCTGAAGTATACCAGCCGTCCAAATTGTTGTGGAATTTTTCAGGCAAACGAAAATTACGTTGGGATTGTCAACAATTTTTGTACAGCCATTTTACAAAGGTGCTGTAGTTTTGTGTTAGTATTTTTACATATGTCCTGTATTTTAGATTATTCATATGTATACGGCTAATGCATTTTAATATATATATACGTCATAAGCAAATTATGTGTAACTTTTGCGTAAACAGAGTGTGAGAGTAACTGTGATCGATGGAAGACCCAATGAGGGAATATGGCACGTTACAACGCATGTGATACATCGCATGCCATTACAACGGGGTCGTTACAACGACTGCGTTGTTACATCGCATACCATTACAACGCAAGTAGGGGACGCTTGATGTTCGAATAGTATAATTCACCATTCCTGTCTTTGCAACAATATGGAAGGTGTTGGATTTTAAATCTAACACCTTCTGCCCCCTTGCGTTGTAATGGTTTGCGATGAAACAACATAGTTGTTGTAACGACTGCGTTGTAATGGCATGTATCGCATGCAATGTAAACGATGTCTTCCCAAAGAGGTGAGAATTGAAATGAGTACGTGGCAGAAAAGTGAATTGTTTCCAGGTGTCCTCACATCATGTGTAACAACTTTAGTCGGACTAGCATTTTATCCTACAAAATGTGTTTGTTATGCAGCTGGCAGTGATAAAATAGTATGGGTACTATAACTATTAATATCCTGTGGTATGTCTGGATGAGCAGGGACCCTGATTGGGTGATTAACTGCTTACTTTTGCATCATTATTTATTGCTGCTCCGTGCAAGCCAAATGGAATTCCATGGGAGCGTGCAATGTGATCTCGATATGCAGTGAAATAAATCCATCCTTTACCATTATTTATCTGCCAAGAGACATCCCCACTCCCATTGGCACATGCTGCACATATTTGCTATTATGATTTTTTTCTCTGCTGCTTGAAGGAGGATGTTTGTCATCTCTGTGCATCGGCATGTTGATGCCGATGGTGTTGTTTATGTGATGATGTTAGATTCCAAGCTGAGCGTGTGAGACAAGTGATTAAGATTCTGACTGACTGACTTGATTGACTGATTAAGATTCTGGGATGGGTTGATATGATGAGCTCTTAATTGGCAAAGCAGTAAGATGTAGTGAGAGAGATGAATGCTGCTCTGCTGCTTTAAGGTGCTTAGACACACTAGCCAATCTCACCTCTTCCTGCTCAACGCAAAGCAAATGGTAAAAAGATAACATATCTTAAAAGATGGACGAGCAATACGTCGCCCACCTGTGGAACTCGGTGGAATTATGCAGAGTTTTTTGGTAACCCTGTGGAATTCTGCAGAGTGAAACTTTGCATGCTCTGCCCTGGCCTAGCCGTAGATATCTTATCAACTTTCAAGACCACCAGAGTATCAACTGGACCTCCCAGCAAAGGTATCCAACTTTGGCTTGATCTGCCCAGATACTAAATGCAGCCTTATCCTGCTGGAGAATTTTGAGTTCCAAAAAAGAGGCTAAGGGCGGACGGGTTACTCCATCACAACAGTGACAGATATCCCGTCTGACTAAACATAAATCCCATAGGATATAATCAGATTTATATTTCAGTGGACAACATACCCATCACCGTTGTGGCAGAGTAACCTGTCCACGGAGCTCTAAATCAGGCCTGAAGTCAAAAAGTAGAAATCGCAAGGAATGAAAAGTATCTGATTCCCTGCTGCAGGATTTAAACTTCCAAAAAGTAAACAGAGTCAGAAGGTAAACACTTTAACTGGGTTGACCCACTTGGTTTAGGCAACCTCTAATATATATTACATTCAGCATGAAATCAGGCCAAGGCCCTCTTCCCTGGGACTTTTAATTGGTGTTTTGCTTTTTCTTACCACTTTTTGCCTTAATGCTTTCAAAATCACATCTCTATTTCCCTTGATTGGATTCAATAGTTTTCATCATTTTTCCTATTAAAATGTTCTTGATTTTTCAAAATTGGACTGTGGACTATTGATTTCCTGAGGCACAGCCAGGAGATAGCGTGTTTAACTTTTTAAAATTGTAACTCTTGTGTGATACTGTGTTGGTTTTAAACTCACCCCCTCCCTGGGCACTTACTTCCTTCTCCTGGCGCAGGCGATATTAGCGCTGCCGAGGGATTCATTCCTGACGCCATTTCCCTGGTGACACAGGCGACGCCCACTGCATCAGGCCACGCCCCCCGCCGACACTCCATAAAAGCGCGCTGAATGCTAGCGCGAGCCAGTGGACTATTGATTTCCTGAGGCACAGCCGGGAGATAGCGTGTTTAACTTTTTAAAATTGTAACTCTTGTGTGATACTGTGTTGGTTTTAAACTCACCCCCTCCCTGGGCACTTACTTCCTTCTCCTCGCGCAGCCGATATTAGCGCTGCCGAGGGATTCATTCCTGATGCCATTTCCCTGGTGACACAGGCGACGCCCACTGCATCAGGCCACGCCCCCCGCCGACACTCCATAAAAGCGCGCTGAATGCTAGCGCGAGCCAGTGGACTATTGATTTCCTGAGGCACAGCCGGGAGATAGCGTGTTTAACTTTTTAAAATTGTAACTCTTGTGTGATACTGTGTTGGTTTTAAACTCACCCCCTCCCTGGGCACTTACTTCCTTCTCTTAGCGCAGCCGATATTAGCGCTGCCGAGGGATTCATTCCTGACGCCATTTCTCTGGTGACACAGGCGACGCCCACTGCATCAGGCCACGCCTCCCCACCTCCGGTATATCATTGTGTATCTCCCAGCCGTGCAGCGGACGAGCGCAGAGGGCGCGCCGGCAGCGCGCCGAAGGCACGCCTAAGGCAAGCCCGTCTGCGCCCGTCTGCGGCTGGCGGGGGCCGGGGGCCAGAACCCCTGCACGATCTCAGATAGACCTTTGTTACACCCGCCAGGAACTTTTGGATTTGCGCATAAGCGCTGAGAATAGCTGCTTGCCTGTTAAGGATAGTGCAACTGATGGACTTGGGAATATGTGCAGTCACTGTGGCTACTCATTCAGACACTGGAAGACCTGTAATGGATCCGCCAGAAAGCTTGGATGCGCATTGCTTAACTGCAGGTCCCTCAGGAAGCACCGAATGGAAGTGCGGGATTTACTTGAGGATAGTAAACTAGATATCCTGTTCACTACCAAAACTTGGCTGGATGAGGAGTCATCCCCCGAGGTGCTAGATGCACTCCCCCCAGGTTATGGCATTTGTAGGTTAGATACACCATGTGGGAGGGGCGGAGGGATTGCGATTATCCATAAGCACGGGATTGAATGTACTTTGGAGGCCATTTCAATATTAGATAGCGAGGCTGGAACCTTTTCTATATCTGTCTCTAAAAACTATATAATAAAAGGCCTTCTAGTATACAGGCCCCCTGGAGGTAGCAGTCAGTTTGCTGCCAGTCTGATACAGAATATATTATCTCCAGCTTTGCGCTATGAGAAATTTCTGCTGCTGGGTGATCTTAATCTTCATTTTAACGATGCTTTGAGCATCTCGGCCCAAGAGGTCCGTAATGATTTGCTAACTCTGCAACTAGCTCTTAAGTCGGAACTGCCCACACACCGATTAGGGCATACGTTAGACCCTATTTTCTGTAACTGGGACTCCCTCATAGTTGATCCCCCAGAACCAATGGTATGGACGGATCACTTTTTGGTACCATTTCAGATTAATCAATCCCCTGGAATTCTCCAAAGGGAAAGGGATGGTACTCTTAAGCTACAGAGGCGGTGGGCTAGGTTTTCCCCCGCAGACTTCAAGACCGGTTTGGAACAGGGAGGACCACCGGAAGGTCTGGGCCTAACAATTGATGGGGCGTGTGAAACACTTGATCGACGCATCCATGCTGCGCTGGACGCTACAGCACCATGGTCTAATAGGGGACCTATGCGGCGTACTAAATCCGCGGCTTGGTTTAATGAGGACTTAAAAAGGGCTAAGACCGTATGTAAGCGGTTCGAAAGAACCTGGAGACAGGATTACTCACCAGACCATGAGAGGGAATATAAGCTGAACCTTAAAAAGTACCATGCTCTGATAAGGAAAACACGGGCAGATTATTATACTGAAAGGATTACTAAGGTCGATTGCTCCGCCAAAGAACTCTTCACAGTATATAAGAAATTAGCCTCTCTGGCCGGCCTGGAAAAAAGAGCAGCTACCTCGGTGCAATCTTGCAATCAGATAGCTGACTACTTTCATAAAAAGGTACAGGATATATATGCCGCCTTCTCCAACACAGCCAGGGCCGGTTCCAGTGACCAAACCCTGCTGGATGAGGGACCTTCAGCCACAGATAAGCTGTGTGCTTTCCTGACCCCTGATATTGCTGAACTAAAAAAGGTGGCTGGAAGTATAAAATCAGGCTCTCCTAGAGATCCGGCACCCGCCAAAATTCTGAGAAGCACTATGGAGACACTAGCGCCATATGTTAAGCATCTCCTGACACTGTCATTTGACTCTGGCACGGTTCCAACGATATGGAAACAGGTTGTGGTACTTCCACTTAAGAAGAAACCACAGATTAACATCGCTCAAATGAGCAACTTACGGCCTATCTCACTTCTCCCTTACATCGCCAAAATAGCGGAAAAATTGGCGAACCAACAACTTACGGCTCACATTGAAACCCAACAACTCTATCACCCCACCCAGGCTGGCTTCCGTGCTCTCCATTCCACGGAGTCGGCTCTCCTCTACTCCACAGAGATGCTCAGGAAGCATGCGGATGAGGGCCAAACTGCGGCACTGATTCTTTTAGATCTCAGTGCCGCGTTTGACACTGTGGCCCATCACACTCTGCTACAGCGCTTGAGAGAGGGAGGAGTTGCTGGCAAAGCGTGGCATTGGCTGAAGTCCTTTCTCCTTGGTCGCAGCTTTTGTGTGGAGCAGGGGCCCCATAGGTCCAGAACTATTGCCCTGAGCCAAGGAGTTCCCCAAGGCTCGAGCCTAAGTCCCACTTTATTCAACCTCTATGTTGCCCCAGTGGCATCTATTGCGGAGAAACATGGGGTTGTTGTGGTGACTTACGCGGATGATACTCAGCTGGTTGTAGCTCTTTCTCAGCCAGCTGAGCAGGCAGCCAGTCAGTTTACATCCTGCCTGCAAGACCTGGCTAATTGGATGTCAAACAATTGTCTCAGATTAAATGGAGACAAGACGGAGGTGCTTATCGTAGGCAAGTCTCCGTCTGTTTGGACATCCGCATGGTGGCCCCAGACCCTGGGCCCCTTACCTCAACCTAAAGAACAGGTCAAGAATCTGGGTATTTGGATGGACTCAAAACTATCTTTTGAGCATCACACTAGACGTGTAGCTGGTACTTGCTTTGGCATTCTCCGTTGTCTGAGAAAGACACTCGACCTGCTCCCAGTGTCAGCAAGAAGGGCCCTGGTCCATGCCCTGGTGACTTCCAGGCTGGACTACGGGAATGCCTTATATCTGGGAGCTAACTTGAGATGTATTCAACGTCTGCAAGGCATCCAAAATGCTGCTGCACGCCTAGTGTTATCACTGCCAAAAAGATCTTCCACCAAAAAGGCATTGGGGACGCTCCACTGGCTTCCAATTAAAGAGCGTGTCCAGTTTAAAATCCTGTGTATAGGCCATCGGATCGCTCATGGTAAGGGCCCGAGTTTCTTGAGGAACTTGCTCACATTGTATAAACCAACTAGGCCCCTCCGGTCGGAGGGCATTGGGCTAATGTGTATCCCGAAGACCTGCAGGGCCAGGATGGGCGGCAGATCCTTCCGCCTTCTGGCAGCACGGAGTTGGAACACTCTTCCTCTCAGACTCCGGATGGAGCCGCCTGAAAAAGTTTTCCGCAAGGAACTTAAGACACATCTGTTCCCCAAATATTGAACTGCTCTTTCCTGGCTGTATTAGGGATCTCTCGGGCCACTTTTAGCGCGGGGACACACTGACTAGTGTTACCAGGCGCTTTATAAGCTCAGTTAATAATAAAAAAATTAATTGTGGGATGTCTATTATGTTGTGATTTGACTTTTTAATTTTTTTGATACCGCTAAGTACTTTATGCACTTTTCCTAAGTTAAGCCTTTTTGCTCTGTGCAATAGCTACCACAATTCCAGGTTTAAATTATAGAAACTGTGTGTTTAGCTTGACATAGTTTTGAGACTATTCGCTGGGTTATGGAATGTTCCTCCTGTCCAGCTGTGACAGACTTCTGACCTACGTTCTTCCATGAAGCAGTCCCTAAGGTTTTAAAGTCAGACCCCTCTTCGTGCTTGCTCTCCCCACAGTCGCAGACCTTCAGCCACCTGCATGGTAACTGTGTGGTCCAGCTAGGACAAACCAACAGAATCCCATGGGTGCCTACATTCCCCAGGGCCCCCAGCAGGTCAATTTCTATTGGCCCCTAAAGTGAGAGGGCAGTGCTATAATCTAGGGACACAGTCCAACAAAGAGTCCAAGAGTTACAGGTTCAGAGTGTCCCCACACTCTAGAAACAGTGCCATCAATCCTGTGGGCTCATCCCTCCTCTTCCTGCTTCTCCTCTTATTCTCTGAATGTCTTCCCTGTTTAGGGGTTTAAAAATGGAGGTAAACAGTTTGAGAAGGTAGTAGTCTCTACCCAATCCATAAATGCCACATCACCCCTAACCACTCACTGGTACTTATAGGGAGGAGCCCATGGACTCCTCAACCCCACTGCACAGACCTCGAAGAAGTTTCAACATGGCAGAGTGAAGCAACATTAGAAAATATATTTCCTCTGAGCCAGACTCCACCTAGGCAGATTGCTAGAACTGGCATGTTCTCGTTGGCTGAGGCAAGGCCCTAGCCAGGCAGAACCTAGCATTCCCATCAGGGGTGGGTTATTACACTTACTGTATAACCTGCGCTCACCCTTGGATAACTTGACACAGAGCAGTAAGGCTTATCACAGAGGCAATGTGTAAAGCATTGGTACAAAACTCTCACACATACACTGAGTATCACAGAAGAGGCTTCCTGTGTGGTGTATGTAAATAAAGTGTGTGTTCAATGCACACATTAATTAATACAACATGAACATTATGTATTTCTGGGCATACATGTTGTAGAGTGCATGCCTGCCCCAGCAAAGGGGCGCCCCAGCGCTAATCACAGACAGCAATAGGAAGACCAGCACAGGCAACAACACAGTCCGTTAATTAGAGAACAGGTACGTTTTTATAAACTTATGGAAAGCTATGTGTTCGTGAATGCATCTAATATTCACTGGGAGGGAATTCCAAAGTTTAGGAGCTAAAGCTCGAAATGAACATCCTCATGATCTGGCCTTCTTGACCCGCGGTATAACTGCCAGGTATTGATTGCAGGACGGCAAGAGACGTGCTGGCATGTAAGGTGTAAGAAGATCCACAAGGATTTCCGGGAATTGAGAATAGAAAATCCGGTGAGAAATAGACAGAGTTTTAAAAAGAACACGCTTTTCCACATTGAGCCAATGGAGTCTAGTAACAAATGCTGAAATATGGCAGGTTCTAGGTAGCCCGAACAACAGTTGTGCAGCAGCATTTTGTATTTTCTGGAGGCGCTGTGTCTCTGCTCCATTAACTCCCAGATATATTCATCACATTAGGAAATATCACTAGCAGTACTAGACCCAACCGTGCTAAAATGACATCAGTAGTAAGCAAATTCGAGAATGATCCTACTCTACCCCCAGCAACCTTTTTCGGTGATAAACATTGTCAAACCAAAGCCCACCCCAGCAATTATAATAATTCAATACCACACAGGTATAAACAAGTAGAAAGTGCACCCCAGATCACAACGATATATGAAATGTGTACACACTAATAATTACAACACTTTTAACCCATTAAGTGCTGCGCACGTTCAGCGGACGTCGCATGCACTACCTCGGTAGTGCTGTGCACTTCCGCTGAATGTCGCGGCCCCGCCCACGCAATAGAACGTTCTGCACCAGCACAGAACGTTCAGCTCAGCGGAGGGGTTAAGCAGCACCATGGGCCAAGATTGCACGGGTAAAAAACAATGTTAAATGCAATTTATTTTTGCCAAGAAATCAACTTCCAGACATGGGTCCCTTGCTCACTTTGCCACTGTATTCATGCTAGCCTGGCTGATGAGGGGTGTTACCTTCGGAACCGGTCCCAGGATGCTTGTTTCCGGTCTAGGGAGGATCTGGCTTGGCACGTCAGTTTGGACTGTTCCTAGGAGGCACAGTTTCAAGACTGATTTGCATATGGCTGGGTCTGAACTGGGGTGACAAAGTGAGCTAAAGAACGATGATGGATTCAACCCAGATCTGTGACTGGGGGTGAGTGTCTACAAAGTTTCAGCGCTCTGTTCATCATCTCTTTGTGTTGGCTTTCTTTGCCCCAAGTTGGCAGGGTATGCCCAGACGTGGGTCCCTTGCTCACTTTGCCACTGTATTCAAGCTAGCCTGGCTGATATGGGGTGTTACCCTGAAACTGGTCCCAGTATGCTTGTTTCCGGTCCAGGGAGGATCTGGCTTGGCAGTTCGGTCTGGACTGTTCCCATGAGGCACAGTGTCAAGACTGATTTACATATAGCTGGGTCTGAACTGGGGTGGCAAAGTGAACTAAAGAACAATGATGGCTACAACCTAGATCTGTGTCTGGGGGTGAGTGTCTGAAAAGTTTCAGTGCTCCGTTCGTCATCTCTTTGTGTTTGCATTGTTCGCTCTAAGTTGGCCTGGTATGCCCAGACGTGGGTCCCTTGCTCCAGTGGAGTAACGAAATTCGAGGGGGCCCCCCTGCAAGACGCATCGAGGGGCCCACTCCGAATTTTATAAAGAACTCTTGGGCGAAAGTATTATGCTGAGGGCGCCCCATGCAGCTTGGGGAACCCTAGCACTGCAGGGGATGCGGGGGCCTGTGCTACGCCACGGCCTTGCTAACTTCACCACTAGATTCAAGCTAGCCTGGCTGATGATGGTTGTTACCCCGAAACTGATCTCTGGATGCTTGTTTTCGGTCCAGGGAGGATCTGGCTTGGCAGTTTAGTCTGGACTGTTCCCATGAGACACAGTGTCAAGACTGATTTGCATAGGGCTGGGTGTGAACTGGGTTGACGAAGTGAGCTAATGAATGATGATGGATTCAACCCAGATCTGTGAATGGGGGTTTTTGTCTGAAAAGTTCCAGTGCTCCGTTCATCTTCTCTTTGTGTTTGTTTTTCCAGTGCTCAATGCACAACAGGACTCAAGCTATCCTGGTAGATAAGAGGTGATACCCTGAAACCAGTCCCAGGTTGTTTGTTCCCAGTGCAGGTAGCACCTGGCTTGGCATTTTACCCTGGACTGTTCCCATGGGGAGCAGAGTCAGGACTGATTTGGGCTGGGTCCAAAGCAGGGTGAGCAAAAGAAACATTGGTTTAAACCTAGATCTGTGACTGGGGTGAATGTTTGATTTGTTCAGCATTTCATACATCAACTGAACATTTCACTTTCTAGAAGTGGCAGTTCTGAGCGATTAATGACAAAATCCTCTTTACCACAGGAGATGGTTTGTCATTGTGAAACCAGTGATAGGAAACATTATATGGCTGCTCCCCTGTTAGCCACTATTGCTGCTTAAAGTAATTTCAACCATTCCCCCAGGTTAACATATGAGAAGGATGGACCACATAGGTAGTGAAAGCACGCATGGTTAATCTTCAGTACCTGGACAGGGAACACACATGTGTACCTTCCCTGTCTTTCACCTACCACTTGCTTCCCCCCTTAAGACTTACCCTAGGGGTGCCTTGGTGGTAGGGAAGGTCCCCTCAGGAATGGCCAGTGGTTTAGAAAGGTCAATCTGAGCATAAGTACAGTTGCACACACACATGCCTGCAATGGCAGGCTTTGACACATGTTTAAAAACATCATGCTTGCAAGTGTGCACACACAGGCCTGAAATGGCAGGCTTGAGACATGTTTCGAAATTTCAGCTAAGCACACTTCCTAATGTGTGTAGGAAGGGTGCATGCACTTTCACAGAGTGTTTACAGTGGAAAAGTGCCCAGAACCCTAAGGACACTAGCCGAGAATCAGCAAAACCCATGTGTTCTTCCTTGAGAAGAGCAGACCTCCTAGGTAGGAAAAACCCATGTGGGGGATCTTCATTACCTAGGCAGGGAACACTAATGTGTAACTTCCCTGCCTTTTGCCTACCACTTACTCCACCCTTCAGGGCTTACCCTAGGTGTGCTCTAGTGGTAATGGAAGGCCCACCCAGGGTTTGCTCCTGAGTTAGAAATGCAAATCAGAGCATAGGCACGACTGTGCACCCACAGACCAGCAAAGGCAGGCTTGATACATATTTGAGAGGCTATTCTGGTGGATGCCACAATCAGTACTGTTTCCCACCATCAGCCAGTGCAGTACCAGCCCTAACTACGTGGTGTACCTTTTTGCAATCACCAATAAAGTAAGCAGCACTTCCTGGCATATGTAGGTAGGGTGTGTGCACTTTTGCATTGCATTACAGTGGTAAAGTGTCCAGTGTCCTAAGGCCAGAGAAAGGGAATCTGCAAAAACCAGGAGGAGAAAAAGCAAACATTTTAGGGAAATCCCTTAATAAGGGCCATGTCTAACACACATCTGTTGTCTTTCCTCCACAACTTCAAAGAAGCCCCCACCCCCTCTGAGTACTAGAGCCAGACGTCTGCTTTATCTCCTGTTGTCTTCTTTGGGTAGACCCCACAATGATTGTCAGGCAGCTATTTACTTGGTGAAGGTTTTTCCCACTCCTTCGTTCTCTCCCAGGAGATGGATAGTCCCTCATAATGGGTGTATTTGTTCAGGGGTGTCCTTGAACTGCTAGCTGGCCAACAAAAGTACAAAAGTAGTTAAATTGGCCAGAAATGGTAACTGAACGCCTGAATTTCATTAAGGCTGACTCAGGAAAAGATGCTAAATATTTCAGGACAAATAATGAACACATATTTGCAATATGTGTTTGAGGCAAACATGTTGGTAGGGAAAGATACTTAAACTGTAGTTCTACCTGTTTTCTATGATCTGAGCATATTTTGTCCAAAGTTCAAAAACAGTTTAAACACTACAGATTTTACACTAAAGGTAAAAAAAGATTTTTTTCTTTTCTTTTTGGGATCTTCCATTTATCAATCTATTATTATTATTCCTAAGCAGGATATACCTTATTTAATCTGGGTCTCATATCCTACTTGCGCACAAATGCCTGGCTGACTCACACAATATTCTTTCTCATTTAGCCAGCACATGCATTTGTAACTCTCATGTAGGTTACAGCTTTACAGCAGTGGACCTTATTTTAAACAGTGGGCCTGGTGGTTACAGCTCTAAACCATTTTAAAAAGAAGCTCACAGAGAATGAGAATCGATTAGGGAGCCTTACTCACATCAAAAACCTAAAACTCCGGATGTGCAAAAGCAGTGAGGAGAGGGTAAAAGTTCAAAATCAACTTCCTCACAAAGTTAATTTATGTAGGCTGTGGTGTCATGAAAATCTGGCTTGAAACTGGTTCTATTTCTATCCGTCACACTCTTTAATCAACAAACTCTTTCTTCAACTAAATGTTGATCATGTGGCCAAAATGAAACATTCTTTGGCATATGAATATTCCCATTTTACCACCTGACTGCAGTGGATAACTGTTTATATTCACTGTACTACCTTCAAAGAGTGGTAGGTGTGAACTGTTTGTCCACCACAGAGCTGACAAAATTGCTTCTGATGAGAGAACCAGAAGGATTTTCATTTTAAAATATAATGTACGAATGCAAAGATAGAGCTTCTCTCATCTCCTGAAATGATTAATTTTTGGATCAGTGTGATGTGCAGAACATGCAGTGCACTGATGTTTAAAAGTGAAACCAGTGAGTAGTATTAAGCACTTACTAGTTTCACTTTAATCAGTGCTCAGGGGCATATCTCAGCCACCTCCTGAGGGCCAAACCAGGAGGTAGAGGTACAGCTGGAAAGGGAACAATATCTCCTTTCCAGTGAGAATGTTCCCTAGAAGATCCCTGCGTAGGAATTGCAAGAGAAGGATGATCCCCAAGACACCATTTGGTAGCGGTCCCCTAGGAATTTGCAAGTACTCCCTTCAATTTAAAAATAGAAACAGTCTTTATGCACCCCTAGAGCATAAGTGGGGTTTAGCCTTTAATCTCCCTGGGTAGCAGCTAGACCACTAGATGCTAGGGAATTAAAAAGAAAGAGTGGCAGCCCACACTGGCATTGGCTGTGCCCCATGCCATGACTGGTACAGCAGTCATTCTATCCCCAGGGGCAGAATGTCCAATTGACACCAGAAAAAGTAACACAAAAGTATAGAAGAAGTGGTGGTGGCCTGCTGTGGCCTTGGCCCCACCCCATAACGCTCCCAGTAATCTGTGTGCCATCCTAGGGGGCAGAATGTGAGGTTTACCAAAATTGCCCATGGAGAAACAGACAGCCCACTAGTTACTAAGAAATTAGCCCTATCAGCCTTACAGTGGTCTTCCCCCAAACTCTTTGCCTTTTCCTTCAACTTTTTGCTGAAATTTGTTGGCCTTAGAACTTTGTTAACTTTACCACGGCTAACCAGTGCTAAAGTGTTTGTGCTCAGTCCCCTGAACATGGTAAAATTGGCTTACACTTGGTTGCCATACTTAATTTATTTATAGAGTGGTATACCCAGGGCCTGTAAATTAAATGCTACTCATGGGCCTGCAGCACTTATAGCGCCACCCATTTAAGCAGCCCCTTAAAATATGTCCCAGGACTTCCATTGTAGCCTGAAAGGAGGTTCTAAACCACCCATAGGTGAGGTGCATTATAATTTAAAGGCTGGACGTTTGCTTTTAAATTTTACATGTCATGGCAGTGAAAAATTCTTAAATTAATTTTTCAGTTAAGTGAGGTCTACCTCTTCCATAGGGTAATATTGGGTTGCCTTTGATTAGGAACAGATAAGCATTTCATGTTTGGTGTCTGCAAAATTGTAATTGAAAAAATTCTCTTTAATGGTGAAGTTGGATTTTAAGTTAAAATTTTGAAAATGCCTCTTTTAAAAGTTGCAAAAATAACAGTTGATGGGTGGAATGCTGAACAATGTCAAACATTCTCGCCCAGTACAGAGATCTGGGCCTAAATCCATAGTTTTTTTGCTCGCCACGAATTTTCAGTTTTGACTCAGCTATATGCAAATCATTCTTGACCCTGCTCCCCATGGGAACAGTCCAACCCGAACTGCCAGTCCAGTTCCTCCCTCGACTGGAAACAAGCATCCTGGGACCGGTTTCGGGGTAACACCCATAAATGGTGTCTTTTTTTACATGCGGCTGCTGAAGTGTATGAAAAACAATCTGAACTGTGATCCTGGATGTCATGGGGTTCGAGTCAGTGAGTGGGGTAGCGGGGTCACAAATGTGTCTAAAAATAGAAAATGTTCAGTAACTATTTAGCTTTTTTTCCCGTTCAGGTAACAGCATATGAAATAGCACATGTATGTTGAATGAAACATAAAAACAAGCAAAACTAATCAATTGGAAATGTACTTTTTTACATTGCGAAACATCAGTTGGCTAATGTAATCAGTGCAAATCATTGAGTGTGCCCAGTGAGTCACACTTTTTAATTCTAGTTGAAGTGGGAAATAGTCACTTGGGTATTTATAGTACTAAGAAGTCATAAGGCACTGTGAAAATGTAAGTTATTATTTATGTCTATATATTTTAGTAGTTGGAAATCAGACTACACCTAGAAACATATTTATGTTGTATTCAGCTGGGGAGGCCAGATCCTCAGGACCCTTGGGCCTCAGAGTAATAGCTGAGGAGAAAGAGGATAGAAGTCAAACCCATGGATATTTTCAAAGACATGTAGAGCCTCATTAATTGTTTAGAAATGGACAGAGACAGCTTCCCATGGGAGATGCTCCTGGGGAATGGGGCAATAAATGGGGGTCTTTCTAAATAATTTCAAGGGACATCTCTACCATTCATGCAGCAGGTGGTGTGGCACTCGGACCAGGGATGTGAGTGGCCACTTTATAGGGCAAGGGTTTTATCTATTGCAACATATGGGGCTTGTTAGAGGTAGGTACCTTTCTCCACATAGGGACCCTTGCTGCAGTCAGGGTAAGGGGGATACCCTTCTAAAATAACCCTTACTCACCCCCTTGGCAGCTTGGCACGAGCAGACATGCTTATCTCTGAGGCAGTGTGAACACATACAGTAATACAGTGAAAACACTACAAATGGACACCACACCCATTTGGAAAATTAAGTAATCTTTAAACCAAAACAAGACCAAACGACAAAATCCACAATACAGTAATAAAAATATGACTTTCAAATGGTAGCGGTAGTTCAGTTCAAAGCAAATTGCAGATGCAACACTTTTCACACAAAGCACCTTGGATGCGTCACGCAAACAAACAAGAATGGTCACAGGGAAGATGATGATCGGTTCCTTACACTCAGGGCAGGGGATGCGTCAGTTCCTTGCTCCGGGGAGGTGATGCGTTGGTTCCTTACTGCTGCGCAGGGGAGGTGATGTGTCAGTTCCTTACTGGAGAGGAGGTGATGCATCAGTTTCTTACTGCGTGGGGAGGTGATGCGTTGGTTTCTTATTGCGTCCCCCAACAACGTGACAGACTTGTCACCTTGATGCAATGCAACGATGCATGGATTCTTGCAGCCGCACAGCAGGGCTTGTGTCGGAATCGGTGCGGTGATCTCGGACTTCGGAGATCGCTGCACTCAATGCTGCGATTTCTTGAGCTGTGGCAGGTGCTGCGATGGGTTCTTTGGCGATGTGACGGAAACAGGTAGAGATTTGGCACACTTCTCGGTATTGCATTGATTATCCAGCCCCCCCATGGAAAACGGTCTCTAGAGGTCCAAAACAATAGCAGGAATCTATTTCAGGTCAGAACTCCCAGCAAGGAAGTTCAGGGGAGCTGGTGGTGTGTGAAGTCTTTGTGTCCCTGAGGGATGTATGACGTTACAACGCATACTTTTACCACGCCTACCATTACCATGCAATTTTTACAACGCAGAATCCATTACAACAAAGTACCATTACCACGCATGTATTTACAACGCATATACCTTTACAACGCATACAATTACAACGTAAGTATTGGTAAGTATATAATATTTTTTTAAATGTAATTTAATTAAAATTAATATAATGTCATTTAATTTAATTTAATTAATTTAATTTAATTTAATTGAATTTAATTTAATTTAATTTAATTTAATTTAATTTAATTTAATTAATTTAATTTAATTTAATTTAATTTAATCAATTTAATTTAATTTAATTTAAATTAAATTATATTTAATTTTTACCCTGTACCCTTTTACCCAAAAACCCAAAACTGACCCTGAACCCTAAAAATACCCCTTTACCCAAAAACCCAAAACTGACCCTGAACCCTAAAAATACCCCTTTACCCAAAAACTCAAATCTGACCCTAAACCCTAAAAATACCCCTTTACCCAAAAACCCAAAACTAATCCTGAACCCTAAAAATACCCCTTTACCCAAAAACCCAAAACTGACCCTGAACCCTAAAAATACCCTTTTATCCAAAAACCCAAAACTAATCCTGAACCCTAAAAATACCCCTTTATCCAAAAACCCAAAACTGACCCTGAACCCTAAAAATACCCCTTTACCCAAAAACTGAAAACTGACCCTAAACCCTAAAAATACCCCTTTACCCATAAACTGAAAACTGACCCTGAACCCTAAAAATACCCCTTTACCCAAAAACTGAAAACTGACCCTAAACCCTAAAAATACCCCTTTACCCAAAAACTGAAAACTGACCCTAAACCCTAAAAATACCCCTTTACCCAAAAACTGAAAACTGACCCTGAACCCTAAAAATACCCCTTTACCCAAAAACTGAAAACTGACCCTGAACCCTAAAAATACCCCTTTACCCAAAAACTGAAAACTGACCCTGAACCCTAAAAATACCCCTTTACCCAAAAACTGAAAACTGACCCTGAACCCTAAAAATACCCCTTTACCAAAAAACCCAAATAATATTTTTAATAAAATAATATACTTACCAATACTTACGTTGTAATGGTATGCGTTGTAAAAGTACCTGCGTTGTAAATACATGCGTGGTAATGGTATGCGTTGTAATGGATCCTGCGTTGTAAAAAATGTGTGGTAATGGTAGGTCGTGGTAAAAGTTGCGTTGTAAAGGTTGTATACCGTCCCTGAGTCTTCATAACAGGAGGCAAGCTCAGTTTCAAGCCCTTGGAAATCTTCCTCAAGCAGGGGACACATGAAAACAGCAAAGTCCTTGCTCCTTTAATTGACAGCAAGTAGCCACTGCAGGCTAACCCCAGACAGCAAACGGCACAGGGCAGTATTCGTTCTCAACTTCTCCTTGGCACAGGTTCCTCTTGATTCCATGAAATGATCTAAAGTGCTGGGGTCTGGGCCCCAATAGTTATACTACAAAATCCTTTGTCCTCTGGTGGCAGAGAAGCCCTGTGCTCAGTCAAAACCAATTCTGTCCTCTCCGGTGCAGCTTCCTGGCAGGTGGTGGAGACAACATTGTGGAAGGCAGACCAGGCCCATTCAGGTGAAAGGAAATCTCCTCACCCTACTCTAAATGCAGACCAGGTCTATTCAGCCCATCCCTGACTCATCAGACTCCCTGGAGCCACTGCAGCTCCCCAGCCCATGGCACTCCAAACCCAGTCAGTCAATCAACATCCTATCAGAGGCACACTTTCTAAAAGTTGTATTTTCAAACACAGAATGTAAAAATAACCCTCACTAAAAGATGCATTTTAACATTCTGAGTTCAGGCATACTAAACTTTATCTTCCTACCTTGTTCCCAGGGGTAGTTATGTTTATAAGACTCTATCTTATGGGAGCAGGTAGCCTTGCAATAGTGAAAAACGAAACTGGCAGCATTTCATTATCAATAAGCATGGGCGTAAAATCCGCTCCGCTCGCGGATTTTTCGGATTTTCGGCAAATTCGCAATCCGCGAACGCTCGCGAATTTGTCGAAAATCCGTGAATCCGCTCGCGGCGGATTTTTTGCTTGGTTGCGGCGCGCGGCGTGGTGCACGGCGTTCACTTTCCGTCATTTTAGCGTTTGCCGAGTTGTTTTTCTTTGCGAGTGACGCGCCATTTTAGATCTTGCTGCGTGTTCCCGCGGGAGTTTGTCGCCCGCGAATACGTACTCGCGGCTTGCCACCTTGCACAGCACACCTCGCGAGAGTTCGCAATTGTGAACACGTAGTTGCGGCGGAAAGGAACAATCTCGCACTTGCGAAATAGAGATTTTGCAATTTCGCACAAGAAAATCAGCAGCAAACAGGATAAACCTTCAGAAAATTATGATTTTTATCAGAATCACTCCTCAGGTTGACATTTGCATGGCCTTTTTTTTTGCAAGGAGTCCATTTTGGGGGGGGGGGAGGAAGGAAGTGCCCCACAGTCTCCAACTTCCTGTTCCTGTCCAGCAGGCTCCTCCCAGTGCTTTGTCCATCTCCTGGTCACTTTCATTTGGATCTGGAGCTGGAAGGATTACTTTTTGTGGGTGCTGCTGGATATTTGGATTTGAGGCCTTTTTGACTGTCTTTGGATCACTTTTGGATTAGAAATCAACTTTCACAAGTAAGTTTGTTTGGGGCATTACAGTTGCTGCAAGTACAATTTTTGAACTTTTTCAGAAAATTAAATAAATTATATTGTGGGTAGCCACAGTATCCAGTAGGACCAGGGTTGGTTATGGGTGCATGATACAACTGTTTTGTTGAATTTAAACACCATTGAGGCCATGGATGGGCTGGGATTGTGCAGATTTTATTGTTTTTTGTCGTTTTTTTGGGCCTGCTGGTGTGGCCCTTTGCCCAGGGGTGGTGAGAGTTGCATGGGCCTAGTCTTTCTGTGGGGTGTCTTCTTGAATTTAAACATAATTGAGGCCATGGATGGGCTGGGATTGTGCTTATTTTATTGTTTTTTGTCGTTTTTGGGGGGCTGCTGGTGTGGCCTTTTGCTTGCCCAGGGGTGGTGGTGGTGCATGGACTGAGTGTGCCTGTGGTGTGGTCTCACTCTCTTTGATGTAAACATCATGGATGGCATTGGATTGTGGTGATTTCTGGCTGTTTTTCTGTTTTTTGGGGGTGTACTGTTGATGTGGACTGGCCATGTGGGTGGTGGTGGTGGCCATCTTGAGTGCTGGCTGGTACAGGCAACATGTGCTTGGGGTGTAAGGGGGCCATTTTGAGGAGAGGCAGTGTCTGAGGCCTGCACTTATTTTGCCTACTTTTCATCCCTTATGCCCAGGGGTAGTGAGTGTTGCATGGGCCTAGTGTTTCTGAGGGGTGTCTTCTTGAATTTAAACACCATTGAGGCCATGGATGGGCTGGGATTGTGCAGATTTTATTGTTTTTTGTCGTTTTTTTGGGCCTGCTGGTGTGGCCCTTTGCCCAGGGGTGGTGAGTGTTGCATGGGCCTAGTCTTTCTGTGGGGTGTCTTCTTGAATTTAAACATAATTGAGGCCATGGATGGGCTGGGATTGTGCTTATTTTATTGTTTTTTGTCGTTTTTGGGGGGCTGCTGGTGTGGCCTTTTGCTTGCCCAGGGGTGGTGGTGGTGCATGGACTGAGTGTGCCTGTGGTGTGGTCTCACTCTCTTTGATGTAAACATCATGGATGGCATTGGATTGTGGTGATTTCTGGCTGTTTTTCTGTTTTTTGGGGGTGTACTGTTGATGTGGACTGGCCATGTGGGTGGTGGTGGTGGCCATCTTGAGTGCTGGCTGGTACAGGCAACATGTGCTTGGGGTGTAAGGGGGCCATTTTGAGGAGAGGCAGTGTCTGAGGCCTGCACTTATTTTGCCTACTTTTCATCCCTTATGCCCAGGGGTAGTGAGTGTTGCATGGGCCTAGTGTTTCTGAGGGGTGTCTTCTTGAATTTAAACACCATTGAGGCCATGGATGGGCTGGGATTGTGCAGATTTTATTGTTTTTTGTTGTTTTTTTGGGCCTGCTGGTGTGGCCCTTTGCCCAGGGGTGGTGAGTGTTGCATGGGCCTAGTCTTTCTGTGGGGTGTCTTCTTGAATTTAAACATAATTGAGGCCATGGATGGGCTGGGATTGTGCTTATTTTATTGTTTTTTGTCGTTTTTGGGGGGCTGCTGGTGTGGCCTTTTGCTTGCCCAGGGGTGGTGGTGGTGCATGGACTGAGTGTGCCTGTGGTGTGGTCTCACTCTCTTTGATGTAAACATCATGGATGGCATTGGATTGTGGTGATTTCTGGCTGTTTTTCTGTTTTTTGGGGGTGTACTGTTGATGTGGACTGGCCATGTGGGTGGTGGTGGTGGCCATCTTGAGTGCTGGCTGGTACAGGCAACATGTGCTTGGGGTGTAAGGGGGCCATTTTGAGGAGAGGCAGTGTCTGAGGCCTGCACTTATTTTGCCTACTTTTCATCCCTTATGCCCAGGGGTAGTGAGTGTTGCATGGGCCTAGTGTTTCTGAGGGGTGTCTTCTTGAATTTAAACACCATTGAGGCCATGGATGGGCTGGGATTGTGCAGATTTTATTGTTTTTTGTCGTTTTTTTGGGCCTGCTGGTGTGGCCCTTTGCCCAGGGGTGGTGAGTGTTGCATGGGCCTAGTCTTTCTGTGGGGTGTCTTCTTGAATTTAAACATAATTGAGGCCATGGATGGGCTGGGATTGTGCTTATTTTATTGTTTTTTGTCGTTTTTGGGGGGCTGCTGGTGTGGCCTTTTGCTTGCCCAGGGGTGGTGGTGGTGCATGGACTGAGTGTGCCTGTGGTGTGGTCTCACTCACTTTGATGTAAACATCATGGATGGCCTTGGATTGTGGTGATTTCTGGCTGTTTTTCTGTTTTTTGGGGGTGTACTGTTGATGTGGACTGGCCATGTGGGTGGTGGTGGTGGCCATCTTGAGTGCTGGCTGGTACAGGCAACATGTGCTTGGGGTGTAAGGGGGCCATTTTGAGGAGAGGCAGTGTCTGAGGCCTGCACTTATTTTGCCTACTTTTCATCCATTATGCCCAGGGGTAGTGAGTGTTGCATGGGCCTAGTGTTTCTGAGGGGTGTCTTCTTGAATTTAAACACCATTGAGGCCATGGATGGGCTGGGATTGTGCAGATTTTATTGTTTTTTGTCGTTTTTTTGGGCCTGCTGGTGTGGCCCTTTGCCCAGGGGTGGTGAGTGTTGCATGGGCCTAGTCTTTCTGTGGGGTGTCTTCTTGAATTTAAACATAATTGAGGCCATGGATGGGCTGGGATTGTGCTTATTGTATTGTTTTTTGTCGTTTTTGGGGGGCTGCTGGTGTGGCCTTTTGCCCAGGGGTGGTGGTGCATGGACTGAGTGTGCCTGTGGTGTGGTCTCACTCTCTTTAATGTAAACATCATGGATGGCATTGGATTGTGGTGATTTCTGGCTGTTTTTCTGTTTTTTGGGGGTGTACTGTTGATGTGGACTGGCCATGTGGGTGGTGGTGGTGGCCATCTTGAGTGCTGGCTGGAACAGGCAACATGTGCTTGGGGTGTAAGGGGCCATTTTGAGGAGAGGCAGTGTCTGAGGCCTGCACTTATTTTGCCTACTTTTCATCCATTATGCCCAGGGGTAGTGAGTGTTGCATACTTGCATGTCCCTAGTCTTTCTGTGGGGTGTCTTCAATGTAAACATCATGGATGGCATGGGATTGTGCTCATTTTTCTGTGTTTTGTCGATTTTTTGGGGTGTATAACTGAACTGATGTTCCTCTGTCTTCCATTGCTTTTAGGTGCACAAGAAGACTCAAGAGAACCACCAGTGCCAGGAAGAAGTCCTGCAGCGGTGTGTGCAGCATAACGTCACGCGACGTCACGTCTGGACACAGAACCCTCTGCAACTCTTGCAACTGCTGCCTGCTGACCTGCTCTGAAGAAGATGGCCCCAAAAAAAGTAACCCGTAGCTCCTCTAGCAAGAAAGGTGCCAGTAAGGAGCAGAAGAAGCAAGTTACCAAGGACACTGGTGTGCCGCCCGCCCCTTTTTTTGGGAGTAAAAAAAAAAGTATGCCTGCAGCAGCGGGATCTGCTGGGGACCAAGCTGGCAGCAGCACCCCCGCTCCATTGGGCTCAGTGCCACCACCACCACCACCATGCCAACTGAAGTCCAAGCCCTTGAGTGCTGCAGAGGCAGCCAGTATAGTTCTTCAATCACCATCGACCAGTGATGTTGGCTCATCGCAAGAAAGCAGCAGCAATGTCCCTCAATCAACACAGGTTGTTGTAGCTCATCTGACGAGTGTTGAACAACCACAGCCGCAACAACAATCACATGTGCAAGTACAAGCCCAAGTACATGTGGAAGGAGAGGCAGCGCAAGGAGATGCGCAAGCAGAGGTGCATGGAGGGTCACAAGTGCCCACAATAGTTGTTCCTCCCGAAGTAGGGGCACATCAGGAAATCGACAATCAAGGCGAGGTATCATTTGAGGAAGCCACTCCTCCTGATGATCCTTCATTGTCTTCCGCACCCCTAGCAAGGAAGAGATCAAGGGTGGTGTCTACATCCTCTTCAAGCACACCTCCTTCTGATGATACGGAACAAACTTGGGAACCAGCACCACAGCCGTCTGAGAGTGAGGCACACCATGATCCAACAAAGGTAGTTAAGCGTAAAAGGAAGCTCGTCCAAAGTCTCAGAGTTATGGAGTGTGATGAGGCTCAACAAGAAGTGGCGGATACTGCTGCTGATGAAGACTCTGCCAACGACGACCCAGTCATCATAAAGGTCACTGCAGCCCCAGCGGGCATGCAGCAAACAGACATTTTGACCCTAGCCCGAAGAGCTGCTCAGCGTGATGATGATGATGATGTTGTCGATGAGGAGGCAGTGGAAACACCACAATCATTGGAGTTAAGTAGTACACCAACTCGTCCCGCTTCCATATTTCATTCTGGCAAGAAGAGACCTCCGTCAACCTCGACCTTAATTAGTGGCGGTGAAAGTGCAAAACGTACAAAAGTTGGGCAATCCAGATCCTCCACCTTATCTGGCATTAGCTTCATGACCACCACCACCAGTATCGCCGCCTCCTCCAGGTCCCACAGACACTTCAAGTCCCCAGTTTGGGACTTCTTTACTGTTTGTCCAAAAAATCCAAAGTTTGCCATTTGTACCCTTTGTAAGCTTGCAGTTAGTCGTGGTAAGTCAGGTACCAACTATGGTACCGGCGGCCAGAGAGGTCATCTTGAGAGAAAGCACACTGTCAGATGGTTTGCGCACCTAGATGCGATCAAGAAAGGGCAAATTCAAGGAAACGTTGATGTTTCATCTGATGATGACGAGGAGGAAGAAGACGTGTCAAAGACTTCCCTTACACCCAGTACCCCTGTCAGCAGCACACCCAATGTGAGGCACACTAAGAGTGTTGGAGCGAGTGAGACACCAACGCACAAAAGTTCACCAGCGAGCAAAATTGGGTCAACGAAGTCATTATCAGCCCGTAAATGCTTGGTCCAGGGCAACATTAGAACAATGCTTACTTCAGACGTGCCATATGAACGCAACCACCCACTGACGCATCTGTATAACACTAAGCTGGCTAAAATGCTAGCTGTGGACCTTCTACCTTTTTCTTTTGTAGAAGCGGTAGGTTTTCTTGAATTAGTGGCAACGCTCTGCCCTAAATGGAAGGTTCCGAGCCGGTTCTATTTTGCCAGAGTTGCGGTTCCAGCACTACATGAAGATGTGCTGCAGGCGATTGGGGCAGCTTTGCAGAAGAGTGCTGTTCACACAATACATCTGACAACAGACATGTGGACCAGTGGCCCAGGCGATGATTACATGTGCATCACTGCACACTGGGTCTCTTTTTCAGGTGTTAAAGCAAAGCTAAACGCAGGTGTTGACCCGGACCAAGTTTTCAAAGCTGCTCGGAAACATGCAACACTAGCCATGTTTGGCTTGGAGAAAAGTCACACAGCAGAAAACCTTTTGGAAGAGTTTAACAAAAAGGTCTTGACAATGCTATCCCCCCTAAAACGCAAGATTGGTTATGTTTCCACGGATAATGGCGCCAATGTAGTTAAGGCCATGTTCATGGGTGACCATGTTAGAGTGCCGTGTTTGGCGCACTGTATCAACCTGGTAGTTCAAAAATTCTTGAGTGATAAACAGAGTCCAGCGTTCGAGGTAATGGCCACCTGCCGCAAAATGTGCAACCATTTCAGCCATTCTTTTAAGGCCCGGAAGCATCTGCGGAGACTGCTACTTCAACGTAGAATGCCAGTGAAAGCACTCATCCAGGAGGTGGCAACACGTTGGAACTCAACCTTCTACATGCTTGAGCGTCTGTATGAGCAGTATACGGTACTCGATCACTATTTCTTCACAGAGGCTACATCTCAGAAGGAGGACCTGCGGATGAGTGAGGCGCAATGGGACATAGTTAAAAGCCTGACAGACATGCTTCGTCCTTTTGAGTTCTTCACGCGTGCAGTCAGCCAGGAGGACTGTAATTTGGGAAAAGCTATCCCATTGTTGTGCATGCTGGAGCACCAACTGATGGCGGTGTCTTCTGAGTTTGAAAAAGATGAAAAAAAAAAAAAACATTTCATTTTGTCTGAGAAATTATTAGATCGCCTACGTGGTGATGAACGTCTTCAAAACATCAAGTCAGATCAGCATTACATTTGTGCTACTATTCTGGATCCACGCTACAAAAAGGCGCTGGCAGGCGAAGCATTCTTTCCTTTTGCTGATGCAGATGTTCAAAAGTACAAACATTGGTTAGCCTGGTCAGCCAAGAGGTTTGAAAAAGAACGGCAGGTTATTGAAGGAGAAGCCAGTACATCAGCATCAGCATCAGCAGGCCATCCGCAGTCACAAGAATCCACTTCTGCACCTGTGGCTGGGGCACAAGTGACCTCTCAGCCGTTAAAGACACCGGCAACTGGATCATCTGCACCACACACAATGACAACACTAACAGTGGCTGCGGAGGAGGATTGGCTAAGTTTGATGGGGTATGGTTCTCGAAAAAATGTCACAGGCACAGCAAAAAGTAAGCAAAGTGGAGGAACAGTTGATGACCTTGAGTCGATGGTGCAGGACTATCTGAATGACTCAACAGAGGTCTTCCTTAATGATGAGCCATTGCAGTATTGGCATGGCAAAAAACAATTGTGGCCACAGCTCTTCAACCTGGCTATAAACTATTTGTCTTGCCCACTCGCAAGTGTGTCTTCTGAACGTGTTTTCAGTGCTGCTGGTGGCATTGTAACTCCCAAACGGAGCCGCCTCTCGCCCAAAAATGTGGAGCGGCTGACAATGATCAAGATGAATCAGCACCTCATACCACCAGATTACAAAGTACGAGAAAGCACGCCGCATGAAGACGAGGAGGACAGCAACGTAGATGAGGGGATTTTTTCTCTGTTCGGTGCCACTGACCTCATCCAGCCTGAATTCGCAGAGTATGATGACGAAATCTTGTTCTTATTCCCTGACACCGAGCCCTGAAAATGAGACAATCAATCAAGAACTTTCTTTTTCGTCCTTATTCACTTTTATTCCTGTGTGCTTTGTGTCTCTCTTTCTTTGTTTTGCACAGTTAATTTAATTCAAACTTTAATCACCTAATCCCAAAAACAAGACCATCATCATAATTGTCTTCACTTGTTTGCTTATTGATTTGAAGGTGCCGCAGTCTACATTCCTCAGGTTCACAAGTTCTGAAGAACATGCTCCTCTATCCTCCTCCTCCAGACTGCGATTTCCCTCCAAGCAGAGTGCTGGATTACGCCCAATGAAGAAAGACTCAGCACTTGTGGGGGTGTTGTACTTCTTTGCGGGTGAGTTGACGGATTTGGGCCCATTGCTGTGAAGCTCTAATAATGGACAAAAGTGTTTTGGACCAAATATGAGGTGGAAATTTCTTGCAGTTTTTGCTGACTTGCTTGCCTTTGAGGTGCTCTTTGGCGGGGTTCCGGGTGTTTGTGGGTAATTTTTGGTGTCTGTCGAAGCACTGCTGCGACAGTCTAATCTTGATTGCATTTGCTTTTCAGGAAATCCGTGGTGGAAAACAGGAGTTATGATGATTGATGATGATGATGACCTAGCTGCACAGCGCCGCGTTTGGACCGAAGGCCGAGAGACATTGTAAGTATGAGATTTAGCTTTTTCGCTGTTTGGGGGTGTTCTCGGGTGTTTTTTTGCGGGTGGGTTGGCGGGTCTTGCCTGGGGCATTCCTGGGAAGGTCTAATACCGGATAGAAGTGTTTTGGACAAAATCCATAAGGAACAGCCTTTTTTTTGCTATTTCTTCTGACATCTTGCTCAATGTAGCGTTTTGGGGGGCTTCCTGCTGTTCGTGGGTGGGTTGCGGCCGGGGTCTCTGTCGAAGCACTGCTGCGACAGTCTAATCTTGATTGCATTTGCTTTTCAGGAAATCCGTGGTGGAAAACAGGAGTTATGATGATTGATGATGATGATGACCTAGCTGCACAGCGCCGCGTTTGGACCGAAGGCCGAGAGACATTGTAAGTATGAGATTTTGCTTTTTCGCTGTTTGGGGGTGTTGTCGGGTGTTTTTTTGCGGGTGGGTTGGCGGGTCTTGCCTGGGGCATTCCTGGGAAGGTCTAATACCGGATAGAAGTGTTTTGGACAAAATCCATAAGGAACAGCCTTTTTTTTGCTATTTCTTCTGACATCTTGCTCAATGTAGCGTTTTGGGGGGCTTCCTGCTGTTCGTGGGTGGGTTGCGGCCGGGGTCTCTGTCGAAGCACTGCTGCGACAGTCTAATCTTGATTGCATTTGCTTTTCAGGAAATCCGTGGTGGAAAACAGGAGTTATGATGATTGATGATGATGATGACCTAGCTGCACAGTGCCGCGTTTGGACCGAAGGCCGAGAGACATTGTAAGTATGAGATTTAGCTTTTTCGCTGTTTGGGGGTGTTGTGTCGGGTGTTTTTTTGCGGGTGGGTTGGCGGGTCTTGCCTGGGGCATTCCTGGGAAGGTCTAATACCGGCTAGAAGTTTGTTGGACAAAATCCATAAGGAAACACCAGTTTTGGCACGTTTTGTAAGTTAGGGTTCGTTAGGGTTAGCCCTAGCAGCAGGATTGCATGTGTTTCGGGGGGTTCTATTGCAACGCAGTTCTGTTGTTGTAGAGCACTGTTGGAGCGATGCTGGCTATGGATACTTTTGCTTGCTTGCAAGTGGTTTGAATACAATCCACGGTCTGTATTTGGGCCTACTGTTACTTTCAAAGTACGTTTTGTAACCATTTTTCTGCTAGGCATCGTTTTTGGAGATATGATTGGGGTTCTTCTACATTTTTGCGACTGGCTTTAGTAAGGGTCTTGGTGGGAGCATTGCTGGGAAGGTCAAATTTTGTTCTAAAACACAGTAGTACACCTACCTTGAGGGGAAAGATCCGCTATAATATTTTGGCCATACTTATTGATCCTTAAAAAGGTGACTCAGACAGAGCACGCAATTTCAAAAATATTGTACTGTCTATTAGGGAAATCAAAGTGTCACTTTTTGAACCACACAGCGTACATACCTTTTATTTATTTATCAGTGGTATTGTAATAGCACTTCCTGTTTTCCGTTCAATAATTACAGGCCGGGTTTCAGTCAACATCCGCCAGGCAGGCAGTGGACAGGGTGTCTTCTGTCAGTGGTCACCACATTGATGGACGAAGCGTCAGCTGGAATGGAGGAGTGCCGCCAATAAGAGGAATTGTTTGCTGCATGCAACTTACTTACCAAATTCAACAGGACAACTCCAACAACATACGCAATACAGATACAGTATCCATTGTTGTCTTTTATTCTATGAGTGTGACTGCATGTGCTTACCTTTAGTTTGTAACCAAAGATTGTCTGTATCTTCAATTATTGTTTGTCCATGCTCTGCTTTTTTTTTCTTCTCTCAACAAAACCTACCCAAAAAGAAACCCCCATTCCCATCCATTTTACAAACCCTAACCCTCTTCCCCCGGGCTGTGTTGTTTTGCTTGATGTCTGACTAAAATGACATCAATAATTCCACACACTTGCTGGGGAGGATAAGGTCATAGCAACAGGCTGGTGAAGGAATACGAGGATATCTTCTAGACTTACTCAGCTTCAGTACTATATCTTCTAGTAGTAGTAGCAAATGTCAAATAAATTCAACGCAAGTACTAGTTATACTTGCAAGCAAATACTTTACCATTTGTTAGGCTACATTATGGCACTGTTCTAGTGTACTGTCACCTGCTATTTTCTCGATCGTACCGTAACCGTTGTAATGCTACAGTAAGGAGGACAAACAAGGTTTCGTTTTCTTTTTTTCCATAGGCATGCAACTGCCACTGTGTCACACCACTAGTACCACCGCAATGAGGAAATGTCACCCGCCCAGGATTGACAACGTTAATCCCCATTTCACCTGGAGCCAGCCCTGGGCCTAGCCCTAATTTCTAACACAAATTACAGGTAAGATAAGCGTTTGGTGGGAGGTAGTATAATGGAGTATTATTTCGGAGTAGACAAGAGATTGACGGTTGTACTACTAAAGTCCTACGACTGTTCAGGAAAACAAAGTTACTGTTACACCCCCGCCCCCCACCCACCAGACTGAAAAAGCAGTAAAAAACAGGTATGGTCAGATAAAGTTTAAAAATATATTTATTTAGCCCTAACAAAATAATCTCCCTCACCCACCCTAACCCCAACGATTGTCTTTGAAACGTCCCAAAGGCCAAAACGATCCCAACTCCCAAATCCCACCCCCCAAAAGTCTATAAAAAAAGGGCAAGGGACACTCCACTACTGGAGGGTGCTGGTGCTGGTGCATGATGCGGCATGGGCATCATACTCCTTGCGGAGGGTGGCAAGCTCGGAGCGGAGGCCCTTAACCAAGTTCTTATACCTCAGGACCTCCTGCTCCAGGTTGGACATGCGGACTCGTAGGCGGCGTTGGCGGTCCTTGCAGCTCCTGTGGGGGGCAGCTGGTATTTCGGTTGCTTGGCGGTGGCGGTCGTCTTTCTTAGCCCGGCTCGGTCCCGCTGGCTTAGTCACTGAGGAGGATGCAGTGGTCACAGTCGAGGATGTCGTTGTTGCCCCGCTCGACTGCGTGTCCTCCTCCTCCTCCAGGGCCACCAGCCGCCGATATTCGGCGACAGTGGCCTCCAGCCTCCGTTGCCGGGCCAATCTAGCCTGCTCCCTCCTTGTTGTTGATTTGGAAGGAGCAACTATATGAAGAAAGAAAGACATAGTCTGTAACCAATGCTCCTTATTAATAACACAAAGTGATTGAGCCGAAAGTTGGGTCACAGAGTACAAGTAGCAAATTGAAAGCACAGTACATAACTATTGAGGACAGTATCTATGTAACCTCCCACTTCTGCATCCTTGCTCTAACATTAGTGGTAGTTTAATGAACAAATTCTACGACCACTATGGACTTCCATTACAGTCGACTATGACAGTACACCAGTCTTATTCTTCTTCTTCTCTCTTGTTTAGGGAAATTGGTACGTTATCTTATGCAAGCCGGCAGAATGACATGGACAGCACAGTGAACTTGCACCCGAGAAAAAAAGTTGCACACCATGATGAGTGAGACAGACTTGCGTTACTGTACCGGTCCAGTACATGCAGGTGGTGAAGCTATTACTTTTCTATTACGGGTGGCACTGAGAATACTCTGTTACAAGGGCTACTGCTTAATTAATTTACCTTTCACCCTACAGTGCAAATGAGTACTAGAAAAGGAAAATGAAGAAGCTAACTAATTTGATTATCTATCACTTCACATGGGACGTATTTAATGACAGATGAGATGACTTTAGGTGCTTTGCTTAATATTGAGTGAACAGTGATACACCCACACATGAATGACGTACTACAAGTAAACTAAAGTTATTAAGAGAGGTACGGAGTGTCCACCGTAATAACCAGATATATGCTGTGATTGCAAACGCAATACAAAGTACTGCTACTATTCATGGTAGTATTGGACACATTTACAATTTCTTTTCCTTGCCTTCCCTGCACTGGAACGGACGTGCGGGTGCGGTGGTACATGCTCTTCAAGGTAACACTTACTTCACCTGGCGACCATCTACTCTCTCTAGATACACATGTGCTATCTAAGAGTCAGAGAATACCATGCTCCAGGCATCCATTCAGTCAAAGTATACGCACACATACAGTTTCTGTTTCACCCACCCAGGCTGCTGTCCTTCCACCCATCCTTGCTTCATCATTGACCCAGCCATGCACCATACCATATTCTTTCCTTCCCAGCCACCTCGGGGGCCAAGCAAACACATATCGTTCTTCTTTGCCAGCCATCATACAAGTTCGCGTCCCACTTACTTACACCCTTCTTTCGCTTTTCGTTCATCCCATCCATCACGTTCGTCTAAGAACTTATTGGGATTCTTCTCACCAAAAACTTCACAGCTAAGTCGGAGTACATTTCGAGGAGGCTACTACCTGGTTGATTTGTAATACACCCGTGCAGAAAGCACACTATGCAGTCTTCAATCTCAATAAGTAAGGAATATATAGCTTACCTGTTTCCGCCACCACCGTTTGATCCCCCACAGGACCGTCCGCCGGCTCTTGCACCGCCTCCTCCCCAGAGGCCTCCGAGTCCTCGCCCAACACAGCCACCTCCGCGCTGGCCCCGTCACCAGATGTTACACCTACAAAGTACATTTAAGAATGTTAGAATACACCACTCACTACTATATAATATTTGGTCTAGGAGAAATGTTAAAAAAACAGAATACAATGTAATAATTTGTGACTGTCTACTCCATAGTAAAAATGTCCCATTTTCCAGGGAAGGCTGTTGTCTTGCTGCACTTTTATGCACAACTGATGAATGCTTGCTTTTGATTTTTAACACGCACCACTTTTTCTCCTAACAGACAGAAGCTTGACTCCTAAGAACACGACCAGGATCAAGTTCAAACAAGGTGAGAGCTCGGCTCGACCACAAGAAATGTGTCCAATTAATCGTCAGCACTAACCACTTTTCCGTTTTCAGTTAAATAGTTTTATGACAAAGTAGATTTTAATAAATGTGTTTACTTTTAATAAAGCTTTTAAACTTAAATAGACTCTGTGGTTTTTGTTCCTCTAGACTAGAGTGGATGAGCTAAAGGTTTTGGAATTTTTGCAAGCATGAGTGCCTCTGACACTTCTTGACTGTGCTGTGACTCCGTACTACTCTCTTGTCCTGCGTACGATAATCTAGAGATCATTGGGGATCTATAATCGGTGACTTCGGGAGCTGAATGACTCTGCCACACTATCTAGTCAGTAAGGAGACAGTGCATAGAGGTATTGCTGAATATAATGGGAGTCCAATGGAATTGCCAAATGTCCAATCTTAGTTAGCTACACAGACAGACTAATAAGAATAGTCTAGTAATACCACAGGGAGTCATATTCGAGGCAGGATAAGAATTTATATCCAGTCTACAAGAAGATCAAAGACGATTTAGAAAAAATCGAATGAGGAACGCTAGGAAAAAATAGGTACTGTTTATTAAAATGTAAACTTACTGGGGCCAGCAAAGGAGCCCTCGCCTGCCCGATCCTGGCCTGCATCCTCAGCACCCTCCTCCTGTGTCCTCTTGCCCTTGGGGGGAGCTGATGTACAACATGAAAGAAAGAAAAACCAGAAAACATGGATGAGATTTTTCAACCAAATCAAACATTTCAAAAGAACAATAACAAAATATTTTGGAAAAATAGCAAATAGATAGACCACTATTCCACGGGATCTATCTCATGTGGTATACTACGTTATTCGTATTGCCTAATTTGCGGAACGTTGACTTAGAAAGTTCCTATGTAACTCAATAAACAGACTACTAAAGAGGTTTGCCTAGGCCTGGCACTGCAGGCAGCAGTGCGCAGCACGCGAAGTGACAGACAAAGTCCATCCTGCTTGCAGATCAGTGAATACTCAAACTATCAATCCACCCGCCACCACCGCCACTATTTCTTCTTATAGCCATGTGTCTAAAGGAAGGACTGGACTTCAGTCTGTTGGGGCTGATTTAGAAGTCCCTTGCGGAAGTTGCGGCTCATTTTCCTCCATTGTTGCGTGCCTTTTGTGACGCAGCGGCAGAACAAAAGACTCGCCATGGTGTTGGTGCGGCGTATATATTAAAAAAAAACACATATGGGCATATGGGCGATGCATCACGTTGTAAAGCCCTGTGCCATCAGGGGGCGTTCCGGCGCAAGGGAGGGCGTACCTGCGCAGGAACGAATCCTAAAAGTGGCTGAGGGAAATCTACAAGATGTCAATCAGTCACTTTTAGGACAATGATGCATGACTCAAACCCTGCGCGCTTGAAGCCGACGTACGGCTTGATGCAGCATTGGGGAGATAGGGTACCCCAGAGCATTGCTGGAGCTGCGCCATCGTTGGCACGCAACTCCAGCAAATGCGCTGCCTTTACGGCACAGATGCGTAAGGCTTCTGTGACGTTTTGGGCCAATGGGTGGTGGTGGCATGGCACACAATTACTGCCGCATCCCTGCTACTTTGCAGGGATGCGCCGGTAATTGAAAATATGACCCTTACTGTCTAGCATTACGCAGTTCTTTTCTTTACACTACACTCATACATAATTTCTCAGGCCAATGAAATGCTTCTGAACACAACATACAAAACAAAGAAGCATAGTAGCAAGCAAGGCTACTGAGAAGGAGAGCAGTGCACCTGAAATGCATAGAAGATTTTGAAATATAATTTACCTCAATGTAATCGGCAGCATTATTGCTCTTGGTAAAGAACAAAGATTTGCAAATAACAGAGCAGGATAAAACAGAGTAGTAAATGTACTACTACTACTACTCACCAAGCCCGGGGATCTCTACGCCGAGCGCGTCCAGCAAGTCCCGCTCCCGGTCCATGACATCGGTCCAGCGGTGGGTGGCCTGGTTATATGTGCGCCGGACCCCAGAGATCTTGTACATGGCCCGGCACACCTTCTCCCACCGCTTGCGATGCTCCCGGATGCCATAGCCAGTCGCGATCTTGCCGCCTCCCAGGATCGTCTTGGGGAGGCGGCGCTGGACGTGGAAGATCAGTGCCGCCACTTCCTCCGCGCTGAAGATCTCCCTCGGGACCACTTGCTCCCCCCTTAAACGCCCGCACGGGAGCCGGGCACGGGGTGCGGGACCCTTCCCCTTCTCAGGGTGCTTCCCGGCTCCCTTTACCATGGTCTGGGCAGAAATAGAGTTAAATGATAAACAAGAAATAGAATAGTGAAGAAGAAAAGAAAAGAGTTTAAAAAAGTAGTTTAAAAGTAACTAAAAGCTGCAGAAAACACAAAAATATAGAGCTAGAAAAATAGAGGGATAGATAATAAGTAAAATTAGATAAAAAAAACTTCAAACAAGCAAAGGATGGCAGAGATTGAGAGAGGATAGAGAAAGCATGCCCAGAACCATAGCAATGAATGAGAAACAAGATGGCCGCGCCCGTTCACGACCGCGTGGGTAAGTTCGCGCGAGATTTTCCTTGCGAGTACGCGCGAAATTGTACTAGCGAGCAGCACACTTTGCGAGATTACACATAGCGGGCGGAAACGGAATTACGTCACGCCAACAAGATGGCCGCGCCCGTGTACGACCGATAGGGTAACTTGGCAAACGTATAGCTAGAAGCGCCTCGCGAACACGCGCAAGATCACGCGAACATACACGTCGCAAAAAAAAACTATTTTGTATTCGCACGTATTCGCGGCTTCCGAAATCGATCTCGCACGGATTCGCGCCCCAAAAAACGCGCGAAATTGCAGAAAAAAATGATTTTAGCTAAACTGAAAGCAATGAGCAGGTGCAAAAGTTCAAACTTAACATTAGTAACATTCAAGGTAGTGCTTCCTGATGGGCCCCTCCAGAGTTTGCAACTATTCTATGACCCTGCTATGACCCAAACAGCAGGCTCATAGAATAGCTACAAGTACACCATAAAGGTCCTGTGAAAAAAAAAATTCACTGCAACAAAAAGCAAATTACAGATAAGGAAGGAAGCAGGTGCCAGCCAGACTGGAACTTTCAAAATAACTGACACATTAATGAAACACAAATTAATTGATGGCAGTTGAAGAAGGGCAGGTGTGCTTGCTTTTTTCAACCACCATAATCTACAGTGATAAATAAACCTAATGGGTGGCAGTGAGGATGTACCAGAGGGTGGCATGGGTGTCCCAGAGGGTGGCAGTGGTGAAACAGAGGGTGCTGTGAACCTGTGATGATAAACCAGACGTAGAAACAACATAGTCGCGGCCGTTGCGAGCCGAAAAGTAAGTTCGCAATTGCGAACTTGTCCCAAAATCGGCGCGAACGCGCGCCAACACAAAAAACGGGAAAATCCGCAAATCCGCTAGAGTTCGCGGATCTTCGCGGATTGCGAATCCGTAAATCCGCAAGTTCGCGTACGCGAGATCTGCTAGATCCGCCCATGCTTAATTATCAAGAGATGCCACACACATCAGGGCATGTCCTACCTTTTACATACATTGCAACCTGCCCACAGGGGTATCTTGGGCCTACCTTAGGTAAGAAAAGAGAAGGTTAGGGCCTGGTAAGTGGGGGCACTTGCCAGGTCGACATGGCAGTACCAGACTGCACACAGGCTCTTGCAATGGTAGGCCTGATTACATTTACAGGCTACTTAAGTTGGTGGCACAATCAGTGCTGCAGCCCACTAGCAGCATTTGATTTACAGGCCCTGGGCACACACAGTGCACTGTACTAGGTATAGACTAGTAAATCAAATATGCCAATCATGGAATTACTAATCCATAGCAACAATTTACAAAGGGAGCACTTGCACTTTGGCACTCAACAGCAGTCGAAGAGTGCCCAAAGCATCTAGACCAGCAAAACAATGTCCAACCACAGCAAAAACACAGGATGCAAAAGGCAAAAATACAGAGGAAACCCACGCCAATGATGCCAGGTCTAACAGGGCTGGTGTGTGGGGCCACCACAATAGTAAGGCGCTCCAGACGAAGGAAAGTGGTTTCCGAAAAAGCCTTCTCAGTCTTCCTACTTCAGTCTCTTCCAAGGTCATTAACAGAGAAGTAGGGCTACAGTAGCTTACAGACATAGCTGCACTTTGCCCCATGTTGATTTGGCGTTCCATATGCTCTAAAGACTAAACCGGTTTTACTAAGTCCATCATTTTAGACCGTTTGTTCCTGGACAATCTACTGGCAATTCCTTGGTTAAGTTCGATTTTTTCTTTGTAAGGTGAAATATTTAAGATCTCTGTCCGGACTAACCCTTTATTGGTGAAATCATTTACCAAATAGTTTATTAGAGAAACTTTCATGAGGGAAGTCCAGTTAGATTGTGAGAGAAGGAAATCAACTGTTAAGTTTTATCTAACACTTACTTCAACGCAGGTCTCTCAAGAAAATGTAACTTATATCCCTAACCTTATGCACCATTTTGTACTAGTTAGATTTAGATTGGGAATTGCTCACCACCTAGTCGCCTTCCATAATATGAAAACTTGTCCTTCAGATTC
This sequence comes from Lissotriton helveticus, assembly GCF_964261635.1. Lineage (NCBI taxonomy): Eukaryota > Metazoa > Chordata > Amphibia > Caudata > Salamandridae > Lissotriton > Lissotriton helveticus. The sequence goes on along the minus strand of NC_136063.1, from coordinate 771,322,058 downwards.
AACCCCTTGCCCATGCGATGGTCAGAGCAAGCAAAGCACTGTGCACTTTTTACTGTTCTGTGGTTTTATCCTGGTTTTAGAAGCTATTATTTAAAACCCTTCCTGCTTGCACAAGGTAACGGATCACATATTACCGCCTTAAAATAAATGTCTGAATTAAATGAAGTTAAGGTCTGTCCTAATGGAATTTTTTTTATTATTAATGCAATCAATGTACGTCAAAGTTTTGTTGTACCGATATAGTGATGACCTCAGGAATTTCATTGGAGTACATAACTCTTCTAAATATTTTTAAGTGTTTTTAAGACATGATACATTTTAGTATTTTGATGTATTCTGGACATTGTTTTGTATTATATTTTATCATTTTTATACTATTCATGTGCAATATAATCAGCTTTTTATCTATGTATACATTTATCTTTGTTTTACACACACCAAATAAAGTTTTGAAATTAAATGAATGAGTGGCTACTGCACCCTAATTATGTCTGTCATACTACAAAACAAGAAAGGGGAATAGGGCCCATTTGCTAGTCTTAGGGCTCAGGTCTTGATTGCTGTGCATGGAACAGGGCCTATGCAAAGGGGGCAGGGAAAAGATTTGTGGCTTTTTTTCCTTTTTCTTACACAAAGGGACAGAAAGCCAGCTTTGTGTCTCAGGTCTAGGAGTGATGGCCCACTGGAGTGAGTGGAGCAGACAGCCTGCGTCGCACAGCTGTAGGCATCATTGGAGCTGCGGATACAGTGCCACCAGGGCACAGCAGTGTAAGGGGCCAACCAAACTCCAATTACAGCTGCTTTACTATCCTTCCTTGCTTGCACTAGGGACCAATGCACACCTAATGTGCCGGTATTGTTTTGGGACTCACAACAATGACCAAAGGGATGGACATTTCAATCAAAGAGACACCTTAGTTTGAGCATCAGAGAGGTGGCATGGAGGGGGATAGGCAAAATGAGAGCCCATTTTCTTTAACCAAAGGCAGAGAAGCCATCCCACTTTGTAAGGCAGTAGCTATCATATAATTAGGGAAGCAGATTGAGCGCTCTTGGGGTCCAGGGCATTAGAGGGTAACTGTATCACAATTATTAATGTCTTTCTTTACATTAGATGGTATGAGGGCTCATTTTGCTCTCTATCACTAGGGTCAAGGTGCCTTTGCTGTAAAAAAAAAAAGGGGGGGGAGCAACAAGTGGGAGCAATTTGTTTTCTAAAAAGGGAGAAGAAGTGGACTAACAAACACAATGAGAGCTGATGATTTTGGAATAGGGGAACGAGGTTAATGTTCCAGCGTTGGCTCAACATCTTTTGATTCTGGGTACATCACTTAATCTCCATGTGCCTAGAAAAAAAAATCTAACCTTATGTAATGTCACTGGTGCTCATGTGAAACATTGCAATGTCCTTGGGCAAAGTGTGCTCTACAGGACTCCAAAAAACAAAAGGGCATTGACCCTGTTTCAAGGTTGGAGTGATGATCAGACATGGTTCGAAAGGGGAAAAGTGGCAGAGAAGGTAGCCTGCTACTTAGTGCTGCTACTATCATTAGTGAAACAGGGGCTATGTGCAGTTGCATTGGGGCCCAATTGTGTCTGAGGCTTACAACCTCCCCTATTAGGGGGAGCAGAGTTTTTTGGTCAATTTCTGTTTTTGCTTGAAGAACTTACTCTGGATTATAAACTAGAGAAAACATCCCTGAAATGATCTCATGTTCCCCGACTCCTGTATTCAATCCTGCTATGCATACTCCTCAATCTTTGACATAAAGTTCTGAAGAGGGTCACTGACTTTTTAACATATTTTGCTTTGGGGGGGTTCAGAGGAAAAAAAGTTGAAAATATCCACCCACAACATTCCCGATTCCGACTGAAAGTAAGTGGAGATTTGAATTATTTGGAAGTAGTTTTGGAACATTGGTCAGCAGATAGGGAGTAAGTTTTACTTTCCTCTCAATTACCACAGTGAATAGCAACACTATTTTGGTCCTGGGTGTGCTGACAAGCAGTAAAACCTACAAACCCTGGACATTTCTGAAACCTAGAGCCCCAGGAGAGTCCGCGACGGCATGACTTATTAGGATACTATGACATTTACTTCTACAGAATGCCCTTCCGATCTCAGCTTTTGTCTAATCTTACTCTTTTTTCTCAAATGTCTCTGAAGGAAGGTTCTGGCGATAGATTGAGGGATACCAAACCCGGGGCCAGTTGAAGCAAAGTGAGATGGGCCAACAGGCTGAACGAGAATTAATGAGACTGATTTTTGTAAATGGAATTGTTGTATCAGGCAGGTTGGGATCACTGACTAAATATCGACAACAAAAATAAAGAATGGACAGAATATCGACACCAAAATATCGAAGATCAGAATATCGACTCCCTATCTACAACAGGTCAGTACAAAAATATCGAAGACAAAATATCGTTGTTTAAAATATAGTTTGTAAAAAATATCGAATTTTTTAAATATGTTAAAAGTAATATATTACCTTAATTAAATAATCAATATAATTAAATAAAACATACTTAAAATTAATTGAAAAATATTTAAATTATTAAATAATATATGTAATGTCTAAAAATCAACTTACATTAGCGTTGGATAGTAGGAGGGTAAAATGTACTATTCCCACTCCAGTTAGTGCAACAGTAGGGAAAGCGTTGGATAGCGGGAGGGTAATACAAATTAATTACCAATTAATATAAATTAATTACCAATTAATAATTCATTAACAATAAATTAATTATCAATACCAATAATTAAAAATAAATATTTACTTTATTACCATTAAATTACTTCCCACCCTATTCCTGTATAAACCCACAACCTGCTACAGAACTAAAATGCAAATTAAATTAAAAATATATTAATAATTACTAAAAAATCATATTTAATTTACTATACTTAAATTACTTCCCACCCTATTCCCCTATAAGCCCACAACCCACTACGGAATTAAATTATGCTAAAATTAAAAAACCTAAAATGAATCACTTTAAAAAAAATAAACTTACATTACAAAATAATGTACACTTTTAACACATATACTTACATACAAAACACTAAAAAAAAAAATATTATTAAAAATTCGATATATAATGTAATGCCTATATTATGTACTTCGATATTTTGACAGTCGATATGACTTACCTGCATTTCGATATTATTAACCACTATATTATGTCCATTCGATATTATGTCCATTCTATATTTTGACTTTGATATTCTGTCCATTCTATATTTTGTATTCGATATTGTGTCTAGTTACCGGCAGGTTGATCTTAGCGTAGGATGTTCTCCAAGGTGTAAGTTTGGGGGTAGAGTATGCACCGAGCCAGGGCGTAAGGGTGGCAATGAATTAGAAATTGGTGGTTGGTTTATTGTAGTTGATTTTGATGTATTGACATGCTATAAACTCTGGCCTTTAGCCAGGTGATCCCAGGTTGTATCTTGAATCATATTTGTATTAGTACCATAGATGCTGATAGGTAGCTTTCTGGAAGTACCCTAGGAAAAGACAACTCCATGAATGTTTGAGTTGTTCCTAAAGGTATGATTTGTACAGAAATTATGATGGAATGCTTCCAGACTATAAGAGAATAATAAAAATCCGTCTTTATCTTTTAGTATTTGGGTTAGCACAGGTGTCTGCAATAAGGGTTTCTGAGTCTGCTCATATGGTACCATTTTTAGGTCTGGGGTTAGACAAGATCTTTTGATTTACTAAATCATTTATAAACTATAATTACCTATAAGTGCTCTTAGCCATCCTTCTTCTTCCATTGTTCTGTTGTTCGGTCATTCATATTGTCTTATGCCCTTAATACATAAAGTTTGGGACAAAAGGTCTGCTCACTTCAGCCACTGGCTAACTTTCGTGTAAGTGATGGCATTCTGCTCTTTCACAAAGAGTTCACCAACAAAGGGGCTGATTCTGATGCGGGTTGGAAATGCTTCCCGACTGAATCGGGTTGGAAATGGTTTCCAACCCACTCGGATCGGGACAGTCCAACCAACGGAGTACAATGCATCCGGATGCTTACCGATACAATGCGGTTGGACTCCCATTTACTTGAATGGGAGCATATGGCCCTGGGTCGTTCCTGATCCGATTTGGAAAGAGCAAATGCCATTAGGAGGCCTTCCTAACCGCATCAGAATCAGGCTCTAGGTGGGAAAGCTTTCCAACCCGCATCAGAATCAGGCCCAAAGTAGTTATCTTTAGTTCCAGGGACTACCTTGCCAATGCATGCATTTTAAGACCCAAAAATATTTATGTGCTAGCCAATTATTTTACCTTTTTTAATATTGGCAATGGCCCAGGAGCTCTCCCAACAAGAAACTTTTTATAAAAACTACAACAAAACAGAGCAAGCAATGACAAGCCAAAACGATGGCAACCAATGCTAGTTAAGTTTCGTTCTTGCAGTTTTAGACACAACTGTCAAAGGGTTGTTGATGGTGAAGATTTCTGTTCCTGCAGGTTCAAGATGTGGTTTCAGGCCTCTTTTGATTTCATGTGGGACTTTAATGAGGTGTAGGTGGTGGTAGTTAGGCTGTGTGTGGGGCTGGGGTGGTGGGAGTTGACTTACTAGCCAAGAGGAGGTGAATTATCGTCATGCCTTACAGCTTTCCATGATGACGGTGACTGGGGGGAGGATTTCATTTTTCTCTGTGTTTTTGTTGCTATGGAGAGGCCCTCTAGGGTAATGGTTAAGTCACTTGTGTTGAAGTCAGGCATGTCATTCCCCTGTGTAGTGGGAGCTGAGGAGTACATCAAGGAGCATTGTTAAAAACAAATGGACCAGCTTGAGCAAAAGACAGGCAAGTGGAACGTTGGATCTCCCTTACCTGAAATGGAAATCCTTGTTCAAGCAGGGCTGTGGGTGAGATCTTCATGGTGTTTATATTGTCTCTGTCAGTGTCTAGTCCTACTTGGTGGCCAGAGTAAAGATGGTGACTGCCCACACTGGTCTCGATGTGATTAAAAGTAGAGGGAGAAACACCACTCCCACTACTCTGGTCTATCCTAAGCATCCCCACTCAGTGGGTCAGCTTTACGTTGCTGCTGTCAGGCAGTAGAGAGACTGTCCAGTTGACAGGCAGATGAGTCCCAGTAAAAGACACCACATAGGGGATGATTCTGATGCGGGTTGGAAATGCTTCCCGACCGAATTGGGTTGGAAATAGTTTCCGACCCACTCGGATCGGGAGAGTCCGACCGACCAAGTACGATGCATCCGGATGCTTCCAGATACGATTTGGTTGGACTCCCATTGACTTCAATGGGAGCACATGTTCCTAACCGCATCATAATTGGGCACTGGGTCGCTCCCGATCCTATTTGGAAGGAGCAAATGCCATTAGGAGGCCTTCCTAACCACATCAGGATCAGGCCCTGTGTGGGAATGCTTTCCAACCCGCATCAGAATCGGGCCCTTAGTGTGCAGAGGGAGCAATGGGCTATGCTGGAAGATGATGCTGGGTCTCTCTAGGTTAGTGGGTGGCTTCAGGGACCTGCAATGCTCCACTTTGAACTAAAACGACACTCCTGAGAATCAGAGGCCCTCTGGTTAAGCGTCTGGGTGGGGTGAGGGGCGAGCAGAGAACTACTTACTTGTGGGTAATGATGAGTTGACCTTTTGGAGCTCTGGGGAGATCTCCCTAGCCCTAAATGTACAAGTCAATTTTTAGGGTAGTAGGACAGGCTATTTGTTGTTCATATCCGACAGCAGGAAATATGTTGTGCCTCCGAACATTTATCAAATGTCCATCCTAGCGCTAGTCAAGTGACCTATGTTTCTGAAGGTAAGTACATTATATTTGTTAATGTTTGGTGGCCACAGGAGATGCTGTCCTGAGTTTTCCAGCACTATGGAGACAGTTGCCAAGGTAGTGTGCTTCTAAACACATTACTTTGGTTAACTTTGGCTATTTCATCATGCTAATGTGACAAACGACGTGCTGCGGTAGAGGTGAAATGGTACTAATTGTATTGCAGAATTCCTTCAATTGTGTCATGTTTCGTTTCATCATATAGCGCTGCTTACAACGTTCTAAAGGGACAGGTATGTATTTTAAAACATCCCATCCATACCCTTCGACAACCCCGCTTTCTTTTAATGATACACGTAATATTCTGTGAGCTGATTTACTGATTCTTGTCCTGGAGTCATGACCGCCAAGAGAGATTTGCAATGTTTTTCTCAACAGGTACAACACTCCGCTCAACTACTGCATGGATGAAATGGTAGTAATAGTAACCCTAATATCCGCAGCGATTCGCTGTATGGCCTCTATTCTGTGTAGTGATGCTGACATCCAGTGGCTCTTATGATTATAACATTGCTATGCGCCGACCTCTTCATTGCAGCGTTCTCTCCATTACACGTGGGCGCTATCTGAAACTCATCAGTGGACTGCTTGCTTCCAGCTGCTGACTTGCACTGATACGGTTTTCAGTTTAAAAAGTAATTAAGCAGGTATATTTTTAAGTTAACCTTGATGCACGTATCCTTATTTGTTTCTTAATAAGAGGCATGAGGCGTGGGGCGCTGGTGCCGATGTGTCATCGAAGGAGTATGGCAAAAGCTAGCTTGTCAAGAGGCAAAATATTTGGAGAAGTTTGCACCACCGTGATGTACTTTGACCATTGACGACCCTTCTCGTGACTTGTCTACCAGGGAACTTACTTCTGGGCTGTATGTGTTTCATGAATACCGTATGTGCAACGATTATTATGATATGCTGTTACATTTATTTTTTAATTTTTTTTATCTGAAAGTAAAAATCAGTTATAACAAATCTGTCGCAGGTCTAGGAAATCTATTTTCTATCGAATCAACGCCAAGATATTTTGACTTTTTTTCACCATTTCCAGCTCGGCGTGGATCCTGCCCCTATGCTCTTTTCCAGATTCTTTGATGGTGTGTGCAAGTTACATCGTCTGACACATTAAAAGTACACACTATCTGAGTCTGTCAGTTCATGTAAAGGAAAGTTACAATGTAGTCGGATGCGTTCAAACACATGCGATTTGCTTTCGAACAGCACATAAAGTAAAGGCTCGATTCATGTTTGTGAGCAATGAACATGCAGATTAGTGACTTATGGTTGAAAGTTTACTAAATGACACTGTTGTGAGCAAATCAGGATTTTTGTAAAAAAACAAAAAAAAGCACGTGCAAGGCCATGTTTAGAAAGAGTTGTTTGCTGAGGATTCCATTGATTGGCCACGTCTGGTTCACATTGTCCTGTGGTGTAAAGGTGGGACAGAGGAACCTTGAATGGCATTTTTTCTAGATATACATTCTTTGCTGCACCTTTCTGCACGAGGACAACTACTCTACAACTAGCCACGTTAAATTGCTCATTTCACAGAAACTTAAAGTTGCACTCTGGAGTAGCACACTGTTTTACAAATGTCGATTGTTTGGGTCTGGTTTAATTTGGAGCTAAATTTCCTCTCAAAACCATTTCATGCTACTTTTAGTAGAACTGGCGTGTGGGAAATCCCATGGGTATGTGTGCTGTTTCTTTCCCTTTACAATCATTATCAAGGGTTTTTTAGAACATGGCTCATTTGGGGGCAGATTTACTTATCTACTAAAGGCCGCCAAAAGACCGTGACTGCTAGAAGGCCACTGCACCTTTTGCCTTCCGACAACCATATTACGAGTTTGCCATGTGGCTGGCGGTGTGGCTGTGGCAGTCTTGCGGCGGTGGGTAATGTATATCTACATATATCGATGCATGTGTGCACATTTTGATTGCATATGTGTCAAATGCACATATATGTATGATATATGTAGAAAAATACCACCTACCCAATGCCGGAGTCTGACCCATATTTGGGCAGTCCCAGTAATGGGTATATGGTGCCAAAGCACTTACTTTATTTCACAGCAGACTGAGTCAGATTCCTCGAGGTGAAAATGCTTCTGTGTAGGGGGCTCTTGGAGAAAGGGATCCACCTCAAAATCTGCTGCAAAGAACTGGAAAGGGGTGTGTGTGTGCACCCCAAATCCTTCATCTCTGCTTACCTTTAGGCGGTGGTCCGACCACCGCGGTTGGTTCATGGGAAAGCCAACTCGTAATACGGATGATGGTGGTCCGACTCTGATTTGCGCTGTGGATGCTGCCGTTCCCCAACCATGACCCAGCAGGTGGCAGTGTGCTGGGAGTTCTGGGGTTTCAGCAGTGGTTTTTGCAGTCAATCTGCCCAACTCGTAATACGGCGGATGGCTCACCGCCATTGGAACAGCACCACCAGGATGGCAGTCCACAGACCACCGACTTGGTAATAAGCCATTAGGATATGACACTCTTCAGCTCTTTCCCTGGGCTGGTGCTCCTGAGGCTGCCTAGCACCAACGCAGGCACGCTTGCACCATAGTACAAGGTTGCCTTTCGTTATGGGCATGATGTTTTTTGTGCAGAAGGGAAATCTTCCTGCACAAAGGCAATCCTTAGCTGCATTTTCCTATGAGGAGAATGACGAGAAATAAAGATAACCCTCCTTGTTATGCCTCACTTTGATTACAAGCTTTAGTAAATATGGGAATGTGCTAAAATCCATTGGTGCGTGCATGGGAGTGACCATGCTCCACCCATGGAATGCCTTCTGTTGGAACCTAAATATGTCAGGTCACCTAGGGTAGCCTGGCCTAGGGTAAGGCAATATCAACAGAGGCACATGTGTAAAGGTTGCAAACCACCCAGCAGTAATCCAATGCAATATCACTCAAAAATGACACTACACCAATGTTTGTGTAAAAATATGAGCTTGTTTTTATAAAAATATTTTATCTACTCTTCAGTCATTTTACATCTCAATATACTGTTCAAATTGGTCAGAAGATTCCAGTTGACATATAACCTCAGTAGAATTTAGTTCAAAAGAAGTTGGTCTTCTACAGTGTTAGGTTTCTCACCCCAGTGGAGGCTCTCTAATTATATCACCAAAACGTCCACAACATTGACACTTCCTCCACTTCAGTTTAAAACATTAGAAATGTCCAGGTCTTAGAACCCTGGAAGGTTACCTCCCCTTGACAGAGCAACACCCTCCTCGCAAGAGATCAGTAACCCCAAGATGACAGTTTCAAGTTTCAAATGGAATGTTTCTATAGCTCAATTATCACTTGCACATAGGTAAATAAAATGAGGTCACCGTTTCTTCTTCCACTCCCCCTCTGTAAAAGAATCTCACACTTCAGCATTCAAGTTTATAACTTTCCGCAATTGCAGGACACTCCCCCAGTACTGTGGAGATTTTTCATAAATGCCTCCCTCTGTGCTTGTGAAACGTAGGCTTGTCTCCGGCTCTCGGGCCCTTCCTGACTCAACACGGAGATCCCCAGGAAATAGCGGGTAATGAGGGAGGGTACTGTCAGGTGATTCCAATAAAGGGCTCAAGAGAACTCCTCCTCCGCTTCTCGTGTGATCCCCTCAGTCAAGCTGTTCTCCTCCCTTAAACCTCCACCTTACTTGATAATGGAGCGGAGGGTGGCGCTGACTCGGTTCCCCTCAGCTCTCCGCCTCCGCTGCTACTCCGCTCACGAAGCACGCCCTAGACGCCTGGGCTCGCAGGGGGCGGCGTCTGGGCTGAGGCAATCGGGGTTTCCGGCTCCCGGGCAAGACGCACTACTCACTGTCAGAATACGAGGCAGCGCAGGCGCGGGTGATTAGTGTTCCCGCTTGGCGCCGCCTCACTTGCTTGCTCGCCTGCCCTGACACCGCTTCTGGGCCTGCGCTCTCTCTCCTCACCCTGCCGCACTATTGGAACTGCACAGAGTCGAACGCTCACTTCCTCCTGTGCTCAACGCCGCACAAGCTCCGCTGTCACTCGCCTCTCTACTGCAGCTTCCTGGAGGCGCAGGGCGCCACACCTCGCTCCAATCCGCTTCCACCAAAACGCTGGTAGGTGAAGTTTACCAGGGGAATGTAGGGAGAAGGTCCCCAGCAGGAGCTAGGACAACGGGGGAAAGAGGGGCCAAGGGCTCAAGGGGGGGGTCTTCCGCCGCAGCCGGGCCAATTTCACAGAAGAAGAAGGCGGTTGGGAGGGTTTGGTCAGGGGCCAGAGGGGGAACGTCTCCCTGAAGTGGTTGTCTATCACACGGACAAACTAACTGCTTCCAGTGCGTCCTCCTCCTCACACCACTGCCTCTCTCCTCCAACTCCCTGTACTACACAAAATGGCTCCCTGACCCTTGCCCTTTTATAGCCAAACCACACAGGGTCCAGTAGGGTCCAGAAAGTTCTGGAAGGCCTAATGTTAACCTATGGGGCAGTCTAGGATGTGGCAGTTGGGGACAGTTGGTGGCCACCATTTTGTGAAACTCAGTAAATCCCTGACAGGAAAGGCACCTAAACTGAGGTGACTGTTTATGAGGGAAAACGAGCACCTATCCCCCCAGGCCAACACCATAAAAATCTAGTGGACACAAAAATAAATAAAGGCATGAGGGGCAAAAAGGGGACAAAATAAATAATAAATTGGAGGGACTACGCAAAAAGTCAGACAGGTCTAACACGCGTCCCCCCCAGCTGAAAGTGGGGAGAGCTACCCAACCCCTTGGGAGTCCTCATCACTAAGGCGGAAATACCTAGAGAGACCGTCTGCATTGGCGTGGTCCACCCCAGGCCGATGTTCCACCCGGAAGTCCATTCCCTGTAGGGAGATGGACCACCTCAACAGCTTGGGATTCTCCCCCTTCATCTGCATTAGCCAACGAAGGGGTCGGTGGTCAGTCTGAACCAGGAAGTGCGAGCCAAACAGGTATGGCCGCAGCTTCTTCAGAGCCCACACCACCGCAAAAGCTTCCCTCTCAATTGCACTCCACTTCTGTTCCCGGGGAAGCAGTCTCCTGGATAAGAAGACTACAGGCTGATCCAGGCCCTCTTCATTCAGTTGCGATAACACTGCCCCAATGCCATGTTCTGATGCATCTGTCTGGACAATGAACTCCTTGGAGAAGTCTGGGGCCCTCAGGACCGGTGGTGCACACATTGCCTGCTTCAATTTTTCAAAAGCTTGCTGACAAGCTTTCGTCCAACCTACCCGTCAAGGTTGTCTCTTGGAGGTGAGCTCTGTGAGGGGCGCTACAATAGTGCCATACCCCTTCACAAAGCGACGGTAGTATCCTGTGAGGCCCAGGAAAGCTCGGACCTCAGTCTGTGTCTTGGGGGGTTCCCAGGCCATGATTGCCTCAATCTTTGCCTGCAGGGGCTGCACTGTCCCCCTACCCACCTAGTGTCCAAGGTACACAACCGACCCCTGCCCAATCTGGCATTTGCTGGCCTTGATTGTCAATCCAGCTTGTTTCAGGGCCTGGAGAACTGCTTGCAAATGTTGCAAATGGTCCTCCCAACTGCTACTGAAGACAGCAATGTCATCCAGGTAAGCAGCGGAGAAACCCTCCATTCCAGAGAGGACCTGATTCACCAGCCGCTGAAATGTGGCAGGGGCATTTTTGAGCCCAAAGGGCATCACGCAAAATTGGAAGTGTCCCTCAGGCGTGGAGTAGGCTGACCTTTCCTTCGCTCCATCTGTCAAGGAGATCTGCCAGTACCCTGAAGTGAGGTCAAAGGTACTTAGGTATTGGGCAGCTCCTAGCCGGTCAATTAATTCATCCGCCCTAGGGATCGGATGAGCATCAGTCTTTGTAACTGAGTTCAGTCCCCGGTAATCCACACAGAACCTCAGTTCTGGCGTGGTGCCCGGTGGAGCGGCTTTTGGCACTAGCACCACCAGACTGGACCAAGGGCTGTTGGAAGGTTCTATAACTCCTAGCTCTAGCATCTTGGCAACCTCTCCATGGATGCTAGCCTTCACCTTGTCGGACAGCCGGTAGGTCTTCGACTTCACTGGTGGGCTGTCCCCTGTGTCCACATCATGGGTACACAGGTGAGTCCTTCCCGGGACAAGGGAGAACAACGTAGAGTACTGCTCCAGTATCTGGCGGCAGTCCTCCCGCTGTTCAGGAGTTAGAGCGGGAGAGAGAATCACTCCCTCCACTGACCCATCCTTCTCTTGAGACGAGAACAAGTCTGGGAGAGGTTCGCTTTCCGCTTCCTCTCCCCCATCAGTCACCATCATTAAGATGACCTCGGGCCTCTCATGGTGGGGTTTGAGTCGGTTGGCATGCAGCACCCGTAGGGGCTGTCGAGGGGTCTTAAGGTCCACCAGGTATGTGGCCTTACCCTTCTTTTCCAACACTTCAAATGGGCCTGTCCAGCGATCCTGAAGGGCACTAAGCTCTCCAGGCTCCATCACCCACACTTTCTGGCCAGGCTCCAATTCCACCTTGTGAGCATTGTGGTCATACCACTCTTTCATGACTGCCTGGCTGGCCTCCAAGTTGTCAGAAGCTTGCTTCCACAACTTCGCCATTTGGCTCCTGAAGGCCAGCATGTAGCTCACCACATCCTGGGGGGGGTTTCCTGGGAGACTTTTCCCAACCATCCTTCACCAGGCTGAGAGGACCGCGTACAGGGTGCCCATACAGAAGTTCAAAGGGGCTAAAGCCCACTCCCTTCTGTGGCACTTCCCTGTAGGAAAATAGCAAACAGGGTAGGAGGACGTCCCATTTCCTCCGCAGGCTTTCGGGCAGACTTCTGATCATGCCCTTCAAGGTTTTGTTGAACCTCTCAACCAGTCCATTCGACTGGGGGTGATAAGGAGTGGTGAACCGGTAGGTCACTCCACACTCCTTCCACTTTGCCCGCATGTAAGCTGACATAAAGTTGGTCCCCCTGTCAGACACAACTTCTTTGGGGAAACCCACTCGGGTAAAGATCCCCATTAGGGCCCTAGCCACCACAGGTGCAGTGACTGTCCTCAGAGGAATTGCCTCTGGGTACCGTGTGGCATGATCCACCAGAACCAGGATGAACCTGTGACCTGCTGTTGTTGGTGGATCTAAAGGCCCTACAATGTCGATGCCCACCCTTTCAAAGGGGGTGCTAACGACTGGAAGTGGTTCCAGGGGAGCTTTCAGCTTCACCCCTGTTTTCCCACTGGCCTGGCAGGATACACATGTCCGACAGTAGGTGTTGGACGCCACTTTCATCTGAGGCCAGTAAAAGTGGAGGACAAGCCGAGCAAAGCTCTTGTCCTGACCTAAGTGTCCTGCCAAGGGTATGGCATGAGCCAATTCCAGCAGAAAGGCTCGGTATTGTTGCGGGACTACCAAGGCCCTTGATGAACCAGGTAAGGGTACCTTGGGTTCACTGTAGAGGAGACCATCCTCCCAGTAAATGTGGTAGTGTCCCGTAACATCACCTGCTGCCTGGGCTTCAGCCTGTCGCCTCAGTCCCTCAAGGGTAGGGCACTCCCTCTGCCCCCTGCAGAATTCCTCTCTGGTAGGCCCTCCCTCCACATGACACTCAGCAGGGATGGGTAGGTCCTCCAGAGAGACTACTTCCCCCTCCACGGACTCCTGGTCCACCACCGCAGGTGGCCGATCTGTCACATGGGGTGTGGAAGCCGAAGCAGGCTCTTCCTGTCTTCGGGTCTGTCCCTTTTTGGCAGCGGGTTGGGCCATTGTTCCAGGCTCCAACCCAGGCGAACTCCCTCTCCGGGTAGTTGCAGACCTTGTGCTCACACAGGCCCAGTCAGGTGTACCCAGCACCGCAGAATGCGTCCGGTATTCCACCTCTCTCCAAGCGTTGTGCTCCATATCATTCCCCAGCAGACAATCAACTGGCACGGCAGGGCTTACGGCAACTCGAAGTGAACCTGCAACCCCTTCCCACTCAAAGGGAACCTCAGCCACGGGATAGTGGCCCATTCTGCCGTCAGCCATCGCGGCGGGGTGGAGTACATTGGGAACCACCTGCGCTGGAGACACCAGTTGACTTCTCACCATAGTCATACTGGCTCCTGTATCTCTCAGAGCCTCCCCTCTCTGGCCATTGATGGTGATCCATTGCCCATACTTAACAGTATTTGGGGGCACCTGGATCTTAGGACCCATCTCCCGTTCTCCCAGAGACACTAAGGTGACACCCACCCACTCACCCCCCTTATCTAAGGGCAACTCCTCCCCGAGCGCTACACTAGCTACTCCCGGTGGTTTTCCTCCGGTGGGAGGGGGTGGTCTTTTTGGGCATCTGACATCTCCCTTATAATGTCCAATACCACCACACTCAAAGCAGTGGAGAACCCTTGGCTGCTGGCTTTGGCCAGGATTAGGGTTTCTGGGCGGGTTTGCCTTAGGGGTGAAACCTGTTCCCTTTCCCTGGAAATTGTTTTGGGGACCTTTAGAGAACTCTCGCTTTTTATCTCCCCCCTCCTTCTTCTGGGGGGCGCCCTGTCCGGCCTTTTGGGAATCCCCTCCAGTCCCCTTTGAGGACACCCGGGTACTTGCCCAGATGTCCGCCTCCTCTGCAAGCTTCCGGGGATTGGTCAGCTTGCTGTCCACCAGGTGTTGGCGCAGCTCGGGAAAGCATTTCTCGAGGAGGTGCTCTTTCAAAAATAGATCATACAACCCCTCATAATCCTTCACCTCACTGCCCTTTACCCAGCCCTCTAATGCCTTTCTTGCATAATCAAGGAAGTCCACCCAGTTCTGGGTGCTTAACTTGTGGCTCCCCCTGAACTTCTGGCGATACCTTTCTGGGGTAAGCCCAAACTTCCTTACCAAGGCTAACTTCATGGTGGGGTAGTTGGTTTGCTCCTCTGATTCCAAGGCCAGCAAGGTGTCCCGACCAGTAGGAGGCATGTACTTATACAACCCACCCCCCCAGTGCTTCTCCTGGATCCATTGGGCTCTTAAGGAGACCTCATAGGCTGCTAGCCACTTGGCTATGTCATCCCCCTGACTATAGATGGCAATTATATCCTTAGGCAGTTAGGATCTGGACTCCCTGGTTGGTTCTCTGGTTTCGCTGCCACCATTTGGAGTTGGAAAGGGTCCCCGTTGCAGGGCCTGGAGTTCTAACTCTTTTAGTTTGAATTCATGAGCCATTCTCCACTCTTCCTTCTCCTGTTCTAACCTCCTCCCCTCCCTCTTTTCTTCCAACTCCATTTTTGCTATTTCCCACCTTAACAGTCTATCCTCTCTCCTGTCAGCTAACTCGGTTTCTGACAACCCTCTCGATGACACACTGCTGCCCTCCCGTGAGGTTGCCTTGGGGTTGATTGACATCTCACCCACCCCCGGGGAACATTCCGCAGTCCTATCAATGACAGTACCTCTGTCCGATTCCTCCTCTTCCACCGTTCCCTCCTCATTGCGCGCTTCCACCCAAGCCCTCAAACTGGTCTGTAGTTCCCCCTTCTTGGCACCACGCTTAAAGAACACTCCCAATTGTTGACAGACATCTTTTAGCTGGGCCAATGAATAAGTGTCCAGTTTTTCCAGTGCAAATTCCATTTTGCAAAAGGGCAACACAAGGTTAAGCACACAAAAAGAATAGAGTGGCAAGGGCAACCTGAAGCTACCTCCACCCCACTACCAGGAACACATTTGGAAAAACAAAAGTAAAAATTAGGAGGGCCGCTAGGAGAAAACTCCAGGTGTAGGCTAGTGGATTACACTAAATTACTAAAGAGTAGTTGCAACCACAGTCAAGATCCCACCGCTGCCACCAACTTGTTGGAACCTAAATATGTCAGGTCACCTAGGGTAGCCTGGCCTAGGGTAAGGCAATATCAACAGAGGCACATGTGTAAAGGTTGCAAACCACCCAGCAGTAATCCAATGCAATATCACTCAAAAATGACACTACACCAATGTTTGTGTAAAAATACGAGCTTGTTTTATAAAAATATTTTATCTACTCTTCAGTCATTTTACATCTCAATATACTGTTCAAATTGGTCAGAAGATTCCAGTTGACATATAACCTCAGTAGAATTTAGTTCAAAAGAAGTTGGTCTTCTACAGTGTTAGGTTTCTCACCCCAGTGGAGGCTCTCTAATTATATCACCAGAACGTCCACAACATTGACACTTCCTCCACTTCAGTTTAACACATTAGAAATGTCCAGGTCTTAGAACCCTGGAAGGTTACCTCCCCTTGACAGAGCAACACCCTCCTCGCAAGAGATCAGTAACCCCAAGATGACAGTTTCAAGTTTCAAATGGAATGTTTCTATAGCTCAATTATCACTTGCACATAGGTAAATAAAATGAGGTCACCGTTTCTTCTTCCCCTCCCCCTCTGTAAAAGAATCTCACACTTCAGCATTCAAGTTTATAACTTTCCGCAATTGCAGGACACTCCCCCAGTACTGTGGAGATTTTTCATAAATGCCTCCCTCTGAGCTTGTTAAACGTAGGCTTGTCTCCGGCTCTCCCCGGGCCCTTCCTGACTCAACACGGAGATCCCCAGGAAATAGCGGGTAATGAGGGAGGGTACTGTCAGGTGATTCCAATAAAGGGCTCAAGAGAACTCCTCCTCCGCTTCTCGTGTGATCCCCTCAGTCAAGCTGTTCTCCTCCCTTAAACCTCCACCTTACTTGATAATGGAGCGGAGGGTGGCGCTGACTCGGTTCCCCTCAGCTCTCCCGCCTCCGCTGCTACTCCGCTCACGAAGCACGCCCTAGACGCCTGGGCTCGCAGGGGGCGGCGTCTGGGCTGAGGCAATCGGTGTTTCCGGCTCGCGGGCAAGACGCACTACTCACTGTCAGGATGCGAGGCAGCGCAGGCGCGGGTGATTAGTGTTCCCGCTTGGCGCCGACTCACTTGCTTGCTCGCCTGCCCTGACACCGCTTCTGGGCCTGCGCTCTCTCTCCTCACCCTGCCGCACTATTGGAACTGCACAGAGTCGAACGCTCACTTCCTCCTGTGCTCAATGCCGCACAAGCTCCGCTGTCACTCGCCTCTCTACTGCAGCTTCCTGGAGGCGCAGGGTGCCACACCTCGCTCCAATCCGCTTCCACCAAAACGCTGGTAGGTGAAGTTTACCAGGGGAATGTAGGGAGAAGGTCCCCAGCAGGAGCTAGGACAACGGGGGAAAGAGGGGCCAAGGGCTCAAGGGGGGGGGGTCTTCCGCCGCAGCCGGGCCAATTTCACAGAAGAAGAAGGCGGTTGGGAGGGTTTGGTCAGGGGCCAGAGGGGGAACGTCTCCCTGAAGTGGTTGTCTATCACACGGACAAACTAACTGCTTCCAGTGCGTCCTCCTCCTCACACCACTGCCTCTCTCCTCCAACTCCCTGTACTACACAAAATGGCTCCCTGACCCTTGCCCTTTTATAGCCAAACCACACAGGGTCCAGTAGGGTCCAGAAAGTTCTGGAAGGCCTAATGTTAACCTATGGGGCAGTCTAGGATGTGGCAGTTGGGGACAGTTGGTGGCCACCATTTTGTGAAACTCAGTAAATCCCTGACAGGAAAGGCACCTAAACTGAGGTGACTGTTTATGAGGGAAACAGAGCACCTATCCCCCCAGGCCAACACCATAAAAATCTAGTGGACACAAAAATAAATAAAGGCATGAGGGGCAAAAAGGGGACAAAATAAATAATAAATTGGAGGGACTACGCAAAAAGTCAGACAGGTCTAACACCTTCCTAATGCAAAGTGACACAAGGCAGCTCTGTCTGCTGCATTATGTTACTTTGTATTTACTAAACCATGCAAAGCCACACACATTGGCTTTGTATGACTTAGTAAGTACCATAAATCATTTTGTGTTGGGGAGATGCCACAAAAGTGATGCAACCCGATGCAAATTGCTAGTAAATCTGTACATTTAGATCGTATGCATGTCAACTTTTGATGCAAAATATATTTTGCACAGCAACTTTGATAGGCCCTGCAATTTGCACCACAGAACATTACTTTTCATCATTGCAAACATCTGCACAAATGCATTGTAAGTCTAGGCCACAATCTGTGAGTTACAAATGTAAACATGGATTTCCCGTGCACGGAGGTCAAACAAGACCCGAATGAAGAGTGGCAAACTTTGGCATTAATGCAGGTGATGTGCTGCCTAATCATGACCCAATCTCAATCTCTAGTAAGGCAGTGGGCATTTACCCATTCTCATCTATCCCTTAAGCAACCACTTCTGACATTGGCTGTGTCCAGCTTCTAAATTATTTTGAGTTTTGAAATAGGGGTGATCAAAAATGTATATTGTTTCCAGATGCAATATGCATACGTTTTCCACAAAAATGGGATCTCATTGTGCAAACTACACTCTAACAGTTGTCTGCATAAAAATTATATGTGAGGTAGGCCCTCATGTTCAAAGGTCACACAAGATACCTTCTCAAAGTATTGAGTGGTCATGTGCATGAAAAGGGCATTTGAAGCATGTTCACTGATACAAAAGTCACAAGAGATGCCTGTTCATGTCTTGGGCAGTCGTCAGCATGAAAATTATACTTGAGTTTTTCCCCAGAGTACATAAAGTATTCAAGACACCTGGTCAATGTATTTGGTTGTCATCTGTGTGGCATATTTTAGTAAAACTGGTCTCTCAATTGCAGAAATTGTGCAAAAAATATAAGCGCAAAAAAAAACCGAAAATATTGCAAACTATACAAACCCCGGTAACCAGGATATTTGCAAGATTACGCTTGCATGAAAAAACTATCTCTCTGGCCTCATCTGAAGGTATTTTTTTTGTCAGCTAGTACGTCCTCCAGCACAGGCAAACTAGGCCCATGCCGAGGCCTTCCTGGCGCATGATTTCAGTCCTGCTGTCCAACAGAGAGGCTTACAATTGTTTTTTAACTATATGTAACCACTGCAATAAAGTGAGGTACTGAGTCATAAAGCTTTTTATCAGTCCATACCCTGAACTCAGATAAACTATAATCTTAATCTCATCTACAAAATCCTTCTACAGGTTTACTAACAGAATGAATTTTGCATGGCTTTTCTTACAAATCAGGATTAGACAACAAAAATAAGGCATGAATCCTGCCAAGTTAAAAAAAAATGTTAACACTAATTAATGAAAATACAACAAATATTCCCCACAAATATTTCAGAACACTTTTTTAGGAATGGTTTACAAGCCCTAGTTCTATCTTGGATATATTAGGACACTGCCCAACTCTTTCCAGCACACATTTGCACTCCTCGATCCACATTACAGTTATCACATTTGGTGGCTATGAGTAAAATTCAAGGCCTCATTTAATATATTTTGGCATAGGGCAGCGCTGCGAGCCTTAATGCTGCGCTGCCTGCATCTAAAGAAAAGGGCGGTAATGTGTCGTATCTATGAGATGCAGCACCTTCCTGTCCTCTTCCACAGGGCTGGCGCCCAAATAGCTGCCATGCCCTTACTCCGGCACCCTTACACCCTGGAGCAATGGTGTCTGCATTGTAATCAGGCTGTTTTTGTGGGGGAAAAGACACCTTCCCTCATGAAAACAACCCCTATGCCACCCCTAGGGAGGTATAGGCTTTTGACGCATTCCCTGGTCTACAGCTTTGTTGTAAATATTGGAATGCCATGGATGTTATGTGGGAACACCCACTGTTACACCCATAGCATGCCTCCCCATTGCGGTGTGAGGTACCGCAGTGACTTGCACTGCATTGCCTCACAACATATATACGAGCCCATCAAAAGTCACGCACAAAGGCTTTACATTGCTTCATAGATATGGGTAAGCCCACTGCGCTGCTGGAGTGTCATTAAAAGTGACTTTCAGGTTGCGCACTGGGCTTGTAATTAAGCCCCTCAATTTTTGGGGTTTATATGGATTTGTATTATTACTGCACCCAGGTACAGTATATACACATCTGCTTGCGCCCCTTCTCAATGTAGCCACATACTGCTAACACGTTGGATGCCCTAACCCTTATGCACGGCCCTAAATCTGCAGGTCAGATGGCCCGAGTGGGGACTGATACTGTGGCCTGTATGGTGAGGGCTTGGGAAAGGGGTAATTGCTGAGTCAAATGGGCCTCCTGTTCCCGCCAAGTATAACAATTATAATGGTGTTTGCTGTTAATTACCACGATTACCACTTCATGTTTGATGACTTCTATCAAATTTCTTAGATCACAACATATCCTAGATGACTAGTGCGAGACCTTTCACCATTAGGGGGGTCTTCCCCACAACTTTTTGCCTTCCTCTTCCATTTTTAGGTCTCACCTAAGCAGCGCGCATGCGCTGCATAGGAGACCTTTAGCCGTAGAGTCGTACAGTTCTTTTTCAAAAAACATACTAGTGCTTGTGGCGACATACATCCCAGCTGCAAGAGTTCTCTCCTGTGTGTGCGCATGTGCACTCCCCCCACCCCTCCCACTTGTTTATTTGGCTCTGATACTGTTCTTTAGAAAAACTTGTTTGCCAATAGGTAATCAAACAAAACTCCTTATTAGACTTATATAAAGTTGATAAATGAAAAGGAATTAAAAGCATTGATTCTAATGACAGCACAGTGCACGTTTATGGACGATACTTTAAAAGTTCAGTCTAGTGGCGATCACTTTAATGTTATGGGAGTAGCTGTGTGACGTTTAGGTGACACCACTACCAAAGACAGTTGGATGGCTACTGGCACGGAGGAGATACGCCATTGCTGTTTGTTTGTCAAAATAGAAGTGTTACTCAGGGGTGCTGTAGGCTACGTGAGTGTTTCTCTCCATCTCCTCCCTCATTGGTTTTGTATTCCCTTTGCTGTGTTTTTATGGGAACTGTTCAATCCTCTGTCTGCACTCATTAAGTTTCTAATTACCTTGACCACAACCATGGGATTAAGGTACTTTTAAATGATTTTGCGAATTGGGGCGTACATACTAATTTTTGACTGCCGAAAACAATAACAATTGTATTCGTACCTCACAGTGGGGTATGAACAGAGTAATAGTTGTATGGTTTTCACTGCACCTTTTTATCACCCACGTGGTGTTAAGTGTGAAGTGGACTTCGCATGGGCAGGCTCGTATGTGCAGTACTCGGCAGTGGAGAAGCTCATGTCCCATATATACAGGGGAGTAGATTTGCAGCAAGGCAGAGTCTGTGTTTTTAGGGCAACCAACGCAGTCCAGGCAGTGGGCACAGGGCTGCACAGCTCCTCCACTCTCAGGAGTATGAACTCAGCTGGAGCAACTCTCCAGAGGACGTCTGCCAAAAGTCTCCCAACATTCCCTTTTTGTGACGCTGCTCACTCACTTCGGTCTGCAATAAACTCTGGCCTAGGGCAGGTGTTATCCAACTGCTGAAACGGTATGGACAGGAGCTTTCCTTTTTTCTGCTCTTTCACAATTCTGTTTGCACGTGTATATCTGACATCAGTACAATGAGCCTTTTTGAGAGTGTAATATGACCACTATTTCCATTTTCCATTCATAAAGTTTCTGTGTGTGAAAGCCTCCCATACTGTGTTCTAGGGTGGTAAAGCCCTCAACGTTTGTGAACACCCACACACTTACGTGTTTGGGGTTATTTCAAACATTTACGAAGCCCACGTCCCGCCCATAAAATGGTCATAATGTCTCCTATTTCAGGGTGGGAAAGCATTGCGATCACCCCCATAAAGTAGTTCAATGTCGTAGAAGAGGTTCCTCCTTTGGAAATATTATCTCCTCATCTCTACATGTACATTATTTGGCCCCTTTGCCTGGATCTTTCCATATTTCATCACACCAGGCCATCAAAGTTGTCTTTGCTTTGGGGAGCCTGAACTGATGTAGCCTTGTAATGCTGCTGTGTAATATCCTCCTGAATCTCCACTTTACTGCATCATCGTATTTCTTCACTTATTGTATGGGAACCGGGGATAAATGTATTTTGGTCCTAGCCTATTAAGACTGTTGTTTGTCAGTGTCACAGGCATGATATTCTCACAAACCACAGTGTCCCTGGCCTACTGATTAAACAAGCATTTGCAATGTAATAGGTCTCGCATTTTAGAAACTTTGACCTATTAGTATTGTAAATGACTATGCCTTTTATTATTGCAGGTTTTTTAAACACATAAAAGACGTTGTCATTTACAATGCCAATAGGTCAAAATCTTGCAAGTGCAAGACCTATTGAATTGCAAATGCTTGTTCTGATCTGGTTTTTGCTGACATTAGGTCTCTGCACACTTTACCACAGCTAACAATTATGAAGTTGCTTGCGCTTTTTCCTCTAAACATAGTAATAGGGGGCGTGGCCAAGATGGCGGCCTGATCGGACGCAGACTCTAGTGGCTCCCTGCCCCGATCCCTTGTAAAGCCCTTTAAACTGCATTTTTTGACCCCCCGAGCACCAGATACCTTGGCCCCTGAGTGTTCGCTCCACAGTCGCCCCGAAGAGTGGTGACTGGAGAGTGGAAGGCCCGGGGCCGCGACTGAGAAAATGGCGGCCAACATGAAGTAGCGGCGGACTCCGACCAGCCTCCGACTGCAGCCTAGATCCTCCTGTGGCCGCCTAGACCAGCGCCGCCGCCTTTTCAAACTGTGCACCGGAAGCAGAAGCGGTGCTGGGCACACGACGCTGATTTCACCATGCTCCCGACAGTGTGAGGCGCTACCAGCCGAGGGTCACAAAACTCGAGGCCCCGGCGTCGGGCCTGTGGAAGTACCCGGCAGAGACCCGCGTCCCCGCCCTCCCGATTTGCAACCCGAGTGGGAGCCCGGAACGCCGGGGAGCGTTGCTTCGCCCTGCCATAGTGGAGCGGGGGCGGCAAGAGAGAAGGGCCGGAGGGTGCCGACTCTGACGTCGTGGGAAGAGCGGAGTAGTTGGCGGCGCGCAGCGGGGCTGCCCGGAGCCAGTGGAGACCCCCGAGACGCGTGTCCCCCAACAGACCGGAACCACAGGGCGCCAGGCGCCTCCGGACAGAGCACGAGAAGCAGCCTGGGTGACAGCGGTGACAGAGGTGAGGAGAGCGCTAGGGGCGCGCAGCTCGGGGGCATAATCGAGCCCCCGGCGTTAGGCCTAGCCGCGACTGCCGGACTGGGGGAGGGGCCATGCATCTGACTCTGTTTGCGCTGGGAGCGCCGCCTGCTAGGACCCACTCCCAGAGATATTGAGAGCCCGTCTAGAGGACCACACCGGTTGTGGGCTTGGGAAGCTACGTTCGCCCTTCCGGGCGTGACCCTTGGACCTGCCACGAACCGCACCGGGGTGCACCCTGACTATCGGCTTCCCCGACAGGCCTCTACACAGCACCCCTACACAGTTGCCGCACCCTGCCGAGAGGACGGGAAACACGGTGCGGACCATTCCCGAATTAACGCTCCCCACCGGGGACCTGGAAATCGGGGCGGCAGAGTCAGCGGCCCACAACACTGCAGACTACAGACACGCTGGTGCTTCCCCGAATTTACAGAAATGGCGGGCCTCAGGGGGAAAAAAGGGAATCAGACACTCCCGGAGCTATTGGCAAAAACCCAACCCAAGCCTAGCAAAGAACCACCCTCCCCCGAAACCATGAGGACACCACCTGCACCCCCTGGGGACAACGCGCCCATCACCAAGTCCTTCTTGTAGACCCTGTTCAACTCACTTCGAGAAGACTTCAAGTCCCTGAAGCAGGACGTAGCCGGAGAGGTCAGGGAGCTCAGGAGAGATGTGGAGGGACTTGGGGAACAGGTGGTCGCCATTGAGGAGGCTGACCAGGCGAGGGGCGACGAGATCGAACAGCTCCAGCAGGAGGTTCTGAGACTCACGGATCAGCAGCTAGACCTTCAGGCCCACACAGAGGACCTGTAAAACAGGTCCCGTCGCAACAACATACGGGTCCGGGGAGTCCCTTTGAAAGCAGAAGGGTCCGACATAACTGGCTACCTACAGGACCTCTTCCGGACCATCTTGGGGGAGCCTACTGACTTTATCATTCAAATTGATAGGGCACATAGAGTTGGGCTCCCCAGACGCGCTGCCACCCCACCACCAGACACTCTGGCCTTTCTTCCTGACTTCCCACTCAAGATCGGATACTTAGAGAGGCCAGACAAACGCAACCCCTTCAGTTTAGGGGCCACCCTGTCGCCCAGTATCAAGATCCGTCAACCATCACGCTGCAAAAAAGGAAGACGTTCAAAGTGGCGACAGATTTTCTGCGACAACAGGAGGTGCCATATTCCTGGGGACACCCGTTCCGTTTGATATTTAAGTGGAATGGGAAGCTGCAGCAGATGCGTTCTCTCAAAGACACTTGTGCTTTGCTGGGGATTGAACTAGAGGAGGATGCACTGCCGATGAGACCGTCGCAGAGGCCCCCTGAAGGAGGCTGGCAGACAGTGGGTCGTAGACGGTCTACGACACACCGCTTGAAACCCGAGGCCCACATCATAACGCAGGAGAGGGCAACGGCCGTAGCGGAGGTGGCCAAAGAGACATCACCCTACGACTGAGTTCTACACCCCATGGGGGGGTCACTCATAGCATATCACTCATCCACCGGCTGGGGGGGTGAAGGGCGGGGGGCCACGTTGGTTGCCGCTGAACACGGACCAGAGGGATGGCCACTGCCACGCTTCCCTACATGATGACACACTGCGGACCTGAACTCTGCTTTGACAGGCCCGAGACTTTGGTTTGCATTTGGGGTTCTCAAGTTTGGGTGGGGGGGGAGGATGGGAGTTGGGGTTGGGGGAGATGGCTAAGGATTCTGAAGTTGGGGTTAGGGGGGGTACCGGGAGGGGTGGAGGGGGGATCAGGGGAGGGGGGGTCGTTCAGTGCTCTATGCAGATCTCAGGTCCCTGGGCTACACTTCCACACTGAGCCCCGACTAGACGGAGAACCAGCGCTTTAAGCTCCACTGTCCCACATGCCACCCACAACCTTTAAGATTTTGACCCTTAATGTCCGGGGCTTAAATAACCCAATAAAACGACGCGCGATACTGTCCCACTTAGAAAGCACCCGGGCAGACATTTGCTTATTGCAGGAAACTCATCTACTTCCCCGCGACTGCCACCGACTCCGCTCACACAAATTCCCGACCCAATTCTTTTCTTCTGGCAATACCAAAACCGCAGGAGTGGCGATTCTAGTGGCACGACACTTTAAGGCGGAGGTTCTACATAAATGCGCAGAACAAAGGGGGAGGCTGCTGGCTTACCGATTTAGGATAGGGGGCCTCGTGTTCACGGTGGGATCCCTATACAGTCCTAATGAGAACCAGGAGCACTTTTTACACTCGGCCCTGACTGATGTTACATGCACTCCAGATAGACATATTGTACTTGGGGGGGACTTCAACATGGTCTTTGACACAGCCCTAGACAGACCCGCCCAGCGACCCCCCACACAGGAACGTTCTCACCCGGGTGTAAAGATCGAATGGCAGAACTGGATCTTCACGATCTCTGGCACCGTACGCATCCCCGGGACAGGGAATATTCGTATTACTACAACGCGCATAAAGCATACGCCAGGTTGGATCATCTCCTGGTCACGGGGCCCATGTGCGCCCTTGCTATTGCGACAGAGATCGGAGTTATCTCCCTGTCGGATCGTACGCCAGTCTCCACCACCATCCAGTTACCGCCGATGTCACACCCCCCAGGGTCTGGCGTCTCCGAGACACTCTGTTGCATAAAAAAGCAGTAGTGACACGCATTCAGGACACCATACGCAACTACCTATCTCACAACGCCAACGACCACACCTCCCTGGTGACTCAATGGGCGGCTATGAAGACAGTAATCAGGGGAGAATTCCTGGTCCTTTCTTCTGCGGAGAATAGGGAACGTCAATGCAAACGAGACGAACTCACCCAGCGGGTGCGCGAACTCGAACAAATGCATCAACGCACAGGAGCTCCCAGAATCTAGAAGCAACTTAAAACGACGAGGAAACTCCTAGCGGCCCTAGATATGGACCGAGCGGAGTATGCGGCACTGTGACTGCGACACGCATACTATACCGGAGGGGACAAATGTGGCCGCCTCCTGGCAAATAGGCTTCTGGTCGCGCACCAACGGCAATTGGTGAAAGAGCTCTCGGGGCGAGATGGGGCCATGATCACGGAGGATGCCCAAATCGCGGACACTTTCCGTAGCTTCTATGCGACCCTCTACGCGGGTAGCCCTCTGGATGACAAATTAACAGCAGAATATCTGGACTCAGTCGCTCTCCCCTCCCTGACTCCTTCACAGGCGGAATACTTAGACAGGGGCATTCGCATTGAGGAGGTAATCTCCGCCATTGCCAAACTCAAACATGGGAAAGCCCCACGGCCAGACGGCTACACATCCCTCTTTTACAATACATTTTGCGCGACGCTAGCACCGCATCTCACTCGCCTCTTTAATTCCTTTTCTGCACTGGGCGCCATTCCACCTGACCTTCTGCGAGCATCCCTTACGGTTATCCCCAAGCCAGGAAAAGATAGAACCCAATGCGGCGCATACAGGCCGATCTCGCTCCTGAATGTGGACCTTAAATTATATACTGGAATCCTGGTGGCTCGATTGGCCCCTCACCTGCCGGGACTTATAGATCCGGATCAGGCGGGGTTTATTCCTGGTCGACAGACGGTGGATAACACCAAAAGGATCGTCCACCTTATTGAAAAAGCCTTACGGATCCCTGGGGAGAGATTGATGCTGGTGGTTGATGCTGAAAAAGCATTTGACCGCGTACACTGGCCATACCTGGAACGGGTCCTGACGAAAGTTGGTATTGGGGAAAAATTTCGCTCATTCATCTTCAACTGTTACAAATTCCCCACGGCAGTGGTGCGCGTGAACGGTTGCAGTTCACGGAGCTTCCCCATTGAGAGGGGCACGAGACAGGGGTGCCCGCTGTCGCCCCTACTATTTGCCTTATATATGGAGCCCTTCGCCCAGAGGATCTGCCAGACTCCTGCGGCGACAGGGGTGCGATTTGGTGGCTTCACACACACCATCAGTCTCTACGCGGACGATGTCATTCTGTCGCTAGAGAATCCACAAACGGCCCTCCCGGCCTGCATCGCGGAGATGGACACCTTCGCAAAAGTTGCAGGTTTCAAAATGAACTTAGACAAATCTGTAGTCCTGGACCTGTCCCTCGCTCCTTCCACCAAAACTTACTTGCAAGACCTCTTCCCCCTACAATGGTCGTCCGACCTCGTGCCGTACTTGGGGATCCAGCTAGCCCCTACCTTGCCAGCCATGGTGAAGGCCATTACACCACATTCCACGGGAAGATACAAGAGGAGCTGAGACGTTGGAGGCGAGGCACCCTATCTTGGCTGGGTAGAATTGCTGCAGTCAAGATGACCGTCCTCCCCTAAATTCTTTATCTGTTCCGAGCACTTCCATTACAGCCGCCTGTGGGCTGGATTCAACAAATGCAAACAGACCTTTCGTGCTTTATCTGGCAGGGCCGAAGCCCAGACTAAAGAGGACACTGTCCACTCTAGCCCCGGAGGCTGGGGGACTGGGGATACCGGGCCCGCGTAAATACTTTCAGGCAGCACAGCTACGCTATCTGGTGGAATGGAGCAAGTGGGAATCAGACAAACACTGGCTCTTCCAGGACCAAGCTGTGGCAGGACGTCCACTCCAAGAAATACCCTTCCTTCGCAAAGCCCACCGACCCGCTAACTTGTATGCTACCTTTGTTATGAGAGTCCCCTTGAGGGTGTGGGACGCCACCAACACTGCACACAAGCTCACCACCTTCCCTTCACCACTTACACCACTGGTTGACAACCCAGACTTCACCCCAGGACTAGACAAAGGAGCCTTCACACACTGGCGGACCGCGGGGTGTTGTTTCCTCTACCATATATATGGTCCAGATGGTGTCATTCCCTTCCCGCTCTTTAAACTAGAATACACACTACCAGAGACGGATCAGCTGCGCTACATGCAGGTCCGCCACTGGGCACCACACCCACAAGTGAGAGAAATGGCTGATAGGAAACTCCTACCCTATGAACACGGTGGCTCACCTCCCGCACTTCAGATGCCAAGCTGATCTCCGATCTCTATAAATTCTTGCCACCGCCATCCACACATTTCCACAACCCAGGTAGGGAACGCTGGGAACGGGAACTGGGAAGGTCGCTGAGCCATAAGGAATGGGACCAAATCTCATACAGAGCTAGACATTCAGCATACCACACGGGGCTCATGGAAACACTGACCAAGGTATCCACATACTGGTATTATACCCCGGAGAGGATACACGAAATGGATCGCAGCAAGACCAAAGCCTGTTGGCGGGAATGCGGACACGTAGGTACGCTATCACACATCTTGTGGGACTGCCCGCTTCTCAACTCTTACTGGAAACAGGTGATAGAGAACATTGACACTCATTTTAAGACCGAGCTGCCTCGTTTCCCTGCCTACATCCTGCTGGGTCTCCCTAATCGGTTGACATACCCCTTGCACCCCCGCAGGGGATGTCAGATTGCTATTGCCCTGGGCTCTGCAGTGCAGAATATCCTTACGCACTGACGCACCACTACGATCCCTTCCCTTACGGGGTGGTTACATAGGCTGTGTCTTGTGTTGGGAATGGAGAAGTTGTCACTTACCCTGACTGGGGACGTGGATCAGTTTAATGAACTCTGGCAGCCATTCCACTCCCTGTTGGCCACTGAATTTAAAGAAATCACCTGCCCAAAATACCTTCGCCTATTGCGGCTCACTACACCTGAAGAGGGGGTTTCCTAAACAGGCTCCGAATGGGATGTCCATCCAGGGAGGGGTGTAGAGCTACGGGGTAAGATAGACCTGAGCGCTGGACGGAGGGAGGGGGGGTGGGAGGGGATGGGGAGTTGGGAGTTCGGGGAGGGGGGTTTGTTCGGAGGGAGTTCCTTCTCTTATTACAGCACTGCATATACCGGTGTAACTCTGCTTGCTCGACTACTTTTGGACTGTCAGTGGGAGGGCTTCCAAGCCTCATACACGCTTCTAGGCATTACAGATTTGCATCTCACATGTAATGTATGTTCTGTGTCTTTGTGCTGCTTCAATAAAAATGATTTAAACATAAACATGGTAATATTGGTTTATCCCCAGTTGAAAATTTTAATTTACTTATAAGACCCTAGTAAAATGATATTACATGTTTCCAGGGCCTATAAATTGAATGGTATCAGTGTGCTGATTTAAACTGCCACTTCGAGATGACAAAAGCAACCTTTTGCCCAGTCCAAATTTTCCTTTTTGATACATATAAGTCACCCCTATGGTAGGCCCTGGACAGTCCAGAGGGCAGGGTGCCATGTATTTAAAAAGTAGGACATATACCTTTAAGTTTTATAGTTTTATATGTCCTGGTAGTGAAAAAACGTTACATTTATTTTTCACTACTGCAAGGCCTATCTCTCCCATAGGATAACATTGGAGTTGACTTATTATATTTTATAAATGCAATTTCCGAATGCGAAGAGCTAATCAGTTCATGTGTGGTGTCTCTGGTAACACAATTTAAAATCCTAACTGATGGCGAAGTCGAATTTTAAACAGCAATTCTGAAAATGCCACTTCTAGAAAGTTAGTACTAAGGGGTTGGGTCTATTTTATCATCAAGGCTGGACCACTTTAAACATACAATAACAGCAACATAACTTGTCCGAAATTATTTAAACAATGTACAAGTTATGTTCCTAATAATCAAGAAATTAAATTAACTTGACCACATGTCATGTACATAATACATTTTCAATCTTTGTTTGAACTCATTTTGTATATCAAATCATAAACATTAGATTACATAACCAAAAGTTTTATGAGCATGTTAGCCCACATTTGATTCAGAAATCACAATTGTTGCTTACACAAACAAAAACAATTTTCAACAGTGCACAACACATATAAAATGTACCAGTACACAGTTTTAAAATAGAAGGGGTTCTTATTGTATCCCAATTGTCCAAATTCCTAAGATCGTGCATGGACAGGGGTTGTACCAACTAATTAATAGTACCAAGACAAAGGACCCTTTATGTATCCAATAAGGGTTGCTAATAGGTAGTTGAAAAGTCCAACAACTCCCTAATGTGTAGAGGTCGATGCGTTTCGAATACCTTCATTTTGGGGTCCACTCATGACCAAGACTTTGTACAACTGAAAAGAAATTAAATGAAAAAATATCTTTGCAAGATTCTCATTTTTTTGTGGGCATTTATCATTGAACTAGACCCCCTTGTAGTTGATTTAAGTTACCTCTATTATATGTGTTCCATCTGTGTCTGGTGTAGTTAAGTTGAAACTGTAAGAACAAATAAAAAAAGCAAACGGGTTTTCATGGTCAAAAAACAGTCTTAGAGCCATATGTATCATCAAACTATTTTGCATTTCCTAAATAGCGAATTTTAAGGAATCGCTATTTAGGAAATGCAAAACGGTATGTATGTACAAAATCGCTTTTCAATAGCGATTCCTTAGCATTCCTAATTTGCGATTAGCAAATTGCTAATCGCAAATTACCCATACATTTCCATGGGCCAGGAGGCCCATAGGAATGAAAGTGCAATTTGCGATTAGCAATTTGCTAATCACAAATTAGGAATTTCTTCAAGGGTGCAGGGGTGTCTCAAGAACACCCTGCTGCACCCCTGAAAAAGACATTTGGGGGCATATGGCGCACATACATGCCCTAAAGGCATGTATGGGCGTCATATGGCACCTTTTGTTTTTTGGAAAAAAGCTTTTTTAAAAGAATTCGCAAATTACCACCAACTAGAAGTTGGTGGTAATTTGCGAATCCTTAATGGCATTTTTTGAATATTTTTTGTTTGATACATTGCATTTAAGGAATCGCAAAATTTGCGATTCCTTAAGTGCAATCGCAAAATAAGGAATTGCTAATTTTGCTATTCCTTATTTTGCAGGAAACATGTTTGATACATACCATTTGTCAAATTAGCATTCGCAAAGGCCGAAATTCACAGAATTTCGGCCTTTGCGAATGCTAATTAGCTTGATACATATGGCCCTTATTCTTCAATGTGTTTTTCAAGTCATTGGTTCGTAGTGCGTCTTACATGAGTCGCCAGCACGTCTACTGAGTGTGCTGTCAGTTTTTGACTGAGATTGCAGTGAACATTCTTCAGCTAGTCCTTCAAAGTGAATATTATCAGGTTTTCAATACCTGGGATTATTGTGAAAAAACATTCATTTAATTGAAGTTTTCTCCTTGACATTTGTGTCTTTTTAATCAATACATTAGATAAAAGGCTTACTTTGTCAGTACTCAAGGTGGGATTTTGATGCAGCGTGGCTTCATTGCATCCATGTTTTTCTGCATTGAATTTTACCGAAACTGTTTTGCCAACTGAGACTTAGGAACAGAAGTCCTTTTTATCGGCATGTGCAGTGAGGGAACATTTCTATTTTTGTATTTACAATTGCCTTCAACGCCTATTTCTTCGTTTAAGATGAACCAACTTAAGAGTGACAATTGAGACAAACAGTCCCTTTAAAAGACAAGACAAGTTGCCATTTACTTAACTTATATTGGAATACTTACTTCTTGTGATGTCTGTTAGCGTGATCTCTCCATTAGATATCTTCCGAATAATGCTCAATTTATGGTTGTACTAACAAGTGTGTAGTTTTAGCTGTGCCGCCTGATGATTTATATAACCTTTTGCACGTCTGTTCTGCGCCTTTGGGCATCTTGGGGCATATTATCAAGGAGGTTTATCTCCGCTTTTTTGGCTTTAAAAGCCAAGAAAGCGGAGATAAAATTATCTCCCTATTACCAAGCTGTCGCTATCACCAGTTAGCGACAGCTAATAGGAGATAGCGACCATCTTGGGCCCCGCTTTGCATGTCAGTGATATTTATCACTAAGGACATGCAAAGTGGGCGTGCCAAGATGTTAGCGACTGGAAACAGTCGCTAACATCGCTATCTCCTATTACCAACTTTTGGAGATATTCGCGCTAAGCGCGAATATCTCCAAAAGCTAACACCTGCCCTGAGCAGTTCTTAGCCATGTTAACCAATGGGAGGTGGATAACATGGCAAGGAGCATTTGCTCGATAATGCATGAATATCGCAGACTTTTCAGCGATATTCATGCATAGCAAGGTTTATCTGCGATAAAAATCGCCGATGTGCGGCGATAATTTTTGTCTCTAAACAAGTTAGAGACAAAAATTATCTCTATTGGTTGGTAATATGCCCCCTTGTTACTTAGAACAAGACCTAAGCAATCGTCATTTGTTGATGGTCAGGCCAGGGGTATCTTGGTTTGTAGTTTGCAGTTCCATTACACTTCATTCTCTTATGTGTTCAGTATCTTTGATCAAGTTTAGATTTTTTAACATGCCGAAATGCGTCGTCCTTCCCAGTTGGTATTGTTAAACATTTGAGCACCATGTTAGGCATGAAGTGTTTTCAATTTACAATTCTCTTTCTCATTCTTGATCTTCTTCATGTGCTTTGAAGGAATGCGGTCAAAGGTTTGTTTATTCTCACATCATTATTCTGAAGAGCTTGAGGCCTCTGCAGGCTATGCTTTTGCAAAGTGGTGTTCACGGATGACATTCACTTTATAGGCCTAGGCATACTTATAGCTTGGTGAATTTGACTGATAAGTATGATCTCTCCATTGGAAGTTTAACCTTTGTAGTTTAGACATTTCATTTAGACCCCTTACGGCTGTGTTGAAGTGCAAAATTAGATAGACTTCTTTTTGGGTATGAGTCCTCTCTAAGGGGGTAATTACGATGGCGGAAGGCCCGCCACCACCAGCCCTGTGGTGGCGGGCCCTCCGCCATCTGGTTGCCCATTTCCCACCCCCACATTACGATGGCGGGGGGAATCGTTAGGATTGCCTGGCGGTGCGGACTGGACCGGGGAAATGGTGGCAGAATTTGCACAAATTTGTATATGTATTTATATGTTTTGACAAATGTTTTGTGCTGCCTGGAGAGCAGCGGCTCCCACAGGAGCCCCTCTTTAAGTTCAAGTTGCTATCGTATGTAATCTAGGTACTGAAAACAGTGACCTGAAGAGATGTTTCAACAAAGGTTATGTCTTTCTGAAGCTTGCACTCTTAGTCTATTGCTTTAAGGTATAGGAAACTTTGTTTGATCTTGGGGATGATTGGCAGCAAGTTCAGAGTAGAAAGATAACTCATAGTCGTTCATATTCAGTGGTGAATTGATTTATTATTTATGACAATGGTCTTACCTTATATTTAGTGTTACTGAAAGATGGTTCTATTTTGCATTGGTGTAATATTGCTGAATTGGATTGTTGGTTATATGTTGCTGCTTCCTTTGTTATGGTGACATCCTGGCAAAGATAGTAGTACAATAGGCCTGAACTTTAATAAGTGCACCCCATTATATTGTGTTTTGCATTGGGTGGGCTCTGTAGATTTAAGGGTTCACAGCTTGTGGTGGTGTGCTATGGTGTAAACTTTTAGAGGATGTCATCAACGATGTTTCCGCTTGTTATCATATATTGTAATTGCATTGTATTGTAATTGCATTTATATAGCGCGTACTACACCTGACGAGGCGTCAATCGCTTTTTCAGCGAGTGGCACTATACTCCGGAACCCTTAAACGACTAGTGTTGAAATAGTATAGTGAAATATGAAAGTCATTTGAGTGGTGGATAGGTTAGTCAGTTATTTGGATTCAGAAGGGTAGCGGAGGGATAGAAGAGAGAAAAAGGTTTGCATTTATAGAGCGCTTGTTACCCCTGATGGGGTGTTGAAGTGCTTTTTTTCCAAGTAGCGGTGATTAGTATAGTGAAATATGAAAGTAATGTGAGTGGTGGATATTAATTAGTTATTTGGATTGAGAAGGATAGCGGAGGGATGGAAAAGGGAAAAAGGTTTGCATTTATATAGTGCTTGTTACCCCCGATGAGGTGTTGAAGTGATTTTTTGGGGAGTAGCACGCTACTCCGGAACCCATTAAAGGATTAATGTTGAAATAGTATAGTGAAATATGAAATTTGAGTGGTGGATCCGTTAGTCATTTATTTGTACTGAGAAGGGTAGCAGAGGGATAGGAGAGGGACAACGGTTTGCATATATATAGCGCTTGTTACACCTGATGGAGTTTTTAATCGCTTTTTCGGCAAGTAGCAAGCTACTCTGGAACCCATAAAGGATTAGTAGTGAATTAGTAGAGTGAAATGTGAAAGTAATTTGTGTGGTCGATATTAGTCAGTTGTTTGGATTGAGAAGGATGGCGGAGGTATAGATGAAGGTCAAAGTTTTGCATATATAGTTAGAGCATGTTACCGCTTTTTCGGCGAGTAGCACTCTACTCCAGAACGCATAAAGGATTAGTGGTAAATTAGTATAGTGAAATATGAAGTTTGAGACGTGGACATGTTAGTCTGTTATTTTGATTGAAAAGGATAGTGAAGAGATAGAAAAGTGAAGGATTTAGACTTTTTTTGGGAGGTCATAGCAGTCTCTTCACTTTTCTATCTCTGTGGGAGGCTTGGGATGAGTAAAAAGGGATGTGGATGGTAAGAGTCAGAGGGCAGAGTTTAGAAAGGCTTGTTTTGGGGGATCAATATAGTAAAAGAGGTGTCAGATGGCACGATGAGGGGTACAGTAGGGGAGAATCTGTAAAGGGCTATTTTGGGAGTCATAGTAGCGGTATGTGGTTTGAGATGAATGAGCGAGTAGATGTAGAGGATATATTTATAGAGGTATAGGGAGAGAAGTAGGGTAGTGCTTTGAAAAGAGTATTAGAAAGAGGTTTGAGATGAGTCAGAGAGTTGAGGTAGAAGATATGTTGAGAGAGGTATAGGGTGAGAAATAGGGTAGTACATTGGATATGCTGAAGTATAAGAAAATAATAAATATATAGATCCATAAGTACATGGAAAGTTTATAGATGCAGAAAGGAAGTAAGTATATGTAGATTAAAGATATTGATAGATGTATAGGTTGAAAAATAGGGTAGTGCAATAAATATACTTTTTTGGGGGGGAGAAAAGTAATAAATATATAGATCCAAGTGCATGGAAGGTATATAGATGCATAAAGGAAGTAAGTATAAGTAGATTAAAGATGCATTCGATGAACTCTTGGTTTTCAAGTGTTATATTTAAAAATGTTATTGTAAAAAAAACATAATTCTACATGTATATACAAGGCAATACACATATATAGGTACATATCTATAGTACAAATAAATGCGTATACACAGAGGGATATGCTGTATATTTCTGTTTGCTTATGGTGCCTATGTGGGGAATAGTCAATTCTTGAGTAGTTTTCTGAAGATAAGGTGGTTGTCGGTGGATCTTATGTTGGAAGGTAGAGAGTTCTATATTGTGGCAGCTTCAACAGAGAAGGATGTGATACCTATGTTTTTTTTCTTGTATCTTCGGATTTTGAGGCAAGGTGCCACTCTAGAGTGGAGGCTACTATGATGAATGTGTTTGGTGATTTTATTCCTAATGAAGTGTGGTCACATTCCATGTATCGCTTTGTGGGTGATACAAAGCAGCTTGAACGTGGATCTTCTGGCAACCGGTAGCCAATGCAGGGCTTTCAAATCAGGGGACATGTGGTCTCGCGGTTTGATATGCAAGAGTAGTCTGGCAGCCAAGTTCTGAATACCGTTGTAGTATTTTCATAGTCATTAAAGGTGATCCGTGGCAGAGGCTATTGGCGTAATTGAGTTTGGACAGAACAAGGGAGATAGTAGCTTGGACCTTGTGTGGAAATCCCAAATGGGGTAACATTCGTCGCAGAGTTTTTATAGTAACAAAGCTTGATTTTGCTAGTTTGTCCACTTGGGCATTCATCCATGGTCATTCCGAGGGTTCTTACTTCCTACGATACTTTAGGCGGTGTCCCCAGTTCATCAGGCCAGGCGGTAAGCAGGTCATAATATTTCCAATCACCACACGTGAGTATTTCTGTTTTGGAAGCATTCAATTTGAGATGACTCCAAGTCATCCATTGATCCACGGTTCTGAGACAACTGAAAAGTGGCGAGTGTGTGTCATCTGCATAGTTATAGCACGTAAGGTGAAATTGATTGAGCAGTACTGGTAATGACTTCATGAAGATGTTGAAAAGCATGGGTGGGATGATAGAGCCGTGAGGGACCCCAGCCTTTGTGGAGTATGGTTTGGACGAGAAAGGTGGCGTATGGATGACATTCGTTCTGTTTCGAAGGTAGGACGTGATACAGTCTGAAGCAGTCCCCTCTATGCCGGCTTCGTAGAGTCTTTGTATCAGAGTGTCATGCTCACCCGGGTCAAAAGCAGCTCAGAGATCCAAGAGGTGTAGCGCAGCAACCCCGTTGCGGTCAACTGTGTTCTTCAGGTCATCCCAGATGGCAAGGAGGGTAGATTCTGTGCCTCTTCCCATATGGAATCCCGTTTGGAAGTCTGAAAGTATGGCATTGTCCTCAATGAATTGTGACATCTGGGCAAACACTGCTCTTTCTAACAGTTTTCCAGGGAAAGGTCCATTTGTAATGGGTCTGTAGTTGTCAAGGTTCAGCGGGTCCAAGTTTGTTTTCTTCAGTAAAGGGCGTATGTATGACTTTTTGAGTTCTACTGGAAATATTCCGGTAGCTAAGGAATTGTTGATGATTCTCCTTACTGAGTGGCAGCAGAGGTTGTTAGAAGAATTGTCTTGCAAGTTTGCGGTGGACAGGGGTGGGAAGGGCTGCCCGCAGACCTACCTGCTTTGACCAGGTCCATTAAAACATCATGTGAAATGTGTTGGAAGGAACGGAGAGGCTGAGTTAGAGTATTCTTGGATTGTTGTTTTGTACTGTGTCTCTGTTTTAAGTAAGTTTGTCTGTGAAATCCTGAGTAAAGATATGAGTTCCTCCTAGGCAATATGGTTTACGAAATTCATTGAGTATTTTATAGAGTTCTTCATTTGCACATTTAGCATTTTGAATGCTGTCTGAATAGTACCTTTCTTTGCTTTTTTGGTAGCAGACTTGCACAGCCTGTTAATTTTCTGTAGGTGAAGTTTGTCTAGATTGTTTTTTGTTTCGAGCCAGGCACATTGCAGCTTTCTAATTTTTTGTTTTATGTCTCTGATCTCTGTATTTCTCCAAGGTGCTTGTTTTCTTTTGTTCTGTTGTGTGGTTTTGAGTGGTAACCGGATCTCAAAAGCTTCCTGTAGCCACTCATATAGCTTTTTAACAGAATTTATTGTTTCCAGATCTGTACTGGATGTTAGTTGTGTTTCTAAGTGTTCCAAATTGAGTTTGTTCCACGGTCGATAGGTGGATGCCTGTAAGGTGGATTTAGGTGAGTCGCTTAGCATTGTTTCAGGTTGGAAAGCAAGCAAATAGTGGTCTGACCATGTGACGGAGTTATAGAGCAAAAGGTAACAGTTCTGCATTTGCAAAAATTACATCTAGGATATGTCCAGTAATGTGTCTAACCAGACCTAGGCACACACCACGATCATAAACAGTATGTAATATTGTTCCAACATTGTAATTCAATCAAGAATGATCCTTAATTATGCTGCAGTACTGTTGCTGTAATACAATTTTTTTTAGGCCACAACAGAAACCAGCCGACACGTGTTTCGTAGCATGTGGAAATTAATTCTGCAACTTCCTCAGGGCTGAATAGCGAAGTCTAACTCCTTGTAATCACACTGCCAGTGATAATTCCAACCCGGCTGGGCTTAGGCAGTGTCTGTGGACAATTAATCTTGAAGGAATACTGGGCTGCCAGTTCAAAGGGTCTCTGGCAAGCCGCAACGATGTTCTTAAATTAACGAATGGAGATATAAATGGACTGCACTGTCGGTGTAGTTAATAACAGGCTAGCTACAAAAAAAGTCCTAGGATACTGGACTCGAGGTTTTGTATAGTGAACAGTAGCAGTGGTTTTTGTTATGTTGAGGGCACCGTGAGTGAAACGGCAATCGTGTCTTTAGGGTAATCAGTAGCGTGTGTGCTATCGTTCCCGAACGGCAGTCATCTGTGTTCTGGGAGGTGTCCACTACCCGGAACACAGATGACTGCCGTGAGGACACAATAGCACACACGCTTCTGTTTACCCTAAAAACATGATTGCTGTTTCACTCACGATCCCCCTCACGGCACCCTCAACATAACAGAAACCACTACTACTGGTCACTATACAAAACCTCAAGTCCAGCATCCTAGGACTTTTTTGTAGCTAGCCTTTGATTAACTTCACCGACAGTGCGGTCCATTTATATCTCCATTCGTTAATTTAAGAACATCGTTGTGGCTTGCCGGAGCACCTTTGAACCGGCAGTCCGGCGTGCCTTCAAGATTAATCATCCACAGATACTAAATAAGCTCAGCCGGGTTGGAACTATGAACTACAGCGTGATTACAAGGAGTTAGACTTTGCTATTCAGCCCTGAGGAAGTACTTCCCACATGCGACAAAACACTTGTCGGCTGGTTTCTGTTGTGGCCTAATGAAAATCATATTAAAGATACACTACTGCAGCATGATTATGGATCATTCTTGATTGAATTGAAATGTTGGAACAATATTACATACTGTTTATTATTGTGTTGTGTGCCTCGGTCTGGTTAGACATTTTATTACTGTGATGGATTCTCCCTCACATAAATTGGGGGGTTATAGGGCTTATCCCATCTCCTAGTAGCACCAATCAACATCTCTTATATTTAAGTTTGCGTCATATAGCAGAGCACGTACATACCCTGTCTTCTAAAAACCCTTTGTTTAGAGACCCATGTTCAGCGATGTTTTTTTTTTGCAGAGTTTTATATAGCGCGAACTAGACCCGAACCGAATCAGGTATCAGAGCGCTTTACATATTTTCCAGTTACGTTACACGAGGACACACTTTCATTTTAGGCACATGGAGATTAAGTGATTTGCCCAGAATCACAGGATGTTTTGGCGTCGTTACCGAGACTCAAACCCAGATCCCCAGGTCCGAGGTCGGGCGCCCTAGCCGTTAGGGTTTGGATTTGTGGACAATCTGATGCAGGTTCAGTGTGTCTAGGCCAGTGATTATTGTTTTTGGATGGGTCATATTGGGTTTCTCAAACCAAATGTTGAGGTCACCCAGAATGCATTGATTGCAGTGTATTGGTATTAGGTTTGAAACCGTGTCTAGAAGTGTGTCTGGGAATGTTGCCTTGTTAGGAGGAGGTCTGTAAAGGAACAGGAAGTTACAGGAGGAAGATGGTGTAGGATTGCTTCTTGTGAGAAGAGCCTCACAATTCTTTATGGAGATGCCATCAACTTTAGTGATATGTAATGTTTGCCTGAACACAACAGCTAGGCCACCTCCTTTTTGCCTATACCATTTTGGGTGATCGTTTGATAGCCTAGAGGAACCGTTTCATGCAGGACTGGAGCCATATCATCTCCCAACCATGATTCAGTTATGAATAGTATGTCTGGTTTTGCATAGGTGAGAAGGTCGTAGATGTGATGTTTGATTTAGAGAGCGATCAAGTATTTATTAGTGGACACTTTAGAGAATGTGCTTTGGTGACAGTGAGACTTTGTTTTGTAGAAGAGTGATCAGTATTGTGTGGGTTAGTAGCAGGTGTGTTTTGAGTGCTGGTATTATCTGTATTAGGATAGCAATCATGTAGCTGTTCTGTAACGTATTCCTCGACCAGCAGGCTAAGAAGTT
This sequence comes from Lissotriton helveticus, assembly GCF_964261635.1. Lineage (NCBI taxonomy): Eukaryota > Metazoa > Chordata > Amphibia > Caudata > Salamandridae > Lissotriton > Lissotriton helveticus. The sequence goes on along the minus strand of NC_136063.1, from coordinate 771,282,615 downwards.
TTTTTGATGGCTCTGTGTGCGTAGGTGGTGGAAATGGTGTTTGAGAGTGAGATGATGTGCTGTGTGTTGCGGTGCATCCTTTTTGTGCAGTAGACATAGAGAAGCAAAGTTGTGATGTGAAGCACGTTGCTTATATTGTTTGCGTATGTTTAGGGCGGAAGGTGTATGAGTCAGTGGTGGTGGTGCAGCATTTAAGTCATGTAGTATGCTTCTAAATTGTCAAAAGGATGAAAGGCAGTTGGAAGAGGGTTGTTCTGTTGCTGTATGTATGTTAACTGTGGTGGACGGGAGAACGCTTTGCATTGGAGTTTGTTCATTTTTGTAGTTTGAAAGGTGAGTGTATGATTGTATTTTGTGACTGTAAGTATTACAAGGTGTTGTGCTTGAGAGATTTTGTTTTGCTGATGTGAGTGATATGTTTTGTTTTTGAGGCATAGTGAAAAGAGTTGCATATGTATTTGTTTTATCAGATGGATTTGTTTGTATACTAATGTTTGTGAGTGGATTTTGTATGTTAAAGGGGGTGCAGATGTATTTGTGAGGAGAGTGTATGTTGTGTGTAGGTGTTGGGTGACGTAGATTTAAGACTGTTTGTCTGAGACTTGATTGCTGCAAGAGTTAAAATGCGTGGTGCTGTGGAGTGTAAGTGCTGTTGTGTTGTTGTGGTAGAAAGAAGAGAAGGATGTTGGTTGGACAAATGATTTGAGGCTGAGTGTGGGTTTGTTCATGATAAAATATAAAAGGTCTCTTAGGAGTAATTAGAGTGGGGAGTGTGTGTCTGGATGGGTTGTAGTTAAGTATGGTATGGATTTTGGTTGTGTTACTGATGAGTGCATTGGTCAGTGGTATAGAATAGAGTTGTGTACTGTTTGTAGGTGATGGTGGAAATGTTTGGTAGCTGGGATAGAAGGGTATATACCCATTTGCAGGCACAATAATGTGTAGTATTGAAGACTGTGTGAATAGTACATTACTTTTTTCTTTTTTATAAGTAAAAACATAGTTTGGACCATGATTTATTGACTGGTTGTTGCAGGCTTAAGGTCTGTGTCGTTAGCCCACACCACCTACCATGACTAGGCTTGCACTGTTCTGTGTTGCTACCCCGAGAGAGTCAAGTTTTACAAAGGGGTACTTAGTTCCCGGTCAAAAGATGGTTGCCGACATATTACTTGTAAAGGACCCACATTCCATCCAACTAATAACCCACTTTCTTATATGTGTACTGTTTACCTTTGTCTCCATTGCACCAAAATACTACAGCTATTGGACCCTGGAGTTCAGTTGATTCACCTCAGACTAGTTCTTAGTGCCGTTCACTAATCCACAGGAGATAAAGCATAACATTCGAACACCTTGTTAGAAAATGCAAGGTAGTTCAGGGTGGTCCTGAAACCCTTTGGAAATCCACTTTTCAAAATCCTATTTTAATACCCTTTTGAAAATAACCTATATATCTGTCAAAGGGGTCTTTACTGTTCATGAAAACAGACATTTTATAATCAGAGCAATTTTTATTCCTTCTATGGGGCCGATTCCAGTGTCGGACGGACCGGAGACTGTACAACATTGGTTGGGAACTAGAACCAAATGACCTTCTGTTGTCTGTTCCAGCCCAGCAAGTAGGATGCAACCAAACCCTGTTCCGTCACACTCCTATTTTTTACAATGGTAGCATGCATTCTGAACAGACTGCATGCTCTCATTGCAAAGAGCAGAGGTGTAGTTCATTCCTGCACCCGGTGGCAGGCACCTCAAGGTGCCTGCCATCGGGTTTAGGGATCAACAGTGGGGCACCTTAGGTGCCCCCTGGGCCGCCATTTGAAGGTCTTGCACTGATGGGGGCCCTGCTGCTGAGCCCCAAAGTAGGATTCCCACAGCTTTTAAATGTCGAAAAGGCCAGCACAGAAATGCTGTGGGAATCATCCACCGCAATCCCTCAGCTGGAATGAGCCACCCGAGGAATTGATGGAGGATTTCTGAATGGCAGCCAGGCCTTCCGAGCCTGTCGAAGACCATTTGGAAATCTGGTACAGATTCCTTTCTGACCGACCGCGTCAAAATGGGTCAGCTGGAAAGGAATTAGAACAGGACATTCCTCTGTGGTCGGAATGGCTCCAACCGACGGTCAGAGTGGTTTCCGACCGCATCGGAATCAGCCCCTAAGATGTATGGACCTGAACATTAGCAAAAGTTTTAGGATGAGACTTTAAGAACTTAAAAAAGCAACATAAATCTTTTTTAATGTATTTATATCACTATTTCACACTTGACATACTATTTATTCATCCTCTAATGTATTAATTTACTTTGTAATAGAAGGAATTTTCTAAATATTTACAGAATTAAATCAAACAATGTACCTATATAGAACTGCTAACTTTAAGTTAATTCTGAAGGTTGGCCCCTATGTCCTGATTGCTATAATCAAATAAAAGAAAGCAACATGAGTTAAAAGAGCACTAGACACACCAGGTTAGAAGAATGAGCTCCAAAACTGGAAAAGACTGGATTGTAAGAAACAAATAATAAAATTGCGGGTATACATGAGTATACTAAAGTGGGCTAGAGAAAAGAGCCCACAAATATTACAATATGTTGAATACAAATAAAAGAAACATTGGGCGAATTAAGTTCCCATTAAAAATAATGCCAATCTATATACATATTTAAAAACTCTCCCTACATGTCATCAAAAATAGAAGAATCACAACTTCTTCTGAATAAAACCTTTTCTATATCCTGAAAATGATTGGACAGTTATTAGTCTCTCATTTTGGTGATCATTTTGGCCTTTCACAATAAATTGCCTCTGAAGCATCTTAAGTTTGCATGTTTGTTCATCAGAACACAAGATGGCTAGCCATTCAGAAGTTTTTTCTTGCCCTCTAAGACCAAAGAAATAATTTTGAAAATGTAACAACTCATACATATTCTTACAGCACATGTACTAAGATGCCTTATGATAAGTCACAAATCCCACAGGTATCTTCATCTCTCAAACCCAGTTTGTTTAGTGGCACTGAAGAGCAGTACTTTTTGTAAAATAAAGAGTTTCAAGTAAATATTATACAGATCATGGAAGACTTTGATATGAAAAATCATAATTTCCATATCTTTCAAGAATTCATCACTTATAGACTCATCTAATTCCAAGCTTGAGAAATTTTCGATGTCGGTGAATGCCAACTTTCAATTTGCACTCCTCAGGACATTTAAAATAACTGGTTGTGATAACTTCTCTTTCCCGAGAGAGTAAGAAATATGGGGAGTGTAGTAAATTGTAAAGAATGTACAATGTCTAGAATGTTAAAAACGGTAGCTACCTATCTGTAACTCTGTGGGACCAGCATGGGACTCAGGTGCAGATGAAGATGTGTGGTTTATATGACGGTCAGAGGACTCTATAAAGACTTATGCAATATCATGTTTTTCATGCCTTATCTTGGGATTTATTACAAAAATATTTGCCAATCAAGACAATATTTTAACTATAACAGACATATGCAAATGATGATGGAGCCTTGAGGTGTAAATTAAACCTGGGTGTAGTTTGCAGAACTCCACAAAGTGCAAAAAAAACTGCTGCACTACGCGGTGCTCCACAAGCGGCAGAGTGCGTTAGCAAAATGCAGTTCAGAGTAATTTTCAGCACAGGGTGTTTGTCTGCACTGTGAAATTATTGTGAATGTCACAATGCACAGCGCAAGAGGGTGCTAGTAGGCCCTACTTCCTTTTTGCAGCTTGAGTAGATTTTCTACTTGAGCAGCAGCTTTCTCAACGCGAATGGACAGTTTCTCCACGTGAGCAGTCGTAATCATACTTGCATTGAACAATCAGACAGCCTGTGTTGAGCAATCTCGCCAGGACGTTGATTTCCCTCACTAGCGCTCGCCAACTTGAAATTGACGAGCACGAATGAGGAAAAAACTCACTGGGAGGTGGAATTTACTCACTCCTCTCCAACTTGATGTTAACGTGCATGATTGATGAAAAAAACTCAGTGAGCTTCGTGTAACGCAGAGTGTGGAAAATTCCACAAACTCAGAGAGTGGAAAGGAGTTCTCCACCCAGGCTTAGTGTAAATAGATGTATTTAATGCTGTTATAAAAATGCAAAGATATTGCTGCCACTGTTGAAAATAATCTTTTACCTCCCACCAGGTGGAATACCGAATTCAACAGAACATGCCACACAAAGCTCTAAAGAAGATATTATGTGCTTGGATGTGCTCCATCACTTTGTACTGCCCACCAATCATTTTCTGGGAGTACATTATCGGAGAAAGCACTGTTCCAATGGATGCCTGTTTTTATGAGTTTAATAACATCTGGAATTTTTTGCTTGTGTTTTCCCTATGCTCTCTCATAATACCAGCTGTCTTTGTCAGCTATTTTAACTTAATCATTTGCTGGAAAGTTACAGAAAGCAGTAAAAAAAGACGAAGTTGTCAACCTGTAAAAAGCAACACTATTCCCCCAAAGCCCACCACAGAGCAATCAGACGCTTTATTCTTTGTAAAACTACAACAGGCCACTGAAGAAATAACGGAATCACCTTCCCCCTTGAATACTTCAAGATGTCCCAGTGTATCTCTGAAGGAGAAAATGTCAGCTTTGTTAAGTTCTTCAAAGAAGAATGACAAAAATCCACCGTCACGTGTGCTCAACAACAACCATATTAAATCCAACAACCCAAATGGTTCATCAAACATAAGAGCATCTAAGGACATACAAATTGCGAAGTCTCTTTCCATCATAGTCTGCATATTTTCTGTTTGCTGGACACCATACTCAGTCTTGATGGTGATAAGAGCTGCCTGTCATGGTGTTTGCATAGAGTCCTATTGGTATGAAATTGCCTTTTGGCTTTTGTGGTTCAATTCTTTCATTAACCCATTTCTCTATCCTTTGTGTCACAGTAGCTTCAAAAAAGCATTTGCCAGATTGTTGTTCAAACAGTGCTGACTTTCGCTAAATGTTTACACGGGCTGCTTATGCAATACTATTGTGGCTTGTTTTACTATTTTCAAATGTGTTGCCTTTAAAAAGAAAAAAATAGAAGAGGCACAGATCATGTCAAATCTCTGCATATGCGTATTAATAGCAGGATGTCCACATCGTTACTACATCTTTGGCAATTTTATGCACTTATTGCTGTCACTTTTGTCTCACTACTTTTCTCTCAGTTTCCTTTTTAAGAGTGTCTAACATATATATAGTTTGCATATTTTAATACTAAACTTGGGCTTAGAGGATTTGTTGACAGACTCAAAATTCTTCAAACATGAATTTTAGTGAAATAAAAAGTGAAGAAACAGCACGTGTTTATCATTAACTTGGGGGCATATTATCAAGGACGGGTGATACATTATCGCCGCTTTTATTGGCAGGAAACTGCCGATAAAACGGCGATAATGGGCTTGATAATATGCTCTATAGAATTCCTATCGAAGCCCATGTTAGATGTGAAGACATCTAAAATGGGCTTCAATAGGAATTCTATAGAGCATATTATCAAGCCCATTATCGCCGTTTTATCGGCAGTTTCCTGCCGATAAAAGCGGCGATAATGTATCGCCCGTCCTTGATAATATGCCCCCTATGTTCTTCCCTCTTACACTATTTGTTTTATTAGATATTTATATTGAAAATCATGACAACCCACAACAGAGCTGTAGTGTTCAATATCTGACTGATTAAAAACTATATGGATTATTATTTAGTTCATACATGTTTAGACATTTACATTTCTTTATATGTGATAGCCATTAGTCAAAAATACCAAGGGGCAGATTTAAAAGCCCCTTGCGCTGTTAGTACGTCACTTTTTGTGACGTACAGGCAGCGCATTTCTCTGCCCCATAATTACAAGGACAGGAAAAGCCACACTGCGTGGCTTTTGCTGTCCTTGTAAATACTGCCCTTTTACACGCAGCACTTTGCATGAAAGGGGAGTTCCATGGGTGTTCCTGTGGGTGTTCCCACGTGACACACATGCAACCAGACGCATTTCCAGATTTAAGAGGAGTTGTAAACCTGGAAATGCGTCAGTATGCAACCCCACCCTAGGGGTGGAGTAGCGAGGTGCAACGAGGAGAAATGCTTTCATTTCTTCTCGTTTTTTTCCTCTTTCAATACGAGCTGCCTTCTGCAGCATGCATTGAAAGAGGAAAATGCCTTTAGTGATTGATTCCATGCAGGAAGGTGCCCCTTCCTGCACAAAAATAATCTCCCCATGACTCAGGCATACTTGCACCATAGTGCAAGGGTGCCTGTGCCAGCGCATGGCAGCTGTTTGTGCGCCAGCGCAGGGGAGAGCACAGGAATGCAACATATCATTGTAAATATGTGGCATTCCTGTGCTCTGAAACTTCAGCAGCGTGGCACAGCCAAATGGCTTGTGGTGCAGCGCTGCAGCACTTTCTTGTTAATCTGCACCCTAGTGGCGCTGATTTGAAATGATACATGTAGATTTCTAGTTCATAAATGGCTTGCATATAAATTCTGTATCTTAACATAAAATTACATCTATCACAGATCATTTTTTCCTGTCAGCAGACATACTCTATATAAAGACATCACAGTTTTACCACCCTTCCAAAACTCATTGGCTCTAGCCCTAACATTGAATTTAGGCACAAACAAAGCTAAATGATGGGCAATATTGAAATCCATCTTTGAATAACATGAATGCATGAACTGTTGTAAACAATTATTATTATACAATAGTTTTGCCTTACACTCTTAGTTAAAAGGCAGAAAGACAGAACAATCGGCTGTGCACTGCAGATGAAGAGCAGCAGAGCTCTCTTATTTTTATATGAGGACCTGATGGGAGCAGGTGTTGCCTCTTCATGGGAGCTACTAGGTGCACTTAATATATGAGCAACAGCCCAGCAGCAGCAAGAGAAGATCTACTAGCCCCACTCAGTTTGCGAGTAGTGGCCCAGCAACAGGAAAAGTTACACGAGGCATGATGAATGTTTGAGAAGAGGCCTACTAGCATAGGTGAGCTTTTGGGTTAGCTCAGTGTCTGAACAGTGGGGCAGCATCACCGGCAAGGGAGCCAATAGGCATCTTAAATGCATGAGCAGCAGACCAGCAGCAGTACCTCTTCCTCATGTAAGATGTCTTTAGGTGGATTTTCATCAACAGAACTTGACTGAGAGCAGGAGAAGGAAAAGCATAAAAGTGAGGAAAGAGGGATAGAATATAGGAATATAGTTCAGAGGGGAAAAAATATAGATGAAGAAGAATATTCCATAGTAGGATAAAGAGTTTGAAAGGAGAGAATGGTGGAAGAAAGTGGCACGGTGTAGAATCAAGATAGCCAAGGCATTGGTATTTGGCAACCCTGGCTATCAGCAGAGCCAGCAACAGAATCCAAAAAAGTCCTTGTGCCCCTGAACTAATATCTTTTACAAATTAGGCACTGGTCTGAGGGTTAAGGTCTGTCATTTGTACTTGTTAGAGCCAGAATCCTTGCTCCACTGCAGCCTGCAAGATACAAGATCATCATGTGACTCATCCAGCACACCACACTGCCAATCACAATAATCACACCCAGACCCAGAACACATAAACTCACATAGCATCTTCACAACACAGACCCCACCTCATACACATCCCACCATCCACCACACACCCTCAAACTACTGTACACACAATTTATATCATCCTCATCTGTACAAACTCTTCAGAACACAATTCTTCAAATATCGCTGAACCCTGCATTAATCACAACTTTGGTATACTTTTCTTCACACATGACTCACCTGATCCAGCGGGCTACCAACCTGCGGATATCTATCACTAAATACTCACCTTAGCCCATAAACACACTCAATCATATAGGCCGGTGAACACCGCTGGGGATCAATTTTGGGGCTAAAATTATATATTTGTTTGTTTTATCAATTCTTAAATCTATTTACTAAATCCAAAGCCCTTTCTATAACTGATGGATCTATTTTAGTTGATTAGGATTTGTTGATTATGACATAAATCTCAAATACCTGATTTTCTCATTGAATAATCACAGACTTGGGTACGTTTAAATGTTTATCTAAATTAATCTAGGTCAGCCAATCTTTTACAATAGTCTAATACCAGATCATCAGTTATACTTAACAGTCTGTGTAATGGTATAATGGCTAATCTCATTGTTCTTACCATGAGTATTTCATGGAGACTCAACCATGTGTTTCTATCAGGATTGTGTCTGAGTCCCATTAGAACAAGAGGTAATGCATCTGGCCAACACAGTGATGTGGATGCGCACACCTTTGCCAATCTTGATTTTATTGTACAATTCAATTGTTCTATCACCCCAGAAGCCTCTGGACGGTAAGCACAGTGCAATTTCCGTTCAATTTTAAATACTTCACAGATCAATCACGTTATTTCATTATTAAAGTGAGACCCTCTATCTGATTCCTCAGCTACTGGATAACCAAAACGAGGTATCAGTTCCCTCAACAACTGTTTGGCAAGTGTTATACTGTCATTTCTTCTGGTAGGATATGCCTCCACCCATCGTGAGCACAAACATACTATTACAAGGATGTACTTCAATGCCTTACATGGTGCTAACTGAATGAAATCAACCTGCAATCTCACCAATGGTCCTTCTGCCTTTCCAATTCTTCCCCAACTGACCACTGTCTTCCTACCAGGGTTATTCTGTTGACAAATTAAGCAACTCTGGCAAAGGCTTTCTGTGAGAGTCCTAAACCTCAGATTGTACCAATCTTGTCTATAGAGTCTGATCATGGCATCTCTACCTATGTGTGTATCACCATGGTACATTCTGGCAAATTGTGAGAGTAAACAAACTGGCATGACCGGTCTACCATCTGGATAAATCCAGACACCATCTTCCTCTCTCCTTTGACATCCTGTTTTTATCCAGCCTTCCTTTTCACTTACGTTTACCTCTACATGCAAATGTCTGACTTCATCCCATGTCTCTATGACTGAGATAAACCTAAGTTGGGATCTGATTCCAGTTGTTTCAATGTTCTTGTTTACTGCCATTTTGGTTTTGGCGCAGTACTGGGGACCTTGGTCAGCATATCCATTACCAGCAGTCACATAGTCATTTCCAGACTGATGTGCAACCCATTTGATGACAGCCACTTCTTTTGGCCATTGTATTGATTCTAAAAGCTCTTTTACATATTTTCCATTTTTAATAGGGGTTCCTAAAGAAGTCATGAAATCCCTCTGCATCCAAAGTTGGCCAAAGTCATGCACAACCCCGTAACCATACTGGCTATCAGTGTAAATGGCTACTCTCCAATTCTTCCTAATTTTGCATGCTTTAATTAAAGCAATCCATTCAGCTATTTGTGCAGACTTGACTCCTTGTAAATAAGATGCATTGACTTTTCCAGCCAATGTACAGGCAGACTAAGCAGCACTTAACCCTCCTACCTCATGCACGAGCCGTCTACAAATAATTCATTCTCATATTCTTTTAGGGGCTCTTCCTGTATGTCTGGGCGAGGTTTGGTAAAATATTCAGTAACATCTAGGCAATCATGTTCAACATCATCCCTCACTTCTTCTCCATGAACATCAGGTAATAGAGTAGCTGGGTTTAAGACAGTACTCCTGATTACTGTTACATTTTCTGCTCCCAAAATAATTCTTTCATATTTGGTAATTCGGCTTGGAGTAAGGTATTGAGTTTGTGTTCTAGTTAACATAATTTCCACTGAATGAGGGACATATACTTTTACTGGGTGTCTCATCACAATAGATTCACTCTGTTCAAGACTTGTGCAAGCAGCAGCCCCTGCTTTCAAACAACCAGGTAAAGCTGAAGCTACTGGGTCCAAAGTAGCAGAAAAATATGCTATTGGACGTCAACCATGTTGCCAGTACTGATAAAGCACAATTATCTTGTTCACAACCAAATAATGCACCTTCTTTTGTATAATCTGGCATACCAAGAGCAAGAGCCTCGCATAGACAATTCCTTAATTTCACAAAAGCAACCATGCTTTCACCATCCCTTTCTACAGGGTCTTTTGCTTGTTTTCTTGTCATTTGTATTAATGGATTGGCCAGTAAGGAAAAACCTACAATCCATTGTCTACAATAACCCACTACACAAATAAACATTCTGATTTACTGCTGGGTCTGTGGTAACTGCATTTGTTTTATTATTCTTATTCTCTCAAGTGTCACTCCCCTTACTCCTCTTTCTCATTGATGTCCCAAATATTTAACTTTGTTTTGACAGAATTGCAATTACTCTGGTGACACCTTGTGTCCTCCGTCAGCCAAATGGTTTAACAAAGCAACAGAATCAAGGACACGATACTCTTGTGACTTTGATGCAACAAGCAAGCCGTCGATATACTGAACCAAAACTGAATTTCTGGGCATCACTACTGTTTCTAAACAATTTTTCAGAATCTGATTAAAGATTGAAGGGCTTTCTGTGTACCCTTGAGGAACTTGATTCCGCACATAAATTCGATTTTCAAATATGAACGAAAACAGATAGTGGCTATCTGGGTGTAACGGGATGGAAAAAAATGCATGACACAAATCAATTACTATAAACCATCCTACATTACATGGTATTTGATACATGATTACTGCCGGGTTCGGCACTATAGGACAACAAGGCACCACTATTTTATTTATTTTTCGCAGATCCTGCACCATCCGATATTTCCCATTAGGTTTCTTAATGCCAAATATAAGTGAATTACATGGACTGCTCATTATTTCTTTTAAAATGCCTTGTTCAACCATTTGTCCTATTTCTGCTATGACATCAGCTTTAATTTCTGGGCTCATTTTATACTGTCTCGTGTTTGGGTAGACAGCACCTTTTTTCACAGTTACTTTTACTGGATCTACATTTGCCATTAATCCAACTTCTTTTCCAGTGAAATCCCACACTTCCGGATTTACTGTTACTTTTAATTCATCAGACAAGTCACCATTTCTTATCATTGAATACATCTCAACTACCTCAGTACCTTGCTTTGCTAACATTATTTTGTAAATACCATCTTCATCAGGGATCTGAATTTCATCACCATCCGGTGCACACTAAATTGTACAGTTCATTTTGTATAGTAAATCCCTTCCTAACAAATTTACAGGACTAGAATCACACACTACACATTTGTGCATTTCTCTAAAATTGCTGATGCATACCTCCATGGGTTCTGTGATTGGATTTCCCGTCTGTTTATCTGACACACCTACAAATTGTATTGCTTCACCCGAGAGGGGTAGGTTTGGGATGTGTGTTGTTTTCACAGTAAAACGGGTAGCACCAGTATCCAACAAAAAGGTAATTTCTTTTACTTTTACCTTTCCATCAATATATGGTCCTGACTGATCTACCGGTAAGGATGCGCCAAGTACGCACTCCTCTTCCTCCCCCCTCAGGTACCATCATTGTTCATCTTCAGAAGAACAACTGTTCTGCAAAAGAAATTGTGAAGTTACAGAATTTATCTTACCAGTTTCTCCTGGAAATCCGGCATCCACACTGTACTTTGCTCTGTTCATAAAATTTGGCAAAGGGGCAGGTGGTAACTGACTCTGTTGATTAACAACCGGTTGCGGTTGACTCAATGTCACCTCATTCTGCATCTCTGGATTTACATTTTGATTTGGGCCATTATTATTTTGAATATTTTTACACTTGTTTTTCCAATGCCCCAATTTTCCGCACCCATGACAAGGAAATTTCTTCTTTGGTTCCTCTCTGTTCATTTTCCCTTTTGGTTTTCCCCCACTATTTTCATTCTGTCCTGATCCTCTAATGTGATCATTATTCTGACTATTTTAAGCCCTTGCTACTCTGCTAATTTTACTTGTGCCCACATTACTTTTTCTTCTAACTTTTTGCATCTATTTTCAATTTCCTCATCTCCACTGTATTTTGCATACTTGAGTACTTCATCTATTGGTATTCCTTGCCAACATAACATATGGTTTTGAATCATCTGACAAATCTCAGGTCTCAGTCCAGATACAAACCGATACACAAAATGTCCCATACCTTTATCTCCAATATTCTTGAAACCACTATACTGCTTGAGCGCCTGTAGCAGGCATTCATAATAAGCATTCTCATTTATTCTTGAGTTGTTCTGTCTATTTGTCTCCAGTCTTTTTCTTTTGGGGGAATTTTCCCTTTCAAGAAAGTAATCACTGGGTGATATATCTTCATTACTTCCTCTGAGGGTGCACCTGTTTTCTCTTCTCTTGGGTACTCATCACTAGGCAAATCAACTGCGATTTTACATTCTGTCCATACATTTGCAGGTACTACTATGTCAAACAGACCATCCAAATCCTTCAACAACACTTTAGAAACTTTCACAAACCTTTCAACTTGCCTGTACCATTCAACTGGCGTTTCTCGTAATTTCAGAAAACCATTAGTAAATAATAAAATATCTTGTCGAGTCCACGGAACATGTACATAGCCTCCTCCTGGTACCTCTCTCATGGGACATAATATTTATTTCTTTTTAGGTTCTCTTAATAAATATTCTGATGCGGTCCTATTTGCCTGTGCTTCTTCCTTTTTTTGTCCACCTTGTTTTCCACCTGTCTAATTCTCTCCATTTCAGTAAAATTGTAATTAATTCTTTAATCTGTAATTTTCTTCCTGGCACATTCATATTTTCCAAATCTTTGTCAGTAAAGTCTGCTCTGTAAGGTTTCTGTAATACCTTTGATCTCTCTATTTGAATTCCCATTTCAGAAGCAAGCTCTGTTAATTTTTTCATGAAATATTTTTACGTATCTGGTTATGCTTCTACATAGGAACAACAATTCTTCTTCAATGGACATATTCAGCCTGTCTATTCCCACATTTCCATCTATCATTTCTTCCAATTCTACTTTTAATTTATCTATATCCTAAATCTTTGGCTGTATATTCGATTTATCTATTCCCTGTGCCCACCTTTCTAATTCTTCTGCTGACACTATTGTTGCATTTTTAGTTCCTGTGGAGGTTTCTAATCGTATTTCCTTTGAGTAACTAGGTGTAATTCTTCTTGGGGTTTCATTTATCTGTTCTCTTATAGGCAAATCTATTAGTGATATTACTGGTTCACATTCACTAGCTTGACCTTCAATTATTATGTTCTCTTTTCTAGGGTCTATTATAGGAGTAGCCATAACTGGTGGTTTTGGTCAATTTCCTTTATCCCCATACAATGGAATAACAGGACCTATAGTCACTGGTATAGTCAATGCTTCAGGGTGTGCACTTAATTGTGATATTTTTTGTATTCATTCTTGTCTATTTTTATCAATTGCTTTTCTTTCTTTGTCCTGAAGTATCCGTTCATTTAATGGGTCATGCAGAATCTGAGGAACTAATTGGTGTTCTACTGGTTCCCTTCCGATATAGTGGATGATTCTTTGATAGAATATCTTCCATAAACTCATCTTCTGATTCTCCACAACCTGTCATCCTTAAATGCTTAGTTTTTCTTGTACATTTGCCTCCCAACTGTTCCTTTAACATTAATACAGGATACAGTCCTTCCTTAACCATTGCTTGTCTCCATTGTTTCACCTGATCTTCACGTGAAACACGCATATTTTTAGGATAAAATCCTCTATAACCCCTAGTACTTCTAGATCTGGCTCGATCAAATGCCTCCATTTCCCATTCCTCCAAAGCTTCATACTGCGTTAACCAGGGTCTGGGCTCCAATTCATTCATTCTTGCCCTTAAATTCAGAAGAATTCTCCCATTAAAAGTACCATTTTCTGGGAAAGTTAGTATTATGTCATCTTTTGTATAGTCAATCCAATTTTCTAACCATACAGAGATATGATAACCTTTCTCCATCATCATAAATGAAGCAGGAGTTTTAGGTGGTGGGATAAGAATTCCTTTGCTAGTCTTAGTGGGTTTATCTTTCTTGAAATAATTCTTTATTTTCTGTATAAATTACATTTTTATTTTTTTGTCTGTACATATTATGAGATGTTCCTCTTATGCATTCTTGTATAACAAACCCTAAATATATTATGTCTGGTCGATTCCCTATTAATGTTGGATAGTATTTCCACATCTTTGTCAGATAATGGTCTGCCTGGTAACTAAATTTCCCTGTTATCCGCCTCTCCCATTGTCAGCGTGGGGACACGCCGGTGTGCGTAACTCAGCGCTTTACAAATGCCCCTATTATTATTATTATTATTATACAAACCCCACTGTCTATTATTACTACCGCTTCTATTTTGTTAACCAATTAGTCTTTTTGTTTACACTCAGGGTTTTCCAATCCTATTGCAGCTTTTATTCTTTTATCCAATCAAGCTCAAATTTGCAAAATTCGCTTAGCGCGGCTCTACTGTGTCGACAGTTTCACTCCTCGCTACTGACCCCTCCTTTACAAAGCCTCTGAAAATCACACAACCACTGTCTTCAACCAATCCAAGCGTGGCATGTTAGTGTGACAACTGACCCATCCTTTACAATTCCCTGCCTTGTCACCCACACCCGCTGTCTCAACCGATCCCAGTGCTGCACTTTGTGACGTCAGTGCACCTCTGATAGCTGACCCTCCCTTTACAAGGTAATATGGAAAACTTATTTCTAATAACCCTTTGCCAAAATTTTTCATTAATAACAACATAAAAACATTCGCTACACTGTCTGTTTCAAAAAGCTAAAAGAATGGTTGATTTCTTTTGTTACGAGTAAAACCTTCAGTTTACTCTTCATACACTGCAAGTAAACCATTCCACTTAGTCTTAGTCCCAAGCTCAGAAGAACCTGCTACTCCTCTAATGTTACCCTTTCTAGGTGATATACCACCACAGTTTCACCAGCAAACTCTTTGCTAACAATCACTCTCACTTCATAAAACTCAATTAATAAACAGAAGAATAACCTCTCTGCAGTGTGGCTTCCACTCACCACCCGCTATACATTTCCCGAGAATTTCCAGATAACATGAAACAATATACAAACGGGTTTGTCAAAACATAAATCGATAACCAATAATTACCAAACTAATCAATAAAAAACATACCTCTGCTACCAGCAAATTGATCCAGCGGGCTACCAACCTGCGTACATCTATCACTAAATACTCATCTAGGCAATTAAACACACTGACTCATATAGGCCGGTGAACACCGCTGGGGGTCAATTTTAGGGCTAAAATTATACATTTGTTTCTTTATATTTTCTTAAATCTATTTACTAAATCCGAAGCCCTTTCTATAACTGATGGATCTATTTTAGTTGATTTAGTTTTGTTGATTATGACATAAATCTCAATTATCTGTTTTTTTATTGAATAACCACAGACGCGGCTAAGTTTAAATGTTTATCTAAATTATTCATAGGAGCAAATAAATTACAGTGTTAACTCCAATTCTCAGAGGAAGTAAAATTGATCTATCCAAGTAAAATAAGATTTCGCAATGACAAGTGCCTCAGGAAAAAGAGGATTGAGAGAGAAAGGCACATTGATACAATACACATGTTTATATTTACCTAGGATGGTGTGAAAATCAGACCCCTCTGGCCAAGAGTTATGGGCCCCTTAGAAAATTCAGATGACAGTTTTTCGAGGACTGGATAGGACAGGACAGATGACCCCTTCTGGATTCGACGCCTGCGTCTCACCCCTCTCTGATGCTAACTTACACCTCGAGACGGGACACGGGACAAACACGGAAGTCGGGTTTACGTGCCATTTGTTATTGGCCAAGCAGATACTGACAAGGGGTTGAAGCAGAAGCCTACGGTGTGTCTCAACAAGAGGTTGAGGTTACAGTTTGTTGTACAGGCACATTGGATGTTGAAGTCTGCTTTATTTAGAGGAAGTTTATCCCCTGAAGAAGGAACTACATTGCAGTTCCGAAATGCATTGGGCGCCAACATTGAATAAGAAATGAGATTGTTAAAATGTATATTTATATTCATGTTGTTTTTGTATATGGAATTGTGAATTAACAATGATTGTATGATCAATTCTGTTACGCATTAGGAATGCAAATATGGAATTTTGTAGAATTGCTTTTGAGTTGTAAACAAAGTTAAAACAGAGTACATTTTGTGAAATTACACAAATAAATATTGTGACATACTGAAAACTATGTGGTTTAAAAATTGGTGTCGGTACACCAGGTGAAGTGTGCGCAACTGAGTCAGGCCTTGCTGCCTGTTATAACCAGGTTCTATTAGTTACAAGAGTCGACAGCTCTTGCATGTTGCAGCACCATATTTGTAATTTATGATTAAAAAAGAGTACTACAGGTGTGCACCCCATATACATAAATATATTTCTTGTTACTGTGTCAGTTGGAGAGTTTCTTGATTGGGGCGAGAGTGTTGGCACAGTCGTCGATCCATCGCCTGAGTTTGCAGACGGTGGTGTCGCAGTCGGTGGGGTCAGCGGGTGGGCTTCGGGTGAGGGTGGTGTTTAGCTTGTCTTCGGTGAATTTGCTCCAGCTGCGGCCGGGGATCTGTTGAGTGCGGTGGTGCATGGTGGGTTTCCGGAAGGTGTAGTGGATGCAGCGATGGTCGGTCCAGTGGAGTTCAGTGGTGTGGTTGAAGGTGACGTGAGAGCTTGCGGAGAAGATGGGGTCAAGCGTGTGGCCGGCGGAGTGGGTGGACGTTGTGACTGGCTGTCTGAGTCTGAGGTTGGTGAGGTTGTCAAGCTTCCCCTACATAGAAATATATGGAATGTCATGTATAATTAGTATTACAAACATTATTAATACTTCATTACAAGGTTATGTGAGAGGATTGCGTCCGAGCAAGTCTTTTTTACACGAGTCCATGCTCCATCACCTCTCCCTCAAATCCTTGCACATCTAGACATTCTTTGTCTCAAAGGCTATCACATCCCACATTTAGAGCATGCCCATAAGAAGAGAGGAGGCCTCACCATCAGCCATAAGCCCTCTTGGTCGTGTGCCTCAGGCAAGCACGCAACACTCAACTCTAAGGAACTCCTCACAAGCCTCCTCACACTCACTAACAACTTAGTTTGACATCTCCCACCTCATCTACAGACCTGGATAGAAAAAGGAAGTGATAGACAAATTCTCTAACCTTATCACCACTATCGAACAATCGCACAACACCATCCTCTCTGACTTCAATCATCCAAACAACTCAAGTATGAACAAACAAGAGACACACTCTCAGGGTTTACAACTCTCCACTTTGACTACCCTAACCATCCTAGAGATGGAGCTGCAATTATATTCCATTAGTTATAGTCCTTAGCTCATATTCCCATAATGTCTTTCCTTTAAGTGGATTTCTTAGTTTGTTGTATTTCTCTAGGTCTTCAATAACCTACACTTTCATACTATGCCATTGCCTGCCTGGCCATTACTATTACTTTTGTGCAAACTTGGCAAATATTCTGACCTCTTTTGTTCTAATAGTCTCTAAATTAATATTTATAGGAGACGTTACCCTGTGATGCAAAAACGTGTCTAACATGGCTGTTTCCTTACTCCTCCTTTGCTACACGGCTGTGGGATCTTCCTTCAAAGTCCCTCTCCTACTCATTGCAGCAGCCTTGTCCATGACCCTAGTTTAATCTTTTTTATCACATTTTGGTGCTTCCCAAGCAGTTGACCTTTATGACACATAATTTGTTGATGGTTTTCCATCAATATCAGCAAATTGGAAACCCTACTTAACAATAGCCCATTTTCAACATTTCCTCTAATGGCTCAGTGAAAGAGCTAAAATCTACTAATGGTCCTGTCAGTTAAATCAGTTGCTTAGTACTACATAGTTAATATATCATAAGAAACAAACTAAGGACAATATTTTGTGGTGTAGATGTAATGTATTGAGTTTTTACATATATTGCTGTCAAAAGAGAATTTTCATCAACACATAAACAAACAGGTGACTTTTGTGAGTCAGTGAAAAAGAGTAACAAGGTGATGTCATGACTGCAATATATACAATAAGGATGAGTTACCAACTTATAATGTATTATTCAGAGAGCATCTGTCCATTGACATTTTGTTTCTCAAGCCATCCCAAGTGACCAGTGCCGTTCCTATTTCTGGCATATGGTGTGAGGGAGCTGTAGGACATGAACTAGATACAAAGCATCTATGTTTTAACCCAAGTTATGTGCTTTTTGAGCCAGTGTCACAGCGGGTCTTGTTCAGGACAATCAAATGGAAGTGGACAGCCTAACTGTTGCAGAATAAATCATAACATGAATAAGGTGTGTTTCTGGGATCAAGAATCTTAAAAAAGAAAGGAAGGTTCTCGCCTGCAATTAACCTACCAAAAATAGATATCGATTTGTGATCCTCACAGTGATTCTGGCAGGGAATTGCGCAGTGATACTTTTGTAGAATCCACCATCCAGTTAGATTCTGAAAGAAAGTGTGAGGCGAAGTTCAGATACCTTAAACCTAATAGTGTTAGTAAGGAAACAACGAGATATTGAGCACATGCTCTACCTTTTAATGGGAGAAGAGTGCTCAATATTTAGTGAGTTCCGCCCTCCGGTTGGAATTTATAGGCAAAAGAGAATATTTTATGGTTCTGGAGATAAATTATTGAAGTAATGAACCCTTAGATCCACTCACTGGTTGGTATCTAAACACATGGAAAAGTGTGTGTTGTAATCAAAGGATGGCAAATAATTTTAATTCTTGGATCACGTCCACCTTTTACTCTATTCTTGCCATTAAACCAGTCTGTTTCAGCGTGAAAATGACCTTCCATTCCTTGGTACACTAATGATTTCACTATTGCCAAATATTCTTGAAAGATACTTCACAGTGTTTAGAGAAAAGCTATCTTCTAGCCATACTATCCTATTCCAAACCACTTCGCTTTGTCTTTTGACAGTTTATAAGGTCATTCAAGCCTAGCTAGGTAGTCGCTCATTCTTCCACCTTGGACCCAAACACTGGACTTCTCTTCCACTCTCCCAGGTTCACTCAAAATCAGTTTTTGCTTTTTTGCAATGCTTTCAAAACTCATTTATTGCCTCTTTGATCTGCACCTTTGACTTTGATCTTATTTTACTTTCTGACCGGGGCTAGCAGCAGAACACTCATTTAGGGTATTTGCATGCTCTAGAAAACTCCTCATTCTTCATTCCTTAATTCAGCATCATCAACTCACTTAGGGCCTCATTACGATGAAGGAATCTACTAAACCATGTTTGAACCTATGTTTCTGACCGACTCGGAAACATTTCCAACCAACTGATTACGATGGAAAGGTAAGAGCTCGGTCAGTCCAAATCGGTTGGAACCGACATTCGCGGACTCCGAGTAGGTCAGAGCCAAATCATATATCTCTACTGACCGAGTTTCTGACCGACGTATCACGATGTTTGTAAGGTTTTCTGCAACCATCCTAGTTTTCAATGGGAGCCTGTGTTGTCAGTCAGAACACAGGCTTCCATTGACGTCAATGGATGACTTTCTGCTACCATCGTAATCGGTCGGTTGGAATCGCCGAATGCGAGTCGGTCGGAACCGATTCTTACAAGGAGTCAGTCGGATTGCTTTTCGACCGACTTCGTAATGAGGCCCTCGATGTGTTACAGCATGTCACCACATAAACACACTTCAAAGACCACATCCTTGGCTCTATCTTTACGACATCACCATCTATACAGTGCAAACATGCCATATTGCTGGACTGGACCACCCACATCTCCAAGCAACACCTCAAGATCACCCTAAAAAAAAAACAAGACTTCAGATCTTTCACAGACATCTTAATAGGTGCTAAAATTCATCTCTCACATTAGCAGCTCCATGTCTGATGTCATAATCCTCCTCAGCAACTTCAACACATTTTGGAAAACCATGTCAATTCATACAGCATAACTAGAATACATATTTGCAAGACAAAACCTTCAGCACCCACGTACTCCAAAGACCTTTCTGAAAACAGTCTACCTAGAGATAAAAGATTGAATGGAAGAAAAATAGAAACCCAATGACATCACACTGCTCAAGTGCCCTGCATAAAACAAAGACAACTCATCACAGCAGCCTGACAAGTACCATACCAACAATCATCAATGAAGCTGCGAACAGAAGCAGATCCACTTTCAGAAAACAATCAAGCTCCGCATCTGCCCCCACCCTAACCCTATGTTCTACACTCCACAAAGTAGAGTAGTGATATCAACCACTTTGTTAAAGAAAAAACACAGATGATGCAACAGCACATCAACTACACCAAACCTGCTTCTCCTCTGACACCACTCCTAATGCTGGATCCCACAATGTTTGTTCTTCAACTCCCTGTCTACTAAAGACCTCTGCAACTTTCTCAACTCCCTCAAATCCACGAGCTCTTAAGATGATGTCTTGCCCTCATCTTTTATCAAAGTCCTCTCTCGGGAAGCTTTCTGGACTTTCCTCACCATACTAAAAGCATCCTTCACTCAAGGAATATTCCCTGAAGCACTCAAAAAAGTCAGATTCTCCCACTCATGAAGAAATTCACATTAGACCTTGATGAGCATACCAGAATCTGGCCAATCACTCATGTAACCTTTATTGGCAATATGATAAAAAATGCAATCAACGAAACAACGTCAACATTACATGAGCATCTACTATTCCCTGCATGACTATCAGTCAAGCTTCAGTTCAAGCTAGGAGATAATTACCTTACAAATTATAGATGATGCCCTCCTGATTACAGAGAAATATAACCTCTACATCCAATTATTACTGGAGTTCTCAGCTATCTTTGACATGGCCAACCACCCAACCGCATCTATATGCTGGGGTTTTGAATAGGATCCATAGGAAGGCTCCTGCACTATTTCTCCCCATGCCTTTCCAACAAGCATCAGTTTTCTCACATGGGCAACACCAGGTCCCAGAAGATCCTGATAACTTGCACAGTTTCCCAGGGCTTATCATATCCCATATCTTCCTCAACTGCTACATGGTGCATCTTGGTGCTCTTCTTACAGATATTATACACAACTATACCTGAATGTCTCCTCTGACATACATTGCTTCAAACACTGGTCGGACCTAAACAAAATCTGGATGTTCAGCACCTACCAGAAGCTTATCCAACAAAAACAGATTTCTTGCTGCCAAGGACAATAAGCAACAAGCAACAACTAGTGCAAACATGGCTCCACTACCTGAACCTGGATAGATATGAACCCCAACTTTCACCTAATGCCAAGTCCCTTGCATCAACACCAATCACATCCTCAAGGAACGTATCTCCAAGAAAAGTAGGATGGCCTGGTAATGCCCAGACATGGGCCCTGTGCAAACTGTTCCACTGGAATAAAGCAGTACCTGACTGATGATCCCTAATAAGGTTGAAACCAGCCCTGTTCTGCTTCTATTCCCATTCACAGAGGACCTGACATGGCAGTTTGGGTTTGACTGTTGCCATTGGAGCAGGGCAAAGACTGTTTTGCATATGGCTGGGTCCAAACTCTGGAACTGATTAGGAGTGCAGCAATGGCAGTCCACCATCTACCAGATTATGACTTTCAAAGTCATACTGGCGGTAGACCACCGCATGTGCCAGGGAACAGGTATTCCCTGGCAGAGCTTTGCCACAATGTAAAATGCTCAGTGGGACTGCACCAGTCTATTCCTAACTACATCGTCCCTATAACCTTTGGTTTTATAAGTGAATTTCTATGTTTTTTGAACTGGTAGTCAAGTTTGCGGAGTGGTGGAGGGGGCAGGGCCTCTGACCAGCTCTCAGGAATTCCGATGTAAGGGACTTACTGCAGGTAACAGGAGGGGCTTCTTGGTCCCCTGGTCCATCAGGAACCAAGAGGACTTCAACCCCCCAACCAGTATTCTTCCAGGAGGTGCATTTGCAGAGTGGGGACAAAAGGGGTGTGGCCTCCTAACTCCTGACAGCAATCGTGATCTGTGGAACTTTTGGGAGGTAACAGAAGGGGTACTTGACCCCAAGGACTCTCTGGAGCCAAGGGGACGTCATCCCTCAACCAGCAGTGCACTAGGAGGCTTGTATGCAGAGTGGTGGAGAATGGGGGCATGGCCTCCAAAGGCCTTCATGCAATCCTACTGTACGTGACTTACTGGAGGTAACAGAAGGGCTTGCTGGCCCCCAACTACCCTCTGGAGCCACTGGGACTTCATCCCCACACTAGCAGTGCTCCAGAAAGTGTGTTCCACATGGCCCCCCTTCCCTGGCCGTTTTGTGCCTCGGGACCCCATTCCCTGGGGCCAGACCATTTTTCAATGAGGAGGTGCGTCTTGCAACCACCCTCCCAGGCTGATTGTGGCCCTGGTGACCCCATCCTCCAGGGACAGGCCTCTTTAAAAAAAAATAGCAACGGGAGGGGCCACATGTACCCTATTCCCTGGGGTTTAGCCTCAGTTGTGGGTGCCGTGGTCCCACCCAGGGCACCCACTTGTCACTGATAGGGAGCAAGGGGGAGCCTCAAGACCTTACAGTCCCTGCTGGCTCCCCACATCCTGTGGGAGCTGACATTGCTTTTGGACAGAGGGAGCTGCTGAACATGCAGCTCCCTCTGTCCAAAAGCAGTTCTTCTCTGCTTTTAGCAAGCACAAGCATTTTTAATGCAGTCGCTTGCTGAAAGTGGAGAAGCATTTGCTATGGCTTAGCTTAAGCGGTAATGCTCCCGCCAAGCCATAGCAAGCTCCAATGTCCCAGAGGTTGCGGGCCATCTATGGCTCCAGGAGGTGGGCTGCACAGCTCCTCTCCTTTCTTTGAATTTGCCCCAGGGAGTTGGTGGAACCCCCACATAGTTTAAACAAAAAGCACTCGAAGGTGGAGGTCCTTGAGGCTGCAGGAGTCCACAAGAGGCCCTGTTATTAAAAGGTAAACCCCCAGGGAGGTGCTGGCCCCTAGAGCTGAGGGGGGTGCACTCAGCTCCCGGCATTTGTACTTGCAAAGCCCCAGGAAGGTGGCAGTCCCGGGGTCTGGGGGGGGGGTCCAAGAGGCTCCCATTTAATAATTAACCTCTTCCATGCTTGTGACGCATCATGGTGGGCGTGTGTGCAGGACGGCCCTCGGCCGTCCGAATCCCTGCCCACTAATGAAAGCTCCCGCACAGCGTGGAAATTTCACTTGCACGGAAGGGGTTAAAGAAGCCCCAGGGCAGTGGTGGTCCCCGGGGCGCAGGGGGTGCTGAGCGCGCAACCCAGCATGATTTAAATAAAAAACCCTGGGGAGGTGGTGGTCTCTGAGGTTTGATTAAACCCCAATCCCCATGCCCCCCACCTTTATTTTTCAGATGTGCCTGTTATTTGGCCCTTTCAGGGGCTTCCTTTAGAGGAAGCGTGGTAGCCCGCTTTGTTTTCTTTTCAATTTTGCTGCAAATCCACCATTGAATTTTCCGCAAAGTAGAAAAAAAATCTCTATTTAATGCACGGCAGGATCCCTGTGGGTACCCTTTACCAAATAAGAAGTACACCTGTTTTGTCATGTTTCATTCCTTTTCTTGAATACATATATACAGTATCTTTGGTTTGCATTAATTGTTGATGTTATTGATGGACATCTATGAAGCAACTGTCAATTTTATCTAAATACATTTGAAATATATCTCTTGCTGGCACTATTACCTGACACGTTTAGAATGTTGGCATTTTCCTGCCCTTAACCCTTTGTGCCTGCAGCCTTTCTTGGGTCACATGACTGGGTGTAGTTAGACTTTGTGAATTCCGCCTAGACAGTCACACAATAGTGGCATTAAGTGTGCCTCAATGGACCATCAACTGGCAGGATGGTGGGGCAGAGTTGTGTACAGCCCCATTTTCACCTGAATCAGTTATGTTCTGTCTTCTCACAAATGGCCTAATGTAATGTAATTTTATTTTTGTAAAGCGCGACTTACACTCCACGGAGCATCTTGGCGCTGACCACCCATGCCTAGAAGGTATTTGGCCGGGGAGCTAGTGGGACAGTAAGACAGTATCTGATATCTCTAGGAATTGGGGTTAGACTAGGGCTAAACAGGCTGAGTCTGTGAGTTTAAAAATCCAAGTCTTTAGAGCCTTTGGAAAAAGGTTCTCTGACGGGATCTGGCGCAATTGGAGTGGTAGTTTATTCCAGGCCTTGGCACCCAGCACTCCAAGGGACTTTCCTCCTTTCGTGGCTAGTCTGAATTTGGGAGTCACCAGCAGGTTCGGGTTGGAAGATCTTAGTGAGCGGGAGGGTACGTATCTTCTGAACCTTTTTGACAGGGAGGTAGGACCCATCTGGTAGTAGGACCTAAAGGTGATTACTAGGATTTTGAATAGCACCCTGTTATGAATGGGCAGCCAGTGCAAGGTCTTAAGTGCTGCTGATGCCGACGACTTCCTGGGCCATCTCAGTACGAGGCGGGCGGTGGCATTCTGGACCATCTGCAGTCGATGCAGTACTGCTTTACTAGAGCCTGCATATAGACTGTTGCAGTAGTCCAGACGAGATGTAATAAGAGCCACCGCCACCGTCTTTCTGGCTGTCAATGGGAGAAGGTCGAAGAATCTTCTGAGGCCTTTGATTATGCTAAAGCAGGACCCTGCCACAGCACCTGCTTGTTGCCTAAATGACAAGGCCTCATCGAACCTAATCCCAAGGTTGCGAGCCGTAGTAATGGTGTTTGGGGGGACTTCTGCATCTTGTGGCCACCATGATTTGGGGGAAAAAAGGTTTTGTTGTCCGAATGGTAAAATTTCGGTCTTACCCGAGTTACATTTGAGATGGTGTTTTCTCATCCAGTCGATTGTGGCGGTAAGACAATCTCTTAGATTTTCCTCTGCCTTTGTTGTATTGCTGTCTAATACGAGGATAAGCTGAGTATCATCAGCATAAGATAATGACCCTGTATTGTCACCTCATCCAGCTTGGAGCCAGGTCAGGGGAGTCAGGAAAATCTAAGAACTTCAAAGAGCCTTTCTAGAAGCTTCTCCCACTTTTCAGAAGAAGGGTACCTGGATATAAAACAGGACCACAAAGACATTCTTCAGTTCACTACAGGACCTGCAGAAGAACTTTCAGAGGACTGCCTGTTGTTGTCACCTGATGTGCACTCTACCAGACTGCTGCTGTACCTGGAAGAGCTGTTTTGCTGCCTGGAGCCTGCCTTGAACCTTCAGTGGCCAGTCCTGCTATTGAGCCCTGCATCTTCACCTGCAACTAGGACTACCAGAAGGGACTCCAAGGTTTAGGGACGTAGCAGGCTACCACCATTTTGAACCCACACCTGGACGCAGTCTGAGTGAGTCTAGATCCCCCAAGAGGTCTTCATCCACTCCTGGACCCTTGGTTGTGGTGCTAAAAGTGCCCCCAGACGGCCATATTCTAAAATAGAGCACTTAGACAAAATGTGGCCAAAATGTGCTCTGACAACCAGGAGAAGACACGCTGATATGCCTGAGATGCATCATTGGTCAGAGTGACGTTGTGGCTTCTATCGCTACGGTATTCTCTAAAGCAGCAAATCCATTTCAATGGTCCTTTCCCAAAGGGGTATCTGACCTCGTGGAACTGTCTTCAGCTACAGCCTTCTTCTTCATCCCACTGGAGATTTTCAACTTCTATTTTGGTGACTAAGTTCAAAGGTAAAATTCTTCACCATGGCTTTCCTCCACGGTCATCAATTCTTGCTCCACGCATACTCCTGCAGCCTGCCCTGCTAAACTTCTACATTCTCTGACATTTTTCTTTACAAATCTTTCTAAGTCCAAAAGTAAGTTTTGACAACTTTGAACCAGTCTAGTGCGACCAGGTTTCCGTGGTCGGCGCTTTGATCTTTTAAGTGCTATTCTGAATCTTAAACTTTAAAAATGTAAATCTCCAGTTCTACTGATTGAATTATTGTCATTTTGGAGTCAAACAATAGATTATTGTTTTACAATTGTTTGGTATTTTTCTTGTGTTATGTTTTCACTTTAATACTGTTTGTGTGCTGCATGAACACTTTCCACATTACCTCTAAATTAAGCTGGAGTGTTTTTTTGTGCCAAACTAACCAGGGTTAAGCACAGGTTAATTTAGTTACTATTTGTGGTTCACCCTAAATGGGATTGTAGCTGTTGCTTGACCAGGGCTCACACCCCAGTCAGCCAACAACCAAATTTCTCCCACCTTGTTATGTCCACTTTCCATGTGTTTTTTGTGCAGCACACATCGCCTCTAATAGTTGTTTTGTGCAGGAAGGTGCATAAAAAGAATCCTGCCTTCAACGTAGGCAACCTTGCACTTTGCTGCAAGGGTACCTGCATTGGTGCTAGGCTGCACATAGTGCCCCAGCAAAAGTAGAGAGCAGAAATACTCCATATCTTTTTAATTGTGGAGCATAACGTCGCCCTGCAACTTTGCTTGCTGCCCTGCGTTTCGGAAAGTTTTCTAAATGTGCCCCTTGATGCGTGTAAAACATGCATACTGAGACGCTAGACAGTGCTCACAACGTCTGAATCCCTCCCTTTCCTGCTCTTCATCTCTAGCTAGCAGTGTCTGCAGTTCTTTCTTGGATAAACAGAAATTATATTTTTCATGAATGGCTGAATTACAATTCAGCGTATTGTCCGATGCTCGATCCAGTGTAAAACATGCATTTCTCTTTCTCTCAACGTTTCTATGTTGCTATGATGCTTCCTTGAACAGAAGACTTGGCTGCACTGGGCATGTTTTGTGCAGGTGACCGATTATTCCAACACCTGCACCTACCCCTGCCGCATCCATGTTTCTGACATTCTCCCTTGGTTACCAAACGGTCTTCCTATACACAGTCACTGTAAACAAACAAACCTTTATATAACCTTCGTGAACAATATATACAGAGGGCCGAAATTAGCCTGTGAATAGCTATTCTCTTTACGTAATATGAGGCAATAGTATTGAATCAATGGCTGATGATTGTGGATTGTGTGATGTGGAACTGTACTTTTGACAACCAATTGCTGAGCAGGAGTGGCATCTCTTTATATAAACTGTTTCAGCTCTGCCCATGTATTTCCAGCTGGATCTAAACAACACTGCACATTAAAATAGACATAATTTCATTGACAAAGGGAAAGAAGAAACTTGAGAGTTGGTTCAGTCGGTTTAATACATTTCTGTACAATTTCATTCAATTATAATGTGCATGCAAATATTGTTGATGAGGGATAGTGAGGCGATGAGGGATACTGAAAGCAGCATATGAATCCACTTAGACAACGCATGTCACAGAGATTTATGTACAGAATCCTCAAAGGCTTTAGTTTACAAGATTATGTTGATGTACAATTATGAAAGTTAACAAACTTGCTATAAATATGTATAATCAAATTATCCAAGCTATGTAGCAAATGAAGCCTCTAAGCACAAATATTTACTATTAATTTGTAATTTACTCGTACAGCTGTAGCAGCTATTTCAATGTGTGTGGGAAGAGAGAAAGGAAGAGCAGAAAGAAAGAGAAAATGGGTATGCTTGTACATCATAAAATGAAGATTATAGCGGAGTGACCCTCGGGGTCTGTGCTAGTTGAGAAACAGAAAGGTATTTAAACATAAAGGAGCAGATTTACAATAAACTAACGCAGCGCAATGCAGCAAGTAATTTTGCTGTGCTGCGCTGCATTAGTTTGGAAGCAGAGAGATGCAACGTATTTACAACAATATGTTGCATCTCTGTGCTTCCCCCTGCCCTAGCGCACACACTGCTGCTATGCACCGAAGCAGGCACCCTTGCACCATGGTGCAAGGATGTCTGCATAACTGGGATGATTATTTATGTGCATGAAAGTTTCCCGCCCTGCACATAAACAATCAGAAATGGCATTTTCCAAATTCTATGTGTGCTGCATTAGCACACATTTCACTTGTAAAATATAATTTATTTGAAGGACTGTTTAATGTGCAGGAAGGGACACCTTCCTGTACATAAACAATCATTAGAGGTTATTTCCTAGTTCTATTATTTAATATATTTCTCCTCGTAGCGCATCATTACACCTCCCCTGTGGAGGCGTAGCATTCAGACGCATTTCCAGATTTACAATTTCTTGTAAATCTGGAAATGTGTATTGTTCCAGGGGTGTTGCATGGGAACACCCACAGCAACACCCATGGAATGTCCCTTTCACACAAAGTGCTGCATGTAAAGGGGCCATATTTACAGGTACAGGAAAAGCCACACACGCAAGGTGCTTGTAGATCTGCCACAAAATGTTTCAGATTTTGGGATGCTTACTCTATCCTGAGTTCAGTTAATATACGATTCCACGCTGTTGGGCACACTGCAAAAATGTTGTAATGGCCTCCCCTCTACCAGTGGAATTTAGGTAGCGATATTACATAAAGCAAGCATCACAAATACTCATTTTAGGTAAGTTTCTGCTACAAGTTTGGGCAGACTCTGTCTGTAATAAACTAGGGTATTAGTTGAGGGTGGTGAGTATCCACCTCAAGTATTAACCGCAACACTCAGAGTGAACCACTAAAGTCACTAAACAAGCCTGAGATCGACACCTTGCTATTTATGGCACAAAGCAGACAGGCTTAGCTTAGAGGAACTGTGTAAAGTATTTACGCAGTACCAACGCAGTAATAAAGTTCAAACATGACACAAGAAAAATCCCTAACCTACATAAAAAAATTAGGCCTGGGTGTAGTACTACGCTACGCTCGCAGAGCGTGCATAGTTTGCATTACTACGCGCTACGTGAATTGCACGTAGCACAGTGCAAAAGTGGGTAGTGTAGCGTAGCGGGCATTTTTTGCTTGCTCGCTGTCCTTAACGTCAAGTTGGCGACCCCGAGCGAGCAAAATCAACATCCCGGCGAGACTTTTTCCTCGTTCGCGATCAGCAACATCAAGTTGCTAATCGCGAGCCTGGAAAATAAACCTCACAGCGAGATTCTCAACGTGGGGAGGGCAGGTTTCTCATTGCGAATGGTGGCATATGCTCACGACCGCTCACGATGAGAAACTACCAGTCCGCGTTGAGAAAGCTGCCGCTTGAGTACAAATCTACTCGAGCTGCAGAAAAAGACCACTTGCACTGTGCAAGATGCTGTTTGCAATGGTTGCACAGTGCGGACAAGCATCTGGCACTGTGCTATCAGTTCAGAAAAGGGGGTGGTGATGAACAGAGTGTCTGAATTAAGCAGACCACTCTTACCCAGTCCAAAGATCAGGGCTTGATCCATCACCGTTATTTAGCTCACTGCCCCATCCCAGCTCAGAACCTGGCTATATGCAAATTAGTCTGTCCCTGGCCCAGTGCATCATGGGAACAGGGCAGACCAAACCACCAAGCCAATTCTTCACCACAAAGGAGACAAGCTTCCGGGGACCGGTTTCTGGCATTTCAGCCGTCGTCGGCCCGGCTTGCTTGAATCCTGATGGAGCAGTGAGCAAGGGACTCATGTCTGAGTATACCCTGCCACACCTATAGTGGCCAAAAACGATTCAGAAAAGGGGGTGGTGATGAACAGAGTGTCTGAATTAAGCAGACCACTCTTACCCAGTCCAAAGATCAGGGCTTGATCCATCACCGTTATTTAGCTCACTGCCCCATCCCAGCTCAGAACCTGGCTATATGCAAATTAGTCTGTCCCTGGCCCAGTGCATCATGGGAACAGGGCAGACCAAACTACCAAGCCAATTCTTCACCAGAAAGGAGACAAGCTTCCGGGGACCGGTTTCTGGCATTTCAGCCGTCGTCGGCCCGGCTTGCTTGAATCCTGATGGACCAGTGAGCAAGGGACTCATGTCTGAGTATACCCTGCCACACCTATAGTGGCCAAAAACGATTCAGAAAAGGGGGTGGTGATGAACAGAGTGTCTGAATTAAGCAGACCACTCTTACCCAGTCCATAGATCAGGGCTTGATCCATCACCGTTATTTAGCTCACTGCCCCATCCCAGCTCAGAACCTGGCTATATGCAAATTAGTCTGTCCCTGGCCCAGTGCATCATGGGAACAGGGCAGACCAAACTACCAAGCCAATTCTTCACCAGAAAGGAGACAAGCTTCCGGGGACCGGTTTCTGGCATTTCAGCCGTCGTCGGCCCGGCTTGCTTGAATCCTGATGGAGCAGTGAGCAAGGGACTCATGTCTGAGTATACCCTGCCACACCTATAGTGGCCAAAAACGATTCAGAAAAGGGGGGTGGTGATGAACAGAGTGTCTGAATTAAGCAGACCACTCTTACCCAGTCCAAAGATCAGGGCTTGATCCATCACCGTTATTTAGCTCACTGCCCCATCCCAGCTCAGAACCTGGCTATATGCAAATTAGTCTGTCCCTGGCCCAGTGCATCATGGGAACAGGGCAGACCAAACTACCAAGCCAATTCTTCACCAGAAAGGAGACAAGCTTCCGGGGACCGGTTTCTGGCATTTCAGCCGTCGTCGGCCCGGCTTGCTTGAATCCTGATGGACCAGTGAGCAAGGGACTCATGTCTGAGTATACCCTGCCACACCTATAGTGGCCAAAAACGATTCAGAAAAGGGGGTGGTGATGAACAGAGTGTCTGAATTAAGCAGACCACTCTTACCCAGTCCAAAGATCAGGGCTTGATCCATCACCGTTATTTAGCTCACTGCCCCATGCCAGCTCAGAACCTGGCTATATGCAAATTAGTCTGTCCCTGGCCCAGTGCATCATGGGAACAGGGCAATCCAAACTACCAAGCCAATTCTTCACCAGAAAGGAGACAAGCTTCCGGGGACTGGTTTCTGGCATTTCAGCCGTCGTCGGCCCGGCTTGCTTGAATCCTGATGGAGCAGTGAGCAAGGGACTCATGTCTGAGTATACCCTGCCACACCTATAGTGTACTGTGCTATCAGTGCCAACAGCATTTTCCCTACCGCACTATGCAGTTAGCGTAGCTACGCGTAGGGCGAAGAGCACTTCGGGTAGCTACGTGTAGCGCTACTATGCAAACTACGCCCAGGGTTAAGAAAATAGAATAGATTTTAATAAATATTTTAAATAGAAAATTATCTCAATAAAAGAATTAGCCTCCAACTGTCGTCATCTAGTTGTGCTTGACTGGTAAATAAGTACAAAAGGGGGTGGTGATGGACGGATCATCTGAACCAATCAAACACTCACACCCAGTCAAAAGATCTGGGTTTGATCCAGCACCGTTCTGTAGCCCACTCTGCCACCCCAGTTCAGACATGGCTATATGCAAATCAGTCTGACCCTGTGCCTCATGGGAACAGTCCAGCCCGAACTGCCAAGCCATGCCTTCCCTGGACCGGAAACAAGCTTCCGAGGACCGGTTTCTGGCATTCCAGCCGTCTTCAGCCCGGCTTGCTTGAATCCAGTGGCAAAGTGAGCAAGGGACTCACGTCTGAGCATACCCTGCCACACTTATGGCGGCTAAAGCGGTACAAAAGGGGATGGTGATGGACGGAGCATCTGAACCAATCAAACACTCACACCCAGTCAAAAGATCTGGGTCTGATCCATCACCGTTCTTTAGCCCACTCTGCCACCCCAGTTCAGACATGGCTATATGCAAATCAGTCTGACCCTGTGCCTCATGAGGCAAAAAGTCAGGGGAAACCATGCCAAAATTGCCAGGTCTAACATACAACAAAAAGAATAAGCACATTTAGAGAGAGGTTGATCTAGAAATTTTGAAAAATCAATTATATACTTGAGAGACTCAAGGTTATTTTTTTAAATTCAAGAAAGTTAATATTCCATACATGACAAGAAAGAAATTGAAATGAATAGGAAACCTATATCAAAGATAAATGTGCACATTTGTGAAGTTCACTCTTCATCTTTGTTTAGTGTGAACTTAAAGCATTTTAATCTTGAAACCAAACTTTGATTGTCGTAAATAACATCTTTGAAACATTTTAGTGTCAAATTTATAATGCACCTGTCTTCAAACTACAGAATAGTAGCATTTTCTATTGATCCTTTCAAAGCTGAGACGTTACTGGCCGGTCCCCCTCCTCAACCCAGACCCCAGGTGGGATGCTCGGTCCCGTGGTGCTACTAATGGCGCACCTCCTCTAGGCGCGGGGGCGCCTGCTCATTTTCTATTGATCGTTTCATTGAGTTTCAAAGCCGGGATGCTACAGTTATTGAGAAAACACAAAACAGAGATTAGTAATTGACTTTTGGAGGGGAAGATATTTATGAACATCAGAAAACATCTCCATAATGTGGACTAAAAACATTGTGCGCTATTTATGGGAAACAAGCGCGGTGCCACAAGTCATTCTGCTGCACTGTGATGCGTGAGTTTTGAGGCGCAAGGATGCATCATATTTCCAACAATTTGTCACATCTCTGTGCTTTTCTCCGCGCTGGTGCACAGACTGCTGCCATATGCCAGCGCAGTATACAACAAAATAGGGTTTGACTTAAGCGCAGTAAGGCTGCGCCAATTATATAAACAACAAAACAAGTGCCAGTACTGCTCAATGATTTAAGAAATATATAGAAACAAGATCACCAAATCTCTCATTTCCACAGACCACTCTTTCAGTCTGAAATCAAATCACGAGAAGATATTTTTATTTTTTGATTTTTTGTATCGTCAAAATTAGTTACTTTTTCACAATAAGGAGTACATGTAAATACTCAGTCAAAACAAGTCTCCTACAGCATAGTAAGAATACGAGGAAGATTCCTAGTGCTAAAATTTCAAGTGAATATGTACAAGTGCGTGGTGAAACCAGGTAGACAAGAAAAGAATAGTGATCCACTCAGAATCAACTTCATACAAAACCACTCAATCATACGTGCATGAAAACACTAAAGAAAAGAAGGTAAGACAAGTGTGCTATGTGGGAACGGGGAACCCTGCACTGTTCCTAGTTAATTGAAGCAGGAGGTGCCCACAACAATGAAATATATACCTATCTTTTAACAATGAACTATTAAGCCATCAAAAACTTTTTATACTTTCATTATTTACAAGTGATTGGCTTAAAAGGGGAAAACAGGGGGGAGGGGTCGACGCGTTTCGAATCCCCAAGAATGATGGGATTCTCCTCAGGACCGTGAAGAAAATGAATCTGGAAAACATAAATCAAACCCTTCGATCAGTCATATATACGGGCAACACTCTACTTAACATTCAGTCCAACTGCCACTCAGAAAGTACCTGAACAGCTTTAGAGATCTTGTGGGGCGGGAACTGTGAAAGGAAGAACAAAGGACTGTCAAAATCATGTATGCCTAGAACTATGTCGATTCCAACAAATAAGAGAAGTAGATACTCACTGGATGGAAGAATGTGACTTCTTAATTTGCCACCACGGGCGCTTCTAATGTCGGTTATACAATGGCCTTTAATTGATTTAAAAGGACCTTGATCGTCGTCTCTGAAAATCAAACAAGAGACCTCGTTTTTAAAGGAATCTAAATCGGTATTAAAGAAAAACGAACTGCCTATTTCTAGGTTGTCATATCGGGTCTGCCCGCTTTATGCACTATTCTGACGCTACTAAGTGGACGGTCGGTGTCTAATGGGGCGTCCATAAACGTACCTTTCCTTCACGACGTGGAATTCTCCCTCTGGCGTTATCTCAATCTAAAAGACGCCATCAAACACTTCCAGGTCGGCATTGGAATAAAAACGCGCTGTTCCGTTCGCTAAGTTGGTTGGGATATGTAGTTTAGCCAAGATTTGTAGTTCTCAGTTTGTTCTGAATGCGAGTATGAGAAAAGACACTGATTTTACCGGATAGTCTAGATACTCAAAAAACGGGTGACAATCTTTAGGGCAGCTGATCAATAATTCAAGAGCTTGATGAAAATTATTAAATTGTCGATCTCGTGAATAAATTGTTAAAGGACTATGAAGCACGATATCCCGTGTTTTTATTGGGTGGTGTGGTAAAAGTCTTTTAAGACGACGTAAAATGAAATAAAGACAGAGCTACTGGTCAAATGGGTGAATCTTTTGACATAGGTGCACACAATAGAAGAATTGTATTTATTCAATGCATAGTAAATTGGCCACTTGCCCTTACATTGTCTGTGCATGTGCTGGTGACAGTTACTGCTTGTTGCAATCAATGGCTTCCTTATAAGTTGTAAAGTTCCGACATCTCATTAAGGCCCCTTGTTGTAGTGTTAAATTTCAGAATAAGCATTGCTTCCCTTTTTCGAAGTTTGGCCTCCAAATCTCCACCTCTCAGGTCAGGTTCCACCTTAGAGATTATTGTCCATCGCAGGTCACTTTCGACGTGCGCTTTTTCAATCCAGTGTTGGACAAGGGGGGCTGTAAAAACTTGTTTTTTTAAACTGGATTTATGTTGTGCAATCCGTTGTCTGGCCTCTTGGTTGGTTTTGCCAATATACAGTTTGTTACACGGGCACAGAATTCCATAGACCAAATTTCGCGTTTTACAATTTGTAAATTGGTCATGTTTCCACGATATTCCTTCATGTTGAAACAAAGTACCCTCAATTGTAGAAGAACAACATAGGCATGTTCCACATGTATGATGTCCTGTGATTGGAGGCAGCTGTAGATAATCTCTCAATGTGGGGGTCTTTGTCTTTGGGACTGCGGCTCGCACTATCTGATTAGCAATACTTTTATCCTTTTTAAAGGGAAAAAGTGGTAATTCAGTGAACTGGTCATTTAGATCTTTAAGTAGGTGCCAATTTTGATGAATGGCTTTCTTCAACCAATTTGATGAAGGGCAATACGTTGAAACACAAACTGTGCGATTTTGGTTTTTCTTATTTCTCCTTGTGAGCAATTCTTCTTGTGGTGTCCACCACGCTCGTTTATTAGCTTGCTTCAGTAGTTTTGCAGGATAGCCTCGGTTCAGTAGTCTCTCTTTTAGGACATTCGCATGGTTCATATATTCATCTTTAAAAGAACAGTTCCTTCGGATACGAAGGAACTGTCCAACAGGCAAGTTCTGTTTCAAACTTCTTGGATAATTGCTTGAGTAGTGCAAAGCTTTATTACGGTCCGATTTTTTCCGATGCAGAGTTGTCACTAGTTCACCATTGGAGCAATAGACCTCAACGTCCAAGAAGGCCAGTCTAGTTTTTGAAAACTGCATGCTGAACTTCATATCATTTGTCCTGTTATTCAACCATTCATGAAAAACTGAAAGTTGTTCCTCAGTGCCTGTCCATGTCAAAAATACGTCATCTATAAAGCGGATCCATCCGCCTATCCATTGTTGAAATGGGTTGTTATTGTAAATTAACGTATCTTCATATTTACTCATATACAGTATTGCCAATTCTGGGGCGAATGGACAGCCCATAGAGACTCCTTTAATCTGGAAAAAGAAATTGCCTGCTCATTTTCTATTGATCGTTTCATTGAGTTTCAAAGCCGGGATGCTACAGTTATTGAGAAAGCACAAAACAGAGATTAGTAATTGACTTTTGGAGGGGAAGATATTTATGAACATCAGAAAACATCTCCATAATGTGGACTAAAAACATTGTGCGCTATTTATGGGAAACAAGCGCGGTGCCACAAGTCATTCTGCTGCACCGTGATGCGTGAGTTTTGAGGCGCAAGGATGCATCTTATTTCCAACAATTTGTCACATCTCTGTGCTTTTCTCTGCGCTGGTGCACAGACTGCTGCCATATGCCAGCGTAGGCACGCTTGCACCATGGTCAATCAGTTGAGGTGATTTCCTCTTCCAATGCGTGCTGTAGAATGCAGCACGCATTGAAAGAGGAAAATAAACAATGCGCCTTGCTACGCCACCCCTGGGGGTGGCATAGCATTTTGGCGCATTTCCAGGTTTACGATTGCTCGTTAATCTGGAAATGCATCAGTGGACACAGTTGTTGCGTGGGTACAGCCACAGCAACACCCATGTCACGCTGCTAACATGCAAAGTGTTGTGTGAAAAGGGGTGATATTTACAAGCACCATAAAGCTACGCAGGGTGGCTTTACATGTGCTTGTAAATATCACGCAGCTGGTTGCACCGCCGGTCGGGTGGCACAAGGGGCTTATAAATAAGCCCCATTGTTTTCGTCACATGACAACAAAAAAAGTACTGCTGAATTGTCCTGATATTACAATACCAAATGATAGCAAAGCTTAATGACAGTCTACAATCCTGACCTTACCCTGTATGCTCTGGTGCATAGTGTATATTGAGCAACAGAAACTATGTAGTCCAACTTAGCCCCACACTTAATAAATGTTTTTCCCTGGGAAGAATCGAAGATGGCATTGAGTGTGTGATTTCAGAAAAGAAAAGAAAAAGAAAAGAAATGTGGTATTTAGTTTTGAACTTCAACTTAAAAGAGGTGTTAAGACTTCATTTAGATTTAGTCACGATCTATATCAGAGGTCTTCAAACCGTTACCCCCCTCCTCACCTCCCTTGGGTTCAGTGGTTGCATTGCAAGGGAGGTACAAATGGTCTGAAACTACTTGTAACCTAATGGGTGAGGAATGTGCTCTTCTATATTAAAGTACAGCAGTTGGCTAATGCGATCACTCCAGATATCTCTGTGTGACCAGAGAGTCACAGAATTGAACCTTAGCTGGCACAGTGGAAAGTACTGGTTTGTGTTTTTATAGCACCTTGAGGTCTCATCCTGTGACCGAAAGCACTGTGAATGCCTACGTTTATATTTCTATCTATATATTTTAGTCATAATCAGACTATACTAGAAAATTTTTTTAAGTGTTCTATAAAAAGTTGCGCTCCTAAATTCAGCTTGAAACCCCCCTACATTACCTCACAAGAAGAATAACTCCAAGCTCCTCCATCAGTTAAAGGTATACTGGCTCCAAGAAACCTTTACATATGGTGATTAACACATTGCACACATTTACATTTCTTTCAGGTGCATGCATCTTAGTGAGCAGGCTTGCTTATTCTTTAGTTTTCTGTCCGTCACTCAGCATCAGATCACGAGTGCACACTTTGACTTTCAGACAGAGTTATCTCAAGGGCAGCCTTAACCTTTAAATGGTTGTTTTTGTTCATGCAAATGGGTGAGTCCAGGGGGATAGCTGGGAGGAGCCCAGTAGGGTGCATTCAAATGCACCGCCTTGATCCTCCAAGACTCTGGGGCCTCACATTAATGGCCCAGGAGAAAAACAAAAGGAGCGCCAAAATCTATGGATAGTGTCAAAGAGGCGTGGAAGTTATTTTTGTGTTACATATGGATAGAGACAGCTTCCCCTGAGAGATGCCCACGGAGAAGGGGCAGGTATATGGCTATAATTGCTTTTATTGCAGCAGGAACTGCAGTATTGGGGTGTGAGTGACCACTGCACCGCAGTTGTGTGTTGTATTACAAAAAAGGGAAGTGAGGCCCATTTGTTAGTATACTTACTGATCATGATGAGGACCCAAGAAATGGGGGAGGAGATGTTTTTTTTCTTCTTTTTTTTACACAAAGAGGCACAAAGTCTGCTGTGTGTCTCGGGCCAAAGACTGAGTGAGAATATCCTTCTTTTTAGAGCTGTAAGTATCATTGGTACTGCAGGCGCAGTGGCACCAGGGTTTAGAGGTATGATGGGTCAAATGAACTCCAATTTTGGCTATTTTAATATCCTTCCTTGTTTGTATTAGAGTGTTGTTTTGGGTCTCCTAGCAAAGGCCCAAGGGAGGAGAAAACTCAAGAAGAAAAGGCACTTTAGTTTGAGCATCAATTTGGGCATCAGAGAGATGGTTTGCAGAAGGATTGGGCAAAATGGAAGCCTCCTTTTTTAACAAAGGATAGAGGAGCCATCCCACTGCGCAAGGCAGTGTCTGTCATTAGTAAAGCAGGTGCAGCCACACCGGAGTCCTGAGATCTAATGGGGCCACTGTATCACAATTATGACTTTCTTTTAAGAAGAGCATAGTAGCTCATTTTTCTAGCTGTTGTGGTCGAGGGCACTTTTGCTGCAAACATGGGGGGGGGATTACAAAATAAATCAATTTGACCTTGTGTAATGTAACTAGTGCTCATGTAAAAACTCTAACAGGAAAAATTAACCTCTTCTGAAGCTGATAAGTTTCCTTAAGAGAACTTCCCCTTCTGCAAAAGAAATAGAAAGAAGACATGGCCTTTGCTAGAATTTTAGCATGATCTACAAGAGGATATTAACGTTTGGTGCAGAGCATGGTAAGAGGATGCAACATTTCACAGTGGCAGCCATGAGACACATAGAGTGAGGGAGATGCAGATATACAATCCACATGGATAGATAGAACTGGAGTGAGTGCCACAGCCCTCACAGAGGGAGTGAGTTGCTTTCATGCATCATGAGACATTGAGCATTTATATATCAGTTCACATGGAATATCAGATGCTACCACACTTTAAAGAAACATAACTTGGCCATGTGAGTATTATAAAACATTGACCTTTACAAACATTGAAAACCACACATGGATTTAGAAAGCATGCCAATACCTCCCATACATTTTATTGGTGTTGTTTTATATCTATATCTATATACATATATATTCAATGAAAAAAGCACAGGTTTCAGGGATGTTATAGTTAGGCTGACACTTCACTCAAACAAAACCAGAGAAATTCAGCTGTTATAGGTAGCTGAGCTAACTGTAACTTGTCATGCTGGGACACTTCTCAGAGTAGCTGTGCGCATTATAAGAGTATATAACATAATATAAAATAACATAACTTGCGCCCCCGCAATGCACTGCTGATGATGTCACATACTACATCACTCATGACATGGTCAGTGATATCACTGATAACATCAATGATGACATCTCAAATGACAACACTGATGACATCACTGATGACATCATCCATTGACTGAGTGTTTTGTAAAAAGTTTAAGAATGTATATATATATGCCAAGGTGTATTGAGGAACGAGTGTCTGTATGGATGATTAGTGGGTGCATGACTGACAGTATAAGTGAGTGATTAAATGTGTCTTAGTGACTGTATGGGTGAGTGATTAATCTGTGTGAATGTCTGCATCATTCTGTCAGTTGGTGTGTAAGTGGCAGCATGGGTTAATGAGTGGCTACATGAGTGTCTATATGGGTTAATGATTGGTTTCCTAAGTACCTGTATGGGTGCCTGAGTGTCTGTGTGGGTGGGGTTCTGTGTGACTCCCTGCATGGATGTGTGAGTGGGTGATTCACTGGGTGTATGGGTTTATGAGTGTTGGAGTATATAAGTGACTGCATGTGAACGTGAGTGATTGTGAGAGTAGATATATGGCTCGGTGTGTGCTTGTGTCAGTGATTGTATAAGAGAGGAAGTATGTGTTAGTATCTGTATGAATAAGTGAGGTGGTGTGGGTATAAGTGTATAGGTGAGTAAATGGCAGTGTGATTGACTCTTTGGGTTAGTGACTAGGTGTGTAAGTAAGTCTATTGGTGAGTGGTGGTGTGTAAGTGTATGGGGGTATGAGTGCATATATCAGTTGCTGTATTGATGAGTGACTGCATGTATGAGTGAATGTATGGTTGACTGAGTGTATGTGTATGTAGACCTATGAATCAGTGACTGGGTATATACTAACTGGTATTGGTGTGTCTATGGTTTTGAGAATGGTAGTCTGTATTTTAGAGTGGGTGTATGAAAGGTTATATCAGGGTGTGAGGAGGTGCATCAGATATTAAGTGGATGATGTCATGAGTGATGTCCTTTGAGATGTCATCAGTGATGTCACTGACCATGTCATGAGTGATGTACTATGTGACATCATCAGCAATGCATTGTGGTGGTGTGAGCTATAGTTAGAAAGGCTGAATTTCTCTGGTTTTGCACGGGTCAAATGTTAGCCTAACTATAATGTCCCTCAAACCTGTGGTTTTTTCAGTGAATATCTAAGGTTTTTTAAAGGCTAATTCCTAACTATAACTTCCCTGAATCCTGTGTTTTTTTTCAGTGAATTTCTGAGGGTTTTTAAATGCTAATTTCTAACTATAACGTCCCTGAAACATTCCTATTTTTCTGTGAAATTCTAAGTTTTTTAAATGCTAATTTTTAACTATGCCTATATAGGTAGGACATGTGCACAACGAGGAAGAAAGGTGCAGAAAGAAGCAAGGGAAGTGCAAACAAAGCAAGAGAAGTGTAGAAAGAGGATGAAAGGTACAGAAAGAAGCAAGAGTAGTACAGAAAGAAGCAACAGAGGTGCAGAAAGAGACCTACTTTGAGTGCACCTTTCCACAGACTCATACAAAGTAGCTAATCACTAATCCTTCTCCCAAGATGAATTAAACCTCACTTTTCTCTTGAAGGTTCACTGTTCATCGACTGCTCAGAATGTTAGGCCTACCAAATGTAAAACAGCAATCCTAACCACATCACTGTTGTAAATCTCACCAGGTTTGTGAAGGTATGTATGTGTGTGTCTGTGCTTTTACCTAGTGACATGTTACATAAAAATAAACATGCAAATACTTGAATACATGTGTTTGAAACAGCATACTCTGTCAATTTGTGTACAAGAAGGTGTATGTATGTCTTTGTGCTCATAATATATGGCATATGGGTATTCAATAGTATATTTGAGGAGCTCTATAACACCTACATACATAACACATTTCAGCCAACCGAATGACAGAGTAGAACTGAGAAGACGTGGCCACCTATAGGAGAAGCTACCCATTTTTTAAGCTACCATCTTCAGTTGCATAACACATGTGAGAATACATGGATTCCTCCAGGATTTCTGCGCAATTTCTTGTTCCACTGTCTCATTATGTTCAGTTACCAGATCGTGACTCGCAGACAGCGTCTCGGGGACTGGATCGCAATCATAGGCCGTTCCAGTGAAGCTATTTCCCCAGCCAGCTTTTGGATTCTGTGGCGTAGATCTCTAAGGACTCTCGCCTGTGCACCAATATAAACCCCACGAATTGTAACCTTAAATGCTTCCCAAAGAACCCTCTGATTTTTGACCGTCCCTACATTTTCCCTGAACAAAATTTTGAATGGCCTCAACAACTGTATGCTTAAAAATCTGGTCAGTCAGAGATGACGGTTGCAATCGCCACGAGAATAGGGGGTTTTCATAACCAGGAACCCTCAGCTCTAGTAGGACGAGTGAATGACAGTGCTTTAGCTAGGTGTTGAACATCCATAACCCAAGTGCAAGCGGCCGTTGACAACAACCAATAGTCCAACCGCGACCATGTACCATGTACCATAGAGATAAAAGTGCTCTCCCTTGCCCATGGGTGCCTCATACACCAAATGTCATGCAAATTCCTGGCTTCCAGTTTACCCAGAAGTGCAGTAGTGGTTAGTCTACGCCGTGCTACCCCTGCTCCCAACCAGTCAGCGTTAACATGCATACAAGTGTTTAAACCCCCCCCAGATAATCTCAGCAGCGGGGAAAGCTGAGATGCGACCCCAAACATCCGCAAAAAATGGGTGATCATCGACATTTGGGCCATATACATTCGCTAAGAGCACACTCGTACCTCCGAACGTACCATGCTCAATGGACAGCCGGCCTTGATCATCTGTCTCTGTGCCATGAACCTGAAATGGGACTCCCTTCTTGACAAGTATCATCACCTCACGGGAAAACGAAGAGTAGGTTGAGACAATCCGAACCCCGCCCACCGAGTTCCCACATTCGGTTCAGATAGAGTAGTAAGATGAGTCTCCTGTAGCATGGCCACGTGAATATTCAGCCTGTCAAGGCACGCTATCACGGTGCATATCTTTTTAGGACTGTTAAGGCCCCGTACATTCCATGTTAGAAATCTAAAGTTACCACTCACAGGGCTCGGGAAAATCATAAATACTTGGGGTGGGCGGCAAATTCCGTTCCGCTTGCGGAATTTGCGAAATTTCAACATTTTCATGTCCCGCGCGGACTGCGAAAATGTCAAAACCTCCGCGATCTGCGGCAGAACGGAATTGTATTGCAATGGTGGTGTCTTCTTGGATTAATATGCAGGGCAGGATTCTTTCTGGCACAGTGCTCCTGTCACCAAAATTAAACCTCAACAGGAATCACTTACAGATATAACTAAAGCAGGTGCCCGAGTTGCAGCTCAAATTCAGTAACTCATTAATCAGCCCAA
Source organism: Lissotriton helveticus (assembly GCF_964261635.1). NCBI lineage: Eukaryota > Metazoa > Chordata > Amphibia > Caudata > Salamandridae > Lissotriton > Lissotriton helveticus. The sequence continues at coordinate 771,240,672 of NC_136063.1, read as the reverse complement.
AGAAATCATGACCTTTGTCGAGGCTGGGCAGGTGTGCTTTCTCCCCATATCTACCGTAGAAAATTAGCTGTGATGCTCGATGGAGGTCTTTGCATCCTTGACTTTCACGAGTGAAATCCCTGTGCAGTTCCAGTGACCAGGAGCTTCTTTCTCCTCATCAGCTGCTATGATCGGTCTCTGACCTTTCATAAGCACAAGAGGTATGTGAACTCACATAGAAGCCCGCCCATTTGGCCCCGCCCAACACACTAGCGGTGTGCAATGACTTCCTGCACTTTACCCACTATGATGGACAGTTCACTCAAGGGACCCCGGCACCTTTCGGCATGATGGCAAAGTTACACACACATGGTCACTGTAGAGACAACTTTTCTGGCCCTTTACGCAGCTGTAGTGTAGGAAAAGCACTATGAACTCGCAAAGAAGCCCCACCCCTGAAAATCTCCTCGAACACACGAAATTCTGCATGTTTGCTGAGATTTTTTGCCGTTTCGCGGAAGTTTGCGGAAGGCAATTTCGCAAATTCCGCCCACCCCTAATAAATACATACATACACTATGTACAGTATTAGGAACATTGCGTCAGGTGTCAACAGTACATGTCTTCTTGGAACTGTTAAGGCCACATACATTCCAAATTTGGAATTTAAGAGTACCACTCATGAATCTTGAAGGATCCGAGATGCATAGTTATACAAAGAACATTATTCTAAACCTTGTGCCAGAAGTGAGACATAAGCCAATCAGATAGTGCCAACTGTACCCCACCTACCACTCCCCCACCAACTTTGCCTCCCGAACATGCCAAAGCCATCCCATTGTTGGTAAATTAAACCCCACCAAAAAGAAGTGTCCCAACTCAATCCCACCCAACCCAACCAACAACAAAATACAACTGAGCACAGATCGGGTACTCCCATCAGGGGGTCGTCAGAGCGCATCTAGCCTCCCATCTAGTAGGAGGTGGCTGAGCAGACATGGTAGCTATGCCCTTCACACAATAGTGCAGTGTCCCCCATCCCCCGGTCTGAGAGAGGTATATATCGCCATTAGATCCTAAATATAACCACCTGAGGAGAAAAGGAATGGTTAGAGGCAACAATGCTACATTATACTGAGACAATCAACCAAACCGCAACATATATGACAGGCTTTTGGGCCCCTACTGTTCCTCAGTGTCTGAAGGCACCTGAGACTCTCGCCTTGCCTGTTTCAAATATTTAGCATTTTCAAGGGCAGCCTTAGGGTTAGTGAAGATTTTGGATTCCCCCTCAGGACCATTGCGCAGGTGAGCAGTGTATAACATAGCGTAAGGGACCCCTTCAGAGTGTAGAAGCTTTTTAACAGCACCAAACTCCCTTCTTGCGGCCTGCACTGCAACTGTGAAAGCAGGAAAGACCAAGAGATAATCGCCCTGGTGCACAATGTTCCCCTTGTCACGGGCCATACGAAAAATCGCATCTCGATCTCTGTAATTTAACAGCCGCGCTATGATTGGTTGGGGTGGAGCACCCAGAACAGACCATGCCATGAGCGATCTATGCGCCCATTCGACTATGAACCATAGGGGACACCTGTTTGGCACCAAAGATGTTCTATAACAAGTTCTCAACGAATAGCTCCATCTTGACTACATTCGTGGATTCTGGGAGACCTTTCTATGCGAATGTTGTTACATCGGGATCGGGCCTCAAAGTCCTTATTCTTAGCCTGAATTAAAGAGAGAACCTTCTCCATGTTCAATGCCTTCTTGGTGCCATTCCTAGAATAGTGGTAGATTATACTAGGTTTCTGGCGCCACTGGGAAAGTTACTCTTTTTTAATATATGCGTAGTTGGGTAATAGTTTAAACGGTGCTAAAAGGAGAAGAGAACCACTTCCCTCTTCTAGTTAGGCTAAGCCACAGACATTTGTTGCTCCCTAGCACACGTAAGGAATTTATACAGTCAAATACAGGTGTTTCCACATTACATTTCATACAGCAATACACTAAAGAAAATTTTTCAAGATCCTTTTGTTCAGGGTTTTGTCGTTGTTTAATGAGGAGACGTCACAGCCAACACGTGTTTCGTCGTACTGGGGAATGTAACCCCCGACTTTTTCAAGGCTGTTTAAAGAAAATTGTAATGTTGTAGTACATTGCTACTGATTAAAACAATCAAATTAAATTAAACAAATTGCTTGTCTGATGTGATAAGATGGTAGTGCATGCATCCAATTTCATCATACTATGCATGTTCAATATTCCGTCTGGTTAAATATCTCAGTTTTGTGCCTTATTAGTTAAATTTGGTACTTTTTAACATCATTTAGAGAGATTATGAGCCCATTAGGAGGTATGGAGAGAACCCGGTGCGCGTGAGCTTATCTTTATCATTGGGGTGACATGCAAACTTTTATCATGTGATTGTTTGTGTTTAAGTTATAGTGGGAACATGCTTATAAAGAACCATTCCATTTAGATACCTATTCTCCGTTGCTGTAGTTCGTTCTGTGGGGGCGAAATATTGAAGCAGTGTGTAAGCGTAACACTCGGCCTGCTTTGAACACTTAAGTTTGAGAAAGCCACATTTTATAGGTCTGGCCCCAAGAATCTACTTACGTTGTTTGAGGTGATAATTCCAACCCTCAATTGGGTTCCGGTGTAGCTATCGTTGTTATTAATTGTTCCAGCTTCTTGTGGTGTGAACACCATATATTGGTTCACTCTCTGCAAGCTGTGAACAATATCAGACTTTAGTTGTTTGCATTTATGTAAGTCCAGAATTCTAAATTGAGATGTATTGCCTTTCCTTCGTTTTTAATAATTAATATTACAGACGCTATCAGCTTTGCTGAGATATACAGATATTACCTGTATAGAAGTGCTCCCCTCTACATGACCCAAAATGTGCCTCTTTGGATGTGGCATATTTTCTTATGATTATTGCCATGTGCTCCCCTCGCATCTACCCCGTGTTTTCACATGTTTTTTATTAAATAGACCCGCTACGTTTAGCTTTCATTTACTGTGTAACTCTCGCCGCGTTGGTGTCTACCCCTTTCGTTTACACTGCAAAGTGTCCTCCCGTGTTCGTTTTTAAAGCGCTTTGGTCATCTTTCATTTACAGTTAACCCTTGGCCGCGTTAGTGTCTAACCCCTTCGTTTAAACTGCAGAGTGTGCTCTCGTGCTAGTGTTAGCAGTGCTAGCCTCCCGTTATTCGGGTCTTACCTTTCCGGTGTATTCTTAGCGGGGATTATGATAAGTCCCTTCTGCTTCGAGTAAGAGGCAGTTTGAAAGCTCCGGGCTGGCGCCATCTATTTACAGCGGAAGTCCTGCCCTGTAACTGGCAGACGTCACTTCCTGAAGGCCCCGCCTATCGGTCCAACTCAGGGTTGAGTTATAGTGGGTGGTTGTAATTATCGGCCTATTAGCTTAATGGACATCCTGCAGAAAATTTACTCGCGTCATATTTTAGCACGAGTGAGTATTTGGTTGGATGAAAACTCATTCTTGACTAAATTTCAAGCCGGATTCAGGACGAAAGTCAGCACTATAGATCAGTGCTTTAGATTCTGCTGCCTCTACTGGAAGTACGTAATGATAAAAAAGGCCCATCTGTACGTTGCCTTTGTGGATTTAAGGGCAGCGTTCGATTTGGTGCCACGTGACCTCCTTTGGAAAACGTTGAGTGCAGCTGGTATGCCAGATAATATAGTTGCACAGATCATAAAATTACATGAAGGGAACTTTGCGAGAATTAGATGGGGTCCAAATGGCGAACTTTCCAGGAAAATCCCGATTGAACGAGGAGTTCGCCAAGGATGTGTTCTGGCCCCCACACTTTTTTCCATTTTCGTAAATGATATTCCCTCATATTTAGAAAGATGTATAAATGATGCTCCCAAATTGAATGGTGAAAGGGTAGCATCTCTATTATTTGCTGACGATACAATCCTGATTTCCCAAACAAAGAATGGTTTGCAGACTTTATTGAACACTTTTAATGAATATTGCTGTCAAAAGGGGCTAGAGATTAATGTTAAGAAAACGAAGTATATGGCCCTGAATCCAACCAAACCTGATAAGGGGTGTTTAATGTTAAAAGGAGTGAAGCTGGAGTCAGTGCCCCACTTCTCATATTTAGGGGTGACGCTAGATTCCAACTTCACCTGGAAAGCTCAATTGGAAAAAAGTAAATTAATATTCGCCCAGAATGTTAAACCAATACTTAGAGAGCAAAGTTTAAGTACCAGTAAAGCGGTGTTTCCAGTAATGGAACTTTTTAAATTCAAAGTCCAATCATCAGTGCTCTATGGTGCAGAACTGTGGGGGTCGGGTTCCAAGGAGACCTTCAGTGTCCAAGATAATAATTTTCTGAGAAGCTTGGTAAGGGTACCGAGAGGAACCCCATTAGTACCTCTGCAATTGGACCTTAATTTTAAAAGAACAGACCACCATGTTTGTATTAGACCTCTTATGCTATGGGTAAGATTGTGGCATGTCCCTGAATTACAAGACTATAGAGAGGGGCTTATAGAGATTATGGCGCTGGACACCCAGAAAAAAATCCCATGGCTTAGACATGTCAGCACCTGGTTTAACAACATAGGCCTGAAACATTTTTGGGAGAACCCTGAATTATTACCTTCCAACCCAAAATTAGTCCTGAAAAGGGCCTTTTGGTCCTATGTAGCAAATATGACTGTGAACTCCATAACTAGCGGTCCACTGGTTTCAAAATTCTTGAACTTTAAGGATGAACCGTTCTATGAGACCTTTATGGACGAAATAGAGCCTCCACTTGCCAAAACGTTGTTTTTAAAGTTTAGATACGGTAATCTAGTATTGAAATCAACCTTGGCTCGTTGGGCAAGGAGCCGTGATCCATCTTCTGAGGCATTGGACGAAGTTTGCTCACTCTGCGATAACAATCAAATAGAGAATGAGCAACATATTCTTTTTTTTTGTCCCCTGTATGGCCAAGAAAGAACAAGATGGATTAAACCAATATGCCTATTATTAGGCTTGAGATCCTACCGTCAGGCTCTGAGAATTTTGACCACAAATACTTCACAGCAGATAACATTTAGTGTTAGTAGATTTTTACTTTCTAAGATGCCCGCCAAGCCCTGGACCAAAAACTCATGGGAACCCCCTTGCAAAACCAAATTGATTTGAATGAATTAAGTTTTCAATTTGAGAGCGTGCGATTCTGGGGACAATATCGCATGGAAATTGTGACAGACAATTTCAAGTTTGCAGGAGATTGTGGATAAAAAACAACAATAGAATTCACCAGAAAGACATGACCATATACTACCATGATTTAACAATAATATCTAAATTTAGTAAGTTATTTATAGCTATAATATACACCTTAACAGAGTTACTCAAAAGTCAAACATTCAAGCACAGCTATCTATTCTTCAAAGACACACACATACAGGTTGGATTTGGCACAAGGGTGAGTGATGGTTCAGTACATAAAATTTTATTAACATGATATTTAAAAAAAATGAAATGCTCTGTCAATAAATAAATGCATAAAAACCGAACTAGTGACTCGCAACTCGTGAGCTGTAAAGCCACGACAAGGCACCAACCGTTTTACAGGCCATTCACGCACCTTTCATACCTGATACAAACCAGACCATTGACACCATCTGGAAGGAAAAGCAACTCATTACAATGATCACAATAAGGGACAAGGTACACCCTACTGCAGAAAGAGAAAAAAAACAAATATTACTGCACAGCCATCTAATCCGCAAGCACACACACATACTGGTTGGATTTGGCACGAGGGTGAGTGATGATTCAGTACATACAATTGTATTCGCAAGTATTTTCACAAAAATGAAATACACTGCTTATAATTGAAAGTATGATTAACTGAACCACTGACTCACAGCTTGTGAGCTATAAAGCCACGTCAAGGCACCAACCTCTTTACAGGCCATTCATACACCTTTCGTACGTGTGACACATACAAAACATTCACACCGCCAGCCGCGGACCCATCACATTTCAACACTCACACCAGCAAACAGCGCCATTCAAGGGCCCATCACTTTCACACGCCCACATTTCTGATAGTGCAACTACACAAAATGATGGACTGCGTGGAGTGTCACTCAACTAGCAGTGTGTGTAGTGACCAACAGAAAGTAACTAGAAACACACACCGCCAGCCGAGCGCCAGTCCACCCACACCACCATCCAAGCACCAGACCATGCACACCGCCAGCCAAACACCACTCAGCGCACACCGACAGCCAAGCACAACTTCGTGCACAGACAGCCAAGTACCACTCCACGCACACCACCAGCCAAGCACCACTCCACACACACTGCCAGCCAAGCACCACTCCGTGCACAGACTGCAAAGTACCACTCCACACACACCATCCAGCCAAGTGCCACTCCACACACACCACCAGCCAAGCACCACTCCGCGTACAGACAGCCAAGTACCACTCCACGCACACCACCAGCCAAGCACCACTCCACACACACCGCCAGCCAAGCACCACTCCGTGCACAGACAGCAAAGTACCACTCCACACACACCATCCAGCCAAGCGCCACTCCACACACACCACCAGCCAAGCGCCACTCCACACACACCGCCAGCCAAGCGCCACTCCACACACACCACCAGCCAAGCACCACTCCACACACACCACCAGCCAAGCACCACTCCGTGCACAGACAGCCAAGTACCACTCCACACACACCATCCAGCCAAGCGCCACTCGACACACACCGCCAGCCAAGCACCAGCCTGCACACACCACAAACATATTTAGAATTCTTTTTTCAAAATAACACTAAACAAATGGAAATACCTACAAATCAGCTAACACAAATTCTAAAACTAAACACTTTGCACTAATGCCAATCCTTGAAACAAAGTAAAAAAAATTACAGAATACAGACCAGGCAATTCACTTTACAGCTCATTAAAACTCCCAAAACTTCTTTTGCGTGTGGTACGATTTAAAACAAGCTGACACACACATTCCAGGCTTAGAAGGACAGTCAGGGCAGTACATACGGGACTCCTTCCGCACGCCTCTTCGCCAACAGACTTTGCATCTTCTAGTCGGAAAGTCTCTTGCGGTAGTGGTAGGAATGTATTCAGGAAAGTGACGATCTTTCAATCTAGCCACATCCTCCACCACTCCAAATCTAGGAACACTTGCCTGCTCCACAAGTACAAGGCTGCCTATTATAGACTCCTGAAACTTAACAAAAGGCATCTTCGACTCAGGACAAGACTTCTGGTACACAACAAAAGCATTAAAGGATGCCAAGTGGAACAGATGGATAGCCAACTTATTGTACCAAACGTAAGCCTTTCGAAGAGCAGCATAAGGTTCCAACCTCTGATTTACTCTGTCAACATCACCCATGTACTCATTGTAAGCTAAAATGCACACAGGTTTGCGTACTTCAGCACCCAGACTCCAAACAGGCACAGGTACAGTACTTTCATCGTGGATAGTAGTCAGCATGTACACATCTCTCTTGTCTGAAAACTTCACAGCTAGAAGCTCCCCACATCGCAATGCAGTAGACTGTCCCCGCACAAGCCTTTTGCAAACAAGTTCCTTTGGGAAACCTTTACGGTTACAGCGCATTGTGCCACAAGCAACAGTGCCCACTTTGGCCAACTCCTTGAACAACCGCACACCAGTGTAGAAGCTTTCTACATATAAATGGTGGCCTTTGTTAAATAATCCTCTACCTAGTTCCCACACAATTTTCTCAGTCACTCCAAAAGTGGAAGGACAACCAGGAGGGTTAAAGCTGGACTCCTTACCAGTGTACACCCTGAAATTGTAGACATATCCAGTCTCACTGTCACACAGCATATACAGTTTGATTCCATAGCATGCCCTCTTACTAGGAATGTATTGCCTAAAAACCAAGCGGCCCTTGAACAATAGCAGAGACTCATCCACTGCAATTTCTTTACCAGGGGCAAAGATCTCAAAAAAAGGATTAAAGTGATCAAGGACAGGCCGAATTTTAAACAGACGGTCACAATCAGGGTGATCGCGTGGCAACGCTAAACCATTATCAACAAAATGCATCATCCGAAGAAGAAGCATATACCGATCACGACTTATGACTGCTGGAAATATAGCTGTTGCCATCAAGGGACTAGTGGACCAATATGAAGACATTGATGGCTTCCTTAGCAAGCCCATCAAAAATGTTAATCCCAAAAACTTCTTTATCTCTTCAACATTTGTGGGAGTCCACCGGGTAGCTCTAGAATGGGGCTTAAGGCTGGCACTGTTGTCCCTCAAAAACTGTTCTGCATACAAATTAGTTTGCTTAACAATCTCTTGCAAAAACACATCGTCAAAAAACAACTGAAAAAAATGTATTGGCAGAAAATTCTCAGTATTCACTCTACACCCAGGAACACCAGTGAACTATGGCAATGCCGGCTGCACCATGCCAGGGGAAACCCAGAGGCCATCCCTATAAACGGGGGGAGCAGCCAGCCCAGCCTGCAGCCCAGAAGCCTCTTGCTGCTGTTCACCAACAGGAAGCCTAACAGCCACAGATACTTCTGGCTGCACAACACCAACAGAAAACATAGCATCCCCAGAGAGCTCTTCCTGCACTACACCAACGGGAAGCCTAGCAGCCTGAGATTCTTCTTGCTGCACTACACCACCGGGAAACCAAGCAGGCCCAGATGCCTCTTGCCGCTCTACACCAATGGGAAGCCTAACAGCCCCAGATGCCTCTTGCTGCACTACTCCAACAGGAAGAATAACACCACCAGATGCCTCTTGGCGCACCACAGCAATGTGAAGCCTTTTGGGCACAGGCTGCAGCCTACATGCCTCTTTCCAACGTAAAAAGAAAGGAAACCTTGCGGCCGTAGGCAGCAGCACAGATGCCTCTTGGCCCACTACCGGCATATCAATGTCCTCCTCTACCATAGGCACTTCATCAGCACTAGAAGAAGATTCATCATTCGATGATTCCATGCGAAGAGAAAACTCACTGCCTGAATCTTCTGCCCCTACCTCTGGGTCCGAATCGGAGTCAGTCTCTGAACCATGGTCAGAGGAAGACTCAAAAAGCAAACCAAGAACCTGCTGAGCAGTAATCCTGCAACTAGCCATTATCCTTACAAAGCAAGAAGACTGCACACACAAGTGAACAACAACCTACACTGTGCAAAGTAAGAAGTAAACAAGGTAAGGCTTTCACACAAAGATCTATACAATCCAAAACAATTTCACTCTTACAAAATCTAGCACCACTCACCAGCACCTACTCTGCTGAGACACAGCAAAAAGAAATGATATCCCACTAGAAAGAGAAAAAAAAATACACATTAGAAAACAAAGTGCACATCAAGCACTAATGCAGAAAAAAACAAAACACAGAGCCACACAAACTGCTATAAGTACACCTTTTTCAAAAAGACAATCATCTAGGGGAAAGTAGTACAAAATACATTCACTTACCAAGCACATGCAACTACACAAGCTGCAAAACCAGCAGTAACAGAACCACAACCTACAAGAATCCAAACAGCAAAAGCCTGGAACAAGACAAAAATAGAGAAGAAAAAAAAATTACTACTACATTTCACAAACAATATAACAATTAAAAAAACAACACACAAATTTGCCCCCCAAATTTACATTCGCCCAGATGGGCCATCAAATAGGGCTTAGACAATTGGTATTAGGTGAGGGTTTCCATTAAGACACTGGTTAATTTTTTGAAAGTTTTTTACTGCCTGACCCCTTTGGTGTCAGTCGGTCTTTTGGTCCTAACAGTACCCCCCTCACACGGGGGCAGTAAGAACAAAAAAAGACCAACTAGCACCAAGGGAGGTGGCCAGTAAAAAACAACCAAAAATGGTTGGTTGAAGCTTTTATTCGATATGCAAGATATCTTGAAAGCGTACACAAATACAGCATTTTTAAGAAAACTAGAAAAAGACATTTTAAAAGAAGTATTAAATGTACAGTTAAAAAGGATAAAAAGACATGTAATGTCGAAATAAATTAACTAAAAAACCAATTAAACCGCTAATGACAATCTCTTGCAGCGAATCAACCAAAAATGTTTTAAAAATGTGGCTACACCACAAACAATAGGAGTGGAAGTGTCCGTCATAAGGATGCGAAGAGCTACCAGATGACTACGCGTGGCCATATTGCGACACAGGGGTTTAATATAAGCAACATTGGAAGCAAGCCTTGCCCAAGGGCTCACTTCCACACCCTACAAAACTAAATTCCTAGGGCCTAGTGGGCCAAAAAACAGAAAAGAAAAGGCCAATTCTCCCCAAGGGGGGTGGGGGTGAAGCAGAAATACAAAGCTAAAACAAGTTCCCTCTAAGAAGCAAACCTTGCCCAAGGGGTAGCCACCATTACAAAAAAAACAATCCCTGGTGCCTAGTGGCATTTTCTGCCCAAGGGCAAAAAAAACAGCCTATTTGCCCCCAGGGGGGGGGGGGCAGAAAAACGAAAAGGTATTCACAGGCCGCCTGGAAGAATTTCCAATTCCCTGGTGCAAGTGGGGATTTTCTGCACCCCCTGGGGGCAAAACTGCCCACAAAACGGGCCGATTTGCCCCCAGGGGGGACAGAAAATCAAGAACATAAATTATGGCCACCAGGAAGCGACCCTTACCCAAGGGGTCGCTTCCAAAATAAAAACATTGCGCCCAAAAAAAAACCTGGTGCTAGTGGGTAATTTCTGCTCCCCCCTGGGGGCAACCCGGCCGAAAAAACGGGCCAATTTGCCCCCGGGGGGGCAGAAAAACAAAAAGATATTCACAGGCCGCCTGGAAGCGACCCTTGCCCAAGGGGTCGCTTCCTAAAAACTAAATTTACAATTCCCTGGTGCTAGTGAGGATTTTCTGCCCCCCCTGGGGGCAAAACGGCCAAAAAAATGGGACAGAAAATCAAAAACATAAATTAATGCCACCAGGAAGAGACCCTTACCCAAGGGGTCGCTTCCAAAATAAAAAGAGTGCTCACAAAAATAAACCCTGCTGCTAGTGGGGAATTTCGGCCAAAAAAACGGGCCGATTTACCCCCAGGGGGGACAGAAAAATGAAAAGATACTCACAGGCCCCCTGGAAGCGACCCTTGCCCAAGGGGTCGCTTCCTGTAAACAAAATTTAAATCCCTGGTGCTAGTGGTGGGCATTTCCGCCACACGATCGTGACGCTGTACGCGATCGTGAGGCAGAAATACCCTGCAAAGAGACATCAGGGGTGAGGAAAATCTCTTTCCTCTCCCCTGATGCCTCTTTGCGGCCCCAAACTCCCGCCAGACACGAGAAACCTACCGTTGTCCTCGGCGCGCAGGAAGCAAATGGCTTCCCGAGCGCCTGGGAATCCCTGATGATGTCAGCGCGCACTGTGCGCCCTGACGTCATCAGGGATTCCCATGAGGAGGGGCGGGGGGCAGCAGAAACTCTTCCACTGCCATCCCCGATCACGAAACAAAGATCGAAGAACCTCGGGGGGAGCGCCAGCGCTTCCGCCGAGGGTGGGGCTCATGACGAGCTGGGCTCGTCATCAGCGCACGACCGGTGTGCACCATGACGAGCCCAGCTCGTCATCAGCCCCGAAGGGGTTAATTGAGACTGAGTCGCAGGATATGGCAACAAAGTGGCTGGGTTTAGCGTAGCACACCTCTTCAATGTAATATGAGGTGCTAACAGTGTCAATTCGTATCCTGTCAGGCGAGCATTAGTTAAATCTATTGCATGGGGTACTAGCACCAACAGTTTGTGTGACAAAACTATCCCTTCACTCTGACGTATAGACACAGCTGTTGCTGCAACTGAATGAAAACATTCAGGCAACGCACGAGCAACAGGATCAAGAACTGCAGAAAAATATGCACAGGGACGCTGCTTATCACCATGTGTCTGTACTAAAACTGACAATGCACATCCATCTTTCTCCTGTACATAGAGTGTAAAGGCCTTCGCTTAACTGGTGTGCCTAACACTGGTGCAGAGCAAAGAGCTTGTTTCAACTGGCGAAAGGCATTTTGACATTCATCTGTCCAAGGAAGAGGAATCGGAGTGTTCTTAGTCAAAAGTGCTAGCAATGGTTTAACAATGTGTGAAAAACCCAATATCCATTGCCTACAAAAAGAAGTCAAACCAATGAATGCACGGACATCTTTCTGGGTGGAAGGTACTGGAGTGTCTAAAATTGCTTGAATGCGATCTGGTGTCAGTGCACGTCCCTCCTTAGACAGAAGATTACCTAAATAGTTTATCTTCGGTCTACAATATTGCTATTTCTTTTGTGATACTTTATGGTGATGTGTCGCAAGAAAAGAAAGTAAGGACAAAGTACATTTTTCACACTGCTCAGGTGTATCAGCTGCCAAGAAGATGTCATCGACATATTGTATGAGAGCCACTCCTTCAGGCAAAATAAAGGAATCGAGTTGTCTTTTTAAGGCTTGACTATAGATACTCGGACTCTCAGTATACCCTTGAGGAACTCTACAAAATCTGTATGATCTGTTATTTAAAGTGAAACCAAACAAATATCGGCTATCAGGATGAATAGGAATCAAGAAGAAAGCATTCTTCAAATCCACTACTGAAAATGTAGTTGCTGTTGGAGGGACCAGGGTAAGCAATGTCGTTATGTCAGACACTGCAGAGTACTGTGATACTACAATTTTGTTGACTTGTCTCAAATCGATGATAAATCTATAAATCTTAGTGTCAGTATCTTTTTTCAAAATGGGAAGAATCGGACTATTTCAGACATTATAAGGTACTTCTTCCACCACTCCCACCTTAATCAAATCTGGTACAATACGTGTAAGTGCTTCTTCTCCTTCTCGGGTAATGTTATACTGAGGCAATCTCGGCAGTATAGCACCCTCCTTGACACTAATATGTACTGGTGGAATAATCATTTGTCCTACATCGGTGTCTGAAGTAGCCCACAAAGTACTAGGGAGTGAAGCTAGTGCAATATCCTCTTTAACAATACAGGATCTCTCAATCATGGGTTGGTTGTCATTTAAAATAACCCGTACTCTTTCTGGAGAACATCGTATTGTGGCCCTGAAATATTTGAGCATGTCAAGACCCACAATGTTGTCTGGTGTATTTGGAGAAAGCAAAAATGGACATGGAGCAGTAAACTTATCAACATGAAGTGCAAGTGGTTGTGACAAAGGGCTAAAGGTGGATGTTCCATCGAAACCTATCGATGTAATAGTTAAGCCAGGCAGGGGAGCCCTTGGAATCAAGTGTTTAGACAAGGCGCTACGATTAGCTCCTGTTTCAACCAGAAACTGATCAGTAGAACCCAAAACATGTGCTGTAACATAGGGACCCTTCTGATCTACTGGAACTTCAACTGATTCCTTACCCCATCCTAGGCAATCCTATGCATAAGCAGAATCTTGCAAATTAGACGGCTCATAGTCGGACATTTGATATTGATTCCGTCTGTCAAAAGTATTAGCCCCCTCTTGTCCACGTGTAGTAGCATCAAACCTAGCACGATCATTTGAACCCTGCTGAGCACGTAGCACTGGACAATTAAAAATCCAATGTCTGAATTGTCTGCAATACGCACACAGATCAACAGACAAATCTGCACGAGGATAGGGAGGAAAAGACGAACCATAAGATCCACGTCCACCTCTATTATTACCTCTAGAACGTGGGCCATAAGCTTGAGCCATCATAACCTTTGTTTTTAACTCTTTAGATTTTTTATCCTCCTTACTTTTCGCTTTTAATTCTTGTCGTTCATAATACTGAAACATAGTTAGGAGAGAAACCGGAGAGGAGATAGTCCATGAACTTTCACTCACCTTTAGGCGACTAGCTATTTCTGGCAAAAGGTTTGAGACATATTTATCGACAAACAGATACCTACCCGTGTCATCTGTCAATGTAGGTATCTTTTTAGGGGGGCTAATCGTCTTTAATTTAACCAATATAGCTGCTGGAAGATCTAAAATTAGCTGACACAGTTTATGTGCAGGTTCTCTATCTTTATCTAATTGTTCTATATCTGTCCACAATGCCCCAAATACCACACGCTCATCAACTTTACGCACAGTTTACCACATATCAGGCGGTAATATTAATCCAAAAAACAAATCATTGTCAGACAAAGTCATAGTACAAGAGCTAATGGCACCCTCAATTTCTTCATAAAAGGCTGTCGGATTCTTTCACGGATCAGGCAATGCATTTTTAAGAGCCATGACATCTTCTCTATTCCAAGGAGTGTAAACCCAATTATAAATAAAATACCCTTTCGCGTCAATAGAGGTCTTATCATCACTTGTGCCTTTTCCTGTAGGAGGAACATATAAAGGTGCGCCTTCCCGCATAGGTTTCACATTTACAACATTCTTATCTGTTTCGAGCGTCGGAGCTCGTTCCATGTTGATTCGAGATGTTTGTGCAGCTGCGTCTGCTGCCTTTTTCTCTTCCCGCAAAAATACACGCTTCATCACGTAGTTTAACCAATCGTCTGATCATGTCAGCCACCTGGGAGAAGACAAAGAACCTTCACGTAATTCCTTACAATCAGCTGCTATATCATCTGGCTCTACTTCCACCGAATATTTCCTAAATCGCTCAAGAACCTCAGCAGCAACTATCTCGGTGAAATATTTTTGTTCCCTTTACGACCAATTCTGAATAGTATCTAAGATTTCAGAAGCAGTATTAGTACTACGATCGGCTTTACGTGCCGCAGATCTAATCTGAGAGGAACGTTCAGTATTTAACATTGAGCGAGTGTCTCGGGCTTTATCCTGCTCTGTAGGAGAGTCCTCATCTGACTCATCAGGAGCAGAGGTAGACAACGATCTAATAAGAGAGAATCATCATGGGGTTTATTAAGAATAGGATAAAGAGGTCTACGAATAGCGTATTGGCCATTTACCTGTAACTGACACTCCCTATCTTCCCTTTGTTTAATTTTTTTAATCTCTTTATTTTTCATTTCTAATGCTTTCGCATTCACACTTTTATGTTGTTCTTTTTCGATCAAGGCCTGTTCACGCTTCATTCACTCACGTACTTCTTTCTCCCACTTTCGCACACAGTCAAACATGTCTTGCCTAGCCTTTCGCTTGAACATCCATTGCTCCACATAATGAATCTTTCCCAATTCAAATGACCCATGCATAGGCCAGCGCAACTCAGGATCATTGCGGGTGTATTTATTCCACAATGTGCTGTACATTATGGACGAAATACCATATTTAATATACATGTCCCTATTAGGGGTCCGGTTGTGCTTAGTCGAGTTTTAATGTGGTACCACTACAAAAGCAACACATCCTACGAAGTGTGCTGGAAACAGGCATGTCAAAAAATAATGCAAAATATGCAGTATTATAATCAAAAAGTAGCGCTTAAGGTACTCTTCGTACGTTGCGCCGTTCAAATAATCTTAAATAGAGAAAAATCTCCTCAGTACCTGCCTATATGTGTTGCAGCACATATATATATATATATATATATATATATATATATATATATATATATATATATATATATATATATATATATATATATATATATATTCATAGGATGAGTTCAATATTTCACCAATTCCATATACAAATGCCACAGTAAGCGTTTCTAAACTACCTTACCAATCCAAGGCGTCAAACTTACAGCAAGTGCCGCAAAACGGTTCTTACCAATCAAATGGTGTCCAGGTTCCTACTGCCAAGTTCTCAAATTGACCAAACAGCGAATCAACAGAAGAGATCTCAGTCGAGGATCGGCGCCACCTAGATGGTCAGATCAGAAAGAAAGGGAAAACGCCGTGGATGCCAAGGCTCGGGTCTCCTCCGGCAGTGATCACGTCCAAAGCGGGATTCCAATCCTTCGTCTCGACCAGTCCTTCGGGCATCCGAGTCGCTGATGAGCCCCACGTTGGAAGCGCCAATTTGTGGTAGCAAGCCCCAGCCAGGCCTACCAGTGCAAGGGATTCGCCCTTCTCTGCTTAGAGTCCTTAGACCAATAATAAGAAGTTGGCACAGAAACTGGAATAGAAAAGACAGATTTTATTAAACCTCATGAGGTGGAACTGCATTCACACAACACCCTTCGGTATAGTATGAAGTAGCACACTGACTGGAAGGAGCTTGGTCCTTTTATACCCACACAGGGGTTGAAATGAAGGCGGTACAAGGCACAGAGTGTTGGTTTCAAATACATATAAGGTCATACAGAGAGTGTGCTAGCAACAAGTGGGAAGGGCTGACAGTTAGCTAATTCTGGTGGACGCATCTTGACAGTTACAAGTTGGAGACAGCTGCATGCTCAACTGAGCATGTGCAAAGCAAAAGAGGATACATATATCTTGTCTCTAGGCAGATTTCAAGAGCAGTTAACAGGAAGTTAGGACAGAGCACATGGCAAACAAAATGGCCGACAGAAAGACAAAATGGATTCCGTAAAACAGACAAGATAGTCTCTAAATACAAGATGTCCTCTGCTAATGCTTAACCTAATCATTGCTAAATTACCACAAGAGAAGTGCAGAAAGAGGCACGAGAGGTGCAGACTGAGGTAAGAGAGGTGCAGAAAGAAGCAAGTGAGGTACAGAAAGAAGTGAGTGTGGTACAGAAAGAGACAAGAGAGGCACAGAAAGGAGAGGGTAAGGTGCAGAAAGAGGCAAGAGAAGTGCAGATAGAGGCAAATGAGGTACAGAAAGAGGCAAGGGAGGTAAATAAAGAGGCACAAGAAGTGCAGAAAGAAGAAAGAGAGATACAGAAAGAGGAAGAAAGTTGCAGGTAGAGGAAGAAAGGTGCAGTAAGAGGCAAGAGAGGTGCAGAAAGAGGCAATACAAGTGCAGAAAGAAGCAAGAGAGATGCAGAAAGAGGCAAGAGAAGTACAGAAAGAGGCTTGAGAGGTACAGAATGAGGTAAGAGAGGTGCAGAAAGAAGCAAGTGAGGTGCACAAAGAGGCAAGAGAGGTCCAGAAAGAAGAGAGTGAGGTGCAGAAAGAGGCAATAGAAGTGCAGAAAAAGTCAATAGAGGTACAGAAAGAGGCAAAGGAGGTCCAGAAAGAAGCAAAAGAGGTGCAGGAAGAAATCAGTATGGTGCAGAAAGAGACAAGAGAGGTACAGAAAGGAGAGAGTTAGGTGCAGAAAGAGGCAAGAGAAGTCCATAAAGAAGCCAATGAGGTACAGAAAGAGGCAAGTGAGGTAAAAAAAGAGGCAAGGGAGATACAGAAAGAGGCAAGACAAGTGCAGAAAGAAGCAAGAGAAGTGCAGAAAGAGGCAAAAGAGGTGTTGAAAGAGGAAGAAATGCACAGATAGAGGAAGAAAGGTACAGAAAGAGGCAAGAGAGGTGCAGAAAGATGCAAGAGAATTGCTGAACGAGGTAAGAGAGTTACAGAAAGAGATAAGAGTGGTACAGAAAGAGGCAAAAGAGGTGCAGAAAGAAGCAAGAGAAGTGCAGCAAGAAGCAAGAGAAGTGCAGAAAGTGGCAGGAGAAATGCAGAAAGAGGGAAGGGAGGTGCAGAAAGAGGCAAGAAATTGCATAAATATTCAAGAGAGGTGTAGAAAGAAGCATGCGAAGTACCGAAAGAGGCAAGTGAGGTGCAGAAAGAGGCAAGAAAGGTAAAGAAAGAGCAAGAGTGGTGCAGAAAGAAGCAAGTGAAGTGCAGAAAGAAGAGAGTGAGGTACAGAAAGAGGCAGAAGTACAGAAAGAGGCAAGTGAAATGCAAAAAGCGGCAAGAGAGGTACAGAAAATGGCAGGTAAAGGGCAGAAAGAGGAAAGAGAAATGCAGAAAAAGGCAAGAGCAGTGCAGAAAGAGGGAAGAGGGTCCAGAAAGAGGCAAGAGAGGTGCATAAAGTAGCAAGAAGAGTGCAGAAAAAAGCAAGCGAGGTGCAGAAAGAAACAAGAGAGGTGCAGAAACGATAAGAAAATTGCAGAAAGAAGCAAAAGAAGCACAGAAAGGCAATAGAAGTGCAGAAAGAGGAAGAAAGATGCTAAAAGAAGTATGAGGTATAGCAAGAAGCAACAAAGGTGCTAGAAGAGGCAAGAGTAGTGCAGAAAGAGGCAAGAGAGGTACAAAAAGAAGCAAGAGAAGAACAGAAAAAAGGCAAGAGAAGTGCCTAAAGAAGCAAGAAAATGCAGAATGAGGCAAGAGAAATGCAAAAAGAGGCAAGAGATGTGCAGAAAGAGGCAAGAGAAATGCAGAAAGATGCAAGAGATGTCCAGAAAGAATAGAGTGAGGTACAGAAAGAGATAAGAGAGGTGCAGAATGAAGGAAGAGGGATACAGAAAGAGGCAAGAGAGGTGCAGAAAGAGGCAAGTGAAAGGCAGAAAGATGCAAGGGAGGTATGGAAAATGGCAGGTAAAGTGCAGAAAGAGGCTAGAGAAATGCAGTAAAAGGCAAGAGCAGTGCAGAAAAAGGGAAGAGGGGTCCAGAAAGAGGCAAGAGCGGTGCATAAAGTAGAAAGAGTAGTGCAGAAAAAAGCAAGCGAGGTACAGAAAGAAACAAGAGAGGTGCAGAAACTGAAAGGAAAATGCAGAAAGAAGCTAAAGAAGCACAGAAAGGCAATAGAAGTGCAGAAAGAGGAAGAAAGATGCTAAAAGAAGTGTGAGGTGTAGCAAGAAGCAACAAAGGTGCTAGAAGAGGCAAGAGAGGTGCAGAAAGAGGCAAGGGAGGTACAGAAAAAAGCAAGAGCAGAACAGAACAAAGCAAGAGAAGTGCATAAAGAAGCAAGAAAAAGCAGAATGAGACAAGAGAAATGCAAACAAAGGGCAAGAGATGTGCAGAAAGACGCAAGAGAAATGCAGAAAGATGCAAGAGATGTCCAGAAAGAATAGAGTGAGGTATAGAAAGAGATAAGAGAGGTGCAGAAAGAGATAAGAGAGGTATAGTAAGAGGAGTACCAAAAGAACCAACAGAGGTACAGTAAGAAGCAAGAGGTGTGAAAAAAAGGCAAGAGAGGTGTAAAAACAGGCAAGAGAGGTACAAAAAGTGGGAACAGGGATTAAGAAAGAGGCATGAGGGGTATAAAACAGGCAAGAGAGGTGCAGAAAGATGGAACAGGGTTGCAGAAAGAAGCAAGTGAGATGCAGAAACAAGCCCGAGAATTGCAGAAAGAAACAGTAGATGAGCAGGAAGAGGCAAGAGAAGTGCAAAAAAGGCAAGAGATATGTAGAAAGAAGCAAGACAAGTGTAGAAAGAAGCAACAGAGGTTCAGAAAGATGTCAACTTTAAATATGTATTTTCCCAGACTCATACAAAGTAGCCTTATCACTTTTCCTTCTCCCAAGATGTCTTAAACCTCAATTTTCTCTTGATGGTTCACTATTCATCGACTACTGAGAATGTTAGGCCTACCAAAATTGAAAAGAGAAATCCTTACCATATCACTGTTATAAGTCTCACCAAGTTTGTGATTGTAAGCATGTGTGTGTCTGTGCTTTTATCTAGTGACATGTTACATAAAAATAAACATCTGAATACTTGAATACCTGTGTTTTAAACAGCATACTCTATACATTTGTGTACAAGAAGGTGTATGTATTTCTTTCTGCTCATAATACAGGGCACATGGGTATTCAATAGTATACTTGAGGGGCTCTGTAACACCTATATACATAAATCATGTCTGCATGTGCAACCAAATGACAGAGCAGAACTGAGAGGTTTTGACCAAATATAGGAGAAGCTACCCCCTTTTTACGCTATCATCTTCAAATGCATAACACATGTTAGAATACATTTATAAGTAAACATATACATCTGTCAAAAGAGCATGCAGACCTTTAAACTTGACAGTTTGCACTTCCCATTGGAGTGCAGAAAAAGGAAAGATAAGTGCAGAAAAAAACAAGAGAGGTGCAGAAAGAGTAAGAAATGCACAGAAAGAGGCAAGAGAAGTGGAGAAAGAGGCAAGAAATGTGCAGAAAGAGAGAAGAGGGGTCCAGAAAGAGGCATGAGAGGTACAAATAGAAGCAAGAGCATTGCAGAAAGAAGCAAGAGAGGTGCGGAAAGAAGAAAGAGGGGTGCCAAAAGTAGCAAGAGAGGTACAGAAAGAAGCAAGTGAAGTGCATTAAAAAACAAGAGAGGCACATAAAGAAACAAGAGTGGTACAGAAAGAGGCAAGAGAGGTGCAAAAAGAAGCAAGAGAAATAGAGAAAGAAGCACAAAAAGTGCAAAAAGAAGCAAGAGAAGTGCAGAAAGAGGCAAGAGAAATGCAGAAAGGTGAAAGAGAGGTGCAGAAAGAGGCGAGAGAAGTTCATAAATAGGCAAGAGAGGTGTAAAAGATGCTAGAGAAGTGCATAAAGAGGCAAGAGAGGTCCAGAAAGAAGAGAGTGAGGTCCAAAAAGAAGCAAGTGAGGTGCAGAAAGAAGAGAGTGAGGTACGGAAAGAGACAAAAGAAGTAAAGAAATAGGCAAGTGAAATTCAGAAAGAGGCAATAGAGGTACAGAACATGACAGGACAAGTACATAAAGAGGCAAGAGAAGTGCAAGAAGAGACAAGAGAGGTGCAGAAAACGGGAAGAAACGTCACGAAAGAGGCAAGAAAAGTGCAGAAAAATGCAAGAGAAGTGCAGAAAGAGGAAAGAAGGATCCCGAAAGAGGCAAGAGAAGGGCAGAAAAAAGCAAGAGTGGTGCAGAAACAGGCAAGAGTGGTGCAGAAAGAAGCAAGCGAAGTACATTAAAAAGCAAGAGAGGTGCAGAAAGGAACAAGAGAGGTACAGAAACAGAAAGAAAGATAAAGAAAGAAGCAAAAGAAGCACACAGAGAGGCAATAGAAGTGCAGAAAGAGGAAGAAATATGCAAAAAGAAGTGAGATATGCAAAAAAAGTAAATACATGCAGAAAGAGGCAATAGAAGTGCAGAAAGAGGCAAGGGGGGTGCAAAAAGAAGCAAGAGAATGACAGACAAAAACAAGAGAAGTGCAGAAAGATGCAAAGAAGTGCATAAAGAAGCAAGAATAGTGCAGAAAGAGGCAGGACAAGAGCAAAAAGAGGCAAGAAAGGTACAAAAGAGGCAAGAGTAGTGCAGAATGATGCAAGAGAGGTCCAGAAAGAAGAGAGTAAGGTGCAGAAAGAGGCAAGAAAAGTGCAGAAAGAGGCAAGTGGGATGTAGAAACAGGCAAGTGAAGGACAGAAATAAGCAAGAAAAGTGCAGAAAGACACAAAGAGGTGCAGAAATAAGCAAGAAGAGTGAGAAAGATGCAAGAGAAATGGAGAAAGAGGCAAGAGAGGTACAGAAAGAGGCAAGAGAAGTGCAGAAAGATGAAAGAGAAGTCCAGAAAGAAAAGAGTGAGGTACAGAAAGAGGCATGAGAGGTACATAAAGAGGCCAGAGAAGTGCAACACGATACAAGAGAGGTCCAGAAAGAAGAGAGTGAGGCGCAGAAAGAGGCAACAGAAGTACAGAAAGAGGCACGTAAGGTGCAGATTGTTTAAAAATGTGCAGAAAGAGGAAAGAGAAGTGCAGAAAGAGGCCAATGAAGTGCAGAGAGTGGGGAAAGGGATCCAGAAAGAGGCAAGATAGGTGTAGAAAGAAGAAAGAGAAGTACAGAAAGAAGCAAGAGAGGTGCAGAAAGAGGCAAGAGGGGTGCCAAAAGAAGCAAGAGAGGTACAGAAAGAATCAAGCAAAGTGCATCAAAAAGCAAGCGAGAATCAGAAAAAAACAAGAGAGATGCAGAATGAAGAAAGAGAAGCATAGAAAGAGGTAATAGATGTGCAGAAAGGTGCAAAAAGAAGCAAGAGAGGTGCTGAAAAAAGCAAAAGAAGTGCAGAATGAAGCAAGAGTGGTCCAGAAAGAGGCAAGATGGTGCAGAAAGAAGAAAGCGAAGTGCATTAAAAAGCAAGTGAGGTGCAGAAAGAAACAAGAGCAGTGCAGAAACAGGAAGCAAGATGCAAAATAGAAGCAAGAGGTGCAGAAAGAAGCAAGCAATGTATGGAAAGAGCAATGAGAAGTGCAGATGAGGCAAGTAAGGTGCAGAAAGAGGCAAGAGAGGTACAAAACGAGGCAAAAGAGGTACTGAAAGAAGCAAGTAAGGTACAGAAAGAAGATAGTGAGGTTCAGAAAGAGAGAAAAGAAGTGCATAGTGAGGCAAGTGAGATACCGAAAGAGGCAAGAGAAGTAAAGAATAAGCCAAGAGAAGGGCAGAAATAGGCAAGAGAAGTGCAGGAAGAGACAATAGAGGTGCAGAAACAGGCAAGAGAAGTGTTCAAAGAGGCAAGAGAAGTGCAGTTAGAGGGAAGAGGGGTCCAGAAAGAGGCAAGAGAGGTGCAGAAAAAAGCAAGAGAAGTGCAGAAAGAAGCAAGAGTGGTGCAGAAAGAAGCAAGAGGGTGCAGAAAGAAGAAAGTGAAGTGCATTAAAAAGCAAGTGAGGTGCAGAAAGAAACAAGAGCAGTGCAGAAACAGGAAGAAAGATGCAAAAAGAAGGGATAGAAGCACAGAAAGAGGCAATAGAAGTATAGAAAAAGGAAGAAAGGTGCAAAAAGAAGCAAGAGGTGCAGAAAGAAGCAAGAGAGGTATGGAAAGAGGCAATAGAAGTTCAGAAAGAGGCAACAGAAGTGCAGAAAGAAGCAAGAGAAATACAGAAAGAATCAAGAGTAGTACAGATAGAGGCACAGAAGTGCAGAAAGAGGCAAGTGAGATACAGAAAGAGCATGAGAGGTACAGAAAGAGGAAAGAAAAGTGCAGAAGGAGGCATGTGAGGTGCCGAAAGAGGCAAGAGGGGTACAGAAAGAAGAAAGGTATAGAAAAAGGCAAGAGGGGTGCAGAAAGAGGAAGAAGAGTATAGAAAGAAGCAAGAGAAGCACAGAAAGAGGCAAGCGAAGAAAGAGGAAAAAAGGATGCAGAAAAGTAAGAGAGGTGCAGAAAGAAGCAAAAGAGGTGCAGAAAGAGGCAAAAGCAGCGGCGAAAGAGACAAGCAAGGTGCAGAAAAAAACATGAGAAGTGCAGATTGAGGCAAGAGAAGTACAGAACGAAGAGAAGTGCAAAATGAGGTAAGAGAAGTACAGAAAGAGGTAAGAGTGGTACAGAAAGAGGAAAGAGACGTACAGAAAGAGACACGAGAGGTGCAGGAAGGTTTAGAAATAGGAAAAAGAGGTGCAGAAAGAATTGAGTATGGAGCAGAAGGAGGCAGGAGAGGTACAGAAAGGAGAGAGTGAGGTGCAGAAAGAGGCAAGAGAAGTGCTGAAAGAGGCAAATGAGATACAGAAAGAGGCAAGTGAGGTACATAAAGAGGCCAGGGAGGTACAGAAAGAGGATAGAGAAGTGCAGAAAGAAGAACAAGAGGTGCAGAAAGAGGAAGAAAGGTACAGATAGAGGAAGAAATGTGCAGAACGAAGTAAGAGAGACAGAAAGAGGCAAGAGCAGCGCAGAAATAGGCAAGAGAGGTACAGAAAGAAGCAAGAGGAGTGCAGAAAGAGACAAGAGAAGTATAGAAAGAAGCAAGAGAAGTGCAGAAAGAGGTGCAATAAGACGAAGAAATACGCAGATAGAGGAAGAAATGTGCAGGAAGATGCAAGAGAGGTACAGAAAGAGGTAAGGGGAGTGCTAAAAGAGGTAATAGAGTTGCAGAAAGAGATACAAGGGGTACAGAAAGAAGGAAGAGGGATACAGTAAAAAAGGAAGAGGGATGCATAAATGGGCATGAGAGGTGAAAGGAAGAAAGAGAGGTACAGAAAGAAGCAAGATAAGTACAAGAAGAACCACCAGAGGTACAGAAAGAGGCAAGAGTGGTACAGAAAGAGGCAAGCAAAGTAAAGAAAAAAAACAGAGGTGCAGAAAGAGGCTTGAAACCCACAGAAAGAGGCAAGAGAGGTGTAAAAACATGCAGGAGAGGTGCAGAAAGAGGGAACAGGGGTGCAGAAAGAGCAAGAGGGGTGCAAAAACAGGCAAGAGAGGTGCAGAAAATGGTACGGGGTTGCAAAAAAAAGCAAGTGAGGTGTAGAAAGAGGCAAGAGAAGTGTAGAAAGAATCAACAGAGGTACAGAAAGATGTCTACTTTGAATGCACCTTTCAACAGACTCATACAAAGTAGTCTTAGCACTAATCCCTCTCCCAAGATGTCCTAAACCTCGATTTTCTCTTGAAGGTTCACTATTCATCGACTACTCAGAATGTTAGGCCTACCAAATATAAAACAGCAATCCTAACCATATCACTGTGTCTGTGCTTTTATCTACGGAAATAAACATATAAATACTTGATCACCTGTGTTTCAAAAAAGCATACCCTATACATTTGTGTACAAGAAGGTGTGTGTATTTCTTTTTGTTCATAATACAGGGTACATGGGTATTCAATAGTATACTTGAGGGGCTCTATAACACCTTCATTCATAAATCATGTCTGCCTGTGCAACCAAATGACATAGCAGAACTGAGAAGTTTTGACCACCTATAGGAGAAGCTACCCATTTTTTAAGCTATTATCTTCAGATTTATAACACATGTGAGAATACATTTATAAATAGAAAAATACCTCAGTCAAAAGAGCTTGCAGACCTTTAAACTTGACAGTTTGCCCTTCCCATTTGAGTACAGACAGCGGAAGTGTAGTACAGAAAGAAGAAAGTGAAGTGCAGAGAAAAACAAGAGAGGTGCAGAAAGAGTAAGAAATGTGCAGAAAGAGGCATGGGAAGTGCAAAAATAGGCATGAGAAGTACAGAAAAAGGGAAGAGGGGTCCAGAAAGAGTCAAGAGAGGTACAGGAGAAGAGAAGTGCAGAAAGAAGCAAGAGGGGTGCCGAAAGAAGCAAGGGAGGTATACAAAGAAGCAAGTGAAGTGCATCAAAAAGCATGCTAGGTGCAGACAAAAACAAGAGAAGCAGAGAAAGAGGCAATAGAAGTGCAGAAAGAGGAAGAAAGATGCAAAAAAATAAAGAGAGGTGCAAAAACAAAAAAGAGAGGTACCGAAAGAGGCAAGATATGTGCTGAGAGAAGCAAGAGAAGTACAGAAAGAAGCACGAGAAGTGTAGAAAGAAGCTAGAGAAGTGCAGAAAGAGGCATGCAAAATGCATGAAGAGGAAAGACAGGTATAGAAATAAGTAAGAAAAGTGCATAAAGAGGCAAGAGAGGTCCGTAAAGAAGAGAGTGTGGTTCAGAAAGGGGCAAGAGAAGTGCAGAAAGAGGCAAGTGAGGTGCAGAAAGAGGCAAGGGTGGTACACAAAGAGGCAGAGAGGTACAGATAGAGACAAAATAAGTTCAGAAAGAGGTAAAAGATGAGCATAAATAGGCAAGAGAGGTACAGAAAATGGCAAAAGACGTGCAAAAAGAAGCAGGAGAAGTGCATAAAGAGGCAAGGGAGGTCCAGAAAGAAGAGAGTGAGGTGCAGAAAGGGACAAAGGAAGTGCAGAAAGAGGCAATGGAGGTGCAGAAAGAGGCAAGAGAGGTAGAGAAAGAGGTAATAGAGGTGTAGAATGAAGCAAGTGAGGTGCCAAATTAAGACATTGAGGTGCAGAAAGAGGCTAAAGAAGTGTTGAAAGAGGTAAATGAAGTGCAGAAAGAGGCATGAGACGTACAGAAAATGGAAAGAGAAGTGCAGAAAGAGGCAAGAGAAGTGCAGGAAGAGGCAAGAGAAGTGCAGAAAGAAGCAAGAGAAGTACAGAAAAAGAGAAGAGGGGTCCAGAAAGAGGCAAAAGAGGTGCAGAAAGAAGCAAGAAAAGTGCAGAAAGAAGCAAGAGTGGTGCTAAAACAGGCAAGAGTGGTGCATTCATTAAAAAGCAAGCAAGGTGCAGAAAGAAACAAGATTGGTGCAGAAACAGGAAAAAAGGTGCAGAGAGAAGCAAGAGAAGCACAGAAAGAGGTAAGAGAAGTGCAGAAAGAGGCAAGAGAGGTCCAGAAAGAAGAAAATAATGTGCAGAAAGACGCAAGAAAAGTGCAGAAAGAGGCAAGTGAGGTGCAGAACGAGACAAGAGAGGTACAGAAAGAGGTAAGAGAAGTGCAGAAAGAGGCAAGAGAAATACAGAAAAAGGCAAGTGAGGTCCAGAAAGAAGAGAGTGAGGGTCACAAGGATGCAAGAAAAGTACAGAAAGAGGCAAACGAGGTGCAGAAAGAGCAAGAGAGTTGCAGAAGCAGAAAGAAAATTGGAGAAAGAAGCAAAAGAAGCACAGCAAGATGCAATAGAAGTACAGGAAGAGGAAAGAAGCTGCACAAAGAAGTGTGAGGTGCAGAAAGAAGCAAATAGGTGCAGATATAGGCAAGAGAAGTGCAGAAAGAGGCAAGAGAGGTCCAGAAAGAAGAGAGTGAGGTACAGAAAGAGGCAAGCGAAGTGCAGAAAGAAGCAAGAGGGGTGCCGAAAGAAGCAAGGGAGGTATACAAAGAAGCAAGTGAAGTGCATCAAAAAGCATGCTAGGTGCAGACAAAAACAAGAGAAGCAGAGAAAGAGGCAATAGAAGTGCAGAAAGAGGAAGAAAGATACAAAAAAATAAAGAGAGGTGCAAAAACAAAAAAGAGAGGTACCGAAAGAGGCAAGATATGTGCTGAGAGAAGCAAGAGAAGTACAGAAAGAAGCACGAGAAGTGTAGAAAGAAGCTAGAGAAGTGCAGAAAGAGGCATGCAAAATGCATGAAGAGGAAAGACAGGTATAGAAATAAGTAAGAGAAGTGCATAAAGAGGCAAGAGAGGTCCGTAAAGAAGAGAGTGTGGTTCAGAAAGGGGCAAGAGAAGTGCAGAAAGAGGCAAGTGAGGTGCAGAAAGAGGCAAGGGTGGTACACAAAGAGGCAGAGAGGTACAGATAGAGACAAAATAAGTTCAGAAAGAGGTAAAAGATGAGCAGAAATAGGCAAGAGAGGTACAGAAAATGGCAAAAGACGTGCAAAAAGAAGCAGGAGAAGTGCATAAAGAGGCAAGGGAGGTCCAGAAAGAAGAGAGTGAGGTGCAGAAAGGGACAAAGGAAGTGCAGAAAGAGGCAATGGAGGTGCAGAAAGAGGCAAGAGAGGTAGAGAAAGAGGTAATAGAGGTGTAGAATGAAGCAAGTGAGGTGCCAAATTAAGACATTGAGGTGCAGAAAGAGGCTAAAGAAGTGTTGAAAGAGGTAAATGAAGTGCAGAAAGAGGCATGAGACGTACAGAAAATGGAAAGAGAAGTGCAGAAAGAGGCAAGAGAAGTGCAGGAAGAGGCAAGAGAAGTGCAGAAAGAGGCAAGAGAAGTACAGAAAAAGAGAAGAGGGGTCCAGAAAGAGGCAAAAGAGGTGCAGAAAGAAGCAAGAAAAGTGCAGAAAGAAGCAAGAGTGGTGCTAAAACAGGCAAGAGTGGTGCATTCATTAAAAAGCAAGCAAGGTGCAGAAAGAAACAAGATTGGTGCAGAAACAGGAAAAAAGGTGCAGAGAGAAGCAAGAGAAGCACAGAAAGAGGTAAGAGAAGTGCAGAAAGAGGCAAGAGAGGTCCAGAAAGAAGAAAATAATGTGCAGAAAGACGCAAGAAAAGTGCAGAAAGAGGCAAGTGAGGTGCAGAACGAGACAAGAGAGGTACAGAAAGAGGTAAGAGAAGTGCAGAAAGAGGCAAGAGAAATACAGAAAAAGGCAAGTGAGGTCCAGAAAGAAGAGAGTGAGGGTCACAAGGATGCAAGAAAAGTACAGAAAGAGGCAAACGAGGTGCAGAAAGAGCAAGAGAGTTGCAGAAGCAGAAAGAAAATTGGAGAAAGAAGCAAAAGAAGCACAGCAAGATGCAATAGAAGTACAGGAAGAGGAAAGAAGCTGCACAAAGAAGTGTGAGGTGCAGAAAGAAGCAAATAGGTGCAGATATAGGCAAGAGAAGTGCAGAAAGAGGCAAGAGAGGTCCAGAAAGAAGAGAGTGAGGTACAGAAAGAGGCAAGCGAAGTGCAGGAAGAGGAAAGTGAGGTGCAAAAAGAGGTAGCAGAGGTATAGAAAGAGGCAAGAGAAATGCAGAAAGAGGAACGAGAGGTGTAGGAAGAGGCAAGAGTGATGCATAAAGAGGAAAGAGAGGTGTAGAAAGATAAAAGAGAAGTCCAGAAAGAGGCATCAGAAGTGCAGAATGAGGCAAGTGAGGTGCAGAAAGAGGCAAGAGAGGTTCAAAATGAGGCACGAGAGGTACAGAAAGAAGCAAGTAAGGTGCAGAAAGAAGATAGTGAGGTTCAGAAAGTGGCAAACAAAGGGCATAACAAGGCAAGTGAGGTACAGAAAGAGGCAAGAGAAGTACAGAAAAAGGCAAGAGAAGTGCAGAAATAGGCAAGAGAAGTGCAGGAAGAGATAGAGAGGTACAGAAACAGGCAAGAGAAGTGCTGAAAAAGGCAAGAGAAGTGCAGTAAGAGGGAAGAGAGGTCCAGAAAGAGGCAAGACAGGTGCATAAAAAAGCAAGAGAAGTGCAGAAAGAAGCAAGAGTGGTGCAGAAAGAGGCAGGAGGCTGCAGAAAGAAGAAAGCGAAGTGCATCAAAAAGCAATTGAGGTGCAGAAAGAAACAAGAGCAGTGCAGAAACAGGAAGAAAGATGCAAAATAGAAGCAAGAGGTGCAGAAAGAAGCAAGCAAGGTATGGAAAGAGCAATGAGAAGTGCTGATGAGGCAAGTAAAGTACAGAAAGAGGCAAGAGAGGTACAAAACGAGGCAAGAGAGGTACTGAAAGAAGCAAGTAAGGTACAGAAAGAAGATAGTGAGGTTCAGAAAGAGAGAAAAGAAGTGCATAGTGAGGCAAGTGAGGTACAGAAAGAGGCAAGAGAAGTACAGAATAAGCTAAGAGAAGTGCAGAAAAAGGCAAGAGAAGTGCAGGAAGAGACAAGAGAGGTGCAGAAACAGGCAAGAGAAGTGTTCAAAGAGGCAAGAGAAGTGCAGTTAGAGGGAAGAGGGGTCCAGAAAGAGGCAAGAGAGGTGCAGAAAAAAGCAAGAGAAGTGCAGAAAGAAGCAAGAGTGGTGCAGAAAGAAGCAAGAGGGTGCAGAAAGAAGAAAGTGAAGTGCATTAAAAAGCAAGTGAGGTGCAGAAAGAAACAAGAGCAGTGCAGAAACAGGAAGAAAGATGCACAAAGAAGGGATAGAAGCACAGAAAGAGGCAATAGAAGTATAGAAAAAGGAAGAAAGGTGCAAAAAAGAAGCAAGAGGTGCAGAAAGAAGCAAGAGAGGTATGGAAAGAGGCAAGAGAAGTTCAGAAAGAGGCAACAGAAGTGCAGAAAGAAGCAAGAGAAATACAGAAAGAATCAAGAGTAGTACAGATAGAGGCACAGAAGTGCAGAAAGAGGCAAGTGAGATACAGAAAGAGCATGAGAGGTACAGAAAGAGGAAAGAAAAGTGCAGAAGGAGGCATGTGAGGTGCCGAAAGAGGCAAGAGGGGTACAGAAAGAAGAAAGGTATAGAAAAAGGCAAGAGGGGTGCAGAAAGAGGAAGAAGAGTATAGAAAGAAGCAAGAGAAGCACAGAAAGAGGCAAGAGAAGAAAGAGGAAAAAAGGATGCAGAAAAGTAAGAGAGGTGCAGAAAGAAGCAAAAGAGGTGCAGAAAGAGGCAAAAGCAGCGGCGAAAGAGACAAGCAAGGTGCAGAAAAAAACATGAGAAGTGCAGATTGAGGCATGAGAAGTACAGAAAGAAGAGAAGTGCAAAATGAGGTAAGAGAAGTACAGAAAGAGGTAAGAGTGGTACAGAAAGAGGAAAGAGACGTACAGAAAGAGACACGAGAGGTGCAGGAAGTGGAGAGTGGGCTGCAGGTAGAGACTAGAGAAGTGCAGAAAGAGGCAAGTGAGGTGCAAGGTGCTGAAAGGGCATGGATGGTACAGAAAGAGGAAAGACAAGTGCAAATAGAGACATGAGAGGTACAGAAAGTAGTAAGAGAGGGAGGTACAGAAAGAAGCAAGTGAGGTACAGAAACGGGCAAGAGAGGTGCAGAAAGAACAGAGTGAGGTGCAGAAATAGGCAACAGAATTGCAGAAAGTATAAAGAGAGGTACAGACAGAGGTAAGAGAGGTTTAGAAATAGGAAAAAGAGGTGCAGAAAGAATTGAGTATGGAGCAGAAGGAGGCAGGAGAGGTACAGAAAGGAGAGAGTGAGGTGCAGAAAGAGGCAAGAGAAGTGCTGAAAGAGGCAAATGAGATACAGAAAGAGGCAAGTGAGGTACATAAAGAGGCCAGGGAGGTACAGAAAGAGGATAGAGAAGTGCAGAAAGAAGAACAAGAGGTGCAGAAAGAGGAAGAAAGGTACAGATAGAGGAAGAAATGTGCAGAACGAAGTAAGAGAGATACAGAAAGAGGCAAGAGCAGCGCAGAAATAGGCAAGAGAGGTACAGAAAGAAGCAAGAGGAGTGCAGAAAGAGACAAGAGAAGTATAGAAAGAAGCAAGAGAAGTGCAGAAAGAGGTGCAATAAGACGAAGAAATACGCAGATAGAGGAAGAAATGTGCAGGAAGATGCAAGAGAGGTACAGAAAGAGGTAAGGGATGTGCTAAAAGAGGTAATAGAGTTGCAGAAAGAGATACAAGGGGTACAGAAAGAAGGAAGAGGGATACAGAAAGAAGGAAGAGGGATGCATAAATGGGCATGAGAGGTGAAAGGAAGAAAGAGAGGTACAGAAAGAAGCAAGATAAGTACAAGAAGAACCACCAGAGGTACAGAAAGAGGCAAGAGTGGTACAGAAAGAGGCAAGCAAAGTAAAGGAAAAAAACAGAGGTGCAGAAAGAGGCTTGAAACCCACAGAAAGAGGCAAGAGAGGTGTAAAAACATGCAGGAGAGGTGCAGAAAGAGGGAACAGGGGTGCAGAAAGAGCAAGAGGGGTGCAAAAACAGGCAAGAGAGGTGCAGAAAATGGTACGGGGTTGCAAAAAAAAGCAAGTGAGGTGTAGAAAGAGGCAAGAGAAGTGTAGAAAGAATCAACAGAGGTACAGAAAGATGTCTACTTTGAATGCACCTTTCAACAGACTCATATAAAGTAGTCTTAGCACTAATCCCTCTCCCAAGATGTCCTAAACCTCAATTTTCTCTTGAAGGTTCACTATTCATCGACTACTCAGAATGTTAGGCCTACCAAATATAAAACAGCAATCCTAACCATATCACTGTGTCTGTGCTTTTATCTACGGACATGTCACATAAAAATAAACATATAAATACTTGATCACCTGTGTTTCAAAAAAGCATACCCTATACATTTGTGTACAAGAAGGTGTGTGTATTTCTTTTTGTTCATAATACAGGGTACATGGGTATTCAATAGTATACTTGAGGGGCTCTATAACACCTTCATTCATAAATCATGTCTGCCTGTGCAACCAAATGACAGATCAGAACTGAGAAGTTTTGACCACCTATAGGAGAAGCTACCCATTTTTTAAGCTATTATCTTCAGATTTATAACACATGTGAGAATACATTTATAAATAGAAAAATACCTCAGTCAAAAGAGCTTGCAGACCTTTAAACTTGACAGTTTGCACTTCCCATTTGAGTACAGACAGCGGAAGTGTAGTACAGAAAGAAGAAAGTGAAGTGCAGAGAAAAACAAGAGAGGTGCAGAAAGAGTAAGAAATGTGCAGAAAGAGGCATGGGAAGTGCAAAAATAGGCATGAGAAGTGCAGAAAAAGGGAAGAGGGGTCCAGAAAGAGTCAAGAGAGGTACAGGAGAAGAGAAGTGCAGAAAGAAGCAAGAGGGGTGCCGAAAGAAGCAAGGGAGGTATACAAAGAAGCAAGTGAAGTGCATCAAAAAGCATGCTAGGTGCAGACAAAAACAAGAGAAGCAGAGAAAGAGGCAATAGAAGTGCAGAAAGAGGAAGAAAGATGCAAAAAAATAAAGAGAGGTGCAAAAACAAAAAAGAGAGGTACCGAAAGAGGCAAGATATGTGCTGAGAGAAGCAAGAGAAGTACAGAAAGAAGCACGAGAAGTGTAGAAAGAAGCTAGAGAAGTGCAGAAAGGGGCATGCGAAATGCATGAAGAGGAAAGACAGGTATAGAAATAAGTAAGAGAAGTGCATAAAGAGGCAAGAGAGGTCCGTAAAGAAGAGAGTGTGGTTCAGAAAGGGGCAAGAGAAGTGCAGAAAGAGGCAAGTGAGGTGCAGAAAGAGGCAAGGGTGGTACACAAAGAGGCAGAGAGGTACAGATAGAGACAAAATAAGTTCAGAAAGAGGTAAAAGATGAGCATAAATAGGCAAGAGAGGTACAGAAAATGGCAAAAGACGTGCAAAAAGAAGCAGGAGAAGTGCATAAAGAGGCAAGGGAGGTCCAGAAAGAAGAGAGTGAGGTGCAGAAAGGGACAAAGGAAGTGCAGAAAGAGGCAATGGAGGTGCAGAAAGAGGCAAGAGAGGTAGAGAAAGAGGTAATAGAGGTGTAGAATGAAGCAAGTGAGGTGCCAAATTAAGACATTGAGGTGCAGAAAGAGGCTAAAGAAGTGTTGAAAGAGGTAAATGAAGTGCAGAAAGAGGCATGAGACGTACAGAAAATGGAAAGAGAAGTGCAGAAAGAGGCAAGAGAAGTGCAGGAAGAGGCAAGAGAAGTGCAGAAAGAGGCAAGAGAAGTACAGAAAAAGAGAAGAGGGGTCCAGAAAGAGGCAAAAGAGGTGCAGAAAGAAGCAAGAAAAGTGCAGAAAGAAGCAAGAGTGGTGCTAAAACAGGCAAGAGTGGTGCATTCATTAAAAAGCAAGCAAGGTGCAGAAAGAAACAAGATTGGTGCAGAAACAGGAA
The DNA here is from genome assembly GCF_964261635.1 of Lissotriton helveticus. NCBI lineage: Eukaryota > Metazoa > Chordata > Amphibia > Caudata > Salamandridae > Lissotriton > Lissotriton helveticus. Next base: position 771,208,080 of record NC_136063.1, on the reverse strand, counting down.
AAAAGGTGCAGAGAGAAGCAAGAGAAGCACAGAAAGAGGTAAGAGAAGTGCAGAAAGAGGCAAGAGAGGTCCAGAAAGAAGAAAATAATGTGCAGAAAGACGCAAGAAAAGTGCAGAAAGAGGCAAGTGAGGTGCAGAACGAGGCAAGAGAGGTACAGAAAGAGGTAAGAGAAGTGCAGAAAGAGGCAAGAGAAATACAGAAAAAGGCAAGTGAGGTCCAGAAAGAAGAGAGTGAGGGTCACAAGGATGCAAGAAAAGTGCAGAAAGAGGCAAACGAGGTGCAGAAAGAGCAAGAGAGTTGCAGAAGCAGAAAGAAAATTGGAGAAAGAAGCAAAAGAAGCACAGCAAGATGCAATAGAAGTACAGGAAGAGGAAAGAAGCTGCACAAAGAAGTGTGAGGTGCAGAAAGAAGCAAATAGGTGCAGATATAGGCAAGAGAAGTGCAGAAAGAGGCAAGAGAGGTCCAGAAAGAAGAGAGTGAGGTACAGAAAGAGGCAAGCGAAGTGCAGGAAGAGGAAAGTGAGGTGCAAAAAGAGGTAGGAGAGGTATAGAAAGAGGCAAGAGAGATACAGAAAGAAGCAAGTGAGGTGCAGCAAGAAGAGGGTGAGTTTCAGAAAGTGGTACAGGAAGGACAGAAAAGGCAAGATAAGTGCAGAAAGATGCAAAGAAGTGCAGTAATAAGCAAGAAAAGTGCAGAAAGAAGCAAGAGAGGTGCTGAAAGAGGCAAGAGGGATGCCAAAAGAAGCAAGAGAGCTACAAAAAGAATCAAGCGAAGTACATTAAAAATCAAGCGAGGTGCAGAAATAAACAAGAGAGGTATTGAAAATGGAAGAAAGGTGCAGAAAGAAGCAAGAGAAGCACAGAATGAGGCAATAGAAGTGCTGAAAGAGAAAGAAAGATGCCAAAAGAAGCAAGAGAGGTGCAGAAAGAGGCAAGAGAGGTACAGAAAGATGCAAGAAAAGTACAGAAAGAAGCACGAAAAGTGCAGAAAAGCAAAAGAAGTGCAGAAAGAGGCAAGAGAAATGCTGAAAAAAGAAAGAGAGGTGCAGAAAGAGGCAAGAGGAGTGCATAAAGAGACACACGAGGTGTAGAAAGATACAAGAGAAGTCCAGAAAGAGGAAAGAGAATTGCAGAATGAGGTAAGTGAGGTACAGGAAGAACCCAGAGAGGTACAGAGAGAGGCAAGAGAGGTATCGAAAGAAGCCAGTGAGGTGCAGAAAGAAGATAGTGAGGTTCAGAAAGAGGCAAAAGCAGTGCATAAAGAGGCAAGTGAGGTACAACAAGAGGCAAGAGAAGTATAGAAAAAGGCAAGAGAAGTGCAGAAATAGGCAAGGGAAGTGCAGGAGGAGACAAGAGAGGTGCAGAAACAGGCAAGAGAAGTGCTGAAAGAGGCAACAGATGTGCAGTAAGAGGGAAGAGGGGTTGATAAAGAGGCAAGAGAGGTGCAGAAAGAAGCAAGAATGGTGCAGAAAGAGGCAAGAGGATGCAGAAAGAAGAAAGCAAAGTGCAATAAAAAGCAAGCGAGGTGCAGAAAGAAACAAGAGCAGTGTAGAAACAGGAAGAAAGATGCAGAAAGAAGCAAGAGGTGCAGAAAGAAGCAAGAGAGGTACGGAAAGAGGCAAGAGAAGTTCAGAAAGAGGCAAGAGATGTGCAGAAAGAAGTAAGCGAGGTACAGAAAGAGGCAAGAGAAGTGCATACAATGGCAAGACAGGTGCAGAAAATACAGGAGAAGTACAGAAAGAGGCAAGAGAAGTGCAGAAAGAAGAAAGTGAGATGCAGAAAGAAGCAAGAAGAGTGCATAAAGAGGCAAGTGAGATACAGAAAGAGGCAAGAGAGGAACAGAAAGAAAAAAGGTATAGAACAAGGTAAGAGAGGTGCAAAAAGAAGAAGAAAGGTGCAGAAAGAAGCAAGAGAAGCACAGAAAGAAGCAAGAGTAGAAAGAGGAAAAAAGGATGCAGAAAAGCAAGAAAGGTGCAGAAAGAAGCAAAAGAAGTGCAGAAAGATGCAAAAGCAGTGGCGAAAGAAACGAGAGGTGCAGAAAAAAAGCATGAGAAGTGCAGAACGAGGCAAGAGAAGTACAGAAAGAGGCAAGAGAGGTGCAGAAAAAGGCAAGAGATGTGCAGAAAGAGAAAAGAGAGGTGCAGGAAGAAGAGAGTGAGGTGCAGGAATAGACAAGAGAAGTACAGAAAGAGGCAAGTGAGATGCAGAAAGAGCATGAGAGGTACAGAAAGAGGAAAGAAAAGTGCAGAAAGAGGCACGTGAGGTGCATAATGAGGTAAGCGAGGTGCAGGAAGAAGCAAGTGAGGTGCAGAAACACCCAAGAGAGGTGCAAAAAGAAGAGAGTGAGGTACAGAAAGAGGCAACGGAAGTGCAGAAAGAGTCAAGAGAGGTCCAGAAATAGGCAAAAGAGGTGTAAAAAGAAGTGAGTGTGGTGCAGAAAGAGGCAAAAGAGGTACAGAAAGGAGGGAGTGAGGTGCAGAAAGAGGCAAGAGAAGTGCTGAAAGAAGCAATAGAGATAGAGAAAGAGGCAAGAGCAGTGCAGAAAAAGTCAAGAGAAGTGCAGAAAGATGTAAGAGAGGTCCAGAAAGAAGAGTAGTCCAGAAAGAAGAGAGCAAGGTGCAGAAAGACGCAACAGAAGTGCAGAAGGTGGCAAGTGAGGTGCATTAACAGGCAAGATAGGTACAGAAAGAGGCAAGAGAGGTGCACAAAGAGGCCAGAGTGGAACAGAAACAGGCAAATTAAGTGCTGAAAGAGGCAAGAAAGGTGCAGAAAGAGTAGGAAATATGCATAAAGAGGCAAGAGAAGTGCAGAAGAGGCAAGAGTAGTGCACAAAGTGGGAAAAGGGGCCAGAAAGAGGGAAGAGAGGTATAGAAAGAAGCAAGAGAAGTGCAGAAAGAATCAAGAGAGCTGCAGAAAAAGGCAAGAGGGATGCTGAAAGAAGCAAGAGAGGTACACAAAGAATCAAGCAAAGCACATTAAAAGCAAGCGATGTGCAGAAAGAAACAAGAGGGATGCAGAAACAGGAAGAAAGGTGCAGAAAAAAGCAAAAGAAGCACAGAAAGAGGCAATAGAAGTGCAGAAAGAGGACAAAAGGTGCAAAAAGAAGCAATAGAGTTGATGAAAGAAGCACAAAAGATACAGAAAGAGGCAAAAGAAGTGCAGAAAGAGGCAAGAGAGGAGCAGAAAAAAGCAAGAGTAGTTCAGAAAGAAGCAAGAGTAGCACAGAAAGAGGCAATAGAAGTGCAGAAAGAGGAAGCAAGATGCAAAAAAGAAGCAAGAGAGGTGCAGAAAGAGGGAAGAGAGGTGCAGAAAGAAGCAAGATAAGTACTGAAAGAGGCCATAGGGATGAAGAAAGAAGCAACTGAGGTGCCGAAAGAAGAGAGTTAGGTGCAGAAAGTGTTAAAAGTAGTGCAGAAAGAGGCAAGTGTGGTACAGAAAGAGGCAAGAGCGGTGCGGAAAAAGGCAAGGAAAGTGCAGAAAGAGGCAAGTAATGTGCAGAAAGAAGCAAGGGAGAAAAAGAAAGAGGCAATAGCAATGCAGCAAGAAGCAACTGAGGTGCAGAAAGAAGAGAGTTTGGTACAGAAAGTGTTAAAAGAAGTGCAGAAAGAGGCAAGTGAGGTACAGAAAGAGCCAAGAGTGGCACAGAAAAAGGCAAGTAAAGTGCAGAAACAGGCTAAAGAAGTGCATAAAGAGACAAGAGAGGTGCAAAAACCGCTAGTGAAGTGCTGAAAGAGGCAAGAGAGTTGCATAAAGAATAAGAAATGTGCAGACAGCGGCAAGAAGAGTACATAAAGAGGCAAGAGAAGTACAGAAAGAGGGAAGAGGGGTCCAGAAAGAGGCAAGAGAGGCATACAAAGAAGCAAGCGAAGTGCAGAAAGAAGCAAGAGTGGTGCAGAAAGAGGCAATAGGGGTGCCGAAAAAAGCAAGAGAGGTACATAAAGAATCAAGTGAAGTGCAATAAATAGCAAGTGAGGTGCAGAAAGAAAAAAGAGAGGTGCTGAAACAGGAAGAAAGGTGCAGAAAGAAGCAAGATAAGCACAGAAAGACACAACAGAAGTGTAGAAAGAGGCAAGTAAGGTGCATTATCAGGTAAGAGGGGTGCAGAAAGAGGCAAGAGAGGTGCAGAACGAGGCAAGAGAAATGCCCAAAGCGGGAAAAAGGGCCAGAAAGAGGGAAGAGGAATGCCGAAAGCAGCAAGCGAGGTACAGAAAGAATCAAGCAAATCACATTAAAAGCAAGCGATGTGCAGAAAGAAACAAGAGAGATGCAGAAACAGACAGAAAGGTGCAGAAAGAGGCAAGAGAATTGCAGAAGAGGCAAGGGAAGTGCCCAAAGTGGGAAAAGGGGCCAGAAAGAGGGAAGAGGAATGCCGAAAGAAGCAATAGAGGTACAGAAAGAATCAAGCAAAGCGCATTAAAAGCATGCGAAGTGTAGAAAGAGGAAGGAAGATTAAAAAAAGAAGCAAGAGAGGTACAGAAAGAGGGAAGAGAGGTGCAGAAAGAAGCAAGAGAAGTACTGAAAGAAGCACGAGAAGTACAGAAATAAGGAAGAGAAGTGCCAATAGAGGCAAGAGAAGTGCAGAAAGAGGCAAGTGAAGTGCAGAAATAAGCAAGAGAGGTACAGAAAGAGGCAATAGAGATGCAGAAAGAAGCAACTGAGGTGCCGAAAGAAGAGAGTTAGGTGCAGAAAGTGTTAAAAGAAGTGCAGAAAGAGGCAAGTCAGATACAGAAAGAGGCAAGAGCAGTACAGAAAAAGGCAAGGAAAGTGCAGAAAGAGGCAAGTAAGGTGCAGAAAGAAGCAAGAGAGATAAAGAAAGGGGCAATAGAGATACAGAAAGAAGCACCTGAGTTGCAGAAAGAAGAGAGTTAGGTACAGACAGTGTTAAAAGAAGTGCAGAAAGAGGCGAGTGAGCTGCAGAAAGAGGCAAGAGCGGCACACAAAAAGGCAAGGAAAGTGCAGGAAGAGGCTAGAAAGGTGCAAAAACAGCTAGTGAAGTGCTGAAAGAGGCAAGGGAGGTGCAGAAAGAATAAGAAATGTGCAGACAGAGGCAAGAAAAGTACCTAAAAAGAGAAGAGAAGTACAGAAAGAGGGATGAGGGGTCCAGAAAGAGGCAAGAGAGGTGTATAAAGAAGCAAGAGAAGTGCAGAAATAAGTAAGAGTGGTGTAGAAAGGGGCAAGAGGGGTGCCGAAAGAAGCAATAGAGGTACTGAAAGAATCAAGTGAAGTGCAATAAAAAGCAAATGGGGTGCAGAAAGAAAAAAGAGAGATGCTGAAACAGGAAGAAAGCTGCAAGATAGAAGCAAGATAAGCACAGAAAGACACAATAGAAGTGCGGAAAGAGGAAGAAAGATACAAAAAAGAAGCAGGAGAGGGAAGCAGTATCCAGAAAGTAGCCAGGTTGGCCCAGAAAGAGGCAAGAGCGGGCAGAAAGAAGCAAGCAAAGTGCATTAAAAAGTAAGTGAGGTGCAGAAAGAAACAAGAGCAGTGCATAAACAACAAGAAATGTGCAGAAAGAAGCAAGAGAAGCACAGAAAGAGGTAATAGAAGTGCAGAAATAAGAAGAAAGATGCAAAAAAGAAACGAGAGGTGCAGAAAGAACCAAGAGAGTTGAGGAAAGAGGCACGAGAAGTTCAGAAAGAGGCACAAGAGGAGCAGAAAGAAGCAAGAAAAGTACAGAAAGAAGCAAGAAAAGTGCAGATAGAGGCAAAGAAGTGCAGAAAAAAATCAAGAGAAGAGCAGAAAGAGGCAAGAGAAATGTAGAAAGAGGCAAGAGAGGTACAGAAAGAGGCAAGAGAAGTGCATAAAGAGGCAAGAGAGGTCCAGAAAATGCACGACAAGTAAAGAAAGAGGAAAGAGAGGTAAAAAAAGAAGAGAGTGAGGTGCAGAAAGAGAAAAGAGAAGTGCAGAAAGAGGCAAGTGAGGTACAGAAAGATGCAAAAGAGGTACAGAAAGAAGCAAGAAAAGTGCATTAAGAGTCTAAGGGGAGAAACCAGGCTAGCGATGTGCAGAAACAGGCAAGTGAAGTACTGAAAGAGGCAAGAGAAGTGCAGAAAGATGCAAGAGAAGTGTAGAAAGAGGGAAGAGGGGTCCAGAAAGAGGCAAGAGAGGTACAGAAAGAATCAAGTGAAGTTCATTAAAAAGCAAGTGAGGTACAGAAAGAAACAAGAGGGGTGCAGAAACAGGAAGAAAAGTGCAGAAAGGAGCAAGAGAAGCACAGAAAGAGGTAAGAGAAGTACAGAAAGAGGCAAGAGAGGTCCAGAAAGAAGAGAGTAATGTGCAGAAAGTCGCAAGAAAAGTGCAGAAAGAGGCAAGTGAGGTGCAGAAAGAGGCAAAAGAGGTATAGCAAGAGGTAAGGGAAGTGCCAAAAGAGGTAAGAGAAGTACAGAAAAAGGTAAGTGAGGTACAGAAAGAAGAGAGTGAGGTGCACAAAGAGGCAAAAAAGTGCAGAAAGAGGCAAACGATGGACAGAAAGAGCAAGAGAGGTACAGAAAGAGGCAAGAGAAGTACAGAAAGAGGCAAGAGAGGAGCAGAAAGAATCAAGGGAAGTGCAGGAAAAACCAAGCGAGGTACAAAAAGAGTCAAGAGAAGTGCAGAAAGAGGGAAACATGTGCAGAAAGAAGCAACAGAATTGAAGAAAGAAGCAACAGATAGGCACAAAGAGGCCAGAGAGGTACAGAAGAAATAAGCAAGAAAGGTGCAGAAAGCGGAAGAGTGTTTTGCACACCATTAGTACCAATTTAACACCCACATTTAGCAATAAGTAACAGGTGACCATTCCAGCGTTGCAAAGGGCCTTACGCCATGCTATAACACCTGTTGCTGCATTTTTGGTAACTTTTGAGCTGTTTGAGCTAGAAACACATTTTTTTTGTTCAAAGCTGCAGATTATGCGGCAGATGATGGATTATGTGGCAAATGCGGAAAATGTATAATTATGCGAAAATCGGTGCGGCCGAATAGTCGCATAATTCCAGTGGCTCTACTCATACCCCTGAGTAGGTCCAGAAGTTCTCCTCAGTGGATCCTTCTTTTTTTGTGTCCCATTGAGTTTATAGTTTAGCTTCTTTGGGAATGAGGAAGACTAAACCTGAGGTTACCACTACACAACACAGACTACCATACTACATAATTACTCTTCATAACACATAATCCTACTCAACATAATTCCTGCACACTGAATACTGCATACTTTCTATCCACATAATTCGACTACACAACTTACCACACAATTAATCTGCACACAACGTACGTCCACTTCACTCTAAAAAACATTAGTAAAAAATGTTAACATTTACAGCGGCAATAGCACTAACTCTCGCAAATGTGAGACCTATAGCATTGCAAATGCTTCTTTAACTAGTAGTCACATTTGGTGGAGAAAGGGGGCAGAGCCCCCGACCCGGGTTCAGGAATTCTGCTGGCTAGAATGTACAGGAGGCACCAGGAGGGCTTCTTAGCCCCAAAAATCCCTCAGAAGTAAAGTGGACTTTATTCCCCAACCAGTAGTGTTCCAGGAGGAGCATTTGCAGAATGGTGGACAAAGGGGGGCATGGTCTCCGAAGACCTCTTTGCAATCCCACTGTGTGGCACTTACTGGAGGTAAAAAATGGGGTAGTTGGCCCCCAAGGAAATACTTGGGTGACACATACCCTTCCTATTCCTTCAGTAAGTCTCACACAGTAGGAATGCTAAGTTATGATAGCAAGCCATGCCCCCTTTGCACACCACTCTGCAACTGCATTAACTGGTGCAGTCTTGGTTGGGGAACGAAGTCCCCATCACCGCTGGGGATACTTAGGGGCCAAATAGCCTACCTTTTACCTCCAGTAAGCCCCACACAGTAAAGTTGCTAAGAGTGGTCGCAGGACATACCCCCTTTCTCTACCATGCTGCCTCCTGGAGTGTGCTGGGTTGGGGGATAAAGTCCCTTGTCTCTTGAGGGTGCCTGGGGGCCATAAAGCTCCCCTGTTACCTCCATTAAGCCCCACACAGCTTGATTGCTGAGAGGTGATCAGAGGCCATGCCCCCTTTTTACACCATTCTGCAAACGTGCCTCCTTGTGTACTGCTGCCTGAGTCATGAAGTCCACTTTAGTCCTGAAGTCCTCAGGGCTCAAGGGGTCCTTATTGCCCCACCAGGGGTGCGCCAAGAGGTGTGTTTGCAGAGTGTTGTAAAAAGTGGTGTGGCCTTGGACCACCTCTCAGCAATCCCACTGTGTGGGGCTTACTGGAGGTACCTGATGGGCTAGTTGGCCCCTAAGGACCCTCACCAGTAAAGGAGACTTCATCCCTGAACCCAGAGTGCACCAGGAGGTGTGTTTGCAGAGTCGTGCAGGGAGAGTTTTACAGTGTTTTACTGGTGTCTTTGTTTTTTTAAGGAAGGGGGGCTGGTGGCCCCCCTTTCATTCAACTTTTGTGCCCCGGGGACCCTTTCCCCGGGGCCTGGTCATTATTGTTTTTGAAATAAAATGAAAAGTGAGGGTGTTGGAGGCCCCCCTCCTGAGGCCAATTACGGCCCAGGACCCCATTACCGAGGGCTAGGCCTTTGTTTAACATTTTTTAAAGGGTATGGAGGCTGCACGGCCCTCTCCCCAGACCAATTTTGGCCCCTAGGACCCCATTCCCCAGGGCCTGGTCTTTTTAAAAAATATTTTAAGGAAGGGGGCTCTTGCCCCCCTGTCCCTGGCCAGTTCTGGCCCCAGGGACCCCATCCCCAGGGCCTGATCCCTATTTTTGAAAAATAAAATATTTTGGATGGGAAGCCCCAATCCTGAGGCTGATATAGACCCGGGAACCTCATCCCCTGGGGCATGACTAATCCTTTATTTGTTTTTTATAAAAAAAAAGGGTAGGGGGGCCTTCTCAGCCCCCCTACCCGGGCCAGTTTGGGTCACGGATCCCATCCCCAGGGCTTGGCCTCTTGAAGGATACGGCATTGCTTTTGGGCTAAGGGAGCTGCTGACTGAGGTTGTTTGGTTTTCGACTTCGTTCCGTATTCTGCCGCCATTTTGTGCCCCGTCGCCATTTTGTATTGCCTTCACTCAGGCAGCATGGCGACCGGAGTGTTTTTGCTGTTTCCAGCTGCTACGTGTCTCTTCTGTTAAAAAGTAACCTCCTGCCCTTGCTTACGAAACCAATGTCAGGGTCTGGCCGAGTCCACTAATGCATGTCTGGACTGATTGATCCCTGTCTCGACTGACTGTTTGGCTTTCTCTATTCTTTCCTTACTCTATCTTATCCGACTGGCCTTCGCTATTCTTCTCTTGTATTCTCTTGTTACACAACTACCCTTTGAGGCACACAAATATGTCCTGCCACCTGCAAATTAGATTACAGGCACTAGTACTGATTAACTTGTGGGGGGGTTGACACACGGGGTCTGAAAGAAGTGCGTATTTGGGACATTTGATAGCTTGTTTTCCAACTTTTTCTATTGGCTAGCCTTGTATGTATTGGGAATATACGTTGTAAATATGTGTGCTATAAAAGATTGTGCGCCACGTAGTAAAGTGGCAGTCTCCTAAGAACCTACTCTGTACTTCTGGGAGAACTGTGCTTAGCTGCAGCTAATAAACCTGATTTTCTATGCCTAACAGAGTATCTCGTGTCTCTGTCTGACAAGGCAGGTGAATTCAGAGATTTAAGGCATGCCCTGCGCCGCCAGGATCATAAGACCCAGTTCTTCAACTGGAGCCCAACGTGGGGCAGGATCAGCGGTAGTGGTTCAGCCCGAGGGTCGTGAGGAGCCTCGCAAGAAAATTCTGGAGGATTCGCGAACCACGTCGAGCGACCCCTGTATGTCGAATTGGACGGAAGATCTTTTGCAGCGCGGCTACTCCTTTCCGACGGCTGCTGATGACTGCTGCCCTGACTTACGCCCTGCCTTGGCCCCTTTGGTGATGATTGGTATTGCGAGACGTTAGACGGACCTCTGTTGGCGTGAGAGAACATTTAGTTAAGTATTTGTGGGTAGCGCCCACTTCTTTGTTTTTGTTTTTCTTTGGGTTTGTTATTCGACTATTGCAATAGCTGAAGCAAAGGGGTAAGTACGTTTGTGCTGTGTGATTTGCTCTAAACCCCTTGAAGTTTGTAAATAGACCAGTGATTTAAAAATGCCTGGTCATAGCAAGTTTAGGTAGATTCCCTGCTGGAGGATTCTTGTCCAATTCCTCCTGTTCGATCTCCCACTTATGAGCTCTATTCGAAACATGGTGTTGGCCCCATTGTCTTTAACGACGCATGGATCCTATACACGAAGAAAGATGGTGTTCTGCAGTGGCCACAAAATGGTAGCTTTGAGTCTGATATATTAGATAATCTAGAAGCAATTTTGTTCAAAAGAAAAGCCCGGCCGGCAATGTTTGATTCTTTCCGCCTCTGGCGAAAGGAAGCCAAACAGAGAGAAATTAAGCAGGCGAAAAGAGATAAGAAGGAGAAAGGTATGATGATTATACAGGCTGCCCAACAGTTTAAAGATAATGAGGTTGATCAGGCGATTGAAGTCTCTGACAGACAGCATTATATGGCAATCGATAAATGTTACCCTGTGTTGCCTACTTCCCCACAGAGTAGGGATCTTGACGAAGATCCCTTAATGTCCCATTTGTTGAGATTGCCTCCGTCCTATGTACAAGGTGCTAATGCACCCCCATTGTTACCGCCTGTCCAGCCACCTGTCATTCCACCATTTATCCTGGCTCTTCCACAATTGCCTCTTCCAGTATTGCCACCCCCGCCTCCTTTGCCGCGACTCCCGTTCCTCGGACTCCTGTGCCTCAGTCTCCTTTACACCCGGTTCCTCTTGTAACCGTCACCCCTCCTAATGCTTTGTCTCCTGTTCTACTGTCTGATTCTCCCACAACTCGTAAATGATTGGTCGATACTGTTTCTGGCCTTTTCTCCCCCCTCTTTGGGTCTTTTAGTCTGACTCCTGCTCTTTCTCGAAGGCAATCCTGTAGTCAACTCCCAGGTCCTGATGACCGAATTGTGTTGAACAATCTAGCTCACAAATGGATCATGAGTGGTCCAAAGTATAGTGTGCAAGATATCATGAGCACCTTTCACCAGTGGGATGCGCCTAGACAGAGATATGTTTTTAATGTTATGTGTGACACTCTTGTCAAAGGATGGGAGGATATGGATTTGAGTTTAGCTCCCGAGGGTCTGTTAGATGTACAGGCTACATTTGATAAAGGACTCATAGTGGGTTCTGAGGTTGAAAACGCCGTAAGGACGCTTGTCACTTTCAGGTCTTTATTTTCTTCTCAGACTTTTCTGGAACCTGATCCTGCAGTTAGACAGAAAGTGAAACACTACCCTATGCGAGAAGTTCCTCCAATATGGTGAAATGCGGTTCCAGCCCAGGGTGCTAAGCAGCCTATACCAGCTCATTTCCAGCATATATGGGTACATGTCCCTTGGAAACAATCTGAAGTTTTGGCGCTTGAGCAGTCTTTACCGGACCCTCGTAAAAATCCTGCTGGGTATTATAAAGACCTGTCCTAGACTGTTGATGCGTGCATCATGAATTTGGCCGATATTGATATGTTGATGGGAAATGTAGTCCCACAAGCATTATGGGCTCAGATTCGTAGGGAAGACCACAACCAAGCTTTAGGTGGTGATTGGGCTGCTATAGCTGCCGCGGATGCTGCACAAATAGGTGGTGTTAAACCCGATGCTTTGATTACAGAATTGCCTGGTAGGATAATCACTTTAATGAAAACAATGATGCCTGCCTTACGTGTTAATTGGGATAAGTTGGCTGCATGTACACAGAAGAAAGATGAGAGTGTCTCCTATTTCTTTACCCATTTCGAGGAGACGTTCATCGACCACAGTGGTCAGGATATGAGTACTGAGGGTGGACAGCGATTATTCGTGGATACATTTGTATTTAACTTACTTCCAGAATTGTCGCATAAATTGAAAGATTCTCAAAGTTCGTGGGCTGTTTCTTCATCTGCTCAGATATTAGCCACTGCTCAGTATTACGAGAATAGGGATAAGGAGGAAAAGGATAAACTCGAGAAAAAGACTAAAGAATTGAAAATGAAGGATCTTTTGCAACAGGCTTATCCTCCTCGTTCTGCTCAGCGTTCATTTCAACAGCCTCCCAAGACTCAGAGGTTATTACAGAAACCTGAACCTTTAGTTCCGCAACCTTTGCTTGGTCCTAATCAATGTGCCTATTGTAAAGAGGAAGGTCATTTTAAGAATAGCTGTCCGGTTTTATTGCAGCATAATAGTGGGTTTCCAGGGCCACGAGGCCGTGGTGGTTTCCAGTCAGCACCCAGGGGTAGGGGACGAGGTGCGTTATCTCCGACACAGCGGGCCCGATTCACAGAACTAACTTAAGACAAAATCCTAAACTTACTACTTTCGGTATTCACAGAAGTTAGGATTTTGTCTTAATGACAGACTTAAGACAGACTTAAGTTAGGATTCTGTCTTAAGTCTGTCTTAAGTCTGTCCTAAGCCAAACTTAAGACAAACTTAAGACAAAATCCTAACTTCTGTGAATACCAAAAGTAGTAAGTTTAGGATTTTGTCTTAAGTTAGTTCTGTGAATCGGGCCCAGCGTTCCTTTCCCCCTCAGTATTCTATGAATTATTTTGACCAACAGAATACTCAGTCTGCACAATATTGCAATGACGACTATTGTATTGAAAGTGAGAATCAGGATTTTCACTCTAGCTAGGACAGCCATGGACAAAGCAAGGGAGTCGTATCAGTTCCGGTGGATCAGAATGGGCCTTATGTTGAAGTTGTTGCATTGGGTGTTTTAGAGCCATTTCTTTTGGATACTGGTGCAATGAGAAGTTCTATTATTCACTCCAAACTCCCTGTGGCACATTTGTCTGGCTTAATAAATGTTTCTGTAGGATTCTCTGGCGCCCCAGTTCGTAACCCGGTTTCTTGGCCTTTGCCTATCTCAATTGGTCCTTATGATTTGGAGGCCCCGCTCATTTTAACGACTGGTTGCGGTGAGAATTTGATGGGTTTGGACTTATTAAAACGTCTTCATGCAACATTGTACTGTTCTCCCTCTGGTGTACATCTTACTTTAGGTGAGAAATTGGTTTCTCCCATGTATTTGTCCAAGGACCAATTCCCACCTGAATTGCATTCCCTTCGTGCTACGCTTTGGGCTGCAGGTCCGAATGATGTTAGTTTGCTTCAAATTCCACCTTACGTGGTTACTGTCAAGCCTAATGTTAAATTACCACGCATTCCTCAGTATAAAATTTCCAGTGTCGGAGAAAGAGCTCTGTTGGCTATTATTTATGATTTGGTTCAGAAGGGTGTGGTTCAGGAAACTAGAGGAAATGTTTGCAATAGTCCTGTTCTACCTGTTCTTAAACGTACTGATTCTTCTCAGCCTCCTGTCTATCGATTTGTGATCGATCTTCGGGAGGTAAACAAGATTGTTGTGCCCCAGTTTCCTGTCGTCCCAGATATCACTACCTTGCTCACAATGATACCTGCTTCGGCTGCCTGGTTTTCAGTTATCGATCTCAAGAACGCTTTCTTCAGTATTCCTATTGCTGAGGAGAGTAGAGATCTTTTTGGCTTCTCTCTTGGGGGCCGAAGTTTCCGATTTAAACGTGCACCCCAAGGTTATTGTGAGAGTCCCTCCATTTATAGTCAGGCTTTGAAATCTCAGCTTGATGCTTTCACTTTGCCCCCAGGTGCCACTCTTATTCAATATGTGGATGATTTGTTGATCGCTGCTGATTCAGAGCATGTTTGTAAGGATGTGACTGTTTCGTTGTTGCGGGATTTGTTCGACCTACATCACAAAGTGTCATCCTCTAAACTACAATATTGTTGCCAAGAGGTTACCTATTTAGGTCATCTCTTGTCGAAGGAGGGAAGGCGATTGACCCCAGAACGTATTCAAACAATCGCACAAATGTCTGTACCATCCACACAAAGGGAGGTCTGTGCCTTTTTGGGCATTACCATTTATTGTAGGCAGTGGATTCCAAATTTTTCTTTGCTGGCTAAACCTTTGCTGCCACTTACTTTGAAAGACACACCCCAACCTCTTCCTTGGACTGACGAATGCCAGAAGAGCTTCTTTGACTTACATACTGCCTTGTGTTCTGCCCCTGTGTTAGGTACTCCGGATTACAGTAAGCCTTTGACACTCTATGTTCATGAAAGAGAGGGTTGTGCGTTGTCAGTTCTAACACAACAATTTGGAGACAAACAGCGGCCATGTGCCTATTTTTCGGCTACATTGGATCCAGTAGCCAAGACATTGCCTAGTTGTCTTAGAGCTACAGCAGCAGCAGCGATCTCCATTCATCAATCTGCTGGATTGGTACTGGATAACACCCTCGTTGTTATGGTACTACATGCAGTGGATACTCTTTTGAACAGAACGAAAACACAGCATCTTACGAGTGCCCGCTTGTCTGGGTATGAGCTGAGACTTTTGGCTAGTCATATACACATCAAGCGATGTAATACTTTGAATCCAGCGACACTGTTACCCATGCCAGAAGAAAAAGACACCCAAGAACAACATGATTGTTTTCTCCGTATGGAGGAGGAAACGAAAGGCAGAATAGATTTAAAAGATACACCACTCGTGGACCCGGATGGGATCCTATGGGTAGATGGTTCTTGTTTTAAGCTCCCTAATGGTGAAACGACTGCAGCCTATGTTATTACCACTTTGCATACAGTTGTAGAGACAGCACGTATTAGGCAGAATTCAGCCCAAGCAGCTGAATTGATAGCTTTGACTAGAGCTTGTGTATTGACTGAAGGGAAGAGAGTGAATGTGTTCACCAACAGCCAATATGCATTTGGGGTGGCGCATAGTTTTGTCCGCCTTTGGAAAGAAAGAAGAGTCTTTACTTCACATGGTACTAAAATACAGCATGGTCAGTTAGTGAATGATCTTTTGGAATCACTTGTTTTGCCGACCCAGATAGCAATTGTGAAGTGTAGTGCACATAAAAGGATCACTGATGATGTGGGTCGCGGGAATTCTTTTGCAGACGAGGTAGCAAAAGAAACAGCGAAAGATGCTACAAGTCGTATGTATATTGCAGGCCCTGCAAGATGGGTCAGAGAAGGAGGAATGTGTGAGGACACAATAGAAAGTGTAAGAATGATTCAAGAAGAGGCTACAGAGAAGGAATTGAGTAAGTGAAGAGAAGGTACGGGAATGTTAGACGCAACAGGGTGTTGGACGGAATTGTCAGAACACCAGCGTTGGCTGTTACCAGACGCCTATGTATTGCCTGTAGTTACTATGGCGCATGGTCCAGCCCACATTAGTGCGAAAGGGATATGCAAACTTCTGGCTCCAGTATGGCAGAATGAGGGAATCCCTAAATGTGCGGAAAATGTGGTGAAACATTGTATTGTTTGTTTGATGCATAATCCAGGAAAGGGAACCCCAACTCCGGCAGGTCATTTTGCTCCCCCTAGGTATCCTTTTGAGGTATTACAAATTGATTACATTCATATGGAACATTGCAATAACTTAAAGTATGTTCTGGTAGTGGTGTGTGCCTTTTCTAGATGGATAGAGGCCTACCCCCTAAAGGATAATAATGCTTTGTCTACTGCCAAAGTCCTCTTGAAGGAATTCTTCCCGAGGTTTGGTTTGCAGCAAATTGTCTGGAGTGACAATGGAAGTGAATTTGTAGGCCAAATTATGCAGAAGGTGTGTGCAGGCCTTGGTATTAGGCAGAAATTCCATGTGGCAAACCACCCTCAGTCAGCAGACTTGGTAGAATGCTATAATGGCACTCTAAAGCTCAAAATGTCAAAGATTCAGGCCAGCACAGGTCTTGCTTGGCCCGATGCTTTACCTTTGGCACTCCTATCTACGAGAACAACTGTACACTCTCGTTTGGGACTCAGCCCATACGAGGTTGTTTTTGGCCACCCAGCTAATGTTTGGGGAGTCCCACGACCTAAAAAGTATTCCGATATTCCGTATCATATGTTGATTGACTACTTACATGACCTCACCAATAAATTTTGTGTTCTTCATCAGCAGGTTCAAAACGCTTTGCCGGAGGCCTCCACAGACCCAGGGCACTCCATCCAACCCAGAGACTGGGTCTGTTTGAAGAATTATCAGCGAAAGAAGAATCTGGAACCTTGCTGGGGGACGCCTCGACAAGTTCTTCTGGTGACACATATAGCGGTGAAAGTTGTTGGAAAGAAGAATTGGATCCATGGCGTGCACTGCAAAAGTGTACCTTTGCCTTTGCCGTTTGACCAGTGGATCCGCAAGGGTATAGGTGATAGTGAGGGCGAAAGGGTCCCTCCGTTGGTACCTTTCAGTAGTGCACGTCTGGATTGGACAAAGTCTGAAAAAGAAGACGACGACGTGTTGCAAGAAGCAGTACCATCACATTTGCGATTGAACACAACAAACCCAGAGAATTTTTTTCGAGATCAAACGGTACCTGGCAAGGCTCGGTACAACCTAAGACCTAGACTGATTAAGAACAATTGAACTTTTTCTTTTTTCTTTTTCTGGTTACACTTTTAAGAGACATTGTTTTTACCATCCATCAAGTTGCAGGGACACGGTAGGAGTCTTGGGCTGTGACCTGAGTAGTGACAGTAGGTCTGCAGGACTTGCAGGGTCATAGGACGGCTAATAACCACAACTAAGTGATCTAGGAAAATTACCGTGAGCAACGCCTTAGAGAATGGATATTGAATTTGAAAAGAATGATAAAAAGCAAATAATGAATAGTAAATATAGGAAATTGTTGCTTAGTCCATGTGGCATAACCTTGTGCATATTAATATGTTCATGTATTTTATTGGCTTGTGTGGGTTGGGTCGTTCACACTATGCAGCAAGCACCCGTTCCTACTTCTGTTTCCTTGCCTTTGTCCACTACTGTTTTTCCGCACCAGTTTTATACACTCCCAGAACACTAACAAATTAGGAGAACAGAATACTTTAACAATTCATTTATCCAGCTGTTGCATCAGCATCAACTGGCAGTCAATACTACTGACTGTTGGGTTTGTGGACTTATGCCCCATAACACGGAGAAAGGGAAGCCATATTTAGTCCTTTCCGTTCTCTTATGAAGGTTCTGCATGGGCTTATCAGGCTATGTTTTCCAATGCATACCAGAATCAACTTCAACATCCTCTTGTTGGTCCATATGGTGGAAAAGCAGATTTTAGTCATAGTTCTGTAATAAAGGGAATAGTGGCTATGGCTAGAGTTGCCGAAAGTGGTAAGATTCCCGTCAATGAGAAACGAGTGTATGATGGTTGGAATGTGACTCGTTACGTTGCTAGCCTCACAGATAAGACTAGACTAAGGAGATCACCACCAATTTGGACCATACATCATCGAGGAAATTTGTGTGTACAGATAAATGGTCAAAATACTAAAAACCAACAGGAAAAGAGTGTTTGTTCTCGCACAAACATCTATTCATCTCATATTTCCTCACCATTAGTACCATCTCAGGGCACATACTTTGTCTGCCACGATAGAGCCTACACATGGCTCCCCAACAACTTTTGAGGAACATGTTATGTGGCTTTTCTTCTCCCTCCGACATACACTGCTCCTTCAGGTCATCATAGAAATAGATATGGCAGAGGGGCTATCGAAGACACAGCAGGTCAAGAGGGAGGGGACTTCCTCAAAGGGTTCCTTCCTTTCTGGGGCCCAATGGCCAATAGCAGAAACATTAGACAGTTAGTTTGTGTTGTTGAGGCCACCATAAGTGTGACTTCTGGAGCCTTGAGTAATCTAACAGCCGAACTTCAGGCGGACCACCTTATGACTTTACAGAACTGGATTGTTCTAGATATTGTTCTTGCAGATCGCGGAGGAGTCTGTAAATTGATCGGGTCTAGTTGCTGCATTTATATTCCTGATAATGCCCCTACAGTATACCAAGCCATCTCTAAATTGCACGTAATTTACGAGTCGATTCACCAGGATGCAGGAGATTGGTCTGTGATGGGATGGTTTTAGGGACTACTGGCCACATGGGGATGGAAGGTATTAACCTTCCTTGGAATGGTTTTGGCCATCATTTTTTCTTGTTGTCTTTGTGTACAGTGTGGCCCTGCCATCTGCGGTATTTGTACCACTATGTGTGTCCCAAGACCTGACTAACTTGAGTCTTTTGTGTTTTGCCTGAGTAATGGCAAAAGGAGGGTGTGAGGTTCTTTGGTTTTCGACTTTGTTCCGTATTCAGCTGCCATTTTGTGCCCCGTCGCCATTTTGTATTGCCTTCACTCAGGCAGCACGGCGACCGGAGTGTTTGTGCCGTTTCCAGCTGCTACGTGTCTCTTCTGTTAAAAAGTAACCTCCTGCCCTTGCTGACGAAGCCGATGTCAGGGTCTGGCTGAGTCCACTAATCCATTTCTGGACTGATTGATCCCTGTCTCGACTGACTGTTTGGCTTTCTCTATTCTTTCCTTACTCTATCTTATCTGACTGGCCTTCGCTATTCTTCTCTTGTATTCTCTTGTTACACAACTATCCTTTGAGGCAATCAAATATGTATAGTATACGTTGTAAATATGTGTGCTATAAAAGATTGTGCGCCACGTAGTAAAGTGGCAGTCTCCTAAGAACCTACTCTGTACTTCTGGGACAACTGTGCTTAGCTGCAGCTAATAAACCTGATTTTCTACGCCTAACAGAGTGTCTCGTGTCTCTGTCCGACAAGGCAGGTGAACTCGGAGATTTAAGGCATGCCCTGCGCCACCAGGCCCATGAGGCCCGGTTCTTCATGACATGCAGCTCCCTTTGCCAAAAAGCAATTCTGCTTCGCTTCATGGATGCAAGAGCAGTCTTCCTCCTTTCGCTTCCATGAAGCGAAGCCAAAGTTTGCTACTGCTTGGTGGGAGCAGTGCTCCCGCTATGTCATAGCAAACTGCAATACCCTGGGGTGGGCACCGCAGGGCATTTCTGGAGCCAGGATTGGGGGGTGATGGTCCCCAGAGTCATGGAGGGCTCATTATAGCCCCAGGGAGGTGGTGGTCCCCGGGGCTGGGGGTCCACAACTGACCCCCTCATTTAAATAACTAGTGCCCTGGAGAGGAGGTGGTCCCGGGGCAGTGTAAAGAGGCTCGTGCCCCCACACATTTCCTTTTTAAAATAATCCCGGGGAGGTGGCGGTCCCCGGGGCTGCGGGGGGGACACTTAATCATTAAAGGCTGGGGAGGTGGCAGTCCCCGGGACAGCATGGGGGCAGGCAGCAGCCCCCATGCCTTTTAACTAAAAAAAAGCCCGGGGGAGGTGGCAGTCCCCAGGGCTGCCGGGGTGCCGCATTCCCCTGCATTTATTGAATTTCACCCTGTGGAGGTGGCTTCATATTACAGCATTGCCCCGGGGGCCTGTCCCACCCGAGGGCTTACAGAAAACGAAGCGCGGGAGTCCCTGCCTCATTTAAAAAAAAATTCTGCCGGTTCCGCGCACCCAGCACGAACCCTGTCAAAAATGTAAAAAGAAAAATACTTTTTTTGGCCCTGGGATTCCCTGTGGGGCCATGTCCCCTTTTCTTGTTTTTAGTTTCTTGTTAACCTTTTTTCTTTTGACTCGGTTCAATCGAGTCACAAGATAGCTGACAACACTACCTGGTTTGAAGTGTTGGCAGCCAATCAAATCTCAGGCTCGAGATCGGGAGGGTTTGCGGTTCCTCTGTAGCCATACTTGTATAAATGAGAAATCTTTACATTTATCAAAAACTACTGAAAGGATTTACACCATTTAACAAAAAGGGCGCTTTCCGAATCAAGAGCTACCTTTTTGTCAACTTTGGTGTAAATCCGTTCAGCAGTTCCGACTGTAGCCTTGTTTAAAGTTTCATATGGAAATTAACATGGATGAAACGCGTTTTGGGACCCCTTTTTCTCAGCCCCCGCTTGAAAAATCACCCCAAAACATTCAACACTGCAGCTGTAGGGAGTGGGCCATTTGTTTTGAAAATTTTGCTAATAATTACCAAACAGCACCAAATATATTGACAAAAAAAACGCTTTTTGAATAGAAACAAGGCCCTAACTAGGTAATCAATATCTATATATCTATATCTATATCTTAATGTCTAAATCTATATATGGATATATTTGTTAGATTAATACAAATCATTACAAAAGTCCATTCTAAACTACAACCCTTCAATCACATTATCAAATACTCTTTGTATAATGCTCAGTTACCCAATTCAAATAAATGTTAAAACTCTGTCTTGATATTGTGAAACAACAAGGTAAGTGTTGCCCCTGAGGTACAATGTTAAGATACTCAAAGTAAATTGCACCCTACGCTGCCAACAGTAGATCCTCACAGAGTATCTAAGGCCATTGATGAAATAGAGGGACATATTGCAAACTCTATGTTTGCAATATGTCACAGCATAAAAGATTTCACATCAACTTAAAACTGTCTTAGATAAGCAATGAATTAGCTTATATAAACAGTAATCCTACAATTTTTAGTCAACCTAAATTTACATAATTAAAATCAAGTGCTACATCTCAACTAAAAACAAGCATATAAATTAGAAGAATTCATACTTTGATGTTCACTATCGTCAATATCGCCAATCTATTTCCCTTTCTACAAAATCCATGAATTTTACCTTTCTACAGGGCTGTAATAATTCTTGCGCTATTCCTATACATTAAAAACATATTTAACAGAGAATAACACAAGTCACTTGAAGCCTTACTACACAAATTTTCTTCAAAGTACTTCATAACATGCAGTGCAACTACAGATCAAAAGAAAATATCTGACTAGTCCCAAAAGTGCACGCTTTGCTGTTAATGAGAGTCAATAAGAATGGAAAAAAGTGTGAAAGTACAGTGCAATATCTGAAACATTTACTACATTACATACCACAGTAATTTATCATTTCAGACGTGTTCTTCATTGATCAAACAAGTATGGACATACACACATAAGTAACATACAAGTAACTATGCAAAGAATCCTTTAAGCAGATATCCTGCAATGTATTGTCAACCTAAACATTGCATAATAAAGAACGGTGCAGTTGCTGTTCTGAAGACAGGTTGGCAAGTCCCAAAAAGTACACACTTCCCTGTTCATGACAATCAACAAAAGATACTAAAGAAAGTGTAGAATAGCTTTCCCAGAACCTTCCTCTCCCCACCTTCTCTACTTCCCTTTTCCTGCTCTGCCCCACCTACCCAGCACCCCTCCCCCTCTCTAACACCTATTTAATGAAGGTCACCGCACAACCCTAATTGAGCAGGCCCCCTGCTCTCTCCACTGCCAACACTGCCTGAACAACTCCTGACCGACCACACAATGATCCATTTCACTATCTCTAAAGCTCAATGAATGCAGACTCTCAGCACCACACCACCTGACATATCAGCCAACCTCGACCAGGCTGTCCACAACTTCTCCAACTGGATCAGAAGATGTTCTGATAAAGCGCCCCCCCCCTGAAACTGGCAAAAACCAACAGATTGCCAAGACAAGCCAGCTGGTACACATCAGAACTCAGAACCACCAAGTGCAACAGTCTTCTACTCAAGAAGTGATGGTGCATCACCAAGGACTCCTCCAAAAGAGCCGCACACAAAACAGCACTCAACGATTACCACCAGCAACATCATGGAGGCCAAAAGAGCAGCTATCATGGGTTGCATTGATGCCACAGTCAACAACACCAAGGAGCAAAATCATCAAGGAATTCTTCAACCCAACTGCTACAGTAAACCCAACAGCTCTGCGACTCACCATCTGACTACTTCCACAGCAAGATTACCAACATCTACAACACCTTTAACCCCAATCCACCTCGCTCAGCCGTGACAAACTCTCCAAACCAGTGAACACCAGCCCAGTCATAACTACATGTCCCCACACTACATCTAGACCACCATGACCATCATGTCTTCCATCCACTCTAGGGTACCCACAGACCCCTGCCCCCACTGTCTCTTCAAACTTGGATCTAACATAATCAGCCCTGAACTCACTAACCTCTTCAATGCTTCCATCTCCACAGCATCCTTCCCAAATGTATGGAAGCACACAGACATCAGACCCCTCCAAAAGAAGCACTCAATCAATCCCAGCGACCTCAAAAACTATCAGCCAATCTCCCTGCTTCCATACTCAGCCAGAGTACTCAAGAAGGCCATCAACCAACAGCTCACCGACTACCTAGAACAAAGCCACCTACTTGCCGTCTCACAATCAGATGCCCGGGCCAACCATAGCCCTGAGACTGCACTCATCACTCCTACTGATGACATCAGACCCCTCCTCGACCAAGGAGAAACAGTGGCTTTAATTCTCCTGAACCTGTCAGCAGCATTCAACACCGTTGACCACCGCATCCTCATCTATAGACTCCACAACATAGGCATTCAACAATGCGCCCTCAAGTGGATCATCTCATTCCTTTCAGGACACACCCAGAGCATTTGTCTACCTCCTTTCATCTCCGATCTCAAGGACATTATATGCAGCGTGCCCCAAGATTCATCACTCAGTCCCATTCTATTCAACATCTACATGACCCCATCAAGGACATCATCTGATCCCACATACTCAACATCATCTCCTACGCCAAAGCCATTTAGCTTGTCCTCTTGATCACCAAGGAACCCCGCTAACTTCAAAACCAATGCCAAGACCCATGTAGCCGACTGGGTGACAAACAGCTGCCTCAAACAGAACTCTGACAAAACTTAGATACTGATCTTTGAAACGAACACCTCGGACCACAACTGGTGTCCAGAAGAACTCAAACCCACACCCACACCGTCTGACCACGCTCCCAACCTTGGCATAATACTGTACAGCCAACTGACCATGAAGCAAGTCAATGCAGTAGCATCTTCCTGCTTACACACCCTCTGCATGCTCCACAAATTTTTCAGATAAATCCTAGTAAACACGGGAAAGATTGTTGAATAAGCCCTCATCACCAGCCTCTTCGACTATGGTTAGATGCTCTACACTAGTATATTCACCCAGCTCCTCAGACGACTCCAGAAAATACAAAACACAGAAGCCAGATTCATCTGGGACCTACCCAAGAGTACCCACATCTCTCCTCTCCTCAGAAACCTCCCCTAGCTCCCTGTCCAGAAAAGATGTCCGTTTAAGACACTCACACATGCCTACAAAGCCCTCCACAAACAACAAACTTCCTACATCAACCACCGGCTGAACTTCCATCTTCCCTCTAGACAGCTGCGCTCCATTTCACTTACCCTCGCACATCTCCCCCACATCCATCGCATCCGCAGCATGGGCTGCGTATTCTCCTACATCACCAACAAACCCTGGAATGACCTCCCCCGACAGCTCCGAACTGCACCCTCCCAGGCAGTTTTCAGAAAGCAACTCAAGACCTATATTTTCGTTGCAGATGAAACAAACTCCACGCCCAGATACTCCTAGAGGTGATAGTGCTGTGCTTTTTAAATGATTGATTGATAGCTAGTCTACAAAGAAGATAACATGTCAAAAAGGTGTGTTCCACCTATTTTCATCTTGTTTTCACTGTTCGCGTTGCGCATTTCCGTTTCCGGGCGTTAGTTGCATGCTTGCGTTGTTAATTTCCTGTTCCCAGGCGCAATTGCGTGTTTGCGTCTGTTTTTGCGTGCTCGCGGGGAAAATATTGTGCAAACTTCTCCACGTGGTTGCAATGGGTGCGGCCATCTTGATTTTCATTCATTGCTATGGTTCTGTACCCCAAAACCCAAACCCACCCTGTACCCTAAAATTACCCTGTGCACCCAAACCCACCCTGAACAATTAAAATACCCCTGAACCCCAAACCATATACCACTAAACCCCAAAACCAAAACCATATACTTACCTTAAACTTAAATTTAAAAAACATATGATTTCACCATTCATGCATTTACAACTAATGTTGTTGTAAATGCATGCGTGGTAAAAGCATATAAGATGTAATGCCTTATGTTATAATGGCATTGCGGAGTAATAGTACTTTCGTTATGTTTGTATGCGGAGTGATGGTATGCGGGAAAAAGGTTTTGTTGTAAAGGTCGATTACCGGTAGTAGTAGTGGTACACACTGGCAGTAACAGCATATGAAAAAAAAGGAAATGAGACATTGAGTGGCCTGAGAGGAGCATTAGAACAGTACGATAGTACAGTACACAGGAACAGTGCCATAAATTGTAGCCTAAGCAATGCTCAAGTATTCAATCAAAAGTTAACTACTAGTTGCGTGGATTATGGCTACTACAAGAACTAGTACTGAAGGACACAGCAGCGTATGCTTTTGTCACGTGTAGGAGGATGTTGTTGTTGATGAATCCATTTGATGGCGGACATGTAACTCTGAATTGATTTGCAAATACTCATGGGTGTGTGTCAAGCAGAATAAGAATATATCCTCGGATTCCTTGAATGGCCTTGAAATTGATTTTCTGTTGCTTTTGACCTTATCCTCCCCAGCAAGCGTGTGGAATTATTGGTGTAATTTAGTCACACTTCAATGAAACCCACATATCCCGGGGGAGAGGGTTAGGGTTTGAAAAATGGATGGGAAAGTGGGTTTTTGGGAAAGTTTTTTGGAGAGAGAAAAAAAAACCACAGCATGGACAAACAACAAATGAAGAAAAACAAATTTTTGGATACGAACATATCCATAACTCTTTTAAGGGACATAAAGGAAGTGTATGCATGAAGTTGTTTGCTAAATGGATGGTTAGGTTACTGAAAAGTAGTACTTATACTACAACTTACTAACTAGTTCCAAACAATTAGACAGTACAGGGCTGCAGTAATTACGCAATTTCACTTGCCTATCTGCCCTCAGAGAGAATGAACACTTAGTAGTACATTACATTAGTTTTAAAAATAGCAAATAAACTTGTCAAATAGATGTAGGGATGAATTTGAAGCAGAGAGCAAACGCACAGAGTCTCATTCATAGAAGTTCACAACAATAATATTATTTAAAAGATAAGGACAAGTGAAGTGGATACTGTAACTGTATGTTGTAGGTGTCCTGGTCAAATTGGGAAGATGCATGCATCCAGCCATTCCTCTTATTCGCGGTACTCCTCCATTCCATCGGGGCACTCCGTCGATCAATCTTGGTGACCACACTGTCCAATGCCTGCCTGGCGGATGCGGAATTGCGTATTGCTATAGTAAGCCTGAGTTAATGTTTTTCCCATCACACAGGGTAAGTGCCGGCCTGTAATTGTCGATGAAAAAACAGAAAGGGATATTAAAACAACCCGGAGGAAAAATATACGGTACGGTGTGTAGTGCAAAAGTAACACTTTCACTTTCAGAGGCGACAGTATTACATACATGCATCATTTCTAAAGTGCCTACTCTGAGTCTCTGTTTCCAGGATAATAATTAGCACACAACAGGCCAGGGCCATGCAGACGGTCAAGGCAGGCACCATTGAGTGAACCAACCTCCATGTAGCATACCTCTTTGACACAGACAGACAAAGCAGATCTAATTTTATACAGCTAGCCACATAGCCGCACTTTTACATGAACCGCTGTCTGGACTCTGGCATAACACTACACTGGCTCGACCACTCCATACCACGACTAGACAGACATGTAGTTCTGCAGTTGTTGTTGTTGACTTGTTTACCTGTTTGCCACTCACGAAATGGCCATAGTTCTTCCGTAAATCAAAGATTATGATCCATCCATCCCAGTGAGTGACTGTAAAGATATTATGTAACTTTGGTCATCATGACTCATCATCAATCATCATGGTGTTGGCAAACTCAATGTTGTTCATGCAGTCACAGTCTACACACAGTGAGTCCAAGGACATTTTCCATAATAAAACATCATGCAACGTAGTGGCCCCTGCAGTAGAAGTACAATTTGCATTAAACAAGGTAAACAGAGTAGATTTGAGTTACATTTAGTGTGTAAAAGATTAAATAATAACAGAACACATAGGATTCATTTCATGCACAACAAACAAACAGCAATTGCTTTCATCAGAGCCAGACAGCCAGTGTTGTCTACTGCATGCCATCTCATCATTCATTACCTGTTACACTTTTTGTCAGCATCTTATTCTTAAGTGAAGGGCCACAGGGCAGCCTCTTGTGTCAATTTCAGAAGTAACAGTCAGCATAGTCAGTCATTCCAGTTCCACTTCTTTTGGGGGGACTTGTCTAAGAAGCAACAGTTTCTTGATTCTGCGTAATCCGGCCATCTGCCTTGAGGGAAATGGATAGGGGGAGTCTGGAGGAGGAGGATAGAGGAGCATGACTGAGTTGTGAACTTGTGAACTTCAGGAATGCAGACAGCGGCACCTTCAATATGGAAATAAGACAAAGACAGTGCTGCGGATGGATTTGTTGTGATTAGAGTTTTGTTGTGCTAAAAGTTGCAAAACAAAGAAATACACACAGAAATAAAAGTGAATAAGGACAAAAAAAAAGTATTTCAATGAAGTGCTGATTCATCTTGATCATTGTTAACCTCTCCACATTTTTGGATGAGAGGCGGGTCCTTTTTGAAGTTACAATGGCACCAGCAGCACTGAAAACACGTTCAGAAGACACGCTTGCGAGAGGGCAAGCCAAATAATTTATTGCCAGCTTGGTGATCAGTGGCCATTGAGGCCTTTTCTCATACCAAAACACCAATGGGTTCTGATCAAAGAAGACCTCTGTTGGGTCATCCAGATAGGCCTGCACCATCCACTCAAGGTGCTCCAGGGGTGCTCCACTTTGCGAACCATCTGTTGCCTTTGCATCAACACTGGAACGAGCAAACCCTTGAGGAGTTATCCAATCTGCTTCCAACAATTTTATGGCTGGGCCTGGTGCAGGTGATGATGATACTGTTGCTGGTGTTGGTAACGGCTCTGAGGGAAAGTGACTGCCTTTGGCCACAGAAGTGGACCTTGACGCCGGATGGCCTGCTGCTTCAGTAGTACTTGTGGTGGTTCCTTCAATTTCCTGCCGCTCTTTTTCTAACCGAGTGGCTGACAGAGCTAGCCAATGTTTGTACTTGGAAACATCTGCTTCAATTGCAATACTGGCACAAATGTAATGTTGTTCTGAATATATTGCTTTAAGCCTTGCATTGTCAACTAGGTGGATTAATAAGCTCTCCGCCAACCGTTATGCGTCTTGTTTTTCAGCATCAACTCGGAACGTTGAAGACACCGTCTTCAGTTGGTGCTCTAGCATGCGCACAAATAGGATAGTTTGCCCAAAGTACAGTCCTCCCTGCTGACTTCATGCGTGAAGACCTCAAAAGGACGAAGCATGTCTGTCAGGCTTTTAACTAGGTCCCATTCCTCCACCTCTAGCCTCATGTCTTTCATAGAAGCACCCCGTGCGTGAAAGACATACTCATTGCTTACCAAGTACTGCACAAACAGACGCTCAAGCATGCTGACTGTGTTTTCTTTTTTCAAGAAATCTTGAACAATAATGTTAATGCTGTACGCCAATCACGGCACTCTGAAATAGCCATCATCAGCCATGGCCTTAACTATATTACTGCCATTATCCGTGGAAACATAACCAATCATGCACCTTCTTGGCTGCAACCATTGAAAGACCTTACTATTAAACTCCTCCAAAATGTTTACTGCAGTATGAGATTTCTCCATGGCAAACATGTTTCGGAGTAGCTTGAAAAATTGTGTCCGGGTCAACACCTGCATTTACCTTGTCTCTAACCCCTGAAAAAGAGACCCAGTGTGCAGTGATGCACATCTAATCAACGGCTTGGCAACTGGTCCACATGTCTGTTGTCAGGTGGATAGTGTGAACAGCACTCTTCTGCAAAGCTGCCCCAATCACTTCCAGAACATCTTGATGTAGTGCTGGAACTGCAACTCTGCCAAAATAGGACCGGCTAGGAACCTTCCCTTTCGGGCAGACTGTTGCCACAAATTCTAGAAAACCCACACCTTCCACGAAAGAAAAAGGGAGAAGGTCCAGCGCTAACATTTTAGCCAGCATGGCATTATACAGTCGTGCCATTGGGTGGTTGCGTTCAAATGGCGCCTCCGACCAAAACATGCTTTTATTGGTGGTCTGGACCGTTTTCATATGTGATGATGATCCAGACTTCTTCAACCCAGTTAGGCTCATTGATGTACTTTTTCACATTGGTGTCTCTACCAGACTCTTACTGTGCCTCCTAGATGTTGTTGGGGTAGAGGGTGTGGGCGCTACCACTGCAGTGCTGCTGCCAGGTGTACTGTGTGTACCAGAAAAAATGTCTCTCGCTTCTTTACCTCCCCCCTGAACGATCAGCTCCTCATCATCCGATGCAATATCAATGGCCACATTTGGATTTTTACTTTTGGCTTTCCGGATGTTTCTTAGGTGCACCTCCCACTGGATGCTGTGGTGTTTTTGGAGATGACCTCTCTGGCCTCCTGTACCATAGTTGGTACCAAGCTTACCCCAATTAACTACTTGTTTACAAATTGAACAAATAACTTGCTTTTCTGCCTTTTTGCTAATACTAAAGAAGTCCCATACTGGGGAGATGAAGTGGAGGATGGGCGTGGCAGAATTTGACTCTGTTGTGCACTTACAGCACCACTACTTAAGGTAATGGAGGTCGAGATGGATTGGGGGCCCTGCCGGCCCTTCTGAAGAGAAAATATGGAAGCTGTAGGTTGTGTTGGTGTAGTAGTTACCTGTGTTGGTGGTGGTACCAGTGCCACGCTGCCCACATCCCGCACAGCATTTCAGGATAGGGTAAAAATGTCTGTCTGCTGCATACCCGCTGGGGCTGGAGTGATGACTGTGATGACTGGGTCTTCATTGTCAGACTCTTCATCAGCAGCAGAATACACCACTTCTACTTCTTCGTCAGACTCATCATCACCCATAACTGAAAGCCTTGCGGGAACCTTCCTGTTACCTAGCTTTGTCGGCTCATGACATGCCTCCCTCTCAGACTGAATTGGTGGGTGCCAATCAAGATCTAGATCATCAGAAGGAAGGGGCTTGAAAAAGAAGTTGTACTAGCCCTCCTTTTCCTTGCTGGGGATCTGGATGACAATGGATCATCAGGAGTGGCTTGCTCAGCTGATACCTCCGCATGAATCTCGATTTCCTGATGTGCCGCTACTTCTGGAGGAACAACTATTGTGGGCAGTTGTGCCTCTCCTTGTGCCTCTCCTTGTGCCTCTTCTTGTGCCTCTCCTTTCACCTCTCTTTGCGCCTCCCCTTGTGCCTCTCCTTGTTGCACCTGTGATTGTCATTGCGGCTGTGGTTGAACACTCGTCAGATGAGTTACACCCTGCGTTGATTGGATGCTACTTTGCGATGAGTCAACGTCAACATCAGTGGTCGATGGTGAAAGAGCAATTAAAGTGGCTGCCTCTGTGGCACTCATGGGTTTGGGACTAACTTGGCGTGGTGGCACTAAGACCAATGAAGCGGAGGTGCTGCTCCCAGCTTGGTCCCCGGCGGACACCGCTGCTGCAGGCGTAGTTTTTTTCCCCCCAAAAATGTGTCGGTCGGCACACCAGTCTCCTTGGTAAGTGGTGCCACTTGCTTCTTCTGCTCCTTCTTACTGGACTTCTATCTGGCACTACAACAAGTGATGAGGATGAGGATGATTCCTGGTTCTCAGTCTTTGTGCACCTAAAAGCAAAGAAGCCAGAGGAACATCAGTTAAATAAATGTTGAATATGTCGTGCTTCAATTAATACTATTGCAACTAGGCATTTATTATTATTAACACCACACACCCAAAAACGGAAAGACCCAAAATAAAAATGCAATTCTAATCAAAAATGGATATTTAAATTAATAGAAGAGAGACCACACAGAGAGAGTTGTTTCATGCACCCATTCATAACCCTAGGCCTACTGGCCCGCAAGCTTTCCGGCATATGGCAAAAACTGCCTGGCTTCAATATGCCCCCCCACCCACATGGCCAGGCCCTGGACCAGGCGCCAACAACACCCAAAAAATCGAAATGCACCCAAATATCATCCCAACCCAATGCCATCCATGCCCTAAATGATGTTTAAATTTATGAGACCCACAGAAGGACTTGGTCCATGCACCACTGAGTACCCCTAGGCATAATGGATGAAAGCAAGGTAGACTGGGTGCAGGCTTATGGCACAAAGCACACTGCCAGGCCTCAACATGGCCCCCACCTACATGGCCAAATACAAATTTCCAGCAGCAGCCACATAGAGTAATCCTTCCAGCTCGAGATCCAAATAAAAAGTGACCAGGACTTGGACAAAGCTCTGGGAGGAGCCTGCTGGACAGGAACAGGAAGTTGGAGACTCTGGGGCACTTCCTTCCTCCTACCCCCCAAAAATTGACTCCTTGCACAAAAAAGTTCAGCCAAATGTCAATCTGAGGAGTTATTCTGATCCAAATCATCATTTCAGAAGGTTTATGCTGCCAGCGATAGATTTCTTGTGCAGAATTGTGCAGAATTGCAATTTTTGCGACTTCAGGAAAGCGAGCTGTTCAAATCTCCCACCGGATGTCAGCTGCTCATCGCATCTACGTATTCGCTATTGTTTACTCTCGCGATGCGTGATCGCAGGCCCTTAGGACGTATTCGCGTTCTCAAAGTCTCGCAGTGCAAGATGGCGGGACTCCATGACGTACTCGCGGTCGAAAAGTCTCGTGCGATCACGCAGCCAGATCCAAAATGGCGCACCGCACTCAAACCGGGAGGAAAACAAGTCGGAGAACTTAGAATCACGGTAAGTCAGCGCCGCGCGCGCGAGATTGTATTTTTGAAGCGCGACCAAGCAAAAAAAATGTGCCAACTTTCGAATTGCGAATTGTTTGGCAATTTCACGCGATTCATGGACCATGACATTGCCAAAAATTTGCTAATTCCGCAAGCGGAACGAATTTTCAGCCCATGCTTAGTCTAGATGCTTTGGGCACTTTGCCATTGCTGTTTAGTGCCAAAGTGCAAGTGCTCCTTTTGTAAATTGTTGTTCTGGATTGGTGATTCCAAGATTGGCATATTTGATTTAATAGTCAGACCCTAGTACAGTGCACTGTGTGTGCCCAGGGCCTGTAAATCAAATGCTGCTGGTGGACTGCAGCACCGATGATGCCACACACATAAGCAGTCTGTAAATGTAAACTCTGGCCTGCCATTGCAGAGCCTGTGTGCAGTCTGGTACTGTCATGTCGACTTGTCAAGTGCACACACTTGCCAGTCCCTAACCTTTCCTTTTCTTAAGGATTAGTCACCCCCAATGGTAGGCCCAAGGTACCCCTGTGGGCAGGGCGCATTGTATGTGAAAGGTAGGACATGCCCTGATGTATGTGGCATGTCCTGATAGTGAAATACTGCCAATTTTGTTTTTCACTTCTGCAAGGCTACCTGCTCCCTCAGGATAGAATGGTAGTTTGTTTATAACATCTTATAAACATAACTACCCCTGGGAACAAGGTAGGAAAATAAAGTTTGATATGCCTGAACCCAGAATGTTACAATGCATCTTTTAGTCAGGGTGAATGTTACATTCTGTGTTTGAAAAGACCACTTTTAGAGAGTAGGTATTTTCTTGCTTAGCCATCCAATATGCCTCAGATAGGTTTGTGTATTGCATTTCTGGCTTTGGAGTATCAGGGTCTAGGAGGAGCAGTGGCTCCAGAGAGCCTGATGAGTCAGGACTGGGCTAAATAGTCCTGGTCTGCATTTTGAGTGGTGGAAGGAGTAGCACCTACACCTGAATAGGTTTGTGCCTGCCTTCCGCAATGATGGCTCCGCCCCCTGTGGTGTGTCCGGAGCCAGGGCTCACACTGACAATAGAGGTTGTTATGCACTTGAAAAGTGCCCCACAGAACTGGTTTTGTCTCGGTATAGACACTCTCTGCCTTCAGAGAAAAAAAGATTTGTGGGCATAAAAAGAGGGGCATAGTCCCCAGACTTTTAGATCACTTCTGGGAAATCAAGAGGAAGATTTGCCAAGGAGAAGAGCCGGAGAAGTCGAGGAGGAATACTGCCCCTGTGCTGTTTGCTGTCTGGGGTTGGCCTGTAGTGGCTACTTGCTGCCAAGGAAAGGACTTTGCTGTTTGCTGTGTTCCCTGCTTGAGGAATATGTTCAAGGGCTTGAAACTAAGCTTGCCTTCTGTTCTGAAGTCTCAGGGACAAAAAGACTTCACCACCAGCTCCCCTGGACTTCCTTACTGGGAGTTCTGACTTGTAAAGAGGTGCCTGCTGTTGTTTTGGACCTCTAGAGACTGTTTTACGCTGGGAGCTGGAAGAATCAACGCATCATCCCGGATCGTCGCATTGAATCGAGGTGCCAAGTTTGTCCCATCATTGGGAGACGCAGTAAGAAACCTACACATCATGTCCTCTCCGGTAAGGAACCAACGCATCACCTCTCCTGCGCAACAGTAAGGAACCGACGCACCACCTCCCCAGACCAAGAAACTGACGAATCACCTTCCCTGAGTGTAAGGAACCGCGCATCACCTTCCCTGCAGCCCGTTTTGTTTGTTTACGTGACACATCCCAGGTACTTTGTATGAAAGTTGTCGCATCTGCAATTTGCTTTGAACTGAACAATTTCTACCATCTGAAAGTCATATTTTAATACCGTATTGTAGATTTTTGTCATTTGGTCTTGTTTTGGTTTAGATAAAGATTGCTTATTTTTCTAAACTGGTGTGGTGTCCATTTTCATGCTTTTCATTGTATTACTGACTGGGCCCGATTCACAGAACTAACTTAAGACAAATCCTAAACTTACTACTTTTGGTATTCACAGAAGGCATTTAGCAGTAGTAATGTTAGGATGTTGTCTTAAGTCTGTCTTAAGTCTGTCCTAAGTTTGTCTTAAGTCTGTCTTAAGTCTGTCTTAAGTCTGTCCTAAGTTTGTCTTAAGTTTGTCTTAAGTTTGTCTTTAGACTGTCCTAAGACTGTCCTAGGTTTGTCTTGTTTGACTTAAGTTTCTCTTAAGACTGTCTTAAGACTGTCTTAAGTCTGTCTTAAGTCTGTCTTAAGTCAAACTTAAGACAAAATCCTAACTTTACTACTACTAAATGCCTTCTGTGAATACCAAAATTAGTAGGACAGACTTAAGACAGACTTAAGACAGACTTAGGACAGACTTAGGACAGACTTAGGACAGACTTAAGACAGGCTTAAGACAGACTTAAGACAAACTTTATAATTTATTCTGCAAATGCATACATCACCATTCCTAGGCTGTATGTCCTAGTACCGGAGTTTGGCCAACTCTCGGGATATCAAATAAATCTGGCTAAAACAGTGATTATATCACACTTTATTGCAAACTACTATTAAGATATTTAGGGGTCCTAATAACTGAGAATCAAAGGCAGTAGCCAAATGTCAGACTTTGTCTTCTCACAAAATGCATGTGAAAAGTGTGGCAACAATAATAAGAATAGCTTGTTATCTAATTCTACGCCTAGCCCCATGGTTGGCTCGTTACCCTTGCCAAATGTACCTGTCGAGAACAGGCCTCCTAGCAATAATCTTCCCCATAATTCCACTCCAACCATTCTTGGATTGCATGCTTCAGCCGCTACAAAATTGGCTACTGTTTCGAATATCAACCCCAATTCAGACGTTTTGGTTAAAAACCCTTCTGAGGAAGTCCTTCACTTACCACCTGAAGCATGTCCTTATGTTGTAGTTTTAGATGGCGTACCCCAACTAAAGTAAGATCAAACTGAATCTTGGGATCAACTTAAAAACAAGTGTGTTGATTGGTTATCCAAGTATAAGGGGTTAGGGATGGAGAATGTTGATGAGATCTTGATGGTGCGACGGGTGGGATGGGTAGGACCTTCAATCAAGAACATCATGGGTGACTGTATAGTCATAAATTTTAGGCGTCCCTCACTGGTGAAATGGTTATTACACAAACCATTACGTTGCCCCAACCCTCATAAATTCATTGACGTTGGGTTATTTTTACAGACCTCCTCGCAGAGTCCGTAACCATGCCACCCCGACATACACCACATATAACCGGTTCTCCATCCTGTCTGACCTGGAGAGTCAAGATTGACTATTAAATGAACCATTTATCACTCTAGCGGCGCAAGTGGAATTATTGACCATCTACTTGGACGATATTGAACCAAGATTTTTAGACTCTATTCAAAATGCTCCCTTGGAGGATCCCTTAATAACCTGTTTGGTTGATGGTGAATCTAGGTCACAACTCACCACTCAAAATATTCTCCCGGTGGAATCTTTAATGACCTGTCTGACTGTTATCGATCCCTGACCCCTCAACCAAGATCTAAATGTCCTTAGCTGGAACATTGCAGGTCTAAAATCTAAATTGAACTCAGAGGAGTGGATTAATCTGGTCAGTAATTTTGACATCTTGATGTTTCAAGAGACATGGTGCACTAGTGATCTGCTTCTCGAGGGATTTGTATGTTATAACGCCATTGTACCTTGTCCTGCAATTGGTCGACCTAGCGGGGGGTTATCGACATGGATAAAGATTCCAACTGGGAGTAACATAAAACCCTTGGTGACAAATAATGGACATTTTCAGGCTACTATCTACTCACAGGGAGTTACAATATGTTTTATTAATTTTTATAACAACGATTTTACATCAATACCCAATAGGAATTTTATTAATTTGTTTGAATTTATTGATAATCTAGAAGATGAACAGAGGAACTGCAAATTGGATGGAATTTGCCTGGGGAGGATTTTAACGCACATTTGTTTAGTGTAATTGATAACATTGTCGCTGCACCTGTCCGGGCTATCCCATTCAAAAGAGGGGAATAACTTTACAACTATCTATACCCCAGGAATTTAATTAATGTCATGGTAAAGGCGGGTGTTGTTTCAGACAAGGGACCATTGCCTACCTATAGAGGACGTGGCTATTCATC
Source organism: Lissotriton helveticus (assembly GCF_964261635.1). Classification (NCBI taxonomy): domain Eukaryota; kingdom Metazoa; phylum Chordata; class Amphibia; order Caudata; family Salamandridae; genus Lissotriton; species Lissotriton helveticus. The sequence goes on along the minus strand of NC_136063.1, from coordinate 771,173,219 downwards.
CATTATAGATTATGTTTTTATATCATCCTCATTGAAAAATATTTAGTTAAGGCTGAGGTTTTAGGTACTAGTGAAAGTGACCACAATCCAATTTTAACCACTATTAGAGTTTTAACTAAAATCATATTCCGGAAGGAAATAGGGGCAATGAATTTGGTGGCATCGACCGACAAACTTAAAGTGATTTGGAAGGGCATAGATAATAAAGCCCTATTTGCGCGGATGATAAAATCTTATTCCCTACTAGTAGAGACTTGTCTGTCTAGTAGCTGTTCAGGTGTAGAGATTATTCAGGACTTCACAGGGCTATGAGCTGGCATCAAACAAGAAATCTCAAGACCTGTCACTAACTTTAGTACGAACCCTAGATGGTTTGATGGCACTTGTTCCCGGGTCAACAGAGAACTCTGTGAAGCATTAGCGCACAAAAACCGTGACACAACTTTAGTCAGAGTGCTGCGAGCACGTTATAAGAAAGTAACCAAACTGCGCTCAGATGAGATGCTGAAGGAATGATGGGATACTCTCGCTTGTGCTGCCTCACTTAAAAATGTAAGTTTGGGGGTATGTGAATTGCAGTGGGATTCAAATTGAGGAAAACAGATTTTGTAGAAAAATCCTTGGGGCACAAATCTCATCTCCTAATTATATATGTCATAAAGAACTGAACATACATTATGTGGAAGATTTCAACAAATCCCGTCCAGTATTATTCTGGTTAATGTTATGGCAGAATCCCGCCACAAATTTAACACAAGAGATAATTGCAGATTGCCTTAAGTGTGATAGGGGTAGCAGTATACCATGGCTTGACGCAGTAAAAAATAGTTTAGTTAGCGTGAAGTTGGAACACATGTTTCTTCACCCAGCAGTAACAGATGGTATAAGCATAAAATCCGTAAGGGGGCGCTATATGATCTGTACCGCAAGGAAAGAGAAAACACTGAGTACCACAAACCTATGATTGTTAGATATATTCCTATTTTGGTGGTACCTAGAAATGAACATCATTTACCACAGGAATACCTTCGAAAAAACATCGGGAGATGCAAGAGGAGTTTACTTTTCCGTCTCAGGGATGGCAGCATAAAATACTCACTTTTTTTTCCGATAGGATTTAATAAACACCTTGAGAAGATGTGCTGTCTATGTGGTACCGGTGTAAAACAGACATTGTTAATTTTTTTGTTTTTCTGAAAATTCTACGCCAGATATACCAAACAGTATTTAATACCTTATTGCAAGGCACGAGTTATTACTGATTTTAATTTAGCATATCATGAAATATTGCAGTTCGGAAGCGATGAGATGATTTTGCGAGTACGCTTATTCCTGCAAGCTGCGGTACGTTCACGTGCTTCCATGAACAAACTTTAATATGCAAATTAAATATGCAAAGTCTCCATGGCGTTCGTTTGCATCTGTACCATTTGATACTTATTCTGTTAACATCCTCATGTTTGATGTGTATCATTGATCGATATATTGAATTTCATAGCACTTTAACATAAAATATTGCTGATTTGCATTTAATTGTGAAGCTTATAGTATTTGATCCCGCATTATGTTGCTGCTAACTTATGCTGCCCATTTGAACATAGGTATTGCTCTTTATTTACACTTTATTGCCAATTTTTCTACCTGGGTCTAAAACTTTTGTATTTGCACTATGCTATTAGTGATGCTAGACTGTATAGGTTTCCTTATTTCTGTATTCTTTTTAATGTAATTATGTATATATGTTGGATGATATTGTATATTTATATTTCTATTGGTGGTGATGATCTGTGCTTTTATGGATATTTTATCCGAATAAAGATTATTTGAACTTGAACTTGAAATTGCTGGTTATGCTTTAACATGGCGGCAGCTGTTTACTTTCTTTCTCTGACTGCAAAGATATATCAGTTTTTAAAGTGAACTGTGTGACAATGTTGCTGGGGTACATGGAGTGTGAAAGGAAAGGTGTCAGGGTGTCATTTTCCTGTTAAACACAACTACATTTGAATACCTGTAAATGAACTGTGCACATATTTCAGAATATTTAAGCAGTTATGAAAGTAAAAATGAAGCACATTTTATTTTATTCTGGAGTGTGATGGTAGCAAAGATTTTCACAAAATCAAAACCAATCATGACACTTTAACTTGGTGACATGCAAATGATAAATATTCACTGAATACCTATTTCCATCCATTCTCATTTGTGTGCTATTTTATCACGAAAGCTGTATGTCTGATTAAATTTAGTGGGCATTTCAATGGAAAAAGATTTGTCTGTCTGTTTTTAGGTTGTAGCATTTTGCCCTGTTCAGGGTTTTCTGCTTCCCTGATGCATGAACTATCATATAGACTGCTACTTTCTTGGAAAACAGCCACCACCATGCTCTCCTTTAACAGTTTTTTTACAACCCGTTCTGAGAGCAGCTCATCAATTTTCCTCCCTCTGTCCATTGATTCTCAAAGCCTCCCTTAGGCTCATCTAGGCCAAACCCAATGGGAAAATGGGCAGCGATTTTTTTTAACTTCTACCATTTGAAGATCCTGGTTGAAGGGATTTTCTCACTCACAGTCAAAAGTTTCCAATAGCTTTCGAAATTACTGCTTAATATTGTACTTTGTTCTTGATTTGTTCAGATGTTTTAGGAAAACTGTAGACCAAAGTGAGAGACACAATACAGGGCACTGACTTAGGCCCTCATTACAAGTGCCCCCAGGGAAGGGTGCAGTATTTATCATACTAGATGCAATAAATGCCATCTATAACAAGTATTGCCCTGAAAATTGGGCATGACAGGCAGCCTTTGGTTATTACCACACAATAATGTTCATGTTCCTGCAACGACTGGCCTTTTTACTGCCTAATTCCAGCAGAATTGTTTTAGAAAGAGAATAAACTTCGCCTTGGGACCATGCCACCTCTCCTTCCCCTGTCGTAAAAATTCTCCTACTTTACTTCTTAAATCCACCCATTTACTCTCCTGAGAATTTCAATGAAATGGCAGCAGGGGTGTGAAGGCCTCACTGAAAAAAGAAGAAATTACATGGACAGGTCATGACTTGCGGCTAACATACCTTAAATAAATGTGAGTACCTGATACAAGGGTGGCTGTACAGCAGCATAGTGGGTTTCAGGCAAGAATGTCAGACCACCACTGTCTTGGCAGTCATGTCTCCTCTTCTGTCTTTGGAATCACAGCAGGATGTGGTCAGAGAGCATCCACAGCCCGGAGCTTGATGCCTCTGGCGGAAGGTACAGAGGGCTGTGGAACCAGTGGGACTTTCTCACCGATGCACCACAAAATGAAGCTAGGAAAAATCCACATAACCTGTGTTAGTGATTGGAGGCATTGGGTTGGCAGTGGCATGCTGTGCCAACTGTGTACACAGAGAATGCTAACCTCTGCATGGTATGCAGTGACGCTGGCATGTGCTTTAGGATATTCAATGCTGCTGAGACGGAATATCGAGTTTAAAATGTTGACATACACAAATATCGAGTTTTAAATATCGTAAAACAGAAATATCGATAGGAAGAATATTGTGGTCCAGAATATCAACTCGCGAGTAAGAAATATCGTTTTTGGAAATATCGAAGTTGTTAATATCGTTTGAAAAAAATAAAGTTGTTTAAAATATTGATGTTTTAATTAGTGTTATGTATTTTAGTATGTATTTTAAAAGTATGCAATCTATTTTTTTGTATAAGAATTTGTTTTGTATTTTAATATATGTTACATTTGTTAGTAGTTGTTAATTTTATCTTAATTACATTTTGTGTTTTTATTTCTGTAGTGGGTTTTGGGTTTTTAGGGGAATAGGATAGGAAGTAATTTAATTATAATAAATAATGATAATTTTGTATGCATTCGTATTTTTTTAATTTAGATTTTATTAGTGTTAATTGTGGGAATTAATGTAGTATTAATTATTAATTAATTGCCTGTTAATTATTATTAATTAACTAATTAGCATATATGTTAGTTTTTTCATTTTTTTAGTAGTGAGTTGTGGGTTTATAGGGGAATAGGGTGGAAAGTAATTTAATTATAATAAATTAATTATATTGTTTTATGTATACGTATTTATTTAATTTATATTTTGTAGTGTTAATTGTGGGAATTCATTATTTATTATTTATTAATGAATTGGCTGTTACTTATTAATTAATGAATTGGCTATTATGTCAATTGTGTCATTTTTTTAAGAGCGGGTTGTGATTTATAGGGGAATAGGCTGGGAAGTAATTTAATTATAATAAATGTGTGTGTTTTGTTTTTATTGCAGTAACGTTTGTGGAGTAAGTTAATATATATATTCATTTAAAACTATTTTAAATGAATAATATTTGTTTAATTGATAATTAATTATGCTAATTATAAAGGTACAGTTCAAAAACAAATTGGGTGTAAAATGATACTTGTAAAGCGCCCTACTCACCCGCAAGGGTCTCAAGGCGCTTGTACGAATACCGCTGTGGAACCCATCCTGGCTTTCCCTGTGAGGTGTCCACTCCTGAGCACCCCCAAGGTGGAGGCCAGGCATCCTTAGCGTTGTGGGTGCCGTTGTGGAGATTAAGCAAGTTATTGCCCAGAGTTGCAGAGTGAGACTCCATGATTTGAATAGGCGCCGAGGCGAGAATTATTATTTTTGAGCCCAAGATCCGCCGAGGCGGGGAATTGAACCCTAGACCTCTGCATCAGGGTCTGCCTCTCTAACCATTGAGCCACACTTCTGTGAATTGTGTGGTGCTGTAGGGTAGGAAATAAAAATTGTTTTTAAATTATTTTTGATTTTTTTAAATGATCTTTCTAGGTATTTGTTAGATCTTTTTAATATTCTAATCTGTCTATATTTTTTGTACTATTTAAAACTTCTATTTAATTTTTTTTTTTTTGTTTTTTAAAGTCTTTTGTGTTGTTGTTGTTAATTTGTTTGTTTTTCATGTTAAACTGACTCCAGTGAATATATAAATTTTTTCCCCTGCACTATCCAATACTTTCCCTACTGTTGCACTCACTGGAGTGAGTATTTTTTACCCCTCTACTATCCAACACTTTCCTGACAGTTGCGCTCACTGAAGTGGGAATAGTCGTTTTACCCCTAAGCTATCTAACACTTTCCCTACTGTTGCACCCACTGGAGTGGCAATAGTAAATGTTACCCCTCCGCTATCCAACACTTTCCCTACTGTTGCACAGACTGTAGTGGGAATAGTAATTTTTACCCCTCTGCTATCCAACATTTGCCCTACTGTTGCACCCATTGGAGTGGGAATATTAAGTTGTCTACCTTTGCTATCCAAGACTTTACCTACTGTTGCACTCACTGGAGTGGGAACAGTAACTTTTACCCCTTTGCTATCCAACACTTTGATATTTTTGAACTTACAATTTAAAATATGAGATGATATTTTGAACATCGATATGTTTGCATCGATATTTGTGTATGGAGATATTTTGGGAATCGATAAGTGAACCAGGATATTCACCTATCTGTTGCTGTCTTTCCTCCCAAATCCTGTATAAGTTAGGATGAATGTGGACTAAATAGTCAATGTTCTGTCAAACATCCTGTGTTTATGATGACTTATGCATACATTGATTTTAATATGCAAGGAGATCAGAGAATGTTGTGCTACATTAATGTGTGTATAAGGTGGCTCACGAAATGATATCAGGGAGGCTGCCCATCATTTTATTATACAGTCATGGGAATAAAAAAACAATATTTCAGAAGCATGCATGCATGGAAGAGTGAGTTGATAGTCTGAATGGGATTAGAGATTATAGACAGAGAAAGAATGGAACGAGTCAGTGACAATCAAACCACAGTCTACAGTAAATAAGTCTGATTTTCACAAACTGCCCTACAACGAAATTGACAAGGAAGGGAAAAGTGATATAAAACTATTCTGGCCTCATTGCTGACTATCTCAGACATAACAAAAGAGGGGATACTTCAGATGTTACCAGGTGGGAGGCACTTAAAACGGCAATCAGAGGGGTGTAGATCAAAATGCGTGCAGCCATGAACAGGGATGCTAACGCCAACTTATCAAGATTGGAAGAGGAGATATCAGTACTTGAAAAGCGCCACATAGTATTGTGTTTTTATCCAGGAGCCTAAATCGATATTACTATTTTATGCCCTTGTTCGGTTATAATCAATAATATTCCTATAACGGCATAATAATCATATCCATATTCAGTCGTAGCACATGCTGTCACATTAAGCAAGGCTACTTCCCCGGCCCCCTAGAAAGCACAACAAGTTCTCTAAACAATCCAAACCTCCAGCAACCTGGGAAATCCCCCTTGCTTTTGTTTTAATTTCGTCCTAGAACTCCTGTAAAGCACTGTAAGAATGGCCAGTTCTTAGTGACATCTTTATTGACATCTTATGTCCAACCTTACGTCAAACCCGGCACCTTTCAGGTATAAATATACCAACGTTGCCTTAAGCAAACACATGGTGGTGGTTTTGGAGCAGAGCGGCTATCTACTTGCCCGAGAGCCCAGCTGATGCGAGAGCCCACGGACGCTGCCTCTCCTGTTTGACGCACTGAGAGAGACGCTGTCTTTTCTCCTGCCGAGAAATCCAGCTCCGGTGTTTCTAGATACCTTCGCGGGTTACTGGGATATCGAGTCCTGAGAGAGAGATACAAGACCTCCTGCTTTCTAATATCCAGGTACGGAGCTGACTAAAACCTTAGAGAGAATTCTTGAGTCAGATTCTTGGCAAAAACAAACTTAACTTAAACTGCTACTTACTTACTCCTTCCCACGTATTAGGCTTAGGTCAGGTACACCGGGGTAGGCGTATTTAGAAGCACCAGTTGAGTACGTTAGTCAATGTATATAAGTATGTATATATTTTATCTATTTTAAAGTATCTTATGGCTAAGAAACCATAATCAATGCTTTTACAGTATTATTTTATAATCCTCCTTTTACTGTACGCACTTTACTTTACTATGAGTATTGCAATTGTGGCAATTCATTTCTCTTGTATGAGAAAGAAGACTGCTCAATAAATAACATCTTTTATTGAAAACGCCTGTCTCTCTTTTCTCTGCACTCTGGTGAAACTAAGTATGCACACTTGACTGAGTGAAATAGCTGTCTATTGTTTTCACATGACTCTAGAGATACACTCTTATTCTGAGGAAGCAACGTTGTCATGTTATATGGTTGTCAGAAGCTAATCCCTTCTTGTCTATCCAGGGAGGTTAAACTCCTCCTCGTTTATTCGAGAAAGTTTCTAGTGTCCTCTGAGCTAGCTGGCAAAAACTTAAGTCTAATATAGTCAGTAGAGACCTAGTCGACCTCAGTCCTACGTCTACACTGCTGAATATATTATTCCAATGCGCAGAGCCTATTGGGAATATAGGAACTACACTACAATAGTCTCTAAGGATCCCTTGGTTCTCACTGACTTAATGAACAAAAAATACGAATATAATAAGATCATCAGCGAAAGGGCAGGTGTCTGGCTTAAACATCATAAGAATTTCAGGTTGTGTCATTCTAATAAGGCGGGCAAGAGCCTTGCCTCATACCTGAAATTTAAGTTACAACAATCATCTATCAAATGCATAGTCGACAGACTTAGCACAGCCCACTCGGACCCCAACAAGATTGCCGAGATTTTTAAGGAATTTTACAATGACCTTTACAGCAAAAACAAAGATATCGATGGCTCTAAATTGGGGACTTATCTTGATAAATGTAGACTCCCTTCGCTCACAGAGCAGGATCAAACTGCGCTAAATTGCCCCATCTCCGAAGCAGACATCGCTCAGGCCATTAAGTCCCTCAAGACCGGGAAAGCCCCGGGCCCTGACGGGTTCAGCGCTACGTTTTATAAGACCTTCTTAACTGCCCTGTCGGACCCCCTCAAGGACCTTTACGATCATTTTGCAACGAGTGGTCAGGTTCACGGTACCCCGGCAGAGGCTATTATTGCGGTTCTTCCGAAAGATGGGAAGGATCCGACCGCCCCGAAAAACTACAGGCCGATATCTTTGATCAACCTCAATTGTAAGATTTACGCTATGATTTTGGTAAAGAGGATTCAGTCGGTCCTGCCCCAACTGATATACCCTTCACAAGTAGGGTTCCTCAAAAATAGACTATCCAGCGATAATACTAGTACCCTCGCACACATCTTAGACAGAGCGAAGACGTCCACTTCCCCCACGGTGGCCGTGACCTTGGACGCCGAGAAGGCCTTTGACAAGGTTGATTGGGCCTACTTGGAAACCACCCTACATAAGTTTAGTCTGGGAACAAATGTCATTTGCATGGTGATGGCCTTATAATCTAATCCCTCTGCGCGTGTCAGGGCGGGCGGTTGTCTTTCGGAGTCCTTTATTTTACAACAAGGTACGAGGCAGGGTTGTCCCCTTTCCCCTTCACTCTTTCTTTTGGCAATTGAACCCTTTATTTATTCTTTATGAACCAACGATTTGATTAAAGGTATAGATTTCAAGGGCACCAAAGTCAAAATCTCAGCCTACGCTGACGATGTTCTGGTGGTATCCGAAAATGCAGACTTAGCTATCCCGGCACTGATGTCCACTATCGCTGACTTCTCGGAAGTGTCTGGATATAAACTCAATAAAGATAAGACGGAGGTAAAATTGCTGGGCAATATCGGAGACCGGAGCGTCCTAGGTAATACTGGCCTCTGTTGGCAACTGAAGAGTTTTAAATATCTCGGCATTGACTTCGAGAAATACTTAAATAGTACCCTACAGATTAATGAAATATCACTTTTTAAGAAGATCTCCTCACTTTTGGATGGTTGGTCCCCAAAATGTTTGTCCTGGTGGGGTAGAATTGAAACTCTAAAAATGATGATCACGCCCCTTGTCAATTACTTGATCAGCATGTTACCGGTGTTACTCTCGGATGACTTCCTCACCAAAATACATAAGCTTTTCAATGGTTTTATATGGCAGGATAAGAAGCCAAGGATCTCGTTGAAAAATCTCCAACTACCGAAAGACAAAGGAGGGGTAGGTCTACCTAATTTCAGATGCTATCATACGGCTTTCTTATGCAAACAAGGAGCGAACTGGCTCCATTCACATCAGGAGTATACTCCCGTGTGGGTCCACGTAGAAAAATCTATTATTAACAATCTCCCGCTTTCCGCCATAATGACTATGGATGCCTCGGCCTTTACCTAATCCAAGTATATATTCCTTAACACTAAAAGGGCCCTCCTTAACCTGGAAAGACACAATAAAGTCAAAATAAAATTTTCCAAATCCAATCTATCATCGTTCTGGTTCAACCCGGCCCTGAAGGATGATGGCAAACTCCTATTTTGGGAAAAGTGGGCTAATAAGGGCCTGAATTCAGTGCAGGATATTTATGACGGGACCTCACCCCTTTCCTTTGCCACTCTCCAGGGACGGTTTGATCTCCAACCACTTGATTTTTATAAATTCCTACGCCTCAAAGCCCTTGTCACTGCCAGATCCATCGTACCACAACATCCTACACTTTGTCACAGGTTAATCCATCTCATGTCACAAGGTCACATGGTATCCAACATTTACAAACTCATATCTTCTCTACCTCAGAGGTCGCATAGAAAGTGTGAGAGGGATTGGGAAAATGAACCGAACTCCTCTACTTTAGCGTTTGATTGGGATACGATCCATCTCACCCCTTTCTGTAATAAAATATCACTGATACTCTCCCAGACTAAATTAATGCTGATAAATAGAGCGTATTGGACACCAGAGAAACTTTACAAACTTAAGCTCCTTGATAACCTCCTTTGCTGGAACTGCAAATTACACACGGGCGACATGGCACACATGTTTTTTCACTGTCCGTTCCTCCAAATGTTTTGGGAAAAAGTCTTTAATTACATCCAACATACTTTCCATGTCCGACCGCCCAGGGACTTTGCATATATTCTATTAGGGGCAATTGATCCACAAATTGCTAACGATCATGATAGATACCTCCTGGACCTCATGCTTACACTTGCCTGCAAAATTGTTCTGAGCAAATGGAAGAACGCTTCCGATGTATCCTTTACACAATGGCAGGAATGGCTGAATTCCCTGAGGGGAGCGGATAATGACGTTCTCAGGTCATCCCCTTGGCAAAAGCCTCACACCAAACTCTGGAGTCTTCTTGACTCACTGGAACTTTGTTATGACCCTCCGTAGGCACACTGATCAGCGTACTTCATGTACCTCACCCCGTCCCTGTCACTGCATTGGGCACTCGCCCCGGTAATGTTTAACAGCTGTTTTGGACTATGCTGCACACCTTACGTCATGTTGCTGCTGCTTGGTCCTCCCCCTTTCCCCTGTTTAAGTTTTTGCGATACCGTGATTTTCCGCATGGACGATTTATTCAATGCTCTTGACTGATACTTACCTGTATGGTCCTCATATGTGTATCATTCCTCATGTTTGATATATCATTGTTCCATTGTTATTTTCCCAGACAACACCTATCGTATCTTTCCATGCATTAATGCCTATATCTATTTTTGTGTCCCAATTCTTTTTTTTATGGTTGTCCTTTTTGTATTTTTGTGTTATTGAATCTCAAATAAAAAAGATTTGAAATAAAAAAAACTATTCTGGCCTTTTTATTGGCTTCAAACAGACCACACTTAAAGATAACTTAGGAAGATATGTACACTCTATAGAATTCTATGTCTATATTGCAGTCCCAGTAACTGACAGCACCCACCTGCAGACAAAGTCTGATAGGACCGTGGGGCCCCCTTGCACCCTCTCTAAGCATGCTTTGGGGTGGTATGCTGGCTGTGCCACCTCCTTGGAGTCCATGGGCTGATTATATATTGAATTGAAATTGAAATTAGAATTACATAACACTTGCTACCCCTGGCAAGCACTAAAATGCTTTATGTTGAGTAGCATGCTATCTGGGAGCCCAAAGTTAGTAGTCAATCGATTGGTTTAGTTTGATATGGATTAGATTTTGCTCTCAGAGAAATCATTTCATACATTTACTCAAGTTTCTTTGTGGTATGTTAATGACTAAGGTGCGATCATTAGAAGATGCTATGTGACAAGTAAATTATTGATGAAATGAACAGAAATGTTTAGGTTGCAGTAATATGGTTTCAAAGAAAGAGAAATTAAGATAGACACACAATTTAGAATGGTCTATGCTTTAACTTGGTCCTCTCTACATGGTCAACTCCAAAATTTTGCCCTCTCCCCTCCTGTTTTCTGGTTTATTTTCTGTTGGCATTGGGACTGACCAGTGCTAAGGTGCTTGTGCTCTCTCCCTAAAACATTGGAAAATTGGCCTACACCTGATTGGCACATTTCATGTACTTGTGCGTTCCTAGTGTATGGTACTACATGCACCCAGGGCCTGAAATGAATTGCTGTTAGAGGGCCTGCAGCACCTATTGTGAAACTCATCATAATGAGGAGGATGCCGAGCTGCTCAGTAAGCCGACCGACCCTGTGGATATCTATTAAAGTGCCCACTGCAGGGTGGTTTATTTTACATCTACTCTAAGGTCATTTACCATTGGAAATAGGATACAAGGCATTGGTACCTTTCCAGGAGTTTGCTAGCTGCATGGGTTCTAGTCTTTCCTAACTCAACTAGAGCTCTACTTGACCCAGATACTGCAACAAAATCCTTTACTCTTGGTTGGAACACACAGATACCAATCTTTGAAGCAATTCTTCAAGGAATGTTTACAAACCTGTGGAAGTCTTTGACATTTACATATCAAACTATTTCTACTCTGAAGAATTCCAAGGTTTTACTGAACTAAACGCGTTGGCTGATGTTTTTTTTAATTTCAAATGATTCTACAATAAAGAGAAGAAACGCAACAGGAACTTGCCAGAAGTTGTTATTTACAAGTTGTATTATACTTGATTGCAACATATTGCCTACCTACCTCATATGTGGTGCAGCTCTGTTTTTGATCTTTTGTATTAAATTGTGAAACCCACTACAGTAGAGTTTAAACCATGTATCAGGCTAACCATTGCAGCCTGGGTGCAGTTTTAAACTTTCAGTTCGACCTGGCAAAATACAGCTTTTGCCAGGCCTAAATCTCCCAATTTAATACATATACGATACACCTGTGGTAGGCCCTAGACAGCTCATAGGGCAGTGTGCATTGTTTTTGAAACGCAGGACATGTGTTTTTAAGTTTTACATATTGTGGTTTTCAAAAAAACATAAATCTACTGTAAGGCCTACCTCAACTATAGGATAACATTGGGTTACCGTATTATACTAGGTACAGGTAGAAATATCATTCTTGGCCTCAAAAGAATTGTAGTTTATAATCCTCCTTAATGGTAAAGTTGGGTTTTAAATCAAAATTCTGAAAATTCCACTTTTAGAAAGTTAGCATTTTCTTGTCCTAACTATTTGGTACCTGTAACCTTGGCTATATTACTGGGAATAGGTGGAAGATGGCCATTTTGTATTCGTTTCATATAGTGAGACAAAGGGGGACTAGAGGTTGGCAGGATGAGCCATCCTGCCAGAATGGGTAAAGCATAGCTGTTTATTGTCCACTTTTATTTCAACGGGCTACATCAGCACACTCACAAAAGAGCTTGACAACAGTCTTTTGTCACCCTAGAACTCTTAGATCCCGGACAGGGGAAGGAAGGAAAGTTACAGAATCAGATGGGGGATAATCTAGAATATTCTTCCACTTCAAAGGATTGCACCGGGTATAAGTATTGGGTGCTCACCCCAACTCTTCAGTATACTCCTGGACCTATGGACTATAGAAGGATTGTGTTGTTCTCAAGAGGACTGCCCTAATGCTTGAGGCCTGCCTTGTTCTCCAGAGGACTACCCTGCTGCTTGAAGCCTGCTCTACTTTCTATGAAGGAAGACTGGACCTGCTCCATTCATCTCAGGCTAATCTGAGTGACTGCAAGAGGCATTCAAAAGGTAGAAGGGAAGGAGAAAGGCATTCCAAATAAGTAGGGAAAATGTGACTGTATAAGTAAAGAGCATATTATCATGCTAAGTCTGTGGAATGTAGCAGGTGGAAATATTTTGAGAATAATTGCAATTTGTGGATGTAAACCTGTAGGACACAAATCATGTTTAAATTGTTCTTTATAGGAATGTGGCTTTTTATGGTGTTTCTAGAGTCACTTTGAAACTTCCTAGAACTAGCAGATGCTTGACTCACTGTAAAAAGCAACCCCATTCCTTGGCATTTAAACACATCCCAGTACCCATTCTTATTATTTGACTTTAGCAACACCTTTGAAAAAGCTCTTATACACATTGCCCCACTGTAGTATGATATAAATACTCTTAAAACCAGACACTACACCTGTGTGTACCTACTACAGCAGTTTGTCATATATAATGGACTCCTGTTACAGTTTATGGAAACACATCATCTTACAACAAGCTACACATATGAACTAATGTTATTTAAACATCTGTAAACTTTATTAAATATAAAGGCAGTTGATAAACATGTTGCATGTATTGACTGGTTGGGAAAGGTTTGGGAAAGTGCTGCCCCACACAAGATCACAGGGCCCGACAGCCCAGACACAATGGTCTGCGGAATTAATGAGCCTTGTAGTCACCATGGTTCTCCAGCACCAACCTGGCCTTGTGATATAAACACACTGGTGCCAATGTATAAATGAAAGAGGACAAAGAATGTTTAATTATGCAACGTCTCCAAATTAGTTAGGAGTACATCTGGCAATTGCTGTCTGCGCTGTCTGAGTAAATAATGCAAGAATAAGGAATTATGCCAGGAAAGTCTCACAGGACCCTGAGTATTTAGACAAAAGAGGACAAGTGACATGCAGTGGCAATGTGAGACAACCTGACCGAGGCCTCTTCTGTCCATGAAACAATCTGTAGCCAGTTCAGTTGTGCAGTGCAAGAAGTGTATCAGGCCTCATTGCACTGCAGCACTGCCAAATCATTGATGCGTGATTTTAAGTTTCACACTGTTTTTATACATCTGCACAGCAGTGAACAGCACCCTGTTCAGCCTACCGTATCTCACTTACACAGACAGTTCACAGGAAGTGTGGTGCAAAAAGGGGTCATAGTTCCAAGGCACCTGTGCCACCGTAGCATCACTTTTGTTATGCTATGGTGGCGCACAATGCTGAGCTATAATTACAAGGCCATGCAAATCCACTCTGCGTGGCTTTTCATGGCCGTGTAAATATGGATCCCTTTCCTGCATTACACTGTGTGAAAGGGGCGTCCCATGAGTGGTGCTATGGGTTTCCCACGCAACACCCATGAATTCTGACACCTTCCCTGATTTACAAGGTTTCATAAACCTAGGAATGTATCAGACCATAACGCCTCCCCAGGAAGGCGTTAAAGTGGCACAACGAAATACATTTATTTCTCCTCTTATTTTTGCTCTTTATATGTGTGCTCCATTCTGAAGCACACACAGAAGAAGGAAAACACCATCATTAATTTTTTTGTGCATGAAGAATACCCTTTCTGCACAAAAACAATCATCCTTGTAACGCAGACACCCTTGCACCATGGCACAAGGGTGCCTGTGTTGGCTCTAGGCAGTCAATTTTTCACCAGCGCAGAGGAAAGCAAACAGATTTATTGTATTGCTGTACATACTACACATCCCTGTACTTGCCTATTGATGCAGCTCAGCACAGCAAGATGGATTGCAGTGCTGCGCTGCATAATCTTCTAGCAAATATACCCAAAGAGCTTTTATATATAGAACAAGTACAATACACTTCAAAATAGAAAGTAGACAACTGGAACCTGCAGCTAGAGAGGAGAGCCTGAATACAATAAGTGATGAAAGTGGAGTACTTACTAGTGTATCTTGAGAATTTCTGGGTTAAATAATATAGACCATGTCAATCTTAGGGTGGTGTTCCCTCAAATGTTTTGCCTTCAGCCCTTCTATTGTTGCTGATCTGGGGTTTTGTTGGCCTTAGGACAATGTGCACTTTACTGCCAACCAGTGCTAAAGTGCTTGTGTTCCTTTAAACATGGTAAACTTGGCTTTTACCCACTTACAACCAACTGACATATTTAATTTGCAAGTCCCTCATAAAGTGGTACTGCATGTACCCCTGGGCGTGTAATTTAAATCCTAATAGTGGGTCAGCAGCACTTATTGTGTTGTACACTTAAGTAGCCTTTTAAAACATGTGTTAGGCCTGCCATTGCAGCCTGTGTGTAGTTTAAAACTGACATTTTTGGCAAAATAAACATTTTGTCAGGCCCAAACTTTCCTTTTTAAAACATTTAGATCACCCTTAGTGTAGGTCTGGAACAGCCCAGCGTGCAGGGTGCAGTGTATTTTAACAGCTGGACATGAACATTTAAGCTTTACATCTCCTGGTATTTAAAAACTCTCAAACCATTTCACTACTGCAAGGTCTATCCCTCCAATTGATTAACATAGGGTTTCCTTATTACATTTAATAAGATCTAACTTTCTATTGGGAGAAGCAAGACAGTGGAGTTTTATACCTAAAGAATTGGAATTTACAGCCCTCTTTAATAGGAAAGTCGGATTTTGTATCACAATTCTGAAAATGCCACATTTAGAAAGTCACCATTTTCATGTCCCAACTGTTTAGTGCCTGAAGCCTGTTCCTTTGTCACATAACTCGTTTTATCTGTAGTTGGCCTTTGTGCATTGGCCCCAGACAATGAGACAAAGGTAAGCAAGGTGTTGGCAGGATGGGTCATTCTGACTTAACAAGGTGGAGGAGGTGTCACTTACGATTCGTGCACATCACAAAGGCTCTGCCAGAGAACCCTCACAAAGGGTTTGCCACTAGACTTTTGTGTCACCAGAAAAGCTGCGGTCAGGCTAGGGAGAAAGGGGATGTCTGACAGCTCAAAGGGGTGGAAGTCTCAAGAAATGTCTCCTACTTCAGAGTGGGCACCGGGTGTAATTATTGGACCTCAGACTGCAACTGATCTGTTCTGCTCTGCTGCAAGGTGCACTACCACTCTTCTGCCCTGATGCCCTGAAGCCTCGCAGGAACCTCACTGAGCAATGCATCCTTGATGCAGGCCTTTGCAGTCCAAGCCCCACTTCGACAGCATCCTTGATGATGTTACAGGACTCCGCATTGCAAGCCCCTCACCTACTTCAGAACCAGCCGGAGCGCAGCACATCTTCGACACAGAAATTCGCATCACAAACCCTTAATTGACAGCATCCTCGGCAATGACACAGGACCTCACATCACTGCCTTGCAGTTCATGGGAACCACTGTTGCGTGACACATCTTCGATGCAGGACTCTGCATCACTCCACAACAAGGATTTAAGGTACTTTGTTCAGCTGGCCTAACTGGGTCGCTATAGCCAGCTGGCACTCCTTCACAGATAGCCTGAACTTGTTACTTTGTGCCAGTCCTATGTAACCAGATAAACACAGTTGGCACTTTGTGTTTTTGTTGTAATTTTCACTTAAACCTTTGAAATTGCATATCTATGGTTCTACTAATTAGAGTTATGATGTTTTGGTTGTCACTATTTATTAAATGTTACTTTATTTTTCTGAATCAGTTCGGAATTTCCTTGTTTTGTGTTTCAATTTGTTCCAGTTTGAAGTGCTGTGTAAATGCTCTGCACATTGCCTCTAAGTTAAGTCTCACTGTTTTTGTGCCAAGCTACCAGAGCGTTAGGAACAGGTTAATTTGTGGTTTGCTTGTGACTTCACCCTGACAAGAATTGTGCTTGCTGCTTAAGTAGGGTTTCACCCCCTTCAACCAGTAACCCAATTTCTTTCTGACCAGTACTGCATGTGCGCCACGGCTTTTGATATACTAAAGGGGTTGTGCAACATCTGCAGCTCCTACTGTAAAACAAAAGTGCTGTAGATCGCAGAAAGCAGGCGCCTACGTCCGATTGCCCCGGTGCACTGTATGTGATATGGGGCCCAGGTGAGCAAATAACTTCTCAGTGAGAAGACTGCGGTACTTATAAAGAATCATTCACCATGGCAGAAGAATTACAGTCTTAGGGGCTCATTATGATAGCAGGAGGACCTCCACCATCAGCCCTTTGCTCCCACCCCCCCTGCCAATCCTAAGGGCTGATCAGACCACCACATTACGATGACGGTCGGATCATTGGTGGTCAAAAAATCCGACCGCCGCGGTTCCGACAGTCGGATTAAATCCAACCATCAGTCGGACCGCCCGCATAGTTCATAGCAGGCACCGCTGGTGAGATTAGGATGTCAATCGACACCATCCTTTTTAGGCTTAACCGTCATGAAAAGGCTGGTGGGATGGACATTGGGGGCCCGTAGGGGGCCCCCTGGACCTTTTATTCGGGTCCCTGTACCCAGTGGCATGCAGCACTTGGTGCCTATCACGTAGTACAGGGATGTGAATAGCATCCTTTTCTAACATTGCAGCGGGTGCTGCAGCCAGTAGCACCCACCGCAATGTGAAAGGTGGGTGATGCGACTGCCTTCCTATTGTGGGACTACCGCAAGGTTGGCGGGTGGTCCCAGATAGGAGACGATTGCAGACGTACTCCCGTCCGTCATCGTAATGAGGCCCTTAATGCTGAAAATAATTACCACTGTGCCACACTGTTTTGGGCTCATTCCATTACCGAAAGAAAGAAAGAAAGAAATGTATTTATAAAAAGCCAGTACTTTTCTCATTTTGAGAGGAACTTGCTTTCTAGAAGAGCTTTTGGCTAGTGAAAATACATAATGCCATGAATAAATAACAATAAAGAGGCATGCAGCAAAGAGTTCTAAAATGCGCTGAAGGTAACCTGGAACTTTATGTTTGGTGAGTATAAATCAAATGCTAAGGACGAAGGAACCTGCTTTGACACCGCTCTTTCTAATTCAGGTCACACTGACCCAGTTTATGTCTCATACTATCCCAGCTGGGACACCATCCACCTGCGTTATATTCTAGTCAGAACAAAAAATGAAAAATGTTTTGTTTTTGTGCAAAATACATTCCCCCAATACATTTGCAAATCACATATTAGCAGCGACGATCATTTACAAATCAGAAAGAATTCACTCAGGATTTAAAAATGTAATATGAGAGGAGCTTGTCATATTACTATTGTGTGCAATGTAATCATTCCTAAGGGAGAGATTCGTGATGATAAGGCTATCTTTGGTATTATTATGTGCCATGCACAATTGACAGAGCAAATGCAATTATGCACTGGTGACTACAAAATGTTGCACGGTCATGACCGGCGCATGTATATTTTTCGGTCAGTTAATTAATACACCTGGGAAAAATTGTCCGGTCACCACTGCAAATTTGCTTAGATCCCTGCCTTTTCATCCATGGACCTCGGTAACTGAGGAGCCTGCAGAAGTAGAAAGATAGCCTGAAAAACATAACTGGATAATAGAACTCTCAGGAATGCCACTGTGGGTCATGTAGTGCTGTAGCACAAGCAGACTCTACCTGTTTACCTTAGGGGAGAAACAGGACTTTCAGTGCTTAATTTATGCAGGTGCTCTCCGGTACTCGGCACTGGCACCTATCTGTTAACCAGGCACTCTGATAGTCTACTACATGGTAACGCTGCCTATTTTTTAAATGAGCACATCAACAACGTTCTTAACAATTTATTATATTAGAAAAATCAGCGGTTGGTCCTCTGCTAAGGTGGAGGAGCATTGTCCCACTGCATTTTGAGTATTGTATAAAGGAAAAATAAAATGATAATAACACTATGTTATTATCATTCTATATTTCCGGTTTACGGGGCGGGGCTTGGCTGTGTCACAGCCAGCAAGGGGACGAGTGGTGGGCCCTTAAGTGTGCATGACTTTTTGGCCAGTAGCCTTGGGCCCGTCAAACTGTCATGCACACTTTGGATTTTCCCCACCAGGCTGTACTGAACAGCCTGGATAGGAACATGCACTGGCTCCCACTGCCTGTCTGAGCACCAAACCATGGCACTCAAACCAATCACAAAGCTACATTGCAGTGTTGTGATTGGCTAGGAGAGCATTTTTGTGGTTCCTGCTTCAAGCAGGAACAGAAGAGGATTCGGCAGCAAGGTAATCCATTTTTTAAAAATTATTTTTCTATCCCCACCACACCTCTCCTACTCGGTGGCAAGCACCACTGGAAACAATACTAGAAAAATCCAGGCCATTTGTACAGCTTCGGGTGACCATGATTAGTCCCAACTGTCACATTTGGAGTGTAATAGTTCGAGACGAGCACTGATACTGATATTTGGCAGCACTGGCAAAGGCAGTGATTGGCGCAAGCTTCCATGGCCTCCTGAGAAACACCTCGGGCCCAGGCACTTACGCTTTTACAGATTTAGCACTAGGTCCAGCCATAAATTGTCAGTGGAAATATTGCACATCTTTGCAATAATCATCTGCACACGACGCTCCTCCTATTGTTTTATTTGTTTCATATAGTACCATTTCTTTCAGGAATTCAGATGTTGGCACGTATCCCAGTGGGAATTTTGTTCCTTAATACCTTCAAAATAAAGGTTCTGCACCACCACCATACTCTGATACTTGACAAAGCTCCAACACAAATTATCTCACTCTTTTGTATGATCTCGTTTTCTTCACTAGGAATTTAACCACCTAATACATTTTCAATAATCATTGGTATTAAATAAGAGCATTGTGATTAAGATGAACATGTATTCCCAAATAAACAGCATGGCAGTAAGATGTGAGCAAAATATTTATTTCAAGTCATCCAATGATCTTCTTCAATGATGAATACTTTATTTAATGTCATCTGAAGAGGAGTAATGGATATTGATAGCTTTTCGAACTGTACCATCTAATCATGATAATTGTGAATAGCCTAATAAAAGGATCATCAGTTCGTCTCATTCATTCTTTATAGTGTTTTATATTTTAAAACATTATCAAGGCAAACAACACACTTAAGCACATGTTAGTATATCACAATCAGTACCAAAGAAAAGAAGGAAAAGCAAAAACGGTGATCCGAGAATTCCAACATAAGACTCAAGTATAAATCCGATTTTTTTCCCTAGATCAACCTTCCAACGAACAGGAGTAATTTTGAACATTCAGTTTAAAGGAAGTGTAACTTAAAATTGTGATGCAAAAAGTTTCCCTCAGTACCAAAGAAAGAAGGAAAAGCAGGAAGGAAAAGCAAAAACGACGATCCGAGAATTCTAACATAAGACTCAAGTTTAAATCCGATTTTTTTCCCGAGATCAAATTTTCCAAAGAACAGGAGTAATTTTAACATTCAGTTTAAAGGAAGTGTAACTTGAAATTGTGATGCAAAAAGTTTCCCTGGTAATCCACTGTCCTCTACTAGGCCTGCTATTACTAGATATTTTCACTCCCAAATAAATAGATCACTATTTGCAACCTCCTGTGACTGGCTGCAATATGAACAGTGACCTGCAAGGAACAGCAGAACATGATCCATGCTTCTGCATTTTAAAATGGTCTGCTTTTTTTAAGGCAGCTTTAAAGGAATCATAGATGCTTTACAAAATATTTCCTATTTAAGAACACATTGGGAGAGGCAGCTATGGGTCCCATTGACCACTTTAAGCTCCCCATGAGGATAGTACAGAAAGCACAAAGCAGCAGACCAAGGTCAAGCACATTAGTTCCGTGTGTTCCGAATATCAGATGGTGCAACCACTTCCAACATCCGCTGCTCAAGGATGTATTAATTACTGGGTATACAAAAACAAATGGAAGGTGCACTCAAATGAAGTCGATTACACGAAAAATATATTTTGAAAATGTCTCTTCTTTATTCAAATCTGTAATTTTCTGTAAACAAAGGCACAGCCAACGCATTTCATTCCCCTAGTGCCACAGGAACTTCATCAGGGCATGAATATAGATTGCGTAAGTACTGTCATCTTGATTAATATGCGAATCTTCGTAAATGGTAATCGTCCCAGGTAAGGTGTCCTAAATTAATGAGTTCTGGCAATCACAAAAAGTTATTAAACCGCTAAAAATATACTGCTACAATGGTCAATTTCTGGACTTTAGGGAGATTCAAATGTAAATCATAGATAGGGAATTGTTTGATAAATAACCTCCGTATAGATGGTATCTTGCTTCCAAATTAGGGGAGATCCCATGGGTTGACAGGGTAGCAAAGCAAGTAGGTCTCTGCGATACAGCAAGTCCAAATATGACCTACAGCGGGTGTAAGGCAAGGACCCAGCGCCTGTAATAGGGCTCCGGGATCCAATATGACCGTAAGTCGACACGCCATGAGGATGTTTGACACAGTTCCCAAAGGGAAAATTGTCCAACAGGGACAACTTTCCCTCACCATGTTGTTTACCACCTCCTTTGAGGAGTCAGTAAAGTTTCAATGGTTTGCAACCTCAATTGCAGTCACAAATCATTGATACATCTAATTGTGATTTCCAGTTAGGAGGGTAGCACTCATTTTATTTATTTATTTAGCGATTTATAGAGCACCTGGTGACCCGGAGGCATCCCCGCGCTGTGAAATTATTGGAGACCGGAGGGAATGGGGAGGGGTACTATTTGGGGAAAAGGAAAGTTTTCAGTCTTTTACGGAAGAGGGGGTAACAGGATTCCAGACGCAGGCTGCGGGGGAGTGAGTTCCATCCTGAGGACGCTTTGACCGAAAAGCGGCGACCACCGGTGCGTACCTTCCTGAATCTAGGGACCGTGGCCAAGCGTTCGTTGTTCGAGCGCAGGAGTCTGGGGGCTTTGTAGGGGGTGACCATATCTTTCAGGACAGCGGGGCCAACACCGTTGATGAGTTTATGGGCAGTGCACAGAGCCTTGAATTCTACCCTCTGACGCACAGGAAGCCAGTGTAGGGCCTTGAGGGCAGGTCTGGCCGAGGCTCTGGGGGGGAGGCACATAATGAGCCGCGCCGCCGCATTTTGGGTGCGTTGGAGTTTAGCCAAGGTGGATTCAGGGGCCCCGAGGTAAACGGCGTTGCTGTAGTCAAGCCGGGCAAGAATGAGACCTTGAACCAGTAGTTTCCTTGATAAGGGAAGAAGAAGTGGAAGGATCTTGCAGATGGATCGCATGAGCCCAAAACATATTCCTGCTGTTTTGGCTGCCTGGGTCTTCATGGTCAACTCAGGTTTAACACACTGAGTATATTCCAACAACATCGGAATATATACTGAATATATTTTTTTCAGGTGGTCTTTGTTGATTATTTATACAACTCAGGTTCCAGCCAGACTCCCAGTGTCTTGATTTCCCTTTTCGGGGTTGGCACCTCACCGAAAACGTCTGGCCAGACCGAAGGGGGGATGGTTGTCCATTTCTTGCCCATGAGCATGATTTCAGTTTTCGCTCCGTTGAGCTTCAGAGAGGACTCGCTCATCCAGTTGTAAATGTCCTGGAGGCAGTTCAATAGGTTATCTGGGTGTTTGTCAAGGTGAGATAGTGAGACGACCAATTGCGTGTCGTCCGCATAGCTCACTATTTTTATCCCGTAAGGGGCAACGACATCCTCAAGGGGGGCCATGTAAACATTAAACAGGGTGGGACTAAGCGAAGACCCCTGGGGGACTCCGCTTAAGAGTGGAAGAGGGGCAGAGTGTGAGTTGCCGTCCCAAACCTGAAATGAGCGGCCTGATAGAAACGAGTCTATCCAAGCGAGCGCAGTACCCGCGATTCCTGCCCTGGCCAGCCGATGGAGAAGGACACGGTGGTCTACCGTGTCAAAGGCTGCGCTGAGGTCCAGGAGGATCACCGCCACTGACCCTCCTGAATCCAGAATGCACCTTGCCTCCTCGATGACAGTGAGGAGTGCGGTGTCCGTGCCATGGCGGAATCCGGTTTGGGACCGACGCAGGAGATTGTTGACTTCGAGGTATGGGAAAGTTGCACATTAACCAATTTCTCAGCCATCTTGCTAATGCATGGGAGAAGCGAGATTGGTCTGTAGTTGGCCATGTCCGCGGGGTCCAGTTGAGGTTTTTTGAGAAGAGCCTTGACAACAGCGCTCTTCCAGTTCGAAGGAACAGAGCCTTGCGAAAGAGAGATGTTGATTAGTTCCATGATAGTGGGAGCTATGCTAGGGGACACAGTTTTTAGGAATCTCACAGGGGCCGGGTCAAGAGGGGAGCCGCTTTTCATCTTGGCCAGTGTTGAAACTACTTCGTCCAGAGATATTGCTCTAAATGTGGACAGCTAGGGATGTAAGCTGTTACCCATAGGAATAGTGGCCGCCTCTTTGTCCGTGTGGTTGGATGGACTAGGAGGTGGAAGGGAGGCTAGTATCCGGGCAATTTTGGAATCGAAATAGGATGCCAGTTCGGTACTTATGTCCGGTGGAGGTATGCCTCTTCCTGATTATGATTTAAAACAAGTTGACAAACCCATTTATCTATTCTTTAAGGGTTTTTGGAATTGAAAAATGGATTTAGTAGACAGCAGAACCCCATTTTGCTGTTGTTAACCCTTTGATTTTGTAATTTACAGGGTTTACCGCCTCAAAAATGCCTTGTACTTCAGATCCAAGGATCAAACAATAACCTGGATTCAAAAGGTGGTCTGATTATAGCTCATTACATAGCTGAACCTTCCTCTCAACTTCCTGTTAAATTGACAGTTGATATTTCTGATGTAATTGTATTAGATTGTTAAAAGTAAGTTATTAGATTACAACAAGCTGCTTGGAGCTAAAAATGTAGCTATTTTACTGTTGCAAGTATCCTGTAAAATTATTCTCCGTCTGCAGCCAAATCATAATAATGCTTCATCTGTGGATGTTTAAGTTCTATAGTGGCAATCACATAATCTAGTGGAACTCCTCCAAACACTAGCAAAGTATGCTTGCTCTGTTGATCAAAGGCAGAGATGCTTCTTGGACAGCACAAAAAGCTCTGGACCTTCTTATGTTGCAAAAATGAATTAGAATTGTTCTACAATTTTAGAAAAATCATCTGCTCTTCTGGTCATGCTTCAAGTCATTGCTGATTTTAAAATTAGTCTCTTGGCACATCATCCGAAACTTAAGGCCCCATTAGGAAGGCAGGCGGATCACCCCCGCCGGGACGGCGGTAGTCTCTGCCGGCCCGGCGGGGGCGATCCACCCGCCATCCTTGAAGAAAAGACCCCGCCATATTGCAATGGCTGGAGGGTCCACAACGGACGGAAAGACCGTCTGCCGCTTTTCCGCCCATGTCGACATGTGGACCGGGCAGAAAAGGGTTCAATATGGTGGCGGTGTCTGAAAGACACCCCCAGCCATATTAGAATGTTGCCTTGAACATGCCTTTCTCTGGTGGCATTGCCGCCATGGAAAGGCAGGCGTAGTCTGCTTGGGGGGCCCGTTGCGGGCCCCCAGGGACCCTGGGGGCTGAGGGGTGCACATGCCTTTCAATGAACAACGTGGCAGGCACCGCCCGGTGCCTGTCACGTTGTGCATTGAAACGCACAACCTGCCTCCGTGGCATTGTGGCAGGCGGTGCTCTCTGCACCGCCCGCCACAATGTTGCAGATGCTCTCTGCGCCCGCCAGTGTTGTGGGGGCATGCTAATCGGGAGTGCGGGACACCCGCACCCTCAGCGGGCTTTCCTGGTTCCTGAGGGAATGGCGGGCAAACAAAGTCCACCCGCCATACTAATGGGGCCCTTAATGTGGTAAAAAAAAGATCATTCATGTGTAATTGTTTTAGTATCATCAGAAGATGAGAAATCAGCCCCTTAGGCATCAATAGAACGCAGGAGGTAAGTCCCTTCAGTGTCATTAGAAGATGGAAAGTTAGCCCCTTTGACATCAATAGAAAGTAAGAAGTCAGCCCCTCAGTGCCATTAGAAGATGGGAAGTCAGGTCCTTGGGCATAATAGAAAGCATAAAACCAGACCCTTCAGGATCATTAGAAGGCAGGAAGTCAGCCCCTTAAGCATCAAAAGAAAGTGTCAGGTCAGCCCATTCAGTATCATTAGAAGGTGGGATGTTAACCCCTGAGAATATTCTGCAGCAGACAGTCCTCAGAAGCCCTTTTTTTGAGACACAGCACAACCAGATGGCCATTCTTCGAGCCCGACGACCTGGTCGCGTTGACTCACGTGGTCATCTGGTCATGCGCAATGCTTTCCAATGGTGCTACCAGATGGCCAGACTGCCCTGGAAGTCCCAATATGTGTTAATTTGCTCCCTCAATCCCAGCCAGGGTTCCAGGAGGTCAGGCGCATTCACACCTTTGGGCCACTCTGTGCACATATATTACAAAAAAGGAGGATATTTTTCATCCTGATTACTAGGGAGAGGGTTCCTCAGACCCCCTTGAAGTACAGCAATTCTGAGCTGGACAAAGCCAGGGCCCGGGCTCACCCACTGGGTCCCCCAGGGCCTGGGCCCATTCCTGTCGCCCAGCCCTTCTCAAAGGGCCTTTCCCCCAAGCCTGCCTTCCTCGAGAGCAAGCAGGGACACAAAGTGGACATCCAAACTTCCCTGGAAGTCGCAATGAGGGCTTAGTAACTTCCTTAAGTCTGAAGAGGTTGAGTGCATTTGTGCTGGTGGTTCCCCCTGTTCCTAGGTGCGAACGGAATACAAGTAAGGGTGGTAGGCTTCTTCTGGATTGCTAGGGACAGGATACTCCAGTCCCTCTTGTGGTTCAGCGGTTCTCAGTCAGGTGCTGCCAGGGCCCTGGCCTCTGAGGCCCCTAGGGACCCGGCTTGAGGCCTGCCTCCCAGACCTGGGTCCGAACTGAGGTGGCGTGGTGAGCAAAAGAACGATGGATTAAACCCAGATCTTTGTGACTGAGGGTGGATGTTTGCATTGTTGAGCATTCCATCCATCATATGTTCCTTTTGCTTTAATCTCAATCTGCTCATCTTGAAATACATCATAGCCCAAAATTCTCCTTTAAGCCTAACATTTTTGGATTTGAACTCCGGAATTTGATTGTGTTAATCAATCAAAGCTGTGGGCAAATCTTTTAGCATACGGGATGAACGAAGCACTAGTACACTTTTTGGTTTATTTGCACAGGGACAAAAAAAAGAGTAGTCTGCTTACAAAATAAAGCTAGGATAAGCCAGAGGATGTCTTCAGTGAAGAGAGTGGTTTACAGAAGTAGGTCCCTCCCAAAATGAGTACAGAAGCTCAGGTCCAGTCACCTAAAGACTGGGTCCGATTACAGGTTGAAAGGTACGGGAGCATGGGATTACTGGATCCCAGACTACTGTTTCTAGTCAGTAGTCTCTCATCTGTAAGGGTCAATTGTGAGTTTCAGGCCCAGAATGGGGAACAGCATGCACATACTGGAATTATCAGGCCCTTCCCTACATGCAGTTCCTAAATCTCGTTTCTGCACAATAATTCCACTCACTTTCAGCATACATAATTGGAGCTACCAGATGCAACTCTACATCCAGTTAACTCATATTCATATGAGTCCAACTCCGCATGACTCATAATCGATCCCTACCAGTGACTTTAGCTGTCATAATAGGTCCACGTCTAGATATAAAAGAAAAATAAATGTTTAATTGTTAGAATAAAGCTGCATATCACAAGTACATAGTAATACATTCCCATTGCCAGTGAATATTTGCTTACATGCTACTGTTTGCTAGTCTGTGCAGTACAGCAATGGTTTGTCTAAACTAATAACACGCACCAACCTTCACATCTCAGAACCCAAATGTTATTCCTTAGATATCCATCTACCTATGCAAAATAGTCCTTCATCAACTCAATAAATATTCTAGACACTGCAGCTGTACGATTATTTTAAACACACATATTTTGGAATGAATTCAAATATTCAAAAATATTCGAAAGAACCCCATATTTCCTTAGTACTGACATTAAGATACATGGTGCAAAGAGTTTAATTTGGTGTGTTATATTTATTTGTGGTATTTCTACGGGTTGATTAAATATAGAACGTGCTTATCACATATTTGAGTAGGGTAAAAAGACAAAGATGTATAGCACTGGCTACATGGAAATGGAAATGCAACGTGTAAAAATAACATATGCTCTTAGAGATGTACACATATGGATGTTTCATTTCAGCTAAATATTTTCTCTGTCAAAGCAGAAGGGGAACACCATTAATAATAGAAACAAACAAACACACATAACTGCCAAAGCGTTTGCAAATGTAAAAATAATAAGCAGGAAGGAAAATAAATAGAATGTGAATGCTCACTCCGTATTTATTAATTTTGTATTCTTCTGAATGCGTGCACCTTTGGGACAGGACTTCAAATTCTGCCAACTGCTGACCATTTCTCTTTCCAACCCCTTTACATCCCTTCATGGAATGCAAATATTCTACCTAGTGAAAAAGGTTGGTGCTATTTCCAAAAGTTGCTCGCTTTATCTTATTGGATATGCACCAAGACCGTGATCAACATTTACGCAGGCAAGCTATTCTCAGAGGCAAGCGGAGGATACGGCTGAATGGAGAGAAACATTGCAGTTTCTTAGACTAAAAGCTCAGTCGACACTGGCCAGGGTGGATTCCTCCATATTGGGACAGGAAGCATTACTGTAAAAATAGATCTGACTCCACTGATTAAATATGAGAAGTATGCATAACGAATGATGTGATTCTCAGATGGAGCTGTCCAAACTGCGAAAAGACTTAAAAAGATAGTGGTCCTTTCACATTTGTCTATTGCGGGCCTCCACCTTCCAACAGCAGCAAAACTAATATCAGGCATGCGCATTTGAATACAATTGGAACTCAGCGCTCAATTTATATTTTGGAGGTTGTGAGGTCCTCTACACGGGTGATGGAGTAATTTACTCCGTCGCCCTGGTGGAGTTCTCCACCACCATATTTAGAAATATCTTTCGGGTAGATGGGCATGCCTAGCATTCGAGGCCATTAAGGTGGTTCCTGTAAATGCATTGTAACTTTGACGTATAGCTTTCTCAAACATAACAGAGGCGTACAGCATTTTTTTTTATTTCCAAAAGGAAAATCCAGACCCAGGATTTTGTTTTTGAAAATAAAAATACCCCCTTGCCATGGGACCTATCTCCTATTGCAAGGGGGGCATTAGACAGTTTTCACAGCCCCTTACCATAAGGGTTTTCCTGGCAGTGACAGGCAGTGAAAACTGACCGGTGTGTCCACCCATTTAAATTAGGTGGCCAAACATCGAGGTCAACCTCTGATGGCATTACTCTATCAGTAGTCTCTGCTGTGGTTACACCAAAGGTCCACCAGCATTTAAATCGGGCAGGCGGATAATTATGTTGAGAGAGCCTAAGTGCCTAAGTGTTATCATTTGGTAATTTCAATACTTTAGTTGTGCTTAATAATGTTACACCACTCATGCTTATATATTTATTTGGAATGCCTCAAAGATAGATTTCTGTTATTCTAGAGCTTCGTACAAGAGATGCAGAAATATCCCACAACTTTTAAGAAGACTTGAAGACCCCAATTATTTACTATTTGGTTTATTAACCCACCTCTTCAACTTCACTTTCAGCTATTCATGTAGGTTTCCTAGGGGACCATGTAAAAGGTCTTGGGTAATACTTAGTTGCTCTGATGAAGAGCTAGAATTAGGATAAACTAACTTGAATCATGGAAGGGTTGTATCATTATTCTTCCAGGTCTATTTCATCTTTGCTTTATGTTGAGCATTTAAGTTGCAGGATCATGAGTAAAGTGATCTTTTTCAAATTGGCTTGGTGAGAGTACCATATCTATGAAAACTTTCCTAAATCTATTGCATTCAAATTCCGATACATAGGTGGCATCATCATCACAAGTAGTGGAAGACGTTATTGCCATCAACATGAATTCTGAGATCTCTTAGAAATAATCCGGGAAGCAAATAATTTTTTACCAAATATTTTCATTTTGATTTTTAGATTAAGAAACACTTTACAGCCACTTTAAGACAGCATATGATCCATTTAAATCATACGTTTGGGAAGTAAATCATTAAGAACATTTTGTAAGAAGGTATGAGGACAAAGGCAAGATGCGTGGGTAAAGCTCATATTCCTTTACATATCCGTTGTTTGTCTTTATACTATACATTGCCAATCTAGCTGATAATCTTCCCACTCATATCTACTTCACATATATTTTAACTGGCTTAAGGGTTCATTGATAGTTTTCCACACTCTA
This sequence comes from Lissotriton helveticus, assembly GCF_964261635.1. Lineage (NCBI taxonomy): Eukaryota > Metazoa > Chordata > Amphibia > Caudata > Salamandridae > Lissotriton > Lissotriton helveticus. The sequence continues at coordinate 771,144,134 of NC_136063.1, read as the reverse complement.
GTAGCATTAGTAGAAGGCAAAGTATGTGTAAAGAACTGCCATCAGTACAAAAGGGTCAAGATGTATACGGTAGTGCAAGTAGGGCAAAAGCAAAGGATAAAGTGAATCCTGGCAAGATTTACCGAAGACTTCGATTTAAAAAATAGATTAAAAAAAGGAAAATATTCTTCAACAGAGCCATGTTACTATAAATATGAATGAGGGGGCTTCTTCTCAAACTCCATTTTTAGCATGTTTATTTGTACAATAATACTACTAATCGCTTACAAAATGCTATTCACTTACCTAAACACAGATGTCTAAATCTCTGCCTCTGCTATTTTATATGGACAGAAATATCTGCCCCAATTGAGGGGATCTCTATACACATAGGTGTATGTTTTGGTTGTAGATGAGGAAGTGATGGAAGAGTGGCTGGAAAAAGGGGAATACTTACTATCAAATGGGAGGGTTTATAAGAGGAGTAAGGAATGGTTCAACCAAAATGGACCTAAGCCAATAGTAAACATGGTCCAGCTCAGAGCTGAGTGAGTTTAGCACCACACATGGCCAAGTACTGGTACTGAAGCACGCTGCCATAGAAAATAATGGTGTCACTGACAATAGGAGGCAAGATGGCGGCTTCTGTTGTGGCTGTTTGAGTAGCCTGCGGACTGCTCTCCATAGCCTCTCACCTGTGGCCGCTATACACCCGTCCATGAAACGATTTTGATCGTTTCAATGTGAAATTCTTGCAGCAGTAGATTCATGCTGATTTGTATGCATTCTGCCTGCTACTCAGCATGGATTAGCGTCGTACTTTGGTGGTCTCGGCGAGGCTGCGAGGCTGCGGCGTCCCTGGTAGCTGATAGCTGTGCGGAGTGGAGGCAGAGCCACGGAGTGAGCGGAGGCAGCGGAGCAGAGCAGAGAGGAGTGGAATCCTGGAGTAGGGCTGCGATAGATTAGGATCCTGCAGCTCGAGGCATTACGATAAGCGGCTTGGTGCGGAACGGATCCTTGCGGAAGTGTCAGCTGGATTCCGTGGCGGATTCAGTGACGGAACCTGCAATGGGCCCAAAAGGCAGAGGGGCAAAAACTCGTGAAGCAGCGGCGGCAGTGGCGGTTAGTTCGACCTCTGTAATTGCGGGGGGTTTGACCAGCGGAACCCCTAATATTGCTCCAAACTCAAATTTAAATGCGACCAGAGGGGCATCTGGGCAGAATAATGCTGAAAATAGGCGGGGGCCTGCGGTATCGGTGTTGGATTCGATGGGTATTGCTGGGAGCATTGACCCGGGCAATTCGGGACTAGAGAATGGGCTTGAGCGAGAAGATAAGAACGTGCAACAAGACATTCCGAAGAAAGACCGCATAGTCCCTGCAATATTTCAAAAGAAGCTAGCACTTAACGGTAAGGCGGCAGGGGGTCCAGTAATCCAGGGAAAGCAAGCTAATCCACCATCGATGACAGGGAATGGTTCTATGGCTGGTAATGCCTCTGGTGCTATTGTCTCTGTGGCAGAGACTGGTGTGAGCTGTGGTGCTGCGGGGGGTGCGGCAGCTAATAGTAAGGAAATTAATTTTGAGGGCCCCTTAACTATGGGTGCTGCTTCACTGGATCAGCTTGATGTGGCTAATGGGCCAGAAAAGATGAATGATGCCGAATCTGCTGGGTCAGGTGGGAAATTTTATTCCATGTCGGATCTTTCAAATGTCTCAGAGAATGATGATGATCATGACAATGACAATGATAATAAAAATCTGAGCATAGTCGGTGATTGGGGGGATGAAATAGACTCACATCTAGAGGAAGAAGACTCTAGCCTGGAGCAATCTGCTAATCAAGAGACTGTCAAGAAAATGCAAGAATATGGGGGCAATATGTTGAATGTGATGGAGATTCCTCCGGGTCAACCGGTATGGGACGGTACACCCAGTAGACAGCCTGCTGAAATAGATGTTGGTAACCCCGATGAGGATAATGGGGAGAAAACACTGAATACAATCTATAAGGTCATAATGGCCCACAGGGAGGAGACAAGGGCGGAAGGCCTACGCACACAGGGGGCTGTATGCAAATTGCAAAATACGGTTTGCCGCAACGCGAAGGCCTTTGCTGAGACAACTACAAGGGTCGTGGAGGTGGAAGAACGCATATCCGGAGTTGAGGATATGTTGGTTAAGCAACAGTCGTCTATTACAGAATTACAAAAGACTAGAGAGGATATTGATTGGAAACTTACAGATTTGGAAAATAGATCAAGACGGAACAATCTTCGCATTTTGGGGGTTCCTGAAAAGCGGGAAGGGCAGGATGGCAGACAATTTATTGTGGAAATGTTCAAGGTTTAAGGAAGCCTTCCCGGATTTAAAAGACTGCAACTGGGAGACTGAGGTTATCAGGGCCCACAGATTCCCCTTTGTCATACGCACAAAAGTGGGAGGGTCCGGGCAAGAACTTAATGTGCAGCCCGTGCGATTTTAATTTGTTTGAAAAATTATTTGTTGCACGAGGCATTGTATGATCTTGCTCGGCCAGATCGGCGCCGGTCAGGCAAGGGGTGTGAATTTTTCGTCCGTCCTGATTTTTGCCCAGCTACGGTGCAGTTAAGGTGGCGGTTTCGGCAGTTACTACCAGCTTTTCAGGCTAAAGGAGGGCAGGCCTTTTTGCTTAATCCCGCAAAGCTAAAAGTAATTTACATGGGAAAAACTCAATTCTTTACATCTGAATTAGTTGCGCAAGAATTTCTGAAGTCTATGGGGAACTAGCTAGTATTAGCATAAGCATCAGTATGTTCTTTTCTCTTTTCATTTTTTCCCTTTCAGTGTATTGTTAATATGGCATATTGTTAATATGGCAATAATACTAGGACACACAGTTATGTGTATTATTTGGTTATACAATATGCAGCATGTCAGCTGTAGTTTGATAGGAAGTGATAGGAAGCGAAAACTGTGCTGCAATTAACAAGTACAGTTGTGTATGTAACTTAAGTAACTAAAAGGGTGTTCGCATTTGTGATGCTTGGTTTTATGACGGGTGGGTCACGGGTGAGGGCTGCGGGGGGTGGAGTCCACAGACACTCCCCATTGCTGAAGACAAGGTCCTTACGCCTCATTGTGGGTGGAGAGGGGGTTTGGGAGTGGGAAGGGACCTGGGGGGATGGGCCAGGTGGGGTCTGGGTGGGGGTTGGGGAGGAAAAGAAAAATGATCCATGAGTTCACTTTTTTCGCGATATTTGGGTATCATTTGCTTATGGCATAGTGGTACAGTGTATTGAGTATAGATGGCGGATAAAAGTATTAGACTGGGCTCATTGAATGTCAGGGGTCTGAATCATCTTAATAAAAGGCAGCGTGTGTCGAGTGAGCTACAGATGCTTCAGAGTGATCTAATCTGTCACCAAGAGACCCATATAGCATGGGCTAAGCGAAAAGTGTTAGGGGAGTTGGGGTACAATGTATTAACATGTACGGAACAATCAATTACATCAAGGGGGGTTGCAATGATGGTAAAAAAAACATATTGTCAGTACAGGTAGAACATTGACTGATAAGTATGGAAGATGGGCCATAGCCGAATGTGTCAGCGGGGCATCAAATTTTACAATGTGCTATATATATGGTTCGAACTTTGATGAGACATCAGTTTTAGAATCACTTAACGTCGAATTGGCGAGGTGGCGAATGCTACTTATAGTCTGTGGAGACTTTAACATTCATCTCGCACCTAACTCTATAGGAAACCTGAATTATCGGTACATCAGTAGAAAGCCAAAAGTGTATTGGGCTCTCCAATCCCTTGTCGAAGCGCATGGTCTGGTTGATGTTTGGGCTACTTTGAGGGGGGAAGAGGACCCAGGGTACACTTTTTACTCATGTTCACATCAAAAACTGGTGAGGCTGGATTATTTCTTTGCCCGGTACGTCTGTTGAAGGATGCTCAAATTCAAGTATATCCTAGAGCTACTTCAGATCATGGTCCTTTGGTTTTGACGTTGGCTGGCAACCGAACAACATCTAGGCCACGTGTCTTCTCTTTCGATAGGAAATTGTTATTAGAGGAAAAATTAATTGTTCATATGAATGAATGGATTACATGTTTTTTTTCGGATTAATCATGGCAGTACAACTATCGGTTGTGGGTGGGATGCTTTTAAAGCCGCATTCAGGGTGGAAGTTCTTAGCTATGGTCCATACAGGCAGAAACAACTTAAGAACGTTTTACAGGCACTCTACGATACATTGCGGCGTGCAGAAGAAAAGCTTATGAAAGATATACATGGTGGATTAAGTATAGGAGACCCACAGCTGAGGTCTCTAGGTGCAAGGCCAAAATAAACCTCCACTGGAGTCAAGAGGCAGCAAAAAAAATTCTAGTGAATCGACAACTGAATTATGAATACGGGGAGGCAAGTGGCCACTGTCTGGCACACAAAGTGAGAGCTAAGGCAGCGGCACAGAGAATTAGCTCAATTTGTGATGTAAGGGACAATTGGGTGGTAACTGAGGCTGGGATATTAACAGTATTTAGAGAATACAATACAGCATTGTATACGGGAGAAGAATCTAATCAGCAAAATTCTGAGTCTTTTCTACAGCGCTTTTGTGACCAGAGTTTGGAGGATTCAGAGGCGGAGCAATTGGAGGCCCCTATAACTAGGGGGGAATTAGAAAGGGCTATAAATGAATTAATGTATGGAAAGGTTGCAGGGCGAGAAAAACTACCATTAGAGGTTTATACAAATTTTTTGGGTGTTCTACAGGGACGACATGTTGGCGACATTCAGACAGGCTCAGGTTGGTGCATCCCCAGCAACTTGGGATGAGGCCAGCATTGTTGTATTTGGGAAGAAAGATAAGCCCCCTGAGTCCCCGGCTTTATATCGTCCCATCTCTCTGCTAAATACAGATAGTAAAATAACCTCAAAGATCTTGGCTACTCGGCTTGCGGAGGTTAAAACGCCTTTAGTATCAATCCGACAGCATGGTTTTATTCCCAAACGAGGAACGACGAATCATGTCAATAGAGTGATAACGCTTCTGGATTATGCTAATTGTAGTGGGGAACCATTTAGCCTCATTTTATTAGACACCGAGAAGGCTTTTGACCGCGTCTCATGGGGATTCCTGTGGGCGCTGATGCGACGGCGAGGGTTCAAACAACAGTTTTTATCGACGCTACAAACATTAAATCGCAAGCCAGTTGCTAAGATTTGTATAATGGGACTTGAGTCTGAGCCGCTTTTAATCACACGTGGAACAAGGCAGGGATGCCCCTGCTCCCCATTATTGTTTTATTTATATATCGATCCATTTTTAAGAATGTTAGAAGATAGCCCGAGAATAACCTCAGTTAAGCTCCAGCAAGATCAGTTTCGTGTTCTGGCATACACCGATGATGTCGCAGTAGTGACACCCAACCCGGCAATGGCTATATGTGAAATAGAGCAATTGGCGACACAATATGGGATGGCATATGGCTATAAATTGAATGCAGCAAAGACTCAAATATTGTGCGCCAATATACATGCTCTTGATGACCAAAGGGCAGTCCAGGAGGTGATCTATCTGGGGATCAGGATCCGGGCTTGTCTGAGGGCTACAGTTGAGTCTAATTGGGGCCGGCTGGTATTGGAGACTCGTAAGCAATTGGATTGTTGTTAGTGTCTACATCTGACTATGGTGGGAAGATGCAACGTTCTTAAAATGTTAATCTTGCCAAAGATACTATATTTTTTTAGAGCTGTTCCCCTAGAGGTCTCACGTGCTAACCTTGCTTTACTCCTATAAATATGTGTTAGATTTATATGGTCTCAGGGTAAAGCACAAAGAGCAATGTGATACATGGTGTTACCTAGGGCACAAGGGGGTTGGGCCGTTCCAGACTTTACGCTGTATTATTTTGTATGTATGATGCAGCATAAGAACATATTTAGACTGGCACTGAACCAACTACTAGGGCTGAATCCCCTGCTATTTATCAAATGCTCTTGGGCAGTGAGGCAAAAAATTGTCTGTTTATTGACGTGGATTGGAGTTATTACAAGCGCACTCGATTTAAAGTTCTAATTGCTCCGTACAAAGTATGGACTGCTGTTAAAAAAGATATGTGCAAAAACAACAGTTGATGGAAAGAATGCAGAACAATGTCATACATTCACCCCAGTACAGAGATCTGGGCCTAAATTCATATGCAAATCAGCCTTGACCCTGTGCCTCATGGGAAAAGTCCAGCCCGAACTGCCAAGCCATGTCTTTCCTGGACCTGAATCAAGCATCCTAGGACCGGTTTCTGGCTATCAGCCATCTTCAGCCAGGATAGCTTGACTACAGTGGTGTGGAGAGCATGGGACTCACGTCTGAGCATACCCATCCCACTCGGGGTGACAAATGCAAAAACAACAGTTGATGGAAAGAATGCAGAACAATGTCATACATTCACCCCAGTACAGAGATATGGGCCTAAATTCATCATTTTTTTGCACTCCACACCACCCCAGTTCAGACATGGCCATATGCAAATCAGCCTTGACCCTGTGCCTCATGGGAACAGTCCAGCCCAAACTGCCAAGCCATGTCTTTCCAGGACCGGAATCAAGCATCCTAGGACCGGTTTCTGGCTATCAGCCGTCGTCAGCCAGGATAGCTTGACTCCAGTGGTGTGGAGAGTATGGTACTCACGTCTGAGCATACCCATCCCACTCGGGGTGACAAATGCAAAAACAACAGTTGATGGAAAGAATGCAGAACAATGTCATACATTCACCCCAGTACAGAGATCTGGGCCTAAATCCATAATTTTTTGGCACTCCACACCACCCCAGTTTGGACATGGCCATATGCAAATCAGTCTTGACCCTGTTCCTTAGGGAACAGTCCAGCCCAAACTGCCAAGCCAGGTCCTCCCTGGACTGGAAACAAGCATCCTGGGACCGGTTTCAGGGCATCGCCCTTCATGAGCAAGGCTAGCTTGAATCCAGTGGTGTAGTGAACATGGGACCCACGTCTGGGCACACCCTTACCACTTAGTGCGACATATTCAAAAGAAACAATTGATGGATGGAATGCTGGACAATGAAAACATTCACTGCCAGTCACAAGGACCGGTGTTTAATCCATCATTTTTTTGCTCACCACACCAGTTTGGACCCAGTCATATGCAAATTAGTTTGACCCTGTTCGTTGTGGGAACAGTTCAGCCCATACTGCCAAACCAGTTCCTCCCCGGACCAGAAACAAGCATCCTGGGACCGGTTACAAGGCATCACCCTTCATCAGCCAGGCTAGGTTGAATCCAGTGGTGTAGTGAGCATGGGACCCACCTTTGGGCAGACCCTTCCCACTTAGGGCAACATATGCAAAAGAAACAGTTGAAGGACGGAAGGCTGGACAATGCAGACATTCACCCCCAGTCACAAGGATCTGGGTTTAATCCATTATTATTTTGCTCACCACACCACCCCAGTTTGGACACACCCATATGCAAATCAGTCGTGGCCCTGTTCCTTGTGAGAACAGTCCAGCCCAAACTGCCAAGCCAGGTCCTCCCTGGACCGGAACCAAGCATCCTGGAACCGGTTTCAAGGTACCGCCCTTCATCAGCCAGGCTAGCTTGAATCCAGTGGCGTGGTGAGCACGGGACCCACATCTGGGCATACCCTTCCAACTTAGGACTGCATATGCAAAATAAATAATTGATGGAATGGATGCTGGACAATGCAGACATTCACCCCCGTCACAAGGATCTGGGTTTAATCCATCATTCTTTTGCTCACCTCACCACCCCAGTTTCGACCCAGCCAAATGCAAATCAGTCTAGACCCTGTTCCTTGTGGGAACAGTCTAGCCCGAACTGGCAAGCCAGGTCCGCCTGGACCGGAAACAAGCATCCTGGGACCTGTTTCAGGGCATCACCCTTCATCAGCCAGGCTAGCTTGAGTACAGTGGTGTAGTGAGCACGGGGCCCAAGTCTGGGCATACCCTTCCCACTTAGGGCGACATATGCAAAAGAAACAATTGATGGACGGAATGCTGGACAATGCAGACATTCATCCCCAGTCAAAAGGATCTGGGTTTAATCCATAATTCTTTTGCTCACCACACCACCCCCGTTTGGACCCAGCCATATGCCAATCAGTCTTGACCCCGTTCCTTGTGGGAACAGTCCAGCCCAAACTGGACTGGACTGTTCCCACAAGCCAGATGCTTTGCCTTTAGTGTCGATGAGCTTTTGAATTACACTTGACAGGTAGAAAAATGTATCTCTAGGCCTGGACAGAGTTTGCAAAGTTCTGAAAAAAACTCTGCAGTGCTCCGCGGAGTTCCACAACCGCTGGAGTGTAGTAAGTTGTGCTGCTCGCACTGCTTTTATGCGCTGGTAGTTTGTCACAAATTGTAAAATCAGTGTGAATTGCACCACCCACACCCTAAGAGGGTGGTACTTCTTTCTACCACTTGAGTAGATGTTCTACTTGAGCGGCAGCTTTCTTAACCTGAGCAGCAGGTTTCTTAGTGCAAGAGGTAGCGACCTGCTGTGACCTCCGGCATTGAGAAATCTTACAGGGAGGTGGTCTAGCATATATTTTTCCTCGAGCCGCCTAAGAGGAAAACTCTGTTCTGGTTTGCAGAGCGTTTTGGAACTCCGTGCTCTACGGGGAGCATGGAGTGGGCAAAACTCTGCAATCTTGAGAGGCAGAGCGGAGTCCACCACCCACCCCAATTTTTCTCCCCACAAGATTTTGTTTGGAAGAGCAATGAGACTGCCTCCTGTACCTGTCAATGCACTTGTGAACATAGCAGATGACAATGTACTTGATTACTGCACAGGAGTGGCTGATGTGGTGTGTTCTGTTTCTCGACAGGTTGACGCTGTCACTGTGAATCTGCATCGAGAGTAGTTCCACAATTTGAGCCCAGGTAACTGGGTACTCTTTAAAAAGCATGTGAAAAAGCTTGGTCTAGAGCCAAGGTTGAAAGGTCCTTACCAGGTGATATTAGTAACAAATGCTGCAGTTAAATGTGCCGGAGGATTTTACATGTACCCCAAGTGGCACACAGCAAGGAAAAGGGGGTGAAGAACTGCAGACAGGTAAAAATATTAAATTCCCAAATATCACAAAAAGTGGTATTGGAGCTATTGGAATAGAAGGAGGAGGAAAAACTCCTGCAAAAGTGATAGTCAAGATACTTCCAGAGCATCAAGAAGATCCAGGAGAAGGAACAAGCACTATATTGAGACCAGAAGGAACTTTCAATGCTGATTGTACAAGACTCTGTGATCAAAAGAAGTTAAAATCAAATGTGTTATTTAGATCAATGCCACCTACAACACAGAAGAAATAGAGATGAGTGGCATAAGTGCCACAGAAAGGGATCAGGTTCCAAGGAGATCCAAAAGATTAAGGGCCAGATGCATCAAGTGTTTTACCGCTCGTAAAACGGGCCAGGAGTTGGCCCGTTTGCGATTGGTAAAAAGCCTTTTGGGATGTATCATCTCAAAAGGCATTCGCAAAATAGGAAATCGCAATTTTTGCGCTTACCTATTTTGCGAATGCATTTAGGGAATCGCAATACAGGGAATCAAAATGCAGGAAGCACAACAAAATTGCGAACTGGCCCTAAGGAATTGCAAATTACAACCAACTTCAAGTTGGTGGTAATTTGCAAATTACAAGAAAAATTCACTTTTTTGCATTTTCTAGGTGCCATGTGGCTTACATACATGCATGTGTGCCACATGTGCACACATGCATATTTCAGGTGTGCAACAGATTGTCCTTTTAGCACCCTTGAAATTGCATGTACAATTCGCGAGTACCTATTGGGTACTCGCAAATAGCTCATGCAATTCCCATTCATTCCCATGAGCCTTTTGTCCGATAGGAATGAATGGGAAGCCATTCCTTATTTGTGATTTGCAATTTGCGAGTTGCAATTAAGGAATGTGTAGGAATTTTATTTGCGAAACCTACATACATTGCATTTGTGAGTCCATAATAGTGAATCGGTAAAATGCGCTCTTAAGGACTCTCAAAAGACGATGTTGATACACCTGGCCCCAAGATTACGTAGTCGAGGATATTCTGCACCTGAATAGATTTACTACCTTAGCTAAGTGCTAAATGCCCCAATGTCAGATTCGCTTGACTGCAGCAGAGAATTGTCTGAAAACCCTTGAAACTGCAGGCAGGCCGGTGCACGGAGGATCGAGCAAGTGCCCTGACTTTCTGACCTGGGAACCACTCTCCCTCCATGCAGCTCCACCTGGCCGTCATCGCCTCTGAGGCAGTAGAGAAGGGTTCAAGATCGCTCTCGATCCACTCTCAGTGATTGCCCTGTTTTCCCTGAATAGGGTAAGATAGCCCTGCCTTGCCTTTAAAGTATTCCCGCCCTACCACTAGGGTACCTATGTGTTTGTGCTTGGCTTAGTTTCTCCCTGCTGCCCGCCTCATATTTTCCCTTTGCTCTCTTGGTACCCCCGTACTTTGCAGGCACCGCTCTCTCCCGCTAGCCGTTTCCCACCTTCCCTGCCTCCCTGCTGCTCTTTCCCTCCCACTCACCTACTCAATGCAGGCCGCTGCACGGATGCGCGCAGTGGATGTGCCGCTGGCACGCTCAAGGTGCGCCTAAGGCAAGCTCGTCTGTGACCTGACTGCGACCAGCGCCCGAAACCCTGGACCTCCACCCCACCAATGCTATGACCCAGCAACACTCCACACACTCAACAAAGGCCGCAAAAACAACTGCAAGCTAGTATCACCAGCAGACACCCACGGACCCTTCAGCGGTCACCGCTGCCGGCACACCTACAGCACTGCCAGGAACACAGACCCAGTACAACACAACCGTAAGTACACACCCGAACAGAAGACACTGCGATGCATCCTCCTCAACGTCAGATCACTCCACAAACACACAACTGGAATCTGGGACTTTCTCGAGAGCACCACCCGGGACGTACCATTCCTCACCAAAACATGGACTAACACCACCTCAGGACCAGACATCGCCATCGCAATTCCCCAAGGATACAAGATCTCCAGGAAAGATCACCCCACCCACCCGGGATGAGGAATCGCCATTGTCCACAAATCCACCCTCCACCTGAGCACACTCCCCTGATGAGCCCACAGACCTGATGGAACACCTGAACTTCAAGACACAGGCCAGCCCTGCCACCACCCTCCGGGGAACCCTCATCAACCAACTCCCAGACACCATGGACCTTTTGCCGACTCCATCACAGACATCATCTCTCCGCATGCCATCGCATCCACCAACTACACTCTACTGGGAGACCTCAACTTCCACCTCGAAAACCAACTAGACCTAAAAACCACATCCCTCCTAGGTAACCTACACAACATTGGACTGTGCCAGATTGTGACTGAACCCACTCACTCAGCGTGACACACCCTCGACCCTCTCTTCACAAAATGGAATTCCATCACTTTCAGCCACACCACCGAACTCCGGTTGACAGACCATCGATGCATCCACTTCACCTTCAGAACACCCACCATCCACAGACACCAGCACCGGTTCCCACGAAGAAACTGGACCAAAATCACTGACAACCAGCTCATCTCCTCATTCACCAACTCCACCCCACCCACCACAGAAGACGACGCCCCCAACACCGCTACCCGAACTCTACACAGATGGATCACGGACAGCCTCAACACCTTAGCCCCCCTCAAGAAGAACAACAACGCACACACCAAGAAGGCCATATGGTTTACCCCCGAATTCCGGGAGTCCAGGCGCACATGCCACCGCCTCGAGATGACCTGGAGGAACTCTAAAATCCACAGAAGCCCACAACAACTTCAAAGCTACCACCACCACCCACCACCAGCTCATCAGAAACACAAGAAAGCTGCAATTGAAGACAGGATTTCCACACATGCACACAACAGCAAAGAACTTTTCAACATCATCAAGGAGTTTGCCCAACCTGCCAGCGAGTCGACTGAACTTCCCCCCTCACTAGACCTCTGCAACAAACTGAGCACCTTCTTCCGCTGCAAAATCAAGAACATCTACAACAACTTTGATGAAGACAACCAACACATGGAACCCCCAGCAACCACCCACGATGCCTTGAAGCCAATGATCGACAGCTGGACTACCCTCATTACCGAAGACACACTGATGACAATGAAGTCAATCCACTCCGGGGCCCCCACGGACCCCTGCCCTCACCACATCTTCAACAGCGCCGCCGACACCATTGCACCCATGCTTCGCCACACCATCAACCGCTTCCTGGCAAAAGCCTCCTTCCCCGACGACTGGAAACATGCCGAGATCAACCCTCTCCTGAAGAAACCCTCGGCAGACGCCACCGACCTCAAAAATTACAGACCCATCTCCCTCCTCCTGTTCCCAGCAAAAGTCATCAAGAAAGCCATCAACAGCCAACTTGCCACCTTCATCAAAGAACACAACATCCTCGACCCATCACAATCCAGCTTCAGAAAAAAAAACAGCACAGAAACCGCCATCCTCACCGCAACAGACGGCATCCGCTCCCTACTGTACAAAGGAGAAACAATTACCCTCATCCTTCTCTACCTCTCAGCGGCCTTCAACACTGTATCCCTGCGCGCCCTAATATGCAGACTCCATGACGCAGGTATCTGGGACAAGGCCCTCAACTGGATCTACTCCTTCCTCTCCAGCAGAACGCAAAGGGTCAGACTCCCCCCTTTCCTCTTGTACCCTACACCAATCACCTGAGGAGTCCCCCAGGGATCCTCCCTCAGCCCAACGCTCTTCAATGTCTACATGGCTCCCCTCGCCAGAAGCTACGGACTCAACATTGTTTCATATGCCGATGACACTCAACTCATCCTCTCCCTGTCAAACGAAGTCAACGCAGCCAAACACAACTTCCAAGACTTCCTAGAAGGCATGGAAGCTGTCGCAAAATGGATGAAAAGCAGCTGCCTACAACTTAACACTGACAAAATAGAAGTACTCATCATGGGCCCACACCCGATGCCTGGAATGACACCTGGTGGCCCACCACCCTTGGCAGCCTACCCGTCCCCACAGACCATGCACGCAACCTTGGGATCATCCTGGACTCCGGGATCAAAATGGACCACCAGATCAACTCCGTCACATCCTCCTGCTTCCATATCCTCCACCTCCTACGTAAGACCTTCAAATGGATCCCCCTCGAGCACAGAAAAACCGTCACCCACGCCTTCATCACCAGCAGACTCGACTCTGGCAACACACTCTATGCCGGCATAAACAAAAACCTCACCCACAAGCTACAAAACATCAAGAACACCGCTGCTAGACTCGTCCTCAACCTACCACGTCACTGCCACATTTCCCAACAACTGCGCACTCTCCACTGGCTCCCCATTGAGGCACGAATCACCTTTAAGATCCTCACCCACGCACACAAAGCCCTCCACAATACCGGACCAGTATACCTCAACAGCTGAATCAACTTCCACGCACCCCAAAGAACCCTATGATCAGCCCAGCTCTCCTACGCTATGGTACCATGCACCAGAAAGTCCAGATCAGGAGGCCGCTCTTTCTCCTTCCTCGCGGCAGGTGCATGGAACGCCCTATTGCTCCACCTCAGGCAGACAACATCGCTCCCCATCTTCACGCAAAAACTCAAGACCTGTCTCTTCGACAGACCCCCTCCTTGACGGACCGGAACCTGCACCAACCCTCCCCCCAGCGCCATGCGACCCCTACTTGTGAGTAGTCGTGCTTCAACAAACCCATGAAATTGTCAAATTTTAAGTTTTTAAAAAAGCCTTTGAAAGAGAAAAATCAATTGTTGACAAACTTATTGAATGAACTGTACAAATAGATTGAAATAAAAACGGATAATTTGCTAAGAAGAATTATGAAGATTAATTTGGCCCGAGGTAGCCGTAGAAGAGTAGGGATAACATTTAAGAACACGGAGTAGGGTTAAGGAAGACTATAAGAACATTGTTGTAAATAAAACTGCAGGAAAGTCATGTCGTTTCAAAGAAAAAAAGAAGAAAAAAAAAGTCTGTGCAATATAATAATGATAAGAATGGGCTGCTACACTCAACGTTGTAAGAGATCTGATTTCCGATAAACATGTGTATTTTAACCAGTGTTAGATGCAAGATTATTTTGGGGATTGAACTCTTTGTAGTAGTATGAATGTTAACGATTGTTGCCTTCCTCGGCTGAGGATGAGGTGACATTCCATTGCTTTCCTCTGTCATATGCAAGTCCATGCAGCATATTTCTTGGTTAGCTTGTAGGGAACAGAATATTATTACTCTAACCATGACATGATCCGTTTGAAAGTACTTTACAGAAAAGCATGAACTTACACCCACAAGCAAAAGAGATGGACATCGCTTGGCATTATTTTAGACCTTATCTTCCTATTTACACTGTTAAGGATTATGATAAACTGCTTAATGAGACCATTAGAAAAGACATTTATCATGATGTTAGAAAATGAAGGGGACACATTACACAAAGTAAACATCCAAATGAAGATGTTTTAAATGATGCATGGAAAAAGGAAGAAGATGGCTATAGAAATAAAACGTCTTTCTTCAAGATTAAGAGTGAACAAAAATCAGAAAGGAAAAGTGTGGGTTTTTAAGAGAAAATTTCAGAATAGAAAAAGACGTGTAGGAAAAAGTGACTGTGAACATAAATTTGAGTTATCAGGAGAAACATGGCATATTTTACAGGGTGACCATCCAGTTTATTTTATTTGTGGACAGTATGCATATTTAAAATTACCAGCTGACTGGGAGGGTATTTGGTATTTAGACGTATTGTTTCCTAAGATGTATCTTGTGCATAGTGTCAGAAGTGACCTCTTCCTCGGGGTCCGCACATCGACTTGTCAAGCCGACATCAAGGCAAATCCAACTGAGAATGATATAATGATACCAAGGATTAGAGGGGCCAGGTAGGGGGAAGGGGTTTAGAGAGGGAACAGCGGGGAAGGAGACCTGAAAAGGAAAAGGTTATACAAGATGTACCATTCAACTTGTTTGACACCACACTCCTTTTTACATGATCCTAGCTTGATTCCGAGTCTCTGTATTGTATGTGTATGTCGTTCATAAAGGATTGCAGCAATGATTCTTATTTCAGGGCATTATGATGGATATCAATGATATGCTCTTGTTCATACACAGGACTGGCACACTCTTGTCAGAAGAGTGAGCTCGTATCAAAGGGTTGGGCCATTGTCATGTACTGGAACTGCCCCCTAAATGGCCATCTGCTGGGAATTGTAGTCCAAAGTGACTACCCCGGCTTACAAACGAGAGAGAAGCATCAAAGGAGCATTAAACAATATGGCAACATGCAAGAGCAACACAAGGTCTCTCTAGGGACCTCCAAACAAAGCACCAGCAGGACGGGATCCACAGTGCAAGCACGATCGGGCAGAGGTCGTTGCATCATGGGCCTCCCACAAAGTGAACCCCCACCTAGACAGGTCTTGGCACAAGAGGGCAGAAATCTGCGGAGCAGCATTCTGCATGGAGCGGCAACAAGCACGAGTATTGTGGGCACTAGGAATTAGAACTAAGTGACCACATTAACAAAGAATACAAAAAATTAAAGGAGAGCGAAAACCTAAAACAAAAAAGAAAAGACTCACCTGAAGACGAGAGCGACTTGTGAGTTGATCTGTGAATGTTTCCTGATGGTAGTAAACCATCAGATGGGGCAGGTTGCTTAAGTATTTTTAATAAATAAAAATTCTTGCAATTAACGTGTTGAAATAATGTGTAGAACTCAATTGAAAAACAGCATTTGAATAGCAAGTAGGAGCACTAGGCTTTCACAGCTACACATATTGAGTTTAAAAGAGTTCTGAATGCATTTATTTCCCTTTTTCTTTTCTCTAAATTAAAGTCAGGAATGTCAGTAATGAAAGATGCAAGACTTTCAATGATACAACAATAGCGAACTGAACATGAACTAATAGAAATTGTTAGATTTTGACCTTCTCATAGAGATATTTTCATATAATACAATGGTGTATTAAACTGTGTAGTTTACTTTTATAAAATATGTCTACGAAAGTAAAATTCACAAGTTAGAATGTGGAAGAAGAGCATCATTTCATCTGTGTGATACCTAAACATTAATTGTTTTGCCTTGTAGTAGAAATGAACAGTGAGAACCAAACCTCAACTTGCACAGTTTATCAAATGTTTTGACACTCAACACGTAAGCCTTTTGTCCTGAACTACTTAAATGACTAAAGCTTTCCTGTTCCCATGATGACACAATGTGTCGATTGAATGAGATGACCAAGAACTGATCAACCTATTTCAACTATAGATATGAAAATGTAATATAAATGTGTGTTCATAGAGTAGAAAAATAGACTACTCTCTTGAGATATCTTGATTCCTTTGCCGAGCCCTTTGCTGAATCTTCTCAGATTCCCTCTGAGAGAGCCATTTTCTTTCCCTGACTGGTTCTATGCTGCTCTGAGGATTGCTCAAAGCTTTAGGATTTCATCTCTAGATTTAGAGCTCTTTAT
Source organism: Lissotriton helveticus (assembly GCF_964261635.1). Taxonomy (NCBI): domain Eukaryota; kingdom Metazoa; phylum Chordata; class Amphibia; order Caudata; family Salamandridae; genus Lissotriton; species Lissotriton helveticus. The sequence continues at coordinate 771,127,612 of NC_136063.1, read as the reverse complement.
CGGTTCTATCAGACACTTTTCTCTTACTGATAAATCTTAGAATAGGAACTTTTTCTTTATGGAACACACTGGATTCATATTGCTGAATATTAATTGCCAATGATTGTTTTATTAACACTGATTATTATTGATGGATTTGTTGAGACAATTAATACAGATTCCAAGAATTGAGTCTTCAATAAAACCTTGAAGGCTGACACCATATTTCATTATTGACTCCCAGAGAATAAAAGTTGAAATTGTGATATTGAAATGATTTGAGTTGCCGATCCTGAATAATGTTATCTACTACAAAGGATCTGGCGACCTAGCTGGAGTAAATGGTAACTTCTGAGGTGGTAAGAATTATACCCTAAACCAAATATTTATTTGAAATCACTGCTCCAGAAAAGGGCTTTACTCCCTCAGTCAAAAAAGCCAATTTCTAACACTGTCTGATTTCAAATTACCTGTCCCGTCTGGTGATAGATGATAAGCTAATTTGTGAACAAGGCCCCTGGAATACCTGCAGAAGTGTAAATGGCATGTGTGCTCCTTGCACCAACAAGACATGTGCACTCTTTATATACAGTAAAAATAAATACTTGTTTTCCTTTGTTCAGTCATTCATTTTAACGAACAGTATCTCAGATTGGAAACACTAAAATCACACGTGCACACAGATCTAGCTGCCTGGGAAGATGGTCCATGTAATCCCGAAATAGACACTTCCTGCCTTCACAACCATATTTCTCTACAACTTGGAAGCCACTTCTCAAATTATCCCGCTCTCAATTTGGAAAGTGACGCGTATTCGGTCCCTAGCACAGTATGTAATTCACGAGCAACATTCTTTATAATGTTGAGCGAAGGCACAACAAGACACTTGAGTGTATTTAAATGCTGCTTCCCCGCTGAAATCAACGTTTTGCAAATGAAAAGGCTCTGCTCTGTGTGGCACTGTCGGATTTACGGGATTTATGGTCGCGGTTTGCTTGTTAAACTCATCTCTTGGTCCACTGAGATGGTATTCGATGAAAATAAAGTGGAAGCTCAGTCTTTGACCATGGAGCGATCCTCTTGGAGGGAAAGATCCATCGCACCTCGCCATTTTAGACACTTTACAAAAAAGATATTTCATAGATTATCACTGGCCATGCTACAGCATTACTTAACTTCACAGAATTAATTCATTTAGTAACCAAAAAATATAATTTGTTTAATTCGGAGAACAGTGCATTTTCAGGACAGCAACAACTATGTATGAATGCTCACAACTACTTCTAGTTACAACTTAAAAACTGGGTGGTGCAAACAATAAAGACATCTTCTAAGATGTTGGACTAAATTATTATATAGGGTGCAAAAAAAAACAACAAAAAACGTCTAGTACAATATGCAGCTGAAGTATTGCAATATGAGAGCAAATGATATCCGAGATTTTTTCTTATTTTGGGTATGCTTTGAAAGCTTTTCTAAGCTTTTCAATAAATAAATACCATTGTGTGTTTCTACTTGTTGAGAACCTGTATAGTCTTCCACCAGTGTATTATATAGCATGAATAGAGTACGCAGGCGTAACCCGGCTAGTTATCTAAAAATACGTTATTTTGGACCAGATTTATGTAGCATTAGCAGCAAAATAATGTCCGCAATTTGCAACAAATATTTTTGCAACCAGTGTGCTATTTTAGGATGGGACTTACGTACTAACAAGTCAGTTCACAAAATAGTGATTCCGAGAGGGTCGCAAATCGACCTATCGCACGAATATTAATGAGATAGGTTTCAAATGCAGCCATCACAGAGATGGTGGCATGCTGAAGTCATAAGAACCCATGTCTGTTATTCGCTTTAATTAAAGCATTTTTTTTTATTTTAAACACAACCCGCTCACCTTAAAGTAAAACGGGATGCCTTAAAAAAATGATTACTGTTTTAAGAAATAATTTTTTTAACAATTACAAAGGGAAAGGGGTTCCTTGGAGAGCCCTTCTCATCTGCGAATGCCTTACCGCTACCTTTTAGTAGTAAGCAATTTATTAATGTTTTGCCACCAGTTTTTAATCACAAAATATTAATACATACCAATCCAATTCGGCATTTGGAAGGCATGACCTAAACACTCCACTTCCAAATACCTAATTGTGTATTTAGTCGCAGCCCCAAATTGTGATACATTGCGCTCGCAAACTTTCTGGTTCTGAGAATCGGGCCGATTGCAATTGCAAAAAGACTTCATACATCTGTCCGTTAGAGTGATCAGAAAATATACCTCACGCTACACTTTGGGCCAGATATAAAACCATTCCCTTTTGCGAGTCGCAAATTGCACCGAAATACGACTTGCAATTTGCAACTCGCAAAAGTGAATGTACAAGTGTCTCAAACACTGTTTGCGATTCCAAATGGGTCTCAAATTGCATGCCTTATCAATATTCATGAAGCAAGCGCAACTTGCAACCCCATTGGGAATGGCTAGCACTCCCAGGGATGGTGGCCTGCTGTGGTCAGTAGACCACCATGTTTGTGACAGATTTATTAGTAAAGCAGGATTTTTTTAATGAGGCCTGTTTTACTGACAGGAAAATGGGATGTATTGAAAACAGAAAAACAAAACCTTTGAGTTTACTTTTTAAAGGGTAACAATGGTCCTTGGGACCACTGCCTGCTCTTAAAAAATTGTTTCTCATACATGCAAAGGTGAAGGGGTCCCCTGGGGACCCCTTTCCATTTGCTATTGGTTTACCACCTTCTTGAAGTAGGTGGTAAACTGCAAGTGTTTTGCGGTTGCATATGCAGCCACAAAACAATACTACATGGTAGTGAGACTTGCTATTAGGAAGGGACGCCCCTTCCTAATAGCGCGAGTCGCAAACGCTATTTTGCGAGTCAATGACTTATAAAATATCGGTTGTACATGCCAATCTCCCATTTGAGAGCGCAAAAAAGGGTCATACATCTGGCCCTTAAAGAATTATTTACAAATATGCACACTCTGGGATGTGAGCATGAAATTAAATGCATTTAATGCATAATCATGTGTGGTGCAGGGTTGAAATATAACTAGCTGACCACTTAGTCAAAAGTCTAAGGTGAGCCTTTAAATCAGTTCTGAATTGTGGCAGAGAGAAGCAGGCTTAGGCATTTACTACTAGTGAACTAGTAAATTGCAGCCCCCAAGAAAATGCCTGTCTGAGCTTGGGTCGCAATGAAGTACTGAAAAAATAATTACAACCCAATAGAGCTATACTTACAAATAGCCCTAATACCAATTACCAATAGTCAGTCAGTTGGCAGAGTAGAAGGTTCAATCGTTTATTAAACAAACAACTCTGCCAGAGGAGCCTCTCGCGACCTAACCCCTCGAGGTCTGCCGAGAAGACTGCTGGCACATTATCAACAGAACACATATATACTGTTACATTTCGAAACCGGTACCTAAGAAGGAAAAATACAAGTTGGTACAGGTTTATGCAAAGGAAAGACCATATATGGGACACAAAGCATCCTTAGTTTAGCTCAGCTCGTTATAGCAAGGTCGAGGAGGGTGACTCCCTTCTGCCAGCCCTAGGAGAGTCCGCACAGCACCTCCTGGAATGTGCTTTTCCAGCCTACCCCCACCTACAACCTTGACAGGCCTAACGGGCAGAAGCAGCAGTTTGCTACATTTGTCAGACTATTTTTCATGAGAACGACTCTTGCTAAGTGTAATGGTAGGTTTCCACTAAAGCTGCAAGCAGACTAGGCCATACAATGGCGCTGGTCGGGTCAATCTATATTGCTCGTAATAATACAAATAACTAAAATAAGGCATACATTAATCCCTCAACTATTACATGTGTGAGGTTATTAATACTCGAACACCTTCACTAGACTATTAGGTACATCACGCTAATTTCTAACTGTTACTATGTGCTTTACTAGGCCTAATTCAGATTTCGGTTCCTCAGCAATTATACGTTTCCTGGAGTTCACCACACCAGTAATTTCTTGGTGAAATAAAGTCTGGCAACCAGAGTTATATTTTTGCAGGTTAAACCTGTTGAAATGTAATGTATGAAAAATAACCAGACAATAGTGGGGCATAACTAGGCCACGGTACACAGTACCTTTGGGTTTTGTTGGGCTAGTGAAGGGAGTTGGAATAGATGGGGGTTACACATTGCTATTAATTAATTTCCATACAGGATGAGTGGACATAAGCTACAATACGTACGTTAATTCATTTCTTAAGAGAAATGTCTGCAGGTGAAGGTACTTTGACCAACTTACTACCAGGAATGGGATTTCGACCTCAAGTAACATGAGAACTTTCTTGCAAGGAATATTGGTGAAGCATCTCAGAATAGCTGCATACTGACTGGGAGCAATTGTTCTTGTTGAAACAAAAGAATGGTGGTCTAGAAATCCTTCAATTAGCCTCCCTGAATAAAAATGCACATTCTAACACCTTACAAGTTTAACCTCTTCTTTGCACACACATATCACAAAACTGCAGCCTGAAAAGAAGGCTGCCAGTAATTTTCTACTTGGTCATGCTTGCTCAGGTTCGGTTGTAAATCTCAGCATCCCTGGAATGACCATGCTGAACAACTATTCTCTGATACAATAAGATCAAGCCAGAACAGCACGATTTTTCATTTTAATTAAATGGAATAAGCGCTCTATTTTCATTAAATGCCTCTGAAAGCAAATTTATAATACTCACATATTTTATTTGTTAAGATAACAAGTATATATATTCCAGAATTGTCAGGTGGACTAATATTGACAACACCCCCCCTTTTATTCAAAATATATTTTGTTACATATTTTAATGCAAGAATGGAAGAGAATATAATAGACCTGTAAAGCGTTGGACGAGTGCTGCTTATCAGCTACCTTATTGCATAGGCTGAGGGCCTGTAATGACCGTTCAATAGCTGACCCAAATGCTGCCCATACTATCAATTGTCTGGGCGCACAAGCAGAATTGACTATTTTCTAACCCCTCCATTGCTTTCGGGGCATATGGTCCATTCTAAAATAATGAGCAGGTCTGACAGTGATCACAATGTTGTGCACTGTACTTTAAAAGATCTGTTCAATAAATTGAATAGCACTGTAGTATCATCGAGTTTCAAACTTGTCCCCTCTAATGATAGGAGAAGGGTTAAGTGGAATAAGGTAGCTGACAATTCTCGCTGCAGAGACACGATAGATCAGGCCCTTAACGTTGCAGTCTCCAAGATGGAAAAGACAACTTTTTTCATGACTAGGGATCAGTCTTGGAGAGGGAGTATTACTAAAATGAATGACGCCTTGCTTGCATCCATTGGGGAGTGTGTCACATGTAATCGTGCTTCTTCTAGACCCTCCTCCCTGCCTTCTTGATCTTGGTATAATAAGGCCTGCCATATGGGTAAGAATGACCTCTAAAGAGCCATTGCTAAAGGATATTTCCTTCTAGTTCAAACTAAAAGGAAATAATATAGGCTGGCTTTAACCAGAGCGCATAAGGAGTTGGACACCAATACATCGGAGAGCATGTATGAAGACTCCGTAAACAATGATGTCTGGAAATTCTGGAAATTGGTAGCCAATGTTAATTATTGTTCACCTGGGCTACTGGCAGACTCCGTGACTCCTGATGCCTGGCATGCTGACTTTTTGGACCTTTATAGTCGACCTCAGGCAAGGGCTGATGAGGGAAACTGCCATCTATTCTTGATAGCTCGGAACACCTCTTGGACTCTAACAGTCTATATATGCTAGTGCACTTAAGACTATTGCACCTTGGCAAAGCTGTTGGGCCTAATGGTGTATCTGGTGACCTCTAGCTGGCAGACATAGAAGGATGGGCATTGTATTGTAATCATTTGGCGAATTCAATCTTCAAGGGGATTTGCATCCCCCCCCAGTTGGAACTCGGCTGAAATTGTCCCAATTCATAAAAAGGGATCTTGGGACTCACCTGTACATTTTAGACCAATTAGTTTGATAGACATGGCTCAAAAAGTCTTTGCCAGGCAGGTTTTGGGGAAAATGGATGCTTGGAGGCCCTCTTCCCTCTGCAGGCAGGTTTCAGACAGGAGATTAGTACTACTGACTAGGTATTCAGGTTTTTCCCTATTTTTTGGAAGATGGTTGTCCTCCAAAATGTGCATCTGTATCTGGTCTTTGTCAACCTTAAATCAGCATTTGACTTTGTCTCCCAAGAGAATTTATGGGCAGTTATTGAAAATAGTAGGGTCCCGTCTGACCTTTTGGATGTTCTGATTCGTCTACATCAGGAAACATAGGCCCATGTTAGATGGGGCATGGGACGGGAACTTGCTGATAAGATAGATATTCAAAAAGGGACTTTCCAAGGGTTTGCACTCGCCCCTACTTTTTTTTCATTATACTTGAATGATGTAGTTACCTATTTGCCAGAAGGCCCAAATGACACCCCGAGGTTGGCTGTTGACGGAATACCACTTCTTCTTTTCGCAATACCCTCCTGATGTCAAAAACAATAAGTGGCCTCCAACATCTAGTAAACAGATTTGAAGTCTTCTGCTGTGAACGTGGACTAGTGATACATTTATGATAATTAGTCCACAAAAATTCACCTGGTGCTCCATAATGTTATGGGGTAGTCCTTTGTAAAAGATCACGGAGTTTGATTATCTGGGGATAAGGATATCCAATGCTATGTCCAGGCGGTCCGAGTTTCACAAGAGTAGGCTGAGTCCAATGCAACATCCTGTCGCAATTCTGAAAGTGTATGGGTCCTCTGATCTTGAGCGCATCTCTCCAGCCTTAAAGGTTTACAAGGCCAAGGCCATGGGCAGTGCCCTATTGGGGTCGGAAATATGAGGCATTGCAACGTTGGCCTTTTTGGGAGTGGATGAAAACTCCTTTCTGAGTGCTTTTTCTAACATTCCAAATAATACTCCTCTAATATCCCTTTTGGCAGGACGTGGGCATTGCACCACTGACCTATGAAGCCCAATTAAGTCCCCTGCTATATTGTGGCACAGGTTGAAACCTTCTCTGGCCCTTGAGGACTACTATAGAACCTTTCAAGGTGTAGTTTCCTTGGTTAATTTTTTTGAAATCAAGTGGCTGTTTAAAGTAAAAAATCTTGGTCTAGCTGAATGTTGGTCCCCACCTCCTACTGTGAAACATTTGTCCAAAGCCACCTTGAAAGATGCTATTTGGAGCTATACGAAGGTTATTGAAATGAAGATTTTGTGAGGGATCTCTTGCAGACACATTTTTTGATTTTAAGCTTCACTCCTCCTGTGAGCCTTTTTTAGATTAATATTACCCCACCAGCACCAAAGCAGCTATTTTTTAAACTTCATTATGGCACATTGCCACTAGCCACGTTGCTTGCCCACTGGAATCGACAAACCTGCACAAGTACAGTATGCCAGATGTGATGCCAGTTTGAAGAAACTTTAGCAAATGTTTTCTTCTTTTGTCCCAGGTATGTGCATTGAAGAACTGAAATTTTCATTCTCAGGGAATACTTACTAATAAAAAAAGCACTTGGCACAGAAGCTGAAAATATGAAAAGACATCTTTATTAAATTTAATAAGTGAGGCCACGTCACACAGAAGCCGTAGCAACTGAATGAGGTAGTCTGAGGAATACAGAAAACAGAGGCCTTTTATATGATTAGGGTTACAAACTTCAGCATACAAGTAAGGGGCAGTCCTAGCTTTTGCAAGCATGCAAAAAATGCCTAACATGGACATGCAAGGTCTGCCAAACGACAAACCCATTTTACAGTTGTCCGGCCCATAATCAATCATTGAACAAACCCAACAGTCTACTTTAGACAAGCCGGACAAACCCATAATAAAAGGACCACGACCCATATCATAAACAGACCATAAAAGAAGGAACAGAAAGCAGGATAAGGCGTGTGTGTGTGCATACCAAACTCTACAATGTCCTGTGCTTTGATCCTCAATCTTGATCAGCTAAAGGGCAGGAACTGGTTTAACAAGGTCAGCTTCAGGCAACAGGGTCAGTTCACTCAGGTCAAACAGGAGTCAGCATGAACTCGAGCTAAGGTCTACATGCCCTTAAAAGACTGGTTCAGCCACAATCATGGCCTATGTGAGGGCAACCACAAAATGGCTGCCATACAAAAAATGGAACCCATGGGTTCAGATTTCACAGAACCTCAGCACCCCAGGAAAGACAGGATTATTTCACTTTGCAAGCAACTTGGATGTAGACATGTTGTGGCTGCTCTGCTAATTTTATGTACAGAAACATCCTAGGTGGTGGTTTGTGCAGTATCGAAATTTCTTTTTTGGGAATGTTGTGTTAGGTCTAAAGCCACGCAGTGAGTCTTTATTACCTGTTTTTTTAGATTTTTATTTTGTTTTCTGCCGATTACCCATCATCTAACTATATACGTATTGTCCATGAGATTAATTATTTTTATTTATGAAATGGGAAACTAGAGATGGACTTGTAACTTGTTTTTAGTCTTAACTATTTGTCTCATGTCTTATGCATCGTGTGTACTTGTTTGTACTTTTATGGTAAAAAAAGCCTGAATAAAGTATTTTGATGATGATTATGGTGATGAACAGAATAGAATAGAATAGAAATCGCCCTTCTCATTACCAGCGTCAGTGCCACGTCATAACACAGGTAGAGGAGCATAAGTAGGTCCTTTACTAGATCATAACATGATATAAGTGCATATCATTTAAGTCTGCTATTACATATGAATTATGTTTTAGATTAGCCTGACATAGTATATAATATCATTTTTGCAGTTCTGATGAAGTGGGATGGTGCAGCTGTGAAACATGCGTTGTTGCCTTGTAGTAAGAAAACGATTGGAACATAAAAAATAAGATTGGTATTTTGAACACTGACTCCCAGAGCTGTTTGGATACAATTGATCTGAATACCTCATGGCGAGCCTTTGGAAATAGTTAATCAATACGTTGTTAATCTGTTATAGCCAAATAATTCATTATGTTACAACATCAAGGAATGAATCCAACAGTACTTGAAAAAACTCCATTGCTTCTTCACGGAGAACTAATAGTTCAAAGGAACTTTATGTTGCTACATGAATGTCTTTAATCTTGGTTTGTTACTTTATGGACATTCTTTGAAAACAATAATTGAGTGACAAATGATTCTATTTTAATCTTAGGTATTGTTTAGTGAGCAGGAAAATAAACTCAATAAAAATGTAGTTCATTGAAGTATTGAAATGAGCGCACCCCATAAACACATACATATGTATGCATAATGTATAATTATAATGTTTATGTCAGATTAGGGGTGTTGCCAGGGTAGTTGTGAGCAATAGCATGGTATGAGAGGCATGTCTAGTATAGCCTATCTACCCACTTCTTTTTATATCTGCATAAGGCAAATTGATATGGGACAGTCTGTAAACCACAATGCCCAAGCATGTGCAAGAAAGGCATCTAAAGGAGCAATATTCACCACCCTACACACATCCCTCGACAACACTGGAGACACACATTGGATATCTACAGATCAAAAAGAATATCAAAAGAGCCCCGATCTTCTCTGCCATGTAAAGAGAAAACAGCAAGATTGCAGCCTGCTAAATGATGCAACAGCTGAAATGAAGTATAAAACACAGAAATAATCCTACATGAAGAATATCAGCATAGGGGACTTACCTAGCACACAACCTCAAATGCCAGGAACGGCAGAGCACTGGATAAGTGTGAGAAAGATCAAGCAAAAGAACAAAAAGAAAGGTGAAACTGAGAGACAAACTGTCTGATCTGAGGAACATTCCCTGGCCCAACATTTTCCATCCCTAGCAAAAAAAGGCAAAAGCATGTGTGCTTCTGATAGGATAAAGTGTTTGCCTCTTCAAGATGGCTGGACACATCTTTCAAACCAACAACCCAACTCATGAGCTTGAATGGGAGAAGATTCAATATTAGTAAATTCTACTAACGTCAATGCAGAGTGGATGACTTTAAAATAACAGCTTTCAAAATGTTCCATCTACTTCTGTTTACATGCTTTGGAAACACTAGGAACCTCAGAACTGAGCCCCTTCCACATGCCATGACTACAAAAATCGACTGTGTAAGAGCTATGGACCTGGAGGGTCTGGATCATTGATATATGGCCCACAAAGTAATAGTCTAGAAGAGGATGTGTAATATGTTTATGTTTATGTTTATGTTTATTCAATTTGTAATGCGCACAAATACCCGAGGGTGTCTCGGCGCAGAGGATTTGAACAGTAAACTGAAAAGAAAAAAGTATTTATTGATCAAAAAGCCATGTTTTGAGCTGTTTTCGGAAAATAAACAAGGTTGGACTGATTTTAATACAAAGAGGAAGGGAGTTCCATAATCTCGCCGTAGCTACCAGAAAACGTCTGTCTCCCCAAGTAACTGTTCTGGTGCGAGGAAGGGGGAGCAGAAAATTAGATGCCGAACGAAGAGACCTGCTAGGGGTGTAAATCCTGAAAGCATTTCTTAAAAATTGAGGGCCTGAGTTATGTATTGCCTTGTATGCAATACAGAGGGCCTTGAATTTTATGCGGCTTCTAACTGTAAGCCAATGGAGTTGACGTATGGCAGCTGCAACAGATTTATACTTGGGAATGGAAAGAAGTACCCTGGCCGCTGCATTTTGGACTAATTGCAGTTTATCCACAACCTGCTGTTGGGCATTCAGCAGGAGGGCATTGCAATAGTCCAATTTCGAAAATATAAGTGTGGAGATCAATGTCATTCCTGCAGCCAGGGGTAAAAAAGGAAGTAGTTTTTTAATTTTCCTGAGGATGAAGAAGGAAGCTGAGGTCACATTATTGACATGATGGATAAAAGTTAGTTTGGTGTCAAATGTGACCCCCAGGTTCCTGACCTTGGCAACCGGTACCGGTGGGGGGCCGAGTTCTATGGGCCACCAGATGTCAGACCACACCGGAGACAGGTTGCCAAAGGTCATCACCTCGGTTTTGTTCGAATTTAGTTTAAGGCAGTTCCCCAACATCCAGGAACCTATGGCTAGTAAAGCCTCCTGAAATCTTGAGGCAACTGCCAAACCATTCTTATGGACCGCCAACACCAGTTGGGTGTCGTCTGCATAGGTGGTCAGATTCAGTCCATAAGTTTTTATGACCCTCGCCAAGTCCGACACATAGATGTTAAATAGTGTCGGACTTAGCGAGGATCCCTGGGGTACTCCACAGGGTAATGTGGTAGTAGGCGAGTAGAAAGTACCAAGTTTCACAGCTTGGGAACGGTTCGCCAAAAAGGAAGCTATTAGGTCTCTGGCTCGAAGATTGACCCCCAGTGCTGAGACACGGTCGATCAAAATAGAGTGATCGACCGTGTCAAAGGCGGCTGAGAGATCTAGCAGAATGAGAGCAGCTGCCCCATTATGATCTAAAATAGCTCTGATCTCATCAGCCGCCTTTATCAGCGCTGTTTCCGTCCCATGGTTCCTTCTGAAACCAAATTGGGTGTCATCCAGCAAATGATGTTGTTCAATGAAGTCAGACAGTTGGTAATTCATGATTGCTTCACAGATTTTTGCTGGGAAAGGAAGAGCAGCTATGGGTCTATAACTAGCTGGTTCTAAAGGGTCCAGAGAAGGTTTTTTCAACAAAGGTTTAATTATAGTTCTCTTCCAGATCTCAGGGTACTCGCCAGTAAGGAACATGGAATTACAAATCTTGGTAAGAGGAAATGTAATAAGTTCACTGAGTTGATTAAATACCGATGCAGGGCACGGGTCCAGAGGTGAGCCTGAGGTAGTAGTGATAATGTATTTGTTAATTGTTTCCGTAGGGACAGGGTGAAATAAAGAAAAAATAGGGCTAGTAACAGGATTTGAAGTGTGTTGAGAATCAGGACCTTTAGTTTGAACCAACGATGTAAAGGTGGCATAGATACTAGTGACTTTGGTGGAAAAATAATCAGCTAGGGAATTACAAAGGTCTTGGGATGGCTCAACTACAGGGACAGAGGGAGGGGTGGATAACAAATTGACTATTTGAAAGAGTTTCCTGGAGGAATTTTGTGCGGACTCTATTTGAAATAGATAGTACGCCCTCTTGTGAGAGATTATGGCACGTTTATAAATGGCTATAGCAGCTTTATAAGTTTGTTTGTCGTGCAAATTATAATGTCTTCGCCAATGTCTCTCAAGATTCCTGCAGTGCTGCCTCTGCAATCTTAGTTCTTCAGAAAACCAACCCGCAGATTTAGTAGAACGGTTTGGAAAGATGACTTTAGAGGGAGTCGCTACATGGAGTGCGTTCACAAGCCATTCGTGAAATTTGGCAGATGATTCAGCTGGATCAACAGGAATCTCGAAGTGAGGTGTTGTAAGTAATTGGGTAAGCAAGGGGAGATCCAATTTTCTCCATTCGCGAATACTCTGAGGGATTTTTGATTTCAATTGTGCTGGATTCGGGCAATATACTTTGATACTAAAGATAACCGCATAATGGTCTGACCAAGTCAGAGGTAACACCTTAGCAAATGAGATAGCAGGATTATTAGTAAATAGCCCGTCCAAAGTGTGGCCGGCTTGATGTGTCGGAACTGTAACTAGTTGGCGTAATCCTAATGCTTCCAAATCAGTAATGAGTTGGATGGTATCTCTGTCCACGGGAGATTCAAGATGAAAATTAAAATCTCCCAGGACTGTATAGTCCGATGAGTCCATGCACATTTGTACAATTTCAGCAAGATTGGAGAGAAACTGAGTGCGTGTGCCTGGTGGCCGATAAAGCAGACAGCCCCTAAAAACTTGGTTAGTATTAAGTGTGATGGAAAATTTAAGGGTCTCGCTGCTCAAGGTAGGAGTAAAATCAGTTTTTAAACCGAACTTGGCTTTATGGACTATGGCAAGTCCCCCACCCCTACCTACGGGTCTATCCATTTTAGATACTAGGAAGCCCTCAGGGGTGGCAGAGCAAAAATCTGGTCCAGAAGCAGCATCTCCCCACGTTTCTGTGATAAACAGGATGTCTAAATTTAGATTAGTAATCAATTCCCGAATTTCCAGACTGTGCTTTGGTAAAGAGCGAGCGTTAATAAGGGCCACTGTGTAGGGAGACCTAGGTTCTGTACAAGGGGTCAGAATCGATGGGGGGGGTTCACAAAATGAGAATAAACATATAGGACAAGAAATGCTAGAAGACATAGGTAACGGCACACAAGACAAAGGAGGGCAGTGATGTGAAGAGACACCTACATTAAGTCTTTTTAGCTGTTCAGCGGAATACTGGATACGAGTGGGCCGAAGAGGATCGAGGTATTGACCAGGGGGGGTGGCCCTGGGCCCGGTACAGGCGCGGACGGGCGCAGACGGGCTTGCCTTAAGCGCGCCTTCGGCGCGCTCTCGGCGCGCCCGCTGCGCTCGTCCGCTGCGCTTCCGCTGGGGCATGAAGTTTAAGTAGGCGAGGAGGCGAGCAGCTAGACTGCTAACCTCTCAGCCCAGGCGTCTGACGTAGCCCTTCCCAGTATGGCGGTCTATCCCTCCACAACAAGCCGAATGATCGGTGGTGGAACGGGGATCGCGCCTCTGAGAGCCCAACACTCATGCAATTCAATTTAGTACTCAAATCAAAATGCTAACTTAATTATGGTGCAGAAATAATAAATTACAACCAAACGTTTTTTAAAATCCGCTAGGCGCCCTCTACAAGGAGCATCCGTCCGCGGAATCGTTTTTAAAAAGCTGGTTCTGGTAAGAGGCGCAATTATAGCAGCATAGGTCCGTAATTCCTTCGCATTTCACATTTCAGTTCAGAGAAATCCAAAGGTGGGGCTGAGTCACGAGTTTAAGTAGGCGAGGAGGCGAGCAGCTAGACTGCTAACCTCTCAGCCCAGGCGTCTGACGTAGCCCTTCCCAGTATGGCGGTCTATCCCTCCACAACAAGCCGAATGATCGGTGGTGGAACGGGGATCGCGCCTCTGAGAGCCCAACACTCATGCAATTCAATTTAGTACTCAAATCAAAATGCTAACTTAATTATGGTGCAGAAATAATAAATTACAACCAAACGTTTTTTAAAATCCGCTAGGCGCCCTCTACAAGGAGCATCCGTCCGCGGAATCGTTTTTAAAAAGCTGGTTCTGGTAAGAGGCGCAATTATAGCAGCATAGGTAGCAGGAGGGCATGGAGGTGAGGAAGGTGATCATGAATTCAAAAACAATAAACATATTAAAAATAAATAATTAATGGGTCATTAAGATGGCAGTCGGATGAATGTTTGACCACCATCGTTGCACGGTTGAGACCACCAGACACGTAGTTGGTGGTCCCACCCACCAGATTAGGATGTGACCTCTGTGTAGGCTGTCGGAAAAATCACTTTTTCAATTGTGGCTTGTGCTGTGGCCCTGAAAAGGGCTGTAGCACAAACCACAATTGAAAAATGAATGTTTCTAAACATCCATGCACTGTGTGCTAGGCACCATGTGGTGCCTAGATGTTTGAGGGTGCACTACATGTGCCCCCTGATCAAATTCCAGTGGCCCACGGGGGATGGGGGTCATGCTTGGGGCCCCCAAAGTCCCTCTCCGGCTGCCTATTCATGGTGATGGGACTGCCACGAACAGCCAATGAGAAAGGGATAGCCTAATCCCTGTTGCGATTCCTACGCAGGCACCGCCCATGTAGGGATTAGGAGTCCCACTGCCATCCCAAAGGGATCTCTGATCCTGTCGGAGGCGGAGGTTCCACAACCTACCATTGTAGTCCGACTGGCTGCATTGTAATGCAGCAGTCGGACCGATACCCTAGATGGAGGGCAGACCACCACCGACGGCCTGTCGGTGATGATCCTCCCGCCATCATAATGAGGGCCTAAATATTTATATAAATGAATTTTACAAATCCACCAACACAACACAGGGCTTCATGTCATAAACCCATGTCACGGACCTGCATGCATTCTCTTTTTGTATAAGGTTTCACATTTGACACAATAAAAAAGTTTGCTGAAGATGCTAAAACTATAAATTTGTCTTTGATGAGCTTGTGAAACTAACACAGGAATTTAAAGATGACCTTCTTATGATCATGATATTTGGTGCTCAACAGATTCAAATCCAGTCAAGCTGCCATGGCCTGGATGATATGAGGTTACTGAAGAAACTATTGTGAAAATCCTAGGTAGATTACATTGGCAAATGGGATGAGCAGGGAAGAGTTTCTGGATTGTAGGTTGGTATCAAGGTATCTGGAGAATATGGTGACATTATCCATAATGTTTTATTAATCTAGAAACAGGAGGTTCAAAGGAAAGAAAGCAATCTAAAACGATGCTCTAGTTCTGTGCCTGATTAAAAGGAGAGTGCTTGGTGCCAGCCACCAAGTGTCAGATCAAATTCAGCTGGTGACAACGAGGGAAATCACATTAGTCATGTCTGTGTTAAACTTACGGTAGGTAGTTATTGTACATCTATTTAGAAATATTTCTATTTTTGACTCAAAAGGGTTCATGTTGATATTATATCCTCTAATCAAATTTTAGTATCGATGTACAATATATGTATCCTATGGGGAAGGATGACTTATTTGTATGGCAGGCATAAACTACTGGATAATAGCGAGCACTGTCACTAGCACTTTAAAAGGTGTGGATCTTGCACAAACCAATGATCACACTTGTTTGTTTGAAATGAAAAAAACAAAAAAAAGTAAAAAAAGTGAATTGCTATTTAAATGAATTCCATAGGTGGTTTGGCGTCATGTGATCAAGGCCCAAGCTTGGGACGAAATGCGTCATGGCTGCCCCTTCTGTTTTGTACATGGTAACAGAATAAATTGAAGGTACTACAATCTTTGTGGTCTGTGCTCTTCACCTGCGAAAGGAACTACGAAACCGAAGAGCTGCACTTGATATATACATATATATATATATATATATATATATATATATATATATATATATATATATATATATATATATATATATATATATATATATATTTATATTACCTACTGTCGCCAGTAGGTAGTTGTAGTTAGGACCTATTTTCCATAGGAAATCCGCAATATTCTATTTTCAATAACGTTGATTCCGGTTGACGAATCTTTGCGAAATTTACAAACTTATGGCCAGCTCCAGTCTGCTCTTATCCTGAAAGTCTTGGGGTGATTTGTCAAGCATGGGCCGACAAGAAAGGGGGGGCCCAAAACTTGTTTTCCCTATGCATTTTCCCATAGGAACCTTTAATCGCAGCTACAGCCCGAACTGCTGAATGAAATTGCAACAAATTTGGTAAAGAGGTTGCCCTTGATTCACATGTGTGCCTTTTGGTTAAATGGTGTAAATCTGTTTAGTAGTTTTTTAGATATTAAAGAAAAAATACATATATATCTGGGCGGAGCCTAACGACACATCTCATCATGAGATCTCATTGTCTGTCAGCACTTCATCCAAGAAGTGTTGGCAGCCATCTTGGGACCAATATACATGATAGCACCTCATTAAAAAGCATTGCAGTTATAGAAGTTTGTAAGACTTTAGTTACATTATAAATCATTTGTTGATGGTACCATAATCATTTTAGGAATTGGGGTGTGTTCTAAGGTGATTTCACCATGTGAAAAAGCCTTCTGCTGGAATATCATGAATCAGGTTTGAGAGAAAACTATTTTCTCATGCTTTTCCCACAGAGGTTTGGAAGGTGATCTATAAGCTAAACTGAGAGCATATTTTTGTAAATTCACATTTTCCTTCTCAGTCATGTGAGAATGAAGTCTGACATTCTCAGCAAAAAATGTACATCCAACAAGGGCAGAGACTGTCAGTTGATTCCTTTGTGTTCTACTGCAGCTTCCCAGAGTGTTCTAAAGAACAACTAGAGCGCTAACAGTCTTACACATGACAAAAGTATAGCACACCTGAAGCCATCTTGATTGGAATAAAGTGGTAACACTTAAAACATTTAATTTAAAAATGAACAACATGAGGGGCTTCATTTTGCCATAGAAAGTATGATTAGTGCCGCAGAAAGAAAAATTAGGGCACAATTTGAGTGACTTCTCAAACCCTCTTCTAATTCATTAAAAAAAAATCTGACATGCGACTGAAACATGTACTTTCAATACCAGCAGCAGACTTCCCTGGTGAGCTGTAGCTTTACTACAGTGTTCTAATGAGCAACTAGAGTGCTAACATTCAGAATTTATGGCAAATGTGTGACGCATCTGAATGTCTTCTTGATGGAACCAAATTAAAAAACTGAAAGTATTGCCTCCTGAGGAGACTGTAGTAAATGAGGAAATTAGGAACTTCATAACAAATAAGTCTCTAAAGATGGCCGCCAGAGACAAAAGAGCCCAAATGTAGCACAAATATCACCCAGATGTAGCCCAAGTAAAGGCCAATGACAGAATGTCCCAGAGTGCTCTAAAGAACAACTAGAGCGCTAACACTCTTACTTATTATAAAAGTATGGAACATCTGAAGCCATCTTGATTGGAATAAAGTGGTAACACCTAAAACATTTAATTTGCAAAGGAACAAAATGAGGGGCTTCATTTTGCCATAGAAATTATGATTAGTGCTGCAGAAAGAAAAATTAGGGCACATTTTGACTTCTCAAATCCTCTTCTATTTCATTAAAAAATTCTAACATGCAGACTGAAACATGCACTTTGAATACCAGCAGCAGAGTTCCCTGGTGAGCAGTAGCTTTACTACAGTGATCTAATGAGCAACTAGAGTGCTAACATTCAGAATTTATGGCAAATGCGTGACACATCTGAGAGCCTTCTTGATGGAACCAAAGTAAAAAATCTGAAAGTATTTCCTACTGAGGACACTGTAGTAAATGAGGAAATTACAGTGATCTAATGAGCAACTAGAGTGTTAACATTTAGAATGTATGGCAAATGTGTGACACATCTGAATGCCCTCTTGATGGAACCAAAGTAAACAAGCATTGAAAATGCAAAAGGTCTCACGCTCATTTAAGCTAAAGTAGCAGAGAGTGAGTAGGTAGTAGAGTGAGTAGTAAAGAGTAGTAGAGAGTGAGTAGTAGGGGGTAGTAGAGAGTGAGTAGTAGAGAGTATTAGAGAGTGAGTAGTAGCGAGTGAGTAGTAGAGAGTGAGTAGTAGAGAGTAGTAGAGAGTGAGTAGTAGAAAGTGAGTAGTAGAGAGAGGAGTAGAGAGTAGTAGAGGATCAGATAGTGAGTAGCAGAGAGAGTAGTAGAGAGTAGTAGAGTAGGAGAGAGTGAGTAGTAGAGAGTGAGTAGTAGAAAGTGAGTAGTAGATAGTAGTAGAGAGCGAGTAGTAGAGTGAGTAGTGGAGAGTGAGTACTAGAGAGTAGTAGAGAGCAAGTAGTAGAGAGTGAGTAGTAGAGAGTGAGTAGTAGATAGTAGTAGAGAGCGAGTAGTAGAGTGAGTAGTGGAGAGTGAGTACTAGAGAGTAGTAGAGAGCAAGTAGTAGAGAGTGAGTAGTAGAGAGTGAGTAGTAGAGAGTGAGTAGTAGTGAGAGTGTAGGAGAGAGTGAGTAGTAGAGAGTGAGTAGTAGAGCGAGAATAGTAGAGAGTAGTAGAGAGTGAGTAGTAGAGCAGTAGAGAGTGAGTGGTAGAGAGTAGTAGAGGTGTAGAGTGAGTAGTAGAGAGTAGTAGAGAGTGAGTAGTAGAGAGTGAGTAGTAGAGAGTGAGTAGTAGTGAGTGAGTAGTAGAGAGATAGTAGTAGAAAGTCATAGAGAGTGAGTAGTAGAGAGAAGCAGAGAGTGAGTAGTATAGAGTGAGTAGTAGAGAGTAGTAGAGAGCGAGAAGTAGAGAGTGAGTAGTAGAGAGAGAGTAGTAGAGAGTGAGTAGTAGAGTAGTAGAGAGTAGTCAGTCAATGTCAGTTATTGTCAGTCATTCAGTGTCAGTCAGTCAGTGTCAGTGTCAGTCAGTCAGTGTCAGTCAGTCAGTGTCAGTCAATCAGTGTCAGTCAGTGTCAGACAATCAGTGTTTGTCAGTGTCAGACAGTCAGTGTCAGTCAGTCAGTCAGTGTCAGTCAGTGTCAGCTAGAGCAGCTCTGCTGACCTGGTTCTCTGGCTCTAAAGCAGCTCTGCTGACCTGGTTTTCAGGCTCTAAAGCAGCTATGCTGACCTGGTTCTCTCCCTCTAAAGCAGCTCTGCTGACCAGGTTTCTCTGTCTCTACAGCAGGTCTGCTGACCTGGTTCTCTGGCTTTAGAGCAGCTCTGCTGCCCTGGGGCCCGATGTAGGTAATAGGGAAATACCGATTCCTAAATATCGAATTTTACCAATTCGGTATTTAGAAATCGGTATTTCAGATGTAGGGAAGAATTCGGTAAAAAATACCGTATCCTAAATATTCATTATTACCGATGCGGTAATTGAGATTCGGTAATAATGAATACCTACCCATTCATTCCTCTGGGCTTGGAGGCCCACAGGAAAGAATGTGAAGACATTCGGAATTACCGATTCGTTATTACCGAATCAGTAATACCAGGAGGTATTTCAAGGGTGCCAGGGTGTCCACAGGACACCCTGTTGCACCCCTGAAATGTGCATGTGTGCACATGTGGCACACATGCATGCCCTAAGGGCATGGATATGTGCCACATGGCACATTTCAAAAAGCAAAAATTTGCTTTTTGAAAGGAAATCACTACTTACCACCAACCTGGTTCTCTGAGTTTAAAGCAGCTCTGCTGACCTGGTTCTCTGGCTCTAAAGCAGCTCTGCTGGCCTAGTTCTCTAGCTCTAAAGCAGCTCTGCTGACCTGGTTCTCTCCCTCTAAAGCAGCTCTGCTGACCTGGTTTCTCTGGCTCTACATCAGCCCTGCTGACCTGGTTCTCTGGCTCTAGAGCAGCTCTGCTGACCTGGTTCTCTGGCTCTAGAGCAGCTCTGCTGATCTGGTTCTCTGGCTCTAAAGCAGCTCTGCTGAAACATAAGTACTTATAAACGTATCCTGCTGTCAACTACTAGCACTCTAGGAACCCAGTCACTGTCTATGCACTTGCAGAATGACTCAGGTATTGAGACAAGCAGTGGTACAGTCAAATGTGCACAATATATGCAGTCCCTTAACCCCTTGCAGACTACTGAGACAGTCCTGCAAAAGTCCAGGTAATAGTCATGCTTGTCTGGAATCACACTGTGACTCTGTATCCACTCCTACAATCATCCTGAAAAAAACATGTCCTTATCTAATCACTCTGCTGAAACAAAATTCGACCCATTCAAATGCAGCAATTTGCGTTGAAGGGGCATTCCATGGGTGTTGATTTGTCTGTTCCCACACTACACCCATGGAATAACACATCTCAAGATTTACGAGAAAGTGTAAATCTTTTGATATGTGTGAATGGTGCGCCACCCTATAGGTGGTGTAGAGAGGCACAACAAGGAGAAATGTTTTAATTTCACCTCGTTTTTTCCTCTTTCAATGCATGCTGCATTCCACAGCACACCTTGAAGGAGGAAAATGCCTTTAGTGATTGTTTTTGTGCAGGAAGTAGTCCCTTCCTGCACAAAAACAATCTCCCCATAACACAGATATCCTTGCACCATGATGCAAGGGTGCCTGCGTCACTGCATGGTTGCAGTTTGTGTGCTAGTGCAGACGGAGCACAGAATTGCGACATATTCGTGTAAATATGTCACATCCCTGTGCATCAGAGGTCCTGCAGCGTGGTGCAGCTAACGGGCTCGCAGTGTCACGCTGTAGCACTTCCTATAAATTCACCATACAGTACTAATGCATTCTTTCAGTCAATCATGCTCTACACATACATTCAACCAAACTTTCAGACATCACCATACAATTATAGTTCTTTTTTTAAACCAGATAAGGTGGTACTGAACTTTTTTTTTCTTCTGTTTTTTTTTTCTATTTTTTTTGTAGTTTTTTAACAATTTTGTACTTTTTTTGGTGTTTTTTAAAAATTGAACAAAAAAGGAACTAAGTATTCAGTTAGCTTTTGGAATTCAACATCATTCCAAAAACAAAAAAAGTTAAAAAATTGCATTTGTTTTTCCATTGAGCTACACAAATAGCATCCACTGACTGTTCAACATAATAGATAATGGTTTTGCACTCAGTTCAGTGCTGCTGCAGAAAAGCAAATTATGGGCGAATGGTGGTGCTGAAGAGAACGCTCTGGAGATGCTAGCAATGCCTGGTGGTGCATTTTTTGCTGCACGCCTCATTACTTCTCGTGCCAGATTCTTCGGGTGAATGGTCCGCAAATGTTTATACATATTTGCTGTTCCACATGAGTATTTCTTGTCACTGCCTCGTGACAGGACCCTGTCACACAGCAAGTATGTGACTTTTCTTGCGTTGACCTTTTTTTCTACGGCAGGAAAGTTGAGAAATTTCCAAACCACTGATTCAGGCCTCTGCTTGGGTGGATCTTCCTCCAAGATATCTTCATCTCAAGAATGATGAGGAGCTTGCGAACCAGATAGCATTTCTCCAATACAATTTTTTAAAAACACCAAAAAAATTCCAAAACCAGCTCTGGAAGATGTCTCTCATCAACTGCTCCAAAACAGAATAATTAAAATGGGTGGGGTCCTTCAATAGTTATAGTGGGAAATGTTATGAACCAATCAAATCTTTTTTTTTTTAGGTCACATGGGATCCGCGCACCGTGCGCTCATGAAGCGCGCACCCGACGATACTTCACGAAAATATATTTAAAAATAATATAAGTTTATTACAAGTAGAAATATATTATTTTTATGAATACCTTAGATAATCTTTTGCCCTAATATGTACAATAAAGACACGTACATATCATTATAGAACATAATACATTTCACAGGAGTTGCGCACCCAGGGCGCCCCAGCACGTATATGACGTCACGTTGGGCCCGCCACAGCGCAAGCGACGCGTACCGTCAGTGATGTCATTTGAGATGTCATCAGTGATGTCATCAACTAACTATAACGGAGGAATTTCTATAGTTTTGTACGAGTGAAATGTCCAGCTAACTATAACACGCATGAAACCTATGTTTTTTTCAGTGAATATATATATATATATATATATTCACTGAAAAACCATAGGTTTCACACCAGTTATAGTTAGGTGGAAATTTTACTCGCATAAAACCATTGAAATTCCCACGTTATAGTTAGTTGGACTCACTATAACTTGCGCGTGCAATGCACTGCTGATGACGTCACATATTACATCACTCATGACATGGTCAGTGACATCACTCATGACATCACTGATGACATCTCAAATGACATCACTGATGACAACATCCTTGTGACAAAGTGGCAGACCTCCTATCAGCATAAAATAACTTTTGATACACACATTTAAAAATAGAAACTAACATTTTCTTAAAAAAGGAGAAACCAATAACAATTACAACAACTTATTAGGTAATTCCAACATCTACATACACATCCACTCATTCACCAACAGTTCTATATAGTCACTCATGCAGGTACTTACTCATCATATGTACTCATACACCTATACATCCTGTTACAAACTAATACTCATCCATATAGTTACTCACACACAAATTCACACTTGCAAATAAACTATCAAAAAAACATTTACTTGATTATACTGCTATATACACACCACTACACATACTTCTACAGAAACGGAAACATATTTACTCTCTTAAACAATCAATTATAAAAACACATACTCACTAACCCACCCATACACACAATCATCCACCCATACAGTCTTGCACACATGCTGTCTTCAAAATACATACAAATAGTGAGTCACTCATTCATGCATCTGTGCTCTAAGTAATATCCCCCACCGAACCATAAAGTCACTGGTACTGATACTCAAAAAAACAACTAATAACCCATATACACACTCATGTAGCTACTCACCAACCCATGCAGCCACTTATCCACAAAGTGAGACACAGATACAGATATTTAAATATTTAAACATTACTCGCTAATATATGTATTCACTAAGATACATTTAATAAGTCAGTTAACCAATCAATTTTACACAATAAAAACATCCATTTAGACATTTATTTACCCATTTATTCTTCCATCAACCTTTAGATATACATATATGAAAAATATTTATTTTCCAGAAAGATACACATTCACTGAATGATGTCATCAGTGATGTCATTTGAGATGTCATCAGTGATGTCATGAGTGATGTCACTGACCATGTCATGAGTGATGTAATATGTGACGTCATCAGCAGTGCATTGCACGCGCAAGTTATAGTGAGTACAACTAACTATAACGTGGGAATTTCAATGGTTTTATGCGAGTAAAATTTCCACCTAACTATAACTGGTGTTTTTTCAGTGAATTTAATATGTTTTTTAAATGCTAATTCCTAACTATAACTGGTGTGAAACCTATGGTTGTTTCAGTGAATATGTATACATATATATATATATATATATATATATATATATATATATATATATATATATATATATATATATATATATATATATATATATATATATATATATTACCTACTGGCGGTCGCCAGTAGGTATATATAGTTAGGATTTTTTCTCTATGGGTTTTTTGAAAATTCTATGTCTAATAACTTTGGCGTTTGTGGACGGAATTGGCTGAAATTTTCAGGAAAATGGCACATTTTGTTTCTGAGCAGCCCTTGAAAATTTGGGGGGGGTTCGTCTAGTGGGGGCCGAGAAAAAAGGGGGGTCCCAAAACGTGTTTTTAACATTGAGTTTTCCATAGGGCGGTTGGCCTCACTTTTAGCCCGAACGGCTGAATGGATTTGCACGAAACTTGGCAAAATTGTAGGGACTGGTAGCCCGATGTGCCTTTTGTAGGTCTCAATATATGTGCTCCAGTGGATTTTGAGAAATTAACGTTTAAAAAAAGATATATATCTGTAACAGCGGACCGGGCAGCGCACTGGTTCGCGGACTTTTCGCGCAACGGAGCTTTGTGAAGCGAAGCTGATTGGTTCTCCGGCGTCTGTCAACATTCCAAACAGTCCGTAGCGGCCGCCATCTTGTCTCTCGGTAGGATCGAGAGACAAGAGGAGGTCAAAACAAAGGGGGAAATAACTATAAGGGGGCATAGTAGATCCTCGCTGACCCCCTAGGTTTGATGTGGAGGTTTTAAAAGGGCCCCGCGGGGCAAAAAAAAATAATAATAATAATAATCGAACGGCTGAATGGATTTGCACGAAACTTGGCAAAATTGTAGGGACTGGTAGCCCGATGTGCCTTTGCTAGGTCTCAATATATGTGCTTCAGTGGATTTTGAGAAATTAACGTTCAAAAAAAGATATATATCTGTAACAGCGCACCGCTTCGCGTACTTTTCGCGTTACGGAGCTTTGCGAAGCGAAGCTGATTGGCTCTCCGGTGTCTGTAAACATTCCAAACAGTACGTAGCGGCCGCCATCTTGTCTCTCGGTAGGATCGAGAGACAAGAGGAGGCCAAAGCGAAGGGGCAAATGACCATAAGGGGGCATAGTAGATCCTCGCTGACCCCCTAGGTTTGATGTGGAGGTTTTAAAAGGGCCCCGCGGGGCAAAAAAAAAAAAATAATAATAATCGAACGGCTGATGACCATAAGGGGGCATAGTAGATCCTCGCTGACCCCCTAGGTTTGATGTGGAGGTTTTAAAAGGGCCCCGCGGGGCAAAAAAATAAAATAATAATAATAATCGAACGGCTGAATGGATTTGCACGAAACTTGGTAAAATATTAGGGACTGGTAGCCCGATGTGCCTTTGCTATGTCTCAATATATGTGCTTCAGTGCATTTTGAGAAATTAACGTTCAAAAACAAGATATATATCTGTAACAGCGCTCCGCTTCGCGGAGATAAAATTATATCTGTATTACCTAGCTGTTGCTAACACCAGTTAGCGACGGCTAGTAGGAGATAGCGACCATCTTGGGTCCCACTTTGCATGTGAGTGATATTTATCACTAATGACATGCAAAGTGGGCATGCCAAGATAATAGCGACTGGAAACAGTCGCTAACATCGCTATCTCCTATTATCAACTTTTGGTAATATTCGAGATAAGCGCGAATATCTCCAAAAAGTAACAGCTGCCCTGAGCAGTTCTTAGCCATGTTATCCAATGGGAGGTGGATAACATGGCTAAGAGCATTAGCTCGGTAATGCATGAATATCGCGGAGTTTTCAGCGATATTAATGCATTGCGCTCGTTTTTTATCGTATTTGCGATAAACCTTGATAATAGCAAGGTTTATCTGCGATAATTTCTGACGGTAAAAAAATCTTTGCAATGCATCGTTAGGGATAAATATCGCTTAACTTTGGTAATATGCCCCAACGTCTGTTAACGTTCGATTCGAAGGAAATCAGGAATTGTTGAAAAACATTGTGTGCGCCATCTTGTCTTTTTTCAAATGCCACACTTTTGTCGTGCACGGCAGCCATTTTAGATGCCTTGACCAGACCCACTCTGTGCACGCTGTCGATCCTTAGCATGGCTCCCCACCCTCGCAAGCATCTCACCCAGGCAGTGGTCACCCCCGCTCTCTGTCTTATGCATGGGTAATAAACCTCCCCCCATCTGCGCTGCTCTTCCCTGAGAATCACACCCTGTGCCCGCCCGACACCTCCCTTTCGCCCTATTCACTACCGCACCCTCTGACACTCCTTTTCCTCTGTGTCCGATTGTCCAGGCCGGTCCTAGGCTATCAGCTAGCCCTGCAGATGTAGTTTATGGCCACAGCTGTAAAGAATCACCCCTCTTCAAAGGAGTTATAGTAGATCAAGGCCCACACTCGATGAGATCCGTCACAGCAGAAGCGTTGCTATTATCTGAAAACCATCCTGTATTGTGATTGGGGAGGGGACCGAGCGTGAAGCGGAAGATTCCAGGGATGACTCTTTGTACATCAAAGTTTTTACAATTATGTGTCACATTAAAAATATATAGCACTCCGACAAAGTAGTAAGATTATAAAACTTTAATAATTTATAAATATATACAAGAAAACAAAAATAGTAATAACATATAAACATTTTTAGAGAAAAACAACGAAGTAGCGGTCGGCTGTGCGAATAGTCCCAACGCAGCACAACGTCCAGATTTCCGGCGTGGGGCGTCGCGGGGGGTGGGTCATCAGTAGCAAACTGTTGTGCGAATAGTTCCAAGGCAGCAGAACGCGCCGAAATCTAGATGACACGAAAGTGATGTCTAGTAAGTTGCCACCCAGCAAATAACGGCGTGGGGCGTCGCGGGGGGTGGGTCATCAGTAGCAAACTGTTGTGCGAATAGTTCCAAGGCAGCAGAACGATGGCACCAAGGTGATGTCCAGTAAGTTGCCGCACTGGTTTTGGTATCCTACAATGCTGCTCCGAATAACGGCGTGGAGCGCCCCGGGGGAGGCGGCGTGAACGGGCCTCTCCAGGTGGAGTCTCATCTGTTTTAGTGGGGCGCCCCTTTACCGTTTCAGTTGCCATTCCGTCCGCTTTTGGTCCACTGTGTCAAAATCCGCCATTCAGCTGAGTTGCGCCCACTCTTGCGGTGCAGCGATAGGCGGCTGCCACAGGACTCTCAAAATGGCGGCAGGCTCTTTCCTTTTTGGGCGTGGTCCACTGAAATGGCCCTGGGACACCTTGGAAATCGGACGCTTGTCTGCTAGGTCTTGGACCCCATTCTCGAAAGCGTCCCCTCCGCCTTGAGAATTCATCAAAAGTTTTGGGGGCCCCGACTCCTGCAGGCTTCTGGTGGGGAGCGGCTGCCATGATTGCTCGCGGAATGACCACGACGGAGCTACGAGATGGTGGTGCTCTCATGGTGACGCCAGTTTAGTCTGAAACATCCAGAAACAAGGTGGGGCTTTCATCGTTTGGGGGAAAAAAAAAGTTTTCATCCAATGAAAAGTGTTGTTTTTAGGTCATATGATCAAGCCTTCCATCATTAGGAAACCAAAAGTAAAATGAACCAATGAAAAGTTTTATAAACAAGTCACATGACCTGTTATGCAGCATAGGGTATAAAATGCGGAGAAAATACGTTGGCACGTGAGGCGGCGTCAGTAGCGGACCGATGTGCGAATAGGCCGAAGGCAATACAACGCGCCAAGATCCGGATGGCACCGAGGTGGTGTCATAGTTGAGAGTTCTGAGCAGCGGTTGTAACACTGTCTGAAGCTTATTTGCAGCTGCTGCAGCTTCACTACGCGCCAAGATCCGGATGGCACCGAGGTGGTGTGTAGCAAGTTGCCGCACTGGTGTGGCCATCCTACAATGCTGAAAGTCGGCGTGGGGCGCCCCGTTGGCCTGTGAGTTTGCGTCAGTAGCGGACCGATGTGCGAATAGGCCGAAGGCAGCACAACGCGCCAAGATCCGGATGGCACCGAGGTGGTGTCTAGTAAGTTGTCGCACTTCTGTGGCCATCCTACAATGTTGAAAGTCGGCGTGGGGCGCCCCGTTGGCCTGTGAGATGGTGTCAGTAGCGGACTGATGTGTGAATGGGGCCAAAGGCAGCGCAACAATATTTTCTACTATATTTCCGGAGTAGAAGACACCACAAGGCGCTGAGATGCCAAGATCCGGATGGCACCGAGGTGGTGTGTAGCAAGTTGCCGCACTGGTGTGGCCATCCTACAATGCTGAAAGTCGGCGTGAGGCGCCCCGTTGGCCTGTGAGATGGCGTCAGTAGCGGACCGATGTGCGAATAGGCCGAAGGCAGCACAACAATATTTTCTGACTGACACCACAAGGCGCTGAGATGCCAAGATCCGGATGGCACCGAGGTGATGTCTAAGTTGCGGACTGATGTGCGAATGGGGCCAAAGGCAGCGTAACAATATTTTTTGTATGGAAGATACCACTAGGCGTTGAGATGCCAAGATTCGGATGGCACTGAGGTGATGTCTAGCAAGTTGGTGTGGTCATCCTACAATGCTGAAACTCGGCGTGGGTCGCCCCATTAGCCTGTGAGATGGCGTCAGTAGCGGACCGATGTGCGAATAGGCCGAAGGCAGCACAACGCGCCAAGATCCGGATGTCACCGTGGTGGTTTCATAGTTGAGAGGCACTTCATCTGCAGTGGGGCGCCGAGATCCGGATGGCACCGAGGTGATGTCTAGCAAGTTGCTGTACTGGTGTGGTCATCCTACAATGCTGAAACTCGGTGTGGGTCGCCCCATTAGCCTGTGAGATGGCGTCAGTAGCGGACCGATGTGCGAATAGGCCGAAGGCAGCACAACGCGCCAAGATCCGGATGTCACCGTGGTGGTTTCATAGTTGAGAGGCACTTCATCTGCAGTGGGGCGCCGAGATCCGGATGGCACCGAGGTGATGTCTAGCAAGTTGCTGTACTGGTGTGGTCATCCTACAATGCTGAAACTCGGCGTGGGTCGCCCCATTAGCCTGTGAGATGGCGTCAGTAGCGGACCGATGTGCGAATAGGCCGAAGGCAGCACAACGCGCCAAGATCCGGATGTCACCGTGGTGGTTTCATAGTTGAGAGGCACTTCATCTGCAGTGGGGCGCCGAGATCCGGATGGCACCGAGGTGATGTCTAGCAAGTTGCTGTACTTGTGTGGTCATCCTACAATGCTGAAACTCGGCGTGGGTCGCCCCATTAGCCTGTGAGATAGCTGTTCTTTGGATTTGGGCCTGGTCCACCAAAATGGCCCTGGGACACCTTAGAACTCGGACGCTCGATTTTTTTTTCCTTTCCTGTACATGCAAAAAAAGGTAAATGCCCGGTACGTTACACGCTTCATCTGCCACGATGAACTCTCCAGAGGAACCGAAAAAAAATATAGTTGTGGTAACTATACCATGCATCGTCATATGGAGAGGTGGCACCAATTAATTATAGTGCTGCATAAAAGAGAGATTTGGAGGAGAACCCCTGACCTGCTAGTACATTCATCAAAGAAGTGGCACTGAGAGCTTCAGAGGCAAGGGAAACGGTCCCAAATATTTAGAAGAACTTTGGAAAGATTAAAATGACATGTTTAGATTGTGGCAAATTAATTTCATGTGGACAGATGAGTGTTACTCTAATAAATACAGCATATGAACATCATCATAGTCGATGGTTGGTAGAGACATTTTGACTATATCCTGGACCTGCCCGTCCTCGCCCAAAATGGCGCCAGAATAAATGGGACTCGTAACTCCTTGTTGTGTACTGGTTGCAGAACCTTGAAATCACGAGATACGTATGCAGTTTTGAAGCACATGGCGGGCGGGGACGAGAATTGATTGAATATTTCGACATCCCTATTGATATTAAGTTCTGATGTGTTATTGATTACTGTACTGTTGAAAGTTCGAATTAACGTCACCCATGGTACTTGCCCGCAAATGTATATCTAGATAATTTTATTGTAACTGGCCCTGTCGTATTTTAATTATAAAATGTACGTCCACCGATTCCGTAACTGTTAGACACCTTAGTTCTTGCAACCTAATGGCCCGCCCGTTACGTTCCTCTACAGTGTAAATGTCTATTCATCATATACGATTACAGTTTGCTCTGTGGCAGGCCCACGTGGTTATAGGCTCGTATTTGTATAATGAAATTTTCTCAATAAAGGTTTTTAAAAGAAAACATGGTAGTAGTATATACATTGGTAAAGTTTTTAATAATAGTGACTGTTTTAGAATCATTAAAAGGCAAGTGAAATAAAGCAGACCAATTACATGAAGGGTAAAAGGTATAATACGAAGGAACGCAGTAAAGATAAATGGTCAAGGGCTGTTGTGTTTTCTATTCCTGCAACATAAAGTGATCGATAAGAATCTCATATTCAGGCGTATCGGCGACTAAGACAGCAGGTCGACCCTCTTTTGCTCAACGGCTCCGTCATGGGACGAAGAAACGCTCTTTTTCTCGAAAAAAGAATATATTTTACTTGCAGGACAGTTGTAAAATTTCCGGGAAAGTACATTAGCCTGGAACATTATAACATATATTTAAGAAAAAATAATGTTCGGAAGTAATGAAAAGCGTAATTTTTAGGTCATATGACCAAGCCTTTCATCATTACAATAAGAAAAGTAAAATGAACCAATGAAAAGTTTTATTAACAAGTCACATGACTTGTTATGCTTACGTTACGCGCTGCGCGCCCCGGATGACTTCCGGATGCGCTAATGCGGCGCGTCATATGACGCATTACGCGACAACGCAGGTACAGAATATAGTCAAAATGTCTCCACCAACCAGCGGTCGGAACACAACCCCTTTCAGCAGGCTAAATAGTTCTGTTAAATGACAACAGAAGGGACAGGCAACAAGAACCATCAGTCAAAGAGGGGAGAGCTAGTTCTTCTCTACCGGGTTACATTGGGGCGCTACCGGAACTGATCGAATTGGTAGTCTACAGTGTTTCTGGATGTTTCAGACTGAAGCTGGGGTTAGCATGAGAGCAGCACCATTTCGTAGCTCCGTCGTGGTCATTCCGCAACCAATCATGGCAGCCGTTCTTTATCGTTATTTTGGGCGGGGTGGGTGGCGGAGCCGAGCTGTTTTGCAGCCATCATTGTGTGGAGTTCAGTTCATCTCACTAGTTTTGTATTTGTCATGAGGGGTTGTTCCTAATGTTTCTATTTTAGCGAGGTCAAAAAGAGATCCCATTAGTGGCCTACTGATTTTGCTCGATTCCTTTTCTTTTTTTTTTACACGATTTTTCGTTATCTGCAAAGACTAAACAGAGTATTGCGACTCTGTGTTTGTTTGTAAATAGAGAATGAACCAAAGAGAACTAATTCTAAAACAGTAAATACTTGGATAACAATCAATCAAATGGAGAGAGAAGCAGGCACGACGGATTACAATGGGGGCAAAGACCTGCGTTAACTACCTTTCACTATCTGCAAAGAGAGAGTACTCCTAATAGAAATGAGGGGGGGGGGGCACCATTCAAAGCAGATCAGTGTGCATAAACACGAAAATGTTTTCACTTACCACGTACTTGACATTCGACAGCTTATGATATTTGCTATTAAAAAACCATTGAAATTCACTGAAAAAACCATAGGTTATAGACCAGATATAGTTAGGAATTAGCATTTACAAAACCTTGAAAATTCACTGAAAAAACCATAGGTTATAGACCATATATAGTTAGGAATTAGCATTTAAAAAACCTTATTTTACTCACACAAAACCATTGAAATTCCATATATAGTTAGTTGCACTAACTATATATCGCGCACCTGCAATCCACTGCTGATCATGTCACATATTACATCATTCATGACATGGTCAGTGACATCACTGATGACATCACTGATGACATCTCAAATGACATCACTGATGACATCACTGATTACATCTCATTTGACATCATTCTTGTGCTAATACGATAAACCTCTTCAGACTCTAATATAACCTTAGATACACTCAGTGTATACAGACACTCACACACTTCCACTCATCCATGGAGTTACTCACACACCCAGTCAGTCATGCAAAGAAACAATCTCATCTCCATTTCTTCAACTATACAGTTAAACACACCTTACTTATTGAAACATATACTAACACATATTTACTCTCTTATACAATCCCTGATACAAGTTCACAATGATCGATACAACCACTCACTGATTCGGTGGCTCTCATGCACAGTTATTTATATATGCCAACTCTCACATGTACTGTGTTTTACATATGTACTTACTATGACATGTAGCATTGAGATATCCATTCACTCATCAATACACTCATGCACACAGTCAACTGCCCATGTAGCTGTTTCCACATGCACTCTTGAACTCATACACCTAGTGAATAAACTGTTCACACATCTATGCATAGAGTCACACACCTTCCAGCCACCCCCACACAAACTCAATCTCCCATAGAAATACTTGGGCAAGCAATTAATAACACATATAGCCTCTCGTATAGCTAATGATCAACACATGCAGCAGTTTACAGAACAACAGACATAATGATGCACAAATTAAGACAGTTTAGTCACTAACCCATGCATTCAGTGAGACACATTTAATCACTCACTCATACAGTCAGTCACGCACCTACTAAATCCTTCATCCAGACACTTATACATCCACTCATTCTTCAATATGTAAGATATATTTTAACTTTACAGAAACATACAGTCACTGGATGTTGTCATCAGTGATGTCATCAGTGATGTCATTTGAGATGTCATCAGTGATGTCATCAGTGATGTCACTGACCATGTCATGAATGATGTAATATGTGACATGATCAGCAGTGGATTGCAGGTGCGCGATATATAGTTAGTGCAACTAACTATATATGGAATTTCAATGGTTTTGTGTGAGTAAAATAAGGTTTTTTAAATGCTAATTCCTAACTATATATGGTCTATAACCTATGGTTTTTTCAGTGAATATACATATATATATATATATATATATCACCACCTGTAAGTTACAGTAAGTAACTCAATGACGGCCACTCCAATTGTGCTGTTTTCAGTTTCTTTATTGGAGACAGCATTTGCATGACGCGTTTCGCCTCCATGAGGCTTAATCATATGCAGCTTTACAGGGGATGGGTTCGTTAGCTTTTTAAAAAATAAACGTGACTCTAAACATCGAGAAGGGACTAGTGCCCAACAGTTCGAATTTAAAGTGACAGCAAGGTTCATATAATTAATCTTTTCATGGCATAGTACAGGGAAGTACTTCGCAATTACCTCCGGACAGTTCATTAGAAATGCAGTATTTCTTGTGCATGTTTCCCGATACTATTTTTCATTGTTGTTTTCTCCCCGTGTCCTTTGAACCACAGTGACCAGAATGCACCATTGCTGTCTCTTTGTGAGTAATGTCCCCCAATGCAGTTTTTGGCAAGATTTTCTCCTTCGGGTTAGTCGGCAGCCTTATACAAAATGCCTTTAAAGGGAACAATTCCAAGTGTGGCTTGTATTTCCCAGCAGCGATGTGTCCCGAAGGGTATCTCGCTACCATCCACGTTATATTCTATTATATTCATTTGTCTTCCAGAAAGCACCTTCCAGCACGAGGGGCTTGGAGACAGTCTCCGTCACCCACTCTGGCTGCGTTGTGTTCTTCTCTGCAGTCGAGGCGGGCCCCTCACCGAGGCCACATCATCTTTCTGTAGTAGAATTCCCTTTTACTGCCGGCGGGCGCTTTTAAACTGGATTCTCTGCAATGTCTTACGATCCTGACAAGAAAAGCGCCTCCACCAAGCGAGTCAGGGCCGTCCTTCCAAGGTGTGTCAAACACCTTACAAATCACCACCTGTAAGTTACAGTAAGTAACTTAATGACGGCCACTCCAATTGTGCTGTTTTCAGTTTCTTTAATGGAGACAGCATTTGCATGACGCGTTTTGGCTCCATGAGGCTTAATCATATGCAGCTTTACAGGGGATGGGTTTGTTAGCTTTTTAAAAAATAAATGTGACTCTAAACATCGAGAAGGGATTAGTGCCCAACAGTTCGAATTTAAAGTGACAGCAAGGTTCATATAATTCATCTTTCATGGCATAGTACAGGGAAGTACTTCACAATTACCTCCGGACAGTTCATTAGAAATGCAGTATTTCTTGTGCATGTTTCCCGATACTATTTTTCATTGTTGTTTTCTCCCCGTGTCCTTTGAACCACAGTGACCAGAATGCACCATTGCTGTCTCTTCATGAGTAATGTCCCCCAATGCAGTTTTTGGCAAGATTTTCTCCTTCGGGTTAGTCGGCAGCCTTATACAAAATGCCTTTAAAGGGAACAATTCCAAGTGTGGCTTGTATTTCCCGGCAGCGATGTGTCCCGAAGGGTATCTCGCTACCATCCACGTTATATTCTATTATATTCATTTGTCTTCCAGAAAGCACCTTCCAGCACGAGGGGCTTGGAGACAGTCTCCGTCACCCACTCTGGCTGCGTTGTGTTCTTCTCTGCAGTCGAGGCGGGCCCCTCACCGAGGCCACATCATCTTTCTGTAGTAGAATTCCCTTTCACAGCCGGCGGGCGCTTTTAAACTGGATTCTCTCCAATGTCTCACCATCCTGACAAGAAAAGCGCCTCCACCAAGCGAGTCAGGGCCGTCCTTCCAAGGTGTGTCAGACACCTTACAAATCACCACCTGTAAGTTACAGTAAGTAACTCAATGACGGCCACTCCAATTGTGCTGTTTTCAGTTTCTTTAATGGAGACAGCATTTGCATGACGCGTTTCGGCTCCATGAGGCTTAATCATATGCAGCTTTACAGGGGATGGGTTTGTTAGCTTTTTAAAAAATAAATGTGACTCTAAACATCGAGAAGGGATTAGGGCCCAACAGTTCGAATTTAAAGTGACAGCAAGGTTCATATAATTCATCTTTTCATGGCATAGTACAGGGAAGTACTTCGCAATTACCTCCGAACAGTTCCATAGAAATGCAGTATTTCTTGTGCATGTTTCCCGATACTATTTTTCATTGTTGTTTTCTCCCCGTGTCCTTTGAACCACAGTGACCAGAATGCACCATTGCTGTCTCTTCGTGAGTAATGTCCCCCAATGTAGTTTTTGGCAAGATTTTCTCCTTCGGGTTAGTCGGCAGCCTTATACAAAATGCCTTTAAAGGGAACAATTCCAAGTGTGGCTTGCATTTCCCGGCAGCGATGTGTTCTGAAGGGTATCTCGCTACCATCCACGTTATGTTCTTTCATATTCATTTGTCTTCCAGAAAGCACCTTCCAGCACGAGGGGCTTGGTTACAGTCTCCATCACCGACTGTGGCTGCGTTGTGTTCTTCTCTGCAGTCGAGGCGGGCCCCTAACCAAGGCCACATCATCTTTCTGTAGTACAATTCCCTTTCACAGACGGCGGGCGCTTTTAAACTGGATTCTCTCCAATGTCTCACGATCCTGACAAGAAAAGCGCCTCCACCAAGCGAGTCAGGGCCGTCCTTCCAAGGTGTGTCAGACACTTTACAAATCACCACCTGTAAGTTACAGTAAGTAACTCAATGACGGCCACTCCAATTGTGCTGTTTTCAGTTTCTTTAATGGAGACAGCATTTGCATGACACGTTTCGCCTCCATGAGGCTTAATCATATGCAGCTTTACAGGGGATGGGTTTGTTAGCTTTTTAAAAAATAAACGTGACTCTAAACATCGAGAAGGGACTAGTGCCCAACAGTTCGAATTTAAAGTGACAGCAAGGTTCATATAATTCATCTTTTCATGGCATAGTACAGGGAAGTACTTCGCAATTACCTCCGGACAGTTCATTAGAAATGCAGTATTTCTTGTGCATGTTTCCCGATACTATTTTTCATTGTTGTTTTCTCCCCGTGTCCTTTGAACCACAGTGACCAGAATGCACCATTGCTGTCTCTTTGTGAGTAATGTCCCCCAATGCAGTTTTTGGCAAGATTTTCTCCTTCGGGTTAGTCGGCAGCCTTATACAAAATGCCTTTAAAGGGAACAATTCCAAGTGTGGCTTGTATTTCCCAGCAGCGATGTGTCCCGAAGGGTATCTCGCTACCATCCACGTTATATTCTATTATATTCATTTGTCTTCCAGAAAGCACCTTCCAGCACGAGGGGCTTGGAGACAGTCTCCGTCAACCACTCTGGCTGCGTTGTGTTCTTCTCTGCAGTCGAGGCGGGCCCCTCACCGAGGCCACATCATCTTTCTGTAGTAGAATTCCCTTTTACTGCCGGCGGGCGCTTTTAAACTGGATTCTCTCCAATGTCTCACGATCCTGACAAGAAAAGCGCCTCCACCAAGCGAGTCAGGGCCGTCCTTCCAAGGTGTGTCAGACACCTTACAAATCACCACCTGTAAGTTACAGTAAGTAACTCAATGACGGCCACTCCAATTGTGCTGTTTTCAGTTTCTTTAATGGAGACAGCATTTGCATGACGCGTTTCGGCTCCATGAGGCTTAATCATATGCAGCTTTACAGGGGATGGGTTCGTTAGCTTTTTAAAAAATAAATGTGACTCTAAACATCGAGAAGGGATTAGGGCCCAACAGTTCGAATTTAAAGTGACAGCAAGGTTCATATAATTCATCTTTTCATGGCATAGTACAGGGAAGTACTTCACAATTACCTCCGGACAGTTCATTAGAAATGCAGTATTTCTTGTGCATGTTTCCCGATACAATTTTTCATTGTTGTTTTCTCCCCGTGTCCTTTGAACCACAGTGACCAGAATGCACCATTGCTGTCTCTTCGTGAGTAATGTCCCCCAATGCAGTTTTTGGCAAGATTTTCTCCTTCGGGTTAGTCGGCAGCCTTATACAAAATGCCTTTAAAGGGAACAATTCCAAGTGTGGCTTGTATTTCCCGGCAGCGATGTGTCCCGAAGGGTATCTCGCTACCATCCACGTTATGTTCTTTCATATTCATTTGTCTTCCAGAAAGCACCTTCCAGCACGAGGGGCTTGGTTACAGTCTCCATCACCGACTGTGGCTGCGTTGTGTTCTTCTCTGCAGTCGAGGCGGGCCCCTAACCAAGGCCACATCATCTTTCTGTAGTAGAATTCCCTTTCACAGACGGCGGGCGCTTTTAAACTGGATTCTCTCCAATGTCTCACGATCCTGACAAGAAAAGCGCCTCCACCAAGCGAGTCAGGGCTGTCCTTCCAAGGTGTGTCAGACACTTTACAAATCACCACCTGTAAGTTACAGTAAGTAACTCAATGACGGCCACTCCAATTGTGCTGTTTTCAGTTTCTTTAATGGAGACAGCATTTGCATGACACGTTTCGCCTCCATGAGGCTTAATCATATGCAGCTTTACAGGGGATGGGTTCGTTAGCTTTTTAAAAAATAAACGTGACTCTAAACATCGAGAAGGGACTAGTGCCCAACAGTTCGAATTTAAAGTGACAGCAAGGTTCATATAATTCATCTTTTCATGGCATAGTACAGGGAAGTACTTCGCAATTACCTCCGGACAGTTCATTAGAAATGCAGTATTTCTTGTGCATGTTTCCCGATACTATTTTTCATTGTTGTTTTCTCCCCGTGTCCTTTGAACCACAGTGACCAGAATGCACCATTGCTGTCTCTTTGTGAGTAATGTCCCCCAATGCAGTTTTTGGCAAGATTTTCTCCTTCGGGTTAGTCGGCAGCCTTATACAAAATGCCTTTAAAGGGAACAATTCCAAGTGTGGCTTGTATTTCCCAGCAGCGATGTGTCCCGAAGGGTATCTCGCTACCATCCACGTTATATTCTATTATATTCATTTGTCTTCCAGAAAGCACCTTCCAGCACGAGGGGCTTGGAGACAGTCTCCGTCAACCACTCTGGCTGCGTTGTGTTCTTCTCTGCAGTCGAGGCGGGCCCCTCACCGAGGCCACATCATCTTTCTGTAGTAGAATTCCCTTTTACTGCCGGCGGGCGCTTTTAAACTGGATTCTCTCCAATGTCTCACGATCCTGACAAGAAAAGCGCCTCCACCAAGCGAGTCAGGGCCGTCCTTCCAAGGTGTGTCAGACACCTTACAAATCACCACCTGTAAGTTACAGTAAGTAACTCAATGACGGCCACTCCAATTGTGCTGTTTTCAGTTTCTTTAATGGAGACAGCATTTGCATGACGCGTTTCGGCTCCATGAGGCTTAATCATATGCAGCTTTACAGGGGATGGGTTCGTTAGCTTTTTAAAAAATAAATGTGACTCTAAACATCGAGAAGGGATTAGGGCCCAACAGTTCGAATTTAAAGTGACAGCAAGGTTCATATAATTCATCTTTTCATGGCATAGTACAGGGAAGTACTTCACAATTACCTCCGGACAGTTCATTAGAAATGCAGTATTTCTTGTGCATGTTTCCCGATACAATTTTTCATTGTTGTTTTCTCCCCGTGTCCTTTGAACCACAGTGACCAGAATGCACCATTGCTGTCTCTTCGTGAGTAATGTCCCCCAATGCAGTTTTTGGCAAGATTTTCTCCTTCGGGTTAGTCGGCAGCCTTATACAAAATGCCTTTAAAGGGAACAATTCCAAGTGTGGCTTGTATTTCCCGGCAGCGATGTGTCCCGAAGGGTATCTCGCTACCATCCACGTTATATTCTATTGTATTCATTTGTCTTCCAGAAAGCACCTTCCAGCACGAGGGGCTTGGTGATAGTCTCCGTCACCCACTCTGGCTGCGTTGTGTTCTTCTCTGCAGTCGAGGCGGGCCCCTCACCGAGGCCACATCATCTTTCTGTAGTAGAATTCCCTTTCACATCCGGCGGGCGCTTTTAAACTGGATTCTCTCCAATGTCTCACCATCCTGACAAGAAAAGCGCCTCCACCAAGCGAGTCAGGGCCGTCCTTCCAAGGTGTGTCAGACACCTTACAAATCACCACCTGTAAGTTACAGTAAGTAACTCAATGACGGCCACTCCAATTGTGCTGTTTTCAGTTTCTTTAATGGAGACAGCATTTGCATGACGCGTTTCGGCTCCATGAGGCTTAATCATATGCAGCTTTACAGGGGATGGGTTTGTTAGCTTTTTAAAAAATAAATGTGACTCTAAACATCGAGAAGGGATTAGGGCCCAACAGTTCGAATTTAAAGTGACAGCAAGGTTCATATAATTCATCTTTTCATGGCATAGTACAGGGAAGTACTTCGCAATTACCTCCGGACAGTTCCATAGAAATGCAGTATTTCTTGTGCATGTTTCCCGATACTATTTTTCATTGTTGTTTTCTCCCCGTGTCCTTTTAACCACAGTGACCAGAATGCACCATTGCTGTCTCTTCGTGAGTAATGTCCCCCAATGTAGTTTTTGGCAAGATTTTCTCCTTCGGGTTAGTCGGCAGCCTTATACAAAATGCCTTTAAAGGGAACAATTCCAAGTGTGGCTTGTATTTCCCGGCAGCGATGTGTTCTGAAGGGTATCTCGCTACCATCCACGTTATGTTCTTTCATATTCATTTGTCTTCCAGAAAGCACCTTCCAGCACGAGGGGCTTGGTTACAGTCTCCATCACCGACTGTGGCTGCGTTGTGTTCTTCTCTGCAGTCGAGGCGGGCCCCTAACCAAGGCCACATCATCTTTCTGTAGTAGAATTCCCTTTCACAGACGGCGGACGCTTTTAAACTGGATTCTCTCCAATGTCTCACGATCCTGACAAGAAAAGCGCCTCCACCAAGCGAGTCAGGGCCGTCCTTCCAAGGTGTGTCAGACACTTTACAAATCACCACCTGTAAGTAACTCAATGACGGCCACTCCAATTGTGCTGTTTTCAGTTTCTTTAATGGAGACAGCATTTGCATGACACGTTTCGCCTCCATGAGGCTTAATCATATGCAGCTTTACAGGGGATGGGTTTGTTAGCTTTTTAAAAAATAAACGTGACTCTAAACATCGAGAAGGGACTAGTGCCCAACAGTTCGAATTTAAAGTGACAGCAAGGTTCATATAATTCATCTTTTCATGGCATAGTACAGGGAAGTACTTCGCAATTACCTCCGGACAGTTCCATAGAAATGCAGTATTTCTTGTGCATGTTTCCCGATACTATTTTTCATTGTTGTTTTCTCCCCGTGTCCTTTGAACCACAGTGACCAGAATGCACCATTGCTGTCTCTTCGTGAGTAATGTCCCCCAATGTAGTTTTTGGCAAGATTTTCTCCTTCGGGTTAGTCGGCAGCCTTATACAAAATGCCTTTAAAGGGAACAATTCCAAGTGTGGCTTGTATTTCCCGGCAGCGATGTGTTCTGAAGGGTATCTCGCTACCATCCACGTTATGTTCTTTCATATTCATTTGTCTTCCAGAAAGCACCTTCCAGCACGAGGGGCTTGGTTACAGTCTCCATCACCGACTGTGGCTGCGTTGTGTTCTTCTCTGCAGTCGAGGCGGGCCCCTAACCAAGGCCACATCATCTTTCTGTAGTACAATTCCCTTTCACAGACGGCGGGCGCTTTTAAACTGGATTCTCTCCAATGTCTCACGATCCTGACAAGAAAAGCGCCTCCACCAAGCGAGTCAGGGCCGTCCTTCCAAGGTGTGTCAGACACTTTACAAATCACCACCTGTAAGTTACAGTAAGTAACTCAATGACGGCCACTCCAATTGTGCTGTTTTCAGTTTCTTTAATGGAGACAGCATTTGCATGACACGTTTAGCCTCCATGAGGCTTAATCATATGCAGCTTTACAGGGGATGGGTTCGTTAGCTTTTTAAAAAATAAACGTGACTCTAAACATCGAGAAGGGACTAGTGCCCAACAGTTCGAATTTAAAGTGACAGCAAGGTTCATATAATTCATCTTTTCATGGCATAGTACAGGGAAGTACTTCGCAATTACCTCCGGACAGTTCATTAGAAATGCAGTATTTCTTGTGCATGTTTCCCGATACTATTTTTCATTGTTGTTTTCTCCCCGTGTCCTTTGAACCACAGTGACCAGAATGCACCATTGCTGTCTCTTTGTGAGTAATGTCCCCCAATGCAGTTTTTGGCAAGATTTTCTCCTTCGGGTTAGTCGGCAGCCTTATACAAAATGCCTTTAAAGGGAACAATTCCAAGTGTGGCTTGTATTTCCCAGCAGCGATGTGTCCCGAAGGGTATCTCGCTACCATCCACGTTATATTCTATTATATTCATTTGTCTTCCAGAAAGCACCTTACAGCACGAGGGGCTTGGAGACAGTCTCCGTCAACCACTCTGGCTGCGTTGTGTTCTTCTCTGCAGTCGAGGCGGGCCCCTCACCGAGGCCACATCATCTTTCTGTAGTAGAATTCCCTTTTACTGCCGGCGGGCGCTTTTAAACTGGATTCTCTCCAATGTCTCACGATCCTGACAAGAAAAGCGCCTCCACCAAGCGAGTCAGGGCCGTCCTTCCAAGGTGTGTCAGACACCTTACAAATCACCACCTGTAAGTTACAGTAAGTAACTCAATGACGGCCACTCCAATTGTGCTGTTTTCAGTTTCTTTAATGGAGACAGCATTTGCATGACGCGTTTCGGCTCCATGAGGCTTAATCATATGCAGCTTTACAGGGGATGGGTTCGTTAGCTTTTTAAAAAATAAATGTGACTCTAAACATCGAGAAGGGATTAGGGCCCAACAGTTCGAATTTAAAGTGACAGCAAGGTTCATATAATTCATCTTTTCATGGCATAGTACAGGGAAGTACTTCACAATTACCTCCGGACAGTTCATTAGAAATGCAGTATTTCTTGTGCATGTTTCCCGATACAATTTTTCATTGTTGTTTTCTCCCCGTGTCCTTTGAACCACAGTGACTAGAATGCACCATTGCTGTCTCTTCGTGAGTAATGTCCCCCAATGCAGTTTTTGGCAAGATTTTCTCCTTCGGGTTAGTCGGCAGCCTTATACAAAATGCCTTTAAAGGGAACAATTCCAAGTGTGGCTTGTATTTCCCGGCAGCGATGTGTCCCGAAGGGTATCTCGCTACCATCCACGTTATGTTCTTTCATATTCATTTGTCTTCCAGAAAGCACCTTCCAGCACGAGGGGCTTGGTTACAGTCTCCATCACCGACTGTGGCTGCGTTGTGTTCTTCTCTGCAGTCGAGGCGGGCCCCTAACCAAGGCCACATCATCTTTCTGTAGTAGAATTCCCTTTCACAGACGGCGGGCGCTTTTAAACTGGATTCTCTCCAATGTCTCACGATCCTGACAAGAAAAGCGCCTCCACCAAGCGAGTCAGGGCCGTCCTTCCAAGGTGTGTCAGACACTTTACAAATCACCACCTGTAAGTTACAGTAAGTAACTCAATGACGGCCACTCCAATTGTGCTGTTTTCAGTTTCTTTAATGGAGACAGCATTTGCATGACACGTTTCGCCTCCATGAGGCTTAATCATATGCAGCTTTACAGGGGATGGGTTCGTTAGCTTTTTAAAAAATAAACGTGACTCTAAACATCGAGAAGGGACTAGTGCCCAACAGTTCGAATTTAAAGTGACAGCAAGGTTCATATAATTCATCTTTTCATGGCATAGTACAGGGAAGTACTTCGCAATTACCTCCGGACAGTTCATTAGAAATGCAGTATTTCTTGTGCATGTTTCCCGATACTATTTTTCATTGTTGTTTTCTCCCGTGTCCTTTGAACCACAGTGACCGGAATGCACCATTGCTGTCTCTTTGTGAGTAATGTCCCCCAATGCAGTTTTTGGCAAGATTTTCTCCTTCGGGTTAGTCGGCAGCCTTATACAAAATGCCTTTAAAGGGAACAATTCCAAGTGTGGCTTGTATTTCCCAGCAGCGATGTGTCCCGAAGGGTATCTCGCTACCATCCACGTTATATTCTATTATATTCATTTGTCTTCCAGAAAGCACCTTCCAGCACGAGGGGCTTGGAGACAGTCTCCGTCAACCACTCTGGCTGCGTTGTGTTCTTCTCTGCAGTCGAGGCGGGCCCCTCACCGAGGCCACATCATCTTTCTGTAGTAGAATTCCCTTTTACTGCCGGCGGGCGCTTTTAAACTGGATTCTCTCCAATGTCTCACGATCCTGACAAGAAAAGCGCCTCCACCAAGCGAGTCAGGGCCGTCCTTCCAAGGTGTGTCAGACACCTTACAAATCACCACCTGTAAGTTACAGTAAGTAACTCAATGACGGCCACTCCAATTGTGCTGTTTTCAGTTTCTTTAATGGAGACAGCATTTGCATGACGCGTTTCGGCTCCATGAGGCTTAATCATATGCAGCTTTACAGGGGATGGGTTCGTTAGCTTTTTAAAAAATAAATGTGACTCTAAACATCGAGAAGGGATTAGGGCCCAACAGTTCGAATTTAAAGTGACAGCAAGTTTCATATAATTCATCTTTTCATGGCATAGTACAGGGAAGTACTTCACAATTACCTCCGGACAGTTCATTAGAAATGCAGTATTTCTTGTGCATGTTTCCCGATACAATTTTTCATTGTTGTTTTCTCCCCGTGTCCTTTGAACCACAGTGACCAGAATGCACCATTGCTGTCTCTTCGTGAGTAATGTCCCCCAATGCAGTTTTTGGCAAGATTTTCTCCTTCGGGTTAGTCGGCAGCCTTATACAAAATGCCTTTAAAGGGAACAATTCCAAGTATGGCTTGTATTTCCCGGCAGCGATGTGTCCCGAAGGGTATCTCGCTACCATCCACGTTATATTCTATTATATTCATTTGTCTTCCAGAAAGCACCTTCCAGCACGAGGGGCTTGGTGATAGTCTCCGTCACCCACTCTGGCTGCGTTGTGTTCTTCTCTGCAGTCGAGGCGGGCCCCTCACCGAGGCCACATCATCTTTCTGTAGTAAAATTCCCTTTCACAGCCGGCGGGCGCTTTTAAACTGGA
This sequence comes from Lissotriton helveticus, assembly GCF_964261635.1. Lineage (NCBI taxonomy): Eukaryota > Metazoa > Chordata > Amphibia > Caudata > Salamandridae > Lissotriton > Lissotriton helveticus. The sequence continues at coordinate 771,084,460 of NC_136063.1, read as the reverse complement.
TTCTCTCCAATGTCTCACCATCCTGACAAGAAAAGCGCCTCCACCAAGCGAGTCAGGGCCGTCCTTCCAAGGTGTGTCAGACACCTTACAAATCACCACCTGTAAGTTACAGTAAGTAACTCAATGACGGCCACTCCAATTGTGCTGTTTTCAGTTTCTTTAATGGAGACAGCATTTGCATGACGCGTTTCGGCTCCATGAGGCTTAATCATATGCAGCTTTACAGGGGATGGGTTCGTTAGCTTTTTAAAAAATAAATGTGACTCTAAACATCGAGAAGGGATTAGAGCCCAACAGTTCGAATTTAAAGTGACAGCAAGGTTCATATAATTCATCTTTCCATGGCATAGTACAGGGAAGTACTTTGCAATTACCTCCGGACAGTTCCATAGAAATGCAGTATTTCTTGTGCATGTTTCCCGATACTATTTTTCATTGTTGTTTTCTCCCCGTGTCCTTTGAACCACAGTGACCAGAATGCACCATTGCTGTCTCTTCGTGAGTAATGTCCCCCAATGTAGTTTTTGGCAAGATTTTCTCCTTCGGGTTAGTCGGCAGCCTTATACAAAATGCCTTTAAAGGGAACAATTCCAAGTGTGGCTTGTATTTCCCGGCAGCGATGTGTTCTGAAGGGTATCTCGCTACCATCCACGTTATGTTCTTTCATATTCATTTGTCTTCCAGAAAGCACCTTCCAGCACGAGGGGCTTGGAGACAGTCTCCATCACCGACTGTGGCTGCGTTGTGTTCTTCTCTGCAGTCGAGGCGGGCCCCTAACCAAGGCCACATCATCTTTCTGTAGTAGAATTCCCTTTCACAGACGGCGGGAGCTTTTAAACTGGATTCTCTCCAATGTCTCACGATCCTGACAAGAAAAGCGCCTCCACCAAGCGAGTCAGGGCCGTCCTTCCAAGGTGTGTCAGACACTTTACAAATCACCACCTGTAAGTTACAGTAAGTAACTCAATGACGGCCACTCCAATTGTGCTGTTTTCAGTTTCTTTAATGGAGACAGCATTTGCATGACACGTTTCGCCTCCATGAGGCTTAATCATATGCAGTTTTACAGGGGATGGGTTCGTTAGCTTTTTAAAAAATAAACGTGACTCTAAACATCGAGGAGGGACTAGTGCCCAACAGTTCGAATTTAAAGTGACAGCAAGGTTCATATAATTCATCTTTTCATGGCATAGTACAGGGAAGTACTTCGCAATTACCTCCGGACAGTTCATTAGAAATGCAGTATTTCTTGTGCATGTTTCCCAATACTATTTTTCATTGTTGTTTTCTCCCCGTGTCCTTTGAACCACAGTGACCAGAATGCACCATTGCTGTCTCTTCATGAGTAATGTCCCCCAATGCAGTTTTTGGCAAGATTTTCTCCTTCGGGGTAGTCGGCAGCCTTATACAAAATGCCTTTAAAGGGAACAATTCCAAGTGTGGCTTGTATTTCCCGGCAGAGATGTGTCCCGAAGGGTATCTCGCTACCATCCACGTTATATTCTATTATATTCATTTGTCTTCCAGAAAGCACCTTCCAGCACGAGGGGCTTGGAGACAGTCTCCGTCACCCACTCTGGCTGCGTTGTGTTCTTCTCTGCAGTCGAGGCGGGCCCCTCACCGAGGCCACATCATCTTTCTGTAGTAGAATTCCCTTTCACTGCCGGAGGGCGCTTTTAAACTGGATTCTCTCCAATGTCTCACGATCCTGACAAGAAAAGCGCCTCCACCAAGCGAGTCAGGGCCGTCCTTCCAAGGTGTGTCAGACACCTTACAAATCACCACCTGTAAGTTACAGTAAGTAACTCAATGACGGCCACTCCAATTGTGCTGTTTTCAGTTTCTTTAATGGAGACAGCATTTGCATGACGCGTTTTGGCTCCATGAGGCTTAATCATATGCAGCTTTACAGGGGATGGGTTCGTTAGCTTTTTAAAAAATAAATGTGACTCTAAACATCGAGAAGGGATTAGTGCCCAACAGTTCGAATTTAAAGTGACAGCAAGGTTCATATAATTCATCTTTTCATGGCATAGTACAGGGAAGTACTTCGCAATTACCTCCGGACAGTTAATTAGAAATGCAGTATTTCTTGTATGTTTCCCAATACTATTTTTCATTGTTGTTTTCTCCCCGTGTCCTTTGAACCACAGTGACTAGAATGCACCATTGCTGTCTCTTCGTGAGTAATGTCCCCCAATGCAGTTTTTGGCAAGATTTTCTCCTTCGGGTTAGTCGGCAGCCTTATACAAAATGCTTTTAAAGGGAACAATTCCAAGTGTGGCTTGTATTTCCCGGCAGCGATGTGTCCAGAAGGGTATCTCGCTACCATCCACGTTATATTCTATTATATTTATTTGTCTTCCAGAAAGCACCTTCCAGCACGAGGGGCTTGGAGACAGTCTCCGTCACCCACTCTGGCTGCGTTGTGTTCTTCTCTGCAGTCGAGGCGGGCCCCTCACCGAGGCCACATCATCTTTCTGTAGTAGAATTCCCTTTCACAGCCGGCGGGTGCTTTTAAACTGGATTCTCTCCAATGTCTCACGATCCTGACAAGAAAAGCGCCTCCACCAAGCGAGTCAGGGCCGTCCTTCCAAGGTGTGTCAGACACCTTACAAATCACCACCTGTAAGTTACAGTAAGTAACTCAATGACGGCCACTCCAATTGTGCTGTTTTCAGTTTCTTTAATGGAGACAGCATTTGCATGACGCGTTTCGGCTCCATGAGGCTTAATCATATGCAGCTTTACAGGGGATGGGTTTGTTAGCTTTTTAAAAAATAAATGTGACTCTAAACATCGAGAAGGGATTAGGGCCCAACAGTTCGAATTTAAAGTGACAGCAAGGCTCATATAATTCATCTTTTCATGGCATAGTACACGGAAGTACTTCGCAATTACCTCCGGACAGTTCCTTAGAAATGCAGTATTTCTTGTGCATGTTTCCCGATACTATTTTTCATTGTTGTTTTCTCCCTGTGTCCTTTGAACCACAGTGACCAGAATGCACCATTGCTGTCTCTTTGTGAGTAATGTCCCCCAATGTAGTTTTTGGCAAGATTTTCTCCTTCGGGTTAGTCGGCAGCCTTATACAAAATGCCTTTAAAGGGAACAATTCCAAGTGTGGCTTGTATTTCCCGGCAGCGATGTGTTCTGAAGGGTATCTCGCTACCATCCACGTTATGTTCTTTCATATTCATTTGTCTTCCAGAAAGCACCTTCCAGCATGAGGGGCTTGGAGACAGTCTTCATCACCGACTGTGGCTGCGTTGTGTTCTTCTCTGCAGTCGAGGCGGGCCCCTAACCAAGGCCACATCATCTTTCTGTAGTAGAATTCCCTTTCACAGCCGGCGGGCGCTTTTAAACTGGATTCTCTCCAATGTCTCACGATCCTGACAAGAAAAGCGCCTCCACCAAGCGAGTCAGGGCCGTCCTTCCAAGGTGTGTCAGACACCTTACAAATCACCACCTGTAAGTTACAGTAAGTAACTCAATGACGGCCACTCCAATTGTGCTGTTTTCAGTTTCTTTAATGGAGACAGCATTTGCATGACGCGTTTCGCCTCCATGAGGCTTAATCATATGCAGCTTTACAGGGGATGGGTTCGTTAGCTCTTTAAAAAAAAAACATGACTCTAAACATTGAGAAGGGACTAGTGCCCAACAGTTCGAATTTAAAGTGAGAGCAAGGTTCATTTAATTAATCTTTTCATGGCATTGTACAGGGAAGTACTTCGCAATTACCTCCGGACAGTTCCTTAGAAATGCAGTATTTCTTGTGCATGTTTCCCAATACTATTTTTCATTGTTGTTTTCTCCCCGTGTCCTTTGAACCACAGTGACCAGAATGCACCATTGCTGTCTCTTCGTGACTAATGTCCCCAAATGTAGTTTTTGGCAAGATTTTCTCCTTCGGGTTAGTCGGCAGCCTTATACAAAATGCCTTTAAAGGGAACAATTCCAAGTGTGGCTTGTATTTCCCGGCAGCGATGTGTCCCGAAGGGTATCTCGCTACCATCCACGTTATGTTCTTTCATATTCATTTGTCTTCCAGAAAGCACCTTCGAGCACGAGGGCCTTGGAGACAGTCTCCATCACCGACTCTGGCTGCGTTGTGTTCTTCTTTGCAGTCGAGGCGGGCCCCTCACCGAGGCCACATCATCTTTCTGTAGTGATAGCCAGTAGGTATATATAGTTAGGATTGTTTTCCATAGGGAAATCGCAACATTCTATTGGAAATAACTTTGGCGCCGGCTGAGGGATCTGCCTGTAATTTTCCTTAACTTTGCCTCGCTGCGCTCCGCTCCTTCCCTGAAAGTTACGGGGGGATTCGTCAAGCGGGGGCTGAGATAAAAGGGGGTCCCAAAACGTGTTTTCACCATGTTAATTTCCATAGGGCGGTTGGACTCACTTTTAGCCCGAACGGCTGAATGGTTTTCCACCAAACTTGGCAAAATTGTAGGGACTGGTAGCCCGATGTGCCTTTGCTATGTCTCAAGATATGTGCTCCAGTGGATTTTGAGTAATTTAAGTTAAAAAAAATATATATATCTATAGCAGCTTACCCGTGAGCTTACCCGTACGCTTACGGTACGCTTACCGTACGCGTACCGTACGCGCACCTACGTGTACCATACGCGTACCTCTAGTGCGCAAGCTGCATTCTGATTGGCTGCCAATGTCTGTCAACACTCCAAAACAGAAAGTGTTGGCAGCCATCTTGTGCCTCGGTAGACTGAGGCACAGGAAAGCAGAAAAACAAACGTGTAGAACTCAAAAAGGGGGCAGGGTAGAAGCATCCTGACCCCCTAGGCCTGCTCAGGGGGTCCCACAAGGACCCCCAAGGCCCCCCCCCAAAAAAAATCGTAAAGTCACGGGGTACGCTTACGGTGCGCGTACCGTACGCGCACGGTACGCGTACCCGTACGCTTACGGTGCGCGTACCTCATTTTTTTAAAAGAAAAAAAAAGATTTGGGGGCCTTGTAGAAACACCCTGACCCCCCTAGGGCTGTTCAGGTGGTCCCACAAGGATATTATCATATATAAATGTTATCCGCTAATAGAATTAGCATTTAAAAAACCTTGCGAGTTCACTGAAAAAATCAAAGGTTTCAGGCCTTATATAGTTAGGAATTATCATTTAAAAAACCTTTGAAATTCACTGAAAAAACCATAGGTTTCACACCAGTTATAGCATTTAAAAAACCTATGAAATTCACTGAAAAAACCATTGGTTTCACACCAGTTATAGTTAGGAATTAGCATTTAAAAAACCTATTACATTCACTGAAATAACCATAGGTTTGACACCAGTTATAGTTAGCTGAACATTTTACTCATACACACACACACCCCACACACATACCCCCCACACACACACCCCCACACACACCCCCCACACATACCTCACACACCCACACCTCTACCCACACCCAAACACCCCACACACCCACACCCATACACACACCTTACACACCCACACCCCCACCTACACCCACCCACCCCACACACCCCCACCCACACACACCTCACTCCCCCCTCACACACACACACACCTCACAGACACACCCCACACATCCCCCACACACACCTCACCCCCACACACACACACACCTCTGACCCCCCCCACACACATACACCACACACACACCTCACACACACACACACACACACACCCACACACACACACACACACACACACACTCCTCACACACACACACCCACACAAACCCCCACACACAAACACACCCACACACACACCCCACACACACACCCACACATCCTTCACACACACACCCCACACACACACACCCCACACCCACCCCCCCACACACACACACCACACACACACACTCATTATTTTTATTTTTTATTTTTGAGGGGGTGCGCGCCCTGGTACACGTATCGGTACACGTACCGGTACGCGTACCCTGTGGAAAAAAAGAAATGTAGCATTTTTATATAAATTGGAGGTACCCCGCGACTTTTTAAAAAAATATATATTTTTTTGCCTTGGGGGTCCTTGTGGGACCCCCTGAGCAGGCCTAGGGGGTCAGAGTGGTTCTACTCTGGCCCCTTTGCGAGTTTCATACGTTTGTTTCACTGCTTTCTTGTGCCTTGGTTCTAACAAGGCACAAGATGGCTGCCAACACTTCCTGGTTTTGAGTGTTGACAGACAGTGGCAGCCAATCAGCATGCCTTCCCGAGAAAGCTGCATGGTCATTGGCTGTCAACACTTCTAACCAGGAGGTGTTGGCATCCATCTTGTGCTAGTGTTGACAGACAGTGGCAGCCAATCAGCATGCCTTCCCGAGAAAGCTGCATGCTTATTGGCTGTCAACACTTCTAACCAGGAAGTGTTGGCATCCATCTTGGGTCTTAGTAGACTGAGGCACAAGAAAGCAGAAAAAAAACGTGCAGAACACAAAAAGGGGGCAGGGTAGAAACACCCTGACCCCTTAGGGCTGTGTCGTGGGTAATTGAAATGATATAATATTCAGGTAGCCAGGATGGTTTATCCAAGATGTAAGTTTATTGGATAATTAATATAATTTCCAGATAATATCATAAATATAAGTAAGTAATAATTATAAAGTCCATAGATAGTCCCACCAGGAGCTTGATGTAAGTTGCTCAGCCCACTCTTCTCAACTGTCATTCCACAGACATACAGGCACACACACATTCTGAACTCTCTGACATCACGCACTCTAACATTCTACATAGACTCAACATTCACTCTGGCTTGAGCAACTAGAAAGCGGTAGAAGCCATTTACAACAGGCTGCTTAGGTGGTCCCACTAGGATATTAATATATTTAAACGCTATCCGCTAATAGAATTAGCATTAAATAAAACTTTGAAATTCACTGAAAAAAACATAGGTTTCAGGCCTTATATAGTTAGGAATTAGCATTTAAAAAACCTTGCGAATTCACTGAAAAAACCATAGGTTTCTGGCCTTATATAGTTAGGAATTAGCATTTAAAAACCTTTGAAATTCACTGAAAAAACCATAGGTTTCAGGCCTTATATAGTTAGGAATTAGCATTTAAAAAAACTTGCAAATTCACTGAAAAAACCATAGGTTTCAGGCCTTATATAGTTAGGAATTGGCATTTAAAAAACCTTGCAAATTCACTGAAAAAACCATAGGTTTCAGGCCTTATATAGTTAGGAATTAGCATTTGAAAAACCTTTGAAATTCACTGAAAAAACCATAGGTTTCAGGAGTTATATAGTTAGGAATTAGCTTTTACAAAACCTTTGAAATTCACTCAAAAAACTATAAGTTTTAGTGGTGTTATAGTTAGCTGGACATTTTACTCATACAAAACCATTGAAATTGCTCCTATATAGTTAGTTGTACTAACTATATTTCACGCACCCGCAATCCACTTCTGATGATGTCACATATTAGATCATTCATGACATGGTCAGTGACATCACTATATATATATATATATATATATATATTACCTACTGGCGGTCGCCAGTAGGTATATATAGTTAGGATTTTTTCTCTATGGGATTTTTGAAAATTCTATGTCTAATAACTTTGCCGTTTGTGGACGGAATTGGCTGAAATTGTCAGGAAAATGGCACATTTTGTTTCTGAGCAGCCTTTGAAAATTTGGGGGGGGTTCGTCAAGGGGGGGCCGAGAAAAAAGGGGGGTCCCAAAACGCGTTTTTCCCATGTTAATTTCCATAGGGCGGTTGGCCTCACTTTTAGCCCGAACGGCTGAATGGATTTGCACGAAACTTGGCAAAATTGTAGGGACTGGTAGCCCGATGTGCCTTTTGTAGGTCTCAATATATGTGCTCCAGTGGATTTTGAGAAATTAACGTTTAAAAAAAGATATATATCTGTAAGCGCGGACCGGGCAGCGGCCTAGGACGCGTACTTTTCGCGCAACGGAGCTTTGTGAAGCGAAGCTGATTGGTTCTCCGGCGTCTGTCAACATTCCAAACAGTCCGTAGTGGCCGCAAACAGTCCGTAGTGGCCGCCATCTTGTCTCTCGGTAGGATCGAGAGACAAGAGGAGGCCAAAGCGAAGGGGCAAATGACCATAAGGGGGAATAGTAGATCCTCGCTGACCCCCTAGGTTTGATGTGGAGGTTTTAAAAGGGCCCCGCGGGGCAAAAAAAAAAAATTATAATAATAATCTTACGGCTGAATGGATTTGCACGAAACTTGGCAAAATTGTAGGGACTGGTAGCCCGATGTGCCTTTGCTAGGTCTCAATATATGTGCTTCAGTGGATTTTGAGAAATTAACGTTCAAAAAAAGATATATATCTGTAACAGCGCACCGCTTCGCGTACTTTTCGCGTTACGGAGCTTTGCGAAGCGAAGCTGATTGGCTCTCCGGTGTCTGTAAACATTCCAAACAGTCCGTAGCGGCCGCCATCTTGTCTCTCGGTAGGATCGAGAGACAAGAGGAGGCCAAAGCGAAGGGGCAAATGACCATAAGGGGGCATAGTAGATCCTCGCTGATCCCCTAGGTTTGATGTGGAGGTTTTAAAAGGGCCCCGCGGGGCAAAAAAAATAAATAATAATAATAATCGAACGGCTGAATGGATTTGCACGAAACTTGGTAAAATATTAGGGACTGGTAGCCCGATGTGCCTTTGCTAGGTCTCAATATATGTGCTTCAGTGCATTTTGAGAAATTAACGTTCAAAAACAAGATATATATCTGTAACAGCGCTCCGCTTCGCGGAGATAAAATTATATCTGTATTACCTAGCTGTTGCTAACACCAGTTAGCGACGGCTAGTAGGAGATAGCGACCATCTTGGGCCCCACTTTGCATGTGAGTGATATTTATCACTAATGACATGCAAAGTGGGCATGCCAAGATGTTAGCGACTGGAAACAGTCGCTAACATCGCTATCTCCTATTATCAACTTTTGGAAATATTCGAGATAAGCGCGAATATCTCCAAAAAGTAACAGCTGCCCTGAGCAGTTCTTAGCCATGTTATCCTATGGGAGGTGGATAACATGGCTAAGAGGATTAGCTCGGTAATGCATGAATATCGCTGAGTTTTCAGCGATATTAATGCATTGCGGTCGGTTTTTATCGTATTTGCGATAAACTTTGATAATAGCAAGGTTTATCTGCGATAATTTCTGACGGTAAAAAAATCTTTGCAATGCATCGTTAGGGATAAATATCGCTTAACTTTGGTAATATGCCCCAACGTCTGTTAACGTTCGATTCGAAGGAAATCAGGAAGTGTTGAAAAACATTGTCTGCGCCATCTTGTCTTTTTTCAAATGCCACACTTTTGTCGTGCACGGCAGCCATTTTAGATGCCTTGACCAGACCCACTCTGTGCACGCTGTCGATCCTTAGCATGGCTCCCCACCCTCGCAAGCATCTCCCCCAGGCAGTGGTCACCCCCGCTCTCTGTCTTATGCATGGGTAATAAACCTCCCCCCATCTGCGCTGCTCTTTCCTGAGAATCACACCCTGTGCCCGCCCGACACCTCCCTTTCGCTCTATTCACTACTGCACCCTCTGACACTCCTTTTCCTCTGTGTCCGATTGTCCAGGCTGGTCCTAGGGTATCAGCTAGCCCTGCAGATGTAGTTTATGGCCACAGCTGTAAAGATTCACCCCTCTTCAAAGGAGTTATAGTAGATCAAGGCCCACACTCGATGAGATCCGTCACAGCAGAAGCGTTGCTATTATCTGAAAACCATCCTGTATTGTGATTGGGGAGGGGACCGAGCGTGAAGCGGAAGATTCCAGGGATGACTCTTTGTACATCAAAGTTTTTACAATTATGTGTCACATTAAAAATATATAGCACTCCGACAAAGTAGTAAGATTATAAAACTTTAATAATTTATAAATATATACAAGAAAACAAAAATAGTAATAACATATAAACATTTTTAGGGAAAAACAACGAAGTAGCGGTCGGCTGTGCGAATAGTCCCAACGCAGCACAACGTCCAGATTTCCGGCGTGGGGCGGGTCATCAGTAGCAAACTGTTGTGCGAATAGTTCCAAGGCAGCAGAACGCGCTGAAATCTAGATGACACGAAAGTGATGTCTAGTAAGTTGCCACCCAGCAAATAACGGCGTGGGGCGTCGCGGGGGGTGGGTCTTCAGTAGCAAACTGTTGTGCGAATAGTTCCAAGGCAGCAGAACGATGGCACCAAGGTGATGTCCAGTAAGTTGCCGCACTGGTTTTGGTATCCTACAATGCTGCTCCGAATAACGGCGTGGGGCGCCCCGGGGGAGGCGGCGTGAACGGGCCTCTCCAGGTGGAGTGTCATCTGTTGTAGTGGGGCGCCCCTTTACCGTTTCAGTTGCCATTCCGTCCGTTTTTGGTCCACTGTGTCAAAAGCCGCAATTCAGCTGAGTTGCGCCCACTCTTGCGGTGCAGCGATAGGCGGCTGTCACAGGACTCTCAAAATGGCGGCAGGCTCTTTCCTTTTTGGGCCTGGTCCACTGAAATGGCCCTGGGACACCTTGGAAATCGGATGCTTGTCTGCTAGGTCTTGGACCCCATTCTCGAAAGCGTCCCCTCCGCCTTGAGAATTCATCAAAAGTTTTGGGGGCCCCGACTCCTGCAGGCTTCTGGTGGGGAGCGGCTGCCATGATTGCTCGCAGAATGACTACGACGGAGCTACGAGATGGTGGTGCTCTCATGCTGACGCCAGCTTCAGTCTGAAACATCCAGAAACAAGGTGGGGCTTTCATCGTTTGGAAAAAAAAAAAGTTTTCATCCAATGAAAAGTGTTGTTTTTAGGTCATATGATCAAGCCTTCCATCATTAGGAAACCAAAAGTAAAATGAACCAATGAAAAGTTTTATAAACAAGTCACATGACCTGTTATGCGGCATAGGGTATAAAATGCGGAGAAAATACGTTGGCACGTGAGGCGGCGTCAGTAACGGACCGATGTGCGAATAGGCCGAAGGCAACACAGCGCGCCAAGATCCGGATGGCACCGAGGTGGTGTCCAGCAAGTTGCAGCACTGGTGTGGCCATCCTACAATGTTGAAAGTCGGCGTGGGGCGCCCCGTTGGCCTGTGAGTTTGCGTCAGTAGCGGACCGATGTGCGAATAGGCCGAAGGCAGCACAACGCGCCAAGATCCGGATGGCACCGAGGTGGTGTCTAGTAAGTTGCCGCACTGGTGTGGCCATCCTACAATGCTGAAAGTCGGCGTGGGGCGCCCTGTTGGCCTGTGAGATGGTGTCAGTAGCGGACTGATGTGCGAATGGGGCCAAAGGCAGCGCAACAATATTTTCTGACTGACACCACAAGGCGCTGAGATGCCAAGATCCGGATGGCACCGAGGTGATGTCTAAGTTGCGGACTGATGTGCGAATGGGGCCAAAGGTAGCGTAACAATATTTTCTGTATGGAAGATACCACTAGGCGTTGAGATGCCAAGATTCGGATGGCACCGAGGTGATGTCTAGCAAGTTGCTGCACTGGTGTGGTCATCCTACAATGCTGAAACTCGGCGTGGGTCGCCCCATTAGCCTGTGAGATGGCGTCAGTAGCGGACCGATGTGCGAATAGGCCGAAGGCAGCACAACGCGCCAAGATCCGGATGTCACAGTGGTGGTTTCATAGTTGAGAGGCACTTCATCTGCAGTGGGGCGCCGAGATCCGGATGGCACCGAGGTGATGTCTAGCAAGTTGCTGTACTGGTGTGGTCATCCTACAATGCTGAAAGTCGGCGTGGGGCGCCCCATTAGCCTGTGAGATGGCGTCAGTAGCGGACTGATGTGCGAATGGGGCCAAAGGCAGCACAACGCGCCAAGATCCGGATGGCACCGAGGTGGTGTCCAGCAACTTGCCGCACTGGTGTGGCCATCCTACAATGCTGCGCCGAAAGTCGGCGTGGGGCGCCCCGTTGGCCTGTGAGTTCGCGTCAGTCAGTGGGGGCTGTTTGAGGATCTGACTGCATTGGAAAGCAATGTGATGCTGTGCGTCGCCCCCAAGATGGAGGTTCCTCGGCTGCAGTGGGGCGCCCCTTGGTGTTTCACTCGCTATGCAGCTGAGTTGCGTGCGCACTTGTGGCGAATAGGCCGAAGGCAGCACAACGCGCTGAGATCTGGATGGCACCGAGGTGGTGTCCAGCAATTTGCCGCACTGGTGTGGCCATCCTACAATGCTGCGCCGAAAGTCGGCGTGGGGTGCCCCGTTGGCCTGTGAGGTGGCGTCAGTAGCGGACCGATGTGTGAATAGGCCGGAACCAGCACAAGGCGCCAAGATCCGGATGGCACCGAGGTGGTGTCATAGTTGAGAGTTCTGAGCAGCGCTTGTAACACTGTCTGAAGCTTATTTGCACCTGCTGCAGCTTCACTATTGCCCTGGTGTGGCCTAAGATCGCCCATGACATAGGCGGCCACCTCCCGGGGTCCGGCGGAACTTTTTTCCTTTTCCTTTCTGCATCTTGTCCCAAATTCGTTTGACCTGAAGACACGACCAGGTCCCTGAATGTGTGCAGGGGGACGCTATTGATTGAATCAAAATGGCGGCTTCACACAAAGCTGACTCAAGCGTTTTCTGGTGGTTTCATAGTTGAGAGGCACTTCATCTGCAGTGGGGCGCCGAGATCCGGATGGCACCGAGGTGATGTCTAGCAAGTTGCTGCACTGGTGTGGTCATCCTACAATGCTGAAACTCGGCGTGGGTCGCCCCATTAGCCTGTGAGATGGCGTCAGTAGCGGACCGATGTGCGAATAGGCCGAAGGCAGCACAACGCGCCAAGATCCGGATGTCACAGTGGTGGTTTCATAGTTGAGAGGCACTTCATCTGCAGTGGGGCGCCGAGATCCGGATGGCACCGAGGTGATGTCTAGCAAGTTGCTGTACTGGTGTGGTCATCCTACAATGCTGAAAGTCGGCGTGGGGCGCCCCATTAGCCTGTGAGATGGCGTCAGTAGCGGACTGATGTGCGAATGGGGCCAAAGGCAGCACAACGCGCCGAGATCTGGATGGCACCGAGGTGGTGTCCAGCAATTTGCCGCACTGGTGTGGCCATCCTAAAATGCTGCGCCGAAAGTCGGCGTGGGGTGCCCCGTTGGCCTGTGAGGTGGCGTCAGTAGCGGACCGATGTGTGAATAGGCCGGAACCAGCACAAGGCGCCAAGATCCGGATGGCACCGAGGTGGTGTCATAGTTGAGAGTTCTGAGCAGCGCTTGTAACACTGTCTGAAGCTTATTTGCACCTGCTGCAGCTTCACTATTGCCCTGGTGTGGCCTAAGATCGCCCATGACATAGGCGGCCACCTCCCGGGGTCCGGCGGAACTTTTTTCCTTTTCCTTTGTGCATCTTGTCCCACAATCCGTTTGACCTGAAGACACGACCAGGTCCCTGAATGTGTGCAGGGGGACGCTATTGATTGAATCAAAATGGCGGCTTCACACAAAGCTGACTCAAGCGTTGCTGCTGATGCTATACAGAGAAAAACTGGTTTTCAGTTTGTACATTCTTCAGGATTTTTCCATCCAAGGCTGGTTGAGAGTTTGTATAACAATGGCTTCAGATTTTCAACATACTACTCTTCAACATTCTTCCTAAATGTAACAATGTGAGACTCACTAGGAGAACGGTGTAGTGAGGGCCACAAACGGCTGTTTGTCTTTCCTTTCAAAATGCTGCCAACAATATTTTCAGAATGGAAGACAACACAAGGCGCTGAGATTCGGTTGGCACCGAGGTGGTGTCCAGCAAGTTGCCGCACTGGTGTGGCCATCCTACAATGCTGCGCCGAAAGTCGGCGTGGGGTGCCCGAAGGGGGGGGGGGGGCCGGCGCAAACGAGCCTCTCCCGCTTCTCCATGTGGAGGCAGTTCATCTGCAGTGGGGCGCCGAGATCCGGATGGCACCGATGTGGTGTCTAGCAAGTTGCCGCACTGGTGTGGCCATCCTACAATGCTGCGCCGAAAGACGGCGTGGGGTGCCCGAAGGAAGTGTCCTTATCCAGGGCATTATCGCTGTATCATGTCCTCCACTAAAATGGCCCTGGGACACCTTAGAACTCGGACGCTCGATTTTTTTTTCCTTTCCTGTACATGCAAAAAAAGGTAAATGCCCGGTACGTTACACGCTTCATCTGCCACGATGAACTCTCCAGAGGAACCGAAAAAAAATATAGTTGTGGTAACTATACCATGCATCGTCATATGGAGAGGTGGCACCAATTAATTATAGTGCTGCATAAAAGAGAGATTTGGAGGAGAACCCCTGACCTGCTAGTACATTCATCAAAGAAGTGGCACTGAGAGCTTCAGAGGCAAGGGAAACGGTCCCAAATTTTTAGAAGAACTTTGGAAAGATTAAAATGACATGTTTAGATTGTGGCAAATTAATTTCATGTGGACAGATGAGTGTTACTCTAATAAATACAGCATATGAACATCATCATAGTCGATGGTTGGTAGAGACATTTTGACTATATCCTGGACCTGCCCGTCCTCGCCCAAAATGGCGCCGGAATAAATGGGACTCGTAACTCCTTGTTGTGTACTGGTTGCAGAACCTTGAAATCACGAGATACGTATGCAGTTTTGAAGCACATGGCGGGCGGGGACGAGAATTGATTGAATATTTCGACATCCCTATTGATATTAAGTTCTGATGTGTTATTGATTACTGTACTGTTGAAAGTTCGAATTAACGTCACCCATGGTACTTGCCCGCAAATGTATATCTAGATAATTTTATTGTAACTGGCCCTGTCGTATTTTAATTATAAAATGTACGTCCACCGATTCCGTAACTGTTAGACACCTTAGTTCTTGCAACCTAATGGCCCGCCCGTTACGTTCCTCTACAGTGTAAATGTCTACTCATCACATACGATTACAGTTTGCTCCGTGGCCGGCCCACGTGGTTATAGGCTCGTATTTGTATAATGAAATTTTCACAATAAAGGTTTTTAAAAGAAAACATGGTAGTAGTATATACATTGGTAAAGTTTGTAATAATAGTCACTGTTTTAGAATCATTAAAAGGCAAGTGAAATAAAGAAGACCAATTACATGAAGGGTAAAAGGTATAATACGAAGGAACGCAGTAAAGATAAATGGTCAAGGGCTGTTGTGTTTTCTATTCCTGCAACATAAAGTGATCGATAAGAATCTCATATTCAGGCGTATCGGCGACTAAGACAGCAGGTCGACCCTCTTTTGCTCAACGGCTCCATCATGGGACGAAGAAACGCTCTTTTTCTCGAAAAAAGAATATATTTTACTTGCAGGACAGTTGTAAAATTTCCGGGAAAGTACATTAGTCTGGAACATTATAACATATATTTAAGAAAAAATAATGTTCGGAAGTAATGAAAAGCGTAATTTTTAGGTCATATGACCAAGCCTTTCATCATTACAATAAGAAAAGTAAAATGAACCAATGAAAAGTTTTATTAACAAGTCACATGACTTGTTATGCTTACGTTACGCGCTGCGCGCCCCGGATGACTTCCGGATGCGCTAACGCGGCGCGTCATATGACGCATTACGCGACAACGCAGGTCCAGAATATAGTCAAAATGTCTCCACCAACCAGCGGTCGGAACACAACCCCTTTCAGCAGGCTAAATAGTTCTGTTAAATGAGAACAGAAGGGACAGGCAACAAGAACCATCAGTCAAAGAGGGGAGGGCTAGTTCTTCTCTACCGGGTTACATTGGGGCGCTACCGGAACTGATCGAATTGGTAGTCTACAGTGTTTCTGGATGTTTCAGACTGAAGCTGGGGTTAGCATGAGAGCAGCATCATTTCGTAGCTCCGTCGTGGCCATTCCGCAACCAATCATGGCAGCCGCTCTTTATCGTTATTTTGGGCGGGGTGGGTGGCGGAGCCGAGCTGTTTTGCAGCCATCATTGTGTGGAGTTCAGTTCATCTCACTAGTTTTGTATTTGTCATGAGGGGTTGTTCCTAATGTTTCTATTTTAGCGAGGTCAAAAAGAGATCCCATTAGTGGCCTACTGATTTTGCTCGATTCCTTTTCTTTTTTTTACACGATTTTTCGTTATCTGCAAAGACTAAACAGAGTATTGCGACTCTGTGTTTGTTTGTAAATAGAGAATGAACCAAAGAGAACTAATTCTAAAACAGTAAATACTTGGATAACAATCAATCAAATGGAGAGAGAAGCAGGCACGACGGATTACAACGGGGGCAAAGGCCTGCGTTAACTACCTTTCACTATCTGCAAAGAGAGAGTACTCCTAATAGAAATGAGGGGGGGGGGGTACCATTCAAAGCAGATCAGTGTGCATAAACACGAAAATGTTTTCACTTACCACGTACTTGACATTCGACAGCTTATGATATTTGCTATTAAAAAACCATTGAAATTCACTGAAAAAACCATAGGTTATAGACCATATATAGTTAGGAATTAGCATTTACAAAACCTTGAAAATTCACTGAAAAAACCATAGGTTATAGACCATATATAGTTAGGAATTAGCATTTAAAAAACCTTATTTTACTCACACAAAACCATTGAAATTCCATATATAGTTAGTTGCACTAACTATATATTGCGCACCCGCAATCCACTGCTGATCATGTCACATATTACATCATTCATGACATGGTCAGTGACATCACTGATGACATCACTGATGACATCTCAAATGACATCACTGATGACATCACTGATGACATCTCATTTGACATCAATGACCACATCACTGATGATATTATTCATGTGACAATACAATGCATCTCTTCACATTTTAATATAACCTCTGTTTCACCCAGTGTTAAAAACAGAGTATAATTTTTGAAACCATTGACACACCAATACTAGTTACTACATACGTACTCACTGATTCCTACGTCTACACACACATTCACTCATTCACCCATACAATCATTCATACATACAATCACTCATGTTTACAACACAATCATATGCACTCATACACCTATACAGACACTCACACTCTGCCACTCATCCATGGAGTTACTCACACACCTAGTCAGTCCTGTAAAGAATCAATCACACTTCCATTTTCTACTCTATACAGTTAAACATAGAGCACCTTACGTTTTCAACCATATACTAACACATACTTACTCTCTTATACAATCATTGATACAAGTACACATTGATCTGTACAGAGTCACACACCTCCCATCCAGCCACACACACACTCAGTCTCCCATGCAAATACTTGGGCAATCAATCAATAACCCATATAGTTACTCATATAGCTACTGATCAACACATGCAGCAGTTTACAGAACAACAGACATAATGATGCACAAATTAAGACAGTTTAGTCACTAACCCATGCACTCAGTGAGACACATTTAATCACTCACTCATACATTCAGTCATGCACCTACTAAATCCTTCGTCCAGACACTTATACATCCACTCATTCTTCAATATGTAAGACATATTTTAACTTTACAGAAACATAGTCACTGGATGTTGTCATCAGTGATGTCATCAGTGATGTCATTTGAGATGTCATCAGTGATGTCATCAGTGATGTCACTGACCATGTCATGAATGATGTAATATGTGACATAATCAGCAGTGGATTGCGGGTGCGCAATATATAGTTAGTGCAACTAACTATATATGGAATTTCAATGGTTTTGTGTGAGTAAAATAAGGTTTTTTAAATGCTAATTCCTAACTATATATGGTCTATAACCCATGGTTTTTTCAGTGAATTTTCAAGGTTTTGTAAATGCTAATTCCTAACTATATATGGTCTATAACCTATGGTTTTTTCAGTGATATATATGTATATATATATATATATATATATATATCACACTCCACACTATCGCTGAAGCAAAAGTGAAGAGACCAACAGCAGGGGAGTATTTGAGAAAACGGCTTTATTCCAACACACAGGTAAATGGCAGTTCTCCTTCACCCACTACAGGCGAATGCATTTCGGCGTCTTCTGCCTTCCTCAGCGCCATGGGTGTAAGTGAATCAGGAAGGTTCGTGTCTCTCGGCTATAATAATCCGCCCTTCCTGATTGATTGCACACAGTCCTGCTCCTTAAAGGTATATGCCTCTGGTGGTCCGTTTTTGTTGCTACGCCTACCAGTCCCAGGATGCATTATCCATTGTTCGTTTGTTTTGAGGCTGTTATGTGGAGCAGGTACTTGAAGTTGCTAGGGGGAACCGTCCTTCGCCCCATGCTTGCGGAACAGCGCCGTCTCCTCATCTCCCCAACCGCTTTACCCCGCTGTCATCAGGAGCACTTTGGGCGGGGGCGAGGCTGAAATCAAGCCTAGCCCAGCGTGAGGCTGAATGACCTCTACACCGCCATATCACGTCCCGAACCAGCAGGGGGGTTCTGGTGATTCCGGTAACCCGGATTGTATCCATATTGAACCAGCTGAACCAGAGCAAACTTAACAAAGCGGGGGCTTTATATATTCACTGAAAAAAACATAGGTTATACACCATATATAGTTTAGGAATTAGCATTTACAAAACCTTATTTTACTCACACAAAACCATTGAAATTCGCATATATAGTTAGTTGCACTAACTATATATCGCGCACCCGCAATCCACTGCTGATCATGTCACATATTACATCATTCATGACATGGTCAGTGACATCACTGATGACATCACTGAAGACATCTCAAATGACATCACTGATGACATCACTGATGACATCTCAAATGACATCACTGATGACATCACTGATGACAACATCCAGTAACTGTATGTTTCTGTAAAGTTAAAATATGTCTTACATATTGAAGAATGAGTGGATTTATAAGTGTCTGGATGAAGGATTTAGTAGGTGCATGACTGACTGTATGAGTGAGTGATTAAATGTGTCTCACTGAGTGCATGGGTTAGTGTCTAAACTGTCTTAATTTGTGCATCATTATATCTGTTGTTCTGTAAACTGCTGCATGTGTTGATCAGTAACTATATGAGTAACTATATGGGTTATTGATTGGTTGCCCATGTATTTGTATGGGAGACTGAGTGTGTGTGTGGGTGGCTGGGAGGTGTATGACTCTGTGCATAGATGTGTGAGCAGTTGATTCACTAGATGTATGGGTTCAAAAGTGCATGTGGAAACAGCTGTATGGGCGGTTGACTGTGTGCATGAGTGTATTGGTGAGTGAATGGATATCTCAGAGCTACATGTCAAAGTAAGTACATATGTAAAACACAGTACATGTGAGAGTTGACATATATAAATAACTGTGCATAAGAGGCAGTGAATGTGTGAGTGGCTGTATGGATCATTGTGAACTTGTATCCGGGATTGTATAAGAGAGTAAATATGTGTTAGTATATGTTTGAATAAGTAAGGTGTGTATAACTGTATAGTTGAGAAAATGGAGGTGTGATTGATTATTTGCATGACTGACTAGGTGTGTGTGTAACTTCATGGATGAGTGACAGTCTGTGAGTGTCTGTTTACACTGAGTGTATCTAAGGTTATATTAGAGTCTGAAGAGGTTCATCGTATTATCACATGAATGATGTCATCAGTGATGTGATCAGTAATGTCAAATGAGATGTCATCAGTGATGTCATCAGTGATGTCATTTGAGATGTCATCAGTGATGTCATCAGTGATGTCATTTGAGATGTCATCAGTGATGTCATCAGTGATGTCACTGACCATATCTTGAATGATGTAATATGTGACATGATCAGCAGTGGATTGCGGGTGCGCGATATATAGTTAGTGCAACTAACTATATATGCCAATTTCAATGGTTTTGTGTGAGTAAAATAAGGTTTTGTAAATGCTAATTCCTAACTATATATGGTGTATAACCTATGGTTTTTTCAGTGAATTTTCAAGGTTTTGTAAATGCTAATTCCTAACTATATATGGTCTATAACCTATGGTTTTTTCAGTGAATTTCAATGGTTTTTTAATAGCAAATATCAAAAGCTTTAAAATGTATTCTTCTTTAAATCGAAAAATATATTTTAAATGTTTTTAATACAATTTTTTTATGTATATATATATATATATATTTTTTTTTTTTTTTTTTTTTCGCTACCGGTCCGCGCACCGGGTAGCTTCCCGTTAGCTCAATTTGGTGCCGCGACCCGGTCCGAGAACCGGTAAACGTTCCGTTTGCGCAACTGCCACGTTAGAAAACAACATCATGACGCGTCGCGTAATGCATCTTATGACCCGCCGCGTTAGTGCACCCGGAAGTGCTCCGGAGCGCGAACCGAGGCGCGAAGCGCAGCCCCCCGGAAGCGATCCGGGGCGCGGCGCGCAGCGCGTAACGTAAGCGTAACAGGTCATGTGACTTGTTAATAAAACTTTTCATTGGTTCATTTCACTTTTGGTTTCCTAATGATGTAAGGCTAGGTCATGTGACCTAAAAACAACAATTTTCATTGGTTTAGAACATTTTTTTTTCCCAAATGATGAAAGCCCCCACCTTTTTTCTCACTCTGACTTTCAACTTTTGAGAGGAAGACCTAATTTGATTGATAAGAAATGGCTTCATTAGTAGCTGCAGCTGGTGCACCCCCACCACCACCACCACCTCCTAGGAAGGAAGGACCACCTCCTCAGGTCATCCTTAATGAAGAGGAGGAAGAAGAGGAAGAAGAGGAAGAGGAGCAAGGGAGGAGACAGTTTTTGCCTGAAGAGCCAAGGAGGTCCCATGTGAAGGATAGCTATATCTGGCAATTCTATACATTTCCCCGGGGCCAAAAAAAAGTAAATGCCCGCTACGTCACATGTCTGATCTGTGAAAAAGCTCTGTCCAGAGGGACTGATAAAAAGTACAGCTTTGGGAATTACACCATGCATCGGCACATGGAGAGGTGGCACCCTATAAATTATAGTGCTGCGCAGGTACGTGACCTGCAGGAAAAAAACCCTCCTATGGCCAGTACATCAACCGAAGAGGCAGTGATGGGACCACAGGCGAGGGAGATGGTCCCAAACATTCAGATGAACTTCGGGGTCATGAAGCAAGTCTGCATTTTTTGCGGCCAATTACTTTGCTATAGGGAGAGTAGCATAACTCTAATCAACAGAGCTATTGAAAATCATAAATGTCCAAAACGCCCCAGAAAGTAAATTATCTTTTTTTTTTGTTGCTCCTGTTGAGCCCTTTATAATGAATCATTTTCGTTTCCCCCCCAAAAAACAAAAAAAATATAAAACCGTTCAAAAAATACAAAAAAAGTAAAAAAATGTTCAGAAAAATAATAAAAAAATATAAAACAACAAAAACAATAAAAAAAAAGTTCTTTTCAGAACTACCTCCCATTTATAAAAAATTGCTAGAATGTTTAGCACTCTGGCAACCTCTATTTCTTTTGATTCGCTTCCCGGTTCGCGTGCCGGTACGCGAACCGGAAGCAAAACAAAAAAAAAATGTTTTAAAAAAGGAAGAGTGAGTATAAGGGAAGGAAACAGAGAGTAATGTTAAAAGAAAGACAGCTAGAGGGAGTAACACAGAGATACTGTTTAATAGATCTATTTACCAAAGAAAAGATGTATGAGGGTATAATTGAGAAAAACAAAATAGATAAGGAAGTGAAAGAAAAAAAGGAGAGTATAAGAATAATAAACAAGAGTTTCTTAGAGAATGTGAGTGAATGTTCAAATTAAGAAGAAAAACAGTAAAGGTTGTGGAATGAGAGGTAGGGATAGAACCGGACTAAAAGAACAACCCTGAGGGAAAGTGTTAAGAAAACAGTGAGCGAAAGTAAATAGGAATAAAACAAGATGTATGACAGTGACTAAGGTTAAAACATGTGGAATAACAGAGAGAAAAAAACAGAAAGCAGAAAAGAAGAAGTGACAGAAAAGGAATAATCGAAACAGCAAAGAAATGTAAATAACATAGTGTGCTTGAACTACAGGGAGAAAGCATAATGAACAAGTAGTGAAAGAGTGATGAGTCAGAGACAGTGAGAGTAATAGAGACTTAGTGAGTGAACAGGAGTGAGGAACTATGAGAACAGAGGGACTGAGAAAAAGAGTGGAAGGAGTAGAGTAAGTAAGTAATAGAAAAAGGAATGAGAGAAGTAGCAAAGGCAGGAAACTGAGGGTTAAAGAAATGAAGCAGTGGAACTAATAGAAGTTAAGTGTGATAGAAATGTAACGAAAAGAGTAGAAAACACTTACCTTATAATTGTCGTTAACTTAGTCACTTGTTATTTTTATACTTTCAATCTGTGAAAGAAAGAACACAAATTTGAAAAATATTAAAACATGTATTTAAAAATTAGAAAAGACAAGGGAAAAGATTGAAAATCATCCAATTTTACAAAGAAATAAAGTTAGAGATAAACATGCAGAAAAAAAGAGAAAGAAACGGTGATAGACAGTCAGAGACAAAAAGAAATTGTAATTGAGTAAATTACTAAGAGAAAAAAAAAGAAGATAGTTTCAGTGACCGAAAAGAAGGATAGAAGAGAAAACTAAATTGAAGTTGTGTAAGCTACTAAAAGAAAGTGAGTAAGGTAAACTATATAAGGAAAGGGTGAATAAGGAAAAGAGAGTGAGGGAGAGAGGAGACAGAGGAAGTGAAGGAAAGAGTGTCAGATACAGACTGAGTGAGGCAACAAAGAAAGATAAATGAGTGAGGGTGAGTTATACTAACTGATTGCACCAAAAAAGGAGAACCCAAAAATATTTAATTTAGAAAACAAAGGGAGGAAAGATGGAAAAGACAAGCGAAGCAGAAGGTCTAAAAACTGGAAAATGGTGCAAGGGAGAAAAGAAAAAAGCAGAGTTGGAATAGGGAAACAAAGGTTGAAAGATAAGTGGAGTTAGAGAACAAGGGTGAAAGAGAATAAAACAAAAGGCAATGTGAGTATGTAAAGAGGATTGATAGAAGGTAGTAAAAGACGAGTGAGCATGAGACAAGACGAGTACAAATTAAAATTCACTATACAAAGTACAGAATTAATTATACATGTTAAATGGTTTATTTTTGCTGTTCTCAGAATATATCAAATTTCACTAAAAACAGTGAGTTGAAGGTATTCATCATATAACAGCGGGGAAAAAAACACAATCAAAATGATTGTGTTTAAAAAACCCATATAACATAACCAATCAGAAATCAGAACTCCTCAAAAGTAACTTACTTTCCATGACGTCGAAGGATGTCCTATGAACAGCTTATACTCTGTTGTGCTGTTATTATTTTCTGCCCGCCACTTTCTGAAAGAAAAGCTCCATCGTTTTGACAAATATGTTACATACAATAAATTACTTCTCGCTCTCTACCACACTTCTCCTCAAGGCCAAATAGTGTAAGAGCCATTTATAACTCTTGGAATTCTTCTAAGCAAATCCCGTCATTTCCTTTTCCACAACTTTCAGAAAGAAAACGTTCAACATCACTTTCACAATCCTGTACTAGTAATATCTCACCCTTCTTGCTCACTCATGTTCCACATTTCCTATGACACTGATACTGATTACTATGAAGCACACTTACACTACCTCTATGACTACTACAATTATTTAATTCACTTGATCACTGTTAATCACAAAGCAATTTAAAACAGTACATAAAATTATATCAACTCCTAGAATCATTATAGGCCAGTTACCTACCCTAAATTCTCTCTTCTGAAAACACAAAGTAAGAATATTTTAAGTTAAAAGGCAACATTGTTTCATAGTCAAATGGGAATCATTTCCGAAACACCAGCTTTTTTTTACATTTTAAATAAGCTGTGTAATAAGCGGATGTTGTCAAAGGACCATCATGTCATATAATAGCTGCAGTTACAAATGTTCTTCCTAAAATCAACGACTGTGTAGCCACAACATTTGTAATTAAAGTTGAAAACTTACTTTCAACAGGTTTATATAGTTGGAATTTTAAAATGACATTATAACCAAAAGTTTGTACAAATAATGTGGACAGCATTGCAGACTTACATTACCTCTACTCCATGTTTTGATTGGCTGCTTGAATTAGCTTATTAAAAGAAACAGTTTTTCAGAACTCATTCAAAGTGCAGTTATTTTTCCATGACGTCAAGTGTTATGGTAAGAACACCGTTTGCTTTGGGAAATACTCTGTTGTCCTTTAACTAATCCGTGCCCACCACTTTCTGTAAGAAAACCTTCTTTTTTTTCAGGAACTACTTAAAACTCAAAAATAACTTTTCACTCTGTACTACACTTATCCTCAAGGCCAAATAGTGTAGGAGCCATTAGAACCTCTTGAAATTCCTCAGAGCAAATCCCGAGATTCTTTCCCTAAAATTTTGGTTGTAAAAACACCAGGTAAGAATTTTTAAGGTCAAAAGGCAATATTTTTTGGGAAAGTTAAAACAGAATCATTGCAGAATGACCAGCCGTTTCTAGACTTCAAATAAGCTGTGTAATGTCCTGATGTTGTTGAAGGACCGTCATGATATATAATTGCTGCAGTTACAAAAGTCCTTCCTGATATTGACAACTGCGAAGCCACAACATTTTTAATTAAAGTTGTCAATTTTGTTCCATCAGGCCTACATCGTTGGAACATTAAAATGACATACTGGCCATATGTTCGTATAAATAATGTGGACAACATTTCAGACTTACATTGGCTACACTCCATGTTGTGATCGGCTGCTTTTACTAGCTTATTAAAGGACACTGATTTACTGTCTGGCAAAGTTAAATATATAAACCTTTCTGAGTCTACACTAGTAGTACTTGATACCCTACAGTTCTCGCAGTCATGCTGCCATTGATAAGAAAGGCCAAACAGGTGATCTACATCTACACCTTCATCTTGCAATACATCAAGCATATACATTAAAAACTCCTGACAATCTTGCTGAATATTTTGAGAGAATTGCGTTTGACCTGAACATTTGTCTAACAGATTTCGAATTTCAGACACACTTTCTATTTTTGTTCTATCAGTGCTACATTTCTCTAACACAGAATTCAACAAACTGCAAAATCTTTGATCCGAATTGACCACAATCTCTTCTTTTAAAGTTTCTAGAGAAAAGACAACATTAACCACAACATTAGCATAGCAGTTGACACCAGAACTATTTTCAAATTGAAAACCAACAACATCTTCAACAGAATCCATTTTTTTTCTGCTTATAATTGCGGGTTCATCGACTTTTCGTCTTTTTGCTACAACCTCCCTACTATTGGTCACATTTCTTCGTTTCCGGCCTACCACACGTTTCTCAAACAAAGGATATTGAGGCAAATGTGGCACATACTCTCTTCTTAACCTATTGTATTCCTTAACACAATCTAGATCAGCACAAATGTTTGTGGCATCACAATCAATCAAGTACAATCCTGATAAAGTTCTGACTCGTGACAATGCCACATATGCCATACCCTGCTTGAACACAGAACTGCCAATATTCACCAATGCACTGTCTACACGTAAACCTTGCGATTTATGGATTGTCACCGCATATGCCAAGCAAACAGGAAACTGCTTACGGCGAACATATAAGTCTTTTACAAGCAAAAACCTAGCAGAGCAACGACCAATTAGCTGTACTTCCTCAATGCCATCAAATTTAATTTTTAAAAATTCAATTCCATCTCTATTTCTGGATTTCTCAAAATCAACAACATTACCCATTGATCCATTTACCAGACCTCTTTCAACATGTAAATTCCTTCTTAAAATTATATGGCAATTTAAGCACACATTCAGAGTCTTTTCAAAACCAGCAGTTTTAGATATAGTCTTCTCTAATGAATCCAATTTTGATTTCAAATTCTCAGACAATATAATTGTTGCTCCCATATGCTCTATTCTGTCAAAAGCTTCCAGTTTCACAATCTCTTGGTTTTCTAAATTCAACATTTTGTTGTTGAAGATGGCACATTCTGCAAGAGTTGGCATCAAACATATTCCAGATTTCTTCTCAGTAATTTTCCGAAAAATATTCTCAGGCACAACGTCTTCTTCTGGATACAAATTTGACAGTAATCGTGCATGTAAAGCTTCTTTCCCATGCTCGGTCACTTTTCCAATTCTAACATCTTGTAGAATATTCTTATAATCTTCATCCTTCGCTTGACGCATATTTTCACGCAGTTCAGCATAATTGAAGTTTAACCATATATTGACGTTGCCAATGCTCCCTAGGCACTTCCTGGTATCTTCATGCGTGAGCATTTTGAACACAGGTTGTCCTTTCACTGGTGTCAGCTGCAGAAGATCACCGAAAACAATGATGTGTTTGCCACCAAATAACACATCATACTCTGTTTTGAGAACTTCTTGCATTCTCAAATGCACAAAGGCAAGCATGACATTGGAAACCATGCTTACTTGGTCAATGATAAGAAGTTTCATTTTCCTCAAGACTCTTGAAACTTCACAACAAGCATCTCCAGATAACTTTTGGTATTGTAATTTGTTATCATGCTCCACTGGCAGCATCAGTAGACGATGCAAAGTAATACCTTTAATGATATGTGCTGCCAGTCCAGTTGGAGTGGTGACAATACAAGACAGCGATGACTCAGTTTTTTTCTGCAAATAACATGAAATTGCTTTAATGAGGAAACTTTTTCCAGTTCCCGCTTCTCCACTCACGTACAGTCGGACAGGCTTCAACGACGTACATGAGCACTCTTTCTTCTCATGACTTAATCCATGATCTATTTGGTTGGTAACTTCGTCATATATTTTCCTCTGCTCAACGTTGAGTTGTCTTTCCAAGTCTTCTAAGTTAACCGCATCCTCCTGAGCATGTGCCATGGCTCTTTCCACTTCAATCATGGCAGTGGCAGCTTCATTTTCGATAACTGGTCCTCCTAGTGGATCCTGACTCAATGAAACAGAACTCTGACTGTCCTGAGAACTGTCTCTAGCAATCTCGGCTGCAATCGTTGCTTCCTGCTCGATTTCCGCATTCAACATTTCTAGATATTTGGGAAAAACAGGACATTCTATGGTCTCCTTGGCGGCATTGAAAGAGTCTTCGTAACAGAGGAAATCTCCAAGCAGTTCCTCTTCTGCACGCCAAGGCTTGAAAAGTTGCAAAAGTACTAAATAGAAAAACTCTTTTCTTTCGGGAGATTCGCCACTCAATTTTCGATGGTTTACCAAGTGGCATTTTCTTTGCTTGACCAGACATCCCTCACTTCCAATTACAGCATACACTCCTTTATCAATATCTTCTTTGATGTTCCTCTTGAATATGTAATTTTGTAGAACCTCATACAGACAAACATTCTCGAGGTGACTGCTTCTATTTGGATAATATGTATCCAACATGTTAGTCTTCAAAATATCTGTACTGTTTGGCTCCTTTTCTGCCAAATACTCAATTTCCCGTACAGGTTTCAGAACTCTTCGACATCGTGAAAGAGCTTTCCAACCCCAGCGCAGGAAACAACGACATCACCCCATCGCAAGACCTCTGCAACTCCCTCGCTTCATACTTCCACAACAAGATCGCGGACATACACAACAGCTTCAACAACCAACCAACGCACACCATGACCGAACAACCACCCCCCACCACCACCCTCCACGCCTGGACCCCGATCAGCACCGAAGACACCATCCGCACGATGAACTCCATCCACTCCGGATCACCGACCGACCCCTGCCCTCACCACGTCTTCAACAAGGCCGACGCTGTCATCGCACCCCACCTGCGAGACATCATCAACACATCCTTCGACACCACCATCTTCCCTGAGAGCTGGAAACACGCCGAACTCAGCGCTCTACTCAAGAAACCAACAGCGGACCCCACCGACCTCAAGAATTACCGCCCCATCTCGCTCCTCCCGTTTCCAGCCAAAGTCATCGAGAAGACCGCCTTCCTCGAGACGAACGGATCCCTCGACCCCTCACAGTCCGGCTTCCGAGCCAATCACAGCACCGAGACCGCCCTCATCGCCGCCACCGATGACATCCGAGCCCTGATGGACAATGGAGAAACAGCGGCCCTCATCCTCCTAGACCTTTCCGCGGCTTTCGACACGGTCTGCCACCGCACCCTAGTACAGCGCCTCAACAACGCCGGAATCCAGGGGAAGGCACTGGAATGGATCATCTCCTTCCTCGACGGAAGAACACAGAGAGTCCGCCTACCACCGTACAAGTCAGAGGCCACCGAAGTCATCTGCGGCGTCCCCCAAGGATCCTCTCTGAGCCCCACCCTCTTCAACGTCTACATGAGCCCCCTCGCGGCCATCGTACGCAAACACAACCTCAGCATAATCTCCTACGCCGACGACACCCAGCTGATCCTCTCCCTGACCAACGACCCCGCCGCCGCCAGAGCCAACCTGCACGAAGGGATGAAAGAGGTAGCCGAGTGGATGACGACCAGCCGCCTGAAACTGAACTCGGACAAGACGGAGGTCCTCATCCTGGGCTCCTCACCCTCCGCCTGGGACGACTCCTGGTGGCCTCCCGCCCTGGGCACCGCACCCAAACCGACAGACCATGCACGCAACCTGGGCGTCATCCTGGACTCCTCCCTCTCCATGACCAGGCAAGTCAACAACGTCTCCTCGGCTTGCTTCAACATCCTACGCATGCTACGGAAGATCTTCTGGTGGATCCCCACCGAGACCAGGAAGACCGTCACCCAGGCCCTCGTCACCAGCCGACTGGACTACGGCAACGCCCTCTACGCCGGTACCACCGCCAAGCTCCAGAAGAGACTCCAGCGGATCCAGAACGCCTCAGCCAGACTCATCCTCGACATCCCACGAACCAGCCACATCTCCGGACATCTGAGAGACCTTCACTGGCTCCCCGTCAACAAAAGAATCACCTTCCGCCTCCTCACCCACGCACACAAAGCCCTACACGACCAAGGCCCGAGCTACCTCAACAGCCGAGTCAACTTCTACGCTCCCAAACGCCACCTCCGATCAGCCAACCACGCCCTCGCCGCCGTCCCCCGCATCCGAAGAACGACTACAGGAGGAAGGTCCTTCTCCTACCTGGCCGCCAAGACCTGGAACTCCCTCCCGACCGACCTGCGCCTGACCCAAGACCACCTCTCCTTCAGGAAGAAGCTGAAGACCTGGCTGTTCGAGCAGTAGCGGCACCCCCCCCCTCCCCCCAGCGCCTTGAGACCCTACGGGTATGTAGCGCGCTTTATAAGTGTCACTGATTGAGAACTCGATTACGCGTTGCAGCAAGACCAAGACTCGCCCAAATGATACTCCTGGATTTGGCATAGAGACTTGCTGAAGACAACCGGTCAGAACATTCGTAAGCTCCGATTTCTCGATGCGACAACATCTTCAGACTGAAACTGTACAACTTCTTACTGAGGCTCTTTTCATGGGAAATGTCCTCCCACATATCCTTCAATTCTGTCTTTTCTTTTTTGGTGATGTAAGATGTCACATACCGAGCCACAGCCATACAGTTATCAGCCACAAACTGTATATCCATGTTAGCATTCCACATGGACAAAATCACTGGGTTGTAGTCGTTGATGTACTTGGACTCTTCGTTCCTTTTCAAATTGTAGGTATTTTTGGGTGATTTCTTCATCACATTATGTCGCAGCGAAGACATCAAACTGTTCACTCTTCCTTTAGAAATCACCGGTCGTGGAAAGGCGAAACGACAGTTTGTGTAGAACTTGTCCTTGTTTCTGAATTTACGACGACAGTACTTTCCACAACGATGGCTTTGGAAGCGTAAAACTTGTTCTCTTAGGCTTTTGTCTTCCTTTGCCTTTGGAACAGCACATGTAGAATACTGTTCTATGAAACTCATCACTAAGTCATCCGGATCTGTTCCAAATTTGGGTGCATCTTTGATCCACAGCAGCATATGTATATGAGGAGCACCTCTTGCTTGGTACTCCTTTCTCCAGAAGAAATCCAACACCTCTCCAAGAGGTGGATTTTTCTTGTTCATGATGAAAGACATCATAGCTTCAAATCTATGATTGAAGTACCTGCATAAATTCACTGGATCCAAAAAGCACAGTTCTCCGGGTGTCTTGAATTCGATATTTTCAATGTTTCCATTTGCCTCTCGTAGAAATTCAAGTAAGTCTTCCCAGCCATACTCGGCACAGCTGAGAGTGAGGAAGCATGTGGGAGTTCCTAAGTTCCTCAGCATACATTTTAAATCACCATGACGACGGTACCAGTAGTCATTAGTACCACGCTGACACGCCATGAGATTAATCAGGTGAGAATCCAAAATACTGTCTTGCACATTGACTTTATCCATAAAGTCCCTTGCCGAGATATTTTGCATGTGTACACCACTTTTCAAGATGTGGTTCACTGCATATGACAGTCCAAACAGGTCGCTTTCAAACAGTATATGAAACAAATAGGGAATGCATTGACGAAACCTAGGATCTTCTGCATACAATCGTAAAGTCCGGTATTCAGAAGCAGGAATTTGATCAGGTCACTCATCATATCTTCCTCCTTGACCTGTTGGAAATAGCTGTGGGAAACACAGAGCTTCCAAACTTTCCTCCCAAACACTAATGGGACTACCTTTGGCTTGTTTCATTTGAAACAACTCAATAGCATTCCCCATGACTTCCTTGGAATGCAAAGGATGAACACTATAATGTTCATATATTTCTT
This sequence comes from Lissotriton helveticus, assembly GCF_964261635.1. Lineage (NCBI taxonomy): Eukaryota > Metazoa > Chordata > Amphibia > Caudata > Salamandridae > Lissotriton > Lissotriton helveticus. Next base: position 771,053,933 of record NC_136063.1, on the reverse strand, counting down.
CATTTTTAGAGGCTTCTACTTTCTCAATTTGACCAGCACATAAATCGCTATCCTCTTCTTCACTTACTTCCTCTTCTGCAACATATACATTCTTGTAGTACTTATTGTTTTTTTTCAAATACAATGTTGCCTTTTTGACTTTCCTAACATCCACTAAATCTTGCCAGATTTTCTTACTCTTTGTCGGAACCCCATTAACTAAGATAACCAGAGGTTCCTCTTCCACTTTCTCTACTCCAATTGTATTAATGTTTTTCTTCAAATCTAGAGGCAAATAAACAACTCTTCCCTTTAATCCTCTCTGTAAATCTGATGGAGGCAATTTCCCTGTCTTTGGCTCCATTCGTACAATAGCCTGAAAGGGATGGATACTTTGAATCAAAATAGATTCATAAGTATTTAAATCCTTCAATTCAGAAGGAATCTCAACCAATTCCAGATTATTATGAACCGCTCTAGCAGGTATCCGGTTTTCATTTAATTTGTTACAACAATAAGTACACACACGTTGATCCGATCCCAAATCAAAACAATTTTCTACCATCAAGTATGTTGCAAAATCCTTCCATTCACTATTATTTTCCCTTTCACTTTTCGCATATAAATCCACTAACTTAGTCTGATTCTTATAATAAGTGCGTCGACAACACACACACGTGAAATTAGGCCTCTCACTTGATTTCACCTGAAACGTGGCAATTTCTTTCTGAAAATTATCTGTACTGGAAACCTGTACACTATCTTCCACATTACCTTCTTCTTCTGGGTCAATTTCAACATTCTCCTTTTTACTTGCAAAGTAACAAAACTCAATTTCTTCACAAATATTCTTCACGTCTACTTAAGAACCATGCAAAAGAGCAGTGCATAATTGTTTAAGCATAATTGCTGGACTCTTAGCATAATACAACATTCTAACTAATTTCCTCACTTTATTATGATGCACTGCTAGCATCCTGAAATGATGAAAAACACTCTGGCATACTCTCCTGGAAAGACAAGCCAGTGAATGACCATGTAAACCTGTCACTTCTCTCACTCTGCATGGATCTAATTCCTGCAACAACTTCATTTTCTGTTTTAAACTTTTCTTATTAAATGTCCGTACAAAATCACAAAGCAAATTGATGGAATCCTGTCGCACACTGCAAATACTACTACACTTCCAGGTGTACACTGGACCCTTAGGACGTCTCCCTAAAACTTCATCACCTAACACCTCTTCTGCCTCTGTTGACACAAGTTTTTCTTTTTCAACTGGACAACCGTCTTTCACCTCATATGCTCGACCACTGGTGTCAACTGCATGCACCAAATCATTGTCCTGGAAGTAACTCTCCTCATTGAAAAATGCCTCACAACTTGAACTATGCATCCATTCGCCTGAAAATACTTCACAAAAATGTGTACGATTAACTATTCTCTTATATCTACTATTTGTTTTGAATTCATACATTGCCTTGTTTAGTTTCCTAATTCTATTGATTACCAAAATAAATAACTTTCGCTTCATTTCCAAAGCCTGATCAATAATTTTCTCAACATTTTTTTTCTTATAAAAAGCCAGTTTCTGTTGACCTTTCTTTACATTTTTCATCAAATTTACAATTATCCTGTTGCGAAACATTCGTGTACGAATGTCCCTAAATAGATTGTGCCTTCTACCGGCACTCACAGAGTTTTCTCCTGCTCTACCACTAACTTTATTAAGGGGCCTTTCCTTCCTGTTTAAATTGACTGTCTTCTTCTGGACTAAAACATGTTCTGTAGTGATACTTTTTTTCTGGAAATGTTTCTTAGGAAAGATTTCGTTGTCTTACCCGGAGCTTTTTTGGTGACTTGACGAGTTTTTATTGTAGAGGACTGCTGCAAGCATGTAGTAAGCTGCTGTGTTTGACGTTTTGTAGCCTTTCTCCTTCTTTGCCTCGAAGGCATGATTTAATTTTGAAATGATCTGCAGTTGAATCTGTGGTAAAATATAATAAAAAATGTTATTAACCACTATTACCAAACAGTAAATCAATAACAGTCGTCAAAAAATTAACACACTAGTTGTCAATTCTACATACAATCATTTTTAGTGCATTGACAAATTTAAAACTCACAAATAGTAGCAAAGAAATGGAATGCTTCTACATTTGACCTGTGCTCTTTTATATGTGAATCTGAACTAATTTTATTACCATATTTCACTGTTTTAATAAAGACACTTCACACAAGCTGTTTTTGAAGTTGTATTTAATTTTAAATAAAACGGTTAACATGGTTACTTTTCATTTCCAGTAACTTAAATTTTTTTTTTAAGTCTTTATAGTTCAATAGGCTCGAGCAGGTCAGCTGCCCACCCTATGTCATACAAATCTGACAAATCAGCATCCTCATCATATTCTTCATCATCCACAGGATATAAATCATCCAAGGGATCTACTTCCACTGACGTTTCAATGACAAGTTCAATGATAAGATCGAGATCAACAGATTGCTCATTATCACTCATGTTTTATGTTGTCGTTATCTTTAAAGAAAGAGAACAACAATGAGATGTTGCAGAGTAAGAGACAAATCTCAGAGACTATAATAGTAAAAATTGTTTAACAAGAGTAACATTTTGCAGATATTATTTAGCCATATCCAGCGATGCTGAGGAGGTGAGGCCTATGTCCAAGTTTTCAGTGAACAGGACTCATCTCTTCTTAACCTTGGATAAGCCTCACCGACTCTGTGTCCCCTGCTCATACTTAAATGTAAAGGGGCAGATTTATGTTAACTGGCGCATCCCCAGGGATGCACCAGTTAACGTGCGCCGCTGCTCTGCCACCCATGGTGTGCCGCATTTACAATGCGGAGCACCATGGGGCAAAAACAGCACAGATGCGTCACGCATCTGTGCCGCAAAAGCGGCGCATTGCAGGAATCACGTCGCAAGCGCGACATGACTACTGCAATGCACAGGGGCAAGGCACACATTGCATGGTGCATCACTACTTATGCCTGTTTCAAACAGGCGTAAGGATTTGATTCAGCAATGCCATAAAGCTGACTCAGTGAAATCTTGTAAATTTCACTGTGTTAGTTTTACAGGGATTTCATGCAAGTGAACGCCCACCCTGCAACAAAACGCCCACATGAAACCTGACGCAGGTTTCATGTGGCGCAGGACTTTACAGCGTGACACATCTGCCTAGATGCATCAAGTTGTAAATATGTCGCAACATAGCGCATCTTTTGCGCCGCTGCTGCGTCACAAAAGTGACGCAACGGCGGCGCAAAAGAGGTGCACAGCCATCATAAATCTGCCCCTAACATTTTAAATGATTGGTTCAGGATGCCGATAAGGTGTGGCCTATCCAGAGTTTTGTTTAAGGTGAGGCCTACTCAGGGTTGCAGATGAAATTTAGGCTTCTTGAAGAGTACAGAGGAGATAATACATGTGCAGGCCTACCAATGAAGTGAGTCATGTCCACTGCACTCTTGAACAAAGGCCAGACCTCCTCTGTCTCCCTGGACAGGCCTAAACTTCATCTGCACAATGTGATTCGTAATGTTAGGAAACACAGGTGATGTAATTGAAAAACGTGCAAATTGTTTTGCTCATTTCACAATCACATCACATGTGTTTCCTTTGCTTAGGTATCTCATTGTGCATATGTAGTCTAGCATATCAAAGAGTACGCAGAAGGTGAGCCCTGTATGCAACAACTTTGACACTTACAGAAGCCTCAGCTTCTCCATGCCCCCTACACAGTCCTAAATGTATACATTTTAAACTGACAGCATCTTGTTGCAGATGAAGTGAGGCCTATCTTGCAACATGGTGCATCGTTTGCACCGCTGCTGCGTCACAAAAGTGACGCAACAACGGCGCAAAAGAGGCGCACGGCCATCATAAATCTGCCCCCAACATTTTAAATGATTGATTCAGGATGCCGATAAGGTGTGGCCTATCCAGAGGTTTGTTTGAGGTGAGGCCTACTCAGGGTTGCAGATGAAATTTAGGCTTGTTGAAGAGTACAGAGGAGATAATACATGTGCAGGCCTACCAACGAAGTGAGTCATGTCCACTGCACTCTTGAACAAAGGCCAGACCTCCTCTGTCTCCCTGGACAGGCCTACACCTCATCTGCACAATGTGATTCGTAATGTTAGGAAACACAGGTGATATAATTGAAAAACGTGCAAATATTTTTGCTCATTTCACAATCACATCACCTGTATTTCCTCAGCTTAGGTATCTCATTGTGCAGATGTAGTCTAGCATATCAAAGAGTACGCAGAAGGTGAGGAATGTATGCAACAGAGCAATGTACATTACTCACCTCCCTTGACACTTACAGAAGCCTCAGTTTCTCCATGCCTCCTACACAGTTCTAAATGTATATCATTATCATCATAGTGACTATGAAACTCTAGCAGTACATATTGTGAAACCTAAATGTCTTAAAGTAACGATTTTTTAACCGACAAACAAGTAAATTATTCTCCCAGATTGATGGTGAGAAGCGATATATTTATTTAAAGAAGCAGACACCTTTTTGTCATTGTCATAAATGTAAAAAGCATTCCTTTTCTTTATGAACCATTTTCATGTCATAATTTGAAAACACAGCACAACTCCTATGTACAAGTACACCCTGTCAGTACTTAAATTTGCCAAGCACACATGCGGGCGTATTTACAAGAGCCTTGCACCACGGAGAAATGACTTAAATTTACCAAGCACTCATGAGGGCTTATTTACAAGGACCTTGCACCACCTTTAAAGTCACTTTTAACGTGGGGAAAATGACGTGAATGTGGCTCATAAGCTTTGTAAATTTGCCCCCATGTTGACTATGAAACTCTTGCAGAACATATTGTGAAACCTTAATGACTTCAAGAAACGTGTTTTTAAACCGGCAAACAAGGAAATTATTCTCCCATATTCATGGTGGAAAGTGAAATATTTATTTAAAGAAGCAGACACCATTTTGACCTTCTCATAAATGTAAAAAGCATTTCTTTTTTAAAAAAAACGATTTTCTGCTCATAATTTGAAAACACAACACAGCTCCTATGTACAAGCACACCCTGTCAGTACTTAAATTTGCCAAGCACACATGGGGGCGTATTTTCAAGGACCTTGCACCACGGGGAAATGACTTAAATTTGCAAAGCACTCATGAGGGCGTATTTACAAGGACCTTGCACCACCTTTAAAGTCACTTTTAACGTGGGGAAAATAACGTGAACGTAGCTCAAAGGCCTTGTAAATATGGTCCATGCTGACTATGAAACTCTATCAGTACATATCAAGTAACCTAAATGATTTCAAGAAACGTTCTTAAATACATCAAGTAAAGAAATTATTCACCCAGATTCATGGTGAAGTGACTTAAAATGCCCTAACACACATGAGGGCATATTTTACAAGGCCCTTGAACCACTTTTGCGTCACTTTTAACATAGGGAAAATAACATGAAAGTGGCTCAAACATGAGAGTGTATTTACAAGGCCCTTTCATCACTTTAGCGTCACCTTTAACATAGGGAAAATAACATGAAAGTGGCTCAAAGTCCTTCTAAATATGCCCCATGCTGGCTATGAAACTCTAGCAGCACATATCAAGAAACCTAATTGACTTCTAGAAACGTTTTTAAACACATCAAGTAAGCAAATTATTCACCCAGATTCATGGGGAAGTGACTTAAAATGCCCTAACACACATGAAAGCGTTTTTTAAGGCCCTTGCACCACTTTTGCGTCACTTTTAACATGGCTATGAAACTCAAAGAAACTAAATCTATTTGTAAAACACTTGACACAAAGCACCATTTTAAATACACAACTTTCTTCATAATTTTCTCCCTAAAGCATACTATTCTCTATCTAAATTAAATGAATCTTTTCTCACCTTAGCAAATACTTTTTGAGTTTCAAAACAGTCTCAGACACACACCAATTTTTTTTTAGCAGAGCAAAGGGTATGCACTCCAGAGGCTGCAACCAACAAAGGCACAGAAATGCTGTAATTCATCACACATATCTCTCATGTCACCCAATCAAAACTCTTCCCTCACTTTTTTCAAATCAACACCCTTCCCCCCCTGCCCTTTCTGCCTTTGTTCCATAGCAACTACCTCCTGAAAGACCTGTCATGTTTACAAGTTCACACAACAATGTTTCAATTGAACTCTGAACTCTCAGTACACCTGCGTATCCAGTGCAATCTTTCATAAAATGATTTTTTTCTTGACCATTCAAATTACATCTTTCAAAGAACTCATCCATGCACCCTAACTTTCTGTTTTCAGCAATCAAAATCCACCAATCACTGCTACTGAATCATTAGCACAGAAACTCCACAGTTTTTTTCATTACAAACTCCTACTATTTAAACTGCCATTTCATTCCCACACTTCATCTGACTGCAGCAGAACCTCCTCTCACCATGTTTTCTGTCTGGATTGTTGGACATAGTTACATCCACTGGGCTCAAAGGTATGCTGATAACAGAAATTTACACAACCTCAATTTACAAAATGTGGAAATCAACTGGATTGGCCACAGAGGATTAAGATGTCACCAATTGATACCATTGGTGAAAACCTTTTTGCATTTGCCAAAACCTGACCTGTTAATTGTGCACTGTGGAGGAAATGACTTGGGCACTTTGACTGGGGTAGGTCTGGAAATGCTTTTAAAAGACACCTTTGAGCAATTGATGGCACTTTTACCTCAAACTGCTTGGTATATTCAAATATATGCCAAAGACAGAAATGGTGGTGGTCCAACCAATTTTGTTCACAAATTGAGAAATCGAGGAAGCATGTAAATAAGTCTGTTTCAGCTTACATGAGAGACCATGGAATGGGCTCCATCTACAACAATAACTTGCATTACTACATGCAAGATATCTACAAAGGAGATGGAGTTCACTTCTCAGATGAAGGGAACAGAATTTTCATCCTGAATTTAAGACTATGTATTGGTACCTACTTATAAGTACCTATAACTTACACAGAACCCAAAAGCTCTTTTCAGAGCTACCTTAACTATGATTACTCTTTAAAAATTTCAAATGTACCTTTTTTCACTAATTTTCACTTTTGTGCGCTTCCCGGTTCGCTACCCGCACATATGGGCCTCCTCAGCCACCCTCAGAAAAGCTAGGGGGTCAGGATACGTCTCCCGTGCCCCCTTATACCCATTTCCCACATTGTTTTTCCTCCATCTTGTGATTAAATTCGACCGAAACACAAGATGGCGGACTCCCGTTACGCTACCGGTTAGCTACCCGGTTCGCGTACCGGGTAGCGCCTCTACCGCAAAAAAACTGATTTTTTAATTTTTTTATTTTTTCCCCCGCAGGACCCTTTCATAGCCCCCTCATCAATCCTAGGGGGTCAGGAGGGGTCTACCTTGCCCCCTTTCATTAATTTCCCCCTTAGTTTTTCTTCACCTCTTGTCTCTCGATCCTACCGAGAGACAAGATGGCGGCCGCTCCGGACTGTTTAGAATGTTGACAGACACCGGAGAGCCAATCAGCTTCGCTTCGCGAAGTTCCGTTACGCGTCAGGTACGCGAACCGGGGCGCTAACCGGAGCGCTGTTACAGATATATATATTTTTTTGAACGTTAATTTATCAAAATCCACTGGAGCACATATATTGAGACCTGTCAACATTCCAAACAGTCCGTAGCGGCCGCCATCTTGTCTCTCGGTAGGATCGAGAGACAAGAGGAGGCGAAAGCGAAGGGGCAAATGACCATAAGGGGGAATAGTAGATCCTCGCTGACCCCCTAGGTTTGATGTGGAGGTTTTAAAAGGGCCCCGCGGGGCAAAAAAAAAACATAATAATAATAATCGAACGGCTGAATGGATTTGCACGAAACTTGGTAAAATATTAGGGACTGGTAGCCCGATGTGCCTTTGCAAGGTCTCAATATATGTGCTCCAGTGGATTTTGAGAAATTAACGTTCAAAAAAAGATATATATCTGTAACAGCGCTCCGCTTCGCGTAACGGAGGTTTGCGAAGCTGATTGGTCATTCTGTCACTGGGCTATAGTTGGGCTACATCTGGCTGATATTTGGGCTACATTTGTTTTTTTTCGTCTCTGGCGGCCATCTTTGGGCTACATTGGGCTACATTGGGCTTCATTGGGCTTCATTGGGCTACATTGGGCTACATTTGGGCTCCAACATATATATAGGCCAATGTAGCCCAATATATATTTTTCAAAGTTAATTTTCGTAAAAACCACTGGAGCATATATCTTGAGACATAGCAAAGGCACATCGGGCTACCAGTCCCTACAATTTTGCCAAGTTTCGTGGAAATCCATTCAGCCGTTCGAGCTAAAAGTGAGTCCAACCGCCCTATGGAAATGAAGGAAATGAATGGGTAATTTGTAATTAGCAAATAGCTCATCGCAAACTAGGAATGGTAAAGAATCGCTATTTATTCCTTAAAGTTCGCTATTTAGGAAATGCAAAAAACTTTGATGATACATATGGCGGTTCATCTCTAACAAGATAAGAAGCATAGGGATAGATTTATGATGACTTGCGCATCACCAGGGATGTGTTAGTCATTCTGTGCCGCTGTTCCGTCACCTATGGTGTGCTGCATTTACAATGCGGCGCATCATGGGGCAAAAACAGCACAGATGCGTGATGTATCTGTGCCGTAAAGGTGGCGCATTGCTGGAGTTGTATCGCAAGTGTGATGAAGCTCCAGCAAGGGTCGGGGGTGCCCCTGTCGCAGGGTTTCTGTTCTCACACAGAACTGTGGAAAGAGGATTGGAACCTCGGCGAATTAGGGTGTCCCAAAACTCACCTTAGTAATCAAAAACCCCTTAGCAAGCTAGGTACAGTGTCACATTGGATATAACAAACTCTCAATGTTTAGACAATCCAGAATATGAACTTATAGTACCTCAGGATACGTGGAACTCATGAACAGTCGGTCGTTATATATTTCTTAGAAACCAGAACATGGAGTTAGGAAGAACACATGTGTATTTGAAATGTTTATTTACTAATGCCGTCTTCTCAGGCGTAGTATCTTAGATAATACAAGTACACATATTATCAGTAGCAAAATTACCAGCATAGTTACTAGTACATAAAAAGCGAATGGTGACAGTATGTTAACATGCTGTAAATGAATAAGAGTTAGCAACACTTATAAGCAGCCGCGGGCCGTGGAGGGAGTTACGGTGGGGCAGGGAGGCGGGGAGGGGGAGGGGCAGGGTGGAGAGGGCTCCACCCTGCTTCTCCCCCTCCCCGCCTCCCTGCCTCACCGTAACTCCCTCCACGGCCCGCGGCTGCTTATATCTCACCCTCCCTAATACACATATTATATTATTTGCTAAGAAGGTCTCTTTGTGTTGGTTTAGGGCGTGCCCATACTTTAGTGTCTTAGATTTGAAGGAATCACATCAGCATACACCAGCTCTCTCTTCATGTGAACCGCATCAAGTGTTGTGTATGTGTGTTCGGCAAAGCAATATAAAACCCACCTCATGCCCAGAATTGGCAGAAGTTGCACTTATGTTATGAGTATGAAGTCGTGGAGATCAGACCTCATAACAATTCTGTATCGTGTTGTTCTTGAAACTTTAGCACTCGCTGTACAGATATAGTTTAACAAGCAAAGCAGATAGTAGAGCAATAACATATTATTCTCATGTAAACCACGATGAACTACTAGGTTGAAAGCTAAAGCAACAACTAAGTGTCGTGTGCAGAAGTTGCAAAAAAGGAAAAATGGCATTTAAACCGGTAATGAGCCCATGCTAACTTAACACGGTGTAAAGATATCCAGGACCTAGATGACACCTCCCCATGATCCGGAAACAAACTGAATAAGATAATAGAAGTGCCATCTCAAGAGAGCAGATTGCAAGTTTATATGTGGACGGTCCGCAAGGTAAAGCATTAAAAACTAGGAAAATTTAATGCTAAAGAAAAATAAAACAGCCAAGTACTTTATCGAGTCTTAAGCCAATAGGCAAGGTAAATAATAAAAACTTGACAAATAAGTCAATGAATTGTCAATGAAATACTAGTACTCAGCATATCAAACATGAAAAAGGTCTATGACATAACTGTGTATGCAAAATAAGCTGCAACAGCCTCCAATAGGAAGTCACCGTCTTCATCCGAAAACAGTTCAGCCATCCAATTTAAAAGCGGAAAAGAACATACGTGCTCTCCCAGCACCGGATCCTCTATCACCATCAGAGGACAGCTCGGTGGGTTTTCAAGAAAGCTCTGTTCCAAGAAAGACTGTGTTGCCGCCAGTAAATTCCAGGGACCAATTAGTCCATGCATCAATGCCACAGCCATAATCCTTTCGCCAGGACAAACCAACTCGTGAGTAATGATAGGAGTCATCAGCTGATTAAAGTCGACGTCAGGAGAAACCGGTCCGCAGAGACACAAATCAATGGCCCAATCGAAATCACAGGTTAGGCAGTGAAATACAGGCTGGACACAGGTGAAGTAGGAGAATCGAAAAGATAATCCATATGCCGTGCTTAATATCGCCAACGGCATTGTGCCATAATATTCTAGCATGCGATTGCGGAACAGTGTCAGCAGCTGCAGGGCGGGAGGTTGCATAGGAGGGACATCCATATTTAAAAATGTAAAAAAGCACAAGAGCGTCCGCTGGTAATGCAAGTAAAAATGGCAATCCACGAAGCAGAGTGGAAAAAATAGAATGAAAGAAAGCAGGGATGACTCCAAAGATTTTCTCAAATGAAGTCACGAGACCACTGGTAACAACTTTAAAAAAGTGCGCCAGGGCCTTTGTGGAGGATGCGTTAAAGATAGTCCGAACCATCTTGCTGAAATGGAAAGGCAAATCTGAATTGAAAAGGGTCTGCACCTCTGTACGGGTGTTCGCTATGTGAAGCACGAAAGTTTCACGGGCCGAACTCAAGGCCACCTCTCTCTGAGACAAAAGAGCTCTTATTCTTGCCATGCCGTTGAAATCTGCTCCCAAGGTTGGTATTTGTGGCGAGATTGAAAACTCCCTATGTTCATGTGTGGGAGGAAATAGAACATTTCTGCAGCAAATAACCCGTTCACTTACTGTTACGATAAAAGGAATACTTTTAATTAACCCAGAACAATCTTCATTATTGAGCATCAAATAACTACCATTTTCCAACAACTTGAACGTGGGGATGATAGCAGGAACTGGCGTGCCTTGCAACACGCAAGCCATATTTGGTCGGTGTTTGTTGCATGAACCGTGTAACTGTATGTGCCTACACATTAGTGAATGATCTGGCGTCTCAGTGCATTCCTCTCCATTCAGATAAACTTCTTGATCATCTTTGAAACATCTGTATGTGTATGGAAGCGACCAGACCTCATGAAGAAAAGCACTACCTAAAGGTTCATAACGACCTATTGGTATATATTTCATACAATTTGAAAACTTATATAAAGCAAAAGGCAGCGTTATTAAACCGTGGATAAGGCACGTTGCCAAAAAACCCGCAATCCTCTGCTGATGATGTCACTGAGCATATCATGAATGATGTAATATGTGACATCATCAGCAGTGGATTACGGGTAATAGTATCTCTAGTTTACTCCCCTATAGCTGTCTTTCTTTTAACATAAGTGTCTCTTTCCTTCCCTTATACTTACTGTTTTTGGTTCGCTTCCGGTTCGCGTACCGGCGAGCGAACTGGGAAGCGAACTAAGAGAAATAGAGGTTGGCACAGTTCCAAATATTGTACCAATTTTTTAATAACGGGGAGGTAGTTCTGAAAAGAACTTTTTTTTTTATTGTTTTTGTTGTTTTATATTTTTTTTATTATTTTTCGGAACATTTTTTTACTTTTTTTAAATTTTTCTGAACAGTTTTATATTTTTTTGGGTTTTTCTTGGAGGGGGCAATGAAAACGATTCATTGTAAAGGGCTCAACAGGAGCAACAAAACAAAAAAAAGTATTTATTATTTTGGGCGTTTCGTACAAACTTGCATATGATAGTCAATAGCTCTGTTGATCAGAGTGATGCTTCTTTCTCCGTAGCAAATGAATCCATCGCAAAATACGCAGATGTGTTTTACTTCACCAAATCTCATTTGTATATTTGGCACCATCTCCCTGCCCTCTGGTCCCGTTACTTCCGGTACAACAGATCTTCTGGCCATAATAGGGAGATTATCTAGGTCGTTCCGAAACTGTGCAGCACTGTAGTTGTTAGGATGCCACCTAGTCATATGGCGATGCATTGTGTAGTTTCCGAAACTGTATTTTTTCTCGGTTCCTCTGGACAGTCTATCTTGACATATAAGGCAAGTTACGTATCTTGCATTTACTTTTTTCTGACCTTTGGTAATTTAAAAAAATTGCCAAATGAAGTTTTCTTTCCGGTGAGACGTCCTGGGCTCCTCAGGCAAAAACTGCCTCTCTTCGTGCTCGTCGTCCTGTTCCTCTTCTTCCTCTTCTTGTTGAATTATAACTTAAGCAGGTGGTCCACTCTTCCTTGGATGTGGTGGAGGTGGTGGGGAAGCACCAGCTGAAGCTACTAAAGAAGCCATTGCTCAGTGATCACAAAGGGTCTTTCTCTCACAATGATGAAAGTCAGAGTGAGGAAAGAAGGAGGGATTTTCATCATTTGGGAAAAACAAGAGTTCTCAACCAATGAAAAGTGTTCATTTTAGATTATATGACCTAGTCTTACATCATTAGGAAACCAAAAGTGAAATGAACCAATGAAAAGTGTTATTACCAAGTCACATGACCTGCTGTGTTTACGTTAAGCGCTTTGCAGGGCCTCCCGGTTTGCTTCCAGAAACCTGCGCTTTGCGACTCGCTTCGCGTACCAGTTCGCTAACGTAGCACGTCATATGACGTATCACGCGACAACGTGAAACGTCATGCGGACGGGAGGCGTCACGATGTTGTGGGAACGAAGAAAAAAAAATATTTAAAAAAAAAATTATTCATAAACATATAAAATATATTTTTGGATTTAAAGAAGAATACATTTTACAGCTACAGATATTAGCTGTTAAAAAACCAATGAAATTCACTGAAAAAACCATAGGTTATAGACCATATATAGTTAGGAATTAGCATTTACAAAACCTTGAAAATTCACTGAAAAAACCATAGGTTATAGACCATATATAGTTAGGAATTAGCATTTACAAAACCTTATTTTACTCACACAAAACCATTGAAATTCCATATATAGTTAGTTGCACTAACTATATATCTCGCACCCGCAATCCACTGCTGATGATGTCACATATTACATCATTCATGACATGGTCAGTGACATCACTGATGACATCACTGATGACATCTCAAATGACATCACTGATGACATCACTGATGACATCTCAAATGACATCACTGATGACATCATGACACACCAATACCAGTTACTACATAGGCACTCACTGATTCCTACGTCTACACACACATTCACTCATTCACCCATACAATCACTCATACATACAGTCACTCATTATTACAACACTATCATATGCACTCATACACCTATGCAGACACTCACACACTGCCACTCATCCATGGAGTTACTCACACACCTAGTCAGTCCTGTAAAGAATCAATCACACTTCCATTTCCTCATCTATACAGTTAAACACAGAACACCATACTTCAGTGACATCACTGATGACATCACTGATGACACCTCAAATGACATCACTGATGACATCTCAAATGACATCACTGATGACATCATGACACACCAATACCAGTTACTACATACGCACTCACTGATTCCTACGTCTACACACACATTCACTCATTCACCCATACAATCACTCATACATACAGTCACTCATTATTACAACACTATCATATGCACTCATACACCTAGTCAGTCCTGTGAAGAATCAATCACACTTCGATTTCCTCATCTATACAGTTAAACACAGAACACCATACTTTTTCACACATATACTAACACATACTTACTCTCTTATACAATCACTGATACAAGTACACATTGATATGCACAGAGTCACACACCTCCCAGCCAGCCACACACACACTCAGTCTTCCATACATCCACTCATTCTTCAATATGTAAAACATATTTAAACTTTACAAAAACACACAGACACTAGATGATGTCATTTGAGATGTCATCAGTGATGTCATCAGTGATGTCATTTGAGATGTCATCAGTGATGTCATCAGTGATGTCACTGACCATGTCATGAATGATGTAATATGTGACATCATCAGCAGTGGATTGCGGGTGCGAGATATATAGTTAGTGCAACTAACTATATATGGAATTTCAATGGTTTTGTGTGAGTAAAATAAGGTTTTGTAAATGCTAATTCCTAACTATATATGGTCTATAACCTATGGTTTTTTCAGTGAATTTTCAAGGTTTTGTAAATGCTAATTCCTAACTATATATGGTCTATAACCTATGGTTTTTTCAGTGAATATATATATATATATATATATATATATATATATATATATATATATATATATATATATATATATATATATATATATATATATATATATATATATATATATATATATATATATTACCTACTGGCGGTCGCCAGTAGGTATATATAGTTAGGATTTTTTCTCTATGGGTTTTTTGAAAATTCTATGTCTAATAACTTTGGCGTTTGTGGACGGAATTGGCTGAAATTTTCAGGAAAATGGCACATTTTGTTTCTGAGCAGCCCTTGAAAATTTGGGGGGGGGTTCGTCCAGTGGGGGCCGAGAAAAAAGGGGGGTCCCAAAACGTGTTTTTAACATTGAGTTTTCCATAGGGCGGTTGGCCTCACTTTTAGCCCGAACGGCTGAATGGATTTGCACGAAACTTGGCAAAATTGTAGGGACTGGTAGCCCGATGTGCCTTTTGTAGGTCTCAATATATGTGCTCCAGTGGATTTTGAGAAATTAACGTTTAAAAAAAGATATATATCTGTAAGCGCGGACCAGGCAGCGCACTGGTTCGCGGACTTTTCGCGCAACGGAGCTTTGTGAAGCGAAGCTGATTGGTTCTCCGGCGTCTGTCAACATTCCAAACAGTCCGTAGCGGCCGCCATCTTGTCTCTCGGTAGGATCGAGAGACAAGAGGAGGTCAAAACAAAGGGGGAAATAACTATAAGGGGGCATAGTAGATCCTCGCTGACCCCCTAGGTTTGATGTGGAGGTTTTAAAAGGGCCCCGCGGGGCAAAAAAAAATAATAATAATAATAATCGAACGGCTGAATGGATTTGCACGAAACTTGGCAAAATTGTAGGGACTGGTAGCCCGATGTGCCTTTGCTAGGTCTCAATATATGTGCTTCAGTGGATTTTGAGAAATTAACGTTCAAAAAAAGATATATATCTGTAACAGCGCACCGCTTCGCGTACTTTTCGCGTTACGGAGCTTTGCGAAGCGAAGCTGATTGGCTCTCCGGTGTCTGTAAACATTCCAAACAGTACGTAGCGGCCGCCATCTTGTCTCTCGGTAGGATCGAGAGACAAGAGGAGGCCAAAGCGAAGGGGCAAATGACCATAAGGGGGCATAGTAGATCCTCGCTGACCCCCTAGGTTTGATGTGGAGGTTTTAAAAGGGCCCCGCGGGGCAAAAAAAAAAAATAATAATAATAATCGAACGGCTGAATGGATTTGCACGAAACTTGGTAAAATATTAGGGACTGGTAGCCCGATGTGCCTTTGCTATGTCTCAATATATGTGCTTCAGTGCATTTTGAGAAATTAACGTTCAAAAACAAGATATATATCTGTAACAGCGCTCCGCTTCGCGGAGATAAAATTATATCTGTATTACCTAGGTGTTGCTAACACCAGTTAGCGACGGCTAGTAGGAGATAGCGACCATCTTGGGTCCCACTTTGCATGTGAGTGATATTTATCACTAATGACATGCAAAGTGGGCATGCCAAGATGTTAGCGACTGGAAACAGTCGCTAACATCGCTATCTCCTATTATCAACTTTTGGAAATATTCGAGATAAGCGCGAATATCTCCAAAAAGTAACAGCTGCCCTGAGCAGTTCTTAGCCATGTTATCCAATGGGAGGTGGATAACATGGCTAAGAGCATTAGCTCGGTAATGCATGAATATCGCGGAGTTTTCAGCGATATTAATGCATTGCGCTCGTTTTTTATCGTATTTGCGATAAACCTTGATAATAGCAAGGTTTATCTGCGATAATTTCTGACGGTAAAAAAATCTTTGCAATGCATCGTTAGGGATAAATATCGCTTAACTTTGGTAATATGCCCCAACGTCTGTTAACGTTCGATTCGAAGGAAATCAGGAATTGTTGAAAAACATTGTGTGCGCCATCTTGTCTTTTTTCAAATGCCACACTTTTGTCGTGCACGGCAGCCATTTTAGATGCCTTGACCAGACCCACTCTGTGCACGCTGTCGATCCTTAGCATGGCTCCCCACCCTCGCAAGCATCTCACCCAGGCAGTGGTCACCCCCGCTCTCTGTCTTATGCATGGGTAATAAACCTCCCCCCATCTGCGCTGCTCTTCCCTGAGAATCACACCCTGTGCCCGCCCGACACCTCCCTTTCGCCCTATTCACTACCGCACCCTCTGACACTCCTTTTCCTCTGTGTCCGATTGTCCAGGCCGGTCCTAGGCTATCAGCTAGCCCTGCAGATGTAGTTTATGGCCACAGCTGTAAAGAATCACCCCTCTTCAAAGGAGTTATAGTAGATCAAGGCCCACACTCGATGAGATCCGTCACAGCAGAAGCGTTGCTATTATCTGAAAACCATCCTGTATTGTGATTGGGGAGGGGACCGAGCGTGAAGCGGAAGATTCCAGGGATGACTCTTTGTACATCAAAGTTTTTACAATTATGTGTCACATTAAAAATATATAGCACTCCGACAAAGTAGTAAGATTATAAAACTTTAATAATTTATAAATATATACAAGAAAACAAAAATAGTAATAACATATAAACATTTTTAGAGAAAAACAACGAAGTAGCGGTCGGCTGTGCGAATAGTCCCAACGCAGCACAACGTCCAGATTTCCGGCGTGGGGCGTCGCGGGGGGTGGGTCATCAGTAGCAAACTGTTGTGCGAATAGTTCCAAGGCAGCAGAACGCGCCGAAATCTAGATGACACGAAAGTGATGTCTAGTAAGTTGCCACCCAGCAAATAACGGCGTGGGGCGTCGCGGGGGGTGGGTCATCAGTAGCAAACTGTTGTGCGAATAGTTCCAAGGCAGCAGAACGATGGCACCAAGGTGATGTCCAGTAAGTTGCCGCACTGGTTTTGGTATCCTACAATGCTGCTCCGAATAACGGCGTGGAGCGCCCCGGGGGAGGCGGCGTGAACGGGCCTCTCCAGGTGGAGTCTCATCTGTTTTAGTGGGGCGCCCCTTTACCGTTTCAGTTGCCATTCCGTCCGCTTTTGGTCCACTGTGTCAAAATCCGCCATTCAGCTGAGTTGCGCCCACTCTTGAGGTGCAGCGATAGGCGGCTGCCACAGGACTCTCAAAATGGCGGCAGGCTCTTTCCTTTTTGGGCGTGGTCCACTGAAATGGCCCTGGGACACCTTGGAAATCGGACGCTTGTCTGCTAGGTCTTGGACCCCATTCTCGAAAGCGTCCCCTCCGCCTTGAGAATTCATCAAAAGTTTTGGGGGCCCCGACTCCTGCAGGCTTCTGGTGGGGAGCGGCTGCCATGATTGCTCGCGGAATGACCACGACGGAGCTACGAGATGGTGGTGCTCTCATGGTGACGCCAGTTTAGTCTGAAACATCCAGAAACAAGGTGGGGCTTTCATCGTTTGGGGGAAAAAAAAAGTTTTCATCCAATGAAAAGTGTTGTTTTTAGGTCATATGATCAAGCCTTCCATCATTAGGAAACCAAAAGTAAAATGAACCAATGAAAAGTTTTATAAACAAGTCACATGACCTGTTATGCGGCATAGGGTATAAAATGCGGAGAAAATACGTTGGCACGTGAGGCGGCGTCAGTAGCGGACCGATGTGCGAATAGGCCGAAGGCAATACAACGCGCCAAGATCCGGATGGCACCGAGGTGGTGTCATAGTTGAGAGTTCTGAGCAGCGGTTGTAACACTGTCTAAAGCTTATTTGCAGCTGCTGCAGCTTCACTACGCGCCAAGATCCGGATGGCACCGAGGTGGTGTGTAGCAAGTTGCCGCACTGGTGTGGCCATCCTACAATGCTGAAAGTCGGCGTGGGGCGCCCCGTTGGCCTGTGAGTTTGCGTCAGTAGCGGACCGATGTGCGAATAGGCCGAAGGCAGCACAACGCGCCAAGATCCGGATGGCACCGAGGTGGTGTCTAGTAAGTTGTCGCACTTCTGTGGCCATCCTACAATGTTGAAAGTCGGCGTGGGGCGCCCCGTTGGCCTGTGAGATGGTGTCAGTAGCGGACTGATGTGTGAATGGGGCCAAAGGCAGCGCAACAATATTTTCTACTATATTTCCGGAGTAGAAGACACCACAAGGCGCTGAGATGCCAAGATCCGGATGGCACCGAGGTGGTGTGTAGCAAGTTGCCGCACTGGTGTGGCCATCCTACAATGCTGATAGTCGGCGTGGGGCGCCCCGTTGGCCTGTGAGATGGCGTCAGTAGCGGACCGATGTGCGAATAGGCCGAAGGCAGCACAACAATATTTTCTGACTGACACCACAAGGCGCTGAGATGCCAAGATCCGGATGGCACCGAGGTGATGTCTAAGTTGCGGACTGATGTGCGAATGGGGCCAAAGGCAGCGTAACAATATTTTTTGTATGGAAGATACCACTAGGCGTTGAGATGCCAAGATTCGGATGGCACTGAGGTGATGTCTAGCAAGTTGGTGTGGTCATCCTACAATGCTGAAACTCGGCGTGGGTCGCCCCATTAGCCTGTGAGATGGCGTCAGTAGCGGACCGATGTGCGAATAGGCCGAAGGCAGCACAACGCGCCAAGATCCGGATGTCACCGTGGTGGTTTCATAGTTGAGAGGCACTTCATCTGCAGTGGGGCGCCGAGATCCGGATGGCACCGAGGTGATGTCTAGCAAGTTGCTGTACTGGTGTGGTTATTCTACAATGCTGAAAGTCGGCATGGGGCGCCCCATTAGCCTGTGAGATGGCGTCAGTAGCGGACTGATGTGCGAATGGGGCCAAAGGCAGCGCAACAATATTTTCTGACGAGAAGACACCAAAAGGTGCTGACATTCCAAGATCCGGATGGCACCGAGGTGGTGTCTAAGTTGCGGACTGATGTGCGAATGGGGCCAAAGGCAGCGTAACAATATTTTTTGTATGGAAGATACCACTAGGCGTTGAGATGCCAAGATTCGGATGGCACTGAGGTGATGTCTAGCAAGTTGCTGTACTGGTGTGGTCATCCTACAATGCTGAAACTCGGCGTGGGTCGCCCCATTAGCCTGTGAGATGGCGTCAGTAGCGGACCGATGTGCGAATAGGCCGAAGGCAGCACAACGCGCCAAGATCCGGATGTCACCGTGGTGGTTTCATAGTTGAGAGGCACTTCATCTGCAGTGGGGCGCCGAGATCCGGATGGCACCGAGGTGATGTCTAGCAAGTTGCTGTACTGGTGTGGTCATCCTACAATGCTGAAACTCGGCGTGGGTCGCCCCATTAGCCTGTGAGATGGCGTCAGTAGCGGACCGATGTGCGAATAGGCCGAAGGCAGCACAACGCGCCAAGATCCGGATGTCACCGTGGTGGTTTCATAGTTGAGAGGCACTTCATCTGCAGTGGGGCGCCGAGATCCGGATGGCACCGAGGTGATGTCTAGCAAGTTGCTGTACTTGTGTGGTCATACTACAATGCTGAAACTCGGCGTGGGTCGCCCCATTAGCCTGTGAGATGGCTGTTCTTTGGATTTGGGCCTGGTCCACCAAAATGGCCCTGGGACACCTTAGAACTCGGACGCTCGATTTTTTTTTCCTTTCCTGTACATGCAAAAAAAGGTAAATGCCCGGTACGTTACACGCTTCATCTGCCACGATGAACTCTCCAGAGGAACCGAAAAAAAATATAGTTGTGGTAACTATACCATGCATCGTCATATGGAGAGGTGGCACCAATTAATTATAGTGCTGCATAAAAGAGAGATTTGGAGGAGAACCCCTGACCTGCTAGTACATTCATCAAAGAAGTGGCACTGAGAGCTTCAGAGGCAAGGGAAACGGTCCCAA
The DNA here is from genome assembly GCF_964261635.1 of Lissotriton helveticus. Classification (NCBI taxonomy): domain Eukaryota; kingdom Metazoa; phylum Chordata; class Amphibia; order Caudata; family Salamandridae; genus Lissotriton; species Lissotriton helveticus. The sequence goes on along the minus strand of NC_136063.1, from coordinate 771,033,745 downwards.
ATATTTAGAAGAACTTTGGAAAGATTAAAATGACATGTTTAGATTGTGGCAAATTAATTTCATGTGGACAGATGAGTGTTACTCTAATAAATACAGCATATGAAGATCATCATAGTCGATGGTTGGTAGAGACATTTTGACTATATCCTGGACCTGCCCGTCCTCGCCCAAAATGGCGCCAGAATAAATGGGACTCGTAACTCCTTGTTGTGTACTGGTTGCAGAACCTTGAAATCACGAGATACGTATGCAGTTTTGAAGCACATGGCGGGCGGGGACGAGAATTGATTGAATATTTCGACATCCCTATTGATATTAAGTTCTGATGTGTTATTGATTACTGTACTGTTGAAAGTTCGAATTAACGTCACCCATGGTACTTGCCCGCAAATGTATATCTAGATAATTTTATTGTAACTGGCCCTGTCGTATTTTAATTATAAAATGTACGTCCACCGATTCCGTAACTGTTAGACACCTTAGTTCTTGCAACCTAATGGCCCGCCCGTTACGTTCCTCTACAGTGTAAATGTCTATTCATCATATACGATTACAGTTTGCTCTGTGGCAGGCCCACGTGGTTATAGGCTCGTATTTGTATAATGAAATTTTCTCAATAAAGGTTTTTAAAAGAAAACATGGTAGTAGTATATACATTGGTAAAGTTTTTAATAATAGTGACTGTTTTAGAATCATTAAAAGGCAAGTGAAATAAAGCAGACCAATTACATGAAGGGTAAAAGGTATAATACGAAGGAACGCAGTAAAGATAAATGGTCAAGGGCTGTTGTGTTTTCTATTCCTGCAACATAAAGTGATCGATAAGAATCTCATATTCAGGCGTATCGGCGACTAAGACAGCAGGTCGACCCTCTTTTGCTCAACGGCTCCGTCATGGGACGAAGAAACGCTCTTTTTCTCGAAAAAAGAATATATTTTACTTGCAGGACAGTTGTAAAATTTCCGGGAAAGTACATTAGCCTGGAACATTATAACATATATTTAAGAAAAAATAATGTTCGGAAGTAATGAAAAGCGTAATTTTTAGGTCATATGACCAAGCCTTTCATCATTACAATAAGAAAAGTAAAATGAACCAATGAAAAGTTTTATTAACAAGTCACATGACTTGTTATGCTTACGTTACGCGCTGCGCGCCCCGGATGACTTCCGGATGCGCTAACGCGGCGCGTCATATGACGCATTACGCGACAACGCAGGTACAGAATATAGTCAAAATGTCTCCACCAACCAGCGGTCGGAACACAACCCCTTTCAGCAGGCTAAATAGTTCTGTTAAATGACAACAGAAGGGACAGGCAACAAGAACCATCAGTCAAAGAGGGGAGAGCTAGTTCTTCTCTACCGGGTTACATTGGGGCGCTACCGGAACTGATCGAATTGGTAGTCTACAGTGTTTCTGGATGTTTCAGACTAAAGCTGGGGTTAGCATGAGAGCAGCACCATTTCGTAGCTCCGTCGTGGTCATTCCGCAACCAATCATGGCAGCCGTTCTTTATCGTTATTTTGGGCGGGGTGGGTGGCGGAGCCGAGTTGTTTTGCAGCCATCATTGTGTGGAGTTCAGTTCATCTCACTAGTTTTGTATTTGTCATGAGGGGTTGTTCCTAATGTTTCTATTTTAGCGAGGTCAAAAAGAGATCCCATTAGTGGCCTACGGATTTTGCTCGATTCCTTTTCTTTTTTTTTTACACGATTTTTCGTTATCTGCAAAGACTGAACAGAGTATTGCGACTCTGTGTTTGTTTGTAAATAGAGAATGAACCAAAGAGAACTAATTCTAAAACAGTAAATACTTGGATAACAATCAATCAAATGGAGAGAGAAGCAGGCACGACGGATTACAATGGGGGCAAAGACCTGCGTTAACTACCTTTCACTATCTGCAAAGAGAGAGTACTCCTAATAGAAATGAGGGGGGGGGGCACCATTCAAAGCAGATCAGTGTGCATAAACACGAAAATGTTTTCACTTACCACGTACTTGACATTCGACAGCTTATGATATTTGCTATTAAAAAACCATTGAAATTCACTGAAAAAACCATAGGTTATAGACCATATATAGTTAGGAATTAGCATTTACAAAACCTTGAAAATTCACTGAAAAAACCATAGGTTATAGACCATATATAGTTAGGAATTAGCATTTAAAAAACCTTATTTTACTCACACAAAACCATTGAAATTCCATATATAGTTAGTTGCACTAACTATATATCGCGCACCTGCAATCCACTGCTGATCATGTCACATATTACATCATTCATGACATGGTCAGTGACATCACTGATGACATCACTGATGACATCTCAAATGACATCACTGATGACATCACTGATGACAACATCCAGTGACTGTATGTTTCTGTAAAGTTAAAATATATCTTACATATTGAAGAATGAGTGGATGTATAAGTGTCTGGATGAAGGATTTAGTAGGTGCGTGACTGACTGTATGAGTGAGTGATTAAATGTGTCTCACTGAATGCATGGGTTAGTGACTAAACTGTCTTAATTTGTGCATCATTATGTCTGTTCTGTAAACTGCTGCATGTGTTGATCATTAGCTATACGAGAGGCTATATGTGTTATTAATTGCTTGCCCAAGTATTTCTATGGGAGATTGAGTTTGTGTGGGGGTGGCTGGAAGGTGTGTGACTCTATGCATAGATGTGTGAACAGTTTATTCACTAGGTGTATGAGTTCAAGAGTGCATGTGGAAACAGCTACATGGGCAGTTGACTGTGTGCATGAGTGTATTGATGAGTGAATGGATATCTCAATGCTACATGTCATAGTAAGTACATATGTAAAACACAGTACATGTGAGAGTTGGCATATATAAATAACTGTGCATGAGAGCCACCGAATGAGTGAGTGGTTGTATCGATCATTGTGAACTTGTATCAGGGATTGTATAAGAGAGTAAATATGTGTTAGTATATGTTTCAATAAGTAAGGTGTGTTTAACTGTATAGTTGAAGAAATGGAGATGAGATTGTTTCTTTGCATGACTGACTGGGTGTGTGAGTAACTCCATGGATGAGTGGAAGTGTGTGAGTGTCTGTATACACTGAGTGTATCTAAGGTTATATTAGAGTCTGAAGAGGTTTATCGTATTAGCACAAGAATGATGTCAAATGAGATGTCATCAGTGATGTCATCAGTGATGTCATTTGAGATGTCATCAGTGATGTCATCAGTGATGTCACTGACCATGTCATGAATGATGTAATATGTGACATGATCAGCAGTGGATTGCAGGTGCGCGATATATAGTTAGTGCAACTAACTATATATGGAATTTCAATGGTTTTGTGTGAGTAAAATAAGGTTTTTTAAATGCTAATTCCTAACTATATATGGTCTATAACCTATGGTTTTTTCAGTGAATTTTCAAGGTTTTGTAAATGCTAATTCCTAACTATATATGGTCTATAACCTATGGTTTTTTCAGTGAATATATATATATATATATATATATACAATTTCTATGGCAAAATGAAACCCCTCATTTTGTTCCTTTTCAAATTAAATGTATTAGGTGTTACCACTTTATTCCAATCAAGATGACTTCAGGTGTGCCATACTTTTGTCATGAGTAAGACTGTTAGCGTTCTAGTTGTTCTTTAGAACACTCTGGGACATTCTGTCATTGGGCTATAGTTGGGCTACATCTGGCTGATATTTGGGCTACATTTGGGCTCTTTTGTCTCTGGTGGCCATCTTGGGAGACTGCATATCAGAATTTTTTAATGAAATATAGGAGGATTTGAGAAGTCACTCAAAATGTGCCCTAATTTTTCTTTCTTCAGCACTAATCATAATTTCTATGGCAAAATGAACCCCCTCATTTTGTTCCTTTGCAAATTAAAAGTTTTAAGTGTTAACACTTTATTCCAATCAAGATGACTTCAGGTGTGCCATACTTTTGTCATAAGTAAGACTGTTAGCGGTCTAGTTGTTCTTTAGAACACTCTGGGACATTCTGTCATTGGGCTATAGTTGGGCTACATCTGGCTGATATTTGAGCTACATTTGTTTTTTTTTGTCTCTGGTGGCCATCTTTGGGCTAAATTGGGCTACATTGGGCTACATTGGGCTACATTTGGGCTCTAACATATATATAGCCCAATGTAGCCCAATATATATTTTTACAAAGTTAATTTTCGTAAAAACCACTGGAGCATATACCTTTTTTTTTTTTTTTTTTGGTTCAACTGCTTTTATTATGTTTAGACTTCAGTACACTGTTTCGCACGCCTACAACCCGGAGGCCGGCGGCTACCAAGCAATCCGCAACGAGTGATCAGTTGGTTAAACACAGCCTTAAACCGGCATCCCTGAGGCCCGGTGGCGGAAAACGGAGATGTGAGAGGAGTAGTTAGCAGCATGCGCCGTGGAATGTGAAGTGCGTTTGAGGATGTCGTGCAGTAGAACTAAGGTGTGAATTGTAACAGCCCCAACTTTAAACCCATCCCCCCCCCCCACCCGCATCCCAGAAACAAGAAACTTTGGTCAGCGAGTTACATCAGTCCCAGCTCAGTTACCGTATCAGAGGCGCAGCGCCTGTAGAACACGTTCTAGCAGTTATCCCCATACGGCAGGGATCTCAGTCTATGTCTTCCTGCCCACCCTGTGAAGCCAGGGGGGGTTTGCATATGTTCCCTCTAAACTCATTCCAGCTGGACCATATATCTCTCCATTTGCTGGGGCAGCCTCTCGTCTCGTAGACAGTCTTTTCTTGCAGCATGCACCAGTCCATGTCGCTCTGCCAATCTCTCAATGCCGGTGCATTAGGGGCTCCCCAGAGTCTTGCTATGTTTCTCTTTGCCACCATCTGCCCAAGTGTCACCCAGACCCTCCCTCTGGAAGACAGGTCCGTAGGCTCCCAGATGTTTAGGAGGCATCGTTTGGCCTCAGGGCGGAGTTCCACCTCCAGAACCTCGTGCATACAATGGACCACCTTCCTCCAACATCTTTGCACTTTTGGGCACTCCCACAGTATGTGGAAGAAGGTGCCCTTCCCTCCACAACCCCTTCTACAGAGCCCCTCTCCATCCCGACCCATCGCCACCAGCCTAGTGCAGGAAATGTAGACTCTATGAAGGATTTTCAGTTGGACTAGCCTTAGGCGGGCCGAGATCGCTACTTCCCTGGGCGAGGCTAGTGCGTGAGACCACTCCTCTTCGTCTATCTCCAGCCCGTCTCCAACCCATTTGTTCTTCAGAGGAAGTAAGGTGTCAGGGGGGTTGTGAATTAGTTTTTTATATGTGAGGGAGATGGCGTGTTCTGGGAGGTGTCCATCAAGTAGTCTATCCTCAAGTGGAGAGGCCGGGGGTAAGGTGGTGCCTGGTTTGATATTCGCTAGAAGGGAATGTCGTACCTGCAGGTATCGGAAGTATTCAGTGCGCGCCATGTCGTATGTGTCTCGTAGGTTTGCGAACGTGTGGATACCCCGTGGCCCCCAGAGGTCTCTAATTTGTGAAATCCCTATCAGGTCCCAGCCGCGGAATCCCTTGGTGCGTCCCAGAGTGCCCAGCTTTTCGGAGGCCCACAGAGGTGTGGACATGGTGAGGACATCCGACCACCCCATCTTTTTCTGAGCGATATGCCAAATTTGAACTGAGTGCTGGGTCGGTCCGGTGAGTTGGTATCTCCCCGGCCTTGAGTAGAGTGCAGCCTCGTAGTTCCCACCAGGGAGTTGCCACCTGTCCATCCCATATCCGGGGTCATCCCCACTGCTGTATGTCCCGTGGTTAATGGCTGAGAGGTGTGCTGCCCAATAGTATTTGCGGATGTCGGGAAGGGCAATCCCACCGTCATACCACCCCAGTGTGAGTTTATGTAGTGCTATCCTAGGCGTACCCGCCCATAGAAGTTCACGTTGCGCCGCTTCCCCCGCCATGAAGTATGAGTTAGGCACTATGTCCGGGTAGTTGTGTAAGGCGTAGAGGAACCTAGGCAGCGCCACCATTTTAAATAGGGCTGCGCGGCCCAATAACGACAGTGGAAGGTTTTGCCAGGATTTTGCCTCCCGCTGGAGCCGTCTGAGGGGAGGGAGCAGGTTGCGCTCATATAACAGGGTCTTGTTAGTGGAGACAAAGACTCCCAAGTATGTAAAGCCATCTGTTGCCACTGTCAAGGGGCAGGTGGCTGGGAGTCTCGGGGGATCCCCGCGCAGCACGTAGAGATGCGATTTACTCCAGTTTATTCGAAACCCCGAGTTCCGTCCGAAGCTGGCGAGGATGTCAAGCACTGCCAAAATGGATCTACGGGGTCTGGACAGGTACAGGAGGATGTCGTCGGCGTAGAGGGAAATTTTGTCCTCCCACCCTTCCGTCCAGGCTATACCTTTAAGGTATACATCCTGCCTTATCCAGGCCGCGAGCGGCTCGAGTGAGAGCGCAAACAGGAGGGGGGAGAGAGGGCAGCCCTGCCGAGTCCCCCTCTCAAGGGTGAAGACGTCCGACGCCTTACCGTTCACGACCACCTGGGCCAGAGGTTCAGCGTAAAGGAGGCGCACCCACGATAGGAAGTTTGGCCTGAACCCCATTTTGTGCAGTACTGCGATCATGTATGGCCATTCAAGAGTGTCGAATGCCATGGTGGCGTCGAGGGAGACCACTACCGCATCCTCTTGCAGTTTATGCCTCTGACCTAACACCCCATGTAGGCGGCGAATGTTGAGTGCCGTATTGCGGTGGGGCATGAACCCGGACTGGTCCGGGTGGACCAGGGTAGACAGGACAGGTTGGAGTCTATTGGCGAGTGCTTTGGCCAGGATTTTTGGCTCCGCGTTGATCAACGAGATCGGCCTATATGAGGCACATAATTCTCTACGTTTACCCTCTTTAGGGATCGCCACAATCGTAGCCAACCGCTGCTCTTTGGGCAGGAGTCCATTCTTCCTACTTTCGTCAAACATGGGCTTAAGGTGTTTGCTGAGGGCGTCAGGTTGCAGTTTGTAGAGCTCTATTGGTAGGCCATTCGGCCCCAGGGCCTTGCCTGGGCGTAGGTCGATAATTGCGCGTTGCAGTTTTGCGGGAGTGAGCGGGCTCTCGAGGGATTCCCGTTCCGTCTCTGACAGGCAGGGCATTCGGATGTCCGTCAGGAGGGCCATCGAGTCCTCCTCCGGACGGTCCGATACCCGGCTGTACACTTGCCTGTAGTGGCGTGCAAATTCTGCCACTATTTCCCGGGGTTCTGTTACCATCAACCCCGCGGCCGTCATGATTTCGGGGACTACTCTGGTGGCCTGCGTCTTTTTTTCCAGCCATGCTATTAATTTCCCGGCCTTGTCGCCCTGATCGTATATCCTGCCCATCGTGTGTCTGGCTGCCCTCTGAGCGTCCTGCGTGACTAGTTCCTTGTATTCAGCCGTTTTGAGCCTGAGCCTATGATGTGCAACAGGTGCTCTAGTTGCACTCGCCTCCCGTTCTAGGGTTGCTAGGTCCGCTTCCACCGTAGTGACCAGGCGTTCCTTCTCCCTCCGCTTCCCGGCTATAGTCGACAGTGCCTCCCCCCTGATTACTGTTTTGAAGGCTTCCCAGAGGATGACCGGGGAGTCCACTGAACCTACATTAGTATCGAAGTAGTGAGTGATCGATTTTATGAGCGCCTTCCTAGTGTCCTCTGATTTAAGGTGCCACGCGCTGATGGGCGCGATACAGCCCTCTCGCCGGGTCCCAAATGTGAAGTGAGCGATAACTGGTGATAGGGTCAGATATGCCACGTGGTAGGTGTGTTGCGTCGTGTATCGTCATGTCGAGGTGTAGTAGGGTGAGGATGTGATCAAGTCTGGAGAATGTGCCATGGGGACCGGAGAAGAAGGTATATTGACCATCAGTTGGGTGTAGCAGCCGCCAAATGTCAGAGAGCCCGAAGGCTTCTAGGAAGGTGGATAGCCATTGCTGCCCTTGTGGTGTGTCCCTGGGTGGATGCCTGTCTAAAGTTCCCGACACTACAGCATTATAGTCCCCTCCCAGCACGAGGCGACCATCAGGGAGAGAAAGCAGCACTTTACCCAGATCAGCATATGCTTGGGTTTCGAGGCCTGGCGGGATGTATATCGAGAGCAGGTTGAGGTGTTGCCCCTCCCACCTGCCGGACAGCACTGCAAAGCGGCCCTGCGGGTCTGACTCAATGTTAGTTATATGAATGGGAAGTGATCGGCGTATCAAAATCCCCACCCCCCTGGAGCCTGATGTAAAGCCCGCATGTACTGCGAGGGTGTATCCCAACCTGTTAAGGGCGTGACACGTGTTTCCCAGGAGGTGTGTTTCCTGCAGCATTACTACGTCCGGGTGGTGCCTTCTAATGAACTGTAAGACTATGGCGCGCTTGAGTCTGTCTCCAAGCCCGTTTACGTTCCAGCTAAGGATTTTGAGGCTTTTTTCCCATCGCCTAGCCATAACCGTGACTGTGTGAGGTGAACTGTAGCCGCTCTCCGGCGTATGGGTCGAAGCTGATCTTAGAAACTACACATGACCGTAAAACATACCCACCCCACCCCCCCCCGGTTGCCCCCCCAACATCCGTATGTGATGCAAATAAAACAACTGCATGTGGACCAGTATCTCTCAGTCCCCATCCCAGCTCGTAGAACCCCCCCCCCACATTAAACTAGCCCCCCACCCTGCCCCCTGCTCTGTAGGCTCCGAACTACCCACAACCCCAATTAGCAGAGCGCCTGTCGCCCCCATCCCACCCCGGAGAGAGTAAACCACTTCCCCCCCAAGGGACTCTGGTAGTAGGCACGTGTGCCAGTCCCAACTCCAGCCGCCATTCCCGCGTCCCCGATATTGAGGTCCCTTAAGTCTATGGAAACGTGGCGATCAGCCCAATCTCACAATAGTCATGCGTGAGTGCGCCCGCACCCCAAAGCTATGAAGGAGTCTTACCGCTGTCGACGCCAGCGCAGGTATGGCCAATTGGCGCGCTCTTGCTGTTCGATGTCTCACCGTGCTGCATTGTCCTGTGGAGAGTCCCAACGAGGACTGTTGGATCTGGAGCGCCATGACCTTTGGCTTTGTTCGTCTCCAGCGGATTTCCCAGCCGCCGATCCCAGGGAAGGGGCTCCAGGTTCTCTCCAGCCGTCACGATTCTGCGTTGCCGGTACCTCCGGCGCATGCTCGTCGAGCCACTCCTGGACCGCCTCCGGCGAGGTGAAGAAGCGGGATTTTCCTCCAAATATTATCTTGAGTTTCGCGGGGAAGAACATCATGTATTTGATCCCTCGCTCTCTGAGTGCTGCCTTCACCCCCATGAACGAGCGGCGTTCCTGCTGGACCTGCAAGGTGAAGTCGGGGAAGAATCGAATGGTGGTCCCCTCATATTGCAGGTCTCCCCGTTGTCTGGTCGCTTGAAGGATGGCATCCCGATCTCGGTAGTTTAGGATTTTCGCAATGATCGTGCGTGGCGGGGTGCCTGGTTTGGGCTTGGGGAGCAGGGCTCGGTGGGCCCTCTCAATGGTGAAAAACTTCGACAGCCTCTTTGGTCGGAGATGGTTCAGGATTAAGTCCTCCAAGAATAGCTCCGTACTGTGCTTCTCCGAATCTTCCGGCACACCTACGACGCGAATGTTGCTGCGCCGGGCTCTCCCTTCCTGGTCCTCGAGTCTCAGAGCCATTAGCCGGTGTTGGTGGACGAGTTCATTAACCCGGCCTTCCAGTCGCTTCGAGGAGGCCTGGAGCGTTGCAATGTCTGTTTCGTTGGTCTTGGACCTTTCGGTGGTTTTGCCAAGGTCAGTACGCAGTAGATTGACTTCAATTGTAACCTTGTCCATTTTGGATTCGAGAGTGGTGCCGAGCATCTGTATAGCGGCCATTATAGACGTCAGTGAGGGTTCAGTTGCGTCCGTAGTGCTTCCTCCCTTCGCTCCCGACTGCGCGGGGCCTGTGGCCACCGCGTATTTGTCCAGCTTGTTCGTTTGGGTCGGGACTCCCGTTTTGGGCCTCATTGTAGATCTGGGCACACTCTCCTGTGAGCCCCGAAGCCCAGGCCAGCAGTCGGCGGTGGTCCCCTCCACTCCCGGCAGGCGCGTGGCACGGCCGCCCAGTGAGGCCCACGGTCGCGCAGGGGTCTGGCTTCAATTCCGGCGGATCCCACAGCCCAAGGCACCAGCGGATGTCCGGCTCCCTCGTGCCCACGTGGTGGTCGAGCCTGGGCCGCCCAGGTAGGCCTCGGAGCGGGCGGGAGTCTGAGTCCCGTAGGCAGTCTGGGATTGCGCTGGGGCCCTTGGTACGACCAGCTGGGCCCTGCGCGGTCACCCCCGGAGCGGCACGCAGTTGCCGTATGCAAATAGTTCTCCCACAGAGGTCGGCACTGTGTGTAGGAGCTCAGCCGGGAGTAGTGTTGGCGGGCCCTCCCCCCGCTGTGTCCGGTGCCGCGTGGCCCACTCCGGTCACCCAGCTCTCACCTCCGGAATGTGCCCGAGGGGGCAGTGTGTGGTCCTCCGTCCCTCGGCAGCAGGCAGCGCTGTAGGCCCAGGCGTTTTCGGCTTCCACGCCGGTCTCTCCGCCCCTCCCCCCCCACTGGCTGTATGGGGGATCCTTGCTCGTCCCACCGGCTCTCAGCTCGGAGCCGCCTCCCGCCGCAAGTTTTGAAGTTCGGCTCCATTCCGGCCGCCGAGGTACAGGCCGTAAGCCGGGGCCTCAATTCCAGGGCAGCTTCGGTTACAGGCTCCGGCCGCTCACGCGTTTCGGCCCTACGAGGAGTACGCTCTCCGTTCCAGGAGCAGACCTGCAGCGGTTATGGACAGGGGGCCGGTGCGCTTGTGTGTGGGCGCTCCGGCCAGGATTTAAGGCGGATTTAGTCGGGGACAGCAGTCGTCCCGGCGGAGCTCCGGTGCTAGGCGGCCATCGTCGTTGGCGCCTGGCCACGCCCCTTGGAGCATATATCTTGAGACATAGCAAAGGCACATCGGGGTACCAGTCCCTACAATTTTGCCAAGTTTGGTGGAAATCCATTCAGCTGTTCGGGCTAAAAGTGAGTCCAACCGCCCTATGGAAATTAACATGGGGAACACACAGATGAAATACATATTCTCCTATCAGTCTACTTAGGAGTGACCGATGCATCTTGAAACAGGTTCTGTTCATGGAGAAACCATGAGAGATACATAGACATATAGGAAGGTAAGAGAGATCGCAGTTGTGTAGGATGGTGACCATTCCCTGTAGAATTGTTCCTATTTTTTCCCAGTTCCTCCAGCAATGCAAGCAGTATGAAATTGTTGACCGTGCCAAAAGTTGTGATGGATCTAAGAGCACCTGACCAGCTGAGGCTTCCGAGTCAAGACTGATGTGAAGATCAATTACAGGTCAAAAAGAATTGATTCCCGGCAGAGGGTAAGATGAAAGCCTGCTTGAGCCTGGTCTAACAAGACATGAGATTCAATATGTGAGCGTTGGATGTTAAAGTCAAAAACTTCACTTTTAGGGATAGAATGTAGTAGGAATATTGGACAATATTTTGAATGAATAGAGGGGTAAGAATTGCTTTTAGCAATTTGGTACTTCAAAACTATTTCAAAGAGGTTAGGTCTATGCTTTTAGACAATGAGCTATTGCAGATAAGTTTGACAACTGGCACAATCAGTGGAGTGCCCAATTTAGTATTAATATTTATTATTGATTGTATTTGATATAAAGAGTAACCTGCGCAAATTGTGGAAATCATATAAGCTACAAAACCTACAATAATAGGCTTAAAGAGGAAATAGAAATATTGAGGAGATTAATGCCTCTGCGGCAAGGACATTGCTGGCAGCAGTGGACCTGGCAAAGCTCATCCATGGAGTTTAAATCATGTTATAAAAGAAAAGCACTGGCTGTTCAAAAAGTGTCTCAGGGGACAGAAAGTTGGCATACAATAAAACATAAGCTTCAAATAATGTTTCCTGCAATCAAACATTTTCTGGTTATTACATTCAAATTATTGTGATTGACTTTAAGGCCAAGGCATGCTCTATTATGTTGCATGACCTGATGTATGAGATGCCCAGTCCTTGGATTCTGGACTGAAGCCAACATTAATGGTTTCAAGGGATATTCGGATTCTCTCTGCAGTATTTTACCTGCTGTTGCCACACCGCACAATCTCCACAAAGCAAATGATATGCGCTCCTGTACCCCACTGTTGCCACTCTTAACCTAGTTTCAAATTATAAAAGTCGTGAGATCCTACATTCAGGGTTGGACTGGTGTGTATGGCTGTCAGACAGCACATGGAGAGATGCACTGACAAGGCTGTGTGTGGGCCGGTTTTTGTGGTGATTGTGGACCTGTTTTATGTTCTGCTGGGCCAGTTTTTTACTCTTGATTTCCAGACTAATAAAACAAACATTGCCAGTAGCAAGCTCAAGTACATGTTGTATTCTAGATCTTGCAAAACACGTATACAACATAGTTAGAAAATGCCCTAATTTGCAAAAATGTGCCACTTTTTAGCTACTTAATTAATTAATTAGGGCTACTTTTATGTTAGTGGAAGGGTCTGTTTTCTGCCCCTGTCCGACCCTGCTAAAGTTTGCTTCACCATCAGTAGCCTGTGCTAAGGAACTGCTAAGATGAAATGATGGACCAACTGTTGATGTCATTTAAATAGTTATTTGACCTGCTCATCGAGCAGAAAGTTTGGTCTAGACAATGTCAGCGACACAAAGCACATCAAATTGTGCTCATGCATAATTCTGCATGATGTGCTCATCAGGATTTTTCGCCAGTTCGACTGTCTGCATGAGTACATTTTGCAAACCAAAGTATTCCTGGAGTTTGACCTCAGACGAATATTCCCAGACATGCTTTTGCGATTCTTTGTGACTTCATGTGAAATAAAATCTACTCCAAACAATAAACTTGCAAGAGTAGATGTCCGTGAGATAGTTCTAGAAATGACAAGTCCTAATTTAGAAATTAATTCAGAAATGTAAATTGGAATGTATTGAAGAATGTGGGTTAAGTAAAACAAATAATCCTGGGGCCTCATTTATGACGCTGTGCGTCACTTTTACGCCGCCGGTGCTTCACTTTTTGTGACGCACCAGCAGCGTAAAAAATGTGCCTTATTGCACCATATTTACAAAGTGACGCATCTAGGTAGATGTGTCACTTTTTAAACCCCTGCGCTACATTATACCTACGCCAGGTATAATGTATGCATGGGGGCGTTCTGACACAAGACAGGGTCATAGAAGTGACGCAGTGAAATCTATAAGATTTCACTGCGCCACTTCTAGGACACAAATGTGTCAACTTCTTATGCCTGCCTCACAGCAGGCGTAAGACTGATGCAGGCCTTTTCACATGGGGCTTGCCCCATGTGAAAGGACACATTGCTGGAGTTGCGTCACTTTTGTGACACACTCCAGCAATGCGTCACTTTTGCACCATACAGATAAGTCAGAAATACTGACATATCTGTAACTCCTTGCGCCATGATGCGTCGTACTGTAAATATAGCGATACAAAAGGGGATGATGGACGGAGCCTTTGAGCAAATCAAACACCCACCCCCAGTCAACTGATCTGGGTTTAATCCATCACCATTCTTTAGCCCACTCAGCCACCCCATTTCAAACATGGCTATATGCAAATCAGTCTGACCCTGTGCCTCATGGGAACAGTCCAGCCCGAACTGCCAAGACATGTCTTCCATGGACCGGAAACAAGCATCCTGGGACCGGTTTCGGATTCATAATCCTTTTCAGCCAGGCTATCTTGAAATCAGTGGCCAAGTGAGCAAGGAACTCACGTCTGAGCATACCCTGCCACACTTAGGGCGAACAAAGCGATACAAAAGGGGTCAGACTGATTTGCATATAGCCATGTCTGAACTGGGTTGGCAGAGTGGGCTAAAGAATGGTGTTGGATCAAACCCAGTTCTTTTGACTGGGTGGGAGTGTTTGATTGGTTCAGATACTCCGTCCATCACGATCCCCTTTTGTACCGCTTTGGCCGCCATAATTGTGGCAGGGTATGCTCAGACTTGAGCCCCTTGCTCACTTTGCCACTGGATTCAAGCAAGCCGGGCTGAAGACGGCTGTAATGCCAGAAACCGGTCCTCGGAAGCTTGTTTCCGGTCCAGGGAAGGCATGGCTTGGCAGTTCGGGCTGGACTGTTCCCATGAGGCACAGGGTCAGACTGATTTGCATATAGCCATGTCTGAACTGGGGTGGCAGAGTGGGCTAAAGAACGGTGATGGATCAAACCCAGTTCTTTTGACTGGGTGGGAGTGTTTGATTGGTTCAGATGCTCCGTCCATCACCACCCCCTTTTGTACCGCTTTGGCCGCCATAAGTGTGGCAGGGTATGCTCAGACGTGAGTCCCTTGCTCACTTTGCCACTGGATTCAAGCAAGCCGGGCTGAAGACGGCTGTAATGCCAGAAACCGGTCCTCGGAAGCTTGTTTACGGTCCAGGGAAGGCATGGCTTGGCAGTTCGGGCTGGACTGTTCCCATGAGGCACAGGGTCAGACTGATTTGCATATAGCCATGTCTGAACGGGGGTGGCAGAGTGGGCTAAAGAACGGTGATGGATCAAACCCAGTTCTTTTGACTGGGTGGGAGTGTTTGATTGGTTCAGATGCTCCGTCCATCACCACCCCCTTTTGTACCGCTTTGGCCGCCATAAGTGTGGCAGGGTATGCTCAGACGTGAGTCCCTTGCTCACTTTGCCATTGGATTCAAGCAAGCCGGTCTGAAGACGGCTGTAATGCCAGAAACCGGTCCTCGGAAGCTTGTTTCCGGTCCAGGGAAGGCATGGCTTGGCAGTTCGGGCTGGACTGTACCCATGAGGCACAGGGTCAGACTGATTTGCATATAGCCATGTCTGAACTAGGGTGGCAGAGTGGGCTAAAGAACGGTGATGGATCAAACCCAGTTCTTTTGACTGGGTGGGAGTGTTTGATTGGTTCAGATGCTCCGTCCATCACGATCCCCTTTTGTACCGCTTTGGCCGCCATAAGTGTGGCAGGGTATGCTCAGACGTGAGTCCCTTGCTCACTTTGCCACTGGATTCAAGCAAGCCGGGCTGAAGATGGCTGTAATGCCAGAAACCGGTCCTCGGAAGCTTGTTTCCGGTCCAGGGAAGGCATGGCTTGGCAGTTCGGGCTGGACTGTTCCCATGAGGCACAGGGTCAGACTGATTTGCATATATCCATGTCTGAACTGGGGTGGCAGAGTGGGCTAAAGAACGGTGATGGATCAAACCCAGTTCTTTTGACTGGGTGGGAGTGTTTGATTTGTTCAGATGCTCCGTCCTTCACCACCCCCCCCCCTTTTGTACCGCTTTGGCCGCCATAAGTGTGGCAGGGTATGCTCAGACGTGAGTCCCTTGCTCACTTTGCCACTGGATTCAAGCAAGCCGGGCTGAAGATGGCTGTAATGCCAGAAACCGGTCCTCGGAAGCTTGTTTCCGGTCCAGGGAAGGCATGGCTTGGCAGTTCGGGCTGGACTGTTCCCATGAGGCACAGGGTCAGACTGATTTGCATATATCCATGTCTGAACTGGGGTGGCAGAGTGGGCTAAAGAACGGTGATGGATCAAACCCAGTTCTTTTGACTGGGTGGGAGTGTTTGATTGGTTCAGATGCTCCGTCCATCACCACCCCCCTTTTGTACCGCTTTGGCCGCCATAAGTGTGGCAGGGTATGCTCAGACGTGAGTCCCTTGCTCACTTTGCCACTGGATTCAAGCAAGCCGGGCTGAAGACGGCTGTAATGCCAGAAACCGGTCCTCGGAAGCTTGTTTACGGTCCAGGGAAGGCATGGCTTGGCAGTTCGGGCTGGACTGTTCCCATGAGGCACAGGGTCAGACTTTTTTGCATATAGCCATGTTTGAACTGGGGTGGCAGAGTGGGCTAAAGAACAGTGATGGATCAAACCCAGTTCTTTTGACTGGGTGGGAGTGTTTGATTTGTTCAGATGCTCCGTCCTTCACCCCCCCCCCCCTTTTGTACCGCTTTGGCCGCCATAAGTGTGGCAGGGTATGCTCAGACGTGAGTCCCTTGCTCACTTTGCCACTGGATTCAAGCAAGCCGGGCTGAATACGGCTGTAATGCCAGAAACTGGTCCTCGGAAGCTTGTTTCCAGTCCAGGGAAGGCATGGCTTGGCAGTTCGGGCTGGACTGTTCCCATGAGACACAGGGTCAGACTGATTTGCATATAACCATGTCTGAACTGGGGTGGCAGAGTGGGCTAAAGAACGGTGATGGATCAAACCCAGTTCTTTTGACTGGGTGGGAGTGTTTGATTGGTTCAGATGCTCCGTCCATCACCACCCCCTTTTGTACCACATACTGTAAATATGACGCATCATTGGTCTTGCAAGGAGGGCGCAGTGAAAAGTGACGCATCGCTGTTTTCACGCAGCGACGCGTCTCTTTTCATAAACGAGGCCCCAGCATTCTAGCCGTCTTATGGAGGAGAAAACGTATTTAGTGGGCTTTGCAGCTGCAAAATGATTTACCAAAAAGCACAAAGAAATGCGGATTTACCAATCCATTAATTTATCTTTAATTTATTTAGTAGTTTCGTCAGTGCATGTTGATATAATTTGCCACTGAAATATATATCTAAGGGTGGCCAATGTTAAACGGTTTCACGTCTGCCCCACAGTAGGTGGGGGTTCTTCAGGAAAGATAACTTTAGGCACTGTGAACCTTTTCTGTGCCAAAGCTCTTTAGTTTGACAATTCAGTGTCCATTTTTACTGAAAAAGGTTAGAGGCCACTAGATACCACTACAAAGTCAGACATTGTTGTGACCTCTCCCTGCCCTCTAAATCTGGTCTCCACGAGGTCATTACGCACCCCACATTCTCAAATCAAGATGCACTGAAGACATAAAAACCTGTCAATTATGAAAAGCATCCAGTTACCAGCACTGCCACAGAGAACCAGGCGCCAGGCTCCCAAATAGTTCAGCTCACACCTTTACAAATATAGAAATACATCTCTGCAATGACATCATCAAAAGAGCACCTCGTTGAAGCAATTGGCATGCATTTTCAAATTATGACTGGAGAGCATTCTGGAATTTGAGTGCCCATTAGAAGGGAAGGAGGCAAACACTACTTGCTAAGTCAGGCCACTGGTACAAAGTCTTGTGTGTGCTACACTTGCTTGCACCTGAAAATTACAAAAGGCACAATACTTGTTGCTGGCAGAATCACCCATTATACCCTGTCTAGAGAATTTATGACATTTTGACACACAACATTTTTCGAGCACCCCAGGTAAATTGCAGGCAAACCAAACATTTCCCATTTCATAGGCTGGGTGGACAAGAGAAATTCACATCGTGATTTGTTCCTCTGATGCACTTTGCATATTCAAGGAACAGGAAGAGCCAGCCTTCCCGGAACATACAAGTGATGTGCAATGTGGATCGCATCTTGGCGTTGTGGCATGTTACCGAAGGAGCAGAAGTGACTACATCACTGTGCCGTGTATGATTGCCTTGCGATGGTAGAACTCGGGGACAGGAGGCCACTGCATGCCCAGCGCCATTGCAACTTCTTTTAGCCATATTATAGCTGACAGTTTGTGTGCATACATCTTGGATCAGGAAACCTTAATTACATTCACAGACACCGATGGAAGAGAGTTGTAATGTGGTGCACAAAGAGATTGGATCTGTGGCGGAATGTACTTTAAAATAAAATAACGATTTACCTGCCTAAAGAGATGCACAGAGATGTGTTGGAAAATCATTCCCATGTGTGTAATGTTACATAACATCACAAAAGGAATGATTCTTCCACCTGTACTGGAAGAAGCAGACTCAGACGATGAGGAACCTCCCTTCTACCCTTCCGGCTAGACCAGATGCAGTAAGTGCGGATCACTGACATAATATCGAGGGACAGAATATCGACTAGCAAAAATATCGATGAGAAAATATCGACAGACAGAATATCGAGTTTGTATCCACAAACAAGTAAGTACAAAAATATTGAGTACAAAATATTGTTTACAAAAATATAGTTAAGAAAAATATCTACTTTATTAAAAACAGTGTTAAATTAAATTAATATTAAAAATGAATTACTAAAATATACTTAAAAACACTTAAATTAACTTATAATTAAATAAATAATGAAAGTTATAAAAAAATTACAATCATATTTGATAAAACATATATATATATATATAGTAACATAATATAATTAAATAATATCCAATATAATTACCGTACGATAGCAGAAGTGTAAAAAATACTATTCCCACTCCAGAGAGTGCAACAGTAGGGAAAGCGTTGGATAGCGTAGGGGTAAAAATTACTATTCTCACTCCAGTGAGTGCAACAGTAGGGAAAGCGTTGGATAGCGTAGAGGTAAAAATTACTATTCCAACTCCAAAGAGTGCAACAGTAGGGAAAGCGTTGGATAGCGTAGGGGTAATAATTACTATTCCCACTCCAAATAGTGCAACAGTAGGGAAATCGTTGGATAGCGTAGGTGTAAAAATTACTATTCTCACTCCAGTGAATGCAACAGTAGGGAAAGCGTTGGATAGCGTAGAGGTAAAAATTACTATTCCAACTCCAGAGAGTGCAACAGTAGGGAAAGCGTCGGATAGCGTAGGGGTAAAAATTACTATTCCCACTCCAAATAGAGCAACAGTAGGGAAAGCGTTGGATAGCGTAGGGGTTAAAATTACTATTCCCACTCCAGTGGGTGCAACAGTAGGGAAAGCGTTGGATAGCATAGGGGTAAAAATTACTATTCCCACTCCAGTGGGTGCAACAGTAGAGAAAGCGTTGGATAGCGTAGGGGTAAAATTTACTATTCCCACTCCAGTGTGTGCAACAGTAGGAAAAGCGTTGGATAGCGTAGGGGTAAAAATTACTATTCCCACTCCAGTGGGTGCAACGTGGGGGAAAGCATTGGATAGCGTAGGGGTAAAAATTACTATTCTCACTCCAGTGAGTGCAACAGTAGGGAAAGCGTTGGATAGCGTAGAGGTAAAAATTACTATTCCAACTCCAAAGAGTGCAACAGTAGGGAAAGCGTTGGATAGCGTAGGGGTAAAAATTACTATTCCCACTCCAAATAGAGCAACAGTAGAGAAAGCGTTGGATAGCGTAGGGGTTAAAATTACTATTCCCACTCCAAAGAGTGCAAGAGTTGGGAAAGCGTTGGATAGCATAGGGGTAAAAATTACTATTCCCACTCCAGTGAGTGCAACAGTAGGGAAAGCATTGGATAGCGTAGGGGTAAAATTTACTATTCCCACTCCAGTGGGTGCAACAGTAGGGAAAGCGTTGGATAGCGTAGTGGTAAAAATTACTATTCCAACTCCAAAGAGTGCAACAGTAGGGAAAGCGTTGGATAGCGTAGGGGTAAAAATTACTATTCCCACTCCAGTGAGTGCAACAGTAGGGAAAGTGTTGGATAGCGTAAGGGTTAAAATTACTATTCCCACTCCTGTGAGTCCAACAGTAGGGAAAGCGTTGGATAGCCTGGTGGTAAAAATTACTATTCCCACTCCAGAGAGTGCAATAGTAGGGAAATTAAATACTTCATATATTAGTTCAATAAATATAAATTAATATCTATAAAAATTTAATTACAATTAATTACCAATTTAATATAATATAATAATTAATCAATTAAAATAACAAATTAAAATTAATTCTTCCAAAGATGTACCTGTTAATACGAATTAATTACAAATTAACAAATACAATTTTAACATTTAAAAATTAATTAACAATTAATTCAAATTAAATACAATTAAATAAATTGATTTTTCTAATTAATTATAAATACATTACTTCCCACCCTATTCCCCTATAAACCCACAACCCACAACAGAAAATACATTAGTAAAATTAACATAATTAGCAATTAATCATTTAAATAAAATTAATTGGCAATTCAAATTTAATTAATTACCCATAAAAAATTAATTAACAATTAATTCTAAAACAATACCAATAAATATTTTAACATATTTAATTAATTATAAATAAATTACTTCCCACCCAATTCCCCTATAAACCCACAACCCACTACAGAAAATAAATTAGTAAAATTAACATAATTAGCAATTAATTAAAATTAATTGCCAATTAAAATTTAATTAATTACCAAATATAAATTAATTAACAATTAATTAAAAATGAATACCAATAAATAAATTTACATATTTAATTAATTATAATCCAATTACTTACCACCCTATTGCCCTATACACCCACAACCCGCTACAGAAAATAAATGAGTAAAAATAACATAATTAACAATTAATCAATTAATTAAAATTAATTACCAATTACAATTAAATTAATTACCAAGTATATATTAATTACCAATTAATTAAAAATAAATACCCATAAATAAATTTACATATTTAATTAATTATAATTAAATTACTTCCCACCCTATTCCACTATAAACCCACAACCCGCTACAGAATTAAATTACGCAAAAATAAAAAAAACAAATTTCATTAATTAAAATGAATTATAACATAAATACACACTTTTCACACATATAACATAAAAAAACACTATAAAAAATTCGATATTATAAAAAATTCGATAATTTTAATAACCTATATTATATACTTCGATATTTTAACTGTCTATATTTTTAACATTCGATATTACATTACTTACCTTAAAAACGATATTTTTGATGTCTATATTCTGTCCAGTCGATATTTTGTCCAATCTATATTTTAAACTCGATATTATGTCCATTCGATATTTTGTAGTCAATATTTTGACTGTTTGCCGTGGAGAATATATCCCACTGCTAATAAAATGCTCATAAGTTTCTTTCTATTAACAGATGGAAAGCAAATATTAAAAATGACAACCTATCAACTGTAATCTATATATATAAAAAATGAATGTATGTCTTTCTGTCTGTCTGTCTGTTTGTCCTTTAAGCATTACTACACCATTCATCCAATCGCCATGAAACTTAGGGAAGTTGTTGAGTACACTCCCGCGATGGTTTCTGGCATAATTTGTTTTAAATATCAGTCTCCCAGGGCCCTCATATTCTTTTGAATACTGATGTACGCACCAGACGGAAAAACAACAAATCCTGTATCCACAAGCACTCGAATAAATAAATAGAATTAAAACACCATTTATCCGATCGCCATGAAACTTTTGGACGTTGTTGAGTACACTCCCGCGAAGGTTTCTGGCATAACATTTTTTTAAATATCGGCCTCCCAGGGCCCTCATAATCTTGCGAATACTGATGTACGCACAAGACCGAAAAACAAAAAATCGTGTATCCACAAGCACTCAAATAAATAAATAGAATTAAAACAGCATTCATCCGATCGCCAGGAAACTATGGGAAGTTGTTGAGTACACTCCCGCGAAGGTTTCTGGCATAAATTCTTTTTAAATCTCGGCCACCCAGGGCCCTCATAATCTTTCGAATACTGATAAACGTGTACAGTTTCCGCTGTGACTCGCTTTTGCAATGATCATCAACAAAGCACAAGGACAATCGCTGCAAGTGTGTGGACTAGATTTGAAGAATCCGTGATTCTCACACGGACAACTGTATGTGGCCAGCTCATGCGTCGGAAAACCTTCTGATTTATTCGTGTACGCACCAGACGGAAAAACAAACAATATTGTGTATCCACAAGCACTCAAATAAATAAATAGAATTAAAACAACACTTTCAAATGTTTTCCATATTAAAATGAATAAGTTTAAAAATAAATGACACGATGTAAATTGAATGTTATCATAACAAGTTTCCATGAATTTCCTTTCTTCTTCAGCCACGCGCGACGGGTAAGCTAGTCATTTATAAAATTGGCTCAGAGTAATACCATTTATAAGAATAATTCAAAAAGCATGGACCATTAACAATTCTTAATTTCACTTAACCGTGGTTTCTGCCTATCTGCGTCATTATCTTCCCACACTAGTCCTCTCATTCGGTCACCCTACAGTAGTGCATGCAATGTTCATACCCAGAATCCTAGTACACTGTAATGTTGCAACCTCCAACATTGAAGAACTGCTCATCATGCTTGATGCCTCTTTGCTCCTGTCACTGGCAAAACAGTCTTGATTTGGAGCCTCTCAAGTATAGGTATAACCTGAGCAAAGTCCCTCAACACATCTCCAGTTCAGCACTCTAACTGAATGTTCTCGTTTGGCTGTACAAGATGAATGTACCAGTGATCAGTCTGTCAACAGGGCAGCCAAAGTTCTGTAGGCATTTGCCAGTATGATATTTGTGACTCCTGTGTGTCACTGAGTCAGGCTGTTCAACGCTATACACAGTGTGTTAATTTACTGGCACATCTCACATGATGTGTCAGGGCCTCAAATATATTTATAATGCTGCTGCTTATATTACGCACTCTCGGCATAAAACCGGAATCAGACTCAGTTGCCTCTGGAACATCTTAAGTATTTGGGGGGCTCTGGCCACCCATATTTTTCGAGTCCCCCAGCTTTGAATTTATGATCAAATTTCAGTTCTTTAGAGTCTGTGAGTGAGTGTGTGAGTGTTTTAGTGGGTCTGTCAGTGGGTGTGTTACTGTTTGAGTAGGTCTTTGAGTGGATGCATGATTCCCTTGGTAAGTCTGTAAGTGGGGGTATGAGTCTCTGAGTGGGTCTCTGAATGAATGTGTGAGTATCTGAGTGGATCTGTGAATGGGTGCATGAGTGTCTGAGTAAGTCTGTGAGTGGGTGTATTAGTGGGTCTGTGAGTGGGTGCATCAGTGTCTAAGTGTGTTTATGTGAGTGGGTACATGAGTGTCCGAGTTGGTCTGTTAGTGAGTGCATGAGTGTGTGGAACTGTGAGTGGGTGTGTGAGTATCTGAGTGAGTGTGTGACTGGGTGTGTGAGTGTCTGTGTGGGTCCATGAGTGGGTGAAAGAGTGTCTGAGTGGATATGTGAGTGACTGTGTGAGTGTGTTTGCAACTGGGTGCGTGAGTGTGTCTGTGGACCTGTGAGTGGGTGCAAGAGTGTCAGAGTGGGTGTAAGAGTGCTAGAGTGGATGTGTGAGTGGGTGTGAGAGTGTCTGAGTGAATCTGTGAGTGGGTACTTGAATGTCAGAGTGGGTCTCTGAGTGCCTGCATGGGTTTTCCAGTCGGTGTGTGAGTGGGTGCATGAGTCTCTAAGTGGGTCTGTGAGTAGGTGTATGAGTTTATGTGTGGGTCTGTGACTGGGTTAATGTGTGTATGAGTGGGTCTGGGAGTGGGTGTGTGAGTGTGAGTGGGTCTCTCAGTGGGTGTGTAAGTGTCTCAGTGGGTGTGTGAGTGGCTACATGAGGGACTGAGTGGGTCTGTGAGTGGGTGTGTGAGTATCTGAGTGAGCATGTGGCTGTATGCATGAGTGTCTGTATGGGTCTGTGAGTGTCATCAAGAGTGTCCGAGTGGGTCTGTGAGTGGGTGTGTGAGTTTCTTAGTGAGTCAGTGACTGGGTGTGCATGTCTCTGTGGGTCTGTGAGTGGGTGCAAGAATGTCTGAGTGGATTTTGAGTGTTGTGTAAGAGTATCTGAGTAGTTGTGTGAGTGGGTGTGTGAGTGTCTGAGTGGGTTTCAGAGTGTCTGCATGAGATCTTCAGTGGATCTGCGAGTAGGTGCATGAGTATCTGAGTGGATCTGTGAGTGGGTGTATGAGTGTCTGAGTGGGTGTGTGAGTGGGTGTCTGAGTGGGTCTGTGAGTGGATGTGTAAGTGTCTGAGTTGGTCTGTGCGTGGGTGTTAAAGGGAATATCTGAGTGGATTTTTTTCAGCAGAATTCATGAATCTGGCAAGAAGTTACATGAGGAGCCTCACTGAGAGCTTAGACACTAGTTAGAAAATCCTTGCACATGGAAAAGAATAGTCTTCTGGGCATTTTGTTCTCCATCATGGGTCCCTCACAGACCCCTATATTGTATACCTCTATCCTACCCCCTTCTACTGTAGTTTGTCTTTATTTTTTCCACTGGGGACTGTTCCCTGATGTCTAAAAATGGCAGCTGCAACTTTGTTCTCAGGTTACAGACAGCCAATCACTGAATTCCTTTTGGTACGAGTATTCACGAAGCGCTGCAGAGGATTTGTGGAGACTCTGCATCCCTAAATATACAAATTAGTTTTTCCTTTGATATCTCAAAAAGTACTGAACAGATTTACACTAACCCCTTCGCCACGGCGCCAATTTCACCACGGTGTGGGTGGGTGTGGGTGGGTGTGGGTGTGGCACCGCGATGCTCATTGCGGCTCCCGGCCATCATGAGGCATGGTAGGCATGGTAGGCATGGTAGGCATGTGTTAATGAAGGCCTGGCACTGTCAGAACTCCGCGAACTGATTAATTCACCAGCACAGGAGGGGAATTAATCGCGCGTGGGCGGAGCGGCAACGTTCTGAAGGCTCCAGGCCGTCATGAGCACATGACTACCGTGACTCATGACGGCCTGGAGCCGTCATGAGCACCAAAGTGGCTAAATAACAAAAAGGTTTCTTTCCGGACTAAGACCTACCTTTCTGCCAAATTTGTTGTGATTGCGTTCAGCGGTTCGGGAAGTAGTTGTGTCTAAAATCTCTATTGGAATTAACATGGGAAACACACTTTTTTTTACCCCCTCCCACTTTATCCTTTCCATGCGCAATAAGACATAGCACAGCGATTTTTGGCGAATTTTTTGTGAAAATTTATCAAACGGCACCCAAAGTTAGACGCATGTCAGATAGTGCTTTTACTATGGAAACTTGGTCCTAACTGTAACTACCTACTGGCGACCACCAGTAGGTAATGTATATCTACAGTATATCTATATGTATATATCTATATCTAAACCTTTCTCAAATGTCAACCTAATGTAATGTATTTAACGTTAGTTCTTATGTGGGTCTTCTTTCCAAGTCTCCATTGTTTTCTATGGAAGTGTGTTTCAGTACATGTTGGCAATGTGTGGTACTTTTCTTACTCCAATGCTGGTCTGAAGAACATTAGAACCTTTATTGACACCTTTAGAAATGTAGTAACTTTAAAAGTGTATTTTGTGAATTTCAATCGTCTTACTCTTTTGTGAATGTTTTTTTTTCAACAGCATCTGCCACCCCAAACCCTTTCCTAAATGTCCCTAAACCTCTCTCATTTATTGAGCAATTAGTCTTCATTTTCTTACCTTTCTCTCTTGGTCCCTTCACATTTACTACTAATTTGTTCACTTCTGTGTGTGGAGATCTCTGCAACTGAGGCACAGATCTCTGCAAAGGAAAGATAGAAGAGGCAGAGGCTCTCCAGCTGTATGCTTGTGAATTACATGTTTTAGTACGTGAATAGTATTTCTGTAGAACTATTTTACATCCTACAAAATTAAGCTTTGCATTGTGTGTGAGCTTTTCCACAGGGACGGTTCATGGTTTTGTGCTAGATCCACAACATACTGCTTCAGCCTCCTGTCTTCCGTTGGCTAGTCTTTCTTTTATTAGTGAATGTTGTAATACCATCTTATACAGTTCTAATAAACTGTATGGTGTATCATTCCTATAGCGACGATTCTCTTGTGAATGTGTGCCTATACCTAGTTTTCTATTAGATTACGGGAAAGTTAAGGTGTCTTTCAAAACAAGATGATCATATTCTCTATTGGGATCACAAATTCGGTGTAGCAGAAGGTCTTCTTCCTCTCTCTGCCTCAGTCATCCTAAGCGGATGTGTCAACAATACAGCATTGCGCATTGTCATGCATTGTTTGAAAATCCTGCATTGCCTGTTTTTTCAAGGAAGCTTAAAAAACAGCATTTGGTATAAACATGATGCATCTACCGAGGGAATGATGCAATGGTTCTGACATTCTGCTAACCAGGAAGTGTGAAGTAATTCTCATTTTCTCTTACAGTATTTGTGTCTGTCTTGAGTGCAGGAGGTGTTTTGTGGTGTTTTGAAAGTTTTTAGGTGTTTCTTGGAGTTGTTGGTGCCTGTGCTGTCCCTGTTGTATCCCTAAACGTCTGTTTAGTGTTTTCATTTAATTTACTTTTATTTAATTTAAAGCTTGCAAAGCGCTTGACTCGCCCTCAAAGTGGTATCTCTGAGCTGAGGGGGTCCAAGAACAGAGCCAGCAGACAGTTAAACTGCAAAATGTTCAGTTTTCAGGAGTAACCTAAAGATCAGAAGATCATCACATCTTCGAATTATGAGGGGCAATCGATTTTTATAACCGTGGGGCCGTTTTGTTATTGTTAACTGTATTGTGTTGTGGAGTGTCTGTCGTTTTATGGTTCTAGTTGGTTAGGGGTAGTTGGGGTGTGTTAGATAGATTTTTGGTACTTGGGGATTTTTATTTTGTTGGTGAGGGATATGTCTGGGAGGGTGGAGTCCACCACATGTTGGTGCTGTGGTTTGAGGGCTCCCTCTATCTCATGCCCCACTACCTCCCTAACATGATGGCCAGTGCGGGTTGTGTGCCCCTTGCCTGCACCACACAGAACCAGAAGAAATGGCGGGAGAAGGTGCGGCTGGGCATGATTTGCATATTTAAGGTGGAGCAGAGTATGCACCAGCTAAACCACAGCTGGGCATATGTAATCCACTGGGAAGATGACCTCCTTGTTTATCTTGGGATTGACGTTGGGGGATATGTTGGTAAGTACACATACTCTGTTATTTATAAGCGGAGCCTACTTTGCTAATGTCTGTTTTTTCTCCACTGACTCTGAAAGGTACATATGGTTCATGGTCAGAAGGCCATTTCTCCACCTATGTTGACATGGAGAAGCATGCCACAGAGGCATTTATTTTAAAAATTGGCCTGCGATTAGCCCAGACATACCATGTTGTGTATGCCTGACCCAGAGGTACTTCCTGCCCCACCAGCTCTTTTCAGGTTGTGTTTTTACCAGGCATTCCAGGTCATTACTGACTCACATATGTGTGTGCCATACTCAAATGGCCTCATCTCATATTGGGTGGTGCAGGGAAGTTCAGTAAACTATCATGCTGTGCTGGCCTGCATCAGAAATCAAGGGCAGAAATGGGTCAGATTAAAGATGATTGGGTCATTCCTGTCCTTTTGGCCTATGCAGGGGAGCAAATTGATGGATTTTGCCAATGCTGGCAACCTTGCAAGTAGATATGTATTTGCAATTGCTCAGTATTCTGTGCACCTGGTTCCTGATTCGGCACCCCATATCTGCACACACTTCAACCTGCCTTACCTATGTGTCATTATGCCTTGTCCACTGTGTCATATGCTTCATGCTCAAATTGTATACTTACATAGACATTTGGAGAATCATGGCGAGTGCAGCAAAGAAGAAGGTGGACATCTCCTTCCAGAACTTCAAGTTCTCCATATTCAAATGATTTGGCGCCTGCCACCCTCGCACGACGACAACTCCTGAGGCCCATCACCACCAAGCTGATAGATTAATACATCTGCTATCGCTGGTTGTTCCACTTAGGCTTGGCCTTTGAATAGAAGAGTAAAATGACCAAAGAGACAGCAATGGAGCTAAGGTGAACGAGGGGTGGTAGTGACCACTACCTAATCAACACACAATGACAATCTCTGAGCATACTCCTGATCCCCATCCTGACAGCGGTGTTCGAGCACTATGTCTGACGCCCGGTGGAGCTGCTCTCCTCAGCTATTGATGAGATCGGCCTTGGTTCATCCCCTGACCATCACCTACCCAGCCGGACTTTGGGCACAGTTTTTCTCCCCATCTCCCTGTCTTGCCCACCCCCCATCATATTTCTGTGACTCTGCTTTTTCCTTGACTCCTATCTATCTGTTCCTATTCAGCATGCTTTCAATCTTTGTCTACTTCCTTGCTCCTATCCCCTCTCACCTGAATCTTTCTCCTTGCCCGCTTCACCACCTAGCCCCCTGTCCTTTTGTGCCCTTTGACTAAGCACTCCTTCTCCCCTTTTTGGGGAAAGATCCAAGATATATACGCTGGAGTCTCAGCATACCCGCTGAGAGAGTCCACAGCGCCAAGGGAGCCACTCACAATTGAGGTATTGTATGGCACCCCCTGCCAAAGCACTCCCTCTCCCCTTTTTGGGGCAGGATCTAGTAAAGTAGGCCTTAGAGTTTCAGAGACCCCTCTGAGAGAGTCCACTGGGCTTAGGGAGCCTCTCGCAACAGAGATGGGGACTTGATACCACTCCCCCTGGGTTCACAGCTTACGGGACTTTGGGTGCATTGACTCGCCTACCGGTTTGTGTCCCCGTCACCCTCCCATTCCTCTTGCCTTGCCATGTCTCTAATCCTACCCTCCTCTATCCCTCCTCCACTCTCTGTCTACTTCCCCTGCTCCTACCCCCCACTCCCCGGAATATCTCCCCTTGCCTGCTTTCACCACCTAGCCCCCTGTCCTTTTGTGCCCTTTGACTAAGCACTCCTTCTCCCCTTTTTGGGGAAATATCCAGGTTATATATGCTGGAGTCTCAGCATACCCGCTGAGAGAGTCCACAGCGCCAAGGGAGCCACTCACAATTGAGGTATGGTATGGCACCCTTTGCCAAAGCACTCCCTCTCCCATTTTTGGGGAAGGATCCAGTAAATAGGCCTTGGAGTCTCAGAGAATCCTCTTAGAGAGTCCACTGCGCTTAGGAAGCCTCTTGCAACAGAGATGAGGAAATGATTCCACTCCCCCTGGGATCACAGTTTCTGGACTTTGGGTGCAGCTTTGACTTGCCTACCTGTTTGTGTCCCTGTCACCCTTCCCCTCCTCTTGCCATGCCGTGTCTCTAACCCTCCCCTCCTCTTTCCCTCCTCCACTCTCTGTCTACTTCCCCTACTCTTACACCCCCACTCCCCGGAATATCTCTCCTTGCCAGCTTTTCCCCTACCTATATGTTCCTTTTTGTTTGTCTCAACCTTACTTGTAACTAAAATTGCCATGCTCTAATAACTGTGTAACCTTTGTAAAGCTGTAACCTGCAATTTATTGTCTGATACCTATGTAAGGCGCTCTGATACCTCCGGGTCTAGCCAGTGCTATATAAAAACTTTTAAATAAATACATAAATGCTTCTTATGTCCACAGTGTATGTGCTCAACATTCACAGTGCAATGTACCATGTTATGTCTTGTAGGTAGTCCAGACTAATACACCAGGGCTGAGGAGGATGGTTTCAAGGATCCAGATGCTACCAGTGATTGTCACCTGGCTGTTTATTGTGTTGTGAAAGGATCATATGTTATGTTGGAGGAAGTTTGCAATGACCTGTTCAATGGGTATACCAATTCCAATGGAAGCATTTGTTGCAGACATTATACATCCTAAATTACATATTTCAAAGTTGCCTGTGCATCATATATTGGCTAATGTCAAGGTGGAATTGTAGCCACTATATGCAGGTCCACCTGATAGATGGGGTGACAGAGGAACCCGGTCCTAAGTGCCATAGTTTATTAGAGTATATTTGAGCAGATTGTTATGTGAACATGGCTTAAGATGAAAAACTTCCTTAATGCATGTAAGATGGACACTGCTACTGTACGCATCTACGTTGCCTTCTATGTCCATTTGGTATGGCATCCCCAGCCAGGATGTTAGGATTCAAACCGCAGTGAAGTCAGGCTAGGTAAGGTTAGCTGTCACGGATGTCAGCATTCCCCACATGGTTATGCTGTTAAAGGCCTTACTCATGCTGTGTAATCGCCCATTTACCATAATGGATACAGTCATATATTAGCATCATCTTCTTACCAGAGAAGCCAAGGTGTTTTTGAGCAAAGGCATGTCTGTATGGTTTTGTCATCTGACATTCCATGACACAATCCAACTTCTGGTGGTGTTACCCAATATGGCCTACAACATAATATTGAGACAGGAGTGCACTTTGGGTACCATTCGCTAGTTCCAGCTTGTACTTGTGTATGTGATCTGTACAACATACATGCACATATCCATCACTTGGATATGCAGAGTGTTGATGTGCAGTAAGGTGAAAGCAAAAGCTGACAATTTGGGAACAGACACTAAGCCATGTAGAAGGACACATGCTATTTCTTAAACTGCATGTGATGAGCCATGGATTGGTCCTCCTGGGATTAGAATAGTGTATCCAACATCTCTGATGTGAGTTAGCTAGCCAGCCTCCATTCATGTTTCAGATACCTGTGATATTGTAAGTCTAAGTGACAACCTGTTGAGAGCTGTCTCCTTGCCATTGGCAGGCTGTAGAAGGAACACAAATGAGCAATTACTAGGGCCTGTGTTCCATATCATGTGTATACTACTGTAGTGTTCCAAAGCATGCTCTGTACTGAAATGGGCAACTTGCATTTGGCCAGACAATGCCATTGCAATCGCCTACTTTGACATCACTGGTGTACTTTGGCTCTGTCAACATTTGAGAAGTTAATTTATTTTCCCAAGGATGGTCACCCTATACTTCAAGAAGATAAATGGGATTTTGGAATGGTACATGTGATATTTGAAACTATGAGAAGCATTATGATGATTCACACAGTTCCTAGTTCTACTTTTAATGATACTTTTTCATTCCACTCCCACAACCAACATGACCGCTGAGCAGAGGAAGAACCGCCTCATCCTTCTCAAGTGGTATCGGCATGTCCACCTTGTGGACAGGGCATTCTGTTGAATGGCAACACAATCCGTGGAGGAGAGGGCTGCCGGAAAATGCCGCATTTCACCACAGGGGCCAGCCACACATGCTCAGCCAGGACCAAGTCATGCTGCTGCTAGTGACCAGGGAGGTGACTAAGACCCTGTGCCAAGCACATTCACCAGCCAGACCACAGGTCCAGCAGTGGCCCTGTCCCAACCCACTGGACTTAGTTAAACCTTCAAACTGGTAATAATAAAGAATATGTCTGACATTAAGTTCCAGCTGGCTGCGCTAGAGTACAAGGTGGATACAGCAATCCATTTATTGCACACGCTCAAGCAGGCTGCTGACATAATAGGGGGCAGATTTGGATAATTGGGAGCCTTTCTGCTCTTCCTCATGTTTTTAGAATTTGTTTTAATGGTAACGTTTTAATACCATAGTTTAGGTTTAGTGTAGGCATAGGTTAGGTTATGTGTAGTAGTTTTAATAGTTTAGGTGGTGTGGGTTAAGTATTTGGTTATAGGGGTGTGTAGGTTATTTAGTGGGTGGAGGATTGATGTTTAGGATGTGCTTTATTAAAAATGTAAAATTATTGAAAATAAAATAAAATAAAAATACAAAAAATATATCTTTGGATACGTTTATGTGTTGTCTATAGGTGTAGTTTATGTTGTTTTTATGGGAAGAGGCGTGTTAAGGGGAGTGGAGGGTTGATGTTTAGAATGTCATGTTATATGTGGAGGGTAAGGAAGGTGAAGAGGAGATAGTTTTTGCTGTTTTTAGGATAAGGTAGTGTAGGTTAGGTTAGATAAGTTAGTTCGTCTAGTTTAGCTAATTTTAGGTTGGTCACGTTTTAACACTGCATTAAATATCATTCTTTCCTCCCTACAGGTCTACATCATGATTTACTGTGTCAGAGTTAGCATATCTGCTTAGGTTATGTTAAGTACATTCAGTTGGCTTTGCTAACAGTGTTTCTAGACATGTGTGACTAGGTGAGTAACCTATGGAGTTGAACCTGTCAGGTTGAGCATAGAATCATATGAGGGATCTACCCATATTGTTGTGCACTGTAAGTGGCAATCTTCATGTGAATGTATAGACAGTCTGAAACAGGTATTCACATACTATTGCTCAGTGTGTGTGAGTCATGCGACATGCATTGGAGGGAAGGTGATGTAAACCCATTGTTACTAATCAATGAGATTTGGGCTCACACACTGATGCCAACCCCCTTACAGAATCACCCTTCCATCATTTGCTTGTCACAGCAGTGTTGTTTGCTGCCTATTATCCATGGGTAAATACAAGGAGACGATGGACGGAGTGCTGAAACTTTTGAGATACTCACCCCCAGTCACAGATTTGGATTGAATCCATGATTGTTCTTTAGCTCACTTTGCAACCCCAGTTCAGATCCAGACATATGCACATCAGTCTTGACCCTGTCCCTCTAGGGAACAGTCCAGCCCAAACAGCCGAGCCAGGTCTTCCCAGGACTGGAAACAAGCATCCTGGGATGGGTTTCATGATAAAAAACCCTCATCATCCTGGCTAGATTGGATCCAGTGGCAAGGCGAGCAAGAGACCCAAGTCTGGGCGTACCGTGCCAACTTAGGGTGAACAAAGCAAACACAAGGAGACGATGAACGGAGTGCTGAAAATTTTCAGACTCTCAAATCTAATCACAGATCTGGCTTGAATCCATCATCATTTTTAGCTCACATTGCCACCCCAGTTCAGACCCAGTCATATGCCAATCAGTCTTGACCCTGTTCCTTATGGGAAGAGGCCAGCCTTAACTGCCAAGCCAGGTCTTCTCTGGATCAGACACAAGCATCCTGGGACCGGTTTTGGGGTAACACCCCTTATCAGCTAGGCTAGCTTGAATCCAGTAGTAAAGTGAGCAAGGGACCCACGTCTGGGCTTAGCCTGCCAACTTAGGGTGAATAAAGCAAACTCAGGGAGATGATGGACTGAGCACTGAAATGTTTCAGACACTCACCCCTAGTCACAGATATGGGTTGATTCCATCATCGTTCTTTAGCTCACTTTGCCACCCCAGTTCAGATCCAGCCATATGCAAATCAGTCTTGACCCTGTTCCTCATGGGAACAGTTCAGCCCGAACTTCAAAGCCAGGTCTACCCTGGCCCAGAAACAAGCATCCTGGGACAGGTTTCGGGGTAACACACCTCATCGTCCTGGCTAGATTTGATCCAGTTGCAAAGTGAGTGAGGGACCCATGTCTGTGAATATCCTGTTAACTTAGGATGAACAAAGCAAACACAAGGAGATGATGGACGGAATGCTGAAACTTTTCAGACACTCACCCCAAGTCACAGATCTGGGCTGAATCCATCATCGTTCTTAAGCTCACTTTGCCACCCCAGTTCAGACCCAGACATAGGCAAATCAGTCTTGACCCTGTTTCTCATGGGAACAGTCAAGCCTGAACTACCAAGCCAGTTCTTCCCTGGACAAGCATCCAGGGACCGGTTTTGGGGTAACACACCTCATCAGTCAGGCTATCTTCTATCCAGTGGCAAAGTGAACAAAGGATCATGTCTGGGCATACCCTGCCAACTTAGTGGAAACACAAGGAGAATGTGGATGGAGCACTGAAATGTTTCAGACACTCAACCTAGTCACAGATCTGGGTTGAATCCATTATCGTTCTATAGCTCATTTTGCCAACTCAGTTCAGGCCAAGCCATGTGCAAATCAGTTTCGACCCTGTTCCTCACGGAAACGGTCCAGATCGAACTGACAAGTCAGGTCATTCTTGGACTGGAAATAAGCATCCTGGGACCAGTTTTGGGGTAACACACCACATCATCCTGTCTAGCTTGAATCCAATGGAAAAGTGAGTAAGAGACTCATTTCTGGGCATACCCTGTCAACTTAGTATGACCAAAGCAAACACAAGGAGGTGATGGACGGAGCATTGAAAGCTTTGAGACGCTCAACCCTTGTATAAGAAGTGAGCTGAATCCATCATCATTCTTTAGCTCACTTTGCCACCCTAGTTCAAACCCAGCCATATGCAAATCAGTCTAGACTCTGTTCCTCATGGAAACAGTCCACCCCAAAGTACCAACCCACGTCTTCCATGGCCTGAAACAAGCATCCTGGGACTGGTTTCGGGGTAACACCCCTCATCAGGTAGGCGAGCTTGAATCCAGTGGTAAAGTGAGCAAGGGAGTCACGTCTGGGCATACCGTGCCAACTTAGGGTTGAAGAACTGGATTAACCCACTTACAGGGTCTCGGCGGCGGGGGAACCACCCAAATCTTCCATACCTTCATACGTAGTAAAAGGAGACACAGGAGCCTTCGTCTGCAGGAGGAACACAGATTTATTTCAATAGCCCGGGCTATGGAACAGAGTCCCAAGCGAGTCAAAGGACAGTGCAAAGGAGGCTGCTACGTCACTCGGTAGCTTACATGCCTTTTATATGTTTCTTAGTACATTCATTTAGCTGTTAGTCCATTATTCACTCAGGGTAGTGTTTGTTGTTGATTAGCTGGACCCAGGTGGTGTTTGTAGTTATTGACCTGGTCAAGGCTTGGTACACAGAGCATTGTCCACTCTATGCTTGTAGTTGGTGACCTGGTCAAGGCTTGGTACACAGAGCATTGTCCACTCTGCTTTGATCAGGGCTCTTTCTTTCAGGTGATCGTTCAACTGCCTGATCAAAGCCGGGTCTTTCAAGTCATTGTTTACCCACCCTGATTAGGAGCCAGCAGTCAGACCATTGTCCAGATAACCTGATCAGGATGTCAAGGATGTGTTATCAGGCTAGGAGCCGGAGAGGAAAGATGAGTCATTAACTTGGGGGGAGGGCCATGTGGCTTTCTGATGAACTGCAGAGAACAGGGGGTTGGGCGGATGACAGTTCCTGGGCAGAAATGCAGGCCTACAAAAATGGATTTTTGCCGTGCTGATAGAATTTTCCTTGTACAAACGAAAAACGACCAGGTGGGTCCTGTGAAGGTGTTTGCCACGAGATGGCAATGTTAAAAACCAATGGAGTCCTTGTAAGAATGATTGTTGATCGAAAAATACTTTTCCTCTGACCCTCCTTTTGCCATAGAGTGGCAAATACTTTAGGAAATGTCAATGTTCATAAGGCCATCTGTTTCTTGCTGGATCATCACCATCATATTGGAGTTGTGAATGTTTGATGGCAGAGGCTTGATGGTCTGGACACACATTGTACAGAGCACTGGCAGGCACTGAAAGCACAAACAGCAGGAGACCAGGACAGCTACTCCCAAGGCAAGGAAAATGAGGACCCTCCAACCCCACTGGGAAAGAAGACCCCAGATCCAGCCTGTGAGGGAGTGGTTAAGTTGAATACTACCATCTCACCGAGTTTATCTGGTGGTAGTAGCAATGTGGAAGAGCTGGTCGAGCAAAAAGGTGCACTGGTATTGCCAGATCTGTTCCGCCTTAAGTCATCAAGGAATGTCCCAAGGACAGAATGGGCAGTACCGTTGACAGTGAAGGCCTCCTGCATCAACATCCACCATGCAAGACAAGACCCAGAGATGGAAAATGGATAAGGAAAGAATGGGACAGGATGTAGCATGGAATGTAGCATCAGTCCGCACACCCAGCAGTTGGAAGTGTTCATGATCAGTTGGTGGTGATGCAACATTTGGATGAAGGTGTTATTGAAAAATTCTGCACGGCGGGGTAATTCGTGGGCTGTAAGGAATGGCACTGATGTTCTGCGGGAGTCTGGATAGGAGTCGGTGATGTAGCATGATGGTAGATCAGTAAGAGCCAACCAAGGATTGATAGGAGGAGGGAGACAAACAGCGTCACCACGTTGACCTGGAAGCATCTGCTATGTCGGAGACTGGCATCTCATTTCTGGATACGGGTGTTTGGGAAGGCGGCCATTGTGCTAAGCCAAGGACCCCTAGTGGCTGTCTGTGATTGGTGGTTGTTTCACCAGATGCAGTGGCCGAGCGCCCTTATCGTTTACCTCAGACTTACAAATGGCACTTCTCCCAGCCTGGGAGGATCACAGCCTTGCAGCCTATCGGTACTTGGCGAAGTCAAGGGCAAGCCTTTCCTCGGGGGCGCAAAACAATTGTTCTTGGTGTTGAGCAGAGTTGAGGGAGGGTTCCACCCATCCTTTAAGTATGCTCTCACTCTCTGCTTCCGTAGATGTAGAATGCAGTCTGGCATCCCTGAATGGGACAAACGTCAGGACTGTTTCTGTAAAGAGTACAAAAGGTCTTAGTTAGACTGGACAGACAATCAGTTTTTCGATCCAATGCTGTAAGACATATTAGTAGTATGGGAATGAATATCAATCACACTCTGTACTGTGTTTTCAACCATGCCCTCGTCTGCTACCCACCTAGCGGGACCTCCTACATACATTCCTTCCCTTTGTTTGTCTGCCCGTCTGGTCAGCCAGACAGGGCATTGCCTTTCCCAACATCGTCATTTTCTTATGGGCCTTACATTTTATGATGGCCACCTTTCTGGGGAGTGTCAGGTAGTCTAACAGTCGGTGAATTAGGGGGCCATGTTGAATTTTGGTCCCATGGGAAGTAAGGAAATTCCTTTCTTTCCACAACCTCCCAAAGTTGTGGGACACCCCGAAGGCATACTGACTGTCAGTATAAATACTTACCGTCATCCCTTTGCTTAACTCACAAGCTCTAGTGAGGGCCACAAATTCTGCTGCTTGAGAAGAGCACTGTGGAATCTGAACTATTTCTACTACTCGCCCTAATGTTGTGAGAGCGTAGGCAGCTGAGGTGTTACAATCTGGCCCTCTGAGACATGATCCATCTACATACAGTGTACCTTCTGGTTCTACTATCAGGGTATCCTGTAAGTCAACCCGTACCTTTGTCTCTTCCTCTGTCCTTAATATGCAATCATGTGGGTCTAAGCGGGCATTCTGAGTGTCCAGTGGAAGTAATGTGGCGAGGTTTACTGCAGTGCATCTTTTGATGTTAATATGGCTGTCAAAGAATGTCAGATCATACCCTGTAAGTCGTGTGCTAGTGAGGTACTGTGTCTTGGTGTTGTTAAGGAGGGTACCTACAGAATGAGGGACCATCAGGGTCAAAGGGGAGTTCATGACAATTCCCGCACTCTGACGGATCTTGAGGGCCGCCGCAGCTGTCGTCCATAGGCATCCTGGGAGAGCCCTTTCGACAGGGTCTAAGGTGGCTGAAAAATAGGCACATGGTCGTTGGTGACCTCCAAATATCTGGGTCAAGACAGCGCGTGCACAGCCATCTGTCTCATGTACGAAAAGAAAAAATTGTTTGCTATAGTCAGGAGTACCGAGGACTGGAGCAGTACACAGGGCCCTCTTCAAATCTTGGAAGGCCTGCGCATGCTCTGTAGTCCATGGAAAGGAACTGTCTGATATGTCCTTAGTGGTGAGGGCAAGAAGAGGTTTGACCATGGCCGAAAAATTGGAAATCCACTGTCTACAGTATGAGGTTAGGCCTATGAAAGCTCGTACCTGCTTTTGTGTTCGTGGGGCCGTCATAGCATTGATAATGGCTACACGATCAGCGGTGAGCTGCCTTCCCTCCTTCGAGAGGAGATGGCCTAAATAGGTCACCTTCCCTTGACAAAACTGCAACTTTTTCAAAGAAACGTTGTGATTATGGAGGGCAAGGTGGCGTAACAGACAGAGAGTAGCTACTTTACATGCTGGGGCAGAATTTGCAGCAATGAGGAGGTCATCTACATATTGTAGGAGTGTGGAATTGTCAGGGAGTTCCAAGGAATCTAGTTGACCTTTTAGGGTTTGACTTATTAATAATAAAGGTTTAGGCAAGGCAAAAAGTGTATTTTGCTAGGTCGAAATGGCAGTTAAAAACTGCACTACGGGAAGCAGTGGAGGTCTGAGATATGTTTTAAAAGTGAACTTTAGTGGATGCACAAGGAGTGCTGTAGGCCACTAGAAGCATTTAATTTACAGGCCTGGGTACATATAGTACCATTTACTAGGGACTTAAATGTAAATTAGGCATTCCAATCAGGTAAATGACAATTGTACCATGTTTTAGCGAGAGGTCGCACAGACCTTACCAATGGTTAGCAGGGAAAAAGTGCACAGAGCCCTAATGCCAACAAAAGGAGGTTCAGCAACAGAAGGCAAAAACCTGGGGTTGACCCTGCAAACTAGGCCCCACAAAGTGTAGTGTAGCTCTCTCCCCTTCCTACAGCACAGTGCAGCAACTTGCCTTGCTGCTTTGCATTAAAGTTAGTAAATCTGCTCCTTAATTTGTGCACATGGTTGCCGATGGGCACCATCCGCACTTGTTTCAGGGGTCGAGGACTCTTTTTTTACCTTCCTCACAGTCAGGGTCTGCAGCGGCTTCCATTTCCAGCAGCAGGAAACAACAGATCAGTCACACTTTTATGTTCACTAAGGTCATGGAAACAAAACGTGGACTGCTAATATGGTTATCCTTGACCATGCAATGTACTGTCGCTCATTGTTCTATTAAGGTTTGTTGTTTGCTCTCCCAGATGGTGTACATGCTTCTGCCCTCCTAGACTAATAGTAAAGTGAACCGGCATGACATAGAAGTGGTTGACGGAAGATAAGGCCTGCATCGCCAGCATTCATCCTCTCAAGAAATTTGTGGCCCAGCTATGTATTTATTACAAATTAACCACCGATGATCTCACACAATAAAAACATGGCGATAGAATATTTACTTTTAAAGATGGAGACTGAAGATGGGGAAAAGGCTTTACGATTGACAGGAGGTTAATATCAAACACAGCAAGGTGATAGACGGAGTGCTTAAACTTTTTAATCACCCTCAGTCAAGAGATCGGGGTTTAATCCATCCTGCTTTTGCTCACTATGCCACCCCAGTTTGGACCCAGCCACAAGCAAATCAGTCTTGACCCTGCTCCTCATGGGAACATAATAGGCAGAGGATGATCTTGTAGAGATCAGCATGTTGCCTATTGACTGTCATTGGTAATACTAATGGCAACTGCTGAGAATTCAATTTTTGCTGTTCTAAGTCTTTTTACCGCACACAATCCATGTTACTCTGCTTCCTCTTGCTTCAACATGTATTGTTTCTATTCCCATATTTCATTGCATGACACTGCAATTCTATCTCCTCTGTATTTTATAGTTCCATTTGTAAAGTGCTCCAACACCTTAGAGTATGGTTCACCCTGCATACAACTGCTAATCATTGTAAATAGAAACAGGCGAGTCAGTGGTGCTAGAAGTCGAAGTGTGGGGCTGCTGCTGTACCCCCAGATATCCATTATAAAGTTCAGATTAAGAATTAGCACTATAGAAGTCATTATTTATTCGTCTTGGAGCATTTACTGCGCCTTTAAGGCCAAACACTCAAAGGGTACTCAACTTCGTTACACAAAGTGCTGCCAATTCCTTTTTCATGGAGAGCTGTATTTACTGTTCCCTTCTCCAGCTGCAACTTTATTTGGTAATTTTAACATGTGGCACTTGCTGACTCAGAGACAAGAGAATGTCTCAACATTCCTGAGGTTTTCTAACACACATATATGTAAACCTGTGCTCTCTTTTCAAAGGAAAGTTCGAATAACCCAGATCAATGTAATTGAAAGTACAAACAAGGCACTTAAGTCAATAACCAGCACCTCCACTCGACACAAGTGTTCCACTGAGGCGCCTCAGGCAACACCATAGCCACTGGGTCTCAAAATCTTATTCGCTTGCCAAATATTCTATGAAGTTGTGTCTCAAAATCTGGCTAAAACGTGACAAGAACTACATCTTTTTAATGCAGCAGATTGCACATGTACTAGTCTAGTGGGGGGGACCTGCTTAATCAACTTCCGGACCATCGAATACAATGACTATATCAGTAGCGCTCCCAGCTTGAGGTTTTATGTTTGTTGTTGTGGGGAGCCCTCTTGCCCGCCCTCTCTCTTCCTTACCTTTTCCGAGTTTCTGTGCACTTCTGCAGACAGTGGGATCCCGCCCTAGACAGGTGTTTGGTCACGGTCTCCTTAACTTAATTTAGTTTATCTTGTCGGAGAGTCTGTAGATAACTTACTGGCCTGCATGCGCCTCATTGGTAGCTGGTAACCCTATCAGAGTTGGGAAGCTTTCCCGATAAGCACTTTATTGACATCAATTGTTCACTGATTGCGCCTTTGTTAGCCTCGGGGTCTAGTGTCATCGGGATTAATTTGGATCAGAAAGTACCTACGTTGCTCTGACTGGAGAAATTCTTACATTTTAAAGGTATTCTTTTAATCACGATGGTACATCAGCAATTAACGCTTCTAATTGATGTGCAAAATATGTGTAAGTTTAAAATCACATAAACCAGTAAAACCACTAATTTACAGGCTTCCTTGGAAGAATCGTGTAACATGCCAGTAAACATGGTAGCTGAAACTTTTCTGTTTAATTTGTTTTGCTATTTGAATAGCAGTACCTATTGTCAAATCTATATATTTCCCAAATGTGGCAACCCCAATAGGTCCCGAGCCAATAGGCAATGCGAGCAATAATCTTTTTAAATCAATCTTTTAACCTTGAAACATTTACCTTATTTCGCAGGAAACTACTATTCATTTGCACATTTGTATGTTATGCTGCCCTTACGCCGGATCCTACGTGGACATGTGCAGCTGTAATCCTTCCCAATTTGGTAGAGGTTTGTGAGCTGGGCAACAGAACGGCAAACCAATGTAAAGAAATTCAAATGTGTGCTAAAAAAGAATCTGGATTGTTCCTACAAATGTGTTGTTCCACTAAAACGGATATAGCACCAAACATCCCCTCTCCTGAACAGCGCCTCTTTTTATTTGTGACTTAAGGTCCATCAATCCGGTGGGTATCTGCACAGACACATTCTCAAATTTTTGCATGACTAAAGCACACATGTATTCAGCCCAGGTGGTCTGTTCCATAAATGTCCATTGAGAAAAGGTGGACCATATTTCTTTAAGGGAATAAATATATTTATTATTTATCCAACATTCACACTGTTGCCTTTGTAGGTCTTTCTCTTGAAGGGACAAAAAGCTGACCGCTGAGCGCAAGGAGGCCAATCGGGGGGAATTCAATAATTTACATAAGTCTTGCTTAACTGTAGACCACGGGGAAGCAAGAAGAGGACGGGTAGGGGTAGAACCACTAGGGTTGGACGGATGGGGACTTGTTGTCATTCCCTCGGCGAGGACAGCATTTAACGTGTGTGGTCGGTGTCATGGGAAAGGTCCGGAGGGCTGGTGCGGCAGGGGAAACAGTAGGAGGGGCAGTGGGGGCAGGAGCGGGTGGTGGTAGGGTGATATGCAGGGTGTGAGATGTCAGGGCAGGGTACATTGGGGCATATGCAGGAGAACTTTCTAGCATGGTATTAAGCAATGAATCACTTTCTTCTCCCCCCTCTATATGGACCTTTACTTTTTCCTCACGGACTGGATAACATTTCTGTACCCGGGCCCCATGCTCCCTATCGGCTATTTCTACCGATTTGGTCATTCTATTTTGCAAATTTTCTCTGGCGTGGTCGGCCATAGACATTCGTTCTTGTTTTCTTTCTTGCGCCTTCTGTTTCCTAGCTCTCTGTTCTACCTCTTTCCTCCAAAATCGGACAGACTCAAACATGGACGGGCGCGTTTTTCTTTTAATTAATTGCTCCTCTAAGGTTGCAAGGACTTGGGAATCAAAGGAGCCAGAAAATGGCCACTGTAACTCTGCGTTACTTTTCTTGGTGTATTTCCCCCAAAACGAGGAAAACATTATGGCAGCGGGGCCATATTTAATATACATAGTGTGGCCAGGAGTTCCTTCTGGAGGGAGCGGGCAGGCTGCCTCCAGCTGGGAGTCCCGAGTACACATTCAACAACATAATCTTTTGAACTTACTACTGACTGGCATGCTTAAAAACAGATAACACACACCAGCGGGTTCCTAAAACTCACCTCGCTTGCTTGTCTTTTGCAAAGGACAATAATAGCAGAATTATACAGAACAGACACCAGCGGGTTTTTGAAACTTCACCTCGCTTGCTTGGCTTTGGCAAAAGTCAATAATGACTTGGCTTTTGCGAAAGTCAATAACAGATTCATACAGACTTGGTGGATGATCAGTCCACCCTTACCTTTCAGGGGTAGTTCTGTTCTGCAGACGTAGGGCTGTGTCCTGCTGCAGAAATTATTTGCTAGGGGACTCCAGCGAGAAGGTGGTCAAGTGGCACAGACCGGGTGGGAAGGAACAGCAAGCGAGTTGTTCGGCCTACCGGAATACAAGAATCCCTCAGGTAGGGCACCTCCATCGGAGTCTCTCCGTGCACCTTCTCACATCCACCGGGCCTGACCTGCGTACTCGTGGAGTCCCTATTCGGGCCGCCATTTGAAGAACCGGATTAACCCACTTACAGGGTCTCTGCGGCGGAGGAACCACCCAAATCTTCCGTACCCTTTATACGTAGTAAAAGGAGACACAGGAGCCTTCGTCTGGAGGAGGAACTCAGATTTATTTCAATAGCCCGGGCTATGGAACAGAGTCCCAAGTGAGTCAAAGGACAGTGCAAAGGAGGCTGCTACTTCACTCTGTAGCTTACATGCCTTTTATATGTTTCTTAGTACATTCATTTGGCTGTTAGTCCATTATTCACTCAGGGCAGTGTTTGTTGTTGATTAGCTGGACCCAGGTGGTGTTTGTAGTTAGTGACCTGGTCATGGCTTGGTACACAGAGCATTGTTCACTCTATGCTTGTAGTTGGTGACCTGGTCAAGGCTTGGTACACAGAGCATTGTCCACTCTGCTTTGATTAGGGCTCTTTCCTTCAGGTGATTGTTCAACTGCCTGATCAAAGCCGGGTCTTTCAAGTCATTGTTTACCCACCATGATTAGGAGCCAGCAGTCAGACCATTGTCCAGATAACCTGATCAGGATGTCAAGGATGTGTTATCAGGCTGGGAGCAGGAGAGGAAAGATGAGTCATTAACTTTGGGGGAGGGCCATGTGGCTTTCTGATGAAGTGCTGAGAATAGGGGGTTGGGCGGATGACAGTTCCTGGGCAGAAATGCAGGCCTACAAAAATGGATTTTTGCCGTGCTGATAGAATTTTCCTTGTACAAACGAAAAACGACCAGGTGGGTCCTGTGAAGGTGTTTGCCATGAGATGGCAATGTTAAAAGCCAATGGAGTACTGGTAAGAATGATTGTTGATCGAAAAATACTTTTCCTCAGGGTGAACAAAGCAAACTCAGGGAGATAATGGACTGAGCACTGAAACTTTTCAGACACTTAGCACCAGTCACAGATCTGGCTTGCATCCATCATCGTTCTTTAGCTCACTTTACCACCCCAGTTCAGACCCAGCCATATGCCAATCAGTACAAACATGCAGTAGATCCTGAGCTCAAAGAGTTCAAGTAAGTTCAAAGTATCAAGTCCCAATATTTCAGGTGCTCTTCATTTTATTCTTCATAAAAAAAAATGTCATTCAAATGATAGAATCCAATCTTCACACATTAGGAAGAGAAACAATCGCTGCCAACACGTGTTTCGTCTAGGTCGTTAAGACCGCTAGACTTCATCAGGGCAAAACTGTCTACTGCAAAAGTTCCAATAGGTAAGCGTGGGCGTATTGTTCTAGCTACAGATTTAATCTCCAAAAAAGCGTCTTGCTCCAAGTAATTATCAAAAGGGAAAGGACGTCCAGTCCTTACAGTTGTTTGTACATATCCACCCAGTCCATAAAAAATGCTCGTAATATCTCCTCCGAGTACAGGGTCCTGGATCGGAAACAGTGTGTTCCTTTAGCGTGTACCGGCGTTTAGCCAATCAGTCTTGACCCTGTTCCTCATGTGAAGAGTCCAGCCTGAACTGCCAAGCCAGTACTTCCCTGGACCGGAAACAAGCATCCAGTGTCCGGTTTTGGGGTAACACACATCAACAGACAGGCTGTCTTGAATCCAGTGGCAAAGGGAACAAGGGACTCATGTCTGGGCCTACCCTGCCAATTTAGTGGAAACACAAGGAGAATGTGGATGGAGCGCTGAAATGTTTCAGACACTCATCCCATTTACAGGTCTCGGTTGAATCCATTATCGTTCTTTAGCTCATTTTGCCAACCCAGTTCAGACGAAGCCATGTGCAAATCAATTTTGAGCCTGCTCCTCATGGGAACAGTCCAGACCGAACTGCCAAGCCAGGTCTTTCTTGTACTGGAAATATGCATCCTGGGACCGGTTTCAGGGTAACACACCTCATCATCCCGGCTAGCTTGAATCCAGTGGCAAAGTGAGTAAGGGACCCAATTCTGGGCATACCCTGTCAACTTAGTATGAACAAAGCAAACACAAGGAGATGATAGACGGAGCATTGACACTTTTGAGATGCTCACCCCAAGTCACAGATCTGGGCTGAATCCATAATCGTTCTTGAACTCACTTTGCCACCCTAGTTCAAACCAAGCCATATGCAAATCAGTCTTCACTCTGTTCCTCATGGGAACAGTCCAGCCCAAAATGCCAACCCACATCTTCCATGGCCTGGAAACAACCATCCTGGGACCGATTCCGGGGTAACACCCCTTTTTAGCTAGGCTAGCTTGAAGCCAGTGGTAAAGTGAGCAAGGGACCCACATCTGGGCATACCCTGCCAAATTAGGGTGAACAAAGCAAACCCAGGGAGATAATGGACTGAGCACTGAAACTTTTCAGACACTCAGCCCCAGTCACAGATATGGGTTGAATCCATCATTGTTCTTTAGCTCACTTTGCCATCCCAGTTCAGACCCAGCCATTTGCTAATCAGTTTTGACCTGGCACCTCATGGGAACAGTCCAGCCTGAACTGAAAAACCAGGTCTTCCCTAGAACGGAAACAAGCATCCTGGGACTGGCTTCGGGGTAACCTTTTGGCACCTTTAGTAACTACTTGCTCGTCTACATATGCAGAGGGTTCCCCAAATATATTTCCCTCTGGCTGTTTAGGGTTGTCCATTGCTCCATTACACACATGTTCCTTTGGGAAGTAGTTGGTGTCTTTGCCTCACACCATGCACCATGTTCTACTTAGTCCAGACACCAACAGACATACAGCACACAGGTGGAACTAAGGGCATTTATTTACATGTGCAAAGAAT
The DNA here is from genome assembly GCF_964261635.1 of Lissotriton helveticus. Lineage (NCBI taxonomy): Eukaryota > Metazoa > Chordata > Amphibia > Caudata > Salamandridae > Lissotriton > Lissotriton helveticus. The sequence goes on along the minus strand of NC_136063.1, from coordinate 770,989,081 downwards.
TTGTTGGGTCACAGGCACAGGTTATAAAACAACATCCCCACATGTTTTTGAGCCATTGGATGTCCACACAGTGTTTATGGGGGACACACTGCATGGGAAATGTGGAAGAGAGGGGTGTTTCAGTGAGGAAGAGCACTGACTAAATGTCAATGAAGAAGAGAGGTCACATTGACAGTCCATACAAATTTGGTATTGACAGTTGGTATAGCATTTGAGGAGTGTCCCAGATGTGAAAAACTTTGGCCTGGTCATCAGAACTGTGCAAAGAAGAAACTGGCCATTTAGCTACCTGGAAGTTCTTCATTGGAAAGAGGAGATGTCCATCTCCACATCCTTGTCCTCTGATGTGTGTGGTAATTTCCCTGAGGGTGGTGCTGTTTGTGCAGGAGGTGACAGAGGCACGCACACTACAGGGCCTGCAAATGTGGATCCCCTGTCTGCAGCAACATTTCTACGTGCCAGAAAGGGAAGCAGCACTGCTCTGAGAAGGTTCTGCTGGTTTTCTAGCACAGTGCCAATGTTGCAGTGGTATGCACCCATTGTGTTGATGTATGTGTCCTGCTTCCTCGCCATGGACTCCAAGATTTTTCGGATTTCCCCCAGCTCATTGACAACTTCGCTGGTGCCACTTTGGCAGGGAAGTTGGTTGTGCCTCTGCCACATGACACCAGCAATCTTTGGGTCCACAGAGTGGAGGGTGGGTGCCTTGCATAGCTTCCAATGTATCCTTTTTCAGACTGAGGCACCTAAGGACTGCCTCAAGGGTGCCTGCACACAACATCCATTCCCACCCGCACAACATCTACTATCTCTTGCTGGACTCCTACCTTACAATGTTGGAGTTTCACTGTCCTGTCAGTCTAGGTCTAAGGGTGGACTGGCAGGTAGTGTTTTTTGGCTGACGGGCGAATCCTTTGAAGTCCCTGCAATGCTAATGGTCCTTCCCACAACTGGAGATGGTGTTCCACAGGAGTCCAGAATTTGCTGGAAGATTTCTTGGTCAAGTATTGAAAGGCTGTCATCCCCATCCAGGTCGTCTCTCTAGACAGGCAGTTGGTCATGCGGTGTAGGTACATCCACTGCAATGAGATAGAGAAATGGTAATGATGTTGTATATGAAAAGTTGTTATAACAATTGGAGAGTGGGGAGAGAAAGGCAACCCTACTAGTCTCCCAAAAAAGACATAACTACCCACAAAAGAAGTGGGTTGCCTAATAGGAATACAGAGACTGAACCAAGTTTGGGATCAGTAGCTACCTGCTACTGGTCGCATTGGACCCTTCAAAATAAGGAGGCCATCCTTAATGAAAGAGGGTACCTCACACACTTTATTGTGTCATGCATGCTTCATCATAGGCATCCTTTACCCACCCTGCTAAAATGGTTCTACCAGGGCAGACTCAACCTCTGCGAAGACTTGGCAGTAGGAAGGACTTCTTACATAAAACTTACAGGATAACTAATGTCCGTTCTTCACCAATTACCCTATTTTTTAGGGAATACCAGAATATTGGTAATCGGTGGGGTGGGTCCTCCGTAGTCACACATTCGTCAGATGGTACACCACTCACCAGAACCTACTGTTCTCCACTCCTTGCTGCTGCTGCTGGTATCCCCTCAAAAATAGGGTAATTGACTAAGAACGGACATTAGTCTCCCAGGTAGGACACACTTGGGCTTATGATTAGGTGTACTTCTCCACTGCACCATGTAAATTAGAGATGGACACCCACACAAATTAGATAGGGATCCGCTAATACCCTGATGAATGCCCCAGACCGATTAGGCTATACAGGATAGGCAGAAACATGTTGGTAATTTGAACGTTGGACTAGAGTCATCATTCTCTAAGGGTTCAACACTGATTTTGTTTTTAGTGTACCTAAAGTCCTCACTAATAAAGGTGATAATCGAGAAACCTTAAGGTATTTTTAATAGATCGGGATCCCAACCTTATCCTGTAAGTTTTAAGTAAGAACTCTCTCCTACTGCCAAATCTTCCCAGAGGTTGAGTCCGCCCTGGTAGTACCATCTTACCAGGGTGGGGAGAGGATGCCTATGATGAAGCATGACACGATAAAGTTTGTGAGGCATCCTCTTCCATTAAGGATGGTCTCCTTATTTTGAGGGGTTCAATGCGACCAGTAGCAGGTAACTTCTGATCCCAAACAGGGTTCAGTCTCTGTATTTCTAAAAAGCAACCCACTTCTTTTGTGGTTATGTATACGAGATGTTTACATGAGTGATTTGAATATCAATCTGACTTGCTAATATTTGACTTTCTATAAGATTGATGCATTGGATATCTGTTACAAGGAGTTATAGTGTCCAAGTTGCACTGTATTTGCCTTTCAGATGGCAATATCTCTGCATACCTCATACAACCATTCTGTGACAAGGCTGACTTTTTGTCTCGTGACACATATTGCAACACAGTTACACTGGTCACTGGACCTATAATTTCTGAATTTATAGGTAGAGGTCAAGTCCACATCTGCCTAAGTGATTTGCACTCTTTTTAATGACACCTATGCTGATTGTGTTTTAACATATTTACAACACTACTGGTCACATTCCACCTAATCCCCAGGGTGCCTTCATTCCCCGTGCCCAGTATTAAGCCCATTACTCCTCTGCAGGTGATGTTTGTCTGGTCATGAATTAGTTATGATCCTGCCATCTGACTTTCGACCTGTACACAACGGCACTTTGCCGTGTTGTGCTGTCTTGCATGCGCATTGTACATTCATGTGGCCAAGAGTTGATTCATTCAGCAGCACACATATAAAGAGTAAATCTCCCCCACTGATTGTTTGTGTGCAGGAAGGGGTCTCTTCCTGCATAGAAACAATAATTCCCACAATGCAGACATCCTTTTACGATGACGCAAGGGTGTCTATCTTGGCGCAAAGCAGTCAAAATGGCTCCAGAGCAGTGGGAAAGGACAAGAATACACAGTATATCATTAATGCAACACATTCCTCACCTCTCCTGCCCTTTCCTTTTGACCCCGAGCAGTGCAGCAAAGTGACTTACTATGCTGCCCTGCATCAAAAACTTTTGTTTGTCAATGTAATTTACAGCTGGAACACTGTCAGCCATGTTCTACTTTTCAGCAAATGAAAAGCTGTAGTAGGGTAGAAAGTGTGTCATTTATTGTAAAACCAAGGACCGCCTTTACATTATTTTGACGCACAGCAGCGCAGCATGCCTTCCTGCTGCATTCCTGTCCTTTTCCCCTGTGAGAGTGCACAGCCAGATGCAATGCACCAACGCAGGCACCCTTCCGCCATGGTGAAAGAGTGTCTGCTTTGTAGGGTTGATTGTTTTTGTGCAGGAAGGGACACCTTCCTGGGCCAAAAACAATCACAAGAAGGGTTTTCCTCTTTCTATGTGCGCTGCAGAATGTAACACACATACAAAAAAGAAATACAAGGAGAAATAAAGGTATTTTTCCTGGTTGCGCCTCCTTCTGCCTCCTCTGAGGAGGGGCAGGAATCTGAGTCATTGCCAGGTTTACAAAACCTTGTAAATCTGGGAATGTGCCAGGTTCCATGGATGTTGTATGAGAACACCCAGAGCAACACCCATGGAACGCCCCTCTCAAGTAGAGTAATGCGTGAAAGGGGGCCACCTTTGCAGGGCATGAAAAGCCACGTTGGGTTTGCTTATGTGTCTTTGTAAATATGGGCAGGCACACTGCACCACCGGTGCCTCAAAGAAAAGTTACTCACCAGAGGCACAATGGGCTTGTAAATAAAACGCCAAATCAATATTACAACAGACAGGCAGGTAAGCATTGATATTTATTTTTTTACTTTCACAAAATTCAATTTCAATTAGCAAAACATCGAAGCGAATGATTTTATTAATACTTTTTAAGACTTGAGTTGTATATTTTCAACCGCCCACGAACAAGAGAATTAATTGAAAAAGGAGAATATTCAGCCATGTTTTAGATATGAATGTCAAACTTTTTATTTTGTGACGAGAATTATAGCATTGTTCACTGGTGGCTTTCAGCATAAACATTAATTTGAGCTATGTGGAGAATCAAAGATACGAGTTGAAGCAGGTAAGGGAAAGTGATAGCAGTTAGGTACAGAGACCGTGCGCTGCGAATAAATAGGATGACGTATTCTATGGTAGCTTAATGATAATTAGTATAATGGAAACCTCATCTGAAAATTAAATAAAATGAGTGCGGCACTGTAATATAAACGAGCCTAGAATGCACCCATTTCAATACTGACCATCGAACCAGCAGAGGGCACTGCAGTACCTAAGATCTGTCCTTTCTTTGATGCCTTCAGGCTGTGCTCAGCCAGACTGCTATTAGGAACTTGTGAGCGGCAACATAGCTGAGACTTTCATGTTTCGAGTTCGACTGGTATTTCTATATGTCTGCGACATGTATGCAGGAAGGACATATTTGTTCTATGAATCGTAATAATCGAGGAGTGTTTTGTAACAATTGAAGATAGTTTTTGAGGAGCCGGTATTTTGCTTATAGTACACATCCAGAGATAAAATGAACCTGCTTCCTTTCTGAGAGGCGCTCGAGGTAAATAAAATGCCAATATTCCAATATTCTCGAATATCGTTTTAGAAATCTTAACATCTCCACTCTAGGGTGATTATTGTTTTTTTTTAAAACGTAGGCATCGATCTGGCCGTTGAATTTGTGTTAAAACCTACGCATAATACCTGACATACATGTTTCAAAAGTAACATAGGAACATATTACCAAGGAATAGCGATATTTATTGCAAAATAGGCTTAGGGCATTTTTTTTATCGCTGCCTATCGCTGGATATGTTAGCGGAGAAAACATGCTATTAGCAACTTTTTTCTCCATTATGCTAAAATATCCAGCGATAGCGGCGAAATGCATGAATATCGCTGAGAGTACAGTGATATTCACGCATTAGCGATGAAAAGCTCTTAGCCATATTATCTACCTCCCATTGGATAACATGGCTAAGAACTGGTCTGGGCAGATGTTAGTATTTGGAGATATTCGCGCTTAGCACGAATATTTTCATCGCTACGCCTGCCTTGCTAATAGGCGATAGCGACGTTAGCGACTGCTTTCAGTTGCTAACTGGTTGGGTACGCCCACTTTGCATGTCATTAGCGCTAAACATCGCTGACATGCAAAGCGGTCCCCAAATCACTCGCTATCGCCTAAAAGCTGTCGCTAACATCAGTTAGCGACAGCTTGCTAATAGTTCGATAGAATTATCGGCGCTTAGCGGCCGAAAACGGCAGCTAAACCGGCGATAATTGCCTATCGCCCCCCTTGGTAATATGCCCCCCAGTTATGTAAATTTCAATGACAGTTGCACCAATGACCGGTGCAAAATAATATTACCTGGTCAACGACGAAGCAAAACGCTAGCTAACAGCCAAAAGACAATCCAACAATGCCAAAGAAAACCTAGGGTGAAGTAAACAAAATTGAGCTTTAAACGCGTTATTCTCATGCTGTACTAATCATATTAAAGCTCTGTGTGTGACGTACTCATTGCTACACAACACTGCATTGGTTACTTACCACAGTGTTCATTATTCTTCGTCAGGAATTTATTTGTTACATTCCTTACTTCGGGATGGAAATTCATATAAATGTTATAAATATAAATATCATGAAGAAAGAGTAGTTTAGCCGTAAACTTGAAAATCCTCCAGGCACTATAAAGCATAGCTCACCCACAATCCTTCCTCAACTGCCAGGCCTTCAAAGAAAGCCTGCAGTACAAGCGAGGGCGGGCAGGTCGTAATAAGCGCGACGAGGACCTTGCTGACTTAAAGTAGGGAACATTGCCAGTAAGTAACTAGGTCATTTCACCTATCTCCTAGGTCCTAATCCCAGTTAGAACTTGTGAGGAATACCAAGCTCTGTTGGTCAAAAATAACCAAGAAAGATAAATATGCATCAACAACTTTAATAGTGAAAAAAAGAAGAAAAATTAAGAATATTGAGGAAATGAATCCAATCAAATTATATGAACTAAGTATCACAAATTAAAAAAAAGCTTGTATAAATGTATTACTATCTAATTCTAAATATAATAGTAATTCCCAAAACTTGTGAGTCCACATGCCTGCCCTGCAAATCCCTGTCCCTAAAGAAATCTTTAAAGACTTGCAGCCAGATTCATCAAGGCCAAAACGTCTTGCAAAGGGCAGGATTCTGAGAATCTGGCCCTTTGCGAGCGCTATTTTTGCATTTGGGATTCATCATCCCAAATGCAAAAATCGCATTTTCAGAAATTGCTAAATTGCGAATAATTGCATTTAAGGAATCTCAATTTGAGATTCCTTAAATGCAATTCATGAACCTTTTTAAATTTGCGATTTCGCAATCTGGGGCCGCTATTTACCGCGAAGTCTGTCTACGTGGTAAATAGCGAAAACTTAGAAAAATGCACTTAAGTGCATTTTTCTAATTTGTATGTTACACAAACACATGTCCTTTGGACATGTGTGTGCGCAACATCAGTGTACATTATCATTTCAGGGGTGCTACAGGGTGTCCTTTGGACACCCTGGCACCCTTGAAATCGCTTCCTTATTTGCGATTCGCAAATTGCGAATCGCAAATAAGGAATGACTCCCCATTCATTCCTAGGAGCCTTTAGGCCCATAGGAATGAATGGGAAAGCCATTCCTTATTTGCGATTAGCAATTTGCGAATCGCAAATAAGGAAGCAGTAGAAATCGCAAAAATATTGCGATTTCTACATGAATCCCGTTTTGCGAGTCTTTAATAGCGATTCCTTAATAATCGCTATTAAGGACTCGCAAAACATGACAATGATGAATCTGGGGGTTGGTACCTGTTCCTGCATCACCAAAAAATGAGAACAAATAATGAGATCTGCTAAAAGACCAATTATATTCTATATATATTAACACAACCCTCTTGAAATCCAAACTGTGCAACAGAGTTTACTCTTGTGAACAAAATAGCAGAAAAGAAAGAAGGAATAGGTATCTCTTGCTCCATATCAGTCACACAAGGAATCTTAAGCAAGGATTTGGCATCCAGTCTTAATAAAAATCCATTCTCCAACATTCTTAGAAATGGTGGATTACAAAACACTTCCCCAATTCTTCTAGCAAACCATAAAAACACCTTTGTGTTTAAGAATACCAGGTCTATCGACTTAAGAGGTTTAAAAGGGAAATCTTGCAAATGTTTCCGAAGCAATGGTACATTCCAAGGAGTCACAAAAGGATGTATTGTAGGTTTAGATAATGAAGTACTCTTAAGTAATCTAAATACTGGATATTCCATATTTGGAATCCTTTCCATGATTCACAAAAAGCCTTTAAAGCTGTCCACTGAATTCTCAAGGTGGTGAGTGTTGATCATTTCTTAAATGCATCTCACAAGAACTGTAAACCAAGTTCTAATTCCTGAAAATTCTTCAGATGTATGGAATAGGCTCTCAGTTTAGAAGAAAATCTATACTGCCGAATATGTAAAAGTGGGTATACAGACAAAATATCGATATTTAAATATCGATATACAATAATATCGAAGTTTAAATATTGAAGGGACATAATATCGAAGGTAAGTAATATCGATAGATTTAATATCGATATTAGTAATATCGAAGTTTGAAATATCGATGTCAGTAATATCGATGTTAATAATTTCGATGTTACTAATATCGATTTTTAAATTTTTGTATATATTATTATGTATTTAATTTATTTTTATGTAATTTAATTAAATTTTGTATTTTAGTACTGTAGCGGGTTGTGGGTTTATAGGGGAATAAGGTGGGAAGTAATTTAATTATGTTAAATTAATTATTAATTAGTAGGAATTATAAATTAATTTTAATTAATTGGTAATTAATTTTAATTAATTGGTAATTAATTGTAATTAATTGATTAATTGATAAATATGTTCTGTAGCAGGTTGTGGGTTTATAGGGGAATAGGGTGGGAAGTAATTTAAATATGTTAAATTATTTATTAATTAGTAAGAATTATAAAATAATTTTAATTAATTGATTATTATTTTTAATTAATTGGTAATTAATTTTAATTAATTGATTAATTGATAATTATGTTCTGTAGCGGGTTGTGGGTTTATAGGGTGGGAAGTAATTTATATGTAATTAAGTAATAATGTTCTTTAATTAATTGTTTCGTTAATTATATAATTGTTAATTAATTATTAATTGGTAATTAAATATTATTATATGGTATTTTTTTATTAATTTTTTGGGTTAAAAATATTTAGCTAATCATGTTTTTAATAATTATGTATTGGTATTTGTAAATGGTTTATATTTATTTAATAGTTAATTTTTTTATAATTTAAAAAAATACATTTATTCATAAGTTTGTTATTTTTACCCCTACGCTATCCAACACTTTCCCTACTGTTGCACTCTCTGGAGTTGGAATAGTAATTGTTACCCCAAACGCTATCCAACACTTTCCCTACTGTTGCACTCTCTGGAGTGGGAATAGTAATTTCTACCCCTACGTTATTCAACACTTTCCCTACTGTTGCACTCTCTGGAGTGGGAATAGTAATGTTTACCTCTACGCTATCCAACACTTTCTCTACTGTTGCACTCTCTGGGGTGGGACTAGTTATTGTTACCCCTACGCTATCCAACACTTTCCCTACTGTTGCACTCTCTGGAGTGGGAATAGTAATTTTTACCCCTACGCTATCCAACACTTTCCCTACTGTTGCACTCTCTGGAGTGGGAATAGTAATTTTTACCCCTCCGCTATCCAACACTTTCCCTACTGTTGCACTCTCTGGAGTGGGAATAGTAATTGTTACCCCTACGCTATCCAACGCTTTCCCTACTGTTGCACTCTCTGGAGTGGGAATAGTAATTTTTACCCCTACGCTATCCAACGCTTTCCCTACTGTTGCACTATCTGGAGTGGGCATAGTAATTGTTACCCCTACGCTATCCAACACTTTCCCTACTGTTGCACTCTCTGGAGTGGGAATAGTCATTTTTACCCCTACGCTATCCAACACTTTCCCTACTGTTGCACTCTCTGGAGTGGGAATAGTAATTGTTACCCCTACGCTATCCAACACTTTCTCTACTGTTGCACTCTTTGGAGTGGGAATAGTATTTTTTACCCCTACGCTATCCACCAGTTTCCCTACTGTTGCACTCTCTGGAGTGGGAATAGTAATTTTTACCTCTACGCTATCCAACACTTTCTCTACTGTTGCACTCTCTGGAGTGGGAATAGTAATTGTTACCCCTACGCTATCCAACACTTTCCCTACTGTTGCACTCTCTGGAGTGGGAATAGTAATTTTTACCCCTACGCTATCTAACACTTTCCCTACTGTTGCACTCTCTGGAGTGGGAATAGTAATTGTTACCCCTACGCTATCCAACACTTTCCCTACTGTTGCACTCTCTGGAGTGGGAATAGTAATTGTTACCCCTGCGCTATCCAACACTTTCCCTACTGTTGCACTCTCTGGAGTGGGAATAGTAATTGTTACCCCTACGCTATCCAACACTTTCCCTACTATTGCACTTTCTGGAGTGGGAATAGTAATTTTTACCCCTACGCTATCCAAAATGTTTTCAATTTTTTTTATTAGTTTTACATTGTTATTAACTGTTATTTATATTATTATTTATGTATATAAAATTATTTGTAATTTATTATATTTTCATGTATTTATAAGTTATTAAAATAATTATTTTAGAGTTAATATTAATGAAGTATATACTATGTATTATATCTTTAATATTGTTAGTTTTTATTTTTATTAATTATTAATGTTAAATATTATAATATATTTTTAACTATGTTTATTACATTTATAAGTATTATTTTGTTAATATTACATTGTTTTTTTATTAAAATAAAACGATATTTTCTAAAAAACAATATTTTTTACATCGATATATTTTTTTCGATATTTTTGTACTTACCTTGTTAGAGATAGGATCTCGATATTATTGTCATCGATATTTTTGTTGCGATATTTTGATAGGTAGATATTTTTGTAGTCGATATTTTGTCATAGATTCGTAAGAGTGATCAGAGATTTCCGTGTTTGGTGTATTGTGAGCATATGTATTTATTAGTGTTTGGAATGGGGTGGTAAGAGTTCCACTGCTGCGTACCCTCCGGGAAGGCGCTCCACTGATGTCAATTGGTGCGCGCCTGCCAGAGAGAGCACATTGGTGGCTTCCAATGTTACTGGCACATAAAAGCAACTTACAGTAAATATCGACAACTACCCTTCTCCTGCTTTGTGTACCAGAACAGGGTGGCTCCGCTCTTTCAAACTTCAAGATGATGGTGCTAAGTGATGAAGTGGAAGACACCCCTGTGTTTGACACAGGAAAGGAGTGAGAGGGATCTTCCAAGGTGGAGAAAGAGCCATTGACGGAGGAGGGAACCAAGATCTCCGAGACCAGAATGGAACCACTACTATTACATCTGATCCCTTCTTCTAGGTTTTCAGCAGTATACAAGGAATCTAGGCAAATGGAGGCTAAGCAAGAGAAGATCAGACCAGGGAATGGATATAGCTTCCAGTTCCCATGCTTTTGGAGTTGGAAATTGTGAACAAAGATTTATCAGGTTAGTTTTTTACTGAGAGGCACAAAGGTCTATGAAAGGCTCCACAAATCTTCAGCATATCTCACTGAAGATCACTAGGGCTAGGCACAGATCTGAAAACATCACAGACGTTCTGCTTAGATTGTCTGCTTGCACATTCACCTTCCTTCAGATATAAATGGCTGTGAGTGAAGTAAGAAACTGTTCTGCCTACAACTTTATCTTTATTCTTATCAGACTCATGAATGAAGATCTTGGACCACCCTGTTGGTCAAATGGGCCCTGGCTACTTGGTTTTCTGTCCTCACTCGAACATGCTATTGCTTAAGACTCTCCTTCTAGTGATGCAAAGATATCCAGATTACAGACAGTTCTCTCCAATTCAAAGATTGACGCCCCTTCTTCCGTGATCATTCGCTCTGGGCTAAATGAGCTAACAATATTGTTTTACATACTTTCCGACAGGCATCTTTTGTTAAAATACATGAAGGATCCATCTAGTGAGGAAATTCTCTGGTCGGTGGAGCTAAAGAAAACTTACAGAGTGACTGAGTTTAGTTTCTCGCAGTCCATCAACAATGGCTTCTAATGCTTCAGCAAACAAACCATTTGCAGCTGTAGATATAGTCAGGCAGATGGAACTAGAAAAACACATGAAGTCATGGACTCATTGAACGCTCAACCATTGCCTCGCTGCTGCTTCTATCTGTGATAACATGACAGAGTCCCCCTGGCTCTTTCTGCTCTGTCACTTGGGAGGAACACCATTCCAACATCTGTTCTAAAATGAGCACCTTTGAAGATTCTGTCCTGTGAAGAAATCATGTGGCATTTTGAATAATTTAAGATTAAACTGTGTTGAGTTAAACTCTTCTTTATCACTTCCAAAACTCTCAATTACTCTTTTTCTAATGCTGCCACCAACAGTCAATTGTCAAAGTGGTGCGAATATCTGCCATCCCGCAGATGAAACAGGCATACCAAAGGAGTCATCAATTTTAGGAATATCCTTAGGACAGATACCAAATGGCAGTCCCTGCAACTGATAAAGCTGCATACAAAATCTAAGGCATTTCTGATGTATAAGAGCAATTGGAACATGAAAGTACACATCCCTTACATCCAGCGTCACCATGCATGCACCTACTGGGATTACATGAACTCTCTTCTGAAGTGTCTCCTTCTTGAGTTGTATCTTATGAACTAATCTGGTCAGGTTCCTTACGTTTATCTTCAGACATTCCACTCCTGTTACTTTCAGTACAAGGACAATTCTTAAATAGGTCGCTCTTCCATGACTAGGCGATTTGATTGGAGGAACTTGGGTAAGAATGACCTCAATCTCTGGGGAGGGTAAGAACATTTGAAGTGCAAGTCATCCCTCACTATCCTCAGGACCCAGGAATCAGAAGATCCTTTGCTGTAAGCAACTATTATATCCATTCCCCTTCTACCCACTGTTGTGCATTTCCGGCATAGTCAAGATCGTTGTATCTTTCAACTCGTTTTTTTTCTACTGTTCGAAATTGCTCTGGAAGTTCTTCCCTCTCTGTTTTATAAAACACAGGAAGCATTATTGGCAAGCTATGCTTTATAGTGCTCAGAGGCTGGTTGGTTTCCAGACTAACTACTCCCACTGCCTGAGATTTTTCCTGTCCTGTGGTGGTATTGAGATCTCAAGTAATGCATGAGATGAGGATGTAGGAAGTCTAGATAATGCAACGCTTGATGTGTTGTGATGCTTGAATCACTTTCTTCCCTTTGTTTAAGAAAACATGGACCCCTATTTAGTGATGTATGACTGGTACTTAAGCAATGTAACACTACTTAGTGCTACACATGCAGCCCTTTATACTTATTAAATAAATAAGTACTATCTTTAACTACAATTTGTTTCTCACAAGCTCTTGCACAAAATGTTGGTGAATGGGAGCCCTGGGTCATGTAATCTAGGTTCAAACAAAATACATGTGCCACGCATGCTCTGTTCAGCACCTTGTGCTAGATATGCTCTCATTACAAAAACATGTTCTATGTAAAGCTTTGCAGTTTGTCACATGAAAGAAAGAAAGAAAGAAAGAAAGAAAGAAAGAAAGAAAGAAAGAAAGAAAGAAAGAAAGAAAGAAAGAAAGAAAGAAAGAAATAAAAAGAAGAAGAGAGAGGTGAAGTAAGAAAGACAGTAACGATGTCAGTTAGTAGTGGATATCTCTTTGTAGCATCAGTACTGCCAAACCTTTAACATAAACCATGTTTTAAAATAAAAAGAGGGCACATTTGGCAAATTACAAAAAAAAATGCCACCAATTAACCCACGATAATGAGCTGTGCTAAGTCCTTATTTCCCAAGATCATTTTGGCACTTTTCCCAATAGCACATCTGCACCGCCAAGGTCAGACTCCATAATAGGACGTGGTCTAAGATCCTGTATTTTATTAAATGGTATGCGGTATAAAATGTCTGGCATTTCCGAATTGTGAAAATGTGGATCATATTGGCACAAAACAAATCCTCAGAACACCTTGAATACCAAACTCAGAGGATCAGACCATAATTCTTTGCAAACTCAGGGGGAAGTGTCATTTGACCCTTCATGAATTTAAAGTAAGTGGAAATGTTACCTTTCACTAACTGAAAGACAGCTTATAAATTCAGGTTTTTAGGGACATAATCTCCTGAAGTATGATGTATGCACCTGAGTAGATATATAACAGGGAAATCTGCTGCAAAGTAAAAAACATGATTTGCATGGCCCTGTGTGGCTTTGTAAAGAAATGTAATGCAAGCCTGCTGCTTGCGCTGCATTCATTCCACTGCAACTTGGGAGGCATTCCATGGATGGAGCATGGACGTTCCCATGAATCAATCCTTGGTTTTTGTCGCATTTTCATATTTACAAAGACTTGTAAACCTGAGACTGCCTTAAAATTCTACGCCTTTTCAAGTGAGGCTTTTATTTCTCCTCGTTGGTTCCTCTTTTCATGTGTGCTGCATTCTGAAGCACACATGAAAGAGGAAAATGCCTTAAAGGATTATTTTTGTGCAAGAAGGCATCCCTTCCTGGCCAAAACAATCCTTTGTTTGAACCAAATGAGTGTAATCTCCAAAAATTTTTATAGGGTTCCTTCTGAAAGCTTCCATATTGTTTGGGTTCCAATTCATAGGAATGCAAATAAAGACCAACATTTTCCACTTAGATGTGTTTTCAGTTAGCTTCAAGGTTAGCCAAAATGTGGTTCAGCCTATAAAGGCATGCGAGCCTAGGGTTTCTTCATTACCCCTTCTATGCTCATGACGGAATGGTTCCGTCATGAGCATAAGTGCTAGTGTGCTCATGACGGAACCATTCTGTCATGAGCACACATAAAAAAATCCCTCTGCTGTAAAAAGCAGAGGGTTTTCCCTTTTCTTTTTGCTTTGGGAGGTGGTGAAAAGCTTTCCTAACCTCCCAAAGCATAGTGTCTGTTTACATTGTTATGACAATCGTGCGCATGGCGCGCTGTCGTCATTACAATGAAAACGAAACAGAAACTTAGTTTCAGTTTCACATTTTCGGTGCTTGTGGGGATATCTCAGCCTCCCGAGCACTGAAAAACATGGGAGAGGTATCACTGGGAAGGAAGAATCTCCCCTTTCCGATGGTACTCTACCCTAATGGATCCTTGCTTTAGGATTGCCCCAGGACCGCGATTCCCAAGCGGGATCCACCCACTCGCCACCAGGGAGGGGGGAGCAGCCCCTTGGGCAAGCACCTTTGCTCCGCCTTTTATAAATATGCCAGACAGCCTTTTTGCCCCCCTTGGGGGAAAGAAAGCACCCTAGGCGCCAGGGTTTTGTTTTTATATATCCCAGGGGTGGGGGCTTTCCAGAATGGGCATGCCAATGCCCCCAACCTACTTCCAAAGAAGATACAAGACTTTCTGCCCCCCCCCCTCCAGGAGGCAGATGGGGCAATAACCCTTGATTTGCCCTCTGGGGGGACAGAAATCCCACTAGGCCCCAGGGTTTCTTTTATTTTATATATACCTACGGGTGGGGGTTGCCCAGGATGGGCATGCCAATGTCCCTACCCAAAAAAATAGTACAGTCTTTCTGCCCCCCCCCCCAGGGAGGCAGATGGGCAATAGCCCTTATCTGCCACTAGGCAACAGGGATTTCTTTCTTCAAAGTTCAGGGTGGGGGCTGCCCAGAATAGGCATGCCAATGCCCCCAGCCCCCAAAAATGCCACATTCTTTCTGCCCCACCCAACAGGAGGCAGAAGAAAGCAGTAGCCCCTCACCTTCCCCCCTGGGGGGGGGCAGAAAGCCCAAAAGGCACCAGTTTTTTTTTTAAATATACGTCGGGTGGGGGCTGCCCAGAATGGGTATGCCAATGCCCCCAACCCCCCCCCCCAAAAAAAATTGCCACAGTCTTTCTGCCCCCCTGGAGGCAGATAGAGGCAAAAGCCCCTTATCAGCCTCCGGGACGGGGGGGCAGAAAGAGCAATAGGCATCAGGGAATAATTTTTATTTTAATTCAGTGTTGCGGGCTGCCCAGAATGGGCATGCCAATGCCCCCACCATGCCCCAAAAATGCCACAGTCTTTGTGTCCCCCCAGGAGACAGATTGGGCCAGTAGCCCCTGATCTGCCCCCCAGAGGGCGTCGGAGAGCACACTAGGTACCAGCGATTAAGCTGGCTTTTTTTATCTGTGGGGGTGAGGGCTGCCCAGAATGCCCCCACTATACAAACTAATAGCCACAGTCTTTTTTGCCCCTTGGGGGCATATTGGGGCAACCCCCCCAATGTCCCCCCCTTGTGTGGGTAGGCCTAGTGCCCGTGACAGGAAATGGCCCAAAATGCAATGTCGACACACCACATTTTCACAGTTAAAACGGACCCTTTGTTTGCAAAGTGCCTAGCTGTAGATTTTGAACCTTAGCTCCTCAGGCACCTAGGGAAACCTAGCAAACCCATACATTTTTAATAACTAGACACCCAGGGGAATCCAGGATGGGGTGACAGGTCTGGCTCTATCCAGGTTCTGTTACCCAGAATCCCTTGCAAACCTCAAAATGTGTAAAAAAAAAACAAATGTTTCTCACATTTCTGTGGTGGAAAGTTCTGAATCTGCGTGGATCCACAAAATTCCACTCACCCCGCATTCCTCAAAGTCTTTTGAGAAAAATGGTACCTCACTTGTGTGGGTGGGTCAAGTACCAGCAACAGGCAAGGGCCCAAAACTTATTGAGTAGACATCAAAATTACCCATCACAAAAACATCCAGGTTTTGCAAGGGGGTTCCATGAGTTTTTGGCCCCAGGCTCGTCGGCCATCTTGGGAAACCTATCAAACCCACACATTTCTAAAAACTAGACACCCGGTGGACTCAAGCGAAGTATGGCTGGCGTGGACCCCCCAAGGTTTCCCTCCCCAAAATCCCCTGCAAGCCTCAAATTTTGATGAAAAAAATTTTTTTTTTTCAAATTCTGTGTGGGAAAGTTGTAGGATCACCGGGCGGACACAAATTTCCTACCACCCAGCATTTCCCCAGGTCTCCCAATAAAAATGGTACCTCACTCTTGTGGGTGGGTCAAGTACCCGCAACAAGCAAGGGCCCAAAATGTATTGTGGAGACATCAAAATTACCTATCACAAAACAACCTGGTTTTGCAAGGGGGTCACCTGGGATTTTGGCCCAGGGTTTGGTGGCTATCTTGGGAAAACTACTAAACTCACACATTTATGAAAACTACACACCCGTGGAAGTCCAGCGAGGTATGGCTTGCGTGGGCCCCCCAATGTTTTCCTAACCAGTATCCCCTGTAAACCTCAAATGTTGCTGTGGGAAAGTTCTGGAATCTCCGTGTATCCACATATTTCCTACCACCCAGTGTTCCCCCGAGTCTCCTGATAAAAATGGTACCTCACTCACGTGGGTGGGTCAAAGCCTAGAGAACTGGGCTCTGTACAGAGTGAACAGCTTTCAACAAGCACTGACACTCAATGCCCATTGCACAAAAGCATGCTGAGCATAGCCTTTAGGGGTTTTGTAGCAGACTGTTTTCTCTGGAGGACTGGGTACCATTTATGAGTTTTGCCCATGCTGTGTGAGCAGGTCTCTTGCCCTCAGAATCCAAGGGCAAAGGTAATTTGGTTAGTGAGAGAATTTTAAAATGATAAAAAAGATAAGATTTGCTCACTAATGGTTTGCAAAGGGCTGACATTTTTCAATAATCACAGAAGTTACGAAACCTCTATTTATTAGGCTCTAACGCTAGAGAGCTGTAGCAACCCAACATTTTGAATGTGGGTCTTTGGAGCTTATTTCGCATTTTGAAAACCCAATGACGTTTTAAAAGTGTTTCTATTAAAATCGTTTGAATTTCTTTTTCTGATCTTCCTTTGGGTTGTAGTGAGGTCTCCTTAACCTCACCTTGCCTCCACGATTGTTCAATGACATATGGAGTGCAAACCATTCACACACTATCCAATGTCTGTAAATAGTCCATGATTTCCGAACCTAAAGGGTGGATGGTTCAGACAGGGTGGGAAAGTAATTGGTTACACTGTTAAAATATATATCTTATGTCCAGTTGTATATTATTTTTGCTGTGAATTGTAAAATGAGGTCAGTTTGGACTAATAACACAGTGGCCACCAACTGCTTTGAGATTTTTGTTGCGTGCAATGGAGGAGTTCAGGCACATGGTGTCCTGGGGTCATGGACTGTGGTGGGTCTGTTGCACTGAAATGAGGGTTGGGGATAGTTACAGTTTGTGCTCTAGTTGGAGAATAGTTTAGCAGAGCAGTAGAGAGTATAGGATGGTGGAAAGGAGGAGACTGCATGTGGTCCAAAGAGGCGGCACTGATTTACTGAACTCTGGGTGACACCAAAAGGCACACTAAGCACTCTCTCCTGAAATGTACACAAACTGAAATAAAAAAGGGGCATAGTCATACAGATGATGTAGAGACATATGTCTGATGTGATCTTATTCAAGTTTTTTCATCTTAGTAGTATTAGATGTCACTATTTAGGCTACAGTCATTGTGTCTTGGTATCCCAGGCTGGTTTCTTTACCAATCCTAGAGGCATGGACGTCATCAACCCCTCACTTTAGCAGCTGAAGAGGGGGTGGATGCCACTGAACAGTTCTGATTAACATAAAAGGATTATTTGTTTCTACCTCATGTTAGTTTGATCAGAGACTACTAGTTCCCGAAATGAAAATCATAAATACCAAGAAAAAGGTGCTGTGGGCAGGGTAACAAATGCCACAAAACAGCTGGGAAAGAAGGGAGTAAAGGTTGGTGAGAGAAGGGTTGATGGAGAAATAGTTGGATGGACAGAAGGATGGATGATGGATGGAGAGAATAAAGGAAGATCAATGGGCGGATGTAGAGAACGATGAATGGATAAAAAAACTGACAAATGAAAAGATTTAAAGAAACAAGAAATGATGGATGGAGAGAGAGACACAAGTGCAGACGCATGAATGTATGGATGGGTGGGAGGGTGGAGAAAGGAATAGATACAGCAACGGAGAAGGAAGCATGAATGAATAAAGGAAAGCAATACTAAAGGATGGATAGAAAAATTTGAAAGATGGGAAAAGAAGGAAGGAAAGAGATAGAAAAAGAAATACAGATAAAGGGTATGGAAGGATGAAAAACACTGAAAGACAAATAGGGGCAGGAAGTATATTTCAGAACTCACTCAGGGGGAGCTCTCCCTGAAAGCCTGTTGGGATTGTTGACCTCACTTGCTTATTTCCAATTTGGATGAAGTTTAAGTGGGCAGTATTTTTTTTTCTGTCTACTACCATGCCTAGAACAATACAAATTCTTGTACAAAAGGACAATCTTTTCACTATAGAAAAAACGTGAACAGATATGTTCTGATGCTATGCAATCACATTTGATGTTTGGAATGTAGAGCAGGTGGTGTTAGTGACAGTGTTTCTCCCGAAGACTACACACAATAACACTGAAGATACAAAGTTCCCTCATTTTCTAAACACAAGAGACTTAGGGCCCGATGTAGGTGGCAAATACCGGTCGGAAACGGCCGAATTCGGCCGTTTCTGACCGGTATTTGGCATCTTGAGATGTAGGGGGCCAGATTTTACAGATTCTGTAAATTTACCGATTCGGTAAATTTACAGAATCTGTAAAATACCGAATCAGTATTTTTACCGATTCGGTACCTTCCAGATGTAGGTGGGACTCTTCAGAGTCCCTAAGACCTTACAGAATCGGTATTTTACCACCCAATCCAATTGGGTGGTAAAATACCGATTCCAGGTGTGCATGCACGTGTGTGCATGCACACCTAGCCATGTGACAGACAGACATGCCCTTAGGGCATGTCTGTCTGCCACATGACAAACATGCCCGTCTTTGGGGTGCTAGAGGGTGTCAAAGTGACACCCCCTGCACCCTTGCTAAAATCGGTATTTACGGATTCTGTAATTACAGAATCGGTATTGCCTATTGATTCCTATGGGCTTCAAGGCCCATAGGAATCAATGGGCAATACCGATTGGTATTTACAGAATCGGTAAATACCGAATCTTAAAGATTCGGTATTTACAGATTCTGTAATACCTACATCTCCCCCCTTCATATTTACCGACTCTTAAATACCGAATCGGTAAAATTCGGTATTTAAGAGTCGGTAAATATGAATTACCTACATCTGGCCCTTAGAGACTAAGATAGTACTGGGTGGGGATTTTCATTTTGGGACGGATAAGTCAAAAGACAGGAGGGAAAAAGGGTGAAATGACCTCTGGGATCCTGAGATTGGGAGTTTTGTCCACGGCATTGTGGCCATCAAATAGAGATGTGAACTACTCTTTGGTTTGGACAATGGGGCGGAGGGGGGTTGAAGGAAGTGAAAATAGTTGAGGGCCTAATACAATTTACTGATCATATCTTTGTGGAAAGGCCATGTTTGGAAAGCATTTATGATAGTTGACAAGGATTAAATCATTTTGATGTTAGGAATTGGGCATGCACCCTGTCCAAGCAGGAACCACAGTCAGACACACACCATATATGAATCTGTGCTCACCCTCCGGTAGCTTGGCACACAGAAGGCAGGCTTAACTTAAGAGGCAATGTGTAAATTATCTTTCCAACACTTCAAATAGTAACCCAGTGAAAACACCACAAAAGACTCTCCACCAAATTAGAAAAATAGATTACGGGTTTATAAATAAAATACCCCCAAAAGGAAAAACAATCCAATAAGTAGAAGTCAAGATATTAGTTTTTGAAGACTAACTAAAAATTGTGCTTGGAAACAATAAGTGCCTATGGGGGTTATCTTATAACTCTGCACTGGGAAAAGTCAAGAGTTCAGGCCAACTGTGATGGAATGCTGGCCAGGTACATGAGCCACGAGAAACCTGCCAAACAAAAGTAGCTTGATCCTGGTTGCATCAGTGACATGAAAGAGCTACCCCTTTCCAATCAGGAATTACAGTTTATAAGTGTAATAAGGAATTCCCAATGTTAACCTATTAGAGGAGTAGGCCTCAGAGTAGTGACAAATGAATTTGGGTATTTTTCACTACCAGGACTTGTCCTACCTTTTAATTACACAGCACCCAGCCTTATGGGCTAGTGAGGGCCTACCTTAGGGCTGACTGATATGTCATAAAAGGGGTGTTTAAGGCTTGCCAATGGGGTTTAAATGCCAAGTCAACATGGCAGCAAAACTGTACGCACAGGCTCTGCATTGGCAGGCCTGAGACAGCCAGTGCACTCTACTAGGGACTTATAGTTAAATGAAATATGCCAATTGTGAATAGTCAATCAAACCATGTTTTCGGGGAGACACACATGCATGTTAGCATTGGTTAGCCGAGGTAAAGTGCTCAGAGTTCTAAGGCCAACAAAAAGAAACTAGCGAAAAGGTGAAGCAAACAGGAAGAAGGTTTGGAAGAAGGTTTGGGGAAGACCACCCGAAGGCTGTCAGGTCTATCACGTCCCCCCAGCTGTAAGTGGCAAGAGCTACCCACCTTCTTGTGAGTTCTCATCACTAAGGCTGAAGAACCTGGAAAGATCAGCAGCACTGGTGTGGTATACTTCAGGTCTGTCTTCCACCATGAAGTCCTATCCCTGTAGGGAGATTTACCACCTCAACAATTCGGATTTGCACCACTCATTTGCATTAGCCACCTGAGGGGCCTGTGGTCCGTCCGAAGCAGGAAGTAAGCCCCAAACAGGTCTGGCCTCAACTTCTTCAGTGCCCAGACCACAGCAAAGGTTTCCCTTTTAATAGCACTCCATATCTGTACACCGGGAAGTACCCTCCTAGAGATGAAAGCTACAGGTTGGTCTAGGCTTTCAACCTGTAGCTGTGATAAAACTTCCCCTATGGCTTTTGGTACCAGCACCACAGGGCTGGATCAGGGGCTACTGGAGGGTTCAATCACGTCCAACTCTAGAATTTTAGAAACCTTGTGCCCGATTCACAAAGGAAAACTTAGATCTTTGGTCTAAACTTAGACCAAACATCTAAGTTTACGACTTTGGAAATTCACAAAGGGCATCTACGAGTACTATTTTTATGTCCGCACTTTGAACTCCCTTCCTGGGCAGCTGTGAATCTTGTGATAGCACATATCCACTCAGGCAACCATAGCATTTCCAGATGTAACTTGAGCTCCACTTCCTTCCAGGTAGTGTTCTCAAGAAGATTATTCCCTAACAAACAGTCCACTGGCATGGCAGGGCGCACAACAACTTTCAGAAGATCTTAGTCCCCCCCAAACTCAAATGTAACAAGGACCACTGGATAATTACCCTTCTGGTTTCAAGCCCCCACCACCTGGTGGAATGCATTGGGTATACTTTGCTCTAGAGCCACCAGCTAACTCTTTACCATAGCCATGCTGGCCCCTGTGCCCCTCAGAACCTCAACAACGTGCCCATTGATGTTAACCCACTGCCTATATTTTGCAGTATTGGAAGGCACCATCTCACTGTCACCCAGGGACACTAGGATAACTTCACTGAGATCACCCCCACTTAATTTGATGAACTACTCCCCAAGCACTATACTTGCCACCCCTGGAGTCTTACATCCAATGGGAGACTGTTGTTTTTGGGCACTTGGGATCTCCCTTGTAATGACCATACTAAGCACTTGTAGCATTTGGAATTATTTGTCATGGCCATTGTCAGGAAAGCTCTTCTTCTGGTGGCCAGAATTGGAATGAGAAGCTTTCCGCTGTGAACTATTTTGGGGACCTTTAGAGAACTCTTTCTCCCACCCCCCTTTCTTCTGGTGGGAACCCTGACCACGCTTTGAGAGTGCCCCCCAGATGGCATCTTGGACATTCTGGTGCTGACCCAGATATCCACTTCCTCAGCAAGCTTCCTTGGGTCAGTCAGCTTGCTATCGACCAGATGTTGGTGCTGCTCTGGAAAAAAATATCTTTCATGTGCTCCATCAAAATCAAGTTGTACAGCCCAGAATAAACATCAACCTTGCTCCCCCTCACCCAGCCTTCAGTGCCTTGCTAGGAATAATCAAGGAAGTACACCTATATTTATGAATAGATTGTAGAATAGATAGAGTGGCAGTCCTTGTAGCAGCACAGCATTCTCTCTTCCAAGCAAAGTTTCTTCACAAGTCCGGTATGATTTTGTAGGGTCAGAAACCCAGTACATATACCCAGTTGCACCTTTGTAAATTCAAAGAGGGATTTTGATGTGCAAAGAGGTCCTTCCTCCCAGTTTGGGTCCAGACTCAGTACAGGGGGGTATGGAGACCTTCACGTGGGGACAGGACACTGCCTATTAAGGTGTAAGTGTGAGTTCCTACAAAAAGAAGAAAGCGGGTCTCTGAAATTAATAAATAAAGGGAGTCAGAGCCTGGGGAAATGAAATACTCTGTAAAGTAATAATGCTGTTCAGACGCCTAAGGGCAACAAAAATAAATCAGCAAAAAGGTGAGGCAAACAGGAAAAATGTTTGGGGAAGACCACCCTAAGGCTGTTAGGTCTAACAGTTGAGCATTGCTGGTAAAAGGAAAGGGGTTGTGCAGAGGGTCAATGGGATCGATTGGGAACAATGTAAATGGAAACTGTCTAAATAAAAATCCTGGTCACGTGACAAAACATACCCTGTCAGCACCACAGTTCAATTTGATGAATACTGAGACAGGGGCACAGTAAGAAATTGGGTTATTGCGTATGGCGGGTGAAAACCCTTGTCAAGCAGCAACCATAATTCTAGTAAGGGTGAATCACAAAAGTCACTGAATTAATTTGTGCACAACCCCCTGGTAGCTTGGCACAAAAGCAGTCATGCCTAACTAAGAGGCATTGTGTAAAGTATATATGCAGCATGCAAACAGTAATAAAGTGAAAACACAACAAACACAAAATCCCAACCCAATTTAGAAAAATAGTACACATTTTAGTAAATAAAATGACCCCATTCAAAAATCCAGTCAGTAGAACTGGAGATATGCAATTTTAAAGTTTTAAGTCGAAATAGCATCTAAAAGCACAAAATGCTACTTGCGGTCATCAGGTCGTGCTAGACTGGGAGAAAGTCACAAGTTCAGGCCGACTACGATGGAATGCAGGTCGAATACAGGGACCACATTAAGCCAGCTGTAAGAGTTGCCTTCTCAAAGCTTGGTGCAATGAGTTCTTTTTGTGGTGGAAGAGGTGGCCAGGACCAGGGAGAATGTTGAGGACAATCATTGCTGTAGAACGAATATCAGGTCAGGGTTTTGCAGACGGTGGTTGCTGGAGTTTCGTGTTGCTGGTCACCACGGGCTATCATAGCTGTAGCGTGAAGTGCAGATCTTGTGTTGCTGGTTGTCACTGGCAGTTGATGTGGCACGTACAGTCAGGCCACTAGAGCTTCTCACTGGCGGTCTTTGCAGGCAGCAGTGACTCCACACGAACATCCTCGTTCGCACTCCCAAAGACCCCAAAACTTCAGTATTTTACTTTTTCATGTAGAGGAGTGCAAATACCTGGGGGGCAACCTGTTGGGAATCACAGACTCACTCTAGCAGAGGTCAGTAGGATTCAGGAAAGTCCAGTGTAGCAGGTCAGCTGAGCAGTTGCAGAGTGGTCTCTGGAGCTTCTTGTGCTTCCTACATAATTCAGAACAGGAGGTCAGCTAACTGACCATTAGAGTCACTCAGGTAGTCTGAGTGTCGTAAGCCACTCACTTGAACTCTAGGCTGTTTTGATGGGCACTGGTATTCCCCAAATCCCAGTGGAACCTTATGTGGTAGCAATTAATAGACACACTGCTCCCTTGTGAGTTCTGAAGTGGAAGGGGGTTGGGATAAGTGAGAAAGAGAAATACCAGCTCTTCCAATGGTGCTGTTTCTCTACGCCTGGGGCGGCTGGGCTTAGGACAATGTGGAGTCTTGACTCTGGATACTAGACCACCGAGAGCTGGATCAATTGTATTGAGGGACGCTTGTCCTGTAATGGAAATTACTTATTAGCACTGCTTTTGTGAAAGCAACACAACACAACTGTGTACATTATTCTGTGACATACTCATGACACCTAGTGCAGTAAACATAACAGCTCTTTCTCAATTAGATGTTTCCTTCAGGTTATATGGCAAGAGAAACAACAGTCTTTGCTGAAGACAGAGGGAAAACATTGTTCAAAGTACAATAGACCCTGCCTCTTAAATCCTGCATGAGTGGTTACCGTCTGTGAGTTTAAAAGTATCAATTTCCTTTATTTTTCAGGTGCAGCTATTACAGGAAATAGGTCATTCCTTGATCAATATGCACCCTGAATTTTAAAAATCACTGTTCTTTGCCAAACGATTCATGCAACATTCAAAGTCACTTCTCAATGATAAGTGCCAAACAAAGAAAGCCCTGCTTACAAATGAAGTACTGCGCTTCCAATCTCTGAGTGTTATAATTAGGGGTGGGCGGAGTTTGCGAAGTCCCACTACGTGGAATTCCGTGGAGTGGCAAAAAACTCTGCCGTGCTCTTTGGAGTTTTGCATTCAGGCGGAGTTTGCTGGTGCACCTGTTTGTGTTGTGTTTGGAATGTGAAGTGCGTCCACGTGCTCAAATTCACACAGGAATTACACTATGTGGTCCTGAAGTGTGCTCGCATTCTAAATCACGCGCAAGCAGCACCATGCAGTCTGCATGGGTGCAACCATCTTGTTTTTCTACTCTTTGTTATGGTGCTGGGCCTAATTTGTAATCTCTTGTTAATCTTTGTCATCCTCAACCTTAATTACTTTTCTACCCCTTATTTTTACTCTTTACAATAGTGTGCGTCTTTGTGTATTTTAAGTTTTTATTTACTTTTTTTATGTTTGTGTGTCTTAGTTTATTTTTCCTTCTTTCCTTCTTTCGTTTTTCTTTACTTTCACTTCCTTTCCCTTCTTGGTATATTATTCACCAACCCACTGCCATAGCAGAGGCCCAACTTCTTTGCGGGGGAAAACGGAGACTCTGATCCTTGGGAATAAGCATGATCTGTGGTGTTCCAAGCATTGGCCGGCCGAAATGGGCCCTATTCCATCCGCATCTGAGCACGCCCGCAATTTGGGGGTGATTATAGAACAGGGGCTTACAATGCAGACACAAGCAAAGAAAGTGGCGGCCACTTGCTTTGCCATCCTGTGCTGGCTGAGGAAGATTTTGTGGATGCTGCCTGTTGTCACCCAGAGGTCTGTGGTTAATGCCTTGGTGACCTCCCGGTTGGATTACGGCAATGTACTCTACCTGGGGGCTACCAAGGCAGTCACCAGGCGCCTCCAAATGGTTCAGAACGCCGCAGCGCGTCTACTCTGTGGCTTCAAAAGATACAAACCTATTGCAGGGCATCTTAGGGACCTTCACTGGCTCAGAGTGGAGAGCCGTGTGAAGTTTAAAGGCCTAAGTTATATGTACAAAATTAAAGCAGGCGCGGCCCCTAGATATCTGAAATCACTGGTCAAGACATACTCCCCAACACGCACACTGCAGTTGTCCACCCAAGAACTTTTCTGTGTGCCTAAGGTCAGACTCTTAAGGATTGGCGGGAGGTCCTTCGCCTCTATGGGTCCCATGCTTTGGAACTCCCTCCCTTTGGACATCCGCGCTGAAAGCTGCCATGGCCGTTTTCGGAAAGCAATTAAAATCTGGCTGTTTAACCAATAATCTATGACCCAGTGTTTGTGGCTCTTGTCTCCGTTAGCGCCGGGAAACCCTTTTTGGGTAGCTGCCGCGCTCTATAAACTGAAAAATAAATAAATAAATAGGTGTGCAGCCCTAGGCAATCTTTCGAGAGGAGGAAGTGGCAACTCTAGGTTTTTTGTGCAGTGCCTCTTCCCATCTATGCTGGCAGCAGGCGGCAGGCCTAGTAGCGGCAACTCCCCGCGGGAGCATCAGCAACACTGGGGGATGGTGTGCTGATGCATGCGTAGAACCAGCAACGTTCGGTGCAATGCCCAGCAGCTGAGGCACCGCTGAGCCGACATTCTCAACCAGGAGAGAGACCTGCTCGACCTGCCAGGCATTGAGATTTCGGGGCTCGTGAGTTTTAATTATTTGTTGTGTTTGTGTTCTACAATGCTAAAAACAAAAAATTCCGAACCGCATGCTGCTCACACTCAGAGGTAAGTAATGTTCAGTAACGTTTACGCTGGTATATTATTGTGTGATCCAGTTTCTAGTTACTTCTAAGCAGGTGCCGCTACCTAATCGCATTCATTAGACGCTCCCTTTGGCTGATTAATTAAGAGCCATTGCATACTGTTTCTTCTGTTACTTAGTAGAGCATTCTCTCTGTGACTTTGTTTATGTAGCTTGTACAGTTCCATATTCTTTAATTGAATTCACAGTGATGATATGAAGTATGCATCTATGCATTGCAAAAAAGGGAGACTGAGTTGGCTCATCAAGGGTGTTGAGAAATGGGAATAGAATAAAATCAAAGATCATTAACTGCAATACATTAGTTTCAAATGCAGTTTTTGTTAAGGAGATTTAGAATATGGATTTAACTACAGTTGATAGACTTGAGTAAAAAGAAACTAGTAGTACTATAGGTGATGTGTTTTAGCGACTGAGTTTACTTTTCATAAAAGGTTTTGTGGAGATCATTAACAGAATCACAAATCTATCTTTATTTATCTTATTTATTTATTTTAGCAGCACCGAAGGGGAAGAGGAAGGACAATTCCAAGGATCCGGGTCAAGCTGGTCAGCCGGCGCCTACCACCAGCGCCACTGCCGAAGGCTTTGCAGATTCCAGTACGTCGTTTTATGATTGTTGTGGACTTCTTAGGGTAGAACCGTAGAATTTTGGGCTGTTAATTTGTCTATTGGAATGTTGGTGCTATCTATCATGATTCATGAAGATTCAGATAGTAGGCCCAATTAAGCTAGCATTTTTTAAATTTAAAAAATCACCATATCTGTTTGATCTGAAGGCTTTCCTTTTCCTGCTTATGCCTAGCACTAACACTGTTCAGTTCACAAGACAGTGGCCACTGTCATCATGGATCACACCCCATACACAGTGTATTGTGCTGCAGACCCATTCGTTTATAGTATAGTACACCACCAGTTTCCAATGACAATGCAGCAACGCTGGAAAAAAAGTATGAGGTTCCACTCGCATTGCATTTGCCACCCAACACCATAGGTTTTTCATTGACCGTTATTCTATGCCTGGCTTGTCTAATTTTGGGAACCAATCAATCAAATGCCCAGAGTGATATTTGGAAGATATGTGCACTGCTAACTGAGCTGTAGTGCTGCATTGCTCTTGTATTTGGGGTTGTATATCTGGGATCTAAATTATGTGTAATATTTTATATTCTAGCCACACAGAACATCGGTGCTGCCGGCTCCACTGCCACTGCAGGAGGCAATGGAGACAGCTCAGTTGCAGGGGAAGAAGCGGCAGAAGGGATGTGCACGGGTAAGTTACGTATTTCTTGAAATGACTATGCTCACTAGCTATTGCCAAGGCGTCGCTCTTCATTGTCATAAATAATTACTGCAAGCTCAACACCCTCCCCAGCTTTACTAACCACAGCGGTGGTTGAGTTATAACTTGTATGGACTCTTCTATCTGCAATGCAGCAAAATCACACATAATGAGCTTTCATGCTTGAGGGAGACATGAAAGAATGGAAGAAAGCAAATGGTATATGAGTGAAAGGGTGGGAGAGCCATTCTTGGCATGTGCCACATTTAATCATTCGATATGCATGTGAAGTGATTCCAGAACATATGTCATGGTTCACCATAACAGATTAATTTACACATGTTCAGATGTTTTCCTTTAGAATTGAGCTGTGACTGAATAAGCTGAAGATGATGAATCAATGATTAGTGTAGTGGCCCCTCTATTATATATATAAAAAAAGCTCTACCCTACTTGTCTAATAACTCTACTCTGCCCCCTGCAGCAGAGAAAATCAAGTTTCCTTTCCTTTGTTCCTGCCCAGCAAATGAATTTGTTGGAAAGTGTGCTGGCGGGCAAGGCCACAGAGTGAAGTGGGATTAAGTGGATGATTTGATATCAAGTTTGGAATATGGGACACACCATGATGAATGTGACAAAAAAAATATCTATATAAACGATTCCTTTACCTGTAGTGTAGTCCATTAGATCAATTGTCCTCAACCTCTACTTACGGCAGACAGTATAATATATTAATATCCACATTTCATACACGAGCTGTATGATTGCTGTAGTATCTTATTTATTATTCATCAGCTTCTTTGGAGACAGGGTCGAAAAATAAATGCATTTTGCGAAGAGGAGGGCCATTGGAATTAGATATTTGTCAACTACTGCTGCAGCTAGTAGCAAATTAGTAGAGGTTGGCTAGCAATGAGCATGGCTTCATTATTTTAGCACCACACACAGCTTGTACTCCATAATAGTGCATAATGCTGTACTCAAAAATTAGAAGTAATTTATTTTTCAACTCAAAGTGTCTGACTCTGTTTATAGTTAATTGAAAAGCCTTTAGAAGAAAAATAATCCAATCAGAGTTTTTTTAATCCTGTAATGTTTGCCCACGTGTGGGTAAAAAAAAGCATAAAATTGGCCTTGTGATTCTCCAAACTATGATCATCACATCAAATACCTTCCAATGGCCCTAGAGGACCAGCAGTGTACTGTGTCTGTGCCATGCCCGTATTTAAATAAAATATTTTTACAAAGCAATATTTACAATTTGTCTTTTTTGTTTTTCTCAATATAGCTGCTCCTGCTGGTCCAGCCGGACCACCCGACAGACAGGAAAAAGTGGCCTGTTTGCAGAGGCTGGAGTGTATCCAGCAGGAATACCGGTGGCTGGTGGTTCTGGAAGAGGAGGAGGAGGAAATCAACAGCTCCTGAGCCACAGTTCAGCCAATCACCCTCAGCCTCCAGCCACCCAGCCATCCCATCGCCGGTGCCACCACAAGCCAATATCTGCCATTCCCCACCAGAATAGCAGCAGACCATTGCTGTGCCGCATCCTGTAGTGGCTGGACTCTATCGAGGGCCCGCCGGCTCACCTTGATGGAGCAATGCATGGACCAGCTCCGGACTGACGTCTAAAATGCCCTCTTTTAACACTTTTTTAAATATTTTGTTTTGGTGGGAGAGATTGTTTGTTTGTTGAGGTGGTGTGAAGCGGGTGGGAAGGGAGTTTGGAGTGGGACTCAAGAGGCTTTCTTGAACATTTTGAGTTTTGGGGCTTGGGTCAGTTTTGTTTGGGAGATGGGTGGGCGTGTTGTTTGGGTGGAGTGGGTAGATTACTTTGTAAATAAATAAAGGAGGAAACTATTTTTTATCATCTAAATTTATGCCTGTAGTAGTTTATTTACTTTTACTTTGCACTGCTGCCTTCAAGTAGTTTTACGCAGCCTGTTTATGTGCTTGTAAATTAAGATTAAAGATAGCGTAGCACATAGTTATAGAGTCTAGGGTTATAATTCTCTACCTATCTTGACCATTATGGTCAATGTTGCCATTATGATATGACCTAGGCTATATTGTATCGAGGGTCTCAACTATTTAGACAAAAAAACAGTAGCAGTTAATTAATTTTTTTACTAAGTTAAATTACATTCATACTAGTTGTCTCACCTGAATATATGTGCAGCAATAACAGGGGAGGCTTCAAAACTTTACAAGCGAGGTCCACTTACAGTTCCACCCCGGTGAGCTTCATCTGTAGAATTGATCTTGATGATTAATTGATGATTATCCATCCTAGACAACTAAATGGAAGTAGAAAGACTGAATAAAAGATTTACAAACAATTGACACCACCAGAGTACTATGTGATGATGATGACACAATGAGAGCGCCTTGTTGTGCTAAAATAGAAAAAATAGCAATATTATTATTTTTGGCTAATTTCGAGCTAGCAATATTATTTGTGAAGTCCACAAGTTATCAAAAAGGGACTCAAAGCCTAGGTTAGGCGTTTACGGTTAGGCAACACAAGGCCTTAATGATGATGATGCTGATGACTGATGTTCTTCATTCTATAGCTAAAAAACTATGGATATATTTTTATGCGTGGGTTGGTAATGGGCTGGTGTGGTCTACTGCTTCGAAGATTCTAAAGTAAGTTGGTGTTGCTTTCACCCTATTTGCCACACCAAGTGTGTGATCCTTTGATGGTGTAATTTCAGCCACACCTCATTTTATAACACAGATCGGGGAAGAGGGTTGGGGGGGACCAACATTCATCTGGGCAGTAAGCAGCAGCAAATCATTCATCATCAATCTGTTTTCAGAAGGAAACAAAGGAATGAGCATGACAGAGTACAGATACATGCATTGCAAACAGTCCTTCTGCCCCGGAGACCCAATCAACCATATATCTAAATGTTCTGACTTACAGGTTAGGGAGTAAACCCAATCACCTACTTATCTTAGTTAATATGATTTGTAAAATAAAAATTATGCTGTATTGCAAAATTGGGTTCTGTGTCTGCATTCTACTCGGGAATGTCCACTCCTTGTGGGCTCTCTGCACTGGTCCAGTAGGTAAGCAGACGTGCTGTTGACCTCAGCTAGCTTTCACCTTTCATTTGTGAAGGAGACTAGAAGAAGGCACACAGATTTAAATAGAGAAACTGTAATTTAGAGTCAAGGAGAAGAACAGATGGAAGGTAAGCTTCATGAGAAGTTTATCAAGATAAGACAATTCTGATGCAGAGCAAAACAAACAAGAGGGGGTTCAGAGTTTCACTTTTGCTCAAGTCCAACACACACACACACACACACGCGCACAGCAACATTTCACAAACGCACCTCTCTCTATTCCAAATAGCTCCTAGCTCAGTAGTACTAAGCCACAGGCTTTCGGTTTACCTTTGAACTGAAGTTGATAATCGACAACTTCTTGCTTCTTGATGTGATGAGGTAGTCCTGCAGCTCCCAGTCCGGCCATAAGTTCTTCCATGATACTCCTCCAGTCCTGAGTGACTCTGAGTAACCCCGTACCAGAGCAGTCATCATCATCATTATGAATCGCAAGGACCCGAGCAAGATAGACGTGGAGTGCAGTGCACTGCTGTTGAAGAACAATAGAGATTGAAACAGAATAGCAGTATTTTGCATAGGTTTTTGTTTGATAACTAGAGCAACTATTTCTGGTGTCTGTCACCACATGAATAATCAATCAACTTAAATCCTCACTCACGCAATCAGTTACTCACATAGTTGCAAAGTTGAAGTTGCCTCATCCAATCCAAGGCAAGCACAGGCAGTTCAGGTATTCAATCATCGTTGACGCAGGCAACGCATTGGAATTTGGTATTGGCAGGCAGTCTTGTATAAAATAAATGATTGTATGGGGCAGCCTTTCTAGTACTAAGTGATGCAAAAAGAGATAGGCATTAGGCAATAGGCATGCAAGGGGCAGGCATCGTACCCATTATCATGAAGGAATTGTTGAGGCTTCTTAAATGCACGCTGGTTCAACTGGAATCCGGCAATATATATGTGATGAATAAAAGAAATTGAGGCAGCATAAATCTGACACAAAAATAATAATGTTCCTCTTGCTAATTTGTTTTTGTTTTTTGCAATGAAAGAACTAAGTTCAATGAGAAAATGTTTATGGGGGCACTGGCATACATAGTCTGGGAAGTAGAGTTAATCCTCAAACTCCGGTGGTTCACCCAGAGTTGGTCAGTTAACACATTTGATTAAGTTTCAGACCAACCACCCTATTCCTCCTCCTGTGCTGCTGTTTCAGGAATGGTGTAATTGAGTGGTATAAAATGTTGGTTCTTTTTGATCATAGTCAATCTCTCCACAATTTGAGGTGAGAGACTGGTCCTTCTCACTGTGATGAATGCAGCAGCTGCACTGAACACACGTTTAGCAGACACACTAGTGACAGGACAAGCCAGATACATTATTGCCAGCCTACTGGGCTCTGGCAATTGGCACATCTTCCCATACCAATACATCAATGGATTTTGATTCACATAGACCTCTTTTGGATCATTCATATACTCCTGGCCCTACCTGTGGTGTGTTATTGGTGCTGCCACTTGCTCTACCTGTTTTGCCATTGCCCCTGCAATGGACTTGAGCCCTGCCAATTGAAACCAATACAATGCAAAGGTTGGGTCCGGTCCTTATTTTGCTGTTGTTGCTGGTGTACTGGTTGATGGTGTTGTGGCTGCTGTGAGACAAGACTGCCCTCTCTGGAAGTTGAAGGCGGCACCGAGAACTGCGGGTGGGACTTGAAGTTCCAGCCGTTGATCTTCCAAGTCTCCGGCTTGCTCTACAATCCACCTATTGTATTTTAAAACATACTCTTCAGAAAAGGGATGAAAGTGGGCAGAGATTTTTTGTAACCTGGATGATTAAGTAGTTTGGCACAGCTGTACTTTTTGGACTCAATGATGTCATACTGTAGCCTTATATTAAAAGCCAAGCTTAGGACTAAGCTGTCAACCAAAGTATGTGCTTCTGTGTTTTAATTCACACCTCCATGAGCGAACATTTCAGACACCTTCTTTACCTGGTCTTGTAGGAGGTGCAACAAAGGGATAGCTTGGCCTATCACACTGTTCTCCTTGCTAACTTCCCACATGAAACCATCAAAGGGAGTAGCATCTGTGTGAGGCATTTGACTAGGCCCCATTTGTCCTCATTTATGGTCACAGCTTTCCCAAAAGCATCCCTTCCTCTATGAACAACATAGTCATTGATCTATTTGTACTGCTCAAACAGACGTTGCATGTAAAAGTGAGAGTTCCAACATGTTTGCACCTCCTATATCAGAGCTTTAACTGGTGCTCTATTATTATGCTGAATAATACGCAGCTGCTTCCGGGCATTAAAAGAATGGCTGAAATGGGTGCAGCTTCTTGTGCAGGTGGTCCGTATGTTGCTTACTATGTCTTCCTTTGTAAGGAAGTCTTACATCACCAGGTTGATGCAATAGGCCAAACACAGGACCCTGAAATAGCCTCTATCTGACATGGCCTTAACTATTTTACTGCCATTGTAATTGGCAACAAATCCAATTCTAGGACCTCTGGGTTGCAGCCATTCATACACCTTGTTGTTAAATTCCTCCAAGATGTCTACAGCTGTATGTGATATTTCCATGGCGAACATGGCCACTGTTGCATGCCACTGATCGCACCTAAAACATTCTTCAGAGCTAAGACCTGAAGATATATTTTGCTTTACCCCTGCAAAAGAGATCCAGTGTGGAGTGATGCACATGTGATCAGTTACCTGACAACTGGTCCACATGTCTCTCATCAAGTGGATGGTATGAACAACACTTTGCTGCAAAGCTTGTCCAACCAACTGCAGCACATCATGATGCAGTGTTGGAACAGCCTCTCTGGCAAAGTAGGTCCTACTTGGTACCTTCTACTTTGGGCAAATGGCTGCCACAAATTCTAAAAATCCCACTTCTTCCACAAATGAAAAAGGGTGAAGGTCCAGCGCTAACATTTTTGCCAGCTTCCCATTGTAGAAGCATGTGGTTGGGTGGTTTCGCTCGTAAGGCCCCTCCTACCTAAACATGCCCGTAATACTAGCCTGGATTTTCTTCTTTTCTTGGGGCACTGACTTAGGCATCTTTTGAGAAGTAGATGCTAGTGGTAGTCTCAATGTGCGTTGTGATGGTGGGGCAGTCACTGTATGCTGTGATGTCTCCATCATATCACTCTGAGTCTTCTTGTGTCATTTTGAAGTCGCTGAGGTCGGTAAATCTCCTGGCACACTGGTGGGGACATGGCTGCTTTGCTTGAAGAAGATGTCATCCTCTTCTTCATCATCATCATCACCTTTCCCCGTGATTGGACTTGTAGCTGATGTTCCCTGGCTTTCCCCACCACCACGACCACGTTCAGCAATTGTTTTAAGATGCTTCTCCCACTTGATTGTGTGCTGTTTTTTCAGATGGGTTGTCTGGCCTCCAGTACCATAATGTGTAAAAGGGCTTACCTCAACGAACATTTGTGTGGCAAATGGTGCATACTGCAATGTGCTCCCCCTCTATGCTAATGGTAAAAAAGTACCAAACGGGAGAGGAGTACTTTTTTACCAGGGCCACTCCCAATGCCTGAAGATTAACTAGAGGTAGGAGGGCATGTCATTGATTGCCTCTCTGCTTCACCTGAGGCAGGATTTGGTGCTTGTCTCACCTGGGGCTTTGCAAATATGGCAGCTTGTGGCAGGGCTACCTGTGCCCCATCCCTCAGAGCAGGTTGAATAGCAATGTCAGATTCCGCTGTGTCACCTTCCACCATGACTACCTCATCATTGTCATTCTCATCTTCATCCCCTACCATAAGTCTAAGTCTTTCTACAACCATGTTATTACCTTGCCTCTACTGTTGTCTCCTGGTCTCTGTTGTGATCCACTCCATGTCCCTATCATCATCATCAGAAGTGGTACTTGGAGAAGATGGTGCTGTAGTACCCTTCCTTTTCCTCGCTGGAGATGTGGGAGCAAGTGATTCTAAAATAGGTTCAACTTCTTGCTCTGAGGGAAGCTCAACCTCCTGTTCTGCTCCATCATCAAACAAATCCATTGCTAGCTGAGGCTGCTGTCCACTTTGCTGTGTTTCCTGAAAAGATTATGCACTACTTTGCGAAAGGGACAAATCCAATTCAACATCACAACTCGTGGGCGTCGTCATGATTGCACTGGCTGCCTCACTGACAGACATAGTCCCAGGCTTAGGTTGCGGAGGTGGTGCTGTTAAAGCAGGAGTGCTGCTCTCAACTTGCTCGCCGGAGGCCGCTGTGTTTGGCATAACATGAAAAAGGTTGCGGTTGGCACATCAGTGGTGGAAATCTACTTCTTCTGCTCTCCACTAGCCACTTTCTTGGCAGCACCTTTCTTTGGTGCCATCTTGAAGCTGTCAGTTGGCATTGGCACTTAGCTTCACAAAAAGCTGAAGAGATGACTGTGTTATGTAGTCAGTCACACGTCATGTCGTCCAGAGGCCTTCCATCTGGCGTTACTGTGGGTGGTGTCTCTTCTCTTGTGAACCTAAAAGCAAACAAGCAAGAAAAACATCAGTGAAATGTGGTATTGCTGCAGTTCAAGTAGTAGTACAAATAAACAATATCATTTAGTGTAGTTACTCAAGTTATTATAAATAATTAACAATAGTATATAGTGTTCATTTGTAAAACGGAAACCTACACCAACATAAACTTTCATGGTGACTGTACACTCAGAAAGGATAAGAAAGAGCACCAAAACAACAAAACAATACAGCTGTAACTGTTTGCTTTATGTGAAATGCATCACGTGTGATGTGGCACTCAGGGAGGTGCAGCTAACAAATCACAATTGAATAATCCTTACACAATGATTGCTGTTATGCAACTATAGCAGACATGGGGTTGAATTATTTATGACAAATGTTATGAAAATGGTTAAAAAACAATTACATTATTTTAAATAAAATGGAAAAAATGAAACAAAAAATATAAATAAGTGACATTATCCTCAAGCTTATCATTTGTTTTAATTTAATAAAGTGCTATCTCATTGCTCAACCATCCACAAATTGCTCAAATCCATCTGCATTAGCGTCGATCAGAATCTCAGTCTTACTCCCCACATAAAAAACTCAGCAAAAGGTGCCCTCTTCATTCTTCATCACCTTAAAAAAAAATAAACCCTTCATAAAATTAAACCCATCATTCCAGCCGATGACTTTAAATCTGTTGTAAAATCACTGGTCCTTTGCAGAATTGATTATGGCAATGCCTCCCTTGCTGGCACCCCTAAAATTCACCTAGCAACTATTAAATACGTTCTCAGCCTCGCTGCCAGGTTTATCTCTGACTGTAAGCTATATGATCACATCTCTCCTGTCCACAAAAACCTCAAATGGCTTCCATTTGAAGGCAGATGCACCTACAAGATTGCCTGCATCACACACAAAGCCCTTCACCAAAACACCCCCTCCTTCCTTTCGGACAAACTCCAAAAAGCTGGGTGTACTAGAACATTGAGAAGCACTAACACTCTCGGCCTTATCCCTCCTCAGCTATAAAGGAAAGCAACTCAATCCCGCTCATTCTCTGGCAACGCCCCTTCTATCTGGAATACTCTTCCCAAAGATCTTCGCTGTAACCCATCCTACCCCTTCTTTAAAAAAAACCTCAAGCTGTTTCTTCTCAAGAAATATTGGGGTTCCTAATTATACTGACCTCTCTGGCAATTTACACCCGCTCTATTCACTACTTCTACAGGCTCCCCTCTATCTATATTCACCTCTTCCCCCCTTCCTCAATTTTTCCTAAAATCTTTCACCTTCTTCCAACCTTACACTTACTATATAATTCTTCGCTGTCCTCCTGATCTACTCTTCAACCTGCTACATGGTATTGAACTTCTTTTCACTCTGAAAGCTTGACTGCCCTTACTTTATTTTAGCAGTTGTTTCCCAGTGTGATATGCTCTCAATGTTAACCTAATTCTGTAAAGCGCTCTGATACTCTTGGGTCCAGCCAGCACTATATAAAACCTTTAAATAAATAAATAAATAAATAAATAATAATAATACATTGTCATCAACAACAACAACACAGAGCAAATAGGCATTGGGAATGGAACAAAGAGAAGAAGA
This sequence comes from Lissotriton helveticus, assembly GCF_964261635.1. Lineage (NCBI taxonomy): Eukaryota > Metazoa > Chordata > Amphibia > Caudata > Salamandridae > Lissotriton > Lissotriton helveticus. Next base: position 770,952,409 of record NC_136063.1, on the reverse strand, counting down.
CATGCAGGCCTATGGGAAAAGCACACTGGCTACCTACAGAAAATGGCCACGACTGACCACATGGTGAACCTGCAAACTAGGATGCATGGCCACAACATAATGATAGAAGAACAACACATGCAAGCCTATGACAAAAGCATACCGAATGCCTGCCTATGCAAAAAGACTACCAGACACATGGTCAAACAGCAAACAAGGAGGCATGTGGAACAAATAGAAGATATGCAGGTCTATGGGGAGAGCAGTAGCACACTGTCTGGCTACACAAAATGGCTGCCAGGCCTATGGTCGGAATATCAATAACCAGCAAGGAAGCATTGCCACAAACAGAGAAATCATGAAGGCCTATGGCAAAAGCACACTGGCTGGCTACACAAAATGGCAGCCAGCCACATGGTCAAAACAGCCAGCAAGGGGACATGGCCACAAACAAAGAAGAAATGCAGGTCTATGGGGAAAGCACACTGGCTGGATACACAAAATTGCTGCTAGCCATATGTTCACAAAAAAAACAACCAGCAAGGAGGCATGGCCACAAACAAAGAAGAAATGCATGGCTATGGGGAAAGCACATTGGCTGACTATACAAAATGGTCACCAGCCACATGGTCACAACAACAACAAGCAGGAGGCCTGGAAAACAAGGAACACATGTGGGCCTAGGGTGGACACAGACTATACAAAAAGGCCCCTGACTACATAACATAACGAACAACAAAGGCAAATGGTGGCCTATGTCAAACACAAACACATGCACACTGGCCAGACAAAAGAGGCATTGGTAACACAGAGAACACAGCATTAATTCAGAAATGACAAATACAAAAATTAACAGAGTTAAAAATGTTCACAACAACACACATTCTCCAAAGGCATTACCCCACCTAAACAAGGGGGAAAACATGAAATCCAATGCCATCCATTGCCTAAATGATGCTTTACTTCTACAGACACCACAGAAACAGTTGTTTCACGTACCCATAAATATTCCAGGGCCTACTGGCTGGACGGCTTATTGGCAGACTTGGCCACATAGTGAATTAAATCAATCAATATAGCAAACGTATTTAAAAAACACGGAGAAGAAAATGTACTGAACTGTGCAACATTTTTCCTTTACAAAAGAAGATACATTTCCTACACAAAAAAACTACAATACTGCAGGCCACCCACCACAATAAATTTAAAAAATCTGATAAAACTACAAATAATTCCAGTTGCATGCCGCCATTTAAACTATTAACACTGTTATACACCAGTTTTTCAACTTACTTCTGATATCTCAAAAATAAAGTCCTTACATTTAATGATATATATGCCACAGACAAGGAGAATGATCCTTTCAGCTCTAAATCTCAATAAAAAGTGACCAGGAGAGGGACAAAGCACTGGGAGGAGCCTGCTGGGCAGGAACAGGAAATTGGAGTCTCTGGGCCACTTCCTTCTGGTTTGAAAAAAAAGTTACATGAAATGGCTTCTTGCACACAAAAAACAAGTTAGGCTAGTTTGAGAAGAAAATCCGCTCCAAATGCCTTTCAGCTGCATTCTTAAGTAGAAAAGCTGCTCGACCACTCCGTTTGCGATTGCGATTGGCTCTAAGAATGCTAGATTGGTGCTGTTGCGGCTGGAAGCTGTGTGAGTGAGTGCAAAGTTTCACGGGAGTTCACTAGCAGTGTGACAAGTCTTGTGGGCGCTCACAAGCGGCCTGAGAGTCTTGGCACTCACGGTTGAGTGTCAAAAGATAACTTGAGCATGTGAACGGAAAAAAAACTCTGCTTCATGCCTGAATTGTGGAAGTTAGGAATTCTGCATTCCTCTGCAGAGCAGGTAGTGGGAGAATTCCGCAAACTCTATGAGCGGAGCGGAGTTTACCACCTGGGCTTAGTGATAATGCAAGTCTGTTTTAGCTTATTTGCGGCCATCTGAAGTGTGCTTGTCTCAGCTTGAAGAGTACAGCCAAATTTCACCATTTCTTTTGGGCTTCTTTTACACGAAATGTGGAAACTGCAGACGGCATGGCGGATGGATGGAGAAGAATGCCCAAACATGACTGGACCCATGGGATGTTGTTGATGAAGAGGGAAGGGAGCTGGAAGAGAGAATGCCATTGCGGGAGCCACCAAGAGCCAGGTAAGTGCTTGCTAGGAGTCAACAAAGCCAAGCACTGGGTTTCCTTGCAGCGCAGCTTGAATAGTTTAGAGGGGACGAGTAATACATGTGCATGAGCCTGGTAGTTTGCACGTTGTAATAATTAGGTAATTACACTTTTAGCATGTTGTGCACATGTTGATGGTTTTCCTGAGGGCACACGTAAGCAGTGTTTGACTCATGTAAACAGCATTCCAATGCCAAGACACATAGCACCCATGCTGTGCTTGAGAGTTTTCATACCAGTCAGCATAGGGAACGGTTCTGCTACCCACCCTGCATTTCAAAGAGTAGTGATTCACAGTTTTCCCCAACTATACGCAATAATGTGAATAAATGGTGATGTGCATCAGAACAATATATATAACAATTGCACACTATGAAATAAGTGGTGGCTTTCATTACAACTATATACAACCAGTTGCTCCTACCACTGCCATCAGGATTATAATAATTGTTCACCTAGGGTAGACCATTGATAGAGTCACTGCCACCAAAGTCAGGGTTATGTAGCAGTACAGTGGCATACCAAGTGTGGTACGTCGTGACACCTCTGACAGTTCTCCCCCCCAAAAGCCATCTCACGTGGGATGGAGAGCATAAAAATGCAGTATGAGGCGAGGGCCATGGACGTTAAATGCAGATTCCCGTCAACGTTTGAATGGGTCATATTATTTCCAATTGATCAAATATTAGAGTCTTCCTCAGATGCGTTTGGCATCTAAGATGCATTGCACATCATATTCTTGGTGGCCATCCACTAGGATAAGAGGAGGCCGAGAATAAGGTCTGGTTTAACGATGGTAGGGTTTCAGCAGGGAGACATGGAACACTGGGTGTATGGTGTAGTTTGGAGGTAACTGAAGTCTTTGTGATCTTAAATTGTCCTATGAAACACAGTTTTAATTATATCGGCCCTTCTAAGGTGAGGTGACGAGTGGAGAGCTAAACACAAGCCCGAACCTGCTATTTTGGTTCAAAGCTTCCATGTTTGTCTGCTTGTAGTTTCATTTGGGTTTTGTGTTTGGCTAGACTTTTCTTCTTTTTCAGCTGAATATCTGGCAGAGCAACTGATCGTTCTGTAACTGAGGTGACATATGAGGGGAGAGTGTTTGTTCCATAGGGAGAGTGCAAGAATGAAATCCTGTAAGATAATAAAATGGTGAACACCCCAATGCAGCATGAACGGTATTGTTGTAAATGGTTTCTGCTAAAGGAAAAGTTTGATCCCAGAAATTTACAAGCATGGACAGGAGACACATTAGGGTCCGCTGTAGTGTCTGGTTTACTCCTTCTGTGTGGCCATCTGTTTTGAGAGTGATAGGCTGTTGAGAGTGTTATCTCTATCCCCAATATGGACCTGAAGGCCTTCCAAAATGTGGATGTAAATTGAATATCGTGGTCAGAAATAATTTTTGTTGGTAACCCATGCAGTCTGACTATATGGTGAAGGACAATTGTGCTCAGTTCTGCAGCTGTGAGAATATTATTGGGTGGTATGAAGTGGGCTATTTTGGATAACATATCAACTACCACTAAAATGTTTGTGTGTTTATTGGATTCAGGTAGATCAGTAATGAAATCAGCACTAAGTGTGTGCCATGGTATTGGTGGAAATTGGTAAAGTTTGAAGAAGACCAGAAGGGGAAATATGTGATGCTTTGTTACAGGCACAGGTGGGGCAGGTATTGACCTATTGGTACACATCCTGACAAATGGGTCACCACCAGACGGTACGTAAAGAATTATCCAGGGTTTTTGTATTCCTGGATTCCCAGCAAGGACAGTGTCATGATTTCAAGCCAATATCTGGTGTGTACATGTGATATGTACAGTATGTCTTCGTGGAAATAGTACCACTCTTTTATGGTGTTATGTGGTTTCTTAGTCCATGTTTCTGGGACATATTGTTTTGTATTGGTCCATCACTCTGTCCATAAAGGTGTCTACATCTGGTGTTACAGCCATTATCTTGTCATGAGGAATTATACGGGATAGTGTATGAGTGTCATTAGGGTCTCCTGGTTATCCAAATCTAGATAGGATGCCCAACTGTTTAGTTCCAAGTCAATATGTGTTAAGAAAGTCAAAGTCATTGAAAAAGTGAAGACAGCCCATAAGTGTAAGAGCTTTCACATAACTAAGGAAATGTAAATTATTGTGGTCAGTAAAGATTGTGATGTTGTGTTTGACTCCAGGTAAATGATATCACCATTCAAGACAGACTGGTTTGATCACTAATAACTCTCTTTCTGCTGTGATGTTGTTTTGTTCCGCAGGTAGCAGTTTTCATGAGTAACGTGCCAGAGGGTGGAGATGACTTGTTTGTGCATCCTTCCGCGTACACTCCCCCCTCCAGCTTCTTTCTTGGGCTGTAAATCTCCAGAATATCTTCAGATGCGAGGCTGCCCGTAAGTACTTCTTGTCGTCCCAGTTCACTCTAGAGGCCCCCCGTGTTCGGTTACAATTAGTTAGGATCCTCAGCTTGTAGTTATAATAACTTGCCTTGAGCTTTTCATGTACCCTTCCACTTGTTCCTCTATTGTTACTTTTTTAACGGACATGTAACGTTAGGTTGGCTTCTCGTTTCAGAGTATCCTGTGTAGGCGCTCGTGATGATCCTTCGATATCCCTTTATCAAATTACCCATCCTGCTCCCGAGACCTGCATTCGTTTGAATGAATTTAAGATAACCACTTATGGCTTTTCCTCAGCCATCTCGTTAGTAAGCGACTATTGGTGGTTTTTGTAATAGTATTTCACTGATTGTATCTCGCCTTTTTGGTTGATTTTAGTACTATTTGTCTTATTGGACGGTCTTGTAACAGGCCTTCAATTATACAGATCCAGCCTGATACTCCCAGAGATTGACCCACGTTTTTGGCTGGAATACAATACACTGCCAGGTAGCTGTCGCATATCCTCGACTACGCAGTTGCATGGCCCTCACTTTGTAACCCCTCATCTTTTAGATTTAGTTGTTCTCTCAGAAGCCATAGTCATTCAGGTTTTTCTCAAATATTTGTCTTTTTCTATTTTGATTTATAGTTGCTTCAATCCCTTACAGAATATCGTTTAGTTCATCTTAGCTTTTCATACTTGATATTTTTAGGTAAGATCCAATATTTGTTAAGAATTGACTTCAGGTATCCCTCCCAGCATGCCTGTTATTCACTCATTCTTTACCCTTATCACGGGATATAATTGGTTTCTTTCATGCTTCACAGTTCTAAATATTTTCTTTGTCACCACCTTTAGGGTATCTTTTCGGTCTTTCTATCTTTTCTCCATCCTTATGTAATTTTCAACTCTCTACCTTGAGGTTGCTTCTTATTTTTCACTTACTTCGTATTATTTTCAGGTCTATTTTCATTCTCAAGCTCTACTCTGTAGCACCAGTCAGCATCCCTTATTGTTTCATGCACCTTGTTTTATTGTGTAACAGACTCAGTGTACTACATCATTGTGTATACTCATGTTTAGTTCTGTATATGTTTTTCGTATTAGAAATTCCAAGTGGTTCTCCCAAAGAAGGCGTATGATACGCCGAAATGCGCGTAGAGATCGTCATCCTACCCACTCAGTTTCTATAACCTCTGATTATATTTTATCATTGATTGTTGATATTTCCACTTTCCATGCTTTTCATGATTTGATGTCTCAAATTGTTTGATATGTATTGTCATTTTTTATATGTTGGACAATAAGATTGTTTTTTATTTTTTAACTTTTATATATGCAATAATAAAATGAAAACACTTTTTAAATTTTGTGGTTGTGTGTCAGTACACTGTGTTTCTGTTCATTATCCTGCTTGTTGTTGAACCTGATATCATACTATCATACAGGTTTCCAGTTGCCTAGGAATTGTTAATATTTGAAATATTGTTGCCCTGTCCTAGGATCTGTTAGCAGTTTCAGGGGTTCCCTTTTATCTCATTTGTGCATCCTTCTGAGACAGCACACCCCTGCCAGAGCGAATTGCTGATCTCGGTCTGGATAATGTAGTACGAATGCAGATGTGACATTTGTTTTAAGGTGTTAAAGGCCTGATCAGCTGCTTTTGACCAAACAAATTGTTGGCCCTTCTTCAACATGGGAGTTATGGAAACTACTATTTCAGAGAAGTGGAAAAATTGGCAAAAGCAAGGATTCTTTGGATGTCTTTGACTGAATTTGGGGTTGGCCAAAAAAGCATTGCTTCAACTTTTTTAGTGTCCACTGTAATTCCCATGAGAGACAGTTAGTATCCAAGGAATTCTACTGATGTTTCATAGAAGATGCATTTTTCCAGTTTAGTGTACAGTGAGTGTTTGCGTAAATGTTGCAATATGGACCAAACATTTTGGATGTGTTCTTGTAAATTTATTGAGTAAATCAGGATGTCCTGTATGTAGACAACAGCACAGATGTCAAGGAAGTCATGCAATACTTCATTAAGGAATTATTGAAAGGCTGCTGGGCCATTACAGAGCCCAAAGGGCATTAAAGTATATTAAAAAAGCCCACATTTTGTTCTAAAGGTGGTCTTTCATTCATCCCCTTATTTTATGTGTACCAGGTGATAGCCACCACTTAAATATAATTTTGTGTATATAGAGGAACTACAAACCTGTCAAAGTGGACTGGTATGAGAGGCAACGCATACCGATTTTTGATGGTGGCCTTGTTCACCTTTCTATAATTGATGCAGGCCATAATTCTCCATTCTTTTTTGGGAAAAAAAGAGGGGTGAGGAGACAGGTGAGGTGAATTTCCTCATGAATAACCCTGGGTGGTAAAATCCGCTCTGCTCGTGCAATTTGCGGATTTTTGGCAACTCCGCATTCCGCATAAAACGCGGAGTTACCGAAAACTGCGCAATCCTTGGCGGAGCGGAGTTTTTCCCTTGTTTGTGCTTTCAAAATGCGTTTTCGGTCATGTGGTAGCGACTTACCGGAATCGCTGCAGTCGCTGATGAGTTTTCCTATCCGTTTACGTGCGCCACAAGATTTTGGTTGCCAGCCTTGCAATCCCGCGAGAGTGTGCGATCGCGAACACGTCATTGAGACGCGCCATCGGAAATCCGGCGGAAATTCGGTGAAGTTCGCGATGCCGAACACACAAAATTTGCAATCTGGAGAGGAATATCTCTCAAGCAGCATAAAACCTTATTGAAAATGATTTGGATGAAAAAAACTCCTCAGATTGACATTTGGCTGTACTTTTTTGTGCAAGGAGACCTTTTTCTTTTTTTACTTTTTTTTGGACAGGAAGGAAGTGCCCCAGAGTCTCCAACTTCCTGTTCCCGTCCAGCAGGCTCCTCCCAGTGCTTTGTCCATGTCCTGTTCACTTTTCATTTGGATTTTGAGCTGGAAGGATCGCCCTTTATGTCTGCTGCATCATATATCATTGGATTTGAGGACTTTTGGATTTGAGATTTTACAAGTGAGTTGGTGTTGTTTGTTTGATTGGGGTATTGTAGTTGCTGCAACCACAATTTTTGTACTTTTCATCATTTAAATTTGCTTTTATTGTGGGTAGCCAGTAGGCCCAGAGCTAGTCATGGGTGCATTAAATAACTGTTTCTGTGGTGTCTGTTGAATTTAAACATCATTTGGGGCATGGATGGCATTGGATTGAATTGCAAAATGTGTATTTTTTAGGGTATTTCACTTTTTTGGTGTGTGTTAAATAAATGCCTTTGTTTTGTGTGTGTGTGTGTGTGTGGTGTGGTTGTTGTGTAACTTGCACAATTTGTTTAGCCCAGTGGATTTTCAGTTTTGCATTTTACTGCATTAAAGCTATGTTGTGTAACATGCCTCCTTTGCCTGGCCATTATAGGAATGTTTCAGTTCATTGTTTTTGAGGCCCCCTGCTTGTTGAGACTGTGAGTGACCATGTGGCTGGTAGCCATTTTGTGGTGGTAGTTTAGAAGTGTGCTGCTTTTGCCATATAGGCCTGCTTGTGTTTCCTTTGTTCCTTTTGGCCAAGGCTTCTTGTTGTTGTGTGCCCGGCCATGTGGTTGGCAGATATTTTGAAGCCAGGCAGTGTGCTTTTGCAATAGGCCAGCATTGTCTGTCTCCCCTTTCTTGTTTTTCTGGGCCAGGCCATGTGGCTGGTGGCCATTTTGAAACCAGGTAGTGTGCTTTTGCTATAGGCCTACATTGTCTATTTTTACTTTCTTTTTCCTGTGGGTGGCCTGGCAATGTGGCAGGCTGCAATTTTGATGCCAGCAGTGTGCTTGAGCCATAGGCCTGCATTGTACGTCTTCCCTTTCTTGTTGCTGTGGGGGGGCCTGGCCATGTGGTTAGCGGACATTTTGTGGAGCCAGCCAGTATGCTTTTGCCATAGACCTGCAAGCTTGTGGCCTAGTCTGCCAATAGGCCTTTCATCCAGTAGGCCCAGAGCTACTCATGGGTGCATGAAATTAAACAACTGTTTCTGTGGTGTCTGTTGAATTTAAACATCATTTAGGGCATGGATGACATTGGATTGAATTGCAAAATGTGTATTTTTTGGGGTGTATCACTTTTGTGGTATGTGTTAAATAAATGCCTTTGTTGTGTGTGTCTGTGTGTGTTGTGGTTGTTGCGTAGCTTGCAAACCTTGTTTAGCCCTGTGAATTTTCATTTTTGCATTAAAGCTGGGTTGTTTAGCATGCCTCCTTTGTCTGGCCAAATACTGCCTGCTTGAGTTCATTGTTTTCCAGGCCTCCTGCTTGTTGTGACTGTGAGTGACCATGTGGCTGGTGGCCATTTTATGGTGGCAGTTTAGTAGTGTGCTGCTTTTGCCACATAGGCATGCATGTCTCTCCTTTGCTCCTCTTGGCATACTGCTTCCATCCCCTTTGCCATCTGCAGCTCCCTGAATGACATGATGAGCAAATTAGGGCCGAACAGGTTCCACTTCCATTGCATTTGTATTTTTGCTCTTCTTCTTTCATATCCTTCCTGAGTGTACACAGTATACCATGAAAGCCCTTGTTGTCAAAGTCTCACAAATGGCTACACTGTTATGTTTTTTTATAACTTAAACTGAGTTAATAACATTTAATAATATATCACTAACAAGTGTGACCACTACACACTAAGTTATAAATGATATTTGTTTGTTTGAAGTAGTAGTAATTGAACCACAACAACAAATGCAACATTTCACTGATGTTCTTCTCCTGGCTTCTTTGCATTTAGGTGCACAAAAAGACAGAGGAGGAGGTGTCATCATCACCCATTGCACTGCCAGACAGCAGTCCTGCAGCGCACCACGTCACATCCACGTGTGACCACAGACATCTCTGCAACTTGTGCACCTGTGTCCTGCTGACATCGGAAGGAAAAAGACGGCCCCAAAGAAAGGTAACAGGTCCTCCAGTACCGAGAAAGGTGCCAGTGAGAAGAATGAACAGAAGAAGGAAGTGGACACAGCTGGGAGCAGCACTTTTGCATCAGTTTGCCCACCCTCCCATGGTAGGCCCATGGTAGGCCCAAGCCCATGAGTGTCACAGAGGTAGCCAGTCTACTTTCGCAAACGCCAATGAGCAATGATCTTGAAATGTCATTACCACAGAGTAGTACCCAATCAATGCAGGTGGAAACTCAGCAGATAACTGGGCAACAACAACCGGAACAACAGCCTCAACAACTGCCGGAACAACAGCCACAACAACAGCCGCAACAACAGCCGCAACAACAGCTGCAACAACATCCACAACAACCGCAGCAACAACAGCCCACAATAGTAGTTGTTCCTCCTGAATTAGGGGCAGTTCAGGAAATTGAGATTTCTGCAGACGAAGAAGAGCAAACCACTCTTTCAGAAGATCCATTGTCTTCCAGATACCCAGCATGGAAAAGGAGGGTTAGTCCATCAACATCCTCTTCAAGCTCCTCTTCTGATGATCTAGATGCCACTTGGAAGCCACCTGCTCAGTCTGAGAGTGAGGCACACCACAAGACAAGGCTAGGGAAAAGGAAGGTTCCAAAAAGTCTTAGAGTTATGGAGGTAGATGTAGAAGAGGGGGATGATGACGAGCCAGTCATCATAAGCATCACTCCCGGACCAGTGGAGATGGAGACCGACATTATTACCCTTTTCCCAAATTGCTGTGAGGGGTGTGGCACGGATACCACCAAGACAGGTAACACCAACACCACATCCAGCTTCCATATTTGCATTTGCAAAGGCCCGGCAGGGACCTACATCCAGCACAACCGTCACCTCAGAAGGTAGGAGTGGTACTGCACCGAATCAAATTTCAAGCACACCCACCAGTTCATCTGGCATTGCAAGTGGCACCTCCAGCAGGGCAAGAAAGATAACCGCCCCAGTTTGGAACTTCTTTTTGGTTAGCAGTAAGGAGGAGAACGTTGCTATATGCTCAATTTGTTGACATAGTGTTAGTCGGGGTAAGCTTGGTACAAACTATGGTACCGGAGGCCAAACAACCCATCTGAAAAAACATCACTTGATCTAGTGGGAGGAACACCTTAAAGGCCTAAGTAAAACTGCACCCATTGCTGTTAGTGAAGGATGAATAAGTAGAAGAAGATATGATTGCGGTGGAAGGTGAACAAGAAGGAGACATTTTCTCTGGTACACAAAGTAGCCCTGTCACTAGCAGTGTAGTAGTCCAGTCCACATCCTCAGCAACATCTCAGTGGCACTGCAGTAAGAGTCAGGCTGAGACATCAAGGCAACAGAGTAATGCAATGAAAAAAAATGTGTTGTTGAGCCTAACTGGGTTCAAGAAGTCACCTGCATCCGCGGCACCAGAAAGGAAAATAATTCAGCCTACCATTGTCAGCATGCTTAGGTCGGAAGGGCAGTACAAACACAACCACCCAATGGCACGTTTGTACAATGTGAAGCTGGCTAAAATGTTGGCGCTGGACCTTCTCCCTTTTTCTTTTGTGGAAGGGGTGGGTTTCCTTGAATTTGTGACAGCCATCTGTCCAAAATGGAACGTTCCCTGCAGGTCCTATTTCACCAGAGTTTCTGTTTCAGCACTACATCATGATGTGCTGGAATTGCTTGGACAAGCGTTGCAGCAGAGTGTTGTTCACAATATTCACCTGACAACAGACATGTGGACCAGTTGACAAGCCACTGATTACATGTACATCACTGCACACTGGATCTCTTTTGTGTGGGTTAGAGAAAAGATATCTGAAGCAGGTGTTGCTAACACTGCTGAGATTTTTAATGCTACTCAGAAACATGCAACTGTAGCCATGTTTGCCGTGGAGAAATCTCATACTGATGTAAACATTTTAGAAGAGTTTAACAGCAAGGTCTTTGAATGGTTACGCCCAAGAGGGCTTAACATTGGTTTTGTTGCCACAGACAATGTCAGTAATATTATTAAGGCCATGGGCATTGGTGGATATTTCAGGGTCCTGTGCTTGGCTCACTGCATTAACATTAATTTTCAAGACTTTCTGAAAAAAGAAGCCTGAGTCAGCAGCTTACTGTCCACCTGCATAGGAATATGCACACAGTTCAGCCATTCGTTTAAAGCCCGGAAGCAGCTGAGGATCATTCAACATGTGCATAGAATGCCAGTCAAAGCGCTCATCAAGGAGGTGCCAACACGTTGGAACTCAACTTATTACATGCTTGATCGTATGTTTGATCAGTGCAGACCAATCAATGAGTATGTCATGCAAAGAATAAGGGATGCGACTGTGAAAGGCGTGACCCTACAGATGGACCAAGGGGGTCTAGTTAAAAGCCTGGCAGAGATGCTTCTTCCTTTCGAGCTCTTCACAGTGAACAACCATTACAACGCAACTACTACAACGACATACCATTACCACGCAACTATTACAACGCAAGTCATTACAATGACTTGCGCTGGGGGGCGTTCTAGGATAGGGAATAGTTTAATTTACTATCCAACACCTTCCCTACTATCCATGGGGACTGGAGTTGGAATAGTAAATTAAACTATTTACTATCCAGCACCCCCCCAAAGCAAGTCGTTGTAACGACTTACATTGTAAAACTTGCGTGGTAAAGGCATGCGTTGTGAAAGCATGCGTTGTAATGACATACATCCGTTCTTCACACGTGAAGTCAGCAAGGACGACTGTACTATGGGGCAAGCTATCCCATTGTTGCACATGCTAAAGCAAAAGCTGAAGGAGGTGTCTGAAACGTCCGCAGGTGTGGAGGAAAAAAAAGGACGCATATGAGTTGGGGGAGAGCTTATCCCGTTGCTTAGCTTTAAATACAAGGGTGCAAACTCGCATTGTTTCGGAAAAACATTACATTTGTGCCACAATTCTGGATCCACTGTACAAATCGGCACTGAACAATAAGACATTATTTCCCTTTTCAGAAGTAGATGTTGCCCAGTACAAAACTTGGATAGCTGAGACAGCCAGTAAATTGGAAAATGAACTGCTGGTAAAATAAAGGCTCACTGTCACCAACACTATCGACAATAGCAAGAACCGGATCATCATAAATCAGCACAGGCTTGGTATTTACTGCAGGGCTTGCTAGGTCCAGTGCTGATGCAAAGACAAAAGTGTCCCAGCAAAGTGGAACACCCCTGAACATTGATCAAATGGTCCTGGCCTATCTGGATGATCCAACAGAGGTCTATATTGATCAAAACCCATTGCTGTATTGGTATGGGAAAAGGGGTCAATGGCCAATGCTCAGCAGGCTGGCGATAAACTACCTGGCTTGCCCTGTAGCAAGTGTCTCTTCTGAGCATGTTTTCCGTGCTGCTGGTGCCATTGTAACAGTGAAAAGGACCAGTCTCTGGCCAAAAACGCGTAGATGTTAACCACGATCAAAATGAATCAGCACTTTATACCACCGAATTACAAAATATTTAAATCAACATAGGAAGATGACGAGAGCAACTTAGGTAATGGAAGCAGTGTCTTAGATGATTACCTACTTCTGGTTGAACTTCTAGAGTTTAAGGACGAGCTATACTTCCCTGACAACTAGGCTTTGAACTTCTTACTTTCTTTGTTCCTTATTTTACTTTAATTTGTGTGTGTCTCTGTCTTTCTGGTTCGAATCACAACAAATCCATCACCACCATCTTCTAGTCTACTCTTTTTATTGCCATATTGGAATTGCAGCTCTGTGCGTTTAACTTGTCCACTCCTCAGATTCCTGCTCCATCCTCCTGACTCGCCCTAAATCCATTTCCCTCAAGCCAGATGATGATTGGATGGAGAATACAGTACAAGAAAATACTGCTTCGTCGATTCCCTCCAAAAGAGGTGATGACTACTATCTATCCTCCGAGCGAGACTGCCCCTTAACTTAATGTAAGAACAAGGAACAGGTAATGATGGCTTGCATTGGACGCTGACTCTGAGTGATTGGTGTTTGTGTTGTTGTTTGTTGTGCATGAAGTGAGTTCATTGTGTACTATTATTTAATCTACATACTAAAAGTGACTCAAGGCAATGTTTCCTTTGTTGTTTAATAACAAAATTGTACTTCTACTGCAGGCCGAGCCATTGCATTTTTGAATATGGAATCTGGACTCACTTGGTACACTACAGACTGAGTTGGACAACACCATGATTATGACCACAGTGACATAATATCTTTGCAGTCAGTCAGTAGGATCAGAGATGACTGATGGAATAACTCAGGGCATTTCATAAGTTGCATAAAAGGTAAACCAGTCCACAATAACCACAGCAGACCTACACGTCTGTGTAGTGGTGGAGTCGAGTCACGAGTGTAGTAGTGGTGGTATGACTGACAGCTGTGCATGCCATTGATTTAGTTACTTAATTTGGAAAATGCTATGTTGCTGTATATGTGACATGTGTACTCTGACTGGCTCTGTCAAAATCTAAGCTAAGTGGAGGTTGGGTATGGTACATTGCATATTAATTGATAATATACTGCTGCCCTGTACTGTCTATTAGTCTAGTCAGTAAGTACTACTTATCATAACCATCAAGTCATCATCATCATGCATGCATTTCCTTATGGATATGATGGTCGTCCGCCAAGATTATTTTTTGTTGTTTGTCCATGCGTTGTGTTTTGCTTTGTGAAACCTTTCCTCAAACTCCCCTTCCCAACCAATCATCAAACCCTAAACCTCTTCCCCCGGGCTGTGTGATTTATATTGAGGTGTGACTAAATTTAATGTACACCAATAATTGATCACACACTTGCTGGGGCGAGTGTGGTGAAAGCAATACTAATTCAATTTCAAGGCAGGGCAAGGATCTTCTTCTGCTTGCCCACCGATGCCCATCCATTTGCAAGTCAAGTTTTTTTTCCAAAAGAGCCTAATCCATCATAATTATTTGCTGGAATCGATTGGATTCATCACCCTCCTAAACAGCACTAAAGGTTACGCTTGTGTCGAGTGACTCGACACAACTACAGTTTGTAACTTATTGTACTAGGCTGTCCCCCCACCATTATGTTTTATTTTTCTTTAGCATTGCTAATCAGCATTTATATTATTGTTTGGCAGTCTTCTTGTGTATTTACTGTACTTTGTTCTACTATTCCTCCCAGAGTCTCTCTCAGGTGACTGACTGTCTCATTTTCTTTTTTTACAAATGCACTGCCAGTGTCTACTACTACCACCAGACCATGGCATCTTGGGAAACAAAACCATCATTGCCATGCAGCCATCGCTGTGCCTAAGGTAAACATCAATCACAGGTAAGAGAAGAAGTTTGGTGGAGGTGTAATTAATATTATTAATTAATTAGTTCACACACCCCTTGAGTACTCCTGTTGCAGAATGCATAGACTAGGAGGAGAGACTGACAGTACTAGTAGGACAAGTCCCTCAGTGAGGGGTACTGCATCTTTCTGTTTGTGTGTTATAAAATCGGCAGCTTATTTTTAAATCAAACACTTGCTGTGGCCCTGCAGCAGCAAGGAAGCCGTGTGTTGTAAAAAAGTAAGCCCCCAAAACATTAACATCGTATGTAAAGTTTAAGTATAAATATAATTTAATCCCCATGCAAAATAAGTGATTGTAAAAAATCCCACAACACCTGAACCAAACCTTCTCCCTAACCCCAACCAATGTCCAAAAAGATAAAGAAGAGATAGTCCAACCAATGTCCGGTGAATTGTCCATATTAATAAACCCCAACACCCAATTCCCACCTGTTAGACCTGCCACCATTGGCATGGGTCTCCTGTCCATTTTTTTGCTGTTGCTCTGATGTTTCGTTGGTTTTAGATGCTTTGGGCACTGTGCCGCTGCTATTCAGTGCCACAGTGCAAGTGCTCCCTATGGTAAATTGATGAATGGATTAGGGACTCCATGATTGACTTGTTTGGTTTACTTGTCAGACCCTAGTACAGTGTACTGCGTGTGCCTAGGGCTTTTAATTCAAATGCTGTTGGTGGGCTTCCAGCACTGATTGTGCCACCTACCAGGGCAGCTTTTAAAGTGTGCATCAGGCCTGTCATTGCAGAGGCTGTGTGCAGTCTGGTACTGCCATGTCAACTGGGCAAGTGCACCCACTTGCCAGTCCCTAAACCTTCCCTTTTATACATATTAGTCACCCCTAAGGTAGGCCCATGTGCAGGGTGCATTGTATGTAAAAGGTAGGACATGCCCTGATGTGCGTGGCATATCCTGATAGTGAATTACAGCCATTTTAGTTTTTCACCATTGCAAGGCTACCTGTTCCCCATAGGCCAGAATAGGCAGTTTGATTTTACCATCTTAAAATCCTAACTGGCTCCGGGAACTAGGTAGAAATCCGAGTTTAGTATGCCTGAGCTCAGAATGATAAAATACATCTTTTAGTGAAGTTGGTTTTAACATTCTGTGTTTGAAAATACCACTTTTAGAAAGTAGGTATTTTCTTGCCTAACTATCCGCCTGCCTCTGGTAGGGTGTGTATTCCTTGTCTGGTTTGTGAGTGACAGGGGCTGGGGGGATTCCAGAAGACAGGGCGAGTCAGCACAGGGCTGAATAAACCTATCTGCAAGTAGAGTGGTAGAAGGGGAGCACCTGGGACCTGATTAGAGCTGTGCATGCCTTTCACAATTGTGGCTCCACCTCTTGTGGTGCGTCTGATGTCCCTGGCCTACACTGTCAAAGGAAGAGAAGGAGTCCTGCAAACAAAGTGCTCCAGGACTGACCAGAACTGGTTTGGACTAGGTACAGACACTCTCTGCCTTCAGAGAACAAAGAGAATAGTAGTATAAAAGGGGGGTCCTAGAACTTTAGATCACCTCTGGGAATCAAGACAAACCTTTGCTGAGGAGAAGAATCGGGAAACTGAAAAGAGGACACTACCCCTATGCTTCGTGTTGTTGGGGTTGACCTGCAGTGTTTGCTTCATTGCCAAAGAAAGGAGAAAACGGACTGGGTGTGCTTTCATAATCTTGAGGAAGATCTCCAAGGGCCTGAACTTGAGCTTGCCTCCTGTTTGAAGTCTCAGGGATACAAGACGTCACCTCTTCTGCTTGCCTCGATCTAGAACTGCGGTTTTAGGTGCTGCAGAAGGAAATGGCATCACCGATGGCAGCAAGTGATGCTTTCTTCTGCACCTTAGCTGTGAGCGCTGCTTCGATTTGCACCGTAGACCCAACGCCAGCCGCCGTGCCACATCGACGCCAGCAGGCGACACCGTAACCTGCCCGAAGCCATGAGCGCTGCTCCAACTTCTGCCGTGGTCCCAACGCCGGCTGCTGAGGCACATCGACTCCGAAGCTAACATTGAAATCGCAGAGCTGATCCTCAACGTGGGTGACTGTGAATCCATCGACAGCACGACATCACAAGGAACAATGGTTTTGGCGCCATTGTGACATCACCTCGCCGGCGCAATAAGGAACCGTTGTCTCACCTCCCCTGCGCTGCACTAAGGAACTGAGTCTACACCTCCCCTCGGGTCGTAAAGAACCGACGCCGCACAGCGCCAACGAAGCCGCACCTCCCCGACACCGTGAGCTGTCTGTGATCTTCATCGCTTTTCCAAGGTTCTGTTCTTTGGTGGTCTGTTTGACTCTGAGCCCGACGCCGCGGACCTTGCGGTCGGCGCCGTGCTTTGGGATTTCTCCTGTCACGACATTGTGATAACTCACGTTGGAGTTATCTGTTGCTAGAGACTGATTTTAAGTGAAAAACCTATTTTTAAGTACAGTATTGTGGATTTTTCTCATTTGGTCTCATGTTAAGCCTATATAAAAATACTTATTTTTATAATACAACCTCTGTGGTGTCCATCTGTAGTGCTGTCACTGTGTTACTGTATGTGTTCACAAATGCTTACACACTGCCTCTGAGATAAGCCTGCCTCGTTGCGTCAAGCTACCAAAGGGGTGAGCAGGGGTTATTCTAGGAGGGTAACCCCTTACCCTGACAAGACGCAAGGGTCCCTATTTGGTCAAAGGTACCTGCCTCTGCCAACTAGAGACCCACAAATCTAATACTACCCACCAAAAAAGGAATAAAAAAGCTGCAATCCTATGGGACCTCTTATCGGCGGGCTGACTTCTCCTGGACCTCTATCCGTTCCTCTAGGCATGCCCCTTGGAGGAGCATGCAGTGCTTGAATGCTCTACAATTGCATCCACTGGGGGATCAGCAGTGTTGGATGAAGCTGTGGTGAAGGGCAGCTGCTAGACCACAGCGCCGTACCACTGGAGGGGCCAGTCTGGGCTCCGGGGCATTGGAGGAGGCTGCAGCTGCTGCTGCCTCCTCCTCTGTCAGAACCACCAGCCACAGGTATTTCGTGCGGATGGCCACCAGCTTCCGGTGATGGGCCATGCTTGTCAACTCCTTCCTGTCCATTTTCGATTTTGTTTGGGAAGGAGTACCTATATCAAGAAGAAAAAAGACTATTGTAACAATATATATTCTTGCAAAACAATAAGACACATTAATTCTACACATAGTGGCACAGTAGCACTAGCAAGCACAGTACATAACATTTGTGGTAGGTATCTATCCTCCCACTTCCTTGGCCTCTAACATTTGTGGGAGTTTCAGGCATTATACTAGCACTATGGACTCGAGTACACTGTACACCAGTCTGATTCCTCTCTCTTGTTTAGCGAAATTATGTAACCTTGTTGTATGGGGCATGCCAGCTCAGTCAGCTTGCGCCCTAGACAATCATACTTGTGACGCAGACTTGTGTTTTATTTACTACGGTCTGCAGGTGGGGAAGCTGACTGCCCAATTATCTTATTTTTCTATTACAGGTGGCACTAGCCAAACTCTGTTACATCAAGGGCAACTGCCTAATTTCAATTTCACCCTGCCCTGACTACAAAAAAGGTAGATGATATCTGATCCAAATGATCATTGCTTATATATGGGACGACATGAGGTACTTTGTTTTGATTGAATGTATAAACAATAAACTTGCAGCCGATAGGCCACCCATGGCAGGCTGACACAGTCAAAAATAAATTAACATAGGTAGGGAGTGGGCCTCAGAGTTGGAGGGAGGAGCTTGATAACAACATACATACAATATATATGCGGTGCTTGCAAACGACTGTGAGTCTAGAGCGTATTCTGAAAATACCACTTGGTTCTATTCTCCTTGGCTTTGCTACTCTGGCGCAGTTTCTTTTAAATTCTCTTTATACTAAGACTCTTCATCGCGTGACAGCCTCCACTTATGCTATCTATGATGAATAATATACCATCCATTCAAAGTAAACATGTCTATCATTCTTCTTAATTTCTCAACAAAGCTTAGTTTGTTTCACCAACAACAAACATTTATTCTTTTTATTTTTAAACCACCACCCATGCGTCCTTCAGGTGTGCAGGACATCTAACCTGGGCTTCTATTGGAATTCTGTAACGCATATGAGCAAGCCCATAATCGCCGTTTTAGCAGCAGTTTCCTGCCACTAAAACGGCGATAATTTTAACAAAGTTCTTGCTAATATGCCCCAATGTACTTATAAGAAAATATGCACATTTCAGTATCAACCTGGTGCATATCTACTTCTGTTAAAGACTCTACTAGATTCCTTTATTTTGAGCCCTTTACCTATCAATCCGCACAGCTATTGGCCTGGCAGTCATGGCAGACAGTATTTAGAGTTACTCAAAAAGCAACCAGATTTCCGTTTTTATCACATTTCAAAATAAATTCAGTCAAGAAAATAAAGTTTTTTCTGTCTGTATTTTTCTGTTAAAATCAGTAAAAATGGAAAACTGGGAGCCTTAGGTATAATTGAGGTCAAAAGTTGTTTAATCTGTGTGTACATTGTCGCACAATAGAGTCAATTGACTTGTGTGGAACTGGATTAGGCTGGGGACAATGCAAAGCCATCTCCAGCACATACAGGTTCTTGTTCTGCCTTGGCTGTATGTGGCATCCCTAATTTAGCTGCTAAGGCTAAGTCAAAGAAATTCCCAGTAGCCCCTGAGTCAATAGGCATTGCCGGTTTTGTTGGGACTGTATAATTGTTACTATAACAGTCATGTCTCTGGGTACATGATTCAACACATTTGTAAGGTATTGATAGATCTGAAAAGGGGACTCTCTCTGAGAGGCAATCTCTGTACATCCAGAGAGAATGAGTTTTCCTGTTGCTCAGGGATATCTATGCTCGCAGTTTTTTTTTCTTTTGTGGTATTATAGTACGGTCACGTGCAAAATGCCATGGCTTGCCTTTGTAAAGATATAAATTGGCACTACAGCGACATTCTTTTTCTTCACTGGACAGGGGGGCCCTGATCCCTCCAATTTGCTTAGGTTCTGTATCTGGTGATGTTTCCTTATGTTCTTTCCTATCTGTTTTAATACTAGTAGTCTGGTTTTGCCTTGGGATGCTCTTTCTTTCATTTAACTAATATACGGTCTAATTTTTAACTTCCTGTGGCCCTTATCTCTTCACGCCTAGATTACTGCAATGCGCTCTATCTAGGCATAAATAAGAGACTGGTTCAACATCTGCAAGTTGTGCAGAATGCTGCAGCTAGGTTCGTCGTCAACGCCCCTAGACTATCCTCAGGCTCTGCTATAAGAAAACATCTTCACTGGCTCCCGATGCTGTCCAGGATAGACTTTAAGGTTCTCTGTCTTACCCACTGTGCCCTTCACGGATCCGGTGCAGAAGACATTAGGTCTCTTGTGTCTTTTTATACCCCTGGCAGGATGTACGACGTTACAACGCATACTATTACAACGCATGCTTTTACAACGCATTTTTTACAACGTAAAGTATACTATAACGCTATATTTTACAACGAATACTATTACATCGCATTATAGATTAAGTAATAGAAAAGTACTATTACAACGAAAACTGTTACAACGCATACTTTTACAACGCATTTAAATGTTTATTTATTTTTTCATATATAAAATCTGGGACGGGATGCAGGGAAATTAGGGGTTTTGGGTGGGGAAGTGTTTTAAAATGTGGAGAAAAACTGCACAATAATTCTCATAAATGATCGATTTTCTAACATAAATACTCGAGTAACAAAATTAATACTCGATAAATAATTTTTTTACATTTTTTTATAGAAATATAAAATCTGGCACGGGATGCAGGGAAATTAGGGGTTTTGGGTGGGGAAGTGTTTTAAAATGTGTTAAAAAACTGCACGGAAAACATCAAAAATTAACGATTTCTTAACATAAATACTCGAGTATCAAAATTAATACTCGAGTAACTAATTTATTGCTCGAATTTCGAATATTAACTAATTTTACTGAAAGAAAAATTATCTTTCCTTTAAAATGTCCTTTAAAAAATATAAACGATTATTAAATAAATAACACATAAACATTTTATTTTAACTAAAAGTGATTACTTATATAAATCCGCCATTTTACGTACTGATGTTTATAGAGAAGTCCTTCAACTATTTTCTTCACATTAAAGATAAACATTACTCTCAAAATGGATGCCAGAAACGGAACGAAAGTATGAAAACTTAACTTGAAAACAAAAGATTTTAAATTATAAGTTTCCACATTATAAGTCTTATTATAAAATTAGAATTCTAACGGTGTAAATTAAAAAATTAATGATGGTACTGATTAAAACATATAAATATGAGCAAGACACCATTTTACGTGCAGTTGATTATCAACTTCCAGAGTAAGCAGACATCAAAAGGTGACTCTCTGACCTCTTGAACTAGATATCAGCAGTAGCCAACTTTTAAGCGTTTATTCAATGATATTCAAGTAAGTACTTAAAACGAAGTAATAAATATTTATATAGAACATTTAATCAAGAATAATTTAATCAAGAATAATTTAAAAATTTAACTTTTATTAACACGATTATTATTACTATATTAGCCATTATTTTTAAACATATCAGATTATATTTGCAAAGTCCTCTCAATAATCCATTTGAAATATAAATATAATTTGTATGAAAACGATATTAATATTTCATGTGACAGTAATTTATTCAGAAATTGATATAACTTTTTTACAGAACAACAATTTTCTATTTCTTTCTTAAACAGTTCTCCAAACAATTCTCACTAATACATAAGCTTCTTTTCAACGCAAGCTAATTTTCTACAAATCAACATATCTCAGAGCGACTTATAATAAGGTATTTTTCTAACGATTTACCTAAAAACATGACTAAATATTTACCAATCATTACTAGAAAATAATCCATAGCTATATTTTATTTTTTTCATACAGATAAACCAACTAGGTTTACGAAAAACATCCTTTCAATTTACAGCAAGAAATTAATATTGTTAAAAAGGTAAATTTTTTAACCATTAGAAATACGAATAAAATTCAGAAAGCAAGATTCCATTATGATCTTCTCAGTTATCATTATTTCAAAAATATATTTTTGATTTTTCTGAAATAAACTCGACTAACAAAGCCAAAGAAAAATATTAAAATAAATACAATTGTTATTAAGGTAAGTGCTGGATAGTGTAAATATTCTATTTTATTTTTATAAAAATGCATCATTAAGGAAAGTGAAGGATAGTGTAGAGATGCTATTTTCTATTCTAAATTCATGAAAGTGCTTCTATTTAGTAAGTGCTGGATAGTGTAGTAGTGTTACTTACTATTCCAACTCCATGAAAATGCATCAGTATGATAAGTACTGGATAGTGTAGGGGTGTCAGTTAGTATTCTTACTCCAGGAAAGTGCATCAGTAGATTAAGTGCTGGATAGTGTAGGGGGGCCACTTAGTATTCCAACCCCATGAAAGTGCATCAGTAGTGTAAGTGCTGGATAGTGTAGGGGTGCCACTTACTATTGTAACTCCAGGAAAGTGCATCAGTAGGGTAAGTGCTGGATAGTGTAGGTGTGCCACTTACTATTCTAACTCCAGGAAAGTGCATCAGTAGGGTAAGTGCTGGATAGTGTAGGAGTGCCACTTACTATTCTAACTCCAGGAAAGTGCATCAGTAGGGTAAGTGCTGGATAGTGTAGGGGTGCCACTTACTATTCTAACTCCAGGAAAGTGCATCTGTAGGGTAAGTGCTGGATAGTGTAGGGGTGCCACTTACTATTCTAACTCCAGTAAAGTGCATCAGTAGGGTAAGTGCTGGATAGTGTAGGGGTGCCACTTACTATTCTAACTCCAGTAAAGTGCATCAGTAGGGTAAGTGCTGGATAGTGTAGGGGTGTTATTTACTATTCTAACTCCAGGAAAGTGCATCAGTAGGGTAAGTGCTGGATAGTGTAGGGGTGCCACTTACTATTCTAACTCCAGGAAAGTGCATCAGTAGGGTAAGTTCTGGATAGTGTAGGAGTGCCACTTACTATTCTAACTCCAGGAAAGTGCATCAGTAGGGTAAGTGCTGGATAGTGTAGGGGTGCCACTTACTATTCTAACTCCAGGAAAGTGCATCAGTAGGGTAAGTGCTGGATAGTATAAGTGTACCAATGTGTATTCTGATGTGTAAAATAAATGAGACATGTGTTAAAAATGTGTACATTCAAAAAACATGTTTTATACCAAATTGAAAAAGAATCATTTATTATCTTGCCGTACAATCACATTTTTTAAATAATACAATAACATGAAAAATTTGGAAACATATGAAACAATCTCTATTCTTTTTTTTTTTAGAATCCAACTTGAAGTTCCAAACCAGAGAAAACAATGAACCAACAACCAAAACAAACATAAAGTAGAAGACCAGGAAGAGCAGCAAGAAGCAAACACCAAAAACCCAAGGTAATTTATAATAAAAGTCACCATTAAATCACATAATAATGACCAAAATATAGATATATCCATTTTTAAAAAAACAGAGAAATATCATCAGAATAGTAAGTGCTGTTTAATGTAAATGAGTCACTTTCAAATCGAACACCATCAAATTGAATCAGTAGGATTAATGTTAAATATTTAAAAGTTTACATTTTTTATGTAACCCAGTGAAAAGTGCTAGATTCTGGTAAGTGCTGGATAGTGTAAGAGTGCCATTTACTATTCTAACTCCAGGAAAATGCATCAGTAGGGTAAGTGCTGGATAGTGTAGGGGTGCCACTTACTATCCTAACTCCAGGAAAGTGCATCAGTAGGGTAAGTGCTGGATAGTGTAGGGGTGCCACTTACTATTCTAACTCCAGGAAAGTGCATCAGTAGGGTAAGTGCTGGATAGTGTAGGGGTGCCACTTACAATTCTAACTCCAGGAAAGTGCATCTGTAGGGTAAGTGCTGGATAGTGTAGGGGTGCCACTTACAATTCTAACTCCAGGAAAGTGCATCAGTAGGGTAAGTGCTGGATAGTGTGGGGGTGCCACTTACTATTCTAACTCCAGGAAAGTGCATCAGTAGGGTAAGTGCTGGATAGTGTAGGGGTGCCACTTACTATTCTAACTCCAGGAAAGTGCATCAGTAGGGTAAATGCTGGATAGTGTAGGGGTGCCACTTACTATTCTAACTCCAGGAAGGTGCATCTGTAGGGTAAGTGCTGGATAGTGTAGGGGTGCCACTTACTATTCTAACTCCAGGAAAGTGCATCAGTAGGGTAAGTGCTGGATAGTATAAGTGTACCAATGTGTATTCTGATGTGTAAAATAAATGAGACATGTGTTAAATATGTGTACATTCAAAAAACATGTTTTATACCAAATTGAAAAAGAATCATTTATTATCTTGCCGTACAATCACATTTTTTAAATAATACAATAACATGAAAAATTTGGAAACATATGAAACAATCTCTATTTTTTTTTTTTTTAGAATCCAACTTGAAGTTCCAAACCAGAGAAAACAATCAACCAACAACCAAAACAAACATAAAGTAGAAGACCAGGAAGAGCAGCAAGAAGCTAACACCAAAAACCCAAGGTAATTTATCATAAAAGTCACCTTTAAATCACATAATAATGACCAAAATATAGATATATCAATTTTTTTTAAAACAGAGAAATATCATCAGAATAGTAAGTGCTGTTTAATGTAAATGAGTCACTTTCAAATCGAACACCATCAAATTGAATCAGTAGGATTAATGTTAAATATTTAAAAGTTTACATTTTTTATGTAACCCAGTGAAAAGTGCTAGATTCTGGTAAGTGCTGGATAGTGTAGGATTGCCACTTACTATTCTAACTCCAGGAAAGTGCATCAGTAGGTTAAGTGCTGGATAGTGTAGGGGTGCGACTTACTATTCTAACTCCAGGAAAGTGCATCAGTAGGGTAAGTGCTGGATAGTGTAGGGGTGCCACTTACTATTCTAACTCCAGGAAAGTGCATCTGTAGGGTAAGTGCTGGATAGTGTAGGGGTGCCACTTACTATTTTAACTCCAGGAAAGTGCATCAGTAGGGTAAGTGCTGAATAGTGTAGGGGTGCCACTTACTATTCTAACTCCAGGAAAGTGCATCAGTAGGGTAAGTGCTGGATAGTGTAGGGGTGCCACTTACTATTCTAACTCCAGGAAAGTGCATCAGTAGGGTAAGTGCTGGATAGTGTAGGGGTGCCACTTACTATTTTAACTCCAGGAAAGTGCATCAGTAGGGTAAGTGCTGGATAGTGTAGGGGTGCCACTTACTATTCTAACTCCAGGAAAGTGCATCAGTAGGGTAAGTGCTGGATAGTGTAGGGGTGCCACTTACTATTCTAACTCCAGGAAAGTGCATCAGTAGGGTAAGTACTATTCTAACTCCAGGAAAGTGCATCAGTAGGGTAAGTGCTGGATAGTGTAGGGGTGCCACTTACTATTCTAACTCCAGGAAAGTGCATCAGTAGGGTAAGTGCTGGATAGTGTAGGGGTGCCACTTACTATTCTAACTCCAGGAAAGTGCATCAGTAGGGTAAGTGCTGGATAGTGTAGGGGTGCCACTTACTATTCTAACTCCAGGAAAGTGAATCTGTAGAGTAAGTGCTGGATAGTGTAGTTGTGCCACTTAGTAAAATAACTCTAGAATCTACTATAAACATGAAAAAAAAAATTTTTTTTAAATAAAACAAATTTCTAGAAAACATATTAATTATCTTTTCTGTTTTTATTTTTTTCAACAGATAATGTCAAGCCAGGCCACAGCTTCTTATATTAAATCCAGGAAAAGGAACAGACTTCTTCAACATTGTGGATATATATATATTGTAATGAAAGAATAAGTGAACCAAGGAGACATTGGAGGTGTGTGCAATATTATTCTTCCCGTTGCAGCGGCAGAGCAGTTACTGTTGGTGACATCATAATAAAAACCACTGAACATAACCACTCTGCCTCTGCAATGGAGATAGAAATACGTCAAACAATTAACGAGATGAAAGATATTGCATCCACCTCCAATGAAACTCCTGGTTCTATTTTAAGAGAGGTTGCACAGCATGTCCCCGGTCATATTGCTTGCAATATGCCTATTATACCCAATTTGCGGAGAATTATCCAACGTAAAAAGCAGGCAAGTAACACAAACACAGTTACCCCTCAAACTTTTGCTGACATAAATATTCCTCATGACCCTACTCTGTCTTTCTCTAATGAACCTTTCTTACTCTATGACAACCAAAACCCTCTTAAACGTATTCTAATTTTTAGTACTCCCCGCAATCTTTTTAAGTTAGAGAATACTGAAATTTGGATGATGGATGGGACGTTTAAATGTACACCCCATCCATTCACTCAAATTTACAGCATTCATGCACAAATTAACAAAAATGTAGTTCCCTTAGTGTATAGCTTACTACCTGATAAGCAATCTGCAACCTACACTGAATTTTTGACAGTGATTAAAGAGAAAACATCAGGCAAAAGTCCTCAGAAAATCATAATTGATTTTGAATTGACTATGATCAATGTGATCAACAAATTGTACGTGGATACCCAAATTCAGGGGTGTTTTTTTCATTTTTCCCAGGCATATTGGCGTAAGTTACAAAAAACATCCCTGGTTACAGATTACTGCTCAGATAGTAAGCTTCAATTTGAATTAAAAAAATTAACAGCACTTTGTTTTGTACCTTCTGAAAGTGTAGACGAATACTACACTGCAATTTCTGAATCAGAATATTATGTCGAAAATGAAGAAAAATTGGCTCCCTTGTTAAATTACTTTGAGGACACATGGATTGGACATCTAAGCCGATCAGGTCGCAGGAGGAAGCCACGTTTCCATGTGGAGTGGTGGAACTGCTACTCAACCTGCTTAGAAGGAGGTGCTAAAACAAACAATGCCATAGAGGGATGGCACAACTCCTTCAGTCATACAATTGGTAAACATCATCCAAATTTCTACCCTTTTTTGAAAACTTTGAAGAAGGAGCAAAGTTTCCAAGAAATGAGACTTGCCCAAGCATTAACAGGTAGCCTAAATCCACGACCTTCTAAGCAAGCTAAGGAAATGTCTGAGAGACTATTGGGAGTACTTCAACAATTTTCGTTGACTGTGGCATTAGACTACCTGGAAAATGTTGCTAACATATTACATTTCTAATCAGTTTTCACAAATTTACTTTCCTGCTCTGATCTAAAAAAAATTTCAACATTTAATTAAATTGCCATTTTTTTAAACATTTTTTTAAATTATTTTGTCGGGTTCTTTTACCTTAATTTTTTTTTTTTCTATTCCACATTTTTGTCAAAGAAGGCAATTCCACAGGAATATTTTTATTTTTCAAAAAAACCCTTTAAATCAGAAAAAAGTCAATTTTCTCCACCTATTTGCAAAAATATGATGATATCCATCGCATTTGAAATGGAGTATATTTGGTATGAAAACATTTTGAACAATCCTTTTAAAATATTCCTTCTTTTCTCACCACTTATTTTTTCCAAAGTGATGCTTTTTTTATCAAATGTTTAATATCTACAAAACTTTGCTATAAAGTATAATTTCATGACAGTATTTGTCATATATTCAAAAATTCGAACTAAACTTCATCTTGGTAATGTCAGTAATGCATTGTTCATTATAAGTTAATAATTATTTAAATGCCATAAAATTCCATCTATTTTTCTAACGTTTTTAGTAAATTTTTGTTAAAATGATTTCTTTTTTTTATCCAAACATGGACGTCTTTCGAAATAAGTACGTCTTCGGTACACAAATCCTTAAAACTTTTTCTTTTTTTGCAAAAATAATATTTTTCAAAAAATAACGATTCCAACCTGTATTGTAATTGATTTTCTTATCATATATCACATCCTAACTATTATTATTCTCACTAACTAAGTCAAATCTTATCACATTCCAAATTTAAAAATATAAACAAAAACGCCAAGAAATATTTTTGAATTCCATGAACAAATACATTTGAAAGCAATGCATCAAATGTACGCTGCAAAAGCAAAAGTACAATATACAACAAAATAAAGCTCTGAAACGAAAAATTCCAGGTCTTAAATAAAATATGAGTCCTTTTTTTTATCTCGTACAATTACAAATAAACATTTATCAAATTTTCCAATATAAAAAAAAAACGCCAAGAAATATTTTCGAATTCCAGACCAAATACAAATTTAAGCAATGCATCAAATCTACGCTCCAAAAGCTAAAGTACAAAATACAACAAATTAAAGCTCTGAAACGAATAGTATCAGGTCTGAAACAAAATATGTATCCCTTTTTTTATCTCGTACAATTAGAAAGAAATAGATTTATTTATCAAATACCTTGAGAAAAGCAATCATTTTGGAAAAAACAACCAAACTATCCTATTTCTCCACTTCCAATCTTCGATCGATAACTATATCTAAGTTACATCAAAGCATTAAACGTTCAAAAAGTTTTCAATAAATCAAACATATATACTTATTTTCAATCTGTATCTATTACATTATTTCTTACATAACCCGACATAGACATATGCAAGTAATATGTTCGGCGACATGCTTAAAACAAAATCTATACATCTTTTAATAACTACCGCAACCTCTCCTTATTCTTTCATTACAATATATATGTACATAATGTTTTTTACATTATAAAATAACTTTTTAAAGTTTCCTACCTGAGCGCAGATCAGCTTCCAGCTGCTTCCAGCAATCGATGCTATCCAAATGGCCGCTAACGTCGACGTCAACGTAACAACGTCATCTAAAAAGTACCAAGATAAACAAAGGACTATTTGTTATACATTATTAAATAAAATATATTATATAATTATAATTATTAATTGGTGTTGTAAAAATTTTTAAAAATGTGAAATATGTTAATAAAAATCAAAAGTTTTTTTATATATTTTTTTCACAACAATAAAACAAATTTTTAAATAACGTTATTGTCTTTATATTTTTTTACTTCCTTAAATTTACTCTTAAAATAATGTATAGACTATCATAAATAATGTTTTTGTTCACTTACCTGTATGCTGGTCTTGTTTTCATCTTCTCTCTCCTCCATCTGTTCTTTTTCGACCTTACTAATCCATTACGTTGCTTAGTATAGAGCGGTCATTGCAATAAAAGAAGGACTATACCTTCCATTGAAATCAATGTGAAAGCGTGGGAAAAATTTCAAATATGTTTCTTATTGTATGTGTATCATTTTTAAAAAGTGATATATATTTTAAATAAATAATTTATCAATAATATTTTTTTTTAATAATAATAATTTCCTTCATAAAATAAAAAATAATATTTATAATTTAAATTTTATTTTATTAATAAAATAATTAACAATAAAACATTAATCACTTCAAATAGTTAAAACATTTATATTTTCGTAAACCTTAAATAATTATAAATGCTTGTATTAAAAAAATTGTAACATTAATGCAACATTGAATTTAAATAATTAAATAATTTACTATAAATATATAATGTTCACTATTTATATTTTAAACATTTACTTTTTCTAAAAGGATACCTGAGTATTATTTCTTGTGGTAATACATTTTTTATCTTCATGTATCAAATATATTAATTAATTAATGTAATAAAAATTAAATATAATATATATATAAAACATTTTCATTTTCTAAAAAGATACCCGAGTATTAATTTTTTTAACATTAATCCAACATTGATTTTAAATAATTAAATATTTCACTATAAATATATAATGTTCACTATTTATAGTTTAAACATTTACATTTTCTAAAAAAATACATGAGTATTATTTCTTGAGTTTATAAATTTTTTATCAACATGTGTCCAATATATTATTTAATTAATTTAAAGAAAAATAAATATGATATATATATAAAAAATTACATTTTCTATAAAGATACCTGAGTATTATTTTTTTAACATTAATCCAACATTGATTTTAAATAATTAAATAATTTACTATAATATATATAATGTTCTCTATTTATAGTTTAATCATTTACATTTTCTAAAAAGATACCTGAGTATTATTTATTTTATTAATAAAATTTTTAGCAACATGTATCCAATATATTATTTAATTAATTTAATAGAAAAATAAATATAATATATATATAATACAATTACATTTTCTAAAAACATACCTGAGTATTAATGTTTTTTAACATTAATCCAACATTGATTTGAAATAATTAAATATTTTTCTAAAAATATATAATATTCATATAATGTTCTCAATTTATAGTTTAATCATTTACATTTTCTAAAAAGATACCTGAGTATTATTTCTTTTATTAATAAAAATTTTATCAACATGTATCCAATATATTATTTAATTAATTTAATAGAAAAATAAATATAATAAATATATAATATAATTACATTTTCTAAAAAGATACCTGAGTATTAATTTTTTTAACATTATTCCAACATTGATTTTAAATAATTAAATATTTTTCTAAAAATATATAATATTCATTTTTTATAGTTTGTAATATTAATCACATTTTTTAATTAAATTAAAAATTAATAAATTTATGATGTAAAAACATGCGTTGTAATAGCAGTTGCGTTGTAATAGCATGCGTTGTAAAAACATGCGTTGTAATAGTTTTAGCGTTGTAATAGTCGCGTTGTAATAGTATTTCGTTGTAATAGTTGCGTTGTAAAGGTAGTTTCCCCCCTGGCAGGGCCTTGCGCTCTGCCAACAAGAACCTTCTGTCTGTCCTGCGGACGATGAAGGCCAGATGGGGAGGGAAGGTCTTCTTTGCTCTTGCCCCGAAGCTCTGGAACCTACTTCCTGACGAGGTCAAGGGTCTTGCGTCTCTTGCTCACTTCCGCAAAGCCTTAAAGACCTGGCTTTACACAGAAGCATACCTATAGACTCCCCCCTGGTTTTTGCACTGCTTTCAGCCATTTCCATCCCATGCGCCTTGATGCCTTTGGGCAAGGTTTGTGCAATATAAATCTAACTTCATTCATTCATTCAATTCATACCTGCATGTGGCCGGCAGTTTGCACAGTCTCCGGGGAAGGAGGTTCCACCCGAGCAGGGCCCACACTTAGGACACCCTCAGGTCCTAGAAAGGATTGGCAGTGGGGGGCTAGTCGTTGTCAATAAGGTGCTCCAATGCCTCAAGAACAGCCCAAGAGGAGTCCTCCTTCCTTGTCTCAATTGACTAGACAAACAGCCGCAGACTTAGGGTCAGTGAAGAAGTGCATCTTTCCCTGATGAAGTATCCAAAGTTTATCAGGATACAGAAAAGAATAATCAGCACTGGTTCACTGGAGGGTGTGCTTAATTGGTAAGAAATCTCTTCTGGTGAACTGTACTGCCATCGTAAAATCCAGGTATATGGGTATGTTGTTCTCCTGGAACTGGAGCAGCCTCCTCCAACTAGCCAATTGTAGGGCCACCTCGCGGTCCCTGTTGGTCAATACGCAAGCTATAGTAGGACAGCTGGAGTCCAGCAGGCACCATATCTAAGTATTAAAAATATGTTGTTTGAGGTGGGTAAGAAGGCTGGGTAGCTTATAACAGTTTAAGCAAGAGGGGAATAAGCAGACAGGCTATTTGTGGAAGGGCAATGGCAAAATAATCAGAAGAGGCTTAGAGAAGATCCATTCTGTTGTGTCCTATTTGTGCTATGTTTATGCTGCTGATATGGAGGTGCAGATGCCTGGTATGGAAGACTTAGTGAAGACGTTGGTTATGATGAGCCTAATTGATTCTGATAGGGAAATAACATGAGATAATGTACTGCGAAGATGGAATAGTGTACTAGGTGAACTTTTTATGCTACTGCCTAGCAAAACTGGGGGCCATAAGTTTCAATTGTTTGAAGTGGCCTGGAAAGCAATGAGCTTATATCACCACCTCCAATATCACTGCTAAATACCAAAACCTACATTCCATTGAATTGGTACAGTCTGCAGAGAGTGATTGAGACCCAGATGCAACTGGGCAAGTCTGGATTTATGCATGACTGGAATGCCAGACTGAATTTGAGAAGGCTGCACTAATTTATAGAACGTATAAATACAGAGACTATGTCCACTGGTGTGCTCGCTTGTGTTGTTTGTGAAGGCATTTGATTTGTTTGACTGCCGTTTAATGTTTAAAGTTCTTTATAAAATGGTCCCTGTGTTGTCCCTGATGCATTGGGTTATATTGCTTTATACAAAACCGATGGCCAGAGTGAGTGTGAAAGGAACACTGTCTTACTCCTTTGAGCAGGGAAGTGGTATACGTCAGAAGTGCCTACTGTCTTTGAACTGGAATTTAAACTTTTGGCAAATTAGATCAGGGAAGACTGCTAAATTTAGGCCCATTGATAGAACATTGCATGGGATGATAATCTCTGACTATATGTGGATGCTATTCTCCTCTATGTTGCAGTCCTGAACAGTTTATAGAGAGGCTGCCGTACATGTTCAATTATTTTGGCACCTACTCAGGATTTAGAATTAACTGAATCAAATCTGTATTCTTTCTGTTTAAGAACTGGTCACCCAGTGCCTGCTTCTAATGCCACTTCCACATTGAGAGACAGGATTTTAGAATATCTGGGAATCTAGGTAAAGAATGATAGGGAATACTTCAAGGAATTGAATCAGATGAGAATTCTGGAGGTTTTCAGTTGGCTGTATAGCACTGGAAGAAGATGCAACATCCTTGCTAGGTAAGACAACTCTTCATAAAATGACAGCTCTCCTGAGATTTTTATATAAACTTGAAAATACATATATTAGTGGAGTCTTTCTTCAAGAAAACTAAAGAGACGCTGTGCGCATTTCTGATGGAGGGTTAACTGTCAGGTCAGGAATTTGCTCGGACATCCTCACTAGGAAAGACTATGGTGGAGAATAGATATAACACTGCCTAATCTGTGTTGTTAATATTGGGCCTACTGGCAAGTGGTCAACAGTAAGTGGGTATAACACTATACCCCTACTCACCACTAAACCTTATGACACCCTTACCACCCTATACTCCTACCCACCCCTAAACCCTAAAATTACCCTTCCCTCCCTAAGGGCTAGATGTAGGTAAATGTTATTTACCGATTCATAAATACCGAATTTTACAGATTCGGTATTTATGAATCGGTAAATATCAAGGGGGGAGATGTAGGTATTTCCAGATGTTGAAATACCGAATCGTTAATATTCGGTATTTACCGATTCGGTAAATACCGAATCGGTAATTCCTATTGATTCCTATGGGCTGTGAAGCCCATAGGAATCAATGGGAAATACCGAATCGGTAATTACCGAATCGGTAAATACCGATTCCTGCAAGGGTGCAGGGGGTGTCACTTTGACACCCTCTAGCACCCCAAATACAGGCATGTGTGCCATGTGGCACACGGACATGCCCTAAGGGCATGTCTGTCTGTCACATGGCATAGGTGTGCATGCACACATGTGCATGCACACCTGGATTCGGTATTTTACCACCCAATTGGATTGGGTGGTAAAATACCGAATCTGTATTGCCTTTGGGACTCAGAAGAGTCCCACCTATATTTGGATTTACCGAATCGGTAAAATTACCGATTCGGTATTTTACAGAATCGGTAAATTTACCGATTCGGTAAATTTACCGATTCTGTAAAATAAATGCCCCTCCATGCCAATTCATAAATACCGGTACGTAACGGCCGAAATCGGCCGTTACCGACCGGTATTTAGGCTCCTACATCTGGCCCCTAAGCTCCTACACACCCCTAAACCCATAAAACACCCTTACTACCGTGTACTTACCCATCAGTAAACCCTAATTTATACATATGTATATACCAAACATTCATACATACACATATACGTACCTTAAATATACTTTCCTTGTGTTTTAAGGGCTTGTGTGGCAAAGACTTTGCATTCTAAATGCAATGCATGGTAAATGATGCGTGATAAAGGCATTGCGTGATAATGCCTGCGTTATAACGGCTGTTTCCCCAACAGGGAAACTATGGGCCTCATTAGTGGTCTGGAACTGATCGAACTGGTGGGTGCTTCCAACTTCCGGATTTGGATGTGACCATCTGATGGGTGGTCAGAAACATCCATCCCCCAATGGCAGCTTGTAAAGGATGCAGAAAAGGCCAGCAGCACAAGCTGTCATTGGGAAATGGATGTTTTTAAACATCCTGCACCATCTGGCAGGCACAATGTGGTTCCTGCCACACGGTGCAGGGATATTTAGGTGCCCCCTAGCATAGGGCCAGAGGGCAAGGGCGCCCTCCTAGGGGCTCCCAAAGCACTTTCAGATAGCTGTTCCATGTCAGAAAGATCCTACATGAAAAGGCTGTTGGAAAGTGCCATCACAATTCCGATGGTGCAGTCAAGCTTGGCTCCGCCCTCATTAGGGAATTATGGTGGCTTCTGAAGGGCTCCTGTAGCCTGCCGGAAGCGCATCAGAACCCCCCCGTAAGGTTCACTCCAACCACCATCTTCCTAAATTGGTGGTCGGACTGAAACCTTCAATGTCGGGCGGAAAGCCTCTGATAGCCTTTTTTTTTATGACTGGCCTCAATCCTTTTACTAGTTTTTAAGACATTATCTTTACAAAAGGTAACGGGTAGGTTTTTAAGACTAATTCGATTTTAATACTTGCAGTTAGGGTTTGAGGTCAATGAATCCAAGCAACCTGACTGGCTGCCCGCAACTGAAAATGTACGTTCCAAAGGCCTACAAAAAGCCAGGAACAAACTTCTGTGTCCAGTGTCAGAATGCGTCATAACAAGGTAGGGAAATGTTATCTCTTTACCCAGGAAAGATGTGGGGGATCCAACAGGGATGGACACTGATCCGAAACAAAAAAGTCCTGAGTTTGTCACCAATCTTGTGGATCCTCTTTCAGGATTGTAGATTCTAGAACCCAAAACTGAGTACACAAAGTTTTGTAAAATGCATTTTTTATTTCACAAATACTCAACATTTTTCAAAATGTAACACAAACAAAAGAAAACATTAAATACCATGAACAGTGAGCACTGTGTGGTCATGCCCTTTGCCTAAAGGTCACTGTGCATGGCAGAAGGACATTTACATTGGTGTTGTGCCATATGGGCTGATGCAGGGCCTGACCACAAGCCTGATTCTGTTCCTTGAGCTAAATGTGCACAGCCTTAGGAGCAGGATGTTCAGAAGCACACACATGCGTGTTGGTATAAGAACTGGCACAGTGATTGGCTACATACCAGGCCTGGTTCCTTCAGGAGGCTGCTTATGTCAAAGATCAGTGGAAGAGGTCTTGCATCCTGCCGCCACTATGCATGGAAAAAGTCTATTAGCAGAGTGCCCGGTAGCCCGCAGGATGCCTAAGGGCCTGACAGTAGCCCAGGTTGTGTACCTAAAGCCTATTGTACCTGACCAAGAGTCAAGTATTGTGGTTTTAGTGGGGAGGAGCTGGTAAATGAATGGCTGCAGATCATTCATCTGTGCTAGTGTCTACAACAAATGGTCAAAGGCCTACAGAGACATGAATGGGCCCAATGGTACGTGGCCAGGTGCAGGGCTATTTTGTGTATCCTAAGATCATTGGTCACAGCTAAAGGCCATGTGCAGCAGCTGGATGTGTGATGTAGTCAGATTTGGGCACTTCATATTTGGAAGCTGTACTTAATATGTCTTTAATTAATCCCAATAAATCACAGACTAATGTTTGTTAAAGGTATGGTTTAAATACCTCCCAAACTATTAGCATTTGTTTGTATAACCCTTAGGAATTCACTGATAAGGCTCCCGTGTAACTCTAAAAACACCTGAAATTGAATATTTATACTACGATACACAAACAATAAAGACCTGATTTAGATTGTGGAGGGTTCGCCTAGAAGTGACGAACAGCAAAAAAACAGATAACACCACCCATTCTAAATCGAGCATGTCGTGTTATATGTAAATCTCCATTGGGCCATCGAAAGAATATGTCTGTGATGGAGACAGAGTAGGCTCCATTGCTGACATACTTAATGTCCACCCACCTGTAAATCAGGCATGCGGAATTAAGGTTCGGGAGAGAGGGTACTCCGTTGCAGTTGGGATGGAGTACCCTCTCCTCAAACTCTAAGTCAGGCCCTAAGTCACGTCCCCTTCCATGCACTGCTAGTTTCCTCACCGATGATATCGCTGATGACATCTCAAACTATGTCATTGATTGACTTACCTATGATTTTGCAAATTACATAATTGATAGCACGACTGACAGAGCACATATTTAGCAATCATATACACCACACAAGTTGAATAAACTGGGTAGATCAAGGTTTGCTTTGCTCTGAGACTTAGTGAATAGTTCAGTTTTATCAAATCGCGGATGCATAAATATTCCCCTTCCAGGGATCTTAGATCTACTCCTCTACACCATTTAGTAATTCCACAATTTAAGAGGAATAAGAGCGGGATGGAGCCAGGTTCTCACTCTCCGCCACCCGTGCCTGGAACTCCCTGCTTCTGGAACTTAAGACGACCTCAAACTAGGGAAAGGTCTGACAAATGTTGAAGACATGGCTCTTTAAGCAATTCTGTTAATAAGTATCCTGAGCCATGCTGAAACAGTTACCTGGCTCCAAGAGACCGTTTGGTGGAAGTGCGCTCTATAAATTATAGTGGCATGACTTGAAAATGTCCTCAAGGTGAGTTTGTGAGAATTATGCCCGTTTCCGACACTGGAAATGTTTGTAGATTGGCTCCTGAAGAGGGATGGAGTAAATCCCCACACATCGAGGGAAGCGGAATAGAACACCCCCAGACTTCGTAGGAATCTATGGGAAAAAGTTTCTCTATGGAGAAAAATGAATTTAAAAATATGCATTTTTGCTATGGGTTGCCTGTCCCCAATGGAGTTATCCTGTGTGTGCATCACTGCCGTGGGCAAATAGCAACTCATAAGAATGCCACATGATTTTCTGGAATAGTATTTCATGCGTATAATACGGATTATGTTAGCATTCCCAAAACTCATAAATCATAAATGTATAGGTGTAGAATTATGGCTTTTATTCATGAATAGGACCCAGGATTGGTTCACTCTTTTATTCTCTGAACTTTATAATATGGGGTATTCAACTTGTAAACTAGTATTAATTCTATGAGAGACACTATGGGGCATATTATCAACAAATAGCGATATTTATCGCTATGTAGGGTTAGTGGCAATTTTGTTATCGCCACGCATCACGGGATTTTATCGCTGAGATAACCTGCTATTAGCAACGTTTATCTCAAAAGCGATAAAATTCCCGGCGATAGCGGCAATATCCGTGAATGTCGCTGGGAATACAGCGATATTCACGCATTATCGCTAACAGGGTCTTAGCCATTATATCCACCTCCCATTGAATATAATGGCTAAGAACTTGTCTGAGCAGGTGTTAGTTTTTGGAGATATTCGCGCTTAGCGCGAACATTTCCATCGCTACACCTGTGTTGGTAATAGGCGATAGCGATGTTAGCGACTGCTTTCAGTCGCTAACAGGATGGTTATGCCCACTTTGCATGTCATTAGCGATAAATATCGCTGACATGCAAAGCGGGCCCCAAACCGCTCGCTATCGCCTACAAGCTGTTGCTAACTGCTGTTAGCGACAGCTTGCTAATAGGGCGATAGTATTATCGCCGCTTAGCGGCCGAAAACGGCCGCTAAAGCGGCGAAAATTGCCTATTGCCCCCCTTGATAATATGCCCCTATATATGTTGTGTTTCCATAAGCAGATATGTAATGTCTGAACACTACAATTCAAATACTAAATATAATAAAATAGCAATATATATAAAATGAGAGAGAGAGAGAGAGAGAGAGAGAGAGAGAGCGAGAGCAAGTGCATAAAAATGTAATGTAAACGTCAGGAAAGCCATATTTGGAATGCTGACAAGAACAAATTATTCATTTTCTCTCTGTGTCTATTCTATACTGAGTTCTTTCTGATAATTTCCAGGAGAAATGGAAGCTCTACGTGTGTTTTGAACAGATGGTTTCAGAGCCTGTGACTCCAAGATGAGGAACAATACGATTCTCTGGAGGAAGAATCATATGTACTAAGTGGACATTATAAATACAGAGCGGAAATACGACCGAACCATATTTTTCTCTAATTCTTCTGTCCTGCTCTGACAGCAGTGTTCCATGATCTGGCCCATCCATCTTACTTTCCTTCACTTTCTAGCGTTTTAATGCTATTCCATGCATTTACCTTAGATTCTCTTTTCTTTCCAGCCACATAGCTCACCCAAGCCCCACCTCTAGATTCCTAAAGTCTTTCTTGGCAAGAGGACATTGTAATACCAGTGGGGTTTTGCAGAAGCTCTAGAAATCCAATACTAAGCACACAAGCACACATGAAGACTCAACCACAAGAGACATTTCATTTACTCTCAACAACAGCTTGCCAGGTTCTGATATTTCCTGGCATAGGAGACCTTTTTGCTAAAGCTTTTCAGAACAACTGAGAGCTTGTTCCCAGGCAAAGCAAAGGAAAATATTACATATAAGCAATTTGACTCCGTGACGACTCAGTTACCTTGGCCTGTGATTGGTTTGTGCCAAAACACGTCTGGCTAAAATCAAAACATAAACCTCATTAGACTGTGTGCCAGTGGGTGGGTTTAAAATATTGCCTTCGCCATTTGTAAAGTCCCTAATGGGAAAATCCATAAGAGAGGCTTACACATTAGACACTGCCTAACTGATGAAAGCACAGGGTGTGTTTTCTTACGAGCTCTGTTGACCTAATATTGAAATTGAGATGAAGGGAGAAAAACTAGGGGGCATATTTACAAGGAAATGGCAGAGCACTCCTGTGCAACAAACTTTGCAGCGCCGCGCTGTGCAATTTCCAAAAGGTAGGGGTGCACCATATTTACAATATTACGATGCACCCATGTGTTTTTTCGCAGACTCCTTTGAGCCATAGTGCAAGGGTGCCTGCCTTGCAGAAAAATAATGTTTATGTTCAGGAAGGTGTCTCTTCCAACACATAAACAATCAATAACGGAAGTTTGTTATTTCTATGTGTGATGCATTCTGCAGCACACATAGAAGTAGCAAATCGTCATTATTTAATGATTGTTTATGTGCAGGGAGAGACACCTTCCTGCACTTAAATTAA
Organism: Lissotriton helveticus; assembly: GCF_964261635.1. Taxonomy (NCBI): domain Eukaryota; kingdom Metazoa; phylum Chordata; class Amphibia; order Caudata; family Salamandridae; genus Lissotriton; species Lissotriton helveticus. Next base: position 770,913,482 of record NC_136063.1, on the reverse strand, counting down.
TGTTGTTTTGCCCATTCTATGTCAATCAATCAATCAATCAATCATGGCATTTATATAGCGCACTACTCACCCGGAGGGTCTCAAGGCGCTAGGGGAGGGGGGGTCTGCTGCTGCTCGAACAGCCAGGTCTTGAGCTGTTTCCTGAAGGCGAGGTGGTCCCGGGTCAGGTGGAGGTGGGTCGGGAGGGAGTTCCAGGTCTGGGCGGCCAGGTAGGAGAAGGACCTTCCTCCTGTTGTGGCTCTTCGGATGCGGGGGACGGCGGCGAGGGCGTGGCTGGTTGAACGGAGCTGGCGTGTGGGAGTGTAGAAGTTGATGCGGCTGTTGAGGTATCTCGGGCCTTGGTCGTGTAGGGCTTTGTGTGCGTGGGTGAGGAGACGGAAGGTGATTCTCTTGTTGACCGGGAGCCAGTGCAGATCTCGCAGGTGTCCGGAGAAGTGGCTGTGTCGGGGGATGTCGAGGATGAGTCTGGCTGAGGCGTTCTGGATTCGCTGGAGTCTCTTCTGGAGCTTGGCGGTGGTTCCGGCGTAGAGGGCGTTGCCGTAGTCCAGTCGGCTGGTGACGAGGGCCTGGGTGACCGTCTTCCTGGTCTTGGTGGGGATCCACCGGAAGATCTTACGTAGCATGCGCAGGATATTGAAGCAGGACGAGGAGACAGCGTTGACTTGTCTGGTCATGGAGACGGAGGAGTCCAGGATGAAGCCCAGGTTGCGTGCGTGGTCTGTCGGTTTGGGTGCGGTGCCCAGGGCGGGGGGCCACCAGGAGTCGTCCCAGGCGGAGGGCGAGGAGCCCAGGATGAGAACTTCCGTCTTGTCTGAGTTCAGTTTCAGGCGGCTGGTCATCATCCACTCGGCTACATCTTTCATCCCTTCGTGAAGGTTGGTTCTGGCGGTGGCGGGGTCGTTGGTGAGGGAGAGGAGGGAACACTGGACGTCGGGCTCTACCAGGGGGCAGGCGTGGCAGCAGGAGGGGTGATCCGGGCGGCTCAGCGGCGGCTGGGTCGCACTCCAAGCAGGCAGGAGACAGCGGCAGGCGTGGGAGGCAGGAGGGGTGATCCGGGCGGCCCAGCGGCGGCTGGGTCGCAATCCAAGCAGGCAGGAGACAGCGGCAGGCGTGGGAGGCAGGAGGGGTGACCCGGCCTCGTCAAAGGCGCAGTGGTCACTCCTGAGTCTACCCCGTGGGCCCCTTAAGTAAGGAGCCTGGGAGGGCGGGTCAGCTGGGTTGCGGGAGCGGGGCGGCGAATGGGCTGGTGGTGGGCGGGGCCGCAGGGAGGCAGCGGCGGGAACACTGGACGTCGGGCTCTACCAGGGGGCAGGCGTGGCAGCAGGAGGGGTGATCCGGACAGCCCAGCGGTGGCTGGGTCGCACTCCAAGCAGGCAGGAGACAGCGGCAGGCGTGGGAGGCAGGAGGGGTGATCCAGGCGGCCCAGCGGCGGCTGGGTCGCAATCCAAGCAGGCAGGAGACAGCGGCAGCCGTGGGAGGCAGGAGGGGTGACCCGGCCTCGTCAAAGGTGCAGTGGTCACTGTCAATGTGTGCTGCAGAATGAAGCACACATGGAAAAAGCAAAAATGAGGAAAAATAAAGATATTTCTCCTCTTTGCGCCATTCTAACGCCTGCTATTACATGGTTTTCATTTTTGGCGAAGCCTCAGATTTACAGATCCTTGTAAATCTGGGACAGTGTTGAAAAGCAATGGGTGTTGCGGAGGAGCCCCCATAGCAACACCTATTGCATACCCCTTTCATGCAGATACTTGCATGAAAGGGTACCATATTTACAAAGCGGCATTAAGCCACAAAAAGTGACTTAAAGGCACTTTGTAAATATGGTGCAGGGCATTGCGCCACCGGAACGTTTATAAAAGTGACATTTTGGTGGTGCAATCCCCTTGTAAATATGCATGACATTGTGAGTCAGTAAGGTCAGCCAGAGTGAAGAACACAAGGTAGGAAGCAAACTGTTTGGCGGGTCCCGGGTCCTGGGAGACGATTTTGGGCGGGTGACATCTTGGGGGAGGAAGGGTCGTGTTTGGCCGCCATCTTGGTCGGCACTCTAGCTCTAGCGGGTCTCGCCTGACGCTTCGCCGCTACTTAAGACGGATTAGAAGGGGGCTCTTCCCTCCAAGGTAACTTTGCCACCATTTACAGCTTATTTTAACATTTACTTGCCTGAGTAAGAGCGCGCTGCGCGGTAGCGCATTTGATCCTCTGTGCAGTTTTTATATTTTATTTGCGCCGCAGTTTTGGGGTTTGTTTTTTGTGAGACCACTCACCTGCATTTTAAATAGTGATTTCACCGCTGTTTGGCGGGTCCCGGGTCCTGGGAGACGATTTTGGGCGGGTGACATCTTGGGGGAGGAAGGGTCGTGTTTGGCCGCCATCTTGGTCGGCACTCTAGCTCTAGCGGGTCTCGCCTGACGCTTCGCCGCTACTTAAAGCTGCCAATGCTTACGCGCAGCGTTTGCGCGCAGCGTGCGCGCCATAGGCGCGCCGGAGGCTCGCCAGAGGCGATCCCATCTGCGCCCATCCGTGACCAGCCGGGGCCTGGGGCCACAACCCCTGGCTCTCGCAGGCGGTATACTAGAGGTGAGCTGTTGGACATAAATCTGGGGTGTCTATATCCTAGCCAGATATGTATTGACCTACTTAGCCAGGAAGGTCTGTTGAAACGGCATGGTGTTAACATAGGTCTTAATACAGATGGCCCGGCACAAGATTTATGTTATGGGCTCCTAAATACGCGTTCTCTACAGAAGCACAATCTGGAAGTGTTCTCCCTATTACAGGATGGAGAGCTAGACTTTCTGGGCATCACGGAAACGTGGTTGGAGGACTCGTCAGTGCCAGATTTGGTAGCCTCCTTACCGTCTGATTTCGCATCATTCTGCCTTAACCGAGCAGACACTAAGAGAGGGGGGGGAGTAGCCCTTCTCTACAATACACGCCTGAGGGGCGAAAGATTGTTTGCTGAGAACTTGGGAGGGGCAGAGGTCTTGGGCGTCAAGCTCAGGCTAGGGATGGTCTGCTGGATAGTCATACTAGTCTACCGTCCCCCCTGGTCGTCGCCGGTCTTTCCAGATCTTTTTTCTGGAACTGGCCCAGGATGTTCGATCCCGATATAACAACATCATTATTATGGGCGATCTAAATTTCCATTGGTATAAGTCCCCTAGGGAAGGACAAGCGAACCAGATAGACGTAGCGCTTAGGTCTTTTGGACTGGCCCAGAAAGTGATGGGCCCTACGCACGAGAAGGGCCACACCTTAGATCTTGTCTGGATTACAATCCCAGAACATGGTCGGGATCACGGACTAGCGGAGGCACAGCCCTGTGCTTGGTCAGACCATTATTTGGTGAAAGGCAGGATATCGGCTGCTGAACAGAAGGGGAAGCCCGGAGTAGGATGGAAGGTTGTGAGGAAATGGAAGCATATAGATGGGGATGATATGATAGCTCATCTCCTTGCTCGCCCTCTGATTAATAAAACAGTTCAGAATCCAGATATTATCTATAAAGATCTTACAGATAAATTAAACAGGGTCGTGGACCTTGTGGCACCGGCTCGACGAATGAAGCTGGTAGATAGAGGAGCAGGGGCTCCGTGGTATACTGAATCCCTTAGGGGGAAAAAGAGGGCATTACGGAAAGTGGAGAGAGCGTGGCGGAAAGGCTACAACCCTAACGCACGGAGTGTGTACGTGCTGGAACTCGCCTCGTACAAGCAGGCGATTTTGATAAGGAAAGCTGAGTTTTATGAGGACAGGATCTCCAGAGCCTCAGATCCACATAGAGAAACTTTTATGGTCCTTAACGAGCTCAGGAAAAACAAGGAACAGAGTCCGGAGTTTAAGCAAGAAGATTGCCAAAAATTCCAGGACTATTTCTCCAAAAAGATTGAAGATCTCCTATCGGAAATTGCCACCACTCCGATTCTAGATTGCCCTTTGCAGACAGTCCCAGTCATCCATCCAGTTGAGGACCCTTTGGATATCTTGCCCTTGATTACAAAGGACAGATTGACTAATCTTGTGGGGCGGGTTAAATCCGGCTCCCGGGCCGACCCTTGTCCCCCGGAGGTCTTCAAATTAGCTATGCCAGGCATTGAGGAAGATGTCTTAACGCTTCTTAATAGTTCCCTGCAACTAGGTCAGGTCCCCCCCTCCTTTAAAGAGGCCCGGTTGATCCCCCTGCTGAAAAAGCCGGGGGCAAATGTAAAGAACCTAAAGAACTTTAGGCCGATTTTGCAGCTTCCATTCTTGGCCAAGGTCTTGGAGCAGCACGTCCTTACGTCTTTGACTGACCACATGGAGAAAAACGGCCTACTTGAGCAAAATCAGGCTGGGTTCCGTGCACATCACAGCACAGAATTAGTGATGTTATCCATCTTAGATGAGCTACGGAACAGAGCTGACAAGAAACTTCCTGGGGCCCTGGTGCTATTGGACTTCTCCGCGGCTTTTGACACCGTGTGCCATAGCCAATTGCTGTTGCGGTTGAGGGACTTTGGTATCCAGGGCACAGTACTTGTCTGGCTATCCTCTTTACTCCAGGGGAGAACTCAGAAAGTTCAATTGGCAGATTTGTCTTCCACCACATTGCCAATTACTTGTGGCGTCCCACAAGGCTCTGCCCTTTCCCCCCTTTTATTTAATTTTTATTTGCAACCCTTGATATCGGCCCTTAACCAGATGGACTGTCAAGTCTATAACTATGCCGACGATACCCAGATCATAATACAATTGGAGGACTGTCCGGACGCACATGAAAGAATGCAGACCATCCTAAGATACACCACTAATTGGATGTCTATGAATTCTTTGAAAATTAATCCGGACAAGACAGAGGTGTTGCCAATTACAACGGCAGGCAACCCATGGAGCGATCGGTTCTGGCCAGAAGATCTCGGTACACCTCCAGAACCCGCAGTAGTTGTAAAAAGTCTGGGTATCTCCCTCGACAGTAGCCTGTCGCTGCAAAGACAAGTCTCTGGGGTGGTGGGCACCTGTGTAGGTTTGCTTCGACAACTTAGGAAAATTTCCTCACTCCTGTCCTTTACCACCCTAAGACGTGCTGTCTCTGCTATGATCCTAGGGAGGATAGATTATGGAAACTCACTGTATGCAGGGCTCCCTCAAAAGCAGCTGAGCCGTCTTCAGATCGTTATGAACGATGCGGCCAGGCTGATTTTTAGGAAACCCCGGAGAACGCATGCCTCCCCTCTATTGCGTGAACTCCATTGGCTCCCGGTTAAACAGAGGGTTCTGTTTAAAGGGCTTTGCATTACGCATAAAGCCCTGTACGGGAAAGCGCCAGGTTACATCAAAGCTCGTCTGGCCTTATACAAACCCGGCAGACAGCTGCGCTCTACAGATGCCGCTCTGTTAGTTCAACCGCGCTACAAACTATCCACCCTTGGGGGTCGCGCCTTTTCTAACATCTTCCCAGCTGTTTGGAACAACTTACCCATGGAATTACGCAGAGAATCCAACTTGCTGCCGTTTCGAAAGAAACTAAAAACAGTGCTTTTTCTGCAAGCATGGGGTGTGCTGTAAATCTTGACTATTGGCTGTGGAATTTGGGTGGCATTATGTACCTGGAAAGCGCTTAGAGACCCCTGGGTGATTATGCGCTATATAAATTAAATAAATAAATAAATAAACTGTTATGGAGACGTTCATGCACAAATAATGGTGCTGTTTCTAAGTAAGTAAAGTACAGGAACACTTTCATAACAAGGATTAACACAGATTTAACACATAGAGAATATTTTGTTCCTAAAATAGTTTACAATCACAAGGCAATGAGTTGGAATCTTGTATTTTCGTGTGAAAATGAAAATACAATTTAATTCCATGCCATTTGTAAATAGATGAGTGTGACTGCTTGACTCCAGTTGCACCATGCCCCATCTTTAATTCCATATCAGAAGGATCTGTGACAATGGAAAGTGTGGTGTGGATAGGGCCAGGGAAAGAGACAACCCAGGAGTGTGGTATGTTGTGCCCAACTCTCTGCAGCAACCTACTGCACACACACCTCGGCTTAGGAACCCTTCTCTTGCATCTGCAGTGCACACTCTTTTTTCTATTGTCAAGAATGTTGGACTCAAAGGGTGTGGTTTGTGCTCCGAACAAGATGGCGGCAATTTGTTGAGCTCCATTACAGTGCTGAGCTCCTCAGCACTAAACAGCCACTCTCTGCCTCTACTTTAATGCTGGAACCTCTCCGTATGGTGATTTTTGTTCCCGCGGCACATTGAGCCAGCAATTAGCTCTGTCAGAGCTTCATCTCCATTCTGGAGCCATGGAGGTGAGTCCCTGTAAGACACAAGCGGATGCCATTTCATTAGCGCCCTGCTCGCACCATCAGCTCTCTGACACCTCATGTCACTTCCTCGTCAGTGTACGCCCGAAGGATGCCTTTGTGTAAACCTTGAACCAGCATTGCAGTTGCCATCTCAGATGTTCAATGAGGGCTGTTTCTCACTATTTGTCATCTGCACCTTTGACTGACTATTTTTCAATGAGCGGCTGCCATTTTGTATGTGTGCCGCTTGTTCCTCACAATTTTATTTTCCACATGTCACTCCCATTTTAGACATGCTACCTGCATTTCAGCATTTTTAGTGGCTATCTTCCTAAAATATAAAACAATGGAGTGGCTCTTGTCTGCTGCACTTCTCTTCTTTCTACTTTTTTTTAATAGCTTAATTTATCTTCCTCAGATCTTTTGTTTCTGTGCTTGATTAAATGCTACCAGGTACTTTCTTTGGTCCTCGGTCTATGCTAGTGGACCAAACTTTCTGCAATTATCAAATATTTATATCTTGGAAGTTGCTGCACTTCCTTTTATTTTACCAACTTATTTTTACACTCTGTCGTAATAGTGTATGGGCAAGATTACATCACACCAGAAGATTCCACATTGTTCTATGCAACTATGTTAAAACGGCCAGGGATCTTCTTGCTACTTCCAAACCCTTTTCCTCCGGCACAAAACCTAAAATGATCCTCCATTACCCATTATGTCCTCTCATAATCTTATTTTGGATACTATACTTGATGAAGTGAGGGGTCTGAAATCTTTAATGAGTGCCACTAACGAAAAACCTCAACAAATTGATGATCTGTGGATTTCTATGGAGGGCAAGATGTTTGACATGGCACAACATATAAGTGATCTCCAAGATGCTGCCACTAAGATTCCTTTGTCAGAACAAGAAATCCAAAACCTAAACTACATACTGAAGACCTTGAAAACAGAAACAGACATAATAATATGTGGTAAAATGGACTTCTTGCCTTCTTGAAGAAATTCTTGCCTGAACTTCTGGATCTTCACAACACCCCACCTTTGAATCTTCAACAAGTGCATCAGCTTGGACGACCTCAACCCCATTCTAATGTCACCTTGTTTTGTCCAGCCACAATATTTCATCTCTCAAGTTTTTTCCAAAGCCGTGAATGCCAGGAGAAATGAATTCCTTGCCCTTGGTCTCAAATGGGACATTTAAACATTTGCTATGGCATTTTCATCCTTACCTTTGTAAAATTACCTACAAAGGCATATCTCATCTCAAATTATGGATACTACTGTTCAGCGCTCTTAATAAGTCTATTATGTGAATGTTTTCCTCACTTTTTCTCTTTCTCTATGTTTACTCTATATGGCTGTCTTTTATAAATTCTATTTTTATCTTTCTGCTGTTATTCTTGTTTTAAGTGCTGACACGTCTCATGCTTATTTTCCAAACTGTTTGATTCAGATCTGGATCTCTTTCCTTGAACTATCTCTTCATCTTACTGTCCTTTTACTGTCTTTTCTTCCTACTCTCTTGTTCTTTATCTTGTTTTTTTTGTGAGTAATTTTTTGTTCTCTCCTGTTATCATGCTTGCACTACTTACATGTTATGTGGATGTTAATACATGGTGTCTTTTTGTTTCTTTTCACATTTTTGCAGCTAGTCATCCATTTACCTGACTCCCTACTCTTAATTCTCAATATGTTTAATGTAGTCTTGTGGAATGCCCATGGTTTGGGACATCCTGTTAAAAGACAAAAGGTATTTTCTCATTTGTCAAAGTTTTATTCACGTTACTTTTTTACAGGAAACTCACTGTAATGATGTTGAATCGCTTAAGTTAAAAAGGCAATGGGTTGGCCAGGTTGGTTATTCTCCAGAAGTAAACTGTAAAGGTGATGTCGCTATTCCTCTTCATATATGTTACATGCACATATTATGTCAGCTCACTGTGACACTGATGGATGATGGGTACTGACTATTTTATAATTCAAAACAAACAGATTTCTTTATTTAATATCTATGGTCCTGTCAAGCATGAGCCTGATTTTTGGAATAATATTAAAATAAAATTGGCATCAATTGACAATCCCAATATTATTGCAGCAGGAGATTCTAATCAGTCGTTAGACCCATTTACTGGTAGGAAATCGAAATGTAAATGTAATCCTGATAAATTGTATAAGGCATTTTAATCGGCCGCTGCTACTCGTCCATTATTTGATGTCTGGAAAACCTGTAATCCTGATACATGGAATTGAATGTTTTTTTCTAATGTACATCATACCATATCTAGAATTGATTGCATTTTAGTTACTAATTCCCACATGCATCAAACTGAATTGCATTCGCAAACGGTGCAAATCGCAAAATTCGGCCGTTTGCAAATGCAATTCATTGTTTTGGGATGCATTAACCTTTTTGGCTTTTTCGCAATTTCAGAAATCACAATTTATTTGCGATTTCTTAAATTGCGATTGCATTTAAGAAATCGCAATTTTGCTATTTCTTAAATGCAATGCATGACTGTTTACAAATTGCGAATTCGCAATTTGGAAGTGGTAAATTACCATGAAGTTAACCTTCATGGTAATTTTTGAAAACTTTCAAAAATGCACAAAAGTGCATTTTTGAAAGTTTCATTGTAAACACACACATGCACTTTAAGGTACATTTCAGGGGTGCAGGGGGGTCCAATGGACCCCCCCCCCCTGCAACCTTGAAATTGCATTCTCATTTTGCTATTCCTTTTTGCAAAATGAGAAAGCCTTCACATTCATTCCTATGGGCCTCTAGGCTCATAGGAATGAATGGAAAGGGATTCCTTAATCGCGATTCGCAAATTGTGAATCGCAATTAAGGAAAATAAAGGAATTGCAAAGTAAATTGTGATTTTTTAATGCATAGCCGTTTGCGAATTCTTAGTTGCGATTCCTTAATTTTCGCAATTAAGAATTCGCAAACGGGAACATTGATGCATATAGGGGTAAGTCTTTACTTCCCTCCATTCCGTCCTCAGAAATTGGCTCCATTTTTATCTCAGATCATGCCCCTATTTTGTCTTCTTTTGATTTTTCCCTCACTAACTCTACAACTGGCAGTTGGAAATTCTATAATTTCCTTTAATAGGACAATAATGTTATTACAGAAACCACTGCCTTTATTAATGAGTTTTTTTAAATGTAACCATTCTATTGAAACCTCTTCTAACAACTGAGATGCTTTCAAAGCTTCCTTCCGTACCTTTAACATAGCGTATTCAGCTAAAAGGAAAAAGATTGCAAATTCCCAATAGACTATGTTAATACAAATATCTTTAAACACTGGAACATACTTATTTTACCTCTAAATCTTCCTCTCTTTTACACAAATTGATTAAGGACAAGTCTACCCCGAATAAACTCACTACAACTGATGCTTGTAATATCCTACTTAATTTTAAACAGAAATTTCATGGAGGTTAAAATAACGTGGGCAAAATGTTGTCTAATTATTTCATAAACAAATCTGAACGTAAAAATATTGGACCTATTTGTAATGAACTCACCAATAACATTGCATCTTCAAATGCTGATATTTCTAATACTTTCCAAGACTATTACAAATCATATTCAGAAGATATCAATCCTGAAAAGCACAATATTCATGCCTTTTTAAAGGTCTTCTAAATCATCCTTTCATTCCTGATAAATTTAAATCATTAGAACCCAACATAACTCTTCAGGAGATTGTAGATGCTATTAAATGACAAAAATAGTAGGCCTGGACAGAAATGAAACTCTGCTAAGTGACAAAAAGACTCTGCTGTGCTATGCAGAGTTCTGCAAGCAGTGGAGTGCATTAGGGTCATGTCGTTTGCTTGGATTTTGAGTGACTGGAGTTTATCCCGCGCTGGAAAATCATTTTGAACTGCACCATGTGCAGCTCAAGGGTTCACAGCTTCTTTTCTGCTTCTCAGGTTGATTTTCCACTTCGACGCGAACAGAAGGTTTCACAATGCTAGTGGTTGTAACCTGCGGCAATCACTTGTATTGAGAAACACGACCGCCGGCATTGAGAAATCTCACCACGTGGTTGTTTTTCCTCACTCGCGCTTGCCAACTAGATCTTGGCGAGCACAAGCACAGAAAAATCTCGCAGGGAGATGGGTTTCCTCACTCATGCTCACTAACTACGTCGATGAGCGTGAGAGAGGAAAAGAACTCCGCTCCAGAGCGGAGTTTTTGGGAACTCTGCATGCTCAGCAGGTTGCAGAAAATTCTGCAAATCAAGCAGAGTTCATCACCCAGGGTTAAAAAAAGCTAAAACCTAGGGCCCAGATGGATTTTCTATTGAATTATTTTCCACTTTTTCTTCCATTTTTGCCCCTAAATTACTTGAACTTTTCAATTCTTTGTTTTTTGATTCAAAGGCTACAGGACTCTCTCCAGAAGCACAGAGAGTCATTATTCCCAAACCTGACAAAGATCACCCTCTTTGTAAAAACGAACGTCCTACTTCATTAAACAACCATGATTGCAACATATTTGCCATAAAATGTAGCATCTTGCTTTGATAACGTTATTCCCCTGCTTATCAAATCTGATCAACCTGGTTTTATTAAGGGTAGACTTACTGTGGATAACCCCAGAATGTTCCCCAATATTCTTGCATTTGATAAGAAATATAATTACCCTATTGCAGCCCTATCTTTTGAAGTTGAAAAGGCTGTTGGCGGTATTAATTGGCAATATATGTGTACCACTCTTCATTGGTTTGGCTTTGGCCATAATTTTATGTCTTTTATTAAATTATTATACTCTAACCCCCATGCTAGTGTGTTTGTTAATAGACACTTTTGCCTTTACCCTAATTTACATAGAGACACCAGACAAGGCTGTACCCTCTCCGCTCTGCTTTTCATTCTTTCTTTAGAACCCTTCCTTGAACTTTTTTTTTGTAATACACCTATATCTGGTTTTAAACACAACTCCCTTGAAACCAAGTTGTCAGCCTACTCTGATGGTATTTTGATATATATATGTCTAACACCCTCTCCTCCTTAAATCCTTTTTTACAAGAGATCAAGTTATATTCTAACATCTCTAGTTAAAAACGAAACTCTACCATTAAATTCCTCATGTTATCAATAATTTTGTGGACACTAAGGGCCATATGTATCATTGAAATTTGCATTCGCAAAGGCCGAAATTCGTTGAATTTCGGCCTTTGCGAATGCGAATTCTCAATATGGTATGTATTAAACAAATGTGGTTCAAAATAAGGAATCGCACAATTTGCTATTCCTTATTTTGCGATTGCATTTAAGGAATCGCAAGATTTGCGATTGCTTAAATGCAATGTATGATGCAAAAAAATATTGCCAATTTTCCCTAAGGAATCGCAAATTACCACCAACTTCAAGTTGGTGGTAAGTTGCGAATTCCTTTTAAAACGCATTTTATTTAAAAACAAAAGGTGCCATGTGACGCTCATACATGCCCTTAGGGCATGTATGTGCACCATATGCGCACACATGTCATTTTCAGGGGTGCAGCAGGGTGTCCTTTGGACACCCCTGCACCCTTGAAAATATACTCGATTTGCGATTAGCTAATTGCTAATCGCACATTTCCCCTTCATTCCTATGGGCCTCCTGGCCCATAGAAATGAATGGGAAAATATTCCTTAATTGCGATTAGCAATTTGCTAATCGCAATTAAGGAATTTTAGGAAATCGCTAAAAAAGCTGATTTCTACATACATACCATTTTGCGATTCCTAAATAGCGATTCCTTAAAAATCGCTATTTAGGAATCGCAAAACGGAATGTTGGTAGATATGCACCTAATTTTACATGGTGGTCTTCCAACATTAAATACCTAGGTGTTTTGGTTTCCCCTTCTATTTTCAGCATTATTAGACATCATTTTAGTACTTAAATACATAAAATTCAGAAATGTCCCTCATCACTGTCTCCTCTTCATCTATCATTGTGGGGTAGATTAGATTCCAACAAGAGGATGATTGTATCACATGTCCTTTTTATATTGTCTATGCTAGCTTTTAAAATACCCACTTAATACTTTCCTCAGATTAACACTATTAGTACCAAAATTCTCTAAAATAATAAACACTCACATATTACCTTGTCAAAACCTGAACGTCTGAAGAATGAAGGAAGGGTTGATTTTCCTGATTTTAAGTTATACCACTCTGCTTTTTTTGTTATGCTCTAACAAATGACTTTCAAGATTCTCACATGGCACGAAGGATGGTATTTGAACACTCTTTACTGGAGGATTTTTCATTTACTGATATAGTTTATATGTCAAATTTTACTTTTACTCCCAAAAACCCAATTCTAGATTATTCCCAACATCTGCCCATATAATATTTTCTGTGAGTTTTGATTTGTATCGATGTTTGTTAGCCTTTTGTATATTGTTCAATAGGTTTATTACATTTCGGTGCAAATCATTATATTTCAAACATTGGAAGAAGAATATTTTGTTTGTTCATCAACTTGTAAACCATTACTCTGTTATACTTTTGCCCCAAATACAAGCACAATATAATCTACCCAGCTCTTTTTTTCACATGAATACAACCTAAAGTCATCTTTTTTAATTGACTAATAAATGACACTGCACCCCTTGACACCATTACATAATATTGATCACAATTGTATTTTCAAAGTTTATATAGTATTTTATTATCCTGCACTATTGTATTATCTAAAACTTCTATTGAATTACTAAGGGAAACTGATATTTTTATTTCATTATAAATGGCTTAAAATATTTAAAACCTCTACAGTTGCATATATCACACAATATATATTTTTTAATTTGCAATAGACCTTTTATTATTTCTGAATGCATCTTTAAATTTGCTCCAACTTCTTCGCCATCATGTTGGTCTTGTTCAACCTCTACTGGTACTTTAACTCGTTTACTCTGCTATTGTTCTAATGTGTTTTATTTCGGGAAAGCTATATGGTCCAAATGTGTAAAGATCTATCAATGTAATATTCAGCTATCAATTCAGAATATTTTCTTTGGCTCAAAGGCATCTGACTTTGACCACCCTTCATCTAAACCTGTGTTGTTTGATCTTCTTATTACACTTCATTTTACGGTTATACTTTCCTGTTGGAAGGGTACTTTTAAGTTATCTATATCAACATGGCGTAAATGTATTTGCAATAAACATAGAATAGCCAATATTTCTTCATTATCAGTTTATCAGATTTCTAATGGTTGGTATTTACTACATATCTATCCTCTCACTCACCTGTAGCTTAGTTCTCATCCTTCTTCCTCTTCCTTTATCATGCTATACCTTTTCCTCTCCTTTTTTCTTCTTTATTTCTCTTTTTTCTCTTTTTCAACTTTTTCTTTCTCCCCGCTTCTTTTTATATAAAATGATATGTCTCATACTCATAAACTTATGTTACTGGGTTTAATAACCATAGTAATTGTATTCGTATTTAATTGCTGTTGTCATTATTATGCATTTATTATGTATTACTATTGTTCATTTGTTAATTCTTCAATAAACAAAATATTGAACAAAGAAAGAATGTTGGGGGCCAGAATAATGGAAAGTGCTGAAGTCTGATGATTCATATGTTTGCAAAAGGGCTTCTGCAGAATCACAAAGCAACAATATCAGCTGGTTTTAGTGGACATTCCAAGAGAGCTCACAACTTCATACATATTTGCCAACAGGAACCCCCTAATGGCGAAAGAACTGATTTGCATCCAGTAATAATACTGCGCATGTTATTTCCATCTGAAATATCCAAGAGAAAATAGTGGAAAACCTTTTCACTTTTCTGGGTCAGTACTGGAAGCATCCTTTGGAATCTTGACTAAGACAGGTAACATTGAAAAGAGTGAATTACCATGCTTCATTAGCCCATCTCCTTCATTTCCACTTAAATATTACATGACTATATTTTATTGTGAGCATTTTCCATGGCACTAGTTTGGTATAGATATAATTACTGTTGTTACTTTTGGTTGGAGAGGTCTTTTGTGACCTTAGACTTTTCCTACTTGTTAGGTGCAGTCATCCCTGTTTTTCTATTCTGAACCTGTTTCAATTGCACCACGTTATTTACCTCTCACCTTAGAGAACTGACAAGGTGGAGAACTAGGAAAGATCTCCCTTATTTTCCTTAGAAAATCAAATCCAAGTCAATCAATAGGATACAACGTGACAGATCTCATGACAACAACATTACACCAAATTACTTACATTTACAAATGGTTTCGATCTCTCCTTTAAAACCCATACTGCTAAGAAAAACACGAATAGCTTTGAGATAGTTTTCACTCTGGTGCAGGTTTATGCCACACCTCCACACAGAGGACTTTAGAGATACTGCCCTAACCACCTGGTCCTCTCCCACACTCAACACTATAGGCCTCCTTTACGGTATTGTGGCGTAGGGTAGCACAGCAAGGTTCCTGTCCTTTCTGCCCACACTGGCGTAGTTTTGGCAGCCTAGCGCCAACGTAATCACCCTTGCACCATGATGCAAAGGTGCCCTCTGTTGCTGGCAGGATTGTTTTATGCAGGAAGGGGCACCTTCCTGCACAAAAACAAACCTACAAGACGTGTTCCTCCTTTTATGTGTGCAGCAGAATTCAGCACACATGTAAAGAGGGAAAACCGTGGAGAAACAAACATATTTCTCCTCGTTACACCTCACCTTGGGAGGCATGCAGATTTGACGCTGCCACAAGTTTACATCACTCTGTTAATGTGCGATGTGCCCAGAATCTGGAAATCCATCCACACCTGCTGTTTGCCACATAATTGCTGCCAAACAGAAAAGAAATGCAGAAACATTCCTTCAAGAAGCATCTCATGAACCACTTTTAGGGTACCTCCAAAATATTCTTTTTCACAGGGCACCAAGATACAATAGGACATACATACATACCACACATACGTCGTCCCATTCCCTCTTAAGAAATATTTCCTTGAGCCATCTCCCAATCACACTATAAAGGGGTTGCAAAAAGTGAGGCAACCCTGGTACATAACGGGTGCTATTTTGATATTTATAGAAAATATGGAGACTGACTCACACCATCAATGAAGATTTACCAACTCTGGCTAAATAGGCAGAAATATATTGCTCTGATATGTGGGGTATACTTGCTATAAAAATGTTTAAGGCTGGAGAAAAGTGTTTCACCTCTGCAGAGCACTCACACTTCCATCTCTCTCTCACACTTGCATTAAAACTGGAATCGGGGAATGTGACTTTGATGTTAAAGCTGCAGTTAGAGCAGTGATGTTTAAATTAAGACTTGGATTTCAGAGGGAATTATAGTGAGTTAACAATAATTGCTCTTGAAGAGATATTGATTATGCCAGGTGCTTCAAGCTTGAAATAATTAACCATACACGAATGCTATATTCAAAACAGAGCCCTGGTATCGATCAAAAGAATTGGGCAGTCGATTGTTGATGTCATATCACCCGATGCCACATCAGATAGTATAAATGCTCTCAATGAATGAAGTCAAAAAGGCCTTTTGTCTGTAGTAGGAAAAAATCATTTAATATTTAAATGGAATTCCCACAAACTGAAATCATTAATTCTTAGCCATGAAAATAGATTGCGTCATTATTATGGTAAATCCATGCTTTACCACAGATACTATTGCAAAGAGGAACCTATTTCAACAGGGCACTCAAAGTGCATACAAATGCAATATATTTACCTCCTCTTGGTAAGGTCTCCTCGACACCTTGGGCCTCATTTACGAAAAGTGACGCATCGCTGCGTGAAAACAGCGATGCGTCACTTTTCACTGCGCTCCCCCTGCGAAACTAAAGATGCGTCATATGTACAGTATGACGCATCATGTCGCAAGCAGTTACAGATACGTCAGTATTTCTGACGTATCTGTAGGAGCAAAAGTGACGCATTGCTGGAGTGCGTCACAAAAGTGACGCAACTCCAGCAATGTGTACATTCACATGGGCAAGTCCCATGTTGTTAGTGCCTGCGTCAGTCTTACGTCTGCCATGAGGCAGGCGTAAGATTTTGACACATTAGCGTCCAAGAAATGGCTAAGTGAAATCTTACAGATTTCACTGCGTCACTTCTATGACTCTTTCATGTGTCAAAATGCCCCCCTTTCATACATTATACCTGGCGCAGGTATAATGTGGAGCAGGGGTTTACAAAGTGACGCATCTTCCTAGATGCGTCACTTTGTAAATATGGTGCAACTAGGCACATTTTTTACTCCGCTGGTGCGTCACAAGAAGTGACGCACCAGCGGCGTAAAAGTGACGCAAGGGCTCATAAATGAGAACCCCCCTTGAATCTAACAATTTCCGCTTTGGAGACACTTACATTATAAATATGTTATGTACACTACTTTTCTACCGGGATGTTTCTTAATAGAGATAGATGCATCCAGAGGCTGCTGGCGTTGAGACAGGATAAACCTGAAATTGAATACCAACTGTAAAACCTATCTGAAATGAGCAGAATAAAAGAGGCACACCTTTTACTATAAGAAGTATGAATGTGTGCGTTTGTTGGAAACTCATTGCAACATTGTAAATGTTATCCACGCTATGCGCATGCGTCTCATAGCTGAGATGAGCAGAATAAAAGAGGCACACTTTTCACTACAAGCAGTCCAGCCATGCAATGTGGCCTCCTTCCTTACTACCAATGCCTACCTTACCAACGTGAGCACCCGTCCAACCAAAGATAAGGGGATGAAGGCAGTGTGTAGAGTACTCACTGTTCTGCTAAATCTAGGACAGGACTAGCCAGGCTACAGTATCGGTGATGGGTTTAGATTATACACAGGAAGTAATGGCTCTCTAGCTCATATATGAGTTTTAACTGTGACTAATAAGTGTACGGTTCAAACAGGTCAGGGGAGAACAACCCCAAGTCAAAACAACCCCTGCACAAGTGTGGATGTGAGCCCACACATATAAATGAACAAGAATCCTGTGCACACGTCTATGTGTAAAGGGTTTTAGTGTAAAAACCTAAATTCTAGCACAATGATCTTGTAGAAATAATGAAGGTTGGCATCTCGAGAAGTTTCAGCAGATGGATTTATAAGTCAATCCAGATCAGTACAGAGTACGGGCTGGGGTTTCGGCCTATTGGGCCTTATTTATGAGAAGTGTTGCATCGCTGCGACAAAGCAGCGATGCAATGCTTCTCAGTTCACCCTCCTTGCGCGACACCATGGATGTGCCGTGTTTATAGTACCATTCATCATGTCGCAAGGAGTACAGATACTTCTGTATTACTGACGTATCTTCAGAACCAAAAGTGACGCATTGCTGGGGTGTGTCTGAAAACAGATGCAACTACAGCAATGTGCCCTTTCACACGGGGCAATCCCCATGTGAAAGGGCCTGTGTCACGCTAGCGCCTGCCATCAGGCAAGCGTAAGGTTTGGACACAATGGCATTCTAGAAGTGGCATACAGAAATCTTATAGATTTCAATGCACCATTTCTACGATGCTTTGATGCGGGGGAACGCCCACCCTGCATACATTCTACCTGACGCAGGTATAACGTAGCGCAGGGGTTTACGAAGTGAAGCATCTACGTAGATGCGTTACTTTATAAATATGGCGCAATGTGAAGCATTATTTACGCTGCAGCAGCATCACAAATAGTGACGCAAATGAAGCGAAAATGTGACGCAGGGCTTCATAAATAAGGTCCATACTATGTACCATTAACTGTCCATCTCTTGCATGTATGTGGCCCCCTGCTAATGCTTGATTTTCCTTTAAGTGTTTCAATTGTGAGATAGTTACAAACGGCTAAGAATATTGTAATGTCCTGCTTTATTTATTAATATATGTCTCTTTATGGAATGTGGAATTCTACTCTGTGTTGCTGGTAGAATATAGAATGTACTGAGGAGTCAGTTGATATCTTGGCTGTTCGTGGTTGGGGCGAATAAACCTACTCCTGAACCAATAAGCTATTCTCTATTTAATTATTATAATAAATAGCAATTTTACATTGGCGACGATCCTACCTCTCTTCGCCTCAACACGCGGCCGTCCCTGAAACCTCTCCAGCGGCTGTTGGCACTTGAAAGGAAGCGTAGCCTTCCCAGCGGCTGATCGATTGAAGTAACACCGTGGGAAGTTTATTTTACACTTTGCGGATAAAACTAAAAATATGAGAAGACTCACTGCAAAGAATGTGACATTTGTGTGGTCGAATGACTGTAAAAAGGAATTTGAAGCAATAAAGAGAGAGTTGAAAGAAGCTCATTGCCTTCAGGCATTTGTTCCTGGCTTACCAACATTTGTATATACTGATGCCAGTGACAAAGGACTAGGGGCCCGATGTAGGTAGCCCTTTACCGATCGGAATCGGCCGAAAATACCGATTTTCGGCCGTTTCCGATCGGTAAAGGGCTATCGAGATGTAGGGGCACATTTTCGGTAATTTGACCGAATCGTTATCATTTCCGAATCGGTAAAGTTACCTAATCGGTAATATTTACCGATTCTGTAATGATAACGATTCGGTAGAACTACCGAAAATGCAATGTAGGTAGCCAATGTTCCATCAGCACATGGCCTACAGAATCGGTATTTTACCATGGAATACAAATCCATGGTAAAAAACGGATTCCTGTGTACATGCACATCTGTGCATGTACACATGTGCCATGTGACAGACAGACGTGCCCTTAGGGCATGTCTGTGTGCCACATTGCACACATGCCCGTTTTGGGGGTGCTAGAGGGTGTCAAAGTGACACCCCCTGCACCCTTGTGAATTCTTAAATTACAGATTCGGTAAATACCGAATCGGTAATGCCTAATCATTCCTATGGGCTTCATAGCCCATAGGAATGAATGGGCATTACCGATTCGGTATTTACCGAATCTGTAATTTAAGAATTGTTAAGGATTCGGTAACGAATCCAGATGTTGGGACCTACATCCCATTTACCGATTTTGGAATACCGAATCGGTAGGATTCGGTATTTCAAAATCGGTAAATGGGATTTACCTACATCGGGCCCTAGGTGCTGTGTTAGTACAAAATAAAGGTGGTAACGATTTCCTCATTGCCTGTGCATCTAGATGTCTTCGTGGTCCGGAGCTTAATTATTCAGTAATTGAAAAAGAGTCGTTAGCAATTTTCTGGGCTTTGAAAAAATTTAAGAATTTGATCTGGGGTACTAGATTTGTTGTAAAATCTGACCATAAACCCTTAAAGGAAGTTTTTAGCAAGAAAGGGTTAGATTCAATATCTTCAAGGATCCGGAGATGGATAATAGCGTTACAGGAATATGACTTTGAAGTGCAATATTTACCTGGTGTTTCGAATAAGGCAGCGGATTGTTTTTCTAGACTGGTTAAAAGATGTGATCTGCACAGTGATGAAATAATGCAAGATGAAGATGAGATTCTGGATGTGTGTGAAGTAACCGAGGATGTTGTTGGGAAAGATGAGTGGAAAGAGGAACTGTTAAAAGATGAGGAGTTAAGAAAGGTCATGTCATCTCTAAGGGATAATAAACGTTTGGATAAACCCTGGTCACTTGTTTCAGAAGAATTATCAATAACTAATGAATTGCTTACGCGAGGTGTGAGACTGATACCTCCCGGTATTTTAAGGAAGAGATTATTGTTGCATGCACATTCTGGCCATCAGGGAATAGTAAAGACTAAGGAATTGTTACGCACTCAATTTTGGTGGCCTGGAATGGATTTGGAAATAGAGCGAATGGTCAGAGATTGTGTAGAGTGTTGTGCGAGTGACAAAATCTTAAAAACCAGACAGATGCCCATGGTGTGCCGAACTTTGCCTAGTCATCCTTGGGATGAATTAGCCATCGACATTTTAGGTCCTCTAACTGGAGTTTCTGACACCCCGTATCTTATTGTTTTAATAGACCTTTATTCTCGTTGGATTGAGGTGAGTGCTGTTAGTGAAATTACTTCTGAGTCCGTCATTAAATTTCTATCAGAAGTTTTTATGAGAGAAAGTTTTCCTAACAGTATTTTATCAGATAATGGCCCTCAATTCTGCTCAGCACTGTTTGGTGACTTTCTTACTAAAAGTGGTATATTGCACAAACGGTCCTCTCTGTACCATCCAGAAACCAATGGTGCAGTTGAGAGAGTTAACAAGACGTTAAAAGAATGCATTCAACTTGCCAGAGCTAATGGTTTGAATTGGAAAGTGGAGCTTAAAGAAAGAATTGAAGCTTACAGATATTCTCCCCACTCCTCCACTGGTAAATCCCCTTTTGAGTTGTTCAAAGGAAGGGTACCCAACACCATGATGTGTCCTGGTTGGATGAATCTGAATAAAGGGTTTGTTGATAATCATATAGGTGGTTGGAGGGAAAGGGAGTTAGAAAAACAAGCTTGTAGAAAAGCTTATTTTGATAATAAGAAAAGTGTTAGTTTTCAGGATATTAAAGTAGGTGATTTTGTTAAAATAAAAGCACCTGTTGGGAGGAGTTCCTGGTCGAAATATACAAATGTTAGACCAGTTATCAAGGTGTTTAAGAATGCCATCAAGACACAAGATGGAAGAATTTGGAACAAAAGTAGGGTTGTTGTGATTAGATCAAGAAATGTTACTCAATTTACATCAAATTCTGGTTATGAATCTTCTCCAATAATCCAACTACCAGTGTCCAATTCTAGCAATTCTTCCTCTCTTCATGTGAGGAGTCAGAGATTACGCAGAGCTCCTGCTTATATGAAGGATTATGTTTGATCTTTCTTTTGTTGTTTCTGTCAATAGTAATTAGTTTTCTTGTTTATATCTTACCACCTGATTTCTTTTGTTACAGTTTTTGTTATTATTATTATGTAGGAGGGAGATGTGTAATGTCCTGCTTTATTTATTAATATATGTCTCTTTATGGAATGTGGAATTCTACTCTGTGTTGCTGGTAGAATATAGAATGTACTGAGGAGTCAGTTGATATCTTGGCTGTTCGTGGTTGGGGCGAATAAACCTACTCCTGAACCAATAAGCTATTCTCTATTTAATTATTATAATAAATAGCAATTTTACAAATATCTTAGCAGTCGAATGCAATCATTTTACATAAGGGTCAATGCAAGTGTTAATGCAAAAAAAAATACAAGCGCCGTCCTCTGCTGGACAACACATTAGATATATGAGCTTATTTGAAAGTAGGTTTTCATGCAATTGTTGTGAAGACATGGCAACATATACCATGACCTTAGTATGCTGATTGGCTAGCCATCTTTAATGAAGATATGCACGCGATGAAGGAGAATTGGACAAACTCCATCAACCGCACATCTCAATAAGAGGGTTTGGGTGATGTCAATGTGCATCTTTGTCATGTATGACTTATTGAGAGGAGAAACTCAAGGGCAGATTTATCACTATTTCATGCAATGTGCCACCCTACTATGCCACGTGAAATGGAATGGGAAGGAATGCCCCGTATTTAACATGATATGGTGCATTCCTGTCCTTTCATGCACTGGCGCACAATATGCTGCCTAGCGCCAACAGGACAGGATTATTTTTTGTACAGGAAGACGCACATTCCTGCACAAAAACAATCTCCTGTGACATTTCCCTCTTTCAATGTGTCCCGCAGAATGCAGCACCCATAGAAAGTTGAAAAAACAAGGACGAATGAAGATATTTCTCATCGTTTTTTCTCACCTGGAAAGGCATATCACTTTACCAGTAATAGTAAATCTGGGAATACGCCACAAACCACAGGTGGATGCATGGGAGCACCCACACTCCACCCATAGAATGCTTTCCCTGGGGCAGAGTAAAACAACACATCGATCTGCAGTGGCTTGCAATACTCTAAATGTATCAAGCCACAGAGGGCCATGCAAGGAGGCTTTGCATGGATTGATAAATCTGACTTATTAGTTGCTTCACTCTTGCACCCCCTTGCATGGCGCAGAGGCGATGCAATTCATTGATAAATCTGCTCTTCAGTAGTTTGAGACAAATTATTTTTAAAGAAAATATTCTTCGGGAAATCAATAACATCCATCCTCTTTTATGAAGTGTGTACCCAGGACATATAGTAAAAGAGACAGGACCGTACTAGCTGAACCTCTGGCTAGTGGGGCATCCACATACAAGGCAAAAAAAGGAGAATATTGAGAAAAGATGTGGACATGAATCTACAGCAGAGAAAAATGAAGTGCTAGTGAAATGGGAAAAAGGCTTGAGGAAGATCAATGGCAGCATGTTAGTGAAAGAAGTGTGAGTGAAATGAAGGGGAAAAAAGTGGCTACAACAGAAGCAGAAAAAGGTGTGGAGGAAGTGAGCATTGAAGAAGGGATGGTAGGGAGCAGGGAAGGTGCACAGATGCCAGGAGGAAGTGCCGAGGGTGGGATAACAGTGAAAGGGAGAGGGAGGGCATCACATGTATGGATAGCAGGATGGAATAAAGAGCAGAAGTGAGGAGAGAGCAGGTGGGGTGTGTGATGAGCCAGGACGAGGTAGGTGTCTGGGCCCAACGCAGCACATTTCTTAAATACACAACCAGACAGATGCTAGGTCTCGGCCTGAGGTCACGTGCGACTTGGGGCCCATTTATTTATACCCTCGGACCGAGCCCGGTCATAAGGGGTGACGCAATGAAACATAGTAGTGTAGTGGCCGGAGGACTCTCTACATCCCTCTTTTCTTTTAGATGGATAGACCCAACTGGGAGAAGGGAAAAGAGTGGAAAAGAAAAGAAGAAAGAAGGAAACAACAGAAAGATGCACAGCCATCACTGCAATAGATTAAGTCTCTGATCCCCAACACGGCTTCAACAGGTGTAGGAGTCATTTATACATAAAGTCTCTCGGTCTTTGGCTGGGCACTGGATTGGGTCGCAGCCAAAACAAGCTGTTGGCTTCAGTGATTTGTTCACTGAAAGTCAACCAGGACACATTCCGAACCACCGTGTGCCGCCTCGTTGTGCCGTGATCATGGTGCCATCCATGCGTGTTACAGTCCATATCTCGGGCTTTCATGGCGTGCGAAATTTCCAACCTGGGTGTTGGTGAGAACTACTTTGGACCCTTCCCGCAGTGTTGGAGCCTTTGCTCTGTGACTCACAGTGGCTTTCTTGTTAGTCATCCGCCATTTTTGCTGAGCCTTTTCAACATCCAGGCAGGGTGCCACCCATTCGGAGTTCTCTTGGATTAGGTCCAGTAGCGACTGTTTGAGCAGGAGCTAGGCTGGTGCGCACCCAGTCATTGAGTGGGGTGTTTTTCGGTAGACAAGCAGGAACTGGTGCAGGAATACTTCCGGGTCTTGGTGCTGTTTCACTCCAATCCTGAGGACTCTCTTAAGCATTCTCATAAATCTCGCCATCTCGCCATTGGCTTGCGGCCATTGAGGGGTGATCCAGCAATGTTTGACGGCTCTTCGTACCAGGAAGTTGTGGAATTCCTGTCCTTGGAAAGGCAGCCCATTGTCTGACTTGATTTCTTCAGGAAACCCGGACATGGCAAATGTTTTCTCCAGGGCCGGTCGAACGTGGCTGAAAACCGTCCATGGCACCAGTTTGATAATGGGAAATTTTGAAAACGAGTACAGTATCACCATGGTGTGCCGCTCATCTGGGAAACTTTTAAAATCAACGCTAACCTTCATCCAAGGGGTGATGCAGGGTACTTTTTTTTTTAAACTTTATTTTTCAGTTTCTCAATCAAAGTACAGAGCATATTACGACACATAGTATTGGCACCAATGAAATCAAAAGGAATGTGATTTGAGCGGTTATGAAACAAAGCATGGCATAAATGGACAGTGGAACGTGGGGGATAATCAAAGGTACAACAGCAGCCAATCCACAGAGCACTGGTAATATTAGGAATGGTTTACCTCTCAAAGGATTCCCGGATATAAGCAAAGATGAAGAGCGAGTGGCATTTAGGAGAATCATACCGTGCCATGGGAACTCACTGTAGTCCCGTGCTTTTAACCAATCCCCTCAGGGACGATGCCATTAACAATCTGAGAGTCAGAGGCAGTGCGCTTTTTAGCGTTGCATGTTTTGTAAGGTCCTCGCAATTCACATTACAAAACGCCAAACTGCAAAGCCACGACTGCAGTGAGGGGACTCTCTTGCTGCCCCATAATAACGCCATCTCTCTTTTGGCCAATAAAAAGCCAAGTGCTGCTAATTTCCTTACCTTCTTAGGAAAGTTGACCATATACCCCAATAGTGCAATAGTGCAATCTCAGGAGTCGGGATCAATGTCATGGAGAGTATGTCCCCTAGTGTGTCGTGCACCTGAACCCAGTATCGCTGCACTTTAGGACACATCCAAGAAAGGTGGGCAAAATCGGCAAATGGAGCTGAGCATTTCTGGCAGCAGTGGGGTCTAGTGGGGTCTATTCTGTGGGACCATGCGGGGGTGTGGTACATTCTGCGAAGAAACTTAAAATGAAGCAGTTTATGCCTGCTGTTCAGGGACACCTCCCTAGTTGCCCTGCAACACTGCTCCCACTGGTCGTCAGTGATAGGCCTACCTAAATCAGTCTCCCAGGCTGAGCGTGTTTTATCATCAGAGAATGGCCGGGCCATCACACATTGTTTGTACGATTTGGAAATCAAGTGTGCGCTTGTGGGGCATTCTATAATTAAGGTCAGTGGTGGGGCCGGTTCAGGCGCAGCCAGAAATGAAAGGAATACATGCGCTTCAATACAAAGGTGTCCATAAAGGAGCGGTCACTAAACCGAGCTTCATCCGATACCGAGAAAATATGGTCATCTGGAAACAGGTCACCCATCGTGTAAATGTGTATGCTGGATCAAAAC
Organism: Lissotriton helveticus; assembly: GCF_964261635.1. Classification (NCBI taxonomy): domain Eukaryota; kingdom Metazoa; phylum Chordata; class Amphibia; order Caudata; family Salamandridae; genus Lissotriton; species Lissotriton helveticus. The sequence goes on along the minus strand of NC_136063.1, from coordinate 770,888,374 downwards.
TTCACCCATTATGGGGAGTAATGAAGGATTTGGAAGAGGCAACACCGGAGAATACAATTGGGATAGGCCCAACATCCTGCGCAACCTGTCCCAAGCCCAGCAGGTGGTGGATACAGTCTGAATGTCCCGAGGGTCTCTGGGGATGCCCGTGGGTAAAACAATGGATAGTTTTTTAGGGAGTATTAGGTCAGCCTCTGGTTTCAGGTAGGGAACACGTGCGTCTGGTTGGTACCATGTATAAGCATAGCTGCACTGTGCTGCCAGCTAATATAAATACATATCAGGAACCCCAAAACCTCCTCTCTCATACGGCAGGGTCAAGACCTGTCATGGCACACGGGGCCTCTTGTCTCCCCAAACGAGTCGCAGCAGGAGCGTACACAGCTGGCGAAAAAAGTTCTGAGTGAGTGGAATGGGAATATTATTAAAAAAATACAAAAATGAGGGAGGACCACCATTTTAATAATGGCCACTCTCCCGGCCAGCGATAAGGGCAGCCACAGCCACTTCTCAAACCTGATAATAGTGGCGGCGTCAAGATGTATGTAAACTCCGAGATATTTGACAGCATCATGGCACCATTCCAGTGGAAATTCGCATTCCCATGCGGAAGTGCTGTCAGTCAAAGGGAAAATAACCGATTTGTGCCAAATTGACACTGAGACTTGAAAAACGGTCAAATCGAATAATTTCCTGAATAAGAGGTTCGAGGTTAAGGTGGGGCAGCCTGACGTACAAAACGGTGAACAGCAAAACACACAAGATGATGGACGGAATGTTGCACAATGTCAAAACATTCACCCCCAGTCACAGATCTGGGTTTAATCAATCGATATTTTGCTCACCAAGCCACCCCAGTTCAGACATGGCCATATGCAAATCAGTTTTGACCCTGTGCCTCATGGGAACAGTCCAGCCCGAACTGCTGAGCCATGTCTTCCCTGGACCGAAATCAAACATCCTAGGACCGGTTTCTGGCTATCAGCCGTCTTCAGCCAGGATAGCTTGACTCCAGTGGCTTAGTGGGAACGTGACCCATGTCTGGGCACACCCTTCCCACATAGGGTGAACAGCAAACAGCAAAACACACAAGATGATGGGCGGAATGTTGCACAATGGCAAAACATTCACCCCCAGTCACAGATCTGGTTTTAATCCATCGTTATTTTGCTCACCAAGCCACCCCAGTTCAGACATGGCCATATGCAAATCAGTCTTGACCCTATGCCTCATGGGAACAGCCCAGCCCGAACTGCCAAGCCATGTCTTCCCTGGACCGAAATCAAGCATCCTAGGAACGGTTTCTGGCTATCAGCCGTCTCCATGTGGATCTTTGAGGAACAAACCCAGATTGGGCTGGATAAATGATGCATTCCATTCATAAAGATAACCGGATTGCGATCACCTTCACTAGAATTTTATAGTCAAGGTTTAACAGGGATTACGGCCTATAGGAGCCGCATAGTTTGGGGTCTTTACCCGGTTTGAGGAGGAGGAGGATGACCGCTTCCCTGAACGTTGGAGGGAGGACTCTGCTTTCCAGAGCTTCAGCGTAAACTTCGACCAGTCTGGGAACTAATATATCCTTATATGCTTTATAAAAATCTGCGGAAAATCCGTCGAGTCCAGGAGCAGAGGAGCCCCGCAACGCCTCAATAACCTAAAAAATGCTCTCCTGGGATATGGGAATGGACAAAAAATCTTGCATTTGGCATTCTAGGTACACCAGTGTGATTTCCGCAAGTTATTCCCCCTGGTCTCGAAGGTCCCCGGTGACTCTGGAAGTGTATAGTGTTTTATAATAAGAAAGGAACGTTTCGCATATGTCCGGTGTGGAGTGTAACAACGTGTCGTCCGGGCCCATGAGTTCCGTGACATAGACTTTATCATGTTGGGGGCCGAGTGTGTGTGCGAGAATTTTCCCAGGTCTTTAGCCCTCTCCATATCTTCTAGCGACATGTTGTTTGTTAAGGAATAGTAGCTCTCGTTCTGTGGCCTCCCTAAACTCAAGCACTACAGCTAAGCGCCGGGCTTCCCCGGACCCCGATGCAGTCTTCAATAATTCCCGATCCAAAGCAACGATATCTGTCTCGATACGGCTCAAGGTGGAATGAAGATCTTTCAGGACCCCCGAATTTTGGCAATACAGACACCTCTGATGTAGGCCTTAAACCCCTCCCAAAGCGCTGCCTATGTGTCCACCGACCCAGTGTTAATTTCGAAGTAATTTTCGTTAGCCTCCCTTAGTTCCTCGCGAAAGACCTGATCTAGAAGAGCTTTCCCAGGGAATCGCCACTGCCTCTCATAACCACCCGGTCTGGGAACGTTAATCTTGAGCACGACTGGAGAGTGTTCTGAAAACGTGCATGGTAGGGTAACCAATCCACTCAACCATCCAGCGACCTCCGGGGAAACCAACCAATAATCTATTCTAGTCCAGGTATTGTGAAACCCAGAATATAGTGTGTAGGCCGCGAGATGTGGATGTTGTCTACTCTCAATGTCTATTAAAGGGAAGTGTCCAAAGATGTCCAGCAGCGCGCGGCGTGACCGGGGTTTAGTGTCGGGTAAGGAGGAAGTGCTGTCCCTCATGGGATCTAACAATAAGTAGAAATAATCCACCCCATAATCAAAAAGCCCGGGTCCAGTGCCAACAAGCGCACCTGTAGCTCAAGATAGAAGTCAGGAGAATCCACATTTGGACCGTAAACACAGATCAGCTAAACATTATATCCCATTAGTGAGCCAGTAACAATCAACGTCCGTCCCTCCCCGTCCCCCACTACCCTATGCAGAGAAAAAGGAACTCTTCTATGTATTAATATGGCCACCCCTCTCGCATAGCTGCTGTAGTTGGAAAAGTATCGATGTGAACCCTAGCTCGTCGCCACAGGAAAGACCTCAGATCTGGACAAGTGGGTCTCCTGCATGAAGACGATGTCGATGTTGTGTCTTGCGTTGTAACTAAGAACCTGCCTTCGCTTTCGGGTATTAAACAACCCCCTGACATTCCAGGAAATAAGAGAGCCTGGATGGACCGGGCTGCCAGCCTAACTGTACCATTAGAGAACTATCACAATAATCGTACATAAAGGTAACTCAAACCTGTGCCATATACCAGTTAATTGCGCAATGTGTGCAACAGCTCCATGAATAAAGAGAAAATGTCCCCCCCACCCACCTCCCAGCCTTACACCAACAACTGCAAGGCAGAAACTAGCCCCAATAACCAAAAGGCGGTGCAATAAAAACGACTATATTAATGCAAAAATCAACATTGAACACCAAAAATTTGGCATATGCAGTAAAGAGACCTTGCTATTCACCATGAGGCGCAGCAACGCCATACCGGTCGGACATTGCTGGATGTTGTAGTAACATACAGTAAAAAATTGCATACATAATACCAACACAGCAGAACACAACTAAATGGTGCAATAACAGATCAACCAGTTCTGGGATTAGAGAATAGATCAATGCTTGCCTCCGACCCACTTTGAGGAGGGGAGGTGGAACGAGGGGTGGTCTTCGCTCCATTGTGGTTTTTCTGATAGGCCTAACAAAAGTCTTGCGCCTCTGTCGGTGACTCAAAGATGCGGGATCTGCTGTCTACATCTACTTTCAACCTCGCTGGGTAAAGCATGCCGTACTGGAGACCCAGGTTCTTCAGATTAGCCTTAACTCCATTGAATTTACGTCTTGCCTCTTGAACCATAATAGTGAAGTCCAGGAAGAAGGATAGTTTGCTCCTCTGCCATTGGACCTCTCCTCGGTCCCGAGCAGAGTGGAGTGCCGCATCTCTGTCCCTGAAGTTCATGAGTCTGGCAATGATGGGTCTCAGAGGCTGACCTGGTTTAGGGTGAAGGCCCAGCGACCTGTGAGCATGCTCCACTACAAACCCCTGCGTGAAGGCCTCCCTACCAAACAGGTCCGCCAAGAGTTGCTCCACAAAGATGTCCATGCGACCTGTGGTGGCAGTTTCCGGCACGCCAATTATGCAGATGTTGTGCCGTCGGCTGCGGGCCTCCAAATCCTCATTCCTAATTGCCACTTCCTTAAGAATCCTTTCAACTTTTCTCCAGCCGTTTCTGCGAAGTCGACGCCCCGTCCTCAACATCCAAGACTCTCGCCTCCACCGCCTCCAACTGCCGGTCGTGCGCCTGAACCTTAGCGCCCATGTCGGCCAGATTCTTGTCCAGTGCTTCAACCTAGAGTCTAGCACCCTGAAACCAGCTCTCTTTTCTTTGAGTGCCACCACAGTCAAGGAGGCAGGGTTGTCTGTGTTGTTGTAGCCATGCGCCCCCTCCGCCATGTCGGAAGGATCGTCTGAGGTGGAGCCAAGGGCCTTTTCAAATTGCAGCGTACGCTGTTTAGGATCTTTTCTTCCCATACTGCAGGGAAGGTAGGAGTACCCTCAGGTGTAAATGGAGTGAAGCCAAGGGCACAAAGCAGAAAAACCTGGGGCATGCAGAGAAGTTTTTTGAGAACACCCCAATAGAATAGTCGCGCAGAGCAGCCTCAAGAAATGCGCCAGACTAACAGCTTGCGCTTGGTATAACTGGCACAGTGGTAGAATGAAAGCGACGTACACAAAGGAGAGAGTCCAGCAGATCATGCCATGCCGCAAACGCAAAGCAGGTAGCGGGGGATAGCGTATGTTGTTAGGAGCTCATGGGAAGACGCAGTGGCACCATAGAGTGAGTTCAGAGTCCCCAGTATGCAATCGGGTCAGCTCCCAAAGTGTAGGCACTCCCTTGGTGCGGCAGTAGTAGCAACACTGCTCCAGAAGAGAACGAACAGTGTGTAGCCACCAGCGGAACAAGGAGGACCAGACCAACATTCATCCACATGGCCCAATAACGATGTAGGCCCCGGGGAGACAGCCGCAGTTCCCCATGAAGGGCAGCTCACACCACCTCCAAGCAAGTTCACCATCGAGGGAAGGGAGTCAGTTCACCAGGTGGGGCCAAGCACCATCGCGACCCCCGGGGCAGTAAAACCAGGCCCCCCTACTAACCTGCCTCACCCCCTGCCGGAGCAACCATGCCGAGGCCCGGTGCAGCCACGCCCACGAGGCCGCGGGAGCCCCACGACCACTGCACGCACAACGGCACCGCGCACAGCTCCGGCAGGGGGGGCGGAGGTAGGGTGGTGAGGAGAGCGGGGTATGGGGGAGTCAGAATCCGCACAGGCACCCACCGCATATGTAGAGGGCTACTCCCATTCTGAGATCTTGCTGTCGGAAAGGCAGCCAGGCCCGCGCCCGAGTTCAGCTATGGCTCTGGGGAAGTCAGCACCGCTCCTCTCCGCAAGTCAAACTGGACATCAAAATGCTCCGCTGGGCATCCCAGTCAGGATGGCAGGGTGTCAGCTGGTCAGAATTGCACCCATAAGAGGAATTACATGCTAAATCATCGCCCTGCCGGCGGAGCTTCAATCGTGGGCGGCCATCTTGGTTGCATGCGTGGCCACGCCCCCGTGATGCAGGGTACTTCAGTGAGTATCGGCGCCAAAGTGGGGTCGGCACCGGGGATGGCCCATCGGTGGCAGTGCTTGAACTCTTCATCCACCATCGCGTCTTTGTTGGGGAACCACACCTTTGTGCGCAATCTTGCCTTGGTCTTGGACGTCTCTTGATGGCCTTGGTGGGCAAGCGTGACCATTCGCTGACATAGAATTCTGGGAATGACGATCCACTTCCCTGTAGCACCAATCCTGACCAACTGACACTCAGTTCATGCCGTACCTTCCAGAGCTGTCGTCTGGCATTCTGTTCCGCTGCAGTAAGCAACTTGGCTCCTTCGAGGAATCAATGCCACTGCCCTCTCTCCAGGGCTTCCTTCACCCTCCCTAAGGTCTCATCTGCGTCAGTCGCACCTCGAAGAGATCTTCCTTTGTCACTGCCGCAGGGCAGGTGCCGGCTTTAACCATATCCACGAATGCTTCTATGCTCTCTGTGTCATCCTGTGCTGTTATGTCATCCCTTTGAGTGTGGTATTGGGACAGGTAGTCATCTGGGTTGTCTGCCCCTGGTCTATAGAGCAGCTGGAACCAGTACGCCTGTAGCTGAATTACCCAAATCTCTATTCTTGGGGGTGCTAGGCATGATGACCCATTAAACAGCGGCAGGAGGGGTTTGTGGTCTGTTATCACTCGGAATGTATGACTGCAGAGGTACAGCTGTAAGTGTTAGCATGCCCACTGAGTTGCCAGAGCCTCACACTCTATCTGTGCATACCTTGTTTCTCTCAGGGATAGTGCTTGACTGGCTTAGGTGACAGGGACGCAGATTCTTTGGTGTCTTACTGCAGAAGGACCGCTCCTAGCCCGATGGGATTGGCATCCAACACGAGCTCCGTCCTCCTCTTGGGGTGGAAGTATGCCATTGTTGTCTGGTCCAGGAGAGCCTTCCTGATTTTCTGGAACGCCAATTCCTCTCTGCTTCCCCATTCCTAAGTTGCGCAGTCTTTGTCAGCTGTCGCAGGGGTTCTGAGATCGTGGCGAAGTTCAGGATATACCTTCCACTGTATGTCACCATCCTGAGGAAACTCCTGATTTCAGTAGGATTCCTTGGGACTGGGGCGTTTCTGAATGCCTCTGCTTTATGTGGGTCAACCCGGAGCCCATCTCATGAGAAGACGTTTCAAAAAGAGTCTATTGACCACTGGTAGAAAGCACATTTATTTTTGTGTAGGGTAAGCCCGCAGTCTGCCAATATTTGTAGGGTCGCTCTCAGCCGGACAGATGTTCCTCCAGGCTCTGAGTATAATAAGATGTCATCACTTAGATTGATCACTCCAACCAGGCCCAAGAGGGTTTCTTGATGGCATTTTGAAACACCTCAGCGGCGGAGGACATGCCAAAGCTGAGCCAGGTATACTGTCGGAGGCCGACATGCGTGCAGAAAGTGGTTATGTAGTGGCTTTCTGGCACAAACTCCAACTGATGATACCCAGAGTTTAAGTCCAGCTTGGAGAATCATTGGGCCCCATTGAGGTTGGCCACAATGTCGTCCATCATCGGGATCACATGTCTCTCTCTCTTGATGGCTTGATTTGGGAGCCTCATGTCAACACATCGCCGAATGGCACCAGTTTGATTTGGTTTCGGTGCGACTATCAGCGGGGACACCCAAGGGGTGGGTCCAGATACCTTTTCATTCACCCCTGAGACCTCTAGGTCTTGCAGTTCTTTCTCCACCAGGGGGTGGAGGGAAAGGGCTTCACCTGTGTCAGAGCCCTCTTGGCTGTATTGTTTTGTCTATATGCAATTTTACCTCGTGTCCTTTCAATTTTCCCAAGCTGTGGAAACTCACTCTATATGTCCTTCGCGTGGGTGTCATGAACTTGCTTGGCAAAAAACACCAACTCGAGATCTTCCATGGTGTGAAACCCCAGCAGCGTACCTTTCTTCCCCTCGGTCATATGGAACTTGATCTTCACGGATAGCTTAGAGCTTTAACTTCGACCTTGATCATTCCCCGTAGGGGTAGGGGATTCGTACCTCTGTAGGTGTAGATTTTGGTCAAGCTGGGTGCCAGGAGTGGTTTGGGTGACAGTCTTTTGAGTTGGTTTGAGTCCTTCACATTTACAGATGCACCCGTGTCTATCAGCGCATGCACGGAGGTCCCGTTTACCACTATGTCGCACATCGGAATGGGCGCTTCTTGCAGCCAGACTTTCCTGCAAACGATTTGTCATCATCCTCATAATAGGTGGTGGCACCTTGTTCGTTTTGTGTGTCTGTGGTATCGCCCTCTTCGAGTGTGAGGTGCCGAAGGGTCGTCAGGCATCCTCTGGCTGCACCTCCTCTGGAGCGTCCTCCCCGCTGCGGCAAATGCTGGCATAGTCATTGGCTTTGAGTGATTGGCTTTGCCACATTTCTAGCAGGTCTGCCCCCTCGCTGGACACGGGTCTTGTGCCTTGTGGTCAAACCCCCAATGCCTGCACTTTCTGCAGGACGACTCCTGGTGCCCCAGTCCGGGTCACCTCTGCACAACTTCCACCGACTCTTCCTGGACGTGGACCATTTTCTGCATCAGAGCAGCTGGGGTGCTGCGCACCTGAATGGCCTCCATCTCTTCCGCCTGCTTGTCCAATAGCTTGTGGGAGCGGGCAAGGAGGAGGATCTCCTCTAGAGATATGCTGGGTTGGTGAAGCATCTGGCACCTCAGCGTGACAGATTTGCTTCCCTGGATGATCTGCGCCCTGATTTCCTCTGTTTGGTCAATGTTCGTGCACATGCGCACTAACTTCCTGAGTCGGGCATAGAACATGTGTACCATTCCTACTTTGGTCTGCCGGCCTTGGCGCAGCTTGAACCGTTTGTAATCTGGGTTCATTTGCAGGTCAAAGTACCTGTTGAGTGCCACAATAGCTGCATTGCATTCTTGGAGTTCCCCCTTGTCCAGCAGCATCTCGAACAGCTCATAAAGTTTGTTGCCCCAGAATGCATCAACAGGGAATGTTTGACCATCCCATCTGTCTCTCTGGTCCCTGTAAAGGTGCTGTTGTAGACCTCTGTCCCATGAACAGTGCGCCTGATCTCCTTCTGTCTCTAGTCATCATGCTGCTGCTACTGTTTAGTGGCACGTTCTTTTGTGACCTTGCGCCTGACATGTGGGTCACTGGGGTATGACTTCCTGCCAGTGCTCCTTTCTCCTAGCTGCATGTCTGGCCGTGGTGCACAAAATGGGCATCTGGCACTGGTTGTGGCAGGGTGCCCTGCCTCTCTTTCCTTTTATTTCACTCTTGTAATGTGTACTGTCTTATATATTATTATTTTCTTCTTCCTTTTTCTGCAGGGTATCACCCATGTTTGGTGTGACTTGTGCCTTTTCTGTACAGCCTTCTATATATTTATTTCTCGTGTCTTCATGCACTGACCTTAGCACTGCAGTGCGGCTGGCAGGGAGAGCTCACGTGAGCTTGGGCTTCCATGGCTGGGCCGGAGCTAGGCCGCTTCACAGGACCTTTAAGCCCAGCCCAGCGTCACGCGGTTCGTGCAGGCTGGGCCTTAGGAACAGCACACTGCGTGTTGAGGAGCTCTTCCGCCCGATGCTGCTCCGATGCACGGGAGTGCCACCACTCAGCCCTGGGAAGAGCAGACCTTAGCCATGAATGCAGGCATGATGCACCTCCAGGGCGTGGGCTTGAGTCCGTGATGCGGCCTGTCGCTCCACGTCCGTATAACTGCCGCCGGCTGTGCCGATCATCTCACCCACCAGATTAGTGCCGTAGCAGAGAAGGGAAGAGAGAGCAAAGGTCTGTACTCCCCTCATCGCCAGTGTGATGAGCTAGGACGAGGTTGGTGTCTAGGCCTCTGTGTGAGTTAGAATAAAGAAACTTGTAGATGAGTTCAACTGGCAAAAAACCGTGCCGAAGAAATGGCCTGAATTCCGTTAAGATGATTAAACAAAATGAGTCCCCCTGTTGACGTACTGGCTACCTAAATAGCAGCAGCAGGAGCAGACCAAGCCAGAGTAGTAGTTAGAAAAGAGAGTAAGATATTCATACTCTGTTTCTTTACACTGTTGATGACATTGAATAAATTGGGAAGAACATTCTCATGTTGTTGTATTGGCTTTACAATTTGCGAAGAGCCTACATCATGATCAACTGTGGGTTGTATCGGGCACAGGCAAATCTTTAATCTTGTCTTCAAACTAGTGGTAAGCTTGAGGCTTTAGGAGATGACTGGGGTATAGTTCTATCAGCCACTCATGTACTGATGGGGAGTGGTATCTAGTTTTCGGGAAAACTAAAATAATTGCTTGGAGGGCAACTTGAAATAATTTTCCCAGATGTTACACAAGTATTGTGTACCCTGTGTACTCTTTCTTGTCTTCCTTCATTAGAAGAAAGAGACTATAACTGTTGGGGCTGCTATTGAAAGGTTTGTCATCCTTCTGTCTGGCCACTGTAGACAAAAACCAAGTGCGAATCAGGCTAGATTTGTAGTATTTGTATTGAGAAACAGGGATTTAGATATTTTTGGTACCAAATGTGTTGGATTTGGCCTTGTTGGCTAACGTTCACTTAAACTTTTTGCTTTTCCCCCTGACAGAGAGTTGTGAAGTTAGTTGCTGTAGGCACTTGCCACATCTAATCAGTGCGCAAGTACAGATGTTCCCTGTATAAATTGTAGTGGTGATTGGTTGTTTCTGATTGGTATGTTTGCCTTACTAGCAAGACCCCTAAGTGATGTGCACTGTGTGTGCCAGAGCTAGTACTAAAGAAATGTGCCGAGAGGGAACACAGGTATTCAGAGTAGGGCATGCGTGCATTATGATAAATTAGCATGTTTTCCTAACAAGTGCTACCACTTGCCAGGCCTGACTTTCCCTTTTGCATCCACATGGGGCACCCCTGTAGGACGTCCTGGGTAAACCCTAGGCAGGGCGCAGTGTCGGTAAAAGGCACGACCGGTGCCAGAGTGGGTGCTAGGCCATGACCGTGGAAAATACTCCATTTAATTTTTCCTTGTGAAAGACCATCCTGCCCATAGGGCAGAATGGGGGAGGCTGGGTGTAGTATTGTTCGCCTAGTTTCCCAAGAAATGGTAAAGGAACAGTGAAGTTTGGTATTTCTGAACTCACAGCGTCATGACGCATCTTTAAGGGTAGATGGTTTTGTCTCTGTGTGTCTAGAAACCGCTGTTTGAGAAAATGGCTGAGTTTGTGCTTTAGACCATTTTGTGTGCCTCAGCAGATTGTGAATTGCCTACCTGGATCTGGGAGAGGTGAGAAAGGGTGAGGGAGGTTGTGCACCAGGGGAGGGGTAGAAACGGCACAACGCTGTCCTGCACCTGGAGCAAGGAGAAGGAGAGGCTTTGCGAGGTGAAGAGGCCTGGTTCAGAGCCATAAAACCATAGACCCATCTCCCTCTAAGTGATTAAAGATCCAGGCCCCCAGTATCAAAGAGAGAACAGTGACACTGGGGGGGAGATACGCAAGACTGATTTAGGAAGGGGTTGGGGACCCCTGAGCACAAGGAAACTTCAAAGACAATGAGAGGTATAACTGGAAGAACTGTAACGCCAAGACTTTGGTTAAGTTATGTTGACGATGTTGTCGAGAACGGTCTCGGTATCGGTCAGAGAAGTGCTGGGAGGGCTTTGAAGATGCTGTGCACTGGTCGAGTCTCTAGCGGCTTCGACTTGTCCGCAATCGGGAAGAAAACCTCTGCCTCAGGAAGAGTTGATGAATAGGCTGCGGGAGACACTTGAACCTTTCTTCATGATCCGGGGCTTGTGGGCAGTTTGTGGCTCTTGACCGAGGAGAGACTGAAGGGGCACTGCAGTGGGTTGTGTACCCCCTTCTTCCTTAACAGGACTTTGCTGTGTGCTGCATCCTGTACCCCAAGGGCCCGAGGTGAGCTGGCTCCCTGTTCGGAAACACAGGAACATAAAAGTTTCCAGGAAGTCTGAAGTGGCACTGTGGTGGGACCGTGTCGTGGCAGCCTGAGACCTCCGAAGGGGTGCCTAAGGTGATAGTGGGCACAATGAGCGAATCAAGACTCTGACGCGCAGGGTGCGGCTACAGGTGTTGGAGCGCCTTTTGATTGTGGTAATCGTGGAAGAGAGCCGAGATTCGGGACCTGCAGGGGGTGCTTGTCGCATTGCAGTCCACTAGTGAAGAGTGCCGGGACATTGTTGGCACTAAGAAGGAGTGAATCTCTGACAAGCAGGTCGGCATGTGGTGGTGCAGTCAGGGCATTAGTGGAGAGCGTCTGGTACCTTGTGAGCACCAGGAGGAAAGGTGAGAATCAGATATGCAGGGTGTGTGTCATGGTGTGACCCGGGCGTTAGTGGAGAGCGCCTGAAGGCTATGCGCACCAGGAGACAGAGTGAGTCTCGAACGCACTGGGGGTGCGTGTCGAAGGTGCCACCGAAGTTGCCACTGGAGGTGCTGGTGAGGAGTTCCAGGGATCTGTGAGCACCTGGGAGCGCAGAAGTCCTAACAGCCCTGGAGAGGATGGCCAAGTGATCGGGCCCTCTAAGGCAATGTGAGGTGCACCAGCGTAGTGTGGAAAGCTTTGTGGAAGGAGTTTGTGCTGAACGTTGGCGGCCCGGACCGGAAGCCCCGCAGGAACTGAACTACCGGCCCGAGTGTGCTTTGCCCTTGGTGACAAGGTTTTGGAGTGAGGCCAAGCCGCTCCAGCAGGAGAGGAGAGTGGGGTCCGGACCGGCAGCCCCGCAGGAGCTGAACTTCCGGCCCGAGTGTGCTTTGCCCTTGGTGACAAGGTTTTGGAGTGAGGCCAAGCTGCTGCTGCAGGAGAAGAGAGTGGGGTCGCTCCCCCGAGGTAAAGTGGATCATCGCCTGGGTCGGGCCCGGAGGGACACTCTCACTGCCTCTCACTGCTGGCAGCTGTGAGTGCCTGTTGCTTCGGCCCAGTTCACGGTCCGTGCTGGTCCCGGACGGGGCAGTACAAGGGCCAGGACCCGGAGTGGAACTTGGGTGTCATCATTGATCCGTGTTGGGGGCAACCGGTCGCACAACTTCTAAAAACAGTCATATAGCACTTTGCATATTTGCTGCTAATGAACTATTGAACTATTGGACAACGTCTGACACTAGAGGTGCCTAACGACCTCACCGGTTAGTGTGCTACGCACTATGTTATGTTTCTCTTGCAGGATACAGGATCATAGCGTAGCGCACTACATTGGTTGTTTACTGCACTGTACTGAATTGCACTGTGACGCATTACCTTATTCCTTCCTTGCACAGGGTATGGTGGTGGTGATATGCACTGCATTGTCTTCCTATCGCACTGTACGTAATTGCAGTGTGACACATTGTTGTATTTCTTCCTTGAACAGGGCATGATGGTAGCGAACCGAGCTACATTATCTTGTGTTGACTCAGTACATGATCTTGACGCTACGCATTGCATTGTTTCACTGTGGCACTGTACAGGAACCCATTGTTAAGTAGTGCAGTATTCCTTGTATTTTGCAACATGTGTGAATCTAGTGATACGATGTACCTAACCTGTTGCGAATGAGTAAAAGTCAGCATAACTGTTGGTTAGAAGCGCTGGTTGGGGATTAGGACCGCCCAACCCACCGGAAACAATATTACCCAGTGTATGTATGTGAGAGTTGTATCGTGTGGTCATTTCATATATCGTTTTATATAAAGTATACTCGTTTTATACAAACTCGTGTGAAGTCCATTTGTGGTAACATCATTGGGATTGTTGTGAGTGTGGTTGCACATACTGAACACTTGTGCCTTGGAGATAAGCCTGGCTGCTCGTGGCAAGCTTCTAAGGGGGTGACAGGGCTGTCTCGGACGGTGTTCTTTCTTGGCCTAACTTGGGAGCGGGGGGGTCCGGGTCGCGCACTTGACAACAACGGTGCGCGCGGGAACGCCGGTTTCAAAAAAAAAATTCTTTATAAAGATAGACTATAGCTGTGCATGAGACTGGAACGTTGGCAGAGCATGTTCTCAATGGGAATGTTGATGTGGAATGCGGGGATTGACAGTTGTTGCCAGAAATGTCCAGCAACAAGTGAGGCACACAGCACAATGCAAAGTAGCAGTACTTAAGCGAGGACACCCAAGGGTACCTTTAAGGGTGGACAGCAGCAGGCGCCTTTTGTGATTGCGTCATGGAATTAGGAAAAAAATACACTGCCATGTCAGGATTGTGCACATCCATAATAGTAGGCAGCAGAGTGATGTTAGGCCTTTAGTAGTGGTTATTATTGTGAACTGCATACAAAGTGCTGAAACACATTACAGGCTGAAGCATTTTAGTTGTGAAAGTCATTTGAAGAGTAAACATACAGCTAGAAAACAGTGCGGGTGAAGCAGTTAAATCGTGCATGTCATTTTGAAGTATGGCTGACTAGATCACAGAAGTTCTTTTGCGACTAAACGTAGGAGCCAATTATTTTAATAAAAAAGCTATTTCGCGTTCAGGACATCCTCTACTAAACAAGTTATGCATAATGCTGATGCGCACAGCTTACGGAGGGGCAATAATTACAAAATGAACACCTGAGGCAGCATATTCATCCACTCTTATGCGCATAGCTTATGTGTGCATGGCTATGTAAATAAATAGAGGAAAAACACGAACCCTGAAATTCCAATGAAAAATTATAGTGCTTTGAATTACAAAGGTTAGAATATTTCCAACAGTATTGGCCATTTAAGGTGAAATTAGCTGGAAGTCAACACAAAGGAGGGAGACCTTCAACACTGACCCGCACAGCTGTCAGATACTTTGGGGTTTATTATGATCCCATTCGAAAGTAATACAAATCGAATTCAGGTTTGCCGAATCCGATTCGGAACCCTTATTGCCAACCGAATTGTACCCAGTTCCCAACAACTTATTACAATGCCCGTAAAGCAGTACGGCTGTCCAAATCGGTTCTGAAATGCATTTAGATAGGTCGAGTCTTTTGGAGCCGAATTGTACAGCTCTATGGACCCGATTTCCGAGCGAGCGATTACGATGACCGATTGGGACAGCCATTCCAGATCGGTTTCTCCAGAACGAATGGGCTGCCGGATCCTGTCTTTGGGAGCCCATAGCAGGGCCCCTCTTCACCTGGGGCCCTCCGAATCAGGCCTGTTGGGGTGCCCAAGTGACTCCCCTTTCTAACCATGCACAATGTGGCAGGCACTATAAGGTGCCTGCCACACGGTGCAATGTTTTCCTCAGCCACCCCTTACTTCTATGGGAGCCTGTGTTCTTCTTCGGAACACAGGCTCCTATTGAAGTTTATTGGAGCCCAACCGAATCATAACCAGAAGCATCCGGATGCATCCAAATCGCTCGTTGGACTCACCCGTTCCGACTCATCCAGAAAGCATTCCGGGACTGATTTGGTAGGAATGCTTTTCGAATGAGACAGTAATCAGCCCCTTTGTATTGTTAATGAGCACATAGAGCATTTTTCCAGCCTGGTTCAGTGACGGGCACACTCTCTGAATGTGTGTCAGATACTTTGTGTTTTCAATAAGCACAGAGTATTTATCCAGACTATTTCAGTTACGGCCCACTGGCTGTGTGTGCGTGAAAACAGTGTAAGGACACTATTAGACAGATCTTTAATAGCAAATAACTCAATTAAAATTTGAGTAAGTTATGCAATTTCTTTACACAATGCAGGCTTTGCATCCATCTCCACATTTCTTGGAAACCTCAGGGATTTCTCCAATAAGATGGAAGCAATGGTTTGATGCCGTTGAAACCTACTTAGGAGCAATTGTGGCACTTCGCTTTGTCATGCGAGAAATAAATATTTACTTCTACATTCATTAAATTTTGAGGACAGAGCCATATCCAGCACTGACCAAATTTAGTAGCGAAGGAGGAAGAAAAGTTAGATCAATATCAGGATAGTGAAAAGAAACTAAAGAGTAGGTTTGACGTGCAACCTAGCCTTGTTGTTTTAAGACATACATTTTTCAAAAGATTTCAGAATCCAAGGAAGAAGGTTGATACATACATATCTGCATTAAGGAGACTGGGTGCAGATTTCCAATTTGAAGTTTTTACAGATCAATTGGTATGAGGCGAATGTATTTGTCATTGCAATGACAAGACGATTAGGCAAAAGTTTTGTCAATGGGTAATCCTAGTTTGGAAGTTACCATTAATATGGCTGAGTATCGAGACACACAAGTGTCAGCAAAAGAATCAGAAAGCAAAAAATGCAGAAATGTGCTAGAATAAAATGAAAAGACAGTGGTCAAAAGTTAGATTTGTAAGTTTATTTATTTTGAAAGTTTTATATAGCACAAACATGACCACTGAGGGTATCAGAGCTCTTTACAAATTATGCATCGTACGGGTATAGTACAGAATGCGCATCAAAGGTATAAACATACACAACAGAATAGATATAGCACCAATATCAAGGTCTAAAATTGTGCAACAGTCTCATGATGGAAAAGTAAACACACCAACAGGTAAAATCACAGTTTAAAATTGTCTGACCTAATCGGGAACCTAGTGGCTGAGCCAGAGTCAGCGGGTATGAACCCAGAATCCAATGCAGGTGCAATGCTAAGGTAAAACTTTCTTCATCAGGAGCCCTTTGACCTCTTTTTTGGAGAAGACAGTAAAAGGGTTCATCCTGACTTCGGGGGAAAGGAGTTCCAGATCCTCTGAGCCCTCCCTGAGAAAGTTTGGTTGTAGGTCTTTTTTTTCTTGAATGTTTGAGGCTTAAGCAAAAGGGTGCTGGCGCTTCTGGAGGCTCTAGAACCACAGGAGAGTTCCAGTTTCTGTGCTAGGTACAATGGGGTCTTGAAGTGTATGGCTTTGTGAGCCATGCATGTAATTTTTAATTGTATCTGAGCTTCATAAGGAAGCCAATTCAGTTCCCACAAGTCCGGAGAGATGTGGTGGTATTTTTTTCTACCAATTAAAAGCCTGGCAGTGGAATTGAGGGTAGCCATAGGAGGAGGCATCCTCACACACCATAGACCAGATTTGAGAACACTAATGCTCGTGCTGCAACCTTGAGGCCATGAGCAGGGAGGAAGGGTTTGAGTTTCCTAAGTAAACTGAGTTGAAAGTTCGCTCCTTTGGTGAGGGAACTGTTGTGCTTCTGCATGATCAGGCTTTTGTCTAGAATAATACCCAGAGATGATGCCCACGAGGTGCGGACTGCAGTTACGAGCAGTCAGCTGATTCAACCATTGTTCCATGGGGAGCGACCCTTGACCCTGCTTGCAGGTCAGGCCGCTCTCAACGCCACACAGCACCTCCTGTGTGTCCTTGCCTCTCCACTGCTGCTGCCGTAAGTGTGCCGTGTCCTCCGCGTCATTTCTGTACCTGTGACTGCTGTACCTGTAATTGTGGTAATTGTTGCCTGCTTCTCTCCACTACCTTTTTGTGCCCCTTTACTTTATTGGTGCTGGCCCCTCTTTTGCCTTCTGTATCCCGTCTTTTCCTCAATTCCTGCCTCTGCTTACCCGTGGTCCCGCCCCCCCACTCGCCCCACCTCTGAGCTGCTCCTCCCTCCCACCTCCCCTTTTATGGAGGCCGCTGCGCGGCCACGCAGCGGGAGCACTGCTGGCGCGTCGAAGGCGCACCTAAGGCAGCCTGTCTGCGCCTATCCACGTCTGGACCGCTCCCAGTGCCAGAACCTCTGGCCCCCATGTACACCACGATGCCTGAAATTGCTACGATGCCAGCACCCTGCACACACTCAACCCCGGATGGGTACACACCTGCTACCGTGCCACCCTGAAGCGCACCCAAGGACCCTTCACCTGCCGGACCTGCAGATTCACCAGCATTCGCCCCGCCAAACCACTGCCCAGGAAAGAACCAAACTACCTCAGATGCATCTTCCTCAACACCCGCCCCACCCGCAAACACGTCGTTGAACTCTGGAACCTACTCGATTCTGCCTCCCCAGACGTCGCCTTACTGACGGAGACCTGGCTGAACCCCGCCTCAGCACCCGACATCGCCATAGCCATCCCGGAAGGCTACAAGAGCACACGCAGGGATTGCACCAACGGAGTAGAAGGAGGAATCCCCATCATCCACAGGAACACCCTCAGAGTCTCGACCAACACCGACGACACCCTCAACACCACCGAACACCTGCACTTCCAGATCCACACCGACCCCAACAGCACCCTCAGAGGAATCCGCATTTACAGACCCCGGACCCCGACCAAAGTTCAGCGACTCCATCACCGACTTCATCAGCACACATGCTCTTGCCTCCATGACTTTATCCTCCTCGGGGACATGAACTTCCACCTCGAGAACACAGCGACACCAACTCCACCGCCCTGATCGACAACCTCCCCAACCTCAGACTCAGACAACTCGTCACAACATTCACCCACACCTCCGGCCACACGCTCGACCCCATCTTCTCCACAAGCCCCACTTCTCCTTCAACCACACCAACGAACTCCACTGGACCGACCATCGCTGCATCCACTTCACCTTCAGGAAGCACACCACGCACCACCGCATCCAAAAATGCCTCGCCGCGGCTGGAGCAAAGTCACCGATGACCAGTTAACCACCACCCTCGCCTTGAGCCCACCTGCCGACCCCATCAACCCCGACAACGCTGCCCGCAACCTCAGACAATGGATCCACGACAGCGCCAACACCCTCGTCCCTCTCAAGAAACCCTCCAACAGTCTCACCAGCAAGAAAGCCCGCTGGTTCACCGAAGACCTCCAGGCTTCCAAACAAACATGCCAAAAACTGGAGAAGAGCTGGCTCAGTGAACGAACACATGACAGCTAGGCAGCCCACAAATACGCCACCCGCAGACACCACACCTCATCAGAGCTGCCAGAAGGGCCTCATTCAAAGACTGCCTAGACAATAACGCACACAATAGCAAAGAGCTCTTCAACATTGTGAAGGAACTCTCCAACCCCAGCTCCAACACCAACAACATCCCACCCTCGCAAAATCTGTGCAACTTGTTGGCCACCTTCTTCCACAGCAAGATCGCCCACATCCATGACAGCTTCAATGCCACCACCACGACCAACACCCGCACCAACCGCCTGCTCTCCTGGACCAACATCAATGATGACGAAACCTGCAAGATCATGAACTCCATCCACTCCGGATCACCGTCAGATCCATGCCCACACCACATCTTCAACAAAGCCAGCACAACCATCGCACCCCATCTCCGGAAAGCTATCAACATCTCCTTCGAGACAGCAACCTAGCAACCTTCTCGGAAAGCTGGAAGCACGCTGAGATCAACGCCTTACTCAAAAAACCCAAGGCGGACCCCAAGGACCTAAAAAATTTCCACCCATCTCACTGCTTCCGTTCAATGGGAAAGGTCATCAAGAAAACCGTCAACGAACAGCTGACCTGCTACCTCGAGGAGAACAGCATCCGGGACCTGTCCCAGTCCGGGTTCCGCAGTAACCATAGCACCGAAACCGCCCTCATCGCTGCCATTGACGACATCAGGTCCCTGCTGGATAATGGAGAAACAGGACCCTCATCCTCCTGGATCTGTCAGCCGCCTTTGATCATGCATCCACGACGCCGGGATCCAAGAGAAGGCCCTGGACTGGACCACCTTCTTTCTCTCTAGCAAAACACAGAGTATCCGCCTCCCCCCTTTCTACTCCAAGGCCACCGAGATCATCTGCGGTATACCCCAGGGCTCATCCCTCAGCCCAACGCTGTTCAACATCTAAATGCACCTCTCACCCATGTCGCCCGACAGCACGACCTCAACATTATCTCCTACGCCGATGACACCCAACTGATCCTCTCGCTCACCAAAGACCCCACACCGCCAAAACCAACCTACATGAAGGAATGAAGGCCGACGCCGAATGGATGATGAGCAGCCAGTTTAAGCTGGACTCGGACAAGACGGAGGTCCTCATTCTTGGATCAACCCCTTCGGCCTGGGATGAATCCTGGTAGCTGGCCGCACTGGGAACATCTCCAACACCCACCGACCACGCACACAACCTAGGGGTCATCCTCGACTCCACCCTCTCCATGACTAAGCAGGTCAACGCCGTCTCCACCTCCTGCTTCAACACAAACCGCATGCTCCGCAGGATCTACAAGTGGATCCCCACCGCAACAAGAAGAACGGTCACCCAGGCCCTCGTCAGCAGCAGGTTGGACTACGGAATCGCACTCTACGCAGGAGCCTCGGCCAAACTCCTAAGACGACTGTAACGCATCCAGAACGCCTCCGCACGTCTGATCCTCGACATCCCCTGCTGCAGCTACATCACACCCCACCTGAGAGACCTGCACTGGCTCCCCGTCACCAAGAGGATAACCTTCAAGCTCCTCATCCACGCACACAAAGCACTCCACAACACCGGACCAGCGTACCTCAACTGATGACTCAGCTTCTACACCCCCACCTGCCAGCTCCGTTCCACCGGCCTCGCCCTCGCCACAGTCTACCGCATCCAAAGAGCGACCTCCATTGGCAGAACTTTCTCCCACCTCGCTGCCAAGACCTGGAACACCCACACCACCCACCTATGGCAGACCCAAGACCTGCTGGCCTTCAAAAGACTCCTCAAGACCTGGCTCTTCGAGCAGTAGCAGCAACCCCCACCCCCAGCACCTTGAGACCCTCATGGGTAAGTAGCGCACTTTACAAATATTATGATTGATTCATTGATCGATGGCAAGGGATTGGTTGCGGGGTGAGATCAGTAGAAATTCCATTTTAAGAGCATTAAGCTTCAGGTGATTGCGTGTCGCCAGCTTTGTGTTTCCAGCAGGGCTGAGTTGAGGGACTGGATGTCTTCGGGGGAGGTGATCTTCAGGTATATTTGGGTATCATCTGCATACATATGATGATTTTAAAATTTCTGGCAAAGGCTCCATGAACAGGTTAAAGAGCGTGGGGGACAATGCTGAACCTTGTGGAACCCCCAAGGTGACTGGTGCAGAGTGGGTCAAGGATTGGTCTACCTTGAAACATTTGGATCTATTCTGAAGAAACAAAGAGAACCAGCTTAAAACTGGCCCAGACAGCCCCATCCTGTGCTCTAGAAGGTCAATTAGCTGATCATGTTTGAGAGTGTCAAATGCTGACGAAAGGTCGAGAAGGATCAGTATGCAGGACTCATTGTGATCCAGCATTCTAGGGCATCATCCACGATGTGCCTCAGAGCCGACTCTGTGCTATTACCTGGGCGGGAACCAGAATGGCATTGGTCCAGGAGTTGGAAATGCTCAGTGTGCTGGCAAAGGTGAGAGAGCACACATGTCTCCAAAAGTCTTGCCATGGTGGGGAAGTTAGTGATTGGGCGAACGTTAATAAGGTCCGTGGGATCAGTATTTGGGTTCTTTAGGATAAGGGTAACCTGACCTGATTTAAGGCAATCCGGAATAGCACCTTGCATAAGAGAAGCATTGACGATCGTCGTCCAGAGAGTTAGTAAGGCGGTCCTCACTTCCGGGAACAGGTTTGATGGCAGAGGGTCATTGTAGTGATTGGAAGATTTCAGGGTAAACAACATTTTGCGAATAGTGGATACATCTACGGTTTGGAACACACTCTTTGATGCATTGTTTTTAGGGCAGAAGGGCTGTATGTGTTCAGAGAGAATCGACTCTGAGGGGCATAGGATGTTCAGCGACCACTCAAGAGGTGAGCACTGGCTGAGAGTAGTTCAGAATCGATCTTGGTAGTCTTATCCATGAAGAAAACATCATATTCTTCACAGTTCGGCATTGTCCCTTGACCCGGAGCTGAGAGGTTAGGATGATTATTGGATTGGGACTTTATGATTTCGAACAACTTTTTCAGACTTTTTTTCTTGATCTAGTTGAGTTTTAAAGTAGGTGGCCTTCAAGCATTTGATGCATTTGTTGTATAAACTTAGCAAGGATCTCAGGTGACAATGGTGTTCCAAGGAGGGATAGGCTCTCCACTTCCTTTCTGCAAGTCTTAAGTTTCTTTTTTTGGAAATAAGAACCATGGTTTTGAGATTTTGGCATACACTCTTTTAAGCTGAAGTGGTGCCACTGAGTCAAGAACATTAAGCATTGAATGGTTATAGTGGGCCGTCAGGTCGTGGACATCAGACATGTTCAAAGGGGGAGCAAGATGTTATCACAGAGCTTGCGAGTTGATGTTCCGTAAACATCTTTTCACCTGTTTTGGGTTATTAGGTTTGGATCTGCCTGCTCTCACTGATTCATGGATGAGGAAAGTGATGCAATAGTGATCTGTTCAGTCACATGGGAGGATTGACACCATGCAGAAAAAGTTGGGCTTAACAATGACCAGATCTAAAGTGGCTCCGTTGGTATGCGTAGGGCTGTCACATATTTGGATATGGTTGAGGTCAAGTAAGAAGGATTGAAGGCTAGTAACCAGCACATCGTTTACATCATTCCAGTGGAGGTGGAGCTTGAAATCACTGAGGAAGATCTGCGTGCCTTGTAAATCCCCTTTGGCCAAAATAATGTCCATGATCTGTTCTGTGAAGGGAAGGTTGTCGCGAGGGTGGTGGCAGAACTTCTGCAGTTGCATGAGTGATTGTTGCCCCCCCATTACATTAATGCATAGGTATTCACACGACGGCAGGAGGTCAGCATGAATAACTTTCACTTTTAAATTACTACGATGTAAGCAAGCGATGCCTCACCTGTGATCGCTAGTTCTGTCCAACCTAATGATATCAAAGTTGGGAGGCAGAAGAAAGTCAAGGATTGAAGCGGCTGAGTCATTTAGCCAGGTTTCGGTCAACATTACAAGGTCAAGATTCTGGACCAGGATGAGATTGCAATATCTGCAGCGTGTTTAACAGCCGATCTGCAGTTTAGGAGTGCACATTTGAGACTAACGGGGGTGTCTGTTGGTGGAGGTAGAGTAGTGTGACTATCGTGAGGTTGTTCGCATTTAAAGTTCTTGAGTTTGGCCTAGGTTCCCTGAAGGGATCAGTCGTCATTGATTCAATTATATGCAAGTTTGATGTGGAGGAGGGAAGTGCCAGATCATATGAGAGTAGGAAAGAGTGAATATTACTATCCGACAGTGAGGCTGTACATCTGGTGGGAAGAGAGGGGTCATTAGGGTACAGAGAGGAGCACCCAAGTATAGGGTGCGCAGAAGGAGTGGGATGAGGTCCACCTAGGATGGGGAAGGGATGGGCGCCAGGTACAACCACAGTCAGGGAGCAAGCGTAGATGGAGATTGGTCATAATGGAGCTGCTTAGTATGGAGTTACCTGACAGATCCTCAGTGATGCGTGAAAGGCTATGCACATCTGCCTTTAGTTGTTGTAGGCAGAGTGAAATATCAATAAGAGGGGCTTCCAATGAAGTGTGTGATTGGGGATGTGAGGCTAGGTCCCGGGAACCATGTGGCAGAGCATAGCTAATGGGGGAAGGGAAAAATGGGGCAGGTGGCACATGAGTGAGCGCAGGGGCTGGGAGTTTAGGGAGATGGAGCTGTGTACTTGTGGGGATGTGTAGGATAGGGGAGGAGGGGATGGACAGCTGGTGACCCTTGCCCGCCTGTCGGACAGGGTCAGGATTGCTGGTTGGGCTGGGGGCAGGGATTCCGTGGAGAAACCGAACATCGTAATGAACAGTGGCACTAGTGGAGCTAGAACAGGCTAACCATGAGTGGGGAGGAGCATGTAGACTATCATGAAGAGGGTGCTGTTGCGGCTCGTTGACAATGGGTAATGCGGTTGAATCGATAATCTGAGTGGTGGTAGCTAGAGGCGGGCCATTCGGTACCACGTGTTGTGCTGTGGAATTGGTGATCTGAGTGGAGGTAGCTACAGGCGGGCCCTGAGGTTCTGTGATTTTTGACGTCGCTTCGCAGTCAGCCGCCATTTTGTGACAGCCGCCATTTTGTGTTGCCCTCACTCAGGCGACACGGCGAACATAGTGTTTTTGCCTTTTCAGCTGTTCATCTCTCCTGTTAAAAAGTAACCCTTTGTCCTTGTTTGTGAAACCGATGTCAGGGACTGGCTGAGTTAGTTAATCCATGTCTAGACTGATTGATCCTTGTCTTAGTTGATTGTTTGGGTCCCACCATTCTTCCTTTACTTTATCTTATTTGACTGGCCTTCACTATTCTCTCCGTGTACTCTCCTGTTACACAACTATCCCTTGAGGCTCACAAATATGTCCTGCCACCTGCAAATTGAATTACATGCACTAGCATTGATTAACTTGAGGGGAGGGGAGAACACGGGGTCTGAAAGAAGGGCGTACACAAGATACTGGATAGCTTGTTTTCTAACTTTTCTCATTTGTCAGTTTTGTATGTTTTGGGAGTAGGTATTGTAAATATGTATGGTATAAAAGACTGTGCGCCACGGAATGAAGTGGCAGTCTCCTAAGAATCTACTTTCTGTAACTTCTTGGAAAACTGTGCTTAGCTGCAGCTAATAAACCAGATTTTCTACGCCTAAAGGAGTGTCTCGTGTCTCTGTCTGACAAGGCAGGTGCACCCGGAGATTTCAGGCGTGCCCTGCACCGCTTGGCCCATAAGGCTCTCCAATTGGTGTCCCAACGTGTGGACGACTTCAGTGGTAGCGTTCACTTCCAGCCACGCTTAGGGCCACGGGTCCGAATGATGTTGGTTTGCTTAAGATTCCACCTTACGTGATTACTGTCAAACCTGATGTTCAATTGCCACGTATTCCTCAGTACAAGATTTCCAATGATGGCGAAAGAGCTCTGTTGGCTATTATTTATGATTTAGTTCAGAAAGGTGTTGTCGAAGAAACAAGAGGAAACGTTTGCAACAGTCCTGTTTTGCCTGTTCTTAAACGTACTGATCCTTCTAAGGCTCCTGTATATCGTTTTGTGATTGATCTTCGAGAGGTCAACAAAATTGTTGTCCCTCAGTTTCCTGTTGTCCCAGATATTACTGCTTTGCTCACAATGTTACCTGCTTCGGCTGTTTGGTTCTCAGTCATTGATCTCAAGAATGCTTTCATTAGCATTCCTATTGCTGAGGAAAGTAGAGATTTCTTTGGTTTCTCTCTCGGAGGCCGAAGCTTTAGATTTAAACGTGCACCTCAAGGCTACTGTGAGAGTCCCTCCATTTATAGCCAAGCTTTGAAGTCCCAGCTGGATGCTTTCTCTTGGCCTCCAGGTGCTACTCTTATTCAGTATGTGGACGATTTGTTAGTGGCTGCCGATTCAGAGGATGTTTGTAAAAATTTGACTGTTTCGCTTTTGCGTCATTTGTCTGATTTATATCATAAGGTGTCACCTTCTAAGTTACAATATTGCCGCCAAGAGGTTACCTATTTAGGTCATCTCTTGTCGAAGGAGGGAAGGCGATTGACCCCAGAACGTATTCAATACAACAGCAACAAAAAGGGTGATAGAGGATAATTTGCGCTGGGAAGAGTTAGTTATTAATTCAATCACAATATTTGATAAGCTCAGAAGGATCAGATTCTGGTCACCCCACCAGAGTCAAAACCTGTGACACCAAAGGGCCACAGTTAAACAGTTATAACACACACAATAGATCCTGAGCTGAAAGAGATGAAGTCAATTCCAAATATCAAGTCCCAATGTTTTAAATGCTCTTCATTTTATTCTTCATAAAAGAATTTTTTCGTTCTTTGATAGAATCCAATCTTCACACATTAGAGAGAGAGACAACCGCTGCCAACACGTGTTTCGTCTAGGTCGTCAAGACCAACAGACTTCGTCAGGGCAAATATGTCTCATGAAACAGTCATATAGGTGAAAATAGACGTTTTGTTCTAGTTCAAAATTTCGTTCCAAAAAAAGCGTCCTGCTCCAAGTACATATCCAATAAAAGAGCGTCCAATCCTTCCAGTAATTAGTTTGTGTCCACCCAATCCATGAAAACGCCGCTATACGCTAAGAAACACACTTTTTCCCTTCCGGACTCTGTACTCGGAGGATACTTTTGAACACTTTTCATGGATTGGGTGGACACAAACTAATTACTGGAAGGATTGGACGCTCTTTTATTGGATATGTACTTGGAGCAGGACGCTTTTTTTGGAACGAAATTTTGACCCAGAACGTATTCATGCAATTTCACGAATGTCTGTACCATCTACACAAAAGGAAGTGCGTGCCTTTTTGGGCATTACCTCTTATTGCAGACAGTTGATCCCGAATTTTTCTTTGTTGGCTAAACCTCTGTTGGCACTTACTCTGAAAGACACACCCCAACCTCTTTCTTGGACTGATGAATGTCAAAAGAGTTTTTCTGATTTACGTACTGCTTTGTGTTCTGCTCCTGTGTTGGGTACTCCAGATTATAGTAAGCCTTTTACACTCTTTGTGCATGAACGAGAAGGTTATGCATTGTCAGTTTTAACACAAATATTTGGAGACAAACAATGGCCATGTGCCTATTTTTCGGCTACATTGGATCCAGTAGCCAAGGCATTGCCTAGTTGTCTCAGAGCAACAGCAGCAGCGGCGATCTCCATTCGTCAATCTGCTGGATTAATATTGGATCACACTCTTGTTGTTATGGTACCACATGCAGTAGATACTCTTTTTAACAGAACAAAAACGCAACATCTTACGAGTGCTCGCTTGTCTGGATATGAGTTAACGCTTTTAGCTAGCCACATACACATCAAGCGATATAATGTTTTAAATCCAGCAACATTGTTAACTTATCCCGAAGGGGAGGATATACAAGATCAGCATGATTGTTTTCTTCATACAGAGGAGGAAACTAAAGGCAGAATAGATTTAAAAGATACACCACTCGTGGATCCGGATGGGATCCTATGGGTAGATGGGTCATGCTTCAAGCTTCCTAATGGTGATACGACTGCAGCCTATGCTATTACTACTTTGCATACAGTAGTAGAAACTGCGCGCATTACACACAATTCAGCACAAGCAGCTGAGTTGATTGCACTGACGAGAGCGTGTGTGTTGGCGAAAGGAAAGAGAGTGACTGTTTACACCGATAGCCAATACGCCTTTGGCGTGGCTCATAGTTTTGGTAGCTTGTGGAAGGAAAGAGGATTCTTTACTTCCCATGGGACTAAAATACAGCATGGTCAGTTGGTTACTGACCTTCTCGAATCACTTGCTTAGCCTATCCAAATAGCGATTGTGAAGTGCAGTGCACATAAAAGGATCACTGATGATGTAGGTCGTGGGATTGCTTTTGCAGATGAAGTAGCAAAAGAAACAGCGAAGGATGTGAAGAGTCGTATGTATGTTGCAGGTCCTGCAAGATGGGTTGGAGAAGCAGGTATATGTGAGGACACAGTGGAAAGTGTGAAGATGATTCAAGGAGAAGCAACTGAGAAGGAATTGAGTAAGTGGAGAGAGAGTACGGGAATGTTGGACACAACAGGGTGTTGGACGGATTAGTCAGAACACCAACTATGATTGTTACCAGATGCCTATGTACTACCTGTAGTTACTATGGCGCATGGTCCAGCTCATATCAGTGTGAAAGGAATATGTAAGCTTCTGGCTCCAGTATGGCAAAATGAAGGTATTCCTAAATGTGCGGAGAATGTGGTAAAGCATTGTATTGTTTGCTTAATGCATAATCCAGGAAAGGGAACCCCAACTCCGGCAGGCTATTTTGCTCCTCCTACGTATCCTTTTGAGGTTTTTCAAATAGATTAAATTCATATGGAACGTTCCAATAACCTCAAGTATGTCCTGGTGGTGGGCTGTGCCTTTTCCAGATGGATAGAGGCTTACCCCCTAAAGGATAATACTGCTTTGTCCACTGCTAAAGTCCTCTTGAAGGAATTCTACCCAAGGTTGGGTTTGCCGCGCATTGTCTGGAGTGACAATGGAAGTGAATTTGTGGGTCAAATTATGAAGAAGGTGTGTGTGGGTCTTTGATATTAGGCAGAAATTCCATACAGCAAACCATCCTCAGTCAGCGGGCTTAGTAGAGTGCTATAATGGCATCTCAAGCTCAAATTAGCGAAGATTCAGGCCAGCACGGGCCTCGCTTGGCCTGACGCCTTACCTTTGGCACTTCTCTCTACAAGAACAACTGTGCATTCTCGTTTAGGACTTAGTCCTTATGAGGTCGTTTTTGGACGCTCAGCTAATGTTTGGGGAGTCCCTCGAACAAAGATATACTCTGACGTTCCATATCCATTGTTGGTTGATAACTTGCATGACCTCACCACTAAATTACGTGTTATTCATCAACAGGTATAAAACGCTTTGCCGGAGGCCTCCTCAGATCCAGGTCATTCCATTCGACCTGGTGATTTTGTCTGCCTCAAAAACTACCAGAGGAAGAAGAATCTAGAACCTCGTTGGGGGCCGCCGCGACAAGTGCTTTTGATGACACGTACAGCTGTTAAAGTCGTTGGGAAGAAAAACTGGGTCCACGGCGTGCACTGTAAAAGGGTGCCCTTGCCTTTACCCTATGATCAATGGGTCCAAGAAGGCGTTGGTGATAGTGAATGTGAGAAAGTACCCCGATTTGTACCTTTTAGTAGTGCACTCCTGGACTGGACAAATTCTGAGAAAGAAGATGACGACGTGCTGCAAGAAGCTGTACCACCACATTTAAGATTAGATACGACTAACCCAGAGACTTTGTTTCGCGACCAAACGATACCTGGCAAGACATGGTACAACTTAAGACCCAGGTTGCCGAAGAACAATTGAACTGTGTTTTCTTTTCCTTTTGTTACCTTTTTGAAAGACATTTCCTTTCCACCATCCATCAAGTTGCAGGGTCACGGTAGGAGTCTTAGGCTGTGACCTGAATAGTGACTAGGTCAACAGGACTTGCAGTGTCATAGGACGGCTAATAATCACAGCTAAGTGATCTAGGAAGATTACCGTGAGCAACGCCTTTAGAGAAATGGATACTGAAGTGGAAGGGAATGATGTTAAGATTGTAAAAAGAAATAAGTACAAGTAACTGTTGTTTAGTCGATGTGGCGTAGCATTATGTATTCTAGTGTGTTTATGTAGTTTATTAGCTTGTGTGGGATGGATTGTCCACACTACGCAGCCAGCACCTGCTCCAACTTCTGTTTCTTTGCCTTTTCCTGCTACTAACTCTCCGCATAAGTTTTATACACTCCCAGATCATGAACAAGTTAGGAGAACAGAGTATTTTTACAATTCATTCATCCAGTTGTTACATCAGCATCAAATGGTAGTTAACACTACTGATTGTTGGGTTTGTGGGCTTCTGCCCCATAACGCTGAGAAAGGTATGCCATATTTAGTTCTCCCGTTTTCGTATGAAGGTTCCGCTTGGGCTTATTTGGCTATGTTTTCCAATGCATATCAGAATCAACTTCGATATCCTCCTGGTGATATATATACCGGTGGATCAGATTATAGTCATAGTCCTTTGATAAAGGGAATAGTGACTATGGCTAAAATTGACGACATTAGTAAGATTCCCGTTGACGAGAAACGAGCATATGATGGCTGGAATGTGACTCGTTACATTACTAGCCTCACTGACAAGGCTAGGCAAAGAAGATCCTTACCAATTTGGACTGTACCTCATAAAGGTAACTTATGCTTGCAGATAACAGGTCAGAATAATAAGAATAAACAGGAAAAGAGTGTTTGTTCTCACACCTATGTCTATTCCCCCTTGATTTCTTCTCCATTAGTACCATTTCAAGGTACATATTTTGTTTGTCACGATAGGGCCTATACATGGCTTCCTGCCTATTTTTCAGGAACATGCTATATAGCTTTCCTTCTTCCCCCAACATACACTCCTTCAAGTCATCACAGAAAAAGATATGGTAGAGGGGTTATTGATCCTGGAGACACAGCTGGACAAGAGGGAGGAGACTTTATCAAAGGATTTCTTCCCTTCTGGGGCCCAATGGTGAATAGCAGAAGCATCAGACAGCTAGTTTGTGTTGTCAAGGCTACGATAAATGTAACTTCCGGAGCCTTGAGTAACTTGACGGCTGAACTTCAGGCGGATCGTCTCATGACTTTACAAAACCGAATGGTTTTAGACATCGTCCTTGCAGATAGAGGAGGAGTCTGTGAATTGATTGGGTCTAGTTGCTGCATTTATATTCCTGATAATGCTCCAACAGTATACCAAGCCATTTCTAAATTACACGTGATTTCTGAGTCTATTCATCAGGACACAGGAGATTGGTCCGGGATGGTTTTGGGGACTACTGTCCACTTGGGGATGGAAAGTGTTAATTTTCCTTGGAATGATTTTAGCCATCATTTTCTCTTGTTGTCTCTGTTTGCAGTGTGGCCCCGCCATCTGTGGTCTTTGTGCCACCTTGAGTGTCCCAAAGCCTGTGTCACAGAAAACAGAGAACATTAAGATGATGTTGCAGCAACAGCTCAATGACCTCATAACCATTGACATTGACTCAGAATAATTTGAGTCCTTTGTGTTTTGCCTGAGTAATGGCAAAAGGAGGGGCTGAGGTTCTGTGATTTTCGACTTCGCTTCGTAGTCAGCCGCCATTTTGTGACAGCCGCCATTTTGTGTTGCCCTCACTCAGGCGTCATGGCGAACATAGTGTTTTTGCCTTTTCAGCTGTTCATCTCTCCTGTTAAAAAGTAACCCTTTGTCTTTGTTTGTGAAACCGATGTCAGGGACTGGCCGAGTTAGTTAATCCATGTCTAGACTGATTGATCCTTGTCTTAGTTGATTGTTTGGGTCCCACCATTCTTCCTTTACTTTATCTTATTTGACTGGCCTTCACTATTCTCTCCGTGTACTCTCCTGTTACACAACTATCCTTTGAGGCTCGCAAATACGTCCTGCCACCTGCAAATTGAATTACATGCACTAGCATTGATTAACTTGAGGGGAGGGGAGAAGACGGGGCCTGAAAGAAGGGCGTACACAAGATACTCGATAGCTTGTTTTCCAACTTTTCTCATTTGTCAGTTTTGTATGTTTTGGGAGTAGGTATTGTAAATATGTATGGTATAAAAGACTGTGCGCCACGGAATGAAGTGGCAGTCTCCTATGAATCTACTTTATGTAACTTCTTGGACAATTGTGCTTAGCTGCAGCTAATAAACCTGATTTTCTACGCCTAACGGAGTGTCTCGTGTCTCTGTCTGACAAGGCAGGTAAACCCGGAGATTTCAGGCGTGCCCTGCGCCGCTCGGCCCATAAGGCCGAGTTCTCCAGCCCTTTGGGACAAAGGTAGTTTTAGCAGCTGGTGGTAGAGAGGGGGAGCATTGCTGAGCCATCACCTCCAAGGGGGCGGCACTGATGCTGGCAACTGTCTTCATGATGGTGGGAAAAAGTTGTCAAACAGCATAAGATTGTGGTCAGAAGCTTGGATAAGGATAGTTCTGTTTTTGAAAAGTGAAATGGTAGCTTCCGCGCTATAGGCTGAGGAGGGTGCAACTATCACTCTGAGACCATGAGGAGTTTTAAGGGAAGTGGAGATCTTAAGGAGAGAGTAAATGGCCTTCCGCCATTGAGCATGCTGTTTAGTGTAGAAGATGAGATCATTTATAACATCTAAGAGAGACAGCTAACCAGGGTTAGTAGATAGGGGGCTGGTTTAAGATTGAGACCCAATTGCTCACTACGCAATGAAATCATACTTGCTGGCTACGGCACTCAGGTACCCTTTGGAAGACCAATCTGAGAGGTTAGATTATCCAAGCGAATGACACTAGAATGGACCGTAGTAGGTAGGAGTCAATCCTGAAATTTACATCTTCAGCAGGTAGGCAGATCAAGCCGTTCATTTCAGGAATGCCCTTAGAGGCAATAACCTTCTGCCACTATGCAGTGCTGGGGCAAACTATGCAAGCTCCTAAGTGGGATAAATAAGGAAGGACACCCTCCAATATGGCCACCAAAAGCTGGGAATGTCTCAGGTCTATTTCTTTTTCCTTGGCAAGCAGTACCTAGTGCTCTTGGAGGGGGCCCCCTTCTTCAGCTCCTGAGGGAGGAGGCCAAAATGGATGCCCCATCTCACCAGGACACTAAACGAGGCAACTAAAATGGGTGAGCATCCTGTAAACAAGTGTACTAGGGACCACCGAGCGAGCCAGAACAGCCCAACAGGCACAGTCAGACCAGATCTGGCTGGCATGTGGACCTACCTCTAAAACAGTGGATAGATCTGTAGCCACATACCAGTCTTTCACCCCACTTGAAACTGGCAAGATGCAAAGGCAGCAGGGGGATCAAAGGACCACAGGAGGACAGACCCCACGCATGCATCAAGTGACAACAATCACCTGATCCTGGTGAGTTGCTCCAATCCATCCAACCCGACTCTCGGGATCCGGGAGACTTCTTCAACCTTGAGCGAGTCTCTTGGGACACTCGTGCGCCATGCTCTTTCAGCCTGACGCAGCTGCGCTCAAGGATTCCCCAAGGGAACAAAACCCAGCCCCTCTCCGGGCACCAGCAATGAGGTAGCAATGCAGGGTGGATCGGGTCCCAGAGAACAGAGAAGTGTGAGACACTCCGGACTTTAAGCCAGCAGTGTTTACTCCAGGTGCCTCTGGTGGCATTGGTGGCCGGGATATTAACATGCAGCAGCAGGGTAGATCGGTCGGAATTGGCCCTTGGACCAATGCCATCCTAGGACCTCGGCAGCAGTGAAGAGGGAGGATGGGGTGTGCTCCTCACAGTGGACAGATGCGGAGCCCTGATGTTGGGCAGGCAAACTCTGTGTCAGAGGCAGCGCCCCAAGCGCATCCCCCCCGGCACAGGGCTCGGCACCCACAGTGCTGTGGCACAAAGTCAAGCCGCAGGGCATATCAGATCCACAGCGCAAAGGCAGCTCCAGGATCACACCAGCGGGGAGGCGGGAGGGGTGTTTGCTCCCTACCTCTCCCAAAAGATCCTCATTGTCACGCAAGAGCTCAGGGTTCAGTGAAAGGCAGGAAAGAAACTCCAGCAGGAATGAGACTCCAGCAGAAGCAGGGGCCTCAGCTTCCACCCAGACTGGGAAGGCTTCGCTCCTCACTAAGGTCAGTGAGGTGGTATCCAGAGTTATAATTGTATTTTGAAAGATGTGTTTTTGAATGAGGGGTTTCCTGCTCCATTAGACAATGGAGTTCATTTTGTATCTGAAGAAGTGGAGGTTTTCTTAAAGTCTAGTGGAATTAAAATATCAAGAGCTCCCTATACCATCCCTACACCAAAGGACTGGTTGGGAGAATGAACAGATTATTGGTAGAGTGTATTAAGTGGGCTATCACCAATAAGTATATGGTAGTGAATGCAATTGAAAACCATCTTGTGGTTCTATCACACAACACCAAATACGTAGACAGGTGTTTCACTGTTTGAATTGTTGAGAGGACGGAGAGCAACTACGTATTTTTATCCAACATGGATGAATAAATGGTGAAGTGTGGTAAATGTATGGATGAAAGTGGCCAGGTGAAGGTGAAAAAGGTTCAAGAGAGACAGAAAACATTTTTTGAGGAAAGGAACAAGGTCAAAGTTCTTGAAATCAATATTGGGGATGTGGTATGAATAAATACATCTGTGCATGTGAGAAGGGGGTTGTCCAAGTTTGGTCTTCCTGTCATGGTTGTGGAGGTAAAAGGTAACACTGTGCAAATTAAAAATAATCAGTGGTGGAATTTTGGTTGTGTGGTTAAAGTGAATCCAATCCAATACAATCCATTTCCCAAAAAGGGAAATGGATGTGTAATAAAGGAGGATGAAGAATGAAGAAAGAATGATGGTGATTGTAGTCTTGAAACACAATTGCTATGAAGACAAAGAATTTTCCCTGGCAATTCAAGGAGTGAGTTCATTTTATTTGTCTTAATATCTTTGCGTTTAACATTTATTTATTTTATCTGGTGCTGTACCTAGTTAAATGTTAATCCTATTGTAGAAGTAGGAATTATAATAGTCAACCACACCACACTCAACCACAACCACAACCATCACAACCACATCAGTGATGTTATTTGAGGTGTCATCAGTGATGTCACTGACCATGTCATGAATGATGTAATATGTGATGTCATCAGCAGTGCTTTGTGCGGGCACGAGTTATAATTAGCTCAACTAACAATAACAGCAGAATTTCTATTGTTTTGTATGAATGAAATGTCCAACTAACTAGAACGTCCCTGAAACCTATGTTTTTTTCTGTGAATTTCTAAGGGTTTTTAAATGCTAATTCCTAACTATAACATCTGTAAAACCTATGGTTTTCGGGGACCCTCAGCCGCACAATAGCTGAATGTTGGGAAATGTGGCAACCAACTATATATGAAGAAGGCAAGTCACCCATCAATAATAATGCACACAAAGCCAAGTGTAACACTGATGTGCTGCACAGACCTCACTATGCAAAGCACAAACCTCTCCATGTGGAGATATACTATTGATACTTATTGTGTAGTGCACAGTGGACGCAACCATGTTACCTCAGGAAGTGGGGAAGATCTTGGTCATATAGCTGTGTTGTTCCCCCCTGGAAGCGGAAGCGGAGTGGCCTGATCCAACGTACGCCACTCCAGCGTAGGAGTATGAATAAATAGGCCAGGGCCTGGGCATGGTTGACTTCTGGGATGACCAACAAGTCTGCCAGATCGACGGCCCGCACCCTGGCACGTGGCTGCCGCCATGACCGCAGGCCTCCTCCACACAAGCTCCCTGCGAATCCAGCGCCATAGCACTGCAGACTTATGTCTGTACTGACTACTGCCTTCGATCTACAGTGGACAGCAGGGTTCACAACTTGAATTCAGCCTTGATTTATTAATTGCACAGAGAATTGTGCGACATGCATCATTGTTGGTATTTGCGATTCCTAAATTGCGAAAATTAAGGAATCGCAATTTAGAAATCGCAAATACCTATGCATTAAAAATTCAAATTTTTTTTGCGATTTCTTATTTTTCCATATTTGCGATTCCCAATTTTGCGAATCGCAATTCAGGAATCGCAAAATGAGAATTCAATTTCTAGGGTGCAGGGGGAGTCCAAAGGATCCCCCCCTGCACCCCTGAAATGTAACATACAGTCCATTTTTCACACATACATGCCCAAGGGCATGTGTGAGTGTAAAATGAAAGTGTTAAAAATGCACTTTTGTGCATTTTTAAAACTTTTCTAAAATTACCATGAAGGTTGACTTCATGTTAATTTAACACTTCTAATGTGCGAATTCGCAATTTTTTTAAGATGATGCATTGCATTTAAGAAATCGCAAAATTGCGATTTCTTAAATGCTATCGCAATTTAAGAAATCGCAAATAAATTGCGATTTCTTAAATTGTGAAAAAGCCCAAAAGTTTAATGCATCCCAAAACAATGAATTGCATTCGCAAACGGACGTATTTTGCGATTCGCACCGCTTGCGAATGCAATTCAGTTTGATGCATGTGGGCCTTGGTCCTCTGATTTTGTCAAGAAGTGACAAGAAGCATTCCTTGATGTCTATGCTAACTACTGCCTTCCATCTACACAGCTGATAGCTGGGCTCACAATTCAGATGCACTGGCGATTGCAGATGACGCAGTCCAGTTCGCAAGACATGTTTCTCCCAGTGCGGCCCGCCGGGACCACGCAACATCGCAGGATGCGCACACGCTGTGTGCTTCAGGTGCTACTAACTCACTGCACCATAAGTCATCTCCACGTGGCCTTATCAAGGCAAGACATTGCTCCCAGTGCGGCCGGCCGGGACCACGTATCATTGCATGGTGCGCACACGCTGATATTCCAGGTGCCACTAACTGAGCAGCTCAACTCAACGCCACTTGCCTGCACCCTACACTGGGGTTACGCGGTTCACAATTCAAGATTAGTAGCGACGCAAATTGTGTAAGAGACTATAATGGGTTAAGAAGACCAAATGCTCCCAATCTGTGCAACTCAAGTCAACGTCACGTGCCTGTGGACCTTTGCTGACTGCTGCCTCCGGCCTGCACTGTGGAAGACTGGCGACACATGGTGCCAACTAACCCTGTTCAACGCAAGCCAATCCCACATGTGTAACTGGTTCCTGAATAGCAGCGACCCCAACTTTGTGGCAGCGACCACAGCACCTGACTCCCTTCAATCAGTGAAGGATATTTGCATATGGAAGGCCAGCGACACGTGGTGCCACTGAACCTGTACTACGCAGGCCGGTGGGGCCACCAACGTATGCCCATGGCTATGGGCCCTTGCTCACCACTACCTCTGACCTACAATGTGAAAGACCGTCGACACATGGTGCCACCTACCGTCTTCACCACTAGCCAATCCCACATCTGTAACTGTGTCCTGAGTCCTGAATAGCAGTGAGCCCCAACTCTGTGAGACAACTACAGTAGCAGACTCCCTTCAATCAGTGAGGCATATTGCCATATGGAAGGCGGCGACATTTGATGCCACTAACTTTGTTCAACACAAGCTGATCCCACCTTTGTAACTGTGTCCTGAGTCCTGAATCGCACTGACCACAAGTCCGTGGCAGTGACCACAGTACCAGACTCCCTTCAATCAGTGAGGCATATTTCGATATGCAAAGCCGTTGACACGTAGTCCCAATAACCCTCTTTAACACAAGCCAATCCCACATGTGTAACTGTGTCCTGAGTCCTAAATCGCACTGACCCCAAGTCCGTGGCAGGGACCACAGCACCACACTCCCTTCGATCAGTGAGGCATATTTCGATAAACAAGACCGGCGACACGTAGTTCCACTAAAGCTATTTAACACAAGCCGATCCCACATGTGTAACTGTGCCCTGAGTCCTGAATCGCACTGACATCAAGTCCGTGGCACTGACCACAGCACCATACTCCCTTTGATTTGTGAGGCATATTTCCATGTGCAAAGCCGTCGACACGCAATCCCACTAACCCTCTTTAACACAAGCTGATCCCACATGTGGAACTGTGTCCTCAGTCCTAAATCGCACTGAACCCAAGTCAGTGGCAGCGACCACAGCACCACACTCCCTTCGATCAGTGAGGCATATTTTGATATACAAGGCCGGCGACACGTAGTTCCACTAACGCTCTTTAACACAAGCTGATCCCACATGTGTAACTGTGCCCTGAGTCCTGAATTGCAGTTACCCTATCTTCGTGGCAGCAACCACAGCACCTCACTCCCTTCAATTAGTGAGGAGTATTTACAGATTGAAGTCTGCCGACAAGTGGTGCCACTGAACCTGCACTACGCAGGCCAGTATGGCCACCAATGTATGCACATGCCTGTGGGCCTTTTTGTCATCGCTACCTCTGGCCTACACTATGGTCAGCAGGCCTCACAATTCAGATACAGTCCCTATTCCACATGACGCACTCCAGTAGGCAAGACACATTGCTCCCAATGTGACCCGTCTACATCAACCATTATCACAGGCTCATACAGTCTCAATGCTTCTGGTACCACTAACCCTCTTTAACACAAGCCAATCCCACATGTGTAACTGTGTACTGAGTCCTGAATCGCACTGACCCCAAGTCCGTGGCAGCGACCACAGCATCACACTCCCTTCGATCAGTGAGGCATATTTCGATATGCAAGGCCGGCGACACGTAGTCCCACTAACCCTCTTTAACACAAGCCGATCCCACATGTGTAACTGTGTCCTGAGTCCTGAATTGCAGAGACCCCAACTTCGTGGCAGCGAACACAGCACCTTGCTCCCTTCGATTAGTGAGGAGTATTTACAGATTGAAGTCTGCCGACAAGTGGTGTGACTGAACATGCACTACATAGCCCGGTGGGGCCACCATCGTATGCACATGCCTGTGGGCCCTTCCTCATCGCTACCTCTGGACTACACTATGGTCAGCAGGCTTCACAATTCAGATACAGTCCCAATTCCACATGACACGGTCCAGTAGGCAAGACACATTGCTCCCACTGCGACCCGTCCACATCAACCATTATCACAGGCTTATCCAGTCTCAATGCTTCTGGTACCTCTAAACCTATTCAACACAAACCAATCCCACGTGTGTAATTGTATCCTGACTCCTGAACGGCAGTGACCCCAATTTCGTGGCAGCGACCACAACACCAGACTCCCATCAGACTTATTTGTTGTTCTTTTCTTTAAGTACATTTTTTTATATGTAAATCTGTACATGCCTAAGATTCTTCTTTCTCCAAATGCACAGGGACACCGGGCCAGAGAAGGTTGTTGGGGGTATGTTGGTAATGTGGGAAGAGGGTAGGTTACCTGCTAATGTGGGGGAAGGGAGCGTCAAAGGGGTATCACTCACAGAAATAACTCCGATGTCTTTTCAAAAATGCCTCAGACAGATGCCAGCTGACAGACTGAATAACAAAATGTTGTTTCAATATTTATGTAGTGTGAGTTATGAACAGTTTGGACCCAGGCTCGCAGAGGAACATCTGCGGCCCGTCTGCTCGACTCCCAGACGCAGTACTACGAGCCGTCTGCATCATTGTGTCTATCCCTACCCTTTTCCGTTGTACGCCATGCCGCGCCACACCATGCCACTCCGATTACGTTCCCACGTTGGCCCCACATAGCTTCCTGTCGCAGGCGTACTCGCTGTTGGTGTGCAGGTCAGTGGTCTAGTTATCAACATCTCACAGCCACTCCCTGAGGGTAGCTTTGCACACACACACCACACCCACCCGGCACATGTGGCACAGGCCATGTGACCCCCCCAAATATAATAGATCGGCAACGTCACATCCTTTATTGCCGGTGCTGACTAGCTGGCGAACGCTCCAAGAGTCTCAACCATTAAGAGTCCATGAAAAGTTGCGCAGAAGGTTAGTCGCACCCTAAGCTGCATGGCGTCAGCGGCCTACCATCCCCTTGGCGTGGACTTCATATGCATAGGGTAAGTGCCACCCCAAACTCATGTGCCCATCAGGAGGCTACCACCACGTGGCACGAACTTGAGTTCCACAGGCTTAGTGGCACCAAACACCGAGTTGGTCTCCGCCATTGACGACTCAGGACTGAGCGACATGTGTGAGATCTGCCAGGCCGCAGAGAAGCTAAAGTGGTCTCCACCATTCAGGACTGAGCGACATCTGTCACATCCAAAGAACAGTTAATGTTGTCTCCACAATTCATGACTCAGGACTCAGCAACATCTATAAGATCCGCACAGAATCTGATGTGGTCTCTGCCATTCATGACTACGGACTCAGCAACACATTTGAGATTGGCGGAGTATCTGATGTG
The DNA here is from genome assembly GCF_964261635.1 of Lissotriton helveticus. Classification (NCBI taxonomy): domain Eukaryota; kingdom Metazoa; phylum Chordata; class Amphibia; order Caudata; family Salamandridae; genus Lissotriton; species Lissotriton helveticus. The sequence goes on along the minus strand of NC_136063.1, from coordinate 770,849,810 downwards.
GTCTCCACCAATCAGGACTCAGGACTCAGCAAGGTGGGGTTTTGACTGGCACGTGCAGGCACCAGGTAATTATTTGCTCATGGATGCGCAGAGGCGACAATCTCTCTCTCTTTCTCTCTCTCTCTCTCTCGCTCTCACTTCCCTCTCTTCACTCTCAGTCTCTTTATTCCTTTCCTTCTCTCTCTCTCTCTCTCTCTCTCTCTCTCTCTCTCTCTCTCTCTCTCTCTCTCTCTCTCTCTCTCTCTTCATTCCTTTCCTTCTATATCTCTCTCCCTTCTCCCTTTCTCACTTCCTTTATTTTCTTCCCTCTCTTTTACTCTCTGGCTTGTTTTTCCAGGTAATTATTTGCTCATGGATGCGCAGAGGCTATATACATATATATATTCACTGAAAAAACCATAGGTTGCACACCAGTTATAGTTAGGAATTGCCATTTAAAAAACCTATGAAATTCACTGAAAAAACCATAGGTTTCACACCAGTTATAGTTAGGAATTAGCATTTAAAAAACCTATTAAATTCACTGAAAAAACCATAGGTTTCACACCAGTTATAGTTAGCTGGAAATTTTACTCGCATAAAACCATTGAAATTCCCACGTTATAGTGAGTTGGACTCACTATTACTTGCGCGTGCAATGCACTGCTGATGACGTCACATATTACACCACTCATGACATGGTCAGTGACATCACTCATGACATCACTGATGACACCATCCAGTGAATGTGTGTATTTTAAAAAAATAATTATGTGTTATATATGTATATGTAAAAGTTGATGGAAGAATAAATGTTTAAATAAGTGTTTACATGGATGTTTTTTTTTTTTAATTGATTGGTTAACTCGGTTTTTAAGTGTATCTTAGTGAATACATATATTAGTAAGTAATGTTTAAATATTTAAATATATGGATTAGTGTTTCACTTTGTGTATAAGTGGCTGCATGGGTTGGTGAGTAGCTACATGTGTAGGTATATGGGTTATTAGATGTTTTTCTTAGTTTCAGTATGAGTGTTTGTATGGTTTGGTGGGGGTATTACTTAGCACATAGATGCATGAATGACTGACTCTCTCTTTGTATGTGTTTTGAAGACAGCATATGTGCAAGACTGTATGGGTGGATGAGTGTGTTTATGTGTATGTTAGTGAATGAATGACTTTCTCACTAGTGTCTTTATCAGTAACTACATATGTTTTATTCTAGTATATGTGAATATTGATGTATATAAGTGAGTATATGTGAGAGTAAGAGATTCTAAGAGTTCCTGTTTAAATAAGTATGTGTTTCTATAAGTGATTGTTTAAGAGAATAAATATGTGTAAATTTCCTTAGAAGTAAGGTGGTAGTGTGTGTATAGCTCAATATGCAAATAAATGGATGTTCAATAGTTTATTTGCATGTGTGAGTATGTGTGTGAGTAACTTTTGGATGACTGTCGGTGTGTAACAGGATGTATAGGTGTATCACTACATATGATGAGTGAGTATATGTATAAGTGACTATATAGAACTGTTTGTGAATGAGTGGATGTGTATATAGAGGATGGAATTACTGAATTGGTGGTTGTAACTGATATGGGTATCTCCATTTTTTGAAAAATTTTAGTTTCTATTTTTGAATATGTGTTTCAAGGGTTACATTACAGTGAAAGGAGGTCTGTCACTCTGTCACAAGGATGGTGTCATCAGTGATGTCATGAGTGATGTCACTGACCATGTCATGAGTGATGTAATATGTGACGTCATCAGCAGTGCATTGCACGCGCAAGTTATAGTGAGTCCAAATAACTATAACGTGGGAATTTCAATGGTTTTATGCGAGTAAAATTTCCAGCTAACTATAACTGGTGTGAAACCTATGGTTTTTTCAGTGAATTTTATAGGTTTTTTAAATGCTAATTCCTAACTATAACTGGTGTGAAACCTAAGGTTTTTTCAGTGAATTTCATAGGTTTTTTAAATGCTAATTTCTAACTATAACTGGTGTGCAACCTATGGTTTTTTCAGTGAATTTCATAGGTTTTGTAAATGCTAATTCCTAACTATATATAGGGCCTCAAGTTTTTTAATAGCAAATCTCTATAGGTATGAAATATAATATTTTTTATAATGAATTTTATATTGTATATTTATGTAATACTATTTTTTATATATATTTTTCCCTTTTTTTTTTTTTTGTTTTTGCCCTGGAGCGCTCCCGGGGCGCGTACCGAGGAGCTCACCGGTGAGCGTATTGTTAGGGCACGCCCCGGGGTGCGTACCGGTGAGCGTCCCGTTAGCGCTATTGCCGCGAACGAAAACAACATTGTGACGTTTCGCGTAGTCGCGTGATGCGTCTTATGACGCACGGTGTAAGCGCACCCAGAAGCGCCCGAGCGCTTACGATCTCGCAACGTAAGCGCCCCGGGGCGTGTAGCGTAAGCGCATTGGGTCATGTGATCTGAAAATAACACTTTTCATTGGTGCAGATCAGTTTTGGTTTCCAAATGATGAAAGCCCTGATCATGTGCCCCCACCTTTTTTCCTTATTCTGACTTTGTCCTTTGACTGAGGAAGACCTGTTTGGAGATCTGTCTCTAATCTTTTGTATTTTAAAATGGCTACAGTAGCCGCAGCAGCTGGAGCATCTGCACCACCACCACCACCAGGAAGAGGACCACCACAACATCACATTGGTTGTCAAGAAGAAGAAGAGGAGGAGGAGGACGAGGAGGGAAGAAGGACATTCCTGCCAGAAGACAATACCCCATATAGGCCAAAGGAGCACATTGTATGGGAGTTTTTTTCCATCCCAGAGGGCAAGAAGAAAGTGAATGCGCCAAAGGTGACTTGCCGAATCTGTGGCTCGGAACTTTCAAGGGGGAACCCTAATAAAAAATATTCATTGGGCAATTACACCATGATTCGGCATATGCAGCGCAAGCATCCCAACAACTATGCTGCTGCAGAGCTGGGAGAACTGGCCAGTAACCCTCCCCAATCTTCACCCAGCACCTCCAAAAGAAAGCAACCCACTCCATCGGGACCAGAGACAAGAGAGACGATGCCAATCATACAACCACGGTTTGGTGAATTCAGGGTTACATGTATTTTTTGTGGTAAGATCATCAGCTATGGTGAACAGAGCGTAAAGCTCATCGTCCTTGCTGGTGACAACCACAATTGCCCCAAAAAACCCTAATTTTTTCCTGATTTTTCTTTGCTCCAGTTGAGCCGTTTACAATTCCCTGTTTTTTGTTTCTCCCCATAAAAAATACAAAAAAAATATAAAACTGTTCTGAAAAACCAAAAAAAAGTAAAAAATGTTTAAAAAAAATAAAAAAATATAAAACAACAAAAAGAATAAAAGAAACTTCTTTTTAGAACTACCTCCAATTTATAAAAAAAATGCTATATTTTTTTCAAACTCTGTCATTCTTTTTTCTCCAGGGTACGCGCACCGGGGCGCGCACACAAAAAAAAGAAAAAAGAAATAATGAAGGAGTGAGCATGAGGGAAGGGGACAGAGAGAGTGATGTTAAGAGAAAGAGAGCTAGAGGAAGCAACACAGATGGACTGTGTATTACATAGTAAGACAGAGAGAAGGTATAATAGAGTGTAAGTGAGAAAAAAAATGATTAAGGGAGCGAAAGAAGGGAAGAGAGAGGAAGAAAACTAAAGCAGAGGTACTGGGAGAATGTGAGTGGGCGTTGAAAGTAAAGGGAAGGACAGTAAAGGATGGGGAATGAGGGGTAGTGACGGAACCGGAGTAAAGGAACAACGGTGATGGAGGGTTAGAAAAGAGCAGTGACTATAAGTAAAGAGGCGTTAAAGAGGGTGGATAAAAGTGAATAAAGGTAAGACATGGGGTGTGACAGAGAGAAAAGAGAGAGAGAGTAAAGGAAGGAGTGACTGAAAGGTAGTGAGTGAAGCAGCAAAGAAAGGTAAGTGAGGGAGTGTGGGTGAGTTGTAGGAAGTGAGCATGACGAAAGAGTATTGACAGAATGAGGGGACAGAGAGAGCGACGATAACAGAGACAGAGTGAGGGAACGGAAATGAGGAACGGTGAGAACATACGGACTGAGAGAAGGAGTGACAGGAGTAAAGTAAATGATTAAGGGAAAGGGAATGAGTGAGGGAGCAAAGGAAGAGAACAGAGGGTAAGAGAAGTAAAGCAGGGGGACTGAAAGAAGTTGAATGTGGGAGGGGAGTTAGGGAAAGGGGAGTAAACATGGAGGAGAAGAATAAGTGAGTGAAGCAGAGTAAAGAAACATGAGTGAGGTAGGGTGAGAAAATAGTAGTGAGGTTAAAGCAAAGGGTGATGACAAACTAAATTTTTTAGTCACACTTACCATATAATTGATGTAACTTTAATTACATTTTTTACTACACTTTGTATCTGTGAAATAGAGAAGAAAAAATAAGTTATAATTAGTAAAATATGTATTTTAAAATAAAAGATACAAATGAAGAGGTTAAAAATCATAACAGTGTATTTAGAAATAAAGTAAGAGTGAAGGACACAGAAAGGGAAATAAAGTAAGGTAGAAGGACAAAAAAAAAGAAATAGAAGGAGAGCAAATTACTAAGAGTAAGGCATATAGATTCACTGATAGAGAGGAAGAGAAGAAGAGAGAAATGAACTGAAGGTAAGAAAGATACTAAAAGAATATGAGTTAGCAAAACCAAATCAGGAAACAGGAGTAAGTAAAAAGCTAATGACTGAGAGGGAAAGGAGTCTAATTAAGGATGCATTTAGAAGAATGAGGAATTGAAGATAACTGAGAGTAAGTGAAGGAGAGTCATAGAGTGAAGGGATGGAGGGAGAGAGGATAATATAGAAGGAGTGAGGGAAAAGCAGTGAGGAAGTTAGTAGACAGAGAGACTAACAGAAGGATTGAGTGAAGTGGAGTACAATGAGTGAGGAAAGTGAACGAATAAGGGAGCAAAAAAAGGAAAGAGAGGAGAAGAGGACTAAAACAGTGGTACTGAGAGAAAGTGATTCAGTGATGAAAGTAAAGAGAAGGACACTGAAAGATAGGAAATGAGGGGTAGTAATGGAACCAGAGTAAAAGAAATGGGATGAAGAACGATGAGAGAGGAGCAGTGAAGTTGTTGTAAGAGAAATGATAGAAGTTAGATAAACACAAGTGAACATAACACAAGGAGAGTGATGGGCTGAGGACATAGAGGTAGTGAACGGAAAATAGAGATAAGAGGTCAAAACAAAGGAGCAAACAAAGATAAGCGAGGGAGAGTGGGTGAGTTATAGTGATAAAGTGCAACAATACTGGTGAGTGGGTAAAGAGGAATTACTAAAAGAGCAAAGGAGGAAAAGACGGAAAAGGGAAGTAAAACAGAGAGATTGAAAACTGAAAAGTGGTGCAAGAGAGAGAAGGGATGCAGACAGTTGAAATGGGAATGAGGGGTTGTGAAAGAAGTGCAGTAAATGAATAGGTGTGAAACAGAGTTAGAAAAAGACAGTGTGAGTGAGTAAAGAGACCTGAAAGAGAGAGGAAAAAGGAAAGTGAGTGTGAGACAATGGGAATACAATATAAATTACACAATACAAACTGTATAATCATTTATACAACATGTTAGATAGTTTATTTTTGCTGTTCTCAGAACATATTGAATTTCACTAAAAACAGTGAGTTCAAACTATTCATCACATCACAGCGGGAAAAAAAAACACAATCAAAAAGATTGTGTTTAAAAAAAACATATAAACTTACAAATCACATATGTACACTAATCTTTGATTCACTTACTTTTCCTTTGTGCCAAATAGTACATCATGAAGGTCCTTTACGTTGGAAGGTACTCTGCTGTTCTCTAAAAAATCCATTTCATCGACTCTCTAGAAAAAAAGCTCGAAGAACATCTGAAATATGTTTTAATGTTTTCATATACTCCTTCTGTTCAGTCATGACTCTTTGCTCATTCCTTCACCTTTCCTTAAGGCCAAATAGTGTCAGATGTATCAGTATATTTTCAAATTACTTAAAACAAACTCTAAAATTACCGTTTTCCCGACAATCTCAAAGAAAGGCTCAAACAACATTTTCACAATATTTAAATATTCATAATTCCATCTCTGGTTCTCTCATGTTGAACATTTCCTATAATACTGATATCACTTACTATGCGATCCATCTACCATACCTTTATGAGAACTAGAATTTTTATATTGTCTTCATCACTTTTACGCACAATATAATTTTAATCAGCAAACTAACTTTTATTAACTGCTCCCGTCTTCATAGGGCAATTACCTTTATTTACATTTTGGTTCTAAAAACACTAGGTATGAATTTTTTAAGTCAAAAGGCAAACGTTGTTTGAAAGTCAAATGAGTGTCATTACAGTTAGTCCAACCTTTTCAACTTTTTAAATAGCATGTGTAATGCCCTGATGTTGTTGAAGGACCGTCATGATAAATAATACCTATAGTTGCAAAAGTTCTTCCTGATATTGATAACTGAGAAGCCACAAAATTTTTAATAGAAGTTGTCAATTTACTTCCATCAGGTCTACATCGTTGGAACATTAAAATGACATACTGACCATAAGTTTGTAAAAATAATGTGGACAGCATTGCAGACTTACATTGGGTACACACCATATTGTGATCAGCTGCTTTAACTAGATTATTAAAAGACACTGATTGGCAGTCTGGTAACGTCAAATATATAAATCTTTCAGTGTCTATTCTAGTACTACTTGATAAACTACAGTTGTCGCAGTCATGCTGCCATTGATAAGAAAGGCTAAAAAGATTTTTTATATCTACACCTTCATCTTCCAATACATCAAACATATACATTAAAAATTCCTGACAATCCTGCTGAATATTCTGTGAAAATTGATTTTGGCCAGAACATATGTCTAAAAGATTTCGAATTTCTGAAACACTTTCTATTTTTGCTCTATCACTGCTACATTTCTCAAACACAGAATTTAATAAACAGCAGAATGTTTGATCCCGATTTTCAACAATCTGTTCTTGTAAATTTTGAAGAAAAAAAACAACATTAAGCACTACATTAGCATAGCAGTTGACACCAGAACTGTTTTCAAACTGAAATCCAACAACATCTTCAACAAAATCCTTTTTCTTTCTGCTTACAATTACAGTTTCATCTACTTTTTGTCTTTTTGCTACTACCTCACTGCAATTATTCTCATTTCTTCTTTTTCGGCCTACCACACGTTTTTCAAACAGAGGATATTGAGGCAAATGTGGAGCATACTCTCTTCTTAACCTATTGTATTCTTTAACACAATCTAGATCAGCACAAGTCTTTGTTTCATCTCACTCAATCAAGTACAATCCTGATAAAGTAATGCCACATATGCCATACCCTCTTTAAACACAGAACTTCCAATGTTCACCAAAGCACTATCTACACTTAAGCCTTGAGATTTATGAATTGTCACCGCATATGCCAAACAAACAGGAAACTGTTTTCGGCGAACATATAAGTCTTTCACAAGCAAAAATCTAGCTGAACAACGACAAATTTGTTGTATTTCGTCAATGCCATCAAATTTAATTTTTAATATTTCAATTCCATCTCTATTTTTGTAATTCACAAAATCAACAACATGACCCATTGCTCCATTTACCAGACCTCTTTCAACATTTAAATTCCTTCTCAAAATGATACGACAATTTAAACACACATTCAGAGTCTTTTCAAAACCAGCAGTTTTAGATATACTTTTCTCTAATGAATCCAATTTTGATTTCAAATTTTCAGACAAAATAATTGTTGCTCCCATATGCTCTATTTTATCTATAGCTTCCAGTTTCACAATCTCTTCATTTTCGAACTTTAACATTTTGTGGTTGAAGATGGAACATTCTTGCAGAGTTGGCATCAAGCATATCCCAGATTTGTTCTCAGTAATTTTCTTAAAAATATTCTCTGGAAGAATGTTTTCATTTGGATACAAATTTGAAATTAATCGTGCATGTGAAGCTTCTTTCCCATGCTCACTTACTTTTCCGATTCTTACATCTTGTAGAATATTTTTATAATCTTCATCCTTTGCCTGTCGCATATTTTGAAGCAGTTCTGCATATTTGGAATTTAACCATATATTAATGTTTCCAATGCTTCCTAGGCACTTCCTGGTATCTTCATGCGTAACCATTTTAAACACTGGTTGTCCTTTCACTGGAGTCAACTGCAGTAGATCTCCAAAAACTATAATGTGTTTTCCTCCGAATAAGACATCATAGTCAGTTCTAAGAATTTCTTGCATTCTCAAATGCACAAAAGCAAGCATTAGATTTGAGACCATGCTTACCTCATCAATGATAAGAAGTTTCATTTTCTTCAGGACTCTGGAAACTTCAGAACAAGCATCTCCAGATAGCTTGTGGTATTGTAATTTGGTATCATGCTCAACTGGTAGCATCAGTAAACAATGTAAAGTAATCCCTTTAATGTTATGTGCTGCCAGCCCAGTTGGAGCGGTAACAACACAAGACAGCGGTGATTCAGTCCTTTTCTGCAGATAAGTTGCAATTGCTTTAATCAGAAAACTTTTTCCAGTTCCCGCTTCTCCACTCACATACAGTCGGACAGGCTTAAATGATGTACATGAGCACTCTTTTTTCTCATGACTGAATCCATGTTCAACCTGTTCTGTGACTTCGTCATATATCTGTTTCTGCTCAATGTTTAGTTGTTTCACCAAATCTTCTAAGTTAATTACATCCTCTTCCGCTTGTTCCATAGCTCTTTCCACCTCATCCATGGCAGTGGCAACCTCATTTTGAATAATTGGTCCTCCTAGTGGATCCTGACTCAATGAAGTAGAACTCTGACTGTCTTGAGAACTGTCTCTCGCAATCTCTGCAGCAATTGTTGCTTCTTGCTCTATTTCTTCGTTCAACATTTGCAGATAATTTGGAAAAACAGGACATTCTATGGTATCCTTGGTTGCATTAAAAGAGTCTTCGTAACAGAGAAAATCTCCAAGTTGTTCCTCTTCTGTACGCCATGGTTTAAAGAGTTGCAAAAGAGCCAAATAGTAAAATTCCCTTTTGTCTGGACTTTCGCAACTTAATTTTCGATGATTAATCAAATGACCTTTTCTCTGTTTCACTAGACATCCTTCACATCCAATGACAGCATATATTCCATTATTGATATCTTCTCTGATGTTCCTCTTATAAATATATCTTTGCAGAACTTCATAGAGACAAGCGTTCTCAAGGTAAGGACTTCTATTTGGATAGTATGTATCCAACATGTTTGTCTTCAAAATATCTGTACTTTCTGGTTCTTTCTCCGCCAAATACTCTATTTCTTGTACAGATTTCAAAACTCGATTTCGTGTTGCAGCAAGACCTAGACTCACCCAAATGATGGTTCTAAATTTGGCATATAGACTTGCTGATGACAATCGATCAGAACATTCATATGCTCCAATTTCTCGATGTGACAACATCTTCAGACTGTAACTGTATAATTTCTTGCTTAGACTCTTTTCATGTGAAATATCCTCCCACATTTCCTTCAGTTCTGTCTTTTCTTTTTTTGTGATGTAAGACGTCACATATCGAGCCACAGCAATAGAGTTGTCAGCAACGAATTGAATATCCATGTTAGCATTCCACATGGACAAAATCACTGGGTTGTAGTCGTTGATGTACTTGGATTCTTCGTTTCTTTTTAAATTGTATGTATTTTTGGGTGATTTCCTCGTCACAGTATGTCGTAGAGAAGACATCAAATTATTTACTCTTCCTTTAGAAATCACTGGTCGTGGAAAGCTGAAACGACATTTTGTGTAGAACTTTTCCTTGTTTTTGAATTTTCTACGACAATACTTCCCACAACGATGGGATTGAAAGCATAAAACTTGTTGTCTTAAACTGTTTTCCTCCGTAGTTTTCGGAACAGCACATGTTGAATACTCTTCAATGAAACTCATCACTGTTTCATCCGAATCTGTTCCAAATTTGGGTGCATCTTTAATCCACAACAACATATGTATGTGAGGAGCACCTCTCGCTTGATACTCCTTTCTCCAAAAGAAATCCAAAACCTCTCCAAGGGGAGGATTTTTTTTGTTGGAAATGAAAGACATCATAGCTTCAAATCTATGATTAAAATATCTGCATACATTCACTGGATCCAAAGGACACAGTTCTCCAGGTGTTTTGAATTCTATATTTTGTATATTTGCATTTGCCTCGCGTATAAATTGAAGTAAGTCGTCCCATGCATACTCGGCACAGCTAAGAGTGAGGAACCATGTAGTAGTTCCTAAGTTTCTTAGCATACATTTCAATTCCCCATGACGACGGTACCAATACTCGTTTGTACCACGCTGACATGCTATGAGATTGATTAGATGAGATTCCAAAATATTATCTTGCAGATTGACTTTATCCATAAAGTCCCTCGCCGAAACATTTTGCAGATGTGCTCCACTTTTCAGTATCTGGTTTACTGCATAAGAAAGCCCAGACAAGTCACTTTCATACAGTAGATGAAACAAATATGGGATGCATTGACGAAACCTTGGATCTTCAGCATATAATCTTAAAGTCCGGTATTCAGATGCTGGAATTTGAAGTGGTCGATCATCATATCGTCCACCTCGACCTGTTGGAAATAGCTGTGGAAAACAACGAGCTTCCAAACTTTCTTCCCATACACTAATGGGACTTCCTTTTGCTGATTTCATTTGAAACAATTCAATTGCATTCCCCATTACTTCTTTGGAATGCAAAGGATGAACAGTATAATGTTCATATATTTCTTCACTTGTAGACACTTTTTCAATTTGGCCAGCTGAACAATCACTGTCTTCATCTGCAGCTGTTTCCTCTGCTCCAACACATACATGTTTGTAGTACTCATTGTTTTTGACCAAATACAACGTTGCCTTTTTGACTTTCCTAACATCCACTAAATCTTGCCAGATTTTCTTACTCTTTGTCGGAACCCCATTAACTAGAATAACCAGAGGTTCCTCTTCCACTTTCTCTACACCAATTGTATCAATATTTTTCTTGAAATCTAGAGAGAGGAAAATAAACAACTCTTCCCTTTAATCCTCTCTGTAAATCTGAAGGAGGCAATTTCCCTATCTTAGGCTCCATGCGAACAATTGCCTGAAAAGGATGGACACATTGAATCAAAATAGACTCATATGTATTTAAATCCATCAATTCAGGAGGAATGTCTACCAACTCAAGATTATTATGAACTGCTCTAGCAGGCATTCTGTTTTGATTTAATTTATTATAACAATATTTACAAATACGCTGATCAGAACTCAAATCAAAAGAATTTTCCACCCACAAATAAGTTGCAAAATCCTTCCACTCATAATTATTTATCTTTTCACTTTTTACATATAAATCAACTAATCTAGTTTGATGCTTATAATGAGTTCGTCGACAACACACACAAGTAAAATTAGGCCTTTCACTTGATTTCACCTTAAACCTGGTAATTTCCTGGTCAAACTTTTCTGTACTTGAAATCTGTACATTGTCTTCTACATTATCTTGTATTACTGTGTCAATTTCTACACTGTCCTCTTTTTCACAAAAATAACAAATCTCAATTTCTTCACAAATCTTCTTCGCATCTAATTCAGTTCCATGCAAAAGAGCACTATTTAACTGTTTATGCTTAAGTGCTGGACTTTTTGCATAATACAACCTTCTCACTAATTTCCTCATTTTTTAATGATGCACTACTAACATCCTAAAATGATGAAAAACACTCTGACAGACTTTTCTAGAAAGACAAGCCAGTGAATGCCCTTGCAAACCTGTGTTTTCTCTCACTCTGCAAGGATCTAAGTCTTGCAACATCTTCATTTTCTGTTTTAGACTTTTCTTACTATATGTACGTAAGAAATTACGAAGCACATCGATTGAATCCTGTCGCACACTACAAATACTACTACACTTTAAAGTGTACACTGGACCCTTAGTACGTCTCCCTAAAACTTCATCAGCTAACTCCTCTTCTGCTTCTCTAGGCACAAGTTTCTCTTTTTCAATCGGACAACCGTCTTTCACCTCATATGCTCGACCACTGGTGCACCAAATCATTCTCCTGGAAGTAACTCTCCTCATTAAAAAATGTCTCACAACTTGAACTATACATCCATTCTCCAGAAAAAACTTTACAAAAATGTGTCCGATTAATTACTCTTTTGTATCTACTCTTTGATTTGAAAACATCAATTGTCTTGTTAAGTGTCCTAATTCTATTGATTACTAAAATAAATAATTTTTTCTTAACTTCAAAAGCCTGATCAACAATCTTCTCTACACTTTTCTTTTTCTTATAAAAAGCAGCTCTCTGTTTACCTTTCTTAATATTTTTTAACAAATTAAAACCACCCTATTGCGAAACATTCGTTTACGAATGTCCCTAAATTGATTTTGCCTTCTATTCCTACACATATTATTGTCTCCTGCTGCAGTAGTAAAACATTTTGGGGATCTCTCCTTCCTCTTCAAATTTGCTCTCTCCTTCTGTACAGTCACATGTATATTATCATTTTTTTTGGATCTACATATGTTCTGAAAAAAAGACTTAGTTGTCTTACCAGGAGCTTTTTTCGCCTTTTTTGAAGTATTTGTTGTAGGAGACTGCTTTATTTCCGTTGTTGTTTTTGATTTTTTTCCGCTTAGCATCTTTCCGTCTCCTCTGCCTTGAGGGCATATTTCCTTAATATTGAAATCTTGATTTCAATCTGTGGTAAACAATAAAAAAAAACCCTCATTATAGACCACTATTACCAAACAACAAAGCAATGACAATAAGCAAACGATATAAACACTATAATGCTTATACATATGACCGTATCTCTGTTTTTTAAATGTTATTCTTAAAAAATATTTCGGGCACATGAATTGGTTTTACATTATTGACAAGGATTAGATAGTATCTGCATGATTAAAAAAATATATTTGCACATTTCACAATCATATCACCTGTGTTTCCTCAGATTAGTAAGCAGATTGTACACATGAGGTGAGGCCTGTCCTGGGGAGCATAGGTGGTGAGACCGGTGTCTAAGAGTGCACTGGACTGGACTTCATGAAGCCTATCCCCCACTACACTCTTAGACACAGCCCTCACCTTCTTTCCACCGCTAGACAGACCTCTCTTCCACTACACTCCTCAACACAGGCATCACTTCCTATGCACTCCTGGACAATCCTCACCTCATCTGCAACCCTGAATAGACCTCAAATCATCTGCACCATTAGACAGGCCTCAGTTAATCTACACCCCTGGACACGCCTCTTCTCATATGCACCCTGTTATCATCAATTATACTCAATGTATTAAGGTCTGTCCAAGGGGCGCAGATTAGATAATGCTTGTCTAAGGGTCAGAGGAGGTAAGTCTTCTCCATTGCGCTCATGGACACAGGCCTCAACTCCTTTGCACACCTGGACATGCCTCACCTCATCTGCACAATCCACTTCCTAATCTGAGGTAACACAGGTGACATGATTGTGAAAGGTTCAAATATTTTTATGTAATCATGCGCACACTATTTATTCCTTCTCAAAAATGTAAAAGCCATTGATTTGCCTCAAAATCGTTTTTTGAATAACATTTTAGAAACAGAACACAGGTCCTATGTACAAGCATTCCATTTCAGTACTGAAAACTCACTATTGTACAAAATACATTTCCTCTCTCTTGCAAACATTCCTACCAAGCATTACCAAAAAAATGACACAAACCAACAGCAAAGAAGCTCAGTCTGCTTCCTAATGAATTGAATTTGAATTTAAAATATTTCTAGAGCGCGCGTACACCGAAACGGTTTCATGGCGCTGTGCAGTACTGCAAATCACCTAAGGACAGAAGAACCAGGACACCAGGGAGGGGTTTAAGAAAGGAAGGCTTGGGTGAAGAGGAAGGTTTTAAGTGCCTTACGAAAGATTGAATACTGGGGGCAGGATCTCAGGTGGGCCGGGAGGGAGTTCCAAAAGGCAGGGGCGAGTGTGGAGAATTTAGATACTCCCCATTTTTTTCGTTTAAAACGGGGGACTACGAGCAGTTGTTGGGTGGATGAACGTAGCTCCCGGGGAGGGGCATAGGAATGAATTTCGGAGGTGATAAAAGCAGGGGCTGAACCGGCCCGGGCATTAAAAACAATACAGCCCAGCTTGAACTGGGCTCGTTCCTGTATGGGGAGCCAATGTAGGGATTTGAGGAGGGGTGTGACATGGTGAAATTTGGATAGACTGAAGACCAGGCGAGCCGCCTGGTTCTGGACCAGCTGAAGACGTCTCAGGATGTACGCGGGCATGCCACAGTAGAGGGCATTGCCAGGACTATGAGTTTGAGTGCGGAAGGGGAAAATAACCGAGAGACTTTACGGATAGTGCGGAGGGAAAGAAAAGATGAGGACACAACGGAACTAACTTGGGAGTGAAGAGAGAGTTCGTCGTAAAGTTTGAATCCAAGGGTTTTTACAGAGGAAGATGGAATAGGAGGGGGACCTAAGGAAGGGGGCCAGAAGAGAGAGGACCATGGACTGGAGCAGCCACCTGTCAGCACCAACTCTGTTTCGTCGGGGTAGAGCTACAGGTGGTTGTGATTCATCCAGTCCTGGATGAAGGTCATAACTTAATGAAAATTGGATATTGACTCGGGAGAGGAAGATAAGGAGAAAATAAGCTGGAGGTCATCCGCTTAATTATAGACGGCGACCTCCAGCTGTTGAAGGGCAAAAATAAGAGGGGCAATGTACAAATTAAATAACAAAGGAGAAAGGGAGGATCCTTGGGGGACCCCGCATTGTACCGCACGGAAGTCCGCCGAGGAGTCGCCCAGTCTCACTGCTTGGGTGCGGTCACGCAGGAAGGAGGACATCCAGACCAAGGCCGAGCCCTCGATTCCCGCCGCTCTGACATGGGAAAGTAAGATGGCATGATCAACCGTGTCAAAAGCGGCGGAAAGATCGAGGAGGACCAAGGCCTGAGGCTGGTTAGTGTCCATGCCCTCTCTGAGGTTGTCGAGGACCGATAAAACTACGGACTCCGTGGAGTGTGCGGGGCGAAACCCATCCTGCCTAGGGGCTAGAACCCTGTTCTTCTCCACAAAGATGCTCAGTGTTCTGGTTACATGGCGTTCCAGTACCTTCGCCAAGAAGGGCAGGAGTGAAATGGGGCGATAGTTGATGAGAACCGAGGGGTCAGAGCCAGGTTTTTTTAGGATGGGTAGGATGACGGCTGATTTTAAGGGTGAAATGACAGTGCCCTGTGAGAGGGAGCTGTTAAGAAAGGTGAGGGGTGGCGAGACACAGGCAGAATAGATCTGTTTCAGAATATGTGCTGGGCAGGGATCCAGGGGAGAGCCGGACTTGACCAAGGGCAGAAGAGAGAGGAAGGATTCTTCTGTAAGAAGAGGGAAGGATTTGAGACGGGCTAAAACAGGAGGACGCGGGGGGCTGATGAAAGATGAGGAAGGGAGTGGGATATTGGCTTTGATGGCGGTAATTTTTTCAAGAAAGAAAGAGTTAAGGGAATCACAGAGGTGCTGTGAAGGGGAAGGTTTGAGTGTGGCCCTGTCCGAATATGCGAGATCATGCATAATGGCGAAAATTTCTCTGGGAAGATTGTCAGCAGTATGAATTTTAGACGAAAAATAGGCCTTTTTTGTTGCCAAAATAGATTTTTTGTATGAAGCCAGAAGGGCGATATAGTGATTTCTGAAAATCGGGCAATAATCGCGCCACCAGAGACGCTACGCCCGGCGGACGTTAAGCTTTTGAGCCTTAAGATCCTCATTGAACCAGCGATTAGCGTCTTTAGAACGCCTGGATGAAATACACCTAAATGGGGCGACTAAATCGCATCCTGCTCGTAGCCATGCGTTGATGGAATCAGCTTGGCCGAGAGATGACAAGCCGTGGAGATCCGGGCAGGAAACGGAGAGTGTGGCAGACAGGGAAGCCACATCTGAGGTAACACAGGTGACATGATTGTGAAAAATTCTAATATTTGTATGTAATCATGTACACACTATTTATTCCTTCTCAAAAATGTAAAAGCCATTGATTTGCCCCAAAATCGTTTTTTGAATAACATTTTAGAAACAGAGTGCAGGTCCTATGTACAAGCATTCCATTTCAGTACTGAAAACTCACTATTTCACAAAATACATTTCCTCTCTATTGCAAACATTCCTATCAAGCATTACCAAAAAAATGACACAAACCAACAGCAAACAAGCTCAGTCTGCTTCATAATCTGAGGTAACACAGGTGACATGATTGTGAAAGGTTCAAATATTTTTATGTAATCATGCACACACTATGTATTCCTTCTCAAAAATGTAAAAGCCATTGATTTGCCCCAAAATCGTTTTTTGAATAACATTTTAGAAACAGAGCGCAGGTCCTATGTACAAGCATTCCATTTCAGTACTGAAAACTCACTATTGTACAAAATACATTTCCTCTCTATTGCAAACATTCCTACCAAGCATTACCAAAAAAATGACACAAACCAACAGCAAAGAAGCTCAGTCTGCTTCCTAATCTGAGGTAACACAGGTGACATGATTGTGAAAGGTTCAAATATTTTTTATGTAATCATGCACACACTATTTATTCCTTCTCAAAAATGTAAAAGCCATTGATTTGCCCCAAAATCGCTTTTTGAATAACATTTTAGAAACAGAGCGCAGGTCCTATGTACAAGCATTCCATTTCAGTACTGAAAACTCACTATGTCACAATATATATTTCCTCTCTATTGCAAACATTCCTACCTACATTCTCTGGTATAATTAGGAAATCACTTAGGCTTCTTCACATACACTTGTTTGATATTTCTACTTCCTGCCTGATACCATACACTGCCCAAAGATAACTTCACTGTTAAAAACTCAGAAGTACCTGTCTAAACTTAAACCCAACACTGCCCTAACTCTACTGATATATTTATTTTTAATGCAATTTACAGCAAGAAAATGGAAGAAAAACCAAATATTTATTCGAAATTGTAATTGAGAACAATCCTGAGGAAGACTTTGACTTTATGGATCAGTCTCTGGACGAAGAGTTAGTTAATTGTGTGGAAGAAATGGAATCATGGACTGAAAATGAGGACATTCCTGACGATATAATGTTGGAAGTTCTTTTAAATTTTGAAAAATCACAGCAATACATTTTCATTTAATAATTAAAAATTGTTCTAGACATTATTCTTTTTTATATGTGATTCATGAAATAGTACCAAAATTAATATAATATAAAGTGAGACTTATAGTATACTGTGCAACTTTTTTGTGTTACATAGTAATTTTGCTCATAGTTACTTCCTTTCTCCCACTATATTATCTCCAATGTGTATTTCACATCTCTTTTTCATCTCCTGCCTCCATGTTGTTTATGCTTTCCTGACAGACCATGGTATGGATTCCATATACCACAATAACTTCTGTAACAACATGCAAATTATCTACAGAGAAGACGGTGTACATGGAATTTTATGACTCTGTATTGGTACCTACATGCTGGTACTTAAATCACCAACACAACACAACAACTCTATGCAAAGCTACCCTACCTCTAAGCACTTGAAATTATTATTTTGCTGTTTCACTGGGTTTTCCTCATGGTACGCTCCCCGGTACGCTCCCCGGTGCGCGTACCGGGCGCTCCCCCCGCGAAGCCCTTTTATGACCCCCACATCAAACCTATGGGGTCAGGGGGGGTCTACCCTGCCCCCTTTTGGTGATTTCCCCCTTTGTTTTTGCCACCTCTTGTGTCTCGATCCTACCGAGACACAAGATGGCGGCCGCTCCGGACTGTTTGGAATGATGACAGACACCCGAGAGCCAATCAGCTTTCCGCGCGCGAACTCGCGTAGCGCGCAGGGTGCGCTCCCCGGTGCGCGTACCGGGGCGCGATTATAGATATATATTTTTTTTAACCTAAATAACTCAAAATCATCTGGAGCACATATCTTGAGACATAGCAAAGGCACATCGGGCTACCAGTCCCTAAAATTTTGCCAAGTTTCGTGGGAATCCATTCAGCCGTTCGGGCTAAAAGTGAGTCCAACCGCCCTATGGAAATTAACATGGGGAAAACACGTTTTGGTACCCCCTTTTATCTCGGCCCCCGCTTAACGAATCCCCCCCAAACTTTCAGAGAAGGAGCGGAGAAACACTGGCCACCTAATTTGAGAAATTCGCGAAAATTCATCCACCGGCGCCAAAGTTATTCCCAAAAGAATGTTGCGTATTTCCTATGGAAACTAGGTCCTAACTATAACTACCTACTGGCGACCGCTCATGTGGAGCCATTCATCGTGGCAAATATACAAGGAAGCAAGATGGACTACATCTCCCATAATACAGTCACACGCATTGTCTAATTCATAGCAGCTGCATGTCAGCGTGTGATGGGACTTAATGAGGTGGGTGTGGCCCTGTGCGTCCTTCGACTGCAGTGCCTCTGAAGAGGTGAATTACGAAACGCGTCAGGCGGCAGACGTATGCCTTTTAAAAACTGAGAAATGAAGCTGTGCAACTTAATAAAATCGCTTTATGGGGAAAAGCGTGTCGTGGTGTGAGTGCTGCTCGACTTGGTCACCCCATGGAGCTTTGATGTTAAAGCGGCAGGCCAGCCGCTGAGCGGGCACCACCCCTAAGCGAAGGGGGCCACTAGCCTGGAATATGCAGGGCTCGAGGTGGCACACGGCATATGGATAGAGTGCGGCTCCATATCCTTGGGGCTCATGTGGAGCCATTCATCGTGGCAAATATACAAGGAAGCAAGATGGACTACATCTCCCATAATACAGTCACACGCATTGTCTAATTCATAGCAGCTGCATGTCAGCGTGCGATGGGACTTAATGAGGTGGGTGTGGCCCTGTGCGTCCTTCGACTGCAGCGCCTCTGAAGAAGTGAATTACGAAACGCGTCAGGCGGCAGACGTATGCCTTTTAAAAACTGAGAAATGAAGCTGTGCAACTTAATAAAATCGCTTTTTGGGGAAAAGCGTGTCGTGGTGTGAGTGCTGCTCGACTTGGTCACCCCATGGAGCTTTGATGTTAAAGCGGCAGGCCAGCCGCTGAGCGGGCACCACCCCTAAGCGAAGGGGGCCACTAGCCTGGAATATGCGGGGCTCGAGGTGGCACTCGGCATATGGATAGAGTGCGGCTCCATATCCTTGGGGCTCATGTGAAGCCATTCATCGTGGCAAATATACAAGGAAGCAAGATGGACTACATCTCCCATAATACAGTCACACCCATTGTCTAATTCATAGCAGCTGCATGTCAGCGTGCGATGGGACTTAATGAGGTGGGTGTGGCCCTGTGCGTCCTTCGACTGCAGCGCCTCTGAAGTAGTGAATTACGAAACGCGTCAGGCGGCAGACGTATGCCTTTTAAAAACTGAGAAATGAAGCTGTGCAAATTAATAAAATCGCTTTTTGGGGAAAAGCGTGTCGTGGTGTGAGTGCTGCTCGACTTGGTCACCCCATGGAGCTTTGATGTTAAAGCGGCAGGCCAGCCGCTGAGCGGGCACCACCCCTAAGCGAAGGGGGCCACTAGCCTGGAATATGCGGGGCTCGAGGTGGCACACGGCATATGGATAGAGTGCGGCTCCATATCCTTGGGGCTCATGTGGAGCCATTCATCGTGGCAAATATACAAGGAAGCAAGATGGACTACATCTCCCATAATACAGTCACACGCATTGTCTAATTCATAGCAGCTGCATGTCAGCGTGCGATAGGACTTAATGAGGTGGGTGTGGCCCTGTGCGTCCTTCGACTGCAGCGCCTCTGAAGAAGTGAATTACGAAACGCATCAGGCGGCAGACGTATGCCTTTTAAAAACTGAGAAATGAAGCTGTGCAACTTCATAAAATCGCTTTTTGGGGAAAAGCGTGTCGTGGTGTGAGTGCTGCTCGACTTGGTCACCCCATGGAGCTTTGATGTTAAAGCGGCAGGCCAGCCGCTGAGCGGGCACCACCCCTAAGCGAAGGGGGCCACTAGCCTGGAATATGCGGGGCTCGAGGTGGCACACGGCATATGGATAGAGTGCGGCTCCATATCCTTGGGGCTCATGTGGAGCCATTCATCGTAGCAAATATACAAGGAAGCAAGATGGACTACATCTCCCATAATACAGTCACACGCATTGTCTAATTCATAGCAGCTGCATGTCAGCGTGCGATGGGACTTAATGAGGTGGGTGTGGCGCTGTGCGTCCTTCGACTGCAGCGCCTCTGAAGAAGTGAATTACGAAACGCATCAGGCGGCAGACGTATGCCTTTTAAAAACTGAGAAATTAAGCTGTGCAATTTAATAAAATCGCTTTTTGGGGAAAAGCGTGTCGTGGTGTGAGTGCTGCTCGACTTGGTCACCCCATGGAGCTTTGATGTTAAAGCGGCAGGCCAGCCGCTGAGCGGGCACCACCCCTAAGCGAAGGGGGCCACTAGCCTGGAATATGCGGGGCTCGAGGTGGCACACGGCATATGGATAGAGTGCGGCTCCATATCCTTGGGGCTCATGTGGAGCCATTCATCGTGGCAAATATACAAGGAAGCAAGATGGACTACATCTCCCATAATACAGTCACACGCATTGTCTAATTCATAGCAGCTGCATGTCAGCGTGCGATAGGACTTAATGAGGTGGGTGTGGCCCTGTGCGTCCTTTGACTGCAGCGCCTCTGAAGAAGTGAATTACGAAACGCATCAGACGGCAGACGTATGCCTTTTAAAAACTGAGAAATGAAGCTGTGCAACTTAATAAAATCGCTTTTTGGGGAAAAGCGTGTCGTGGTGTGAGTGCTGCTCGACTTGGTCACCCTATGGAGCTTTGATGTTAAAGCGGCAGGCCAGCCGCTGAGCGGGCACCACCCCTAAGCGAAGGGGGCCACTAGCCTGGAATATGCGGGGGCTCGAGGTGGCACACGGCATATGGATAGAGTGCGGCTCCATATCTTTGGGGCTCATGTGGAGCCATTCATCGTGGCAAATATACAAATATACAAGGAAGCAAGATGGACTACATCTCCCATAATACAGTCACACGCATTGTCTAATTCATAGCAGCTGCATGTCAGCGTGCGATGGGACTTAATGAGGTGGGTGTGGCCCTATGCGTCCTTCGACTGCAGCGCCTCTGAAGAAGTGAATTACGAAACGCGTCAGGCGGCAGACGTATGCCTTTTTATAAACTGAGAAATGAAGCTGTGCAACTTAATAAAATCGCTTTTTGGGGAAAAGCGTGTCGTGGTGTGAGTGCTGCTCGACTTGGTCACCCCATGGAGCTTTGATATATATATATATATATATATATATAATATATATATATATATATATATATATATATATATATATATATATATATATATATATATATATATATATATATATATACATATATATATATATATATGTATATATATTACCTACTGGCGGTCGCCAGTAGGTATATATAGTTAGGATTTTTTCTCTATGGGTTTTTTGAAAATTCTATGTCTAATAACTTTGGCGTTTGTGGACGGAATTGGCTGAAATTTTCAGGAAAATGGCACATTTTGTTTCTGAGCAGCCCCTGAAAATTTTGGGGGGGTTCGTCAAGGGGGGGCCGAGAAAAAAGGGGGGTCCCAAAACACGTTTTTCCCATGTTCATTTCCATAGGGCGGTTGGCCTCACTTTTAGCCCGAACGGCTGAATGGATTTGCACGAAACTTGGCAAAATTGTAGGGACTGGTAGCCCGATGTGCCTTTTGTAGGTCTCAATATATGTGCTTCAGTGGATTTTGAGAAATTAATGTTCAAAAAAAGATATATATCTGTAACAGCGGACTGGGCAGCGCTCCGCTACGCGTACTTTTCGCGCAACGGAGCTTTGTGAAGCGAAGCTGATTGGTTCTCTGGCGTCTGTCAACATTCCAAACAGTCCGTAGCGGCCGCCATCTTGTCTCTCGGTAGGATCGAGAGACAAGAGGAGGCCAAAGCGAAGGGGCAAATGACCATAAGGGGGAATAGTAGATCCTCGCTGACCCCCTAGGTTTGATGTGGAGGTTTTAAAAGGGCCCCGCGGGGCAAAAAAAAAAAATAATAATAATAATCGAACGGCTGAATGGATTTGCACGAAACTTGGTAAAATATTAGGGACTGGTAGCCCGATGTGCCTTTGCTAGGTCTCAATATATGTGCTCCAGTGGATTTTGAGAAATTAACGTTCAAAAAAAGATATATATCTGTAACAGCGCTCCGCTTCGCGTACTTTTCGCGTTACGGAGCTTTGCGAAGCTGATTGGTTCTCCGGCGTCTGTCAACATTCCAAACAGTCCGTAGCGGCCGCCATCTTGTCTCTCGGTAGGATTGAGAGACAAGAGGAGGTCAAAGCGAAGGGGGAAATGACCATAAGGGGGCATAGTAGATCCTTCCTGACCTCTTAGGTTTGATGTACCATTTTGCCAAGTTTGGTGTAATTCCGTTCAGCCATTCAGGCTGTAGACGTATGTAAATGTCCTATGGAAAATTGCATGGGGAAAACACATTTGAAAGTGTTGAAATTTAGAACCAATTAAAATGTTACTTTGGTTTTGTATTTGTGTGTGATGAAAGTTAATTGGTTATGTATATATGTCAAATGAGAGGAAACCACAGCCATTTTGTGATACTACTGTCTGAGGTACATTTGTGAGGAATTTTTGGTGGTGAATTTCTGGTGTTTGATTTACACAGTACTAACACTTTTCCTACTTTTAAAAAGGTGAGTTGTTAATTTGTAAGGGGAACTATGTTGTACACTTGAAGATAATTTGAAAAATGTTTTCTGTTATTTATTTGCAGTCCTTCTGTTATACTAAATACTTGATAAAGTTAGTTTTATATTATGTATTACTAAAAACGATAAATGAAAGTGATTATTTTTTTCTGCAATTTACAGCAAGCAATTTCAAAATAAAATGGCTCACAATGAAGAGACCGTGGCAATTTCTTTTGAATTGTCCAGTACATTGATTGAAATTGAGAGCACCAATAATGAAATATTGTCACAAGGAGGACATGACTTGTATGATTCCATTAGATTGATTGAAATGGACAGCACCAAGAATGAAATATTGTCACAAGGAGATGACTTGAATGATTCCACTACGTTGATTGAAATTGAGAGCAGCAATAATGAAATATTGTCACAAGGAGGAGATGACTTGTATGATTCCATTAGATTGATTGAAATGGACAGCACCAATAATGAAATATTGTCACAAGGAGGAGATGACTTGAATGATTCCACTACATTGATTGAAATTGAGAGCACCAATAATGAAATATTGTCACGAGGAGATGACTTGAATGATTCCCCTACATTGATTGAAATTGACAGCACCAATAATGAAATATTGTCAGAAGGAGGAGATGACTTGAATGATTTTTTTGAT
Source organism: Lissotriton helveticus (assembly GCF_964261635.1). NCBI lineage: Eukaryota > Metazoa > Chordata > Amphibia > Caudata > Salamandridae > Lissotriton > Lissotriton helveticus. Next base: position 770,826,383 of record NC_136063.1, on the reverse strand, counting down.
CAATCTCTTGATGGCGAATTTATCGAGTGTTTGGAGACCATAGAGTTACAAGAATCATTATTGGAGACTTTTCATGAGGACATTGCTGATGAGGACATGTTACTAGTTCTTTCAAATTTAGAAAATTCTGAAGAATAAATTTATATTTAGAAATCAAAAATTGTTTGAGACATTATTCATTTTTATTTTTAATTTATGAGGTCGTAGCGAAGTGATTGTAGTATAAAATGAGACTTATAGTATAGAGTGCAACATTTTTATGTTACATGGTAAGTTTACTCATATTTACTTCCCTTCTGCCACTATATTATCTCCAATGTGTATTTGACATCTCTTCTTCATCTCCGGCCTCCTTTCTCTCACTGTGTGTCTCCGATGCATCTTATCGCTGCTATTTTGTGTAATTACAGAAGAGAGTAAAATAAAATAGTTCGGAACGTGAAAAGGGGGCAAAGTAGAGTACTCCTCACCCCCTAGGCCTTTTTAGGCGGTCCCAAAAGGATCAGTTTCTGCTTTCCTGAGAGATTATGGTATGAGTTCCATATACCACAATAACTTGCATTACAACATGCAAGATATCTATCTCCTATTACCAACTTTTGGAGATATTCGCGCTAAGCGCGAATATCTCCAAAAAGTAACACCTGCCCTGAGCAGTTCTTAGCCATGTTATCCAATGGGAGGTGGATAACATGGCTAAGAGCATTAGCTCGGTAATGTATGAATATCGCTGAGTTTTTAGCGATATTCATGCATTGCGGCCGTTTATTATCGCATTTGTGATAAACCTTGATAATAGCAAGGTTTATCTTCGATAATTTCTGATGATGCTTAGCGGTAAAAAATTCGTTGGTAAGCATCGTTAGCGAAAAATATCGCTTAACTTTGGTAATATGCCCCAACGTCTGTTAACGTTCGATTCGAAGGAAATGAGGAAGTGTTGAAAAACATTGTCTGCGCCATCTTGCCTTTTTTGAAATGCCACACTTTTGTCGTGCACGGCAGCCATTTTAGATGTCTTGACCAGACCCACTCTCTGCACGCTGTCGATTCGTAGCATGGCTCCTCACCCTCGCAAGCATCTTCCCCAGGCACTGGTCACCCCCGCTCTCTGTCTTATGCATGGGCAATAAACCTCCCCCCATCTGCGCTGCTCTTCCCTGAGAATCACACTGTGCCCGCCCGACACCTCCCTTTCGCCCTATTCACTACCGCACCCTCTGACACTCCTCTTCCTCTGTGTCCGATTGTCCAGGCTATCAGCTAGCCCTGCAGATGTAGTTTATGGCCCCAGCTGTAAAGAATCACCCCTCTTCAAAGGAGTTATAGTAGATCAAGGCCCACACCCGATGAGATCCGTCACACCACACGTGTTCCTACTATCTGAAAACTATCCTGTATTGTGATTGGGGAGGGGACCGAGCCTGAAGCGGAAGATTCCAGGAATCACTCTTTGTACATCAAAGTTTTTACAATTATGTGTCACATTAAAAATATATAGCACTCCAACAAAGTAGTAGGAATATAAAACTTTAATAACATAAATATATACAACAAAACAAAAACAGTAAAAACATTTAAACAACGAAGAGACCGTGGCAATTTCTTTTGAATTATCCAAAAGATTTATTGAAATTGACAGCACCAATAATGAAATATTCTTGTCAGTAGCGGTCTGTTGTGCGAATAGTTCCAAGGCAGCAGAACGCGCTGAAATCTAGATGGCACGAAAGTGATGTCTAGCAAGTTGCCGCCCAGCAAATAACGGCGTGGGGCGCCGCGGGGGTGAGTGAGTCCAGTAGGCACCACAGCTATTCTTACCGGCATTGCAGAATTACTGCTGGGGACAATGCCTGTGTTGTAGCAGGGTCACAGCAGAAACAAAAAGGATTCTGTTGAAGATGTTGTTGGTTTTCAATTTGAAAACAGTTCTGGTGTCAACTGCTATGTTATTGTAGTGGTTAATGTTTTGTTTTCTCTAGAAAATGTAAAAGAGGGGGAGGCAGTCCAAAGTTCCGTTAAAAGGGCAAAGGAAAGGATCGGTGGTTTGAACTATCAGTCAAAAAGGGGAGGGGGTGCAACAATTTTTCCTACCGGGTCACACTGTGCTTTCACAGGAAGTGAGGTCTGCAGGATTCTAGTAATTCAAAGTGAGGCTGGCGCCGACGTCCCGCGGATACAGTTTCGTCACTCCACGGGTGATCATGGCAGTCATTCCCCATCGGGGGTCGGAGACTCCCGCGGCTCCTCTAGAATCTTCAAGGTCGTGGAGGACTACGGTGGTGGAGTCAACCAGTGACCGGGCCATTTCTTTATGCTGGGCCCGCTCTTGCCAGGTCGACCGCCATTTTGAGAGTTCGGTAGCTACTGGCGATCGCGGGGTCAAATGAGCGGACGGGCTCCACCCTGCCGGGCGAGACGTTGCAGCATGGCCACAGTGGAAGAACCCTTTTCCGGGCGCCTGGAGCGCTCAGGGTGCAGCTGGGAAGCCTCCACCTGGGGAGGCGGGAGAGGCCTGTTCGCACCGTCTCTCCCTCCCAGTGCACCCCACGGCGTCTCGCTTGAGATTTGTTATGGCCGGACCAGGCGATGAGGACGAGGGGGGGGGGGTCGGAGGCATGTGCAAGACATCCCCCCCCAGGGTTGTTGCAGCAATTATACAAGAAAGAAGAAGTGTCCCGTCCGTCTTCGGGCCGGGCTTCCGGTAGATGTCGGCCGGACGCCCCTGGCTCTGGCCCCATGAACGGGTTTCTTGGTTTATTGGCTGCAGCCGGATCCCGTCGGCCTCGGCCCCCCGACCGTTGGTGGCCGGACCGGAAGAGCATGTGGCGGGACTACCTGCAACTCTCAAGGGCCACCGCGGCCGGACTGGGAGAGAGAGGGGAGGGTCGAGGAGACATTCCCCCCCCCCTGCAACTGTTCAGCGTTGTAAAGGCAATCCCCTGGCCGGGTCCCGCTGGTCTCGGCCTCTCCTCCGGCTACACCCTACGTTAGGATCTCCTGGCCGAGGCGTGGCAGCAGGACCTGCCTTATATGGGCTGCTCCCGGCTGGGCGTAGCCGCAACCCTGCCGCACCTTGGAAGTTTCCAGAGTGGGGGCGGATGTTCTACTGACTTGCATTTTCCCTAGTCTATCGATTTTTTTGGCGTGGCAGGCGGTGGGACAGCGAGGGGTGATTTGGTTTCTCTTACTGTTTTTCTGGTCTCTCACCACTGGCATATTTCTAACGTTTTCTTGTTTCTAGGACATTAATAGGTTTTATCATTACGTTATGTTATCGTTTCTTTGTTCGTTGTTTAATAAAAGTTCATGTTCATCAGTGGCCTACTGATTTTCGATTTCCTATTCTTTTCTTTCCAGGTTGTTTCATGCTAAAGTTTCTGTTAACAGGATACAGTGATCACTTCGTTATTATTGCATATGTCCTTTTCACTAGGGGTGCTCTCTGGTCGGGCCAGATGACGTATGTCTAGTAAATGGTCCGGGTGAAACAGGTGCATCAATCAGTGGGGAGTAGATAGGCATGACAGATTACAACGGGGGAGAAAGGTCCGCATTACGTACCCTTTCACTACTTGGAAAGATTTTCCTACGTTTATTTGCAAACAGGGAATACCTCCAAAAAGAACTAATTCCCAAACAGTCAATGTTCGGACAATCAATCAATCAATGAGGAATGAAATAGGTACGACGTGTTAAAGGCTTGCGTTACCTACCCTTCACTATCTGCAAAGGGAGAGAGAATATTCCTATTCTTCCTCGTTTGCAGGCAGAGAAGATCCTTAAGAGAACCAACTTCGAACAATTCAATGCTCGATTCAAACAATCAACAAGGGGTACTGTGAACACAAATGAACGCCGCTTATGTACATACGCATTGCTATTTTCAACAGGTTGTTCCTAATGTTTCTATTTTAGCGAGGTCAAAAAGAGATCCCATTAGTGGCCTACTGATTTTGCTCGATTCCTTTTGTTTTTTTACACGGTTTTTCGCTATCTGCAAAGACTAAACAGAGTATTTTGACTCTGTGCTTGTTTGTAAATAGAGAATGAACCAAAGAGAACAATCAATCAAATGGAGAGAGAAGCAGGCACGACGGATTACAAAGGGGGCAAAGGGCTGCGTTAACTACCCTTCACTATCTGCAAAGAGAGAGTACTCCTAATAGAAATGAGGGGTGGGGGGCAGCATTCAAAGCAGATCAGTGTGCATAAACACGAAAATGTTTTTACTTACCACGTACTTGACATTCGACAGCTTATGATATTTGCTATTAAAAAACCATTGAAATTCACTGAAAAAACCATAGGTTATAGACCATATATAGTTAGGAATTAGCATTTACAAAACCTTGAAAATTCACTGAAAAAACCATAGGTTATAGACCATATATAGTTAGGAATTAGCATTTAAAAAACCTTATTTTACTCACACAAAACCATTGAAATTCCATATATAGTTAGTTGCACTAACTATATATCGCGCACCCGCAATCCACTGCTGATGATGTCACATATTACATCATTCATGACATGGTCAGTGACATCACTGATGACATCACTGATGACATCTCAAATGACATCACTGATGACATCTCACTTGACATCAATGATCACATCACTGATGATATCATTCATGTGATAATACAACGCATCTCCTCACACTGTAATATAACCTCCGTTACACCCAGTGTTAAATAGAGAGTATCATTTTTGAAACCATTGACACACCAATACTAGTTACTACATACGCACTCACTGATTCCTATGTCTACACACACATTCACTCATACAATCATTCATACATACAATCACTCATCTTTACAACACTATCATATGCACTCATACACCTATACAGACACTCACACTCTGCCACTCATCCATGGAGTTACTCACACACCTAGTCAGTCCTGAAAAGAATCAATCACACTTCCATTTTCTCATCTATACAGTTAAACACAGAACACCTTACATTTTTGAAACATATACTAACACATAGTTACTCTCTTATAGAATCACTGATACAAGTACACATTGATATGCACAGAGTCACACACCTCCCAGCCAGCCATACACACACTCAGTCTCCCATACAAATACTTGTGCAACCAATCAATAACCCATATAGCTACTTATATAGCTACTGATCAACACATGCAGCAGCTTGCACAACAACAGACATACTGATGGACACTTTCAGACAGTTTAGTCACTAACCCGTGCATTCAGTAAGACGCATTTAATCACTCACTCATACAGTCAATCACGCACCTACTAAAACCTTCATTCAGACACTTATACATCCACTCATTCTTCAATATGCAAAACATATTTAAACTTTACAGAAACACATAATCACTGGATGTTGTCATCAGTGATGTCATCAGTGATGTCACTGACCATGTCATGAATGATGTAATATGTGACATCATCAGCAGTGGATTGCGGGTGCGCGATGTATAGTTAGTGCAACTAACTATATATGGAATTTCAATGGTTTTGTGTGAGTAAAATAAGGTTTTTTAAATGCTAATTCCTAACTATATATGGTCTATAACCTATGGTTTTTTCAGTGAATTTTCAAGGTTTTGTAAATGCTAATTCCTAACTATATATGGTCTATAACCTATGGTTTTTTCAGTGAATATATATATATATAACCTACTGCTGGTCGCCAGTAGGTAGTTATAGTTAGGACCTAGTTACCATAGGAAAATTGCAACATTCTATTCCCAATAACTTTGGTGCCGATTGACAAATCTTCGCGAAAGTTTCAGAACTTATGGCCCGCTCCGGTTCGCTCCTATCTTGAAAGTTTCGGGGTGATTCGGCAAGCAGAGGCTGAGAAAAAAGGGGGTTCCAAAACGTGTTTTCTCCATGCAATTTTCTATAGGAAACTTTCGACACGGCTACTGCTGAACGGAATTACACCAAATTTGGCAAAAAGGTAGCCCTTGGTTCAGAAAGAGCCCTTTTTTAGGTCTCGTGACCTACAATGCGCGCAAGTGCATCGAGGGATCGAGAATTCAAGTGCTCAAAATCCTCATGAAACCACTAGCTTTTTGCTGCGGTTTTCATGAAGTTCACGTGGCCACAGGCACGCGCTTATGGGCCATAAACTAGCATTTCTCCTCCCCCTCCCCAGCCAGCTTCCCCCAGGCTGTAGCAGCACTCCTCCCACACCAGCACCTCCCCTCTCTCTCCCCGCAAACACAGCCTTGCCCTAGCAGCACTCCTCCCACACCAGCACCTCCCCCCTCCCACACCAGCACCTCCCCTCTCTCTCCCCGCAAACACAGCCTTGCCCTAGCAGCACTCCTCCCACACCAGCACCTCCCACACCAGCACCTCCCCTCTCTCTCCCCGCAAACACAGCCTTGCCCTAGCAGCACTCCTCCCACACCAGCACCTCCCCCCTCCCACACCAGCACCTCCCCTCTCTCTCCCCGCAAACACAGCCTTTCTACGTACATGTATTGTAATTGCATTGATATAGCGCTCGCTACCCCTGGCATGGCTTTGAAGCGCTTTAATTCAATACACGTACGCCACACCCCCCACACTGACTGGTGTGTCTATGCCCGGCTTCACCTCAGGGACAGTTCGTATGCTCCTCTGCAATTCTGGCTTTGCTCTTTCCTCGCCATCTGCTGCTTGGACAGGGTCACTGAAAGAAGCCCTGCAGACAGGGCCCCAGGGAGAGGAGGAAACAGGAATTCATAGAAAGCGCCGCCATAAAAAGGCAATTATTAGCAGAGATAAAGTTATCCGGTGTGCACCGGGCGCAACAGCTGAGCCGTGCAGTGCACTGCACATGGCAGAGGTAAAGCCCAACATCGGTGCTCAATGGTACACACAGAGACAGGAGGTCTCTGCTCACCAAGCTGCAAGACAACCCCACACTAGGGATTGTCTAGGATGGGTCAGTGGTGCTGCAACATAAGGAATCTGGGTGCCTCGGGACCCTGCATCCATAGGCGCGCAGCGCTAGTTTTTTTCTTTACATTTTATATTTTTTTGTCCGTCCGATCGAGCTGCTAGCTCACTTTAAGCACAGCCTTCAACTTCTTTCCTCACCGCTACCGAGATCTGACCTCCTGTAATTACCGGGGTCAGCAACGCACAGTCCTAGAGGGGCTCCCGTTGCACTCCCCAGAGGTCAGCGTATACTGTGTTTACATCGACCCCGGCCATTAGCTCACCAGCACAACTGTACTGTGCAAAGAAAGTATAGGGGGACCCCTTCGGAACAAATTGGGACCAGGGGAAATGACAGAGAAAAGTATTGCAAAGTCCCTACGTTAGAAAATAATCAAAGGACGGGGTACCTGCTGCGTAGGCCACCCACTAGGCAAATTCCTTTACTGGACACAACCACTAGAGTTCAGTTATCAGTGGGGGAGTACTCATAACACCAGGTTTTTATTTTAATCATGGACATGGACATATTAGCATATCACTGTATAAGGCATTTCATGTGACAAGAAGCAAAGTGAATCAAAAATTTGGTATGTATAAAATAGACATAAGTTTATTACACATTTATCTCGATTTGTTTAAAAAAGCAAATATATTGTACACAACAAATACAACAAATATATAAAAATATACACAAAAAATTGTTTAAAAATGTTCAAAGGAACACAGGTCGACGCGGCGTTTCGGTTTAAAAAACCTTCATCAGGACAGTTTCTAAAAAGAAACACAATATTACTACAATATTAAAACAAGTGTACAACAATAGAAAACCATAGAGCAGCTGTCACATAATCTATCACATCATTTCATTACAGCGATTTGTCCTAATGTCCTCTCCTGCACAATTACGAGAGATGTCAACTTGCGGAACGTTATCGAGAACAGTCGTGTTTTATGCTAATGGTTGTGCCATTGAATTTGCTTGAGGAGAATACCACAAAATGTGGTGATTTTAATTGGGATCTCGAGAATAAGAGATCTATTTCAATTATTGCTGGGCGGGTATATCAATAAACCGGCCACTCGTCTCAAGATGTCTTACCTTCAAATTTTGTGACTGAATTCACAATTTGTTCAATCACCAGCTTATGTGATGACAAGGCCTAGATGTGTCCTGGTTTGGGTCCACATGTGAAGATAGTAGCATCCCATATATTCGGGATAGGATAAAACGTTTCGCTCTGGGGGTACAGATAGAGACCAGAGATCAATCAAGTATACGCTATTGTTTATATACAAAAGGTAAAAGAATCAATGGGTGCCATAAATACCTCAATTGTGAGTGTTGATTACTTATCACTGTATCGGAGGGGCCACCAGAGGGTTCGTATACTATTACATCTGTATACACTGCAATATAGAGGAAACAGGGACTTTTACTAATTTAATCAAAGATTACCCCTCTTTTCACGGCTGTTTCGTGGATATTAGGTCTATATAACTTACCAATAGCAATTCTTGCGTAATCGCTATAGCCGTTTAATACATGGGCTTCATGGGATGTTTTTATACTGCTTGCGATGTCAATTTCATCTGTAAATTAATAGATATGTTTTAAAAAAAATTTTTGTTTAGAATTTTTTGAGCTAATAGCCATCTGTTTTAACAAAATAGTGTCATTAGCTGCCTATTCTACTTTTGTTCTTCCCTTTACGCAGCCAGCGTTCGTCACAGTGCGACATTACTGTCATTGAAAGCGGGCGCTCAAGGTTGCCCTCCATGTTTTAGGTTTATGCCGGCATTAGCGGGGTTCTAAATAACCAAGTGTCGTTATCATGGCTGTGCAACTCCCTTTTGTACAAATGTCCGCATTCTTCTATACTTGGGGCTTATTATATTATCGCAAGTATTTTAATACTCGTTGCAAAAACCCATATGGTGGTGGGGCTGGAGCACGATATTATGCCAGCACTGTGTTGCTAGTATGATCCTAACCACTTCGCTCCTGCAGTACGGGGCCGTTCAGTATACTTTGTAACTGACCCGGAGTGCGCCCTGCAGGGACTTGCTCTAGCCGTTAAACATTGCATTAATTTATTGCTGGCGCGGTAACTTTCTAAGCGTAATTGCCTAATTTCGAGAACCTAGATGTTCAAGCCTTCAGCGTTTCTTACCTCCATAGATAGAGCTGGCCTCCCTGCACCTCCGTCTACAGCGTTCTGGATTCTGATGATCCCAGAAGGAAACGCTGACATATTGTTAGTTGTTCTTTAAATAGAAAACAGCCTGCTATTGGTGGATAACTGAATCATTACAGAATATTTTCAATTTATAAAGGCGACCTAATGTGGGACTTAAAAAAGGTTATACTTAGGTAAGCGTCCATGCATCGTTGCATTCGATATGTTAGTTACTGATAATATTTGCGCCCTCGGTTTCTATGCATTACATTACTTGGATGTTGGAGTTGTAGGGCAACTATCGCTGCAATTGTATATACGTCTACATGTGTAGCTTTAGCTAGCGAGACTAACCTATGCTGGTTCACAGCCTTTCCAGAACTGTTATTAACAAGTGAGCATTCTGTGTGAAGTCACAACTACTAATAAGGAGTGTTTTCATCTAAGTTGACTGTCTTTCTGCACTAAACCTCAAATATTATCAGTAACTAACATATCGAATGCAACGATGCATGGACGCTTACCTAAGTATAACCTTTTTTAAGTCCCACATTAGGTATACAATAAAACATTTATCCCAAATGCGCATTATGAAAAATTACTTTTACAAAGTAAACTGTCGCCTTTATAAATTGAAAATATTCTGTAATGATTCAGTTAAGACTGAATGTGAACGTTAAAGTTTTTTTCTATAAAATAAGTAGATCACGATCACGATCCCAAATGTGCATTGTGTGCAATTATTATTACAAAGTAGACTGTGATCTGCCGTCTTTATAAACGAAAGATTGTGTTAATATTCAATATAGACTGAACGTGAACATTAAAGTTCTGCATCCCAAAAAAATAAGTCGATCGCGATCACGTGACTAGGCTGCAGCCATTCACACAGCCCTTTGTATCCACCAATAGCAGGCTGTTTTCTATTTAAAGAACAACTAACAATATGTCAGCGTTTCCTTCTGGGATCATCAGAATCCAGAACGCTGTAGACGGAGGTGCAGGGAGGCCAGCTCTATCTATGGAGGTAAGAAACGCTGAAGGCTTGAACATCTAGGTTCTCGAAATTAGGCAATTACGCTTAGAAAGTTACCGCGCCAGCAATAAATTAATGCAATGTTTAACGGCTAGAGCAAGTCCCTGCAGTGCGCACTCCGGGTCAGTTACAAAGTATACTGAACGGCCCCGTACTGCAGGAGCGAAGTGGTTAGGATCATACTAGCAACACAGTGCTGGCATAATATCGTGCTCCAGCCCCACCACCATATGGGTTTTTGCAACGAGTATTAAAATACTTGCGATAATATAATAAGCCCCAAGTATAGAAGAATGCGGACATTTGTACAAAAGGGAGTTGCACAGCCATGATAACGACACTTGGTTATTTAGAACCCCGCTAATGCCGGCATAAACCTAAAACATGGAGGGCAACCTTGAGCGCCCGCTTTCAATGACAGTAATGTCGCACTGTGACGAACGCTGGCTGCGTAAAGGGAAGAACAAAAGTAGAATAGGCAGCTAATGACACTATTTTGTTAAAACAGATGGCTATTAGCTCAAAAAATTCTAAACAAAAATTTTTTTTAAAACATATCTATTAATTTACAGATGAAATTGACATCGCAAGCAGTATAAAAACATCCCATGAAGCCCATGTATTAAACGGCTATAGCGATTACGCAAGAATTGCTATTGGTAAGTTATATAGACCTAATATCCACGAAACAGCCGTGAAAAGAGGGGTAATCTTTGATTAAATTAGTAAAAGTCCCTGTTTCCTCTATATTGCAGTGTATACAGATGTAATAGTATACGAACCCTCTGGTGGCCCCTCCGATACAGTGATAAGTAATCAACACTCACAATTGAGGTATTTATGGCACCCATTGATTCTTTTACCTTTTGTATATAAACAATAGCGTATACTTGATTGATCTCTGGTCTCTATCTGTACCCCCAGAGCGAAACGTTTTATCCTATCCCGAATATATGGGATGCTACTATCTTCACATGTGGACCCAAACCAGGACACATCTAGGCCTTGTCATCACATAAGCTGGTGATTGAACAAATTGTGAATTCAGTCACAAAATTTGAAGGTAAGACATCTTGAGACGAGTGGCCGGTTTATTGATATACCCGCCCAGCAATAATTGAAATAGATCTCTTATTCTCGAGATCCCAATTAAAATCACCACATTTTGTGGTATTCTCCTCAAGCAAATTCAATGGCACAACCATTAGCATAAAACACGACTGTTCTCGATAACGTTCCGCAAGTTGACATCTCTCGTAATTGTGCAGGAGAGGACATTAGGACAAATCGCTGTAATGAAATGATGTGATAGATTATGTGACAGCTGCTCTATGGTTTTCTATTGTTGTACACTTGTTTTAATATTGTAGTAATATTGTGTTTCTTTTTAGAAACTGTCCTGATGAAGGTTTTTTAAACCGAAACGCCGCGTCGACCTGTGTTCCTTTGAACATTTTTAAACAATTTTTTGTGTATATTTTTATATATTTGTTGTATTTGTTGTGTACAATATATTTGCTTTTTTAAACAAATCGAGATAAATGTGTAATAAACTTATGTCTATTTTATACATACCAAATTTTTGATTCACTTTGCTTCTTGTCACATGAAATGCCTTATACAGTGATATGCTAATATGTCCATGTCCATGATTAAAATAAAAACCTGGTGTTATGAGTACTCCCCCACTGATAACTGAACTCTAGTGGTTGTGTCCAGTAAAGGAATTTGCCTAGTGGGTGGCCTACGCAGCAGGTACCCCGTCCTTTGATTATTTTCTAACGTAGGGACTTTGCAATACTTTTCAACTGTACTGTGCGCCTACGGCGGTGGGCGCGAGGTGGGTAATAGTACGCCAGTATCGAATGAATGGCCTCACTTTATACCTCCATTTAAATGGGCGGCTAACTTCCAAGGCGAGCATATGTAGAGCGCTACACCACAGCATAAAAGCCCTTACATGGGCAATGCCAAAGCGAGGCTTGCAACCCGGAGGTAAGTACCCTGTACCCTACAGGCTTTTTTTATAATTCACACCTGCAGTACGACGTTATTGTACATGTTTAAAATGCTAGAAACAAAGCAGCATTTCATTCTACGTACATGTATTGTAATTGCATTGATATAGCGCTCGCTACCCCTGGCATGGCTTTGAAGCGCTTTAATTCAATACACGTACGCCACACCCCCACACTGACTGGTGTGTCTATGCCCGGCTTCACCTCAGGGACCGTTCGTATGCTCCTCTGCAATTCTGGCTTTGCTCTTTCCTCGCCATCTGCTGCTTGCCGATTCACATCCCTGCCCCCCCCGCCTCCGAGAGCTTCAAAGGGATCTGCTTCCCCACCCACTGTTTCACACTTCACGGCCGCCCCCTCCCCACAGCAATGCCAGATTCCGCTGCTCTTTGTGGGACATTTGTTGAAGGAAGGTCACTTGTGTTGTGGTGTCAGAAACTCAAAGGGGTCTGCGGCTGGTACTGCATTCTTGTTCCGTGCTATGCTCGTTAGTAATGGCACAGTTCGAATACTGCTAAATACTTTGGCATTTATGTTTTGAACAGTGGAATACATGAGGAAATGCAACAAACGTACCTATTTTATGTTTGTGGCTGTATGAACATCTATTGCTGTATTTTACTTTATAGGTGAATAAATACATTTAAGAGGCCGCCTTTATTTAGAGTATAATACACACCTTAAAAGATATCTGATTCATTCACGCATTTATCAACAACCGCCTTTAACCTCCCCCATAATTCCCCGGAATCTGGCAGGCCTTCCAAGCGCTGCTCGGAGTTGTCAAAGAGCCCCTTACAGATCGAATCATATTTGCATGGGAAATGTTGCCAGGCGGGTGTGCTCCCCCGCACAGTGACACCCCCAGTGAAGAACTCTGCTGTACACAAGCGCTCTTCCCCAAACCGCCTTAAAGACAACCGTAGGCGCTTTTTACGACTCGTCAACATATGGATATAAGGAAGGTTGGGAGAAGGTAGAGAGATCAGCTATCTCCTTTCGCCTGCTAGCGCCCAGAGGCAGCAAGGACAATCTAAAATACAGTATGTTTTGGAACAGAGTTTGCATGAATAAAATTGCTTTCTAGGCGCTTCCTATGAAACAGCTTCTATGTGTTGATGAAAGGGAATTTAACGCTATGTTTATATGAGATGAGTTAGTAAATATTCCATTGCACACGAGCAGACAGTGTGCTCTGTGTTAACAAAGGAAGCCGGCGGTAACCAAACATTATAGAAAGAATAATGTATTTACATATAACGCTGGTGCAAGACTCTCCCTATTTAAGCGCCATAAATAACCACTGCTACCCAGCTTAGATGATGATTGTGACAAAACATGGTAGAGTTCTGTGCCCGGCTTCACCTCAGGGACAGTTCGTATGCTCCTCTGCAATTCTGGCTTTGCTCTTTCCTCGCCATCTGCTGCTTGCCCATTCACATCCCTGCCCCCGCTCTCTATGTTACTCTTCCAACCAAATGCTTCCCCCCCCCCATTTGTTTACATCCCCAACACCCAGCTCCTCCATCGCTGCTTCCTCTGAGCCTCTTCCCACTGAAAATAAAACAAGCAATGGCATAGACAATAGGTCTCGCTTTTGGGACCTTCTAAGTATTTTCTGATGGAGAGAGAGAGTCATTTTTTTAGACCCCCCCTCTCTTCTTTCTCTCCCTCTCCCACTCCCTCTTCCCGCCCCTCCTTCCCTCACTCTCTTGCTCTCTTCCTTCCCTCTCCTTCTTTCTCTCCCTCTCTCCTCTTCCCTCCCTCCAACCCCTCTCTCTCTCTCTCTTTCTCCCCCTCCTTCTTACCTACCCTCTCTCGCCCCTTCCTTCTCTCTCTCTTGCTCCCTCTCTCCTTCCCTCTTCCCTCCCTCCATCTCTTGGCCCTTCCTTCTCTCTCTCCCCCTTCCCTCCCTCTCCTCACTCTCTCTCTCCCCCCTTCCTTCTCTCTCTTGCCATCTTGTTACAAATGTCACAAAAAGATGTTAATATTTCATTTCTGTTCTTGGATTTTCATCACTATAAAATGCACTGAACATAATCTTCCCAAAAGTTATTTACAAAAGTTGAAGCTATTGCCATTATAAATTACAATAACTTTTATTTAAGTATTAATTATAAAAAAAAAAGCCATTGTTATTTGTAATATTAATACATCTAAGTCATGTAAATACAACACATATTGCAGTACAAATGCTATAGGTGTCACGTTTGCAAAAGTCAAAACTATTGGCATTGTAAATGACAAAGCTATTAATTTCGCAATTTTCAAAACCAAAACATAAATCAAAATTGTGTCATTTACAATACCAATACCTCAAATTTTCCTAATGCGAGACCTATTGGCAACGCCAGTGCTTGTGTTAACTGGTGTAAAGCCGTTTGGTAGTTTTAAAATATTAATGGAAAAAGAAATATATATATCTGGGCGGAGCCTAATCACACATCTCATCGTGAGATCTGATTGCCTGTCAGCACTTCATCCAAGAAGTGTTGGCAGCCATCTTGGGACCAATATACATGATAGCACCTCATTAAAAAGCATTGCAGTTAATAGAGGGTTTTAAGACTTTAGTTACATTAAAATCATATCTTGATGGTACCATACTCATTTTAGGAATTGTGGTGTGTTCTAAGGTGATTTTACCATGTGAAAAAGCCTTCTGCTGGGATATCATGAATCATGTTTGACAGAAAACTATTTTCTCATGCTTGTCCCACAGAGGTTTGGAAGGTGATCTATAAGCTAAACTGAGAGCATATTTTCTGTAAATTCCCATTATCTTTCTCAGTCATGTGATAATGAAGGCTGACATTCTCAGTTAAACATGTACATCCAACAAGGGCAAAGGCTGTTAGCTGATGCCTTTGTGTTCTACTGCAGTACAAAAGGGGGTGATGATGGACGGAGCATCTGAACCAATCAAACACTCACACCCAGTCAACAGATCTGGGTTTAATCCATCACCGTTCTTTAGCCCACTCTGCCACTCCAGTTCAGACATGGCCATATGCAAATCAGTCTGACCCTGTGCCTCATGGGAACAGTCCAGCCCGAACTGCCAAGCCATGCCTTCCCTGGACCGGAATCAAGCTTCCTAGGACCGGTTTCTGGCATTTCAGCCGTCTTCAGCCAGGCTTGCTTGAATCCAGTGGCAAAGTGAGCAAGGGACTCACGTCTGAGCATACTCTGCCAAATTATGGCGAACAAAGCGGTACAAAAGGGGGTGGTGATGGACGGAGCATCTGAACCAATTAAACACTCACACCCAGTCAACAGATCTGGGTTTAGTCCATCACTGTTCTTTAGCCCATTATGCCACCCCAGTTCAGACATGGCCATATGCAAATCAGTCTGACCCTGTGCCTCATGGGAACAGTCCAGCCCGAACTGCCTAGCCATGCCTTCCCTGGACCGGAATCAAGCTTGCTAGGACCAGTTTCTGGCATTTCAGCAGTCTTCAGCCAGGCTTGCTTGAATCCAGTGGCAAGGTGAGCAGGGGACTCACGTCTGAGCATACCCTGTCAACTTATGGCGAACAAAGCGGTACAAAAGGGGGTGGTGATAGACGGAGCATCTGAACCAACCAAACACCCACACCCAGTCAACAGATCTGGGTTTAATACATCACCGTTCTTTAGCCCACTCTGCCACCCCAGTTCAGGCATGGCCATATGCAAATCAGTCTGACCCTGTGCCTCATGGGACCAGTCCAGCTCGAACTGCCAAGCCATGCCTTTCCTGGACAGGAATCAAGCTTCCTAAGACCAGTTTCTGGCATTTCTGCCATCTTCAGCCAGGCTTGCTTGAATCCAGTGGCAAAGTGAGCAAGGGACTCACGTCTGAGCATACCCTGCCAACTTATGGTGAACAAAGCGGTACAAAAGGGGGTGGTGATGGACGGAGCATCTGAACCAATCAAACCCTCACACCCAGTCAACAGATCTGGGTTTTATCCATCACCGTTCTACTGCAGCTTCCCAGAGTGTTCTAAAGAACAACTAGAGAGCTAACAGTCCTACATTTGACAAACGTATTGCACACCTGAAGCCATCTTGATTGGAATAAAGTGGTAACACTTAAAAAATGTAATTTAAAAAGGAACAAAATGAGGGGGTTTATTTTGCCATAGAACGTATGATTAGTGATGCAGAAAGAAAAATTAGGGCACATTTTGACTTCTCAAATCCTCTTTTATTTCATTAAAAAATTCTGAATGCAGACTGAAACATGCACTTTGAATACCAGCAGCATACTTCCCTGGTGAGCAGTGTCTCTACTACAGTGATCTAATGAGCAACTAGAGTGCTAACATTCAGAATTTATGGCAAATGTGTGACACATCTGAATACCTTCTTGATGGAACCAAAGTAAAAAACTGAAAGTGTTTCCCACTGAGGAGACTGCAGTAAATGAGGAAATTGATAAACTTCATGACAAATAAGTCTCCCAAGATGGCCACCAGAGACAAAAGATCCCAATTGTAGCACAAATATCATCCAGATGTAGCCCAGGCCTAGCTCAATAACAGAATGTTCCAGAGTGTTCTTAAGAACAACTAGAGCGCTTACTGTCTTACTTATGACAAAGGTATTGCACACCTGAAGCCATCTTGATTGTAACAAACTGGTAACACTTAAAACATTTAATTTAAAAAGGAACACAATGAGGCGGTTCATTTTGCCATAGCACTTATGATTAGTGCTGAAGAAAGAAAAAGTAGGGCACATTATGAGTGACTTCTCAAATCCTCTTCCATTTCATTGAAAAGTTCTGACATGCAGACTGAAACATGCACTTTTAATACCAGCAGCAGACTTCCGTGGTGAGCAGTAACTTTACTACAGTGATCGAATGAGCAACTAGGGTGCTAACATTCAGAATTTATGGCAAATGTGTGACATATCTGAATACCTTCTTGATGGAATCAAAGTAAAAAACTGAGAGCATTTCCTCGTGAGGAGACTGCAGTAAATAAGGAAATTAGGAAACTTCATAACAAATAAATATCTCAAGTTGGCCATCAGAGACAAAAGAGCCCAAATGTAGCACATATATCACCCAGATGTAGCACAAATGTAGCCCAATTTCAGAAGTGTGCAAAACCCTTTTTATTGTTGTGTTTTTGCAGTTTTATATAGTGCAGACTTTTCAGGTATTGGAGTGCTTTACATGACCATTGGTTACATCACACAAGAACAAATTCATTTTGGTTTTAGACATGGGGAGCTTAAGTGATTTGACCAGAATCACAGAATGTCGAGCTGAAGCAGAAACTCTAACCTGGTTCCCCAGTTGCAAAGTCTGCAGCTCTGGAAGTAACACCACATCCTCTCCCCTAAGTGCAACATTTAATCAACATTTAATCAAGTGCTTTGTCGCTATTTGAAAACTCAGAAAATATATCCTCATTTTAGTTTTTTGGAGCATTAACCATAATTTTGATGCAAATAAGACCCTCTCATGTATATAATTTCCAAAGGAAATGCTCTAGGTATTACAGTTTTTATTACATCAGGATGACGTCAGGCGTTCCACACTTTTGTAATAAATATAGAATGTTAGCAACCTAGTTGTTCATGAGGATACTATTGAGAGGCAGAGGCCAGGGGCACGGACTCTGAAAATTGAAGGCAGGTAAGAGGGTGCAGAGGCAACAATTTGACCACACTGGGCAGGCAGGAAGGGCAGTGGTAGCACAACAGACTATGGAGGGCAGTGGAAAGGGGGCAGAGGAAACAAACCAACAATAAAGGACTGGCAAGAGAGGCTGTGGCAATATAATAGGCCAGTGAGGGCAGAAGGAAGAGGCAGTGGTAGTACAACCATACATGCCAACAGACCTGATTCAGCGAGGTAACGTACAATGTTTTTAAGCCCAAATGGGCTTCATTTGATCTGTCTTCTGTCTATAATCTCCTCTTTTCCAATGTAATTCAAAGGGGAAAATCAATACCCTAGTTTTTTTTCAAAATCTCCAGTTCAAACTGTTAGCAAGTATGGTACATTGGACCACGGAAGGCAGGAGGAATTGGGGTAGGGACATGGACTCGGATAACAGAGGACAGGAGGGACATGAAGATGTGCACCAAACTGACCCTACAGGGCAGGCATCAGGGTTTTCAGCAGCACAAGACACCACACAGGGCATGTGGGACAGGAGTGCAGCACAATAATCCATAGAAAGCAATAGGGAGGGGACAGGAGCATGCACATGGACAACAGAGAACAGAGGGGAAAGAGGCAATGGTAGCTAGCTGACCATAATGGACAGGCAGGAGAGAAAGCTGCAGCATAACAGACCATAACGGGCAGGAGGTACGGATCAGGGGCATTACAATGGAACAGACAAGCCAGGAGGGAGGGAATAGGGGTCTGCACATGGAAAAAGAGGTCTGAGTGCAAGGGGGCAGGGCAGGAGGAGCAAGATGACCATGGAGGTCAGGCAGGATGGGCACTAGAAGCAAGACACACCATGGAGAGCAACAGTGAGACTATAATGGCATACACACAGACCATGGAGGGAAGGTGGGATGGGGTTAGGGGCAACCAGCTGACCACACACGGAAGGTAGGATGGGCAGTGGCAGCACAGAAGACCATGCAAGGCAAGCGAGAGGGTTAGTGGCAGCACAATGGCTATGATGGGCAAGGACCATGGAGGATAGAAGGAAGGGCCAGGACCTGGACACAGACAACAGAGGGGAAGGGGTCTCACAACAGACCACGCGGGGCAGGCAGGAGGAGCAGTTGCTGCACAACAGACCAGGGAGGGCAGAAGGATGTGGCAGTAAAATGGACCATGGAGGACAGGAGAAAGGGGATAGGAGCATGGAATGTGGACAGTCAGGGTGGAGGTGGCAGGGACAGATTACAGTCATCTGACAATGCTAGGCAGATGGGAGGGGAGTGGCAGCTCAACAGAACACTCAGAGTAGATAGGAGTGGCAGGTCCATGGAACATGGTGGGCAAAAGGATGGGATGGGCATGCACACAGACATCGGAAGGCAGGGGGAAGGAGAATAGGGCAGCAAGCTAAGCACAGAGGCTAAGCAGGAGGTCAATGATGGGGCATAGAATTGGGCAATGGAGGGCAGGAGGAGTGAACTGGTACATCATGCTAGATGGAGGGCAGTGGCAGTACATCAGACCATGCATGGCAGGATGGAGGAGGCTAGTCCTTGGAGTCAGACAAGAGAGGATAGGGAGGAGGTGGATGGGGCAGCAAGCTAATTGTTCAGAGAAGGCGGGAAGGTCAGTGGCAGATCAATGACCACACAGGGCTGGACTAAGGGAGTAGGGACATGGACTTGGACAATGGATGGTTAGGAGGAGATAAGGTCGGAGCAGCAAGCTTGGGTGGGGGCAGCCCAATGCCAGGTCCTGCTTTCAACCCCCCACCATCCATTGTGATATGCATCTTACTTAACATAAAAAAACTAGAAATTTGTTGAAAAAAACAAAGATTACAGGGACGGTATAGTTAGACTCCGATTTCACTCATACACAACCAGGGACATTCAGCAGTTATAGTTACCTGAGCTAACTATAACTTACGCCCCCACAATGTACTGCTACTGACCTCAGACAATACATCATTCATGACATGGTCAGTTATATCACTCATGACATCTCATATGAGCTGTGAATGGAATGGAACTATAATGGCTAGAACTTTATTTAGGGATAGAGTGTGTATATTAACCCCCTTTTTTTTCTTTTATTTCGTGTAAGAACCATTATAATACACAACGTGCCCAGATTAATATGGCCGATAGCCTTTCACTTTAAAGTAATGTGTAATGCATTGTTTATGTTGATGTTTGCAATCCTAAGTATGTTTATTATGAATAAGTCGCGTTGATGAACATACAGGTATGGCGGTCACGGGGCAAGATATGCTGAAATGGCATTGTGTGCATATTAACACTTGTTTTCTTTTCTTTATTGTATCAATTCCTACATTTTCACATCGTGACCAGGCCAATATGGCCATCAGATTTTTTGGTTAAAGTAATATGTAGTCTTTTGTTAATGTTGGCAACTTTAGGCATTTGTACATTTAAATAAGGATGCTACAATGACGTCTTGTATTGTTATCAAGGTCGGACGAGCCGAAATGCGTGCTGAGTCCTTCCTTGTAAGAGTGAGAGGAGATGAAATACATATATATAAAATTCACTGAAAAAAACACAAGTTTCAGGGACATTATAGTTAGAAATTAGCATTTAAAAAACCTCAGAAATTCACTGAAAAAAACGCAGGTTTCATGGACGTCAGTGTTAGTTGGACATTTCACTCGTACAAAACAAGAGAAATTTGGCCGTTATAGTTAGTTGTGCTAACTGTAACTTGCACCCCCGCAATGCACTGCTGATGATGTCACATATTACATCACTCATGACATGGTCAGTGACATCACTGATGACATCCCTGATAACATCTCCAATGACATCACTGATTACATCATCCACATGATCATCTGATGCACCTCCTCACACCCTAAAATGCAGACTGCCATTCTCAAAACCATAGACACACCAATGCTAGTACAGCTACAATATTCTGTGTACTATGCATGCAGACCTCTAACCAGCTACATACTATTGATACGCTCTTCTAAATACCCAGTTAGTACCTACGCAGTCTAGGAATCCTTCTCGCTGTCCCATGCCCTTCTCCATTCACCCATCCAGCAATATCTACGTATCCTATCACTCCACCAATACCTAAGCACTTATAAATTCAGGACGCGCTTTCTTTGCAACACTGAAATTACTCCAGTTATTAGTTGTATACTTAAGGAATGGCGTAGTCACTAACACAAGTGCATGTACAATATTTTGTACACTATGCATGCACACCTCTAACCAACTACAAAATATTGATATGCTCTTCTAAATACCCAGTCAGTACCTATGCAGTGTAGGAATCCTCCTGTCTGTCCCATGCATTTCTCCAATCAACCATCCAGCACTATCTACTTATCCTATTACTCCACCAATACCTAAGCACTTATAAATTCACTTTAAACTATGTTTGTAATACTGTAATGTTTCTAGTTACTAGTCATAAACTTATGGAATGGCCTAGCTACTAACACAAGTACAGCTATAATATGTTGTCCACTAAGCAGACCTCTAACTAGCTACATACTATTGATACACTCTTCTACATACCCAGTTAGTACTCATGCTGTGTAGGAATCGTCCAGTCTGTCCCATACACTTCTTTAATCACTTATCTACCACTATCTACTTATCCTATCAATCCACATATACGTAAGCACTTATAAATTAAGTGTTCACTCTGTTTGCAGCACTGTCATCATTCCAGTTACTAGTGATATTCTTGTAAAATTACCTAGGCACCAACACAAGTACACATAAAATATTCTGTGCATAATCCCTACAAATCTCTAAACAGATACATACTATTGGTCCATGCCATTAAATACCGAAGTAGTACCCATGCAGCGTAAGATACCTCCTGTCAGTCTCATGCAATTCGTCAATCACCCATCCAGCACTATGGGCCAGATGTAGGTGGCCCAATACCGGTCGATAATGGCCGAAATTCAGTAATTTCGACCATTACCGACCGGTATTGGGCATTCGGGATGTAGGGGACCAAAAAGTAGCTGATTCGGTAAAGTCTCCGAATCGGTAAAGTTATCGAATCGGTAACGTTACCGAATCAGTAAATTTACCGAATCGGTAAATTTACAGAATCGGTAAAGTTACCGAATCGGAAACTTTACCGATTCTGTATATTTACCGATTCGGTAAAGTTTCCGAATCGGAAAATTTACCGAATTGGAAAATTTACTGAATCGGTAAATAAGAAATGATAAAAATGAATTTCGAGATGTAGGTCCCCTTTTAAATACCGATTTTGCATGAAATTCGATATTTAAGAGTCTGTATTTACCATGGATTTAAAACAGGTGGTAACTAGGTGCAGGCTATAAAAAATGACCCAAAATGCACCACTTACACCAGAATGGCGGCATTCTATGTCATTGCGAGGCGACTACGGCTCCAGGCAGAAGGAGAGAGGGTCTGGAGGAGGGAGGAGCAGGTGTATAGGCAGAGGATCACAATATTCCAGCTCACTGAGCCTGAGATCCTACAGAGGTACAGGCTGGCCCCACAAACAATCCTGGACCTCATCAGGGACCTACACCCACTTTTGGACCATCCTACCCCAAGGGTGCACGCCATCCCGCCCCATGTGCAGGTGCTGTGCAGCCTACACCTGCTTGCATCTGGAAGCTACCAGAGTGTGGTTGCTACGGTAGGTGGGGTGTCCCAGAGCGGTCTGTCCCGTTTCTTTAAAAAATTCCTTGATGCCATGTTGCAGAGAATGCAGCACTACATTAGCCTCCCTGCTATGCATTCAGAACTGCTAAGGACAAAGACAGACTTTTATCAGATGGCGCAGTTCCCTAACATCATTGGCTGCATTGATGGTACCCACATACCAATATGCCCACCTGCTGCCACAGAGTGCATTTATGGGAACCGTAAATCCACCCACACCATAAATGTACAGGTGATCTGTAATGCAAAATACATGATCACTGACATAGTAGCCAAATTCCCAGGGAGTACCCACGACTCCTACATCTTCCAAAACAGTGGAATCTACGCACGCCTGACTGCGAGTGAATTCGGCGAAGGATACTGTCTAGGTGAGACACTGTGTGGAAATCACTTGAATCGTATTACAGGTGGATATGTGTGAGCATGTGATTAAAGACAATTCCTTTTTACTAATAGGGGACAGTGCATATGCCCTCCGGTCCTTCATCCTCACACCCTACCTCAACCCAACAACACCAAGTCAGAGGAGATACAACAGGGCACACAAAACAACTAGAAACATTGTGGAGCGCACCTTTGGCATGTGGAAGAGCAGGTTTCGCTGCCTCCATAAAAGTGGAGGGGCCCGCCTGTACACACCAATCACCTGCTGCAAAATGATTGCAGCCTGTGCAATGCTGCACAACCTGGCGGTCAAGAAGGGCACAGAAGTGGAAATGTCAGATTATGAGGACCATGACGACGAGGAAGCAGTCCCTGAACCACACACATCTGGAGGAGCAACATCAACTGATGGCAGACACAGACGGGAAGAGGTCACACGCAACAATTTTTAAGTAAGTAAGGAGACAAAGACAGGCGTAGTATGCTACAACACTAGTTTAATTTTGTAATGACGTTGGTTATTTAAAGCACAAAAGTGCAACAAGAAACATTTCACTGCAATGCTTTCCTTGCTCGCTTCCCAGTGACACTAGTAGGTTGTTCAACCTGCTCACTGTCTTGTGTGCCTGTGGTCTCAGCATGGCGCCTGCTCCTCCTAGTTTCAGTTGCAGGGGTGCTTCCAATGCTGCTCTTGCTCGTGCTCTCCTCACTAATAGGCACATCCAGAGCAGCTGTGTGTGCTGTTTGTGCATTCAACAGCGCCTCAAGAGCGCTGGTCATCCTGCCCATGCCCCTAGTGACCTCATTTGTGTTCTGTGTCATGGCCTCCTGCATATTAGAGCTCCTCCTGCATAACAGGGATATGGCAGTGGCCAGGCGGTTGATGGCTGTACTTTGGACATGTGCACAACGCCTATCCCGGTACCTTGCAGCAAAATCATTGTCTATTTTGGTGCATAGTAGCTGCACCGAGTTGTTGATTCCCCGCATCCCTGCTGCCATCTCCTTGTTGACCAGTACCATCTCCTTGTTCACCTGTACCATCTCACTGATGCCCTTTCCTATCTCCCCAATGTTACTATTCAGGGACCTCAGCTGTCGTTGGCATGCTGGATGGCTCTTCCCTGCATCCTTTGTATCCGCACCATGCTCCCCTCAAGACCAAGGAACACACTTTGACCCTCAACTGGTGCATCTGCTGGCCTTTCTTGCACTCTGCGGCGTCTTGCTGTACTATGGCCCATCCCTGCACTGGAGTGTGCTGTGCCAGGGCTCACTACTACAGGCAAGTTCTGTTGTCCGTCACCCTCCATATCAGCTGCTACGGGCTCCAAATCGGGGAGTGGAGCCACAACATGCCTCCTGCCTGGTTGTGATGGGGTATCACATCATGCTGTGATGCTGGC
Organism: Lissotriton helveticus; assembly: GCF_964261635.1. Lineage (NCBI taxonomy): Eukaryota > Metazoa > Chordata > Amphibia > Caudata > Salamandridae > Lissotriton > Lissotriton helveticus. Next base: position 770,802,116 of record NC_136063.1, on the reverse strand, counting down.
ATATCTGGTGATGACAGCAGGAGGGGGGACTGAGATCTGCTAGGGGACGCCAGCAACTCCTGGGCCATTTCTGTGCCTTGGGCAGGTGGATGGCTACTTGATGCAGCTTTCTCCTGTGGTACGTTGGGGGTACTTTGTCCTGCATCCTGGCTCTCCTCCCTCTCAGGTGGTGTCCCTTCAGCCTCCTGCGAGTGCCTGCGAGACGTTTCACCTGTGGACATATGAGCGTACATTAGCTAAGCGCTACTGTCTCACAGTCACTACAATTAAATAATTATCACATTGGCCATGTTCTGTATGCAGTCATTACATGAACTAGTTGGTTGGTGTGCTGTATGACATGTCCTTACATTTCCTGTCTACATATCGCATCATGCATTGGCCCTGTATACTGCTAGCAGTACTGGACTTGGGTTCACTTGCCCACTAAGGATACAGGTAAGGGTGTTGCTATTGGGGGGAATGCAGTGCATTTGTCTTACCTTTTTTGCTTGCAGCTCTGGCCGAGCTGTCTACTTCTCCCAGTCCGCAGACGCTGTCTGGTTCTGGGGTTGAGGCCACCATCTCCTCCAGGTCAATCAGGGTGGGGTGCTGGGTTGTTGCCTCCGCCTGTTTTTGCAGCCTGCTTGTGTTGTTCTGCCATTTTCTTTTTTGTTTGGCTCCTCAGGTCATAGAAACGTTTTTTAACCCCTTCGACGCTCATGACGAGCCCAGCTCGTCATGGAGTTTCCATTGATTTCAATGGAAATTGCATGTAATCCCTTCCAGTGCCTTAGCATCCAGTGGTTAAGGTCCTCTATGTCCCAGATGGTCACCCCCACAGCATTTACTTTCTCCATGATGTCCAGCCAGATTTTTCTTTTGGCTGATTCAGGCACAGTGAGGGACTGCCTGCCAAACAATTTGTGGTGCACCTTGACCACCACAATAAAAAAAGGGGAATTCCTTTCTGTGGTTATTTTATAATTCTCGTATAGTAGATCCAGCCAATAGTACCAGACACCTGTCGTGAAACAGTTTGACTTGTAGGTGTATTACAATATCCTCAAAATTATATATACATATAAACACAAAGTTATATCAAAAAGTCATATTTATTAAGAGAGGAAGACACAAGTATAAATGCTAAAAAAAAATTTCATACAATATCATCATCAGTACATACATATACTTTTCTTCCAAATTTTACAGTATAAAAACATTAGAAAACATAATAAAAGAACACTGTTGTCGACGCGTTTCGGTGCTTAGTTGGATAAGACACCTTCTTCAGGACTAATGATTAAAACTTCATAAATCTAAAAGAAACATATTTGACATAAATTAATACAAAGTATTTGAGGATTTGTTTTTTTTAACACAGAAACATATTTATCTCACTACGTACAGGGTCATGGCTATTAGTGGTCAAAGTCTCTTACTTTTCAAGCTTTTTTGATTTGCTTTACCAGTCTTGATCCTGGAGCGAAAATATCCTTTAGTTTGTGTATTCTCCTCCGTTTGTTCAATCTAGAGGATCTAAGGTAACAATAATATTCCATGTTACATACGTCTCTTTGTGTGGTACGTATAGTGATAATTTAAATACGGTAATGCTTACTTGGTAACAACGTGGGATACCAGGAGTATAGATGGACATTCCTCAAGGCGCCTACTTTTTGTATAGGTCGGCTTGGGTCGTTCGGGAGCCTTCTTGCAAGTCTATTGCTTGTTTTAGGCAGACTTCACATCTATAGATAGAGAGTAGCAACAAAGAATTTTGCTATATAGTAAGTATGTATCTGCTATGGTCTCATACTATACAGCCCGTGTTGTGAACAAGCGCGTATCTATAGAAGGGTTGTTATACATAAGTTTGGACCGAGTTTTGCAAAGCATTAAATTTGACTAGAACTCTTTTTATGCAAAAACATGGTTTTATCAAATTTGTTTAAAAATCTGGATGCAGCAATAATCTTGATAAACAGTAGGGGGCAGAGAGTGGCTTGGTACAAAACACAGGAATGTAACTTAGTGTTAATGGGCAACATCTTACCTAAGTTAAAAATTCTGCACACAATCTGCCTGGTCTCCCTGGTCTCCAGAGTCAGTATGGAGCACGAGCACGTGTTCAATGTAGTGCTGCTTGGGCTCTGTTGGAACAATGTTAACACGACTTTAGATTTTTCTGAGCTTGCCACCCGGCCGGGTTTGGTAAAAGCGGTGGAATGCTGTATTACTAAAGCTCTCTTGGGACTACATTAACATGACATTGTAGTGATTAGGAGTTTTTTTTGAGCACACCAATCTAACAAAATTTAGAAAAAATGGTGCTCCGCTTGAATGTAGCCACATAGTTTTAAAACCATAAGTTTTTTAAAAAATAAATTAAGAGGGGGTCAGAAGTCCCTTTTAGCTTGGTCACTAGCGTGAGAATTCGTTTCCATATGGACAAGTTAAGTCTCACCTCGGTATAATCTTGTGCGCGCGGTCTGCCTGGTCTCCCCGGTCTCCAGAGTCAGTATGGACGGTGGTGCACGGGGGCAGGATTTATACCCGCGAAAATTAAAGTAAACAGGTTGATAGATTGCACCTGTGTCCCGTTTGGTAACGGGCGTATTCCGCGCCATTTTAGTAGTTTTTATCTGGCCGGTACTACTGCCTCGACATAAGCGTAGGACTTTGTTTAGCTGCCGCTCCGTTGCCACGGAAACGTCGTTGGACACAATAATGTTATCCAATCAGAACGTATATTTATATTTGCCGTTGCACCAGGATTATGTTCTTTACCGAGTGCACAAAAAATTTTTGGAGGGGCAAATGCCGCCGGGTTGTGAAGTTGCAACATTTATATTTAGCGAGTTTCTTTTCGAATACACTATTTACTTTTAGTTTTGTGGGGTCGCGCCATTTTCGTAGTTCGCAACTTTTGCGATAGATCTCTGCTTATTTGGAGACTACCGTGTTTTTACTTTTTCTCATGATATTACATGTGTATGACATTTGATTGATTATACCTGTAATTCAAATGATTTTGCTGCTTTATTCACGCAGAATGCTAAAGATAACAACATTTCATACAAACTTTGAATAATTGTGGTATTTATATTAAATTCAAAACATACATATCAACATGTTAAGAACGCTCCTATTATGCAGCTCTTTTTGTGGCGAAGCCATTATTATTAGATATCAGGCCAATTTTGTTGGTGGATGAGAAGTATATTAATATGTATATATGGACAATCCCATATATATGGCTGTAAATAATGGAACGTTCTTGTACAGCGTTGTGAGCCAATTCATGTGGCACATTATTCATTGTATGTCATTAATACTTAGGTCTATTCAATTGCCTGAGTGTATATTTTAATATTTAATGCAATTTTAATATTTTGTACAATACATTATTATGAGACATGGTCATATAGCAAAAGTCAAAACAAATTCACTGTTCCATCTCATACCTAATTGACGCATTAATCAGAATGAATACATGAATTTGTTTTGACTTTTGCTATATGACCATGTCTCATAATAATGTATTGTACAAAATATTAAAATTGCATTAAATATTAAAATATACACTCAGGCAATTGAATAGACCTAAGTATTAATGACATACAATGAATAATGTGCCACATGAATTGGCTCACAACGCTGTACAAGAACGTTCCATTATTTACAGCCATATATATGGGATTGTCCATATATACATATTAATATACTTCTCATCCACCAACAAAATTGGCCTGATATCTAATAATAATGGCTTCGCCACAAAAAGAGCTGCATAATAGGAGCGTTCTTAACATGTTGATATGTATGTTTTGAATTTAATATAAATACCACAATTATTCAAAGTTTGTATGAAATGTTGTTATCTTTAGCATTCTGCGTGAATAAAGCAGCAAAATCATTTGAATTACAGGTATAATCAATCAAATGTCATACACATGTAATATCATGAGAAAAAGTAAAAACACGGTAGTCTCCAAATAAGCAGAGATCTATCGCAAAAGTTGCGAACTACGAAAATGGCGCGACCCCACAAAACTAAAAGTAAATAGTGTATTCGAAAAGAAACTCGCTAAATATAAATGTTGCAACTTCACAACCCGGCGGCATTTGCCCCTCCAAAAATTTTTTGTGCACTCGGTAAAGAACATAATCCTGGTGCAACGGCAAATATAAATATACGTTCTGATTGGATAACATTATTGTGTCCAACGACGTTTCCGTGGCAACGGAGCGGCAGCTAAACAAAGTCCTACGCTTATGTCGAGGCAGTAGTACCGGCCAGATAAAAACTACTAAAATGGCGCGGAATACGCCCGTTACCAAACGGGACACAGGTGCAATCTATCAACCTGTTTACTTTAATTTTCGCGGGTATAAATCCTGCCCCCGTGCTCCACCGTCCATACTGACTCTGGAGACCGGGGAGACCAGGCAGACCGCGCGCACAAGATTATACCGAGGTGAGACTTAACTTGTCCATATGGAAACGAATTCTCACGCTAGTGACCAAGCTAAAAGGGACTTCTGACCCCCTCTTAATTTATTTTTAAAAAAATTATGGTTTTAAAACTATGTGGCTACATTCAAGCGGAGCACCATTTTTTCTAAATTTTGTTAGATTGGTGTGCTCAAAAAAAACTCCTAATCACTACAATGTCATGTTAATGTAGTCCCAAGAGAGCTTTAGTAATACAGCATTCCACCGCTTTTACCAAACCCGGCCGGGTGGCAAGCTCAGAAAAATCTAAAGTCGTGTTAACATTGTTCCAACAGAGCCCAAGCAGCACTACATTGAACACGTGCTCGTGCTCCATACTGACTCTGGAGACCAGGGAGACCAGGCAGATTGTGTGCAGAATTTTTAACTTAGGTAAGATGTTGCCCATTAACACTAAGTTACATTCCTGTGTTTTGTACCAAGCCACTCTCTGCCCCCTACTGTTTATCAAGATTATTGCTGCATCCAGATTTTTAAACAAATTTGATAAAACCATGTTTTTGCATAAAAAGAGTTCTAGTCAAATTTAATGCTTTGCAAAACTCGGTCCAAACTTATGTATAACAACCCTTCTATAGATACGCGCTTGTTCACAACACGGGCTGTATAGTATGAGACCATAGCAGATACATACTTACTATATAGCAAAATTCTTTGTTGCTACTCTCTATCTATAGATGTGAAGTCTGCCTAAAACAAGCAATAGACTTGCAAGAAGGCTCCCGAACGACCCAAGCCGACCTATACAAAAAGTAGGCGCCTTGAGGAATGTCCATCTATACTCCTGGTATCCCACGTTGTTACCAAGTAAGCATTACCGTATTTAAATTATCACTATACGTACCACACAAAGAGACGTATGTAACATGGAATATTATTGTTACCTTAGATCCTCTAGATTGAACAAACGGAGGAGAATACACAAACTAAAGGATATTTTCGCTCCAGGATCAAGACTGGTAAAGCAAATCAAAAAAGCTTGAAAAGTAAGAGACTTTGACCACTAATAGCCATGACCCTGTACGTAGTGAGATAAATATGTTTCTGTGTTAAAAAAAACAAATCCTCAAATACTTTGTATTAATTTATGTCAAATATGTTTCTTTTAGATTTATGAAGTTTTAATCATTAGTCCTGAAGAAGGTGTCTTATCCAACTAAGCACCGAAACGCGTCGACAACAGTGTTCTTTTATTATGTTTTCTAATGTTTTTATACTGTAAAATTTGGAAGAAAAGTATATGTATGTACTGATGATGATATTGTATGAAATTTTTTTTTTGCATTTATACTTGTGTCTTCCTCTCTTAATAAATATGACTTTTTGATATAACTTTGTGTTTATATGTATATATAATTTTGAGGATATTGTAATACACCTACAAGTCAAACTGTTTCACGACAGGTGTCTGGTACTATTGGCTGGATCTACTATACGAGAATTATAAAATAACCACAGAAAGGAATTCCCCTTTTTTTATTGTCACTGTTTCCCAGTCCTTTCTGGGTCCCCTTGGGAAAACTCTCTCCTGTTTTCAGTCGGCACCTTGACCACCTCCTTCACAAGGACCTGCAGCTCCATGCTGCTGAATTTCAGCTTCCTCCTCCTCTCTGGCTGCTCTTTTTCTTGGCTGCTTGTCATTTTTCACTTTTAAAAGTGCTCCAATCCCTTTCTGATGCTCCTGCACTCTGCTCAGCTCCAACTGCCTTTCCAGAAGCTTCTAATGAGTTGCAGCTGCCTGTGTAGCCACTTCCTGGTAGGGAGGGGGAGGGTGGTGGCACCTGATTGGCTGCCTACTTGAGTTTCACTTTTGTTAGCTTTCCGATTCGGAATTTACCGATTCGGTATTTACCGAATCGGTAAATACCGATTCGGTATTCCCTATTCATTCCTATGGGCCTTTTGGCCCATAGGAATGAATGGGGAATACCGATTCGGTAAATACCGAATCGGTAAATACCGATTCGGTATATTCCGATTGTCCGATACCGAATTTTACCGATTCAGTATTTTTTACCGAATTTTTACCTACATCCCATTTTCCGATTCTAAAATACCGATTCGGTTAAAATCGGTATTTTAGAGTCGGTAAAATCGATTTACCTACATCTGGCCCTATGTTCCTATTGTATAAGTCTGCCAATACCTAAGCCCTTATGGGGCAGATTTACAAGCACCATGCGCCACCAGTACGTCACTTTTTGTAACACAGTGATGGCGCCAGCCATTCATATTAATAAGGAGAGGAAAAGCCACCCTGCATGGTTTTTCCTCTCCTTGTAAATGCAAGCCTTTCATAAACAGAGCTATATGTTGGAGGAGCATTCCGCAGGTGTTGCTGTGGGTGTTGCCACGCAACACCCATAGAACAAGACACATCTCAAGATTCATGAGAAATTGTAAATCTGGGGATGTGTGTGAATGCATATATATATATATATTTGACTGATATGGGCGGAAACATCGTCTTGTGGCCCCGACAAATGTACCTAAGGGAGGCGGAAGCCCAACAGGGGGACCTTTCTTGCTACCGAAGAAGTAGTATCCAAAATCTAAAACTGGCCTTTTATCAGAGGACGAGTTCCGATATTTGAAAAAAGAACATACGGTGGTCCCGTCCTTCTATCTGATCCCCAAGATCCATAAGGGGGCCGACAGACCACCAGGTCGGCCCATCATCTCGGCTATTGATAGTTCGATTGAAAATGTGTCCAAATATATTGATTGTTTTCTTCAAGATGCAGTGAAATCTTTGAGTTCCTATGTGAAGGATTCCTTTGATTTTCTACGTAAAGTGGAGGGGTTACCTTGGGGACCTGATTTATGGCAAATGACTCTTGATGTCTCATCGTTGTACACTTCCATAAAACACTGTGATGGACTGCAAGCCATGGAATACTACCTCAACAAACGCCCTGCAAATTTGGCAAGCCACAATAGGATGTTATTGAACATGACACAGATGTGTCTGGAACAGAATTTTTTCTTTTTCAACAATGCCATTTATCAACAGGTCAGGGGTGTGGCTATGGGGGCCTGCTTCTCCCCCAGCTACGCGTGCTTGCACATGGGGCTGTGGGAGGAGCGGGTCCTTTATGGCCAACACCTGGAGATTGCCACCAATAACATCATCCTCTATCTACGATTCATAGATGATTTATTTATTATCTGGAGGGGCACCCAAGATAGTGCCATGGCATTTGTGGAAGAATTGAACAAGAATAGGATCAATTTTAATTTTACATGTAATATCAGTTCCAATTCACTGTGTTTCTTAGATGTGGAGGTCTATGTTGACAATAATATCTTGGCAACCAAATTGTATAGAAAGCCCACTGCAGGCAACACGGTTCTACACTCTGCCAGTCACCATCCAGCACATCTGATTCAGAGCATCCCCTACGGGGAGATGCTTCGGATCAGAAGAATCTGTAGCACAGATGCAGAATGTGCAGTCGCGCAGGAAGAGAGCAGAAAACGTTTTCTGGCCAGAGGATATTCCAATGAATGCCTCGTCAAAGCCATTAATTGTACGCTTTCTTTCACTAGATATGAGGCAATGCTTCCTAAGGAAAAGGTGGATGCAGTCAAGGGTCAGATTCCTAATGTACCATCGCGCATTATATTAACTTATAATCGCCAACATGGTGAATTAGGAAAGATCTTGTACAAGAATTGGAACCTGGTTAAAAGCGACCCAATTATTGGACATAAGGTAGCCAATAAGCCTCTGCTTACCTTCCGCAGATCGCCTTCCATAGCAAAAGCTCTTGTTAGGAACACTCTGGAACCTAAACTTTCCACCACTTGGTTATCCCTGAGCACGGGCTTTAAGACCTGTCCTCAGTGCAAGGCTTGTAGGTATGGCAGTAATAGGACGCACTACAGCAGCCCCTTCAGACAGGAACCAATCTCAATAAACAAAAGATTAACATGCAGGACGGATTACGCAGTATATGTGTTGGAGTGTCCGTGTGGGTTGAGGTATGTTGGAAGCACCCGACTGCCCGCCCACAAACGTATACTCCAACACATACGGGCGATCGTGGGACACGACCAGGCTTACCCGGTTGCCAGGCACTTTGAATCAATACACTCAGGGAATCCCTCTCAGCTCCAATATTATGTCATCAACACAGTGGTAGCTTCTAGGAGAGGAGGAGACCGCGAGGCCAAACTCCGTCTCCTAGAGACAAGATATATACTGGAGCTGAACACGAAGAATCCTAATGGATTAAATGAAGGGAGGATTTACATACCTGTATATAGAATTCATCAAATAGATAGGTGCCTGTCCGGGTGGGCTCTTTTCAGCAGTAGGATTAAGAATTTTTAGATTTAGATAGTGGTTATGCTTGGTTAAGTTACTTATGAAATAATTGCTTTTATAATCTGTTTGTCTCTTTACTCGTATAATCTTTTTCTTGCACTATTTTTTCTTGCACTTTACACTTGGCACTTTAACCATTCAGGGAGACTAGAATCAGTAATAGGGCCACTTGGCCTGAATGGGATTGTAAAAGAACTATGACAGTGATGTTTTGGAGCTATAAATTGATGCAATGATTCATCATAGACTACGCAACTGTGCAGCAGCGTTGTGAGATTGGACCCATACATATTTTGTTAAAGAGCTGGCAGGTCATGCAAATGAATTGGTTTTTGACCCCATATTTATAAATGTGTAGATAGGAATGTAGTTTTAATTTAATAATAGTCACTGTGGCTTTTATTAATAATCTACACATTTCTCTTTGATGTATATAATTATAATGTTTTTATACTCATTATGTCCCAATATGCTGCTGTTTATATAAGATATAATATTTATTAATTTGCGTATTTTGCACAGTATGTTGTCTATGTTTACTGCCAATGGCTATGCACTGTCACTTTAAAAGTCTACCTCCCGTGTTAGCAGTATGTCATGTGATCAAGCTTCTTCCCGAGGCGAAACGCGTCATGGCGGACGCGCTGGCATTTATGGAATAAATAAAATCACTGCACCAGCTATTGAAGGGTCTCCTCTTCGTCATTTGTGGATTTCACAGCGGGCGCTGTGTGACGATTTCCAGGATATATATATAAATATATAACTTCTCCTTTCAAAGAAGACACCGTACTTCTCAATGTTGCAGCATAAAAAGGCACTTTAATCGACAAAAACAAACTGCGGCAACATCTTATTTCCTGACGTGTTTCGGCTCGAGTAATGAGCCATGTCCACAGGATGTCTGGCCATTATTTTCAAAGGTGACCACGTCTTCTTATAAGATCAACTTATTATGACATGATCTTAAAGTCGTACTTTGTTTTAAAGTGCATTAAAGAACCCAGTGTGAGTATCCATTTTGTTAACAGCAGTGTTTTTGAAGTATCATATTCGTTCACATATCACTTTGCAGTCACATTTTAAAATTGCTGACAGTCTCAATGCACTTACAATATAGTACTGCTTCATACTTCCTTCGTCACAGTGTACCCATATCATCTACAGTGCTTAATGACGCTGCCAACTAGTGAAAGGGAATAAAATATCACCCATTCACCTCCCTTGCCTTCTTCCACTGTAACTCTGGTTGGGAAATCCTGTACCTTTTCGTAATTGAGTGGATGCAGGCAGCCCTCCCTCTTTTTTCATTATTCCAACAACACAGTTCTCAGCAGAAAAGAGCTAAGGGCCCTCTCAGGGTGATCCCTGTGTAGCAAGGACGGGTCACCTTCACTTCATACAACAACAACTTCTCCTTTCAAAGAAGACACCGTACACCGTACACCGTACACCTGGAAGAGAGTTCCATAATCTTGGTGCGCCCCAGCAAAAGCCCGATTGTAAGTTTTTTTTTCTGAAAAAGTGCAGGCTGGAGCAAAAGGTCTCTGGCGGACCGAGAGTTTCTGATTCCTCCAGATACCACAAGTTTCTGTGCAAGATATGCAGGGGAGTTTGAGTATAAAGCCTTGTGTATGATGCATGCCAGCTTAAGCTGTGTTCTGGCCTCGAGAGGAAGCCAGTTCAGCGCTTTTAGATGTGGAGAAATGTGATCGAATTTCCTTGTGGCGGTAAGTAATCTGGCGGCCGTGTTGAGGCAGGCTTTAAAAGGTGCCAGGGAGATCTTGGGTAAACCTGAGAGGATAGAACAGCCATATTCTAGTCTAGAGATGACTAATGCTTGGACTGCCATTTTTAGGTCGGGAGCATCAAGGAAGGGTTTCAGTTTCCATAGGTAGCTCAGGTGGGATCTTGCTGATTTGGCCATCGAGTTGATGTGGTCCTGCATGTTCAAGTTGCAGTCAAGGGTTATACCCAGTGATTTGGCCGAGTCTACGATGGTCGGTGGGCAATTTAAGGATGTGATGGCCTTAATCCATATCAGAATCTCAGAGTTGGTTTTAGGAGGGGAATTAGGTGAAATTCAGTTTTTTTTGCATTGAGTTTGAGTTGAATGGAGGCGAGCGATTGGAAGGTCAGCTTCAGGGCCTCAATCAGGGAGAGAATGTCCTCAAGGGATGAGATTTTGATGTAGCTCTGAGTATCGTCGCGTACATATGGTAGGAGATATTTGCAGTGTGGAGGACTTCGCCAAGCGGTTCTAGGTAAAGGTTCAAGAGGGTGGGGGACAGCTTTGATCCTTGAGGGACTCCAATTGCGACCGGAGAGGGAGCAGACAGGTTGCGGTTAATTAGGAATCTCTGTGATCGGTTTTGGAGGAAGGATCTAAACCATTCTAGGACAGAGCCATCAAATCCCATCCTGAGTTTGAGGAATTGGAGTAGCTTTCCTTGGTTGACCGTGTCGAAGGCCAAGGATAGATCTAGGAAGATTAGGAGACATGTTTTGCCTTGGTCAAGGGCTTGGAGGGCATCATCAATGATGTGGCGCATGGTGGTTTCAGTGCTGTGTCCCGGTCTGAATCCGAATTGGAAGTCATTGAGTGAGTGGAAGTTTTTGATGTGTTGACTTAGCTGCAGTTGCACACACTTCTCCAACACTTTAGCTAAGATGGGGATGTTAGAAATAGGTCTGAAGTTGTATCGGGAGGCTTTTTCAAAATGTGGAGGACTTGGCCGGCTTTCAGAGAGTCAGGAATCGATCCCTGCCAGAGAGAGGCATTTAATTATTGCAGTCCAGCTAGGACTAATGGATTGGGCGGCGGCAGCTAGGCAGTTGGAGGGCAGCGGGTCGGTAAAATGGTTATTCGGGTTTAAGGTAGATAGGATTTTAGAGACGGAGTCTTCTTCACAGAGTGTGAAGTTGGTCCAGTGTGCCTGATTCTTAGGTGAAGCCTGTCAGGTGGCGTGGAAGGAGGAGGCAGGTCAGGAGGGTATGAGGCGGAATTATGTTCGTTACCTAAAGCTTTGATTTTGTCCACAAAAAAAGAGGAGAATTCCTCGGATGATATTAGAGACTTGGGGTTTTCTTTCGATGTTTTGGCCAGTTTGTTGGATTGGTGTTTGACCAGTTCGAAGGGGTCTGTTCTTGGTGTTCCCCAGTTCCGATCTGAAGAATTCCTTTTTTGTGTTGAGGATGTTCCTGTTGTAGGTTTTTCTGCTCTGGGGGAGAAGTTTTAGATGTGCGGCAGAGGGGTACTGTCTCCAGATTCTTTTGGATTGCCGGAGGGATCTCCTTTCATTGTTGAGGGATCCAGAGAACCAGGAGTTTCTATCTTTGGTTTGGGTTCTTTTCAGTTTTAGTGGGGCTAGGTCATCCAGAATGTTCAATATAGTCGCAGAGTAGTGATCGTAGAGGTCATTGAGTGTTGTGATATGCGAGGGGGGGGTCAGATATGCACCAAACTCCAGTTCTCTGGGGTCCAGGTTCTTGGTGTCTCTGACCCAGCGTTTAGGAATCACCAGCTGCATTGCCCTTGTCTTGTGGGTGCCAGGTAGAAGGAAGGTGATGGCGCGGTGGTCAGACCAGTCACATGGGTCTATAGAGTTAAGCTTGACTGTTGATTCCTTAGAGATGATCCAGTCAAGACTGGCCCCTTTCAAGTGAGTTGGCAGTGAGCAAGAATGGATCAGGGCTTGATTGGCCAGGAGGTCTTTGATGGCGTTGACATGAGGATTCTTGAGATCATTCCAGTCCAGGTTGAAATCGCCATGGAAAATGTCTTTAGTGTTGGAGGAACTCTTAGCTGTGAAAATTTCCATGAGGTGGTCAGTGAAGGTGTCAGTCATGCCTGGGGAGTGGTAAAAGATGTGCAGGTTGCACAGTTGGGTGGAGTTGGTGCAAATAGAGAGGGGGAGGTATTCGCAGTCGTCGGTGGTATCCGCCAGAAGTTTAGAGCCATAGATGCAGGCGATGCCTGTTCCTTTTTTGCTAGGTTGCCTGTCCAGCCTTGCAATGTTATAGTTGGGAGGGACTAAGAGGTCCAGGCATGAGGCTGTGGATTTGTTGAGCCATGATTCTGTTAGAATTGCTAAGTAAAGATTTTTGTTCAGGATGAGAGCAGCAATATCGGCGGCGTGCTTAACTGCTTATCGGCAGTTAATTAAGAGACTAGTCAGAGAGGGGTCAGAGGGAGTGTCGGGAGTCGGGCGGGCAGGTGTACAGGCGCTAGATTGCTTTCAATCATACTTCTATTACGGAGGGTAGCTGATCTGCTGGGGTTGAAAGTGACCATGCAGATGGGATGTTCGGCACTCACGTCTAATAGACAAGGGGTAACTGAGGCTGCACTGTAGTCCCGGAGGATGGCAAGGATTTACTTTTCAGTGAGGTCTAGCAGACTTGGTGTGGTGAGGGTAGAGTTGTAGGAGAGGACGAGAGCTAGGGTTTCCTCCTCTGAGAGGTGGCAAGGATGCTTGTGAGCGTGAAGGTGCCTCAAGGATAGAGGTAGTGGGTGTTTGGGGAACTCTGTGATAAGAGGGGGGGAGTTCAGCAGGGGTTTGAGGTTAGCAAAGGAGAGTTTGGCGAGGTGAAGGAGGTTCGTTAGATCCAGAATGGAAAAATGGATGCTCTGAATTATTTTGGCAGCTCTGGAGTGCAGAGTTTCAATATCCATATAAGGGGGAGGCGCTAAAGGACAGGGGGGCAGTGGTTCAGAAGCAGTTTTATTGTCATGCATACGGGATAGGAATAAAAAACTAACTTGAGCTGTGTCGTAGGTCTTTGGGGGCATCTCAGTCTCACGCTCGGAGTGGGGAGCTAGTGGGGAGGGGACCAGAGGTCTAGAGCCGATTCTGTTGGCAAGGCCTGAAGACGTGCTAGAAGGGTTAGGATGAACCGTGTTAGGAACACTAGGAGGGGTGGTTTGTGGGCTAGCAGGGCTAGCTCAACCTGTATCATAGGTCTTTGGAGGCATACCAGTCTCAGAGTCAGAGTTGGGAGCTAGTGTGGAGGAGACCAAAGGTCTCGGGGCGATTGTGTTAGCAAGGCCGGGAGATGAGCTAGATGGGTTAGGATGAATTGTGTTGGAAACCCTTAGGGAGTTGGTTTGTGGGAGGCTAGTCACGCTAGGCATGCTGGTCGGAGGGTCATCGAGGCAGGTGTTGGTTGCCCTGCCAGTGTTGTGCCCATGGTTTCTGAGGAGGGTAAAAATTTCCGCAAATTTATTGAGGTGTATGGTTGAGGCTTGGATCAAAACAATGCCGCTTTTGTAGAGGGTGATTGTGAGGTAGGCTCGCAGGGTTTAGGAAGGCGCTATTGTGAGCTTAGTGCTGTGTGGAATGTTCCTGGTTGCGCGTACATTGAGGAGGTGTGCAAAGGTATTGCGCCAAGAGGGGAAGTAGAAAACGAGGTCATTAATGACTTTGCCATTGTCCGCGCTGTAACGCAGGTCAGAGATCAATGTCTCAGGGTGATTTTTCAGGGTGGAGTGTTTGAAAGTTTTTGCAGCGGTTTTGGAATTTACTCCAGTAGCAGTCAGGCTAGGACCTACCATGTTGGCTAGGGTTGGGCACTATAGGAACAACGAAATGGATCAGTAAGCAGCAAAGGGAATGGGTCTCCACATACCAAGCGAGGGAATCTATAGTGATTGACTTGGTCTCTTAGAAGCAGGGAACCACATCACAGCAGCATGTGTCCCCTGGTGGACTGTCTTGAAGGAGCGGGCTGTTTAAGCATTGGGGCAGAGGCTCAAACGTATTTGCTATGGTCGGTGGAGGCCGCCTGCGAGGGTAGGGTTGCAGTGGAGATTGAGAGGTTTGATTGAGAGATTGAGAGCCATATACACTGCTCTGGGGTGGTCCTGTAGTAGTGACACCCTCTTTTATGTATACTGCAATCCACTGCCTTTCCCAAAACATCTATGCTTTTGACTGTATTCCCAGTTGGTGTCTTTATTGTCATTGATTTCCTTATGTCCATGATCATTAGGATAGTATCCTTATAGGAAATAAATATTAAGAAACTGGCCAGGTCATACGTAAGAAGTAAGTCCCTGTACTTTTTCAATTCCAACAAGTCTTTTATTGACCGCTATAGCAGGTCAGAGCCATTCCAAGATAGCCACCACCTTATCAAGCTGTCTCAGAGTGCAGCTGTAGACCCTTGTTTGTTTCCTCTTTCTATTGCCATTGCCAGTTGCTATAATTTTTGTGGGGAATAGGCTTGAGTCAGTATGGAGGAGCAGTTCTGTGCTCAAAATGGCTGGGGGGCAATAAAACTGCTGTGCCAATGACCAACAGCTGTACTGTACAGCTCCAGTTCTGATATTTGACCCACTACTGCAGTCTGGACATCGAGGGGTTTCCCTAGCTATGATCCTGATGGTGCACACTGCCCACTCGGTATATGCAAATCGCACGGCCGCTCCCGACATGGGAGGCTTCTCCTCTGCAGGGTTGTTGCAATTATAGAATATGACTTCCGGACATGCTCGCCCTTGATGGTCCCAGCCGTTTCACAGCTCTGTAGCATCCCTTCTGTGATGAGCCTGATCATTCCTGGTATGGGAGAACTGCATCAGGGGGCAAGGTGGCGATAGCCCCCCAGGGACTTGGCTCGATATATGCACATCGGTATATGCAACTCGGTATATCACATGGCCACTCCTGGCAGGGAGGCTTCTCCTCTGCAACATTTATGCACTTATAGGTTATGACTTCGGGCAAGGCTAGACCTGATGGTCCCAGCTGTTTCACAGCTCCGTAGAGTCTCCTGCAGTGATGAGCGCAATCATTCCTGGTATGGGAGAACCTGCATCAGGGGGGCGAGGCGACAACAGCTCCCCAGGGACTTGGCTCGAACTGGGGGTACCCATCGCCAGCTGGAAACTCGCCATTGGGCTCCACGCTAATCTGCCATTTCCCGGTGGGTCACAGGCTCTGGGGCATAAGGTGTTGAATGGCCTGCAGCGGGGGGAGAACGGACTCACCGATGTCTCAGAGTCTGGGCGATCCTCCCCAGTCAGTCCCCCACAGCCCATGTCAGAGATAGATACCCATCCTTCTGTTGATGTTGGCTGGATTTGAGGCGCAGTGCTCGGCTGGGCCTCCCTCAGTCAGCAGCATTGGGCATCCAACGCACCAAGCGGCCAGCTCTTCTGATCAATGGCAGACGGTCCTATTTGCGGTGAGAGGGGTCCATGAATGATGGTCTGTGCGGTGCTGCGGGGCCAAGATTGCACTGTGTTGCTGTGTGATGATGTAGGAGGGCAGCAGGGTGATGGATGGCCGAGTTTTACAGGGATATTGACCGGTGGGGTGATCCATAACCCAGGAGCTCAGTGGAGGAGCTCTCATCCGGTGGCCATCATGAATACCATTGAATAGTATAGAATTAATATTGCAAATAACACAAGCTTACTTTACCCATTGGGGTTGTATGTACAGTAGAAGTAACAATGCTTCATATTATTCAGAGCTATTTTGCACTTACATTCAAAGCACTAATGAAATACCTGTTTGAAGAGCAATGGAGTATAAAAAAGCTTGGATGATGTAATCAGTGATGTCATCAATGATGTCATAAATGATGTCATAGAACATGTCAAGTGTGATGTCATATGTGAGGTCACAAGCAGTGCATGGCAGGGGCACAAGTTATAGTTAGTACTGCTATAAATGGTGAATTTGTATGTTTATTTTAGTTTAAAATGTTATTGCTGTCACTGTCAAGATCACATATCTATAAGGTTACTCTAACCTTTGTTTTTTCAATGAAAAAAAAAAAAATATATATATATATATATATATATATATATATATATATATATATATATATATATATATATATATATATAAATATATATATATATGCACTTCATTTAATTCATTTTCTATTTTCTAGTCTTACTTGCTCATGGAATTCCCTTTACCTCTAGAAGACAGATGCTTCACATGCCTAACAAGCATCACATACAGCCGTCCATTTCATGCCCCAGGGCAATTAATATATAATCACTTCAGTAAACATCTGCTCATTGTTAAGATTCCTATACAGCAGTCACAATTTTTGTGCACCAGTTGAGATATTATCCTTTCATCATTCTTCACACTGTCTTGTACAGACTTGCGAGCACCTTAATTAATATGCAAACAAACAAGCTACACTTAAAAAAACAATTTATATACAAACAGTATGGGCTTCACATTCAGTAGTGAGATTGATGCTAAAACATGAGGCTGTCTTTGTTTACTAGGGTATAAATATTAGCGCCCCAGTGATGGAAGTTTATCCAACCATCCTAGCATTAATGAAGCACAGAAAAAACTTGTCCAAATACAAGTAGAGTTGCATTCATATCAATGTGGCGCCTGAGCCCTTTGAATAGCGGAGAACAGGTAATCCTTAAGGTAAAATTTGATTTACTAAATAAAAATACGGATGTTACAAATCAGCATGAACTAAAAGAGCCAGCAACAACACGAATAATGGTGCTTGGGGGCTGAAGCTCTAGTAGTTGGACACTGTGCTTTGCACTAGAATTCATTATTACATATCCTATCTTCAAATAGGAGTTTCAAGAGGATAAAGAATGGCTAGCTTTTATATAACAAAATGATAAATGTTGTTTCTAAGAACTGTGGACCACAGAGGAGATTCCTATGGATGTTGTTCACTTTGAAATATACTAGTGGTGAACTTAATTCAATTGAGGTCAAATGGAGGTTTAGGTTTTTGGATTTCTATCGCTGTTGGAAATCTGCCTGTTCTGTGTGATCAGCCCAGATTTTCTCCTTTTTCTAGATCCTATGTTTGCTTGTTTAGGAACTCTGTGCACTGTTACCCCTGCTAAACAAGAATAATGTGCCTATGCCTCCCCTTTAAACATGGTTACTTTGGCTTATTCGTAATTGCCACATTTATCTTGCCTATAAGTCCCTAGTATATGGTGTTGAAATGGCCTAGAGCCTGGAAGTAAAATGGCCCTTGTGGAATGCAGTACCTTTTGTGCCATCCACAGACTGTGCCTACATGACTTCATGTCAACCATTGTAGCCTGACTACTGAATTGTAAAACCTGCAACACAACCTACCAAACAAACTCTTTTTATCAGGCGAAGTCCTCTCTTTTAACTATTCAATCACTGTTATATTAGCATTATAGCC
Source organism: Lissotriton helveticus (assembly GCF_964261635.1). Taxonomy (NCBI): domain Eukaryota; kingdom Metazoa; phylum Chordata; class Amphibia; order Caudata; family Salamandridae; genus Lissotriton; species Lissotriton helveticus. The sequence goes on along the minus strand of NC_136063.1, from coordinate 770,784,120 downwards.
CACATGGTAGAGTCTTGCATTTAAAAGTGGAGCATGAAAAAAAATATGTCACCATGTCACAAGAGCACAAAAGCAGTTTCCCTGTGGCAGTCCTGGCTGTCCTATAAAGAAACAAGAGAACATATTAAAACATTGGTTTGCTCGCTCTGGTTTTGACCAACTAGAAAAATAATGAAACCACAATTAAAAAAAAAAAAAAAAATCCCCTCATTTACCTTCAACTACAATGTACATTCCGATCTCTCGTAACCCGAGTTCGCAAGTCTACGGTTGGGACCAGATTTTCAGAATGGCCGGACACTGTTGAAACATATGGATGTTGGACACCTTTTCTAAGCCACACTTCTTGTATTTGGCTGAACCTTCTCACACCATATTAAATAACTTTTCCAGAGTTACATATGCCCTATCGAGTTAAAATAGATGGTTTGTCCTAAATCAAACAGGCTTAACAGTTGAATATAGAGTGTATATTAATACTTGCCAGATGTGTGGCAACTGCTTCCTCAACACGTACTTGCTCCAGAGATCCTCACCCAAAGTGAACTCTCCATCGATGGTCTCTTGGAGTGCCCAGGACCACATTGATACTTCCTTGCTTCCAGGAGGTTTTTCCCATCAACTGATCCTCCAGATAACTTCCGCTGCCCCTTTGACCATTCTCCCAACTTTTCAATTGAATGTATTTAAATTTCAACAGTTTCCCCCCTATCTTTTTGTCCAACTCCACCCAGGATAAGAGTTTGCCATTCTGAGCTAGTTCTCCCCAACAGCATATACCTGCCTCTCGTATAGGGGTAGATAGTTTGTCTATTAGACATTCCAGTGTCCCTGGGGAGTCCCAATAGCAGCCAAGTTTAAATAGTAGCCTAAGCTTGTCAACTGTCTAATTCCACACCAAATCTTTGCCATTGCTTGCACTACGTTCGGTTTAACCTTCTTGAAGTTCTTTGGCTCTCCAAACTTGAATAAAAAATAGTCAGTACCAGCTTCAACTCACTTCAGCATACCCTTAAACAGGGCCTCCAAATTAGAACCATCTGGGGAGTTTAGCAGCATTCTAGAGTGTGTCAGCTGGAGGGCCCATTCGTAATATTGAATGTATGCGAGGGATAACACCCCTCCCTTTTTTGAGATTGTTTCTTCCATGAGATTCTTATGCCTTTAAAGGCCCAGATAAATGGTTTAATGGCCTGCTGAAATCTATCAATCCAAGAAAAAAAATGTAAGTGCAAGGGAATTGCAGATAAATTATTTTTGACAAAAATACTATTTTTTCCAGGTTCACCCTCCCACAGATTGTTAAAGGGAGGTGTGCCCAGCACTCCATTATCCGAGTACATTCACTTTACAACGGTGTCAAGGTTTACTCCTGTAATTTTATCAATAACTTGTACAAAATTCAATCCTAGATATCTCATTTCCTTTATAATTAGATGGTTTTCCTCTTCAAGATACCAAACCATTACCTCTGTTTTTCCCACATTAACTTCATATCCTGACACTTTCCCAAACTCTGAAGTAATCTGAAAGATGACCAGGAGGGCAGCAGAAAAGTCAGTGGTGTACACCGTTTGATCATCCACGTAGAGCGCTATCTTTTTCTCCCAACCCGCATGACCAAAACAGGGATATCAACTGCGGCTCTGAGTTTTTTGCGAAGGGCTCTATATATAGATTAAACAGGAGAGGCAATAAGGGGCAGCCTTGTCTAGTGCCTCTGGATATTTGAAAAGGTTCTGTCAGATTACCATTTGCAAATATTTTTAGGCGATGGGTTCAGATATATTGACTGGATAGCCTTACAAAAGTTATCGCCCAGATTGTACTTCTTCAAGATGGTCGCTTAGAATGAACAATTTATTCTGTCAAAGGCTTTGGCAGCATCCAGGGTCACTACTGGCAGAGGGATTGGAAGAGCAGAAGCTATGTCTATCACACCTATCATGCTATGTGTTAGTTCATATAGATATCTGCCCTTGATGAAACACGTCTGGTCGCTATGTATCATCCCACCTATGACTTGCACTGAGCAGGTTTTTTTTGTCCTAGTTTTAATATCAGTGTGATTATTGCCTCACCCAATGATTTGTGCAGCTGTAGGCTTTTTCCCAAAATATCATTGAGAATCAGTGGCATGAATTGGATGAGAGCCTCTCCCAAGATTCTGACTAACTCTATTGGTAACCCATCCGGGCTCCCAGCGTTCCCACTTTTACTTGTCTTCATCACTTTACTGACCTCGTCCTGAGTGATTTCCTTGTTAAGAAGATTTTTCTGGTTTGAGTCTAAAGGTTTAATCATATTTGATTCCAACCAATGATTAATCTTGTCATCAGACACTACCCGATCTTCCGCATAGAGTTTCTGAAAGTACTCATTAAAAGCTGCCCCTATTTCTGATTCGCCTGTTACTTTGGCCCCTTTCTGTATGCCCTCTATTTCCTTTATCAAATTCCTATTTTTATCAGCTTTCACCTTCCAAGAAAGTATCTTCCCAGCACCTTCCCCATATTCAAAGTGAGCCAGCTTACTAGCCTCCCAGCGTTTGTTAATCTGGGTCTGTAAGATAATTTCTAGTTGTTCTCACAATGTTTGCTGTTTTTTCTCCTATGCGCCTCATCTTTGCTCCTCATTAGACTTCCATCTGGAGCCTTCATTTCTGTATTTAACTGACTAACCTCAGCTCTATAGTTCCTATTCCTAAAGCATAAAATGCTCATGATTTGACCCCTTATATAAGCATTAAGTGTATCCCAGACTACTATGATAAAAGTGGAACCTATATTATATTTAAAAAACTCAACTATCTCATTTTTCTAATGTCCATTTCATTCAGAGGGGCCTAGTTTTTAGATCCAGTGTGATCGCAGATTTATCTGAGAGGTGGGCAGTCAAATAGGTATTATCCAGAATGTATTCCCTCAGGATTAGACTAACCAAAAGATAATCAATTCTGGGGCTCTATTCATATTTTTTTCTGTGGAAGGAGGTACCTAGCAGACTGCCCAACCTTTCTCTCCATAAATCACAAAGTGACACCTGAGTCACTTTATTGGTGAACATGGTGGCCACAGTAGTAGCAGGTCGCTAGTGGCCTGACGTCGCCCGCCACCAATGCCTCCCATGTGGCAGAGTAGCAGAGTGGTAGCCGAATAAAGCCCACTACCTCGCTTACTGTCAGATTACCATTTGCAAATATTTTTAGGCGATGGGTTCAGATATATTGACTGGATAGCCTTACAAAAGTTATCGCCCAGATTGTACTTCTTCAAGATGGTCGCTTAGAATGAACAATTTATTCTGTCAAAGGCTTTGGCAGCATCCAGGGTCACTACTGGCAGAGGGATTGGAAGAGCAGAAGCTATGTCTATCACACCTATCATGCTATGTGTTAGTTCATATAGATATCTGCCCTTGATGAAACACGTCTGGTCGCTATGTATCATCCCACCTATGACTTGCACTGAGCAGGTTTTTTTTGTCCTAGTTTTAATATCAGTGTGATTATTGCCTCACCCCATGATTTGTGCAGCTGTAGGCTTTTTCCCAAAATATCATTGAGAATCAGTGGCATGAATTGGATGAGAGCCTCTCCCAAGATTCTGACTAACTCTATTGGTAACCCATCCGGGCTCCCAGCGTTCCCACTTTTAATTGTCTTCATCACTTTACTGACCTCGTCCTGAGTGATTTCCTTGTTAAGAAGATTTTTCTGGTTTGAGTCTAAAGGTTTAATCATATTTGATTCCAACCAATGATTAATCTTGTCATCAGACACTACCCGATCTTCCGCATAGAGTTTCTGAAAGTACTCATTAAAAGCTGCCCCTATTTCTGATTCGCCTGTTACTTTGGCCCCTTTCTGTATGCCCTCTATTTCCTTTATCAAATTCCTATTTTTATCAGCTTTCACCTTCCAAGAAAGTATCTTCCCAGCACCTTCCCCATATTCAAAGTGAGCCAGCTTACTAGCCTCCCAGCGTTTGTTAATCTGGGTCTGTAAGATAATTTCTAGTTGTTCTCACAATGTTTGCTGTTTTTTCTCCTATGCGCCTCATCTTTGCTCCTCATTAGACTTCCATCTGGAGCCTTCATTTCTGTATTTAACTGACTAACCTCAGCTCTATAGTTCCTATTCCTAAAGCATAAAATGCTCATGATTTGACCCCTTATATAAGCATTAAGTGTATCCCAGACTACTATGATAAAAGTGGAACCTATATTATATTTAAAAAACTCAACTATCTCATTTTTCTAATGTCCATTTCATTCAGAGGGGCCTAGTTTTTAGATCCAGTGTGATCGCAGATTGATCTGAGAGGTGGGCAGTCAAATAGGTATTATCCAGAATGTATTCCCTCAGGATTAGACTAACCAAAAGATAATCAATTCTGGGGCTCTATTCATATTTTTTTCTGTGGAAGGAGGTACCTAGCAAACTGCCCAACCTTTCTCTCCATAAATCACAAAGTGACACCTGAGTCACTTTATTGGTGAACATGGTGGCCACAGTAGTAGCAGGTCGCTAGTGGCCTGACGTCGCCCGCCACCAATGCCTCCCATGTGGCAGAGTAGCAGAGTGGTAGCCGAATAAAGCCCACTACCTCGCTTACGTCCATTTTTAAGGATGTGCTTCTCCTATCGTGCGGAGGGCATATTTGGATCTGAGGCAGTTCGAATCACAAATACCAGCTGGGATACAGCTGCCCTGGAGCTCAGGAGAAGGCGCAGGGCAGCAAGATGATGTCTCCCCAGGGGCACAGGAACCAGCGGCAGCACAAACTCTGCCCAGGCTATCTTTGGAGTGCGCCAGACAGATTTACGAACAGGAAGCCAGGGACAAGAACTTGGAGCCCCCAAACTCACATAAAGGTAAGGGGCTAAGAAAGAAAAAGCAGGCATTGAAAAATCTGCCAAGACAGGGAGGGTATCAGCTCTTTAACACAGAAAAAAGCAACAGTTGTCCCTCTGTAAATTACAAGTGCCCCCCCACTACTTGGTGTTCTTAGTAATACTGACATTTGTGAACCTCCTCGGATACTAGTGTGTAGACCTCAGGAATGCCCTTTAAGGGCTAGTGAAAATAAAGGTGAAGGTAAAAGGAAGTCTGAGGGGTTGGATAGTAGATTAAAAATTACACCTTCATTAAGGTCTTTTTTTAAGGGTGGTGGATATTAGAAAACAAACTATGGAGTTGGCTAGACAGTCAACAGGTCTGACAGTGCTGATATCGATGGCTTCAGAGGGAAGTATTGTTATATTTCATATAGGTACCCCGATATAGACTCAGGTGACATCCTAACCCTTCACCTATATTCTTGCTTACATTACATACATAACAGTTCTTAGGGATTGACCTTTTACCTAGATAGAATACTACACACAGAACGCTGGATTTTCCCTGGTGAAAGTCTCATACATTATGCATGAGGATTCTTGGAAACTCATCAGGACTACCATCTCCTGTATAATAAGTATGTATAAAGTTCATTCCCAACGTCATCCTAAGTCTGATGAGTGGTGCAGCAAGGAAGAACCCCCGGGGATACCTTAGGGTATATAAACATCACATCTTGCTGAGACAGGGAGAGGAGATCAGGATTTCCCTGCCGACACACACTGATGTGAGACGCTGAGGTTACTGCATGCAGATACTCCAGCTCAAAGTGGTCTAACATCCCTTGCACATAAATGCTAGGTACACTTAGCTACATCTAGTTAGGGTAGCATCGCCATAGGGGCATGTATGTGTGGCACATGGCACTTTGAAAAAGCAAAAATGTGTTTTTTTCAAAGAATTTGCAAATTACCAACAACTGTCAGTTGGTGGTAATTTGTGATTTCTTATGCCAAATTCGCACAACTTAGGTGTCTTCTGCAAGGCCTTTTCCCATTCGCAAAAGGGTTAATTCTGAGAATCAGCCCGTTTGCGGACAGGAAAAGGGCTTGATACATATGCCCCCAGGTGACCACGAGTGACTAAGCGAAAGGTAGTATACTGTTTCCACGGTCCTGAGGGATCAGGGTTGCCATGTTCGATAGTTGTCAAGAACTATTATTTCTTTGGTAAGAGGAGTTTCTAGTGAGACTGTGAGCTAGCTGGTACACAGGCCAACATACCCAGTGGGGGTGTCTAGAATTAGTCTGACACCAATCCTACAGTGTATGATGTCTAAACGCGCCAACCCTATATGGGTTTTATAGGAACTACACGACAGTATATAGAACCTGGGGGGTAGCATCAGCCAGGAGGTAGTTCAAACAAGTTCAAGCACCAAACAAGTTGTTGTAGAGGAAGGGGCTAGAGTTTCTAGTGGTAACACATCTCTAAACTCAATCCAAGCTATGCCCTTGCTCCATGCAAACCCAATATCCCTGAAGGAAATTGAGGTTAATCCAGATATCTCAACAAGGTCTTTGGAAGGAATGTTTTCATCACTGTCGGGGGACAAAGGATTTGCAGTGTCAGAAGCTAACCAGGGAGAAATAAAGAGTTTTTGTGAAGCCCTGGAGAAAAAAAATGATCTCCTCTACAAAAGAACACACACTTTGGACAATTTGGTCGGGGAGTTGAAGGAAGATGTGAGCAATGCTAAAGCTGATATTCAGGTTCTAAGGTGGGAAGACCAAGAAATTCGGGAGAAACTGGAATGTCTGGAAAATAATTCTAGGAAGAATAACCAATGGATCTTGAATGTTTCGGAAGGAAAGGAAGGGAAAGACATAAAGGCTCTTGTGGTAACCTTAATAAAAGAAGGAGTTCAGATTGAGGAAAGTGAGAAGAAGTTAATCATGGATATTTAAAGGGTGCACAGAGATCCTTTTAGAAGAAACCCAAATAAGGTTAAGCCACATACGATCCTTCTAAACTTTCATACCTCACTAAAGGAAAAAATCCTGACTAAGGCTTTGAAGATGAATTCATTAAAAGTGAAGGACTTTTCGTTTGAGATCAGATCAGATATCTCTCGAGCCACCTTGGACAAGCCATGGGAGCTGGGCAAATGGCTAGAAAAGTTCAAAGAATTAGGAGACCTAGCCCAGCTCAAATTTCCTGCAACCTTAAGGGTTATGTTTAAAAATAAAATGCATAACTTTAGGAGTCAGCAAAAGGCTGATGATCTATTGGAGACGATACAATACAAGGGAGGGGGTAATAAGCCCACTCCTACAGGTAGATACAAAATAGGGGGGAGAAGAATACATATTCAGAATAAACAGTTGTATAAGAGGCTTACCTAGCTAACACATTTGGATAATTTTGGGGGGGATACTGAGTTATTAACCGTGTGCCATTAGTCCACCAATTTTTGTTGTATTAAGTGGTGGCAGATGTACCGTGGCATAGAAGAAACAGACTAACATCACGTCCAGAGGAAAGGGGGGATGGGTTCTCCAGGGAGGGAGGGAGCAAGTCAGGGGTAAGGGGGGGCTACACAGGTTGAGGGGCATAGGGGAAAAACAAAAAAATAACTTCATACACCTCAGTACAGCAGGTCATAGCAAACATAGATGCAAGGGTCCAGTCAGTAAGTCTAGTTATAGGACAAGGGAGATGGCCATCCAGCTGTTAACGTGGAACGTCAAAGGCTTACGTACAATAGCAAGAAGGAAAAATATTTTGAAATATTTAAGAGACTCCCCCACACAGATAATAATATTACAAGAGACACACCTGGTAAAGAGTGAGTGTATAGTGATCTTCAACGGAAAACCATGGGTTCAGCAATTAGTATACATGGAACAGAGTGCAAATATAAGAAGAGTCACAATATTCATTAAGAAACAGGTGAATGCTCTTATATTAGATACAGTGGGAGATAAGAGTGGCAGATGGATCATTGCAAAAACAAAATACAGGAGGAATTATTAACTTAGGTAGGATATTACAGCCTGAATGTTGATGATATAGAGCCGTTAAAGGCAGTCTTTTCTAATATTAGACTTTCCAGATCCAGTGATTATGGCAGGTGATTTTAATGTAATATTCGACTTAAATAGCAGAGCAGTAGCCACCCCTAAATCACGTACATACTTACGGACAATGGTGAATGAAACCACCATTTTAATAGTTATTAAAGTCCAACTTAATTGTGATGTCTGATTTTAAAAACTATTACGAAAAGGTAACATTTAGTAAGTTACCTTTGCCATGGATGAAGCTCCAGCTTGCACTTCGCCCTTAATGAGGTGTGAAATTCCTTCAACACAATAGACCATTAAAATTAACAGATCAATCAGAATGGGCAGGAATGACTCCTTGTAGCTCAACTAGACACTCAGGGTGGTGGTTGCTGCCTCAAATCCTGCCTCAAATTCTTGCCTGAGGCACATTTAAAATATTTGCACACTTAAAAGCGCCAAACCAGGTCAGATCACAATTCTTGTGTTTCCCCTGTCTGGCTGCGGAAGGACCCTGCTTTGCCTTACCAAACTTCTGTCTCATTTTTTCGTGTGGCTCCAGGGCAAGCTTCACAGTGGATTTTAGTGTTAGATGCTGAAGAACGCTTGTGATTTTTATAGTACACGTCCTTACACACCCCCAACTTTCAGAACCCCTATTTTGTAGGTCAGAAGACTTTGGCCATCTTGGAATTGCCCTGACACATTGCATTTTGGCCCTGTTTACAGTAAGGCAAACAGGTATTGCTGAAAAGTGAGGTAGGGCAGGACATAGCTAGTGCCAACTATAATTTTGGTATCCCAAAGCACCCTTCTCAAAACACTTTCTGAACTTGCCAAAGATCAGAAGATGACTGGACCTACTGTTTGTGGCCCGAGAGAAGCCCTAAACGACTGGACCAACTCCCTAATTTACCTAGGACAAAGAAGTGGACTCCAAGGTTCAGTTGGCTCACCTCCTCTGTGGCTACAGGACACAACAAGGTAAAAGATGTCTTTTCTCTCAAGTGCCCAGCTGACCAGTCATAATAGAACCTGCACTGGACTTTGCTGTCAGCCTCTGCCTGATTCCCTGAGATATTCTTGGTGCCTTCTCCATTGGCCCTGGAAGCCTGAGAGGTGTACGTCTGTGGTTGTTTGGTCACCGGAAGAAAGTTTGGAAACTTCTGAAAACGGTTTCTCTAATGCATCAGCGGTACCTGTGGGAAAAGAATCTGACCGGCAGTTCCACAACCTTGGATTTAATTTCAGCTTCATCCCATGTGGAGAACACCACACATCTGAAAAAATGGCAAAGTCTAATTCTGTATTGGAACTTGGAAAACGTTCATTAAAGAAATCGGCAAAGCTCCACAGTGCCAGAGAGACCAACCTGCTTCGTGTATCCGACCTTCAGTTCCAAAGTGGCTGCTACAGTTTCACGGGCTTCCCACTCAAGGAGGATTTTTATTCTCAAAAAGTGATAATGTTCCCTTCTGTGTTGGGACTTGGAAGGAACTTAAATGCTTTTCATCAAGAAAGTGACAAAACAAACTTTTAAAATTGTTCTGGCTTTTCACTAGGACTAATCCACTTGGTGGATCTGACTCAGGCTCCATTGTGATCATTGCCTTTGAAACAAACAGTTTTAACACATGTTGTAGCTCATGGAGGTTGACCATCAACTTCACTAAGGCTAAATTTATGATTATGAACCTTAAAGTTTAATTGAAACATACCTTCATCTTTAAGGATGTCCCTGTAACGAGTACTATGTTGAGATTATGTAAGTGTCAGAAGTATTTATAAGCCTATCCAGAAAGAAAACACCACACTTCATGAGGCAAAAGTTCTGTCCTCAGTTGTAATAAAATATTGGTGTTGTTGCACTAAGAACAATCCTACAACTGAGTCGAATTAAGGTATGAGCAGCTGCAAATCTATGGCACACATCTATGCGGTATGTATATCATGTTTGAAGTTCAAAAGGTAGGAAATTGTTCTCTCAGAGATGTCTTGCACTTAGTATATGGATCCCTTTAACGGCTTTGTGGTGCGAATTAGGTCAGAATTGTATTGAAGACATGATCCTTATGCGCGATGTCCTATTTTGCATCGCATTTCATGTAAATACTTCTTCAGAGTTTAACTTGAAATCTTTCCATGATATTAGGAGTGTGAAAGAATCCAGGAAAAGCTAATGGCTAATAAATATAGAAAAAAAACATGAAACATAATTGAAGGGAGGACCTATTTAATTAACCCAACACAATAAATCTGTTTACCGTCTTGCTCATCAAAGTGTGCTATTGGCAAATGAATCAAGACCTGATTACAGGTAGTGCCAGAGAGGGCCCTGTACTAGCCAAATACCGGGCAGTTAAGACACTTTTGGTGTTTAACCATAAGTTCATATACGTTCATATGGCCTTCTTGGTATGTAAAGTAGATATTTGGGGTACAAGTAGTAGGCACATAGACTGCAAAATGGTTTTCCAAAAAGAACATTGATGGTGGCTAACATAGGAGAAATGGAAGCAGGCACTTCATGTTATTCTCCACATAAACACTGCATTGAAAAGGAAAAAACGTCTGTTTTTGTTTAAGCTGCATAGAATGGGGAGTTGTAAAGAAGCATTGCAATTTTGCCAAACGACAGACGAGCCGTAATTTGTCCTCCCTCTAGCAGTTTGTTTGGCCCGCACGGCAGGCCCAAAAATACAGTCCCAATTCACTCCCCAATGTTGATGCTTTTTGGATTTCTTAACCGTTGTGTTAAATTCTGTAAGTGTGTTGTATTCTTCTTATTCTTGCTACTTGTTACCTTTCTTACATTTTGTACAAGATATAGTGTATGACTTTTAGCTGAGATGGTAAATAAATATATATTTATACATAGATAAGAAAGGCATGTTTAAGTCACACTGACCAACATGGCACATTTAGAAAGTGTTTTAACTCTCGCTGAAGAGATGTTGCCGTGATATTCTCAAACGCAGTCCTCTTTCGTAAAGAAGCAGTTGCCACCTCGGCCTACGCTGTCTTCTTTGTTCAGGGGGCTTTCAGTGCTAAAAGATACATATTGTAAAGGCTTGCTATGACCTTTCTAGTTATGTACACAGGGATCACACGTTTGTTCTATTTCTTTGCGCGCCATAAAATTATTCAATAGGATAGACCTGAACATGGATCTATAAGGTGCGTTGCTAGACCAATTACATGGTGAACCACTGACACCTGCCTATGCTGCCAATCGTTAACTGCCCTGGCATCTATTGCCAATTTTACACCTCAGTTACTTCAAGCAACATCCTCGGGATCATCACCTGTGTGCAGTGCTTTTCAAGAAAGAGGATGCAGAGCTACTCTGCTCTGTCAGTTTGTCAAGCAGCTTTCTGGAAAAACATGATTTTTAATCTAACGTTTTATTTGCATTGATTATAATTGACAAAACACAGAATACGGTGCATTCATGTCCCTTCTGTCAGCGCTGGAGCCATTTTGGAAGCCTAGTGCCAGCATAGGCATCCTTGCACCATGCTGCAAGGGTGCCTCCATTGCAGGAAGGATTGCTTTTGTGCAGGAAGGGAAACCTTCCTGCACAAAAACAATCCTACAATGCGTTATTTTTTTTGTATGTGTGAATACAGCACATATAGAAAGAGGGAAGAATGAGGAGAAATAAACATATTTCTCCTCGTTATGCCTCACCTTGGGAGGCGTAGGGATTTGACGGTTACCCAGGTTTACATCACTTTGTAAATCTGGGGCAGCATCAAATTCCATGGTTGTTGCGTGGGAAAACTGACCGCCATTCCCATGGAACACCTCCCGGGTTAAGAGTAGGGTGATGCAGCGATTTGTGCTGTATCACTTAACTCATGATTTATGAGGCCACTCAAAGATAGGCAGGGTGGCGTTGCATGGGTTCATGAATCTTTATGAGAGCCCTGTGTAATGCATGTATCACGTGATGTGGTGAAAAAGTGACACAGGACTCACATAAACAAGCCCCTACATTTAAAATCCTCTTGAAAACTGACTTCTTGAATTGATATACTTTATGTTGCTTTACCATTATTTACCATACGGATGCATATTTAATTTATATGTCCATTAATTAATGCATTCATTCACATACTTATAGTCATTCTATTACATTACCAAAATGCAGCACCCAACCGGCCGAAAGTCTTATAGTACCTCTAAAAGGTACACTAAAGGACTGGGGGGCATATCTATGAGAGGTTTGCGTCATGCTTGCACCATGCAACCTGGTACATGTGTGACGCAAACCTCTGAGTCTGACTTATAAAGCCACAAAAAGCTACTTTGTGTGGCTTTGAATGGCTTCATAAATCTGGAATAATACAAAGCAGCACAAATTGCTACTTTGCATTACTCAGTGCAAAGCAGGCGTTGCATGGACATTACGTGGGTGTTCCCATGCAACTCTCATGGTTTTGATGCATTTCTAGATGTACCAAACCAAGTAATCCTGGGAATACAGCAAAAGGATATGCCTCCCCAGGAGAAGTGTAACAAGGAGAAATATCTTTATTTCGCCTCGTTACTTCCGCTTTCTATGTGTGCTGCACACATACATAGAGGAATATGCCTGTAAGGACTGTTTTGTCCAGGTAGGTGCCCCTTCCTGCACAAAACAATCCTGCATGCAACACAGGGACCCTTGCACCATGGTGCAACGGTGCCTGCGGTGGTGCTAGGATGCCAAGACAGTGCCAGTGAAGGGGGGAAGGACAGGAATGTGCCATAGGCCTTAAATACAGCACATTCCTGCCCTTTCCCAGTGACACAGGGCAGCATAGCAAGGTGAATCTGTACTGCCGTGCAGCTTAATTTCATGAATACGCCCCTTTGGAGTCTTAGTGCTGGTCTAGGACTAAATGCATAACCAAACATACTAGTCTTCAGCATTTTCTTGGAACTAGACAGTGAGGAAGACAGCCTAATATCCAATGGAAGATTATTCATTGACAGAGGAGCCGTACCAAGAATGATAACCACTTTTTTCATGAAAGCTGGAGTATTCAGGGCCTTATCTGCTCTCCACAGTTCTCTGGCCTGATAGGTGTATAGAGCCTAAGCTTGGATGCCCCATAGTATGGGGCGTCCACAAAAGTATACCTAGCAAGCGTAAATTAATTGACTACTACATTCAGTTACATGGTTTTAAACCCCTTGCAAGAGTTTGGGAAATGGGCAAATCGAGCCATGTTTGCCTTGAGGGTTTGTGAATATTTGCAAACTCCTTGATGGCCATTTCCCACCCAGGAAATGGTTGGAAATTTGCTTCATCAAATAGCTAAGGTAAATCTCATTCAAGATTGGGGAGGGAAAGAGCATAGAACTTACCCTAAATTTAGCGAGGGTGCAGGAGAACAGGCTGTTCCATATGTGTGTTCGTTGTAGAAAGAAATCAATCAAAAAGTAAACAAAATGACATTTGTGCACTGGGGTCACCTATCCTTGAAAATGTCAAATGAAAATGCCAGTAATACACCTAAAACCTGCAGTTTTGTCACTGCCAATGTTTGCAATTTTCAAAAAGAATTAAATCTCCACCCTTCCAAAGCAACATTTACAGAAAGTATGTTTGAAATGGTTGAAACAACTCAAAGCAGAAATAGCAAAAATACAACAAGATGTATTAGTTCTCGCCAGTCCCATGTTTTTAATATCTCATTATTTGGCAGCCAAATAATTTCAAATGTTTCTGACTCCACGGCCACTTGGCACTCAGGATCTTGCATTTGGAGTGAGCAATATACGATAGCACAGCAAAAAAGGTGTACCTATTGGCTCCTCTATGATTCTAGCTGCCAGGCCACAGCGTAGTGACAGGTTCAATGGGGCAATCATAGTAAGTTCCAACTGTGACAACAACAGACTGGATACTACCATAAGCCATTGTCATTATTATGGTAGGAACATCCAGGGACTTTCAGATATTCTCTGATCATGAGAGAGAACAGGGTTCCACTTGTCACTTACTCATCAAGTACATTTCAGTGGATCTTTAATGTCAGCCGAGTTGTAAGGAGCTGAATTTCAATACAAATCATTATGTATCATTAATATAGTTCAGTCAATAAAAACAGTTAGGTTGAGTTAAAGAGTTTTATTTCCAAATCTTTTAATAATTTATTCTTTTATTGAAGTATTATTCTAAAACTTTTATAATTAAACGATAACATAATCAATAAATCAATCAATATTTAGTAATATGGTAAGTCAATTCAGTGAATCAAATAAATCATCAATACAATAAATGTAACTAGCGTAATTCATCAAGAAACTTCCATGTTCTACGCTAAGTCAAGAACAATGCAAGAGGGATTAAAGGTGTCAGTTCAGTTACCCATTAAGAGTCCTGATGAGCGAATTAAGCATAAACATAAAGCTTTAGCAGAATACGCTGAAAAGTATTTTCTTCTCAAGTAACAGCAGCTCAAGAGATAAACTAAGACTTCTGATAAAGAGATGTCCATGAAACCCAGAACAGTCTCCTCTCAGAGAGTCTGTGAAATGGTAATATACACCAAGTGCTGCATATCAGAATCTATACAGAAATCTGAAAAGACTGCCCCAATGAGTCTAGGAACATGCACCAATATAAACACACATTTTCTATGTTGCAACATTAATATTCTTTCTTCTTCACGTTGACCAAAAGGATTTCAGCACACTCCTGGGAACATGTATACTCCCCAACTGCTCACTAGAATACAAGCATCTTTTAACCATGGTTTCTTAAATATTGTAGTACATCCTTTCTTGTTTTCAAAAATGTCTTTCCTTTAATCATACTATCTGTCATTTGAATCTTTTGCTATATGAACCTCGCCATCAACCGTCTGATACAACAAATGTCTATTCTTTAACTAATAAACAGTAGGATACAAAATTGCAACTTCTGCAGCAAAGAGAAGAAAAACAACTTGCACAACAGTTGTTTATAATGAAAAACAAGCCTTCAGTATTAATGGATCTTCATGTTAAATCATGGTGTCTTCAGTCATTTCAGTTTAACAATCTGCTTTATTTTTATGTTACAGGCCTACTGCAACTTTTATAATAAACACATTTCATTTGAAACATAAATTATGCACATTGTATTTTTATAAAGCATTTTGTAAAGAATTAAATTCTCATTAGCAGTTTTCACCTTCTGAAAGATTGAAAAATCATAACAATTTCTTAACAAATTAATTGTTAAAGTGGACCGTCATCTTCTATTGGTTGAGCATTCTTTTTCACTCTTATGTTTTCCAGGTACTCTCAGTGACTTGTATTCTCTATTCTTTTTCTCTTCAAATTCAATTTATTCTGAATTCTCTTCTCCTACCTCTATTCTTTCTTCTCCTTAGACAGGTTTTAATTATTTTATATAAAGCGTATAACGTTATCAAACAAACATCTATAATAGGTTCAGGTTCAACGATTACCCTAAAGAGACCTCCTCCTACGGTAGCAAACCAGTTACTAATAGCAGAAACTCATATGCCTATATTTTCTAATAAACTTGCAGTTTCTAATGGTTCTACTTCAGGTTTCTGATCAGAAATGTTCTTTGCAAATTATTCTCTCTTTTTACTCTCATCTGGTATGTATGAACAGCAATGTTGTGCTTTCAGCATCTTGGAAACATCACTTTTCTCTTCCAGTAAAATGTCTAAAGCTAAACCATTTATCTAATAGCCACAAAATATGTGTTAACAGCCGGCAAAGCACCAGATGTACTAGTTAATATTTTAACTTGTAGTGTAGTTCCTATATTCCCAATAGGCTCTGCGCATTGGAATAGTGTATCCTGTAGTTTAGACGTCGGACTGAGGTCGACTAGGTCTCTACCGAATATACTAGACTTAATTGTGTGTGTGCCAGTTAGCTCAGAGGTCACTAGAAACGTTCTCGAATGAACAAGAAGGGATTATTTTCTGACAACCGCCTAAAACATGACAACTTTGTTTCCCCAGAATAAGAAATATATCTCTAGAGTCGCGGAAACAATAGATAGTTATTTTACTCAGTCAATCGTGCATGCTTCGTTTCACCAGAGGTGCAGAGAAATAGAGAGATGGGCGCTTTCAATAAAAAGGTATTTATTGAACAGTCTTCTTTCTCAGGCATAAGAAATGAACTGCTGCAATCGTAATACTTGAGGTAAAGTACAAAGCGTACAGTACGAAGAGTATAATAAAATAATATTGTAAAAGCATGATATGGTTTCTAAGCCATAAAATACCTAAAATGCATGAAATACATACAGTGATAAATCATGACTAAAAGTACTCAACTGGTGCTTCTAAAGTACGCCTTCCCCGGTGTACCTAACCTAGGTCTAGTAGAAGGGAAGAAGTAAGTAAGGAGTAGCCTAGTTTTAGTATTCTTTGCCAAGAATCTAATCAAAGAATTCTCTTAGGGTCTAATCAGCTCCGTACCTTGGTTTTAGAATGTAGGAGGTCTTGTATCTCTCTCTCAGGACTCGATTTCCCAGCAACCTGCAAGGGTAGCCTGGAAACACTGGAGCTGGATTTCTCGGCGGGAGAAAGTACAGCGTCTCTCAGTGCATCAGCTGGAGGGTCGGCTTCCTTCGGCACTTGCTGCAGCAGGGCCCGTTGAGCAAGTAGATAGTCGAACTGCTCCAAACCAGCGTGTGTTCGTTTGGACAAGTGTGGGCATATTTATACCTTGAAGGTGCCGAGTTTGATGTAAGATTGGACATAATAACGTCATTAGGAACTTAATTCTCTGAAAACTCCATGAGTTCTTGGATAAAAATAATATTCATGCAGGGGGAAGTCCCTGACTGCTGAAGGTGGGTTTTTCCAAGAAATCATTGTAGATTTTCGGAACTAGTGGAAGTAGCCAAGCCGTATTAGGACTACTTGAGCTATGTCTTAATATGGTTATGATTTCTATGCCTCTATAAGGATACGATATTTTATACCTATATAAGGGCATGAATCGGGAAAATTACACTAGGGTCCTAAAACGCTATACAAAACCCACTCCACGTATTATGTCTAATATTACTAAATCTATAAGCATAAGAAACATAACAAAATACATGAAATGCATTACACATGGTTTATACACATACATGAGTATTTGTCTTGCACGCATTTTACAAGCAATAGCTATCATTTAAAAATGTTATCTAAATGAAACATGAAATGACAGTCATGAAATGGCTCTAAATTTACAGAAGAAAAAAGGTTGAGACCATTCCATAGCATAATATATAAACTGTTATCGTTTTCATGAGATAATGCCAAATATTTGTCTATAGGAAGTGTCAAATGAATCTCTTGTTCTCTAAGAATAGTTCTACGTTAAGCAGAATACTTCGTGCCAAGGAAAAGTTCTATTCTTAAAAGAGAAAAAATTCAAATGTAGATTGCCGCAACATACAGTTTCCAAGTTAGAGGGTTTGTTTTGAAAAACCGAAGGCCGAATTTCAGAGTTCATGAAACGCTGTGTGCACTTTCAAAAGTTATTCTTGGTGTCAGGAGAAAATCTCAAATCATCTAAGCTGGCAAAGAAACCATCTACCACAGTTGGTGAAAGTGGAACTACTTCATCAAGTAGATCAAATGTGCATAGATGTGAAGCATCGCCGTCAGCGTCATTCGCATTAGCAATGTTTGATGTAGATGGTACCTGTCTGCCCGTTGTTCCACGTACCTCACCAATAGCTGTATTCGCTAGTGAGATATCAATGAATGCCGTCATCAGGATTGGCAGCCGTTGGGGGCAACATGATGCATGAGTCGTTACCGGACCTAGCAAGGCGTTAACATTCGTTGGCAGTACTGATGGAAGTGTAAGACAGATGTCTAACACGCATTCTTCTCCGCAAAGCAGGCATCGTATAACAGGTAAGATGCAATCTTGCCAGATTGGTCTGAATGAAAGGAACCAAGTGGTATTCAGATCTCTTAAACGAGCCAAGCCGAGAATCTGTGTAATTCTGTCACGATACCCAATGGCCAGGAGAGCCCGTTCCATTGTAATCTGGGTATCGTCGGTGACTGGACTTGCCAGATCGGAGCAGGAGCAATCAAAATAGAATTCCTGCTACGAGTCCCAAAAGTAGAGGCAGACCACTGAACACAGAGTGCACGAAATTTGGAAAAATGCTGAGGACTGCTTCGAATGGTGTTAACAGTCTCGAAAAGATCATCTTAAATACATGTGCGATACCATTGGTATCAGAAATGTTTAAGATTTGACCTAACATTTTTGCGAAATGTACTGGGCAGTTTGTTGATAATAATGCATGTACCTCTGCCGAAGTCCTTGTAACTTGCAGATCATGCGTTTCTCTAGACGAGGTCAGTGGCACAGTTTTTTGTAAAAGAATGGCTTTCATTCTGCTTAAAGTATCAATTCGTATAGAAGAGATATTCAGTGAAGGCCATAACGCCGTCGCCCTGTCTGTATTACTCTTTGGATACAATACTTGCAGACAACAAGTGACCCTGGCCGACACACTAACCAAATAGGCTTTTCCTGGCAATATGCCACAACAGCTGTAATCATTGAGCATAACGTAGCTCCCATTGGAAAGCTACCTGAAAATCGGGTCTATCACGGCCGCTGGAGCACCGTGCATGTGGCAAGAAAGGTTATTTAAAGAACCTTCGCAGGCTCCATGTATATTAATACCTTCACATAAAAGTGTACCGCTTAGTGAGTTTTTATAATTTTGTGTACTAAGAAATACCTCCTTTCCCCCACTCCAACATTTGTGTGTGTATGGTAAAGTCCAGGTTGACTTAATGTATCCTTTACCCAACCTTTCATACAGGCCTGCTGGTACATGCTGTAGACAATACTGAAATTGGAAAATCGTCACTGGTATCATGATGGTGCCATGTATTATCCATTCAACTACAGGTTTCTCAGAAACTGTCAATGGTAATCTTTCCAGTTTTTAATTTCTCAGCACCGTATAGTCTGCTCCTCTTTGTGCCAGAGAGATTTGTTTATCTGTAAGGTTAGAGACAGTAAACAATGACGTGGTATTGATTAGACGCCATGGCACATAGACTGAACGGAGATTTTGCAACGTCCAGCCTAGTAGCATTATTGCACGCAATTGAGACTGGACATGTTGTAACATTAGCAAATCCTGTTCTATTATGTCAATGGCAGATGATACAATGCTGTTCAAAGAATAAATTCTGGAGGACAGAGTCGTTAACCCATTGTCCACTACAGAGAGTGCTTTCTCTAAATTAATACAATCAATTTCTCGTATTTTTTCTGCAGTTTCCATTTGCGTTATTTTCCAAGCTTCGTTGTACGTAGCGTAGATACCGGGGTATATGAAACGATTTTGACGTTGTTTACGAGGCCCCAGTAAGAAGTCTCGTAAGTCAACGCCTTCTTTAAGTAAAGTCAAGTGTTGCTTAATTTCTGGAAGTGTGTATTTCTGTAGCCACTAAAGGCTTAGTTTTCCTACACTGTATGTTGTAACTATCCCTGGATGTTGTCTCTTGGAATATCTTGGATCTGGGCTATTCATTTTGAACCCTTCTGTTTTGTTCATGAATCTATCTTGACAGTTATTCGTGTCAATGCCAGATTAACCATTGTTTCCAATCAGGATTGGTTCTGTTCTGTTTTAAAATCTGTTTTACATCTACCTCCTCATCTGCAGTGCCATTACTGTCCGATGTGGCTTTAGGTATTGTTTTGTTTAAATCTTTTATCTTAGCCAAGCCAAGACATGATGTTTGCTGAACAGTGTCATTCAAAAATATGATTTGTTCTGGTATAATTCAGGCTCTGAACAAGGCTTCTAAACCCTGCACCTGCCATTCTTTTGTGCCCCAGACAGTTTTTGTCTCAATATTGTCTCTCCAAAAGTTCTACCCTAAAGTAGACAGTTGAGCATAAAAGTTTGCCGAGTAAATTTGTTTAGTGTTGGTCAACATGGTTTTCATTCATGTCTTATTCATATTTTTAAAATAAAACGTTTCTGGATTTGTCACATTAAAACCTGTAAAGTATGAAAATTTCTCAAAAAATATTTTAGAGCTGCCTTTTGGCGGCGTAGGACAATGTTCCCATTGATCGTAAGTAAAAACATTTGTAGGATTTACAGATTTGTGCAAATAATGGTGACCAAAATGATTATAACAATACAGTTCTTTATAACTTGTTGAACCTTCTAAGTGTTCATGTTTTTGAAATTTTGCTGACATTTCTAAGTCTGACATCATATTATTAACAGTTTCAAAGTCCCAATCATCAGAAAAATTCCTTGACGAAACAAAATCACTTAAAGAAACCTTGAACTGGTGTAGAATTTTCAACAGTTCCACCGGGCCATAAATGTCATAATCAGTTGTGTCCTATGCTATACCACCAGGTATAGGAATGGCTGTGATGTTCACTGATGACAGGTCTCTTCGCTCACGATGAGATGACTTGTAAGGTTTCAGGAGCAAGTTGATGTTCTTACTTGCTGTGTCCATTGTGCTGTATTTTCCATCTATCATTTGTCCCAAACTCAACACAAGAATGAGCCATAGTAGCAGAAAAATACACCTAATCCTATCCAAAATTCAGCCCATGGCGAAACCAGATATGTTTTCTCAAGTTGGTGAAAGAGTTCTGTTATTTTTTGGAACGTGCTGTTCGTCTTTAGACTTCACTTGTTCTTCTTTTTGTTCTGAACGTCCTCTTCTTTCGGATTTCTGCGAGGAAGTCTGTAAGGTACAAGAGGAACGTGTATCATTATCTTGATATCTATCAGGTTTTCTCAAATTATCCCTATTTCTAAGGTTGTATCTTTTTTCAGAGGGCTCCTGTTGAGGAGACCTTCCTCTGGACTGTGAACGCTTCTCTCTAGGAAGTGTCTGTTTAGTGTTTTCCCACTTCTTCTGGTTGTATGTCATTACAACGCTGGATTTTACCCCGCATGCCATTATAACGCGGGGATTACAACAAAAGTCGTTACAACGACTTTCGCTGGAGGGCGCTGGATTGTGGAATAGTTTAATTTTCTATTCCAACTCCAGCCCACGTTGACAGTAGGGAAGGTGTTGAATAGAAAATTAAACTATTCCCTATCCAACAGCGCCCTCCAGCGAAAGTCGTTTAATGACTTTCGTTGTAATCCCTGCGTTGTAATGGCAGTGCGGGGTAATCCCCACGTTGTAATGGCTGTTCACCCTTCTTCTTAGGAGTAGTGAGATTTTTTTTAATAAAAACGTTTTCAGGATTTTCAGTTAGTAGGGGTTTTACTGGTTTCCCACCCAAACTATCTCTACCTAGTTCTTCATATGATTTTTCAATAAGTCTTGCAAGTTCAAAAGGCTGCTCTGTTATAAATGTTTCTTTTAGTTTTTGGCGGATCGCCACTGATGCTCCTTCACCTTTTATGTTGGCTAATAGTATAGCCGAGACCTGTTTGAAATCTTTCAGTAATTTCATACCCAGATTTAAGGTCGGTTCTGGACCGTATTCATTTTGAATCTGTCTTAGAACGTCTGGTATTACCGCCATAGACGGGACACCACGTGTTTTTGTGTAGATTGAAGCAAAAACTGTAAACCAAGTGTCACAGTCCTCTACGTGTGGTGCAATCCCCATTGGTAAACAGATTGTTAGAATCCTCTGTTTCTCATGAGGTGTACTATCAGGGAATGCTGCCTCTATTTGAGTTATTTGTTGAGCTAACCAGAACGGAGTTTGTTCCCGTCTTGCGGGCAACTTACCAATGACTGACTGTATAGTCTGTGGTGTTATTTGTTTGTGTTCCCTTGATGAGGGATGTGCTGTGGAATTCTTACAGCTGGTTGGACTGTTAAAGTCCTCATGACATATTGAACCAACTGACTGTGTATTTTAATCCGCTGTTTTAGCTGAGCTAACAGTTCAGGAGCACGCATTCTTTCAATGTCAGGATGTGGTGTATAGCTGGCTAGTACCGGCCATGTGGCTCCTGGTCTACCTAGTGTACCGAGCCTGGTAATGGGATTTTGATGTTGTAGGGCGCCATTAAACCAGAGCTGATGCTCTTGGTAAGTTAGTGGAATTTCAACAACCTCGAAAAGAACGTATTCCGCTGGAGGTTCCTCTACCTTGTAGTAGTGTAACTCGTGTGTTGTTGCATTTGCTGCAGGAAACAGAATCCATGAATAGAATACCTTTGTCTGCCAATATTCAAGTGCCTCTATAACATATATTACTTTACCACCTCTTGGTGATATCTCATTTTCTATAAGTTTTATAGTAATGGTTGTCCTTATATTTACTGGGATGAGTATAGCATCCAGGTCATTTTGTTGGATAGTTGTGTCGTCTACAACTGCCTGAGCTGCTGCTGCAGCTCTATCCCTTTTGTTGTCACTATCCGTCATTTTGTTGACCGATAGTGTTTGCAGAACAAGTTTCAAGGAGCCAAAGATTAGGTGCACAATATTTTGGAACACTGTATCCTTCAACGTTAAACAAACTAAAAACTAATACATAGGATTTTTTCATCCTACTCAGTTTAAAGTGGATATTGAATCCTTTAACCCACTCCAGACGTCTATTGGAGAATTTATGGGAAAAAGGGGTCTGTGTGAAAAGCACGACTGAGTTACTCTAGTATCTAGCATTAAATTATGCCCTTACCAAACGTTGGGCGCCATGTAGTGTAGTTCCTATATTCCCAATAGGCTCTGCGCATTGGAATAGTGTATCCTGTAGTTTAGACGTAGGACTGAAGTCGACTAGTTCTCTATCGAATATACTAGACTTAATTGTGTGTGTGCCAGCTAGCTCAGAGGGAACTAGAAACTTTCTTGAATGAGTCTCTCGACGGCCCTAGAGTACATAGGGCAGAGTGCAAGCGCAAGTGCAGCGGACGCGTGCAGCGGGCAAGCCGGGGGCGTGTCGAAGGCGCGCCAAAGGCAAGCTCGTCTGCGCCCGTCCGCGCCTGGACCGGGCCGAGGGCCTCGAACCCTGGTGCTTCTCAATTAGCCCCCATACACAGATATTCACGCACCACCCTCCTTCATTTATGTCCTCCAGTTAAATGCTCAGGTAGCTGTTTCACCTTTTATGAGGCCCCTTACCTCCCAAAAACCTGCTCATGCTGTGATTTCAACATATACTCTGCAACAAACGTGTGCTCCACCCTCCCCACAAGATCTGCTAGCAAACAAAAGAGATCTAGTATTGCAGCCGCACTTATCAATGCAAGATCTCTGGGCAAACATAAAGAAGAAATCGCAGAACTTTTCATAAACTTGATTTGCTTTTCATGACGGAGACATGGACCAACCCCTCATCAGAACCAGACTTGCTAGTAGCCATTCCAGAAGGCTATAATGTCCTCAAACAAGATAGAGCCATTAAACTAGGGGGGGGAATTGCCATAATATACTGGAGCCTTTTAAAAACATTAATAAGTCCAGTTCCACTCTCCACATGTGAGGTGCTGCAATTTTCCATCGCCTTAGGCCCGTCCCAACGCTTCAAAGGTATTCTTCTATACAGTCCACCGGGTAGTAAAGCCCAATTCTTAGCCACTTTTTCCGAAATGGTGGAATCTTTAGCAACCGACAATTCCACTACCATCCTAGGTGACTTCAATTTTCCTCTAGAAAATCTTGAAAACAAAGACACCAACAATCTTCTCTCAGACCTTAAATCCCTCGGATTCACACAATTGGTTTCTAACAGTACTCACGAAGCTGGGCACACATTAGACGGTCTCTTCTCTAATGACAAAAATGTAAAAATCATAGAAGTCCTCCCTCTTGCATGGTCAGATCATCACGCGGTAATGTTCAAAATCTTATCTGACTCACTTCCACATCTAAGTCGCAATACTCACGCCTCTAACACGTTCAGGTCCTGGAAAGATCTCGATAATTTACAACTTATGGAAACACTGCCCTCCTTGCTGCCTGACCTCTCCTATGATCCCGACATAGCCGCTAATGAATATACTCAGTGGCTCACAATGGCCATGAACAAGTTAGTCCCCACAAAATCCATCTCCAAAAATCGTAGCTCTCCCTCGGTGCCCTGGTTTAAAAATGCTCTCAGACAGCGGAAACAAATATGTAGAAACCGAGAAAGACATTGGTTAAAGACATATTCCCCCGAAGAGAAAGAGAAATACAAAAATGAACTCACCAAATACAAATCTATGATCCGCCAAGAAAAAAGTTACTACTACTCCTCCCAGATCGAGCAAGCCAAAAACTCCAACAAACAACTTTACCAGGTTGTATCTAAACTGTCACACCTACCCCCTCAATCGATCCCCACACCCTCTCAAGCGTTCTGCAACAACCTGGCCAGCTACTTCTTTGACAAAGTAAATAACATATATAGCGACTTTTCTCACAATGCCAAAGAAAATCCTCCTACCCTACACACCATCAAGCCCCAACCCATTTTTAAGCAGTTTCACAAAACCAATTTCACTCTTGTCGCTAATGCAATGACCACCATCAAATCAGGCTCCCCCATGACCCCTGTCCTCCATCTATTCTCCTCCCAGTAATCAACATTGTAGCACCTCAACTCACAGACATTTTTTATTCTATTTTCAGTACAGGGGTCTATCCCTCAATCTGGAAAGACACCCTCCTCAAACCTCTGCTGAAAAAACCCCATCTTGAGCTGAAGACACAAAAAATTGTAGACCCATTGCCAGTCTGCCTTATGCGGCCAAACTGGTGGAGAAACTGATGAACATAAAAATCTCCCAGTACATCGAAGACCATTCCCTCCTGGACGACACCCAGTTTGGTTTCCGAAACACCACAGCACCGAGACGGCACTCATCAAAGCCACCGATGAGATAAGAGCCATCCTCGATCAAGGAGGAGCAGCTGTGCTCATCCTGTTAGGTCTAACTGCTGCCTTTGACATGGTCGATCATAACATCCTGATCGACCGTGTCAACGCTATAGGCATCCAGGCTGAAGCCAAAGACCTTCTCGCTTGATTCCTCTCCAATCGTACCCAGACGGTCCAGCTGGGAAATTTCATCTCCGCACAGATGACATTACCCTGTGGCGTCCCTCAAGGCTCATCCCTCAGTCCCACATTATTCAATATCTATGTGGCAGACTTAGCTAGAGTCATTAAGGTCTGTGGGATGAGCGTAACATCTTACGCAGACGACACCCAACTGGTCCTGGCCATAAAGGATAATGGAGAAAAAATAGCGGTCGATTTTCAATACGCCATGCTAGCCATTAGTCACTGGATGACCATGAACTGCCTCAAATTAAACTCCGATAAAATGGCAAACTCAACCCCGTCTGGCCCGGGTCTTGGTGGCCTCCCGATCTAGGCCCCCCCCCTCATCCAGTCACAAAGGTCAAAAACCTGAGAATACTCCTCGACGATAAGCTAACTTTTACCGCTCACATAAATTCTATTGTGTCCATGTCTTTTTTCAAACTTAAATCTATAAAAAAGATTCTCCCGTTTCTTCCCCCTAATTCAGGTAAAACTTTGGTTACAGCTTTCGTCATGTCCGCCCTGGATTACTGCAATGGACTTCTTGTCAATGCCCAGCACAAAGTCATTAAAAAAATTACAGTCCGTACAGAACAGCGCAGCTAGAATGCTCTCAGGCACCCCCAAGTTTAAACCCATCGCCCAAGTCATCAAAGGCTATCATTGGCTCCCTGTCAAAAACCGGATAAAGTTTAAAGCTCTTTGTATTGCGTATAAAGCCTCTCGCAAACAAGGACCCCGCTTTTTACTGAATTCCCTTGCATTCCACGTTCCCAACAGATCACTACGATCTATGAATGCTCTTCAAATGGCAGTACCACGTACCCGGACTGTCTCCTGGGGCGATCACCGATTTACTGTGTCAACAACCAAACTCTGGAATTCCTTGGATCTTGATATAAGATCCTCCCCTACCCTGACCATCTTCAGGAGAAAAATAAAAACCTGGCTGTTTAATCAATAATCATCTTTTCTACCCCTCATTTCTGCCTCGTCCACAGCGCCGAGATGCCCTCGGGCATTTGTTTGCGCTTTATAAATTGCATAAATAAATAAATAAACAAGAAGGGATTAGTTTCTGAACGCTTAAAACATGACAACTTTGTTTCCCCAGAATAAGAAATATATCTCGAGAGTCGAAGAAACAATAGATAGTTATTTCACTCAGTCAATCGTGCATGCTTCGTTTCACCAGAGGTGCTGAGAAATAGAGAGACGGGCGTTTTCAATAAAAAGGTATTTATTGAACAGTCTTCTTTCTCAGGCATAAGAAATGAAATGCTGCAATCGTAATACTTGAGGTAAAGTACAAAGCGTACAGTACGAAGAGTATAATAAAATAATATTGTAAAAGCATGATATGGTTTCTAAGCCCTAAAATACCTAAAATGCATAAAATACATACAGTGATAAATAATGACTAAAAGTACTCAACTGGTGCTTCTAAAGTACGCCTACCCAGTGTACCTAACCTAGGTCTAGTACAAGGGAAGAAGTAAGTAAGGTGTAGCCTAGTTTTAGTATTCTTTGCCAAGAATCTAATCCAAGTATTCTCTTAGGGTCTAATCAGCTGCGTACCTTGGTTTTAGAATGTAGGAGGTCTTGTATCTCTCTCTCAGGACTCGATTTCCCAGCAACCCGCAAGGGTAGTCTGGAAACACTGGAACTGGATTTCTCGGCAGGAGAAAGTACAGCGTCTCTCAGTGCATCAGCTGGAGGGTGGGCTTCCTTCGGCACTTGCTGCAGCAGGGCGCGTCGAGCAAGTAGATAGTCGAACTGCTCCAAACCACCATGTGTTTGTTTGGACAAGTGTGGGCATATTTAAACCTTGAAGGTGCCGAGTTTGACGTAAGATTGGACATAATAACATCATTAGAGACTTAATTCTCTGAAAACTCCGTGAGTTCTTGGATAAATTAATATTCATGGAGGGGGAAGTCCCTGACTGCTGAAGGCGGGTTTTTCCAAGAAATCGTTGTAGATTTTCGGAACTAGTGGAAGTAGCCAAGCCGTATTAGGACTACTTGAGCTATGTGTTAATATGGTTATGATTTCTATGCCTATATAAGGATACAATATTTTATACCTATATAAGGGCATGAATCGGGAAAATTACACTAGGGTCCTAAAACGCTATACAACAAACTAATACTGCTGTCACCTTTCTAATCTTTTTATTGTTTAAAATTACTTATGCAGGTGGTATGATTACTCCAGAAATGTCGCCTACTAAGTATGTCCCATCATAAACACTTTGTATATGTATATGAGATGATGTAGTGGTTAAAGCATTTATACTATTTACAAGGTACATTTTAGGAAAAAATAAGGCTAAGTAGCAAATACCCTCCGGAACAGCAGGTAACTGGAAATAAACATCATGGCCCACATGCATCATTGAGACATTTTGCACTTCTTAATTTGCGAAAAATAAGGAATCGCAAATTAAGAAGTGCAAAATGGTATGCAACATTATTTTCGGTATTCATTTGTGATTCGGTAAAAATCGCAATTTTTACCGAATCCCAAATAAATACCGAATTCTTAAGTTAATTTTTGCAATTCCCATTGATTCCTATGGGCCAAAAGGCCCATAGGAGTCAATGGGAAGGCATTAGTAAATTGCGAGTGGCACTTTGAAAATTTCATGGGTGCAGGGGGGGGGTCCAAAGGACCCCCCCATGCACCCCTGAAATGTATTTTTCGCATCATGTTTCACACACACATGTCCTAAGGACATGTGTGTGTGAAACATGAATGTTGAAAAAAAAACATTTTCAGCATTTTAAACACTTTTTCCAAATTTACCGAGTGGTTCAAACACTCGGTAAATTTGACACCCTAATTGCGATTTGCACTTTTAAAAGTAATGATGCATTGCTTTTAAGAAATCGCACATCTGCGACTTCCTAAAAGCAATCGCAATTTTAGAACTCGCAAAAATGTTACGAATTCTAAAATTGCTTCATGCATCCCAAAAAGCACTTTTGGAATCGCAAACGGCCGATTTTAAGGAATCACACCGTTTGCGACTCCAAAAATGCTTGATGCATGTGGGCCCATGTCCACAAAAAAAATAATCCCCTGCAAAAAACTGTTCTTCCCATGTAATAATGTGAACCAGTCCTCCAAAACTTCAATTGCATTTTCACAACTACTGACTCCAATGTGCCTTTTTAGGTCTCGGCCTGATCCAGCGCATGCGCTGATCTGGCCGAGGCATTTAGTAGGCTGCTTGGGAAAGTGCTACTTTCCCGGCAACCAGCTTACTATTGCGCGCACAAACACACGCGCGACATATACAGCACCTTTTTCGACGCGCGCGCCTGCGCACAACTCGCGCTTTCAAATTCTTTTATTATTTCTTTGCGGCCCGGACGTGCGGCCAATGCTTGATGCTCGTGCTTCTTGTTATTCAGGCGCTGGGCTCTTTTCTCTTGGGGAAAGCCTTCTGACCCGTGAGGCGCGCAGACAATGGCGATGTTGGCTTATGTTTCGTTCCCTTTGAAGGGTTTGGGTCGGCTTGCTTTGGCATGCGATCGGATGTAAAATAAATAAAAGCTTAACATTTTGAAACATATGCTTTCTTTGTAGGCCACTTTTTACTTTATATTTCAGTGGAGATTGAACTCTGTAAACATTTTACCTCGTAGTCGCTTAACAAAGTCCAGGAATTTCTATATATTACGTGGGAGGACTTACATTTAAGCCATCATGATAAACCCAAGATGAGGTGGACACGTTTTGAATTTGGGCTCACTGAGACATTTACACGTGTGCACTCTGACCAGTGTTCACTTTTGCCCCTTTTAAAGCGTGCCACCCTCGAGGACCGGCACTACATCAATGCATTCATACTTTATGAACAGAGAGGCTGATGCATGACTCATGCGAGCTCATTGTGCTTTGCTTTCCTGGCACTCCGCGCGCGCACTCACGTCTCTGGTGGTAGCCTTGGTTTCAGGTGCTATGGCTCTCCTCAGGAGCGAGGACGGGCCTCTGCTAGTGAGGGTCAGGGGTTCGAGCCTGGCGAGGGTATGAATCTCGAGTGGCACAGTTCCCCGTGATCAGTCATTTATACACTTTGAAACCTTAACCAAGTGATTCCTTCTCGGACTCCAGGCCGAAAACAAAACAGCTACACAAATGCTCCCCGAGGAACATGGCCGTCATTTGCTTCTCAGGAGCCCTCCTCACAGTATTTTATAGTATCATGCGGATTTTGGAGTGATAAACACCAAAATCTTAATATCATACCCCACAAACTCGTAATAGGTTCAATAAATAGCATATGTACTCGTAATCAGGGCCAAAGCCTCCCCTCCCACTATCCTTAGACCCCCCACCCAGTTGATGGAGTCCATTACCAGAACTAAATAAAAACACCATCATAACATCGTTAATACGAAAATGTGATTCGTTTTTATATAAAGAACATTAAGGAAACAGCAACAAAAGAAAATATAGAAAAAGGTTACATTTTTATACAGTAGAAAAGGTTCACACAAACCCCCAAACCTCCTTGAAAAATTTTACACAATCCTATTAGTCTTACTTTTTGTTTGTCCCAAAGCTGCTCTCTGCTCCCTGACACAATGAGATGATGTAGTGGTTAAAGCATTTATACTATTTACAAGGTACATTTTAGGAAAAAATAAGGCTAAGTAGCAAATACCCTCCGGAACAGCAGGTAACTGGAAATAAACATCATGGCCCACATGCATCATTGAGACATTTTGCACTTCTTAATTTGCGAAAAATAAGGAATCGCAAATTAAGAAGTGCAAAATGGTATGCAACATTATTTTCGGTATTCATTTGTGATTCGGTAAAAATCGCAATTTTTACCGAATCCCAAATAAATACCGAATTCTTAAGTTAATTTTTGCAATTCCCATTGATTCCTATGGGCCAAAAGGCCCATAGGAGTCAATGGGAAGGCATTAGTAAATTGCGAGTGGCACTTTGAAAATTTCATGGGTGCAGGGGGGGGGTCCAAAGGACCCCCCCATGCACCCCTGAAATGTATTTTTTGCATCATGTTTCACACACACATGTCCTAAGGACATGTGTGTGTGAAACATGAATGTTGAAAAAAAAACATTTTCAGCATTTTAAACACTTTTTCCAAATTTACCGAGTGGTTCAAACACTCGGTAAATTTGACACCCTAATTGCGATTTTGCACTTTTAAAAGTAATGATGCATTGCTTTTAAGAAATCGCACATCTGCGACTTCTTAAAAGCAATCGCAATTTTAGAACTCGCAAAAATGTTACGAATTCTAAAATTGCTTCATGCATCCCAAAAAGCTCTTTTGGAATCGCAAACGGCCGATTTTAAGGAATCACACCGTTTGCGACTCCAAAAATGCTTGATGCATGTGGGCCCATGTCCACAAAAAAAATAATCCCCTGCAAAAAACTGTTCTTCCCATGTAATAATGTGAACCAGTCCTCCAAAACTTCAATTGCATTTTCACAACTACTGACTCCAATGTACCTTTTTAGGTCTCGGCCTGATCCAGCGCATGCGCTGATCTGGCCGAGGCATTTAGTAGGCTGCTTGGGAAAGTGCTACTTTCCCGGCAACCAGCTTACTATTGCGCGCACAAACACACGCGCGACATATACAGCACCTTTTTCGACGCGCGCGCCTGCGCACAACTCGCGCTTTCAAATTCTTTTATTATTTCTTTGCGGCCCGGACGTGCGGCCAATGCTTGATGCTCGTGCTTCTTGTTATTCAGGCGCTGGGCTCTTTTCTCTTGGGGAAAGCCTTCTGACCCGTGAGGCGCGCAGACAATGGCGATGTTGGCTTATGTTTCGTTCCCTTTGAAGGGTTTGGGTCGGCTTGCTTTGGCATGCGATCGGATGTAAAATAAATAAAAGCTTAACATTTTGAAACATATGCTTTCTTTGTAGGCCACTTTTTACTTTATATTTCAGTGGAGATTGAACTCTGTAAACATTTTACCTCGTAGTCGCTTAACAAAGTCCAGGAATTTCTATATATTACGTGGGAGGACTTACATTTAAGCCATCATGATAAACCCAAGATGAGGTGGACACGTTTTGAATTTGGGCTCACTGAGACATTTACACGTGTGCACTCTGACCAGTGTTCACTTTTGCCCCTTTTAAAGCGTGCCACCCTCGAGGACCGGCACTACATCAATGCATTCATACTTTATGAACAGAGAGGCTGATGCATGACTCATGCGAGCTCATTGTGCTTTGCTTTCCTGGCACTCCGCGCGCGCACTCACGTCTCTGGTGGTAGCCTTGGTTTCAGGTGCTATGGCTCTCCTCAGGAGCGAGGACGGGCCTCTGCTAGTGAGGGTCAGGGGTTCGAGCCTGGCGAGGGTATGAATCTCGAGTGGCACAGTTCCCCGTGATCAGTCATTTATACACTTTGAAACCTTAACCAAGTGATTCCTTCTCGGACTCCAGGCCGAAAACAAAACAGCTACACAAATGCTCCCCGAGGAACATGGCCGTCATTTGCTTCTCAGGAGCCCTCCTCACAGTATTTTTTAGTATCATGCGGATTTTGGAGTGATAAACACCAAAATCTTAATATCATACCCCACAAACTCGTAATAGGTTCAATAAATAGCACATGTACTCGTAATCAGGGCCAAAGCCTCCCCTCCCACTATCCTTAGACCCCCCACCCAGTTGATGGAGTCCATTACCAGAACTAAATAAAAACACCATCATAACATCGTTAATACGAAAATGTGATTCGTTTTTATATAAAGAACATTAAGGAAACAGCAACAAAAGAAAATATAGAAAAAGGTTACATTTTTATACAGTAGAAAAGGTTCACACAAACCCCCAAACCTCCTTGAAAAATTTTACACAATCCTATTAGTCTTACTTTTTGTTTGTCCCAAAGCTGCTCTCTGCTCCCTGACACAATGGGACTCTGGTGGGTTTTCATATAAAGATCCTTATTCAGCCCACTATTCTCTCTAAAACATATGTGTGTTTACTAGCTGAAGATTTATGCATATTGTTATAATACATAATTTCAGTAGCGCCCACACAATCAGAAATAGGAAGAGTAAGTTATTATTTTGTAAAACTAAAGAGACAGAGCACTAAAAGGGATACACCACCAGAAGAGGAAGCATGTCTGCATAAAGGCATAGGAAATAAGAACAAGCATTTGCAATGCAATACGTCTCGCATTTTTGGGAGTTTAAGCTATTGGCATTGTAAGTGACAGTGCCTTATATTTATTTTTCTAAAACCAAAACATAAAAAAGGCATTGTCATTTTTCAAAATTGATTTCTTCTTTTGTAAACAAATAAGTTCCCTTTTTGTCGTCTATATAATTCTAATTTCTATATACCATTTTCTTATTATAATAATCTTCTACTTTCTTCCAAACATTCTTAAAAATGCCATCTTTGTCTTTACTATGAACAATCTGAGTTCTCCTTTATTCTTATGTCACAATGCATGCTTTTTATAACGGTCTCATTAAACAGGACAAAATGTTTTTGTATGCCTTAACAGTGTCTATAACAGTAGGTGGTATGAATAAATACCATGCCGTGCCTTGATCTTTTGCCTATGGGTATAAATTCCTGCTTTTCTGATGCCTCACCTAACGAGATTTTATTTTGTTAATAAATCTGGTTCAAAGTGGGTTGGGCACCTAACCACTATCTAATAGGTGTTTGAGGATAAGATTCAAAATGATTTGATATGGGCTCATTTGGGAACCTCTCCTCCTTTTCAGACTTTCTTCTCCACAGTAGAGGAAACTCTCAGGCAGAGCTCGGGTGTTAAAGCACCTGGGCCGGATGGGATACTCATGGACCTATTCAAGTGTAATATAGATTGTGGGGGTCCTTTGCTCATAACATTTTGTTTAATAACTCCCTTTGCAGCAGGGTCCTGAGCCCCAGGGGACTTTCAATAACTGTCGCAATCTTTTTAAAAAGGGACTATGGGTATCCCGAATATTATTGGACGATTTCTCCCATCTGTAGCACAGTGAAGATGTTGGGGAGGGTAATTTTCAATCAGTTATAGGCCTGGGCCAGACTTAATATTTTTTCTTCACATATGTATGGTTTTTGCCCAGATCTTTGTACCGTCAACCAGTGCATGAACCTGCACTTGATTGTGGGTACGTATGCCATTGCCAAGCGCTGTCCACTGTCCCTGGCCTACATGGATTTATCCATCACAATTGATTCCATGAATAGCACCAAGATCTGGGAGTGGAAGTTACCCTGTGGAATTTTTTCCATACATTTCATGACAATTTGGGGGCCAGATTCGGTATGGTCAAGCAGGTGAAACTTTGGACACTTTCCCTCCAGCTACTGGGCTTTGAGAGGGCTGCATTTTGGTACCTTTGCTTTTTATTATTTATATCAACTAAGTGCCCACTTATCTGCAGCTACTTTTGACTTACTGATAATTGTTAACTTACTCAGTCCAGCATTGTTATTCCCTGACAATGCTGTTTTAAAGGCAACAACTACCAGTACTATACATATCTTGGGATAGTCCTCTGTCTCATTAACAGGTAGCTGAGACTTGTCAACAAATGACTGGAAATCACATTCCATGGCATGTGGTTCAGATAGGAGAAATAAGATGACCCTAAGAATAAAAGGCCAGTCTCTGAGTTTTGTGCACAATTTTAGTTATCTTGGTATTACCTTTAATTCATCAGTCTCATGGCAAACCCAGGTAAGTGCCTCTCATAAGAAATTTGGTGTGGCAGCTGGGCCTTTATTTAATCTCAATCAGAAGACCAGTAGGGGCCTTATTTCCCCCTACATTAATATTTACAAACTGCAGTGTGTCCCAAAAACTATGTATGGAACTATGGTGTGGGGTTCCATAATATCTGTTCCATGCAGGTGGAAGAAAACAGGATATGTAGGTGAATCATGAATCTACTCTGAGACTCGCTCTCATTTCATCCTGCATTCAGAATTAATTTTGATATTTGTTACCAATTTAGTTAAGGTGTCCTTGCTCCTGCTCTTGGTTAGTGTGTTGTCAAATGCTGAATGTTTTTTTAATAGAAAGTTTTTTTTAGATTGTCTTAGTTAAGAGAAGGGTCCCTCAATTCGTTGAGTGAATTACACCTGTAAGTCCTTCACTGACAATGATCACTGCCCGTGGTACCTTAAGAAAATTAGATAAGAGGCTGGTGAAGTCCTGCCATGATGAGGTATGTCTCTCCCAAAAAATGGAGGCAGCTTTTTGTAAGAACTCTTTTTGTAATTATTTTATCTTTCTAGCTTCAGAAGAATCAACATTTTATTAATCTCTGGAACTATCACAGTGGGAGTGGTCTCCTCTTTTTAGATTTACGGCATGCACTGTATGGCGTCTTTTGTGTTTTACAGATGTGCCAAAGGTCTAGGTCAGTAGTACATCAGCCTGTCCTTGTGATTGACCATTTGAGCAATCTTTGTTTAATTTTATATTTTTTGTGCATATTATAGACAATTATTTTTATCCTGCCCCAAACACATCCTGAAAGTGCTTGCCTTCAAGAAATGCAAACATGCCTTAATGCATCTTCAGCCATTAGGCAGCCCAGATGTTTTTTAAAGTGTATGTTGTTTCTAAGAGTGGACAGAACTCGCAGAGTTTTACTTTGCAGAATTCCATGGATTTACCGAAAAAACTCCATGAGATTCAGTGGAGTTCTGCAAGCAGTAGAATTTTGCTTCACCCCACTGCTGGTGCTGATTTTTAGTGCCTGGAGCTTGTCCCGTGCTGTAAAATCAGTGTGAATGGCACCACATGGCATGCCAGGGGGCGCTGCTTCTTTCTGTCACTCAAGTAGATTTTATTCTTGAGCAGCAGCTTTTGCAATGCGAGTGCAACTTTCTCACCAAGAGGAGTAGCGACCTGTCGCAACCTTCACCTTGGAAAAATCCCACCAGGAGGTGAAGTAGTGCTTGTTTTTTCTATCGTGCCAACTTAATGTCTGGTGGTGGGCAGAGTTTTTGCTGAGTTTTGCTCCAAACAGAATGGAGAGTGGGCAAAATGTAGTTAACTCCACCAGCAGATCAGAATTTACAGGCCACACCTAGGTTTCCCTAAAATGTCCATATGAAGTAGGAAATCTATGGAGTGGTGATGGGAGAGTACATGGATCTGCAGACTTTATATTAACAGAGGTGTTTTCCTTTCTTGTAAATTCACTTTATTGCAGAGGTTTATATTGCAGAGATTTGATTATCCCTGGTTTGTCTCAATGTTCGTAGTTTTATTAATCTGTTTTTATTATATTTTATATTTTTGATAATTGAATTGTATTATGCTCTTTTAGGATTTTTACATACATTTGAATAAATATATATTGACATTGACAATGATATACTTTTCTGAAGAGGTAGTTTTGAAAGTTACGTAAAAACTCGGCAAGTTGCTGCGGAGTTCAGCGAGCGAACAGAATTGGCACATTGCACCAATTTTAAGCATCAGGAGCCTATGTCTTGCTTCAAAATCAATGGGAATGGCACTGCATGGCATGCCAGAGGGTTCTGTTTCTTTGCTGCTGCTCAATTAGATTTTGTACTCAAGGGGAAGCTTTCTCACCT
Source organism: Lissotriton helveticus (assembly GCF_964261635.1). Lineage (NCBI taxonomy): Eukaryota > Metazoa > Chordata > Amphibia > Caudata > Salamandridae > Lissotriton > Lissotriton helveticus. The sequence continues at coordinate 770,748,628 of NC_136063.1, read as the reverse complement.
TAGCAGTTGCAACTACCCAAGTTAAGAAAATCTCACTAGGTGCTGTCCCAGCACCTGAAAATTGCGATAGGGCTGGCAATTTAATGTTAGTGAACCGCATGCATGAAAAAACTCAGCCACACGGCGATTGGGGGAGTTTTGCCAGAACTCTGCGTTACAAGCGTACTCCGCCAGCAGAGCGGAATTTATCACCCACCCCTAATAATTCCAGTCTCTATTACTTCTTGGCTTTAACGCAGTTAACAATTTGTCGTTGAAGCTACCTTCTGTCTCAAGTTCAAATATTAATGTTTCTCAAGTTCTCAATCCCAATATTTATTTTAATAATTGTTGTTTTAATCAATGATATTTGTCAGTATCGCATATCATGGAGGCTTAAACAACTGTGAGCTCAATTCATCTGGACTTTGCTTTGGCCCACTTGGTACATTTCTTGAATCTTTGGACCATTCAGGTCTTGAATAATGTTGACAAGATACTTTTGCTGTTTTGGATCTCCTTAGTGCCTGATGATCCTCTTCTGTGTTTCTTATATCGCTTGATTCTGTTCATTCAATGATTTAGGGGATCTACATTTGATTGACACACTTGATCTCAATCGCTTTTACCACTTGGCCAGTCAAATCTCCAGATTTGTCCTTCTTTTCTCTCACTCGTTCCTTCATCTGGGTCATTCAATTGTCTTTGTAAAACTCCAACAGTTTCCTCAGAGGATACTTCCACACCACTCTGATATTTCAGGAGCTTTTACTGGTCGAGATCTTGTTGTTCTTTGCCCCTTTCTTGTTCTGCTGACTGTGCTGTCACTGGTGCTCTCTGTACTGGCTCAAAGAATATTATTTCTTCTTTCGGACAACTTACTCTCTGAGTGTGGGATGCATGCACCCAATCAGGTACTCCAGCACATTTGACAGCAGTGTTTGTGATCAGAATTACTTGATAGGGGCCTTTCCACTTTGGCTTCAAACAGCTTCTTCACCAATACCCAGTCGCTGGGGCTTAGGTCATGGCAATACTCCTGATGTGGAAAAGCAGTGACAGCTCCAACCTGGGGAGAAACAGAACGCACCACATCAGCCAGTCTTTTGCACTCATTGAGTATCATGTCTACTGTTATGTTCACAAGGACATTTGCAGGTACAGCAGGCAGTTTCATTGCATGTCCCATGAGGAGTTCATGAGGTGATAATCCTGTTCTACTGTCAGGAGTACTTTGAGTCCTCATCAGAAATAGTGGTAGTACATCTGGCCATTTCAGAGAAGCTGTAGCACAAAGTTTACCCAATCGGGACTTTAAGGTTTCTTTTTTCTTGCTCCAGTATTCTTGGCACCTCAGTATGAAAGCTACAGTTTAACCACTGTTCCAATTAAAAGAGTCACACACAGCAGTATCAGCCTTATTTTAAAAATGAGTCTCTCGGTCTGACTCTAAAGAAAGCAAAAATCCATAGTTGGGTATCAGTTCATGCAACAGCAGTTTTGCTAAAGTGAGACTGTCCACACTATAAGCAGGACATTTCTCAGTCTGGTACTTGTAGGCATCTGGTTGCATCCTATTGAATGGTCCACATCATCTTCCTTCTGCTAGATCTCTGAATCAGGGATTGAATCAAATCTGACTAAACAACCTGACCATTGCATCCCTTACAGTTTGTGCAGGATCAGGAAAATGTTGTGCCATGGAAAACAACAAACAGTCTGGCAACACAGGTCTTCCATCAGCTGAAACCCAAATCTCATTCTCATCCTTATCATAACCTGCTCTGAACCAGCCTTGTTGTTTGTTTCTACAACCTCTTCTTGCAATCTTTTAATTTCTTCCAAAGTGTCAGCCGCAGAGAACAACATAGAGAAAGCAGAGTCCTTGTAAGATTCATTTTTGTTATCTCCATTAAAAGAGTAACCTAAAGTGCACAATACAGAGCAACTTAATCTAATCTGAAATTCGATTTCCAACTCTAACAGCGCACTTCCCCACTCCAATTTCCTGAATCAAGTGCAAAGCATCCAACAATTCTTTCACATATTCCCCATTTTGTACGGGGGATCCTGAAGATGTCATAAACCCCCTTTATGACCATAACTGTCCAAAGTCATACTGACTGTAAATATAGTCACTCATTTGTGCTGAAAGGTAACATGCTCTTGTAAGGGCTGTCCATGCTGCTACTTGTGCAGAGGTAACACCTTGTAGCCATAACGCTTCTATCACTTCCTACATTTTGCAACCCACATATGCTGCTTTCAGAGTTCCCTCATTGTTTCTTAAACACGAGCCGCCCACAAAGATTACATAACCAGGCTCATCAAGAGGTTCATCTTTTATGCCTGGTCTTGGCTTTGTGCATACGTTTGTAACATCTAGACAACCATTTTCAATTTTATTTTCAGGTGTGGGCAATAAGGTAGCTGGATTCAGCATGTGTCATCTCCTGAGCACCACATTCTAAGCTGCAAGTATATTTTGTTCATATTTTGTGAGTCTGCAGTTTGTCAAATACTGTGTTTTTGTTTGATGATCCAAATCTCCACCGAGTGAGGAACCATCAGTGTAAGGGGATGTCCAATCACTATGTTTGCACATCTCTCAATACTGACACTAACTGTCACAACTACTTTAAGGCAACTGCACAATCCTGAGACAACAGAGTCAGGAGTAGTAAAAAATATTTCACACATCTTTGATAGGCCCCATGCATCTCAGTTAACACTGAGCGAGCACAGCCCTACCTTTCAATGCATAACAATGTGAACATATTTCTGTAATCAGGCATTCCTTTGGCTGGGGCATGATAAAAACTTTATCTCAGCTCTAGGAAAGCTTTCAAACTTTTGTTGGTCCATGGAAGTGGAACAGGCTCATCTTGTGCTTCAGCCTTTGTAAAGGCTTGGGCACTAGGGAAACATTTGGAAACCACTGTCTACAGTAGCCAACCATTCCAAGGAATATGGTGACTTATCTCTGAGTTCTCGGTGGATTCATTGTCACAATCATATCCTCTCTCTTGTGACACATTTCTTGTTTCCATTCACAATTATATATCCCAAAGTTGGACTTCTTTTTGACAGTATGGCAGCTTGTTCGGAGATACTTTATCTATTCTCAGCCAAATGATTCAATAGAGTAATTGTATTCTGTCAGTAAGCTTCTTGTGTATTTCATGCCACAAATAGGTCATCAATGTAATGTCTGAGAACTAAGGGGCCCATTAGGATGTCGGGCGGATTGCCACTGCCATAGGGACATAGGGTAGTATCCTTCCCTATGTCCCTATCTTACAATACAGTGGTCAGAGACCCAGTACTTAACAAACCCTTATTACAACACTCTGTTTTATGGAGCTCATTGGTGTCCTCCACGTCCCATCTACAGTATCCCTGCAGCCTTGCTAACCCCCCAGGCCTGGCCCCCATCCTTTACCAATAGTTAGCAGGTCATAGAGGTGCAGATCCTACTAGATACAATCCCTTCCAGGACTTCGAAACGACTTGAGGTGGGGATTCTGAAAACATCAGACCTAGTTGTGTAATCAGTGGGAATTATCAGCAACACTGGGGCTAAATGGTTTAATGATCATGTATACATGATTATCAGATCCCCTAATACAGCTGTGTAATACAGCTGTGTCTATGGAAATACCCCAACAGTAGTAATTCAATGTAGGGCTCTCTCCTGGGTCAAATAGGGGAGTTATATAACAAACTTCTCACTACCTGGGAGACCTAAAATTAATATTAGGGCAGTCACTGTAACCATTCTTGAGCCCAAGCCCCAACCATCCCACCCCCCATGTGAGCAGAATCTCATTAGTTATATAGTAGAGAGAATTCCTATGTTGGGCCAACCACCTCAAACATTTATTTGTCAGCTCTTCCTGGCCCTACCTCTGGTCCACATGAAGCTGAGGAACTCCCACCAGAATTGTTACATATGGGCAGGTAGCTAGGAGAAGGTCTATGCCAGGCTGCCACTGTATGGAGTCATGGGCAATGGGCAGATATGGAACCTTCCCCACAGATACTCTTTGCTGTACTTAAAGTACCACCATCGACTGGCTGTTTATCAAGTCTGATTGGAGGATCACAGTGCACAGATCTCGAGATCACACTTTGCAGGACGACTTGTTTGGGAATTGACCACTGGGTACCCTCCAGGGCTACTGATAATAATTGAAATGCTTGCCCTTCCCGTGATGTAACAGAATCAAGTCCCTTTTAGATAACTACCAGCCGCATTATTAACAAGGTTAGCTCCTCGTGCACAAAGTCTTTAATTTTCCCAAAGGTCCATTGCCCATAATGGTTTGTGCCTTGCCGAGCTTATGATAACTGGGACAAATGGTTTTCCCTAGGCCGTTTGGCAGCTCTCAGGCCCTGAGAAGTGTCTTTTGGACATGCCCCAGCTGCATCAAATGCAAACATTAAATCCTTAGAGCTAGCTTGACCAATGTCCAACCCATTTGAATCAACTAGAATGGAGAGCAAGTAGGGCTGCATATTAAAGGGCCATCAGAATTCAGGCTAGTGTCAGTTCCAAGCATCAATTTCCTCTCTGTCAGTGCATTTTCAGTGGAAATATCCCCCATGAAACTCTAAAACATTTTCAATAATGGTTGTTTTAGAAGAGGGCGATGCTATGGGAGATCCACCCGGTGCTTTCCTTTTGCCCAATATTCTTTATCAGGTCCAGGGCTCCTTGGGACAGTGAAGAGGTTGGCGAAAAGCACAGAGCAATATACAAGTCAGAACAGCTTGCGTAAAAGTTTGAACACCTTAACAGTAATTAACTTCCTTGAGAAATTAATAAATGACACTCACCCCAACATCACGAAGTCAGAGAGTGGGCCCAGACTCCTCCGGGCTCTGACAGGCATCGATGGGCCGGCCCTTTGCCAAGGCTTTGTCAAGGCAAGTGCTGGGCAACGGGACTTTCCTCCTGAAGGTCAGCAGGTCTTGGGTCTGTCGTAGGCTCAGTGGGAAGGTGTCCCATGTCTTGGCGGCGAGGTTGGACAAGGATCTCCCACCAGTGGTTGTTCTTCAGATGCACGGGACGGTGGCAGGTGAGAGGTTGCTGGAGGTTGGGGGTGTAGAAGGAGAGCCGTCTGGTGAGGAGTGCCTTGTGTGCGTGGGTGAGGAGCTTGAAGGATATCCTCTTGTTGACGGGGAGCCAGTGCAGGTTTCTCAGGTGGGGGGTGATGTGGCCGTGTCATGGTACATTGAGGATCAGTCGTGCCGAGGCGTTTTGGATGCGTTGTAGTCGATTGATGAGCTTGGTCGGGGCTCCCGCGTAGAGGACGTTTCTGTAGTTGAGTCTGCTGCTGCTGCCAACGAGGGCCTGGGTGACTGTATTTCTTGTATTCTGTCGGGATCCATCTGTAGATCTTGGGGAGCATGCGGAGGTCATTGAGAGCATTGAGTCGAGGATGATTACCAGGTTGCGTGCGTGGTCGGCGGGGGTCGGGGCTGCCCCCAGTGCCGTTGGCCACCAGGAGTCGTCCCAGGCTGACGGGTTGGAGCCGAGGTTGAGGACCTCCGTCTTGTCCGAGTTCAGCTTCAGATGACTGATCTTCATCCATTTGGCGACCGCCTTCATTCGTTCATGGAGGTTGGCTTTGGCGGTGATGGGGTCCTTGGTGAGGGAGAGGATCAGTTAAGTGTCGTCGGCGTAGGAGATTATGTTGAGGTTGTGCTGTTGGGTAACGTGTGCAAGCGGAGCCATGTAAATGTTGAACAGTGTCGGTGTCAAAAGGCTCACACCAGGTCCATCGAAGCCGACGATGCTCCCAATGCCCAACCACCTCAGAAGCTGCCTAGAAGTAAATTCAGCTATACAAAAGGGGATGATGGACGGAGCGTTTGAGCAAATCACCCCCAGTCAACTGATCTGGGTTTAATCCATCACCAGTTCGGGCTGCACTGTTCCCATGAGGCACAGGGTCAGACTGATTTGCATATAGCCATGTCTGAACTGGGGTGGCTGAGTGAACTAAAGAATGGTGATGGATTAAACCCAGATCAGTTGACTGGGGGTGAGTGTTTGATTTGTTCATACGCTCCGTCCATCATCCCCTTTTGTATCGCTTTGTTCACCCTAAGTGTGGCAGGGTATGCTCAGACGTGAGTCCCTTGTTCACTTGGCCACTGGATTCAAGATAGCCTGGCTGATGAGGATTATGAATCCGAAACCGGTCCCAGGATGCTTGTTTCCGGTCCAGGGAAGACATGGCTTGGCAGTTCGGGCTGCACTGTTCCCATGAGGCACAGGGTCAGACTGATTTGCATATAGCCATGTCTGAACTGGGGTGGCTGAGTGAACTAAAGAATGGTGATGGGTTAAACCCAGATCAGTTGACTGGGGGTGAGTGTTTGATTTGTTCAAACGCTCCGTCCATCATCCCCTTTTGTATCGCTTTGTTCGCCCTAAGTGTGGCAGGGTATGCTCAGACGTGAGTCCCTTGTTCACTTGGCCACTGGATTCAAGATAGCCTGGCTGATGAGGATTATGAATCCGAAACCGGTCCCAGGATGCTTGTTTCCGGTCCAGGGAAGACATGGCTTGGCAGTTCGGGCTGCACTGTTCCCATGAGGCACAGGGTCAGACTGATTTGCATATAGCCATGTCTGAACTGGGGTGGCTGAGTGAACTAAAGAATGGTGATGGATTAAACCCAGATCAGTTGACTGGGGGTGAGTGTTTGATTTGTTCAAACGCTCCGTCCATCATCCCCTTTTGTATCGCTTAGAAGTAAATTCAGGCCACTACTGAAGCGGGGGGGAAAGGGGAAGTGGATAAAGAGAGAGAGACAGCCTTGCAACAAACACTGGTCTCTGGTCTTCGGTGTCAGCCAGTTATGTGGTCGCTCTGCACCTGCATAAATGACAAACTTAATTTCTACACCACAACGTTCTTTTAATATACTGTATATCATCTAAGGGTTCTGTAATTACCTGTGAGACCTGGCTATAAGCTTCTCTCCGATGAATGTAATTTACGTCTGCTAAACTCTGTCATTGATGTGACTCTGCTCCTGTAAATGCATATTAACAGTTACCCTTTCATATCATGTAGGTTATACTCCCCAACCCTGCCCTTGGCTTTTAGGACTCACCTATAATGACTTAACAGTTGTAGGAAAATAAACCTTGATGTAAAAAAATGTCCAGTTGATTTCGTCCTCAACTAACCTTAAATAATATTCAAACAAGTTCTGTGAAGTTCTATCACGAAGACACTAATGAAAGAATGTGCCTTGTAAAAGTCTCCGTTATTTACATTGTCAGGAAACGACCGCTACTGCCAAAGACTATAATTTCCAAGAAGTACCTGCAGATGGCGCGCAGCTCTCAAACATACAGACTATTAGTTCATTGTTCTCTACAATTCGAAGTTCAGGACTCTCTGTAGCACCCTTGTAGCGCATACGGTGTTGCTAGAAGATTTAATTTCAATTGTGCTGTGAAAATTAAAACTTGAATAGCTCTTAACCATAAACAATAACAGGAACACCACGGACTTCACAGAAGACGCACTCGTCCCGATGCGCGGTCAGATGAAGTGCGTAGGTAAACGGTTCTTCACAGCCTTTAGTCATTAACCATCGCGCGACCACAGCCACTAGACTGCAGCCGCAGAACGAAGTTCACTGGAATTTTGGCAGCCATGCTGTTGGAAGTCTCTAAGTGTTCGCATGCACTGCCTGAGCATCAGCTTTGACACTATGAATGTTTTTTCCCAGCGAGAAAAGGTCTTTACCTTTTGATGTTGATGGCGCATCTCTGATGCCATGTAAATAGGACCGGTAACAACACCCATGGTCCTGACAGTACCTCCCTCCAAAAGGATCCCTCCCAATTTTGGTTTCGTAGGATAAGTTTTATGAAAGAGTTTAACAAGTCTAGGAGCATGCACATTACTGGAGGGCTCCCAAGACCTCTCTTCCGGACCAAACCCCTTCCATTCCACCAGATATTAGTTTATTTCTGGAAATCTTTGAATTTAAAATCCTACTGACCTCGAATTCCTCATCCGAATCAATTCTAATGGTGACTGGTTTACCTTTAAGCCGAACCCTTGGGGGATTTTTTTAAAATAAAGAAACGTGAAAAGCAGGGTGAATTTTTAATCTGCTGGGAAGTTGCAGTTTAACCACTACTGGATTTATTTTCTTTTGCACCTGAAATAGACCTATGAATCTAGGCTGAAACTTCCGGTTACCTTTCAGTTTTAGATGTTTGGTAGACAACCATGCCTGATCACCCACCTCAAAACTGACTCCCACTCTTCTCTTTTTATCTGCCTGCTGCTTGTAGGATATCTTTGCCTTAGTAAGGTTGGATTGTGCTTGCTGGTAAGATCTTTTTATTCCTGCTAACCACTCCACCACTGTTGGGATCTCCTCCGTTATTTTACCTATCATTAAAGTGGGATGACGACCATAGTTCAAGTAAAACGGGGTAAATCCCGTGGAGGCGTGTATAGCGTTGTTATATGCCAACTCAGCCGACCACAACAGGTCAGACCAATTTCCCTCTTGTTCCAGCAAATACAATCTCAAGTATTGCTCCAGTTCCTGATTCACTCGCTCAGTCTGCCCATCTGTCTCTGGATGGAAACTGGTTGAGAATCGAGTGTCAATACCTAAACTGTGCATATAATTTTTCCAGAACTTGGATACAAACTGAGCCCCTCTATCTGAGACAATGATTTGCGGGATGCCATGAATTCGAACCACATGCTGATTAAACTGTTTTACTAACTGCGACGCGGTGGGAATTCTTTCTAATGGAACAAAATGGCCCATTTTCGAGAATGTGTCTACCAGTACTAAAATGGTGGTGTACCCCTGACTGCGTGGCAGATCTACTATCAAATCTAGAGATACTGTATGCCAGGGATCCGGGGCATTAGGGAGTGGTTGCAATAATCCCTGCGGGGACTGTCTAGATGGTTTGCCCTTAATGCATAATTCTCAGGTTGAGACATACTGCCCTACCTGAGCTGCCATACCTGGCCACCAAAAATATCTCTGTAACAACCGCAAGGTCTTTTTAGTGTCCTTGTGACCCGCCATATGATCATCATGACAGCATTTTAATGCCTTCTCTTGAAGCTCACTTGTGGGTAAATAAAGGGCTTCATCATAGTACGGTAAAGAGTTTCTGATTGATTTTCTATTATCATCTGTCGTCCAATTCTCCAGATCCTGAAGGGAGCATTGTTTCCGAATTTCCTTAGCAAAGTCTTCCAGATGAATTGCCCCTACAATATTCTCCAGGGGAATAATTGGTTCATCCACTGGGACTCTCTTGTCCTCAGAAATGTTCAGTCGAGATAATGCGTCAGCTTTCCCATTCTTCACACCTGGTTTGTACGTAATGACGAAGTCAAATTCTGAAAAATACAAGGACCACCTCAATTGACGAGGGGTAAGGGTTTTAGCAGACTTCAAAAATTGTAAGTTCCGGTGATCAGTGTACACCGTCACCTTGTGTTTTGCTCCCAACAAGTAATGTCGCCAGTCTTGGAAAGCTTCCTTCACTGCTAACAATTCCTTATCTGCGATGGTGTAGTTAAACTCTGTCTCGGATAGTTTCCTTGAGCGAAAAGCCACAGGATGAAGCTGTCCTGTCAGCTTGTCCCTTTGAGACAGAATTCCTCCGGTTGCGAAGTCTGAAGCATCAGTTTCAACAAAAAATTCTTGTTCAGGATCCGGGTGCATCAAAATTGGTGCCGTGACAAAAGCCCTTTTTAGGAACTGAAAAGCTTCCTCCGCCTCTGTTGACCAATGAAAAACTTTCCCTTTCTTTAAAAGTTGCGTGATGGGCTGAACTTTAGCAGAAAAGTCAGGAATGAACCTCCTGTAAAAATTGGCGAAGCCAATAAAACTTTGAATTTCTTTAATGTTACTGGGAGATGACTAATCCTGAATGGCTTGTACATTTGAAGGATACATTCCCACCCCGTCAGCCGACAAAATGAATCCCAAAAATTCCACTTGCTTCACATGAAATGAACACTTTTCCAATTTTACGTACAAGTGGTTCTCCAATAATTTCTGCAAAATGGCTCACACATGTGTAATGTGGTTCTCAATACAATCCGAAAAGATTAATATATCATCTATATAGACGACTGCCGCTCGGTCCAGAAATTCTCTTAACACATCATTCACGAAGTGTTGAAATGCCGCGGGAGCAATGCTCAACCCAAAAGGCATCACCTGATACTCATAAAGACCATATTTAGTGCGAAAAGCAGTTTTCCATTCGTCGCCCTCTGCAACTCTCACCAGATGATACGCTCCACGAAGGTCCAGCTTTGTATACACCTTGGCGCCTTTAACGTGATCCAATAGCTGTGAGATGAGGGGTAATGGATATCGATTCTTGATGGTCACTAGGTTCAGAGCTCTGTAGTCGATACAGATTCGCAATGAGCCTTCCTTCTTTGGCCGAAAAAACAGAGGCGAAGAAACGGGCGATTGTGAAGGTTGTATGAATCCTATTTTTAAATAGTCATCCAAATATTTTTTGAGGTACTGATTTTCTGCTTCTGTGAGAGCATAAATCCGACTGCACGGCAACTTAGCGCCGGGTTCTAATTCGATCTTGCAGTCATACACCCGATGGGGTGGAAATTTTTCAGCATTGCCCTTAACAAAAACACTTGCCAAGTCTTGGTATTCCAAGGGAATTTCTTTCGACTCCAATACCGACACTTGGTTAGTGAGTTGAGCCAATTCCAGAGCTGGCGAGTTCAAGGTTTTCTGGCCACGGGTCGAGTAACAATTCTTGCGAAAATGTTCTGAGGTCATCTCCACCAATCTCTTCTCCCAATCAATTTTCGGATTATGCTCAGTGAGCCATGGCAATCCCAATATCAATTGAAACTGCGGTGCATCAATTAAGTTAAATCGAAGAAACTCTCGGTGACCTTGAAGTCGCACCAACTCCAATGTTTCCGTTTCTTCAGTGATCGGCCCAGAAGTAAGGTTGGTGCCATCGACGGCTTTGACGATCTCGCAATTTTTTATTTTTTTTGCTTGTATGCCCATTTCCTTAGCATAGGTCAGGTCACAAAAATTTCCAGTGGCCCCAGAGTCAATCATGACTGATACTCCTTTAACCTCCCTCGTTCTAAATTTCATGACAAAGGCTACTGTCAGATGTGGCGCTGCTGATTGAAGAGGGTTGATTAACTGCTGCATATCCGGAGTTGAATTCTCTTCTTTTCCCACCAGAGCAACTTCCTCTACTGGTGGGATTTGGCTTTTAAACCTGCACTGATCTTGGGTTTTTTTGGGCAGTCTTTTACAAAATGTCCCGAGACACCACAGTAAAGACACAAATTGTTTGCTCGTATTTTCTCCTTTTCCTCTTTGGACAGTGGTCCTCTGATAGACCCAATTTGCATGGGTTCCTCACCCGACCCATTGTCAGTTCTCGAAGATTCACCTTTAGCCCGATCTAACCATGGAAAATATGTCCGAAAATCTTTCTTCTTTTCAGACTTCCTTTCAGAAAGTCTATGTTCCAGCTGTAACACCAGATCAATTAATTCCGATATTTCTCGGGGTCTTTTGGGAATCTGCGCCAGAGCATCTTCCAGCTCATCCTTCAGTCCTCGGTAAAAAATAGCAGAGCGTTTGTTTCTGGCCACTCTGTTTCTACAATTAGTTTGTTGAACTGGGCAATGTACACTATTAAATCCCGATTTCCCTGTTTAAGATCCAACAGTTCATTATCTGTGGCCTGTTCTGCAGTTCTCCAATCAAAAATCCGTAGGAATTCTTTTTTAAACACATCAAAGTTGTTCAAGGCTGGATCGTCACGAGAAATCAAGGGCATAGACCAAGCGGCCGCGTCCCCACTCATATAGGACAGCATGAACGCAACCTTCACCCTATCATCCTTAAAGGGGCAAAATACTCACGAGAAAAATGCACAAAAACATATTTTAGATCCCTGACACACTCAGAAACCAACCAAAAACCTATTTGACATTGTCAAACTGGCGATACATCCACCTCCACCTTTCACTTTCCATGACCTGACACAAAATGTAAGGAATTTGTCTTAATTGTTCTCAGCCAAATTCAAATTTTATTGTATGATTAATTAAAATCCTTACAAATATCCAAAACAATTAAATATCCTTGCATCCACGGTTAAAACCAAACTACATTAGATACTATATCCTGTTAATTACAAGTGTGGGTACTCTACCAACACATAAAATACTAAAAATACAATGATTCAAATTTAGTCCAACATCTATGACACCTAACCAGTTAAATTCTTAATATATTTAATTTTCAGTTCGTTTTTGCACAACTGGTTCCGTGAAACCGTGTCCTGTCGGTCAGACCTCTTTTATCTCTTCCTGATCAGCTTGGAATAATAGTTTTTTTACTTCAGCCAGGTATTTTACTCCTCGGCAGGCCAGGATTATAGAGGAACCGTCCATCCAGCATATTACGGCTTGCCTACACGTGCGGATTTTAAGTTAGTTGAAAATAGCTCTTAAGCAGTATCTCCTCAAAGCCGTAACTGCAGGACAAACGCATAAAAGATGAATCAGGGATTCCTTTTGATAGCCACACAGGCGACACTGAGATGTTTGTTTGGGTTGTTTCCAGGATTGCTGTAGGTCTTTCGAATCGTGCAAGCCCAACCTGTAGTTTATGTAAGACCTTTTTAGATGTCAGCTAAAGTGAAATGGTAAGTATGCTTGCGGTTTCAAGTAATTTATAAGAAGAGATGACCGTCCACCCGTGCCTACGTTTAGAAGTTATAATTTTGTCCTCCAGAAAGGATTTCTTTTTTGCTGAGTCATTAATCACTTTGCTAAGGCTCGCTTTGTCTAGACTTTTATTCCAGTCTGCTTGTATTTCCAGGTCGGCCAAACAAGTTCTCAAATAGCTTCCCCATAAGCTTCATGTTTCTTGGCCCGTCTGGGGCTTGATTTATTCCCAGCACAGGCTATCCATTGAATCTGGTTCTGCGGAGCAGAATTTGTGGCAAAGCTTTACAAAAGCGCTCATGCTCCGAAATTTTTGATTTTGAAGGCCGAATTCCAGCCAGATTTGCGATGGAGAGGCTGACTTTGGCAAATTAAACACGGCTTTGTAGATCCTTGTCTGGAGATCATTGAGTAACTCCGCCTCCTTGCCACACCAAGTGACTAAGCCATATGATAGAGTAATTTCAAAAAGGGGGTGGTGATGGACAGAGTATCTGAGTTAATCAGAACACTCCTACCCAGTCAACAGATCAGGGCTTGATCCATCACCGTTTTTTAGCTCACTGCACCATCCCAGTTCAGAACCTGGCTATATGCAAATGAGTCTGTCCCTGGCCCAGTGCATCATGGGAACAGGGCAGACCAAACTACCAAGCCAATTCTTCACTGGAAAGGAAACAAGCTTCCGGGGACCGGTTTATGGCATTACAGCCGTCTTCGGCCCGGCTTGCTTGAATCCTGATGGTGCAATGAGCAAGGGACTCATGTCTGAGCATACCCTTCCACACTCATGGTGGCCAAAATAATTTCAAAAAGGGGGTGGTGATGGACAGAGTATCTGAGTTAATCAGAACACTCCTACCCAGTCAACAGATCAGGGCTTGATCCATCACCGTTTTTTAGCTCACTGCACCATCCCAGTTCAGAACCTGGCTATATGCAAATTAGTCTGTCCCTGGCCCAGTGCATCATGGGAACAGGGCAGACCAAACTACCAAGCCAATTCTTTACTGGAAAGGAAACAAGCTTCCGGGGACCGGTTTCTGGCATTACAGCCGTCTTCGGCCCGGCTTGCTTGAATCCTGATGGTGCAATGAGCAAGGGACTCATGTCTGAGCATACCCTTCCACACTCATGGTGGCCAAAATAATTTCAAAAAGGGGGTGGTGATGGACAGAGTATCTGAGTTAATCAAAACACTCCTACCCAGTCAACAGATCAGGGCTTGATCCATCACCGTTTTTTAGCTCACTGCACCATCCCAGTTCAGAACCTGGCTATATGCAAATTAGTCTGTCCCTGGCCCAGTGCATCATGGGAACAGGGCAGACCAAACTACCAAGCCAATTCTTCACTGGAAAGGAAACAAGCTTCCGGGGACCGGTTTCTGGCATTACAGCCGTCTTCGGCCCGGCTTGCTTGAATCCTGATGGTGCAATGAGCAAGGGACTCATGTCTGAGCATACCCTTCCACACTCATGGTGGCCAAAATAATTTCAAAAAGGGGGTGGTGATGGATAGAGTATCTGAGTTAATCGGAACACTCCTACCCAGTCAACAGATCAGGGCTTGATCCATCACCGTTTTTTAGCTCACTGCACCATCCCAGTTCAGAACCTGGCTATATGCAAATTAGTCTGTCCCTGGCCCAGTGCATCATGGGAACAGGGCAGACCAAACTACCAAGCCAATTCTTCACTGGAAAGGAAACAAGCTTCCGGGGACCGGTTTCTGGCATTACAGCCGTCTTCGGCCCGGCTTGCTTGAATCCTGATGGTGCAATGAGCAAGGGACTCATGTCTGAGCATACCCTTCCACACTCATGGTTGCCAAAATAATTTCAAAAAGGGGGTGGTGATGGACAGAGTATCTGAGTTAATCAGAACACTCCTACCCAGTCAACAGATCAGGGCTTGATCCATCACCGTTTTTTAGCTCACTGCACCATCTCAGTTCAGAACCTGGCTATATGCAAATTAGTCTGTCCCTGGCCCAGTGCATCATGGGAACAGGGCAGACCAAACTACCAAGCAAATTCTTCACTGGAAAGGAAACAAGCTTCCGGGGACCGGTTTCTGGCATTACAGCCGTCTTCGGCCCGGCTTGCTTGAATCCTGATGGTGCAATGAGCAAGGGACTCACGTCTGAGCATACCCTTCCACACTCATGGTGGCCAAAATAATTTCAAAAAGGGGGTGGTGATGGACAGAGTATCTGAGTTAATCAGAACACTCCTACCCAGTCAACAGATCAGGGTTTGATCCATCACCGTTTTTTAGCTCACTGCACCATCCCAGTTCAGAACGTGGCTATATGCAAATGAGTCTGTCCCTGGCCCAGTGCATCATGGGAACAGGGCAGACCAAACTACCAAGCCAATTCTTCACTGGAAAGGAAACAAGCTTCCGGGGACCGGCTTCTGGCATTACAGCCGTCTTCGGCCCGGCTTGCTTGAATCCCGATGGTGCAATGAGCAAGGGACTCATGTCTGAGCATACCCTTCCACACTCATGGTGGCCAAAATAATTTCAAAAAGGGGGTGGTGATGGACAGAGTATCTGAGTTAATCAGAACACTCCTACCCAGTCAACAGATCAGGGCTTGATCCATCACCGTTTTTTAGCTCACTGCACCATCCCAGTTCAGAACCTGGCTATATGCAAATTAGTCTGTCCCTGGCCCAGTGCATCATGGGAACAGGGCAGACCAAACTACCAAGCCAATTCTTCACTGGAAAGGAAACAAGCTTCCGGGGACCGGTTTCTGGCATTACAGCCGTCTTCGGCCCGGCTTGCTTGAATCCTGATGGTGCAATGAGCAAGGGACTCATGTCTGAGCATACCCTTCCACACTCATGGTGGCCAAAATAATTTCAAAAAGGGGTGGTGATGGACAGAGTATCTGAGTTAATCAGAACACTCCTACCCAGTCAACAGATCAGGGCTTGATCCATCACCGTTTTTTAGCTCACTGCACCATCCCAGTTCAGAACCTGGCTATATGCAAATTAGTCTGTCCCTGGCCCAGTGCATCATGGGAACAGGGCAGACCAAACTACCAAGCCAATTCTTCACTGGAAAGGAAACAAGCTTCCGGGGACCGGTTTCTGGCATTACACCCGTCTTCGGCCCGGCTTGCTTGAATCCTGATGGTGCAATGAGCAAGGGACTCATGTCTGAGCATACCCTTCCACACTCATGGTGGCCAAAATAATTTCAAAAAGGGGGTGGTGATGGACAGAGTATCTGAGTTAATCGGAACACTCCTACCCAGTCAACAGATCAGGGCTTGATCCATCACCATTTTTTAGCTCACTGCACCATCCCAGTTCAGAACCTGGCTATATGCAAATTAGTCTGTCCCTGGCCCAGTGCATCATGGGAACAGGGCAGACCAAACTACCAAGCCAATTCTTCACTGGAAAGGAAACAAGCTTCCGGGGACCGGTTTCTGGCATTACAGCCGTCTTCGGCCCGGCTTGCTTGAATCCTGATGGTGCAATGAGCAAGGGACTCATGTCTGAGCATACCCTTCCACACTCATGGTGGCCAAAATAATTTCAAAAAGGGGGTGGTGATGGACAGAGTATCTGAGTTAATCAGAACACTCCTACCCAGTCAACAGATCAGGGCTTGATCCATCACCGTTTTTTAGCTCACTGCACCATCTCAGTTCAGAACCTGGCTATATGCAAATTAGTCTGTCCCTGGCCCAGTGCATCATGGGAACAGGGCAGACCAAACTACCAAGCCAATTCTTCACTGGAAAGGAAACAAGCTTCCGGGGACCGGTTTCTGGCATTACAGCCGTCTTCGGCCCGGCTTGCTTGAATCCTGATGGTGCAATGAGCAAGGGACTCATGTCTGAGCATACCCTTCCACACTCATGGTGGCCAAAATAATTTCAAAAAGGGGGTGGTGATGGACAGAGTATCTGAGTTAATCAGAACACTCCTACCCAGTCAACAGATCAGGGCTTGATCCATCACCGTTTTTTAGCTCACTGCACCATCCCAGTTCAGAACCTGGCTATATGCAAATTAGTCTGTCCCTGGCCCAGTGCATCATGGGAACAGGGCAGACCAAACTACCAAGCCAATTCTTCACTGGAAAGGAAACAAGCTTCCGGGGACCGGTTTCTGGCATTACAGCCGTCTTCGGCCCGGCTTGCTTGAATCCTGATGGTGCAATGAGCAAGGGACTCATGTCTGAGCATACCCTTCCACACTCATGGTGGCCAAAATAATTTCAAAAAGGGGGTGGTGATGGACAGAGTATCTGAGTTAATCAGAACACTCCTACCCAGTCAACAGATCAGGGCTTGATCCATCACCGTTTTTTAGCTCACTGCACCATCCCAGTTCAGAACCTGGCTATATGCAAATTAGTCTGTCCCTGGCCCAGTGCATCATGGGAACAGGGCAGACCAAACTACCATGCCAATTCTTTACTGGAAAGGAAACAAGCTTCCGGGGACCGGTTTCTGGCATTACAGCCGTCTTCGGCCCGGCTTGCTTGAATCCTGATGGTGCAATGAGCAAGGGACTCATGTCTGAGCATACCCTTCCACACTCATGGTGGCCAAAATAATTTCAAAAAGGGGGTGGTGATGGACAGAGTATCTGAGTTAATCAAAACACTCCTACCCAGTCAACAGATCAGGGCTTGATCCATCACCGTTTTTTAGCTCACTGCACCATCCCAATTCAGAACCTGGCTATATGCAAATTAGTCTGTCCCTGGCCCAGTGCATCATGGGAACAGGGCAGACCAAACTACCAAGCCAATTCTTCACTGGAAAGGAAACAAGCTTCCGGGGACCGGTTTCTGGCATTACAGCCGTCTTCGGCCCGGCTTGCTTGAATCCTGATGGTGCAATGAGCAAGGGACTCATGTCTGAGCATACCCTTCCACACTCATGGTGGCCAAAATAATTTCAAAAAGGGGGTGGTGATGGACAGAGTATCTGAGTTAATCAGAACACTCCTACCCAGTCAACAGATCAGGGCTTGATCCATCACCGTTTTTTAGCTCACTGCACCATCCCAGTTCAGAACCTGGCTATATGCAAATTAGTCTGTCCCTGGGCCAGTGCATCATGGGAACAGGGCAGACCAAACTACCAAGCCAATTCTTCACTGGAAAGGAAACAAGCTTCCGGGGACCGGTTTCTGGCATTACAGCCGTCTTCGGCCCGGCTTGCTTGAATCCTGATGGTGCAATGAGCAAGGGACTCATGTCTGAGCATACCCTTCCACACTCATGGTGGCCAAAATAATTTCAAAAAGGGGGTGGTGATGGACAGAGTATCTGAGTTAATCAGAACACTCCTACCCAGTCAACAGATCAGGGCTTGATCCATCACCGTTTTTTAGCTCACTGCACCATCTCAGTTCAGAACCTGGCTATATGCAAATTAGTCTGTCCCTGGCCCAGTGCATCATGGGAACAGGGCAGACCAAACTACCAAGCAAATTCTTCACTGGAAAGGAAACAAGCTTCCGGGGACCGGTTTCTGGCATTACAGCCGTCTTCGGCCCGGCTTGCTTGAATCCTGATGGTGCAATGAGCAAGGGACTCATGTCTGAGCATACCCTTCCACACTCATGGTGGCCAAAATAATTTCAAAAAGGGGGTGGTGATGGACAGAGTATCTGAGTTAATCAGAACACTCCTACCCAGTCAACAGATCAGGGCTTGATCCATCACCGTTTTTTAGCTCACTGCACCATGCCAGTTCAGAACCCGGCTATATGCAAATTAGTCTTTCCCTGGCCCAGTGCATCATGGGAACAGGGCAGACCAAACTACCAAGCCAATTCTTCACTGGAAAGGAAACAACCTTCGGGGGATCGGTTTCTGGCATTACAGCCGTCTTCGGCCCGGCTTGCTTGAATCCTGATGGTGCAATGAGCAAGGGACTCATGTCTGAGCATACCCTTCCACACTCATGGTGGCCAAAATAATTTCAAAAAGGGGGTGGTGATGGACAGAGTATCTGAGTTAATCAGAACACTCCTACCCAGTCAACAGATCAGGGCTTGATCCATCACCGTTTTTTAGCTCACTGCACCATCCCAGTTCAGAACCTGGCTATATGCAAATTTGTCTGTCCCTGGCCCAGTGCATCATGGGAACAGGGCAGACCAAACTACCAAGCCAATTCTTCATTGGAAAGGAAACAAGCTTCCGGGGACCGGTTTCTGACATTACAGCCGTCTTCGGCCCGGCTTGCTTGAATCCTGATGGTGCAATGAGCAAGGGACTCATGTCTGAGCATACCCTTCCACACTCATGGTGGCCAAAATAATTTCAAAAAGGGGGTGGTGATGGACAGAGTATCTGAGTTAATCAGAACACTCCTACCCAGTCAATAGATCAGGGCTTGATCCATCACCGTTTTTTAGCTCACTGCACCATCCCAGTTCAGAACCTGGCTATATGCAAATTAGTCTGTCCCTGGCCCAGTGCATCATGGGAACAGGGCAGACCAAACTACCAAGCCAATTCTTCACTGGAAAGGAAACAAGCTTCCGGGGACCGGTTTCTGGCATTACAGCCGTCTTCGGCCCGGCTTGCTTGAATCCTGATGGTGCAATGAGCAAGGGACTCATGTCTGAGCATACCCTTCCACACTCATGGTGGCCAAAATAATTTCAAAAAGGGGGTGGTGATGGACAGAGTATCTGAGTTAATCAGAACACTCCTACCCAGTCAACAGATCAGGGCTTGATCCATCACCGTTTTTTAGCTCACTGCACCATCCCAGTTCAGAACCTGGCTATATGCAAATTAGTCTGTCCCTGGCCCAGTGCATCATGGGAACAGGGCAGACCAAACTACCAAGCCAATTCTTCACTGGAAAGAAACAAGCTTCCGGGGACCGGTTTCTGGCATTACAGCCGTCTTCGGCCCGGCTTGCTTGAATCCTGATGGTGCAATGAGCAAGGGACTCATGTCTGAGCATACCCTTCCACACTCATGGTGGCCAAAATAATTTCAAAAAGGGGGTGGTGATGGACAGAGTATCTGAGTTAATCAGAACACTCCTACCCAGTCAACAGATCAGGGCTTGATCCATCACCGTTTTTTAGCTCACTGCACCATCCCAGTTCAGAACCTGGCTATATGCAAATTAGTCTGTCCCTGGCCCAGTGCATCATGGGAACAGGGCAGACCAAACTACCAAGCCAATTCTTTACTGGAAAGGAAACAAGCTTCCGGGGACCGGTTTCTGGCATTACAGCCGTCTTCGGCCCGGCTTGCTTGAATCCTGATGGTGCCAAGAGCAAGGGACTCATGTCTGAGCATACCCTTCCACACTCATGGTGGCCAAAATAATTTCAAAAAGGGGGTGGTGATGGACAGAGTATCTGAGTTAATCAAAACACTCCTACCCAGTCAACAGATCAGGGCTTGATCCATCACCGTTTTTTAGCTCACTGCACCATCCCAATTCAGAACCTGGCTATATGCAAATTAGTCTGTCCCTGGCCCAGTGCATCATGGGAACAGGGCAGACCAAACTACCAAGCCAATTCTTCACTGGAAAGGAAACAAGCTTCCGGGGACCAGTTTCTGGCATTACAGCCGTCTTCGGCCCGGCTTGCTTGAATCCTGATGGTGCAATGAGCAAGGGACTCATGTCTGAGCATACCCTCCCACACTCATGGTGGCCAAAATAATTTCAAAAAGGGGGTGGTGATGGACAGAGTATCTGAGTTAATCAGAACACTCCTACCCAGTCAACAGATCAGGGCTTGATCCATCACCGTTTTTTAGCTCACTGCACCATCCCAGTTCAGAACCTGGCTATATGCAAATTAGTCTGTCCCTGGCCCAGTGCATCATGGGAACAGGGCAGACCAAACTACCAAGCCAATTCTTCACTGGAAAGGAAACAAGCTTCCGGGGACCGGTTTCTGGCATTACAGCCGTCTTCGGCCCGGCTTGCTTGAATCCTCATGGTGCAATGAGCAAGGGACTCATGTCTGAGCATACCCTTCCACACTCATGGTGGCCAAAATAATTTCAAAAAGGGGGTGGTGATGGACAGAGTATCTGAGTTAATCAGAACACTCCTACCCAGTCAACAGATCAGGGCTTGATCCATCACCGTTTTTTAGCTCACTGCACCATCTCAGTTCAGAACCTGGCTATATGCAAATTAGTCTGTCCCTGGCCCAGTGCATCATGGGAACAGGGCAGACTAAACTACCATGCCAATTCTTCACTGGAAAGGAAACAAGCTTCCGGGGACCGGTTTCTGGCATTACAGCCGTCTTCGGCCCGGCTTGCTTGAATCCTGATGGTGCAATGAGCAAGGGACTCATGTCTGAGCATACCCTTCCACACTCACGGTGGCCAAAATAATTTCAAAAAGGGGGTGGTGATGGACAGAGTATCTGAGTTAATCAGAACACTCCTACCCAGTCAACAGATCAGGGCTTGATCCATCACCGTTTTTTAGCTCACTGCACCATCCCAGTTCAGAACCTGGCTATATGCAAATTAGTCTGTCCCTGGCCCAGTGCATCATGGGAACAGGGCAGACCAAACTACCAAGCCAATTCTTCACTGGAAAGGTAACAAGCTTCCGGGGACCGGTTTCTGGCATTACAGCCGTCTTCGGCCCGGCTTGCTTGAATCCTGATGGTGCAATGAGCAAGGGACTCATGTCTGAGCATACCCTTCCACACTCATGGTGGCCAAAATAATTTCAAAAAGGGGGTGGTGATGGACAGAGTATCTGAGTTAATCAGAACACTCCTACCCAGTCAACAGATCAGGGCTTGATCCATCACCGTTTTTTAGCTCACTGCACCATGCCAGTTCAGAACCCGGCTATATGCAAATTAGTCTGTCCCTGGCCCAGTGCATCATGGGAACAGGGCAGACCAAACTACCAAGCCAATTCTTCACTGGAAAGGAAACAACCTTCGGGGGATCGGTTTCTGGCATTACAGCCGTCTTCGGCCCGGCTTGCTTGAATCCTGATGGTGCAATGAGCAAGGGACTCATGTCTGAGCATACCCTTCCACACTCATGGTGGCCAAAATAATTTCAAAAAGGGGGTGGTGATGGACAGAGTATCTGAGTTAATCAGAACACTCCTACCCAGTCAACAGATCAGGGCTTGATCCATCACCGTTTTTTAGCTCACTGCACCATCCCAGTTCAGAACCCGGCTATATGCAAATTAGTCTGTCCCTGGCCCAGTGCATTATGGGAACAGGGCAGACCAAACTACCAAGCCAATTCTTCACTGGAAAGGAAACAAGCTTCCGGGGACCGGTTTCTGACATTACAGCCGTCTTCGGCCCGGCTTGCTTGAATCCTGATGGTGCAATGAGCAAGGGACTCATGTCTGAGCATACCCTTCCACACTCATGGTGGCCAAAATAATTTCAAAAAGGGGGTGGTGATGGACAGAGTATCTGAGTTAATCAGAACACTCCTACCCAGTCAACAGATCAGGGCTTGATCCATCACCGTTTTTTAGCTCACTGCACCATCCCAGTTCAGAACCTGGCTATATGCAAATTTGTCTGTCCCTGGCCCAGTGCATCATGGGAACAGGGCAGACCAAACTACCAAGCCAATTCTTCATTGGAAAGGAAACAAGCTTCCGGGGACCGGTTTCTGGCATTACAGCCGTCTTCGGCCCGGCTTGCTTGAATCCTGATGGTGCAATGAGCAAGGGACTCATGTCTGAGCATACCCTTCCACACTGATGGTGGCCAAAATAATTTCAAAAAGGGGGTGGTGATGGACAGAGTATCTGAGTTAATCAGAACACTCCTACCCAGTCAACAGATCAGGGCTTGATCCATCACCGTTTTTTAGCTCACTGCACCATCCCAGTTCAGAACCTGGCTATATGCAAATTAGTCTGTCCCTGGCCCAGTGCATCATGGGAACAGGGCAGACCAAACTACCAAGCCAATTCTTCACTGGAAAAGAAACAAGCTTCCGGGGACCGGTTTCTGGCATTACAGCCGTCTTCGGCCCGGCTTGCTTGAATCCTGATGGTGCAATGAGCAAGGGACTCATGTCTGAGCATACCCTTCCACACTCATGGTGGCCAAAATAATTTCAAAAAGGGGGTGGTGATGGACAGAGTATCTGAGTTAATCAGAACACTCCTACAAAGTCAACAGATCAGGGCTTGATCCATCACCGTTTTTT
Organism: Lissotriton helveticus; assembly: GCF_964261635.1. Lineage (NCBI taxonomy): Eukaryota > Metazoa > Chordata > Amphibia > Caudata > Salamandridae > Lissotriton > Lissotriton helveticus. The sequence goes on along the minus strand of NC_136063.1, from coordinate 770,725,699 downwards.
AGCTCACTGCACCATCCCAGTTCAGAACCTGGCTATATGCAAATTAGTCTGTCCCTGGCCCAGTGCATCATGGGAACAGGGCAGACCAAACTACCAAGCCAATTCTTCACTGGAAAGGAAACAAGCTTCCGGGGACCGGTTTCTGGCATTACAGCCGTCTTCGGCCCGGCTTGCTTGAATCCTGATGGTGCAATGAGCAAGGGACTCATGTCTGAGCATACCCTTCCACACTCATGGTGGCCAAAATAATTTCAAAAAGGGGGTGGTGATGGACAGAGTATCTGAGTTAATCAGAACACTCCTACCCAGTCAACAGATCAGGGCTTGATCCATCACCGTTTTTTAGCTCACTGCACCATCCCAGTTCAGAACCTGGCTATATGCAAATTAGTCTGTCCCTGGCCCAGTGCATCATGGGAACAGGGCAGACCAAACTACCAAGCCAATTCTTCACTGGAAAGGAAACAAGCTTCCGGGGACCGGTTTCTGGCATTACAGCCGTCTTCGGCCCGGCTTGCTTGAAACCTGATGGTGCAAGGAGCAAGGGACTCATGTCTGAGCATACCCTTCCACACTCATGGTGGCCAAAATAATTTCAAAAAGGGGGTGGTGATGGACAGAGTATCTGAGTTAATCAGAACACTCCTACCCAGTCAACAGATCAGGGCTTGATCCATCACCGTTTTTTAGCTCACTGCACCATCCCAGTTCAGAACCTGGCTATATGCAAATTAGTCTGTCCCTGGCCCAGTGCATCATGGGAACAGGGCAGACCAAACTACCAAGCCAATTCTTCACTGGAAAGGAAACAAGCTTCCGGGGACCGGTTTCTGGCATTACAGCCGTCTTCGGCCCGGCTTGCTTGAATCCTGATGGTGCAATGAGCAAGGGACTCATGTCTGAGCATACCCTTCCACACTCATGGTGGCCAAAATAATTTCAAAAAGGGGGTGGTGATGGACAGAGTATCTGAGTTAATCAGAACACTCCTACCCAGTCAACAGATCAGGGCTAGATCCATCACCGTTTTTTAGCTCACTGCACCATCCCAGTTCAGAACCCGGCTATATGCAAATTAGTCTGTCCCTGGCCCAGTGCATCATGGGAACAGGGCAGACCAAAATACCAAGCCAATTCTTCACTGGAAATAAAACAAGCTTCCGGGGACCGGTTTCTGGCATTACAGCCGTCTTCGGCCCGGCTTGCTTGAATCCTGATGGTGCAATGAGCAAGGGAGTCATGTCTGAGCATACCCTTCCACACACATGGTGGCCAAAATAATTTCAAAAAGGGGGTGGTGATGGACAGAGTATCTGAGTTAATCAGAACACTCCTACCCAGTCAACAGATCAGGGCTTGATCCATCACCGTTTTTTAGCTCACTGCACCATCCCAGTTCAGAACCTGGCTATATGCAAATTAGTCTGTCCCTGGCCCAGTGCATCATCGGAACAGGGCAGACCAAACTACCAAGCCAATTCTTCACTGGAAAGGAAACAAGCTTCCGGGGACCGGTTTCTGGCATTACAGCCGTCTTCGGCCCGGCTTGCTTGAATCCTGATGGTGCAATGAGCAAGGGACTCATGTCTGAGCATACCCTTCCACACTCATGGTGGCCAAAATAATTTCAAAAAGGGGGTGGTGATGGACAGAGTATCTGAGTTAATCAGAACACTCCTACCCAGTCAACAGATCAGGGCTTGATCCATCACCGTTTTTTAGCTCACTGCACCATCCCAGTTCAGAACCTGGCTATAGGCAAATGAGTCTGTCCCTGGCCCAGTGCATCATGGGAACAGGGCAGACCAAACTACCAAGCAAATTCTTCACTGGAAAGGAAACAAGCTTCCGGGGACCGGTTTCTGGCATTACAGCCGTCTTCGGCCCGGCTTGCTTGAATCCTGATGGTGCAATGAGCAAGGGACTCATGTCTGAGCATACCCTTCCACACTCATGGTGGCCAAAATAATTTCAAAAAGGGGGTGGTGATGGACAGAGTATCTGAGTTAATCAGAACACTCCTACCCAGTCAACAGATCAGGGCTTGATCCATCACTGTTTTTTAGCTCACTACACCATCCCAGTTCAGAACCTGGCTATATGCAAATTAGTCTGTCCCTGGCCCAGTGCATCATGGGAACAGGGCAGACCAAACTACCAAGCCAATTCTTCACTGGAAAGGAAACAAGTTTCCGGGGACCGGTTTCTGGCATTACAGCCGTCTTCGGCCCGGCTTGCTTGAATCCTGATGGTGCAATGAGCAAGGGACTCATGTCTGAGCATACCCTTCCACACTCATGGTGGCCAAAATAATTTCAAAAAGGGGGTGGTGATGGACAGAGTATCTGAGTTAATCAGAACACTCCTACCCAGTCAACAGATCAGGGCTTGATCCATCACTGTTTTTTAGCTCACTACACCATCCCAGTTCAGAACCTGGCTATATGCAAATTAGTCTGTCCCTGGCCCAGTGCATCATGGGAACAGGGCAGACCAAACTACCAAGCCAATTCTTCACTGGAAAGGAAACAAGTTTCCGGGGACCGGTTTCTGGCATTACAGCCGTCTTCGGCCCGGCTTGCTTGAATCCTGATGGTGCAATGAGCAAGGGACTCATGTCTGAGCATACCCTTCCACACTCATGGTGGCCAAAATAATTTCAAAAAGGGGGTGGTGATGGACAGAGTATCTGAGTTAATCAGAACACTCCTACCCAGTCAACAGATCAGGGCTTGATCCATCACTGTTTTTTAGCTCACTACACCATCCCAGTTCAGAACCTGCTTATATGCAAATTAGTCTGTCCCTGGCCCAGTGCATCATGGGAACAGGGCAGACCAAACTACCAAGCCAATTCTTCACTGGAAAGGAAACAAGTTTCCGGGGACCGGTTTCTGGCATTACAGCCGTCTTCGGCCCGGCTTGCTTGAATCCTGATGGTGCAATGAGCAAGGGACTCATGTCTGAGCATACCCTTCCACACTCATGGTGGCCAAAATAATTTTAAAAAGGTGGTGGTGATGGACAGAGTATCTGAGTTAATCAGAACACTCCTACCCAGTCAACAGATCAGGGCTTGATCCATCACCGTTTTTTAGCTCACTGCACCATCCCAGTTCAGAACCTGGCTATATGCAAATTAGTCTGTCCCTGGCCCAGTGCATCATGGGAACAGGGCAGACCAAACTACCAAGCCAGTTCTTCACTGGAAAGGAAACAAGCTTCCGGAGACCGGTTTCTGGCATTACAGCCGTCTTCGGCCCGGCTTGCTTGAATCCTGATGGTGCAATGAGCAAGGGACTCATGTCTGAGCATACCCTTCCACACTCATGGTGGCCAAAATAATTTCAAAAAGGGGGTGGTGATGGACAGAGTATCTGAGTTAATCAGAACACTCCTACCCAGTCAACAGATCAGGGCTTGATCCATCACCGTTTTTTAGCTCACTGCACCATCCCAGTTCAGAACCCAGCTATATGCAAATGAGTCTGTCCCTGGCCCAGTGCATCATGGGAACAGGGCAGACCAAACTACCAAGCCAATTCTTCACTGGAAAGGAAACAAGCTTCCGGGGGCCGGTTTCTGGCATTACAGCCGTCTTCGGCCCGGCTTGCTTGAATCCTGATGGTGCAATGAGAAAGGGACTCATGTCTGAGCATACCCTTCCACACTCATGGTGGCCAAAATAATTTCAAAAAGGGGGTGGTGATGGACAGAGTATCTGAGTTAATCAGAATACTCCTACCCAGTCAACAGATCAGGGCTTGATCCATCACCGTTTTTTAGCTCACTGCACCATCCCAGTTCAGAACCTGGCTATATGCAAATTAGTCTGTCCCTGGCCCAGTGCATCATGGGAACAGGGCAGACCAAACTACCAAGCCAATTCTTCACTGGAAAGGAAACAAGCTTCCGGGGACCGGTTTCTGGCATTACAGCCGTCTTCGGCCCGGCTTGCTTGAATCCTGATGGTGCATTGTGGTAAACAATTCATCTTCTTTGAGGCTCATTTCATGGAATATAGCTGGCCTACGAGGAAGGCTTGATATCGAGGAGTGGGTAGAACCGGTGAATAACCAGGATATACTGCTTTTTCAAGAGACCTGGGCAGTCGAAACCATCTTACTTCCCGGGTTTCTTAATTTTCACAAACCTGCCTGCAGGGGTAGAGTGGGCAGACCCTCCGGGGGATTATGTGTTTGGATAAGGCAGTCTCTGGACTATTGTATCACAGAGCTACCCGTCCCCATCCCCGATATCCTCGTACTTAGACTTACCAACCCTGGCTCTCAGACTATAGTTATCATAAATGTCTATGTGAGGGGCATCCCAGGAGGTCGCAGTCCTACAGGCATTTTTAATGACCTGGAGCTGATATTAAACCATTGCGACATTGAACATTTTGTTATCTTGGGGGGTGATCTCAACTGTACTTTCGAACCATTCTTGGGTAGAGAGCTGGACTTCCAAGAAGAAGAGGGTAAGCGATGGAAGATTCCATCTTTAGAATTAGCTCCCATCAAAAAAGGGACAGAGGCCGCTCTTCACTGGCTGGGTTTTTGTCTTGAACGAGATTTGAGAGCCGTAAATGGGCGAACTACCTCTGACAAGCAAGGGAAGCATACCTTTGATAATGGGCGTAGGACAAGCAGAATCGACTACCTCTTTATCAAGATAGAGTATTGGTCCTCTCTGGTGGATATGTTGGTGGAGGTTCGCCCAGAGAGTGACCACAATCCCTTAGTCCTCAAGCTAGCCCTAGATGGCAGCTGTCGACTTAGAGCCCCCAACAACTGTAGTACTGCAGATGTGATGTTGGAGAACAATAAGAGAAGGGTACAGTGGGGTAGATTCGCCGAGGATCCTAAAAATCTTAGTCTCATCTCACGGAAAGTAGAGGAGGTATCGAATCTTATGGCATCAACGGTAGAGATAGTCGAAATTTGTAGGCTACATGATATCTTCTTTGCTTCTCTGAAATCCTTCTTTACCAAAACAAATAGTAACCCTGTAAAAAATTACCAAGCTAAGAAAAAGGTCCAGTGGTATAATCAAGAATGCCGCAAAGCCCATTATGATTTACTTATTGCACTCAAATCACGTGACAGTGCTTGCATACAAAAGCTAAGGCAGGATTATAAAAGTCGTTTGAAAGAGGCCAAATTGGCCTGGGACACGAATCACTGGCAGGACCTATATGAGGCAAGTTTGTCTTCTAACCAATCAAGGTTCTGGCATGTCCTTAAATGGGGAAACTCACATGATTCCCAGCTCCCCTCAAACTACGTAGCCGAAGATGGATGGGTCGCACATTTCGGAGCGCAATTTGGCGACTCTGTTCCTATAGTGGACCATGCTGTAAGCTTCCGGGAGGCCTTTTTTTACTCCTCGAGTAATGTTCCCCTCTTCGACCTTCTAGATGTGGAGCTGGCCTTAAATCAGACCAAAGGGGGGAAAGCATCTGGTATAGATTGCATCCCCTCTGATCTTTTTAAATCAGATCATGCAGCCTGGGCTCCATATATATTGAAGATTGCCAATGCAGTGGCAGGCGGAGCGCCGATACCAGACTCTTGGCAGGGGGCGGAAATTATTCCAATCTTTAAAAAAGGGGACCGCTCCCTGCCAACAAATTACCGTCCAATCAGTCTAATAGACGCCATCCAAAAAATCATCTCTCGGATGTTGTTATTTAAGATCACAGTATGGATGGACGAAAAGTCTATACTTTCACCACTACAGGCTGGATTCAGGCCCAGCATAAGCACAATAGACCAGATCCTTAGATTTTTATTAATATATTGGAAGGTGGTGGTCCTAAACGAAGGAGCGATTTATGCGGCCTTTGTTGATCTTAGGTCTGCCTTCGATTTGGTTCCGAGAACCAAATTGTGGACGGCCTTGGCCCAAATGGGCATGCCCTCGGGATTGCTGGCTTTAATCGTTAGACTTCACGAAAAGAACTATGCCCAGGTCCGATGGGGTATGCAGGGCCAAGTCACCAAAAAGTTTCCAGTGACCCGAGGAGTTCGCCAAGGTTGCGTCCTTGCCCCGACCCTTTTCCTTCTCTTTATTAATAAAGTTGTTGATTATTTCTCTAATACCCCTACAGATGCACCTAGTTTGGGAGGTATGAAGGTCCCGCTATTGATTTTCGTGGACGATACGCTTCTCCTCTTCAAAACTCAAAAGGGATTACAACTGGCCCTAGACAAATTTTCGGAATTCTGTGTCGCAAATGACCTACAAATAAATACCAACAAAACGAAGTTCATGGTATTTACAAAAGACAGACCAAGATTGGGACAAGTTAGCCTTGATGGAGTAAACCTAGAACAGGTACATGAGATGACCTATCTGGGGGTGGTTTTGGACCACAAATTAAGATGGTCTGCCCAGGTAGATGTTCTGTCCTTAAAATTCTCACAGCTGGGCGGGACACTGATAAAAGAGCAAAGATCATCGCTAACAAAAAGGATAAGCCCAGCACTAAAAATCTACAACATCAAGATTAGATCAGCTATTACCTATGGAGCTGATCTATGGGGTTATGCCAATCTGTCCCAACTTGAGAAATTGCAAAATAAATTTCTACGTAACTTGGTAGGTCTTCCCCAATCTTCTCCTATGCTACCATTAATGCTGGACTTGGGCTGCCATCCAATAAAAGAAATAGCTAAACTGAGAATAATCCTCCTTTGGAGGAGACTTTGGGTTACCCCCGAATTGGCCTCCTTTGTTGAAGGTATCGAAGACCTTAGACGTTTAGTAGGCAGTGGTAATCTCCCTTGGTTTAGATCAGTTAGATCCACTCTGGTAGACATGGGTCTTGTCCAGCTATGGTCCGATCCTAGGAATAGTGTTTTCCCTGGAAAAAGGGATCTTAAAGTTCAGTTCTGGGCTGCCTATAGAAATAGGCTGATCATAGAACATAGTCCCTTAACCCTTTCAGGCGCTTTCTTGAGCCATAAAGTGGACACAAGTTTGGAGAATTATTGGGATGCCATTTTAAAGAGCAGGGACAGGAAACTTTTCCATCAATTCAGAGTAGGAACAATGAGCAAGGGACTCAATATTTTGTCCACCCTAAGCGTGGAAGGGTATACTCAGATGTGAGTCCCTTGCTCATTGCACCATCAGGATTCAAGCAAGCCGGGCCGACGACGGCTGAAATGCCAGAAACCGGTCCCCGGAAGCTTGTTTCCTTCCCAGTGTAAGAATTGGCTTGGTAGTTTGGTTTGCCCTGTTCCCATCATGCACTGGGACAGGAACAGACTAATTTGCATATAGCCAGGTTCTGAACTGGGATGGTGCAGTGAGCTAAAAAACGGTGTTGGATCTAGCCCTGATCTCTTGACTGGGTGAGAGTATTCTGCTTAATTCAGAAACTCTGTCCATCACCACCCCTTGTTGTTAAATACATATGATAGAGTAGGCATACTTTGCGCTGACATCACTTTTAAGAGATTATTATAGTTTGGGCAGTCCAATTTACTTTTTAGTTGTCGATAAGCAAAGATTAATAATTGGGCTTTTGCTTTAGTGACCAATTTGTACTCTTAGTGGATTGTACCCTTCCCTATTGTAATACCAAGGTATTTATATGACCCTTGCTCTTCAACCTTCGTCCCTTTTACTGTCCATTTGAACTTAATTTTGTGTGAATCCACTAGGCGGACGACCTTTGTCTTTCCTTTGTTGAGTTCCAAGTTTTACTGGTCCAGATAGGTTGCTAAATTATTTATCGCTCTTTGTAGACCGAAGGGGGTTTGGCTTAACATCCGCATACTGTAAAACGGAGATCTGCTTATTGGCCATTATCGGCGGGTGGCAATCGGCTGCTTCCATGTTTTTACTAAGATCTGAGAGGAACAAATTAAATAGTCTTGGTGCTAGCACACAGCCTTGTTTTAATCCTTGCTGCGTGTCGATGCTCGCTGTCGTGCTGCATCCTTCGCCCAGTTTTACTCTCACCCAGGTGTCACTATGTTGGGCAATTATTGCATTTAATAATTGATTCGGTAGTCCCCATGCCTTTAGCTTTTCCCAGAGTCACCTTCTGTTCAGTCGATCGAAGGCGGATTTTATATCAATAAAACATGCATACAGTCAGTTTTGTGCCTTTTCAGTTAAGATTGCCAGGATTGCCAAGTTTGTTATTGTGCCCATCCCTTGTCTAAAACCTGTTTGGAAATTGGGAATTATGTTGTTGTCATCCGTCGACTCTTGCAACTGAACAAGGAGGCAAGAGGCGTAGAGCTTGGCCTCAACATCGATTGAAGATATGAGCCTGTAATTCCCTGGCTTACAACGATTGCCCTGTTTAAATATAGGATGGATTATAGTCCCTTTCCACGAATCAGGGACATCGCTGTGTGTAAAAATCTAGTTGAAGAGCGGAGTTAAGTTGTCCGACCAGTAATCTGGGTCATTCTTGAAAAATGCATTGGGTAGGCCATTCGGACCTGCCGCTCCTTCCGTCTTAAGCTTTTGAATTATACCTCGTAGTAGTTTGGTGGTGGTCAGGGTATTTTGATCAATGCCATCTTTCTCCTGTTGTGGATTTTGCCAAACCAAATGATCCTGCTTAGGTTTTGTTTTCCTATCTTCCAATACCGAAGATGGCCTTTGAGACCCTTCAATGGACCCTAGTGCCGTACTGCTGTACATATCCCGCACATGTTCAACCCACGCTTCCGCTCCAATTCCAGGTTCTTGTTGGAGTCTTGGTCCTTTATTCAGGCTATATATAATGCCCCAAAAGTCCCTGCTATTTGGCAGTTTACTTGCACTCAATAGATGTATCCAATGTATTCCTTGTAAACCATTTTTGCGTTCCTCAACGACTTCTTGTACTGATTCCTTAGTTCTTTCAATTTAATTTTATTTGTTTTTTTACCCAGTCTTGTCGCTTGAGTTTGAATTTGTACCTCTCTTGAGATCCTTCTCTTTTGATCTCTTAGATCGTTGCTACACCAGGGTTCCCTCCTCGTGTTAATTCTTTGACGGCCAGGTGGTGCTGGAAATTTACTGGTAATTGCCTGGACCAGATGTTCCCAGTTTTTTACTCGTTCTTCACCTGATTGTATCCCCAGTTTGCACACGTGCTCCCTTACTGTCTCCTGTATACCTTTCAGATTTCCCCCTCGCCATTTTAGTTTTCGCAAGTTAAACTTTTTGGAGCGTTGTTATTCATTAATATTCGGCCTCCCCAGTTCCCTAACCTCTTTCCTTTTATTCGATCTTTAATTGTGAGATTGCCGTTAAAGTCTCCTGAGATAAAAATGGGGCATTGCTCTTAGGATCTTTGCATTGTTTTGATCAGGGCCATTAAAATAGAGTATCTTTCTTTCCGGGTCTTTCTCTTTGGTTGTACATAAACATTAATCAGTAAGAGTTGCCACTTTAAGTTATTTGGAGGGGACATTCCGGTGATTTTAATCACTTGTACCCAATTTGTCCCCACGTCCAGCTCTTCGGTTAGCCAGTTGTACTTTTGTGAGTCGTATATCGACAGGCCTCCTCGCGGGTGCCCACAGTTTGAAAATCTTTCTGCGAGAATATGATGTTCTTTAAAACTTGGAATTGAGGATGGAGTCAAGTTCCAAGATTCCTGAAGCATGATTATATCTAATTGTTGAAAAAAATCTAGGGTTTCATGGTCCTGGTCCATATCTTTAAACCCGTGGACGTTCCAAGAGCAGATCGTAGGTTTGTCATGCTTCATTCCCTCAGTATTGTAAGCCTGCTTCTCTTCTCTTACATTTAGCTTTGCCTCTTTGTTAGGTATGTTTTTTACTTAGCACCATTGGCAACCATGACCAATCCAGCCTGTCCAGTTTTCTACTTCCTTCGTGTTGTGCGCTTGCCGATGTTTTGGACCCCTTTTCTGTAAGTGTCATAACCGGTGTGGTCGATCGAGCTCCTCGTATGCATATGTTCTGTTTTTTCCTGAGTGAGTCTTCCCGTTTTAAATGTTTTGGACTACCTAAGAGGGGATAGGGATATCTTGGACGTTTATGTAGCATCAGCGTGATTCCCCAGGCTCCGAATCTTGATCTTGTTGCAAATATCTTGTCAACTAATTCCTTTGAGGACCATGTTGTCACTGACTCTTGAATATCAGAGTTTGATCCTTTTTGTTGAAATTCAACAGCTGTTAAGTCTTGTGAGGTAATTCCATTTATTTCTGGGACTGCTTTAAACAATTTTAGCAAATTCCCTCTGTTCAGAATGTCTTGCCTTCCCTTGGTTGAATATTCCGGCACAAATGTCAATTTTAGTTCAAACACGTCTGACTGGTTTTGAAAACGGTTGGGAAATTGTGCGATTTCTTCTTTTGGTGATGAAAAGTTGTTAATTGTCGATGAATTAAGTTCTTTGCGGGCTTCAGGACCCAAGTGATTTACATGAGCCCTCTTCTTTTCCATATCCAGATTTTCTGTTGTCCTTGTCCCTGTTCGTTCGACTTCTGGTTTCATGGGGGGGAGCATACATATTCGTTCCTTTCATCTAGTTGTAACCTTTATCAGATTGTGCTTAAGGATAGGACTGTTTTTATTTCCTCTATCCACCTCTTACTTGTTGGGTTGTCCCTACTTCCTTTTTCATTCCTCGTTATGCCTTCCTCATTCCAATGTGGGACTTTGTCTCCTTTATCTGTGTTTCTGCGTTTGTTGCTACAAGAAGCGTTGTTTTGGTCTAATTCCTTTATTTGCAGGCATTCTGCTTCTGTGACGAGGCGTTGCTTTAAATCATTTTTTTGTAAGCTGGAGATGGAAAAAACAGCGGTCCGTGAGCTTTCCTCCTTTCGCCTAAGTTCTTGTGGGGAGTTCGCTTGGGCTATGTCAGTTGCGACTGGCTCACTTGTTGATGCGTTCAGTGAATTGATTTTTCCCATTCGAGGTGTTTTAATTGCAAATATTGGAAATATCTTCTCAAAATCTAGGCTTTATTGCTTTTTGTGCTTAAGCCTAACCTTCCTTGCGTGTTTTCTTTGTCTTTTTGTGGGTTTTGCGGGTGGAGAAATCTCAAAGGAATTCTGTGTTACTTCCATTTTGATTTCTGTGTTTTCTACTTCCTTGTCGGGTTCCACTTGCTCAAGATCTCCTTTGCCCTCACTACTTAACCTTGTATTTATTTTATTACGTGTTGAGGATACCTTCATGTCTGTCCTATGTTAAAGTTCTGTATTCTGTTCATTGTTACTTGTTGATATTACCGCCCCTAGAATGTCCATTAAAATGTCGGGGAGACTTGCCAGTTTCTCTATTATACTCCCACAGCCGCAATCGGGCTGTTGTTTATCTTTAGTTCTTTGTTGTTCCAAATTTCCCCTTTGTATTAGTAGGGACGTAATTAAATCCATCTTGGAGTTTATGCTGGAGATATGGGTGTTAATTAGGTTTATAAGATCTATTTGTACGTCCATTTTATCAGATTGAAAGTTCAGTACCTTTATTGCTTGGTCTAATGTGCCTAGCAAGGACTGGCTCCACTGTGTGCTTGGCTGTTGATTGCTGCAGTTCCCTGATCCCCCTAATGCGTGATCTATCATACTGAAGGATGATATTGTTATTGGCGCTGACAAATTCAGTTGGTTTGCTTTCGTTGCTGGAGTACTGCTATCATCTAATATGATCCGTTGTTGATCATTGCTGGGTGGCTGGCTTCGTGGGGTTGATGCCGCCATTCCCAACCTGCTCTGTTGTACTTCTGAGCGAGTGTCTGGTGGCGTGGCATTTCTTTGAGTTTCTTTTTTCTGTGTAATTGTTTCCATAATTTCTAGCAGGTTGGGGTCATTGGATATAGAGAATGAATTTAGCCAGGGGTCCACCCCTGTGACTGCCGGCTTTTGAGATTCACTTATTTTTGATTTATCCTCCTTGGGATCATCCCTGTATTCCATTTCCTTTAGGTTCCCTCTGGGGTTCATACTTCTGGGACGTTAATTCATATTTGGTTGTGCCTCCATATATTCCTCTATAGTTCCCTTGTTTGGTTCACTTTTAGTTTTTTCCCTTGTAGTTGTTATGGATTTAATCTGGTGCACCTGTGCAGTCACTGTTACAAGCTTACTCGCTGGCTGATCCGCCATTGATTTCAGGGAAATTTGCTTTCCTTCGTGGAAGATTGCTGGGACATGTGCGGAGAGGGTGCTTATTCTGTCTGGGAAAATAGGGCTTGGGAGTTTGGTGGCCTCTGCTGTAGAAGCATAGATTGCTGCCATTGGGTCTTTTAAGAAGAAACATTTTTGAATCCCGTGTTTCCTTCTTGGACTCACCACTGTGATGTCAGGAGTGGGTGATGCGACCAATCTCTCTCTTGTTTTTGAGGCTGCTCCCTTGTGACTTGTAAGTGGGGCTTCTTCAAAGGATTTTTTTGGTTTGACTTTTTTTTATTTTTTACCTATCGTTGTTTGTCTAATTTTTCCCAATCTCATATCGATCCTTGCTTCTGTGTTCCTTTGCCCGTCTTCTGTTTCGCTTGTACCTCTTCCCTGGGGGATATGATATCGTGGAGATTTGAGTGATGACTCCTATGCGACAGATGTCCTGTCCTGTCCTTGTGGGCCTGATGTGGGCTTTATGTGGCCTTTAGGCCACCACTATTTGAATATTCGTGGCTTGTGAATGGTCGTGCCCCCACAGTTCTCATCGACGTTGGCAACCCCCCCTCGCTCTGCCTGCTTTTCCCACAAGCCAGTGGGCCAAGAGACTTTTCCTACGACCGTGGGGAGGCAAGGGGCAATGGCCCGGCAGACTTACATAGTTTTTGTATATGAGCAGGGGAGCAGAGAAGTGGGAGAGGGGTGGTTGCCCTACTCCTTCTCTCACCACTCTCACCCTGCTCCTGCCCTTCTGCCCTGCTGTTCCAACGGTGTCACTGGATCACGTAACCTCCATGAAAACTGTTCGTTAAGGGCTACTCACGGCTCATTCCAGTCGATACTGTACTCGCGCTCTCATCCCCAGCTCCCGAGCACCTTACCGCTGCAGCTCCCGATCACCGCTCGCTGCAAAGAGCCGAGGTCCGCTCTCTGAGACACGACTCTCAACGGCGTGTCTTGTGGCTCAGCTCACTTACAGCTCTCGGCTCCCGGCTCCCGCGGCACAGAGCACCCTGCTCGTGGCCCCCGGCTTCACAGTGCTCTCACCCATGTTAAACCTGTCAAACGTTCACCCAATTTGCCTTGAAATTTACCACCCACTCTTCCATTCTACACAAAAATCAAATAGCTACACTTTTGTTTTACAGAAAATCTCTTAACAGCTGAACATATTTTACAGACATTTCTTACCCTGAGCTGATCAACACTATTGCTAAATTAGAACCTTTCAAAAATGTCTCTGCACCCATTTCTGCCTCTTTGGCTAAGGAATTTCAGACAATCTTGCTCCTTGATGGATGAATATTGTTAACTTCTCATTGGAAGAGACAAACCTAAAATACCTCCTAAATAGGCATTTGGCTTTAATTTAACACTCTCTAGTCACCACTTTTTTTCACAGCTCAGTTGCACATACTCTATCTACCTCCTTCTTACCAGATCAAATTATTTATTTGATTATGACTAATAGTGATATATATATATGAACAGTTTTTGTAAATATCGCATACGCGCATTCCTCATACCCCTTCATGGTATAACAATCAAATATATTAGGATTTTGTCTTAAGTTTGTCTTAAATTTGTCTTAAGTCTGTCTTAAGTCTGTCTTAAGTTTGTCTTAAGTTTGTCTTAAGTCTGTCTTAAGTCTGTCTTAAGTTTGTCTTTAGTCAAACTTAAGACAAAATCCCAACTTTACTAGTACTAAATGCCTTCTGTGAATACCAAAAGTAGTAAGTTCAGGATTTTGTCTTAAGTTAATTTTGTGAATCGCCCCAGAGTTCCCAAACTATAAAAAAAAAGAACATAGGATGTGAGGCTGCTATTTTTTTTCATCTAAACCTTTGCTTAACCGCATGCGTGCGGCATGATTTCCCCCCGTACGCTGGCTTTTGCGAAAGCGCACTTTACATGACGAGCTGGGCTCGTCATGAGCGTGCGAGGAGGCTACCTCATGACGAGCCCAGCTCGTCATGAGCGTCGAAGGGGTTAAGAAGTATAGCCATGCACCCCATGTAAGCAACTAATGGTGTATCCCAGTTTAGACGAGAACTTATCATCAATGAATGTCTACTTTCTTTAGGGTAATGGTAACCATTGCCAGCCTATTGCTTTCCTTGATTTTGTCATTGAAATTGAGTTACACAAACTGCCCCATCTACATCAATACACCATTGTTCTCATTTTACTTAGTTTGCCAATGACAAAAACACTTAGGACATCCTTTAGAGATGGTTGAGAGGTGGGAAAACAGGCTAAATGTGTGAACAGTTGTTTTTGGTACAATTTATGCCATTTTGTACTTTGCGAAAATTAGTTTTAATGCATCAAGAATCTGTGGGGCATATTGACAAGGAATTGATGCAAGATAGCATTGTAAATCATTTTGCGGCACTGAAAGAACAAGAATGCACTGGATTTACAAGATACAGTGCATCCTGTCCTTTCAACCAGCTCTGGCACACATTTTCCAGGCATACACCAACGCAGGGACCCTTGCAACATGGTGCAAGGGTGTCTGTGTTGTTGGCATAATTGCTTTAGTGCAGGAAAGGGCATCTCCCTGCACAAAAACAATCACTGGAGGCATTTGTTCTCTTAGTATGTGTGCTGCAGAATGCACCACAAATGGAAAGAGGAAAAAAACTAGGAGAAACCTGAACATTTCTCCTCATTACGCCAGCTCTAGGAAAGCGCAAGGTTTTGGGGCTGCCCCAGGTTTACCTGATGTCAATCTAGGGGAGCATCATATTATATGGGTGTTGAGTGGGAACGCCGACAGCAACACCCATGGAGCAGCTCTTTCATGCAAAGTAAGGCGACGCAGTTCTGCCTCGCCTAACTCAATATCTACAAGGCCATGAAAAGCCTTGCAAGGTGGATTTACGTGGCCTTGTAGATATGGCTATACGACCTGTGCCCCAGAGGAACATCACAAAAAGTGACTCCCCGGCAGTTCACAGGGCATGTAAATATGCCCCTATGCCTATTACAAGCAAAATGCTGGCGCTATCTGGACACCTTTCAATGAGGAGAACATGGCGGAAACAGTACTTTTGCATTTTACTCTCTATTCAATGTGCAAAGTTATGACTATCTGTTATAATGAGACAGTTATTTATATTGTTGAACTAGCATGAAGGCCCAACTCTAAAAGAGGCTCTTAATGGCTAGCAGTCAAACATGTACAATTGGCTGTTATCCTCAAACCTAATATGCATCAGACTTTGAAAATTTAGACAGAAATGAGTAAGTAGTCTAAAATGAGCAAAGGCATAAAAGGTGTGTATGGAAAATGCCTCTAAAGCGTTGCCATTGTTTAAGGGATTCGGATATGAAGTAACTTGTCTGTGTAGAGGTCTCCAGATGGGACTACAAGCTGAGGTTGAGGTCTGAGAACGCTCCCCGGCTGCCCTCATTAGTTAACAGCCTGGCTCTTGCAACTCCCAACCCGCCGGCAATGATTGAAAACCATCCTGGCAACGTGTCACTATTATTTTAGCCTGCCATTGTGAACTGTTGGACAGCAGTGCCTTACGCAACTGTGTCGTGAGGGTTTGGTGACCCAAATATAGGTGACATTTCCTTCATGAGCTCTTCTTCACTACGTGAAGGAACACAGACCATTTTACAAATGTTTTTACTTTGCAGAAAGGTAAGGACGAATCAGGTAAATGAAGAGTGAGGTGGCAAGAAAATATGACTTTCAGATTCAAAAGCATTGTCCGAAAATAACTAGCAAAGAGATCTAATTTTGGGGCACTCTAGTTAGGGGTAATTGAAGTTTTAATTTTAAAATAATAATTAGCATGACAACCTCCCCCGCGTACCAGAAGAGTTTTAGGAAACAGAATATGCAGTCACTGACAAAATAGAAAGCAATGTTAGTTCTGCCGGATGGACGTATCCCCCCTTTGTTTACACTTTGTTGACTGGTTGAAGCCTGGTAATGTTTCCTCAAAACAAATGTATGTGTAGCAACATCAAGTGCACCATGCAAACAAAGCAGGGCAAACATATTTCTACTGTTTTACGGGATTACATAGCACATTTTTATAAGAGACGGAGCCTGAAAGCATCTTGAAACTGATGCACAAGATACTTTCCATTAGCAGCTCCACAGCAGCTTATCAGATGCCCATAAACACAGAAAACAGATCATTCGATCTGCTCTGCTAAAACCAAAGAAACAGTGTGAACGTTCTGACCAAAGCTGCCAACCTAAACTGATAAGGTGGACCCACCTGACAAAAAAACGAAACAAAGTGGCTCTCCTATTCAAACGTAGGTCATGTGAACCCGTAACACAACAAACAAGAATTGGCATAGGCAATAGGTCTTGCCTTTGGGACATTATAAGTGTTTAGCCATGCACCAAGTGCTGCATAATTAAATACTTAAAAGGTCCCAAAGGCGAGACCTATTGGCTATGCCACCCAATAAAACATTAAGACCACTCTAATGTGAGGGTGTGTAACGTATGACCAAGAAATGGGTGAAGACCACCCACTAGGATACTGGGAACTCCCTCACGTAAGAGGTACCCAGGCTAAACTAAGAAAATGGGCAAATCAAGCCCATGATGCTATCCCAAAAGAAGGGATGAATACTCTCCAACCGTCCTATGTTGAGGAAATGTAAAGTGAATGGAAAAAAAAAATCCGCACAGCCACATCATGTATGCTGTGAGAATACAGTGGAACTCAAGTGGGAGAACACCAAACATACACAGAGTAACTGCAAATACCCCTACAAAAACCAGGGTAGTCTTGAACACAACAAACATACCTCCACATGACACTGGTGATAACTCCATCAGTGCTGAGTTGGCATCCAGCTCCTGCTCTCCGTGTCCGGAATCTGCCAAAAATGACCTGCCCGAAACCATAGTGGGACTCTGCTTGTGGCTCTTTGCAATAGTACATCACACGCACGGAGCATGGTGCACTACACAACACTCTGCTTTGAAACAGAAAGAGGACTAGGACCTCATAGCATTTTGCCCGCAATTTTATACCTTGTATATCTTACTGGCGATCAACTTTGGAGACCCCATACAATGTATCAGTTACCTTTGAAAATTACAATTATAGATGTATATGTTTTTCGCAAATTTAATTTGCGCGAACTCTACTCAAAGGTATTGGAGCGCTTTACACAAGCACTATTTGCATTCCATATGGGCACATTCATTTTTAGGCATGAGTGATTAAGTCATTTGCCCAGAATCTGTTGAGACCCTCGCCGAGACTCAAACCCACTCCTCCAAGATCAAGGTTGGGCGTTCTAGCCGTTAGGCCAAATCTTTTCACTATAGTTCCGTATGTCGTTAACTAGCACTCGCATAGGTGACCTAGCAGGCGCACAGATGACCTGGCACAGGTACAGGTGACCTGGCAGGCGTGCAGGGAAGGTCAAAAAACTGCCTGAAGATGGAGTAAAGGGAATACCGCCCCTGGCAGAGCATGAACGCGAGCTCCGGGCTGTATTCAGTGCCTGGCTGTCAATAACTCACCCAGACAGCTTGGAGATGGGAGCTCAACCAATCTGGCTGTTTAACATGCTGCATTTTAAGGTGAACAAAACAGAAGCCGGAGCGGAACTCATCTCTCAATCCTTCCCGATTCCTGAATGTAAAGGCATCTTTATTGTTTGGACCTGACCGACCTACCAAGAATAGTCTTGGTCCCCCCGTTTGAGAAACAATGCTCTAAGAATTTACCGGCCTGTACATCTCTCTAATAATTTCTAGGGCACACAATCCTCTTTTTAAAATGAGATAAACAAGAACACACCAGCTTTGCATTAGTCACACACGGACAAGGTTCATTGGGAGGACTGTATTTATCTTTGCTATGGCTTTTAAGGACCTTTGCTCTCTCCCCAGTCGCTTTCTCTTCCATGCGCTCTGTCCCAAGCTGTCTTCCGAGCGCCCAGCAAGTCCAAGTCAAAATGAAACTGAAAGCCCTGTCCTCCGACCACCCCAGCAAGTCCAGTCCTCCGACCGCCCCAGCAAGTCCAAGGCAAAATGAAACTGAAAGTCCCGTTACTGGGAGAAGTCGGACGCAGCGGCTTTCAGATGACAGGCAGCTCCGATATTGGGGCACTAACCTGCGGCGTTAATCTCACTATAACCTCCGCCATAGCTCAGAGGCCCCGCAACATGCTACGGTTGCTCCTCACCTGGAACTGGAAGTATCCTGCTTTTTGCACCGTCACAGTATTGTTGTATCTCAACCGCAGGAGATTCCGGGGCTGGATGCCTTCCCTTTTCAACTGACTCTGCTGCTGGTGCAAGAGTCCAGTACACCCGGAAGACTCCCCCTCTCAGTGTAAGCAAACCTTTGCTTATATCGTGATATGCAAATCTCCTTTCTGTGTTTTTTCGCTGACAGTGCAGGGGTCGTTGAACATTACGATTGTCTGCCTGCGAGAAATAGTTACTTGATGTTAATATGATTTTACTGAGATCTGTTTGGAAGTAAAAGCAGAGCAAATGGCAGCGCGCTGTTCTGTGAAATAATGCAATTCGGGTTTTTGAAATGAGCGAACAAGGTCTGTTTAAACAGTGACTCCTCTCTGCAAACTCGATCGTTCAAGCCTCAGCAGGGGAACGGGATAGAGGAGAGAGCCTGGGCCTGTTTCCCTTGTGGGAGCGAGCAAGTTAATTACAAACCTATGGTTGGAAAGCTCACTCCCGCAAGGGAATCGCCAGACGTGCACGGGTTGCCTTTGAAAGCAATGAAACGCCTGCACGTTTTTCCCTCAAAGCTATGCCGATGGCTAATGGTCTTTTTCCTAAGCAGCGCATGCGCACTGCGTAGGCGAGACCTAAAAATGTGCGTGGCTGCGTCCTGTGCCTAATGTCTGTGTTAGTGTCAACCAATCACCTGCACTTATTTAGGCAGACCTCACATTAGCACTGGTAATCCCAGTCATGGTTGGAACAACAGAGAATGGAGAATACATATAAACATCAATAAACACTTCAAAGCCACAGATAAATTAAATACAGTGGTACAGAACGGTATGGAAGGAGTTTTGACATGCCTGTACATTAAACAATGAATAAGATAATAGCACGTCTGGAATAATACAAATACGTCTGACCTGGATTTTCACATTAGGATCAGAGTAACAATAGTCGTGATTTTAGCTGGACCATATAGCAAATGAATTGATACATCACAAAAAATTGCAAACACTATGGTACAACCATGGACAGGATCAGAGCTCTTTGTTAAAAGCAAAGCATTTCTTCCTTGTCATTTAACCCTTTTGGTGTGAGGCTGTCCAGGTATTTTATTCAGTATGTTTCTCTCTGAGCTAGGGTCATCTGTATGTTTGTGTTGGGATGCACAGTGATCCTTTCTATCATTGTGTATCGCAACTGTGCTATATTATGATTATGATCTAACCTATGGACCACTAAACTCAAGTTATGATTTTTGGTTCATGTCATGTTTTCGTGTTCTTTAATTCTAACCTTCACCTTTCGTTCCATTTGTCCAACATACAGAAGGCTGCATGGACATTTAATAGCATAGAAGAGTACGTCAGAATTACAATCTGATGTTTGTTGTAGTTTGATAGGTTTTCCTGTAGACGGATGTGATAACATTTTCAACTGATCACATTGCCACATCAAATGCAGTTATGCATTGTTTCTCTTTTTTTTTAATACACGGGTAGATAATCCAGTGGGAGTCACTTCCAAATGAATGCCAAGATAATTGATACTGGTGGTGCTGATATTGTAGGTAAATCCAATGTTTGGATTTCGGTTATTTAGATCTTCTATATTGTGTTCCAACTGGACTTTGGTACCCTTCCAAATCACCAAGATATCATTGATGTATTACATGTACATCCCTAGATTTTCTGTCCAAGTTGCATTTTCAAAGACAAACTGTTGTTCAAATTTAGCCATGACAATGTTTGCATATGACAGAGCCCAAGAAAAGCCCATGGATGTTCCCTTTCTCTGGAGGAAGAATGTGTCATTTCAAGTGAAGTAGCTATGAAATAAGCAGAAGTGTAACAGTTCAAGCAGAAATACCTTAATGCCTTGATGCCTTTATGTCTAAATAAACATTCCATTCAATGGCTTCATGCCCTTCTTCATTGGCAATAGAAATGTAAACTGTAACAACGTCAATTGTACAAAGCCAATATGTTTCCCCATTCTTGTCCTCTAATTCCATGAGGCCGTTCAGGCAATCAGTAGTGTCACCGATGTATGAGCGCCAGGATTGTACCAATGGCTGAAAGAAGTTATCCAAGTACTTTCCAATCGGTTCATGTATGGAACCGCATCCAGAAACTATTTGTCTAAACAGTGGGCCTTGAGCATGTTTATGGATTTTAGGAAGCACATAGAGATGTGGTCTCTGTGGAGGATCTGTCAGTTGAAATCTTTGGGTAATTTCAGCTATCCATCCTTGCTCAAGAGCCTTTTCCAAAAGTTTAACCAGTATGTTTAAAAAAGCTGAAGTCTGATCATCCTCCAGGGTAATGTATGTATCTTAATCCATAACATGTGCTGACACTTTATTGTCACAGTATGCTCTGTCCATGACAGCCAAGGCCCCTCCTTTTCTGCAGAATGAAAAATGATCTCCTGATTCTTGCTCACTTTTGTCAACATGTGTGATGTGTGATGTTTCTCCTACTTGTAGACTGAAATTGTTTCTGCTGTAAATTAACCCTGGGCGAAGCACTACGCTACGCTCGCGGAGTTTGCGAAGTTTTCGCAACTTCGCACTACGCGAGCTGCACGTAGCACAGTGCGAACATGCGTAGTGCAGCGTAGCGTAGTGCAGCGGTCATTTTTTGCTTGTTCGCGGTCCTGAAGTCATGTTCGCGACCGCGAGCAAGCAAAATGACATCCCGGCGAGATTCTCAACGCGAGGAGGTCAGGTTTCTCATTGTGAGTGGTTGCACATGCTCGCGACCGCTCTCAATGAGAAACTACCTGTTCGCGTTGAGAAAGCTGCCGCTCGAGTAATAATCTACTCGAGCAGCAGAAAACTACAGCTCGCACTGTGCAAGATGCCGTTTTCAATGCTTGCACAGTGCCGGATGCTTGTCCGCACTGTGCAATCATTGAAAACGCATCTTGCACAGTGCGAACATGCTACTACGCAGCTCGCGTAGTGCTACGTGAAGTTCGCGTAGTGCGAAGTGCACTTCGCGTAGCGCTACTACGCGAACTACGCCCAGGGTTACTGTAAATCCTTTTTACTATGGTTTCAAAAGCATCTAAAGTTGTGTGTGAGTTTGGGCCATAAATGTGCTTTCTGGCTTGAATTCTTGGAACTCTGGCTCCTCTGACGTAAAATCTGAAGGAGTTAAATTCTGAAAAAATCACTGCAAACGCAATTTACGCATGAATCTAAAGTGCAAAATTTCACTCTCCAAAGGATTAGTATGATACGTTGGAATAAACAAAGATCCTTTGATGAGGACTGTCCTCTCTTGTTTAGATAACTGTACAGAACAGATAGTATCAACACGATCTTTGTCTGACTCCTCAATGTCTGTCCTTTCTCGCTTGGTTTTTCCTTGTCCTCGACGGGTCTTGTGAGCTTGTTCTGGTTGAGATTGCTCGTGTCCAGAGGGCAGTTTGCCACATTGCTATCACTAAAAAATTCACACTAGGTAAAGAAGCATACATTGTCGAAGTAGACGCTTTTTAAGCTCTTGGTGTCACATGTGAAATCGGTGCTAGTCTGGGCACGATATCATTAGCCGTTGCCATGCTTTCTTTCGAAGATGCTGCATTCAGTTTTCTCAATACTTGACATTGTGCCTATGTCTCTGCCCATGTATAAACTTTGTCTAGTTTGTAGTCTATTGTGCTGCATTTGAATTTGCGTAGTTTTCGCTGTGGATTTATTTGGCATGCGCATCAAGTTTCCCATTGATTTTATCCAAAGTTATTTTCCATGTACAAGAATCATTTTAAGTTTCCAGTTCAGTCTTTAAGTCATGAATTTCTGATGCCAGATCCTTCAATATGTGAGACAATTCCTTGATAATTACAAGAATTAGGTCCAATGAACATTTGTTCAATATTGCATACCATCTGGCCATGAAGTTCTTGTTAAATTTAAAAAGCATTGGTTTTAATGCAATTCCGAAGCTGCGTGGGATGCATTCTATTTTGTGATATTGGATAAATGTGGTCGCTAGAAGTCTTTGATTCACCTACTTCTTCATAACATATTCCTAGTAGTTTCAGTAGTTGTGTCACTGTTCCCTGGGTAGTACTGAAAATTCTCACTTCTTGGATTGCTGAATATATGTTTGTTGCTTCTTCTGTCAGGTATGCTTTAGCTATAGCCTGTTAGGCAGTTATATGAGCGATGTCCTAAAATGACATGTTTAAAGATGGTGCATGGTAACTGTGTGAGCAGAAAACCTAAGTCTTGAGAAATCAAGATAGTACCCTGCGCTCAAAATTATTTGTTCAACCCTTGTAATCTGAGTAAGTGTTCTGCTTTGAGATGGACCCTGCTCGCCTCCGTAAGCAAATTCGTACAAACCTCGCCAGCCCGGAGGTTTCCTAAAATCAAAGTGCACAATTTAAAGAGCTCATAGTCTACATTTTTATCCAAACTGTTCAAAATACAAGCAAATGTGTCACATACGTGTTCAAAATGTTGAGCAAAGCCGGGGAACATGGCGGCCGCTAGTTAGCTCCTGTCGCGAGCTTTCCTGGCGGGCAGCAGCAGCAGGTTTCTTTCACATACCTGTCCCTTCCATCATGCGGAGAGTAGGGTGGGGACTCTCCGGGGTGTGCTGAGTGCGGCGGGTAGTCGGGGGAGTCCGGGAAAGCGAGGTTTGTTCTGTTTATCACGGCGGTGCTCCACTGGATCAGAGCGGCAAGGCAGCAACTATGGAACCAAGGACGTTGGGAGAAGTTTCCTGGGAGCGGGATCAGTTTGTGCTTGTTCTCGGGCAAGGCCGGTGTGGGAAAGCCCAAAAGCAGCATAATCTGCAAAGACCAGCAGCTAGGAGATGACATTGAAGGACACCTAATGACCCCGGTAAGGAGAAGGAAGTGGGCTCCACTAGAAGGTAACATCATTACTAGCACCAGCAGCGGTGCTTTCAAACAAAAATTAGTTACTCCAATTAAACTTGATAACAGGGGGAGATCTGGTCACAGCAAGAATAGTATGAACAGATACACTTTAAGATGTAGAGGTGTTAGGGGGAAAGGGGATTCTGTTCTGACTTCATTTGTTTCTAGGAAAAATCCTCCTAAAACCCTCTTGTTGTCACCGGCTTCAGAAACAGAACAATTTAACACCACCTCCTGGGTTGTACGCGCTACCCGAGCTCCTAAAGCCAAAAAAACACCAGTGGACAAAGTAGTTCGGAAAATAAGTATTAAACACATAGAAAAAAAAAAGAAGAGTAACACCCTAGCTCCGATCCTACTTTACAGTCCAGCCACAAGGAGTTCTAGTGATCCTTCAAACCATTGAGAGCACGTCACTTCAAAAGGGGAAAGAATGTTTGGAGGCTAAAAAATGCTAGAAAATGAGGACTTATCTTATACAATTAGAGAATATGTTTGAGCCCTTAGCAGAAGAGAACCCAGAACTGGATCCATCATCCACCTAGTCTCAGCCCTAGCCCTATCTCTATATCATCAGAAAACCACTCTCAGGCCAAAGAAGGACTATCCCTTGTGGTTGTCGATCAAATTGATACCCCTGAACTAGAAAAGCTATTATCTACCCTGTTAACAGAAGTCATGGAGAAATTCGCAATTTCAGAGCTAAATCAGCAAAAAATTGAGGGCAGTTGTGAGGCCATGGAGGATAAAATTAACAACCTGGTAGAAAGAGTTGGGGCTACGGAGGTTTCATTGGAAGATCTTTCTAAGAAAGTTGATATCAACCAGGAAGAGCTACCGAAGCTAAAGAATAGCGAGAAAGGATTAGAGATAAGCTGGAATTCCTTGAAAATAGTGCAAGAAGGAACAATATCCAAATCTTAAATGTTCTTGAGGGCCTTGAAGGGAAGGACATAAAGGTGTTCGTGATACAACTTTTAAAGGAATTTAACATGTATATTGACCAACGCAACCTAGAAGAAGACATCCAGAGAGTTCATTGTGATCCCTTTGTGAGACGTCCAGGGAGAAAAACTGCAAGAAGGAGTCTTGTAAATTTTAAATCATATTCCCTGAAGGAAAGAATTCTTTCCGGGGCCCTAAAAGCATGAAGATACAAAAACGATGAATGGTCTTTTCGCATGAGGTCTGATATCTCACGCACCACCAAAGATAGACAATGGGAACTGGTTAAATTTATTCAGGAGCTGAGAGAGGTGGGTGCCACTGCAAATATAAGATTTCCGGCATCTGTGAGGGTCATGAGAAATAATAAAATGCACAATGTCAGAGACCCAAGGGAGGTGAGAGACTTTATAGATCAGATCAAGGCACAATCAGTATAAGTTTGACTAATGCTGGCAGCCACGCTGTAGGAGAGCTCACATGGGGTAATCAACAGTATACCTCTAGTTTATAGGGAGGGTTGCCCAAGGTGGGGGGGTCACTTGTAAAAATGGAAAGTCACAAAAAATAATAAATATAGAATCACATTGGGTGGGAAAGCATGTGGGAGAACATTTTTAAAAAATCCTCTTTTGTCAATTTTTGAATAAAATTGCTCTCTCAAATTATCAAGATTGATCAAGGACATCTAGGTCTTTCTGGTATATTTTTCCTCTTTTAAGTATTCTTGCATTTTATGGTTGGCCCGGATTAGCCTAGGCTTCTAAGGATATTATTCTGGAATATTAATGACTTTAGGGTTCCCCTAAGAAGGAGGAAGATTCTAAAATATCTCAGGCTTAGCGATAGAGATGTTATTTTTATTCAGGAATCACTTCTTTTTATGGAAGAATGGCGGGAGGTTTTAAAAGGCCAGCAATGGATTGAGCATTGTGTATGCACTTCTCAGTCCTGTACAGTTATGGGTGTTGCCCTTCTTTTCAAAAAATCTTCTCAAGCTATACTAGAGGAATGTGTGTTGGACCCTTCAGGTACATGGGTAATTGCCAAAGCTAAAATCTATGGTGTCTGGCTGGCATTGGTCAGATATTACGGCCTTAATCTGGATGAACCCATGCCCCTACGTACCCTATTTTTGCACTTGGTGGATATTAATGAACCGATTATTTTGGGAGGCAACTTTAATGTCTTTTTGGACCCAGCACAAGGTACAACTTCTAAAAGGGCAGTCACAGCTGCTCCCAATATGAGAAGGGTTCTGAAACAACTGATACATGACACAGGGCTCATTGATATTTGGAAATTCATGAGTTCTCGGGAAGGTACTGAGGGGGGAACTTCACTTTTCATAATAACAAGCACGGACATTGTTCTAGGATTTATTTATTTCAGGTTTAGCCAATAGTAACAACACTAGGAAAGTTACCCACATCCCCGAGCACCTATCGGATCATTTGGCGGTCTCCCTTGAGATTCTTTTTAAAAATATTGTTCCTTCATGGCATTGGATCCTAAACCGTACTTTGCTCTTAGATCCCTCGGTAGTGGATAACCTGAAAACAGCTACAACTGAGTTCTTTACCTTCAACCTTGACTCTGAACAAGGTATGGGATGCATATAAGGCGTATCTTAGAGGCATTCTATGTAGTCTAAGCTAAGCACAAAATAAAAAGGTTAGGGAGGAGATTAAAACTTTTTTTGAAGCTTCTAGTAACATCTTCCAAGGTGCCTTAGCACATGCCCCTAATCCCGCCACTAAAACTCAAATAGAAAGGGATTTGATTCTGGCAAAATCTAAACTAGCTGACTATTTGGAGGCCAGGGTAAGGCGAAAATGGGAAGCCAGTAGACTATCTTCGGTGAAGGGTGCGGGAAAATCCTGGCTTGGAAGATCAAAGCTTTCCAATCCAGAAATCTTATTAAAGATCTAAAATGCCAAATTTCAGGTTATATAATCTCAGAGGACGGCGAGATTGAAAACTAATTTGTACAGTTCATCCAAGAGCTGTACACAGAGGATATAGCTATTAATAAGGAACAGCTAGGGATGTTCTTTCAGGATCTGAGCTTCCATCCCTTAATGAGGTTCTAAAAGACAAACTGAATGGCCCTATAACTATTGAGGAAGTTCCCCGATTTTGCTGAAACTCTTCTATTTAGGTTTTACTTCTAACCAAGAACCACCATCCTCTTGGGATTTTGCCACCATAGCAACCCTTCTCAAACCCAATAATAATCCGAGGGTGTGTGAGTCGTATGACTTGACGTATGAGTTACTTTGCACTATCGATCTGGCCATAGAGTATGGTAACCTTCTGACAGTTATGAAATGTGACGCCGCAAAGGCCTTTGATAGGGTTAGTTGCCCCTTTTTTTTACAATGTGATCCAACGCTTCAAGTTAGGAGAAACCTTTTTATCTGATGTCACAGCTCTCTACAAAACCCCTTTAGCCAGAGTGTTGGCCAATGGGAATCCGTAGAAACCATTCAATATTGGTAGGGGCACTAGGCAGGGATGCCCTTTATCCCCACTTCTTTTTAACCTCCACATAAAACCGTTGGCCCCAAAACTATGAGCTTGTAGGAGTATTTTTCCCTTTGTGTGCAATGGCAAGGAGAAAAATATTGGGCTTTATGCTGACGACCTGATGATTTGCACAAGCTATTTACATTTATCTCTGCCAGCAATTTGGGAAACCTTAGAAAGCTTTGGCAAGATATCCGGCTATGCCCTGAACCAGCAGAAAACTATGATTATGCAATGGAACACCAACTACCCCAGTGATTTAATTAGACAAAGCATACGATATTTTGAATCCAAGTTGTCCTACCAGTTTTATATGGGGGTACAAAAGGCCCAGAATCGCCTGGAAAAAACTCATGGAGAAAAAGGAAAGTGGTGGCATAGCTAGCCCAGACCTCCTTCAATACCACCGGGCTTTCCATTAAAAAAAATGCAGGCAGTTGCTGAGGGATACCCCTGTTTTATCACCACTCTTCTGAGCTCTCACATTTGGCCTACCAGACCAATCCAGTTTCTTTCTTTTTGAATTTGGGGACCACAAGATTTTACTGTTCACAAAGCTTATTGGACACCTCGGAGACTTGCTAAAATGGAGACCCAGGCTGTGAAGAACTGCCCAAAGTTCAGCGAGCCCAAAGCAGACGAAGCTCACATGTTTTGGAAGTCTCCCTCCATCCAGAAATTCTGACAGAAAGTGGGTATGACCTTATCGGGAATTTTGGGTCAAGAAATCAAGGTGAGCCTGGCACTAGTCATTTTTGGGGTAATACCGGCTGAGAAGAGTAATAGGACTTTTTCCGAAGAACATAAAGCACTCACTTTTATATTAGTCCTTTTGGCACGCAGAGAATTATGCATTAAATACCAACCCTCCTCTTGCAGAAGAATGGGTAAGCTCAGTACTAAGAATAGCAAATTTAGACCGAGCTACATAGAATATTAATAGAACAAAATTTGGGAATCTTTGGGATAATTGGTACAAAACAGCATACCTTTGATTTGTGATGTTCTCTATTTTTCCCTTTGTACTCTTACTTCTTCAATTTTCACGTTTAATTATATTTTCCTCCATTTACTTCACTTTGTTTTTGTTATGTTAGATACCTGGTCCATTGATTATCAATCGGAAATACATTTTTTTCTGTTTGAAAAGGATTGCTAAACTATGTTTAGCACTTCGGTCTGTAGGTTAACCCACAAGTACCTGTATAACGGAGCTAGAATTTAGACGGTATCGTGATGGGAACCTGGGATGTCATTCATCCCTCCCTCCGTGGAGTGACCGGGATGCTCCCTTATTCAAGCCAAGGCCCCCGGAACTCGTTTTGACTCCTAATTAAAAAAAATTGACAAATGAGGACTAAATAAAAATTAAAAAAATAGAAAAAGTGTTAAAAATGTTAAAGTTTATAAAGCATAAACATGAAATTGTTTATAATGTGATGCATTGTCATACAAACAATGTTTGATCAAACTAATTGAAACAACAATAATTTCTTGAAAAATGTAAAACTTGTGAAGTAGCGGCTTGTTGAAGGATCCCCAATGCATGTCGTGTGATCCCACCCTTCGTCAGGCGTAGCTGTGGATACAATAGTACTCTGTTACTGATATGTAGGAAACAGTGCTCATGAACTGAGAAATTCATACAATACTCGAGAAGAAGGCGAGAGTGAAACCCCATGCACAATCAAGGCAGGCCAGAGTGCTCGTAATGTGAGAGGCCCTTCTATGCAAACTAAAAGCTTGAAACTGAGAAAGATGCTCAGTGTTTCTAATAAATCTTCAGACCATATATATAAGCCTAACCAGAAACCACCAGTGCTCTTAAAACATGCATGTCAAAACTACAATTTCAAGAACTCCCAGTGAAATTTGAACTCATTATCCCAGCATGCACTGAATCTGCGCTCATACTGAGAAAGCAAGCCAGTCATTCAATGGTGGTTAACGAGAACCGTAAATCTAAGTAGGGAATTACGTTAATTGTGCACTGTTAGAAATACACCACATTACCAAAGAGGGAGAGTAAAACGTGCATCACACTCCAAATCATATCCTCCTATGTACTGATTCTTACAAAATAAGCCGACACTCAACGAGCCCAACATTGCAATTGCCGCAACGCTGTGCGGTTCATCAGACATCCACCATTGTTGGTTGCCTTGTAGTTGGGATTGGGATTGTAGTTGGGATTGGTGCTGGGGATGTTTTACCCTTTGCGTTACTCCACATATCTTCTTTGGGGATTAGTTGTGGGCTGTGTTATTCTATGTTACAAAGTATTACAATTTGTACTTGTGTTTCTACAAGTTTACGCTTCTTAATGTTTTGATCATTTTTTGGGGGAGGATGGGGGATATTGATGTTCATATTTTTGATGTCGTATTTTGCCTATCTTTTGATATGTATTGTTCAGTCTCTTGTGATGTTTTGCTTTAGTTGCATCCCTGAGTTCCGAACATTACCGCTTTCTTGGGTATGGTTCTCTCCTTTAGAATTGTAATTTTTGTTTCATTTTAAAAGGAAAGGGATAATGTTATATCCTCACAGCCTAGGTCTTCCTAGCTGCTCAGCCAGAGTGAGAGATGTTCGGAATGTTGGTGTGACTGTGATGCTTGGAATGCCTGGATGCCTGTGTCGATGATTGGTGTCAGTTGGAGATGGGTTGAGCAGCTAGGAAGGCGGATTGGTGTCACTACAACGCATGCTTTTACCACGCATGCCTTTACAACGCGGTTTTTACCACGCAGTCCATTACAACGCATAATGCTTTTAGGCGCTGGATAGTGAATTATTTAATTTACTATTCCAACTCCAGTCCCCGTGGATAGCAGGGAAGGTGTTGGATAGTATATTAAATACATTCCCTATCCTAGAGCGCCCCCCAGCGCATTGCGTTGTAATGGTTTGCGTGGTAAAAGTTGCGATGTAATGGTAGTGCGTTGTAAAAAATTCGTTGTAACCGTGCTACACCAGGAAGGCTGCTCCTGGTGGGGCTAGTACATGGTTATTACCTGACTAGAGCTGGCTGCTCTATGATTGGTACTACCCTGACATGGAACCAATAAAGAAGAATTGAAATATACAACATGGCTACCAGTGTCTCTATGTGCAGGGTACAACAAACTACGAATGTTCTGAGCAAAGATACCAACCTAAACTGATAATGTGCACACATCTTGAAAAAAAAATGAAACGTCATCAGTGCCATTCAGGGTGTTTCTTGCATAGAGTGTTGGGTAAGTGATGAGAAATGTGGGTTGCAAGGCGTGAAGACTTGAGATTAGCAGCCTGATTCATCATTCTCCCGTTTTGCGAGCCCCTAATAGCGATTCATAATGAATCGCTATTAAGGACTTGCAAAACGGGATTCATGTAGGAATTGCAATAAATATTGCGATTCCTACATGTTCCTTATTTGCGATTAGCTAATTGCTAATCGCTAATAAGGAATAACTCCCCATGCATTCCTATGGGCCTACAGGCCCATAGGAATGAATGGGGAGTTATTCCTTATTTGCGATTAGCAATTAGCTAATCGCAAATAAGGATGCGATTTCAAGGGTGCAGGGGTGTCCAAAGGACACCCTGTAGCAACCCTGAAATGTAATCTACATTGGTGTTGCGCACACACATGTCCAAAGACATGTGTGTGTGTAACATGCAAGTTAGAAAAATGCATTTAAATGCATTTTTCTAAGTTTTTGCTATTTACCGAGAGGTCTGACCTCTCGGTAAATAGCCGCCCAAAATTGCATTTTCGCAATTTTAAAATGCTTCATGAATTGCATTTAAGGAATCTCAAATAGAGATTCCTTAAATTCAATTCTTCGCAAATGTGCGAATTCTTAAAAAGCGAATTTTGCATTTGGGATGATGAATCCCAAATGCAAAAATTGCACTCGCAAAAGGCAAGATTCTGAGAATCTTGCCCTTTGCGAGTGCAATTTAGCTTGATGAATCAGGCGGTAGGTACTTCGTTGATGATAGATCCAGTTGTTTGCATTATGTGTTGATGCAGCCCTAAATGATGGGTTTAGAAGCCTTGGAGTTAGAATTGTGACAGAGGCTCTCTGGAAGGGGTTGTTAAGTTAGAAGGAAGGAAATTGTGTCACAAGGTGATCAATTGTGTTTGACTAGGAGAACATTGCATTCTGAATATGAGATTTTTTTCTAAATTCAGGGGGTGTAGGGATTCCTTACACTCAATTCCTATTTCTAAGGTGCATTGATAATTGATATTCATAGTTTCTCATGATGATTTTATAACCTTGTGGTGCAGCAGACTCACTATATATGTGGCAGGGGAGGACTAAATTAGGAGGCAGGGTCAAGGATAACTATGTGATGTAATGTAATGTGATAGTATGCCTTTTTCGTTTTAAAACTTTAATGTTTCACCTCATTAGTAACAGTCTAACAGTGTGTATTTCAAACCTCGGAACCACCTGAAATCTCTTCAACCTCTTAAAAAACATAACACTCCATAAATACCTATCACATATCCTTGTTTTGAAAGTGCACTCAAACTTGCTCTTGATTTGGTGTAATCCATTGATAAACATGAAAGTTAACTCTTTCATCCCGACACTAGATAGTCGTATCATTGCTTACTTGCAGTAACCACACCCTACAGCATTCAAAAAAATGTATAGCCCTGCACTGCGCTGGTTCCAGAGTTTATGCATATTCTGGGATGTTGTGATTATTTACATATGAGTGGTCTATTTTGTTGCTGCAATGTAAGGTTCTTGAAAGGGTTTGGAGAAAAGCCTATACAGAAGACTCTAAAACCAACTAACAATGCAGCATAAAAAGAATATCATGGGCTTTGGAAATTTGCTTGAGCTGACTTCTACTCCAACTTAATTTTAGGCATGCAAAACGTGCAAAAACACTTTTTAAGGTGGTGAAGGAATTATTTGATGCCTGTAAGTCGCTAGCTTCCCCTCTCTCTCCAACACTCAATGTGTGGAACTTAGCCTTTTTTTCAATAAAAAGGTTGAAAATATTAAATCCCAATTGGCCAGCGACCATTCACAGAGAGTTCAATCAAACAATGCCGAGATATTGACCATCATTCAGGATCCCTCTCCTGTTACTGGATTTAACTCTCAGCGTATTGCTAGCCATTCATCTAAACTTAATACTTGGCCCCCTCTGGACATTACATATTTTAATTGTATTCTCCAGTTCAGTAAATCGGGTTCCCCGCTAGACCCTCTTCCCCCCATTTGCTTCATCAGCTGGACCCCAGCTCAACGTCCATGATTATGGACCTTCTTAATACTTCTCTGATTTAAGGGGCTGTTCCTCAGAAGTGGAAACATGCAGTGGTCCTTCCTCTCTTAAAAAAGGCGAATCTAGACCCCACTAATTTGTCCAATTTTCGTCCTATTTCTTTGCTTCCCATCTTTTCTAAAATTCTGGAGAAACATGTCACTGGCCAGCTAACCTCTTTTGTGGAAACCCAGACCTTCCTTCATCCTTCTCAATCTGGCTTTAAGGTGGGTCACTCAACGGAATCCACCTTTTTGGGGGTAATTGAGTTGCTAAGAAGGCGCCTGGGTGAGGGAGAAACAGCGGCACTCATCCTATTAGAACTCAGTACTGCCTGTGTCTCATCCAAACCTTCTGGATGGGCTGATGGCACTTGATCTTGATGATGTGGCCCTGGAGTGGTTCCGCTCCTTTTTTTAAGGACCAAGCCTTTCAGGTTTTGCCTTCATCTGCCAGGTCTAATTTCTAAGCTCTTTGTTATGGAGTTGCGCAGGACTTGGGGATGAGTCCGATGTTATTTAACATCTATGTCTGCCCGCTAGCGGAGGTGGTAGAAACCTACAAACTATCTCTCTTTTCCTATGCTGATGACACCCAGATTAATTTCTCTTTGCCATCTGCGCAGGGGCAGGGGTCTTCTGATCTTAGTTTGGGTTTGAGTGAGATTTCCTTCTGGATGCATAGCAACCTGCTCAAACTCAACGGGGATAAAACAGAAGTCATGATTTTGGGCAAGAGACCTGATCTTTGGGGACCTCATCATTGGCCTGTCGATTTAGGTGTTCCATCTACACCTTTGAACAAGGTTAAGAACCTGGGCTTTAATATGAACAAATCAATATCTATGAAATCACAAGGGGCTAAGGTGATAATTACTTGCTTTGCGGTACTTAAATTGCTAAAAAAAGATCCTTTGGCTGATCCCCTTTTCTGCACAAAGGACTGTGATTCAAGCTCTTATTATCTCCAGATTGCATTATGGTAATGTGCTATACCAAGGAGCCGATAATTTTATTTTTATTTTAGGAGTTTTATATAGCGTTGCCCTGACCCGGGGGTATTGGAGCGCTTTACAACAGTGTTTCATAAGAGATACTTAATAAAACAACATTAACGCCTTAACTGCGGCCGTTATTTCGGCGCAGTGCGGGCGTTCCATTAGGCGGGCAGCGCTCCGTCGGCCATTGGCCGACGGCAGCACTAGGGAGGTAGTGCTCCCATTGGCCAATGGCCGACAGGAGCCCGGAACGGGTTAAACAAATGTTCGGAAGTCCAGGGATGCTGCATATTCTTGAGGTAGTAGGAGAGTCTTGAGGTGTCCTTGTTGTATGCATAGTTGAGGTAGTTCAAGGGACCTGAGGAAACCTCAGTTTTGGCTGAGGTGAATCGGTTGGTGCGGAGCCAAAGCATAACGGGGATAGGGTTTGACGTGGGGGCGGAGGTTATCCCTTCGGGATGGAGCGGTTGAGGAGGAGGGCTTTAAGGTGCATTTTGAATTTTGTGAAGGAAGGGATCGTTCTGATGTCTGCTGGAATGGAGTTCCAGATTTTGGGTGCGTTTCCTGCAATGACCGATCCGCGGTTGATTGTTTGCGTGTTCTCATGGAGATGAGAAGGAGGGAGTTGGAGCTCCTGAGGTTCCTTGTCCGACCTGCCCTCTTGAGCTTGGCGGCCAGGTAGTTCAGTTTCCCTGTGTGTAAGGCTTTGTGCGTGAGGCAGGCCGTTCTGAAGTACGCCCGCTGATCAATTTGGAGCCATTTTAGTTCTCTTAGTGCAGGAGAAATGTGATCATATTTCCTGATTCATGTGACCATTCTGGCTGCTGCATTAAGGGTTGTTTTGAGGGGAGCTAGGTGGGTTTTAGTGGTGCTGGTTAAGGTTACGTTACCGTAGTCGAGTCTGGATGGCACCAGTGCTTGGGTGGCTTGTTTGAGGTCTTTGCTAGGAATGAATGGTTTAATCTTGTAGAGAAGCTTCAGGCTGAGGAAGGCGGTCTTTGCAGAATTGTAAATGTGTTTGGTCATGTCCAGTTTGGGGTCCAGGGTGATTCCTAGTGATTTTATGGAGTTAGCCAGGGTGGGATTATCATTGAAAGTTTCCAAAGTTTTAAGCCATTCTGCAAATAGTGGGTTCTCTTCTTTGCTGGAGATGAGGAGGATCTCTGTTTTGTCCTGATTAAGTTTAGGGTGATTTAGGGAGAGTCAGTGTTGAATTTTAGAGTGTTGTTTAGTCTGAGGATGTCGTCTGGGGAGGAGGTTTCCAGATAGATCTGGGTGTCATCAGCGTATAGGTGGAAGGGGATATTAGCATTTTTAAGTATGGAGGTGAGGGGTTCCATGTATATGTTGAATAGTTGTGGTGAGAGCACTGAGCCTTGGGGTACACCCCTCCTTGTGGGGTGTAGGTCGGAGGTAAAGTTTTGGATTTTTATCCTTTGCGATCGGTTGTGGAAGAAGGAGGTGAACCAGTGGAGGACCATCTCATCGGCACCCACCCTTTCTTGTAGGGCCTTGATGGGAAGGTGGTGGTCAACCGTGTCAAAGGCTGCCGATAGGTCAAGGAGAATGAGTAGGCAGCTGTGATCGTTATCGAGTGAATATCATCTGTGATGTTTAGGATCGCCGTCTCCGTGCTGTAGCCTTTTCTGAAACCCGATTTGTGGGGATCAAGAAGGTTGATGTTGTCCATATGCTGAGTCTATTGTGATAGGATGCATTTTTTGAGAATTTTAGACAGGAGGGGGAGATTGGAGATGGGTCTGAAGTTGTTCAGATCTGTGCAGTCCAGGTTGGTTTTTTCAGTAGTGGCGTTATTTGGCCTACTTTAAGGCAATCTGGTATGATGCTAGTTCTCAGGAAGCTGTTGATGATTCTGCACCAGAACGGGGCTATTGTGAGTTATAGTTTTTTGGGTCATTTGGGAGGGTATGGGATCAAGGACGTGGGAAGCGGGTTTGGAGGTGGAGATTAGTTTAATAATCTCGGCTTCCGAGATTGGATTGAAGGATTTCCAAGTATTTTTGTGGTGCCTGTATGTGCTTTCAGTTGGGAGTGGGGGAAGGCTTTCGCAGGCGTGGCTGGTGGTGATGTCTAGTGAGAGCTCAATCTTGAAGATTTTTTCTTCGAAGAAGATGGCAAAGTTTTCACACAGTTCCTTGGAGGCCTGGGTGGAGGACACAGGGGCTTGATGGTTTGTTGCTTGATGATTTTGAACAGTTTGTTGGGCCTGTTTTTGCATTGTACAGGGCGGCGCAGAAGAAGTTAGATTTTTTGTTACAGATGTGTTTTTTGTAGCTTCTTCGAGTTACTTTGAGTTGCTCGAGTAGGCTAGTGGGGGGTTGTTTCTCCACAGTCTTTCTGTGGCTCTGAATTGTCTCCTTTCGTTATTGATGTCAGTATTGAACTAGGATCTGGATAGGATATTCCTGGCTTTTTTTGTTTCAGAGGGGCTATCTGGTCAAGAATGGATGTCAGGGATGTGTTGTAGTGGTCGGTGAGTTCTGTCGTGGATAGATTCCCCGTGGAGATGGTGAGGAGGGAATTGACTTTTTCTTCCAGGTCAGTCATGTTGATCTGGGTGAGGTTTATGGTCCATTTGGGCTCTTCTTGGGTGGGGAGTTGTAGAGTGGCTGGCTGAGTGAGATGGAAGAGGATTAAGTGGTGGTCAAACCAGTCTAAGGGTATGGTGTGAATTATCTTCACTGTGTCACATTTGGCGATAATGGCATCAAGGATTGCTCCTTTGTTGAAATCCACTATACATTGATTGAAGCTTGTGCAGAATGCGGTCGCTAGACTTCTCTATTGATTACCCAAATTTGCCTCAGTTTCTAGCCTTCTCTGTGAGCTGCACTGACTTACTGTCTCAAACTACATTAAGTTTAAGGCTTTATGCTACATGTTCTAGGCAAAAGCCGGAGTTATCCCAAATATGTTATAGATTTGGTCCATCAATATCACCCATCCCGCTCTCTGAGATCTTTCCAACAGATCAGGTTTATTGTACCGAGATTTCTCCTGTCCCGTATGAAAGGTCATTCTTTTGCCTATCTAGGCCCCTAACTTTGGAACTCCCTTCCAGTTCCATCGAGGAACTGTGTCTCTCTGCATTTCGTAGGGGCTTAAAGACCTGGCTATTCTATCCCACTTACTTAGCTTTCTGCATCCCCTTATTCTGCCGTACACAGGAACCCCATGGGGTAGCTGCGTGTATTATAAATTCCCAATAATAATAATAATGGTTGCTGTGTATGGGAGGACTGCAGAAAAATTGTCTCTGTGCCTTGCCATAAAATCCTCACAGCTGAATCATGCGGACTTAACTGACGAGTTAATTATGAGGTTTTATAGACATAACACACATGTATGAGTTTCCAGTCGTGAATACAGAACTTAAATACATTAAGTAGGCATCATAAGTTAAAAACGTTATGGCCTATTGTGATTGCCAATAAAATGTTACTTTTAGTAGAGCAGAAAGCGTGCACAACTCAGGAGTTGTTTTGCGCCAAAAAAGAGAAACTGACATTCTGCTTCAAGTCCAGTACATCTTCCTTTCATATGAAAAGAAAACACACTGTTTGCAGTGCATTTATTTACACGTTCTACCCCAAGCTCCTCTCCTTTGCTACAGCTGTTTCTCCTGCTGGTCCCGTCGGCGCTGCTGCCAAAGAGCTTTGCCTCGTCCTTTGCTTTTCTTTCGTGTCCTTTGTTATACCCTTTGTTTTCAAGACTCTGGGGCTGCTGGTTTGTCTCGCTTTGTCTGTCCACGGAAACGGCTTTTACACATATGCTAAATTCAGCATCCAGATACAGCGGCAATAAACCCTCCTTCCGCACAGGTGCTTTTCCCGCCATATACAGGTTTAGTGAGGTAACCTGTGCCTAATCTTTGTCGTTTGTCTCGTTCCCCGTCACGAGCGCTCTTTTACACCTTTCACTTTTCAGCCGCGCGGCCAGCGCGTCTAATTAAACAAGTCTGCGCTCTGGAAGTAGGTCACGCTGACCTCTGAGGGGACACGGGGTGGGTAATGACGTTTCCTGGGAGCACCACGGCCACGTTCAACAGGGGGTGGCGGATCAAAGGCAACGCATGGGAAGGTTTGGCACAGCTTCATGCCAAAGGCTAATCTTGGTAGCAGTCATTCCCGGAGAATCCCAGCGGAAGCTGCAGGCTAGCACCTTACACGTTAGAACGAAATACACAGTTCCAGAATGCAAGCACAGGTTCAAATGTCATTTTTCCTTGACAGCAGAAGGCAATTGATCAATGCACTGAGCTAATAATGCAGTGGACCTTTCCAACAGTCATCCAAACCCCGGGAAGGATGCAAGTATCAGTCATCGTACCTTACCCATTCTTAGCAAATATATCCAATCCAATACATTGGAAATAGTTATCAGCTTGGAATAATAGTTAATGGAAATAGTTATCAGCTTGGAATAATATCCACTGCGACTGAAAAAGTACTGATAGAGGCAAAGGGGTTTAATTTATGTGCACATTTCTTGCGTCAAACATCTCTACTAGTTAACATTGGGATATCACTCAGAGTAAAAGGTGCAATCAACTTGATGAATTGAAAAAATATATATAACCTACTAAGCCACTTAGCTAATCAATGTTCAAAGGTGCTGAAAAGAGAATAGCCAATAATACCTCATAGCAATACATTTGATAGCAAAAGTATGCCTGTCTGTCAAAATGGAAACTCAGCCTCGTTCTGGCACAGATTAATTGTTCGCCCAATAATATTTTATTGCATTTATTGCTAGGTGCAAAAAGAGACAGGAGAAGCCAGCTTCTAGGCACCAACCAAACAGCCATTTTGGTAGTACAAAAGTAGAAATCAAGCAATAAAAGAACTCTACCTCCTTTAGATAATAAGTACTCTCCAATCTAGAGGTAGAAAACCGGGTTCCCATAGAAATCCGTATTCAGCTCATGCATGAAAGGACATTTTCATTTAGCATTTTGAACATATGTAACAATGCATTCTATTCGAATTGTTAATGGAATAACAGTGCTGAGGAACACAAGCCAGCAAGTCGCTAATAGGCCTGCATGCATACTTTCAAGGCACACATTGAAGCTATGTTGCAGCAGAATGCGTTGTTCAAACGATGGCTCCCTGGAAAGCAAAAAACACCGTAAGTCCCCAAACCCTCTAGTAACGAAGTGTGTTCTCTAACAAGTAAGGGCCTGTGCGTAGCGTGCTATATATATAACTCACGAAAAGGTGACTGCTCAGTGTTTTCCATTCCATTTTTGGCGGGAAGGGAGCTCCTTTGCCCTCGCCTCAGAAGCCGGGAGGCGGAGAAGCGTCTAGCATTTAATAAGCCTCTATTAAATAACAGGAATATTTATCAAGATTAATCACACAGATCAGCTTCCATAAAACGCAAAGCCTAAAAAAACAACAGTAACCTTTTCTGAAGGGGCGGCCTTCTGTTAGTGGAATTCTCTTCGAGCGACTAGAAATTCTGTCTGGAGAAATAAGACGAAGTGCGCCAGGTAATGATGTTCAAAACTCAACCTCAGATCTCCGTGAAACCAAGTTATATTAAAAAAATATGAAAACAGCAGTAGGTGCTCCGGCAGCGGTATTGCAAATCACAATTACTGTCAGCTTTAGACACCGTTGTCTTCCATGCATGCCTCCATTTTATCTTGTTAAAATAAACCTCAAAGCAGATTTCCAATTTTCAAATTAAAGTTGTGAGTTGGGCAGGGATGGATTTGTTTTCCGCGTATTATTTTTTTTAATGGCTGGAGAGGGCTCTCTCGTTGTTGTTAACTCGAAAAAATAAATCTTTGTTTAAATGTGAAACGTATCCTTACCTGACACCGGCCTTGTCTCGAGCACGAGCGGGGATTTGCCAGCGGTGTTGCCAGTGTGCTCGGAAATTTACAGGATGAGCCTGCAGGGTGTGCAGGCAGCATTGGGTTCCCAGGGACTAGCACACCTGCAAATGATTAGGAACAGGACATTACATGGAAATAGGTGCTTTCACCGTCTTTGATAAAGGATGCAGTGTTAGTCATATGTTTTATACTCATATTTGAATAAGTGGCCGGGTTATCGCTATATGAGCACATATCTTCTACCTTTCCTGCTCCAAAAACAACAGGACGTCGCAAAACTGGCTGGAAAAAATGACTGAAGATAGGGATGCACAGTTGACTAAAGATGCTGTTCTATCAAACTGAGTTTTTATGCGCCTCAAATCAAACAATGGTTTCCTCTTTGTACACCTTTTTGATGTACATTGTTGCCATGACAATTGGCAGAGCAGCACATAATCTAAAAAGCAGGACACATCCTTTTGCATCATTCAATGTAGGAGTAAACCCCTTTGACTGGAACTCATGGGACAGAGAAATCAGCCCTACGTGATACCAAATGTTTGTTCTCAGCCAGGTGCAGGTTGCTTTGTTTCTAGTGTTTGTTGGTGACTGGTCTGTATTAAATCTCACGTAGATATGTACGTATGAGCAGTTTAACTAAATCTACTGAAGATGCAGGGATTAAATTGAGATTTGCTTCTCACAACCAGAGCACCCAAAAAAATCCTGCCTTCAACGTGATGAGGGACACCGACACTCAATAGCTAATTTAGGTATTTCCGCAGCATGGCCCAGCTTTACGAACACCATGAGTCGGGTATGTGTTACTTTTTTTTTTAGCAGCAACCTGCCACAAAATGTTGTGGTGCGGTTTACAGTCCAACAGAAATCGTGTTGGATCGCAACCCATAGTAATGCAAATATGAGCATAGCACTGCCTTGCATTACTTTGCGTCAAGGAGCGTTCCATTGGTGGTATATGCATGTTCTCATGCAACCACCTATGGGTTTTGACACAAATGCCTATTCACAAAGAATTGGAGGCAGAGATTTGTGCCACAATCTCGTGCCTCCTTGAGACTAGAGTAACGAGGAGATATATAATTACATTTCACTTGTTTTTCCCACTTTACATGTGTCCTGCGTTGTACACAAGGCTGGGCTGGCTGGACTGGGTTTTGGGTGTTTCCGTGGGAGGCTGGAAAGGCGGGGCCGGTTTTGTTACTGTGGGTCGTTTTTGGAGCAGTGCAACAGTTTTGAAAGCACCCTCTGCAGCATTCCTTGTAAATCCAGTAGTTTTCAGGCAACAATAAAAGTGTCAAGATAACTCTGCAATTATTGTACCTCCTGGAGAGAAATCAGAGTTTTGTCTAGTGGCAGTTTTGACTCATCAAAGGTAGTGCAGAGGGTTAATGCCTGCTACAGAGGACATGTACCATCAGTGATGGCTACTCCACTATGGCAGAAGAGTGTCACCCCACTGCCTGGCTCAGAGTCAGCAAATGAAACATAAAACAATGTTCTTGCATTGTTTTATTTTGCATTTGCCATCTCTGAGCCAGAGCTATAGGGACGGGCAGGCCAAGGCATGGGAGGGGGAAGAGGGGAGGAGGAGTGAAACATGCACTCCGTATGTGCTAATGTGTGCTTGGCCGGCCGTCTCAGGCTGACCAAACACACACTCCTAGGTTTCTCCAGACCGGCTGCATTGAGCAGCCAGCCTGGAGAAACCCCCACAGACTTCCTGGCCTGAGCAGAGTATCTTTATAGCCCATTCATGCCAATCCCCGTGCTGCTCTGTAACATGAGGATTGGATGAGAGTCTGTCCCAGGGGCTGCTGCGACCAGGAAGTCGAGAAGCTGCATTACGTGATTTTGGAGGTGGAAGTCGAGAAGCTGCATTACGTGATTTTGGAGGTGGCTGGTGACTTAAGGTAAGTTTTTGAAATTAAATATATTATTTCTAACACCCCCTCACCTCCCGCTCTTCCTCTCCTGCATTCCCTCCACCAGCCCCACAACCCTGTGTGTGTGGCAGCCGCCACTGTGTACAATGCTGATCACAGAATAGTATTTTATCTGCATAGCTTAGTGGGTTACTGTTTTTGTCACAGAGACCCTTTTGTTACCCTTTTGTTCATCAGTTTCAATCATAATCTAGCACAGTGAGCTATGAAGTGTCTGCAAAGATCTGCCTGCAAACTACATGGTACAGGTTAGAAAGTTATGTTTTTTTCCCAGGCCTTTCATTAGCCTAATTTTGCTAAAGAGGGTGTGTTTGGGTAGAAATACATTTGCATTAGTAAAGCCAACCCTAACCATTGTGTTTCTTTCTGAATCCTGAGTTTGTGCTTCTCCAGACCAAGCACTCTTAAAAATTGGCTATCTGTAAGAATTAAATTAATTCTACACCTTGTAGTCCCCTTTGTCTTATGAAACATTTTGTATACACTGATTTGCACACATATGATTAATTATCTCTGCATTTGTGTCTGATGTAAAGTGCTCCCACACCCTACTTTAGAATGAAAGGCAATATAAAACAAATGAAACACATGTGAGAGAGTGGCTATAGAGAGATGAAGGGGCAATGTTGGAGGGTGTTAGTGAGGGAATCATTGAAAGGTTCCAACAAAGATTGTTGAATCCTGGTGCACTGTAAGGTCATCAGTTACTGCTTTAAAAGCTAATATCATTGAATATATAATGAAAAATGTGTTGTAGAATATGACATTTTTGCCCACGTTTTCTTGGGGGCAGAACCCCCAAAATGCTCCTTGTAGTGGTCAGACTCACTAGCTGCACTCACTATGCACCGCACGGGAGCTGGGCTAACAAGATATGCCAGGGCTGCTTTAGGTTCCCAGTCCGACCCTGAATTTACAGTGCACATACAAAAGTGGGAAATTGCCTTAAAGCATAGTTTTTGTACTGGAAGGTCTCCTTCAGCACATAATCTATGCTTTTCACAACACAGACACCCTTTCACTATGGCACAGGGTGTTTGCGTTGGTGCATGGCTGCCAAAAGTACATCAGCGCAGAAAGAGGAGAACAGTGCCACATCTTAGTAGAAATGTGGATGTTCTGCTCTTTCCCAGCAGCAGCAGCTTTCCTTGTTGCCCTGTGTTGAATATTTTCAATGTAAATCCAGGTCCACATATGTAACCCTTGACTTTCCATTATCTTCTCGTCCTTGTTCCATCCCTTATATGTACGAGGAGAGAACCCCACACTGTCAATGTGACACCGCTTCCCAAGCAGTTTCTTCTCGTTTTATTTATACTCCCCATACCTTCAGCCTGCCCACTGCTTAGAATGCAAGGGGAACCAGTACCCACAATTCTTCCACTTTTTATTGTGCCTGACATTGGTTTGGTGCCCATTCATAGGTCTGCATTTTATTAGTGAGAGGTGAGATGACATGGTGGTGTATTCCAGCATGCCCAGCTGTCTCGGCACTCACAGATAACACCCCACTTGAAGAATCCGGCATCTTCGCTCACTTGCTGGGTTAGTGGAGTTGTTTGTTCAGGATCCTCAGTGGTTGCTTCGCTGCAGCCTGCTTCGAACACCTGGATGGTAACTGTGTTACTTCTTTGGCTCCCTGGCACTACAATCTACAGAGAGTGAGATGCTTACTGTGTCCTTCGGCGTGTTCTTGCCATATTCAAGGTCATGGATGGAAGCCTGTTTGTGGTCATAATGGAAGAGGTGTCTATCAGGTCAGTGTTCCCCTTGGACCAGGTTTCAGAAGTGAATATTGTACCCATTCCAAGATGGCTGCCTATGCATAACCACACTGAGAAATGTCAGAGAAACGTCCCAGTCTAAGGTGGCAGATTCATATACTGTGAGGTGTTTTCTCTTCCTGTGAATCATCCTTCCTGTCTGAGAACTATTAGAAGGAAAGAGAGCAGATAAGAAATGAACCACAAAACAGTTTAAAGTTATATTTTGGATTGATTTGCCAGCCATTCCGCACCAATATTGTCCCTTGAATTTTATTTTCCCAGTTTCTTGAAGATTTCTGGATCGTACTTTAGTCTATTCCAGCAACTATTCATCTCCATCTTTGGAGTGTTTAGTGCCTTGTGATTCTTTAGCCTGATATTTTACTTCTGTATTTTTGCTAGCCTTTTTTTTTGCCAATTGGCTTTCCCATGTATACCATTTCTTTCTATAAGACAGCTATTTTATATACATATATTTAAAGTGTGGTGATCATCATGAAAGGGAACCCCCCCCATTACTTAAGGCATGCTAAAGTAAGACATTTGAAGCGAATTTAAGTCCTGCTACTGCACACACCCATGCCCTAGTCTCCATTTCTTCTGAGAATGATCAGATATTTAGCAAGGGATTGTGGCACTGTGTTGCTGTTGGTACTTCAATGTTTGTGCTTCAGGGTGGCTTGAAGTAGGTCCCACCTTTACATCCTGCATGCGGTTCTAACCTCAGGATCAGTGTAGCGGGCCAACTGGCTTGCCAGTGCAGAGAAAAAAGCATGCAATCTGTAAGGAAGGATATAGTGGATGGCCTGTTCCTTCATTGGCTGATGTTTTGCAGCTTAGAAATGACACTTTCTCAGGGGGTTCAGGGCTCACTCAACCCTTCTGATCGGCCACCAGGGCACTATGGGTCTGTAGTATATGTCAGAGATCAGAACACTTCTATACTGCCATGCATTTCAACCAGTGATGGGCTTGATCCCTTTGTAGAGGTATGTGGGTGTCAAGCTATTGTATTGGCACTTCTGTGGAGTCCTTACAGCAGGTTGTTTGGACAACCTCAAGTATTTTTATTTTGCGGCCATGCAGATCTAGCTATAGAGATCAGTCCCACAAACAACACCATACTTTTTCTCCCTTCCCCAGGGGTATCCAGCAGTCAACTTCCTTTTATGGGAGCAGCTCAAGGTCCTGGTGAGATCCTTGCCTGAGGATGTAAACAAGCAGCAGGGAACCTATATCCCAGTTAGGATCCACTGAAACCTCCGAGCTGTCTTTCTTCTTGCCTACTTCTTTAGCTTCATAATGGCCCTCCCTGGGTATGATGACAAGGAGGTGATTCATTGAGGTCTGTTCTAAGAGACAAGTAAACCCAAAAGGTTGAACTGCGTCAGTTGCTGCAGCATCTGACTTCCATTTGCCACATGATGAGGAGCAGCTCTGTCCAAGTGTGGACAGGATGCAACAAATTCACAGGCTGTCTGATATTTATCTGTCCGCTGAACTCTGCTGTTCAGTTTCATATGAATAGAAAATGGAAGGCCCTGCAGCTAATGTTGCTGGCTCATTTATGTGAAGTCTCTACCCTCTTATAAAGGGTTAACTGGAATGATCAGTTATTTAGAATGGACCCATTGCTTGCAAACCTAGCAGAACAGACAGTGGTTCTCATGGAGGATGCGGTCCTTTGAGATCCAATTGACAAAAAGGCAGAATCCACTCTGAAAAGGGCTTCTGCTGGATTAGGTTTATCTTTGCTTGCTGAGGGATATCCATTGTATGCTTCATAGATTTTGTTGAAATATTTTCATTCCCGTCTACTGCTCTGAAAGGTGTGGAAAATTGTTCTCAGTTACTGGTAACGTTCTAGCCCGTGATATTCCCCTTTGGTCCATCTCCATACATGTAAGGAATGAGATGAAGAAGGGAATGAGAAAGC
Source organism: Lissotriton helveticus (assembly GCF_964261635.1). Lineage (NCBI taxonomy): Eukaryota > Metazoa > Chordata > Amphibia > Caudata > Salamandridae > Lissotriton > Lissotriton helveticus. The sequence continues at coordinate 770,681,233 of NC_136063.1, read as the reverse complement.
AAAATCTGGTTTATTCTCTGTAATCTACATTATTCAGAGTCTTCTTCCGTCCTCCCATTACATATGTTCAATGGCCCTCTCTGTGAGAGGATTGTGGTTTTGGCCCAACTGACAGTGGTGTGGCAGCATGAGCCCTTTGCAGTCCCTCCAGTGGGCTGGGTGAAGGTAAGAACTTGAAGTGCATAGATCAAAAGAGAAGAAAATGCTATGGAAGTGGGGCCAGATCAATGTAAAGTCTGGAAACTGCCACAGGAGTGCCTGACTGATCAAGCATTTCGACATGAACAGGGGAATAATTTACAGGAATACTTCAAAACAAACGCGGGTCCAACAGTGTCCAAGCTGCTGGAATGGGACGCATTTAAGGTAGCCGCCTGGGTCAATGCATACAACAAATAGTGGAAGTCAGGAGGACACTCAAACAAGCGCTAATATGGGCAGAAACTGCATTGGTGACCATAACCAAAGAAGCACACGCGAACAAGGCCATCCCAACCCAAGTGGCAGTAGCTAAGACGGTCTACGTGGAGACACTACTGGATCTGCGCAGATATAATTTTAAGGTGCATTCAGCAAGGGCACACGGTGAGGGTGACAGAGCCGGGACACTCCTCGCCTGGTTGGCTCAGCAGGATAAAGAGATAAAGCCCATCACAAACATATTAGACCCTGCCGGCAACTCGCACTACTCACAGACAGAAATATTGCAACTCTTCCACAGAGCAGCTAGAGGGAAATAGAACATTTTCTGCATCCCGTAAATAGACCACGCATCTCAACATCAGACAAGGCCTCCCTGGGCATAAAGATTGGGTCCATAGACATAACTCTTGAAATCCAAGCCTTAGCGCGTAATAAAGCCCCAGGTATGGACGGCTTTCCATTAGAATATTATAGTACTTTCTCTACCCTCTGGTACCTCGCCTGGTAGAAATGTATGACAAAGCATTAGAACGGGGCTAACTGCCGGGGTCCCTCAGAGAATCCATCCTGGTGACATTCCCGAAACCGAATCAGGACCCAAGGATCCTGGCCTCATCCAGGCCCATTACCTTACCGACCGCGGACTTCAAAATCCCGGGGAAGAGACTGGCAGACCGATATACTGAAATCCTCCAACCATTGACCCACCCGAATCAATGCAGCTTTGTTCCAGGTAGAAATACTTCTCAGAACATACGCAGACTGTTCCACGTTCAGGACAGAGCGAGCGTCCAATATCCAAGAGCCGCATGCACTATCCTGGACCTGGAAAAGGCCTTCGACACTCTCACATGGCCATACATGTTTGCAGTTCTTTGACATGTCGGACTAGGCCCAACCCTACTAGCGTACACGTGACTATTATACACAAATCTCACTTCGCGGGTACTATTAAATATTGCAGGGATTTGTTAGCATGAGCTGAAAGCCATTTTGTATTTCTGGCAGCCATCTTGTTTGCCATGTGCTGCCACGTGCTCCCCATGTGCTCTGTCCTCCCTCAGTGTTGACTGCTCTTGTAATCTGCCTAGAAACATACTATATTTAGCATCTTCCACCTTAGTACATGCTCAGAAGAGCCTAGCTAGTAGAATGCACCTGCTCATCTTGTAGAACTGTCAGGCTATTTTTGCTGCTGTATGGAGAAGTAACTCTCCTCCCACTTTGTTGAGCAAGCAGATCTTGCATGCCCATATGAGGCATTTTGCATGCATACATGTACCAGGACTGCCCCTTGGTCTTATGCTATGTAACCCTAAGCTTATATAAGGCCTCATTTTTCTGTACTCCTGAGACTGCCTCATTCAATTGCTAAGACTTCTGTGTGAGATAGTCTCCCTCATTTGAAGTTAATAAAGATGTTCTTTTTATATTTCAGCTTCTGTGCCAATTTCTTCTTTGTTGGTTTAAAAGAACCAAGTGGGACCCCAGAGAAGGATTCTGTTTTCTACAGTACGACTGGGAAGATATATCTCAGCCTCATTTCGGGTTGAGAGGGGCACGAGACAGGGATGTCCCCTCTCCCTACTATTGTTCACCCTCACAGTGGAGCCATTAGCGATACATCTGCGACAAGAGGGGGAAAACTGGGGTATCCCGATAGCGGGCACTATCCACACTGTATCGATGTGTGCAGATGAACTGCTATTGTATGTACGCGTCATTACCATTGTCCTTACTCCAATCTGGACAACACTAACAGAATTCGCAGAGGCTTTGGGTCTCAAAGTAAACTGGAACAAATCCACGATTTACCCACTGAGCTCGAATCTCACCCCGCAGAACATTACAATAGGAGACTAGAGCATCGCCTGGCGCAAAAATGCCCACCGATATTTAGGAGTCTGACTATACCACTCCCCTAATGACATCGTAAGGCGCTAGCAGGGATACGGACAGTGGTGGGCTTTTGAAAGACGCTATCCCTCGCCCCAATTGGATGAGTGCCTTGGCCAAAATGATCAGAGTACCCAGATTATTAGACCACTTTGCTAACCTCCCAGACATTCCTCCTCTTTCCTTCTTTCAGGGATTAAACTCATTGCTCACCTCCCTAATTTGGGGCACAGGCCAACACAGGGTGGCCAATTACCAGCCGACCGCGAGGGGCTGGGAGCCCCATCATTTGAGGCATTTTTCTTGGCAGCACAGTTGCAATGTGTTAGAAATGGGGATGTCTGGTTGGCTAAGGCTTGCGCCAAAGCCAGGCAGAGACCACCACTCTAGACAGGGAAAGGGAGTTACATGCCAAAGATAACCCCTGCTCACCCCCTTGGTAGCTTGGCACGAGCAGTTAGGCTTATCCCGGAGGCGATGTGTAAAGCATTTGCACAACACACACAGTAACAACATACTAGGCACACCACAAAAGGAACTCCACACAAGGTTATATATAAAATAGCCTTTGTATTATAATAAAGCACAGTACATGGTAATCACACAATATACACTGTGCCAACTGGCACAGGCAATATTTACAGGGGATTATTTACACATGACAGGGCTTCGTGGGCCACCATCAGAATCATCACTTGGTAAAAATAGTAAAAGTAAGAATATATCATGAACTTAGAATACAACCAGTAACTACTGGCAAACACCATACTCAGCGTCAACCTGTAACATAAATCATAACATGCACAGTATCTCATAAGGCGAGAACTCTATTCTGCGCCAACCTCATAAGCCTAAATATAGTAGACCATAATCTCCTAAACATAACTTGCATTAGGAAATAAACGTAATAACATAACCTGCAGTAGGGAATAAATCATACCGAAACCACAGTAGAGAATCGAATAAAACATAAGACAGTAGGTAAAACCTTATAATCATAAACTCACATCTATAAGTATAAATCAAGGTGCATAAAACATACTAAAAAAATTACATTTCCTAGCACCTATAAAATTCACTCTCGGGCCTGGCACCCTAAAAATATAATAGTCCCCAGGGCAAACTGGCCATCTCTAAGGGGCTCAAATGCTCAAATGCCCTCAGTCCAAAGTCAGGGCGTGCTGCCAATGTGGCGACAGTCAAGGGTGCGCACTTGGCGCAAACCTAAATGTTGCAGCTGCCCACTACTTGCTGGGCAGCTGAGAATCTTAAATGCAGGCCTAAACATAGCAGCTGGCACTAAGTGCTGTACAGCTGTGCAGGCAAAGATGGGGTGAAGGAGTGTGTCTCACTCCTGGGTTCAAAAACCTGTCCCCTAAAATGAAAAAGACCTAAACGGTGCAGCTGCCCACTACTTGCTGGGCGGCTGGGAAGTAGGGAAAATGTGGCATAGGCTCTCAGTGGCCCATTTAAACAAATGTGCCCCCTTTGCTAGAGCCACACGGGGCTCTGAAAGTAATTTATGCAAAACGTTGGAGCCACACAGGGCTCTTGTAGAACAGATTATGCCCCCTAATCAAGCATGGGTCCCTCTGGGACCAGGTAAACAAGTATGGCCAAACGTTCGAGCCGTTTTAGGCTCTGGAAATAAATATGCCCCAACGGTGGAGCCCTCTAGGCTCTAGAAATCATTGTGCCCCATGGTGGAGCACACAGGCCCCTTAAAGTAAATATGTCCCCAGATGGAGCCACGCACAGGCTATGGGCACACCAGGGGCCCTTAGATAAATCTAACCCACGTTGGAGCGGCCCTCCGGCAGGCGGGCCACTCAAGACCGGGCTAACACAGTGTCTCGTTCAGGCACTAGCAATTGCTTCACACGGAGCCGCCCCCATCAGCCACTGCTACTCACCGGGCTGCGTTTCTCTGGCGGGGACTCCTCCTCGCGCTTGGTTTAGGCCTGCGGGGCTTGCGGGGCTCTCTCCACTAACGAGAGCCCTGCCTCACCAGGTGCCCTGCTTCAACCGGTCCCCCATCTCGGGACTGGGATTTCAGTATGGTGTCAGCAAGGCTCTAGGCAGCCGCCTCCTTCTTCCGGTCCTACCGCTACCCCACCCTCGTCACAGGCAGACTTGCCTGACTTCTGGGACGGCCGCGGCGGGACTGCAGCAGCAATCTTGGTGGCGAAAATGGAGGGGTAGGCTCCCTCGGTAATTTTAGCAATACCCAGCTGGGTGGGCACCTGCTTCAATCAAGGGCAAAGTCGCGGGGTGGGCACCCACGCATAAAAATATTAAATAAGCGGGGTGGGCACCCGCAGTAATTATAAAATAAAAATAAAATTGAAGACGCAGGATGGGCACCTGTGCATTAAATATAAAAATAAGCGGCCATCATGCAGGGTGGGCACCTGCTTAAGGAAATCAAAAATAAGCGGGGTGGGCACCCACAAAACTCAGAAGGAGGGGGAATCCCTAGGCTGGGAGATTCCCTCTCAAAAGGGGCTGCAGCATCAGCGCTGCACAGCCTACACGCTTTCCTGGGGTAGGGAAATAAAAGAATGCAGCACAGCGCTCCCAGGGTGCAAAAGGGGCTGCCAAAGTCTCTTTAGGGTCCTGGAATCCAGGCAGAGCAGAAGGGTCCCAAGAAAAGAAGTCCTCCAGGCATCCAGGAGCAGGGCAGAGCCCAGGGAGGCAAGCCTTCCCCCGAGCCCCAGCAGCAGCACGCCCCTGGTAGATTCAAGTCCACAAACAAGAACATTTTCATGGGGTCACAGCCCCTCCTTTTATACTACTAAATCCTTTCTTCTAGCAGTGTAGGCAAGGGGAGAACCAGATACAACTGGTTCTGGAGCACTTTGTTTTGCCCAGCTCCTCTCTCCCTTTCACAAGACAGGCCAGGGACATCAGATGCACCACAGGAGGTGGAGCCAGCATTGTGGAGGGAAGGCACGGCCCTATTCAGGTCCCAGGTGCAACTCCTCCCTCCCATCTACATGCAGATCTCCCTATTCACCACTGGGCAGACTCATCCTGGCTCCTGGAGCCAACCACACCAGCCAGCTCCTGTCACTCACAAGCGAGACAGGCAATTCACATCTCACAGCACACAGAAATGCCAACTTCTAAAAGTGGCACTTCTCCACTAGACACAATAAATCTGTGCACACCATTGCGCAGCATTTATTCTCACAAATTCACAAGTACTAAACTTGACCCTGCACTCCCCACATATCAGGAATTACCATGGGCACACATATCCCCCATGCATTCCTATGGGAGGGCAGGCCATCTCACCACACGCACTCAGAGTGCGTACGCACTTTACACTGGGCCACAGTGCTAAAGTGCACAGATGCCTAAAGTCACTACTACTATGCCAGAGGCTAAAGGCAAAAAAGTCTAGGGGTGAACCTGCCAAAAAGGCCCAAGTCCAACACAATGGCTCTCACATTGGATTGAGGAGCGATACCTAGAAGAAACCTCCACTGAGACAGGGCATATACCTTTACCTGAAATCCGCCACCTATTATTACCCAGCACCAGGCCCATGCGAACGTACCCACTGCAGGTGTCAATAGCCCGTATATGCATGCTGAGGATACATTGCATGTCCAGGGGGAGGCCTCTTTATGCTCCACTGCGCCCACTGATAGGGCTACATAGAAGCAAGAGGTATTACACAAATCGGACCCTGCGAGTGTGGACAGATCACTCGGTGACCGAGGTCGAATCCCTGTTTGAGGACTGACAATTATGTCCATACAACCAATTAATGGAGGAGTATGACCTCCCCCCAGGGCAATTCCTACTACACAGGCAATCATCGCCAGCAGCCTCCCATTCTGGAACCTAACCGAGGAGGAACCAGTGACACACCCAGTAATACACACAATTCTTCACATGGGCGCGGGCAGACACTTAATCACTTGGCTCTACAAAGCCATCCGATAACTCGTAGTCAAACCACTGGACCCACTGAGACAGACATGGGAAGAGGAAATAGGAAGACCATTGCACGATAAAGATTGGGAACAAGCAATAGAATACCCCCAAAAAATGACCAGGAATGCATGCTTTAAAAAAATAACATTTTACATCCTACATAGGGCATATTTTACACCAGAGCGCCTCCAGCGACATTACCCAGACATGCAGTTTCTATGTCCCTGTTGCTGGGCCCTCGAGGCGGATTTCAGCATATGTTTTGGAGTTGCCCCACACTGCAACTATACTGGAGCTCGTTACACGAGGCATTGCGGGAAACCACAGGCATTCCAGACATGAACACATGGGAGACGTGCGTACCAAGTGTGCTGTGGAGGCGGAAGACAGACAAGGTACAGACACACTTCATGTCCCTGTCAATACTAATGGCTAAGAGAGGAATAGCCATGTACCAGCGAGCTCCGGCGGGGCCCATGTGGCGGCTTGGGTGGGAGCAGTGAAAAAATGGGTCATATAGGAGGAAGGGGTTAGAAGCGAAGAAGTCAACGGGATACATAAACATCACATATCCATGAAAAGGGCACAATTTCTATATCAATTCAAACAACAATAAACTACACATGACGAACCACCCACCACATCCCAGACCCAGATAGCTCAAATGACCCAGAATATGACGGGATAAATGCACAGAAGGACCAAACAGTCACGCGCCAGGAACATCACACTACAACCTACATGAATACCAGGGTCTCAGGACAGACCAGTAGATGCTACCGCAACCCCCCCTCCACACAGCAAAACACAAACACCAATATCATACCAGCCTCTAAGCCAAAGGCTCCCGCCTGCACACAACTCACAGCCCCCCACAATCACCCCATATCAACTCAAAAGGTTACAGTTATGGAAACACACCAATAGTTTCGAAAGCAGAACACATAGGAAGGGTGAGCATCTTAAACCATAACAGACTATACTACAACATTAGTAGAAGGGCATGCAGGCACAGTTTCCACATCCGGCGCAGGTTATCCTAACTATGTTACTGCACACGTAAACAGTCAAAGCAGGAATGTATAACAAGTATGTAACAAACGTGATGCAATAATTATGAACGTTTCTTGTGTATAAAGGAACAAAATGTCAATAAAAGCATGTTTAAAAAAAATTATGCAAATCATGGCTGACCTTGGAAAATAATGTATTACAACAAAAATACTTTAAGAAAAATTATAAGATTTATACGCTGAATGTTTCTGGAAAAAATGATGTATTAAACAACTACACAAAATTGGATTGTTTCAAAATTGCATCTCATCACTGTATATGAATGTTTGAGAAAAACAAACTTGATGTTTTTTCAAATTGAAATGAGAGGACATCTGGTGACTTTTGATGCCAAAATTGATTCTCTGACTAGGAGACTGGGCAACATGAAAGACTGATTGGACAAACAGCATTCAAAAACAGATATGGCTCAAAGGCACATCTCTGATACTGAACATAGCTCACTGGGACAAACTAAGATGCAAAAGGCAGACCTGACTTAGAAAAAGTTAAAGGCAAATACAATGCTCTTGAAACATTTTCTAGGCCTAGCAACCTATGCCTTAATGGGGCCTCTTGAATCGGCAAACAGTGAAGGATTACATAAAGAAATTGCTAATAGACATATTCAGCAGAGACAACTTCTCTCAGGTATTTATAACTGAATGTGTTCATAGATCACTCACCCAGAGGCCAGACCCAGGTGCACCCCCTGACCAATCATTGCCAAATTGCTTCACTACAGCAAACCTGATACCATTTTGGAGACGGCAAGAGACATAAATGGCGTAGAGCATGAGGGCAAAAGAATTACGTTCTACCACAACTCTTTACAATCTGTGCAAGATGCTAGAAAGAAATGTATCCCTCCTAAACAGAAGCTGAGAGACATGATCATACAATATGCCATACTATATTCAGCTAGATTACGTTTCACACAAAATGGTAAAATCGTTGTGTTTGAGATGCCAGAGGAAGCTAATGATTTCATCAGTAAATTGCAGAGTTCTGTCAAGAAATCTGTGACGCCTCTATCCGGCTGTCTTCAAGCCATCTCAGTGACGTGGACAGGCTTATACCTCATTGGGCCGTTGCTACTGGAAAACATAATCTAAGTTGAATGCTACTACCTCACTGTGATGGTTACATGCTCAAGAGCATAATGAGCTTGATTGTCTTTAAAATGCTGAATGGCAGTGAGAAATTGGGTTGTTGATGGAGGGGTAAACCTTACTCAAACAACATCAGCAATACTTGCCGAGGCGAACCACAAGAAGTCATTAAATTAATCTGTGCTTAACCCTCTCGTAGCTTGGCACAGAAGCAGGGAGGCTTAATTTAGAGGCAATGTGTAAAGAATTAATGCAGCACAAAAACAGTTATAAAGTTAAAATGCAACACAAGAAAAATCCCACACCAATTTAGGAAAATAAAGTAAAATATAATAAATTATTTGAAACCAAAATGACACAAACCCAATCAGTAGAACCGGAGTTATGAATTTATAAAGTTTAAATTAGAAAATAGTGTCTAAAAGATCAAAGAGCCATCCACGGACTTCTTGTCGTGTGAGACCAGGGCAACATCAGAAGTCGGATAGTCACGGTTCAGACACAAAGTGGACTGGGTCTGTCTCTATGTACCTTCCAATTTTGAAGAAATTTCAGAAGAAAATGTTTGAGAAGGTAAACTTCAGAGGGGCATGGCAGCAGGTGGTGTCCAGGGAGTAGATGTTGTGGTTGCCAGAGAGCTGTTGAATGAAGTTGCATTAGAAACTCCTTCATTTGAACTTAGTCTGTTTTTTGGAAGCCGAAAATCTCCAGCGGGACAAAGCTGCAGGCTATAGCTGATGAGGGTTCCACGAGGGGGGATGCCCCTTGTGCAAGGAGCCTCCAAACATGATTTGCTGCTGTGGAGAAGAACTTAGCGAGAGCTGCAGTGAAATCAGGCCGACCAGCGATGCACCTTTGGTGGATCAACAAGCAGGTATGTCTCGGTCACCTCTTGATTCTCAGAGCACCTTTTGGTCAGAAATGTTCTAAGTCCCAAGATTTGGATTTGGACTACCTGAGCACTTTTAGCACCACTTCTAGGGGTTCAGGACTGAAAAGCCACAATTTGGATGGTCAGGGCTCACTCAGGCAGTGTCCACGTATGGGTTCAAGATGGATGGAGCCTTTTCTGCCCCTAAGGCTCTGATCAGGAGGCTATTCAACTACCCCTTGGAGTCTCTTCTGGAAGTCCTGGGTTCAATGACAAGAGCACGGCTCAAGCAGAATGACAGATCTCTGGGGCTCAGGGAATGGGATTCAGGCAGCAGAGCAGTTCTTCTAGGTGCAGTAGAGCAGTCCTTCTGGGTGCAGCAAATCAGTCAATCTGAAGTACACAGAAGGCCACAGCAGCAGGTGGTCATCTGGTAGTTCTTCCACATATCCAGGAGTGAACTGAAGAGTTGATCTGATGGTATCAATTTTATACATGGTGCCTCCTTTGATGTGGCAGAAGCATCTGGAGGCTTCTCCCCACAGACGTTTCTGGAATGTCCTGCTTCTCTGCCCTGGCACAAGTCTGTCTGAAGGCACAAAAGGCTAGTTTGAAGTTCTTTCTGTGAGAGTGTCTGATTTGCAGATTCTCAAGGCTCTATGTTGATTTCCATGCTTGAGAAGACCGCAAAGGACAGCAATCCAACAAGCACACTGTTTTACATATGCATTACAAAAAAATAAAACATGTTCTTCATTTTAGGCAGCTTGGCAGCCCATAGGGCATAGATCATTAGAAATACCATTGTTTTTGCTCCACAAGTAAGGGAACAATGCAATTGGCAAAATCCACAGCCTAAATTTAATAAACAGGGCTATTGAAATTGGAGCATTTACGTAAGCCATACATTTTTCAAATTGTGATACACATTTGAAGGATAACAATGAGTGAGTCAGACTACCCGAGCTTACAGCCGAGATTCTAGTGCAGGAAACAGCATTCCAGTAACAGTGTCTGACAGATCCTTGGTCGCCTTTAGGTGTGAATCAGGGGTTCAGCCAATAACCGGTAAACCTAGCCTGGAAAACTAATTTTTAACAGGAGAGACCCAGGGAACCGTAGATGTCATGCGATTGGGCACTATTTCCAAAAAGATAGGCCTTATATGGGATAATTTCTCTGTCGTCTAGAGCCTGACTCAATATAATATAGGTATGAAGCAGGCTGTATATGGGATTTGTCTAAGATTTAAGTCAAACCTCAGCGGTAGTAGTGGGGAACTTTTAAGTAGCCTCAATAAGGATTTGATTACAGAATTTTCTCTTCTCTCTAGTGGATCATGATTACAATAGGCCCACAAATAAGCCCCATATAGAGCTGCCCCACATGCTTAGACCTTATATATCTCTAAATCGGGGGAGATTAGGCTATTAGCAAACGTTACTCTGGACCCAGCTCTGTGTTTGAGAATCAATAAACTTTTGTTCGATCTGGGTAGACCATTTTATGGGAGTCATTGAAACAAACACTGAGGTAATAAAATTCGGTGACCTTTTCTAAACAGACACTCTCTATAACAAAAATCCCCTGATTTTCTTCTGATGGGTAAATACCATAAATTAATTTTAATTGTTGTTTATTGTATTTAAACCGCTCAAGTGTTTGGGTAGGTAAAGAGTATCATCCACAAAAAGCAGACCCAGGACTTTGGACACACACATTTAGGGGAGTCAATCTGACAGTCCTAAAGATGGGCAATTCATCCATTGATGAACAACAAAAATAAAGTGGGTGCCAGAACGCCTCCCTAGTGGACACCTCGTCTCATTGGGATGTATCCAGTTGTTTCTCCATCCGGGCCCTATCTAACTCTGGTAAAGTTTCCTGTATATAATTGCTGAATCAGACATAATATACCAGTCGGAACCCCAACTTTCCAAGGACCTCCCACAGTTTAGACCTGGGAATATGGTTGAATGCTGCATGCCAGTCGATGTCTGCATTAAATAATGACCCCCCGGTCAATTGTTTTCCACTTTATGACCAAAAACCTTTGTACCTGGTCCACTGTACTTATATTAGTTTTAAAACCTGCTTGGAAGTGTGACAGCACATTACTTGTCCGTGTCCAATTCCATAGCTTTGTCAGGAGTTGTTTACTCTAAATCTTTTGGATTTTGTCAATGAGACTTATAGGGCGATAATTGCCTGGCTCCTGTCTAGTCCCCTTTGTGAAAATAGGTATAATGTCCACTCCCTTCCCTGAATTAGGTATATGGGCACATGCTGCTATTGCGTTGGACAGAAAGTTAATGTAAGGTTCCCAAATTAGAGGTTCAGAACAAAACATATCAGCAGAATTTCTGTCAAGGCCAGGGGCTTTGCCCTCTTTTTGACCATAAAGCGCATTGGGAGGTTCTTCATATGTGAAATCCACTGGCTCACTTCCTGTACCCATGGTGGAAAGAAAAGTCACAGGACTGCTATCCTCAAGTTCTGGCTCAGCATAAAGAGCTGTAAAGTGCAGAATCCACTCCCACATAAACATGACATTTAGGGTGAGCATAGTCCCTACATCCCTTGTGTGTCTCCAGATGACAGAACAATCTAGTGACCTTCTATCTCACTGCTTCCGGCAATTCCTCCCATATCTTGGGTTCCCACTAGTTCCTGATTACCTTGGCATAATTCCTTCTGCCACTGATGATGGCCTACCTTATATTGCCTCTTAGGACGTCCATCAAATCAGTTTTTGCCACTCTAGAGTACCGGTCAAACCATTTCTGTGTTTTAGGAGGTTTCTTGTGAGTTTTGACCTCTTTCACAAAGAATGAATTCAAACTAGAAAACAAATATTTATGAACTGCTATAATCTGGAAAGATGTGCAATCCTGTTCTTTATTTACTGTCAATGCTGCCCCAGCTATTTCATATATCTCTTTCTGGATGTATTTTGAAAAATAAATGTTCACCCATTTCACAATACACCTATTATTAGTCAGAATTGTTGCATTAGATGTTAGTATCTCAGGGCAGGACCCTTCAGTTTGAGTAAAAGAGGGAAGTGGTCACTTTCCTGGAGATCAATGACCTCTATATCGATCATCTCAGATGAAACCCTGACATCTAGCACTACATAATTGATATTATTTTTATAATCCCCCCTCTTAAAGGTTGATGTGGCTTGAAAATCCAAGCTAGAGTGACCACTGCACACTCTTCATCCATGTGAGACAGTTATGCCTGCTAACTGTAGAGCATGCAAGCTCATTCTAACATTTTTCCTACGATTAGAATGTGATGGAATTCCCCAGCATTCATCTTCTACCCTAATCAGCGCTAGTAAAGGTGGATAGGGCTCAACAGGGGTATTGAAATCGCCTGCGATGACCAGATAGTGGCCTATGCCATGACCTTCTAAAAGTGTGCTTGAGGATTTCTGCATTTGGGAGTGTTTGTGGAAAGGACAAGACTTATTATAAATATTGACCAAAAAATAAGTGGTCCCTGTTTTAGGTATCAGTTTGAGGGCAAGGAGGTCTGGTAGAGAGTAGGTATCAATTACCTTAATTGAGTAGTCTATAGATGTTTTAATCCATATGGTAAGACCTCTCGATGGCCTACCTATATGCAAAACTGGAATTCAAAACTGTATGTGGTACATCCCTGCCTGTAAACCTTGTTTGGCAGCCAGGTCTCTTGAAAAAGGCAGATTTAAAATGTGTCGATGAAACTTCCCCACTCTACATCGATCAGTTTGGAATTAATTCCAGCTATGTTCCAACTTACTAGCTCTATATTATTTGACGATTGTTGTAGTGAGGAGTTTATATTTGAGTTAGTATCCAATCTGTCAAGAGGTGTTTCAGAAGTCTTATCATAAACCTTAGAGACAAGGAGATAACAGAAGGTCTCCTCCATGTCAAGGTGGGCAATGTTGCCGCTAGCCCTAGTAATGGGCTCTGTATCACAATTAAAGGCTGCAAAGATCTTATTGACGACTGAGAAAACAGGGAGATGATGCAGTCAATCAACAGTGGCCAGTGTCATGGAAAAGCGGTACGTTTAGGGGCCACACTATGCCTTGTGCTAGTACTTACAAAACCTGTGTTTACCCCATCTTTATCAATACCCGGAAGCAGGCCTCATTTTGAAAAAGATTTCAGATCCTGCTGAGGCGGCAGGGGTGCTCTGTTCCAGGGTGATCAAGTCCTCAACCAAATCTGGGGCTATGAGTTTCATTTTGGTAAAATCCCTTTGACCCTCCTGAGAGGAAAAATGTCTCACATGTACGATATCAGAGGAAGCAATCAAATAACAAAACCTAACATTTATGATCTAATGTAAGACCATCTTCTTCAATGAATCTCTGTCCTCGTGCATACCGGGAAGTAGTTTAGGAACATTTAACATAAAAACAGTATGAACCACTTGTGGTCACAAAGTACTCAAGTACCTATTTGTTTAAAGCATCTTGAAAAGGCATAGAGTTCGCTGGAAAAATGCCTTACCTTTGTGGGGAATATGGAGGCTGTATAGTAAATGACTTAACCCTGCTAGATCACAAAGTATTATGTGGGGTGGGGATTTCACTGTCATGCTGAGGGTCAGGCTTGACAGCAGCGGGTGAAGGTGGTCAGCATGTCAACACATGGGACACCATGTGGGACATCATCCATCAGTGTGAACCGCTGGACTTACAACACATGTTACATCCAACTTCCAGAGAATACACTTTTACTCAGCTGTATATTACTGTCCTAGAACCCTATCAGATCACTCTCCAGTGATTCTCTCCTTTTCTGTTCACAGAAGTGCACACCTTCACAGCCTCTGATGACTACAGCACGCCCAGCTGCTGGATTCTGTTTTTAAAATAGAGATTAGGCAAGTAATGCAGACATACTTTGATGAAAACCAAAGATCCAGTGATACTTAGATGTCTTTGCGAGAAGCACTTAAATCAGTTGCTAGAGGGGAGTGCATTTATAAAGGGGATGGGGTCCTTTCTTTCGTAGCTCCAGGACACCTAAGGGTAATTGTACGCCTAACAAACTAATAATAATAATAATCCTTTGTTTATTATATAGTTGACTATGCAAATTGAAAGCAGAACTATTGGAACTGTAACTCACACCTAAAATACAAACAGACAAAACAATTCAGACAAATTTAAATGAAAAAATTTTAGACTTTTGCAACACAGTTGAGAGGGAGGTAACTTTTGCATGTAAATATGCTACGGCTCACAGATTTGGCAACGGCGATAGACAAGGTGTAGTGTAGTTCCTATATTCCCAATAGGCTCTGCGCATTGGAATAATATATCCTATAGATTTGACGTAGGACTAAAGTCAATAGGTCTCTAATTAATATACTAAACCTAATAGTGAGTGCCAGCTAGCTCAGAGGTCACTAGAAACTTTCTTGAATACACAAGAAGGGATTAGTTTCTGACAACCGCATAAACATGACAACTTTGTTTCCCAAGAATAAGTATATATCTCTCAGAGTTGTGGAAACAATAGATTAGTAGTTCACTCAGTCAATCGTGCATGCTTCGTTTCTACAAAGTTGCAGAAAAATAGAGAGATAGGGTTTTCAATAAAAGGTTTATTGAACAGTCTTCTTTCTCATGCAAGAGAGGTGAACTGCTACAATCGTTAGACAGAATGCAAAGTATAATGCATACAGTGAGAATAGTATTATAAAATAATACTGTAAGAGCATTGTATGGTTTCTAAGATATATAAAAATACATTCATAAATACCATAGACTAAAATACTCAACTGGTGCTTCTAAAATACGCCTACCCCAATGCACCTAACCTAAGTCGAGTACGAGGGAAGAAGTAAGTATGGTCTTTTGCATAGGTTTAGTTTTGCCAAGAATATACCAAAGGTTTCTCTAGGTTCTTATCAGCTCCATACCTTAGAATGAAGGAGGTCTGTTATCTCTGTCTCGGGCTCGATTTTTTCAACACCCCGCAAGGGGAGTCAGAAACATTGGAGCTGGATTCTCAGCAGAGGAGGGCAGCTTCCTGATCAGTGCGTCAACTGGAGAATCGACTTCCTTCGGCACTTGCTGTAGTGAGCTGCGTCGGGCAAGTAGGCCGTCAAACTGCTCCGAACCACCGTGCCTTGCTATAGCAAGTGAAGGTATATTTATACCTTGAAGGGGTTTAGGAATGCCATGTTTGATGTAAAGTCGGGCATATGAACGTCATGCAGAAACCCCTGGGGAATAGTTGTTCATTGTAAAACTAACTGAGTTCTTGGAGAAAACAATATTCAAGCAAGGGGAAGTCCCTAACGGCTTAAGCTGGTCTTCCAAGAAATCGTTGTGACATTTGGTGAACGGATGGAAGTAGCCATGCCTGTATTTGGGCTGCATGGGCTGTGCCTAAATAAGGGCTTGATTTCTATGCCTATATAAGGGCAACGTGAATTGTACCTATATAAGGGCATGAATAGGTAAAATCCATTCGAAATCTAAAACGCCATACAACAAAGGCTGTTCTCTAGCCAGAATGAGTAGCTCTGCTTGGGCCTCATTGGAGACAGTCCAAATTAAGATCAAACTGGGGCACTTTGCAATAATAATGTGGAAATGCTACATGCATTTGCTGATTTCTATGTTAACTTATATTCATCTAAGGGGGCGCTAGAGAGCCCGAAGCAAGATGGTCGTGCACTAGCGCTGCTCTGCTGGCCGGGGTGACAATCTGCCAGAATATCAGCAGAAATGCCAGCCATCGCGGCAACCCAGACCACAGATTCGGATATCTGAAAATCTTTGTGATGTAATATGTGAGGTCATAAGCAGGGTATTATGCGGGCATAAGTTATACTTCTTTTGCTGCTTTTGCTGGAGGACTTACCTGCCGCCACTGCCTTTACCGAACCGGCCAAAGGGGACCACAATGCCGAAGCTGCAACATACGCTGCTCGCGCCCCCAGAACTACATTTCCCAGCATTCCCCGTGTGGCGCACGTTCACGCGTCACAGGGAAGTGCTAGGAGGCGCTTTAAGCGCACAGGGGCTCCCGCAGCGCAGGACACGCGCGGGCCTGCCCGGGCCAAGGGCGGGCCCATCTGCGCCCGTCAGGGACTGACAGAGACTGGACCGGGCCACCCCTCTGATATTTGGCCATTGATAGTCTTGTGGTAAGCTTGATTCTTTGTATCGTTTATATTCCCTGTGTACCTTCAAGTGGCCTGTGAATCAAATAGTTTGTCTTCTCTAAATTTTGATATAGTATAGAGAGCCGCTGGCAAAACATGAGTAAACGTAAGGGCCCAGCGGCTACATTGGACGCTTTTATCATTAGGGCAGAATCTCTATTAAATCATGAGATCCAAATAGCAGAAAGGCGTCTATCCCTTGAACCGGCGCACATTACTACACATAGACAATTGTGTTCTCCCAAACCGTTAAGCACCCCACATTCACTTCCATTATTGTCTACAGAAGCAGGTCCCAATGATGGATCCTTATTAAATTGCTCTATCGCTTCCTTACCCCCAGGGCAAAATGGAATAGTTAGTACACCGAGACCGGCAATGGGACCTAGATTAAGGAAGCAAAATTTGAGACCAGGGAAAAAGGGGGATGACCAGAGAGCAAAAAAGAAAGTTATCCCCGTTGCGAGGAAATCTAGGGCCAAGACAAAAGGGGGGCTAGCTCAAGAAGTAAGATCTAACCCAAGTATTGATGTAAAAAGGGTAACTAAAAAAAACGTCAGCACCCAGACTGATGCCTATTATGAAGAAAATCATTTTGATTTGGGGAACTTTTCTGGGGACTTGGAACGAATTGTAAAAATGTCCCTTGAATCTGCAAGGGAGGCTATGGTAACTCAGATAGTGGAATGCATGAGTGAGACCTTGAAGTTTTTGGAAGGGAAGATGGGGCAATTGTACAATGCCATAGGCCACTTGAAGAATAGTAGCGACTTCACTAGCCATTCTGTCCAGGAGGGTGGGCCCCAAAAAATACAAGATCATCCACCTCTGCAACTAATAGCGCAGGGAGATGGCAGGATAGCATCGGCCAAAGCGCATGGTTGTACCAGGTGCAATGTGTCTGTGGATTTCACTGGGCCACATTCTAATCCTATGACAGTTAACGGGGCGTATACAATTGAGGGTGGGACACAGACTAGTGCTGAAAACCAAGGGAACATCATTGGTAACGAACACTGACAAACAACACACGATCGGTCAGGTATTCAATCTGGGAAAGCTTTAGCATACAGCCTAAAAGGCACAGATTTAATACCAAATAGCGATGTCCTACAACTACCCCCTGCCTCATGCCCTTATGTGATAATTATAGCTGGAGTTCCGGCCCTTAAAAGAAATCAGAATAAGAACTGGGTTAATTTAAGGAACAAGACGGTTGATTGGTTAGCAAAGTTTAAGCACTTCAATCTATTGAGAATTAAAGACATTATAATGGTGCGCAGGGTAGGATGGGTGGGAGAATCAAGGAAGAACATTAAGGGTGATTGTGTGGTGGTAAATTTCAGACGGCCCCAGGTGGTTAGGGATATTTTAGCAACAAAAGAGGAAGTTCTATTTAGGAACACTAGTGTTTGTGTACTTCCTCTGGGATACTTTTATAAACCAATGGAAAGGGATAACACAAATGGTACAGATTCCCTGGTTCCACTCTTTAATAGATTTGAGGGATTGTCATCTCTAGAGGACTTAGATTGACATTCAAAGTTTTCGTATGATAGAGTGGATGCACCGGGTGTATCCCAGATGAATGATTCCATGGCTCTGTTATTGGCCATGGAAGCATCAAGAGTAGAAGTTCTTCAACGTGATTTATTAGTGGATGGGAGTAATAAAATCCCAAACCAAGAGAAAGCAGAGGAAATCCAGAATTTACAAGTTCCTAGCACCAAGGTGTATACAGACATGCCAATAGGAAGTTATGATCTCAATCCACTCAATGGAAATATTGGAAGAGGGCTACTCCCAAACATAGAGCTGTGTAGAAATTTGGAAGTTTGCCTCACCTCGTGGAATATAGCAGGTCTAAACAGGAATATAATTGACATAACTGAAATGAATATATAGAGCAGAGTGATATTACTCTTTTGCAGGAGACTTGGTCATTAGAAACCCCCCACAGAGTTGGTTTTAAAATATTTAGTGTGGATGCCAGCCCCTCAGTGAAAGTAAGACCTTCGGGGGCTTGGTGATATGGATAAGGATTTCTTTGGAAGTCGATATCATCCCACTAAATGTACCATCTCGAGACTTGCTGGGATTAAAATTGATCTCACGGGATGGAGATGTTTTATTTTGATTCAATATCTATAATAGACCAAGTCCTGCTAATCGGGAATCAGTAGTAATTGGACAGCTTGAATCCTTTCTAGACACTTTAGGACACAAACCAAGGATAATATTTGGAGGTGACGTCAATTGTAATTTTGAACCTGTACTGGGCTTTGGTAACTTATTTGAGAATGAAGATATATAATATTCCTGCTGTAGAGAGTGATAAGGAGGTGAAGTGCACAGTAGCAGTGGCCCAAATACTGAAGCTCACAATGGGACATAGCCTGAGAGCATGCTATGGTCGCCTGTCTTCCGGCAGACCAAATGCGTACACATTTTGTAGAGACAGCTCCCGGACTAATATAGATTATATATTGGTGACACTAGGGTTCTGGCCACAGGTCCTTGATTTAAAAATTGATCCCAGAATGGAGAGCGATCATCGGCCCTTACGGTTGACAGTATTTTTTTCTCTCATTTTAAGATGGTAATAAGGAAATTGGTTCCACAGAAGACAAAATTATATGAAGTAATAATCGTCGACCTGTGAAGTGGCCGTATATTCTAGGGAACACTAAACCAATGACTATCTTTGCTGATACCATTACACCATTTTTAGAACAACCTGTAGCTAAAATTCTGATATTGGATCTGCATGCCGCATTGGTAGATGCCCTAAGCCCGATCTTAAGTAATATACCAAAAGAGGGGAATGCAGGAATTAACTATACAAATAATTTTGAAAACCCGTGGTATAATATGAATTGCTGGGTAGCTAAGAAAGAGCTTATTCAGGCGGTTAAAAGTAATAGTATAACTGCAATAAGGGAAAACAGGCATAATTATAAGCAGACCCTGGAAAAAGCAAAGAAATCATGGGATGATGATATTTGGTCAGGTCTAATCAGCGCGGCTAAAGCCAAGGACCATGCAGGTTTCTGGAATTTGATAGCAAAAGCGAACAGAACAGGAAGGACACCAAAAGATTTATTTCTTGATGTAAATTCCTGGGTGGCACATTTTTCTGCTCTCTATTCAGAAACTAATGGTGAGCATTTTGTGGTAACAAAAGATATGGAGATCACCGCTAAGGCTGCTAAATTGCATTTCAGTCTAGAAGAAACTCTATTGGCAATTGAATCAGTTAAATCTGGCAAAGCACCAGGACCAGATAAAATTCCTGGCGACCTTTTAAAACGTGACGCTGAAGTCTGGGAACCGTATGTAAATTATCTTTGTAATGCGACAGTTGATTTTGCACCAATACCGGACACGAGAAAAGGGGCAGAAATAGTCAAAATTTGTAAAAAGGGCAACCGGCACAATCCGGCAAATTATCGCCACATCAGCCTGATTGATATCACACAAAAGTTTTTTGCTAGGCATATTTTAAGTAGATTAACTGTATGGATTGAAGAGGTTGAATTACTTTCGAAATATCAAGCTGGGTTTAGAAAAAAAACTAGTACGATCGATCAAATTTTCAGATTTATGTGCATATGTTGGAAATATATAAACATTAGGGAAGGCAGTCTCTATATTGCCTTCATAGATTTAAAGGCTGCATTCGACCTGGTACCCCGGAACCTGTTGTGGGATACTTTGAAAGATCTAGGGGTGGCAGTTGAATTGCTTGTCCAAATAATAAGGCTCCACCTTGGAAATTTCGCTAAAGTAAGATAAGGGCCTAGGGCCTAGATGTAGGTAATAGCAAATTACCGAATGGTAAATACCGAATTTTACCGATTCGGTATTTACTATTCGGTAATTGCTATGTAGGTAAAAGATTCGGTAAAAATACCGAATCGGTATGATTCGGTATTTACAGATTCTGTAATTACAGAATCGGTATTTGTCAATGATTCCTATGGGCCTTGAAGCCCATAGGATTCAATGGCAGATACCGATTCGGTAATTACCGAATCGGTAAAAATACCGAATTTACAAGGGGGACAGGGTGTCACTTTGACACCCTGTTGCACCACTGTTTCGGGCTTGTGTGCCATGTGACACACAGACATGCCCTTAGGGCATGTCTGTGTGCCACATGGCACAGGAGTACATGCACAGATGTGCATGTACACAGGAATTCGTTATTTACCATGGAATAGTATTCCATGGTAAATAACCATTCGGTAAGGGCCTGTGGCACTGATTACAGTGCCACCTACATATTGATTTACAGAATCGGTAAATTTACCGATTCGGTATTTTACCGACTCTGTAACTTTACCGATTCGGTAAATTTACAGATTCTGTAAATCTAAGGCCCCCTACATTTCAAAACCCAAATACCGGACGGTAAGGGCCGAAATCGGCCGTTACCGACCGGTAAGGACCTTCCTACATCTGGCCCTAGGTGTGAACTTACTAAAGAAATACCAGTAAGAAGGGTATTACGACAAGGGTGCATACTGGTGCCCAACTTGTTCTCTTTCTATGTAAACGACATCCCCCAATATTTGGAAGGTTGCAAAAATGACTCACCTAGGCTGGGAGGCGAAGTAATACCAGCATTATTATTTGCTGATGATACTATTTTAATCTCGCAAACCCCTAGGGGACTTCAAAATTTGATGAACTTTTTTCATCTGTATTGCACCAAGAAGGGCCTTGAAATAAACTCCAGCAAGACTAAATATATGTCCATTAATCCATATAGATCTTTTAAAAGGAACTTAGAGTTAAATCACCAGAGATTAGAGTATGTACAAAGCTTTAACTATTTAGGAATTACATTAGATACGAAATTGACCTGGAAGACACAACTGGAAAAAAGTCGAATTTTCCTGCTCCAAAATTCTACTCCCATTCTAAAAAAGCATGGGGGGAGTACTTCAAGGGCAGTGTCCCCTGCCTTAGAGGTTTTCAAATGTAAGGCCCAATCAGCTGCCTTATATGGAGCAGAAATATGGGGGCCCCATTGCAAACGGAATTTTGAAGTGGGAGAAAATAACTTATTTCGTAAATTATTAACCCTCGCATGCAGGATACCATCTTCGGATATCGGAAGAAAAGAGCAACCTGTTGATCCTACTTGGCTCCCCTGAATTTCCTGCAATGGTTGGATCCAGGCTCGAAACGTCCAAACCACAAAAACGGGCAAGATGGCAGAATGAATCGGAGCAGGCCCAGTACTGAGAGCGGAGAGCTTGTGATGTGCGCCTGACAATTCAACCTCTCCTCACAGACAGTGCAGGCCGGTGAGTGCACGACATTAGTGCATTGGTAAATAAACTAAATTCCAACTACAATGGAAAGTGCATCAAGACGATATGCCCCGAATGGGGCATATAAATGGCTGCACATAACGAGACGCTGGAAGCCTAGCACTGGAGGTGGAAAGAGCGCAACTCAAATCTTGTCCCCTGCAGTGCATACACCCACGGAGCCCCAGATCAAGCAGCTTATCCGCACATATACTTTGGCTGATATGGGCGAATTGCACACATGGTTCGGAACCTGCAGCCTGTATAGAACGCGGCATTCAACACTACGCACCCAGTACCGGAAAACACTGAGGAGTACTAACATGTCGCCAAGCCCGCTTTCCTGCACTGAGCCACCTAAGCACGCTCAGGAACGGGCGGCCTACACTAACGAGGCGCACCGGAATGGAGGCTGTTTGATGGCCAGGGTACAGTAACATTTGCATACCTGCCAAGCGCCTGCACGTAATTTCAGCACAGGATTCCTCCACAGTGAGAGCTGCGCACATAACATATAGGCAAGTGACACGTGATTCTCCTCATTTGGCCCCATGGGTAACACAACCTGACCCATTGTTCCTGGCAGCTGCGAGCTACAGTCCTCCAAAGTTTATGCACAGGCTCCACTTTTGCCCCCTGTAAACAGCATTTCCAACCACTACGGTACACTGAAAAATGCATCCTACCAAATTGAGAGACATCGGATGCAGCAAAACACTGTGTACTCCCCAGTTTGTGGCACGGGACACTCGTGGAAAGTGGTGTGAACCAACGAGAAGCATCTCATACCAGTAGATACAGAGGCAGGTGGAATTACCTAACTAGCACCACTTCTGCGATACCGCATCTGCGCTGTAGATTGGTGCTGCAACCCTGTGCTGCGCATGTGGCCTGCAATGTCGTGGTGAGTCCTCGTCCAGCTAACAGCAACTGCACCTCTACCCGACTGGATGTGAGGCCTTTAATGTGAATGCAGCATAGCCAATTCTGACGCTGTCTTTGATGCATCCCGCTTTGCTTGGACACTGCCTGACTCTGAACTAGGTGAACCTGCGGAGCCCTTGTGCTCACTACAATTACCTACAGCTCCTGTACATGCTATGCACGATCGCTTCAATAAGAACTACGCATTGGCATTGAGGCGCTGCAGCATGTACAGGCCACGATGTTAATCTGCTAAAGAGGCGGACACTATAATTACTCCTGTCATTTACCAGGCTGAGTGAATATAGCGTTGGCACGAACGTGTTAACACGCCTGTGACACACAACCCTAGGCAATAGCAGAAAGCAGTGCTCAAACCCCAATGGATCATGCACCAGAATGGGCAAAACTGACATACAGCAAGGAAAGCTACAGTTTGAGCCTTGTAGAACCCCAAGACTCCCAAGATCTCACGCTGAAGCAGACCCAGACACGGAGCAAGTACTGGATGCCAAAATGGAAGCCGCACCGAACGCCATCCACCAAAGTCTGCTGACCATTGAGGTCAAGATAGACATGCTAACAATCAGAATGGGCAACATGTCCGCCATGCTTGATAAACAGGTCAAGCACTTGGAGGTAGTTGAGCAGCGAGTATCGGCAGTTGAGGATGAATTGCATACAACAACAACCAAATGCAACGCTGTAGCTTAACTCCTGGAGGTCATAAAAGCTAAAAACGAAGACCTTGAATCCAGGTCTCGGAGAAATAATGTTCGCATCATGGGAATACCGAAAAGTACCAACACTGGTCGACTTGAAGACTATGTTGAAAAAATGCTAAAGGATATGTTTGGCGAGGGGCATTTCTCAAAGATACTTATAGTGGAGAGAGTACACAGATCCCTTGCACCGAGACCTCCACCAGGCACTCCACCTAGGCTTACAGTAGCTTGAATCTTAAATTATAGAGACCGGGATACAGCACTTTGGCTGGCGAGAGAGAAGAAACGGCTGTGAGGTATCCTTCTACCCGGACTTTACACTTTCCATCCAACTGGCCCGCAAGGATTTTGGGCCCGTCAAGAAGAAATTGCATGACATGAACATCCCCTATGCCATGCTCTATCCCAGGGGTCTTCAAACTGTGGGGCACGACCCCCAGGGGGGCCGTGGAGCGATGCAAAGGGGGTCGCGTCTTCACAGTGTCACTTCTGCCCTGGCCTCCAGGGCTTCAGCCCCCCTCCTCCCCCATCCTGTTTCTCAGCCCGGGCTGCTGTAGTGCAGCTCGTGCTCCTGGGGCCTCGGCTGGGCAGTGTCTGGAGTCTTATCTCCGGCCCGAGTTTTTCATAGGTCTTTAAAGACCATTAGCATATTTACATGCCATTGTTAACTGATTACCAAAGCTTAGTTTTTTTATGGTTCCAGTACCCCCCGGGCCCCCACTCTGCCTATTCCTTACATTTGTATTTTTACACCTACTGCTGTAGTGTGAGAATGCATTTAATGAAAAGAAATATAAAGTCGGGTTGCCAAAAGAAACATGCCTGCTCTTGACACTAAATAGAGTTATAATTAAAAAAAGTATGTATTAATTAGTTATGTGACTTTTCTGTCTTTATTCTCTTTAACTATTAGCCATGGATCATTGAGGCATCCCTAGAACACAATTAAAAGTGCTTTCTATTTATATTTGCTGTTCTAAGTATTCACAGATAAGTGCACAAAATACAGCTGTAGGTGACAGCTTATTTCTGGGCCATCAAAATAATGAGCTGGTAACCCTAATCATTAGACTGGAAGTTTGTTGCAGTATCAGCACATTACTTATTTCCTCCACCCTCGAACCCTGATTAATGCCATTATAGCAATAGTTTAAATTATATCTGAAACCCTACGCTTCAAGTTTCTGGGAATGCACCCTGCTTTCTGACTACTCACTTCTCATTCTCGCCTTCCCTTTCATGTTCACCCTGCACTCCCAGCGATCACCCTGCACTCACTCTGATCACCCTGCACTCACACTGATCACCATGCACTCACACTGATCACCATGCACTCACACTGATCACCATGCACTCATAGCGATCACCATGCACTCATAGCGATCACAATGCACTCACACTGATCACCATGCACTCACACTGATCACCATGCACTCACACTGATCACCATGCACTCACAGCAATCACAATGCACTCACACTGATCACCATGCACTCACACTATTCACCCGCTCACCCTGCACTCACACTGATCACCATGCACTCACACTGATCACCATGCACTCACACCGATCACCATGCACTCACACCGATCACCATGCACTCACACTGATCACCAGCCACTCACACTGATCACCAAGCACTCACACTGATCACCATGCACTCACACTGATCACCATGCACTCACACCAATCACCATGCACTCACACCATTCACCCGCTCACCCTGCACTCAGTGATCACAATGCACTCACACTGATCACAGTGCACTCACACTGATCGCCATGCACTCACAACATTCACCGACTCACCCTGCACTCACAGTGATCACAATGCACTCACACTGATCACAATGCACTCACATCATTCACCCGCTCACCCTGCACTCACACCAATCACCATGTACTCACGCCATTCACCCGCTCACCCTGCACTCACAGTGATCATAATGCACTCACACTGATCCCAATGCACTAACACTGATCACCATGCACTCACACTGATCACAATGCACTCACATCATACACCCGCTCAGCCTGCACTCACACCAATCACCATGCACTCACACCATTCACCCGCTCACCCTGCACTCACAGTGATCATAATGCACTCACACTGATCACAATGCACTCACACTGATCACCATGCACTCACAACATTCACCCACTCACCCTGCACTCACAGTGATCATAATGTACTCACAGTGATCACAATGCACTCACACTGATCACCATGCACTCACAACATTCACCCGCTCACCCTGCTCTCACAGTGATCACTCTGCACAAAAAATTTGCTTGCATTGTTCACTCTGTACCTCACCCAGCAGTCACACAAGCACACTTCTCACCCTGCACTCATGTGACACTTCACTCACCTGTCCCCCCCTTGCTGCTCAATCTGTAGCTCACTCAAACAAGGCCATCACTAACCATGCAATAATTCGTCCCACTCTACACTTACAGCCGACCCCAAATTCATATGGTCACCTCACTCACCCCGCAGTCACTCCTTTTACCCTACTCTCACACTGTTGCATTGCTCACCGTGCAGTCACATGGGCACTTTTGTCACTCACACAGTGCAGAAGGTTAAAGTGCCTGGTACAAAGAAGATGTACCATGTACATCACAGAACTGAGTGTGAGTAAACTATGAGTAGCGCTAGAGGGCGCTAGGTGGCGCACTAGCGTATGGCAGCCTTCCCGAAAGGCTCTCGCAGTCCGGCGGCATTTATCCGGTATAAATCCTTTTACAGGCGACTTAACGGGCTGTAATTGCTGCTGGTGATACATAAAGGTGTCCGACACCTGTATGCCGAGTTTGGAAGCAATCGGAGCACAGTGGACGGGGCTGGCCGCCTCGGAAGTTCTGGCGGGCTGAACGACCGAAGGTGACGGAGTGCTCGATTGGCCGCGTCATTCAGGCAAGTCCGTGTCTGAGAACGCTGCCCCAGGCCACGAGATTGGAGATATCGAGGGACGTGCCTTTGTCATACCGGCCGGGTGGAGTGCGGTGCGGTTTGCCTGCAGAGGAGACGGTACGGCTCCCCCCCCCCTGTGGGCGGCTGATACTGCCAGCGAACCTATAAACTGGAGTACGTTGGAGCCACTACTGTTCGGGATAGTTGGGGCTCGCCTGTTGATGGCGCATAGTTGGGAAGAATCCTTACCTGCCTAACACACCGGGTGTGACCAATTCTCCGTTCCTTCCCCTGCAAGAGGCGAAGTTCTACTTCTGGAGGCCCACACGGAGGGTGAGTGAGCCGCCGAGGAACCAAGCGCGAGATAGGAGAGATAGGAGTCGGGGCCCAAAATGGCGACCTGTTGACGGGACCCCAAGAGATCGCACGAACTTTGTACTGTTCTCGGCGCGCTTGGCGCTCGAAGATCTTGCCCTGTCTCTGCCTGGCATACGTGACTGTGCAGCTTAGCGGGAGGATCCCGGTGGAGAAGATAAGCTGCAGGCATTCATGTAGAGGTAAACACTGTGGAGGGTCAAAATAACTGTGTGGGCCCCTCTGTGATAAGGTACCACTCTTTTCTCCTCTGTGAAGCGATCAGAGCGCAGGGAAGTTTGGTCCGGGGCACCGGAGGCCTGAGCTCGAGGGCCTGCGCCATTTTGAATTTGGAGGCGATTAGCTGGGCCACGAATAGAGTGCAGTACGCCCCAACCATCGCAGAATAGCCAGTGTGGGACGTTGAGCTGCACGTAGTGCACTGGGAGTTGAGGGGCGGACGGACAGAGATCGTGGAACGAACAGTGCTGCTGACACCCCCTGCGAGCTTCTGCCCTGCACCTCTTATTGTGCGCTGCACCACACTTGGCGGGCTGACTGGAGACTTACAGTGGAGCTTTTTCGCTGGAGTGAGATTAGCTGCGCTGTTACGCTGTAAGGATGGGTCGTCCTGACGCGAGACAACCTAAACTCACGTTTGACTCTACCAAGAAGACGACTCCAGCTGGGAGGGCCCAACACAGTCCGGATGGCACGAATGGAGCAGTGGGAGAATCATCGCAAGCAACGGGAAACCTACAAGAGGTCCTGCGCGAGATGCGTCAGGGTTTTGCAACGATTGCTGACAAAGTTGATAGAATATCCTCGCGAATGGATACTGTAGTGCAAAAATTGGATGCCCACGAAACTCGTCTGAAAGATGCGGAACAGAGGATCTCTGACTCGGAGGACACTACTACGAGACACACCACGCAGCTCACTAGAATGGACAACCTACTGCGGATTATCGCATCCAAGAACGAGGATTTGGAAGCGAGGAGTAGACGTAATAACATACGCATAGTGGGCCTTCCGGAGACAACCAATGTAGGCAAGATGGAGGAATACATTGAGAAGATGTTATTGACGGCGATCGGCTCAGAGGTTTTTTCCCCGTATTTTATAGTGGAGAGGGCGCATCGATCCTTGGCCCCTAAACCAAAACCAGGTTTACCTCCTAGACCTATCATAGCTCGGCTTTTGAATTATAGGGATAGGGATGCGGCCTTGCGTGCGTCCCGCAATGCGAAATCCCTTTCATACGATGGCAATTCCTTTACAATATACCCAGACTTCACGCCCATGGTACAAGAGGAGCGACGGAAGTTTCTGACTGTGAAGGCAAAGCTTCAGAATATGCAAGTGGACTATGCATTACTATACCCTGCTCGTCTTAGGGTTACATACCAGGGACGACAAACATTTTTCACAAACCCTCAGCAGGTAGAAGATTTCATTAAAAATTACAAGCGGGCGAACAGGAATGCTGAAGGGGCGGAGGATGGTCTGGATCCAATGCATGCGGAGATGGAGGAAGATGAACAGTGAGTTATCAGACGTTGGCCACATCTGGTAAATGGGGCTCACCATATAGATGTGTGGGACTGGACTATTAAAATGTAGCTACTAGCCGGGAAAGGGATTGCACGGGAGTATTAATGTCTGAATCTCTTTCATTTGTACGAGAATTGGGGTGCACGGGTAACTGTGTGGGCCTCACCATTCTTGTTGCTCCCTTACCATTGTTATATAGACTGTTGATAGTATTGCTAGCGGATGCAGTACCTGAGTTGCCTGTGGCAATACCGCTGGACACCCCTCAAGGTCACTGGACCGGACTACGAGGCATATAGTGCTTTTTGCTAAAATGAGGAGGATTAGTGTTTCCACCTAGACATGGTCCCTGACGGGAAACACCCACAAGTTTCATTGTTGAGTGGGGAATGCACTAGCCCTTAATATCGGGGCAAATGTGGGAGGGTTGGGGAGGGTACATGGCTGACAAGTTGGGGTCTGCGTCAGTGGGAGGAGGGAGGGTCCGCAGTGCTGGCAGAAGAGCAAGTGGTCAGGACTTTACTTGGGAGGGAGGGAAGTGTGGGGCAGTTAGGGTTTTTTTTCCACAGAGGGGGATGGAGAGGGAAGCGTATTGGAATGCTGAGTTGCATACTTATGAATGTATATTCTTCTGGTTGCTGGGGCCAATGTTGATACAAATGCCGGTTCCATCGAAGAGTGCGATGCTCTGCAAGATGTTGATGTACAGGTACTGGGACTTGGTAAGAGATGGCAGGTGCTGAACGCATAACGAAACTCACGGTATTGTCCTGGAATGTGAGGGGGTTAAATGATGCCAGGAAGTGTAGGAGGGTGGTGGCTTATCTGGAACAGCATCAGATACAAGTCGCATTATTGCAGGAAACACACCTAAGCCCACGTACTAATTATACATTTGCTGGCAGGTGGGCGGCGATAAGGAGTTTCTCTTCGTATTCCGCATATGCCAGGGGCACTGTGATCTTAATCAAAAAGAATGTGCCTTTTACGAAAATGGGAGAACTTAAAGATGCGGAAGGGAGATATGTCATATTGTGGGGCAGGCTAGGTACTGATACCATCACCATAGTAAATTGTTATGGCCCTAACATAGATGCGCCTGAATTTTTCACACAGCTATGGGGAAAAATACTAGACACTGGATCGATGCATTTGCTATGGGGAGGAGACTTCAATGTTGCGATGACCCCTGGTCTAGACAGGTCTGATGGAAGCCTTCAGTATAACAGGCGCGCTAGGGATGCATTGGAGGGAATATTGGAGGAAGGAGGACTTATAGATAGCTGGAGGTTTGTAAATACTGGGGTTCAGGAGGGAACACATTTTACCACACACGCCAACACATGGGCCAGACTTGACTACTGTTTCCTGTCTCGGGGATTGATGACTAATTTGGGCAGAGTTACTCACTTACCACGGTCCTACTCGGACCATTGCCCGGTACTGGTGCAGATGTCGATCCCGGGCTTTAATAGGGCTGCACCGGCGTGGCGGATGCAACCCATGGCACTTATGGATGTGCAGTTTAAAACAGAGCTGGGGGAAGAAATTACAGAATTTTTCCCACGTAATCGCGGGTCAGTGGATAGTGTGGAAACCATCTGGGAGGCGTTTAAGGTGACAATCAGAGGCTATTATATATCAAAGAGCTTTGGCATACTGAGGGATATTCGAGGGACGCTTGGGAGATTAGAAAAATAATTAAAGGAGTTGGAAGCGAGGATGGCTCGAGAACCGATGGGTCCCATACATAAGGAATTTAGAGACAGGCTCACGCAGTATGAGGAAGAAGCGGATAGGGAGGCTAAGTTTAGGGGCAAACATTGGCAGGCAAGGCGATACTGCGAGGGTGAGAGGCCTGGTAGAGCATTGGCGGAAATCGCTAGACAGCCCCGGTACAATACACACATCCTGGAAATACGCACGTCGGAGAGTGAAGTGTGTCGTGAGACGAAGGGAATACTAGGCTTATTCACAACACATTATGAGGGGCTGTATGCCACGCAACAGGCAGGGGAGATACAATTCGGGAGCTTTCTGGATGATGTAGCCTTATGCTGGCTGAGTGACACTCACAGGCAGTTTCTTGGGGCCCCTTTCGAGCTTGATGAAATACGTGACGCAATTATGTCCCTGAATAATGGCAAGGCGACTGGATCGGAAGGCCTGCCGGGGGACTTCTATAAATGTTATATTGCTATTATGGCGCCGGTGCTGAAGGAGGTCTTTGAGGAGTCTTTGGAAGAGGGCATACTACCGAGGTCGATGAGGGAGGTGGTAATCACTTCTTTGCTGAAGCCAGGCAAAGACCCCGCGCACTGTGATTCGTACAGACCATTATCATTAATCAACTGTGACGCGAAAATACTGGCGAAGGTGTTGGCTACTAGGCTCTCCTTGCTTATGTCCGCGATCGTTCTTCCGGATCAGGCAGGGTTTGTCCCGGGGAGATCCACTGCCAGTAACTTACGTACTCTGTTCTCTCTGGTCCAAACAATAGCACCGGACCTCCCTGTGGCGGCCATATTCCTTGATGCGACAAAAGCATTTGATTCGGTCGAATGGAGCTACCTTTTTGCAGTGTTACACAGGATGGGGTTCCCCAAAATATTTGTGGCATGGATAAAACTACTCCATACGGATCCGATGGCAAGAGTGCTCATTAATGGCGAAATGTCAGACCCAATTTCACTCACCAGAGGCACTAGGCAGGGGTGTCCGCTATCCCCACTATTATTTGCAATAGCGATTGAGCCATTGGCGTGTCGTATCCGACAATTGCACAAGCACAGTGTTTTTAAGTGTTTTCAGAGTCAGATTGACATTTCACTCTATGCTGACGACCTCACACTGTATGTTGTAGATTCACAGTCTAACCTCAACACATTACTCAGGGAATTTTGGATGTTTGGTCGACTGTCAGGCCTACAAATAAACTGGAGGAAGTCACAGTTTTTTCCCCTTACTCCTGCAGTGACCAGATTTGTATTGGACTATCCATTAGAGTGGTGTGATTCTGACCTGAGGTATTTAAGGATTCAGATTTCGACCGTTAAGGAAGAAACACTGCGACTGAATTATGGCACTGCCATCACTAAACTGACGGAGGATGTCACACGGTGGGCAACTCTGCCTTTCACTATGGCTGGCAGGGCTTCACTAATTAAAATGGTGGTCTTACCTAGGTTTTTGTACCCCTTTCAGAATATCCCATACTATCCAGGTGCATTCTTTTTAAAACACTACGTTCCGAACTACTGCGATTGTTTTGGGCTGGCAAGCTACCCAGATTGGCCTGGTCGGTCATTACCAACCTTACATAAGCGGGGGATTTTATGTCCTACTACTTGAGTGCACAAGCACATTTTGCCTACCATTGGTTTAAACCTACTCCATTTATGCCGCAACTGGCTGTGGAGGAATGGATAGCCAGGCCTCTCCCGCTTAGGGGCATTATACATGGTCCAGTCAGTGCAATAGAAACACCGGATACCACGGTGACGTGCACGGTGGACGCATGGCGGCGCATACTACACCGGCTGCCAACTACCTTTCTATATGCTCCGGCCCTGCCACTGATTTATCATCCTCGACTCTCATTGTTACAGGAACGGGGATTCCAGGTGCTGTGTACTAAAGTGAAAAATGTCACTTGGGGCAACTTGTTCGAGAACGGTCAGTTCAAGACTCGTGAACAACTGTTTCATGGCTGCCAACCTACACCACTAGAAATATTCTACTATGTCCGGTTGCGGCAGGGACTATGGACTGTTTTACCGCAATTTCCGGAGGAACCTGAAACGGTGCTACCATTGCAAGTGCTGCTTACATCTACGGATGGAAGACATTTGGTTTTGCACATATACCGTAGCATCCGAGCGCAATGTGAGGGTGGTTAATGTAGGGCACTCAGGCAGTGGAGTACTGATGTTGGCAGAGATATCACAGATGCACAATGGGAATATTGCTGTGATCTCACTTCCAAGATCTCGGCCAGCTGCAGATTGCGGATTATCCATTTTAAGTTTTTGCAAAGAATGTATTACACACCCGAAAAAAAGATGAGATTTCACCTATCGGATAATGATAGATGTGAGCGATGCCATTCTGAAGGTGCAGGTTTCCTACATTTAGCATGGATATGTCCGGGTGTTTTTGACTACTGGACTCAGGTACACACAGCACTACAGACTATGGTGGGTGGTACGATTGAAAAAGATCCACTTATTATGTTACTGGGATATACTATGCAGATACCCAAATCGAACAGGAAGTTTATAAACATTGCACTTTTGCTAGCGAAGCGGAGGGTTGCATGCAGGTGGGGAAGGGGACGCGCCCCGAAATTTAAGGACTGGCTGACTGACTTAGTTTACTGTCAGGAACAGAACACTATATATGCTGATGCACAACCACTGAGCAGCAGAGCCAGGGACATATGGGGTCCATTACGAGAATACTTGCTTGCAACTACAAATTATTCTGATGATGAAAATCAGGGAGGAGAGAATACGACGCTGAACATAGGGGTGGAGGAACATATAGAGAGATTCCAGCGAGCATCGTGAATACTGCAAATGATGTCATGGGGTTGGACTCTGCAGGGAAATTGTGCTCAGGTACCTCCTGGATCTACCGTCCTTATTGATGCATACTTATTGTGACAGGTCAGACAAAGATTTATGAGATTTCAGAGCGCTACTATTTCTATGGGCTTGCAATGTATATACCTGCATTTCTCTGCACTGGCAAGGGTACAGCTTCCGTACGAATATGTTTAGCAAGGTGATTGTGGGAGATCATGCCCCAGGATTAAGTTCACTGTTACTACGTTTTGAAAATGGCTTCATTGACCTTGGACTGATATATGCCACGCTCTAATGCTTGGAACCATCAGCTATTGACTTTGTTGCCGCCGGGCCTCTGGGTTGTCGGCATGCTGGCTGTGTGACTCTACAAGCACTACTGCCATGTTTCTTTGAGAGCAGCCGACCCCTGTGGTTATAGGCAATATGCTGTGGTAATGTATTTGGATACAATAAAGGTCTTTGAAATCTAAAAAAAAACTAAAACAAAAATAAAACTATGAGTTGCGCTATAAAAAATGAAATGTTTGTCAGACAGGTGCTATAGAGAGATGAAGTGTATTGTTGGTGAGTGGTAGTGAGGGAATTCATGGAGAAGGTGGAAAGACTGTTGCACCGTGTGCGACCAGTGCTTGGACAAGCCCTGGCTGGGAGTGTTAACCTCCCCCCCCTACCGAAGTTCGGGTCTAGTGGATCCCCTGCTTCTGCCTATTATTTACATTTGTAGTGCGCTACTGTTACCAAAAGGTGTCCTGGGGCTAATAACCATCTGCCTGCAATGTGAGAGAGGGATCCGGGGTTGGGAGAGGAGAGAAGAGAGGGATGGAAGGAAGGGGGTGAGAGGAAAGGGGCATGGGTAAACTGCTTAACTCTGCACAAGACCGCCACGGTTTGAATGCACCCTTGCTGCTCCCGGCCATGGCAAGGTGAGCTTCTAATGTGGCAGCGCGTATTCCTGCATTTCCAAATATTTCCATGTTATCTATGGTACTCTGGCCCCATCTGCTTCCGGATGGCACACCGAGCGCCTAGTCGCCCCCTGACGAGTAAATCCCCAAAGAAGATATGTTGCAATTTGCAGTTAAGTTTTGGGTATGTCTTCGGCATAATTGGGATGCTAAAGTGGGTGGGGGGATAATTGGGGTATGTATTATGTTTTTAAAAGCATCTGCTAAAATACCGGTTCACAATGCAAATACACAAGTACACATCACGATCGACCTCACAGCCAGCCCGCAGCATCTAATGACGTAAATAGTGGCACTATCATGCCCCCTATCCAATGTCAACATCGTCCCCCTCATGCATAGTGCCACTAAACCCACACTATTAAGATTAGCCACCTGGAATGTGAGGGGTCTCAACAACCCTAGAAAGATTAGACAGGTGCTTGCATATTTAGACAGACATAAAATAGATATTGCTATGCTTCAAGAAACACACATACTTAAACAGAAAGCAGACGGGCTGGTGAAAAGATGGGCGGAAATGGTCGCTGCTTCCTCTTGATGCTCCTATGCTAGAGGCGTCATGACCTTAATAAGGAAAGGGCCCCAATTTGTGACAGAGCAAACGCTAGTGGACACACAAGGAAGGTATGTCATAATCATAGGTATTTTACGAGGATCACGTGTAGGCCTCATTAATACATATGGTCCAAATGTAGACAACCCTGAATTCTTTGCGAACATATGGAACACACTCAGAGGCCTACCAGATATGGAGCTAATTTGGGGTGGAGAATTGAATGTAGCACTTGATGGCGCATCCAACAGATCACATGCAACGACAGAACAACATCAACGTGCTGTTTCTACTATGCTAAACAGTATGGTGCAATTCCGTATGCATGACATCTGGCAAATGCACACTCCAAAGACGTAAGAAAGCATCCATTCTTCCTCTGTGCACGGCAGCTGGTCTAGACTCGATTACTGGCTACTCTCAGAGCCAGAATGTACATGGGCACAAGACGTCGGACACCTCCCCAAAACATTATCGGACCACAAACCGGTCCTGCTAACCCTTGAAGTCCCGACATACACCCTTCCGCCGTTTATATGGCGCTTTAATGCCACAGCCCTCTTAGATCCACTATACATGAAGAATCTTAACCCCAACTCCCTGCCTCCCCACCTCTCCAATCGCCTCCTTCCCCCTCCTGACGCCTCTGATGTTCAATCACTGACTGACCACTACCTCGATGCTATGAACTCAATAATTAATGAAGCCGCCCCACTGCAACTAAAGAGAGTCTCCATTAAGATCTCGAACCCTTGGTATGACGGCAGACTCAATGAAGACAGGCGTGCTATGCGAATGGCAGAGCGCACATGGAGATCTGACCCCTCATCACGGCATCGCAAAACGCTTAAGAACAAGAGAAATGCCTACTTTAGGAAAATCAAGCGTGCAAAAGCTGACTTCTTCAGCCTTCAGTTGGATCAAGCAAAAAACAGACCAAGAAAACTGTTCGAACTAGTCAAAACTCAAACGAAGACGCAACCCTTACTATCAAACGACACAACAAACGACATCCCACACTGTGAAGACTTTTCTGCTTTCTTTAAGCTAAAGACCGACAACATAAGGTGTGACCTCCTTAATGATGTAAGTCGATACCCGAGCCACATCAAAAGACCCGACACCCAACCTAAAAATAACGCATCCTGGTCGTCATTCGACACCTACTCTGAAGAAGCAATACACAAGCTGCTTGGCACCTTGAAACCCTCTAATCACCTCACAGACCCCCTACCTGCTAATGCTGTAAGAGACTTCATGCCCGTACTCCTCCCACTCTGGACTAAAATCATTAACAGCTCCCTTCAGCAAGATCTCATCCCAGACTCCCTCAAGGTGGTATACTCAAGAAACCTACAGCTGACCCGTCTGACCTGAACAATTACCGCCCTATCACCAATATACCCACCCTGGCCAAACTGCTGGAAAAATGTGTGCAACTCCAACTAACAAAACACATTGACCGATTCGAACTCCTCGACCCTCATCAATCAGGCTTCCGAGCGAAACACAGCACGGAAACGGCCATGACACACATAATTGATGACGCCCTCCAAATCCTTGATCGCAACGACTCCTGTCTCCTCATCCTCCTGGACCTCTCCTCAGCATTTGACACGGTCAAACATGAGAACCTATTGGAGCTCCTAAATACCAGAATGGGCTTATCAGGGACTGTGCTCAAATGGTTCACTTCCTTCCTACACAACCGGTCTCAGAAGTTCAAGATCAACAATGTGCTGTCCTCACCTGTGCCAGTAGATTTAGGCGTCCCACAAGGATCTTCCCTCTCACCCACGCTGTTCAACCTCATCATGGAACCACTTGCTTCCTTGCTCCAAGCATCCAATGTACACTTCCATATGTATGCCGATGACACCCAACTTTACTTAAAGGTACAATCCCCGGAAGATATCAAACTTCTGAACTACACACTCAGAAACACCCAATCGTGGTTGGCCGACAATCACCTCAAACTAAATGCGCTGAAAACTGAGTTCCTACTGATATCACCCCCTGCGAAAACTACCACCACCCAAATCTGGCTCAATCACCTAACAGCATTCAATGTCCAACCCACCATCGTGGACTCTGCGAAATCCTTAGGCATCACACTTGACGCAAAGCTCAATATGCAACAGCACATTAGCAAAGCAACGAAAGGAGCTAACTTTCAAAATCAACACTTTGAGGAAACTCAAACCCTTCCTCCCAGCCAAGGACTTCCAAACTGCTGTACAAGCCCTAGTCATCCCCCGCATAGACTACGGAATTGTGGCCCTCAGCGGACTCCCTCTAACAACAACCGCACCCCTAAGAGCCTCCTTGAATGCTGCCGCGAGACTCATTACTGGCTCAAGGAAACACTCTCATATAACTCCTGACTTGAAAACCCTGAAATGGCTTCCCTTTGAAGCCAGAATGCAGCTGAAAATTGCCGTTATGACACACGCGGCCATACACCTCAAGGCACCCAACTACCTCACTCAAAAGTTGTCTATATCAGGAGGCTCGAGATCCAATAGAAGTGCAAAAAGACTGCTCCTGAAACCTCGCAGATTCCGTAAGGAAAAAACTTACAAACGCTCCTTCTCAGGGATGGCACCCAGGATCTGGAATGCACTCCCTCCGGAAACGAGGCTTATCTCCTCCACTGCACTCTTCAAGAAAGAAGTGAAAGCCATCCTTATGGCCAAGTTCACCTGAACCTTACTGTTGTAGTTCAGATACTTTGCATCGATTTTGTAACATTGATTATTTGATGATCCAATAACTTTATACTCATGCATGACTGTGATCCTATTATGCTACTCACCTACTACCCATTACTATACGGTGCACATCAGTTTGCTGAATCTCCCCCTGATGCCCCTACCCCTTGTTCTCTGGATCTCTAAGTAAGTGATATAGATATCCTTTTAGCCTGAGCCCTCCTGATTCCTTCTGCAGCTGGATCAAAGACTCTGCACCATTTTATATTATTGTCTATTTTAAGTGTTCATTGGTACCTGCTGATCTACATTGTAGCTGGATCAAAGACTCTGCACCGCCTTATATTGTTATATATTTATAACAGCACATGACTGCTATTCTAGCATGCTAGCGTTTACTATACTGTACCCAATTATTATGTTTATTCACCCTCCTGTTGCCCACTCCTGTTGCCCCCTGTGAAGCGCTCTGATATCTGTAAAGATCTTGTTCGCGCTATATAAAACTTTGAATAAATAAATAAATAAATAAATACAAAGAGACTTTTCACACAGCAATAGAAGACTTTTTCAACACCAACAAAAACTTGGTAGGCAGCACTGGCACATTATGGAAAGTCTTTAAAGCAACCGTGCGAGGTATCTGTAACAGCACTAACGCTGGTATCTTGAAACTACGGAAAAGTGAAGCCTGTATCCAACAGTTGGAGGGAGAATATGACACCACTCATGACGCGAATATCCTGAGTAACCTCAGGGACTAACTAAATAATTATAATGAGCTGGCAGACAATGAAATTAAATATATTTCACATCACCACACTACCCGCAGGCTGGGAGAAGTTGGCAGACTGGGCCGCATTCTGGCACAGAAAGTATGCATAGAACACAAACAACACACCATTCTGAAAATGGTGGATGCCACAGGTACAACACACTATGACACTAATGGGATACTAAGCACATTCATGAACACCTATGGCATATTATACACAGCACGGGACACAGCGAACACACAAGAAATCCTCTCTTATGTAGATGACATAGCGCTAGCATGGCTTTTGGATGACCACCGCGAATTTCTTGTGAAGCCAATTACCATGGAAGAGGTACAAGAAGCTAGAAAAACATTGCCTAATGGCAAAACTCCTGGACCCGATGGCTTCACGGGGAATTCTACAAAACAAATACTCCGAGCTGCTTAGCCCATATATTGCTGAAATGTACAACGAGGCATATAATTAAGGGTGGGCGTAGTGGGCGTAGTGGGACTTCGCGAAGCTACGCAAAGCTACGTGAAGCTACGCGAAGTGGGCAAAAAACTACGCCCACCCACGCACTTCGCATAGCCCCATTACGCGCCACCCGCCTCCCTCCCGCCCTCCCTAAATGCTTAAATTAGTTAAAAAATGAATTATATAAAACCACTTACCTTGTCCGCTGCGTCCCCGGGGCTGCCTCTCGTCATCGTACCGCCGTCTTGGATACTAATGCGCATGCGCGGGCGGCCGCGCATGCACATTAGTATGCATGCTCAAAAATATTAAAATAGCCTTTGTATTAGAATAAACACATTAGAATAGTAATCACACAATATACACTGTGCCAACTGGCACTAGGCAATAATTACAGGGGATTATATTCACATGACAGGGCCAATTGGGCCACTGTTAGAACCATCACAAAGTGAAAGTAGTAGATGTGGAACCAATAATAAACGTAAAACACAACCAGTAATTACTGGCAAACACTATACTCAGCATTATATCCTGCAACACAAATCATATTATGCACAGTATCACATCGGGCGTAAAATACATTATGCACCAACCTCATAAGCCTAAATATATTAGACCATAACCTTCTAATCATGAATCACATTAGAGGCATACATCACAGTAGAACATACCCTCACAAGCATAAACCACAGTATGCAAATAACCTCATAACATAAACACAGTATGCAAAACCTCATAACCATAAACCACAGTAGAGGCATAAATCAGGGTGAATAAATCAAAGTACATACATCACATTTCCTGCGCACCACATAAATCACATTAGGGCCTCGTCTAGGGCACATCTTTGCGTCATCTCGTAACCCATATTTGTGCAATTATGGTAGGCCTGATGCAGGTATTTGTAGTGTATGATGCGTAAGTTA
Source organism: Lissotriton helveticus (assembly GCF_964261635.1). Lineage (NCBI taxonomy): Eukaryota > Metazoa > Chordata > Amphibia > Caudata > Salamandridae > Lissotriton > Lissotriton helveticus. The sequence goes on along the minus strand of NC_136063.1, from coordinate 770,641,965 downwards.
CCACTGGGAGTAAGCAATTCAGTGAGTGCACAGCAGGATTGCTATTCTTCTTCATTCAGTGGCATGTCTAGTGTCTTGTTTCATTTCTCATTGGCTTTGTGTGCTCTGTCGCTTAGTTCTGCTTACAGAGCTCTATAGAGTTTTGCCACTATATGAGTGTTTTCTGAAGTGGTGATTAGCAACTGTAGAGTTTTGAGTCTCCCTGGCCAACTGGCCTTCTCAGAGGGCTCAAATGCCCTATTTCTATAATGTCAGGGCTAGGGCTGCCAATGCAGCAGAATCCATAAGTGCATAATTACGCTGGGGCAGAAGAGTGTATGTCACTCCTGTCCCATCCAAAATGCCCCCAAAGAAATGATGGCCTAAACATTGCAGCTGTCACTAATTGCTGTGCAGCTGTGAAGGAAATTAGGCCCTGCACCAACTGTGCCCTGAGAGCCCGACTAGGACTCTATAAAACAAATGTGTGCAAAGCGTTGCAGCTGCCCGCACTAGTGCGGCGCAGCTTGGAAGAAGCAAATAGGCCCTGGTACAACTGTGCCCTCGGGCCCCCCACTGGGGCTCTCTGAACCAAGACTGCCCCCATCATTTCAGGTGCTCTCTTTAAGGCGGGTAAGCTGTAGAAATGACATCAGGAGGCCCAGGCACATTGGGGCCCCACTCTGGGGCTCAGTAGCACAAATTGCCCCCATCGTTGGAGCAGCCCGCTCTCTGGCGGGTCCGCTCCGCACTGAACACTGTCACTGTGCGTCGATCGGCACAAACAACGGAGAAGCCTCACTCACGAGGTTGCGGGGGAACTCCTCCTCTGGTGCTCCTCTCCTTCGTGCAGCATGGTCAGGAGAGCCCCCCTCCTCGGGGACTCTCTCTCCCTCGGTCTGTGCAGCAACACGTGTGGCTCTCCCCTTGACAAGGGAGCCTCGCTGACCTGCCTCAGCACTTCTCCTCCTTTCCGGTGGCACTGAAGACTGCGGGGCAGGGAGAGCCCTCGGGACTCCATTTGGGATCTCCTTTTTGGGTCGCCAGTGCTGGGTGAGCTCCCACCTGGCTTCTGCTAAACGCGGGGCTCCCACAGCTTGCGGGAGCCAAACTCACTTCTGGTGGCATGCAACAGGCCCCGCCCACAATCAGTACAGGAGACAATGGTTCCTAGACAATATTTAGTGTGATCAATAAATGAAAAAGTTATACTGAATCATCATATGCGGTTAAATCCTGCAAGAGAAAATGAGAAGGAACAAGCCAAATGCATTCACAATATAAAACAATACCCACTGATAAGTTTCAGGCCAAAAGCACACAGTATTGGCTTAATGGCAGTTTATTCTTGGTTATTTGAGAACACAAAATATAAAATACAACTCCCAACTGAATTACGGGAGGGGGATTGGTTACTACCAAGTGGTGAGTGAAAAAAGTGCAAAGAGTGGTGCTCGTGTGAAGAGGCAAGAAGGGTAAAGAGAATAAACTCAAGATTGACTATTTCAATTCTTTTATCGTGCCAAGGTTAACTATCCTTAGCAATGAGGAAAGACTGCCCCTGACGTCATTTACGACATAGTTACTATTTCTTCGTATCACAGTGATGTCTTCATCTGTGAAGGTTTCCAAACAGGGTGGGGGGGAAACAAGAGAGTGCAGGCCCGCGAGTGGGAGGTTATCGTCGACGTTTTCACCCAGACAAAACGGGGGTAGTTTACTCCTCAGTTACGGGTCTTCCTCAGGACGGGGGAGGGCAGGGAACCTGGATGTAACCATGAAATTAAAATTCTGATTCCACAAACATGTAATACATCTAGGTACTATCAGAAGAGGGTACTGACCTAAGTAGAAACATGGAGAGCCCCCAGCGAAACGGTGGGCAACCTGGAATGAAAGAATGCATATGGTTTAATGTCCGCCTAAGTCAGACAATGTAAGAACAAAATAGGTTCCATCAAAGATAGCACTCATCCTTTAGTGGTGTGCCATGGACATGAAAGGTCCCAGATAAAAAAGCTGTAATAAAAACGTTCATGTGTGGAAATCAAGCCTATAATACCTACAACGAAAAAGAGACACGAACATAACGTTACAACCATGATCATACAGATCATTTGAAACACTAGACATATTCGTTGCCATAACGCCATCAAAAGCCACTCACCCGCTGAGTGCCTAGCGGTGAGAGAATGTTCATACAACAGCATAGGACAGCGCTATGTCACTGCTTTCTACGAATAAAACAACAAAATAGAACAAGCCAGTCAGGGCGTCGCTCCATTGAACCAGAATGCCAGGAAACTGACAGTGATGTATCATCAACACGCAACCTCGCGTCAACATGCCTGCTAGCAAGGCTATCGCAGGACCTCTGGTGGGCTCCATCATAAAGACACCCTGCGCGTTGACTCAAAGCGTTTAAGAAGAAAAAAACGGAGCGCGACGTGCACGCAGCTCCTAGACAGAGATTACTATGCCTACGTGGCGAGTCACCATATCATGGTTATTTGAAACAGACAACAGACTTCCTGTCATAGGGCCTGAAACTAACTACATTACAAGGACATAGAATACATTAAAGGAAAGATGAAAAATTAGAAAAGCACATATTGGAAACTCTTCATATAATAGCAATAGGTCATAAGGTGAGGTATGCTTCAACCAGCATTATTCGCATACGAAGAATATTTACAGTGACAATTAGTATACAACAGCGAATGCAGGGTTTTCGGCGTGGAGCACAGAAAAATGACCATGGATTAAGAATGTATTGCAGATATTACGATGTACAGTCCAATTGTATATACAAAGATTAAAAATATTTACAACAGTGGAAATACATTAAAGTAGAGACTATACAAAATATACATTATTGTACTACATACTGACTTCTGCTAGATAATCCTACGCTAGCCATTATTTAAGGTGGCCATTTGCCTGGTGATCTCTTCATATTCGTTCAGTCCCTTGTTGACAGTATCAAAAATATGCATCCATTTATATTCCCTAGTACTCAGGATGCTAGCAAAGTTACCCCCTCGTGGATTCATGGTTACTTTTTCAATCACCCACCATCTCAGGCTTTCTGGGGGGATACCAATCCTCTCAAAATTTTCCACTAGAGGTGCCCCCTGGATTTTGCAACGTATCCTACTGCAGTGCTGTAGGATGCGGGCTTTTACTTTTTGCACTGTTTGTCTCACATACATGAACCCACATGGGCAAAGGATGGCGTAGATGATGCCCATCGAGTTACAGTTTGTGTGTTGGTGCATAGTATGTGATTGGTCGTTATAAGTACATTGTTTCAGATCTAAGGCCATAGGGCATGCCTTACAAGAACCACACTTAAAATGGCCCAGCACTGACGGTGTGTTCCAGAGTGTGGTCTGCCTATCCGTAGTCATTTTTGGGAGTAGTGATTGGACCACATAGTCCCTGACACTCCTTCCTTTTCTAAATGCATGCATTGGGGGTTCAGCGATGCCAATCTCATCAGCCACTAACTGCCAATGGCTGTTGATAATTTTCTTAATGTCAGTACTGCGGGTAGTAAAGGTAGTGACGCATGTCATTCTTGCATTATCTTATGACTCCTCAGGTTTAGGTTCCAGGAGAAACTCTCTGTGGCAGAACTATGCTCTCTTGCGCGCCTTCTTGAGGGGTCTCTTAGGGTAGCCTCTATCAAGGAGCCGTCCATCAGTATGGCAGATTCGTCAAAGAAGTCTGTCGTGCGGCTACAATTCCTACGCAACCTCAGGAACTGCCCGTAGGGGAGGTTGTCCCTGAGGTTGCATGGATGATGTCTGGAATACCGCAATAACGTCTTTCTTTCACTTGGCTTCCTATACAGGGTAGTGTGTCATTTACCTTCTTCAGCCTTTATGGTGATGTCTAGAAAATTGATTGTGTTATTGCTAAACTCTAGGGAAAATTGTATATCCTCAGTGCTAGTATTTAGCCATGTGTGGAAGCTATTCAGACGTTGTTCACTCCCATTCCAGATTATCAAAACGTCGTCAATATAGCGACGCCAGAGTTTAATGCACTCCCTGTGTGGGTTACACTGGTTCAAAACAAAGTCATGCTCATATGAGTCCATGAAGATTATGGCCAAGTCTGGAGCAAAACTTGACCCCAAAGCCACACCTTTAGTCTGGACATAATAGTCCCCCTCAAAATAGAAAAAATTTGTCATAGCAATTTCTTTTTTTAATTCAAATCTTTTTTATTGAAGAAAATAAGCAAAGGAACAGACACAAAATTAGCATAGACATGAAATGAATTCACATACATTGTCCTAAAAAAGGGGAGTAAACTAAGGTAGGATAACACAAAAGTCCGTGATATAAGCAGGCATATACATGGAATGAATAAAACAAAACAAACAAATAGGTCCGGCTTAATGAGGAAACAGATCCAGCAGTTGATACATATGGAGTGGATGTTACATTCAAAAGAACCGTGTGTAGACCGGGCTCAGGCTCAGACCTCAGGTACTCCAGTTAGAATCAGCATCATATGACACAAATGTGAAAATAGCAGTGTATGGGAATGAGTGGAGCCCCAATCTACAAACTAGTACAGAGTATTCCATCACAAAATATTGTATGTGATATAAGCACAATGTGGAAACATACATTACATTTAAGGAGTAGAGGGTCATGGGGGATCAAATGAGAACGATGCTGCATCTAGGGATTTCCAAAGTCTCTTATGGGATGTGCGCCAGGGTGAAGAATACAACACAGGGTTGTCAGCTCCTCCTAAAAAAGATAACCACTCTTGCCAAATTTTAAAGGATACTTCTGAGGCATTCTTCCACTTACATAACACAACTTTACAAGCCAGAGTGAACAATAGGTTAAGCAATTGGTGGTCATGTTGGTTAACTAATTTCGGTTCAAGATTAAAATGTGTTCTATACAATCAAAAATTTCCCCCCAATATAGTTTCAAAGATGGTCAATTAAAAAGCATATGAGCCAAATCTCCGGTGGATGAATTACAATTCCAGCAAGTAGGGCTGTCTCTCAGGTGGAGTTTGAAGAGCCTATCCGGTGTCCAATACGTTCTGTTAAGCAACATATATTTGGTTTGGGATAGGATTGGGGAGATTTTATTCGAGATGGCCGTTTTATGGACTTTGTCCCAGTCAAACGTTAGGCCCGCAAAGTTGGGCTCCGCCTCCCATTTGAGCTCATTTTGTTTATGCGTTTTCCGAGGCAAAGGGAGTAGGATTTAATATGCTTTAGAGACAAAATGGCCAGCTTCCATAATGCCTGGTATCTGAGACAAAAGCCAAGGAGTTTAGGGCTTAAAGGAGCGCATCGAGAGTAGGGCTTTCAGTTTCAAGAAGTCATAAAAGTCCATAGCCGTGAGGTCGTGCAGGGACTGAAGCGATGAGAATGGCAGGGGCTGTGACCCCGCATATAGATCACTTACTAGGTTGATACCTTTCTTGGACCAGGATTCCCAGTTGAGAAATTTTCCTTCACTTTTAAGGTAGGAATTCCGCCACTAAGATACCATGGTGGATTTTTTTGATTTTTAAGTTTGATTTGTGGGATGTTCTAGTCTTAGAAGGGCACGTCTCGTATTAAAAAGAATGTATTTGGAGTGAGGCAGGTGGGAAAGATCCATAGTAAGTAGGGCAGGAAGGGGAGCATTGTCAATGAGTGATTTCTCTATATCAAGCCATAGTGAGGTATAGGTCGAGCTCGCAGTCAGCCAATTCGCGCCTTGTCTACAGAGGAACGCCGTTTGGTAATTTCTGAAGCTGGGTAGACCCAGACCGCCTTTCTCTTTAGATAGCTGTAGCTTCTTCATTGATATTCTGGGTTTCTTCCCCTGCCACAGGAAAGTACCAAAGAGCTTGTCGATCGTGTTTAGAAAGTCACTAGAGAAAGTCATCGGAAGCATACTTGCCAGGTAGTTCACTAATGGAGTCACCATCATTTTCAGAGTCTCGGCTCTGCCCCACCATGAGAGGTATTTAGGTGACCACCCATCTAATAGCGCAGAGACTTTTTTAAATACCGGATTTTCATTGATATGCAAGGTGGAGATTAAATCCATATTAAAGTCAAGTCCTAGGTATTTGAAGCACTTTGGCTGCCAGATTAGGCCAGAGTTGCCCAGCACATCTTAGTTGCCCACATTGTTCAGTAGTTTACCTTCCGTCTTGTCCTTGTTCAATTTGTACCCTGATACGCGAGAAAAGTTGTCAATAGTGGACATGATGGCAGGTTTAGCCTCCTCGGCCCTTTCCGATACAACCAAAACGTCATCCGCATAGGCAGTTAGTTTTATCGTGCAGTCATTAAAATCGATTCCCAAAATACCCTCATTCTTTCTTATGTGATGTAGGAATGGCTCTATTGCAAGTAAAAATAATGAGGGGGAAAGGGGCCACCCCTGCCTAGTTCCCCGCTGTAATCGGAAGGATGAGGAGAACGATCCTCCCGCCCTAACTTTAGCTGAAGGGCAGAAATAGAGGGTCATTACCATTTTCGTAAAGTTCTTCCCAAGATTAAATTTATTTAGCACTGCCTCTAAATACGCCCAGTCCACTTTGTCAAAGGCATTTTCGGCATCTAGCGTTATAGCTGCTGTGGGGGTGTTAATACGTTTTGCCTTTTCTAGTACGTGGGCTAATATTCTGGTATTGTCACTGGAAAGTCTGTGTTTTAAAAAGCCCGCTTGTGAGGGATGGACTACTTTGGGTAGAACCTTCTGGAGGCGAGTGGCCAAGATCATAGAATAGAGCCTACAATCTAGATTGATAAGTGAGATAGGCCTGTAGTTTTTAGGTAGTGTTGGGTCCTTCCCCTCCTTGGGTAGAACAGCAATGATAGCTTCAGACAGTGTACCCTTTATCTTGCCCGTGTCATGGAGTTCCTGGAACTTAAGTAAGAGTGGTTGCGTTAAGAGAGAAGGGAAGCATTTATAGAATCATGCACTAAACCCGCCTGGGCCCGGGGCCTTCCCGCATTTTCACAATTTAATTGCTTTCTCTATTTCCAAGCCCGATATTGGACAGTTAAGGTCTGATTGCTCTTCAGGGGAGAGGGACGGTAGGTCATATTCATCTCGATAGTGTAGAATTTTAGCCTCCTCTACCTCCTTGTTTTTAGCATAAAGGTTATTGTAAAAGTCTTTAAACACTTCAGCAATGTTATCAGGGTCTGCGTGAGTCACTCCGTCTTGATCCTTAATGTTGTTTATCGTATTATACTAAATTAATTACAGAAATATGGAGGACATTTGAACCTCATGTTTATTTCGTATTTTTGTCTCTTTATCGTTGACAATAATTAATTGTTTCATGGGGTACCTTTTATAATTTGTGGTGCATGCATTATGAAGACTAAAACAGTTTTTACCTTTTGTATTACATCCAGGTATATACATTGTACACAAGTCCTCTGTTTGTGTTCATGACCCCTCTGCATTATGTAGCCTATGGGGTGTGAGTCTCATTTCATGTGATCAAGCCATCGTTATGGCGAAACGCGTTGTGAATTAAAACAACACTTTCCCTCATTTGGAGGTTGCGTTTTCATGTCCTGAGAGCATGCGGTATTGCATGAACTGTATACACGGTTATATATTACCTACTGGCGGTCGCCAGTAGGTATATATAGTTAGGATTTTTTCCCTATGGGATTTTTGAAAATTCTATGTCTAATAACTTTGGCGTTTGTGGACGGAATTGGCTGAAATTTTCAGGAAAATGGAACATTTGGTTTCTGAGCAGCCCCTGGAAATTTGGGGGGGGTTCGTCAAGGGGTGGCCGAGAAAAAAGGGGGGTCCCAAAACGTGTTTTTCCCATGTTAATTTCCATAGGGCGGTTGGCCTCACTTTTAGGCCGAACGGCTGAATGGATTTGCACGAAACTTGTCAAAATTGTAGGGACTGTTAGCCCGATGTGCCTTTGCTAGGTCTCAATATATGTGCTCCAGTGGATTTTGAGAAATTAACGTTCAAAAAAAGATATATATCTGTAAGTGCGCTCCAGGCAGCGCTCCGGTTCGCGTACCTGACGCATAACGGAACTTCGCGTAGCGAAGCTGATTGGCTCTCCGGTGTCTGTCAACATTCTAAACAGTCCGGAGCGGCCGCCATCTTGTCTCTCGGTAGGATCGAGAGACAAGAGGAGGCCAAAACAAAGGGGGAAATGACAATAAGGGGGCATAGTAGATCCTCCCTGACCCCCTAGGTTTGATGTGGAGGCTTTAAAAGGGCACCGCGGGGAGCGCCCGGTCCGCGAACCGGGAAGCGTTCTGGGGAGCGTACTATAAGGAAAAAAGAATGATACACTTTTCAAATACTGTATGTTAATTGATTGTTGGTTTTGTTGATTATTTTTTAATTTCTTTATTTTTTAAGCAATTATTTATTATTGTGATTGTGTTTCAAAATTTAATAACATTTCTAACATTTCACTGTCTGAAATGTCGTCATTTTCATTGAACATAGCTTGTAATCTCTGAGTGTGTAAAATGTCCTCATTTTGAAGGAGGTCATCTACTGCTTGCACACATTGCAGTAGTTCTTGGTCCCAAGTTTCATCCATAAATTCTATACATTTTGGATCAATTAATTCTTGGCTGCTCTCTTGCAGGACAATTTGAAATGAAACTTTCTGTTCGCCTTCCATGTTGCCTGAAATTTGGATAAAAAAAATATATATTAGTAGAGATAGGGCACTGTTGGGATTAATTTTAGATAGGCAGTTTTTATCAGTGAATTTATCTTTTGGGCAGTGTATAGTATCAGAGTGGAAGTAGGAATATAAAAAAGTGTATGTGATTTAACGTAAGTAAATTCATAATTATACAAGAGAAACCTAACTCTATCCATAACTATAACAGAGAAGTCTATCTAAATCTATAACTACTACAGAGGGATAGTATATAACTATCAGAAAAAGTTTACCATATTAACTGATAGTGCACAATATACTTCAGTTTTTAAAATAACAACTTACCTTTACAAAGAAGTTGAAGTGATTAGTGAAAATCCAATTGAAATGTACACCAGGAAGTAGTAGTCAAAATGGCTGTGTTTCCTTCTCTTCCTTTATATATATTCAGGTATATAACCAATCAAATGTCAGGTAAAAAAAGTAGAAAATGAAAGTAACATTTTCATTGGTTGTCAATTCCAACACTTCAGATGTGTTTTGTGAAGTAATTTACCTCACGGTATTTAGAGAGGTCTACAGGCTAAATGGCTAAATGGAATTTCAATCAAATTTGTGAAAATGATAGGGATTGGTATGTAGTATGAGCTAATCTATATTTGGTGAAAGTGTCTCTAGTCGTTTTTCTGTAAATTACTTTCCCACCTTTTTTGATGGAGCGCTTCCCGGGGAGCGCCCCGGTACGCGAACTGTTGAGCGCCCCGGTACGCGAACCTGAAGCGTTACGGGAGTCCACCATTTTGTGTTTCGGTCGAATTAAGATACAAGATGGAGGGCAACTAATGTTCAGAATGGGTAGAAGGGGGCACGGTAGACTTATCTTGACCCCCTAGGTTTTCTGAGGGTGGCTGAGGAGGCCCATATGTGCGGAAAAAAAAACATTTTTTTAAAAAATTTCGCGAGGTTAGCCTCCGGTCCGCGTACCGGGTAGCGCCCCGGGGAGCGTACTTTGTTGAAAATTAGTGAAAAAAGTTAGAGTAAAATAATAATTGTGAGTGATCAGATGTAGGGTAGCTCTGAGAAGAGCTTTTGGGTTTATGGTACATTTAGGTACTTATAAGTAGGTACCAATGCACAGTCTTAAATTCAGAATGAAAATTCTGTTGCCCTCATCTGAGAAGTGAACTCCATCTCCTCTGTAGATATCTTGCATGTAGTAACGCAAGTTATTGTTGTACACGGAGCCCATTCCATGGTCTCTCATGTAAGCTGAAACAGATTTGTTTACATGCTTCCTCGACTTCTCAATTTGTGGACAAAATTGGTTCGACCACCTCCATTTCTGTCTTTGGCATATATTTGAATATACCAAGGCAGTATGAGGAAAAGTGCCATTAATTGCTCAAAGGTGTCCTTTAAAAGCATTTCCAGACCTACCCCAGTCAAAGTGCCCAAGTCATTACCTCCACAGTGCACAATTAACAGGTCAGGTTTTGGCAAATGCATAAAGGTTTTCACCAATGGTATCAATTGGTGACATTTTAATCCTCTGTGGCCAAACCACTTAATTTCCACATCTTGTAAATTGAGGTTAGGTAAATTTCTGTTATCAGCATACCTCTGAGCCCAGTAGATGTAACTATGTCCAACAATCCAGACAGAAAACATGGTGAGAGAAGGTTCTGCTGCAGTCAGATGAAGTGTGGCAATGAAATGGCAGTTGAAAAAATAAGAGTTTAAAATGAAAAAAACTGTGGAGTTTCTGTGTTAATGAAGCAGTAACAGTGATTGGTGGATTGTGATTGCTGAAAACAGAAAGTTAGGGTGCATGGATGAGTTCTTTGAAAGATGTATTTTGAATGGTCAAGAAAAAATCATTAAATGAAAGATTGCACTGGATATGCAGGTGCACTGGGAGTTCAGAGTTCAATTGAAACATTGTTGTGTGAACTTGCAAACACCAGAGGTCTTCCAAGAGGTGGTTGCTATGCAAAAAAGGCAGAGAGGGCAGAGGGGGGAAGGGTTTTGATTTGAAAAAAGTGAGAGAAGAGTTTTGATTGGGTGACATGAGAGATATGTGTGAAGAATTACAGCATTTCTGTGCTTTTGATAGCTGCAGACTCTGGAGTGCATACCTTTTGCTCTGCTAAAGACAAAGTGGTGTGTTTCTGAGACTGTTTTGAAACTCATAAAGTATTTGCTAAGGTGAGAAAAGATTCATTTAATTTAGATAGAGAATAGTGTGCTTTAAGGAGAAAATTATGAAGAAAGTTGTGTTTTTAAAATGTTGCTTTGCCTCAAGTGTTTTACAAATAGATTTTGTTTCTTTGAGAAATTGTAATTGGAGAAAATGTGAAGTATTAGTACTGACAGGGTGTTTTTGTGCATAGGAGCTGTGCAGTGTTTTCAAATTATGACTTGAAAATCGTTTTTGAGGAAAAGGAATGCTTTTAACATTTATGAGAAGGACATAATGGTGTCTGCTTCTTTATAAGGCATTGGAGTGTCTCTGATGTTATTTTTCCCATTTTAATGTAAGACCTTTCCCCGTGGTGCAAATTCCTTGTAAATATGCTCCCACCTGTGCTTGGCAAATTTAGATTTTGAATGTTTGAGTTACATAGCCATGTTAAAAGTGACCCTAAAATGCTGCAAAGGCAATCAAAAAACGCTTCCATGTGTCTTAAGGACATTTTAAGTCATTTCCCCATGTGCAGTGTTTTCAAATTATGACTTGAAAATCGTTTTTGAGGTAAAGGAATGCTTTTAACATTTATGGGAAGGACATAATGGTGTCTGCTTCTTTATAAGGCATTGGAGTGTCTCTGATGTTATTTTTCCCATTTTAATGTAAGACCTTTCCCCGTGGTGCAAATTCCTTGTAAATATGCTCCCACCTGTGTTTGGCAAATTTAGATTTTGAATGTTTGAGTTACATAGCCATGTTAAAAGTGACCCAAAAATGCTGCAAAGGCAATCAAAAAACGCTTTCATGTGTCTTAAGGACATTTTAAGTCATTTCCCCATGTGCAGTGTTTTCAAATTAAGACTTGAAAATCGTTTTTGAGGAAAAGGAATGCTTTTAACATTTATGACTAGGACATAATGGTGTCTGCTTCTTTATAAGGCATTGGAGTGTTTCTGATGTTATTTTTCCCATTTTAATGTAAGACCTTTCCCCGTGGTGCAAATTCCTTGTAAATATGTTCCCACCTGTGCTTGGCAAATTTACATTTTGATAGTTTGAGTTACATAGCCATGTTAAAAGTGACCCAAAAATGCTGCAAAGGCTTTAAAAAAACGCTTTCATGTGTCTTAAGGACATTTTAATTCATTTCCCCATGAATGTAGGTAGGCCTCACCTTAAACAAACCTCTGGATAGGCCACACCTTATCGTCATCCTGAATTAATAATTTAAAATGCTAGGGACAGATTTATGATAGGTGTATGCCTCTTTTGCGCCACTGTGCGTCACTTTTGTGATGCAGTGGCGGTGCAAAAGATTTGCTATGTGGCGACAAAATTACAAATTGATGCATCTAGGCAGATGTGTCATGCTGTAAAAAAACCGTGCCACATGAAACCGATGCAGCAGTGATGCAAAAGATGGACCATGTTGCAAGACAGGCCTCACTTCATCTCCAACAAGATAAGAAGCTTAGGGATAGATTTATGATGACTGGTGCATCCCCAGGGATGTGCCAGTCATCCTGCGCCGCTGTTCCGCCACCCATGGTGCGCTGCATTTACAATGCGGCGCACCATGGGGCAAAAACAGCACAGATGCGTGACGCATCTGTGCCGTAAAGGTGGCGCATTGCTGGAGCTGCATCGCAAGTGCCATGCAGCTCCAGCAAGGCTTAGGGGTGCCCCATCTCCATTTATTCTGCAACCCTGAGTAGGCCTCACCTTAAACAAACCTCTGGATAGGCCACACCTTATCGTCATCCTGAATCAATCATTTAACATGTTAGGGACAGATTTATGATAGCCGTGTGCCTCTTTTGTGCCGCTGTGCGTCACTTTTGTGACGCAGCGGCGGTGCAAAAGATTTGCTATGTGGCGACATATTTAAAAATTGATGCATCTAGGCAGATGTGTCATGCTGTAAAGTCCTGTGCCACATGAAACCTGCGTCAGTTTTCATATAGGTGTTTTGTTGCAAGGTATGCATTAATTTGCAAGAAAGCCCTGTAAAACTAACACAGTGAAATTTAGAAGATTTCACTGACTCAGCTTTATAGCATTGCTGAATCAAATCATTACGCCTGTTTGAAACAGGCATAAGGAGTGATGCACCATGCAATGTGTGGCTTGCTCCTGTGCATTGCAGTAGACATGTTGCGCTTACGACGTGATTCCTGAAATGTGCTGCTTTTGCGGCACAGATGCGTGACGCATCTGTGCTGTTTTCACTCAATGGTGCTCCACATTTAAAATGCTAGGGACAGATTTATGATAGGTGTATGCCTCTTTTGCGCCACTGTGCGTCACTTTTGTGACGCAGTGGCGGTGCAAAAGATTTGCTATGTGGCGACAAAATTACAAATTGATGCATCTAGGCAGATGTGTCATGCTGTAAAAAAACCGTGCCACATAAAACCGATGCAGCAGTGATGCAAAAGATGCACCATGTTGCAAGACAGGCCTCACGTCATCTCCAACAAGATAAGAAGCTTAGGGATAGATTTATGATAACTGGTGCATCCCCAGGGATGTGCCAGTCATCCTGCGCCGCTGTTCCACCACCCATGGTGCGCTGCATTTACAATGCGGCGCACCATGGGGCAAAAACAGCACAGATGCGTGACGCATCTGTGCTGTAAAGGTGGCGCATTGCTGGAGCTGCATCGCAAGTGCCATGCAGCTCCAGCAAGGCTCAGGGGTGCCCCATCTCCATTTAATCTGCAACCCTGAGTAGGCCTCACCTTAAACAAACCTCTGGATAGGCCACACCTTATCGTCATCCTGAATCAATCATTTAACATGTTAGGGACAGATTTATGATAGCTGTGTGTCTCTTTTGTGCCGCTGTGCGTCACTTTTGTGACGCAGCGGCGGTGCAAAAGATTTGCTATGTGGCGACATATTTAAAAATTGATGCATCTAGGCAGATGTGTCATGCTGTAAAGTCCTGTGCCACATGAAACCTGCGTCAGTTTTCATATAGGTGTTTTGTTGCAAGGTATGCATTAATTTGCAAGAAAGCCCTGTAAAACTAACACAGTGAAATTTAGAAGATTTCACTGACTCAGCTTTATAGCATTGCTGAATCAAATCATTACGCCTGTTTGAAACAGGCATAAGGAGTGATGCACCATGCAATGTGTGGCTTGCTCCTGTGCATTGCAGTAGACATGTTGCGCTTACGACGTGATTCCTGCAATGTGCTGCTTTTGCGGCACAGATGCGTGACGCATCTGTGCTGTTTTCACTCAATGGTGCTCCACATTGTAAATGCGGCACACCATTGGTGGCAGAGCAGCGGTGCACATTAACTGGTGCATCACTGGGAATGCGTCAGTTAACATAAATCTGCCACTTTACATTTAAGTATGAGCAGGGGACACAGAGTTGGTGAGGCTTATCCAAGGTTAAGAAGAGATGAGTCCTGTTCACTGAAAACTTGGACATAGGCCTTACCTCCTCAGCATCGCTGGTCATGGCTAAATAATAGCTGCAAAATGTTACTCTTGTTAAACAATTTTACTATTATAGTCTCTGAGATTTGTGCCTTACTCTGCAACATCTCATTGTTGTTCTCTTTCTTTAAAGATAACGACAACATCAACATGAGCGACAATCAGCAATCAGTTGATCTCGACCTCATAATTGAACTGGTAATTGAAACATCAGTGGAAGTAGATCCCTTGGATGATTTAAATCCTGAGGATGAAGAAGAACATGATGAGGATGCAGATTTGTCAGAATTGTATGACATAGGGTGGGAAGCTGACGTGCTTGAGCCTATGGAACTATAAACATTTATTTTTAAAAATTTATAATAAATGAAAAGTAAAAATGTAAACCGTTTCATTTAAAAATAAAGACACCTTCAAAAACAGGTTATGTGTAGTGTCTTCAATAAAATATTAAAATATGCTCATAAAATTAGATCAGATTCACATATAAAACAGCACAGGTAAAATGAATATGAATTCCATTTCTTTTCTGCTATTTCTGTATTCTAAATTTGCCAAGCACTAAAAATGTCAAGTAGTGTGTTAAGTTTTTGATGACTGTTATTGATTTACTGTTTGGTGATAGTGGTTAATAACATTTTTTATTATATTTTACCACAGATTCAACTGCAGATCATTTCAAGATTTCAGCATGCCAACTAAAGAAAGACTTAGAAAGGCTGCAAAACGTCAAAGACAGCAGGTAAATGATATAATGCAGCAGTCCTCTAAGAAAAAAACTTGTCAAGTCACCAAGAAAGCACCGGGTAAGAGCACAAAAACATTTATAAGAAATATTTGTACTAAAAAAAATATTACTACAGAAAATGTTTCAGTCCAGAAAAAGAGAAGCATTTTAAACGGAAAGGAAAGGCCAATCAAAAATGTTACTGCTAGAGCAAGAGATAACTCTGTGCATGATAGTAGAAGGAAACAACAGTTTAGGGACATTCGTATAAGAGAAAAAAAAAGTTGAGAAAGTTATTGATCAGGCATTTGAAATTAAACGTAAGTTATTTATTTTGATAATCAATAGAATTAGGAAGCTAAACAAGGCAATTTATGATTTCAAAAGAAATAGTAGATGGAAGAGAACAGTTAATCATAGTAATTTTTGTGAAGTTTTTTCCAGAGAATGGATGCATAGTTCAAGTTGTGAGGCATTTTTTAATGAGGAGAGTTATTTCCAGGATAATGATTTGGTGCATGCAGTTGACACCAGTGGTCGAGCTTATGAAGTGAAAGATGGTTGTCCAGTTTAAAAAGAAAAACTTGTGACAACAGAGACAGAAGAGGTGTTAGGTAATGAGGTTTTAGGAAGACGTCCTAAGGGTCCTGTGTACACCTGGAAGTGTAGTAGTATTTGCAGTGTGCGACAGGATTCCATCAATTTGCTTTGTGATTTTGTACGGACATTTAATAAGAAAAGTTTGAAGCAGAAAATGAAGTTGTTGCAAGAATTAGATCCTTGCAGAGTGAGAGAAGTGACAGGTTTGCATGGTCATTCACTGGCTTGTCTTTCCAGGAGAGTATGCCAGAGTGTTTTTCATCATTTCAGGATGCTAGCAGTGCATCATAATAAAGTGAGGAAATTAGTTAGAATGTTGTATTATGCTAAGAGTCCAGCAATTATGCTTAAACAATTATGCGCTGCTCTTTTGCATGGTTCAGAAGTAGATGTGAAGAATATTTGTGCAGAAATTGAGTTTGGTTACTTTGGAAGTAAAGAGGAGAATGTTGAAATTGACCAAAAAGAAGAGGGTAATGTGGAAGATAGTGTACAGGTTTCCAGTACAGATAATTTTCAGAGGGAAATTGCGACGTTTCAGGTGAAATCAAGTGAGAGGCCTAATTTCACTTGTGTGTGTTGTCGACGCACTTATTATAAGAATCAGACTAAGTTAGTGGATTTATATGCAAAAAGTGAAAGGGAAAATAATAGTGAATGGAAGGATTTCACAACATATTTGATGGTAGAAAATTGTTTTGATTTGGGATCGGATCAACGTGTGTGTACTTATTGTTGTAGCAAATTAAATCAAAACCAGATGCCTGCTAGAGCAGTTCATAATAATCTGGAATTGGTTGAGATTCCTTCTGAATTGAAGGATTTAAATACTTATGAATCTATTTTGATTCAAAGTATCCATCCCTTTCAGGCTATTGTAAGAATGGAGCCAAAGACAGGGAAATTGCCTCCATCAGATTTACAGAGAGGATTAAAGGGAAGAGTTGTTTATTTGCCTCTAGATTTGAAGAAACACATTAACACAATTGGAGTAGAAAAAGTGGAAGAGGAACCAGTGGTTATCTTAGTTAATGGGGTTCCGACAAAGAATAAGAAAATATGGCAAGATTTAGTGGATGTTAGGAAAGTCAAAAAGGCAACATTGTATTTGAAAAAAAATAATAAGTACTATAAGAATGTTTATGTTGCAGAAGAGGAAGTAAGTGAGGAAGAGGATAGCGATTTGTGTGCTGGTCAAATTGAGAAAGTAGAACCCTCTACTAGTGAAGAAATATATGAACATTATAGTGTTCATCCTTTGCATTCCAAGGAAGTCATGGGGAATGCTATTGAGTTGTTTCAAATGAAACAAGCCAAAGGGAGTCCCATTAGTGTTTGGGAGGAAAGTTTGGAAGCTCGGTGTTTCCCACAGCTTTTTCCAACAGGTCAGGGAGGAAGATATGATGAGCGACCTCATCAAATTCCTGCTTCTGAATACCGGACTTTGCGATTGTCTGCAGGAGATGCTAGGTTTCGACAATGTATTCCCTATTTGTTTCATCTCCTGTTTGAAAGCGATCTGTCTGGACTGTCATATGCAGTGAACCACATATTGAAAAGTGGTATACACATGCAAAACATCTCGGCAAGTGACTTTATGGATAAAGTCAATGTCCAAGACAGTATTTAGATTCTCACCTGATTAATCTCATGGCGTGTCAGCGTGGTACTAATGAGTACTGGTACCGTTGTCATGGTGATTTAAAATGTATGCTGAGGAACTTAGGAACTCCCACATGGTTCCTCACTCTGAGCTGTGCCGATTATGGCTGGGAAGACTTACTTGAATTTCTACGAGAGGCAAATGGAAACATCGAAAACATCGAATTCAAGACACCCGGAGAACTGTGCTCTTTGGATCCAGTCAATGTATGCCGGTACTTCAATCATAGATTTGAAGCTATGATGTCTTTCATCATGAATAAGAAGAATCCACCTCTTGGAGAGGTGTTGGATTTCTTCTGGAGAAAGGAGTACCAAGCAAGAGGTGCTCCTCACATACATATGCTGTTGTGGATCAAGGATGCACATAAATTTGGAACAGATCCAGAAGACTCAGTGATGAGTTTCATACAACAGTATTCTACGTGTGCTGTTCCAAACGCAAAGGAGAAGAAAAGCCTAAGAGAAAAAGTTCTACGTTTCCAAAGCCATCGTTGTGGAAAGTACTGTCGTCGTAAATTCCGAAACAAGGACAAGTTCTACACCAAATGTCGTTTCGGCTTTCCACGACCGTTGATTTCTAAAGGAAGAGTAAACAGTTTGATGTCTTCGCTGCGACATAATGTGATGAAGAAATCACCTAAAAACACATACAATTTGAAGAGGAACGAAGAGTCCAAGTACATCAACGACTACAACCTGGTGATTTTGTCCATGTGGAATGCTAACATGGATATACAGTTTGTGGCTGATAACTGTATGGCTGTGGCTCGGTATGTGACATCTTACATCACCAAAAAAGAGAAGACAGAATTGTAGGATATGTGGGAGGACATTTCCCATGAAAAGAGCCTCAGCAAGAAGTTGTACAGTTTCAGCCTGAAGATGTTGTCGCATCGAGAAATCGGAGCTTACGAATGTTCTGACCGGTTGTCTTCAGCAAGTCTCTATGCCAAATCCAGGAGTATCGTTTGGGCGAGTCTTGGTCTTGCTGCAACGCGTAATCGAGTTCTGAAACCTGTGCGGGAAATTGAGTATTTGGCGGAAAAGGAGCCAAACAGTACCGACATTTTGAAGACCAACATGTTGGATACATATTATCCAAATCGAAGCAGTCACCTCGAGAATGTTTGTCTGTATGAGGTTCTTCAAAATTACATATTCAATAGGAATATCAAAGAAGATACTGAGAAAGGAGTGTATGCTGTAATTGGAAGTGAGGGATGTCTGGTCAAGCAAAGAAAATGCCACTTGGTAAACCATCGAAAATTGAGTGGCGAATCTCCTGAAAAAAAGGAGTTTTTCTATTTAGCACTTTTACAACTTTTCAAGCCTTGGCGTGCAGAAGAGGAACTGCTTGGAGATTTCCTCTGTTACGAAGACTCTTTCACTGCCGCCAAGGAGACCATAGAATGTCCTGCTTTTCCCAAATATGTAGAAATGTTGAATGTGGAAATCGAGCAGGAAGCAACGATTGCAGCCGAGATTGCCAGAGACAGTTCTCAGGACAGTCAGAGTTCTGCTTCATTGAGTCAGGATCCACTAGGAGGACCTGTTATCGAAAATGAAGCTGCCACTGCTATGAATGAAGTGGAAAGAGCCATGGCACATGCTCAGGAGGATGCGGTTAACTTAGAAGAGTTGGAAAGACAACTCAACGTTGAGCAGAGGAAAATATATGACGAAGTTACCATGCAAATTGATCATGGATTAAGTCATGAGAAGAAAGAGTGCTCATGTACGTCGTTGAAGCCTGTCCGACTCTACGTGAGTGGAGAAGCGGGAACTGGAAAAAGTTTCCTTATTAAAGCAATTTCATGTTATTTGCAGGAAAGGACTGAGTCATCGCTGTCTTGTGTTGTCACCGCTCCAACTGGACTGGCAGCACATAACATTAAAGGGATTACTTTACATCGTTTACTGATGATGCCAGTGGAGCATGACAACAAATTACAATATCACAAGCTATCTGGAGATGCTTGTTGTGAAGTTTCAAGAATCTTGAGGAAAATGAAAGTTCTTATCATTGACGAAGTAAGCATGGTTTCCAATGTCATGCTTGCCTTTGTGCATTTGAGAATGCAAGAAGTTCTCAAAACAGAGTATGATGTGTTATTTGGTGGCAAACACATCATTGTTTTCGGAGATCTTCTGCAGCTGACACCAGTGAAAGGGCAACCTGTGTTCAAAATGCTCACGCATGAAGATACCAGGAAGTGCCTAGGGAGCATTGGCAACGTCAATATATGGTTAAACTTCAATTATGCTGAACTGCATGAAAATATGCGTCAGGCGAAGGATGAAGTTTACAAGAATATTCTACAAGATGTTAGAATTGGAAAAGTGACCGAGCATGGGAAAGAAGCTTTACATGCACGATTACTGTCAAATTTATATCCAGAACAAGATGTTGTGCCTGAGAATATTTTTCAGAAAATTACTGAGAAGAAATACGGAATATGTTTGATGCCAACTCTTGCAGAATGTGCCATCTTCAACAACAAAATGTTGCATTTAGAAAAGCAAGAGATTGTGAAACTGGAAGCTATTGACAGAGTAGAGCATATGGGATCAACAATTATTTTGTCTGAGAATTTGAAATCAAAATTGGATTCATTAGAGAAGACTATATCTAAAACTGCAGGTTTTGAAAAGAGTCTGAATGTGTGCTTGAACTGCCGTATAATTTTAAGAAGGAATTTACATGTTGAAAGAGGTCTGGTAAATGGATCAATGGGTAATGTTGTTGATTTTGTGAAATACAGAAATAGAGATGGAATTGAATTTTTAAAAATTAAATTTGATGGCATTGAGGAAGTACAGCTAATTGGTCGTTGTTCTGCTAGATTTTTGCTTGTAAAAGACTTATATGTTTGCCGTAAGCAGTTTCCTGTTTGCTTGGCATATGCGGTGACAATCCATAAATCACAAGGTTTAAGTGTAGACAGTGCATTGGTGAATATTGGCAGTTCTGTGTTCAAGGAGGGTATGGCATATGTGGCATTGTCAAGAGTTAGAACTTTATCGGGATTGTACTTGATTGAGTGTGATGTCACAAACATTTGTGCGGATCTAGATTGTGTTAAGGAATACAATAGGTTGAGAAGAGAGTATGCGCCACATTTGCCTCAATATCCTTTGTTTGAGAAACATGTGGTAGGCCGGAAACGAAGAAATGTGACCAATACTGGGGAGGTTGTAGCAAAAAGACGAAAAGTCGATGAACCTGAAATTATAAGCAGAAACAAAAAGGATTCTGTTGAAGATGTTGTTGGTTTTCAATTTGAAAACACTTCTGGTGTCAACTGCTATGCTAATGTAGTGGTTAATGTTTTGTTTTCTCCAGAAAATTTAAAAGAAGAGATTGTGGTCAATTCTGATCAAAGATTATGCAGTTTGTTAAATTCTGTGTTAGAGAAATGTAGCACTGATAGAACAAAAATAGAAAGTGTGTCTGAAATTCGAAATCTGTTAGACAGATGTTCAGGCCAAACACAATTCTCTCAAAATATTCAGCAAGATTGTCAGGAGTTTTTATTGTATATGCTTGATGTATTGCATGCTGAAGATGTGGATCATCTGTTTGGGCTTTCTTATCAATGGCAGCATGACTGCGAGAACTGTAGGGTATCAAGTACTACTAGTGTAGACTCAGAAAGATTTATATATTTAACTTTGCCAGACAGTAAATCAGTCTCCTTTAATAAGCTAGTAAAAGCAGCTGATCACAACATGGAATGTAGCCAATGTAAATCTGAAATGATGTCAACTTTATTTATACGAACATATGGCCAGTATGTCATTTTAATGTTCCAACGATGTAGGTCTGATGGAACAAAATTGACAACTTTAATTAAAAATTTTGTGGCTTCACAGTTGTCAATATCAGGAAGGACTTTTGTAACTGTAGCAATTATATATCATGACGGTCCTTCAATAACATCAGGACATTACACAGCTTATTTAAAGTCTAGAAATGGTTGGTCATTCTGCAACGATTCTGTTTTAATTTTCAAAAAACAATTGCCGTATGACCTTAAAAATTCTTACCTGGTGTTTTTAAAACCAACATTTTAGGGAAAGAATCTCGGGATGTGCTCTGAGGAATTTCAAGAAGTTCTAATGGCTCCTACACGATTTGGCCTTGAGGATAAGTGTAGTACAGAGACATAACTTCTTACCATAACACTGGACGTCATGGAAAAATAAGTGCACTTTGAATGAGTTCAGAAAAACTATTTCTTTTTATAAGCTAATTCAAGCAGCCAATCAAAACATGGAGTAGAGGGAATGTAAGTCTGCAATGCTGTCTACTGTTTTATATTGCTTTGTGATTAAAAGTGATGTAGAGAATTAAATAATTGTAGTAGTCATAGAGGTAGTGTAAGTCTGCTTCATAGTAAGCAGTATCAGTGTCATAGGAAATGTAGAACATGAGTGAGCAAGAAGGGTAAGATATTAGTAATCCAGGATTGTGAAAATGATCTTCAACATTTTAATTCTGAAAGTTGCGGAAATACAACATGACGGGATTGGCTTACAAGAATTCCAAGAGTTATAAATGGCTCTGACATGATTTGGCCTTGTGGAAACGTGTGGTAGAGAGCGAGAAGTCATTTATTGTATGTAACATATTTTTCAAAACGATGGAGGTTTTCTTTAAGAAAGTGGCGGGCTGAAAGTAATAACAGCACAACAGAGTGTAAGCTGTTCATAGGACATCCTTCGACGTCATGGAAAGTAAGTTAACTTTAAGGAGTTCTGAATTCTGATTTGTTATGTTGTATGGGTTCTTTAAACACAATCATTTTGATTGGGTTTTTTTTCCCCGCTGTTATATGATGAATACCTTCAAGTCACTGTTTTTAGTGAAATTTGATACATTCTGAGAACAGCAAAAATAAACCATTTAACATGTATAATTAATTCTGTACTGTTTGCATTTATGATGTACATGTAGAACTGTGTAGGAGGCATGGAGAAGGTGAGGCTTCTGTAAGTGTCAAAGTTGTTGCATACAGTGCTGCACTTCTGGGTACTGTTTCATATGCTGGACTACATCTGCACTATGAGATACCTAAGCAAAGGCAACACAGGTGATGTGATTGTGAAATGAGGAAAAGAAACTCCACATTTTTCAATTACATCACCTGTGTTTCCTAAGTTTACGAATGACATTGTGCAGATGAAGTTTAGGTCTGTCCATGGACACAGAAGAGGTCTGGCCCTTGTTCAAGAGTGAAGTGGATATGACTTACTTCATTGGTAGGCCTTCACATGTATTATCTCCTCTGTATTCTTCAACAAGCATAAATTTGATATGCAATCCTGAGTAGGCCTCACCTTAAACAAACCTCTGGAGAGGCCACACCTTATCGTCATCCTGAATCAATCATTTCAAATGTTAGGGACAGATTTATGATAGGTGTATGCCTCTTTTGCACCACTGTGCGTCACTTTTGTGATGCAGCGGCGGTGCAAAAGATTTGCTATGAGGTGACAAAATTACAAATTGATGCATCTAGGCAGATGTGTCATGCTGTAAAAAACCCGTGCCACATGAAACCGATGCAGCAGTGATGCAAAAGATGCACCATGTTGCAAGACAGGCCTGACTTCATCTCCAACAAGATAAGAAGCTAAGTCTTCTGTAAATGTCAAAATTGTTGTATATACTGCTCAACTTCTATGTACTCTTTGATATGCTAGACTCCATCTGCACTATGAGATACCTAACCAAAGGCAACACAGGTGATGTGATTGTGAAATGAGGAAAAGAAACTCCACATTTTTCAATTACATCACCAGTGTTTCCTAAGTTTACGAATGACATTGTGCAGATGAAATTTAGGTCTGTCCACGGACACAGAAGAGGTCTGGCCTTTGTTCAAGAGTGAAGTGGACATGACTTACTTCATTGGTAGGCCTTCACATGTATTATGTCCTCTGATCTCTTCAACAACTCGAAATTTCATTTGGAACCCTGAGTAGGCCTCACCTCAAACAAACCTCTGGATAGGACACATCTTATTGGCATCCTGAAACAATCATTTAAAATGTTAGTGTCTTGCGACACTTTTGTGAGACAACAGCAGTGCAAAAGATGCACCATGTTTTTAGATAGGCCTCACTTCATCTGCATCAAGATACTGTTAGTTTAAAATGTATATCTTTAGGACTGTGTAGGGGGCCTGGAGAAGCAGAAGCTTCTGTAAGTGTCAAAGTTGTTAAAAAACTGTTTGTCCTTCAATCTTTTCCCTTGTCTTTTCTAATTTTTAAATACATGTTTTAATATTTTTCAAATGTTTGTTCTCTCTTTCACAGATTGAAAGTATAAAAGTAAAAAGTGAGTAAGTTAACGACAATTATAAGGTAAATGTTTTGTACTCTTTTTGTTACATTTCTATCACATTCACCTACTATTAGTTCCACAGCTTCATTTCTTTAACCCTCAGTTTCCTGCCTTTGCTACTTTCCTCATTCCTTTCTCTATTACCTACTTACTCAACTCCTTCCACTCTTTTTCTCAGTCCCTCTCTTCTCATAGTTCCTCACTCTTGTTCATTCACTCCGTCTCTATTACTCTTAGTGTCTTTGACTGATCACTCTTTCACTACTTGTTCATAATGCTTTCTCTGTGTAGTTGAAGCACACTAAGGAGCATATTATGAACACAGCCAATAAAATTATTGCTGTTTTTATTGGCAGAAAACTGCTGCAAAAGTGGTTTTAGCTGCAGTTTTCTGCCGCAAAAGCGGCTTTAGCGACACATTTCTGCCGATAAAAGCTGCAAAACTTTTATTGGCTATGTTGATGATATGGCTCTATGTTATTTACATTTCTTTGCTGTTTCAATTAATCTTTTTCTGTTATTTTTTCTTTTCTGTTTTCAATTTTTTGTCTCTATTATTCCACATGTTTTAATCTTATTTTGAACATTCACTCACATTCTCCAAGAAACTCTTCTTTGTTATTGTTCTACTCTCTTTTTTTTCTTTCACTTCCTTTTTTATTTTGTTTTTCACAATTATACCCTCTTCCATCTTTTCTTCGGTAAATAGATCTATTAAACAGTATCTCTGGTTTAATCCCTATAGCTGTCTTTCTTTTAACATTACTCTCTGTTTACTTCCCTTATACTAACTCTTCTTTTTTTTTTTTTTGGTTCGCTCCCGGTTCGCGAACGGGGAAGCGAACCAAAAGAAATAGAGCTTGCCAGAGTGCTAAACATTCTAGCAATTTTTTGGAAAGGGGAGGTAGTTCTGAAAAGAACTGTTTTTTTAATGTTTTTGTTGTTTTATATATTTTTTTTATTTTTCTGAACATTTTTTGTTTTTTTTGTATTTTTTGAACAGTTTTATGTTTTTTTTTGTTTTTGATGGAGGGGAAACAACAAAAAACAGGCATTGGAAACGGCTCAACAGGAGCAAAAAAAAAAATTACTGTCTGGGGCGTTTAGGGCAATTGTGATTTTCATAAGCTCGGTTGATTAAGGTAATACTCTTATTACCACAAGACAATAATGCACCACAATACAAGCAGGTAAACTTCATATGGACAAAGTTGTCCTGAATGTTTGGCACGGTTTCCCGTGCCTCTGCTGGTGTCAAAGATATCTGTGATGATGACCTGGAGTTGTTGGGTTGTCCTGCTGGTCACGTATCTCTGCCCGGCTGTAGTTTAAAGGATGCCACCTGCTCATATGACGATGCATGGTGTAGTTACCGAAGCTGCATTTTTTTAAGGTGCCTCTAGATAACTTCTCCTTACATATGAGGCAGGTGACATATCTGGCATTTACTTTCTTCTGCCCTTCAGGGATCGAAAAAAACTGCCAAATAAAACTGGTTTTCCGATGAGAAACCCGGGGCTGCTCTTCTAAAAACTGTGGTCCTTCTGTCTCCTCTTCCTCTTGCTCATCCTCTTCCTCCTCTGTGTTGCTGATGAACTGGGGAGGTGGTCCTCTCTTCCCATGAGGAGGTGGTGGTGGTGGTGGGGGTCCACCAGCTGAAGCTACCAATGAAGCCATTGCTGAACTATCAAAAAAGGTCTTCCTCTCACAAAGATGAAAGTCAGAGTGAGGAAAGAAGGAGGGGTTTTCATCATTTGGGAAAAACAATAGTTCTAAACCAATGAAAAAGTTATTTTTAGGTCACCTGACCTAGCCTTACGTCATTATGAAACCAAAAGTGAAATGAACCAATGAAAAGTTTTATTAACAAGTCACATGACCTGTTACGCTTATGTTACGCACTGCGGAACGCGCCCCGGATCGCTTCCGGGTCGCTGCGCTTCGCGCCTCGGTTCGCGCTCCGGAGCACTTCCGGGTGCGTTAACGCGGCGCGTCATAAGACGCATTACGCGGCAACGCGATACGTCGCGCTTTCGCGACGCGCCCCTGATCGCTTCCGGGGAGCTGCGCTTCGCGTCTCAGTTTGCGTACCGGAGCACTTCCGGGTGCGCTAACGCGGCGCGTCATAAGACACATTACGCGACAACGCGATACGTCGCGCTTCAGTGACGCGTCACGATGTTGATTTCTAACGTGGCAGTTGCGCAAACGGAACGTTTACCGGTTCGCGGACCGGGTCGCGGCATCAAATTGAGCTAACGGGAAGCTTCCCGGTTCGCGAACCGGGAGCGAAGAAAAAAAAATATTAAAAAAAAAAATTATTAATAAACATATAACATATATTTTTGGATTTAAAGAAGAATACATTTTACAGCTACAGATATTAGCTTTTAAAAAACCAATGAAATTCACTGAAAAAACCATAGGTTATAGACCATATATAGTTAGGAATTAGCATTTACAAAACCTTATTTTACTCACACAAAACCATTGAAATTCCATATATAGTTACTTGTACTAACTATATATCACGCACCTCCAATCCACTGCTGATCATGTCACATATTACATCATTGATGACATGGTCAGTGACATCACTGATGACATCACTGATGACATCTCAAATGACATCACTGATGACATCACTGATGACATCTCAAATGACATCACTGATGACATCACTGATGACTACATCCAGTGACTGTATAATTCTGTAAAGTTAAAATATGTCTTACATATTGAAGAATGAGTGGATGTATAAGTGTCTTGATGAAGGATTTAGTAGGGGCATGACTGACTGTATGAGTGACTGATTAAATGTGTCTCACTGAGTGCATGGGTTAGTGACTAAACTGTCTTAATTTGTGCATCATTATGTCTGTTGTTCTGTAAACTGCTGCATGTGTTGATCAGTAGCTATATGATTAACTATATGGGTTATTGATTGGTTGCCCAAGCATTTGTATGGGAGACTGAGTGTGTGTGTGGGTGGCTGGGAGGTGTATGACTCTCTGCATAGATGTGTGAGCAGTTGATTCACTAGATGTATGGGTTCAAAAGTGCATGTGGAAACAGCTGTATGGGCGGTTGACTGTGTGCATGAGTGTATTGGTGAGTGAATGGATATCTCAGTGCTACATGTCAAAGTAAGTACATATGTAAAATACAGTACATGTGAGAGTTGACATATATAAATAACTGTGCATAAGAGCCAGTGAATGTGTGAGTGGCTGTATGGATCATTGTGAACTTGTATCCAGGATTGTATAAGTGAGTAAATATGTTTTAGTATATGTTTGAATAAGTAAGGTGTGTATAACTGTATAGTTGAGGAAATGGAGGTGTGATTGATTCTTTGCATGACTGACTAAGTGTCTGAGTAACTCCATGGATGAGTGACAGTCTGTGAGTGTCTGTTTACACTGAGTGTATCTAAGGTTATATTAGAGTCTGAAGAGGTTCATCGTATTATCACATGAATGATGTCATCAGTGATGTGATCAGTAATGTCAAATGAGATGTCATCAGTGATGTCATCAGTGATGTCATTTGAGATGTCATCAGTGATGTCATTTGAGATGTCATCAGTGATGTCATCAGTGATGTCATTTGAGATGTCATCAGTGATGTCATCAGTGATGTCATTTGAGATGTCATCAGTGATGTCATCAGTGATGTCATTTGAGATGTCATCAGTGATGTCATCAGTGATGTCACTGACCATGTCATGAATGATGTATTATGTGACATGATCAGCAGTGGATTGCGGGTGCGCGATATATAGTTAGTACAACTAACTATATATGGAATTTCAATGGTTTTGTGTGAGTAAAATAAGGTTTTTTAAATGCTAATTCCTAACTATATATGGTCTATAACCTATGGTTTTTTCAGTGAATTTTCAAGGTTTTGTAAATGCTAATTCCTAACTATATATGGTCTATAACCTATGGTTTTTTCAGTGAATATATATATATATATATATTTCGCCAGTAGGTAGTTATAGTTAGGATTGATTTCCATAGGGAAATTGCAACATTCTACTGGGAATAACTTTAGCGCTGGTTGAGGAATCTGCCTGAATTGTTCAGCAACTTTGCCTCGCGGCGCTCTGCTCCTTCCCTGAAAGTTTGGGGGGGATTCGTCAAGCGGGGGCCGAGATAAAAGGGGGGTCCCAAAACGTGTTTTCCCCATGTTAATTTCCATAGGGCGGTCTGTCGCACTTTTAGCTCGAACGGCTGAATGGATTTTCACCAAACTTGGCAAAATTGTAGGGACTGGTAGCCCGATGTGCCTTTGCTATGTCTCAAGATATGTGCTCCAGGGGATTTTGAGTAATTTAGGTTAAAAAAAATGTATAGATCTATGGCCGCGCCCCGGTACGCGCACCGGGGAGCCCTCCGGGCGCGCCACGCGACTTGCTCAAGGGAAGCCGATTGGTTCTCGGGTGTCTGTAAACATTCGAAACAGTCCGCAGCGGCCGCCATCTTGTGTCTCGGTAGGATTGA
The DNA here is from genome assembly GCF_964261635.1 of Lissotriton helveticus. NCBI lineage: Eukaryota > Metazoa > Chordata > Amphibia > Caudata > Salamandridae > Lissotriton > Lissotriton helveticus. Next base: position 770,613,845 of record NC_136063.1, on the reverse strand, counting down.
GACACAAGAGGTGCCAAAAATCAAAGGGGGAAATGACCAAAAGGGGGCAGGGTAGACCCCCCTGACCCCCTAGGTTTGATGTGGGGGCCATTAAAGGGTCCCGCGGGGCAAAAAAAATATTATTATTTTTTCGTTTTTCGCGGGGGGAGCGCCCGGTATGCGCACCGGGAAGCGTACCGGGGAGCGTACCACGGGGAAAACACAGTGAAACAGGAAAATAATAATTTAAAGTGATTAGAGGTAGGGTAGCTCTGTATAGAGTTGTTGTGTTGTTTGGGTGTTTTAAGTACCAACATGTCTTAAATTTAATGTACACCATTTCCGATGTAGATATCTTGCATGTTGTTACAGAAGTTGTGCTATATGGAATCCATATCATAGTCTGTCAGGAAAGCAGAAAGAACATGGAGGCAGGAGATGAAAAACAGATGTCAAATACACATTGGAGATAATATACTGGGAGAAAGGAAGTATCTATGAGCAAAATTACTATGTAACATAAAAAAGTTGCACAGTATACTATAAGTCTGACTTTACATTATAATCAATTTGGTACTAGTTTAAGAATTACATATAAAAATGAATAATGTCTCAAACAATTTTAGAATTATTAAATATAAATTTATTTTTCAGATTCTTTTTCCAAATTAAACATAACTTCTATCATTTGACTGTCAGAAATGTCCTCATTTTGAATGAGCAAATCCACTGATTCTACACATTGTAGTAGTTCATAGTCCCTTGATTCATCCATGAATTCCAAGTTATCATTGGGTTCTATAATTTCTTCATTGTTGCTCTCTAGGACAATTTCAAAGGAAATGTTTTGTTGTCCTTCCATTTTCGTGCTGAAATTTGCATAAAAAATAAATATATCAGTAGAGATAGGGCACTGTTGGGTTTAAGTTCAGACAGGTAGTTTGGATTTTTTAACAGTGAATTTATATTTGGGCAGTGTATGGTATCAGATTGGAAGTAGAAATATAAAAAAGTTTATGTGATGAAGCCTAAGTAAATTCATAATTATACAAGACAAGCCTAAATCCAACCATAACTATAACAGAGAAGTCTATCTCAATCTATAACTATTACAGAGGGATAATATATAATTATCAGAAAAAGTTTTCCAAATTAACTTAAAGTGCACAACATACTTCAGTTTTCAAAATAACAACTTACCTTTCAAAAAGAAGTTGAAGTTGTCAGTGAAAATGCTCTTGAACTGTACTTCAGGAAGTAGTAGTCAAAATGGCTGTGTTTCCCTCTCTTTCTTTATATATATTCAGGTACATAACCAATCAAATGTCATGAAATAATAGTAGAAAATGAAAGTAACTTTTTAATTGGTTGTCAATTCTAATACTTCAGATGTGTTTTTGTGAAGTAATTTACATCAGGATATTTAGAGAGGTCTACAGGCTAAATGGCTCAATGGAATTCCACCAAATTTGGGAAAATGGTAGGGATTGGTATGTAGTATGAGCTATTGTATATTTGGTGATAGTGGCTCCAGTGGTTTTAATGTAAATTAACTTTTCACATTTTTTGGGAGCGCTTCCCGGTGCGCGCCCCGGTACGCGTACCGGCAGCGCTACGGGAGTCCTCCATTTTGTGTTTTGGTTGATTTGAGACAGAAAATGGAGGACAAACAACGTTGGAAAAGGGTATAAGGGGGCACGGTAGGCACTCCCTGACCCCCTAGGTTTTCTGAGGGGGTGTTAGGAGGCCCATATAGACCAAAAAAATAAATTCTTTTTAAATTTTCGCGGGGGGAGCGCCCGGTACGCTCACCGGGAAGCGTACCGGGGAACGTACTTTGGTGAAAAATAGTAAAAAAAGTTAGAAAAAGATAATCATTTGGAGTGATCAGAGGTAGGGTAGCTCTGAAAAGAGCTTTTGGGTTCTGTGGCTGATTTAGGTACCTACAAGTAGGTACCAATGCACAGTCTTAAATTCAGGAGGAATATTCTATTCCCCTCATCTGAGAAGTGCACACCATCTCCTCTGTAGATATCTTGCATGTTGTAACGCAAGTTGTTGTTGTATATTGAACCCATTCCATAGTCTCTCATGTAAGCAGAAACAGATTTATTCACATGTTTCCGTGCTTTCTCAAATTGTGGACAAAATTGGTTGGACCAGTTCCAATTCTGTCTTTGGCATATATTGGAAAATACCAAGGCAGTTTGAGGAAAAAGTGCCATCAATTGTTCAAAGGTGTCCTTTAAAAGCATTTCCAGACCTACCCCAGTCAAAGTGCCTAAGTCATTTCCACCACAGTGCAGAATTATGAGGTTAGGGTGTGGCAAATGCAAAAAGGTTTTTACCAATGGAATCAATTGGTGACATCTCAATCCTCTCTGGCCAATCCATTTAATGTTCACATTTTGTAAATCAAGGTTGTGAAAATTTCTGGTAGCTGCATACCTTTAAGCCCAGTGGATATAGCTATGTCCAATAATCCAGACAGAATACATGGTGAGAGGAGATTCTGGTGCAGCCAGATGAAGTGTGGGAATGGCAGTTGGAACAATAGGAGTTTGCAAAAAAAAAAACTGTAGACTTTCAGTGCTCTTGAATCACAAGCAATGATTGGTAGATTGAGATAGTTGAAAACTGAAAGTTAGGGTGCATGGTTGTGTTCTGTGTAAGAAGTAATTTGAATGGTTAAAAAAAGTCATTTAAAGAAACATTGCACCAGAAAGCTGGTGTATTCGCAGGTCAAACATCCTTGCTGAGGTGATTTGCAACATTGTAGAATAAACTTTTAAACCTGAGAGCCCAGTGAGGAGGGAGTTGATATGGTAACAGGTAGAAAGGGCTGAGGGGGGGAAGGGTGTTGGTTTGAAAATACAGAGGGAAGAGTTTTGATTGGTTACCATGAGCAATATGTGTGTAGAATTAGAGGTTTTCTGTGCCATTAAGGTTTGCAGTGCCTGGAGAACATACCTTTTGCTCTGCTAAAGAAATATTGGTGTGTGTATCTGACACTGTTCTGAATCTCCTAAAGTATTTGTAAAGGTGAGTTATGATTAATTTAATATACATAGAGACTTGTATACTCTATGGACAAGATTTGGAAGCAAATTGTGGTTTTTTAATGTTGCTTTGTGTCATGCTTTTTGATAATGCTTGGTAAAAAGTTTTTACTGCATAGAGGAATTGTATTTTGTAAAATTGTGAAGTTTTAGTAGCGACATGGAATGCTTGTACATAGGACCTGTGCTGTGTTTCTTAAATGTGATGTCAAAAACGATTTTGGGAAAAATGAATGGCTTTTACATTTTTTTAAAGGAATAAAGAATGTGTGCATGTTTAAAGAAATACATTTGACTCTTTACAATGATGTTACCTGTGTTAACTCAGTGTAGGAAGCATATTGAGTTTGTTTGCATAGAGGAATTGTATTTTGTAAAATAGTGAGGTTTCAGTAGTGACATGGAATGCTTGTACATAGGACCTGTGCTGTGTTTCCTAAATGTGATGTCAAAAACGATTTTGGGGAAAATGAATGGCTTTTACATTTTTGAGTATAATGTGGCGCAGAGGTTTAAAAAGTGACGCATCTACCTACATGCGTCACTTTTTAAATATGGCGCAAAAAGGTACATGTTTTATGCCGCCGATGCGTCACCAAAAGTGACGCATCAGCAGTGCAAAACTGTAGGAAGCATATTGAGTTTGTTTGCATAGAGGAATTGTATTTTGAAAAATAGTGAGGTTTCAGTAATGACATGGAATGCTTGTATATAGGACCTGTGCTGTGTTTCCTAAATGTGATGTCAAAATCGATTTTGGGGAAAATGAATGGCTTTTACATTTTTGAGTGTAATGTGGCGCAGAGGTTTAAAAAGTGACGCATCTACCTACATGCGTCACATTTTAAATATGGCGCAAAAAGGTACATGTTTTATGCCGCCGTTGCATCACAAAAAGTGACGCATCAGCAGTGCAAAACTGACGCAGGGCCTCATAAATGAGGTTCGTTTTTTTTTTTGCACACTACTCCAGTTTAGTCCTGTCCACTGCACTCTTGGACACAAGCCTCACCTTTTGTGCTCCCCTGGACAGTCTTACCTGTGTTAACTCAGTGTAGGAAGCACATTGAGGGGCATATTACCAAGCAATAGCGATAATTATCGCTATTGCTTGGCTAGAGACAAAATTTTACCGCTGCGCTGCGGCGATTTTTATCGCAGATAAACCTTGGTATTACCAAGGTTTATCGCAAATGCGATAAAAAACGGCCGCAATGCATGAATATCGCTGAAAAGTCAGCGATATTCATGCATTACCGAGCTAATGCTCTTAGCCATGTTATCCACCTCCCATTGGATAACACGGCTAAGAACTGCTCAGGGCAGGTGTTAGCTTTTGGAGATATTCGCGCTTAGCGCAAATATCTCCAAAAGTTGGTAATAGGAGATAGCGATGTTAGCGACTGTTTCCAGTCGCTAACATCTTGGCACGGCCACTTTGCATGTCATTAGTGATGAATATCACTGACATGCAAAGTGGGGCCCAAGATGGTTGCTATCTCCTACTAGCTGTCGCTAACTGGTGTTAGCGACAGCTAGGTAATAGGGAGATAATTTTATCTCCGCTTTCTTGGCTTTTAAAGCCAAAAATGCGGAGATAAACCCCCTTGCTAATATGCCCCTGAGTTTCTTTGCATAGAGGAATTGTATTTTGTAAAATTGTGAAGTTTCAGTAGTGACATGGAATGCTTGTACATAGGACCTGTGCTGTGTTTCTTAAATGTGATGTCAAAAACGATTTTGGAGAAAATGAATGGGTTTTACATTTTTGAGAAGGAATAAAGAATGTTTGCATGCTTAAAGACATAAATTTGACCCTTTCACAATGATGTCACCTGTGTTACCTCAGATTAGGTAGTAGATTGTGCAGATGTGGTGAGGCATGTGCAGAGGGACAGAGGAGGTGAGGTTTATGATCAAGACTGTAGTGGGAGAGAGGCCTTTTCCAGGAAGCATAGGTGATGAAGGCTGTGTATAAGAGTGCAGTGGACTAGACTTTATGAAGTCTATCCCCTACTGGACTCTTAGACACAGGTCTCATCTTCTTTGTACCTGTGGACAGAGCTGTCTTCCACTATACTCTTCAATACAGGCCTCACCTTTTGTGCACCCCTGGAGAATCCTCACCTGATCTGTAACCCTGAATAGATCGTTTGCTTTTTGTCATTGCTTTGTTGTTTGGTAATAGTGGTCTATAATGTGCTATTTTTTTTTAACACAGATTGAAATCAAGATTTCAAGAGTAAGCAAAGATGCCCTCAAGGGAAAGGACAAGAAAACAACATAACCGTCAAAAAACAAAAACAACAACGGAATTACAGCCCTCTTCCACAACAAATACTTCAAAAAACAGGAACCAAGCTCCTGGTAAGAGAACTAAGTCTTTTATACGGAATATATGTACTTCAAAAAATACTGTTGGACAGCATGTAGAAAAAGAGAATGAGAGAGTAAATTTGAAAAGGAAGGAGAGAACCTCAAAGAATCCTAGAACTGGAGCAGGAGAGAATAATATGTATAGGAATAGAAGGCAGAATCAGTTTAGAGACATTCGTAAACGAATGTTTCGCAATAGGGTGGTTTTAAATTTGTTAAAAAAGATTAGGAAAGGTAAACAGAGAGCTGCTTTTTATAAGAAAAAGAAAAGTGTAGAGAAGATTGTTGATCAGGCTTTTGAAGTTAAGAAAAAATTATTTATTTTAATAATCAATAGAATCAGGACATTTAACAAGACAATTGATGTTTTCAAATCAAACAGTAGATGGAAAAGAGTAATTAATCGGACTAATTTTTGTAAAGTTTTTTCTGGAGAATGGATGCACAGTTCAAGTTGTGAGCCATTTTTTAATGAGGAGAGTTACTTCCAGGACAATGATTTAGTGCATGCAGTTGACACCAGTGGTCGAGCGTATGAAGTGAAAGACGGTTGTCCGATTGAAAAAGAGAAACTTGTGCCTAGAGAACCAGAAGAGGTGTTAACTGATGAAGTTTTAGGGAGACGTACTAAGGGTCCAGTGTACACTTGGAAGTGTAGTCGTATTTGTAGTGTGCGACAGGAATCAATTGATTTGTTTTGTAATTTCTTACGTACATATAGTAAGAAAAGTCTAAAGCAGAAAGTGAAGTTGTTGCAAGACTTAGATCCTTGCAGAGTGAGAGAAAACAAGGGTTTGCAAGGGCATTCACTGGCTTGTCTTTCTAGAAAAGTCTGTCAGAGTGTTTTTCATCATTTTAGGATGTTAGCAGTGCATCATACCAAAATGAGGAAATTAGTGAGAATGTTGTATTATGCAAAAAGTCCAGCACTTAAGCTTAAACAATTAAACAGTGCTCTTTTGCATGGAACTGAATTAGATGTGAAGAAGATTTGTGAAGAAATTGAGATTTGTTATTTTGGTGAAAAAGAGGATAGTGTAGAAATTGACACAGCAATTCAAGGTAATGTGGAAGACAATGTACAGATTTCAAATACAGAAAAGTTTGAGCAGGAAATTACCAGGTTTAAGGTGAAATCAAGTGAAAGGCCGAATTTTACTTGTGTGTGTTGTCGACGAAGTCATTATAAGCATCAAACTAGATTAGTTGATTTATACGTAAAAAGTGAAAAGATGAATAATTATGAGTGGAAGGATTTTGCAACTTATTTATGGGTGGAGAATTGTTTTGATTTGAGTTCTGATCAGCGTATTTGTAAATATTGTTATGATAAATTAAATCAAAACAGAATGCCTGCTAGAGGTGTTCATAATAATTTGGAGTTGGTAGACATTCCCCGTGAATTGATGGATTTAAATACATATGAGTCTATTTTGATTCAATGTGTCCATCCTTTTCAGGCAATTGTTCGCATGGAGCCTAAGATAGGGAAATTGCCTCCTACAGATTTGCAGAGAGGATTAAAGGGAAGAGTTGTTTATTTGCCTCTTGATTTGAAAAAAAATATTGATACAATTGGTATAGAAAAAGTAGAAGAGGAACCTTTAGTTATTCTAGTTAATGGGGTTCCGACAAAGAGTAAGAAAATCTGGCAAGACTTAGTGGATGTTAGGAAAGTCAAAAAGGCAACGTTGTAATTAGTCAAAAACAATGAGTATTACAAAGATGTATGTGTTGCAGCAGAGGAAACAGCTGCAGATGAAGAAAGTGATTGTTCAGGCGGCCAAATTGAAAAAGTTGATGTGTCTAGAAGTGAAGAAATATATGAACATTATACTGTTCATCCTTTGCATTCCAAAGAAGTAATGGGGAATGCAATTGAATTGTTTCAAATGAAAGCAGCAAAAGGAAGTCCCATTAGTGTAGGGGAAGAAAGTTTGGAAGCTCGTTGTTTCCCACAGCTATTTCCAACAGGTCGAGGTGGACGATATGACGATCGTCCACTTCAAATTCCGGCATCTGAATATCGAACTGTAAGATTATATGCTGAAGATCCAAGGTTTCGTCAATGCATTCCCTATTTATTTCATCTACTGTATGAAAGTGAATTGTCTGGGCTTTCTTATGCAGTAAACCATATACTGAAAAGTGGAGCACATCTGCAAAATGTTTCGGCGAGGGACTTTATGTAGAAAGTCAATCTGCAAGATAATATTTTGGAATCTCATCTAATCAATCTCATGGCATGTCAGCGTGGTACAAATGAGTATTGGTACCGTCGTCATGGGGAATTGAAATGTATGCTAAGAAACTTAGGAACTCCTACATGGTTCCTCACTCTTAGCTGTGCTGAGTATGCATGGGATGACTTACTTCAATTTCTACGAGAGGCAAATGCAAATATACAAAATATAGAATTCAAAACACCTGGAGAGTTGTGTTCTTTGGATCCAGTGAATATATGCAGATATTTCAATCATAGATTTGAAGCTATGATGTCTTTTATTACCAACAAAAAAAATCCTCCCATTGGAGAGGTTTTGGATTTCTTTTGGAGAAAGGAGTATCAAGCGAGAGGTGCTCCTCACATACATAACCTGGCTGTATGCAAATTAGTCTGTTCCTGTCCCAGTGCATGATGGGAACAGGGCAAACCAAACTACAAAAGCCAATTCTTACACTGGGAAGGAAACAAGCTTCCGGGGACCGGTTTCTGGCATTACAGCCGTCTTCGGCCCGGCTTGCTTGAATACTGATGGTGCAATGAGCAAGGGACTCATGTCTGAGTATACCCTTCCACGCTTAGGGTGGACAAAATTATTTACAACAAGGGGTGGTGAGGGACAGAGCCAGGTTCTGAAACTGGGATGGTGCAATGAGCTAAAAAACGGTGTTGGATCTAGCCCTGATCTCTTGACTGGGTGAGAGTACTCTGCTTAATTCAGAGACTCTGTCCATCACCACCCCTTGTTGTAAATAATTTTGTCCACCCTAAGCGTGGAAGGGTATACTCAGATGTGAGTCCCTTGCTCATTGCACCATCAGGATTCAAGCAAGCCGGGCCGAAGACGGCTGAAATGCCAGAAACCGGTCCCCGGAAGCTTGTTTCCTTCCCAGTGTAAGAATTGGCTTTTGTAGTCTGGTCTGCCCTGTTCCCATGATGCACTGGGCCAGGGACAGACTAATTTGCATACAGCCAGGTTCTGAAACTGGGATGGTGCAATGAGCTAAAAAACGGTGTTGGATCTAGCCCTGATCTCTTGACTGGGTGAGAGTACTCTGCTTAATTCAGAGACTCTGTCCATCACCACCCCTTGTTGTAAATAATTTCTTATCAATGGCAGCATGACTGCGACAACTGTACTTTATCAAGTACTACTAGAATAGACACTGAAAGATTTATATATTTGACTTTACCAGACTGCAAATCAGTGCCTTTTAATAATCTAGTTAAAGCAGCGGATCACAATATGGTGTGTCCCCAATGTAAGTCTACAATGCTGTCCACATTATTTCTACAAAATTATGGTCAGTATGTCATTTTAATGTTCCAACGATGTAGACCTGATGGAACTAAATTGACAACTTCTATTAAAAATTTCGTGGCTTCACAGTTATCGATATCAGGAAGAACCTTTGCAACTGCAGCTATTATTTTTCATGATGGTCCTTCTACAACATCAAGGCATTACACATGCTATTTAAAAAGTTGTAAAGGTTGGACCCAATGTAACGACACTCATTTGACTTTCAAACAACGTTTGCCTTTTGGCTTAACAAATTCATACCTAGTGTTTTTACAACCAAAATTTAGGTAAAGGTAATTGGCCTATGAAAACGGGAGCAGTTAATAAAGGTTATTTTGCTGTTTAAAAAGTATATTCTGAATAAAAGTGAATCAGGTAATATTAAAAATTGACTTGTCATATAGGTACTGTAAGTGGATCTCATAGTAAGTGATATTAGTATTATAGAAAATGATGAACATGAGTGAGTCAGAGATGCTTTTACAAGTACTTAAATATTGTGAAAATGTTGTAGAGCCTTTCTTTCAGAACGTCGGGAAAAAGGTCATTTCAGATTTTCTTTGAATTATTTGAAAGTATACTCATACATCTGACACTATTTGGCCAAAAGGAAAGGTACAGGAATGAGTAAAGAGTCATGACTGAAACAAAGGAGTATATGAAAATAATGAAAATATTTCAGATGTTCTTGGAGCTTTTCCTCTAGAAAGTCGATGAAATGGATTTTTTACTGAACAGCAAAGTACTTTGCAACGAGAAAAGGACCTCCATGATATACTATTTGGCCTCAAGGAAAAGTAAGTCAATCCAAGATTAGTGTTCATTTGTCATTTGTCAGTATCTAAGGTTTTTTTAAAACACAATCTTTTAGATTGTGTTTTTTTTTCCCTCTGTCATATGATGAGTAATTTGAACTCACTGTTTTAAGAGAAATTCAATATATTCTGAGAACAGCAAAAATAAACTATGTAATATGTTTTACAAGTTATTCTATACTTTGGATTGTGTAAATTAAATTGTATTCCCATTCTCTGACACTCACTTTCCTTTTTTCATCCTCTTTCAGCTCTTTTTACTCACTTATAGTCTTTCTCTCACTCTCTGTAAGCCCCGTTCCTTTACTCCACTTCTTTGACAACCCCTCATTCTCATTTCAACTGTGTGCATCCCTCTCTCCCTTGCATAACTTTTCAGCTTTCAGTCTCTCTGCTTTACTTCCCTTTTCCGTATTTTCCTCCTTTGCTCTTTTAGTAATTCCTGTTTACTCACTCAGCAGTATTATTGCACTCTATCACTATAAATCACCCACTCTCCCTCGCTTATCTTTGTTTGCTCCTTACTTTTGACCTCTTCTCTCTATTTTTCGTTCACTACTTCTATGTCCTCAGTGCCTCACTCTCCTTGTGTTATGTTCAGTTGTGTTTATCTTCCTTCTATCACTTCTTTTACAATAACTTGACTGCACCGCTCTCATCGTCTTTCATCCCATTTCTTTTACTCTGGTTCCATTACTATCCCTCATTTCCTTTCTTTCAATGTCCTTCTCTTTACTTTCATCACCAAATTATTTTCTTTCAGTACCACTGTTTTAGTCGTCTTCTCCTCTCTTTCCTTTTTTTGCTCTCTTACTCATTTCCTTTTCTCACTCATTGTACTCCACCTCACTCAGTTTTTCTCTAGTGTGTCTGCCTACTAACTTCCTCAGTCCACTTCCCTCAATCGTTGTATATTATTCTCTCTCCCTTCATCCTTTCACTCTATGACTGTTCTTCACTTACTCTCAGTTATCTTCTATTCCTCATTCTTCTAATTGCATCCTTAATTAGACTGTTTTCTGTCTCAGTCAATATCTTTTTACTTACTTCTGTTTCCTGATTTAGTTTTGCTAACTCACATTGTTTTAGTATCTTTCTTACCTTCAGTTCATTTCTCTGTTCTTCTCTCTCTCTTTGTCAGTGAATCTATATGCCTTACTCTTTGTAATTTGCTCTCCTTCTATTTCCTTTTATCTCTTTTTGTCCGTCTACCTTAATTTATTTCCCTTTCTGTGTCCTTCACTCTTACTTTATTTCTAAATAGAGTGTTATGATTTTTAACCTCTTCATTTGTATCTTTTAATTTAAAATACATATTTCATTAATTATAACTTATTGTTTCTTCTCTCTTTCACAGATACAAACTGTAGTAAAAAAAATTAATTAAAGTTACATTTATTATATGGTAAGTATGACTAAAAAAATGTAGTTTGTCATCACCCTTTGCTTTAAGCTCACTAACATTTTCTCAATCAACCTCACTCCTGTGTCTTTACTCTGCTTCCCTTACTTATTCTTATTCTACATGTTTACTCCCCTTTCCCTATTTTCCCTCTCATATTCAACTTCTTTCAATCCCTATTCTTTACTTCACTTACCCTCTGTTCCCTTCCTTTGCTTCTTCACTCATTCTCTTTTTCTTAATTATTTATCTTACTCCTACACATACACCTCATCCCCCTCCCAACACATACACACACCTCTAACATACACCCCACACACACACACACCTCATACACACTAAAAATCCTCCTACACACACACCTCAAACACACACACACACATTCCATACACACACATACATCGAACACATATACATCCCACACTCATACACTCCTCACACATATTTCACACACCCTCACCTCCACCCACACCGAAACACCCCACACAGCCACACCCACAGACACACCTTACACACCCACACCCCGACCTACACCCAATGACTCCCTATAAGTCACACACACTGCATTACTTATCTTTCTTTGCTGTTTCACTCAAGCCCATTCAAGTACTGTTTCCTTTACTCTCTTTGTCCTTTCTCTTTCTCACTCCCAATGTCTTATCCTAATTCAATTTTTCCCCCTCTTTCACCCCTCTTTACTTATACTACCTGGTCTTTTCTCACTTTCCCTCATCGTTCTTCATTTATTCCGGTTCGGCCACTACCCTTCATTCCCCATTTTTTACTGTCCTTTCTTTTTCTTTCAACAGCCAGTCACATTCTCCCACTATCTCTACTTTAGTCTTCTTCCTCTCTCTTCCTTTCTTTCGCTCCTTTAGTCACTTTACTTTTCTCACTTTCACCCTATTACAACTTCTCTGTTTTTTACTATGTGATAAACAATCCCTCTGTGTTTCTCCCTGTAGCTCTCTTTCTCTTAACATTACTCTCTTTGTGTTCTTCCCTCATGCTAACTCCTTCATTCATTTTTTTTTCTATTTTTTTGGGGGGCGTGCCCCGGTACGCGTACCCTAAAAAAAAAAAAATTGACAGAGATTCATTAAAAATATAGGTTTAATTTTATATATGAAAAGTAGTACTAAAAAGAACTGGTTTTTTTTCTTCTTTTTGTTGTTTTATATTTTTTTAATTGTTTTTTGAACATTTTGTACTTTTTTTGGCTTTTCAAACCAGTTTTATATTTTTTTGTATTTTTTATGGGAAAAAAAAGAGAAAGGGAATTGAAAATGGCTCAACTGGAGCAAAAAACAAAAAACTGAAAAAAATTACTTCTTTTTTTTGGGGCAATCGTGATTGTGACCAGCAATGACGATGAGCTTTACACTCTTTTCTCCATAGGACATAAGCTTGCCACATCCAGTACAAGTGACTTTAAAATCACCAAATCGTTCCTGGATACAAGGCATCACCTCTGATGTTTCTGGTCCCGATTGAGTGGATTGCTTTCTTTTGGAGCTGGTCCTTGAACACTGGGGGAGGTGACTGGCCAGTTCCCTGATCTCTGCACGAGAATAGTTAGCAGGATGCTTCCGGGTCATATGCCGAATCATGTTATGTTATGTTATGTTATGTTATGTTATATATGGGTCTTGTATAGCGCAACGGCTACTCCAAAGGAGTGTCCCGGCGCTTTTATGCTCCAGACCCAGAAAAGGAAGCTAAAAAAACATAACAACAGACAGGAAGCACAGAGGAAAGAGACAGAAGAAATCTAGTTCAAGAATAACCAGGTCTTCAGATCCTTTCTAAAGGCCAACAGATTGGACGTGGACCGCAATGACAAGGGAAGGGAGTTCCACAACTGAGGGGCCAGGTATCTAAAAGATCGCCCTCCCAGGCGTGCCCTCTTTATACGCGGGATCGCGGCCAGGGCCAAAGACTCCGATCTTAAAGATCGCGTCGGCCGGTAAAAAGCCAACCTTTTCTGTAGGTATTTAGCACCCGTGGCATGCAGTGCCTTGTGAGCTAATGTCAGAGCCTTGAACTTTATCCTCTTCCGTATGGGAAGCCAATGGAGGGATTGCAACAGGTTTGAGGCACTGGCGCGACGATGCAATCCAAAAATTGCTCGTGCTGCCGCGTTCTGGGTCACCTGCAGGCGCTGTAGAAGGTATTCTGGGAGGCCCAAGTACAGAATGTTGGCGTAATCCAATCTGGATCCGATGAGGGCCTGTACAATTATTCTCCGGTGTTCCTGGGACAAAAGAGGAAAAAACTTTCGAAGCATCCAGAGGATGCCGAAACAGGTTCCAGTAAGGGTAGCCACCTGGGAATTAAGCGTTAGCCCATTGTCAATTTTAATTCCCAGGTTCTTAGCCCAGATGGACGCCTGAGCCGGAGGGAACATGTCACCAGGCCACCAATCATGCCAGTTCGGTTCCAGAGGACATCCAAAGAAAAGTATCTCAGATTTATCCGAGTTACACTTGAGGCTGTTCAGATGGAACCAGTTAAAAACAGCCCCAAGGCACTCACGGATACTTTCCCCATCGAATTCTTCGCTCTTACAGCAGGTGAAAAGAAAGTATCATGGTATTATTACCAAATGAATATTTTTTATCTGGATTGCCCCTTGAGAGTTCTGCACCACAGATTCGACATGTTACCTTAGCCGCATTAACTTTTTTCTTTCCCTCTGGAAGTGAAAAAAACTCCCATTCAATGTGTTCTTTTGGCTTGTATGTGGTATTTTCTTCAGGCAGCCATCTGCTCCCCTCCTCCTCTTCCTCTTCCTCCTCCTCCTCTCCTTCACCAGCAATGTATTGTTGTGGTGGTCCTCTTGGTGGTTGTGGTGGTGGTGGTGGTGCAGATGCTCCAGCTGTTGCTGCTACAGTAGCCATTTCAAAGTACAAAAGAATTGTATATATATATATATATGTTCAAGAGCAACTTGGCAAGATCCCCACCAGAGTATCCACAGCACAGAGGGAGTCCACAACGCTTTTTCCTTTTTTAGGTAGTTTATTTCATTAACACCTTGTGCAAAACAAACAGAACAGTCAACGCGTTTCGGCTGTTGCCTTCAACTGGACCATCAAATGTATATATGTATACATATTATTGTACTTACCAACTAGGAAGAAGACTGAATTATGTACGACAAAAAGAGAAGAATATTAGTAACAATCTTAAAACTTAGAAAATAAAATAAATAGAAATAATCTTTCAGTTATAAAACTGGAAATACAGGTAACAGGAATTTTTCTAGAAGGGTCATAGTTAGTTACTGAAATTACAAGTATGTTTCTCGTTGCAGGAGAATAACAGTAACTGTGCTATCACATAGGAAGGTGCAGGACAATCCTATTTCCATAAACAATCATATATTGATCATATAGAGAGCAGCAATGCACTGTGGATTGACAGGTATTTAAGGAAGGTACTAGTAATAGTTTCCAGTGAACAATTGTAGTTGTTACATGATGTATTTGGGTTACAGGATATCTTGAGGAGCACAACTCGAGACCAGTCCAGAAGAAGTGAAGCAGTGGCAGTCTCTCTTTTCTTCCAACTCCCTTTTCCCCCCTCTTTGCTGCTCGTGAGCCTTGGCGTTTGCGGTAGTGGAGTAGGGGATTGAGTAATTATCATCCGCTCCTGTGGAACATCCAAGTTCAGGTTTCGGTACTTGACAGCAGCGGTTCCAAGAAAATGACAGGCTGAGATGCGAGTTTCAGCATTGGGGGTGAATCATGCTGCAGAAGCTCCTATGCGGGACTGTGAGGAGTTGTGTTATGCTGTGTCGGTTCTGACCAGAGAACCACAGCTGAGCTGGCAGAGCACCTTCAGACCCACGTCCAAGGTTACCGGACTAGGGTGGCACCACTTAGTGGTTGAACTCACATCAGACACTGTCCAGGTAATGAGTTCAAGGGGGTTGGAGCTTTTTCTGTCTCTGAAACTCTGATCATGAGGTCAGCCAATTAGTCCTTCAAGTTACTCTGGTGTTTCACTTGATTCCTCGGAACTATGCTATGATCCACCATGAGCCTTCGATTAGTAGTTACCATTTTATGTTTCACACTTTGACTTTGTCAAATCACATTGGGCGCAGATATGTTTTTTCTGTCACTGTTGCGATTACTTTCATAGGGCTATGCTACCTATTGTCATCTTTATTCTTTTGTTCTTATTCTTTCTCCCGTGTTCCTTTTATTTTGTGATCATTTCTTCGCGGTTGATGTCATTATAATTATGTATACAATGCCTATTGCTTTACCTCTAATCTTCATCGAACTTGAATGGTTTTGCATTATTACTTTTATGCAATGTTACTCAGGTTACAGTTTTACCTATAATTGTTTTCTTTTCACCTTGTATTCCTTTGATTTTTTTGTATTGTCTGACCCTGCATGTTCTTAAGAATAACGATTTGAACACAAAAAAAAAGTTACTCTGGTGTTACTGGTTTCAAGATGCGGGCCCAGCCCTTTCACTTAGGTAGCAGAGTATCAGGACAGCAGGGTAACAGAGTACCAGTCCTTCTGATCAGTCATTCTGAGTATTCCACAGGTCCAGAGGAGTACTGAAGTGTTGGGCCTGAGGGTCCATTATTTATACCTGGTGCCCACTTTGATGCAGGAGAAGGTTCAAGAGGTTTCAACCCCCCGAGATGCTTGGAATCACCTGCCTCCCTGCCCTGACCCTAGCTTGTCTGGGGTCATAATAGACTATTGTCAAACCCTATGTGAGAGTGCTCAGGCAGAACCTTTGTAATGTGGAAGTGTGCTAGGTGACAGCTTCTCTCCCTCATCAAGTCAGAGATAGCCCTTCCTGCCAACACCTATGCTCTTTAATATCACTTTCTAAGAGCAATACACAAAGACCAACTACTAGCTACACCCAATCATGTGACTGAGGATGCAGCCAGCAGGTACCATATGGTTTGGACAGGAAAATGTCAACTTATTAAAGTGACGTTTTCAGAATTGTGACTTGAAATCTGACTTTATTGTTAGAGAGGTTTTTAGATTATAATTCTTTAGACACCAAACTGGATATTCCTACTCGCTCCCAATCGAAAGTTAGCACTTATTAAATGCTATAAGGCAACCCAATGTTATCCTATGGGAGAAGTAGGCTTTTCAGTAGTAAAAAATGAATGTAATAGTTTTTCACTACCAAGACATGTAAACCTTAAAAGTTCATCTCCAACTTTATATTCACTACACCCTATTCCGGGCCTACCCTAGGTGTGAATGATATGTATTAAAAAGGAAGGTTTAAACCTGGCAAAATATTTACTTTGCTAGGTTCAAATGGCAGTTTAAAACTGCGCACATGTGCTATTTAAAACATTTTTTAAAGGCTATTTAAGTGGATGGCATAACAAATACTGCGGGCCCACTAATAGCATTTAATTTACAGCCCCATGGTACATGTAGTACCACTTTACTAGGGAGCTGTAGGAAAATTAAATGTGTCAATTGGCTGCAAGTCGCGCACACCAATGAATCTATAATGAAGGGTTTTTAATGGCCAGGGAATAAAGGCGCTCTGCTATGTAACGACAAATACGTTTAAGGGAATGGTCAGATGGTGCTACCAGGAGAGGGGCTAATCCCTATAACCCCCCAATGTTGTGTGGGAAGAGGCCCTCACATTTAGTAACAATTTCTCCAAACCTAGGCACACATCCAGGTAAATTGACAGTCTGTAAATTTACTACAAAAGTTCAACAAAATCCAAACAATGATACATTAACAAATCGGTGCGATGTTGGTTTGTCTTTAATTCACTGTTCATTAAGCCAAAACAGAACCAGCCGACATGTGTTTTGTTGCATATGGAAATAGTTCAGCGACCTCCTCAGGGCTGAATGTTGACGATAAGGTCTCTGTAATCGCGCTACCGGTGATAATTCCAACCCGGCTGGGCTATTTGCTGGAAGTTATTAAGGACTTCTTATGAGTAAAACAAACGTCGCGCTGCCGGTTAAATCATTCACCGGCTAGCTCCAACGTGGTCCAAAGTAATGGACTCGATTTGCAGAATCGGGTAAAAGTTGAACATCAAGGTAAGGGCAACATGAGGCAGATCAATAAGTAGAGGGTGACCACAATCAGCATTCGATCAGTAGTGTGAGTGCTACGGACCTCCTCACGGCAAATCACAGTGTTCCGGAACACTGTGATTTGCCATGAGGAAATAGCAAATAGCCCAGCCGGGTTGGAATTATCACCTGCAGCGTGATTACAGAGAGCTTATCGTCAACATTCAGCCCTGAGGAAATTGCGGAACTATTTCCATATGCAACGAAACACGTGTTGGCTGGTTCTGTTTTGGCTTAATGAACACTGAATTAAAGACAAAGCAACAATTTGTTAATGTATCATTGTTTGGATTTCATTGAACTTTTGTAGTAAATTTACAGACTGCCGATTTACCTGGATGTGTGCCTAGGTTTGGATACAAATTTGCACACAACAGACAGCTAGATCACCAAAAGATCTCCAATAAAGTGACCCTTTGGGGGACCATAGGGCATTGCAGCACCAGCCCGACAAGGAGCACTTCCCCAAGATGAAGCAGAACATCCTTCGGGTGTGTGAGGGCATCAAGTAAAAGTCTCTCCAACTTCCACCCGTCTTTCTCCAAAACTACTCCTCCCTAACTCTGCTCTCAGGAACAGTGACTCTCCTTAGTGAACTATGCAAGTCAATGTTACCATGTTTAAAGGAGAGAGCACATGCACTTTAGCACTGGTTAGCAGTGTTGAAGTATGGTGAGTCCTAAAGCCAGCAAGAATGAAGTCAGCAAAAACAGGAGGATGGAAGTCATAAAGTTGAGGGAAAACCGCACCAAGGATACCATGTGCAACATATACCCATTGAGGTGCTTGTCTTGTCTTTCTGAAAACTATACACCAATGAAGAAGCAGACACCATATTGGAATGCTACTGACCTGAGGACTTTGCTGAAACAGGCAGAAAGGAGATTTACGGGTAGCATTTTCTGCATGAACAGTGCAAATAAATAATATCCTCATCTAATGTAACTAAATCAGAAGTGGTGTAAGCAGGGATCAGCACTATTGGTCAGCACTGGATATTCTAAGGACCCTAGTGCTGATTTTCTTCTAATTGCATTATATGTTAATATTCAGGAATTGTGAACCCCTGTGAAACATACTGTTAAATAATTCAACATATTAATTGTGGCCCTAAGCTTAGGACAAGAAGCAAAAAAGAGGATTTCTGGTGCACTACTGATGATGTGGCCAACATTTATAAAAAGCTCAAGATACAATTACATTGTTATGTCATGCATCTGAAAGATGGGGACTATTAATTATATGTTAGTAGTCTACATATTGTAGCCCAGATGAAACCTATAATGTATTTCTCATTTCTGAATTTGTACTTGAACGAATTTGACAAAAACAGTAATGCGGAAGAACTTAAGTGTCAGGTCACTGTATGTCGTGCATTATCCTTTTCTGAAGAACACCTACACATGTGATGAGAAAGCTAGATAACAACAGTCTATCTGGCACATGCATCAAGCAAAAATATCCTCACAAAAATCGTGAATCTGTAAAATAGACCGTTAGCGCCCGCAAAACCGCATCTCGCAAATGCAGTAATCAAAATATTTAAAATGCAATAAATTCGCAAAAAAATCTCCCGCAAAATTAGCAAGAAGCAAAATTGCAAATCATTAACAGCGAAACATACAACAGCAACCGCAAATAGCGATTAGCAATCAAAGACTCGCAATTTCAGGAAAATCACTATTTAGCAAGTGCAGAATAAGGGGAATCACAATCAGGTGGTAGAGTTAAAAAAAATAATTTGCACAGGTGCCACCAATCTGAAACCCTTTAAAAATGACTCAGGAGACCCCAGAAGCCTTTCACAATGGCAGCCCTCTACGTGCTGGCAAGGAGGATGAGGATTAATGCAGCAGCTCAGTGCTGAAGGAGGATACAGGAGAGGATTTTCCGAGTGCGCATTACATTGCTGGGCCAGACTGAGGAGGAGATCTACGACAAGTACAGGCTTAACCATGCAATGATCATGCACCTAATTGCTGAATTGTAACCCATATTGCAGCACCAGACCCGTAGGACACATGCTAGCCCTGCACATGTACAGGTGCTATGTTGCCTGCACCTACTAGCGTCAGGCAGTTTCCAGGGGGTAGTACCATAGCCGGAGGAGTATCACGAAGCTCACTCTCATGCTTCTTCAAAAACTTCCTTGATGTAATGATGACAAGGATCCGCACCCACATCACCTTCCCCACAACCCCACAGGAGCTGATTAAGACAAAACTTGACTTCTACCAGGTAGCACAATTCCCTCATGTGATCGGATGCATAGACTGTACGCATGTACCTATCTGTCCCCTAACAGCCAACGAATACATCTTCAGGAATAGGAAATCCTATCACTAATGTTCAAGTTGTGTGCAACTCTAAGCATATCATCACGGACATCGTGGCACAATTTCCAGGAAGCACCCATGACTCCTAAATATTCCGGCACAGTGGCATCCAAGGGCGTCCTTTATCCTGCAAGCAACGCCCGGCTGAGCCCATGTAGGCTCGAGTTTGTCTGCCTGGTACCCTCTGCAACCACTTTTGTTGGCTCACGCACAATGTCTGCCATTGTACTGATGTTCTGTTCCAGCTTTGAGATGTGGAGGTTAATTGATCCCATGTGTCTTCCCTGCAGGCGCTGCACACATAACATTCGGGACTCCAAGCCTCCATACATATTGGGAGCCTGCTCTTCACGTGCAACAATATGGGCCCTGGACCTATGCCGTCGTCCCGGTTGGACCTGTGCCTGTGTTGGAGGTGGTGTTGTAACATGAAGCACTGTAGTGGGTGCAGGAGTGAGCTCGGCTTTCATTGGCTGCAGTGAGGGGACATGTGGCTAGCATTTCGGTGGTGGGGTGGTGTGCATGCTGGGGCCACTGGTGTCTCAACATCCATCTCAGCAGCTGTCTCTGAGATGTGGAGGCGGTCACTATAGTCGGAGTCTGCCTCATCTGCATCTGTGATGTGAAACAGTGCAATATTAATTTTGGTGAATCCTACTATTATTTTACATTTGGCATACTTTGCTCACAATAAATCACTGACTGAAAGCACTGGCTGCCATGCAATGTTGGTGTGTTTTGCTTGCCATTGTTGCTTTTGAATACCCACTTGTCAGACATGACTCCAACTCCCATGATGCATCTGGCGTATGAGGAAAAACGTGGACTGGAGTTTGATCTGTACACTGTGATTTGCCTGTGTGTATGTGCACGATTATACATTACACAAAGGATTATGCTTGCATGCATCTTACCTTGTGGGGTACTTGCTGCACCGGATGTGTCCAGCTGTGTGACTCCAACAACTCCCTCATGCCGGATTGTCACCTTCACAAGGTCCTTCAGGGCTGTGTTGTTGGGTGCAGTTGATGGTCCCCCTCCTGTGGCACCTGCTTCCTTCAGCCCTTCGGCTATGCGCTCTTTGGCACGTATCCTCAGGTCGTACCACCTTTTTTCCAAGTCATCAATGCTGCGGTGTGTGACGCCCACAGCATTTACTTTTGTCTTGATGCACAGCCATATCTTCCTTTTTTCTGCCTCTGGCACTTTCACAGACAATTTGCCAAAGAGCTTGTCATGGCTCCTGCTGACCTTCTCAATGAGATTTTTTAGTTCCCGTTCATTGAACTTCATCTTCCTCTTCCTGGGCATACGACTCTCCCCTGCTGCTGTTTACTCCATCCTGTCTCAGGCAAAGTTGCTGGATACAGATTAGGAAGTGTTTCAGGTCTGTTCCAGTACTCTGCCACCTCCTCTGAACTCCTCTGGGCACAGAATGAAGCATGGACTGGATGACTTCCTGGATGTGATGTCATCAGCCTGTTCCAATGTGAGTTGCTAATAGCGATATCGCAAATTATGATTTACTGGTTTTGCGCCTCGCATTTGTGTCCTCGCAATCGTTATAGCGATTATTTGGGAATCACTATTTTTTCGCAAGTGGCTTCATGCATTTCAGATAGCGGATTTTCTATTGCGATTCCTTATTTTTCGCAATTAAGAAATCGCTATTTGGAATTTTGATGCATGTGCCCAGATCTTGTACAGTTGACTCCATATCCATTGATGGTGTGGTCAGAATTAGCAAAACTTTGCCAATAAATAAGACACATCACTGATAATGCAATTGCTGAAGCTTTGAATTTCCCCATGATATTGAGTATCATGCTTTAATCAATGAGCATCCTTTATGAAAATGGAAGAATCAATTTCTAAGTGTATACAGATTTAGCAAAAAGAGGAGAGCAGAGAGACATTGTTCCTCCTCTGTTTGCATTGTAATGCAAAATAAGGTGGAATTCAGGCCTACCTACAAGACTAGGATTAATCCAGAAGAGATGATTTCAAAGAATCACCGTCCACAGGATAGGCAAAGTCATCCAGCAGAAACCTCTTCTCATTAAAGTGCATTTTATTGAGAGATGAATATATTAACAAATTAAATTTGAATATTCAATTACAAGTTGAAACCATTCATTTTATAGTGGATTTTGGGACAATCAACAATGTTATGACAGGAGTGAATTTGCAAAACTGCCTGGGAATTCTAGAGAATCTTTACTCCTGAGTGAGTCACACAACTTCCTGTAAAGGGTCTTATTATCAAAGAAAATGTTACATCCATGTCAGTTGGACTGGTACAGATACCAAATGTTTGCAGAGTGCCAGTTCAGGCATCAGGTTTGGACTTCTACAAATCATATGGTATCTCACATTATGCCCTGCTGGAATGATGGAGGAAAATGTAGAGACTGTTGAGGGGGAATGGAAACTGAAAGGTCAACATGTGAAGCTACACATTGACAAGTCCATTAATCTGGTGTCAGAACACAACAGAGAAAGCCCATGAAACACAAAAATACAATTGGAAGATTGTGGAAAAGTAAATTTTGCCATGTTCTGTGTCCCTACGCCCCATCCATCATATGTTATGTGTGCATGATTAAATATGCATATGCATTCCCCATGTCTGATTAATGACGCAATTACAGTTGTGTCCACCTCTAGTATGCCAGTTTCCAGTCCTCGTGAATACTACGAATATCAGGCCTATGTAAAATAATGTTGCCACGTTTCCCAGTGTGCACGTTATTTCATTATAAAGTCCCCGTTTCTAGGCCTCAAAAGGGCCCGGACATCAGATTCAGCTCCTGTCTCCTGAAGCCTCGCTGAGGAGCGATACAGCCCCCACCTGTATCCTCGACCCTTCACTTACTTCCTGCCTCGCAGTGCCCGGTGCAGCTTGGCTCTGCCTCTGAGTCTGCCAAAAGTATGTTATAGTTCCAGTTATCAGTTCAGTCCTCCTTCTCTGCATTCCTAAGCTACTGAACTGCATCAATAGTTTCCGTCATTGTCTAGCCCTCACGTCTCCATGCTAAGAGAAATACCGTATTTAATGGTCATTTAATATTCCTCATCACGCACTACATGTAGAATAATGCATGGTCCAGTCTTAGAATCAAGTTAGCTTTTCCCCTCATGACTTCTAGTTTGTATCAACATGTTCCCTAAACATCAGATACTAGATAGGGTTTAGGTACATGTCGCTCCAACCCTCCAGACTTTAGTCTCTGCTCCTAGCACAGAGTTCATAGCCCCCAGCTTCTCCTAGTGACACGTCATTGCCAGTTTACGCGCACCATTAGGTTAGAGGTCCCGGCTCCTTAGGTAGCCCCCTCCTATGTTTCCGCCCATTCATGACATATTCTGTTACGTTTGCACCACATGTCTATGTATACGCCCAGTTAACACCTACTTTTACTCTTATCTTTCGCGACTGCTACGCGTCACGCCTTCTGCTCCACCCACTGCTACGCCTACTGCAATGTAATGCTATGTGTTTGCGTTATGTATATAAACTCATGTATTGTTATTAAACGTTAGCGCGCTCATCCCAGACCCAGCCCCGGCAGATGCCGGGCCCTGTCATCCCTGTTCCTATGCAGGTCGTCCTGTTCCTGTCCTTATGCTGTAATAAACCTGCAAACTCCTACTACCTCGAATCTTGACTCTTATTTATTGAGCTATCTGTTACGATATATGCCTAGTCAAAAATAGGGTATTATTTATTTATTTACCACATAATGGCGCCCGAACAGGGACTTGCCCTTTCCCCACGCGTCGGTGAAGCCACGCCGACCCCCTGACCCTCTGCAGCCGTGACGGAACCATACCGTGCACCGGCAGATATTTCTGCTTCAAGTATCCCTCAGGCCCACGGAGGAGACGGAGGAGGCGGTCCAGCATCCGAACGAGACGGTGGAGGAACGCGGCGAGTCCCGACCAGAGCCCAAGCCAAGAGTCCAAGGTCCGAGGTATCCGGAGGCCCACCCGTAACTGAAGTCCGAAGTTCGTCGTCCGTCCAGTCCAGTCCGAGGCCTCCCGTTCTTGCTGCCCGGTGAGTACCATTACTGGGGTAGTATCTAGACAGGGTCAGTCTAAATTGACTCCTGGTCCGTGGGTTGGTGGTACCCAGGCCCACTAACGAAGTGTTCACCTAGGTGGATACGGGTCTTGATGCGTCCCTTTATGGGACCGGTATGTTCCGTACTGTTTCAGCAGTGCATCCAGTAACTCTAGTCTGTTCCGTTCTCGAGAAATTCTGTTCTGTTTCTGTTCTTAGTATTCCAGGTAATATTCTGTCCGAACTGTTATGTTCTGATGTTGTTCAATGTATTTCCAATGTCGTGGTATGCCTGAATTGTTTTCCCAATTGTTATTGTTTTTCGTGTATTGTATTGTGTTCCGATTCAAGTTTACAATGTCTCTCTTTTCGAGATTACGTCAGTTAAAAACTAGAAAGGGTTTGTTAATAGAAGCAGTTCCTGTTCCGCCTAGGGACAGTCCAGGTCATTTTATGTATCAGAAACATGGCATAAGCGCCATATTGTATCTAGATTTATGGGTAGATTATACCAAACAGTTAGAAGAAAAGTATAGATGGCCCGTATCGGGTACATGGGATCCCGAATGCATCATGCGAGTAGAAGAAGCATTATGGAAAAAGAAAGCCAGACAGTCACAGAAAGACGCCATCGAGTTATGGCGCAAAGAAGCTCATAAAAGAACCGAAAAAGAAATCAGAAAGTCAGAGTTAAGTAGAGAATCCCAAGAACGAGTCCAAGAAAGAGAATTAATCGAGATAGGTGAACGAGTCAAAGCCGAACAGTCAGATAGACAGAGGCATGCCCTCATTAAGGGTATGTATCCTCTTCTTGCCGAAGGCTTGCCAAAAGCGACCCCAGAGGCATCCAGTAATTTCCCGCCACCATTAGTTCCGACCAAGCTACGTCACAAACCGACCGCAGCTGATATTTTTATTTCGTCCTATCTGGACGACACAGTCCCCGAATATGCAAATCCTGTTCGCGCTCCGCCAGTCCCTGTGAATCAGGTAATTCCTGCTCCTCCAGACACCGGGGTGCCCTTAACAGCTCCCCCGGGTCAGCCCGCCATACAAGTCCAGCCCACGTTACAATTACCGACCCTGCCAGGTCGGAAAGCATCAGTTGATGATTCTAGTTTAGGGGCCGCAGGGGGAGGTCTTCCTCAAACCCCACCGCCACACAAGCGTTTATCAGCACTCGAATTACATGCTCAAGCATCACAGCGTACTCCTAAGAGTAATAAGTCTGTTACAGAAATCAGGCAAACCCTTGGCGAATGTGCCTATGACCCAGTTCCCGGCGAGTTTAATATGGTTTTATACTCAGTACGCGTAAGGAGGGTGACCGAGTATCTAGTCACCCTGCCGAATATGAAAGAAGATCTAGACAGAATATATCGTTTCATCCGTACAGGGGATGATCCAGAAAGTATTAGTGATGCCATGTCTCAAAGGAAAGCCGAGATTCAGCGTATGATATTAAAGTTCTTAATTAACTGTCTAATAAGAGAACAAGATAACCCGTCTAAAGATCCAGCCGAAATGAAAATCCTGACAAAGTGGAGTGATAATATAGCCGAAGGAAAGCACAATACCATTAGTGCCATGGAAAGTATGTACAAGAAAATCCGTAGAGAGATAATAAAGATACACGAACAGCGTAAAGCAGCACAAGTAAGCGAGAAAGCACGTACCTCTGATCCTGAAGAGGAAGACGACGAGAATACCGCCAGAATAGCGTATGTAGGAAAATCTAGATTTCCAGATCGCCATTTACGTCTAGAACCCAAGTCTACTTTCCATCATCCAGCACCAGAACAAGGTTCCCTAGAACAAGTATTTCAAGCCACCGATCACATTCCGAAATCACGAATCGGTTATAGCGAATTAAGTACTATGCACGAACAAGAACTAGTCCGATCAGCAGTCCGATGGATTACTGATTCTACCACTTTTCCAGACGAAATAGTGGCACAAATGTTTCTGAAAATGCCCCCAGCCGAGCAGCGACTGGTGGGTATGTATATGATTCAGCACCTCATTACTCTGTATGAGGGTCAGCACTCTGATCCAGGTCCGTTACATGATATCCTGAACGAGTTACTCCAGTATAGATGGAGAGGTCTAGGTACCGATTTAATTAGTGTCATTCTAGAACAGCGTCACAAATATAGAACGTTTCTGAACCCGCATTTTGTTCATGTCTCACCTCCAGAAAGTAAACCATTCTACATAGACAGACAGAATCCGTTACGAGAAGTCCACCCAGTTAAAGGAACGGGTGGCGAAATGCAGCGAGTGTTTGTATACACTCCAATCACAAAGATGGAACTCCTTGAAATGAAGAAATTAATTCCCTGTCATGACAAAGACCCAGCAGGGTTCCATAGAGAATTAAAAGACATGCTCCGTATGGGAGAATACACGTACCCAGATATCATTAAAATGTTAAAGGTCCTGTTGCCCGCAGGGGTGTATGAAAAGCTAAAGGAAAAAGAATGGGAGGTGGGGGAGAAAAAGATCGATTGGACAGCTCTAGAAGCTGAAGACAAGGCACGAGTACCAGGTACCGGTCTTGGAGATAAATGTAAAGAATTACCAGAATTATTAATTCAAGTTTTACCCAGATTATTGACAACTAGAAAGGAAGACTGGGATGCAATCTCAGCCTGTAAACAGAAACAAGACGAAGATATTAGTGATTTTTATTCTAGATTTGAAAAATGTTTCAGTATCAACAGTGGTCTCAAGACAAGTAGTGAGTCATACCCTCACCTTTTTGTTACTAAATTAGTCGAAAATTCAAGTCCACAAATTAAAAATCGAGTTTTGAAAGTCGAAAGCACCTGGCAAGCTAATACTCCGTCCCAGATGCTCCAGATGCTCCAGTACCACCAGAATAGAATCAGGGAAGAGCAAGAACACGAGAGAAAACGTATGAAAGACACGAAAATGAAAGTACTAGTTGCACAATCTGTTCCTCAAGACAGTCAGAAGAGGGGTCCGAATCAAGCCAGTCATCCTGCAGCTCCCGTTAAAGGGAACTGCAATTATTGTAAACAGCCAGGTCATTTTATAAATGAGTGTGCAGTTCTGAAACACAACATAGCTACTGGTAAGACTAAAGAAAGACCACGTCCGCCTAGACAAGAACAAGTTTCACAGACTTCTCAGTCACAGAATGCACCACAGATAGTTCCAGTACCGCAGCCTATCGCTGCAACACAGCACGTTACATCGCAGATGTACCAGTATGCACAGTCTGAGTATCCAGAGTACCAGCCATATTCATGAAACAGCCTAGAGAGGGAGGTAGGCTTGCCTCTCATCGAGATACCTGTAGATCAAGAAGGTCCCTATGTTCATAGTCAAGTACTAGGGAAAGACAGAAAGTTTTTGATTGATACAGGGGCAAGTAGGACCACAATTAGTCATGCCGAAGTTCCAGGGGCTCCGCTCTCAGGCTCAAGAAATGTTTCCCTTGGATTTTCAGGAAAGCCTATCGTTAACGAGATATCAAAGCCAGTTACTCTAGAAGTAGGTCCATTGTCCCGTACTACTGATCTGTTACTTACTAAGTCATGTCCAGAAAATCTGTTAGGCATTAAGACACTGAAAGAGTTAGGTGCAGTCATATGCTGTTCCCCAGAGGGAATACGATTGTTCCTACGTGACTTTAAGGGTCACTATGTATTACGAGATTTTGATTCAAGACTGTCTAAAGTTCCGCAGCATTTATGGGCGCAAGGTCCAACTGATGTAGGTTACATGCAAATCACACCCTATCGTGTGACTCTCAAGCCAGGTGTAGTGTTACCACGAATCAGACAGTACCGATTGCCACCAGAGGCTGTAGCAGCCTTATCCAAAATTATTGACGAGCTCATCGCTCAAGGAGTAGTTGTAGAAACTGACTCCAATGTATGTAATTCTCCGATCATTCCAGTCATGAAACGTACTGATCCAAATGCACCCCCAGTATATCGATTAGTGATTGATTTACGAGAGCTTAATAAATGTATTATTCCGCAGTACCCAGTTGTCCCAGACATCTCTTCCCTATTGACAGCCATTGATTCCGAAGCCATGTTCTTCACTGTCATAGACCTCAAGAATGCATTTTTTAGTGTTCCTATTCATCCAGACAGCCAGTTTCTTTTCGGATTTTGTTTAAATGGAAGGAGCTATATGTTCACACGCGCTCCTCAAGGTTTCACAGAAAGTCCTAGTATTTACAGTCAAGCACTCAAGAGACAACTAGACAATATTCACATGCCAACTGACACTGCCCTGCTCCAGTATGTCGATGATCTACTGATCACAGCCCGTTCTGAACGTGCTTGCGAGCGGGCATCCCTTACAGTCTTGTATTTCCTAGCCGAGATGGGGCACAAGGTGTCCCCTTCGAAGCTTCAATTCTGTGTCCAGCAAGTGGTATACTTAGGACACTTGCTGTCCAAGAGGGGTAGGCAGTTGACACCAGACCGTATCCAGTTAATAGCGAGTCTTCCCCAGCCCAAGACCCAGAAGGAGGTACGTGCTTTTATCGGCCTTACCTCTTATTGTAGACAATGGATTCCTCAGTATGCATTTCTAGCCAAGCCACTGATACAGTTAACGACACAGGAGGCAGCCGTATCGACTGTCCTCCCTTGGACATCTGAACATACACTTAGTTTCAACGAGTTAAAGAAAGCTTTATGTCAAGCTCCAGTTCTAGCTACACCGAACTACAGTAAGCCTTTTACACTTTTCGTTACTGAACGTGAAGGTACAGCATTATCTGTTCTCACACAAGATCAAGCAGGACAATACAAGCCTTGTGCTTATTTTTCGAGCACACTAGATCCAGTCGCCCAGGCGTTGCCTACGTGCCTCAAGTCAGTTGCAGCCACAGCACTAGCTATCAGACAAAGTGATTCCATAGTCTTAGGACACTCCCTGACAGTACAAGTCCCACATTCAGTAGAAGTTCTTTTAAACCGAACACAAACTCAGCACTTGACAATTGCACGTTTAACAGGTTATGAATTGACACTGTTCCAGCCACACATAGAAATTAGACGCTGCAACGTCCTGAATCCTGCTACACTGTTACCGTCAGTTAGTTCAAATTCTGCCACACACGACTGTGTGGAAGTAGTTAACATTACGACAAAGCCAAGACAAGACCTGACAGACATTCCGTTACCAGATCCTGACCTGACACTTTATGTGGATGGTTCATGTATGAGAACTAGTACAGGAGAACTAGTCGCCGCGTATGCAGTAACTACTGACACCGAAGTTATTGAAACACACCGTATTGATACCCTGTCCGCTCAAGCAGCAGAGCTAGTTGCTCTGACACAAGCCTGTATACACGCCAAGAACCTGAAAGTTAATGTTTACACAGATTCACGCTACGCATTTGGAGTTGTACACGACTTCGGAGTGCTCTGGCAGGAGAGAGGTTTCATGACTTCTCATGGAACCAAGATTCAGCATGGTTTCCTTATTCAAGCTCTGTTAGATGCAATACATTTACCGACATCCATTGCTATCATGAAGTGCAAAGCACATACGAAAGTTACTGACATTATTTCCCAAGGTAATGATCTAGCAGATCGCACAGCCAAGCTTACAGCACAGACTCCGGACATTCAAGTTAATCCGACACAGACACATACTCTAGATCCGATTACATGTATGACAGTTAAGGACCCTACACAAGATGTCATAGATATCCAGTTACATGCTATTCCCGATGAAATCAAGAAATGGTCTGAACAAGGAGGGGTCCAGACAGATCAAGGATGGTTAACGAAGGGTAGAGCCACATGGTTTCTCCCCGACTCTATGGTTCAAGTCATTATTAATACCGCACATAGTCCAGCACATTTAGGAGAAAAAGCCATGTTAGACAGTATCCAGAACATTTGGTTCAACAAGCATTTACGAGCTGCAGCCAAGCAGAAAGTCCGTACCTGTATGATATGTTGTCAGTTTAATCCAGGTAAAAGTGTCCCGGTGGAACAAGGTGGTTTCCAGCCTCCTGACCACCCTTTTGAAGTCCTCCAGATGGATTATATTCAGATGGAGCGATGTCGAGGTTTCAAGTATGTCCTTGTAGTTGTATGCGCTTTGTCCAGGTGGACAGAAGCATATCCAGTCCCGGATTACACAGCCGCGACCACTGCCAAGCAGTTGGTTCGTGAATTCTTCCCTCGATATGGACTCCCTAGAGTCGTATATTCTGATAACGGTCAGCCATTCTCCTCAGAATTAATGAAGCACGTTTCCCTGTTGTTGGGGTACCAGTGGAAGTTTCATTGTGTACGCCATCCTGAAGCAGCCGGTCTAGTCGAGAGACATAATCAGACTCTGAAAATCCGAATCGACAAAGTATGTAAAGATAAGGGTGTGGACTGGCTAGTAGCTCTGCCAGTTGCTTTGTTTTATATGCGCATGGTTGCACATTCCAGATCAGGTCTGTCCCCGTATGAGGTCGTTTTCGGCCGCCCCCCTAACATGTGGGGTACTCCTAGACCCCGAAGTATTACTGATGTTTCATGTAATATGCTGACAGATTACCTAGCTTCCTTGATGTCTGCCCTCAACTCATGTCGTTCACAGGTTGCTGCCGCATTTCCAGACAATACCGAGGTGGCACCGCACGAAATCGTTCCAGGTTCCATGGTGATGGTCCGAAATTTTGACAGATCAAGTCCGCTGGAGCCTCGATGGAAGGAGCCCCGTCAGGTCCTCCTCACCACCCGTACAGCCGTGAAGTTGGAAGGCCGAAAAGGATGGATACACCTTTCTCACGTTAAACTTTTTAAAGGACTGAAACCCGTCTTTAAAAACATTTCCCAGGATTCGAAGGACTGCCAAAACATTGTTCCTAAGGACTGTCCCGCAAATGACATTGATACAACCCCTACCTTGGTAGAGAAAACTCCGCAGCAGGAGTACAAGTTAAAGCTCCGGTCTAGTAAAATAAGTCAGTCAGTTTGATTGTCTAAGTCCTCCCCTAGGTGAAACGGTTAGACTGTTTCTGACATGTATAAAATAGACCCCCATAGTGAGAGAGTCAGTCAAAACTCAATTCAATGTATCGTTTTTCTAAGTTTCATATTATTTATCAGCATAATGATTTCCTGCACCAGTTACGCATTTTTCCTGTGTTTCCCAGTTCCTCATGTAAATAAGTCTGCTAATGTTACAGCCGAGCACACGTTTAGTGATCTGCCTCCTCACGAATATTCATACCGCCTCGCTATGCGTAATAATTCTTTTATCCGTATGTTACATTACTCACACCAGACCAGCAATGCCACTAATTGTTGGGTGTGTGGTCGACTCCCCCCTTTCCAGACATCGAAGGGAGTTCTGCCACTTTTTCCTTATCCATTTTCACATAATGGTTCGTGTGGAGCATGGTCCACGTTAACGTCATCCTCAACAGATATGTCTTTTCTTAACAGCACATGTTTCCCAGACAAGCAAGGTTTCCCCCATAGAACAGGTTTAGATCTAGAAAATGAAGTGTATAATTTAGGTAATTATTCATCGAATTTCATGGTCCTGAATGTTCAGTCTGATACTACTCCAGACTTACCTGCTATTTCAGTACTACCAGTCAAAGGCGAATTATGTGTCCGAAATAAGGGTTCCGTACACGTAGGACATAGTGATTGTACTACTGTTGTCAAGTATAGTGACAGTGGGAAATCTATTTTCAAAGCCTCACGTCATTCTTATTTTGTTTGTGGTCAAACCGCATATGTTCGTTTGCCCCTCGATTGGGAGGGAACCTGTTACATTGCTTTCCTACTGCCACCTGTTTTTCTAGCCCCACCTGACTACCATAGGAATTCCTTCCTAGTACATACTAGACACAAGAGAAATCTCCCGATTGTCGATTATACTGAAACCGCTGCAGAGCAATTTATTGATATAGATAAAGGTGTGTTCCCTTATTTAGGCACAGTTGTAAATAGTAAGCTAATCCGTAGGTTAACAAGAACCCTTGAAGCAGTAGTAGATGAGACTGCCTCTGCTCTAGGTAACTTAACCGAAGAGCAATCTGCTATGAGATTTGTCGTTTTACAGAATCGTCTCGTCCTTGACGTCATACTGGCCGATAGGGGCGGGGCCTGTAGAGTCATCGGATCTAGTTGCTGCATTTTCATTCCAAATAACGCGCCGTCTGTTTATTCAGCTATAACCAGACTCCATAAGATTGCCCATCTGTTACACCAAGATCCAGGCACCTGGACAAGGTCCGCTTGGTTCTGGAATATAATTTCCGCATGGGGATGGAAAATCCTGTCCTTTCTAGGTATTGCAGTAGCGATCATATTCAGCTGCTGCCTCTGTATACAATGTGGCCCTGCGATTTGCGGCATGTGTGCTACCTCTTGTATTCCTAGTCCCAAGCCCCGTTCTAAATCTCGTTCCAAGATAATTCGAGACGAGCAAATGGTACTTTATGAAATGATAGATGGTATCATGAATATTGATGTTTCCTGATGGAAACGTAGTGACAAGGAGGGAATGTGGAAAAGTAAATTTTGCCATGTTCTGTGTCCCTACGCCCCATCCATCATATGTTATGTGTGCATGATTAAATATGCATATGCATTCCCCATGTCTGATTAATGACGCAATTACAGTTGTGTCCACCTCTAGTATGCCAGTTTCCAGTCCTCGTGAATACTACGAATATCAGGCCTATGTAAAATAATGTTGCCACGTTTCCCAGTGTGCACGTTATTTCATTATAAAGTCCCCGTTTCTAGGCCTCAAAAGGGCCCGGACATCAGATTCAGCTCCTGTCTCCTGAAGCCTCGCTGAGGAGCGATACAGCCCCCACCTGTATCCTCGACCCTTCACTTACTTCCTGCCTCGCAGTGCCCGGTGCAGCTTGGCTCTGCCTCTGAGTCTGCCAAAAGTATGTTATAGTTCCAGTTATCAGTTCAGTCCTCCTTCTCTGCATTCCTAAGCTACTGAACTGCATCAATAGTTTCCGTCATTGTCTAGCCCTCACGTCTCCATGCTAAGAGAAATACCGTATTTAATGGTCATTTAATATTCCTCATCACGCACTACATGTAGAATAATGCATGGTCCAGTCTTAGAATCAAGTTAGCTTTTCCCCTCATGACTTCTAGTTTGTATCAACATGTTCCCTAAACATCAGATACTAGATAGGGTTTAGGTACATGTCGCTCCAACCCTCCAGACTTTAGTCTCTGCTCCTAGCACAGAGTTCATAGCCCCCAGCTTCTCCTAGTGACACGTCATTGCCAGTTTACGCGCACCATTAGGTTAGAGGTCCCGGCTCCTTAGGTAGCCCCCTCCTATGTTTCCGCCCATTCATGACATATTCTGTTACGTTTGCACCACATGTCTATGTATACGCCCAGTTAACACCTACTTTTACTCTTATCTTTCGCGACTGCTACGCGTCACGCCTTCTGCTCCACCCACTGCTACGCCTACTGCAATGTAATGCTATGTGTTTGCGTTATGTATATAAACTCATGTATTGTTATTAAACGTTAGCGCGCTCATCCCAGACCCAGCCCCGGCAGCTGCCGGGCCCTGTCATCCCTGTTCCTATGCAGGTCGTCCTGTTCCTGTCCTTATGCTGTAATAAACCTGCAAACTCCTACTACCTCGAATCTTGACTCTTATTTATTGAGCTATCTGTTACGATATATGCCTAGTCAAAAATAGGGTATTATTTATTTATTTACCACAAGATGAAAGCAACTATCTGTTACAGCAGCACTCCATGGATCTTGTGACTGGACGTACTCTTGTGTCTTCCCAGTTGTTCCTGTGCTCAAATGACAGTGTTTGAAAGGGACATTGATCAGAAGATGCACCGACTTGAGACATTCCAAACTGATGATATGAAGACACCTTGCTCCAATCATACAGAATCGATCTATCAATTAAAGAGAGCACATGTTTTCCAAGAGATAGTTGCACAAAGGGGCCTAGTGTTACACCTAACTCTTTTTGCCTTCAACCATCCTGTTTGCTGACTTTGTATTTACGGGTTTTAGGAATCTGCGTAGTTTGCCACTGCTAAGCAATGGTAAAGTGCTTACACTTTAAAACATGGTAGAATTGATTAATACCCAATCAGCATGTTTAATTTACTTGTAATTCCAGAGTAAAGTGGTACCACATGCACCTGGGCCGGTAGATTAAATGCTACTAGTGGGCCAACAGCACTGATTGTGCCACCCACTCAGGTAGACCCTTTAAACATGACTCAGGCGTGCCACTGCAGCTTGCGTGTGCTGTTTGAACTGCCATGTAGACCCAGCAAACTAAACCTTTTGCCAGGCCCAAACCCTACCCCTATGGTAGGCCCTGGAGAGCCCAGAGTGTAGGGTTCAATGCACTTACATGAGCAGATAGTGAAAATCTCTTAAATTCGTTTTTTTACTGCAGCAAGGCCTACCTCTCTCATGGGATAACATTAGGGTTACCTTATTACATTTCATATGCTGCAATTTCCAAATGGGAACAGGTGACCAGTTCATGTTTGGTGTCTTTGGAATTGTAAAGGAAAATACTAAATTATGGTGAAGGTGGATTTTAAAATGCAATTTGAAAATTCCTACTCTTAGAAAGTTGGCATTTTCTTGCCTTAGCCTTTTACTGTCTGTAGCATGCCTCTGGGTCACATGATTAGGTGGGACTGACAGTTGTGCTATGTATATTCCTACTAGACAGCCACACACAATTGGGAGGTTAGGGGTGTATGAATTGGGCGGAGCTGACACAGCCCTACTTGCACTTGAAAAGGTTGTGTCCTACCTCTACACAAAGTGCTGCATACTCCTTGTAGTTAGTCTGGAATCAGGACAGAGAAGGCAGGATGCACGGGAACTTCAAATGGAATATAAGAAGCTTCTCCCCAGGTTACCAGGTATACATAAAGAACCTCAGACACCAACTCTTCAGTTCATTGCTGGACCTGTTGATACTCTGACAAGTAGAAGGACTGCTGTGCTGCTGCAAGGACTAGAACTCTGCTGGACTGCTGCTCTGAAGTGCTGCTGCTCTGCTGCATTCATCAACTGGGAAAAGAGAACAACCAGGAAGACCTCTTGTTAAGGTTTGTCTTACCACATGTAAAGTCAAGATATTCTTTCGCAGGACAATTCCCACAGTATTCACAATACAAGCCATTCTGGTGACATAAAAAGGTGCAGCTGTTACTCAGTTTGGAGAACATATTTTACTGACTTGTGGAAGGTTGGAACTCTGAGTCAGTTGTTGGATCCCTTACATGTAACTGTCAGATCACCACATCTGCCAACTTGCTGATCCATCTTAGTAGCTAAATAGGGCAGACCTTTTTGGAACCCAACAAGACATTCCTACCCAGACTCTGGTGAAGGAACTCATTCATTATCAGCAATAAAAATACCTGTACCACACTCATAAGGTTCACATCACTGATGCCTGAAAGAAATATAGGCATTACTTGAATAACTATCCTGACAGGAAAACACAATTCTACTTCATGAAGTAAGACTGTCATAGCAAAACCTGTAATTAGACTGGCTAATGAAGGACACAGAGGGATTGTGGCTAACAAAGCCTACTGAGCAAAAGGTCTCAGTTCCACAAGTGAAGGAGACTTACTCTGCATGTCACATGTCAAGAAGAGTCCCCAGATCCATTGCAATTATTGTCATCTCCATAAGACATGTGAAAGAATGTGCCATTGACATCTTTGCAGTTTGAAAACAGAGAAAAATCCACTTACTGTCCTTGATGGATTCTCTAGTCTCCCTGTGAGGACTATGCAGTGCACAGTACTTCTACAGGAATTTCCATACAAGCTTTAGGCAAGATGTCTTTCACAGACGGACTCCCTGAGCTTGTGAAATCCAAAAACGGGCTCATTTTCATTTACTTGGAAGTCAAGAAGTTTGCTGACTTTACATGAATGCAAAATAACTTCCTGTGGCACAAGACGATGGCATTGTAGACCCTTCATTGGCAGTCTAAAAAAGACCACCCTGATAGGACAGACCATGCCTAATGGTATCTCCCAAATACTCTGTCAGATGACAGGCGACCACAGGGACATCGCCAACAGTACTACATGTAAATATCCATCAGATCTATTGCCTGGAAGGAAAATAAGAAAACATCTTGCATAGTGAAAGGATGTCCATTTCCGGCACATTGAGAAATGTAGATGCCTGTGTACAAGAAAAAGGAGAAGATTAAAATGTGTGCTGCTAGGATGAGAGCAATTTCACTTCATATATGCATAATCGTAGTGAGACAAAAACCATTGTGGACTTCCCATTCAAACTACAGTCTTATATTGTGATTACCATTAATGATTCAAAGATTATTGCTTTGAGAGATGGACACTCCCTCACAATAAACTCTTACATTTTCAAGAGCCTTATTTGAACATGTTGCAATATGTCAACTGAATATAACTCATTGATGTACAGTAGCTGCTGAACGAGTCTTCCACAGATGATTCTGGCCGGAAAGCAAACATGTCAGAACCTTACCACTCACCACCGCTTTTCCTGCCCAGAGCCTTATAATCTTGCTACAGCATTCACTTTCTAAGACAATTAATTACTGCCATGGACCAAAATGTCATTACTTCAGGTAACCTGTTGGCCATAGTATTTTTTACTGCTGTCATCACTTTCTGGGACACTTAGGGCCACAAGAAGGTAAACTTGTGGTTTAGCGTTGGTTTAAGTTTTTTTAATTCATAAAGGAATTTTATGAGTAGTATATTTACGAGTGTGGAGTCATAATGACAGTAGTAGTAGAATTCTTTGTGACTTCCCAAAAAACGAAAACCTAGTAGACTTACACTAAAGTGTTAGTTTACCTTTGTGAATCAGTCCCATAATTAATACATGGACTGAACTGTCACTACTTCACGTAACTTGATGGCCATATAATGTTGCTGCAACAGTACTTTCTGGAACAATTACCATCATGAATTTTACTGTGAGTCTGCCAAATGACCTGATGAACGTTTATTGTTGTAGCTGTAGTTGCTGTCTGGGACAATTACTGTCAGGATTGAACTGTCATTACTTCAGGTAACCTGATTGATATGTAATGTTGCTGCTGCTATTACTTTCTGGGACAATTGCTGTCATGGTTTGAAGTGTGATTACTTTGGATAACATGATGGATATGTAATTTTGCTGCTGTTGTTACGTTCTAAGACACATAATTGCTGCCCTGGCTTGAACTGTCATTACTACAGGTAACATGAGGGACATGTAATGTTGCTGCTACCCTTGGGCACTAAAGGACTTAACCAACACCAAAGTGGTGAGGTAAACTGAAGGCAGATCCTGGCTGCAAAAAAGGTTAATGACAGAAACATAGATCATTTGCAGTTTTTCTCTGTCTTATTTGCACTCATAAATAAAATATTAAAGATGAGTGTTATACCTGAGCAGAAAAAAGACTCTGTTTTTCCAAACAACATCCACCAGCACTTCCCAAACTGTGGGTTGGGACACACTGGTGGGTCGCGAACTGACTTTTGGTGGGTCATGAAAGTCCTGGTCTATTTGAAAAGAAATATTTAAAATGATTAGCCCTGTTTGTGCACCAGAGCATATGTAAAGAATGTCCCAAAGTTTTGAAACTTTGAGTATTTCTTGCTGCTGTTTTAATTCATAAAGCCATTTCAACAGTGAATGTTCTCAGGATACATGATCACACACCATACCACTTGTGTATGAAATTTCACACGCGAATTGAGAAATATGGTACAAGAAATTGGATTCTTGGTTGTCTGAGGTATGCACCCAAGCCAGGAAGGAACCACCACTCTAGTCAGGGCAAGCTAGATACACAATAGGATAACCTTTGCTCACCCTCTGGTAGCTTGGCACAGAGCAGTAAAGCTTATCTACAAAGGCAATGTGTAAAGTGTTTGTGCAACACACACACAGTAACACAATGAATACACCACAAAAAGACTTCACACAGGTTTAGAAAAATAGAAAATATTTATCTGAGCAAAGTGAGACCAAAACAATTCAAATCTATTAAGTAGAAGTCGAGATACACATTTTAAAAATGAAATAAAAAATAGTGCTTAGAGTTTTCTAGCAATCAAAAGGTTACTTGAGGTCATGTTGAAGCGGTGCAAATCCAAAGTTCAGGCGGACCGCAAGGGAGGGTAGAACTCAGTTCTGAGGCCCAAAACTTGGAGGGGGCACCTCAGGCAAGGATAGCACTCACAGAAGGCAAACAGCACCAACACAATTGCAGGAAGTCTTTTGCATCCCTGAGACTTCAGAAAACAGGAGGCAAGCCCTTGTGATCACTTGGAGAGAAGGTGGAGTCCTTCCAGCAAAGTCAGGGAGCAGCAGGCAGCAGGGCAACAAGCTGAAAAGAAGTCTTCCAGAAAAAAAGCCCTGTTGAGTCCATTAAGCAGCACAACAGTCTTTCTGCCAGAGGTTCAGTTCAAGATCTATAGCTATTTGATTTTAAGGGGGTCGGAGACCCGGTACTTAAACCGAAAAGTGCCTTGGATGTAGGGAGTGATTTCAAAGGATCTCTCTGAAGTGCACAAGGATCCTTTTCAACCAAGTCCTGTCTGCCAGTCTAACCCTGGAGGGGGTACATCAGTGCTTGGTGTGAGGACAGGATGCAGCCTAATCAGATATATATGTGAGACACCTCTCTCCCTTGCTGCTCAGGAAGGCTATCAGAAAGCAGATGAGTCCTCTATCACATCCAGCTCTTCCTGTGTTTGTTGCTGTCTAGTGAGAATGCACAAAGTATAGATGTCACTGAGCCCAGACATGTATTGAGGACAGGCTGTCAGGCACAAAGAGCAGTAAGTACAGATAAATGTCCACTTTCTAAAAGTGTCATTTCTAAAACAGTATTGTTAAATCCAACCTCACCTGTAGGGAGGATTTATATAATTACCATTCTAAACATATCAAACATGAAAAAAGCAATGCCTCCCTGATCATTTATTACAGCTTAAAAGTATATTAAGGAATCTCCATTGCTGGCCTATGGGAGGGGTAGGCTTCACAGTAGTGAAAAACAAAATAAGCAGTTAGTTACTACTAGGACATGCAAAACATAAAGGTGCATGTCCTACCATTTACTTACATAGCACCATGCCCTTAGGGTTACTTCCGGCCTACCTTAGGGGTGACTTAAATGTAATAAAAGGTTAGTTTAAGGCTTAGCAAGTATTTTTAAATCCCAAGTCGAATTAGCAGTAAATTACACACAAAGGCACTGCAGTGGCTGGCCTGACACCGGAAGTGGCTGGTGACATTTGACAGTGGTGGAGCATAAACGTTTGGTATGATATTTATGTAATGAGCAACAGGGGCAAGCTTAATAGACAAACAATGGGTCCAGGCTCGATCCTCCTCCAGAAGATAAAATTGAAAAAAAGATCGGCACATCTTTAACCACCTCTCTTTCCTCTGCAGAACCCTCTTTTCACTCTTTTCATTTCCCCAAATGCACTTCCTTGCATCTCCCTCACTTCACTACTTGCAAACATACACTGCACTCACTCACATTTATTTTACTTTTGCTTTTGGACTGTAAATATTTTGCCATATGTGCACCCCCTTCACACACATTTTCACAAATACATGACCATTGTTCTGTGTGCTCTGTAGAGAGGCCAACTCCCTGGCTTCAGCATCAGCATCAGAGCTCTCAATCAAAGCCCCTCATAAACACCCGTACAGCACGAAGTATGCATGGAAGAAAATACAGAAAGAAACACAACATGACCAAATACTTAACTCTCGAGGGAGGCAAGATTAAGGAAAACTTGAAATAAGAGAGGAACTAAATCGCTGACATGCATTGCCTTAACGTTTTTAAACTCATTGTTCATAAATCAATCCATGTTTTTGGCATTAATGTTGTTAATGACATGACAATCGGGCCAGTTTTAATGTCATACAGCAGATAACTGTCTATTGTAAACACATATCTCATCTTTGCCCTTGACTCTGATATTTGTATCAACTTCACAAGGGAAAAAGAACACTGGCCTTCTTGTCTTTTACATCAATTTCATGGGGGAACAAATGCTGCTGCTCCACTTCTAACAGAGCCAGCATTTTCCAGCCAGGCCTGATGTGTCTCAGTGGTAGAGGTGCCTGTGGTGAGGGGTCTCAGAACAAAATACATAATAGAGGATTAGCATTCTAACAATTACCATTACCGAAGAAAAGTCACCAAAACACACATGCACGATGCTTGCATCTACTCCTGTGTGATGAATGGGAAAGGGTGGGATCTATAGCTATGAATGACATACGGCTGCTTTCACGCAGGGAGGGAGACTCCAACACCCCAAACCAGAAGCTCATAGCATCACTGGCAAATAGAGAATACTGCCATAGATTACAATGTCAATGAAACATTATGAAGGGCTTTAGAACAGTAAGCCCTGTGTCTGGCGTTACAGTTCAGAACGTTGATTTACTGCCTGGCTTCTGTCTCCTGATTCAAATCGAGGTGTGGCAGGCCACCTGGGGCAGACAGTCCAGACTTAAGTGCATTGATTTGTTTAGTGATACAATTGTATCACAAAATAAATTGATCTATTTAATATTTGTACAGAAATGTGAATTAAATAATTTCAGGGGGCCGCAGCCCCAGAGCCCTAATGTAGAATCCGGCCCTGCCTGACACGTGTTTGAAAGGCTATTTCTGTGGGTGGCACAATGAGTGCTACAAGCCCACTGGTAGCATTTGAAGTACAGACCCTGGGTATGTGGTATATCACTTTACAAGGGACTTACCAGTACAACAAATATGCCAATGTCATCATGTTTTATGGGAGAAACATATGCACTCTAGCACTGGTTAGCTGTGGTAATGTGCTCTGAGTCTTCCCACCAACAAATAGAATCAGCAACAATGGGAGGCAAACAGTTAGAGGAAAGACCACCCTATGGATGACAGGCCTAACATATGGATGTGGCTTAATGGCAAGATATGCTGACTTTTGATCTGGGTAACCATTTTCAAGTACTCGCTTGCCTGCTGCTCCTGCTGCTCTTAACCTTTGGAGGTGGTGAAGCCGTGTGCTGGTGTTTTGCGCTGCACTGCTAGGGAGACTACAGCTCCCAGCAACCCCCGCTCTGGATCCTACATACCATGCATAAAAGCATGACATGCTCCCGCAAGGGGTGTACCTGCTTGCCCGCTGCTCCTGCTACTCTTTAACTTTGGAGGGGGTGAAGCTGTGCGCTGGAGTTTTGCACCGCACTACTGGGGAGACTACCGCTCCCATCAACCCCTGCTCCGGATCTTGCCTACTGCTCATAAAAGCGTGCCATGCTCCAGCGGCACAGGACGCACAC
This sequence comes from Lissotriton helveticus, assembly GCF_964261635.1. NCBI lineage: Eukaryota > Metazoa > Chordata > Amphibia > Caudata > Salamandridae > Lissotriton > Lissotriton helveticus. Next base: position 770,572,816 of record NC_136063.1, on the reverse strand, counting down.
GGGGACAAGCCGGGGCCAAGGGCGGGCCTGTCCACACCAGTCCGAGCCCCCTCTAAAGCCTCTATAAAGATAATAGTATTAAAATAGTAAAGAAGAAGACACCTCATGCGCCACCTGAGGAGGTAACTTAAACATCTTTAGATTCTTTCTTGGCTAAAGCAACCCCTTCACTAGCAAAGGTGATTGCCCTCACGGAAAGGAGGCTCTCCTTGGGCCTTGTGGGTATGATAGAGGGCCCTTATTGCCTGTTGATTCTGAGGCTCAGTCATTCCCACCTCTAGAGGCTGTTTGTAATGTCCGTGCCCTCTCAGTCTATCCTGAGCGATACAATTCTCCTGGTTTCTGATTCTATTGGTAAAAGGAAAAGAGGTCCCTCTAAAGTTTTGCCACCTACCAATGCTAAAAGAGCTCGGAAGGTTAAGTCAAAAGACACCCAAGCGTAGTCACAGGAGTCTGCGTCAACGTCTTTCAACTGGGACGAATTGTATGACAAATTATCATTGCTAATTCAACCCATTCTGCTACGCAATTAAGGAGTTACTAGCTAGTAAGTCACTGCCATCAAAAGAAAGGGGCTTTGTTATTAATCCTCAAGGTATAGATAAAACAACTTATACCCCTGTAACTGGTGCTTCAAATAAGTCACAAAGCTGTCAAAGAACTAGTGGCAAAGTCCCTCTTCCCCAAGGCTCTCAAAATGTATCAACTCAAATTGCAGCGGTTCCGGTAATTCCAGACAATAACTTAAATCACAGAATATAGCTGGTAGGGTATATAGAAGCTCCCGAGAGTTGACCAACTAGGTACAATACACCTCCCCAGCAAACTTCTATTCCTGGAAAAAAGCCCCTTGTCCTGAATTTATCACCTGCCGCATGCCACCTTGTCCTAATACTGGTAAACATCTCGATTCTAAGACCTAATCAAAAATAATTTACACTCCAATTAATAGACAAAGCCAGGCATTGGCTATCGAAATTTTCCAGGCTGGTAGGCTTTATACATGGCAGTGGTCCCCAAAGTGATGGGGAACACACAGTGTTGTTTAAATGCCCCTCACACACCAACAGGCCCCTTGGTGTCATGCTTCATCATCGGGACCTTCGCATCCCTCTACGGGATGCGGCGTGCTACGACTAACGGCTACGTAGGAGCACTTAGTAGTGAACTATGTGAGGGTGTGTGTTTTTTTAGGGAAAGAATGTGAGTGAGGTGAAAAGTGAGTTAAAAAATACCTGGCACGTAGGAAAACAATTATTTATTATGTCCTCGGCTGGTATTATTAAAAAGGTGCAGAGTGAGGTTGATAATATACGTACTAGGGTATATCAACCATCTCAAAGTGTCAACATGTTTCGGAGCGCAGGGACTCCTTCTTCAGGACGAGGATATGCACGTTATCTACTAAGTTCACTACTAAGTGCTCCTACGTAGCCGTTAGTCGTAGCACGCCGCATCCCGTAGAGGGATGCGAAGGTCCCGATGATGAAGCATGACACCAAGGGGCCTGTTGGTGTGTGAGGGGCATTTAAACAACACTGTGTGTTCCCCATCACTTTAGGGACCACTGCCACCTTCTGAGTGGATTCTACTTTGTTTAATCATATTGCCAAGGGAGACTGAATCCACTTGCTCTCTCTCTCTCCCCCCTCTGGTTATATTCAAGGCTTTATACATGAACATTTGATTATGACCAGAAGAATTGCTTGGGTTGGTCCTGTGCCACCAACAATTGCGAGTGACTGTGTTGTACTTAATTTTGATGACCCATAATTGGTGGGGCATTTGTTCATGCAATTACCAGCAGCCCCCTTATTGTCTGCCAGATAGATACTGTACCATTAAGATGTTTCTATCAAGCATCTTTCTTGCGTACAAGTAATATACAAGGGTTACCAATGAGGAATATAGAAGCACAAATTGTGACTCTTGGAAGGAAAATGCAGGAATACCCACCTCAAATAGGTTTTCCCTATTGGAGAACACGAACAGCTGTGATTGACTCATTTCCCAGAGTAAATCATTGCTCCCTTTAAATAACACGGACTGCAATGGTTATAATATAGTAGAAAAATTTGCAGGGACAAATAAAATAGAACCCATAGCCCAGAGCGTTGAAAATACACGGTGCGAACTGGCTGTGAATTATTCTGAGGAAAATCTAATTATGAGAGGTCCCACTGATTATTTACTCCTTTCCTGGAACATAGCAGGCTATAACTATAAAAAAAGATAGTGCTGATTGGCATAAAGAGCTGCTAAATTCTGAAATAATTTTTATGCAGGAAACCTGGGAAGTGGGTCCTATTTTTCTAAATGGTTATTGTTCTTTTTTAACCTCAGCACTTCATTCTAGAGTAGAGCAAGAGGAGGGCTCTTAACACTTATAGCTAACACTATTACATTTGATAAGGTATCTTTTTTGAATAGCCCATCCTATTTCCATATCATAGTAGCAAAAGGAAGATCCATTGATAATTAATTATTATAATAACAACGTTGCTAACCCAACAGTGGTGGTTGAAGACTTAGGAAGAACTTTGGAAGATTAGATCTATCACCACCCTAAACCCTTACATATTATTTGGGCGGGTGACTTAAATATAAATACCTCTACTAGAACTGACCTGAGTTTATGTGGTGTAACAAACTACAATGGAGAAAAAAATTGTCACTTATCCATTCTTCTTATGGCAATGCTTTAAACACCTTACTGATGTCCTGGAACTAAGAAATTATAAATACATTAAACAACTCAACGGGTCTAATGGACCCTACCTTTTTCCAGGCATAATCCTTTTCAACTGGTGATTAAATAATGTTTTTAGTAGCAATTTGTAAAAACTTTAAATTTAAGGTGACAGAGCTTAGCGATCATGTCATAATGTCATATATTTTTAGCTGGAGTGTCCCCAGGAAATCACGGGTGAATGTTGCTCCAAAACCAATTTTATCTAGGAATAATGGGTATACTTCAAAATGAGAGAAAGTGGATTGAAACGCACTTCGCACTGAGACTGTGTCATGTAATTATTTGGAGATCCCCACGTTTAGAACCACAAACAAATGAAATTAAGATAACCAAGGCATTTTGTGAGATCTTAGTTGACATTAGACGTCAATTAACTCACCCATTGTCACGGAATAATTGCTTTCCCACACAGTGGTTTGAAAAGAACTGATCCCAAGCCGCAGGTAACCTCTGCAAAGTGCTACAAATCTGACAGATATAAAGACCATATCAGAAACCTCAGGGCCACATGTAAAACAGCTAGATCTAATAGGAAAAAGCAATTGCAAGAAGATGCCTGGGAGAAGTTAAGGCAAGCATCGATTAGCAATGACAGCAAGGCTTTTTGGAAAGTGTTTAATTCTCCTTTCTTGCGGGAAGAGAGGGGACCTTCCCTAGACCTCCATGTAGACAAAGATACATGGTTAACGCACTTTCAGAATATATTTCAAAAGCAAGAAAATAGGGCTTATGAGGTTTTGGGTACACTGATTGGTGACAGTCATGCCCTGGTGTTTACCATCGAAGAAATAGATTTGGCCCTCTCACAATCCTCTACCCTGAAAGCGGGATGCCCAGTCGGAGCACATCTGTGAATTTTTCTTGACAATAAGCCATTGTGGGTACCCCTCCTGACCATAGTTTTTAATGCAGTAGCTAAAGTTGTCCCACTAGTATCCTGGAAGCACCCTTTTCCAATCTGTAAAAGGGTGATGGCTCAAATCCTCTAAACTGTTGACCAATTGCTCTAATAGATAGTACAGCAAAACTAATGGGCAAATTGCTACTAAATAGGTTGGAGGAATGAGCAATGGAAACTAATGTCCTTGAAGAGGTACAATATGGTTTTGGAAAAAGAAAGGGGATGCTGGACCGGTGTATTATTTTAGTTTTAATAACATTCAAATAAGCTATTGCAAGGAAAGGGCAATTTATATGGCCTTCATGGACTTGTCCTCGGCTTTTGACTGTGTATCCCATAACAAACTATGGTCTATCATAGATACAATGGGTGTGGATCCTGCTATAATTACATTTAAAAGACAGCTTTACACAGAGGCAGGGTCAGTGATCCGTTATGTGAACCAAGGGGAATGTTTGAAGCCCTTTAAAATTGAAAAGGCGTTAGACAGGGCTGCGTTCTTGCCCCATTTTTATTCCCTTTGTTTACCAATAAGTTAATCGAGGTTCTGATTGGAAAATTTGAAAATGTACCATTTGCTGCATTGTTACATCAGCCTATTATGTTATATGCAGACGATGCAGTCTTATTGGCCAGAACCCCAATGGCCTTGCAAACCACAATAGAGACTTATTCAGCTTACATGGCGGAACTTGGCCTATATGTCAATAAATCAAAGACCTTTGTTATGGCATTGGGTAGTAATAAGAATAAACTCTGCAGTGCCATATAGATGGAAGAAAGCTGGAAATAGTGTATAATTTTATGTATCTCTGCGTGTTATTTGACACCAACCTAAATTGGACTGTAATGGTGAGGAAAAGAGCGAACCTCATGAATAAAAGAAAAGCTGCCATTTTTAAGTTCGGTAGAAATCCAGGAGATAAACCCATTGAAGAAATTTTGAAAATCTATTCAGAGAAAACGATATCCCCTACTACCTATGGGTCAGTAATTTGGGTACAGCCAAGTAGAGACTCTACAAATGATAGAAGATAAATTTGAAAAAAGGTAATTGTCTATCCCCTGGTCATGCCCCAGTTTTATTGTCCATAAAGAATTAGCCATACATAACTGACACTATTAAAATGGCCCCTCTAATATTATGGATTTCAAAATGAAAAAGGAACTCGGTCCAGTTAAATCAGCTCATCATAAAAGACATCATGACGCTGGATCAGGACTCATCAATTCCCTGACTAAACTATGTAAGGCAGTCTTTTAGTGCTTTGGGCTTAATAGAACTCTAGGTCTCACAGATTCACTGTGTAACCTTTTCCAAATCTAGTTTAAAAGATCTGTTCTTAGCTAAAAGTAGTCACGACAGATGGTTAAACAATGAAGCAAAAAGCTCAGTAATAAAGTATCAGACGATCCCTTCTGTGTCGCCCGGGCCCTCTTCATATCTTTCGTTTATAGGCAACACACAGCATGCTTTTTCATTAATAATATTTCATTTAAGTTATATTCCTTTAAAGTTGGGTCATCCCCCCAATGTATATTTATTAAATCAGCTCCCACATTGTCCCTGTGATGATAAGTCAAAACAAACTAGCTACCATTTCTTGTTTTTTTGTACTTTTTATACAAATGAGAGGAAAATGTTCTTCGTCCCCGTACTGAAAATTCAATTTATGTTGCTACAGTTTAGCCCTTTCAGTACCACAACAACTGGAATCCCCATTCATATGCATTATGATTGCTTCTTACTTTCAAGCTCTTTTAAAATCCTGAAGGGCCGCTATGACAATGACATCTTAATGAGACAAAGATAATATATACCTTAAAACCCATAAGTAGATTACTTTTAGGAGGGATCAAATGTTTGTAACAAGTATACTGTGATTTGCTTTGTAGTTAACCCACTTAGATAGTATATTTCTTTTTACATCTAGACAGGTTTATGTTTTTTTTTCTTTTTTTGAAATGTGGCTTTTGTTTTAATATATACTTAGTCTTTTTTAAAGCTTTTACAGCACTGTGATGTATTTATTTTATTGCATTGATTCAGTGTAACTGATGCTTTTATGCGATGTTTAGTTTTGTAAATGCATGATTTTACGAATTTCTTTAATGCGAAATAAAGTATGGATTGATTGAATTCCCAGTATTGACTCAATATCCTTTAATTCTGAGCAAATCAGTCCAGCACAGATTTAACAAGTTAATGCAGCACGACACAAAACCTAGAGTGAGATGCGCCATGTTACGCAGAGGCACCCTGCATGGCTTGGTAAATCTGGTGTAACGCAGGGCAGCGCACCTCACTGTCTTGCATTACACTGCATTCGGAAGGCATTACCTAGGTGGAGTATGAATGTTCCCACACATCCACCCATGCATTCTGAAGCATTCCCAGATTTACCAAAGCTGGCAGACCTGTGAATGAGTCAGAATTGTTTGGCTTCTTGATAGAGGCACCACAAGGAGAAATGTATTTCTCCTCGTTGTTTTCTCTTTCTCCATAGAACACTAGAAAGAGGAAAATGCTTCAAAGGATTATTTTCCTGCACAAAAACAATCCAGCCTGTTACACAAAGCACATTTGCACCACAGTGCAAGGGCAGCTGAATTGGTGCCTGGCTGCACTGAGTGGACCAGCACAGGAGTACAGGAATGTGCCATATTTTGATAGATAGAGAGCATTGTGCCCTCTCACACAGTGCAGTGCAGCAACGTGTCTGTTACATTGCATTGAGTGACAAAAATCATAAACCTGGGCCCTGATCTACTGTGATGGAAATATAATGAATCTTACTTTGTACATTGTAATCTAGTGCTCATGTAAAGTGCTTCAAGCACTTGTGTTTGCACTATATAAAACTGTACAAAATATGTATGTGGAGTCAAAAATGCACCACTGGGCCTCGTTTTAACACAAAAATGGATCTGGGCCTTACTCTAGACCTGGTATTCACTTGTATCAACACCAAGATTTTTAAGAAGCCTTGTGATTTTATTGAACAGAAGCGACTTTTAACTACATGAGCGTGCATAATCATTTATTATCGGTAATTCCATGTCAGAGTAATGCAGAATTACCAAAAATTACTCGGATTGCTACGGTGTAATTGAAATTTCACCCAGCCCTACCCTTTTTCCAATCCCTGTGCATATTCCATCCTGTCCCTATGACAGAAACAGAAGCAGATAGAGAAGAGTGGAAGGAGTCTACATTGCTCCTTTGGAATCAGAACACAATTACCAGAACTCAGATTAGTGATCTTCTTGTGACATGAAGAAAGCACAATGAATCAGGTTCACTACATCATGAGCCCAAATTGTACAGCACAGTTTGGTTGCAAGACAAAGAGAATCCATATGGTCACAGGTAAAGTCCAATATCAGAACACTGTTGAATGTCAGAAGATAAAGGTAAAATAATAATGACTTACATAGCGACTGCCACTGTATCATCAAGGTAAGTGTACATAGGTAAGTGTAGGTTTACTATTTCGACTTACCCTGACAATATATAAATATATATATGTGTGTGTGTGTGTGTGTGTGTGTGTGTGTGTGTGTATATATATATATATATATATATATATATATATATATATATATATATGTGTGTGTGTGTATATTACCTACTGGCGGTCGCCAGTAGGTATATATAGTTAGGATTTTTTCCCTATGGGATTTTTGAAAATTCTATGTCTAATAACTTTGGCGTTTGTGGACGGAATTGGCTGAAATTTTCAGGAAAATTGAACATTTTGTTTCCGAGCAGCCCCTGGAAATTTGGGGGGGGGTTCGTCAAGGGGTGGCCGAGAAAAAAGGGGGGTCCCAAAACGTGTTTTTCCCATGTTAATTTCCATAGGGCGGTTGGCCTCATTTTTAGGCCGAACGGCTGAATGGATTTGCACGAAACTTGGCAAAATTGTAGGGACTGTTAGCCCGATGTGCCTTTGCTAGGTCTCAATATATGTGCTCCAGTGGATTTTGAGAAATTAACGTTCAAAAAAAGATATATATCTGTAAGCGCGCTCCAGGCAGCGCTCCGGTTCGCGTACCTGACGCGTAACGGAACTTCGCGTAGCGAAGCTGATTGGCTCTCCGGTGTCTGTCAACATTCTAAACAGTCCGGAGCGGCCGCCATCTTGTCTCTCGGTAGGATCGAGAGACAAGAGGAGGCCAAAACAAAGGGGGAAATGACCATAAGGGGGCATAGTAGATCCTCCCTGACCCCCTAGGTTTGATGTGGAGGCTTTAAAAGGGCCCCGCAGTGCAAAAAAAAAAACACATTTTTTTTGTTTTTTTGCGTGGGGAGCGCCCGGTCCGCGAACCGGGAAGCGTTCTGGGGAGCGTACTATAAGGAAAAAAGAATGATAGACTTTTAAAATACTGTATGTTAATTGATTGTTGGTTTTGTTGATTATTTTTTAATTTCTTTATTTTTTAAGCAATTATTTATTTTTGTGATTGTGTTTCAAAATTTAATAACATTTCTAACATTTCACTGTCTGAAATGTCGTCATTTTCATTGAACATAGCTTGTAATCTCTGAGTGTGTAAAATGTCCTCATTTTGAAGGAGGTCATCTACTGCTTGCACACATTGCAGTAGTTCTTGGTCCCAAGTTTCATCCATAAATTCTATATAATTTGGATCAATTAATTCTTGGCTGCTCTCTTGCAGGACAATTTGAAATGAAACTTTATGTTCGCCTTCCATGTTGCCTGAAATTTGGATAAAAAAAATATATATTAGTAGAGATAGGGCACTGTTGGGATTAATTTTAGATAGGCAGTTTTTATCAGTGAATTTATCTTTGGGCAGTGTATAGTATCAGAGTGGAAGTAGGAATATAAAAAAGTGTATGTGATTTAACGTAAGTAAATTCATAATTATACAAGAGAAACCTAACTCCATCCATAACTATAACAGAGAAGTCTATCTAAATCTATAACTACTACAGAGGGATAGTATATAACTATCAGAAAAAGTTTACCATATTAACTGATAGTGCACAATATACTTCAGTTTTTAAAATAACAACTTACCTTTACAAAGAAGTTGAAGTGATTAGTGAAAATCCAATTGAAATGTACACCAGGAAGTAGTAGTCAAAATGGCTGTGTTTCCTTCTCTTCCTTTATATATATTCAGGTATATAACCAATCAAATGTCAGGTAAAAAAAGTAGAAAATGAAAGTAACATTTTCATTGGTTGTCAATTCCAACACTTCAGATGTGTTTTGTGAAGTAATTTACCTCACGGTATTTAGAGAGGTCTACAGGCTAAATGGCTAAATGGAATTTCAATCAAATTTGTGAAAATGATAGGGATTGGTATGTAGTATGAGCTAATCTATATTTGGTGAAAGTGTCTCCAGTCGTTTTTCTGTAAATTACTTTCCCACCTTTTTTGATGCAGCGCTTCCCGGGGAGCGCCCCGGTACGCGAACTGGCGAGCGCCCCGGTACGCGAACCTGAAGCGTTACGGGAGTCCTCCATTTTGTGTTTCGGTATAATTGAGATACAAGATGGAGGGCAACTAATGTTCAGAATGGGTAGAAGGGGGCACGGTAGACTTATCTTGACCCCCTAGGTTTTCTGAGGGTGGCTGAGGAGGCCCATATGTGCGAAAAAAAAACATTTTTTTTAAAAATTTCGCGAGGTTAGCTTCCGGTCCGCGTACCGGGTAGCGCCCCGGGGAGCGTACTTTGTTAAAAATTAGTGAAAAAAGTTAGAGTAAAATAATAATTATGAGTGATCAGATGTAGGGTAGCTCTGAGAAGAGCTTTTGGGTTTATGGTACATTTAGTTACTTATAAGTAGGTACCAATGCACAGTCTTAAATTCAGAATGAAAACTCTGTTGCCCTCATCTGAGAAGTGAACTCCATCTCCTCTGTAGATATCTTGCATGTAGTAACGCAAGTTATTGTTGTACATGGAGCCCATTCCATGGTCTCTCATGTAAGCTGAAACAGATTTGTTTACATGCTTCCTCAACTTCTCAATTTGTGGACAAAATTGGTTCGACCACCTCCATTTCTGTCTTTGGCATATATTTGAATATACCAAGGCAGTTTGAGGAAAAAGTGCCATTAATTGCTCAAAGGTGTCCTTTAAAAGCATTTCCAGACCTACCCCAGTCAAAGTGCCCAAATCATTACCTCCACAGTGCACAATTAACAGGTCAGGTTTTGGCAAATGCATAAAGGGTTTCACCAATGGTATCAATTGGTGACATTTTAATCCTCTGTGGCCAAACCACTTAATTTCCACATCTTGTAAATTGAGGTTAGGTAAATTTCTGTTCTCAGCATACCTCTGAGCCCAATAGATGTAACTATGTACAACAATCCAGACAGAAAACATGGTGAGAGAAGGTTCTGCTGCAGTCAGATGAAGTGTGGCAATGAAATGGCAGTTGAAAAAATAAGAGTTTAAAATGAAAAAAACTGTGGAGTTTCTGTGTTAATGAAGCAGTAACAGTGATTGGTGGATTTTGATTGCTGAAAACAGAAAGTTAGGGTGCATGGATGAGTTCTTTGAAAGATGTATTTTGAATGGTCAATAAAAAATCATTAAATGAAAGATTGCACTGGATATGCAGGTGCACTGAAAGTTCAGAGTTCAATTGAAACATTGTTGTGTGAACTTGCAAACACCAGAGGTCTTCCAGGAGGTGGTTGCTATGCAAAAAAGGCAGAGAGGGCAGAGGGGGGAAGGGTTTTGATTTGAAAAAAGTGAGGGAAGAGTTTTGATTGGGTGACATGAGAGATATGTGTGAAGAATTACAGCATTTCTGTGCTTTTGATAGCTGCAGACTCTGGAGTGCATACCTTTTGCTCTGCTAAAGACAAAGTGGTGTGTTTCTGAGACTGTTTTGAAACTCATAAAGTATTTGCTAAGGTGAGAAAAGATTTATTTAATTTAGATAGAGAATAGTGTGCTTTAAGGAGAAAATTATGAAGAAAGTTGTGTTTTTAAAATGTTGCTTTGCCTCAAGTGTTTTACAAATAGATTTTGTTTCTTTGAGAAATTGTAATTGGAGAAAATGTGAAGTATTAGTACTGACAGGGTGTTTTTGTGCATAGGAGCTGTGCAGTGTTTTCAAATTATGACTTGAAAATCGTTTTTGAGGAAAAGGAATGCTTTTAACATTTATGACAAGGACATAATGGTGTTTGCTTCTTTATAAGGCATTTGAGTGTCTCTGATGTTATTTTTCCCATTTTAATGTAAGACCTTTCCCCGTGGTGCAAATTCCTTGTAAATATGCTCGCACCTGTGCTTGGCAAATTTAGATTTTGAATGTTTGAGTTACACAGCCATGTTAAAAGTGACCCTAAAATGCTGCAAAGGCAATCAAAAAACGCTTCCATGTGTCTTAATGACATTTTCAGTCATTTCCCCATGTGCAGTGTTTTCAAATTATGACTTGAAAATCGTTTTTGAGGTAAAGGAATGCTTTTAACATTTATGACAAGGACATAATGGTGTCTGCTTCTTTATAAGGCATTGGAGTGTCTCTGATGTTATTTTTCCCATTTTAATGTAAGACCTTTCCCCGTGGTGCAAATTCCTTGTAAATATGCTCCCACCTGTGCTTGGCAAATTTACATTTTGATAGTTTGAGTTACATAGCCATGTCAAAAGTGACCCAAAAATGCTGCAAAGGCAATCAAAAAACGCTTTCATGTGTCTTAAGGACATTTTAAGTCATTTCCCCATGTGCAGTGTTTTCAAATTAAGACTTGAAAATCGTTTTTGAGGAAAAGGAATGCTTTTAACATTTATGACAAGGACATAATGGTGTATGCTTCTTTATAAGGCATTTGAGTGTCTCTGATGTTGTTTTTCCATTTTAATGTAAGACCTTTCCCCGTGGTGCAAATTCCTTGTAAATATGCTCACACCTGTGCTTGGCAAATTTACATTTTGATAGTTTGAGTTACATAGCCATGTTAAAAGTGACCCAAAAATGCTGCAAAGGCAATCAAAAAACGCTTTCATGTGTCTTAAGGACATTTTAAGTCATTTCCCCATGTGCAGTGTTTTCAAATTAAGACTTGAAAATCGTTTTTGAGGAAAAGGAATGCTTTTAACATTTATGACAAGGACATAATGGTGTATGCTTCTTTATAAGGCATTTGAGTGTCTCTGATGTCATTTTTCCATTTTAATGTAAGACCTTTCCCCGTGGTGCAAATTCCTTGTAAATATGCTCCCACCTGTGCTTGGCAAATTTAGATTTTGATTGTTTAAGTTACATAGCCATGTTAAAAGTGACCCAAAAATGCTGCAAAGGCTTTAAAAAAACGCTTTCATGTGTCTTAAGGACATTTTAATTCATTTCCCCATGAATGTAGGTAGGCCTCACCTTAAACAAACCTCTGGATAGGCCACACCTTATCGTCATCCTGAATTAATCATTTAAAATGCTAGGGACAGATTTATGATAGGTGTATGCCTCTTTTGCGCCACTGTGCGTCACTTTTGTGACGCAGTGGCAGTGCAAAAGATTTGCTATGTGGCGACAAAATTACAAATTGATGCATCTAGGCAGATGTGTCATGCTGTAAAAAAAACGTGCCACATGAAACCGATGCAGCAGTGATGCAAAAGATGCACCATGTTGCAAGACAGGCCTCACTTCATCTCCAACAAGATAAGAAGCTTAGGGATAGATTTATGATGACTGGTGCATCCCCAGGGATGTGCCAGTCATCCTGCGCCGCTGTTCCGCCACCCATGGTGCGCTGCATTTACAATGCGGCGCACCATGGGGCAAAAACAGCACAGATGCGTGACGCATCTGTGCCGTAAAGGTGGCGCATTGCTGGAGCTGCATCGCAAGTGCCATGCAGCTCCAGCAAGGCTCAGGGGTGCCCCATCTCCATTTAATCTGCAACCCTGAGTAGGCCTCACCTTAAACAAACCTCTGGATAGGCCACACATTATCGTCATCCTGAATCAATCATTTAACATGTTAGGGACAGATTTATGATAGCCGTGGCATAGAGCTCAAGCGCGGGAGGAACATGGCGGCGGCAGGCTGACGGCTGCTGTGGAGCTCGGCACCCTGAAGAACGCCACAGCATAGTATAGCGGTGTTTCCCATGTCAAATTGACCCAGCCAGCAGACGAGAATTATGCGGTGAGCAGCGAGAACGCTCCTTTAGTCTGGTTTTCTCAACGTATACTTTAATTGCCGTTTTGGTGTTTTTTTTTCTATTCCGAAAACCCAACGAGCACTAGGACCTACGCGGAATGCCCGAGTCACTCTGCCGTCCAGTCAGGAAGCGCGAGGTGGAAGAGCCGCTCAGTGGACTGAGAAGGGCAGCTGCGGGATTTTCGGAGCCCGAGGTGGGCAGGCAGAGAATAGGAGACAGCCGGAGAAGTCTTTGGTGCCGCTCCAGGGGCGCTCTCATTCTCCGCGCTAGAGGACCGGTATGTTGGAGCCTCTTACAGAGCAAGTCGGTGAAGACTGGCGGTAAGGAGGTATTGACGGGGAGGTCCTGTATGGAGGCAGCAGTCTCGACGGCAGTGCTAACTGAGTCAGACCAGTCCCCCCCCAGCCCTGACAGCGCTGTCCTTGAGGAAGTTGCCACAAGAGCAAAACCAAGTGAGGAGGTCACATTTAGTACAGTGGGGTTTCACTGTGTCTCCAAAAACACAGAGCCTCCGACCTGGAATAGATATCAGCTCAGGTCTAGGCAGGCGGTCTGGAACCCAACAGAGCTTCCCGAGAAAGGAGGTCCAACACCCCGGTCCCCCTTTAAACAGAAGAGAAAGGGAGATACAAGGAAGGTGGTAGTCACAAAGGCTGTGAGGCAGTCCCAGGCTCATAAGGGCACCCCCTCGCTCAAAAGTTATTTTAAAATAATGGAGCAGGCTGTAAAAGTTAAAGATAAAAAAATTAAAGAGACTGCGGGGGCTAAATTGGGAGCGCTAGACGTAGAGGTTACTAGCGCAGCGGATACGAGAACAGGAGGAGAGGTACTAGCTGAAGTTGATGCTGAAGTGGAAGGGGAAGTGGGGGTAGGGGCTCACTCCTCCGAAGATAATGTGATCTCTTTTCCATCGGTACCTTTGAGTAACAGGTACACAGTACTTGAGCTTTCTAATGGGGGGGAGTCAGAGGCTCCAACACATCTAATACATCCTAATACAGTATATAACCCTACCCCCGGTCCCGGTTTCTGTTCCAGCCTTTCACTACCTTTAACAGCTCAGAGTTCTCCTATCCTGACTACTGTTACTGCTACTGCCACTGCCACTGCTACTGCTACAGCTATGGAGAGCTTAACTTCTGAGATACCCTTAGCTCAGGTTCCGTCTGGGACAGAGTCCCACAGTATCCTTCTCTGCTCACAGACAGGTAACACTGCCTTCCAGTCGCAAACCCTTTCCCTTCCAACCTCCGATAAACAAGTCACTGTGCAGCAGACTGGTAGTTCGTCAGTTGAACCAGCTGAGGCAGAGATCGAAGTCGATAGATTGGGTCTTTTATTCCAGACTTTAAGAGGAGACCTGCTTGGGAAATTTGAAATCTCAGAGAGCAATCAGAAAGGGTTGCATGATAGATTTGACGCTCTGGAGGCCAAACTGGAGGGGCTGGCAACTCGAACATGTGTGTTGGAGAGTAAAGTTAACTCACTGTCAGAAGCATCATCAGGGAATTCCAGAGACATTGACGCTATCAAAGCTCAAAATCGAACCCTCACTATGGACTTGGAGAGACTGGAAATTGCGAGTCGTCGGAACAATCTAAGAATTCTTAAGATACCAGAAGGTGAAGAGGTAGAAGATATCAAGGGATTTGTATGCAGATTATTGCGAGAGGACATACTGAAGGACCGGTTAGATATTGATCTAGAGGCTGAGATCCAGCGTGTACACAGAGATCCCTTTAGACTGCATGCAGACCGTAAAGCTCCAAGGAAAATCTTAGTTTACTTCCAGACATATAGTGTTAAGGAGTTAATCCTGACTAGATGTCTTGCACGTTCTTCCCTCCATTATCGTGCAAACCCTTACCAAATTAGATCTGATATAGGGGGGAAGGCAGCCCACAGGCAGTGGGAGTTGGGTTCAAGGATGCCAGAGTTTCGAGCATTAGGTGCCCAGGTCCAAATGAAGTTTCCCGCCTTACTCAAGATTATGTGGAACAATAAGATGTTCAATTGTAATCATCCAGAGGAGGTAGATGAACTGCTTCAAAAAATGAGAAAATAGAGATAATAGTAAATTCCAGTCCTCTGGCATGAGGGTAAATGAGAAAGATTCATATTCCTTATAACCCTTCTAGGCTCATATGATTTAATTTAATTTGGGAAGACTTAATAAGAAGTCAAATGTAAGTTAATATCCATACGTAGGCCATATACTCACTTTACTTTCTAGGCTTGATTCTGTAAGGAACACTTAAGAGGTAAATTTTACCCTTTCTTTGTGTTTATATAATAGGATGCGACTGACTTTGCGTAAAAAAAAATAAAAATAAAATGTGTGATAAAATGAAAAAAAAAATTATATATATACAAAGAATAAAAATAAAATACACATAGACAAGGGTCAGATGTAGCACCGAGTAAATGGGAAAACTATTTATTTTTCAGACACTGATGGTGTTTCAAGGGTGTAGAGCTCCTTAAGGCGTGATTACGCCAGGTATAAGGGGAGGGTTCCTCGGGGGGAGGGTCAGGAGGGGGGTTAGGGGAGAGGGGAAAAAAACATATAAAAATGTCCTCATATGCCATAAACTGCTATTTTGCAACACAGAGCTTAAACAGAAATTTCTATTAGATGCAGGTCTGGTCATAGTCTCTGATGATTCCTAATACAGTCTCCAACAATAAGTTCCTTTCCTGGAATTTGAATGGTATAAGAAGTTTGAGGAAACAACAAAGAATATGTGAGTTTCTAAAAAATACCGAGGCGTATATATACCTTTTGCAAGAAACTCATCTGGAGGCGGAGATTTGTGCTCAAATATTTAGAAAACTTAGTTGGGTACAGGAAGTTCTCTGCTCTAAACAGAGGGGTTCTACTAGAGGAGTAGCTTTAGTTGTGCGTGCGAACAGGGGGATTAAGGTTCAGAACTGGGAAACCGATCGATTGGGTCGATGGCTGGTGGCAGTCCTCTCTATCGGAAGTTTTACTTTTCAGTGTGCTGTGTACTACGGTCCCAATGAGGACAGCCCAGATTTTCTTCAGAAGTTAGAGGAACATATTATTCTACATTCAGCTCCAGTCATCTTAGGAGGGGACTTTAATCTTCTATTAGACACACAGCTGGACCGTACTTTAAACGCTAAATATAATCCCCCAAATAAATCCCTCCTAGCTCTTAAAAATATCATGAAAGATTTCTCGTTAATTGATGTATGGAGAGTAAAACATGGCAACCTCAGAGAGTACTCCTTCTACAGTAAGAAGTATAAACAGTACTCCAGAATAGATTTCTTTCTCCTAGATCGTGTTTTTGTGCCTGACATTACTTCAGTCTCACACATTCCTACAGGATTGTCCGATCACTTTGCTGTGGAGTTAAATATCAACTTCAAGCTTAGCTCCTCGGAGTTCAGGTGGACTCTGGATAGAACTATTCTTCTCGATGACGAGATTAAAACCAAAATCAGAGCTAGTCTTTTAGAATTTATTTCAGTTAACGTTGGGACTGCCTCAGAGCAAATAGTTTGGGACACTTTGAAATCCTATCTTAGGGGTATCCTTGGTTCACATATGGCATTAAAAAGAAAACTGGAGAAAATAGAGAATACTAAGGTCCTCGACTTAATCAAAAAGAAGGAATTACAGTTGCAGTTAGCCGTCTTGGAAGAAAGAGACAGGATTCCCATACTTGAAAAAGAGCTGTTACAGCTACAGATAGATTTTAAGGCTAGAGCTGATAAGGTAAACAAAGATAAGTGGGAAGTTAGCAAGCTTCACAATTTTGAATATGGAGAAAAGTGTGGCTCACTCCTGGCCTGGAAGGCGAGGACCGAGAGAAGTAGGAATAACATAAGCTTGCTTATTCAGAAAGACTCTGGGATGCTCCTAACAAAGGATGTAGAAATCAGGATAGAGGCAAGAAGATTCATGGAGGAGCTCTACCACGAAGAAAATAACTGTGGACTAGAGGAGCTTGAAAAGTGGTGGGATCAGAGAGAGCTACCCCAGCTGAGTGAAAGTGACATAGCTTTCCTAGGTACAGGGATTACTGAAGGAGAAATACGGGCCCAGATAAAAAAGATGTCTAGGAATAAGGCCTCTGGTCCGGATGGTCTGCCATCCGAGGTGTATAAAGATAATGTGGAGGAAGTCTTAACACCCCTATTAACTCTGTTTAATAAAATCTTCCTGCAGGGAGATCAAGCACCACCATCCTGGTCTGAGGCTACGATTACCTTGATAGTGAAACCTAACAAAGATCCAAAAAAAATAGAATCGTACAGGCCAATTTCCTTGCTTAACTGTGACCAGAAAATATATTCCGGAATACTCGCATCTAGGTTGGCAAAAATAATTAAATCTATTATCAATTCGGATCAGAGGGGGTTCATACCTGGCCGTCAACTTAATGAACTCACGTTCCAAGTCCTAGGAGCAATAGATATAGCAACAGACAGGGGGCTGGCACTTGCTATCGTTGCGATCGATGCAGCAAAAGCCTTCGATCAGGTGAACTGGTCATTTTTGTGGAAAACCATGGCGAAGTTTGGGTTCCCGAATGTATTTATCGAGGGCATTGTAACATTATATAGGAATCCCCGGGCCAAAATCTTGGTCAACGGTTGCCTTACAGACTGGTTTAACATCTCAAGAGGAACAAGACAGGGTTGTCCCCTGTCTCCCCTCCTTTTTGATATATATATTGAGCTCTTTGTGTGTTCCTTAAGATCAGATCCAGTAATTCTACCTTTTAAAATAGGGGATTTGACGCTTAAGACAGCACTATTTGCTGACGATCTCCTCCTATACACGTCCAATCCGGTTGAGGCTATCCCTAGGCTGTTTGAGTTAGCGGAGGATTTTGGTACTGTGTCTGGATATAAAATAAATAAAGATAAAACAGACATTATGAGCTGGAACAATACAGTACAGATACCTGAAGCTAAACAAAAAATCAGGTACCTAGGAATTTATGTTACCCATAATTTGGATAATGTCACGAAAGTAAGTTGGGAGACTGTAGTAAAGGAAGTGAGGAAACTATTGACCAGATGGAATACCCTGCCGCTTAATATCTATGGTAGAGTCAATCTGGTCAAAATGATCATCTTGCCGAAAATCACCTTCCTATTTAATTCCATCCCCCTCAATTTCAAAAAAACAGATATTGCTAATCTCCAAGGAAGAATTGGTTCCTTCATCTGGGCAACTAAATCTCCAAGGATCGCCTGGAGGAAATTGAGAAGAGGGTTGAAGTTAGGTGGGCTGGCTCTTCCTGATTTGCTTCTTTATTGTTATGCTTTTCAGTTTAAGAACTTCAGACTTTTAGCAAATAAACTTGATTCTTCATCTCAGGGTAAACTCTTTCAGGCTATGCTTTCTGATCTCCCACATGCCCTAGACTTTTTTCTTTACAAATTAGGGGATCACAAGTTTTTTAAAAAGGTTCGACTGAAGCTCCTAAAAACTGCACTCAACAAGTGGCAAACATTACGTGGAATGTTTAATATACCTTATTACCATTCCCTAGCCCCAATCTGGGACTCCCCAGGCACACCAGAATGCCTTTTGGACCGATTGGCGCTACCTTTGAAGGCGGCAGGTATCACAAACTGGGGGGACCTGTGTATCAATTCGGCTTTATTAAGTTGGGAATCCCTCTCGAACCTAACGGAGGGTACTATTACTAGGTTCAAATTTTATCAATTGTCCTCGTGGTGGGCGAGGCAGTGTTGGGCCTATAATAAGGAAATACTCTCATTGGAATTAATTAATAGGGACAGGGGATGGAAAGGTGAGGTTGCGCATTGGTATAATAAATTTGTGGGGGTTAAAGAAAATCTAGAATCTGAAATTGTTAAGCTATGGAATGACCTTTTAGACCCTGATGCTGGGGAGGTCTTGAAGGTCTGGACAGATTCTTTTACACTCTCCCAAAACATTATAAAACCTTCCAATCTTAGAAGAAACCACCTATTCACATTGCATAGGGTCTATTGGACTCCAGCAAAACTAGCTAAGCTGTCAGCAGAAGTATATTTTTGCCCAAGATGTAAGTCTCCAGCGGCGGATGATAGACATATGTTTTTCGATTGTCCGTCTATCAAGGGTTATTGGAGTGAGGTGTGTGAATTCATAGAAGAAGTGGTATCATCCCCAATTGTTCCCAGCCCCAGATTGATTGTGTTTGGTCTCCCTAATGATTATAATACTCGAAATTGTGTGTCGCAGTTTATTTTTTATGTTATCGTTATTGCCAGGAGAGAAATCTGTAGGGAGTGGAAGTCTATTAACCCTCCCAGATTCGTAGACTGCCTTAGAAACATCATGGCGGTCAGTCGTTTAGATATGTTGTGTGGTGGAGAAAGCGCCAATGAGATCTGGTGTGCTCTGAATGCATGGACTGAACGATAACATCCAATGAGTCCAATGATTATGCCAGAGGTTAGTGGTCCTATTCTCCCAAAGTGGCAAGCTACATCGCGAATGGGAGTTGGCTTAGGAAACAACCTACCTCTTGGTGACCTCCATCGGCTATCCATAGACCCCAGGGCCGGAACAGCTGGTTTATGCCTGTGGCCAGGAGAGCGCCTACCTAGAGTTGACATTATCTGGTGGCATGTATGAGGACAAAAGAAAAAAAAAAGGAAAAAAAAAAAAAAAAGATTTATGATAGCCGTGTGCCTCTTTTGTGCCGCTGTGCGTCACTTTTGTGACGCAGCGGCGGTGCAAACGATTTGCTATGTGGCGACATATTTAAAAATTGATGCATCTAGGCAGATGTGTCATGCTGTAAAGTCCTGTGCCACATGAAACCTGCGTCAGTTTTCATATAGGTGTTTTGTTGCAAGGTATGCATTAATTTGCAAGAAAGCCCTGTAAAACTAACACAGTGAAATTTAGAAGATTTCACTGACTCAGCTTTATAGCATTGCTGAATCAAATCATTACGCCTGTTTGAAACAGGCATAAGGAGTGATGCACCATGCAATGTGTGGCTTGCTCCTGTGCATTGCAGTAGACATGTTGCGCTTACGACGTGATTCCTGCAATATGCTGCTTTTGCGGCACAGATGCGTGACGCATCTGTGCTGTTTTCACTCAATGGTGCTCCACATTGAAAATGCGGCACACCATGGGTGGCAGAGCAGAGGTGCACATTAACTGGTGCATCCCTGGGAATGCGTCAGTTAACATAAATCTGCCACTTTACATTTAAGTATGAGCAGGGGACACAGAGTTGGTGAGGCTTATCCAAGGTTAAGAAGAGATGAGTCCTGTTCACTGAAAACTTGGACATAGGCCTTACCTCCTCAGCATCGCTGGTCATGGCTAAATAATAGCTGCAAAATGTTACTCTTGTTAAACAATTTTACTATTATAGTCTCTGAGATTTGTGCCTTACTCTGCAACATCTCATTGTTGTTCTCTTTCTTTAAAGATAACGACAACATCAACATGAGCGACAATCAGCAATCAGTTGATCTCGACCTCATAATTGAACTCGTAATTGAAACATCATTGGAAGTAGATCCCTTGGATGATTTAAATCCTGAGGATGAAGAAGAACATGATGAGGATGCAGATTTGTCAGAATTGTATGACATAGGGTGGGAAGCTGACGTGCTTGAGCCTATGGAACTATAAACATTTATTTTTAAAATTTTATAATAAATGAAAAGTAAAAATGTAAACCGTTTCATTTAAAAATAAAGACACCTTCAAAAACAGGTTATGTGTAGTGTCTTCAATAAAATATTAAAATATGCTCATAAAATTAGATCAGATTCACATATAAAACAGCACAGGTAAAATGAATATGAATTCCATTTCTTTTCTGCTATTTCTGTATTCTAAATTTGCCAAGCACTAAAAATGTCAAGTAGTGTGTTAAGTTTTTGATGACTGTTATTGATTTACTGTTTGGTAATAGTGGTTAATAACATTTTTTATTATATTTTACCACAGATTCAACTGCAGATCATTTCAAGATTTCAGCATGCCAACTAAAGAAAGACTTAGAAAGGCTGCAAAACGTCAAAGACAGCAGGTACATGATATAATGCAGCAGTCCTCTAACAAAAAAACTTGTCAAGTCACCAAGAAAGCACCGGGTAAGAGCACAAAAACATTTATAAGAAATATTTGTAGTAAAAAAAATATTACTACAGAAAATTTTTCAGTCCAGAAAAAGAGAAGCATTTTAAACGGAAAGGAAAGGCCAATCAAAAATGTTACTGCTAGAGCAAGAGATAACTCTGTGCATGATAGTAGAAGGAAACAACAGTTTAGGGACATTCGTAAACGAATGTTCCGCAACAGGATAATTGGCAATTTGTTAAAAAATATTAAGAAAGGTCAACAGAAAGTGGTTTTTTATAAGAGAAAAAAAAAAGTTGAGAAAGTTATTGATCAGGCATTTGAAATTAAACGTAAGTTATTTATTTTGATAATCAATAGAATTAGGAAGCTAAACAAGGCAATTTATGATTTCAAAAGAAATAGTAGATGGAAGAGAATAGTTAATCGTAGTAATTTTTGTGAAGTTTTTTCCGGAGAATGGATGCATAGTTCAAGTTGTGAGGCATTTTTTAATGAGGAGAGTTATTTCCAGGATAATGATTTGGTGCATGCAGTTGACACCAGTGGTCGAGCTTATGAAGTGAAAGATGGTTGTCCAGTTGAAAAAGAAAAACTTGTGACAACAGAGACAGAAGAGATGTTAGATAATGAGGTTTTAGCAAGACGTCCTAAGGGTCCTGTGTACACCTGGAAGTGTAGTAGTATTTGCAGTGTGCGACAGGATTCCATCAATTTGCTTTGCGATTTTGTACGGACATTTAATAAGAAAAGTTTGAAGCAGAAAATGAAGTTGTTGCAAGAATTAGATCCTTGCAGAGTGAGAGAAGTGACAGGTTTGCATGGTCATTCACTGGCTTGTCTTTCCAGGAGAGTATGCCAGAGTGTTTTTCATCATTTCAGGATGCTAGCAGTGCATCATAATAAAGTGAGGAAATTAGTTAGAATGTTGTATTATGCTAAGAGTCCAGCAATTATGCTTAAACAATTATGCGCTGCTCTTTTGCATGGTTCTGAAATAGATGTGAAGAATATTTGTGCAGAAATTGAGTTTTGTTACTTTGGAAGTAAAGAGGAGAATGTTGAAATTGACCAAGAAGAAGAGGGTAATGTGGAAGATAGTGTACAGGTTTCCAGTACAGATAATTTTCAGAGGGAAATTGCGACGTTTCAGGTGAAATCAAGTGAGAGGCCTAATTTCACTTGTGTGTGTTGTCGACGCACTTATTATAAGAATCAGACTAAGTTAGTGGATTTATATGCAAAAAGTGAAAGGGAAAATAATAGTGAATGGAAGGATTTCACAACATATTTGATGGTAGAAAATTGTTTTGATTTGGGATCGGATCAACGTGTGTGTACTTATTGTTGTAGCAAATTAAATCAAAACCAGATGCCTGCTAGAGCAGTTCATAATAATCTGGAATTGGTTGAGATTCCTTCTGAATTGAAGGATTTAAATACTTATGAATCTATTTTGATTCAAAGTATCCATCCCTTTCAGGCTATTGTAAGAATGGAGCCAAAGACAGGGAAATTGCCTCCATCAGATTTACAGAGAGGATTAAAGGGAAGAGTTGTTTATTTGCCTCTAGATTTGAAGAAAAACATTAACACAATTGGAGTAGAAAAAGTGGAAGAGGACCCTCTGGTTATCTTAGTTAATGGGGTTCCGACAAAGAATAAGAAAATATGGCAAGATTTAGTGAATGTTAGGAAAGTCAAAAAGGCAACATTGTACTTGAAAAAAAATAATAAGTACTATAAGAATATATATGTTGCAGAAGAGGAAGTAAGTGAGGAAGTAAGTGAGGATAGCGATTTGTGTGCTGGTCAAATTGAGAAAGTAGAACCCTCTACTAGTGAAGAAATATATGAACATTATAGTGTTCATCCTTTGCATTCCAAGGAAGTCATGGGGAATGCTATTGAGTTGTTTCAAATGAAACAAGCCAAAGGGAGTCCCATTAGTGTTTGGGAGGAAAGTTTGGAAGCTCGGTGTTTCCCACAGCTTTTTCCAACAGGTCATGGAGGAAGATATGATGAGCGACCTCATCAAATTCCTGCTTCTGAATACCGGACTTTGCAATTGTATGCAGGAGATGCTAGGTTTCGACAATGTATTCCCTATTTGTTTCATCTCCTGTTTGAAAGCGATCTGTCTGGACTGTCATATGCAGTGAACCACATCTTGAAAAGTGGTATACACATGCAAAACATCTCGGCAAGTGACTTTATGGATAAAGTCAATGTCCAAGACAGTATTTTGGATTCTCACCTGATTAATCTCATGGCGTGTCAGCGTGGTACTAATGAGTACTGGTACCGTCGTCATGGTGATTTAAAATGTATTCTGAGGAACTTAGGAACTCCCACATGGTTCCTCACTCTGAGCTGTGCCGAGTATGGCTGGGAAGACTTACTTGAATTTCTACGAGAGGCAAATGGAAACATCGAAAACATCGAATTCAAGACACCCGGAGAACTGTGCTCTTTGGATCCAGTCAATGTATGCCGGTACCTCAATCATAGAGTTGAAGCTATGATGTCTTTCATCATGAATAAGAAGAATCCACCTCTTGGAGAGGTGTTGGATTTCTTCTGGAGAAAGGAGTACCAAGCAAGAGGTGCTCCTCACATACATATGCTGTTGTGGATCAAGGATTTTGCCTTACACATGGAGCAAGAAGGGCCATAACGATGTTGCGCTTAGGTATCCTACCTGTTTCTGCTTTTACATACAAATGGTCACCAGGAGATTCCTCGATCTGTAACCTCTGTCAAGGAGGTGATCAAGACATTGTACATATGTTATTTGTTTGTCCCCACCCAAATGTAGTTAGAGCAAGGGTGAGATATCTTGAACCGGTATATCAGAAATTTAACATTACTACAGTAAACAATTTATTATTATTATGTAAACAACCAACTGATGAATGGGTTTGTTATAACTTCTACAAATTTTTAAAATCTTTTTTAAAATTGTATTAACGCCTATGTTAACTATGTAAAATGTAATTAATTTGTGGTCCTCAGTTGAGTACCATAACAAAAAAAATACTTTTGACTTTGACTTGACTTGACTTTTGCACCTAAATTTGGAACAGATCCAGAAGACTCAGTGATGAGTTTCATACAACAGTATTCTACGTGTGCTGTTCCAAACGCAAAGGAGAAGAAAAGCCTAAGAGAAAAAGTTCTACGTTTCCAAAGCCATCGTTGTGGAAAGTACTGTCGTCGTAAATTCCGAAACAAGGACAAGTTCTACACCAAATGTCGTTTCGGCTTTCCACGACCGGTGATTTCTAAAGGAAGAGTAAACAGTTTGATGTCTTCGCTGCGACATAATGTGATGAAGAAATCACCTAAAAACACATACAATTTGAAGAGGAACGAAGAGTCCAAGTACATCAACGACTACAACCCGGTGATTTTGTCCATGTGGAATGCTAACATGGATATACAGTTTGTGGCTGATAACTGTATGGCTGTGGCTCGGTATGTGACATCTTACATCACCAAAAAAGAGAAGACAGAATTGAAGGATATGTGGGAGGACATTTCCCATGAAAAGAGCCTCAGGAAGAAGTTTCAGTCTGAAGATGTTGTCGCATCGAGAAATCGGAGCTGATGAATGTTCTGACCGGTTGTCTTCAGCAAGTCTCTATGCCAAATCTAGGAGTATCGTTTGGGCGAGTCTTGGTCTTGCTGCAACGCGTAATCGAGTTCTGAAACCTGTGCGGGAAATTGAGTATTTGGCGGAAAAGGAGCCAAACAGTACCGACATTTTGAAGAGCAACATGTGGATACATATTATCCAAATCGAAGCAGTCACCTCGAGAATGTTTGTCTGTATGAGGTTCTTCAAAATTACATATTCAAGAGGAACATCAAAGAAGATACTGAGAAAGGAGTGTATGCTGTAATTGGAAGTGAGGGATGTCTGGTCAAGCAAAGAAAATGCCACTTGGTAAACCATCGAAAATTGAGTGGCGAATCTCCTGAAAAAAAGGAGTTTTTCTATTTAGCACTTTTGCAACTTTTCAAGCCTTGGCGTGCAGAAGAGGAACTGCTTGGAGATTTCCTCTGTTACGAAGACTCTTTCACTGCCGCCAAGGAGACTGTCCTGCTTTTCCCAAATATGTAGAAATGTTGAATGTGGAAATCGAACAGGAAGCAACGATTGCAGCCGAGATTGCCAGAGACAGTTCTCAGGACAGTCAGAGTTCTGCTTCATTGAGTCAGGATCCACTAGGAGGACCTGTTATCGAAAATGAAGCTGCCACTGCTATGAATGAAGTGGAAAGAGCCATGGCACATGCTCAGGAGGATGCGGTTAACTTAGAAGAGTTGGAAAGACAACTCAACGTTGAGCAGAAGAAAATATATGACGAAGTTACCATGCAAATTGATCATGGATTAAGTCATGAGAAGAAAGAGTGCTCATGTACGTTGTTGAAGCCTGTCCGACTCTACGTGAGTGGAGAAGCGGGAACTGGAAAAAGTTTCCTTATTAAAGCAATTTCATGTTATTTGCAGGAAAGGACTGAGTCATCGCTGTCTTGTGTTGTCACCGCTCCAACTGGACTGGCAGCACATAACATTAAAGGGATTACTTTACATCGTTTACTGATGCTGCCAGTGGAGCATGACAACCAATTACAATATCACAAGCTATCTGGAGATGCTTGTTGTGAAGTTTCAAGAATCTTGAGGAAAATGAAAGTTCTTATCATTGACAAAGTAAGCATGGTTTCCAATGTCATGCTTGCCTTTGTGCATTTGAGAATGCAAGAAGTTCTCAAAACAGAGTATGATGTGTTATTTGGTGGCAAACACATCATTGTTTTCGGAGATCTTCTGCAGCTGACACCAGTGAAAGGGCAACCTGTGTTCAAAATGCTCACGCATGAAGATACCAGGAAGTGCCTAGGGAGCATTGGCAACGTCAATATATGGTTAAACTTCAATTATGCTGAACTGCATGAAAATATGCGTCAGGCAAAGGATGAAGTTTACAAGAATATTCTACAAGATGTTAGAATTGGAAAAGTGACCGAGCATGGGAAAGAAGCTTTACATGCACGATTACTGTCAAATTTATATCCAGAACAAGATGTTGTGCCTGAGAATATTTTTCAGAAAATTACTGAGAAGAAATCTGGAATATGTTTGATGCCAACTCTTGCAGAATGTGCCATCTTCAACAACAAAATGTTGAATTTAGAAAAGCAAGAGATTGTGAAACTAGAAGCTATTGACAGAGTAGAGCATATGGGATCAACAATTATTTTGTCTGAGAATTTGAAATCAAAATTGGATTCATTAGAGAAGACTATATCTAAAACTGCAGGTTTTGAAAAGAGTCTGAATGTGTGCTTGAACTGCCGTATAATTTTAAGAAGGAATTTACATGTTGAAAGAGGTCTGGTAAATGGATCAATGGGTAATGTTGTTGATTTTGTGAAATACAGAAATAGAGATGGAATTGAATTTTTAAAAATTAAATTTGATGGCATTGAGGAAGTACAGCTAATTGGTCGTTGTTCTGCTAGATTTTTGCTTGTAAAAGACTTATATGTTCACCGTAAGCAGTTTCCTGTTTGCTTGGCATATGCGGTGACAATCCATAAATCGCAAGGTTTAAGTGTAGACAGTGCATTGGTGAATATTGGCAGTTCTGTGTTCAAGGAGGGTATGGCATATGTGGCATTGTCAAGAGTTAGAACTTTATCGGGATTGTACTTGATTGAGTGTGATGTCACAAACATTTGTGCGGATCTAGATTGTGTTAAGGAATACAATAGGTTGAGAAGAGAGTATGCGCCACATTTGCCTCAATATCCTTTGTTTGAGAAACGTGTGGTAGGCCGGAAACGAAGAAATGTGACCAATACTGGGGAGGTTGTAGCAAAAAGACGAAAAGTCGATGAACCTGAAATTATAAGCAGAAAAAAAAAGGATTCTGTTGAAGATGTTGTTGGTTTTCAATTTGAAAACACTTCTGGTGTCAACTGCTATGCTAATGTAGTGGTTAATGTTTTGTTTTCTCTAGAAAATGTAAAAGAAGAGATTGTGGTCAATTCTGATCAAAGATTATGCAGTTTGTTAAATTCTGTGTTAGAGAAATGTAGCACTGATAGAACAAAAATAGAAAGTGTGTCTGAAATTCGAAATCTGTTAGACAGATGTTCAGGCCAAACACAATTCTCTCAAAATATTCAGCAAGATTGTCAGGAGTTTTTAATGTATATGCTTGATGTATTGCATGCTGAAGGTGCAGATGTAGATCACCTGTTTGGGCTTTCTTATCAATGGCAGCATGACTGCGAGAACTGTAGGGTATCAAGTACTACTAGTGTAGACTCAGAAAGATTTATATATTTAACTTTGCCAGACAGTAAATCAGTCTCCTTTAATAAGCTAGTAAAAGCAGCTGATCACAACATGGAATGTAGCCAATGTAAATCTGAAATGATTTCAACATTATTTATACGAACATATGGCCAGTATGTCATTTTAATGTTCCAACGATGTAGGCCTGATGGAACAAAATTGACAACTTTAATTAAAAATTTTGTGGCTTCACAGTTGTCAATATCAGGAAGGACTTTTGTAACTGTAGCAATTATATATCATGACGGTCCTTCAATAACATCAGGACATTACACAGCTTATTTAAAGTCTAGAAATGGCTGGTCATTCTGCAACGATTCTGTTTTAATTTTCAAAAAAAAATTGCCGTATGACCTTAAAAATTCTTACCTGGTGTTTTTAAAACCAAAATTTTAGGGAAAGAATCTCGGGATGTGCTCTGAGGAATTTCAAGAAGTTCTAATGGCTCCTACACGATTTGGCCTTGAGGATAAGTGTAGTACAGAGACATAACTTCTTACCATAACACTGGACGTCATGGAAAAATAAGTGCACTTTGAATGAGTTCAGAAAAACTATTTCTTTTTATAAGCTAATTCAAGCAGCCAATCAAAACATGGAGTAGAGGGAATGTAAGTCTGCAATGCTGTCTACTGTTTTATATTGCTTTGTGATTAAAAGTGATGTAGAGAATTAAATAATTGTAGTAGTCATAGAGGTAGTGTAAGTCTGCTTCATAGTAATCAGTATCAGTGTCATAGGAAATGTAGAACATGAGTGAGCAAGAAGGGTAAGATATTAGTAGTCCAGGAATGTGAAAATGATCTTCAACATTTTAATTCTGAAAGTTGCGGAAATACAACATGACGGGATTGGCTTACAAGAATTCCAAGAGTTATAAATGGCTCTGACATGGTTTGGCCTTGTGGAAACGTGTGGTAGAGAGCGAGAAGTCATTTATTGTATGTAACATATTTTTCAAAACGATGGAGGTTTTCTTTCAGAAAGTGGCGGGCTGAAAGTAATAACAGCACAACAGAGTGTAAGCTGTTCATAGGACATCCTTCGACGTCATGGAAAGTAAGTTAACTTTAAGGAGTTCTGAATTCTGATTTGTTATGTTGTATGGGTTTTTTAAACACAATCATTTTGATTGTGTTTTTTTTTCCCCGCTGTTATATGATGAATACCTTCAAGTCACTGTTTTTAGTGAAATTTGATACATTCTGAGAACAGCAAAAATAAACCATTTAACATGTATAATTAATTCTGTACTGTTTGCATTTATGATGTACATGTAGAACTGTGTAGGAGGCATGGAGAAGGTGAGGCTTCTGTAAGTGTCAAAGTTGTTGCATACAGTGCTCATATTCTACGTAGTCTTTCATATGATAGACTACATTTCCACAATGAGATACCTAAGCAAAGGAAACACAGGTGATATGATTGTTGTGTAGATGAGGTTTAGGCCTGTTCCTGGAGACAGAGGAGGTCTGACATTTGTTCAAGAGTGCAGTGGACATGAGTCACTTCGTTGGTAGGCCTGCACATGTATTATCTCCTCTGTATTCTTCAACAAACCTAAATTTCATCTGCAACTCTGAGTAGGACTTACCTGAAACAAATCTGTGGATTGGTTACACCTTATCGGCATCTTGAAACAATCATTTAAAATGTTAGGGTCAGATTTATGATGGCCGTGCGCCTCTTTTGCTCCGCTGTGGGTCACTTTTGTGTAAAAGATGCACCATGTTGCAAGATAGGTTTCAGTTCATCTCCAGCAAGATACCATCAGTTTAAAATGTATATAATTAGCACTGTGTAGGGGGCATGCAGAAGCTGAAGCTTTTGTAAGTGTCAAAGTTGTTGCATGCAGTGCTGCACTTCTGGGTACTGTTTCATATGCTGGACTACATCTGCACTATGAGATACCTAAGCAAAGGCAACACAGGTGATGTGATTGTGAAATGAGGAAAAGAAACTCCACATTTTTCAATTACATCACCTGTGTTTCCTAAGTTTACGAATGACATTGTGCAGATGAAGTTTAGGTCTGTCCACGGACACAGAAGAGGTCTGGCCTTTGTTCAAGAGTGAAGTGGACATGACTTACTTCATTGGTAGGCCTTCACATGTATTATGTCCTCTGTTCTCTTCAACAACTCGAAATTTCATTTGGAACCCTGAGTAGGCCTCACCTCAAACAAACCTCTGGATAGGACACATCTTATTGGAATACTGAAACAATCATTTAAAATGTTAGTGTCTTGCGACACTTTTGTGAGACAAAAGCAGTGCAAAAGATGCACCATGTTTTAAGATAGGCCTCACTTCATCTGCATCAAGATACTGTTAGTTTAAAATGTATATCTTTAGGACTGTGTAGGGGGCCTGGAGAAGCAGAAGCTTCTGTAAGTGTCAAAGTTGTTGAAAAACTGTTTGTCCTTCAATCTTTTCCCTTGTCTTTTCTAATTTTTAAATACATGTTTTAATATTTTTCAAATGTTTGTTCTCTCTTTCACAGATTGAAAGTATAAAAATAAAAAGTGAGTAAGTTAACGACAATTATAAGGTAAATGTTTTGTACTCTTTTCGTTACTTTTCTATCACATTCACCTACTATTAGTTCCACAGCTTCATTTCTTTAACCCTCAGTTTCCTGCCTTTGCTACTTTCCTCACAACAAGGGGTGGTGATGGACAGAGTCTCTGAATTAAGCAGAGTACTCTCACCCAGTCAAGAGATCAGGGCTAGATCCAACACCGTTTTTTAGCTCATTGCACCATCTCAGTTTCAGAACCTGGCTGTATGCAAATTAGTCTGTCCCTGGCCCAGTGCATCATGGGAACAGGGCAGACCAGACTACAAAAGCCAATTCTTACACTGGGAAGGAAACAAGCTTCCGGGGACGAAGAGGCTGAAATGCCAGAAACCGGTCCCCGGTAGCTTGTCTCCTTTCTGGTGAAGAATTGGCTTGGTAGTTTGGTCTGCCCTGTTCCCATGATGCACTGGGCCAGGGACAGACTAATTTGCATATAGCCAGGTTCTGAGCTGGGATGGGGCAGTGAGATAAATAACGGTGATGGATCAAGCCCTGATCTTTGGACTGGGTAAGAGTGGTCTGCTTAATTCAGACACTCTGTTCATCACCACCCCCTTTTCTGAATCGTTTGCTACTTTCCTCATTCCTTTCTCTATTACCTACTTACTCAACTCCTTCCACTCTTTTTCTCAGTCCCTCTCTTCTCATAGTTCCTCACTCTTGTTCACTCACTCCGTCTCTATTACTCTTAGTGTCTTTGACTGATCACTCTTTCACTACTTGTTCATAATGCTTTCTCTGTTTAGTTGAAGCACACTAAGGGGCATATTATGAACACAGCCAATAAAATTATTGCTGTTTTTATTGGCAGAAAACTGCTGCAAAAGTGGTTTTAGCAGCAGTTTTCTGCCGCAAAAGCGGCTTTAGCGACACATTTCTGCCGATAAAAGCTGCAAAACTTTTATTGGCTATGTTGATGATATGGCTCTATGTTATTTACATTTCTTTGCTGTTTCAATTCATCTTTTTCTGTTATTTTTTCTTTTCTGTTTTCTGTTTTTTCTCTCTGTTATTCCACATGTTTTAATCTTATTTTGAACATTCACTCACATTCTCCAAGAAACTCTTCTTTGTTATTGTTCTACTCTCTTTTTTTTCTTTCACTTCCTTTTTTATTTTGTTTTTCACAATTATACCCTCTTCCATCTTTTCTTCGGTAAATAGATCTATTAAACAGTATCTCTGGTTTACTCCCTATAGCTGTCTTTCTTTTAACATTACTCTCTGTTTACTTCCCTTATACACCTCTTTTTTTTTAAATTTAAATTTTTTTTGGTTCGCTCCCGGTTCGCGAACCGGGAAGCGAACGGGGAAGCGAACCAAAAGAAATAGAGCTTGCCAGAGTGCTAAACATTCTAGCAATTTTTTTTGAAAGGGGAGGTAGTTCTGAAAAGAACTTTTTTTTAATGTTTTTGTTGTTTTATATATTTTTTTTATTTTTCTGAACATTTTTTGTTTTTTTTGTATTTTTTGAACAGTTTTATGTTTTTTTTGGTTTTTGATGGAGGGGAAACAACAAAAAACAGGCATTGGAAAGGGCTCAACAGGAGCAAACAAAAAATTACTGTCTGCGGCGTTTAGGGCAATTGTGATTTTCATAAGCTCGGTTGATTAAGGTAATACTCATATTGCCACAAGACAGTAATGCACCACAATACAAGCAGGTAAACTTCATATGGACAAAGTTGTCCTGAATGTTTGGCACGGTTTCCCGTGCCTCTGCTGCTGTCAAAGATATCTGTGATGATGACCTGGCCACAGGAGTTGTTGGGTTGTCCTGCTGGTCACGCATCTCTGCCCGGCTGTAGTTTAATGGATGCCACCTGCTCATATGACGATGCATGGTGTAGTTACCGAAGCTGTATTTTTTTAAGGTGCCTCTAGATAACTTCTCCTTACATATGAGGCAGGTGACATATCTGGCATTTACTTTCTTCTGCCCTTCAGGGATCGAAAAAAACTGCCAAATAAAACTGGTTTTCCGATGAGAAACCCGGGGCTGCTCTTCTAAAAACTGTGGTCCTTCTGTCTCCTCTTCCTCTTGCTCATCCTCTTCCTCCTCTGTGTTGCTGATGAACTGGGGAGGTGGTCCTCTCTTCCCATGAGGAGGTGGTGGTGGTGGTGGGGGTCCACCAGCTGAAGCTACCAATGAAGCCATTGCTGAACTATCAAAAAAGGTCTTCCTCTCACAAAGATGAAAGTCAGAGTGAGGAAAGAAGGAGGGGTTTTCATCATTTGGGAAAAACAATAGTTCTAAACCAATGAAAAGTGTTATTTTTAGGTCACCTGACCTAGCCTTACATCATTATGAAACCAAAAGTGAAATGAACCAATGAAAAGTTTTATTAACAAGTCACATGACCTGTTACGCTTATGTTACGCGCTGCGGAACGCGCCCCGGATCGCTTCCGGGTCGCTGCCCTTCACGCCTCGGTTCGCGCTCCGGAGCACTTCCGGGTGCGCTAACGCGGCGCGTCATAAGACGCATTACGCGGCAACGCGATACGTCGCGCTTTCGCGACGCGCCCCTGATCGCTTCCGGGGAGCTGCGCTTCGCGTCTCAGTTCGCGTACCGGAGCACTTCCGGGTGCGCTAACGCGGCGCGTCATAAGACGCATTACGCGACAACGTGATATGTCGCGCTTCCGCGACGCGTCACGATGTTGATTTCTAACGCGGCAGTTGCGCAAACGGAACGTTTACCGGTTCGCGGACCGGCTCGCGGCATCAAATTGAGCTAACGGGAAGCTTCCCGGTTCGCGAACCGGGAGCGAAGAAAAAAAAATATTTAAAAAAAAATTATTAATAAACATATAACATATATTTTTGGATTTAAAGAAGAATACATTTTACAGCTACAGATATTAGCTTTTAAAAAACCAATGAAATTCACTGAAAAAACCATAGGTTATAGACCATATATAGTTAGGAATTAGCATTTACAAAACCTTGAAAATTCACTGAAAAAACCATAGGTTATAGACCATATATAGTTAGGAATTAGCATTTAAAAAACCTTATTTTACTCACACAAAACCATTGAAATTCCATATATAGTTAGTTGTACTCATTCATGACATGGTCAGTGACATCACTGATGACATCACTGATGACATCTCAAATGACATCACTGATGACATCACTGATGACATCTCAAATGACATCACTGATGACATCACTGATGGCATCTCAAATGACATCACTGATGACATCACTGATGACATCACTGATGTCATCTCAAATGACATCACTAATGACATCACTGATGACATCACTGATGACATCTCAAATGACATCTCAAATGACATCACTGATCACATCTCATTTGACATCACTGATGACATCACTGATGACATCTCAAATGACATCACTGATGACATTACTGATCACATCACTGATGACATCGTTCATGTGATATTATGATGAACCTCTTCAGACTCTTATATAATCTTAGATACACTCAGTATAAACATACACTCACAGACTGTCACTCATCCATGGAGTTACTCACACACCTAGTCAGTCATGCAAAGAATCAATCACACCTCCATTTCCTCAACTATACAGTTATACACACCTTACTTATTCAAACATATACTAAAACATATTTACTCACTTATACAATCCTGGATACAAGTTCACAATTATCCACACAGCCACTCACACATTCACTGGCTCTTATGCACATTTATTTATATATATCAACTCTCACATGTACTGTATTTTACATATGTACTTACTTTGACATGTAGCACAGAGATATCCATTCACTCACCAATACACTCATGCACACAGTCAACCGCCCATACAGCTGTTTCCACATGCACTTTTGAACCCATACATCTAGTGAATCAACTGCTCACACATCTATGCAGAGAGTCATACACCTCCCAGCCACCCACACACACACTCAGTCTCCCATACAAATGCTTGGGCAACCAATCAATAACCCATATAGTTAATCATATAGCTACTGATCAACACATGCAGCAGTTTACAGAACAACAGACATAATGATGCACAAATTAAGACAGTTTAGTCACTAACCCATGCACTCAGTGAGACACATTTAATCAGTCACTCATACAGTCAGTCATGCCCCTACTAAATCCTTCATCAAGACACTTATACATCCACTCATTCTTCAATATGTAAGACATATTTTAACTTTACAGAAAAATACAGTCACTGGATGTTGTCATCAGTGATGTCATCAGTGATGTCATTTGAGATGTCATCAGTGATGTCATCAGTGATGTCATCAGTGATGTCATCAGTGATGTCACTGACCATGTCATGAATGATGTAATATGTGACATGATCAGCAGTGGATTGCGGGTGCGCGATATATAGTTAGTACAACTAACTATATATGGAATTTCAATGGTTTTGTGTGAGTAAAATAAGGTTTTTTAAATGCTAATTCCTAACTATATATGGTCTATAACCTATGGTTTTTTCAGTGAATTTTCAAGGTTTTGTAAATGCTAATTCCTAACTATATATGGTCTATAACCTATGGTTTTTTCAGTGAATATATATATATATATATATAAACTCCACCATTTCCAGTATGAGCGTTGCTGCTGTCTTTGAGCGGTCCAGGTTAGGTCACTGGCTGACCTATAAATTCACTCCGAATTACCTCTCATGTAAAGAAGTTGACCTGGACACCCGGCGTTTGCAATAAATCCTTTATTCTTGCAAGAGAAAAGTCACAACGCGTTTCACCCTTACGGCTTGATCACGCTCGTCAGGCCGATAACAACAGCCATTTTTAAAATCCCAAAGCACACCCTACGTGCAAGTCATGTGACAAACAAGGTGAATCGGAGGACATCTTAGTCTAGTCAAATGTCTTAGCTAAACAGTACATATCAGCTAGCTTTATATCATATATGAGACAAATATCGTTCAATATCTGAACCACGAGTACTTTGTATAATTATTACATACATT
The DNA here is from genome assembly GCF_964261635.1 of Lissotriton helveticus. Taxonomy (NCBI): domain Eukaryota; kingdom Metazoa; phylum Chordata; class Amphibia; order Caudata; family Salamandridae; genus Lissotriton; species Lissotriton helveticus. The sequence goes on along the minus strand of NC_136063.1, from coordinate 770,537,975 downwards.
CTGACTTGCGTGATTTTATTGTTCGATAAATTCATTTCAAATTAGACGGTTCAGAAATTCAAATAGTCGAACATCTCTAGTTCACAAAATGTTCAGTGTTCAGCACAGTGACCGTCCAGAATCAAATGATTCGATGTTGATGCATTCCAATGGGTCATATGACATCACCAACTCTCTCATCTAGAACAAATGTTCTAATTGATTGCAATCCCATAAGCACAGGTTATGCCCCAGTGGGCAGATTCATAAGTGCATCATGATAGACATTGCAAAACGCATTGTAAATGTCAATATATGTTGTTAAAACATCCTTGTTCCACTGGACACATTACTTCAGAAATAGTGACTTCGTTCCCCTGATAATGAACTGTCATTGAGTCCTCCAAATTCATCTGAAAAAATTAAAATATTAAAATCAAAACCAGAAGGCTGAAAAATCTGATACATCAAACAATGTGCATCTCTTATTCATATAAATGAATTTTCAATTCTTCACTCATGTTATGTCCCATCGGAAACAAGCTTTGAAAATCTAAATTGTACTTAGATTCGAGTTTTCTTAGAGATAACTCATAGTTACCACCTCTCACTCCTAGATCAACAGAATCTATGACCACCATACGTAGCAAGGTTTCGTCCTGCATGTGTGTCTCAAAAAATGTCTGGCAATAGGATAAAGTTTATTGTGGGAACGTATGGCCCGCAGATGCTCCAGCACCCTTTTCTTGGCCTCATGTTTGGTACTTCCCACATACCACTTATTACAAGGACATATTAGTACATACACGCTGTATGGCGTATTGCATGTGAGATATTTACGAATTGCAAATTCTCTGTTAGTACCAGGAATAATCAGAGTTTTGCAGCTCCCACTATTTTTGCACGCCTTACATTTCCCACAGCGTGTTTAACCTACACGAGTTTCCTTTCTTTTTTTACCTGCATTAGTTACATAGTTCTGGCTAAGTTCATCCCGCAAGGTTCTCCCCTTGCGGAAGGTGATCTGTGGGTTCTCCTGGAGATACCTTTTCAAATGTCAGTCTGTGTTTAGAACATGCCAGTGTTTTTTGAGAATTCTACGAACTTCATAAGACTGGCCCGTAAACGTGGTTATGAATCTGACTGTATCAGAATCTTCTTTGGTCTCTCTAGGGTGTAACAATTCTTCCCTAGTTTTAACACTGAAACGTTGTATAGCTCTCTCAATCACCTGTTTGCTATATCCTCGGCTCAAAAAACGCTGACACATAATGTCCTTCTATTCTTCAAACCCCTCCAAAGTGCTGCAATTCCGCCATGGCGCGCAGCAGCTCGCCATACGGAATGCTATACACTAAATTATTTGGATGGCAACTTGAGGCTCTGAGAATGCTATTGCCTGCTGTGCTTTTTCTGAAAAGTTTTGTGGTCAGTGTGTTGTTTCTCACTTCCACTTTTACATCCAGAAATTCCATACTCATCTTGCTGATATGTTCTGTCAGCTGTAAGTTGAGACAATTGGTATTCAACTTGTCCACAAATTGTTTAGCTGAACTAGCATCCCCATTCCAAATAAAAAAAATTTGTCAATGTACCGCAGCCACAGGGCCACGTTGTCAAATTCTGCCATTTCCCTGACGACCTGCTCCTCCCACCAGCCCATGAAAAGATTAGCATAGCTGGGGGCGAAGCAGGTCCCCATGGCTGTGCCCTGTGACTGCCGGTACAAGACATCATCAAAATAAAAGAAGTTATTGGTCAGACAGAATTCTATCATTGCCACGATCATTTGTGAGTGGTACAATAAAGAAATTGATCTTGTCTTAAGAAAGTGTCTCACTGCTTCCAATCCCAGACTATGTTGGATACTTGTATAGAGGCTACTCACATCTAGGGTTACTAGAGTAAAGTTAGTCTCCCAGTGAATCTCGTTTATGGTACTAAGGAAGTGAGTAGTATCTCTGATGTATGATGGTAATGCGATCACAAAAGGTCTTAGATAGTGATCTATGTATCTGGATGTGTTCTCCAACGAAGATCCTATAGAAGATACCATTGGACGGCCTGGAGGGTTAAGCTGGTCCTTATGTTACTTGGGGAGAAGATATAGGATCGGTATTTTGGGATGGGCACAATAAAGGTACTGGTATTCTTCCCATTCTATCAACCCTTGATCCCTCCATTTTACCAACAAATCTCTAAAGGTGGTATAAGATTCCAATAGTACATCTTTGTTACAAATACTGTAGCATTTTTCATCACTCAATTGTCTGACTCCCTCTAAGAGGTATTTGTCTTTATCAAGAATCACGACGTTCCCCCCTTTGTCAGATTGTCGAATGACAATATCAGTATCCAATTTAAGTGATTCCAAGGCACTATATTGGCTATTGGACAAGTTCTTGTTACAATTAGGTGTTTTGTTATAGCGTATTTTCAACAGGTCATTCAAAACCCCCCGCTCAAACACATCAATTGCATCACATTGTATTGCTGGCAAAAATACAGATTTAGGTTTAAACTAGGAGCCAGGATTGATATTACATTCTGTTCCCCACGTGTCCCATTCAGGTGCAGTGTCTATGTATGCTTCTTCTCTATGTAATTTGTGTAATAGTTCCACATCATTAACATCCAGATTACTATAAACATTAGTGTTACTCACAGTTCCTTGATCTTTTGGTTTAGTGCAGAACCATTTCTTCAATTTAAGTTTGCGTGAAAACAAGAAGAGGTCAATACGTGTTTGTGCAAAATTGAGATTTTGAGAGGGGCAAAATGAGAAACCCAATGTCAAGGTTTCTCTTTCTTCTTCAGTCAACACCCGTCGTGATAGATTCACTACCGTCATATTCATTTCTGCATTTGGCTCCTTGTTGCCATTCTCATTGGAGCTGGTGCGGCGTTTGTGCCTCCTCTCTTTTGCCTTTTTATTACGTTGGTTCCTCCTCTGTTTCCACGTCCTCGACCTCTCTGGTTCCCCCCATTTTTAAATGATTCTGTCCTGTTTTGGCTCAGCATCTGAAACTGTAACAAAAAATTCGGCTTCTTTTTTGGATCCATCACAGATTCTAAAACAGTTTCACTGTTGGATGAAACAGAGCCCTCAGAGACATTTCCATCAGATACATCACTTTCCACTATTTCTTGGCGACCTCCCGTTTTTGCAGAACTCACAATTGCCATCCCTGTTTTTTTGTCAAAAAGATGATCGTATTTCTTCTGGAAAGTTAGGGATCGCCCTGATTGGTAATCTTTGAAATCTCGGATAAATTTACGTTGTTTTTTTGCCGTGATTTCTTGTTCTAACTTATCCATTTTTATTGCCAGATTTTTTAAATGGTCATACAATAGTTCTTTCGACATCATGGAACTGATTTCTGATAACAGTTTCTCAATTTCCAACAATAATTTGGCACGATCTTTGATGGCATATTTAACAAGGATTTTCATCATGATGTATGAACAGTTCCCGGAGTTATCCGACCATTCTTCTAACATTTCTTGATCGGGGTCCTCATAGGTAGGAATAGTGAAAATTCGAAGGCCTCTTGGTACTCTTTTTACGTCAATGTATCTTTGAAGTGATTCTGCCTTCCACCATTTAGATAGTTCTTTTTTGTACAATTTCTCCAACATACTCAATTTGGTTTGTAAATTCACTTCCAAGGTAATATTTGTCGAAATTTGTACATCTTCCATATGACTGCTTGTTTCGGTGAAGAAAAGTTTATCAGCCGTCTGTTTACGACGGGCATCCAAATCTCCTGCCATATTTTGGAATATAGATTAGCAAACGCTGTGCGCGTGTGATATCTTTTGATTGTGTATTGGCCCACACACGCTCTCAATCTCCTTTCGCTTTCACGCAGTGATGCATCACTTCTCATAAATTAGGCCCAGTGAGTTTGAGGGTGGCAGCAAGACATGGCTTCTCACACAACTGAAGCGCAGGTCGAGTTTTATCGTATGAGGGATCCATCATTCCTCACTCACTCCAAGACATGAAGACTCCTGGCTATTTAACAGTGTTTTGGGGTGTGATAAAATAGAGTGCCCCAGCCAGCTTCACATAGAGTGTCCTTGTATGTTAGGGCACTGTGTTTTTAGGAGTAGGATGAAGCCTCATCTCCTGTGTGCAATCTAGGTTTGGTGGGCAGAGAGTGACACAGGCCCCGATTGTAACTCAGCACTCTTAGCGCTAAGACTACTGACAAGGCTTTCCCAGTCATTAATTTGTAGAATTGTAGATGAGAACTGGTGTGATGGTGTTACTGTTTTCTCCCCGTCTCCTATGCTCACAATCCCAGGAGAGCACAGATCTGTTATTGCCAGCATATTCTTTTCTAGTGGTCCAGGCTGGGATCCTGCTTAGCCCCCCCACCCTGTTTCTGTTTGTTGGCATGCTGGGGCTTCATTTTCAGGATATCTGCTCGGTGTGTGGAGTGACTGTTGCCAACTAAGTAGGTTATCTTTCTTGCTGGTCAGGGTGCAGAGCAAATTAGAGCTTCACTGGACCAGGCCTAGTTGCCTTTAGTGGGTGGATGCGCAGAGTGACAATTTTAAATGGACTGTGGACTTGCTACTAAAGGTGACTGATTCTTATCTTGGCTGAGTGATCAGTGCATCATTTTTTAGTGCTGCATGGTTCCCTTCTGCTGCAGTGTTTTCCTGAGGAGTTATGTGTTAGCTAAAGCACCAGGTTGTTATTGTTTGCTATGCTTTGAGCATTGTAGCAGATTTATGGTTGCCTACTCTGCCTGCTCACGGAACCCGACAGAATGTTTCAAAGTTTTCCAGTAAATACGTGGAATTGTATGGAGTGAAACTCCGCCTCGGCCCAATATTAATGCTTGGTACAGTGAAAACTTTTTTTGCTCTAAGCAACCATTTCTCAACAGGTATATTAAGAATGGCCAAAAAGTCTTTACACTTGTCTCTTGTTCACAGTTATATGAATGGGATATTTAGAAAAACTGCTCAGCATTAGTGACATCTTTCAGAAATGTGCTGACTATATCATCCTCACCGCGTCAGATCATGTGTTAGAATACAATGAATTTAATAGAACCATTATGTTAAATGAAGGCTTAGAGATTTTATGAATGAGGTTCCTGAATAACTTTGCTTTTTATATTACTGATTAGTTATTGTTCATGCATCAAGCTCATAGACCATCTTCTAGCTTAGGTACGAAGGTTCTCATGAGAATCTACCCTCATGTAACTAGTGATAGAGCAGAAAATTTCATTTACATTTTTTTTACATTTAAATTTAAAGACGAGCGGGAGTCGCGTGAGCGCGTCGACCAAGATGGCCGCCACCGCCGGAGCTCCGTAAGTCTCCCGGCCCGATTAGCCAGTAAACGACGATTTATCGCCAGAATATAGCAGCGCTTGTTCCAGCTTCACACCCCCTACCTTTTGCTCGGTTTTTGAGCGATTTCTGTGGGGGGAAGTGCTCCTGCTCGCTCCTCGGTCCTTTCCCCTGCCTCTGCTCCAGCTTCTGCCGGCTTGCTCTGCTTGGGGGGCGGAGTGCTCACAAAGAAAGGGCCTGGCTTTGGCCTGGCCACGCCCACGACCCAATTTAGCTGCTGCACCAGTCCTTTTCAAGTGCTTTTGGGGACTTTTACATCATTTTTCCCTCATATTTATCAAATTTTGAGGTGGTTTTTATTTTTCTGCATTCTTCTGACGCAAAAGGTTATTTTTTCACCTCAAGATGGAAAATAAAAATGTACCTTCTAATAAAAGGAAACAGCAGATATCACCACCTCCAACTAAGTCTAAAGTTGTTAAATCTTCTGAACCTTCCCTTGCTCTCATTTTCGAGGAAATTCAAGCGCTGCGTTTGAATACTAATACTATTGCCACTGAAGTGAAAAATGTGCACAAAGATATGGCTTCTATCTCCATGAAAGTGTCTGATAATGCTATCAAAATTCAGGACAATAAAAATAAATTGGACGCTTTTACTCCTTTGGTGAATCAAATAGTACCAATGCATACTCAACTGCTGGAATTGGAAAACCGCAACAAACAATACAATCTTCGTATTTTTAATCTTCCTGAAGAGGTTGAGGGATCTGATTGTCGCTTATATCTAGAGTCTTTGCTTCCTGGCCTCCTAAATATTAAATTTCCCGAGAAATTTGAAATTGATAAGGCTCACAGGATTCCCTCACATAGGAATCCTCGCCACACTAAACCTAGGCAAATGATTTTTAAGGTTCTGCGACACCATCATTTGGTCCTTACCAGGAAAGCAGCAAGAGACATTCCCTCACTCTTAGTCGATGGCTGTAAAATCTTTATCCATCAAGACTTTGCTAAGGAAACAGTTGCTATTCGCAAGGAATTTTCCTCTTTTCGTCCACAATTGCGAAGCCTTGGTTTTAAGTATGGTCTATTTGATCCCTCTACGATGAGAATATGGAAAGACACCTTTTCTAAATCCTTTCATCGTCCTGAAGATTTGAGACTCTTTCTGGAACAACAAGCTTCACCGTCAATGGACACTCATGATCCTGTTACTTGAAGGCATCTACTCAGACTTTTCCTGACATCTATATATCTCTATCTTCATGGGCTCCAACGGTTTCTATGGCCATGCTTGAGAAACGTGTGTGCATCTCTATGTTCTTCTTTATGTTCATGTTTCTTGTTTGTTCTTTTTTCCTCCCTTTGTGTTTCTCCCTTTTGTATCCTTCCTTCTCTTGCTCTCTATGTAGAGTTACTCTTTCTCTGGGGCTGTTTTTTAGTTCTCCTTCCTTTGAATCTTTTTCTGTCCTCTTTCTTCTAACTCCTAATGGCTAATACTATTTCTATTTCTATTTAGGGAGTTTTGTAAAGCGCATGGTGACGCAACAACGGCGTGTCCCCGCGCTAAGGAGCTACTTTCATTACTGGACCCTACAGAAACGGCGCATCAACTAAGCAAATAGAGCAGTTTTGAGCTTAGCTCTAAAGATTGATTCAGATGGCTCAAGTCGAAGCGCCGTAGGCAGCTTGTTCCATCTAGCGGCTGCAAGGCATCTGAAAGATCTTCCCCCCATCCGCGCTCTGGACACCTTAGGAACCGCCAGGAGTCCAGAACCGGAAGATCTCAGGGAGCGGGGAGGCTCATAAGGTGTCAAAAGTTCTTGTAAAGGGAGAGGGGATCTCCCATTGATGATCCGATGGCATGTGCAAAGTGCTTTAAATTCTACCCTGCTTCTGACTGGAAGCCAGTGCAGAGAACGGAGAGCCGCTGCAGAAGCAGCTCTTCTGGGTAGTCTAAGCACCAGTCGGGCAGCGGCGTTCTGTAGGACCTGTAAGCGGTTAAGATTCTTCTCCAGGGTGCCCAAATAGAGAAGGTTGCCATAGTCCATCCTTGATGTGACTAGTGCATGTACCAAGGTCTGTCGGGCTTGCACAGGCAAGAACTTCAGCGTCTTCCTAAGGCTTTTAAGAATCCCAAAGCATAGTCCGACCACCTGGTTGATCTGAGGGCTAAAGGTGAGGGCTGCATCAAACCAGATGCCCAGATTCCTCGCTTTTTGGCACGGAATGGGTGTTGGGCCCAGGGAGGATGGCCACCATGCCGACGTCCACGCAGACTGGCAGCCCCCCACGACCAGCACCTCGGTCTTGCCCCCGTTGAGCTTGAGGCAATTGGCGGACATCCAGGCAGCAAGGTCTTGCATGCATGCTCTGAAGGTGTCCGCCGAAAGACCGGGTGCACGCGATAGGGAGATAACCAGCTGCGTGTCGTCGGCATACGACACCAAGCTGAGGCCGTGACTCTCTACTAAGGTGGCAATCGGAGCGACATAAAGATTGAAAAGTGTTGGACTCAGGGAGGAGCCCTGCGGCACCCCCTGGTCCAAAGAAATTCGCTCCGAGTAGTAGTCACCCTGCCTCACTTGGAAACCTCGGCCAGTGAGAAATGAATAAATCCACTTCAACGCCGCTCCTTTCACCCCGATCTTGTCCAGACACTGTAGCAAGATGGAGTGTGCTACAGTGTCGAACGCAGCGCTAAGGTCTAATAGAATTAGCGCCATTGTTTGTCCCTCGTCAGCACCCTGCCTGAGGGCTTCGGTGGCCCTCAGAAGGGCGGACTCGGTCGAATGACGGGGCCGAAACCCAAATTGGGTAGGATGAAGATGGTTGCCTTCCTCCATGTATGCCATTAGCTGTTTATTTGCCACCTTCTCCGCTACTTTGGAGAGATAGGGCAGCAAGGAGATGGGGCGTAGATTGTCCAAGTTCTCGAAACTAATATTGGGCTTCTTACGGAGGGGGAGCACCACCGCCTGTTTCCAATCATCAGGTATTGAACTGGACCGGAAGGAAACATCCAGCACATGCCTGATGTAGGGTTCCAGGGTCTCCAGACTGTCACTCAATCTTTTAGGGGGTGCGGGATCTCGAGGGGAGCCTGATTTAACAGACTTACAGATTTTAATTAGCTCTTCCGGTAAAGGGGTGATAAAGTTAAGTAGCCGATTACGATCATCTTCCTCTACTGCTAAGTCTATTGGCTCTTCCGCTGCACAGGGTATTTCGGGGAAGGCGGCGTAGATTTTCGACACTTTGTCTCCGAAATAAGTAGCGATGCGGTTGCATGCTGCTACTGAGTGATCTTTATCTAGACTTGCAGTTTTGGGGGTGGCTAGAGACTTATATATGCTAAACAGTTCCTTAGCAGAATTCTCTGCCCTCTGGATTCTGTCTGCATAGTATGTGGCCTTTTCAATACGGATTCTGTTATGATAGAAGCGTCTCTTGATAAGGTAGACTTCTTTCATCGAACCCTCATATGCCACTCTCCATTGTCTCTCTGCCCGCTTGCAGTCCCTTTTGGCGAGACGCAATGCCTCGCTGAACCAGGGAGCAGTTATCTGTCTGCGGGCACCTTTATTAAGCCGACCCAATGGGGCTGTACAGTCCAGAGCGGCTATAATACGATCATTAAGCAACTTGTTTGCTGATGTCACATCCTTACCTCCTGGAGGTCCTTCCGCAATGAGAGCCCTATTAAACTCTAGCAAGGAAAATGTTGCCCACCTTCGACAAGGGTAATTGAGAGGGGCGGAAGCATGAGCCTTGTATTTAGGCAGGTGAATGACAAACGGGACAAGGAAGTGATCTGTCCAGGGCAGGGGCTCTGGAGGTGCCGCCAGGACATCCCCCCAGTTAGCAAATATAGGATCTAACAAATGCCCACGGTTATGTGTGGGGAGTTGACCCTTAAGCTCTAGCTGTAAAGTATTCAATTCCTCACAGAGCTCCATCGCTCCTTTATCAAGTGGATCTTCTAGATGTGTGTTTAAGTCACCTAGCAGCAAAAAGTTATCACTTCTTAACGCTGTTTCAGTGATACACTCTAGCAGATTGCCTTTAAATCTGGACATAGGCCCTGGTTGGCGGTAAACTAACACGCCTTTTAGAGTTGTATTACCATCAATTGTTATGGTGAAAAAGCCCGCCTCACAACTTGGCAAACAGATTGATTCAAGTTTGCAGGCCCAATGTTTTTTATAGGCAATCGCAATTCCACCTCCTCTGCCTTTCGGTCTATCCAGGCGGACCATCTGATAGTTCTCAGGTAGGGCCTGTATAATGTCAGGGTCACAGGTGGAATCAAGCCATGTTTCTGTAATGAACATTAAGTCAAAGTTTTTATCAGTAAGAAGTTCATGTACATCATATTTATGACAGCTCAATGATCTCACGTTAATGAGGCCACAGGACAAGGAGAAGTTATTAGTCTTACTATCTGCTTTCCCTGTGTGGAAGCGGAAGTGACAGTGACGGCACCCATCGTCCAACCCCACTCTCATACTGTGGAGTCCTGGAGTGCACACATTAAACGAGTAACTTACAAGTTCATTCCTGCTCCAAGTGATTCTGCTAGTCGGGGCAGGGGTTCGGGCCCTGGGCCGTGTCCGGTCGCGGACGGGCGCAGACGGGCTTGGCTTAGGCGCGGCTTCGGCGCGCATCCGGCGCGCCCGCTGCGCCAGCCCGCTGCGCCGTCTGGCCGGAATACACATTATATAGGGTGTTAGGAGGGTGGGAGGGCGGCGCGACTAGAGCGCACCCCCAGCCCTACCTAAGATGGCGCCCGCCGGCGCTAGCAACAGTTCCAATAAAACGACTGGGCGAGGCAGGGAGGGTACAGTACAGCGTGTGAGCAGGTGTCAGTGTGCCTAACGAATTCCCCAATTAAAACAAAGTATTTAGAGCCCCAAGGTACAGATGCTAAAAAACGCTATTTTTCAATCTTTAAAATACAATTTCCTCCGTTAAATGTGCCAACATGAAAGTCCAGCTAAAAGTGCTCGCAGCCCTAGTGTCTCTCGCTAGGGAGAGCTCAAAGAAGGCAGCGAGAGTGCTGAGGAGCAGCCCTAAGTAACCTGGGAGGGCGGGAGGGCGGCGCGACTAGAGCGCACCCCCAGCCCTACCTAAGATGGCGCCCGCCGGCGCTAGCAACAGTTCCAATAAAACGACTGGGCGAGGCAGGGAGGGTACAGTACAGCGTGTGAGCAGGTGTCAGTGTGCCTAACGAATTCCCCAATTAAAACAAAGTATTTAGAGCCCCCAGGTACAGATGCTAAAAAACGCTATTTTTCAATCTTTAAAATACAATTTCCTCCGTTAAATGTGCCAACATGAAAGTCCAGCTAAAAGTGCTCGCAGCCCTAGTGTCTCTCGCTAGGGAGAGCTCAAAGAAGGCAGCGAGAGTGCTGAGGAGCAGCCCTAAGTAACCTGGGAGGGCGGGAGGGCGGCGCGACTAGAGCGCACCCCCAGCCCTACCTAAGATGGCGCCCGCCGGCGCTAGCAACAGTTCCAATAAAACGACTGGGCGAGGCAGGGAGGGTACAGTACAGCGTGTGAGCAGGTGTCAGTGTGCCTAACGAATTCCCCAATTAAAACAAAGTATTTAGAGCCCCCAGGTACAGATGCTAAAAAACGCTATTTTTCAATCTTTAAAATACAATTTCCTCCGTTAAATGTGCCAACATGAAAGTCCAGCTAAAAGTGCTCGCAGCCCTAGTGTCTCTCGCTAGGGAGAGCTCAAAGAGCTCAAAATACTCATGCTGTTAAACTTTTTTCACTTAATGTCAAGGGCCTGTGGCATCCAGTAAAACGCACACAAATTTTTGAGTACCTGGGTGCGTGCAAAGCGGATATTTGTTTTCTTCAAGAAACGCATGTTGATGATAAAATTTTACAATATATGAGGAAAAAGTGGGTTGATAATATTGTTTCCTCACCTGCATTGGGGAAGAAAAATGGTGTTGCAATTTTCTTTGCAAAAAGGTTACACTGTCAGATTATTAGTAAGTTTAATGACGCAGAAGGTAGATATATTGTTGTTAAGGTAGAAATTTATGACCCCACCTTCTATTTACTTAATATTTATGGCCCTACGGCTGATGACCCTTCCTTCTGGTCCTCTATAACTACTGAAGTTTTGAAGTTGGGACAAGTTCCTTTGATTGTTGGGGGGGACTTCATTGTGATTATTGATCCGTTATTGGATAGGCTTTCCTCTACGAAATTCCGACCTCCTAAAGTTTTTTATGCCTTTAAATCTTTCCTTTGATCCACCAAGTTGGCTGATATTTGGAGATTACACTTTCCTACTGATAAATGGTTTTCCTTTTTCTCTAATTCCCATAATTCTCATTCAAGGATTGATTATTTTTTGCTTTCACCTTCTTTACTCCAGTCAGCTGCTAATCCTGTTGTAGGTAATATTGATATCTCGGACCATGCCTTAATTTCCTTTGTTTTAAATATCTCCTCTACTTTTACCAAACAAAATAGGTGGCGTATGAACATGAATATTGTACTTAATGATACGCATAAACCTAAACTATTACAAGCTATTCAGGAATATTTTTTATTTAACCCTGAAGGTTCAACTTCAATTGTCAATAGATGGGATGCATTTAAGGCATACGTTAGAGGTACCACAATTTCTATTATGGCCCATGCAAACAAGCAATTTAACTCTAAGGTTATGCTTTTGGACAAACAAATTGCTAAATATGAACGTTTATTTATTTCTTCAAATGACCCTCAACACAAATTTAAACTACAAAAGCTCCGTTATGAATTCAATGCGGGATTCAACTTGCAAAATCCAATGCTAAATTTCGCTTTAATACCAACAGGTCTGGGAAACTCCTTGCAAACTATTTACTGATCAAGAAGGATAAAACCCAAATAACCTCAATACGTGGTGCTCGTGGCCAAGTTGCTATTTCCCATAATGATATTGTCCAAGAATTTTTAACTTTTTACTCTACCTTATATAGTAAACCTGATCCCTGTGATGATTCTTTAATTGATTCCTTTTTAAATAAATGTAATTTGCCTCAAGTTTCTCCATCCGATAGACTAGCTTTAGATTCCCCTATTACCAGTGATGAAATCTTACTTGCTATTAAATCACTTCCTAAAAATAAATCTCCTGGCCCAGATGGTATCCCTGCTGAATTTTATACAGAGTTTCATTCTCATCTTTTAGCTTATTTAAGTGCACTTTATTCCCATTTTGGTTCCTCTGGTACTATTTCGGGCTCCTTTACGGATGCTCTAATTATTGTTTTGCCCAAACCTGATAAGGACCCTACCCTGGTTTCTAATTATCGTCCCATTTCCCTAATAAACCAGGACTGTAAGCTTTATGGTAAAATCCTTGCCACTAGGTTGGCTCCTATCCTGCACTCCATCATTCATCCAGATCAATCTGGTTTCATGAAAAATAGATACTGTGCTAATAATACCAGAACGCTTTTACACGTTATTGAACAGAGCTCTCACCTTACTTCCCCTGCGGGAGTGATGGCGTTGGATGCAGAAAAAGCATTTGACAAAATTCATTGGCAATTTTTATTTAAAACTTTATTGTCTTTTAATTTTGGTACCCATTTTATTCGTATGATTTCTGCTTTATATTTTGCCCCTACTGCTCGTTTGTTTATTAATGGTCAAATTTCTACTCAATTTCCCCTCTTTAGAGGTACTAGGCAGGGTTGTCCCCTTTCCCCACTGTTGTTTTTATTAGGAATTGAGCCTTTTCTTAATTATGTCCGCTGTTGTGATACTATTCAAGGTGTTGCGATAAATGATGTCAATGTTAAAACTTTAGCTTATGCAGATGATGTGTTATTGTTTATTAGTAATCCCCTTTCCTCTGTTCCCTCCCTCTTAGATATTATTGCAAATTATTCTGTAGTTTCAGGTACAAATTAAATGTAAGTAAGACTGAATTTTTTCCTTTAAATGTTTTCTGTACACTGGATATGTTACCAAACACAGATATTCTTTGGGGGAGAATGGAGGCTGTAAAAATGAATATTGCACCAAAAATCTTTTACTCTTTGGCTATGATTCCCACTCAATTTCCTCTCAAATTCTATAAAGATGTTGATAAACTGCTATCTAAATTCCTTTGGTCCAACAAAGTTCCTCGTATTGCTTACAGAAAACTAAAACTCCCCAAGTCCCAGGCGGGTTTTGCCCTTCCGGACTTTTACCTTTACCATAAAGCTTTTATCTTAAAACAAAGCTCCTTGTGGTTTACAAATTCACATGTGGTCAAGCCTCCCATTTGGTTAGATATTGAATCCTCAATTGTACGTCCCTTTACATTGCTCTCTTTGATGTCAACGTCCTCTGCTTCCAAGGTTGTTCATCGGTCATCTATACTTAAATCTTCCAGATTAATACTTAATGATTTAGACTATAATTTTGAATTGCCCTTACTCTCTACAGTCCACTTGTCTTTATGGCATAGTGCTCTCCTTAAACTAAACAGAAACATTACTTTTTGGTCCTCATGGATTTCAAAAGGAATTTTATATCTTAAAGATGTCTTTTCTGGCAATGCCTTTATTCCTTTGAGCAACTGCAGTTACAGTTTGACATTCCGACTTCTGATTTTTCAAAATACCAATTTTTATGTAACTCTATTTTGGATTCCTTTCCCGATGGTATTCCCTCTTCCACCATTAATGACCTTTTGATTTACCTTAAGGTTGTTACGTCATCCTCCAAAGCTGTCTCTGTTTTTTATTAAAAAAAATCCACTTTCCAGGGCTCCAATGTTGGTGCAATCTCATCTTTTTGGAATAATGAACTTTCCCTTTCTTTATCGGATGACTCATGGTCCTCAATATGGCTCAACAGTATCTCCGGTTGGCTTCCGGTGTCCCTTTATCAGACTAATGCTTATATTTTATTCAATACTCTATGGACCCCATCTCGATTAAGTCATGCAAAATTGATACCATCTGATACTTGTTGGCACTGCACGTCAACTTCTGGATCACTTCGTCATATGTTATATGAATGTCCAATTGTTATGAAATTTTGGCTGGATGTTTGGAATGTCATTCTGAAAATGTTGCCTTTACATGATGATATTTCTTATGCTTTGTTAATATGGAAAGCGGTTGCCCTTTCCCATCCTCTTAATGATTCCAAGACAAAGTTATTTAATTTTTTAATTACAGCTGCTTTAAAATCCATTACTTTTTGTTGGAAGGACGCTTCTTCTCTTTCAGTTCATGCTTGGTGGTCTTGGATTACCTTTACAAGAAGAGGAGCTCAACTGTCCCTTAAGGGTGTTACTCACAATTCACAGTCATTTCAATCTTTTTGGTCTCCTATTGATTCATATGTTTCTTCAATGATATGATTAGTATGCATTTATGTATCTTGGTGATTAATTTCTCTTTATTTGCCATCTTTGTTGTTCTTAGCTTAATGGTAACTCTATATTTTATGATTTTATGATTATATGATATGTTCACCCCCATGCCCTCCCATCCCTTTCCCCCCCTTCCTCTTCATTTTTGGATTATTGCATTTCATACTTATCACTTACTCATTTACGCTTGTAAGGATTATTCTTTCTTTATTGTACTTGTTTATTTCTTTTGTGGAACAAAACTTCAATAAAAATCATTTTGAACTTAAAAAAACAAAAAAACCAAAAAACAATAAATACATTTAAAGACGAGCAAAAAAAAACAGGGCAGGACACTTTTGAGAGAAAATAAATAAATGTGTGTTCAAATACACGCTATAGAAAAATATGACAAAAACAAAGAATTTTTGTAACTGCATCATAAAAGCATGCAGAAAAAGAGTAGTTTAGATTATATCATACAAATAAGTAACATAGGTTGTGATTTACTGGAGAAAAAGAGTTATATTTTATTAACGTGTGTTAGAAAACATGTACATGATGAAACTCTCATGTGATTGTATTTTTCTCTAATTATTCTTAAATTACATTTACATGAAAGACTAACCAATGAGATTTATGAAATAGTGTGATTTTGATACAAAGTCTTTATAAAAATGTATCTTTATTTGTGATAACTTGGGCACCGAAAATGACAACAAAAAGTGGGTGCTACACCATTCTATGAAAAGATGCTTTTGTGAAACTTTCAGAGTATGTTCTTTACATGTGTGCTAATAATAATTTCTTGAAACAGGATTTTAACTTTATAATTTAGAATGCATTCAGATGTTGGGACTTATAAATGTAGTAGTACCCTATTTCTTCCTGAATTATTTTCAATTATACTAAATGTTCATAAGTGCATCAGACGCGATATTATAATCTCAACTTCTTCATGTATTGGTAAATGTATGCTTATAAATTCTATATATATTCTACGTTATATTAGACTAAGCCAACAGAGGCAAAACTGTATTCATTACGTTTTTCTGCTTTACTATGCATACTGAGTGTGAGAGAATTACTCAATGTAACAGTTGACTGTAACAAGTTTCTTTTCCCTCTTGAGAATTCTCATGTATTGTATAAAGGTTTTTGCCCCAAAAATGTTGTCACTGCCAAACAGCTGTCTGAGTAACTGTCCTTTCGATCTCATGTCTAATGCTGTTGCTAAAGGGTCATTGTCTAACGTTACACATGCAAGCTGACTTAAGGACTGTGTAATTGTTCCACCTATTTCCTAAGCATTTTGTGTCTTCTTTATGTCACCTGATCCACATACTATGTGAATTGATTTGATCAATGGAATGAGTGGTCTGATCAGATGTGGTGACACCAGATGGTGTAATTCCCGGAAACATTGAGAATATAGTATTACCTTCTGTGTGTCTATGCAGCTTCTGTTCTGCCTATATGTTGGTTACAAACTGATTCCAGAGATTTGCAGAACTTTTGAGGCAGTCTCACCTGGCTTCCTTTCTAAACCAATACATAACCTATCTGCGCCTAGTAGTCTCTCCTTCGGGGACTACTCAAACTGGCAACTTGTGACCTTTCCTGAACTCGTAAGCTTTGGGGATTATTTTATTCTTCAATAATATCTTCGTTCTTAATAAAATCTATTGATACACTTGTATTACTAAAGACTACATTTAATTTACTAATTTGACTCAGTTATCATTCTTTTTTCCAATGAAGTGAATGAGCAATCTCAATTTAGGTTTTGCTAATGACCAGAGAAGATCAGTTGAGAGAAATCACAGAGCATCAGTTACTAATGTTATTATTATGTGTATCTCTATCTGAACTCTTGGTGTGTGTTTGATTTTGGTTCACCTACATTTCTTCAGGAGATTTGGGTCTGCCGCACTATACCTTTATTTTTATGGTATTGTCTTTAGGATAATTTTACATGAGTTTGATTTCCTATTTGTAATTTGGTTATCCAATTCCTGGTCCTCATTGGATGACCATTGGGACCCTTTATATCAACCCTCTCTTGGCACACTATTTGGTCCATCAGAGGACCAAGAGAATGAAATGCTTAAAAGTTCCAGGTCAAATTGTAAGAGAAATTAAAGTGGGTAAAATTTGGGCCAAGTAATCGCCACAGCACAGACATTGAATACATTGTAAGGATTGATTGATTGCTTTATTTCGATATGCATATATCATAAAAGCAGTACAAAAGATAAAAACAGCATGTCGAAAAAAAGTATGACTGTACATTCGATAAAAGAATAAAACACATTGGATCAGCATAAATTAATTAAAAAGAGGATTAAATTGATATGGACAGTCTTCTATGTCTAATCAACCAAGCCCATTTTAAAAACTTAGCAACAGCACAAACAATGGGAGGGGCAGTATTGGTTAAAAGAATCCGGAGGGCAACAGAGTACTGGCGGGTACCCAATTCTCTGCAGATGGGACCAAGCCAGCGTGATCTGGGGCGACCATAGTCCGGGCATTCGAAAAGAAAGTGTGGCACCGTCTCTGATTTATCGGGACAAAGAGCACAAAAGCGTGAAGAGGACTGGGGTTTATTCCACCTGGAGCAGAAATCGGCCAAGGGTAGGGTTCCTAGCCGGAATTTAATGTACAGGGACCGATCCATGGCAATTGTTATTATGTCTATGTACGGCTCGTAGGTGACGACATCTTTTATCAGCAGAAAAGCTGTGGTAGTTTTGCAGTGCTGCTGGCTACTGATGCGCTTCACACGAACCCACTCCCCAAAAAGTTTTTTTAAAGTCTCCTTCGGGGGAGCGGAGTGGCTATGCCAGCAGGAGACCAGGCCTAGGTCCCCTAGAAGATGTTTAATGTCCTTCAGCCATTTAATCCTATGCCAACCGTCGGAGTGCATCACCTCAGCTAGGCCATTGGCATAAGATTTTAGCTCAGGAACCCTCCACAGGCGAGCCCAGAGCAAGAGGGGTCGAAGACGGGCCTGATCCCTTATAGCTTTGCAGCCAGTGTCCATGAGCACTGGGATAGTCGGACTACTCGATGGAATGGCAAGGAGATCTTTAATGAATTTGTTTTCGGCCTTGCTCAGTAAATCCACTTTGCCCAGGCCCCACAGTTCGGCTCCATAGAGTGACGCAGGGACCGCGCGTACTTTGTATATATCTAGTAGAGGGGCAACACAGTGTTTTGTTGAGTTGTTAAACTCCTTGAGGAGGGCCCCCCCCACCCTTTTGTGGGCCATTGTCATTTTATTGATGTGGGCGGTCCAGCTCATCGCGTCGTTGAGACGAATTCCCAGGTAGTCGAATTCTGCCACTCTTTCAAGGGGTATGGAGTTCAGAATGGGAGGGCGGCCAAGTTTACGTGGTGGATGCATAACTAGGTACTTGGTTTTTTCCACGTTGATGACAAGTCCCCTGGTGGTGCAAAAGTCCTGGAAGCGGTTCAGTAGTGTCTGGAGACCTTGGGGGGTTTTAGAGATGAGGAGGGTGTCGTCGGCGAACAGCAAAGTTGGAATTTTTACGCCTCCCAGAGTGGGAGCGTCTGCTGGTTCGCCGAGTAGATGATCTACCACTCCATTAATATAGAGGGAGAATAGGGTGGGGGCCAGGACACAACCCTGCCTTACTCCCCTCTCGACCCTGATCTTATCGGTCTTTTCCCCGTTCAGCCCCCATCTAACCTGGGCATAGGTGTTGTTGTGCAGTTTGATAAGGAGGTTTAATATAAACGGGGGCATCCCTAGTCCGTGAAGCACCCTCCAAAGTTCCTCCCTAGGAACCAGGTCAAAGGCAGTCTTCAGGTCAATAAAGGCCAAATAAAGACTGCCTTTGCCCAGCTCCACCACCTTCCAGTGTAGTAGCAGGAGCCTAAAGACCTGTTCAATAGTTCCTGTACCTGAACGGAACCCGGCTTGCATATCGGACAGGATGTGGTTATCGTCCACCCATTGTGAGATCCTCCCCAAAATGGCTTTCCCCGCCAGTTTCTGGCTCGAGTCTATCAGGCTTATAGGCCTGTAATTCCCAGGTAGATCCCGGCTGCCCTTTTTGTAGATGGGGACCACCTCCGCACCTCTCCAGGAATCTGGCACAGGGCGTCCCACAACGATTGCATTGAGGAGTGCAGAGATTAATACCCCCCATTCTTCCGGATATGCTCGGAGGATATCGCCTGGTAGGCCATCCGGACCAGCTGCTTTTAATGGTACCAAGGTTTTGATCTGCTTTGTAACATCCAAAACCGAAAAAAATTCCAGGTCTTGGGCTAGGGTGGAGGGTGGGAGGTTAAAAGGGTCGTTTAGTGGGCCTTCAGCGGCAGAATAGAGATTTTGGAAGTGGGCGAACCATGTCTGAGCATTGATGGTACAGGTCCTTAGGGTATCCTCGGGACGGTTCCTATTGCCCACCAAATCCCAAAAACCTTTGGCGTCTTTCCCACGACTGGCAGCCAGGAGGTCCTGCCAGAAGTTATCCTCCCACTCCATCTTAGCGTTTTTTTGGCAGAGTGCATAATGTCTCCTGGCCACCCTAGTCTTGGACGGTAATTTGGACTTAACTGCTTCAATGAGAAGTGACTTCGCCTCCCTGCACTTCTTGTTGTACCAGCCCTGTCTGGCTCGTGAGCTTGGTTTCCTTCTGTTCGTATTGGCTGGAACTACAAAGAGGTCACTAATAGCCTGGGTTATGGTACAAAACCTTTGGGCCACCTCCAGCAACCCATCCTCTTGGGGGTCGAGATTGGCTAGGGCTGAGGCAAGAAGCTGCCTGATAGCAGAAGTTTTCTCCTCTGAAAGTGCCAACTTCGCCCACTTTAGCCGCCGTCCACAGTTGGCGACTACTGACGGGTCCGGGGCGGGGTTACGAGAAGATCTGCTCACAGTGCTGGTTAGCCACCTGTGAGACAAGGTGAGAGAGAGGAGGTTGTGATCACTCTCGACGGATGGTATAATCACCATGTCCTCCACCATGCTCCACAGGTGTATGTCAAGGAGAAAATAATCAATCCGTGACGTATGCCCTGGCCTATTGTAGGTATGAGCCCCTGCTTTATCGGACCTGGTCCTGCCATTGGCAGCCCTCAGGCCAAACTCCATAGCTAGTGAGTTGATCTGGAGGGCAACTTCTGTCCACTTTTTGATGGGGCTGAGTTCAAGGGACGGGATCCCCCACCTGATGTCGTGTTCCTCTTGATCAGTTAGAATTTCGAGGTCCAGGGGCTCAAAGGAACAATTGAAATCGCCCGCCAACAAGGTACAAGACCTGTGAGGTGACGAGCGAAGCTGGGCTTCCAAACAGGCTATTACTGGGGATTCTCTACCCCCCTTTGTGCCTCGGGCGTAAATGTTAAAAATATTTAAGATGACTCGGCCCTGGGGATTTTTCAGCAATATGTTAAGGAGATCCGGGCATTTGGTATCCCGCTCCACCACCCTGCAGTTAAGTTCTGAAGCCACCCAAATTAAGAGGCCACCCGAAGGGCGGCCCCTACCAGTTGCACTAAGAACTGCCGGCAAAAAGTGGGTGGAATATCCTGCCTTATGCAGGGGCACCCCACTCCAGGTTTCCTGGAACAGGCATATGGAGTGCTGTTCCACCAGCGCGTTCCAGTCCGGCTGCGCTAGCTTCCTCTCGAGGCCCGCCACATTCCAGCTGAAAACCCTAATCAAGGGGTCCGTCACAGCCGTAATGCTACAGTCCTCGACAGGGTACAGCGTGTCCACAACACCCACACCAGGAAAGTTAACCAAAAGGTCAGAGGATGCCCCGGTCTCCCCTTGCTCTTTTACAACCTCGGCAGTAGCCTGGCTTTGTGATGTAGTCGAGGGGCTACAGGTTTTAAGGAGGGGTGTAGGCTCAGCAGCAGGACTCAAAACCACAAGGGCCGCCCCAGGAGCGTCACAGAGTCAGCAGCCCCAGGAGCCCCAATTCTGTGTCACTGGAGCTGGATATAACTGCTGTGAGAAGACTCCCGGCGAAGGATGACCGTGGACGATGTTTTCTACGAAAAATTGACCCCCAGGACTGCTGTTATAGGGGAGTTGTCCAAGATGGATGGTAGGAGTGGTCGTGATAGTCCGTGGGTAGAAGAATGTTAAGTCGACTGCATCGACACCCGTTCCAGCCGTGGATCGCCCTTGAGAGCATATCAAATGGGCGACTCTTGCGTCTTGGAAATTAACCACCACGCAATCCCCTTCAAGAGATTTTTTCCCGTGTCCAATCCATCCCACCCTGCGTACGCCAAGAATAATGCCATCCACTCCCGAAGGGCGGGGCCTGTTGATTTTCAGCCAATGGATGACCTTATTCTTAAGCGCCTGATGATTTTCCTGCTGGGTATTCCTAATAGGGGGGACTTTGGTGAGGACAACAACAAACGGGTGACACTCGGGGGGAGGTTAACTGGGGGACACTTTCGTATAGGTTTCTGCGAAAAAGCCAATGGAGAAGGATTTTTGGGCGGAAGGGTGGTGGGTTTAGCCTTAAGGGTTGTCGCTGCACCACCAGTTTTGGCGTGTAAGGCGGCCCCAGGTTGTGAAGTTGGACCCGTCCCTCCCTTCTGATGTTTCCTTTGCCCTAGGTTAGGCACAGGGGTTGTTACCACTGGGGGAGGGATGGCATGCACTTGGGCAGCATGGGTGGAGACATTCGGCCTTGTCTGCCTCGGGCCATCCTGGGAGGCGACCGAGGAAGCATTCCCAGAAGCTGGTTGCTTAGGCGGCTGTGTCGACTGTTCTCCTAGAGAATGACTCACTAAAGCCTCTTTCCCAGTGTTCCTATCTGTCCTATCCTCGCTGGGCTTCGGCTGTAATTTGAACAGGGTTTTCAGGGAAAAGAAATTGTCCCTGGTAACCTGTTCAAAACGGTCAAGCCTGTCCCCCAAACTTTTGACTTGGTCAATCAGTGGTACCAAAAGAGACCTGACCAGTTTCTCGATTGGCTCCAGAAAGAGACCCTCGTTGGCTAGGTCAGGAACTGCTGGGACCAGCAGGGGGGGTAGCACTGTGTCAGCTACGGTTGGAGGGGCATTAGAGTTCCCAAGTGGTGCAGATCCTCCGGCACCTGGGAGTGTGGGGCCCCTGTGGGGCTGATACCTGGCGTGCTTAATAAGCGTGGGGTGGCAGCCCTTTCGGATGATGGTCGCCCTTTTCCCTTTCCTTTTCAGAGGCCCCTGGATAGATCGGGTCTTGGGCGGAAGTTGAGGGTCGGGTGTGGGAGCGTCAGAGCAGTATTGGGACTGAATGCCAGGAGAACCGGCTGTGGGAAGGTCGGGGCGGGACTCTACAACCACGGTACAAGGGCTGATGAGGTGAGGATCAATCAGCAAACTTTCTACCCCATCTGTTCCAATCTCTAGTGGTGCAATGTGAGAATCCCCAGGTAAATCCCCAAGCAAAGGTGCAGGGGAAATGGAGATTGGTGAGGACATCTCTAGTGCCGAAGCAGGACATTTTGAAGGGGGGAAGTCAAAAGAGAGGCGCCGTTCTGATATGGCGATCTCATTGTCAATAACAGCCGCCACCCTGGTGAGAAATTTGTCCATAGAACCGAACATGGCACCCCCTGGGGCACTTTCACCGCCACCCCTCAAGGCCTTACCGGAACGGGTTGACATGCTGGATTCCGGGCCCACAATGAAGCACCACGAACTGGGACCTGTTGCAGTGGATGAAAGAGGGGTGGCCCAGCCCTGCCTCCTCCTGCCCCGGACGGCCACAGACGGCCCGCCCTTTGCCCGGGCTTCTCCCGCGATGCTCCCACGTGCTCCCGCACAGCGGGGAAGGGGCGTCCCTTTATGGGGGCGTGAAGCGAGGGGTGGGAGGGGCAACAGGTCAGCAGGTGTGCCGGAAAGCAGGGGCTCCTGGTTAGGTGAGTCCCTGCAGCGGCGCTGATGGTGTGAGCGTAGTCCCTGCTCCCTCGAGTCCTTCTTTAAAAGCTGTGAGCAAACGTGCTCCCAACAGCCACACAAGCCCCCAACAGTGACGCGGCACCCGCGGAGCGGGTGCGGCTAGTTGTAGACGAAAACAGCAGTGTCAACAGCAACCACAAGGAAACGCCGGTAAGCCCTCGGCGTGTGTGTGTCCCGCTGAGACGAAGGGTTCGAGCGCTTTTCACCCTCTGAGCGAGGGGTGGGAGGGGCAACAGGTCAGCAGGTGTGCCGGAAAGCAGGGGCTCCTGGTTAGGTGAGTCCCTGCAGCGGCGCTGATGGTGTGAGCGTAGTCCCTGCTCCCTCGAGTCCTTCTTTAAAAGCTGTGAGCAAACGTGCTCCCAACAGCCACACAAGCCCCCAACAGCGACGCGGCACCCGCGGAGCGGGTGCGGCTAGTTGTAGACGAAAACAGCAGTGTCAACAGCAACCACAAGGAAACGCCGGTAAGCCCTCGGCGTGTGTGTGTCCCGCTGAGACGAAGGGTTCGAGCGCTTTTCACCCTCTGAGCGAGGGGTGGGAGGGGCAACAGGTCAGCAGGTGTGCCGGAAAGCAGGGGCTCCTGGTTAGGTGAGTCCCTGCAGCGGCGCTGATGGTGTGAGCGTAGTCCCTGCTCCCTCGAGTCCTTCTTTAAAAGCTGTGAGCAAACGTGCTCCCAACAGCCACACAAGCCCCCAACAGGACTAATGGCAATAAGGGTACAGACTGGAATCGGATGAAGATTGCATTCTTATTAACAGTTGTTACAGCAGTAGTAGGGAACTAAGCTGAGTTTCCAGAACTACTCTTCATGAGAAGTTATTTTCTTATTCGCTCTTCTCCAGAGGAGCTCTTCATTGGTTCTATTAGGAATAGGTCCTTAGTTGATTTACGGGGTTTCTTTATGGAACACTGTGTATATTTTTTCTAATGCTGATTCTTAACCAATTCAATTTTATATTTGTGTAAATTTACTAATCTGAATAAAGACACATAGATAATCTAATGTTATGATAAATAAAGGTTTTTAAACTTTCACAAACCTCTCATCATTGACTGATCGCAATTTCTAATGTCATTAATGTTTTGAATTGATTTGGGAAGCTCTAATTAGCCTACGGTGGAAAAGGTCAGTCGACCTCTACAGAACAACAAGAATTCTATAAGGTGAGATTTGTAAATAGGTGTTTATTAAGATAGAACCATCCTGGTGAATCCTTGGGCTCCCACAGTTTCTGGTAGCAGAATTGATGGTTTACACACAGGATTAGGCTTAGAATTAATAGCCATCAATACATACATATTCCTGATTACAGTTTCCATGTCCAAATCCCTATAGAGTGATGAGCAGTTACGGTCTTGGTGGTCACAGTTTGTATTTGTGAGTATCAATAGGGAACATAATGTTGTTGTTGTGAGATGGAGTGAATGTGTTTATTTTGTAAATAAGTCGAATATTACAAGAAGAAGCAAAGAAGTTGATTTCAGGCTCCAAGAATCCGAAAAATCCCAGGATTGTAATCATGTTTTGCACAGAGATTAGTAGATGTGGAGTATGAGGTACCATCACTTCCAATGTTGGTGAAACCTTATTGCACACTAGGGTGAAGCTGCAATAATTGGTGTGGATCTTTGCTGGTCGAAACGGTTGAATGATTGTAAATCTGAAATGTTTCTTTATCTAAAAGAGTTGAACAAACAAGATTGGTCATATAAAGTGTTAGAATAGTGAAAAAGAAAATAAATTGTAAAGTAGGGTAAATGCTGTGAGTAGTGAGAGGTTTACGTCATAGAGTTTTCGCACTGGGATTAGTTGATTGGTGGTCTGAGCCACACTGCTTATTGGCTATTGTTGGTATGAGCTTTGTTCGTGGATAGGATAAAGGACTTTAAGCTGTTATTTGATTGGAAATTGAAAACTCTGATGAATACTGAACAAAATCAAAACATTTGAGTTTATAAAACAAATAAATAAATTGGATTATTAAAAATGAAATGTTTTAAGGATGTTAAAAACTTTGTGAAGGGGGATGTTACTATTCCTGTTCAGAAAGGTAAGGAGTTATCTCCTGGGGGTCTCTAGCTCACATTATGACAACGGATCATAGATTGAACGTGTTTATGGCTAAAACAATGGATGAGAATTACAGAAGATGAGGGTGCATTGCGTTTTCCTAGATTCTGAACTTTTAATACCAGAGTTTTAAATCATTTGAAGGGAAAATTGTATGAGATGAAGCCACCACTTCAACCCATGCAATATGAAGCATTACAGATTTGGGAAAAAGTTGTGAAAGGGAAGGCAAGGGAAAACATCAGAGGAGAGCAGGTAGGGCAATGAAAAATGATGCTAACGCTCAATGGGACAAATAGCATACGTTGAGGAAAATGTATTTGTAATTCAGTGTAATAGTACAAATAGTCCTGAGGTAAAAATATGTATATTCATACGATGCTTAATAGGGATATGTTGAATTTGAATATGGTTTGCGTAATTCTGTAAGAGGGGTTCAGTGTAAATGTCAACAAAGCAGCCCTTAGGTTTAGCACCCTCAACTGTTTAGCACTGGTTCAAAGCCCTGGCGTAAATGAGCCTTTAGGGCTACACAGTTTTTCAACCACTTGCAAGTGTCTGACAGTGGGCGTGTGCCTCGGACGCCGAGGACCATCCGAAACGCGCACATGTGGAATTCGCCCACACAGCGAGGGAATTCCGGCCACGCCCAAAGGGTTAAGAATGCCAGTTCCAACAATTAACAAAACAATATTCCATTCAATGTGCTACATTGCGAAGCCCAGTTTCAGCTTTTCATGGTCTGAAAATGCCTTCTTTTATATATGGTTTGAAGAAAAAAAATGTGTGAAAGCTTATAGTTGTGAAAATCTAACAGGGTTACAGTGTCCCAAAAGCTGGTCTCCGCAAAGTTCAGAATAAAAGTTAATGTGTGCAATCCAGCACTACTTACAAGAATTTATTTCCAATATGCGGCGATGAACTGTACTAATCTTATGTAAAAGTGTACATGTTGTCAAGGCAGCCTTAGTAATACTGTGTAATTATTAAAATGCCTGTGTAAAATTCAGTTTGTCAGTATTCTTCATTAGGTCATCAAGACTCCCAGTGTGGTTTGTTGTACATTAACTTAGCACAGTGGTGCTGAACCATGTTCTTTGTTTCATTGTGTTGCATATGTTTAGGAGGCTGCAGGCCACGTGGAAATCTGCGTTGTCATAATATATAAAACAGAATCTGCTGTTTAAAGCATAATTTATCAAGGTTAAAGGTCAGCAATAGGCTTTGGGCCATGTTTTCGAAGTCCTGAGCTACAGCCTGAGCAGTACCGGCTTTAGGGGGGGAGAAAGGATTCAAGTGCCACCGAGGGCTTGGATGGGCTGGGAGAAGGTTGCTGCCTCTATAGTCAGAGCTGTAATAGTTCCTAGGGTTGGAGCACTGTGGTTGAGAAACAGCATCCTGTATATTCCATACCTCAACAACTGCAACTATAAAGATTTAAAAAATGAGAGGGCTGTGCTTTTCTATCTGTTTTTGAGCAGAAGCCTGTAGCCCTTTTATATTTACTTGCAATTGTTTAATTTTAAAGATCTAGCACAGCCCCTGTGCTTAGATGGCTGAACTGTTTAGCGCCGTTTCAAAGCCCCTGCGTTGATTAGCCCCAATGGCTACACAGCTTCTTAAGAATGGTGATTCCAACAACTGTAAATTATTTTATTATATTGTGAACAACACTTTATTTTTTTCAGTTATTTCTTTTAAATAAATAACTCAATCAACAATGACGTGTGCTGTTTGTTAAAGTTGTTTTTAAAGGAAATCTATCTACTCTGCACACAGGATCTCCCACAATTAACATGAAATAATTGGGAAAGGTTGCCTTTCAGCAAGGTACAGATATTTAGAGCGCTACCGTTCTGAGACCTTTACTAACTTTATTGTCTCTGCATCACAGACTTTTTCTAACAAGTATTCTTCTGTGCGTGTGTTATAACAGGTTATGAGGGAGAATTACAGCTCTCTGTCGAAGAGCTAAAACAAATCTTAGAGTCTAAACATGCATCAGACAGCGCACAGCGTAAACATAAAATTACAGGTGATTAAAAGGGTGGCCTTACACAAAGGATTGGTAATGATTAGCCTGTACAGTCCAAAACCACCCAAAATTCTATTGGGCCCTCAGAGAGTGTGCTAAATCAATATATTATATTGGTAATGTGACAGTGATTCCTTTTCTTCACATTATCCCTGGAAGTGCACAATTACGCCAAACCTCAGCAAGCAGTAGTCCTGTGAGCAAAAGCGGTAGCCGGAGCCTCTAGGAGTCCTTGAACAGCTACAATCCTGTTAAACAAATAGGTGGAAGTCTTCGGGCCTATAGACAGGACCGGCTACAAAGAAAGGGGTTCCACAAAAGAGAAAAGCAGGAGTGTTTTACAAAATGTAGTGGCAAATGAACCCTAATGGTCCCTTGCTCACTTTGCCACTGGAATAAAGCTAGCCTGGCTGATGAAGGGTGTTACCCAGAAATCGGTCCCAGGATGTTTGTTTCCGGTTCAGGGAAGACCTGGCTTGGCAATTCGGGCCCGACTGTTCCCATGAGGCACAGGGTCAAGACTGATTTGCATATAGCTGGGTCTGAACGGAGATAGCGAAGTGAGCTAAAGAATGATGATGGATTCAACCCAGATCTGTGACTGGGGGTGAGTGTCTGAAAAGTTTCAGACTCCGTCCATCATCTCCTTGTGTTTGCAACATTTAAATTCACCATATCCTATGTCACCGATTACACCTCCAGGCGTGTACAATCCCACCAGCCCTGCGTCAAGTGTAAAACCACCATCACCCACCTCAACATACCCCGACAGCAGTAGAAGATAGAGTGAATATCATAATCAGAGCTTTGAAACTCAGTATAGCAGCAAGGCATCCTCAGAAGCAGCCATTGTATACTCCGCTGGCTGTTTGGATAGGAACCACTTTTTTTGATCCCCTCAACTCCAGACCTTCAGAACGGTGTTAGTGGGGTGGGCCAGAGAGCAGTGCTTGAGGAGATTCGTGGTTATATACACACCACACCTACTGTCAGAGATAAGGCCTTGGAATATGGGTTTTTAGCACAAAAAGCTACACTAGGGTCATATAGCAAAGACATGCACCAGGCTGTAAGAAAACTAACATCCAATCTGAACTCTAAGGCCATAAAACTGAGGAAGACATAAATTGAGAACCGACCCTTGAGGGATGTACAGAGGGAGATAATCCAGAGGATACAATGATATAGAAGAGAGATATTACAACCTTGTGCATCTGCCTTTGCAGTCGCAGAAGTTATTTCATCTTGGCGAGGTCTGCTGTGCTCCCTAAAGAGTGGGGTTTCCAGCTTTATTAATAACTCAGTCCAAAGTTCCATATATAAAAATAAGGTACACAATATCCTTACTAAAGCATGGTGGTTCTTCCAAGTTCTCACTGCCAAAGTTGGAACCCCAAGGACATAGCCTAATACTTCCAAATACCATGACAGCGCATCCTAAAATGGCAGAGATTAGACCCCCAAACACAAATTTAGGAGAGTGCGGTAGGCACTCCAGATCGTTCAAGCGTTCACGGGGCAAAGGTGAAAGAAGAACCAGACACAGCAAACACAAAGATGGTGTCAAAGTAAAGGATGTAGCTAGGGAATTATGGAGAGCAACTTCAGCAAATACTCCTAAGACCATTCAAACCGGCTCGGGGGGACTGATTAAAGTGAGTTGACCGGTAAGAATTCAAAACTGGGCTAATAGCACTAAGCAGCAAAGGCTTTTAATCAGTAAATTAAAGAAAGCCAGAATTTGAGCTGCAAGGAGGCTTAAAAATACACTGCCTGTAATTTGTTCTCTCCTTCATAATACTGCTCGATTACACACAGGGGGGTTATTCAGTGAATCCCTAAAACAGACTGTGCAAGGTGTGGTGCTCTACAGCCGCCGATCACAAATGCAAAGGTATCAAATGCCCTTGGTGTAATGAGTCTTTTTCTCCAGGAATAGAACACATGTGTTACATGACTAAAGGCCAGCCCCAGACCAAAACAAAAGGCTACATAGTGTTCGATATAGAGTATAGAGTATACCCTAGAGACCGGAGTGCACCAGCCTAACTATATTTTGGCGCACCATTAAACTTTCATTGAAAACTGGGAGCTTGAAGGCCCTTCTTGTGTGAACGAATTCCTTAGCACATTCATGCAGACGAAATTTAAAGGGTATACCCTGATGCCCATAACTCAAAAATATCTAACTCGTTCTTTATTTTTCAAAATATGATTTGTGAAAAGATGCTCATCACCCGGGGCTCCAAAATGATGTTGCTAATGGCTGTACCTTTACATGTAAGGTTCATAAATACTTTGAATTTTCTGCTCATGAAATTCAGCAAGTTGTCAAAAGCGTTTGGTTTTCCAGGTTGTAAAGGTTATTTCCTCACTGGGAGTATGAGTGGCGAGCTATGTTAACATCAGATGCAGAACTCTGTTCCTTCATTAATAGTAATGCATTACCCAAACCCTTGCAGCCCCGCAACACCTCCTTCGGGGGTCATTCAAATGCTATACAGTTGTACAGGGCCGTGGGTGAGGGTGAGAAAATTACTATGATTTCATGAGTCTGTATCCATTTATGAAGAAGATGAAGTTATATCCCTTACATCACACCAGCATAATATATAAGGACTTTAAAGTCATAGACAAAAACTTTGGGTAAGTTAAATGTCAAGTCTACATAACACGGAGGCTTTACTTCTCCAGACTATTGAGTCGATGGCAAGCTAGTGTTTCCCCTGTGTCAAACATGCGCTGAAAGTAAAGAGACTAGAGAGTGCATACACACTTATGAGCAAAGGGTGCTCACTGGGACTTGTTGTAGCATTGAGTTATAGGTAGCCCTAGAGAAAGGATACCACCTTGGAAAATTGCATGAAATTTGGCACTCTGAGAGGACTACAACCTAACTATGAGGCGTTAAAGCAAAAATGCATTGATTATTACTACGCTTAGGACGGTATATGCTTGAGACCCAAGTTCATCGAAGTCAACCCCGCCAGACGACAGCTAGCCAAGCTCTGCCTCATGGGTAAAATTTGCACTGGGTACACCCTTGTGCAACATGACCATCATCACAGATCTGTTTAAATATCTTTTTGTGCCATGTTACGGAGGGTCCAGCTGCGTGATTATCAATGACAAAATCGCAGTGCTGTTTTGGAAATATACAAGAGAGATTCCCACCAATTGTAACACTATAAACATCTTTATAGCCTACTCCACAACTGATCAGGCTCATTTGGAGCTTTACAATGTGATGGATACACCTCAGGGCGGATCCTGTATCATGATACCGACTCTGTTAAGTTTGTGGGCAAATTAGGGTATGAAGATTCCCAACTCAGCGATTTTCTATGCCATTTGACCAGCAAGCTAAAAAAGGAAGAGTACGTAGTCAAGTTCACAACATCCAGTCCCAAAACCTATTCTTGCTGAACTTCTAACAATGCAGTACGTACGAAAGTCAAAGGAATTACCTTAAATGTTAACAACACTGTCAAAATCATTTTGACAGTCTAAAGGATCTGGTGAATGAATATTCTTCTGCCAGTGAACATGAAAATGATTCAATAATATTTGTAAAACATCCTAGCCTAGTGCGGTCCAAAAAACTGTGGGAAATTACAACCCAGCCATTGCATAAAACCTTGCACGTAGTGTTTGATAAAAGAGTCCACACTGAAGGATACAAAACCATACCGTATGGTTATTGAAAAACATTAGAGTCTTGCAACCTCGACTATGGACACTAGGTTTCAGGACATATTATCCTGAGTTTTAGCAGGTGGGTCAAATTGCAGTAAATTCTATTTTATAAAGAAACTATAAAAAAATTCTCCCAGTGTTTTATCTCAAACCCCTAACTATATTGTTTGGCTTTATTCATGCTGACAAGATCTTTATACAGAACTATCCCTAAGGTTCCCACACATCAGATTTTTAGGAGGCATACCGAATAATCTCAACGACAATGCATTGTTACCTACAGACTTTGTAAACATGGTGGTTGAAGAGGACCATATGAGAAAAGGTGGGGATCAACTTGAGATAGAGAACGTTTTAACTCAATGTTTATACCATAGCAACCTATGCATATGCTACTTAGTGCAGAACTTGTTTTACAACAGTAAGATAAGTTGTTCTATAGCTCTCAACACCTCATACCTGGTTTTATTTAAAACCACAGTGACAAACAACAGATATCCATTATAGCTGAAGAGATGTACCCTGGAACCACACAGTTTTTCTTGGAAGCCTTTAACGCAGCCACAAAGAAAGCCCACAGTTACTTATTCATAGACTTAAAAAAGCAATACTCTAGAAGACTACAGAGTGTGTGCTAGTATTTTCCCACCCGATCTCCTTGTCTCTTACACACTTAAAACCAAGCCCAGCCTATAAAAAGAATTGTTAAAGAGTCTTCTGGAACATTTACACTCTAGACCTTATAATACCCAGTATTGACCATGGTCAGCTTGTCTATGCAATAATCTAGCCATCCTAAAACTGCTAGTCACAACTAGCCCCCAGCAAAGAAAAGCAATTTTGTGCGCTGCTTAGGCCGATTTAGTGGCTGCCATTTCAGAAATCTCCCTGAACACCCTAAAAGGTAATGTCCCTATATAAGAGTGCCAGTTCCGTGTTTCGAAGAAGAAGTGCCACCTTATCAATAAGCTCAGTAATAAAAGGGCTTCCTCATTTCTAAGAAGAAACTGGTAAAGTAGTCAGGAAATGTTATAGGTTCTTTGTTGGACATAGCTATACCGCTAACTACCAGTCTCCTAATTGGAAACTGATGGAATATGCCCAAAAGATGTACTTGGTACCGCAGCAGCTGGAATAGTTGTGGATGTCTACAGGCAATGCCTGGGATATCCACAAAAAAGAGACACAGCACCTGGATGTCGAGATTAAACATAATTTGAATCGTAGGGATTGAAAGGCTTATGACAAAGCAGGAGCCTCATTTATGAGAATTGACGCATCGCTGCATGAAAGCAGCGATGCGTCACTTCTCAGTGCGCACTCCTTGCAACATACCTGATGCGTCATATTTACTGTTTGACGCAACATGTCGCAAGGAGTTAAAGATACGTCAGTATTTCTGACGTATCTGTATGGCGTAAAAGTGACGCATTGCTTGAGTGTGTCACAAAAGTGACGCAACCCCAGCAATGTGTCCTTTCACATGGGACAAGCCCCATGTGAAAGGGCTTGCGTCAGTCTTACACCTGCTGTGAGGCAGGCGTAAGATTTTGACGCATTTGAGTCCTAGAAGTGGCGCAGTGAAATCTGGTAGATTTCACTGCATCACTTCTATGACCCTTTCTTGCGTGAGAACACCCCCCCTGCATACATTATACCTGGCGCAGGTATAATGTAGTGCAGGGGTTTACAAAGTGACGCATCTACCTAGATGCGTCACTTTGTAAATGTGGCGCAACAAGGCGCATTTTTTACACTGCTGGTGCGTCACAAAAAGTGACGCACCAGTGGTGCAAAAGTGACGCAAGGGCTCATAAATGAGCCCCCAGGTCTTTACTCCAGTGCTGTTCAAGATTTTTTAAAATGTTATAGGCAGGGGGCTGCTGAAAGAAACAGGTTGACTCTATATGCCCCGACTCTGATTAGCCTCCAAAACCCCCTTTAATGCCTCAAGGACTACCACCATCCTCAGACATCTATGTTGATGAGCTTTTAAAAAATATAAGTCAAAGTTAAAGAGGGTCCACGCAAATGTTGCTAAGTAAAACGTCAACTTCTAAACACCTGTCCTCATGGAATGAGAGAGGTGACTTCCTCTATAGAGGGCAACTGGTTGTTGGATCCCACATTTACAACCTAGTCAAAGGTTTTACGCTCCCCAAAACACTATCGCTGCAGAAGGTGCCTAAGGGTTGGGAACAGTTTCTGTGTGCCTCTGCAGAGCTCAACATTCCTTCGACACTAGTCAGTAATGCTGAACACAGACGGCCGCTTGAAAGTTTGAAAGATCCGACTTACAGCCCGCCAGGTACTCCACTGTTGCTTTTAATCCCCTCTCTAAGATGCCAGCATTCCCTTTCTTTCCCTGGCTATCACCCTCTTGGTGAACCGAGGCTCTGTCTCTGCAATCTAAAAATAAGTCATTGTTCAAAATGAACAAGTGGCTTTTTAACCTATGTATATGTGTGCCTGGGATCACTGACATAATATCGAGGGACATAATATCGACTATCAAAAATATCGGCGACAAAATATCGACAGACAGAATATCGACTTTGTATCTACAAACAGGTAAGTACAAAACTATCGAGTAAAAAATATCGTTTACAAAAATATAGTTTATAAAAATATCGACTTTATTAAAAACAATGTTAAATTAAATTATTATTAAAAATTAATTACTAAAATATACTTAAAAATACTTAAATTACCTTATAATTGTTAAATAATTAATGAAAATTATAAAAAAAATTACAATCATATTTGTAAAACATATATATATAGTAACATAATATAATTAAATAATATCCAATATTATTACCGTAGGATAGCGGAAGTGTAAAAATTACTATTCCTACTCCAGAGAGTGCAACAGTAGGGAAAGCGTTGGATAGCGTAGGGGTAAAAATTACAATTCCCACTCCAAAGAGTGCAACAGTAGGGAAAGCGTTGGATAGCGTAGAGGTAAAAATTACTATTCCAACTACAGTGGGTGCAACAGTAAGGAAAGCTATGGATAGCGTAGGGGAAAAAATTACTATTCCCACTCCAGTGAGTGAAACACTAGAGAAAGCGTTGGATAGCGTAGGGGTAAACATTACTATCCCCACTCCAGTGGGTGCAACAGTAGGGAAAGTGTTGGATAGCGTAGGGGTAAAAATTACTATTCCAACTCCAAAGAGTGCAACAGTAGGGAAAGCGTTGGATAGCGTAGGGGTAAAAATTACTATTCCCACTCCAGTGAGTGCAACAGTAGGAAAAGCGTTGGATAGCATAGGGGTAAAAATCTCTATTCCCACTCCAGTGGGTGCAACAGTAGGGAAAGCGTTGGATAGCGTAGGGGTAAATATTACTATTCCCACTCCAAAGAGTGCAACAGTAGGGAAAGCGTTGGATATCGTAGGGGTAAAAATTACTATTCCCACTCCAAATAGTGCAACAGTAGGGAAAGCGTTGAATAGCGTAGGGGTTAAAATTACTATTCCCACTCCAAAGAGTGCAACAGTAGGGAAAGCGTTGGATAGCGTAGGGGTACAAATTACTATTCCCACTCCAGTGGGTGCAACAGTAGGGAAAGCGTTGGATAGCGTAGGGGTAAAAATTACTATTCCCACTCCAAAGAGTGCAACAGTAGGGAAAGAGTTGGATAGCGTAGGGGTAAAAATTACTATTCCCACTCCAAAGAGTGCAACAGTAGGGAAAGCGTTGGAGAGCGTAGGGGTTAAAATTACTATTCCCATTCCAGTGAGTGCAACAGTAGGGAAAGCGTTGGATAGCGTAGGGGTAAAAATTACTATTCCCACTACAGTGGGTGCAACAGTAGGGAAAGCGTTGGACAGCGTAGGGGTAAAAATTACTATTCCCACTCCAGTGAGTGCAACAGTAGGGAAAGCGTTGGATAGCATAGGGGTAAAAATTACTATTCCCACTCCAGTGGGTGCAACAGTAGGGAAAGCGTTGGATAGCGTAGAGGTGAAAATTACTATTCCCACTCCAGAGAGTGCAACAGTAGGGAAAGTAAATACTTCTTATATTATTTTAAAACAGTATAAATTAATATCTATAAAAAATCAATTAAAAGTAATTACCAATTTAATATAATATAATAATTAATCAATTAAAATTACTAATTACAATTAATTTTTACTATTAGTTACCTATTCAAATTAATTACAAATTAACAATTATTTAATTAACAATTAAAATTAATTAACAATTAATTCAAATTAAAAACAATTAAATAAATTGAATTATTTAATTATTTATCAATAAATTACTTCCCACTTATTCCCCTATAAACTCACAACCCGCTACAGAAAATAAATTAGTAAAATTAACATAATTAGCAATTAATCAATTAAAATAAATTAATTGGCAGTTAAATTTAATTAATTACCCATAAAAAAATTAATTAACAATTAATTCTAAAAAAAAACAATAAATATTTTTACATATTTAATTAATTATAAATAAATTACTTCCCACCCAATTCCCCTATAAACTCACAACCTGCTACAGAAAATAAATTAGTAAAATTAACATAATTAGCAATTAATCAATTAATTAAAATTAATTGCCAATTCAAATTTAATTAATTACCAAATATAAATTAATTGACAATTAATTAAAAATGAATACCAATATATAAATTTACATATTTAATTAATTATAATTACATGACTTCCCACCCTAATCCCCTATAAACCCACAACCCGCTACAGAATTAAATTACGCAAAAATTAAAAAAACAAAATTCATCAATTAAAATTAATTATAACATAAATACACACTTTTCACACATATAATAACATAACAAACACTATAAAATTCGATATTATAAAAAATTCGATAATTTTAATAACCTATATTATAGACTTCGCTATTTTAACTTTCTATATTTTTAACATTCGATATTACATTACTTACCTTCAAAATGATATTTTTGATGTCTATATTTTGTCCATTCGATATTTTGTCCAGCCTATATTTTGTACTCGATATTATGTCCATTCGATATTTTGTAGTCGATATTATGTCTGTTTACCTTGTGCCTGTGCTTGTGTGTATAGTTTTGCGATAGTTAACATATTGACTTTTTTTGATTTTATCTTTTTAGTACGTTTGCTTGTACTATGAAAAAACTGTTTTGTAAATAAACCTTTTAACTTTTCAAAGTGTTTCTGTCATCTTTTAAAAACATTTTAAATGTGTGTCCTTGTGTCTGAATAAAGAAACTGAGCCTATATTTAAGTTTTGATTCTTCTATTTTACAAAGTCGCCATTACGCATAAGAGGAGTTACAAGACCTTACACTTTTGACAAACTGTGTATTATGTTTTAAGAGCGCTTGATGTAGACCTAGAGTTTTCCTTCACATATTTCATAACAATGCTATCATTGTTAACTAGGTCACTCTAATATAGATTTAAAACTTTTCAAAACATCATACCCTCAGACATTTTACTATAAAAATATATGCAATGCTCTCTGCATGTGACAGTGAGAGAATCCTGTGCCTGTCTTTTTGTTATACTCCTGCCTCATAACAGCTTTTTTTACATACTTGAATATAGGCTTTGTATAGATGCTGTGCTCGGGAAATGACCCTGAGCTGTCTTGTCTTTATCTAAAAACAGGGCTGCCCAGTGAGTTGCTTCCATGTAGTACAGATCTGTGTTAAAGATGAGCAAGTGGGATCTCTCTGACCCTATTTCTCCAGGTATAGCATTGCTTGGAAAAACACCTGAAAAGTATTTCAATAGGTATTTATATTGGCTTAGAAAATCCCAAAACTGAACAGTGTCCATTTAACAATATTTTAAAGCTAGTCAAACAAAATTTGCCGTGCATGGTTGATCTGAATGACGTTGTCAAATACAGAGAACACAATCATGTTTACATTCAAAGCCAAAGGCTGATTAAAATGCATTTCTGGTTTTAGATTTCCATTTTTGTTTAACTTGTAGTGGTCACTGTCTTCTATGTCAGGGGTCAGATCAAAAGCGAATAGCATGAGGAATATTAATAACTCTGTTATTTCCCCCCTTTAACTGGACCCATCTTAACAATGGTGAATAACTATCCCCGTACTCTGTGGCTCTACAATGTCACTATACATGTAGAGTGTATTGAACCCTCCGTTAATATCAGGCATGTAGGGTTCAACTCAACCTGGCTTTTTACATGTTGTACTGTTCCTAAAACCCTTCTTAATTTACCCGTACAGCTAAACTCTGTATCGCGATTTGGAGCTTTAAGAAATACCTTCCTTATAACATTATCGAATACTAGCTAAATGTTCAAATATGTTTCACGACTGGCCATGGATTTGTTGATGGCCTCGACAAGTACCACGATGCTGGGGTAATAGTGAGAATTTCAGGCGTGGATGATCAAGGGGTCCTGATCATGCTTTATAGTAAGTTTGGCCTTGAGCATTGGAAATGTATTCCATGTTCTTGGGTATTGGACTTTGATTAGGGCAACCTCCCACTCCCCTTTTAGGTCCCCAGGTTCAGCCAGTTTCATGATATAATTAGAAACTTGAACATGGGGAGCATGTTCTTCGAGGCGTTGGATGGCAAGGTAATATAAAATGACATTGTCTCCATATTGTCACCTTCAGAGAGCCTCCCGTACTCACTCTGCAGGGAGCTGGCCAGCTCCTAACGATTAAATTTCTCTGGCCACCCCCTCCATTTGACAATGGCCTGTCTGTTAGCCCCTCTACCTTTCTATTTCAGAATCTTTTCAACCCTGTTCACCCAGTGTGGATCATCCGGTAACTTTTGTAACTCTACGTTATAAAAGGCACCAACACCGTTTGGCCATCGTAGTGCTTTTATCTGTAAATATATATACCTTCTTTAAGCTCCACACTCTCCACCATGAATATTTAATTGCTACAACTTCCCTGGTAGCCCTTTGTAAAGACCCCTTTCAACTTTGAAACCCTAACGTAATCAACTTATTTTAATAGAGGCTTCTTGAACTTGGCAGTGAAACAGCTCTTGTATGCCTTCTCCACATCAACCAGGAATTATCGGTCATTACCTCTAGGGGAGGCGTTTTGATGGTTCTGTGATAACTAGTGTTATAAGCATTTATGAACACCTGTAGAACATCCACATATTGGTAGGTGTTGTGGACCGTGAAATATCTCCTCCTCTTAGATTTTAAAGTTCTGTTGAAATGGTCCATAAAAGCAGCTTTTACCTCTGTATGTGTTACAAAATAATGAACAGCATGCTGTTTTAATGATTTAAATGAGTTGCTTAACAATTATTTGCCGGCATTTGTTTGCAGTTTTTGAGGAGTTTGCACTTTCCTGAAGATGGCTTTAAAGGTTGTGGTGACACTAATACCACATTTATTCTTTAGCGCTTCTGCAAAGGCGTACTTAGAGAATACATCTATTACCATTAATATATATTGAGCTCCATTATTATGCTTTGCTAGATCTTGAAGACTTATTTTGTAAGTAAGTTATTGATAATCTAGCTGCGCGTTAACAATGGTCAGTCACCTCTTCAAAAGCCTCCTAACTGGCATGTGGAGTGAATATACCTCTTTCCCAGATAACCAGGTCTTCACCTGCACTCTGTTTACCAAATTCTTTTCAACTAGAGCCCTTCTAAACAGAGCTTCGTGCTTCCGTAACTTCCGATTCCACTTGTATGGTAATAAAGCTTCCTTAACCTGTCCCCTGACATATTATCAACCCTTGCATCCCATGAAATTAAAGATGATGATTTTGTGTAAATGCATTTTAATAAAAATGAAGAATATTAGCAACTCATAAATAGGGCATGCTTTACAGTTTCATAGGGGTACACATCTTGTTGTTGTTGTTGGACAGTTTGCTGACTTTGCACTACTTATACATAATATGACACATGCTACATACATTACTAGAAGTCCAGCAAATAATTTGTCTCAGCGTCACGGGTTTTGATATTTTTACAGCTATAAACTCTATGGCTCTAGACAGGACATCCCACTTAACCCTCCTATAACTTTGTACACTCAGGATACTGACACCATTCATAACATTATACAGTTCTCTGTCATACAATACAAAACATGTATTTCTAAAATAATCTTTGGTCAGAGGATCCAAGGCGATATGTAAGCTGGTATTCAGTGAAAGTTTGAACTTCCTCATACAACATTTGTATGCGCTCCAATATTTATCTCTTGTATGCACATTGATACACCAGTTGGCTATGCATGTAGGACTTTCACAGTGCATCACCATGGGTGGCTCACCAAGCTTCAGATAGCGTAGAGTAACATGTTGTATTTCAGCTATTCTTTCTTTAAGCAACACACATACCAATCTGGCAATACATATGCATCCTGGACGTAACTCAGAGGCATCTTGCGGACCGACATTCTGATGCGTGTCTTAAAAGTGGGTAAGTATGTATTGTTGAATAATACAATAATGACAAGATACCGGAGGACTCATCATTTTTTAAAACATTTTGAGAAGGGCTAAAGAGACGGCTTGTCTGTTTTGAAAGTAAATATTGCACATGCATCTTTCTATAGTCCTTTCTGCCATCTTTCTAACAAAATACGTAAACCAACCTTGCATACAACTGAGTTTTGAACTTGGCTCACTTGAGCATTGGATCTCTTTTGGTTGACAAAACCTTAATCATAAAAGGGTGGACATTATTCTTTTCCTCGGACAAACCATACATCAACTTTAACAGTTTATATACTTTGTTTGGGGCTAGCAAGTTACATATATGATGTATTGTAGACACGTGTGAGCCTTCTAATGCAGATCATTCATTTTATGGCCTTAACAGAGGTTACAATAGTCAGGTTTAACACATGCGCTCACAAAAATCACAGCAAAACCTTTAACAGGCCATATGGCGTTGTAGGGTGCTCCTGGAGCTTCCTTTTCAAAATCTGATATTTTATAGGTACAAACACATTTCTTATGTTGCTCTTTGTTTTAGATTGTGGAACTTTCAGCTGGCTTTGAGAGGCATAAGCAGACATTTTTTACAGCGTTAACCTTTGAGGGCGTCCCCTGTAACACGGCTCTTTTTGCTTATGCTTTCTACGGTTCAAAGACGACAGAAAGCCTGACTATTCGTTAAAAATAAAATATAGCCATATATATAATATAAGTAAGTGTCTAGAACAATTCTTATTAATCTCGTCATTTTCGTGGGACTTAGCTGCAGCTCTGAAATTTTTAGAGTTGCTGAGGTCCATCGAGGCATAACAGGCGTCAGAGTTTGTGCGCCTCCAGAGCCTATTCCTCCAGAAACCCCATATGTTCAAAGACCAGTGATTTAGGAGCTGTTATAGATTCTTCACCATCTTCCATGTCAATGAAGTTCTTTCCAGCATTTGCTTTGCCACTCAAGGATTCGCTGTTACTGCTGAAGCCCTTAATAGGGAATATTAGTTTCAGCAAATCCTTGAGGTGCAGCATTTCCAACCACCGGCAGAGCTCCTCGTCAAAACCGGTGACGTTGTGACCACTCTGTTTAAGGTAGCTCTGCTGTGGATTCATCTCTATTGCTGCTGGTGTCAGACTATAATAACATCTGTCGAGAGAGTGCAAACCACGATCAGAGGGTGTATTTTTGATGAGGTGGCTGTATCTCTTCACAATGACAGATCGATCTCTTTCTGGAGGACAGCTTCTGGGTTGGGCATACACTGCTTAGGGGCTCCTTATATGTATTCTAAGCATAAAAAAAGGCGGACTCTTCTACATCACATCATGGTCATCTAAACTCCAGGGGCTCTAATTCGTTGAGGGCTGCCTCATAGCCCTAAACATGTGCTAGATCCATAAGCACGTGACTAGCACGTGACCATGGTGATGTCACAACATATGTGACCCAACACAGTCGCATGACCCCCGTAAGTGACATCTCTTCCAGGGAGGTCACCCAGAGGCCTGGAAGTCCCGGTAACGGAAGTGATGTCACGATTGGAGTGGGGCAACTGTCACCTTTTGCTTGATGTGACAATGGATGACAATGTTGATTTCAAATTACAAGAAAGCAAAGTAAGAATCTTTGTGGTTCTAAAAATAGACTTACCTCTAGTTTGAGGCACACTGTGAATAAGGAGGTTTGGCACAACTATGTACCACATAAATATTGTTACTATACGGTACTCTAGCTTACCTAATGTACATAGCCTTTTAGCTCTGACAAAATAAGGTGAAGCATGTGTTGGCTGAACCTTTTAAATAACATAGCTAAATAAATCAGAATTCTGCAAAATGTCATTGAATTCAATACATGTCAAAACTCCTAACAACTGTTCTTGTTTGTATTGGAGGGGTTCATAAACTGTATTTGTGACGATTTGTGTCAGGCACATTGCAGCATGGGGGACTTACCACTTACATTGTAGTAAAATTGACACCAATTCAACATTTCTTTCTTTACTGTACTGTAATATTACACATTACTTTAAATTGACTGGTGAGTAGGTTATTTTCAAGGCTCATTTTGAATGTATTCAGTCTTCCAGCAGTATTTCTGTCCCTCTGTACAAGTGCACCACCTCCTGTAACCCTAGTTGGCCATCACTCCCTCTGCTCTAGAGCATTGTGGCTTACCACCTGTCCCATGCTTTACCTTCTGGTACTGCATATCACCCCTTGTGTATACAGGTTCATGTTAACTTGTGCGGATCCTGACTGGATATCTCCTCTCCGATAAGAACTGTCATGTACTACCTCCTGGAGGTCGCTATGGGTGCAGTGAATATAATGTCAAACTCACCCTTACTGGATGAGTCTGCCTGCCAGTTGCTGCTAACTTTGCTGTAAGTGTTTAGTGAATGTGAAGGAAACTTGCACTGCTACTATCCCGATCTACCAGTTTTGTGAGGGAAACTTGAATTGCTCCTGCCTCTATCGATCTTACAGTGGCGGTTCCTAGGTTTGCCCCTAAAGGAAAAATAAAATGATAATAACTGCAAGTTATTTTAATTTATATTTTTCCTTGTTGCAGCAGGGACGGGGCTGGGCTGCTCTGATGACAGGGGAGGGGAGGAGTGGTTTGCACTACCTAAAGTGCGCATGAATATTTGGCAGGCCCTCTGGGGACGGCCAAACATTCATGTGCACTTTGCATGTTCTCCATGCAGGCTATGTTACAGCCTGCATGGAGAACATTCCCAGTCTCCCATTCTCTGGCTGAGCGCCAATCTTCAGCGCCCATTGGCTATCGGGAGGCTGAGAGCCGGGTGCATCCAGCTTCCTGCCCTGGAAGCGGGGGGAAGAGGACTGAGAGGCAATGGGGGCAGAGGGCGGCAGCAGCAGACAGGTAATTGTGACTTTTTGTATTTCATTCCCTCCCCTGACCTGCATCCCCACAACCTGCCCCCCACCACCTACAAATACCAGCCGCCACTGGATCTGGAGGGGGATGCATTACACTGTTACTGCTCCCTGATATCTCGTCTTCGTGTGTGGGTATGTGTGCGTTTGTGTGTGTAAGGGTGTATGTGTGAATGGGTGTGCATGCGTCATTATAGTTCTATAACTAAGCCTCCCATGTTGTACCTATTCTCTATGTGGAAAATGGGAGCTTATAATGTTGATTCCCATGTGTGTCACAGAGACATGAAAAAACGGATTTTACCCTACAATATCCAATGACAACTGACTTTAGGTGACAGACCCATCAGCCACAGCTGAGCACTGCACACAATTATGAGAGAGCAGAGAGAGCTCTGGCCTGCATTAGCTCTATGCTGTATTATTCCAATGACAGCGTGGGGGTGGGCCGAGGGATGATTGGCCATTTATCCCATCAGGCATTTCCCTATCATCTAGAGCCTTTGGAGGCCACTTTTAAAGTCCAAGGGCTGCTGCTGGAAACTCTGTCTCTTTTTCCAGGTTCCCGGTGTTAATGGCAGCATACACAATGGCCTCAGAAACACAATAGGTATTAACGAATGATACATAAAGGGCACATATTCCAAGCCTCAACAGATTGTAAGAGGAAATAAATTAAAAATAATTACATTCTAAGAAATTCCTTGATTTTACATTACTCTAAACTATCAGCATATTTTTCCTGGAATTTGGCTGCACAACCAAGCCTTACCAAGCACACTGCTTGCTGTTCAATGCTTCAAGGCTATTCATTTGGCCCCACAGTAACTTACCATGGGTAAACATTTCATCAGAGAAAGGCACCACACATCACTAAATGAGCTTTAAAGACATAATGAAGGCTTTTGTAATTTTTAACATTAGCCGGATGTGCATTCAAGGTATTTTTAAGTGAACTGAACACTTATTTCCACCAATTGTTTTCCAAGAAAATTCACTCCCAGCAAAACCCCTCTCTTTTCACTATCTGTCGTTTTACATTTACGGAGTTGAATAAGGACCAGCAACCAAAGAAAAGAAAAAGACAACCAGCAGAGAGTGTCCACTGAAAAGAAAACAGTTGGGAGCCCTTCCTGCTTCAAAATAAAATACACACACTGTGAAGGTTTTTTTCATCGAACCCTTTGAAACGATCAGGTAAAAGAGTACTTTCTTTGAAACCAGCACTTAGCTAAAACCTAAGAACCCGTGGAATGGGTTCATGGCTATAACTCTGTTTTAACCTGCCTTCAAACTCACATAGGTGAAATCTGCTGGCCTTAACACTGTCATTCCTGGATATGAACACTTGTGAATATGATTCTCTAAATCTATAGAGAAGGGAGCATATTTGCTATTATTTCACACAATGCGGCACCGCAATGGAGCTTGCTGCACTGCATTGTGTGAAAGGGAGAGAGCAAAAATGCTCCCCATTTACAAAGATATGGAACACTTATTCTCTCTCCTTGTGCTGGCACACTGTGTGCTGTCCAGTGCCAATGTTGGCACTCTTGCACCATAGTTCAAGGGTGTCTTCATTACAGGCAGGATTGTTTTTGTGCACAAAGCAATACCTTCATGCA
This sequence comes from Lissotriton helveticus, assembly GCF_964261635.1. Taxonomy (NCBI): domain Eukaryota; kingdom Metazoa; phylum Chordata; class Amphibia; order Caudata; family Salamandridae; genus Lissotriton; species Lissotriton helveticus. The sequence goes on along the minus strand of NC_136063.1, from coordinate 770,494,605 downwards.
CAAAAACTATCCAAAGAGACATATTCCTCTTTCTTTGTGTGCTGCAGAATACAACATACATGGAAAGAGAAGGAGTAATAAACATATTTCTCTTCCAGGGGATACTCATCAATGGTGATAAGCACTGAATAATTCCGCCCACGTGCGGGGACTCCAGAGCACATAACATATACAACATATGCTTTGTTGTATCACAAGAGACAATTATGTACAGAGATATCTGTGCTTTCCACTTTTACCTGCAAATCCCTCACTTACATCTTATAGCGTACAGCGATGTCTCCTGGTGCCATCTTTCCAGATCTCCAGTGTAGCAACCATGCACTGTATGACTTTATGTTTTGCGTGCAATTGCCCTCACATATTTAGTCGACCCACTTCTTGGGGGTGTCCACAGGAGTACCTTCTGTTTGATGCCTATTATATCTAATATTAACCAGATAACCTAAAACACTGGTGAACTTGCAGGGGGGGCAGTCACTACTATAATTCCAGCTTTCAGTCAGAAGGATTGGATTACAAGGCCTAGGGGGCCCGGGGTTACCTCTAGTTTTGTGTTAAGCCCATGCTTAGCTCACCACATCACACCCACTCTTTTTAATGAATTTTAATGCATTGGGGTAGGGAAGGGGAGTTACCGGCAGGAGTGTTCAGTGGTCCATTTCCTTTTTTATTGCCCCGTCTGCCTCTCACAACTCTGGAGGCTGTTAGCTTCCCACTTATGGCCATATTTACGGATGTTCATTTACACTATTTATTATTTAAGTCACATCAGCGTCCCTGCCCTGTGGTTAATTCTCATTTTTAGTCTCATCGTCATCTTCCTGGGTCAGTGTCGGGTGCTCTCAAATGGACAGCACTTCCCTACATTACCGCGCAAGGGGTGGTGTTTCGGCGTTCTAGACTCTTCCAGGGCAAAGACTCTGCCCTCTGCCCCCACCCAATGGGTGACATCACATTTTCAGAGTCCCACCGAGGGCCCAGTGGGGGACTTCCAGGACATGGCTATCCTCCATTTAGCTAATATCATGGTCGGGTCCATAAATCTATTGTCCACTTTTCATTTAGGTGGTCAGGGAAAGAGTCCCAGCAAGCATACCTCTATCGTAGAATCAAGTGAGCGCTCCATGAAAGCATTTATTATTAATAAGACCTCGCTCCAGAATGGGCGTAGTTCAGTACATACCCAGGTAATGTGCATAAAGTCTACATCATTATAATTCCATCTTGGGCATCAACGTGGTTCCCCCCATATGTAACAGGAGATCCCTTTGTGGGTGGACAGAGTTCTGCACCATTTCGAGTCATTCAATTCCCTGCTCAGAACCATCTCTCAGCGTCTCTGTAGTTTATGCAGGGGGTAAGGGATGCTCCCACCAGCGATGCATAAAACCACTTCACCTGATGACTAGATGTACCTAGTGTAAGTAATGAGTGTAGTACTGCATGCATCTCGGGTTCCTCCTGGCCCTTTCCCCACAACAAATAAAGGTGGGGGCCAGGGCCTTCATATTGTAGTAACTGCCCCAATGGAAGGCTGTGTCCTTCAACTAGGTCCTAAAATGGCATTAAGACCTTCTCCTTGCAGCAGTCCCCCACTGTCTCCTCCCTCCTCCAGCCATGTCGCTAATTGATCTGCAGTGAATATTGTCTGGGGCTTGCCAAGGACTAGGCCGACCAATGGTAGTGTCGGTGTGTACTGTGACATCCCTGCTGTTTTAGCCATGCATTGTTTCCAACACTGTAACGCTGTGGTTTGCAATACTGATCTATAGGGGACAGGCATGGTCGGGTCAAGTATTTTAGCCAATAATAGGGTGGGGGGTGTTTCGGCAGCCATCATGAAAGTCCCCTCCGGAATCCAGCCATTGTGCTAGCCATTGCATCTGAGTGACCAGAAAGTAGAATTCAAAATTCCGCACCCCCAGTCCGCCCTCCATCAGGGGGCACTGCAACATCTTTAATGAGATCCTCTGTCACCCCCTCCCCCAGATTAAATCCGGCAGAAGGGAATCAAGCTGTCTGGCAATGAAATCGGGATATTGAAAAAATATAATAAGTGCGGTAAGATGACCATTTTGGTCAGGGAAATCCTAGCCGAAAGGGGTAAATGTAGCGAGCACAAAAAGTGGACACACGCCTGAAGGGACCGGAGAGCTTTGTATACGTTTTCTTCCCTGAGATCTTTCAGGGAGTGAACGATGTGAATCCCTAAATATTTAAAATTATTAGGTGTCCAGTTAAGGTCTACTGGGAGAGTGGTAGGGCTCCAGCTACAGGAAACAGATAAGTCTTGTCTTTGTTGACCCGTAAGCCCCACAAATGTACAATTCGTTTCAGGAGGCCAGCTCTGTATCAGAGACCACTTCCGCATCTTCCAAGTTTATCAAGAGATCATCCCCATATAGAGATGTTATGTGGTTTCGCCCATCTACTAATAATCCTAGCCCTTCGCCCCCTGGTGTAAACTGTGAAGCCAACGGTTCAATAGCCAAGGCACATAAGAGAGGTGACGGGGGGCAACCCTGCCTAGTGCCCCGTAAGGTCTCATATAAAGCAAATACAATTTTCCCAGTCTAACCCGGGTGGTGGGACAGTCATACAGCACTTTGACCCATTTAACCCAACCCTCTCCAAAATCCATGTGCACCATCACCGCGAATAGATTGAAAGCTTTTTCCTGGTCAATGGACAAATAGCAGCTTGTGGAGGGGATTGTGCCACAGGATGGTTTAATGCTCAATACAGTCTGTGCAAATTAAATGCAGTGTTCCGGGATGGTATAAAACCATTTTGGTCCATATGGATTACGGCAGACATGTAAGGCAGTAAATGTAGTGCCAAGACCTTGCTAAGTATCTTAAAATTCATGTTGAGCATGGAGAGAGGTCTTTAGGCCACGACTCGGGCACCCAGGGTCGTGGTCTAAGGGAGCAGAATCACAAGTGCGTCCCGCATGGACAAAGTAAGTCGGTCGAGTTTCAAGGATTCAGCATATAAAGTCACCAAACGGGGCAGCAGTCAAGAGGCATAGAGTATACAGAGCTTCGTAATACGCCCAGAATAAGGACTTATTCTCCCCGAGGTTATGAACAGATGCACCAGTTCTGGACCGGACATGGGTAATCAGAGCCCCACAAACTTCGGATCTGATCAGCCAAGCTAGCAAGTGTCCTGTTTGCCCTCCTCCTCCTGCACTTTGGTGAGGTATGCCCTATAATCACGGCATCTCAACCGTCCCAGCGTCTTATTGTATAGGGCACAAACTTCTTGTAGGGTTGTCAGGGAGGAGGCATCCACACCTAGGGTATTATCTAGTCTGTGCAGTCTTCTCTCCAAGTCCTCCAGTTTACTATGTAATTCTCTCTGCACTCCTATCGATTGCCCCAGGTAATCTTCCTAAACTACTATATTAAATGTTTCCAATTCCACCAGCACTGTTGAGGCTATATTGGTGTTTGTCTGAAAGGAGGAATCAATAAAGGCGCAGAGGGATTCCCAGAAAGGGGTGTCCTCTAGCATGGAGGGGCTTAGTTTTACATACGGGAATAGGAGGGTGAGTCCCCAATGGCACATGGGTCAACATTAATGGACTATGATCCAAGAGTGTGCGTCCCAAATACTCAGTGTGCGTGATTGAGTCACTGAGACTAATAGAGCATAAAAAGACGTCAAGTTGTGTACGTAGATAGTGTATGGGGGAATAAAAGGAATAGTCCCAGTCGTCTGCATGCTGTGTTCTCCAAATATCCGTTAACTGCTAGTGATTACACCAATCCTGAAATCCTGCAGCTGTGCGGTGGGCCTAAGTTCCAAGCAAGGGTGGGTGTGAACGATCCGGAGAAGTATCCGATACACAGTTAAAATCCCCCCCCAGTATCATGGACTCAGTAGTCAATGTGGCCATACGGGTCGAGAAGCCACGGAAAAAGGTCACCTGGTCTTGGTTAGTGGTATAGATACTACAGAGAGTTATGTTTCTGCCAGACAGTTTCCCACTAATTTGCACAAACCTACCATCCTGACCTATTAGAGTGTGTGGTGGCTCAAAAGAGACCTCTTCCCACACCCAGATTAGCACCCCCAGGCATATATAGAGTAAGAGGTCATGAAAATCGGCCCCCTCTATCTTCTGCAAAGACTCTCCACTTCTCCCCGTAGGAGGCGTGCCTCAGCATCTCAAAAACCTGAGCACGTTGTGCCTCTTCACTGCCGAATATATATGCACACTAATCCCTAGTGCCTGTAGGGGGGGCTCTAGAGACTATGGGGTGTTCAGGGTAAGCTGGCCTCCAAGTAAGACATGTACACACAAAAGAAGCTACCCTGAATGGATATCTAAGTATATAGAATCAGATATCTATTCAGGGTAGCTTCTTTTGTGTGTACATGTCTTCATCGCCAAACCCATTCCCCTTATGTTCCATGTCAGAAATTTCAAAGTACTACGTATGAATGCCATGGTAAAACATATTCATTCAGGTCATGCCCCCTTCCACACCGACGCCCCGTTCTGAAGCAGTAAATACATTGCCACCCTGCCAAAGTGATAAACCAAACCATGGATAGCCCAAACAACAACTCCCTGATCCCAAAGCAGTCTGGCGATGGCCATCCACCCAAACTGTGGGTAAAACATTAGTCTCAATTAGAAGAACCACACCCTGCCAATGGTTGGTCCTAGTAGTGGAGGAAACTGGGCTCTGAAGTAACAGACTCTCATTCAGATTGTGCTGGCCCAGCCCGATCCCAAGCGACAACAGACCTCAGGACAATATTCTCGAAGCACCACCCTGCCCAGGTGGAGTATAATGTGGCTCTGCACATTGTATTTCTTCATATGAAGTCATCTGTCATCCCTGGGGTCACTATTGGGAGAATGACACTGTCGCCACGGAAGGAGTCTGAATATATGAGTCCCTGGTCCCTTTGCCTGAGTTGGAGCCAGCTTCTGGAACCGCTCCGGTCGACTGCTTAATCTCGGCCACAGCCTGGAACGCGGCTGCCCTCTCCTTCTCGGTTTTTGATGGAATTAGATTCTTCAGTGAGCCCTTCTTGAGCCTCCTTCTTGATCTCCTCTGCAGTGTCAGGACTCAGGACTTTATTTGACTTTGGATATAAGGAATCTGGGGCTGGATCATTTTATCTGTGTATCAGGACTCGGGACACGCCTGTGGATTCTGCCCTAGAGGGCAGTCTACCAGACTTATAAGCCTCCAGCCACATCCGTTCCATATAGGGGTCTTCACAAAAATATGTCTTCCCGTCAAACACTATAAGTAGAAAGGCAGGGAACACCAAGGAGTACTGCAGGCCTTCCTCAAGCAGGGGCTTCTTGACCTCAAGAAAAGAGGCTTGCTGCCGTTGGGTTTCAATAGTGTAGTTGGGGAATATAAAGACATTAAAATTGTCTACAACAAACGGACCTTCGGTCCTAGCCTTCTGCAGCAGTACATCCCCGTCCCTAAAATGTAGGAGCTGGGCTACGACCGGCTGCGGAGTCGCTATGGGCAGGGGCGCTGGCACCTGACGTGCTCTCTCAAGTGTGAAGAAGGATGATAGCTCCTCCAGTGCGATGACAGGGCACAGCCACTGTTCAAAGAAGGCCACCATATCTTCGGCCTTCCGTCCCTTCAGGTAGGCCCACCACCTGATGTTGTTTCTCCAATTGCGGCTTTCTGCATCTTTAGCCATATGCTCTAAAGTGCGGACCCTGTTGATGAGCTCTGCGACCTGGATAGATAGTGTCTTCTGTGCAGGTTGGAGGTCTGCAATCAAGGACTCTGCTGTTTTGACCCTCTCTGTCAGCTTGTGGTGTTCTGCCCATAGAAATCCCAGCCCCACCGGCACAGTGCTAATGTTTTCATATAATGTCACTGTTGTGTCAGCGATAGCTTCTAATATTTTGCTTAACTGCAGTTGTGCTGGGTCCACCATGGACGATTGCTCAATTTACCCCTGATGTGGATTCCACTTACGCTACAGAATATTTTCCTAGGTTGTTTATCTCCTGGTATTGATCATTTCCCTTCTAGACCTTTACTGTTAGACCTTTCTATAGCACTTTCTTTTAAAGTTGTACTTACCTGTTGGAAAGACATTCCTAAATTGTCCTTGCTTACATGGTGGAATTTTGTATGTGATGAACAAAGAATACATACTTTTTCTCCTTACACTTTGCATCAAAAGGCTAACTTTGCTTTATACTGGTTACATGTTAATGCTTTTCTTTCATCATACTCCTCATTCTGTTAATCTAATTTATTTTCACTTTTCTCTTTTCCTCTTTACTCTCTCTTCTCTACTTTTCTCTCTGCTTTCCTAGTCAGTCTTTTTCCTGCCTCTCTTTTCTATATAAAACAATAGAATATCCTTCTAATTCATTTTGCTCCTCACACTTGTAATTCCGTTAGTATGTATCAACTTTTATAATTCACATTTTATATTATTTATGAAATACATTATAAACTTACAATAAAAATTATCTAACATTGCAAGCCTTATATGTGTAGTTTTTATATGATGATTGCAAACTATATTATGTTTGCTCATGGGAGACAGTTCTCAATCACTAAAGGTCAACCTGTCAATAGGGCTATCAGAAGCAGATCATGAACATCTTTATATATGTCAGCTTGGTAATTACAAGATGGAAGATGGACGCAGTCCAGAGAGGACAGGGACGGAAATCATCACCACACAATTATTTTTCCGTTCTTGTTGCTCTGTCTTCAGGACTCTCTAAGGGAAATCCACAAGGTTTTGTTCCAGAGCAGGCCCCTAAAGCTTGTACCTTCCTGCTGCATGTACAAGCCTCAGACCACCACAATGCATTCCGGAAAGATTGAAGAGACTATCGGCCAGATGGAGTCTTGCATCCATATGGTCCACTGAGCTTTCCGAATGTAAGAAACTGAGTGACGCAGAAAATCAGTGTTCAAGACATCAAGGTCCCTATTCAGAGTTGAACAAACAAGGTACTCTTTCATAAAGTGGCCAATGTCCCATCTAGTCTATTTAGAGTGTCACTGAGTATAATGCACTTGTAATAGAGTGGATGAGAAAAACACCACATTTTTGGTGGAGTACTCTGTCTGCCAAACTCCAAATAAGTCCCTAAAATGCAGAATGAAGTGCTGTTCATCTAAGTCCCCTTGGCTTTCTAAGTAGGGTTTGGCCAGTGATAATTGCACATAATAGTTAAGAACATTGCATTAAGAAAGAAGGAATGCAGCTGTCCTAAGTCTCGGTCATAGAGTTTAAAGTAGAAGGCCAGTTGAGAGCTGCACTCCAAAAAACGATGTTAGCTCTTACCAATGAGTGCCTGAGCAGAGGGAATTAAGAGGGACGGCACACCCTTTAAAGCTTGTGGTGGCAAAGATAAATGAAGGGTCTTCACTTTAATGATATCACAAAATCTTTATTTTTCAGGGTTCCTAGGGATTATTGAAAAATGAAACTATTTACTGAAAAGAAAATAAATGTTATGTTATGTTATGTTATGTTAATTAATCATTTTTATAGCGCGCGGCTACTCAAAAAGAGTGTCCCGGCGCTTTTATTGGAGAAAGAAAAAGCTGCAACATAATAACATAACACCAAAAAAAGACTAAAAGAGAAGTGATCCAAGGATTCGAAAGAGACCGGCTACTGAGTAAACAGCCACGTTTTAAGGCCTTTCCTAAAAGCCAGCAAGCTAGTGGCTCCCCGCAGGGCCAGTGGCAAAGAGTTCCATAGCTGAGATGCCAGCAATCCAAAAGAGCGGCCGCCAAGGCGCGTTTTCTTTACCCGAGGGACAGCAGCCAGGTGCAGGGATTCCGACCTCAGAGATCTGGTCGGATGGTAAAAGACCAGTCTCTTTTGGAGGTACTTAGCTCCCCCCTTGTGCAGAGCTTTATAGGCCAAAGTCAGCGCCTTAAAGGCAATCCTCTTGCGGATGGGCAACCAATGTAAAGTTGCCAACAGGCCAGAGGCACTGGAGCGCCTACTAAGGCCGAAGATTGCCCTGGCCGCGGCGTTCTGCACCACTTGAAGCCGCTGCAGCAAGTACTCTGGAAGGCCCAGGTAAAGAATGTTGGAATAATCCAACCTGGACCCAATCAGAGCCTGAACTGTCAGCGTCCTATGCTCCACGGATAACAGAGGAAGGAACCTCCGCAGCATCCTAAGGATGCCAAAGCACATGCCCGACACCCCCAGTATCTGAGATTTCAGGGTTAACCTGTTATCCATCTTCACCCATATGGCCTCAATCTTTAAAAACAACCCTCCAAAATATTACACCTCTTCATTATTATGGTCATAGTTATAGTTATTATTATCTACAAATAAATTCTTTAGAAAGGAACACTTCCCAAACTGTTTCCTGCAAAAGTATATTGAAGTAAGGACAGTGTGAAAGAGATTAAAGATTTAAATGTAAGGTTAAAAGGTAAAGGGTTTATGGATATGTGGTTAGGGCTAATGGTATAGGTTTGAGGGGCTGTGGTATAGGCTTAATGGTTTGAGTTATAGGAATTAATATGAACTAAGGGTACAGGGTTGGGGATATGGGATGTAAGTGTAAGGGCTTGATGTGTAGGGACTGGGATAAGCGTTAGGGTTATGGGTTATGCATATAGAGTTAAGTGTTTGAGTTATGGAATTTGAGGGCAATAAGGTAAGGGTGTTAGGGTAAGGGTACAGGTTAAGAAAAGGTTAAAGGATTAGGACAAACTGTTCTGATATTGGGTTAATGGTTTGAGGTGTAGGGTTCCATATTTGAGAAACAGGGGTTTAAGGTTTAGAAATAATGGGTATAGCGTTAGGTGTATAGGAATCATGGATTAAGTTTGTAGGATTAGGGGTTAAAGTGAATAGTTCAGTTTATTGATAAAATGATTAATAGTGTAAGTTTAAGGCCTATGGGCATAAGGCTAAGGGCTTCAGAACAATGGTTAGGGCTTAAGCATCTGGGGCTTAGGGTTAAGAGCTCCAAGCATTAGGGTAAAGAAGTTAAGGGGCGAAGGTTAACCCTTATTATCACATATGTTTTGTGTCACAGTTGGAATTGAGAGTGAAAGTGCAATTGTGAGTGGCCTAGTGTTTGGGCCTAGATTTATCAGTCCTGACAAAGTCTGACTCCATTGACTTGGAATTTATCACATCCCATAACTACCTCCCAATTAGGAGTTCAAACCCAAAAAGTTTTTTTTTTATATTGAAGTTTTTATTAAACTGCAGGTTCCATACATAGCATAACAGGAGGACAAATGCACAGATAAAACAGACAGAGCTGCATATCTTATAACAATGTAGCATGACATCCATCAAAAACAAGGTATCGTACAGTGGTTCTCTCACCATGCTGAGGTACAGTTTAAATAAACCATGAGCTGCAGGCAGTCGTGTGTCAGTTGAACCAGGAGCGGACAATGAGATAGCCGGGGTCCTCCCTATTGAAGTTGCATATGGCAGAGTGTACATGGACTGAGTCATTTTTGGGGGGACCCCTCATGCTTTTAGAGGCCTGGGGCACCTTGGACCATTGTGGACTCTGATAGTGAGGAGAGGAAAGTAATGAAGGGGGGTTGGATATCTACCAGTTGAGAGCCCCGAGGCATCATCCCCCAATATAAGGTTAGTTGTTCTTGGCAGTAGGTCACATCGCATAACCAGCTGTTGAGTTGAAGTGCAGGGAGGCAGCCCCAATGCATCAAAACCCTACGCTTTGCTAAAGACAGATGCACTGCCATTATGCACCTGACTCATGCTGGGAACATCCTTGACGTAGCCCAGGAGAGCTATCAACTGAGTCTTCTGAGGGTGATGGTCCGTAATTGTGGCAATGGCATCACACATACTAGGCCAGAAGCAAACCATGGCTGGGCACTACCATGCTGGGTGAAGAAATAAGGTGTTTACCGCAACACAATGCATCCTCTGAGAGACTGCTACAATTCTGTTAGACCTGTCAGCCTTAGGGTGGTCTTGCCCTCGATTTTGTCTGACCTCATTTTTCTAGCCTATGAACTCTGAGCACTTTACCACTGCTAACCAGTGCTAAAGTGTGTATGTTCTCTCTTCTCAACATAGTAATATTAGCTCATATCTAATTGGAACATTTAATTTACTTAAAAGTCCTTAGTAAAGTGGTACAGTAAGTGCCCAAGGCTTTTAAAGTAAGTACTACCAGTGGGTCTGTAGCACTGATTATGACAGCCACTTACGTAGCCCTTTAAACATGTCTCAGGCCTGTCTTTGCAGAGCCTGTCTATGCAGTTTAAACTGCCATTTCTACCAAGTAAAAAACACCTTTTGTCAGGCCAATCCCTAACCTTTTCATACATATGTCACCCCTAAGGTAGGCCTAAGGGCAGGTTGCAACGTATTTAAAAAGTTGGACATGTACTTTTAAGTTTTAAATGCCCTAGTAGTGAAAAATTCTACAGTTCATTTTTCAATACTGAAAGGGCTATCTCTCCCATACGATAACATGAGGAAAAAGATAACTGGTTCAAGTTTGGTTTTCTTAGAATCCTATTTTAAAATCTTAACTTATTGGAGCCACTTCTAGAAAGTTGGCATTTTCTTGCCTTAGCCATTTCGTGTCTGCGACCTGTCCCTGGTCACATAATTGGGTGTAGTCGGCAGTTGGGTTTTCTGTATTCCTCCTAGGCAGCTGCACAATGGGGGCTTAAGAGTGACTGAATCCCCTAGCAGAACGAATTCATCTCCTCTGCTGAACGGCTCATCCCTGAGCAGTACTGATGCCTCTTCGCAGCTGCGTGGATTACACCTGTCGCAAAGACCCTCATCGCGTCTGCAGTCTTCGGTACTGATATATCGTCTTGATGGTACGGCACATCCATAGCCCAGGTCCTCGCATCTCTTGTCCGTGGCAGCTTTGACGATGACATCGGATTCTGCGTCACAGGCTTGTAGCTCCTAAGAACCAACACAACTGCTCGCTGCATCCCTGATGCTAGACTTTGCATCTCAAGCACCATCGGAAGGATCCTTGACGAGGATGCAACAGGACCTCGCACCGAAGCCTCACCGCATCTCGGAACAGATGCATCACTTCGGCTTCATTACATATCTTCCACGCGGATCCATGCAACACTCCGAAAGCAGGATTTAAGGTACTCTGTTCAGCGGGCCTAACTGGGGGCCGATCACAGAACTAATCTGACACAAAATCCTAAACTTACTACTTTTGGTATTCACAGAAGGATCTTACGATTTTTGGTGTTCACCTACATCACTTACGACTCCTGAATTTATGTCTACACTTGGGCCGAAATATCTGCACTCGGTTCGTAATTTCTGCACCTGGAGTGGAATTCCCACCCAGGAGTGGAAATCCCATGTCTGAACTGGGGTGGCGGAGTGGGCTAAAGAACGTTGATGGATTAAACCCCGATCTTTTGACTGGGTGTGAGTGTTTGATTGGTTCAGATTCTCCGTCCATCACCACCCCCTTTTGTACCGCTTTTGGCCACCATAAGTGTGGCAGGGTATGCTCAGACGTGAGTCCCTTGCTCACTTTGCCACTGGATTCAAGCAAGCCGGGCTGAAGACGGCTGTAATGCCAGAAACCGGTCCTCGGAAGCTTGTTTCCGGTCCAGGGAAGGCATGGCTTGGCAGTTCGGGCAGGACTGTTCCCATGAGGCACAGGGTCAGACTGATTTGCATATAGCCATGTCTGAACTGGGGTGGCAGAGTGGGCTAAAGAACGGTGATGGATTAAACCCAGATCTTTTGACTGGGTGTGAGTGTTTGATTGGTTCAGATCCTCTGTCCATTACCACCCCCTTTTGTAACGCTTTTGGCCACCATAAGTGTGGCAGGATATGCTCAGACATGAGTCCCTTGCTCACTTTGCCACTGGATTCAAGCAAGCCGGGCTGAAGACGGCTGTAATGCCAGAAACCGGTCCTCGGAAGCTTGTTTCCGGTCCAGGGAAGGCATGGCTTAGCAGTTGGGGCAGGACTGTTCCCATGAGGCACAGGGTCAGACTGATTTACATATAGCCATGTCTGAACTGGGGTGGCAGAGTGGGCTAAAGAACGGTGATGGATTAAACCCAGATCTTTTGACTGGGAGTGAGTGTTTGATTGGTTCAGATCCTCCGTCCATTACCACCCCCTTTTGTACCGCTTTTGGCCACCATAAGTGTGGCAGGGTATGCTCAGACGTGAGTCCCTTGCTCACTTTGCCACTGGATTCAAGCAAGCCGGGCTGAAGACGGCTGTAATGCCAGAAACCGGTCCTCGGAAGCTTGTTTCCGGTCCAGGGAAGGCATGGCTTGGCAGTTCGGGCAGGACTGTTCCCATGAGGCACAGGGTCAGACTGATTTGCATATAGCCATGTCTGAACTGGGGTGTCAGAGTGGGCTAAAGAACAGTGATGGATTAAACCCAGATCTTTTGACTGGGTGTGAGTGTTTGATTGGTTCAGATCCTCCGTCCATTACCACCCCCTTTTGTACCGCACTCTCTGGAGTGGGAATAGTAATTTTTACCCCTACGCTATCCAACGCTTTTCCTACTGTTGCAGTCTCTGGAGTGGGAATAGTAATTTTTACCCCTACGCTATCCAACGCTTTCCCTACTGTGCCCCCTCTGGAGTTGGAATAGTAATTTTTACCCCTACACTATCCAACGCTTTCCCTACTGTTGCACTCTCTGGAGTGGGAATAGTAATTTTTACCCCTACGCTATCCAACGCTTTCCCTACTGTTGCACTCTCTGGAGTGGGAATAGTAATTTTTACCCCTACGCTATCCAACGCTTTCCCTACTGTTGCACTCTCTGGAGTGGGAATAGTAATTTTTACCCCTACGCTATCCTACGGTAATAATGTTGTGTATTTTTTATTAATATTATGTTAATATATATATATATGTTTTAACAGATATGACTGTATATTTTTTTTATAAGTTAAATTAGTCATTTAATAATTTTAAGGTAATTTAAGTATTTTTAAGTATATTTTAGCTATATATTTTTAATATTTTTTTATTTTACATTATTTTTAAGAAATTCGATATTTTTACAAAGTATATATATATATAAACAATATTTTGGGTTCAATATTTTGGTACTTACCTGTTTGTAGATAGGAATTCGATATTTTGTCTGTCGATATTTCGGAATCTATATCTTGGGTAGTCTATATTTTGTCCCTCGATATTTAGTCAGTGATCCCACCTGTACATCCACCACCACCCCAAAACCGGCACTAACAACAACTGCACAACCAGCCCCTGTCCACACACAAACTCCAACTATACATAAACCATCCACTCCTGCACATGAACTTCATCCTGTACAGGCACATTCACAACACCCACCTGCACCTCGGCGACAACCCAGACATGATCCCTCACAGTGATCCTCACCTCCGAAATTGCGAAGTCGCAAGCGCAATACACATTGATCACATCCCAAAAACTTTTTGACCAGTGTGAATATGTGTAAATAAAAATGAATGTTCTTTACAAGTCAAGACCCTGTTGCGTATCATGTCCGGATAGGCAAATGTATACCAATTTTGGTGGCCTAGAGATGTGAGGATATATGTCTGTGTGTGACACATGTACAAGTGTAACCCCATTATTGCAACAAGCCATAATGTGCAGAGCAGATGCCACCCAAAATATATGTCCATATTTTATACAAGACATTGACAATGCAGTTAAACAAGATAGAGAAAGTGTGATTCAAAATAAGATTTCATGTAGAAAAAAGTATGGGATTAGAAAAACAACAACAGTCCGTTTGGCAGGGAGAAAGGAAAACAAATGATGTTCTTACTACAGAAGGAGAAGGTAACTTAGATTGTTGTGGGACAACATAAATATAACATGTCAGGGAGCGTCAGTGGAACCAGTCTATTTACAAGGGGGAAAGTAAATATTTGTCCACAAAGACAATTCTGTCCAACAGGTCAAGTGTCCTTCTGGTCATCCTCAGAGTGGGCTAAAGAACGGTGATGGAATAAACCCAGATCTTTTGACTGGGTGTGAGTGTTTGATTGGTTCAGATGCTCCGTCCATCACACCCCCTTTTGTACCGCTTTTGGCCGCCATAAGTGTGGCAGGGTATGCTCAGACGTGAGTCCCTTGCTCACTTTGCCATCGGATTCAAGCAAGCCGGGCTGAAGACGGCTGTAATGCCAGAAACTGGTCCTCGAAAGCTTGTTTGCGGTCCAGGGAAGGCATGGCTTGGCAGTTCGGGCTGGGCTGTTTCCATAAGGCACAAGGTCAGACTAATATGCATGCCATGTCTGAACTGGGGTGGCAGAGTGGGATAAAGAACAGTGATGGATTACACCCAGATCCTGTGACTGGGTGTGAGTGTGTGATTGGTTCAGATGCTCCATCCATCACCACCCCCTTTTGTACCGCTTTTGGCTGCCATAAGTGTGGCAGGGTATGCTCAAATGTGAGTCCCTTGCTCACTTTGCCACTGGATTCAAGCAAGCCGGACTGAAGACGGCTGTAATGCCAGAAACCGGTCCTCTGAAGCTTGTATCCGGTCCAGGGAAGGCATGGCTTGGCAGTTCGGGATGGACTGTTCCCATGAGGCACAGGGTCAGACTGATTTGCATATAGCCATGTCTGAAGTGGGGTGGCAGAGTGGGCTAAAAAACGGTGATAGATTAAACCCAGATCTTTTGACTGGGTGTGAGTGTTTGATTGGTTCAGATGCTCCGTCCATCACTACCCCCTTTTGTACCGCTTTTGGCCGCCATAAGTGTGGCAGGGTATGCTCAGACGTGAGTCCCTTGCTCACTTTGCCACTGGATTCAAGCAAGCTGGGCAAAAGAAACCGGTCCTCGGAAGCTTGTTTCCGGTCCAGGGAAGGCATGGCTTGGCAGTTCAGGCTGGACTGTTCCAATGAGGCACAGGGTCAGACTGATTTGCATATAGCCATGTCTGAACTGGGGTGGCAGAGTGGGCTAAAGAATGGTGATGGATTAAACCCAGATCTTTTGACTGGGTGTGAGTGTTTAATTGGTTCAGATGCTCCGTCCATCACCACCCCCTTTTGTACCGCTTTTGGCCGTCATAAGTGTGGCAGGGTATGCTCAGACGTGAGTCCCTTGCTCACTTTGCCACTGGATTCAAGCAAGCTGGGCTGAAGACGGCTGTAATGCCAGAATCCGGTCCTCGGAAGCTTGTTTCCGGTCCAGGGAAGGCATGGCTTGGCAGTTCAGGCTGGACTGTTCCCATGAGGCACAGGGTCAGACTGATTTGCAGATAGCCATGTCTGAACTGGGGTGGCAGAGTGGGCTAAAAAACGGTGATAGATTAAACCCAGATCTTTTGACTGGGTGTGAGTGTTTGATTGGTTCAGATGCTCCGTCCATCACTACCCCCTTTTGTACCGCTTTTGGCCGTCATAAGTGTGGCAGGGTATGCTCAGACGTGAGTCCCTTGCTCACTTTGCCACTGGATTCAAGCAAGCCGGGCTGAAGACGGCTGTTATGCCAGAAAAAGGTCCTCGGAAGCTTGTTTCCGGTACAGGGAAGGCATGGCTTGGCAGTTCAGGCTGGACTGTTCCAATGAGGCACAGGGTCAGACTGATTTGCATATAGCCATGTCTGAACTGGGGTGGCAGAGTGGGCTAAAGAACGGCGATGGATTAAACCCAGATCTTTTGACTGGGTGTGAGTGTTTGATTGGTTCAGATGCTCCGTTCATCACCACCCCCTTTTGTACCGCTTTTGCCCGCCATAAGTGTGGCAGGGTATGCTCAGACGTGAGTCCCTTGCTCACTTTGCCACTGGATTCAAGCAAGCCGGGCTGAAGACGGCTGTAATGCCAGAAACCGGTCCTCGGAAGCTTGTTTCCGGTCTAGGGAAGGCATGGCTTGGCAGTTCGGGCTGGACTGTTCCCATGAGGCACAGGGTCAGACTGATTTGCATATAGCCATGTCTGAACTGGGGTGGCAGAGTGGGCTAAAGAACGGTGATGGATTAAACCCAGATCTTTTGACTGGGTGTGAGTGTTTGATTGGTTCAGATCCTCCGTACATTACCACCCCCTTTTGTACCGCACTCTCTGGAGTGAGAATAGTAATTTTTACCCCTACGCTATCCAACGCTTTTCCTACTGTTGCAGTCTCTGGAGTGGGAATAGTAATTTTTACCCCTACGCTATCCAACGCTTTCCCTACTGTGCCCCCTCTGGAGTTGGAATAGTAATTTTTACCCCTACGCTATCCAACGCTTTCCCTACTGTTGCACTCTCTGGAGTGGGAATAGTAATTTTTACCCCTACGCTATCCAATGCTTTCCCTACTGTTGCACTCTTTGGAGTGAGAATAGTAATGTTTACCCCTACGCTATCCAACGCTTTCCCTACTGTTGCACTCTCTGGAGTGGGAATAGTAATTTTTACCCCTACGCTATCCTACGGTAATAATGTTGTGTATTTTTTATTAATATTATGTTAATATATATATATATGTTTTAACAGATATGACTGTATATTTTTTTATAAGTTAAATTAGTCATTTAATAATTTTAAGGTAATTTAAGTATTTTAAGTATATTTTAGCTATTTATTTTTAATATTTTTTTAATTTTACATTATTTTTAAGAAATTCGATATTTTTACAAAGTATATATATATAAACAATATTTTGGGTTCAATATTTTGGTACTTACCTATTTGTAGATAGGAATTCGATATTTTGTCTGTCGATATGTCGGAATCTATATCTTGGGTAGTCTAAATTTTGTCCCTCGATAATTAGTCAGTGATCCCACCTGTACATCCACCACCACCCCCAAACCGGCACTAACAACAACTGCACAACCAGCCCCTGTCCACACACAAACTCCAACTATACATAAACCATCCACTCCTGCACATGAACTTCATCCTGTACAGGCACATGCACAACACCCACCTGCACCTCGGCGACAACCCAGACATGATCCCTCACAGTGATCCTCACCTCCGAAATTGCGAAGTCGCAAGCGCAATACACATTGATCACATCCCAAAAACCTTTTGACCAGTGTGAATATGTGTAAATAAAAATGAATGTTCTTTACAAGTCAAGACCCTGTTGCGTATCAAGTCCGGATAGTCAAATGTACACCAATTTTGGTGGCCTAGAGATGTGAGGATATATGTCTGTGTGTGACACATGTACAAGTGTAACTCCATTATTGCAACAAGCCATAATGTGCAGAGCAGATGCCACCCAAAATATATGTCCATATTTTATACAAAACATTGACAATGAAGTTAAACAAGATAGAGGAAGTGTGATTCAAATTAAGATTTCATGTAGAAAAAAGTATGGGATTAGAAAAACAAAAACAGTCCGTTTGGCAGGGAGAAAGGAAAACAAATGATGTTCTTACTACAGAAGGAGAAGGTAACTTGGATTGTTGTGGGACAACATAAATATAACATGTCAGGGAGCGTCAGTGGAACCAGTCTATTTACAAGGGGGAAAGTAAATATTTGTCCACAAAGACAATTCTGTCCAACAGGTCAAGTGTCCTTCTGGTCATCCTCAGAGTGGGCTAAAGAACGGTGATGGATTAAACCCAGATCTTTTGACTGGGTGTGAGTGTTTGATTGGTTCAGATGCTCCGTCCATCACACCCCCTTTTGTACCGCTTTTGGCTGCCATAAGTGTGGCAGGGTATGCTCAGACGTGAGTCCCTTGCTCACTTTGCCACTGGATTCAAGCAAGCCGGGCTGAAGACGGCTGTAATGCCAGAAACCGGTCTTCGGAAGCTTGATTCCGGTCCAGGGAAGGCATGGCTTGGCAGTTCGGGGTGGACTGTTCCCATGAGGCACAGGGTCAGACTGATTTGCATACAGCCATGTCTGAACTGGGGTGGCAGAGTGGGCTAAAGAACGGTGATGGATTAAACCCAGATCTATTGACTGAGTGTAAGTGTTTGACTGGTTCAGATGCTCCGTCCATCACCACCCCCTTTTGTACCGCTTTTGGCCGCCATAAAGTGTGGCAGGGTATGCTCAGACGTGAGTCCCTTGCTCACTTTGCCACTGGATTCAAGCAAGCCAGGCTGAAGACGGCTGTAATGCCAGAAACCGGTCCTCGGAAGCTTGTTTGCAGTCCAGGGAAGGCATGGCTTGGCAGTTCGGGCTGGACTGTTTCCATGAGGCACAGGGTCAGACTAATAAGCATATAGCCATGTCTGAACTGGGGTGGCAGAGTGGGCTAAAGAACGGTGATGGATTAAACCCAGATCTTGTGACTGGGTGTGAGTGTGTGATTGGTTCAGATGCTCCATCCATCACCACCCCCTTTTGTACCGCTTTTGGCTGCCATAAGTGTGGCAGGGTATGCTCAAATGTGAGTCCCTTGCTCACTTTGCCACTGGATTCAAGCAAGCCGGGCTGAAGACGGCTGTAATGCCAGAAACCGGTCCTCGGAAGCTTGTTTCCGGTCTAGGGAAGGCATGGCTTGGCAGTTCGGGCTGGACTGTTCCCATGAGGCACAGGATCAGACTGATTTGCATATAGCCATGTCTGAACTGGGGTGGCAGAGTGGGCTAAAGAACGGTGATGGATTAAACCCAGATCTTTTGACTGGGTGTGAGTGTTTGATTGGTTCAGATCCTCCGTACATTACCACCCCCTTTTGTACCGCACTCTCTGGAGTGAGAATAGTAATTTTTACCCCTACGCTATCCAACGCTTTTCCTACTGTTGCAGTCTCTGGAGTGGGAATAGTAATTTTTACCCCTACGCTATCCAACGCTTTCCCTACTGTGCCCCCTCTGGAGTTGGAATAGTAATTTTTACCCCTACGCTATCCAACGCTTTCCCTACTGTTGCACTCTCTGGAGTGGGAATAGTAATTTTTACCCCTACGCTATCCAATGCTTTCCCTACTGTTGCACTCTTTGGAGTGAGAATAGTAATGTTTACCCCTACGCTATCCAACGCTTTCCCTACTGTTGCACTCTCTGGAGTGGGAATAGTAATTTTTACCCCTACGCTATCCTACGGTAATAATGTTGTGTATTTTTTATTAATATTATGTTAATATATATATATGTTTTAACAGATATGACTGTATTTTTTTTTATAAGTTAAATTAGTCATTTAATAATTTTAAGGTAATTTAAGTATTTTAAGTATATTTTAGCTATTTATTTTTAATATTTTTTTAATTTTACATTATTTTTAAGAAATTCGATATTTTTACAAAGTATATATATATAAACAATATTTTGGGTTCAATATTTTGGTACTTACCTATTTGTAGATAGGAATTCGATATTTTGTCTGTCGATATGTCGGAATCTATGTCTTGGGTAGTCTAAATTTTGTCCCTCGATAATTAGTCAGTGATCCCACCTGTACATCCACCACCACCCCCAAACCGGCACTAACAACAACTGCACAACCAGCCCCTGTCCACACACAAACTCCAACTATACATAAACCATCCACTCCTGCACATGAACTTCATCCTGTACAGGCACATGCACAACACCCACCTGCACCTCGGCGACAACCCAGACATGATCCCTCACAGTGATCCTCACCTCCGAAATTGCGAAGTCGCAAGCGCAATACACATTGATCACATCCCAAAAACCTTTTGACCAGTGTGAATATGTGTAAATAAAAATGAATGTTCTTTACAAGTCAAGACCCTGTTGCGTATCAAGTCCGGATAGGCAAATGTACACCAATTTTGGTGGCCTAGAGATGTGAGGATATATGTCTGTGTGTGACACATGTACAAGTGTAACTCCATTATTGCAACAAGCCATAATGTGCAGAGCAGATGCCACCCAAAATATATGTCCATATTTTATACAAGACATTGACAATGAAGTTAAACAAGATAGAGGAAGTGTGATTCAAATTAAGATTTCATGTAGAAAAAAGTATGGGATTAGAAAAACAAAAACAGTCCGTTTGGCAGGGAGAAAGGAAAACAAATGATGTTCTTACTACAGAAGGAGAAGGTAACTTGGATTGTTGTGGGACAACATAAATATAACATGTCAGGGAGCGTCAGTGGAACCAGTCTATTTACAAGCGGGAAAGTAAATATTTGTCCACAAAGACAATTCTGTCCAACAGGTCAAGTGTCCTTCTGGTCATCCTCAGAGTGGGCTAAAGAACGGTGATGGATTAAACCCAGATCTTTTGACTGGGTGTGAGTGTTTGATTGGTTCAGATGCTCCGTCCATCACACCCCCTTTTGTACCGCTTTTGGCCGCCATAAGTGTGGCAGGGTATGCTCAGACGTGAGTCCCTTGCTCACTTTGCCACTGGATTCAAGCAAGCCGGGCTGAAGACGGCTGTAATGCCAGAAACCGGTCTTCGGAAGCTTGATTCTGGTCCAGGGAAGGCATGGCTTGGCAGTTCGGGGTGGACTGTTCCCATGAGGCACAGGGTCAGACTGATTTGCATACAGCCATGTCTGAACTGGGGTGGCAGAGTGGGCTAAAGAACGGTGATGGATTAAACCCAGATCTATTGACTGAGTGTAAGTGTTTGACTGGTTCAGATGCTCCGTCCATCACCACCCCCTTTTGTACCGCTTTTGGCCGCCATAAAGTGTGGCAGGGTATGCTCAGACGTGAGTCCCTTGCTCACTTTGCCACTGGATTCAAGCAAGCCAGGCTGAAGACGGCTGTAATGCCAGAAACCGGTCCTCGGAAGCTTGTTTGCAGTCCAGGGAAGGCATGGCTTGGCAGTTCGGGCTGGACTGTTTCCATGAGGCACAGGGTCAGACTAATAAGCATATAGCCATGTCTGAACTGGGGTGGCAGAGTGGGCTAAAGAACGGTGATGGATTAAACCCAGATCTTGTGACTGGGTGTGAGTGTGTGATTGGTTCAGATGCTCCATCCATCACCACCCCCTTTTGTACCGCTTTTGGCTGCCATAAGTGTGGCAGGGTATGCTCAAATGTGAGTCCCTTGCTCACTTTGCCACTGGATTCAAGCAAGCCGGGCTGAAGACGGCTGTAATGCCAGAAACCGGTCCTCGGAAGCTTGTTTCCGGTCTAGGGAAGGCATGGCTTGGCAGTTCGGGCTGGACTGTTCCCATGAGGCACAGGATCAGACTGATTTGCATATAGCCATGTCTGAACTGGGGTGGCAGAGTGGGCTAAAGAACGGTGATGGATTAAACCCAGATCTTTTGACTGGGTGTGAGTGTTTGATTGGTTCAGATCCTCCGTACATTACCACCCCCTTTTGTACCGCACTCTCTGGAGTGAGAATAGTAATTTTTACCCCTACGCTATCCAACGCTTTTCCTACTGTTGCAGTCTCTGGAGTGGGAATAGTAATTTTTACCCCTACGCTATCCAACGCTTTCCCTACTGTGCCCCCTCTGGAGTTGGAATAGTAATTTTTACCCCTACGCTATCCAACGCTTTCCCTACTGTTGCACTCTCTGGAGTGGGAATAGTAATTTTTACCCCTACGCTATCCAATGCTTTCCCTACTGTTGCACTCTTTGGAGTGAGAATAGTAATGTTTACCCCTACGCTATCCAACGCTTTCCCTACTGTTGCACTCTCTGGAGTGGGAATAGTAATTTTTACCCCTACGCTATCCTACGGTAATAATGTTGTGTATTTTTTATTAATATTATGTTAATATATATATATGTTTTAACAGATATGACTGTATTTTTTTTTATAAGTTAAATTAGTCATTTAATAATTTTAAGGTAATTTAAGTATTTTAAGTATATTTTAGCTATTTATTTTTAATATTTTTTTAATTTTACATTATTTTTAAGAAATTCGATATTTTTACAAAGTATATATATATAAACAATATTTTGGGTTCAATATTTTGGTACTTACCTATTTGTAGATAGGAATTCGATATTTTGTCTGTCGATATGTCGGAATCTATGTCTTGGGTAGTCTAAATTTTGTCCCTCGATAATTAGTCAGTGATCCCACCTGTACATCCACCACCACCCCCAAACCGGCACTAACAACAACTGCACAACCAGCCCCTGTCCACACACAAACTCCAACTATACATAAACCATCCACTCCTGCACATGAACTTCATCCTGTACAGGCACATGCACAACACCCACCTGCACCTCGGCGACAACCCAGACATGATCCCTCACAGTGATCCTCACCTCCGAAATTGCGAAGTCGCAAGCGCAATACACATTGATCACATCCCAAAAACCTTTTGACCAGTGTGAATATGTGTAAATAAAAATGAATGTTCTTTACAAGTCAAGACCCTGTTGCGTATCAAGTCCGGATAGGCAAATGTACACCAATTTTGGTGGCCTAGAGATGTGAGGATATATGTCTGTGTGTGACACATGTACAAGTGTAACTCCATTATTGCAACAAGCCATAATGTGCAGAGCAGATGCCACCCAAAATATATGTCCATATTTTATACAAGACATTGACAATGAAGTTAAACAAGATAGAGGAAGTGTGATTCAAATTAAGATTTCATGTAGAAAAAAGTATGGGATTAGAAAAACAAAAACAGTCCGTTTGGCAGGGAGAAAGGAAAACAAATGATGTTCTTACTACAGAAGGAGAAGGTAACTTGGATTGTTGTGGGACAACATAAATATAACATGTCAGGGAGCGTCAGTGGAACCAGTCTATTTACAAGCGGGAAAGTAAATATTTGTCCACAAAGACAATTCTGTCCAACAGGTCAAGTGTCCTTCTGGTCATCCTCAGAGTGGGCTAAAGAACGGTGATGGATTAAACCCAGATCTTTTGACTGGGTGTGAGTGTTTGATTGGTTCAGATGCTCCGTCCATCACACCCCCTTTTGTACCGCTTTTGGCCGCCATAAGTGTGGCAGGGTATGCTCAGACGTGAGTCCCTTGCTCACTTTGCCACTGGATTCAAGCAAGCCGGGCTGAAGACGGCTGTAATGCCAGAAACCGGTCTTCGGAAGCTTGATTCTGGTCCAGGGAAGGCATGGCTTGGCAGTTCGGGGTGGACTGTTCCCATGAGGCACAGGGTCAGACTGATTTGCATACAGCCATGTCTGAACTGGGGTGGCAGAGTGGGCTAAAGAACGGTGATGGATTAAACCCAGATCTATTGACTGAGTGTAAGTGTTTGACTGGTTCAGATGCTCCGTCCATCACCACCCCCTTTTGTACCGCTTTTGGCCGCCATAAGTGTGGCAGGGTATGCTCAGACGTGAGTCCCTTGCTCACTTTGCCACTGGATTCAAGCAAGCCAGGCTGAAGACGGCTGTAATGCCAGAAACCGGTCCTCGGAAGCTTGTTTGCAGTCCAGGGAAGGCATGGCTTGGCAGTTCGGGCTGGACTGTTTCCATGAGGCACAGGGTCAGACTAATAAGCATATAGCCATGTCTGAACTGGGGTGGCAGAGTGGGCTAAAGAACGGTGATGGATTAAACCCAGATCTTGTGACTGGGTGTGAGTGTGTGATTGGTTCAGATGCTCCATCCATCACCACCCCCTTTTGTACCGCTTTTGGCTGCCATAAGTGTGGCAGGGTATGCTCAAATGTGAGTCCCTTGCTCACTTTGCCACTGGATTCAAGCAAGCCGGGCTGAAGACGGTTGTAATGCCAGAAACCGGTCCTCTGAAGCTTGTATCCGGTCCAGGGAAGGCATGGCTTGGCAGTTCGGGCTGGACTGTTCCCATGAGGCACAGGGTCAGACTAATAAGCATATAGCCATGTCTGAACTGGGGTGGCAGAGTGGGCTAAAGAACGGTGATGGATTAAACCCAGATCTTGTGACTGGGTGTGAGTGTGTGATTGGTTCAGATGCTCCATCCATCACCACCCCCTTTTGTACCGCTTTTGGCTGCCATAAGTGTGGCAGGGTATGCTCAAATGTGAGTCCCTTGCTCACTTTGCCACTGGATTCAAGCAAGCCGGGCTGAAGACGGCTGTAATGCCAGAAACCGGTCCTCGGAAGCTTGTTTCCGGTCTAGGGAAGGCATGGCTTGGCAGTTCGGGCTGGACTGTTCCCATGAGGCACAGGATCAGACTGATTTGCATATAGCCATGTCTGAACTGGGGTGGCAGAGTGGGCTAAAGAACGGTGATGGATTAAACCCAGATCTTTTGACTGGGTGTGAGTGTTTGATTGGTTCAGATCCTCCGTACATTACCACCCCCTTTTGTACCGCACTCTCTGGAGTGAGAATAGTAATTTTTACCCCTACGCTATCCAACGCTTTTCCTACTGTTGCAGTCTCTGGAGTGGGAATAGTAATTTTTACCCCTACGCTATCCAACGCTTTCCCTACTGTGCCCCCTCTGGAGTTGGAATAGTAATTTTTACCCCTACGCTATCCAACGCTTTCCCTACTGTTGCACTCTCTGGAGTGGGAATAGTAATTTTTACCCCTACGCTATCCAATGCTTTCCCTACTGTTGCACTCTTTGGAGTGAGAATAGTAATGTTTACCCCTACGCTATCCAACGCTTTCCCTACTGTTGCACTCTCTGGAGTGGGAATAGTAATTTTTACCCCTACGCTATCCTACGGTAATAATGTTGTGTATTTTTTATTAATATTATGTTAATATATATATATGTTTTAACAGATATGACTGTATTTTTTTTTATAAGTTAAATTAGTCATTTAATAATTTTAAGGTAATTTAAGTATTTTAAGTATATTTTAGCTATTTATTTTTAATATTTTTTTAATTTTACATTATTTTTAAGAAATTCGATATTTTTACAAAGTATATATATATGAACAATATTTTGGGTTCAATATTTTGGTACTTACCTATTTGTAGATAGGAATTCGATATTTTGTCTGTCGATATGTCGGAATCTATGTCTTGGGTAGTCTAAATTTTGTCCCTCGATAATTAGTCAGTGATCCCACCTGTACATCCACCACCACCCCCAAACCGGCACTAACAACAACTGCACAACCAGCCCCTGTCCACACACAAACTCCAACTATACATAAACCATCCACTCCTGCACATGAACTTCATCCTGTACAGGCACATGCACAACACCCACCTGCACCTCGGCGACAACCCAGACATGATCCCTCACAGTGATCCTCACCTCCGAAATTGCGAAGTCGCAAGCGCAATACACATTGATCACATCCCAAAAACCTTTTGACCAGTGTGAATATGTGTAAATAAAAATGAATGTTCTTTACAAGTCAAGACCCTGTTGCGTATCAAGTCCGGATAGGCAAATGTACACCAATTTTGGTGGCCTAGAGATGTGAGGATATATGTCTGTGTGTGACACATGTACAAGTGTAACTCCATTATTGCAACAAGCCATAATGTGCAGAGCAGATGCCACCCAAAATATATGTCCATATTTTATACAAGACATTGACAATGAAGTTAAACAAGATAGAGGAAGTGTGATTCAAATTAAGATTTCATGTAGAAAAAAGTATGGGATTAGAAAAACAAAAACAGTCCGTTTGGCAGGGAGAAAGGAAAACAAATGATGTTCTTACTACAGAAGGAGAAGGTAACTTGGATTGTTGTGGGACAACATAAATATAACATGTCAGGGAGCGTCAGTGGAACCAGTCTATTTACAAGCGGGAAAGTAAATATTTGTCCACAAAGACAATTCTGTCCAACAGGTCAAGTGTCCTTCTGGTCATCCTCAGAGTGGGCTAAAGAACGGTGATGGATTAAACCCAGATCTTTTGACTGGGTGTGAGTGTTTGATTGGTTCAGATGCTCCGTCCATCACACCCCCTTTTGTACCGCTTTTGGCCGCCATAAGTGTGGCAGGGTATGCTCAGACGTGAGTCCCTTGCTCACTTTGCCACTGGATTCAAGCAAGCCGGGCTGAAGACGGCTGTAATGCCAGAAACCGGTCTTCGGAAGCTTGATTCTGGTCCAGGGAAGGCATGGCTTGGCAGTTCGGGGTGGACTGTTCCCATGAGGCACAGGGTCAGACTGATTTGCATACAGCCATGTCTGAACTGGGGTGGCAGAGTGGGCTAAAGAACGGTGATGGATTAAACCCAGATCTATTGACTGAGTGTAAGTGTTTGACTGGTTCAGATGCTCCGTCCATCACCACCCCCTTTTGTACCGCTTTTGGCCGCCATAAGTGTGGCAGGGTATGCTCAGACGTGAGTCCCTTGCTCACTTTGCCACTGGATTCAAGCAAGCCAGGCTGAAGACGGCTGTAATGCCAGAAACCGGTCCTCGGAAGCTTGTTTGCAGTCCAGGGAAGGCATGGCTTGGCAGTTCGGGCTGGACTGTTTCCATGAGGCACAGGGTCAGACTAATAAGCATATAGCCATGTCTGAACTGGGGTGGCAGAGTGGGCTAAAGAACGGTGATGGATTAAACCCAGATCTTGTGACTGGGTGTGAGTGTGTGATTGGTTCAGATGCTCCATCCATCACCACCCCCTTTTGTACCGCTTTTGGCTGCCATAAGTGTGGCAGGGTATGCTCAAATGTGAGTCCCTTGCTCACTTTGCCACTGGATTCAAGCAAGCCGGGCTGAAGACGGTTGTAATGCCAGAAACCGGTCCTCTGAAGCTTGTATCCGGTCCAGGGAAGGCATGGCTTGGCAGTTCGGGCTGGACTGTTCCCATGAGGCACAGGGTCAGACTGATTTGCATATAGCCATGTCTGAACTGGGGTGGCAGAGTGGGCTAAGGAACAGTGATGGATTAAACCCAGATCTTTTGACTGGGTGTGAGTGTTTGATTGGTTCAGATGCTCCGTCCATCACCACCCCCTTTTGTACCGCTTTTGGCCGCCATAAGTGTGGCAGGGTATGCTCAGACGTGAGTCCCTTGCTCACTTTGCCACTGGATTCAAGCAAGCTGGGCTGAAGACGGCTGTAATGCCAGAAACCGGTCCTCGGAAGCTTGTTTCCGGTCCAGGGAAGGCATGGCTTGGCAGTTCAGGCTGGACTGTTCCAATGAGGCACAGGGTCAGACTGATTTGCATATAGCCATGTCTGAACTGGGGTGGCAGAGTGGGCTAAAGAACGGTGATGGATTAAACCCAGATCTTTTGACTGGGTGTGAGTGTTTGATTGGTTCAGAGCCTCCGTCCATCACCACCCCCTTTTGTACCGCTTTTGGCCGCCATAAGTGTGGCAGGGTATGCTCAGACGTGAGTCCCTTGCTCACTTTGCCACTGGATTCAAGCAAGCCGGGCTGAAGACGGCTGTAATGCCAGTATCCGGTCCTCTGAAGCTTGTTTCCGGTCCAGGGAAGGCATGGCTTGGCAGTTCAGGCTGGACTGTTCCCATGAGGCACAGGGTCAGACTGATTTGCATATAGCCATGTCGGAACTGGGGTGGCAGAGTGGGCTAAAAAACGGTGATAGATTACACCCAGATCTTTTGACTGGGTGTGAGTGTTTGATTGGTTCAGATGCTCCATCCATCACCACCCCCTTTTGTACCGCTTTTGGCCGCCATAGGTGTGGCAGGGTATGCTCAGACGTGAGTCCCTTGCTCACTTTGCCACTGGATTCAAGCAAGCCGGGCTGAAGGCGGCTGTAATGCCAGAAACCGGTCCTCGGAAGCTTGTTTCCGGTCCAGGGAAGGCATGGCTTGGCAGTTCGGGCTGGACTGTTCCCATGAGGCACAGGGTCAGACTAATTTGCATATAGCCATATCTGAACTGGGGTGGCAGAGTGGGCTAAAGAACGGTGATGGATTAAACCCAGATCTTGGGACTGGGTGTGAGTGTTTGATTGGTTCAGATGCTCCGTCCATCACCACCCCCTTTTGTACCGCTTTTGGCCGCCATAAGTGTGGCAGGGTATGCTCAGACGTGAGTTCCTTGCTCACTTTGCCACTGGATTCAAGCAAGCCGGGCTGAAGACGGCTGTAATGCCAGAAACCGGTCCTCGGAAGCTTGTTTCCGGTCCAGGGAAGGCATGGCTTGGCAGTTCGGGCTGGACTGTTCCCATGAGGCACAGGGTCAGACTGATTTGCATATAGCCATGTCTGAACTGGGGTGGCAGAGTGGGCTAAAGAACGGTGATGGATTAAACCCAGATCTTTTGACTGGGTGTGAGTGTTTGATTTGTTCAGATGCTCCTACCATCACTACCCCCTTTTTTACCACGTTCGGCCACCATAAGTGTGGCCAGGTATGCTCAGACATGAGTCCCTTGCTCACTTTGCCACTGGATTCAAGCAAGCCGGGCTGAAGACGGCTGTAATGCCAGAAACTGGTCCTCGGAATCTTGTTTCCGGTCCAGGGAAGCCATGGCTTGGCAGTTCGGGCTGGACTGTTCCCATGAGGCACAGGGTCAGATTGATTTGCAAATAGCCATGTCTGAACTGGGGTGGCAGAGTGGGCTAAAAAACGGTGATAGATTAAACCCAGATCTTTTGACTGGGTGTGAGTGTATGATTGGTTCAGATGCTCCATCCATCACCATCCCCTTTTGTACCGCTTTTGGCCGCCATAGGTGTGGCAGGGTATGCTCAGACGTGAGTCCCTTGCTCACTTTGCCACTGGATTCAAGCAAGCCGGGCTGAAGACGGCTGCAATGCCAGAAACCGGTCCTCGGAAGCTTGTTTCCGGTCCAGGGAAGCCATGGCTTGGCAGTTCGGGCTGGACTGTTCCCATGAGGCACAGGGTCAGATTGATTTGCAAATAGCCATGTCTGAACTGGGGTGGAAGAGTGGGCTAAAGAACGGTGATGGATTAAACCCAGATCTTTTGACTGGGTGTGAGTGTTTGATCGGTTCAGATGCTCCGTCCATCAGTACCCCCTTTTGTACCGCTTTTGGCCGCCATAAGTATGGCAGGGTATGCTCAGACGTGAGTCCCTTGCTCACTTTGCCACTGGATTCAAGCAAGCCGGGCTGACGACGGCTGTAATGCCAGAATCCGGTCCTCGGAAGCTTGTTTCCGGTCCAGGGAAGGCATGGCTTGGCAGTTCAGGCTGGACTGTTCCCATGAGGCACAGGGTCAGACTGATTTGCATATAGCCATGTCTGAACTGGGGTGGCAGAGTGGGCTAAAGAACGGTGATAGATTAAACCCAGATCTTGTGACTGGGTGTGAGTGTTTGATTGGTTCAGATGCTCCGTCTATCACCACCCCCTTCTGTACCGCTTTTGGCCGCCATAAGTGTGGCAGGGTATGCTCAGACGTGAGTCCCTTGCTCACTTTGCCACTGGATTCAAGCAAGCCGGGCTGAAGACGGCTGTAATGCCAGAAACTGGTCCTCGGAAGCTTGTTTCCGGTCCAGGGAAGCCATGGCTTGGCAGTTCGGGCTGGACAGTTCCCATGAGACACAGGATCAGATTGATTTGCAAATAGCCATGTCTGAACTGGGGTGGCAGAGTGGGCTAAAAAACGGTGATAGATTAAACCCAGATCTTTTGACTGGGTGTGAGTGTATGATTGGTTCAGATGCTCCATCCATCACCACCCCCTTTTGTACCGCTTTTGGCCGCCATAGGTGTGGCAGGGTATGCTCAGACGTGAGTCCCTTGCTCACTTTGCCACTGGATTCAAGCAAGCCGGGCTGAAGACGGCTGCAATGCCAGAAACCGGTCCTCGAAAGCTTGTTTCCGGTCCAGGGAAGGCATGGCTTGGCAGTTCAGGCTGGACTGTTCCAATGAGGCACAGGGTCAGACTGATTTGCATATAGCCATGTCTGAACTGGGGTCGCAGAGTGGGCTAAAGAACGGCGATGGATTAAACCCAGATCTTTTGACTGGGTGTGAGTGTTTGATTGGTTCAGATGCTCCGTTCATCACCACCCCCTTTTGTACCGCTTTTGGCCGCCATAAGTGTGGCAGGGTATGCTCAAACGTGAGTCCCTTGCTCACTTTGCCACTGGATTCAAGCAAGCCGGGCTGAAGGCGGCTGTAATGCCAGAAACCGGTCCTCGGAAGCTTGTTTCCGGTCCAGGGAAGGCATGGCTTGGCAGTTCGGGCTGGACTGTTCCCATGAGGCACAGGGTCAGACTGATTTGCATATAGCCATGTCTGAACTGGGGTGGCAGAGTGGGCTAAAGAACGGCGATGGATTAAACCCAGATCTTGGGACTGGGTGTGAGTGTTTGATTGGTTCAGATGCTCCGTCCATCACCACCCCCTTTTGTACCGCTTTTGGCCGCCATAAGTGTGGCAGGGTATGCTCAGACGTGAGTCCCTTGCTCACTTTGCCACTGGATTCAAGCAAGCCGGGCTGAAGACGGCTGTAATGCCAGAAACTGGTCCTCGGAAGCTTGTTTCCGGTCCAGGAAAGGCATGGCTTGGCAGTTCGGGCTGGACTGTTCCCATGAGGCACAGGGTCAGACTGATTTGCATATAGCCATGTCTGAACTGGGGTGGCAGAGTGGGCTAAAGAACGGTGATGGATTAAACCCAGATCTTTTGACTGGGTGTGAGTGTTTGATTTGTTCAGATGCTCCTACCATCACTACCCCCTTTTGTACCATGTTCGGCCACCATAAGTGTGGCCAGGTATGCTCAGACATGAGTCCCTTGCTCACTTTGCCACTGGATTCAAGCAAGCCGGGCTGAAGACGGCTGTAATGCCAGAAACCGGTCCTCGGAAGCTTGTTTCCGGTCCAGGGAAGCCATGGCTTGGCAGTTCGGGCTGGACTGTTCCCATGAGGCACAGGGTCAGATTGATTTGCAAATAGCCATGTCTGAACTGGGGTGGCAGAGTGGGCTAAAAAACGGTGATAGATTAAACCCAGATCTTTTGACTGGGTGTGAGTGTTTGATTGGTTCAGATGCTCCATCCATCACCATCCCCTTTTGTACCAATTTTGGCCGCCATAGGTGTGGCAGGGTATGCTCAGACGTGAGTCCCTTGCTCACTTTGCCACTGGATTCAAGCAAGCCGGGCTGAAGACAGCTGCAATGCCAGAAACCGGTCCTCGGAAGCTTGTTTCCGGTCCAGGGAAGCCATGGCTTGGCAGTTCGGGCTGGACTGTTCCCATGAGGCACAGGGTCAGATTGATTTGCAAATAGCCATGTCTGAACTGGGGTGGAAGAGTGGGCTAAAGAACGGTGATGGATTAAACCCAGATCTTTTGACTGGGTGTGAGTGTTTGAGCGGTTCAGATGCTCCGTCCATCACTACCCCCTTTTGTACCGCTTTTGGCCGCCATAAGTATGACAGGGTATGCTCAGACGTGAGTCCCTTGCTCACTTTGCCACTGGATTCAAGCAAGCCGGGCTGAAGACGGCTGTAATGCCAGAATCCGGTCCTCGGAAGCTTGTTTCCGGTCCAGGGAAGGCATGGCTTGGCAGTTCAGGCTGGACTGTTCCCATGAGGCACAGGGTCAGACTGATTTGCATATAGCCATGTCTGAACTGGGGTGGCAGAGTGGGCTAAAGAACGGTGATAGATTAAACCCAGATCTTGTGACTGGGTGTGAGTGTTTGATTGGTTCAGATGCTCCGTCTATCACCACCCCCTTCTGTACCGCTTTTGGCCACCATAAGTGTGGCAGGGTATGCTCAGACGTGAGTCCCTTGCTCACTTTGCCACTGGATTCAAGCAAGCCGGGCTGAAGACGGCTGTAATGCCAGAAACCGGTCCTCGGAAGCTTGTTTCCGGTCCAGGGAAGGCATGGCTTGGCAGTTCGGGCTGGACTGTTCCCATGAGGCACAGGGTCAGACTGATTTGCATATAGCCATGTCTGAACTGGGGTGGCAGAGTGGGCTAAAGAACGGTGATGGATTAAACCCAGATCTTTTGACTGGGTGTGAGTGTTTGATTTGTTCAGATGCTCCTACCATCACTACCCCCTTTTTTACCACGTTCGGCCACCATAAGTGTGGCCAGGTATGCTCAGACATGAGTCCCTTGCTCACTTTGCCACTGGATTCAAGCAAGCCGGGCTGAAGACGGCTGTAATGCCAGAAACTGGTCCTCGGAATCTTGTTTCCGGTCCAGGGAAGCCATGGCTTGGCAGTTCGGGCTGGACTGTTCCCATGAGGCACAGGGTCAGATTGATTTGCAAATAGCCATGTCTGAACTGGGGTGGCAGAGTGGGCTAAAAAACGGTGATAGATTAAACCCAGATCTTTTGACTGGGTGTGAGTGTATGATTGGTTCAGATGCTCCATCCATCACCATCCCCTTTTGTACCGCTTTTGGCCGCCATAGGTGTGGCAGGGTATGCTCAGACGTGAGTCCCTTGCTCACTTTGCCACTGGATTCAAGCAAGCCGGGCTGAAGACGGCTGCAATGCCAGAAACCGGTCCTCGGAAGCTTGTTTCCGGTCCAGGGAAGCCATGGCTTGGCAGTTCGGGCTGGACTGTTCCCATGAGGCACAGGGTCAGATTGATTTGCAAATAGCCATGTCTGAACTGGGGTGGAAGAGTGGGCTAAAGAACGGTGATGGATTAAACCCAGATCTTTTGACTGGGTGTGAGTGTTTGATCGGTTCAGATGCTCCGTCCATCAGTACCCCCTTTTGTACCGCTTTTGGCCGCCATAAGTATGGCAGGGTATGCTCAGACGTGAGTCCCTTGCTCACTTTGCCACTGGATTCAAGCAAGCCGGGCTGACGACGGCTGTAATGCCAGAATCCGGTCCTCGGAAGCTTGTTTCCGGTCCAGGGAAGGCATGGCTTGGCAGTTCAGGCTGGACTGTTCCCATGAGGCACAGGGTCAGACTGATTTGCATATAGCCATGTCTGAACTGGGGTGGCAGAGTGGGCTAAAGAACGGTGATAGATTAAACCCAGATCTTGTGACTGGGTGTGAGTGTTTGATTGGTTCAGATGCTCCGTCTATCACCACCCCCTTCTGTACCGCTTTTGGCCGCCATAAGTGTGGCAGGGTATGCTCAGACGTGAGTCCCTTGCTCACTTTGCCACTGGATTCAAGCAAGCCGGGCTGAAGACGGCTGTAATGCCAGAAACTGGTCCTCGGAAGCTTGTTTCCGGTCCAGGGAAGCCATGGCTTGGCAGTTCGGGCTGGACAGTTCCCATGAGACACAGGATCAGATTGATTTGCAAATAGCCATGTCTGAACTGGGGTGGCAGAGTGGGCTAAAAAACGGTGATAGATTAAACCCAGATCTTTTGACTGGGTGTGAGTGTATGATTGGTTCAGATGCTCCATCCATCACCACCCCCTTTTGTACCGCTTTTGGCCGCCATAGGTGTGGCAGGGTATGCTCAGACGTGAGTCCCTTGCTCACTTTGCCACTGGATTCAAGCAAGCCGGGCTGAAGACGGCTGCAATGCCAGAAACCGGTCCTCGAAAGCTTGTTTCCGGTCCAGGGAAGGCATGGCTTGGCAGTTCAGGCTGGACTGTTCCAATGAGGCACAGGGTCAGACTGATTTGCATATAGCCATGTCTGAACTGGGGTCGCAGAGTGGGCTAAAGAACGGCGATGGATTAAACCCAGATCTTTTGACTGGGTGTGAGTGTTTGATTGGTTCAGATGCTCCGTTCATCACCACCCCCTTTTGTACCGCTTTTGGCCGCCATAAGTGTGGCAGGGTATGCTCAAACGTGAGTCCCTTGCTCACTTTGCCACTGGATTCAAGCAAGCCGGGCTGAAGGCGGCTGTAATGCCAGAAACCGGTCCTCGGAAGCTTGTTTCCGGTCCAGGGAAGGCATGGCTTGGCAGTTCGGGCTGGACTGTTCCCATGAGGCACAGGGTCAGACTGATTTGCATATAGCCATGTCTGAACTGGGGTGGCAGAGTGGGCTAAAGAACGGCGATGGATTAAACCCAGATCTTGGGACTGGGTGTGAGTGTTTGATTGGTTCAGATGCTCCGTCCATCACCACCCCCTTTTGTACCGCTTTTGGCCGCCATAAGTGTGGCAGGGTATGCTCAGACGTGAGTCCCTTGCTCACTTTGCCACTGGATTCAAGCAAGCCGGGCTGAAGACGGCTGTAATGCCAGAAACTGGTCCTCGGAAGCTTGTTTCCGGTCCAGGAAAGGCATGGCTTGGCAGTTCGGGCTGGACTGTTCCCATGAGGCACAGGGTCAGACTGATTTGCATATAGCCATGTCTGAACTGGGGTGGCAGAGTGGGCTAAAGAACGGTGATGGATTAAACCCAGATCTTTTGACTGGGTGTGAGTGTTTGATTTGTTCAGATGCTCCTACCATCACTACCCCCTTTTGTACCATGTTCGGCCACCATAAGTGTGGCCAGGTATGCTCAGACATGAGTCCCTTGCTCACTTTGCCACTGGATTCAAGCAAGCCGGGCTGAAGACGGCTGTAATGCCAGAAACCGGTCCTCGGAAGCTTGTTTCCGGTCCAGGGAAGCCATGGCTTGGCAGTTCGGGCTGGACTGTTCCCATGAGGCACAGGGTCAGATTGATTTGCAAATAGCCATGTCTGAACTGGGGTGGCAGAGTGGGCTAAAAAACGGTGATAGATTAAACCCAGATCTTTTGACTGGGTGTGAGTGTTTGATTGGTTCAGATGCTCCATCCATCACCATCCCCTTTTGTACCAATTTTGGCCGCCATAGGTGTGGCAGGGTATGCTCAGACGTGAGTCCCTTGCTCACTTTGCCACTGGATTCAAGCAAGCCGGGCTGAAGACAGCTGCAATGCCAGAAACCGGTCCTCGGAAGCTTGTTTCCGGTCCAGGGAAGCCATGGCTTGGCAGTTCGGGCTGGACTGTTCCCATGAGGCACAGGGTCAGATTGATTTGCAAATAGCCATGTCTGAACTGGGGTGGAAGAGTGGGCTAAAGAACGGTGATGGATTAAACCCAGATCTTTTGACTGGGTGTGAGTGTTTGAGCGGTTCAGATGCTCCGTCCATCACTACCCCCTTTTGTACCGCTTTTGGCCGCCATAAGTATGACAGGGTATGCTCAGACGTGAGTCCCTTGCTCACTTTGCCACTGGATTCAAGCAAGCCGGGCTGAAGACGGCTGTAATGCCAGAATCCGGTCCTCGGAAGCTTGTTTCCGGTCCAGGGAAGGCATGGCTTGGCAGTTCAGGCTGGACTGTTCCCATGAGGCACAGGGTCAGACTGATTTGCATATAGCCATGTCTGAACTGGGGTGGCAGAGTGGGCTAAAGAACGGTGATAGATTAAACCCAGATCTTGTGACTGGGTGTGAGTGTTTGATTGGTTCAGATGCTCCGTCTATCACCACCCCCTTCTGTACCGCTTTTGGCCACCATAAGTGTGGCAGGGTATGCTCAGACGTGAGTCCCTTGCTCACTTTGCCACTGGATTCAAGCAAGCCGGGCTGAAGACGGCTGTAATGCCAGAAACTGGTCCTCGGAAGCTTGTTTCCGGTCCAGGGAAGCCATGGCTTGGCAGTTCGGGCTGGACAGTTCCCATGAGGCACAGGGTCAGATTGATTTGCAAATAGCCATGTCTGAACTGGGGTGGCAGAGTGGGCTAAAAAACGGTGATAGATTAAACCCAGATCTTTTGACTGGGTGTGAGTGTATGATTGGTTCAGATGCTCCATCCATCACCACCCCCTTTTGTACCGCTTTTGGCCGCCATAGGTGTGGCAGGGTATGCTCAGACGTGAGTCCCTTGCTCACTTTGCCACTGGATTCAAGCAAGCCGGGCTGAAGACGGCTGCAATGCCAGAAACCGGTCCTCGAAAGCTTGTTTCCGGTCCAGGGAAGGCATGGCTTGGCAGTTCAGGCTGGACTGTTCCAATGAGGCACAGGGTCAGACTGATTTGCATATAGCCATGTCTGAACTGGGGTCGCAGAGTGGGCTAAAGAACGGCGATGGATTAAACCCAGATCTTTTGACTGGGTGTGAGTGTTTGATTGGTTCAGATGCTCCGTTCATCACCACCCCCTTTTGTACTGCTTTTGGCCGCCATAAGTGTGGCAGGGTATGCTCAGACGTGAGTCCCTTGCTCACTTTGCCACTGGATTCAAGCAAGCCGGGCTGAAGGCGGCTGTAATGCCAGAAACCGGTCCTCGGAAGCTTGTTTCCGGTCCAGGGAAGTCATGGCTTGGCAGATCAGGCTGGACTGTTCCCATGAGGCACAGGGTCAGACTGATTTGCATATAGCCATGTCTGAACTGGGGTGGCAGAGTGGGCTAAAGAACGGTGATGGATTAAACCCAGATCTTGGGACTGGGTGTGAGTGTTTGATTGGTTCAGATGCTCCGTCCATCACCACCCCCTTTTGTACCGCTTTTGGCCGCCATAAGTGTGGCAGGGTATGCTCAGACGTGAGTCCCTTGCTCACTTTGCCACTGGATTCAAGCAAGCCGGGCTGAAGACGGCTGTAATGCCAGAAACCGGTCCTCGAAGCTTGTTTCCGGTCCAGGGAAGGCATGGCTTGGCAGTTCGGGCTGGACTGTTCCCATGAGGCACAGGGTCAGACTGATTTGCATATAGCCATGTCTGAACTGGGGTGGCAGAGTGGGCTAAAGAAGGGTGATGGATTAAACCCAGATCTTTTGACTGGGTGTGAGTGTTTGATTTGTTCAGATGCTCCTACCATCACTACCCCCTTTTGTACCATGTTCGGCCACCATAAGTGTGGCCAGGTATGCTCAGACATGAGTCCCTTGCTCACTTTGCCACTGGATTCAAGCAAGCCGGGCTGAAGACGGCTGTAATGCCAGAAACTGGTCCTCGGAAGCTTGTTTCCGGTCCAGGGAAGCCATGGCTTGGCAGTTCGGGCTGGACTGTTCCCATGAGGCACAGGGTCAGATTGATTTGCAAATAGCCATGTCTGAACTGGGGTGGCAGAGTGGGCTAAAAAACGGTGATAGATTAAACCCAGATCTTTTGACTGGGTGTGAGTGTTTGATTGGTTCAGATGCTCCATCCATCACCACCCCCTTTTGTACCGCTTTTGGCCGCCATAGGTGTGGCAGGGTATGCTCAGACGTGAGTCCCTTGCTCACTTTGCCACTGGATTCAAGCAAGCCGGTCTGAAGACGGCTGCAATGCCAGAAACCGGTCCTCTGAAGCTTGTTTCCGTTCCAGGGAAGGCATAGCTTGGCAGTTCAGGCTGGACTGTTCCAATGAGGCACAGGGTCAGACTGATTTGCATATAGCCATGTCTGAACTGGGGTGGCAGAGTGGGCTAAAGAACGGCGATGGATTAAACCCAGATCTTTTGACTGGGTGTGAGTGTTTGATTGGTTCAGATGCTCCGTTCATCACCACCCCCTTTTGTACCGCTTTTGGCCGCCATAAGTGTGGCAGGGTATGCTCAGACGTGAGTCCCTTGCTCACTTTGCCACTGGATTCAAGCAAGCCGGGCTGAAGTCGACTGTAATGCCAGAAACCGGTCCTCGGAAGCTTGTTTCCGGTCCAGGGAAGGCATGGCTTGGCAGTTCGGGCTGGACTGTTCCCATGAGGCACAGGGTCAGACTGATTTGCATATAGCCATATCTGAACTGGGGTGGCAGAGTGGGCTAAAGAACGGTGATGGATTAAACCCAGATCTTGGGACTGGGTGTGAGTGTTTGATTGGTTCAGATGCTCCGTCCATCACCACCCCCTTTTGTACCGCTTTTGGCCGCCATAAGTGTGGCAGGCTATGCTCAGACGTGAGTCCCTTGCTCACTTTGCACCTGGAGTCAAGCAAGCCGGGCTGAAGACGGCTCTAATGCCAGAAACCGGTCCTCGGAAGCTTGTTTCCGGTCCAGGGAATGCATGGCTTGGCAGTTCGGGCTGGACTGTTCCCATGAGGCACAGGGTCAGACTGATTTGCATATAGCCATGTCTGAACTGGGGTGGCAGAGTGGGCTAAAGAACGGTGATGGATTAAACCCAGATCTATTGACTGGGTGTGAGTGTTTGATTGGTTCAGATGCTCCTACCATCACTACCCCCTTTTGTACCACTTTCGGCCACCATATGTGTGGCAGGGTATGCTCAGACATGAGTCCCTTGCTCACTTTGCCACTGGATTCAAGCAACCCGGGCTGAAGACGGCTGTAATGCCAGAAACTGGTCCTCGGAAGCTTGTTTCCGGTCCAGGGAAGCCATGGCTTGGCAGTTCGGGCTGGACTGTTCCCATGAGGCACAGGGTCAGATTGATTTGCAAATAGCCATGTCTGAACTGGGGTGGAAGAGTGGGCTAAAGAACGGTGCTGGATTAAACCCAGATCTTTTGACTGGGTGTGAGTGTTTGATCGGTTCAGATGCTCCGTCCATCACTACCCCCTTTTGTACCACTTGCGGCCGCCATAAGTATGGCAGGGTATGCTCCGACGTGAGTCCCTTGCTCACTTTGCCACTGGATTCAAGCAAGCCGGGCTGAAGACGGCTGTAATGCCAGAATCCGGTCCTCGGAAGCTTGTTTCCGGTCCAGGGAAGGCATGGCTTGGCAGTTCAGGCTGGACTGTTCCCATGAGGCACAGGGTCAGACTGATTTGCATATAGCCATGTCTGAACTGGGGTGGCAGAGTGGGCTAAAGAACGGTGATAGATTAAACCCAGATCTTTTGACTGGGTGTGAGTGTTTGATTGGTTCAGATGCTCCGTCCATCACCACCCCCTTTTGTACCGCTTTTGGCCGCCATAAGTGTGACAGGGTATGCTCAGACGTGAGTCGCTTGCTCACTTTGCCACTGGATTCAAGCAAGCCGGGCTGAAGACGGCTGTAATGCCAGAAACCGGTCCTCGGTAGCTTGTTTTTGATCCAGGGAAGGCATGGCTTGGCAGTTTGGGCTGGACTGTTCCCATGAGGCACAGGGTCAGACTGATTTGCATAACGCCATGTCTGAACTGGGGTGGCAGAGTGGGCTAAAGAACGGTGATGGATTAAACCCAGATCTTTTGACTGGGTGTGAGTGTTTGATTGGTTCAGATGCTCCGTCTATCACCACCCCCTTTTGTACCGCTTTTGGCCGCCATAAGTGTGGCAGGGTATGCTCAGACGTGAGTCCCTTGCTCACTTTACCACTGGATTCAAGCAAGCCGAGCTGAAGACGGCTGTAATGCCGGAAACCGGTCCTCAGAAGCTTGTTTCCGGTCCCGGGAAGGCATAGCTTGGCAGTTCGGACTGGACTGTTCCCAAGAGGCACAGGGTCAGACTGATTTGCATATAGCCATGTCTGAACTGGGGTGGCAGAGTGGGCTAAAGAACGGTGATGGATTAAACCCAGATCTTTTGACTGGGTGTGAGTGTTTGATTGGTTCAGATGCTCCGTCCATCACCACCCCCTTTTGTACCGCTTTCGGACGCCATAAGTATGGCAGGGTATGCTCAGACTTGAGTCCCTTGCTCACTTTGCCACTGGATTCAAGCAAGCCGGGCTGAAGACGGCTGTAATGCCAGAATCCGGTCCTTGCAAGCTTGTTTCCGGTCCAGGGAAGGCATGGCTTGGCAGTTCAGGCTGGACTGTTCCCATGAGGCACAGGGTCAGACTGATCTGCATATAGCCATGTCTGAACTGGGGTGGCAGAGTGGGCTAAAGAACGGTGATAGATTAAACCCAGATCTTTTGACTGGGTGTGAGTGTTTGATTGGTTCAGATGCTCCGTCCATCACCACCCCCTTTTGTACCGCTTTTGGCCGCCATAAGTGTGGCAGGGTATGCTCAGACTTGAGTCCCTTGCTCACTTTGCCACTGGATTCAATCAAGCTGGGCTGAAGACGGCTGTAATGCCAGAAACCGGTCCTCAGAAGCTTGTTTCCGGTCCAGGGAAGGCATGGCTTGGCAATTCGGGCTGGACTGTTCCCATGAGGCACAGGGTCAGACTGATTTGCATATAGCCATTTCTGAACTGGGGTGGCAGAGTGGGCTAAAGAATGGTGATGGATTAAACCCAGATCTTTTGACTGGGTGTGAGTGTTTGATTGGTTCAGATGCTGCGTCCATCACCACCCCCTTTTGTACCGCTTAAGGCCGCCATAAGTGTGGCAGGGTATGCTCAGACATGAGTCCCTTGCTCACTTTGCCACTGGATTCAAGCAAGCCGGGCTGAATACGGCTGTAATGCCAGAAACCGGTCCTCGGAAGCTTGTTTCCGGTCCAGGGAAGGCATGGCTTGGCAGTTCGGGCTGGACTGTTCACATGAGGCACAGGGTCAGACTGATTTGCATATAGCCATGTCTGAACTGGGGTGGCAGAGTGGGCTAAAAAACGGTGATAGATTAAACCCAGATCTTTTGACTGGGTGTGAGTGTTTGATTGGTTCAGATGCTCCATCCATCACCACCCCCTATTGTACCGCTTTTGGCCGCCTTAGGTGTGGCAGGGTATGCTCAGACGTGAGTCCCTTGCTCACTTTGCCACTGGATTCAAGCAAGCCGGGCTGAAGACGGCTGCAATGCCAGAAACCGGTCCTCAGAAGCTTGTTTCCGGTCCAGGGAAGGCATAGCTTGGCAGTTCAGGCTGGACTGTTCCAATGAGGCACAGGGTCAGACTGATTTGCATATAGCCATTTCTGAACTGGGGTGGCAGAGTGGGCTAAAGAACGGCGATGGATTAAACCCAGATCTTTTGACTGGGTGTGAGTGTTTGATTGGTTCAGATGCTCCGTTCATCACCACCCCCTTTTGTACCACTTTTGGCCGCCATAAGTGTGGCAGGGTATGCTCAGACGTGAGTCCCTTGCTCACTTTGCCACTGGATTCAAGCAAGCCGGGCTGAAGACGACTGTAATGCCAGAAACCGGTCCTCGGAAGCTTGTTTCCGGTCCAGGGAAGGCATGGCTTGGCAGTTCGGGCTGGACTGTTCCCATGAGGCACAGGGTCAGACTGATTTGCATATAGCCATATCTGAACTGGGGTGGCAGAGTGGGCTAAAGAACGGTGATGGATTAAACCCAGATCTTGGGACTGGGTGTGAGTGTTTGATTGGTTCAGATGCTCCGTCCATCACCACCCCCTTTTGTACCGCTTTTGGCCGCCATAAGTGTGGCAGGGTATGCTCAGACGTGAGTCCCTTGCTCACTTTGCCACTGGATTCAAGCAAGCCGGGCTGAAGACGGCTCTAATGCCAGAAACCGGTCCTCGGAAGCTTGTTTCCGGTCCAGGGAAGGCATGGCTTGGCAGTTCAGGCTGGACTGTTCCCATGAGGCACAGGGTCAGACTGATTTGCATATAGCCATGTCTGAACTGGGGTGGCAGAGTGGGCTAAAGAACGGTGATAGATTAAACCCAGATCTTTTGACTGGGTGTGAGTGTTTGATTGGTTCAGATGCTCCGTCCATCACCACCCCCTTTTGTACCGCTTTTGGCCGCCATAAGTGTGACAGGGTATGCTCAGACGTGAGTCCCTTGCTCACTTTGCCACTGGATTCAAGCAAGCCGGGCTGAAGACGGCTGTAATGCCAGAAACCGGTCCTCGGTAGCTTGTTTCCGATCCAGGGAAGGCATGGCTTGGCAGTTCGGGCTGGACTGTTCCCAAGAGGCACAGGGTCAGACTGATTTGCATATAGCCATGTCTGAACTGGGGTGGCAGAGTGGGCTAAAGAACGGTGATGGATTAAACCCAGATCTTTTGACTGGGTGTGAGTGTTTGATTGGTTCAGATGCTCCTACCATCACTACCCCCTTTTGTACCGCTTTCGGCCACCATAAGTGTGGCAGGGTATGCTCAGACATGAGTCCCTTGCTCACTTTGCCACTGGATTCAAGCAAGCCGGGCTGAAGACGGCTGTAATGCCAGAAACTGGTCCTCGGAAGCTTGTTTCCGGTCCAGGGAAGCCATGGCTTGGCAGTTCGGGCTGGACTGTTCCCATGAGGCACAGGGTCAGATTGATTTGCAAATAGCCATGTCTGAACTGGGGGGGAAGAGTGGGCTAAAGAACGGTGATGGATTAAACCCAGATCTTTTGACTGGGTGTGAGTGTTTGATCGGTTCAGATGCTCCGTCCATCACTACCCCCTTTTGTACCGCATCCGGCCGCCATAAGTATGGCAGGGTATGCTCAGACGTGAGTCCCTTGCTCACTTTGCCACTGGATTCAAGCAAGCCGGGCTGAAGACGGCTGTAATGCCAGAATCCGGTCCTCGGAAGCTTGTTTCCGTTCCAGGGAAGGCATGGCTTGGCAGTTCAGGCTGGACTGTTCCCATGAGGCACAGGGTCAGACTGATTTGCATATAGCCATGTCTGAACTGGGGTGGCAGAGTGGGCTAAAGAACGGTGATAGATTAAACCCAGATCTTTTGACTGGGTGTGAGTGTTTGATTGGTTCAGATGCTCTGTCCATCACCACCCCCTTTTGTACCGCTTTTGGCCGCCATAAGTGTGACAGGGTATGCTCAGACGTGAGTCCCTTGCTCACTTTGCCACTGGATTCAAGCAAGCCGGGCTGAAGACGGCTGTAATGCCAGAAACCGGTCCTCGGTAGCTTGTTTCCGATCCAGGGAAGGCATGGCTTGGCAGTTCGGGCTGGACTGTTCCCATGAGGCACAGGGTCAGACTGATTTGCATAACGCCATGTCTGAACTGGGGTGGCAGAGTGGGCTAAAGAACGGTGATGGATTAAACCCAGATCTTGTGACTGGGTGTGAGTGTTTGATTGGTTCAGATGCTCCGTCTATCACCACCCCCTTTTGTACCGCTTTTGGCCGCCATAAGTGTGGCAGGGTATGCTCAGACGTGAGTCCCTTGCTCACTTTGCCACTGGATTCAAGCAAGCCGAGCTGAAGACGGCTGTAATGCCGGAAACCGGTCCTCGGAAGCTTGTTTCCGGTCCCGGGAAGGCATAGCTTGGCAGTTCGGACTGGACTGTTCCCAAGAGGCACAGGGTCAGACTGATTTGCATATAGCCATGTCTGAACTGGGGTGGCAGAGTGGGCAAAAGAACGGTGATGGATTAAACCCAGATCTTTTGACTGGGTGTGAGTGTTTGATTGGTTCAGATGCTCCGTCCATCACCACCCCCTTTTGTACCGCTTTCGGCCGCCATAAGTATGGCAGGGTATGCTCAGACTTGAGTCCCTTGCTGACTTTGCCACTGGATTCAAGCA
The DNA here is from genome assembly GCF_964261635.1 of Lissotriton helveticus. NCBI lineage: Eukaryota > Metazoa > Chordata > Amphibia > Caudata > Salamandridae > Lissotriton > Lissotriton helveticus. Next base: position 770,451,784 of record NC_136063.1, on the reverse strand, counting down.
AGCCGGCTGAAGACGGCTGTAATGCCAGAATCCGGTCCTTGCAAGCTTGTTTCCGGTCCAGGGAAGGCATGGCTTGGCAGTTCAGGCTGGACTGTTCCCATGAGGCACAGGGTCAGACTGATTTGCATATAGCCATGTCTGAACTGGGGTGGCAGAGTGGGCTTAAGAACGGTGATGGATTAAACCCAGATCTTTTGACTGGGTGTGAGTGTTTGATCGGTTCAGATGCTCCGTCCATCACTACCCCCTTTTGTACCGCTTTCGGCCGCCATAAGTATGGCAGGGTATGCTCAGACGTGAGTCCCTTGCTCACTTTGCCACTGGATTCAAGCAAGCCGGGCTGAAGACGGCTGTAATGCCAGAATCCGGTCCTCGGAAGCTTGTTTCCGGTCCAGGGAAGGCATGGCTTGGCAGTTCAGGCTGGACTGTTCCCATGAGGCACAGGGTCAGACTGATTTGCATATAGCCATGTCTGAACTGGGGTGGCAGAGTGGGCTAAAGAACGGTGATAGATTAAACCCAGATCTTTTGACTGGGTGTGAGTGTTTGATTGGTTCAGATGCTCCGTCCATCACCACCCCCTTTTGTACCGCTTTTGGCCACCATAAGTGTGACAGGGTATGCTCAGACGTGAGTCCCTTGCTCACTTTGCCACTGGATTCAAGTAAGCCGGGCTGAAGACGGCTGTAATGCCAGAAACCGGTCCTCGGTAGCTTGTTTCCGATCCAGGGAAGGCATGGCTTGGCAGTTCGGGCTGGACTGTTCCCATGAGGCACAGGGTCAGACTGATTTGCATAACGCCATGTCTGAACTGGGGTGGCAGAGTGGGCTAAAGAACGGTGATGGATTAAACCCAGATCTTGTGACTGGGTGTGAGTGTTTGATTGGTTCAGATGCTCCGTCTATCACCACCCCCTTTTGTACCGCTTTTGGCCGCCATAAGTGTGGCAGGGTATGCTCAGACGTGAGTCCCTTGCTCACTTTGCCACTGGATTCAAGCAAGCCGAGCTGAAGACGGCTGTAATGCCGGAAACCGGTCCTCGGAAGCTTGTTTCCGGTCCCGGGAAGGCATAGCTTGGCAGTTCGGACTGGACTGTTCCCAAGAGGCACAGGGTCAGACTGATTTGCATATAGCCATGTCTGAACTGGGGTGGCAGAGTGGGCTAAAGAACGGTGATGGATTAAACCCAGATCTTTTGACTGGGTGTGAGTGTTTGATTGGTTCAGATGCTCCGTCCATCACCCCCCCATTTTGTACCGCTTTCGGCCGCCATAAGTATGGCAGGGTATGCTCAGACGTGAGTCCCTTGCTCACTTTGCCACTGGATTCAAGCAAGCCGGGCTGAAGACGGCTGTAATGCCAGAATCCGGTCCTTGCAAGCTTGTTTCCGGTCCAGGGAAGGCATGGCTTGGCAGTTCAGGCTGGACTGTTCCCAAGAGGCACAGGGTCAGACTGATCTGCATATAGCCATGTCTGAACTGGGGTGGCAGAGTGGGCTAAAGAACGGTGATAGATTAAACCCAGATCTTTTGACTGGGTGTGAGTGTTTGATTGGTTCAGATGCTCCGTCCATCACCACCCCCTTTTGTACCGCTTTTGGCCGCCATAAGTGTGGCAGGGTATGCTCAGACTTGAGTCCCTTGCTCACTTTGCCACTGGATTCAAGCAAGCTGGGCTGAAGACGGCTGTAATGCCAGAAACCGGTCCTCAGAAGCTTGTTTCCGGTCCAGGGAAGGCATGGCTTGGCAGTTCAGGCTGGACTGTTCCAATGAGGCACAGGGTCAGACTGATTTGCATTTAGCCATGTCTGAACTGGGGTGGCAGAGTGGGCTAAAGAACGGTGATGGATTAAACCCAGATCGTTTGACTGGGTGTGAGTGTTTGATTGGTTCAGATGCTGCGTCCATCACCACCCCCTTTTGTACCCCTTTTGGCCGCCATGAGTGTGGCAGGGTATGCTCAGACGTGAGTCCCTTGCTCACTTTGCCACTGGATTCAAGCAAGGCGGGCTGAAGACGGCTGTAATGGCAGAAACCGGTCCTCGGAAGCTTGTTTCCGGTCCAGGGAAGGCATGGCTTGGCAGTTCGGGCTGGACTGTTCCCATGAGGCACAGGGTCAGACTGATTTGCATATAGCCATGTCTGAACTGGGGTGGCAGAGTGGGCTAAAGAACGGTGATGGATTAAACCCAGATCTTGGGACTGGGTGTGAGTGTTTGATTGGTTCAGATGCTCCGTCCATCACCACCCCCTTTCGTACCGCTTTTGGCCTCCATAAGTGTGGCAGGGTATGCTCAGACGTGAGTCCCTTGCTCACTTTGCCCCTGGATTCAAGCAAGCCGGGCTGAAGACGGCTGCAATGCCAGAAACCGGTCCTCGGAAGCTTGTTTCCGGTCCAGGGAAGGCATAGCTTGGCAGTTCAGGCTGGACTGTTCCAATGAGGCACAGGGTCAGACTGATTTGCATATAGCCATGTCTGAACTGGGGTGGCAGAGTGGGCTAAAGAACGGCGATGGATTAAACCCAGATCTTTTGACTGGGTGTGAGTGTTTGATTGGTTCAGATGCTCCGTTCATCACCACCCCCTTTTGTACCGCTTTTGGCCGCCATAAGTGTGGCAGGGTATGCTCAGACGTGAGTCCCTTGCTCACTTTGCCACTGGATTCAAGCAAGCCGGGCTGAAGACGACTGTAATGCCAGAAACCGGTCCTCGGAAGCTTGTTTCCGGTCCAGGGAAGGCATGGCTTGGCAGTTCGGGCGGGACTGTTCCCATGAGGCACAGGGTCAGACTGATTTGCATATAGCCATATCTGAACTGGGGTGGCAGAGTGGGCTAAAGAACGGTGATGGATTAAACCCAGATCTTGGGACTGGGTGTGAGTGTTTGATTGTTTCAGATGCTCCGTCCATCACCACCCCCTTTTGTACCGCTTTTGGCCGCCATAAGTGTGGCAGGGTATGCTCAGACGTGAGTCCCTTGCTCACTTTGCCACTGGATTCAAGCAAACCGGGCTGAAGACGGCTCTAATGCCAGAAACCGGTCCTCGGAAGCTTGTTTCCGGTCCAGGGAAGGCATGGCTTGGCAGTTCGGGCTGGACTGTTCCCATGAGGCACAGGGTCAGACTGATTTGCATATAGCCATGTCTGAACTGGGGTGGCAGAGTGGGCTAAAGAACGGTGATGGATTAAACCCAGATCTTTTGACTGGGTGTGAGTGTTTGATTGGTTCAGATGCTCCTACCATCACTACCCCCTTTTGTACCGCTTTCGGCCACCATAAGTGTGGCAGGGTATGCTCAGACATGAGTCCCTTGCTCACTTTGCCACTGGATTCAAGCAAGCCGGGCTGAAGACGGCTGTAATGCCAGAAACTGGTCCTCGGAAGCTTGTTTCCGGTCCAGGGAAGCCATGGCTTGGCAGTTCGGGCTGGACTGTTCCCATGAGGCACAGGGTCAGATTGATTTGCAAATAGCCATGTCTGAACTGGGGTGGAAGAGTGGGCTAAAGAACGGTGATGGATTAAACCCAGATCTTTTGACTGGGTGTGAGTGTTTGATCTGTTCAGATGCTCCGTCCATCACTACCCCCTTTTGTACCGCTTTCGGCCGCCATAAGTATGGCAGGGTATGCTGAGACGTGAGTCCCTTGCTCACTTTGCCACTGGATTCAAGCAAGCCGGGCTGAAGACGGCTGTAATGCCAGAATCCGGTCCTCGGAAGCTTGTTTCCGGTCCAGGGAAGGCATGGCTTGGCAGTTCAGGCTGGACTGTTCCCATGAGGCACAGGGTCAGACTGATTTGCATATAGCCATGTCTGAACTGGGGTGGCAGAGTGGGCTAAAGAACGGTGATAGATTAAACCCAGATCTTTTGACTGGGTGTGAGTGTTTGATTGGTTCAGATGCTCCGTCCATCACCACCCCCTTTTGTACCGCTTTTGGCCGCCATAAGTGTGACAGGGTATGCTCAGACGTGAGTCCCTTGCTCACTTTGCCACTGGATTCAAGCAAGCCGGGCTGAAGACGGCTGTAATGCCAGAAACCGGTCCTCGGTAGCTTGTTTCCGATCCAGGGAAGGCATGGCTTGGCAGTTCGGGCTGGACTGTTCCCATGAGGCACAGGGTCAGACTGATTTGCATAATGCCATGTCTGAACTGGGGTGGCAGAGTGGGCTAAAGAACGGTGATGGATTAAACCCAGATCTTGTGACTGGGTGTGAGTGTTTGATTGGTTCAGATGCTCCGTCTATCACCACCCCCTTTTGTACCGCTTTTGGCCGCCATAAGTGTGGCAGGGTATGCTCAGACGTGAGTCCCTTGCTCACTTTGCCACTGGATTCAAGCAAGCCGAGCTGAAGACGGCTGTAATGCCGGAAACCGGTCCTCGGAAGCTTGTTTCCGGTCCCGGGAAGGCATAGCTTGGCAGTTCGGAATGGACTGTTCCCAAGAGGCACAGGGTCAAACTGATTTGCAAATAGCCATGTCTGAACTGGGGTGGCAGAGTGGGCTAAAGAACGGTGATGGATTAAACCCAGATCTTTTGACTGAGTGTGAGTGTTTGATTGGTTCAGATGCTCCGTCCAACACCACCCCCTTTTGTACCGCTTTCGGCCGCCATAAGTATGGCAGGGTATGCTCAGACTTGAGTCCCTTGCTCACTTTGCCACTGGATTCAAGCAAGCCGGGCTGAAGACCACTGTAATGCCAGAATCCGGTCCTAGCAAGCTTGTTTCCGGTCCAGGGAAGGCATGGCTTGGCAGTTCAGGCTGGACTGTTCCCATGAGGCACAGGGTCAGACTGATCTGCATATAGCCATGTCTGAACTGGGGTGGCAGAGTGGGCTAAAGAACGGTGATAGATTAAACCCAGATCTTTTGACTGGGTGTGAGTGTTTGATTGGTTCAGATGCTTCGTCCATCACCACCCCCTTTTGTACCGCTTTTGGCCGCCATAAGTGTGGCAGGGTATGCTCAGACGTGAGTCCCTTGCTCACTTTGCCACTGGATTCAAGCAAGCTGGGCTGAAGACGGCTGTAATGCCAGAAACCGGTCCTCAGAAGCTTGTTTCCGGTCCAGGGAAGGCATGGCTTGGCAGTTCAGGCTGGACTGTTCCAATGAGGCACAGGGTCAGACTGATTTGCATATATCCATGTCTGAACTGGGGTGGCAGAGTGGGCTAAAGAACGGTGATGGATTAAACCCAGATCTTTTGACTGGGTGTGAGTGTTTGATTGGTTCAGATGCTGCGTCCATCACCACCCCCTTTTGTACCCCTTTTGGCCGCCATAAGTGTGGCAGGGTATGCTCAGACGTGAGTCCCTTGCTCACTTTGCCACTGGATTCAAGCAAGGCGGGCTGAAGACGGCTGTAATGCCAGAAACCGTTCCTCGGAAGCTTGTTTCCGGTCCAGGGAAGGCATGGCTTGGCAGTTCGGGCTGGACTGTTCCCATGAGGCACAGGGTCAGACTGATTTGCATATAGCCATGTCTGAACTGGGTTGGCAGAGTGGGCTAAAGAACGGTGATGGATTAAACCCAGATCTTGGGACTGGGTGTGAGTGTTTGATTGGTTCAGATGCTTCGTCCATCACCACCCCCTTTTGTACCGCTTTTGGCCGCCATAAGTGTGGCAGGGTATGCTCAGACATGAGTCCCTTGCTCACTTTGCCACTGGATTCAAGCAAGCCGGGCTGAAGACGGCTGTAATGCCAGAAACCGGTCCTCGGAAGCTTGTTTCCGGTCCAGGGAAGGCATGGCTTGGCAGTTCGGGCTGGACTGTTCCCATGAGGCACAGGGTCAGACTGATTTGCATATAGCCATGTCTGAACTGGGGTGGCAGAGTGGGCTAAAGAATGGTGATGGATTAAACCCAGATCTTTTGACTGGGTGTGAGTGTTTGATTGGTTCAGATGCTGCGTCCATCACCACCCCCTTTTGTACCGATTTTGGCCGCCATAAGTGTGGCAGGGTATGCTCAGACGTGAGTCCCTTGCTCACTTTGCCACTGGATTCAAGCAAGCCGGGCTGAAGACGGCTGTAATGCCAGAAACCGGTCCTCGGAAGCTTGTTTCCGGTCCAGGGAAGGCATGGCTTGGCAGTTCGGGCTGGACTGTTCACATGAGGCACAGGGTCAGACTGATTTGCATATTGCCATGTCTGAACTGGGGTGGCAGAGTGGGCTAAAGAACGGTGATGGATTAAACCCAGATCTTTTGACTGGGTGTGAGTGTATGATTGGTTCAGATGCTCCGACCATCACCACCCCCTTTTGTACCGCTTTTGGCCGCCATAAGTGTGGGAGGGTATGCTCAGACGTGAGTCCTTTGCTCACTTTGCCACTGGATTCAAGCAAGCCGGGCTGAAGACGGCTGTAATGACAGAAACCGGTCCTCGGAAGCTTGTTTCCGGTCCAGGGAAGGCATGGCTTGGCAGTTCGGGCTGGACTGTTCCCATGAGGCACAGGGTCAGACTGATTTGCATATAGCTATGTCTGAACTGGGGTGGCAGAGTGGGCTAAAGAACGGTGATGGATTAAACCCAGATCTATTGACTGGGTGTGAGTGTTTGATTGGTTCAGATGCTGCGTCCATCACCACCCCCTTTTGCACCGCTTTTGGCCGCCATAAGTGTGGCAGGGTATGCTCAGACGTGAGTCCCTTGCTCACTTTGCCACTGGATTCAAGCAAGCCGGGCTGAAGACGGCTGTAATGCAGAAACTGGTCCTCAGAGGCTTTCCTCCGGTCCAGGGACGGCATGGCTTTGCAGTTCGGGCTGGACTGTTCCCATGAGGCACAGGGTCAGACTGATTTGCATATAGGCATGTCTGAACTGGGGTGGCAGAGTGGGCTAAAGAACGGTGATGGATTAAACCCAGATCTTTTGACTGGGTGTGAGTGTTTGATTGGTTCAGATGCTCCGTCCATCACCACCCCCTTTTGTACCGCTTTTGGCCACCATAAGTGTGGCTGGGTATGCTCAGATGTGAGTCCCTTGCTCACTTTGCCACTGGATTCAAGCAAGCCGGGCTGAAGGCGGCTGTAATGCCAGAAACCGGTCCTCGGAAGCTTGTTTCCGGTCCAGGGAAGACATGGCTTGGCAGTTCGGGCTGGACTGTTCCCATGAGGCACAGGGTCAGACTGATTTGCATATAGCCATATCTGAACTGGGGTGGCAGAGTGGGCTAAAGAACGGTGATGGATTAAACCCAGATCTTGGGACTGGGTGTGAGTGTTTGATTGGTTAAGATGCTCCATCCATCACCACCCCCTTTTGTACAGCTTTTGGCCGCCATAAGTGTGGCAGGGTATGCTCAGACGTGAGTCCCTTGCTCACTTTGCCACTGGATTCAAGCAAGCCGGGCTGAAGACGGCTGTAATGCCAGAAACCGGTCCTCGGAAGCTTGTTTAGGGTCCAGGGAAGGCATGGCTTGGCAGTTCGGGCTGGACTGTTCCCATGAGGCACAGGGTCAGACTGATTTGCATATAGCCATCTCTGAACTGGGGTGGCAGAGTGGGCTAAAGAACGGTGATGGATTAAACCCAGATCTTTTGACTGGGTGTGAGTGTTTGATTGGTTCAGATGCTCCTACCATCACTACCCCCTTTTGTACCGTTTTCGGCCACCATAAGTGTGGCAGGGTATGCTCAGACATGAGTCCCTTGCTCACTTTGCCACTGGATTCAAGCAAGCCGGACTGAAAACGGCTGTAATGCCAGAATCCGGTCCTCGGAAGCTTGTTTCCGGTCCAGGGAAGGCATGGCTTGGCAGTTCGGGCTGGACTGTTCCCATGAGGCACAGGGTCAGATTGATTTGCAAATAGCTATGTCTGAACTGGGGTGGCAGAGTGGGCTAAAGAACGGTGATGGATTGAACCCGGATCTATTGACTGGGTGTGAGTGTTTGATTGGTTCAGATGCTGCGTCCATCACCACCCCCTTTTGCACCGCTTTTGGCCGCCATAAGTGTGGCAGGGTATGCTCAGACGTGAGTCCCTTGCTCACTTTGCCACTGGATTCAAGCAAGCCGGGCTGAAGACGGCTGTAATGCAGAAACTGGTCCTCAGAGGCTTGTTTCCGGTCCAGGGACGGCATGGCTTTGCAGTTCGGGCTGGACTGTTCCCATGAGGCACAGGGTCAGACTGATTTGCATATAGGCATGTCTGTACTGGGGTGGCAGAGTGGGCTAAAGAACGGTGATGGATTAAACCCAGATCCTTTGACTGGGTGTGAGTGTTTGATTGGTTCAGATGCTCCGTCCATCACCACCCCCTTTTGTACCGCTTTTGGCCACCATAAGTGTGGCAGGGTATGCTCAGATGTGAGTCCCTTGCTCACTTTGCCACTGGATTCAAGCAAGCCGGGCTGAAGATGGCTGTAATGCCAGAATCCGGTCCTCGGAAGCTTGTTTCCGGTCCAGGGAAGGCATGGCTTGGCAGTTCAGGCTGGACTGTTCCCATGAGGCACAGGGTCAGACTGATTTGCATCTAGCCATGTCTGAACTGGGGTGGCAGAGTGGGCTAAAGAACGGTGATAGATTAAACCCAGATCTTTTGACTGGGTGTGAGTGTTTGATTGGTTCAGATGCTCCGTCCATCACCACCCCCTTTTGTACCGCTTTCGGCCACCATAAGTATGGCAGGGTATGCTCAGACTTGAGTCCCTTGCTCACTTTGCCACTGGATTCAAGCAAGCCGGGCTGAAGACCGCTGTAATGCCAGAATCCGGTCCTTGCAAGCTTGTTTCCGGTCCAGGGAAGGCATGGCTTGGCAGTTCAGGCTGGACTGTTCCCATGAGGCACAGGGTCAGACTGATCTGCATATAGCCATGTCTGAACTGGGGTGGCAGAGTGGGCTAAAGAACGGTGATAGATTAAACCCAGATCTTTTGACTGGGTGTGAGTGTTTGATTGGTTCAGATGCTTCGTCCATCACCACCCCCTTTTGTACCACTTTTGGCCGCCATAAGTGTGGCAGGGTATGCTCAGACGTGAGTCCCTTGCTCACTTTGCCACTGGATTCAAGCAAGCTGGGCTGAAGACGGCTGTAATGCCAGAAACCGGTCCTCAGAAGCTTGTTTCCGGTCCAGGGAAGGCATGGCTTGGCAGTTCAGGCTGGACTGTTCCAATGAGGCACAGCGTCAGACTGATTTGCATATAGCCATGTCTGAACTGGGGTGGCAGAGTGGGCTAAAGAACGGTGATGGATTAAACCCAGATCTTTTGACTGGGTGTGAGTGTTTGATTGGTTCAGATGCTGCGTCCATCACCACCCCCTTTTGTGCCCCTTTTGGCCGCCATAAGTGTGGCAGGGTATGCTCAGACGTGAGTCCTTGCTCACTTTGCCACTGGATTCAAGCAAGGCGGGCTGAAGACGGCTGTAATGCCAGAAACCGGTCCTCGGAAGCTTGTTTCCGGTCCAGGGAAGGCATGGCTTGGCAGTTCGGGCTGGACTGTTCCCATGAGGCACAGGGTCAGACTGATTTGCATATAGCCATGTCTGAACTGGGGTGGCAGAGTGGGCTAAAGAACGGTGATAGATTAAACCCAGATCTTTTGACTGGGTGTGAGTGTTTGATTGGTTCAGATGCTCCGTCCATCACCACCCCCTTTTGTACCGCTTTCGGCCGCCATAAGTATGGCAGGGTATGCTCAGACTTGAGTCCCTTGCTCACTTTGCCACAGGATTCAAGCAAGCCGGGCTGAAGACCGCTGTAATGCCAGAATCCGGTCCTTGCAAGCTTGTTTCCGGTCCAGGGAAGGCATGGCTTGGCAGTTCAGGCTGGACTGTTCCCATGAGGCACAGGGTCAGACTGATCTGCATATAGCCATGTCTGAACTGGGGTGGCAGAGTGGGCTAAAGAACGGTGATAGATTAAACCCAGATCTTTTGACTGGGTGTGAGTGTTTGATTGGTTCAGATGCTTCGTCCATCACCACCCCCTTTTGTACCGCTTTTGGCCGCCATAAGTGTGGCAGGGTATGCTCAGACGTGAGTCCCTTGCTCACTTTGCCACTGGATTCAAGCAAGCTGGGCTGAAGACGGCTGTAATGCCAGAAACCGGTCCTCAGAAGCTTGTTTCCGGTCCAGGGAAGGCATGGCTTGGCAGTTCAGGCTGGACTGTTCCAATGAGGCACAGCGTCAGACTGATTTGCATATAGCCATGTCTGAACTGGGGTGGCAGAGTGGGCTAAAGAACGGTGATGGATTAAACCCAGATCTTTTGACTGGGTGTGAGTGTTTGATTGGTTCAGATGCTGCGTCCATCACCACCCCCTTTTGTGCCCCTTTTGGCCGCCATAAGTGTGGCAGGGTATGCTCAGACGTGAGTCCTTGCTCACTTTGCCACTGGATTCAAGCAAGGCGGGCTGAAGACGGCTGTAATGCCAGAAACCGGTCCTCGGAAGCTTGTTTCCGGTCCAGGGAAGGCATGGCTTGGCAGTTCGGGCTGGACTGTTCCCATGAGGCACAGGGTCAGACTGATTTGCATATAGCCATGTCTGAACTGGGGTGGCAGAGTGGGCTAAAGAACGGTGATAGATTAAACCCAGATCTTTTGACTGGGTGTGAGTGTTTGATTGGTTCAGATGCTCCGTCCATCACCACCCCCTTTTGTACCGCTTTCGGCCGCCATAAGTATGGCAGGGTATGCTCAGACTTGAGTCCCTTGCTCACTTTGCCACAGGATTCAAGCAAGCCGGGCTGAAGACCGCTGTAATGCCAGAATCCGGTCCTTGCAAGCTTGTTTCCGGTCCAGGGAAGGCATGGCTTGGCAGTTCAGGCTGGACTGTTCCCATGAGGCACAGGGTCAGACTGATCTGCATATAGCCATGTCTGAACTGGGGTGGCAGAGTGGGCTAAAGAACGGTGATAGATTAAACCCAGATCTTTTGACTGGGTGTGAGTGTTTGATTGGTTCAGATGCTTCGTCCATCACCACCCCCTTTTGTACCGCTTTTGGCCGCCATAAGTGTGGCAGGGTATGCTCAGACGTGAGTCCCTTGCTCACTTTGCCACTGGATTCAAGCAAGCTGGGCTGAAGACGGCTGTAATGCCAGAAACCGGTCCTCAGAAGCTTGTTTCCGGTCCAGGGAAGGCATGGCTTGGCAGTTCAGGCTGGACTGTTCCAATGAGGCACAGCGTCAGACTGATTTGCATATAGCCATGTCTGAACTGGGGTGGCAGAGTGGGCTAAAGAACGGTGATGGATTAAACCCAGATCTTTTGACTGGGTGTGAGTGTTTGATTGGTTCAGATGCTGCGTCCATCACCACCCCCTTTTGTGCCCCTTTTGGCCGCCATAAGTGTGGCAGGGTATGCTCAGACGTGAGTCCCTTGCTCACTTTGCCACTGGATTCAAGCAAGGCGGGCTGAAGACGGCTGTAATGCCAGAAACCGGTCCTCGGAAGCTTGTTTCCGGTCCAGGGAAGGCATGGCTTGGCAGTTCGGGCTGGACTGTTCCCATGAGGCACAGGGTCAGACTGATTTGCATATAGCCATGTCTGAACTGGGGTGGCAGAGTGGGCTAAAGAACGGTGATGGATTAAACCCAGATCTTGGGACTGGGTGTGAGTGTTTGATTGGTTCAGATGCTTCGTCCATCACCACCCCCTTTTGTACCGCTTTTGGCCGCCATAAGTGTGGCAGGGTATGCTCAGACATGAGTCCCTTGCTCACTTTGCCACTGGATTCAAGCAAGCCGGGCTGAAGACGGCTGTAATGCCAGAAACCGGTCCTCGGAAGCTTGTTTCCGGTCCAGGGAAGGCATGGCTTGGCAGTTCGGGCTGGACTGTTCCCATGAGGCACAGGGTCAGACTGATTTGCATATAGCCATGTCTGAACTGGGGTGGCAGAGTGGGCTAAAGAATGGTGATGGATTAAACCCAGATCTTTTGACTGGGTGTGAGTGTTTGATTGGTTCAGATGCTGCGTCCATCACCACCCCCTTTTGTACCGATTTTGGCCGCCATAAGTGTGGCAGGGTATGCTCAGACGTGAGTCCCTTGCTCACTTTGCCACTGGATTCAAGCAAGCCGGGCTGAATACGGCTGTAATGCCAGAAACCGGTCCTCGGAAGCTTGTTTCCGGTCCAGGGAAGGCATGGCTTGGCAGTTCGGGCTGGACTGTTCACATGAGGCACAGGGTCAGACTGATTTTCATATTGCCATTTCTGAACTGGGGTGGCAGAGTGGGCTAAAGAACGGTGATGGATTAAACCCAGATCTTTTGACTGGGTGTGAGTGTATGATTGGTTCAGATGCTCCGACCATCACCACCCCCTTTTGTACCGCTTTTGGCCGCCATAAGTGTGGGAGGGTATGCTCAGACGTGAGTCCTTTGCTCACTTTGCCACTGGATTCAAGCAAGCCGGGCTGAAGACGGCTGTAATGACAGAAACCGGTCCTCGGAAGCTTGTTTCCGGTCCAGGGAAGGCATGGCTTGGCAGTTCGGGCTGGACTGTTCCCATGAGGCACAGGGTCAGACTGATTTGCATATAGCTATGTCTGAACTGTAGTGGCAGAGTGGGCTAAAGAACGGTGATGGATTAAACCCAGATCTATTGACTGGGTGTGAGTGTTTGATTGGTTCAGATGCTGCGTCCATCACCACCCCCTTTTGCACCGCTTTTGGCCGCCATAAGTGTGGCAGGGTATGCTCAGACGTGAGTCCCTTGCTCACTTTGCCACTGGATTCAAGCAAGCCGGGCTGAAGACGGCTGTAATGCAGAAACTGGTCCTCAGAGGCTTGTTTCCGGTCCAGGGACGGCATGGCTTTGCAGTTCGGGCTGGACTGTTCCCATGAGGCACAGGGTCAGACTGATTTGCATATAGGCATGTCTGAACTGGGGTTGCAGAGTGGGCTAAAGAACGGTGATGGATTAAACCCAGATCTTTTGACTGGGTGTGAGTGTTTGATTGGTTCAGATGCTCCGTCCATCACCACCCCCTTTTGTACCGCTTTTGGCCACCATAAGTGTGGCTGGGTATGCTCAGACGTGAGTCCCTTGCTCACTTTGCCACTGGATTCAAGCAAGCCGGGCTGAAGGCGGCTGTAATGCCAGAAACCGGTCCTCGGAAGCTTGTTTCCGGTCCAGGGAAGGCATGGCTTGGCAGTTCGGGCTGGACTGTTCCCATGAGGCACAGGGTCAGACTGATTTGCATATAGCCATATCTGAACTGGGGTGGCAGAGTGGGCTAAAGAACGGTGATGGATTAAACCCAGATCTTGGGACTGGGTGTGAGTGTTTGATTGGTTCAGATGCTCCGTCCATCACCACCCCCTTTTGTACAGCTTTTGGCCGCCATAAGTGTGGCAGGGTATGCTCAGACGTGAGTCCCTTGCTCACTTTGCCACTGGATTCAAGCAAGCCGGGCTGAAGACGGCTGTAATGCCAGAAACCGGTCCTCGGAAGCTTGTTTCCGGTCCAGGGAAGGCATGGCTTGGCAGTTCGGGCTGGACTGTTCCCATGAGGCACAGGGTCAGACTGATTTGCATATAGCCATGTCTGAACTGGGGTGGCAGAGTGGGCTAAAGAACGGTGATGGATTAAACCCAGATATTTTTACTGGGTGTGAGTGTTTGATTGGTTCAGATGCTCCTACCATCACTACCCCATTTTGTACCGTTTTCGGCCACCATAAGTGTGGCAGGGTATGCTCAGACATGAGTCCCTTGCTCACTTTGCCACTGGATTCAAGCAAGCCGGGCTGAAGACGGCTGTAATGCCAGAATCCGGTCCTCGGAAGCTTGTTTCCGGTCCAGGGAAGGCATGGCTTGGCAGTTCGGGCTGGACTGTTCCCATGAGGCACAGGGTCAGATTGATTTGCAAATAGCTATGTCTGAACTGGGGTGGCAGAGTGGGCTAAAGAACGGTGATGGATTAAACCCAGATCTATTGACTGGGTGTGAGTGTTTGATTGGTTCAGATGCTCCGTCCATCACCACCCCCTTTTGTACCGCTTTTGGCCACCATAAGTGTGGCAGGGTATGCTCAGATGTGAGTCCCTTGCTCACTTTGCCACTGGATTCAAGCAAGCCGGGCTGAAGATGGCTGTAATGCCAGAATCCGGTCCTCGGAAGCTTTTTTCCGGTCCAGGGAAGGCATGGCTTGGCAGTTCAGGCTGGACTGTTCCCATGAGGCACAGGGTCAGACTGATTTGCATATAGCCATGTCTGAACTGGGGTGGCAGAGTGGGCTAAAAAACGGTGATAGATTAAACCCAGATCTTTTGACTGGGTGTGAGTGTTTGATTGGTTCAGATGCTCCATCCATCACCACCCCCTTTTGTACCGCTTTTGGCCCCCATAGGTGTGGCAGGGTATGCTCAGACGTGAGTCCCTTGCTCACTTTGCCACTGGATTCAAGCAAGCCGGGCTGAAGACGGCTGCAATGCCAGAAACCGGTCCTCGGAAGCTTGTTTCCGGTCCAGGGAAGGCATGGCTTGGCAGTTCAGGCTGGACTGTTCCAATGAGGCACAGGGTCAGACTGATTTGCATATAGCCATTTCTGAACTGGGGTCGCAGAGTGGGCTAAAGAACGGCGATGGATTAAACCCAGATCTTTTGACTGGGTGTGAGTGTTTGATTGGTTCAGATGCTCCGTTCATCACCACCCCCTTTTGTACCGCTTTTGGCCGCCATAAGTGTGGCAGGGTATGCTCAGACGTGAGTCCCTTGCTCACTTTGCCACTGGATTCAAGCAAGCCGGGCTGAAGACGACTGTAATGCCAGAAACCGGTCCTCGGAAGCTTGTTTCCGGTCCAGGGAAGGCATGGCTTGGCAGTTCGGGCTGGACTGTTCCCATGAGGCACAGGGTCAGACTGATTTGCATATAGCCATATCTGAACTGGGGTGGCAGAGTGGGCTAAAGAACGGTGATGGATTAAACCCAGATCTTGGGACTGGGTGTCAGTGTTTGATTGGTTCAGATGCTCCGTCCATCACCACCCCCTTTTGTACCGCTTTTGGCCGCCATAAGTGTGGCAGGGTATGCTCAGACGTGAGTCCCTTGCTCACTTTGCCACTGGATTCAAGCAAGCCGGGCTGAAGACGGCTGTAATGCCAGAAACCGGTCCTCGGAAGCTTGTTTCCGGTCCAGGGAAGGCATGGCTTGGCAGTTCAGGCTGGACTGTTCCAATGAGGCACAGGGTCAGACTGATTTGCATATAGCCATTTCTGAACTGGGGTCGCAGAGTGGGCTAAAGAACGGCGATGGATTAAACCCAGATCTTTTGACTGGGTGTGAGTGTTTGATTGGTTCAGATGCTCCGTTCATCACCACCCCCTTTTGTACCGCTTTTGGCCGCCATAAGTGTGGCAGGGTATGCTCAGACGTGAGTCCCTTGCTCACTTTGCCACTGGATTCAAGCAAGCCGGGCTGAAGACGACTGTAATGCCAGAAACCGGTCCTCGGAAGCTTGTTTCCGGTCCAGGGAAGGCATGGCTTGGCAGTTCGGGCTGGACTGTTCCCATGAGGCACAGGGTCAGACTGATTTGCATATAGCCATATCTGAACTGGGGTGGCAGAGTGGGCTAAAGAACGGTGATGGATTAAACCCAGATCTTGGGACTGGGTGTGAGTGTTTGATTGGTTCAGATGCTCCGTCCATCACCACCCCCTTTTGTACCGCTTTTGGCCGCCATAAGTGTGGCAGGGTATGCTCAGACGTGAGTCCCTTGCTCACTTTGCCACTGGATTCAAGCAAGCCGGGCTGAAGACGGCTGTAATGCCAGAAACCGGTCCTCGGAAGCTTGTTTCCGGTCCAGGGAAGGCATGGCTTGGCAGTTCGGGCTGGACTGTTCCCATGAGGCACAGGGTCAGACTGATTTGCATATAGCCATGTCTGAACTGGGGTGGCAGAGTGGGCTACAGAACGGTGATGGATTAAACCCAGATCTTTTGACTGGGTGTGAGAGTTTGATTGGTTCAGATGCTCCTACCATCACTACCCCCTTTTGTACCGCTTTCGGCCACCATAAGTGTGGCAGGGTATGCTCAGACATGAGTCCCTTGCTCACTTTGCCACTGGATTCAAGCAAGCCGGGCTGAAGACGGCTGTAATGCCAGAAACTGGTCCTCGGAAGCTTGTTTCCGGTCCAGGGAAGCCATGGCTTGGCAGTTCGGGCTGGACTGTTCCCATGAGGCACAGGGTCAGATTGATTTGCAAATAGCCATGTCTGAACTGGGGTGGAAGAGTGGGCTAAAGAACGGTGATGGATTAAACCCAGATCTTTTGACTGGGTGTGAGTGTTTGATCGGTTCAGATGCTCCGTCCATCACTACCCCCTTTTGTACCGCTTTCGGCCGCCATAAGTATGGCAGGGTATGCTCAGACGTGAGTCCCTTGCTCACTTTGCCACTGGATTCAAGCAAGCCGGGCTGAAGACGGCTGTAATGCCAGAATCCGGTCCTCGGAAGCTTGTTTCCGGTCCAGGGAAGGCATGGCTTGGCAGTTCAGGCTGGACTGTTCCCATGAGGCACAGGGTCAGACTGATTTGCATATAGCCATGTCTGAACTGGGGTGGCAGAGTGGGCTAAAGAACGGTGATAGATTAAACCCAGATCTTTTGACTGGGTGTGAGTGTTTGATTGGTTCAGATGCTCCGTCCATCACCACCCCCTTTTGTACCGCTTTTGGCCGCCATAAGTGTGACAGGGTATGCTCAGACGTGAGTCCCTTGCTCACTTTGCCACTGGATTCAAGAAAGCCGGGCTGAAGACTGCTGTAATGCCAGAAACCGGTCATCGGTAGCTTGTTTCTGATCCAGGGAAGGCATGGCTTGGCAGTTCGGGCTGGACTGTTCCCATGAGGCACAGGGTCAGACTGATTTGCATAACGCCATGTCTGAACTGGGGTGGCAGAGTGGGCTAAAGAACGGTGATGGATTAAACCCAGATCTTGTGACTGGGTGTGAGTGTTTGATTGGTTCAGATGCTCCGTCTATCACCACCCCCTTTTGTACCGCTTTTGGCCGCCATAAGTGTGGCAGGGTATGCTCAGACGTGAGTCCCTTGCTCACTTTGCCACTGGATTCAAGCAAGCCGAGCTGAAGACGGCTGTAATGCCGGAAACCGGTCCTCGGAAGCTTGTTTCCGGTCCCGGGAAGGCATAGCTTGGCAGTTCGGACTGGACTGTTCCCAAGAGGCACAGGGTCAGACTGATTTGCATATAGCCATGTCTGAACTGGGGTGGCAGAGTGGGCTAAAGAACGGTGATGGATTAAACCCAGATCTTTTGACTGGGTGTGAGTGTTTGATTGGTTCAGATGCTCCGTCCATCACCACCCCCTTTTGTACCGCTTTTGGCCGCCATAAGTGTGGCAGGGTATGCTCAGACGTGAGTCCCTTGCTCACTTTGCCACTGGATTCAAGCAAGCCGGGCTGAAGACGGCTGTAATGCCAGAAACCGGTCCTCGGAAGCTTGTTTCCGGTCCAGGGAAGGCATGGCTTGGCAGTTCGGGCTGGACTGTTCCCATGAGGCACAGGGTCAGACTGATTTTCATATAGCCATGTCTGAACTGGGGTGGCAGAGTGGGCTAAAGAACGGTGATGGATTAAACCCAGATCTTTTGACTGGGTGTGAGTGTTTGATTGGTTCAGATGCTCCTACCATCACTACCCCCTTTTGTACCGCTTTCGGCCACCATAAGTTTGGCAGGGTATGTTCAGACATGAGTCCCTTGCTCACTTTGCCACTGGATTCAAGCAAGCCGGGCTGAAGACGGCTGTAATGCCAGAAACTGGTCCTCGGAAGCTTGTTTCCGGTCCAGGGAAGCCATTGCTTGGCAGTTCGGGCTGGACTGTTCCCATGAGGCACAGGGTCAGATTGATTTGCAAATAGCCATGTCTGAACTGGGGTGGCAGAGTGGGCTAAAAAACGGTGATAGATTAAACCCAGATCTTTTGACTTGGTGTGAGTGTTTGATTGGTTCAGATGCTCCATCCATCACCACCCCCTTTTGTACCGCTTTTGGCCGCCATAGGTGTGGCAGGGTATGCTCAGACGTGAGTCCCTTACTCACTTTGCCACTGGATTCAAGCAAGCCGGGCTGAAGACGGCTGCAATGCCAGAAACCGGTCCTCGGAAGCTTGTTTCCGGTCCAGGGAAGGCCTGGCTTGGCAGTTCAGGCTGGACTGTTCCAATGAGGCACAGGGTCAGACTGATTTGCATATAGCCATGTCTGAACTGGGGTGGCAGAGTGGGCTAAAGAACGGCGATGGATTAAACCCAGATCTTTTGACTGGGTGTGAGTGTTTGATTGGTTCAGATGCTCCGTTCATCACCACCCCCTTTTGTACCGCTTTTGGCCGCCATAAGTGTGGCAGGGTATGCTCAGACGTGAGTCCCTTGCTCACTTTGCCACTGGATTCAAGCAAGCCGGGCTGAAGACGACTGTAATGCCAGAAACCGGTCCTCGGAAGCTTGTTTCCGGTCCAGGGAAGGCATGGCTTGGCAGTTCGGGCTGGACTGTTCCCATGAGGCACAGGGTCAGACTGATTTGCATATAGCCATGTCTGAACTGGGGTGGCAGAGTGGGATAAAGAACGGTGATGGATTAAACCCAGATCTTTTGACTGGGTGTGAGAGTTTGATTGGTTCAGATGCTCCTACCATCACTACCCCCTTTTGTACCGCTTTCGGCCACCATAAGTGTGGCAGGGTATGCTCAGACATGAGTCCCTTGCTCACTTTGCCACTGGATTCAAGCAAGCCGGGCTGAAGAAGGCTGTAATGCCAGAAACTGGTCCTCGGAAGCTTGTTTCCGGTCCAGGGAAGCCATGGCTTGGCAGTTCAGGCTGGACTGTTCCCATGAGGCACAGGGTCAGATTGATTTGCAAATAGCCATGTCTGAACTGGGGTGGCAGAGTGGGCTAAAGAACGGTGATAGATTAAACCCAGATCTTTTGACTGGGTGTGAGTGTTTGATTGGTTCAGATGCTCCGTCCATCACCACCCCCTTTTGTACCGCTTTTGGCCGCCATAAGTGTGACAGGGTATGCTCAGACGTGAGTCCCTTGCTCACTTTGCCACTGGATTCAAGCAAGCCGGGCTGAAGACGGCTGTAATGCCAGAAACCGGTCCTCGGAAGCTTGTTTCCGGTCCAGGGAAGGCATGGCTTGGCAGTACGGGCTGGACTGTTCCCATGAGGCACAGGGTCAGACTGATTTGCATATAGCCATATCCGAACTGGGGTGGCAGAGTGGGCTAAAGAACGGTGATGGATTAAACCCAGATCTTAGGACTGGGTGTGAGTGTTTGATTGGTTCAGATGCTCCGTCCATCACCACCCCCTTTTGTACCGCTTTTGGCCGCCATAAGTGTGGCAGGGTATGCTCAGACGTGAGTCCCTTGCTCACTTTGCCACTGGATTCAAGCAAGCCGGGCTGAAGACGTCTGTAATGACAGAAACCGGTCCTCGGAAGCTTGTTTCCGGTCCAGGGAAGGCATGGCTTGGCAGTTCGGGCTGGACTGTTCCCATGAGGCACAGGGTCAGACTGATTTGCATATAGCCATGTCTGAACTGGGGTGGCAGAGTGGGCTAAAGAACGGTGATGGATTAAACCCAGATCTTTTGACTGGGTGTGAGAGTTTGATTGGTTCAGATGCTCCTACCATCACTACCCCCTTTTGTACCGCTTTCGGCCACCATAAATGTGGCAGGGTATGCTCAGACATGAGTCTCTTGCTCACTTTGCCACTGGATTCAAGCAAGCCGGGCTGAAGACGGCTGTAATGCCAGAAACTGGTCCTCGGAAGCTTGTTTCCGGTCCAGGGAAGCCATGGCTTGGCAGTTCGGGCTGGACTGTTCCCATGAGGCACAGGGTCAGATTGATTTGCAAATAGCCATGTCTGAACTGGGGTGGAAGAGTGGGCTAAAGAACGTTGATGGATTAAACCCAGATCTTTTGACTGGGTGTGAGTGTTTGATCGGTTCAGATGATCCGTCCATCACTACCCCCTTTTGTACCGCTTTGCGCTGCCATAAGTATGGCAGGGTATGCTCAGACGTGAGTCCCTTGCTCACTTTGCCACTGGATTCAAGCAAGCCGGGCTGAAGACGCCTGTAATGCCAGAATCCGGTCCTCGGAAGCTTGTTTCCGGTCCAGGGAAGGCATTGCTTGGCAGTTCAGGCTGGACTGTTCCCATGAGGCACAGGGTCAGACTGATTTGCATATAGCCATATCTGAACTGGGGTGGCAGAGTGGGCTAAAGAACGGTGATGGATTAAACCCAGATCTTGGGACTGGGTGTGAGTGATTGGTTCAGATGCTCCGTCCATCACCACCCCCTTTTGTACCGCTTTTGGCCGCCATAAGTGTGGCAGGGTATGCTCAGACGTGAGTCCCTTGCTCACTTTGCCACTGGATTCAAGCAAGCCGGGCTGAAGACGTCTGTAATGACAGAAACCGGTCCTCGGAAGCTTGTTTCCGGTCCAGGGAAGGCATGGCTTGGCAGTTCGGGCTGGACTGTTCCCATGAGGTACAGGGTCAGACTGATTTGCATATAGCCATGTCTGAACTGGGGTGGCAGAGTGGGCTAAAGAACGGTGATGGATTAAACCCAGATCTTTTGACTGGGTGTGAGAGTTTGATTGGTTCAGATGCTCCTACCATCACTACCCCCTTTTGTACCGCTTTTGGCCACCATAAATGTGGCAGGGTATGCTCAGACATGAGTCCCTTGCTCACTTTGCCACTGGATTCAAGCAAGCCGGGCTGAAGACGGCTGTAATGCCAGAAACTGGTCCTCGGAAGCTTGTTTCCGGTCCAGGGAAGCCATGGCTTGGCAGTTCGGGCTGGACTGTTCCCATGAGGCACAGGGTCAGATTGATTTGCAAATAGCCATGTCTGAACTGGGGTGGAAGAGTGGGCTAAAGAACGTTGATGGATTAAACCCAGATCTTTTGACTGGGTGTGAGTGTTTGATCGGTTCAGATGCTCCGTCCATCACTACCCCCTTTTGTACCGCTTTCGGCCGCCATAAGTATGGCAGGGTATGCTCAGACGTGAGTCCCTTGCTCACTTTGCCACTGGATTCAAGCAAGCCGGGCTGAAGACGCCTGTAATGCCAGAATCCCTGTCCTCGGAAGCTTGTTTCCAGTCCAGGGAAGGCATGGCTTGGCAGTTCAGGCTGGACTGTTCCCATGAGGCACAGGGTCAGACTGATTTGCATATAGCCATGTCTGAACTGGGGTGGCAGAGTGGGCTAAAGAACGGTGATAGATTAAACCCAGATCTTTTGACTGGGTGTGAGTGTTTGATTGGTTCAGATGCTCCGTCCATCATCACCCCCTTTTGTACCGCTTTTGGCCGCCATAAGTGTGACAGGGTATGCTCAGACGTGAGTCCCTTGCTCACTTTGCCACTGGATTCAAGCAAGCCGGGCTGAAGACGGCTGTAATGCCAGAAATCGGTCCTCTGTAGCTTGTTTCCGATCCAGGGAAGGCATGGCTTGGCAGTTCGGGCTGGACTGTTCCCATGAGGTACAGGGTCAGACTGATTTGCATAACGCCATGTCTGAACTGGGGTGGCAGAGTGGGCTAAAGAACGGTGATGGATTAAACCCAGATCTTGTGACTGGGTGTGAGTGTTTGATTGGTTCAGATGCTCCGTCTATCACCACCCCCTTTTGTACCGCTTTTGGCCGCCATAAGTGTGGCAGGGTATGCTCAGACGTGAATCCCTTGCTCACTTTGCCACTGGATTCAAGCAAGCCGAGCTGAAGACGGCTGTAATGCCGGAAACCGGTCCTCGGAAGCTTGTTTCCGGTCCCGGGAAGGCATAGCTTGGCAGTTCGGACTGGACTGTTCCCAAGAGGCACAGGGTCAGACTGATTTGCATTTAGCCATGTCTGAACTGGGGTGGCAGAGTGGGCTAAAGAACGGTGATGGATTAAACCCAGATCTTTTGACTGAGTGTGAGTGTTTGATTGGGTCAGATGCTGCGTCCATCACCACCCCCTTTTGCACCGCTTTTGGCCACCATAAGTGTGGCAGGGTATGCTCAGACGTGAGTCCCTTGCTCACTTTGCCACTGAATTCAAGCAAGCCGGGCTGAAGACGGCTGTAATGCCAGAAACCGGTCCTCGGAAGCTTGTTTCCGGTCCAGGGACGGCATGGCTTGGCAGTTCGGGCTGGACTGTTCCCATGAGGCACAGGGTCAGACTGATTTGCATATAGCCATGTCTGAACTGGGGTGGCAGAGTGGGCTAAAGAACGGTGATGGATTAAACCCAGATCTTTTGACTGGGTGTGAGTGTTTGATTGGTTCAGATGCTCTGTCCATCACCACCCCCTTTTGTACCGCTTTCGGCCGCCATAAGTATGGCAGGGTATGCTCAGACTTGAGTCCCTTGCTCACTTTGCCACTGGATTCAAGCAAGCCGGGCTGAAGACGGCTGTAATGCCAGAATCCGGTCCTTGCAAGCTTGTTTCCGGTCCAGGGAAGGCATGGCTTGGCAGTTCGGGCTGGACTGTTCCCATGAGGCACAGGGTCAGACTGATTTGCATATAGCCATATCTGAACTGGGGTGGCAGAGTGGGCTAAAGAACGGTGATGGATTAAACCTAGATCTTGGGACTGGGTGTGAGTGTTTGATTGGTTCAGATGCTCCGTCCATCACCACCCCCTTTTGTACCGCTTTTGGCCGCCATAAGTGTGGCAGGGTATGCTCAGACGTGAGTCCCTTGCTCACTTTGCCACTGGATTCAAACAAGGCGGGCTGAAGACGGCTGTAATGCCAGAAACCGGTCCTCGGAAGCTTGTTTCCGGTCCAGGGAAGGCATGGCTTGGCAGTTCGGGCTGGACTGTTCCCATGAGGCACAGGGTCAGACTGATTTGCATATAGCCATGTCTGAACTGGGGTGGCAGAGTGGGCTAAAGAACGGCGATGAATTAAACCCAGATCTTTTGACTGGGTGTGAGTGTTTGATTGGTTCAGATGCTCCGTTCATCACCTCCCCCTTTTGTACCACTTTTGGCCACCATAAGTGTGGCAGGGTATGCTCAGACGTGAGTCCCTTGCTCACTTTGCCACTGGATTCAAGCAAGCCGGGCTGAAGACGACTGTAATGCCAGAAACCGGTCCTCGGAAGCTTGTTTCCGGTCCAGGGAAGGCATGGCTTGGCAGTACGGGCTGGACTGTTCCCATGAGGCACAGGGTCAGACTGATTTGCATATAGCCATATCTGAACTGGGGTGGCAGAGTGGGCTAAAGAACGGTGATGGATTAAACCCAGATCTTGGGACTGGGTGTGAGTGTTTGATTGGTTCAGATGCTCCGTCCATCACCACCCCCTTTTGTACCGCTTTTGGCCGCCATAAGTGTGGCAGGGTATGCTCAGACGTGAGTCCCTTGCTCACTTTGCCACTGGATTCAAGCAAGCCGGGCTGAAGACGGCTGTAATGCCAGAATCCGGTCCTTGCAAGCTTGTTTCCGGTCCAGGGAAGGCATGGCTTGGCAGTTCGGGCTGGACTGTTCCCATGAGGCACAGGGTCAGACTGATTTGCATATAGCCATATCTGAACTGGGGTGGCAGAGTGGGCTAAAGAACGGTGATGGATTAAACCCAGATCTTGGGACTGGGTGTGAGTGTTTGATTGGTTCAGATGCTCCGTCCATCACCACCCCCTTTTGTACCCTTTTTGGCCGCCATAAGTGTGGCAGGGTATGCTCAGACGTGAGTCCCTTGCTCACTTTGCCACTGGATTCAAACAAGGCGGGCTGAAGACGGCTGTAATGCCAGAAACCGGTCCTCGGAAGCTTGTTTCCGGTACAGGGAAGGCATGGCTTGGCAGTTCGGGCTGGACTGTTCCCATGAGGCACAGGGTCAGACTGATTTGCATATAGCCATGTCTGAACTGGGGTGGCAGAGTGGGCTAAAGAACGGCGATGAATTAAACCCAGATCTTTTGACTGGGTGTGAGTGTTTGATTGGTTCAGATGCTCCGTTCATCACCACCCCCTTTTGTACCACTTTTGGCCACCATAAGTGTGGCAGGGTATGCTCAGACGTGAGTCCCTTGCTCACTTTGCCACTGGATTCAAGCAAGCCGGGCTGAAGACGACTGTAATGCCAGAAACCGGTCCTCGGAAGCTTGTTTCCGGTCCAGGGAAGGCATGGCTTGGCAGTATGGGCTGGACTGTTCCCATGAGGCACAGGGTCAGACTGATTTGCATATAGCCATATCTGAACTGGGGTGGCAGAGTGGGCTAAAGAACGGTGATGGATTAAACCCAGATCTTGGGACTGGGTGTGAGTGTTTGATTGGTTCAGATGCTCCGTCCATCACCACCCCCTTTTGTACCGCTTTTGGCCGCCATAAGTGTGGCAGGGTATGCTCAGACGTGAGTCCCTTGCTCACTTTGCCACTGGATTCAAGCAAGCCGGGCTGAAGACGGCTGTAATGCCAGAATCCGGTCCTTGCAAGCTTGTTTCCGGTCCAGGGAAGGCATGGCTTGGCAGTTCGGGCTGGACTGTTCCCATGAGGCACAGGGTCAGACTGATTTGCATATAGCCATATCTGAACTGGGGTGGCAGAGTGGGCTAAAGAACGGTGATGGATTAAACCCAGATCTTGGGACTGGGTGTGAGTGTTTGATTGGTTCAGATGCTCCGTCCATCACCACCCCCTTTTGTACCCTTTTTGGCCGCCATAAGTGTGGCAGGGTATGCTCAGACGTGAGTCCCTTGCTCACTTTGCCACTGGATTCAAACAAGGCGGGCTGAAGACGGCTGTAATGCCAGAAACCGGTCCTCGGAAGCTTGTTTCCGGTACAGGGAAGGCATGGCTTGGCAGTTCGGGCTGGACTGTTCCCATGAGGCACAGGGTCAGACTGATTTGCATATAGCCATGTCTGAACTGGGGTGGCAGAGTGGGCTAAAGAACGGCGATGAATTAAACCCAGATCTTTTGACTGGGTGTGAGTGTTTGATTGGTTCAGATGCTCCGTTCATCACCACCCCCTTTTGTACCACTTTTGGCCACCATAAGTGTGGCAGGGTATGCTCAGACGTGAGTCCCTTGCTCACTTTGCCACTGGATTCAAGCAAGCCGGGCTGAAGACGACTGTAATGCCAGAAACCGGTCCTCGGAAGCTTGTTTCCGGTCCAGGGAAGGCATGGCTTGGCAGTATGGGCTGGACTGTTCCCATGAGGCACAGGGTCAGACTGATTTGCATATAGCCATATCTGAACTGGGGTGGCAGAGTGGGCTAAAGAACGGTGATGGATTAAACACAGATCTTGGGACTGGGTGTGAGTGTTTGATTGGTTCAGATGCTCCGTCCATCACCACCCCCTTTTGTACCGCTTTTGGCCGCCATAAGTGTGGCAGGGTATGCTCAGACGTGAGTCCCTTGCTCACTTTGCCACTGGATTCAAGCAAGCCGGGCTGAAGACGTCTGTAATGACAGAAACCGGTCCTCGGAAGCTTGTTTCCGGTCCAGGGAAGGCATGGCTTGGCAGTTCGGGCTGGACTGTTCCCATGAGGCACAGGGTCAGACTGATTTGCATATAGCCATGTCTGAACTGGGGTGGCAGAGTGGGCTAAAGAACGGTGATGGATTAAACCCAGATCTTTTGACTGGGTGTGAGAGTTTGATTGGTTCAGATGCTCCTACCATCACTACCCCCTTTTGTACCGCTTTCGGCCACCATAAATGTGGCAGGGTATGCTCAGACATGAGTCTCTTGCTCACTTTGCCACTGGATTCAAGCAAGCCGGGCTTAAGACGGCTGTAATGCCAGAAACTGGTCCTCGGAAGCTTGTTTCCGGTCCACGGAAGCCATGGCTTGGCAGTTCGGGCTGGACTGTTCCCATGAGGCACAGGGTCAGATTGATTTGCAAATAGCCATGTCTGAACTGGGGTGGAAGAGTGGGCTAAAGAACGTTGATGGATTAAACCCAGATCTTTTGACTGGGTGTGAGTGTTTGATCGGTTCAGATGATCCGTCCATCACTACCCCCTTTTGTACCGCTTTCGGCCGCCATAAGTATGGCAGGGTATGCTCAGACGTGAGTCCCTTGCTCACTTTGCCACTGGATTCAAGCAAGCCGGGCTGAAGACGCCTGTAATGCCAGAATCCGGTCCTCGGAAGCTTGTTTCCGGTCCAGGGAAGGCATTGCTTGGCAGTTCAGGCTGGACTGTTCCCATGAGGCACAGGGTCAGACTGATTTGCATATAGCCATGTCTGAACTGGGGTGGCAGAGTGGGCTAAAGAACGGTGATAGATTAAACCCAGATCTTTTGACTGGGTGTGAGTGTTTGATTGGTTCAGATGCTCCGTCCATCACCACCCCCTTTTGTACCGCTTTTGGCCGCCATAAGTGTGACAGGGTATGCTCAGCCGTGAGTCCCTTGCTCACTTTGCCACTGGATTCAAGCAAGCCGGGCTGAAGACGACTGTAATGCCAGAAACCGGTCCTCGGAAGCTTGTTTCCGGTCCAGGGAAGGCATGGCTTGGCAGTACGGGCTGGACTGTTCCCATGAGGCACAGGGTCAGACTGATTTGCATATAGCCATATATGAACTGGGGTGGCAGAGTGGGCTAAAGAACGGTGATGGATTAAACCCAGATCTTGGGACTGGGTGTGAGTGTTTGATTGGTTCAGATGCTCCGTCCATCACCACCCCCTTTTGTACCGCTTTTGGCCGCCATAAGTGTGGCAGGGTATGCTCAGACGTGAGTCCCTTGCTCACTTTGCCACTGGATTCAAGCAAGCCGGGCTGAAGACGTCTGTAATGACAGAAACCGGTCCTCGGAAGCTTGTTTCCGGTCCAGGGAAGGCATGGCTTGGCAGTTCGGGCTGGACTGTTCCCATGAGGCACAGGGTCAGACTGATTTGCATATAGCCATGTCTGAACTGGGGTGGCAGAGTGGGCTAAAGAACGGTGATGGATTAAACCCAGATCTTTTGACTGGGTGTGAGAGTTTGATTGGTTCAGATGCTCCTACCATCACTACCCCCTTTTGTACCGCTTTCGGCCACCATAAATGTGGCAGGGTATGCTCAGACATGAGTCCCTTGCTCACTTTGCCACTGGATTCAAGCAAGCCGGGCTGAAGACGGCTGTAATGCCAGAAACTGGTCCTCGGAAGCTTGTTTCCGGTCTAGGGAAGCCATGGCTTGGCAGTTCGGGCTGGACTGTTCCCATGAGGCACAGGGTCAGATTGATTTGCAAATAGCCATGTCTGAACTGGGGTGGAAGAGTGGGCTAAAGAACGTTGATGGATTAAACCCAGATCTTTTGACTGGGTGTGAGTGTTTGATCGGTTCAGATGCTCCGTCCATCACTACCCCCTTTTGTACCGCTTTCGGCCGCCATAAGTATGGCAGGGTATGCTCAGACGTGAGTCCCTTGCTCACTTTGCCACTGGATTCAAGCAAGCCGGGCTGAAGACGCCTGTAATGCCAGAATCCGGTCCTCGGAAGCTTGTTTCCGGTCCAGGGAAGGCATGGCTTGGCAGTTCAGGCTGGACTGTTCCCATGAGGCACAGGGTCAGACTGATTTGCATATAGCCATGTCTGAACTGGGGTGGCAGAGTGGGCTAAAGAACGGTGATAGATTAAACCCAGATCTTTTGACTGGGTGTGAGTGTTTGATTGGTTCAGATGCTCCGTCCATCACCACCCCCTTTTGTACCGCTTTTGGCCGCCATAAGTGTGACAGGGTATGCTCAGACGTGAGTCCCTTGCTCACTTTGCCATTGGATTCAAGCAAGCCGGGCTGAAGACGGCTGTAATGCCAGAAATCGGTCCTCTGTAGCTTGTTTCCGATCCAGGGAAGGCATGGCTTGGCAGTTCGGGCTGGACTGTTCCCATGAGGCACAGGGTCAGACTGATTTGCATAACGCCATGTCTGAACTGGGGTGGCAGAGTGGGCTAAAGAACGGTGATGGATTAAACCCAGATCTTGTGACTGGGTGTGAGTGTTTGATTGGTTCAGATGCTCCGTCTATCACCACACCCTTTTGTACCGCTTTTGGCCGCCATAAGTGTGGCAGGGTATGCTCAGACGTGAGTCCCTTGCTCACTTTGCCACTGGATTCAAGCAAGCCGAGCTGAAGACGGCTGTAATGCCGGAAACCGGTCCTCGGAAGCTTGTTTCCGGTCCCGGGAAGGCATAGCTTGGCAGTTCGGACTGGACTGTTCCCAAGAGGCACAGGGTCAGACTGATTTGCATTTAGCCATGTCTGAACTGGGGTGGCAGAGTGGGCTAAAGAACGGTGATGGATTAAACCCAGATCTTTTGACTGGGTGTGAGTGTTTGATTGGGTCAGATGCTGCGTCCATCACCACCCCCTTTTGCACCGCTTTTGACCACCATAAGTGTGGCAGGGTATGCTCAGACGTGAGTCCCTTGCTCACTTTGCCACTGAATTCAAGCAAGCCGGGCTGAAGACGGCTGTAATGCCAGAAACCGGTCCTCGGAAGCTTGTTTCCGGTCCAGGGACGGCATGGCTTGGCAGTTCGGGCTGGACTGTTCCCATGATGCACAGGGTCAGAAAGATTTGCATATAGCCATGTCTGAACTGGGGTGGCAGAGTGGGCTAAAGAACGGTGATGGATTAAACCCAGATCTTTTGACTGGGTGTGAGTGTTTGATTGGTTCAGATGCTCCGTCCATCACCACCCCCTTTTGTACCGCTTTTGGCCGCCATAAGTGTGGCAGGGTATGCTCAGACGTGAGTCCCTTGCTCACTTTGCCACTGGATTCAAGCAAGCCGGGCTGAAGATGGCTGTAATGCCAGAAACTGGTCCACGGAAGCTTGTTTCCGGTCCAGGGAAGGCATGGCTTGGCAGTTCGGGCTGGACTGTTCCCATGAGGCACAGGGTCAGACTGATTTGCATATAGCCATGTCTGAACTGGGGTGGCAGAGTGGGCTAAAGAACGGTGATGGATTAAACCCAGATCTTTTGACTGGGTGTGAGTGTTTGATTGGTTCAGATGCTCCGTCCATCACCACCCCCTTTTGTACCATATTTTATACAAGACATTGACAATGAAGTTAAACAAGATAGAGAAAGTGTGGTTCAAAATAAGATTTCATGTAAAAAAAAGTATGGGATTAGAAAAACAACAACAGTCCGTTTGGCAGGGAGAAAGGAAAACAAATGATGTTTTTACTACAGAAGGAGAAGGTAACTTGGATTGTGGTGGGACATAAATATAACACGTCAGGGAGCGTCAGTGGATCCAGTCTATTTACAAGGGGAAAAGTCAATATTTGTCCACAAAGAATATTCTGTCCAACAGGTCAAGTGTCCTACTGGTCATCCTCTAGTACCACAATGTCCAGATCCTCTGAGTCGGATATAGGCCCCTGGCTGGCAGGTACAGGACCAGGCACCACATGGGGTTGGAACACACCAGAAGTACAGGGAAAAACAGTGTGGTGCAACAGACTGGGGGAGACATTGACGGTGGTGTGGGGGGGATGCTGGTATGCAATAAACAACATGGCTGCAGACCGGGTATTGACACTGAGGGTTGCCAGAGGTCAGGAAATTTCCTCTCACACCATGCGCACCTCTAGACATATCTGCAGAATGATGCGAGAGGACATGTCTTGTTGACCCTCACATGCCCATATCAAGTCCTCTGGTACAGCCACAGGAGGGAAAACACAGGGAGGGGTTTGGGTTGAACATGAGGGGTCTGGTGTCTCAGGTTCAGTGCAAATGTTGGTGTCCACCAGGTAGCTACGATGAGGGGGACTGGTTGCAGGGGGTGCAGCTGGGGGCCTGATGGAATGGGGGCCTCTGGAGTTAGGTAGGGGCTGATGGCAGGCCCAGGTTGTGTTGTGGCCTGCCCCGGGGACACCTCACCAAAAGTAACTGGTGAATGGTCCTGGGAGAGTAGATTTCTCCTCCCTGGCCAGAGGTGTCCAGTTCTTCCCAGTCAATGTCCTCAGCCTCCACCCAGTCCATAGCACCAAATGTGTCTTCCTGCTCAGTCCGGGTGGGTGCAATACCCCTGCATCCTGATGTAGAAGGTCCCGCCTCGTCCTCTTCTTCCTCACTGGTAAAAAAAGGTCATAGACGCCGGCGCACCACAGATGTCCTGCTGAAAACCATGTCTGGCTGTTAGTCCTTTTTGCCAGCTGAGCCCACTAAAATGTAAGACAAATCATGATGTAATGGTCAGGATAAGACACATACCTAGATGAGCCAAGGTCAGACTTTGTTCTCCTCTAATCACACTATACAGTTGTCAGTGTTTATGAGCTTAAATAAGGTGTATGTTCGCTGTCATCTCCTGATTTGAGTCTGACATCTCACAAGATTTTTGGTGGCTTACACATCTGTACTGGCCAACCCTCAACTATGGCATTCTTGTGATCTATGTGTCCTGCCACTGCTACATGGACCGGTTCCAAACCCAGTCTACAAAATAAGATCAGAGAGAGCTAAGATGTATTGAAATGGGCCTGTGATATGAAGTCTCTTCACTTTTACGTCTGGTCAAATCTTATCTGCTGTGTAGCATTTTATGAGACAACACAAATGCCCATCGGGGGTCACACATCCATATAGGGTCTGGGCTATTAGGTTTGCTAAGTTGTGAGTCGAACCTTTTGATATGCCCTCACAAAAGCTGACAATCCAGTGCCACATATTGGCTTTGGAGACTGATCAGGTAGTGCTGTGCACTGGTGAACAGTAGTGGTTCGTTGTTACGCCTACCTGTACATGAAAAATTGGCATACAAGCCACTGAGAGTAAGACGTGTGTATGTCTGTGGACACACTTGGCAACATTGGAAACACTTGAGAGTGAAGCAAGGATCTCAAAGTCTGTCTTGATTCCATGGCACATGATGATCTGTTTCAATCAGAACCCAAATTCACTGAATGCAATGCAAAAAACAGCAGGCAATAGCCATTGGCCTCACATATACACACTGGACTGTGTCTGTAACATTCCTCATCCAATGCACACATCAGTTTTGATTCCCTTGGTTCCCTGTCAGTGGTGCTGGCAGTACAAATTTTTGTACAAATGCGCGTGTGTGGCTCAATTCCCCAATTGTCATAAAGAAACTACAACTCCCAGAATGCACTCTGCCCTGTACAGTCAATGTGCTACAGTGAGCCTTCTGCTTCATGACAACTGCTGGAGAGACACAGTATAGGTGAATGGAGGCATGGGACACACCATGGTACAACTCTGTTTTCACTCATATCATACTTCCAGACACATTTTTCATATAATGCACTTACCAAGTCTCTGCTGCTCATGCTCCTCCAGCTGAGCATGGAGGATTGGCCAAGCTGCACGCAGGACCCTCCTGTACAGTGGTGAGAGGTGGGGACGATGCACCTGGTACTGGGAAGACTGGCCCAGAAGCTCCTTGGCCTTGTGCCGGGCCCAGCATTTTAGGTTCTGCCAGCGCTTGCAGTATGCCCTCGCCTTCCTGGTGTAAACGCCCACTCAACTGCAGCGCTCACCAATGTTGACCCAGGGTGGGCCCGCACTGCATTACTCAGCTGGTCCTCTGGCCCCCATATAGCTGAGGATATTTGGTCAGTACCCCTCAGCTAAAATGTCTAATTTCCTTTCAGTGAAAGAGGTTCTTTCTCTCATAACCCTCCGCCATTTTGGGGGAAATAAGGTTGAAAAGAGCAGCAGGATTGTAGAGGATCTGGTCTGTGAGAGATGATGACTCAGAATGAACACCAAATGGCTGTCAACAACTTCCTGTGATGTATTTCCTGTCTCCCACCTCCTGTATATCATTTCCGGTATAAAATAATGGGTTCCGGTTCAATTTCAGATATTACGTCCCGAATTGTAATTTCCAGGTCTGGAGCATGCACCTCACATGCGGACCCAACATTCCGCAACCGGAAATTACGTTTTTAGACCGTAATCCCCAAAACATTTGTGGGAGTCATATCTGCTGGGGACAAAAATTCTGACAATGCAATAGTTAGGCCCTTTGTGATTCAGTAACCCATCCTCATAAGGTTAGGGAAGGTCTCTCAGAACATGTACCTCTTTTCCTCTGAGTCAATAGATTTCTTAGGGATATCCACTACACTGATTGCTGACTGGGCACATGACCTGAGGCACGGTCAATCTTTTGACTTCTGTCAATAGCTGTGGTTTACATGCAGTTAGTGCTGCTTGCAAAGTAGTCTCAGTATGGAATTTTCGGACAGAGTCGTAATTATCCAACTTTCATCATTGACAACAGACTGCAAACCACATTTTGTCCATGACACAACAGGTTGCTCATGTGAAAAACGTGGCAACCAGCTGATCATGGACTTGCATACCCTGACCTCTGTTATATGCAATTGCCTGGTTTCCCGGATTCAGAGCTATCCGAAGTACAAGAGGCTTGTGTAAGACATGCGGTAAGAAATGGCAATCGGTTATATTTCTCTCTTTAATTTACGCATAACATGATCTATACTTTGGTACATGCTGCGTCTGTTGAGACCGTGTATGTTGCTTGATGATTCTAATTGTACAATGGTTGTTAATGTAAGGTGGAATTCATACATTTCATTTACACATATCCCTCATTTTAGTGCGTAGTACTTACCCAGTACCCACATGTTGCCAAATTCTCCTGCAGCTAGCCGCCAAGCAAGAGGTGACATGCGGAATACAAAGCTGCCATGGGTACTGCCTAGAAACACTGCATGCACATCAATGAATCTTCCACTGGCATCACAAACAGCTTGCACATTGATGGAATGCTATTGGTGTCTGTTACAGAAGATGTGTGAAATACATGGAGTGGCTGAACGGCCACATGGGTACCATCAATTGCAGCAAGCACATGTGGGAAGCGTGCAATGAGATAGAAATCTCTAGCTGCCCTTTGTCTCATGTCCAGTGTGTGGGGCATTCGTATATGGTGGTGCATTCTTGCATTGATGCAGCTCAGTACCTGATGCAAGCACCACCACAAGGTCACTGGAGGCCCTTTGGAATGACCCAGTCGCAAAGAAATGGAGAGCAGAAAGTATCTTGAGATATGCTGGAATGGCATGGGAGCTGCAAGTCACACTTACAGACCATCTCCAAGATGACTTCTGGAGGGAAAAGGTATCTGGCCCTGACATCTTGCCTGGACATCCCAAATAGGTTGATCCTTTGTCTGAAGATCCTCTCTACTCTCCTTCTTCTCCTCAAGTCTTCTTTCAGCATGGCAAGGGGCAGAGCAACAAACACATTCAGCGACATGTTGAAAGAGTTTTTGTGTGTCTGCTCTGTTTTCATACATGCTGCAGGGCTGGGATTGGCTGTTGGGCTGCAGTGTGTCGGCTGATGTATGGTGTGAAATAGTAGGTACTTGGACATGTGTTAAGCATTGAGGAAAATGATCAACCGGCCAGAGTGTGGGTATTCCGACCCAGATGCAGAGATTCTGGCACAGGTGTGGAAATTCCATCACAAGCGCAGGATTTCCACTCCTGGGGCGGGGATTCCGCTCCGGGTGCAGAAATTCTAGCCCGAGGGTGGAAATTCTGGCCCGAGTGTGGACATAACATTAAAAGTCGTAAGTGATTTCTGTGAATACCATAAATCGTAAGTACCTTTGTGAATGCCAAAAGTAGTAAGTTTAGGATTTTGTCTCAGATTAGTTCTGTGAATCAGATCCTGGGTCCCTGTAGCTGGCCAGAGCTCCATCCTGGCAAGTCTGAACCTGTGACTTTATACCAGACAGATGGGACCAGATATTCCCAGTTGGCAATTGGTGATTTTTTTTGTCACTATTGTCAGTACAAATGTTAAAATTCAATATCTCCAGGTCAACAAATTGGATTTTTCTTGTTGTGGTCTTGTTTTAGTTATTACAAATAACTGAAATCACTCTATTTTTCTAAATCGAATGTGGGCTCCTTTTGGGGTGTGTCTTCTCTGTTTTACTGTTTGAAGTTTTTCACAAGTACTTTACACATAGCCTCTAAGTTAAGCCTGACTGCTTTGCGCCAAGCTACCAAATGGGTGAGCAGAGGTTAATTTGTGGTTTGCTTGTCCCTTACCCTGGAAAGGGTGTGGTTGCTGCTTGATCAGGGCTTCCAAGACAGTCAACCAACAACAAATATCTTGCAGATACATCTGAACTGGTGTGCAGTACACGTTGTGAAGGAGTTTGATGTGCAGCAGTCAGTATCAAAGAGATGCAAGTAGAAGTGTTAAAAATTTAGTTATTGTGTTTCTTCATATGATAGTTGAACAAACAAGGTATACACAAAAATGCAGTGGGAACTTCAGGGCCAAAACAAAAAATGGAGCGGTTTGCACGGCTACACAATGTGATGCGGACTTTCATCTTTACAGCATGTCCTCTCAGATTATACTGATCCTTGAAGCTGTTGATCAATAGGAAAATTGGGTGTTCTATACTGACATAGCTTCAAGTACACAAGTTTATTGTCTGGAGCCACGAGTAGTAACAGCTACACAGCACTGTGGCCAGCAGTAAAACTGACTATCCACAGTGACCACATTCTAGTGCTAGAACATAGCCTAGTACATTGCCAAGCAACCCCACAACAAGGAAGGAATATAAACTATCCCCTCCTTCCAATAGAATAACAAAAGAAAAGGAATCTTATCAAAGCAATGATATACACAAGGATTTCAAATAATATTTAAAGATCTACAAGTTCTAATAATGAGTTAAAATATACACAAACAAAGATACAAGAAAGAATCATTTAGAACCACAAACATCTACACCTTCACTTAAATAATCTTCCCACCATTTATGAGGTCTCCTTTTTCTCAATATCTCACTCTGTGCATCTTCTCTCCATTCATCCACAGAAACCTCCTGACTGTTTAAATTGTCCACAACCTCATTACTTCCAACCACCAATACCTCCTGGTTGTTCTGTCCCTCTACAACTTCCTCACTTCAATCCAAAACTTCCAGCTCATTACTTTCCATATTAGTACTATCATCTCCACATATACTCTACCCCTTCCCATCCAGATTAAACTCAGAATTTGACTACTGGAAATCCTCCTCAAAATTAGATGTTTTTCCATGACTCCCTGAAATTTACTGCAAAAAGAACAATTGATGAACGGAATGCTGAACAATGTCAAACATTCACCCTAGTATAGAGATCTTGGCCTAAATCCATAGTTTTTGCTCCCCATGCCATTCCAGTTTAAACCCAGCTATATGCAAATAAGTCTTGACCCTGTTCCCATGGGAACAGTCCAGCCTAAACTGTCAGCCCAGGTCCGTCCTGGGCCGGAAACATGCATCCTGGGACCAGTTTCGGGGTACCATCCCCCATCAGCCAGACTAGCTTGACTCCAGTGGCATGGAGAGCACGGTCCCCACATCTACACACCTGGGAACAGAAGCAATATCCTGTATACATTAGGATCACTCATATCTATCTTCAGATTAGGAAGGATGTGAAGACACCTTGCCTTAAACACTGCATTGTGAAACAGTAGATAATCCACCTTACCTCTCTGAGCTCACCATCTCCGTCTGGAGACACTCTCAAATTGTATCCTTACCTTTAATCCTGTACATAATTTTGCTTCCTTTTGCCTAAGGTTTTTCTATACAATGCCGCGTACAAAACATACATTCTGACACACATCCATGCAGTGGTATATGTAGGTCTGGATGGTAAAATGAGGGCCAGCACCAACGCAATTTCAAGACATTTCTCTTCCATTACCCTCCAAATGAATACTCTGGGCAGCAGCCATTTAATAAACATCTCTGAACGTCTGCACACTTTATCATTAAAAAGGGGCAGAAGTGCACCCATTCTATGATCTGAGGTTTCACTCTTCACAAAGAAGGGCTGACAGAGGTCTTGTAGCTTAACTACTGGTGTTACACATGACACATTTAACTGCCTATTATATTTCTGAATATGAGTAGTCAGTGGAGCAATGATGGAGCCGATTTTTGTTAACCAGGTAATTAACACCTTCGCTGCGGCGGCTATTCTGCCGCAGCGCTAAGGGGGCGGGGGGCCGCGCGGCGCTCACATGCTGTTGACGGAACCGCTCCGTCACCAGCCTCGGGTGAACTGTGCTGATGACGGAGCGGTTCCGTCATGGCCCCGCCCGCTCAATAGAGCGCGCCGCGCAGGCGCGAAATCAGCGCCGCGCTGGCGCGTCGGGCGGGCCATGATGGAACCGCTCCGTCATCAGCACAGCGCCACCGCGGCTGATGACGGAGCGGTTCCGTCATCAGCATCGATGCGGTTAAAGAACTCAATAAGACCCAAGAATCCCACATGTTGGTTTGTGGGGCCGGAAATCTCACAATCCCTGATGGATGGCTAACATCCTACCCTTTAAAGTTCCACTTTTCTCCACCCACTTAGGCTTTGATTACAAGCACACCTTGGCAGAAGTGATAATTATCACTCCTTATCAAATTTTATGTTTAGAATTTATTGTTCTGAGTTTAGCCCTCAAACATGGGGCATAGTATGTGAAGTTTGTTGCAGATACAGGCTTTATTGCAACCTTACAATTGATGGCCCCGATTCACAAAGGAAAACGTATACTTTTGTGG
The DNA here is from genome assembly GCF_964261635.1 of Lissotriton helveticus. Classification (NCBI taxonomy): domain Eukaryota; kingdom Metazoa; phylum Chordata; class Amphibia; order Caudata; family Salamandridae; genus Lissotriton; species Lissotriton helveticus. Next base: position 770,415,265 of record NC_136063.1, on the reverse strand, counting down.
ACGATTACTACTTTTCTGTATTCACAAAGGTAAACATAGACCAAAAGTTGAACTTTACTACTTTTCTGTATTCACACAAGGAAACTTAAACTTAGACCAAAAGTCTAACGTTCGTTACTACTTTTTGATATTCACAAAGGTAGACTTAGACTAAAAGTCTAACTTTACTAATAATAACTTGCTTTTGTGAATACCGAAAAGTAGTAAAGTTAGACTTTTGGTTTATGTTTATCCTTGTGAATACCAAAAAGTAGTCAATTTACATTTTTGGTCTAAGTTCCCCTTTGTGAATACCAAAAAGTAGTAAACTCACTCAAAAGTATAAGTTTACCATTGGTGGGTCGGGCCCACTTAGTGTGATAACATCTGTACAACTTATTTTTCTAACCACTGTGCAAGCATTGGTTTTCAAAGAGATCTGAATTTGGTGATCAACAAATAATTAAGGTCATGGTGATCAAGGTAGACCACCAAGTAATAGCAATGTGGCTTTCATGTACATTTAGCTGTTTTTGGTGCCAGCAGCACTTTCTCATCCTCAATGTGACTGAAGTGCTCAATACATGTGTCGCTACATAGAGTTACTCCATCAAAATAGGTGACATAGAATGCAACCTGGCCATGGAAGAAATGGTTCACCAACCTTAAGAAAATGTCTGTTTTGTTCTTTAGACCATTTTTTGACTGAGAACTCAGGCTTCTTTTTGGAGCCAATTTTAAGAGTGATCTGATATTACCCGCTGGTTAGGTTAGTAGCACCAAGGTAGATCGTATCATGTCAATGAACTCATCAGCCCTGCAAATGAGATGCATTATAATTTTTCAGGGCAATCTATACGAAAGCAGAGGTCCTTCAGCACCAACCACAGTCCAAGTACCACTGACTGACCCAGGAAGTTTGTGACGGTTGAGTAATCCCCATGTCCAACATCTTGGTGGCTTGCACATTAATGTGTTCAGACTTCTGTTTGGCATTTGACTTGCCAGGCTTTCATCTGTGTCACCATTGTAGTCACACTACAGTGTTACTGCACTTGGAAATGCCCTCTCTTCCATCAGTACTGCAGTTGTACTATATCATCAGATCATAGGTTGAAGAAAGGAATGCTTGCACTCTTTTTGATTGGATTAGGGAGAGAGTTGATGTGCCTCCAACGAGCAATTTTGCATGCCCCTGTGCAGCACATCGTGGAGAGGTGTTCTCCCATCCATGCCAATTCCATCTGTGATGGTAGAGATTGAGCTAGTTCATGAATTTGTGCAATACAGCACTTTGGCCCCACTAATCTCAATAATTTACCTTACTTATGTTTTTGAAAGCGTATATTGTCCAGTCCACTTGTCCTCTAAAAGTCAGACTTAACTGGTTGCACAATCAGAATGTCCTGTTGAAGTTTATGACAGCTGTTGGGAACTTGTGAATGTAATACTTCTTATTAAAGATGGTGCACCCATAACACTCAGCCAGTAACGTGCCCACTGCCTCAAAACACACAATAGCTGTATTCAAGCTGGTCACATAATCCTTGCAATCAGTCATCCAATTTTGAGTTTCTTGATCAAGAATTTTCAGTCCTCTGCCCTTTATTCCATGGAAACCACCACCATCTCAATGGCATTGTCAGGCCTAAGAGTCAGGTAAAAGAAGAGGTGCTCTAGTTTTATTGTGTACTTTATTGTTTCTTTAACAGTAAGTAGGTGAACTTCTTTTGGGCACACAGACTTACTTGTGAGAGAAAAGTGCTAGGATAATTTTGCACTCAAGTGTTCTCCAACAGGAAGTAGTTCAGCTTGCTGTTTGGATCTCCTTTTACTGTGGAAGACAGATGCCATGCGTTTTGGCATTTGTTATTAAAGAAGCAAAGCAGGCAAATACGTTGCTTGCCTTTACTAGTGTCAGTGAATTATTAACAATCACAGGTTAGCCTCCAGTTATGCTTTTACTTTGTCCTCTAGCAAGATGTAGTTGCTGATTACTTTTCTGGAGCTTTTTGGGCCTCACATTATGCACATAATGGCTCCAAGTGAGCCTTATTTTGTTCCCTTTATAATCAGAGAATACTTTGCTGTCAGTGACATACTTCCTCAAAGTCACTTCCAATGAAATGATGTATTACTCTCGCCCTACCTCAAAGCTCTTTTTGGGGATGCTCTTTAAAGAACACTACATCACAAAGCATTAGTGGTCCAAAAGAAAGTTATCTGTCTCATCACTCATTAACGTTATGCTTGTCTTCGACCCAGTACAGACCTCTAGAGACTTTTGCCTATGTTCTCACTATTAGACTACCATATAAATACATAGATACATATACACACAAATACATACATACATATATTGTTTTCTCTTGGTGCTCTGTGAGTGCTTGTTTTAGTATCCATGCACTTAATATTTCGAACTCTCCATGGCATTTTAGTCATCGAATCTGTGAACAATTTGACTTCGAGGTAATTTATTATTGTAGAGTGAATTTCAATTGAATAATGTAGCTCAATGGGTCGGTGGTGGCTGTCGGTATGAAGTGGGCCATTGAGATGTCCCCAAAAAGCACCTCTTGGTACGTCCCTTCATATTTCTGATTTTCCTAATGATGGCCCCTTCAGTAACTATTGTTACATATAACCATAGAATTAAAGGGCTCTGGTAAAAGACGTCTATGATTCTTCTCAACAGTTAGTGACTAGTCAGTAATTGCAGTAGCAGCACTATGCCTAATCATCAGTAAATAAAGGCAGGCAGTAACGGACGGTAAGCAAATACTAAGTAGTAGTAGGTGCCCGTAGACATGCCAATATGCCATGCCATTGCTAAACTAATGCTGCTTTTTTGGGAGTGTGCTGCCATGATGGTCATCACCATGGTAGTAGCTTCAGCTCCACAAGATTTGATGATAGTGATGATTACTTTTGATTCAGCCAGTCTTATCAGAGGGAACAATATTCATCAAACAAATTAGCAGTGGGGACTAAAGGTCACATACATTTAGTAGTAACTACTTCTTGACTGCCTCATAGTTTCTCAACAAAAGAGCCTTCCAGAACGCGTTTGGCCTAGTCTTGCGTCGCTGCTCATATAACCATGATGTATCATGGTTAGGATGTTGTACGACTTTCAGAAACTATGTATGGTGGACAGCACATCATTCTGAGCTGCCAGCGCATTGAAGCAGGTGTATATGCATGGAAAGAATATTAAATAAATAAAACACATAAACCAGCCTGTGAAAACGTTGTAGGAGTGTGATGGTTAGTAGTTGTGTTGTTACTATCATTAGCAGCATGGCAGGGGCAATGTGTCATGCAAGCTGCAGTGGCCTTATTACGAGAGCCGCTGCAATTATTATTTTACAAATTAAGCACTGTCTGCAGCACACATAGGAGCAGGAAAAAGCCTCTCAGAATTGTTTTCATGCAGGAAGTTGCCCCTTCCTGCACAAAAACAATCTTACAAACAGCACAAGCACCCTTGCACTTTGGTTCAAGGGTGCTTGTGTTGGCACTAGGCTGCCAAAACAGCACCAGCACATTGGATAAATACAGTACATTCCTGCCCTTTCCCTGTGGCGTAGTGCAGCGGTGCGGCGTGGCACACATTTCATAGATATGGCCCTGTTGGAAATGAGGATCTCTAGTTGGCAGAGGTAGATATATTTGTCCAAATAGAGACCCTTGCTTCTAGTCAGGGTAAGGGGGATACACCACTAAAATAACCCCTGCTCACCCCTTGGTTGCTTGGCATGAGCAGACAAGTTTATCTAACAGACAGTGTGTAAAGCATTTGTGAACACATACAGTAATACAGTGAAAACACTACAAATGGACACCACACCAGTTTAGAAATATAAGTAATCTTTATCTAAACCGAAACAAGACCAAACTACAAAAATCCACAATACAGTACTAAAAATATGACTTTCCGATGGTAGAAATAGTTCAGTACAAAGCAAATTGCAGATGCGATTCTTTTCACACAAAGTACCTTGGATACGTCAAGCAAACAATCAAAACGGGTCGCAGGGAAGGTGAAGCATCGGTTCCTTACACTCAAGGAAGTTGATGCGTTGGTTCCTTGCTCCGGGGGCGGTGATGCGTCGGTTCCTTACTGCGGGGCAGGGGAGCTGAGGCATCTGTTCCTTACCGGAGAGGAGTTGACGCGTCGATTTCTTACTGTGTGGGGAGTTGATGCGTCCTTTTCTTACGGCTTCCCCAACAACACAACAGACTTGGCACCTCGATGCGATGCAATGATCTAGGACGATGCGTGGATTCTTGCAGCCGCACAGCAGGGCTTGCATCATGCTCGGTGCGGTGATCTCGGACTTCGGAGGTCGTTGCACTCAATGCTGCGTGCAGCGATTTCTCGAGCCGTGGCAGCCGCTGCAATGGATTCTTTGGCATTGCGTCAGAAACAGGTATGGATGCGTCATGCTTCTTCGATATTGCCTTGATTTTCCAGCTCCCAGCAGAAAACAGTTCTCTAGAGGTCCAAAACAATAGCAGGCACCTCTAGCAGATCAGAACCCCCAGAAAGGAAGATCAATGGAGCTGGTGGTGAAGTCTTTGTGTCCCTGAGACTTCAGAACAGGAGGCAAGCTTAGTTTCAAGCTCTTGGAGATCTTCCTCAAGATGGCAAAGAAAACAGCAAAGTCCTTTTCTCCTCTCCTTGGCAGCAAGTAGCCACTGCAGGCCAACCCCTGACAGCAAACAGCACAGGGCCAGTATTCCTCCTCAACTTCTCAGCAAAGGTTTCTCTCTTCTCCTTGGCAAATGTTTCTCTTGATTCCCAGAAGTGATCTAAATGTCTGGGGTCTGGGCCCCATTTTTTATACACACAAATCATTTGTTCTCTGAAGGTAGAGAGTGTCTGTACCAAGCCAAAACCAGTTCTGTCCTTACTGGTGCACCTTCCTGACAGGAGGTGGAGACAGCATCCTTGAAGGCCGACCAGGCCTTTTCAGGTGAAAGGAAATCCCCTCCCACTACTCTAAATGCAGCCCAGGTATTCTCAGCCCAGCCCTGACTCATCAGACTTCTGGAAGCACTGCCTCTCTCCAGCCCCTGTCATCCAAAAGCCCAACATGCAATACACAAAGCTAGCAGAGTCACACTGAATGGTTAGGCAAGAAAATTCCTAATTTCTAAAAGTGTTTTTTTCAAACACTGAATGTATAAATCACCCTCACTAAAAGATGCATTTTAACATACTGAGTTCCGGCATACTAAACATTATTTTTCTACCTTGTTCCCAGGGCCAGTTATGTTTACAAGATGTTATAAACAAACTCTCCATTCTGTCTGTATGGGAACAGGTAGCCTTGCAATAGTGAAAAGGAAATTTGCAATAATTCACTATCAGGTCATGCCACACACATCAGGGCATGTCCTACCTTTCACATACAATGCACCCTGTCCACAGGGGTACCTTGGGCCTACCTTAGGGGTGACTAATATGTAGAAAAGGGAAGGTTAGGGCCTGACAAGTGTGTGCACTTGCCAAGTCAACATGGCATTCTAGACTGCACACAGGTTATGCTAAGGCAGGCCTGAGTCACATTTTACAGGCTGCTTCTGTGGGTGGCACAATCGGTGCTGCAGTCCACTAGCAGCATTTGTTTTACAGGCCCTGGGCACACACAGTGCACTATACTAAGGTCTGACAAGTAAATCAAATATGCCAATCATGGAATCACCAATCCATAATCACAATTTACACTGACAGCACATGCACTTTAGCACTAACCAGCAGTAGTAAAGTGCCCAGAGTCATAAACCCAAGAAAAACACAGTCAGAAACAATACAGGAGGAAGGCAAAAAGTTCTGGAATAACCCTGCAAAAAGGGAAAAGTCCAACAGGCCCTATATCTTTTTCCAATCTATCTACCTCTGAATCAGATATATGTAGCATAGGCCATGGGGCGCCTGAGGATAATCCATGTTACTCTAAAGTGCAACCTTTTCTACTTTTTAAGAGGAATTCAAACGCTACAGAATAGGCAACAAGGCAACAAAAAAGATCACTATAAACAAACAAAAAAATACCTGTTGTGGCCTCAAAAGATGATCGGGAAACAAGAAAGGGTGGGGTGATCACAATATCAGGGACAAGTAGCAATCATTAACACAGTAGATCATTAACACAAACTAAATGTGGCTTGTTGAACAAAGATCTACATTTTTTTCCTACTAGTAAATGTGATTTTGCACAACTGCATATCCATATATTTAGGTTTATTCCCAAGGTAGAATTTCAAAATTATTTTCATGATAAGAGAATAACAACTGACGCAGCATCTGTATGCACAACAACCTGTGACATGATTATTCAAGATGGTCTAGATATATGCACGTTTCTGTCCTCAAATGATACTCAGGACCCATCTCTTTAGGAATTGTTACCGGATCGTCACCTTATTAGGTACCTCACAGTTGATACTGGCCTTAATCCCAGATCAGCATTTCACCATCCATAACCTCCAGACAACATTGTTACTGAATAGATGTGTCTAAATGCAGAAATAGACAGACAAGTTCAGGATGTCTTTGTAAATGCTAGATTGGAGAGCAATCCCATACCTCAGATTACCAACCCCATTATCAGTTTCCTAACTATATATAGAGACTTTTGTTTTATCTCAGATTTTGAATATAAATATTTGGGTCAACCCATTCCTACCTATTTGTGCATTTTTATTTTCCCAAAAATACATAAACTGGGTACCTTTTCCTAGGGTAGAACAATCATCTTGAAGATTGGGTGCAAAACTGTAAAAATCTTGGAATATATTGATCACTTCTTGTAATCTTATGTGGCCACCTTACTCTTTTATATGCAGGACATAAGTTATATATTGAACAAACATATAGATGTCTGGTGGACAGATAAAATGACCCTAGTTACCCTAGATGTCCTGTCCTTGTATATGTGTATACCAAAGGAGAAGGGATTTGTAGGCCCGGTAGTTGCTCTACACGGAGCTCCACGGAGTTGCCCAAAAACTCTGTGGAGCTCCGCTCCTCTCCTCCCACCGCCCCGGCAATAAATATTTTTTAACGAAAATGTACAATTAAAGTAAATTAAAACTACACTTACCTTACTGCAGCGTCCTGGGCTGCTCTCCTCCTCCTCCTTGCCGTAATCCTGTAATCCCATACGCCATGGTAGGAATGCACATGCCCGAATGCCCATGCGCAGTCCTACCATGACGTATACCCGATGAAGGTGATTAGGGCAAGGAGGAGGAGAGCAGCCTGGGACGCCGCGGTAAGGTAAGTGTGATGTTAATTTACTTTCATTCTAAATTTTATTCATAAAATACTTTTTGCGGGGATAGAAGGCGGGAGGGTCCTGGGCTGAACTGACCTCCGCTGTGGAGACGGACATTTTACAGGAACTTCACGTTCTCCGCGAAACGTGGAGTATTCAAAATTCTTCAAACTCCACCAGCGGAGTGAAGTTCAGTGCCCAGGCCTAGGGATTTGTAGCATTAAGCCATTTCTTGTCATGTCCAAAAGCTACTTTGTTTGAACATGCTAATATGACCATTGAGATAATAAGGTGTTTTTTGCACATCGGCACGTAGTTTCATCAAACAAAGGGAGCAGCGATGGGGACAAAATGTTCTCCATCATAAGCAAATTTGAATATGGGCCACTTTAAAGAACAGTACTTATGGAAATATTGCCCAACATACATTGCAGACAACATCTACCAATGGGGGAGTTACTTTGGCGATACCATTATAATTTGGATAGGTGATTTCAATACATTATCAGACTTGTTTGCATATTTCAATCTGAAAGACTACAATCTGAGATTTACTTATCAGTTTAGTTGTAAATCTTTTGAATTCCTTGATGTCACAATTTACTGCCAGGGGGAGCAAGCAAGCTTTACAGAAAACCTACAGTATGTAAGGCAATTCTACATGCTTCAAGTACACACCGTATGACTTAGAAACAATGTGTTCCTTATTGGGAGATAATAAGATTACGCTGTAATTGTAGTGAGGATATACATTTTTATAGTGAACTGGAAGATGTAGAATAACAGTTTTTAAGAAGAGGCTACAACAAAGCAATACTCAACAATCCAAACTGAGAATATAACAGATACCCCGACGCAACATCCTGACAAGATTGGCATTTCAGAGGGATGTCTCCTGTGGACAATTGAGTTGTTGCTTGAGAGGGGTATGAGGCCTTCTCAAGCCTACTTCCAAGTGGGCACCAGGTATAAATATTGTACCCTCAGACCCAATTATTCAATATACTCCTCGATCTGTGGATACTAAAGAAGAAGGACTTCTGTACTGCTTTGCTGTCTCAATTTCTGCAATTCTGCTGCCCCACTACTCTGCTGCTCTACTGCGTGCTGCCTTGCTTGCTGTGAAGACAGACTGGACCTGCACCCTTCATCCCAGGCTATTGTGATTCCAAGGGTCTCACAGCTGACCTCTATTTCCGAGCTAGATGGACATAACAGGCTCCAGATGACCAGCTGACCTGCTTTCTGGACCTGCAACTGCATCTATCTGAGTCCTGCTGGCCTCTGTTGGGGTTAGTTCCTAAACACCAAGTGGTACACCTCAGGCCCTGGACCCTTGGTGGGGCTTTCGTGGAGCTCTACTGAAGTTTTGTGCTCCTCATGAATGAACCTGTCTGCAACAAGATCTTGCTGCCTGAGCTCCCTGCCAATGGGAAGTTCCACTGAACCCGACTCTTCGCACCACAGAGACCACCAACAACGTCCGGCAGCATGAGATTTTCACTTCATGGTACAGTATCAACAGCTCTCGGAGCCCTCAATGCGAAGCTCCAGCAAAGACCATCCACGACCCCTGACAGGATCTTCATGCTACACCAACAACCATCCGCAAATGCCCGGCCTGCTCTTCACGCTACACCAAGAACCAGCTGCACCAATGTGACTGCTCCTCACCACCCCTTTCACAGCAAATAGAACTCTTCATGCTGGACTTTGAATGTAGCTCTTTCAGCAAGACTAGTCTGGTCCCTGTACTTGGTCAATGTTCCACCGCAACATTACGGAACTTATGACTTTCACCCGGTTTCGCACAACCAGACAGCCGCAACTGGCACTTTGTGTTTTTAGGCGCTTTACTCACCTGAAATCTTTAATATTGCACATCTTTGGTTCTAGTGATTGGATTTAAGTTGTTTTGGTGTAAATCAATAATTTAACTTTGAGAAACAGCGTTTACAATGCAGACAGATCTATGCAGTGCCATTACAATGCAGGCACTACAACGAACGCGATGTTACCATGCGTTCCATTAAAACGCAAGTCGTTACAACGACTTGCCTTAGGGAACGCATTGTTGGATTTTAAATCGAACACCTTCCCTACTGTTGCACAGACTGGAGTTGGAATGGTAAAATATACTATTCCAAAGTCCAGCACTTCCCTAAGGCAAGTCGTTGTAACGACTTGCATTGTAATAGAACGCTTGGTAACGACACGTTTGTTGTAATGCCCACGTTGTAAAGGCATGCGTTGTAAAAGCATGCATGAATATGTCATACATTTTGCTCTACTTTCGCAATTGGTGTGAGATTTTTTTGTGTTGTGTTTTCACATTATTACTGTTTATAGTGCTGCATAAATACTTTATATTTTCAAGGACAAGGGAAACCCAAGGATATGAAGGGACCTAGGGTACAAGTATTTCTAAAGAAACAGAGGCTCCTTAATCACAAACTAACACTGGAACAAATACATAGAGATACAATGAAGTTTATGTTAGGTGTCCAAATCTCGAAAATCCATACATGTATTCAATTATGTAATCACACATTAAAATAGAACGAGAAAATAAACAATAATAGAAGTTAATGGACTTCTAGGCTCAGACATTTCTTCATGTGACTATGATGAAAACACAGTGTTATGTCACATATATTTGTAAAGTACCTATGCTCACACAAACAATTTTATATCAACAAATTGAGTAATGGTACTATGGTCAACATTGTTTCGATCTCCTTAGAGGATGTAGGGATCATCATCAGGACATAAGTGACTAGCCTGAGACAAGAATGCTGTAACCATCAGCTATGGTGTGGATACAAGGAGCAATAGGAAACCACTCTGCGCAAGTTCTGAGGAAGGGCACGTATTAGGAACTATCTAATTCAGGGCCGTGGTTGTGGGGCTGAAATAGCCAGAAAGGTAATAGCAATAGCACAGGTTGAACCAGCAGCCACGTGGAGAAAAAACAAGGATTCTGTACAAGGTGTGGGAACCCCCACAAGAATGTGTGATAAGTGCAATCTTACAGTTGAAGTGGAAGATGTCAAGCGAGTGCGGATTAGCCAGTCTCTGGCAAAATCTGACGAGACCTTTCTGGCTATTTCAAATCGTAACGAGAACTTGAACTGATGATTGGTTTCATAGTCACATATTCCAAAGCTGGCCAAGATTTGAGCAATCAATAAATATCACAGCTGAGTTTCACGTCTATAGGAGGACAGGTAGTGAAAGAAAGTGAGTGTAAAGGCTTATCTTCCTTTGAAATGCTCTCAGGCTATACCTAGAGCAAACATTGTTACTCTAAAAGGATCCTCGAGTCGGTCATCCATTTAAAAGATTTAAACTGTATACCCTTCGCTGGCTTGTATCATCCACAAACTGAAAGAAGTTATCAACTGCATCCTGTGAAAAAATGCCTATCTATCATATGTTTACTGTGGAAACTGTCTGCGCTTTTGCACATTAATTCCACTTTCGTGATGACCTTTAATAGCGATTTATTTTGTCGAGTTAAATGTAATTATTCTTGGAGTTAATACTTTGATTTCGCATTTAATTGCTGCCTTTTGTATGTTTTATATTTTAAGTTAACAGTGCATGGAGTGTGGAAGGAATTTGAATATGTAATATGTGAGCTGTTAGAAACGACTGTTGTTTTTCGCTGACTTTATGTATTTTGAAACAATTGTTGTTGCATTTGTTTTAAGAAATTTAATTTATGATATTTTTGATTGAATTAATTTTGAAATAAACAACATCTGTTAGTATTGCTACACACAAACGTAATTAGACAATGATGCTACAACTAGTACAAAACTTAGCTGCAAGATTAATTACTGACCTGTACAGACGGGAACATATTTCTGCGAACGTTGCCCTGCTAAATTTCCTCAAAACAAGTAAAGCAAAGTGTAGAGACATAGCATTCTCCACGGCTTCGCCAGCTATTGGAATACACTTCCTCAGTCTGGACGTGCTGCCACCAATCTGCTATCTTTTAGAAAAAAGTAGAAAACAGTTTTAAACATTTCTTTTTAACCAAGAATTTGATTTGATTTCCATAATTTCCTGTTCATGTTTTTAGATATTGCATTTGTTGTGTTCCTATAGCATTATCAAGCTTCATTGCATTTACTAGCTTTGAAAAATATAACGGCATAACAACACAAAATATTATTTGTGAATAGCAAAATTAGTAAATAATACAGAAAATACTATATTAATTTCGGAATTTAAATCTATGCATAAATCCACATCAGAACTCTCTGCAATCCAAGCCTCTAACAGTTTTAGATGGCTTACACAAGAAATATGTATTGGGAAGGTCCAAAAATAATGTATTTGACATCCAGGCGTGCCTCAGATTGTGGTCCTTGTATTACAATAAGCTACTAATGTACTTTACAGTTCAAGGCATTCTCAGATGTTTTACATTTTCTGCTATGTACTCCATTGGTATGAACTCAGGCTCATATTTACAAGGAAATGAAGTAGCGTGGAGCTGCAGCAAATATTGCAGGGCCACGCTCTGCCACTATTTTCCTTAGCGCTGGTCCTAAAAATAGCTGCCTACTGTGAACCAGACACCCTTGTGCATAGTGCAAGGGTGCCTGCATATCAGGCAATGATTATTTGCAGGAAGGTGACCTTTCCTGCACATAAACAATCATTAATGGCATTTTGCTCTTTCTAAGTGTGCTGCACATAGAAAAAGAAAAAATAAGGAGAAGTGACAGTATTTCTACTTGTTGCACCATTCTAACGCCTGCTATTGCATGGTGTCAGTTTTTGGCGCTGCCTCAGAATTACACCACCTTGTAAATCTGGGGCAGCATAAAAAAGCAATGGGTGTTGCGGTGGAATGCCCACAGCAACACCCATTTTATGCCCCTTTCACGCAGATACTTGTGTTAACCCCTCCCCTGCTGGTGACGGAACCACTCCGTCATCAGCTGCGGTCGCGCTGTGCTGATGACGGAGCGGTTCCGTCATGGCCCTCTCAGCACACCTGCGCGGCGCGGATTCCGCGCCGGCGCTGAGCATTCCATTGAGCGGGTGGGGCCGTGACGGAACGGCTCCGTCATGAGCACAGCGCAACCGCGGCTGGTGACGGAGCGGTTCCGTCACCAGCATGCGCCCTCCGCGCGGCCGCCCCGCCCCTTAGCACTGCGGCACAATAGCCGCCGCAGTGAAGGGGTTAAAGGGTACCATATTTGCAACATGGCATTAATGTAAATATGGTGCAGGGCATTGCGCCACTGGAACATTAAAAAAAATGATGTTCCGATGGTACAATCCCCGTGTAACTATGGCCCTCAGTGTCTTTTGTGAATTATATTAATGTATTACCTTACAAAGGTGTAATGCATTTTTGGTACTATAGTAGTACTATAGTAATCAGAAGTAATCACTTTCTCATACACCCCATAGACACTGATCTACTAAAAATAAAAAACTTTTAAATGCAGAGGTGACTGGCTTATGTAAATACCAAGGGCTTCTGACAAAGGTTGTGGTGACGCTTAGGCATAACGATTACCTCAAAATGTTTCTGAGAGAGCCCCTTAGCACAATATTGAAGGAATGGTGAAAAGTAAAGTGCCTTCCATACAATCACCTCTGGCCGCCTACCCAATAGTGAGGTGTCAGTTTCTGTTTAGCACAGTAATTGGCACAAGTTTTATCTCAGACTCAGCAAACCTTTTTGCAGGATTTCTTGAAATAGAATTCATTTAACCCAGGGGCGTAACAAATGGCCCCGCAGCCCCCAGGTGCTGGGAGGGCCCCCAAGATCCAGAGGGCCCCCTCCCCAGCACTATAACCGGAGCGCTCCTTATTGAGACCGAGTTTTACTATATCTGGATTATTTGTTATTGTACTGACTTCAAATATATATCTTATTTCACAGCAAAGATGAACCAGCACTCCATGGGTTTTAAATTTGGTTTTATTTGCTTTTGAGTGATGACATCTACGCATTTCGGCTCCTACTCACAGCCTTGGTCACGATACTGAGTCCTATTTTATTCTTCATTTAAATACATGCACGTTTCTCACAAACATCGACATAGAAAGAGGACAGTTACTATTGACAGATCATTTAGCTAATACGGACACGATTTTGCAACATTTTTGTTTTGCACAGATTACTCCTTATGCCCCTTTGCTAATACAAATTATTCTCATTTAAATACTATATACCTGGATAGTTCCATACCAATATATGAATTAAAATGAGAGATATGTTTTAAAGGGAAAGTTCCTATTTTAAAGTGCATCTGTGCTTACTGTTCGATAGCTGCCAATTTCCATCTAGGATTTCTAAGTGCATCTTACATTGCTAGCCTCCTTTATCTAAAGTGCCAGTGCTCACTTAGAAAAAACGTTTTTCTATATTTTTCAATTTTATAATTTTTTTAAGTCTTTTTATACATTTTCTTAATTCCTGATTTCTTCAAGTGCTAGTGCTGATTCTATTTTGTAGTAATCAAAGTGCTCTCTTGCATTAAAGTGCTAGTGCCTAATGTCCTCCTCCAATAAAAAAAAATCTAGTTGATTCTTTTGAGTGTGCAGGCTCTACAGCAGATTTAAATATAGGCATGTGAACAAATCCTCGTCCACTTTCAATCCATTTAGTTCTTTGCTGCCTAGTTCAAGGATATAGTAAGTTTCTAACTTCCGTAATTCCTTTTCCCCGTTTCCACCCCTCCTTCTTCTAGGTACCTCTGCTATGCAACTGTACTGCATGACAATCCCTTTGGTGTTTTTTCTCAAAGTGCCTAGCAACAGGGTAACTTCAGTCTTCATTGATTATTGTTCTTCTTTGCTGCAAGATCCTTGTGTGAGCTGGCAATGTGGTACTTCCAACATGTATCTTCTTGCAGAGATATTTTAAAATATATACTACAAAACTTGTTTTACAAGTTAAAAAGCCTCTTATTTTCACAGATTTATTAAAAACCGTTTGAGTTGAGAGGTTCTCCCAATGATTACAAGCTTTACATTTCACACATTTTCTAAAACCATCTCTTAGCTGTAACCAGTTTGAGTTTCTCTATTTCCTAGATATTCACTCCTTACAATATGATCCTTCAGAGACTTGGACTGCCTATATGTTATCTCAGGATATTTCTTTGTGTATGGTCCTATTATAGGATACCCTCTGATAAAGTGCCAATGCTTCTTTAAAATTATCATTCCTTCTCTGTGTTTGGTATTATAAGTTGTTATAGACCTATTTGTGTTATCTCCTCCTCTTTTCTTTCTCTTTTCTGCTGTTTTAGAGGGCTCGAATAGTTTTCCTACTCAATGCTTTGGCTTTCTCTGATGCTGTATTCACATTTTTTGATGGATAGACCCTCTGTATAAATCAACACCTCATCCCTTTTTCCACTTTGTCATAATCATCTAGGGTACTGCATGTTTTTGTTGCCCTATTGAACTCTCCAAATAGGATACTTCTGATGAGTGTTGTTGGATGAGAACTACCCGCATGTAAGATTGTGTTACCTGCCGTGAATTAGTGCCAGTAAATTAGTGTAACTGGGGGCAAAACAGGTGCCCATCGCCATCCCTTGTTCTTGTTGGAGCATTTCACTCCCAAACATGAAAATATTTCTTGTAAAGCATCACTCAATCATTTTCAGCAGCATCTTATTGTGCCTCAGGAATCTCATTGGTTTCATTCTCAAAAAATGTTCAGTTGCCCTCACACCATCTATGTGTCTAATACTTGTATGTGTGTGGACTTTGGGTATCATATAGAAGACTAAAATGACTGGATTTTCTTATTCATAAATCAATAGTCATCAGAGCTCATTACGTCCTGTTCCTTCCACTCGCTCAGTCTCTCAAAAAAATAGATATTTCACTCTCTCATATTTTGATGTTGCAATCCTGTAATAACAGTCTCTATTGTTCAATTGATTTAATGCCTCTTTTATGTAAATTTCTCTTACCCAGAGTACAACTTTCCCTCCCTTATACAAGGGTTTTACTAATATTACTTGTTCCTTTTTAATCTTGTTGAGAACTCGATCGATTCTCATTTCCTTGGAGTCAACTGCTCTTTTGCGATTTCCCGTGCTTTGATACAGTTTTCGCATATCCCCTATCACATTTTCTGAAAAGATGTCCAAATTGTACCTCATCATTTGTGGTATACAGCAAGACCTTAAATGGAAGGGAGTATGATCCTCTCTTTCCAGAGACAAATTCATTGTGTCCTCTATTGTATCTTCCACCGGGTATTCACCAGTTTGCTGTGTTTCACTTTCATTCTCATTTTGTAAAGACCACCTATCTTCTAAAATTGGTATATCTGATACAGTTAGGATCATTGAACACATTGGGGAGAAGTAGTTTCTGTTGTCTGAATAGTTTCTAGGGTACTTTTGGTCTCATGCAACTTCATCAATTTCAATTTTCTGATAAATCTATAGAGGTCCATCTTACTATTTGCGTAATTGAATTCATTTTTATGGCAGTAAGATAAACTTAGTTCAAGCACAGCTTTGTCTTCATCAGACAACTCGATGGAACTCAAATTGATGATTGCATTACTTTGTTCTATTATTTCTTCTTCTATCTTGCATTGGAGCACATTGATCTCTCTATTGTTCCTCCTTGTGCTCCTCCAGTATTGTTGTCCTCCTCCCCTTTGTTTCCTCTTCCTCTTCCTCTTGGTCTCCACAGACCTCTCATTGTTTGATGGTCTGTTCTTTGGTCCAAATGTAAAAAAACGTAGTTCATCTGTTACTGTGAGCTTCATACTAGTTGCTGCTCTTCTTGCGGGGTCTTCCTTTTACACCTCTGAGACAGTATCTGAACTCATTTCACTCTGAGATTACTCTTGGCTCGTGATGTTACTATTCTGGACTTTCTGCCTCCTTACTGTATCAAAACATTTTGCGAATGTATATATACGTCCATTCTCGAAGTCTAGTCAGTCTCATAGGAATTTAGTTGCTTTTCTGACCTTAATTTGTCTTTCATATTTTTCCAATCTATTCTCTAGATCACTTTTGAATTTGATTACTCTGGCTTGATCTCCTTCTCTGTCCAAAATCTAATTCAATGCTTTCATTTTCCCAATGATTTTGCATCTTTCCATTTCTACATATTTCAGCAATATTTTAATCATGTTCCTTGAGCTTTCTGCGCTGTTATCTGCCCATTCTCGTAGGGGTCCTGGATTCAGGATTTCATATGTTGGTGTGATCATGATCCTCAAACCTCTAGGGACTCAACCCACTTGTATGTACTATTTCAGGGATGCAACCTCCCACCATCGTAAAATCTCTCTTTTTTCCAGTTTTTCTAGATCTTGCAGTTTTTTACAAATATCGTTGACTAGTATTTGGCTTTTTTCCCAGAGTCGTCATTTAATCCTCTGAACTAAGTGGTTTCCATGAACAACTTTTGTGCCTTCTACTCCCAAGCCACACACTCATCATCACTTGTTTTAGCCATCTTTAACCAGTAAGCTCTCTCCCTGACCTGTAACTCTCTCTCTCGTATGTCACTTGAAGAGCCTGTTACCTCTAGCCAGGCTCCCGCCTTCCCAAAGCTTGCCCTGCTTACGGGAGTTCTGAGTGTTTCATCTTTGGCGAGAATCCTCCGAGTCCCAGCCTGCAAATGCTCTATCTCCCCTCCTTTGGCAGCGTTGATGGGTAGGCGGGGGCTCTTTGCTTCTCCACTTGCACTTCTGGCAGTTACTGGCATGCTGCCCAAACGCCTGTGGTGCCAGTTTATGAGACGTTCGCCATGTCTCTACGAATTGAAAAACAGCATCTCCTTATTTCAAAGATGAACCAGCACTACATGGGTTTTCACTTTGGTTTTATTTCTTTTTGAGTGATGACATCTACGCATTTTGGCTGCTACTCGGACGATACTGAGCCCAATTTTATTTTTCATTTAAATACATGCATGTTTCTCACAAACATCGACAAAGAAAGAGGACAGTTACTATTGTGAAATGAGTCAGATCGTTTAGATAATTCAGGGACCATTTCAGAAAATTTTTGTATTGCAGAGATTACTCCTTATGTCCCATTGTTAATACAAATTATCCTCATTTAAATACTATATACCCAGTCAGTTCCATATCAATATATGAATTAAAATGAGCGATATGTTTTAAAAGGAAAGCTCCTATTTTTAAAGTGCATCTGTGCTTACTGTTGCATAGCTGCCAATTTCCACCTAGAATTTTTAAGTGCATCTTACAGTAGTAGTCTCCTTTATCTAAAGTGCCAGTGCTCAGAGAGAAAAAACTTGCATCTATATTTTTTAATTTTATAATTTTTTAAGTCTTTTTATATTTTTTCTTAATTACTGATTACTTAAAGTGCTAGTGCTAATTCTATTTTACAGTAATACAAGTGTTTTCTGACGTTATGTATGTAATTAAAATAATTGTTAAGTCTGTTGTCATGGTTTGACCATTATATTAACTTATGTCCACTTATGAAGCCCCTTTTAAAGAATGCCTTTCAAAAAACCTCTCTCCTAAGATATAACAGTCACCACTCACGTGACCTTAGACTCAATCTGCAATTCTGCCTTTATGTCTGATTGAGTCACAATTCTAAGCTTAAGGGAGATATTTTTAACTCTAGAGAACTTATTTGCAAAAAAATTTTGGAAAGAGACAACCAACAATTATTACTTGTATGTTGATTTGATTTGATTTATATATTTATTAAGCAAGCGAATGCCCCTAGGCATCTTGGCGCTAGAGTCCGCTGAGTAGAGGATTACTGATATGGTGATATGCTGACTTAACAATAGTAGAGCCAAGTTTTGACGGCTTTTCTAAAAGACAGATGTGAAGGGCTGCTTTTCATCGTAATAGGGAGAAGGTTCCAGGTTTTGGCTGTCCGCAATAGAGAGCTTCTCCCTCCCCACCTAACCTGCTTGAACTTAGAAACTTGTAAGAGTTTTGTGTGAGCTGATCTCTAGCTTCTTGCCGGCACATACCATTTCAGGTGTGTTCTTAAAAACTGCAGTCCTGTACCATGAAGGGCCTTAAAGGTCAAACATAATGATTTTAACATGATCCTTTTTTCCATTGGTAACCAGTAGAGGGCTCTCAGTCTGTGTGCGACTGGCTCAGATCTAGGAATATCCAGCACTAACCTTGCTGCAGCATTCTGCAGACACTGGAGTTAGGTTAAATGTTGTGTTTGAATCCCCGCATACAAAGCCTTGCCATAATCCAATCTGGACAGGGCCAATGTTGTAACTAATGTTTTACGTGAGTCAAGGGGAATGAATGGGCGTATTCTTCTGATCATTTTTAAAATGTACCAGATAGTTGAAGAGAGGTTATTTATCTGGGCATTAAATGTTAGTTTATTGCCAAATATGAATCCCAGATTTTTAACTTTGCACACTGGGTTTGGGTAATCATTCAGACTGGCAGGCCACAATTTAGACCAAACGTCTGCATCTGATCCTAATAGCTTAACTTCGGTTTAATCACCGTTCAGTTTCAGGGAATTAAGCTGCATCCATTGATTAACCTGCATCATACAGTCATTAAAGCGGTTGGCTGTTTCCTCCATATTACATGAAACTGACAACATTACTTGGGTGTCATCGGCATACGAAACCGGCAAAAACCCACACTGCCTGATGATCGATGCCAGGGGAGCAACATAAATATTAAAAAGAGTGGGGCTCAAGGAGGAGCCCTGAGGTACTCCACAGGGCAAGTAAAAGGATTTGGATGCAAAATCTCCCAATTTAACTGAAAATGTTCTATCCATTAAAAATGATGACATCAACATGAGTGCAGAGTCTTGGACCCCCAATTCGGCTAGACAGGGGTAAAGTATCTCGTGATTCACGGTGTCAAAAGCCGCCAATAAATCCAATAAAATCAGGGCGACTTTCCCTCCTGCATCTAGTATACGCCTGAGTCCCTCTGCTGCCATGACAAAGTCTGTCTCTGTTCCATGCTCCTCCCTGAACCCATATTGTGATTGGTACAAACAGTGATTGGTTCTTAACAGTACTACAAATTATCACTTGTATGGAGAGTTGTGATAACACAAGTTTTTCTAAAATACTTTACATGACACTTTTACCAGTTTGGACCTAAATGTGCACATTACACAAGATGAACGAAATGATACAGTAATGGAGACAAGAGAAGCAAAAAAGCATGCTTGAAAGAGTAAGAAAAGGAGAAAATGCATTGCTAAATAGTTATAACACTTCTTAATCGATTATCATAACAATATTACTCATGAAATTATGTGTTACTATTCACATACTGAAAAAAACTAATGAGTCTAATGATGAGTCCTAACAGTTCTATTGCCTTTAATTGCATATGCATTGTTGTGGAATTATGACATAAAAATTAGTTAGTAAATTGAAACTTACAGATGTGATAGTAAAGGCCCTAATGATGATAAAAATTGCAAAACAATATTGATGAAATGGATTTTAAGACTAATTTTCATTTATGGATTTTAAAAAGTGTGACAGTAGGCCATAGCTAATGTTAATCAATTTCTTGTAATAATACTTTAGTGAAGCGACAATTATTTCCTTCTTTTTATGAAATAATAATTTGATCCATTACATTTGATTCCAATAAAGTTTAATTTATTTGAAGCTGACGACTAGAAAATCTTACTGAGGTGATTGTCTAGACCTCTCTTTGGGGTCCCCATCTCTGGTTCAGCAAATTTTCTGTAGACTAGGTGACAGTAACATAAACATGGTAGAAGGTATAAAGGTTCTGCCCCTGATTTATTTATATCAGCCAAATTCTCTAAATAGTACAGGGGTATGCACTCCCTTATACAGCCCTTTAATAAAACGATTTTACAAAGTAGAGGTGGCAAATGGATTTAGACCCCACCAGTCTTTAGACGAGAACGATTGGCTCCAGGATAGTGTTGACAATAATATCTGTGCAGATAGTAGTGTAAATCGTTATTCCCGGGAGAATATATTGACGACCATTGCTGGGGACCTTGACTCGGACTAAAGAGAGATAATGGTTACTAGGGACGAGATAGTGGAATCCCCAGCAGTAGAAATTGGTGATGTATGTACACACAATGCTATAGAAGGGGTTGAGACGATTGGACAGGTTCAGATTGATCATGTTGTGACACTCTAAATGTATCTGCCCCAGGGAGAATTAGAACCCTTTTTTGGAACATTGCTGGTTTGCAATCAAAAGTAAATAATCCCATCTGGACCGACTTTATATACAGTTTCGATATTTTGTGTCTCCAGGAGACATGGCTATTGGATAAAATAGATATCGATGGCTATTAGACCTTTCACACGCCAGCAGAACAGTCAGTACATGGATGACATAAAGGTGGGATTTGTATATACATTTCAAATCTGTTAGGGGTAAAAAAAATGGAAATGATAAAAACAACAATATCTTGCCAAATTGTGGCCATTCACCTGAACTTAAAGGTAGTAGTATGTGTAGTTATTTTTATAACAACATTGAAAGGGGACATATGGGTGATATTTTAAATTCACTCAGCAATGAATTAGGAAAAACAAAGGTCTCAAATGGTGTTGATATGATTACTCTTTGAGGGTGGTGATTTTAATGCTAGAATTTGTTCTCAAGTTGAATGTGGGCGGTGTGGAGTATACGAGGAACAAAAATATCCTATGTTACATTTTGTGCATTCTGAGAGGGGGAGAAGTTTAATGACTTAATGGCTGTACATGACCTTGGCTTTGCAAATATGTCGTGCTCCCCGCCTGATAATTTCACTCATACATTTATTGGCAGGGGATTCGAATCATTAATAGATATATATTATTGTACCCAATCACTATGCAACATGGATTGATAGTTTTAAGATAAATCCATTCTAATGTTTTGAGCGATCACTTGCCCCTGAGTATTGATTTAGTTATTCCGAAACAAGTTAATCATTTTAAAAATAACACTATAGCATGGATGCAAAACATTGCCCTGGCTCGCCAAAATGGTTACTCCCTGCGATGGGGTAAGATAAACCCTGAGGAGGTCAATAAACGTATAGTTGTTAATGCTTATGAACACATATTAGCATGTTTACAAGATAGTATAGATTATGATGACACCTTGAGGGGCTTTTCCATTACTACGCTAGAGATTCAAAACTCCTGAAGAGCCCAAAATAAGGTACCCCTGGTTCAGATTAATGGCTAGTTTGATTCGAAATGCACCAAAGCCTATACCCAACTGGTAGAAGCAGTAGATAAGACAGAGAGAAACCAAGAAGAAATCAATGGGTGTAGGAAGGCGTATAATTAAGCCAGAAAAAATAGAAAAAAAGAACTGAACGATAAGGCATGGGATAGGCTCGATGAAACATCATTAAGGAAGGATTGCACTTCATTCTGACAGGTAGTTAATGCTCCATTTCTTTCTAATAATGAGGGTGCTAGGGTTGAGGTTGCAATTGACGAAAAAGTATGGATAGACTTTTTTTCAAATGTATATGGTATCAAGGGAATGGAAGAATTATCTACTGACGCGGCACTAATAGAACAGGAAGGCGAGATAGACTTTTCCCCTATTGAGTTATATATAAAATTGGATGAAGTTACAGCAGCAATTAATGCTAGTAAAGGAGGTAAAGCCCCAGCCCAGATGGTGTAAAGATGGACTTATTTAAATCCATCCCATCATTGTGGTCCCCGCTGTTGACTCGGGTTTTGAAGGCTGGCTGCGCGAAGGGTTTTATAAAGTCTTGGTCAGAATCGGTGATTATTCTGATTTCCTATTTCCCTTTTAGACTCTCTAGTGAAGGTAGCAGGCATGATTGTTCCGAATAGATTACAAATATGGGCCGAGGACAATAATATTTTAAGCACGGTACAATATGGTTTTAGACAGGAGTTAGGGACAATAGAGCAGGTTTTAAATTTTACTATTTTAATGGGAAAGTATACTCAAGCCAAGGAGCAGACTGTTTGTGGCATTTGTGGACCTCTCTGCTGCATTATGCGGAAGATGCAGTGCTTATGGCCAGGACCCGAATGGACCTACAGAGTTCTCTTGCGTTTCATGGATGGTCGGGGGTTAAAACTTAATATTAAGAAAACCTTCAGAATGACATGTGGGAAGGGGAGAAACAAATGTAAAAGTTTGGTACAGGCTAAATATAAGAGTATCACGATGTATGGGGCAGAAGTCTGGGGTTACCATGATGTAGCCCAAATATAAATTGTGGAAAATATGGGCCCGATTCACAGAACTAACTTAAGACAAAATCCTAAACTTACTACTTTTGGTATTCACAGAAGGCATTTAGTAGTAGTAAAGTTAGGATTTTGTCTTAAGTTTGACTTAAGACAAACTTAAGACAGACTTAAGACAGACTTAAGACAAAATCCTAACTTGAGTCTGTCTTAAGTCTGTCTTAAGTCTGTCTTACGTTTGTCCTAAGTCAAACCTAAGACAAAATCCTAACTTTACTACTACTAAATGCCTTCTGTGAATACCAAAAGTAGTACGTTTAGGATTTTGTCTTAAGTTAGTTCTGTGAATCAGGCCCTATATTTTTAAGGTTTACTTTAGCAGTTCCGCAGAGTTCTTCAGTTTTTAATTGCCACAATGAATTGGGGATCCCCTATATTTCTGACATGATTAAAATACAACCTCTGCTAATATGGCATAGAGTCTGGACATCCACAAATACAGGGTTGAATAGGGAAATCATTGGAGATGCCATGAGTCTATGCTATGCAAATAAGATCACTTGGCTGTACTATATTAGAAGAATTTTAACAGATTTGGATAGACATGATTATTATATTCATCCTGATACTATTAGCTCCATTTCCAGGAAGGACTTTAATTTGTTATGCCTGTCGCACTTAGAATCCTTAAGAAATGTAATGGAAATTAAGAAAAGCACTGTGATTCAGCATCAGCTAACCCTGGCAACTGCTAGCATACCACCATATTTGGTTTGGTGCACAGGAGGGTACGACAAGTATGTCCTTACCAGATTTAGGTTTGATCGATTCCAACGGTTAGTTAGTTTGCCCACTGTAAATGATTGGACTAGAGATTTATGTCAATGTCCATGCGATGAGATGTCTACCCAATCAACAATACATGTGATTTTATTTTGTAAATTTTACCACCTTGAAAGAGTGAGATGGATTTTACCAGTGTTGAAGAGAGGGGGGTGGAAGCAATGTTGTCCCGCTTTTTTATACTTACAAATGTTGGAAAATGTTCACTGTGTGGGAGTTATGGCTGGATTTCTAAAAAGCATATTGAGGAAAACGAAAAGTATAACTGCCGAAGCAGGAAGTTGGTTAATATACATAATATTTTTCATTTCCTTTAGACAGATAGGATCGAGATTTCTGCATAGATGAACTATTTATATGTATATGTTTGAAGGTATTATTTAAACATGCTACTTTTATGATTTTTTATGTAAAAAATCGAATAAAGCATATTTGTTTGATTGATTGATATTTGAAGCTGATATATGCATTGTAGGCTTAAAAACATATTCTTTCTTGAGCTGTAATTTTCCCATTAGCAAATCGTAATAATTAATTGACATTTCTGCAAATGTATTATTTGTTCTGTGCACGTTTCATCTACATACAAGGGACATTCTTTCAAAGTTCACTATGAGATGGCTCAATGAGGAAATCAAGTCTAACCCGATGCCATAGTCTGTTACATTGTGCATTTCTTACCATTGAACCCCATAAAGATGATTCAGCCAACCACGCCGTGTGCCTAATACTCAAGGCATTAAGGATTGCTTTAAGTCACAGTTTACTCTCTGCTCAACAGAATTGCCCTCTGGCCTAGACGGAGAAGAATAATCCACTTGCACATTCATGACCTTCATTGAATCATGGTATGCCTTAGAGGCAAAAGCCGGACCTTGGTCCAAATGGAATGCGCGACGGGTATAAGTACAGACAAAGACCTGCAAAACTTTAATTACAGTTCAAGTCATCTAAGTAAAGACAGTCAAAAGGCAGATTGGAAATAAACAAATGTGTTTGTGGCGGACAAGACACAGTGGGAATTTTAATTCGTTGACAAATGTCACAACATAAAACACATTTCTTACTGCATTGGTTTAAACCTTGCCACCAATAACGTTGCTGTACGAGTGAAATAGTGGCAGTCACTCCCGCATTTGCGGATGTGATTCCCTTATGTTCGGCAACTATTAAAGACTGTCCGTGGCCAAAGTTGTGAATACAATGATCACCAACCCCAGGTAAAGTCACAAAAGGAACATTGTGTTCATTTAAAAAATAGGAGTATTTTATAGGAAAACCTTTAGGTAAAGTGGTGCCAGTGCCGGCCTGAAAAGCATGGATGGAAGCCAAAATGTAATTATTAATACGTGTTTTAGAATGCACAACTGCTGCTATTTTACAAGTGCCTACTGCATAATTGGCTGTATCATTATCCAGAGAATTCCCTACTGCATGCTCTGCTGCACGTTGATGACCCAAAGTGTGAATGATAAGTTCATGTGGCAATTTGTCTTTAAAATCTGCCACCTTAACCCAAAGCATTTGATGCTTGATTCGTTAAAATCATTTTGTCGCCTAACATGCAAATTATCATTAAATTATTGTACACAGTAAAACGAATCCCACACTATGAGTGTCAGGAATTCAGGATTCGGATGTTCAAAAGTGAAAAGCAAAGCCTTCAGTTCAGCCAACTACACGGTACAGTCTCCTGGATACTGAGTGTGAATAACAGTCGGTTGAAAAACGCCGTCCAGCATAGTGCTTAGAACGATATCACAATCAAGGGTATATTCCTGCTTAGAACCTATAGCAGGCTGTGCTGAATCATCGGTGTAGATAATTCACTTGTATTCATAAAGTGGAAGAAGAGAGGAAGGAATAGATTAAACATGATCCTACTGTAAGAATTCCTGTGTCTGTAAAGAAGGAGAAATCAACTGCTGTTAATGATGTCGCTCATTGAATCCACCTGGGATGAAAGGCTTTTAAATTGGGAATGCCAGCTTTTGTGACAGACTCTAAGGCAGGCACAGGAGAAACGAGAATAACTTATTTACATTGAGCCAAAGGTTCCTCTTTAAGGACTGCCATTAGGACTGCGGTTAGTATTTTTTCAACAGATGCAAACCGCATTTACGCCTGGGAATATAAGTGCGATTTATATACAATAGGAACTGTATCTCACTCATTAAATGTTACATAGGTAAATGCTAAAGAACCCATAAACAATCTTTGTTGTATTAAAATGGGTAGGTATAAGTGTCGCATTTCAAGCAAATCAAATTGTAAAGATCTGAGAATCTCAGTGTGTTCAGGCATACAGCCGGAATCGTATCGTATCAAAGCATAAAGCGATGCAAGTGCTTCCAAAATTTAAAAAGACAAGCAAAAATTGTAGCTTTTTGAGAGTTTCTGCGCACATTTTTCTAAAAAACAATTGGGGGCTAAACTTTTACCATTATTGGTTAATTCATAACCAAGGAAAAGAACACATACCACCCTGCCCTATAACCTACGTATGGCCTATCCTAGGGGTTGACTTATATGCAGTAGAAGGGTAATTTAAGGCTTGTCAAGGAGTTATCAATGCAAGTCGACCTAGAAGTAAAACTACACACAGACTCTGCATTAGCGAGATACAACACATATTTAAAGGTCTACTTGTCTGGATGGGTGTCTTGGAGTGTCAGTACTTGAGTACATATTGCAATAGGTGTATCAGTCCCTCTGTGGATGTATCTCTGGATGTGTAAGTAAAAATGTCAGCCTCTGACAGGCTCTCTCAGTATCACTAAGAGTCTGTATACATATATGTAAGTGAATGTACAGATTGCTTACTGGCTCAATTAGTGAAAGTAGGGCTATGTAAATGTGTGTGAAAAGGCTCTGTTACTGCTGTGAAGCAAACACAAGATGATGGACGGAGCACTGAAACTTTTCAGTCACTCACCCCCAGTCACAGATCTGGGCTGAAAATATCATCGGTCTTTAGCTCACTTCGCCACCCCAGTTCAGACACAGCTATATGCAAATCAGTCTTGACCCTGTGCCTCCTGGGAAAAGTCCAGCCCGAACTGCAAAGCCATGTCTTCCCTGGACCGGAAACAAGCATCCTGAGACCAGTTTCGGGTTAACAGCCCTCATCAATCATTACTAAAAAAAACATTTACTGTTTTCTCAATTATTAAGGCTGAAAAGGATTTCATCAAACGAAGAAAAATACAAAGAAAGTATGATTACCGCAGTGAGAGAATTCATGCAATGAGGTTACCTGGAAAATATCATGCAAGAGGCAATCCAAAAGGCACAAATAGAACACGAGAACGTTTATTAACCAACACAAACACAAAAAATCATAAGGAACACAGAATGGTTTTTGTATCAAAGTTTTCTACCCGCAGAATTAAGAACAACATATTGAAGTACTGGCCAATGTTTACAATGGAAAAGGACTATAAGGGTATCTTTAAACATCAACCAAGATTTGCCTATCTTCGCACAAGAAATCTGAAACAAAGACTAAAC
Source organism: Lissotriton helveticus (assembly GCF_964261635.1). Taxonomy (NCBI): domain Eukaryota; kingdom Metazoa; phylum Chordata; class Amphibia; order Caudata; family Salamandridae; genus Lissotriton; species Lissotriton helveticus. The sequence continues at coordinate 770,388,455 of NC_136063.1, read as the reverse complement.
AAAGCGCAGGAGACAAAGGAACAGATTTATTGGTGAACATTACCCTGTGTGAGTTGTGGCAGTTGTAACTCAATTATCAAAGGCCATACTATACCACAACCCACCCGAGCTACAATCATCAAACTAAAGGTGACAGCCACATGTAAAAGTAACAAAATGGTGTACATGCTGAAATGCCCATGTGGATACACGAATGTGGGATAGATAGAGAGGAAAATTAAGAAACGTTTGAACAAGCATAAAATATCCACACGAAGAATCTCAAATCAACAGTCGCTACCCATTTTAACACTCACAATCACAATATAAGCCATTAAGGTTTTTGATCTTGGAACAAGTTCCTATCCAACCTGAAAGAGACAATACTACAGAGAGAAACATTCTGGATTAATTATCTAGACACTGTCAACCCTAGAGATCTTACAAAACGCTTGGACCTAAATTGTTTCTTGTAGTCATAGAACAATAAGCCTGTAGAAAAAAATGGAACAGGAGTATAAACATCCTCATACAAGTGATATGTATTATATTTATTGAATGTATATGGAAAACAATAACATTTATTTGTTATTCAATATCAAATGGATTAATCACAACAACATCAGTTTTTACAGCATTTCATGACCAGGAGTGTAACAGGTTTGAAAAAAAGAAAAATGTTATAAATGAGGAAATAGTGATGTCCTATTTGGAAACTCATTTTAAAATTCAATATACTCTAAATGTGACCATTACTTTTTCAGAAATAGGGTCTGCAGCCATATATGATCAGCAACACAACTATGCTACTATTTCTTTTCAGGTTTAACATCATTGACAGAAAAGAATGTGTCTTCTTGCAGAGTGTTTCTTCCATCATTAGTCACCTAGTAATTCCGATCAAAGCTTCTTTTGAAATAAGTCCCTTTTTCATTTCCATACACACAGTATTTTCGATACACGAAACACGTTTACACACTTCCAGAGCAAGTGCATTTGTATTCGGTTGATTTCACACACGTCAGAACATTCTTACAGCGGGATCGCGGTAATCGGCGGTTGTAATGACATGCACCTAATGGGGTGAGTTCAACAACTATTACTAACGGTCCAAAGTTTTGTTAGTTTTTCTCTCAAATTTTATTTATTGATTACAGATACTCATGCAATTTTCAGGATAAACCTTGGAAATTGAATACCTGGATATTCAAATTCAACCCTTCACTACCGTTCCAGTAAGCTTTTCACTTGCGTTTTGTTTGCGTTCACAATCTTTTTAACAGCAGAAGTTTGTTGATCACGGCCACCATAGAAGGTTTTTTTCAATCTTTTAGTACATGGTTCTTCTTATCTAGGGACCCCCTGATTATATTATAAAGGTTTCATAAAAATCACCAAACCAACTGGTACTCTGATGTATGTCATGAGTTTCATAGCAGGGGCATGATTAATCTCTCACAGTTTTGACTCTTGAGCCCGTGCCTCATTTGGGCCCAATTAGAACCCTTTGACGAACAATTACCCCGTAATAGCATGAGGCTGTCCCTATATAATGCGTGATTAATGTTCTGCAAGTACCCTCTAACCTCGCTTTGTTCAATCAGTTTATAATGTGTGAATCAGTGTCATTCAGTATATAATGTGTGATATATTGTTATCTTGCTAGCCTGGTCACCTACCTCTACTCTTCTCCGCTCTATATTGACAACCTTCCAAAACCTAATATCCCCCGTCCTACCTACCACTGCCCCCAAATCTCCCTTTGCACCCTCAACCCCCAATCCTCTACTCTCCTACCCCCACCCACCCAGATTTGAGGCTGTGACTCCCAGAAACTCAACCCCTCCCTCCTTCCCACTCCCTTTCCTTCCGCACTCTTAACTTTAGCTCCCTTCTTCTTCAAATTCTCCCTCTCCCTCTCTGCTCTTACCTTTAGACCCCTTCTTCTAAAAATACTCCCCCACCTCTTTGCTCGCTCCCCTTCTCTCTACTAGCCAAACCTCACCAGCATGTCACGTCTCAATACCATCCACACACCACCACCCTCAGACCCCAACCGACAAACAGTCCGCCCTCACCAAACCCGGACCCAAATCCTGGACCATTCCTTATCCTCCCAACCTTTCGAAAAATGTCAAAAAGAATCTTACACATACATTTTTAATCCGATTCCCTTAAACCCAAATTGAAGACAACTATCATAGCCCCATGTCCCCTATTAAAGCGAACTATATTTTCTACACCAAACGGCCCTCTAAATGGAAGATCACCTTTTTACACCAACTTCCAGTATCTAGCGCAATCAAAATCCCCCACTGTTTTAAACTTGCCACTTCTCCTTCCTTGTCTTTTCCTGGTGAAATAACCATCTCCATCTACAAAACTGGAAATATCCTGATCCAAGCCTCTGAACAGCTCCTCACAATTTTTGAACTCCTCTACAGCACTCTCTCTAACCATCTGACACTACCCTCTCCTCCTTCAATGCCCTCTCAGTCCCTCAAACACTCAGACCACCCCTCAACCGCCACAACTCTTAACCCTCTCCCTAACGACAGTCCCCCCACAACAACTACTACTCTGGCACCCTCACTTAAACTCTCCCCTACCGCAATACTATCCCCTCCACCGATACCAGCTACCTGCCCCATCCACTCCCAAATCCCATCCACCTCCCAGAGAATCACTACACTACCCCATGACACTCCTTCCCGCTATGACTCATCCTTCTCATTAACTCCTAGTCCACCCTCCACTCTGACATCTTCCCCCCACTACTTCTCTACTACACTCCTCCATATTCCCATACCCCCAGTGACTGTCCACCTCCAACACCGAACCACCTCCCCAGTACCCCTCCTCCCCTTCTAAACCATCCCAAAGCGACTAAACCCCCCCATGTCCATGTCCTTGCCCCTTCCTCCACAAATGACACTTCTATGTCACCCTCACTCGAACGCTCCCCTGCCGCAATCCGGTCCCCTCTCCCCGATCCAGCTCTCTTTCTCACCTACTCCCAATTCTCCTCCACCTCCCAGAGACTAATGCCACTACCCCACAACACTCCCATCCGTAATGACACATCCCCCTCCGCAACTCCGGTTATATCCACCTCTCTGGAAACATCACCCCTTCTCCACTAACCCATTCCTTCAAATTCCCATATCCCCAAATGACTATCCACCTCCAACACCCTATCACCTCCCTAACACCCCCCTCCCCTTATAAACCATCCCCTTACGACCATTACCCCTCAGGTCCTGACCCCCTCCTCCTATAATCTCTCACCCACCCACTACGCCAATACCACATCCCCTTTCACACCTCACATGCTCCCCTCACCTCCCCCTTTCCCCTCACCCCTCCAAGCCATTGCACGTCATTACCATCCCTCCCTCCCAATACCTGGCCGTACTACCCTCCCCTCCCCTGGCCTCCCACACTCCTCATTCAAACACAGACCTACCCACATTATTCCCCCCTGATGAACCGCTCATTCCAAGATGTCAACCTCATCACCTGAGTCACTCTGCCCCTAACCCCCCCTCCACTCCAGCCACCTCCACTTCCCTCCTTTTTAACCTCAGCCAGACACTTCGTAACTTGGACAATAATCGTGTTACCCTAGCTACTGAACTTACCCTACTCATAAAAAATTTCAATTGGTTCAAATCCTACAAACCCATAGCCTGCCCCTCCTGGCCTCTTCCCCCATGTGCTACCCCTCGAAAACACTTAGATCCCAAACATGGGTTAACAACGCCACTCCTCATCCACTCTCATAGACCCCTTTGAACCTCTAACACCTGCTCCGCCCCTGACCTCTTTGCCCTCTGCCTCACCTACCTTAATGACCCCCACCCAAAGAATCTCCCCCCACTCACTCCAAAATCCCTGGTATTTTGGGGACCAGCAGAATTCCTGAGCCTCCTAGCTCCCCCAGATCCCCCAACTCACCAGTATTCAATTACTCCCCTCCCTATCGCCAACCCCAAACCCCTTACTTGCATGCTCGTGAACTGCAGTTCAGCTGTCCGACATGCAACAGAAATCTCAGAAACCATTCTTAATGAAGGTACTGACATTGCCTTCCTCACGGAAACCTGGCTCAAAGACCATTTGACACCCATCATCTACCTTCTGACCTCCCCTGGCTACTCTATCCTCAGAAGAGACAGACCTGAAAAAGTAGGGGGTGGCCTAGCAATCATTTTTAAAGAAGAACTACAACTCTCCCCTATTAATAAAACTGACTACACAACCTTCGAATACTTAGGCGCCAATCTCAAAACGAAATGCTCCCCCCCAATACGACTGCATAACATCTACCATCCCCCTGGTGTACCCCTTCCCTTGGCAGAAGAATTCTTTGACCTCCTAACTAAACCACTACTTTCCAGCTACAAAAACCTCTTTGTAGGAGATCTTAACCTCCACTGGAATTAACCTGATGACCCGCAATCAACCTCATCAATAATCTCCTAGAGATTAGCGACCTCAAGCAACTTTGCCTCTCCCCTACCCACACCAAAGGAGCTATCCTAGACTCAATCATCTCCAACCCTGATCTTATATCCCTATCCAAAATCATCCCCATCAACTGGTCTGACCACTATCTCATTCTGTTCACAATATCTCCCCCAGCACCTCCTGCCCCTATAAAAATCAATAAAGACACAATTGTAACCAGAAATTTTAAACAAATCCCACCTGGCGCACTGGAACATAAACTCCAATCCTAACTTAGTCTCACCCCCCCCTCTTCAGATGCTAATGAACTCACGGAGCATTTCAACAAAACTGTATCGGAGGTGTTAGACCAACTTGCCCCTCTGGAAACTAAAACATAAAAAAAACTCTAAATCATGGTTCACACTAGACCTTTATAAAGAAAGACGCTCGCTGAGACTGGCGGAAAGAACGTGGAGATAACACCCCTCCCCATGCCATCTTGCCCTCCTTAGAACTGCAAGATCCTCTTACAAAAAACACATCTTCTCCGAGAAAGCGTCATTCTTTTGTCTACAACTCTCTCACGCCAAAAACAGACCTAGAGAACTGTTCAACATTATTAGAAAACAAACCGCCCCTGCACCCCTTAACCCGGTCACCTCTATTAACAAATGAGAAGAAATTTCCAACTTTTTCTGTGAAAACATCGCGAAAATAGACAGCGCTTTCCTCGATACTCTCCCCTCGCTCACCCCTCAACCTCCCCTGATTACCACACCTCTTCCACGACTCCCCTTGAACACATCCCAGACTCCCTCACGCCCCCTCCCTTCTCTCACCCCTCGGGAACCCATGTCCCTTCCACTTAAAAATAACGCCTCATGGCATAATTTCCACCCTGTCTCTGAACAGGATGTCTTCAACATTTTAGCCAAAATCAAACCTACCTCCGACACCAAAGACCCTCTCCCTTCCGCACTCATCCAAGATCTCAAACATGTCATCATCCCCTAATGGACCAACATCATCAACGCCTCCCTCTCAACTGGGAGTGTGCCCATCTCCCTTCAACATGGGCAAATCACTCCCATCCCCAAAAATCCCAAAGCTGACCCCAACGACCCTAATAATCTACGCCCCATTTCCAACATCCCCCTCCTCTCCAAAGCCCTGGAAAAATAAGCCCTTCTCCAACTGGACAACCACATTGACACGTTCAACCTGCTTGACCCCCTTCAAACTGGCTTCTGCAAAGGTTGCAGCAAGGAAACTGCGCTTCTCAACATAGTCAATGATATTCACCTAGCCCTGCACAAGGGTGAGACCTACCTACTCATCCTTCTTGACCTTTCCGCGGTATTTAACACAGTTTACCACCCAACCCTACTCAACACACGCAAAAATCGCTTCGACCTAAGTGGCACTGTCCTTAACTGGTTCACCCCCTACTTCCAACATAGAACCCGACAAATTGAAATTCAAAACTGCCTCTCTAGCCCAAGCCCTATCTCCCTTGGTGTCCCTCAAGGATCCATCCTCTCTCCCACTCTTTTTAACCTCTTTATGGAACCCCTTACCCGGATACTCAAACAAGAAAAAATCAACTACCACCTATATGCTGACGACACCCCATTGTACATTAAAAATAAAATCCCATGCTGATATCTTGCACCTTAACATGGCCTTAACCAAGATCCAAACCTGGTTCCACAACAATCATCTGAAACTCAACCCTAACAAAACTGAGATCATCCGCTTCTCTCCCAAAAACAACCCTCTCCCCATTCAATCATGGATCGCCGACCTTAACACGGTAAACTGGTTTCTCTCCCTCGCCGATTTGGTTAAATCACTCGGCATCACCATCACCAATAAACTCACACTAAATTCCCATGTTAAGAATTCAGCAAAAAGTGCACTCTTCACTGTCCGGCATCTCAATAAAATCAAACCTTTTATCCCAGCTGAAGACTTCAAATTAATTATCCAGTCTCTTGTTCTATTCAAAATCGACTATGGTAATGCCCTTCTCTCTGGCACCCCCAAAACCCACCTGGCCCCCATCAAATCCGTTCTCAACCTCGCCGCCAGACTAACAACAAACTGTAAACGTTTTGACCACATCTCCCCTGCCCTCAAGTCCCTCAAGTGGCTCCCCATCAAAGGCAGATCCTCCTATAAAAAATCCCTATACCAGAAGACCCCATCCTACCTCACAACTAAACTTAAAAAAGCTGGCTGTGCCTGAACACTGAGAAGCACCAACACTCTTCTTCTCATACCCCCCTACTCAAAAAAACTGCCTCGAAGACCCGCTCCTTCTCTGGTAAGGCCCAACCATTTGGAACGCCCTCCCCAAAGACCTTCGATGCAACCCCTCCTAGTCCAGATTCAAAAAAGGCCTTAAAATTAATTTGCTCACTCAATTTTGGGGAAACTAAATCCCGGATCTCCTTTCTGACTACCTCCCCTCCTCCCTTCTTAGGTTACTCCACCTTCCCCCATCACTCACCCCCTTTCTCTTGTCGCTACCCTCTCCCTCCTCCCACTCACTTTACCACCTGCTACCTATTATGTTGTTTGGGTCCTCCTTGGCATACTGTTAAATTTACTATTTACAATAACATTCTGGTTCCTGCAACTTGTGTCTCTATCTCATCCTGTATGTACTTCTACCCACTATGTTTCCTAAATTACTCCCTGTATTTTTAATTCTGTTTGACCGCCTGTATAACCCGTTTTGTTCAACTGCCATGATGTTTTTTTATTGTGTACTTCCATTGCTGATGTAAAGCGCTCTGATACCCTCAGGTGGAGCTAGCGCTATATAAAACCTTCTAAATAAATAAATATATTCACAAAATATCTTTCCGGACAAAAAAGTGTTCTAACATCACTTCGAACGACCACAAACCACCATTTTTTCAGTAGCACCGTGAACTCACAAGGCAAAATAGATTAATCCATGTTACCCATGAGGTACCATACCAAAGGCTTTAGTTCAAACCTTGCATGATTGTGAATACAAAGAATCACTTGCACCATATATGAGTGTATTAATTACAGGAATTACAGATGTGTATCCGTTAGGACTGAGCTCAAGTTTCTTCTATGTTTTTCGGATAAAGCCTCTGATGAAGGGTAATGCCCAAAATGCAGTGGGCGTATTTTCGTTTTGAATATATGAGTTTGATCATTCAGAATAGATGTTGCTAAAAGAAAGAAGCAAATAAAGGATAAAAAACAACAATGAAATAAAGGAATTGTTGAAATAAAACTTCACAACTCTTGAACTACTTCATTTAAAAAGGACAATTGAATGCAAATTGGAGACACTCCCCGGAACCTGGGGACAGCGCATTAAGTGAATCATTCATCCTCATACTCTGGAGGATTCACCAATCAGTACCAGTCAAAAAGGTTCAATATCCTTCACTCAATTTACCTAACCATTTACCAATGAGTGCGTGAGTCTAATCTCTATACGATCACCTCGTAATTCTCATTGTCTTCAGCCTGAAAACTGGTCAAACTCTTATAGAAATGTGGCAGAATATGCTTCTTCTTTGCGCTTGAATATGTGTAAGTGTTCGAAATTGGGTATCTGGTTGGCAAAGGTATGCACCCTGTCTAAGCTTAAGCCATAATCCAAGTTAGAGGATCCTAGATGCACACTAAAAGATATCCTGTGCTCATCCACTGTTAGCTTGGCACAGAGCAGTCAGGCTTATCTAAAGAGGCAATGTGTAAAGCATTTGTGCAACAGACACACACACAGTACCAAAATTAATACACCACAAAAATACTTCACACGGGTATAGAAAAATAGATTATTATATTCTGAACAAAACAAGACCAAAGTGACAAACATCCAATGTATAGAAGTTGAGATATTGAATTTTAAAGAATAAATAAAGTAAAGTACTTAGAAGCAAGTTTTAAGCTGCCTGGACCTGGGCAACATCAAAATACGGTCAACCTTGTGAAAGTGCAGGCCAGCTACAAGACACACGCAAGACCCAGTTAACAAAATACCTTTCTTGGTCGCAAACAGCAAGATGCATTGATCTTCTTCACACAGTGAAAGCACTGCGTCAGTTCCAAAATTGAGTGCTTGAGTTAGAGGCATCAAGCAATGTGCTGGATTCCGCCACGCAGTCAAGGGGATGTGTTGACTTCAACTATCTGCAGCTCTATACTGTTCCGATGCATCAATCTCTGAAGGCAAGTGTTGGTTCCGATGAGCAAATTTTACTCCCGCAACCAGGTCAATCCGTGCACCCATTCTGTTACACACAAACAGGAGATGTGTCGAAATCCATGCTGCAAGCATCTGGGCCACTTTCAGTGAGCCAGACACAGGAGCAGTAAAAGAAATGTTGATATAACTGAGTCTCAAGCAACAGAAGGCAAGCTAACAAACCCTTGCAGATCACTTGGAGGGAAGGCAGAATATGGCTCTCTTTCCACAGAGTTATAGAGCAGCAGACAGCAAGGCAAAAAAAACTGAAAAGTGGCATTCCAGATCAGCAGTCCAGTTGAGACCGTTAACCAGCACAATAGTCCTTCTGACAGAGGATCATTTCAGAAGTGGCTGATTTGATGGTGTCACCCTGTACATAAACCCCAAAGAGCCTTTGATATGGGGGATGACTTTAAATAAACTCTCTGAAGTGCACATGTTCCTCTTTCAGTCCAGCATATCTGCCAGGCTATCTACTGCGGGCAAATCAGCCCTTTGTGTGGGAACCGAACACTGCCCATTCAAGTAAAGTGTTAGCCCCTTCCTTCCATCCTGCCCAGAAAAAGCCATCAGAATGCAGATGTATGAAGATGGGTTCTCATACACGCCTACCCTTCCTGTGTTGTGACTGTCTAGAGGGAATGCTCAAAGTATAGCTGTCACCCATCCTAGACATGTATTGGAGACAGCCTGTCAGGCACACAGAGCAGTAAGAGCAGAGTAATGTCCATTTTCGAAAAGAGACCTTCTAAAACAATAATCTTAAATCCAACTTCACCAGTACGGAGGATTTATCATTACCATTCCAAACATTTGGAACATGAAAACGCTACTCCTCTCTGATCTGGAACTACAGCTTAAAAGTGTATTAAAGAATTCCCAATGCTGCCCCATTAGAGGAGTGGGCCTTACAATTGTGAAATAGGCTGTTTATCACTACTAGGACATGCAAAACATAAAAGTACATGTCCCACCTCTTACTTACATAGCACCCTGCCCATAGGGCCACCTAAGGTCTAGCTTAAAGGTGACCTAAATGTGATAAAAGGGTGAGTTAAGGCTTGGCAAGTAGTTTAAAATGCCAAGTGGTAATAAACTTCACACACAGGCACTGCAGTGGCTGGCCGAAGACCAGTTTAAAAGACTACTTCTGCTAGTGGCACAATCAGTACGGCAGCCTACTAGTATTATTTAACTTACAGGACTTGTGTACATGGTAGATTATCTTCCATGGAACTTACAAGTAAATTACGTATATAAATCAGGTGTACACCAATTACACACATGTTTAGGGAAGAAATACATGCACTTTAGCACGGAATAACAGTGGTAAAATGCTCAGAGTCCTCAGGCCAACAAAAAGATTCAGTAAAACACAGAGGTAAAAGCAAAAACATTGGGGGAAGACCACAATAAGGCTGAGAGGTCTAACAGCAAGGCACACCTTTTTAAATGAAAATGTTAAAGAAATGTCAAATGGTGAACCTTCTGGGGCACTAGCAGTGTTCAAAATCTTACATGCAGCTGTAGAAGTGCAGCTCAAGAACTGAGAGCTTTCTTTAAACAGCTGCGAAAGTGAAGAGACACTTTTAAAGAACTGATGTATCTGCGGATTTTGTTTAAAATTCCATAATTTCGGTGTCTCTCTTTGTGTTTAAATGTGGTGGTTGTGTTATTTTAGCCGCCAAAGGTGCAGACTAGTATTGCAGAATGTGTTTTTAAGTCTGAAAGAGAAGGGCTGCAAACCGTGGAATGCACTGAATAAAACATGTGATATCTTTCCAAGGATAGACATTTATCTCTGTGAGATGTGGTACACACACAAACACACATGTAATGGCACTTGGAAGTTCTCCCAGAACTGGTGGATTGTTTAAAACTAGAATGGAGAGGATATCACTGGTGGGACACTTGCTTCATTCTAATGAACTTGTCACTGGGAATTGGAGGCAGGCTTACAGTGTCTATGAGTGCTTAAAGATGGGGTGGACTGCTATCCTGGTTGACTGCCCTGTCAGGAACTAGGATAGGAATTGGGCTAACCCTTCTTTACACCTGCTTTAACCTCAATATTCATCAGCGCCCGAGCAGCCCGTTTTCAGGAACAAGCCTACAATAGCATATGCAACTCACGCATCACACTTGCGAGACACTGTTATATACATGAAGGGCTTGGAGCCCGCCCGTTGCTCACCATTTGTTGGCTTGCCTGGCACTCTTCTTCACATTCTTGTAATTCATCAAGGCAGGCTTAACATAATTTCGTTCCTCTTTATGGAGCAGGGACAAAGCAATGTTTGAATAGACGTAATCAATGCCCATCCACTGCTCCCACCGTGATTGAGGTACTATTTTGTTCAGTTTAACTTTTAGTGCATTGCAAACAGAATTCGTGCAACTTGCAAAAACATGTCCAGCTGGACAAACAAAATTGCAAAGATTCATTTTCTATAGTTAAGTTGCTTTTATTTTGCCAAGTCTTAATTTCTTTCTTTTCAGTCATGTCTTCCTTTGTTTTTCCTCATGGGCACTGTTCTCAACAGATGAGGATCATCTTAATGCGATGCAACATTTTTTCTTTCTTATGTGTAATTTCAGAAAAGATTCTCTAACACATAATCGTGCAGTACACCCTAATCCACCCCTCTCTAATCCAACCCATCTCACCCCACACCAATCCACCCCACTCGATACAATTCACCCGAGACCAATTCAATCCACCAAACTCCAATCCAAACAACTCACCCCAATCCAATATACTCCAATCCACCACACTTGAACCCACCCTTCTCCAATTTGCCCCACTCCAATTCAAAACAATCTGCCCCACTCTAATCCAAAACAATCTGCTCCACTCCAATCTGCCCCACTCTCCTCCAATCCAATCCAGCTCAGCCCAGTACGCCCACTCTATATCCCAATTCACTCTAATCCAATCCACAACAATCCATCCCACTCCAATCCAATCCACCCCACCCCACACCAATCCAATCCACCCCAATCCAGCTCAATTCAATCTACCCATTCTAATCCAATCCAATCTACCCCACCCCAATCCAATCCAATCCACCACACTCCCTTCCCAATCCATTGCACTTCAATCCTCCCCACCACACTCCAATCCAAAGTAATCTACCCCACTCCATTTTGCCCTGCAATAATATGCCCCACTCCAATCTAAAACAATCTGCCCCACTCAATCCAAAACAATCTGCACCACTCCAATCCAAAACAATCTGCCCCACTCCAATCTGCAACACTCCAGCCTGCCCCACTCCAATCCAATCCAATCCACCTTACCCCATTCCAATCCACTTCACCATAATCCAATCCAATCTACGCCACCCCACCCCAATCCAGCAAATTCCAATCTAACCCACTCAAATCCACCACACCCTACTCCAATATACCCCACCTCAATCCAATCTATCCACCCCATTCATCCAATCCACCACATTACAAATCAATATATCCCACTGCAATCCAATCTACTCCATTCCAATCTATTCCAATCATGCCAATCCAATTCACCCCACTCTACTCCACTCCAGTCCACCCCACCCCATTTCAATCCACCCTGCTGCAAACTGATCCACTCCATCCAGTCCACCCCACTCCAATCCACCCTACTCCACTGCAGTCCAATCCACCCCACTCTACACCAATCCACCCCACTCTACCCCAATCCACCTTACTCCAGTTCAGTCCACCCACTTAATCGAATCTATCCAGCCTCCACACTCCTATTCACCCAATTCCAGTCCAATCCACCCCACTCCAATCCAATCCACCCCATCCCTCTCTAATCCACCCCACTCCAATCCAATCCACCCCCGTCCAGTCCAGTCCAATCCACCCTCTCCACTCCACTGTTATACACCGTACTCTAATCCAATTCACTCAATCCCATCCACTCCACCCCATTCAAATCCAATCCATCCCATCCACTCTACCTACTCCAATACACCACACTCTACTCAATCCAATCCACTCTACCCCAATCCAGTCCATCCAAATATACACCAATCCACCCAACTACCTAAATCCGCTTCAACCCACTCCACCCTACTCCACCCCACTCCACTCTAAGTCACTCCCTCTATGATACTGCATTCTATAACGGTCTCTGCCACTGAACCACTGAACTCTTCTCCCCCCTACTAAACGTTATGACACTCTACACCCCTACCCCACTCAACAACACTCTACTCTAACAAATCCAGTCTTTGAAACTGTGCCCCCCCCTCTCCACTTTAGGATACTCCACACCACTAATGTTTGGCCATGCTGAACAGCAGCCACACTGGTGTACAACATAGTAAAACAGTTTGCCAAAGCCGATAGCTCCTGTATAGCATGGACCTTCTGGCTTTGCCAATGCTTGTTTTTGACATGCTGATCTGTACAGGACATGCACAACAGGCTTATGGATAGTGAATGTGTGAAAGGGGCTAGACAAAATGTCTGCCCTCATGCATGTGCAATCTATGAAGCCCTGACCTAGCCCATCACCTGTGCTGCAGGCATGCACACTTTGCACTGTCAATACGACAATCCTCAAAAATGAACAAAAACTGATAGATCTGTCAATTTGTATATGTTGGTGCGGGAGGGTGGGCCCTCTAGCACCTTCGGGTGGGTAGGCCCTTTAGAACCTTCACGCACCAGCTGCCACTGGGAAGTAGTGACTAAAAGTCCTAGATTTGCCTGGACAGTTTCAAATTTGTTTTTCCCAGTGCCCCAACACCTTTCTCTAAATTAAATACATGCCCAGGTTTAGAGAGTGCATGTAAACTTTAGTTATGTTGTGTGTGCCTATTTTTCTATTTGCTTTCTCCCTTACATCTCATCATGGGTCGTAATCAATTGCCATAAAGACTCCCCTGATGTGCTGTATTATCTCATTTATGCAGCACAGCAGGGTGCGAAGAGGTGTGAATCTCCATCTGCTTAGACCATTCCTATGACAGGGGTTACCTGCTCTTCCTCTTGGCTTCATCATAGAATGAGGGAAAGGGAGGGTTATTTACGAAAAAACACTACATTTAGGGCTACATGTATCAACATTTGTAATAGCGATTACCCAATTGCAATTTTCAGGGAATTGCAATTAGGTAATCGCTATTACAAATGTATGGAACTCCAAAAGTTTCTTTTAGCAATTCTAAGGGGTTCTCAAATCGACCTACCACATTAATATTAAGCAATTTGCGTCCCCCTAGGGATCGCTAAAATCACAGGGATGGTGGCCTGCTGGGGTCAGCAGACCACAATATCCGTGATTGCTTTTAAATATAGCAATCTTTTTTTTTGTAAAGCAGCCCATTATCCTTATTGGAAAATGGGATGCTTTACAACATGAAAAATGAAAAGTATAAATTTCATTTTTTTAAGAGCAGGCCGTGGTTCGTGGGACCAGTGGCTGCTCCTAAAAAACGTTTGTGAATGGGTTACCACCGACTTGAAGTTGGTGGTAAATTGCGTATGTTTTGCAACCGCAATCAAGGTCACAAAACATTTATACATACTGTTATGATTCGGTATTTGGAAGGGTCGCCCTAAACACGACCCTTCTAAATACTGAATCGCAAACCCATTTTGCGATTCTGTAACTACTATCTGTAAACGGGCTGAATGCAAAAATATTTTGATACATGTGGCAGATGTATCAAGTGTTTTGCATGTCGCAAATGCTGCGAATCGCAATTTCGCAGTGTTTGCGACATCAAAAAGTGCAATTGGCATGTATTAAAGAATTCGCATCGCATATTAAGAATTTGCTTTTTTACGAAATATTAGTGTGCGAGAAGTGTTTTTTCGCAGAATAAATTGCGATTTCCAATTTTGCATGTTCCTAAGTTAGCGAAAATCGCAATTAACAAATCGCAAGCTAAGAAATCACAGTAGTATGTAAGAAAATATCGCAAATAGCGAATTTTCAAAAATCGCAATTTTAGAAATCGCTATTACCACCAAGTAGAAGCAGGTGGTAAAAAAATATATATAAAAAGGCTCCCAGAATGCATCCTCTTACTTTTCAAAATGGCGGGACTGTACCTGATTGCCAGGAGGCTGCGCATTCAAGCTCTTGCCCAGAGAAGACAAAGGCAGGAGAGAATCTTCAGAATACGCATTACGCTGTTCCAGCAGACTCAGGAGGAGATCTATGAAAAATACAGGCTACATCCTCACACCATTCTTGACCTCATAAATGAATTGGAACCTTTCTTGGCACATCCAACAGCCAGAACACAATCAATACCAACGCATGTGCAGGTATTGTGCTCACTGCTCCTTTTGGCCTCTGGCTCTTTTCAAACTATAATTGCAGAGGTTGGTGGAGTGTCACAGAGTGCCCTATCAAGTTTCTTTCATGTGTTCCTGGACGCAACGCTAAAGAGACTACAACATCATATATATTTCTCCAATACACAACAAGCCATACAGGAAACAAAGTTGGATTTCTATCAAATTGCAAGATTTCCACATGTGATAGGATGCATTGATGGAACCCATATTGCCATCACTCCACCTGCAGCCATTGAATATGTATTCCGGAATAGGAAATGCTACCACTCGCTAAACATCCAGATCATATGCAATGCAAAAAACATTATCAATGACAATGTAGCCAAGTTTCCAGGGAGTACACATGACTCTTTCATCTTCAGACATAGCGCAATTCATAGACGTCTTAGTGCTGGTCAGTTTGGAGATGGATACCTGCTAGGTGAGTAACACTCATACAAACATCCATCCATCCATCCAAATGAAATGGAACATACAGTTACTTTTTTCTCTCTTAGTTGCAGGTGATAGTGCCTACGCAGTGCGTGATTTCATACTTATCCCATACTTAAATCCTGCAAATGCAAGTGAAAGACGGTACAACAGGGCACACCGGTCCACACGTGGGGTAATTGAACGTACATTTGGAATATTGAAAAGCCGTTTCAGGTGCATACACAAAAGTGGAGGTGCATTGCAATACAATCCAGAGACATGTTGCAAAATTGTGACAGCATGTGCAATGCTGCACAACATGGCAATTCGCAAAGGCACAGAAATTGAAGTGAGTGACTCTGACTCATCTGATGCTGATGAAAACCCTCCACCAAGAATGGCAGTGGCAGGAGTAGGAGCCATGGCTGGCCGTCAAAGAAGGACAGAGATTACACGAAATTATTTTTAGGTAAGAAAAACTAAACACAACATCAAGTTTGCAATTGTTCTTTTAATTCACATCATGCAAACTGTAGTACTTTCTGTTAGAAACTTTTCTTTACATTTTTGTCAAATGAAATATCCATACGTGGTAAAGAAAAGAAAACAGTTCCTCAATGCATTTCTGCTGCATGGGTCATTAATCATAGTCATTTTTTGCGCTGGCGGCTGGAAGCATGTTGCTCCTGTGAAGGCATGGCCTCTTGCTCAGGTCCGGTAGTGGAACGCCTTCCACTTCTGCGTTGGACCATTATGTTAGTTGGGGTAGGGTTACTACTACTCCTACTGGAGTTGTCCTCACTTTCTCCAGTGCATAGGAGAGCGCTTGCACCTGAGTTGGTGGTTTGCATGCTTTCCAAAACCGATGTCATTTTGTCAACACTCCTTGCCATTTCCCGTGTGCAGTCACTTAATTCCCGCTGCATGTTGATGCTGCGCCTTGTAAAATTGCTGGTTACTGCACAAAGCCTATTGATGGCCTTGGTGTATGTATGCATTCTGTCTTGCGCATCCTTTGCAGCCCTGTTACGTGCTTTTTCAGTTTTGACCAGTGTCAGGCAGAGTTTCTCTATTGAAGCAGCCATGCCTTCCTGATTTTTGTTTGATTTAAGAAGCTGCCTATTTATTGATCGCAGTGCCTTGTGCTGCAGGCGCTGCACCTGAAGCATGTCCTGCTCAAGGCCTGCGAACACTGTGCCTCCTTCACTTTGTCCTCTGTTGCTCTCACATGCCTCCAGACGGAATGAGCGTGCGCTCCTTGGAGTTTGGGATTGCAGTTGTGAGTCCTGAGAGGACACTGTAACTGTCTCATGGGGGACAGATTCAACTTCAGAATTTTCATCCACACCCATTGGTTCCAGAGGAGGAACACGTCTGCGCTTCCTGTGTATGTTCACATTGGGGACAGGGGCATCAATGACTTCATCCTCATTTTCAGACGTCACATGAGGAGGTGAATTTTCAAAGACATTTTCAGGACCAGATTCTGTTGTCTGTTTTGTGGTTGTAGAGTGTGAAATATCAATTTGTGTTTCTTTACAATTAAATGATTTCATTGCAGACTACAACTTGTACTACACTGCTTCAGCATGCCAAAGACCTACTTGGTAAAATGACATGTGTTACTATGATGATGAGTGTTACAATCTCAATAGGACTACAACTCCCATGATGCATTGCTCAATTCTGGTTACACAGTGTAAGTGGACTTCTATTTATCTGACTATGAGTTTCTGCACAGCACACACACACATTCTTTACACACATACATGGATGCAGTTTGCATTCCTCTTACCTTGTGTAGATGCTGTGGGTTCAGAGCTGTCAATGGTAGCCACTCCACTCACACTCTCAGGTAACAGGGTGGATTCTATCAGTTCTTCATGGGGTGTTGGTTGGTCCACAGCAGAAGTTCCACCACCTGTTTTGTTTGCCTCTTTTATTCTGTCAGCAAGTCTCTCCTTAGATCTGAGTCTCATGTCGTTCCACCTTTTTTTAATTTCGTCAATGGAGCGAGTGGTGACTCCAACAGAGTTAACTTTTTCCTGTATCTCCAGCCAGATTTTCCTTTTCCTGTAGTCAGGCACTTTCAGTGCTTTTTTGCCAAACAGGTCCTCATGGTTACACACCATTTCTTCAATGAGCACTTCTTGCTCCTTTTCTGAAAACTTCTGCTTTCTTTTCCTCTTCTCCAAAGCCATTTCCTCCTGTGCCTTCTGAGACTCCATTGCTCTCCAAACAGGTCTGCTCTGCCTCAGCACACTCTTCCAACTGCCGCTGGGTGTGGCTCTGTGTAGCAGGTGCAAGCAATCGCTGGAACTTCCTGGTTGCGATGTCATCAGGCTGTTCCTGCATTGCATGTTTCCCGTTTTTGCGATTTCTTAAACTGCGAAATTCGCTAATTTAGAAATCGCAAATTTATCGCAAAAAATTCTGAGATTTTTAAGGAATCGCACATTTCTATCAGAATTCTTCTTACATCCCATTTTGCGATTCAGAAATTGCGATTCGCAAAAAATCGCAATTTCAGAATCGCAAAATGGTTTCTTGATACATCTGCCCCTATGTCTGGTTCACAAGCTCTACACCGAACTGGACCAGCGTATTTTCAGAAAGTTTTCTCCTGGCACTCTCCTAGCTGGAATCTTAGATCTATTCAGCAAGAATGGTAACTGTCCCCAGAATAAACAAAGCTTGATGGGAGGCAGGGCTTTCTGCTTCTGTGCTAGTAAACTATGGAACTCTCTGCCTCTAACTTTGTGCTGCCAAACCAACCTGCTGCACTTCAGGAAGCAGCTAAAAACCTGGCTTTTTGCTGAGCCACTTAGTTGATCTTAGTGACCTGCGATGTCTCTGTTGACCTTCTGGTGGTAAACCACTAGTGCTAAGACATCTTTGGGTAATTGCGCGCTCTACAATTTTAAAATTACATTACATTACCATAATAATTGCAGGTCTGCAAGTTCCTGCATGCAAACTGAAGCACACTTAATGAGCTACTTATGCGACGTGGGACACTTATGGTCTGTTTACCTGCTTCTTGTGGCTGGGCAGAGCTTTCTGTTCACAAGCTCTAAAATTCTGAATTCATAATTTTTCTCTTTTTGATATTTGGTCATCTCACTGTTCTGTGTGATGTGTCAGTGTTATCTTTCTTCTCTGTGGATGGATGCAGTCATTAAAGTCCTTCTGCTTTCATGGTCAAGTACGGTCCTCCTTCTATGTCTAGGGCATCTTCAATTTTTTTATTTTTATGATCTGGCTTGACATCGCAGCTGTTGCCAGAAAATTATGTGAGCAACACTCAAGAGGGCCTTTAACTCCAACCGCATGTTGGAAACCAGAAGTATGTAATGATTGGACAGAAGCTATGTGCTTCCACAAAAAAGTGGTTACCCTCACGCAGCTGTGATCCTTTTGTTTATTTATTCAACTGCATGAGCTTGAAAGTTGAGGGACACACACCCGACATTGTAATGGAGTCGTGTCTAGTTTGTTTCTTTGGGACTAATGAACTGGGCAATAGGGAACGCTTGCATTTGTGTTAAATTCCAAGTCGTATTCTGTCATTTCGTGATGACACACATCCGATTAACAATGTAGATTAATTATTTTTGTTCTCTTCGGGGTATTCTTAAAAATTACACAGCACTTACTCAGTGTGTCTATGTCCTTGCTTAAAATGGTACGTATTTATTTATTCTCATCCACAAGTGTTCCTATATTTATGATCTCAAAACTGTAGATTCACTGTGTTGTCATTTGGGACACACTGTGTACAAATTTTCGTAAAGGTGCTTACTATCTGTAATTTATGGCAGGACTCATTAGGCCCTAATTATAAGCACATCAATAAATCGAGTATAGGAATAATGCTGTGGCATTTCCGTTGTTATTTATGAAATTGTGAGTATTTCTGTGGGGTCCGAAACATGAAATTTGGTGTCTTTTGCTCAAATGATTTAGAAAAGCTGCTGAATAAATATGCTACTGATTTGATTATAACGCTAGGAAATCATGTGCTGACATCGAGCCATTGGGCTTTGCCATGCAGATCAAAATAGTGTTCTGTTAAACAAGAAAATGGAATATGTCAGATTTAACATAATCAACAAGAACAAGTGGCCTTCACAGATCGTTATTATTTTTTGCTCACCTATGTTGTGCTGAGATATTTGTAAGCATGTATTGACTTGTAAATAGAATGTATAATTCAAAAACCTGTAAATAATGTACATACATATAATACAATTTTTTTTATTGTTTTAGGTGACTATACAGACATGTTACATTTAAGTCTCAAGATCTAATTGTTGACATACACATTTTGAATGTGAATATACACCCTGAACTCATATTAGAGGTATGTTACAATTTAAATCTGTTGTTAAATTTATAGATGTAAAGGTAGTGGGCCCTTCGATTTGTAAACCTCTGGAAGTATAACTGATTGTACCTTCTCCCACATAGGGGAGATCCTGAATCCTCTTTTTGAATAGCTAACTCTTGGACAGTTGAATAGTTTTTCAAATATTTTGATGACATGTGTATATGCATCTGCTCATGTATAAATGTATATATCTTAAATGTTTTTGTATATGTGTTTTTCTATTGCCTTGAAGAAGTCCCTATTGGGACAAAACGTGTAGGCTAAATGGGCTTTGAATGTTGGATTTTATCAGCTTGATGTATTTGTCTTTTTCAATAAAGAATACAGCAACTTGAAAAATGTCTTCAGATCATCAATAACAACTTTTTGCTTAACTGAATTTGAATGTATTTATAATCTTTGTGTGCGGAACGCCTATCTTTCATGCTGCTTTAACTTTGGGTATCCCAAATAGGGAGTGGAGAGGGGTGCACTCCCTGGTTTTCCTGCACCAACATTCTTTTCCAAACATTTTTGTTGACAGGTGCGGTTTTTGTGTTTTGCCTCAGCCCTCCGTTCGCTTTTTTGTCCGACATTGTAATGCTATTAAGGTGTCTTAGATAACAAGATAATGTATGTATTTTTCTCTGGCAGCAGCACAAATGGGAGGGGAGCAGTCATTAACCTACATGGATTTCTTTTGGTCTGGCTTGACAGTGCAAACTATCACCTGATACACCAATATTATTCTATGGTACCTTGCTTCCACACAAATACATATCCATTCCCATGCTATATGTACTTTAGATGCTTCAAATTAAAATACAAAATTCATTTAAGGCCTGAGGTATTGGCATTGCCAGTGTTTGATAAAAAGTAGCCATCCTACCTGGCAGGGATGTAGAAATACAGCACTGATAGACTACTTACAATGCTTGTAATCCATTAAAAATGTGGATTCTCGTTGAGTGTACTGAAGTGTGATACACTACAAGTCCCTATTACTAGCCAACAGATTTACAAGTATAAAAATAAGGTAAATCGTTAAAAATGTAGGTAGCTAAAGCAATGGCAGCCACAACAACACTCCTCCTATTTCCTCAATTAGAGTGGAGGTGGTTTCAAAATCATAAGGCAGTGTGACTGCCGATAGCTGCACGGACCGGTTATTCCCCATTTTCACACCAAGCTGGCATTGCACTGCTGGTGCAATATGTTGTTAAAAAATTCCTGCAGTAGATATTGTACTTAGCTGCCCCACATTCTGCTGTGCACAGCGTAGCCTGCATCGGAAAAATAAATCTTCCTATGAAGAGCAAAGAGTGCGGCCTTTGCTGTAGAAGGATGAAAACGCAAACACGTGTATCCGGTCGGTCACATGACTATTACTATGCATGGATCTACATCACTTGCCGCATTGTGCATATTTCTCAATTAATATGTTCTATATGGCCTTGACTCTATTTTTTCAAGCACTTTACCAGACACAGCAGTGGTTTGGTTGCCCTACTTGCTGTTGTATCTTAGCCACCTGTATTTCAGAACCTTGCAAACGGTACAGATTACACAATTTCTGGGTGTTGAACATCATGGGAAATCTAATACAAGAATGTGAGTTCTGATACAGCTGTGGTCTTCTCACATTAACAAATGTGTTGTTTACTGAGCTGTCTGCCTGACTTTCGATAAAAATTAGACATCTGCAAAGAGCATGGGATTTGTAGCGGAATTCATTTGGGGATAGTAGTGGAAGGCTTTTTTGTTTGAATTCCTATTTTGGATGGAAGTGTTCATTCTTTCACATTACAGAAATGGCGCACAGGTGGAAAAACCCTCTGATCAATGTGTACCACTTTTGCTGTTTGTGGATATCGAGCAAACAAAGTATACTTCAATGTCAAAGAAATAGTTTTGCACCATTGTAAAAACTAGTCGTGAGACCAATTGAAATTATGAATTGCCCATAAACTATTTTAACGACTCACAGAGGATTTAACATCTTACTTATTGAAAACCATTTTAAAATAAGCTTAGTTGATTTTCTACTATCTTTGTTGCTTGCATAAAAGACTATTGTCTTACACACAGACTTGTATTTCACATATTAAATGGATTTTATCAATATTCTATTTTGTTAACAGCAAAATAGTGTAAAGTCAGTTTGCTTAATTCCGTATTACACGTATTCCACACACACACAGCAATTATATTGAAAATACACCAGTGCAAACTGTCTGTAATATGGCATGCAGTGCTAACTTATTAAATAGAAATCTATACAGACCCATGCAAACCAATGAGTTTACATAGACTGAAGTGAAGCACTATTGCTCGGAACATGCAAAGCACGCGAAAAATAGGCGCTGCATTGCTATTCCTGATTTTAAAACGTTTTTGTTTTATTCTACTTTTAAGATATGTGTGTACATTTTACTTTACAAACTGCTGTGCATTATTTCACTAAATGTGCGCTGTGTGTACCTAGTTTTTTTTTTAATACATTTTTATTGTCAAGTGGCACAGATATTGTGGGGCCCTGTACCCCGGGGCAACCGCAGGATCATAAGCAATTATCATGGACTTTGACATTTTACAAAAGAATATCAAGAAGAAATTAAAGGCAATACAAACAAAATCCAACTACCCCCCTTCCCACCCTCCCCCCGATCTCACAACACAACACACCATCTCCAGCTGGAGCCGTTCCACAGTTAAACAAATACCCATCAGAGCTCCATCGTCCATCCCCTCTCTGAAACCTCCCCAAGGAACCCCACCCTATATACGCGGGTCCGTCTCGGACGGGACCGGATCCAGGAGCAATCCCCTATAATCCTCCCACCTTTTCCATATTTTAAAGTGTTTGAGGGGGCACCCCCTGGCGATGGAAATGGGCTTCTCTAGGCCCATGCAGAAGTCCAGGCCATTCTTACAGGCAGTTAGTGTTGGGGGCCCGGTGCCTTCCACGCCCTTGCTATGTCTCTTTTGGCTAGTGTAATGGTGTTTCTAAATATTGCCTCCAATCCCCTCCATAACATGTAAGAGTGCTAGCTTCGGCATGCAGGGATGGTCCCAGCCCAGCACCTCTGATAGCAACTGAAACCCCCCCTCCAGAAATGATCTAAGGAGGGACAATGCCAAACTGTGTGCATTAATGTACCGTCTTTTCGCTCACATCGAAGACACACGGGGAGGCAAACAACCCCGTCCTCCACAGACGCATGCGGGTATAATAAATTCTATGCAGGTATTTAAATCGAACCGGGTGCAGGGGCACCGCTATGGCCGCTCCTCGCGGGGCAGCCAGAGCCTCCACCCAATCCTCTTCCTCTAAGGGGCCTAGATCTCCCTCTCAATCCTTGCGAAGTTTGTGAAGCTTGGAAGAGCAGTGAATAACCAGAGTTTGATATATTCTCAAGATCTTACAATCTCGTAGTTCGCCCATAAAAACTTTGGCTTCTAGAGGACTAAACTCAGCCAAAGACTCCAGTGCCGCCAGACTAGGCAGCAGAGCATGACGAAATTTCAGGTACCTGTAGAAATGGGACTTCGACATATGAAATTCCGCCTTCAGGTCCTGGAAGGATTCCAACATGAGATCCCTCATGACGTCCCCCAGGACCGATATCCCTTTGTGATCCAAGCCCCGAAATCCCGGCAAGACCGCCAGTTGTGGCAACTGCCCATTATCCCATAGCATGTTCCACCACCCCATCCTACGTAACGCCTGCCGCCAGACCTGGAGCACCACCCTCGTTGCGGAAGGCAACGATCTCCGTAGTGGTGCCAAATACAATACCCGGTGTAGCGAGTGGTCTCCCAAGAACCGCCCCTCCACTGCATATGCCAGACCTCCCGATCGCCATACCACGATTCATTCAATACGAGCAAATGAGATGCCTGATAGTATGACAGGATGTCCGGTGAAGCCAATCCCCACAATATGTAGATAGGAAGCACGTCCGTAAGGCCACGCGTACCCAACCCCCATCCCACAGAAACTGCCCAAGGTCCGCATTTACCTGCCTAAACCAGCGAGGACAGATCGGATAGGGGTGATTCTGTAGCTGATATAATGGGCAAGGGAGTTAGACCATCTTAAATATTGCTGATCTACCATATATAGTCAGCGGCATGCGCAACCATATCTTAATATCTTCCCGTAGTAGATCCCACACCGGTACTAAATTGCGCTCCCAAGCGATTGGTGCCACCTGTGTCATACATACTCCCAAGTATTTAATTCCTCCTGATGCCACTGAATCGATGATGCCCAATTGCCTAAATCTACCCGGCCTCCAAGCATCAACAGCGTGGACTTGCGGGGATTCATATAAAGTCCAGATGTCTCCCCAAAAATTTGCATTATTCACAGGAGTCGTGGCCCTGTTATATTCAGATTTGTGAGGAAGAAGATGACATCATCAGCATACAATGCGATCCTATCCGACAACCCGTGTCACATTAAAATCCCTGTAACTGTGTGTCCATTCGTACCCATGCAGCCGGAGGCTCCAACGCAAGGGCAAATAAATACGGGGATAAGGGGTACCCCTGTCTAATCCCCCACCCAATAGAGAACACAGATGA
Organism: Lissotriton helveticus; assembly: GCF_964261635.1. Taxonomy (NCBI): domain Eukaryota; kingdom Metazoa; phylum Chordata; class Amphibia; order Caudata; family Salamandridae; genus Lissotriton; species Lissotriton helveticus. The sequence continues at coordinate 770,364,099 of NC_136063.1, read as the reverse complement.
GGCCATCCCGGTCACCCGTACCGATGCCTTAAGATCTGTATATAAGAGAGACAAATAGGAAATAAACTGTGGCCCAAAATGTAACCGTTGTAATAAAGCAAAGAGGTATACCCAACTAAGAGAATCAAATGCCATGTCCATGTCCGCTAGCAACAATGCCGCTGGCGCTCCCAGGTTCTGGATGGCTGCCACTGCGATATATGCCCTCCTAATGTTATGTTATGTCACCCGCCGGGGCATAAAACCAGCCTGGTCGGGATGCACCAAAGCGGCCACATGGGGCAGCAAGCGATTGGCAGGGCCTTTGCCAGAATTTTGGCCTCCACGTTCAGGAGGTAAATGGGCCTGTAGGACGGATGTTGATCCGGGCTTATGGAAGACCACCACCTCCGCATGCCTCCAATCTAGGGGGAGAAAGTCACGATCTTGCGCCTCCTCCACCACTGCACGGCAGTGAGGCCCATCTGTAGGAAGTATCGCTTAAAAAATTCACTGGGGAACCCGTTGGGTCCCCGAGACTTCCTGGAGTTAAGCTCCCCAAATGCAGCCCCCAGCTCCTTGTCTGTTAGCGGGAGCTCCAGATCTTCTCTCACTGCATATGGCAGGGCTCTGGGAGGAAGGTCGGACACTCATTAGGGGCATAGAGTTCCGCATAATATGTAGCAAAGCTCTCTGCCAGGGCTCATGGATCTGTGAGTGGCACCCCCTCCGGGCGCAATAAACCTGGCAGACTCTGGACATGATACACCCCCTGGCAGAGTCGATGGAGCATCTTGCTGGATTTGTAACCCCATTGATACACTCAGCTGCACGTCTACTGTCGGGCCTCATCTAGCAGTAGCGCAGCATAAGTTTGTTGGGCAAATAGCAATTGACGCCTGGCCGCCGCCTGCCTCTCACCCCTGACGTTCAAGATCTTCGATACCCGCCTCCGCCTAGATAAGTCCCTCCCTACATGATCTGCGAGCCACTGCACACCAGGAGATATCTGTACCCCTCAATGTAGGCTTCATCACCTCCCACACAGAATCAGCCCAGATCACAGACCCCACGTACTTCTCTCAAATCCTCATCAATAGCATCACTCATCCGTTCCATATAATCATCATTCTGCAAGTGCCATACCGACAGATGCCACCTAAACAGTTTCCCCCCCCGCCCCATCTGCAGGGTGAGGGCCACCGGGGAATGATCAGAGAGACCTTGCGGGAGAATTTCTGCCCCCATCACCCTGCACACTATTTCTCGGGGAACAAATATGTAGTTGAGTCTAGAGAAGGAGTCGTGGACCGCGGAGACCTAAGTAAACTCTTGATTGTCCCGATGCAAGTGACGCCAGACATCAACCCAGTCCAGCCCCATCGCCACCGACCTCAGAAACACCCCTCTCTCTCCAGCGGTCCATGCCCACATTCATGACATCATTCCAATCTCCACATATAGCAGCCCCTCCATTTGGCATGTCCACCCATATAGCCATAAGCCGCTCCACCAGACTGCATTGTAGTGGAGGAGGAGCATAGACACCACCCAGGATCAGGGAGTCCTTACCCACCTTGCCTTGTAAGAATATATAGCACCCCTGGGTGTCAGTCCAAAGCCTACTATGCACATAAGGAACCCTACGATGAACTAGAATAGCTACTCCTCTGGACCCCCTCACAAAACCAGAGTGGAACACCTATTGATATCCATATCATTGAAGGCAAAGGGCTTTTGTCCCCAAGAGATGTGTCTCCTGTAGTAGGAGAATTTCTGCCCCTGCCCGCTTGGCCTGTTGTAATATGGCCCCAAGTTTAATTTTATCAAGAGCTCCCCTTATGTTCCAGCTGAGAATATGGGGAGAACCCTTGGATAGTTGCTCCCTATGGGATATATCTACCATTTAGTATTGTACCTGGGTGGGCGGGGATGTGGAATCCTACCCGGTGTGCAACTATGAGCTGACTACCTGAGGGGTGAAGTGCTATCAACAAACCCCCACACCATACCTCAACCCCAATTAAGTATCTGTTGCAGCGGGTATGACCCGCACCCCCCAAAGGGAGGACCCGGTCCGTCCCGACCAATAAATACCCAACTCACAGCCCATCTTTTACTAACATTCCCTCTAGATGCACGGATCCACTAACGGACCCGGCCCACAGTTAAACCTCTCCGATCCAGTAGTTATAAACTGTTCCGCTTCTGCTCCTCGCTGATACATCTTTCAGGGTTTCACTGTCTGCTGGCCTGAAACCACGCCAGTCCGGGATGCCGCACCACAGGACAGGGCGTGGTGCCTGGAGCCTCCGAGCAGCCTCCGACAAGGAGGAATCAGACCCTCGTCCCGGTGGCATATGAGCCTGCACCTGCACCGTTTCATCGGTCTATTTAAACACCTCTTCTGGTGAGTCAAAAAAATTAGTGCGGGAGCAATAGACCACCCACAGACAAGCAGGATACAGTAGGGCATATGGGAGTTTGAGTTCCCTCAGGCGGGCCTTTGCAGCAGGGAACAACTGCAGCTGTTGCTGGACCAACCTTGTGTAGTCAGGTAAAATTAGGAAACAAGCGTTATCGTACTGGAGGGGTTCTTTGAGACGTGCCTGCTTGAGAATAACATCCCTGTCCTGAAAGTTCAATAGCTTTGCAATGACTGGTCTTGATGAGCATGCTCAATCACAAAGCAGCGGGACATCGAATCTGGTGGAAGCCAACTTTCTAGGCACTGCGTGAGGAACTGCTCCATGTTCCCCCCTCACATCCTTCTGGAAATCCAACAAAGCGGAGATTATTGTGTCTTGCCCTCCCCTCCGCATGCTCCACACGTAGAGCGAGACTCCGCTGGGTGGTCTCCAGTGCAGCCACCTGTGTCTTCAGTGTGGTAACATAATCCTCTACTCTCGGCCTCTGTAATTCGGGACATGGCGTTTCGCAGATCCTGCCGCAATAGCATGATGTCCTAGCCCACCGCCCCTATCTTGGCGTCTAACATGTCGCTGGACTGTGTAATGGCCGCCAGGAGTACAGCATTGTCCGACACACCCCTCTGTGACCCCCCAGATGATCCTCCAGCAGCCCCCGGGCCTGTGTACTTATCAATAGGGCCCTGCTTAGGTTGCCCTCCACCGCCCTTATCTCTTGTCATGTTGCAGCATGATCAATAGAGCACCGCCTGTCATCAGAGGTATATGAGCCACAGCCCAGAGCCACCTCCCTGGATCCCAAAAAGATCCACACAAACCAAGTGGCCCCTCAACACTAGACCTCTGAAATGGGGGAATCCATCCACTGCAATAGATAGAAGATGTCAGCAAGGGTCTTCCCCCACAACCCTTGAGACTCACGCACCCCCCACCAGTGCTGATGCGCCCCTCCCATGGCCCAACCTGACTGCCGATCCCCTCACCACAGGGTGGAAGAGGGGAGATGATGAAAGGGGGGAACGCCAATGAAACCCCGGCATCGAGCTCTGCCAGCAAGTCGCGCACTGATGACCAGCACTGAACCCCACAACAGCATCTGTAGGTAATGGATGCACCTACAGAGCGGGAGTGCACCCAGGGGCAGCACTCCAAGTCCATTCAGGCACCAGGGCAGAATAAACAAAGCACCACGGCCACCTCAGGGCTCCCTCCATGCAACCGGACACCAACGCACTACACTGCAGCTGCAATGAGGTAGGAGAGAGGGGGAACGGGAGGGAGGAAGAGCCACTACCCCTCGGCCCCCTCCAAGTGTGCAGCGCTGCCGGTGTAAGTGCCTCCCTTGCTGCCGCCACTCACCACCTCGCAGCCTGGAATGACCGCCAGCATCCCCATGATGGACACGCAAGGGGGGAGGTGGAACAGGAGCCTCAAAGGACCCCTCGCCGTCTCCCACTTACACTGGGTGCCGATATGCGGTGGCGTTGCAGTCCACCTATGGACCCAGAGGACGCAGGATACAAGGGGGAGGCACAGAACCCATGGGCCCGCCCCTACCGCCTTTGCCAGAGAGCAGCCACTGGCGTCGGACCACCCTCCTCCGCGCCCTGAATTGGCCGCCGAGCCTCACGTGTGTGCACTCAGGATCTACCCCTGGTGGATTTGGCCCGCCCCAATAGAAATCACCGCCCAGAAGTGCCCACTGGTGCCAATGTTCGCTCCGTCTCACAGCGCAGGGACCACACTGCCAAGGCCGCTCCACCTCATGCCGGCTCGAGATCCAGGCAACGCCGTTGGCCACATTCCAGGCAGTACATCTGACAGGCCCCCCGGGCCTCCACCAAGGAATCGCCGTCTCCGTTGGCACCCACGACACCAGCTTTTGCCCAGGCTGAGACTGTTGGAGCAATTCAGCAGCGAAGCATAGCGGAGTCACAGGAGATCATCGGAAAGGTAGGATATTGAAGGATTACTAAGTGGGCTGGATGGAGCCCTCTTAACCCATGTCCGCCATGTCGGCTTGCCAAGTCACGCCCCCGTGTGTACCTAGTTTATAATATGAAATGGTTCAAATGGTACCTAAATTACAAATTGCTAGAACTGTGTGGAGCTGCATTCCAGTGCTTAATTTGAGCCGGGAGTTTCCTATGCTGGGCACTAGCACTTAATTGGTTTCAGGTGCTAGACACCAGCACTTAATTGTCAACACCCCACTTATGACAGTCAGCCACATGGTGGTGCTGTTCATCTAATTTAGAGATGAGCAGAACAACAGTTCTTTGTGAATTCAATATACGTTAAAAAAGAAATAATGCTTGCCTCCCATGCCATTCCTTTAGCTATGAGGACCTGGAATATTCTGAACTGTCACACTTACAGGTGTGAGAGAGGGTTAGTAGTTGTTTTGGAAGTGCTGACAGGGGTGATGGGTGGTGTAAGCTGCAGTGGCCTCCTGGTCAGGACCCTGGCACTTATTATTTTACAAGTTAAGCACTGATTTCTTTCTTCTAAATGACGCATCAAAATAACTACCATATCCACTTACCCTTTATTCCGGAAAAAAACTGTCTCAAAATGGAAACTATCATCCCAGCTTTTGCTTGTTTTAAATTCCAAAAGTTGCAGAATGATGACTGAAAACCTCTTTAAGGATGGTGTGTTAAATATTATGAAGTGCCAGCAAAATTTTAGCAAGGGTTAGAGTATATATTTATAAAGGTGAATATAAAGAGTGTAAATTGCTAAAAAGGGGCAGAAAATTATAGAACATATTGAAACGCGTGTTGATGCTCATTACGACAGCCCTGTTCTTCTGTTCAATATTATTTTACACTGACACCAGTAAAAATGAGGTATCTGACGTGACATTTAGAATTATTAAGGAGCAGAGGTCAGACTTCACCGGTTTATAATAGAGGTTATTTGTACTGCCAAGCAATCTCTTTAATTGATGTGCCCTTTTATCAAATGGTGGATATATATTCTGGGCATATCAAGACATTTCTGCAATGTCAAAAAATCAAGATAACCATTATAACTAGCTATTTAACTATTCATTTCATATCTTAAACTCAAATTGTGAATTTAAATTATGTAATCTTTCATTCAATTTCGAATATGTAAAAAAAATAGAATACATCATATTTCAACTAGATATACAAATATCAGTGGCAGGCCAAATGCAGTTTTGCCTGCCCTTTACACTCACTATCAGAGGAGATATCTTTGCCTCATCTACTTTTAGGTCTGGCGCCAATATTTTCTGAAGCATGACGCACCTTCTCTTTTTTTATCCCAACTACTGGTGGGGGATGCATTTTGCCCAAACGGGGTGGCATTTCTCGTGCGTATTGGGTTTTATAGGCTTTTTCTTTAAAAAAATCTCTTTTTTTGTAAACTGAGAAATATAAGACTCGTTTTGAACTGCTTACACCAACCCTGTCTCAAACTAAACAGGATGTGGGGACAATAAAGGAGTCCTTCGGCAACCTCTAGAGATTGGAAAGGGAAGAGCGGGAAGTGTGTAAACCCAGCGTACGTACATTTATAATGTTAAAGACGACATTATCAATCGAGCCTTACCTCCTGGGACCTTTTAGCACTTATGAACAGTTTTTATTGTCAAGGTTCCGATTGGACCTTTTTCACCTCCTGCTCGCCGTACCTAGGGGGGGGGGGTAATAGAGGGCAAGTGTTAGCACCCTGTGGCTGTGACAGAGTCTCCACAGGATCTGCTACACTTTGTTTAATTTTGTAGTTTTTATGTGGTCCCTCTGAAGTTTTTTATCGTGCCGATTTTGAAAAAGACTTGATTTTAAACAGGCTTGTCCAGCTCTCCTGTTTTTACAATTATTGAAGGAGGAGTGTATCCCTTTTGTTCTTGGGTACCTGAAATCTGTGATAAAATCCAGGGCTTGTCTTGATTGAATATTAACTGTTGTCATGGGTCAAGGTTGTTTTTAAATTTAGTTATAGGTACGGGATGGTGCAATCACGTTGCTAGATAATTAACTTACTGCTTTTGCCCAATGATATATGAATGTTGTAGTTTTATCTCATTTATTGATTTTTTGTAGAATGTGTTTCATTTGTGACAGGTAAAAAGATGTGATTTAATGTAATTAATATGTGAAGATAACTTTTATGGTTTTATACGTCTGAAACCAAATAAAGTTCAATTGAATTGAATTGACACTTTTTGAACTGCTTAGCATTATTCATAAACCCTTACCAGACTATAGATTTTGAATAATAGCATTGTAAATTCTTGCTGGGGCCCACCATGCAGCGTTCATCATGTTCTCTATTGGTTGGGCCATGTAGGGAAGTGCCCTTCTTGACATGGCCACCCCCAATTTGTGCCTGGTATTTGATGTGATTTTGTCTGGAAGTGCACTGGGTTCCTGCTAGCCAGCCCCCATGTGTCAGATCTCTTTTCCAAAATCATACAATTGTTTCCCCAATTGACACAAACTTAGGTACCCTCTGAAAGTCCCTGGTAAATGGCAGCCCTGGTATCTAGGGTCTGAGGTACTAAAGAGGGTCCCTAAGCACAGCAGCATGAATTGTGCCACCCTAAGGGCCCCGCACAAAGCTGTTGCAAACTGCCACTGCAGCCTGCTTGTCTTGGTGCAGATGAAAGTGAAGAATACAACATGGCAGATAACCTGTGTGCCATGCATACCGACACTTCATGCAGTATAGGTAAATCACCCCTACAGCAGTGCTTGACAGCCCTAAGGCAGGGTGTGCTATGCTACATGTGAGGGCATCACCGCATGAGCAGGTATGCCGCTGTGCTGGTCAGTTCCATTGCTGCCTGTACAAATGAACAGGGAAGCCATTTTACAAGTATGTGCTGGACGCTGGTGGAAATGAGTTCCACAGCTCCATGATGGCTTCACTAACAAAAGAGATGTTTGGTTATCAAACATCTCACATTAATAAACCTGCGCTGATGCCCGTGTCAGATTGGGTAATACATGTACAGAGAGGGTACCTTAGATGTGTCCCTTGAAAACCCACCAGCCACTGCTGTGCTGACTGACTGGTCCTAACCAGACCTGCCACCAGAGATTAGTTGATCACCAAGGGTGCGGGCCTTTGTCCTCCTGGGTTCATAAAGCAAGCCTGCTCGAGCAGGAGATATTTTGCCCTGCCCACCCACAGGATGACCTGCAGATTAGCATTTCAAGGCCGGGAAGCTACCAAGTGGCCCATCACCCTTGGTATGTGAATCTGCATTCTCTCACAAGAGAGGAAACCGACCCCCTTTGTCCAGAGCCCTTGGCACCTGGACAGGTAGGAAAATTAGCTAGGAGAGACAGGGGTGTCCACCCTCAGGTGAGCACCAACCCTGAACTGGGCTACCTGAAGTGGTGTGACTTCAGAAATTACCATCTTGGTAATAGCAAATGTAGGATCTCTGTGACAGGGTTAGGCTCACTTCTCCCAGGAAGTGGGCATATATGGGGTGTAGTGACCCCAGGGGTAAGTAACCCATTGGCTGCTACCCTATACTCCCCTAACACCTCTAAATTAAATATTTCAGGAATCCCCTGCCTCCAGGAATTCAGATTCTGCTGACCTGAAATACGAAGAATGACACTGAAGAGCCGCAAAAGCAAGAACAGATGACCAGCGACTGACTTGGCACAAACCCTGCCAGCAGCTCACGGAAGCTGCAGAAAAGATGACTCATCCTGCAGTTGCCTGTGCCTCCGAAAGCCTGGGAGGACTGCCAGCCTTCACACAAGACACATGAACTCCTCTGGAGTAGCGTAGCTACTCCTCTGCATCCTGCAGACACCCCAGAAGAGCTGTGAGGACTCTGGAGTGCCAAAAATCTGACACCAGAAAGCACCACGGCACCCGGGCCCCCTATCCCAAGTTGAAATGGGCCAACTGTTTCAGCGTGGTCTCTAGCCCCTTGAAAGCCCATGGCCGCCTTGGGTTTACCAACAGTAGACTTCCCAATGCCACCTGCAGCATCTTTGTGCAGGCCCACTCTATCACATGTGTCAATGGTGACAAAAACCTGATGCCTCAGGACACCTCCGCACCCGGCCAGCCCAGCCTGAGGAGTAGAGGACCAGTCATGGCCAGTCATTCAGTATAATTTCATGGCGTTTGTCTCCTATAGTGAGAGTTGGTACCTGGACCTCTTGGAGGAAGCGCACCTGAAAATACTTTTAAAGAGTACGCACCCACATTTATGAGGATGCAAACACTATGAAACTGTGCACATTCTTTCTCATTGCAACCACTGTACCGCAGGCATCTTTTCAGTCCCCCGCTGCAGCTGTCCGGAAATCATCACATGTACTGGAAAGGCACAGTATGCCATCTCTGCATAGTTCTGGCACGCTCATTTATAATAAGGTAGATTCTGTGAGTAGCAACTGGGGCACCCAGGGACTGCTTCTAAGCGCTGAAAACCAGGTCTGATGGTCAGGGGCACACCACAGTGGATCAGCTGCAGTGCTCTTTTTGCATGAGTTCATAATGTGCTGAAAGATAAGTTTCTCTGAAATGCACAGAACACTCCAAACATAGATCTGTGCACAGTATAGATGAAGTGTGTCTCTACGGCCCAGATCATCCCTCGCTGGGGAGCTATTAAGTAGCCCATGCCTTGTACCTGAAGCGTCCCATGTCTGATGTGTTTCTGCCTTTGCACCATCTTTAGACATCCACTGCCCCCTATGGAATTGGTCCACCAAAGCACACCTCTCTCAGGTCTAGAAAGTTGAAAAAGAAACATCTCCCCAGAAACGCCACCCCAGCATACATTAAATAAATCTGTTTAAATCAGGAATTTGCTTCTTAAGGCAGGTAATTTGGTGAGTGGCACGAACACCTCCCTGCTCAACACGTGAACTCACTTTCTGCAAAGAACAGGTGAGAAGCTGCTTCTGGGTAGCATAGACAGTGCATCAACACACCTATTTCTTAGTGATAATAGAGCCAGTACTGAGGAGCTTTGGTGCAGAGAATGAGATACACTTTCTCTGCTCTGGTGCGCTCATCAGGTTCTATCGGGAGCAAACATTACACATGCTCACATGAATCACCTCTGGCCTGGCAAGTGATTATTTTTCTGGTTGATTACTCCAGCTGATCTGCTAAGAGTCTGTCTTGTAGCTACTGCTCAGATTGTGTAGTTATAGAGCCCTGTTCTGTTCAAGCAGTCATCTCATTTAAAACATGACGCCCTTATTGCATAATTGTAATGCCGTGATTTCAATGATTGCTCTGTAATTTGACTGCAGATTAAGTATATGAGGGGCACTTGATTGTGCCAAATGTAGCACACTGTAATTCATGGGTGAATATTAATGTACAGATGTAGGGCCTTCTATAAAATGATTGGAAGCATAGTACCATATCTGGCAAGGGTGACTAAAGTGTACACATGGTGCTTTGAGCTTTAGAGCCGCAGTTCCATGTGCTGAGTGGTTGAGTATCGGTGTGGGTGCATCAGTAGCTGTGTAAATGACTGGGCCTGAACAGAACCTCACCTGCCCTTTTTCCCAACAAGGGTCCACAGTTTGGACAAAATGTCTAACCAACTGGAGTACTTTGTACTGGTTAATTAGTAAATGCTACCTCGTTGGGTTAAATGCCTTGTGCTTATTCTACACTACAGCTGTGTAATGGACCACAAAAAAGTGTCTATAGCAGGGGATTCCAATCTTTTTTGTACTGACAGCTACTTATGTTTAATGAAATGCATTGAGAGCTACATATGTATATTATTTCAACCAAGCAAACACTTTCTAATTGAATAAGCTGGGCTGCTCACAGGAGAGCTACTCAGAGGTAGCTGGAGAGTCACAGTGTTGGTTGGCGACCCCTGGTCCATAGGCGACCTTGTGTGCATTTATTGCAGCATTGTGCTTGTTCCCCGTGAGTCTTCATCCAGAAATCTGTGATAACATGACTACAAAGATGTAAATCTCCACCAAACAAGGGCCCTTCCTCTCAACTATATGAAGTAAGTGCTTATTTATTTGGTGGAGATGTGTAGTAGGGTGTTTATAATAGAATGTTTATCATGTGAGAATTCCCTCAGGAATGATCTGCTTGCTTCCATCAAAAACATGTGTGAACCTAAAGACAAGGATCAACTCAAATCTTTTTTAGGTTTGTGTGAATATTATTCGAGATTTGTTCAGAATTTTTCAGATATTGTTTTACCATTAAGATTACTTCTCAAAAAAGGATGTAAATATGTTTGGACTGATGAACATTCTACTTCTTTTTCTACTATTAAGTCTGCAATAATTGATTGCAAACCTCTTTCTCCTTTTTCTTCTAATGCTTTAAGTGTGATTACTGTAGATGCGAGTGCTACTGGACTGGGTACTGTTTTGAGTCAAGTAAGAAATGATAAAGAGGTAACTATTGCTTTTGCTTCAAGACCATTGTCGGTTGCTGAGGTAAAATACTCTACAATAGAAAGGGAAGCTTTAGGTGTTCATGGGCAGTTGAACATTTTAAGACTTATTTATGGGGAAAGTCTTTTAAAATCAAGCCTGATCATAAACCTTTGATTGCTTTATTATCTAACAATGGTGTTGGAAAGGCATCTTCTAGATTAGTTCGTATTTTTTGCAAAATTATATGAATATAATTTTGATATTGTTTATATTCCTGGCTCACAAAATACCAGAGCTGATTGTTTTTCAAGGTTGCTACCTAGTATCAACTTTGTTAATCATTCTGAAAGTTTTGATGAGTGTGTTGTGGCATCTGTGGATGATGTTGTTCTTTCTATGTCAGATTTGGTTACTAAAGATGAGTGGTCCAAAGCCATGGATTTGGATGAACAGCTTAAATTAGTTTTTAAATACATGATGGATTCTTGGCCTATCGAAAAGAATCTTTCGAAGGATCTTGCAGTATTTTGGAAAGTTAGAGATGATTTGACTTGTGATGAAAATTTGATTTTGAAAGGTGATTGTTTTGTGCCTCCAAATTCTATTAGACAAAAGATAATTTCGATTGCTCATCTTGGTCATTTAGGACAGTCTAGCACTATTAAGAAGATAAGAGATATTTTCTGGTGGCCTTATATGAATGATCACATTGTTCATTTTATTAAGAAGTGCTCTTTATGTGCTGATTCGGATAAAGGTTTGAAGCCATTACATTCAAATACTGTGAAAGTTGAGATACCAGATACTCCGTGGAATAAAATAGCAATTGATATTTTAGGTCCATATGAAGGTATTCAGGCACAAAAAGTGTATATTTTTGTGGTCATTGATTATTTTTAAAAATGGGTAGAATATAAATGGTCAACACAAATTGACACTATTTCTGTGATCAAATTTCTTAAGGAAATTTTCAAAAGAGAGGGTTTGCCATTAACTTTGGTGTCTGATAACGGTACACAATTTACTTCACACTTGTTTGATCTTTTTATAAAAGAAAATAATATTAAACATTGCAAGACTGCTTTATATTCACCTAACATGAATGGTCTTGTGGAAAGATTTAATAGAGTTTTAGTCGAGGGTATTCAGTTAGCTATTAAATCTCATATTGATGTTAAGAATCACTTTGCAAATCTTGTTTGGTCTTATCTTTGTACTCCACATTCTTCTACAAAATTTTCGCCTTTTCTTTTCTTTAAAGGCAGGAGTCCTCAACAAGAGATTTCTCTTTCTTGGATTGAAAAGGCCAAATCAAAAAATGACTTGCGTGGTATTTATAAAAAGGCTAAACAAAATGTTGTTGTAACAGATAATATAGTTCAACCAATAGTTAAACCTAAATTACATATAGGTGATAAAGTCAAAATTAAACTACCTATTTTTGTTAAAAAAAGGTCAATCTAAGTTTTCAGACATTTTTGAAATTTGTAAAATAGGTAAAACTTCTGTTCTTTTGGATAATGGATCTTGGTGGAATGTTTCAAAGATTGCAAAGTTTGATACATCAATTTTTAGGCATTGTATGTCTATGGATCCTGATTTTTCGAGTGATACTATTATTGCAGAGCAAAGTACAGCTTCTGAGATTGCTGATCATATTCTTGATGATGCTAATATCTCTTCATCTTTAACACAAACTTCTTTTCAGAAAAAAAATGTTCATCGGTTTTCTAAAAGACAGAAATTTGTTCCTAAGAAGTTTGATGATTTTGTTTTGTACAAATAAGTTTAATTTTCTGCATATTTCTTTATTTCATTTTATAAAGGGAGGGGATGTGTAGTAGGGTGTTTATAATAGAATGTTTATCATGTGAGAATTCCCTCAGGAATTCTCATAGTTCATTCTGTGTAGAATGTTTTCTGTACAATGTTCTGTGCTTGGTTTGTATACCTTCAAAATAGTGTTTGTTATGTTACTTATTGAAAGATCAGTCGTAAGCAGTTGCACTGCTGATCTTCAAGAAGGTGGATGCTCCAATAAATACCTCTTCACTCAAACTGGATTATTTGAGTATTATCTTCTTATGAACCCTTACTACAAGATGTCCTCATATTCCTCAGCATCAAAAACGCATTACCAAAATCAGCAGAAATGCTCTCGGGCCTCTTGTTAAAGTGTATCCCTTGCATACTACTAAGGTGGATGGGGAGGATCCAAACGGGCAGACCTTCCAAGTGATTTGCACATTTGTATGCTCATAATAGTTTAAAGAATAAACAATGTACTCTGCTCTCCCCAGGAGAGATCAGGAAAGAACCCACCCATCACAGTCACTACATATTGTGCTTTGATAGATCAACAATGCATTTACCTTCACAAAGGATTTCAGATAATTTTTCAATGTGGATTTTCAGAGAAAACACACTTGCTTTGCCTTTGTTAACCCCAGGAAGTTAGGATCATTTGTCCTTTACAGAAGCTGAGCTTCACCTGGGGCAGCTGCTATGTTTATATTTGTGAGTGCTTGCCATTGTAGTTTAATTTCTGTTAAATGAGCAACAGGTTCAGAACGGAACCTCACTGGCCTGCTTACTCATCAACAGACTACTGTATTACACAAAATGGGGCTGCAGGGGAAGGACCAATGACCCCTTGGTCTCTGCCGGCTCCTTGCGTCCAGCGGGAGCCAGCATTGTTTCTACACGCAGGGAGCAGCAAAAAAATGCTGCTCCTTCCATGCAGGAGCAATTCTTTGATCTGTTTTTCTGCCCACTTGACAGCAGGGAGGACAAAAGATAAAATGTTTGCACCCAGAGAGTGGGAGCAGTTTTTCTGCTCCTCACTGCTGGGAGTGCATTTACAATTTGCTCTTGCTAGGTGGGCGCTGTCAAAGCTCCCACCACGCAAGAGCAAATAGCTATGTCCTGGGATGGGCACTGCGGAACATAGAGTTTTGTTGGTGGTAATCCCCAGGGCCTTTATTGGCTCCAGTCGGGGGGCAAGTCAGCCCCCTTCCCTTGTTTATTTAGGACCAGCCCTGGGGAGGTGGTGGTCCCCGGGGCCAATACGGCCTGAGAAGGGGGCAATGTGCCCCCCCACACCCCACCTCCAGGGAAAAATGTGGCCATGCCCCGGGGAGGTGGTGGTCTCCTGGCCCAAATATGGCTGAGAAGGAGGATCGCACGGCCCACCTCCCCTCTATAATAAATGCTTTTCATCACGGTGATGTGATGGTCCCTGGGGCAATTTAAAAGTAAGGAAAGTGGTCCATGCGGCCCCCCTCTTATTTTTGAATGAAGCCCCAGTGAGGTGGGGGTCTCTGATGCCATAAAAGATCTACGGAGGGGAGCCTCATAGTCCCCCTCCTCATCTTTTTACATTCACCTGACCACCTGCCTATATTGGTAATAGGGAGGGGGGCTGCATGTGCTCCCCACTGCATAATATATATAAAATAGGCTCCCAGGACCTGGGCCACCCGGAGGCTCAAAATCAAACAAGAGCAGAAACTGTGTTTGAGTTGTTTTTCATTTTGTGTGGGAAATTCACAAATCTTCATGATTTTCACCACAAAAAGATGCTTATTGGCCCTGGCAGGGTACCTAGGGGACCCCACCGCTAGGCCTAGGGGTTCTGGGTATTCCTACACTGCCCTTTCTCTTTTGTTTACCATTTGTTTGGTCTCAGCTGAGTCTGAGTCCCAAAATAGATGCCAACACTTCCTGGTTGAAGTGTTGGCAGCCAATCACATCTCAGCATGAGAACTGTTGGATTTGTGGAGAGTCCACGCCTCTAGATACCTATATTTCTTTTTCCATTAACAGCTCAAAAACTACTGAATGGATTTACACCAAATTACAAAAAGGGCTATTTTTGTACTAGGAGCAAGCTTTCTGCCAAACTTGGTGTTATTCCATCCAGCGGTTTGGGCTGTAGTCCTGTCTAAAATCTCTACGGCAATTAAAATGTAAAAACACACTTTTTTTACCCCACCCCCTTTTCTCTGCTTGCGCTTGACGGATCACCATGAAACTTTCACTGCTCAACTAGAATCAGGAGGTAAGTGATTTGGGAATATTTATCAAAGGACTCCAAAGTTAAAAGCAAATAAAAAAATGTATTTCCTATAAAAACAAGGTCCTACTGATAGCTACCTATTGGTGACCATCAGAAGGTAATGTATCTTATTTTGTTTTTCTATCAAATCACTTATGAATTGCAATACTATCACCTGGGTTTACTTGGTTACCTCTTGATGTGATGCAATGTATATATGTACTGGCTCCACAACCAGAAAGTAAAGGAAAGATAGAGAAACATGTCAGGGCAATAAGAAATCATGACAGCAAATTGATTGACAAAATCAGATGAATAGTATAGAGCAATTTTGAACAGTGATGAGGATCTATAATGCTTGTCATGAAATGCCACTTAAATAACCATAAAGATAGATGTCATCTGTAGATAGAGATTAGTTCTATAAGGACAATATGTTCTATATGCCCAACATGAGAACCAAATGAAGTTGAAGACTAGACATGATTAGACAGAGGAAGTGGGTTTAATCCTCTCACCATAAATAAGAGAGAAATATTAATTTTTCAACCACAGTGGAAGACAACATCTCTAACACTTGATTATGGTGATGCATGGGGGAATTTAGAGTTCAACTCCCGATGGTGGAGGATATTTTGATTCCACTTTAAAAATTGGATTATATTTTCGACAATTAAAAGCAAATAGTTGATCTTCAGGGTATTTTTTACAGAAGTTAGATGTGTTTGTTAGGTAGAGTAAGATATATTATTCTGTAGCATAAGAAGTTAATCTGCGATGAATCATGCAAAATTCCAGGGTTTGATCCCTAAAATGAGTAGAAATGTGAATTTCACCTTAATGCTAGCATTTTTTGCACATAAAAATATAAAACATTAAAATATATATTTGTAAGATAGATATATATAGATAGATATTTATGTAGCCAGCACTATATAAAACTCATCAAATAAATAAATAAATAAATAATAGATGTAGTTATTATGGTGTTTTGTAAATTTGAATTTGTACGTACATTACGCAATGGTTTCAAGTTTTATTCCTATCTTATTTTGGCTGCGCTATTAAAAACCATTACCTCTTCAATTAATTTAGTTAAAATTACAATTACAATATTTAGTTTGCACCCAGTAATGATCATAAAAAAGCACATTTGAAAGTTAAAAAAAGACATCCCGACTTGAAAAACATTTTTCCTTTCAATGTGATGCCATGCAAGCAATGGATTTGAAGTATGATTTTATTATCATTACTGGGTACAAACTACATTTTGTAAATACATTTTGGCAAAGGTCAGGGGTTTAAATGTTCTAATTCCTTAGCAAATGCATCAGTGTTGGACTTTGAATTGGGGTTGAGTGCAGAAATATGGTAACAAGCTGCTATTTTGTAAAAAAAAATTGATTTGTGTTGAAACTAAAATAAAAGACATTGGTCTATAGCACAGTCAATAAATCTTTGAAAAAGTCATGCAGAAATTGGGAGTTTGTTTCCTGAATGAATCATTTTCATTAAAATAACTGCATATTATTACATATAGAAAATATTTTGGGAAATTTCATATGGTAACCATGGTGTTTCATCAGTATAAATCATGAAGAAATCTTGCCATATTTTCAAATTAGATCTCCATCTAGTTTGGACGCACTATTGAATGATAATGCCTGCAGGTATTATTTAGATAAAGGCTATATTTGTGTTTTAGCTAAAATAGCAGACATCGGCCAGTGGCACAAGAGTTTATTCTGTGAGGGGTAATGCAGAAATTCATCATTCAGTTTGATTCTCTAAGGAATCTTTTTATTGTTGAACATATGCTAATGATCCAGAAGAAGTTGTTTCTACTTCCTATATCGTACCTCATGGTTTAGAATAGGCAGGACTTTGTTAACGTATTTAAGGAGTGGACAAGATAGCTGCAGGCTATTAACTGTTGCAACACACACATAAGTGTCTATGTGTCTGGAAAAAAACCTAATACTCAATATGATACAAACAAGCTACTCAACAAAATGAAACAAAATAAGGATCAGGTGGAATATCCTTCATCAACGAAATAGCCCGCTATACGGTCCTTGTGCTGTTAGTCAGTTGTCTGTATTTGTGAGTGACGGGATTGCAGTGCGTGTGAATGTGAGAAAGTGTGTTAAAATTGGGTGAAGAAGCAACACATCTTTTATTCTTGTTTCTGCCCAATCCTCCAATATTAAAAACAGAATAGCCAACAAATAACTGCCCAGATGGTATGTAGGTCGACATGTTTCAGCAATATAGTGGACCAAATAGTCTTTGCCTTCCTCTGGACCTATGTATCAGTGCTACTGCAATGTGCCAAAGTGATAAAGAATAAGTAAACAAAAAGGAACGTGATCACCTGAGATCCTAGGTGTCTGCTTCTTCCATACACATGGATCGGTTGGACCACTAGTGGAGAAAAGGAACATGGTTTGAGAAGACAAGTCTGCATCATAAAATGTACAGGCACTAAGATCAAGGATTGTAAAAATGTCAATATCCTGACACCAGAAAAAAACAATTGTGGTTCGAAAAATAGGACATGAGGCTCTTTATCAATGTTATTTATAGTTACATCATGAGACAAATTATTACTAAGATGTAATCAATCGCCTGCTTACCTATTGTGCAGGGGAAATGAGCCTCACCTCACCTGGCAGTGGCTCATTGCAGTAGCACTGATACATAGGTCCTGAGGAAGGCAAGGACTATTTGGTCCACTTTATTGCTGAACATGTGGACCTACATACCATCTGGGCAGTTATTTGTTAAAAACTGCTGTTTTCTTTTCTGTTTTTATTAGTGGGGGATTGGGCAGAAACAAGAATAAAAGATGTGTTGCTCCTTCACCCAATTTTAACACACTTTCTCACATTCACATGCACTGCAATCCCGTCACCCACACATAGAGACAACTGACTAACAGCACAAGGACTGTACAGCGGGCTATTTCGTTGATGAAGGATATTCGACCTTATCCTCATGCATCACCCATAGCCCATTAGAAGGAAGGTCCTCAAGGAGTCCCAAATGATGAAGGGCGGTACCGAGTGGTGACTGATGGGTATCCTTATTTTTTCGGGATAGGCCAGGACTAATTAATCTCACTTTTTCTGATCCTTATTTCGTTTCATTTTGTTGAGTAGCTTGTTTTGCATCATATTGAGTAAAGGTTTTTTCCAGACCCATAGACACTTATGTGTGTGTTTCAAAGTATATAGGGAGTGTGTCTATGCCTGGTCTTTAAAATTTCCCTAGGGCCCCCATCCACCGTGTTGTTTTTGTATTAACTGTTGCAGTCACATTAGGACACATAACTTTAAAGAGTGAGGTAAGAACTGAGAATTGCGGTCAAGTTATATAGAAAACATTTTCTTTCTTCTCTTAAATTGGTCAATTTGTTTTTTGACTAGAGATACCCTTATTAAGTGGCCTATAGAAAGTGGAGCAAGGCACTCAAGATAGTTCCATTTGTATTAAGTAAGGTGAGTTAATGAATGGTAAATTGTTTTAGGTTGGTTGGGATACTAGATTAAATCAGGGATGCTAAAATAGTAGTGATATTAGTTAATTATTACTTTTATTTTAGACATCTTTAATTGGAAGATCATAATATTGAGCAGAGGAACTAATTATTTCAGAATGTGGTATTAGGAGTGAGTAAATGAGAGACATCTGAAGTGGAAAATAAATACCTTATAAAGAGGGACATATTTTTACTGTAAGGCAAATGAGTGAGAGATTTAGAGATTTCATTTTGTTTATTTGTATAAAGTGATCTTAACACAGTTTAGGTGAATTGAATGTCACTTACAGAAAGAAAAGATTGAATCTTGAATTGGAGGTCAAGCTAAAATTCAAAGGCGTGGTTGATGATGTTTCTACGTGATTCACCAGAACACCAATATCACATGATTTTGAGAATAAACTGGGTAACTTGGCTGAAATGTCATATCTCTCAAGGTCAGTATTAATCCAATAGGATATTCTTGTGCAATGTTTGATAATGGTTATCAGGAAGGAAATGTTGTCTATTGTACATTTTTGTACCAATGGAGACTAAGATCAGATAGAAAGCTATATTTACTTGTTTTTTCTCAAAGCAAATGGGAAGGAGACCCAGAGAGATTATTACATTTGAACTAAATGTATTATCATTTAGACAGTATTGAATAATTCTTTAAATATTAGTGATAAGAAAAGGTTTAGCAGCTGCTAGAGACATTCGAGAATACACAAAAGACTTTGCTGAACTGTAATATATGAAGGAGAGAGTCCTAGTACATTATGATGTGGGGACGTCTTCCTATAATGTACCCTCTACTCAGTGATAAAATGTTTAGACTATTCTGAACGAACCATTTGGTGGGTGCTTTACAGTTATGTCAGTTCAATAGAAAGATGGAATATTGTTCAAACTTAATTTTTGATAACTGTATTTTCCAAACAATAATGTGGTCATAATTCATGAGATGTTCTGTTTTCTTTTTTGTTTGCTGTCCATTTTTTTAATATTTATGCACAGCCCTCAGAAGGGATTATTTTTACAGCACATTTTGGCTGTATCAGTTGTAGGAAGAATCATGGTTTCATGTATTATTTTGCATGACGATTCAGGTGGAATTGGACATTTATCGGTGACAATGAAAAAAGATTTCTCAAATTGAACAATCATCTGTGAAAATATAAAGCAATTTCTATGATATATATATATATATATATATATATATGAATCAACAAAGTGCCTGCAGCATTTGAGAGGCACACGACAGTCCTCGGCCCTCCGGGCTTCACATTCAGCATGCCTTTCTGCTCCACACTTGTTAAAAATGCCCGACGCTTTTCAGGGAACCACCCCCTTCCTCATGGGCTGCTGTAAAAACTCTCGAGGCTGCACCATTTCCTTTACTGGCCTTTTATTTGAGCAAGCCCCCCAGTAGGCGTGAGCTATGTGCACAGTCATACAAGGTTCGCTGGGACTTGTGGTCCGTTATGGTGCAGATTAACATATCCCCTTACAGTAAGGTGGAGAGTTTAAACTTCAGTGATACATTGTCTTTAAATACCTTTAGTAGGCTGAGTTGCGGTTGGGCACGCTGTATTAAACATAGAGTCTTGTGCTCACATTACTCACAAATGGTTTGGAAATAAAAGCCTCGTTCTGCTAAAAAGCCATCCTTTTCTCAGCAGTCAATGGTGCTCTCTCCACGGCCAGGCTGCTGTGTGGCCATATAAATCAACAAAGTGCCTGCAGCATTTGAGAGGCACACGACAGTCCTCGGCCCTCCGGGCTTCATATGCAGCATGCCTTCTGCTCCACACTTGTTAAAAATGCCCGACACGTTTCAGGGAACCAACCCCTTCCTCATGGGCTGCTGTAAAAACTCTCGAGGCTGCACCATTTCCTTTACTGGCCTTTTATTTAAGCAAGCCCCCCAGTAGGCATGAGCTAAGTGCACAGTCATACAAGGTTCGCTGGGACTTGTGGTCCGTTATGGTGCAGATTAACATATCCCCTTACAGTAAGGTCAAGAGTTTAAACTTCAGTGATGCATTGTCTTTAAATACCTTTAGTAGGCTGAGTTGCGGTTGGGCACGCTGTATTAAACATAGAGTCCTGTGCTCACATTACTCCCAAATGGTTTGGAAATAAAAGCCTCGTTCTGCTAAAAAGCCATCCTTTTCTCAGCAGTCGATGGTGCTCTCTCCATGGCCAGGCTGCCGTGTGGCGATATAAATCAGCAAAGTGCCTGCAGCATTTGAGAGGCACACAACAGTCCTCGGCCCTCCGGGCTTCACATTCTGCATGCCTTTCTGCTTTTGTGGTCCGTTATGGCGCAGATTAACATATCTCCTTACAGTAAGGTCGAGAGTTTAAACTTCAGTGATGCATTGTCTTTAAATACCTTTAGTAGGCTGAGTTGCGGTTTAAACTCTCGACCTTACTGGGGGGCTTGCTTAAATAAAAGGCCAGTAAAGGAAATGGTGCAGCCTCAAGAGTTTTTACAGCAGCCCATGAGGAAGGGGGTGGTTCCCTGAAACACGTCGGGCATTTTTAACAAGTGTTGAGCAGAAAGGCATGCTGAATGTGAAGCGCGGAGGGCCGAGGATTGTCGTGTGCCTCTCAAATGCTGCAGGCACTTTGTTGATATATATATATATATAACTGTGAAACTGTATCTAAATCGGCCGGTCCGGTCGAGAGGCGCACCGCCGCTGAGAGGAGCGGTTCCGCTGCTTCTCACCCGAGGAGCAGAGCGGATTAACAGGCGTTTGGCAGTATTTGAAAAGATGCTGGGGGCACAACGAGGACACTAACATTGTTTATTTACCGCATCTTGCCAGCAGCCCCACTTGGGATTTATTTGGACTTCCAGTCCCAGAATGCAGTATGATGACTTACCTGAATGTCATTGGCTGATTGATTTTTTCAATAAAAGGGCGAACACTGGGAGCCCAAAATGGTGGCAATTTGTGGTAGCAGCGTATTCCTATGAAGAAGGGCGGATGCCCGAAACGCGTCAGGTAGCTGCAGACGCCGATGTGCCTGACACCATTTTCCTGTTCCTAATACTTCGCCAACAGGGAGTGCGCCTCGCCTTGGGCAAACTGTGAAACTGTATCTAATTCGGCCGGTCCGGTCGAGAGGCGCACCGCCGTTGAGAGGAGCGGTTCCGCTGCTTCTCACCCGAGGAGTAGAGCGGATTAACAGGCGTTTGTCAGTATTTGAAAAGATGCTGGGGGCACAATGAGGACACTAACATTGTTTATTTACCGCATCTTGCCAGCAGCCCCACTTGGGATTTATTTGGACTTCCAGTCCCAGAATGCAGTATGATGACTTACCTGAATGTCATTGACTGATTGATTTTTTCAATAAAAGGGCGAACACTGGGAGCCCAAAATGGTGGCAATTTGTGGTAGCAGCCTATTCCTATGAAGAAGGGCGGATGCCCGAAACGCGTCAGGTAGCTGCAGACGCCGATGTGCCTGACACCCTTTTCCTGTTCCTAATACTTCGCCAACATGGAGTGCGCCTCGCCTTGGGCAAACTGTGAAACTGTATCTAATTCGGCCGGTCCGGTCGAGAGGCGCACCGCCGCTGAGAGGAGCAGTTCCACTGCTTCTCACCCGAGGAGCAGAGCGGATTAACAGGCGTTTGGCATAATTTGAAAAGATGCTGGGGGCACAACGAGGACACTAACATTGTTTATTTACCGCATCTTGCCAGCAGCCCCACTTGGGATTTATTTGGACTTCCAGTCCCAGAATGCAGTATGATGACTTACCTGAATGTCATTGGCTGATTGATTTTTTCAATAAAAGGGCGAACACTGGGAGCCCTAAATGGTGGCAATTTGTGGTAGCAGCGTATTCCTATGAAGAAGGGCGGATGCCCGAAACGCGTCAGGTAGCTGCAGACGCCGATGTGCCTGACACCCTTTTCCTTTTCCTAATACTTCGCCAACAGGGAGTGCGCCTCGCCTTGGGCAAACTGTGAAACTGTATATATATGTATATATATATATAGATGTAGATCTACATATATATATATATTCACTTAAAAAACCATGGGTTTCAGGCCTTATATAGTTAGGAATTAGCATTTAAAAAACCCTTGAAATTGCTCCTATATAGATAAATGTACTAACTATATTTCGCGCACCCGCAATCCACTGCTGATGATGTCACATATTACATCATTCATGACATGGTCAGTGACATCACTGATGACATCACTGATGACATCTCCAATGACATCACTGATGACATCACTGATGACATCTCATTTGACATCACTGATCACATCACTGATGATATCATTCATGTGATAATACGATGCACCTCCTCACACCTTTGATACACCCAGTGTTAAATACAGACTACCATTCTTGAAACCATTGACACACCAATACCAGTTACTACATACGCACTCACTGAATCCTGGGACCCCCCTTTTTTCTCGGCCCCTGCTTGACGAATCCCCCCGAAACTTCCAGGGAAGGAGCGGAGAGGAGCGAGGCAAATTTAAGGAAAATTACAAACAGATCCCTCAATTGGCGCCAAAGTTATTCCCAATAGAATGTTCGGAATTTCCTATGGTAACCAGGTCCTAACTATATATACCTACTGGCGACCGCCAGTGGGTAATATATATATAAATACATATATATATATATATATATATATATATATATATATATATATATATATATATACAAACACAATCTTCAAATCAGCAAACTCCTGCAATGAAGACACGGACCCAAGGCTGCAGTAAGGGAGATTTATTTCAACCTCTCAGGCGACGCGTTTCGAGCAACTAGTGCTCTTGATCACACACCATACACCTGGTCAGCAAACATTTATATACATTTTTTTACAATGTGATGCTCCACCTCCATAGTGAATTACATGGTGCATAGACATAGATGAAATACTCATCAATGCTTCTAATAAGTGTACACCCATATTTTAAACTCAAAGGGCCCGGAAAACAATATGACTGCATGAATGCATAAACCATTTCTGTCTCATATTCCAATTTTGATTTCTAAAGTCATGAAAAGTAATCATCATTAATGAAACAATACAGCAAAAAACTGTTATTGAAACAATGTATATACACGTAGAAAAATATATATATAAATTTCCTATATACATATATTTACATATAATATATCTATATACATCTATATTCACAATTTAAATATATAACCATCCAAATTTCATGACTTAATATCACAGTACTCAATAATAATATGTATACTGCTTTATAGAAATCTTATATGAGATCATAATCCATGTTTGAACATATCAACAGTGCTCCAAGTGCCCATAATATTGATCAAACCCTAAGTGATTACTAAAGTAAGAGTTGTAACGTGATATTAATAAAACAGTGAAAGCAGAAAAAACCTTTTTGTTGATAACAAAAAGTGAATACTCATTGATATGTACATAGTCTTAGGATGAGAGTCTCACAATTACACAGCTTATTATCAGCTTTAATTTTCATTTAAGTTGAAATTTTCACAACTAATTCACCCAAGGTGCAACTCGATGCAGTTAAATTTTCTGTATTTCATACGAAGTTTGTAGTTCTGGAAGACCTTAAAAAATAAGATATAAAAAAAAACACGTAAAAGTTCATTCTATATCTACTTAAGAGTAGCCTGTAGTACACACAACTTAAACATGTATCATGTGAATAATTATAACAAATGATGTAAATCTTCTGTTGTATTCAGTCCGTTAGGATATTTACTATCCAACTCAACTATGTACTCAGTTTCTTTCTTCCTCAGTAGTCTCTCTCTGTCCCCTCCCCGATTGAGAGGAGCCACCACATCAATAACAAAGTATGTCAACTTTGACAAGTCATTATTGTGAGTTGACCTGAAGTGGCGTGCTACCGAGTATGTGTTGTCATTGTTTACTATTGCCCGTAAGTGTTGCAGGATCCTGACATGCACCTGCAGTGTAGTACTGCCTACATATCGTAGGCCACAGGTGCATGTCAGGACGTATACTGCACTTTCACTATGACAATTGTAATTACCCCGGATAACTTTACTGATGGAACTAAAAGGTGTGCTGTAATGGGCGGTGTTTACACCAAACTTGCACGCCCTACATGTGGAGCATTTGAAAAAACCTTTCTGTTTTAGCCAGGTACTGCCACTACCTAGCTCTGGACTGTTTTTTACCAGACTGTTGTGCATGCTTTGAGATTTCTTATAGGTTATTGTGGGAGTGATTGGTAATGTATCACTATAGAAACCATCAGTCATAAGAATAGGCCAATGTTTCTTGACAATAGACCTAATTTGTCTTTCTTGCTTGCTGTAGGTCAGAATTAAGCGAGGAGTATTATTATTGGTTGTTGGCACTGGTGCTTCCGATCTCAATAACGATTCCCTAGATTTTTGACGGCTACGTCTCAGAGCACTGTTCAAAACGTTATCATTATAACCTCTAGCTTTAAGTCTGTTGATTGTGTTATGGGCTTCCTGTTCGAATATCTCAGGGGTACTGCTTATTCGTTTAACACGCAGCAATTCACCATATGGGACATTAGTAATCACATGTTGGGGATGTTTACTACTGGCATGTAATATACTGTTTCCAGCAGTTGGTTTCCGAAATAAGGAAGTGGTCACAGTGTTGTTTTCAATGGTTAGATGGACGTCTAAAAAATCTGCCTGCACTTTACTGATATTGGAGGTGAAGAACAGATTTTCCTGATTTTTATTTAGTGCATCGACAAAGGTATGGGCACTTTCCTCATCCCCCTCCCATATGCAGAACACGTCATCTATAAACCGTTTCCAGTATTGCACATGTTGAAATCCCGGTGTTTCAATGAGACCGCGCTCCTCCCACCAGCCCACGTGTAAACACGCGTAGCTGGGGGAGAAGCACGATCCCATTGCCACACCCCGGACTTGTCTCCATACTCCTTTAGCAAACATGAAGTAATTATTGTGCAAGCACCAATATATTAGTTCACATAACATTTTGTTGTGAGTATAATATTCACATGATCGTAAACCAAGATAATGTCTGATTGCTTCTAAACCCTTTGCATGGTCTATTGAAGTATATAACGACTCTATATCAAGAGTCAACAGACACCAATTTTCTTGCCAATGGATTGAGTTCAATTTATTCAAAAAATCCCCCGTATCTTTGAGGTAGCTCGGTAAGTTTTTAACAATGTCCTGTAAAAAGAAATCAATGTAGCGAGAGATATTTTCTCCTACACTGTTGATGGCCGAGATAATTGGTTGGCCGGGTGTTGGGACTTTCTGTTTATGAATTTTTGGAATCAAATATAAGATGGGTATTACAGGATGTTCAACATGTAAAAAGTCAAACTCAGTTTGTGAGATCGAATTGTTTCTTTTGTACGAAATTAGCATCTTTTTTAGTTCATCCTTTGCTTTCTTATATGCCATTCCATTCGACCTTTCATAACAATTGGTGTCATTTAATTGTCTCATGGCTTCTACAATATATTCTTCCTTTTTCCACAAAACAATATTCCCACCTGTGTCAGATTTGTTAACCACCACTTCCTGGTTTTGACTCAATTTTTTCATCAACATGTTGTATTGATTCACAATGGCATTGTTTTTATGTGTCTGTGCCTGCACTGCGCGGTTTAACTTTTTGAGATCTTCTATAACACATTCATGATAAATGTCTACCGCGTCTTTCGGCATAACAGGCAAAAACGTGCTTACCGGTTTGAATGGACTGTCACCAGCTCCCTTTTGGCAGATGTCCACATTATAAAGTTCACGTTGTGTTGTTAAAATGGCATCATTATTTAAAGTTGAATTTCCAGACTCACCCAGATCACAAAGGGTAAGAAGCAGCCTAGCATCTCGTGCTGCTGGAGCTATCGCGTTGCCCATAGAATTTGCAGTTCGCTTGGCATTGCTTTCCTTATCTTTGGTTGCCGGTTTCGAAGAAAAGAATTTCTTTAGTTTTAGTTTACGAATAAACTTAAATACATCCGCTCTGGTATTAGTATAGTTGAACGAACTTTCAGGACAAAAGTTCAATCCAAGTGATAACAATTGTTTTTCAGCCGTTGATAGAACCACATTGGAGAGATTCGTAATGGTACAATCCCTCATTGTTTCCTTTTGTTGTACCATTGCTTCTTCTTTTTTTGTGGCTGCTGCTGAGATTTTTCGCTTCTTTCGTCTTGCATGATGTTTTGCATTGCGCCTTTTGCGTTTTGATTCTTTCGCACTCTGGGACGCAATGTTTGCAGCCGGTCCTCTACTAAAAAATCAATCTCTTCACCAAGATTTAATATTCTACCTGCTTGGCCTCCTTCCACATTGCTGATTTCTGAAAGCGATGTACTTGATGTGCTTGCCGAAGAGATTGTGTCCGCATCGGAGTTTTCATTCTGCTCTTCCAGTGGGTTGGTTCTAACCATACCAACACCCGTGACAGTTTGCTTAGTCAGTTTGAATTGCTTAGCTTTGTCGTATTTGCGGGAGAATGTATATATTTGACCGGTTGTGTAGTCTTTTAGATCCCTCGCAAATTTGTGCACTTTCCTGATTTTTATGCGTTCTTCATGCTTATGAAGCCGTTCGCTTATCTCCTTGCGTGTGGATGTTACCAGCAGTTTGGTATCAGAGTCGGTAATGGAATCCAATTGTTCATCCAAGCTTTTAATTTTCTCCAGTAGCTTTTCCCGGTCTATAACGGCATATTCAATAAGAACTTTCACCAGATTCATTGAGGCATCTAAGTTCAATTCGCCCCACTTTTTCAACATAGCCGGATTAGGATCTTCGAAACTGGGTGCCAGCATAATCCGTAGACCACGTGGAGTTCTACCTGCCTCCATGTATTTGGTGAGCGATTTATGCCTTCACCATTTCGTGATTTCTGACTTAGTCTTTTTTTCAAGAGTCTTGAGTAACTGCTTCGTGTCTTGTTGCACGCTGCTGGGCTGGCTGATAGCCGCGGTAGCAATTGAAGCGTTCTTCTGTACATTATTAAACAGCGCTTCTGCAGCGTCTTCACTCTCTCTCTCCAAACTCGCTGACATGGTGCTTGCGAGAGGATTTTTTAAATTTGTATAACGCACCGATGACAAACGCCGATGTCGGTCTTCTTACTGCCTACGCCTTGCACTCGTTACCTGTGATTTCCAGAATAACACCACTGTTGTGGTTGGACGCCACCCGCTCACAGCTCACCTATCAGACCAGCCGTAAACGCGTCTTCGTCCTTCACTCCTCGTGGTTGTTTCTTCGGTCCAGGGGGTCAAGCAAATTTCCTCCACGGAACAAAAAGCGCAGTTAGCTGTTTAGGGCAAGACCTCTTGACAACGAGCGGGTACCGTGAACGGGGACAGCTCTCCTCCGTGAAATGTACATGTATATATATATATTACCTACTGGCGGTCGCCAGTAGGTAGTTATAGTTAGGATTGTTTTCCATAGGGAAATCGCAACATTCTATTGGGAATAACTTTGGCGCCGGTTGAGGAATCTGCCTGAAATTGTCCTTAACTTTGCCTCGCGGCTCTCCGCTCCTTCCCTGAAAGTTTGGGGGGGATTCGTCAAGCGGGGGCCGAGATAAAAGGGGGTCCCAAAACGTGTTTTCTCCATGTTAATTTCCACAGGGCGGTTGGACTCACTTTTAGCCCGAACGGCTGAATGGATTCCCACCAAACTTGGCAAAATTGTAGGGACTGGTAGCCCGATGTGCCTTTGCTATGTCTCAAGATATGTGCTCCAGTGGATTTTGAGTAATTTAGGTTAAAAAAAATATATATATCTATAGCTGCGCCCCGGTACGCGCACCGGGGAGCGCTCCGGGCGCGCCACGCGACTTGCGCACGGAAAGCTGATTGGCTCTCGGGTGTCTGTAAACATTCCAAACAGTTTGGAGCGGCCGCCATCTGGTGTCTCGGTAGGATCGAGACACAAGTGGTGGCAAAAACAAAGGGGTAAATAACCAAAAGGGGGCAGGGTAGACCCCCCCTGACCCCCTAGGTTTGATGTGGGGGCCATAAAAGGGTCCCGCGGGTCAAACATTTTTTTTAATTTTTTTTTTATTTTTGCAGGGGGAGCGCCCGGTACGCGCACCGGGGAGCGTACCAGGGAGCGTACTTTGGTGAAAAATAGTTAAAATAGTAGTGTAAAATAATCATTTTGAGTGCTTAGAGGTAGGGTAGCTCTGAAAAGAGCTTTTGGGTTCTGTGGCTGTTTTAGGTACCTACAAGTACGTCCCATACACACCCACACGCACACAACCCCACACCCCCACAGTCACACACTCCCCACACATACCTCACACACGCACACCTCCACCCACATCCAAACACCCCACACCCCCACACCGACACCTTACACATCCACACCCACACCCACACACCCCACACACCCACACACACACCTCACCCCCCAACACACACACACACACACGCACACACAGATACCTCACAGACACACCCCACACATCCCACACACACACCTCCCTCCCCCCCCACAGACACACACACACACACACCTCACAGACACACCCACACATCCCACACATACACACACATCCTACACACATACCCCCCACACCCACACCCCCCCCCACACACCTCACACACCCACACCTCCACCTACACCCAAACACCCCACACACCCACACTCACACACACACCTTACACACCCACACCCCCACCCACACCCACATACCCCACACACTTACACACACCTATAAACCTCATCCTCCCCAGAAACACACACACACCTCACAGACACACCCCACACATCCCCCACACACACCTCCCCCCCACACATGGGGGAAACTCAGTGAAACAGTAAAATAATAATTTAAAGTGCTCAGAGGTAGGGTAGCTCTGAATAGAGTTGTTGTGTTGTGTGGGTGATTTAAGTACCAACATGTAGGTACCAATGCAGAGTCTTAAATTCAATGTACACCTTTTTTTCTGTAGATATCTTGCATGTTGTTACAGAAGTTATTGTGGTATATGGAATCCATACCATAGTCTGTCAGAAAAGCAGAAACGGATCCTTTAAGTACTCCCTGAGAAGACCTAGGGGATCATGGGTAGTCTACCCTGCCGCCTTATGATGTTTTAAAATTGCACAGTATACTGTAAGTTTCACTTTATACTATAATATAAAAATAATCATTTTGGTAGTACTTCATGAATTAGATATAAAAATGAATAATGTCTCAAACAATTTTTAATTATTAAATAAAAATTTATTGGTTAGAATTTTCATAGTTCAATAAAACTTCCAGCATTAGATCATCTGGAATCTCCTCAAAAATGCATGTTTCTATATCTTGTAAACATTCAATAAATTGTTGATCCAAAGACTGATCCATAAAATCTTCTTCAACAAAATCTTCATTAAGAATCTCCTCATATGTAATCTCGAAGGAAACATTGATGTTTTCTTGCTCCCCTTCCATTTTTTTGCTGTAAATTGCATAAAAAATAACTATATCAGTAGAGTTAGGGCACTGTTGGGTTTAAGTTCAGACAGGTAGTTCTGATTTTTTAACAGTGAAGTTAACTTTGGGCAGTGTATGGTAACAGGCAGGAAGTAGAAATATAAAAAAGTGCCTGTGAAGAAGCGTAAGTAAATTCATAATTATAGCAGAGAAGCCTAAGTCAATCCATAAATATAACAGAGGAGCCTATCTCTATCTACAACTATAGCAGAGGGACAGTAAATAACTATCAGAAAACGTTTTTACAAATTAACTTAAAGCACCCCTTACAAATTAACAACTTACTTTACAGAGAGGTGAAGAAGAAAAAATGCGAAAATCCTTTCAAGATGTACCTCAGGTAGTTGTAGTCAAAATGGCCGTGTTTCCCTCTCATTTTTCATTTATATTCATGTACATTACCAATCAAATGTCAGGAAAAAAAAGTAGAAAATGAAAGTAACATTTTAATTGGTTGTAAATTCTAACACTTCAGATGTGTTTTTGTCATGTAATTTACCTAAGGATATTTAGACAATGCTACAGCTCAAATGGCTCAATAGAATTCCACCAAATTTGGGAAAATGGTAGGGATTGTTATGGATTAGGGCCTATTCTATATTTGGTGAAAGTTTCTCCAGTGCTTTTTATGTAAATTAACTTTTAACATTTTTTGGGAGCGCTTCCCGGTGCGCGCCCCGGTACGCGTACCGGCAGCGCTACGGGAGTCCACCATCTTGTGTTTCGGAAGAATTGAGACACAAGATTGAGGGTAAACAATATTGGGAATGGGTAAAAGGGGGCACGGTAGACACTCTCTGACCCCCTAGGTTTTCTGAGGGGGGCTTAGGAGGCCCATATAGGCCCAAAAAAACCAATTTTTTAAAAACTTTTCACGGGGGGAGCGCCCGGTACGCGCACCGGGAAGCGTACCGGGGAGCGTACTTTAGTGAAAAACAGTGAAAAAAGTTAGAGAAAAATAATCATTTTGAGTGATCAGAGGTAGGGTAGCTCTGAAAACAGCTTTTGGGTTCTGTGGCTGATTTAGGTACCTACAAGTAGGTTCCAATTCACAGTCTTATATTCAGGAGGAATATATTCCCCTCATCTGAGAAGTGCACACCATCTCCTCTGTAGATATCTTGCATGTTGTAACGCAAGTTATTGTTGTATATTGAACCCATTCCATAGTCTCTCATGTAAGCAGAAACAGATTTATTCACATGTTTCCGTGCTTTCTCAAATTGTGGACAAAATTGGTTGGACCACTTCCATTTCTGTCTTTGGCATATATTGGAATATACCAAGGCAGTTTGAGGAAAAAGTGCCATCAATTGCTCAAAGGTGTCCTTTAAAAGCATTTCCAGACCTACCCCAGTCAAAGTGCCTAAGTCATTTCCACCACAGTGCAGAATTATGAGGTCAGGGCGTGGCAGATGCAAAAAGGTTTTCACCAATGGTATCAATTGATGACATCTCAATCCTCTTTGGCCAGTCCATTTTATGTCTACATTTGGTAAGTCAAGGTTGTGAAAATTTCTGGTAGCTGCATACCTTTGAGCCCAGTGGATGTAGCTATGTCCAATAATCCAGACAGAATACATGGTAAGAGGAGGTTCTGGTGCAGTCAGATGAAGTGTGGGAATGAAATGGCAGTTGGAACAGTATGAGTTTTCAAAAAAAAAACTGTGGAGTTTCAGTGCTCTTCAATCACAAGCAATGATTGGTGGATTCAGATAGTTGAAAACTGGAAGTTAGGGTGCATGGTTCTGTTCTGTGAAAGAAGCAATTTGAATGGTTAAGAAAAAGTCATTTAAAGAAAGATTGCAGCGGATAAGCTGGTGTATTGAGAGGTCAAACATCCTTGCTTAGTTCATTTGCAACATTGTAGAATAAACGTTTAACCCTGAGAGCTCAGTGAGGAGGGAGTTGCTATGGTAACAGGTAGAAAAGGCTGAGGGGGGGGAAGGGTGTTGGTTTGAAAATAGAGAGGGAAGAGTTTTGATTGGTTACCATGTGCAATATGTGTGTAGAATTAGAGGTTCTCTGTGCCATTCATGGTTGCAGTGCCTGGAGTACATACCTTTTGCTCTGCTAAAGAAATATTGGTGTGTGTGTCTGACACTGTTCTCAATCTCCTAAAGCATTTGTAAAGGTGAGTAATGATTCATTTAATATACATAGAGACTTGTATACTCTATGGAGAAGATTTGAAAGCAAATTGTGGTTTTTTTAATGTTGCTTTGTGTCATGCTTTTTGATAATGCTTGGTAAAAAGTTTTTACTGCATAGAGGAATTGTATTTTGTAAAATTGTGAAGTTTCAGTAGTGACATGGAATGCTTGTACATAGGACCTGTGCTGTGTTTCTTCAATGTGATGTCAAAAACGATTTTGGGGAAAATGAATGGCTTTTACATTTTTGAGAAGCAATAAAGAGTGTCTGCATGCTTAAAGGAAAAAATTTGACCCTTTCACAATGATGTTACCTGTGTTAACTCAGAGTAGGATGCACATTGAGTTTCTTTGCTGTTGGTTTGTGTCATTTTGTTTGATAATGGTTGAATTTCAGTAGTGAAATTGAATGCTTGTACATAGACCTGAGCTGTGTTTCTTAAATGTGATGTCAAAAACGATTTTGGGGAAAATGAATGGCTTTTACATTTTTGAGTAGGAATAAATAGTGTGTGCATGCTTAAAGAAATACATTTGACCTTTTCACAATGATGTTACCTGTGTTAACTCAGTGTAGGAAGCACATTGAGTTTCTTTGCATAGAGGAATTGTATTTTGTAAAATTGTGAAGTTTCAGTAGTGACATGGAATGTTTGTACATAGGACCTGTGCTGTGTTTCTTAAATGTGATGTCAAAAACGATTTGGGGGAAAATAATGGTTTTTACATTTTTGAGAAGGAATAAAGAGTGTCTGCATGCTTAAAGAAAAAAATGTGCCCCTTTCATAATGATGTCACCTGTGTTACCTCAGATTAGGAAGTAGATTGTGCAGATGATGTGAGGCATGTCCAGAGGTACAGAGGAGGTGAGGCATTTGTTCAAGACTGTAGTGGGAGAGAGGGCTTTCCTGGGGAGCATAGGTGGTGAGGCTTGTGTCTAAGAGTGCAGTGGACTAGGCTCCATGAAGCCTATCCCCGACTGCACTCTTAGACACACGCGTCAATTTGACTCTTTACAATGATGTTACCTGTGTTAACTCAGTGTAGGAAGCACATTGAGTTTGTTTGCATAGAGGAATTGTATTTTGTAAAATAGTGAGGTTTCAGTAATGACATGGAATGCTTGTACATAGTACCTGTGCTGTGTTTCTTAAATGTGAAGTCAAAAACGATTTTGGGGAAAATGAATGGCTTTTACATTTTTGAGATGGAATAAATAGTGTTTGCATGCTGAAAGAAATAAATTTGACTTTTCAGAATGATGTTACCTTTGTTAACTCAGAGTAGGAAGCACATTGAGTTTCGTTGCATAGAGGAAATGTATTTTGTAAAATTGTGAAGTTTTAGTAGTGACATGGAATGCTTGTACATAGGTGCTGTGCTGTGTTTCTTAAATGTGATGTCAAAAACGATTTTGGGGAAAATTAATGGCTTTTAGATTTTTGGGAAGGAATAAATAGTGTCTGCATGATTAAATAAATATATTTCAACCTTTCACAATAATGTCACCTGTGTTACCTCAGATTAGGAAGTAGATTGTGCAGTTGGGGTGAGGCATGTCCAGAGGGACAGAGGAGGTGAGGTCTGTGTTCAAGACTGTAGTGGGAGAGAGGCCTTTCCTGGGGAGTATAGGTGGTGAAGCCTGTGTTTAAGAGTGCAGTGGACTAGACTTTATAAAGCCTATCCCCCACGGCACTCTTAAACACAGGTCTCACCTTCTTTGTACCCGTGGACAGACTTCTCTTCCACTACACTCTTCAATACAGACCTCACCTCTCCTGCACCCCTAGACAATCCTCACCTCATCTGCAACCCTGAATAGACTTCAACTAATCTGTATCCTTAGACAGGCCTCAGCTTATTTACACCCTTGGACATGCATCACCTCATCTGCACCCAGTTACCATCAATTATACTGAATACATTGAGGCCTGTCCAGAGGACACAGATGAGGTAAGGCTTGTCCAAGGGTGAGAGGAGGTCAGTCCTCTCCACTGTACTCATGGACACTGAATGCTTGTACATAGGACCTGCACTGTGTGTCTAAAATGTTATTTAAAAAACGATTTTGGTGCAAATCAATGAGTTTTAGATTTTTGAGAAGGAATAAATAGTGTCTGCATGATTAAATACATATATTTCATCCTTTCACAATAATGTCTCCTGTGTTACCTCGGATTAGGAAGTAGATTGTGCAGATGAGGTGAGGCATGTCCAGAGGGACAGAGGTGGTGAGGCCTGTGTTCAAGACTGTAGTGGGAGAAAATTAAATATCAGGCTAATCTGGATAAAATTATTAAAGAAAAGTGGGATGCAAGTAGATTGCAGAACTTTTCTTATGGGGAGAAATGTGGTCGAATATTGGCCTGGAAGGTTAGATCCGATCGTACTAGGAACCAGATAAATAAATTAAGGATACAGAGATCTGGAGATATCTCATTTGATAATGATGAGATTTTGGGTGAAATTAAAACGTATATGCAAGATCTATATATGGGGAATAACGACAGAAACTTAACTGAAGGTGCAGTTCATTTGTTAGAGGGGGTACGCCTGCCACATTTGAATGAGACAGATAGCCTGTTCTTTAGTTCTTTGATCAAGGAGGGGGAAGTTCACGATCAATTAAAAAGAATGGCCAGGGGAAAAGCAGCTGGCCCAGATGGGCTCCCGGTAGAAGTATACCAAATGGGGTCTGATATATTGGTTCCTATCCTTACGTCTTTATTCAATAAAATACATCTAGCAGGAGACACCACTCCCCCGTCCTGGTTAGAGGCTACGGTTACGTTAGTTTTGAAGGCAAATAAGGACCCTACTAATGCTGAGTCTTATAGGCCGATCTCGCTGCTAAATATAGATTACAAAATCTTTGCGGGTGTATTGGCAGGGAGATTGGCCAAAGTAATTAAGTCTGTGGTCCACGAGGATCAGAGGGGGTTCATGCCTGGCAGACAGCTGAACGAGCTAACCTTCCAGGCAATCGCGGCCATTGATTATGCCACAGAGGAAAAAGCTCCATTAACCATCGTAGCAATTGATGCCGCCAAGGCCTTTGACCAGGTTAGCTGGCTGTATTTGTGGGAAGTTCTGTCAAAGTTTGGTATTCCAGCCAACTTTATAACATCTGTTAAATCATTATATCTACACCCCAGGGCCAAATTTCTTGTAAATAATTTACTTACAGACTGGGTTCAAATAACTCGTGGCACCAGACAGGGATGTCCCCTCTCTCCCTTATTGTTTAATTTATATTTAGAGCCCCTGGCTACCCAGTTAAGATCGGATACTCTAATCAAGCCTTTCCGGATAAATGAATTAGATTTAAAACTTGCTGTATACGCTGACGATCTTTTATTGTTCACATGCAATCCCGACATATCAATCTCTTGATTATATTATCATGCAGAAGCTTTTGGGGAGGCTTCAGGATACAGAATCAATAAAGAGAAAACCAAGGTTATGCAATGGAATCAGGTGGTCCTACTCCCTGGAACAAAACCTCGGATGAGATACCTAGGGGTACATTTGCTACAGAACATCTCCGAGATTTCCAAAGTCAACTTGGACAGAGTGTTTAAGGATATAAGTGTACTTTTACATCGATGGTCGGGACTGCCATTGAACATTTTCGGGAGGGTAAACTTAGATAAAATGGTTATTTTGCCAAAGATCAAATTCCTTTTTAACTCGATACCCCTGTCATTTAATCCCAAGGATATCGCCAAATTGCAGGGACGGATAGGATCCTTCATCTGGAACTCTAAATCGCCCAGAATTTCTCTGAAAAAACTAAAGAGAAAGTTGAAGACAGGTGGACTTGCTATGCCTGACATCCTTCATTATTGCCATGCTTTTCACTTTAAAAACTTTAGATCAATGGCCGACAAAGCTGATACATCTTGTTTGGGTCGGCTATTTCAGGTGCTATTACATAGTATCCCCTTAGGGCATGAATCCTTTTTATTTAAGTTTGGAGACCCAAAATACTACTAGAAGGTCAGACTAAAGGTATTGGGCACGGCCCTGAGAAATTGGGTGTTTCTGAGAAAAAAACTAGATATCCCTTATTATACACATTTGGCTCCTATATGGGACTCTCCGGGAACACCCGAATGTCTCAGGGATCGATTATCACTCCCCCTTAGGACAGCTGGTATTATGCAGTGGAGAGATCTCCTTGATGATTCAGAGTTATTGGGGTGGGATTCACTCTCCGGTCTGACACACGGAACTCTCACCAGGTTCAAATTTTATCAGTTATCTAGCTGGTGGAGTACTATAGCGTGGGGTTTAACAGCTAATCCTAAGTTTGATCTGGTATAGAAAAAAGGGAGCTGGAAAAAAGAGATCTCCTTTTGGTACGAGGCCTTAAATGAGAAGGATGAGGTCACAGAACTTGAACTTAATAAACTATGGGGAGAAGTAGCAGCTTTACAGGGCGATAAATTACCAGCTCTATGGGGAGATTCCTTTAAATTGCTATATACAGTCGTGAAATCAGCCCCTCTAAAACGAAATCATTTGTTCACCCTCTACAGAGTGTATATCTCCCCTAAGAAACTGGATAAGTTTACTAATTTTGAACATTGCTGTCCACGTTGTAAGGCTTTTGCTGCGGACGATTTACATATGTTTGTAGAGTGCCCAAGACTATCGCTCCTTTGGACTAAAATTGAAGATTTTATAACAGAAGTTTTGGGTACACATACAGTTATTACACCTATGATCATCCTTTTTGGCCTAGGGGAAGAGTACCAGCTTAATGAGATGAGGACCAAATTCTTATTTTATATAATGGTATTAGCTAGACGGGAAATATGTAAGTACTGGAAATCAGAGAAAGCTCCCACCTTTGCTGATTGCCTAAGGTACATTATGTATGTCAGCGAGTCTGATATTGCTTGTGACGACTCAAGCCTTGTTGAGATCTGGGCGGCCCTGGTGGCTTGGCGGAACAGATGAGAGTATTCCAATGATTTTACCTGGGTACTGTCGGTGCTTTGTCTCCTACCCAACCAAGGGTCTTCTAGATTAAAGGGTATGGAGTGGACATAGCAAACAGTCCAGCCTGGAGGGGGATTCTCTCCTCTCTCCCATTTTTGGATTGAATTCTCTGAATTT
Source organism: Lissotriton helveticus (assembly GCF_964261635.1). Classification (NCBI taxonomy): domain Eukaryota; kingdom Metazoa; phylum Chordata; class Amphibia; order Caudata; family Salamandridae; genus Lissotriton; species Lissotriton helveticus. The sequence continues at coordinate 770,326,940 of NC_136063.1, read as the reverse complement.
AATCCGGGCGGCCGGTACATCGTAATGGTGAGAGGAGGAGATAGCCTATCTAGAATACCCATCATTGGTATATGAGGAATAACATTTTTTTTTTTTTTTTAAAAAGACTGTAGTGGGAGAGAGGCCTTTCCTGAAGAGCGTAGGTGGTGAGGCCTGTGTCTAAGAGTGCAGTGGACTAGGCTTCATGAAGCCTATCCCCCACTGCACTCTTAGACACAGGACTCATCTTTTTTGTACCCGTGGACAGACCTCTCTTCCACTACACTCTTCAATACAGGCCTCACCTCCTCTGCACCCCTGGACAATCCTCACCTCATGTGCAACCCTGAATAGACTTTAACTAATATGCATGCTTAGACAGGTCTCAGCTTATTTACACCCTTGGACATGCGTCACCTCATCTGCACCCAGTTACCATCAATTATACTCAATACATTGAGACCTGTCCAGAGGACAGAGATGAGGTAAGGCTTGTCCAAGGGTGAGAGGAGGACAGTCCTCTCCACTGTACTCATGGACACTGAATGCTTGTACATAGGACCTGCACTGTGTGTCTAAAATGTTATTTAAAAAACAATTTGGGGGCAAATCAATGACTTTTGGATTTTTGAGAAGGAATAAATAGTGTCTGTATGATTAAATAAATATATTTCAACTTTTAACAATGATGTCACTTGTGTTATGTCAGATTAGGAAGTAGATTGTGCAGATTAGGTGAGGCATGTCCAGAGGTACAGAGGAGGTGAGGGCTATGTTCAAGACTGTAGTGGGAGAGAGGCCTTTCCTGGGAAGCATAGGTGGTGAAGCCTGTGTGTAAGAGTGCAGTGGACTAGAATTCATGAAGCCTATCCCCTAATGCAGTCTTAGACACAGGTCTCACCTTCTTTGTACCAGTGGACAGACCTCTCTTCTACTACATTCTTCAATACAGGTCTCACCTCTTCTGCACCCCTGGAGAATCCTCACCTGATCAGTAACCCTGAATAGACCGTTTGCTTTTTGTCATTGCTTTGTTGTTTGGTAATAGTGGTCTATAATGTGCTGTTTTTTTCTTTAACACAGATTGAAATCAAGATTTCAAGAGTAAGGAAAGATGCCCTCAAGGCAAAGGAGAAGAAAACATGATAACCGCAAAAAAACAAAAACAGCAAGGGAATTACAGCACTCTTCCACAACAAATACTTCAAAAAACAGGAACAAAGCTCCTGGTAAGACAACTAAGTCTTTCTTACGGAACATATGTAGATTAAAAAAAACATGTTGGACAGCATGTAGAAAAAGAGAATGAGAGAGTAAATTTGAAAAGGAAGGAGAGACCCTCAAAAAATCTTACAACTGGAGCAGGAGAGAATATTATGTATAGGAATAGAAGGCAGAATCAGTTTAGAGACATTCGTAAACGAATGTTTTGCAATAGGGTGGTTTTAAATTTGTTACAAAAACATTAGGAAAGGTAAACAGAGAGCTGCTTTTTATAGGAAAAAGAAAAGTGTAGAGAAGATTGTTGATCAGGCTTTTGAAGTTAAGAAAAAATTATTTATTTTAATAATCAATAGAATTAGGACACTTAACAAGACAATTGATGTTTTCAAATCAAACAGTAGATGGAAAAGAGTAATTAATCGGACTCATTTTTGTAATGTTTTTTCAGGAGAATGGATGCACAGTTCAAGTTGTGAGCCATTTTTTAATGAGGAGAGTTACTTCCAGGAGAATGATTTAGTGCATGCAGTTGACACCAGTGGTCGGGCACATGAAGTGAAAGATGGTTGTCAGATTGAAAAAGAGAAACTTGTGCCTAGAGAACCAGAAGAGGTGTTAACTGATGAAGTTTTAGGGAGACGTACTAAGGGTCCAGTGTACACTTGGAAGTGTAGTCGTATTTGTAGTGTGCGACGGGAATCAATTGATTTGTTTTGTAATTTCTTACGTACATATAGTAAGAAAAGTCTAAAGCAGAAAGTGAAGTTGTTGCAAGACTTAGATCCTTGCAGAGTGAGAGAAAACACAGGTTTGCAAGGGCATTCACTGGCTTGTCTTTCTAGAAAAGTCTGTCAGAGTGTTTTTCATCATTTTAGGAAGTTAGCAGTGCATCATACCAAAATGAGGAAATTAGTGAGAATGTTGTATTATGCAAAAAGTCCAGCACTTAAGCTTAAATAATTAAACAGTGTTCTTTTGCATGGAACTGAATTAGATGTGAAGAAGATTTGTGAAGAAATTGAGATTTGTTATGTTGGTAAAAAAGAGGACAGTGTAGAAATTGACACAGCAATTCAAGGTAATGTGGAAGACAATGTACAGATTTCAAGTACAGAAAAGTTTGACCAGGAAATTACCAGGTTTAAGGTGAAATCAAGTGAAAGGCCGAATTTTACTTGTGTGTTGTCGACGAAGTCATTATAAGCATCAAACTAGATTAGTGGATTTATACGTAAAAAGTGAAAAGATAAATAATTATGAGTGGAAGGATTTTGCAACTTATTTGTGGGTGGAGAATTGTTATGATTTGAGTTCTGATCAGCGTATTTGTAAATATTGTTATGATAAATGAAATCAAAACAGAATCCCTGCTAGAGCTGTTCATAATAATCTGGAGTTGGTAGACATTCCCCGTGAATTGATGGATTTAAATACATATGAGTCTATTTTGATTCAATGTGTCCATCCTTTTCAGGCAATTGTTCGCATGTAGCCTAAGATAGGGAAATTGCCTCCTACAGATTTGCAGAGAGGATTAAAGGGAAGAGTTGTTTATTTGCCTCTAGATTAAAAAAAAAATATTGATACAATTGGTATAGAAAAAGTAGAAGAGGAACCTTTAGTTATTCTAGTTAATGGGGTTCCGACAAAGAGTAAGAAAATCTGGCAAGATTTAGTGGATGTTAGGAAAGTCAAAAAGGCAACGTTGTATTTAGTCAAAAACAATGAGTATTACAAAGATGTATATGTTGCAGCAGAGGAAACAGCTGCAGATGAAAACAGTGATTGTTCAGGCGGCCAAATTGAAAAAGTTGATGTGTCTAGAAGTGAAGAAATATATGAACATTATACTGTTCATCCTTTGCATTCCAAAGAAGTAATGGGGAATGCAATTGAATTGTTTCAAATGAAAGCAGCAAAAGGAAGTCCCATTAGTGTATGGGAAGAAAGTTTGGAAGCACGTTGTTTTCCACAGCTATTTCCAACAGTTAGAGGTGGACGATATGACGATCGACAACTTCAAATTCCTGCATCTGAATATCGAACTGTAAGATTATATGCTGAAGATCCAAGGTTTCGTCAATGCATTCCCTATTTGTTTCATTTACTGTATGAAAGTGACTTGTCTTGGCTTTCTTATGCAGTAAACCATATACTGAAAAGTGGAGCACATCTGCAAAATGTTTCGGCGAGGGACTTTATGGAGAAAGTGAATCTGCAAGATAATATTTTGGAATCTCATTTAATCAATCTCATGGCATGTCAGCGTGGTACAAATGAGTATTGGTACCGTCGTCATGGGGAATTGAAATGTATGCTAAGAAACTCCTACATGGTTCCTCACTCTTAGCTGTGCCGAGTATGCATGGGACATCTTACTTCAATTTCTACGAGAGGCAAATGCAAATATACAAAATATAGAATTCAAAACACCTGGAGAACTGTGTTCTTTGGATCCAGTGAATGTATGCAGATATTTCAATCATAGATTTGAAGCTATGATGTCTTTTATTACCAACAACAAAAATCCTCCCCTTGGAGAGGTTTTGGATTTCTTTTGGAGAAAGGAGTATCAAGCGAGAGGTGCTCCTCACATACATATGTTGTTGTGGATTAAAGATGCACCCAAATTTGGAACAGATTCGGATGAGACAGTGATGAGCTTCATTGAAGAGTATTCAACATGTGCTGTTCCGAAAACTACCGGAAAAAACAGTTTAAGGCAACAAGTTTTACGCTTTCAATCCCATCGTTATGGAAAGTACTGTCGTCGAAAATTCAGAAACAAGGACAAGTTCTACACAAAATGTCGTTTCGGCTTTCCACGACCAGATTTCTAAAGGAAGAGTAAATAATTTGATGTCTTCTCTGCGACATACTGTGACGAGGAAATCACCAAAAAATACATACAATTTAAAAAGAAACGAAGAGTCCAAGTACATCAACGACTACAACCCAGTGATTTTGTCCATGTGGAATGCTAACATGGATATTCAATTTGTTGCTGACAACTCTATTGCTGTGGCTCGATATGTGACGTCTTACATCACAAAAAAAGAAAAGACAGAACTGAAGGAAATGTGGAAGGACATTTCACATGAAAAGAGTCTAAGCAAGAAATTATACAGTTACAGTCTGAAGATGTTGTCGCATCGAGAAATTGGAGCATATGAATGTTCTGATCGATTGTCATCAGCAAGTCTCTATGCCAAATCTAGAACCATCATTTGGGTGAGTCTAGGTCTTGCTGCAACACGAAATCGAGTTTTGAAATCTGTACAAGAAATAGAGTATTTGGCGGAGAAAGAACCAGAAAGTACAGATATTTTGAAGACAAACATGTTGGATACATACTATCCAAATAGAAGTAGTCATCTTGAGAACAGTTGTTTGTATGAAGTTCTGCAAAACTATATTTATAAGAGAACCATCAGAGAAGATATCAACAATGGAATATATGCTATCATTGGGTGTGAAGGATGTCTAGTGAGACAGAGAAAAGGCCATTTGATTAATCATCGAAAATTGAGTTGCGAAAATCCAGAGAAAAGGGAATTTTACTATTTAGCTCTTTTGCAACTCTTTAAGCCATGGCGTACAGAAGAGGAACTACTTGGAGATTTTCTCTGTTATGAAGATTCTTTTAATGCAACCAAGGATACCATAGAATGTCCTGTTTTTCCAAATTATCTGCAAATGTTGAACGAAGAAATAGAGCAAGAAGAAACAATTGCTGCAGATATTGCTAGAGACAGTTCTCAAGACAGTCAGAGTTCTGCTTCATTGAGTCAGGATCCACTTGGAGGACCAATTATTCAAAATGAAGCTGCCACTGCCATGGATGAGGTGGAAAGACCTATGGAACAAGCTCAAGATGATGTAGTTAACTTAGAAGATTTGGTGAAACAACTAAACCTTGAGCAGAAACAGATATATGACGAAGTCACAGAACAGATTGAACATGGATTCACTCATGAGAAAAAGAGTGCTCATGTACATCATTTAAACCAGTCCAACTGTACGTAAGTGGAAAAGCGGGAACTGGAAAAAGTTTTCTGATTAAAGCAATTGCAACTTATCTGCAGAAAAGGACTAAATCACCGCTATCTTGTGTTGTTACCGCTCCAACTGGGCTGGCAGCACATAATATTAAAGGGATTACTTTACATCGTTTACTGATGCTGCCAGTGGAGCATGATAACAAATTGCAATATCACAAGCTATCTGGAGATGCGATTTCCGAAGTTTCGAGAGTCCTGAAGAAAATGAAACTTCTTATCATTGATGAAGTAAGCATGGTGTCAAATATAATGCTTGCTTTTGTGCATTTGAGAATGCAAGAAATTCTTAGAACAGACTATGATGTCTTATTTGAAGGAAAACATATTATTGTTTTTGGAGATCTACTGCAGTTGACTCCAGTGAAAGGACAACCTGTGTTCAAAATGCTCACGCATGAAGATACCAGGAAGTGCCTAGGAAGCATTGGAAACGTTAATATATGGTTAAACTTCAAATATGCAGAACTGCTTCAAAATATGCGGCAGGCAAAGGATGAAGATTATAAAAATATTCTACAAGATGTAAGAATCGGAAAAGTAAGTCAGCATGGGAAAGAAGCTTTACATGGACGATTAATTTCAAATTTGTACCCAAATGAAAACATTCTTCCAGAGAATATTTTTAAGAAAATTAACGAGAAGAAATCTGGCATATGTTTGATGCCAACTCTGAAAGAATGTTCCATGTTCAACAACAAAATGTTAAAGTTAGAAAATGAAGACATAGTGAAACTGGAAGCTATAGATAAAATAGAACATATGGGAGCAACAACTATTTTGTCTGAAAATTTGAAATCAAAATTGGATTTATTAGAGAAGACTATATCTAAAACTGCTGGTTTTGAAAAGACTCTGAATGTGTGTTTAAATTGTCGTATCATTTTGAGAAGGAATTTAAATGTTGAAAGAGGTCTGGTAAATGGAGCAATGGGTCATGTTGTTGGTTTTGTGAATTACAAAAATAGAGATGGAATTGAAATTTTAAAAATTAAATTTGATGGCATTGATGAAATAGAACACATTTTTCGTTGTTCAGCTAGATTTTTGCTTGTGAAAGACTTATATGTTCGCTGAAAACAGTTTCCTATTTGTTTGGCATATGCGGTGACAATTCATAAATCTCAAGGTTTAAGTGCGCTTTGGTGAACATTGGAAGTTCTGTGTTTAAAGAGGGTATGGCATATGTGGCATTATCACGAGTCAGAACTTTATCAGGATTGTACTTGATTGAGTGTGATGAAACAAAGATTTGTGCAGATCTAGATTGTGTTAAAGAATACAATAGGTTAAGAAGAGAGGATGCTCCACATTTGCCTCAATATCCTCTGTTTGAAAAACGTGTGGTAGGCCGAAAAAGAAGAAATGAGAATAATTGCAGTGAGGTAGTAGCAAAAAGACAAAAAGTAGATGAAACTGTAATTGTAAGGAGAAAGAAAAAGGATTCTGTTGAAGATGTTGTTGGATTTCAGTTTAAAAACAGTTCTGGTGTCAACTGCTATGCTAATGTAGTGGTTAATGTTGTTTTTTTTCTTCAAAATATACAAGAACAGATTGTTGAAAATCGGGATCAAAGATTCTGTTGTTTGTTGAATTCCGTGTTTGAGAAATGTAGCAGTGATAGAGCAAAAATAGAAAGTGTTTCAGAAATTCGAAATCTTCTAGACATATGTTCTGGTCAAAATCAATTTTCACAGAATATTCAGCAGGATTGTCAGGAATTTTTAATGTATATGTTTTGATGTATTGGAAGATGAAGGTGTAGATCAGTTAGATCCTTTGCTGCTGGCTAACTATAGACCGATCTCCCTCCTCCCTGCTCTGGCGAAGGTGGTTGAGAAGCATGTTCAGTACACACTTACCACCTTTATTGAGAATAACAACATTCTCCATGATTCTCAATCCGGTTTCCGTGCTAATTATAGCACGGAGACTGCCCTCGTGGTGGTGACCGACGCCATCAGGGAGACGCTCGATCTAGGGGGAAAGGCTATGTTAGTCATGCTGGATTTGTCGGCAGCTTTCGATACCGTACCTCATGCTGGTCTCCTTTTAAGACTCAGGGAGATCGGACTGCGGGGGACGGTGTTGGATTGGTTTCAATCCTTCTTATCGGGCCTCCGACAGGTGATCTGGGCTCCTCCGTTCTCCGCTGAAATGCCATCGCTAGAGGTTGGGGTTCCCCAAGGGTCCATTCTGAGCCCCACCATTTTTAACATCTATATGGCTCCTCTGGCGGTGGTAGCGGAGGCTTATGGGGCCCGGGTCATCTCATACGCTGATGACACCCAGCTTCTGTTTACATGCAGCAAAGGAGAGGCTTTTGACGGCGACAGGATCAAAGACTGTCTGAGTGCAGTCTTTGAATGGTTTCAGCGGCACAGCCTGAAATGCAACTCGGATAAGTCTGAGTTGCTTTTCTTTGGCTGTGCCCCTGATCCGGGTTGGAAGTCCTGGTGGCCCCAGGATATGTTCCCCCCTGAGAAATCATCTTCCCAAGTGAAAAATCTTGGAGTGGTATTTGATGATGACCTCTCCTTTCGTCCCCACATTATGGGGATATCCGGGAAATGCTTCGGCATCCTCAAGATGCTGAGGAAGTTTCTTCCTTTGCTCTCCCTACAATATCGGAAGACAGTAGTTCAGGCGCTAGTGGGATCTAGGTTAGATTACGCTAATGCGCTTTTTGCTGGTCTGCCCAGGTACCTCCTGGCCAGACTGCAAATTGTCCAAAACTCGGCGGCCAGAGCTATATTTGGCCTGCCTAGGAGAGCCAGCGCCCAACTGCTTCTAAACAGGTTGCATTGGCTACCTATTTCCAAAAGAATTAGGTTTAAAATCCTCACGCTGGCTTTCAAAGCCCTTCACTCTGTCGGTCCTAATTATATCAGAAAGCGTATTGCTTTCTATGTGCCGCGGAGGATGTTGCGGTCAGCCAATTTGGCTAAAATGGAGGTGCCTACTGCCAAACGAGTTCGGATGGGAGGACGGTCCTTTCAATTTGTGGCAGCTCGCCTTTGGAACGAGCTCCCTCTCTCCCTCCGTAAAGCTAAGAGTCTCTTAGCTTTTAGGAAAGAGCTGAAGACCATGCTCTTTTCCGCGTAATCACTGCGACTGTGGTGTTGCTGCCTTTGTGTTTTTAGGTTTCAGGTCTCTTTGCCAAAGCGCCGGGACACCCCTTGGGGTAGCCGTGCGCTCTAAAAGTACGGCCTTAACATAACATAACATAACATATAAAAAATCTTTTTAGTCTTTCTTATCAATGGCAGCATGACTGCGACAACTGTACTTTATCAAGTACAACTAGAATAGACACTGAAAGATTTATATATTTGACTTTACCAGACTGCAAATCAGTGCCTTTTAATAATCTAGTTAAAGCAGCGGATCACAATATGGTGTGTACCCAATGTAAGTCTGCAATGCTGTCCACATTATTTTTACAAAATGATGGTCAGTATGTCATTTTAATGTTCCAACGATGTAGACCTGATGGAACTAGATTGACAACTTCTATTAAAAATGTTGTGGCTTCTCAGTTATCAATATCAGGAAAAACCTTTGCAACTGTAGCTATTATTTATCATGACGGTCCTTCTACAACATCAGGGCATTACACATGCTATTTAAAAAGTTGTAAAGGTTGGACCCACTGTAACGACACTCATTTGACTTTCAAACAATGTTTGCCTTTTGACTTAAAAAATTCATACCTAGTGTTTTTGGAACCAAAATTTAAGTAAAGGTAATTGGCCTATGAAGACGGGAGCAGTTAATAAAGGTTATTTTGCTGTTTAAAAATATATTCTGAGTAAAAGTGATCCAGGTAATATAAAAAATTGACTTGTCATATAGGTACTGTAAGTGGATCTCATAGTAAGTGATATTAGTATTATAGAAAATGATGAACATGAGTGAGTCAGAGATGGTTTTACAAATACTTAAATATTGTGAAAATGTTGTATGGGCCTTTCTTTCAGAAAGTCGGGAAAAAAAGGTCATTTCAGAGTTTCTTAGAATTAATTTGAGAATATACTCATACATCTGACACTATTTGGCCAAAAGGAAAGGTACAGGAATGAGTAAAGAGTCATGACTGAAAAAAAGGAGTATATGAAAATAATGAAAATATTTCAGATGTTCTTGGAGCTTTTCTTCTAGAAAGTCGATGAAATGGATTTTTTAGTGAACAGCAGAGTACTTTGCATCGAGAAAAGGACCTCCATGATATACTATTTGGCCTCAAGGAAAAGTAAGTCAATCAAAAGATTAGTGTACATTTGTCATTTGTCAGTATCTAAGTTTTTTTTAAAAACACAATCTTTTAGATTGTGTTTTTTTTTCCCGCTGTCATATGATGAGTAATTTGAACTCACTGTTTTAAGTGAAATTCAATATATTCTGAGAACAGCAAAAATAAACTATGTAACATGTTGTACAAGTTATTCTATACTTTGGATTGTGTAAATTAAATTGTATTCCCATTGTCTGACACTCACTTTCCTTTTTCCATCCTCTTTTGGCTCTTTTTACTCACTTATAATGTCTTTCTCTCACTCTCTGTAACTCCCGTTCCTTTACTCCACTTCTTTGACAACCCCTCATTCTCATTTCAACTGTCTGCATCCCCTCTCTCCCTTGCATAACTTTTCAGCTTTCATTCTCTCTGCTTTACTTCCCTTTTCCGTATTTTCCTCCTTTGCTCTTTTAGTAATTCCTGTTTACTCACTCAGCAGTATTGTCGCACTCTATCACTATAAATCACCCACTCTCCCTCGCTTATCTTTGTTTGCTCCTTTCTTTTGACCATTTCTCTCTATTTTTCGTTCACTACCTCTATGTCCTCAGTGCCTCACTCTCCTTGTGTTATGTTCACTTGTGTTTATCTACCTTCTATCATTTCTTTTACAACAACTTCACAGCTCCCCTCTCATCGTTCTTCATCCCATTTCTTTTACTCTGGTTCCATTACTATCCCTCATTTCCTTTCTTTCAATGTCCTTCTCTTTACTTTCATCACAAAATTATTTTCTCTCATTACCACTGTTTTAGTCGTCTTTTCCTCTCTTTCCTTTTTTGCTCCCTTACTCATTTCCTTTGCTTACTCATTGTACTCCACCTCACTCAGTTTTTCTCTTAGTGTGTCTGTCTAATAACTTCCTCACTCCATTTCCCTCAATCGTTGTATATTATCCTCTCTCCCTTCATCCCTTCACTCTATGAGTGTTCTTCACTTACCCTCAGTTATCTTCTATTCCTCATTCTTCTAAATGCATCCTTAATTATACTCTTTTCTGTCTCAGTCATTATCTTTTTACTTACTACTGTTTCCTGATTTAGTTTTGCTAACTCACATTGTTTTAGTATCTTTTTTACCTTCAGTTCATTCCTCTGTTCTTCTCTTCCTCTCTGTCAGTGAATCTATATGCCTTACTCTTAGTAATTTGCTCTCCTTCTATTTCATTTTCTCTCTTTTTGTCCTTCTACCTTACTTTATTTCCATTTCTGTGTCCTTCACTCTTACTTTATTTCTAAATACACTGTTATGAATTTTAACCTCTTCATTTGTATCTTTTATTTTAAAATACATATTTTACTAATTATAACTTATTTTTTCTTCTCTCTTTCACAGATACAAAGTGTAGTAAAAACATGTAATTAAGTTTACATTAATTATATGGTAAGTGTGACTAAAAAAATGTAGTTTGTCATCACCCTTTGCTTTAACCTCACTAACATTTTCTCAACGAACGTCACTCCTGTTTCTTTACTCTGCTTCCCTCACTTATTCTCCATGTTTACTCCCCTATCCCTATTTCCCCTCTTATATTCAACTTCTTTCAGTTCCCATTCTTTACTTCACTTACCATCTGTTCCCTTCCTTTGCTTCTTCACTCATTCTCTTTTTCTTAATTATTTACTTTACTCCTACACACACACCTCATCCCCCTTCCAACACATACACACACCTCCGACATACGCCCCACACGCACACCACACACACACCTCATACACACCCACACACACCCACACACACTCTTCACACACACACACACATTCCATACACACACATACATCCCACACACATACCCCCCACACCCACACACCCCTCACACATATCTCACACACCCTCACCTCCACCCACACCGAAACAACCCCACACACCCACACCCACAGACACACCTTACACACCCACACCCCGACCTATACCCACTGACTCCCTATAAGTCACACACACTGCATTACTTACCTTTCTTTGCTGTTTCACTCAAACCCATTCAGGCACTGTTTCCTTTACTCTCTTTGTCCTTTCTCTTTGTCACTCCCCATGTCTTATCCTAATTCAATTTTTCACCCTCTTTCACCCCTCTTTACTTACACTAACTGGTCTTTTCTCACCCTCCTTCACCGTTCTTCCGCTACTACCCTTCATTCTCCATTTTTTACTGTCCTTTCTTTTTCTTTCAACACCCACTCACATTCTCCCACTATCTCTACTTTAGTCTTCTTCCTCTCTCTTCCTTTCTTTCGCTCCTTTAGTCATTTTACTTTTCTCACTTTCACCCTATTACACCTTCTCTGTTTTTTACTATGTAATAAACAACCCGTCTGTGTTTCTCCCTGTAGCTCTCTTTCTCTTAACATTACTCTCTTTGTGTTCTTCCCTCATGCTAACTCCTTCATTAATTTTTTTTTAATTTTTTTGGGTGCGCGCCCCGGTACGCGTACCCTAAGGAAAAAAAATTGACAGAGATTCTTTAAAAATATAGGTTTATTTTTATAAATTAAAGGTAGTTCTAAAAATAACTGTTTTTTTTCTTCTTTTTGTTGTTTTATATTTTTTTTAATGTTTTTTTGAACATTTTGTACTTTTTTTGGCTTTTCAAAACAGTTTTATATATTTTTTTGTATTTTTTATGGGGAGAAACAAAAAAAAGGGAATTGAAAATGGCTCAACTGACGCAAAAAACAAAAAACGGAAAGAATTAGGGTTTTTTGGGGCAATTGTGATTGTCACCAGCAAGGGCGACGAGCTTTACGCTCTTTTCACCATAGGAGATGAGCTTGCCACAATGAATACATGTAATTCTAAAATCTGAGAATCGTGGTTGAATGCAAGGCATCATCTCCGTTGTTTCTGGTCCCGATGGAGTGGGTTGCTTTCTTTTGGAGGTGGTCCTTGAAGACTGGGGGAGGTTACTGGGCAGTTCCCTGATCTCTGCAGCAGAATAGTTGTTTGGATGCTTGCGGGTCATATGTCTAATCATGGTATTATTACCAAAAGAATATTTTTTCTTTGGGTTGCCCCATGAGAGTTCCATGCCACAGATTAGGCAAGTTACCTTGGCCGCATTGACTTTTTTCTTGCCCTCTGGGATTGAAAAAAACTCCCATACAATGTGTGGCCTTGGCTTGTATGGGGTATTGTCTTCAGACAGCCATCTTCTCCCCTCCTCCTCTTCCTCTTCCTCCTCCTCCTCTTCTTGACCACCAATGTACTGTTGAGGTGGTCCTCTTGGTGGTGGTGGTGGTGGTGGTGCAGATGCTCCAGCTGTTGCTGCTACAATAGCCATTTGAAAGTACAAAATAATTCTCTTAATTGATGAAACAGGTCTTCCTCAGTCAAAGGACAAAGTCAGAATAAGGAAAAAGGTGGGGTCTTTCACCATTTGGAAAAAAAAAACTGTCCTGAACCAATGAGAAGTGTTATTTTCAGGTCACATGACCCGGGCTTTCATCATTTGGAAACCAAAACTGTTCTGCACCAATGAAAAGTGTTATTTTCAGATCACATGACCCGATGCGCTTACGCTACGCACCCCGGGGCGCGCCCGTAGTCGCGCTCCGGGGCGCGCCCGGGGGTGCGTAGCGTAAGCGCGTCAGGACGTTGCGCGATTGTATGCGCTCGCGTGCTTCCGGGTGCGCTTACGCAGTGCGTCATATGACGCATCACGAGGTTACGCGAAACGTCACGATGTTGTTTTCGTTTGCGGGAATAGCGCTAACGGGACGCTCCCCGGTACGCGCCCCGGGGCGCACCGTAACATTGCGCTTACCCGTGCGTTCACCGGTACGCGCCCTGGGAGCGCCCCAGGGCAAAAAAAAAATTACAAAATGGCATAATTATACAATATAAAATTCGTTATAAAATGTTTTACTTTTTATACCTATAGAGATTTGCTATTAAAAAACCATTGAAATTCACTGAAAAAACCATAGGTTTCACACCAGTTATAGTTAGGAATTAGCATTTAAAAAACCTATTAAATTCACTGAAAAAACCATAGGTTTCACACCAGTTATAGTTAGCTGGAAATTTTACTCGCATAAAACCATTGAAATTCCCACGTTATAGTTAGTTGGACTCACTATAACTTGCGCGTGCAATGCACTGCTGATGACATCACATATTACATCACTCATGACATGGTCAGTGACATCACTCATGACATCACTGATGACACCATCCTTGTGACAGAGTTACAGACCTCCTTTCACTGTAATGTAACCCTTGAAACACATTCAAAAATAGAAACTAAAATTTTCAAAAAAATGGAGATACCCATACCAGTTACAACAACCAATTCAATAATTCCACCATCTACATACACATCCACTCATTCACCAACAGTTCTATATAGTCACTCATACATATACTCACTCATCATATGTAGTGATACACCTATACATCCTGTACACACCGACAGTCATCTAAAAAATACTGTGACACATACTCACACATGCAAATAAACTATTAAACATCCATTTATTTCCATATACAGCTATACACACACTAGCAATTTACTTCTAAAGAAACTTACAAATACTTACTCTCTTAAACAATCACTTATAGAAACACATACTAATTTAAACAGGAACTCTTACAATCTCTTACTCTCACATATACTCACTTATATACATCAATATTCACATATACTAGATTAAAACATATGTAGTTACTGATAAAGACACTAGGGGGTCAGTCATTCACTCACTAACACACACATATACACACTCATCCACCCATACAGTCCTGCACATATGCTGTCTTTAAAACACATACAAAGAGAGAGTCAGTCATTCATGCATCTTTGTGCTAGGTAATACCCCAACCAAACCATACAGACACTCAAACTGATACTAAGAAAAACATCTAATAACCCATATACATACACATGCAGCTACTCACCAACCCATGCAGTCACTTATACACAAAGTGAAACACTAATACATATATTTAAATATTTAAACATTACTCACTAATATATGTATTCACTAAGATACACTTAATAAGCCAGTTAACCGATCAATTTTTTTTTTTTTAAATCCATGTAAACACTTATTTAAACATTTATTCTTCCATCAACTTTTACATATAGATATATAACATATATTTATTTTTCAGAAAGACACACATTCACTGGATGGTGTCATCAGTGATGTCATGAGTGATGTCACTGACCATGTCATGAGTGATATAATATGTGATGTCATCAGCAGTGCATTGCACGCACAAGTTATAGTGAGTCCAACTAACTATAACGTGGGAATTTCAATGGTTTTATGCGAGCAACATTTCCAGCTAACTATAACTGGTGTGAAACCTATGGTTTTTTCAGTGAATATATATATATATATATATATATATATATATATATATATATATATATATATATATACTGAAAAAACCATAGGTTATAGACCATATATAGTTAGGAATTAGCATTTACAAAACCTTATTTTACTCACACAAAACCATTGAAATTCCATATATAGTTAGTTGCACTAACTATATATCGCGCACCCGCAATCCACTGCTGATGATGTCACATATTACATCATTCATGACATGGTCAGTGACATCACTGATGACATCACTGATGACATCTCAAATGACATCACTGATGACATCACTGATGACATCTCATTTGACATTACTGATCACATCACTGATGACATCATTCATGTGATAATACGATGAACCTCTTCAGACTCTAATATAACCTTAGATACACTCAGTGTAAACAGACACTCACAGACTGTCACTCATCCATGAAGTTACACACACACCTAGTCAGTCATGCAAAGAATCAATCACACCTCCATTTTCTCAACTATACAGTTATACACACCTTACTTATTCAAACACATACTAACACATATTTACTCTCTTATACAATCCCGGATACAAGTTCACAATGATCCATACAGCCACTCACACATTCACTGGCTCTTATGCACAGTTATTTATATATGTCAACTCTCACATGTACTGTGTTTTACATATGTACTTACTTTGACATGTAGCACTGAGATATGCATTCACTCACCAATACACTCATGCACACAGTCAACCGCCCATACAGCTGTTTCCACATGCACTTTTGAACCCATACATCTAGTGAATCAACTGCTCACACATCTATGCACAGAGTCATACACCTCCCAGACACCCACACACACACTCAGTCTCCCATACAAATACATGGGCAACCAATCAATAACCCATATAGTTACTCATATAGCTACTGATCAACACATGCAGCAGTTTACAGAACAACAGATATAATGATGCACAAATTAAGACAGTTTAGTCACTAACCCATGCACTCAGTGAGACACATTTAATCACTCACTCATACAGTCAGTCATGCACCTACTAAATCTTTCATCCAGACACTTATAAATCCACTCATTCTTCAATATGTAAGACATATTTTAACTTTACAGAAACATACAGTCACTGGATGTTGTCATCAGTGATGTCATCAGTGATGTCATTTGAGTTGTCATCAGTGATGTCATCAGTGATGTCATTTGAGATGTCATCAGTGATGTCATCAGTGATGTCACTGACCATGTCATGAATGATGTAATATGTGACATCATCAGCAGTGGATTGCGGGTGCGCGATATATAGTTAGTGCAACTAACTATATATGGAATTTCAATGGTTTTGTGTGAGTAAAATAAGGTTTTGTAAATGCTAATTCCTAACTATATATGGTCTATAACCTATGGTTTTTTCAGTGAATTTTCAAGGTTTTGTAAATGCTAATTCCTAACTATATATGGTCTATAACCTATGGTTTTTTTCAGTGAATTTCAATGGTTTTTTAATAGTAAATATCAAAAGCTTTAAAATGTATTCTTCTTTAAATCGAAAAATATATTTTATATGTTTTTAATACAATTTTTTTATGTATTTTTTTTTATTAGTTTTTTTTGTTTCGCTCCCGGTCCGCGAACCGGGTAGCTTCCCGTTAGCTCAATTTGCTGCCGCGACCCGGTCCGCGAACCGGTAAACGTTCCGTTTGTGCAACTGCCGCGTTAGAAAACAACATCGTGACGCGTCGCGTAATCGCGATGTCGCATAATGCGTCATATGACCCGTCGCGTTAGCGCACCCGGAAGTGCTCCGGTACGCGAAGCGAGGCGCGAAGCGCAGCTTCCCGGAAGCGATCCGGGGCGCGGCGCGGAGCGCGTAACGTAAGCGTAACAGGTCATGTGACTTGCTAATAAAACTTTCTATTGGTTCATTTCACTTTTGGTTTCCTAATGATGTAAGGCTAGGTCATGTGACCTAAAAATAACACTTTTCATTGGTTTAGAACATTTTTTTTCCCCAAATGATGAAAGCCCCCACCTTCTTTCCTCACTCTGACTTTCATCTTTGTGAGAGGAAGACCTGTTTTTGCTTATTAAAATAATGGCATCTGTAGTAGCTGCAGCTGGTGGACCCCCACCACCACCACAACCACCTAGGAAGGAAGGACCACCTCCACAGTTCCTTCCCAACCCAGAGGAGGAAGAGGAAGAAGAAGAGGAAGAGGAAGTAGAGAGGAGGCAGTTCTTACGTGAAGAGCCCCGGAAATCCCACCACAAAGACAGTTTTATTTGGCAGTTTTATTCTTTTGCTCGAGGCCAAAAAAAAGTGAATGCCCGACATGTGACATGCCTCATTTGTAAAGATGTTTTATCTAGAGGTACAGACAAAAAGTATAGTTATGGTAACCATACTATGCACCGTCATATGCAGATGTGGCATCCACTGAATTACAGTGTTGCAGAGATGCGTCACCTCCAAGACAACCCACCAACTCCTGTGGCCAGTACATCGGCACAGGTAACTCTGTCGGGACCAGAGGCGAGGGAAACGGTCCCAAACATCCAACAGAATTTTGTGCACATGAAGATAGTGTGCCTTTATTGTGGTGACCTACTCTCATGTGCAAATATGAGTATCAATTTGATAAACAGAGCATTTGAAAACCACAAGTGCTCAAAACGCCCCAAAAAATAAAAAAAAATTTTTGCTCCTGTTGAGCCCTTTCTAATGCCTGTTTTTCGTTGTTCCCCCTCGAAAAAAACAAAAAAAAATTAAAATCGTTCAAAAAATACAAAAAAAGTTACAAAATGTTCAGAAAAATAATAACAAAATATAAAACAACAAAAATAATTTTAAAAAAAGTTCTTTTCAGAACTACCTCCCCTTTATAAAAAAAATTGCTAAAATGTTTAGCACTCTGGCAACCTCTATTTCTTTTGGTTCGCTTACCGGTTCGCTCGCCGGTACGCGAACCGGAAGCGAAACAAAAAAAAAAAAAAAGAAGAGTAAGTATAAGGGAAGGAAACAGAGAGTAATGTTGAAAGAAAGACAGCTATAGGGAGTAACACAGAGATACTGTTTAATAGATCTATTTACCGAAGAAAAGATGGAAGAGGGTATAATTGTGAAAAACAAAATAGATAAGGAATTGGAAAAAAAAAAGGAGAGTAGAAGAATAATAAACAAGAGTTTCTTAGAGAATGTGAGTGAATGTTCAAAATAAGATTAAAACATGTAGAATAACAGAGAGAAAAACAGAAAGCAGAAAAGAAGAAGTAACAGAAAAGGAATGATTGAAACAGCAAAGAAATGTAAATAACATAGGGGCATATTATCAACATAGGTGATAAAATTATCGCTGCTTTTATCGGCAGAAATCTGCCGCTAAAGCCGCTTTTGCGGCAGAAAACTGCCGCTAAAGCCGCTTTTGCGGCAGTTTTCTGCCGATAATCACTGCTTTCATCGGCAGAAATCTGCCGCTAAAGCCGCTTTTGCGGCAGTTTTCTGCCGATAAAAGCAGCGATAATTTTATTGCCTGTGTTGATAATATGCCCCTTAGTGTGCTTGAACTACAGGGAGAAAGCATAATGAACTATTAGTGAAAGAGTGATCAGTCAGAGAAAGTGAGAGTAATAGAGACAGAGTGAGTGAACAGGAGTGAGGAACTATGAGAACAGAGGGACTGAGAAAAGGAGTGGAAGGAGTAGAGTAAGTAAGTAATAGAGAAAGGAATGAGAGAAGTAGCAAAGGCAGGAAACTGAGGGTTAAAGAAATGAAGCAGTGGAACTAATAGAAGTTAAATGTGATAGAAATGTAATGAAAAGAGTACAAAACATTTACCTTATAATTGTCGTTAACTTAGTCACTTGTTATTTTTATACTTTCAATCTGTGAAAGAAAGAACAAAAATTTGAAAAATATTAAAACATGTATTTAAAAATTAGAAAAGACAAGGGAAAAGATTGAAGGACAAACAGTTTTTCAACAACTTTGACACTTACAGAAGCCTCTGCTTCTCCATGCCCTCTACACAGTCCTAAATATATACATTTTAAACTAACAGTATCTTGGTGCAGATGAAGTGAGGCCTATCTTGCAACATGGTGCATCTTTTGCATCACTGCTGCATCACATAAGTGATGCAACAGCAGCACAAAAGAGGCGCACGGCCATCATAAATCTGTCCCTAACATTTTAAATGATTGATTCAGGATGACGATAAGGTGTGGCCTATCCAGAGGTTTGTTTGAGGTGAGGCCTACTCAGGGTTGCAGATGAAATTTAGGCTTGTTGAAGAGTACAGAGGAGATAATACATGTGCAGGCCTACCAATGAAGTGAGTCATGTCCACTTCACTCTTGAACAAAGGCCAGACCTCTTCTGTGTCCGTGGACAGGCCTAAACCTCATCTGCACAATGTGATTCGTAAAGTTAGGAAACACAGGTGATGTAATTGAAAAATGTGGAATTTCTTTTCCTCATTTCACAATCACATCACCTGTGTTTCCTTTGCTTAGGTATCTCATAGTGCAGATGGAGTCTAGCATATCAAAGAGTACACAGAAGTTGAGCACTGTATACAACAATTTTGACATTTACAGAAGATTCAGCTTCTCCATGCCCCCTACACAGTCCTAAATGTTTACAGTTTAAACTGACGGTATCTTGTTGGAGATGAAGTGAGGCCTGTCTTGCAACATGGTGCATCTTTTGCATCACTGCTGCATCGGTTTCATGTGGCACATGTTTACAGTTTAAACTGACGGTATCTTGTTGGAGATGAAGTGAGGCCTGTCTTGCAACATGGTGCATCTTTTGCATCAGTGCTGCATCGGTTTCATGTGGCACAGGACTTTACAGCATGACACATCTGCCTAGATGCATCAAGTTGTAAATATGTCGCAACATAGCAAATCTTTTGCACCGCCGCTGCGTCACAAAAGTGACGCACAGCGGCGCAAAAGAGGCACACGGCTATCATAAATCTGTCCCTAACATTTTAAATGATTGATTCAGGATGACGATAAGGTGTGGACTATCCAGAGGTTTGTTTGAGGTGAGGCCTACTCAGGGTTACAGATGAAATTTAGACTTGTTGAAGAGTACAGAGGAGATAATACATGTCCATGCCTACCAATGAAGTGAGTCATGTCCACTGCACTCTTTAACAAAGGCCAGACCTCCTCTGTCTCCCTGGACAGGTCTAAACCTGATCTGCACAATGTGATTCGTAATGTTAGGAAACAGAGGTGATGTAATTGAAAAACGTGCAATTTCTTTTGCTCATTTCACAATCACATCACTTGTGTTTCCTTTGCTTAGGTATCTCATTGTGCAGATGTATGCCAGCATATGAAAGAGTACGCAGAAGTTCAGCACTGCATGCAACAACTTTGACACTTACTGAAGCCTCAGCTTCTCCATGCCCCCTACACAGTACTAATTATATACATTTTAAACTGACGGTATCTTGTTGGATATGAAGTGAGACCTATCTTGCACCACCCCCTTTTTTTAATTATTTTGGCCACCATGAGTGTGGAAGGGTATGCTCAGACATGAGTCCCTTGCTCATTGCACCATCAGGATTCAAGCAAGCTGGGCCGAAGACGGCTGTAATGCCAGAAACCGGTCCCCGGAAGCTTGTTTCCTTTCCAGTGAAGAATTGGCTTGGTAGTTTGGTCTGCCCTGTTCCCATGATGCACTGGGCCAGGGACAGACTAATTTGCATATAGCCAGGTTCTGAACTGGGATGGTGCAGTGAGCTAAAAAACGGTGATGGATCAAGCCCTGATCTGTTGACTGAGTAGGAGTGTTCTGATTAACTCAGATACTCTGTCCATCACCACCCCCTTTTTGTAATTATTTTGGCCACCATGAGTGTGGAAGGGTATGCTCAGACATGAGTCCCTTGCTCATTGCACCATCAGGATTCAAGCAAGCCGGGCCGAAGACGGCTGTAATGCCAGAAACCGGTCCCCGGAAGCTTGTTTCCTTTCCAGTGAAGAATTGGCTTGGTAGTTTGGTCTGCCCTGTTCCCATGATGCACTGGGCCAGGGACAGACTAATTTGCATATAGCCAGGTTCTGAACTGGGATGGTGCAGTGAGCTAAAAAACGGTGATGGATCAAGCCCTGATCTGTTGACTGGGTAGGAGTGTTCTGATTAACTCAGATACTCTGTCCATC
Organism: Lissotriton helveticus; assembly: GCF_964261635.1. Classification (NCBI taxonomy): domain Eukaryota; kingdom Metazoa; phylum Chordata; class Amphibia; order Caudata; family Salamandridae; genus Lissotriton; species Lissotriton helveticus. The sequence continues at coordinate 770,305,881 of NC_136063.1, read as the reverse complement.
ACCACCCCCTTTTTGTAATTATTTTGGCCACCATGAGTGTGGAAGGGTATGCTCAGACATGAGTCCCTTGCTCATTGCACCATCAGGATTCAAGCAAGCCGGGCCGAAGACGGCTGTAATGCCAGAAACCGGTCCCCGGAAGCTTGTTTCCTTTCCAGTGAAGAATTGGCTTGGTAGTTTGGTCTGCCCTGTTCCCATGATGCACTGGGCCAGGGACAGACTAATTTGCATATAGCCAGGTTCTGAACTGGGATGGTGCAGTGAGCTAAAAAACGGTGATGGATCAAGCCCTGATCTGTTGACTGGGTAGGAGTGTTCTGATTAACTCAGATACTCTGTCCATCACCACCCCCTTTTTGTAATTATTTTGGCCACCATGAATGTGGAAGGGTATGCTCAGACATGAGTCCCTTGCTCATTGCACCATCAGGATTCAAGCAAGCCGGGCCGAAGACGGCTGTAATGCCAGAAACCGGTCCCCGGAAGCTTGTTTCCTTTCCAGTGAAGAATTGGCTTGGTAGTTTGGTCTGCCCTGTTCCCATGATGCACTGGGCCAGGGACAGACTAATTTGCATATAGCCAGGTTCTGAACTGGGATGGTGCAGTGAGCTAAAAAACGGTGATGGATCAAGCCCTGATCTGTTGACTGGGTAGGAGTGTTCTGATTAACTCAGATACTCTGTCCATCACCACCCCCTTTTTGTAATTATTTTGGCCACCATGAGTGTGGAAGGGTATGCTCAGACATGAGTCCCTTGCTCATTGCACCATCAGGATTCAAGCAAGCCGGGCCGAAGACGGCTGTAATGCCAGAAACCGGTCCCCGGAAGCTTGTTTCCTTTCCAGTGAAGAATTGGCTTGGTAGTTTGGTCTGCCCTGTTCCCATGATGCACTGGGCCAGGGACAGACTAATTTGCATATAGCCAGGTTCTGAACTGGGATGGTGCAGTGAGCTAAAAAACGGTGATGGATCAAGCCCTGATCTGTTGACTGGGTAGGAGTGTTCTGATTAACTCAGATACTCTGTCCATCACCACCCCCTTTTTGTAATTATTTTGGCCACCATGAATGTGGAAGGGTATGCTCAGACATGAGTCCCTTGCTCATTGCACCATCAGGATTCAAGCAAGCCGGGCCGAAGACGGCTGTAATGCCAGAAACCGGTCCCCGGAAGCTTGTTTCCTTTCCAGTGAAGAATTGGCTTGGTAGTTTGGTCTGCCCTGTTCCCATGATGCACTGGGCCAGGGACAGACTAATTTGCATATAGCCAGGTTCTGAACTGGGATGGTGCAGTGAGCTAAAAAACGGTGATGGATCAAGCCCTGATCTGTTGACTGGGTAGGAGTGTTCTGATTAACTCAGATACTCTGTCCATCACCACCCCCTTTTTGTAATTATTTTGGCCACCATGAGTGTGGAAGGGTATGCTCAGACATGAGTCCCTTGCTCATTGCACCATCAGGATTCAAGCAAGCCGGGCCGAAGACGGCTGTAATGCCAGAAACCGGTCCCCGGAAGCTTGTTTCCTTTCTAGTGAAGAATTGGCTTGGTAGTTTGGTCTGCCCTGTTCCCATGATGCACTGGGCCAGGGACAGACTAATTTGCATATAGCCAGGTTCTGAACTGGGATGGTGCAGTGAGCTAAAAAACGGTGATGGATCAAGCCCTGATCTGTTGACTGGGTAGGAGTGTTCTGATTAACTCAGATACTCTGTCCATCACCACCCCCTTTTTGTAATTATTTTGGCCACCATGAGTGTGGAAGGGTATGCTCAGACATGAGTCCCTTGCTCATTGCACCATCAGGATTCAAGCAAGCCGGGCCGAAGACGGCTGTAATGCCAGAAACCGGTCCCCGGAAGCTTGTTTCCTTTCCAGTGAAGAATTGGCTTGGTAGTTTGGTCTGCCCTGTTCCCATGATGCACTGGGCCAGGGACAGACTAATTTGCATATAGCCAGGTTCTGAACTGGGATGGTGCAGTGAGCTAAAAAACGGTGATGAATCAAGCCCTGATCTGTTGACTGGGTAGGAGTGTTCTGATTAACTCAGATACTCTGTCCATCACCACCCCCTTTTTGTAATTATTTTGGCCACCATGAGTGTGGAAGGGTATGCTCAGACATGAGTCCCTTGCTCATTGCACCATCAGGATTCAAGCAAGCCGGGCCGAAGACGGCTGTAATGCCAGAAACCGGTCCCCGGGAGCTTGTTTCCTTTCCAGTGAAGAATTGGCTTGGTAGTTTGGTCTGCCCTGTTCCCATGATGCACTGGGCCAGGGACAGACTAATTTGCATATAGCCAGGTTCTGAACTGGGATGGTGCAGTGAGCTAAAAAACGGTGATGGATCAAGCCCTGATCTGTTGACTGGGTAGGAGTGTTCTGATTAACTCAGATACTCTGTCCATCACCACCCCCTTTTTGTAATTATTTTGGCCACCATGAGTGTGGAAGGGTATGCTCAGACATGAGTCCCTTGCTCATTGCACCATCAGGATTCAAGCAAGCCGGGCCGAAGACGGCTGTAATGCCAGAAACCGGTCCCCGGAAGCTTGTTTCCTTTCCAGTGAAGAATTGGCTTGGTAGTTTGGTCTGCCCTGTTCCCATGATGCACTGGGCCAGGGACAGACTAATTTGCATATAGCCAGGTTCTGAACTGGGATGGTGCAGTGAGCTAAAAAACGGTGATGGATCAAGCCCTGATCTGTTGACTGGGTAGGAGTGTTCTGATTAACTCAGATACTCTGTCCATCACCACCCCCTTTTTGTAATTATTTTGGCCACCATGAGTGTGGAAGGGTATGCTCAGACATGAGTCCCTTGCTCATTGCACCATCAGGATTCAAGCAAGCCGGGCCGAAGACGGCTGTAATGCCAGAAACCGGTCCCCGGGAGCTTGTTTCCTTTCCAGTGAAGAATTGGCTTGGTAGTTTGGTCTGCCCTGTTCCCATGATGCACTGGGCCAGGGACAGACTAATTTGCATATAGCCAGGTTCTGAACTGGGATGGTGCAGTGAGCTAAAAAACGGTGATGGATCAAGCCCTGATCTGTTGACTGGGTAGGAGTGTTCTGATTAACTCAGATACTCTGTCCATCACCACCCCCTTTTTGTAATTATTTTGGCCACCATGAGTGTGGAAGGGTATGCTCAGACATGAGTCCCTTGCTCATTGCACCATCAGGATTCAAGCAAGCCGGGCCGAAGACGGCTGTAATGCCAGAAACCGGTCCCCGGAAGCTTGTTTCCTTTCCAGTGAAGAATTGGCTTGGTAGTTTGGTCTGCCCTGTTCCCATGATGCACTGGGCCAGGGACAGACTAATTTGCATATAGCCAGGTTCTGAACTGGGATGGTGCAGTGAGCTAAAAAACGGTGATGGATCAAGCCCTGATCTGTTGACTGGGTAGGAGTGTTCTGATTAACTCAGATACTCTGTCCATCACCACCCCCTTTTTGTAATTACCAATGAAGTGAGTCATGTCCACTGCACTCTTTAACAAAGGCCAGACCTCCTCTGTCTCCCTGGACAGGTCTAAACCTGATCTGCACAATGTGATTCGTAATGTTAGGAACTATGGCCCTGATCCTGCTGGACCTCAGCGCGGCGTTCGACACTGTAGCACATAACATCTTGCTACAGTGTCTGAACAGAGGCGGCATTTCGGGCACCGCGCTGAGATGGATCCGGGACTTCCTCAAGGGGAGAAGTTTCCGAGTAAGGCAAGGAGACTGCTACTCTAAGGGGGTTCCTTTGGGCCAAGGCGTGCCTCAGGGCTCGTCACTGAGCCCGACCCTCTTTAATGTGTATGTCGCGCCTGTTGCCTCGATTGTGGAGAGCCATGGTCTTCAGTTGGTTTCGTACGCTGACGATACGCAGCTGGTGATCTCCCTATCGCACACGCCCTGTCTTGCTGCTGATGGCTTCCGGTCGTGCATGGAAGAGCTTGCCGATTGGATGGCTATCAACTGCTTGAAGCTTAATGGCGGCAAGACAGAGGTGCTGGTGGTGGGGAGAGCCCAGTCTGCGTGGTCGTCGGCGTGGTGGCCACCCTGTCTAGGACCAACTCCAACCCCATGCCTTGAAGCACGCAATCTGGGGGTATGGTTTGACGCAGGCCTTACGTTTGGCCCACAGATCAACCGGGTGGTGGGAGTTTGTTTCGGGATCCTGAAGAAACTCAGAAAGGTCTTGGACCTACTCCCGATGGGTGCCCGTCAAACCCTGGTTCACGCTCTGGTGACAGCTAGGTCAGACTATGGAAACCTGCTGTACCTAGGGGCTCCAGAAAAAAGCATGGCTCGCCTGCAAGTGCTGCAGAATGCAGCAGCACGTTTGGTTCTTAGGCTGCCCAGAAGGGCGCCTTCGAAGGCGGCCCTCCAGAAGTTACACTGGCTCCCTGTGAGGAGAAGAGTGGTATACAAAGCCCTCTGTACTTGTCACCGAATTCTGAATGGTAGGGCACCCGACCCGTTGAACAAACTTATTGAAGTGTACCAACCTGCACGTGCACTCAGATCTGCAGGGGGTGGTTTTTTGAGGATCCCTAGAGTTAAGAGAGCCCGCATGGGAGGTAGGTCCTTCAGATGCCTAGCGGCAAATAATTGGAACAAACTACCAGCGGACCTGCGCCTGGAACCGGAGGAAACGAGATTCCGAGCGAAATTAAAAACCTTTCTGTATACCATATAACTGTCTGCCCAGTCTTTTGTGCTCCTTGCACGCTGCCTCTCTCACTGTTTTAGCGCGCGGACACGCCGGTGTGCGTAACGCAGCGCTCTATAAATGTCCCTAATAATAATAATAATAAAGGAAACACAGGTGATGTAATTGAAAAACGTGCAATTTCTTTTGCTCATTTCACAATCACATCACTTGTGTTTCCTTTGCTTAGGTATCTCATTGTGCAGATGTATGCCAGCACATGAAAGAGTACGCAGAAGTTCAGCACTGCATGCAACAACTTTGACACTTACTGAAGCCTCAGCTTCTCCATGCCCCCTACACAGTACTAATTATATACATTTTAAACTGACGGTATCTTGTTGGATATGAAGTGAGACCTATCTTGCAACATGGTGCATCTTTTACACTGCTGCTGCGTCACAAAATTGACGGAACAGCGGCGCAAAAGAGGCGCACGGCCATCATAAATCTGCCCTTAACATTTTAAATGATTGTTTCTAGATGCTGATAAGGTGTGCTAGTCAGAGAGAAATCCCTGGGTTCACACTGTCAATGAAAATCACTGAGTTTTCACACACCTACTATCTGTGCACACATACATTCTTTCTCCTGCGGTTGCAGGTCACTCACCCACTGTTGTAATAAATGCTTAATTTCCACACTAAAGCTGAACGTTCACAATCTTTTTAATAAAATATTTTTACAATGTACACAAAAATAACTTAAAAGTTCAAAGGGTAAACTTTGAGCATATACAATAGGAAAACAAAAATAATCATAAAAATTCATTAAAAATTCATCATAGACATTAGAAATAGTACAGTTTCATTTATCTAATTTAGTACATCATGAGCAAGGACATCTTGCAAAGCAGTTATCACAAACAACAAACATTTTAATTGAACAAAAAATATACCCCCTAAAAAATATGGCCTATAGATTCATTAGCCACACTATTAGCTAGATCCAATGGTCCTTTCTATGTATACACACGGTGTAGTCAATAGTATCAACAATATGTGAGTATCTATTGCTCCTTGGACTCTATTTGGATTCTATAAAAGAACAACAAGTGCGTCGACGCGTTTCGGTGCTGTGAACATTTGATACAGTAGCACCTTCTTCAGGACTGCCGTTTCTTTGGGGTCACCGGCATCAAGGGATATTGATAAACTCCCTCACTGTAGATATATAGAAAGAGAAGCAAGATATCACTGTAGTGTAATAAATCATACCATAGATTTTGTTCTAGCCACTCTGATTACAGTTACTCGTAGTAACACTTTAATGTCATGGGACTTTTGTTTAAGGTTATTAACATAGTCTCTGTGTTGCCAAGCTTTCTGATTGGACCAGGGCCTTTGTCTCCCAGGGCATATGATAGGCAAATATTTAATGTTACAATCCCACCCAGAGAGTTTCTGACATTGTCCCGGTTACTGTCCCTCCGTTACTTCTTTAGTGTGGAAAGTAGACAAACTCTAGGATTATAACGGTACAGATTCTTGTTTCGCACGTTCTCACATCCCTTCACAAGCTTTTACTTATTCAGGCATACTCTTACCTATGGGGTGTTGATAAATTCACCCACGGATTTTTCTTAAATCTGTCCCCTCGTTTCGTCACTTTCTGTTTGAGGTAGACTTCTTCCTGATAAAATAACATAAGGACCTGTAATTATCCACGTATTATGGCCTTTGTCCATCTATTGGTCTCTACCATGTCTGGATTAGTTACCTTTTTATTCAACAGAGTCCGTAGTATAAGGGACCTTTCCAACTTTCTATGGGTGTATTGAGGCACTTCCGCTTTTCTTTTTCATCTGTCTATTTATCTATTTAGAAAAAAAGTTATGCTTTATGAGTTGTGTCTCTCCTAAAATCTGACCATTGCCTGACTTCTTTAGCGGTATTTCTCCTTCTCTTACCTGAGGAGTTATTAAAATATTTTCATGGACGGGCATATATCCGAGATATTTCATGAGACCACTTGATATGTTCTGTCTAGAAAACAAAGTATATGTATACATATATATATTTTCACCTGCTGTTATATTGGTCAGCTTCCCTGTCTTAGTGTATCTTACTTCTCTCATATCTAAATTATACCTCTATTCCTTTGAGTCTTTACACTATTTCTGTAGTCACTGTCTGTCTGGCCCAGTTGTTGTTCGCCACTACTTCTTTGCTATTGAATAAGGTCTCAATGGTGCTCCTTAACAACATTTTCCTGTTTAAGAAGGACCTCTACATTCAACGTAAAGGGACCAGCATGGGCGCAACATGTGCGCCGAGTCTGGCTTGTATATATGTAGGTGTATTCGAAAACAAACACATCTACAACGAGATCAGCCCATACTATGAGAACATCCGGAGCTGGGCACGTTTTATAGATGATATCTTTTTTATTTGGACGGGGACAGTGGAGCTCCTTGAAGATTTCCTCTCATGGCTGAATTTGGGTGATTCGAACCTAAAATTTACAGCGGCATATAGTAGGAACAAAGTAAACTTTTTAGACATCAGCATAGTGAATGAAGACATGCAACTAAAGGTGGAACTGTATAAAAAAGAGTCAGACCGCAACACAGTGTTGCACTACAGAAGTTACCACCCCAGAAGCCAAAGGGACTCCATACCCTTCGGGGAATTTCTCCGCTTGAGGAGAAATTGTACCACAATTGAGGATTTCTACAGGCACGTGGGAGAAATGAAACAGAAGTTTCAAGAAAGAGGTTACCCCCAAAAATTAATCAACCATTCCCTAAAAAGAGCCCGCTACTACGACAGGGACTGCCTGCTACAGAAGAAGGATAAAAAGGAAACCAAAGAGAAAATAGTGATGGTGAGCCAATACTCAGTAGTAGCGAATCAAATTAAGAATATAATAAACCATAACTGGAAAATTCTTAACGAAGGAGCAGAGACTACATTACAACGTCCCCTGTATGCATACAGGAAGAATAAAAACCTGAGATCAAGCTTAGTGCACACCTACAGGGACGATGTAATAGAACGTCAAACCACTTTAACTGGAATAAAAGCAGTGGGGAACCACAAATGTGGGAACTGCTGCATATGTGAACTATGCATAGTAACTAAGAAGGTGGAACACAATGGAGCTACCCAAGAAATCACCACCCTAAACAACAGCAGAACCAAAAACGTGGTATATATGATCCTGTGCCCGTGCAACCAGGGGTACATAGGCGAGACGGGCAGAGAACTCAGGTTAAGAATAGGTGAACATAAATCAGCAATAAGGAACAACAAGGAAAATGCGCCACTAGTGGATCACTGGAGACAACAGGGACACAGTGAGAAAGATCTGAGATGGGTCATCTTAGAAAGGATAAAGGAACAAACCAGACTAGGGGACAGTAGGAAAAGGAGGAAAATACAAGAACAATGGTTTATGATTAAGTTCAATACCATAAAAAGTGGTCTGAACTCCAGAGAGGAATGGGAAACCTTGATATAAGTAAAACCTAATAAGGAACATCCTAGAAACACCACTAGCCACTAATGTTAAATACTCCCAATAAAATATAATATGTTTAGGAGAATGCCCAAATTCATGATACATACGAACAAAAAGGGTAGGATAAGGTGATGGACGACGGTAAAACCCGAAGGACCAACAATAGTTTAATATGTAACACTTTAATGAATGCCCAACCTTGCCCATATCTCGATGAATCTCCATTACATTAAAGTTCCATCTGTGAGAGATTTAAAGCAGTAACAGAATAATAACATAGAGCACTACTCGATGATAAAACTAAATAAGAAAGAAAAACAGAATGGAATATACCTCTAAGCTTGTCCGTTTCCGTGATATATCAAAAACTTTTCAGACTTGTTCGCCAAAGACTTAAAAGGACAAACTGATAATATCATATAGAACTAGGGACAAACCAAATCCCGATAAATGTCCAACACATCTTAGTTTTACCTGTCAGACACTTATAGTAATAAACAATAGAAAGTAGTAACACATGAGAAATCGGAACGATAAATAAAAGCGGACTACATAATGTCTCAGTAAACCCCGAGACATGTCCTTTTCCAAGATATACTTAAAATATATTTAATTCTGTTCGCTAAACACCCAGAAGATCAGACCGATAATACCATAGAGATTTGAGATAGATCCTGTGCAAGTTCGAAATTAAAATAAATGGTCCATATATGACGAACTATAATATCCAAATAATCCAAATAGATGAATAACAAAATCAAATCTACTGATGTACTGTGAGAACAGAGGAAGTAGAACATTAAATATATGGAACGACAGGGTTTTCTTTAAAATAATACCACTCTAAGATGGCGACCAAATAGTCGAGGGACCTGCGTGGAACTGCGCATGCGCAGGCACCAGCTGAAAAGAATTTGTCAAATTACACGGGCTTTAAATACAGCGCGTCCGGCACAGCGCAACACGAACGGAAGAAGGACGAGGCAGAACTGCGATTTCCAAAGAAACGAGGTAAGAGACAGGGCGAGATTAAGACCTCCATGGGGCCGGAGACAGGGCGAGAGTAAGACCTCCATGGGGCTGGAACGTTAGTTCACTAAAATAACAGTGACCCTTTTTTTCTCTGACAAACGGGGGCCCTATTCCAACCTCCAAAAAACGGGCTGGGGAAACTCTATGGGAGGGGGATACACCTCCGGTATGTATAATGAGATAAGCCCCACGTAATAGTAATCCCAGCAACAATGGGCTCCGAAGTAAAAAGAAATAGTGTCCTCTTAACCCTTAATAGAAGAATGTACTCTAATAAATAGAAGCAAGCTTAGGAAATGCGGTGAGAGGGGGAGAGGGCCCCGGCTCACATGGAGTAATAGGCTCTATTAAAAAACGACCTTATTCAATAGCAAAGAAGTAGTGGCGAACAACAACTGGGCCAGACAGACAGTGACTACAGAAATAGTGTAAAGACTCAAAGGAATAGAGGTATAATTTAGATATGAGAGAAGTAAGATACACTAAGACAGGGAAGCTGACCAATATAACAGCAGGTGAAAATATATATATGTATACATATACTTTGTTTTCTAGACAGAACATATCAAGTGGTCTCATGAAATATCTCGGATATATGCCCGTCCATGAAAATATTTTAATAACTCCTCAGGTAAGAGAAGGAGAAATACCGCTAAAGAAGTCAGGCAATGGTCAGATTTTAGGAGAGACACAACTCATAAAGCATAACTTTTTTTCTAAATAGATAAATAGACAGATGAAAAAGAAAAGCGGAAGTGCCTCAATACACCCATAGAAAGTTGGAAAGGTCCCTTATACTACGGACTCTGTTGAATAAAAAGGTAACTAATCCAGACATGGTAGAGACCAATAGATGGACAAAGGCCATAATACGTGGATAATTACAGGTCCTTATGTTATTTTATCAGGAAGAAGTCTACCTCAAACAGAAAGTGACGAAACGAGGGGACAGATTTAAGAAAAATCCGTGGGTGAATTTATCAACACCCCATAGGTAGAGTATGCCTGAATAAGTAAAAGCTTGTGAAGGGATGTGAGAACGTGCGAAACAAGAATCTGTACCGTTATAATCCTAGAGTTTGTCTATTTTCCACACTAAAGAAGTAACGGAGGGACAGTAACCGGGACAATGTCAGAAACTCTCTGGGTGGGATTGTAACATTAAATATTTGCCTATCGTATGCCCTGGGAGACAAAGGCCCTGGTCCAATCAGAAAGCTTGGCAACACAGAGACTATGTTAATAACCTTAAACAAAAGTCCCATGACATTAAAGTGTTACTACGAGTAACTGTAATCAGAGTGGCTAGAACAAAATCTATGGTATGATTTATTACACTACAGTGATATCTTGCTTCTCTTTCTATATATCTACAGTGAGGGAGTTTATCAATATCCCTTGATGCCGGTGACCCCAAAGAAACGGCAGTCCTGAAGAAGGTGCTACTGTATCAAATGTTCACAGCACCGAAACGCGTCGACGCACTTGTTGTTCTTTTATAGAATCCAAATAGAGTCCAAGGAGCAATAGATACTCACATATTGTTGATACTATTGACTACACCGTGTGTATACATAGAAAGGACCATTGGATCTAGCTAATAGTGTGGCTAATGAATCTATAGGCCATATTTTTTAGGGGGTATATTTTTTGTTCAATTAAAATGTTTGTTGTTTGTGATAACTGCTTTGCAAGATGTCCTTGCTCATGATGTACTAAATTAGATAAATGAAACTGTACTATTTCTAATGTCTATGATGAATTTTTAATGAATTTTTATGATTATTTTTGTTTTCCTATTGTATATGCTCAAAGTTTACCCTTTGAACTTTTAAGTTATTTTTGTGTACATTGTAAAAATATTTTATTAAAAAGATTGTGAACGTTCAGCTTTAGTGTGGAAATTAAGCATTTATTACAACAGTGGGTGAGTGACCTGCAACCGCAGGAGAAAGAATGTATGTGTGCACAGATAGTAGGTGTGTGAAAACTCTCTGACTAGTTGTCATTGTACCTTGTTCCCTGGGAGCAGTGGGGTACTCTCTCTTTAGATATGCTGATAAGGTGTGGCCTATCCACAGATTTGTTTCAGGTGAGTCCTACTCAGGGTTGCAGATGAAATTTAGGCTTGTTGAAGAGTACAGAGGAGATAATACATGCACAGGCCTACCAACGAAGTGAGTCATGTCCACTGCACTCTTGAACAAACGTCAGACCTCCTCTGTCTCCTGGAACAGGCCTAAACCTCATCTACACAATGTGATGCGTAATGTTAGGAAACACAGGTAATGTAATTGAAAAACGTGCAATTTATTTTTGCTCATTCCACAATCACATCACCTGTGTTTCCTTTGCTTAGGTATCTCATTGTGCAGATGTAGTCTATCATATGAAAGACTACGCAGAAGGTGAGCACTGTATGCAACAACTTTGACACTTACAGAAGCCTCAGCTTCTCCATGCCTCCTACACAGTTCTAAATGTATATCATAAATACAAAAAGTACAGAATTAATTATACATGTTAAATGGTTTATTTTTGCTGTTCTCAGAATATATCAAATTTCACTAAAAACAGTGACTTGAAGGTATTCATCATATAACAGTGGGGAAAAAAAACACAATCAAAATGATTGTGTTTAAAAAACCCATATAACATAACCAATCAAAAATCAGAACTACTTAAAAGTAACTTACTTTCCATGACGTCGAAGGATATCCTATGAACAGCTTACACTCTGTTGTGCTGTTATTATTTTCAGCCCGCCACTTTCTGAAAGAAAAGCTCCATCGTTTTGACAAATATGTTACATACAATAAATGACTTCTCGCTCTCTACCACACTTTTCCACAAGGCCAAATCGTGTAAGAGCCATTTATAACTCTTGGAATTCTTCTAAGCAAATCCCGTCATTTTCTTTTTCCGCAACTTTCAGAAAGAAAACGTTCAAGATCACTTTCACAATCCTGTACTAGTAATATCTCACCCTTCTTGCTCACTCATGTTCCACATTTCCTATGACACTGATACTGCTTACTATGAAGTAGACTTACACTACCTCTATGACTACTACAATTATTTAATTCTCTACATCACTTTTAATCACAAAGCAATTTAAAACAGTACATAAAATTATATCAACCCCTAGAATCATTATAGGCCAGTTACCTACCCTAAATTCTTTCTTCTGAAAACAGAAAGTAAGAATATTTTTAATAAGATGTGTAATAAGTGGATGTTGTCAAAGGACCATCATGTCATATAATAGCTGCAGTTAGAATTTTTTTTCTAAAATCAACGAGTGTGTAGCCACAACATTTGAAATTAAAGTTGAAAACGTATTTTCATCAGGTTTATATAGTTGGAATTTTTAAATGACATTATAACCAAAAGTTTGTTCAAAATATGTTGACAGCATTGCAGACTTACATTACCTCTACTCCATGTTTTGATTGGCTGCTTGAATTAGCTTATTAAAAGAAACAGTTTTTCTGAACTCATTCAAAGTGCAGTTATTTTTCCATGACGTCAAGTGTTATGGTAAGAACACCGTTTGCTTTGGGAAATACTCTGTTGTCCTTTAACTAATCCGTGCCCACCACTTTCTGTAAAAAAAAACTTCTTTTTTTCAGGAAATAGTTAAAACTGAAAAATAACTTGTGACTCTGTACTACACTTATCCTCAAGGCCAAATAGTGTAGGAGCCATTAGAACCTCTTTAAATTCCTCAGAGCAAATCCCGAGATTCTTTCCCTAAAATTTTGGTTGTAAAAACACCAGGTAAGAATTTTTAAGGTCAAAAGGCAATTTTTTTTTTAAAGTTAAAACAGAATCATTGCAGAATGACCAGCCGTTTCTAGACTTCAAATAATCTGTGTAATGTCCTGATGTTGTTGAAGGACCGTCATGATATATAATTGCTGCAGTTACAAAAGTCCTTCCTGATATTGACAACTGCGAAGCCACAACATTTTTAATTAAAGTTGTCAATTTTGTTCCATCAGGCCTACATCGTTGGAACATTAAAATGACATACTGGCCATATGTTCGTATAAATAATGTGGACAACATTTCAGACTTACATTGGCTACACTCCATGTTGTGATCAGCTGCTTTTACTAGCTTATTAAAGGACACTGATTTACTGTCTGGCAAAGTTAAATATATACATTTTTCTGAGTCTACACTAGTAGTACTTGATACCCTACAGTTCTCGCAGTCATGCTACTATTGGTCACATTTCTTTGTTTCCGGCCTACCACACGTTTCTCAAACAAAGGATATTGAGGCAAATGTGGCGCATACTCTCTTCTTAACCTATTGTATTCCTTAACACAATCTAGATCCGCACAAATGTTTGTGACATCACACTCAATCAAGTACAATCTCGATAAAGTTCTGACTCGTGACAATGCCACATATGCCATACCCTCCTTGAACACAGAACTGCCAATATTCAACAATGCACTGTCTACACTTAAACCTTGCGATTTATGGATTGTCACCGCATATGCCAAGCAAACAGGAAACTGCTTACTGCGAACATATAAGTCTTTTACAAGCAAAAACCTAGCAGAGCAACGACCAATTAGCTGTACTTCCTCAATGCCATCAAATTTAATGTGTAAAAATTTAATTCCATCTCTATTTCTGTATTTCTCAAAATCAACAACATTACCCATTGATCCATTTACCAGACCTCTTTCAACATGTAAATTCCTTCTTAAAATTATACGGCAATTTAAGCACACATTCAGAGTCTTTTCAAAACCAGCAGTTTTAGATATAGTTTTCTCTAATGAATCCAATTTTGATTTCAAATTCTCAGACAAAATAATTGTTGCTCCCATATGCTCTACTCTGTCAATAGCTTCCAGTTTCACAATCTCTTGGTTTTCTAAATGCAACATTTTGTTGTTGAAGATGGCACATTCTGCAAGAGTTGGCATCAAACATATTTCAGATTTCTTCTCAGTAATTTTCTGAAAAATATTCTCAGGCACAACGTCTTCTTCTGGATACAAATTGACAGTAATCGTGCATGTAAAGCTTCTTTCCCATGCTCGGTCACTTTTCCGATTCTAACATCTTGTAGAATATTCTTATAATCTTCATCCTTAGCTTGACGCATATTTTCACGCAGTTCAGCATAATTGAAGTTTAACCATATATTGACGTTGCCAATAATCCCTAGGCACTTCCTGGTATCTTCATGCGTGAGCATTTTGAACACAGGTTGTCCTTTCACTGGTGTCAGCTGCAGAAGATCACCGAAAACAATGATGTGTTTGCCACCAAATAACACATCGTACTCTGTTTTGAGAACTTCTTGCATTCTCAAATGCACAAAGGCAAGCATGACATTGGAAACCATGCTTACTTCGTCAATGATAAGAAGTTTCATTTTCCTCAAGACTCTTGAAACTTCATAACAAGCATCTCCAGATAACTTGTGGTATTGTAATTTGTTATCATGCTCCACTGGCAGCATCAGTAGACGATGCAAAGTAATACCTTTAATGTTATGTGCTGCCAGTCCAGTTGGAGCGGTGACAACACAAGACAGCGATGACTCAGTCCTTTTCTGCAAATAACATGAAATTGCTTTAATGAGGAAACTTTTTTCAGTTCCCGCTTCTCCACTCACGTACAGTCGGACAGGCTTCAACGACGTACATGAGCACTCTTTCTTCTCATGACTTAATCCATGATCTATTTGGTTGGTAACTTCGTCATATATTTTCCTCTGCTCAACGTTGAGTTGTCTTTCCAAGTCTTCTAAGTTAACCGCATCCTCCTGAGCATGTGCCATGGCTCTTTCCACTTCAATCATGGCAGTGGCAGCTTCATTTTCGATAACTGGTGCTCCTAGTGCATCCTAACTCAATGAAACAGAACTCTGACTGTCCTGAGAACTGTCTCTAGCAATCTCGGCTGCAATCGTTGCTTCCTGCTCGATTTCCGCATTCAACATTTCTAGATATTTGGGAAAAACAGGACATTTTATGGTCTCCTTGGCGGCATTGAAAGAGTCTTCATAACAGAGGAAATCTCCAAGCAGTTCCTCTTCTGCACTCCAAGGCTTGAAAAGTTGCAAAAGTGCTAAATAGAAAAACTCTTTTCTTTCAGGAGATTCGCCATTCAATTTTTGATGGTTTACCAAGTGGCATTTTCTTTGCTTGACCAGACATCCCTCACTTCCAATTACAGCATACACTCCTTTATCAATATCTTCTTTGATGTTCCTCTTGAATATGTAATTTTGTAGAACCTCATACAGACAAACATTCTCGAGGAGACTGCTTCTATTTGGATAATATGTATCCAACATGTTGGGCTTCAAAATATCTGTACTGTTTGGCTGCTTTTCCGCCAAATACTCAATTTCCCGTACAGGTTTCAGAACTCGATTACGCGTTGCAGCAAGACCAAGACTCGCCCAAATGATACTCCTGGATTTGGCATAGAGACTTGCTGAAGACAACCGGTCAGAACATTCGTAAGCTCCGATTTCTCAATGCGACAACATCTTCAGACTGAAACTGTACAACTTCTTACTGAGGCTCTTTTCATGGGAAATGTCCTCCCACATATCCTTCAATTCCGTCTTTTCTTTTTTGGTGATGTAAGATGTCACATACCGAGCCACAGCCATACAGTTATCAGCCACAAACTGTATATCCATGTTAGCATTCCACATGGACAAAATCACTGGGTTGTAGTCGTTGATGTACTTGGACTCTTCGTTCCTTTTCAAATTGTACGTATTTTTGGGTGATTTCTTCATCACATTATGTCGCAGTGAAGACATCAAACTGTTCACTCTTCCTTTATAAATCACCGGTCGTGGAAAGGCGAAACAACATTTTGTGTAGAACTTGTCCTTGTTTCTGAATTTACGACGACAGTACTTTCCACAACGATGGCTTTGGAAGCGTAAAACTTGTTCTCTTAGGCTTTTGTCTTCCTTTGCCTTTGGAACAGCACATGTAGAATACTGTTCTATGAAACTCATCACTAAGTCATCCGGATCTGTTCCAAAATTGGGTGCATCTTTGATCCACAGCAGCATATGTATATGAGGAGCACCTCTTGCTTGGTACTCCTTTCTCCAGAAGAAATCCAACACCTCTCCAAGAGGTGGATTTTTCTTGTTCATGATGAAAGACAACATAGCTTCAAATCTATGATTGAAGTACCTGCAAACATTCAATGGATCCAAGGAGCACAGTTCTCCGGGTGTCTTGAATTCGATATTTTCAATGTTTCCATTTGCCTCTCGTAGAAATTCAAGGAAATCTTCCCAGCCATACTCGGCACAACTGAGAGTGAGGAACCATGTGGGAGTTCCTAAGTTCCTCAGCATACATTTTAAATCACCATGACGACGGTACCAGTACTCATTAGTACCACGCTGACACGCCATGAGATTAATCAGGTGAGCATCCAAAATACTGTCTTGCACATTGACTTTATCCATAAAGTCACTTGCCGAGATATTTTGCATCTGTACACCACTTTTCAAGATGTGGTTCACTGCATATGACAGTCCAGACAGATCGCTTTCAAACAGTAGATGAAACAAATAGGGAATGCATTGACGAAACCTAGGATCTTCTGCATACAATCGTAAAGTCCGGTATTCAGAAGCAGGAATTTGATCAGGTCGCTCATCATATCTTCCTCCTTGACCTGTTGGAAATAGCTGTGGGAAACACCGAGCTTCCAAACTTTCCTCCCAAACACTAATGGGACTTCCTTTGGCTTGTTTCATTTGAAACAACTCAATAGCATTCCCCATGACTTCCTTGTAATGCAAAGGATGAACACTATAATGTTCATATATTTCTTCATTTTTAGAGGCTTCTACTTTCTCAATTTGACCAGCACACAAATCGCTATCCTCTTCTTCACTTACTTCCTCTTCTGCAACATATACATTCTTGTAGTACTTATTGTTTTTCTTCAAATACAATGTTGCCTTTTTGACTTTCCTAACATCCACTAAATCTTGCCAGATTTTCTTACTCTTTGTCGGAACCCCATTAACTAAGATAACCAGAGGTTCCTCTTCCACTTTCTCTACTCCAATTGTATTAATGTTTTTCTTCAAATCTAGAGGCAAATAAACAACTCTTCCCTTTAATCCTCTCTGTAAATCTGATGGAGGCAATTTCCCTGTCTTTGGCTCCATTCGTACAATAGCCTGAAAGGGATGGATACTTTGAATCAAAATAGATTCATAAGTATTTAAATCCTTCAATTCAGAAGGAATCTCAACCAATTCCAGATTATTATGAACCGCTCTAGCAGGCATCCGGTTTTGATTTAATTTGTTACAACAATAAGTACACACACGTTGATCCAATCCCAAATCAAAACAATTTTCTACCATCAAGTATGTTGCAAAATCCTTCCATTCACTATTATTTTCACTTTCACTTTTCGCATATAAATCCACTAACTTAGGGGCCGATTAGGATGGCGGACGGACTTGCGTCCGTCCGCCACCCCTGAGTAGGAGGGACCGTCCGCATGGGCAGCGGCGGTCCCTCCATGGCAATTAGGATGTGACCGCCAGGGTGGCGGTCACATCCTCTATTTTTAACATTGCGGCGGGTGCAGCTTCAAGCTGCACCCGCCGCAATGTTAAAAATGCATGTGTTGCATTTACATGCACAAAGCGGCAGGCACCGCACGGTGCCTGCTGCTTTGTGTATGCAAATGCAGGGGGGTACCATAGGTACCCCCCATGTGCACCCCCCACCCCCATTCACCCAGGGGGCCTGCAACGGGCCCCCAAAGTGAATGTCCGTATGCTTTTCCATGGCGGAAAAGCCGCCGTGGAAAAGCATATTTACACCAACATCATAATATGGCGGACGGTGTCTCATAGACACCGCCTGCCATGTTATAGCTTTTCCGCCGCGGTCGGAAGCCGACCGCGGCGGAAAAGAGGCGGACGGAATTCCAGACCCACCAGCCATCCTAATTTGGCGGTGGGTCTTTGGAGTCTCTGCCGCGGTTTTTCCGCATCCTCCAGGCCGGCGGACACTTCCGCCGGCCCGGAGGATGCGGAAATACCGCCATCCTAATCGGCCCCTTAGTCTGATTCTTATAATAAGTGCGTCGACAACACACACAAGTAAAATTAGGCCTCTCACTTGATTTCACCTGAATCGTGGCAATTTCTTTCTGAAAATTATCTGTACTGGAAACCTGTACACTATCTTCCACATTACCTTCTTCTTCTGGGTCAATTTCAACATTCTCCCCTTTACTTGCAAAGTAACAAAACTCAATTTCTTCACAAATATTCTTCACATCTACTTCAGAACCATGCAAAAGAGCAGTGCATAATTGTTTAAGCATAATTGCTGGACTCTTAGCATAATACAACATTCTAACTATTTTCCTCACTTTATTATGATGCACTGCTAGCATCCTGAAATGATGAAAAACACTCTGGCATACTCTCCTGGAAAGACAAGCCAGTGAATGACCATGCAAACCTGTCACTTCTCTCACTCTGCAAGGATCTAATTCTTGCAACAACTTCATTTTCTGTTTTAAAGTTTTCTTATTAAATGTCCGTACAAAATCACAAAGCAAATTGATGGAATCCTGTCGCACACTGCAAATACTACTACACGTCCAGATATACACTGGTCCCTTAGGACATCTTCCTAAAACCTCATTACCTAACACCTCTTCTGCCTCTGTTGTCACAAGTTTTTCTTTTTCAACTGGACAACCATCTTTCACCTCATAAGCTCGACCACTGGTGTCAACTGCATGCACCAAATCATTATCCTGGAAATAACTCTCCTCATTAAAAAATGCCTCACAACTTGAACTATGCATCCATTCTCCTGAAAAAACTTCACAAAAATTACAACGATTAACTGTTCTCTTCCATCTACTATTTCTTTTGAAATCATAAATTGCCTTGTTTAGCTTCCTAATTCTATTGATTATCAAAATAAATAACTTTCGCTTAATTTCAAATGCCTGATCAATAATTTTCTCAACTTTTTTTTTCTCTTATAAAAAACCACTTTCTGTTGACCTTTCTTAATATTTTTTAACAAATTGCCAATTATCCTGTTGCGGAACATTCGTCTACGAATGTCCCTAAACTGATTTTCCTTCTACTACCATGCACAGAGTTATCTCCTGCTCTAGCAGTAACATTTTTGATTGGCCTTTCCTTTCCGTTTAAATTGTTTCTTAGGAATGATTTCGTTGTCTTACCCGGAGCTTTCTTGGTGACTTGACGAGTTTTTATTGTAGAGGACTGCTGCAAGCATTTAGTAAGCTGCTGTCTTTGACGTTTTGTAGCCTTTCGGTTTCGTTCTTTAGATGGCATTATGTACTTTTGAAATGATCTGCAGTTGAATCTGTGGTAAAATATAATTAAAAATGTTATTAACCACTATTACCAAACAGTAAATCAATAACAGTCGTCAAAAATTTAACACACTACTTGTCATTTTTACATACAATAATTTTTAGTGCATTGGCAAATTTAGTAGTCACAAATAGTAGCAAAGAAATGGAATGCTTCTACATTTGACCTGTGCTGTTTTATATGTGAATCTGAACTAATTTTATGAGCATATTTGACTATTTTATTAAAGACACTACACACAAGCTGTTTTTGAAGTTGTGTTTAATTTTAAATGAAACGGTTTACATGTTTACTTTTCATTTCCAGTAACTTTTAAAAATAAATGTTTATAGTTCCATAGGCTCAAGCAGGTCAGCTTCCCACCCTATGTCATACAATTCTGACAAATCGGCATCCTCATCATGTTCTTCATCATCCTCAGGATTTAAATCATCCAAGGGATCTACTTCCACTGATGTTTCAATCACAATTTCAATGATAATATCGAGATCAACAGATTGCTCATTATCACTCATGCTTGATGTTGTCGTTATCTTTAAAAAAAGAGAACAACAATGAGATGTTGCAGAGTAAGAGACACATCTCAGAGACTATAATTGTAAAATTGTTTAACAAGAGTAACATTTTGCAGATATTATTTAACCATGTCCAGCGATGCTGTTTCAAACAGGCGTAAGGATTTGATTCAGCAATGCCATAAATGTGACTCATTGAAATCTTCTTAATTTTACTGTGTTAGTTTTACAGGGCTTTCATGCAAATGACTGGCCACCCTACAACAAAACGCTCACATGAAATCTGACGCAGGTTTCATGTGGCACAGGACTTTACAGGATGACACATCTGCCTAGATGCATCAAGTTGTAAATATGTCGCAACATAGCAAATCTTTTGCACCGCCGCTGCGTCACAAAAGTGACGCACAGCGGCGCAAAAGAGGCACACGGCTATCATAAATCTGTCCCTAACATTTTAAGTGATTGATTCAGGATGACAATAAGGTGTGGCCTATCCAGAGGTTTGTTTGAGGTGAGGCCTACTCAGGGTTGCAGATGAAATTTAGGCTTGTTGAAGAGTACAGAGGAGATAATACATGTGCAGGCCTACCAATGAAGTGAGTCATGTCCACTTCACTCTTGAACAAATGCCAGACCTCTTCTGTGTCCGTGGACAGGCCTAAACCTCATCTGCACAATGTGATTCGTAAAGTTAGGAAACACAGGTGATGTAATTGAAAAATGTGGAATTTCTTTTCCTCATTTCACAATCACATCACCTGTGTTTCCTTTGCTTAGGTATCTCATAGTGCAGATGGAGTCTAGCATATCAAAGAGTACACAGAAGTTGAGCACTGTATACAACAATTTTGACATTTACAGAAGATTCAGCTTCTCCATGCCCCCTACACAGTCCTAAATGTTTACATTTTAAACTGACGGTACCTTGTTGGAGCTGAAGTGAGGCCTGTCTTGCAACATGGTGCATCTTTTGCATCACTGCTGCATCGGTTTCATGTGGCACAGGACTTTACAGCATGACACATCTGCCTAGATGCATCAAGTTGTAAATATGTCGCAACATAGCAAATCTTTTGCACCACCACTGCGTCACAAAAGTGACGCACAGCGGCGCAAAAGAGGCACACGGCTATCATAAATCTGTCCCTAACATTTTAAATGATTGATTCAGGATGACGATAAGGTGTGGCCTATCTAGAGGTTTGTTTGAGGTGAGGCCTACTCAGGGTTGCAGATGAAATTTAGGCTTGTTGAAGAGTACAGAGGAGATAATACATGTGCAGGCCTACCAATGAAGTGAGTCATGTCCACTTCACTCTTGAACAAAGGCCAGACCTCTTCTGTGTCCCTGGACAGGCCTAAACCTCATCTGCACAATGTGATTCGTAATGTTAGAAAACACAGGTGATGTAATTGAAAAATGTGGGATTTCTTTTGCTCATTTCACAATCACATCACCTGTGTTTCCTTTGCTTAGATATCTCATTGTGCAGATGGAGTCTAGCATATCAAAGACTACGCAGAAGGTGAGCACTGTATGGAACATGGCTATGTAACTCAAAGAATCAAAATCTAAATTTGCCAAGCACACATGGGGGCGTATTTACAAGGACCATGCACCACGGGGAAATGTCTTAAATTAAAATGGGAAAAATAACATCAAAGGGACTCAAAGGCCTTGTAAATATGCCCCAAGCAACCTATGAAACTCTAGCAGTACATATCAAGAAACCTAATTGATTTCAAAAAACGTTTTTAAACACATCATGTAAAGCAATTATATACCTACATTCATGGGGAAGTGACTTAAAATGCTCTAAGACACATGAAAGCGTTTTTTAAGGCCCTTGCACCATTTATGCGTCACTTTTAACATGGCTATGTAACTCAAAGAATCAAGATCTAAATTTGCCAAGCACACATGGGGGCGTATTTACAAGGACCTTCCACCACGGGGAAATGTCTTAAATTAAAATGGGAAAAATAACATCAAAGGGACTCAAATGCCTTTTAAATATACCCCAAGCAACCTATGAAACTCTAGCAGTACATATCAAGAAACCTAATTGATTTCAAAAAACGTTTTTAAACACATCATGTAAATCAATTATATACCTACATTCAAGGGGAAGTGACTTAAAATGCCCTAAGACACATGAAAGCGTTTTTTTAAGGCCCTTGCGCCATTTTTGCGTCACTTTTAACATGGCTATATAACTCAAAGAATCAAAATCTAAATTTGCCAAGCACACATGGGGGCGTATTTACAAGGACCTTGCACCACGGGGAAATGTCTTAAATTAAAATGGGAAAAATAACATCAGAGAGACTCAAAGGCCTTGTAAATATGCCCCAAGCAACCTATGAAACTCTAGCAGTACATATCAAGAAACCTAATTGATTTCAAAAAAAGTTTTTAAACACATCATGTAAAGTAATTATATACCTACATTCATGGGGAAGTGACTTAAAATGCCCTAAGACACATGAAAGCATTTTTTTAAGGCCCTTGCACCATTTTTGCGTCACTTTTAACATGCCTATGTAACATGGCTATGTAACTCAAAGAAACAAAATCTATTTGTAAAACACTTGACTCAAAGCAACATTTTAAATACACAACTTTCTTCATAATTTTCTCCTTAAAGCATACTATTCTCTATTTAAATTAAATGAATCTTTTCTCACCTTAGCAAATACTTTTTGAGTTTCAAAACAGTCTCAGACACACACCAATTTGTCTTCAGCAGAGCAAAAGGTATGCACTCCAGAGGCTGCAACCAACAATGGCACAGAAATGCTGTAATTCATCACACATATCTCTCATGTCACCCAATCAAAACTCTTCCCTCACTTTTTTCAAATCAACACCCTTCCCCCTCTGCCCTTTCTGCCTTTTTTCCATAGCAACCACCTCCTGAAAGACCTCTCATGTTTGCAAGTTCACACAACAATGTTTCAATTGAACTCTGAACTCTCAGTACACCTGCGTATCCAGTGCAATCTTTCATAAAATGATTTTTTCTTGACCATTCAAATTACCTCTTTCAAAGAACTCATCCATGCACCCTAACTTTCTGTTTTCAGCAATCAAAATCCACCAATCACTGCTACTGATTAATTACTACAGAAACTCCACAGTTTTTTTCATTACATACTCCTACTGTTTCAACTGCTATTTCATTACCACACTTCATCTGACTGCAGCAGAACCTCCTCTCACCATGTTTTCTGTCTGGATTGTTGGACATAGTTATATCCACTGGGCTCAAAGGTATGCTGATAACAGAAATTTACACAACCTCAATTTACAAAATGTGGAAAGCAACTGGATTGGCCACAGAGGATTAAGATGTCACCAATTGATACCATTGGTGAAAACCTTTTTGCATTTGCCAAAACCTGACCTGTTAATTGTGCACTGTGGAGGAAATGACTTGGGCACTTTGACTGGGGTAGGTCTGGAAATGCTTTTAAAGGACACCTTTGAGCAATTGATGGCACTATTTCCTCAAACTGCCTTGGTATATTCAAATATATGCCAAAGACAGAAATGGAGGTGGTCCAACCAATTTTGTCCACAAATTGAGAAATCGAGGAAGCATGTAAATAAGTCTGTTTCAGCTTACATGAGAGACCATGGAATGGGCTCCATCTACAACAATAACTTGCGTTACTACATGCAAGATATCTACAGAGCAGATGGAGTTCACTTCTCAGATGAGGGGAACAGAATTTTCATCCTCAATTTAAGACTGTGCATTGGTACCTACTTGTAGGTACCTACATCAGCCACAGGACCCAAAAGCTCTTTTCAGAGCTACCCTACATCTGATCACTCACAATTATTATTTTACTCTAACTTTTTTCACTAATTTTCACCAAAGTACGCTCACCGGAGCGCTACCCGGTACGCGCACCAGACGCTAACCTCGCGAAAATTTGAAAAAAAATGTGTTTTTTTTCGCACATATGGGCCTCCTCAGCCACCCTCAGAAAACCTAGGGGGTCAGGATACGTCTACCGTGCCCCATTCTACCCATTCTGAACATTAGTTGCCCTCCATCTTGTATCTCAATTCTACCGAAACACAAAATGGAGGACTCCCGTAACGCTGCCAGTTCGCGTACCGGGGCGCGCACCGGGAAGCGCTCGCTTAAAAAAGGTGGGAAAGTAATTCACAGAAAAACCACTGGAGACACTTTCACCAAATATAGATTAGCTCATACTACATACCAATCCCTACCATTTTCACAAATTTGATTGGAATTCCATTTAGCCATTTAGCCTGTAGACCTCTCTAAATACCCTGAGGTAAATTACTTCACAAAACACATCTGAAGTGTTGGAATTGACAACCAATTAAAATGTTACTTTCATTTTCTACTTTTTTTACCTGACATTTGATTGGTTATGTACCTGAATATATATAAAGAAAGAGAGAGAAACACAGCCATTTTGACTACTACTTCCTGAACTACATTGCAAGATCATTTTCACTCACAACTTAAACTTGTTTTTAAAAGGTAAGATGTTATTTTATAAATTTGAAAACATTTTCAGATAGTTATATACTATCCCTCTGTAAGAGTTAGACATTGAGAAAGGCTTGTTTATTATAATTATGGATTGATTTAGGTTTCTGTGGTATAATTATGAATTTACTTAGGCTTTTTCACAGGCACTTTTTAATAGTACTACTTCACGCCTCAAAAGTACCTGTCTGAACTTCAACCCAACAGTGCCCTATCTCTACTGATATATTTATTTTTTATGCAAATTTCAGCACAAAAATGGAAGGAGAACAGAACGTTTCCTTTGAAATTGTCCTAGACATGAACAATGAGGAAATCATTGAACCCATTAACTTGGAATTCATGGATGAATCACGAGACCATGAACTTCTACAATGACATATCGGACAGTCAAATGTTAGACGTTCTATTAAATTTTGAAAAAGAATCAGAAAAATTAAATTATATTTAATAATAAAAAATTGTTTGAGTCTTTAATCATTTTTATATGTAATTCATAAACTAGTACCAAATTGATTATAATGTAAAGTCAGACTTATAGTATACTGTGCACAATCACAAAAATACATTTATATTTAATAATCATAAATACTGCTACTTAAAAAAAAAATAAATAAAAAAAAAAAAAGAACAATCAATAAACATACAATATTTCGAAATATCATATTCTATCATTCTTTTTTCCTTATAGTACGCTCCCCAGACCGCTTCCCGGTGCGCGTACCGGGCGCTCCCCACGCAAAAAAACCAACATTTTTTTTTTTTTTGCCCCGCGGGGCCCTTTTAAAGCCTCCACATCAAACCTAGGGGGTCAGGGAGGATCTACTATGCCCCCTTATGGTCATTTCCCCCTTTGTTTTGGCCTCCTCTTGTCTCTCGATCCTACCGAGAGACAAGATGGCGGCCGCTCCAGACTGTTTAGAATGTTGACAGACACCAGAGAGCCAATCAGCTTCGCTTCGCGAAGTTCCGTTACGCGTCAGGTACGCGAACCGGGACGCTGCCCGGAGCGCGCTTACAGATATATATATTTTTTTGAATGTTAATTTCTCAAAATCCATTGGAGCACATATATTGAGACCTAGCAAAGGCACATCGGGCTACCAGTCCCTACAATTTTGCCAAGTTCCGTGAAAATCCATTCAGCCGTTCGAGCTAAAAGTGAGGCCAACCGCCCTATGGAAAATTGCATGGGAAAAACACGTTTTGGGACCCCCTTTTTTCTCGGCCCCCCCTTGACGAAACCCCCCCAAATTTTCAGGGGCTGCTCAGAAACAAAATGTGCCATTTTCCTGAAACTTTCAGCCAATTCCGTCCTCAAACGCCAAAGTTATTCGACATAGACTTTTCAAAAATCCCATAGAGAAAAAATCCTAACTATATATACCTACTGGCGACCGCCAGTAGGTAATTACCTACTGGCGGTCGCCAGTAGGTATATATAGTTAGGATTTTTTCTCTATGGGATTTTTGAAAATTCTATGTCTAATAACTTTGGCGTTTGTGGACGGAATTGGCTGAAATTTTCAGGAAAATGGCACATTTTGTTTCTGAGCAGCCCTTGAAAATTTGGGGGGGGTTCGTCAAGGGGGGGCCGAGAAAAAAGGGGGGTCCCAAAACGTGTTTTTAACATTGAGTTTTCCATAGGGCGGTTGGCCTCACTTTTAGCCCGAACGGCTGAATGGATTTGCACGAAACTTGGCAAAATTGTAGGGACTGGTAGCCCGATGTGCCTTTTGTAGGTCTCAATATATGTGCTCCAGTGGATTTTGAGAAATTAACGTTTAAAAAAAGATATATATCTGTAACAGCGGACCTGGCAGCGTCCCAGGACGCGTACTTTACGCGCAACGGAGCTTTGTGAAGCGAAGCTGATTGGTTCTCCGGCGTCTGTCAACATTCCAAAAAGTCCGTAGCGGCCGCCATCTTGTCTCTCGGTAGGATCGAGAGACAAGAGGAGGTCAAAACAAAGGGGGAAATAACTATAAGGGGGCATAGTAGATCCTCGCTGACCCCCTAGGTTTGATGTGGAGGTTTTAAAAGGGCCCCGCGGGGCAAAAAAAATAATAATAATAATAATCGAACGGCTGAATGGATTTGCACGAAACTTGGCAAAATATTAGGGACTGGTAGCCCGATGTGCCTTTGCTAGGTCTCAATATATGTGCTCCAGTGGATTTTGAGAAATTAACGTTCAAAAAAAGATATATATCTGTAACAGCGCTCCGCTTCGCGTAACGGAGGTTTGCGAAGCTGATTGGTCATTCTGTCACTGGGCTATAGTTGGGCTACATCTGGCTGATATTTGGGCTACATTTGTTTTTTTGTGTGTCTGGCGGCCATCTTTGGGCTACATTGGGCTACATTGGGCTTCATTGGGCTACATTGGGCTACATTTGGGCTCCAACATATATATAGGCCAATGTAGCCCAATATATATTTTTCAAAGTTAATTTTCGTAAAAACCACTGGAGCATATATCTTGAGACATAGCAAAGGCACATCGGGCTACCAGTCCCTACAATTTTGCCAAGTTTCGTGGAAATCCATTCAGCCGTTCGAGCTAAAAGTGAGTCCAACCGCCCTATGGAAATGAAGGAAATGAATGGGTAATTTGTAATTAGCAAATAGCTAATCGCAAACTAGGAATGGTAAAGAATCGCTATTTATTCCTTAAAGTTCGCTATTTAGGAAATGCAAAAAACTTTGATGATACATATGGCGGTTCATCTCTAACAAGATAAGAAGCATAGGGATACATTTATGATGACTGGCGCATCACCAGGGATGTGTTAGTCATTCTGTGCCGCTGTTCCGTCACCTATGGTGTGCTGCATTTACAATGCGGCGCATCATGGGGCAAAAACAGCACAGATGCGTGATGTATCTGTGCCGTAAAGGTGGCGCATTGCTGGAGTTGTATCGCAAGTGTGATGAAGCTCCAGCAAGGGTCGGGGGTGCCCCTGTCGCAGGGTTTCTGTTCTCACACAGAACTGTGGACAGAGGATTGGAACCTCGGCGAATTAGGGTGTCCCAAAACTCACGTTAGTAATCAAAAACTCCTTAGCAAGCTAGGTACAGTGTCACATTGGATATAACAAACTCTCAATGTTTAGACAATCCAGAATATGAACTTATAGTACCTCAGGATACGTGGAACTCATGAACAGTCGGTCGTTATATATTTCTTAGAAACCAGAACATGGAGTTAAGAAGAACACATGTGTATTTGAAATGTTTATTTACTAATGCCGTCTTCTCAGGCGTAGTATCTTAGATAATACAAGTACACATATTATCAGTAGCAAAATTACCAGCATAGTTACTAGTACATAAAAAGCGAATGGTGATAGTATGTTAACATGCTGTAAATGAATAAGAGTTAGCAACACTTATAAGCAGCCGCGGGCTGTGGAGGGAGTTACGGTGAGGCAGGGAGGCGGGGAGGGGGAGAAGCAGGGTGGAGAATACAAGTACACATATTATCAGTAGCAAAATTACCAGCATAGTTACTAGTACATAAAAAGCGAATGGTGACAGTATGTTAACATGCTGTAAATGAATAAGAGTTAGCAACACTTATAAGCAGCCGCGGGCCGTGGAGGGAGTTACGGTGGAGCAGGGAGGCGGGGAGGGGGAGGGGCAAGGTAGAGAGGGCTCCACCCTGCTTCTCCCCCTCCCCGCCTCCCTGCCTCACCGTAACTCCCTCCACGGCCCGCGGCTGCTTATATCTCACCCTCCCTAATACACATATTATATTATTTGCTAAGAAGGTCTCTTTGTGTTGGTTTAGGGCGTGCCCATACTTTAGTGTCTTAGATTTGAAGGAATCACATCAGCATAC
Organism: Lissotriton helveticus; assembly: GCF_964261635.1. Lineage (NCBI taxonomy): Eukaryota > Metazoa > Chordata > Amphibia > Caudata > Salamandridae > Lissotriton > Lissotriton helveticus. The sequence continues at coordinate 770,277,378 of NC_136063.1, read as the reverse complement.
ACCAGCTCTCTCTTCATGTGAACCGCATCAACTGTTGTGTATGTGTGTTCGGCAAAGCAATATAAAACCCGCCTCATGCCCAGAATTGGCAGAAGTTGCACTTATGTTATGAGTATGAAGTCGTGGAGATCAGACCTCATAACAATTCTGTATCGTGTTGTTCTTGAAACTTTAGCACTCGCTGTACAGATATAGTTTAACAAGCAAAGCAGATAGTAGAGCAATAACATATTATTCTCATGTAAACCACGATGAACTACTAGGTGGAAAGCTAAAGCAACAACTAAGTGTCGTGTGCAGAAGTTGCAAAAAAGGAAAAATGGCGTTTAAACCGGTAATGAGCCCATGCTAACTTAACACGGTGTAAAGATATCCAGGACCTAGATGACACCTCCCCATGATCCGGAAACGAACTGAATAAGATAATAGAAGTGCCATCTCATGAGAGCAGATTGCAAGTTTATATGTGGACGGTCCGCAAGGTAAAGCATTAAAAACTAGGAAAATTTAATGCTAAAGAAAAATAAAACAGCCAAGTACTTTATCGAGTCTTAAGCCAATAGGCAAGGTAAATAATAAAAACTTGACAAATAAGTCAATGAATTGTCAATGAAATGCTAGTACTCAGCATATCAAACATGAAAAAGGTCTATGACATAACTGTGTATGCAAAATAAGCTGCAACAGCCTCCAATAGGAAGTCACCGTCTTCATCCGAAAACAGTTCAGCCATCCAATTTAAAAGCGGAAAAGAACATACGTGCTCTCCCAGCACCGGATCCTCTATCACCATCAGAGGACAGCTCGGTGGGTTTTCAAGAAAGCTCTGTTCCAAGAAAGACTGTGCTGCCGCCAGTAAATTCCAGGGACCAAGTAGTCCATGCATCAATGCCACAGCCATAATCCTTTCGCCAGGACAAACCAACTCGTGAGTAATGATAGGAGTCATCAGCTGATTAAAGTCGACGTCAGGAGAAACCGGTCCGCAGAGACACAAATCAATGGCCCAATCGAAATCACAGGTCAGGCAGTGAAATACAGGCTGGACACAGGTGAAGTAGGAGAATCGAAAAGATAATCCATATGCCGTGCTTAATATCGCCAACGGCATTGTGCCATAATATTCTAGCATGCGATTGCGGAACAGTGTCAGCAGCTGCAGGGTGGGAGGTTGCATAGGAGGGACATCCATATTTAAAAATGTAAAAAAGCACAAGAGCGTCCGCTGGTAATGCAAGTAAAAATGCCAATCCACGAACCAGAGTGGAGAAAATAGAATGAAAGGAAGCAGGGATGACTCCAAAGATTTTCTCAAATGAAGTCACGAGACCACTGGTAACAACTTTAAAAAAGTGCGCCAGGGTCTTTGTGGAGGATGCGTTAAAGATAGTCGGAACGATCTTGCTGAAATTGAAAGGCAAATCTGAATTGAAAAGGGTCTGCACCTCTGTACGGGTGTTCGCTATGTGAAGCACGAAAGTTTCACGGGCCGAACTCAAGGCCACCTCTCTCTGAGACAAAAGAGCTCTTATTCTTGCCATGCCGTTGAAATCTGTCCCAAGGTTGGTATTTGTGGCCAGATTGAAAACTCCCTATGTTCATGTGTGGGAGGAAATAGAACATTTCTGCAGCAAATAACCCGTTCACTTACTGTTACGATAAAAGGAATACTTTTAATTAACTCAGAACAATCTTCATTATTGAGCATCAAATAACTACCATTTTCCAACAACTTGAACGTGGGGATGATAGCAGGAACTGGCGTGCCTTGCAACACGCAAGCCATATTTGGTCGGTGTTTGTTGCATGAACCGTGTAACTGTATGTGCCTACACATTAGTGAATGATCTGGCGTCTCAGTGCATTCCTCTCCATTCAGATAAACTTCTTGATCATCTTTGAAACATCTGTATGTGTATGGAAGCGACCAGACCTCATGAAGAAAAGCACTACCTAAAGGTTCATAACGACCTATTGGTATATATTTCATACAATTTGAAAACTTATATAAAGCAAAAGGCAGCGTTATTAAACCGTGGATAAGGCACGTTGCCAAAAAACCCGCAATCCTCTGCTGATGATGTCACTGAGCATGTCATGAATGATGTAATATGTGACATCATCAGCAGTGGATTACGGGTAATAGTATCTCTAGTTTACTCCCCTATAGCTGTCTTTCTTTTAACATAAGTGTCTGTTTCCTTCCCTTATACTTACTGTTTTTGGTTCGCTTCTAGTTCGCGTACCGGCGAGCGAACTGGGAAGCGAACTAAGAGAAATAGAGGTTGGCACAGTTCCAAATATTGTACCAATTTTTTAATAAGGGGGAGGTAGTTCTGAAAAGAACTTTTTTTTTTATTGTTTTTGTTGTTTTATATTTTTTTTATTATTTTTCGGAACATTTTTTTACTTTTTTTGAATTTTTCTGAACAGTTTTATATTTTTTTGGGTTTTTCTTGGAGGGGGCAATGAAAACGATTCATTGTAAAGGGCTCAACAGGAGCAACAAAACAAAAAAAGAAGTATTTATTATTTTGGGCGTTTCGTACAAACTTGCATATGATAGTCAATAGCTCTGTTGATCAGAGTGATGCTTTTTTCTCCGTAGGAAATGAATCCATCGCAAAATACGCAGGTGTGTTTTACTTCACCAAATTTCATTTGTATATTTGGCACCATCTCCCTGCCCTCTGGTCCCGTTACTTCCGGTACAACAGATCTTCTGGCCATAAAAGGGAGATTATCTAGGTCGTTCCGAAACTGTGCAGCACTGTAGTTGTTAGGATGCCACCTAGTCATATGGCGATGCATTGTGTAGTTTCCGAAACTGTATTTTTTCTCGGTTCCTCTGGACAGTCTATCTTGACATATAAGGCAAGTTACGTATCTTGCATTTACTTTTTTCTGACCTTTGGGAATTTTAAAAAATTGCCAAATGAAGTTTTCTTTCCGGTGAGACGTCCTGGGCTGCTCAGGCAAAAACTGCCTCTCTTCGTGCTCGTCGTCCTGTTCCTCTTCTTCTTCTTCTTGTTGAATTATAACTTGAGCAGGTGGTCCACTCTTCCTTGGATGTGGTGGAGGTGGTGGGGAAGCACCAGCTGAAGCTACTAAAGAAGCCATTGCTCAGTGATCACAAAGGGTCTTTCTCTCACAATGATGAAAGTCAGAGTGAGGAAAGAAGGAGGGATTTTCATCATTTGGGAAAAACAAGAGTTCTCAACCAATCAAAAGTGTTAATTTTAGATTATATGACCTAGTCTTACATCATTAGGAAACCAAAAGTGAAATGAACCAATGAAAAGTGTTATTACCAAGTCACATGACTTGCTGTGTTTACGTTAAGCGCTTTGCAGGGCCTCCCGGTTTGCTTCCAGAAACCTGCGCTTTGCGACTCGCTTCGCGTACCAGTTCGCTAACGTAGCACGTCATATGACGTATCACGCGACAACGTGAAACGTCATGCGGACGGGAGGCGTCACGATGTTGTTTTCTAACGCGGCACTTGCGGTAAAGAAACGTTTAGCGGCTCGCGGTCTATTTCGCGGCATCAAGGTCAGCTAACGGGAAGCTTCCCGATTCGCGAAGCGGGAACGAAGAAAAAAAAATATTGTAAAAAAAAATTATTCATAAACATATAAAATATATTTTTGGATTTAAAGAAGAATACATTTTACAGCTACAGATATTAGCTGTTAAAAAACCAATGAAATTCACAGAAAAAAAACATAGGTTATAGACCATATATAGTTAGGAATTAGCATTTACAAAACCTTGAAAATTCACTGAAAAAACCATAGGTTATAGACCATATATAGTTAGGAATTAGCATTTAGAAAACCTTATTTTACTCACACAAAACCATTGAAATTCCATATATAGTTAGTTGCACTAACTATATATCGCGCACCCGCAATCCACTGCTGATGATGTCACATATTACATCATTCATGACATGGTCAGTGACATCACTGATGACATCACTGATGACATCTCAAATGACATCACTGATGACATCACTGATGACATCTCATTTGACATCAATGACCACATCACTGATGATATCATTCATGTGACAATACAATGCATCTCCTCACATTTTAATATAACCTCTGTTTCACCCAGTGTTAAAAAGAGAGTATAATTTTTGAAACCATTGACACACCAATACTAGTTACTACATACGCACTCACTGATTGCTACATCTACACACACCTTCACTCATTCACCCATACAATCATTCATACATACAATCACTCATCTTTACAACACTATCATATGCACTCATACACCTATACAGACACTCACAGTCTGCCACTGATCCATGGAGTTACTCACACACCTAGTCAGTCCTGTAAAGAATCAATGAAACTTCCATTTTCTTGTCTATACAGTTAAACATAGAGCACCTTACATTTTCAAACATATACTAACACATACTTACCTTCTTATACAATCATTGATACAAGTACAGATTGATCTGCACAGAGTCACACACCTCCCAGCTAGCCACACACACACTCAGTCTCCCATACAAATACTTGGGCAATCAATCAATAACCCATATAGTTACTCATATAGCTACTGATCAACACATGCAGCAGTTTACAGAACAACAGACATAATGATGCACAAATTAAGACAGTTTAGTCACTAACCCATGCAGTCAGTGAGACACATTTAATCACTCACTCATACAGTCAGTCATGCACCTACTAAATCCTTCGTCCAGACACTTACACATCCACTCATTCTTCAATATGTAAGACATATTTAAACTTTACAAAAACACACAGACACTAGATGATGTCATCAGTGATGTCATTTGAGATGTCATCAGTGATGTCATCAGTGATGTCACTGACCATGTCATGAATGATGTAATATGTGACATCATCAGCAGTGGATTGCGGGTGCGCGATATATAGTTAGTGCAACTAACTATATATGGAATTTCAATGGTTTTGTGTGAGTAAAATAAGGTTTTCTAAATGCTAATTCCTAACTATATATGGTCTATAACCTATGGTTTTTTCAGTGAATTTTCAAGGTTTTGTAAATGCTAATTCCTAACTATATATGGTCTATAACCTATGGTTTTTTCTGTGAATATATATATATATGTATATATATATATATTGTATTTCAAAGCCCAAGGGTTTCAGAGATACACTCTGTCACACACAAACCTTCAAGGTTCATTAATCACGCCATTCCAGCATTAAACAAACCGGATTTAATTTTCCTGCTCCTGACACGTTTCAGACCCCATTGCCTTTGTTCACAATAACGAAACAACCAGGCCTTGATTTTTCATGCTTTTAAATTGTCTTGTGCCTCTTGATTGGGCTTGCCAGATACGTTTGTTTGCAATGCATCATGGAACATAATGTGCCCAGACCTCGATTACTCCCTCTGGTGGGTTTTTGCTTCTTTGAAATTAATTCTAAATCATTGTTGCCCTCCAGTGGGCCTCCGATTGTCTTTGCTGGCAATATTAATGCAGTCGGTAGACCTGCATTGAAGTTAATGAAAAGTTCCCAACTCTGCGGTCCTCAACTTCAGAGGCGGTGCTATCTTCATGGTGGGGCTGCCATTGCATAATTTTGCATTCCAATGCCCAAGTGTTTCAGAGATGCACTCGGTCAAACGAACTTACAAGATTCATTAAGCACACCATTCCAGCATTGAACAAATCGGATTTAATTTTCCTGACCCGTTTCAGGCCCCATTGCCTTTGTTCACAGGAGTGATGAATAACAAAACAAGCAGGCCTTGATCTTTCATGCTTTTAAATGGTCTCATGCCTCTTGATTGGGCTTGCCAGATACGTTTGTTTGCAATGCATCATGGAACAAAATCTTCCCAGACCTCGAGTTATCCCTCTGGTGTGTTTTTCTTCATTGAAATTAATTCTAAATCATTGTTTCCCTCCAGTGGTCCTCCGATTGTCCTTGCTGGCAATATTAATGCAGTCTGTTTACTCACATTGAAGTTATTGAAAAGTTCCAAACTCCCCGGTCCTCAGCTTCCGAGGCTGTGCTGCCTCCACGACGTGGCTGCCGTTGCATAATTTTGTATTCCAAAGCCAAAGGGCGTTTCCATAGTCCAGTTAAGATATAATAAGGGCATGGACTATGGTGGCTCGACGTTCCAACGCGGAACATATGAAGAAATCTTCGCAAGGTTTTGAGTTTCCAGAAGCATGCTCAGGAAACTTGACCTATCTGAGCCTTGGCCGACAGTTTCGGGTCAAATTTAAAGCTAAAATTCCTGACTGAAGAGACAGGGGTAGGAGGGGGATTCAACTTCCACCAGAGATCAGCCAGTGGGGGTGAAGGTTGGTTAAAAAACATCACCTCTGTTTTATCATTATATATTTTTAAGCAGTTGTCCGTCATCCACGAGGAGATCTTAGTTAGACAATGCCTGAAGCTGTCAAACGCCGCCTTGGCAGTGTCTTTAAAGGAAAACACAAGCTGTGTATCATCAGCGTAAGAAAATATTCTCACTCCACAATGTTCCACAATCAATGCCAATGGAGCCAGATAGACATTAAACAGGGTAGAGCTGAGTGGCAAGCCCTGCGGGACTCCGCATACCATGGAGAAAGAGGAGGAGACATGAGGGCGAGGAAAAACCGGCTGAGACTGCCCCTCCAAAAAAGAGCAGAACCAGTTTAAGATGGTCCCCGAGATACCCAGCTGTGCCAGTTCGTCTATAAGATTAGAATGGGAGACCGTATTGAATGCTGCAGACAAGTCCAGCAGCACGAGCATGGCACAGCATCCCTGGTCTAGGTATTCTCGGATGGTTTCCGCCACCTCCAACAGCAGAGTCTCAGTGCTATAGCCCACACTAGAATCCGACTGGGAATCACGAAGGAGTTTATTGGATGCCAGATAGTTGGAAAGCTGTCTCTGTACTTCCTTCTCCAATTTTTTTGCAGGTGCAGGCAGCAGGGTAATGGGCCTATAGTTCTTGAGTAAGGCAGGATCTGCATCTTCCTTTTTCAGAATAGGCAGAACAAAAGCATTTTTCCAACCAGAGGGATAACTCCCTGATGTCAAAGAAGCGTTCCAGATAACATTAAGGTGTGGATTAAAAAATGGGGGAAGCTAGTTAAAAAAAGTAGCAGGACAAGGATCGAGATTCGAGCCAGACTTAGTTCTAGCAAGGTCTAGCAAGGACAAGTTAGGACAGAAAGGTCGGAAATCAGATCAGTGACATGGAAAATCCACAGCCAGTGAGGAAGTAGTACAATCCTTTAAAGCCGGAAAGTAAGAATATAGAGTGAAACTTCTCCTGGAAGATGTTAGACAGATCTCTACATAAATCAACTGAGGGCCTGATCGAGCTCATGGTGGCTTAAGGTTTCATAAAATCTTGCATGATCTTGAACACTTCCTTCTTAGATGAATTATCTGACTATTTAATTTGTTTGGCGAGAAAATTCCTGATAGCCAGGCATTTAAGGGGATGACATTTCTTTAGTGCGTCTTTATATATACTCATTGCCTCTGGATTATAAGTCTTTCGCCAATTGCGCTCTTGCTTTTTACAGGCGCTTTTCTCTAAGCAAAGCTCCGGGGAGAACCAGGGCGCAGAAGGCTTTTTCCTGGCCAGTTTTACGGTTTTCAAGGAGGCAATAACATCTAGGGAGGAAGCAACCCACTCATTGAAGGAAATTGCATCCATGCTAGGATCATCTGTCACCCGAAGTGTGGGGTTATGTAGGATGGGACCTAAGAACCCAGAGGAAACTCACTTCCAATTTCTCTTCTTCACCAACTTTGGTCTCAAGCTTTGTTTCCCACTACTTCTTAGCAGGTTGAACGGGACCAGCCAGTGGTCTGACCATGTTAGAGGCAAAGGAGCCTCGACCTTAACTAAGGAGTCGTTTGAAAAGATAAGGTCCAACATGTGACCCGCCCAATGAGTAGGGGCCGTAACCAGCTGAGTCAAGTTTAGTCCACCCAATATCTCAGTCACTTGGATTGCTAAGGCACAATATCTGGTTTTTTCACACAGTTTTTAAGCATTGGATTAGCACAGAGCTATTCAAGCCAGGCTAGAAAGATATATGTCAGGGGATTCTTGTATTAATTCCAGGTCAGTTTGAATGGTGTTTTACCAGTCCAGAGATGTAATACTGTGCCTGGAGTGGTAAAGGGTTTTGCCATTTTTCAGCTTAGTGTGGTTTCCAATTACTAAACCTATTTCTTAAAATCATTACTTTAAAAATGGCAAAAGTGTTTGACACATGCTAGCTTGGGATGGATGGCATTGTGCTAATCCTATGTCATTAAGTATCATCAAGCATTGACTTTTTGACAAAATAAATAGGTCTACTGTATATATTTATATCTTTGAAAAAAGGGGGTAGGGCACCTGCAAGTGGTTGGGTGCAGGATCTGACCACAGGCATAATTACCATTGCATGGTGAGGGTGTGAGATATGGTTAATGAGGAGCAGGAGTTAAAGTTATTTGAAATAACCATAACTGTAGAATTTAAGTGGCTTTGTTCGGTTACAATGTTAAGTTTTGGCCGACATATTTACATAATTATAATATATATGTATATGTTATATTATAATTATGTAAAGATGTCTATGTAAAACCCACTGTGACTTACACTACTATTTTCCGGAGATCCAGAGACACTTGGTGGGTACCTTGCAATGGTGCACAGTAATAATTTAAAATGTATTTGGTAATCTGATACAATAACGAATAACCAACGAGTTTTGGATGAATGCATTCAACCAACCCAACCTGTTTTGTGGCCTTTAGTGCAGTAGTAACTTTAGAAGTGTATTTTGTGAATAGCATTGGTCTTACCCTTGTAACTTGGTCGGAGTTTATAGAAGCATTTCTCTCCCAAACCCCTCCTTACTTTTCCCCAGACCTCTCCAATTAAGGGCCTCATTACAATGTTGGTCGGAAAGACTCCAAATGGCATTCAGATTTTCCTAACCTGTGTCAGAAGAACCCATGTTTCTGACCAACTCAGACACATTACCGACCGACCGATTATGATAGAAGGTATCCGTTCGGCCATTCCAAATTGGTTCCGACAGGCATTTGCAGAATCCAAGTTGTTCAGAGCGGATTCGTGCAGCTTAATGGACAGCATTTCCGACCAGCTGATTCCAGTGTTGGATTCTGACAGCCTTTCTGAGTCGGACTGGACTGTCTGACACAAAAAGCCTGCGAAAACTGACTTTGGCGGCCCCTAGCAGGCCCCCCCTCATCGTGAAAGCTCTGGTTGTGGCTTGCGGGGGTACCCAAGGGACCCCCCCTTTAAAACCATGCACAGTGTGGCAGGCACCAAGGGGTGCCTGCGACATGGTGCAAGATTTTTTGCAATCACCCCTTTTTTCAATGGGAGCCTGTGCTGTCGGTCCGAACACAGGCTCCCATTCAAGTCAATGGGAGAGTTTTCGAATGGTCTTAGGACCATCATAATCGGTCGGTCCGACTCTCCGGACACGCGTCTGTCGGAGAGGATTCTGACAAGGAATCGTCGGAATGCTTTCCAACCAACATCGTGATGAGGCCCTAAGTCATAAGAATTTCCCTTTTTCAAGCCACTCTCCCTTGTCCCTTCTAAATATACTAATACAAAAGTATTCTTACAAGTTCAGACATCTTCATCACCTGGAGAGAAATCTTTGCATAGTAAAGAGAGGAAAAGGTGAAGGTCTCCGGCCGTACATTAGTGAATAGCATTTTGGACTATTGAGTAGTATGATAGTAACACTCCTTTACATACAGCAAAAAAAAGCTTGTGAGTATGCTCTTTTGGTGCTGGCCCAGTCTGCAGGTCCACGCACAAATATTTTGCCTTCACTCCCCCATATTTGGACTGCCCTAAACAAGGTAGAATTGGTTTATACTAAATTGGCACATTTAATCTACTTGTAAGCGCCTTAGTATAATCGTACCCCATGTACCCAGGGCCTGTCAATAAAATTCTACTAGTGTGCCTGCGTATTACAGTAAACAAATGATGGACGGAATGCTGACAATGCAAACATTCTCCCCCAGTCAAAGGATCTGAGTTAAATCCATCATTATTTTGCCCACTACGCCATCCCAGTTTGGACCCAGCCATTTGCAAGTCAGTCTTGACCCTGTGCCCCATTTGAAAAGTCCAGACCAAACCGTCAGGCCAGGTGCTCCCTGGACCGGAAACAAGTATCCTGGGACCAGTTTCAGGGTACGTCACCCTTTTCACCCAGGCTAGCTTGAATCCAGTGGCACAGTGAACAAGGGACCCACGTTTGGGCATACCCATCCCACTTCGGGCAGCACTCATTGTACCACCCACTTAAGTTGGTTTGCAAAACATGTCTCAGGCCTGCTATTACAGCTGTTTGTGCAGTTTTAAACTGCCATTTTGACCTGGAATAAGAAACCTGTTGCCAGGCCCAAGCCTTCCTTTTTAATGCATACATGCCACCCATAGGGTAGGACCTAAACAGTCCAGAAGACAGAGTGCATTGTATTTAAAAACGGTAGACATGTATGTTTTTTATAGTTTACATGTCCTGGCAGTAAACAAACTCTTACATTTGTTTTCACTCCTACAAGGCCTACCTCTCCGATAGGATAACACTTGGTTACCTTATTATATTTATAAGTGATAACTTCCATATGGGAGCAGGTAGACAGCTTGAGTTTGGTGTGTAAAGAATTGTGATTAAAAAACATTTTTAATGGTAAAGTCCCAATTCAGAAAATATCACTTTTAGGAAGTTGCCATCTTATTGTCCTCTCCATTTGGTGCCTGTAGCCTGTCCCTTAGTCACTTGACTAGGTTTAGCTGACAGTTGGTCCTCGTATATAGTGAGACAAAGAAAAGGTAGGTGTTAATAGGATGGACCACTCTGACTTAACTAGGGGGCGGAGCTGTCACCTACCACGTGTGCATATTACAAAGGCTCTGCCTGAACACACTCACAACATTTTTGTCAATAGTATTTTCTGTCTCCGGACAAGCTGGGGCAAGGACCGGGAGGTAGGGTTTGCCTGACAGCTCAGGAGTGCAGGAACTCCTAGAACCTTCTTCCACTTCAAAGTGGGCAGGAGGTAGAAATAGCCCCAGACCCAACTCTTCAGTGCACATCTGGACCTGCGGAAGACTCAGATGAAGGACTGCTGTCCTTCTTTGCTGCCCTGCTGCTTCGCTTCCCTCCTCCCTGAATGAGAAGGACTGGACCTGAATTTTGAACCCTGGGCCACCAGGGTGACTCCAAGGGCTTGTTGGCTAGCCACCTGATTAGAGCCTCAGGGACAGAAACAGACCCTCACCATCATGAAACCAGCACCTGAGCTCTGCCAGCTGTGAGTCCTGCCATCACTGGTGGTACCAGCCCAGTCCAGGATCCCTGGAAGTGGGCCTGTAGGGGTGCTCTGTCAGCCCAGCTGTGATCCCAGAAGAACTGACGCAGCACAATAAATCGCCTTGCAAAAAACAGCATTGGGACCACTGCAGGATGCATCCCAGGCTCAGATCTTGGCATCGCAGACCGATGCTCATAGGAACTGCTTCTGAGCTCTGCATCCTCATCACAGGTCTTCTTCTCATCACAAGCCCCTTGTCGACGGCATCTTCGACAACAATGCAGAACTCCACATCACAAGACTCGCAACTTCGATGAACTGGCCGCTGCGAGACGCATCTTCAATGCTGGACTTTGCATCTCAAGCCCCCCAGCAACGTATCCTCAATGACAACGCAGGACCTCAAATTGCAGCACCACAGCTTAGCAGCTTCCCGGATGCACTTCTGCGCAACACAGCTTCACACCTGGACCTCACATTGCCTCTGCTGAATGATGAATAGCTCCACAACCAAGATTAGAGGTCCTTTGTTCAGTGGACCTAACTAGGTTCCAGTAGCCAGCCTGTGATCTATCATGGTCGCCCTGAACTTGTGACTTCATCTCAGTCTAATGCGACCTGATAACCATAGTTGGCGCTTTGTGCTTTTTTAGCGCTATTTTCACTTAAATCTATAAAATTGCATATCTCAGGTTCTATTGATTGGAATTTTGTCATTTTGGTCTTACATTTTTTGTTACATTTTACTCTATTTTTCTGAATTACTGTGAGATTTTTCTTATGTTGTGTTTCACTTTATTACTGTTTTAAGTGCTGCAGAAATACTTCACATATTGCCTCTAAGTTAAGCCTGACTGCTTTTGTGCCAAGATCACAGGATTAAGCACAGGTTAATTTGGGGTTTGCATGGGACTTCACCCTGACAAGGACTGTGGTTGCTGCTTGAGTAGAGTTTCATCCCCCTCAACCAGGAACCCAGCTTCTCACAGCCCTAACTATTATAAAGTCTTCTTTAGGTGTATTAAAGTAAGGGTGGTATGGCAATTTCTTGAAAGGTATTTGAAAGCTGATGTGGCCTGTTTCTTTCCTCTTTTTGTCTCTTGATGATTCTTTTAAAGTTTTCGAATTATTGCATTTGAACAGCTAATTGTGCAGGAAACCTGGGGTGTAGTCTTTTATTATAGTGCCTGTAGAAGCAGATGATGTAAAAAATAAAGCTTTCAGGTCATGTACTATTTCTCTTATTTCGTTTTTAGTAATTGTAGGCTGCTGGCTGTGATCTGTAATATTTGTAATTGTTTTATTAAAGGTTTAGCTTACATATAAAAACAATTGGAAAAGTATTTAATTCACTTCCAAGGCATTTTTTCATTTACAATTTTTTTCTTTGGAGTAGTAGAAGCCCATGTACGTCAAACTGTTCCGGTTTTGTAGGTCGTTCACTTCACATTTTTAGATCAGAACATTTTTGAAATCTTAAGATTTAATTGGATATATTTAGTTATTAGGAGATGTAAAGTTTAAATGTTTTCTTGGAATTCGTTACAAATGTACTTTCTTTACCAATGGTTGCTGGTCATCTTGGGTCTTTAATCATTACATTTTCAATTTTTATGCAGTCGGCATAAATCGTCTTTGGTAGTACTTTCAGTCAGAATGATTGCCAGCAGCTGTATCTGTAATGTGAACATAATAAGGGGATATTTATTTTACAATTATAATTCTAAATTAAATGTAATAGTTTGTTAAGAAGAGCCAGATTAAATATAGCTCTTATAGCTAAAAAAAATGTGGACTTACTCCGGTTCAAATATTAGTTGTGTCTGCAATGCAGAATACCATTCTCCTTGGGCATGTATGGAAAACCTTCCTGCTGTTTTTGGTATGTTCTATTTTTATTGAGTGATGTTTTGCAATTAGTTACCATTGTCCCAAAGGTTTAACCATTCATTTTAATTTGTTTTGTTTCATGGAATTACATAGATGTTATTTTTTTATTGATATGGTACTAAACGTTGACCTTTTATTTTGCTAAGGCTTTGGGGTATGGTCCTACACAAGCGTTCATATTTTGCCACGATTTTTTAAGTCAATATTTGTGGAGCTGATATTTTGCTTAATTCCATTATGTTGTTTGGAAAATTATATATTTTGTTTTTTAAATTTTTCTTTTAAATGTTTTAGCATTAGAAATGTTTGTTCAGTCAATATTTGTGTTGTTGATGTAATGTTGTTTTACTACAGTGTTTTAAAGGTTGATGTGGTTGTAGCCAACATTTGAACAACTATATTTTTTTCATGTCACAAGAGTTTTGGAGTTGATATTGCGACATACAACAACAAATTTATTCCATCCATACTTCCACCCAATACCAACCTGTGTCAGCATGTGCCCATATGTGTCCTGTCTTACTGTGCATGTGCAAGCATCTGGGTGCCCACATCAACCTGCAACCAAAATAACACACCATGCTATAATATGTTAACTTCCATCTTAAAGAGGTTTCATGTCACTATGACATAAGGTGTCAATATTCCATGCCCTGTTTCTAAACCTTGTAAAGACCATGGAAGGACAGAAGATTCTTCAGTGCTTTGGAATTTTGAGCATTGATCCTCAGGTTTTGTTTGGATCTCAGCAGCAAGTACTTTAGCCTCCACTGCTATGGTATTAGTCAGCCTCAAGATTCCTATTCAGGTGCAATCCAAAACTAAATATCCTCATTATTTGTTTTTTTTTCTTTGTAGGTAAGATGAAAACGTTACAACGCCTAATTGCCACAGTTTATTGATAAATAAATGTTTTCTGTTATTCTTAGCAAATTTCCCTATACTCCTAGCCTTTGGTTATAATTTGTTGCCATGTAATTTTGATACAATGTTATGTTATGCAGTCAGAAGTAATGCAAAAAGACGTTAAAACTCTCCAACTCCTTCTTTTGCCTAAGAGTAGGGGAATGGCGAACAAGAGAATATGTGCATAGGATGTATCCTGGGTGATGAGGTGCAAGAGTGAAGTGGCTTGAGTGGATTGAGGGGTACCTGGAAGGGGGAATAAGAGTAGTGCATCTTTTTAGGCCCTTGTCAACCTTATTACACCATTAACAAATTAACATGTTACAAGTTCACAGTAAGCCTGGTTCACAAATATCCTGTATCTTACTGTTGTAATACTTCATATGTCCAGGAGTAAGGCAGAGTAGATTAGGAGTGTAGCATTTTCCCAGCCGAGGTTCTCACCAATAACTACCCCACACGTGGAGCTTAGTAATACATGTCTTTATTTGTCTGCATGCAACCTCAACATTGTAAAGCTGCCTTCTCCCAATACACTCTATTCATTACATTCTAGTTCTACAGAATTCACCCGAATCCATAACGGTTCCATCATTGTTAATTCGCAAGACATTACATTTCCCCCTCTATTGAATGAAAACGTGCCACTTTTACAAAAAACTACACACATATATATGTTTAAAACTCTTCATAAATCTCTTTGGTGCTGTAATGGTTCGACTGTATTTGGACAAAATATCGGATCATAAATATCAAGCTACACAAATATCTAGTTTTTTATATCGTGACACAAATATTGTGATGCAGGAATATTGTTCACAAACATATTTTTACGTTTTTAATATTGTTTTTAATACTATAGTTGTGAAAAGAATCGTTTTTAAATTATCTTCATGTATTTTAGTTCATATTTTAATTGTGAATGTTATATATTGTTTGCACAATTGTTAATATTGTTAAAGATAGTTTGCAATTTTAAGTTATTAAATAATTCTATTTTATATTTTTTAATATAGTTTGCAATTTTAAGTTATTTAATAATTATATTTTTTATTGTATATGAAAGGCGTTTGTTGTTGTACTTGCAGGCGGATAGTGTGGGAAGTTATTTATGTTATAATAAATTAACAATTAATAATTTATTAATAATGATGTTATATTTTAACAGTGGGCTTCTAGGTATTAACCCTGAGTGGGGAACTCTGCCTTGACAGCGGAGTTTGCAGAGTTTTACCAACTCCGCACTCCACTGGGAGTGCAAAGTTGGCAAAAATACTCTGACTCCGCCATGTGGCCGAGTTTCCCCCCTGCCACCCACCCTAGTTAGTCTGCCCCTGCCCAAGTCCTTCCCTTGCCTGGATCTCTGCGTGAGGTGTTGTCCGTGCCTGGGCTGTCTCCTCAGCACAGGAGGATTCCTCTTCTCCTCCAGTGGGCTGTGAAAGTGAAACCCCTTCCTGCAGGACTTGCAAGGACTGTGCATGTGCATGCATCGGTCTCCACTCTCCATGCGCGCGCATGCACAGTCCTCGCGAGTCCTGCAGGAAGGGGTTTCCATTTTACAGCCAGCAGGACTGGAAGAACAATCCTGCAGCGAGGAGGCAGCCCGGAATCAGGAAGGACCGCCAGCAGAGGTAAATTGAGGTTTGGCCTAGGACAGTGTGGAGTGGAGCAGAGTAGAATTTGGCGGAGTTTTTAGGCAACTCAGCGGAATTCCGCGTAGTGCCACTCCACCAACTCCACCCACCCTTACTAGGTATTTGGGTGTATAGCATTGTTATTCAATTAAATTCACAATAATTAAAAATTTTATTGGATATTAATTATTAAAAACGTTAAAATCAGTTAACTTTTTTTTTTTTTAAAGCATATACATCTGCATAAAGTCCGGATCTCTCAGGGACCCAGCTCCTCCAAAACGGTTGAAAGGGAGTTTGGAATGCCTGGAGCCCTATATAAGGCATCTGGTGGCGACATCTTTTAGAACGTGTCGAGTACCCGGATGCTGGAAGGAAGCTGTGGTTCTGCCGCTCCCTAAGAAACCGCACATTGGTTTAGACCAACTAGATAACTTACGCCCAATCTCACTTTTGCCGTACTTTGCGAAGGTGGCAGAAAAAGTGGTGAATGAACAACTGACGGCCTATATTGAGGAATATGATCTTCTCCACCACACCCAGTCCGGTTTTCGAGCAAGGTACTCGACAGAATCAGCTCTGCTTTTTGCCACCGAATCCATCAGGCAATTTGTGGACGCAGGTCAAACGGCGGCCTTGATCCTGTTGGATCTAAGTGCCGCCTTTTACACTGTAGCTCATCACACGCTGGTGCAATGTCTGAGGAATGGAGGGGTGTCTGGTAGTGCCCTGAGTTGGCTAAAATCTTTCTTGTCGGGGCGCTGCTTCCAGGTGAGACAGGGTGAACATTATTCTAGAGTCATCAAGCTGAACCAGGGAGTGCTGCAGGGCTCGACCCTGAGCCCGACCCTGTTTAATTTCTATGTAGCTCCCGTTGCGGAGATTGCGGAGGGGTTTGGGATCAGGGTCGTATTCTATGCTGATGACACGCAGTTGGTGGTCTCCCTGACCCAGGCACCAGAGATGGCTGCCTCCAACTTCATTGTACATGCAACAGTGGTCCCATGCATTCAAAAGATAAGAAGAAAAAATTAATATAGACAGAGTCAATCTATATTATGAGTGACATATCCAGCCGGACAGTGGTCTTCAAAGTTTACTCAATATGCAAATAATTGAAACATAACAAGTACCTTCCACAATTCAGCCAATGTGGAACACAAGCCTGTGCCCAGCACTGACAGAACAGGTACAGAGGGTGGGTATACAGAGCAAAGAAGGGCTTTTTAAGGCAAGAAGGAAGTTTTCTGTCATCAATACAGTTGCTTGTGGTGGGAAGGGCCCCGACTGTGTGGTCTTCGGCATGGTGGCCCCAGAATTTGGGGACGACACCTACGCCCTGTGCGCAGGCAAACAATTTGGGAGTGTGGTTAGACCCCAGCCTTTCCTTCGACTATCAAACAGGGCGGGTGGCAGGCACCTTTTTTGGGATTTTGAAGGTCCTGCATAAAACCCTGGACCTACTGCATGTGGCAGATAGGAAGATCCTGGTCCATGCCTTGGTGATGTCGCGCCTGGATTATGGCAACATCCTCTATCTAGGTGCGACAACCAAGTGTATGCTCCGTCTGCAGGGAGTGCAGAATGCGGCAGCCCGCTTAATCCTGATGCGCCCGAGAAGGTCATCTGCTAGGGCAGCTCGGGCTGTGCTACACTGGCTCCCGATAAAAGAAAATGTCATTTTCAAGGCACTCTGTGTCTGTCACCGGATCTTGCAGGAAAGTGCCCCTTCGTATTTGTCAGATATTTTGACCCCCTATGTCCCCACACGTCAGCTGAGGTCAGGTGGGGTAGGTTTGGTGTGTGTACCTGCTGTCAAGAGAGCCAGGATGGGAGGTCGGTCTTTCCGCCTCCTGGCTGCCAAGCAATGGAATGACCTCCCGATGGATCTCCGGAGGGAGGTCCAGGAGAGCTGTTTCAGAAAAAAACTAAAAACGTACCTCTTTCCCCGAGAAAAGTAGGGTGGTGGTAGTGGGTATCTGAATCCTGGCTTACTCTACCGCAGCGCGGGGACACACTGGTCTTAGTGTAACCATTGCGCTTTATAAATGAGCCTATTTTTATTATCTGTAGATAGATCGATAGATAAACAGATAGGTAGATTGATAGATAGATCATTTTTATATTAAGAGTTTGATATTTTTGTTAAATTAATAGAGTTATTAAATTATGTTATGTGGTTGAAGTGAAGTACTTTCCCTACTGCTGCTCAAACTAGAGTGGAATAGTAAAGTTTATCCCTCCGTAGTCCAATGCTTTCTCTACTGCTGCACAGACTGGAGTGGGAATAGTACGTTTTATCCCACTGGCATCTAATGCTTCCCTTCTGTTGCACTGACTGGAGTGGAATAGTACATTTTACTCCTCTGGCATCCAGCACTTTCCCTACTGTTGCACAAACTGGAGGGGTAATATTACATTTTGCCCTTCCACCGTCCAACCTTCTGTTGCACAGACTGGAGTGAGAAAAGTACATTTTACCCCTCCTGAGTCCAATGCGTTCCCTAATTTTGCACAGACTGGAGTGACAATAGTAAATTCTACCCCTCCAGCATTCAACACTTTACCTACTGTAGCACAGACTGGAGTGGGAATAGCTTATTTATTATTCCCATTCAATAGTTTTGTTAATATTACTTAAATATATATTATTATTATGTGTTTAATTATTTAATTTTATATTTTTTATACCTAAAACTTTTGTTATTTGTAAGATATTTTTAGTGATTTTTTTGCATTGCTTAGGTTTTTTTGGTAAATTAATTTGAAATGTTGTTAAATGTTTTGCAGTTTTTTATTTTTATACAATATATATAAATGTGTGTGTTATATGTTATGTTATGTTAAAGGATTTTTAAAGCACCTGGTTACTCCAGGGAGTGTCCCCACACTAGTGACGAAGCATCAGCCTGCAGTCAGGTAGAGTTGGTGTCGTCTGAAGAACCAGACAGTTCTACTTAATTTGCCTAAACATTCAAGTCTTGAGATTTTTGCATAAACTTACTTCTGAAGGTTCGAGTCTCAGATCCAATGGGCATTGAGTTCCACAGTTTGGCTGCCAAAAATCCAAAGGAACTGCCCCGATGATTCTGGTTGCATATGGAAAGTGGGGGCTGACTAAAAGATGGGGTCCAATACATGTGCTTCCTATGGTAATTCCCATAGGACCTTTAGACATGGCTACAGCCCAAACTGCTGAACAGAATGATACCAAATTTGGCAGGAAGTTAGATAATGGGTCAGAGAAGTGCCTTTTTGTGATTTGGGGTAAATCTGTATAGTAGCTCTGGAGTTATTTAAAGAAAATTCAGTTGTGTATATATAGGGACTCGTATAATCTGTGACCCCTCCTGATCTCATGGGTAGATCAGATTGGCTGCCAAATCTTCAAAACAGGAAGTTTTGAGAGCCAACTTGTGACTCGGTTGAACCAATTCACAGACTTTTTTTAAAAGAAATAATGGAAAAGGGGGCAGGGAAGAAACACCCTGACTCCCTCTGCCTTTTGCTGGAGGTCCCACAGGAACACAGCAGGGCCAAATAAGCATTAAAAAAATTGCCCCCCTCCTGGGGCTTACTAATTTCCAAAGGCCACCTCCCCTCAGGGATTCTTTTTATTTTTAAATATGGGCAAGGCCCATACAGCCTCCCCCATTGCATTGGGGACCATGACCTAACTGTGGCTTTTTTGTTTATAAATGGGGGGCCTCATTGTCCCCCACAAGCCCAGGGGACTGCCACCTCCCTGGGGCTTCACTGCAAAATAATGTGCCGGGTGCGTAGACTGCCCCCCTCAGCCCCAGGGCCACCACCTCCCATGGGCTTTATTTGTAAATAATGTGGGGGGCCACGCACGCTCCCCCGCAGCTCCAGGGATCACCAGCTCCATGGAGAAAATTGAAAGGAAGGAGGGGATGCACAGCTCCAGTCCTGGAGCCGTAGACGGCCCTGGAAACCCTACCCCTCCAGGGCCAGCTTCTGCTATGTCCTGGGAAGGCCACCCCCGGGACATAGCTGTTCAATATGGCTTGGCGGGAGCTTTACCGCTCTCTCATAGCCATAGAAAACACTCTGCTTCTAGCAAGTGAGAAAATAAAAAAGGCTTTTGCTTGCTAGAAGCAGAGCAAAATAGCTTTTAGACACAGGGAGCTGCCTTTGCAGCAGCTCCCTATGTTTAAAATAAATTCCGGCTCCCACAGCAGGGACCTTCAGGCTCCACCCTAGGTCCAATGGAGAGTTAAAGATGTGCAGACCCTGGGGGATGGGGTCCTTGGGGCTGAATTTACCTGGGGAGGGGGTTCACACAGTCTCCCTCCACCATCTGTAAATGGTCATCCCCAGAGGTGAAATGGGCCAAAGAAGGGGGGCCGCTTGTCCCCCTCCACTATAAGCGTTTTTTTAAAAGGCCGGGCCCCTGGACATGCAGTCCCTAGGCCCAAGGAGGGTGCAGTGTAGCCCAATTCTATAATAGAGGCTGGTCAGGCCTCTGGGGCTGGGGTCCCCATAGCCGAAATGAGCCCAGGGAGGAAGGCCACGCAGCTCCCCTCCAATAAAAATTTTGAAAACAGAGAAAAGCCCTGGAGGCTCCGGGAGATGGGGTCAGGGGCAGGAGGCAACTTGGCACCCCTTCCTTAAAAAATAAAAATACATTTTAAAAAGTGTCCAGCAAATCACCAGACGCCCGCCCTCTTTCACCAACACCCTGGAAATGCGCCTCCTTGTGGACAGCAGGTTGGGGGATAAAGTCCCAGTGGCTGTAGAGGGTCCTTGGGGGGCAATAAGCCCTCCTGTAAGTCCTAAACAGTGAGATTGCTGAGAGGAGGTTGGAGGCCACGCTCCTTTTCTCCACCACTCTGCAAATGTGCGTCCTGGCATACTTTTGGTTGGTGATGGAGTCCCCTTGGCTTCGGAGAGTCCTTTGGAATCAACAAACCCTCATTTTACCTTCAGTAAGTTCCACACATCAGGATTGCTGAGAGGTCTTCAGAGGCACCGTCCCCCTTCTCCACCACTCTGCAAATACGCCCCCTGGAGCACTGCTGGTTGGGTGTTGAAATCCCCTTGAATGTTGAGGGTCCTTAGGGGCCATCAAGCCCTCCTGTTGCCTGCAGTAAGCCCCACAGATTGTGATTGCTGAGAGGACTTCAGAGGCCATGTCCCATTTTCCACCACTCTGCAAACACGCCTGCTGGTTCACTACTGGTTGGGGGATGAAGTCCTCTTGGATGATGAGGGTTCTTTGGGAACCGGAAGCCTTACGGTTACCTCCAGTACGTCCGACACAGAAGGATCCCAGGGAACTGGTTGGGTGCCCCGCCCCCTTTCCCCCCCACTCTGAAAATGTGACTACTAGTTAAAAAAACATACACATTCACTTAAACAAAAAATTACAGGGACACTATAGTTAGTAAGTAGTATTCGAAAAACCTTAGAAATTCACTTAAAAACAAAGGTTAGAGGGATGTTATATTTAAGAAATAGAATTTAAAAAAACCTTAGAAATTCACTGAAAAAATGAAGGTTATAGGGACGTTATAGATAGGCTCAGATTTCACTTGCACAAAACCAGTTAAATTCAGCAGTTCTAGTTACCTGAGCTAACTATAACTTACGTTACCGCAATGCACTGCTTATGACCTCACATATTTCATTTGATAACTTTAGTTCGGTCGTTGACCATAAAAGTGCAGATAAAATACATACAAACACGGTGATAAAATCCATAAATACAAGCAGTTAAAAGGTTATTAAACAGCAAATTCACATATTTCATCACTCATGACATGGTCAGTGGCTTATTTGATTTTCTCACCTTAATGTGACCACTGAAATAAAAATATAATATAATGGGAACTCTCTCAATGGAGCACTTACAGTGGCAAAGTCTTGTATATATCTGGAATAGTGGCTGGCCATGCCAAGAAATGAACACACCGTGGTAACATCTTGTGGGGGATAAGCATTTGACAGCCCTTGTACTTTAGCAGGCTCTGGTGTCCTACACCCATCAGAAAAGATGTGGCTAAATAATTGAGCATTGTCCTATGGAATTCACATTTGTCTGCATACTTGTGTAAGAGCTTTAGCATTTTCTTTCAGGAGAACTCTGAAAACCAATATGTCATTGCTGCAATTGCTAATTCGAATGATGTCTTGAAAGAGTTCTGCAGTGGATGACACACTAAAACTTAGGGTCCGATTATGAGTTTGCAAGTCCATGGGACCGTCAAACTTGCTGCAATGGTTGTGGACTGCAAAACCAATGGTCCAATTGCATTATTATGAGTACGGCCATCAGACCACAATCCCTGGCGGTGGTGAAGCGGTATCAAGGCTGCAATATACTGGAGGTGCAGCTGCAGCACCACCAAGCATTTTAGGAGTTTTCTCACGTTCACACTTTTTATAGCGGTGAGCCCTCTTTTCCATCAGGGCCACGGGATGTATTCGGGGGGCACATTGTGTGCCCTCATGTCTGCATGCACCCCCTTTCCTGCACAGCATGGACTTTACTGTCCATGGCGTACTGGAATTGGCTTTGGTGCTCCCATTGCAGTACCTTTTTAATAGGCACTGCTGTGCAAACAACTAAGGATCGCCCTCCCGACAATGAGATAACTTGTAATCTGGCGGTGGCTGGTGGGGAGGTTTGGAGGTGTGGGAGAGGGTCTGTGGCGTGGCAGCCCACTTCCACACTACCAAACTCATAATCAGGCCCTTAGTCTTTTGTACTGAAGCAAACCAACATGTGTAGAAAAGGTTGTAATGTACCTCCAATCTTCTTCAAGTTCCAACTGATTTTATTTAAATCAAGGCAAGAGAAGACTTTTGCACCATTTAGTCGCTTTACCATATCAGCAATGTGTGGACTTGGATGTCGTTTTCGTTCAATTGCCTTCTTTGTCCGGCCCATGTCAATGCATATGCATACCAATCTTTCACTGTCCTTTTTGGGCACTACCACAATGGGAGAACCCATGGCATTGGACCAGTCAAACGCTCAATGATATTATGCTTTAGTATTGATTCTGGTTCTTTTTCAACAGCATCTTGCAAATGAAAAGCAGTTTGCCTATTTCTCTGAGCAACAGGATGGATGTCCTCTTTAATATGTAACTTTACTCTTTACTTTTAGTGTTAAGCTTTCCCAAACCATAAAACAACACTTGGAACTGACTTACTATTTCATGGTGACCATTCTTGTTGTAGTTTATGGAAATCAGTCCCTTATCGGCAGTTGTTCTGAACCTGAGTAGACAGGCACTTGAAGCTGTCCCTTAAAGCACATTGATGGTTGCTTGCACATCAGTTTTATTGTATTTCATCATCGCTACAAATGAACCTTGACCTTTTAAGGATGTTGATGCACCCTAGGTGTCCACTTGGTTTTTCGACTGCAGAAGGGGTAGTAAGGGATGCATTTCATTACATTTCGTCTCAAGCATAATGTTTATCGACTCATCACTGTTGATGATCAAATATATCAAACATCCACATCTAAAACATAACTTTTCTTTACGTGTAGACTTCACCTGTCTCCTTCAGTCTTTTGCTTTAACTTGGCTTTCACACTCATAACTGATTTATCTGGGTACCTCCGGCCTCGTTATCATCAGCTCTAGCAGCCATCAGCACTTGTTCTAGACTCAAAGATTCTCTCAGCATTCGCCGTCTGAATAAATCGGAGAAGCATCCCTCAATGACCCTATGATGTATGGCCTCTTCATCAATAATTTCATTGAACTTAAAGTGTTTGATGAGTATGACAAGTCTCTCTACAAACTCATTGGGGGTTTTGCCAACTTTCTGTCATTCTTGACTAAAGATACATTTTTCATAGTCAACATTTGACATTGGATTGAACTTGAGATTCAAGGTCTCTTTAATGTATGTGATTTCTTTTTCAGTTTGTAACATTTTATTTATGACTTCCTTTACGCCATCACCAGCAAGATGCTTTAGGTATTTGATAATTTACTTGTTATCAGTCTTTTCAAGTGCATCAGTGAAACTTTAAATGTCTCTATTAACGTAGTCTATCGGACACCAATACTTGATTTTTGGAGGTATCCAATGATAATGCTGGTTTCAAGAAGGCGGCAGCATTGTAACCATTTGTGGGAGTAGCTGACACTGGGGGTGGACTTCTCTCCAACACCATCTGCTAGGACCTGTATTATTCCCATCATCTTTAAGGCCCTGTGATGTGCTGGCTTTTGGGAAGTCATGGACAGTCAGTGGAATGGTGACCTTTCCCCTGGTCTCCATTGGGGCCCTTCACTTTCTCTGAGACCTTTGGCGTGATTCTGAGCCACCATCCATCAGTTGGGTGGTGTGCCACTACAGGTATTTGACGGCTCTGTAAGCACAAACCCAGTGCTTCTTCTTGGGTATCTATGCCTGCTGTTGAAGTTGTAGTGCTCTTCCATTTTCAAGGCTCTGGTAAGTACATTGTTATTATGTGATTGTCTGCATTCAACCACAGCGTTCTCTTGGGCTTGTCTGTCGCTTTGTAATTTTCCTTATACCTGTTTGATCTCTACCTAGCAACACTTGCAATTGCAGCATTATCTTTCGCTTGGCTCTCGCTTTGTACTTTTTGACACCAGGTTGATCTTTGCTTGGCAGCACTTGCAATCACAGCATTATTACTCCATACAATTTGTAGCTCTACGTTGTATAGTAGCGTGTTACATTTGTATCTGGCATAACCACCGAGGTATCAACCAACAATGTGTAGATTCTCTGTAAATACTTTCGTTTTCAACTGCCTCACAGGTGCTGGAACTGAGCTTTGACTTCACATGCATTAAATGTCGATTCTGTACTTAGACAATGGCATTCATACAGCTAAAATAGAAAAAAGAAGAGAAAACAAAAAGACAGAAAAAAAGGAAAAAGTACCAACCTTAAAAAGATTTTATAAATATAGTCTAGAACTTGAATATCACAGAAAAAGGCATAATTATACCCAAAATCAACAATCAACTAATAAACACAGAATCAATCAACTTTGTAGCTTGAGGAAACCCAACGAAAACCTACCCAAATGTTATCAAACTTTTTCAGGGTGGAAGGACCTCTAGTTTTGGCCAAGGCCATTTCAGACTCATAAATTTGTTGCATAAGCACCCACCATTTGGATGCCTTTAGGGGAATAGCAAAGACCCATGCCCTATCAATACACGATCGGGCACTGACTATCATTATTGTCATTAAACACTTGATGCCCCCATCGTACTCAAATTTAACTCCCATCAATATATCTTTAGGAGATAAAACTTGAAAGCCCTAGCCAGATGACATTAACTTAGTTACACCAATCCAGAATTCTGGAAGGACAGGACATGTAGCAAACATATGTACAATATCCACGACTAACAGACTATATTTAGGGCATCTAGTTTTATCCATAGCAACAGTTGCATCTCATTTAGAATGATTTTCTCTGGGGTATAATATAAAAGGCAGATCATCTTAAACTGTTGTATTTTCAGATTAATAGAGTGTACTAAGCAGTCTACAATATCTAATGCCCTCTCAATCTCCAAAGCAAGAATATCAGCAGAAGGCAGTCAGATCCATTTTGTTGCCAATAGCACACTATTGTTGGCAACATACACATGAAAGTCTTGATACACAATACTTATCAAAGGTTTCCTGGCTGGATTTGATAAATGTAGTATTAACTCTGTGCCTTCAAAATCAACCAAGTATCTGCATCCTCAAAGTAAATAATCCTTCACTTGAAAGTACTTGAAAATAAAGTGATTTGGAAGCTCATAGATAGCCTGTAATCTGAAAAATGAACACAAGCCGTTCAAATCATACAGCTGCCCCAGATTCTGAACCACATATTAAGTCCAAACTTGCATAATGGATTGTGAAACACTGGTGGAAAAGCAGGATTATCCCAGAGAGGTGTTTCTTTATTTAAAAAAGCTATTGGATATTTAATACAGATTTCCTGCCAAATACGAATGAAATCATAAAAAAGCCTGAACTCTGCCTGAAGTCAATACTGTGAAGCTTTTATTCTGTCGTAGTCATTGAAGCATAGACTCAACCTGTTCTCATGCGTCTTCTCACTGTTCACATCTTGTGGTGCCTCTTATCCTTCAGTAAAGTAATTATTTATCTAAAATGGATCAGGACAAATTTCTTAAGGTAATGGATGGCTCATAATAGAGAGAGGTCGATTTTTAATGTGAAACAGGTTTTATGTTTTTTTTTTATTTTTTAAATAGGGTATTTCTTTCTGCAGGGTATATTCTCTAGCCTAGTCATAAGACAGATCTGTGATGGGACATTCACACTCACCACAAGTTCATAATCACAACTAGCTGAATGGCATGGTCAAAACATATTGTTTCCATTCATTAAGGTGATTTATTTTGTAATTTCAGTTTGGATATCAGATCGGTTTTACTTTGCTGTCTACATTGATACATTAAAGGATCTGCCACTTAAACAGTATCATTATATTTTTTGACAAAGTGCGCCTGTATCACCATGGTTTCCACAATCCATTGAGAATGACGAGGAGGTACAGTATCAAACACAGTCAAATGAAGAAATGCTATCTCTATCGCTGTTTGTTTACTTTAGAATCTTTTCCATAGTATCGTAAAATTGCATTTGTTTAAAGGAAAACAATATTGTCCAAAATCTTTGTTTTCCGTTTACAGAGGGGCATAATCGTAGCTCAGTTCATTCTTCAAATAATGAATCGTAATAGTTTGCAACTGAGGAAGGTGAAAATACTATCTACATTTCCCTGCTGTATATTTTATTACTTTGGATTGTGTTTTAATCA
The DNA here is from genome assembly GCF_964261635.1 of Lissotriton helveticus. Lineage (NCBI taxonomy): Eukaryota > Metazoa > Chordata > Amphibia > Caudata > Salamandridae > Lissotriton > Lissotriton helveticus. Next base: position 770,250,784 of record NC_136063.1, on the reverse strand, counting down.
TAAGTAGAGCGCCAATATGTTTCCCATCTTTGCCCAACACATAGGGCCCGATTCCGATGCCGTTGAGAATGGCTCCAACCGTCGGTCAGAGCTGTTCCGACCTTATTGAAATTGCCCATTGGGATTCCTTTCCGACCGACCCATTTTGATGGGATTGGTTGGAAGGAATCCGAATCGGTTTTCTGAGTGGTCTCCGACAGGCTCATAGAGCCTGCCTGCCATTCAGAAAGCCTGCAGTAATCCCTTTGCGGCCCTTTCTGGACGATGGATTACAATGGCAGCTTTCCAATGCCTTTCTGTGCCATTCCGAATGCAAGCTCCCATTGTGAAGTACAGGAAGGCAACCAAACAGGGTTTGGTCTCATCCTAGTTCCTGGACTGGAACCGACAGGAGATCTTATGGTTCCAGTTCCAAACCGATGTCGGATTGACTCCGGTCCGTCCGATATTGGAATCAGGCCCATAGAGTTGATTTGCAAAGATTTGCTATGAGTATGCATAACTTACGCTTGTAGTAATACCATCTTCAATTTCAATGCCAGGTGTACACATGTGTTTGTGCTGGCTTACTCCAAGAAATTAGTAGCAAAGCATGAATAATGCAAGAGTAAGTCACAGCAAGCTCTTTGTGAATCAGACCCACAGATTCTATCACCAGGCCCACAGATCCATTTACATTTACATCCCATTGCCAGGCTCAGCAATAATGACTTCTAACTCTCTCCCATGTTTAAAGTTGCAGAGAGGAATGCAGTGACTCTGCATGGAGTGGAGGGCAAATGAGAATGTAATGAGGCAGGCTGAGTTTGTCAAAGTGTTCCTCAAAGCGCACAGCATGTGATGCAGAAAGAATGGGAATAATGCTGGTGGATGGGCAAAGTAGTTGGTAGTTGCGGGAAAGCAATGACTTTGTAACTACACCCTTTTGTGTGCCAGGGAAATGTCATGGAAGCAGCTAAGGTTGCCCTAAGTTTTAAAACTTTTCCAAGTTTGCAGCTTCATGAAGATTTTGACATTTGCAAAATATATCCAAAGCAGCGAGTTTACAACTTCGCACACCCCTATTGCATCCCACACTTATTTAGGGGTTCTCTTGAGCTAGTGATCACTAGAAGAGAGGACTTGGTACTTCTTTCTCTCTCATGCCGGGCCATGCTTTGTTCAAATGACCATTAAACTAAGCAGTTTCATACCAAAGCAAAATCCAAACTGAAAAGGAAATTACCACCTTTCCTGCTGGGGTATTTGCTACATTTGACTTCAAAGGTTTTGCTGTGTACTCAATTAAAGATATGTAGTTCTTTCACCTTATTGAACTCAACCACGTATATTTTCCGCACTTTCACGGTGCACCACCTTCCCCCGCATCTAATGGCTTGCTCAACACAGAATGAAAAAAATTAGGACTTTTTTGTCATTAGTTCAGAAAAGTTCAGAAAAGTTTTTTTTAGTATTTCTCAGACAACCAGGCCCCAATACAATAATTAATCAATTTATCAAATGGGATTTGTAAAGCGTGCCTTATCACCTGTGAGGGTATCCAGGCGCTGGGAGGGGGAGAGGGGCCGCTGCTGCTGAGATGGATTAAAGGATTGTTTTCCTGAGACCTTTGAATATTGCAGTACCCAATATGTGTGGAGATTATCATGGTAGTTCTGGTATAACGACAATCTGTTAGCGCCTATTAGTGAATTATGGCAGAATAACTGGATATGGTGCTCTGTGTATTTAATGAGCAATATGAGACCTGGACTGCAGAAAATTACAAAAAAACGTAGTCCAATTTTTGCAAGGTAAGCAATACATTGTAGAGTGTATATCACCGTCATTCAGATTGGCTAGCTTAAGGGACATGGCTTTTTAATTACTGCTTTGCAACGTTTCAAGATGTTTGAACAATAGGTTGTTTCTATTCTAGCTTCCTCAAAGAAAAAGAATAACAATGGTTAAGATACTGAAAAATGTTGATGGTCAAAGCGGAATGACCATGTCAGTCACTGAGCAGTTTGGCCGGAGGCTGAATACCTGGAGGAATTTTGGTTTGGGCAAGCTGCTGCCGTCGCTGTGTATCTACTCTCCAGCATGAATGAATGAATGAATACGCTCTTTTATAGCGCATGTCTACCCTGAGGCATCCCAGCTCTGTTAGACCAAAAGACAGGGGACCATCATTCATGTTTCCACTGTCCTGCTCACATCTCAGTACTACTACCTTGGACGGAAACCACCCCTGAGGGGTGGTTTGCTACATCTATTCCCACCTTTCAGGGAGGCAGGCCTGCTTTGCAGTGAAGTGCACCACTAATAGGCAGAAGTCTAGACCTGAGTCCGGGTCACTGGTCAGTTGTCTCTCCCCCTTTCTACCCTCATCTGGTAGGCGTGAAGCAGAGTCTCAGCCCTGGGCAGCAGCTTAGTGTGTGGGCATGGCTCCATCGTGGCTGCCAGGAGGGTGTGCATGCCGACCTGCACTGTGTAGCCAGATCAGACATAAGTGTGAATTAAATTATGTTGCTAGCATGGACCACATTGGCACAACAGAACCACTGTTAAGCGCCTGGTACTGGTCAAGCAAACGACACGCAATTCACTCAAATGTGCTGGGTATCAACACTCTGAGCGCTCATTGCAACTAACTAACATGGTCCATGCTCTCAAGAACCATTCTTTTCTTACTCTTTTCTGTGAACAACCCATTAGCCACACCAGGCAGTCTGACTGTCCATCAGCCAGCAGGGCTCTCTAAGTTTAAGCATGGGTTGGGTCCATGCAGCAACTGAAAGTGTGACAAGCACCAGGTCCTGCTCCAGCCCCAGTGCAACAATGTGTGCCAGCAGTGCGTCAGAAAATTTGTCAACATATCTCATGTATGAGCTTCAACTAAGACATTGTGACTACTTTCTCACTTCCCAGTGAAAATCGGAAAATTAAGTTTGCATTTAGGCCTCATATTTTCAACTCACATCACCCAACATTGCAATTGTTTGAGCTAAATATTATTTATTATTTTGTGTGCAAGGACACTAAGGGACTTATTTATGAGAGGCCTGCGTCACTTTTGCACCAGGTAAAGTGGTGCATGATTGAGCAGGGGTCTCATAAAGATTTATGAAGCCACGTAAAGCCACCCTGCATGGCTGTGAGCGGCCTCATAAATCATGTGTAAGGTGAAGCAGCGCAATACCTGCGTCGCCTAACTCTGTGCCTGGTCGGCATTCCATGGGTGTTGCGTTGGGTTTCCTGATGCAACATCAATTGAATTTGACGCTGCACCAGATTTCCAAAGTGATGTAATCCTGCGGAAGCATCAAATCCATATGCCTCCAGATGTGAGGTGCAACAAGGAGAAATATCTTTATTCCTACTTGTTTTTTCCTCTTTCCATGTAGAAAGAGGAAATCGATTCTTAGGATCCTGTTAGTGAAGGAAGCTGTCCCTTCCTGCACAAAAGCAATCCTGTCTGCAATGGAGGCACCCTTGCACCATGGTGCAAGGGTGCCTATGTTAGCACTAGGCTGCTAAAACAGCATCAGCGAAGGCAGAAAGTACAGGAAGGCACTGAATTGCTTAAATACGGTGCATTCCTACTGTTTCACTTTGGTGCCAAAATGACATAATTGGGGCTCTTAATGCAGGAATGGACTTGTACTCAGCCCACCATCCACTATGTCCCTCTTTGTGCACAGGTGAGTTATTTCATGGATCAGAATAAAATTAAATTGGATTTCGAAGATATAAGGAATTAATCCATTCACACTTTGGTTGTAAAACACTGTATTCATTTTTCATATACAGGTGTATATTGATATAGGAAACACTGGTACTATGTATAACAACCTTAACTATGATATAACTTTGCAAATAAATTGATTAAATGAAGAATAGAATACAGAGTATTTTTAATACAGGAACAATAATTAAATATTCCTCGTACTTTTAAAATAAAATTTGAATTTTGCAGACATTAAAGGACTCAGCTGTTACAAAACAGCATATCTAGATGATGCATAGTGCTCGATCCTTTTATATCATGATGCACAGTAAGATATTAACCAACAATGCTCTAAAAGGTATGCCATATTGGGTTATGAAAAAAGTGATGTAAAATGCACTGCTTCATACATGTTTTTGGCAGGGTTTGCTAGGGGTGGGGGTTTCACCATATACACGCCCCTTGCTGTAGTAGGACTTGATCACTAAATTTGCCTGGGATGCTGTGATCTTCATAAATGACATGAAACAGAAGGGCCTTTTCTTTAGGTGCATTTCAGTTGTACAGCACGGTGTTCATAAAGAACTTACTAAGAGAAAAAATGTTGTTTCCTGATTAGGTGGTGATCACAGCTACCCCATCCTTTCTTAACTACCTGCCTTACATTCCACACTCCCCAACCTTCTAATCCATAAATTCTAATTCCATAACATTACATCATTACATTTCTCCCTCCTTCCCCCTTTTTTGAAGAAAAAGAAAAGAAGACTGAGTAGAAGAGAAGAAAAGAGAGAGGAAAAAAGAAAAAGAAAACCCCCGAAAATACACCAGAACATGATAATAATAAATAAGGTATCACTACGATTTATAAATCAATATCTAGCAATGCTCTATTATTTGATTTACTTTTCTTGAAACTCTCCCAAATCTTCTTTTTAATTGCTCCAAACGTTGACCATCTAATTGTGTATTTCCTTGTTCTTCAGTGCTTGAATTAATTTTTGGGAAAAATGTTTTGGTTCTTGTTATCATTCTGTTGTCATTTTCAGCTGTAATTGCTGTTCCATAAATTTGTGTTACTTCCAACAGATTTGGGCGGAATATAGTTTGTGATTTTTGTAGTTGTTGTTGTCTTACTAATATCAGGTCTTCTATGTTATAGTACTCAGTTGGAAAATTAGTTTTGCTATCAGCATAATATTTCATTCTCCTTTTTTGCTTTGGCATCCTTTTTCATTTCAGTATGGTCTTTTGGTGAAACAGATGGAAGGTGTGGCAAACGTGTTTGTCTTTACTGACCAAACATTAACTCAGAAGGACATTACCCCCTAATGGGTCCTCCCCGTCCCAGTCCTTAATACGTGAGGCAGTCCTGCCTCCACCCAGCCAATCAAAACACCAGAAATCCAAAGTTTGAAGGTTCCATAAGCCCCACCCACCCACCGCCATGGCAGTTTTCTTTTCTGCTCCGACGGCTGTCGGAACGCTGGTGCTCCCGGTTCCTGCCTCTGTTCCGGTTTGATTCTGGATGGTTTGGCGGTGCCGTGAGTGTTTCTTTTGCATTTTTTAGATGTTGCTGATGTTGGTCTTTTCACATTTCACCCGGTGTGGCCACTCCGGTCTTCCGGTCGGCCACCCTCCTGTTCTGGGGTCAGGAAGCTCCCCGTTCATGTGCTGGGCTTGGTCAGGGAGCCCTCCTGATGTTTTGGCCCCAGTTCAGTCCGGTGCTGGTGCTTTAGTGCAGCGTCCGGCCCCTGCAGCCATGTTCTTCATATGTGGCTGTGGGTGGAGACTGCAGGGCTGCCCTTTTTGTTTAATTTCCGGTCTCACATGCGAGATTGATGTTTGGGGGCAGTGTTTCAGGAGGTTGCTGGGCACTTCCTTTATTGGTGTGTTGGGAGTTTCCTGTGGGGTTTACTCCTTTGCTCGCCATGTGTGAGGGGACTTCCTCTCCGGTGCATCCAAGAACTATAGCTCGATGGTATGTCTTGTGCCTCTGGTGTCACACCCTCTCACAAGACAAGGGTTCAAGTCCTGCAAATGCTGTCGAAGTGACTTGAGATGTTTCATTTTCATGCTGTGCTTTAAAAAGGTGCATTCTCTTCGTCCACGCAGCATGATGTCCTGGAGCTGCAGGGGGGTGTTCTTTTGCAGTTTTTCTTGGACTGTTTTGCGCTGTCTGCACTGCTGGTGCATGCGGCTAGACCATCTTCAACAGTTGGTGGGATCGTGGACATTTTCCCCTGTTGGGGTATGCGTTCAGGGTTTGGTGGTCCATGGTCTGGTAGAGCTGGGTCTTTTCCCTGATTCATTATCTACTGTGGGGTTTATTCCCATTTTTTTGACCTGCCATTTCATGCTGTCCTGTTGGCTGTACTTGCTGCGGTGTGGCCTGGCATTACCATGCAGGGTATTCCTTGCTCTTTGGGGACACGGTTTCGCCTGGCGGTCTTTGTCACCTGGTATCCTCCATTTCTTCTTTTTGCTTGTTCGCCCTCTGTCTTCAGAGGCAGCTTCCCTGGAGGTCCTGGTTGGGCGGTTGGTGAATTCCCCTCTCAAGTGTTCGTACCTTGCTTCTCCTTTTGGGGTGCATGCTTGCTCTTTTTTGGCCTGTGCTTAGCAGGTTATTTTCTTGGGGGTCCCTCCTTCCTGTCTTGGCCCGGATGGTTGGGCCTTGTCCTCGGCTAGCAGGGCGGCGGGGGCTGGTGAGAGTTTTTCCTGGCCCGCGCTTTGGTGCTTTGTCACTACCCTGGTGCCTTGGTCCACTACCTGCCTTTTTTGGATTCAATTTGGTTCCCGGCCTCTGCGGTGCCTGTTGTTGCCCCTGGGTGTCAGTCACATATTTTGTGATAGGAGATGTTTGCTTGCCGGAGAATTTCTGTAAGGGGTTCGACATATAGGTTGACAATTGATGGAGATAATGTTGAGCCTTACAAGAGACAAGTGCATTGATTACTTGTGGCCAAGCGCATTGAATTTAAGGTTCTTACGTTTGCTTTTCAGGCACTTCAAAGAAGGGGGACAAACTATTTGAGGAAGAGACTTTGCCCTTACCAGCAGAACAGATCTCTTAGGTCTAACCACAAACAATAACTTACCATCCCCATTTTGCAAAAGCCAGAATAGGGGGAAGGACTTTCGAGGTGGGAACCACTAAATGCTGGAATAAACTTCCTCTTCAATTGCACACATTGCAGTGGGAACAAGAATTTAGAAAGGCCCGAAAAACTTGCCTCTTTAGTCATAATGACTAAGGTATACTGACCACTATCTCTACTCAATGTCCGTATTAGCGCCGGGACACCCCATCTGGGGTAGCTGTGAGCTTTATAAGTTTCTTTTATTATGTTATTATTATTATTCCTAAGCCTGTGAATAATTGTGTGTACTGTTGTAAAATAGGGTGATCAATTGTAACATTGCAAGTCATTGCTAGCCATCACCTGGGCTGTGATATTTTGCTTAACAAACATTGTCCAGGAACCTCACCTTCTAATACATGTATCTTTTTTCTTCTAAATGTCTCTCCATATCACAGAGTTTCTTCAACATTGTCTAAGCACAGAACAGGGTGTTTAGCTCCTCATTGAAAAACACTTACATGAGATGGGGTTACAAGAAAATATAAATAAAGAGATAGTTGCATCTTGTTGCGCAGTATTGTGTGTGTTATATGTTGAACGTTGTTAGTCCTTGTCACATATACGTTTTGCGTACACTGCACCATTCACTGTCCTTCTCTTTACTTTGGGTTTTCGGACACGTTTACGTTAAGCTATTTGACACCGATGATGAGAACAGGGCCAACCTGGTGAGTACCAACCAGGGGTCCCCATTGGTGGTGCGCCCGTGAGGTGTCATCTAGCTATTCACACTTTTTTCTAATGTTGTCCTTCTAGTGGATGTTTGTACTGTGTTGTTGGGTTATTTGTTTATCAGAGACGGGCTTATTTTTAAGTTTTGGCATTGGACTGAAACAGAGCAATAATCTCTATAATTAGAGATATAATTAGAATGATCATTTGACAATCTATAGCTGTTTACAGTTCTACATTTTTGTTTGCCTTGAGGACTGGGTCAATTTATGATTATAAGCACACATGGAGCCTTCCTCGATGTCATCACATCTCTTTTGATATCTTTTTTAGATGTAAAATATATATGTATATTTTTTTAACACAAACAACATTATACATACACAACTCAGTAATCCAACATACATTTTTATTTCATTGGATTCCTCCTCTTCTTGTGGTTGATGCTCTTCGGCCCATTGGTTCGGACCTCATCAGGACACGGGTAACAAAAACACCACCCAAACAATCCTATAAAATAATATGCACAAATTAGTACCGAATATCCTCTGCCCTTATTCTCAAAATTGCCATTTGCACCTAATGCATGAGCCCATGCATTTTCTTGAAAGTGTTCACTCCTAGTTAAAAACACCATATTAAACCAGAGGATGGATACATTGAGCTGCAGTCGTGATCTTCGTTTTCTGTTTTTAACCCTAGCACAAGGTAGCAAGAAAGTTCAGCAGGCTAAAGTTGGAGTTAGTTTTATTCACTCACGTAATCGCACTGCAATTCTCCCATCACCCCATCAGCTCACATTGGGTTTCAGAAATAACTCCTCCAATCTAAAAAGATCCCTGACCTCCCCACTGGCAGTGAGGGAGTTGCAGCCTGCATCATGACTAGGCTTCATTATGCGAGGAGGATTCCCCATAAGGAAGCATGACACCGTCGATGTGTGAGGGAAACTGTCCTTAAAAGGGAAACCCCCACCTCTCCCTTCTTTGATGTTTCATTGTTGCAGTAGACGCAAGGGCACTGTGTGTATTGTGTCTTGAATAAATGAAAGCCTTTGAAAGCCATGGTGCCATATTCATAGTAGAGAAGAAAAATGTTTAAAATTAACATTTTGGTTGTTTTGAAAAGGGCTGAATTTTTCCCAGCACACACAGAGCCAAATGTTTATGTGTCCTGTGTGGGAGACGCAACATCACTCGTGCTTGCCATCACAGACGACGGTCCCTGTAACACCTCAAGGATCAGGCCAATTGAGCAAAGATGATCTTCTTCAGTTCCCACAGCCGATGCTGGGGATGCCTTTGAAATATCCAGAGCCTGTGTGCCTGTGGAGGAGCTGGTATACAATCCAACAGGAGCTGAAGTATCCGGTGGTGGCTCTAAGAATGCCAACATCAACATGGAAATAAGCTGAGGACACTGCAGTACGTGGGCTGTTAACGGGTCCAGCAATGCGCTACCGATGGAAGTGTCATACAGAGGTCCAACACGTATTTTGGTCTGCAGATTAGGCATTGGAGGACAGGCAAGACACAGTCAATCTAGACTGGTCAAAATGATAGGAACCAAGGGGCTCATTATGTTGGCAGGAGGATCGCCACCGCCTTGTGGGTGGTGGCGATCCTCCCACCATCATAATGTGATTCACCCACCGCCAAATTAGGATGGCGGTGGGAATCACATTGGTTCCACGATGGATGGAAAGTCCATCCGTAATGGTCCTACAAGGCGGTCCTTTTCTGCCTGCCTTAAGGGACCCAAAATCAGGGCATCATTGCGTCGGTGCCATGCAGGCAACGCCATAGTGATTATGATGAGCCTTTCCTCCCGTCTTTTTGCAGAGGATATCCTGCAGTAAAAAGACAGACAAAGACTGGCTTTGGGGGCCTATTGCGGGCCACCTCTGTGGGTGGGGTGCATCCATACATTTCCATGCACGAGGTGGCAGGCACTGTGTGGTGCCTTCCACGTTGTGCATGGAAATGCACATTGTTGCATTTTCACATACGGAAGGGTCTGCAGCCAGCAGCACCGTCCACAATGTGAAAATTCCAGTGCCATCCTCGTTATGTTGGCGGGTGGAATGATGTCTGACCTCCATCATAATGAGCCCCCAAGACTTGCTTAGCTCCCGAAGTCGAGGTGTGCCCAGATGGAGTACCATGCGATCATGGTAACATCGCTCCAACAGCGTGTTTTCCATCTCCTTGGTGACTGGGACATTCAGAATACAGAGTGTATAAAAGCTGGAATCACTCAGAAGACTGTCGGAAAGGTGTTTAGCAGATCAAAACCTATGGTCTTATAAAAGGTGTACTATACCCTTTGTATCATGTTAAAGATATGCATTGGGCGGGATTAAGGAGTTTAAAACACGAGTTGAAACTACAGAAGGACAAGAATAGCAATTGGGGGAGAAGATCCAGAACGATATGTTCGTAGCTGATTAGCAAAGAAAGGTATGTTAACATACCGCATGTCTACCGGTCAAATACTCGTAATCCTTAGGTTTACTGTTTAGTGGGAATCTTGTATATTGGCAACATAGACCGTTACTTGAAAGTACAGAGGGCATAACTCGCCAAGCCGTTGTAGTGACTTATGTAGATGGCACTGTTTTGCTTATAGAGGGAAAACGTTGGTTACGGGAGGGACAACATGGTATGCAACGGGGCACTGCAAAAAACTTTATGATTAATATTGATATGTGGACATACATTTTAGATGTTAATGGCAATATATTTGATTTTAACTCTACAGATATGCACCCCTGACGAAGGGCCAGAACGGCTTGAAATGCATTGGGTTAAACATTTGCATATATTTATGGAGCAAGGGATTTTACATGCTGTATCAAAGGCGATTGGGCATAATACATGCATTTTGAAAATTGAAATCACCTTGTTTTGAATACATCAACAATCGAACAATAAACTATCAAAAATATGAAACGAAAATAGTGGACTGTGGATTAATTCTAAATTTACGATGAAGGTTTTCAACCAATACGGTGTGATGCATCATGGGACTGATAGTACTTTGTATATCAGTGTTTCGTTTGAAAGATACGCAGTACCATTTCTCTGAAATGGAAAGGGCAGTTATTTCTTGCAGGTGCCTGTATTTCAGCTGAGGACCTTGCAACCTGAGATCAAAAGTCTCTTTGGCCGAGGTTAAGGGAACATCTTTCTGCAAAACCATGGCTTTCATTCAGTTCAGAGTGTCAAACTGTATAAAGGAAACATCAAGCGAAGGCCATAATAACGCCTCCCTGACTGTGCAGGTCAGTGGAAACAATACTTGCATACAACAAGTAATCCTGGAACTTACTGAGATAAGATATTCCATGCCTGGAACATCCCACAACAACCTTGATCATTCAGCATTAAGTAACTCCCATTTGAGAGTTACTTTGAGAGCAGCCTGAACACCAGATTAATCACAGCAGTTTGAGCCCCTTTCAAATGACAGGACAAGTTTGCAACAGAACCATTACAGGCCTTGTGCAGCATAATATACTGGCAAATGAGAGATCCACTCAACTAATTTTAGCAGTCTGTATCGCTGAGAAACACTCCAGTGCCCTGTTCCTGCATCTAGATCTATATGGTAATTCCCAAGATTCATTAATGAATTCCTTACCCAATACTTTATATCTGCCTACCTGGTGGTGTTCTAGGTAATAGTGAAATTGGAAAGTTGTTACTAGCAAACAAAAACCTCATCCGCAAGCTACAGAACATCCAGAACGCCGCCGCAAGACTGGTCCTCAACCTGCCAAAACACTGCCACATCTCCCAGAACCTGCGCACACTCCACTGGCTCCCCGTCGAGGTGAGAATCACCTTTAAGATGCTCACCCACGCACACAAGGCCCTCCATGGCACCGGACCAGCATACCTGAACAGCCGACTCAAATTCCACGCACCCCAAAGGACCCTACGATCAGCCTAGCTCTCCTACGCCGTGGTCCCCCGCACCAGAAAGACCAGATCGGGAGGCCCCTCCTTCTCCTTCATCGCAGCCAAAGCATGGAACGCCCTTCCGCTCCACCTCAGACAGACAACATCGCTCCCCATCTTCGCAAGAAACCTCAAAACCTGGCTCTTCGACAGACCCCCTCCTTGATGGAATGGAACCCGCACCCCCCCACCCCTAGCACCTTGAGACCCTTACGGGTGAGTAGTCGCGCTTCAACAAACCCCTGATTGATTGATTGATTGATTGATTGATATGGCCAAGAATTAACCATTCTGTGGCCGGTGACTCTGTCACAGTGAAAGGTAATCAGTTACATTTTTCAATGCGCAGCATTGTATATTCCGCATCCCTTTGTGCCATTATTATCTGCTTTTCAGTCAAATTATATACAGAGAACAGAGATGTGCTGTTGATATATCACCAAGCCACATAACCAGAACGCAAAGAATATAGCATCCAGCTTAATGACATAATAGAATGTAATTGTGATTTGCCATGTTGTAGGGTGGATAGATATTGCTCTAGTATTTCTTTAGCAGTAGATACAATGTTGCCCAGTGAATAAATCCTGGATGTTAGTGTAGTCATACTATTATCAACCACTACCAAGGCATTTTCTAGGTTAATTCTATCTATGTCACAAAGCCTCTCTGCAGTTTCCTGTTGAGCACTGTTCCAAATTTCATTGTAAATGGCATATATGAAGCGTTTTGTAAGACGTAGCTTATGGGTACCCTTAATTCCATCTTGTCTGACAGTAGGAACACATGTTGTTTCACCTGAGACAGGGTTGAGGTTCGTAGCCTATCTAGACATAACTTCCCAACACTGTATGATATCACCACCACCATGTACTTGTTGTACATAGAGTGAGTCAGGCCTATGAATACTAAACCCTTTGTTGGTACCCCTGAATATTGACTGACACCCATTTGTGTATACAGGCCAAACTAACCATCCCTTCCAATTAGGGTCTGTTGAATTGTATGAAATGTCCTGCATGATGTTATCTAGTGTACCCTCACCATTTTTCGTGTAATTTTACCAACCCTCAAAGTGTGAATGCAAGGGAACACTTGGTGTGTTCAACTCTTTAATCTTGTTTAACCCAAGACAGGAAGTCTGTTGCACAGTATCGTTCAGGAAGATGATTTGTTGTGGTACGAGGCATGCTCCTAATAGTGCCTCCATTCCCTGAACTTGCCAGTCCTTATTACCCCAGACAGATTTTGTGTCTATAGTGTCTTCCATAAGTCAAAACCTTGCTCAGGCAGTTGGGAAATAAAGGATGCTGAGTAATATGTTTTGGGTTAGTGAGCATATTTTTCTTTACAGATGTGAGTGCAAGCTTATAATAGTATGAGCATGGATCTGATGTATTAAACCCAGAAAAGTAAACAAACATGTTTGTGTCATCAAACATTCCATTTTCTGAAAATGCTGCAGACAGTTCTAGTTCAGACAACATAATATTTACAGTTCAAAGACCTTTTTTCGGTCAATAAGACCATAAAAGTATACATACATCACAGTCAAGGACATAACATTATTAAGTTAAGACGCACCAAACACAAATATAAAAGTTTGAGTACAACTACCATTTCAACAAGGGCAAATTGGCTACACGGACCAGCATGGCGTTTGATTCAGTGAAAGTACAAATGCAATAGTGGCACACAAGAAAAAAAGGAAAATACACAAGCAAAAATGCAAGCTGGCAAATCAATTCATTAAAAAGATCAAGTAGTGCACAGCAAAATTATTAGAGTCAATATAATAAATAAAACTGGATTGGATTGTACATAGTGTACCTCAATTAAAAATCATCATTTCATATTAAAAGATTTAGAAAACGTTAAAAGGAATTAAAAAAATGATTTTCCTCTCTCCATTATTACAACGGTAAAATAATCTATGCACTAGTAGCTTGGGTTATTGTTGTTACGTGCCTCTCCTTTTTTTCTTTCTAAAGGTGCCCATCACCTGTGCCACATTGCATTTAAGAACCGGGAGACAGAAAAGACAATGGGCTTGGAGGTATCATGCTTCAGAACGCTAAATGCCACCTGGTATTGCACGAACCCCAAGTCCCGGCACAACTGTATAAGCCAACATCGCCTATCCACTTTGTAACCAGGGCAAAAGAACAGAACATGCAACTCTGACTCCTCCTGATGATTACATGCTGGGCACCCACGTTGTGCCGATCCAGACCATTTAGCAGTAAAGGCCCGAAGGGGAAGGGTACTGTATCTGAACCGAAGGTACAGTTTTCTTGCAGAGAACGGTAAAATGTCATCCAAAAAGGGTTCTAATTTATACTCATCTTTTACAGTGAGAAATTCTACTGTCAGAACACCTAAGTTTGAATTTCCAAAAATGGCTTCCAGTTTGTGGTTTCGATAAGTTCTCACCAATTCAGCTCGTGAAACTGCGGAGCAAGTTTCTTCTGGATTACTCCAGATGGTTGGTTTACCTATCCTTGCACCTTCGTCTCTTATATGTGCAAACCAAGCAATTTTTTTCCACCCCTGGGGAACCTAATAGCTCTTTGGTTTCTACCTGAAACTCTACAAGTTCCGGGGTCACCCATATCCTACACCAAAAGGTTAAACATCATAAAGTAACCTCATCTTCAATCAGCTTTATACCTAGATCGAGCCGCAGTGGGGTTAAGAAGGCCCAGAATTTGTCTTAAAAAACTGTTCTTGACTTTGCTTAGAAGGGTAGGAGAACAGTGGTCCCAGAGTTCAGTCCCATACAACGTGGCTCCCCTTGCTTGAGTCCCATAAATTTCGATAGCAGGGCTAATAGGTTTGAGGGTTGATTCCCGTAGTAATTTGGCTATTCTCCCGGAGGTCTGTGCTAATTTAAGCTTAGCATTGGCTATTTGAGGCCCCCAGTCCATATTTTCAGTGAGGGTAACCCCCAAATAGACGAACACAGGAACTCTTTCTAGTGCTATACCATTTAGGTGAAGATTTGAGCATGCTTTTTTGGCTGGATTGACTACCATAAACTCGGTTTTCATGGTGTTAATCTCCAGGCCCCTGTTATTACAAAATATGACAAAGCTGTCCAGTATCCTTTGGATTCCCATCGGCTACTTGGACAGCAGAAGGGTGTCATCTGCAAACATCAATGCTGGAACCTTTGAGTTTGCTAACTTGGGGGCATCATTGTCCTTAACCTCTGAAAGTTGGGCAATAGGAGCATTGACAAATAGGCAAAACAGGGTTGGTGCAAGCCCATAACCCTGCCTCACTCCTCTGCCAACTGGGAGTCTGGTGGTTAATTCTCTCCCTTTTCTTACTCGGGCATAGTTGGCATCATGCAGTTTGATAAGCATGCTTAGCAAGTAAGAGGGATTCCCCAATTCTCTAAGTACCCCCGATAGTTTAATTTTGGGCACCAAATCAAAAGCCGTTTCCAGGTCCACGAAAATCAAATAGAGTCTGCCACCCTCCATTGACACCATTTTCCAAAGAATGATTTGGAGTGTATATATTTGGTCCACGGTGGAAGTGTTCTTCCTGAATCCGGCTTGGTAGGGGCTTATAACATCATTCTCTTGGATCCACCCCTGGATTCGGTCTAGGAGTACTTGTGCAAACAGTTTTTGAGTGACATCGATCAAACTGATCGGTCAAGAGTTTGCAGGGAGTAGAGGAGAGCCCTTTTTAAAGACTGGGACAAATTCTGCCCCAACCCAGGTATCAGGGATTGGCATACTGTTCATTATAGCACCAAATAGTACGCACAAATAGGGACCCCAGATAGTTGGTTCTTCTGGGAACATATCCCCTTGTAACCGAAGCCAGGTGCTTTGCCTGCTGGGCGTTTCTGAATTGCCTTTGTAATCTCAAGGAGGGTTATCCCATGAGGCAACTCATCGGCATGCCTAGGTACGGGAGTAGTTGCGTCCACTGCCAGGCCAGTGTGTACACCCAAGTCCCCTTCGGCGTCAATGTAACTACTAAAATGGGAACCGGTATCGGTTTCCATTGTATATAGCGCCCGGAAGAGGTCAGCCCACTATTCTGCTGGAATATTAGGTTCATTAGCTGGGGTACCCTCCCTAATACCTGTTCTAACTATACCCCCAGAATTCCTTCATATCCCGGTTGCGTAGGGCGGTTTTGATGTCCTCCCATTTATTCACTTCCCAGGACTGCTTTGCTTGGCAGACAGCCTCTTTTTATAAAGCCCTCCTTGTTTTAGTTAAAAGTATTTTTTTTGCTTTAATAACCGCTATCAATGCCCGTTGAGCCTTGCGGCAGTTATCATTAAACCACGCCTGGGTTACCGGTTCAATTTTTTTTCGGTCGTACTACCGGGTAAAATATGTCAGCTAATTTAGTTGCCCAACTCTTATGGAGTTCTCCAATCTGATTGATGTAAGCTAGGCTGTCCCAATTGGCAGAAATACTGATAAGTTCTTGCAAAGCTGGTCCTACTACTTCATAAAGAGCTCCCAGCTTCTCTGGTGTTTGTTTTATTACCTCAACTTAATTCTTCTCCTGTTGTTGGTAAGTAATAACCTGTTCTCCAAGGGGGGATTACTAACAGGGAGAATACCTGAATCTGGAAACTTCAATGTCAGTGCCGGGGCATTATGATCACTATCGTAGTGTGATACGACAGCAAAATCAATTATAAAATATAATCTAGAAGAGAAGCTTGGCCATTTCTTTTAAATGTTGACTTTCCCAGCCTATCAGAAGTTGTACGACCATTGAATGCTCTCAATGAGTGGTTTAGAAAAATGGCGTTTAAGTGGAGTACCAGGGGGAGGCAGGACTTAACCGGCTGGATTTGTGGGTTCGGAATAGCCCACTGGAGGTCCTCCTCATTGGTGATTAGATCATGAATGCCAGAAAGGGGCTCAAATTGGCAATTAAAACCACCCCCAACTATTAGCCTCGTGGTCAGTGGCACAGTGGGAATGAAGGAGTTCTAGTCGTCAAGGGTTCTTTATTCCTGGCTCAAGCTTACAGGCGGGAGTAAACATTAATGATGGCAAACTTCAGCTTAGAAGGAAAAGTAAGCGTTACACATTGAATGTCATTAGAGGAGGTAATCAGGGATCTGGATGAGCAGCCCACATGGGAGGCGACCCAAATAGACAGTCCCCCAAACGGTCTGCCCCTCTCTTTGATGGCAGCTGGAATATTGAATGTCGCAAATCCCACCCTTGTGCACTCATTTCTTGCCCATGTTTCCAGGAACAAGCTAATGTCAAACTGATCCACGAAAAGACCCCATTCAAGGCAGGAGAGTTTACCCTTGATGCCAGCCACGTTCCAGGAGAAGATCTTCACCTGACTACCTGTGCGTGAGATTCCTCCCCGGAGACCGGTGCAGGGTACGGCTATGCTTGGTGGGTTTACCACCTGTGCGATGTTATTGGAAGGGAAAGAAGGACTGGTGGATGTAAACCCCGGTAAATAACATGGGCCCACCTGGGCCTTACTCCCCTGCAAGGTAGAAAACAAGCCCCTGTTTCTGGGCCTATCTCCATTAAGGAGGACAATTTTGTACTCCCTTGGTCTAATTTAACTCGTCCTCTCGGGGGCGTCGGGGTGCTCTTTGGATAGCCCAGACCCCCTATCCCTGATGGTCAATCCATGTCTTCCAGATCCCCGTAACGGTTATTTACGGGCAAATTAAAAAACAGAGGTCTAATGGGAGGGTGTGTGTGGCCCAGATTCTGATTTTCAATCAAATGCCTTTCATGCCCCGAGGTTACATTTGCCCTACCGGAGTTAGAAAAGTGGGAGTAAAAATAATCAAGCGAAAGAGCTCTCACCTCTGTACGGGGCTCTGCAGGGCTGATTTTATCATTTAGTAACGTGTACAATCTGGGGATTTTAAAAATTAATGACCACACAATCCCCTTGGTTTGGATTTTTACTGGGTCCCACCCAATCTACTCTCCGCTCCATTAAAATGTCCCCAGCCCTCTCATAAGGAAACTGCCTATGCTTGGCTAACCAGAATAAACTTTTGTTCCTGAGTTCTAGCTGTGACTCCCTCTGGGTGTTATTAAGAGGTGGGACTCCTGTCAGAATGATTACGTAGGGTGAGGACGCTGGTGGAAGTTTTATAGTTGGCATGGCAACTGCTACCATCCTACCCACAGGACACTCTTACCTCCTCAGCTCTTCTCTATTTGCACTCAGCCCTGCTGCAGTAATGGTGGATTGGTGGATACTCCGCATATTACCGATTGAGGCGTTACTCTCAACCGCACTGCGGGGTGTCCTCAGAATTGTATTTACTGCCCTCTCTTGCTCTCGCTGTGCACCAGGATGCTGGGGGGTACAACTGGTGTCTCGGTTAGTGATCTGCTTAATATTGGGGGGGGTGAGTCCTGGATGTCACCTGTTTGTCTAAAGGAGCCCAGGAGTTAAGATCAGACTGGCAATTGGAACCGCCCTCCCTTAGTGGAAGTTGTGTTACACTGGCACTAGCTTGCGTTTGCCTCGAGCCCCCAAAGGATGTCAAAATATTTAATTCGTCGACTAGGGGGGCAACTTCTTCCTTTAGAATGGCTCTAAATTGGGTCAGCAGATCTACCAATAGCGTCTGGACCCAGATAGGATACCAAGGATCTGTACCACAGGCAACAACGGGTTCTATGATTGGGTTTAAATTAAGTGGATCTTCTGCCCTTGGCTCGCTCCCTCTTCTTGCCTTCTTGCTATTAGTTA
Source organism: Lissotriton helveticus (assembly GCF_964261635.1). Lineage (NCBI taxonomy): Eukaryota > Metazoa > Chordata > Amphibia > Caudata > Salamandridae > Lissotriton > Lissotriton helveticus. Next base: position 770,232,566 of record NC_136063.1, on the reverse strand, counting down.
CCCTCCCAACTGTTTGCTTGCGTTTCCCATTCTTACGAGTGCCTACACCCTCATCTCCCTTTCTAGTTACACTAGTCGGGACATTCGCTTGGAGAGAGGGGGGCGGGGAAGCATTTCCAGTAAATAAAAGTGCTACAGGAGGAGTATTAGAAATAGGCAGGTCTACTGTTGGAAGAAAAAGGTCAAGAGTGATTGACAACCACCTTTCGGTGCGTTCAATTTCTGTAGTAACAGCACTTATGGCCCTTTATAACATTTTATCGATTGATGTTGGGAGGGGCGGAGAAAAGGGGTTGACTTGGGCCCGGGGCTTTTTGATATATATACAAGTACGTTTCCCCATATTATAATGTGAAAGGGCAATCCATAATAATACCACCCTTTGTGCAGATCAGACAGGCAGTAAGCAGACACACAAGGCTTTGAGCAATATGTTCAGGGAGGATGCAAAAAGAGTTTGTTATATTCATAGGTGGAAGAATCCGTAAAGCTGTTCCCCTTAAAGTCCACATGAATATTGTCAATCAACAGTGAGCATGCAGCATTTATAGTTTGTAACAAATAGGGGGAACACCAGAGGCAACCAGTCTACTTGCCATGGGAGGTAATTTTGAAATATGATCAATGGCGTCCTCCAAAGGGCAGGTTTAAAGGGTCGACTGATGTGGAGATGGAATTAAGGGGGGTGGCCCTGCCCTGTCTCTTTCTGTCAATGACGGGCCCGCCCTTGGCCTGGGCTATGCCTAGGCGTGGGCTGCACGCACACCACACCGCGGGAAAGGCTGCAGCGCTTTTGAGCGCATGATGGTTCCTCCCCCACACCTTTGGCAGCTAGATGGAGTTGCTGAGCACCCTGCGACTTGGAGTCCCACAAGGGTCAGCGCGGCTCAGTGCAAGATGAATGTTGGTGGTTTGGAGCAGAGTTGCTGGCAGTGTACTGCACCCTGGGACAAGGTACCCACAAGGGTGTTTCAGGAGCCAGAAACTGACCCCCACGAATAACAAACTGCTTCACAGGACCCAAGCCGCGGGAAAGGCTGCAGCGCTTTTGAGGATGTGATCGCTCCTCCTCCACACCTGTGGCAGCTAGGTGGAGTCGCTGAGCACCCTGGGACTTGGAGTCCCACCAGGGTCAGCGCAGCTCAGTGCAGGATGAAGGTCGGTGGTTTGGAGCAGAGTTGCTGGCAGTGTACTGCACCCTTGGACGAGGTTCCCACCAGGGTGTTTCAGGAGCCAGAAACTGACCCCCACAAATAACATACAGCTTCACAGGACTATTCCACTGCAACTACCCATGGCAACAACAATGCACCAGTGTTGAACAATACCATTCCTTTCACAGTAGGCAGATCAAATGCCCGGCAGATACACATCAAGGTCCCTGTGATGAACCAGTCACCTATGCAGAGCTGGACGGATCCGCTACTGTGTGGCGAGGCAGGTGAACTATAAGGGGGGGAGTTTCAATGCCCCACTGTAAGGTATCAGTGAGCAAGGAGTCCACTACAGTTTCAAAATCTCAATTGTTAGAGTATGCACTGGAGTTGATGATATCATTGAAAGAAATGTTGAATACATATGGTATTTTTAAAAGTTCAGTGGGACCAAATACATCATTTATTTATTTATTTAATGCATTCTTATAAAGCGTGGACTTTACCCGAAGGTGTCAGAGCACTGTACAATAGAACCAGTTACGTTACATGAGAGAACTGTTACAGGAATGGAACAAATAAAAATAGCATGCCATATAATAAAAGCGACGCAGGCATAAGGCACACAAAATCAAAAGCAGCAAGCACAGGATGTACAAACAAAAATATAAATATATGTGACAAATTTACAATGACTAAAGAACTTCCTGGCGGGGTCTGAGAAGGAGGCAATTAGTTCTGAAAGTTTCTTTGGAATAAAAGAGATTTCAGGTCGGCTTTGAAGATCTGGATGGAGGTGATGGCACGGAGCGAAGGAGGAAGCGAGTTCCAGATTCTCACTGCATTACCTGAGAACGATTGTGCCATAAATTTTTCCCTTTTGAAGGACGGAAAACTATTCCAAACTATTCCATCAGGAACTGGAACTCCTGTAATGTTCACATAGGACAGGTCTCTTTGTTCACGATGAGATGATGAATGAGGTTTCAATACCAAGTTCACATGTGATACTGCAGAGCGTTCTGGGAGATAGTGTCCATTCATGACTAAGCCTATTCAGAATCAGAGGAATAGTATTCCAGTTATTATACAGAGCTGTAGCCATGGTGAGACTAGATATGTCTTTTTCAGAGAAATGTAGAACACATGAAGTTGTTTTTTGCAGGACACTGGAGCTGGTGGTGACTCAGGTTCACTTGGAGCCAGAGAAAACGTGTCAAAATTGATGAAGTAGCCAGGTGCAGTTTGAGCTATCTTTGTTAGCTCAGCAGGTTTTGATGAACTGCAGATGTCTCCTGTAGAGGCATATTGATGTAGATGTCGCTGGTAGGCCACATTGATATCTGTGTTTTATTTGTATTTTGATGTTCTGTTTCAATAGGAACAAGTTACATTTCATTGTTGGTAACTCCATTACTTCATATCGTAGACTCTTCAAATATTATAAGTCTTCCTGTTTGAACTTCTTGTATGCTAGCGAGAGGAGAGCGGCGGCTGCCCAGGAACCCACAGTGCCTGCTTTTTGGAATCAGCCACATAGTGTGTTTGATCAGATCAATGGAGTTGAATCTCTTTTCTTTCTTGCCGGCAAGATGTAGAAGTACTGTTCTTGTTCCTTTGCCAGCCAGGACAGGTACAGGCATACGGTAAGATGGCCTACATTTTTTCTTGTCCACAATCTTTTCACTGACAAGATCCCAAACTTTTAGGATCCTGGCAGGTCTTACTGTGACTGATTTGACTTCCACAGTGGAGGTGCATTTTACTTGCATGTTGCTTTGTAGTGCCCGGAATTCCTTAAGATTCTGTCAAACGACCAAACGTTTATTGATGTAAAAAGGTTTTTCATCCGCCACTGTGCTTTCATAATCGAGATCAGGTACCCACATTCTCCTCCCAAACAGGACTTCGTGAGGGGTAACATTGCCTAGGGAACTTCTTGGCATTTTATTGAGTGCCCTCTGGACCCCATATAGGTGATTGACTGAACAACCACCCAAGCCTAATACCCTTGCTATTTAAGATTGCTTTACGTCCCGGTTTTTCTTCTCCATGACCAATTTTCTTCTGGGTGGTACAGACATGAGAACCGCACTGCTACACCCAAACTTCCCCTGGCCTCCTTGTAAACCCTAGAGCTAAATGCAGGCCGCAGTCAGAATGTAATTTGCCAATTATGTATGTCCCTATGAAGACTCGCAAATCTTTTATAAGAGTTTGAGTGTCAGTCAAGCTCTGAGGCCAAACCCACATGAATCTAGAGAATGAATCCACTGCCACCAAGATGTCCATGTAAGCCCCATTGGATTGTAAGGGCCGCAGTGGTCCAAATAGACACATGTGAGAGGTCTGTCTGATATTAGTAATGGTGTTTATGGTTGGCGTGTTATGGTCAAACCCTTCATTTGCTGACAGTTGTCGTACTTAAGCACAAACACTTTCATCTGCTTAGTTAGACCCGGCAACCACAGCATTGATTTAGTAATAAAACAGTTGCAGTGATCCCTGGATGTGCAGAACCCTGACCCTCCTGTGCAGCTAGAATTAAACCTAATCTGCGATCCATGTTTGGTATAACCCTAACCAAAACTCCTGGAATTTGCTCATACGGAATGTTCTTCGCATCTAACTTGTAGGAGAACTTGAGTGGAAAGCTCTTTGGTACAGCTGATCTGTTTTTGCATAAAGCAATGACAGCTACCATTATGTCTCCTTCTATTCTTGAGCTGGAACGACTTATTGCAGCTACGGCAACAGTTCAGACTGCCCCCTTGGTGGCTTTATCTGCCAATAAAATTCCTTCAATGTGAACGCCATCACGTTGATGACTCAGCATGTGTATCACATGAGCTCTCGGCAAGTCATTTTTCAACTCTGCCACTTGTTCCCAAAGCATTTTGTGCTTTATTGTGCAACCTTTTGAGTCTTTAAACCCATTCTGTATCCAGTAGTGAAGATCTTCATTGTAAGACTGGACACAGTAAAATGAATCGCACACTATAAGTGTGGGGAATTGCCGATCAGTTTGCATTAGAGTCAGTAATAGGGCTTTTAATTCTGTCAACTGTGCAGTGCAGTCTCCTTGAAACTGTGTCTTTGTTGAGCTAGGATGGAACTTGCCATCCTTTATACGTCCTTTTACATTTGCACAAGCTGCGCTGTATTGCTGTTTACTTCCTCTGGCAGGCTGAGCAGAACTATCCGTGTAAATAATCTATTCATACTGATCTAGTGGCATTATTGCACTCAGGAAAGGATATTCCTGTTGCTGGAAAGCTTGAGTTTTGAGTATAGAATCAAATTTGTATTCTACATCTATTGCAGTGCAAGAATTAACCTGTTGTATCCATTGCGGATGTAGCGCTTTTGCATTTGAAGTTAAGTTAAGTGTACCCTGATTGACCTGCATTACATGGATCACGAAATTTGTGGTAGTTACACATGTGTGTAGGTGTTTAGAAGTTATCATGTCAGTTAGTAAGGAACAAAGGATATCTGTATGTTCCTGTGTCCAATGTCTCATTGAAAAATCAGGTCTAATTACATCGTAAAAAGGTTGCACTATTTCTGCATAATCCAAAATGTATGTTTTGCCAAAATTTAGGAATCCCAATATGGATTGTAAGTTTTTCAGAGATTTTGGAGCTTGGAGCAGCGCACAGTTTTCTAAAAAGTTAGCTGCTAGACTGTTCCCTTCACTTGAAAGATCATATCCCAAAAATAGGACATTAAGGTAGGCTAATTTAGATTTTTTAAAGTTGAATTTGTAGCCCTCAGAGGCAAACCCCAAAATGAGGTTGCTCACCCTGCTCAAATGATCCATTAAATCATCATCCACCAGATAAATATCATCTACATTAGACAATACCTCTTCATCCAAATTTTGAAGTAACTCTGTTACTGAAGCTGAGAACAACCTGGGGCTATTCTTATACCCTTGCGGAAGTCGATAGAATTCTCAGTGAGAGCCTAGGAATGAGAATGTTGTCAAATACCTGCTTTCATGCACTATATTTTGGCCGAAAATCCATTTGAGATATCTACTGTTGTTTTGTAATTTTTCCACACAATGTTATTCATTAATACAGCACTGTGTGCATTCTGTACTGCAAAAGTTTGTGTGCATGTATTCAGATGTCTGTAGTCTAAAACTAGATGGTATGAATTATCGGGTTTCATACCTTGGTATTCAAGTTGATAAAAGATCTTCCTGACCTGTTTCTTTGCTTCTTGTTTAATAGTGTACTGTCTTTGTGCGGATGGAGTATTTTTTACTGGGTTTGCATGGTGAGTTGACTCAGCATCCCACCCTACATGGTTGCGATATAATGCTGGAGCAAGTGCTACCGCCCACTCTTGCGTGTAGGAATGTTTTAAGTATACTGGAACGTGGTCGGAAAAAGCCGGTAAAATTACTGTTTCTCTCTCTGGGCACGATTTTGGAAAAGGGGGGTGGTGATGGACAGAGTTTCTGAATGATGCAGAATACTCTTACCAAGTCAATAGATCATGGTTTTAATCCATCACCGTTTTTTAGCTCACTGCACCATCCCAGCTCAGAACCTGGCTATATGCAAATTAGTCTGTTCCTGTCCCAGTGCATGATGGGAACAGGGCAAACCAAACTACCAAGCCAATTCTTATACTGGGAAGGAAACAAGCTTCCGGGGACCGGTTTCTGGCATCACAGCCTTCTTCGGCCCGGCTTGCTTGAATCCTGATGGTGCAATGAGCAAGGGACTCACGTCTGAGTATACCCTCCCACACATAGTGTGGATAAAAACGATTTTGGAAAAGGGGGGTGGTGATGGACAGAGTTTCTGAATGATGCAGAATACTCTTACCAAGTCAATAGATCATGGTTTTAATCCATCACCATTTTTTAGCTCACTGCACCATCCCAGCTCAGAACCTGGCTATATGCAAATTAGTCTGTTCCTGTCCCAGTGCATGATGGGAACAGGGCAAACCAAACTACCAAGCCAATTCTTATACTGGGAAGGAAACAAGCTTCCGGGGACCGGTTTCTGGCATCACAGCCTTCTTCGGCCCGGCTTGCTTGAATCCTGATGGTGCAATGAGCAAGGGACTCACGTCTGAGTATACCCTCCCACACATAGTGTGGATAAAAACGATTTTGGAAAAGGGGGGTGGTGATGGACAGAGTTTCTGAATGATGCAGAATACTCTTACCAAGTCAATAGATCATGGTTTTAATCCATCACCGTTTTTTAGCTCACTGCACCATCCCAGCTCAGAACCTGGCTATATGCAAATTAGTCTGTTCCTGTCCCAGTGCATGATGGGAACAGGGCAAACCAAACTACCAAGCCAATTCTTATACTGGGAAGGAAACAAGCTTCCGGGGACCGGTTTCTGGCATCACAGCCTTCTTCGGCCCGGCTTGCTTGAATCCTGATGGTGCAATGAGCAAGGGACTCACGTCTGAGTATACCCTCCCACACATAGTGTGGATAAAAATGATTTTGGAAAAGGGGGGTGGTGATGGACAGAGTTTCTGAATGATGCAGAATACTCTTACCAAGTCAATAGATCATGGTTTTAATCCATCACCGTTTTTTAGCTCACGGCACCATCCCAGCTCAGAACCTGGCTATATGCAAATTAGTCTGTTCCTGTCCCAGTGCATGATGGGAACAGGGCAAACCAAACTACCAAGCCAATTCTTATACTGGGAAGGAAACAAGCTTCCGGGGACCGGTTTCTGGCATCACAGCCTTCTTCGGCCCGGCTTGCTTGAATCCTGATGGTGCAATGAGCAAGGGACTCACGTCTGAGTATACCTTCCCACACATAGTGTGGATAAAACCGCTCTCTTTGGGCACTCCATAACAATCTCAGGAGGCCAATCTTTTTCAGCCAAGAGAATGTCATAGCCATAAGTCAGGTTCTCTCAAAAGAGACCTTAAATTTTCACTGGTTTGTCCCCCTCCATCTTGAGTATTATTCCATATAACGGGTGTGGGACGCTTACCCTTGTATAAGGTGTTTCCACCGTGATGTGTTCTTTCAATGCTGCTGTCACCGGAAATTCCTTCAGGTTCTGGTGAGCTATTGATACTTCTGCTGCACTGTCTAGCATTGTCAGAGCCCATTCCTCATTCAGAAGTTGAGTCCTCAGTATCCTTGGCATGCCTACCTTTAAGACTTGCTACCTTCTTCTTTTAAATTGAGGTGTTGATTTTGGTGTCTCTTCTTTTTTTATTTTATAGTCCAAAGTACAATATGTGTCTCAGGACTTTGTACGTTCTCCTTGTCTGTGTTCTGTCCGTCCTTCCCTCGCAGAGTTTTTGATGAACCATGAAAGGAACGAAAGGAACGTTTATGAGTATACTGGTACCTATCAGGTGTTTTACTGTTAAGGTTGTACCTACTTCCAGAGTGCTCCTGTTGAGGAGACCCACCCCTGGATTGTGACCTATTCTCTCTATTCTTTTATTTTTTATTATCCCATTTCTTCTTGGAAGAATCAGGTGCTTGCTTGGTGTTATCATATCCAGGCCCACCCAATAATTGAGGTTTTGTTCCTCTGGCTCCCAAACTATCTCTACCTAATTCGGCATATGTATCTTTGATAATTTTAGGTGATTCACGCTCCAGTTGTTTAGGAGTGAAATCCCTCAGGCGTTGGTGTATTGCCACTGCTGCTACCTTCCCTTTTATGTTTGCTAATATAATTGTTTATAAATGGTCAACATTTCCAAACAATGTCATCCCTAAGTTCAGAGCAGGTTCTGCTCCATACTGATTCTGTATTTGTCTTAATACATCTCGTATTACTGCTATTGAAGGGATACCATAAGTTGTGGTATATATGGCAGCAAAAACTGTACTCTAAGAGGTACAATCCTCCATATAGGGAGATATCCCCATTGGCAAGCAGATTGTTAGCATTCTGTGTTTTTCTTGTGGGCTTGTGTGTGGAAACACTGCCTCTAACTGTGCTATTTTCTGAACTATCCAGAAAGTAATTTACTCATATCTAGTAAGCATTTTACCCATAACTGTGTGTAGTGTTTGTGGAGTTTTTTTAGTTGCAGAACTCTGATTTTGTCCTGATGGTGTAACCCTTGTTGGCTGTAGTGTGGCAGTTCTCATAACGAACTGTGTCAGATATCTGTAAAGTTTTATTATTTCTTTGTGTAGTAGACGTAAGTCTGCTACCAGCATTGTGTCAATGTCTAGATGCGTTGTGCAAGCTGCTAGGACCGGCCAAGTGGCTCCATCTCTGCTGAGTGGATTGAGTCTTATTTTCTCCTTTGTGTGTGGCAGGGCACCTTTAAACCAGTTTATGTGCTCCTGGTAGGTGAGCGGAACTTCAATGTGCTCGTATGGACAATATTCCCGTGGTGTTTCATCTTCAGTGTAAGGATGAAATGCAATTGTGCATGTATCTGCTGGTGGGAATTTAACCCATGAATAGAATATCTCTGTTCTATGCCGCTCGCATTGGAGACTTGGACGTTGTGCCTGTATTGCCTGCCTGGAGCCCCGGTATCAGAAGCCGCGTTGGGGGAGAGAGTTGCTGCCACAGGAGGACGGGACTGCGAGGCCCACCAGGCTGTGCGTGAAGCATCCAGCACACCTGCCGCCTCTTCCCGTGTCTCCGCCCCCTAAATATAGTCCCGTATAAGATCAGGAGTCACAACGCATTAGCGGGACGCGTGTGCGGGACTCATCCCGGGACAAAGCCCGGACTAAGGGCGGACCCTCTGAGACCCTCCGAGAACCGAGGAGACCGGACTGGGCATATCCATTTGCCTTCAGGTACAGACTGTATTTGTTTTTGCTCATTACCACAGTCGATTACATTGCCCTTTCCACCTATCGCTTATAGATGGCCACTACACATACAGAGCAACCCATGCTGGATAAACAGGGTTTGCTGTTAAATGGAACTTTGGACAAATACTTTCCAAAATCCTCACCTGATATTGCTAGGGAGATTGTTTTGGCGGAGCGGCGGGCGGATCGACGCCGTTCTGTGGAAAGTATAAAGAATGGGTCTGTTTTACTGTCACTAACTCCTGTTATTGGAACCCTTGATACTGTTACTGGTATAATAGCCAATGAGACGATTAACATACCGGATAGCCAACTCCTGGAAGTGGACACGGTTGTACATTCACCAGATACTTTACCTAGGACGGATAAGATTGGCTTGCCATCGATATCGCATGCAAGTAGCTCAACTACATCTAAGGGAGATGCTCTGCCACAATTGCATACAGTCCGCAATAAGGCAAAAAAACTGCCATTTACGCAAAAAAATTATGGTCCGCCACCGACTAAAAAACGGCGGAAAAGATGGGATCCGCTACAACCTAAATTGAGCTGCTCTGATTTTGGCAAAAAGGCGGCCAAATCTGTCATTAATCCCTGTGTCTTGCAATCAGACATAGTGGGGATCCATACCATATCTACATCGCCAGTCTTGTCAAATTCATCTATAGACAAGGAGGACAGTATGGACACTAGTGTGATCGTCAATGTACATACTGAGAATAAGGGTCCTGTGTCCTTACTTGATATTGAGAACTTGATTAAATCCTACTCTGCATCTATTTTAGAGAGGCTGTTGGAAGTGGAGTGTAGACTGTCCAAAATTGAGGATGCATTGGTTAAAAAGGATTTTGTAACTTATACAGGTACTAATAATGCATCTAGTTTAGCATCTAACAATGCACCACAAATTAAGTCATCAACAGTCCAACCACTTTCAACCACTTCCCCCAGTATTGGTTCTATCCCTTCCTCAACTGTATCTACCTCTAAACCTATGGGGAATACAGTGTCAGCTATTGTTCATCAACATGCATCCCCCAGACCCCCTCAACAAAAAACTGCTGATAAATTGTTGGGTAATGCTACAAGCATAACTATTGATAATGCATCTAAAACTATCGGTAACACATCCAACTTACTTTTGGCAAAACGAGCAAGGGAGGTGGGGGAAACCAGACACACCTGGGGGAAACCCAGAAGGGTTCCGTTGCCCGAACTTCCACCAGAGGCAGTACCCTATGTGGTAGTCCTAACAGGTGTGCCTGTGCTTGAACAAAATAAGAGGGAGGGTTTCTTCCAATTAAAAAATAAGATAATGCATTGGCTGAGAATGCATAGGCCAATTGCAAACCATATTAACGGGGAAATAGTTCATGTCCGTCGTCTTGAATGGTTGGGGGGTAGATCTAAAGACATTGATGGTGACGTGGTGGTGGTGAATTTTAGGGACCCCAATGCGGTACAATTTATATTGAATTGGCAGACAGGCAGTTCCAATAATACTATAATTCCAAGACCCTTAACGTATTTTTATCCAAGGTCAGTGGTGTTTCCATCTAAGTATCCCCCTCCACACTATATAACCCAAACCCAGCCACCTAATTACCCTCTACAGCATGTTGGGAGTAATCAATATGTTCAGTATCCTCCGATTCAACAGGGTACAAGAAGTACGTATTATGCCCCTTGCTCTGCGACAGCCCCAGACCCTATGGGATGGAACTATGTTCTGGCCAGAACACAAAATTTTCAAAACAGAAGGATGGACCATCTAAAACCCTTCACACCCCTCGAAACGTCAAATAGATTTGATATTTTTAGTGGTCTTGATAATTGTGATTGATGTTTCCCGAAAGGGGGGGATGAGGGAAGAGATATAAGGAATCCTGCTGTTGTGGGTGCTGTGAATGAGCATGATGTATTGGCAACTCTTGTGCCCCTGTCTTCGGTTAAAACTGTAACTTATAACACAAATACTCCTGAAGAACTGGTAGCACCAATACGCATTCTGAGTCAGTCGTCTTCTGAGGGAAAACCCTTGGCAACTCAACTGGTGACAACCACTGGTGAAGAGACACCAAGGGCCATTACTGCCATGCCATCTGTACTAGGGATGCCGGTAAACTTGGTTTGCTGGAATATAGCCGGGGTCGTAAACAACCTGAGGGATCCAGAGTGGGCTAATTTCATAGAATCTTTTGATTTTTGTTTACTCCAGGAAACATGGGCAGTTGATACTCCCCATAGGGTAGGCTACAAGACCTATGGTATTGGGGCAACCCCTTCCAGAAGCGGAAGGTCGTCGGGGGGACTTCTGATCTGGGTAAAAATAAACCTAAAGGTTAATATTCAGGTGATAGACGTAAATTCTGTAGATATCCTAGTACTAAAAATTACAACCTCTAATGGGAATAAATTATTCCTAATAAATATCTACAATAGGCCAGCCTCATCCTCAAAAGAATCACCAACCGTTTCTAAATTAGATTGTTTTTTGAGTGGGCTGGATCCCAGGGAGGACTTTGTTATTTTAGCTGGCGATTTAAATTGCAATTATGAACCTGTGTTGGGCCTAAGTGAGATCTTTGAGGAAGAAGATCAGGCGAATAAAGTCCCTTTTCTCGAGAATATTAAATCGGTCAAATGTTCCACTTTGGCACTCCAGCTGATCAAACTATGTACAGAGCATTTCCTTAGGGCCTGTAACGGTCGGTTACCGTCCGATATCTTAAAGAAACCAACCTTTAGTAGGAACGCCTACAAAAGTAATCTGGATTTTGTGATAGTTTCCATCCCCCTTTGGTCGCATCTTGTAGATCTAGAAATAATGGAGAGGGTCAAAATCGTTCATTTTCCCTTAAAATTGACCCTAGATGTTGCACTATTTAATGATCCATCGCTACCACTCCCATTTGAGGAAGGTGTTGGCAATAATAACGAGATCCATATTAGCAATAATAGGAGATCGCTTAAATGGCCATTTATATTGGATCACAGTGATATTCTTAGTGAAATATACTCACTCTTTGCTGGGACCTTTGCTCCCTATTTAGGTTTAACTCCTGAGGAGGAAGTAAAAACTCCCTTCTTGTCTATACATCAGGAGTTCTTTCTTAAACTAAAATTATTGGTAACTAAAATGCCTAAAAAAACCCAGCAAAAAACGCAGAATCTGTCCCATAGTAAGCCTTGGTATGACAGATCCTGTAGAGAGTCAAAGAGGGAACTACTAATTGCGATCAAATCCAAGTCTCAATTGGATGTACAAAAAGCAAGAACCAATTACAAGTCTGTCCAAAGGACATCGAAAATAGCATGGGAGGAAGACAAATGGGCCGAATTGCTGTTAGCTGCAAGATTACGCGATAATGTAGCTTTTTGGAGGCTAGTAGCAAATGGGAATCATGTAGGTAGGGTGGTCAAGGATACCTTTTTAGATGAGCAAACTTGGGTAACTCATTTTACAAATTTGTATAAAAAATATGATGATCCCCATATGGTATCAAATACAGTAAGTTACGAAATTCCAGCAGTTCCGCTTGTTTTTAGTTTAGGGGAAACAGAGTTGGCAATAAGCCAAATAAAATCTGGGAAAGCCCCAGGTTTAGATAAAATCACTGGGGATCTATATAAGCATGACTCAAAAATATGGGCACCTTATATCAACTATCTGTGCAATAAATTATCATATAGTCTAGAATTCCCTGAAAGTTGGAAGGGAGCAGAAATTGTTTTAATATATAAAAAGGTGATAGGAAGGACCCCTGCAACTATCGGCCAATCAGCTTAATGGACATCCTTCAGAAAATCTATTCACGTCATATTCTATCACGTGTGAGTAATTGGTTGGAGGAAAATTCAATTTTGACCAAATTTCAAGCCGGGTTCAGATCAAAAGTCAGCACTATAGATCAGATCTTTAGATTCTGCTGCCTCTACTGGAAGTACGTCAAGATAAAAAAGGCCCATTTATATGTTGCCTTTGTTGATTTAAGGGCAGCATTTGATTTAGTGCCACGTGATCTTCTGTGGAAAACCTTGAGTGCAGCGGGTATGCCAAATAATATAGTAGTTCAGATCAAAAAATTACATGAAGGGAATTTTGCGAGAATTAGATGGGGTCCAAACGGCGAATTAACACGAAAAATTCCAATTGAACGTGGAGTCCGTCAAGGATGCGTCCTGGCCCCCACGCTTTTTTCCATCTTCGTGAATGATATTCCCTCATATTTAGAGAGATGTAAAAATGACTCTCCTAAACTGAACGGCGAAAGGGTAGCATCTCTATTATTTGCTGACGATACCATCTTGATATCTCAAACAAAAAATGGCATGCAGGCATTATTGAATACTTTTAATGATTATTGTAGTCAAAAGGGGCTGGAGATTAACGGAAAAAACCCAAAATACATGGCCCTAAATCCAACCAAACCAGATAAGGGTTGCCTAACTTTAAAAGGAATAAAGTTGGAATCCGTGCCACATTTTTCATATCTAGGGGTGACACTAGATCCCAACTTTACCTGGAAAGCTCAATTGGAAAAAAGCAAATTGTTATTTGCTCAGAATGTCAAACCAATACTTAGGGAGCAAAGTTTAAGCACCAGTAAAGCGGTGTCTCCAGTAATGGAACTATTCAAATTCAAAATTCAATCATCAGTTCTTTATGGTGCAGAATTATGGGGATCTGGGTCCAAGGAGACCTTTAGTGTCCTAGATAATAATTTTATGCGCAGCTTGGTAAGGGTTCCGAGAGGTACACCATTAGTACCCCTGCAATTGGACCTTAACTTTAAAAGAACTGACCATCAAGTTCTTATTAGACCACTAATGCTATGGGTTAGATTGTGGCATGTCCCTGAACTTCAAGCTTATAGAGATGGGCTGATAGAGATCTTGGCGTTGGACAGCCAGAAAACTATTCCATGGCTTAGACATGTTAGGATTTGGTTCAATAACATAGGTCTGAAATATTTTTGGGAGAACCCTGAGCTGTTACCACCTAACCCCAAATTAGTCCTGAAAAGGGCCTTTTGGTCCTTTGTAGCAAATATGACTGTAAACACCACAACCAGTGGCTCATTAGTTTCAAAATGTTTAAACTTTAAGGATGAACCACTCTATGAGACCTTCATGGATGAAATAGAGCCCCCACTTGCCAAAACATTATTTTTAAAATTTAGATATGGTAATCTTTTAATAAAATCAACTTTGGCTCGTTGGGCAAGGAACCGTGATCCATCATCTCAAGCATTGGACGAAGTTTGCTCATTATGTGAAAACAATCAGATAGAGAATGAGCAGCATATCCTTTTTTTCTGCCCTTTGTATGGTAAAGCAAGAAAAAGATGGATTAAACCAATATGCCTATTATTAGGCTTGAGTTCCTGTTTTCAGGCTCTGAGAATCTTAACTACAAACACATCGCAACAGATAACATTTAATGTTAGTAGATTTTTGCTTTCTATTTGCTATCAGAGGAAAAAAATGGGGCATCAGCTGTAACTGAGTTTTTACCATTCCATGGGCTTGAATTTGTTTTTTGATAGTACTACTGAGCTTAAATTGCTCTTAGAATTATTGTGGTGTCCTCCAGTGTTGTATGATTTTATTGTCATGCTCCGAGTGTCTTTCAACATGTATTGCACAGTTTTAAAGAATGAGTTTAATATTTTAATTGAATGTTTATTTTATCTATTGATCTGTAATGTATGTACTGTTCTTTTATGGCGTGAAGCCGAAATAAAGATTTGAAATGACTCCATAGTCTGCTAGTTTTAAAGTAAGGGCAGTTCTGACATTCTTTGAAATGTTTATTTTGCTTTCTTGTTCTCCTTTCTCCACTGCATTCGTATGTGGTGCTGGCACAGGGTTGTTTTCGTTAGCCATTGTTGCAAAAGTTTCAAGGAAACTAAGATATGGTTTTATGCACAAACAGGAAATATTTGTCCTTCAAGCTTGAATGAACCTACTGCCAATACATAGGATATGCTTACCCAGCTGAGGCGGATTGTTCCGTTCCCACTTCAGACGTCTCTGGGTAAATATGAGTAGGGGTCTCTGAGAAATAAGAACCAAACCAACGGTGGCAGGGGCATGTTGTGTAGTTCCTATAAGCCTATATAGGACCTGTAAGTTTAAACTACATAGACAGTGGTATTGGTGTCCAGACTGATTCCAGACAACCCCCACCGGATATGTTCACCTGCATTCTAGCTAACTCACAGTGCCACTGTAAATATATCAAACCAAGGAGAGAATAGTTCTTGGCAACTATCAAACATGACAACCCTGTCCCATCAGGGATCGTGGAAACAGTACAGTATTTCGCGCTCAGTCACTTGTGCTCACTTTGTCGCAGAGAAATACACAGAATAAACGGTGGGGACGTTTTTCAATAAGCATTTATTGAACCAGCGTTTTTCTAGTGTAAAATAGGTGCGCTAAAACAACCATTAGACAGAAACTGATATAATTGTTTATTAACACCAAAAGAGTAAAAGGATGGTATATTCCTACCATAGTGCTAAAACAAGCAATACAGGCAGGTATATAAATACATGACAATAAAAATGCGTACTCCTATGATGCAACCCTAACTAGACATACCTAAGTGTACCTATCATGTATGTAGGTGTGAAGCCTAGAATTACCCTAGGTTGAAGCCAAACCCATTACCTGAAATGAGAGACTGTGAGACCCCGTCTTGGTCTTGAGATGGACACCCCGCAAGGGATATCAGACCACTGCGAGCTGGAGTGTCTGCTTCAGTTTATCAGCATGGAAGTCTTTCTCCTCTGCCTGCCCCAGCAAAGATATGGTGTATATATACCCGAAAGGTACCCTCAGGGGTTCTACCTTGCTGTGTCATGTCCGCTGAGGATGTCGGAAGTGATGACCCTTATGCATAGTTATTATGCAGAAGATGGTAATCCTGCTGTGATTCTGAGAATCCTCATGCGTAAGAAATGAGGCTAGTTGTCTGTGAAAACCACACAACATTTATGCAGCACCTTAACTAGGTAAAAGGTCAATACCAAAAACTGTTATGTAGTACAATGGCAGGAAAAATGTAGGTGAAAGATTAGGTGACTACCCAGGCCTATATTGAGATACTTTTCAAAACATAACAATGTGGGTCAAAGTGGCACTACAATCAATCATTCAATCAATCAATCAGGGATTTGTGAAGCGCACTATTCACCCATGAGTGTCTCAAGGCTCTGGGTGGAGGGGGTTTCGAGCAGCTCCGTCTTATCTGAAGAGCCAGGACTTGAGGCTCTTCCTAAATGCTTGCAGTGTGGTGGTACATCTGATGCTGAGGGGTAGTTTGTTCCGGATCTTGGCCGCGATATAAGAGAAGGCTCTTCCTCCAGGTCTGGCTCGGTGGATGCAAGGGATTTTGGCCAGGGCAAGAAGCAATGGTCAGAAGCACTTCTTAGCTTCACCTATTGGTGCAGAAGCGGAGGTTTCTTTTGAGTCCCGTATTGACAGATGGTACATGACACCGGACATCCTGGTCACATTGCAAGAGGCGATCATTTGCCCCGCACTTTAGTAGACCACTCGCCTGTATTGTTATTGATAATTCTGTCTACTATTTCATGCCCTTACAGGCCCTGGCGCTTTCCAACTGATGCTTTATTGGACACGGTTTTCAAAAGCTAAGTACAAGATGCGATTGTAGAATATTTTCATACTAATACAGGATCAGTGTCACACTACGCCACCCTATGGGAGGACTTCAAAGAGTACATTAGGGGCGTTTGCATAGCTAAACCAGCTGGTGTATTGCGCACACTCCGCCGGCACCTTGATAAAACCCAACAAGCATTGTGGGATCTGGATGCCCAAAAATTGTCTGGAGTGCCACCCCGCCGTTGCATCAGCATGCAAGACTCTTAGGTGATTTCCAGGATTTTGCAGCACACAAGATCACCTATTTGAGGAAGTACTCATCTGCTCGAGTGTACAGGGAGGGTGAGAAGCTGGGGCGTACTTTGCCCCATTTGCTTACCCCTCGGCAACATATTACATACATTACACAACTTCAGACTGTAGAGATCATGTCTGTGTCACACGCGACACAGACATGATCTCTACTTTTCTGTCCTATTATACTCAGCTATATACCTCATGCTCCCCACAGACAGGCACAGCCCTTTCTGATTACTCAAATGAAATAGCAATGGTTTGGTTGGAAAATGGTCAGAAGCACTTCTTAGCTTCACCTATTGGTGCAGAAGAGATCGAGGAGGCCATAGACAAGCTAGATGGTTCCTGTGCCCCCGACATGGATGGCCTCAATGGTATAATCTGTAAAACTTACAAAGCATTACTGGTTCCACGCCTTTTGGAAGTCTACACGGAGGTGGTAGAGTCTGGTAAACTGCCTGTCACTATGAGAGAGGCAATAATGACACTGCTCCTTAAACCAGGCAAGCCATCAGATGGGTGTGCATCCTATAGAGCGCTTTCTTTATTGAATCAAGATTATAAAATACTAGCCAAGGTTCTTGCAAAACGGATATCACTCATAATTGGTCAGATAGTCTCTCCTCTCCAATCAGGCTTTATTCCAGGCCACTCCACGTCGGTAAATCTTCGTACGTTGTTCAGAGTTATAAACTAAATAAACACCACACTTCCCTCTGCTGTGATACTACTTGACGCAGAAAAAGCGTCTGATTCCCTGGAGTGGGACTTCCTCCTGGCGGCGTTCACTAAACTTGGCTTTTCACAGAATTGTTGTTCCTTAGTCCCTCTATTATACACAAACCCTGTCGCACAGCTTCAAGTTAATGGAGTATTATCGGACAAATTCTCACTGTTGCGCAGTACCAGGCAGGGATGCCCGTTGTCACCCCTATTGTTTATTATTGCAATGGACCCATTGGAGCACGATCTTCAGAAGCGCCACCTCCAGCGAGGGATTGGGTTCCACCAGGCCTTCCTTCTGGCTTCTTCATATGCGGATGACATCCTCTTATTTTTTCTGGAACCTGCAACAAATCTCTCCCCGATTATACATGAGGTGGTTTGTTTTGGGGTCTTTTTGGGGCTGGTCATCAATTGGTCCAAATTTGAAGTCTTTCCTTTAACGGAGCTCACCCTCCCCTTTGCTTTGGACTTCCATTTGTGCTGGTGCAATGACCCTCCCAGATATCCTAGTGTAGTCTTACACAACACAGCATCGGAGGTCCTCCGGCTCAATTACGGCCCGGCCATTGATCGCTTGGCAGGACAGATAGATCACTGGATAGTGCACCCACTATCTGTGGCTGGTCGTATTGTGATCATTAAAATGGTAGCATTACACAATGTTTTTGTATTTGTTCCTGAACATCCAAATCCCACTCACTGTATCTTTCTTCAATACCCTCCGCGGCATGTTGACGCAGCTGGTTTGGGCGGGAGGACACACACGGGTGAAATGGCAGACACTCACTCAACCATTTGAGCGGGGAGGGTTCGGAGCTCCCGATTTTTATTTATATTTTCTTATGGCGCAGACACACCATGAATACTTTTGGTATCACCCAAAAGCACATTTGCAGTTCCTTAAACCTGGGTTTACTCAGGCTCGCCCTCCTCCTCCTCTCTCCACTATTCCCCAGCTGGGCCTCACCAGGACTCCTACTGAAATCCTCTCCTTACAAACCACAAGCTGGGCTTGGGGATGTCTTTGTAAATGCTTAGGGGTCGAATATTTATGTACTCCACCTTTGCCTCTTCTGGATAATCTGTGGCTGCCTCCTACTACAGAGTCACTAACGCAATGTGCACTCACCCACTGCCGCCTCCAAACTGTGGGTTATATGTTTTTAAATGGGCTGATGTGCTCTGCAGCAGATTTAACTTAAGACCAAGATGTGACTGCGCTAGATAATTTCCTGATACACAGAACGCGCACCTCATTGACTGCAGCATACCATCCACTGCACACACCTAGTCTCCAGTTTTTACCATCTTGTGCAGACACTCTGACCGGCGGTGGGTGGGGGTTGTGGATGGCCTGGGAAGAGGACCAGGCACATCCTTTGGCAGATGTGGACTTATTTCTGCAAGCAGACCCAATAAGTATCAAATAATTATAAACCCAACCCAAGCTTTTGCATTTTAAGTATTCCCATAGAATGTATGGAACCCCTATGTTGGTTGCCAAAATGAATAGCACTAAGCCAGATATTTGCCAGAGGTGTGCGATGGACCATGCTAATTTTATCCATTTAGCATGGAACTGTTGTGCTGTATTGGCCTTCTGGGAAGTGATTTTTTAACATCTTAGTCTAATGGTCGAAACTCACACCCTCACCACTGCAGTCACTACTGGGTTATGTTCTCCCTCTGCGGGTTGGTATTAGCCGTTTTACCTCAATTGCATTCCTGTTGGCCAAATGGCAGGTCTCTTTGCACTGGGTGGAGCATCACCGCCATTGATGAAAGCCTGGCTGAAGGATTCTATGTACTGTCAATCAATCAATCAATCATTTTTAAAGCGCACTACATACCTGTGAGGGTCTCATGGCGCTGGGGGGATGCTACTGATCGAACAGCCAGGTCTAGAGTATCCTCCTGAAGGTCAGGAGGTCTTGGGTCTGTCGTAGGCGAGGTGGGAAAAGGATCTCCCAACTGGTGGTTGTTCTTCGGATGCACGGGACGGTGGCGAGTGAGAGGTCGGCAGAGCGTGGGGATGTAGAAGGAGAGCCGTCTGTTGAGGTAGTCTGGGTCAGTCTTGTGGAGTGCCTTGCCTGCATTGTAAAAACCTGATTCGGGTCGGGGACAATCGATATTTGCCCGGCGGTATTGCCTCTGTGACCCTCTAGTTATTTAATCAATGAAGAGGCAGGCGCTGGAGACTGGAAAGCAGGAAACAAGGTTTTTATTTTCTCCGGAGGAGAACACAACGAAACGGACAGAAGGTATCGTTCTGAGGTGCTCTACATTCATTTTTGAGGCCTGGCCTCTTATACACTGGTTTATGACTTTATTGTAGATTACACATTCATGTTAAAGCTTTGATGTATGGAAAAGACATTCCCGGAAATCCCCTTTGGGCCCGTTCCCACACACATTTACAGTTGAAGTCCCCACCCTAATCATAATAGGTGATGAGTATCACGCAGCTGGATGTTCCGCCGATTCACGGAATGTGGGGGGTTTGATCGGATCTCATGGAGTGGGGGCTTTGATCAACCCGGGGATCCTTTGATAGGGGAAGCTTTCTATTGTACGGGGAGGGGCAAGGAATGGTATCGGCAGAGCTGGGTGTCGGCCTGGGAACGGGGAAGACAAAACGGGCACACAGGGAAAAAGGGGGTTTGCATCTAAGGGCCGGAGATCATGAAAGGGAAGCAGGGAGGTGTCGCGCTGGGAACAGGATGAGGGCCTGGGACAGAGCAGCGCCGAAGAGGGGTTTATGACTCAAGGCAGGTGCAAGCAGGGGGGTGGTCAGCGTGCAGGCTTAGTGAAGGCAAAGGGCTATGTCAGGGGCCAGCGGCATGCAAAAAGGGTTCGTTCTGATCGGGGCATCTAAAAAAATGGCGGGCGCGCACGACAAAAGTGTGGCGTCAGGGGAAGAGGCAAGATGGCGCAGATAATGTTCACCAAAACGTACTAATTTTCAACAGTCCTCCCTTTAACATATTCAAGACATCTTGCTGGTTCATTTTCTACTCGGTTCTATTGTGGTGGGCATGAGAAAGAAAACGGTAGGAACCCTAGAGGAAAAGAGTTGTAAACAATACATTTTAACGTTTCTAGTTTTTAGGAGGTGGGCCTATTTGATAAACTTTGATCAATTTGTTTAGCAGGAAAGTCATAGGAATGCAATACAAAAACGATTCTGTAGCGAGAGCAGCAAGCATATTTCATACTGGCAGGTTATTACATATATATCAGGTTCGGATTGGAGCATGGTCAATATAATGGCGGCTGGGAGAGAAATGAGGTCTAGCAGAAACGGCGATTGGGGATGTCAAATGTTCGAAGTTTAACGAGTTCTCATCATTCTTTGTTGCCTTTCGTTGGCGCTGTTGAGCACCGGCGGTGGAGCTACAAGTCCAGCTCTGTTCTAAGTTCTGCGTTGCAGGGCACGACCCTTTCCTTGCGTTTCTGGTCAGAAAGGTCCTTTTCGCCCTGTGTCCTTTGAAGTGATTGTCAGAAAGTTCAGATGGAAGAAGAGTGTACGAAACAGTCCATAGGGTAGGTCAGGGAAAAAGGGGGATGGAGCAAGGCCAAATTAGGAACAAAACTAGGGAAACGAGAGACTTCAAATAGGCGGGCGTGTGACCGAATTCAGAGAGCGGGGACTTGTCGACAGACACTGGACATCGAGCAGGGGC
Source organism: Lissotriton helveticus (assembly GCF_964261635.1). NCBI lineage: Eukaryota > Metazoa > Chordata > Amphibia > Caudata > Salamandridae > Lissotriton > Lissotriton helveticus. The sequence goes on along the minus strand of NC_136063.1, from coordinate 770,211,262 downwards.
ATCAGGTCGACCCTTTCTTCTCATGTTGTCGAAAACAGTGCCTCGTCCTGCAGCTCTTTTCTGTCGTGGTCTCGCCTTGGCTAATGTCGCAGGTGTTCCTTAGTCTGTAGTCAGGCCTCGTGCTCCCACATCCGGTCCTTCTCTCCTCCAACAGCAGTACCCTTAAACAAGTTTGAAAAGACAGTCTTTAGAGAATTTGCAGATGAAGATAATCAAAAAGTCTATTTCTCTCCCAGCTCCAGGCAAAGAATGAAAAATGCCCGTTATATTAGTGTTCACAACTGGCATATGAATGACCGGTGACGGGCCTGTTGGATTTACTATGACTTTCCTTTACAATTATTTATTACAGTTACGACAGTTCATCTGATGGTGACCCACCTTCGTGAGACGAACCTGGCAAAGATATGTCGTTCTCTAGAGTTTTACATTTACAAAGGGTACTGTGAGTCGTCAACATGGTACTACACAGGTATTTTGCTGAGAGACGAACATGGCTAAACATTTACTTTCTATCGATGCATCCTGCCTTTCAACTACTACGGGGTTCATTTCGATGATTTCTTTACCTTGGACTAGTCTGTTAACCTTGTAAAACATCACTCTGGATCCTACGTAACCTTTTACAGCTCGATTACTTAATTAGGAAGGACAGGGGTTTTATGGGGAACAACCAGGGACATAGGAAACTTGTGGTAAGGGCATAAATCGACCCATCTCTCACAACCGGAAATGAGGGGTAGTTTCATAATTCCAGTTTTTGGGCGGCCGATACAGGGGAGGTAACAGGGGTGATCATTTTTCCGGTTTGGGTATTGCGACAATTCGGGGAGGGGAGGGTCGCGTATTCTGAGGTCCTTGTTTTGTACCATAGGAGCCGTTCACAGGTAGTTCCCTTATTTCGGGTCAGATTAGGGAACCTCTGTCGTCTTACCTGTCCTTTCCCTTACGGCCCAACCTCGGTTCATTGACTTCTAGCGGAAAAGGAGAGGTAATGACGCGGCTTCAGGGTGATTGTATTAAAGACAAGTTTTTGTGCAAATACTGACGGTATTTGAAGCCAATTAGGTGGTGTGCTAGGGGTGGCAGTCTGCCAATTTCGGGGCTAATCACTCGGAAGAGTGGGAGTGCAAAAATAGAGGGAGAGAGAGAGAGAGAGAGAGAGAGAGAGAGAGAGAGAGAGAGAGAGAGAGAGAGAGAGAGAGAGAGAGAGAGAGAGAGAGAGAGAGAGAGAGAGAGAGAGAGAGAGTGCAACGGCAGGCTAAATAGTACACGTGCAACAGAGAGGGTGGCAGTGTATTCAAGAAAGGCTATTTAGTGCATTACACAGCAAAGGGCATTCACGGGTCTGCGTTAGAATCTTGTAATCATGCAGTTTGAGCATTAGACAGGGTAGAGGGGACGTGCCTTGAGAAAAAGGAAAGAAGAAAGGAGGTACCATTTTGTCGCACTTCTCGCATTCTCGGTCCTTCGACCAATTGGGTCGACGCCTCAGTCACACACACACATTCCCTCATAGTTTCGCATCATACGTGACATGGGTTCATTCGTCCGGTCTGGTTTAAGGGTGATCACTTTTTATCAGGTTGCGCTAATTTTTCGGGTTTGTTCGATACGTGAGTAGTTTGCAGGCGCGCTTAGACACCACCTTGCGGCGCTAGTCAGCTTCGTGTATTAGACATGGCAAGGCTTCAGATCTTCGCCACACCTCGGCTGTAATCTCTGATGTAACCTGCAGAGGGAGGGAAAAAAGGGGGTGGGGGAGACAGCATTCGCGCATATTCAAATACATGGATTCATAAGTCCTTTACTTACCTCTTACTCATCTTTCCTCCTCGGGGCAGGGTCCCCGGGGATATGGTTTCTGGAGTCGAGGGGGGGTAGTGTGTCCATATAGGTCGTGTGCGGGGAAACGTAAAAAGGAAACCAGAGGTGCTTAGTGCGAGGTATCTAGTCAAAGGATGTATCTCACTATCGGGATCCTTAAACCTCTTTCAACGCTGTGGCGTTCTAAGGTTCTTCGGTTCTTGGGTCAGCTCCGTTCCCTGATACTTTGGAACGTTGTATTTTATCACATTTACATTATTTCATTTCACCCTCCTTTTACATTCCCTCATTTACACCGTTCGTTTTACCCATCCTTGGGAGTCAAGGTCTTCCTCTACGCGAGAGTTCATGAGTCAGTCGCGTACTTTGAAGGCGGAGTGTCGTGTCGTCGATCCGATCCGTCCTCCAGGGCTGGGCAACCATCTTCTTTTAACCTTAAAGAGAGAGCAGAGTAGGGTGCACAGAAAAGAACTTTCCCACCGATCCCACATTTTTTTAAAATAAAGCATGCAATACCCGTCCATAGTTTCAAAAACTTTATTTTGCAAAATCATTTCAGCATGAGGATTATGAGGGTGCGGTCGTATTTGGCCGGTCGTGGCAATGGCTAAAGTGCGTACAGTGGGGGGTGTCGTTTGCAGCAATAAAAACATCGGAAAGTTTTACTCATTCATTTGTAAGAGACTAAAACGTCTATTAATTGGCTGGGGGTTCGGGGGCATTTATTTTCATAATTTAGAGGCATAATCATAATAGTGGTAATCAGATTTCCTATATGCATACCGTACGTGGGCGTCGTAAATGAGGTTTACATCAGTTATAAAAATATAATATATTGTACATTTGTAATCAACATTTGTAACGGGGATCCTTTCATACTGTTCGTCGAGTGAGTTCTCCTTGTCTTTTCTAGCCAAGTGTACAAAGGATCATATAAAATCTCAGAACATCAAGTTTATATTAGTGCGAAGGAACACCACGAGGTGTTCGTAAGTTCCGACTGATACCAGCGCCATTTTGGGCGGGGCCGGCTCAGTCCGGAAGCAGCATCAGGGGGAAATGTTTCCCATTACTGGCAGTTTGGACCAGAGTCCTTTTCGGCAGTTCTAGAATTCATGCTAACAGAAGGAGTGGTAATGTCATGTTTGTTTCGTTGGCGACCAAGGCAGTCGTCCCTTACCGGAAGCCTGCAGAGGCCGAAGGTTCCGCCGGGGACCTTTGTAGGATTTTCAAGGCTGCGGAGATGCTGTCGGAGATGGGGGGCTCGTGCTCCAGGGGGCAAATGTTCGAGTTATATTGCTGGTCAAAGTTACTCTAGTGGCCGGGGCCCGCCTTCCAGCGGACCCAGACGCCATTTTGAGGCCCTACAGGGGCCACTCTCGTCGAGTTTGCAAGAGTGGGAGAGATCCTTCGGAGTGAAAGGAAGAGGTCCCTGTTGTGTGAAAGCGGGACGTTCAGCTGGGGTGCAGCTGTGATGCCCCCACCTGGGGGGGCGAGGGAGACTCGTCCGCATTGTCTCCTTCTCCCGGTGCACTCCATGCCGCTCCTTTTCATCGCCCCGCATGAAGGTCTCTCCACATCCGGTGTTCCCCAAGTCCTGTGCTCAGTGCTGTGGGAGTATGGCCACCTGTGGCGCGCATTCGGCGCGGCACGAGTATCAGTGCAGTCATTGCAGGTTTGGTGTTCCGAAAATATGGCCACCATTGCACGTTCGGTGCTGCGCAAGTACTGGGGTGCCACCATGGTGTGTTCGGTGCTGTGGAAGTATTGGCACCATCGCCTGACTGGGGGTGTTCGGCGTCGGGCCGGGGGCTGGGAGACCTCCTATCGGTGGAGGTGGGAGAGGCTCGTCCGCGTCGCCTCTCCCTCCCAGCCCAACTTGGACAAATTGTGGTGGAGGTACGTGCAGGACATCCCGCCGTCCAGAGCTGCTGCGGCTGTTACGGAAGAGAAAAGGAAAAAAAGGTGCCTCGTTCTCCTCTGGACATGTGGCGGGACTACTTAAGTCTATCCAGGCCCGTTGCGGCTGGCTGAGGAGACATGTGGCGGGACTACCTACAACTGCCCGGGCTGCTGGCTCCTGCCTCTCCTCCGGCTCCCCCATACGTTAAGATTTCCTGACCAAGAGTTGGCGACCGGGCCCGCCTTATATGGGTTGCCGTTGGTTGGGCGTAGCCGTAACCCTGCCCTACTTTGGAAGGTTCCAGAATGAGGGGGGGGGGGGGCGAATGTTCTGTTTGACTTTTATTTTCTACAGTTTACCGTTATTATTCCTTGTTTGTTGTGTTAAATTAAAAGTTCAAGTTCATTAATGGTCTACGGATTTTGTTTTACCATTTCTTTCTTTTCAGGTTGTTTTTATGCTAAGTTTCTGCTAACAGAGGTTGAGTAACACGGAAACACGTGTAGAGGGATGACGCAGATTTGTACATTACATACACACAAACTCAGACGGGGGGACAGTACAAGTACGACATACAAAGACCCAAGACGAATATAAAACAGTTATTGGTCATAATTATCTCTTTCCGTCTGTGAATTTGAAACGAGGCTGGGTTCCCGTCTTGACGTTGCCCGACCTAGGAGAACTTGAGCATGCCGCTGAAATTGTCCTGGCGAAATCTGTGCCATCGGGCATAATCAAACGTGGTGGTTCTGTCTGGTCTGTCTATGTAAGTCGGGTTCTTCTTTGTCTCGCGCTTTTTCTCGTACTGCCGGTCTGTCGTTCCTGTCAGCCCTTTGCCTTTACTCACGCTCAGTAGAGTCGGGCATTGGGCTTTCCAGTGTCCGACATACCTACAAAAAGCGCATTGGGCTGGCCCTAAGTCTGGTCGTCTTTTGCATAGTGTCGGGGGATAAGTTGTGGGTAGCGATGTCCTGGGGTTGTCCTGTCGGTATATTTCTCTATTTGGTTTGTCCTCGTCTTTTCTCTGTCGTTGCATAGCCTCTCTGCGCCACATACCGAGACTGTCGAGCATAATTGGCGTTGTCTTATTATTTCGAAGGGCTATTTCTAACGTTTCTATTTTATCAAGGTCAAAGGATCCTGCCAGTGGCCACTGTTTGTCTTGACTCTCTTCGGTATACCTGTGCCACAATTTATTATAGGCTATGGTGACTAATCCATAGTTTATGAACATGTCCTTATTAGGGGTGCCTTCTAGTGGAGCTATATGGTCCACCTCTAATAAACGGTCCGGGCTAAACAGGCTATTAATCAGTGGGGAGAAGACAGACATGACGGCTCGTAACGAGGGACTAAAAAGTCAGCACTGCCTATCTTATCACTAGGTGCAAAGACCGGACAGAATATTTCTATTCAACGTTGTTTGCAGGCAGTGAACACCTCATGGATCAAAAATAATAAAAAGACCAATAAATAACAATGGGGAGAATGAGTAGGTCCGCAAAGATCTGCGTTACCTACCCTTTTCACTATCTGCAAAAAGGGTGGTCTCTTCCCTGTTTGCAGACAGGGAATCTCCAGGAAACAATAGTTTTGCGAACAACAGTTCAGTTTCAAGTAATTATTGAGTGGGGGAGAAAAAATAAGCACGGCTGCTGCCCTACCTATCCTCCACTGCTTGCAAAGAGAGAGCCCGTTGTTTCTCCGTTTGTAGACAGTGAATCTCCAAATAAATAAAAAGAGCAATACTAGTATTTTTAAACAATCAAACAATCAAGCAATTATTTCGTAACTTGTCGTGATTACACGACCTTACCCGGACCATGTGGACAGTTTCTTGTCTTCCGAATCCAGCGCCCGATCGTCCTCTTTTTCTCGTATTTCTCACGGCACTCCTGATGGTCCCCAGTCAGGACCGTAGATCACTCGAGAGAGGTCTGTTCGGAACTAGTGAAGTTCGGATGATCGGCTGCCAGACGAGGGTCTATTGGGCAAGAGCTCTCCCGATCGTTGCAGTCGTTCACTCTGTCGTCGGGACCTCTCCCACTGGATCCACGAGTCGCTGATGGGCCCCACGCTTGGGACGCCAATTGTAAAAACCTGATTCGGGTCGGGGACAATCGATATTTGCCCGGCGGTATTGCCTCTGTGACCCTCTAGTTATTTAATCAATGAAGAGGCAGGCGCTGGAGACTGGAAAGCAGGAAACAAGGTTTTTATTTTCTCCGGAGGAGAACACAACGAAACGGACAGAAGGTATCGTTCTGAGGTGCTCTACATTCATTTTTGAGGCCTGGCCTCTTATACACTGGTTTATGACTTTATTGTAGATTACACATTCATGTTAAAGCTTTGATGTATGGAAAAGACATTCCCGGAAATCCCCTTTGGGCCCGTTCCCACACACATTTACAGTTGAAGTCCCCACCCTAATCATAATAGGTGATGAGTATCACGCAGCTGGATGTTCCGCCGATTCACGGAATGTGGGGGGTTTGATCGGATCTCATGGAGTGGGGGCTTTGATCAACCCGGGGATCCTTTGATAGGGGAAGCTTTCTATTGTACGGGGAGGGGCAAGGATTGGTATCGGCAGAGCTGGGTGTCGGCCTGGGAACGGGGAAGACAAAACGGGCACACAGGGAAAAAGGGGGTTTGCATCTAAGGGCCGGAGATCATGAAAGGGAAGCAGGGAGGTGTCGCGCTGGGAACAGGATGAGGGCCTGGGGCAGAGCAGCGCCGAAGAGGGGTTTATGACTCAAGGCAGGTGCAAGCAGGGGGGTGGTCAGCGTGCAGGCTTAGTGAAGGCAAAGGGCTATGTCAGGGGCCAGCGGCATGCAAAAAGGGTTCGTTCTGATCGGGGCATCTAAAAAAATGGCGGGCGCGCACGACAAAAGTGTGGCGTCAGGGGAAGAGGCAAGATGGCGCAGATAATGTTCACCAAAACGTACTAATTTTCAACAGCATGAAGGATATCCTCTTGTTAATGGGGAGCCAGTGCAGGTTTCTCAGGTGGGGGGTGATATGGCCGTGGCGTGGTACGTCGAGGATCAGTCGGGCCGAGGCATTTTGGATGCATTTTAATCATTTGATGAGCTTTGTCGGGGCGTTTCCGTAGTCGAGGCTGCTGCTGACGAGGGCCTGGGTGACTGTCTTTCTTGTATCTGTCGGGATCCATCTGTAGGTCTTGCGGAGCATGCAGAGGGTGTTGAAGCAGGAGGAGGAGGCGGTGTTGACTTGCTTGGTCATTAAGAGCGTTGAGCATTGAGTCGAGGATGATTCCCTGGTTGCGTGCGTGGTCGGTGGGTGTCGGGGCTGCCCCCAGTGCCGTCGGCCACTAGGAGTCATCCCAGGCTGAAGGATTGGAGCCGAGAATGAGGACCTCCAACTTGTCTGAGTTCAGCTTCAGACGGCTGGTCTTCATCCAGACGGCGACGGCCTTCATTCCTTCATGGAGGTTGGCTTTGGAGATGATGGGGTCCTTGGTGAGGGAGAGGATCAGCTGAGTGTCGTCGGCGTAGGAGATTATGTTGAGGTCGTGCTGTCGGGCTACGTGTGTGCGTGGGTCTATGTAAATGTTGAACAGCATCGGGCTGAGGGAGGATCCCTGGGGTACACCGCAGATGATCTTGGAGGCTTTGGAACGGAATAGGGGGAGGCGGACACTCTGGTTTCTGCCGGAGAGGAAGGAGGTGGTCCAATCCAGAGCCTTGCCTCGGATCCCTGCGGTGTGGAGGCGTCCACGTAGTGTGCGGTGGGAGATGAGGATGAGTGCTGCGGTCTCGCCGTTGTCCAGCAGGGTCCTGATGTCGTCGGTGGCGGCGATGAGGGCAGTCTCGGTGCTGTGGTTGCTGCGGAACCCTGACTGGGAAGGGTCCAGGATTCTGTTTTCTTTGAGGTATCGGGTTAGCTATCTGCTGACAATTTTCTTGATGACCTTGGCTGGGAAGGGGAGCAGAGAGATGCGCCGGAAGTTCCTGAGGTCTCTTGGGTATGCCTTAGGTGTTTTGAGTAGGGCATTGCTCTCGGCGTGTTTCCAGATCTCTGGGAATGTTGCGGTCTCGAGAGAGAGATTGATGACGTGCGCAGGTGGGGTGCGATGGAGCTGCTTGCTCTGTTGAAGACGTGGTGCTGGAATGGGTCTGACAGAGAGCCAGAGTGGATTGTGTGCATGGTCTTGATAGTGTCATCGATGCTCACGCTGGCCCAGGCTAGCAGGGGGTCTGTTGTGTTGCTGTCTGCTGGGGCTGTCTGGGTGTTGAAGCTGTTTTGGATGTCTGCTATCTTGCGGTTGAAGAAGGTGGTGAGGGAGTCGCACAGTGCTTGCGATGGCGAGATGTCGTTGCTGTTGGAGCTGGGGTTGGAGAGTTTCTTAATGATGTTGAAGAGCTCCTTGCTATTGTGTGCGTTGTTGCCGAGGCGGTCTTTGAAGGAGGTGCTCTTTGCCACCCTGATGAGGTGGTGGTGGTTGCGGTTGGCGTGCTGCGTGGCTGTCCAGAGTTTGTTCACTGGGCCATTTCTTCTCTAGTTTCCGGCAGGCTTGCTTGGAGGCTAGGAGTTCGGGGGTGAACCAGCTGGCCCTCTTGCTGGTGTCTCTGTGGGGGGGTTCTTCAGCAGGGTGAGGGTCTTGGTGCAGTCCTCGATCCAGCATCTGAGGCTGTGAGCAGCGTCGTCTGTGTTGGAGGGTTGTGATACTGCCAGCGATATCTATGCATCCTTGCTACCCCTTGACTCCTGGCCCAAAAATATCTGGCAGCCACTTAGCTCCTATTTGTCCCTCCACCCAGACCTCATGGACTGGTGTGTCTCCTACCATTCAAACAATAGCAATGACGGTTAACCAGTTGTAAAGAACTGTGTCATTAAGATCTACCATTATATGTACCTGCACTGTGATGTTTATTGATTGTTTTCTTTCTTATTGTAATCATTATTGTTTTTTTCATGCCATACTTATCAGCGTTACTTGTAATGCTCATTTATATGCCAATTTGTGGACGTATGGTTATTACTGTGCGCATTATAGCCTTGTTTTTCTTCTTTGAACATTTTCAATAAAAAAAACAATTATCACATGGTTATCCATGGCATTTGCATGCAATCACTGGCATCTAGTCTGTAGTCATTTCTGCGATGTGGCGGTGATCCCTGTTATATGGTAGCCTTGCCTACCCTGAAGAAGCCCATGATAGTAGTACACAGTTATATGTGTACAGCAGAGCATTGTGGACCCTTCAGTTAACTAGAGCTGTAGAAAATAAGAATATTTGAGAACAGTTACAAGCTGATAGTTAGAGAAAAATAAATGTATTTGCTAAAAATCAAAAATGGGGTTTGTCAAAATACATTGTCAGACAAAGACAAATTAATGCTTGGGAGAACTGTTTTATTCCTCAAAAATTAAAAACTTGTATTGAGTACAAAATGAATGGTATTTTCAAAAAATTAATTGCTAAAGCGTTTAGTTGCTTAATATTAAATTCTGTTACAGGGGTTCAAGTTTAGCGTATAATTTTGAACATGGCACACTGATATATGGAGAAAAAATTGTAAATTGTGCTAATGTATTCTAAACCAACATGTGAGTGCTTATTCACATTAGAAAATCATTGCTGACAAGATAGCTTAATTTGTTTGTACATCAGAGGACACTTGCTAATACAGTGTCCCTTTCTTGCCTCCAATTCAGGCATTACGTAATCTATAATTGTTAGATTTTATTACTTTTTAATCACTATAATTGTTTGTCTGCTTCCTTAGATTGTCAGATTGGTGAAACCGTAAGGACATGCTCACCGTTTGGAACGTTAAAGCCTCTGTACCAATAGCATGTATCTCGGCTGTCCCCTGTGTGACCTCTTACTTAAAGGATATATTTGCAGGGGCAGCTTCTCCACTAGGGCGGAGGAGCATCACCCCACTGCTTTCTCACAGTGCGAGAAGCAGAAAAATAAAATGGCAACAACCACCATTTTATGTTTCTGCTTCTCGCACTGCGAGAAAGCAGAAGCTGTTGGTTGGGGGCGGGCGGATGGGCGGGTCTGCTCTAGGACAGGGGAGGAGTGGCTTGCTCACTGCTGAGGGCACTAGCTGTTTAGTCGACCCCAGTGGCGTCACTAGGGTTGGTGTCACCCGGTGCGGGTAACTCATGGTGTCACCCCCACATGACTTACCCAATGAATCCATGATGGACCACCTCGAGGAGATGTATTCATCAGTGCAGCACCCACGGAGGGGGTCCTTCTTCTGCCATCATTTTGAGTTACAACACAGGCCTTGTGTATATCTCCTGACTACCCCTCCCACCTCCCACTCCCACCCACCCGCAGCCTTAACATTTGCTAATCACTGTAGCTTTCATGGCTTGTTCACCTCTCCACGCCATCCTCTTTCCTTCACAGTTACAAGATGACATCTTCTGAATCCTACCCCAGCATCTTAGAGGTCCGGCCAGGGTAACCATTGTGAAAATACTGTCCTAACTTGGCTCCCGAGTCGGAGTCCGTATATATGGGTGCAGCCTGACCACTTATGTAACTCTGGAAATAAAGGAAAATTGCTTCAGACATGTGTTTTTTATATGTTACCAAAGGTATTTTTAACATTTGCATAAAACATAACATAATATGACATCCATATAATGTTGATTGGTGCTGTTTTTAGTGACACGTCTGTCGCATTATAAATATAATTTTGGCACATTTGAGACTGATAAAATGAAATGTAATGTAATTTTGGGAAACGAATACAAGTGTTGCCAGGTGATACACACTTCAGTCAAAGTGCCATATGCAAGTAACTTCTGTACCTTTATTCCAGCCCACATTCCCAGTAACTAGACAAAAACCAATATAAATGGAAACTGGGTTAGCATTACAACTGATGGTAAATTACAATGCAGTTGCGAGAGGACAGTACACCCACAAGAAGCAAATGTCTTTTTTAAGGGCAAAAGAAAACGTTCACCCTTGAACTCATTAACACAACAAAACAATCTTGGGGGGGGGGTGGCGAGGGGGATGCCTCTTATTTGGTATCCACAGAAGCGGGAGCAGCTAATTGATGAGCATGGGTAAAACGATTTATTGCATAGAAATGGAAGAAGCGCCATTCAGTGCGGGTAACCTCATGGTGTCACCCCCTCACAACACCAATTAGTTGTACGAGTGATTAGCACAAACCGAAAATCCGGTTTTGTGCACGAACTTCTGATGGTGTCTGAATCTGGATTCCCACAGGATGGCAACTTTTCTCAAAAGCACTTCAGCTGCCCAGCGTTGCAAAACAGTAAACTTGAGCCTCAACATTTGCTGGGACTAAAATCGTGTGAATTAACAATGCGCAGTTAAGAGGAAGCCTTTTTTTGGGCGAACTTCATCGCACGCCCACCCCTCTATCTATGACTGCTGAGTGCTACAGAAACTGTGGTCTGCAGCGTGGTGGTTTCTAAATAGGACCGAATTAAGCCAGGGAGTCCTTTCAGCATGTCTGAACATTGCTGCCTACATCACTGGCTTTCCTAGGCCTTGTCGGAATGGCGGAAGCCATGTTTTGGGCCTGTATGCGAGGGCGGGAGCGCTCTCTCAGGGGGAAGAACTCCGTCAGCCTGGGCATGAATCTCTCCACACGAGTGTGAGTGGGAGAGAGCGAGTCGCATTCTGCCACTAGTGCCACCAGCTAATTTTGTTTACTTGGTTAATCCCACGAGATTCTCTTGGCACAGTCCCAACGAAAGGAAAGGTCATGGGCTAGGTGTGATATAGGAAGAGGTGTGGTGCGCCCTCCCGCTTACAAAACAGGAACCTCGCATGGTTTTAAACCATGACTTGCTTTGTTTCTCTCAGGCCCCCTTTCTCGCCTTTCCCCTATTTTTTGTTGGCTATTCTGTGACACTCTCTGACTTTCCCTCGTTGTCTCTCTCACTCACTCTCAATCTCTCTTGCGCGCTCTTTAGCTCACTCTCTTCCTTCTGTGTCACTCTCACTGTCCCTTACATGCACTCTCAATCTCTCTCTCGCGAGCTCTGTAGCTCACTCTCTTCCTTCTGTGTCACTCTCACTGTCCCTTGCATGCACTCTCAATCTCTCTCTCGCGCGCTCTCTAGCTCACTCTCTTCCTTCTGTGTCACTCTCATTGTCCCTTGCATGCACTCTCAATCTCTCTTGCACACTCTCTAACTCCCTCTCTTCCTTCTGTGTCACTCTCACTGTCCCTTGCATGCGCTCTCAATCTCTCTTGCACGCTCTCTAACTCCCTCTCTTCCTTCTGTGTCACTCTCACTGTCCCTTGCATGCACTCTCAATCTCTCTCGCGCGCTCTCTAGCTCACTCTCTTCCTTCTGTGTCACTCTCACTGTCCCTTGCATGCACTCTCAATCTCTCTCTCCCGCGCGCGCTCTCTAGCTCACTCTCTTCCTTCTGTGTCACTCTCACTGTCCCTTGCATGCACTCTCAATTGCTCTCTCTCTCGCGTGCTCTCTAGCTCACTCTCTTCCGTCTGTGTCACTCTCACTGTCCCTTGCATGCACTCTCAATCTCTCTCTCGCGCGCTCTCTAGCTCACTCTCTTCCTTCTGTGTCACTCTCATTGTCCCTTGCATGCACTCTCAATCTCTCTCTCGCGCGCTCTCTAGCTCACTCTCTTCCTTCTGTGTCACTCTCACTGTCCCTTGCATGCGCTCTCAATCTCTCTTGCACGCTCTCTAACTCCCTCTCTTCCTTCGGTGTCACTCTCACTGTCCCTTGCATGCACTCTCAATCTCTCTCTCGCGCGCTCTCTATCTCACTCTCTTCCTTCTGTACCACTCTCACTGTCCCTTGCATGCACTCTCAATCTCTCTCTCTCGCGCGCTCTCTCTAGCTCACTCTTCCTTCTGTGTCACTCTCACTGTCCCTTGCATGCACTCTCAATTGCTCTCTCTCTCGCGTGCTCAATAGCTCACTCTCTTCCGTCTGTGTCACTCTCACTGTCCCTTGCATGCACTCCCAATCTCTCTCTCTCTCTCTCTCTCTCTCTCTCTCTCTCTCTCGTGCTCTCTACTCACTCTCTTCCTTCTGCGTCACTCTCACTGACCCTTGCATGCACTCTCAATCTCTCTCTCTCTCGTGCTCTCTAGCTCACTCTCTTCCTTCTGTGTCACTCTCACTGTCCCTTGCATGCACTCTCAATATCTCTCTCTCTCTCGTGCGGCCTCTAGCTCACTCTCTTCCTTCTGTGTCACTCTCACTGTCCCTTGCATGCACTCTCAATCTCTCTCTCTCTCGCACGCGCGCTCTCTAGCTCACTCTCTTCTGTCTGTGTCACTCTCACTGTCCCTTGCATGCACTCTCAATATCTCTCTCTCTCGTGCGCTCTCTAGCTCACTCTCTTCCTTCTGTGTCACTCCCACTGTCCCTTGCATGCGTCCTCTGTTGCAAATGCGTTTGCCGTTTAACCACTTTGGGAACAATTTCCTATACTTTCTTTTTCTACAAAACCACCGAATAATTCTCCAGATATATTAGCCACCTTTTACACTTTGGTCAGGGGTCACGGTGTCACCCCATGTTTATGGTGTCACCTGGTGCGGTCCGCACCCCCCGCACCCCCCTAGTGACGCCACTGGTCGACCCTCTGGGGCCACCCAAACCAGTCATGTGCACTCTTCCTTTTCTCCATACATGGAGAAAATGGCCTCCACATAGGTGCCTGGCTCGGCAGGGGGAGTCTGCTTGCTTCCTGTTTTTGCCATTGACAGGACAACAGGAGAGCAGGTCAGGAGCAGAGAACACGCGGGACCCAGGAAGGTAAGTTTATCTTAGTTTTTTAAATTAATCCCCCCACGTGCCCCCCCCAGTGCGCCCCTCCACCCACACAGACACAAGTCATGCCGACAGTGACTGTATATTTGTAAAGAACTCTCATTGTACAACTGGTCAATCATATCATTTTCCCATTCATAAATTATCCTCTACCGAGTGAGTAGATTCTCGATCATATAATGTAAATAAAATTCGACTTGAAAGGTGCAGGGTGGCAAAACGAAAACCAGTGGGAGGTAAGGATACATGTATACATTTTGAAAAGCAAAATCTAGGTAGATGCGTCACTTTGTAAACCCCTGCGCCACATTATACCTGCGCCAGGTATAATGTATGCAAGGGGGGCGTATTGACGCAAGAAAGGGTCATAGAAGTGACGCAGTGAAATCTATGTGATTTCACTGCGCCACTTCTAGGACACAAATGCGTCAATTTCTTACGCCTGCCTCACAGCAGGCATAAGACCGACGCAGGCCCTTTCACATGGGGCTTGCCCCATGTGAAAGGATACATTGCTGGAGTTGCGTCACTTTTGTGACACACTCCAGCATTGCGCCACTTTTGCGCCATACAGATACGTCAGAAATACTGACATATCTGTAACTCCTTACGCAATGATGCGTGATACTGTAAATATGACACATCATTGGTGGTGCAAGGAGGGCGCAGTGAATAGTGACGCATCACTGTTTTCACGCAGCGATGCGTCACTTTTCATAAATGAGGCCCCTGGCTTTTCACCCAATCTTAAATGACCCGCTCGACCCCCCCTAACCGAAACAGCGCCCAGCGCCAGAACACCTCAGCTGAGGTAGCCGTGCGCTCAACAAGTTGCAATTATTATTAGTGGTAAATGTGTATGAACCAAGCAGTGCCTTAACTCACCACTAAGGACATGAAATAGCACCTCTCAAAAATGTGTTGTGACACCCCTTGTCTGTTGTATGAATCTATTCGCTCCAAACTTGAAGTGAATTGGCCCGGTGGTCCTATTAGTGACAGTCTTTTCTGAATCCCTCAAATATGCCCCTAACAACTTTGAAATATAATTGCAAAAAATGTTGATGCGTGGAAGCGAATAACCTGAGATGCAGACACATGCGCATTTTTGAATTACACATTTTCAAATTTTAAACATTTTTACACGTGTAAAAGGTACATTTATTTTGATGATTAAGGCCGAAGCATGTCTGCTAACGTACATACAGGTGGTCACACACTTGATAAAAACACATTAGTTGGAGCACAGCACAATATCACATTGCCAGGTTTCAACATGTCTACAGATTACTTCATGCAGCAAAATCGCATTATACTTCCAAATGAAATCTGTTGGAGTCTGGGCAATGAACGGTGCACTTAAACGAAGTGTAGATGCTATCCAATAAAAGATAATGGCGCATACTACAAGAAAGGAACAAAGAAGATTTAGTAAAGTTGGGAGACAAAGCGCTGAAGTTCAATTAGCCTAAAAATGATTAAAGTTCAATGGCAATGTCAGAATCAGAGAAAAGCGATAAATCTTCACAGGAAGGCTACAGGAAAGCAGTAACCACATAGCGCAATTCAATAAAAATAGGAAATGAAGATGACACAACACTATCAGGAAATTAGTACAACACAGGACTGTGCAGCAAATTGACACCTTAGAAAATAGGGTGAGTTCATCAGCGTACTGCAGCAAAAAACTGGAAATTAACAACTTTCAAATGATCATGACCAGTAAATGTTACACCAGTTAATGCACATTTGGCAGAGACCTTCCTCCCTGTGGTCCTCCTGACGCGTCTTCTGAATTATGCCATTCTCAGGAAGTTGGTGTAAAAGGGAACACATCCTTAATACTGAGCAGCCAAATGCGAAGGAATATCGGGGCATATTACCAAGGCCGGCGAAATGAAATTATTGCCGCTTTTGTGGCCGTTTTCGGCCGCAAAATGACGATAATTTCCTCGCCCTATTAGCAAGCTGTTGCTAACATCAGATAGCGACAGCTTTTAGGTGATAGCGAGTGGTTTGTGGCCCGCTTTGCATGTCAGCAATATTTATCGCTAATGACTTGCAAAGTGGGCGTACTCAACCTGTTAGCGACTGAAAGCAGTCGCTAACATCGCTATCGTCTATTATCAACACAGGCGTAGCGATTAAAATATTCGCGCTAAGCGCGAATATCGCCAAATCCTAACGCCTGCTCGGACCACTTCTTAGTCTGTATATCCAATGGAAGGTGAATATTCTGGTTAAGTCCCTAATAGCGATAATGCCTGAATATCGCTGAATTTTCAGCGATATTCACGCATTTCGCCGCTATCGCCGAACATTTTATCGCTTTGGAGATAAACGTTGCTGATAGCACGTTATCGCTGCTAAGCCTATTTAGCGATAAATACCGCTAGTTGTTGATAATATGCCCCATCTTAAGTGAAGTGTCGCTCAACTGCCATAGCTTGTTCTCTTACATTCTCTTCCATTTTATGAGTTTAGAAAATATCTCGATGCCCTTTGAAAACCCGATGTGATCATAAAATATTTTATTTTTTATTTTTCTCACAAAAAAAAAATCTACATCCACAAAATCATAAGCCTTGGGCTCTTGTCTTCTTCATCCTCCTCATTTTTCATCTGTTGCCTGGCAGACGACTTGTTGTTGTGGGGTGCGTAGTTATGTTGAGGAAAGGTGTCACCAAAGGTGCTGCCATGTCAGCTAATGGAAGATGCATGGGCGATGTGTATCATCTGGCAGATCAGGAATCACAGTCACAAATTAACGGAAAACTACATTTGCTCCTTTGGGACTCTGACAAAGCTGTGGGAGCAGTGGCATTTGTGATCCGCAGCACCAGGATTTGCTGAAGGCATTTGGGTGTGAGTGCTCCTAAGAGACCACCGTGGGCGAGGACACATGAGCCTCTATTGCAAATAGGGAGCAGTTCCCCACTCTGTGCTAGTGCACCCTAGTAAAATGAATGTATTGTTTCCAGTGCAGGCACAAACCTATGCCTGCACTGGAAGAAGTGCATTCGTGAAATTCAGAATGATTGCTTGAAATTGTCAGGGCACCTTTCACTCAGGAGTTGGCAACCTGGCCAGCATTTCAGTTGTGGGTAGAGATCCCCCTTCACCCAGTTGCAATGAATGCACCCACTTGCAGATAATGCATGCGGGTTGGAACCCCTTTTTTCCTTCCAAGGAACTCCCTTATGGGTGTACTGACTGTGAGAGCCTCTGTGTTGAGTAGTGTCAGTGCACCTCCTGATGACAATTTTGCCTCTCCACCTGTGCCTGTACTGTAGTGTGGGTGCATAGGCAAAGTGTTTTCTCATTTGTATGGGGTCCTGCCCCAGTGCAAATAAGGGAACACTTCTTGTTGATTGTGCCAGCATAAAATGTGCATCAGTGCTAACTGTATTACAGAAGGGACAGCTGCAGCCCCTTATGTAATAACAAATTGCCTGTGAGAAAATTAAGTGGCTGCAATTGCCTGTTGCGCCACGAGGTCACTTATTGTAACATGGCCCCCGGAAAGTGGGACCAGTTATACGTAAGCCGATAAGTGTGAGCTATTTGCTTCATTTTGTAGTGTGACGAACAGAAATGGGAATCATTGATGGGTAAATGCAATAAGCAAAGACCCCTTTGTCACTTCCATGTTTCCGGTCACCTACCAAAAGAAGAAAACAGGGGCCTATCAACAGGGCCGTTTCTAGGTGTTTTGCCGCCCTAGGCGAGAATTGAAAAATGCCGCCCCCTCCTCCCTTTTACTATCATCACTCTCTCCCCCTACCCTGAACAGACTATGGCTGCCGGTCCCAGTCACTCACTGTTACAGTTAGCTGAGCAGAGTGCTGCCTAGCCCGCAGGGGCACCAGGGATGCCCGAGGAGAGCAGTAAAGACACATGCTCAGACTAACCCTTTAAAATTAAATAAATTTACAATGCAGGAAGGTCGGATATTACAGACCTGTATGTGTGAGCCCCGCAGCGATAACCTGTTTCCAGCAGCCTGGTCTGGTCGAGGGCGCATTGTGATGGGAGGCACGAGGGAGGGGGGGCATCATGATGAGAGGTAGTTGTGGCGCAGGCTGCAAAACTAAACTTCAGAATCATAAATGACGCCTCCCTGACGGGGCGCAATGCCCTCTAAGTCCTGTCTCCCAGGCAAAATATGGAGAATGTTGCAGTCCTGAGGCGCCATGAATTCACGTGACGTCTACGACGGTGTTGGAGCCAGCTATAGTCGCTGAGCCCAGCCTATTCACATGTATTAATTCAACACCAGGGCAGACCAGCAATGCACTGCGTGGTGTAGAGCAGCCCTGTCACACGCACTGCAGCTGCCAGAGCAGCACGCGTCTGTGCTTTGCTCAATGAATGACTTTAGCGCGGTCAGCTTTTCCCGCTTGTCACCAACTTCACAAAGCCCTATAAATGTGTGAACTTTCTATTATAGGGGAGGGGGGATAGCTTGTGGGTTACAAAAACCTGAGTCTCGAAAACTGAAGTACAAATACCAGCCATCATTACTTACAGGCGCCGCACGGTCTCCATGTGTGTCTTTACTTCCGCAGTGTGAACTGTATAATTTGATGTTCAGGTAAGTCCCAAGGTATAATAACTGTAAACTGACATCAATTTCAGAAAGAACAATCCTTGAACCAAGGCAGGAGCTGCAGAACCAATGCCTGAATGCTTTTAATAGCTCACCCTTTGTATCATCATAGTGCACGTTGTTCACAGAAGGCGTGGGCACTCCTTCGGACAACACACCAGCAGAGCTCTTTCCACTGAGCGTCTTTCTCTATCATCACACACCTACACTGCCTGCTAGGTCAGGCCCTTTGCACAACTCTAAATCAGCAGGAAAAGACTGTGCCCAAGACATAAATATTCATGCTTAAACAGAACAAGCATTACATGTTTTAAATCACAGGTGGTAGAGAAGCTGCTGCAATACATTGCAAATTTCCTATTTTCAGAAAAATAAGCACAACTAGAAGTACCGCAGCTGCAGGGAAAGTGCACATCGAACCAGATGGATTGTGGAAAGAGCCGCGTGGCTCACTGGACACACGGTGACAGGCAAGGTGAGCTGGCCACCCAACATCCTGTGACCCGGTGCCTCTCAAGGGCATGCTGTGCGCCGCAGCTGCAGATCTCCTGTCCCCGTCTGGGAGCTGAGGTTTGGGACGCAGAGTCCTGGCACTGCTTTGATCCTGTCACAGTGAGAGTGGAAATGAAAAGTTTTCTCAGACTCTTGTTTTTGCTGCCCTCTCCCTTTTGCCGCCCTAGGCGGCCGCCTAGTCTGGCCTAATGGTAGAAACGGCCCTGCCTATCAACAAAGAGATGCAGAGGAAAGCTTGAAATCCGAACTGCAATAATGTATATATTTATTCATGGGTATTTATACATCGTAGTCTTAACTCTGAAGCTATGGAACACTGTGCATTACATGTGGGGTCAGGAGAGGATCTGCACAATTGCGAACATCAAGTAGGGATTACACTAATCCATTTTAGACACAAGCAGATTAGGGGATTTACCCCAAATCACCCAATTATAGGTCTTGCTCAGAGGTCAGGTTCAAACGTAGGTCTCCAAATTCCAAGGGCAACAGCTCGAGCCGGTAGGACATATCTCCTCCCTTGCAACTGTGACAACCGCAATGGCACAAGGGAAGATGAAGAGTGCCCATGGGTGACATAAATGAACAGTATCCCCAGTTGATTCTTCAACTGTAGAAATAAAATAAACTAATAAGAAAGGATTTCAATTCAAATGATCTTTATTCGGAGTTAATTCATCCATAAAAGTACACACAGGTTAAACATAAAATTTTTGATAAAAACAAATTGATTTTGTTATTATATAAAAATAGCCTTTTTTAAATTACAAGTGAGCGATTATATATCAGAACATCGTTTGTGCAAATGGCAGTATTACAGAGATACACAGTGTGTGGATATTTTGCTTTATAATTTCCACAGAAATCAAATCCATTAAGCCCAAGCGACTAAATGTCTGTGTACAAATATACAGAGATTGAATATACAAAGAGCAATTATGCAGAGTTACGAAGCACAAATGTTCACTTGTTCATTAGTCAAGTTCCATAGTTGCCCGTGACCGCACACTAGCTTTAAGAAAACAACTCACTGCGAATATAACCTCATCTGTGGACATCATTTGAAACATTCTCATCGCCTGATTAAAATCCCTTAAATCATATTTACGACAATATGGCATTAGATATTGGGAAGTATACAATTTATAAAAACCACAGAAGAAAAAATAATGTGTCAAACTTTGTTTGCCACCCTTGGAACAAGGACAGTCCAGCTGCTCCAGATGTTTATTGTAACCGAGGGGAAAGCTTAATAAGTTTACAATACTCCATCCCGTACTCGGAACAGGAGGCTCCTGTTCCATCTTCCTAATGTGATCAACAAATACCTCTGCGGTGTAACTGAAATGCCATTATCGGGCTCAGCATAAGAAATATATTTTGTAACTGAGTGTTTGGGGTGTTCAGATCTCATCCGTTCCTCCTTATACAAAGCATACAGTGCCTGTTTGAGCGTTTTCTTATTTGCGTGAACAATAGTATTTGGGGAGCTAAACAAAAGGCCCTGGCCCACACTAGATAGGCTATTCTCGACAGCTTTCAACCATGGTACAAGATTGGGCCTTTCACTTTGTTGGCAGTCAGATATTATGCTGCGGGTTAAATGGGCGGCCGGATTTAGCCAAATTTTTAACCAAAAGAGGGCGGGCCTTGATCGGATAAAATCCTCTATATACAATAGTTTTAGCTCATTGTGGCAGATAAATGTTGGGGCACAGAAAACTCCCCCCAAGATCTTTCTGCAGAACCTATTTTCCTCTATCTGAATAGGCACACAGTTAGAATATCCCCACACTTCTGCTCCATAGGTTCCCGTAGGTTGACATTGAGTGCGGTAAATATTGAGCAGAGGGGTGATAACATCAGCCTGTTTGGGTTGCCGTAGGGAGAGAATTGAGTTGATAGATTTAGCAATTTTATTTCTCCCATAAACGACATGTGGGTGCCACGAGCCTGTATTAGAGAATAATAGTCCCAAATAAGGAAAAGTGCTGGTGCATTGTAAGGTATTTTCGCCTGATTTAATTGAGGTTATATTATACTTTTTCGGCCCACAGTTCATAATAAAAGATTTTTTAAAATTAGTATTGAGACCCAAATCTGACATAAAAACAACAAAACCAGAAATTAAAATTCGCAGGGCATTGGGTGTGCGGCCCATTAGCACCGCGTCATCCGCGTATAACAAGGCAGGGGTTGGGTTACCATTTATAATTGGGACATCTTTGGTTATCGCACTCAAGCTGCTGCTCAACCCGTTAATATATAAGATAAAAAGCAGTGGGGCGAGTACGCAGCCCTGTCTAACACCCCTGCCAATTAAGATATCATTTGAGACTTCTCCCTCAGCATTGATTCGTACTCTGGCCTTTAAGTCCCTGTGCAGGTAAGAAAGAAAATACACCAAAGAATCTTCCAAACCATAACTGAGCAAAAGTGACCACAAACTAGAACGATTAACGAAATCAAACGCTGAACTTAAATCCATAAAACCTAGGTACAGAGGGGATTTTTTTACGAGAGTGTACTTCGCCATTATCAGATTCAAATTCAGACATTGTTCGACTGTGCCCACGTGGCTTCTGAAACCGAGTTGACATTGGTGTAAAACATTATTCTCCTCAGCCCAACTCCTCATCCTATTAAAAATTACCCTCCCCAGTACCTTCAGTGTGTTGTCAATCAGTGATATCGGGCAAAGAAAGGATGATGTGTATGTGTTGTAGTTCACATGTTGTCGTTACCAGTCGGCAGGAGTGCCATGAAGCTAATCCTATTCACCTCCACAGAGAGACCATGAACTCTAATTATAACAGAAATCACAACAGCCAATACAGAGAGGACAAGAGAAATGGGCAGAGAGAAAACACTGATGAGATGCTTGTAACTCTTCCTTTGGAATCTGCATTATTAAAGTCTGTATTAAAAAAATATCAGATTAGAAAAGAAACCTTGTAAGATTTAAATTTTATGGAATAATTGTACTAAATTATCTTATGTTACAAGTCCTCTAAGTCTGCCATTTCTTTGGTAAACTTAAATCATTTTTCTCAATACAAATATAGGAAAACAAGTATTTTCATGTGTTCTCTTCAAAATTCCTTACAGTGTAGTCTATATGTAATACTCTTATGGACTTATTATAGAGTACAATGCACATAAGTTCAAAATGAGCTCCAGTCCTTTAAATCTATGGAACAATGATGATATGTACTATGTCGACAAGGACATAGGAGAGATGCAAAGCGCAAAATAAGAAAGTGCAAAAACCCAAACAATGTGTTAGAAAATAATGTGACACAGAGTAGGTACAAATATAAAATGCTTTGAAAATGGAAATGATCATATAAATGAAAAACATCTGAGTGCAAAAAGCAGGAAGTCAAAAGTTCCCAACCGACACTGCTACCACAAGACACTGACCCCACAATGATCTTCAGACTACTACAAACACAAACTGCTTTGGGAAGCAAAAAGACTCTGAATTCAATCTCCTTTTATTCAATCTCAATGCAAGATTGCTACTGCATCCTAAATCCTGCTTTCCTTAAGATTCAAGTTGATTTCATTTTGGTTGTAGTGTTCACCATCACACAGCCCTGCTTTGCTCCCAACCTGAATATACTTATATCTAGCTCTCCAAATGCGGGAAGCTTTTAATAAGTAACATTTGAACGTGTTATTTATTACCTGTAACTCGACACCACTATATTGTGTAATCATGACAGTATATAGAGGTAGTAGGCCGGAGTTTCTACCCCATGGGAGAGAGAATTTAGGTCTTCCGACTAAATCTCCTGAAGTTGAAGAAAGTGGAAATTTATATAACCATTATGAGTGAGTGTCTTATCCATTTGGCCTAATGAAACATCGATTCTTAGGGCACAGATGCAAAGGAAATGGAAAATCTAGGTAAAAATCTGATACTGGTTTTCTTCCCTAAAAAGTATCCGGGTAAGATAGCTGATGTAGACAATGAAGTTCGTCAAGAGAGAGCCGTACTCCAAATTCTGACCAGACGATCCTCCATTGTAACAAGGATGTATCCCCACTATGGGTAGGGAAATTAATTTGGCGCTTAAAAGGAAGAAATCTTAACTTGAGGGCAAGTGTGAATATATGCAGAATGCATCCTGTCGAGAAGACACTATGACCTTGCATAACAGAGTCCTACGAATTCCTGTCCCAGGGACTGTGTTGGAATTGAGGGAGAGGCAGGGCATTTGCCAGTCAGGGCAGATTGGGTGGTCATGGGTTGAGACAAGCTGCCCAAGAAATAGAGGAACAACTGTAACAAAGGGGTTATAAGTAACAAAGACTAGTGTACTAAAGTTCAGTTTCTTCGTGGTTACTAACCTATGAGTCACATACCACAACTGGTGAAGAAAGAAACAAACAAACATGTGTATGGTGTGAAGCTTGTCTGAAGGATGAGAAAATGCATAAAACCCAAAATCTTCTAACAATTGACTGGCACTGAGAAGTTGCTGCTGTATCGATAATTTCAATAAGAGATAGAAGGTGCTTGATAACCCCACTTTCAGGGCCAGGGAGGGAGCATGGGTATGAGGCCAGGAGGCAGCATGCATTCTGTGAACTTCCAGTACAATTGGTGATTTCTGGACCCATATCAATCATACTGTCAAAAACAAGACTTCCTGGTCTGTACGACCATATGCAAACACTGTTTGTGGTCAGGGACAGGAGGACATTCAGGAAAAGGAAAAAGGGAAAAGGAGCAGCGAACAACAGGTTAAGGAGATACCCTGGAGCTGTGCCTGGCACACAGAAAGAACACATTGCTGGTCATATATGGCAGGGAGAGCCCAATTGAAGTCCCAAAGGCAGACGCCATTTCGGAATAGAGGGGCATCTAGTTAATAGCTAAATAAATGTAGTGGTTGCATACCAAAAATAATGGAATAGGGCATGACAAACACTCCTGAGTAAGGCTGAGTAAGGCTGAGGTGGCATATAGCAACAAAAGGGGAATGGGAAAGCTACTACTAAACAAACATGTGCATGATTGGGACTAAGTGAGATATAGTGCAGGCATCCACTAGTCATGAGTTTGGATCTTTGAAGGGCCATCGCGATCATTCATCAAGGTAAGAATAATAAATAAATGCCACTGAAAAAGGTCAAGTTGGAAGCCATATTGCAAGCACCAGCGACAGGTATTATAACAGTCTTACAAGTGCTGTTTCGCACAGGGAAGCAAGCCCCAAACCAAATATACTGTGAAAGCAGCCTTTAGTACTAGCAGCATCACAACACCACACCACCATGCCTGAAGCAATAGACACACATCATCGGATATCTCCCATAGAGTGCCACACTCAGTCACAGAGGGTAAATGTAAATGTAAATGTAGTATACTTGTAAAGCGCACAGCTGCCCCAGCAACGGGGCGTCCCGGCGCTGTATAACTCTGGGGAACCCGTCCTGGCTTTCCCTGTGGGATGGTCCCTTGCTGGGAGTCCCCAAGGTGGAGCCAGGCATCCCCGGAATTGGTGGGGCCGTTGTGGAGATTAGGCAAGCTAATGCCCAGAGTTGCCGAGTGGAACCCCTAATTAGAGTAAGCACCGAAGCGAGAATTATCGAGTCCGCTGACCAAGGTCCACGACCCTGCCGCGTCGGGAATTGAACCCAGGTCCCAGGCTGACTTCTGCTCTCAGGCCTGCCGCCTCTAACCAGTGAGCCACACTACTCCACGGTGATACAAAGGAATTGGGAACAATGTGAAAGAGGTGACTTGAGCTGTTGGACACATTTCTTAAAGCAGCAGGAGAGTCATTTACAAGCAAAAACGGCAGCATTTTTTATAAATCTGCTAGGGCAAGATGGCTGACATGCGAGTAGGATGTTTTCAACAAAGAAGCCAATTGTTTGAAAAGCTCCAAGATGACCTATGTGCACATTTCACTCTGAAGAGAAATGTATAACACAATTTGTAAACTGAGCACCAGGAGCCAGGGAACGTCTTAACATCTTGCATTGCAAAAGGAGAAAGCCTGGTGCATGCACGAACACGAACAAGGATGCAATTAAACTGTTGACAATTGAGTACTCCATAACACCAATAATTCAAGCTTTTCAAAAAGCCACTTTCAGTAAAGGAATTCTCAAGCAGGCAAACGTTGTTGAGCTGACAAAAGAAAAGGATCACAAGTCAAGGGATAAAAGGAAGACCCGATGACAGATGTCTTCTTTACCATGGAGGAAAGGTCAAGAGACAGAGAGAGAAGCAAAAAGGAGATAGGTCTAACAGGACAAAGAATAGTGAAAGATGAAACTCACAGTCAAAATCGTGCCTCACAATGCTATAGTCCAATAATGCACACCTTTGAAGAGAAAAGTCAAGCAGAGATCTGGTGAACCAGGTGCTGGGCCAAACAATTCCCAATAAAAGTGTGGTTACCCTAATAGGGAATAAAGCCTCACAGACACCTCCAAGGTGTGGCACAGACAACAGCATACCGAGGGTGAGACAAGAAGAAATCAAGCTACAGCAGATTTGGCAACACACTAACACTCTCAAATCAGCACACACATGCACCCATGAAAGATGCAACCACAGGAGGAGTACTGAGATACAGCACTTAATGCCATGAGTTAGAAAAAGATACAGTATGGTAGCTGAGAAAGAGGAGGAATGTGAGCGTCTTAGATCTGAGCAAAACTCTTTTACTCCAGGAGGCCCCCAAGGTGGAAAAGCACATGAGAAGAGTCACAATTTAACTACTAGAAGTAGACACAAAGACACATCTAATTTAAGGAGTAGTTCATTGCTTTCCATCAGCTCAATGGCTCAATGGAATTACTTATTACATCACCGTCAAAGGAACTATCACAGTGAAAACCACCCGGAGACATATTAGCCTCAGAGAAGATGTCATCACAATCTCTTTGGTCAACAGAAACACCATTACACCAAGAGCAAGAAAACATTGACTCAGAGAACCAAAAGACACATCAGAGTCAGATAAGCTCCTCTATTCAGAAAACAATATAACATCATCAAATAATTCAAAGCAGCTGATGGCCTCTCAACCCAACATGTCAAACCCATTGCAGTCACATAGATATATAAACATCACACCATTGCCATCAATTGAAACAGCCTAATGAACTCCTTGCTGGCAAGACCAGATGCACAGATATACTTAAAAGAGTTTTCTTCTCAAGTAGAGGAAACTGTTTATGTCATCTTTTTTCAATCTTCTTTCCCATCACTTTCAACTAAATCAAGGATGCAGCCGGGAACTCAAAATGATCATATAACAAGTGCTGCATTTTCAGAGAGAGATATTCTCTCAGTGTCATTTCTCACTTTCTTGGTAACAGGTTCACAGAGTTGGGTGATAGTCAACAATAACATACATTTAGAGGGTGTGGACACTAAAAGAATCATCAGTGGGTGATTCTGATGCAGTGGTCCAGATTATGACACCAGTCTCCCTATAGGATGGAATCCATTAACATTTGGTGAATGGATAAATAGTACCACTACCAGAAAAACCATCTGGTTATACTCAGGCCCAGCATCAAAGAAATTATCACATGTGTGTTCCTTCAAAATTAGCACAATACTAGCTGATGAAGAGGAATGTGCTTTGATTGTCACAATTTTCATACTACAGAAAGTATCATATAGATTTACTTAATGAGGAAGCTAGTCAGGCAATATATTACATAGTAGAAACACTTTTGAGTAGTTTGTCTCCTTAACTGTACGTTTTGGATTTCACTGTTCTGGGGCAAAAATACCACCTTGCAGTGCAGTCAAAGTTGAGAAAGTACATTGAGTTTTACCAATGTTTGCCAATGTGTCAACATTATTGTTCAACAAGTCCAAACAGATACTGTGCATTGCATTTTTGTTGTACAGCAATAGTTTCACTTTTTGATAAAAGAAAAGAAGAATTCTAGGTTAAAGCCAATAGATCATCAAAAGAAATTGGTGACATTTACTAGATAGAAGAGTGGGGAGGTCTTTCAACTGGAACTATAGGTTCAAAAGTTGATTAGCTATGAATGTCAGAGGTCAAAGCAAGATAATGGTTGCCAGCTCAGGGAGTGATTGCATCAACAGTGGTTGTGGTTCCATGGGCCTTGTCTTACTGAAGCCATGTTCATTACATCTTCCAAATAGTTGAACCATTGCAATCTTGTACCATTGACACTGTGCTAAAGGGTGCTGGAGACAGAGGAGATCTATTACAGCCTGTTGTGGATGCTGCATGCAGAGAGTTTGATGGGAGGCTCCCTTTGCATATACCCAACCCAATGGTGTTAACATGATTATCAGCAGAATAGGAGAGGGGATAGCATTGTGATTTAGGTTAGTCTAGGAACAATAAATAAAACAAAATAACTTTTTTAGGACTTAAACTATCAATGGTTGATGAATAGAAATTAATGTTTCTTTTATTCTTGAAGAACTTTCAGGAGAAGATCAACGTTTTTCAAGAGGTTGAGCCAGCTTTCTGACTTTCTGCTGACATGAACAACATAGTGGCATCACTATTTTGTTACAGGTTCTGTGATCCAGAAGCACACTGGTAGTTGCTTTGCTGGGTCAGTGGCTGGGAGAAATTATGTACACCTTTCATCCATTTTTGATGATTCTGAATATAGTGGGCTGGTTGAGTAATGAACCTGATAACAACAAACTGTCCCAGAAAATTGTGCCTCCCCATTTTCAAGCCATGAAGGAAGCACATTTAGGGATAGTGCCATTTCTGACACCCACTAGTGTCCACCTAGCCTTGACTCTCCACTTGTGGGACAAGCTAAGAGTAAAACTCTTCAAATTGAGCATACAGGGTCATTGTGGCATGTGTGTCCAGTTACATAGCAGAAGCAGTTCAATATTTCTGAAGGTATTCTAAGGACAGGCATACGCCTACTGCTAGGCATTGTGTAAGTGCTGGTGCATAAGGGCAGCATCACAGCCTTCATATTGCACATGCCCCACGATGTTAGATTTCCTGCTACAATGTGTTTCCTCATGCAAATGCAAACCTGAGGAGTCTCAATAATTCCTGGCAATGGAAATAGCAAAAAAGCAAATGGTGACAATTAAACCAGCATTGGGGGATTTTCAAGCCCCTGGGACTCTTATGTGATCATGTAGACCCATTTGCAGAAAGAGTAAAAAACAATTCAGCCATGCTATTGCTGTTTGCACAATGTTACTGTCGAATGTTGCACTTAATTTATAGAAATGTGCAAGATGGGGACTACTGTGAGTCAAAGTCATCACACTTCTTTGTGCATTTTTGTCATGTTCTCGGCATTTCGTGTTTGCTTTTACCACCATCCCAAAGTGGTAGTAAGAAAAGATTCAAGAGCTTCGTAAATTTTTACTTTTCACTCACTCCAAAGTCTAGAGGGCCTTAGTGTAACAGCTATTGAAAGGTTTTAGGGGCATATTATCAAGGGGCTTTATCTCTGCTTTGTTGGCTTTAAAAGCCAAGAAAGCGGAGATAAAATTATCTCCCTATTACCAAGCTGTCGCTAACACCAGTTAGCGACAGCTAATAGGAGATAGTGACCATCTTGGGCCCTGCTTTGCATGTCAGTGATATTTATCACTAATGACATGCAAAGTGGGCGTGCCAAGATGTTAGCGACTGAAAACAGACGCTAACATCGCTATCTCCTATTACCAACTTTTGGAGATATTCGCGCTAAGCGCGAATATCTCCAAAAGCTAACACCTGCCCTGAGCAGTTCTTAGCCATGTTAACCAATGGGAGGTGGATAACATGGCTAAGAGCATTTGCTCAATAATGCATGAATTTCGCTGACTTTTCAGCGATATTCATGCATTGCGGCCGTTTTTTATCGCATTTGCGATAAACCTTGCTAATAGCAAGGTTTATCTGCGATAAAAATCGCCAATTTGCGGCGATAAGTTTTGTCTCTAAACAAGTTAGAGACAAAAATTATCTCTATTGGTTGGTAATATGCCCCTTAGTTTTTTTTTCTTCTCATCAGCGGATTGATGCAGCCTTCCTGAGATCTATTACTGGGTTACAGTGGTTTTCAGAATTCTATATTTTATCCAAAGGAGGAGATTCCACTGCATTTCCTGATTTAAAAGTACATATATGGTTGGCATTCACATTAATTGGGAACCTCAAGGATATGATGACATTAATCTGCAATACACCAGTTCTAAGAACATTCCCAAAAACCTTAGTGCTGATTCCCAAAAACCTTAGTACTGAGAGAAAGACTACATTTTTTGCCTAAGACCTGTTCACCAATTCATCTTTACCAATATGTAATCTCTTCATGTGTAGTTGATTGCCTTCCGTGACAAACCATCAAGAGTATTTTTTGTGGATTATGGCTTCACAAGAAATGGCATAAAGTGGTCTTTTCCACTTCAGGACAGCCAACTGTCAAGGCATACAGATTTACGGTGGTGCAGTTAACATCCATTGTTGAAGGTAGTGGAAGGAAGTGATATCCTTGTTTAAGATTGAGATTGTCCCATTGAGGGAGGTTTCTTAAACAAACAGATGGGGGTAAGTGGAAGGTTAATTGAAAACATTTGCAGCTCTATTTGTGCTTCATTCAATGGTGCAACATTTTGATTGTATGTTTTGGAAAACATATGCAGAAGTAACAGCAATGATGGCATCTTTTTGTGCTTGAGAATTTACTCACAATGCAGGAAGGGAACACAGCGAGAACGAGTTAATGCAAGGACTGTGTATGGTAATCTCCATCAATTGAGTGATGTCTTCACAATCCCATTGCTCACCTCCATTACACACCCCAAAATGGAGGTTTAGTAATTAGAAGAGACCTGGCAATTTCCACAGGAAGAGCCCTAGATAGGCTCTTGCGGCAGTTTGCAAAAGAGATAATACGGAAAATGCTTAGGAAAACCGAGATCTGTCAGAAGATTAACATGCCCAGCTTTCCAAGTTCAAAATGGCCAAAGATATGTACTTTGAAACTCTAGACACACATACTAGTAATTTCTGGGCTAGGACTATTATCTCTACATTTAATTTGATTTTCAGAGATCTATACATTCTAAGTTATCCTTGAGTGTTTTGTAGCAATGCTAAACACTCTTAGAACCAGATTATGATCTTGTTAGGAAGGCCTCCTGATAGGTACCGGAACGTGCAAATCAGATTCTGCGCCTATGTTTCCGACCGAGTCGTCACCCACTCTGAGCGACTAAGTATGATGCGAAGATCTTGTCTATGTCGACTGAATTGATGGAGTATGATGCACGATTCGGTCAGTGGTATCACCTCGGTCTCAGCTAGACAAAATGGCTGTCGGCATTGGACTACAGGGGCAGTAGCAGGCCCCCCTTCACCCGGAGTCCTTCAAATTGGTCATGGGGTCCCCGTGACCCCCCGATCCATGCATGCACAGTGTGGCGGGCAACATGGGGTGTACGCTTTTCTCCACCTACCCCTTTATGCTATGGGAGCCTGTGTACTTGTCGGTACATGGGCTCCCATAGAGATCCATGGGAGTCCGAGCGAACCAAGTACATCAGCATACGGCTACTTCATACTCGTTCGGTCGGACTCTCACAGCGCAATTTGCTTGGAAAGCCCTCAGGATCAGATTCGTATGGAGGGCTTTCCTAGCGAGATCATAATCTGGCCCTTAGTGAGAACAGTTTTATATAAGTTTACTACTCGTGTGAAGAAATGTCTGCCCATTTCTTTTTTTCTTTTTTTATTTAAGCAACACCAGTTAATACATATAAAAAATAAAGATACATATCAGCAAATAAATATATAAATACATTGATGAATAGTGGATAAAGGCAACAGTTCTATACAAAGGGACGGTATCAAAAGGGATCACAGGCAACAGAAGTGAACAATGACTTTAAAATATTTTACAGACAAATTAATTAATCAAGAGACATCAATAATAGGCATATTTATGTTGATGCGGTATTCTTATGGCCCCCTTGCTTCCCTGATACAGGCCGCCATTGGTGACCAGATCTTATAATCACGCATTCTAGAGTGTCTACCCCTAGTAGAGTAGATGGCTTTTTCCTGGTTATACACTCCCAAAAACCTAGCTAGCCACATTTGAAAGGTTGGGGGATCAGCATCCTTCCAATTAGCTGCCAATAATATTCTATATACCGCTGTTCCAACAAAAAGACATGATTCCTCCTCCAAGCTTAGCCCCAGAGTACTATCATAGCCAAGGAATGAGAAGTGCAGAAGATTCCGCCACGCTGTGCCCAAATAACTCTTCCCAAAATCCAGACAGCCTCTTTTTAAGTAATGTTAGTTTAACACAATCATAAAACATATGGGGCAAGGTAGCTGGCCCTGATCCACATCTGGGTCAGGAGTCATTTATTCTTTTCCCCCATGCAAACAGCTTGGCAGGGGTGAAATATAAATTAAAGATAGTTTTATAAAGCTGGGCTTTTAAGTTTGAGGATAAAAGTATTTTTGATGTTAAGGATAGACTCATATCGATGTCAATATTGGAATTAGCAAGTTTCACAGCCCAGGACGACTCTGTATGTTCTAAGTCATCAGGGAGTTTTTCAAGGAGCAGGCCATATAATTTTCCAATTCTAGTTGAACTCTTGGCAATGATATCAAAGAGTGGAATCTTTTCAAGTGTAATCCTTGGAGTCTTTAACCCCTTTGCTGCTAGGCCTTTTCCCCTCCTGTGCTAAGCCTTTTTTTTTGGCGATTTGGGGTAGTGCGCGCTTAGGCCCCTGTAACTTTTTGACCACATAAGGTATCCACGCCAAATTTACGTCCTCTTCTTCCAAAATCATGTGGATTCTAAAGGTGCCCAGGGTTTGTGGATTCCCTTGGAGGGGTCACAGAAATTGAGCAAAATACAGTGAAATTTTACTTTTTTTTCAGAAAAATTGGAAAAACGGGCTGCAAATGAAAGCCTCAGGGTTTTTCCCTGCAAATGTTATCAAAAAAGGGTTTGTGGGGCTGAAATTTCCATTTTCTCAGCTTTTAGGGAATGACAGTCTTTTGTCAGAGAACCAATATTTTTCACACAGTTCTGGCATTTTTCTGGGACATAGCCTATTTTTGCTATTTTTAGAGATTTCAACCTCCTTCCAGTTAATGGTAGAAATGAGTTTGAAAGCAATAATGGATCCTGGAAAGCTACACATTTCCGAAAAGTAGACAGGATTCTGAATTCAGAAAGGGGTCATTTGTCTAAATCAATGAAGGTTCCTTTATAGAAACTAACAGTTACATTTTGGAATAATTGAAAATTTGTTGAAAGAAACAGCCTTTTGTTTCAACGTTTTCACCTATAACTTCTTGTAATTTTGACATCTCTTGGAACCGTTACATCTGTTAGACCTTTCGGGTTGTGGGGATATATAGGACTTGTAGTTTCACCAAGAACCCGACGAACCCAGCTCCAAAAACTGAGCAGCAAGTTGCAATGGTATTTTATTATTTACTGGGTATAGAGCACTTATTCTTGGAAAATGTATACATGGAAAAATCTGTATGAAAGACACCTATGTATTTCTGAATTGGGTACAAATTATAGAGTTTAGAAACAGTATATATTTGCACATTTTCAAAATTGGGAATACTCATACTAGCATGAGAATTATTGGTAATTTTTCAAAAAGATTTTTTTTTTTACGCAATGTCTTTCATTGGGAAGGGAGAAATGCATAAAAACTCAATAGGTAATAACAGTTGATTTACAAATCTGTATTACCCTAAATCTCTTGATACAAACGGTACCTCACTTGTGTGGGTCAGCCTTGTGCCTGCGACAGGAAACGGCGCAAAATGCAACGTGGTCACACCTCAATTTTGCAGTTAAAAATTGACCCTTTTATGGCAAAGTGCCTAGCTGTAGTTTTTGCACCCTACCTATGCCGGCACCTAGGGAAACCTAGCAAACCTATAAATTTTTTAAAAGTAGACACCCTGGGGAATTCAAGATGGGGTGACTCAACTGCCTACCACCAGGTTCTGTTACCCAGAATCCCTTGCAAAGCTACGAAAATGACAAAAAAAAGCATTTCCCTCACATTTCTGTGGTGGAAAGTTCTGGAATCTGCGTGGATCAACACATTTCCTCTTACCCTGTGTTCCCCGGGTCTCCCTTAAAAAATGGTACATCACTTGCCTGGGTCTCCCTAGTGGCTGTGACAGGAAACAGCGCAAAACGCAACATGGTCGCACCTCAATTTCGCAGTGAATTCGTTCTCTTTTTTTGCAAAGAGCCTACCTTTTGTTTTTGAACCCCAGCTCTGCCGGCACCTAGGGAAACCTAGCAGACCTATACATTTTTGACAACTAGACACCCAGGGAAATTCAGGATGGGGTGACTCGACTGCCTCCCACCAGGTTCTGTTACCCATAATTCCTTGCAAAGTTAAAAAATTGACAAAAAAACTAATTTTTCATCACATTTCTGTGGTGAAAAGTTCTGGAATCTGCGTAGATCAACAAGTTTCCAACCACCCAGCGTTCCCCCAGGTCTCCCGAAAAAAATGGTACCTCACTTGCCTGGGTCTGCCTAGTGCCTGCGACAGGAAACAGCGCTAAACGCAACCTGGTCGCACCGCAATTTTGCAGTGAAAACGTGATCTTTTTTGGCAAAGAGCCTACCTTTTGTATTTGAACCCCAGCTCTGCCGGCACCCAGGGAAACCTAGCAAACCTATACATTTTTTTAAACTAGACACCCAGGGGTATTCAGGATGGGGTGACTCGACTGCCTCCAACCAGGTTCTGTTACCCAGAAATCCTTGCAAAGTTTAAAAATTGACAAAAAAAATACATTTTCCTCTTATTTCAGTGGTGAAAAGTTCTGGAATGTGCGTGGATCAACACATTTCCAACCACCCAGCGTTCCTCCAGTTCTCCCGAAAAAAATGGTTCCTTACTTGCCTGGGTCTGCCTAGTGCCTGCGACAGGCGACAGCGCAAAACGCAACATGGTCGCAGCGCAATTTCGCTGAAAATGTGCCCTTTTTTGGCAAAGAGCCTACCTTTCGTTTTTTAATCCTAGCTCTGCCGGCACCAAGGGAAACCTAGCAAACCTATACATTTTTGAAAAGTAGACACCCAGGGGAATTTAGGATGGGGTGACTCAACAGCCTACCACCAGGTTCTGTTACCCAGAATCCCTTGCAAATCTAGGAAATTGACAAAAAAATGCATTTTCCTGACATTTCTGTGGTGGAAAGTTCTGGAATCTGCGTGGATCAACAAATTTCCACTCACCCAGCGTTCCCCCAGGTCTCCCAAAAAAAAATGGTACCTCACTTGCCTGGGTCTGCCTAGTGCTTGCGACAGGAAACAGCGCAAAACATAACATGTTGCACCTCAATTTCGCAGTGAAATCGTGCCCTTTTTTAGCAAAGAGCCTACCTTTTGTTTTTGAACCCTAGCTCTGCCGGCACCTAGGGAAACCTAACAAACCTATACATTTTTGAAAACTAGACACCCAGGGGAATTCAGGATGGGGTGACTCGACTGCCTACCACCAGGTTCTGTTACCCAGAATCCCTTGCAAAGCTAAGAAAATGACAAAGAAAATGCATTTCCCTCACATTTCTGTGGTGGAAAGTTCTGCAATCTGCGTGGATCAACAAATTTCCTCTTACCCTGCGTTCCCCCGGGTCTCCTTAAAGAAATGGTACCTCACTTGCCTGGGTCTGCCTAGTGGCTGCGACAGGAAACAGCGCAAAACACAACGTGGTCGCACCTCAATTTCGCAGTGAAATCGTGCCCTTTTTTGGCAAAGAGCCTACCTTTTGTTTTTGAACCCTAGCTCTCACGGCACCTATGGAAACCTAACAAACCTATACATTTTTGAAAACTAGACACCCAGGGGAATACAGGATGGGGTGACTCGACTGCCTACCACCAGGTTCTGTTACCCAGAATCCCTTGCAAAGCTAAGAAATTGACAAAAAAAATGCATTTCCCTCACATTTCTGTGGTGGAAAGTTCTGGAATCTGCGTGGATCAACAAATTTCCTCGCAACCTGCGTTTCCCCGGGTCTCCCGAAAAAAATGGTACCTCACTTGCCAGGGTCTGCCTAGTGGCTGCGACAAGAAACAGCGCAAAAGGCAACGTGGTCGCACCTCAATTTCGCAGTGAAATCGTGCCCTTTTTTGGCAATGAGCCTACCTTTTGTTTTTGAACCCTAGCTCTGCCGGCACCTAGGGAAACCTAAGAAACCTATACATTTTTGAAAACTAGACACCCAGGGAAATTCAGGATGGGGTGACTCGACTGCCTACCACTAGGTTCTGTTACCCAGAATCCCTTGCAAAGCTAAGAAATTGACAATAAAAACACATTTCCCTCATATTTCTGTGGTGGAAAGTTCTGGAATCTGCGTGGATCAACAAATTTACTCCCACCCTGTGTTCCCCTGAGTCTCCCGAAAAAAATGGTACCTCACTTGCCAGGGTCTGCCTAGTGGCTGCGACAAGAAACAGCGCAAAAGGCAACGTGGTCGCACCTCAATTTCGCAGTGAAATCGTGTCCTTTTTTGGCAAAGAGCCTACCTTTTGTTTTTGAACCCTAGCTCTGCCGGCACCTAGGGAAACCTAACAAACCTATACATTTTTGTAAACTAGACACCCAGGGGAATTCAGGATGGGGTGACTTGACTGCCTACCACCAGGTTCCGTTACTCAGAATCCCTTGCAAAGCTAAGAAAATGACAAAAAAAATGCATTTCCCTCACATTTCTGTGGTGGATAGTTCTGCAATCTGTGTGGATCAACAGATTTCCTCTTACCCTGTGTTCCCCCGGGTCTCCGTAAAAAAATGATACCTCACTTGCCTGGGTCTGCCTAGTGGCTGCGACAGGAAACAGCGCAAAACACAACATGGTCGCACTTCAATTTCGCAGTGAAATCGTTCCCTTTTTTGGCAAAGAGCCTACCATTTGTTTTTGAACCCTAGCTCTGCCGGCACCTAGGGAACCCTAACAAACCTATACATTTTTGAAAACTAGACACCCAGGGGAATTCAGGATGGGGTGATTCGACTGCCTACCACCAGGATCTGTTACCCACAATCCCTTGCAAATCTAAGAAATTGACAACAAAATGCATTTCCCTCACATTTCTGTGGTGGAAAGTTCTGGAATCTGCGTGGATCAACAAATTTCCTCGCAACCTGCGTTTCCACGGTTCTCCCAAAAAAAATGGTACCTCACTTGCCAGGGTCTGCCTAGTGGCTGCGACAGGAAACAGCGCAAAACACAACGTGGTCGCACCTCAATTTCGCAGTGAAATCGTGCCCTTTTTTGGCAAAGAGCCTACCTTTTGTTTTTGAACCCTAGCTCTGACGGCACCTAGGGAAACCTAACAAACCTATACATTTTTGAAAACTAGACACCCAGGGGAATACAGGATGGGGTGACTCAACTGCCTACCACCAGGTTCTGTTACCCAGAATCCCTTGCAAAGCTAAGAAATTGACAAACAAATGCATTTCCCTCACATTTCTGTGGTGGAAAGTTCTGGAATCTGCGTGGATCAACAAATGTCCTCGCAACCTGCGTTTCCTCGGGTCTCCCGAAAAAAATGGTACCTCACTTGCCAGGGTCTGCCTAGTGGCTGTGACAGGAAACAGCGCAAAACGCAACGTGGTCGCACCTCAATTTCGCAGTGAAATCGTGCCCTTTTTTGGCAATGAGCCTACCTTTTGTTTTTGAACCCTAGCTCTGCCGGCACCTAGGGAAACCTAAGAAACCTATACATTTTTGAAAATTAGACACCCAGGGAAATTCAGGATGGGGTGACTCGACTGCCTACCACTAGGTTCTGTTACCCAGAATCCCTTGCAAAGCTAAGAAATTGACAAAAAATGCATTTCCCTCACATTTCTGTGGTGGAAAGTTCTGGAATCTGCGTGGATCAACAAATTTCCTCGCAACCTGCGTTTCCACGGTTCTCCCCAAAAAAATGGTACCTCACTTGCCAGGGTCTGCCTAGTGGCTGCGACAGGAAACAGCGCAAAACGCAACGTGGTCGCACCTCAATTTCGCAGTGAAATCGTGCCCTTTTTTGGCAAAGAGCCTACCTTTTGTTTTTGAACCCTAGCTCTGCCGGCACCTAGGGAAACCTAGCAAACCTATACATTTTTGAAAGCTAGACACCCAGGGGTATTCAGGATGGGGTGACTTGACTGCCTACCACCAGGTTCTGTTACCCAGAATCCCTTGCAAAGCTAAGAAATTGACAAAAAAAACGCATTTCCCTCACATTTCTGTGGTGGAAAGTTCTGGAATCTGCGTGGATCAACAAATTTCCTCGCAACCTGCGTTTCCACGGTTCTCCCCAAAAAAATGGAACCTCACTTGCCAGGGTTGCCTAGTGCCTGCGACAGGAAGCAGCGCAAAACGCAACGTGTTCGCACCTCAATTTCGCATTGAAATCGTGCCCTTTTTTGGCAAAGAGCCTACCTTTTGTTTTTGAACCCTAGCTCTGCCGGCACCTAGACAAAACCTAGCAAACCTATACATTTTTGAAAACTAGACTCCCAGGGAAATTCAGGATGGGGTGACTTGACTGCCTACCACCAGGTTCTGTTACCCAGAATACCTTGCAAAGCTAAGAAATTGACAAAAAAAAAGCATTTCCCTCACATTTCTGTGGTGGAAAGTTCTGGAATCTGCGTGGATCAACAAATTTCCTCGCAACCTGCGTTTCCCCGGGTCTCCCAAAAAAAATGGTACCTCACTTGCCAGGGTCTGCCTAGTGGCTGCGACAGGAAACAACGCAAAACGCAACGTGGTCGCACCTCAATTTCGCAGTGAAATCGTGCACTTTTTTGGCAAAGAGCCTACCTTTTGTTTTTGAACCCTAGCTCTGCCGCCACCTAGGGAAACCTAGCAAACCTATTTATTTTTTAAAACTAGACACCCAGGGGAATTCAGCATGGGGAGACTCGACTGCCTACCACCAGGTTCTGTTACCCAGAATCCCTTGCAAAACTAAGAAATTGACAAACAAAACGCATTTCCCTGACATTTCTGTGGTGGAAAGTTCTGGAATCTGTGTGGATCAACAAGTTTCCACCCACCCATTGTTCCCCTGGGTCTCCCAAAAAAAATGGTACCTCACTTGCCTGGGTCAGCCTAGTGCCTGCGACAGGAAACAGCGCAAAACGCAACGTGGTCGCACCTCAATTTCGCAGTGAAATGGTGCCCTTTTTGGCAAAGAGCCTACCTTTTGTTTTTGAACCCTAGCTCTGCCGGCACCTAGGAAAACCTAGCAAACCTATACATTTTTGAAATGTAGACACCCTGGGGAATTCAGGATGGGGTGACTCGACTGCCTCCCACCAGGTTCTGTTACCCAGAATCCCTTGCAGAGCTAAGAAATTGACAAAAAAAACGCATTTCTCTCACATTTCTGTGGTGGAAAGTTCTGGAATCTGCGTGGATCAACAAATTTCCACCCACCCAGCGTTCCCCCGGTTCTCTAAAAAAAAATGGAACCTCACTTGCCAGGGTTGCCTAGTGCCTGCGACAGGAAGCAGCGCAAAACGCAACGTGGTCGCACCTCAATTTCGCAGTGAAATCGTGCCTTTTTTTGGCAAAGAGCCTACCTTTTGTTTTTGAACCCTAGCTCTGCCGGCACCTAGGGAAACCTAGCAAACCTATATATTTTTAAAAACTAGACACCCAGGGGAATTCAGGATGGGGTGACTTGAATGCCTTCCACCAGGTTCTGTTACCCAGAATCCCTTGCAAAGCTAAGAAATTGACAAAAAAACGCATTTTCCTAACATTACTGTGGTGGAAAGTTCTGGAATCTGCGTGGATCAACACATTTCCACCCACCCAGCGTTCCCCCAGGTCTCCAGAAAGAAATGGTACCTCACTTGCGTGGGTGGCTCAAGGACCCGCGAGAGGCAAGGGCCCCAAACCTAAGGAGGCGACATCAAAATAACCTATCACTAAACAACCGGATTTTGCAAGGGGGTTTCCATGAGTTTTTGGCCCGGGGCTCGGCGGCCATCTAGGGAAACCTACCTTACCTACACATTTCTAGAAACTAGACACCCGGGGGAGTCTAGCGAGGTATGGCATGCGTGGGTCCCCCAAGGTTTACCTACCCCGAATTCCCTGCAAACCTTAAAATTAGGTTAAAAAAACACTTTTTCATACATTTGTGCGTGGGATCTCCATGCTGGCAAAAATGTCCTACAGCCCAGCGTTCCCCTTGTTCACCTGAGTAAAATGATACCTCACTTGTGTGGGTGCCCCAAAGCAGAACAGGCTAAAAATGAATTTTAAAAAATTGTAGTGTTTGGGATTGACAAATTAAGTACCTCACCTTAGTCACAAGCCTTTGGTCCACCCACACAAGTGAGGTATCATTTTACTCGGGAGATCAAGGGAAACCCTGGGTGGTAGGACATTTGTGCCCGCACGGAGATCCCACGCACAAATGTAAGGAAAAGTGTTTTTTTAACCGAAATTTAAGGTTTGCAGGGGTTTCTGGGTAGGAAAACATTGAGGGACCCACACATGCCATACCTCCCTGGACTTCCCTGGGTGTCTAGTTTTCAGAACTGTTTGGGTTTGGTAGTTTCCAAAGATGCCTGCCGAGCCCCGGGCCAAAAGCTCAGGTGACCCCCCCAAAAAATAAGGTAGTTTTGCTAAAGGTAATTTTTAAGTCTCCACCGTATGAATTGGGCATTTTCCTGTTGCTGCCACTATGCCTACCCACACAAGTGAGGTACCATTTTTATCGGGAGACCTGGAGGAATGCTGGGTGGGAGGAAATTTGTGTGAGCCCTGTGATACCACGCTTTCCCACACAAAAAAGTGTGAAAAAACTGATTTTTTCAGCTAAAATTGAGGTTTGCAAGGGATTCTGGGTAAAGGAACGTTGGAGGATCCACGCAAGCCATACCTCCTTGGAAGCCCCCGGTTGTCTACTTTTCAGAAATGTGTGGGTTTGGTAGGTTTCCCTAGATGGCCGTCTAGCACGGGGCCAAAAGCCCAGGTAACCCCTCTTGCAAAAGCTGGTGGTTTTGACAATGTAAGGGCAGTAAAGAAGAACGCCAGAGAGGGGTATACCTGTTAAACTTCGGGATTGCCATGAATCTAGAAACCTACCTCCATACTTTCCATGCACTGGTGATTACCTTGAATTTAACTTTTTTGTAGTAGCTTAGCTCTAGTTGTTTCATTAGGAGCCCTTGAGCTTTCTTTCCAACAGATAATTCATATATGGAGGGTATTTCTATGTCCGGTATATTTTCATTTGGGGCCGCTGTATTAAAAAGAGGGGTCATTTGATGGAGAAGGGCCATCCAATAGTACAGCATTATATTAGGGATTCCTAAACCACCCCTGCTTTGTGGCAGGGATAAGTGTTTCAGCGACCTCCTAATCTTCCCATATTGCCAAACGAAATTTGACAATTGTGATTCGAGTGTTTTTATAAAGTTACCTTTTACAATTAGTGGTATGGCTCAAAACAAATATAATACCCTAGGGAGTACATTCATTTTTAAAAAGTTGCCCCTGCCGATAATTGATAGATGTAAGCTATTAACTCTCCTAAGATCTTTTCCTATGTTCTTAATTAGGGGTTCATAATTCAATTTGCTAATATTTTCAATTTTTGGGCTTAAACATAATCCAAGATACGTAGCCTTATCTGTTTTCCTTGGGTCATCTTATTCAATATTATCAGTGCATAAAATAACTTTTTTGTCTTTATTGAGAGAGTATTCAGAATATCGACCAAATTGCTAAGTAATTATCTCTGTTTCGAAAATTGCCTCTGCGGGGTTCGGTGTTAATACTGCCACATCATCGGCATAAGCTAGTATTTTAGTTTCATACGCACCAACAATAATTGGTTTAATTTTCTGGGTCTGCAACAGTTTAATATTCAAAGGATAGATGTAGAGGGCAAATAGAATTGGAGAACAGGGACATCCCTTCCTCGTTCCTCTCAATATATTACCCGTGCGAGATTTTTAACCCATTAATTGCAACCTAGCTTTTGGTTGTTGGTACATAGCTCTGATTGATTTAATAAACCCGGGCCCAAACCTGTTAAATTCAAGCACCCCCCATAAAAACTCCCATGACACTGGATCAAAAGCTTTCTCTGCATCAAGGAGGATCATTGACATCTGGCCCCCTGTCACGGACATGATATCAAAAAGCGAGATGACGCTACGGGTATGGTCCGTTGTACCCTTACCAGGGATGAAACCGTGTTGCCAGGGGGAGACCAATTGTTCAATGATCCCCCCTGAGCTTATTAGCTAGGATTTTGACGTAGAGTTTAGAATCAGAGTTGATCAGGGAAATTGGTCGGTATAAAGATGGATTCTCAACAGGTTTACCCTTTTTAGGAAAAATTATTATATCCGTCTCTTTCCAAGACTCTGGAGGGGTTCCACTTAATTCTATTCCAATAAACAAATCCAATAAGAGGGGCAATATTTGAGCTCCTAGTATTTTATAGAGTTCTAAGGGGATTTTGTCGGGGCCTGCCGCTTTCCCCGAGGCTAAACCAGACATGGCTAATTGTAGCTCTGTAATGCTAATTTCATTTTCAAGATCTTCTCTAGTTAGGTCATCTAGGGCCTTACCCAATCCAGTGTTTACTTTAAATCCCTTTAGAGCTTTCCGAATTTCGGCAGAGTCAACTAAAGTATCATCTTGATATAGCTTTTGGTAATATCATTGAAATCCTTCAGCAATATCATCCGTATTTGTATAGTCCTGTCCATCTATTTTAATAGAGGCTATCGCATTATAGGAGATCTTATGCCGAGTACGTAAAGCCAGCTGCTTGCCCACCCTCTCACCATTTTCATACATACTATTTCGGTGCAACTGAAAAGTCTCTGCTGCTTTCTGGGTTAGCCAGCTGTTTAATTCTGTTTTTAGAATCAGTATACGGCGCAGAATATGTTCCCCATCATTTCTCTGAGCTATCATTAAAACATGTTCTTCTTCAGCTCTGGCCAGATCTTGCATCAGTGGATGTTTTTAGTATCCTGTTGTTTTTTTACTCTAGCCACGTAGCTGATTGTTTCCCCTCTAAGGGCAGCTTTGAAGCAGTCCCAAACAACCCCCCTAGACGCACTATAGTGGTTCATGTCGAAATAACTTTGTACCCAATCTCCTATAAATTTTATATAATCTTCATTTACCAAAAGCTTTCTATCAAACGTCCATTTTGTACAATGTCTGGTAAAATTGGTTACATTTCTTGTCAAAATTAAAGGATTATGGTCCGCAATTTTTTTCGGACGTGTCATAACTCCCGCTTGGCGAACCAGATCACGTGTCACTAATATATAGTCCATAATTCTGACGTATTTGTTGTGAGGGTATGAAAAATAGGTATACACAGGGTCAAATTGATTTTTTACGTCCCAAATATCTACCAGATCTTGGCTGTCTCTGAGTTGACTGATAGCTCTATATACCCTTGGTTTCTGACCTGAATATCTATCATGTGTTTGTTTCCTGAAAGCAGACCCTAAGGAAATATTTAGATTGCCATAGCAATCCAACGAGTTTGACCATGAGGCGAGCTCTAATTCAAGGTCCTCAAATAGTTGCGGGTCATCTTGGTTCGAGCCATAAACCGAACAAATAGTTACACCAGATGGCAATTCTATAATAACCCACCTCCCTAAAGTATCCACTGCTTTACGCTTAGCTAGCCGTAAAAATGTTTTGGCTAAAATAGCTTCCCCACGAGTATTTGATGTTTGTGTTGTACAGGCATGAGTATTATAGCCCCCAACCCTTAATAAATCTCTTTTTTCCCCAGGGCAAGTGTGTCTCCTGTAGACAGATTATATCCGGAGGTTTTTGCTTGATTATTTCAACAAATCGGGCCCTCTTACCCCTATCATTTAGACCCGCCACATTCCAGGAACAAATTGTTATCTTCCCCATTAAAGTCTGCTACATAATTTACCAATTTAATCTTAAAGCCCTTATAAACTTTCAGAATACATCTTGCCTTTTGTTTTCCATTTATCAGTATTATCAGTTTCATTATATCAGTATTAATACTGGAGTTGCTTTTTTTTGTATTAAACCCCTGCCCTCCCACCACCTTCCCCCCACCCACCAGAACAACACACCCAACACCCCATGTGAGGCGTACAGACTCCAATTAGAGTCTGCTAGTGATGAACATGCAACACATTACCAGAGCTCAATCCCTATATCTTTTTATATATAACACGTGCTGGGCTCCAAATTCACTAATTTTTGTTTTAGTTTTCTTTTTTTTTTTAATATATCAGGTACTATCGTTGTATCTGAATCAAAAATATTTCTGAGTTCAACCTTTATTAGCCAGATAGCCCATCGAGATACTCTTTGGCTTTTATTTTGAGAGAAAAAATTTCGTTTGCCTCCACCAAATCGCTTTTAGCCGAGCAAGGTTATTAAGGTAAGCCTGTGCTTTCTTATCTTGTAACGGCTTAATTAGTTGGCGCACCCTCCACCGCCTCTCGACGGTGGAGTGACAGAAACCAGTGCTTTCTCAAAGACCGCCTGACGGAGTAAAAAAAAGTCAAAATAGACAAGGATGGCACGAGGATAGGCCCCGGGTTTCATTGAATGCTTTAAAGTGAAGGGAACACGGTGGGCGCGTTGGACTTCTAAAGCCCAATTCCACCCAGTGAGTTCTGGCATAGAGTCACATAGGAGCAAGCATCCTCCCCCGCCATCCCCTCAGGACCCCTAGAACTCACAGATTGTTCCTCCACTGGCGGTTTTCAAACTCCTCTAGCTTCCATCTAACATCTGCTAGCTCAGCCTCATGGGAGTCTACCCATTCCTGGTTCACAGCCATCTCTGATTCGTTGGAAACAATCCTAGATTCTAAATCAGTTAATCGATCCTCAAATGTACTACAGGTCCTGGTTAGTTTGCGAACAACCCCTTGTACTTTGCGCAAAGCAGCTTGAGCTTTGCGCCCATCCTGGCATGTCTCCTCGCGATGTGACGCGATAGCCCGAAGAATAGTGTCCAATGTTGGGGCAGCTGAACCTGGGTGTACCGACTGGACTGGTTGTTCAGGATTTGATATGGGGGGATTAGTAAATTGATTAGTCAGTGTATAATTCCAGGCCAAATCCTTTCATTCCGTGGCGCATCTTTTTCTTTTTCAAAGCGGTTTTAGTTTTAGCACCAAGGTGTTCCATTTTTTCACTACCGCTCTCATCTGTAGTAGAGGAGGAAATATCTTCAAACCATTTGCCGCCTTCTGAAAAGGAGAAAAAATCACTGGGGTCCTTTTCCAGCTCATTGGAAGCAGCTTCGCTGTTCTCGCTATTTTCAGTGGCGAGGCCTGTGTTTTGTATCCTATTAGGATCGTCTACCGTTGTCTGATGTACTTGGTGGGTATTAACTAGATTGACCGAGTGAGTCAATTGAATAGTACTCACAGGTTTAGTCAGATTATTAGGGCGTGCTGCCCCATCAGCATCAGTATCTATTACCATCATGGGAGGTACCAATAAAGGCATACCTTCATTTCCACATGAATCAGCATCAAACTGATACCTCACACTCCGCTCAGGTGTTGGCTTCAAACCGTTGCTTTCTCCAGCCCCCACCAGGGTCTGTGTTTCAGGGATACCAAAAGTATTGGATACAGCACTTACTGAGCCGTCATCTCTGCATTCATTGTCGATTGCTGCTACTGCAGCAGCCTCTGTCCCCTCGACAAGTCTGGCCTTGCTCTTCCCCTCCTGACCCGGAACCGATCTCGCCAGAATTCTTCGGAGTAGATCAGCCACTGTATGGCCAGCCGAACACCCCTTCTGTGCCGTGGCAGTTCCGCGCTTCGGCGTCCTGGACGTTGGAGTAGCGGGCCCCTGCGCCTCTGCTGCCGCTTTTCCACCTGCCTTGTCCCCCAGCACGGTGATCTCGCATTGCGCCAACCTCGCTGCCGTGGCCTTGGCAGCCGCTGCCACTTTCGGAGCCATCAAAACGGCAG
This sequence comes from Lissotriton helveticus, assembly GCF_964261635.1. Lineage (NCBI taxonomy): Eukaryota > Metazoa > Chordata > Amphibia > Caudata > Salamandridae > Lissotriton > Lissotriton helveticus. The sequence goes on along the minus strand of NC_136063.1, from coordinate 770,166,607 downwards.
TGCCAGTATGAGATGATGGGTACGTTTCCACTCCCGCTTTCACTTTGGAATAGTCTTTTCCCAGATAGCTCAGGACCGCAAGCCCGATTTTAGCACCTCATGTCAGCAGTTGATTCCTGACGGGCTTTAACTCCTCACGGCAGGCTTCCGCAATCATTCCTTCTGTTCTTTGTCAAAAGATCCTTAGCTCTGCTTTATCAACATAATTTTTCTAAAGAGCTCCAGTCATAGGTGTGCAATGCGTTTTCACACAACCGCCCTCTTGCCTCCCATCGACTCTCCACCTAGGCACTTCCTTAGCACTCCTAAGTCTGCCCATTTCTAACACCAATGTAAAACGTTTACAGTGTTAGGTGTCTTTTGATTATCAGATAACAAATCTTATGATAAATCTTTTACAATATTTATTTTCTTGCTCTGTTTAAGGATCCCTAACTCCGAAACACCTAACTGGGATTATGTAAAATCCAATAAATCATATTAACAACCATTAGCAATGTTTTATGTACCTGCACATAGCATGAAATCAAGATCACCTTAGTAGATTTTGTGATGGCAAATTGTTTTGTTTTATCTCAGGTACTCTAAGAAAAAGTATATGTTGGTTATCTTCTTTACAACTGTTTTAAAAATTCGTCATCAATAACCTATACAAGAATGATGGTGATACCCTTAATTATTCAACGCTGCTACATTTAGGTTTAGATATTTGTGATTAAATCTTCACAAATCGTAGGTAATTCAACAATAAAGCCACATAATAAAATGCCCCGTTGCACTGCAGACATAAATGCACAAGTATTGCAAACCCGACATTAATCAATAACTTGCCTACCTACATAAAAAATCAACTGGCCTAAATATGTCACGAAGTGGGAAGTGAAAAGGTAGGAAAACACAACACAGACAATTAACTCAAACTATCACCTAAAACAGCACCCCATCCACATACCTCTCTCTCAAGGAAGCACCCCTGTGCTCCCAACCTCTCCTGACACTTATCACCACATCACACATATGTCCATCACCCAAAATCATCCAAAAACTCCATGCATCATGAATCTGACCAAAGCAACAATGCAGTTAACTGTGTTTTTACTGCTAGGAGAGCTTCTTTCAAGATAGCTCATGAGGGTAAGGGTAGGAAAGAAAATGAGTCTGTGTAACCACAACCCTTTGTTCCTTTTTATTTATAACCTATCAACACTCTTTCAACTCAGCGTTCACAAGAGTAACCATCACTGTACCTTGACATTATTCCCTTGACATGCCCCTCACAATCAGTCATACTGCCTCTGATTAGTGGTGCATTGAAACCCTCACAGGTAAATTACTGCACTCTATAAACCCTTGATTGATTGTACATTTACCCTTGAATGAATTCTCCCAACACAATACATAACCCGTCTCATTCTGAATGCATGTGAGACTCTCAGTAGGGTTCCCAGCTGGACACTATTGAGACATTTGATCTTTATATCCAAAAATGTGATACACCTGACCTCAATCGTTTTCAAACCCTCCAGATCTCTCACTGCAGTGGATCAATCCCTCATCTGGCCTGCCTGAGTTTGAAGCCTTTTCTTTGCTGATTCTGCCCGTTTCAACCCTCACAACTCTGTAAATCTTACTCTCCATTTTCTTCCAAAGCCTTCACTCCTTTAACTATGCTAGTTGGTTGCCTTCTCTGCCAGAGCAAAGTGCAGAGCATTGGTTGAATTCAAAAGTGTTTCCTTATCAGGGTAACCACTGGCCCTCAAAGAGAAATTGGTCCTGCTTTTGTCAAGCGCCCTCGATTTGGTTATAACAAAAAGGTCACATATCTCAGCCATACTTATTAAATAATGCAAAGGCAGGTGATTGCAAAAAGTCTAAGGGCATGCACAATAGCCCTCTCTTGCTTTCATTTATATCAGTGCACAGAGGTTTCCCCGCAATTACTGTCCAGCAGTGACCACCTCCCTGGGAACCCATCAGTCTGTCTCCAGGCTCCACACAGAATTGAGCATCCATGATGTTCTCATCACCCTACCTTCAGGCTCTGCAGAGGATCCAGCTTCCATGATCTCCATTGGAGCTCCAACAGTAAGCTAATTGTCTCAGCAATCAAGAGTGTCTTCCAGCCGTGGCCCCTTGGTACCTTCATTCGCTGCTGCAACACTAGTGCAACTGCAGCTCTGAGATGATTAATCCATCTCTTTTGGCTGTGCCTTGTACCATCTCCAAATCTGGTACTTCCGAGGCCGTCTAGGCTCACAATCCATGCTCAGGTCCATCATGGTGTTGCCCCTGCCAGCCGTCTCCTCTCTTCTCTATAATCCAACACCATTTCTCTGAGGGCATGCCGGCACAAGCGTCACTCACCACAGCATTGATAAGTTCCCTGGGGATGGTAAAGGCAGGGAAGATACTGGGACATTTTCAATAGTTCTGAAGTAACTTGGGGATCCTGGGCTCTGTGTCAACCCCTCCTGGACCACTTATACTTTCGATCAGTGTTGAACTTAACCAAGTATGTAATCTTTTTCCTTCTTTACCTTCTCTAACATAGGAAAAAGCCAGAATTTTCAAATGTATTTGGGACAAAAATATATTTAGTCTGAAAGAATACAGACTTTTGAAAACTAATTTAAATGTATTTTTCCAGAAGAAGTTTTGGTCATTTTAAACATATTTCAAAGATAGGTCCATCTCTTGAAACTGTCTTCACACAACAACATTTTTCAGACATCTCAGCCTGCTGGAGAAGCATATATAAAAGTCCTACTCTGTATCATATGTCTGTGAAATGCTAAGCACCCAAATGTATTTTGGAAAGAGGTTTCTGAAACAGATTCACAAATCTCAATTTGAAAATTGGTTAATGAACATGTCATTTATTTCCCCCTGAGAATCAAACTTGTCTCACGTTAATGGCATACAGGGCTTGCTAATGAATGTAACAAATTGGATTATTAGTCGAGAGTGTAGGATGCCCCACTCAAACAATAAACATGTTGGACTTGGCCCTCGGTGCAGGGTCACACCCAAACATTTTGTTTTCACCCCCTTATTTTTGAGAATTTATTTTGTTGGCCTTAGCACTTTACCACCGCTAACAAGTATTAACATGCTTGTGTTCACTCCCTAACACATGGTAAAATGTGCTTGTATCTGTTTGGCATATTTTATTTACTTATAAGTCCCTAGTAAATTGGTCTACCATATACCTAGGGCCTGTAAATTAAATGCTACAAATGGGCCTGCAGCACTTCTTGTGCCACTCACCAAAGTGGTCCTGCTATTGTGCCTGAATGCAGTTCTAAATTGCCAATATAATCCCATTGCAAGCCTTAAACTCCCTTTTTGTTGCATATGTCACCCCATGGGGCATGGTGCATGGTAGTAAAAAGGTTGGACGTGCACTTTTAAGTTTCACATGTCCTGTTAGTAAAAAATGACTAAATGCGTTTTTCACTACGGTGAGGTCTACCTCTCCCATGGAATAACATTGCCTTATTACATTTAATAAGTGTTAATTATGTTCGGTAACAGTTAAGGTTTGCATATTTGGTGTCTATGGAATCAAAATTAAAAATCATCTTTAATGGCAAAGTCGGAATTTCAATGACAATTTTGAAAATGACACTTTTAGAAAGTTGGCATTTTCCTGTCATTACTATTTGGGGGCTGCAGCATGTTCTTGGGTCACATGACTGAGTGTAGTTGGGAGTTGGACTTTGTTTATTCCTCCCAGACAGCCACACAGTAGAGGGATTTGGTGTGCCTTGATGGAACATCAACTGCCAGGATGAGGGGTTAGAACTGGGCACAGCCCTGGCATCACACAAAGGATTTTCACCACTGTATTGCTCAAACAGCCAGCTTGGAACCAAGGCACAGGAGGAAAGAAACTTCAATCACTTCAAAGTTATTTCCTTATAAACTTCTCCTACATAAAAAAAACAGCAAGTAAAAAAATATGATCCTCACACCCATTCTTCAGTTACTGTTCTGGACCTAAAAAGGACTCTCAGAGGGCTTCCTATTGCCGCAGCCTGCTGTGTATTCCACAAGACTGCTGTGCTGCACCTGGAAGAACTGCTATGCTGCCGGGAGCCTGCCTTGAATCATCAAAGGCCTGCCCTGCGGCTTGAGCCCTGTTTCATCACCTGAACCCAGGACTACCAGAGTGACTCCAGGGCTAATTGGCTGGCCTCCTGATCAGAGCCTCAGGGATACAAAAGGCTCTATCAATTTTGAGCCTGTACCTGGACCCAGCCTGAGACTCAACCATTTTGAACCCGTATTTGAACCCAGTCTAAGTGAGTCCTGACCCACCAAATGATGCCTGCCCCCCAGTTCTGGACCCTTGATGGTGGTGCTAAAGGTGCCCTGAATGCCAAAATCCCAAACTTGTGGCAAAAAAACATTTTTGGGCAAAAAAATGCTTTGAGAACAGAGAGAAGGCTGGAACCAACCTGCTTGTCTATCCACCCAAGGTGCATCGCCAGTTGGCCTGACTTTGTGGCAGCTCCAGCTACTTTCTTGTCTGTAGCAGCACTCCTGTTTATGGGTTTTTCGCCCAAGGGCTATTCTGCTTCGTGGAACTCTCAAGGCGTGCCAATGGCAAGGTCAGACTTTGCATTGACCTACGCCATTTGAATAATAATATTGTCATAGACCAGTTCCCATTACCTCGCATCTCAGAAATGTTAGCAACCGTACGTGGTTCAAAACATTTTTCAACGGTTAATCTATCTGCGGCTTACCACCAAATAGAATTACATGAGAAGAGCAAAGATCTCACTGCGTTCATCACCCCGTTTGGGTGTTTCAGGTATAATGGGATGCCTTTTGGCTTAGCGTCTGTCGCCGCTATTATCCAACGTGTCATGCAGGACATTTTAGTGAATTGTAAAAATGCTATTTGTTTTCAGGATGACATTTTAGTATTTAGTGAAAGCCAAGAAGAACATATTTCTGCCCTGGAGAATGTACTGAATGCTCTTAACGACCATGGATTAACCATCAAGCATGACAAGTGAAAATTTGGAGTTCATTCAGTGAATTATCTTGGTCACGAGTTGTGTGAGGATGGTATTAAACCCCAAAATTATTTAACTCCTTCGACGCTCATGACGAGCTCAGTTCGTCATGGAGTTGCCATTCATTTCAATGGAAATTACATTGAAGTGCAAAGAGGTGCTTAGCATCCAAGTGGTTAATTGAAGCCATCAAATCTGCTCCACATCATTTATCTAAGGATGATGTCAGATCCTTTTTGGGTTTAACTGAATTTTACGCTAAATGCATTCCCAATTTTTCTTGTCGTACGTACAACATTAGATAACTGAATAAAAACAGTTATAGTTTTGCATGGTCTAATGATTGCGAAGAAGAATTCAAGGATGTTAAAGAAGCAATTTGCTCTGCTACTGCTCTTTCTTGTTTTGATCCTTCTCTCTTGTGCATCATTACTACCAATGCAAGTTCAAAACGTTTAGGTGCTGTGCTTGCACAAAAAAGTAAATCTGGGAAAGAATGCATTATTGCACATGCTTCAAGAGCACTCACTCCATCTGAGGAGAAGTATTCCACAATAGAAAGGAAAACTTTAGCCTGTGCATGGGCGTTAGCGCATTTTAGGAGTGACTACAAACCATTGGTGCGTTTACTTACTACGGAGGCTATTTTAAAGGCGTCAGCACGTATTGCTTGCATGTCAATGCGCTTAGAAGATGTTATTTATTCTATAATATATGTTCCTGGAAAGGATAATGTTGCTGCTGATTTTTTATCTAGAATGCCTTTACCCATTAAGGAAGATCTTTACAATGAATGGGATGATTTACACATTGCCATGGTACACGATAAAGGTCCTATGCCCATCGATCAAAATTTGTGGAGTAGAGAATTTGATGAAGATATGATTTTAAAACAAGTTGCAGGTTACATTGCAAGTGAATGGTCAAATAAAAAGGACATTAGCTCAGAACCTAGGTGTTTCTGGGAAGTTAGAGATGAACTTTCTTGTAATGACAACAATGTAAAAAAGGGGTGACCGTGCTGTAACTCCAAACAATTTGAGACGCACTATAGTTTTACAGGGCCACGAAGCTCATAGTGGGATTGTAAGAACAAAACAGACTGTAAAAAGTTTATACTGGTGGCCAGGGATGGATATGTTCATTAAACGAATTGTTAGAAACTGTATTACCTGTGCCAATTCTGATAAGTCCTTGATTACTCTTAAGCCTAATATGGGTAATCATGTTATTCCTGACAATCCATGGGATACCATTGCAATGGACATCATGGGTCCTGTAGGTTGTAATTCAAAATGTATTATAGCAGCAATTGATGTTTTCTCAAAATGGCCAGTCATCAAAATTGTTGAAAAAATTGACACAGATTCTGTATTCACTTTTTTGGATGAGAGCTTTACTGAAGAAGGTCTACCAGTGAGACTTATAACCAACAATGGTGTTTAATTTCTATCCAATAAAGCCAAAGAGTATTTGAAAATATTTGGTATAATTCACGCTACCACCTCTTTACATTATCCTAGTGGCAATGGTGTTATAGAGAAGTTTAACAGGGTTCTGAAGAATGCTATACAAGCTGCTGGAGTAGAGAACGACAAATGAGAGTTACAAGTTCACAAAACTGTATGGATGTACAGAACCACAATGAATTCCATGACTAGTTATTCTCCTTTTGAGATCATGAGAGGGAGACTACCCAGAACAAAGGTTAATCCTCCATGGTAAATTCATTCAGCTTCATCTACTTTAGGAAAAGTAAGAGAAAACATTGAACGCACTCATGTCATTAACAAAAAGCATTTTGACTACAAAAAGGGTAAAAAAACTGATCCTTTTGTGGAAATTGATATGCTTGTTAAAGTCAAAAACCAGTGGAAAGTAAAAAAAGGAGAACGCCAATTTATAGGTCCATTTGAAGTCATGGAAGTGTTAAAAACAACTCTGTGAGATTGTCTGACAACAAAGTTTGGAATTTGAGTAGGATTGCAATCCTCAAAGTTGATAAAAATGTGTATTCCAACACTGAAGATAATAGAAATGATCGTTCTGATTTTTCTTATCTGGACATAGTTTATGATAAAATTGTTGAAAGTAACAATGTTCCCAACACAAGTGATTTTCAAGAAGATGTAAATGCTACAAATGTAAATGATACAGAGGTGTTAGAGAAAAGATTAATGAGAAAACCTAAATGGATGTCTGACTTCATTTCATTTGTGAAAGACAAAATTGTAATGTAGTTTTTTTGTAGTTTTTTTAATTCCATGAAGGGGGGAAGGTGTGTTACATTCATGCTTATATGCGCGTGCCTTGATTTTCTTCATTCTATGTTTTCACGTGCTTGCATGCACGTGCCTGTTGGTTGTGTTGTTCTTTGTATGCTATGTCTCATGGCACGATCTGTGATTGTGCCGTTGAGTCAGAGCAAATGAAGAAGTCAGTTACTGGGAGCTTACCAGTGCGTCAAGACCTGTAACCGGTGGTGCGTCATTATTGTGGATTAAACTTTATTTTTATTACTACTCCTGCGTCTTTTCAACTTGACATCTCATCAGCTACAGCCTCCACTCTCATCCCACTCGACTTCCAAAATGAAGATTAAGTCAGAATGTAGAAATTTTCACAGCGACTTTGCTCTATGGCTCCCGGTTGATGATGCCTCTTCCTCAGACACCGCCTACAGCCGTGCCCCGCTAAACTGTATTTCTCAGAACACTTTTCTCCAAAATGTCTTCTAAGTCCGAAGTTATCGCTGACTGGGCCCAGTCTTTTTGTATCTGACTCTTCTCCATTGCGGTCAACCATACTTTTTCACTTTGACCAGGTCTTGTGAGACTAGATGTTGGCGGTTGGAGCTTTGATAGTTTAGGCACTAGTTTTTACCTTAAACTTTAAAAATTCTTAACTCTGGCTCTATTGATTGGATTTTTGTAATTTTGTCATTCAGGGTACAGGTTTTACCACTTTACAAGTGCAACCAGGTCAATCAGGTGCAGGCCCATTTTATCATGTTTTGGGTGGAGCACAATCATTGTAGTACTAGTTAGCAGTGCACAGAGTCCTAAGGCCAACAAAGACGAATTCAGAAAACAGGAGGGGTGAAAGCAAAAGGTTTGAGGGTGACCCTGCAGAGAGGGCCACGTCCAACAGACAAACATTGGAATGTTGGAGCTGAAGATTAATACCAGCCATTATTAGCCCTGACCACTTCATTGTTTTCAATGGAGCTCCTAACATTCAAAAGTTCTAATCAGGAATAGGACTGCAAGCACATCATGTTATTGGAAAGTTACTCAGCTAACACCCCCTTCGTGTGGTGCTATGAAGTGAACTCTGAATGTGAAGTTATACACCATGATGCCCAGTTGTGGAATCCTGCAGCAAAGACTCGTACTCTGAGAGAGTGAGACTATGCTAGAGTCCTAAAATGTGAATAACTTTGCAGAATTTGTAGAATGAGAGATTTGATTGCGAGCTTACAGAATAAATCAGAAGTCTGTAATATTTCTTAACAAGAGAAGCAATTACATTTTCCCAGCAAGCCACTCTGCATTGCGTAGCAAACAAAAGCAAAGAATCCTGCAGTGTTGCTGGTTTTTTAAAGATATATAGATGTTTTGATGGATAAGAATGAACAACCTGGGTGTGTTCCAACTAAAATCATAGACAATAACAGAAAAACTTGAATTTTCTGTGATGCTATTAGAAACCTCAAAGTGGAAAATTTCACTTGGAATCTAGGCACATCTAATTTTACGTGGTATATGCTCCTCGCCTCCATGAGTCATGGTTCTATCACAGCTGACCATGCGGACCAGTGATGCAGGGGGAGAGAAGTCATGGAGCTCATAGAGAATATAGCACTCCTCAAAGATATCTGACCTCCTTGATGCCATTTCATCATCCCCTGCTGCACTCTCCCACCCACTAAATATATAAAGAAAAGCATACATGAAATTCCACTACCTTCAGCCTACGTCTTCTAATTTACATCCCCACTTCTACTGAAATGGTGGAAATATGCCTATCGCACACTTGTCCTCAGGCCTTCATACTCATTTTCACTTTCTATATATCAAAGTATACATTACATCTTGCCAAGCCAAAAGTTCCGTCATTGAAGAGGACGCTAACACAGATGGTCCTGTCCTCGTATCAGCACATGAGCCTTTGCACTTTCAACTGTCCCTGGATCCAGGAGGGAACAGCTTCTATATAGGACCATCACAGTCCCTTACTATCTTCTAACCTTTTTAAAGATCTACTACTATAGATGATCAGACTGACTTGCAAATCCGTGTTGAAATCCACACAAGTTGGACGAAACGCGTTGGCTGTTTCGCTGTCATTTTATTGAATTCAAAGAATAAAGAAACTGTTTATATAATATCAACAGTTGATGAACATAATCATTCTTGGTGTCGGTGGTGCATTCCACATTTGTGTAAATATTAAAGTGTACCTTACATCTTGCCACGCCCCAAGTTCCTCTGGCCCTCTCTTTCAATATCTTGTATCATTTACATAAATATGCCTTTTGCCCAAAAACGTATCCACATTGCCCTCTGTCTTTCGCTGCTCATTGTTTCATGTTTGACATGCTGGCCCCATGTATGGAAGTGTGTGCAGCAGATATTTTACTTGGCACAATTTCCTATTGTGCACTACAGTAATAATGTGCCTAATGCATGTCAATAAAGACCCTAGGAAGGCATTTGAGACAGAAGCTGGTGATGTCACACTGTCTCTGGCCATTGTGCTGCTTACACTAGCATAAGTGGGACAAAACTAGGGAGGTGGCGCACAAGCATTCACCTTTCTGCTGCTTCCCTTGTACCTTCTCTGTTTAAGAATGTTAAGAATTTGCAGTGCCGCACTTCCCCTGGCTCTGGAGAGAAAAGGGTAGGTTAGAGCGCACAAAATCACCATTGTACCTCTTAGAAATCAACCAATCAGTTGATTTGTGGAGCGCTTCTAGTCACCCATGAGGGTATCCAGACACTGGTAGGGTCCACTTGATTAGCCGAATAGGCAGGTCTTCGGGGACTTTTGGAACTCTGGAGGAGATTGTGAGATCCGGAGATGGAAGGGTAGTTTTGTCCATTTCTTCGCTGCTAGTTAGGAGAAGGAGAAGGAGAGACAGTAGAAGTCCTGATGAGCAGAGGTGCCTGAAAGGTTTGTGAAAGCAGAGGCGATTTTTGAGGAAAGCTGGGCTAATATTATGTTGCGTGAAGAGTTTGAATTGTGCTTGCTTGTGTATGAAACTCCTTCAGGTGAGGTGTGATGAGTGCAGCTTGGGAGGTTGAGAGAGATTCTGGCTGCTGAGTTCTGAATGGCCTACAGCTTTCTGCGAGCTTTTCATTGATCCCAACGTCAATCTTCTTGTGATGAGTGCATGTGTGACAGTTTCTACGCTCTGACATCAGCAAAGTAGAAAACGATTTTGACGTTAAGTCCATTGACCATTGACACCGCAACAGTGAATAACTCGGAACTGGTTATCAACAAATTGATATTTTCACAAAATGCAATTTACTACTAAAGAAGCATTGCCCTCCAACATTTTGATTTATGGAACTGAGTTCATACTATTGCGAGACAGAAACATACAATGGGGCACATGCATCATTGTTAGCTTTTGCGATTCTTAATTTGCGAAAATTACCGAATCGCAAATTAAGAATTGCAAAATGCTATGCATCAATTTTTTCACTATTTGTTTGGGAATCGGTAAAAATCGCAATTTTTACCGATTCTCAAATAAATAGCGAATTCCAAAGTGCATTTTCGCAATTCCCATTGATTCCTATGGGCCGAAAGGCCCATAGGAGTCAATGGGAAGGCAGTTAAGAATTCGCAATTTGTTGATGCATTCCACGGGTGCAGGGGGGGGTCCAAAGGACCCCCCTCTGCACCCCTGAAATGTATTTTTAATTGGATGTTTCACACACACATGTCCTAAGGACATGTGTGTCTGTAACATGCAAGTTGAAAAAAAGCATTTTTTTGCTTTTTTACAAATTTTCGCAAATTAACACGAGGGTCACCCTCGTGTTAATTTGCACTTCCAAATTCGAAATTCACAATTTCTTTAAAAATGATGCATTGCATTTAAGGAATCGCACAAATGCGATTCCTTAAATGCATTCGCATTTTTTAGAAATCCTAAAAAATGCGAATTGTGCACAAAACTTTGATGCATCCCAAAATTGGTTTTTGCATTCGCAAACGGCCGATTTTTCCGATTCGCACCGTTTGCGAATGCAAAAAGCAATGATGCATGTGCCCCAATGTTCCTGGAAATTAAACAGTTTAACGATGAAAATCTGCATAAGGCTGCCTGTAATTGTCATACCTAAGTCACATTTAGAAGACCTCTGCCTCATGTAGTTACACAAGTAAGATAAATAAATGCTCCTGGCAGCTCAGGCTCCTCTGACTTAGTTTCTTCCTGTATTTACACGGTAAGTCTCAAATGCCCTTCAGGAGCACAAGAGATTGTTAGGAAGTCGCAGGTGTGCTGGTCCATTTAAAACACCTATTACTGTCTCTTAAATGTCATGTCATTCTTTCCACTTGCCTCTGTACTTTCAGTTGTGTTTCGGTTCACCTTTTCAACACCCCTACCTTTACGCTCTATAATACACTCGCAGTCACCACAGTGCAGATATCAGGCCAGGTTTCCCACAAATCAACACTCTGTGCTCCCCACAGGCTCAGGAAATGTAGCGCTGACAAAAAAGCAACATGAAGCCACGCAGCAGTTTATCTTAGAAATGTGTGTCCTGAAAGGCAGCAGTAATGCCACAGAGGTATCCATTGCACACATGGAAATCTGTATCATTTTCCAATGACAGGATATTGGTGCATGCACTGGGCACATCTGCAAATTACCAAAATATAACATTTTACCAGAGACAAATTATAAATAGTCTAGTATTTATTTAGTACAGTGGTGAACGCTCTCAATTTACAATGTACAACTTGTGCATCAGGAGGTAGATATTCATGTAGTGAATTTGTCTTCATTCAACTATTGCATTTTTCTGCTTTCTTTTAAATTGCCATTTATAGTAATGCTTTAAGAGTATGAAATGTTACTGTCAAAGATAAGGGAAATATTTAGAAAACAAAACACCGTTAAATTTTACAGTAATAATGTTGTGTGGATGTCCTATAGATGTGGGTACATTGTTTTTGATTGTTTTGTGACATAAATATAAAACACTTCGTCACAGTTTTAGAAACATGTCAGGGAACGTGGTGCAGAACCCACACTTGCTTAGCTGCATTGCTTAACAGGGAGAGAGGAGGAAGGCGCCACATTGACAGAGATGCTTTCTCACTAATGCAGGTGCCGACTTATTCTGCTGACCGCCATGCACACACTTTTGCACCATAGTGCAAGGGGATGTATGACGGTACAACGCGACGCAGGTTTAACAACGCAAGTTGTTACAACGACTTGCGTTGGGGGGCACTGGATAGTGAATAGTTTAATTTACTATTCCAACTCCAGTCCCCGTGGATAGTAAGGAAGGTGTTGGATAGTAAATTAAACTATCCCCTATCCTAGAGCGCCCTCTAGCGAAAGTCGTTGTAACGACTTTCGTTGTAAATCCTGCATTGTAACGGTACCGCATTGTAACGGTTCCGTTGTAAAGGATGTTTCCCGTGCAAGGGAATGCGAGTGATGTCTAGCATCAGTTTTGTACTGGAAGGATATCCTTCCAGTACAACATACTGTGCCTAGACAAACTTGAAAACTTTTCCCACTTCGGATGTATGCTGTACAGTACAGCACACAATCAAAGTCTGAAAAGTTAGGAGAAATACAAATATTTCTCCTTTTAATACCTGCTTCAAAGTGGCATTCTTTTTTGGTGCATAATCCAGTCTACTATTGTTAGTAGATAGGGTTCTGTGTCAAAAAGCATGAGTGGCTGCAAGGAACACCCTTGTACCACCCCTTGCCACAGCATAATGCAAAGCAGCGCATGTCATAACTTCATGTTACTTTGAGGCAACTTTCAAACGCAAATCAAGCTTTGAGCTGGAAAGAGGATCCCAAAAAAATGTAAGCCTGTTTGGAATCCAAACTCAGTGCAAAATGTTTGAAATTAGATTCCATGAGCAGTTAGGCACCTCATGGAAGGAGTACTCTGAGTCCGTCAATCAGTGGGCCTAATGTCCATCCTTCCATAATGGAAGTACAGCTATGGCTGAAGGCAGATTCCAGAACTTGAATGGATTTGCACTGGGCCTGAAATTGCACATGCAGTGCCTGCCTTGACGACCACCAGGTCATACAAAGCAGTACCTCTGTGCACAAAGAACATTAAACAGCATCTATTGTCAACCATTTTGTAATACATTCCTTAGAGTCCCTAAAATTAGGATTGGTTTCAGGGGAAGACATTCTCTGCAGCCATCATGCTTATGATGGCACCAAAACAGGGTACAAGATTATCTATAGAGCATCAAATGAGAAAATGTCAATGTGCCTACAGCAGCAGCAATATGTACATCAGCCCTAAACTCAAATCAATGGTGTGTGCATTGATGTGCATGGGAAAACTGATAGATTTGTAATATATTGCTGACTACAGGTCTACTGGCTATTGAGAAGTACCATTAGAACTAGACCTATGGCATATCTAAGAGACTGCAATAGCTTCCCTTCTGAACTCTGTCTTCAGTGGAGCTCTCATTGCACCTAAGAAGGAACACATTCAAATGCAGTTTTACCATGATTGTATATGGGACTCTCTAGTATGGAGTCATATCTTTCTCTTCCCTTGCTCACTTGTGAAATATTGGCAACCCCTCTTTTTTAAAATATCAAGACCATCAGCTCATCAACAATAGTTGCTACATTGGCCAATATAGTATAATAAATATAAAAAGCTAATATTCTGATACCAGCCAAGGAATATTTAGCTTAAGAATGAAGGAAATTTATTTTTAAAATTAACGAGAGGTAGGTGGATGACAAGATATGAAAGGAAGGGAAATTGGCATGAATATGAAAAAAACAAATATGACATTTCAGTTAATGAAGATCACCACACACAAAGTTAAGATACAGAAAATACCTGTAAGCAGCCCAAAAAGTATACAATATGCTTATTCATAGAACCAAGTTCCTTGGTGTGGTATTTCCCCACACTTTTTGTGTTCACTCCTTCATTTGTGCTGAACTCGTTTTTATAAGCATTAGGACTTTGTGCATTTCCCCCTGCTAACCAATGGCAACGTGCTTGTGCTCTCCTTTAAACATGGTAACATTGTAATACACACAATTGCCACATTTAATTTAGTTATAAGTCTTAGTAAATGGTACTATAAGTACCCAGGACCTGTAAATTAAAAGCTACTAGTGGCCTACAAGACTCATTGTGAAACATGTCTCAGAGCTGGCACTGCAACCTATAGGACAGTTTAAACTGCAATTTCGGCCTGCCAAATTAAGTCTTTTGCCAGACCTAAACCTTACATTTCAATAATTCTAAGTCACCCCATGATAGGCCCTAACCACCTGTATGGCAAGGTGCTTGGGAAATAAATAGTAGTAGGACATGTGGGTTTAAGTTTCACTTCCTTGAAGTGAAAATTCTATCTTTCCCCAAAACTAACACTGGGTTACCTTAATGCACTTAATAAGTGACAACTTATTTTTGGGACCACAAGAAAAATCTCATACCAATTTAGAAACATATAGGAAACTTTAATGAATATAATGACACCAAAACAAATGAAATCCAATCAGTAGAAACAGAGTAATGAATTTTTATCTTTGCTAGTCCAAAAGAACACCTAAAGGATCACAGTGCCACCGCAGGCATCTGTTTGTCCGAGATGGGGCAAAGTTAAAAGTTAAGGCCGACCATGATGGAGGGCAGGTGGTTTGATACAGAAGATGGATTGAGCCCGGTCCCGGCTTACCTTCGGACTTCAAAGAATTTTGGAATTAAAGATCCTGAAAAGGCAGAGTGAGTTCATAGTGGAAAGGCAGCCATAGGAGGCTTAGGGGGAGACATCATCATTGGGGAGCCCCTGGACAAAGGACAGTGAAGATTACTACATTCAGACTTTGCCAAATTCAAAAATCTCAAGTGGGATGAAGCAGCAAACATTTCTTAATGGAAAGGCCCAGATTAGACCCAGATTAGAATCATTTTGATTTGTTATTGTCTAGACTGGTATATTTATTCAAGATTGTAGAGTAAAATCTTGAGGAGAATTTGGAATCCATATGATTACTCTCTTGCTAATTTTGTATCAAGTCTGTCTTGAAAATTAACTTTATTGCGGTATTACTAGTTAAAAGATTCCTCTGATTCCAACATTTTGTTATAGGACTCTTTTAGTCTCAGATGTTTCTGATTAATGCTTCGTATATCCTGTCATTACACTATGGGAACTGTGAATTTTGCATTCTTTATTTTGCATTCAGCTTCTATAATTTTCTCCCCAACTTTTTGATCTTATTGAAGTCTAGCATAGAGGACATGTTTTGTTCCAGGAAGCAAGTGTAGCTTATTCCTTCTGTTTCTCCCATGTACGAATAATTTGTTTTAGCGATACATGTTTTTTTTTTAAGTTTCAGGAGCAAATTCAAACCTCATACATGAATCAATGAGTGAGGAAATGTCCCCGCTGCCTGAGATACATTTTAAACTTTAGAATTATACAGGTTTTGTTGCACACCTAACTGAATGTATTATCAATCACCTCCCTCGATTAGTTGAAATGCCATGATTTACTTTAAACACTGGTTTATTGTCACTTCCTTTATAGGTTCTATTTTGGGATGAAGAAAGAACAGAATTTGACTTATTCTACTTACAATAGCTAACCATTGTTATTATAAATTTAAAAAACTATTATGAATGAAAATAAACCAACTTTTCCGTGTTTTAATGTGTGACAGTGGATGGGACATACCATAATGATGGGTGGATGTTGCTGGAAGAACAATGATGGGTAGATGCATGGGAAAACAAGAACAGTGAAATAGAGGCTCACTCCATACAGCAGCTTTTTTGCACAGCAGGCCTGCTTTCTCAGGCTTTATAACAACACTGATATGAAATCGATCGATTTGAAATTTATAAAACGTGTTTACCTAAAACAAATGTAGTATCCTGACTGTCAAGTAAGCCAAATACAAAAGTAAAGCCTACACACTCTGACAAGTGGATTGGTAATCTAGCTAACTTTTCTACAAGAAGATTGTAATTATATAATCTTCGTTTGACGGCCCAGGCGTGCAAGATGTGCTGACCACTCCACGGACCGCCCCTCAGTGCCAGGAAGACAGGGCTTCCCTTTCCATCTTCCCGCCTATGCCTTTAGTGACATCGCTCGCAATAATGAAGGGTCTGAAATCTGGCTTGCCTGTAGTCCCAGACCCATGCACAGTAATCAGCAATTTCACAGAGGCTAACAGCCTGTTTCACTCTAGTCAGTCTGGCTTCAGGCAGAATCTCAGTACAGAGACAGCACTTCTGGAGGTAGCTGAATCCATCAAAGAGACCTTGGATGCAGGCGGCAAGAAGAGGTCCTGGTCCTCTTAGACCTCTCTGCGGCTTTTGACACCATGCCCCACGCCTCCTCCTGCAGAGGCTGAGGGAGTGTGGTTTCGGGGCACGGTGTTGAATTGGTTCGCCTCTTTCATAGAGGGTAGAAATCAGGAGGTCTGGTCACCTCCTTTCTCAGCCAGTACGCCACCCTTGAGCGTGGGTGTGCTACGAGGCTCTATACTGAGCCCTGTACTCTTCAATCTGTACATGGCCCCCCTGGCTACCCTGGCAGAAGAGAATGAGGTCACAGTAATATTGTATGCCGTGGACACTCAACTGCTGTTCACCTGTAGGAATGGAGAGGAATTCAATAGGGAGGAGATCAAGAATTGCCTGAAAGAAAATGTTGCCTGGTTCAAATATAACCATCTGAAATGCTGAAATGTAATACTGAGATATCCAAAATTATCTTTGTCGGCTCCCCTCCACTGGACACCTGAAAACAATGGTGGTCTCAAGTCATGTCTCCTCCCCTGCAGTTAGGACTGTAAAGAACCTGGGAGTAAAAATGGAGTATACCCTCTCTATGATTTCTCAGATTCAGTCGGTAGCTGGGACCTGTTTCGGTCTCCTGAAGATGCTCCGAAGGTTTTTATTCTTACTACAGACCTCGCATAGAAAAGCAGTCATTCAGGCCCTCATCAAATCTAGATTGGACTATGCCAATGTCCTTTTTTTGGGCCTCCCGGAGTTCCTACTAAACAGAATGCAGGTGGTGCAGAACGCTGCAGCCAGGGCTGTTATGAGTCTTGGGCCAAGAGATCGGAACTACCACCATCTTAAGAATTTGCATTGGTTACTTGTCCGCAGCAGAATTCGCTTTAAGGCTCGCATCCTGGCTTTCAAGGCTCTGCATGGCGTGGGAGAAAAGTACATCTGCAGAAGAGTCTCTTTTTACGTACCTGGCAGATCTCTTAGATCTGCTCATCAACATCTTATGGTCACCCCGAAGAATCTCAGAGCCCGCAAAGGCGGCCGCTCTTTTCAACTGCAAGTGGCTGGTCTCTGGAATAAGCTGCCTCTTCCACTAAGGCATGCTGCTAACCTGCTGGCCTTCAGGAAACAATTGAAAACCTGGTTGTTCCAACAAAACATATAACCATCTCTTTTTTGGGTTTTTTTTTTCTCTCCCCTTCCTTCTCAGCTTTTCTTTTTCTCTCTTAGCGCCGGGATACTCTTTTGAGTTGCTGTGCGCTCTATAAATCTATTTCAACATACATAACATAGAGGCAAGTAGGTTCTTACATTTTACATCTTATGTTTTTAGACCTATCATATCATGTTTGTTAACACAAAGTGTGCTCTTCTAGTCCCCTTTCAAAATCCAGGGACAAATTATATGTGTATCATAACCTTTCCGTGCACATCCTATCTCCGTATCATGAAGACAATCCTGAATTTCATGATCATCACTACGATTAAGCCTGACCCTCATCGTTTCTCCAAAAGAAATAGCATTTATCTGTCATTTCAGATGCAAGGTTGAATTACAAGAAGTCAGCTTGCAAAATAGCCTCCTGTTGATCTTATTTTTCTTAGTAAAAAGCTCAACAACCAGAAAAATGAGCCGCTCAGCACTGTGTTGATGTTTAAATTGCATGTTTGAATCATTCATATTCAAATATTCATAAACACTTTTCAATTGAATCTCATCTCCTGTCCAAATCATGAGGCAATCATCAATGAATCGTCCCCAGTAGAAGATATGATCCATCTTGCACCACATGGACCCTAGATTCGCCCATCCTCAAACTACCCCATAAAGAAGTTAGTGTAAGAAGGGGCCAACCTGTAGCCCAACACTGTCCCCTATAACTGGCTAAACCGTTCATTGTTAAATAGAAAAACTTTGTTCTCCAATATGATTTTGGTCATTGCTAACAACATTTCCGTACACTCCAATAAGTATATGGATCTAGTATCCAAGAACTGTCTGAGGGTCATCATACCCTTTTCATGCTTGACTCTCATAATAAGTGATACAATATTCACTGTTACCCTCAACATGCCTGGTTTCCATGATGCATCATCCAATAGTCTAAGGATTTGTGTAGTGTCCCCAAATGTGAGAGGGTAAGTTAGTTACATATGATTGCTAAAAAAACATTCAGAAACACAGAAAATCACCAGGTGGGCCCACCTATACCCAAAATGATGGGCCTAACTTGTGGAAACAGTAGATCCTTTTGCTCTTTAACCCCTTCGCTGCTGCCGTTGGCCGTTGGACGTCGCGCGAGCCCCCTCCCTGGAGCTGTGCACGTCCAACGGCCGACGCGGCCGCACCCGTTTCTTCGAACGTTCAGCACTGGCGCTGAACGTTCGAAGCAGCAAACGGGTTAGGGAGTCTATAAAGTGTTTCCACACTCCTGCTAAGGCTATTCTACATTGCGAGGACATTACTATTTTATCAGGCCATGAATTTTGGTGGGTTGCATTCAAAGTCTTAATTTTTTAGATGGAAAGTCGATAAGTCCATTACTTGAATGAACACATGAAAGGAAATTTGTATAGTACTCAAATACCCATGCAAATGATGCTCTAGGGCTAGTGAAGGAAGCAAAAGTAGAAGAGGCACCATAGAGAAGTTAGAGGTAAAGGAATATGTTTTCAGGTACTTTAGAAAGTAAATATTGCATTTATAGAACGTAAGTGCAAAGGCAAAGTAGTACAAGCATTAGCATTAGTGGCAGAGAATGTGTAGCCAAGACGTGTGGCAGAGCTGGAGATAAAAAAAACTGATGGGCTGCTGCCAAATGAATGTAGAATTCATATATAATGATGAAGTGGAATACAGAGTTTTGTGGAAAGAACAGAATGCCTTGAAAATACAACATTTTCAAAAGGGAAGCAAGTACAGTGTTGTGAGATGACCAGAAGTCCTAGAGAGATGGTTCAAGCCCAGGAATAACCAAATCAAGCCATTGTGAATGTGCTGAAATCTGGCCAATGCAGAAAAGGTAAATTGAGCTATGGAAACATGCAGTGAACCAGGAGCTAAATGAACAGTGCCTGGACTAGTGTTGTGTTTGAACTTTTTGGAAGAACATGTATGATCTCCTCATTGACATTAAGGATAAAGTAGCAAATTGAAGAGAGTTTGTCAAGTTGAGCAGAAAAGATGAGTTGGGTATCAAATGTGATGCACTGAGTGTGAGAAGAGTAGGGACTGGAGCTGGCTCAAGGTCCTCGGGTCACCAGGCTAAGGACCTAGTGACCAAGAAGCAGAACACATGTTTTACTGGTGGTAATTTTGGTGGAAGTATTCATTATGGTGGTAGTTGTAAAGATGATAATAGTGGTGGCAATAGTAATGGTGATGGCAATGATTGTGGTGGTGCTAATAATGTTGGGGTTGGGTGGTGGTGGTAATTGTATGGTGTGAGAATGTTGGTAATGAGATGGTAGTGGTAATGTTGGTGGTAATGGTGATGGTGATGATGGCAGTGCCAATAGTTGCGCTGATGGTGGAAGTAGTAGTGCAGTGGTAATGATGTTGATAGCTGGTGGTGGAAATTGCAATAGTAACCTATAACCCAGTATTTCAACACCGCAAACGAATCATCCCTAAGGGTCTCAAGGAGCTAGGGGCCGGCGGGGAGTTTGAGCAAGCTATTGCCCAGAGTCACAGGGTGCTGACTTGAACTGCAGTCAGTCCCCGGAATCGAACCGTGAGCCCCGTGCCTGGACTAGTGTTGTGTTTGAACTTTTTGGAAGAACATGTATGATCTCCTCATTGATATTAAGGATAAAGTAGCAAATTGAAGAGAGTTTGTCAAGTTGAGCAGAAAAGATGAGTTGGGTATCAAATGTGATGCACTGAGTGTGAGAAGAGTAGGGACTGGAGCTGGCTCAAGGTCCTCGGGTCACCAGGCTAAGGACCTAGTGACCAAGAAGCAAAACACATGTTTTACTGGTGGTAATTTTGATGGAAGTAATCATTATGGTGGTAGTTGTAAAGATGATAATAGTGGTGGCAATAGTAATGGTGATGGCAATGATTGTGGTGGTGCTAATGTTGTTGGGGTTGGGTGGTGGTGGTAATTGTATGGTGTGAGAATGTTGGTAATGAGATGGTAGTGGTAATGCTGGTGGTAATGGTGATGGTGATGATGGCAGTGCCAATAGTTGCGCTGATGGTGGAAGTAGTAGTGCAGTGGTAATGATGTTGATAGCTGGTGGTGGAAATTGCAATAGTAACCCATAACCCAGTATTTCAACAGCGCAAACGAATCATCCCTAAGGGTCTCAAGGAGCTAGGGCCGGCGGGGAGTTTGAGCAAGCTATTGCCCAGAGTCACAGGGTGCTGACTTGAGCTGCAGTCAGTCCCCGGAATCCGAACCGTGAGCCCCGTGCTCCAGAGTCAGCCACCCTGGCAGCTGCGCCACACCTCACCCACAGCAATAGCAATGTCAGTAATATTGATGGGGCATTAGTAATGTTTCTGGTGGTGATAATGATGGTGGTGGCACAGGTTGTAATGGAGATGCTGGTAATGTTGGGGTGATAATTATGGTAAGAATGATGATTATAGTGTTGTAATGGTGGTTGTAATGGTGTTGATGATAAAGGTTGTGATAATTATTATAATGTAGTAGTGGACAAGGTGGTAATTGTGCTGGTAATGGTGTTGGCTATAGTAATGGTGGTGTTTGTGATGGTGATGCTGGTGATGATAATGGTCGTGGCTGTGGTGGTAGTAATGTTGGTGGTACTAGTAGTAATCGTAGTGGTCTGTGATAATGATGCTGGTTGGTCATTGGTAATGTTATCAGAGGTATGGATGGTAATTGTGGGGATGGTGTAAATGGCAGGGGCAGTTGTGATAATTGTGATGATCTTGGTATGAGTAGTTTTGGCAGTGATGGTAAAGAGGAGGTGATAATGGTTTCGGCAGTGGTGCTTATGATGGTACCCGTGGAAATGTTGGTCGTAGTATTAAGGTTTGTGATCGTGGTAATATTGTTGGTGATGTGGTGATGGTAACAGTTTTGGGGTGGTAATTGTGATGGTGTTAGTAATTTTGGTGGTGGTAATGGTGTCAGTGAAAAAAGTAGTGGTATGGATGGTGGTGTCTGTGGAATGGTGGTATTGCCAATTATGTTGTTGGTAATTGTGATTAGTAAACAGGATGTCATTTTGGTGATGTTGATGGCAATTCAAATGTTGCTGGCTGTAGTAAAGGTGGGGGCAGTGGTAATGGGGTTGCTGCCAATTATTTTGGTCATGGTGGAAATGTTGGTGGACACTATTGTGTTGTTGATGCAAATGGTGAAGGTAGAAAGTTAATGTTTGTGGTAATTTGGTAGTGGCAATGCTGGTGATGGAAATTTTAGCGGTGTAAATGGTGGAAATTTTGATAGTTACGGTGATGCTGGTAATAATGGAGGTGTTGTGCTATGGTAGTAGTGGTAATGCTGATGGTAATAGTGAATGTGTTCGCAATTATTATGGTAATGGTGGTGGCTGAGGAATATTGGCGGTGGGGTTGGAAAAGGTGCAAATTAGATGGTGGTGATAATGGTAGTTCTAATGGTGCTAGTGGCAGTAGTGGTGGTGGCAGTGGCATTAGTAATGGTGGTGGTGATCTGGCAGTGATAAAGGTGACAGTGAGAATGGTGGTGTTGGCAATGGTGGTGATACTGGTGAACCTAACAGTGATAATCAGCGGTGGTAACGTGGCAGTGGTAACACTTCGTTTGTGTATAGGAAATAAATAGTAAACCTACACAAAAATGTAAGTTTATCTGTGCAAATCAGGCCCTCGGTCTTTGTTACTGGGTAAGGCATCCAAACACCACGAATTTTGTAAACAACAAAGCCATACATCAGCAATTACATACATTTAAATTGCAATCTACACAGCATGTCAAATCTGCAGTTTGACAGTTAGTACATGCCATATCACCAAAACATAGTAGAGCAATGGAACCATTCATGAACTTCCACTGCCTTGATGGGCATCCAATACAAGCGATGACAAACGATAAATAACACATAAACAATAGCTGAAACAAAAGCTCACTCTTTAATGGTGCATCTTCTTATTGTACTGTTTCGAAGAATTGATGCTGTGGGTCTAGGGAA
This sequence comes from Lissotriton helveticus, assembly GCF_964261635.1. Taxonomy (NCBI): domain Eukaryota; kingdom Metazoa; phylum Chordata; class Amphibia; order Caudata; family Salamandridae; genus Lissotriton; species Lissotriton helveticus. The sequence continues at coordinate 770,143,911 of NC_136063.1, read as the reverse complement.
AGTTATAGCCGTATGTAGCCAGACCTAAAAACACGAGACACTTTTTTCAGTATACATATTTAGATAAATGCACATATGCTACAATGTGGGTGAAGTTTGTGTCTTTCCTCCTAATCACCGAGGCCTTTTTAATGCCTGTTAAAATAAATATCACTGTGCCAGCTGAATATTTGTTAGCGTTTTACAGCACATCCTGCTTCCTACACCCTCTAATTTCGGTCACAGTCCACCTGATCTGTCAGGCTCATTTCTAAATAGTTCCATACCACGATTTATACGAGTGTTCAGAGGCTTCCAAAAACATGTTTTATTTTTCCAAAATGATCTTCAGAATGTATTTGTGACCGAGATGGACTGTGTCTCGGAAGGGAGATTGCAAGTGACTGGTTCTTGAGGAACGAATGCTTATGTATAATGTTCAAAGGCCCCGGCTGGCGGATTAGAACGTTTTATTCGAAAAAATCGTTGGTTAATTGCCGATAGATTCCCATTTTAAACATTCCGTCATGGTACAAGCGCAGACTTTCTTTTCAAGAGGAACTGCAAACTGTAACAATGCACTTGGGGAAAACCTACATCAATGCGTGCAGACAGTATCATTCATTCTGTCACAGTACATGGATTTTTAGACAAATACACATATAAATTCCAGGTAGCTTTTCATGCAGTATATTGCCACCAGATGGATTTCCGCCTTTCTACGTTTCGGAGGACACACCCCCAGCTATGTCAATGTGTCGAGGGCTGCAGATGGCCTGTGTGCTCCCCGCTCAATGGCCAATTTTAGAAACCTTGTATCATCTGCTGAGAACAGTTCAAGGAGCCAAATGACAAATTTGAAAACAGAAAAGCCATTCCCATAATGAATGAGCACAGAAGAGAAAATCAAAGCTGCATCTAGGCTTTTGTAATAAGAAGAAAACAGCGGCTTACATTTGCTAAGCACGATGAAAGCTCTTATAAGCCTGTTACCCACTCAAAGCTGGATTCTAGACAAAAAAAGGGCATGTAGGTGAGCAGATATAGGTCAAAGTTTGCTAAACATTTATGCCATTTGTGAATTCACAAAAACGTGTAAAGTTAACCGGGAATGCTTTGAAATCTCTAAACTAGATATAGGAAGAAATCTGTAGTGAGATCTGCACTTTCCGACCAAATCCATGTATCCAACAGAGGAACAAAAAAATCCTCATAAAGAAGCCCCTTCCTCAATATCCCTATTACATATGATGGTGTCTCGTTCATTTTCCATACTGAAAACTCAGTGTTCAAAGAATGGCATGTGTCATTTCCATCATATGATAGTACAGATTTAAGAGCAAAAAACACGGGGCCTCATTTATGAGACCATGCGTCACTTTTACGCCGCCGGTGCGTCACTTTTTGTGACGCACCAGCAGCGTAAAAAATGTGCCTTATTGCACCATATTTGCAAAGTGACGCATCTAGGTAGATGCGTCACTTTGTAAACCCCTGCGCCACATTATACCTGCGCCAGGTGTAATGTATGCAGGGGGGGCGCTACTTCTAGGACACAAATGCGTCAATTTCTTACGCCTGCCTCACAGCAGGCGTAAGACTGACGCAGGTCCTTTCACATGGGGCTTGCTCCATGTGAAAGGACACATTGCTGGAGTTGCGTCACTTTTGTGACACACTCCAGCAATGCGTCACTTTTGCGCCATACAGATACGTCAGAAATAGTGACATATCTGTAACTCCTTGCGCCATGATGCGTCATACTGTAATTATGACGCATCATTGGTGTCGCAAGGAGTGCGCAGTGAAAAGTGACGCATCGCTGTTTTCACGCAGCGATGCGTCACTTTTCATAAATGAGGCCCACTGTGTCTCGGCACTCTAAATGTCCATATTCTAGTCTTTGATGGTCAACAAAACAGTCTTAGCACTATTCTTGAGCCTGCCCACAATCAAGTAATTCATTCAATAAATCATTACAAGTGAATTCTCAGATCATTTGCAAAAAAGTTTGCATTTTAGTTATCTAATGATAGTAGTTCACTTGGCAATCAAAAGATCATGTTTCATAAAGCATAATAACAAAGGAAATAATGTTTGAGCGAATAGTAGACGTGTTCCTGATGTTTTCCTCGATGTTTTGAGAGATGATGGCAGCCATACTTTGAATGCACCTTTTTGTATGGTAGGTTGAATGATTGGTATGATAGGAAGTGTGATTGCTGCACTTTTTGTATGAGTCTGCTGGGGTATGGTGTTGATAAAGAAGTGATATGATTTTGATTTCAAATGTATGCATTTTTGCTAAATCTCTGTTGAACTATTTTCAGAATGTATTTTTGTGATCTGCGAATTTAACAATTTTATAAATGAGTTCTCACTTTTTGTAAATGAGAACAAAAAAATTAAAATTAAATGTTTTTCAATAAAATTTATCATTTCTAAATGATTCTTCGATAGAAATAATTAGCTGATTTCTTTTGGGGCGTTAATAAGCTACAGGCTATGCTTTAAAGAAATATAGGCCTGCTAGAGGTCGTTTATGGCTTTTGGTCTTTTCTTTCCCCCTCCTCTTGGACCTCAACTTAAATTAGAGGTACCTTTTCGTCATTTTTGAAAAGTTACTAAGGACCTGATTTTGATCTTGGCGGATGGGTTACTCCATAACAACATAGCGGATATCCCACCGCTGAAATATAAACTCATTATAGCCTATGGGATTTATATTTTGTCGTACGGGATATCCGTCACAGTTGTGACGGAGTAACCCATCCGCCAAGATCTAAATCAGGTCCTAAGTTTTCTTCTTGTGACAAATTGTTGTTTGGGAAAAAAAATGTCTTGTAGGAGTCATCCCTCATGTGAATGCCAACATTTTAATGCCCTATGCTATTTTGCTGTCCTTTTTGGAGACTATATTTTATAATGTAGTGTAGTATTAAGCCATTTATTGCATTTAACGCAGATAGTGCAGTGCAGCTTGTGTTGTGCGATTGATTCCGAAGCTTTGAATTTGCTTAGAACATTTACTCAAGTGCATATAGAGTTGTGTATCAAGCTTATCAAGCCAAAAAAACCTTTCGACCTTCAGGAAAACACATCTAGAATAGTAATTTGCTCAAAGCAAACCCAGACATAGACCCTCTTCCATATTACTCCATGGTTGATGATGTTTCCTAGCTTCCCACTAAGACAGGTCAGGTTATTTGAGAAAATCCAGTATTTCCAAAACTGAATAGCTGATTAGGGAGAAAAATAGAAGGTCTATTTAAGAGCTGGTTTGAGTTGCTCTTGAACCATGCAACATGGTGAAAGAGCAACACAAACTTTACAAGTGAATTATAAAGTCACGCAAGGCATTGTGCGTGGCGCGGAGTGGCTTCATAAATCTGGAGTAAAGCAACGCAGTGCAAAACGCTGCATTGCCTTACTCTGCCCTGGGAAGGCATTCCATGGGTGTTGCATGGGTGTTCCAATGCAACTCCCATGATTTTTTGTGCATTTCCAGATTTACCAGACCTGGTAGACCTTGGAATGCAGCAAAAAGATACATCTTCTTAGGTGATGCATGATGACACGAAATATCTTTATTTCTGCAAGTAATTGTAATTGTAGTGTTTCTAGAGGGTGTGAAACCATAAGTCATGAAAGCGCTAAAAGCGCTGTGTGAAAAGGTAAGGATCCCCAGCAGAGATAACATAACTATTCCACAACTTAGATGGAAGACTGGTTTGCAAATACCCCCGTTTTGAACTGCTTGTGAAAAATCAGGTGTGAATTTAAGTTATTGATCTGCTCCCGGAGGGAGCTCCACAGCCTGATTTTTAGTAGTCTTGATACAAGCTTATTTCTCTGTTAGAAATGAGAGTGGCCTACTGGCCCCACTCAATTAAAAGTACCACCATCATGCCCACCTTTCCATTCAACGAATGCAGCTATACATAAAAAATGATGTTCTTACGGGAACAGTATGAAGCACACAATACTGTGTTGCTTTCTCAATGGTCCACTTTAGCACAATCCCCTGCTCCTCCTGCAGGTATGCCTGCTGCGCCCCTAAGATCTTCTCATGTTTCTGGGAGCACCCTCTAGCTCTATAGGCCTCCTGTCCTATAAGGGCACTGTGCTTCACCCTTCTCTGCCCTTTTTTTTTAATAGTTGGGGTATCTTTTGAGAACCACTTGAGTGCTATATCTCTCTTGACTATAGTACAACCCATTCCTAATAGTGTAAGGCTAAATGTAGATCCTCTTCATTCAGAATTCCCATTTAAATGTTTTATGGCAGTTCTGTGGGTTCTGGTCCATAGCGGCTTGGGTGGATCATTTTATATGATTAAATATTTTGGCCCTGATTACGATGTTGGGTGTACTTGCATCCGCCCATCACAGTATCAGCCTGGAACCGCCTAACCATAGGTCAGCGGTTCTGACCTCGCAATTTTATCTGAAATAAGCATTTCATTACGGCAGCTTGTGCGCCAGGCGGAAAAGGCCCACAGCACAAGCTGCCATAGTGAAATGGATGTTTGTAAGCATCCTTGCACCATGTTACAGGCACTGGGAGGGGATGTTTAGGGAGCACCATAGCAGAGGGCCAGGGTGAAAAGGGGTCCTGCTAGTGGCCCCCAAAGTCATTTTCTGACAGCCTTTTCATGATGGGAGGGGCGACATGGAAAGGCTGTCAGAAAATTACATAATAATCCAGACGGCAGAGCCGCCGTCATTAGGAGATTATGATGTTGTTGTGGCTACTTGAACCATTTGGAAGCGCAGCGGACATTCCCTCCACACACCGCATCGTAATGCAGTGGGTAGACCGCAGGGGCATATTCGGTGGGCGAACACCAACATTCCATTGGTGTCAGATTCACCAATATCGCAATCAGCCAATTTATGTTAAATGTGTACGTTTTTATAGCTATAGAAACACATCAAAAGTCTGCAGTTTTAAAGCTCTTGCCCACTGGGACCAGACTTTGGGTCTGATTCACGAAGTTAAACCTACACTTTTGTGTAAGTTTATGATTGTTTACTGTTCACAACGGGATTTACAAGTAGTATCTATATGAGTGCAGAGTCTCCACACATTTTATGTGCAGAGATTGCACTCATAAATATACTACTCAAATATCCCTCTGTGAATAGCAAGCAATAGCAAACGTGCACACAAGAATAAATTTACCTTTATGAATCAGGCATTTTGTGTTTTCTTCCATTTGGTGGGAGTTTTGAAAATGCTCCCACCAGGTAGGAGCAAACACACATTTCCCTTCCCCTGGTGGTGTGGGCAAGGAAACTGCTGTGTTCAGGGGTGGGCTTCCAAGGACACATCAAGTGACCCCGCCCTGGAGATGGGGTCCCAGGGCCTTGACAAGTTTCATGGAAGAGGGCCGCCCTCCCCTTTTATTAAGAATTTCTGCCTCAAGGGTGGGCTCCTTGGGGCCTATGATGGCTCGGGGAGGGGGTAGCGTTGCTCCCTTCCTTTTCTTTAAGGTATGGCGTTTGGGGATGAGAACACCAGGACCTTTTAAAGGTGGTGCTGACTACAGCTCAGGAAGGGGGGGCATATGCCCCCTTCCCCATAATAATATAATTGGGCCCTGGGAGAGGTGGTCCCCGAGGGCTCCATTCCCCCTTTCCCAAATAAGTAAATTGTGCCTCATAGTATGAGGTTCACGTGGTCTGTTACATCTCAGGGAGGAGGCTGCATGTCACATCTCAGGGAGGGGGCTGCATGCCCCCTCTCTAGATAAGTAAATTGGGCCTCAGAGATAAGCACCCTGGGGCTGCAGATGGCTCATGGAGGGGGGCCACATTGCCACTCCCCTTTTATTAAAATGTTGAACCCTGGAATGTGGTCCCTGGAGCCTAATTAGTCTCAGGGAGGGGGTTGTGTGCCCCCTTCCTTTATTGATTATTTGCCTCCTGGAGATGGCTCTGTCTCCCAGAGCATCATTAAGCCCTCGAGACCCAATCTCCCAGGGCCATATGAAAATTAAAAGGGTAGGGGCCATGCAGTCCCCCTCCTTGGTTAATGATATACAATAGTTGTCTTTGATATATACTACCGCACTTATTTATGTCTTGGGAGGTTATTAACGTGTGGTGCAAAGATCAAGTGAAATGTCGCTGAGACTCACTTGAGCTCCGGGTGCACACAATCACAGGGCAATCCTCACGAAGGTCTCAGGCTTCATGAAGCTCACGCACACAGTGTCGCTGAGACTCACTTGGACTCCGGGTGCACACGATCACAGGGCAATCCTCACGAAGGTTTCAGGCTGCACGAAGCACATGCACACAGTGTTGCTGAGACTCACTTGGACTCCGGGTGCACACGATCACAGGGCAGTTCTTATGAAGGTCTCAGGCTGCACGAAGCACACGCACACAGCATCGCTGAGACTTACCTGGACTCCGGGTGTGCACGATAACAGGACCATCCTCATGAAGGGCTCTGGCTGCACGAAGCAGACAATATGAAACAAGATCTAGCTTCCTGACAAATTTGGTGTAATTCCATTCATCAGTTTTTTGCGATAGAGCTGCCGAAAGAAGTCTATGGAAAATACTTGGGGATTTTACATTTGGGACCCCCTTTTTTCACAGCCCACGCTTGATGGATGACCCTGAAACTAGGCAACAATTAGCATTTTATTGGAAAGTTTTGTGAAGATTTGTCAAACGGTGCCCAAGTTATTAGCAAAACAAATAAGGCATTTTCTGTGGGAACGCTCACCTGGGAAATATATTTGTACCAGTAGCTGCCTGTCATGGTGCTCCAGAACGAGTGAGGCGAGGGATAGATAGGGAGTCAGCTCACTCCGAAATGTTAAAATACTGCACCAATCAATCAAGGAAACAGGTCCTACACTCTGAATAAGTAAGGTAGAGAATTATTGTTTGAAATTCACAGTAACACATTGCAACCAACACATGTAGAACACATATGGGAGCCCCATTTTGACAATTAATTTTTAGTTATTATGTGATAGTTTTACAGTGAAAATAAACAAAATACTTCTCATCTTTTGAAATTTTTGGGGGGAAAATCTGATTTGGAATTGCACAATTAAACAGAAAAACATCATTCTAAATCATTAGTAGTACATACTAATAACATGATGATGTTAATCTGATGCTTGCAATCAGTATTTAAATTAAATGCTCCTTGCAAATATTCGCAAATACATTGTTTTTTTACTCATATTTTGGGAGGTATTGCAAGCAACCACCAGGCTAAAAAAAGTGGAGTGAGGTACATTATTAGATAGAGTTCTCCATTCCCCCTGCATATCACTCTATTATTTTAAGCTTTATGTCAACCTGTACCTCCCAAGCGATTTCACTTGCACCTTGGTCCTATCAAATATATTGTCCAAGTGGGCTTAACAAGAATCACAACCCAGCAAAGATGACACTGCTCACCCATGATAATGCCTCACTTAAACATCTATTAATAAAACATGATCCTATTTGTAAGAAATTGGGGTGTTGGTTGATTGGGATGTGAGCCCTGATCAAGAAGCAACCAAGGACCTTGTTAGGGTGAGACACCAAAGAACCCTAAACTAACTTGTGCTAAGTTCTCTGGTAGCTTGGCACAAAGCAATCAGGCCTAACTTAAAGGCAATATGTAAAGTATAAGTGCAACACTTAAAACAATAATGGAGTGAATAAAACCACATGAATGGGATCCCACAAAAAAGGTATTTCTTTAATGAGTAGAACAAGACCAAAACAAGAAAAATCGAATCAGTAGAACCAGAGATATGTAGTCTTAAATATTTTGGGAAAAATCTACCCAAAAAGCAGAAGGTGCCAGCTGTGGATATCTGCTTGTGCTGGACCAGGACAAAGTCATATGCTCAGGCTAACCGTGATGGAGCGTCTACAGGGATCCAGTTAGGCCCACTGAACAAAGTACCTTAAATTCTTGTTTACTGTGCGTTGCAAGGATCTGCGTTGAAGATGCATTGTGCAGCCGAAGGGATGAATTTTTTCTGATGTATAGCAAGCCTGCAATGCAAGGTCCTGCATTTTTATCAAGGATTCCATCAATGAGGGCTTGAGATGCAGAGTCTGGCATTGAGGAACCATCACTGAGTCAGGACAATGCTTTGCATAGTTGGGGCAGTGCATTGGTTCAGAGGAGCTAGGAGGCTGTGATATAGAGCATTGTTATTGCGGCTGATGTCAATGAGGGATGTGATGGCCTGCGCTGAGGAAGTGTTACGCAGTGGTGGTTCAGAAGAACTGCGGGCTGTGGAAGCAATGAGGGTCTTTGCGACTGGCCCAATCCACGTAGCAGAGGGGTTGCATTGGTTCTTCTGGATCCACAGAGGGCAGCAGAGTGCCTTAGGCTCACTTCCGAAGGTCCAGGACTAGGGTGGCTTTACTTGGCATGGTAGACTCACAGATGGGTTGAGGTCGTATGAGCCTTATGTCACTGAGGCTCAAATCAGAAGGCCAGAAAACTAGCCCTAAGAGTCACACTGGTGGACCTGGGTTGAAAAGATGCAGGTCCAGTATTTCTCACCAAGGCAAGAGGGCAGCAGGTCAGCACAGCCAGGCAGCAGTCCTTCAGGTCAGCAGTCCAGTAGAGTTTCGGTCCTTTTAGCAGCACAGCAGTACTTCTTGCTGGCATAGTATCCACAGGTCCAGATGTGTACTAAAGAGCTCGTTTATGAGGTCCAGTATTTATACCCATCTGTGCCTTTGAAGTGGGGAGAAGATTCTAGAGGCATGCCTTTGAAATTTCCTTTCCCTGGTTCAAGGCTAACTACACCGGGTATGTAACCCTTTGTGTGGAGGCAAGACACAGCCCATTAAAGTGTAAGTGGGGCTGTGCCCAGCTCATCCCTCCTATCCCACCAGTGATGACCCATCCAGACATATCTAAGCTCCCTATTGTGTGTGGCTGTCTAGGAGGAATACACCGAGCCCACCTGTCAACTACACCCAGTCATGTGACTCAGAGACTGCAGGCACCAACCAACTGGTTAAGGCAGGGAAATTGCTACCTTTTAAAAGTGGCAGTTTCAAAATTATTTAAAGTCCAACTTCACCATAAGTAAGGATTTTTCATTACAATACCAAAGACACCAAACATGAATGAGTTACCTGTTCCCATTTAGAAGCTACAGCTTATTAAACGTAATAATGTTATCTTTTGAGCCTTGTTTAAAGTGCTACTGAAGTGGGTGGCACTATCAGTGCTGCAGGCCCACTAGTAACATTTAATTTACAGACTCGGTGCATCAGTAGTGTCACTCTAATAGGGGCTTACAGGTAAATTAGATGTGCCAATTGGGTATCAGGCAATCCTACCATGTTTTAAGGAGAGAGTAGAAGCCCTGTAGCACTGGTTAGCAATGACAACGTGTGCAGAGTCCTACAGTCAGAAAACAGGAGGGTTGAAGGCAAAATGTTTGGGGGTAAATCATGCCAAGGATGCCACGTCTAACATGTGTCCTCCCCAGCTGAAAGGGGGAAGGACTATCCAGCCCCTTGGGAGTTTTATCACTAAGGTGGGAAAATCTGAAGAGACCATTAACAATGGCGTGGTCTATTCCAGGACAGTGTTCCACCATAAAGTCTATTTTCTGTAGGGATATGGACCACGTCAACAGTTTGGGATTCTAACCCCTCATCTGCATTAGCCATCTGTGAGGTCTGTGGTTTTTCTGAACCCAGATGTGAGCTATAAACAGGTATGAGCTCAGCTTCTTTAATGCCTAGACCACTGCAAAGGCTTCCCTCTCTATTTCATTTCAACTCTGTCCCCAGGAAGTAACCTCCTATAAATGAAGGTTAGAGGTTGATTCAGGCCCTCTTGATTCAGCTGTGAGAGCACAGGCTCTATGCCCTGTTCTGAGGCATCTATCTGGACAATTAATTCTTTAGAGAAGTCAGGGGTCTTGAGAATAGGTGCAGTGCACATGGCCTCCTTCGAGGTTTCTAAAGCGTTCTGTCATGTCTCCATCCAGATCACCTGACTAGGCTGCTTCTTAGAAGTCAGCTCTATCAAGGGTTAAAAAATGGTGCCATACCCCTTGGTGAATCTCCTGTAATAACTGGTGAGTTCTAAGAAGGCTCTCACCTCTGTTTGTGTCTTGGGAAGTTCCAGGCCCAGAAAGGTCACAATCTTGGCTGGGAGGGGCTGCAACTTGCCTCCTCCAACTTGATGACTCAAGAAGATCACTTAGCCTTGTCCTATCTAGCACTTACTGGCCTTGACTGTAAGGCCTCTCCTCCGTGGAGCCTAAAGCACAACCCTGAGGTGGCACAGGTGGTGCTTTTAGCTAGAGCTGAAAATGGGAATGTCATCTAGATAGGCAGCACAGACGTTCTCCAACCCAGCCAGGACCCGGCTGACCAGTCTTTGGAAGGTGGCAGGGGTGTTCTTCAATCCAAAGGGCATTACCCAGACCTGGAAGTGCCCTTCTGGGGTAGAGAATGCAGACCTCTCATTGGCCCCCTCAGTCAAGGCAATCTGCCGGTATCCAGACATTAAGTCAAACATAACATGCTGACGAACTTGGCAGGACCCAACTGATCTATGAGCTCATCACCTCTGGGAATGGGGTATGCATCCATCTTGGTGAATGCATTGAACCCCCAATAATCCACGCAGAATCAAAGTTCTGGGGTGGCACCTGGAAGAGCAGGCTTGGGGTCAAATACCAATCTGCTCCACCAAAGTCTGTCTGAGGGCTCAATAACCGCTAATGCCAACATTTTGGAAACTTCCTTCTTAGTGCTGGCTCTCACCTTGTCATACAGCCTCTAGATGTTACTCTTCACAGCATGCTTTCCCCACCGTGTCAATATCATGGGTGCACCATAGGGTGAGTCCTGGGGTAAGAGAGAAAAGAGAGGCAAACTTCCCCAACAACTGGCAGCAGTCTCTCTGTTGTAATAGGGTCCGGGTAGGGGAGAGCCTGACACCCTTCAGTGACCCAGCCTGTTCCTTGGAAGAAAGGAGGTCAGGCAGGAAGAGGTTCACTCTCCTCCTCTACCTCATTATATGCAACCGGGAGCATGGTTATTTCAGATCTCTCATAGTATGGCTTGAGGGAATTAAAGTGCAAAACTCTTAAAAGGTTCCTGGGTGTCTTGAGGTCTACCATGTAGGTGCCCTCACTCTTACACTCTTTCATCTTGAAGGGCCCATATCAGCAGTCTTGTAGGGCCCTGGACTTCACAGGCTCCATCACCAACAATTTTGGCTAGGCTGAAACTCGGCCAACGTGGCCTTCAGGTCATACCACCATTTCATGACCTCCTGTCTGGCTTCTAGCTTCTTTTGGGCTTTCTTCCAGAAGCGTTTCATCTGAGTATGAAGTGCCAGCATATATCTGAGCACATCCTGGTGGGCCTTCCTTGGAACTTTCTCCCAGCCCTCCTTCACCAGACTAAGAGATTCTCTCACTGGGTGCCCTGTACAGAAATTCAAAGGGGCTGAAGCCAATCCCCTTCTACGGTACTTACCTGTAGGCAAACAAATGGCTTGGCACAAGGACATCTCATTTCCTCATCAAGGGCTCTGACAGATCATACCATTTAGGGCCTTGTTAAACCTTTACAAAAGCCCATTAGTTCTGGGTTGGGAAGGAGTGGAGAATGTGTAGGTTACCCCACACTCCTTCCACATGGACTTCATGTACCCTGACATGAAAATAGTATTGTGGTCACATACCACTCCTATGGAAACCTCACATGGGTAAGGATCCCCATTAGTGCCCTGGATATTGTGGGCAAAGCCACTGACCTCAGAGTTATGGTGTTCGGGTACTGGGTGGCATGGTGCACCAAGACCAGGATAAACCTGTTGCCAAAGGCTTTTTGGATTCCAAAGGCCCAACAATGTGTATGCGCACCTGTTCAAAGGGAGTGCCAATGACAAGGAATGGCTGCAGGGGACCCTTGTCCTTCCCTCCTGACCTGTCGACGGACCTGGTAGGTTGGGCATAACCTTCAGAACATATCTGAGGTCATTCTCAACCGGGACCAAGAAAAGTGGGTGACAAGCATTTCAAAGATCTTGTCCTGCCCAAATGACCTGCCAGGGGAACATAATGAGTCATTTCCAATAGTAAGGCACTGTAGCACTGGGGGACCACCAACACATGGATTGCACCTGATTCAGGAACCTCAGGGTCACTATACAGGAGACCATTCTCGAGGTAAATCAGGTGATCACAAGAGGTGTCATCAGCTGCCTGGGCCTTGGCCTGACACTGTAGGCCATTAAAAGAAAGGCCCTCCATCGGCAATGTGATGAACTCCACCCTGGTGGGATCCAGTTCCTGCTGCCAGTTGGTCAGCTCAGGTATGTTTCCTAGGGCAGCAATGCCCTCCCCTGCAGGCTCCTGGACATCATCCTCAGGTTCAGCATCATCCTGGGCTGTGGAAGTCTCAGGAGTGTGTTTGCCATGCCCTTTACACTTCCTCTTTTTGGTGGGTACCTGGGCCATTCTTCCTGGCTCCAGGTCCTCCTGACAACTCTGTCTGGTGACCATGGACCATGTGGTAAGGCACAGCCAATCAGGCAACCCAAACATCCCCAAGTGCGCTCTGAACTCATCCTCCTTCCAGATGATGTATTTTAAGTTATTGCCAAGCAGACAATCCACAGGAATGGATTGACTCACAGCTACCACCCTAAAGGAACCTGAGACCCTCCCACCCAAAGGGAATCAGAGCCATTGGGTAATGACTCTCATGGTTATCAGCTGAAACAACTTGGTGGAATGCATTAGGGACCACTTGCTCTGAGGTCACCAGGCAACATCTGACAGTTGTCATGCTTACTCCAGTGCCTCACAGACCCCCCCACCATGTTACTATTAATGGTGATATAATGCCTACATTTTCTAGTATTCCTAGGCATGTGAGCTCCCTACACAATCTCTCTGTCACCCATGGACACTAGTGTAATCTCTATGCCACCCTCACACTAACTGGTACAGTCTCCTCCCAAGCACAGAACTAACCAACCCCAGTGTCTGACTACCAGTGGGGGGCTGTGTGCCCTTGGGACACCTGCCATGCCTCTTCTAGTGCCCAACCTGTTGACAAACATAGCACTTAGGGTGTGCCTTCCCTGAGCACTTACTACTAGGGAACCCATTTCCTCTTCTGCTCAGGTGGGTGGGAATCCTGATTCTTATAACTAGTTTGGCTGCCTTTGAAGAACTCCTTGTTTTCATGTTTGTCTCCCCCTCCTTCTACTGGTGGGGAACCTGCCCCCCTTGTGGTGATCCCCCCCGGGATACATCTTTGTGGACCCTGGTGCTGATCCAGCGTTCTGCCTTCTTAGCAATCTCCCTTGTGTCAGTGAGCTTGCTGTCAATAAGGTGCTGGTGCAGATCTGCAAAAAAAGACTCAGCATGTGTTCTCTCACAATCAAATTGTACAGCCCCTGACAATCCTTTAACTCACTGCTCTTCACTCAACCATCAATTGCCTTGCAAAGGAGTTCACACAATCCGCCCAGGACTGCTGGGCCAGCTACTGGCTGTCCCTAAAAACTGCCTATACTTCTCAGAGGTTCAGCCATACATTCCGACTAAAGTTTACTTCAAGGGGGGATACCTCATCTTATTTCCCTTATCAAGGGCCAGTTGGGCATCCCTCCCTTCGCTATGGATGTACATCCAAGTGGTAGCCCCCCCAGTCCTCCTCAGGGATCCTATGCATCTGCTAAACTACCTTATATTCCCCACAACAAAGTCAGGCACCAGACCTTTGGGAATGTGGACTCTCATGTCTCTAGAGGGCACTGTATAAAAGCTGCCACCATCACGGTTGGACTCTGCCTGTCTGGCCTTTATGTCCAGCTCCTTCAGACTCAGTTCATGAGCCAACAATATTGTCTTCTCCTCTGACGCTCTCATATCCCCAGCCGTCTTTACCTCCAATGCCAGTTTCTTTTCCTCTGCCTCCTTGGCCAGTTTCTTTACCTCCATTCTGAAATGGGTCATCAGCAGCCTGAACTCTCTCCCTACCTTGCTTCCTGCCAGCTACACGGGGTAGAGGAAGACACACTCCTTTCTGCCCTGACTGGGAGCTCCACTTCACGGGTCAACTCCTCCCCCTCAACTGCAGGTAACACCATAGGAGGGTCATCTCCAGGCCCTTCTAACTCATCATCATTTCCTTCTGTAGCTCTAACCAATGACTTATGGGATTCCATCCAGGCCATGAGTGCATTTTGGAGCTCCACCTTCCTGGTGGTGATCTTTGCTGGAAGTCCCCTCTCCTTGCAGAACTCCTTTAACTGGGCCGCAGTGTAGGCATTCATGTTGGCCAGCTCAAACTCCATTCTTGCAGGTGTGGGTTCAGGTAAAACAGTCAGGAAGAGAATTTAGAAAAAGCAAAAAGGTCAATCAAGGGGGATTTAACATTCAAATTGATCTCACATATGGGATGGTAGTGTACACAAAATCACTGTATGGCACTGCACAAACACCAGCCCTAATCCTATTCCGCCCAGCTGATCATCAACGTAAGAAATTGGGTTGTTGACTGACGAGGGTGTGAGCTCTGGTCAAGCTGCAACCACAATCCTTCTCAGGGAGACGCACAAGCGAACTCTAAATTGCTCAACCATCTGGTAACGAAGGCGCGCCAAAGGCAAGCCCGTCTGCGCCCGTCCGCGCCGGGACCGGGCCTAGGGCCACAACCCCTGCCCGATTTGCGCCAAATAACACTCGGACTTATACCCAAAAACGCCTATTGATACTCCGGCCACCACCTAACACAAGTTGTATAAGAATAGATCCTTCTCTGGCCCCAATCGACCTTGCCACACATTGCTCTTATTGTAATTGCACAATACCAATACAACTGCCTCCTGCTAATTTTAATCAAGCAAGGAACCTAAAAGAGCAGGTTACCACAGTTGCTCTGATTAATGCCCGCTCACTCTGTAAACATAGGCAAGAGATAGCAGATCTCATAATCGATGCTAGACTGGATATTCTCTTTGTCACAGAAACATGGACGGATGAGTCATCCGAGCCAGATCTGGCCATTGCAGTACCTGAGGGATACAAAGTCTATCGTCAGGATAGAGTTAGGAAAAAAGGAGGTGGACTGGCTATTATAGCCAGAGAACGGTTCCCTGTCAGAACGAACCTAATTCCATCTACCTTCTGCGAATCTATGCAGTTCGACGTTAAGCTATCAGCCCTTTTTAACTTTAAGGGAATACTGATATACCGCCCCCCTGGAACGAAGGCTGGATTCCTCGCCAATATTAACACTATAATGGAATCAGTCGTCACTGAAAGCTCGCTTACGGTCCTAGGTGACCTGAATTTTCATCTGGACCAAGGCAATCAAACAGATACAGCCATGTTAATCTCCGATATGGAAATATTGGGGTTAAAACAATTGGTCACTTCCCCTACCCACTCGGCGGGCCATATCTTGGATGCTATATTTTCTAACGTCGAAGGTCTTCAAATAACCAACATCCTCCCCATGCCGTGGACAGACCATCATGCTATACTCGCCAAGCTCACTATTAACACCCTTCCTAACAAAAAATTAGCCCCAACATCCCAAAAATCTTTTAAAGACTGGAAAAATATAAATCAGGATGACCTCAGAACAAGCTTGGACCATACCTGCCCAATCATATCCACCGAACCCAACTCTGCATTACAACAATTTCAGTCTTGGTTGGGTCAGGCAACGAATCAACTAGCTCAAACTAAACTAATATCGAGAAATAGAGCTAAACCTACTGCCCCCTGGTATACCGAGGAACTGAGGGCACAAAAACAAATGAACAGGAATAAAGAAAGGCTATGGAGGAAAACCTACGACATAGCCAGTAAAATTTGTTATAAAGAGTCACTGGCTCTTTATAAAGTTATGATTATAAAGGCAAAAAAAGCTTTTTATTCAGATCAAATTTATAAAGCAAAAAATTCAAGCAGACGACTGTATCAAATTACCAAATCTTTGTCAGGTAATACGCCAGATCTTATTCCTCCCCCATCACAAGCACTATGTGACTCTCTGGCCACCTACTTCTTTACTAAGGTTGACGATATTTATCAAACTTTCTCTGCCAAATCACCCCCAAGGAGAGGTAATTCCCCCACGCCACCTTCAGCAAATATGTTTCCTGGCTTTCAAGCAGTAACAAATGACCACATAAGAACTATTGTGTCAACAATAAAAACCGGATCGGCCCTGGACCCTTGTCCTTTTTCAATTCTCCCGCCTGTAATGGAGTCTATTATTCCAGCACTTACCCAAGTCTGCAATTCAATTTTGCTCTCAGGCACATATCCAGACCCGCTAAAAAATACTTTATTAAAACCTTTACTAAAAAAACCTTCCCTTGATAAAAACGATTTGAAAAATTATAGGCCCATTGCGAGTCTCCCGTTCATGGCCAAAGTAATTGAAAAGGCCATGAATTCCCAGTTATCTGAACACATT
The DNA here is from genome assembly GCF_964261635.1 of Lissotriton helveticus. Classification (NCBI taxonomy): domain Eukaryota; kingdom Metazoa; phylum Chordata; class Amphibia; order Caudata; family Salamandridae; genus Lissotriton; species Lissotriton helveticus. The sequence goes on along the minus strand of NC_136063.1, from coordinate 770,127,466 downwards.
GAAAAATTTCATCTCTTGGATGACACGCAATTCGGTTTCCGGAAATACCACGGGACCGAAACAGCCTTGATAAAGGCTGCCGATGATATCAGGGCAATCAGGGATCAAGGGGGGACAGCGATCCTGGTAATGCTGGACTTGTCCGCAGCCTTCGACACGGTCGACCATACCATCTTGGTTGACCGTGTCGAAAGGATCGGCATCTGTCACTCTGCCAAAGACCTGCTTGCTTCGTTCTTAGCTAATAGAACGCAAGCGGTCACTTTAGGACCTTTTCAATCGGCGCCACAATCATCACCATGTGGAGTTCCTCAAGGCTCATCCCTTAGTCCGACACTTTTTAACATCTATGTGTCGGACCTTGCTAATGTCATCAAATCACATGGGATGAGCCTAACCTCCTATGTTGATGATACTCAGTTGGTGTTAGCCATTAAAGGCGATGGAGCTCAAGTGGCAAAGGAAATTAATAAGGGACTGCTAGACATAGGAGAATGGATGGCCACCAACTGTTTGAGGTTGAACTCAGATAAAACTGAGGTGGTCATTTTTGGACCTCTTCTCCCTATCTGGCCATCATGCTGGTGGCCAGAAACTTTTGGCACTCCCCCGAGCCCAACAGCCAAGGTCAGGAATTTGGGTATCATCTTCGACGATGGACTAAATTTTATGGACCATGCAAAAAAGACAGCATCTACAGCTCATCACAAACTGAAGATGATTAGGAAGATTCGCCCTTTTCTCCCGGAAACAGCCATCAAAACCTTGGTCAGCTCCTTAGTTTTCTCTACTCTGGACTACTGCAACGGTTTATTCCTTAAAGCACAATCCAGAGTCATAAGGAAATTACAATCTATTCAGAATGCGGCAGCCCGCCTGCTCTCTGGAAAAACAAAATATGAGCCCATATCAAAAATCATAAAGGAATATCATTGGCTCACAATCCGGAACAGAATACATTTTAAATCCTTATGTATAGTTTATAAGGCACTGAATAATCAAGGTCCACATTTCTTGAAAGAGCAACTCCAACGCTACAAACCAAGTAGACTGCTACGATCAGCCACCCTCAATCAGCTAATCGTTCCACGTGCCAAAACAGTGTCCTGGGGCGATCGCCGCTTCTTGGTAGCTGCCCCGAAACTGTGGAATACTCTTCCCCAAAATATCCGGCAAAGTCCTTCCCTCTTTCATTTCCGTAAACTTCTAAAAACTTGGCTGTTTGACCAATGACTCCTCATCAATGGTTTAAGCTCTCCTCTTTAAAGTAAGTGCAGTTTAGCGCCGAGACGCCCACCGGTATTTGTTGCGCTTTAGAAATGTCAAAAATAAAATAAATAAATAAATAAATAAGTAGCTTGGCACAGAGCAGTCAGGCCTAGGTTAAAGTCAATGTGTAAAGTATTTGTGCAACACTTAAACAATAATGAAATGAAAAACACCACATAAAAATGATCCCACACCAAGTTAGAAAAATAGAGGTTTATTTAATACATAGAACAAGACCAAACTGACAAATAACCAATCAGTAGAACCAGAGATATTCAGTCTTGGAGATTTAATGGAAATAGTTGCAAAAAGCACATAGCACCAACTGTGGTAATCTCTTTGAACTGGGACAAAGTCACAAGTTCAGGCTAACCGCACTGGAGTGTGGACCAGCTAAAAAGACCCAAGGAGGCTCACTAAACAAAGTATCTTAGATCCTGGCTTGCAGAGCGTTGCAAGGATCCACGTTGAAGTTGCGCTGTGCAGCTGAAGGGATGCATCACTTCTGAGGTGTGGAGAGACTGTGATGTGAGGTCCTGTACCCTGTACCAGAGGAGATGTGTTGGTTCTGTTGGATCCACAGACGCCTGCAGAGCACTTTACGACCATTTCCAAAGGTCCAGGACTGGGGTGCCACCAGTTGGCAGGGTACACTCATGGATGGCCAGGTGCTGGGATCAAGTTTGTTGGAGCCTTATGTCCCTGAAGGTCAAGTCAGGAGGTCAGCCAAATAGCTCTTGGAGTCACTATGGTAGTCTTGTGTTCAATAAATGCACGCCACGTCCTTCTCACCCAGGAAAGAAGGCAGCAGGTCAGCACAACAGAGCAACTGTCCTTCAGGCTAGCAGTCTAGCAGAGTATCAATCCTCCCAGCAGCACAGTAGTCCTTCTTCCTGACAGAGTATCCACAGGGCCAGAAGTGTACTACAAAGTTGGTGTCTGAGGTCCAGTATTTATACCCAGTTGTGCCCATGAAGTAGGGAGAAGCTTATAAAGGCCTGCCATTGAAGTGCACTGGTGTCTTGCCTTCATTGCCCTGGCTCCAGACTAACTATATGAGGTATTGAGTCCTGTGTGGAGGCAGAACACAGCCTATTCAAGTGTAAGTGGGTCTGGCCTTGGCTCTTCCCTCAATCCTGCCACTGATGCCCCATCCAGGCACAACCTAATCCTACTATTGTTTGTGCCTGTCTAGGAGGACACAAAGCCAAACTGTCAACTACACCCAGTCATGTGACCCAGAGACAGGCTGCAGGCAACAGATGGCAAAGGCATGAAAATTGCCAACTTCTGAAAGCAGCATTTTAAAAATGTTAATGTTCACAATTGCAAGTTACAGTTTATTAAAAGTAATAAGGGAACTATGATGTTATTTTATGGATGAGTTACAGTAATGAACAATGAATTTAAGAGATTTTCACTATCAGGATATGTAAAACTAAAATATGCATGTCCAACTTTTGAAATACACAGCACTCTGCCCCCTAAGCTGTGAACGGCCTACCTTTGGGGTGACTTGCATGTATTAAAATGGAAGGTCTTGCAAAAGGTTAAATCTTGCCAGGTCAAAATGGTGGTTCAAAACTGTTCACACAGGCTGCATTGGCAGGCCTGAGAGATGTTTAATGTGCCGCAAAAGTGAGTGGTACAATCAGTGCTGCATGCCCACTAGCAGCATTTAATTTTTAGGCCCTGGGTACGGGTAGTGCTAATTTACTAAGGACTTAGACCTAAATTAAATGGGCCAATTGACTTCAGTTTTGTCTTGCCCATACCTAAAAGCTTTGAATCTGTTACACATTCTGAAGTCACAGCTCTTTGCCAACCAAGGGGTATATTTCTAAGAAAATGCAGCAAATTTTACAGTACTGCGTCATTTTAAAACGTAGGGATGTGCTGTATTTACAATATTACGGTGCACCCCTGTGTGTTCCCTAGAGCTGCCACTAAAAATAGCAGCTTAGTGCCATCACAGACACCCTTGCACCATAGTGCAAGGGTGCATGCATTGCAGGGATGATTTCCTGCAACACAGGCACCCTTTCACTATGGTGCAAGAGTGTCTGTTTTACAGGGAATGATTGTTAATGTGCAGGAAAGGACACCTTCCTGCACATAAATAATCTTTAAAGGCAATTCGCTGTATCTATGTGTACGTAGAATGCAAAAGCAAGGAGAAATGAAAGAATTTCTCTTCATTGCACCAATCTAACACCTGCTTTTGCATGGCATCAGTTTTTGTTGCTGTCTCAGATTTACAGATCCTTGTAAATCTGTGGCAGCATCAAAATGCATTAGTGTTGCAGTGGAACACCCACTGCAACATCCATTGCATGCCCCTTTCATGCAGAAAACTGCTTGAAGGGTCCACATTTACAAAGCGGTGTTAATCCATGCAAAACGCCACATTGTAAATATGGTGCAGGGCATTGCGCCACTGTTACATCGAAAAAGTGATGTTCTGGTGGCGCAATCCCCTTGGAAATATTAGCCCAAGTTCCTTGTTTGTTCACTTCTGGGCTACTCTTCAATACACTTTCTCTCATTGCTTTAGTCCTTCTAAAGGTGATCAGTGGCCTGTTGTGAACAATTTCCCAATGACTGGGTCATTTTTAACTAAATGCCAATGTTTTGTTAGGCTTCTTCGTGTAACCACATGTTTCTTGTTATAGTCAGTAATCACTCTGGTACATTGTGGTACACCCCTGGTTTTATTCTTTCTACTGAATATTTCTCTATTCTTTCGTTCTAGATATCAGATCATGGATGACTTCCTTGCATCATCTTCTGTCTCTGAATCTCTGCTCTAATTTTCTCTGGGCTTTGCTCACTTTCTGTGCCTCACCACAATTTCTCTTGACCCTTAGGGTTTCTGCATACAGCATACTTATTTTAAGGTTTTCTGGATGGATGCTTGTGGCATGCACAATTGTGTTAGCTGCTTTGAGTTTAATGTACAATTTTGTGTGCATTATATCTAGGTTGATGTATACTGCCAGATTTAGAATATGGCTCTCCTTCTAGCTTATCCTGCAGGCAAAATGTAGGTTGAGATCATTGTTGTATAATTTACTGGCAAATGTATTAGCATTAGACTTCAACACACTTCATATTATAAAAAGGTGATCTATAAACCGTATTCATAGGACCACATTTTCCAACCATTCTCTAGCAAACTGGCTTTGGGCCACATGCTACCTACTCCAATCCATATGTAAATTAGCATGGCTGTGGGAGCGAAGCAGTTTCCCATCACAGTACATCTCACCTGTTTATACATATGTTTGTCAAACATGAAAAATTCTTAGTCAAACACCACTTAATTATGTTAAGCAACATCTGGGTATGTTTCATCAAACTTCAGTGTCTTGCATTTAAGAAATGTTCTGCGGCCTTCAGACCATCCAAAGGCCAAATGACGCGTGGGGTTGGATGCCTGCTGGGGATTGGCTGCAGGGCCTGGCCTCAGGGCCATGCGCAGCAGGGGTTGGCTTTAAATATGGCAATAAAATATTACTTTACGTAAGAAAATCCCTAGAAATTCACTGAAAACAGAAAGATTAAAGTAACATTATTGTTAGGTGTGATAAAAAGATCTGCTTTTGTTTAAAAAAAAATGAAATTCCCTGAAAAACAAAGGTTAAAGTTATGTTATAGTTAAGTGAATACATCAGTGACAACCTTTATGCTGTGAACTCAAAAAGCACAGAAATTCACCAGTTATAGTTAGCAGCACTGATTATGACCTCACGTATCACATAATTCATGACATGTTCTAGGACAAAATTTATAACACCACTGATGACAACATCAAAGCTTCTTTTGCACATATTGATCTCATCATCCAATTACTGTGTTAGTTTGTTTTATAGCTTATATAGTGACAGGTTGCTACCATATTACTTTCCTACGCAATATTATACAGCCTTTGTCCAGTGTAGTATATAGTGAATAATGTTCAGAAGACTTTGTGACGTGATAGCTTAGGCAGTGTTGATGAATGAAAATGCATCCAGAAAACCCATGGAACACGGAAAGATAGCAAATAATCTTGCAATGATTGTTTTTGCCATTTGTGCTAGACACAATTAGATGTGCTGCCAAGGTGCTGTGTTTGCTGTACCAGACCGAGGAATGTGGATCGTGGGAGACAAACATTTGAGGTTGTACTGACCCCGTATGAGCCTGGGTAAAGTTTCAAATTCTGGAGAATCCTGGGTTATCAAAAGCACTAATAACATCATGGGAATCACTGGTGTGGAAAAGAAACATTATTGGTGTGTAAGCCTGCCTTTCAGTACATAAAAAGGAGGGGTGCAGGTGCCTCAATGAGCTCACAGATGAAGTTGAGCAGTTCTGCCATTGCACCCATCTCTGCTGCCCCCGTTGCACCATTTCCCAGAGAGGGAGAGACAGAGAGGTCGGAACAGGCCTCCCCGTGATATGTACTAAGCTAAGTCCAGGGGTGAAGGCACAGATTCCCCTGCTTTAGCTTGATTTATAGAATTACTGTTGTGCTTTGATTTACTGCATGGTGAATGATACAAGAGTGTTTCTTTCTGATGCTGTTGTGGTGCTAACATTACCAACAAAAGAGTGCTACTTAGTGGAAAACAAAATAGTAGCTGAGCACAGGAAGTCAAACACACCCACTAGGTGTGTTTAGAAAGCCCTCACTCACCGACCTAGTCGGTGACATGCTTCATCATCGGGCCCCACTGGGTGTGACCGAATGTCACCCCAGTGTGCTTCAACGCCAGATTTACTGCGGAGCGGGAAATGTGAAGATGTGAGGGCTACGTGAGGATTTACGTGAGTGATGTGAGTCGGTGACTTAAAAATGGCTTGGATGTATCAAAAATTCATTTAATGGTTGATCACCAAGGACATATTAAAAAATGTGTTGGAAAACAAAGTCAACTAAATTTCATGACCTGTTTCCAATAACATTACGTGAGCGGTCAACATGTTTCAGCCAATGTTGGTATGATTAACCTGGCATTCGTCAGGACCTATTGTGACTAAACCCCGGCGGTATGGGCACGCTAAGGCCCACCCTACCAAGGGACGTGAAAGTAAAAAGGATCTGTCGAAGTGCACTGGGAAGGTGGCGTCACCGGTAAAAAACGGGAGGCACAGCCCTTCTAGTCTCAAAATAGGAGACTCAAAAATTAGATGCACCTGTGAAGATAATGGGGACAGACAGACAGAGACAAACAGATACACAATTAGTGGTTGTCCTGTAGGCCACTGGACATACAGTGGAGACTCGTGCTCATATGTACAGGCAAGTGCACAACACACGGCTAATGCGCAGAGGTGTGTGATTCTGCCTGTGGCTATTTATTATCATACTACATGATAGCATTATTAGTGAAATATCCTTATCACGTAGTGCCTGTGTCGATGGGCAAACAGCAATGGTGCCCACCAGTGAGCATGTGTTATTTCATGGGTGGAACGAAACTGCGTGCTATAGTGAGGGAAGGGCGTAACACTACACAATCCCCATCTCTACCGCGTTTGTCAGTAACAAACTACACGATCAATGGGCCAAGGGCCAGTGACCTAAAACACCAAGAAAACGAAAAATGCTCGTTTAATGGTTCTCACTTGCAAGGAGACAAAATTACGCCCCTTAGACTGCGGGAGGGGGGTGACGGCGTATTTGGCACATCCTGTGGAAATTAAAAGACAACCCAAACACACGACAAACTTAGTAGGGAAGAATCGGGAAGTACTTAGCTCAGGTAGGAGACAGCCGAAAGCGTACTTACGCCCACGACGCCAGGCACCCGTTAGTATACCTGACCAACCCTCGTGACCGCGTCTCGACGATCAGGAGGCGGACGGGTCAGGATGTCTATAAAGCCCGTACTCTGTTACCGGTGTGCGCACACTTCCAGGAGGGGGCGTGGCCACAGGCGTGGTTGCGCCCGTGCGTCCAATGGGGGAGAGCGTTCACACTAGGCAATCAGTAGTGGACGTAGAAAGACTAGAACGTCACGACCACTGTTTGTTATTGTTGTCATGGTGATGAAGAATAGAAGACAGCCCCTATGAAACGCGTAAAGAGAAGAGGTGTCTATGTCTTTACAAAGTGAAAAAAACCACAGTGGATACAACAGATGATCACACTGTTGTGGTAATTGTCAACATGAGAAGGCAAAGTTACCAGTTCAATTAATATTTACAGGAATGGCGAGATAGAAGCTAAGGTAGGCAAATATAAAAGCCCCAAAACGCAGATATTACCGCTAAACAAGGGGGGAGGGAGGGAGTCACAGAATTAAATTCTGTTAAGAGTGGACTAAATACGGTCCAATAGGGAGAGCTGACCGAGTGCAGTAAGGAGCTCAACTATGACACACGGCATTATACGGGTCAAAGGGACTGGTGTAATCTGATGAGTAGCAGACTGCTGGATGCTCAGAGGATTATTTTCTGATAGCCCCCCAAGGTATGTCATCATTTAGACCCCTGAGGTGGGTGCCAAGCCGATACACCCATCGCTGTTCCTTCTCAAACAGTCTTTCAACAGTATTCGGGCCTTCCGTCAGCTGTTCGATCACGGTCCATCTTAAATCATTGGTGGTATGGTTTGCTTGGAGAAAATGGTCACTCATCTTGGTGGTGGCTTTTTTGCATCTTATATTACTTCTGTGTTCACATATCCTCTGTTTGACCTTCCTCGTGGTCATACCCACATATCTGTGTGAACAGGGGCATGTGATCAAATAAACAACGTAGGCTGAATTGCAGCTGGTGTGCTATCTTTGCCACCAGGTTTTGTCCGGTTCCAGAGAGAGTGATTTCGTGGCCGTAGTCAGGTGGCATACGGAGCAATTGGAGCATGGATACTGTCCGGTAACCCTTGGCAGGTTCCATGCATCTGTGATACTCCGAGTGGGCAAGGAAGCTAGTTCTTTAGGTCTGGTGTGCACCAAGGAGTCTCTAAGACTACGACCTTTTCTGAATGAGAAGAGAGGTTTTGACCAGTCCTTCCTGGTACTGGAAATGATTTTCCAGTTCTTGTTAATGGATTTTTTCATCAGGTTAGACAAGGTACTATGGGTAGTTACACATGTCAGAGGAGGTTCCTCCTCAGTTCTTATTTCTGGTTCCAAGAGGACTTCTCGGGGCTGATTCCGTGCCCGTTTGAATCCTTTATTCAGGATATGATCAGGGTAGCCTCTTTGTTTTAACTTTTCAATCAATTCAGTGGATTGTTGTTTAAAATCATCTATGCTACTGCAGTTTCTCCGAATGCGTAGGTATTGCCCATAGGGCAAGTTTTCCTTCAGAGGGCGTGGGTGAAAACTCAAAAATTTTAGTAAGTTGTTTTTAGCAGTCGTTTTATAGTGAGTTTTAGTGGTGAACGTAGTTCCACTGTTAGTTATCACTATGTCAAGGAATACCACCTCCGTGGTACTAACGGTGTGGGTGAATCTCAGGTATCTATTGATGGTATTGATCCACCCGAGGAATTCCATTAAACGTTCCATACTCCCTTTCCAGATGAGGAGCACATCATCTATATAGCGCTTCCAAAAGGATATGTTTCTGATGAAGGGGTTCGTAATGGATTGAATGTTCTTTGCTTCAAAATCAGACACATATAGCCCCGCCACACTTGGGGCAAATGTGCTGCCCATTGAGGTACCAGAGCATTGGAGGAACAGTTGGCCCTTATATGAGAAAAAGTTCTCTTTGAGTGCAATCGTCGCACAGTCTATAATAAATTCCTTAGGGGTGGTGTACTCCCAAGAAATTGAGTTAAGAGCTGAGCTAAGAACTTTGATTGTCTCATCTTGTGGAATACTCGTATACAGGCTCTCTATGTCTAGGGTAGCCAGTATTATCGAGTTAGGTTCAAAGGATATCGACTGTAGTTGGTGAAGTGAGCTCTTTGTATCCTTCAGATAAGTTGGTGTATTTTGAACAATCGGTTTCAGGAACTGATCACAAAAGGTGGACAGCGGTTCTAGTAGAGACCCAATGCCTGAGACTATTGGTCTTCCTGGAGGTGGCATTTTATTTTTGTGAGTCTTAGGAAGTGTATAAAAGTAAGGGACTGTACTTTGACTGGTTGACAAGAAATCTGCTTCATTTTTAGACAGATAACCATTCTGTTCAGCTTCCTTGACCATAGTGGTGATTCGGTTTTGGAGATTGGCCGAAGGGTCATGAGTGAGAGGAACATAGTTGTTGGTATCGTTGAGCAGGCCTTCACAAACCTTCTCATAATCAATGGTATTCTGAATGACAATACCACCGCCCTTATCGGCGGGTTTTATGGTGATTTTGGTGTTGTTCTTCAGTGTTTCGAGTGCTTTGTACTCTTCCGCCTTGAAATTCCCATAGACCTCAGGGTTTTGACAAGTTTCCAAATCCTGGAACACTGCTTGTTCAAAAGCTGTTATGGCTGCTGGTACTGTGTGGGGGGGCGGTGTAAATGTGGATTTCAATCTAAGGCCCGTATCGCCATTACGAAGATCCTCATTCTGGTCTTCCTTTCCTTCAAAGAAGGCCTTTAATTTCATGTCACCGACTAGGTCGGTGAGTGAGGGCTTTCTAAACACACCTAGTGGGTGTGTTTGACTTCCTGTGCTCAGCTACTATTTTGTTTTCCACTAAGTAGCACTCTTTTGTTGGTATTTTTCTAATTAAGTGGGGAGTAAGAGTGTTCATTCTACCCTACCCCTCTTCTTGTTGATTCGTGGTGCTAACATTGCCCTATAAATATAAATGCAACTGTTCTGTTACTGTTTAACTACCAGTGAATGTATATATGCTTGTGCTAGTGTTTTACATGCAACTGCTACTTTTTATCTATCTTTGGTATTATATATGCTTAAACTAGTGTTTTATTAAAGTCATATCTTATCAGCTGTGTGTTTATTGCTCATTACTGAGTTTCCTTATTGATTTGAGCCAGAGTGATTGTACTTGGGTTGTGTGACAGCAGCCAGTCAAACACATCCGGCAGATGGGTGTAAGTGTTTACCAAAAGCACGTGATTCTAATAAATCATTGGTGTGTAGAGGTATTAATCACTTTATAAATCTTGGTAGGGAAGAGTAACTCTGTGTGCAGATTATAGTTAATGACTTGTGTCCAGTATGTTTGATGCAAGTTTTTTGGTTCTGCAGAAAAAGTTTCGAAAAGAGCAAAGTTTCTACATAGTAGACTCTAAGTATGGTAAGCAGCCTTGAGTTATTAGACAGAATCGTCTCAGCATGACATTCTCTGCATAATGTAGAAAACTGTGTGCACCAACTACTAACCTATGTACATCTACTTGTTTTCTGTCAGAAGGTGGGCTATCTGTAAAATGTTCACATAGTATGAAAGCTGCATGTCGTATTTTCTTTAGCACCTTCAGATCTTGGTTATTGTAGGTAAATATTCTCTTTTTTTGACAAGTGTTGCATGGAGTGTATGCTGTTCTCTGTAGATATTTTTTAATATTCTGTACCATATTTTTCTTGAGGATTTCACAGTCTGCAAAAGGTGTGGTACTGAGTAAACTCTCTCTATAGAACAGACACTGTTTACAGTACTCACTTTTCTATTCATATCAACTTAATTTCCCAATGTAGATTCAGTGACTGTGAGAGGTTTAATATAGATAAAAGATGTCCATAGTAGGGCATTAATTTTTGCAACAGACGTTGAGTTTCTTGAGGAACTTGGCTTTCTCTGAACAGTTGTTTACAGATTGAACACCATGTGCAATGAAAGTTTCCCAAATAACTGTGGTTGATTCTTGATGTGAACTAGGCTACCAATGAAGTGCACAGTATATGGTCAATGTTGAACATAATACATGCTTGCTACACCTAAGGGAGTTGTGTCTGTGATGGCATTAATGCTACTTTATATTATTCCAAGCTATTTTGTACTTACTTTCAGGCCTCTATTGCCATGCTAGTTATAGAGTAAGGTGTACAAAAGAAACTTGAATGATGTCATTGGTGATGTAATCAATGATATCATAGAACATGGGTCTCCAATCTTACCTGCAATAAGAGGTACTTATGTTCAATGAAAATCATCCCAACCTAATATTATTTGTCTTGAAACAGTGACCACTTCAGACAAAATTACAGTAGCGGCCATCCTATGTATGATTACCAGCAATTTGGAATACTCTGCATGACTAATGCATGACAGCCACAGCTGCACACCCCTAGCACCAAGGTAATATAATTAATAATGCATCTCTCCAAAGCTGCATGATTTATCACTCAGATGCCATTTTTATATATATATTGGAAATCTATTTTTTCTCAATTCGTCAGTTCATGAGTTCTGAAACTACATTCATATTCATCTCAAGCACACACTTTACAAATTTGAACACAGATTAATTTAACCAAGCAAAAGCTTCTAATTTAGTAGACTGACCTGCATACAGGAGAGCTACTTTCAGGTAGCTGGGGAGCTACTAGTTGTTCACAAGCTACTTGTTGGAGAAGCCTGTCATGGACCATGTAATGAGTGAAGTAATATGTGATGTCATAAGGGAAGCATGGTGGGAGCGCAAGTTCTAGTTAGCTCTACTTACAATTACTAGTGATTTTATGTGGTCTTTTGAGTTCCAAACATTAATGTTTTCACTGACATACTCACTTAACTATAAGGTTATTTTAACCTTTGGTTTTTCATTGATGCGAACAGAGAAACAGATCAAAGAATTGCTCCCACCAGGCCAGAAAAGGCTCCAGGTGGGAGCAAAGTGGCCCTCTACCCTTTAATTAAAAAAACATCCCTGGGGATGGAGTCCTCAGGGCCTAATAGGGCTGGGGAAGGGGCTCATGTGGTCCTGTCCTCATTAAAAAATGAAAAAAAAAATGACTGGGGGTTGAGGTCCCCAGGTCCTAATAAGGCATGAGAGGGGGGCATGTGCACCATTCCAGTTAAAAAAACTTAAGGTCCTGTTGCCAACCTCCCTCCCACACACAGCTGAAGGTTGTGCATGGTGAGAAGTTGGCTCTACATACAGTAATAAAATATTACTTTACGTTAAAAACAAACCTTAAAATTCACTGAAAAAATCTAAGAATAAAGTAACATTATAGGATTAGCTAGAGGCGTATGTCAGTGACAACATTAACGTTTTTAACTAAAAAGCACAGAAATGAATCAGTTATAGTTAGCAGAGCTAACTATAACTTGCACCCGTGCCATGCACTCCTTATGACCTCACATACTACATCACCCATGACATGTTCTATGGCATCACTGATTACATCTCAAATGACATCATTGTTTAGATCACTGATTACTTCATCCATTGAGTGTGTTAGTGTGTTTTATAGTTTACATAGTGAGGGGTAACTACCATAGTAATTCTCTACCTATTTTTTTACAGCCTGTGTCCAGCTAACTGGTGTAAGTGTTTATAAAAAGCATATGCTCCTAATACGTCATAGCTGTGCAGAGGTATTGAATATGTGATAAATCTTTGCATTGAAGAGTACCCATGTGTGCTGGTGACAGTTGACGAATTGTGCTCAGTATGTACCACTCAAATCTTTTGGTACTGCTGAGAATGGTTGCAGCAGGGCAAAGATTCTACGTGCCACATACTACGTATTGCAAGCACTATGAGTTATTAGACAGAACTGTCTCAGCATGACAATTTCTTCTTAACAGAGAAGTCTGCGTGCACCAGCTACTAACCTATCACATGTGCTTGTTTTGCTTTAGAAGATGTGCTATCTGTAGAGGTTTCACCACAGAATGAAAGCTGCAGATAGTTTGGTATTTAGCACCTTCACATCGTTGTTATTTTAAGATATAGGGTCATATGTAGGTAATGCGTGTTTTGTGATTCTCAAATTGCGATTTTTAGGGAATCGCAATTAGTGAATTGCAAAACGCAATGTAGGTAGGATTAGCAAAATATTTTGTGAATCCCACCTATTCCTTAATTGCGAATCACAAATTGAGATTCACAAATTAGGTATACCTTCCCATTCATTCCTATGGTCTAGAAGGCCCATAGGAAAGACATTCTCAATTTGCGATTCTCAATTAGAGAATCGCAAATTGAGAATGCAATTTCAAGGTTGCAAGGGTGTCAATAGGACACCCTTTTGCACCCCTAAAATAAACATGTGTGCACATGTGGCACACATACATGCGCTAAGGGCATGTATGTGCGCCATATGACTCTTTGAAAAATGCAAAAAAGTGAATTTTTCAAAGAAATCGCAAATTACCACCAACCTGAAGTTGGTGGTTATTTGCGATTCCTTAAGCCAAAAAAGCACAACTTGGGTGCTTCCTACATTGCATTTAAGGCATTGCAATTTGGGATTCCTTAAATTTAGCAAAATAAGGAATCGCAAATTTTGATATTCCTTATTTTGTGTGTGGGTTTTTGTGTGCTACATAGCACACTGCCCAAATTGCGATCGCAAATGCTGAAATTCTGCAAATTTCTGCATTTGCAATCACAATCGGGCTACCTACATATGGCCCATAGTGTCTCTTTTGGGCGTACACTGTTCTAAATAAATACTTTTTAAATATTATGTGTATTTTTCATGAGAGTTTCACAGGCTGCACACAGCGTGGTGAAGAGTAAAGTCCCCCCATATCAACTTCTTTTCTCAATGAAGATGTGGTGACTGTCAGATGTTTGATACAGGTAAACACTGACAATAGTAGGGCATTAGTTATGTAACAGAGCTTCAGTATCTGGAGGAACTTGGTTTTCCCTGAACAGTTGTATACAGATTGAACAATGTATGCAGGATAGGTTACCCTTTCATCTGTGTTTCATAGTCTACGTGAACTTGGCTAACCATGAATAGCATGGTATAGGGTAAATGTTGCACATAACACAAACTTGCTTTACTATGGGAGTTGTATGTATGGTAGCAGTAATGATGCTTCATATTATTATGAGCTATTTTGCACTTAATGTCATAGCTTTCATGCTATACCCATTAACTGCTTTGATGCGGCATACATTTCCCTGCTGTGCGGGCTAATTCCAAACGTGTGCAAATCGGACAGCCCCCGGCAGTCCGACGCACATGCGTCAGACGGTTGGGGGCCGTCCAACGCACGGAAGAGGTTAATAGAGAAATGTGTACAAAAGAAGTTTGGATGATTTCATCACTGATCGCATCAGAGTTGTCATAAATTATGTCATAGAACATGTCATGAGTGTTGCAATATGTGAGGTAATAAGCAGTACCCGACAGGGAGCAAGTTATGGTTAGGTCTGATAACTATACCCCCTCATTTCTGTGTTTTGTTTAGTTCAAAACTTTAGTGTTGTCACTGGCACATTCACCTAACTATAATGTTACTTTAACCATTGTTTTTTTTCAGTGAATATATATGTATATTATGTATAACAAAACATATACATTACCTACTGGCGGTCGCTAGTAGGTATATATAGATAGGACCTAGTTACCATAGGAAATTGCGAACATTCTATTGGGAATAACTTTGGCGCCGATTGAGGGATCTGCCTGTAATTTTTCTTAAATTTGCCTCGCTGCGCTCCGCTCCTTCCCTGAAAGTTTCAGGGGGATTTGTCAAGCGGGAGCCGAGAAAGAAGGGGGGTCCCAAAACGTGTTTTCCCCATGTTAATTTCCATAGGGACATTCTGACAAGGCTACAGCTCAAACGGCTGAACGGAATTACACCAGATTTGGCAAAATGGTAGGGACTGGTATGCAGCAGTGCCTTTTGTATGTTTGGTGTAAATCCCTCCAGTAGTTTTTGAGAAAATTGAAGGTGAAATTGAGTCCAATGCAATTTTCCATAGGACCTTTAGACACAGCTACAGCCCGAACGGCTGAATGGAATTACTGCAAACTTGGTAAAATGGTAGAGCCTGGTATGCAGAAGTGCCTTTTGTATATTTGGTGAAAATCCCTTCAGTAATTGTTGAGAAAATCGACTTTTTTCAAATTATATATCTATAGGTGGGACACGGTGCACTCACGGGCTTGCACCTTCCTTGCACTGTCCATGCACGTGCGCGGACCTTAGCGTGCGTGCGCGGAATTCTGATTGGCTGTTGGACGTCTGTCAACATTCCATTCAGTCGAAATGAGGAAGTGTTGTCCGCCATCTTCTTTTTGTGGCAGATGATAGTGGTTGTAAACAGAAGTGTAATAGTTGACAAGGAGGCAGGGTAGAGATTCCTGAGCCCCCTAGGTTTTGTCATGGTGTCTGTAAAGGACCCCGAAGGTTGAAAAAAATGTTTAAACATTTTTTTAAAAATCGCGGGGTCCGCGCACCGTGCGTGGACCGCGGCTCAAAAAGACAAAAAAGAAATACATTAAAATAACAAGTTTCAGTGTTTAGATGTTGGTTGAGTGCAACATTGAGTAATGACTCTTTCACCTTTGGGTTTAGGTAGGTGTTTTGTGGAGAGTTAGTATGGTAATTGGTAGAGAGCATTGGGGGTAGGTTGAAGATTATGTGAGTTTGAATGTGTTGATAATTTGAACGAATTAAAATGTTACTTTGGTTTTGATTTTGTGTGTGATGAAATGTGATTGGCTGGGTATTTGAATATGTATGAAAAATGAGAGGAAAACACAGCCATTTTGAGATTTTAGTGTTTGAGGTATACTTCTGAGGTGTGAGATTGAGACAGAATTTACTGTACAACAGTTTTCTAGAAGGTGAGTTGTTAATTTGTAAGGAGAACTCTGTTGTTCACTTTAAGTTAATAGGAAAAATGTTTCTCTGTTAGTTATTTAATGTTTTTCTGTTATACTTATGGATTGAGTAGGGCAACATCAGATGCAGTGCTTTATATTTCTAATTCTTGCTTGATACTATACATTGTCCAGGGAAACACGGCCATTTTGTGACTATAGTGTCCGAGGTACTTTTGTGTGGACATTTTGGTGTTCAATTTCTGTTGTGAGATTTACACAGTAGTAACTCTTCTTATAGAATGTAATAGTTTTTCTCTGCCCTTTCTCACTCTTACCCTGCAACATCTCACTGTCTTTCTCTTTCTTTTAATAGTACACTTACATCAATAATGAAAATGAAGAGTCATTTGACATCGTTATAGACATTTTTGTGACTGTTATTGAGGATGTTCCTGTTGATGAGAGTAATCCTGAAGGAGAGCTTTATGATGGAGGAGATGGCATGGACGATTTCTATGATGAATCCTTGGATTCAGATTTAATGGAAGCTTTGGAGTTCATTGAGTTTGAGGATTCTTTTTGGGAGATTTTCAATATTGACATTGCTGATGATGCAATCTTAGACGATCATTTAAATTTTGGAAATTCCCAAAAATAAATTTGAATTTAGTAAATAAATATTGTATGAGAATTTATACTTAACTAAATGTAATTTATGAGGTAGTAGCAAACTGATAATTTTTTGTGTTACATAGTAGGTTTACTCATAAATACTTCCGTTCTTCCCCAAAATTTTCTTAAATGTGTATTTGTAATCTCTTCTTCATGTCCTGCATCCTTTCTCTCACTGTCTGTCTCTGATGCAGAAGATTGCAACATAAGTAAGTTTAAAGAACAGCAAGTGTTTCTCACCAGAGCAGGAAATCATGCAGTAAGCGCTGTTTCTCTTTCTTTTAATAGTACACTAACATAAAATGATGAATGAAAATGAGGAGCCTACCAACATCTTCTTTGAAATAACAGCAACGTTTATTGAGGCAACTTATTCTGAGGTGTATATTGATCCTATAGTTGAAACAAATCATGAAGAACATGAAAGAGATACCATGGCAGATTTTTTTGATGAAACACTAGATATGGAATTCATGGAATGTGTAGACGTTGTCGAGTTTGACAAATCATTTTCAGACACTTTGATGGATGAAAGTTCTGATGAAGAAATCCTACAAGTTCTTTTAGATTTTGAAAATTCTGATAAAGAAATTTTAATTTAGTAAAGAAATTATACTTATTTAAATGTAATTTATGAGGTAGTAGCAAAGTGATACAATTTTGTGTTCTTCATGTCCTGTATCCTTTCTGTCACTGACTGTCTCTGATGCACTAGTTTACAACATAAGTAAGTATATAGAACAGCAAGTGTGTTTCACCAGAGTAGGAACTCATGACCCCCTACGCCAATTCTGACCACACATTGAGAAAGGAAGGAATCATGTGAACAAATCTGTTTCTGCTTTCCTGAAAGACTATAGTATGGATTCAATATACCACAATAACTTGCATTACAACATACAAGGTATCTACAGAGGAGACGATGTCCATTTCCATTTATTTTTTTTTTATTTTTTTTAATTGCACTAGGTCCGCGCACCGTGAGTGCTCGGTAAATGCACGGTGCGCGAACCCTATCGCAGCCATTTTGTGGTTTCAGAAGAGAGTGAAAAATATAACTTAAAAACGTGGGAAGGGGGTAGGGTAGAGTGTCCCTGACCCCTTATGCCTTCTCAGGGGGTCGTTCAAGGACTCCTAAGGTTAAAAATAATGTTTTTTTAAAAAAATAACAGAAAACACAATAGGTCCGCGCACGGGGAGTGCTCAGTGCGCGGACCTTGGTAAAAATTAATACAAAAAATAAAGTTAAAAATTATATTTGAGTGTTTACATGTTAGTTGGCTCTAAAAAGAGCCGTTGTGTTCATTGTGTTTTTTTGGGTACCTACAAGTAAGTACCAATGCAGAGTCTGATGTTACAGAGATAGACTCTGTTCCCTTCATCAGTGAAATGTACACCATCTGTCCTATAGATGCCTTGCATGTTGTAACACAAGTTGTTGTGGTATATACAACCCATTCCATAGTCTCTCATGTATGCAGAAACAGATTTATTTACATGTTTCCTTGCTTTCTCAATCTGTGGACAAAATTGATTGGACCCATTTCATTTTTGTCTTTGGCATATATTGGAATAGACAAAGGCAGTTTGAGGAAAAAGTGACATCAATTGTCCAAAGATGTCCTTCAATAGCATTTCCAGACCAACCCCAGTCAAAGTGCATAAGTCATTTCCACCACAGTGCACAATTATAAGGTCAGGATGTGGGAGATGCATGAAGGATTTCACCAATGGTATCAATTGGTGACATCTCAATCCTCTCTGGCCAATCCATAAAATATCCACATTTGGTAAATCAAGGTTTAAAATTCCTCTGTTTGTTGCATACCTTTTAGACCACAATACAAAACTGTGTCCTACAAACCATACTGAAAGCATCTTCAAGGCAGGTCTGGTTGTACTCAGATGAGGGCTGTAAATGAAATGGCAGTTGGAAAGCTTGCATTGTAGAAAAAAAGAGGAGGACATTCACTGCACTTGAAGCTTAAGAAATGATTGGTTCTTTCTGAAAATGGAAAAGAGCATACTAGGGTGCATAGTTTTGTTTTTTAAAAGAAGCAAATCTATTGGTTCACAAAAGGGCATTGAAAGGAACATTGCACATGATTAGCTGTTATTTTGAAAGCTTTAACAACTTTGGTGGATTAATTTGCAACAAAGTATAATGAACTTTTAAACTCTGTTCTTCCTTAGGTGGGAGTTACCATGGTGACAGGTTGAATGAGCTCTAGGGGGATGGGTGAATATTATGTGAGTTTGAAATTGTGGGAATGTAGAACCGATTGAAATGTTAGTTTAGTTTTGAAATAGTGTGGGAAGAGATTTCATTGGTTAAGACCTGAAATATGTGTGAAGAATGAGTGGGAAAGTGTGCCATTTCTGGTTTCAGTGTCTGAGGTGCATTTCAGAGATTCTGCTTAAGAAAATCTGCTGTGTGTTTGACACTGTTCTATATTTTCAAAAGCGATTTTAAAGGTGAGTAATATAGAAAGAGTGCTGTTTGCAGTATTGGAAAGCACAACAAGCATATTGGGCTTCATTCCTGTTGTATTTTGAAAATGAGTCAGGTTTCTGTATTGTAGTGTAGTGTTCATTTAAATGGGTTGTGCTCTGCTAAATGTTTTTTGATAACATGTGTGGCTTAAAGATTTTTGACAAGGATCACAGTGAGTGTCTGTGTGAATTAAGGAATTATTTTGTTACCTTTGTCCATAATGTTAGCTGTGTGTGCTTACAGTTTGTATTTTTTAGTTTGTAAGGTAGACTTCTTTTTAAATAGTTTTTTATGCTTGGATTCAATGCTGGTATAGAGATAGTGTAATGGTTTCATTGGACTTGTAAATATGCTCCTTTTTTAGAAGCGCATTATGCAACCCTTTAACATGGGTGGAAGCAGTGAATGTATGGAGAGGGATAGGAATGGCAGATAGAAAACCATATGAAAGGTGTGCGAGAAGCATAAAGGATTTCACTAATGGCATCAATTGAGATGGAATATAAGATAAAGAGGGGCATATTTACAAGCCGCTTGCGCAATGTTTGACATTAATGCTGGTATAGAGATAGTGTAATGGTTTCATTGGCATATTTACAAGCCGCTTGCACAATGTTTGACATTAATGCTGGTATAGAGATAGTGTAATAGTTTCATTGGCATATTTACAAGCCCCTTGCGCAATGTTTGACATTAATGCTGGTATAGAGATAGTGTAATGTTTTCATTGGCATATTTACAAGCCCCTTGTGCAATGTTTGACATTAATGCTGATATAGAGATAGTGTTATGGTTTCATTGGCATATTTACAAGCCCCTTGCTCAATGTTTGACATTAATGCTGGTATAGAGATAGTGTAATGGTTTCATTGGCATATTTACAAGCCCCTTGCGCAATGTTTGACAATAATGCTGGTATAGAGATAGTGTAATGGTTTCATTGGCATATTTACAAGAAGCTTGCGCAATGGTTAACATTAATGCTGGGATAGAGATAGTGTAATGGTTTTATTGGCATACACAGCCCACACAGCTCGCACAGCCCACACAGCTCTCACAGCCCATACAGCCCTCACAGCCTACACAGCTCACATCCCACACAGCTCTCACAGCTCTCACAGCCCATACAGCTCTCACAGCCCACACAGCTCTCACAGCCCACGCAGCTCACAGCTCACACAGCTCTCACAGGCCTCACAGCCCTCATAGCCCACACTCTCATATCCCACACAGCTCTCACATCTCTCACAGCCCATACAGCCCCCACAGCCCACACAGCTCTCACAGCCCACACAGCTCTCACAGCTCACACAGCTCTCACAGCCCACACAGCTCTCACAGCCCGCACAGCTCTCACAGCCTACACAGCTCTCACAGCGCTCACAGCCCACACAGCCCACACAGCTCTCACAGCTCTCACAGCTCTCACAGCCCACACAGCCCTCACAGCCCACACAGCTCTCACAGCCCAGACAGCTCTCACAGCCCACACAGCCCACACTATCACAGCCCACACAGCTCTCACAGCCCACACAGCTCTCACAGCCCACACAGCTCTCACAACCCACACAGCTCTCACAGCCCACACAGCTTTCACAGTCCACACAGCTCTCACAGCCCACACAGCCCTCACAGCTCACACAGCCCTCACAGCCCACACAGCTCACACAGCCCACACAGCTCACACAGCCCACACAGCTCTCACAGCCCACACAGCCCTCACAGCCCTCACAGCCTACACAGCTCACATCCCACACAGCTCTCACAGCTCTCACAGCCCATACAGCTCGCACAGCCCACACTGCTCTCACAGCCCACGCAGCTCACAGCCCACACAGCTCTCACAGGCCTCACAGCCATCACAGCCCACACTCTCACAGCCCACACAGCTCTCACAGCTCTCACATCCCACACAGCCCACACTCCCACAGCCCACACAGCTCTCACAGCCCATACAGCTCTCACAGCTCACACAGCCCTCACAGCCCACACAGCTCACATCCCACACAGCTCTCACAGCTCTCACAGCCCATACAGCTCTCACAGCTCTCACAGCTCTCACAGCCCATACAGCTCTCACAGCCCATACAGCTGTCACAGCCCACACAGCTCTCACAGCCCACACAGCTCTCACAGCCCACACAGCTCTCACAGCTCTCACAGCCCATACAGCTCTCACAGCCCACACTGCTCTCACAGCCCACGCAGCTCACAGCCCACACAGCTCTCACAGGCCTCACAGCCATCACAGCCCACACTCTCGCAGCCCACACAGCTCTCACAGCTCTCACAGCCCACACAGCCCACACTCCCACAGCCCACACAGCTCTCACAGCCCGTACAGCTCTCACAGCTCACACAGCCCTCACAGCCCACACAGCTCACATCCCACACAGCTCTCACAGCTCATACAGCTCTCACAGCTCTCACAGCCCATACAGCTCTCACAGCCCACACAGCTCTCACAGCCCGCACAGCTCTCACAGCCCACACAGCTCACACAGCCCTCACAGCTCGCACAGCCCACACAGCTCTCACAACCCACACAGCTCTCACAGCCCACACAGCTCTCACAGCTCTCACAGCCCACACAGCTCTCACAGCCCACACAGCTCTCACAGCCCACACAGCCCTCACAGCTCACACAGCCCTCACAGCTCACACAGCTCGCACAGCCCACACAGCTCTCACAACCCACACAGCTCTCACAGCCCACACAGCTCTCACAGCCCACACAGCTCTCACAGCTCACACAGCCCTCACAGCCCACACAGCTCACATCCTACACAGCTCTCACAGCTCTCACAGAACATACAGCTCTCACAGCCCACACAGCCCTCACAGCCCTCACAGCCCACACAACTCTCACAGCCCACACAGCTCTCACAGCCCACACAGCTCACACAGCCCTCACAGCCCACACAGCTCACATCCCACACAGCCCCCACAGCCCATACAGCTCTCAGAGCTCTCATAGCTCTCACAGCCCATACAGCTCTCACAGCCCATACAGCTGTCACAGCCCACACAGCTCTCACAGCCCACACAGCTCTCACAGCCCACACAGCTCTCAGAGCTCTCACAGCCCACACAGCCCACATTCTCACAGCTCACACAGCTCTCACAGCCCGCACAGCTCTCACAGCCCACACAGCCCACACCGCTCTCACAGCCCACACAGCTCACACAGCCCTCACAGCCCACACAGCTCACATCCCACACAGCTCTCACAGCCCACACAGCTCTCACAGCTCTCACAGCCCACACAGCTCTCACAGCCCACACAGTTCTCACAGCCCACACAGCTCTCACAGCTCACACAGCTCTCACAGCCCACACAGCTCTGGCAAAGATAATACCAGCAGCGAACAAGCACTGGCAAAGACAATAACGGCATCAAACAAACACTGGCAAAGACCATAACGGCAGCAAAGAAACACTGGCAAAGACAATAACGGCAGCAAAGAAACTTTGGGGCCGATTGAGGGATCTGCCTGTAATTTTCCTTAAATTTGCTTCGCTGCGATCCGCTCCTTCCCTGAAAGTTTTGGGGGGATTCGTCAAGTGGTGGCCGAGAAAAAAGGGGGGTCCCAAAACGTGTTTTCCGGTGAGTGTACCCTCGCGATTTTTCGAGAAAAAAAAATTACAAGACAGGAATATGAAATGCTTTGAGAGATCCGTAAAGGATTTTACTAATGGCATAAATTGAGATAGAATATACAAAAAAGAGAGGCATATTTACAAGCCCCTTGTGCAATGTTTGACATGGGTGCAAGCAGAAAATGCATGCAGAGTAATAAAATTGGCACACAGACAAGAATATGAAATGCTGTGAGAGATGCGTAAAGGATTTTACTCATGGCATGAATTGAGATAGAATATACAAAAATGAGAGGCATATCTACAAGCCCCTTGCGCAATGTTTCACATTATTGCTGGTATAGAGATAGTGTAATGGTTTCATTGGCATATTTACAAGCCCCTTGTGCAATGTTTACCATTAATGCTGGTATAAAGATAGTGTAATGCCAATTTTATTACTCTGTATGCGTTTTCTGCTTGCATCCATGTTAAACATTGCGCAAGGGGCTTCTAAATATGCCCCTCTTTTTGTATATTCTATCTCAATTGATGCCATTAGTAAAATCGTTTATGCATCTCTCACGGCATTTCATATTGTTTTCTATCTGCTATTCCTATCCCTCTGTATACATTTACTGCTTGCATCCATGTTAAAGGTAGCGCAAAGGAGCATATTTACAAGCCCAATGAAACCATTAGCACTATCTCTATACCATCATTGAATTCAAGCATGAGAAACACTTTAAAAAGAAGTCTACCGTATAAGGTAAAAGATACAAACTGTAAGCACACACAGCTAACATTAAGGAAAAAGATGAAAATATAATTCCTTAATTCACATACACACTCAGTGTGATGCTTGTCAAAAATCTTAAAGACAGTCATTTCAGCAAAAAACATTTAGCTTGTTAAATCGTTTTAGGCACAGAGAGTAAGATGACACACACACAAACAGACAGATGGTGTAGGCAGAGATTGAGATAACACACACATACAAACAGAGAGATGGTGGAAGGAGAGAGTGAGATGAGGCATGCAAAGAGGGAGATAGTGCAGGCAAAGAGTGATATGAGACGCACAAAGAGAGATGTGAACTAGTGTTTATAATCTTTAGTTAATGTATTTGCTATGTGTTATGTTAGTAGTGGTCTATAATATGTCACATTTTTCTTTTCAACAGATTGTAAATATCTACAGAGTCATAATAGATTATGCCTACGAAAGACCGCCAAAAGGAACTTTATAAGAAAGTTTTATCGATCAAGAGGACTCAATTAGAAGATTCATGCAAAGGACAATCTTCAGAGAAAAGAAAAAATGTTCCTGGTAAGCAAACCAAGGAACTTTTAAGGAAATTGATAAAATGCAGAAAAAGTCAAGAAAGTGTTTCTACGGAAAAAAAACAAGTTGTAACTAGAAAGAAAAAGCAGAGGTCACCAAAAAATGGTATAATGGTACAAGGAGATCATAGTGTGTCTGGTAATCGTAGGACAAATCAGTTTATTGACATTCGTAGATGAATGTTTCGTAACAGAGTAGTTTTGAATTTATTAAAAAATCTTAAGAAATATAATAGGAAAACAACTTTTTACAAGAAAAAGAAAAGAATAGAAAAAATTGTTGATCAGGCTTTTGAAGTGAAGAGAAAGCTGTATATTTTAGTAATCAATAGAGTTCGTACACTAGATAAGGCAATCAATGATTTGAAATCAATATGTAAGTGGAAAAGAGTAATCAATCGAACACATTGTTGTGATGTTTTTTCGGGAGAATGGAAGCATAGTTCAAGTAGTGAGCCATTTTTTAATGAAGAGAGTTACTTTCAGGATAATGATTTGGTGCATGCAGTTGACACCAGTGGTCAAGCATATGAGGTGAAGGACGGTTGTCCAGTTGAAAAAGAAAAAATTGTGCCTAGAAATGCAGATGAGGTGTTAGCTGATGAAGTTTTAGGGAGACGTGCTAAGGGTCCGATGTATACTTGCAATTGTAGTAGTATTTGTAGTGTGTGACAGGATTCTATTAATTTGTTTTGCAATTTCTTACGTACATATAGTAAGAAAAGTCTAAAACAAAAGTTTAAGATGTTACAAGACTTAGATCCTTGCAGAGTGAGGGAAAAAACAGGTTTGCATGGTCATTCATTGGCTTGTCTTTCTAGAAAAGTATGTCAGAGTACTTTTCACCATTTTAGGATGTTAGGAGTGCATCAAACTAAAGTGAGGAAAATAGTGAGGAGGTTGTATTATGCAAAAAGTCCAGCACTTAGGCTAAAACAGTTAAACAGTGCTCTTTTGCATGGATCTGAATTAGATATGAAGAAGATTTGTGAAGAAATAGAGTTTTGTTACTTTGGTGAAAAAGAGGACACTGCCGTAAATGATACAGTAATAGAACGTAATGTGGAAGAGAATGTACAGATTGTAAGTACTCAAAATTTTGATCATGAAATTACAATTTTTAAGATCATTTCAAGTGAAAGGCCAAATTTTTCTTGTGTGTGCTGTCGATGAACTCATTATAAGAATCAGACTCGGTTAGTTGATTTATATGTTAAAAGTGAAATGGAGAATAATAATGAATGGAAGGATTTTGCAACTTATTTGTTGGTTGAGAATTGTTTTGATTTGGGTTCTGATCTGCGTATTTGTAAATATTGTTATAATAAATTAAATGAAAACAGAATGCCTGCTAGAGCTCTACATAATAATCTTGAGTTGGTAAAGATTCCGTCTGAATTGATGGGTTTAAATACCTATGAGTGTATTCTGATTCAATGTGTGCATCCTTTTCAGGCTATTGTTCGCTTGGAGCCTAAGACAGGGAAATTACCTTCTTCAGATTTACAGAGAGGATTAAAGGGAAGAGTTGTTTATTTGCCTTTAGATTTAAAGAAAAATATTGACACCATTGGCGTAGAAAAAGTGGAAGAGGAGCCTCTAGTTATTCTAGTTAATGGCGTTCCAACAAAGAGTAAGAAAATCTGGCAAGAATTAGTGTATGTTAGGAAAGTCAAAAAGGCAACGTTGTATTTAGTAAAAAACAATCAGTACTACAAAAATGTATATGTAGGAGAAGAGGAAACAGCTGTAGAAGAGGACAGTGATTCATCAGCTGGACAGATTGAAAAAGTAGATGTGTCTAGATGTGAACAGATTTATGAGCATTATAGTGTTCATCCTTTGCATTCCAAAGAAGTAATGGGGAATGCTATTGAGTTGTTCCAAATGAAAGAAGCCAAAGGAAGTCCCATAAGTGTATGGGAAGAAAGCTTGGAAGCTCGTTGTTTTCCTCAATTGTTTCCAACAGGTCAAGGTGGAAGATATGATGACCGACCTGTTCGAATTCCTGCGTCGGAATACCGGACTTTAAGATTATATGCAGAAGATCCAAGTTTTCGTCAATGCATTCCATATTTGTTTCATCTTCTGTTTGAGAGTGACTTCTCTGGACTATCTTATGCTGTGAACCATATACTGAAATCTGGAGTACATCTTCAAAATGTTTCGGCAAGGGATTTTATGGATAAAGTCCAAGTGGAAGACAGTATTTTGGAATCTCACCTAATCAATCTCATGGCATGTCAGCGTGGTACGAATGAGTATTGGTACCGTCGTCATGGGGAATTGAAATATATGCTAAGAAACGTAGGAACTCCTACATGGTTCCTCACTCTTAGCTGTGCTGAGTATGCCTGGGAAGACTTACTTGAATTTCTTCGAGAGGCAAATGGAAACATAGAAAATATAGAATTCAAGACACCTGGAGAACTGTGCTCTTTGGATCCAGTTAATGTTTGTAGGTATTTTAATCATCGATTTGAAGCTATGATGTCTTTCATCACAAACTAAAAAAATCCTCCACTTGGAGAGGTTTTGGATTTCTTTTGGAGAAAGGAGTATCAAGCAAGAGGTGCTCCTCACATACATATGCTGCTATGAATCAAAGATGCTCCCAAATTTGAAACAGATTTGGATGGCACAGTGATGAGTGTCATTAAACAATATTCTACATGTGTTGTTCCGAAAAGTACAGAAGTAGACAATTTACGACATCAAGTCTTACGCTTTCAAACCCATCGCTGTGGAAAGTACTGTCGTCGAAAGTTCAAATCCAAGGAGAAGTTCTACACAAAATGTTGTTTTGGATTTCCATGACCAGTAATATGTAAAGGAAGAGTGAACAATTTTATGTCTTCACTGCGACATACTGTGACAAGAAAATCACCGAAAAATACGTACAACTTGAAAAGAAATGAAGAGTTCAAATACATAAATGACTACAACCCAGTCATTTTGTCCATGTGTAATGCTAACATGGATATTCAATATGTTGCTGACAACTCTTTTGCTGTGGCTCGATATGTAACGTCTTACATCACAAAATCAGAAAAGACGGAACTGAAGGAAATGTGGGAGGATATTTCGCATGAAAAGAGCCTAAGTAATAAATTATACAGTTACAGTCTGAAGATGTTGTTGCATCGAGAAATTGGAGCATATGAATGTTCAGATCGGTTATCATCAGCAAGTCTGTACGCCAAATGGAGATCCATCATTTGGGTAAGTCTAGGTCTTGCTGCAACACGAAACCGAGTTTTGAAGTCTGCACAAGCAATTGAATATTTGGCGGAGTTTCAACCAAATAGTACAGATATTTTGAAGACAAACATGTTGGATACATATTATCCAAATAGAAGTAGTCATCTTGAGAACGTTTGTCTCTATGAAGTACTTCAAAGCTATACTTTTAAGAGGAATAGGACAGAAGATATCAATAAAGGAGTATATGCTTTAATTGGATGTGAAGGATGTTTGGTGAAACAAAGAAAAGGACATTTGATTAATCATCGTAAATTGAGTTGCGAATCTCCTGATAAAAGGGAATTTTACTATTTAGCTCTTTTGCAACTCTTTAAGCCATGGCGTTCAGAAGAGGAACTACTTGGAGATTTTCTAAGTTTTGAAGATTGTTTCAATGCAACTAAGGATACCATAGAATGTCCTGTTTTTTCAAATTATCTGCAAATGTTGAACGATGAAATACAGCAAGAAGCTATCATTGCAGCAGAGATTGCTAGAGACAGTTCTCAAGACAGTCAGAGTTCTGCTTTGTTGAGTCAGGATCAACTAGGAGGACCAATTATCCAAAATGAAGCTGCCACTGCCATGGAAGAGGTGGAAAGAGCCATGGAACAAGCTCAGGAGGATGTAGTTAATTTAGAAGATTTGGAAAATCAACTAAACGTGGAGCAGAAAAAAATATATGATGAAGTCATAGAACAGATTGAGCATGGTTTACGTCATGATAAAAAAGAGTGCTCATGTATGTCATTTGAACCTGTCCGACTGTATGTGAGTGGAGAAGCCGGAACTGGGAAAAGTTTTCTGATTAAATCAATTGCAAGTTATCTGCCGAAAAGAACAGAGCCATCACTGTCTTGTGTTGTTACTGCTCCAACTGGGTTGGCAGCACATACATTAAAGGGATTACTTTACATCGTTTATTGATGCTGCCAGTAGAGCATGATAATAAATTACAATACCACAAGCTATCTGGAGAAGCTTGTTGTGAAGTTGGTAGAGTCCTGAAGAAAATGGAACTTCTTATCATTGATGAGGTAAGCATGGTTTCAAATGTGATGCTTGCTTTTGTGCATTTAAGAATGCAACAAATTCTTAAAACAGAGTATGATGTGTTATTTGGAGGCAAACACATCACTGTCTTTGGAGATCTACTGCAGATAACTCCAGTGAAAGGGCAACCAGTGTTTAAGATGCTTACGCATAAAGATACAAGAAAGTGCCTAGGAAGCATTGGAAATGTGAATATCTGGTTATATTTTAAATATGCAGAACTGCTTCAAAACATGCGACCGGCAAAGGATGAAGATTATAAAAATATTCTACAAGACTTAAGAATTGGAAAAGTAACTGAACATGGCAAAGAAGCTTTACAGTCACGATTAATTTCAAATTTGTTTCAAAAGGAAAATATTCTCCCAGAGATTATTTATCAGAAAGTTGCTGAAAACAAAACTGTAATATGCTTGATGCCAATTCTTCGAGAATGTTCAGTCTTCAACAACAAAATGTTAGAGTTAGAACATCAAGAGATTGTGAAACTGGAAGCTATTGTTAAAATAGAGCATGAAGGAGTTACTATTGTTTTATCAGAAAAGTTGAAATCAAAGTTGGATTCTTTAGAGAAGACAATTTCTAAAACTGCTGGTTTTGAAAAGACTCTATATGTATGTTTAAATTGTCGTATAATTTTACGACGGAATTTAAATGTGGAAAGAGGTTTAGTAAATGGAGCAATGGGTCATGTTGTTGATTTTGTGAATTACCAAAATAGAGATGGAAGTGAATTTATAAAAATTAAATTTGATGGTATTGAAGAAGTACAACAAATCAGTCATTGTTCTGCCCGATTTTTGCTTGTGAAAGATTTATATGTCCGCAGGAAACAGTTTCCTGTTTCTTTGGCATATGCAGTGACTATTCATACATCTCAAGGTTTAAGTGTAGATAGTGCTTTGGTGAATATTGGAAGTTCTGTCTTCAAGGAGGGTATGGCATATGTTGCTTTATCTCGAGTCAGAACTTTATCTGGATTGTACTTGATTGATTTTGATGAGACAAAGATTAGTGCAGATCTAAATTGTGTAAAGGAATATAATAGGTTAAGAAGAGAGTATGCTCCAAATTTACCTCAATATCCTCTATTTGAAAAGAGTGTAGTAGGCCGAAAAAGAAGAAATGAGAAAAATTATAGCAAGGCTGTAGCAAAAAAAAGAAAACTAGATGAACCAGTAATTGTAAGCAGAAACAAAGAGGATTCTGTTGAAGATATTGTTGGATTTCAGTTTGAGAACAGTTCTGGTGTCAACTGCTATGCTAATGTAAAGGTTAATGTTGTTTTTTTTCTCCAAAGTTCGCAAGAACAGATTGTTGAAAATCGGGATCAAAGTTTTTGTTGTTTGTTGAATACTGTGTTTGAGAAATGTAGCAGTGATAGAACAAATATAGAAAGTGTTTCTGATATTCGAAATGATTTAGACATATGTTCTGGTATAACTTAATTTTCTCAGGATATTCAGCAAGATTGTCAGGAATTTCTAATGTACATGCTTGTTGTATTGCAAGAGGAAGGTATAGATGTTGAAAATATTTTTGGCCTTTCTTATAAATGGCAACATGTCTGCGATAATTGTTCCTTTTCAAGTAGTACAACAGTAGATACCGAAATATTTATATATTTGATTTTACCAGACTACAAAGTGTCTTTTAATAATCTAGTTAGAGCAGCTGATCAAAACATGGTTTGTACCCAATGTAACTGTACAATGCTAT
This sequence comes from Lissotriton helveticus, assembly GCF_964261635.1. Classification (NCBI taxonomy): domain Eukaryota; kingdom Metazoa; phylum Chordata; class Amphibia; order Caudata; family Salamandridae; genus Lissotriton; species Lissotriton helveticus. The sequence goes on along the minus strand of NC_136063.1, from coordinate 770,097,449 downwards.
CAACATTATTTATACAAAGTTATGGACAGTACGTAATTTTAATGTTCCAATGATGTAGACCTGATGGAACTAAATTAACAACTTTAATTAACAAATTTGTGGCTTCTCAATTATCAATTTCAGGAAGAACCTTTGTAACAGTAGCAATTATTTTCCATGATGGTCCTTCAACAACATCTGGACATTATACAGCTTATTTAAAATGTCAAAACGGTTGGACTTATTGTAATGATACTGTTTTGACTTTCAAAAAACGTTTGCTTTTTGACTTAAAAAATTCTTACCTAGTGTTTTTACAACCTAAATTTTAGGAAAAGTAATTGGCCTAGAAAGATTGGAGCAATTAATAAAAGTTAGTCATCAGGATACTATATGATGTTCAGATTCTGATAGTTTACTGCTTGTTTAAGGTTTTATGGACATGATACACATCCTTGGGTGGAGATATAAATATTGTTAGGTGTTACGAAAGACGTTGGAGCTTTTCATGCAGAAGGTCGGGAAATGGAAGGTCAAGAGTATTATTAAGTATTTTCCAAAACATGGGATTTTTATGTACTATTTGGCCATGTGGGAAAGTACATCAATGAAAAATGATTTTCTCGGGTAAATGTTGATAATATATGTTTTTACATAATTTTGTAATAATACTCAATTGATTTTCAAACAACGTTTGCCTTTTGACTTAACAAATTCTTATCTAGTGTTTTTAGAACCTAAATTTTAGTGAAAGTAATTGGACAATGAAGATTGGAGCAGTTAATAAAAGTAAGTGTGTTGTTCAAAATTAGTTTGTGAGTGAAAGTGATCAAGATAATTAGTAAACTGGTAGTTGTCACAGAGGTAGTATAAGTGTATCACATAGTGAGTGATATCAGTATTATAGGAAATGTTTATCAAGAGTAAGTCAGAGGTGTAAATATAATTATTGTTAGATGATGAAATAGATGTTGGACTTTTCATTCCGAAAGTCGGGTAAATGGAAGTTTAAAACTACTAATAAGTAATTTCCAAAAAGAGGACTTTCTGTATACCATTTGGCCATGTGGAAAGGTATGTAAATGAAGATTACGTATTTCGGGTAAATGTGGTTAATATATGTTTCTATATCACTTTAGTTTGAGAGTATAATAATGAGATACTGTATCTTAGAAATTGCTGTTTGGAAGAAAACATTTAAGATATGTTTTTTCTAAGTTTTATGGGTTTTTTAAACACAATCATTTTGATTGTGGTTTTTTTTGCCCGCTGTCATATGATGAGTAGTATTGAACTCACTGTTTTTAGTGAAAATCAATATATTCTGAGCACAGCAAAAATAAACCATATAACATGTTGTACAAGTTAATTTGCATTTTGTATTGTGAAATATATATTATAACTGATTTCTTTACTCTCTTCTACAGATATTACATTTATAAGGTAAGTACGACTAATAAAATTTTTAATTTTCATTACTTTTTTATTTCTGTTTCTCTCTATCCTTCCCTTACTGCCTTTCTCTTAACCTCACTGCTTTCATTCCTTCAGTTTCTCACTCCCTTTCTCTTATGTTCACTCCCTTTAACTCGTCCACATTTTGTCAGTGACTTTTTTTTGCTCTTTCACTCAGTCCCCTTCTCTCACTCTTTTCTTCTCTCCCTCTATTTCCTCACTCTTTTACTTTTCTTGTCTCATGCTCACTTACCTTAATTCATCCTCTATCACCTCTGTTTCGTCAAACTTACTGTCATTCTTTTACCCTACGTCACCCCCGTCCCTTTATTTTGCTTCCCTTACTTATCCTCATTCCCTATACTTCACTTCCCTTCTTCTTAGTCTTCTCACCCACTCATGTTAAGTGAGTCCCTCTGTTTTACTCTCCTTCACCTCTCTTTCCTTCCTTTGCTCACTCACTAATTCCTCTTCTGTCACTCACCTAACTGCACTTCAAACACATCTTCATAAAACTCCCTGTGTCCTCTTACTTTCTCTGTACTCTTCCATCACTCCCTCTCTCTTAGACTCACTGTTGTTAACGCACCTGCACTAATTCCCCCTTCCCTCTCCCTCATTTTGCTTCCCTAACTCCTCTTTCCTTTTTCTCCTGTTTTGTCTCTTGTATTGTGAATAATGTATTATAACTGATTTGTTTTTTCGTTTCCACAGATATTTCATTTAAAAGTTAAGTACGACTGACCCAAAAAAAATGTATTTCTCTTTTTGTCTATCCTTCCATCGCTCCCTGTCTCTTAGCGTGACTCTCTTTATCACCTCATTCTGTCACTCCTTTTCTCTCACCTACACTACCTCATTTTCCTTTTTTTGATCCCTCACTGAGTGTCCTTCTATCACTCCTTCATTCACTCTCTGTGTGTAGTCAATCACTCACTCCCATTGTCTCACACTCACTCGACTTTATCCACCCTCTATCATTTGTATTTCTTCAACTTCACTGTCCTTCTCTCACTCACCTCTACCTTGTTTCGTTGGGCTGCTTCCCACAGTACCCTTTATTCCTATCCTTCATTCCCCTTCTGCTTTCTTGTTTCCCTCACTTACCTTTTCTCAGTTCATCTGATTTACTCCCCTTCACCTCTCTTTCCTTCTTTTGCTCCCTTACTCATTAACCTTTCCTCACTCACCGTACTCCACTTCACTTACTCCTTCTGTCACTCACTTTGAACTCTGACATCCTCACTTCTTTTTCTTCACTGTCTCTCTGTTAGCCTCACTTCCTCTGTCCCTTCACTGTCTCACTGCCCTTCCCTTACACTCACTCTCTTTAACTCACCCACACTCCATCACTTGTCTTTCTTTGCTCCCTCACTCAGTCCCCTTCTCTCACTGTTTCCTTCACTCCCTCTGTGTCCTCAGTCCCCTTGTCTCATGCTCATTTGCCATCTCTCTTTTGACTGTGCTATGTCTTCCTTTGGCTGTTCCATGTTTCTCTCTGTGTGTGCCATCTTACCCTTTGTCTGCACAATATATACTTGTGCCTGTGTCATCTTACTCTCTGCTTGCACCATCTCACCTTCTACTTGTTCTATCTCACTCTCTGCCTGCACCATTTTACCCTCTACCTGTGGCATCTGTCCCTCTGCGTGTGCCATCTAACTTTCGATGTCTATATGGATAATAGTGTTGTGATGACTTGCATGATAGTTCTCACGAGGTAAATTTCCTTACTAACTCGAGTATTACAGGTGCTCTTTATCTACCATTTTAAATAGACACTAGGAACAAATGATACGATCCACAGGTTGTGGTTAAAATGCATTGACATGTGTACTTTTAGTGGGTGATGACCGTTAGGACATGTTTATGAGAAATGACTCTAGAGATTCAAGTGGAGGATGTAACACTGTATAACCTTAAATTATTGAGTGGTGGCCCCCACAGATACACAATACTTGATTGCATATAGTGATGAGTGTATATATGTTAAGTAATTGGAATATTTTCATTTGCAGAAACATTGCCCCTGGGGAAGGAACTCACGTTCCGAAATGCATTGGGCCAGACATTATATGTGGTTCCACAGCAATTTTGGATGCAATGTATAAAAAGGATGAAGTAAAAAAGTGATAACATTCATGTATTGAATTATATTAACAAGAGTTAATTATTATATGTGATGAAACAACATATAAATTGTTTATGAACTTGCAAATGAGTAAAAAAATGTATTCGTGAAATGGTAAAATAAGTAAAATGAATTTAATCAGTTGATTTGGATTATGATGTGTTTGGAAAATTATGAACACTGTTGAAAATTGGTGAACGGTTAGTTCCATAGGAACAGTGCACACTAGAGCAGGTTATTCCTGTTCATGGTCAGACTACTATTCACACGTGAAGCCAACACGTATTTATAGTGTAGAACCCTTGTGTTTAAGATTAGTTTAGTAATAAACAGAGTTTAAACTGAGTGCGCCTCATACCCCTTGGTGGGCATTTATTCTATGCCATCTAACTTTCCCATCTTTTAATCTTGTTCCTTCTTTCTTGTATTGTGAAATATACATGTATGCATTACAATTCATTTTTTTCTTGTGTTGAACAGATATTATATTTTTAAAAAATAATTTCCTTAACTTTTTTATATCTTAGAAGGTAAGTATAACAAATAAAAAACCTTTTTCGCAATAGTGTCTAAGTTTTTATTATTTATAAGGTAAGTATGAGAAGGAAAAATAGTTTTGTTATCACTCTGTTATTGTGACAGAATAACTGCCTCACTCTTTCTCAGTCCCTTGCTCTCTCTCTCTCTCTACATATCTCTTCATGACACTTAATCTTGTATGTTTTCTCTTTCTACCACTCTTCCTCTTTACCTCAGTCAGTTTCCCTCTTTCTTTATTTTTTTGTGTTTGATCTTATTTTCCTTCCTTCACTCTGTTATCCATTTCTTACCTGTTAGTAAGCCTTCATTTATTGGCACTCCACTTTCCCCAGTGCACTTCCTTGGTAAATCTAGATGTAGGTGGCACTGAAAACAGTGCCACAGGCCCTTAAGTATTCGTTAGTTACCACCAAATACTATTCGGTGGTTAATAACGAATTCCTGTGTATATGCACATCTGTGCATGTACATTTGTGCCATGTGGCACACATATAAGTCATAAGAGCATGTATGTGTGTGACATGGCACACAAGTTAGAATCAGGGGTGCAACAGGGTGTCAAAGTGATAACCTGTCCCCCTTGACAATTCAGTTATTTTACCAAATCGGTATTTACTGGTTCGGTAATTGCCATTGATTCTTATTGGCCTCAAGGCCCATAGGAATCAATGGCAATTACCGAATCGGTAAATACCGATTAGGTAAAATGACTGAATTATATAGATTTGGTAATTTAAAAAGAGAAATTAACTACATCCCATGTACCTACTCTTAAATGTTGAACAGGTATGATTTGGTATTTAAGAGTAGGTAAATGGAGATTACATACATGTGGCCCATTGGGTTGTAACATATTTATATACATATGTTACATTTCAGTGCTTTGGAAGTACTACAGTATACTATAGGTAAACACCCTATAGATTTATGCTGTACCACATCCTTATAGTTTTGCACTTTTACTATAACAAACTTTTACATACAAACATAGAAATATAGTTCTTTTTTTGACCAGTAGAGGTAGTTCTAAAAAGAACTGTTTTTTTTGTTTTTTTTTTTTTTGGTTGCTAGAAAAACGGTGTAAAAAATGGACTTTATAACCAAAACAATTGTTCAACATGAACAAACCATGAAAAATAAAGAAAAAAATTATTTGGTGCACTTGTGGCTCCTGTTTTTCTGCAAAATAACTTCTACGGACTGTTGTCCAAAGGCAACGAATTTATTGCACTGTATGCACTGCATCATTAGATTTTTAATTCCGGCTGGATATTGGCAATCGTGGAAGCTGGCATTGGTGGTGCTGTTGAAGTACTAGGAGCAGAGCCCTGCTCTTCAGATCTACGCACCACAGCTCTAGCCCAATTGTTGGGGTGCATATTCTTAACATGGCGTTCCATGCTATAGGTTCCAAAAGAGTATTTTTTATTTGGATTGCCTCTTGACAATACTGTGTCACAGATTTTGCATGTGACATGCGGGGCATTGACTTTCTTCAAACCTTCTGGGAATGAAAAAAACTTCCAGACTATGGACTCTTTTTTAGATGGATGGGGGTCCTCTTTCACAAATTCTTCTGAAGAAGAATGTTCTGATTCCTCACGTTCAGCCATTTCCAAACAAGCCAGGAGCTGTTGAAAGTAGATGTTGCTTCTCTGAAAGCCAAAGAAGAATGATGAACATGGGAGGGGTCTTTCTACAATTGGAGTAGGAAGTATTATAAACCAATAAAACATCTTGTTTTTAGGTCACATGGTTGAACGTAATCTTAAGGAGCGTTTACGGAGCGCTTACGTAAGCTTACGGTGCGTTTACGTATTATTTACGGAGCGGTTACGCCATCTTACGATGCGCTTACGTAATACGCACCATTTCGAGATTTATAATTGCTTTAATAAAGTTATATATGGTCTTTAAAAGTTTAAATTAACATGTTCTTTATTATCCCAGATAATGTGTACCTTTACATTGTGCAATGAATACGTAGATATAACGATTTAAAGTTTATAAAACTTTCGGGGGTAAGAGCTCGGAGCTTTTACGTTGCGTGGACGGAGCTCTTACGTTGTGTGCACGTGCGACGCACCATCACGAGATTTGTTACTACTTTAAAAAGTAATATACTGTTGTTAAAAGTTTAAAAAAAACATTTTCTACATTAAAGCAAATATTGTTTACCTTTAAAATCAACGTTAAAAACATAGATATTATGTTTTAGAATTTTTTTTTTAATTGTCGGGGTAAGAGCTCGGAGCGTTTACGGTGTGCTTTCGGAGCGCTCACGGTGCGCGGACCCTGTAATCATATAAAAAAAAACTTGAAAATAAAAATATATATATTCACTGAAAAAACTATAGGTTTGAAGCCTTACATAGTTAGGTATTAGCAATTTAAAAACCTTGCAAATTCACTGAAAAAAACATAGGTTTCAAGTCATATATAGTTAGGTATTAGCATTTAAAAAACCTTGGAAATTCACTGAAAAAACCATAGGTTTCAGGTTATATATAGTGAGGAATTAGCATTTAAAAAAACGTGCAAATTCACTGAAAAAACCATAGGTTTCAGGTCATATATAGTTAGGTATTGGCATTTAAAAAACCATTGAAATTGCTCCTATATAGTTAGTTGGACTAACTATATTTCGTGCAACCGCAATCCACTGCTGATGATGTCACATATTACATCATTCATGACATGGTCAGTGACATCACTGATGACATCACTGATGATATCTCAAATGACATCACTGATGACATCACTGATGACATCTCAATTGACATCACTGATGACATCATTCGTGTGATAATACGATGCACCTCCTCACACTGTAATCTAACCTTTGATACACCCAGTCTTAAATACAAACTACCATTCTTGAAACCATTGACACACCAATACCAGTTACTACATACGCATTCACTGATTCCTAGGTCTACACACACAGCCACTCATTCACCCGTACAATCACTCATACATACAGTCACTCATCAATACAATACTATCATATGCACTTATACACCTATAGAGACACTCACACACTTTCACTCATCCATGGAGTTTCTCACACACCTAGTCAGTCATGCAAAGAATCAATCACACTCCCATTTCCTCATCTATACAGTTATACACACAACACCTTACTTATTCAAACATATACTAACACATACTTACTCTCTTAAACAATCACTGATACAAGTACACATTGATCCATACAGCCACTTGCATAATCACTGGCTCTCATGTATAGTCATTTATAAATACCAACTCTCACATGCACTGTGTTTTACATATGCACTTACTTGGACATGTAGCACTGAGATATACATTCACTCACCAACACACCAATGCACACAGTAAACCACCCATACAGCTGTTTCCATATGCACTCTTGAACTCATACACCTAGTGAATCAACTGCTCACACATCTATGCACAGAGTCACACACCTCCCAGTCACCCACACACACACTCAGTCTCACATACAAATACTTGGGCAACCAATCAATGACCCATATAGCCACTCATATAGCTACTGATCAACACATACAGCATCTTACACAACAACAGACATACTGATGCACACATTCAGACAGTTTAGTCACTAACCCATGCATTCAATAAGACACATTTAATCACTCACTCATACAGTCAGTCACACGCCTACTAAATCCTTCATCCAGACACTTATACATCTACTCATTCTTCAATATGTAAAACATATTTAAACTTTACAGAAACACACAGTCACTGGATGATGTCATCAGTGATGTCATCAGTGATGTCATTTGAGATGTCATCAGTGATGTCACTAACCATGTCATGAATGATGTAATATGTGACATCAGCAGCAGTGGATTGCGGGTGCGCGAAATATAGTTAGTCCAACTAACTATATAGGAGCAATTTCAATGTTTTTTTAAATGCTAATACCTAACTATATATGACCTGAAACCTATGGTTTTTTCATGAATATATATATATATTCACTGAAAAAAACATAGGTTTCAGGCCTTATATAGTTAGGAATTAGCATTTAAAAAACCTTTAAAATTCACTCAAAAAACTATAGGTTTTAGGGGTGTTATAGTTAGCTGGACATTTCACTCATACAAAACCATTGAAATTGCTCCTATATAGTTAGTTGTACTAACTATATTTCGCGCACTCGCAATCCACTGCTGATGATGTCACATCTTACATCATTCATGACATGGTCAGTGACATCTTTTATGACATCTCAAATGACATCACTGATGACATCACTGATGACATCATCCAGTGAATGTGGTTTACTTTGTTATTTAAATATGCATTATATATATAGCAATTTGCATTGAAGAATGAGTGGATATATAAAAATAAATGTTTGGATGGAGGATTTAATACCAGTGTAATTGACTGTTTACTTGACCAATTTATAGTGTCTCACTAAATATAGTGGATAGTGACTAAACTGTTTGAATATCTGTATCACTTTGTCAGTTGTTGTGTAAACTGGTTCTCCAGTTGGTTACTAGCTATGTGAAAGTCTATATTAGTTATTGATTAGTTAACTGAGTATTTGTATGGGAGAGTGAATGCGTGTGTGGTTCGGTGGGGGGTGTGTGACTGCCCAAAGATGTGTGAATAGTTGATTCACTAGATATATGAAGCTAAAACTACATGTTCTAACAGTTGTTTGGGTGAGTGAATATCTTTATGGGTATGGGGATGAGCAAATATATTTCTCAATGGTACATGTCCAACAAACTAGAAAAATATAAGGCAGTGTATGTGTCAGTTGTTGTATATAAATAAGTATACATAAGACTCAATGATTGTGTGAGTGACTGTATGGATACCTTTATACTTGTAATAATGATTTTATAATTCACTAAGAAAGACTTACTATCTAAATGAATAGATGACGTTGTGTTTGTATAAGTGTGTAGCTAAGTAAAAATGTAAGTATGATCCATTGTTTGCATAAGTGAGTAGGATGACTTCATATGTGAATAGGATGTGTGCTGGTGTGTGATGTCGATTTAGGTGTATAAGTATTTTTGATAGTGTTCTATTGTTCATTGACAGCATGTATGAGTGAATCTACAGGTAAGTGATTAGATGTGTGTATACATCTATGAATCACTGAGTGGGTTTTTAGATACTTGTATTGCTGTAACAATGGATTCAAATATGATACTCTGTATTTTACAAAGAGTGATGAAAGATTTTACTAGTGTATGAAAAGGTGTATGTGATTGTCATGTGGATGATGTCATCAGTGATGTCATCAGTGATGTCATTTGAGATGTCATCAGTGATGTCACTAACCATGTCATGAATGATGTAATATGTGACATCAGCAGCAGTGGATTGCGGGTGCGCGAAATATAGTTAGTCCAACTAACTATATAGGAGCAATTTCAATGTTTTTTTAAATGCTAATACCTAACTATATATGACCTGAAACCTATGGTTTTTTCATGAATATATATATATATATATATTCACTGAAAAAAACATAGGTTTCAGGCCTTATATAGTTAGGAATTAGCATTTAAAAAACCTTTAAAATTCACTCAAAAAACTATAGGTTTTAGGGGTGTTATAGTTAGCTGGACATTTCACTCATACAAAACCATTGAAATTGCTCCTATATAGTTAGTTGTACTAACTATATTTCGCGCACTCGCAATCCACTGCTGATGATGTCACATCTTACATCATTCATGACATGGTCAGTGACATCTTTTATGACATCTCAAATGACATCACTGATGACATCACTGATGACATCATCCAGTGAATGCGGTTTACTTTGTTATTTAAATATGCATTATATATATAGCAATTTGCATTGAAGAATGAGTGGATATATAAAAATAAATGTTTGGATGGAGGATTTAATACCAGTGTAATTGACTGTTTACTTGACCAATTTATAGTGTCTCACTAAATATAGTGGATAGTGACTAAACTGTTTGAATATCTGTATCACTTTGTCAGTTGTTGTGTAAACTGGTTCTCCAGTTGGTTACTAGCTATGTGAAAGTCTATATTAGTTATTGATTAGTTAACTGAGTATTTGTATGGGAAAGTGAATGCGTGTGTGGTTCGGTGGGGGGTGTGTGACTGCCCAAAGATGTGTGAATAGTTGATTCACTAGATATATGAAGCTAAAACTACATGTTCTAACAGTTGTTTGGGTGAGTGAATATCTTTATGGGTATGGGGATGAGCAAATATATTTCTCAATGGTACATGTCCAACAAACTAGAAAAATATAAGGCAGTGTATGTGTCAGTTGTTGTATATAAATAAGTATACATAAGACTCAATGATTGTGTGAGTGACTGTATGGATACCTTTATACTTGTAATAATGATTTTATAATTCACTAAGAAAGACTTACTATCTAAATGAATAGATGACGTTGTGTTTGTATAAGTGTGTAGCTAAGTAAAAATGTAAGTATGATCCATTGTTTGCATAAGTGAGTAGGATGACTTCATATGTGAATAGGATGTGTGCTGGTGTGTGATGTCGATTTAGGTGTATAAGTATTTTTGATAGTGTTCTATTGTTCATTGACAGCATGTATGAGTGAATCTACAGGTAAGTGATTAGATGTGTGTATACATCTATGAATCACTGAGTGGGTTTTTAGATACTTGTATTGCTGTAACAATGGATTCAAATATGATACTCTGTATTTTACAAAGAGTGATGAAAGATTTTACTAGTGTATGAAAAGGTGTATGTGATTGTCATGTGGATGATGTCATCAGTGATGTCATCAGTGATGTCATTTGAGATGTCATCAGTGATGTCACTGACCATGTCATGAATGATGTAATATGTGACATCATCAGCAGTGGATTGCGGGTGCGTGAAATATAGTTAGTACAACTAACTATATATGAGCAATTTCAATGGTTTTGAATGAGTGTAATGTCCAGCTAACTATAACACCCCTAAAACTTATAGTTTTTTGAGTGAATTTTAAAGGTTTTTTAAATGCTAATTCCTAAGTATATAAGGCCTGAAACCTATGGTTTTTTTCAGTGAATTTCAAAGGTTTTTTAAATGCTAATTCCTAACTATATAAGGCCTGAAACCTATGGTTTTTTCAGTGAATTTGCAAGGTTTTTTAAATGCTAATTGCTAACTATATAAGTCCTGAAACCTATGTTTTTTTCAGTGAATTTCAAAGGTTTTTTTAATTCAAATTCCTAACTATATAAGACCTGAAAGCCCACCAGGAATCTCCAGTATGCGCCAGGGGACTGCATTGCAGAGAGGTGTAATGAAGCCACACCCCTTTTTACACCTCTCTGCAACGCAGCCCCCGTGCATGTTTGAAGAGGGGGAACTAATTCCCCTTGCATACTGGGGGCCCCTGGGGGCCAACTAGCCCACCTTGAACCTCCAGTATGCGCCAGGGGGCTGCATTGCAGAGGTGTAATAAGGCTATGCCCCTTGTTACACCTCTCAGCAACGCAGCCCCCTGGCGTGTTTGCAGAGGGGAACTAATTCCCCTTGCATACTGGGGGTCCCTGGGGGCCAACTAGCCCACCAGGAGCCTCCAGTATGCGCCAGGGGGCTGCATTGCAGAGAGGTGTAATGAGGCAACACCCTTTTTTACACCTCTCTGCAACGCAGCCCCCGTGCATGTTTGAAGAGCGGGAACTAATTCCCCTTGCATACTGGGGGGCCCTGGGGGCCAACTAGCCCACCTGGAACCTCCAATATGCGCCAGGGGGCTGCATTGCACAGAGGTGTAATGAGGCTATGCCCCTTTTTACACCTCTCTGCAACGCAGATCACTGGCGCGTTTGCAGAGGGGGGACTAATTCCCCTTGCATACTGGGGGTCCATGGGTCATATCTGCCCAAACACCGATATTACGAACAATTGAAAATGACTTTTCTTGAGAAACATTTGGATTTGGATTATCATGTCCTATACTTTGGAATTTTTGAAAGACTGACTTTGAGGATGCTATGAATTACTCAAGTCTGCCCGAATTGTGTGGGTAAAATTGATTGAAACCTAGTCACTTTGAAAAAGAATGTACTTACGTCTCGTTTAACATTTGGAAGAAATATCTAGTTATATGACAAAAGGATACCGACATAACTTGAAGGAAATAGGAACGCCCTGAAGAAGTTCTGTTGTACAGAACGAAACGCGTCGGCTGGCTGTGGTACATAAACTTAAGGAAAATAAAAGCATTTGAATATACACCAAGATTCAGCGCTTCAATAAGGACTCTAAGTGCTAAGTGTTATGATTTGATTGGACTTATTGTGCAAGTGGTGCTGTGCCAAACTTTGGAATATTCTCCACTACTCTCTACTACTTACTCTCTACTACTCCACTACTCTATGTTAGCACTCTAGTTGCTCATTAGATCACTGTAGTAAAGCTACTGCTCACCAGGGAAGTCTGCTGCTGGTATTCAAAGTGCATGTTTCAGTCTGCATGTCAGAATTTTTTTAATGAAATAGAAGAGGATTTGAGAAGTCACTACTCACTCTCTACTACTCATTCTCTACTACTCTACTACTCTCTGTCTACTACTCACTCCCTACTATTCACTATCTACTACTCTCTACTACTCACTCTCTACTACTCTCTACTCTCTACTACTCACTCTCTACTACTCTCTCTCTACTACTCACTCTTTACTACTCACTCTCTACTACTCTCTACTACTCACTCTCTACTTCTCACTCTCTACTACTCTCTACTACTCACTCTCTACTACTCTCTCTCTACTACTCTCTACTACTCACTCTCTACTACTCACTCTACTACTCACTCTACTACTCTCTACTACTCACTCTCTACTACTCTCTCTCTACTACTCTCTACTATTCACTCTCTACTACTCTTTACTATTCTCTATATATATGTATGTATATATATATATATATATATACATACATATATAAACATATATAATCTGCATATCTATATAAATACAAATATAAATGCATGCATACATATACATATGTGCATACATATACACGTTATTTACATGAAAGTTTTAAAAACACTAATAAAAGCAAAGCTGAAAAGCCACCTCATTACAAACAGAATGGCTTTAACTTAAACGAGGGTGAGATCTATTGCATTTTCAATGCTTGTTTACTTTGGTTCCATCAAGAAGGCATTCAGATGTGTCACACATTTGCCATAAATTCTGAATGTTAGCACTCTAGTTGCTCATTAGATCACTGTAGTAAAGCTACTGCTCACCAGGGAAGTCTGCTGCTGGTATTCAAAGTGCATGTTTCAGTCTGCATGTCAAAAATGTTTTAATGAAATAGAAGAGGATTTGAGAAGTCACTCAAAATGTGCCCTAATTTTTCTTTCTGAAGCACTAATCATACTTTCTATGGCAAAATGAACCCCCTCATTTTGTTCCTTTTTAAATTAAATGTTTTCAGACTTACCACTTCATTCCAATCAAGATGGCTTCTGGTGTGCCGTACTTTTGTCATAAGTAAGACTGTTAGCGCTCTAGTTGTTCTTTAGAACACTCTGGGACATTCTGTCATTGGGCTATACTTGGGCTACATCTGGGTGCTATTTGGGCTACATTTGGGCTCTTTTGTCTCTGGTGGCCATCTTGGGAGACTGCATGTCAGAAATTTTTAATGAAATAGAAGAGGATTTGAGAAGTCACTCAAAATGTGCCCTAATTTTTCTTTCTGCAGCACTAATCATACTTTCTATGGCAAAATATACCCCTCATTTTGTTCCTTTTTAAATTAAATGTTTTAAGAGTTACCACTTTATTCCAATCAAGATGGCTTCAGGTGTGCCATACCTTTGTAATAAGTAGGACTGTCAGTGCTCTAGTTGTTCTGTATCTAACCAACTGCCCGGTAACTGTGAAACTGGGCTAGTTTGACCTTGCATTTGGTGGCATCAAAATCGCTATGATGCCATAACTATAATGTTACACAGCTACATAGACATGACTATGCGATGGGCACAGAGTCTCAATTTGCCTTTTCCTTTACCTAGTACCGCAACAAACCTTGATCCAATACGACAGTGGATTACCCGAATTGACTTATGGGCAGGAGACAACGAGATAAGGGAAGACAGGAACCACAGTCCTTTAAGGTATGCTTAAAAGGGAGTAAAACGAAAAAATATCTCTTAAAATCCTTACAAACAAAACATATATATATATATGGATACTCTAAAACTATTTTTCCTTTACTGAATAGAACTATGTCTGAGTGAACAAAGGAATGAAAAAATTAGCGTGCTAATAGTGGAAACTCCTGAACATAAAACACTACAAAGAATTGCAGTGGTAAGAATTATAGTCTTAAAAAATTTATCTTTTCCGCTTAATTGACACATGGGGGTTTCATGTCGAAATTAGTCCCAACACTTTCTGAATTGTTTTGCCCAATTCCAAGTTGGAATCAAATGGAAACAGTGGATATGAAGATGTACTATGTAGTATTGATGTGGGTTAAACTCTTAGAAATACAAACAAGAGGGTAATGATAGGATATGAATCTCAGAGAGTCAAATAAGAAATGATATACTATGTCTTGAATTCGTGAAAATGTTTCTTTCTCCCATTGAACTGTGTTTTCTAATTGCATGGGCGAAATAAGGCTCAAATTGGACCTAAGCTTCTATAGAAATGTGATGTACCTAGTTGCAGCTTCTGGTAGTGAAACTCACTTCTAACCACGAATGCGAAGTAGTGGTCCTAAAACCTATATATATGTTTATGTTATTGTAATTTTTGAGACTTGTGTGATTATCTACCTACTGTGTGACACACGCCTCTCTCCGCGGTTCTTGTGCTGTTGAGGCATAAAAACCTCTGTAGGCTTACAATATCACAATATGTCATTTCTTAATGATGTCTGTACTCTTCTTCACGGTTTTCCATGTCAACCTTTCCCCCTTCCGTGGTGGTAACCGTTTAGAGAGAAAAAAACCCGAAAAAAACTGAAAAAATTGTGTGAAAATTGTGTGTCTTGTTAAATAACCAACAATATCTATTTATCAGTCTTTCCCGTTTTTTTGGTGAATACCTGGTGACTATACATTTGCCTCCGTTTGTGAAATAAGCGTTGTACATAAAATTTATATATATATTTTTTTTTTTGATGTAGTATAAAATGATGAAGGTGCAAATACTTTGAAATGCAGGAAACTGATGGGAGTATTTGTTTTTTATTGTTGTTTCAGCCCTGAAGAAACTCCTTGGTCGGAGTGAAACGCGTTGGCTGAATTTGTGGTATTTTTTACTGATGATGTGTATTTTAATGGACAAAGATAAATAAAGAATATTTTCTACTTACTTTACTTTGGACTTCTATTTTTGGTGCGCCCCCATGAACAAGGAAAAAAAAATTGTTCTTTAGAACACTCTAGGAGGCTGCAGTAGAACACAAAGGAATCAACTGACAGTCTCTGTCCTTGTTGGATGTACATGTTTTACTGAGAATGTCAGACTTCATTCTCACATGACTGAGAAAGATAATGTGAATTTATAGAAAATATGCTTTCAATTTAGCTTATAGATCCCCTTCCAAACCACTGTGGGAAAAGCATGAGAAAATAGTTTTCTTTCAAACATGATTCATGATATCCCAGCAGAAGGCTTTTTCACATGGTAAAATCACCTTAGAACACACCACAATTCCTAAAATGAGTATGGAACCATCAACAAATGATTGATAATGTAACTAAAGTCCTAAAACCCTCTATTAACTACAATGCTTTTTAATGAGGTGCTATCATGTATGTTGGTCCCAAGATGGCTGCCAACACTTCTTGGATGAAGTGCTGACAGCCAATCAGATCTCACGATGAGATGTGTGGTTAGGCTCCGCCAGATATATATGTGTTTTTGAAGTTAATTTTCATAAAAACCACTGGAGCAATTTTCACCAAATATAGAAAAGGCACTTCTGCGTACCAGTCCCTACAATTTTGCAAAGTGTGGTGTAATTCCATTTAGCGGTGCGGGCTGTAGCCTTGTCTAATCGTCCTAAGGAAATTAACATGGGGAAAACAGGTTTTGGGACCCCCCTTTTGTCTCGGCCCCGCTTGACGAATCCCCCCAAAACTTTCAGGGAAGGGGCAGAACTGAGCTTGTAAATATTTGGGAAAATTTCACGCAATTTCCTCAATCGACACCAAAGTTATTCTTAATAGAATGTTGTGGATTTCCAATGGAAACTAGGCCCTAACTATATATACCAACTGGCTATCGCCAGTAGGTAATATATATATATATATATATATATATATATATATATATATATATATATATATATATATATATATATATATATATATATATATATTACTGAAAAAGCCATAGGTTTCACACACGTCATAGTTAGCTGGACATTTCAGTCATACAAAACCTTTGAAATTCCCCCGTTATAGTTAGTTCAGCTAACTATAACTCGCGCGACCGCAATGCACTGCTGATGACGTCACATATTACATCGCTCATGACATGGTCAGTGACATCACTCATGACATCAGTGATGACATCTCAAATGATATCACTGATGACATCATCCAGTGAATGTGTATCTTTCTGAAAAACAAATATTTTTTATATATGTATACCTAAAGGTTGATAGAAGAATAAATGGCTAAATAAGTGTCTAAATGGGTAAATTGATGTTTTTTTTTGTAAAATTGATTGGTTAACTGACTTATTAAGTGTATTTTAGTGAATACATATATTAGCGAGTAATGTTTAAATATTTAAATATCTGTATCTGTGTCTCACTTTGAGTATAAGTGGCTGCATGGGTTGGTGAGTAGCTACATGAGTGTGTGTATGGGTTATTAGTTGTTTTTTTGAGTATCAGTATGAGTGTCTGTATGGTTTGGTGGGGGATATTACTTAGCGCACAGATGCATGAATGAGTGACTCACTGTTTGTATGTGTTTTAAAGACAGCATGTGTGCCAGACTGTATGCGTGGATGATTGTGTGTATGCGTGGGCTAGTGAGTGAATGACTGTCTCAATAGTGTATTCATGAGTAAGTACATATGTTTTAAACTAGTAAATGTGAGTATTGATGTATATCATTGAGTATATGTGAGAGTGAGAGATTGGAAGAGTTCCTGTATAAATAAGTATGTGTTTTTATAATTGATTGTTTAAGAGAGTAAGTATGTGTACGTTTCCGTAGAAGTAAGTGTGGTAGTGTGTGTATAGCTGTATATGCAAACAAATGGATGTTTGATAGTTTATTTGCATGTGTGAATATGTATGTGAGTAACTATATGGATGAGTAGTAGTGTGTAACAGGATGTATAGGTGTATGAGTACATATAATAAGTGAGTACATGTATGAGTGGCTATATAGAACTGTTGGTGAATGAGTGCATGTGTATGTAGATGTTAGAATTACCTAATAGGTTGTTGTAACTGGTATTGGTATGTCCATTTTTTTGAAAATTGTAGTTTCCATTTTTGAATGTGTGTATCAAAGGTTATATTAGGGTGAGAGGAGGTCTGCCACTCTTTCATAAGGATGATATCATCAGTGATGTCATTTGAGATGTCATCAGTGATGTCATGAGTGATGTCACTGACCATGTCATGAGTGATGTAATATGTGATGTCATCAGCAGTGCATGGCGGTCGAGCGAGTTATAGTTAGCTGCACTAACTATAACGGGGGAATTTCAAAGGCTTTGTATGAGTGAAATGTCCAGCTAACTATAACGTGTGTGAAACCTATGGTTTTTCAGTGAATTTCTAAGGTTTTTTAAATGCTAATTCCTAACTATAACGTGTGTGAAACCTATGTTTTTTTCAATGAATTTGCAAGGTTTTTTAAATGCTATTTCTTAACTATAACATGTGTGAAACCTATGGTTTTTTCAGTGAATTTGCAAGGTTTTTAAAAAGCAAATTTCTAATTATATCTGGTCTGAAACATATGTTTTTTTCAGTGAATTTCCAAAGTTTTTAACATGCTCATTACTGTATTATTTTTATATTTTTTATATACTTATTTTTCACAAACTGCCTTTGTATATTATAATAGATTGACTGTATCCAGTAATATGCAATGGCACAGCTAATTTTTATAATTTGGTTAAAGTTGAACAGTATAGTCTACATCTTCAATCAACAATAAACACTCAAATTTGTTATTTACCTTTTTTTTGTTATTTTTTTCAACGTGCGCGCACCGTGCGCGCACCAGCAATTTTTTTTTTTTTTTATAATTATTTTTTTTTTGCCTGAGAAAGCCTAGAGGATCAGGGAGTCTCTACCCTGCCTCCTTTTCACGTTCTCCACTGTTGTTTTTGACTGACTTCTGCCTCGAGAGTGCGCGTCACGTGCCCGCACCTCGCAATTTCTTTTTAAAACAAAAATGGTTTTTTTGCCTTTTGGGGTCCTTCAGGGACCCCCTGAGAATGCCTAGGGGGTCAGGGAGTCTCTACCCTGCCTCCTTTTCATGATCTCCATTATTGTTTTTGAGTGACTTCTGCCTCGAGGGTGCGCGCCACGTGCGCGCACCTCACGATTTCTTTTTAACACAAAAATTGTTTTTTTTGCCTTTTGCGGTCCTTCAAGGACCCCCTGAGAATGCCTAGGGGGTCAGGGAGTCTCTACCCTGCCTCCCTTTCACGTTCTCCACTATTGTTTTTGACTAACTTCTGCCTCGTGGGTGCGCGCCACGTGCACGCCCCTCGTGATTTGTTTTTTTTAAATAAATAGTTTTTTTGCCCATCGGAGTCTTTCATGGACCCCCTGGGAAAGCCTAGGGGGTCAGGGAGTCTCTTCCCTGCCTTCTTTTCACGTTTTGAAACTTTCTCGATAATCGGACAAAATGCCATTTTGAAGCGAGGTGCGTACACCGTGCGCGCATGCGTGCGTGCACTTTGCGCACACGTAAAGTCATGTGACTTGAAAATAACACTTTTGATTGGTTCATGGCAGTTTCTGTTCTAGAATCTACAAACACCCCACCCACTTCCCTCACTATCTCTTTTACTTTGTTGGGAGAAGGTCCTGAACAGAAATTGTGCTGCAATCCAATTTGAAGACGGCAGAACAGCAGTCTTCTTCGGATAGTGATGTGGAAACCTTTCTTGTGGAGCCTCCAAAGGACAGGAAGAAAAATTCTTTCATATGGCAATTTTTTACAATCCCAGAGGGGCAAAAAAAAGTTAATGCCCCCAAAGTGACCTGTGTCATCTGTGGCAGTGTTTTATCTAGAGGGGACCCCAAAAAGAAGTACTCTTTTAGCATCTATACTTTAATAAGACATGTCAAGAACGTGCATCCAATGAATTACACACGTGAAGCAACTAGAGCCGCGGCCAGGGAGCTTCCACCTGCTGTACCGAGCACCTCTTTGGCAGTACAATCGCACACTACAAGACAGCTGGACCTCCGTCCAAATTTTGCCAAAGTTCATATTCCTTGTAATGAGTGCAATGAAATTATATGTTTTGGTGAACAAAGTGTTGACTTGATCGACATAAGAATCTCACAGCACGTATGCAGCCGCAAATAATTTTTTTCATTTTTTATTTTTGTTCCAGTTGAACAATTTGTTATTACCTGTTTACTGTTTTTGTTTGAAGAAAAATCCCAAAAAATATAAAATTGTTAAAAAACTAAAAAAAAGACAAAAAAACAGTTCTTTTCAGAACTAACCTCACTTCTTAAAGAAGAGCTATATCTTTTATATACTGTGTCATACTTTTTTTGAATGAAAGTGTAGTGTATAAATGAATGACTGAAATGACTGAGGGAAAAGCAGGAAAGGACATTGGAATGAGTGAGGGAAGGGTAGTATGGTGAGTGAGAAAAGGGGAGTCAAAGAGTGACTGAAACAAGGGGACTAAGGGTAGGGGAGTGAGGTAAGTGGAGAGAAAGAGTAAGGGAAGGGCAGTAAGGAAAGAAAAGTGAGAGACAAGGAGTGAGAAAAGGGGAGCATGGAACAGAGACAGAGAAGGGGAGTAAGAGATGGAAAGGGAGAAGTAGAGCAGAGTAAAGGGAGTGAAGGTAAGAGAAGTGGAGTCACGGTGAGGGAAGTGGTATGAGGGTGAGGGAAGGGGGGTAATGGAAAGTGAGAGATGGGGAGTGAGAGGGAGAAAAGTGGAGGGAGGGGATGGAGGAACTTAGAAAAGGGCAGTGAGAGAAGGGGAGTAAAGAATGGAGTGACAGAAGGAGAGCGAGAGGGAGTGAGGAAAAGGGAACGGGAAAGGGAAAGGGTGAAAAATACAGACAGGAGGAAGTGGAGTGGGGAAGGGTAGTGACGGTGAGTGAAGGACAGTGACACTTAGGGAAGGTGTATGAGAGTGAGTGAAGGGGAATGAGAGAAAAGGAAGGAGATTAAGAGAGAGGAAAAGGGACTGAGGGATAAAGTAGGAGTGAAGGAAAAAGAAAGAGAGACAAGAAGGGTGAGAGAGAGAGAGCGAGAGAGAGAGAGTGAGAGAGAAAGAGAGGGAGAGCAAGTGACTGAAAGGGAGTAAGGCGGTTACACTGAGAGAGACAGAGGGAGAGAGGCAGAGAGAAATGGAGTGAATGAGAGTGGGGGAGTAAAGGAACTTCATCATCTGACTCAGATGTGAAGTTTGTTGAAGAGCAACCACGTGGTAAGAAGACCAAGGAGATGGAATGAAGTGCAGAGGGAGAAAGGTAGTGATGGTGAGTGAACAACAGTGACAGTTAGGGAAGTAGTATGAGGAAGAGGAAAGATGAGTGAGGGAGAAAAAAGAAAATTAAGACACAGGGAAAGTGAGCGAAGAATAGAAGAGGAGTGATAGAAATAAGGAGGATAGGAGTTTAAGGATGAGGGAGAGAGAAGGACAGAGTGAGAGAGAGGGAGAGGGAGAGCAAAGAACTGAGAAGGAGTGAGCCAGTGAGACTGAGTGACACAGAGGGAAACAAGAAGAGAAAAATGGATGGAAAAAAGTGAGGGAAGGAATACGTGAAGGGGAGTAAGTGAGATGGAGTGAGGGAGTGAGGAAAGGGGAGTGAGGTAAGGTGACTGAGGAAAAAGTACTGAGGGTGAGTGAAAGGCAGTAACAGTGAGAATAGGGGTATGAAGGTGATGAAAGGGAATGAGAGAGAAGGAAGAAGATTAAGAGAGAGGAAAGAGGACTGAGGGATAAAGTAGAAGTGAAGGAAACAGAAAGAGAAAAGCAGGAAGAGTGAGGGAGAGAGAGACACAGAGATAGAGTGAGAGAGAAAGAGAAGGAGAGTGACTGACTGAGATGGAGTAAAGCGGTTACACTGAGTGAGACAAAGGGAGAGAGGGAGAGAGAAACGTAGTGAAGGAGAGTGGGTGAGTAAAGGAACTTCATCATCTGACTCAGATGTAGAGATTGTTGAAGAGCAGCCACGTGGTAAGAAGACCAAGGAGTCCTTTCTCTGGAAGTTTTTCACCTTTCTAGAGGGGCACAAGAAAGTAAATACACCAAAGTTCACCTGCAAAATCTGTGGTAGTGTGCTATCTAGAGGAGACCGAAAGAAAACTAGTCTTTTAGTATACACACATTGATTAGGCACGTAAAAAATGTAAAAATGTACATTCTAACAACTATTCAACAGCATCTAACCAAACCCTTGCAGCGAACTCTCCAGTTGCTGTTCTCAGCACTTCATCTGCAGGAGCATCTCCTTCATCGACTGCTCTGAATATCCGCCCACTTTTCGGCAATGTCCACCTCCGTTGCAACTTCTGCAATGAGATTCTTTGTTATCTGTTAACTGAAAAGGAGTAAAGCAGTTAGAGTGAGTGAGACAGAGGTAGACAGGGAGATAAACAAGGATGAAAAAAAAGTAAGTGAAGGAATAAATGAAGGGGAGTAAGTGAGATGGAGTGAGGGTGTGATGAAAGAGGAGTAAAGGAAGGAGAGTGAGGGAAGGGGAGTGAGAGAAGCAGAGTGAGGGGGAGTGAGGAAAAAGGAGTGGGAAA
Source organism: Lissotriton helveticus (assembly GCF_964261635.1). NCBI lineage: Eukaryota > Metazoa > Chordata > Amphibia > Caudata > Salamandridae > Lissotriton > Lissotriton helveticus. The sequence goes on along the minus strand of NC_136063.1, from coordinate 770,075,392 downwards.
GTGAAGTGGTGAAAAATACAGATATGATGAAGTGCAGAAGGAGAAAGGGAGTGACAGTGAGTGAAGAGCAGTGACAGTTAGGGAAGTAGTATGAGGAAGAGGGAAGATGAGTGAGGGAGAAGGAAGAAAATTAAGAGACAGGGAAACTAAGTGAGGAATAGAAAAGGATTCATAGAAAGAGAGAGAAAAAGAGTTTAAGACTAAGGGAGGGAGAGGGACAGAGTGAGAGAGAGGGAGAGGAAAAGTAAGGAACTGAGAAGGAGTGACCCAGTGAGACTGACTGACAGAGAGGGAAACAGGGAGAGAAACATGGATGAAAAAAGTGAGGGAAGGAATAAGCAAAGGAAAATAATTGAGATGCAGTGAGGCAGTGAGGAAAGGGAAGTGAGGGAAGGTGACTGAGGAAAAAGTACTGTGGATGAGTGAAAGGCAGTAACAGTGAGAAAAGAGGTATGAGGGTGACGAAAGGGAAGGAGATTTAAGGAAGGAGATTAAGAGAGAGGAAAGAGGACTGAGGGATAAAGTGGGAGTGAAGGAAACAGAAACAGAAAGACAGGAAGGGTGAGGGAGAGAAAGAGAGAGAGAGAGAGTGAGAAAGAAAGAGAGGGAGAGCAAGTGACTGCGAGGGAGTAAGGCCGTTAGACTGAATGAGATAGAGGGAGAGAGGGAGAGAAAAATGGAGTGAAGGAGAGTGTGGGACTAAAGGAATGGAAGTTAGCAAAAGTGAATGAGGAAAGAGGAGTAAGGGAAAGGGAGTGACGGATGGAGTGAGGGAAAGAGAGTAAGGAGGAGTGAGAGAAGTGGAGTGAGTGAAAGAGAGTTAGGGATGATATGAAGGAAAAAGAGTAAGGGGAGAGTGAGAAGAGACTGAGCGATACAGCAAGACATGGGTAGTGATGGAGGAAGATAGGAAAGTGAAGTGAGGGACAGAGAGGGAAAATACAAAGTTGGACAAGGTGAGTGAGGATGAAGGAAGAGTACTGATAGTGAAAGAAGAAGTGTAAAGGTGAATGAAGAGGAGTAAGGAGAATGAGGAAAGGAGAGTAAGATGAAGAAAAGGAAGGTGAGTAAAAGAGAGAGTGAAGAAAGAGAATGAGAGATAGAAAAATAATAGAGTGATGAAAAGGTATTTTTTTTGTTTGTCATACTTACCTTATAAATATTGACAAGTTATTAGTACTTTATATTATAAATATAGTATCTGTGGAAGACAAGAAAAAATTGAGTTATAATATATAATTCACAATACAAAAGAAAGTAGAAGTGAAAGAAACAGAAAGGGAAAGAAAGGAAGGGTGAGGGAAGAGAGAAAAGGAAAGGGTTAGACAGTAAGAGAGGGAGAGCAAGTGAGTGACAGGGAGTGAAATAGTTAGACTAAGTGAGACAGAGAGAGAGAGAAAAGGGGTGAAGGGGAGTGACAGACTAAAGGAATGAGAGTTAGCAAAAAGGAATGAGGAAAGGGGAATAAGGGATGGGTATTGTCAGATGGAGTAAATGAAAGAGAGTGAGGGTGAGTAAGGGAATAAAAGCAAGAGAAAGGGAACAGGACTGATTTACAGTGAGGAGTACATGAAGTGGGGGGAAAGGACTCATATTAAATGAAGGGTAGTGACAGTGAGGGAAGGGATATAAGATTGAGGGAAAGGGGGTGATTGACAAAGAAGCATATTTATAGAAAGAGAAAATAAAAGGAAGAGTAGTGAAGAGAGAGGAACACAGTGAAAGAGACAAACAGAAGGGGAGTGAGGGAGTGTGAAGGAGTAAATCACTTATAGTGACTGAGACAGTGGAAGAGATTTATAGACAGATGAAGGAAAAAAGAGTGAGGGAAGGAATAAAGGAAGAGAATTGAGCAAAAGGGAGTGAGGGAGTGAGAGAAGTGGAGTGAGTGAAGGTGAGTGATGGTTGATGTTATGGAAATAGAGTAAGAGGGGAGTGAGAAGAGACTAAACAATACAGTAACACAAGGGTAGTGATGGAGGAACATAGGAAAGAGAAGTGAGAGCCAGACAGGGGAAAGAGGGGGTTGGACAAGGTGAGTGACGGTGAAGAGAGAGTACTGATAATCACAGAAAGACTATAAAACTGAATGAAGGGCAAAAATGAGAATAAGAAAAGGAGAGGAAGATGAGTAGAGGAAGAAGATTAAAAGAGAGATTAAAGAATAGGAAAGAGAGAGAGAGAAGTAAGAGAGTGAAGAAAATGTATTTTCTGTTTGTCAAACTTTCCTTATAAATAATAACAACTTAATAGAATTCTTTTGTATAAATATAGTATCTGTGGAAGACAAGAAAACATTTAGTTATAATAAATATTTCATAATACAAAAGAAAGTAGAAGTGTAAAAAAACAGAAAGGGAAAGAAAGGAACGGTGAAGGAGAAACACAAAGGGAGAGAGGAACTGAGTAATGGAGTGAAAGGAGTGAGAGACTCTAGGAATGAGAGTTACCAAAAGGGATTGAGGAAACAGGAATAAGGGAAGGGAATTGACAGATGGAGTGAGCGAAAGAGTGTGAGGAAGAGTGAGGGAATGGGTCCAGGAGAAATGGAATGAGAGTAATGCAGAGAGAAGAGAACATGAAGTGGAGGAAGAAGACTTAAATTGAATGAAGGGCAGTAATAGTGAGGGAAGGGATATACGAGTGAGGGAAGGGCAGTGATGGAAAAAGAAGCATATTAAGATAAAGGAAAAAGAAGTAAGTGAGAAAGAAGGATTTATGGAAAGAGAGAGAAAAGAAAAGGAAGACTGGTGCAGACAGAGGGAGACAGTAAAAGAGACAAACAGATGGAGAGTGACGGACTGTGAAGGAGTAAATCAGTTACACTGACTGACACAGAGGAAGAGAGTTAGAGACGAATAGAGAAAAGGGCAGTGAGCGAAAGGGAGTGAGGAAGTGAAAGAAGGTGAGTGAGTGAAGGTCACTGAGTGATGATATGAAGGAAAGAGAGTAAGGAGGCAGTGAGAAGAGACTGATTGATACAGCAAGACAAGGGTAGTGATGGATGAAGATAGGAAAGACAAGTGAGGGACAGACAGAGGTAAGAGGGAGTTGGACAAGATGAGTGAGGGTGAAGGAAGAGTAATAATGGTGAGAGAAGGAGTGTAAAGGTGAATGAAGGGGAGGAAGTAGAATGAGGGAAGAGGAGTAAGATGATGAAAGGTAAAGAAGTAAGAGAGACAGTGAAGAAAGGATAGAGAGAAAGAGAAGTAAGAAATTGATGAAAAAGTATTTTTTGTTTGTCGTACTTACCTTATAAATATAATATCTGTGGAAGAGAAGAAACAATTGAGTTATAATATATATTTCACAATACAAAATACAAAATATTTTTAGTACAATATGTTATATATTTCATTTTGCTGTTCTCAGAATATATTGAATTTCATTAAAAAACTGTGAATTCAATACAACTCATCATATGACAGCGGGCAAAAAAAACACAATCAAAAAGATTGTGTTGAAAAAACCCATTCAACATTTTCATTAACAATGTAACAATTAGAAAAAACATCTTAAATGTCTTTTTCGAACAGTAATTTCTTACGTAAGTAAGGAAAGTCAACAACAATCACAAAGTAACAAAACATTACTACTTCTTTCTTATACACTCTAAATAAAGTAATGTCCAAACATATGCTAATAACATTTACCTGAAATAGTATTTGTTTGAGATACTATTCCTCATGGCCAAATAGTATCTGTGAAATCCTTAGTTTGGGAGTTACTTAATAGTAGTCTTAAGCGTCCATTTCCCGACCTTCTGAAACAAAAGCACCCACATCTTTTAGACCATCTAACAATGGTTATACCTCCACCCGATGCTATTTATCATGAACATAGAACCTTAAACAAATAGCATGCTATCAAAACCTCAACATCATCTGGAATGCTGATCCCACTCTGCTCATCCTTTATCTTACCAACGAGCTGTATACTATTAAAAGAAACCTCTACATGTCACCAACATCTCTAACAACTACAACAAATCTAAAACACCTCTGCTTCATTCATGATCAACATTTCCTGTAATACTTATATCACTCACTATGTGATAGCACTTACACTACCTCTATAACAAGTAAAAGTTTTTTTTATCTTGATCACCCTCACTTACAAAGTAATTCTCAACAGCAGATTAACCTTTTTTTACAGCACTAATCTTCCTAGGCCAATTATTTTTCCTAAAATTTGGGTTGTAAAAACACTAGATAAAAATTTGGTAAGTCAAAAGGCAAACGTTGTTTAAAAGTCAATTGAGTATCATTACAACGAGTCCAGCCTTTGCACATTTTAAGTAAGCGGTGTAATGTCCTGATGTTGTAGAAGGACTATCATGGAAAATAATTGCTACAGTTACAAAAGTCCTTCCTGAAATTGATAACTGAAAAGCCACAACATTTTTAATTAAAGTTGTCCATTTTGTTCCATCTGGTCTGCATCGCTGGAGGATCAAAATTATATACTGTCCATATCTTTGTATAAATAATGTTGATAACATTTGAGAGTTACATTGGGTACAGACCATGTTTTGACTTGCTTCCCTAACTAGATTATTAAAAGACACTGATTTGCAGTCTGGTAACGTTAAATATATAAATCTTTCAGTGTCTATTTTAGTACTACTTGAAAATGAACAATTGTCACAGTCATGTTGCCATTTATAAGAAAGGCCAAAAAGATTTTCAATATCTATACCTTCATCTTGCAATACAACAAGCATATACAGTAGAAATTCCTGACAATCTTGCTGAATATTCTGTGAAAATTGATTTACACCAGAACATATGTCTAAAACATTTCCAATATCAGAAACACTTTCTATTTTTGTTTTCTCACTGCTACATTTCTCAATGACAGAATTCAACAAACAACAAAATCTTTGATCCCGATTTTCAACAATCTATTGTTGTAAAGTTTGAAGAAAAAAAACAACATTAACCACTACATTAGCATAGCAGTTGACACTAGAACGGTTTTCAAACTGAAATCCAACAACCTCTTCAATACTATCCTTTTTCTTTTTGCTTACAATTACTGGTTCATCTAGTTTTTTTCTTTTCTCTACAACCTCGCAACAATTTTTCTCATATCTTCTTTTTAGACCTACCACAAGCTTTTCAAATAAAGGATATTGAGGTAAATTTGGAGCATATTCTCTTCTTAACCTATTATACTCTTTCACACAATTTAGATCTGCACTAATCTTTGTCTCATCAAAATCAATCAAGTATAATCCAGATAAAGTTCTGACTCGAGATAAAGCAACATATGCCATACCCTCCTTGAACACAGTACTTCCAATATTCATCAAAGCACTATCTACACTTAAACCTTGAGATTTATGACTAGTCACCGCATATGCCAAACAAACAGGAAACTGTTTTCGGCAGACATATAAATCTTTTACAAGCAAAAATTGAGTCGAACAACGACTCAATTGTTGTAATTCTTCAATTTCATCAAATTTGATTTTCAAAATTTCAATGTCATCTCTATTTGGGTAATTCACAAAATCAACAACATGACCCATTGCTCCATTTACTAAATCTCTTTCCACATGTAAATTACGTCGTAAAATTATCCGACAATTTAAACATGCATATAGATTCTTTTCTAAACCAGCCATTTTAGATATTGATTTGTCTAAAGAATCCAATTTTGACTTCAACTTTTCTGACAAAATAATAGTAGCTCCTTCATGATCTATTCTATCAATAGCTTCCAGTTTTTATAATTTCTTGATTTTCTAACTTTAACATTTTTTCATTGAAGATTGAACATTCTTGCAGAGTTGGCATCAAGCATATCACTGATTTATTTTCAGCAATTTTTCTATATATATTCTCTGCACCAACATTTTCATTTGGAAACAAATTTGAAAGTAATCGTGCCTGTAAAGCTTCTTTGCCCTGTTCACTCACTTTTCCAATTCTAATATCTTGAAGAATACTTTTATAATCACCATCCTTTGCTTGTCGCATATTTTGAATGAGTTCTGAATATTTGAAATATGACCAAATATTAACATTTCCAATGCTTCCCAGGCACTTTCTGGTGTCTTCATGTGTAATGGTTTTAAACACTGGTTGTCCTTTCACAGGAGTTAGCTGTAGTAGATCTCCAAAAAATGATGACGTGTTTGCCTCCAAATAACACATCATACTCTGTTTTAAGAATTTGTTGCATTCTTAAATGCACAAAGGCAAGCATTAAATTTGATACCATGCTTACCGCATCAATAATGAGAAGTTTCAGTTTTTTTCAGGACTCTGGAAACTTCACAACAAGCTTCTCCAGATAGCTTGTGGTATTCTAATTTATTTTCGTGCTCTACTGGCAGCATCAATAAACGATGTAAAGTAATCCCTTTAACCCCTTCCATGCTCATGACGAGCTCAGCTCGTCATGCAGTACACTGCTCCTGTGCTGATGACGAGCTGAGCTCGTCATGAACAATGGAGTAAATGAAAAGTCAGCACAGAGGGGGAATTGCCTTAGCACTAATGTGGTTAATGTTATGTGCTGCCAGCCCAGTTGGAGCGGTAACAACACAAGAGAGTGACGACTCTGTTCTTTTCTGTAGATAAGTTGCAATTGCTTTAATTAGAAAACTTTTTCCAGTTCCTGCTTCTCCACTCACGTACAGTCAGACAGGTTTAAATGACGTACATGAACACTCTTTTTTCTCATGACATCAACCATGCTCAGACTGCTCTATCACTTTATCGTATATTTGTTTTTGCTCAACATTTAGCTGTTTTTCCAATTCTTCCAAGTTTATTACATCCTCCTGAGCTTGTTCCATTGCTCTTTCCACCTCATCCATGGCAGTGGCAGTTTCATTTTGGATAATTCGTCCTCCTAGTGCATTCTGACTCAACGAAGCAGAACTTTGACTATCTTGAGAACTGTCTCTAGCAATCTCTGATGCAATTGTAGCTTCTTGCTGTATTTCCTCGTTCAACATTTTCAGATAATTAGTATAAACAGGACATTCTATATTATTTTTGGTTGCGTTGAATGAATCTTCATAACTGAGAGAATCTCCAAGTAGTTCTTCTTCTGTACGCCATGGCTTAAAGAGTTGCAAAAGAGCTAAATAGTAAAATTCCCTTTTGTCAGGAGTTTCGCAACTCAGTTTTCGATGATTAATCAAATGTCCTTTTCTTTGTTTCACCAGACATCCTTCAGATCCAATCACAGCATAGACACCTTTATTGATATCTTCTGTAATATTCCTCTTAAAAGTGTAGCTTTGCAGTACCTCTTAGAGACAAACATTCTCAAGATGATTACTTCTATTTGGATAGTATGTATCCAACATATTTGCCTTCAAAATATCTGTACTGTCTGGTTCTCTCTCTGCTAAATACTCAATTTCTCGTACAGATTTCAAAACTCGGTTTCGTGTTCTTGCAAGACCTAAACTCACCCAAATGATTGTTCTAGATTTGGCATATAGATTTGCAGATGATAAGCGATCTGAACATTCATATGCTCCGATTTCTCAATGAGACAACATCTTCAAACTGTAGCTGTACAATTTCTTACTTAGGCTCTTTTCATGAGAAATTTGCTCCCACATTTCCTTTAGTTCTGTCTTTTCAGATTTCAATGGAGTTGTCTGCAACATATTGAATATCCATGTTTGCATTCCACATGGACAAAAGGACTGGGTTATAGTCATTTATGTATTTTGACTCTTCATTTCTTCTTAAGTTGTAGGTATTTTTCGGTGATTTTCTTGTGACAGTATGTCGCAAAGAAGACATAAAATTGTTCACTCTTCCTTTTGATATTACTGGTCATGGAAATCCAAAACGACATTTTGTGTAGAACTTGTCCTTTGATTTGTACTTTCGACTACAGTATTTTTCACAACGATGGGTTTGAAACCGTAAGACTTGATGTTTTAAATTCTTTTGTTCTGTACTTTTAGGAACAGCCCATGTAGAATACTATTCAATAAAACTCATCACTGTGTCATCCGAATCTGTTCCAAATTTGGGGGCATCTTTGATCCATAGCAGCATATGTTTGTGAGGAGCACCTATTGCTTGATACTCCTTTCTCCTAAAGAAATCCAGAACCTCTCCAAGAGGAAGATTTTTTTGCTTGTGATAAAAGACATCATAGCTTCAAATCTATGATTGAAATACCTGCATACATTGTAGGAGTTCCTAAGTTTCTTAGCATACATTTCAATTCCCCATGACGACGGTACCAATACTCTTTAGTACCACGCTGACATGCCATGAGATTAATGAGATGAGATTCCAAAACAGTGTCTTTCTGTTGGACTTTATCCATAAAGTCCCTTGCCGAAACATTTTGCAGATGTACTCCACTTATTAGTATATGGTTCACTGCATAAGAAAGTCCAGACAAGTCACTCTCAAACAGAAGATGAAACAAATATGGAATACATTGGCGAAATCTTGGATCTTCTGCATATAATCTTGATGTTCGGTATTCAGATGCAGGAATCTGCACAGGTCGGTCATCATATCGTCCACCTTGACCAGTTGGAAATAACTGAGGAAAACAACAAGCTTCCAAGCTTTCTTCCCATACACTAATGGGACTTCCTTTTGCTTCTTTCATTTGGAAGAACTCGATAGCATTCCCCATTACTTCTTTGGAATGCAGAGGATAAACACTATAATGTTCATAAATTTGTTCACTTCTGGACACATCCACTTTTTCAATTTGCTCAGCTGACATTTCACTGTCCTCTTCTACAGTTGTTTCCTCTTCTCCTACCTATACATTTTTGTAGTATTGATGGTGTTTTACCAAATACAATGTTGCCTTTTTGACTTTCCTAACATCCACTAATTCTTGCCAGATTTTCTTACTCTTTGTAGGAACGCCATTAACAAGAATAACTAGAGGTTCCTCTTTCACATTTTCAACACCAATTGTTTCAGTATTTTTCTTTAAATCTAGAGGCAAATAGACAACTCTTCCCTTTAATCCTCTCTGTAAATCTGAAGGACGCAATTTCCCTGTCTTAGGCTCCATGCGAACAATAGCCTGAAATGGATGCACACATTGAATCAGAATAGACTCATAGTGATTTAAATCCATCAGTTCAGTATGGAATATTTACCAACTCAAGTTTATTATGTACATCTCTAGCAGGCATTTTGTTATCATTTAATTTATAATAACAATATTTACAAATACGTTGATCAGAACCCAAATCAAAACAATCCTCTACCAACAAATAAGTTGCAAAATCCTTCTACTCATTATTATTTTCCTTTTCACTTTTTAAATATAGATCAACTAACCTGGTCTGATTTTTATAATGAATTCTTCTACAACAAATACAAGAAAAATTAGGCCATTCTCTTGAAATGACCTTAAACCTTGTAATTTCTTGGTCAAAATTTTCTGTACTAAAATTCTGTACATTTTCTTCCACATTTCCTTCTATTACTGTATCAGTTTCTGCACTGTCCTCTTTTTCACCAAAGTAACTAACCTCAATTTCTTCACAAATGTTCTTTACATCTAATACAGATCCATGCAAAAGAGCAATGTTTAACTGTTTTAGCTTAAGTGCTGGACTTTTAGCATAATACAACCTTCTCACTAATTTCCTCACTTCAGTATGATGCACTGCTAACATCCTAAAATGCTGAAAAACACTCTGGCATACTTTTTTAGAAAGACAAGCCAGAGAATGCCCTTGCAAACCCGTTTTTTCTCTCAGTCTGCAAGGATCTAATTCTTGCAACATCTTAATCTTTTGTTTAAGACTCTTCTTAGTATACTTACGTAAGAAATTGCGAAACAAATCAATTGAATCCTGTCGTACACTACAAATACTACTACAATTCCAAGTGTACACTGGAGCCTTAGGACGTCTCCCTAAAACTTCATCAGCTAACACCTCTTCTGCACTTCTTGGGACAATTTTCTCTTTTTTAACCGGACAACTGTCCTTCACCTCATATGCTCGACCACTGGTGTCAACTGCATGCAACAAATCATTAGTCTGAAAGTAATTCTCTTCATTAAAAAATGGCTCAGAACTTGAACAATGCTTCCATTCTCCAGAAAAAACATTACAGAAATTAGTTCTATTAATTAGGCTTTTCCACTTACTTTTCGCTTTCCAAAGATTGATTGCGTTGTCTAGTGTGCGAAGTCTATTGATTACTAAAATAAACAATTTATTTTTCAATTCAAAAGCCTGATCAACAATACTTTCTATTCTTTTGTTTTACTTATAAAAAGCTGTTTTCCTTTTAGAAGTCTTTACATTTTAAATAAATTTAATACATCTCTGTTATAAAACATTCTCTTGCGAATTTGAAGAAACAGATTATTACGTCTATTACTATAGACAATTTCATCGCCACACACTTTTCCAACATTCTTCTTTTTAATCTGCTTTTTCTTTGTTCTTACAGATACTTTTTTTATCTTTTCCACATTGTCCACACTTTTTTTTCTTTCAGTTAATTTCCTTATAAAATCCTTTGTTGTCTTACCAGAAGCATTCTTCTTTTTCTCTGTACAATGTTGTTTAGATAAATCTTGTAATTGTGTTTTCTTGGAAGTGTAAGCCTGTTTATATTTTCTTGTTTTGGCATCCTTTGTAGGCATGTTGGTTTTTCTTTCTGTAGATAATAACAATCTATTGTGAAGAAAAAAAACATGTTATAGACCACTACTAACATACTACATAGCAATTAGAACAACTATATGATGTAAACACTGCTTCACTTCATAATTAAGTTTAAGGTACAGCAAGAGTGTCTGAACAGTGTAGGAAATCATGCAGTGAGTGCTGTTCCTGACTTTATGGCAGTGCAGTTGTGTTTCAACATTATAGGGGAATTTGCTGAGAATGGTGTTTCAGGACAGAGCAGTGGTGTTTAGGCAGTGTAGGGGGTCATGGTGGGATTGTTATTTCTGACTTTACAGCAATACAGTTGTGTGTACGCAGTGTATGGTATCAAGCAAGGCCTACGAGTAAAAAGCACTGGATGTCCTAAAGTCTAACTCACTCCATGAGTACAAATATTTCCCATGTCTTAAAACACATACACCGAGCATGTGATTCTGACACAATATGTAAAAAAACACACTCACTTGCATTCTAAATGAAAAAAGAAAAAGATATGCCTTGAAATTCACTGAATTGATTACTACATGTTACAGAAAGAGTTAGTATGGTATTTCTACAGCACAGCCAGGATCTTCAGTACACACCATAGAGACTATTTGAAAATTAAGAGGCCAGACAGACGTGCTGCATAGCAGTTTCTAGTACTACATATCCTAAACCCTGACTCACTTCATCAGAACATGTATTCTTATATTTTTATACACATCAACAAACCAAATTATTACAATAGTACAAAAAGACAAAAAGACTCACTCGAATAATTTTGAATTCTAAATCATAAATTTATCAAACATTTCATACTCCAATAAAATCTCAAACATCACTTCCTCTGGTATTTCATTAACATTGTACTAAATTTCCAAATTTGCATCTTGAAATTCAATTTCTTCCACTGCTTCTAATAACTTTGTCCAAACTTTGATCAAAGAAAACTTCATTTTCTTCATCAATGTCCTCTCCAAAAGGTCCATTTAAGTCCTCTATTACTTCATACGAAATGCCAAATTTGACTGCAAAGTTCTCCTGATTCTGATCCATTTTATATATATGATAATTTTGCTGTACCTTGCAAAAAAATATAAACACTTAATTATATCATTTTCACTAATAGATAATAAAAAAACTACCTTTATCAATTTCATTCAAGTACATGTATTCCCATATTTTTAAACACAACAACTACACAAATTATTCTGCCACATTCTTCTGAAATGAAAACTGACTCAAACTGTGATCTTAAACAGATAACACTATCCCTTCCAATTCAGTAAAATGATTACTACAATGAAAGGGAGTCTCGCTGGGAATATTCTTTTAGGGTTTACAACACTGCAGTTGTGTTGCAAGAGTTTTGAATATGTTTCTAGGAATGGAGTTTCAGGGTTTAGGACAATGAAGTGAACTTCAAGCAGTGTAGTGAGTTAAGGTGGGACTGAGAATGTACAAATAAAAATTCACTGAAATGATTTCTACATGCTACAGACACAGTTGCTTTTGCATTTCAACAGCACACCCAGCATCTAAATTGCACAGCATAAACACAATTTGAAAATTAAGAGGCCTGAAACACATACTGCATAGGACTTTCTACAACTACATCATCACCTAAACCATGACTCAGTTCATGATTTAGGTGATTTAGCACACAGAGGGAGAGAAAGTACAAACAGAGACAAAATGGTACAGGCAGAAGGTGCGAGACTACAGGCAGAGAAGGAAAAGATTTAACATGGTAGCGTTGTGTAATACACACCAGCAGCCATATCATAATAGGCCTCTAGAGATGCACATGAGAGGGTGCAGGCAGAGGGTACAGCCAGAGGGAGACGGTTGGTGCAGACAGAAAATACATTTTGAATTTAAACCATCTCACCCTTTCTCTGCACCACCTTTTCTCTGACTACACCATCTCTCCCTCTGCCTGCAGCCCTGCACCATCTATCTAAAGTTACATGCAGAGGCTAAATGGAGCACACATAGTGGGAGATAGTGAACACAAAGATAAAATGGTACCCACAGAGGGTACAAGACTACAGGCAGAAAAATAAATGATTTAATGTGGTAGCGCTGTGTAATATACACCAGCAGCCATATCATAATAGGCCTCTGCAGATGCACATGAGAGGGTGCAGGCAGTGGGAGAGGGTTGGTGCAGACAGAAAATGAGATACTGCTGGCAGAGAGTAAACTGGTACAATCAGAGGATAGATGGTGCAGGGCTACAGGCAGAGGGAGAGATGGTGCAGTCAGAGAAAAGGTGGTGCAGAGAAAGGGTGAGATGTTTCAAGCAGAAACACAGATAGTGCAAGCAGACACAGACATGGTACACACAGAGGATAAAATGGTACAACAGAGAAGAAATGCTGGAAACAGTGAGAGAAATGTTACATGAAGAGGCTAATTGGAGCACACAGAGGGGGAGATAGTGAAGACAGAGATAAAATGGTACACTCAGAGGGTGCGAGACTACAGGCAGAGAAGGAAAAGATTTAACATGTAAGCGATGTGTAACACACACCAGCAGCCATATCATAATAGGCCTCTGCAGATGCACATGAGAGGGTGCAGGCAGTGGGAGAGGGTTGGTGCAGACGGAAAATGAGATACTGCAGACAGAGAGTAAACTGGTACAATCAGAGGATAGATGGTGCAGGGCTGCAGGCAGAGGGAGAGATGGTGCAGTCAGAGAAAAGGTGGTGGCAAGCACCACTCCGTTCTTTTTTTCCAATAAAAATATATCACTGTTGCCTAGTGTGCTGGTTGCCCCCCTGGCAGGCTAAACCCCCCAATCTGCTGCACTTGGGTGCAGAAGGACTGTGAGGCATTTGGGGAATGCAGATTCAGCCTATGCCAGTGTGGCTGTCTCCAAACAAATTTTTTTTTTTTAAATAAACAAAATATCCCTGGTCTTTAGTGTAATTTCAGACTGATGGGAGAACAATTTGGGGGAGGGGGTTAATTCCAAAATCTGCCCCCTGGAGGGCAGACGTACAGCTGTGTCTTTAGTGTGCTGGGTATGCCTCAATGCCAATGGCCACATCCCATTCATTTTTAGAAAGAAAATGTCAATCCCTGTAATGTATTTGGCTTTCTAACCACCCAAATTGAACAGAAAGACTGTTGATGCTCTGGAGTTCGGTATGACCTGAAGGCAGGATAGGGGACGTTCCCTCCTTCTGCACCTGTCTACAGAGAAATCTAAGTCCCCTCTTAAAAGTGTATAAGTGGAAATTGTCTGCACAGAGAAAGGCGGAGTGACTGATTTAAACAGCTGCTCCTTATTTCGTAGGCAGTGCAGGTTCGCAGCTGCACTGGAGCAGTGGATTACTTGTAATAGGGGGTACTGACCCTGTTTGCTCAAGGCGCACTTTTAAACATTGCTCCTGTTACATAATGTGGGCCATGGTGATTAATGTGCTTTCTTCCTGCGCTGGGGAGGTCAGATTGTATGTAACTCTCTCAAAGTGCTCTCCAGAGACACAAAAAGACTGTTAGCGCTTTAGGTGTGTATGGTGTAGCCCAATTCCATGACTAATTGACCCCTTCTCCTTCCTTTTTTAAATACCAAACCTATCCCTGATATCTAATATGCTTTCTACTCCTCCGGAGAGCTCATAATGGCCGTGAATCTCCCTGGGCAAGCATGAAGACTATTCGGACTTCATGAAATGGGGTGAGGCCAGCCGCCTTCTTACTTTATGTTTCAATCTACCTCATGGTGATGGAGGTAAAAAGACTATTGTGGCTTTCATGGTGGAGGGTGTGACCCAATGCCAGGTTGGGGAGTGTAGCCAAATGCCAGGAGGGCCAGCCCCATCCAATGTTATATTTTTGAAAAAAATATTATCCTTCATATTAAGTGTTCTTTCTTTTATTAATACCTCAGGTAATTGTTTGGCTGATAGAAGCTTCTTAAGCAGTATAAATTAGGTGAGTTTTGAAAAAGAATCAGCAACCACCAGTAGAGTGTTTGGGCCATCTGAACTGAGAAATTTCAGAATAAAGTCCATGGAAATTTGGAACCTTGGTTGTGTGAAAACAGGGGGTGTGGTGTTGAAGAACACCTGTGGATTTTGCGTGATCTGTCTCGGCTTGTACTTATGTCAACCACTTCTTTATGTGTTCCTCAACTTGTTTTTGCATTGAGGTTACCAAACTATGCTAGCATGTAATGACAGTAACAACACGTAAACATTAGATGCTAAAAGAGTAGGAAGTGTGTGAGTTCAAACTGCAATATTAGGGAAATGTTTTGCCATTGCTTTGGAAACTTCTCAAACGGTGTTGCAAAATGCATTTAGCTGTGAATAAACAGGGTTATAGAAGTAAACTGAGAGAAAACACTCAGTTACACATGTGCATATCTATAATTTTTGGAATGGCCTGTATCATACAGTTTAAACTGTATTTATTATGAAGAATAGGATGTTCCCATAGGTGAAGGGCACTTCTCTCTGTAGCTGCGATCTTGCTTGTAACAAGACATAGCGTACACCTAAGAAGGTGTTTACAAGGATAGGCTTCTATGACAATATTAAGATAAATATTATCAACATACAAAAAGTTTGTTAAGAAAATAACGCCAAAACAACGCCAAAATGCAAATACCTAAATATTGAAAACAAAAATAAAGAAATACTGAATATTGTCAACATATTAAAACATATGAAATATGACCAAAAATACAAAAACAAAAATACTGTGAACCCAAACGGATATATTTATATGTTTGAACTTAAAAGCATTTAACAAACAGAAACTCTTACCTAAATAAAAAAATAGCATAAGAACGAAACAAAAACGTGCAACCAACTGCTTCAGAGTACCACTCACTAACCTAAAACTACAACCTCAAAGGCTGCAATACTCTGCAAAAATAAATCCCCTGAGTTCAGAAAGTAAACACAGAATTATAACATGACTTAACTACAACATTAATTAAAATATTTTGATGCAAAAAAAATATTCATTAGCTCAAAATTATGTCTCCAAAACCCAGGCACCAAGGCTGACTGAAACCACATACCACAAAAAGAAAACCTAGATACAAAACTATTATAAAATATATTCATAACAAAGACAAAGTGAGATTTTAACTATACAAAGACCTAAAAGAAGCATGATCCCTACAATTCATTAATAACAAATCCTTTTTTTTCTAATTTAGAAGTAACCAAAAAATGTACAAGCTAAAAAATAAATAAGTACCACTAACTAAAACATTTCTCTTTCTCAACAGTACAATTAAAAAAGAGGACTAATGCAAAGAAGAATAAAATTGAAAAACATAGAACTAACCAACCTTAAAAAAGTAGACACACTTAGGAGCCGATTACGATGCGGCCTGTAAAGGCTCCAACCGATGGTCGGAGCCCTCCGGGCCGCATCGTTACTGCCTTCTCATTTTACTTGCCGACCGCTTCATTATAAGGCTGTTGGTTGGAAACTAGACTGGTCGGTTAATCCGGCTGGCTTCTGATGGGCTCAAGGAGTCGGAACCGGTTCATAATGCCAAAGTACGGGCCTTTATGCCCTTTGGATTACAATGCATGGTTTCAGGCATGGTTTCCATGCCTAATGTACAAAAAACCTATGACACTAAGAGAAGATGAACTTCCCCTCATCGTAAAGGCAGAGAGGAAATCTCTAGTGGAAGTACATCCCCAATGGTAAGTACTGAGTCACAAAAAGAACCCCACAATTAAATAAATTACATTACCTAACCCTGGTTAGGTATGGGAAGGTGTTCTATGAAGCATCCCAGTTGTTACCCATTGCATTGTGGGGAAAGAAATAGTTCCTTTTGTTTATATTACCCTCAAACACCCTAGTGGTGTCATGCTTCATCATCGGATCACCCTTATTCCTGAAGGTCAGGGTGAGCTCAACCTTTTTTCAGAGAGCTCTTGAAAGATAAGGCCAGCGGATCTTAAAGATTAAAAATCCTCAGGCAGTTCCCAGTATCTCTTTATTCTTGGAGCTGTCGGGGATATTAAAATATAAAAAGCATATAAAGGGTCAATGGTCCTGGGCTTTCCTCAGGGAAACAAAATGTTGCTCACGTTCAAGCAGTCTCAGTCAAATTTCCACCTCCCTTTATCTGCTCAATCACTGTCCACTTTAAGTCTATGTCAGTGTGATTTTCTCTAAGTAGGTGGATGTCAATTTGGTTGCAGTTACAGACTGCCTTATTGTGCTGCGATGTTCACTAATGCATACCTTCACCTTCCTTCTGGTCATGCCAACATACATAAGCCGTCAGGGGCACATAATCAGGTACACCCCATTGTCAGAATTATAATTTGTATGTGATCGTTGTTCCCATGGGTAACCTAAGCCTAGCTTAATGTGTTTCTTGTACTCAGTGAATGGGCACACGACGCACATGCCACATGGATAGTGGCCCATGACAGGGGGTTGATTCCACAGTGTCATTTGAGTGGTATTCTTAGGTTTATATGTATCTGTGTGAACCAGGGAATCTCTAAGACTCCTATTTCCCTTGAAGGAGAACATTGGTTTTTCAAATGTTAATTTATTTGGTGTTAGAATAGGCCATTTCTTATTAATGATCTTCTTGATTTCGTTTGAGGAGGAGTTATATGTAGTGACAAATATCAATGAGTCTGTTTCTGGCCTCTGATTTGTCTCTAAGAGTGCTGCTCTAGGCGTGTTTATTGATCTTTTGCGTGCCCTATCAATGATGTTATTAGGATAGGCTTTCTGTTGCAAGTTAATGCTCAATTTCTCTGACTCTTTTCAGAAGTCATTCAGCTCGGTCCAGTTCCTACAGGCCCTGAGAAACTGTCCAACCGGTAGATTCTCCCTCAGAGCCCGTGGATGTGCACTCTCAAAGTGCAAAAGACTGTTCCTGTCTGTAGGTTTTGTGTATAGTGAACTCACTAGTCTGCCTCCGCTTGCAATGATGTTTATGTTGAGGAAGGATACTTGTCCACAATTAGATGTTTTTGTCAACCGTAAATGTAGGTTGAGTTCATTAATCCAGACTGCAAATTCTGTCATGCTACTCTGGTCCCCTTTCCAGATGACAAACATGTTGTCTATGTACCTGACCCATTTCTGTATCTTGTCTGAGAATGGATTGGCAGACCAGATGTGTTCTCTTCAAAATGGCTCAGACACGCTATACTTGGCATACATGTATTGCCCATGGAAGTCCCATGGACTTGGAGGAACATCTGGTCTTCAAATTTAAAGAAATTCTCAGTGAGGGCCAAATTCATCAGTTTTATGACCGATCTACTGGTGCCTCCCATTGCCATTACTCCTTGCGTAGTAGATCTTCAATGACACGCAGGATCTCCTCTTGATGAATACTGGTTTCTAGAGCCTCTACATCTAGACACATCATGATGTTCCTCTCAGGATCATATTCCATGTCAGTCAGGAGATTCAGCAGGTGTTTTGTGTCCTGTATATAAGACTTAATTCTGGTCACCAAAGGTCTCAAGAACCAGTCTGTGTATTTTGATAGGGACTCTAGAAGGGACCCGTTCCCCGACCCAATGGGCCACCCTGGTGGGGGAGTTTTCCTCTTATATATTTTTGGTATTGTGTAAAAGAGGGGTATTCTCGGGTCTTCTGAGACCAAGAAAGTTGCATTCTTTTTTGGTGATCCAGTTGTCTTCTAATGCATCTTTTGTAAGTGTCTCAATGGTTTTTTTGAGACGGCTGGTGGGGTTGCTGTAACTCCTCTGTAATGTTTTTCATCTGCCAAAAGAATCAGACACGCTTCTCGGTATGTACTGTTGCTTTGTATAACAGTGGCTCTGCCTTTATCGTCCGGTTTTATGATGATGTCATCTCTCATACTCAATGTTTTCAGGGCATCTTGTTCCTTTTTTCTCAGGTTGTTGTAGATCTCTCTCTTTGGTTGGAGTTCCTCTACTTTCTTGGTTACTGCTTCTTCAAAAGTAACTATTTCTGATGGCAAAAGTGAGGCTGGGGGGCAGAAAGTAGATTTTAGTCAAAGTGTGGTATGTCTGTTATCGTTCTCTGGTTCCTGTGTCCCTACAAAGAATCATTTAATCCTTACTTTGCGGAAGAATTCACTGAGCTCGCACCTCAGTTGGAATTTATCCAAATAGGCCGTCGCACCTCAGTTGGAATTTATCCAAATAGGCCGTGTGGAAAAAACACAAGTCTTTGTTCAAAACATTTTGTTCATCCGGACTTAGGGTTATACTTGCGAGATTTACCACTAGTCCCTTGTCATGCTAGTGCTGGGTAGTTGGCCCCGGGTCTGCCTCCTGGTACTCACACTGATCCTGTCTTCTTCCCCTTGGACCCTTCTGTTTACTTTCCGTCCGCCTCTGCCTCTCCTTCCTCATTGGGCTAAATAACGGTTCTGATTAAAGATGGGCTTGAAAAAGGATGGTGCTTGATATTGAAGAGGGCCCTGCAATGGAAGTTGGCAAACTCTGGTTGGTAACCTTGATTGAAGCCCCCTCTCCGTGGTCATCTTTGTTTGCCCTTCTAATTTTTGGATGATGAATTATCACTAGACCAATCATCATATTCTGAGTCCAATGTCCCTGAGTCTCCTTGATAAGAGGATCCACCGTCCGAATCCTGCTGTCCTTTATAATCATCCTTTATGTATGGATAAACTCTCTCATGGTAGAACTTTTTAAGGTCCTTCTGGAGTTTGCTAATTTTGCTCTGCATGAGGTAATCATTATGTTCTCCTATTTCTTTCTTGACCTCCTCTAATTTCTTTTGACAGAGGGTGATCTTAATCTCAGTTATTAGAGCTTCTTCCCTGGTTTTGATCTTTACCATGAGCGCCTCTGACATTTGATTTGCCATGTTTATTATCAAAATAAGCCAATCGCTTGTATATCACCACTCAATGAACGACCATTCCTTTTTAAACTGAGGGAATATCCTGGGGGCTTTCGTGACCCACAGGCCTGAGGGTGCAGCTTTGCCGTGCAGGTACCCTATCATTATGGCACCATGCATTAGTACCTTCATCTGATTTCGTTTTAGTTCCTTTAACTCGTCCCAATTCTGGGCTTGGTTAAGGCTTTGATTGATATTAGTGTCTGGTAGAAGAGATGGGGCCACTAGCATGGCTGATGCCATCTCATCTGAGTAGGCAATGCCAAATGCTTCTACCATTATTGTTATGTTGATGGGGTTTGTTATGTGTGTTATGTGTACTTGGCAATGATTTTGCACCGTGCAGTGAGTAAGTGAGTCAAGAGGTGTTTTCCAACTACATGTTTAATATTTCTTGGACGTTTTCCAATTGGAAAATTATTCCAAAAGCCCTACAGTGTGCGCTGCTCAAAGTACAATAAAACTATGACACTAAGAGGAGATTAACTTCTCCTGCATTGTAAGGGCAGAGAGGACATCTCTGGTGGGAGTACATACTCCTGTGGTAAATACTGAGTCACCAAAAGTACCCTACAATTATACAACTAACATTAGCTAACCCTGGTTAGGTAGGGGAAGGTGTTCTACGAAGCATCCTAGTTGTTACCCACTGGATTGTGGTGAAGGAAATAATTCCTTTTGTTTATATTACCCTCACACACCCTAGTGGTGTCATGCTTCATCATCGGGTCACCCTGTCTCCTAAAGGTCAGGGTGGGCTCAACCGATTTTCAGGGAGCTCTTGAAAGATAATGCCAGGGGGTTTTAAAGATTAAAAATTCACAGGCTGTTCCCAGCATCCCTTTATTCTTGGAACTGTCTGGGATATTAAAATATAAAAATGTAATGTAAACATGCACCAAATGATTATAGTTTCTCACAAATTTGCAAAGTGTGTAAACATTGTAAATATATATAAACACTTTTGAAAAGCATGGTATAAAAATGTAACTGTATCAACAGTATTTTAAAAAGAAATATAGTTGAATGTAAAATTATGTATTTAAAATATTTTTGCATTTATAAGAATAAACAAATACAAATATAAGCATAGAAAAGAAACATTTTTAAAACTGTGTTAAAAAATGTGAACAACATTACTGGAAGTATGCAATAAAAAATCCACATAAATTGAATATGCAAAGAAACATATGTTAGATATGACTTCAACAGTTAAATGTTATTGATAAACAATAACACATATTTGTGGAAATATTTGTATTTCTACTAAATAAAATATGAATAATTTTGACCACAAAATAATACACTTTAGCAAATGTATACAATTTTTTGTAAGTATGACCACACCAAACTTAGACAAATTAGACTAACTGTTCGAATTTGCAGTGAAGTGGCTTATAGTTAACTATAACACTTCAAACTCAATCAAACTGGATAAAGGGCTGGGCTCTGGGGACTGGGGCTAGGTTTACGATTGCCACTCCAAACTTGGGGCCCAATTATGATAGCGGCGGTCAAACTACCCCCCTCTATAAAGACGGTCAGGAGACCACCCGACAAGAAGTTGGTCGTTCGACTGCTGAATAGGATGCGACCACCGTGCTGGCAGTAGAAAAAGTGAGCTTTAACATGGCAGTTTGTGCTGCAGCTCAGGAAAAGGGCGGCAGCCCAATCTGCAGTGTAAAAGAACACCTTGTGCACATACATCCATTGTGTGACATGCACCACGTGGTGCGTGGCACACAGTGCATGGGTGTGCTCAGTGCCTGTCGGTGGCAGTTCCACCAGAATCAAAATCAGCCCCTTAACCACACTGAGGAAAGCATAGGACTTTAGGGTGAGCTATATTTACTATTCCCACTACAATCTTAACCACATTGAGGAAAGTGATGGACTTTGTGGGACCTAAATTTACTATTCCTTCTCAAACCAAATCATACTGGGTAAAGTGATGGACTTTGGGTGGGGAGCAGTTAGGTTTTTACTGTTGCTACTCAAATATAACAATATTGGAGAATGTGTTTGACTTTAAATTATAAAAACAATTACAAAACCTAATGTCACCACTAATTCTACAACCTACTCCTATAATATCAGCAGTCAAAATAGTGTGCATAATAAAATATCCAATAAACTAGCTATACAAAAAAATTACTTAAAACAAAACATATCATTAATGATGTACAACAACATATCTCGATATTAATTACAACAATATTATAAATTAATAAAAAAAACTATGGGGCATATCATCAACGGCCAGCGATAATTATCGCTGGCCGTATTTAGCGTGCAGACAAATAACGCCGCATATCGCCGGATTCTATCGCCAGATTCTATCGCCCGGTGAGCGCACTGTCAGCAACGCGCATCGCCGAGGCTATAGAAATTCAGGCAATATCAGCAATAAGGGGCAATAACGCAGGAATACCTGCGATAAAAAAACAGAGTTTGAGCTAAACATTGCTGATAGCGAGATGATTTTTCAGCAAAATGATCTACCTCCCATTACACACATAGCCAAGTCAGAAAATTATCAGGCGTAAGAAACCTGCGATATAGCCAGTTAGCGCTTGTTTTTAAATCGCTAAGCCGGTTAGCGATTCCCTTCTGATAGGGAGAACCTCTATTAGCAATGGAAATCGCTGTATTTCACTAGGGAACGCCTACCTTGCATCTCATTAGCGATGCGAGGCGATAAGTTTATGGCCGCTAGGAATGGATTCACGCGTTAGTGTGTCCATGCTGATAGGGCGTTCAAATTATCGTGTTTTTCGCTCGCAAACGGATGCAAAAGCAGCAATATTTTTAACCCCGGACATAGATTATATGCCCACAAATTCTAACTATATTGTTGCCTGCGATAAAATATTCCATGATATAAATGGCATCACAATGTTAGAGCAATAATATTAAAGGCAGATGTTATTTTTTATGCAATATTTAGGCAGAACACCCAGAAAAGCAATCAATTTAATTGAGTATTTTATAACCAGCCATAGAATATGCCTTATGAGTCTACCAAAGTGAATCGATCCTGTGATTTAGTGCCACCCATGTGATCGTGAAGCTAGGGGTAAATGTTGTGGTAATGTGTCAATACGTCATTAAAAAAATTTGATGGATGGAATGTTTTAATTCATCTCAGTCACTGGCAATTGCTCGGGCCACATTCCAATCCATTGTTTCTCGCCACCTCAGTTTAGACCCACCCATATGCAAATCATTCTTGTCCCTGCTCCAGTGGGAAAAGGCCAGCAAGAACTGCCAAACTAAGTCCTCCCTGAAGCAGAACACAAGCAACCCAGAAATGTTTTTGCTTTATTCAGTGCTTATCAACCAAGTATAGCTTGGTTCCAGTGGCACAGTGAGCATGGGACCCACATCTAAGCATACCCGTCAAATAATAGACATTAAGAAAACAGAGTGAGGAATGGAATGCTTGATTCACAGCCACTGGTGATCACTTTGGGCTGCACCCCAATCCATCATTTTCACCCACCATTCCACCTCAGTTTGGACCCAGCCGTGTGCAAATCAGTCTTGACCTTGCTACAATTGGAATAGTCCAGCCGAACTGCCAGGCCAGGTCCTTCCTTAACCTGTACACAAGCAACCCAGGACTGGTTTCGCCCTAGTTAGAGCTCATCAAATGAATGATGGGTTGGAATACTACCTCAAGTGATTGCCAGTGGTTAGACTTATTGCAAGCATTCCTCCCAAAACATTTTGTGAATTTCATGTGTGAACGTTCACTTGACAGTCCAAGTGTGTGAATGTGTTTGCAAATGGAATGTCCATCATTATTTTGTTTAGACATTGTGGCTTGGTTTTCGAGACTTTACTTTCATAAATGTGTTTTGATTGTGGTGTGTTTCCATGTTTGTGCATGTTCATTCTGTTTTTCTGAATATGGTTCATTCTCGGTTGTCCTTCTTTTCCTGGTAAATGGGTTTATTTTCGCAAACTTATCCCCAGATGTTATGCCATAGATGTGGGAGTGCTGTTTCATAGTGTATTTTGATGGACATGATTCCAGGTGTCTTTATGAGCTTTCATTGTGGAATGAGTGAACCTTGTCATCTATTTTTTTGATTGATTCAAGTGTGTTTTCTTGAACTAACTACGATTTGGCAAAGTTTATTTGAGCCATTTCTGTATGGTTCGATCAATGGCATCTGTTGTAACTTGTCTGTGGCCTGATTTGTCTTTAAATTAATTCCCTCAGTAAATCTCTATAGAGCTTAGCTTGTTAAAATATTCTAGTTTTCCTTCAACAATTTTTAAAAGCTATGGAATGGCCGTCACACCTGTAGCTTGGTGATTGTAATTGTCCTGGTAGTACATTTACAGTTAGTTAATGTAATAATTGACGATGAATCACTTTCATAGTTGTGGCAGTTCAATATTTCTGATGATTTCTGGCGACATTAGAAATCCCCCTTGAGGTTTCCTATACCGTAATTGTGAGGGTAATCTTTAGATAATCTCTGTCATTGATCATATGGACTTTAAGTAAACAGGAGTGAGCATCTACACCAAAACATATAGGCAATAATACACTAAAGACTTTTAGTTCACTCAATAAAGATAGTTATGTGAGTTAAAGGGTTTTATTTTCAATGTATTGCGTTTTTCATTATTTTGTTCAATCAAAATTAGTCTTTTAAGTATCTGCATTTGAAATTAATATAATGCAATATTCAATATTTCAGTATACGGAAGAATACAATATTTGTTCAATTACAGTTGATATTGTAATGGTACAGCAAGTGTGTTCCATGAAGGAAGTTCTCTAATCTAAATTAAATTGGAATGAGTATAGAATAAGGTGTTAGTTTAGATACCCAATAAAGAGTATCAATGAGGGAAATGAATGCAAATGCATAAAGCCTTTATATATCAATTCAAGCTAGAGACTGTCCAACAAGGAGTGAGTGGTCCTGACAGCCCAATTACGATGCGACCGCTGTTCAGAGAGTCATAAACATCCCTTTTTCCATTGCGGCTTGTGCTGCGGCCCATAAAAGGGCCGTAGCACAAGCCGCAATGGAACAAGGATGTTTTTGAGCATCCATGCGCCGTGTGCCAGGCAACATGTAGTGCATGGCCCACAGTGCATGGATGTTTGGGGGAGCAGCACATGTGCCCCTAGGGCCCCATAGAGGAGGCCTACAGGGAATAGGGGCCCTGCTGGGGCCCCCAAAGTCCCTTTCCATTTACCTTTCCATGGTGGTCGAACCGCCATGTTAAGGCAGAGGGAAATGGACATCATAAACCCTACTGTGGTGCGTGCACATACACCACCAACATCGAAGGGATTACAGTCTAACTGCCACTTCAACAGGCTCCTTGAGTGTATCTGAGGCAGTGGTCTTTCCCCAGCCCAAATCACTCTGACAGCCCGAATTGTAATCCAGCGGTCAGACTGATACTCCGGATGCCACTGATGGCCTGTTGCTGGGGGCTGCCGTACATCATAATCGGGTCCCAATATTCTAGATGGCAACTTGCTACTTTTCATCGTCCACAACATTCAATAGTATTTTAGTAACCTCCTAGCAATAGGCAAACTCCCTGACTTCTCGTGTCTGCACAATAGTCCATAGACATATGTCCTTCGTCCACATTTTGCAGCTCAGACAGTTCTTCTCATGAATCATCCTTCCTGTTGACTCCTCTGCTTCTTGTGAGAACCTCACTATCAGTTGTCTAATACAAAACAAGAGTCTTTTCACTAGCTAAGAGTAGGCTTCTGGAAAGTTACAGCATCTGCAGCAGAAGAGAAAAACGTTTTGTGCAAAACATCAAATCAACATGAGCAGCAGGTCTTTCAATGCAAAAGTATTATTATTAAGCAATTTGGATCGTCAGTTTGGCTAACTTAAGTCAATACATCATTTTTTCTTTAATGTGTTTATGATGTCTAAGTATGATTACCGCAAAATTTGCATTCAAATATACATTCATTGCTTATAATGTCTAAGTATGATTACCTACTGCAACATTTGCTTTCAAATATACGTTCACTGCACTTTTTGTGTTAAATGCTTTTCTACTAGAAAAAGATAAATTGGCAGCAACAGCCTCTTCCAGACCCTCACAGACCTTTGACTGTGGAACACTGAAACGTTGCTAAGTCAGTCTGCATTTTGAATCTAGAAGTTTGATTTGTAAGGAACCTGTTTCATGCATACAGGTTCACCCTTTACCTGGGGAAAGTCATACTTTAGCTGCAAAGAATCAAAATATTACTTAAATTCTTACTGCATCTGAGTTTTCCTTTCGTACATAGAATGAATGTTCCAATCATCACCACTTTTCTAAAAAAAATACAACTTCAATAATTAAATTTGATGTGCAAAAACTAATTGTTCAGTTTCTTGTTGTTCTAAGAAAAGCTTACGTTAGCAATTGTGTAATTGGAAACAGGTTCACCTCGGGGCAAACTGCAAATACTTGTACCTAAGGAATATTTAAATTCAACATGCACCACTTTTTAAGTTATTAACTTTGAAATCCAGAGAAATAACTGAGAAATAATCCAGTATACAGCATTTAATTAGATAACACCCAGACATGCCATACGTGGTGTAAGGTACAGAGTGGGTAGCCTGCCAGTGTCTGTCATATTTGGGGCATTTATTCTTTGGAGGACAGGCTTAGCTTAGAAGATAGTGATTGCCCCCAAATGAGTTTATAAGTATCCGAAAGCACTTACAACCATGGCATGGCGCTGAACCTGATGAGCTGCACCCGTGGGTCATTACCCATCTGCGGAAAGAAACAGCTGCGCCACTGGTGAGGATGCTCCTTGGCTAATTAAGAAATGAAACGGCACCTCCAGAGGTTGTTTGTTGTTTCATTTAATATTCAGGAAAGGGGGGAGCGAGTTGAGAAACTGAAACGTTAACAGGAGAAATTAAGAGTCTGTGAAATTTAGCTAAGCTTGCAGGAACGATGTTATACACCCTCACGAAGGAGCAAATAATACAGCAAACACACATGCATAAAATGAAACTAAGCTCTGTAATAGCACTAAATACGTAATCTAGAAACAGTTTTAGAGCTTTTTTTTCACACCAGTCCTCTGTACTCCGTTTAGGTGGAGTGAATTTGAGCCTGGTAAATGAGATGCATACATTCGGTGCAGTGAATTTGAGCCTGGGGTCAAGAGATGCTTACTTTTGGCATAGTGAATTCGAGCCAGGTTTTAAGAGATGTTTACATTTGGCATAACATAAGTTCTCTAAACAACCAACACAAACTCACCCACTTTTGAATAAGCCTGGGTGGAGTTTCCAGAGTTCCGCTAAGCGGAACTCCACGAAGTGACCCAAAAACTTCG
This sequence comes from Lissotriton helveticus, assembly GCF_964261635.1. Classification (NCBI taxonomy): domain Eukaryota; kingdom Metazoa; phylum Chordata; class Amphibia; order Caudata; family Salamandridae; genus Lissotriton; species Lissotriton helveticus. The sequence goes on along the minus strand of NC_136063.1, from coordinate 770,048,531 downwards.
CCACTCTGCGAGGAGCTCCGCAAGCGGCAGAGTGTGCTTGGTCATGCCTCTTTGTGTTGATTTTTAGCGCTGGGTGTTTGTCCTGCGCTGGAAAATCAATGTGAATGGCACCATGCATTGTGCACAAGGGTTTCTCATCGCGAGTGGTTGCGACTACCCACATTAAGAAATCCGACCGCCCTCATTGAGAAATCCAACCACCCGCGTTGAAAAATCTCGCCGGGAGGTGGATTTTTCTTGCTGGCCAACTTGACATTGGGGAGCGCGAGCAAGATAAATCTCACCTGGAGGTGGATTTTCCTTACACGCGCTGGCCAACTGGACATTGGGGAGTGTGACCTAGAATAACGTTTTTCAAAACTCCACGTGCAGGAAACTCTGCAAACTCCGTGAACGAAGCGGAGTTCACCACCCAGGCTTACTTTTCTTATGTCAAAGTATGTGCATATGTACAGCTCTAAAACTGTTTGCAGCCATAAAGCAGAGGGGATTGGGAAGTTCTCTTACCAAGAAATGTTTGAAAGAAATTGCAAATATGGTGCACTTTACGAAACATTTTTCATTAGAGACTTTTTCACAATCATTCAAAAGATGGATGTAGAAAGGAGGCATGGCTGCAACATATAGTTGGATGAGTGAGGAGTGAGTGGATGAAATAACTCAAGAATGGATAACAATGGATAAAGAATTTTAGCTACATGGAGCAATCGGTCTTACGTTTAGGGCAGATTATTTGACACTGGTCACTGATTTTCCACCTCAGAGAATTAAACACAAAATATTAAACTTTGATCGGAAGTGGGAGAGTGAAATATATGACCCTCTACTGACTGCATTTGACACCCTGAAACCTTGCACCAACACTGGCATCCACATGACCACATTATGTGATCTTAGGCAATTTCTTTTTTTCACAGTACCTCATTTTCCTTCATTATCACATGAAAGCAACTAGAAATATATAATTTCTGAGTGTAACTGCACAACACAGTGCTGGCGGTTCACGGACTGCTAGAGTCATGGGGGTGTAGCGGTCACGATCTAGCAACTGCCCTATTACAACTAGGGTGTTCGGACCACCTTTGCACCACCCCAACCGCCGGGAGATCCCTGACGGTGGTGTGGTGGTCTTGAGGCTACAACATGCTATGTAGGACCACCACAGTCCCTCCAAGCGTATTACTCCATGAAAAGGGTGGCAGAGAGGAATCAAAGGGGGATGTACAGGATCCCATGTAGGCTTGGAACCATGGGGTTCATACAGCGGGGAACATGATGTGTCCGCTTGTGTGCATGCATCCCAGTACCTTCACAGCATGGACTGCAGCAGTCCATGCCATGCAGATACTGCCTTTGACGTTTCCAATGCAGGCCTATTTTATAGGCACTGCCGCAGGAACACCAAAAAGCTGCCTGCAAGTGACCGAAAAAGTCATAATCTGGTTGGTGGTGTGCACACAATTTGGCAATCCGGCGGTGGGGATGTCCCACGCCCACATCACCAAACTCATAATCAGGCCCATCATCTTACTCTATATGTAGTAAGAACCGCCAACTGACTTTCTTGTCATCAGGGCAGTGGGTTGGTGGCATGAATGTTTCTAATTCATGTTTAGCATATATCACTTCTAACAATTGCCACTCAAAACGATGATATAATTTAAGTTAGTAAACTCAAATGGTTGCATTATAAAGATATACACTGTTTTGAATTTTGAATCGCCTTTATCATATAGGATATTGCACTCAGTAGGCACTGCTCAGAAATTCGGAACCAGCCAAGTGCAAAAACAAATTGTTTTGGAAGGGCTTAATTTAAAACCATTTGATTTCAATCGTTTTTTTTAAAGCAGTGATGCACTGCAAAAAACTTGGGGCCTGATTCACAAAGGTACAGTTAGAATAAAAGACTAACTTTACTACTTTTCGGTATTCACAAAGATAAGTTACAAGTAAGATTTTTAGAACTGCAGAGGTTTCGCACTCGGTCGGAGGCTCCACACTCAGGGCAGAATTCCCCCCCCCCCCCGAGCGTAGCTATTCTGCCCGAGAGCAGAACCTCCACAAACGTAAAGATGCTACTCGTAACTTTCCTTTGTGAATACAAAAAGTAGTAAAGTTAGATTTTTGGTCTAAATTCAGACTTTTCTCCATACTTAACCTTTGTGAATCGTCCACGGGCCAGACCAAACCCCAGCAATGACACTGCCCTCTTCACAGCAATAAAACTGTCCTCACTTTTCCCACCTTTTTGGGAAGCCAGTGGCGGCTCTTCCACTAAGGCGGAGAAGCATCCCCCCACGCTTCAAAAGGAAAAATAAAATGATAATAACTTATCGTTATTATCGTTTTATTTTTCCTATGGAAGTCAGTGGCTCTCGGGCGGGGCTGGCCAGAGCAGGGAAAGGAGTGGTGTGCACTTAATAAGAGCACATGACTGCTTGCCTGACCCTCTTCGGCCGTCCAAACAGTCATGTGCACTTTGCATCTTTCCCGCAGGCTTGCTTTACACAGCCTGGTGAGGAACATTCAAAGTCTCCCAGTACCCGTCTGAGCGCCGGACCAAGGCTCTCAGACCAATCACAATGCTGCATTGTGATTAGCTATTGGGAGACTGGGAGCCCGGGTGCTTCCTGCTGCCGGCGGAGACAGGAAGATGGAAGAGGACTGAAGAGAGATGGCGGCCAGCCAGGCCAGGTATGTGTTTTTTTGTTATTTCCTCCCCACCACAGCAATCCCGTCCGGGAGCAGCCGCTACTGAGGAAAATGCCTAGTGCTCTCTAGGGCCAATGAGGGCGTGTGTAAAAGAAACAGCAGTCAGCCTCAAAGCAGAAACTTGTGGGAAAATCTGAGAATTGATACACTGGGTGATTTTGGTTGGCATAGACATGTTGTTCCTTTTATGCACTAATAATATATGTTGATACGGTGTAGTTTTATAATTTCAGAGAAAAAATATAGGTCCTGATTCACAAAGGTAAACTTACACTTTTGTATAACTTTTTTTTTTTTTTTAGTATTCGCAAACTATGAGTTAATAGTAAGTTTACAACTGCAGAAACGCCTCAGTCATGGTAGAGAACTCCACACATAAAAAGATAGGACAGACCTATATTTTTACGTGCGCAGTTCTCTGCTCCAACTGCGGAGTTTCCACAGTTTTAAACGTACTAAAAAATTGTTTGTGAATACCGAAATGAGTAAACCTACAGTAAGTGTCAGTATACCTTTGTGAATTAGTCCCACGATACAAAGTTCTCATAGCAAAAAATAAAGACTACTAAAATATCATCGAGGTAAGTAAATCTATAAGTATGTTTACTTTAATTAAATCCACATATATGTACCATGAAAATTAATATAGCTTCAAGGTACTTAGATGTGTAGTTAAGAATAGTGCCTATAAACTTAAATACAAATACTTATCTTCACAATATTTGGTAGTCAATAATTGTCCTGTTTACATTTTTGTAGCATGATTTTTATATTCACAGTATTCTAAAATAAATCTGTTGATAGCTCGGTGGTTGTTAATGGGGAGCCTGAAGGTAAAACAGACTGGGCTCGACAGAAATAAATTTAAAGATACGTTTTTTTACATTTTGCTTTTTTAATCTTCTTTGACCCTTATTACAAGTCGGTCAGATCATATTATGTGGACTACACACTACCCGTTCTCGACAGTGTTAGTGTTCCAGCACCAGGGCACAGGAACACCATATCCAATTTTTCAGGCCAGAAAAGTGCTGCATGTTCTGCTGCTGCAGCAGCCAGGCCTCCACCTCAGTGCCAACAGACCATTTTCTCTGGCAAGGTGAGACCATGCAATACTTTTCCCCAGGCTACACTATTATTTCCTACTCCCCACTTCCATGTCCCACTTTTCCACACCCACCCGAGACAGAAGCCCCACGCATATTTACACCTGCTAAGCGCAAGTGATAAATGTGTGTGTTAGACCCATTGCAATAGTGTATGGTAATTCCGTGGCCACGCGGTTATTCCCCATTCTAAGGGGTTGAAATCATAATCGCAGAGTTCTTGGGGTGATCCCAAATGGTAATTACATATGCGGATCTTGCGCCACACCAGTAACATGCACATCGTATTCGAGGCTTCTAAGTCTATCAATGGTTTTTTATGTTTTTTTAAGTCAATTGATCACTTTCTTCATTTAGGCTACTACGTTTACTATTGACGTTTTGCTCCGACTATGACATGGGCTAAACAGCATTTTGAATGGAAAGGCTGGGTGCACCTTACAAACCCTTCATGACAGCGGGCATGTATCAAGGGGGTTGTAAATGTGTTGTTCCCCTGTGTCTGCTAAGTCGATGGTCAACAGTGTAGTCCATTACTTTGTCATTTTAAGAGATGTAGTTAAAGGTTATTCTTCATTGAAAATAAAATCCTAGGCTAAGCTGTCAGTTTAAGAAAGGCGGAAACAGAAATGAAGGCCCCTGGAACCAAATAAATGTATTTTGAGAGATGGTATGACATCCTTCAGAAAAAAAGAGGATGGTTTAGTGAAGTTAACACCCCAACTGTTGCCTGAAGGACAGGGCCTGGTGATCATTGTGCCACTAATGTTGAACTAACAAATGAAACTTGTAAATCTGCTATTCTATTTTAGCATCAACATTCACACCACTATTGGGTGAGAAAAGAAGCACTGCTCTGACTCAACTCAGAGCTCCAGGAAAGGAACTTGGTCACATTTTGAAAATCAAGAAGCGGTCATAATAACTTGATCTAATTCTGACGGGACTAAAAGCATATTTAGAAAACAAATCACAGAAATTGCTAAAGCTCTCTGTTGTAGATAAATTCCAAAGATGACCACAGGTAGCCAGGAGTTGTATTCCATGTAAAATGTTTATTGGTTATTTGTTACAGGTTTCATAGAGGTCTTAAGTAGGTCTTGTAAAAGTCCTGTAGAGGTCCCACCAGGAGCTGCATGGTTGCTGCTCAGCCCACTCTGTTCAACTGTCATTCTCCACACACAAGCAGGCACACTCACATTCCACTCTCTCTGTCGTCAGGCATTCCAACATTCCACGCAGACATAACATTCATTCTGGCTGAGCAGCTAAGGAGGAGATGCACTTGTAGGAATCAAAGTATAACACATCTCCTTCCCTTGGACAACAATAAACTACAATAATTTGCAACATTGCAACTAGAAAGTAAAAATGATGATGCTTGCAATATTGCACAAATTAATATTAAAGAAAGAATATAAGTACAGTGATAGGGAAGAAAGAAATTAATAAGTAGTGGAAAGTGACTAGAATGATGGGAGGATGAAAGAGTGCAAACAGTTACAAGATGGCACATCCGCTTCCCTTGGAGAAAAAAACCCAATTAAAAGCAATAAATGAAATGTTGCTTGTAAAACATTGCATGTAAAACATTCTAGTAAGCGTCATGAGAGTGAAGGAAGAAGAGAAATAGAAAATTTGATATGTGAAAAAGGTGCAAGGCAATAGCGTAACTCAAGGTTGAGAAAAAGAAACACCAAAAGGTAAAAAGAAACACAAAAAGGTATAACACCCAACCATGTCTCTACACGCCGCACAATAGAGGAAATAGTGCTGGACTAAGAGAGCGAAGGACAAAAGGGAGATGAAATACCTAAATGCTCACTCTGATCCACACACCTCATTAACTACATGGGGTAGACAACCCATTGTACAAAGTATGGGGTAGATACCCCATCGCACAAAGGCCCAAAGGCACAAAAGTAAAGGTACATAACCCATCGCTCAAAGGCACAAGGCACAAAGGCACACCAGTATAGGGTAAATAACCCATGCAAAAAAGGCACGAAGGCACAAAAGTATAGGGTACATAACCCATAGCACAAAGGCACAAGGCACAAAGATATAAGTAAATAACCCATTGCACATTACAAACTGATGTGTGAACACAGCAGAAGTAAGAAGGTAGGAACAACTCGCTTTGCTGAATGAACACACGTAAAGGGTGATGGAAGGGTAACACCAATGTTAGGCACAACATAAAAAACTATGTAGAGTAGAAACAGTGAAAAGGTGTGCGCAGCACCCACATTGAAGAATTGAACAAATGTATGGTGACCAGCTCCTATCCCCCACTATCCTACATGAAAAGATCAAACTCAGTGCCCTAAAATGGCTAGATCGGACAATTCTACAATAAATGAAGATCACACTAAAGGCATATCTCGTAAACAAAACACCCAATTACAGCAAGAGTAAAGCAAAGGATTGTGTAAAACACAGTGTAAATAACACAAGACTAAAATAACAACTGTAGTGCACTTCCAATTACACGCCAATTGCTAAACTCAATATTATTGGCTTACAAATGCATAACATAGTAATTCAAACAAAGCAGGCAATAAAATAATTAAAACAAGTCATTCATCACAATGCTCTCTCCCACTTGACTGCACAGCATTCAAATCAGTTATTTAAAATAAGCAAGAGTGTTGTTTAAGCTGAACTGCTTAATTTCCGCCAGTCTTACTTCGAAATCTCACTCTGAGACCATACCAATGCAATGTCCAAAGTCGGGATGGTGGGTAGATTGCAGCCTTTCTTAAGACGAGGAACTTTCTTTGAAAAGCTACGGAGGTTGACAGGAAGCCAGCATGAGTACAACTGGTGCATTGGGGTTGCGTAGGAGCACCATTGAAGTTAAACTTTATTGTGCCAATGTCACGCCCTCGGAAGAACAACAGAGGACAGCATCACTGAAGTGCAGAACAGCAGTGGAAACACAAGATGGCGGCACGTCGGAATAATTTGGGTCGGGTGGCTCACAGTGCGTACGTGCTCCTCTATTATGTCAGGCAGGCCATCACTATGACGCATCCTCGAACAGACGGAGACAGCCCTCATACATCACCGAATGCTGGAGGCTCATGTAAGACATATATGCACTTGTATTCAATCTGTCCTCGAGACACGCATTCAACTCTGGCTGCTCGTGGCACCGCGCATAGAGTAACGGCAACAATAACGGTCATAAAATAAAAGATAAAGACTTAACAAATCAAAACGGTGAAAACTCTGCATAAATGAACAAAATAGTCTAAATTGCCTCCGATGACAAAAGCGAAGACAACATGATAACTTTCTTCTTGCAGCTTAAATCGTAGAGACTAACGGTCTTAGTGAAACTGCGCAGATGGTGGTATGGGAGTCTTATGCTGACTGAGTATTTATGCCTCCAGAAATCAAACTTACGAGTGTACCAAATGTTATTTCACAATGAGCTTCAATAGGTGGCAAATACTTTGATATACACTGTCAAACACAGTCAATGAAGTTACTGGTGGTTAAGTAGTTTATCAAACTTAGTAGTACATGTAGAAGCAGCGCTCTAACCACTCCTCATCCAAAGTGCTCATCCCAATGTACTTGACAAAATAAGCTTAGACCAGTGTTTTCAGTAGTTGACAGTCGATGAAACCATTGACCAAAATTTCTGCTCTTCACCACAGTTTGTAAAATGTCTCAGAATATCCATACATGTATAACATATGCCAATCCTTGACGTATATAGGTTAGCACTGTTATTTCCTTCCTAAAGCATAAATCCACAAACACAAGGAATGTGAAGCGCCCTGGGTAGACTGTCCAGATGGTGGAGGACACTGGTGGGACTCTGGAGGGCGTTCTCTTCCTTTTTTTTTTTAAAGTTGCTTTGCTTTGTTTCTTGTATAAATAAAGTTCTGTAAAATTGTAAGTTTCCTCACTTCCTTAGTCTTGTGGCTAAAACACACAGGGTTTCCTTCAGATCATCGCCAAAATGTTGTATGGTAAATTCCAAAGATGACCACAGGTAGCCAGGAGGTTTATTCCATGTAAGAGGTTTAGTGGTTATTTGTTACAGGTTTCATAGAGGTCTTGAGTAGGTTTTGTAAAAGTCCTGTAGAGGTCCCACCAGAAGCTGCATGGTTGCTGCTCAGCCCACTCTCTTCAACTGTCAATCTCCACACACAAGCAGGCACACTCATATTCCACTCTCTCTGACATCAGGCATTCCAACATTCCACGCAGACATAACATTAATTCTGGCTGGGCAGCTAAAGAGGAGATGCACTTGTAGGAATCAAGGTATAACACTCTCCAATGTCCATGTACATTAAAATACAACAGCACTTGCTTGAGTTTTTTCCTTTTCCAGCCCTGTTCCTTCGGAGGTGGCCATCTTTGTGTGTCCCACACTTTTCACTTTATTTACCAGCCCTCCCTACCACATCACCATACTGATCACCAATAGAACCAGACTGACATGTAACCACAAACAGGCACCCACAACATTCTCTGTGATGTAACACTCTTGTGTGTTTCTTATCTCTGCTAACCTAGGCACAAGACCTAAAAAAAGAAGTGGGGGGGCGCTGTCACTGGAAGTGAGGTCACGATAGGAAGTGACATCACGAAAGGTGGCTTGCCCCATCGGGCTCATTGCCTCACCTCCTTCACCCCTTAGATGTGATTGCATCTGAGAAGTCAGCATGTGAGCAGCGTGCTGTGAGCTCGAGCTCCTCGTCCCAGAGAGGCCAAAGAGTGAAATCCAGCTGTTTGGCAGGGGGGACGGCGTCCACCCGGTAAAATAAGTGGGGGGACGCCGTCCACCCGCGTGGTACCCCGACTCGATCCCTGCTGCTAACACCATCAACCCCAATTCTAGGTAGAGCAGATTTAGCTAGAGGGGTACCATGTGGCCTGAAACAACTTTTCCAGCCAGTATCCGCACGCCTAAACCTGAATTCTGAGTTATCCCCACAGATTACGAAATAACACAGAGACTTAGGGGCATATTAGCAAGAACCTGGTTAAAATTATTGCTGTTTTGGCAGCAGGAAACTGCCACTAAAATGGTGATAATGGGCTTGCTAATATGCGTTATAGAATTCCAATAGAAGCCCAGGTTAGATGTGCAGGACATCTAACCTGGGCTTCTATTGGAATTCTGTATCGCATATTAGCAAGCCCATTATCGCTGTTTTAGCAGCAGTTTTCTGCCGCTAAAACGGCGATAATTTTAATGAGGTTCTTGCTAATATACCCCCAAGTATCCCCTATTCTGTTCACATTAATGCTTCAGTGTTCCATTTGCTATAAGCAGGTGGTAATTGTGTGCGTGAGACTGGTGTGGTGGGTGAGGAGTATGCTCCCTATGACATGTGCCATGATTGACAAATTATGTCATCAGCCTCAACTTGATCTATCAGCTTTGAGTGTAATTGTCAATGAAAACAAACCTTTTGTGCCTTAATATTAACAAAACCCACGAACATTCACCACCTCTAATTAATACGGAGCCGTCAAGGCCAGACTGGCCCTATCAGGCATCAGGCGTTTTCACAGGAGGCTCAAAGGATGGAGGACGATTTGTTACTGGGGGTGGTTTTATAGCAGTGAAGTAGTTTTAAAACCTGTTTTAAAACCACCTGCTGCTGAAATCCTTGCGTATCCAGCAGTTCTCAGGCAGCAATGAAAGTCTCAAGATTACTCTGATAATTAAAGTTCCTGCTGGAGAGAGATCTGGGTTTTGTCTAGTGAAAGTTTTGACTCATCTAAGGTAGTGCCGAGGGTTAATATGCCAGCTAGAAAAGACATGCACCATGTGATCACAGAACTGTATTTTATGTGCATAGCTCAATGGATTACTGCTTTTATCACAGAAATCCTTTTGTTACTGTGCAGTTCAGAAGTTACAATTTTTATCTAGCAGAGTGAGCTATGAACTGCCATCAAGGAGCTGCATGAAAACTGCATGGTACAAGTTAAAAGGTTATATTCTTTCCTAGTCTTTCATTATCCTAATGTTACTAAAAAGGGCTTGTTTGTGTAGAAATAAATTCTAATAAGTAAAGCCAACCCTAACCACTGTGTTACATTCTGAATCCTGAGCTTGTGCTAATCCAGACCAGGCACTCTTCAAAAATGCCTACCAATATGGATGACATGTGAATCCTACACCTCATGGTCGCCTTTGTCTTCTGTAATGTTTTCTATATACTTATTTACACACGTACTAATCATTGTGTCTATGTGTGTGTGATGTAAAGTGCTCCAATACCCTACGCTGGTATGAGAGATGCTATAAAACTAATGAAATACATGTGAGAGAGGAGCTATGGAGAGATGGGAGGAACTGTTGGAGGGATAAAGTGATCGAATCATTGAAGAGCCCCATCAAAGATTGTAATATCCTGGTAGACTGTTAGGAAATGATTTACTATACCTTAAAAGCTAATACAATTGAATATATAATGAAAAATGTGTTCTAGAATGCACAGTTTCTGCTATTTTTTACCAAATATTCTTGGGGGAGAACCCCCGCCAAACCTTCCCTGGAATGGTCCAGCTCACACGCTGGGCATGCTCGCCATGCGCCGTACGTGGGCCGGTCTGACAATATTTGTCAAGGTTGCTTTGGGTTCCCAGTCCGGCACTGAGAACCGAGGATCTCATTAGTACAGATGCTGCATTGACACCAGGCCCAGAGTTTTTTGGAACCCACTACTTATGAATTATGGCTGACTGATTCTACCCAGAGGTCAGGAAGGCCCATATTCCTTGTGTGTCCATCTCTGGCACCCTTACAACGCCACTGCATGGATATAGAATTCCTCATTGTACCAATTTGCAAAAGTTTCCCAGTTTATGCCTAGAAACCTGGAACAAGTCCATGTTTCCAGACATACTCTTCGGAATTTGCAGTTGTGATTGTGGTTCTTATTCTGACTGCCCCACTAATCCCAAGTGTGCCTGTAATGATAGCTACCAGCCTCATTTAGATTAAGAAATCTGCTATAACTCACTAATTCAGGAGTATCTCGTCCAGAGACTTGGCTGTTAAAGGCAGATGACATCTTGTGATGAAATACTAGGCAAAAGCGTGCGGCAATTAGCTGAGAAACATCATTTCCTATATGTTATCACTCGATTCCGTAACTAGACGTACTTCCACCCTTCCAAGTTACTGTAGAATGGTATTAGCAACTCAAAGTCCACGCATGGGGGAAGGGAGGGTTGGAACAGAGACAGAAAATTGCCCAACTTCTAATGTGAGGAAACGACACATGTATATTGCGCAGAAGACACAATTGCATATGGGGAAATGTAATTACAGTTGCGCAATGGCATTACTATTTTTCTCCGTCTGGAAAATATTATTGTAGTGGGGGAAAACAACAATTTTAAGAGCGTTTTCTTCCCATCAGGGAAATGATTTACCCGCCTTCATTGCACGAGTCAGTGTTGAACTGGCCTATAATAATAATAATCCACATTTGAAAAGCGCACCAACACCACCCGTTAGGGTCTCTAGGCGCTGGGGGCCGTCGGGAAGATTAAGCAAGCTATTGCCCAGAGTCACAGGGTGCTGGGTTTATCTGCCGCCTGTGCCGGATGATCCCCAGATTCCGGAGTCAGTCGCCCTAGCCGCTGCAGCACACCTCTTCTTCTCAGTGCCAATCAGGCACTCTGTGTCACTGCCAAACGAGGCGGCCAGCGTGTAGATAGGTGTTTCTATTCCCATGGGCTGTGACCCTGGCCCTTTCAAACCCGCTCATCTGGCAGCGCCAGAGTGCCAGACTGCCCGACAGTCCAGTTCAAAACTTGCAGGAATAAATCTGCAACATTTTCCAGCACAGGAATGGGGTCAGTCAAATGTTTGGCAATAACCATACGTGTATATGTATCTGAGTGAATACACTTTCAGGCCCAATAGGTCGTGATTACCCACTCAGCACCCTTGGAGATAGATTTACTCCTACAAAAAAGCACACCCTTTTTTGAGAGCTCAAAGCCAAGTTTTATGATATCCAACAGTAGTTTTTTGCACTTGCACGAAAGCTGCTTTACGTCAAATTGACCTGCGCCAATAGTTTTAGGAATTAGCTTTAGGGGGCTTTTTTACAAGCCCCTTGCACAAACGGTACGTCACTTTTTCCCATTTTAAAAGTGACGCACCTGCGGCGAAAGGGGCTTGTAAAAAAGCCCCTTGATGTTTTTAGAAGCACCTTTTATAACCCCAGGAAACGTTCAAAGTTCCAGTCATGCTTCCATCTTGTGTTCACGCTGCTCTCTATGTTATGGCTCCACTGACTTTGAAAATGTGTCCCTAACACACCTGCAAGGGGACATATGTTATTGGAAGCAAGTGCATTTTAGGGGATTTCACATTCCCGTCTGGAGGAGCCTTCAACGTACTACACTCTGAAAAGTCTCTGAGCCCCAGAAAATATGGACAATGACAGAGATAAATTTCTGCTTCAATGCCTCATAATAGTCAAATCTAGGGCCTGTATAAACGTGCTGGGCATATGAAAAGGTAATGCATATGTGCATTGTGCTACGAAATCAACGAGAAGTGGGAGTCACATTTATGAACATTCAATGCAATATTAAGTGTGTTTTCCTTACTTGTCAAAATTCGCAATCAGAATATAATTGCTTCATTAACAACTGCTAATTGTTTATAGCTGCCAACTGTCTCTTTATTCGAAGTGAACTGCAAATATTTTACAATACACTGAGGGGCATATTCTCAAGAATGTGTGATAACCATTGCACAAGTAACAACACAACATTCAACAACGAAGTCTATTGCGGGAAAATTACGCCATGTTAACTAAGTATTCACTACTCGGAGGCACCATGTGATAGGCCCCCGACAACATGCCAAATGTTCGTGATAAAGTCAACGTGACGCCACAAAAATGAGAAACACGAACGCAAGAAAGCTTGCGATGAGGCCAATCGCGACACAAAAAACAGCGAAAACCAGCGGCAGGCCTGCAAATCCCACGCGTCTGGCGGGGAAAGGCACTACAAAAGCAACAAAAACAACACAACAAAAACAATCCAAACTGCGTAGCAACATGGATGCACCCTGACCGAGTGCAGCGGCCGAATCGAACCCCACAAGCCCCACAGACCACCAGCAAGGAATAAACGGGTCTGGGAAGGCCAAGGAGAAGAGGGAGAGGAAGACGAGCTGCAGTCCGCAGCAAAACCAAATCAGCGTCACGGAGGTGACAGAACACAACCATCAACTGACACACAATTAGATTACCCTGAATGCAGGTGGAGTGTCGAGGAGGCGAATGGAGGAGGCCAAGAGGCGCTGGCATGATGTGAAAATCTAAACTAGGTACAAAATCGCTGCCAACAGGAAGGCAGCAGCGGCGACAGGAGGTGGGAGTCCTGCGCCACAGGAGGAGCTGGAGAAAGCGGAGGCCACAGTCATCAGTGTGAGATGGTGCAAGGAGTCGGGAGTCCGGACACAGCTCGGAAGGACCTTACACAACATCAACAGGGTAAGTAATGACCAGGAACTGGGGGACGGTGGGAGATGGCCACAATGGCACACATGCACAACGATGTGTAGCACACTGCACACCCACAATGACTCTGGATCATGTCCCTGATCCCTGTGGCAGACTGCAGCACACACACATAGCAATAACAGCACATCCACATTAGCAACAATGTGGTACAATGTGCAACCCCGACGCTGCAGAACAGAGGACACAACCGGCTCCGCACACGCGCAGAAACAGGCCAACTACATCTGACAGAGCTGGAAACTGTCAGATGGAAATGTACGCTTACAACCTCACATCAATTATGTAGGCCAAATGTCCACTGTCCGGCTCAAAATCCAGCACCTCCAAAACAGTCGCAATTTACATTGTCATACAGTCTGCATGTAAACAAGAACAATGTGCCAAAATACATGTCAACACAATGTCAACATGCATCTTCCCTTCACATTGTGGAGGGACACACAACACCTCCAGCAGAGCACAGCAGACCACTCATCAGTGATGCCGGAGAGGACCACCACACCTTCGACACCGATGCCCTACAACAGCTCATGGACATCCCTCACACCCCACCACCAGGACCAGGGCAACCAAGCTACATAGAGTAGAACACAGCTCCTGCAACAGACCACACAGCAGCAAAACACCTGCAAGCACGGCTGGCTCCCAACATTTCACCGACCCACACATGGCATCCCAATGCCAGGTGTCAGAATGCCAAAAGGAGGTGGCCGAACAGGTGCGGGTGGGGTCCGAACCCATGGAAGACAAACCAGATCGCATACGTGGGTGACTAATACCCTTCAGGGACCAACTACACCCCACAAAGGAGACCCAAACTGCCACAGAGACACGTGCAGGTGCACATTCCCAGTACAGTACCACGCCCAGGGACACGCAATTATCAGTCACACACCCACGTTTACTCTGTGCACGACGGCCCAGTCCACTCTTCTTACGTATTGAGTGGGTAACGACAAAGCTACATGTCAAAGCTCTAACCCGCTGCTTCGGTGACATGTATTTATCCATTGTACACTTCACGATGTAATGTCATAGGGCCCAGGGCCCTCATGCATACAACATGACCACAGGGACACACGCAGATAGTATGTGGAACTGGCTTCGGGCACGTGCGCCCAGCCTCTTTATTGGCAGGGCCACATGTACAGTGACAACTGTGCTGGATGTGTGTGGGGTGAGTGTAAGCCAGCCCTCACGGAGTGGTTGTTGCTGACAACAACCTGAACAGTGATCACCATTACAACAGAAAAAGAAAACACCAGCATAAGATAAACAACTGCGAAGCATGATGGTGGTCACCGGAGCAAGTACAGAGGGCACCCAAAATGCAAACACAAGTGTCCGTGAGTTACAGTGCACTGAGTTTGGGGAACTAAAGCTCAGTGTGCTCATGTGAAGAAAATGTCTATGTTTGTGTCCCTGTGGGATATTTCTGATGCACATGCAGTGGGGTGTGTTACACCTGCATCATCTTCCTCATCAACGTCGCAGGTCTCCCACACTGCGTGAGGTGGCATTGCTTTGTAACCTCTCCACAGCACAAAACTCAATCAGTAACGTCCATGGGTTGCGGTGCACTGAGTCAGTGGCACATGGAGTGCTGAGCGGGGTAAACTTAAGACAAAACCCTAATTTAGGACAAAATACTAACTTAAGACAACATCATAATTTAAGACAAAACCCTAATTTAGGACAAAACCCTAACTTAAAACAAAATCCCAACTTAAGAGAAAATCCTAACTTATGACTACTAAATGCCGTCTGTGAATACCAAATTTAGTAAGTTTAGGATTTAGTCGTAAGTTAGTTCTGTGAATCGGCCCCCTAGTAAGTATATATCTAGCCTCCCAAACAACTGAGCCTCTTCATTATGAAATCAATGCTTCTGATACAGAGGGAGTTTTCCCCTTCCACTTCCAGGTCAATTTTCTAATCTCTCTTCCTGGTCTTGAACGGTGGTTATGGGCAGGAAAATGAGTGGCATTTTCACTAATATAAACAGGATGGATTGTACTACAGAATATTGAGGCCGGGAATATCAAGACACACTAATACCATGGACATAATATTGAGGGACAAAATATGAAATGGCGAGTGCTTATACAGGAAGTATAATTTTACGAGTCTTAACTCCATGTGACTGGGGAACACTAGCAGAATCCTATTTAAATTCGTTCATATAAACATAAATGTTTTCTCAGAATATTAAGCACTATGTCATACTACTCTTTTCACAATATATATTAACATATGCAGGGGTTACCAACTTTAAGACATTTGAGAAGTCATCAGTGATGTCACTGACAATGTCATGAGTGATGTAATATGTGAAGTCATAAGCAGTGCATTGCAAGGGCGTAAGTAATGGCAAGCTCATGAAACTATAACAGCTGAATTCCACTGGTTATGAGGGAAATCTGAGCTGAACTATAACATCCCTGTTATATATATATAAATATATATATATTCACTGAAAAAACCATAGGTTATAGACCATATATAGTTAGGAATTAGCATTTAAAAAACCTTATTTTACTCACACAAAACCATTGAAATTCCATATATAGTTAGTTGCACTAACTATATATCGCGCACCTGCAATCCACTGCTGATGATGTCACATATTACATCATTCATGACATGGTCAGTGACATCACTGATGACATCACTGATGACATCTCAAATGACATCACTGATGACATCACTGATGACATCTCATTTGACATCAATGACCACATCACTGATGATATCATTCATGTGACAATACAATGCATCTCCTCACATTTTAATATAACCTCTGTTTCACCCAGTGTTAAATACAGAATATAATTTTTGAAACCATTGACACACCAATACTAGTTACTACATACGCACTCACTGATTCCTACGTCTACACACACCTTCACTCATTCACCCATACTATCATTCATACATACAATCACTCATCTTTACAACACTATCATATGCACTCATACACCTATACAGACACTCACAGTCTGCCACTCATCCATGGAGTTACTCAAACACCTAGTCAGTCCTGTAAAGAATCAATGACACTTCCATTTTCTTGTCTATACAGTTAAACATAGAGCACCTTACATTTTCAAACATATACTAACACATACTTACCTTGTTATACAATCATTGATACAAGTACACATTGATCTGCACAGAGTCACACACCTCCCAGCCAGCCACACACACACTCAGTCTCCCATACAAATACTTGGACAATCAATCAGTAACCCATATAGTTAATCATATAGCTACTGATCAAAACATGCAGCAGTTTACAGAACAACAGACATAATGATGCACAAATTAAGACACTTTAGTCACTAACCCATGCACTCAGTGAGACACATTTAATCACTCACTCATGCATTCAGTCATGCACCTACTAAATCCTTTGTCCAGACACTTATACTTCCACTCATTCTTCAATATGTAAGACACATTTTAACTTTACAGAAACATACAGTCACTGGATGTTGTCATCAGTGATGTCATCAGTGATGTCATTTGAGATGTCATCAGTGATGTCATCAGTGATGTCACTGACCATGTCATGAATGATGTAATATGTGACATCATCAGCAGTGGATTGCAGGTGCGCGATATATAGTTAGTGCAACTAACTATATATGGAATTTCAATGGTTTTGTGTGAGTAAAATAAGGTTTTTTAAATGCTAATTCCTAACTATATATGGTCTATAACCTATGGTTTTTTCAGTGAATTTTCAAGGTTTTGTAAATGCTAATTCCTAACTATATATGGTCTATAACCTATGGTTTTTTCAGTGAATTTCAATGGTTTTTTAATAGCAAATATCATAAGCTGTCGAATGTCAAGTACGTGGTAAGTGAAAACATTTTCGTGTTTATGCACACTGATCTGCTTTGAATGGTGCCCCCCCCCCCTCATTTCTATTAGGAGTACTCTCTCTTTGCAGATAGTGAAAGGTAGTTAACGCAGGTCTTTGCCCCCATTGTAATCCGTCGTGCCTGCTTCTCTCTCCATTTGATTCATTGTTATCCAAGTATTTACTGTTTTAGAATTAGTTCTCTTTGGTTCATTCTCTATTTACAAACAAACACAGAGTCGCAATACTCTGTTTAGTCTTTGCAGATAACGAAAAATCGTGTAAAAAAAAAAGAAAAGGAATCGAGCAAAATCAGTAGGCCACTAATGGGATCTCTTTTTGACCTCGCTAAAATAGAAACATTAGGAACAACCCCTCATGACAAATACAAAACTAGTGAGATGAACTGAACTCCACACAATGATGGCTGCAAAACAGCTCTGCTCCGCCACCCACCCCGCCCAAAATAACGATAAAGAACGGCTGCCATGATTGGTTGCGGAATGACCACGACGGAGCTACGAAATGGTGCTGCTCTCATGCTAACCCCAGCTTCAGTCTGAAACATCCAGAAACACTGTAGACTACCAATTCGATCAGTTCCGGTAGCGCCCCAATGTAACCCGGTAGAGAAGAACTAGCCCTCCCCTCTTTGACTGATGGTTCTTGTTGCCTGTCCCTTCTGTTGTCATTTAACAGAACTATTTAGCCTGCTGAAAGGGGTTGTGTTCCGACCGCTGGTTGGTGGAGACATTTTGACTATATTCTGTACCTGCGTTGTCGCGTAATGCGTCATATGACGCGCCGCGTTAGCGCATCCGGAAGTCATCCGGGGCGCGCAGCGCGTAACGTAAGCATAACAAGTCATGTGACTTGTTAATAAAACTTTTCATTGGTTCATTTTACTTTTCTTATTGTAATGATGAAAGGCTTGATCATATGACCTAAAAATTACGCTTTTCATTACTTCCGAACATTATTTTTTCTTAAATATATGTTATAATGTTCCAGGCTAATGTACTTTCCCGGAAATTTTACAACTGTCCTGCAAGTAAAATATATTCTTTTTTCGAGAAAAAAGCGTTTCTTCGTCCCATGACGGAGCCGTTGAGCAAAAGAGGGTCGACCTGCTGTCTTAGTCGCCGATACGCCTGAATATGAGATTCTTATCGATCACTTTATGTTGCAGGAATAGAAAACACAACAGCCCTTGACCATTTATCTTTACTGCGTTCCTTCGTATTATACCTTTTACCCTTCATGTAATTGGTCTGCTTTATTTCACTTGCCTTTTAATGATTCTAAAACAGTGACTATTATTAAAAACTTTACCAATGTATATACTACTACCATGTTTTCTTTTAAAAACCTTTATTGTGAAAATTTCATTATACAAATACGAGCCTATAACCACGTGGGCCGGCCACGGAGCAAACTGTAATCGTATATGATAAATAGACATTTACACTGTAGAGGAACGTAACGGGCGGGCCATTAGGTTGCAAGAACTAAGGTGTCTAACAGTTACGGAATCGGTGGACGTACATTTTATAATTAAAATACGACAGGGCCAGTTACAATAAAATTATCTAGATATACATTTGCGGGCAAGTACCATGGGTGACGTTAATTCGAACTTTCAACAGTACAGTAATCAATAACACATCAGAACTTAATATCAATAGGGATGTCGAAATATTCAATCAATTCTCGTCCCCGCCCGCCATGTGCTTCAAAACTGCATACGTATCTCGTGATTTCAAGGTTCTGCAACCAGTACACAACAAGGAGTTACGAGTCCCATTTATTCTGGCGCCATTTTGGGCGAGGACGGGCAGGTCCAGGATATAGTCAAAATGTCTCTACCAACCATCGACTATGATGATGTTCATATGCTGTATTTATTAGAGTAACACTCAGATGTCCACATGAAATAAATTTGCCACAATCTAAACATGTCATTTTAATCTTTCCAAATTTCTTCTAAATATTTGGGACCGTTTCCCTTGCCTCTGAAGCTCTCAGTGCCACTTCTTTGATGAATGTACTAGCAGGTCAGGGGTTCTCCTCCAAATCTCTCTTTTATGCAGCACTATAATTAATTGTTGCCACCTCTCCATATGACGATGCATGGTATAGTTACCACAACTATATTTTTTTTCGGTTCCTCTAGAGAGTTCATCGTGGCAGATGAAGCGTGTAACGTACCGGGCATTTACCTTTTTTTGCATGTACAGGAAAGGAAAAAAAAATCGAGCGTCCGAGTTCTAAGGTGTCCCAGGGCCATTTTAGTGGACCAGGCCCAAATCCAAAGAACAG
Organism: Lissotriton helveticus; assembly: GCF_964261635.1. NCBI lineage: Eukaryota > Metazoa > Chordata > Amphibia > Caudata > Salamandridae > Lissotriton > Lissotriton helveticus. The sequence goes on along the minus strand of NC_136063.1, from coordinate 770,028,987 downwards.
GCCGCCATTTTGAGAGTCCTGTTGCAGCCGCCTGTCGCTGTAGCATCAAGAGCAGCCGAAACTCAGCTGAATGGCAACTGAAACGGTAAAGGGGCGCCCCACTACAGCAGACGAGCCAGGCCCAAATCCAAAGAACTGCTGTCTCACAGGCTAATGGGGCGACCCACGCCGAGTTTCAGCATTGTAGGATGACCACACAAGTACAGCAACTTGCTAGACATCACCTCGGTGCCATCCGGATCTCGGCGCCCCACTGCAGATGAAGTGCCTCTCAACTATGAAACCACCACGGTGACATCCGGATCTTGGCGCGTTGTGCTGCCTTCGGCCTATTCGCACATCGGTCCGCTACTGACGCCATCTCACAGGCTAATGGGGCGACCCACGCCGAGTTTCAGCATTGTAGGATGACCACACCAGTACAGCAACTTGCTAGACATCACCTCGGTGCCATCCGGATCTCGGCGCCCCACTGCAGATGAAGTGCCTCTCAACTATGAAACCACCACGGTGACATCCGGATCTTGGCGCGTTGTGCTGCCTTCGGCCTATTCGCACATCGGTCCGCTACTGACGCCATCTCACAGGCTAATGGGGCGACCCACGCCGAGTTTCAGCATTGTAGAATAACCACACCAGTACAGCAACTTGCTAGACATCACCTCGGTGCCATCCGGATCTCGGCGCCCCACTGCAGATGAAGTGCCTCTCAACTATGAAACCACCACGGTGACATCCGGATCTTGGCGCGTTGTGCTGCCTTCGGCCTATTCGCACATCGGTCCGCTACTGACGCCATCTCACAGGCTAATGGGGCGACCCACGCCGAGTTTCAGCATTGTAGGATGACCACACCAGTACAGCAACTTGCTAGACATCACCTCGGTGCCATCCGGATCTCGGCGCCCCACTGCAGATGAAGTGCCTCTCAACTATGAAACCACCACGGTGACATCCGGATCTTGGCGCGTTGTGCTGCCTTCGGCCTATTCGCACATCGGTCCGCTACTGACGCCATCTCACAGGCTAATGGGGCGACCCACGCCGAGTTTCAGCATTGTAGGATGACCACACCAGTACAGCAACTTGCTAGACATCACCTCGGTGCCATCCGGATCTCGGCGCCCCACTGCAGATGAAGTGCCTCTCAACTATGAAACCACCACGGTGACATCCGGATCTTGGCGCGTTGTGCTGCCTTCGGCCTATTCGCACATCGGTCCGCTACTGACGCCATCTCACAGGCTAATGGGGTGACCCACGCCGAGTTTCAGCATTGTAGGATGACCACACCAACTTGCTAGACATCACCTCAGTGCCATCCGAATCTTGGCATCTCAACGCCTAGTGGTATCTTCCATACAAAAAATATTGTTACGCTGCCTTTGGCCCCATTCGCACATCAGTCCGCAACTTAGACATCACCTCGGTGCCATCCGGATCTTGGCATCTCAGCGCCTTGTGGTGTCAGTCAGAAAATATTGTTGTGCTGCCTTCGGCCTATTCGCACATCGGTCCGCTACTGACGCCATCTCACAGGCCAACGGGGCGCCCCACGCCGACTTTCAGCATTGTAGGATGGCCACACCAGTACCACAACTTGCAAGACACCACCTCGGTGCCATCCGGATCTTGGCATCTCAGCGCCTTGTGGTCTCTTCTACACCGGAAATATAGTAGAAAATATTGTTGCGCTGCCTTTGGCCCCATTCACACATCAGTCCGCTACTGACACCATCTCACAGGCCAACGGGGCGCCCCACGCCGACTTTCAACATTGTAGGATGGCCACAGAAGTGCGACAACTTACTAGACACCACCTCGGTGCCATCCGGATCTTGGCGCGTTGTGCTGCCTTCGGCCTATTCGCACATCGGTCCGCTACTGACGCAAACTCACAGGCCAACGGGGCGCCCCACGCCGACTTTCAGCATTGTAGGATGGCCACACCAGTGCGGCAACTTCCTACACACCACCTCGGTGCCATCCGGATCTTGGCGCGTAGTGAAGCTGCAGCAGCTGCAAATAAGCTTCAGACAGTGTTACAACCGCTGCTCAGAACTCTCAACTATGACACCACCTCGATGCCATCCGGATCTTGGCGCGTTGTATTGCCTTCGGCCTATTCGCACATCGGTCCGCTACTGACGCCGCCTCACGTGCCAACGTATTTTCTCCGCATTTTATACCCTATGCCGCATAACAGGTCATGTGACTTGTTTATAAAACTTTTCATTGGTTCATTTTACTTTTGGTTTCCTAATGATGGAAGGCTTGATCATATGACCTAAAAACAACACTTTTCATTGGATGAAAACTTTTTTTTTCCCCCAAACGATGAAAGCCCCACCTTGTTTCTGGATGTTTCAGACTGAAGCTGGCGTCACCATGAGAGCACCACCATCTCGTAGCTCCGTCGTGGTCATTCCGCGAGCAATCATGGCAGCCGCTCCCCACCAGAAGCCTGCAGGAGTCGGGGCCCCCAAAACTTTTGATGAATTCTCAAGGCGGAGGGGACGCTTTCGAGAATGGGGTCCAAGACCTAGCAGACAAGCGTCCGATTTCCAAGGTGTCCCAGGGCCATTTCAGTGGACCAGGCCCAAAAAGGAAACAGCCTGCCGCCATTTTGAGAGTCCTGTGACAGCCGCCTATCGCTGCACCGCAAGAGTGGGCGCAACTCAGCTGAATGGCGGATTTTGACACAGTGGACCAAAAGCGGACGGAATGGCAACTGAAACGGTAAAGGGGCGCCCCACTACAACAGACGAGACTCCACCTGGAGAGGCCCGTTCACGCCGCCTCCCCCGGGGCGCTCCACGCCGTTATTCGGAGCAGCATTGTAGGATACCAAAACCAGTGCGGCAACTTACTGGACATCACCTTGGTGCCATCGTTCTGCTGCCTTGGAACTATTCGCACAACAGTTTGCTACTGATGACCCACCCCCCGCGACGCCCCACGCCGTTATTTGCTGGGTGGCAACTTACTAGACATCACTTTTGTGTCATCTAGATTTCGGCGCGTTCTGCTGCCTTGGAACTATTCGCACAACAGTTTGCTACTGATCACCCACCCCCCGCGACGCCCCACGCCGGAAATCTGGACGTTGTGCTGCGTTGGGACTATTCGCACAGCCGACCGCTACTTCGTTGTTTTTCTCTAAAAATGTTTATATGTTATTACTATTTTTGTTTTCTTGTATATATTTATAAATTATTAAAGTTTTATAATCTTACTACTTTGTCGGAGTGCTATATATTTTTAATGTGACACATAATTGTAAAAACTTTGATGTACAAAGAGTCATCCCTGGAATCTTCCGCTTCACGCTCGGTCCCCTCCCCAATCACAATACAGAATGGTTTTCAGATAATAGCAACGCTTCTGCTGTGACGGATCTCATCGAGTGTGGGCCTTGATCTACTATAACTCCTTTGAAGACGGGTGATTCTTTACAGCTGTGGCCATAAACTACATCTGCAGGGCTAGCTGATAGCCTAGGACCGGCCTGGACAATCGGACACAGAGGAAAAGGAGTGTCAGAGGGTGCGGTAGTGAATAGGGCGAAAGGGAGGTGTCGGGCGGGCACAGGGTGTGATTCTCAGGGAAGAACAGCGCAGATGGGGGGAGGTTTATTACCCATGCATAAAACAGAGAGCGGGGGTGACCACTGCCTGGGGGAGATGCTTGCGAGGGTGGGGAGCCATGCTAAGGATCGACAGCGTTCACAGAGTGGATCTGGTCAAGGCATCTAAAATGGCTGCCGTGCACGACAAAAGTGTGGCATTTGAAAAAAGACAAGATGGCGCACACAATGTTTTTCAACAATTCCTGATTTCCTTCGAATCGAACGTTAACAGACGTTGGGGCATATTACCAAAGTTAAGCGATATTTATCCCTAACGATGCATTGCAAAGATTTTTTTACCGTCAGAAATTATCGCAGATAAACCTTGCTATTATCAAGGTTTATCGCAAATACGATAAAAAACGAGCGCAATGCATTAATGTCGCTGAAAACTCCGCGATATTCATGCATTACCGAGCTAATGCTCTTAGCCATGTTATCCACCTCCCATTGGATAACATGGCTAAGAACTGCTCAGGGCAGCTGTTACTTTTTGGAGATATTCGCGCTTATCTCGAATATTTCCAAAAGTTGATAATAGGAGATAGCGATGTTAGCGACTGTTTCCAGTCGCTAACATCTTGGCATGCCCACTTTGCATGTCATTAGTGATAAATATCACTCACATGCAAAGTGGGACCCAAGATGGTCGCTATCTCCTACTAGCCGTCGCTAACTGGTGTTAGCAACAGCTAGGTAATACACATATAATTTTATCTCCGCGAAGCGGAGCGCTGTTACAGATATATATCTTGTTTTTGAACGTTAATTTCTCAAAATGCACTGAAGCACATATATTGAGACATAGCAAAGGCACATCGGGCTACCAGTCCCTAATATTTTACCAAGTTTCGTGCAAATCCATTCAGCCGTTCGATTATTATTATTATTATTTTTTTTTGCCCCGCGGGGCCCTTTTAAAACCTCCACATCAAACCTAGGGGGTCAGCGAGGATCTACTATGCCCCCTTATGGTCATCAGCCGTTCGATTATTATTATTATTATTTTTTTTGCCCCGCGGGGCCCTTTTAAAACCTCCACATCAAACCTAGGGGGTCAGCGAGGATCTACTATGCCCCCTTATGGTCATTTGCCCCTTCGCTTTGGCCTCCTCTTGTCTCTCGATCCTACCGAGAGACAAGATGGCGGCCGCTACGTACTGTTTGGAATGTTTACAGACACCGGAGAGCCAATCAGCTTCGCTTCGCAAAGCTCCGTAACGCGAAAAGTACGCGAAGCGGTGCGCTGTTACAGATATATATCTTTTTTTGAACGTTAATTTCTCAAAATCCACTGAAGCACATATATTGAGACCTAGCAAAGGCACATCGGGCTACCAGTCCCTACAATTTTGCCAAGTTTCGTGCAAATCCATTCAGCCGTTCGATTATTATTATTATTATTTTTTTTTGCCCCGCGGGGCCCTTTTAAAACCTCCACATCAAACCTAGGGGGTCAGCGAGGATCTACTATGCCCCCTTATAGTTATTTCCCCCTTTGTTTTGACCTCCTCTTGTCTCTCGATCCTACCGAGAGACAAGATGGCGGCCGCTACGGACTGTTTGGAATGTTGACAGACGCCGGAGAACCAATCAGCTTCGCTTCACAAAGCTCCGTTGCGCGAAAAGTCCGCGAACCAGAGCGCTAACCGGTCCGCTGTTACAGATATATATCTTTTTTTAAACGTTAATTTCTCAAAATCCACTGGAGCACATATATTGAGACCTACAAAAGGCACATCGGGCTACCAGTCCCTACAATTTTGCCAAGTTTCGTGCAAATCCATTCAGCCGTTCGGGCTAAAAGTGAGGCCAACCGCCCTATGGAAAACTCAATGTTAAAAACACGTTTTGGGACCCCCCTTTTTTCTCGGCCCCCACTGGACGAACCCCCCCCAAATTTTCAAGGGCTGCTCAGAAACAAAATGTGCCATTTTCCTGAAAATTTCAGCCGATTCCGTCCACAAACGCCAAAGTTATTAGACATAGAATTTTCAAAAAACCCATAGAGAAAAAATCCTAACTATATATACCTACTGGCGACCGCCAGTAGGTAATATATATATATATATATATATATATATATATATATATATATATATATATATATATTTTCACTGAAAAAACCATAGGTTTCACACCAGTTATAGTTAGGAATTAGCATTTAAAAAACCTATTAAATTCACTGATAAAACCATAGGTTTCACACCAGTTATAGTTAGCTGGAAATTTTACTCGCATAAAACCATTGAAATTCCCACGTTATAGTTAGTCGGATTCACTATAACTTGCGCGTGCAATGCACTGCTGATGACGTCACATATTACATCACTCATGACATGGTCAGTGACATCACTCATGACATCACTGATGATAGGTTTTCTAATAGCTAATTTCTATAGCTATGAAATATAATATTTTTTATAATAAATCCTATATTGTATATTTATGTAATACTTTTTTTTTATGTATATTTTTCCCTTTTTTTAAAAAAAATGTTTGCCTTGGTGCGTTCCCGGTGCGCGTACCGGTGAACGCACCGGTAAGCGCAGTGTTATGGCGCGCCCGGTGCGCGTACCGGTGAGCGCCCCGTTAGCGCCATTGCCGCGAACGAAAACATCATTGTGACGTATCGCGTAGTCGCGTGATGCGTCTTATGACGCACGGCGTGAGCGCACCAGGAAGCGCCCGAGCGCATACGATCGCGCAATGTAAGCGCCGCCGAGCGCGCTCCGGTGCGCGCTCCGGTGCACGCACCGGGGCGCGTAGCGTAAGCGCGTCGGGTCATGTGACCTGAAAATAACACTTTTCATTGGTTCAGAACAGTTTTGGTTTCCAAATGATGAAAGCCCGGATCATGTGACTTGAAAATAACACTTTTCATTGGTTCAGAACAGTTTTGTTTTCCAAATCATGAAAGCCCCCACCTTTTTTCCTCATTCTCACTTTGTTCTTTGAGTGAGGAAGACCTGCTTTTTTCTTAGAGATATGGCTACAGTACTATCAGCCCTTTCTACCTGTTACCATAGCAACTCCCTCCTCACTGACCTCTCAGGTTTCAAAGTTTATTCTACAATGGTGCAAATGAACTCAGCAAGGATATTTGACATCTCAATACACCAGCTTATCCGGTGCAATGTTTCTTTAAATGACTTTTTCTTAACCATTCAAATTGCTTCTTTCACAGAACAAAACCATGCACCATAACTTTCAGTTTTCAACTATCTGAATCCTCCAATCATTGCTTGTGATTCAAGAGCACTGAAACTCCACAGTTTTTTTTTTGCAAACTCCTACTGTTCCAACTGCCATTTCATTCCCACACTTCATCTGACTGCACCAGAACCTCCTCTCACCATGTATTCTGTCTGGATTATTGGACATAGCTACATCCACTGGGCTCAAAGGTATGCAGCTATCAGAAATTTTCACAACCTTGATTTACTAAATGTAGACATCAAGTGGATTGGCCAAAGAGGATTGAGATGTCATCAATTGATACCATTGGTGAAAACCTTTTACCATCTGCCACACCCTGACCTCATAATTTTGCACTGTGGTGGAAATGACCTAGGCACTTTGACTGGGGTAGGTCTGGCAATGGTTTTAAAGGACACCTTTGGGCAATTGATGACACTTTTTCCACAAACTGCCTTGGTATATTCCAATATATGCCAAAGACAGAAATGGAAGTGGTCCAACCAATTTTGTCCACAATTTGAGAAAGCACGGAAACATGTGAATAAATCTGTTTCTGCTTACATGAGAGACTATGGAATGGGTTCAATATACAACAATAACTTGCGTTATAACATGCAAGATATCTACAGAGGAGATGGTGTGCACTTCTCAGATGAGGGGAATAGAATATTCCTCTTGAATTTAAGACTGTGCATTGGAACCTACTTGTAGGTACCTAAATCAGCCACAGAACCCAAAGCTCTTTTCAGGGCTACCCTACCTCTCATCACTCAAAATTATTACTTTACTCTAACTTTTTTCAATGTTTTTCACCAAAGTACGCTCACCGGTACGCTCCCCAGTACGCGTACCGGGCGCTCCCCCCGCGAAAAATAATATATTTGTGGTTTTTTTGGCCTATATGGACCTCCTAAGCCCCCCTCAGAAAACCTAGGGGGTCAGGGGGTGTCTACCGTGCCCCCTTTTACCCATTCCCAACGTTGTTTGTCCTCCATCTTGTGTCTCAAATCTACCGAAACACAAGATGGAGGACTCCCGTAGCGCTGCCGGTACGCGTACCGGGGCGCGCACTGGTAAGCGCTCCCAAAAAATGTTACAAAAGTTAATTTACATAAAAACCACTGGAGACACTTTCACCAAATATAGAATAGGCCCTACTACATAACAGTCCCTACCATTTTCCCAAATTTGTTGGAATTCCATTGAGCCATTTGTGCTGTAGCCCTGTCTAAATATACTGAGGTAAATTACATGACAAAAACACATATGAAGTGTTAGAATTTACAACCAATTAAAATGTTACTTTCATTTTCTACTTTTATTTCCTGACATTTGATTGGTTATGTACATGAATATAAATGAAAAATGAGAGGGAAATATGGCCATTTTGACTACAACTACGTGAGGTACATCTTTAAAGGATTTTCTCATTTATCTTCATCACCTTTCTATAAGGTAAGATGTTAATTTGTAAGGGGCACTTTAAGTTAATTTGTAAAAACGATTTCTGATAGTTATTTACTGTCCCTCTGTTATAGTTATAGATTAAGATAGGCTTCTCTGTTATAGTTATAGATTGAATTAGGCTTCTCTGGTATAATTATGAATTTACTTAGGCTTCTTCACATACACTTTTTTATATTTCTACTTCCTGCCTGATACCATACACTGCCCAAAGATAACTGTTAAAAACTCAGAAGTACCTGTCTGAACTTAAACCCAACAGTGCCCTAACTCTACTGATTTAGTTATTTTTTATGCAATTTACAGCAAGAAAATGGAAGGAGAACAAAACAAAATTAATATTTCTTTTGAAATTGTTGTGGAGAACAATCCTGAGGAAAATATTGATGACTTGGACTTTATGGATCAGTCTCTGGACCAAGAGTTACTTAATCGTGTTGAAGAAATAGAATCATGGAATCAAAATGAGGAGATTCCGGATGATGTAATCTTGGAAGTTCTTTTACATTTTTTAAAAATCACAACAATAAATTTATATTTAATAATTAAAAATTGTTCGAGACATTATTCATTTTTATATGTAATTCATGAAATAGTACCAAAATGATTATAATATAAAGTGAGACTTATAGTATACTGTGCAACTTTTTTGTGTTACATAGTAATTTTGCTCATAGTTACTTCCTTTCTCCCACTATATTATCTCCAATGAGTATTTGACGTCTCTTTTGCATCTCCTGCCTCCATGTTGTTTCTGCTTTCCTGACAGACTATGGTATAGATTCCATATACCACAATAACTTCTGTAACAACATGCAAATTATCTACAGAGGAGACGGTGTACATTGAATTTAAGACTCTGCATTGGTACCTACATGTTGGTACTTAAATCACCCACACAATACAACAACTCTATTCACAGCTACCCTACCTCTAAGCACTTTAAATTATTATTTTACTGTTTCACTGGGTTTTCCCCATGGTACGCTCCCCGGTACGCTCCCCGGTGCCCTTTTATGGCCCCCACATCAAACCTAGGGGGTCAGGGGGGGTCTACCCTACCCCCTTTTAGTAATTTCCCCCTTTGTTTTTGCCACCACTTGTGTCTTGATCCTACCGAGACACAAGATGGCGGCCGCTCCGGACTGTTTGGAAATGTTGACAGACACCCAAGAGCCAATCAGCTTTCCGCTCGCGAACTCGCGTTACGCGCTGGTACGCGCCCCGGTGCGCGTACCGGGGCGCGCTTATAGATATATATATTTTTTTGAACCTAAATTACTCAAAATCCACTGGAGCACATATCACATCGGGCTACCAGTCCCTACAATTTTGCCAAGTTTGGTGGAAATCCATTCAGCCGTTCGGGCTAAAAGTGAGTCCAACCGCCCTATGGAAATTAACATGGGGAAAACACGTTTTGGGACCCCCCAAATATCTCGGCCCCCGCTTGACGAATCCCCCCCAAAACTTTCAGGGATGGAGCAGAGCGGAGCGGGCCATCTTCTTTGAGAAATTCACGAACATTCGTCCACTGGCACCAACGTTATTCCCAATAGAATGTTGCGGATTTCCTATGGAAAACAATCCTAACTATAACTACCTACTGGCGACCGCCAGTAGGTAATATATATATATATATATATATATATATATATATATATATATATATATATATATATATATTTCGTCACAATCCCTTTGCAGGAAAAAAGTGGGACACACTCCAATAGTCTCTATCAGCATTCAGGTTTTATTGCCAAATGTCCATCTTTTAGGCAAAAAGCGAGCAGATTTACACGTTTCGGTATCGCTGTTACCTTGCTCACGATCAACCTCACGCTCGTTCTCACGATGTTTAAAATATTTAAAAAATGACTACATCATTTCCTGTCATGTGATTAGGGTGTTGAGGATACATTATGGATGCTGTAGTTTATTAAAAAAAATGCAGTGTTATTTAACATAAACTTATAACCAATATATAGGGTGTAAATTAATGAAGTAATGCATAATAAAGCTGTGGAAGAGAAATCAGTACTGATTATATGTTAAAAAATGTTAAAGACACAGTATGTTCCAGTTTTTTGAGATCTTCACTCAACCATACACCTTTGCTTAACTGTTACACAATAATACTCATCCATATAGTTACTCACACACATACTCACACATGCAAATAAACTATCAAAAACCCATTTACTTGATTATACAGCTATATACACACCACTACACTTACTTCTACAGAAACGTACACATACTTACTCTCTTAAATAATCAGTTATAGAAACACATACTTATTTATACAGGTACTCTTCCAAACTCTCACATATACTCAATTATATACATCAATACTCACATAGACTAGTTTAAAACATATGTAGTTACTCATAAATAAATTATTGAGACAGTCATTCACTCACTAACACACCCATACACACACTTATCCACCCTTACAATCCTGCATACATGCTGTCTTCAAAAGACATACAAACAGTGACTCAGTTATTCATGCATCTATGTACTAAGTAATATCCCGCACCCACCCATAGAGAAACTTATACTGATACTCAAAAAACCTACTAATACCCATATACACACTCATATAGCTACTCACCAACCCATGCAGCCACTTATACACGAAGTGAGTGACTGATACAGATATTGACATATATAAACATTACTCACTAACCTATGTATTTGCTAAGATACACTTAATCAATCAGTTATCCAATCAATTTTACACAAACAGAATCATTCATTTAGACACTTATATACCCATTAATTCTTAAATCAATCTTTAGACATACATATATAAAACATATTTATTTTTCAGAAAGACACACATTCACTGGATGATATCATCAGTGATGTCATTTGAGATGTCATCAGTGATGTCATGAGTGATGTCACTGTTCATGTCACGAGTGATGTAATATGTGACGTCATCAGCAGTGCATTGCGGGCGCGCTAATTATAATTAACTATAACGGGAGAATTTCAATGGTTTTGTATGAGTGAAATGTCCAGTTAACTATAACGTGTGTGAAACCTATGGTTTTTTTGGTGAATTTCAAAGGTTTTTTAAATGCTAATTTTTAACTATAACAAGGGTGAAACCTATGGTTTTTTCAGTGAATTTCAAAGGTTTTTTAAATGCTAATTTTTAACTATAACGTGGGTGAAACCTATGGTTTTTTCAGTGAATTTCATAGGTTTTGTAAAAGATGATTCTTAAATGTACTAATTATTACATTTCTTTCTTTTTATACTAATTTTCCTCTTTTTTATAATAAAAATGTACTTATTATTTTTCTTTTTTTATATTTCACATTTTATTGTAAAATAATAATAAAACTAAATACAAAAATATTTTTTCTTATAATTTTTTTTGGTTTTTTTTTGGTGTGCGTCCGGTAATCACACCGGTATTTGTACGGTAAATCGTCCTCTGCACGAACCCACGCACTCGTTACGCATACATTTTCTCGTTATGCGCTACCACGTGACCTCATCTACGTATGTACGACGCCCCGAGCGCGCACCCCAGAAAGTTTTATAATGTGAAAAAGGTTATATCTATGTATTTATTGTACATTTTAAAGGTAGACATTATCTGGGATAATAAAAAAAAATGTTTTTTTTAACTTTTAAGAACCGTATATTACTTTTTAAAGTAATTACAAATCTCGCGAGGGTACGTCCTCCGTGAACGCACCGGAAGAGCAACGTAAGCGCATCGTAAGCGCTCCGTATTATTGGACATCTCTAACTAGCACGTTTTGGGGAGAAACATGGCGGCAGGCTAGCTGCCGCGGTACTCCGCTCCGAGCCCCAGCAGAGTAATTGCCAGAAGGAACATGTAGTAGGATTTACGAGCATTTAATTGCTTATTTTTTTTCCGCTCCTCACCTTATCTTCGACCGGCATCGGAGTGCAGTGGTCTTTTTTCCATCTCTATGTGCCTCCATCCTGCGGGTGTGTTGCAGCTTTGCTCGGCGGGTCCTGCCGTTGTGTCTGGCGTTGAGTCGCCCCCACCGACGCGGACTGAGCTTGTCCCGCTGTTTCGAGCCGCCCTGGAGCTCCGGCGAGGAAGACGACTACGGAGCCTACGGAGAGACCCGCGCATAGCCGTTGGTACCGGCGGTGTCTTGGGTAGCTCTGCAGGCTCGGCTACAAAAAACGACAGGAACGACAGCAGTTGCAGGAGAGGGCGAGCAAATTGCTGCAGCGACCAGTGAGGTGAAAGGGAAGGTGGGGGTGAAGCGGAGGTGTTATCTATTTCTGTGGATGTTGGTGGGGGTTTGGGGGCCAAAAACGTTACTCGCCATACGGTCCATACCCCACAAGATAAAGCAAAGGGCAAGTCAAAAGGCAGGGGGAAAACGACTTATACCCAAAAAGAAGGAAGGAGTGGTTTGACAACATTGCAAATTGTCCAACCCTGCCCAGAGTTGGAGTCAGGGGTAAAATCCTTGGGTAGTGCCTTACCCTCAGTAAACTGTCTATCATTCAAGACTTCATCCTACCTATCAACTGAGGTGAAGCCTAAACGGCCATATAGAAAGAAAAAGGCAGTTAAGTCCCCACTTGACCCCACTGTAAGGATTACACCGTCCTTGCGTTCTTTTTTTAAAGTTGTCCCGCAAGTACTAGATTTGGCTCAAGATCCCTCCCGTAAAATAAGAGACCGCTCCGCTTCACCTCCTGCGGCCTCTGGTTCTGGTTCTTTCGAGAGCCAAGCACCTCTGGGGTTGTGTATACCATCGACTCCCGTACCTTTCCCAGTGTTTCAATTTGGTCTCCCACCAGCACCTGCTCTCCTCCTAACTTCATCTATGGAAGCCTTGAAAGCATCAGTTCCTCTAGTGGAGGAGGGGGGCGAACTCTCAAACAGCAGTCTGCAGAACTCTCAAACTCGATACGTTATCAGCGTCGCAAACTTGCCTAAACTCTGATTTCTTGTAGCCATTACGAGACCCCCAGGCTAAAGTTGGGAGTGAAACAGGTTATCTTCCTGAGTTAGGCGATGAGCAAGTCTTGGCCTCTCACTCTCATAATAGTGTTTCAGTGGCTTGTGCAAGGTGTGGTTTAAAAGAGGCCTCTGACGCGCACATGTTTTTCGACTGCCCTCATTTGGCATCATATTGGGACTCTATAGGCAGCAGGCTTACATCCTCCCTGGGTTATATTGTAAAAATTGACCTTCGCCTTGTAATCTTTGGTGTCGTGGACCACACTAGAAGTTTAGCCGGGAACCTCCTTTTTTATTCCATCCTGGCTGCTCGCAGAGAGATTTGTAAGCGATGGAAAGACCCCTCTCCTCCTTCTTTTCATGACTGGCGTACATCAATCCTTCAAATCTCAAAATTAGATCTCGCCACGGCTGGAAGACAAGATAGGAGAGCTTTCTGGTATCTTTTCGTCTGATGCCTTTTACGGTACTGTTTTTTTTTTTGTCTTTTCCCCCCCCCCCCCAGGTCCGATGATTACGCGGCCATGGCTACAATCCTCCTGCTGCGCCTTCTTGTCCCTTCCTGTCCCCTTCCATGGACTTTCTGGCTGGCAACAGTAATGGTAGTAATTGGCCCTGTGGTTGGCAGCGGCAAGTTTGGCAATGAGGTTTTTTATGGGCATGGAGTTTGTCGTTGCTGTGGGATATGGCCTTTCCTCGTTACCCTGCATCCCATCCAGTGCTTTACTGTGGCAGCGCGACTGCTCTCCTTTATGCTATCCTCCCTTGCTGGGTGTCGCAGTGGCTAGAAACCATGGCGGAAAATGAGGACAAAAAAAATTTACTTATTATTTTTCTTTTATTTATATTTCATTTTTTATTCTAAAATAATAATAAAACTAAATACAAAAATATTTTGTGTTATAATTTTTTTTTACAAACATAAACATTTTTTTTTTTGGGTGGGATAATCGCATGGTGCGCGTCCGGTAATCACACCGGTATTTGTACGGTAAATCGTCCTCTGCACGAACCCACGCACTCGTTACGCATATGTTTTCACGTTACGCGGCGCATCCGCGCTACCACGTGACCTCATCTACGCATGTACGAAGCCCCGAGCGCGCACCCCAGAAAGTTTTATAATGTAAAAAACATTATATCTATGTATTTATTGTACATTTTAAAGGTAGACATTATCTGGGATAATAAAAAAAATGTTTTTTTTTAACTTTTAAGAATCGTATATTACTTTTTAAAGTAATTACGAATCTCGCGAGGGTACGTCGTCCGTGAACGCACCGGAAGAGCAACGTAAGCGCATCGTAAGCACTCCGTAAGCGCATCGTAAGAAACTGCGTGGATGAATTTGTTTGTATTAACGGCGGTTTTATAATCCCCTTGTGTCTCTTTTACACAACCGCTGCATCACATTTGTGGTGCAGCGGTGGTGCAAAAGATAAGCCATGAATTATGCTATTTACAATCTGACGTACTTGGAAGGTGCGTCATATTGTAAAGCTTTCCTGCGTACATGGGGAATGTTCTGGTGCAGGAACACCTCCTAAAAGTGAATAAGTGAAGTTTATAATATTTCATTCAGTCACTTTTGGGCTTATACTGTGTCAAAATCCGGCACCTGTTTGAAACAGGTGTAAGGTTTGACACAGCATTATAAGCATAGGGTCCAAAATGTTCTGTACTATAAATGTAGGACAGCGTCAAAAGGCCATGGTTGTTGCTAGAAACACCCCCACCAACAACCATTGCACACCCCTTTAACGCATAACACTGTATTAACCCCTTCCATGCTGCAGCGATTTTCCCCCTGTGCTGCAAAATCGCGAGTGGATGGGTTTATGACGGCCCCCAGCCGTCATCAGCACACGAGCACCATAGTGCATGACGGATGGGGGCCGTCATCAGCATGCAAGGGGTTAAAGGGTCTCATATTTATCAGGCAACAGTACACCAAAAAAGTGTCATAAACCTACCTTAAAAATAATACACTGACAGGTGTGCCACAGAACATCACAAAAAGTGACGTTCTAATGGCACAAAAAGTCTCATAAATGAGGCTGTGAATGATTACAATTCTGCAAGGAGACTGTCTAAAAGGGTTTGAAACAGTCCATGCCCTAAGCCCACTTTACCTCATAAGTACTTTGGTACTGCCTAAATGATTAGAAACCTGCAAGGAAAGTAACTGGTTGAATGTATAGCAGCTTCACTTTTAGAATATAACCTTATAGTCCATCATAGAGGGCTATACAGGCTATTGTCCATCGTTAAAGGCCACAAGCCGAAGGTGAGGGCCTACAACAAGGGATAGAGACTTTAATAGTGGTATACCCATTTACGAAGGGCTAAAAGTCTATTAGAACCTTTTGTCACTAGAGGAGTACTGCAAGGAGAGTGCCTGGTTGAATTTATAAGTGGATGGGTTTTGGCACAGTGAATGGAATAGTACATGGTGCTGAATGGGTCACTTAAGGATTGCAAAGGGAGTGACAGGGTGTTTGCTGGAGGGTATGGATATTAACTGGGGAATTGAAGGTGTGAAATACAAGTGTGTAGGTGGTTAGAGGACTGCATGCATAGTGTATAGGGGTTTGAAGCAGTCTTTGTGCTAAGACCTGGGTCACTGCGTGAGTACTTGGGTACTGACTGAATGATTAGAATACTGCAAGGATAGTGCCTGGGTGAATTTAAAAGTGTTTAGGTTTTGGAACAGTGAATGGATTAGTAGAGTACATAGTGCAGAATTGGTCACTAGAAGAGTACAAGGGGAGTCAAAGGGTATTTGCTGGAGTGTATGACTACTGACTGGGGAGTTGAAGGTGTGAAAGACAACTGAGTAGGTGGTTGAGGACTGCATGTGCAGTGGATATGGATTTGAAGCAGTCCATGTGCAAAGGCCTGGGTCATTGCATGAATACTTCGGTACTGACTGATTGATTAGAGTACTGCAAGGAGAGTACCTCGGTGAATTTATAAGGGGTTGGGTTTTGGCGCAGTGAATGGATTAGTACATGGTGCTGAATGGGTCACTAGAGGAGTGCAAGAGGAGTGACAGGTTGTTTGCTGGAGTGTTTGGATACTGACAGGGGAATTGAAAGTGTGAAAGACAAGTGTGTAGGTTGTTAGAGGACTGCATGTGTATTGGACAGGGGTTTGTAGCAGTCTATATGTTAAGGCCTGGGTCAGTGCATGAGTACTTGGGTAGTGACTGAATGATTAGAGTACTGCAAGGAGAGTGCCTACTGAATTTTAAATGCCTTCATTTTTACCACAGTCCATACAAAAAGACATTCTGTTGAATAGCTCTGTACAATACGAAATGAGCAATCACAGCGACTTTGCCAGAACTCAAAAGATATACACGTGGAAATAAAAAATATGAAACACAAGTTTAAAGCACTCCATGCTGTAAGACTCAGTTTACACCATAATAACTTCACTACTAGCACAGAGATTACAATTATACAAGAAGGCTCTCTCAAACCAATTTTAATTTTTAATCATACATTTATTCTTGTAACATTTCATACTGTGATAGAACATCTAGCATGATTTCATCAGGAATTTCATTTGCTTCTTCGTCAATTTCAAAACTTGTGACATTAAAGTCAATGTCATCTAATGCTTCAATGAAGTCATTATCCAAACTTTCATCCAAAAAATCGCAGGTTATATCTTCTGCACCAATAGGTTGATCTTCATTGCTACTGTCCACAAAAGGTGCATTTAAGTCCTCTATCAGATTGTTAGAAATTTTAAAGGTGTCTTCGATGTTCTTCTGAAGTTGATCCATAATAAATGTTATTATGTTGCTGTACCTTGCAGGAAAATATAAACATTTCATTTTATCATTTTCCCTAATTGATAATACAAAACTAGCTTTATCAACTATTTTGCCCTTTAAAAACTATTATGCAGAAACCTTTCTCAAGTACTTTATATTATTATATCAATTAAATTTGTTTAGGTTTAAAGCATTTTTATTGTTGGAATAACACAAAGAAACAAACATACAGAGCGCACGAAATATCAGGTCAGTGCGGCCAGAGCCGTGTTCTCGGTGGTGCGTCTTCAAAGGATATTGCAATCGCAGGCCAGTCCGCAGAGACATTGAAAAATAGACAGTGTTGCAGTAAAAGAACAACCTTTCCCTCGCAAACTCCCTCCCAAACCCCCAACTCCCGGATCCCTTGTCCTCCTTCCCCCCTCACCCCCCCTCGTCATCCAGTGCACAGGTTTATCCCCTGCTATTCACCTTGGCCGCTCTTCAGCGAGAGAGACTAATTCTGCTCTCAGTCATGCGGTCGAGTCTGCCCGTGGCGTGAGCCTCAAAAGTCGGAGGTATTTGGGGCAGGTAAGTTCTCTGAATTCAGTGAGCAGCAGAGAGTGAAACGGCTGCCAGAGATCTTCAAACTGCTCTATATCCCCTGCCACCGTGAGCGACAGTTTCTCCATGCCCAGTACATGCCACAATCTATGTAACCAGCCTGTGATAGAGGGCAGTGTGGTGGTGCGCCAGTGTAGTAAAATGTTTTGTACTGCTGAGCCTAATGCGATAGCTATCTGTCTGCCTCTGCGAGATTTGAGGGGATACATCAACCTGTTCAGGAGGCCTAACAAGATGTATGCAGGAAATCGTTGCAATTCGGTGTCAAAATGTGAATCTATCTCATCCAATACCTCTTTCCAGTAGGAGTCTAGTAGCGGACATTCCCACAAGATATGTGTCAGTGTGCCCACTTGCCCGCACCCCCTCCAGCAAGCGCTGTCCTTTCCACGGTCCATTTCATGCACTCGTTCTGGTGTATAGTACCAATAGGTTGAGACCTTAGTCAGTGTTTAAGTGAGTCCCACATAGTATGCTGAATGCCTCGCCCTGTAAGATATCTGCTCCCATTCCTTATGGCTGAGTGTCCTTCCCAACTCCCGTTCCCAGCGCTCTCTCCCCGGATTATAAAGGTGTGAAGAGTGTGGCTGCAGTAGCTTATAGAGGTCTGTAATTAGTTTCGCGTCCGACGTGCGCATCATAAGCCATCGCTCATAGGGGAGGAGTTGTCTATCGGCTGCCTCCCGTACCTGTGGGTGTAGTGCACAGTGGCGAACCTACATATAGCGGAGTCTCTCAGACTCTGGGAAGGAGTATTCCTGTCGGAAGTGTCGGAAGGGATTGATCCCTTCTGGGCCATACATATGACACAGGACCCGACATCCGGCTGCACGCCAGTGAGTGAAGGCTCCCCTTTCCATCCCCGGGGTAAAGTCCGGGTTGTCCACCAGCGGTGTGAGCAACGATGGGAACGTGGTAAGATTGTGAATGAGGTTGGTGGCGTCCCAGACCCGCAGAGGCACCCTGGTGATATAAGAGGCATATAAGTTCGCCGGGTGGTGAGGCCGGTGCAAAAACGGTACCTCCTGCAGGGGTCGGCCCGCCACCGCCTGGTCCTGGAAGAGCCAGTGCTTGTCCGATTCCCACCTACTCCATTCTACGAGATAGTGCAACTGCGTCGCTTGGAAGTATTTGCGGAGGTCCGGTATCCCGAGCCCACCAGACTCAGGGGCCAACACCGAAAGCGTTCTTCGCATTCTAGGCTTCTTGCCCTGCCATATGAAACGTGAGAGGTCTGCCTGTGTCTGTTGGATCCACCTAACAGGTGGCTGGAGCGGTAAGGCCCTAAACAGGTAAAGAACCTGGGGTAGGATAGTCATTTTAACAGCAGCTATTCTGCCTAACCAGGAGAGAGTGCTGCGATTCCAGCGCCCAAGCTCCTCCCGGATCTTCCTGCCTAGTGCGGTGTAGTTGGCTGTCACCATGGCTGGCAAGGTGGGAGCCAGCTGGATCCACAGGTAAGGCACCAGGTCCGACGACCAGAGCATGGGGAATAGGCCTTGTAGATAAGATCTTGTGGTTGGCTTAAGGGAGATGTCTAAGGCAACCGATTTCCCCTTATTCAATCTGAAACCCGCCACAGTATCAAAGAAGTCCAGCTCCTCGATGCACGCCGGAAGGGCAGTCCTGGGTTCATCCAACGACAGTATGATGTCGTCCGCGTAGAGGCTTACGGTGTGAGTGAAGCCCCCGAACCGCACCCCTGTTGCCACCGGGTTGGCCCGGATCCGTTGGGCGAACGGCTCCATGTGAAGAGCGAAGAGTAGGGGCGAGAGCGGGCACCCCGCCGAGTACCCCTCTCTATGTTAAAGCTCCACGAGCTGCAACCATTCACCCGCACCACCGCAGACGGGAACCTATAGCAATTAAGGAACAGGGATCGAAATTTTTCTCCTATACCCACTTTCATCAAGACTTGTTTGAGATAGGGCCAATGGACCCGGTCAAACGCTTTTTCAGCGTCCACTGCTAACAGCAATCTCTCACCGGGAATACGGGAGGCCTTCTCTATAAGGTGGACGATCCTCTTGGTGTTGTCCACCGTCTGCCGCCCGGGAACAAATCCCGCCTGGTCCGGGTCCAAAATTCCCGGCAGGTGGGGGGCCAGTCGGGCCGCGAGGATCCCGGTGTACAGTTTAAGATCTACATTTAAGAGGGATATTGGTCTATAGGAGTCACCTCGTGACCGGTCTTTCCCTGGCTTGGGGATGACCGTGACAGAGGCTCGTAGAAGGTCAGGTGGGATGGCCCCCGGAGCAGCAAATGAGTTAAACAGGCGGGTGAGGAGTGGAGCCAATGATGCGCAGAATGTTTTATAAAAAAGAGATGTATATCCGTCCGGCCCTGGGGCCTTGCCGTGCTTAAGTTTAGCGATAGCAGAGATCACCTCCTCTATTTGAATTTCCCTGTCTAGGTGCTCTGCCTGCGAGGGGGTTAGGGAGGGGAGGGCAACCGAGTCTAAACACGCTGAGGTCACGGCGTCATCCGGTGGATCCCCAGCATAGAGATCTGCGTAAAAGCTGCGGAAAGTTTCAGCAATATGGGCGTCCTCCGTAGCTAATGCCCCTGTAGGGTCTGAGATCTCCTTCACCATCTGCCGCTGGTGCACCACACGGAGCCTATTAGCCAGCAGTCGGCCACTGCGGTCCCCTCCGGTGTAGTAAGCATGGCGCAAACGAAGCGCGACCTATTCCGCGCGGTCCATGTCCAGGGCTGTCAGGAGTTTCCGTGCCTCCTTAAGCTGCCTCCAGATCCTGGGGCCTCCCGTCCGGTGGTGTATCTGTTCAAGCTCGCGGACCCGCTGAGTAATTTCATCCCTCTTCTTCTGCCGTTCCTTATTTTCAGCCGAGGAGATGGCTAGAAACTCCCCCCTAAGGACCGCCTTCAAGGCTGCCCACCGTGTCGCCAGAGACGTATCAGAATTATCATTGTGAGATAAATATTCCTGAATAGAACCCTCAATGTGTTTAACCACTACTTTTCCGTGCAATAAGGTCTCTCTAAGGTGCCAGACTCTAGGTGATCTAGATACCGGCGGTAGGCATTGCGTGGCGGAGACCGGGGCATGGTCCGTTAGGGATAGCACTCGCAGATCCGACGCTGAGACCAAAGCCCTCACCGGGGTCGTGACCAGTAGATGGTCCAGCCTCGCGTATGTTTTGTGGGCGTGGGAGTAGTATGAGTACCCCCTAGCAGTGGGGTGCATGTGACGCCACAGATCGTGGAGGTCCACCTCCGATAGCTGTGCTTTACACCCGGCCGAGAACTCCCCGACCTGCGGGGAGCGCTGCGCAGATCTATCCATGGCCGAATCGAAGACCATGTTGAAGTCACCACCGATGATAATGTGCCTGTCCTGTGAAGCAGTGATGTCCACGAGCGCCGACCGTAAGGCCTTTGTGGTCTGCATGTTTATGAAGGACTTCCCCCCGGAAATGTCGGCCTACCAGGATTGCCACCCCCGCAGTCTTAGTGGTGCTGGAAGAGAAAAATTGTGTCGGGAATATATGGGAACGCAGCCTATGGGAATCGCGGGACAGTAGGTGGGTCTCTTGAAGAAGGCAGATATCCGCTCCGGTATTCTCTAGAAGAGACAACACTGCCCGCCTCTTGACCGGGTTGTTCAGGCCCCTGACATTAAGAGTCACCACTTTAAGAGTCATGGGGGCCATAGAAAAGGATGGAAGTAAGCGCTTAAAGTCCCTGTCGGAGCGGGACAAGTTGTACGAATGCCACTATGTGTACAGTGCACTGGATGACCTACCCACCCCCTCCCTCCAACTCCCCTACCCCTGACCAAAACTCCCCAACCCCTCCTCCCCTCAAAACCTCAAAACCCCCCCAACCAAACCCCAAACCCCCCCAACATCCCCCCTCCTTCCCCCCCGACCCTCAACGAGTTCTAAAACATCATAGTCCCAGGCCGGTCCTCAGAGGACGAGTCTGTGGTAAGTTACTGAAGTGGACGTCCAGCCACTACACCCCCGCCCACCACCCCCCTCCCCTAGAACCCTCAAACCTGCAACGTGAGAAAGGCTGTGTGGATCTCCCCCCGGAGTCATCTTAGGCTGTCAGTGCAACATCACTCAAGGCCGCGTCCCCGGCCGTCTCTCGCAGTGCACTGTCCATTCCAGCTCGGATCGTGGGTGAGTCTGGTCGAGCAGAGGAAGTAGAGGACCGACGGTCCGGAATCCTCTGCCAGCCGTCTCTGGTGGTGCGCCTACGGCGTGGTGTGTGTGCTTCTTCATCTGTCGCGGTGATTCCCAGCACTTCGCAGGTGTCTTGAAGGGAGCGGAGCTGATGTAGGACGCCGTTCCACCGGAAGATGAGACGGAAAGGATGTCCCCAGGAATACTGTATCCCATGGGTTCTCAGAAAGTCTGTTGCTATTTTGAACGTTCTGCGTTTCTGGAGCGTGATCGTCGATAAGTCCTGGAAGAGTTCAACCGGGTGCCCCCGAAATTGAAATGACTGTTTCTTCCTTGCTTCACGAAGGATTCGCTCCTTAAGCGGGAAGTCCGGTAGGAAGGCCAGTATATCAGGCGGGGATGCCGAGGCCTGGCGCATCATGCCCACCCTATGCGCCCTGTCGATTCTGATAGGGAAGTCCTCTGGCTCACCCAGTATCTCCCTGAACATGCTTTGTAGGTATACGGCAACGTCCTCCCCCTCCTCCCTGGAAGGCACTCCCGGACCCGGATGTTATTACGGCAGGACCGGTTTTCGAGGTCTTCATTGTGCGCCTGGAGGTCCAGCTGTTGTTCTCTCAGGCGCAGCACCTCCTGCTGCAGGTGCCCGATCTCCTCATCCCTCGAATGTCCGGTTTCTTCCATGGTAGCCACTCTTTCGCCTAGACTATCGACCTCTCTCCGTACCTCTCGGACCTCTCCGGCTACTTCCTGCTTTAGCGTCTGGAAATCATCCCGCAGGTAACTGAAGAGAGATTCCAGGAAGGACCTGGTGACCAGTGGTTCCCTCTCCCCCGCCTCCAGCGAGCCTCTCGAGGGGCCTGGCGAGTTTTGCCCTCTGTCTTGTTTCGTTGTCCCCCTGTTCATCATCTCTGGCAATGTCCGTTCCCCTTTCTTGTTCCCTCTGTTGCCGGCCATTGCAGAAGCGGGCACCGCTCAGATAAGTCCTATCAGGTCTCCAGCCTGTGGCTATAGTCAGCGATGTGCGGGGGCGCCGCCTACCCGGGGAGAGCGCCTCTCCTGTCGCCGATGCTCAGTCCGTCACCCTTGGTGGATGTAGTGGGCCGCCCTTCTCTATCGCAGGTCTCCAGATCACTCCCCGGGCTCACTCACAGTGCGGCGGCCACCACCACCCTCAGTCCAGCCACGTGATGAGTCGCCCTGTCTGGCGTGGCTTGGTGTCGTACCCCGTTCGTACATCGGACTGCTATCACTACCACATCGGTCCCCAGGCCGGCCTGACATCCGCTGCCGTCCGGCGAGTCTCGTTCTGGGCTCCCCGCGGAGCACCGGTCCTCCTGTGAGCTGCCGTTAGTCGTCTTCGCCGCTGTAAGAGACCGTGCGGGCTAGCTCCTTGCCCAAGCTCCTCCTAGGGGTTTGGCTGCGTCCTCCCTGCAGTGTGCAACCGGACCCCCTCCAGTCCTCAGGCCACTTCAACAGACCACTATTGCCCCCTTCGTCGCGGCACCCCAGGGACGCGTCTATCCACAGGCCCCTGTTGTCAATGGCCTCGTGACTCCGCCGTCCCTGCTGTCTGCCGGCATTGACCCAGTGTGCCTTCCACGCCCAAGTCCGATCTCCTCGGGTCGCTGTGTCTGTCGTCCTGGGCCTGAGGCCACTCTCGGCGACCCCACTGCTCTGCTCGCCGGCGTAGTCAGGAAGGGCACCACCGTGTGGGATCGGTCGTCTGAGCACCCAGCCCCTTAATCTCAGCTCCCGGCGGGTCTCTCTTCTGGCACAGCACGTGCTCCCCGCTGGTCCCGGGGTCCCAGGTCCCAGCTAGGCCACTCGATCCGGTGTCCTCACGTGGCTCACAGAAGGGGGGGAATGGGCCGACCGCCCACCTCCCGCGTGCAAGGCCGTGCCACCCAGTGGACGCCTCTGGCCCGTGGCTCTACTGCTGTCTGTGCTTCATTGTCACCGGGGGCCGGTTGAAGTGCGGTGGCCCCAAAGTTCACTGTCAGCCTCCGGTGTGAGGCCTGGCCGGGCAACCGGTCGCGGCATTGGATCTGGGCCGGGGCCTAGTTTCCCCGTTGATTATCGTGCCTTGTGTCTCTGGGAAATAGCGCTCCGCCGCCTTCCCCCACCACCGCCGGTCTCTCATCTCTCCTCCGCCGGCGGTAGGCCTTGTTTCTGCCCGTTCCGCTGAGGGGCCCGGACCGCTCTGGCTGTAGGCCGTGTCCCCGGCCTCGCGTAGAAACCACACGCCGGTGGAGTTGCTTCGGCAACGCTGTCGGCCGCGTCCGGCTACCCCGTAGTCTCCGGGTTTATGCCTGCTGTTCCACTAATGCCTTGCCCCCACAGTCGATCAGACTGCTGTACCCAGTTCCGTCGCGGGCCAGGTCTCGATGCTTCTCTGCGCCCCAGCGGCCCGTGGGTCGGAGCACCTCCCGCGCTGGCTCCGATCTGTTTTACGGGGCTCTGCCGGTACGTTCTCCGTGTTGGGGTCCGATCAGGGACGGACCGTTGGTTGCTCCTCCGCCCCCGCTGCCGTTCTTTGGCCGACCGGGGGGAGATCAGTGCTAATTCAGGCATAAAGGTTCAGGTTCGGGGGAGCTCGCGGAGAGTGCGACCGCTCACTCCGCCATCTTGGCCACGCCTCCAATTAAATTTGTTTATAAGAATTTGTACTTATAAAATGTCCTTACATTTTTAAACCAATCATTGTTTATAACTTTAGAAATAAACTAAGCAAGCCTATTATAATAAAGTAAAAAATATCTATTCAGCTTGCCAATTCCAAAGCAGTTGATGTGCTGTAGTTAAATACAAAGAAGACAAGTACACTCACTATATATGTTTTTTTTATTTCTTCAAATGTGTTTCAAAGATACAAACCATCTTTACAAATTTTTGTACACCATAGACGTCGTGTTACTTCACTTTTGTAGAAGTACATCCCATCGATCATTTTTGATAGTTAGTTATACTTACCTTCAAAATAATAAATGTAAAAAAAATAATTAATGCGAATTTATCATCTGTAGAAGACAAAAACAAATACAGTTACAATGTATCTTATACAACACAAAATCATTTCTAAAGAATTTAATTAACCTTTTTTGCTGTTCTCAGAATATATTGAATTTCACTACAAACAGTGAGTTCAATAGTACTCATCACATAACAGCGGGCAAAAAAAACAGACAATCAAGAAGATTATCTTAAAAAAAAAAACAACAATCTCAATAAATATTTCAAAAATAGAAATAAAATATATCTTAAATGTTTTTTTCTAAGACCAATTTCTTACGTAACTATGAGGTATGTCAAACAATAACAAAACACCATCATTAATTTTATTCCATGATAAAATATGAACAAAAGTTGGTAAAGATTTCACAAACTTTTCCGCATGGCCAAATAGAATGTCTGTAATTCTTACTTTGAAAGATGACCAAAAGTGACTCTGAACGCTTGCCTTCCAGTATTCTGATCCAAAACCATTGATATCATTTGCACCAGTGGTGATCCTTCAACCCAACGCTATTCAACATCTTCATAGACACCCTTACACAAGTGGCTCGCCATCTCAACCACAACATCATCTCTTACATTGACGATACCCAGCTTATCCTGTTCCTCACCAAGGAACCACATAACATAACAAATAACCTCCACAACATAATTAAAGATGTCACGAAGTGGATAAGGAGCAGCTCTGTAAATCTGAACTTGCACAACATGAATATACTCATCCTCAAACCCATCTATTCACCTTCAGATGACTTCTGCTGGCCAACTGCACTGTAAACAGTACCAACACCTACTAACCATGTACACAACTTATGATTCATCCTTAAATCCTCGCTCTGCAAGTGAAAGCAAGTCTGCAGCATCTCCTCATATTGCTATAAACCCCTAGACATGCTCTGCAACATTTAGAAATGGAGTCTAACCAAGAGAAGAAGAACAGTGAGACAGGCCCTCATTAACTACAGACTTCACACTTGAAACACTCTACACAGGAATTTCAAGTAAACACCTACAACGACTATTACA
Source organism: Lissotriton helveticus (assembly GCF_964261635.1). Classification (NCBI taxonomy): domain Eukaryota; kingdom Metazoa; phylum Chordata; class Amphibia; order Caudata; family Salamandridae; genus Lissotriton; species Lissotriton helveticus. The sequence continues at coordinate 770,003,143 of NC_136063.1, read as the reverse complement.
AATCCAAAACACCTTCAACTGACTGATCTTCAATATCCCCTGCTGCAGCTACATCACCCACAACCTCATACACCTACACTGCTTCAACATCAACATGAGAAATATCCTTCAAATTCCTCACCCTCCCTTAGAAAATACTCTACAACACCAAATTAATGTACCTTAATAGCAGTACTCATGAAAGGCCAAAATTTAGCTCTTAAAATGTAGGCTTTAAAAATATTAGGTAAGAATTTGGTAACTCTTTAGGCAAACATTGCTTAATAACTAATTCAGTATCATTACAATGTATCCAACCTTTCAGACATCTTAAAAAACCAGTGTAGTGTCCAGATGTTCTAGAAGGTCCATCATGAAAAATAATTGCAACAGCTACAAAAGTTCTTCCTGATATTGATACTTGAGTAGCTACAACATTTGTAATTAAAGTTTCCAATTTTCTTCCATCAGCTCTACAATGTTGCAGCATTAAAATTACATACTGTCCATAGCTTTGTATAAATAATGTTGATAACATGTCTGACTTACATTGCCTACACTCCATGTTTTGAGTAGCTCCTCTAACTAAATTATTAAAGGACACTGATTCACAGTCTGGTAAAGTCAAATATATAAATCTTTCAGTGTCTATGTTAGTGGTACATGTAAACAAACAATTTTGACACTCATGTTCCCATTGATAAGAAAGGCCAAAAAGCATTTCAATATCTATACCTTCATCTTCCAATACACCAAGCATAAACATTAAAAAATCCTGGCAATCTTGCTGTATATTTTGTGAAAATTGAGTAGAACCAGAACATATGTCCAAAACATTTCGAATATCAGAAACACTTTGTATTTTAGTTATATAACTACTACATTTCTCATAAACAGAATACAACAATGAAGAGAATCTTTTCTCCCGATTTTCAGCAATTTGCTGTTGCAAACTTTGAAGAAGAAAAACAACATTAACAACTGCATAAGCATAGCAGTTGAAACCACAACTATTTTCAAACCGATATCCAACATTTTCTTCAACACTATTCTTTTTCTTTTTGCTTGTAGGTGCAACTTCATCTGTTTTTTTTCCTTTCTCTACAGTTTCATTACAGATATTCTCAAATCTTCTTTTTCTACCTACTACACACTTTTCAAACACTGGATATTGATCTAAATTAGGTGTATATTCTCTTCTTTATCTATTATACTCTTTCACACAATTTACATCTGCACTAACCTTCGTCTCATGAAAATCAATCAAATACAATCCAGATAAAGTTCTCACTCAGGACAAAGCAACATATGGCATACCCTCTTTAAACACTGTACTTCCAATATTAACTAAAGCACTATTTACACTTAAACCTTGAGATTTATGAATGGTCACCCCATATGCCAAACAAATTGGAAACTGTTTTCTGCGTACATACAAATCTTTTACAAGCAAAAAACGGGCTGCACAACGACTAAGTTGTTGTACTTCAGCAATTTCATCAAATTTGATTTTCAAAAATTCAATTCCATCACTATTTACATAATTAACAAAATCAACAATTTTACCCATTGCTCCATTTACTAAACCTTTTTCAACATTCAAATTACGGCGTAAAATTATCCTACAGTTTTTACATGCATATAGATTCTTTTCTAACCCTGCAGTTGTACTTATCGATTTCTCGAAAGAATCCAATTTCCTCTTCAACTTTTCAGTCAAAATAATAGTGATCCTTTCATGTTCTATTTTATAATTTGCTTCCAATTTTATAATTTCTTTATTTTCCAATTTTAACATTTCTTCATTGACTATAGAACATTCACGTAGTGTTGGCATTAAACAGATTACAGAGTTGTTTTCTGAAATTTCCATATATAGTTTTTCAGGAAAAATATTTTCATTTGGAAACAAATTGGGAAGTAATCGTCTCTGTAAAGCTTGTTTGCCATGTTCTGTCAGTTTTCCAATCCTTATATCTTCAAGAATTTTTCCATATTATGCATCATTTGCCTGACGCATATTTGTAATAAGTTCCTTATATTGAAAATATGACCAAATGTTAACGTTTCAATACTCCCCAAAGACTTTCTGGTATCTTCATGTGCCAGTGTTTTAAACACTGGTTGTCCTTTCACAGGAGTAAGTTGTAGTAGATCTCCAAAAACGATGACGTGTTTTCCTCCAAATAATACGTCATACTCTATTTTAAGAACTTGCCGCATTCTTAAATGCACAAAGGCAAGCATTAAGGGGTCCATTAGGATGACGGACGGACTTTGTCCGCCTGTCATCCTAGCATTGATTGGGACCGCCCGCCATATGGGCAGCAGTCCCGTGGGGGGCATTACGATGTGCCTGCCACAGTGGCCCGGCACAATGCTAGAAATGCATTTCTGCATTTGCATAAACAAAGTGGGAGGCACCGCGCGGTGCCTGCCGCTTTGCTTATGCAAATGTGGGGGGGTACCAGAGGTACCCCCCGTGTGTAGCCCCCACCCCTCCTTCCCTCTGGGGGCCCATAGGGGGCCCCCAGAGTGAAGACCACATGCCTTTCCGTGGCGGCAATAGCCATGTTTGAAAGCCCATTGTAATATGGCTGTCGGTGTCTATGAGACACCGCCACCATATTGAACATTTTCTGCCCCGGCCGCAAGGCGACCAGGGTGGAAAAGCGGCAGACGGTCTTTCCGTCCGCCGCGGTCCCCCCGCCATACTAATATGGCAGGGGGGAAAACTAGTGTGGATGTCGGGCAGATTGCCTCTGCCAGGCCGGCAGTGGTTACCTCCAGCCTGGCGGACGCAATCCGCCCGACATCCTAATGGGCCCCTAAGTTTGAAACCATGCTTACCTCATCAATAATGAGAAGTTTCATTTTCTTCAAGACTCTTGAAACTTCAAAACAAGCTTCTCCAGATAGCTTGTGGTATTCCAATTTGTTTTCATGCTCTACTGGTAGCATTAATAAACGATGTAAAGTAATTCCTTTAATATTGTGTGCCGCCAACCCAGTTGGAGCAGTGACAACACAAAACAAATACGAGTCAGTTCTTTTGTGTAGATAAGTTGAAATTACTTTTATTAAAAAACGTTTTCCTGTTCCAGCTTGTCCACTCACGTACAATTGGATAGGTTGAAAGGATGAGCAAGAGCACTCTTTGTTCTCATGAAGTAATCCATGATTAATCTGTTCTTTCACTTGCTCATATATTTCTTTCTGCTCAACATTTAGTTGTTCTTCCAAAGTTCCTAAGTTTCTGACATCTTCTAGAGCTTGATGCATTGCTGTTTCCACCACTTCCATAGCAGTTGCTGCTTCATTTTGAATAATTGGTTCTCCTAATGGATCCTGACTTAATGAAGTAGTACTTTGACTATCCTGAGAACTGTCTCTAGCAATCTCAGCTGCAATTGCAGCTTCTTGTTCAATTTCATCATTCAACATCTTCATGTAAATAGCAAAAACAGGATATTCTATAGTGTTTTAGTAGCATTGAAGGAATCTTCATAACTCTCAAAATCTCAAAGTAATTCTAATTCTGAACGCCATGGCTTGAAAAGTTGCAAAAGAGCTAAATAGTAAAATTCCCTTTGTCAGGTGTTTCACAACTCAATTTACGATGATTAATCAAATTTCCTTTTCTTTGTTTCACCAGAACCAATGACGGCATATATACTATTATTGATGTTTTCTGTAATATTCCGTTTAAAAATATAGTTTTGCAAGACTTCATAGAGACAAATGTTCTCAAGATGATGACTTCTATTTGGATAATATGTATCCAACATATTTGTTTTCACAATATCTGTACTTTCTGGCTCCATTTCAGCTAAATATTCAATTTCTTGTACATATTTAAGTACTCGGTTTCGTGTTGCAGAAAGACCAAGACTCACCCAAATGATTCTTCTAGATTTGGAGTAAAGACTTGCAGATGATAAGCGATCCGAGCATTCATATGCTCCAATTTCTCGATGAGATAACATCTTCAAACTGTAAGTATATAATTTCTTACTTAGACTCTTCTCATGAGAAATCTCTTCCCACATTTCCTTCAATTCAGTCTTTTCTGATTTGGTTATGTAAGATGTCACATATCGAGCAACAGCTATGGAAATGTCCGCAACGTATGGAATATCCATGTTAGCATTCCACAGAGACAAAATTACTGGGTTGTAATCATTTATATATTTTGACTCTTCATTTCTTCTTAAGTTGTAGGTATTTTTTGGAGACTTTCTTCTGATACTATGTCGTAGAGATGACATAAAATTGTTCACTCTTCCTTTCGATATTACAGGACGTGGGAATTCAAAACGACATTTAGTATAGAATGTATCCTTTGATTTGTACTTTCGTCGACAGTATTTGCCGCAACGATGGCTTTGAAATCGTAAGACTTTTTCTCTTAAATCCTTATCTTTTGTACTTTTCGATATATCACATGTTGCATATTCTTCAATGAAAGACAATACAGTGTCATCTGAGTCTGTTCCTAATTTGGGAGCACCATTAATCCATATTAACATATGTATGTGAGGACCACCTCTTGCTTGATACTCCTTTCTCCAAAAGAAATCCAAAAGGTGGATTTTTTTTATTGGTGATAAAAGACATCATTGCTTCAAATCTATGATTGAAATACCTGCATACATTAACTGGATCTAAAGAACACAATTCTCCAGGTGTCTTGTATTCAATATTTTCTATATTTGCATTTGCCTCTCGAAGAAATTGAAGTAAATCATCCCAAGCATATTCAGCACAGCTTAGAGTAAGGAACAATGTAGGAGTTCCTAAGTTCCTTAGCATACATTTAAGTTCTCGATGACGACGGTACCAGTACTCATTAGTACCACGCTGACATGCCATGAGGTTAATCAGATGAGATTCCAAAACATTATCTTTCAAGTGCACTTTATCCATAAATTCCTTTGCTGAAACATTTTGCAGATGTACACCTCTTTTCAATATATGATTTACTGCATAAGAAAGTCCAGACAAATCACTCTCAAACAACAGGTGAAACAAATATGGAATACATTGTCGAAATCTTGGATCTTCAGCATATAATCTTGATGTCCGGTATTCAGTTGCAGGAATCTGCACAGGTCGGTCATCATATCGTCCACCTTTTCCTGTGGGAAACAACTGAGGAAAGCAGCGAGCTTCCAAGCTTTTTTCCCATACACTAATGGGACTTCCCTTTGCTTCTTTCATTTGGAACAATTCAATAGTATCCCCCATCACTTCTTTAGAATGAAGTGGATGAGCACTATAATGTTCGTAGATTTCTTCTGTTCTGGACACATCCACTTTTTCAGTTTGTCCAGATGGCAAGTTACTGTCTTCTTCTACAGTTATTTCTTCTTCTCTCAGAAACACATTTTCATAATATTGATTATTTTTTAGCAGATACAATGTTGCCTTTTTAACTTTCCTAACATCCACCAATTCCTGCCAAATTTTCTTACTCTTAGTAGGAACACCAATAACTAAAATAACTAAAGGTTTATCTTCTACATTTTCTACACCAATTGTTTCAATATTTTTCTTTAAATCTAGAGGCAAATATACAACTCTTCCCTTTAACCGTCTTTGTAAATCTGAAGGAGGCAATTTCCCCGTCTTAGGCTCCATACGAAGAACAGCTTGAAATGGATGAACACATTGAATTTGAATTTAAAATTATTTATAAGAGCGCACATACACCAGCGGCTTCTTGGCGCTATCACTAACATACTACTGAGAGAAGAAAGAAACAGGGGGCCAGAAGGAGCTATTCAAAGGATTTCTTAAATAGATGGGCCTTGAGTTGTTTCCGAAAGTGTGAATAAACAGTAAGGGATCGAACTTCCAAAGGGAGAGAGTTCCACAGGGATGGAGCCAGAGTGGCAAATTTAGAGCCTCCCCACTTCTTCCTCCGGAACCGAGGGACCGTAAGAAGGGCCTGGGTGGACGAGCGGAGCTCTCTACCCGGAACATACTGGGTGATCTCTGAAGAGATAAAGGCTGGAGCTGAGCCTAACCGAGCCAAAAAGGTGATGTAGGCGATCTTAAATTGGACTCGGGCCTGTACAGGCAGCCAGTGTAGAGACTTCAGGAGAGGGGTAGAATGATGATATTTTGGGAGATTAAAGGCCAGGCGGGCCGCCTGGTTCTGGATGAGTTGGAGACGCCGTAAACTATATGCAGGAATACCCGCATACAGGGCGTTCCCGTAATCCAGGCGGGACACCACCATGGCCAAAATGATAAGCTTGAGGGCGGAGAATGAAAAAAAACGGGACACCCTGCGTATAGTACGTAGTGCAAGAAAAGAGGCAGAAACCACAGAACTAACCTGGGAGTGAAGGGACAGTTGAGAATTAATTTTAATGCCAAGGGTTTTAACTGAGGTAGCAGGAGTGGGAGAGGGACCAAGGGAAGGGGGCCAAAACAAAGGGGTCCAGGGGCTGGATGAACCACCTGTCAACACCAACTCGGTCTTATCGGGGTTGAGTTTAAGGTGGTTGTGGTTCATCCAGTCCCTGATGTGAAGCATGATAGATTGAAAGTTAAGAGCAGAGGAAGAAGAAGAAGACAGATCAAAAACAAGCTGGAGGTCGTCCGCGTAATTAAACACGGCGACCTCCATCTGTTGCAGAGAAAAAATGAGGGGGGCAATGTAAAGATTAAATAAAAGGGGGGAAAGGGAGGAGCCCTGTGGGACCCCGCACTGAACTTTCCGGACGTCCGCTGTAAAATCACCCAGGCGAACAGCCTGGGTGCGGTCCCTCAGGAAGGAGGAAAGCCAGACCAAGGCCGTCCCCCCGACCCCCGCCGCCCTGACACGGGAAAGTAAGATGGTATGATCCACCGTGTCAAAGGCGGCTGAGAGGTCGAGGAGCACCAAGGCCTGGCGTTGGTTGGTATCCATACCCTCCCTGAGGCTGTCCAAGACAGAAATGACCACGGACTCCGTAGAGTGTGCGGGGCGAAAGCCGGCCTGACGGGGGGCAAGGGCTCCATGCATCTCCACAAAGGTGCTCAGTGCGCAGGTCACATGGCGCTCGAGCACCTTTGCCAGAAATGGCAAAAGGGAGATGGGACGAAAATTGGCAGGCATAGAGGGGTCCGAACCGGGTTTTTTCAGGATGGGCACAATCACCGCCGATTTCAGAGGGTCAGGTACCACACCCTGAGCAAGTGAGCTATTTAGGAAGTGAAGTGGAGGGTCGGGACATAAGGAAAAAATGTGACGAAGAACGTGAGCAGTGCAAGGATCACGTGGGGAGCCAGACTTAACCAGGGGAACTAAGGTGGACAAATTATCTCTAGTCATAAGGGGAAACAAAGTGAATTCAGCCTTAGGGGGGGGACACTGGGGGTCAACGAAAGAGGGAGAAGAAGGGGGAATGTTGGCCTTAATGGACACAATTTTATGGATGAAGTAATTGTTAAGGGAACAACAAAGTTCCTCGGATGGGGCAGGCTTAAGAGTGGACCTGTCCGAGAACGCCAGGTTGTGGACAGTGGCAAATATTTCTTTGGACTGGTTTTCCGCAGCCAATATTTTGGAGGAGAAATAGATGGTTTTGGCCTCCAAGATGTCTTTTTTGTACTTGGCCAAAATGGTGACATACTCCAAACGTACAATGGGGCTATAATTTCTCCTCCAAGCTCGCTCAGCGCGTCGTACCGCTAACTTGGTGGCCTTCAGCTCTTTGGTGAACCAACGGTTAGCGTCTTTGTCGCGCTTAGAGGTGATACGTTTGAGCGGTGCCACAGCGTCACAACCTGAGGACAGCCACTGATCTATGGCCTTAACCTGTGAAAAGGTGGATAAGCCCTTTAATGAGGGGGGGGAAGCAGCGAGTGAGGCCGAGAGATCATCCAAATTGGCTCGGCCCCAAGCTCGAACCCAGATATTTTTTGGGCGGGGGTGTTTAACAGGGGAGTGCACAGGGAGGGAAAATGAAACAAGATAATGGTCGGACCAAGTGCATGGGGAGATAGAGAGAAGATCCACCGGGCAGTTAAGGGACCAAATCTGGTCAAGTACATGACCTTTAATATGGGTGGGAGAATGAACATGTGAAATGAAACTAAAAGATTGAAGGGTTTCAGAAAACTCCTTAGACGAGGAGCATTCGGCGGGATCGGAGGGCCAAAAATTAAAATCACCAAGGAGTAAAATTGAAGAATTATTGACAGTAATGGTGGCCAGTACTTCCAAAAAATCATGAAGGAACCGCAAGGGAGATTTGGGAGGACGATACATAAGGAAGCAAGTCAAGGAGGGGGTAGTGGCAGTAGTGCGAATAACCAAGTATTCAGAGGTTGAAATAGCAGGCAGAGATAGAATTTGAAAAGGAAGGTCAGTCCGGGCGATGACCGCTACACCGCCGCCGGTTCTGTTAGCGGGACGGTCAGCTCGAAGGGCGTAATATTGGGCCGGTAGAGTGGCTAAAAGGGCAGGAAGAGAGTCATCACCAAACCAAATCTCCGTTAGGAAGAGAAGGTCTGGTGAATGAAGGTCCAACAGGACCGAAAGTTCGTGCGCATGAGCGACAGCAGATCTAGTATTAAGGTAGAGTGCTTTGAGAGGTTTGGGGGCTGTCGGTAAGTTCATGTCATCAGCAGAACGTGAGGAGTCAACTATAGGCGGGGAAATCAAAGGAGCTGTAACAGAACAGAGGCCAAGACGGGAAATATGGGAGTAGATAGGGGCTGGGATAGACCATGGTCCCTGAAGGTGGTAGAGCTGGTCAGGGGTATAGGCAATGGGGGCGGCAGAGTGACATGCCCCTAGCCCCGGACTGTCGCGGACGGGCGCAGACGGGCTTGCCTTTGGCGCGCCTTCGGTGCGCCATCGTCGCGCCCGCTGCGCCCGTCCGCTGCGCCTCCGGCCCAAAAACATATTTTTATACAGGGATCCAAGGGAAAAAAGGGGATGAGGGGGCGTGGCCTAAAAGATGGGCGGGGCTTACTCGCCCGCGAAAGATGGCAACAGCGAGGGAGGACTCCCCAAGGCAGCGCCCAAGTCGGCTGTCAGGGAGCTCCCGAAGAGGCAGGGGGAGATGCCAAGATGCCTGTAAACTTTAAAATCAGCACACAGCACACAGGTACAAACAATACAATGTACAATTTAAAAATAAATTCTGTCAGCGCTCCTGGCTTGCCGCCTCAGGAGTAGTTAGGAGCATTGAACAAGAACAGACTCATAGGTATTTAAATCCAGCAATTCAGAAGGAATATTTACCAACTCAAGATTCTTATGCACAGCTCTAGCGGGCATTTTATTGTCATCTAATTTATTATAACAATATTTACAAATACGCTGATAAGAACCCAAATCAAAAGAATTCTCTACCAACAAATAAGTTGCAAAATCCTTCCATTCATTACTATTTTCCTTTTCACTTTTTAAAAACAGATCAACAGTCCTGGTCTGATTTTTATAAGAAGTAGGTCGACAACAGATACAAGAATAATTTGGCCTTTCACCTGAAATCGCCACAAACTTTATAATTTCTTGCTCAAAATTGTCTGTACTACAATCTTGTACATTCTCTTCTACATTTCCTTCTATTAATGTATCAATTTCTACACTGTCTTCCTCAGGACCAAAGTAACTGACCTGAATTTCATCACAAACCTTTATTACATCTGATACAGATCCATGCAAAAGAGCACTGTTCAACTTTTTTAACATTAGTGCTGGACTTTTTGCATAATACAACATTCTCACAAATTTCCTCATTTGAGTATGATGAACTGCTAACATCCTGAAATGGTGAAAAAATACTTCTACATACTTTTTTATTAAGACAAGCCAAAGAATGCCCTTGCAAACCAGTATTTTCCCTAACTTACAAGGATCTAATCCTTGCAACATCTTAATCTTTTGTTTAACACTTTTCTTAGAGCCAGATGTAGGTCGGCCAATACCGGTCGGTAACGGCCGAAAATCTGTAATTTCGGCCGTTACCGACCGGTATACATGAAATGAGATGTAGGAGCCTAATTTTTACCGAATCGGAAAACATGAGTCGGTATAATTCCGACTCGGTAAATATGAGTCGGTATAATTCCGACTCGGTAAATATGAGTCGGTAAAATTCCGACTCTGTAAATAAGAATAATTTTTTTACCGATGCGGAAATTTCCGAATTCATATTTACCGAATTCTTATTTACCGAATCGGTAAATAAGAAATGGTAAAATAATGGGCATGGAGATGTAGGAAACCCGGAAAAATACCGAATTAACGGAAATTCGGTATTTATGAGTCGGTATTTACCATGGATTGAATGCAGGTGGTAACCAGGTGAAGGCTATAAAATGAGTCCCAAAATGCAACAGTGTGAGCAGAATGGCGGCTTTCTACGTCATTGCAAGGCGGCAAAGACTACAGGCAGCAGAAGAGAGGGAATGGCAAAGGGAAGAACAAGTGTACAGGCAGAGGATAACACTTTTCCAACTGACAGAGCCAGAAATACTCCAGAGGTACAGGCTACATCCCCAAACCATCCAGGACCTGATCAGGGACCTACACCCACTCCTGGAGCACCCAACACTCAGGGTCCACGCCATCCCACCCCATGTGCAGGTGCTGTGTAGCTTACACCTGCCTGCCTCTGGGAGCTACCAGAGTGTGATAGCTGCAGTGGGTGATGTTTCCCAGAGCTGCCTGTCCCGCTTCTTCCGGAGGTTCCTTGACGCCATGATGCAGAGGATGGAGCATTACATTTCATTCCCTGACACACCTGCGGAACTTGCAAAGACCAAGACTGATTTCTATCAACTGGCACACTTTCCTCACGTGATAGGCTGCATAGATGGCACCCACGTACCACTCTGTCCACCTGCAGCCACAGAACACATAATACAGGAACCGGAAGTCAACGCACTCCATCAATGTACAGGTCATATGCAACGCTGGCAACATCATCACAGACATCATTGCAAAATTCCCTGGAAGTACCGATGATTCGTACATATTTCAGAATAGTGGGATATACACACGCCTAGTTGCCGGAGAATTTGGAAACGTTTACCTGCTAGGTAAATGACATTGACACACCCTGACACTCACAGTAGATTAATGTATCATGTACATGCAACTAATGTCAATTTTACTCCCCCTTTGTGCTCACCCCCTACCTCAACCCATCCACCAGGAGTGAAAGGCGGTACAATGTGGCTCACAGATCTACACGCAACGTTGTGTAGCGCACATTTGGACTCCTCAAGAGCAGGTTTTCGCTGCCTCCACAAGAGTGGAGGGGCACGCCAGTACACTCCAATCCTGTGCTGCAAAATCATTGCGACCTGTGCCATGTTACACAATCTCGCCACCAAGGAAGGCACAGAGGTGGAGATCACACATCATGAGGACATTGATGATGACACAGAATAGGCAGAGCCCCATGCTACAGTAGCAGCACCAGCTACAGATGGGAGACTGAGACGGGCAAAGATCACACAGCAATATTTCTGAGTAAGTAATGAGACACAGACAGGCTGAGATTATAATGTACGTAGTTTAATTTTCACTACGCAAGTGCAATGATACCACACAATGGTTACACGAAATAGCAATGTCCATGACTGGGTGGTCACAGTTAACACCACCGTGACCTGTCCTTTGGGTGGAGGGCATAGTCAATGTTTATTTCCACGGATTACAGGGTGGGACTGATGTGGCTGTGTGTCATGGCTTTCGGTGTGGCCTGTCTCTGTTGAATGACGCCTGCCGCTCCTGCGTATTTCTGGGACAGGAGTGCTTGAGCCACTCCTGCTGGTGGATTCCTCACTTTCAGCCACACATGTGTCACCTCGGGTGGCTGTCTGTTTTGCGTGCATGAGCTCCATGGCAGAGGTCACTCTGGCCATCCCCACAGATAAATTGGTGCAGCACTGAACAATAGCATCCTGCATCGCCACTGACCGTCTGCACAGCAGAGAGGTTGCAGTTGCAAATCGGTTTAAGGCTTTTGTCTGCTGCCGCACATCCACATGAGCCTTGCACCTCTTCAAGTGGTCCCTGTCCAACTTGTCCCACTGGACAGTCATGCACTGGGTCATGTCTGTCATGCCATTTGCCAGCGACTGCATGCTCTCAGAAATGTCTCCTATGCCCTTGCCTCTGTCATCCAGCTTGTTGTTGGTGCTGCGTGCCTGCCTCTGAACACCCATCATTGCCTTTGCCTGGACCTTGACCATGGTGGCCTCCAGACCGCAGAAGACCCCCTGACCGTTATGCCCTTCAGCTGTCTCCTGTGACCTTCCTCCTCGGACACTGGCCCGCACAGCTCTAGGAGTGGGCTGCTGCTCAGCGTTGGCTGACTCTAGTGGATTGCTGGCCATGTCACCCTCCTCCTCTTCCTCCTCAGATGTTTCTAGAATGCGGGGAGGGGGCACATCAAGCCGCCTTGCCCTTTCCCGCACAGGTGACGGAGTTGTCAGGGTGGGGACTGTGCAGCTGCTCCTGACTCCTGACTCCCAAACAAAAGAGGAGCCTGGGGCTGTGGTGTGGTTGAATCCTGAGATGACTTGGCTGCCTGCTCTGTGTCCTTCCCTCCTTGTACTGTGCTGGGACCAGCTTCTTCTCTCCTCTTCTCCCTATCCTTTGCTGTGCTGCGCGATGACTCTCCGTGGACAGACATGGACATTGTGTCAGTGGAGTAGTTCACCTGTGTCTCTTGATTAAATCACACTACTATCACACATTTGCCTGTCCCTCATTTGCTTATGCTAGTAGTGTGTCGCATCCCTTGCTGTATGGTATGCTGACTGCATAGAGGTATCTACCTATGACTACGTCTCCCATTATGCATTGCTGGGCATTAGTAATACCTGTTCTGGAGTGTGATGTAGGCACACAGAGTGTGGAAGTGGAATAGGTAAATGGGTTAATGATAATGTACATGCATCTTACCTTGTTTCTTTGCAGCTCTTGCGGAGCTGTCAGCGTCCCCAATGCCATGGATGCATTCAGGCTCAAGGGTGGATTCCACCAGCTCCTCAATGTCGGTGAGTCGTGGTGCTCGGTTTCTGCCTCCCCCTGTTGCTGCAGCTTCTTCTCAGTGGGCAGCTAGTTTCTTTTTGGTAATTATGCGAAGGTCATACCACCTTTTTTTTAAATCGTCAATTTCATGGTGGGTGACACCAATGGCATTTACCTTTGCTTGAATATCAATCCAGGTAGTGCGCTTGATGGACTCTGCAACATGCAGTGATTGTTTCCTGAAAATTTTGCTGTGTTGTTTCACAACCTCTGCAACAAGCACCTGCAGTTCTTCAGGGCTGAATTTCAATTTTCTTCTGCGCTCTGCAGCATCCCTCTGTCCATCCTGACTCTCCATGGTGCTGTTCAGGTAAGCTCAGGGAAGCCTGCTCCTCAGTCTGTCCTCCTGCTCTCCTGACTGTTGGCTTCTGCACCTGCAGGGGTGTGGCCACTCCCAGGTACTGGGGAGGGGTGCTTGATTCTGGTTGGTTGAATCCACTGTACCTTTGGTTTTGGGTGTGGTTGGTGTTCCTGATTGGTTCACAGGCTCACATGTTTGTCAGTTTCAAATTTCCGAATCGGTAAAACACATTCATTCCTATGGGCCATGAGGCCCATTGGAATGTATGGGTTTTACAGAATCTGTATTTACCGATTCGGAGAATACCGATTCGGTAAATACCGATTTCAGATTCCGAGTGATTCCGAATCGGTAATTTTTACCGATTTTTTACCTACATCTCATTTTCCGATTCTGAAATACCGATTCGGTATGAGTCGGTATTTTAGAATCCGTAAAATGAAATTACCTACATCTGGCCCTTAGTATAGTTATGTAAGAAATTGCATATAAAATCAATAGATTCCTGCCGTACACTACAAATACTACTGCAATTCCAAGTGTACACTGGAGCTTTAGGACGTCTCCCTAAAACTTCATCAGCTAACAACTGTTCCTCATTTCTAGGAACAATTTTCTCCATCTCAATAGGACAACCATTTTTAACCTCATAAGCACGACCTGTTGTGTCAATTGCATGCAACAACTCATTACTCTGAAAATAACTCTCCTCATTAAAGAAAGGCTCAGAACTTGAACTATGTTTCCATTCACCCTGAAAAACCTCTGAAAAATTACTTATAATAATTACTGTTCTCCATTTACTTTTGCTCTTCATTAAATGGATTGGCTTATCCAGTGATTGAATTCTATTGATTACTAAAATAAAAAGTTTTTGTTCAATTCAAAAGCTTTCTGAACTGCATTCTCAATATATTTCTTTTTTTTGTAAAAAGCTCTTTTTTTTTTACAACTCTTTACAATCTTAGTCAAATTTAAAACAAATCGATTATAGTACATCTTCTTCCATATCTCCTCGTATTGGTTTTTCCTCCTTGTACTATACTCATTTTTTTCACAACATAATACTATACGGTTCTTCTGTTTTCTCTTGCTTGCAGAAACACTGATTTTTTTTCTTTCTGCACACTACTCTTACTGTTTACCAATCTTCGTGGAAAACATTTAGTTTTCTTACCAGGACATTTTTTCTTAACACATTTTTCTTGTGGTAAATCTTGTTGATGACTTCTCATTAAATAATCTGCTTTCTTTCATTGTATCGTTTTCTTAGCCTTACTGGGCATGATGACTTTTTTTCAGTATTGATCAAAACAATCTATTAAAAAAAAAACAATCACTTTTGAAAAATAAATGTATAAAACACATTATTATATTACTCCTAAAAAGAGAGCGGAGATTACACTAAGAAGGCAGGAGGCAGTTTGAAAAGAAGCAGCACTATCAAGAAAGACAAGTAAAAATAAGGAAAGAGTGGAAATATCAGAAGAGAGAGGACAGTATAAGCAGAGAGAGGTAGACAGTGAGGAAAGACAGGTGAGATTATAGAAAAAGGTGCAAATATAATTCTTTCATTTACACGGACACTCAGTGTGATTCTGGACAGAAATTTTAAAACCATACATTTTACCAAAACACATTTACCTCAGTAAAATATTTAAGGGACAGAACACAGCCCATGTATATGAGCACTATATTACAGTGCAGAAACCTGACTCATTTTCAAAATACATTTCCAATTTGCAGCATTACTTTTTTGCCAGCATTACATCCAAACATGAGACAGAATACAACAAGAAAGTGGCCCAAGCTGCTTGTAAATCTGCCCAAGAGTGTATGCAGCACTCTATCTATATTGACTGGGGCATTGTTAAGAGGAGGTATGATAAAACAGAGAGGATTAAGAGGACAGAAGAGGGAGTATAAAAAAAAGGAGGAACATTAGGGGACAGGAAAGACAATGACGATTGAGGGACACTAAGAAGACAGGAGGCAGTTTGAAAAGAAGCAGCACTATCAAGAAAGACAAGTGAAAATATGGAAAGAGTGGAAATATCAGAAGAGAGAGGACAGTATTAGCAGAGAGAGGTAGACAGTGAGGAGAGACAGGTGAGGTTATAGAAAAAGGTGTAAATATAATTCTTTCATTTACACAGACACTCAGTGTGATTCTGGACAGAAATTGTAAAACCATACATTTTACCAAAACACATTTACCTTAGTAAAAGGTTTAAGTGACAGAACACAGCCCATGTATATGAGCACTACATTACAGTGCAGAAACATGACTCATTTTCAAAAAACATTTCCAATTTGCAGCATTACTTTTTTGCCAGCATTACATCCGAACATGAGACAGAATACAACAAGAAAGAGGCCCAAGCTGCTTGTAAATCTGCCCAAGAGTGTATGAAGCATTCTATCTATATTGACTGGGGCATTGTTAAGAGGAGGTATGATAAAACAGAGAGGATTAAGAGGGCAGAAGAGGGAGTATAAAAAGAAGGGGAAACATTAGGGGACAGGAAAGACAATGACGATAGAGGGAGACTAAGAAGACAGGAGGCAGTTTGAAACAAAGCAGCACTATTAAGAAAGACAAGTGAAAATATGGAAAGAGTGGAACTATCAAAAGAGAGAGGACAGTATAAGCAGAGAGAGGTAGACAGTGAGGAGAGACAGGTGAGATCATAGAAAAAGGTGTAAATTTAATTATTTCATTTACACAGACACTCAGTGTGATTCTGGACAGATATTTTAAAACCATACATTTTTTACCAAAACACATTTACCTCAGTAAAAGGTTTAAGTGACAGAACACAGCCCATGTATATGAGCACTACATTACAGTGCAGAAACCTGACTCATTTTCAAAATACATTTCCAATTTGCAGCATTACTTTTTTGCCAACATTACATCCAAACATGAGACAGAATACAACAAGAAAGAGGCCCAAGCTGCTTGTAAATCTGCCCAAGTGTGCATGCAGCACTCTATCTATATTGACTGGGGCATTGTTAAGAGGAGGTATGATAAAACAAAGAGGATTAAGAGGGCAGAAAAGGGAATATAAAAAGAAGGGGGAACATTAGGGGACAGGAAAGACAATGACGATAGAGGGAGACTAAGAAGACAGGAGGCAGTTTGAAAAGAAGTAGCACTATCAAGAAAGACAAGTGAAAATAAGGAAAGAGTGGAAATATCAGAAGAGAGAGGACAGTATAAGCAGAGAGAGGTAGACAGTGAGGAGAGATAGGTGAGATTATAGAAAAAGGTGCAAATATAATTATTTCATTTACACAGACACTCAGTGTGATTCTGGACAGACTATAGGCTCGGAATGTTTCTACCCTGCCCCCTTTCCTTATTTCTCAACTTTGTTTTACTGTTTTCTTATGGCTCTGCTCTTCCGACAAACAACATGGCTGCCAATACTTCCTGGTTTGGAGTATTGACAGCCAATCAGCATGCAGCTCCTGCTCGTAATTGTAGGTATTTACATACGCGTACGCCGCGATTTTTCTTTCAAAAAAATAAAATAAAAAATAGAGCCTAAACATCCCTATACGACCCCCTAAGCAAGCGTAGAGGGTCAGAATATCTCTACCCTACCCCCTTCCCTTATTTCTCATCTTTGTTTTACTGTTTTCTTGTGACTCGGTTCTAGCGAGGCACAAGATGGCCACCAACACTTCCTGGTTTTGAGTGTTGACAGACAGTTCACAGCCAATCAGCATGCAGCTTGCGCTCGTAATTGAATAGATTTCAGCATTCGTACTGAACTCCGACTCTAGATATCGCTATGATTTTACTTGCAATTTTCTCAGAAACTACTGAACGTATTTACACCATTTAACAAAAAGCACAATCTGCGTAAAGAACTCTACCTCTCTGTCAAATTTCGTGTAATTCGTTCACCAGTTCGGGCTGTAGCCCTGGCTAAAGGTCCCTATGTAAAATTGCATGGGGAAAACATGTTTTGGGACACCCCTTTTTTCTCAGCCCCCACTTAATGAATCACCTCCAAACTTTCAGGGAAGGAGCGGAACCAGGCAGGCCATTTGCTTGGAGAAGTTCATGAAGATTTGTCTACCGGCGCCAAAGTTATTCCAAATAGAATGTTGTGGATTTCCTATGGAAACTAGGTCCTAACTATAACTACTTACTGGCGACGGCCAGTAGGATATATATATATATATATATATATATATATATATATATATATATATATATATATATATATATATATATATATATATATATATATATTATATATAGATATATATAGATATATATATTCCAAACAGTCCCAAATTACGGTGCTCTCAGATCACACAATTACACGCAACTCCGCTGCTACTCCAAGGGTGTTTATTTTCCTAACAACATGTTTCGGCTGCGGACAGCCTTGATCACGTTAGGTTTACACTCAGTTTCAACGGTTAATGAAGTCACAGTTAGTAAACATCAAAACAGGACTTGCACGCTAAGGAGCGCCACCATATTGGAACAGTAGTACAAATTGTAACTAAGTATCGTTCCACCTTGCAAATCGCAAGACATAATATTCAATGTTATAACGAAAATCAAATCAAAACATTGCAGAAATTATTATACGTGATTGCACAAATAATATCACAAATAATCTCACATCTGTATATGTTCCTCTGCGTGTGGGCAAAATCACATAAATACATAAATGCTATCTCAGACTCGAGACAAGTTCAAACATAATCTGCAATATCGCCCATGGATGCCAAAAAATAAAATAAAATCGACCTAAATGAAAACCGCCGCCATGATGGTAGTTTCACAGACGGCACAGGGCTACGCAGCTCCCTACAAGCATACACATGTGAGGTAACAAAGGCCAGTGGATACAATGGAAATAGACACGTGAGTGCAGTGAGGAATAATCACCAACACTTCATGTGCCACAGCGGGAATAATTGAAAAGTGGCAGGATAAATGCAACTTACCAAAATAAGAAGTCACATTGAGTACACGTCCAATACATACTAATTCCCAACACTTAAATATCATCCTCTCCCAATGTTGTACCTAGATGAGGTGCTGCATGGCTGCTTCGCAGGAGTTCTATGTTTGTGAAATACACATCTCCATGGACTCCATGGACTAATACCACTAGGTTCCTATGTGACAATTTGAACATATGGTTATGCAAAAAAGATGGCAAGAAAGTCCAGGTTCAAAAAGGACCAAGTCCCGAAAATTAATGAAGTTGCCCCCACAGCGGGGCCTACCGTGCTTAATAGAAACTGATGTGATGTCAAAAGGAGGGGGTGGCCGTGCTCGTGATTAGTGGTGTTCTAATTTTCCATATACCAGGAAACATCAAGTGAGTGAAGTGATAGCGAGATCCCGTGCTAGGTGCCAATCTATGAATAAAAAACATGAGAGAACATACAATCAGAACTCAACATGTCAATTAAAAACTCAATAAGAGCATCATCTTAAAATAAACAGTGCAAACTTTCAGAAAAAGGAAAAAAGAGACAAGAGCACAGAATATAATCAATGGGTTACTGGAGAGCAAAACAGAGCAAAATACCATGTCAGGCTGCCATAGCTGAGGTTAGTTCCTAAGATGTATTGCTAACTCCTCATCATGGTTAAGTCCTCCTGGAGCCTTGCTTTGAAATTCAATGATATACTTGGACTCCTTTTGCCTCAGTTTTAGAGTCCTATCTCCTCCCCGGGGATTTCTTTCTATTTGTTCTAGCACATGATAACTCATCTGTGCTGGGTTGGAGAAATGTTTCTCCGCAAAATGTCTGGCTACTGGGTATTTTTCGTTGTTGTTAAAGATAGCCCGGTAGTGTTCCAGGACACGATTTTTTGCCTGTTTGGTACTGCTACCTATGTACCACAGGCCACAAGGGCAAACAATGACATAAATGACATAACTGGTACTGCATGTCAGAAATTGCGTGAGTTCTTTTTTCATCCCATTGTACTCTACAGTTTTTTTGTGTGTACTGAATCTACACGCCTTGCAGTGACCACAGGGGAAGAAACCAGCCAGCCCAAGGTTCTGCACTTTAGGGTAGACTGTGATGTCACTTTTCACAACCATATCACGTATGGATCTCCCCTTTCTGTATGTTATAAGGGGTCTACTGGAGATATCATTGCCAATCACATTGTCGGCAGTGAGAATGTTCCAATTCTTAGAGATGATTCTTTGAATTTGTTTAGATTCAGTGTTAAACGTGAGAATGAGACGGGTATGTTCATCCTCACAGATGGTGTCAGGGGCCTTATCCTCTAAAGTATCAGATCTGGGAATACCATCCGCCCGGGATTTCGCCTTCTTTATCACCCAGGCTGGATAGCCTCTGTCTCTGAATCTGACCATCATGTCTAGGCTAACTTGCTCATACGCTGCATCAGTGCTGCAGTTTCTTTTAGCCCTGAGCAGTTCTCCAAAGGGGATACTCCACTTAAGAGTCTCCGGATGGCTGCTCAGGGCATGCAAAACACTATTGCCCGCAGTGGCCTTCCTGTACAAGCAAGTTTGTAGTTGTCCATTAGCCACCTCAACTTTTACATCCAAATATTCTGCCATGGTACTGCTGATGTTACTAGTAAGTATGATATTCAAATCGTTCATGTTAAGCCTTTTCACAAATTCTTGTGCCATTTCTAAAGACCCCCTCCAGATCATAAAGAGGTCGTCGATATAACGCCACCAGGTATTGACATGTTGCCAGAATTCAAAAAGACTCGGGTCAGAGTGGATGCTTTGCTCCCAGTGCCCCAAAAAGCATGAACCCATCGCCGTCCCAGTAGTTTGTCTGTACAGACAAACTACTGGGACGGCGATGGGTTCATGCTTTACTCCCAGTTTTGCGAACCTGTTTTTGGGGCACTGGGAGCAAAGCATCCACTCTGACCCGAGTCTTTTTGAATTCTGGCAACATGTCAATACCTGGTGGCGTTATATCGACGACCTCTTTATGATCTGGAGGGGGTCTTTAGAAATGGCACAAGAATTTGTGAAAAGGCTTAACATGAACGATTTGAATATCATACTTACTAGTAACATCAGCAGTACCATGGCAGAATATTTGGATGTAAAAGTTGAGGTGGCTAATGGACAACTACAAACTTGCTTGTACAGGAAGGCCACTGCGGGCAATAGTGTTTTGCATGCCCTGAGCAGCCATCCGGAGACTCTTAAGTGGAGTATCCCCTTTGGAGAACTGCTCAGGGCTAAAAGAAACTGCAGCACTGATGCAGCGTATGAGCAAGTTAGCCTAGACATGATGGTCAGATTCAGAGACAGAGGCTATCCAGCCTGGGTGATAAAGAAGGCGAAATCCCGGGCGGATGGTATTCCCAGATCTGATACTTTAGAGGATAAGGCCCCTGACACCATCTGTGAGGATGAACATACCCGTCTCATTCTCACGTTTAACACTGAATCTAAACAAATTCAAATAATCATCTCTAAGAATTGGAACATTCTCACTGCCGACAATGTGATTGGCAATGATATCTCCAGTAGACCCCTTATAACATACAGAAAGGGGAGATCCATATATGATATGGTTATGAAAAGTGACATCACAGTCTACCCTAAAGTGCAGAACCTTGGGCTGGCTGGTTTCTTCCCCTGTGGTCACTGCAAGGCGTGTAGATTCAGTACACACAAAAAAACTGTAGAGTACAATGGGATGAAAAAAGAACTCATGCAATTTCTGACATGCAGTACCAGTTATGTCATTGTTTGCCCTTGTGGCCTGTGGTACATAGGTAGCAGTACCAAACAGGCAAAAAATCGTGTCCTGGAACACTACCGGGCTATCTCCAACAACAACGAAAAATACCCAGTAGCCAGACATTTTGCGGAGAAACATTTCTCCAACCCAGCACAGATGAGTTATCATGTGCTAGAACAAATAGAAAGAAATCCCCGGGGAGGAGATAGGACTCTAAAACTGAGGCAAAAGGAGTCCAAGTATATCATTGAATTTCAAAGCAAGGCTCCAGGAGGACTTAACCATGATGAGGAGTTAGCAATACATCTTAGGAACTAACCTCAGCTATGGCAGCCTGACATGGTATTTTGCTCTGTTTTGCTCTCCAGTAACCCATTGATTATATTCTGTGCTCTTGTCTCTTTTTTCCTTTTTCTGAAAGTTTGCACTGTTTATTTTAAGATGATGCTCTTATTGAGTTTTTAATTGACATGTTGAGTTCTGATTGTATGTTCTCTCATGTTTTTTATTCATAGATTGGCACCTAGAACGGGATCTCGCTATCACTTCACTCACTTGATGTTTCCTGGTATATGGAAAATTAGAACACCACTAATCACGAGCACGGCCACCCCCTCCTTTTGACATCACATCAGTTTCTATTAAGCACGGTAGGCCCCGCTGTGGGGGCAACTACATTAATTTTCGGGACTTGGTCCTTTTTGAACCTGGACTTTCTTGCCATCTTTTTTGCATAACCATATGTTCAAATTGTCACATAGGAACCTAGTGGTATTAGTCCATGGAGTCCATGGAGATGTGTATTTCACAAACATAGAACTCCTGCGAAGCAGCCATGCAGCCCCTCATCTAGGTACAACATTGGGAGAGGATGATATTTAAGTGTTGGGAATTAGTATGTATTGGACGTGTACTCAATGTGACTTCTTATTTTGGTAAGTTGCATTTATCCTGCCACTTTTCAATTATTCCCGCTGTGGCACATGAAGTGTTGGTGATTATTCCTCACGGCACTCACGTGTCTATTTCCATTGTATCCACTGGCCTTTGTTACCTCACATGTGTATGCTTATAGGGAGCTGCGTAGCCCTGTGCCGTCTGTGAAACTACCATCATGGTGGCGGTTTTCATTTAGGTTGATTTTATTTTATTTTTTGGCATCCATGGGCGATATTGCAGATTATGTTTGAACTTGTCTCGAGTCTGAGATAGCATTTATGTATTTATGTGATTTTGCCCACACGCAGAGGAACATATACCGATGTGAGATTATTTGTGATATTATTTGTGCAATCACGTATAATAATTTCTGCAATGTTTTGATTTGATTTTCGTTATAACATTGAATATTATGTCTTGCGATTTGCAAGGTGGAACGATACTTAGTTACAATTTGTACTACTGTTCCAATATGGTGGCGCTCCTTAGTGTGCAAGTCCTGTTTTGATGTTTACTAACTGTGACTTCATTAACCGTTGAAACTGAGTGTAAACCTAACGTGATCAAGGCTGTCCGCAGCCGAAACATGTTGTTAGGAAAATAAACACCCTTGGAGTAGCAGCGGAGTTGCGTGTAATTGTGTGATCTGAGAGCACCGTAATTTGGGACTGTTTGGAACGTTTACATACTGGCGTGCTCGGCCGGCATTGGTGCCACCTCCCTCGGGGCCGCATACAGCGCATTCAGAGCGGACTTGGAAAGCATATATATATATATATATATATATATATATATATATATATATATATATATGTATATATATACATGTACATATGTATATATACACATAGATATATATATATATATATATATACACATATATATATTCACTGAAAAAACCATAGGTTTCACACTCGTTATAGTTAGGAATTAGCTTTAAAAAACCATTGAAATTCACTGAAAAAACCATAGGTTTCACACCAGTTATAGTTAGCTGAACATTTTACTCATACAAACCATTGAAATTCCCACGTTATAGTTAGTTGGACTCACTATAACTCGCGCGCCCGCAATCCACTGCGGATGATGTCACATATTACATCATTCATGACATGGTCAGTGACATCACTGATGACATCACTGATGACATCTCAAATGATATCACTGATGACATCACTGATGACATCTCAAATGACATCACTGATGACATCACTGATGACAACATCCAGTGTCTGTGTGTTTCTGTACAGTTTAAATATGTTTTACATATTCAAGAATGGGTGGATGTATAAGTATCTGGATGAAGGATTTAGTAAGTGTATGATTGACTGTATGAGTGAGTGATTAAATGTGTCTTACTGAATGCATGGGTTAGTGACTAAACTGTCTGAATGTATGCATCAGTATGTCTGTTGTTGTGTAAGCTGCTGCATGTGTTGATCAATAGCTATATAAGTGGCTATATGGGTTATTGATTGGTTGCACAAGTATTTGTATGTGAGTCTGAGTGTGTGTGGGTGGCTGTGAGGTGTGTGACTCTGTGCATAGATGTGTGACCAGTTGATTCACTAGGTGTATGGGTTCAAGAGTGCATGTGGAAACAGCTGTAAGGGTGGTTGACTGTGTGCATGGCTGTGTTGGTGAGTGAATGGATATCTCAGTGCTACATGTCCAAGTAAGTACATATGTAAAACACAGTGCATGTGAGAGTTGGCATATATAAATATATAAATGACACATGAGAGCCAGTGATTGTGTGAGTGGCTGTATGGATCAATGTGTACTTGTATCAGTGATTGTATAAGAGAGTAAGTATGTGTTAGTATATGTTTTTATATTTGAGGTGTAGTCTGTATAACTGTATAGATGAGGAAATGGGAGTGTGATTGATTCTTTGCATGACTGACTAGGTGTGTGAGTAACTCCATGGATGAGTGGCAGTTTGTGAGTGTCTGTATAGGTGTATGAGTGCATATGATAGTGTTGTATTGATGAGTGTCTGTATGTATGAGTGATTGTATGGGTGAACGAGTGGATGTGTGTGTAGACCTAGGAATCAGTGAGTGCATATTTAGTTACTGGTATTTGTGTGTCAATGGTTTTAGCAATGGTAGTTTGTATTTAACACTGGGTGTATCAAAGGTTAGATTAGAGTGTGAGGAGGTGCTTCGTATTATCACATGGATGATGTAATCAGTGATGTCATCAGTGATGTCCTTTGAGATGTCATCAATGATGTCATCAGTTATGTCATTTGAGATGTCATCAGTGATGTCATCAGTGATGTCACTGACCATGTCATGAATGATGTAATATGTGACATCATCAGCAGTGGATTGCGGGCGCGCGAGTTATAGTGAGTCCAACTGACTATAACGTGGGAATTTCAATGTTAAAATGTTCAGCTAACTATAACTGGTGTGAAACGTATGGTTTTTTCAGTGAATTTCAAAGGTTTTTTAAAAGCTAATTCCTTACTATAACGAGTTTGTAACCTACGATTTTTAAAGTGAATTATTAAGTTTTTTTAATAGCTGTTTTTTATAACTATTAATTAATATATTTTTTATAAAAAAAAATTCTAAACCTAATTTCTCAATGTATTTTTCCGGTATTTTTATTTTTATCATTTTACCTCGGAGCGCTCAGGGTACGCGCACTCGTAAACGCACCCGTAAACGTAGCGAGAGCGCTATTCGCGTGTGCGAAAAAAATAGAAGTATGTATTTAAAGTAAATAATAATGCAAGACATTCAGTGGCATACTTATAAAAGTAGTAGTAAAAACATCATTCAGGCGCGCCGCTTAAGCGCCCCAGGGAGCGCCTATGTACGTACCACGTAAGCGCCCCCGGAAGCGCTCCGGAGCGCGTAGCGTAAGCGCAACAAGTCACATGACCTTAAAATAACACTTTTCATTGGTTGTTAACAGTTTTTTTTACAACTAATGAATACCCCACCCATTTCCTTCACTACCTCTTTCACTTTGGAGGGAGCAAGACCTGTTCCCTTTTTCTCTTTTTCAATTCTTTGGAAAGAATGGCTGCAAGAGCACCAAGCAGCAGTGACTCTGATGAGTTTCTCCATGAGGACCCTCCTCAGCCAAAAATTAAGGAGCACTTCATCTGGAAGTTTTTCAGCATTCCAGAAGTTGAGAAGAAAGTAAATGCTCCAAAGGTGGAATGCAAGATATGCCACGCAATTCTTTCACGTGGTGACCCCAGAAAAAAATACAGTTTTGGGAACTCCACCATGATTACACATGTGCAAAGAAGGCACCCCAGAACTATGCCCGGGAGAGTGTCAGGGACCTGGCACTGAATGCACCGAGAGATGGCCCCTCGATTTCCACCGGAGGACCAACATCTTCGGTGAGAGGAAGACCAGTAGAAATGATACCTAACATTCAGCCTGTTTTTTTTGACATAATAATTCGTTGTAAGCAGTGTGACGAACTGCTTTGTTATGGAGAGCAGAGTATTCTACTAATTGTTCGAAAAGGGGAAGAACACCGCTACGCCCCTCAGCCCTAATTTTTTCCCTTTTTTTTGCTCCTGTTGAGCAGTTTGGCATTCCCTAGTTTTGTTTTTGTTCTGAAAAAAATACCCAAAAAAATGTAAAAAGTAAAAAAATAAATATAAACTAAAAAAGAAGAAAAAAAACAGTTCTTTTTAGAACTACCTCCAATTCTCCAAAAAGAGCTGTATTCTTTATATATTCTAACGGAGTGAGTGAAGTGGAGTACAGTGAGAGAGGAAAGGAAAATGAGTGAGGGAGCAAAGGAAGGGATGAGAGGGGAAGGGAAGTGAAGTAGGGGGACTGAAAGAAGGTGAGTGTGGGAGGTGAGTGAGGGGAAGGGGAGTGAACATGGGGAATGAGGATAAGTGAGGAAAGCAGAGTAAGGGAACGGCGGTGAGGAAGGGTAAGAGAAGAGCAGTGAGGTTGAGGAAAGAGTGGTGATTGAGGGTGGATAAAGGCAAGTGAGCATGAGACAAGGGGAGTGAGGGAGTGAGGAGACAGGGGGAGTGAAGGAAAGAGTGAGAGAAGAGGACTGAGTGAGGGAGCATAGAAAGATAAGTGAGGGAGTGTAGGTGAGTTATAGGGAGTAAGCGTGATGGAAGAGGAGTGAGAGAGTGAGGGGACGGAGGTAGTGAAGCTAAGAGAGAGGGAGTGAGGGAAGGAGAATGAGGATGTGACAGGACAGAAGTAGTGAGAGAAACAGTGAGTGAAGTGGAGTAAGGTGGGTGAGGTAAGGGGAATGAGTGAGTGAGCGAAGGAAGGGAATAGAGGGGAAGAGGACTGAAGCATAGGTACTGAGAGAAGGTGAGTGGGGGATGAAAGTAAAGAGAAAGGGAGAGAAAGATAGGGAATGAGGAGTAGTGAGGGAACCAGACTAAGAGAACAGGAGTGAAAGAACGGCAGAGAGCATGAGTAAAGAGGAATGAAAGAGGGTGGATAAAAGTGAGTGAGGGTAAGACAAAGGGAGTGAGGAAGTGAGGGGATAGAGGTACTGAAGGAAAGAGTGACAGAAAGGGACTGAGTGAGGGAGCAAAGAAAGATAAGTGAGGGAGTGTGGCTGAGTTATAGGGAGTGAGAGTGACAGAAGAGGAGTGAGAGACTAAGAGGACGGAGAGAATGAGGTTAACAGAGAGAGAATGAGGGAAGCGGAGTGTAGAAGTAAGAGGACAGAGGGAGTAAGAGAAGGAGTTAGTAAAGTGGAGTAAGGAGAGTAAGGGAAGGGAAAAGAGTGACGGAGCAAAGGAAGGGAAGAGAGAGGAAGGAAAGTAAAGGAGAAGGTCTGAAAGAAGGTGAGTGTGGGAGGGGAGTGAGGAAAAGGGGAGTAAATATGGGGATTGAGAATAAGTGAGGGAAGCGCAGTAAGGGAACGGGGGTGTGGGTGGGTGAGAGAAGAGTGGTGAGGTTAAGGAGAAGAGTGTTGAGAAATTAAATTTTGTATGTCAAACTTACCTTATAAGTAATGTAAACTTAATTACCTATTTTCAGTAAATTTAATATCTGTGAAAGAGAAACAAAAAAAGTTATAATATTTATAATATATATTTCACAATACAAGAGACAAAGCAGGAGATTAAAAGTCATAAAAGGGTAGAAAGAGATAAAGTAGGAGTGAAGGACTCAGAAAGGTAAACAAAGGAATGGTGAAGGTCAGAGAGAGTTAAAAGGAAATAGAGGGAGAGTAAATTACTAACAGGATAATGAGATGGATACATTCAGTGACAGAGAAGAAGAGAAGGAGAGAGAAATGAAGTGAAGGTGAGTAAGATACTAAAGGAATGTGCATTAGGAAAACTAAAGGAAGAAAGGGGAGTAAAGAAAGGGGAGTGAGTGACAGGGAAGCAGGAGTGAGTGGCGGTGGATTCATGACAATGAGGGATGGAAGGTGAGTGAGGCTGAATGTAGGGACGTAAGACAGTGAGGGGACAATGGGAGTGAGGGTAACAGAGAGGGAGTGAGGGAAGACAAGTGAGAATATGAGAGAACAGAGGGAGCGAGAGAAAGAGTGAGTAAAGGGGAGTAAGGTGAGTGAGGAAAGGGGAATGACTGAGGGAGCAAAGGAAGGAAAGAAGGGGAAGAGAAGTGAAGCAAAGGGACTGGGAAAAGGTGAGTGCATGAGGAGAGAAAGAGGAAGGGGAGTTAAGGATGATGAATGAGGATAACTGAGGGAACCGGAGTAAAGGAACAAGGGTGAGGGAGGGTGAGTGAAGGGCAGAGAGGTTGAGGAAAGAGGGAAGATAGAGGGAGGATAAAGGCAAGTGAGCATGAGACAAGGGGAGTGAAGGAGTGAGGACATAGAGGTAGTGAAGGAAAGAGTGACAGAAAGGGACTGGGTGAGAGAGCAAAGAAAGGTAAGTGAGGGAGTGTGGGTGAGTTATAGGGAGTGAGCGAGACAGAAGAGAAGTGAGACACTGAAGGGACGGACTTAAGGAGTGAGAGAATTTGAGTAAGGTGAGTAAAGGAAGAAGAATGAGTGAGGGAGCAAAGGAGGGAAAGAGAGGGGAAGGGAAGTGATGAAGGGAGACTGAAAGAAGTTGAGTGTGAGAGGGGAGTTAGGGAAAGGGCAGTAAACATGGGGAATGAAAATAACTGAGGGAAGTGGAGTAAGAGAACGGGGTGAAGTAGACTGAGAGAAGGGCAGTGAAGTTGAGGAAAGAGGAGTGATAGAGGGTGGATAAAGGCGAGTGATTGTAAGACAAGGGGACTGAAGGAGTGAGGACATAGAGGTAGTGAAGGAAAGAGTGAGAGAAAAGGACTGAGTAAGGGAGCAAAGAAAGGTAAGTGAGGGAGTGTGGGTGAGTTATAGGGAGTGAGCGTGATGGAAGAGGAGTGAGAGAGTGAGAGGACCGAGAGAGTGAGGCTAAAAGAGAAGGAGTGAGGGAAGGGGAGTGAGGATGTGAGAGGACATAGGGAGTGAGAGAAGGAGTGAGTGAAGTGGAGTAAGGTGAGTGAGAGAAGGGGAATTATTGGGGGAGCAAAGAAAGGAAAGAAGGGGAAGGGGAGTGAAGTAGAGTGACTGACAGCTGGAAAGTGGTGGATGGGAGAGAGGGAAAGGGCAGTAAAGGAATGGGGTATGAGGATAAGAGAGGGAAGTGGAATAAGGAAAGGGAGGTGAGGGAGGGTGAGAGACGGGCAGTGAGGGTGACTTAAGAGGAGTGATAGAGGGTGGTAAAAGGTGAGTGAGTGTGAGACAAGGGGAGAATAATATATATTTAATAATACAAAATTATTTGTACAACATGTTATATGGTTTATTTTTGCTGTTCTCAGAATATATTGAATTTCACTTAAAACAGTGACTTCAATACTGCTCATCATATGACAGCGGGCAAAAAAAAACACAATCAAAAAGATTGTGTTTAAAAAACCCATACAACGTTTCAATAAATAAAGTAAAATTTTGAAAAAACATATCTTAACTCACTTTTGATCCACGTACTTTTCCACGAGGCCAAATAGTTATGAAAAGTCCTTTTCTTTGGAAATAACTCAATAGTATTCTTAAACTTCCATTAACCCGAGTTTCTGAAAGAAAACCTCCAACATCTTTTACATCATGAAACAATAGTTATATTTTCACCTCTGGTTTACTCATGATTAAAATTTCCTATAATAGTCATATCACTTACTATGTGATAGACTTACACTACCTCTTGGAGAACTACACGTTATTTAATATCTTAATCAATCTCACTCACAAAGTAATTTTGAACAGCAGACTAAGTTTTATTAACTGCTCCAATCTTCATAGGCCAATTACCTTTCCTAAAATTTCGGTTGTAAGAATACTAGGTAAGAATTTGGTAACTGAAAAGGCAAACGTTGTGTGAAAGCCAATTGAGTATCATTACAATTAGTCCAGCCTTTTTGACATATTAAATAAGCTGTGTAATGTCCTGATGTTGTCGAAGGACCATACACCTTCATCTTGCAATACAACAAGCATACACATTAGAAATTCTTGATAATCTTGCTGAATATTCTGTGTAAATTGATTTAGACCAGAACATATGTCTAAAACATTTCGAATGTCAGAAACAGTTTGTATTTTTGTTCTATCACTGCTACATTTCTCAAACAAAGAACAAAATCTTTGATCCCGATTTTCAACAATCTGTTCTTTTACAGTTTGGAGAAAAAACAACATTAACCACTACATTAGCATAGCAGTTGACACCAGAACTGTTTTCAAACTGAAATCCAACAACATCTTTAACTGAATCCTTTTCCTTGCTGCTTACAATTACTAGTTCATCAACTTTTTTTCTTTTTGCTACAACTTCACTACAATTTTTCTCATTTCTTCTTTTTCGGCCTACTATACGCTTTTCAAATAGAGGATATTGAGGTAAATTTGGAGCATACTCTCTTCTTAACCTATCATATTCTTTTACACAATTTAGATCAGCACTAATCTTTGTCTCATCCAAATCAATCAAGTAGAATCCAGATAAAGTTCTGACTTGAGATAAAGCAACATATGCCATACCCTCTTTGAACACAGAACTTCCAATATTCACCAAAGCACTATCTACACTTAAACCTTCAGATTTATGAATAGTCACTGCATATGCCAAAGAAACAGGAAACTGTTTTCGGCGGACATATAAATCTTTCACAATCAAAAATCGAGCAGAACAACAACTGATTTGTTGTACTTCTTCAATACCATCAAATTTAATTTTTATAATTTCAATTTCATCTCTATTTCGGTAATTCACAAAATCAACAACAAGAACCATTGCTCCATTTACTAAACCTCTTTCCACATGTAAATTCCGTCGTGAAATTATATGACAATTTAAAGATACATACAGAGTCTTTTCCAAACCAGCAGTTTTAGATAATGTCTTCTCTAAAGAATCTAATTTTGATTTAAACTTTTCTGACAAAATAATAGTTGCTCCTTCATGCTCTATTTTATCAATAGCTTCGAGTTTAACAATCTGTTGATTTTTTAACTGTAACATTTTGTTGTTGAAGATTGAACATTCTTGCAGAGTTGCATCAAGCATATAACAGATTTGTTTTCAGGAATTTTCTTAAAAATATTCTCTGGGAGAATATTTTCATTTGGAAACAAATTTGAAATTAATCGTCCATGTAAAGCTTCTTTGCAATGCTCAGTTAGTTTTCTAATTCTTACATCTTGTAGAATATTTTTATAATCTTCATCCTTTGCCTGTCGCATATTTTGAAGCAGTTTTGCATATTTGAAATTTAACCATATGTTAACATTTCCAATGCTTCCTAGGCACTTCCTGGTATATTCATGTGTAAGCATTTTAAACACTGGTTGTCCTTTCACTGAAGTTAGCTGCAGTAGATCTCCAAAAACAATGATGTGTTTGCCACCAAATAACACATCATACTCTGTTTTAAGAATTTCTTGCATTCTTAAATGCCCAAAAGCCAGCATTACATTTGATACCATGCTAACCTCATCAATGATAAGAAGTTTCATTTTCTTTAGGACTTTTGAAACTTTACAACAAGCTTCTCCAGATAACTTGTGGTATTGTAATGTATTATCATGCTCTACTGGCAGCATCAATAAGCGATGTAAAGTAATCCCTTTAATGTGATGTGCTGGCAACCCAGTTGGAGCGGTAACAACACAAGACAGCGATGACTCCGTTCTTTTCTGCAGATACGTTGCAATTGCTTTAATCAGAAAACTTTTTCCAGTTCCTGCTTCTCCACTCACGTACAGTCGGACAGGCATAAATGATGTACATGAGCACTCTTTTTTCTCATGACATAAACCATGGTCAATCTGTTCTGTGACTTCGTCATATATTTGTCTCTGCTCAACGTTTAGTTCTTTTTCCAAATCTTCTAAGTTAACTTTCTCCTCCTGAGCTTGTTCCATGGCTCTTTCCACTTCATTCATGGCAGTGGCAGCTTCATTTTGTATAATTGGTCCTCCTAGTGGATCCTGACTCAATGAAGCAGTACTCTGACTGTCTTGAGAACTGTCTCTAGCAATCTCTGCTGCAATTGTAGCTTCTTGCTATATTTCCTCGTTCAACATTTGCAGATAATTTGAAAAAACAGGACATTCTATGGTATCCTTGGTTGCATTGAACAAATCTTCATAAGTGAGAAAATCTCAAAGTAGTTCCTCTTCTGTACGCCATGGCTTAAAGAGTTGCAATAGAGCTAAATAGTAAAATTCCCTTTTGTCTGAAGATTCACAACTCAATTTTCGATGATTAATCAAATGGCCTTTTCTTTGTTTCACCAGACAGCCTTCACATCCAATTACAGCATATACACCTTTATTGATATCTTCTGTGACGTTCCTCTTAAAAGTATAGGTTTGCAGAACTTCATAGAGACAAAGTTCTTGTTGTAGATAAACGCCATCAACCAATTGAGGTGAATAAGAGGGTTTATTCTTAAGCACAGCAGAGAAGGACCCAGCGCCTGCTGACCAGTCAACCAACTGTCCTAGCAGAACCTGGAGTTCACAATCACATAACAATTCTAGAACTGGGGAAAGAGACATAGAGTACAATAAAGACCATAGAGTAATGCAAGTACATAGTTTACAACACAATTCTCATCCTTATAAACCAAACAACAAAAGGGAAAGAAAACAAATCAATTGCAAAGATAATCATTCAGATAAGTAGGTGGTTTACGGTACCTTGAAACTCTAGAAGTGGAAAGAGGAGGAGGAAGGGAAGGAGAAGAATCAATGGTGGTGCCTCGAAAAGCAGCGAAACCTCGAAAAGCAGAGGAACCAGAATCCGATGCATCACCACCTCCGAAACAAAACCTTTCAGAAGAGGAAGAAGAAGGAAGACACTCTTGGGATAAGAACATGTAACCACTACCACCCTCCTCATTGGAAGGAACAGAAAAAGAATTGCGAGAAACAGGAACAGAGGCATCAGAAGAAGGTTGAAAAGAAGTTTGCCCACATTTCTGATAAACAGCAACCCGCCTCAAATTCCATTTCTCCCCATTTTCAAGGAGAACATAGTTGGGGAAAACTTTTTTAACAGAAAAAGACCCCTGAAATTTTGTTAAACCTTTAGCACACATCCCCGGTTTAACTTTGACCAAATCCCCTTTTGAAATCTTACTACCCACAGTGGGAGAAGGCAAAACAAGTTTGGAATTAGCAAGATCACCACTACTCAAAAGTTGCTTGAACCAAGAAGGAACAAGCTTTGAGCCAGGAGGCCTCCCACGCAAAATTTCAAAAGGAGATTTCGTGGAATTCCCATGGACAGTCGTACGATGGGCACACACCATTTCCTGAACAAGATCAGACACACAACCACCACCAGAGACAGCCAGTTGAATTGTTCCCTTCACCAACCTATTGACCCTCTCACACATTCCGTTTCCCTGAGGGTTATAAAGTGAAGTACGATGATGGGACACACCAGAGTGAGAAAGAAAAGATTGCATTTTCTGTGAGACCAATTGGGTCCCATTGTCGGTAACAATAACACTGGGAAAACCCTCAGAATGAAACAAAGACTTCAGAAACAAAATAGTGGTCTCAGTGGTGATATCCTTAACAAATTTGACAACTATCCACTTAGAAAAAACATCAACACAAACGATGGCAAAACGCTGATGCAGACTAAGCTCAGACATGGGTCCAATGAAATCCAGGCATATGG
The DNA here is from genome assembly GCF_964261635.1 of Lissotriton helveticus. Lineage (NCBI taxonomy): Eukaryota > Metazoa > Chordata > Amphibia > Caudata > Salamandridae > Lissotriton > Lissotriton helveticus. The sequence goes on along the minus strand of NC_136063.1, from coordinate 769,969,966 downwards.
TATGCCACGGCAAAAACGTCAGACACTCGCTCTGAGTCACGCTCGCTGGCTCGAGTACAGGAGAGAAAATGAAGAGCAGGAGATTCAAACTGGTTGCTAAGAAACGGCAGTACTCACAGGTGAGCCGAGTATAACTTCCTTAAATTATTAGAAATTGTTTCGAATTCCGCCGATTTCGCCGAGATGGTTTCCGATGTCAGAAATCTCACTCTATGAGATATTAAGGCATCACTGGGTTCATTGTTGGTAGGTCCAACTGCCAAACAGTGCTCCGACTGGAAACTGCTTCAAGGTGCCTTGGAAGACGGAAGAAGTCAGGAATCAGCAGGCACAAGTCGCCAAAATGTTGTAGATAAACGCCATCAACCAATTGAGGTGAATAAGAGGGTTTATTCTTAAGCACAGCAGAGAAGGACCCAGCGCCTGCTGACCAGTCAACCAACTGTCCTAGCAGAACCTGGAGTTCACAATCACATAACAATTCTAGAACTGGGGAAAGAGACATAGAGTACAATAAAGATCATAGAGTAATGCAAGTACATAGTTTACAACAGTTCTCAAGATGACTACTTCTATTTGGATAGTATGTATTCAACATGTTTGTCTTCAAAATATCTGTACTGTTTGGTTCTTTCTCCGCCAAATACTCTATTTCTTGTACAGATTTCAAAACTCGGTTTCGTGTTGCAGCAAGACCTAGACTCACCCAAATGATGGTTTTAGATTTGCCTTTTAGACTTGCTGATGATAACCGATGAGAACATTCATATGCTCCAATTTCTCGATGCAACAACATCTTCAGACTGTAACTGTATAATTTCTTGCTTAGACTCTTTTCATGTGAAATTTCCTCCCACATTTCCTTCAGTTCCGTTTTTTCTGATTTTGTGATGTAAGACATCACACATCGAGACACAGCAATAGAGTTGTCAGCAACATATTGAATATCCATGTTAGCATTCCACATGGACAAAATGACTGGGTTGTAGTCATTTATGTATTTGGACTCCTCATTTCTTCTTAGGTTGTATGTATTTTTAGGTGATTTTCTTGTCACAGTATGTCGCAGAGAAGACATAAAATTGTTCACTCTTCCTTTCGATGTTACTGGACGTGGAAATGCAAAACGACATTTTGTGTAGAACTTGTCCTTGGATTTGTATTTTCGACGACAGTATTTTCCACAACGTTTGGTTTGAAAACGTAAAACTTGATGTCTTAAATTGTTTTCTTCTGTACTTTTCGGAACAGCACATGTAGAATACTGCTCAATGAAACTCATCACTGTCTCATCTGAATCTGTTCCAAATGTTGGCGCATCTTTAATCCATAGCAGCATATGTATGTGCGGAGCACCTCTTGCTTAATACTCCTTTCTCCCAAAAAAATCCAAAACCTCTCCAAGCGGAGGATTTTTTTGTTTGTAATAAAAGACATCATAGCTTAAAACCTATGATTGAAATACCTGCATACATTAACTGGATCCAAAGAGTACAGTTCTCCAGGTGTCTTGTATTCAATATTTTCAATGTTTTTATTTGCCTCTCGTAGAAATTCAAGTAAGTCTTCCCAAGCATACTCAGCACAGCTAAGAGTGAGGAACCATGTAGGAGTTCCTAAGTTTCTTAGCATACATTTCAATTCCCCATGACGACTGTACCAATACTCGTTAGTACCACACTGACATGCCATGAGATTAATTAGCTGAGATTCCAAAACACTGTCTTGCAGTTTCACTTTATCCATAAAGTCCCTTGCCGAAACATTTTGTAGATGTACTCCACTTCTCAGTATATGTTTCACTGCATAAGAAAGTCCAGACAAGTCACTCTCAAACAGTAGATGGAACAAATATGGAATGCATTGACGAAACCTTGGATCTTCTGCATATAATCTTAAAGTCCGGTATTCGGATGCAGGAATTTGAACAGGTCGGTCGTCATATTGTCCACCTTGACCTGTTGGAAATAACTGTGGAAAACAACGAGCTTCCAAACTTTCTTCCCATACACTAATGGGACTTCCTTTTCCTTCTTTAATTTGAAACAAGTCAATAGCATTCCCCATTACTTCTTTGGAATGAAATGGATGAACACTATAATGTTCATAAATTTCTTCACTTCTAGAGACATCAACTTTTTCAATTTGCCCAGCTGAGAAATCACTGTCCTCTTCTAGAGTTGTTTCCTCTTCTCCTACATATACATTTTTGTAGTAGTGATTATTTATACCAAATACAACGTTGCCTTTTTGACTTTCCTAACATCCACTAATTCTTGCCAGATTTTCTTACTCTTAATCTACTTTTAATCAGAGGTTTCTCTTCTACTTTTTCTACACCAATTGTATCAATATTTTTCTTAAAATCTAGAGGCAAATAAACAACTCTTCTCTTTAATCCTCTCTGTAAATCTGAAGGAGGCAATTTCCCTGTCTTAGGGTCCATGCGAACAATAGCCTGAAAAGGATGCACACATTGAATCAGAATAGACTCATAGGTATTTAAATCCATCAATTCAGAAGGAATGTCTACCAACTCCAGATTATTATGAACAGCTCTAGCAGGCATTCTGTTTTCATTTAATTTATTATAACAATATTTACAAATACGTTGATCAGAACCCAAATCAAAACAATTTTCTACCAACAAATAAGCTGCAAAATCCTTCCACTCATTATTATTTTCCATTTCACTTTTTACATATAAATCAACTAATCTAGTCTGATTCTTATAATGAGTTTGTCGACAACACACACAAGTATATTTAGGCCTTTCACTTGAATTGACCTTAAACTTTATAATTTCATGGTCACATTTTTCTGTACTTTAAATCTCTACATTCTCATCCACATTAGCTTCTATTACTGTATCAGTTTCTGCACGGTCCTCTTTTTCACCAAAGTAACAAAACTCATTTTTTTCACAAATGTTCTTCACATCTAATTCAGTTCCATGCAAAAGAGCACTGTTTAACTGTTTTAGCTTAAGTGCTGGACTTTTTGCATAATACAACCTTCTCACTAGTTTCCTCACTTTATTATGATGCACTGCTAACATCCTAAAATGGTGAAAACACTCTGACATACTTTTCTTGAAAGACAAGCCAGTGAATGCCCATGCAAACCTGTTTTTTCTCTCACTCTACAAGGATCTAACTCTTGCAAAATTTTCATTTTTTGTTTTAGACTTTTCTTAGTATATGTCCGTACGAAACTGAGAAACAAATCAATTGAATCCTGTCGCACACTACAAATACTACTACAATTCCAAGTATACACTGGAGCCTTAGGACATCTCCCTAAAACTTCCTCAGCTAACACCTCTTCTGTATTGCTAGGCACAATGTTTTCTTTTTCAACCGGACAACGTCTTTCACCTCATATGCTCGACCACTGGTGTCAACTGCATGCACCAAATCATTATCCTGAAAGTAACTTTCTTCATTAAAAAATGGCTCACAACTTGAACTATGCTTCCATTCTCCAGAAAAAACATCACAAAAATTAGTCCGATTAATTACTCTTTTCCACTTATATTTTGATTTGAACACATTGATTACCTTATCTAGTGTACAAATTCTATTGATTACTAAACAATATAATTTATTTTTCACTTTAAATGCTTCATCCACAATCTTCACTGTGCTTTTTTTCTCGTAAAAAGCAGTCTTTTTTTACACATCTTTACATTTTTTAATAAATTTGAAACTATTCTGTTTTAAAACATTCGTCTACGAATTTCAATAAATTGAGTTCTCCTTCTATTGCTATAGAAAATATCATCTCCTTCTACAGGTCTAACATTTTTTGAGGGGCACAATTTTTTCTTTCTATTTAGAGATGGGTTATTCTTCTTTGAAACAACATCTTTTTTTTTTTGACATTTCAATAACTTCCTTAAAAAGTCCTTAGTTTGCTTACCAGGAGCATTATTTTTTTTCACTGAAGATTGTGTTTTGGATGAGTCTTGTATTTCTGTTTTCTTGGACCTTAAATCCTGTTTATATTTCTTTTGACGTATTTCCTTTGACGGCATATTCTTTTATCTTTCTATAGATGATTACAATCTGTGGTAAAGAAAAAATAACATATTATAGACCACTACAAACATACTACTTAGCAATTACAATAAACACTAGTTTACAACATAAGTTACTTTATACCACAGCAACTATGTCACAGTAACAGTGCAGTACAGTTTCATTATTAATCTTACTCTCTGCCTGCACCATCTCACTCTGTGCCTGTGTCTTATGCCACTCTGTGCCTGTGTCTCATCTCACTCTATGCCTGTGTCTCAGCTCACTCTGTGCCTGTGTTTCATCTCAGTCTGTGGCTGCCCCAGCTCTCTTTTTGTGTGTGTCATTTCTCTCTTTGCGTGTCTCATCTCACTCTATGCCTGTACCTCATCTCACTCTGTGCCTGTGTCTCATCTCACTCTGAGCCTGTGTTTCACCTAACTCTGTGCCTGTGTATCATCTCACTCTGTGCCTGCCCCATCTCTCTCTCTTTGTGTGTGTCATTTGTCTGTTTGCGTCTGTCACATCTCATTCTGGTAAATGTTTTATGGTAAAAAGCATAGCTTTAAAATTTTTGACAAGGATCACACTGAGTGTCTGTATGAAATAAGGAATTATATTTTCACATTTGTCAATAATGTCACCTGTGTCTGCTCACAGTTTGCATTTCTAAGGTTAAAGGGTACTTTTTGCCTGTGTCTGACCTCACTCTGGGCCTGTGTGTCATCTCACTCTGTGCCTGCTCCATCTCTCTCTCTTTTTTTATGTGTCATTTGTCTGTTTGTGTGTGTCTCATCTCACTCTGGTAAATGTTTCATGGTAAAAAGTATGGCTTTAACATTTTTGACAAGGATCACACTGACTGTCTGTATGAAATAAGGAATTATATTTTCACATTTTTCAATAATGTCACCTGTATCTGCTCACAGTTTCCATCTCTCTAACTCTCATCAAATTATTCACCCAGATCCATTTAAAATCAAGCTTGACTCACAGTGTGATCTTAGGCACATGACCAGGATGTTACATGTAATTTACCATGTCTGTCTCTGCATGCAATATGTGTGTCTCTGCTCATACTATTTCACTGTCTCTACTGGCAAAAAACAGACCACATATATATAAGCAAGACATAACATTCCTTTTTCATTTCAACGGCACACCCTGGATCTTGATTGCACAGCTTAGAGCCTATTTGTGAAATAAGAGGCCTAACAGACATGCTGCCTAAGATTCCCTACTAGTACATATGCTAAAGCCTAACTGACTTTAAAAATACATGTATTTCCATATTATTAAACACATTAACTAAGCAAATTATTCACTCAGATCCATTTATAATCAAGCTTGACTCACAGTGTGATCTTAGGCACATGACCAGGATGTTACATGTAATTTACCATGTCTGTCTCTGCATGCAATATGTGTGTCTCTGCTCATACTATTTCAATGTCTCTACTGGCAAAAAACAGACCACATATATAAGCAAGACATAACATTCCTTGTTCATTTCATCGGCACACCCTGGATCTAAACAGACCACATATATAAACAAGACATCACATTCCTTTTTCATTTCATCGCCACACCCTGGATCTTTATTGCACAGCTTGGAGCCTATTTGTGAAGTAAGAGGCCTAACAGACATGCTGCCTAAGATTCCCTACTAATACATATGCTAAAGCCTAACTGACTTTAAGAATACATGTATTTCCATATTTTTAAACACATCAACTAAGAAAATTATTCAACCAGATCCATTTAAAATCAAGCTTGACTCACAGTGTGATCTTAGGCACATGACCAGGATGTTACATGTAATCTACCATGTCTGTCTCTGCATGCAATATGTGTGTCTCTGCTCATACTATTTCACTGTCTCTACCGGCAAAAAACAGACCACATATATATAAGCAAGACATAACATTCCTTTTTCATTTCAAAGGCACACCCTGGATCTTGATTGCACAGCTTAGAGCCTATTTGTGAAGTAAGAGGCCTAACAGACATGCTGCCTAAGATTCCATACTAGTACATATGCTAAAGCCTAACTGACTTTAAGAATACATGTATTTCCATATTTTTAAACACATCAACTAAGCAAATTATTCTCCCAGAGCCATTTAAAATCAAGCTTGACTCACAGTGTGATCTTAGGCACATGACTAGGATGTTACATGTAATCTACCATGTCTGTCTCTGCATGCAATATGTGTGTCTCTGCTCATACTATTTCACTGTGTCTACTGGCAGAAAACAGACCACATATATATAAGCAAGACATAACATTCCCTTTTCATTACAACGGCACACCCTGGATCTTGATTGCACAGCCTAGAGGCTATTTGTGAAGTAAGAGGCCTAACAGACATGTTGCCTAAGATTCCCTACTAGTACATATGCTAAAGCCTAACTGACTTTAAGAATACATGTATTTCCATATTTTTAAACACATCAACTAAGCAAATTATTCAACCAGATTCATTTAAAATCAAGCTTGACTCACAGTGTGATCTTAGGCACATGACACACAGGTCATGACACACACACAAAGAGAGAAATGACACACAGCACGTGCAACGTGACATGAGACACAGGCACAGAGTACCCTTTAAGCTAAGAGAGGCAAACTGTCAGCAGACACAGGTGACATTATTGAAAAATGTGAAAATATAGTTCCTTATTTCACACAAACACCCAGTGTAATCCTTGACCAAAATTTAAAAGCCATACATTTTACCAAAAACATTTTCCATAGTACATCGTTTTTAACACAGAGCACAGCCCATTTAAATGACCACAACAAAACAAGGCAGAAACCTAACTCATTTCCAAAATACATTTCCAATATGCACCATTCAATGTTTAAACAGCATTACAAAAAAATGACACACAATGCAAGAATAAAGAAGCACAATATGCTTCTTAATCTTCCCCATAGTGCATACAGCAGTCTTTCTTTATTAAAAGAATCATTACTCACCTTTAAAAATGCTTTGGAAGATTTAGAACAGTGTCAGTCACACACACCAGATTTTCTTAAGCAGAATCTCTGAAATGCTCCTGAAACACTGCAACCACAAATGGCCCTGATTCCCTGAAATTCTTAAGACATATCCTTGAACTTAACCAATTAAAATTCTTCCCACACTATTTCAAAACCAAACTAACATTTTAATTGGTTCTACATTTCAACACTTTGAAACTCACATAATATTCACCCATCCCCCCAGTGCTCATTCACCCTGTTACCATGGTAACTCCGACCTAACCCAGCACACAGTTGAAAAGTTCATCATACTATGTTGCAAAAGAATCCAGCAGGGGTGTTTGACCTCTCAATGTAGTAGATAATCATGTGCAATGTTTCTTTCAATACCTTTTTCTCAACCATTAAAAATACTTCTTTCAAAAAACAAAAGCATGCACCCTAATTTTCAGTGGTGAATTTTAAGAAACCACCAATCACTTCTTGTTTTTCAAGTGCACTGCTTCTCAACCACTTTTTTTTTCATAAATCCTACTTTCAAACTGCCATTTCATTTCCACAACTCATCTGAATACAAGCACATCTACCTTCAAGATGCCAAAAGTCTGGTTTGTGGGTCATAGCTTTGTTCACTGGAGTGAAAAATATGCAAGTAACAGAGGTATTTCCAACCTTGATTTACCAAATGTAGACATTGTGTGGATTGGACAGAGAGGATTGAGAAGTCACCAATTGATACCATTGGTAAAATCCTTTATGCATCTACCACACCCTGACCTCATAATTGTGCACTGTGGTGGCAATGAACTGGGCGCTTTGACTGGGGTAGGTCTGGAAATGCTTTTAAAGGACATCTTTGGGCAATTGATGTCACTTTTCCCAAAAACTGCCTTGGTATTTTCTAATATATGCCAAAGGCAAAAATGGAACTGGTCCAACCAATATTGTCCGCAGATTGAGAAAGCAAGGAAACATATGAATAAATCTGTTTCTGCTTTCCTCAGAGACTATGGTATGGGTTCCATATACCACACCAACTTGCGTTACAACATGCAAGGCATTTATAGGAGAGATGGTGTACATTTTACAGATGAGGGGAATAGAGTCTTCCTCTTGAATTTGAGACTCTGCATCGGTACCTACTTGTAGGTACAAAAAACACCCACATAACACAACAGCTTTCTTCAGAGCTACCCTACCTCTAAGCACTCTAAATTCTTATTTTGCTCAAATTTTTTACTCTGTTTTTCCACGTGGTGCGCTCAGGGTATGCGTACCGGGAAGCGTACATGGGAACACACCCAGCGCTTACCCCGCAAAAATTTCAATATGTTTTTAAAAATATTTTTGCCCTTCAGGGTCCTTCTAGGCCCCCCTCAGAAAACCTAGGGGGTCAGGGGATGTCTACCCTGCCCCCTTTTAACAGCATTTCCCCCTTTTTTTTAATACCTCTTGTGTCTCGATTCTACCGAGACACAAGATGGCGGACTCTCCGGACTGTTTAGAATGTTGACAGAAACCCGAGAGCGAATCAGCTTTCCTCTTGCGCACTCCCGTAGCGCACGGGGTGCGCTCCCCGGTACGCGTACCTGTAAGCGCTTGAAGCGCGCATATAGATATATATATTTTTTAAAAGTTAATTTTGGTAAAAACCACTGGAGCAATTTTCACCAAATATACAAAAGGCACTACTGCGTACCAGTCCCTACAATTTTGCAAAGTTTGGTGAAATTCCGTTCAGCGGTTCGGGCTGAAGCCTTGTCAATTCGTCCTATGGAAAATAACATGGCGAAAACACGTTTTGAGACCCCCCTTTTTTCTCGGCCCCCCACTTCACGAATCCCCCGAAACTTTCAGAGAAGGAGCGCAGCGGAGCTGGCCTGAATTTTGGAAAATTACACGCAAATTCCTCCACCGGCGCCAACGTTATTCCCAATAGAATGTTGCGGATTTCCTATGGTAGCTAGGTCCTAACTATAACTACCTACTGGCGACCGCCAGTAGGTAATATATATATATATTCACAGAAAAAAAAACAAGGGATACAGGGAATTTATAGTTAGGCTCAGATTTCTCTTGTACAAATCCAGTGAAATTCAGCTGTTATAGTTATATATATATTACTTACAGCCAGTAGGTAGTTAGGACCTATTTTCCATAGGAAATCTGCAACATTCTATTTGCAATAACTTTGGCTACAGTTGACTAATCTTCTCAAAATTTTCAAAACTCGTGGGACGCTCCGGTCCTCTACTATCCTAAAAGTTTGGGGGTGATGTGTCAAGCGGGGCTTAGAAAAAAGGGGGGTCGCAAAACGTGTTTTCCCCATGCAATTTCCCATAGGAACCTTTAGTCGCAGCTACAGCCTGAACTGCTGAACGGAATTACACCAAATTTGGCACAGAGGTAGTCCTTGGTTCAGACTCGTGCCTTTTTGTTAAATGGTGTAAATCTGTTCAGTAGTTTTTTTAGTTATTAAAGTAAAATATATATATATATATATATTCACTGAAAAAACCATAGGTTATAGACCATATATAGTTAGGAATTAGCATTTAGAAAACCTTATTTTACTCACACAAAACCATTGAAATTCCATATATAGTTAGTTGCACTAACTATATATCGCGCACCCGCAATCCACTGCTGATGATGTCACATATTACATCATTCATGACATGGTCAGTGACATCACTGATGACATCACTGATGACATCTCAAATGACATCACTGATGACATCACTGATGACATCATCCATTGACTGTGTGTTTCTGTAAAGTTTAAATATGTTTTACATATTGAAGAATGAGTAGATGTATAAGTGTCTGGATGAAGGATTTAGGTGCGTGACTGACTGTATGAGTGAGTGATTAAATGTGTCTCACTGAGTGCATGGGTTAGTGACTAAACTGTCTTAATTTGTGCATCATTATGTCTGTTGTTCTGTAAACTGCTGCATGTGTTGATCAGTAGCTATATGAGTAACTATATGGGTTATTGATTGATTGTCCAAGTATTTGTATGGGAGACTGAGTGTGTGTGTGGCTGGCTGGGAGATGTGTGACTCTGTGCAGATCAATGTGTACTTGTATCAATGATTGTATAAGAGAGTAAGTATGTGTTAGTATATGTTTGAAAATGTAAGGTACTCTATGTTTAAATGGAAAATGGAAAAAATAGAAAATGGAAGTGTGATTGATTCTTTACAGGACTGACTAGGTGTGTGAGTAACTCCATGGATGAGTGGCAGAGTGTGAGTGTCTGTATAGGTGTATGAGTGCATATGATAGTGTTGTAAAGATGAGTGATTGTATGTATGAATGATTGTATGGGTGAATGAGTGAATGTGTGTGTAGACGTAGGAATCAGTGAGTGCGTATGTAGTAACTAGTATTGGTGTGTCAATGGTTTCAAAAATTATACTCTGTATTTAACACTGGGTGTAACAGAGGTTATATTAAAGTGTGAGGATATGCATTGTATTGTCACATTAATGATATCATCATTGATGTGACCATTGATGTCAAATGAGATATCATCAGTGATGTCATTTGAGATGTCATCAGTGATGTCATCAGTGATTTCACTGACCATGTCATGAATGATGTAATATGTGACATCATCAGCAGTGGATTGCGGGTGCGCGATATATAGTTAGTGCAACTAACTATATATGGAATTTCAATGGTTTTGTGTGAGTAAAATAAGGTTTTCTAAATGCTAATTCCTAACTATATATGGTCTATAACCTATGGTTTTTCAGTGAATTTCATTGGTTTTTTAACAGCTAATATCTGTAGCTGTAAAATGTATTCTTCTTTAAATCCAAAAATATATTTTATATGTTTATTAATAATTTTTTTTTTTTATATTTTTTTTTCTTCGTTCCCGCTTCGCGAATCGGGAAACTTCCCGTTAGCTGACCTTGATGCCGCGAAATAGACAGCGAGCCGGTAAACGTTTCTTTACCGCAACTGCCGCGTTAGAAAACAACATCGTGACGCCTCCCGTCCACATGACGTTTCGCGTTGTCGCGTGATACGTCATATGACGTGCTACGTTAGCGAACTGGTACGCGAAGCGAGGCGCAAAGCGCAGGTTTCTGGAAGCAAACCGGGAGGCCCTGCAAAGCGCGTAACGTAAACACAGCAGGTCATGTGACTTGGTAATAACACTTTTCATTGGTTCATTTCACTTTTGGTTTCCTAATGATGTAAGACTAGGTCATATAATCTAAAATGAACACTTTTCATTGGTTGAGAACTATTGTTTTTCCCAAATGATGAAAATCCCTCCTTCTTTCCTCACTCTGACTTTCATCATTGTGAGAGAAAGACCCTTTGTTACCAGTGAGCAATGGCTTCTTTAGTAGCTTCAGCTGGTGCTTCCCCACCACCTCCACCACATCCAAGGAAGAGTGGACCACCTGCTGAAGTTATAATTCAGCAAGAAGAGGAAGAAGAGGAACAGGACGAAGAGCACGAAGAGAGGCACTTTTTGCCTGAGGAACCCAGGACGTCTCACCGGAAAGAAACCTTCATTTGGCAATTTTTTAAAATTCCCAAAGGTCAGAAAAAAGTAAATGCAAGATACGTAACTTGCCTTATATGTCAAGATAGACTGTCCAGAGGGACCGACAAAAAATACAGTTTCGGAAACTACACAATGCATCGCCATATGACTAGGTGGCATCCTAACAACTACAGTGCTGCACAGTTTCGTAACGACCTAGATAATCTCCCTATTATGGCCAGAAGATCTGTTGTACCGGAAGTAACGGGACCCGAGGGCAGGGAGATGGTGCCAAATATACAAACGAGATTTCATTAAGTAAAACAAGTCTGCGTACATTGCAGTGGATTCATTTGCTACGGAGAAAGTAGCATCACTCTGATCAACAGAGCTATTGACAATCATGCTCATGTTTGTCCGAAACGCCCCAAACAATAAATTCTTTTTTTTTTTTTTTGCTCCTGTTGAGCCCTTTACAATGAATCGTTTTCGTTGCCCCCTCCAAAAAACAAACAAAAAAAATATAAAACTGTTCAGAAAAATTCAAAAAAAGTAAAAAAATGTTCAGAAAAATAATAAAAAAAATATAAAACAACAAAAACAATAAAAAAAAAGTTCTTTTCAGAACTACCTCCCCGGTATTAAAAAATTGGTACAATATTTGGAACTGTGCCAACCTCTATTTCTCTTAGTTCGCTTCCCAGTTCGCTCGCCGGTACGCGAACCGGAAGCGAACCAAAAAAACAGTAAGTATAAGGGAAGGAAACAGACAGTTATGTTAAAAGAAAGACAGCTATAGGGGAGTAAACTAGAGATACTATTACCCGTAATCCACTGCTGATGATGTCACATATTACATCATTCATGACATGCTCAGTATGTATGGAAAGGGGCAGATTTATATTAACTAGCACATCCCCAGAGATGCACCAGTTAACGTGCACCGCTGCTCTACCACCCACAGTCTGCCGCATTTACAATCAGATAGGACAAAGCTGCATAAAAACCCTGCGCCTGCTTGAAGCAGGCATAGATCTTGACGCAGGTAGGCTGAAAGCTAAAGCAACAACTAAGTGTCATGTGCAGAAGTTGCAAAAAAGGAAAAATGGCGTTTAAACCAATAATGAGCCCATGCTAACTTAACACAGTGTAAAGATATCCAGGATCTACATCAGTTTGGGGTTCACGAACCTGGCAGGTAAAAGGCACTGAGGCTTTGCACCGTGCAGATCTCATCCCAAATCATATGTTGTTTGTGAATGAAACAATTTCCCAGACCAAATGCTTTGGATTGGCTACTTCTAAAAAATTAAACACCCCTACTATCCCGGAATTAGAGGAATATGATGGTTGGAGTAATTTTACTCGGTTGTCCATTAAAGATTTACAGGCCCTACTCCATAATTCTTCCTTTAACATTTCCAGTATAAATCCAAAAGGTTGGCTGCTTTGGCAACGTGCCTTATCCACGGTTTAATAACGCTGCCTTTTGCTTTATATAAGTTTTCAAATTGTATGAAATATATACCAATAGGTCGTTATGCACCTTTAGGTAGTGGTTTTCTTCATGAGGTCTGGTCGCTTCCATACACATACAGATGTTTCAAAGATGATCAAGAAGTTTATCTGAATGGAGAGGAATGCACTGAGACGCCAGATCATTCACTAATGTGTAGGCACATACAGTTACACGGTTCATGCAACAAACACCGACCAAATATGGCTTGCGTGTTGCAAGGCACGCCAGTTCCTGCTATCATCCCCACGTTCAAGTTGTTGGAAAATGGTAGTTATTTGATGTTCAATAATGAAGATTGTTCTGGGTTAATTAAAAGTATTCCTTTTATCGTAACAGTAAGTGAACGGGTTATTTGCTGCAGAAATGTTCTATTTCCTCCCACACATGAATATAGGGAGTTTTCAATCTGGCCACAAATACCAACCTTGGGAGCAGATTTCAACGGCATGGCAAGAATAAGAGCTCTTTTGTCTCAGAGAGAGGTGGCCTTGAGTTCGGCCCGTGAAACTTTCGTGCTTCACATAGCGAACACCCGTACAGAGGTGCAGACCCTTTTAAATACAGATTTGCCTTTCCATTTCAGCAAGATGGTTCGGACTATCTTTAACGCGTCCTCCACAAAGGGCCTGGCGCACTTTTTTAAAGTTGTTACCAGTGGTCTCGTGACTTCATTTGAGAAAATCTTTGGAGTCATCCCTGCTTTCTTTCATTCTATTTTTTCCACTGTGCTTGGTGGATTCCCATTTTTACTTGCATTACCAGCGGACGCTCTTGTGCTTTTTTACATTTTTAAATATGGATGTCCCTCCTGTGCAAGCTCCCGCCCTGCAGCTGCTGACGCTGTTCCGCAATCGCATGCTTGAATATTATGGCACAATGCCGTTGGCGATATTAAGCACGGCATATGGATTATCTTTTCGATTCTCCTACTTCACCTGTGTCCAGCCTGTATTTCACTGCCTGACCTGTGATTTCGATTGGGCCATTGATTTGTGTCTCTGCGGACCGGTTTCTCCTGACGTCGACTTTAATCAGCTGATGACTCCTATCATTACTCACGAGTTGGTTTGTCCTGGCGAAAGGATTATGGCTGTGGCATTGATGCATGGACTAATTGGTCCCTGGAATTTACTGGCGGCAACACAGTCTTTCTTGGAACAGAGCTTTCTTGAAAACCCACCGAGCTGTCCTCTGATGGTGATAGAGGATCCGGTGCTGGGAGAGCACGTATGTTCTTTTCCGCTTTTAAATTGGATGGCTGAACTCTTTTCGGATGAAGACGGTGACTTCCTATTGGAGGCTGTTGCAGCTTATTTTGCATACACAGTTATGTCATAGACCTTTTTCATGTTTGATATGCTGAGTACTAGCATTTCATTGACAATTCATTGACTTATTTGTCAAGTTTTTATTATTTAGCTTGCCTATTGGCTTAAGCCTCGATAAAGTAGTTGGCTGTTTTATTTTTCTTTAGCATTAAATTTTCCTAGTTTTTAATGTTTTACCTTGCGGACCGTCCACATATAAAGTTGCAATCTGCTCTCATGAGATGCCACTTCTATTATCTTATTCAGTTCGTTTCCGGATCATGGGGAGGTGTCATCTAGATCCTGGATATCTTTACACCGTGTTAAGTTAGCATGGGCTCATTACCGGTTTAAACGCCATTTTTCCTTTTTTGCAACTTCTGCACACGACACTTAGTTGTTGCTTTAGCTTTCAACCTAGTAGTTCATCGTGGTTTACATGAGAATAACATGTTATTGCTCTACTATCTGCTTTGCTTGTTAAACTATATCTGTACAGCGACTGCTGAAGTTTCAAGAACAACACGATACAGAATTGTTATGAGGTCTGATCTCCACGACTTCATACTCATAACATAAGTGCAGCTTCTGCCAATTCTGGGCATGAGGCGGGTTTTATATTGCTTTGCCGAACACACATACACAACACTTGATGCGGTTCACATGAAGAGAGAGCTGGTGTATGCTGATGTGATTCCTTCAAATCTAAGACACTAAAGTATGGGCACGCCCTAAACCAACACAAAGAGACCTTCTTAGCAAATAATATAATATGTGTATTAGGGAGGGTCAGATATAAGCAGCCGCGGGCCGTGGAGGGAGTTATGGTGAGGCAGGGAGGCGGGGAGGGGGAGGGGCAGGGTGGAGCCCTCTCCACCCTGCCCCTCCCCCTCCCCGCCTCCCTGCCCCACCGTAACTCCCTCCACGGCCCGCGGCTGCTTATAAGTGTTGCTAACTCTTATTCATTTACAGCATGTTAACATACTGTCACCATTCGCTTTTTATGTACTAGTAACTATGCTGGAAATTTGCTACTGATAATATGTGTACTTCTATTATCTAAGATACTACGCCTGAGAAGACGGCATTAGTAAATAAACATTTCAAATACACATGTGTTCTTCTTAACTCCATGTTCTGGTTTCTAAGAAATATATAACGACCGACTGTTCATGAGTTCCACGTATCCTGAGGTACTATAAGTTCATATTCTGGATTGTCTAAACATTGAGAGTTTGTTATATCCAATGTGACACTGTACCTAGCTTGCTAAGGGGTTTTTGATTACTAAGGCGAGTTTTGGGGCACCCTAATTCGCCGAGGTTCCAATCCTCTGTCCACAGTTCTGTGTGAGAACAGAAACCCTGCGACAGGGGCACCCCTGAGCCTTGCTGGAGCTTCATCACACTTGCGATACAACTCCAGCAATGCGCCACTTTTACGGCACAGATACGTCACGCATCTGTGCTGTTTTTGCCCCATGATGCGCCGCATTGTAAATGCAGCACACCATAGGTGACGGGACAGCGGCACAGAATGACTAACACATCCCTGGTGATGCGCCAGTCATCATAAATCTATCCCTATGCTTCTTATCTTGTTAGAGATGAACCGCCATATGTATCATCAAAGTTTTTTGCATTTCCTAAATAGCGAACTTTAAGGAATAAATAGCGATTCTTTACCATTCCTAGTTTGCGATGAGCTATTTGCTAATTACAAATTACCCATTCATTTCCATGCAGCAGGAGGCCCATAGGAATGAAGGTGCAATTTGCGATTAGCAATTACCTCATCGCAAATTACGAATTTTTCCGAGGGTGCAGGGGTGTCTCAAGAACACCCTGCTGCACCCCTGAAAAAGAAATTTGGGGGCATATGGCACACATACATTTTGAAAACATTCCTTTACCTCAAAAACGATTTTCAACTCATAATTTGAAAACACTGCACATGGGGAAATGACTTAAAATGTCCTTAAGACACATAAAAGCGTTTTTTGATTGCCTTTGCAGCATGTTTCAGTCACCTTTAACATGCCTATGTAACGCAAACATTCAAAATCTAAATTTGCCATGCACAGGTGGGAGCATATTTACAAGCAATTTGCTCCACAGACAAACTTCTTACATTGAAATGGGAAAAATAACATCAGAGACTCTCAATTACCTTATAAAGAAGCAGACACCATTATGTCCTTGTCATCAATATTAAAACCATTGCTTTTTCTCAAAAACGATTTACAAGTCATAATTTGAAAACACTCCACAGCTCCTATGCACATAAAAACCCTGTCAGTACTAATACTTCACATTTTCTCCAATTACAATTTCTCAAAGAAACAAAATCTATTTGTAAAACACTTGAGACAAAGCAACATTTGAAAAACACAACTTTCTTCATAATTTTCTCCTTAAAGCACACTATTTTCTATCTAAATTAAAGAAATCTTTTCTCACCTTAGCAAATACTTTGAGTTTCAAAACAGTCTCAGAAACACACCAATTTGTCTTCAGCAGAGCAAAAGGTATGCACTCCAGAGTCTGCAGCTATCAAAAGCACAGAAATGCTGTAATTCTTCACACATATCTCTCATGTCACCCAATCAAAACTCTTCCCTCACTTTTTTTCAAATCAAAACCCTTCCCCCCTCTGCCCCCTCTCTGCTTTTTCTGCATAGCAACCACCTCTTGCAAGACCTCTGGTGTTTCCAAGTTCACACAACAATGTTGCAATTGAACTCTGAACTCTCAGTGCACCTGCATATCCAGTGCAATCTTTCATTTAATGATTTTTTCTTCGCCACTCAAAATACATCTTTCAACGAACTCATCCATGCACCCTAACTTTCTGTTTTCAGCAATCAAAATCCACCAATCACTCTTACTGCTTCATTAACACAGAAACTCCTCAGTTTTTTTCATTTTACACTCTCATTTTTTCAACTGCCATTTCATTGCCACACTTCATCTGACTGCAGGAGAACCTTCTCTTGCCATGTTTTCTGTCTGGATTGTTGGACATAGTTACATCTATTGGGCTCAGAGGTACGCTGAAAACAGGAATTTACCTAACCTCAATTTACAAGATGTGGAAATTAAGTGGTTTGGCCACAGAGGATTAAAATGTCACCAATTGATACCATTGGTGAAAACCTTTATGCATTTGCCAAAACCTGACCTGTTAATTGTGCACTGTGGAGGTAATGATTTGGGCACTTTGACTGGGGTAGGTCTGGAAATGCTTTTAAAGGACACCTTTGAGCAATTGATGGCACTTTTTCCTCAGACTGCCTTGGTATATTCAAATATATGCCAAAGACAAAAATGGAGGTGGTCGAACCAATTTTGTCCACAAATTGAGAAATCGAGGAAGCATGTAAACAAATCTGTTTCAGCTTACATGAGAGACCATGGAATGGGCTCCCTGTACAACAATAACTTGTGTTACTACATGCAAGATATCTACAGAGGAGATGGAGTTCACTTCTCAGATGAGGGCAACAGAATTTTCACTCTGAATTTAAGACTGTGCATTGGTACCTACTTATAAGTACCTAAATGTACCATAAACCCAAAAGCTCTTCTCAGAGCTACCCTACATCTGATCACTCACAATTATTATTTTACTCTAACTTTTTTCACTAATTTTCAAGAAAGTACGCTCCCCAGAACGCTTCCCGGTTCGCGAACCGGGCGCACTCCACGCAAAAAAACTAAAAAAACGATATATTTTTTTTTTGCCCTGCGAGACCCTTTTAAAGCCTCCACATCAAACCTAGGGGGTCAGGGACGATCTACTATGCCCCCTTATGGTCATTTGCCCCTTCGCTTTGGCCTCCTCTTGTCTCTCGATCCTACCGAGAGACAAGATGGCGGCCGCTACGGACTGTTTGGAATGTTTACAGACGCCGAAGAACCAATCAGCTTCGCAAAGCTCCGAAGCGGAGCGCTGTTACAGATATATATCTTTTTTTGAACGTTAATTTCTCAAAATCCACTGGAGCACATATATTGAGACCTAGCAAAGGCACATCGGGCTACCAGTCCCTACAATTTTGCCAAGTTTCGTGCAAATCCATTCAGCCGTTCGATTATTATTATTTTATTTTTTTTTTGCCCCGCGGGGCCCTTTTAAAACCACCACATCAAACCTAGGGGGTCAGCGAGAATCTACTATGCCCCCTTATGGTCATTTGCCCCTTCGCTTTGGCCTCCTCTTGTCTCTCGATCCTACCAAGAGACAAGATGGCGGCCGCTGCGGACTGTTTGGAATGTTTACAGACGCCGGAGAACCAATCAGCTTCGCTTCACAAAGCTCCGTTGCGCGAAAAGTACGCGAACTGGAGCGCTGCCCGGTCCGCTGTTACAGATATATATCTTTTTTTGAACGTTAATTTCTCAAAATCCACTGAAGCACATATATTGAGACCTACAAAAGGCACATCAGGCTACCAGTCCCTACAATTTTGCCAAGTTTCGTGTAAATCCATTCAGCCCTTCGGGCTAAAAGTGAGGCCAACCGCCCTATGGAAAACTCAATGTTAAAAACACGTTTTGGGACCCCCCTTTTTTCTCGGCCCCCCCTTGACGAACCCCCCCCAAATTTTCAAGGGCTGCTCAGAAACAAAATGTGCCATTTTCCTGAAAATTTCAGCCAATTCCGTCCACAAACGCCAAAGTTATTA
This sequence comes from Lissotriton helveticus, assembly GCF_964261635.1. Lineage (NCBI taxonomy): Eukaryota > Metazoa > Chordata > Amphibia > Caudata > Salamandridae > Lissotriton > Lissotriton helveticus. The sequence continues at coordinate 769,950,932 of NC_136063.1, read as the reverse complement.
GACATAGAATTTTCAAAAATCCCATAGGGAAAAAATCCTAACTATATATACCTACTGGCGACCGCCAGTAGGTAATATATATATCTGGGTGGAGCCTAACCACACATCTCATTGTGAGATCTGATTGGCTGTCAGCACTTCATCCAAGAAGTGTTGGCAGCCATCTTGGGACCAATATACATGATAGCACCTCATTAAAAAGCATTGAATTGAATAGAAGGTTTTAAGACTTTAGTTACATTATAAATCATTTGTTGACGGTACCATACTCATTTTAGGAATCGTGGTGTGTTCTAAGGTGATTTTACCATGTGAAAAAGCCTTCTGCTGGGATACCATGAATCATGTTTGAGAGAAAACTATTTTCTCATGCTTATTCCACAGAATTTTGGAAAGTGATCCATAAGCTAAACTGAGAGCATATTTTCTGTAAATTCACATTATCTTTCTCAGTCATGTTTAAATGAAGTCTGACATTCTAAGCAAAACATGTACATCCAACAAGGGCAGATACTGTCAGTTGATTCCTTTGTGTTCTACTGCAGCTTCCCAGAGTGTTCTAAAGAACAACCTGAGTGCTAACAGCCTTACGCATGACACAGGTATAGCACACCTGAAGCCTTCTTGATTGGAATAAAGTGGTAACTCTTAAAACATTTAATTTAAAAAGGAACAAAATGAGGGGGTTCATTATGCCATAGAAAGTATGATACTGTAGTAAATGAGGAAATTAGGAAACTTCATAACAAATAAGTCTCCCAAGAGGCCACCAGAGACAAACGAGCCCAAATGTGGCACAAATATCACCCAGACATAGTCCAAGTGTAGCCCAAGTGTAGCCCAATGACAGACATCCAAGAGTGTTCTAAAGAACAACTAGAGCGCTAACAGTCCCACTTATGACAAAAGTATGGAACACCTGAAGCCATCTCGATTGGGATAAAGTGGTAACACTTAAACCATTTTATTTGCAAAGGAACACAATGAGGGGCTTCATTTTGCCATAGAATTTATGATTAGTGCAGCAGAAAGAAAAATTAGGGCACATTTTGACTTCTCATATCCTCTTCTATTTCGTAAAAAAATTCTAACATGCATGTACACTGAAACATGCACTTTGAATAGCAGCAGCAGACTTCCCTGGTGAGCAGTAGCTTTAATACAGTGATCTAATCAGCAACTAGAGTGCTAACATTCTGAATTTATGGCAAATGTGTGTCACATCTGAATGCCTTCTTGATGGAATCAAAGTAAAAAAAGTGAAAGTATTTCCTACTGAGGAGACTGTAGTAAATGAAGAAATTAGGGAACTTCATAACAAAAGAGTCTCCCAAGATGGCCACCAGAGACAAAAGAGCCCAAATGTAGCACAAATATCACCCAGATGTAGGCCAAGTATAGCCCAATAACAGAATGTTAAGAGGGTGTTCTAAAGAACAACTAGAGCGCTAACAGTGTTACTTATGACAAAAGTATGGAACACCTGAAGCCATCTTGATTGGAATAAAGTGGTAACACTTAAACCATTTAATTTGCAAAGGAACAAAATGAGGGGTTTCATGTTGCCAAAGAAATTATGATTACTTCTGCAGAAAGAAAAATTAGGGCTCATTTTGACTTCTCAAACCCTCTTCTATTTCATTAAAAATTCTAACATGCAGACTGAAACATGCACTTTGTATTACAGCAGCAGACTTCCCTGCAGAGAAGTAGCTTTACTACAGTGATCTAATGAGCAACTAGAGTGCTAACATTCAGAACTTATGGCAAATGTGTGCCACATCTGAACGCCTTCTTGATGGAACCAAAGTAGAAAACTGAAAGTATTTCCTACTGAGGAGACTGTAGTAAATGAGGAAATCAGGAAACTTCATAACAAATAAGTCTCCCAAGATGGCCACCAAAGACAAAAGAGCCAAAATGTTGCACAAATATCACCCAGATGTAGCCCAAGTATAGTACAATGACAGAATGTCCCAGAGTGTTCTAAAGAACAACTAGAGCGCTAACAGTCTTACTTATGACAAAAGCATGGAACACCTGAAGCCATCTTGATTGGAATAAAGTGGTAACACTTAAAACATTTAATTTGCAAAGGAACAAAATGACGGGCTTCAATTTGCCATAGAAATTATGATTAGTGCTGCAGGAAGAAAAATTAGGGCACATTTTGACTTCGCAAATCCCCTTCTATTTCATTAAAAAATTCTAACATGCAGACTGAAACATGCACTTTGAATACCAGCATTAGACTTCCCTGGGGAGCAGTAGCTTTACTACAGTGATCTAATGAGCAACTGGAGTGCTAACATTCACAATTTATGGCAAATATGTGACACATCTGAATGCCTTCTTGATGGAAACAAAGTAGAAAACTGAACGTATTTCCTACTAAGGAGACTGTAGTAAATGAGGAAATTAGGAAACTTCATAACAAATAAGTCTACCAAGATGGCCACCAGAGACAAAAGAGCCCAAATGTTGCACTAATATCACCCAGATGTAGCCCAAGTGTAGCCAAATGACAGATGTCCCAGAGTGTTCTAAAGAACAACTAGAGCGCTCACAGTCTCACTTATGACAAAAGTATGGAACACCTGCTAACATTCTGAATTCATGGCAAATGTGTGACACATCTGAATGCCTTCTTGATGGACTCAAAGTAAAAAAAAATGAAACTATTTCCTACTGAGGAGACTGTAATAAATGAGGCAATTAGGAAACTTCACGACAAATAAGTTTCCCAAGAAGGCCACCAGATACAAAAGAGCCCAAATGTATCTCAAATATCACCCAGATGTAGCCCAAGTATAGCCCAATAACAGAATGTCCCAAAGTGCTATAAACAACAACTAGAGCACTAACAGTGTTACTTATGACAAAAGTATAGAACACCTGAAGCCATCTTCATTGGAATGAAGTCGTAACACTTAAAATATTTAATTTAAAAAGGAACACATTAAGGGGGTTCATTTTGCCATAGAAATTATGATTAGTGCTGAAGAAAGAAAAATTAGGGCACATTTTGTGTGATTTCTCAAATCCTCTTCCATTTCATAAAAAAATTCTGACATGCAGACTGAAACATGCACTTTTAATACCAGCAGCAGATTTCCGTGGTGAGCAGTAGTTTTACTACAGTGATCTAATGAGCAACGAGAGTGCTAACATTCAGAATTTATAGCAGATGTGTGACATATCTGAATACCTTCTTGATGGAATCAAAGTAAAAAACTGAAAGCATTTCCTACTGAGGAGACTGCAGTAAATAAGGAAATTAGGATACTTCATAACAAATAAATCTCCCAAGATGGCCACCAGAGACAAAAGAGCCCAAATGTAGCATAAATATCACCCAGATGTAGCCCAGATGTAGCCCAATGACAGAAGTGTGCAAAGCACTTTTTATTTTTTGTGGTTTTGCAGTTTTATATAGTGCAGACTTGTCAGGTATTGGAGTGCTTTACATGAGCATTGGTTACATCACACAAGAACAAATTCATTTTGTTGTGGACATGGAGAGATTAAGTGATTTGACCAGAATCACAGCATGTCGAGCTGAAGCAGAAACTCCAACCTGGTTCCCCAGTTGCAAAGTCTGCAGCTCTGGAAGTAACAACCCATCCTCTCCCCTAAGTGCGACATTTAATCAAGTGGTCAACTGGATAAAAACACTTAAAGATAACAAATAATTTAAAAGTGCTTTGTCGCTATTTGAAAAATCAGAAACTATTCCTCATTTTAGTTTTTTAGAGCACTAACCATAATTTTGATGCTAATAAGACCCTCTCATATATGTAATTTCTAAAGGAAATGCTCTAGGTATTACAGTTTTGATTACATCAAGATGACGTCAGACGTTCCACACTTTTGTAATAAATATAGAATGTTAGCAATCTAGTGGTTCATTAGGATACTATTGAGAGGCAGAGGTCAGGGGCATGGCCTCTGAAAAGTGAAGGCAGGTAGGACGATGCAGAGGCAACAATTTGCCCACACTGGGCAGGTGGGAAGGGCAGTGGCAGCACAACAGACTATGGAGGGCAGTGGAAAGGGGGCAGAGGCAACAAACCAACAATACAGGACTGGCAAGAGAGGCAGTAGCAATATAATAGACCATTGTGGGCAGAAGGAGGAGGCAGTGGTAGAACAACCATACTTTCAACAGACCCGATTCAGCCAGGATACGTCCAATGTTTTTAAGCCCAAGTGGGCTTTATTTGATCTGTCTCCTGTCTACAATCTCCTCTTTTTCAATGTGAGTCAAAGTGGAAAATCAATAACCCAGTTTTTTTTTCAAAATCTCCTTCTTACCAATTTAAAAATATTACCAAGTATGGTACATTGGATCATGAAAGACAGGAGGAATTGGGGTAGGAACATGGACTCGGTTAACAGAGGACAGAAAGGACATGGAGAGGTGCACCAAACTGACTCTACAGGCAGGCATCAGGGTTTGCAGCAGCACAATACACCACACAGGGCAAGTGGGACGGGAGTGCAGCACAACAATCCATAGAAAGCAATAGGGAGGGGACAGGACCATGCACATGGACAACAGAGAACAGAGGGGAAAGAGGCAATGGTAGCTAGCTGACCATAATGGACAGACAGGAGAGAAACCTGCAGCATAACGGACCATAAAGGACAGGAGGGACGGATCAGGGGCATTACAGGAGCCAGGAGGGAGAGAATAGTGGTCTGCACATCGAAACAGAGGGCTGGGGCAAGAGGGCAGGGCAGAAGCAAGACACACCATGGAGAGCCACAGTGAGACTATAATGGCATTCATACAGACCATGGAGGGAAGGTGGGAGGGGGTCAGGGGCAGCTAGCTGACCACACAGGGAAGGTGGGACGGGCTGTGTCAGCACAGAAGACCATGCATGGCAAGCCGGAGGGTTAGTGGAAGTACAATGGCTATGATGGGCAAGAAGAAGGGTGCAGGGGCATGCACAAATGACCATGGCGGAAAGAAGGGAGGGTCAGGACCTGGGCACAGACAAGAGAGTTCAGGGGAAGGGGCCTCACAACAGATCAAACGGGGCAGGCAGGAGTTGCAGTTGCAGCACAACAGACCAGGGAGGGCAGAAGGGTGTGGCAGTAAAATGGACCATGGAGGAAGTGATATCCTCCGTGATGTCATTTGAGATGTCATCAGTGATGTCACTTACCTTGTCATGAATGATGTAATATGTGACATCATCAGCAGTGCATTGCGGGCGCACGAGTTATAGTTAGCAGAACTAACTATAACAGAGGAATTTCTATGGTTTTGTACAAGTGAAATGTCCAGCTAACTATAACACCCAAGAAACCTATGTTTTTTCTGTGAATTTCTAAGGTTTTTTTAAATACTAATTTCTAACTATAATGTCTCTGAAACCTATGGTTTTTTCAGTGAATTTCAAAGCATTTTTAAATGCTAATTTCTAACAATAACGTCTCTGAAACCTATGTTTTTTTCAGTGAATATATATATATGTGTATATTATATATATATATATCGTCCAAAGGTGCCCAGAAGCTGGAGATGCACACAGCGGCAAGCAAACAGAGCTTCATAGCAAAGTTCTTTATTAGGCAAAACAGCAGAGCTTCCGAATATTTCATGTGCCTTTTCCCTACGTGTTTCAGAGGTCATTTCTCCTTGATCATGGGTCGGCTTGCTTCATAACAGATGCGGATGGGGCGAGTCCCGTAATTGGCTACTTTATGGCCTCCAATGGCCTCATACAATCAATGGCCTTCTGGGACTTGTGGTCCTTAGTGCTAAAATAATACCTTCAATAGGTTCTGTTTTCAGCAATTGTTCTCAAGCCCTCCATAGATCCTTTCACTGAAAAAACTATAGGTTACAGGAATGCTATACTTAGGCTGACATTTCACTCATACCAAACTTGAGAAATGTTGCAGTTATAGTTAGCTGAGCTAACTATAGCTCACGCCGCCGCAATGCCCTGTTTATGACATCACATATTACATCATTCATGACATGATCAGTTATATTGCTGATGACCTCACTCATGACATCACTCATGACATCACTGATGACAACACTCAGTGATTGTAAGTGTTTTCTGAATGGTACTGAGAGTTAAACATATATACTAAGGTAACTTGCTATGGAAATGCCTGTATGGGTAAGTGAGTGGGTGTGTAAGTGGTGTATAGGAGAGTGACTGGGTATATAAGAGACTGTATATATGAGCTAGTCGGTGTGTGAGTTATGTGTAGGTGAGCTAGTGGGTGTGGCAGTGTGTTTGCACCAGTTATTGTTGTATTTGTCATCTATTTATTTAAAAAGTACATTAATGAACTTATTTCAAGATATTTTTGATTTTTAAAATGATGTCGCGATTGCCAAGGACAGCCTGCAAATACAGCGTGTGTTTGAGAAAGTGCAAAACACATTACAGACATATCTCAGATAAAGTCAAAAACACTACATCAAAAATGTATTTTCCTTCTTCATCACAACACCGGAGGTCGCAATGACATCAGAAGTCACAAATACAAATGAAAAAGTGTAAAACAGATATATAGACATATTTTACACAAAATTTGAGTCTTACTGTTCAGTAACATATTGGTTTAACTTTATTTTAACAACACATTTATTAAAAACAATGGTTTTAAAAAATAATTTTCAACATCAGAACTCACGAATAGAGCATAACTACCAAATACCCATCATCCTACCCATTGTCACCCAAACTCATTTTGAAAATCGTGCTGGTTTTTTATTTTTTTCACTATTTCTACAAAAATAAAACAGAATCAGAAGAGCTAAAGGAAGACCTTTGACTGGTTGAAGTTGTTGAACACCAGCAGGACTTCTGATAAAAAACCAGCCATGAACAAAGTATGTCTTGGGATTTTTTGACTGTTAAATCTGGTAAATTGAAGACCACAACTAAATCGAGGTGCAGCATACATGAGAAGACACTATCTCATGTCAATGCAAAAAAATATTCATGTGGTACAACAAGCATGTTGTACCACTTGGAAACATGCCATAAGGAGCAACTTAAAATTCCACAGAGAAAATAGGAGAGGGATCATCAGACTCCAGACCTCCAGCCCCTGCTCCTGAAAACAAAGTTCCAGCTGAAGTGGAGAGAAGATGCAGTGAAATGTCACCAGAACTCAAGTATTTTGCTACCTTCTACATGAACTATAACACCATCGTAACAGGCGGCAATAGTCTATGGATGTAATTTTGCAGAATGTGAAAAACTATACTTGTTAATTGTTCTTTTTCTATTGCAGCAATTCAAGCACTGTGAAAAAACGTAAACAATAAAAAATGGATTAGGATTCCATTTTGGACATTAGGCAACCAAAACAAAATACTTTGGTGAAGTGGAGAAGAAACTTCTTAGATACAACTTAAGGCTGCTGGTATTATAGTACCTCAGTTTAGCTTTTATCTGTAGTAACAAGAATGAAGCCCTGTAAAGTTTTATAAATTCCTTTCCTACAGTTAAAAACAGTCTTGAATTTCTGTAGACAATACATCTAATACGTCGAAAAATGTCTCAGAAACTCATAATTCGTACATACATTTCAACACATTACCACATTTTGCTATCCAAAATTGTGTTAGAACTTTGGTTGTAGAAATAGCAGATATAAGATTGTTAACTTTTATGTAGACGTAATTGCACTCTGTCTGTCCTCTTAGACATCTTTACTATATTATGTAATATGTAGAGGTTTTATTAACTCCTCCATGAAATATGTTTGCTATAGTTGTGAAAATTATTTTGAAATGGAAATTTGTCCAGCTACAAAGTTTGTAATTTCAGTTTCTAATTTAGTAGCATCATTGTAGCATGACTATGACACATTTCCCATACATTTGTACTAAGAAACGCACACCTAAGTTCTAATCTGTAGTTTGGTCAGGTCATATCTTGATGGGCGTTTTTTTGTTACATTTTCAAATGCCAAAGCTTTACAATCTGGTAACGTCAAGTAGAGGAATCGTTCCAAATCACTTTCAGTGCTAGAGGTGAATTCACAATGTTTACAATTATGATTCCATTTATAACTTAAACCAGATAATTCATTGATATTCACACCCTCTTCCACTAATAGCCCTAGCATTACCATTAAAAATTCTTGAGCATCCTGCTGAACATTTTGAGAAAACACTAGTAATCCAATACACTACTCAACCTTTAGACCTTTTTGCAACTCTGTTGGAAACTTGCCTGCCGGAAATGGAAGTATAATTTGAGTAAGAATTAACTCATAAACATTTAATGCTTGATGTGGTTCTGGGATGGCAACCAGTACTAACTTGTTATGCACAGCTCTAGCAGGCATTTTATTATCAATTAATTTATAGTAACAGTATTTATATTTAACTTGCTGTGTGGACAAGACAAAGCGTTCCTCTACAAATAAGTACACAGCACACGTTTCTCAGTTAGCATTATTTCCTTTTTCACTTTTAAAATACAAGTCAACAGTATATGTTTGAATCTTGTAGTGAGTGTGTCGACAACATATACAAACTTACTCTAGTGTAATAGAGCATACTGTGTTAAATCTTGTAATTTCTACTTCAAAGCTATCAACTATAATACCTGTGTCCTGTTCTGCAACTCCTCCTGTCATCAACTCTTCCTTTAAAGTAGAGTCCTGTTCTGGACAAAAGAAACAAAACTGCATATCATCACAAACCTTTTCTACCTCTGCGACAGTGCCATACAAACGTGCTCTATTCATTTCTCCTAAACATAAAGGAATTTTCACATAGTACAACCTCCTAACTAAAGTTGACATTGTTGAGAGGTGCACAGCTTACATCCTGAAATGATGAAAGGTGCTTGGCACACTTTCTTTGCTAAACAAGGTAATGAGTGTTCCTCCAAATCTGTATGCTTTCTAACGTTGCAAGGATTCAATCCTTGTAAATTATTTATTTTGTGTTTTAAACTTCACCTAGGAAGATATGTTAGAATGTTCTTAGTATATTAATGGATTACTGTTGAATACTACAAACACTATTATTATTCCATTTTTATACAGGGCCTGACTACGCCTTACCTGTACCTCTTCTGCAATAACTTGTTCTATATTTCTAGACATCATCACCTCTTTCACTGTAGTAGTATTATTTTTCATTTCATAATATTGTCCTCTTCTGTCAAGTGTCAAATAATGTGTTATCCTAGAGATGGCTTTCTTTATTTAAAAAGGCTCTATGGTAAACATTTGTATCCATTTTCCACTAAGTTCTATTGACATCTTTTCTTTTAGATTTTTTTTCTTTTCATTATTTTTTAATATTTGCAGGTGTCCACATATATTTTATAGAAATGACTTTGTCCTCTTCCCTGTAGCTCTTTTTTCATTCACGGCTTTTTCTACATTTCTCCCCTTTTGTGTCTCAGTTCTGCAGAGATACTGTAGTTGCTTCTGTTATTTTTTCCTCCGTACTGTTGTAGGCATTCTAACTGTCTGTAGATATGTAGAAATTGTTCTGTAAAAAAAAAATATATTTGAATTTTCACTCTAGTGGGGTCTAACCAAAGAACCAACTACTTTACTACTGACTTACACATAATAGAAAAACTGTTTTTGTGTTATATTGCAGTTTTAAAGTTACAGATGAACCTAGGTATATACCTACATGCACACACTTCAATATACCATACCCAAAGCAAAACACAAAACATTATTATTGGTTACATTTGAACATTATAGCACCCTCTCCTACAACACAGCTGCACCATATCTAGTTTCTCTTTTATACATGGTGACCGACCAGTGTATCCCTTCTGTAATACATTTTCAAATGAACATCAACCAAAGTATAGCAGTACATACAGTGTCTCAACACTGTAAATCCAAAAAGACCACATAAGAGCTATTTATATACCTCTTTACTACTTTGTCAGTTCTGTATTTAGCATGTCAGTACTTTTCTACTTAAATGTATCACATTTAAATAATGGTAAACAGTGCATATAACAAGCTGCACATTAATCTCTATCAGAACATATTGCTCACTAATCATTGACAGCTTGCATATATAATTCACCACATGGTTCGAAAGGACTACATATTCCTTACTAAAACTTGTAAATACATGTGTTTGTGTTTGAGTACATGAATACTCCCTGGATGAATAAATGGGTCCATAGGTAGTGTCTAGGGTATTCTCTGAGTTTACAGGGAGTGCCTGCATGATTCCCTGAGTATGTGAGAACTCCATGGGTCCTTCCACATCTGCATAGTCACTGCCTGCATGTTTGCATGAGTATATCACTACTATCTGGGTGTTTGGACGAGTGCATGAGTAGGGTCTGAATGATTAGATAAGTACATAATGCATCAATAATTCAATACATGCATATATAGTGGTTGGATGATTAAATGAGTGCAACTCTAGTGCCTGGATGATTGCAGGAGTGCATGCTTAGTATATAGGTTATTTACAGAGTGCCTGCATAGTGCATAATTGATTGTTTAAGTGCATACATAGCACTGGGAAGATTGGATAAGTGCATGAGTAGTGTTTTAGTGATTGGATTAGTACATAGCTGTTCCCCAGGTGTTTTTGGTTGAGTGAACAGGTAGTGTCTGGGTGTTGAGATCAGTACATGGATAGTGCCTGAATAATTGAATAAGTACATCAGTACTGCCTAGCTGATTAGATGAGTGCATGACTAGTGTCTGAATGGTTGCATGAGTCCATTGTTAAAGCTTGAGTGATTGGATGAAAGCAATTGTACTACTGGGGCAATTGTATTAGTGCAACAGTATTGCCTAGTGTCTGAATGGTTGCATGAGTCCATTGTTAAAGCTTGAGTGATTGGATGAAAGCAATTGTACTACTGGGGCAATTGTATTAGTGCATTAGTATTGCCTAAGTAATTGAATGAGTGTATAGGTACTGGATGGGTGATAGGTTCACTGCAATGGTACTGCCAGCATAATTGGATGAATGCATGGGTAGTTCCTGCATAATTTGTACCTGCGTGATTTCAAGAGTGCATATGTAGTGCCTGGATAATTAAATAAATGCATAGATAATGCATAAGTGATTAATGAATGCCTTAGTGGTGGCTGAGTAGTTAGATATGTGTCTGGGTAGTGCCTGGCCTACAGTGAAAGTACCTCCATTGTTGTTAGATACACAACAGTTGAGACTATATCTCGACTGGCAGAACACAGTGGGTCAGACTACCCCCTTTCCTCTCGGACCCTACACCTACCACCTGCAGAGTCCCCCAAGGTGCTCTTCAACGTCTACATGGCTCTGCTCGCTCCCATCATCAGAACCTAGGGACTTAACATTGTGTCATACGCAGATGACACCCAACTCATCCTCTCCCTATCCAACGAACCCAACAGCCAGACACAAATTTCGAGAAGGCATGGAAGCCGTCGCCAAATGGATGAAAAAACAGCTACCTACAACTAAACACCATCAAAACAGAAGTACTCATCATGGGCCCAAACCCAGATGCCTGAACGACACCTGGTAGCCACCGCCCTCGGAAGCCCGCCCACCACCACTGACCATGCACACAATCTGGGAATCATCCTGTACTCAGAGCTCAAAATGGACCGCCAGATCAACTCCGTCTAGTCCTCCTGCTTCCACACCCTCCACGTCCTACGTAACACCTTCACATGGATCCACCTTGAACACAGAAAGACCGTCACTCATGCCCTGGTCACCAGCAGGCTCCACTAAGGCAACGCACTGTATGCCGTAATAAACAAAAACCTCACCGCAAGCTTCAGTACATCCAAAATGCCACCGCAAGACTGGTCTTCAACCTACCAAGACACTGCCACATCTCCCAGCACCTGCACACACTCCACTGGCTCCCCATCGAAGCTAGAGTCACCTTCAAGTTGCTAACCCACGCTTACAAGGTCCTTCACAACACAGGACCAGCATACCTGAACAGCCGATCCAAATTCCACGCACCCCAAAGGACCCTACGATCAGCCCAGCTCTCCTACGCCGTGGTCCCCCACACCAGAAAGACCAGATTGGGAGGCTGCTCCTTCTCCTTCCGCGCGGCCAGAGCCTGGAACGACCTTCCGCTCCACCTCAGACAGTTAACATCGCTCCCCATCTTCGCAAGAAACCTCAAAACCTGGCTCTTCGACAGACCCCCTCCTTGATGGACTGAAACCTGCGAACCCCCCACACTCCCCAGCACCTTGAGAACCTTACGGGCGAGTAGTTGCGCTTAACAAACACCTGATTTGATATGATTTGACTCATAGTTTAAGTCATTTTGTCAATATGAAAATACCTGTATTAGTGTATCTATCCTTTTCTACTGAGCTATGTGTGAGTGAAGTTCAGATATCACACTTGATATATAATTGGATCATGGCTCTCTAGGAGCTTACATTGCTCTGTTACACAGCATGTACATGCATCAGTAACTTTCTAAAACTGAAAACAACAATTCTCACTTTTTCAAAGCACAAAACCTTTCTTAATGGCATACCTACACCATTTCTCAAATATTTCTTGTGTCTTTACACCATTTATTCAGCATTTATCAAAGTAAAGGTACACACCAAGTGATGGTAGCACAAGAACTCTCAAGAGACATTCTGCAATAATAACCTCCTCAATTTTAAACAGAATATTTTAAAGAAATGCACCACCCTCATCAAATACATGACATTTTCAACAGCCTTAAAGAACATAGATCACCATGTAAACATATGGCTGTATGATAGAGGCAAGCATGGGTAACTCACATGTGCCTCTACCACACAACCCGAACTACGAATGCGTCACAAACATGCATTAATTTACCGCACATGCCTTTACCACACAATTGCGTGGTATAGGCATGAATGGTAAAGGGTTATGTATGGCTAAGGTTGCCAATACCCTGACCTTCCACCCTCATGCTGTCCTTAAAACCCTGCCCCTTTACAAATACTAACCTGACCCCCCACCCATGCGATGTCCCTAAAACTACCCCATCTACCCAATCTCTATGTCCAACCTCTGGCCGGAGTAGCTAAGAGCAGAGGGCTGACCATGGTCTCTTATGCAGACGATGCTCAGTTGGTGGTGGCTCTCTTGAGCAACCCCGGACAGGACACCAGGAAATTTTGGTGCGACCTCTCGGCAGTTGCTGAGTGGATGACCACCAACTGTCAACAAGTGAATACCAATAAGTCAGAGGTATTGTTGGTGGGAGTGAACCATGACCGCTGGAACGAGCTATGGTAGCCAAAGAGTTTAGGCACGGCCCCTGTCCCTATGCCTGTAGTGAAGAACCTAGGACTCTGGATGGACACTTCACTCAATTTTCAGACTCAGACCAAAAAGGTGGCGGGAACTTTTTTTGGTCTGCTGCATACATTCAAACCTATCTTGGGCATCTTTGATGCCCCGACGAGGCAGATCATTATTCAGGCCTCGATCCTGTCTAGAATCGATTAAGTCTGCTATTTGTATCTGGGAGCTAACAAGTCTGAAATACAGAGGCTACAGAGAGTCCAGAACATGGCCGCAAAATCTCTTCTTGGCCTGCGCAGAACCTGTTCAGTGACAAGTGCCATCCGCTGCCTCCACTGGTTGCCGGTGGCCAGGCGAATTGAGTTTAAAGCACTGTGTATAGCCTACAAAATCTTGAAACTGGCATCCCCGCATATTTTGACCAACCTTTTCTTACCCTATATTCCCACGCGATCGATTCAATCTGTGGGACAATGCTTGGTAGTGATTCCTCATGTGAGAAGGGTTTGTGCTGGTGGCCGATCTTTTCGCAATAGAGCAGCCATTCTCTGGAACTCTTTGCAGGCCCATATTCGAGGACTCACTAACTATCTCCACTTTAGGAAAGCCATCAAAACATATCTTTTTCCTTCTCTGTAGGCCTCTCTCTGCCTTCTGTGTGTGCTATTCTCTTGCTGCTTAGCGTCGGGAAGTCTCTTAGCTGGAACAGCTGTTGCTCTTTTAAGGCCTAAAACACTATCCCTCTACTTATGCTACTCTGTCCCCCAATCTGTCCCTTAAACTACACCAAACCCTTCTACTGCCATGAGACCTACCCCTACACCCGGTCTAAAAATTACCTGGACTACCCATTTCCCTCCCCCTGCCCTAAGGCCTAAAGACCCTGCCCCCTTATATACACTACCCCAAACCCCCAACACTTGCACTTGGTATAAAACTACTCCAACCACTTCCACTGCCCTGGGTCCTACCCCAACCCCCCTGGCCTAAGAACTACCTAGACTACACATTCCCCTCTCTCTGCCCTAAGGCCTAAAAGACTGTCCCTTTACTTACATAACCCTGACCCCTCCACCGTGTCCCTTAAATTACAACAACCCCTTCCACTGTCCTGAGGCCTCCCCAACCCCCGGCCTAAAAACTACCCTCACTACCCATTCCCCTCTCCCTGCCCTAAGGCCTACAATCCTGCCCCTTTAATACACTACCTTGACACACACCCCACCTCTGCACTGTCCTAAAACTACCTGACCCCCCACGCCCAAAAACTACCCCCCAGCCCTACTTACTTCAAATTTTCTCTTCCTGGCGTCTTCCTGCTTCTGCCTTCACCACAGCAGCAGCAGTTAGCAGCTAGACCGTGCACTGCCTTAACAATGCATATGTGGTTAAGGCATATGAGTGGTTCAGGCAAGCGTGGTTGAGCTTGTGTAGTCGGAACACGCGTGGTTAAGACCACAGTATTCTGACTGATTCAAACATATATGAGATTTCATAATAGATATACACCTTCAGGCCAAATTTCCAAAAATATATAATTCTCTACATCTTTTAGTAAACTCAATTGTCTCATTGTACACATAACTATCTGCAACCAGAAAAACCATATCTCACCATTTAAACATATGTAATCCGGTTATATAAGTTAAAAACCACTTTGACAAACACTTCCTAATACATACTTAACAAGTATTACTACTTTAGCATTCATATACAGGCACAGCACATGTTCTAATCTTTTATTCATGACTACACTACTCCTGCTTAATAATGTAACTAAAAATACTGCAATTCTCAGAATGCACATAACAAAGGGCCTCATTACAATGGCGGTGGTACCACCACTGTCAGGCTATGGTGGTGGTCCCACCACCATCGGACCATAAAGGACTGTCCGCCACATTAGTATTGCAGGTTGGCGGGCGGAGAAACCGTCCAACACATATCCGATGGACTCAAGAAGCCAGTCAAGCCATCGGACAGTCTGTAATCTCTACAATAGTGGCAGTGCCTACTTAGGCACTGCCGTAGGGATTATAATGCCAGTTTTTGCCGTCCGTTTCATGGCAGTTAACCCGCCATTAAAAGACTGTCAGAAAGTGACTTGGGGGCTACACTTGCTCCCTGGCCCTCCGATAATGGGCCCTGGGTTATTCCTGCATCATTTGACAGGCACTGCATGGTGCCTGCCACATAGTGCAGGGATATCTGCAAGGTGTTTATTTTGTACTGTGGCTGGTGAAGCAGCCCACAGCTTGCACCGCAATAGAAAATATACAGATTGCGACCACCTTGAAGGCTGGTGCATCCTAATCCCTATGGCAGGACCGACAAAAGCCAGTCGGGCGAGCCCATTTCCAAAAGGATAGCAGTCGGACAAAAGTCCTTCCGCCATTATAATGAGGCCCATGGATCTGTCTGTTCTGCACATGATCCTTATACATTTAAAATATTGTCATTTTTAGAAGTCATTGCTCATAGTAATTTTCAACAGTACTAACATCTTAAACAGATACCCTCTGCCAAATACAGTTAATCTGATATGTTTTTTTTATATATCGTTGTGACACTCTTTTTTTTTCAAACTCACATATGAATAATTAAAAAGTTGGATACATCCTCAATCAATAGAGTTCTGCACATGTTTATGAACTTTGGCAAATATTCTGGTTATCTGATAAACTGGTCGAAATTGGCAATTTATGTCTTATGGGGAGAACTTCCGGGTCTGCCCAGAGCATACGAGATACCAGAGGCAAAGGAAAGGTTTATATATCTTGGTATCTTTGTTACCAGAGATCCTGCTCTTTATTACGAGGACAACCTCTTCCCCCCATTGTCGAAACTCGAATGTGATGTTCAACATTGGAGATTCCTTCCATTGTTTTTACTAGGACGAGCTGCATTGTTTAAAATGATGGCAATGCCGTGATTCTTGTACATACTGCAGAACTCTCCGAGCCCAGTACATGCAGAATACTTTAAGAATATTGAGAGCATGCAAAGGGAACCGCTATGGGAAGAGAAACCACTGTGGATAGCGACATGAAAGTTGACGTGAGGGTGGTACAATGGTGGCATAGGGCTCCCAGACATCAAAATATATTATTGGGCGGCGCAACTCACAGCAATCAGCCACTGCATGTGCAGAACTAATGATGATCCTGGCTTTAGGATGGATAGATGGCTCCTTCCTGAGGGACACTACACCTGGGTACTGTACATAACCTCTGCAAAACTAAACTTAACGGGCCCAAACAAACATGCAGTTCAAATATGGCACATTATAAATAAGTCAATACATCAAGACTGGAGCGAGGTAACACCCCAGTGCCGGACGCACAGCTGAATCCTTGATTTATAGCAAATACGTCAAAAGCGCGAATGTATTCACAAATTTCTACAGGGAAGACGGAGATTATGTTGAGAAGGTGATCACACTGATAGGAGTGGAAGGTACAGTAAACCCCTGACGAAGGGCCATACAAGGGCCCGAAATGCATTGGGTAAAATGCGACCAATTACTGAGGATGACTTATGTACGCTTCGTGTTTCAGAAAAAGGGCTGGATTGGCCTATCTGCTACATTTAGAAATGTGTGAATACATAAGCGCCTCTCATGTGACATGAGAAAAAAATGAGAATCGGAAAAAAAATTGGAAAACATGGAATAAACAATCATGAAATATGAATACATTTGTGAAGTCTTTGTTATAAATCAAGGATTCAGCTGTGCGTCCGGCACTGGGGTGCTCCCTCGCTCCAGTCTTGATGTGTTAACAAGTGGGTAGTTGCAGGGCAGACCACAAACCCGGGCTTGCACTCTAATTGTTTAAACAACAAACTAATTTCAGTGAGTACATTTTGAAAAAATTGTTGTGCACTTTGTCGCCCCCCTTTTTGTGAACACTATAAATAAGAGCATGGGATGGGAGGGGAAAATAATGCAGACAACCCCTTTATGGGATACAGAAAAATTAGGCAACTTCAGAAAATCCAAGGGATTCACGGCTTGGGACTTGATTGGCATTTCGCATGTGTGCGACCTGTGGGGAAAGGGGGAGGTGATTCCGTTTGCTCAGCTACAAAGAGAATATGATATTGCAGAGACAAAAAAAATCAGGTATCTGCAGATCCAACATGCACTGCAAGCGATCATCCCGTGGGTTCAACAGCTTCCCGAGTCCTCCCCACGTGAAGATAGGATATTAGACAAGTATATGCCCAGAAAAGCAATCTCATTGGTAAATAGGAAGTTGATAAATAATATGCCTGATCCCCTTTTGCAACTTCAAAATCACTAGGAAAACAAAGCAAAGGAAATGGAGGATGAAGAATGGCAATGAGCTCTGTCCTCCCCAGGAAGGTTGCAATCTCATTAAAGTTGTGACTAGTGCAACTAAAAATATTACACAGAGTACATTTGGCAAACACAGTTCTTGTGTGGATGGGGTATAGGGAGGATCCCAGATGTATCTGTGGGTGCAACCAGGAAGAGACCTTTATACATATCATTTGGAACTGTGTGTATATCAAGCGGTATTGGGCAAAGGTAATTCAATGCATGGCAAATGTACAGTGTAAGCAAATAGAGCCCAAGACACTTTACATTCGAAGGCAACAGGGTGTTTCTAAGTAACCTGTAACTCTGCATCCCGTGTTATGTGTAGCTGTCATATACACTCAATCAACACAAAGGCTCTTGTCAGAGCCACCCTACTACCCAAAATGGTGTTATTATTCTTTTATAAAGATCCTATTTTTATTTTTGGGAATCTTTGCAACAAGGTCATGATGGTCGCAAATAGGTTGCAAAAACACAAAACAAAAGCAGACAGTCAACAACCACTAACACATACAAAAATAATGACTAAAATAAATCAATTCTAAACATTGCAATACACTTATTACAATATATATGGTTCTTTCAGAATATATACTTAAACTCATGTTTTTGCATTAACTTTCTTTAAATACCATCTTTAAAAGCTATTTTCCCTTTATTGTGGTTATTCAGAGTGTCACGATGACGTCATTAACCAACACGACCATGCCTTTTTTCCTAAAGTGTAAAACACATATATGCACACATATTACAGTATTTTACACACTAGGGATTTATTACTCTATTCTCTAAAGTCATGTTTTTCCTAGTGAGTTTCTATTAAATCTATCTCTAAAACCTATTTTCTGTGTTCACAGTGGCACCGGAAGTCGTGATGATGTCAGTAACCAAGTCGTGATGATCGTGCCTTTTTTTTACAGACTTTAAAACACATATATGCACACATATTACAGTATTTTACATACTAGGGATTTATTACTGTATTCTCTAAAGTCATCTTTTTCTAGTGAGTTTCTATGAAAACTAGCTCTATGCACACATATTTTAGTATTTTTGGCACTAGGGGTTTATTACTGTACCCTTCAAACTTGTGCTTTTCTAGTGAGTTTCTATAAATATCATTTGTATCACTTATTTCCATTTTTGCAGTGACACCGCGTGTCGCGATGATATTGGTAGCTGCGACGATTGTGGATACATCGACGAAATGCTAAGCAAAAGCAGGAATTCAATTGCCACCACGACATTAAAAAATTATAACTATATAATTCATTCTAACCATCACACTAGATAAATCACTATCTAAATAACTATAAAACATTTATCAGTCTCTCAATATCTTTATTACAGTGTGTATTAATGACTCTCTGGTTTATGTGAGTGGTTGCATAAGTCTTCAAGTGGGTCTGTGACTGGCTGCATGAGTCCCTCAGTGGGTATATACGTGGGTGCAGAAGTCTCTGATTGGGTATATGAGTGGGTGCACAAGTCTTTAAGTGAGTTTGTGAGAGGGAGTATACGTCTCTCACTGGATATGTGAGTGTGTGTGTGTGTCTGAGTGGGTATGTGAATTAATGTATGAATGTCTGAAAGGGTATGTGAATGGGTACATGAGTCTGTGTCTGGATCTATGAGTGGGTGTATAAGCGTCTGAATGGGTCTGTGAATGGGTTTATCAGTCTTTGACTGAAACTGTACCTGGGCACATAAATCTCTGAGTGGATCTGTGAGTTGGTGCATCAAACTGTTTCTGGGTGTGTATGTGAAAGCATATGTTTTGCAGTGGGGTTGGAGTGGGTGACTGGGTATCTGAGTGGGTTTGTGACTGGGTGTATGAATTTTTGAGTGGATTTGTGACTGGGTATATAAGTCTCTGACTATGTATGCAAGTGGGGACATGAGTCTCTGAGTTCATCTGTAAGTGGATGCATGAGTGTCAGAGTGGGTCTGTGAGTGGGCATATAAATCTCTGAGTGGGTTTGTGACTGGGTGTATACGTCTCTGTCGGTATGTGAGTGGGCATAAGAGTCTCTGACTGCATCGGGTAGTGGGTGCATGAGCCTCTGAATGCTTATATGAGTACACATATGGGTCTCTGAGTTAGTCTGTGAGTGGGAATATGAGTGTCTGAGTGGATATGTGAGTATGTACAGCGAGAGTGTATATAGATATATCAATATAGATTTGTTCTATATTAATTAAAAACATCTATTTTGGACACATAACTATTGTCACTAACACCCCCATTTCTCAAAACATGGGGTCAGAGTACCTCCACCTTGACCCCTTGTCCTAGATTTACAGAAATGTTCAGCCCTGGGAGCCATCCCCGATCAATAAAATGGCTGACGCAGCTTTCTGTTCAGATTGCATCCAGCCAATCAGAGCATTCCCGCTGGGGAAGGCACTCGAGATCTACTTTCTTTTGAAAATTTCATTAAGATTGGTCAAATGACACCAAAGTTACGGGTAAGACAAAACATGCTTTTCCTATGGAAACTAGGTCCTAACTATAACTACCTTTTGGTGACCACCAGTAGGTAATGTATATATATATAAATATATATATATATATATATATATATATCTATATATATATATAGATATATATATATATATATTTTCACTGAAAAAACCATAGGTTATAGACCATATATAGTTAGGAATTAGCATTTACAAAACCTTGAAAATTCACTGAAAAAACCATAGGTTATAGACCATATATAGTAAGGAATTAGCATTTAGAAAACCTTATTTTACTCACACAAAACCATTGAAATTCCATATATAGTTAGTTGCACTAACTATATATCGCGCACCCGCAATCCACTGCTGATGATGTCACATATTACATCATTCATGACATGGTCAGTGACATCACTGATGACATCACTGATGACATCTCAAATGACATCACTGATGACATCATCTAGTGTCTGTGTGTTTTTGTAAAGTTTAAATACGTTTTACATATTGAAGAATGACTGGATGTATGGAAGACTGAGTGTGTGTGTGGCTGGCTGGGAGGTGTGTGACTCTGTGCATATCAATGTGTACTTGTATCAGTGATTGTATAAGAGAGTAAGTATGTGTTAGTATATGTGTGAAAAGTATGGTGTTCTGTGTTTAACTATAGATGAGGAAATCGAAGTGTGATTGATTCTTCACAGGACTGACTAGGTGTATGAGTGCATATGATAGTGTTCTAATAATAACTGACTGTATGTATGAGTAATTGTATGGGTGAATGAGTGAATGTGTGTGTAGACGTACGAATCAGTGAGTGCGTATGTAGTAACTGGTATTGGTGTGTCATGATGTCATCAGTGATGTCATTTGAGATGTCATCAGTGATGTCATTTCAGATGTCATTAGTGATGTCATCAGTGATGTCACTGAAGTCTGGTGTTCTGTGTTTAACTGTATAGATGAAGAAATGGAAGTGTGATTGATTCTTTACAGGACTGACTTGGTGTGTGAGTAACTCCATGGATGAGTGGCAGTGTGTGACTGTCTGCATAGGTGTATGAGTGCATATGATAGTGTTGTAATAATAAGTGACTGTATGTATGAGTTATTGTATGGGTGAATGAGTGAATGTGTGTGTAGACGTAGGAATCAGTGAGTGCGTATGTAGTAACTGGTATTGGTGTGTCATGATGTCATCAGTGATGTCATTTGAGATGTCATCAGTGATGTCATCAGTGATGTCATTTGAGATGACATCAGTGATGTCATCAGTGATGTCACTGACCATGTCATGAATGATGTAATATGTGACATCATCAGCAGTGGATTGCGGGTGCGCGATATATAGTTAGTGCAACTAACTATATATGGAATTTCAATGGTTTTGTGTGAGTAAAATAAGGTTTTCTAAATGCTAATTCCTAACTATATATGGTCTATAACCTATGGTTTTTTCAGTGAATTTTCAAGGTTTTGTAAATGCTAATTCCTAACTATATATGGTCTATAACCTATGGTTTTTTCAGTGAATTTCATTGGTTTTTTAACAGCTAATATCTGTAGCTGTAAAATGTATTCTTCTTTAAATCCAAAAATATATTTTATATGTTTATGAATAATTTTTTTTAAAAATATTTTTTTTTCTTCGTTCCCGCTTCGCGAATCGGGAAGCTTCCCGTTAGCTGACCTTGATGCCGCGAAATAGACCGCGAGCCGGTAAACGTTTCTTTACCGCAAGTGCCGCGTTAGAAAACAACATCGTGACGCCTCCCGTCCGCATGACGTTTCACGTTGTCGCGTGATACGTCATATGACGTGCTACGTTAGCGAACTGGTACGCGAAGCGAGTCGCAAAGCGCAGGTTTCTGGAAGCAAACCGGGAGGCCCTGCAAAGCGCTTAACGTAAACACAGCAAGTCATGTGACTTGGTAATAACACTTTTCATTGGTTCATTTCACTTTTGGTTTCCTAATGATGTAAGACTAGGTCATATAATCTAAAATGAACACTTTTGATTGGTTGAGAACTCTTGTTTTTCCCAAATGATGAAAATCCCTCCTTCTTTCCTCACTCTGACTTTCATCATTGTGAGAGAAAGACCCTTTGTGATCACTGAGCAATGGCTTCTTTAGTAGCTTCAGCTGGTGCTTCCCCACCACCTCCACCACATCCAAGGAAGAGTGGACCACCTGCTCAAGTTATAATTCAGCAAGAAGAGGAAGAAGAGGAAGACGAGGAAGAGCAGGAAGAGAGGCAGTTTTTGCCTGAGGAACCCAGGACGTCTCACCGGAAAGAAAACTTCATTTGGCAATTTTTTAAAATTCCCAAAGGTCAGAAAAAAGTAAATGCAAGATACGTAACTTGCCTTATATGTCAAGACAGACTGTCCAGAGGAACCGAGAAAAAATACAGTTTCGGAAACTACACAATGCATCGCCATATGACTAGGTGGCATCCTAACAACTACAGTGCTGCACAGTTTCGGAACGACCTAGATAATCTCCCTATTATGGCCAGAAGATCTGTTGTACCGGAAGTAACGGGACCAGAGGGCAGGGAGATGGTGCCAAATATACAAATGAGATTTGGTGAAGTAAAACACATCTGCGTATTTTGCGATGGATTCATTTGCTACGGAGAAAGAAGCATCACTCTGATCAACAGAGCTATTGACTATCATATGCAAGTTTGTACGAAACGCCCAAAATAATAAATACTTTTTTTTTGTTTTGTTGCTCCTGTTGAGCCCTTTACAATGAATCGTTTTCATTGCCCCCTCCAAGAAAAACCCCCAAAAATATAAAACTGTTCAGAAAAATTCAAAAAAAGTAAAAAAATGTTCTGAAAAATAATAAAAAAAATATAAAACAACAAAAACAATTAAAAAAAAGTTCTTTTCAGAACTACCTCCCCGTTATTAAAAAATTGGTACAATATTTGGAACTGTGCCAACCTCTATTTCTCTTAGTTCGCTTCCCAGTTCGCTCGCCGGTACGCGAACCGGAAGCGAACCAAAAACAGTAAGTATAAGGGAAGGAAACAGACACTTATGTTAAAAGAAAGACAGCTATAGGGGAGTAAACTAGAGATACTATTACCCGTAATCCACTGCTGATGATGTCACATATTACATCATTCATGACATGCTCAGTGACATCATCAGCAGAGGATTGCGGGTTTTTTGGCAACGTGCCTTATCCACGGTTTAATAACGCTGCCTTTTGCTTTATATAAGTTTTCAAATTGTATGAAATATATACCAATAGGTCGTTATGAACCTTTAGGTAGTGCTTTTCTTCATGAGGTCTGGTCGCTTCCATACACATACAGATGTTTCAAAGATGATCAAGAAGTTTATCTGAATGGAGAGGAATGCACTGAGACGCCAGATCATTCACTAATGTGTAGGCACATACAGTTACACGGTTCATGCAACAAACACCGACCAAATATGGCTTGCGTGTTGCAAGGCACGCCAGTTCCTGCTATCATCCCCACGTTCAAGTTGTTGGAAAATGGTAGTTATTTGATGCTCAATAATGAAGATTGTTCTGAGTTAATTAAAAGTATTCCTTTTATCGTAACAGTAAGTGAACGGGTTATTTGCTGCAGAAATTTTCTATTTTCTCCCACACATGAACATAGGGAGTTTTCAATCTGGCCACAAATACCAACCTTGGGAGAGATTTCAACGGCATGGCAAGAATAAGAGCTCTTTTGTCTCAGAGAGAGGTGGCCTTGAGTTCGGCCCGTGAAACTTTTGTGCTTCACATAGCGAACACCCGTACAGAGGTGCAGACCCTTTTCAATTCAGATTTGCCTTTCAATTTCAGCAAGATGGTTCGGACTATCTTTAACGCATCCTCCACAAAGACCCTGGCGCACTTTTTTAAAGTTGTTACCAGTGGTCTCGTGACTTCATTTGAGAAAATATTTGGAGTCATCCCTGCTTTCTTTCATTCTATTTTCTCCACTCTGCTTCGTGGATTGGCATTTTTACTTGCATTACCAGCGGACGCTCTTGTGCTTTTTTACATTTTTAAATATGGATGTCCCTCCTATGCAACCTCCCACCCTGCAGCTGCTGACACTGTTCCGCAATCGCATGCTAGAATATTATGGCACAATGCCGTTGGCGATATTAAGCACGGCATATGGATTATCTTTTCGATTCTCCTACTTCACCTGTGTCCAGCCTGTATTTCACTGCCTGACCTGTGATTTCGATTGGGCCATTGATTTGTGTCTCTGCGGACCGGTTTCTCCTGACGTCGACTTTAATCAGCTGATGACTCCTATCATTACTCACGAGTTGGTTTGTCCTGGCGAAAGGATTATGGCTGTGGCATTGATGCATGGACTAATTGGTCCCTGGAATTTATTGGTGGCAGCACAGTCTTTCTTGGAACAGAGCTTTCTTGAAAACCCACCGAGCTGTCCTCTGATGGTGATAGAGGATCCGGTGCTGGGAGAGCACGTATGTTCTTTTCCGCTTTTAAATTGGATGGCTGAACTGTTTTCGGATGAAGACGGTGACTTCCTATTGGAGGCTGTTGCAGCTTATTTTGCATACACAGTTATGTCATAGACCTTTTTCATGTTTGATATGCTGAGTACTAGCATTTCATTGACAATTTATTGACTTATTTGTCAAGTTTTTATTATTTACCTTGCCTATTGGCTTAAGACTCGATAAAGTACTTGGCTGTTTTATTTTTCTTTAGCATTAAATTTTCCTAGTTTTTAATGCTTTACCTTGCGGACCGTCCACATATAAACTTGCAATCTGCTCTCATGAGATGGCACTTCTATTATCTTATTCAGTTTGTTTCCGGATCATGGGGAGGTGTCATCTAGGTCCTGGATATCTTTACACCGTGTTAAGTTAGCATGGGCTCATTACCGGTTTAAACGCCATTTTTCCTTTTTTGCAACTTCTGCACACGACACTTAGTTGTTGCTTTAGCTTTCCACCTAGTAGTTCATCGTGGTTTACATGAGAATAATATGTTATTGCTCTACTATCTGCTTTGCTTGTTAAACTATATCTGTACAGCGAGTGCTAAAGTTTCAAGAACAACACGATACAGAATTGTTATGAGGTCTGATCTCCACGACTTCATACTCATAACATAAGTGCAACTTCTGCCAATTCTGGGCATGAGGCGGGTTTTATATTGCTTTGCCGAACACACATACACAACAGTTGATGCGGTTCACATGAAGAGAGAGCTGGTGTATGCTGATGTGATTCCTTCAAATCTAAGACACTAAAGTATGGGCACGCCCTAAACCAACACAAAGAGACCTTCTTAGCAAATAATATAATATGTGTATTAGGGAGGGTGAGATATAAGCAGCCGCGGGCCGTGGAGGGAGTTACGGTGAGGCAGGGAGGCGGGGAGGGGGAGAAGCAGGGTGGAGCCCTCTCTACCCTGCCCCTCCCCCTCCCCGCCTCCCTGCCCCACCGTAACTCCCTCCACGGCCCGCGGCTGCTTATAAGTGTTGCTAACTCTTATTCATTTACAGCATGTTAACATACTGTCACCATTCGCTTTTTATGTACTAGTAACTATGCTGGTAATTTTGCTACTGATAATATGTGTACTTGTATTCTCCACCCTGCTTCTCCCCCTCCCCGCCTCCCTGCCTCACCGTAACTCCCTCCACGGCCCGCGGCTGCTTATAAGTGTTGCTAACTCTTATTCATTTACAGCATGTTAACATACTATCACCATTCGCTTTTTATGTACTAGTAACTATGCTGGTAATTTTGCTACTGATAATATGTGTACTTGTATTATCTAAGATACTACGCCTGAGAAGACGGCATTAGTAAATAAACATTTCAAATACACATGTGTTCTTCTTAACTCCATGTTCTGGTTTCTAAGAAATATATAACGACCGACTGTTCATGAGTTCCACGTATCCTGAGGTACTATAAGTTCATATTCTGGATTGTCTAAACATTGAGAGTTTGTTATATCCAATGTGACACTGTACCTAG
Organism: Lissotriton helveticus; assembly: GCF_964261635.1. Lineage (NCBI taxonomy): Eukaryota > Metazoa > Chordata > Amphibia > Caudata > Salamandridae > Lissotriton > Lissotriton helveticus. Next base: position 769,924,862 of record NC_136063.1, on the reverse strand, counting down.
CTTGCTAAGGAGTTTTTGATTACTAACGTGAGTTTTGGGACACCCTAATTCGCCGAGGTTCCAATCCTCTGTCCACAGTTCTGTGTGAGAACAGAAACCCTGCGACAGGGGCACCCCCGACCCTTGCTGGAGCTTCATCACACTTGCGATACAACTCCAGCAATGCGCCACCTTTACGGCACAGATACATCACGCATCTGTGCTGTTTTTGCCCCATGATGCGCCGCATTGTAAATGCAGCACACCATAGGTGACGGAACAGCGGCACAGAATGACTAACACATCCCTGGTGATGCGCCAGTCATCATAAATGTATCCCTATGCTTCTTATCTTGTTAGAGATGAACCGCCATATGTATCATCAACGTTTTTTGCATTTCCTAAATAGCGAACTTTAACCCCTTCAGTGCTAATGACAAGGGTAACTCGTCATGGAGTTTCCATTGATTTCAATGGAAATTACATGGACCTACTCGCACACCCCTTAGCATCCAAGTGGTTAAGGAATAAATAGAGATTCTTTACCATTCCTAGTTTGCGATGAGCTATTTGCTAATTACAAATTACCCATTCATTTCCTTCATTTCCATAGGGCGGTTGGACTCACTTTTAGCTCGAACGGCTGAATGGATTTCCACGAAACTTGGCAAAATTGTAGGGACTGGTAGCCCGATGTGCCTTTGCTATGTCTCAAGATATATGCTCCAGTGGTTTTTACGAAAATTAACTTTGAAAAATATATATTGGGCTACATTGGCCTATATATATGTTGGAGCCCAAATGTAGCCCAATGTAGCCCAATGAAGCCCAATGTAGCCCAATGTAGCCCAAAGATGGCCGCCAGACACACAAAAAAACAAATGTAGCCCAAATATCAGCCAGATGTAGCCCAACTATAGCCCACTGACAGAATGACCAATCAGCTTCGCAAACCTCCGTTACGCGAAGCGGAGCGCTGTTACAGATATATATCTTTTTTTGAACGTTAATTTCTCAAAATCCACTGGAGCACATATATTGAGACCTAGCAAAGGCACATCGGGCTACCAGTCCCTAATATTTTGCCATGTTTCGTGCAAATCCATTCAGCCGTTCGATTATTATTATTATTTTTTTTTTTGCCCCGCGGGGCCCTTTTAAAACCTCCACATCAAACCTAGGGGGTCAGCGAGGATCTACTATGCCCCCTTATGGTTATTTCCCCCTTTGTTTTGGCCTCCTCTTGTCTCTCGATCCTACCGAGAGACAAGATGGCGGCCGCTACGGACTTTTTGGAATGTTGACAGACGCCAGAGAACCAATCAGCTTCGCTTCACAAAGCTCCGTTGCGCGAAAAGTACGCGTCCTGGGACGCTGCCCGGTCCGCTGTTACAGATATATATCTTTTTTTAAATGTTAATTTCTCAAAATCCACTGGAGCACATATATTGAGACCTACAAAAGGCACATCGGGCTACCAGTCCCTACAATTTTGCCAAGTTTCGTGCAAATCCATTCAGCCGTTCGGGCTAAAAGTGAGGCCAACCGCCCTATGGAAAACTCAATGTTAAAAACACGTTTTGGGACCCCCTTTTTTTCTCGGCCCCCCCTTGACGAACCCCCCCCAAATTTTCAAGGGCTGCTCAGAAACAAAATGTGCCATTTTTCTGAAAATTTCAGCCAATTCCGTCCACAAACGCCAAAGTTATTAGACATAGAATTTTCAAAAATCCCATAGGGAAAAAATCCTAACTATATATACCTACTGGCGACCGCCAGTAGGTAATATATATATATATATATATATATATATATTACACGCCAAAGTTATTAGACATAGAATTTTCAAAAATCCCATAGGGAAAAAATCCTAACTATATATACCTACTGGCGACCGCCAGTAGGTAATATATATATATATATATATATATATATATATATATTACCTACTGGCGGTCCCCAGTAGGTATATATAGTTAGGATTTTTTCCCTATGGGATTTTTGAAAATTCTATGTCTAATAACTTTGGCGTTTGTGGACGGAATTGGCTGAAATTTTCAGGAAAATGGCACATTTTGTTTCTGAGCAGCCCTTGAAAATTTGGGGGGGGTTCGTCAAGGGGGGGCCGAGAAAAAAGGGGGGTCCCAAAACGCGTTTTTCCCATGTTAATTTCCATAGGGCGGTTGGCCTCACTTTTAGCCCGAACGGCTGAATGGATTTGCACGAAACTTGGCAAAATTGTTGGGACTGGTAGCCCGATGTGCCTTTTGTAGGTCTCAATATATGTGCTCCAGTGGATTTTGAGAAATTAACGTTTAAAAAAAGATATATATCTGTAACAGCGGACTGGGCAGCGGCCCAGGACGCGTACTTGTCGCGCAACGGAGCTTTGTGAAGCGAAGCTGATTGGTTCTCCGGCGTCTGTCAACATTCCAAACAGTCCGTAGCGGCCGCCATCTTGTCTCTCGGTAGGATCGAGAGACAAGAGGAGGTCAAAACAAAGGGGGAAATAACTATAAGGGGGCATAGTAGATCCTCGCTGACCCCCTAGGTTTGATGTGGAGGTTTTAAAAGGGCCCCGCGGGGCAAAAAAAAATAATAATAATAATAATCGAACGGCTGAATGGATTTGCACGAAACTTGGCAAAATATTAGGGACTGGTAGCCCGATGTGCCTTTGCTAGGTCTCAATATATGTGCTCCAGTGGATTTTAAGAAATTAACGTTCAAAAAAAGATATATATCTGTAACAGCGCTCCGCTTCGCGTAACGGAGGTTTGCGAAGCTGATTGGTCATTCTGTCACTGGGCTATAGTTGGGCTACATCTGGCTGATATTTGGGCTACATTTGTTTTTTTGTGTGTCTGGCGGCCATCTTTGGGCTACATTGGGCTACATTGGGCTACATTTGGGCTCCAACATATATATAGGCCAATGTAGCCCAATATATATTTTTCAAAGTTAATTTTCGTAAAAACCACTGGAGCATATATCTTGAGACATAGCAAAGGCTCATCGGGCTACCAGTCCCTACAATTTTGCCAAGTTTCGTGGAAATCCATTCAGCCGTTCGAGCTAAAAGTGAGTCCAACCGCCCTATGGAAATGAAGGAAATGAATGGGTAATTTGTAATTAGCAAATAGCTCATCGCAAACTAGGAATGGTAAAGTATCGCTATTTATTCCTTAAAGTTCGCTATTTAGGAAATGCAAAAAACTTTGATGATACATATGGCGGTTCATCTCTAACAAGATAAGAAGCATAGGGATACATTTATGATGACTGGCGCATCACCAGGGATGTGTTAGTCATTCTGTGCCGCTGTTCCGTCACCTATGGTGTGCTGCATTTACAATGCGGCGCATCATGGGGCAAAAACAGCACAGATGCGTGATGTATCTGTGCCGTAAAGGTGGCGCATTGCTGGAGTTGTATCGCAAGTGTGATGAAGCTCCAGCAAGGGTCGGGGGTGCCCCTGTCGCAGGGTTTCTGTTCTCACACAGAACTGTGGACAGAGGATTGGAACCTCGGCGAATTAGGGTGTCCCAAAACTCACGTTAGTAATCAAAAACTCCTTAGCAAGCTAGGTACAGTGTCACATTGGATATAACAAACTCTCAATGTTTAGACAATCCAGAATATGAACTTATAGTACCTCAGGATACGTGGAACTCATGAACAGTCGGTCGTTATATATTTCTTAGAAACCAGAACATGGAGTTAAGAAGAACACATGTGTATTTGAAATGTTTATTTACTAATGCCGTCTTCACAGGCGTAGTATCTTAGATAATACAAGTACACATATTATCAGTAGCAAAATTACCAGCATAGTTACTAGTACATAAAAAGCGAATGGTGATAGTATGTTAACATGCTGTAAATGAATAAGAGTTAGCAACACTTATAAGCAGCCGCGGGCCGTGGAGGGAGTTACGGTGGGGCAGGGAGGCGGGGAGGGGGAGGGGCAAGGTAGAGAGGGCTCCACCCTGCTTCTCCCCCTCCCCGCCTCCCTGCCTCACCGTAACTCCCTCCACGGCCCGCGGCTGCTTATATCTCACCCTCCCTAATACACATATTATATTATTTGCTAAGACGGTCTCTTTGTGTTGGTTTAGGGCGTGCCCATACTTTAGTGTCTTAGATTTGAAGGAATCACATCAGCATACACCAGCTCTCTCTTCATGTGAGCCGCATCAACTGTTGTGTATGTGTGTTCGGCAAAGCAATATAAAACCCGCCTCATGCCCAGAATTGGCAGAAGTTGCACTTATGTTATGAGTATGAAGTCGTGGAGATCAGACCTCATAACAATTCTGTATCGTGTTGTTCTTGAAACTTTAGCACTCGCTGTACAGATATAGTTTAACAAGCAAAGCAGATAGTAGAGCAATAACATATTATTCTCATGTAAACCACGATGAACTACTAGGTGGAAAGCTAAAGCAACAACTAAGTGTCGTGCGCAGAAGTTGCAAAAAAAGGAAAAATGGCGTTTAAACCGGTAATGAGCCCATGCTAACTTAACACGGTGTAAAGATATCCAGGACCTAGATGACACCTCCCCATGATCCGGAAACGAACTGAATAAGATAATAGAAGTGCCATCTCATGAGAGCAGATTGCAAGTTTATATGTGGACGGTCCGCAAGGTAAAGCATTAAAAACTAGGAAAATTTATTGTTGTGAAAAAAAAAAAACTAGGAAAATTTAATGCTAAAGAAAAATAAAACAGCCAAGTACTTTATCGAGTCGTAAGCCAATAGGCAAGGTAAATAATAAAAACTTGACAAATAAGTCAATGAATTGTCAATGAAATGCTAGTACTCAGCATATCAAACATGAAAAAGGTCTATGACATAACTGTGTATGCAAAATAAGCTGCAACAGCCTCCAATAGGAAGTCACCGTCTTCATCCGAAAACAGTTCAGCCATCCAATTTAAAAGCGGAAAAGAACATACGTGCTCTCCCAGCACCGGATCCTCTATCACCATCAGAGGACAGCTCGGTGGGTTTTCAAGAAAGCTCTGTTCCAAGAAAGACTGTGCTGCCGCCAGTAAATTCCAGGGACCAAGTAGTCCATGCATCAATGCCACAGCCATAATCCTTTCGCCAGGACAAACCAACTCGTGAGTAATGATAGGAGTCATCAGCTGATTAAAGTCGACGTCAGGAGAAACCGGTCCGCAGAGACACAAATCAATGGCCCAATCGAAATCACAGGTCAGGCAGTGAAATACAGGCTGGACACAGGTGAAGTAGGAGAATCGAAAAGATAATCCATATGCCGTGCTTAATATCGCCAACGGCATTGTGCCATAATATTCTAGCATGCGATTGCGGAACAGTGTCAGCAGCTGCAGTGTGGGAGGTTGCATAGGAGGGACATCCATATTTAAAAATGTAAAAAAGCACAAGAGCGTCCGCTGGTAATGCAAGTAAAAATGCCAATCCACGAACCAGAGTGGAGAAAATAGAATGAAAGGAAGCAGGGATGAGTCCAAAGATTTTCTCAAATGAAGTCACGAGACCACTGGTAACAACTTTAAAAAAGTGCGCCAGGGACTTTGCCGAGGATGCGTTAAAGATAGTCGGAACCATCTTGCTGAATTTGAAAGGCAAATCTGAATTGAAAAGTGTGTGCACCTCTGTACAGGTGTTCGCTATGTGAAGCACGAAAGTTTCACGGGCCGAACTCAAGGCCACCTCTCTCTGAGACAAAAGAGCTCTTATTCTTGCCATGCCGTTGAAATCTGTCCCAAGGTTGGTATTTGTGGCCAGATTGAAAACTCCCTATGTTCATGTGTGGGAGGAAATAGAACATTTCTGCAGCAAATAACCCGTTCACTTACTGTTACGATAAAAGGAATACTTTTAATTAACTCAGAACAATCTTCATTATTGAGCATCAAATAACTACCATTTTCCAACAACTTGAACGTGGGGATGATAGCAGGAACTGGCGTGCCTTGCAACACGCAAGCCATATTTGGTCGGTGTTTGTTGCATGAACCGTGTAACTGTATGTGCCTACACATTAGTGAATGATCTGGCGTCTCAGTGCATTCCTCTCCATTCAGATAAACTTCTTGATCATCTTTGAAACATCTGTATGTGTATGGAAGCGACCAGACCTCATGAAGAAAAGCACTACCTAAAGGTTCATAACGACCTATTGGTATATATTTCATACAATTTGAAAACTTATATAAAGCAAAAGGCAGCGTTATTAAACCGTGGATAAGGCACGTTGCCAAAAAACCCGCAATCCTCTGCTGATGATGTCACTGAGCATGTCATGAATGATGTAATATGTGACATCATCAGCAGTGGATTACGGGTAATAGTATCTCTAGTTTACTCCCCTATAGCTGTCTTTCTTTTAACATAAGTGTCTGTTTCCTTCCCTTATACTTACTGTTTTTGGTTCGCTTCCGGTTCGCGTACCGCGGAGCGAACTGGGAAGCGAACTAAGAGAAATAGAGGTTGGCACAGTTCCAAATATTGTACCAATTTTTTAATAACGGGGAGGTAGTTCTGAAAAGAACTTTTTTTTTTATTTTTCAGAACATTTTTTTACTTTTTTTGAATTTTTCTGAACAGTTTTATATTTTTGGGGGTTTTTCTTGGAGGGGGCAATGAAAACGATTCATTGTAAAGGGCTCAACAGGAGCAACAAAACAAAAAAAAGAAGTATTTATTATTTTGGGCGTTTCGTACAAACTTGCATATGATAGTCAATAGCTCTGTTGATCAGAGTGATGCTTTTTTCTCCGTAGGAAATGAATCCATCGCAAAATATGCAGATGTGTTTTACATCACCAAATCTCATTTGTATATTTGGCACCATCTCCCTGCCCTCTGGTCCCGTTACTTCCGGTACAACAGATCTTCTGGCCATAATAGGGAGATTATCTAGGTCGTTCCGAAACTGTGCAGCACTGTAGTTGTTAGGATGCCACCTAGTCATATGGCGATGCATTGTGTAGTTTCCGAAACTGTATTTTTTGTCGGTCCCTCTGGACAGTCTATCTTGACATATAAGGCAAGTTACGTATCTTGCATTTACTTTTTTCTGACCTTTGGGAATTTTAAAAAATTGCCAAATGAAGTTTTCTTTCCGGTGAGACGTCCTGGGCTGCTCAGGCAAAAACTGCCTCTCTTCGTGCTCGTCCTCCTGTTCCTCTTCTTCCTCTCCTTGTTGAATTATAACTTGAGCAGGTGGTCCACTCTTCCTTGGATGTGGTGGAGGTGGTGGGGAAGCACCAGCTTAAGCTACTAAAGAAGCCATTGCTCAGTGATCACAAAGGGTCTTTCTCTCACAATGATGAAAGTCAGAGTGAGGAAAGAAGGAGGGATTTTCATCATTTGGGAAAAACAAGAGTTCTCAACCAATCAAAAGTGTTCATTTTAGATTATATGACCTAGTCTTACATCATTAGGAAACCAAAAGTGAAATGAACCAATGAAAAGTGTTATTACCAAGTCACATGACTTGCTGTGTTTACGTTAAGCGCTTTGCAGGGCCTCCCGGTTTGCTTCCAGAAACCTGCGCTTTGCGACTCGCTTCGCGTACCAGTTCGCTAACGTTGTACGTCATATGACGTATCACGCGACAACGTGAAACGTCATGCGGACGGGAGGCGTCACGATGTTGTTTTCTAACGCGGCACTTGCGGTAAAGAAACGTTTACCGGCTCGCGGTCTATTTCGCGGCATCAAGGTCAGCTAACGGGAAGCTTCCCGATTCGCGAAGCGGGAACGAAGAAAAAAAAATATTAAAAAAAAAATTATTCATAAACATATAAAATATATTTTTGGATTTAAAGAAGAATACATTTTACAGCTACAGATATTAGCTGTTAAAAAAACCAATGAAATTCACAGAAAAAAACATAGGTTATAGACCATATATAGTTAGGAATTAGCATTTACAAAACCTTGAAAATTCACTGAAAAAACCATAGGTTATAGACCATATATAGTTAGGAATTAGCATTTAGAAAACCTTATTTTACTCACACAAAACCATTGAAATTCCATATATAGTTAGTTGCACTAACTATATATCGCGCACCCGCAATCCACTGCTGATGATGTCACATATTACATCATTCATGACATGGTCAGTGACATCACTGATGACATCACTGATGACATCTCAAATGACATCACTGATGACATCACTGATGACATCTCAAATGACATCACTGATGACATCACTGATGACATCTCGAATGACATCACTGATGACATCATGACACACCAATACCAGTTACTACATAAGCACTCACTGATTCCTACGTCTACACACACATTCACTCATTCACCCATACAATCACTCATACATACAGTCACTTATTATTACAACACTATCATATGCACTCATACACCTATGCAGACAGTCACACACTGCCACTCATCCATGGAGTTACTCACACACCAAGCCAGTCCTGTAAAGAATCAATCACACTTCCATTTCTTCATCTATACAGTTAAACACAGAACACCATACTTCAGTGACATCACTGATGACATCACTAATGACATCTGAAATGACATCACTGATGACATCTCAAATGACATCACTGATGACATCATGACACACCAATACCAGTTACTACATACACACTCACTGATTCGTACGTCTACACACACATTCACTCATTCACCCATACAATTACTCATACATACAGTCACTTATTATTAGAACACTATCATATGCACTCATACACCTAGTCAGTCCTGTGAAGAATCAATCACACTTCGATTTCCTCATCTATAGTTAAACACAGAACACCATACTTTTCACACATATACTAACACATACTTACTCTCTTATACAATCACTGATACAAGTACACATTGATATGCACAGAGTCACACACCTCCCAGCCAGCCACACACACACTCAGTCTTCCATACATCCAGTCATTCTTCAATATGTAAAACGTATTTAAACTTTACAAAAACACACAGACACTAGATGATGTCATCAGTGATGTCATTTGAGATGTCATCAGTGATGTCATCAGTGATGTCACTGACCATGTCATGAATGATGTAATATGTGACATCATCAGCAGTGGATTGCGGGTGCGCGATATATAGTTAGTGCAACTAACTATATATGGAATTTCAATGGTTTTGTGTGAGTAAAATAAGGTTTTCTAAATGCTAATTCCTAACTATATATGGTCTATAACCTATGGTTTTTTCAGTGAATTTTCAAGGTTTTGTAAATGCTAATTCCTAACTATATATGGTCTATAACCTATGGTTTTTTCTGTGAATATATATATATATATGGGTGACCGCTCAGCCCTCCACAGGGCTTGGTTGCCCCACTCACTGCTGCGGCTCCTGCCTGCCTTTGCCGCCTCCTGCCTGCAGATCCCTTCGCTCGCTGCCCGCTGCTCCTGGGAATTTCCCGCTGCTCCTGGGAATTTCCCGCTGCCCGCTGCTTCTTGGAATTTCCCGCCGCTGCCTCCCTGCGGCACCACCCCCCTGTGATTCCATTCGCCGCCCCGCTCCCGCCACCCAGCTGCTCCTCCCTCCCGGCTCCTTACTTATGATGCCCCCAGAGCGACAGCGCAGCGGACGCGTGCAGCGGGAGCGCCGATTGAGCGCCGAAGGTGCGCCAAAGGTAAGCCCGTCTGCGTCCGTCCGCGCCTGGCCTGCGCCCAGCGCCAGGACCCCTGGCCCTCCCCGCCGAGACAAGACGACCCGACCGACCTACGACTCCGCCACTCTCAACGCACTCAAAGCCGGCCGGACCCACGCCTGCTGCCGAGCCACGCCGAGACGCACCCATGGACCCTTCACCTGCTGCACCTGCAAGTTCACCTGCCTCCGAACCTGCCCCGCACCCGCCAAGACAAACACCAGCAGAAACCACCTCAAGTGCATCCTGATCAACACCCGCTCCGTCCACAGACACGCCGTGGATCTCTGGAACCTCCTCGACGCTACATCACCGGACGTCGCCTTTCTCACAGAAACCTGGATGAACACCTCCTCTGCACCCGACATCGCCATCGCCATCCCGGACGGGTACAAGATCATCAGGAGGGACCGCATCAACCAGACCGGAGGTGGCATCGCCATCGTCCACAGGAACACCATCCGCATCACGACCGACGTCAACAACTCCTTCGCCGCAGCCGAACATCTCCACTTCCAGATTCACACCGACCCTAAGACGACCCTCAGAGGCACCCTCGTCTACAGACCCCCGGGACCACGCACACAATTCAGCGAAGACATGACAGACTTCATCAGCCCGCACGCCTTCCCCTCCACTGACTACATCCTCCTCAGGGACCTCAACTTCCACCTGGAGAACAACAAGGACCGCAACACCACCGCCCTGCTGGAAAACCTCGCCAACCTCGGACTCAAGCAACTGGTCAACACCCCCACCCACTACGCCGGCCACACGCTTGATCCTGTCTTCTCTTCCAGCAAGTACATCACCTTCAGCCACGCCACCGGACTCCACTGGACCGACCACAGCTGCGTCCACTTCAGCTTCAAAAGTTCCACGACCCACCACCACCCGCAACAGGTACCTCACAGGAATTGGAGCAAGATCACCGCAGACCAGCTCACCACCTCCCTCAGCCAAAGCCCACCCGCCAACACAACGAACCCCAACGAAGCAGCCCGCAACTTCACACAGTGGCTGACCGCCTGCGCCGACGACCTCGCGCCACTAAAGAACCCTCCCAGCAGACCCAGAAGCAAGAAGGCATCCTGGTTCACCGACGACCTCAAGGACTCCAAGAAGACCTGCCGCACCCTCGAGAAAGCCTGGCTCCTCGACCGGACCACCGACAACATGACCGCCCTCAAACACGCTACCCGCAAGCACCACCAGCTCATCCGCATCACCAAGAAGAAATCCCTGAAGGAACGACTGGACAACAACGCCCACGACAGCAAAGAGCTCTTCACTATCGTCAAGGAGTTCTCCAACCCCAGCACCGGAACCAGCGACATCACTCCGTCACAAGACCTCTGCGACTCCCTCGCCTCGTTCTTCCACCGCAAGATCGCCGACATCCACAACAGCTTTGGAGCCCCACCCACGCACCCAACCGTCGAACCAACGCCCCGCACCTCCACCCTTCGCACCTGGACCACGGTGACAACCGAAGACACAACCCGCACGATGAACACCATCCACTCTGGATCACCGACCGACCCCTCCCCACACCACGTCTTCAACAAGGCCGACTCCACCATCGCACCCCAACTCCGGAACATCATCAACGCCTCCTTCAACACCGCAACCTTCCCGGAGAGCTGGAAGCACGCCGAGATCAGCGCCCTCCTGAAGAAACCTACAGCGGACCCCATCGATCTCAAAAACTTCCGCCCCATCTCGCTCCTCCCTTTTCCTGCTAAAGTCATCGAGAAGATCGTCAACAGACAGCTGACCGCCTTCCTCGAGACGAACGGATCCCTCGACCCCTCGCAGTCCGGCTTCAGAGCCAACCACAGCACCGAGACCGCCCTCATCGCAGCCACCGACGACATCGACAAGGGGGAAACAGTGGCCCTCATCCTCCTGGACCTCTCCGCTGCGTTCGACACGGTCTGCTACCGCACCCTAGTCCAGTGCCTCAGCAACATCGGTATCCAAGAGAAGGCACTGGAGTGGATCATCTCGTTCCTCGCCGGAAGAACACAAAGAGTCCGCCTCCCCCCGTTTCGCTCCGAGGCCACCGAAGTCATCTGCGGCGTCCCGCAAGGATCTTCACTCAGCCCCACCCTCTTCAACATCTACATGAAACCTCTCGCAGCCATCGCACGCCAGCACAACCTCAACATCATCTCTTACGCCGACGACACCCAGCTGATCCTCTCCCTCACCAGAGACCCCGACACCGCCAGAACCTGCCTACACGAAGGGATGGAAGACGTCGCCGAGTGGATGAAGGACAGCCGCCTGAAACTGAACTCGGACAAGACGGAAGTCCTCATCCTGGGATCTTCGCCCTCCGCCTGGGACGACTCCTGGTGGCCCCCAGCCCTGGGCACCGCACCCAAGCCAACCGACCACGCACGCAACCTGGGCTTCATCCTGGACCCCTCCCTCTCGATGACCAGACAAGTCAACGCCGTCTCCTCATCGTGCTTCAACACCCTGCGTATGCTTCGTAAGATCTTTCGCTGGATCCCGACCGAGACCAGGAAGACTGTCACCCAGGCACTCGTCACCAGCCGACTGGACTACGGAAACGACCTCTACGCCGGAACCACAGCCAAGCTACAGAAAAGACTCCAGCGCATCCAGAACACCTCCACCCGACTCATCCTGGATGTCCCCCGACGCAGCCACATCTCCAGCCACCTGAGGAACCTGCACTGGCTCCCCGTTGACAAGAGGATCACGTTCCGGCTCCTCACCCACGCACACAAGTCTCTCCACGACCTGGGCCCCAAGTACCTCAACGACCGCCTGACCTTCTACACGCCCACCCGCCAGCTACGGTCCACCAGCCTCGCCCTCGCAGCCGTACCACGCATCCGAAGAGCCACCGCCGGAGGAAGATCCTTCTCTTACCTGGCTGCCATATATATATAGATAGATAGATTCATCAAAAAAAGTAAGTAATATGTGCCGTGATAGTACATGATGGTGTTGTCATTCTCTAAAATGTATTAAACACATATAAAACAGCTTTTTCTCTCTTACTACAATAGTATGTTTACTATATTACATTACATACTAGACAACCTAGAAGTATACAATACAACTATATATATATATATAGATATAGATTCAGCACCTTCGAAAATACATCGAAGTACATTGACTTTTACCTGCAAGAGTTCGTTGTCTCCCTACCAGCCTACATTAAGGATACGACACAATTTTTACACTTGCTTCAAGAATGCACCTGGTCAGATTACCTAATACTTATGACAATGGACATAGCCGTGCAGTATACCAGCATTTCCCATGTGGATGGCATCAGAGCCATTAAATACTATTTAGGTCAACGCCCCATTGAATTCTATCAACATAATGCTATGCTTGTTGCAATGATTGAAAAATGTTTGAACAACAATATCTTTCTGTTCAATAACACTGTGTACAAGCAATTGAGGGGAGTTGCCATGGGGGCATATTTTTCCCCCAGCTACGCATGGCTCCATGTAGGCTGGTGGGAGGAACATGTCCTTAGGAGGCAACATGCGACCAGCTGGGAAAATAACATCAAGAAATATTGGCGATACATCGATGATGTTTTTATTATCTGGCGAGGCACTGTCACAGGCACAAGAATTTGTCAAAAATATCAATGACAATATGTTAAACCTGAAATTTACAGCCAACTTTAGTGCCCAGGAAGAAGTTTTCTTGACGTGCAGATTAATATAGTGGGGAATTCAATAACTACCAGCCTATTCAGAAAAAACACTGCAGGCAACACCATTCTGCATGCCAAAAGCTTCCACCCACGTCATACAATTGCTGCCATCCCTTATGGGGAGTTTCTTAGGATCCACAGGTCATGTAGCACCCCCGAACTCTGGGATAAACACCAACAAGAATCCAAAATGAGACTCATGGCTAGGGGTTACGACTTTATCAAATTAGATGCACGTATGGCAAAGGCCAACCGCTCAGACCGTCAGGATCTATTAGACCCCGATATAACCAGTGCAACAGTCAGCAGAAAACAAGAAGGCAAAAACACCATACGCCTCATAACTGGGTACAGTCGCCAAGCTCGCCAAATTACTAAGTTGGTTAAACAGCAGTGGCCCATTGTCCTCACTGACCATGTTTTGAGAGAGATAATGCCCGCTGCCCCTACTGTCACATACAGACATGCTTATGCAATGCGTAACGATCTGGTGTCCAGCAGCCCAGAAACACCCAAAGAAGACAATTGGTTGTCCCCCCAAAAGGGGTTATTTCGCTGCAGTTCGTGCAGAGCATGCAAGTTTGGGGAAAATACAACTTCATATGTAACCCCTTTTGACACCACACCAATTACTTTAAGAGCTCATTTTACGTGCCGCACTGAACTGGCGGTATACGTATTGAAATGTAGCTGTGGGCTCAATTACGTGGGAAGCACGAAACTACCAGTTCACCAGCGCATACAGCAGCATCTGCGGGCGATAGTGAATGCCGATCAAAGCTACCCTGTAGCGCGGCATTTCCAAAACACCCATGAGAAGAACCTAAATCATCTTAAATATTTTGTAATCGATGCTGTCATACCCAGTAAAAAAGGGGGAGAAAATGAAAAACGTCTAAGACAGCTCGAATCCAAATATATAGTGCTCCTCGATAGTAAGAGCCCGGAAGCACTTAATATGGGAGAGGACCTCCATAACTTCTTATAACTTTCACACACATTATGCATAGAGCGCAATAATAAAGACAGAGGGCCCTGAAGCAGTCTAAAATCTTTTTGTATCCAAGCAGTCAAACTGCTATGATAATAAATGTATGCACCTGTACCTTACTTTTTGGCAAGAGATGATGAAAATCCTATGAGAACTGATTTTAATATATGTAAAAAATGTACTATAAAAATAATTTTCATTTTTCTTTAGTTTTCCTTAATTTTGATAAAATCACACGCACTTATTCATTCTCAGGATTTGCATTTACATGTATGTTAAGCTCAACCTGCCTATGTGTTTAGCACTTTACGTACCACATTTGGAGCACTTTTAACCCCAACACCCCGAATTAGCCATATTGCAAGAAGAATCGTAATAAAAGGGCCTCTTTTTATTCTTAACATATCTTTTGTTTGCATCAGTATATTCATACTGTCTGCATACCTTTTTGTTCAAATTGCCATTTGAGCGTAAACAGAAAACTGTGGATAATATGCTATATATGGTAGTTTTCACACAATGTAAATGAATTTAAGAGGGACAAACTGTATTAATTAATAAGCACCATCGATCCAATACACAGAGGGGACGCAGACATCTTAGGAAAAAATACACTTTAAGATAGGGGTATATATTGCATTAGGCAAGGTGAATGTCTTTAGCAATTAAGCATGTATACATTTCTGTATGATATGGTATTTGTACTTCAAACAATTCAAGCATTATGCATTTGTTTACTCAAATCCCAAATTATTTTAAAGAGTACCCTTCGATGAAGTAGAATGCGGACCAAATGTCACGTTGATGTATAACGGTGATTATTATCTGTAAATCTGTACTCAAAAAATGAGGAAGATTAGTTTTGCATAATGAAATGTCGCTAATCAAAAGTTAAATTGTATTATACTTCGTATATAATGTGTGCTAACCACAGAATCATTCACAGTATAGATAACTTCATACGCGATACAATGTATCTGGCAATCAATATCTGCTAAACATATCTTAAGATGGCGCCCTTATTTGTATCCACTATAGAATTCTCTGCTTTAATATAGTCCTGTGTCAATGTTTATTAATGACCAGAATTTGGTGCGCTTCTAAGGGGTGTGGCTCCATATTACAATGGTAGCCCTTCCACTCCCTATCAGTGAGCAAGGACTTTACGTCCGAAACGCGTCTGAGGGCTTGCACCACGAACAATAAAAATCTTTGAAATTGCAAAAGACTGACTCCAGTGATATTTTTGCAGTCTGCGTACCTGTCGGTGCTATCAGGCACTTTGGAGACAAGTTGGATTTGGATAGATTTAAATATATATGTGTGTTTGTGTGTGCGTATATATATATATTTACTGAAAAAACCATAGGTTTTACAGACGTTATAGTTAGGAATTAGCATTTAAAAAACCTTCAAAATCCACTGAAAAAACCATAGGTTTCAGGGACATTATAGTTAGCTGGACATTTCACTCGTACAAAACCATACAAACTTTACAGAAACACACAGTGACTTTCTAAGTTTTTTTTTAAATGCTAATATCTATCTATAACATCTGTAAAACCTATGTTTTTTTCAGTGAAAATATATATACACACACTAACATATATATATATATATATATATATATATATATATATATATATATATATATATATATATATATATATATATTTCTCTCCAACACACTCCAACAATTTTTGAAGAATACAGGACACTCGTAGTTCAGTTATTTCAGATTTATTCCGCAGATGAAAAAATCACGACGCGTTTCGCCATTACGGCTTGATCACGCTCGTCTCCCTGTAAACACAGCCATTTTTTTATACATACAACACCCTAGTGCATAGTTACAAACTTGGGGAATATGCAGCCATCTTAGAGTGGTCAATTAACAACAACGAATATCCAGTATTTGGCTGCCCCTCCGGGCTATATTCCTGTGATTCATACAGTCCACATCAAAACGTATAACACAAATTATGTGTACAAATGCGCCAAAAAGTTTTATGTCAAAAGAATCACATTTGATCAAATTAAATAATTGACCCAAAAAAAGAATCAGTGAGAAAATCACACAAATACATAATTGTGACATCATTACACATGAAATTCCGTGATACCATCCTCGGGAAAAAAAAGGCGTGAACTTAGGCATTTCATTCACTCCCCAGTCATCTCGCACGCCATTGGTTGTGCGCTGCTATGGCAACACACTGTCAACTATCGTCTTTGTTCGACCATGTAAGACATGCCGACCACAATATTCTGGCACGTATCTGCCCAAGTGGGCTGAAACATTCCCAAGTTTCAAAGTCATGTGAAGTGATCTAGACCCCAGTGGGTAATCCAGTTCAATCAATAATAATGCAACAATAGATTCTTCCGATATAGTCCAATATCTTCTGCTACCCCAAGTTGTGTGAAATCTAAAAGCAATACAAAGATTGTATTAAAATCAAGAAGACTACAGATACACTATTAAAGTCAATAGCTACGATCTATTTGTAGACATATTTTCATTCATATAGATGTACAGACAGTTCTTCACTCATATTAAATCCTTTCGGAGTGAGACATTCGAAATCCACAATATATTTTGATTCGAGTTTCCTAAGGGACAACTCTCGATTGCCTCCTCGGACCCCCAAATCAACACTGTCAATGACCACTAACTGCACCAATTTCTCATCTTGCATGTGTTGTGAGAAAAAATGTCGCGCTATGGGGTACTGTTTGTTGTTGTTGTGTATTGCACGAAGGTGCTCCAATACTCTCTTTTTGGCCTCATGTTTGGTACTTCCCACATACCATTTGTTACATGGACAGATGAGCACATATACACTATATGGTGTGTTGCATGTCAGATGTTTGCGTATTGTGAAAATCTTTTTCGTAGTAGGAACCAGAAGAGTCTGACAATCATGACTAAATTTACATGCCTTACATCGCCTGCAACATTTAAAACCAACATCCTGATTTGTTGTGCCTGCTGATGTGACATAATTTATGCTCAATTCGTCTCTTAATGATCTCCCTTTCCGGAAAGTTATTTGTGGGTTGTCACTCAAATGCTTTTTGAGATGTATATCAGTGTGTAACACATGCCAATGTCTATTGAATATTTTGCGCACCTCCCGTGCCTGACCTGAGAAAGTAGTGATAAATCTCACTTGGTTTACATCATCCGATGTGACTCTAGGATTCAGTAATTCCTCTCTGTTTTTCAGTGCTACTCTCTCCTTGGCAGTGTTAATCATGTTAGGACTATATCCCCTGTTCCGGAATCTTAGACACATTCTTTTCCCTTCATCAAGAAATGCACTCTCGGTACTGCAGTTCCGTTTGGCGCGGAGTAACTCGCCGTAAGGAATGCTGTAAACCAAGCTTCGAGGATGGCAACTATTCGCATTTAAAATGCAACAGCATGGCAACAGCATTTTAAATGCGAATAGTTGCCATCCTCAAAGCTTGGTTTACAGCATTCCTTACGGCGAGTTACTCCGCGCCAAACGGAACTGCAGTACCGAGAGTGCATTTCTTGATGAAGAGAAAAGAATGTGTCTAAGATTCCGGAACAGGGGATATAGTCCTAACATGATTAACACTGCCAAGGAGAGAGTAGCACTGAAAAACAGAGAGGAATTACTGAATCCTAGAGTCACATCGGATGATGTAAACCAAGTGAGATTTATCACTACTTTCTCAGGTCAGGCACGGGAGGTGCGCTAAATATTCAATAGACATTGGCATGTGTTACACACTGATAAACATCTCAAAAAGCATTTGAGTGACAACCCACAAATAACTTTCCGGAAAGGGAGATCATTAAGAGACAAATTGAGCATAAATTATGTCACATCAGCAGGCACAACAAATCAGGATGTTGGTTTTAAATGTTGCAGGCGATGTAAGGCATGTAAATTTAGTCATGATTGTCAGACTCTTCTGGTTCCTACTACGAAAAAGATTTTCACAATACGCAAACATCTGACATGCAACACACCATATAGTGTATATGTGCTCATCTGTCCATGTAACAAATGGTATGTGGGAAGTACCAAACATGAGGCCAAAAAGAGAGTATTGGAGCACCTTCGTGCAATACACAACAACAACAAACAGTACCCCATAGCGCGACATTTTTTCTCACAACACATGCAAGATGAGAAATTGGTGCAGTTAGTGGTCATTGACAGTGTTGATTTGGGGGTCCGAGGAGGCAATCGAGAGTTGTCCCTTAGGAAACTCGAATCAAAATATATTGTGGATTTCGAATGTCTCACTCCGAAAGGATTTAATATGAGTGAAGAACTGTCTGTACATCTATATGAATGAAAATATGTCTACAAATAGATCATAGCTATTGACTTTAATAGTGTATCTGTAGTCTTCTTGATTTTAATACAATCTTTGTATTGTTTTTAGATTTCACACAACTTGGGGTAGCAGAAGATATTGGACTATATCGGAAGAATCTATTGTTGCATTATTATTGATTGAACTGGATTACCCACTGGGGTCTAGATCACTTCACATGACTTTGAAACTTGGGAATGTTTCAGCCCACTTGGGCAGATACGTGCCAGAATATTGTGGTCGGCATGTCTTACATGGTCGAACAAAGACGATAGTTGACAGTGTGTTGCCATAGCAGCGCACAACCAATGGCGTGCGAGATGACTGGGGAGTGAATGAAATGCCTAAGTTCACGCCTTTTTTTTCCCGAGGATGGTATCACGGAATTTCATGTGTAATGATGTCACAATTATGTATTTGTGTGATTTTCTCACTGATTCTTTTTTTGGGTCAATTATTTAATTTGATCAAATGTGATTCTTTTGACATAAAACTTTTTGGCGCATTTGTACACATAATTTGTGTTATACGTTTTGATGTGGTCTGTATGAATCACAGGAATATAGCCCGGAGGGGCAGCCAAATATTGGATATTCGTTGTTGTTAATTGACCACTCTAAGATGGCTGCATATTCCCCAAGTTTGTAACTATGCACTAGGGTGTTGTATGTATAAAAAAATGGCTGTGTTTACAGGGAGACGAGCGTGATCAAGCCGTAATGGCGAAACGCGTCGTGATTTTTTCATCTGCGGAATAAATCTGAAATAACTGAACTACGAGTGTCCTGTATTCTTCAAAAATTGTTGGAGTGTGTTGGAGAGAATTACGAAGCTGGCTGGTAGCTTGGTGCAGGACCGCCCGTGACAGCCGGACCCCTTTTACCAGCAATAGTGGAGTGCATATATATATATTCACTGAAAAAACCATAGGTTATAGACCATATATAGTTAGGAATTAGCATTTACAAAACCTTAAAAATTCACTGAAAA
The DNA here is from genome assembly GCF_964261635.1 of Lissotriton helveticus. Classification (NCBI taxonomy): domain Eukaryota; kingdom Metazoa; phylum Chordata; class Amphibia; order Caudata; family Salamandridae; genus Lissotriton; species Lissotriton helveticus. The sequence goes on along the minus strand of NC_136063.1, from coordinate 769,905,159 downwards.
AACCATAGGTTATAGACCATATATAGTTAGGGATTAGCATTTAAAAAACCTTATTTTACTCACACAAAACCATTGAAATTCCATATATAGTTAGTTGCACTAACTATATATCGCGCACCCGCAATCCACTGCTGATGATGTCACATATTACATCATTCATGACATGGACATATGTGTGTGTATATATATATATATATATATATATATATATGTGTGTGTGTGTATATATATATATATGTGTGTGTGTATATATATATATATATATATGTGTGTGTGTGTATATATATATATATATATACACACACACACATATGAGTGAGTGATTAAATGTGTATGAGTGAGTGATTAAATGTGTCTCACTGAGTGCATGGGTTAGTGACTAAACTGTCTTAATTTGTGCATTATTATGTCTGTTGTTCTGTAAACTGCTGCATGTGTTGATCAGTAGCTATATGAGTAACTATATGGGTTATTAATTGATTGTCCAAGTATTTGTATGGGAGACTGAGTGTATGTGTGGCTGGCTGGGAGATGTGTGACTCTGTGCAGATCAATGTGTACTTGTATCAATGATTGTATAAGAGAGTAAGTATGTGTTAGTATATGTTTGAAAATGTAAGGTACTCTATGTTTAACTGTATAGATTAGAAAATGGAAGTGTGATTGATTCTTTACAGGACTGACTAGGTGTGTGAGTAACTCCATGGATGAGTGGCAGAGTGTGAGTGTCTGTATAGGTGTATGAGTGCATATGATAGTGTTGTAAAGATGAGTGATTGTATGTATGAATGATTGTATGGGTGAATGAGTGAATGTGTGTGTAGACGTAGGAATCAGTGAGTGCGTATGTAGTAACTAGTATTGGTGTGTCAATGGTTTCAAAAATTATACTCTGTATTTAACACTGGGTGTAACAGAGGTTATATTAAAGTGTGAGGAGATGCATTGTATTGTCACATTAATGATATCATCATTGATGTGACCATTGATGTCAAATGAGATATCATCAGTGATGTCATCAGTGATGTCATTTGAGATGTCATCAGTGATGTCATCAGTGATGTCACTGACCATGTCATGAATGATGTAATATGTGACATCATCAGCAGTGGATTGCGGGTGCGCGATATATAGTTAGTGCAACTAACTATATATGGAATTTCAATGGTTTTGTGTGAGTAAAATAAGGTTTTTTAAATGCTAATCCCTAACTATATATGGTCTATAACCTATGGTTTTTTCAGTGAATTTTTAAGGTTTTGTAAATGCTAATTCCTAACTATATATGGTCTATAACCTATGGTTTTTAAAGTGAATTTCATTGGTTTTTTAATAGCTAATATCAAAACCTTTACAATGTATTATTCTTTAAAAAGAAAAATATTTTTTACATGTTTTTTATACAATTTTTTTTTTATTTTTTTTTGTTTCGCTCCCAGTACGCGTACCGGTTAGCTTCCCGTTAGCTCAATCCGGAGGCGCGACCCGGTACGCGAACTGGTAAACGTTCCTTTTGCGCACCTCTCGCGTTACAAAACAACATCGCGACGCTTCGCGTCAGCATGACGTTTCGCGTTCTCGCGTAATACGTCATATTACGTGCTACGTTCGCGTACCCGGAAGCGCAGCGGTACGCGAACCGGAAGCGATCCGCGGCGCGGCGCCGACCGCGTAATGTAAACATAGCAGGTCATGTGACTCGGTAATAACACTTTTCATTGGTTCATTTCACTTTTGGTTTCCTAATGATGTAATACAAGGTCATGTGATCTAAAATGGACACTTTTCATTGGTTTAGAACTTTTGTTTTTCCCAAATGATGAAAAACCCTCCTTCTTTCATCACTCTGACTTTCATCTTGGTGAGAGAAAGACCCTTTATTGAGACTTTGTGATGGCTTCATTAGTAGCTTCAGCTGGTGCTAGCCCACCACCTCCACCAAATCCAAGAAAGAGAGGACCACCTGCAGAAGTAATTCTGCAAGAAGAGGAAGAACAGGAAGAGGAGGAAGAGGAGGAAGAGCATGAGTTTTTGCCAGAGGAGCCCAGGAGGTACAACAGAAAGGAGAATTATATCTGGCAATTCTACAGAATTCCTGAGGGGCAAAAGAAAGTGAATGCTCGTTACGTGTTTTGCCGCATATGCGGTGACAGATTGTCAAGGGGCACCGATAAAAAATATAGTTATGGGAATCATACTATGCATCGGCATATGAGTAGGTGGCACCCAAATAACTATAGTGCTGCCCAGCTACGTGACCAACAACAACATCCCCTCCAAATGGCAAGAAGATCGGTGGTTCCAGAGGTGTCGGGACCAGAGGCGAGGGAGGTGATTGCAAACATCCAAATGTTGTTTGGTCACGTAAAACAAGTGTGCGTGGAATGTGGCGCTTTCATCTGCTACAGAGAAAGTAGCATCACTTTGATTTTGCGAGCAATTCAAAATCATATTAATGTTTGCACAAAACGCACCAAAAAATAAATTCATTTTTTTTTTTTGCTCCTGTTGAGCCCTTTATAATGGATCGTTTTTGTTTCCCCCCCCCCAAAAAAACCAAAAAAATTTTAAAAACGTTCAGAAAATACAAAAAAAGTAAAAAAATGTTCAAAAAATACTAAAAAAAATATAAAACAACAAAAACATAAAAAAAAAAGTTCTTTTCAGAACTAACTCCCCATTATAAAAAAATTGGTAGAAAATTTGGAACTCTGCCAACCTGTATTTCTCTTAGTTCGCTCCCGGAGCGCTACCCGGTACGCGTACCGGAAGCTAACCAAAAAAATATTTTTTAAAAAAGAACAGTAACTATAAGGGAAGGAAATACACAGTTATGTTAAAAGAAAGACAGCTCTAGGGAGTAAAATAAGGATACTGTTACCTACAATCCACTGTTGATGATTTCACATATTACATCATTCATGACATGGTCAGTAACATCAACAGCAGTGGATTGTAGGTAACAGTATCGTTAGTTTACTCCCTTTAGCTGTCTTTCTTTTAACATAACTGTCTATTTCCTTCCCTTATAGTTACTGTTCTTTTTTAAAAAACATTTTTTTGATCAGTCATAAACAGTGACATTAATAGAAACAGAGAGAGTGAACAAGAGTGAAGAACTATGGTCCTCCTGAGCCACCCTCAGAAAACCAAGGGGGTCAAGATACATCTACCGTGCCCCCTTCTACCTATTCTGAACATTATTTGCCCTCCATCTTGTATCTTGATTCGAACGAAACACAAAATGGTGGACTGCCATAACGCTGCTGGTTTGCGAACCGGGCAACTTCCCAGGAAGCGGTCCCCAAAAAAAAAAAGTTGGGAAAGTAATTCACAGACACTAAGAGTAATAGAGATGGAGTGAGTGAACAAGACTGAGGAACTATGAGAACAGAGGGACTGAGAAAAAGAGTGGAAGGAGTTGAGTAAATAGGTAATAGAGAAAGGAATGAGGAAAGTAGCAAAGGCAGGAAACTGAGGATTAAAGAAGTGAAGCAGTGGATCTAATAGTAGGTGAATGTGATAGAAATGTAACGAAAAGAGTACAACTATTTACCTTGTAATTGCTGTTAAATTAATCACATTTTATTTCTATACTTTCAACCTGTGAAAGAGAGAACCAACATTTAAAAAAAAATTAAAATATGTATTTAAAAATTACAAAAGACAAGGGAAAATATTGAAGGACAAATAGTTTTTCAACAACTTTGACACTGACAGAAGCTTCTGCTTCTCCAGGTCCTCTACACAATGCTAAAGATATACATTTTAAACTAACAGTATCTTGATGCAGATGAAGTGAGGACTATCTTAAAACATGGTGCATCTTTTGCATTGCTCTTGTTTCAGAAAAGTGTCGCTTCAGTATGCCAATAACATGTCTCCTATCCAGAGATTTGTTTGAGGTGAGGCCTACTCAGAGTTCAAGATGAGATTTACACTTGTTGAAGTGTACAGAGGAGATAATATCTGTGAAAGTCTACTAATGAAGTGAGTCATGTCCACTGCACTCTTCAACAAAGTAGAAACCTCCTATGTTTCCCTGGACAGACCCAAACTTGATCTTCACAATGTGATTCGTAATGATATGAAACTCAAGTGATGTAATTGAAATATGTGCAATTTATTTTGCTCATTTCACAATCACATCACTTGTGTTTCCTTTGCTTAGGTATCTCATTGTGCAGATGTAGTCCAGCATATGAAAGATTACGTAGAAGTGCAGCACTGCATACAATAAATTTAACACTTACAGAAAACTCACCTTCTCCATGCCTCCTACACAGTTCTACATATACATCATAAATGCAAACAGTACAGAATTAATTATACATGTTAAATGGTTTATTTTTGCTGTTCTCAGAATGTATCAAAATTCACTAAAAACAGTGACTTGAAGGTATTCATCATGTAACAGCGGGGAAAAAAAAACACAATCAAAATGATTGTGTTTAAAAAACCCATACAACATCAGAAAATAAAATTCAGAACTCCTTAAAGTTAACTTACTTTCCATGACGTCCAAGGATGTCCTATGAACAGCTTACACTCTTTTGTGCTGTTATTACTTTCAGCCCGCCACTTTCTGAAAGAAAACCTCCATCGTTTTTAAAAACACGTTACATGCAATAAATGACTTCTTGCTCTCTACCACTATTTTCCACAAGGCCAAATCTAGTCAGAGATATTTATAACTCTTGGATTTCTTGTAAGCCAATCCCATCATTTGGCATTTCCGCAACTTTCAGAATTAAAATGTTGAAGATCATTTTCACAATCCTGGAATAGTAATATCTTCCCCTTCTTGGTCAGTCATGTTCTACATTTCCTATGACACTGATACTGCTTAATATGAAGCAGACTTACACTACCTCTATGACTACTACAATTATTTAATTCTCTACATCACTTTTAATCACAAAGCAATGTAAAACAGTAGACAGCATTGCAGACTTACATTCCCTCTACTCCATGTTTTGATTGGCTGCTTCAATTAGCTTATGAAAAGAAACAATTTTTCTGAACTCATTTAAAGTGCACATACATCTCCATGATGTCCAATCCTTTCATTAGAAGTTATGTCTCTGAACTACACTTATCCTCAAGGCCAAATTGTGTAGGAGCCATTAGAACTTCTTGAAATTCCACAGATCATATCCCGAGATTATTTTCCTAAAATTTTGGTTTTAAAAACACCAGGTAAGAGTTTTTAAGGTCATACGGCAATTTTTTTTTGAAAATTAAAACAGAATCATTGCAGAATGACCAGCCATTTCTAGACTTTAAATAAGCTGTGTAATGTCCTGATGATATTGAAGGGCCGTCATGATATATAATTGCTGTAGTTACAAAAGTCCTTCCTGATATTGACAACTGCGAAGCTACAAAATTTTTTATTAAAGTTGTCAATTTTGTTCCATCAGGCCTACATCGTTGGAACATTAAAATGACGTACTGGCCATATTTTCGTATAAATAATGTGGACATCATTTCAGATTTACATTGGCTACACTCCATGCTGTGATTAGCAGCTTTTACTAGCTTATTAAAGGACACTGATTTACTGTCTGGCAAAGTTAAATATATAAATCTTTCTGAGTCTACACTAGTAGTACTTGATACCATACAGTTCTCGCAGTCATGCTGCCATTGATAAGAAAGCCCAAACAACTGATCTACATCTACACCTTCAGCATGTAATACATCAAGCATATACATTAAAAACTCCTGACAATCTTGCTGAATATTTTGAGAGAATTGTGTTTGCCCTGAACATCTGTCTAACAGGTTTCGAATTTCAGACACACTTTCTATTTTTGTTCTATCTGTGCTACATTTCTCTAACACAGAATTCAACAAACTGCAAAATCTTTGATCAGAATTGACCACAATCTCTTCTTTTACATTTTTTAGAGAAAACAAAACATTCATTACTACATTAGCATAGCAGTTGACACCAGAACTGTTTTCAAACTGAAAACCAACAACATCTTCAACAGAATCCTCTTTGTTTCTGCTTGTAATTTTAGGTTCATTCACTTTTTGTCTTTTTGCTACAACCTCCCCAGTATTGTTCTCATTTCTTCGTTTCCGGCCTACCAGACGTTTCTCAAACAAAGGAAACTGAGGCAAATGTGGCGCATACTCTCTTCTTAACCTATTGTATTCCTTAACACAATCTAGATCTGCACAAATGTTTCTGACATCACACTCAATCAAGTACAATCCCGATAAAGTTCTAACTCGTGACAATGCCACATATGCCATACCCTCCTTGAACACAGAACTGCCAATATTCACCAATGCAGTGTCTACACTTAAACCTTGCGATTTATGAATTGTCACCGCATATGCCAAGCAAACAGGGAACTGCTTACGGCGAACATATAAGTCTTTTACAAGCAAAAATCTAGCAGAACAACGAGCAATTAGCTGTACTTCCTCAATGCCATCAAATTTAATTTTTAAAAATTCAATTCCATCTCTATTTCTGTATTTCACAAAATCAACAACATTACCCATTGATCCATTTACCAGACCTCTTTCAACATGTAAATTCCTTCTTAAAATTATACGGCAGTTCAAGCACACATTCAGAGTCTTTTCAAAACCTGCAGTTTTAGATATAGTCTTCTCTAATGAATCCAATTTTGATTTCAGATTCTCAGACAAAATAATTGTTGATCCCATATGCTCTACTCTATCAATAGCTTCCACTTTCACAATCTCTTGCTTTTCTAAATGCAACATTTTGTTGTTAAATTTGGCACATTCTGCAAGAGTTGGCATCAAACATATTCCAGATTTCTTATCAGTAATTTTCTGAAAAATATTCTCAGGCACAACATCTTGTTCTGGATATAAATTTGACAGTAATCGTGCATGTAAAGCTTCTTTTCCATGCTCGGTCACTTTTCCAATTCTAACATCTTGTAGAATAGTCTTGTAAACTTCATCCTTTGCCTGACGCATATTTTCATGCAGTTCAGCATAATTGAAGTTTAACCATATATTGACGTTGCCAATGCTGCCTAGGCACTTCCTGGTATCTTCATGCGTGAGCATTTTGAACACAGGTTGCCCTTTCACTGGTGTCAGCTGCAGAAGATCTCCGAAAACAATGATGTGTTTGCCACCAAATAACACATCATACTCTGTTTTGAGAACTTCTTGCATCCTCAAATGCACAAAGGCAAGCATGACATTGGAAACCATGCTTACTTCGTCAATGATAAGAAGTTTCATTTTCCTCAAGATTCTTGAAACTTCAAAACAAGCATCTCCAGATAGCTTGTGATATTCTAATTTGTTGTCATGCTCCACTGGCAGCATCAGTAAACGATGTAAAGTAATCCCTTTAATGTTATGTGCTGCCAGTCCAGTTGGAGCGGTGACAACACAAGACAGCGATGACTCTGTCCTTTCCTGCAAATAACATGAAATTGCTTTAATAAGGAAACTTTTTCCAGTTCCCGCTTCTCCACTCACGTAAAGTCGGACAGGCTTCAACGACGTACATGAGCACTCTTTCTTATCATGACTTAATCCATGATCAATTTGCATGGTAACTTCGTCATATATTTTCCTCTGCTCAACGTTGAGTTGCCTTTCCAACTCTTCTAAGTTAACCACATCCTCTTGAGCATGTGCCATGGCTCTTTCCACCTCATTCATAGCAGTGGCAGCTTCATTTTCAATAAGAGGTCCTCCTAGTGGATCCTGACTCAATGAAGCAGAACTCTGACTGTCCTGAGAACTGTCTCTGGCAATCTCGGCTGCAATTGTTGCTTCCTGCTCAATTTCCGCATTCAACATTTCTACATATTTGGGAAAAGCAGGACATTCTATGGTCTCCTTGGCGGCATTGAAAGAGTCTTCATAACAGAGGAAATCTCCAAGCAGTTCCTCTTCTGCACGCCAAGGCTTGAAAAGTTGCAAAAGTGCTAAATAGAAAAACTCCTTTTTTTCAGGAGATTCGCCACTCAATTTTCGATGGTTTATCAAGTGGCATTTTCTTTGCTTCACCAGACATCCCTCACTTCCTATTACAGCATACACTCCTTTCTCAGTATCTTCTTTGATGTTCCTCTTGAACATGTAATTTTGCAGAACCTCATACAGACAAACATTCTCTAGGTGACTGCTTCGATTTGGATAATATGTATCCAACATGTTTGTCTTCAAAATGTCGGTACTGTTTGGCTCCTTTTCCGCCAAATACTCAATTTCCCGCACAGGTTTGAGAACTCGATTACGCGTTGCAGCAAGACCAAGACTCGCCCAAACGATACTCCTGGACTTGGCATAGAGACTTGCTGAAGACAACCGGTCAGAACATTCGTACGCTCCGATTTCTCGATGCGACAACATCTTCAGACTGAAACTGTACAACTTCTTGCTGAGGCTCTTTTCATGGGAAATGTCCTCCCACATATCCTTCAATTCTGTCTTCTCTTTTTTGGTGATGTAAGACGTCACATACCGAGCCACAGCCATACAGTTATCAGCCACAAACTGTATATCCATGTTAGCATTCCACATGGACAAAATCACCGGGTTGTAGTCGTTGATGTACTTGGACTCTTCGTTCCTCTTCAAATTGTAAGTGTTTTTAGGTGATTTCTTCATGACATTGTGTCGCAGCGAAGACATCAAACTGTTTACTCTTCCTTTAGAAATCACCGGTCGTGGATAGCCGAAACGACATTTAGTGTAGAACTTGTCCTTGTTTCGGAATTTACGACGGCAGTACTTTCCACATCGATGGCTTTGGAAACGCAGAACTTTTTCTCTTAGGCTTTTCTTCTCCTTTGCGTTTGGAACAGCACACGTAGAATACTGTTGGATGAAACTCATCACTGAGTCATCTGGATCCGTTCCAAATTTAGGTGCATCCTTGATCCACAGCAACATATGTATATGAGGAGCACCTCTTGCTTGGTACTCCTTTCTCCAGAAGAAATCCAACACCTCTCCAAGAGGTGGATTCTTCTTATTCATGATGAAAGACATCATAGCTTCAAATCTATGATTGAAGTACCTACATACATTGACTGGATCCAAAGAGCACAGTTCTCCGGGTGTCTTGAATTCGATGTTTTCTACGTTAGCATTTGCCTCTCGTAGAAATTCAAGTAAGTCTTCCCAGCCATACTCGGCACAGCTCAGAGTGAGGAACCATGTGGGAGTACCTAAGTTCCTCAGCATACATTTTAAATCACCATGACGACGGTACCAGTACTCATTAGTACCACGCTGACACGCCATGAGATTAATCAGGTGAGAATCCAAAATACTATCTTGGACATTCACTTTATCCATAAAATCACTTGCCGAGATGTTTTGCATGTGTATACCACTTTTCAAGATGTGGTTCACTGCATATGACAGTCCAGACAGATCGCTTTCAAACAGGAGATGAAACAAATATGGAATGCATTGTCGAAACCTAGCATCTCCTGCATACAATCGCAAAGTCCGGTATTCAGAAGCAGGAATTTGATGAGGTCGCTCATCATATCTTCCTCCCTGACCTGTTGGAAAAAGCTGTGGGAAACACCGAGCTTCCAAACTTTGCTCCCAAACACTAATGGGACTCCCTTTGGCTTGTTTCATTTGAAACAACTCAATAGCATTCCCCATGACTTCCTTTGAATGCAAAGGATGAACACTATAATGTTCATATATTTCCTCACTAGTAGAGGGTTCTACTTTCTCAATTTGACCAGCACACAAATCGCTATCCTCTTCCTCACTTACTTCCTCTTCTTCAACATATACATTCTTATAGTATTTATTATTTTTTTTCAAATACAATGTTGCCTTTTTAACTTTCCTAACATCTACTAAATCTTGCCATATTTTCTTATTCTTTGTCGGAACCCCATTAACTAAGATAACCAGAGGTTCCTCTTCCACTTTTTCTACTCCAATTGTGTTAATGTTTTTCTTCAAATCTAGAGGCAAATAAACAACTCTTCCCTTTAATCCTCTCTGTAAATCTGATGGAGGCAATTTCCCTGTCTTTGGCTCCATTCTTACAATAGCCTGAAAGGGATGGATACTTTGAATCAAAATAGATTCATAAGTATTTAAATCCTTCAATTCAGAAGGAATCTCAACCAACTCCAGATTATTATGAACTGCTCTAGCAGGCATCTGGTTTTGTTTTAATTTGTTACAACAATAAGTACACACACGTTGATCCAATCCCAAATCAAAACAATTTTCTACCATCAAGTATGTTGCAAAATCCTTCCATTCACTATTATTTTCCCTTTCACTTTTTGCATATAAATCCACTAACTTAGTCTGATTCTTATAATAAGTGCGTCGACAACACACACAAGTGAAATTAGGCCTCTCACTTGATTTCATGTCAAACGTCGCAATTTCCCTCTGGAAATTATCTGTACTGGAAACCTGTACAGTATCTTCCAAATGACCCTCTATTTCTTGCTCAATTTCAACATTCTCCTCTTTACTTCCAAAGTAACAAAACTCAATTTCTTCACATATATTCCTCACATCTATTTCAGAACCATGCAGAAGAGCAGCACATAATTGTTTCAGCATAATTGCTGGACTCTTAGCATAATACAACAGTCTAACTAACTTCCTCACTTTGTTATGATGCACTGCTAGCATCCTGAAATGATGAAAAACACTCTGGCATACTCTCCTGGAAAGACAAGCCAGTGAATGACCATGCAAACCTGTCACTTCTCTCACTCTGCAAGGATCTAATTCTTGCAACAACCTCATTTTCTGCTTCAAACTTTTCTTGTTAAATGACCGTACAAAATCACAAAGCAAATTGATAGAATCCTGTCGCACACTGCAAATACTACTACACTTCCAGGTGTACACAGGACCCTTAGCACGTCTTCCTAAAACCTCATTACCTAACAACTCTTCTGCCTCTGTTGTCACAAGTTTTTCTTTTTCAACTGGACAACCATCTTTCACTTCATAAGCACGACCACTGATGTCAACTGCATGCACCAAATCATTATCCTGGAAATAACTCTCTTCATTAAAAAATGCCTCACAGCTTGAACTATGTATCCATTCTCCAGAAAAAACTTCACAAAAATTACTACGATTAACTATTCTCTTCCATCTACTATTTCTTTTGAAATCAAAAATTGCCTTGTTTAGCTTCCTAATTCTATTGATTATCAAAATAAATAACTTACGTTTAATTTCAAAAGCCTGATCAATAACTTTCTCAACTTTTTTTTTTCTCCTATAAAAAACTAATTTCTGTTGACCTTTCTTAATATTTTTTAACAAATTGCCAATTATCCTGTTACGGAACATTCGTTTACGAATCTCCGTAAACTGTTGTTTCCTTCTACTATCATGCACAGATTTATCTCTTGCTCTAGCACTAACATTTTCATTTGTCCTTTTCTTTCCATTTGATTTACTTGTGTTGTTATGGATTGAAACATTTTCTGTACTAATATTTTTTTTATTTGAAATATTTTTTATGAACTATTTAGAGCTCTTACCCGGTGCTTTCTTCATCGCTTGAGAAATCTTTTTGTTAGAGGACTGCTGCATTTTTTTTTTCTCCTGCTGTCTTTGACGTTTTGCAGCCTTCATCTCTCTTATTTTTGAAGGCATAGTTGAATCTGAGGAAAAATATAATAAAAATGTTAATAAAAAAATATTATCAAACAGTAAATCAGTAATAGTGATCAAAAACATAACACACTACTTGACATTTTAAATAGAAGATTTTTTAGTCCTTGCAAATTTACAATACAGAAGTAGCAGAAAAGAAATGAGATTTATATTTATGTTACCTATGCTATTTTATATGTGAATCTGATCTAATTTTATGAGCATATTTTAATATTTTATTGAAGACACTACACATAACCTGTTTTTGAAGGTGTCTTTATTTTTAAATTAAACGGTTTACCTTTTTACTTTTTATTGATTATAAATTTTAAAAATAAATGTTTATAATTCCAAAGGCTCAAGCAGGTCTTCTTCCCATCCTATATCATATAATTCGGACAAATCTGCATCCTCATCACGCTCTTCTTCATCCTCAGGATTTAAATCATCCAATGGATCAACATCCACTGATGTTTCAATTACAAGTTCAATGATGAGGTCAAAATCAACTGATTGCAGATTGTCGCTCATGTTGAGGTTGTCTTTATCTTTAAAGAAAGACAACAACAATGAGATGTTGCAGAGTAAGAGACAAATCTCACAGATTATAATAGTAAAATTATTTAACAAGAGTAACATTTTGCAGCTATTATTTAGCCATGTCCAGCGATGCTGAGCAGGTGAAGCCTATGTCTAATTTTTCACTGGACAGGACTCATCTGTTCTTAACCTTGGATAAGCCTCAACGACTCTGTGTCCCCTGCACATACTCAAACGTTAAAGTGCAGATTTATATTAAATGGCACATCCCCAGGCATGCACCAGTTAATGTGCACCACTGCTTTACCACCCATGGTGTGCCGCATTTACAATCAGATAGGAGAAAGCTGCGTCAAAACCCTGCGCCTGCTTTAAGCAGGCATAGGTCTTGACGCAGCATTGTATAGATGGGGCACCCCTGATCCTTGCTGGAGCTGCATCGCACTTACGATACAACTCCAGCAATGCGCCACCTTTACAGCACAGATGCGTCACACATCTGTGCCTTTTTTGCCCCATGCTGCGCCGCATTGTAAATGCAGCACACCATGGGTGGCGGAACAGTGGCGCAGGATGACTGTCACATCCCTGGGGATGCGCCACTCATCATAAATCTATCCCTAACCTTCTTATCTTGTTACAGATGAACTGCCATATGTATCATCAAAATATTTTACATATTATAAATAGCAAATTTTAAGGAATAAATAGCGATTCTTTACTATTCCTAATTTGCAATGAGCAAATTGCTAATTGCAAATTACCCATTCATTTCCATAGGCTAGGAGGCTCATAGGAATTAATGTTGCAAGTTGTGATTAGCAATTAGCTCATCACAAAATAGGATTTTTTTCAAGCGTGCAGGGGTATCTCAAGAACAACCTGCTGCACCCCTGAAAAAGAAATTTGGGAGCACATGGCACACCTACATGCCCTAATGGCATGTATGGGCGTCATATGGGACCTTTTTTTTTTTAAAAAGAAAATTCTTTTTGAAAAGAATTCGCAAATTACCACAAACTACAAGTTGGTGGTAGTTTCCAAATCCTTAATATCATTTTTTACATATTTTTTTTTTATACATTGCATTTAAGGAATCACAATTTTTGAATTATTGACATTTTAAGTAATTTCCACATGTGCACTGTTTTCTAAATATAATTTGAAAATCGTTTTTGGGGAAAAGTAATGGTTTGCAAATTTATGACAAGGACATAATGGTGTATGCTTCTCTATAAGGCATTTCAGTATCTCTAATGTCATTTTTCCCATATTACATTATAAGACCTTTCCCCATGAAGCACATTCCTTGTAAATATGCTCCCACCAGTGCATTGCAAATTTAGATTTTGACTGTTTCAGACACATAGCCATGTTGAAAGTGACCCAAAAAAATTGCAAACGTTTAAAAAAAACACATTCATGTGTCTTAATGACATTTTAATTCATTTCCCCATGGACAATGTTTTCTAAGTGGCACAAAAGAGGTATACACCTATCATAAATCTGTCCCTAGAATTATAAATGATTAAATCAGGATGACAATAAGATGTGGCCTATCCAGAGGTTTGTTTAAGGTGAGGCCTACTCAGGATTGCAGATTAAAGTTATGCTTGATGAAGAATACAGAGGAGATAATTTATTGTAAAGGCCTACCAATGAAGTAAGTGATTTCTACTTCATTGCACCAGTCATCATAAATGTATCCATAAGCTTCTTATCTTGTTAGACATCAACCGCCATATGTATCATATAACTATTTTGCATTTCCAAAAAAGCGAATTTTAAGGAATAAATAGCGATTCTTTACCATTCCAAATTTGCGATGAGAAAATTGCTAATTGCAAATTACCCATTCATTTCCATGGGCTAGGAGGCTCATATAAATGAAGGTGCAATTTGCGATTAACAATTTGCTCATCACAAATTAGGAATTTATTCCAAAAGTGCAGGGGTGTCTCAACAGCACCCTGCTGCAACCCTGAGAAAGAAATTTGGTGGCATATGGCGAACATAAATTTTAACAACATTCCTTTACCTCAAAAACGATTTTCAAATCATAACTTCAAAACACTACACATGGGAAAATTACTTAAATTGTCCTTAAGACACATAAAAGCGTATTTTGATTGGCTTTCCTGCATGGTAGGGTCACTTTAAACATGGCTATGTAACATAAACATTCAAAATCAAAATTTTCAATGTACAGGTGGGAGCATATTTACAAGCAATTTGCGCCACAAAGAAAGGTCTGACATTAAAATGGGAAAAATAACATCAGGGACAGTCAATTGCCTTATAAAGAACCATACACCATTATGTCCTTCTCTTGAATTTAAAAACAATTCCTTTTTCCCAAAAACGATTTTCAGATCATAATTTCAAAAAACTGCACATGAGAAAATGACTTAAAATGTCATTGAAACACATGAAAGCGTTTTTTTATTGGCTTTCCTGCATGGTTGGTTCACTTTTATCATGGCTATGTAACACAAACATTGATAATTAAAATTTTCATGCACATGTAAGAGCATATTTACAAGCAATTTGCGCCACAGAGAAAGGTCTTACAATAAAATGAGAAAAATAACATCAAGGACAGTCAATTGCCTTATAAATAACCATACACCATTATTTCCTTGTCATGATTTTAAAAACAATTCCTTTTCCACAAAAACGATTTTCAAATCATAATTTCTAAACACTGCACATCAGAAAATGACTTAAAATGTCATTAAAATACATGAAATCAATTTTTCATTGACTTTCCAGCATGGTTGAGTCACTTTTAACATGGCTATATAACAGAAACATTCAAAATCAAAAATTTCCATGCACATGTGAGAGCATATTTACTAGCAAATTGCGCCACATAAATCATAATTTTCTCCTTAAAGCACACTATTCTCTATCTAAAGTAAAGAAATATTTTCTCACCTTAGCAAATACTTTGAGTTTGAAAACAGTCTCAGAAACACACCAATTTGTCTTCAGCAGAGCAAAAGGTATGCACTCCAGAGTCTGCAGCTATCAAAAGCACAGAAATGGTGTAATTCTTCACACATATTTCTCATGTCACCCAATCAAAACTCTTCCCTCACTTTTTTTCAAATGAAAACCCTTCCCCCTCTGCCCTTTCTGCCTATTTTCCATAGCAACCACCTCTTGGAGAAACTCTGGTGTTTGCAAATTCACACAACAATGTTGCAATTGAACTCTGAACTCTCAGTGCACCTGCATATCCAGTGCTTTCTTTCATTTAATGATTTTTTATTGACCACTCAAAATACATCTTTCAAAGAACACATCTCTACACCCTAACTTTCTGTTTTCATCAATCAAAATCCACCAATCACTGTTACTACTTCATGAACACAGAAACTCCACAGTTTTTTTCATTTCAAACTCACATTTTTTCAACTGCCATTTCATTGCCACACTTCATCTGACTGCAGGAGAACCTTCTCTCACCATGTTTTCTGTCTGGATTGTTGGTCATAGTTATATTCACTGGGCTCAAAGGTACGTTGAAAGCAGGAATTTACCTAACCTCAATTTACAAGATGTGGAAATTAAGTGGTTTGGCCAGAGAGGATTAAAATGTCACCAATTGATACCATTGGTGAAAACCTTTATGCATTTGCCAAAACCTGACCTGTTAATTGTGCACTGTGGAGGTAATGACTTGGGCACTTTGACTGGTGTAGGTCTGGAAATGCTTTTAAAGGACACCTTTGAGCAATTGATGGCACTTTTTCCTCAGACTGCCTTGGTATATTCAAATATATGCCAAAGACAGAAATGGAGGTGGTCAAACCAATTTTGTCCACAAATTGAGAAGTCGAGGAAGCATGTAAACAAATCTGTTTCAGCTTACATGAGAGACCATGGAATGGGCTCCCTGTACAACAATAACTTGCGTTACTACATGCAAGATATCTACAGAGGAGATGGAGTTCACTTCTCAGATGAGGGCAACAGAGTTTTCACTCTGAATTTAAAAATGTGCATTGGTACCTACTTATAAGTACCTAAATGTACCATAAACCCAAAAGCTCTTCTCAGAGCTACCCTACATCTAATCACTCACAATTATTTTTTTACTCTAACTATTTTCACTAATTTTCAACAAAATACGCTCCCTGGTGCGCTACCCGGTACGCGTACCGGTAGCTAACCTCGCGAAATTTTTAAAAAAAATGTTTTTTTTTCCGCACATATGGGCCTCCTCAGCCACCCTCACAAAACCTAGGGGGTCAAGATAAGTCTACCGTGCCCCCTTCTACCCATTCTGAACATTATTTACCCTCCATCTTGTATCATAATTCGACCGAAACACAAAATGGTGAGCTCCCGTTACGCTTAAGGTTCGCGTACCAGGCCGCTTCCTGGGAAGCGCACCATCAAAAAAGGTGGGAAAGTAGTTCACAGAAAAGCCACTGGAGACAATTTCACCAAATATAGAATAGCTCATACTACATACCAATCCCTACCATTTTCACAAATTTGATTGGAATTCCATTTAGCCATTTAGCCTGTAGTCCTCTCTAAATACCGTGAGGTAAATTACTTCACAAAACACATCTGAAGTGTTGGAATTGACAACCAATTAAAATGTTACTTTCATTTTCTACTTTTTTTACATGATATTTGATTGGTTATGTACCCGAATATATATAAAGGAAGAGAAGGAAACACAGCCATTTTGACTACTACTTCCTGGTGTACATTTCATTTGGATTTTCATTAATAACTTCAACTTCTTTTTAAAGGTAAGTTGTTATTTTTAAAACTGAAGTATATTGTGCACTTTAAGTTAATATGGCAAACTTTTTCTGTTAGTTATATACTATCCCTCTGTAGTACTTATAAATTTAGATACACTTTTTTATATTCCTACTTCCACTCTGATACTATACACTGCCCAAAGATAAATTCTCTGATAAAAACTGCCTATCTAAAAGTAATCCCAACAGTGCCCTACCTCTACTAATATATATTTTTTTTATGCAAATTTCAGGAAAAATGGAAAGTGAACAAAACATTTCATTTGAAATTGTCCTTCCAGAGTCCAACACAGAAATCATTGATCCAAATGAGATTGAATTTATGGATGAAACATGGGACCAAGAACTACTGCAATGTGTGCAAGCAGTAGATAACCTCCTTGCAAATGAGGACATTTTACAACCTCAGAGACTACAATCTATATTCCATGATTATGAAATTTCTGACAATGAAATGTTAGAAAGTTTAATAAATTATGAAACACAATAAAAAAAGTTTAAAAAAAAAAAATAATCAACAAAACCAACAATCAATTAACATACAGCATTTGAAAAGTCTATCATTCATTTTTTATTGTGATACGCTCCCCAGTACGCTTCCCGGTTCGCGTACCGGGCGCTAACCACGAAAAAAAACAAAAAAAAATTTTTTTTTTTTTTGCTTAGCGGGGCCCCTTTAAAGCCTCCACATCAAACCTAGGGGGTCAGGGAGTATCTACTATGCCCCCTTAAGGTCATTTGCCCCTTCGCTTTTGACCTCCTCTTGTCTCTCGATCCTACCGAGAGACAAGATGGCGGCCGCTCCGGACTGTTTAGAATGTTGACAGACACCGGAGAGCCAATCAACTTCGCTACGCGAAGTTCCGTTACGCGTCAAGTACGCGTACCGGGGCGCTGCCTGGTCCGCGCTTACAGATATATATCTTTTTTTGAACGTTATTTTCTCAAAATCCACTGCAGCACATATATTGAGACCTACAAAAGGCACATCGGGCTACCAGTCCCTACAAATTTGCCAAGTTTCGTGCAAATCCATTCAGCCGTTCGGGCTAAAAGTGAGGCTAACCGCCCTATGGAAAACTCAATGTTAAAAACACGTTTTGGGACCCCCCTTTTTTCTCGGCCCCCCCTGGACCAACTCCCCCCAAATTTCCAGTGGCTGCTCAGAAACAAAATGTTCCATTTTCCAGAAAATTTCAGCCAATTCCGTCCACAAACGCCAAAGTTATTAGACATAGAATTTTCAAAAAACCCATAGAGAAAAAATCCTAACTATATATACCTACTGGCGACCGCCAGTAGGTAATATATATATATATATATATATATATATATATATATTCACTGAAAAAACATAGGTTTCACACACATTATAGTTATGAATTAGCATAGAAATTCACTGAAAAAACCATAGGTTTTACATCAGTTATAGTTAGCTGGTCATTTTACTCATACAAAACCATTGAAATTCCCCCATTATAGTTAGTTGTACTCACTATAACTCTCGCGCCCGCAATCCACTGCTGATGATGTCACATATTACATCATTCATGACATGGTCAGTAACATCACTGATGACATCACTGATGACATCTCAAATGACATCACTGATGACATCACTGATGACATCATCCATGTGACCATGAAATACACCTCATCACACACTAGTATAATATTTTTCACTCACTGTAAAATAGAAAGTGCCCTATTTCAAACCATTGACACATCAAAAGTATTTTCTAAACAGTTATAGTGAGTACAACTAACTATAATGGTTTTGTATGAGTAAAATGACCAGCTAACTATAACTGGTGTAAAACCTATGTTTTTTTCAGTGAATTGCTAAGGTTTTTTAAATGCTAATACCTAACTATAACGTGTGTGAAACCTATGGTTTTTTCAGTGAATTTCTAAGGTTTTTTCAAATGCTAATTTTTAACTATAACGTGTGTCAAACCTATGGATTTTCAGTGAATTTGCAAGGTTTTTCAAATGTTAATTTCTAACTTTATGTGTCAAACCTATGTTTTTTTCAATGAATTTCTAAGGTTTTTTAAATGCTAATTTCTAACTATGACATGTGTCAAACCTATTGTTTTTTCAGTGAATTTGCAAGGTTTTTTAAATACTAATTTCTTAGTATATCAGGTCTGAAACATATGGTTTTTTCAGTGAATTTGCAAAGTTTTTAACATGCTAATTCCTGTATCGTTTTTTATATTTTGTATATATTTATTTTTCACAAACTGCCTTTGTATATTATAATAGATTGTATCCAGTAATATGCAATGGCACAGCTAATTCTTATGATTTAGTTAAAGTTGAACAGTATAGTCTGCATCTTTAATCAACAATAAACACTCAAATTGGTTATTTTCCTTTTTTCTTTTTTTTTTCAACGTGCGCACCTTGCAATTTTTTTTTTAATGGTTTTTTTTGGCCTTTGGGGTTCTTCAGGGACCCCATGAGAAGGCCTAGGGGGTCAGGGAGTCTCTGCCCTGCCTCCTTTTCACGTTCTCCACTATTGTTTTCAAGTGACTTCTGCCTCGAGGGTGCGCCCAACGTGTGCGCACCTCACACACAATTTTTTTTTAAAAACAAAATGGTTTTTTTTGCCCCTCGGGGTCCTTCAGTGACCCCCCGAAAAGGCCTAGGGGGTCAGTGAGTCTTTACCCTGCCCCCTTTTCATGTTCTCCACTTTTATTTTTAACTCACTTCAGCCTCGAGGGTGCCCACAACGTGCGCGCACCTCGCAATTTTATTTTTTTTATGTTTTTTTTTGCCCCGCGGGGTCCTTCAAGGACCCCCTGAGAAGGCCTAGGGGGTTAGGGAGTCTCTTACCTGCCTCCTTTTCACGTTTTTAAAAGCATTTTCGAAAATCGGGTAAAATGTCATATTTGCGCCGGTCGTGTAACGTGCGCGCATGGGTGCGCGCATGTTGCGCGCACGTAAAGTCATGTGACATGAAAACAACACTTTTGATTGGTTTATAGTAGTTTCTGTTCCAGAATCTTCAAAAACTCCACCCACTTCCCTCACTATCTCTTTTGGTTTCCAGAGAGAAGGATCCTTGCTTTGGAACAGCTACTTAAAAATGGCAGCACAGCACCCTGAGAGCTCATCTGACTCAGACACTGTCGTGGTGGAAGAGGACCAACGTTCCAGGAAGCAGAAGAACTCCTTCATTTGGCAGTTTTTTACTTTTCCGGAGGGTGAAAAGAAATTAAATCCTCCAAAGGTAACGTGTACCATCTGTGGGAGTGTATTGTGAATGAAGAGGAGTAAGGATAATGAGGAAAGGAGAGTAAGATGAAGAAAAGGAAGGTGAGTAAAAGAGAGAGTGAAGAAAGGGAATGAGAGATAGAGAAATAATAGAGTGATGAATAGGTATTTTTTGATTGTCATACTTACCTTATAAATAATGACAAGTTATTAGTACTTTTTATTATAAATATAGTATCTGTGGAAGACAAGAAAAAATTGAGTTATAATATATAATGCACAATACAAAAGAAAGTAGAAGTGAAAGAAACAGAAAGGGAAAGAAAGGAAGGGTGAGGGAGCGAGAGAAAAGGAAAGAGTGAGACAGAAGTGAGTGACAGAGAGTGAAGTGGTTAGACTGAGTGAGACAGAGGGAAAGAGAAAAGGAGTGAAGGGGATTGAGAGACTAAAGGAATGAGAGTTAGCAAAAGGGAATGAGGAAAGGGGAATAAGGGAAGGGTATTGTCGGATGGAGTAAGTGAAAGAGAGTGAGGGTGAGTGAGGGAATACAAGCAAGAGAAAGGGAATAGGACTGATGCACAGTGAGGAGTACATGAAGTGGGGGAAGAGGACTCAGATTGAATGAAGGGCAGTAACAGTGAGGGAAGGGATATAAGATTGAGGGAAAGGGAGCGATTGAAAAAGAAGCATCTTTCTAGAAAGTGAGAGAAAATAAAAGGAAGAATAGTGAAGAGAGAGGGAGACATTGAAAGAGACAAACAGAAGGAGAGTGAGGGAGTGTGAAGGAATAAAACAGTTATAGTGACGAAAACAGAGGAAGATATTTAGAGAAAGATAGAGGAAGGGAACTGAGCGAAACAGAGTGAGGGAGTGAGAGAAGTGGAGAGAGTGAAGGTGAATGAGAGATGAAGTTATCGAAAGAGAGTAAGGGGGAGTGAGAAGAGACTAAGCGATACAGCAACAAAAGGGTAGTGATGGAGGAAGATAGGAAAGATAAGTGAGAGATAGACAGGGGAAATGTTGGGATGTAGTCCGGCTGCCCCTCTGTTGTCCTTTCTTTAACGTTCTGCTATCAGTCTCTCCTGTCCGCTCTCTATGTACACACATGAATGTCCTACCATGTCAGCTGACCCTTACTCCTCCTATCCAGGGTGCTTCATAACAGATCCGGTACTGAGGCACTTTGCTTGGTTTCTTTGCCGGTCAGCTTATTCTGAGCCTGGGTTCCCTTCTTTTATGCTGATTACCTGTTTTGGGACTTCAAACGACGCTTCAAACTGCGGGTCCTCGGATTCTATTGGAGAATAATATCGGAGGTCCCCGGCCTTTTTTCCATGCAGTTCTTGGTCTTTTCTGACGTCTTTCTGTGCGCGGCGGCGTGCAGAAGCTGGATCAGTGTTCCGTGGCGCTGCAGTTCCGGGTTTGGTTCAACCGCTCCTGCTCGTTATGGGATATTGAAACGCTTTCATGAAGTAGCGTTTTTCTAGTATTCTTTATGTTTTTGATTCCGTTTGTGGCCACAGCAGTGTTAGGTGTTTTGTATTATTGTTATTTTTTGGATCCAATGCGTAGGGGTTTTTATGTCGCTGGACTTTTTCCCCTGTATTGCATTTTCGTGGGAGATTTTCATGAAAAGTTTGGGACATTGCTACTGGTGACTCCACAAGCCTGTAGTTACGGCCCTGGGTCAGGAGCATAAACGAAGACCTTAACTGGGTAAGCTGTGTACGGTATGTATAATGTGTGGTGTATATGTTGATGCATGATACATGGGAGAAGTGACGATCTGGAGATTTATGTTAATTATCTTTCTTTATTCTTGTCCCTCTCCTCTACAGATTCTAGACGTTCTTCCCTTATCCATTGTGGGGAGTGAAAGGAGTGAGAGACTAAAGGAATGACAGTTTCCAAAAGGGATTGAGGTACGGGGAATAAGGGAAGGGGATTGACGGATGGAGTGAGCGAAAGAGTATGAGGGAGAGTGAGGGAATGGGTGCAGGAGAAATAGAATGAGAGTGATGCAGAGAGAAGAGAACATGAAGTGGAGGAAGAAGACTCAGATTGAATGAAAGGCAGTGACAGTGAGGGAAGGGATATAAGGGTGAGGGAAGGGGAGTGATGGAAAAAGAAGCATATTAAGAGAAAGCAAAAAGAAGTAAGTGAGAGAGAAGGATTTATGGGAAGAGAGAGAAAAGAAAAGGAAGACTGGTGGAGAGAGAGGGAGATAGTAAAAGAGAGAAACAGAGGGAGAGTGACGGACTGTGAGGGAGTAAATCAGTTATAGTGACTGACACAGAGGAACAGACTTAGAGACGGATGGAGGAAAGGGGAGTGAGCGAAAGGGAGTGACGAAGTGAAAGAAGTGAAATGAGTGAAGGTCACTGAGGGATGATGTGAAGGAAAGAGAGTAAGGGGGCAGTGAGAAGAGACTGATCAATACAGTAAGACAAGGGTAGTGATGGAGGAAGATAGGAAAGACAAGTGAGGGATAGACAGGGGAATGAGGGAGTTTGACAAGATGAGTGAGGGTGAAGGAAGAGTACCGATGGTGAGAGAAGCAGTGTGAAGGTGAATGAAGGGGAGTAAGTAGAATGAGGGAAGAGGAGTAAGATGAGGAAAGGTAAAGAAGTAAGAGAGAGAGTGAAGAAAGGATAGAGAGAAAGAGAAGTAAGAAAGTGATGAAAAAGTATTTTTTGTTTGCCGTACTTACCTTATTAATATAATATCTGTGGAAGAGAATAAACAATTGAGTTATAATATATATTTTACAATACAAAATACTAAATAATTTGTACAATATGTTTTATTTTGCTGTTCTCAGAATATATTGAATTTCACTAAAAACAGTGAGTTCAATACTACTCATCATATGACAGCGGGCAAAAAAAAACACAATCAAAAAGATTGAGTTTAAAAAAACCCATACAACGTTTCAATAAATAATGTAAAAATTAGAAAAAAACATATCTTAAATGTTTTCTTCCAAACACCAATTTCTTATGTAAATAGTAGCAATCACAAAGTAATAAAACATTATGACTTCTTTTTTATACTCTCTAAGTAAAGTTATGTACAAACATATATTAACATTATTTACCCGAAATACTCATTTTTGATTGATATACTTTTCCACATGGCCAAATAGTATATGGATAGTCCTTTGTTTGGCAGTCATGTGGTATGCTGATGACACCCTGCTCATCCTTTTTCTTAGCAAGGAGCTGTATAGCATTAAAAGAAACTTATTTAAGAGAATCAAAAATGTCAACAACATCTACAACAACTATAACTAGTCTAAAACACCTCTGTCTCACTCATGATCAACATTTCCTGTAATACTCATATCACTCACTATGTGATACACTTAAACTACCTCTATGACAAGTACAAGTTTTTTTTTATCTTGATCACCCTCACTCTAAAAGTAATTCTCAACAGCAAACTAACCGTTTTTATCTTCCTAGGCCAATTATTTTCCCTCAAATTTGGGTTGTAAAAACACTAGGTAAGAATTTGGTAAGTCAAAAGGCAAAAGTTGTTTAAAAGTCAATTGAGCATCATTACAATGAGTCCAGCCTTTTGGACATTTTAAATAAGCTGTGTAATGTCCTGATGTTGTAGAAAGACCATCATGGAAAATAATTGCTACAGTTACAAAAGTTCTTCCTGAAATTGATAATTCAGAAGCCACAACATTTTTAATTAAAGTTGTCAATTTTGTTCCATCAGGGCTACATCTTTGGAGCATTAAAATTACATACTGTCCATATCTTTGTATAAATAATGTTTATAACATTTGAGAGTTACATTGGGTACAGACCATGTTTTGATTTGCTTCTCTAACTAGATTATTAAAATACACTGATTTGCAGTCTGGTAATGTCAAATATATAAATCTTTCAGTGTCTATTTCAGTACTACTTGAAAACGAACAATTGTCACAGTCATGTTGCCATTTATAAGAAAGGCCAAATAGATGTTCAATATCTATACCTTCATCTTGCAATACAACAAACATATACATTAGAAATTCCTGACAATCTTGCTGAATATTCTGTGAGAATTAATTTAGACCAGAACATGTCTAAAACATTTCGAATATCAGAAACACTTTCTATTTTTGTTTTATCACTGCTACATTTCTCAAAGACAGAATTCAACAAACAACAAAATCTTTGATCCCGATTTTTACCAAACAATCTGATGTTGTAAAGTTTGAAAAAAAAACATTAACCACTACATTAGCATAGCAGTTGACACCAGAACTGTTTTCAAACTGAAATCCAACAACCTCTTCAATACTATCCTTTTTCTTTATGCTTACAATTACTGGTTCATCTAGTTTTTTTCTTTTCTCTACGACCTCGCTACAATTTTTTTCATATCTTCTTTTTCGACCTACCACAAGCTTTTCAAATAAAGGATATTGAGGTACATTTGGAGCATATTTTCTTCTTAACCTATTATACTCTTTCACACAATTTAGATCTGCACTAATCTTTGTCTCATCAAAATCAATCAAGTATAATCCAGATAAAGTTCTGACTCGAGATAAAGAAACATATGCCATACCCTCCTTGAACACAGTACTTCAAATATTCACCAAAGCACTATCTACACTTAAACCTTGAGATTTATGAATAGTCACCGCATATGCCAAACAAACAGGAAACTGTTTTCGGCGGACATATAAATCTTTTACAAACAAAAATCGAGTCGATCAACAACTCAATTGTTGTACTTCTTCAATTTTATCAAATTAGATTTTCAAAAATTCAATGTCATCTCTATTTGGGTAATTCGCGTGTCCGGATGGGAGAACGATCCTTTCAGTTTGTGGCAGCTCGATGCTGGAACGAGCTCCCTCTCTCCCTACGCAAAGCTACGAGTCTCCTGGCTTTCAGGAAAGAGCTGAAGACCCTGCTCTTCTCCGCGTAATCATTGTGACTGTAGTGCTGCTGCCTTTTGTGTTTTTAGGTTTCAGGTCTCTTTGCCAAAGCGCCGGGACGCCCTCTTGGGCAGCCGTGCGCTCTAAAAGTACGGCCTTAACATAACATAACATAATTCACAAAATCAACAACATGACCCATTGCTCCATTTACTAAACCTCTTTCCACATGTAAATTACATCGTAAAATTATCCTACAACTTAAACGTGCATATAGATTCTTTTCTAAACCAGCCGTTTTAGATATTGATTTGTCTAAAGAATTCAATTTTGACTTCAACTTTTCTGACAAAATAATAGTAGCTCCTTAATGCTCTATTCTATCTATAGTTTCCAGTTTTATAATTTCTTGATTTTCTAACTTTAACATTTTTTCATTGAAGATTGAACATTCTTGTGAAGAACTGAAATCTTCATTCTCAGGGAATACTGACTAATAAAAAAGAACCTGGCACAGAAGCTGAAAATATGAAAAGATATCTTTATTAAATGTAATAAGTGAGGCCACGTCACACAGAAGCCGTAGCAACTGAATGAGGTAGTCTGAGGAATTCAGAAAATGAAGGCCTTTTATATGTTTAGGGTTATAAACTTCAGCATACAAGTAAGGGGCAGTCCTAGCTTTTGCAAGCATGCAAAAAATGCCTAACATGGACATGCAAGGTCTGCCAAACGACAAACCCATTTTACAGTTGTCCGGCCCATAATCAATCATTGAGCAAACCCAACATTCTTCTTTAGACAAGCTGGACAAACCCATAATAAAAGGACCACAACCCATATCATAAACAGACCATAAAACAAGGAACAGAAAGCAGGATAAGGGGGGGGGGGTGCATACCAAACTCTACAATGTCCTGTGCTTTGATCCTCAATCTTGATCAGCTAAAGGGCAGGAACTGGTTTAACAAGGTCAGCTTCAGGCAACAGGGTCAGTTCACTCAGGTCAAACAGGAGTCAGCATGAACTCAAGCTAAGGTCTACATGTCCTTAAAAGACTAGTTTCAGACACAATCATGGCCTATGTGAGGGCAACCACAAAATGGCTGCCATACACAAAATGGAACGCATGGGTTCAGAATTCACAGAACCTCAGACCCTCCTTTTGCCCTTACATAGGCAATCACTCAGTCTGTATCTGAATCGATGTCAATTTTATCCGTTATTCCCTTCACTCAGGCATTATTACTCGAGTTATCTTTCATGGAATGCAAGGGATAGACTTTGTTGGCATAAAACATCGTCTGATATGCCCATACAGACCCATTGTAACTAAATGACAGAACCAAATAGGGAATACCTCTATCTGTAGTATGTGGCATAAGACCACACACCCAACAATTAGTGGTGTTCATTACTAACTGGTATTGATGCTGAAACTGTACAAAGGAATTATTCACAAATTCCGGCCTTCTAATCTGCTCGTGTTCAGGTAAGAAATGAAAAGAATGCAAAGAAGTAGTAGTAGGAAAAGACATAGGTTGGGAGGTGGGTGCAGAAGTCAATTGGGAAGTGAAAATGATCCAACCCACAAAAGACAACGTCATGCTTAAAAATACTAGAAAACATGTTATTAAGAACATATGGACAACAGGAGAAAGTAATGACCACTATTACAAACAAAATTATAATTTTTCACAACTCTAAGCAGAAAGCAAATCCTAAAATTATCTAGTAACATTTTTTTATGGCTCCTATGCATTTCAGTAACTTATTATATGTTCAGGTGAAACAGTGGTGATCCTCATCAATGCTCTGAGGTGAAAAGGGATACTCCTCCACAGGAAATGGACTTTATTCTGCTTTTACTAAACAGAATACTACTTTAAAACAATGCCAGCAAAACAGCAAAAATCAGCCTCTTAACACTCATTTTATGCAATCGCACGGGAAATACCCAGAGTCTGTCCAAGCCTCTCCGGCAGGCTTCTATTGTTCATCAAGTCATCTTCTGTTGTTTTCTTCCGCATGGGCCTCTTCATTCAGGCCTTTCATGAAAATGGTCCTTCTCAGTATCCGTTGGACTGCCCTCCTGGCAAACACTCGCAGCTTATTTGACAGTCCCAATGTCTCAAGGCAGTGCACCAATATCTCTCCTCTGCGGCAGGCACTACAGATAGTGTGCTCTCCATTGATCATGGACACAGATCATCTCATGCAGACCCAAGTACTATTAATCAGGAAAGAGCAACAGGCTTTCATACTCAGCAACACTTTCAGACTCCAACACTCGCTTTTCAGTGTCAGAGGATGCTCGGGCTGCTCTTTCATTTAATCATAGGTACCACAATGTAGTGCCTTTTTCCAATCCTGGATCCTCTGGTGCACTGCCTTTCCATTGGAGCAAAGAAAAGGGGGTGTGTGGCCAAAACTCAGGCCAAGGGGCTCAATGGACTGCCTACTGTTAGAGGTTACCAGCACATGACAGGTGAGAAAACTGAAACTTCAAAGCAACAGATATCCTTCTCTTTTGCTCTTTTGCACTGAAATTCTGGTTCTGTGATGTCCAATGCCGTCTCATGGAGCAAGGTCGATGCTTTGGAGGTACCATTGATTGCGCGCTGGCGATTGCTTGTCCAGCCTTACTGCTTTCTGGGTGCCTGGACTGTAGCTGACACTGATGGGAATTAGCTTTTCATCAAAGGTCTGCAGGTTATTATGACTTAATCCCGCAGAACCTAGTGACGTAGGAAATGGGACACATTTGTTATTTTCTTTCAATTTAGTACAAAAACAGTTTGTTTTTAACAAGAGGATTGCAAGCAGGTGGCCTGCAATCTGCGAGGGAGTGGCCATACGCCATGAGACAATTCTGGTCTAGAACACACTGTCATTCTCATAGAATACAAAGACAAAGGCAATAAGCAAAACAGTGCCTCTAATTTCTTCAATTGGGTTTCCATGTGAGAGCATATCCTCTACCATCTAAGGGTAGATAACTATATGAGAATTTTATCTAAATGGATGTCCTCACACATTGTGACATCGTCTAATGGGGTAAACACATTTTTTTCTCTCAATGATTAAGTCTAGGTGTTCCTAAATTCCTAATCTAGAACATCTCAAAAGAGAAATCACAATATACAGATTATCAGGGACATGTAGATACCTCCCTTTTAATAACTGTGCATCAAGTGCACTATGCAATACACAGGCTAATGATCAAAATGTGGAAACTTGCCTTAAAATAGCATTGAGTCAGTTAACCAGTCCATCACTACCATGACGGTTAGACTGAAAAACATCGAGTTAGGCCTAAAGAAAATTCTTAAAAAACAGTCTAGTCATACAAAAGGGAATTATACATAATGTAGGGGGTCTCTGGTACATTACTGCAATCTGGAAGTGTGAACCTAATACAATAATAATAATAAAAGAAGGCTAACTGGTGAAAGGAATATGGAAAAGGGAAAATGGGACTAGGACACAGCTAACATCCCCAATTACCAGGGACGATGCAACATCAATCAGGGGAGAAGTGACGAAAGAAAAATCTATATGAAAAACAAGAAATTACTTGGGTGATAGTCAGGCATGTGACACAACACCAAGAGTGGGGGTGATACATACAATTCAAAATAGTTCATGATAGTCCGCTCTACCACTGGCCTCTACACCATATACGGTAATCTCAGCTAATGTTCCAGTTCCTTTTTCAGGGAAAAAAAAATTAAACCTTGTTTCCTTTATGTACAAGGCCATACACTATTTAGGAAGCAGAACAAAACTGACTAATGTAATATAAAAATTAGGTCACCATGCACAAAAGTCACAGATCTATAATTTATCCTTACGTCCAATTCAGGATACATAATTTTAAGGCTGCCTGTTCCTTAAGGGGAGGGGCAGTACGTAACTAATAGCATGTGACACACTTTGATTCTGTATATCTCTTTTTTATTTTCCATCAAATACCATTAAAGCCAAATTTGACATACACTGATGAAGTGTTGTCTGTTTTTCTGGAAATTTAGTGTCAAAGCAAATCTACCCAACTGTTTGCGGGATACACATCGTCATGTATATCCCTTCACAACACAGGTAAACTTGTAATAGTATTAAAAGCAGCAACATAAAACAAAAAACATGCCAAAAAAACGCACAAAACGCACATGTCAAGCCATCAGATATACTTGCTGTATATCAAGCACAAAAAACATAGACAAGACAATAATATATGTAAATGAGCGGTGACGCACCCACTTCAAGTCCTGTACTTTATGCACTGTGAACCTGCAGCCCAAAACCCACTATTGAGGCCTTCTTAATTTGTCAGGTTTAAAATCAAAATTACACTTTCATCAAAATTACACTTTCTTTTACACACTTTCTCTTACTTTCCTCACACTTACTTTCCTCACACTTACTTTTACTTTCCTTACCCTCCTTTTTGACAGCAGATCACCAGGTAGTGGAGATTTAGCTGTCAAATGCAACTTACTGTGTGTCACTTCTGACACACAGGACCAGCAGGAACAATTCATAAAAGGATAAAATGCAAGAATATGTAAAATGCACAAACATTTCTTTTCAAAGAAATTACGCAAAAACACATCTCTTTTCAACCAATCAAACTCACGTGTCTTGTCAGCCTTAAAATCACCCAGAACAATCCATGAATGATCTGTTGGCAGAAGCAAAAAAAAAATACATTACACACAAAAGAGAGACATTTCTCATAACAAACAGACATCAATTATAACTTTTAATCAGAAGACAAAACATAATACACATTAACAGACACAAAAATAAATTTCCATTACTTAACTGTTACCATCTTGTCAGTCACCTTGCAACATGAAGCCCTTTTATCTTTCCATAAGTAAAATTCTTTCACTGACACTCCATGTTAGCCTTGCACTACAATTCGTTCTCACTTAGGCATGTAGCCTTCAAAATTTCAATAAAAAGCTTTGTCTTATTTTCTGTCTAAAACTTAATGCAATGCTCCATTTTCGGTCAAATAAAAGCAACTAGCAGACATTATTTTTTAGAGGCAGAGATACAAATATATCATTTCTGCAGAGCATTTAGCATATGTTGGGACTTTCAAAGAAACCTTTTTCATATTTTCCCTTTGGAATTAAGTTCTTTAATTTTGTGGAGAAACCAGAAATCCTTCCTTTTAGAGGCCTGTTTAGCAAGGTCATTCTGCATTTCACAGAGACAAATCTCTAATTTAAAAGGTTACAAATGTCAACATGACAGCCTCCTTCCATTGTTTACAGGGAAACCAAAGATAGCATCTCAGCGCGACTTGAGCCAGCTGCAGCTTCTTCCAGCCCCCACCCTCTGCTCCTTCTGAGGCTGACAAAGGCAAAAAGCCTTCCTAATTCCTCCTAACCTGCAATAATTCACTCTATATTGAAAAATAATGTCTCCTTTTTATGCGGTAAAAAAATGATCTCTCTTTCCAGATTATTAAACAACATTTACTGTGAATAATTCACAGAACCTAATAACACACATACCAGTTTTAGAACAAGTGCTTGTTGCAATGGTACTTATTTCATCAACCTTAAATGAATCTCACTGGGCCATTTAAAAGCAAACCCCAAATGAGGACAGCCTGCAAATTTGTATTATACCTAAATGTATGCATTCACTGAAGCCTAAAAGCACTTTAAAGCTATTATAAATGGCAAAAATACCCCAAATCGACTTTGATATTTGGGGCACTTAAAAATAAATATCCTATAAGTATGTTACATATTAATCATCCTCAGAATGTTCTTTACATATTACAGATATTAGACATTAGACATATCTCATGTAAATCCTTAGAAAAATGAGTTTTTTACGCCTGCGCTAAGTGAGATGTCATATGCTAATGTCCTCATTATGCAGTGCAACACAACTCAAATTAAATTATAATGCTAGGAGGTCACAGTATGAGCATTAAGCTTCATGAAAAGTAAAAAACGAATTTTGTAGCACTTATTTTTAATAATTATTTTTCATAATTTAATAATTATTTTTAATAAACCCAATCATTTTGGCTAATTTCACATATAAAAGCAAGCTGCATCCCTTATTTCAGAATTAAACAGAAAGGGGTGAAACACTCAGGACACACAATACGGCGCGCTTTAGCCATGCATTTCATAAATAGCGCCAACGCTATTCACTTACAGAAATTGCACTGATGGGAAAACCACATAGACATTTAAACACCAATTTAACCCATAAATCAATACTCAGGACAGAAACCAAGGACAGCCCACAGACTGTACTTAAACCAAACCATTTGTAAATACTAGTTGTAAGTCATATTTACAAGAAACGCTTCTCAATAGTGTTTCAAAAGACTGCAAAAACAGCCCAACAGACTGATGTATGTCCAAAAGCAAAAATACACTCAATTCACTAGCTTTGGCTAGCAGAACACCAAAAAATCACTCTGCATATCTTCCTTCATAACATTGCGCAGAACAAAGGATCCTTATATTTATTATGTCATATTTTAATTCCCTGGGGATTACAGATTCACCAAGGAAGAAATGTGTTTGTATACTTAAACCTATTTAAGTATTCCTTCTAGGAGAGCCGGCTAATTAAGTTCCCATCACACTATGGTACCTTCCAAATAAAGCCACACATTCTTATGTGAGTTTTTAAACAGGCATGCCAAAAATATTGCAAAATATACAATATTATAATCAATGTAGTGCTTAATGTACTTTTCGTACGTGCACCATTCAACTAAACTAAATAGAGAAAATTCTCCTCATTACCTGTTCTACACAAATTGCAATTCGCATATACAAACCTATACAAATCCAAAGTTGGCCAACACAAATTCCAAAGTTCCAAAGTTACAGTCCTAAATTTGCTAAGACCAGGCATCTTATAGCTCACTAATCTAGCGTCAAACTTCAAGGGGTTATCAAAAATGATATACTCGCAAATATACGAGACCCTCGGCTTTGGCAATTGCAATATTCAAATCAAAACCAAGAAACCAAACAAAGTCGTGTGAGCGACCCACTTGTACTTCTTATTTTTACTAATCAAAAGGTTATCCAAATTCTAACTGTCAAGTTCTACATGACCTAACGGTCTTTTTTTAGAATACTCACGCCAAAAAGGTTCTCAGTCAGGAGTGACATCATGTGGAGGATCAAAATCAGGAAGATCAGAAATATACCGGGCTGTGAAGACAGAGAATCTCCAGAATCCTTGTGCACAAAGTAGCAGAGTCCCATCCTCTCCTCCTCAGTAGATTTCAGTCTCCTGACAAGTTCACTCCTTCAGAAAGTCACTTCTCTGATGAAGCCCACATTGGCCGCGCCATTTGAAGAACTGAAATCTTCATTCTCAGGGAATACTTACTAATAAAAAAAGAACTTGGCACAGAAGATGAAAATATGAAAAGACATCTTTATTAAATTTAATAAGTGAGGCCACGTCACACAGAAGCCGTAGCAACTGAATGAGGTAGTCTGAGGAATACAGAAAACAGAGACCTTTTATATGTTTAGGGTTACAAACTTCAGCATACAAGTAAGGGGCAGTCCTAGCTTTTGCAAGCATGCGAAAAATGCCTAACATGGACATGCAAGGTCTGCCAAATGACAAACCCATTTTACAGTTGTGCGGCCCATAATCAATCATTGAACAAACCCAACATTCATCTTTAGACAAGCCGGACAAACCCATAATAAAAGGACCACAACCCATATCAGAAACAGACCATAAAAGAAGGAGCAGAAAGCAGGATAAGGGGTGTGTGTGTGCATACCAAACTCTACAATGTCCTGTGCTTTGATCCTCAATCTTGATCAGCTAAAGGGCAGGAACTGGTTTAACAACGTCAGCTTCAGGCAACAGGGTCAGTTCACTCAGGTCAAACAGGAGTCAGCATGAACTAAAGCTAAGGTCTACATGTCCTTAAAAGACTAGTTTCAGTCACAATCATGGCCTATGTGAGGGCAACCACAAAATGGAACCCATGGGTTCAGAATTCACAGAACCTCACTTGCAGAGTTGGCATCAAGCATATCACTGATTTATTTTCTACAATTTTTCTATATATATTCTCTGCACCAACATTTTCATTTGGAAACATTTGAAAGTAATTGTGCCTGTAAAGTTTCTTTGCCATGTTCACTCACTTTTCCAATTCTTATATCTTGAAGAATACTTTTATAATCAGCATCCTTTGCTTGTCGCATATTTTGAATGAGTTCTGAATATTCGAATTATGACCAAATATTAACATTTCCAATGCTTCCCAGGCACTTTCTGGTATCTTCATGTGTAACGGTTTTAAACACTGTTGTCCTTTCACAGGAGTTAGCTGTAGTAGATCTCCAAAAACGATGACGTGTTTGCCTCCAAATAACACATCATACTCTGTTTTAAGAATTTGTTGCATTCTTAAATGCACAAAGGCAAGCATTAAATTTGATACCATACTTACCTCATCAATAATGAAAAGTTTCATTTTTTTCAGGACTCTGGAAACTTCACAACAAGCTTCTCCAGATAGCTTGTGGTATTCTAATTTATTTTCGTGCTCTACTGGCAGCATAAATAAACGATGTAAAGTAATCCCTTTAATGTTATGTGCTGCCAACCCAGTTGGAGCAGTAACAACACAAGAGAGTGACGACTCAGTTCTTTTCTGTAGATAAGTTGCAATCGCTTTAATTAGAAAACTTTTTCCAGTTCCTGCTTCTCCACTCACGTACAGTCGGACAGGTTTAAATGACGTACATGAGCACTCTTTTTTCTCATGACATAAACCATGCTCAATCTGCTCTGTCACTTCATCGTATATTTGTTTTTGCTCAACATTTAGTTGTTTTTCCAATTCTTCTAAGTTTATTACATCCTCCTGAGCTTGTTCCATTGCTCTTTCCACCTCATCCATGGCAGTGGCTGCTTCATTTTGGATAATTGGTCCTCCTAGTGGATCCTGACTCAACGAAGCAGAACTTTGACTGTCTTGAGAACTGTCTCTAGCAATCTCTGCTGCAATTGTAGCTTCTTGCTGTATTTCCTCGTTCAACATTTACAGATAATTAGTAAAAACAGGACATTCTATAGTATTTTTGGTTGCGTTGAATGAATCTTCATAACTGAGAAAATCTCCAAGTAGTTCCTCTTCTGTACGCCATGGCTTAAAGAGTTGCAAAAGAGCTAAATAGTAAAATTCCCTTTTGTCAGGAGTTTCGCAACTCAGTTTGCGATGATTAATCAAATGTCCTTTTCTTTGTTTCACCAGACATCCTTCAGATCCAATCACAGCATATACACCTTTATTGATATCTTCTGTAATATTCCTTTTAAAAGTAAACCTTTGCAGTACTTCATAGAGACAAACATTCTCAAGATGATTACTTCTATTTGGATAGTATGTATCCAACATATTTGTCTTCAAAATATCTGTACTGTTTGGTTTTTTTCTCTGCTAAATACTCAATTTCTTGTACAGATTTCAAAACTCGGTTTCGTGTTCTTGCAAGACCTAAACTCACCCAAATGATTGTTCTAGATTTGGCATATAGACTTGCAGATGATAAGCGATCTAAATTTTCATATGCTCCAATTTCTCGATGAGACAACATCTTCAAACTGTAGCTGTACAAGTTCTTACTTAGGCTCTTTTCATGAGAAATTTCCTCCCACAATTCCTTTAGTTCTGTCTTTTCAGATTTCGTAATGTAAGATGTTACATATCGAGCCACAGCCATGGAGTTGTCTGCAACATATTGAATATCCATGTTTGCATTCCACATGGACAAAAGGACTGGGTTATAGTCATTTATGTATTTTGACTCTTTATTTCTTCTAAAGTTGTAGGTATTTTTCGGTGATTTTCTTGTGACAGTATGTCGCAAAGATGACACAAAATTGTTCACTCTTCCTTTCGATGTTACTGGACGTGGAAATGCAAAAACGACATTTTGTGTAGAAGTTGTCCTTTGATTTGTACTTTCGACGACAGTATTTTCCACAACGATGGGTTTGAAACCGTAAGACTTGATGTTTTAAATTCTTTTGTTCTGTACTTTTAGGAACAGCACATGTAGACTACTGTTCAATAAAACTCACCACTGTATCATCTGAATCTGTTCCAAATGTGGGGGCATCTTTGATACATAGCAGCATATGTATGTGAGGAGCACCTCTTGCTTGATTCTCCTTTCTCCAAAAGAAATCCAGAACCTCTCCAAGAGGAGGATTTTTTTTGTTTGTGATAAAAGACATCATAGCTTCAAGTCTATGATTGAAATACCTGCATACATTAACTGGATCCAAAGAGCACAGTTCTCCAGGTGTCTTGTATTCTATATTTTCTATGTTTGCATTTGCCTCTCGAAGAAATTGAAGTAAGTCTTCCCAAGCATACTCAGCACAGCTAAGAGTAAGGAACCATGTAGGAGTTCCTAAGTTTCTTAGCATACATTTGAATTCCCCATGACGACGGTACCAATACTCGTTAGTACCTCGCTGACATGCCATGAGATTAATTACTGAGATTCCAAAACAGTGTCTTCCTGTTGGAATTTATCCATAAAGTCCCATGCCGAAACATTTTGCAGATGTACTCCACTTTTTAGTATTTGGTTCACTGCATAAGAAAGTCCAGACAAGTCACTCTCAAACAGAAGATGAAACAAATATGGAATACATTGGTGAAACCTTGGATCTTCTGCATATAATCTTGATGTCCGGTATTCAGATGGAGGAATCTGCACAGGTCGGTCATCATATCGTCCACTTTGACCTGTTGGAAACAACTGAGGAAAACAACGAGCTTACAAGCTTTCTTCCCATACACTAATGGGACTTACTTTTGCTTCTTTCATTTGGAATAACTCGATAGCATTCCCCATTACTTCTTTGGAATGCAGAGGATGAACACTATAATGTTCATAAATGTGTTCACTTCTGGACACATCCACTTTTTCAATTTGCCCAGCTGACAAATCACTGTCCTCTTCTACAGTTGGTTCCTCTTCTCCTACATATACACTTTTGTAGTATTGATTGTTTTTTACCAAATACAACGTTACCTTTTTTACTTTCCTAACATCCACTAATTCTTGCCAGATTTTCTTACTCTTTGTAGGAACGCCATTAACTAGAATAACTAGAGGTTCCTCTTCCACTTTTCTACACCAATTGTTTCAACATGTTTCTTTAAATCTAGAGGCAAATAGACAACTCTTCTCTTTAATCCTCTCTGTAAATCTGAAGGAGGCAATTTCCCTGTCTTAGGCTCCATGCGAACAATAGCCTGTAATGGATGCACACATTGAATCAGAATAGACTCATAGGTATTTAAATCCATCAGTTCAGAAGGAATATTTACCAACTCAAGATTATTATGTACAGCTCTAGCAGGCATTTTGTTATCATTTAATTTATTATAACAATATTTACAAATACATTGATCAGAAGCCAAATCAAATCAATTCTCTACCAACAAATAAGTTGCAAAATCCTTCCACTCATTATTATTTTCCTTTTCACTTTTTACATATAAATCAACTAACCTAGTCTGATTCTTATAATGAGTTCGTCGACAACACACACAAGAAAAGTTTGGCCTTTCACCTGAAATGACCTTAAACCTTGTAATTTCTTGGTCAAAATTTTCTGTACTAAAATTCTGTACATTTTCTTCCACATGTCCTTCTATTACTGTATCAGTTTCTGCACTGTCCTCTTTTTCACCAAAGTAACTAACCTCAATTTCTTCACAAATGTTCTTTACATCTAATACAGATCCATGCAAAAGAGCACTGTTTAACTGTTTTAGCTTAAGTGCTGGACTTTTTGCATAATACAACCTTCTCACTAATTTCCTCACTTCAGTATGATGCACTGCTAACATCCTAAAATGGTGAAAAACACTCTGGCATACTTTTCTAGAAAGACAAGCCAGTGAATGCCCTTGCAAACCCGTTTTTTCTCTCAGTCTGCAAGGATCTAATTCTTGCAACATCCTAATCTTTTGTTTAAGACTTTTCTTAGTATACTTACGTAAGAAATTGCGAAACAAATCAATTGAATCCTGTCATACACTACAAATACTACTACAATTCCAAGTGTACACTGGAGCCTTAGGACTTCTCCCTAAAACTTCATCAGCTAACACCTCTTCTGCATTTCTAGGCACAATTTTCTCTTTTTCAATCGGACAACCGTCCTTCACCTCATATGCTCAACTACTGGTGTCAACTGCATGCAACAAATCATTAGTCTGAAAGTAAGTCTCTTCATTAAAAAATGGCTCACAACTTGAACTAAGCTTCCATTCTCCAGAAAAAACATTACAAAAATTAGTTCTATTAATTAGTCTTTTCCACTTACTTTTCGCTTTCAAAACATTGATTGCCTTGTCTAGTGTACGAATTCTATTGATTACTAAAATATACAACTTCTTTTTCATTTCAAAAGCCTGATCAACTATACTCTCAATATTTTTTTTTCTTATAAAAAGCTGTTTTCCTTTTACAATTCTTGACATTTTTTAATAAATTTAAAACTACTCTGTTATAAAACATTCTCTTGCGAATTTGAGCAAACTGTTTTTTTCATCTATAACTATAGACAATTTGATCGCCACATACTTTTCCAACTTTTTTGGGGGGTCTGCTTTTTCTTTGTAGTTACAGATACATTTTTTTCTTTTGCACATTATCCACACTTTTTTACATTGGGTTAATTTCCTTATAAAATCCTTTGTTGTCTTACCAGGAGCATTCTTCATTTTCTCCGTACATTGTTGTTTAGATAAATCTTGTAATTGTGTTTTCTTGGGAAAGTAAGCCTGTTTATATTTTTTTTCTCGCATTCTTAGTAGGTATGTTGGTTTTTCTTTCTGTAGATAATTACAATATGTTGTGAAAAAAGAACATGTTATAGACCACTACTAACAGACTACATAGCAATTATAACCACTAAATAATATAAACACTGGTTTACTTCATAAGTAACTTTAAGGCACAGCAACTGTATCTGAGCAGAGTAGGAAATCATGCAGTGAGTGCTGTTTCTGAGTTAATGGCAGTGCAGTGGTGTTTCAACATTATAGGGAAATTTACTGAAAATGGTGTTTCAGGGTTCAGAATAGTGCAGTGGTGTACAGGCAGTGTAGTGGGTCGTGGTGAGATTGATATTTCTGAGTTTAGAACAATACAGTTGTGTGTAGGCAGTGTATGGTATCATGCAAGGGCTACGAGTAAAAAGCACTGGATGTCCTAAAGCCTAACTCACTCCATGATTACATGTATTCCCATGTCTTAAAACAGATACACCGAGCAAGTGATTCTGTCACAATATTTAAAAAAAGACACTGACTCGCATTGTGAATGAAAGCAGATAGAAATATGCCTTGCAATTCACTGAAATGATTACTACATGTTACAGAGAGAGTTAGTATGGCATTTCTACAGCACAGCCAGGATCTTCAGTACACAGCATGGAGACTATTTGCGAATTAAGAAGCCTGGCAGACGTACTGCATAGCAGTTTCTAGCACTACATATCCTAAAGCCTGACTGACTTCATCAGAATATGTATTCCCATATTTTTAAACACATCCATTAAGCAAATTATTACAATTGTACAAAAAGATTCTCTCAAATCATTTTTTATTCAAAATCATGAATTTATTCATCAAACATTTCATACTGTAACAAAACATCCAGCATGATTTCATCTGGAATTTCGTTTGCATTGTCCTCAACTTCAAAATTTGCAACTTGAAACTCAATCTCTTCTACTGCTTACATCAAGTCAATGTCTAAACTTTGATCAAAATAATCACTGCTTAAATCTCCTTCTCCATTATCTTGATGATCAATGTCATCCTCAAAAGGTACATTTAAGTCTTCTACAACATCAATGGAAATTTCAAAATTGACTTGAATGTTGTCCTGATTTTGATCCATTATATATAGTACAATGTTGCTGGACCTTGCAAAAAAATGTAAACACTAAATTATATCATTTTCATTAATAGATAATACAAAACTAGCTTTATCAACTACAAGTACATGTATTCACATATTTTTAAACACATCAACTAAGCAAAAAATTCTGCCACATTCTTCTGTAATGAAAACTGACTCACACTGTGATCTTGGACACATACCACTAACCCTTCAAATTCAGTAAAATGATTACTACAGTAAAAGGGGATCTTGCTGGGAGTATTCTTTCAGAGTTTACAGCACTACAGTAGTGTTGAAAGAGTTTAGAATATTTTTCTAGGGATGGAGTTTCAGGGTTTAGGACAAGGAAGTGGTGTTCAAGCAGTGTAGAGAGTCAAGGTGGGACTGAGAAGGTACTAATGAAAATTCACTGAAATGACTATTACATGCTACAGAGACAGTTGCTTTTGCATTTCAACAGCACACCCAGTATCTAAATTGCACAGCATAAACACAATTTGCGAATTAAGAGGCCTGAGACACATACTGCATTGGACTATCTACAACTACATCTCCTAATTCATGACTCACTTCATGATTTAGGTGATTTAGCACACAGAGGGAGAGAAAGTACAAACAGAGACAAAATGATACAGG
This sequence comes from Lissotriton helveticus, assembly GCF_964261635.1. Lineage (NCBI taxonomy): Eukaryota > Metazoa > Chordata > Amphibia > Caudata > Salamandridae > Lissotriton > Lissotriton helveticus. The sequence continues at coordinate 769,865,482 of NC_136063.1, read as the reverse complement.
CAGAGGGTGCAAGACTACGGGCAGAGAGAGGAAAGATTTAACATGGTAGCGCTGTCTAATAAACACCAGAAGCCATATCATAATAGGCCTCTGCAGATGTACATGAGAGAGTGCAGACAGAGGGTGCAGGCAAAGGGAGAGGGTTGGTGCAGACATAAAATAAGATTATGCAGGCAGAGACTAAACTGGTACAAGCAGACGATAGATGGTGGAGGTCTGCAGGTAGAGGGACAGATGGTGCAGTCAAAGAAAAGATGGTGCAGAGAGAGGGTGAGATGGTTCAAGCAGAGACAAAGATAGTGGAAGCAGACACATACATGGTACATACAGAGGATAAAGTGGTACAACAGAGAAGAAATGCTGGAAACAGTGAGACAAATGCTACATGCAGAGGCAAATTAGAGCACACAGAGGGGGAGATAGTGAAGACAGAGATAAAATGGTACACGCAGAGGGTGCGAGACTACAGGCAGAGAAGGAAAAGATTTAACATTGTAGCGCTGTCTAATACACACCAGCAGCCATATCATAATAGGCCTCTGTAGATGCACATGAGAGGGTGCAGGCAGAGGGTGCAGGCAGAGGGAGAGGGATGGTGCAGACAGAAAATGAGATAATGCAGGCAGATACTAAACTGGTACAAGCAGACGATAGATGGTGGAGGTCTGCAGGTAGAGGGACAGATGGTGCAGTCAAAGAAAAGATGGTGCAGAGAGAGGGTGAGATGGTTCCAGCAGAGACACAGGTAGTGCAAGCAAATACAGACATGGTACACACAGAGGATAAAATGGTACAACAGAGAAGAAATGCTGGAAACAGTGAGACAAATGCTACATGCAGAGGCAAATTAGAGTACACAGAGGGGGAGATAGTGAAGACAGAGATAAAATGGTACAAGTAGAGGGTGTGAGACAACAATCAGAGAAGGAAAAGATTTAACATGGTAGCGCTGTCTAATAGACACCAGCACCCATATCATAATAGGCCTCTGCAGATGTACATGAGAGAGTGCAGGCAGAGGGTGCAGGCAAAGGGAGAGGGTTGGTGCAGACAGAAAATGAGATAATGCAGGCAGAGACTAAACTGATACAAGCAGAAGATAGATGGTGGAGGGCTGCAGGTAGAGGGACAGATGGTGCAGTCAGAGAAAAGATGATGCAGAGAGATGGTGAGATGGTTCAAGGAGTGACACAGATAGTGCAAGCAGACACAGACATGGTACACACAGAGGATAAAATGGTACAACACAGAAGAAATGCTGGAAACAGTGAGACAAATGCTACATGCAGAGGCAAATTGGAGCACACAGAGGGGGAGATAGTGAAGACAAAGATAAAATGGAACACATAGAGGGTGTGAGACTACAGGCAGAGATGGAAAAGATTTAACATGGTAGCGCTGTCTAATACACACCAGCAGCTATATCATAATAGGCCTCTGCAGATGTACATGAAAGGGTGCAGGCAGAGGGTGCAGGCAGAGGGAGAGGGATGGTGCAGACAGAAAATGAGATAATGCAGGCAGAGACTAAACTGGTACAGGCAGAGGATAGAATGTGCAGGGCTGCATGCAGAGGGACAGATGATGCAGTCAGAGAAAAGATGATGCAGAGAGAGGGTGAAATGGTTGAACCAGAGACACAGATAGAGGAAGCAGACACAGACATGGTACACACAGAGTATAAAATGGTACAACAGAGAAGAAATGCTGGAAACAGTGAGAGAAATGTTACATGCAGAGGCTAATTGGAGCACACAGAGGGGGAGATAGTGAAGACAGAGATAAAATGGTACACGCAGAGGGTGAGAGACTACAGTCAGAGAAGGAAAAGATTTAACATGGTAGCACTGTGTAATAGACACCAGCAACCATATCATAATAGCCCTCTGCAGATAAACATGAGAGGGTGCAGGCAGAGGGTGCAGGCAGAGGCAGAGGGATGGTGCAGACAGAAAATGAGATAATGCAGGTAGAGACTAAACTGGTACAGGCAGAGGATAGATGGTGCAGGGCTGCTGCAGTCAGAGAAAAGATGGTGCACACAGAGAGTGAGATGGTTCAAGCAGAGACGCAGATAGTGCAAGCAGACACAGACATGGTACACACAGAGGATAAAATGGTACAACAGAGAAGAAATGCTCAAAACAGTGAGACAAATGCTACATGCAGAGGCAAAGTGGAGCACACAGAGGGGGAGATAGTGAAGACAAAGATAAAATGGTACACACAGAGGGTGCGAGACTACAGGCAGAGAAGGAAAAGATTTAACATGGTAGCGCTGTCTAATACACACCAGCAGCTATATCATAATAGGCCTCTGCAGATGCACATGAGAGGGTGCAGGCAGAGGGAGAGGGTTGGTGCAGATAGAAAATGAGATAATGCAGGCAGAGACTAAACTGGTACAGGCAGAGGATAGATGAGGCAGGGCTGCAGGCAGAGGGACAGATGATGCAGTCAGAGAAAACATGGTGCACACAGAGAGTGAGATGGTTCAAGCAGAGACACAGATAGTGCAAGCAGACACAGACATGGTACACACAGAGGATAAAATGGTACAACAGAGACGAAATGCTGGAAACAGTGAGACAAATGCTACATGCAGAAGAAAATTGGAGTACACAGAGGGGGAGATAGTGAAGACAGAGATAAAATGGCACAAGTAGAGGGTGCGAGACTACAATCAGAGAACGAAAAGATTTAACATAGTAGCGTTGTCTAATAGACACCAGCAGCCATATCATAATAGGCCTCTGCAGATGCACATGAGAGAGTGCAGGCAGAGGGTGCAGGCAAAGGGAGAGGGTTGGTGCAGACAGAAATTGAGATAATGCAGACAGAGACTAAACTGGTACAAGCAGAAGATAGATGGTGGAGGGCTGCAGGTAGAGGGACAGATGGTGCAGTCAGAGAAAAGATGATGCAGAGAGAGGGTGAGATGGTTCAAGCAGAGACACAGATAGTTCAAGCAGACAAAGACATGTTACACACAGAGGATAACATGGTACAACACAGAAGAAATGCTGGAAAAAGTGAGACAAATGCTACATGCAGAGGCAAATTGGAGCACACAGAGGGGGAGATAGTGAAGACAAAGATAAAATGGTACACATAGAGGGTGTGAGACTACAGGCAGAGAAGGAAAAGATTTAACATGGTAGCGCTGTCTAATACACACCAGCAGCTATATCATAATAGGCCTCTGCAAATGTACATGAAAGGGTGCAGGCAGAGGGTGCAAGCAGAGGAAGAAGGATGGTGCAGACAGAAAATGAGATAATGCAGGCAGAGACTAAACTGGTACATGCAGAGGATGGGAAACATCCATTACAACGAAACTTTTACAACGCACTACCATTACGACGCAACTTTTACAACGCAAACCATTACAACGCATAGCGCTGGGGGGCGCTCTAGGATAGGGAATGTATTTAATATACTATCCAACACCTTCCCTACTATCCACGGGGACTGGAGTTGGAATAGTAAATTAAATAAATCACTATCCAGCGCCTAAAAGCATTATGTGTTGTAATGGTATGCGATGTAAAAACCGCGTTGTAAAGGCATGCGATGTAAAAGTATGCGTTGTAACGTCATACTTCCGCAGAGGATAGATGGTGCAGGGCTGCATGCAGAGGAACAGATGATGCAGTCAGAGAAAAGATGATGCAGAGAGAAGGTGAAATGGTTGAACCAGGGACACAGATAGTGGAAGCAGACACAGATACGGTACGCACAGAGGATAAAATGGTACAACACAAAAGAAATGCTGGAAACAGTGAGACACATGCTACATGCAGAGGCAAATTGGAGCACACAGAGGGGGAGATAGTGAAGACAAAGATAAAATGGTACACGCAGAGGGTGAGAGACTACAGGCAGAGAAGGAAAAGATTTAACATGGTAGCGCTGTCTAATACACACCAGCAACCATATCATAATAGCCCTCTGCAGATAAACATGAGAGGGTGCAGGCAGAGGGTGCAGGCAGAGGGAGAGGGATAGTGCAGACAGAAAATACATTTCCAAATTACAGCACTATCTCTATACCAGCATTTAATCAAAACGTGAGACGCAATATCAAAATAAAGAGTACCCTATAAACAGAGAGATGCAACTGTGAGGATACACAGATGACATTATAGAAAAAGGTGCAAATAAAATTCTTTAATTTACACAGACACTCAGTGTGATCCTAGTAAAAAATGTTAAAACCATACATTTTATCAAAACACATATACCACAGTAAATCGTTTAAGAGACAGAACACAGCCCATGTAAATGAGCACTACATTACAGTGCAGAAACCTTACTCATTTCCAAAATACATTTCCAATATGCACCATTAGTTGTTTGCCAGCATTACATCCAAACATGAGACACAATGCAAGAAGAAAGAGGCCCTATATGCTTGTAAAGCTGCCCAAGAGTGTAATACAGCACTCTATCTATATTAAGTGGATCATTGCTAATAGTAGGTCTAATACAACAGAGAGTATTATGAAGAAAGCACATGAGAGGGTGCAGGCAGAGGTTGCAGGCAGAGGGAGAGGGATGGTGCAGACAGAAAATGAGATAATGCAGACAAAGACTAAACTGGTACAGGCAGAGGGTAGATGGTGCAGGGCCGCATGCAGAGAAACATATGGTGCAGTCAGCGAAAAAATGGTGCAGACAGAGGGTAAGATGGTTCAAGCATAAACACAGATAGTGGAAGCAGACACAGAGGATAAAATGGGACAACAGAGAAGAAATGCTGGAAACAGTGAGAGAAATGTTACATGCAGAGGCAAATTGGAGCACACAGAGTGGGAGAGAGTAAAGACAGAGATAAAATGGTACACGCAGAAGGTACAAGACTACAGGCAGAGAAGGAATTTTTTTTACATGGTAGCGCTGTCTAATACACACCAGCAGCCATATCATAATAGGCCTCTGCAGATGCACATGAGAGGGTGCAGGCAGAGGGTGCAGACAGAGGGAGAGGGATAGTACAGACAGAAAATACATTTCCAAATTACAGCACTATCTCTATACCAGCATTTAATCAAAACATGAGACACAATAACAAAATAAAGAGTACCTTATAAGCAGAGAGATGCAAACTGTGAGGAGACACAGGTGACATATAGAAAAAGGTGCAAATATAATTCTTTAATTTACACAGACACTCAGTGTGATCCTAGTCAAAAATGTTAAAACCATACATTTTACCAAAACACATATACCACAGTAAATCGTTTAAGAGACAGAACACAGCCCATGTAAATGAGCACTACATTACAGTGCAGAAACCTGACTAATTTCCAAAATACATTTCCAATATGCACCATTAGTTTTTTGCCAGCATTACATCCAAACATGAGACACAATGCAAGAAGAAAGAGGCCCAATATGCTTGTTAATCTGCCCAAGAGTGTATACAGCGCTCTATCTAGGTAAGTGGGTCATTGCTAAGAGGAGGTCTAATAAAACAGAGAGTATTATGAAGAAAACAGAGGAGGGAGTACAAAAAGAAAGGGAAACATTAGGGGACAGTAAAGACAATCACAACAGAGAGAACACAAGAAACAGTTAAAAAAATAGCAGTCTCAAGAAAGACCAGAAAAAATAAGTAAAGACTGGAAATTTCAGAAAACAAAGGACAGTATAAGCAGAGAGAGGTAGACTGTGAGGACAGACAGGGAAAATTGTAGAAAAATATCAAAATGTAATTCTTTCATGTAGACAGACACTCGGTGTGATCCTGGACCAAAAATGTAAAACCATACATTACAACCAAAAACAATACATGATGCAGGGCTGCAGGCAGAGGAGAGTCGCTGCAGACAGAGGGCATATAAAACAGAGACAGGGTAATATGATTCACGCAGAGAGACAAATGGTGCACACAGACACAGAGATAATCCACACAATGGATAACATGGAACAGCAAGAAAGAAATGCTACAAACAGAGAACGAAATGTTACATGCAGAGGGGAGATAAAACACACAGAGAGGGAGATAATACATACAGAGAGAAAATGGTACAGAAAGAGGGTGAAAAGCTACAGGCAGAAAAAAAGTAAATTATTATGCCAGAATTTTCTAAAATGAATACTGACTCACACTGTGATCTTAGACACATAACAGAAATCCTTGCAATTCAGTCAAATGATTACTACAGTGAACGGAGGGGTCTTGCTAGTAGTGTTGTATAAAGAGAGCAAGGGTGAGGGAGAGAGAAAGAAGGAGTAAATCAGATGGAGAGAGGGAGTTAGAAAAGAGAAGTAAAGGAAAGGGATAATGATAGTGAGGAAAGAGATATGAGAGTAAGGAAAGGAGAGTGAGAGAAAAAAAAGCATGTTAAGAAAAAATGATAAAGGAGTAAGTGAAACAGAAGGATTTATAGAAAAAGAGAGGAAGGAAAAAGAACAGTGGTGGAGAGAAAGGAAGACAGTGAGAGAGAGTGAAAGAGAGGGAAAGTGAGTAACTTCCACATTAGAACACATTTTTATTATTAACTTAAAGAGCAAAACATATATCCCCTTATAAATTAATAACTCACCTTTAAAAATGCTTTTGAAGATTTAGAACAGTGTGAATCACACACCAGATTTTCTTAAGCAGAATCTCCGAAATGTACCTCAGACACTGCAACCACAAAATGGCCCTGATTCCCTCTCAATTTTCACACATAACCCTGTACAAAACCAATGAAGTTTCTTCCCACACAAATTCAAAACCAAACTAACATTTTAATTGGTTGTACATTTCAACCCTTTCAACCTTCTCCCACTGCTCTCTCTGCCTGTTACCATGGTAATTCTCCATAGAACACCTAACTGAACTCAAAAGGTGAAAAGTTCATCACTCAATGTTGCAAACCGAAGCAGCAAGTGTGTTTGACTTCTCAATATTCCAGCTTATCCTGTGCAATGTTCTTTTCAATGACTTTTTCTAAAACAATAGTATTATTCCTTTTAAAAACCAGTAGTATGCACCCTAGTTTTCAATGTTAAATTATCAGAAACCACCAATCATTTCTTTGTTTTTCAAGTGCACTGAATCTCATGATATGATATGATATGAATTGGCTTTTATAGAGCGCAGCTTACACTCCATGGAGCATCTTGGCGCTAGTCATCACGTGTCACAGATGAGAAAGAAAAGAAGGGAGAGCTGCCAAAACAGAAAAGGAAAAAGGGAGAAGTATTTGAGTCGGGGATAGGGAGTGAATTAAATTAACGCTAGACATAGTGTGTCAGTGGCCTTGAAAATCCATGTTTTAAGGGCTTTTCGAAACAGGTTCTCTGAATGGATCAGACGCATTTGGGGTGGGAGCTTGTTCCAGGCTCTGGCTCCTAGCACTCCGATGGATTTTCCACCTTTTGTGGTTAGTCTGAATTTGGGGACGGCTAATAGGTTTAGGTTGGATGATCTGAGTGACCTGGAGGGAGTATATCTTCCAAACCTTTGAGACAGGTATTTAGGGCCCGACTGGTGGTAAGCTCTGAAAGTGATGAGTAGGATTTTGAATAGTACTCTCTTGTGGATGGGTAACCAATGCAGGGTTTTAAGTGCTTTGGAGGCAGATGATTTCCTGGGTAGTCTTAGCACTAGGCGGGCAGCCGCATTCTGAACCATCTGCAATTTATGCAAAACAGCTTTGTTGGAACCTGCATAGATGCTGTTGCAGTAATCTAGCCGGGATGTGATGAGGGCCACTGCTACCGTTTTTCTAGCTGTCAGGGGGAGGAGGTCAAAGAACCTTCTGAGGCCTCTAATAATGTTGAAGCAGGACCCTGCCACAGCACCTGCTTGTTGTTTGAAGGATAGGGCTTCATTGAACCTTATCCCAAGGTTGCGGGCCGACGTGATGGTGTTGGGTGGGACTTCTGCGTCTTGGGGCCACCAGTTGTTAGGGGAAAAAAGGTTGTTCTGGCCAAAGGGGAGGATTTCAGTTTTGCCTGAATTGCATTTAAGGTGGTGAGTTCTCATCCAATCAAAGGTTACGGTGAGACAGTCTCTCAGATTTTCTTCTGCTTTGGTTGAGTTGTTGTCCAATACAAGGATGAGTTGGGTATCATCCGCGTAGGATATTGTACTGATGTTGAATGATGTGATGAGTTCAATCAAAGGGGACATGTAAAGGTTAAAAAGAACCGGGCTCAGGCTTGAGCCCTGTGGTACCCCTGTTGTTAAAGTTTTTTCCTCTGAGCAGTAGTTTCCTAATATGGTGACTTGTTTCCTATGGCTTAGGAAGTTTTTCAGCCACTTGAAAGCGGTTCCTGTTAGTCCCGATTCTGCCAGGCGGCCAATTAATACGGGGTGTGAGACCGTATCAAAGGCCGCCGATAGATCGAGCAGGATCAGGACGGCCTTTTTTCCCTGATCCAGTGCCATCTTAAGTGTCTCCACTGTATATAGAAGGGCTGACTCTGTGGAGTGTTTTGCCCTGAAACCTGCCTGGTTTTCCTCCAGATGTTTAGTTAGCTGTTTATTTACTGCTGCTTCAGTCAGTTTAAACAGCAGTGGAAGCAGCGAGATTGGGCGAAGGTTAGAGAGCGTGGTGGGATCAGCTAGGGGCTTTTTCTGCAGCGGTTTTACAGCAGCACGCTTCCATTCGGATGGAATGACGGCAGTGGCCAGAGAAGAGTTTATGATGGAATTTATAGTTGGATTTACCATGTCCACCAGAGTGTGGAGCAGCAGTGGGGGGCACGGGTCAAAAGGGGAGCCTGATTTACAGGAGAGAATTGCTTGTCGAGTTTCGTCGAGGCTGATGGGGGCAAAGTTTTTTAGCTGAGGTTTACTGTTGGTTAGATGTAAATTATTATAAGGGGGGGGTTCTAAAAAGTCTGGGAAGTCTTTGGTGAGATTTAGTATTTTGTTTTCGAAGTAGTTTGCTATGGAGTTACAGAGTGTCAGTGAAGGTGGTATCTCTTGCCTGAGAATTCTGGGGTTCATGAACTCATCAACTATTTTAAAGATTTCTTTCTGTTTGTTGTTGGACAGATTAATGACTTCTAGGAAGTGATCTTTTTTGGCGTTTTTTTATCATAGAATGATATTGTTTCCTAGCGGTTTTATAGGCAAGAACTTCCGTTTCATCATAGTTATGGCGCCATTTCTTTTCAAGGGTTCTGACCTCAGTACGTTTGTTTTTTAGAGCGGGGGAGAACCAGGGTGCTGACTTTTTATTTTGTTTTTTCCGTACTTTTCCTGAGTTAGCAGGACCACAGAAGTCTGTGACCCATTTACAGAAATTGTTATAGTCGGTTTCAGTACATCCGGTAAGGGACGGTTTAGATTCCTCTGCGATGTGATGCAGGTTGGGTGAATTGGCAAGTTTTTTCCAGTCTTTCTGTATCGAGAAATCGATTTTTAGGTTGGCAGTATTAGGTCTTTTCTTTTTAGTTGTAAGTTTGAAAGGGATTAACCAGTGATCGGTCCATGTTTGGATCAGGGGAGTTTCAACGGTTAAGGTTTTGATGTTGGTACAAATGCAATCTAATATATGGCCTGCTTTGTGTGTGGGCATTTTGGTCAGTATTTCCAGCCCCAGGATATCAGTTAAGTCGTTAAGTCATATTGCATTGGGGTCGTTGGGTTTATCTAGATGAAAATTTAGGTCGCCTAAAACTGTAAAATTAGCATATTTCAGGGTTAAAGTGCTGAGTGCATCTTCGAAGCTTTCGAAGAAGCCATTCTGAGGTCCTGGGGGGCGATAGATTAAGGCCCCCACGAAGGTGTTCTCCTCATTTATCTGAAAACAGAATCCCATGCTTTCTGCCCCTTTTACGTCCGAGAGTTCGAACGTTGAGCATTTCATAGAGTCTCGGTGGATAATGGCTAGTCCGCCTCCTCTCAGTTCCAATCTATCGGTCCTCTGAATGAGGTAGCCTTGGGGGACAGTTTCAGTTATGATCGGGTTGCACCATGGTTTAAGCCAAGTTTCCGTTATAAATAGCAGGTCAATACTATTCTCTGTGATGAGGTCATGAATGTGCTGGCCATTCTTACATATTGACCTAGCATTGATCAAGGCTCCTCGGAGAGAGGTCGCGTTTTCCATAGTGGTTGACTGTATTTCCGGGGTGAGGAGTGTTCTACAGATATGACAGTATGCAGGTCCTGACCACTTTTCAACATTGATCATGTTGTGACAGTGATTTTTATTAGGATTTAGGGCGAGTATCTGGTCTCTGGTATAGGTAGGTGTTTGGTTAGTACATACCTTAGGTAGGTAGGGCAACATCATAGGCCCTGGGCCCGGCCGAGGCACGGACGGGCACAGACGGGCTTGCCTTAGGCGCGCCTTTGGCGCGCAAACGGCGCGCCCGCTGCGCCCGTCCGCTGCGCGTCCGGAAATGACACATTTTTTTATGGACAGGAAGGCGGGAAAAAGGGTTTTTTCTAAACTCCAAGTTTTCAAACTTCCATTTCATTTCCAGAGCCCATCTGAGTACAACCAGATCTGCCTTCAAGATGCTTAGAGTGTGGATTGTAGGACACAGTTTTATATTCTGGTGTGAAAGGTATGCTACAAATAGATGCATTCTCAACCTTGATTTACCAAATGTGGATATTATGTGGATTGGCCAGAGAGGATTAAAATGTCATCAATTGATGCCATCTGTAAATTCCTTTTTGCATCTCCCACACCTTGACCTCATAATTTTGCACTGTGGTAGAAATGACCTATGCACTTTGACAGGGGTAGGTCTGGAAATGCTTTTAAAGGACACCTTTGGGCAATTGATGTAACTTTTTCCACAAACTGCCTTTGTATATTCTAATATATGCCAAAGGCAAAAATGGAACTGATCCAACCAATATTGTCAGCAGATTGAGAAAGCAAGGAAACATGTGAATAAGTCTGTTTCTGCTTTCTTCAGAGACTATGGTATGGGTTCTATATACCACAACAACTTGCGTTACAACATGCAAGGCATCTATAGGAGAGATGGTGTACATTTCACAGATGAGGGGAACAGAGTCTTACTTTTAAACTTTAGACTCTGCATCGGTACTTGTAGGTACAAAAAACACTCAATGAACAAAACGGCTCTTTTTAGAGCCAACCAACATCTAAACACTCAAACTTATTATTTAACTGTCTGTATATATATATATATATATATATATATATATATATTCACTGAAAAAACCATAGGTTAGAGACCATATATAGTTAGCTGGACATTTTATTGACATAAAACCAATGAAATTCCATATATAGTTAGTTGCACTAACTATATATCGCGCACCCGCAATCCACTGCTGATGATGTCACATATTACATCATTCATGACATGGTCAGTGACATCACTGATGACATCACTGATGACATCTCAAATGACATCACTGATGACATCACTGATGACATCTCAAATGACATCACTGATGACAGCATGACACACTAATACCAGTTACTACATACGCACTCACTGATTCCTACGTCTACACACACATTCACTCATTCACCCATACAATCACTCATACATACAGTCACTCATTATTACAACACTATCATATGCACTCATACACCTATGCAGACACTCACACACTGCCACTCATCCATGGAGTTACTCACACACCTAGTCAGTCCTGTAAAGAATCAATCACACTTCCATTTCCTCATCTATACAGTTAAACACAGAACACCATACTTCAGAGACATCACTGATGACATCACTGATGACATCTCAAATGAAATCACTGATGATATCTCAAATGACATCACTGATGACATCATGACACACCAATACCAGTTACTACATACGCACTCACTGATTCCTACGTCTACACACACATTCACTCATTCACCCATACAATCACTCATACATACAGTCGCTCATTATTACAACACTATCATATGCACTCATACACCTAGTCAGTCCTGTGAAGAATCAATCACACTTCGATTTCCTCATCTATACAGTTAAACACAGAACACCATATTTTTCACACATATACTAACACATACTTACTCTCTTATACAATCACTGATACAAGTACACATTGATATGCACAGAGTCACACACCTCCCAGCCAGCCACACACACACTCAGTCTTCCATACATCCACTCATTCTTCAATATGTAAAACATATTTAAACTTTACAAAAACACACAGACACTAGATGATGTCATCAGTGATGTCATTTGAGATGTCATCAGTGATGTCATCAGTGATGTCATTTGAGATGTCATCAGTGATGTCATCAGTGATGTCACTGACCATGTCATGAATGATGTAATATGTGACATCATCAGCAGTGGATTGCGGGTGCGCGATATATAGTTAGTGCAACTAACTATATATGGAATTTCATTGGTTTTATGTCAATAAAATGTCCAGCTAACTATATATGGTCTCTAACCTATGGTTTTTTCAGTGAATTTTCAAGGTTTTGTAAATGCAAATTCCTAACTATATATGGTCTATAACCTATGGTTTTTTCAGTGAATATATATATATATATATATATCAGTGATGTCATCAGTGATGTTATTTGAGATGTCATCAGTGATGTCATCAGTGATGTCACTGACCATGTCATGAATGATGTAATATGTGACATCATCAGCAGTGGATTGCGGGTGCGCGATATATAGTTAGTGCAACTAACTATATATGGAATTTCATTGGTTTTATGTCAATAAAATGTCCAGCTAACTATATATGGTCTTTAACCTATGGTTTTTTCAGTGAATTTTCAAGGTTTTGTAAATGCAAATTCCTAACTATATATGGTCTATAACCTATGGTTTTTTCAGTGAATTTCATTGGTTTTTTAAAAGCTAATATCTATAGCTGTAAAATATATTCTTTATTACGTGACGTATCACGTAGCCACGTGAGGCGCCTCATGACGCGTCGCATAACCGTGACGTATCGGCTCTGCAGCGCAAACAAAACCCGTAACGTAAGCGTGCCGGAGCACGCTTACAGATATATATATTTTTTTTAACCTTAATTAGACAAAATCCACACGTGCACATATCTTGAGGCCTAGCAAAGGCACATCAAACAAACAGTCCCTACAATTTTGCCAAGTTTGCTGGAAATCTATTCCCTTAATTTTTTTTTTACTGTTTCTCTTGGTTTTCCCCTTGTTACGCTTACCGGGACACTACCCGGTACGCGAACCGGACGCTCCAAAAACACAAGATGGCGGACTCCCGTTACGCTGCCGGTTAGCTGCCCGGTTCGCGTACCGGGAAGCGCCTCTACCGCGAAAAATCGCGGGGGACTTTAATATCCCCCTCATCAATCCTAGGGGGTCAGGAGGGGTTTACCTTGCCCCCTTTCCTTAATTTCCCCCTTCATTTTTCACCACATCTTGTCTCTCGAACCTACCGAGAGACAAGATGGCGGCCGCTCCGGACTGTTTACAATGTTGACAGCTACGCTGCTGGTTAGCTGCCCGGTTAGCTGCCCGGTGAGCTGCCCGGTGAGCTGCCCGGTGAGCTGCCCGGTTCGCGTACCGGGACGCGCCTCTACGGCGTAAAATCACAAAAAAAAAATGTTTTTATTTTTTGCCCCGCGGGGCACTTTAATATCCCCCTCATCAATCCTAGGGGGTCAGGAGTGGTCTACCTTGCCCCCTTTCCTTCATTTCCCCCTTCGTTTTTCACCACATCTTGTCTCTCGATCGTACCGAGAGACAAGATGGCGGCCGCTCCGGACTGTTTAGAATGTTGACAGACACCGGAGAGCCAATCAGCTTCGCTTCGCGAAGTTCCGTTACGCGTCAGGTATGCGAACCGGGGCGCTAACCGGAGCGCTGTCACAGATATATATATTTTTTTAAACGTTAATTTCTCAAAATCCACTGGAGCACATATATTGAGACATAGCAAAGGCACGTCGGGCAAACCATATCTACAATTTTGCCAAGTTTCATGTAAATCTATTCAGCCGTTCGAGCTAAAAGTGAGTCCAACCGCCCTATGGAAAAATGAATGGGAAAAACGCGTTTTGGGTCCCCCTTTTTTCTCGGCCCCCCCCTTGACGAACCCCCCCCCCAAATTTTCAGGGGCTGCTCAGAAACAAAATGTGCCATTTTCCTGAAAATTTCAGCCGATTCCGTCCACAAACGCCAAAGTTATTAGACATAGAATTTTCAGAAATCCCATAGAGAAAAAATCCTAACTATATATACCCACTGGCTATCGCCAGTAGGTAATATACATATATAAACATATATAATCTGCATATCTATATAAATATATATGCATGCATACATATACATATATGCATACATATGCATGTTATTTACATGAAAGTTTTAAAAACACTAATAAAAGCAAAGCTAAAAAGCCACCTCATTACAAACAGAATGGCTTTAACTTAAACGAGGGCGAGATCTATTGCATTTTCAATGCTTGTTTACTTTGGTTCTATCAAGAAGGCATTCAGATGTGTCACATATTTGCCATAAATTCTGAATGTAAGCACTCTAGTTGCTCATTAGATCACTTTAGTAAAGCTAGTGCTCACCAGGGAAGTCTGCTGCTAATCATGGTTTGCAGCCATTTTCCCGCATTTTTTATCCCGCAGACTTTCAGTCCGCATACCATTATCCCGCAAGGTCATTGACCTCGCATACCATTATCCCGCATTTTTTCAAAACGCATGTGCATTTATCGCGCATGCCTTTACAAAGAATTACGTTTTAAAGGCATGTATGGTAAATGCACTTGCGTTGTGAAAACCACGATGACGAGAGAGGTAAGTGGGTTTGTGTTAATTTTTTCGTGGGTTAGTGATTGTGTAGTGTAGTGTAGTGTTGTGTAGTGTAGTGTTGTGTTAGTGTAGTGTAGAGTTGTGGTGGTTGTTTAGTGTAGGGTCATGCTGGGGGTAGTGTTTTAGGGTTTAGGGTTGTGTTGTAGTGTTTGCGTAGTGTAGGGTCATGATGGGGGTAGTGTTTTAGGGTTTACGATTGTGTTGTAGTGTTTGCGTAGTGTAGGGTCATGCTGGGGCTAGTGTTTTAGGGTTTAGGGTAGTGTTGTAGTGTTTGCGTAGTGTAGGGTCATGCTGGGCGTAGTGTTTTAGGGTTTAGGATAGTGTTGTAGTGTTTGCGTAGTGTAGGGTCATGCTGGGGGTAGTGTTTTAGGGTTTTGGGTAGTGTTGTAGTGTTTGCGTAGTGTAGGGTCATGCTGGGGTGTAGTGTTTTAGGGTTTTGGGTAGTGTTGTAGTGTTTGCGTAGTGTAGGGTCATGCTGGGGTGTAGTGTTTTAGGGTTTAGGGTAGTGTTGTAGTGTTTGCGTAGTGTAGGGTCATGCTGGGGGTAGTGTTTTAGGGTTTTGGGTAGTGTTGTAGTGTTTGCGTAGTGTAGGGTCATGCTGGGGTGTAGTGTTTTAGGGTTTTGGGTAGTGTTGTAGTGTTTGCGTAGTGTAGGGTCATGCTGGGGTGTAGTGTTTTAGGGTTTTGGGTAGTGTTGTAGTGTTTGCGTAGTGTAGGGTCATGCTGGGGGTAGTGTTTTAGGGTTTTGGGTAGTGTTGTAGTGTTTGCGTAGTGTAGGGTCATGCTGGGGGTAGTGTTTTAGGGTTTTGGGTAGTGTTGTAGTGTTTGCGTAGTGTAGGGTCATGCTGGGGGGTAGTGTTTTAGGGTTTTGGGTAGTGTTGTAGTGTTTGCGTAGTGTAGGGTCATGCTGGGGGTAGTGTTTTAGGGTTTTGGGTAGTGTTGTAGTGTTTGCGTAGTGTAGGGTCATGCTGGGGGTAGTGTTTTAGGGTTTAGTGTTGTGTTGTAGTGTTTGCGTAGTGTAGGGTCATGCTGGGGCTAGTGTTTTAGGGTTTAGGGTAGTGTTGTAGTGTTTGCGTAGTGTAGGGTCATGCTGGGGGTAGTGTTTTAGGGTTTAGGGTAGTGTTGTAGTGTTTGCGTAGTGTAAGGTCATGCTGGGGGTAGTGTTTTAGGGTTTAGGGTTGTGTTGTAGTGTTTGCGTAGTGTAGGGTCATGCTGGGGGTAGTGTTTTAGGGTTTAGGGTAGTGTTGTAGTGTTTGCGTAGTGTAGGGTCATGCTGGGGGTAGTGTTTTAGGGTTTAGGGTTGTGTTGTAGTGTTTGCGTAGTGTAGGGTCATGCTGGGGCTAGTGTTTTAGGGTTTAGGGTAGTGTTGTAGTGTTTGCGTAGTGTAGGGTCATGCTGGGCGTAGTGTTTTAGGGTTTAGGATAGTGTTGTAGTGTTTGCATAGTGTAGGGTCATGCTGGGGGTAGTGTTTTAGGGTTTTGGGTAGTGTTGTAGTGTTTGCGTAGTGTAGGGTCATGCTGGGGTGTAGTATTTTAGGGTTTAGGGTAGTGTTGTAGTGTTTGCGTAGTGTAGGGTCATGCTGGGGGTAGTGTTTTAGGGTTTTGGGTAGTGTTGTAGCGTTTGCGTAGTGTAGGGTCATGCTGGGGGTAGTGTTTTAGGGTTTTGGGTAGTGTTGTATTGTTTGCGTAGTGTAGGGTCATGCTGGGGTGTAGTGTTTTAGGGTTTTGGGTAGTGTTGTAGTGTTTGCGTAGTGTAGGGTCATGCTGGGGTGTAGTGTTTTAGGGTTTTGGGTAGAGTTGTAATGTTTGCGTAGTGTAGGGTCATGCTGGGGGTAGTGTTTTAGGGTTTTGGGTAGTGTTGTAGTGTTTGCGTAGTGTAGGTTCATGCTGGGGGTAGTGTTTTAGGGTTTTTGGTAGTGTTGTAGTGTTTGCGTAGTGTAGGGTCATGCTGGGGGTAGTGTTTTAGGGTTTTGGGTAGTGTTGTAGTGTTTGCGTAGTGTAGGGTCATGCTGGGGGTAGTGTTTTAGGGTTTAGGGTAGTGTTGTAGTGTTTGCGTAGTGTAGGGTCATGCTGGGGGTAGTGTTTTAGGGTTTAGGGTAGTGTTGTAGTGTTTGCGTAGTGTAGGGTCATGCTGGGGGTAGTGTTTTAGGGTTTAGGGTAGTGTTGTAGTGTTTGCGTAGTGTAGGGTCATGCTGGGGGTAGTGTTTTAGGGTTTAGGGTAGTGTTGTAGTGTTTGCGTAGTGTAGGGTCATGCTGGGGGTAGTGTTTTAGGGTTTAGGGTAGTGTTGTAGTGTTTGTGTAGTGTAGGGTCATGCTGGGGGTAGTGTTTTAGGGTTTAGGGTAGTGTTGTACTGTTTGTGTAGTGTAGGGTCATGCTGGGGGTAGTGTTTTAGGGTTTAGGGTAGTTTAGTTGTTTAGTGTATGCTAAAGGCATATTCGTTCTAAAAGTTTTCGTTATTTTAATTTGCGGCCTGATAGTACATGCGGGATTTTTTTTGAGGACTGATGGTATGCGGGATTTCGTCATATATTCGCTAATCATACTTTCTATGGCAAAATGAACCCCCTCATTTTGTTCCTTTTTAAATTAAATGTTTTAAGAGTTACCACTTTATTCCAATCAAGATGGCTTCAGGTGTGCCATACCTTTGTAATAAGTAGGACTGTTAGCACTCTAGTTGTTCTTTAGAACACTCTGGGACATTCTGTCATTGGGCTATAGTTGGGCTACATCTGGCTGATATTTGGGCTACATTTGTTTTTTTTTGTCTCTGGTGGCCATCTTTGGGCTACATTGGGCTACATTGGGCTACATTGGGCTACATTTGGGCTCCAACATATATATAGCCCAATGTAGCCCAATATATATTTTTCAAAGTTAATTTTCGTAAAAACCACTGGAGCCTATATCTTGAGACATAGCAAAGGCACATCGGGCTACCAGTCCCTACAATTTTGCCAAGTTTGGTGTAAATTCATTCAGCCGTTCAGGCTAAAAGTGAGGCCAACCGCCCTATGGAAAATTGCATGGGAAAAACACGTTTTGGGACTCCCCTTTTTTCTCGGCCCCCCCTTGACGAAACCCCCCCAAATTTTCAGGGGCTGCTCAAAAACAAAATGTTCCATTTTCCTGAACATTTCAGCCAATTCTGTCCTCAAACGCCAAAGTTATTCGACATAGAATTTTCAAAAATCCCATAGGAAAAAAATCCTAACTATATATACCTACTGGCTATCGCCAGTAGGTAATATATATATATTGCCGCTCCGATAATCTTATAATCCAAAAGAAAATATATATATATATGTGTATTGCCTACTGGCAGTCGCCAGTGGGTAGTTATAGTTAGGACCTATTTTCCATAGGAAATCCGCAACATTCTATTTGGAATATTGGAATAACTTTGGCGCCGGTTGACGCGGTTGACGAATCTTCGCGAAATTCTAAAAACTGGTGGGGTGCTCCGGTCTGCTCCTATCCTGAAAGTCTTTCGTGAAGCGGAGCCTGAGAAAAAAGGGGGGTCCCAAAACATTTTTTCCCCATGCAATTTTCCTTAGGAACCGTTCATCGTGGCTACAGCCCGTAGGGCTGAACGGAATTACACCAAATTTGGCAAAGTGGTAGTCTTTGGTTCAGACTGGTGCCTTGTGCTTAAATGGTGTAAATCCGTTCAGTAGTTCCTGAGAAAATTGCAATTAAAAGTTCATATATATCTATGGCCTCTGTGGATCCATGCATCTTGCGCGCATTCTAAGCGCACCGTCCCGATCACACGCTAATTGACTGTCAAGTGGTTGTCAACATTCAAAACCAGGAAGTGTTGGCAGCCATTTTGTGCCTCGTTAGAAGCGAGAATCTAGAAAATAGTGAGACAAGTGTTCAACACGTATAAAGGGGGCATGTAAGGAATATTTTGATCATCTAGACCTCCTTAGGGGGTCCCACAAGGACCCCTAGTGTCCCAAAACAAACTTTCTGGGAGGAAAAAACTGAGAAATGTGTGTTGGGTGCATGGATCCGCCGTAATAAAAATAAAAACAAAGAGGGGGCTCCTGTGCTTGTTTAAAAATTAGCTACCTGGGAGGGCCAAATCCCGGGTCTAAAATATTACATTTGATGGGGGTCCAGAGGGGCCCTGCAGCCCGGGGACCGCCCTTCCTCGGTGCTTCAAAATAAATGGGTGAGGGAGCTCAAAGGTCCGTCTAAGCCCCGTGGATTACCACCCTCCGGGGCTTTTTATAATTTGGGAGGGGGGCCGCATGGTTTCCATTCTGGAGCAGGCAAATGCCTTGGGGAACACCACCCCCCAGGAGCGGCTCCTGCTATGTCTCGGGGTGTCTATCCCTGGGACACTGCAATTTGCTAAGGCAGGGAGGGAGTCGAGGTTCCCGCTGTGTCATAGCAAATTTGAGGGCATATTAAGAAGTGCCATTTCACAGCAATGTTTTAAAAAAAGCCAAAAATGCTGTGAAAATTATATCGCCCTATTTGCTAGGTGACGCTAAGATGCATTAATGCATGTTAGCAGCCGGTTTGCTAAGGGCTCGCCTCGTATCTCCAATTAGTTGCAAAGTAGGTGTTCTCAATGGCAAAGTAGGTATTTCCATGAGAATATAAAAAGGAAGAGGGAAGTTTGACAATAGCATTGTATTTACAAGGCGCCCCTGGATATGAGGACCGACAGCAAAACTCTCGCTAATTGTGGTTTATGTTGGATCCTAACATCTGTTCTGAAGTAGGCTCAAGCATGTTTAATATGCGAAGTGGATTGATATGTTAAGTGCACAGTTTTATATTTACAAGCGTTTCACTTGCAAACATAAATTTTTGCTGTATTTCTCGTGATATTGGGGGCATATTTACAAGGACAGCGTTAAAATTATTGTCGCTTTAGCTTTAGCTTTAGCAAAATGTCATTAAAGCAGCCATAATGGCTTAATAATAGGCTTTTGAGAATTTGTGAGAATCCCAGGTTTACACAAGAACATTTTAACGCTCTCCTTGATAATATGCCCCCAAGTGTGCGATGGCAGAGCGAGACTCCGGCTCTCACTCTTGCATAGCAAGCAGCAATGTTGAAAAAGACTTCCGGTAAGATAACAAAGGATTTTGAAGTCCATTATTGCTGTTTTAGTTGTAGTTTGCCGCTGTTAAAGCAACCACAATTTTAACGCCGTCCTTGTAAATATACCCCTAAGTTTTGTAATGTCGACAGTCCCATCTCCCATTTATATAGGCACAAAGTATTTAGTGAAGTGCATTGTGAATCGTGAAGCAACCCTGTCTAATTGTGCTCGATAAAGAATTCGAAAAGTTGTGTACTTCTTTTGCTTGTAATGTACTTAGGGGCAGATCTACAAGTCCCTTGCACCACTATTGTATCACTTTTAACAAGGGAAAAGTGACACGAAAGTGGCGGAAGGGGCTTGTAAATCTGCTACACAGTGTTCTGTCTTAGTTTGCTTTCCTCTCTGTCATGTAGAGGATCCTGGGTAAATATAACGGTTTCTGTACAGCAGAGCCTTTCAACCCAACCCCAAACTGCTTAATGACTGTTACCATAGTAACAGTTCATGGAACACTTAAGTGAGCACACAGGTTACAAGTTCACCACACAATGTTGCTAATCCAAACAGTTACTGTGCTGGAGTTTTTAAAATTTTCCATAGGAACCGTTAATCGCAGCTACAGACTCTGGTAAAGAGCTGGTAAAGAGTTAGCCTAATTATTATACTTCTAGTTATAAACAACATTTCTATTTTTAATTGTTTCATGTTTTCTGAGCATATGATTATCACACTAAATAATAGTGAAATGTTGTCAGAAAAAGAAGACGCATATACTTTTTTAATTAACTTTTATTAAAACAACAATAAATAACTAGAAACGTAACTTTAAGATAACAATATAATAAATAACTAGAAACATAACTTTAACATAACAATACAATAAACAAAATGTGAGATGGAGGGTAGGTAACCTGCAAAACAAAAATGAAAATAAGTGTTTAAAATTAGATCGATGTGACTGAATGAGGTCAAAGATCACAAATTAAGGTAACACTTGGCAATATTTGGTTATTTGCACATATGCAGTGTGCCTGATACATTCCACCTCTCTTATAGGCCCGGTTGAAGAGGTGTCTGTAGGGAAGTGCTTACTGCGTCAGATTTACAGTATGGACCCACAGGTCCAGTGGGGGAGGGCACTGAGGGCTCCTCACCCATGCACACAAAGCACTCCACAATGCCGGACAAGCCTACCTGAAAAGCTGACTCAGCTTCTACTCCCCCACCGGCCAGCTCCGCTCCACCAGCCTCGCCCTCGCCGCTGTCCCCCGTATCCAACGAACATCCTCCGGCGGCAGATCCTTCTCCTACCTCGCCACCAAGACCTGGAACACCCTCCCTACCCACCTACGGCAGACCCAAGACCTACTCGCCTTCAGAAGACTCCTCAAGACCTGGCTCTTCGAGCAGTAGCGGCACCCCCTCCCCTCAGCACCTTGAGACCCTCACGGGTAAGTAGCGTGCTTTACAAATACTTTGAATGATTGATTGATTCAGAGATGAGACAGAATTAGATGAGAGATCACATCTTTATGCAGGACAATATTGTTTATTTTGAACGCATTTAATTGGAGGCATTGTGTATCTAGGCCCCTCTGCTTACCTTGTGTAAACACTGTGGGGAGCAGAGTTCACAACCTGAATTTTGTTTTGGTTCTACACTACAGACAGTATTAAATTCAGCCTTGATTTTTTTATCGGCAGAGTGGACAGCAGCGTCCATAACTTTAAAAGAGAAAGACAAACAATGTGAAAGAGAGTGAGAGAGAGAAAGAGAGAAAAAACGACATTAAATGCCTGAGTGAGAAAGTAATAGATGGATCAGGAGAGGTAGTGTTAATACTGTAGAAAATCTTCGTAGCTCACCTTTTTGCCTCTGTTGTGTGTCCAAGCACATGCCGGTTCATAATGCACCCTCAAGTTTAGTGATCTGAAAGATAGTATAGAGTTATTATTAGCAGACTACATACAACTGCACAAGTATATTTCTGCTTTATGTCTTTGGACATTCAGGACATTGTATTACATCAACTTTCACTGGAAGGTGGTGTCTGTGTGCTCTTTTTCTCCCAGAGTACTATACCCCATGCACTCCCACTGTATAGCGGTGAGTTCTCATTATTGCACACCCAGGCTGTTGTACCCCATTGACTCCTAGAGGCGGGAGGTAAGTGCCTTTTCTTGCGCACCCAGACTGTTGCAACCTATCCATTCTCACTGCCCGGATGAAATTGTACATTACCACGCAGTCAAGCTGCTGCACAGTACGCACTCTCTCCGCACACAGGCGACTTCTGGTTGCTTCGGAAACAAGCTTATTTGCTCACCTTGTGCCATTGGCGCTATTCAAAGAGGGTGCACCACGTGTTGAAACAGCCTTCTCAGACGTTGTTGCGATGGCTACGCATCATCGCAGAATCCTCAAATGTTGAGCTTTAGAGGTGTTGGGGCGACGCCAATTTGTGAAACACAACCTGTTAGATAAAAAGGAAGATAACATTGTGCGTCATTTCATTATCAAAGGAGGGAGGAAGTGAGAGAGTGATTGAAAAGAATATTCGCAGCTCACCTTTCTGTCACCGGTGTGTCTTTCACCACGTGCCAGGACATAATGCACCCTGAAGCTCTACATCTAAAAGATAGTAAAAGAAAGATGTTATGATTGGTAATTGTTACTATCTTAATGTGGAGTAGAATTACATCGCCCTTTTGCACACCTTCCCTCCCGCATTAAAAATACAACTATTTGTACAGTTCCAACTTGTTTAATAGGCTTCGATTTATGAACAATTAGTATAGTAGTAATGTTTTCCATCCGGTTGTGAAAGCAAGTGGTGCGCAGTGATACACATGGTTTCAATCATCATGAGCGACGGATATTTGACCGATTATAAAAACTTTCCTACTATTGGAAGAAAAAATACAAATGCAATAAGATACGGTACATAGGACTGCGTACGCCTAAATCACTGCGTCACCTTTTTGTATGCAGTCTGCTGCACCCCATCTACTCCCTCCGCTGTGCACCCAGGCCTCACTGCTCACCTTTTTGTGGACAGGGCACCTTCTACATCATGCAGTCCCGCTCTGCCACCAAGAAGTCTCACATATGGTGCTGAGTCTTGATATTGCTATGGCTAAGGACATACTTGTGCTCCCATCATCATCGCAGGTTGCTCACCTGCTCAGTCCTTGCTGTAACATGAACTCAGTGACCAAAGAGGCCACGCACGTAGTGGTGGGCCCCCCTGCTCGGTGGTTCGGGCCTACATGAGGCGTCTGAACCACTAGGACGGACCATCACAGCGCTTGCAATGGGAGCAACTCTAAAATGGTGTAGAGCATGTGTGCCCCGTCTTTTTTATTGGTAGCGTCATGTGTGTAGTGACGTATGTGCTGGATGGGTGTGATGTGGGTGTATACCAGTACATACAAAAAAATCCGGGATACCGATAGAGAACCTAGCTATTTAGACAGATTTGCATCAATTAGTGTTTGATATGATCCAGAAAGGGGAAAAGAAAATTTATTTTCTTGTAACCCCTCACTCACCAGGGTTTCCCCACGGTTGCATGCTTCATCATAGAGGGCATCCAAACCCGCTGCGGGTTGAGATGTGCTGCGACTTGCGAGATACGTAGGAGCACTTTAATGTGAATCTATGTGTAGTGCAGTGCTATGTGTGGAGTGGAGTGATTTTAAAACTATCTAACTAGTGGGTGGAATTACTTTATCCTTGCTCCTAGCCAATATACTAAAAATGGGGTGGTATCTAGGTCAAACTGATATGCAATGACTCAGGAGTCCTAGAAGAGTGCCAACATGTTCCGAGCTTACCCCCAAGCTCTTCCTCAGGACATCACAGGGACCAGCCCTGTGAATATCACTCCAAAAAGGCCAATATTTACAGTGATAATAAATCCTGATTGCTAAGCATTAGTAGAGCGATACATAAGACATTTACTAATGTTCCGTAGTGATCTGTAAATAGAAAGAACAAAATAATGATTAAAAACCACACCCTGCTTCTAGCAGGTTCCTTAAGGGAAAAGCAATTACTTCTTCCCCGTGGTATTCATGGCGGACCTGTCATGCGTCAAGACATTACTGGCATAGATCACAAACAAGTGCCTCTAAAAACAATGATCATGAGCTTGTGATCCTGTAATAGGAAACAACGAATTGGTGCGCGGTGTCCCCTTTGTCATTTTGAGCGGGGATTTCCTCATTGCAGCAAGACCGAAAATACATAATGCCACATAGAAAACATACGAAACATAGACACAATTCACACAACATAGAACATACTTTTTAAAAGGCTTCAATGCACCTCATGGTCATTACGAGGGATTTAGAGAGTTCCACTGGAATTCGAAATACGGGAGAGAAAGATTTGTTATTTCTCTGTTTTTTTTGCGAGCACCTGGGGGCTACTATGGGTATATAGCCCAGGTTCGCCTTTGGCAGTTCCTGAAAAAAAAAAAACGTACTTCCATTTTGGCTCTCCCAGCAGACTACCTACTTCTGCTTCCCTCGAGACCGCATATTGGCATGTCTTCGAAGGGAGCTCGTATATAACGAAGTGATGCCGCCTAGTCATAAGCGAATGACTAGAGCGTTAACCTTCCCAAAATGTCTGCCGGCTCTGGGCCAATGGTGCATTCCTTTTGGGAGTACTCCGGTCATCATTAAACAGACAAAAGACTATAGACAAAGAACATGCATTGATTGTAGAGCCCACGGTTCTAAATATTATCTGCCAAAATCAGGGGTGATCGGGGTTTTATTTCTGGTTAAGGTGTATTCATTGTAGAGTGTTTTTTTTTAGATCGGTAAAAACGTTGCTTCTGGATGGAAATAGAGTTTTTGGGATGCGCCCGGGTTGCGTCATCCAAAAGTGCTGAACAAACTCCGGGTCAGGGCGGTTCATTGTTAGATGTCAAATGTGAAGTAACCTTCCGCTCATTCTGGAGATGAAATGTATAAATAGATTACTATGTTGGGCATCTCAGAGTAAGAGCGGCTATTGTTCGATATCAAAAATAAAGTAACTATCCGCTCGTTCTGGAGATAAAATGTCTACATAGGAATGGTTATTATGGTGGGTGACCACCCGGTATGCTATTGTAGGCAAATATGGGGCTCAATAAGTGAAAAAAAGTGTTTCTAGCAAGACTGTTTATTTTAGTAGTTCTTCCAGTTGGTTGGATACTAATATGATTCCTAGGTCTGGGGAGACAAGGTATGTGTTGCTTATTTTATAAACTGTCCCCACTGGATGGAATCATTTAGGCCCTCGGTGTCAGTG
Organism: Lissotriton helveticus; assembly: GCF_964261635.1. Classification (NCBI taxonomy): domain Eukaryota; kingdom Metazoa; phylum Chordata; class Amphibia; order Caudata; family Salamandridae; genus Lissotriton; species Lissotriton helveticus. The sequence goes on along the minus strand of NC_136063.1, from coordinate 769,840,366 downwards.
CGTAATTTGAACCCCCATCATTGCTCTTTTACAAGGAGACGTTTTTCTAGATTATCACAGTTCTTGAGATGTTCCAAGATGACCCATGTCATGTCATTTGGGGTGTGCTGTTTTTCTATGAAGTGTGACGTAATTTTTGGTGTTTTTTTTGCACCTAATGTTGCTGCGATGTTCAACTATCCTTGTGCTAACTTTTCTTGTCATCATCCGTATGTAATGTAGGATGCAGATACAGGTGATCATGTAGACTACTCCAGAGGTATTGCAATTCGTGAAATTGCGGATTTCTCATGTCACTTTGTTATTAAAGAGGACTTTCTTGCTAGTAGTAGTAGTAAGGTGACAGACACTGCAATTGTTGCAGGGGTAGTGTCCATTTGGTAGAGTTTGTATGGTCCTTTGATCGCTTTTTTTGTCATTCTTCGGGTGGGTATGTACTAGGTAGTCTCTTAGGTTCTTCCCTTTTCTGTGGCTAAACATAGGTGTGGAGATCTCTCGATCGCCGCTGTTCAGGGTTCGCCATTGTTTTTTTATGATTTTAGTTACTTTGTCTGATGCGATATTGTAGGTTGTGATACATATCTGTTCTCTGTGGTATCTGTCTGTTTTTTGGTTCCAAAAGAGCCTCTCTGTGGGTATTGCCAGCTCTTTTCTAGGCTTTAGTGATTAATTGTTTGGGGTAGTTGCGGGCCATTACTTTCTCTGAGAGGTCCTTGGCTTGGGTGTTAAAGTCCTTTTTTGCTGAGCAATTATGTCTTTGTCTTAAGAACTGTCTGAATGGTAGATTTTCCTTGAGTTGTCTCGGGTGGAAGCTGTCATATATAAGTAAACTGTTCCTGTCTGTTGGTTTCACATGGGTAGTTGTGCTTAACATACTATCAGTGGCTATGATGTTGAGGTCCAAGAAAACTAATTGGGACCTACTCATAGTGTAGGTGAATTTGAGAAAGGGATCCTGGAGGTTTAGCCAGTCGATGAAGTTTCTTGCTTCTAATTCAGTTCCTTCCCAGATTAACAGTACATCATCGATGTATCTTCTCCAGAGTTTCAGGTGTCTATTGTGAGGGTTGGATTCAGTCAGGATCTTCTGGTTTTCTAGGTGGTGGAGAAAAAGTCCAGCCACGCTAGGTGCAAAAGTGCTGCCCATGCTGGTACCATGTGTATGGCGGAACAAAGTGTCTTCAAATTTGAAGAAGTTTTCAGTCAGGGCCAGGCGGCAACATTCAAGTATAACATGTCGGAGGGTCTGGTATATTCAAAGTTTTTCAAAGATGACATCTTCCAGTATTTGTAGTGTCTCCTTGTGTGGTAGGCTTGAGTACAAGCTTTCCACATCCAGACCAATCAGTATGTTATTGGTTGGGTCAAAATGTAGATCCTGTAGTAGGCAGAGAACTGCCTTTGTGTCCTGCCGATAAGTGTCAGTTGCTTGGACGATAGGTTGCAAGAATGCGTCCGCATACTTCGACAATGGTTCCAGGATAGAACCTATGCCAGAGACAATAGGTCTACCTGGTGGGTTTTGTAATGATTTATGAATTTTCGGTATGGTGTAAAAGTACGGTATGATAGGTTCTGTGTTCTCCAGGAAGTCTGCTTCCTTTTTCAACATCCAATTGTTTGCTGTAGATTCCTCTATCAAGAAGGCAATCTCTTTGCGCAGGCGATCAGTTGGATCTTCCTTAATCTTTATGTAATTTCTCTGATCTGAGAGGAGGTTTAGACATACCTTTCTGTAAGAGTTGGTGTTGTGTAGTACTATTGCATCCCCCATGTCAGCTAGCTTTATGGTAATTTTTTTCTCCTTGGACAGTTCTTGTAATGCTACATAGTCATTTTTACTAGTGTTGTGGATCACTTTTATGGTTCTGGGGTCTATTTCAGAAACGTCTTTCATCACAGCCTTTTAAAAGGCCAGTAACTGAACTGGTACACTGGCCGCAGGTGGGGTAAAGGTGGATTTTTTGTGAAGGTTAGTGTCATTTTCTTTGTTAGAAATCAGTGGTTTGTCTTTGAAAAAAACTTGAAGTTTTACTTTTCTTATGAACTCCCTGAGTTCACAACATAGTTGGAATTCATCCATGTTCGGTGTTGGGACAAACCCCAGTCCTTTCTCAAGGACTATTTTCTGTGTTTCATTGATGACTGTATCCGATAAATTTACTACTAGGCTGGTGGCCTGCTGGTTGTTGGTTGTTCCAGGGGACCCATGCTCCTGGTGTGGCTGATCGATGTTTCTAGACGTTGTGCCCATTGGTCTTGTTGTCCTTTTCTGGGTCTTCCTTTTTGTTGTCCTCTGCCCTGGCCTAAAAAAGATTGGTGTTGTTGATCCAGCCCTTGGGTTTGGTCTCAGTACATACTGGGGTGTTGTTGAAATGATGGTTGTTGATACATTAGTGGGCCATAGAAGAAAGGCAGTGGACCCCCATACGGAGGTGGACCCAGATGTCTGGGCCATCCAAAACCTTGTCCACCCCGGTTCCTGAAGCGTCCACCCCTGGGATGTCTTTGTCAGTTTTGGTTGTTGTTGTAGCTGCCATCTGAGTGGTCTGAGCTTGTATCTGATCCCTCACTGTCTGTATTGTATCCTGGGGTTCTCCCAGTCATAATATAATGATCTTTTGTGTAAGGATAAACTTCCTCATGAGTAAAGTTTTTTTGGTCTTTTTTGAATTTTTTGTATTTTGTGTCCTTCAGACTAATCTGAAAGTCTATCATCGATTTGTTCAGGTCTTCAAGGTGTTTCTTTAAGTCTGTCACACTCTGGAAAGTTCTGAGGCGAATTTCCAGTTTCTGTATTTCGCCCTTCATTTCCTCGCATAGCCATATGCAGTTTTTATAATAAGCACAAGCCTTTCCCTGGTGCAGTGCCAGGAAATGAGGACCAGTCTTTTTTAAAGGTCTTGTCCAGTTGAAAAATGAATGGCTATTTCTTTACAATCAGCCCTCATGGGGCTGTATTAGATTTCAAATACTGTGCCATCATGATTCCATATATTATGGTTTTGACTTTCTTTTTCTTGAGTTCAGAGAGTTCGTCCCAACACTGGCCGAATTCATCTGAATCTCTGTGGGTTATTCCTGTTAGGGGGAGCATGGAGGCTATTGTTCTTTCAATTTCCTCCTCTGAAAAGGGGAGGCCAGTGACATAGATTCACATTAAAGTGCTCCTATGTATCTCGCAAGTCGCAGCACGCCTCAACCCGCAGCGGGTTGGGATGGCCCCTATGATGAAGCATGTCACCGTGCGGAAACCCTGGTGAGTGAGGGGACTCAAGAAAGGACATTTTTCCTTTCTGGATCACATCAAACACTAATTGATGCAAATCCGTTTATATAGCTAGGCTCTCTATCCGTATCCCGGATTTTTTTGTATGTACTACTGTAACAGGAGGGTGAACCTAGACCTCCCCCCCCGTTATTTGAAGTGAGTGTATACCAGCCATGAGGGAGTGTGTGTGTGCCGTTCTGACAACTAGATCTGGAAGTAAGAAATCGCAACAATTAAAATCTGTGCCATGTAGCGTTCTTGTGCTTTCCTGGAAGCGTAAGCGGAGTGGGCTGGACTGACGTATGCCAGTGCTGCGCGAGGCTGTGAACGATGACTCTGGAGCTATGGGTGTGCTTCCGTTGTGAGCTATATGATAAATCAACTAATTTGGGTGTCCGTGTTGCAGTGCTGCTGTCACCCGGCTCTAACACGCAAATGTGTCATTATGTCTTTAAAGTCCTAGAATATGGCTAACATGGAAGGTACGGGGTATCATTGACCCTATATTCATTCATAGTTGCGCACATAAAAGATGGTGGACATGATGCATTACTGCGAATATCAATGTTTGTTGTACATTCAGTTGAGTGTTGTAGCTGTAGTAATAAAGGGCTGTGAAAGGTTTAGGTTGCAGTTTTTGGCACATGAAGGCCAGATAATATATACGTATGTGTTCATTCAGGTATACTGTCGAACTTGGTGCTGGAAATCAGTGTTCGAGGCTCGGAGTCGCGTCCACATCTTGTTATTGTAGAGTAATGACGTAATCTACGCGTGCCTGAAAATGTACTTTAAATAGGGTGCTCATGTAAATTGTTGATATAGTTTTCGGTCGACTTCGCGCTATATAAATATGCTAAAAAAAATTAGCGAAAGAATTAGCACACACTTATAAATTACCTATACACTTTGTTTGCAGTATTGTAATCCACTTTGTACGTTCGTATTTGTAGAATGAGCGAGAGAAAGTGATATAATCGAAGTTTTTATTACTGACAGAGGTAAGATGGTTGCATATGCTGTTTACAGCACGATACAATGTGGTAGGGCGCAGGAACAGCATTTTACAAACATAATAAGTACACAGACACAGATATAGTTGAAGTGGGTATGGGCAAGTGTGCTTGACTCCATTTTATCACAATGCTATTGGTAACAAGTAGAATAGTAATCATGATATCATACACAGATATTCAATCATAAACGGTTTATGACTTCTGCTGTACAAAGGTAGGAGCAATATATGTGAAATAATGCACAGAAGATTCTATCGTAAAGGGTTCATGAGTAGTGGTGCACTAAGGTACGTTCGGTTTGTGTGGAGCCTGCAATAATGCGTGGTTCAGGCAGAGCGCACTGGTAAGAATGTCTTTTGGCTACTGAATTTTGCCTTAACAAGGCCATGCGGCGAATATTCATGGTGCACTGAGTTAGTGGTACGTCTGGTGTTCAGCGTGTGCTCACCCTGCGATGACGAGTGGTCTGTACTCAAAGCATTGACTGTTGCATACTGGACTGCATGAACTTTGAGGGGGAAAAAAATACCATCAATGGTTATCAATTGCTCTGCAAACTAGGTCTACTGATTGCTCCCCATAACAAATTAAATGATTGCACTTTTCTGCAGTGCATTCTAACTTTCTCAAAATGGGTACGTATGTCTGGTGGCGATGTTGCAGATTGGGAGCATTTGGTTTTCTTAACCAATTATAGTCTCTTACACAATTTGCATCGGTCCTAATCTTGAATTGTGAGCCCTACTGTTTGCAGTATAGACTGGAGGCAGTCGTCAAGAAGGGCCCAGAGCCATGTGGCATTGACTAGAGCTGTATCGAGTTACTAGTAGGTGTGGCTCTCAGCGTCTATGCAGCCAGCGATGATGCGTGGTGTGGGCCAGCCACACTGGGAGCAATGTTTTTTGCCTAGTGAATTCTGTCTTAATAAGGCCACGGGGAGACGACTTGTGGTGCAGTGAGTTAGTGGTACCTGAAGAACTCAGCGTGTACGCACCCTGCGATGATTTGTGGTTCGGGTGGGTCGCACTGGTACAATGTATCTTGCCTACTGGAATGCGTCATGTGCAATCACCATTCCACCTGAATCGTGAGCCCTCACAATGTAGATCGAAGGCAGTAATCAGCACAGACATTGAGGAATGTTTTTTGTCACATCCTTTAACAAAATCTGAAGATATATAGTACAATTTCCCTCTGCATTAAATAAAGAAATGCTTAATTCAATGCTGTCTGTAGTATAGATGCAAAGCTGAATTCAAGTTGTGAACCCTGCTATCCACAGTGTAGATCGAAGGCAGTAATCAGCAAAGTTATAGATGAATGCTTTTTGTGACTTCCTTTTACAAAATCGGAAGACATATAGTACAATTGTCTCCACCTTAAAAAAAGCAAGGCTAAATTCAATGCTGTCCGTAGTGTAGATCCAAAGCTGAATTCAAGTTGTGAACCCTGCTGTCTGCAGTGTAGATTGAAGGCAGTAGTCAGCACGGTTATAGACTAATGCTTTTTGTCACATGCTTTTACAAAATTGGAAGACATAAAGTACAATTGTCTCTGATTTAAATAAAGCAAGGCTAAATTCAATGCTGTCCGTAGTGTAGATCCAATGCTGAATTCAAGTTGTGAACCCTGCTGTCCGCAGTGTAGATCAAAGGCAATAGTCAGCACAGTTATAGACAAATGCTTATTGTGACTTCCTTTTACAAAATCGGAAGACATATAGTACAATTATCTCTGCCTTAAAAAAGCAAGGCCAAATTCAATGTTGTGCGTAGTGTAGATCCAAAGCTGAATTCAAGTTGAGAACCCTGCTGTCCGCAGTGTAGATCAAAGGCAGTAGTCAGCACAGTTCTAGATGAATGCTTTTTGTGACATCCTTTTAAAAAATCGGAAGACATAGAGTACAATTGTCTCTACCTTAAATAAAGCAAGGCTGAATTTAATGCTGGCTGTAGTGTAGATCTAAAGCTGAATTCAAGTTGTAAACCCTGCTGTCCGCAGTGTAGATCGAAGGTAGTAGTCGATACAGACATAAGTCTGCGGTGCTGTGGCATTGAGTTCGGAATGGGCCTGTATCGATGAGGCACGTGGTCATGGCGGCAGCCACATGGCAGCGTGAGGACCTTCTCTGTGGCAGAGTCTTTTCTCTTTGCAGAAGTGAACCACACCCAAGGCGTAGGCTAATTATTTAAACTCTTAAGCTGGAGTTGCGTACGTTGGACCAGCTCACTCCGCTTCTGCTTCAGGGGGGAGACAACACAGCTACATGACCGAGATATTCCCCAGAGTCCGAGATAATATGGTTGCGTCCACTGTGCAGTACACCACAGGTATCAATACTATATTTTCACATTGAAATTTTTTTTGTTTCTATAATAAGTTATGCATAGCATATCACCGGTACACTTGGGATTCTGTAAATTATTTTTGATATGCGAATTTACTCCCTTATACATAGTTGGTTGCCACATCTCTGAACATTCAGCTATTGTGCGTTTGAGAGGATATGGTATCTTGGGAAGGTCTGTTGTCCTGTTTTGCGCTGCCTCTGAGGTAGTAGGGGGGATCCAGGGGGGTTGTTGTGGTGGTGGTGGCGTTGGGTGTTGTGATTTTCTTGTCTGTCGGAGGTGCATGTTAGTACGTCTTTCACATATTCCTCTTTAAATATGGGTGTGAGTTGGGTGTAAATCACGCAGGAGATAGTCGACGTCTTTACACCAGTTAAATGTTGATGTTAATTTGTTACTGGTAAGTAGAGCTATCGCCTGTCTTTTTTAGTGGTTTGTGGCAATTTTATTGGCGGAAGGAATGAATTGAAGAGTGGTGATATTTGCAGTTTTTACTACGTTGAGAACAGGATGATAATTGAAAAAGATAGAAAAAAACTGAAATGCTTAATAAACAATATAATTAGGAATTATCATTTAAAAAACCTTTGAAATTCACTGAAAAAAAACATTGGTTTCAGGCAGGTTATAGTTAGGAATTATCATTTAAAAACCTTAAAAATTCATTGGAAAAAATAGAGGTTTCAGGGCTGTTATAGTTAGCGGGACATTTCACTCATGCAAAACCATTTAAATTCCTCCGTTATAGTTAATTGTACTAACTGTAACTCTCGTGCCCGCAGTCCACTGGTGATGATGTCACATATTACATCATTCAGTGACATCACTGATGACATCACTGCACTAGTCACTTTATGCACCAGTGGTATCTGCATTCATGCAGTAAGGATATGCGTTTTAATAATTTAATGACTGGGCACTTTATGTACCAGTGGTATCTGCATTCATGCAGTTAGGATATGTGGCTAAATGAAATCAGTGCAATTATGAAAATATTTTTCAATGTGATTTTAAAATATCATGAAATTATGTGATTATTATATACAGCAGAAACAATGTGATTTGTCTGATGAGATGTATATATATTTGACAGGCAAGCTTGTAAATTATGGAAAATGCGATATGCTGTTTTCTAATCCCATATGTATTATGTACAGTTTCTATGTTTATGAACCAGGTCATGTGACACACTTTAGGAGGTGTGGCCAATAGGAGGGGTCAGGGAATCACAGCATTAAAAAAGCAAGCTGACACGTTAATCAGATGTGTGAACAAGAGTACCCGATACTCGAAACGCGTCGCTTGAAAGGTTAAAAATAAAATAACATCTTGCCTGAAGCCGTGGGGTCCTTCTCTTCTTTCGCCACGTTGCGTGGAGGTCTGAGGAAATTGTTCGATATATATATATATATATATATTACCTACTGGCGGTCGCCAGTAGGTATATATAGTTAGGATTTTTTCTCTATGGGATTTTTGAAAATTCTATGTCTAATAACTTTGGCGTTTGTGGACGGAATTGGCTGAAATTTTCTGGAAAATGGAACATTTTGTTTCTGAGCAGCCCCTGGAAATTTGGGGGGGGTTCGTCCAGGGGGGGTCGAGAAAAAAGGGGGGTCCCAAAACGTGTTTTTAACATTGAGTTTTCCATAGGGCGGTTGGCCTCACTTTTAGCCCGAACGGCTGAATGGATTTGCATGAAACTTGGCAAAATTGTAGGGACTGGTAGCCCGATGTGCCTTTTGTAGGTCTCAATATATGTGCTCCAGTGGATTTTGAGAAATTAACGTTTAAAAAAAGATATATATCTGTAAGCGCGCTCTGGGCAGCGCTCCGGTCCGCGGACCTTAAGCGTACCGGAACTTCGCGTAGCTAAGCTGATTGGCTCTCCGGTGTCTGTCAACATTCTAAACAGTCCGGAGCGGCCGCCATCTTGTCTCTCGGTAGGATTGAGAGACAAGAGGAGGCCAAAACAAAGGGGGAAATAACCATAAGGGGGCATACTAGATCCTCCCTGACCCCCTAGGTTTAATGTGGAGGTTTTAAAAGGGCCCCGCGGGGCAAAAAAAACAAAAAAATGTTTTGTTTTTTTTGCGTGGGGAGCGCCCGGTCCGCGAACCGGGAAGCGTTCTGGGCAGCGTACTGCAATGAAAAATGAATGATAGACTTTTCAAATGCTGTATGTTAATTGATTGTTGGTTTTGTTGATTATTTTTTATTTTCTTTATTTTTTAAGCATTTTTTTTAATTGTGATTGTGTTTCATAATTTATTAAACTTTCTAACATTTCATTGTCAGAAATTTCATAATTATCATTGAATATACATTGTAGTCTCTGAGGGTGTAAAATGTCCTCATTTTCAAGGAGGTTATCTACTGCTTGTACACATTGCAGTAGTTCTTTGTCTAAAGTTTCATCGAAAAATTCAATATCATTTTCATCATTGATTTCTTGGCTGCTCTCTTGCAGGACAATTTGAAATTCAACTTTCTGTTCGCCTTCCATTTTGCCTGAAATTTAGATTAAAAAAATATATATTAGTAGAGATAGGGCACTGTTGGGATTAATTTTGGGCAGTGTATAGTATCAGAGTGGAAGTAGGAATATAAAAAAGTGTATGTGATTTAACGTAAGTAAATTCATAATTATACAAGAGAAGCCTAACTCCATCCATAACTATAACAGAGAAGTCTATCTAAATCTATAACTACTACAGAGGGATAGTATATAACTATCAGAAAAAGTTTACCATATTAACTTATAGTGCACAATATACTTCAGTTTTAAAAATAAAAACTTACCTTTAGAAAGAAGTTGAAGGAATTAGTGAAAATCCTATTGAAAATATATATTAGTAGAGATAGGGCACTGTTGGGATTAATTTTGGGCAGTGTATAGTATCAGAGTGGAAGTAGGAATATAAAAAAGTGTATGTGATTTAACGTAAGTAAATTCATAATTATACAAGAGAAGCCTAACTCCATCCATAACTATAACAGAGAAGTCTATCTAAATCTATAACTACTACAGAGGGATAGTATATAACTATCAGAAAAAGTTTACCATATTAACTTATAGTGCACAATATACTTCAGTTTTAAAAATAAAAACTTACCTTTAGAAAGAAGTTGAAGGAATTAGTGAAAATCCTATTGAAATGTACACCAAGAAGTAGTAGTCAAAATGGCTGTGTTTTCTTCTCTTCCTTTATATATATTCAGGTATATAACCAATCAAATGTCAGGTAAAAAAAGTAGAAAATGAAAGTAACATTTTAATTGGTTGTCAATTCCAACACTTCAGATGTGTTTTGTGAAGTAATTTACCTCACGGTATTTAGAGAGGTCTACAGGCTAAATGGCTAAATGGAATTCCAATCAAATTTGTGAAAATGGTAGGGATTGGTATGTAGTATGAGCTAGTCTATATTTGGTGAAATTGTCTCCAGTGGCTTTTCTGTGAACTACTTTCCCACCTTTTTTGATGGTGCGCTTCCCAGGGAGCGACCCGGTACGCGAACCGTTGAGCACCCCGGTTCGCGAACCTTAAGCGTAACGGGAGTCCACCATTTTGTGTTTCGGTCGAATTAAGATACAAGATGGAGGGAAAATAATGTTCAGAATGGGTAGAAGGGGGCACGGTAGACTTATCTTGACCCCCTAGGTTTTGTGAGGGTGGCTGAGGAGGCTTATATGTGCGAAAAAAAAACATTTTTTTAAAAAATTTTGCGAGGTTAGCTCCCGGTTCGCGTACCGGGTAGCGCCCCACGGAGCGTACTTTGTTGAAAATTTGTGAAAAATGTTAGAGTAAAATAATAATTGTGAGTGATCAGATGTAGGGTAGCTCTGAGAAGAGCTTTTGGGTTTATGGTACATTTAGGTACTTATAAGTAGGTACCAATGCACATTCTTAAATTCAGAGTGAAAATTCTGTTGCCCTCATCTGAGAAGTGAACTCCATCTCCTCTGTAGATATCTTGCATGTAGTAACGCAAGTTATTGTTGTACAGGGAGCCCATTCCATGGTCTCTCATGTAAGCTGAAACAGATTTGTTTATATGCTTCCTCGACTTCTCAATTTGTGGACAAAATTGGTTTGACCACCTCCATTTCTGTCTTTGGCATATATTTGAATATACCAAGGCAGTCTGAGGAAAAAGTGCCATTAATTGCTCAAAGGTGTCCTTTAAAAGCATTTCCAGACCTACACCAGTCAAAGTGCCCAAGTCATTACCTCCACAGTGCACAATTAACAGGTCAGGTTTGGGCAAATGCATAAAGGTTTTCACCAATGGTATCAATTGGTGACATTTTAATCCTCTGTGGCCAAACCACTTAATTTCCACATCTTGTAAATTGAGGTTAGGTAAATTCCTGTTTTCAGCGTACCTTTGAGCCCAGTGAATATAACTATGTCCAACAATCCAGACAGAAAACATGGTGAGAGAAGGTTCTCCTGCAGTCAGATGAAGTGTGGCAATGAAATGGCAGTTGAAAAAATGAGAGTTTAAAATGAAAAAAACTGTGGAGTTTCTGTGTTCATGAAGCAGTAACAGTGATTGGTGGATTTTGATTGCTGAAAACAGAAAGTTAGGGTGCACGGATGAGTTATTTGAAAGATGTATTTTGAATGGTCAATAAAAAATCATTAAATGAAAGAATGCACTGGATATGCAGGTGCACTGAGAGTTCAGAGTTCAATTGCAACATTGTTGTGTGAACTTGCAAACACCAGAAGTCTTCCAAGAGGTGGTTGCCATGCAGAAAAGGCAGAAAGGGCAGAGGGGGGAAGGGTTTTCATTTGAAAAAGAGGGAGGGAAGAGTTTTGATTGGGTGACATGAGAGATATGTGTGAAGAATTACAGCATTTCTGTGCTTTTGATAGCTGCAGACTCTGGAGTGCATACCTTTTGCTCTGCTGAAGACAAATTGGTGTGTTTCTGAGACTGTTTTCAAACTCAAAGTATTTGCTAAGGTGAGAAAATATTTCTTTAATTTAGATAGAGAATAGTGTGCTTTAAGGAGAAAATTATGAATTATGTGGCGCAAATTGCTTGTAAATATGCTCCCACCTGTGCATGGAAAATTTAGATTTTGAATGTTTGTGTTACATAGCCATGTTAAAAGTGATACAAACATGCTGCAAAGGCAATTAAAAAACGCTTTTATGTGTCTTAAGGACATTTTAAGTAATTTTCCCATGTGCAGTGTTTTGAAATTATGATTTGAAAATCGTTTTTGGGGAAAAGGAATTGTTTTTAAATTTATGACAAGGACATAATGGTGTATGCTTCTTTATAAGGCAATTGACTGTCCCTGATGTTATTTTTCCCATTTTAATGTAAGACCTTTCTCTGTGGCGCAAATTGCTTGTAAATATGCTCCCACCTGTGCATGGCAAATTTAGATTTTAAATGTTTGTGTTACATAGCCATGTTAAAAGTGACCCAACCATGCTGGAAAGGCAATAAAAAAACACTTTCATGTGTCTTAAGGACATTTTAAGTAATTTCCCTGTGGGCAGTGTTTTCAAATTATGAATTGAAAATCGTTTTTGAGGTAAAGGAATGTTGTTAAAATTTATGTGCGCCATATGCCCCCAAATTTCTTTTTCAAGGGTGCAGCAGGGTGTTATTGAGACACCCCTGCACCTTTGGAAAAATTCCTAATTTGCGATGAGCTAATTGCTAATCGCAAATTGCACCTTCTTTCATATGGGCATCCTGGCGCATGGAAATGAATGGGTAATTTGCAATTAGCAATTTGCTCATCGCAAATTTGGAATGGTAAAGAATCGCTATTTATTCCTTAAAATTCGCTATTTTGGAAATGCAAAATAGTTATATGATACATATGGCGGTTGATGTCTAACAAGATAAGAAGCTTAGGGATACATTTATGATGACTGGCGCAATGAAGTGGACATCACTTACTTCATTGGTAGGGCTTTACATGTATTATCTCCTCTGTATTCTTCATCAAGCGTAACTTTAATCTGCAATCCTGAGTAGGCCTCACCTTAAACAAACCTCTGGATAGGCCACATCTTATTGTCATCCTGAATTAATCATTTAAAATGCTAGGGACAGATTTATGATAGGTGTATGCCTCTTTTGCGCCACTTACAAAACACTGTCCATGGGGAAATGACTTAAAATGTCCTTAAGACACATGAATGTGTTTTTTTAAAGCGTTTGCAATTTTTTTGGGTCACTTTTAACATGGCTATGTGACTCAAACAGTCAAAATCTAAATTCACCATGCACAGGTGGGAGCATATTTACAAGGAATGTGCTCCATGGGGAAAGGTCTTATAATGTAATATGGGAAAAATGACATCAGAGACACTGAAATGCCTTATAGAGAAGCATACACCATTATGTCCTTGTCATAAATTTGCAAACCATTACTTTTCCCCAAAAACGATTTTCAAATCATAATTTGAAAACACTGCACATGTGGAAATGACTTAAAATGTCCTTAATTCAAAATTTGCTATTCCTTATTTTGCGATTGCACTGAAGGATTTGCAAATTTTGCGATTCCTTAAATGCAATGTATCAAACAAAAAATATGTAAAAAATGACATTAAGGATTTGGAAACTACCACCAACTTCTAGTTTGTGGTAATTTGCGAATTCTTTTCAAAAAGCATTTTTTTCCAAAAAACAAAAGGTGCCATATGACGCCAATACATGTCCTTAGGGCATGTATGTGCGCCATATGCCCCCAATTTTCTTTTTCAGGGGTGCAGCAGGGTGTTCTTGAGACACCCCTGCACCCTTGAAAAAATTCCTATTTTGTGATGAGGTAATTGCTAATCGCAAATTGCAACCTTCATTCCTATGAGCCTCCTAGCCCATGGAAATGAATGGGTAATTTGCAATTAGCAATTTGCTCATTGCAAATTAGGAATGGTAAAGAATTGCTATTTATTCCTTAAAATTCGCTATTTAGGAAATGCAAAATAGTTTGATGGTACATATGGTGGTTCATCTATAACAAGATAAGAAGCTTAGGGATACATTTATGATGACTGGCGAAATAAAGTGCAAATCACTTACTTCATTGGTAGGGCTTTACATGTATTATCTCCTCTGTATTCTTCATCAAGCGTAACTTTAATCTGCAATCCTGAGTAGGCCTCACCTTAAACAAACCTCACCTTATCGTCATCCTGGATTCATCATTTAAAATGCTAGGGACAGATTTATGATAGGTGTATGCCTCTTTTGCGCCACTGTGCGTCACTTTTATGATGCAGCGGCGGTGCAAAAGATTTGCTATGAGGCGACAAAATTACAAATTGATGCATTTAGGCAGATATGTCATGGTGTAAAAAAAACGTACCACATGAAACCAATGCAGCAGTGATGCAAAAGATGCACCATGTTGCAAGACAGGCCTCACTTGGGGCCATATGTATCAAGCTAATTAGCATTCGCAAAGATCAAAATTCTGCGAATTTCGGCCTTTGCGAATGTTAATTAGACAAATGGTATGTATCAAACAAGTTTGATGCAAAATAAGGAGTAGCAAAATTTGCTATTCCTTATTTTGCGATTGCACTGAAGGATTTGCAAATTTTGCGATTACTTAAATGCAATGTATCAAACAAAAAATATGTAAAAAATGACATTAAGGATTTGGAAACTATTGTGGTAAATTGGTGGTAATTTGTGAATTCTTTTCAAAAAGCTTTTTTTCAAATAAACAAAAGGTCCCATATGACGCCAACACATGCCCTTAGGGCATGTATGTGTGCCATATGCCCCCAAATTTCTTTTTCAGGGGTGCAGCAGGGTGTTCTTGAGACACCCCTGCACCCTTGGAAAAATTCCTAATTTGTGAGGAGCAAATTGCTAATCGCAAATTAAACCTTCATTCCTATGAGGCTCCTAGCCCATGGAAATGAATGGGTAACTTGCAATTAGCAATTTGCTCATTGCAAATTAGGAATGGTAAAGAATTGCTATTTATTCCTTAAAATTCGCTATTTAGGAAATGCAAAATAGTTTGATGGTACATATGGCGGTTCATCTGTAACAAGATAAGAAGCTTAGGGATAGATTTATGATGACTGGTGCATCACCAGGGATGTGTCAGTCATCCTGCGCCGCTGTTCCGCCACCCATGGTGTGCTGCATTTACAATGCGGGGCATCATGGGGCAAAAATGGCACAGATGCGTGATGTATCTGTGCTGTAAAGGTAGTGATTGCTGGAGTTGTATCGCAAGTGCGATGCAGCTCAAGCAAGGCTCAGGGGTGCCCCATCTCCACAATGTTGCGTCAAGACCTATGCCTGCTTAAAGCAGGCGCAGGGTTTTGACGCAGCTTTCTCCTATCTGATTGTAAATACGGCACACCATGGGTGGCAGAGCAGCGGTGCACGTTAACTGGTGCATGCCTGGGGATGTGCCATTTAACATAAATCTGCCCCTTTACATTTAAGTATGTGCAGGACACACAGAGTCGGTGAGGCTTATCCAAGGTTAAGAAGAGATGAGTCCTGTTCACTGAAAAATTAGACATAGGCTTCACCTGCTCAGCATCGCTGGACATGGCTAAATAATAGCTGCAAAATATTACTCTTGTTAAACAATTTTACTATTATAATCTCTGAGATTTGTCTCCTACTCTGCAACATCTCATTGTTGTTATCTTTCTTTAAAGATAAAGACAACATCAACATGAGCGACAATCTGCAATCAGTTGATTTTGACCTCATCATTGAACTTGTAATTGAAACATCAGTGGATGTTGATCCCTTGGATGATTTAAATCCTGAGGATGAAGAAGAGCGTGATGAGGATGCAGATTTGTCCGAATTATATGACATAGGGTGGGAAGCTGACCTGCTTGAGCCTATGGAACTATAAACATTTATTTTTAAAATTTATAATAAATAAAAAGTAAAAGTGTAAACCGTTTAATTTAAAAATAAAGACACCTTCAAAAATAGGTTATGTGTAGTGTCTTCAATAAAATATTAAAATATGCTCATAAAATTAGATCAGATTCACATATAAAATAGCACAGGTAACATAAATATAAATGTCATTTCTTTTCTGCTATTTCTGTATTGTAATTTTGCCAAGGACTAAAAAATCTTCTATTTAAAATGTCAAGTAGTGTGTTAAGTTTTTGATCACTGTTATTGATTTACTGTTTGGTAATAATGGTTAATAACATTTTTTATTATATTTTACCACAGATTCAACTGCAGATCATTTCAAGATTTCACCATGGCAACAATAGAAAGACAGAGAAAGGCTGCAAAACGTCAAAGACAGCAGGTGAAACAAAATAAGCAGCAGTCCTCTAACAAAAAGATTTGTCAAGTCACGAAGAAAGCACCGGGTAAGAGCATAAAATATTTCATAAGAAATATGTGTAGTAAAAAAAATATTAGTACAGAAAATGTTTCAGTCCATAAAAAGAGAACCAATTCAAATGGAAAGGAAAGGCCAATCAAAAATGTTACTGCTAGAGCAAGAGATAACTCTGTGCATGATAGTAGAAGGAAACAACAGTTTAGGGACATTCGTAAACGAATGTTCCACAACAGGATAATTGGCAATTTGTTAAAAAATATTAAGAAAGGTCAACAGAAAGTGCTTTTTTATAAGAGAAAAAAAAAGTTGAGAAAGTTATTGATCAGGCATTTGAAATTAAACGTAAGTTATTTATTTTGATAATCAATAGAATTAGGAAGCTAAACAAGGCAATTTATGATTTCAAAAGAAATAGTAGATGGAAGAGAATAGTTAATCGTAGTAATTTTTGTGAAGTTTTTTCTGGAGAATGGATGCATAGTTCAAGCTGTGAGGCATTTTTTAATGAGGAGAGTTATTTCCAGGATAATGATTTGGTGCATGCAGTTGACACCAGTGGTCGTGCTTATGAAGTGAAAGATGGTTGTCCAGTTGAAAAATAAAAACCTGTGACAACAGAGACAGAAGAGGTGTTAGGTAATGAGGTTTTAGGAAGACGTGCTAAGGGTCCTGTGTACACCTGGAAGTGTAGTAGTATTTGCAGTGTGCGACAGGATTCCATCAATTTGCTTTGTGATTTTGTACGGTCATTTAATAAGAAAAGTTTGAAGCAGAAAATAAGGTTGTTGCAAGAATTAGATCCTTGCAGAGTGAGAGAAGTGACAGGTTTGCATGGTCATTCACTGGCTTGTCTTTCCAGGAGAGTATGCCAGAGTGTTTTTCATCATTTCAGGATGCTAGCAGTGCATCATAATAAAGTGAGGAAATTAGTTAGAATGTTGTATTATGCTAAGAGTCCAGCAATTATGCTTAAACAATTATGCGCTGCTCTTTTGCATGGTTCTTAAATAGATGTGAAGAACATATGTGAAGAAATTGAGTTTTGTTACTTTGGAAGTAAAGAGGAGAATGTTGAAATTGACCCAGAAGAAGAGGGTAATGTGGAAGATAGTGTACAGGTTTCCAGTACAGATAATTTCCAGAGGGAAATTGCGACGTTTCAGGTGAAATCAAGTGAGAGGCCTAATTTCACTTGTGTGTGTTGTCGACGCACTTATTATAAGAATCAGACTAAGTTAGTGGATTTATATGCAAAAAGTGAAAGGGAAAATAATAGTGAATGGAAGGATTTTGCAACATACTTGATGGTAGAAAATTGTTTTGATTTGGGATTCGATCAACGTGTGTGTACTTATTGTTGTTGCAAATTAAATCAAAACCAGATGCCTGCTAGAGCAGTTCATAATAATCTGGAATTGGTTGAGATTCCTTCTGAATTGAAGGATTTAAATACTTATGAATCTATTTTGATTCAAAGTATCCATCCCTTTCAGGCTATTGTAGGAATGGAGCCAAAGACAGGGAAATTGCCCCCATCAGATTTACAGAGAGGATTAAAGGGAAGAGTTGTTTATTTGCCTCTAGATTTGAAGAAAAACATTAACACAATTGGAGTAGAAAAAGTGGAAGAGGAACCTCTGGTTATCTTAGTTAATGGGGTTCCGACAAAGAATAAGAAAATATGGCAAGATTTAGTAGATGTTAGGAAAGTTAAAAAGGCAACATTGTATTTGAAAAAAAATAATAAATACTATAAGAATGTATATGTTGCAGAAGAGGAAGTAAGTGAGGAAGAGGATAGCGATTTGTGTGCTGGTCAAATTGAGAAAGTAGAACCCTCTACTAGTGAAGAAATATATGAACATTATAGTGTTCATCCTTTGCATTCCAAGGAAGTCATGGGGAATGCTATTGAGTTGTTTCAAATGAAACAAGCCAAAGGGAGTCCCATTAGTGTTTGGGAGGAAAGTTTGGAAGCTCAGTGTTTCCCACAGCTTTTTCCAACAGGTCAGGGAGGAAGATATGATGAGCGACCTCATCAAATTCCTGCTTCTGAATACCGGACTTTGCGATTGTATGCAGGAGATGCTAGGTTTCGACAATGCATTCCTTATTTGTTTCATCTCCTGTTTGAAAGCGATCTGTCTGGACTGTCATATGCAGTGAACCACATCTTGAAAAGTGGTATACACATGCAAAACATCTCGGCAAGTGACTTTATGGATAAAGTCAATGTCCAAGACAGTATTTTGGATTCTCACCTGATTAATCTCATGGCGTGTCAGCGTGGTACTAATGAGTACTGGTACCGTCGTCATGGTGATTTAAAATGTATGCTGAGGAACTTAGGTACTCCCACATGGTTCCTCACTCTGAGCTGTGCCGAGTATGGCTGGGAAGACTTACTTGAATTTCTACGAGAGGCAAATGCTAACGTAGATAACATCGAATTCAAGACACCCGGAGAACTGTGCTCTTTGGATCCAGTCAATGTATGTAGGTACTTCAATCATAGATTTGAAGCTATGATGTCTTTCATCATGAATAAGAAGAATCCACCTCTTGGAGAGGTGTTGGATTTCTTCTGGAGAAAGGAGTACCAAGCAAGAGGTGCTCCTCATATACATATGTTGCTGTGGATCAAGGATGCACCTAAATTTGGAACGGATCCAGAAGACTCAGTGATGAGTTTCATCCAACAGTATTCTACGTGTGCTGTTCCAAACGCAAAGGAGAAGAAAAGCCTAAGAGAAAAAGTTCTGCGTTTCCAAAGCCATCGATGTGGAAAGTACTGCCGTCGTAAATTCCGAAACAAGGACAAGTTCTACACCAAATGTCGTTTCGGCTTTCCACGACCGGTGATTTCTAAAGGAAGAGTAAACAGTTTGATGTCTTCGCTGCGACACAATGTCATGAAGAAATCACCTAAAAACACATACAATTTGAAGAGGAACGAAGAGTCCAAGAACATCAATGACTACAACCCGGTGATTTTGTCCATGTGGAATGCTAACATGGATATACAGTTTGTGGCTGATAACTGTATGGCTGTGGCTCGGTATGTGACGTCTTACATCACCAAAAAAGAGAAGACAGAATTGAAGGATATGTGGGAGGACATTTCCCATGAAAAGAGCCTCAGTAAAAAGTTGTACAGTTTCAGTCTGAAGATGTTGTCGCATCGAGAAATCGGAGCGTACGAATGTTCTGACCGGTTGTCTTCAGCAAGTCTCTATGCCAAGTCCAGGAGTATCGTTTGGGCGAGTCTTGGTCTTGCTGCAACGCGTAATCGAGTTCTCAAACCTGTCCGGGAAATTGAGTATTTGGCGGAAAAGGAGCCAAACAGTACCGACATTTTGAAGACCAACATGTTGGATACATATTATCCAAATCGAAGCATTCACCTCGAGAATGTTTGTCTGTATGAGGTTCTTCAAAATTACATATTCAAGAGGAACATCAAAGAAGATACTGAGAAAGGAGTGTATGCTGTAATAGGAAGTGAGGGATGTCTGGTCAAGCAAAGAAAATGCCACTTGATAAACCATCGAAAATTGAGTGGCGAATCTCCTGAAAAAAAGGAGTTTTTCTATTTAGCACTTTTGCAACTTTTCAAGCCTTGGCGTGCAGAAGAGGAACTGCTTGGAGATTTTCTCTGTTACGAAGACTCTTTCAATGCCGCCAAGGAGACCATAGAGTGTCCTGCTTTTCCCAAATATGTAGAAATGTTGAATGCGGAAATTGAGCAGGAAGCAACGATTGCAGCCGAGATTGCCAGAGACAGTTCTCAGGACAGTCAGAGTTCTGCTTCATTGAGTCAGGATCCACTAGGAGGACCTGTTATTGAAAATGAAGCTGCCACTGCTATGAATGAAGTGGAAAGAGCCATGGCACATGCTCAAGAGGATGCGGTTAACTTAGAAGAGTTGGAAAGACAACTCAACGTTGAGCAGAGGAAAATATATGACGAAGTTACCATGCAAATTGATCATGGATTAAGTCATGATAAGAAAGAGTGCTCATGTACGTCGTTGAAGCCTGTCCGACTGTACGTGAGTGGAGAAGCGGGAACTGGAAAAAGTTTCCTCATTAAAGCAATTTCATGCTATTTGCAGGAAAGGACAGAGTCATCGCTGTCTTGTGTTGTCACTGCTCCAACTGGACTGGCAGCACATAATATTAAAGGGATTACTTTACATCGTTTACTGATGCTGCCAGTGGAGCATGACAACAAATTACAATATCACAAGCTATCTGGAGATGCTTGTTTTGAAGTTTCAAGAATCTTGAGGAAAATGAAACTTCTTATCATTGACGAAGTAAGCATGGTTTCCAATGTCATGCTTGCCTTTGTGCATTTGAGAATGCAAGAAGTTCTCAAAACAGAGTATGATGTGTTATTTGGTGGCAAACACATCATTGTTTTCGGAGATCTTCTGCAGCTGACACCAGTGAAAGGGCAACCTGTGTTCAAAATGCTCGCGCATGAAGATACCAGGAAGTGCCTAGGCAGCATTGGCAACGTCAATATATGGTTAAACTTCAATTATGCTGAACTGCATGAAAATATGCGTCAGGCGAAGGATGAAGTTTACAAGACTATTCTACAAGATGTTAGAATTGGAAAAGTGACCGAGCATGGGAAAGAAGCTTTACATGCACGATTACTGTCAAATTTATATCCAGAACAAGATGTTGTGCCTGAGAATATTTTTCAGAAAATTACTGAGAAGAAATCTGGAATATGTTTGATGCCAACTCTTGCAGAATGTGCCAAATTTAACAACAAAATGTTGCATTTAGAAAAGCAAGAGATTGTGAAACTGGAAGCTATTGACAGAGTAGAGCATATGGGATCAACAATTATTTTGTCTGAGAATCTGAAAACAAAATTGGATTCATTAGAGAATAGTATATCTAAAACTGCAGGTTTTGAAAAGACTCTGAATGTGTGCTTAAACTGCCTTATAATTTTAAGAAGGAATTTACATGTTGAAAGAGGTCTGGTAAATGGATCAATGGGTAATGTTGTTGATTTTGTGAAATACAGAAATAGAGATGGAATTGAATTTTTAAAAATTAAATTTGATGGCATTGAGGAAGTACAGCTAATTGGTCGTTGCTCTGCTAGATTTTTGCTTGTAAAAGACTTATATGTTCGCCGTAAGCAGTTTCCTGTTTGCTTGGCATATGCAGTGACAATCCATAAATCGCAAGGTTTAAGTGTAGACTGTGCATTGGTGAATATTGGCAGTTCTGTGTTCAAGGAGGGTATGGCATATGTGGCATTGTCACGAGTTAGAACTTTATCGGGATTGTACTTGATTGAGTGTGATGTCACAAACATTTGTGCGGATCTAGATTGTGTTAAGGAATACAATAGGTTAAGAAGAGAGTATGCGCCACATTTGCCTCAGTATCCTTTGTTTGAGAAACGTGTGGTAGGCCGGAAACGAAGAAATGTGACCAATACTGGGGAGGTTGTAGCAAAAAGACGAAAAGTCGATGAACCTAAAATTACAAGCAGAAACAAAAAGGATTCTGTTGAAGATGTTGTTGGTTTTCAATTTGAAAACAGTTCTGGTGTCAACTGCTATGCTAATGTAGTGGTTAATGTTTTGTTTTCTCTAGAAAATGTCAAAGAAGAGATTGTGGTCAATTCTGATCAAAGATTTTGCAGTTTGTTAAATTCTGTGTTAGAGAAATGTAGCACTGATAGAAGAAACATAGAAAGTGTGTCTGAAATTCGAAATCTGTTAGACAGATGTTCAGGCCAAACACAATTCTCTCAAAATATTCAGCAAGATTGTCAGGAGTTTTTAATGTATATGCTTGATGTATTGCATGCTGAAGGTGTAGATGTAGATCAGCTGTTTGGGCTTTCTTATCAATGGCAGCATGACTGCGAGAACTGTATGGTATCAAGTACTACTAGTGTAGACTCAGAAAGATTTATATATTTAACTTTGCCAGACAGTAAATCAGTCTCCTTTAATAAGCTAGTAAAAGCAGCTGATCATAACATGGAGTGTAGCCAATGTAAATCTGAAATGATGTCCACATTATTTATACGAACATATGGCCAGTATGTCATTTTAATGTTCCAACGATGTAGGCCTGATGGAACAAAATTGACAACTTTAATTAAAAATTTTGTAGCTTCGCAGTTGTCAATATCAGGAAGGACTTTTGTAACTGCAGCAATTATATATCATGACGGCCCTTCAATAACATCAGGACATTACACAGCTTATTTAAAGTCTAGAAATGGCTGGTCATTCTGCAACGATTCTGTTTTAATTTTCAAAAAAAAATTGCCGTATGACCTTAAAAACTCTTACCTGGTGTTTTTAAAACCAAAATTTTAGGGAAATAATCTCGGGATGTGCTCTGTGGAATTTCAAGAAGTTCTAATGGCTCCTACACAATTTGGCCTTGAGGATAAGTGTAGTTCAGAGACATAACTTCTAACCATAAGACTGGACGTCATGGAGAAATAAGTGCACTTTGAATGAGTTCAGAAAAACTATTTCTTTTTATAAGCTAATTGAAGCAGCCAATCAAAACATAGAGTAGAGGGAATGTAAGTCTGCAACGCTGTCTACTGTTTTACATTGCTTTGTGATTGAAAGTGATGTAGAGAATTAAATCATTGTAGTAGTCATAGAGTTAGTGTAAGTCTGCTTCATAGTAAGCAGTATCAGTGTCATAGGAAATGTAGAACATGACTGAGCAAGAAGGGGAAGATATTACTATTCCAGGATTGTGAAAATGATCTTCAACATTTTAATTCTGAAAGTTGCGGAAATGCCAAATGACGGGATTGGCTTACAAGAAATCCAAGAGTTATAAATGGGTCTGACAAGATTTGGCCTTGTGGAAACTTGTGGTAGAGAGCAAGAAGTCATTTATTGCATGTAACATGTTTTTAAAAACGATGGAGATTTTCTTTCAGAAAGTGGCGGGCTGAAAGTAATAACAGCACAAAAGAGTGTAAGCTGTTCATAGGACATCCTTTGACGTCATGGAAAGTAAGTTAACTTTAAGGAGTTCTGAATTCTGATTTCTTATGTTGTATGGGTTTTTTAAACACAATCATTTTGATTGTGTTTTTTTTTCCCCGCTGTTATATGATGAATACCTTCAAGTCACTGTTTTTAGTGAATTTTGATACATTCTGAGAACAGCAAAAATAAACCATTTAACATGTATAATTAATTCTGTACTGTTTGCATTTATGATGTATATGTAGAACTGTGTAGGAGGCATGGAGAAGGTGAGGCTTTCTGTAAGTGTCAAAGTTGTTGCATGCAGTGCTGCACTTCTGCGTATTCTTTCATATGCTAGACTACATCTGCACAATGAGATACCTAAGCAAAGGAAACACAAGTGATGTGATTGTGAAATGAGCAAAAGAAATTGCACGTATTTCAATTACATCACCTGTGTTTCCTATCATTACGAATCACATTGTGCAGATCAAGTTTAGGTCTGTCCAGGGAAACATAGGAGGTTTGGACTTTGTTCAAGAGTGCAGTGGACATGACTCACTTCATTGGTAGACCTTCACATGTATTATGTCCTCTATTCTCTTCAACAACTCGAAATTTCATCTGCAACCCTGAGTAGGCCTCACCTCAAACAAACCTCTGGATAGGACACATCTTATTGGCATCCTCAAGCAATTATTTAAAATTTTAGTGTCTTGCGACACTTTTCTGAGACAACAGCAATGCAAAAGATGCACCATGTTTTAAGATAGGCCTCACTTCATCTGCATCAAGATACTGTTAGTTTAAAATGTATATCTTTATGACTGTTTTGGGGGCCTGGAGAAGCAGAAGCTTCTGTAAGTGTCAAAGTTGTTGAAAAACTGTTTGTCCTTCAATCTTTTCCCTTGTCTTTTGTAATTTTTAAATACATGTTTTAATATTTTTTAAATGTTTGTTCTCTCTTTCACAGATTGAAAGTATAAAAACAAAAAGTGAGTAATTTAACGACAATTATAAGGTAAATGCTTTGTACTCTTTTCGTTACATTTCTATCACATTCACCTACTATTAGTTCCACTGCTTCATTTCTTTAACCCTCAGTTTCCTGCCTTTGCTACTTCCATCATTCCTTTCTCTATTACCTACTTACTCAACTCCTTCCATTCTTTTTCTCAGTCCCTCTCTTCTCATAGTTCCTCACTCTTGTTCACTCACTCCGTCTCTATTACTCTTAGTGTCTTTGACTGATCACTCTATCACTACTTGTTCATAATGCTTTCTCTGTGTAGTTGAAGCACACTAAGGGGCATATTATGAACACAGCCAATAAAATTATTGCTCTTTTTATTGGCAGAAAACTGGTGCAAAAGTGGTTTTAGCGGCAGTTTTCTGCCGCAAAAGCAGCTTTAGCGACACATTTCTGCCAATAAAAGCTGCAAAACTTTTATTGCCTATGTTGATGATATGGCTCTATGTTACTTACATTTCTTTGCTGTTTCAATTAATCTTTTTCTGTTATTTTTTGTTTTCTGTTTTCTATTTTTTCTCTCTGTTATTCCTCATGTTTTAATCTTATTTTGAACATTCACTCACATTCTCCAAGAAACTCTTCTTTGTTAATGTTATACTCTCTTTTTTTTTCTTTCACTTCGTTATCTATTTTGTTTTTCACAATTATACCCTCTTCCGTCTTTTCTTCGGTAAATAGATCTATTAAACAGTATGTCTTCTTTACTCCCTATAGCTGTCTTTCTTTTAACATCACTCTCTGTTTACTTTCCTTATACTTACTCTTTTTTTTTTTTTTTTTTTTTTTTTGGTTAGCTCCCGGTCCGCGTACCGGGAAGCTAACCCGGGAGCGAACCAAAAGAAATAGAGCTTGCCAGAGTGCTAAACATTCTAGCAATTTTTTTTGAAAGGGAAGGTAGTTCTGAAAAGAACTTTTTTTTTTCTATTTTTGTTGTTTTATATTTTTTTTTATTTTTTGAACATTTTTTGTTTTTTTTGTATTTTTTGAACGATTTTATATTTTTTTGGTTTTTTTTTGGGGGGGGAAACAACAAAGAACAGGCGTTGAAAAGGGCTCAACAGGAGCAAAAAAAAAATTACTGGGGGCGGTTAGGGCAATCATGGTGTTCATACGCCAGGTTGAGTGCATTGATGCTCATGTTGCCACACGCTAACAACGCACGACAGTGCATACAAGAGTGTATCATGTGGCCAAAATTTTCTTGTATATTTGGCACAGTTTCCCGTGCCTCTTCTGGTGTTAATGAAATTGGTAATCTTGGTCTGGCCACAGGAGTTGGTCTTGGATTGTCCTGCATATCCCTTATTTCCGCCCGGCTGTAATTGAGCGGATGCTTCCTTGTCATGTGCCTGTGCATTGTGTGATTTCCGTAACTATATTTCTTGTCCGTCCCTCTGGATAATTGTTCTTTGCATATGAGGCAGGTGACATACCTCGCATTGACTTTTTTTTGGCCACGAGGGATCGAATAAAACTGCCAGATGAAACTGGCTTTCTTTCTGGAAACCCGGGGCACCTCTTCTAAGAACTGTGGTTCTTCTCCCTCCTCATCCATTTCTTCCTCTTCCTCCTCAGTGTTGGTCATGACCTGGGGAGGTGGTCCTCTCTTCCCATGAGGAGGTGGTGGTGGTGGTGGGGGTCCACCAGCTGAAGCTACCAATGAAGCCATTTCTCATATACTAGTAAAGGTCTTCCTCTCACAATGATGAAAGTCAGAGTGAGGAAAGAAGGAGGGGTTTTCATCATTTGGGAAAAACAATACTTCTCAACCAATGAAAAGTGTTATTTTTAGGTCACCTGACCTAGCCTTACATCATTATGAAACCAAAAGTGAAATGAACCAATGAAAAGTTTTATTAACAAGTCACATGACCTCTCACGCTCATGTTACGGGCTCCGGTCCGCGCCCCGGATAGCTTCCGGGTCGCTGCGCTTCGCGCCTCGGTCCGCGCCCCGGGACACTTCCGGGTGCGCTAACGCGGTACGTCACAAGACGCATTACGCGGCAACGCGATACGTCGCGCTTTCGCGACGCGCCGCGGATCGCTTCCGGGGAGCTGCGTTTCGCGCCTCGGTCCGCGCCCCGGGGCACTTCCGGGTGCGCTAACGCAGTACGTCATAAGACGCATTATGCGGCAACGCGATACCGTCACTATGTTGATTTCTTACCGGTTCGCGGACCGGGTCGCGGCATTAAATTGAGCTAACGGGAAGCTTCCCGGTTCGCGGACCGGGAGCGAAACAAAAAAAATATTTAAAAAAAATTATTAATAAACATATAAAATATATTTTTGGATTTAAAGAAGAATACATTTTACAGCTATAGATATTAGCTTTTAAAAAACCAATGAAATTCACTGAAAAAACCATAGGTTATAGACCATATATAGTTAGGAATTAGCATTTACAAAACCTTGAAAATTCACTGAAAAAACCATAGGTTATACAGCATA
Organism: Lissotriton helveticus; assembly: GCF_964261635.1. NCBI lineage: Eukaryota > Metazoa > Chordata > Amphibia > Caudata > Salamandridae > Lissotriton > Lissotriton helveticus. The sequence goes on along the minus strand of NC_136063.1, from coordinate 769,813,920 downwards.
TATAGTTAGGAATTAGCATTTAAAAAACCTTATTTTACTCACACAAAACCATTGAAATTCCATATATAGTTAGTTGTACTAACTATATATCGCGCACCCGCAATCCACTGCTGATCATGTCACATATTACATCATTCATGACATGGTCAGTGACATCACTGATGACATCACTGATGACATCTCAAATGACATCACTGATGACATCACTGATGACATCTCAAATGACATCACTGATGACATCACTGATGACATCACTGATGACATCTCAAATGACATCACTGATGACATCTCAAATGACATCACTGATCACATCACTGATGACATCATTCATGTGATAATACGATGAACCTCTTCAGACTCTAATATAACCTTATATACACTCAGTGAAAACAGACACTCACAGACTGTCACTCATCCATGGAGTTACTCACACACCTAGTCAGTCATGCAAAGAATCAATCACACCTCCATTTCCTCAACTATACAGTTATACACACCTTACTTATTGAAACATATACTAACACATATTTACTCACTTATACAATCCTGGATACAAGTTCACAATGATCCATACAGCCACTCACACATTCACTGGCTCTTATGCACAGTTATTTATATATGTCAACTCTCACATGTACTGTGTTTTACATATGTACTTACTTTGACATGTAGCACTGAGATATCCATTCACTCACCAATGCACTCATGCACACAGTCAACCGCCCATACAGATGTTTCCACATGCACTTTTGAACCCTTACACCTAGTGAATCAACTGCTCACACATCTATGCAGAGAGTCATACACCTCCCAGCCACCCATAAACACTCTCAGTCTCCCATACAATTACTTGGGCAACCAATCAATGACCCATATAGTTAATCATATAGCTACTGATCAACACATGCAGCAGTTTACAGAACAACAGACATAATGATGCACAAATTAAGACAGTTTAGTCACTAACCCATGCACTCAGTGAGACACATTTAATCACTCACTCATACAGTCAGTCATGCACCTACTAAATCCTTTGTTCAGACACTTATACATCCACTCATTCTTCAATATGTAAGACATATTTTAACTTTACAGAAACATACAGTCACTGGATGTTGTCATCAGTGATGTCATCAGTGATGTCATTTGAGATGTCATCAGTGATGTCATCAGTGATGTCACTGACCATGTCATGAATGATGTAATATGTGACATGATCAGCAGTGGATTGCGGGTGCGCGATATATAGTTAGTACAACTAACTATATATGGAATTTCAATGGTTTTGTGTGAGTAAAATAAGGTTTTTTAAATGCTAATTCCTAACTATATATGGTGTATAACCTATGGTTTTTTCAGTGAATTTTCAAGGTTTTGTAAATGCTAATTCCTAACTATATATGGTCTATAACCTATGGTTTTTTCAGTGAATATATATATATATATATATATATATATATATTTATATACATATATCACCTACTGGCGGTCAAAAGTCAAAAGTAGGTAGTTATAGTTAGGACCTTGTTACCATAGGAAAATGGCAACCTCTATTGCCAATACCTTTGGTGCCGATTGACGAATCTTCGCGAAATTTTCAAAACTAATTCTCTGTGGAGCTCAGCTCCTACGTTGAAAGTTTGAGGGTGATTTGTCAAGGGGGGACGAGAAAAAAGGGGGGTCCCAAAACGTATTTTCTCCATGTTCATTCCCATAGGAAACTTTAGACAAGGCTACAGGTTGAACGGGTGAACGGAATTACCCCAAATTTGGCAGGGAGAAGTGTTGTGGTCTAGGAAGCACGCTTTTGTTTATTTGGTGTAAATTCGTTGAGTAGTTGTTGAGAAATATCAAAATTTACAGATATCAATATTTGGGAATTCTGCCATCTGTTTGGCTGAGGCGTTACGAGCTTGTTGCTGATTGGCTGCGAGCGGTTGCAACTAGGTAGTATTGGCCGCCATTTTGTGATTCCGTTGAAGCGAGTAAGGTGAAAAAAGGGGGAAAAATTGGGAAATAGGAGGGTAGGAGCACTGTAACTTCTGTGGGGTGTTTAGGGTGTGCTATAGAGGGAGTTTGAAGTGATGTATTTACCCCTACCGGTGTGTAAGTGGTGGGCTACGGAATTTAAGTGAGGCATTGCGTAGAGTCTGATGCGGGTAAGGTGAGCTGGTGCGGGACTCGGGGAATAAAGCGTGAGCCCAAATTGTGTGTTTTATGCTCTGAAGTCATGTGCCGTGGCCGCTGCACTACAGTTGTGGAAGTAGTGTCCGGATGTGTTTATAACTACTAAGACGAACTACTGACCCGTACTGGTATGAAAGTCCTGTGGTACGAAAGATATGTGAGGTATTGTCTAGAGTCTCATGCTGCTAAGCTGAGCTTATGCCGGAGTTGGGGATTAAAGCGTGAGCCCAAACTGTGTGTCATATGCTATGAAGTCATGTGCTCTGGCCACTGTGTCATATCTGTGCAAGTAGTGTCAGCATCTAGTTATAGCTATTTGGATGAACTTTTGTTTAGGACATTGTAGCTTGTGTATGGTGCTTATGTGGTGTTGTATAGGGAGTGCAAAAGGTAAATCAATATGGTATTTGTAAAGCGCAAACTACTCACCCCTATGGGTGAGCAGAGCTGGGGATCAAAGCGAGAGGTCTGAGCTGCAAAGTGAGCTGGTCTGGGCGCTACGCCACAGTTGTATGGAGAATAAATCTTGGCGAGGGTGCAGGAGTTGGCGTTATATGGCCATAAAATAGCAGGCCTAAGTTGTAAGTTATAGGGTGGCTCTAAAAAGAGCCCTTGTGTTCATTAATTGGAGCTACATATAAGTGCGGATGCACAGCTTCAAGTTATTCAGGAAAACGTGGTTTCCTGGATCCGTGATGTGTACTCCATCCCTTCTGTAGATATCGGCCATATCAAAACATATGTTGTTGTTGTGTATGGACCCCATTTTGTGGTCTCTGAGGCACGCAGAGACAGCTTTGCTGACTTTTTCCGAGATTTTTCAATCTGAGGACAACATTGGATAATTTCCACTTCTGTTTTTGGCATATATTAGAATATACAAAGACAGTTTGAGGCAAAAGTAACATCAATTGTCTAAAGGTGTCCTTCATAAGCATTTCCAAACCTATCCCAGTCAATGTGCCTAGATTATTTTCACCACAGTGCACAATCATGAGGTCAGGGTGTTGGAGATGCCAACAGGTGTTAACCAAATGCACCAATTGGTCCAACTTCAATCCTCTCTGTCCAAACCATTTAATGTCCACATTTTGTAAACCTAGGTCTAAGTCAAAACGTCTCTGTTCTGCATACCTCATGCACCAAAAAACATAGCTATTATTTATTATTCATTTATTTATTTGTTGAGTTTGTAGAGCGCGACAGCTACCCAAAAGGATTTCCCGGCGCTAAAGAGACAGAGAGCAAGTTACCATGTACTGGAGCTTTAATAATTAAAGAGCCAGGTCTTGATGGCCCTACGGAAGCGGAAGTAATTACTCTCTGTGCGGATGTCACCTGGAAGAGAGTTCCATAGTTTTGGACCTAGGAAGGAAAAAGACCTACCGTCCATTCTGGCGAGTCTATACTTAGGCACATAAAAGAGACCTTGAGATGAAGATCGGAGACAGCGTGCAGGAATGTAGGAGTGGACCAAGGATTGAAGATAAAGGAGGGCAGTTCCCCACTTTACTTTGTGCATGTAACTCAAGGTTTTGAACTTGACCTGGCTCCCCACTTTCAGCCAGTGGAGATTACGGAGGTGCCCAGTATTGTGGTCAGATCTGCAGCTGTTGCAAAGCAGTCTCGCAGCGCCATTTTGGACTAGTTGAAGGCGTCTGATGACTGCCTTGGTAGCCCCAAGGTAGAGGACATTACCGTAATCTAACCTGGAGGTTATCAATGCATTGCCAATGGACTTTTGGGTGTAGGGCGGCAGCATCCAAATAATCTTTTTTAGCCAACGCAGAATGGTGAAGCAAGTGGCTGCCACCTTATTTACTTGACACTGCATGGTTAGGCCGTTGTCAATGATAACCCCCAGGTTCCGCACATGTTCTGATGGAGGGGGTGGGCGCCCATCTCTGAAGGCCAATGCTTAGAGCTCCAAAGGTTGTGTTGTTTACCTAGGGCTAAGACTTCGGTTTTTCCTCCATTCAGTTTAAGCAGGTTTTTGTTCATCCAATTTGATATATTCTTTAGGCCTGACTGGAGGAGGGAGATGGAGGCAGGATCCGAGTGGGATAGGGAAAAGACAATCTGGGAGTCATCGGCGTATGTGAATAGATTTAGGCCGTCTTGTTCCGCAATGTGGGCCAGGGGCGTGACATATAGATTAAATAAAAGCGGACTAAGGATGGAGCCCTGGGGAACACCATAAGGGGATGCATAAGTGTTAGATGCGTCAGTGTTGGAAAAAATTTGGAAAGTCCGGTGGGCAAGAAAAGATGTCAACCAGCCCAGGGCCTTGTCGCCGATGCCCATGGCAGAAAGGGATTTTATAACTATGGTGTGAGAAATGGAATCAAAAGCTGCGCTGAGATCAAGCAAAATCAGCGCAGCTGTGTCTCCTCTATCCAGGAGATGCCGAAGGTTTTCTGTGACTCCTAGCAGAGTTGTTTCAGTGGAAAACCCCGGGCGAAAACCGGATTGGGAAGGGTGAAGTAGTTTATTAGCCGCGATGAATTGTGCAAGATGGAAATGAATATGTTTCTCCAAACATTTGGAGAAGGCCGGCAGCAAAGAGATGGGACGAAAGTTAGAACGAACTTGAGGGTCAGCACTAGGCTTCCTCAAAAGGGGAGTCACCATGGCATGTTTCCAGCTTGACGGGACAGAGGCACTTCTTATAGAAAGGTTGAGGGCTTTACAGATTAAGGAGAGCTGTAAAGTGTCCAGTAATTTAAGTATTGCAATGGGAATTGAGTCTGCTGGTGAACTTGATTTCACTTTAACCAGAATCTCCGCAAGAACTTCAGGATTGATGTCTGGCCAGGAGATTAAAGGATCATAAGTAAGAGGCGGGTAATCGGCAAAACAATGATGTATGCTTTCAGGGCTAATATCTTGCGGCAATGAGCAATTATTGCTGTTACGTTTCGCTATGTCCTGGTGGATATTTTCAATTTTTTCCTGGAAAAACTGCGCTAACTCATCACATTGGGTGTTGTTCAAGGGGGGGGGGTTAACAGGGGTCTGAGAGCCTGCTAAATCTTTTACTAGGCCAAAGAGTGTTTGAGATTTATTTGTTGCCTCAGCAATAGTCCTTGCCACATAACTGGCCCTCGTCAGGGCACAGGACTTATGATGCATTTTTAATTCTTTCCTGTAAGTAGCACACGCTTCGAGGGAATAATCCTTTCTCCAGGTGCGCGCCAGCTTTTTGCATTTGGATTTCTCGGATTTAAGCAATTCATTAAACCAGGGTGCTGGTGGTTTATGAACTTTCAATTTTTTGTAGGACAAAGGAAGACAAATATCCATGGCCTCAGTGAGCCAGGTGTTAATCTTGGTAGATGCAACGTCCACATTGTCTATGTCGCTAAGATCAAAGGGAAGATGATTCTCAAGGACATCTTTAAGGGAGTCGACGTTGAGTTTTTAACATTCTCTTTTGCAAGTATTTGCTGTCAGGCTTGCGGGAATCAGGGCAACAGGGTGGATGAGATTAAATTTGGATAACAAATGATCAGACCAAAGAAGGGACAGAGCAGAAGTGCAGTGTATATGGGGAAGGTTAGAGAAAATGGGGTCCAGAAGGTGGCCCCCCTCTATGTGTGGGACCACAATTGTGTAGTCTAATATTCATTGCCGCGAGATCGGCAATGAGATTATTTCCTACAATGTTTCGCGAGTCGTCGAAATGTATATTGAGGTCACCCAGAATCAGGAAGTTGCTAGAATTCACAAGAAGAGAAGCTATAGTGTCCGAGAATTGAGTCGCACATACGTTTGCAGGACCTGGAGGACGGTAGACTAAAAGGCCAGCGAGGGTGAGATTAGGATGAAGAGCTAGTTTAAAAAGGGCAGCCTCGCAATACTTCAAAGTTGTGGGTACGAGTATGCACTGAAAGTTGCATTTGAAGATTATGGGGATACACCCCCCCATTTTGTTAGGTCTGTCGGCCTTGACGATGGCGTAATTGGAAGGCAGGGCTTCGGCAATATCCTGACCTGAGCTGTCATGGAGCCACGTCTCAGTAATGAACAGTGCATCGGGTACTTCGTCTAATAAAAGATCGTAAATATCCCGTTTGTGCTTCGGTAATGACCGACAATTTAGGCTAAGGAACTTGAATGGGGGGGAAAACGTACTACTGAGAGCATAGCGACGATATGGCTGGGGAGTGTCCAGAGAGAAGGTACAAAGACTGCAATGACTGGGGCCCTCGGGACCCACATGTAAAATGCGTCAGTCATGGTTGGCCTTGGGTTGCAAGGTCTGAAGTTGAGATGCAGAGTATGTGAGACCACTCACTGGAGTTTGTCCAGGGGATGTGGCCCCTGGGCACTGACTGGCGCGGACGGGCGCAGACGGGCTTGCCTTTGGCGCGCCGCTGGCACGCCCGCTGTGCTCGTCTACTGCGTGGTCGGGTGGTGATGGCCATATCATGCAAGTGAGGGTGGGAGGGGCCAAGCTACTGGACCGCAACCCGCAAACTACCCCCAAGATGGCGGCAACCCTCGATGGACCCCCGCGGCAGCACCTAATCGGCTGCGAGGGGCCAGATGCAGAGAAGAGGTAAGCAGGCTCGAGCAGTAGTCCCAGCAAATATTACAATTTTTAAAAACAAGCTATTAGGTCACAAGATTAAAAAATGCGCCCGCAAGCTTTACCGGCTTCCGCCTCAGGAAGAGCAAGCTGTCTGTTCAGTGCACGAGATTTCTAACGCGGCTTATGTGCAGATGAGGGTGGGAGGGGCCAAGCTACTGGACCGCAACCCACAAACTACCCCCAAGATGGCGGCAACCCTCGATGGACCCCCGCGGCAGCACCTAATCGGCTGCGAGGGGCCAGATGCAGAGAAGAGGTAGGCAGGCTCGAGCAGGAGTCCCAGCAAATATTACAATTTTTAAAAACAAGGTATTAGGTCACAAGATTAAAAAATGCGCCCGCAAGCTTTCCCGGCTTCCGCCTCAGGAAGAGCAAGCTGTCTGTTCAGTGCGCAAGATTTCTAACGCGGCTTAAGTTGAGATGAGGGTGGGAGGGGCCAAGCTACTTGACCGCAACCCACAAACTACCCCCAAGATGGTGGCAACCCTCGATGGACCCCCGCGGCAGCACCTAATCGGCTGCGAGGGGCCAGATGCAGAGAAGAGGTAGGCAGGCTCCAGCAGGAGTCCCAGCAAATATTACAATTTTTAAAAACAAGGTATTAGGTCACAAGATTAAAAAATGCGCCCGCAAGCATTCCCGGCTTCCGCCTCAGGAAGATCAAGCTGTCTGTTCAGTGCGCGAGATTTCTAACGCGGCTTATGTGCAGATGAGGGTGGGAGGGGCCAAGCCACTGGACCGCAACCCGCAAACTACCCCCAAGATGGCGGCAACCCTCGATGGACCTCCGCAACAGCACCTAATCGGCTGCGAGGGGCCAGATGCAGAGAAAAGGTAGGCAGGCTCGAGCAGGAGTCCCAGCAAATATTACAATTTTTAAAAACAAGGTATTAGGTCACAAGATTAAAAAATGCGCCCACAAGCTTTCCCGGCTTCCGCCTCAGGAAGAGCAAGCTGTCTGTTCATCTGTTCGTAGCTATTTCCTATGATCCACACTAGCATTTTAAAGGTATGGCTGGAAGGTATGGAAAGATGTCTGTAGCTCATGCCGTTCCTTCATAGAATAAGAGATATGTTTGAAGATGGGAACTAGTTTCTTTTTGCATACAAAACGGTACCTAATTGGGAGATGAAAAGCACTGTTTTTTAAAAGTAGGGTGCACATTCGTTTTGTGGAAAAGTATCTTTGTATTGATTAAGAAAAAGCAGTTTGCACATGGAGTGCATATTATAGGATAACATTTGCTCAACTCAACCACACCTGCTACTTGCATTTGGAAGGCACTGTTCGAACTTAAAACAATCATGAACGTTTAACCTGCACGTGGCGTTAAATGTTCGAGAAAATGTTGCAAAAAATATTGTTAGGTTTAAAAAAATTGATGAACTTTTAACCTTCACGTGTTGTAGTATGTTCTAGAAAGTGTGTTGATAGAATACATTGCATTTCTGACTTCGATGTGTACTTGGTAGTTATCACTGTTAACGGTCTGAAAGAGCGGTGTTGCTCAGAGTGGCATGGTGGTGATATGAGATGGTGCTTCACTCGGGTATGAAACCGAGAGTCTAAACCGTGTGGTCATTGCTGTAAAGTGATGTGGTCTGGTGTTTGTAGCATACGTGTGCAAGTAGTGTTAATAGGTGTTTATACCATACAGGGAATGGGAAGCGAACTACTGACCACTACAGTGAGTTTATACTATACCGGAAGTGGGAAGCGAAGTAGTTTCGCCTACCGGTGTGAAGACTTGGGGATGGAACTGAGCTAATTGCTGTCAAGTGATGGACTCTGCACGCTGTAGGATACTAGCCGCTGTGGTATAAGTGTGTAAGTAGTGTTAGTATGCGTTTATAGTATATGGGGAGTAGGAAGCAAACTACTCATCCCTACTGGTGTGAAGACTCAGGGATTAAACCGTGAGCCTAAATTGTGAGCTCATTGCTGTAAAGTGATGTGCTCTGGGCGTTGTAGCATACCTGAAGAAGAAGTGTTAGTTTATGTTTATACAACATAGGGAGGGGGAAGCGAAAGTCTTACCGCTACCGGTCTCAAGACTCGTGGATGAAACCATGAGCTCATTGCTGTAAAGTCATGTGCTCTGTGTAGTATTCCATTGTAGGTCATAGTAGAATATTAATATGTAATTCTACTAGAATCTAAGGGGCATATTATCAAGGAACGGCGGTAAAATTATCACTGCTTTAGCGGCAGGAAACTGCCGCTAAAACGTCGATAATGGGCTTGATAATATGCCGTAGAGAATTCCAATAGAAGCCCATGTTAACACCAGAACATGGGCTTCTATTGGAATTCTCTACGGCATATTATCAAGCCCATTATAGTTGTTTTAGCGGCAGTTTCCTGCCGCTAATGTGGCACTCATTTTAACGCCGTTCCTTGATAATATGGCCCTCAGTATGTAATGTTTGTACACGGTGCTGGATTAGACGGTTGCTTTGCTGTGTGCTCCTGTTGGTGGTTGTCTCAGGTGTCTTGTTTTCTTGTAATAAATCTACTTATTGGATCCACTGCTGTCTGCCTCTTCACTACATAAATTTAGTGACGAGCGGGAGAAGGCAAAAAGAAGGCACCACTCACCAATATTTCAAAATTGTTTGCGTTGTGCTGAAGACCCGTTTTGTTTGTGTAGTTGTTTCTACTCATGCCAGGGTCTTTGGCTCATTGAACTGTGTCATCCGGCTACTGGTGGGATTTAGATTTTTAGATTTTGCGCTTCCTCTGCTTCTTCACTACATTCTGGTGGCTGTACTACATATGTGTAAGTAGTGTTAGTATGCGTTTATACTAACAAATGCCTCGTGGTCCTAGGGAGGGTGACCTCTGAGGCGCAGCTCATACAATGTCCCGGGGTGTGCATTTGCTGGACATTTGTTTGCTATTAGAGGGTGGTGCATGGCTTCCATCCTGTGATAAGAAATACTTGTTCGAGTACTTGAAGCGAGAGGAGGAAAACTTTGTATCGCTGTAAAAGAGGGGATAAGGATGGTAAAAATGGAGAGGAAAGATGGTGGTGGGTAATGTTCTGTGGCCAATCCAAATATTATATAGTGGGGTCTCTGTAGGACTGGGGATCTTAATGTCACATGTAAATTAGGCACGGAAGGGCATAGAGACGTTTTGCAGCCTAGGAGAGCGCCACCTTCCCGGGTATTGTTTACTAATTATTCCGGGGGTTCGAGGCCGACTAAAGTCGGGAATTGCCATACTCCGGGTCTTTATTTAAATATGCAGGGTGGGCCTTGGCAGTCCCTGAAGACTCGGTGGTCCTAGGCAGTGCCTTATTTGTTCTGTAATCACACAGGCAGTACTTATGGTGTTATAGAGTGATACACTCATAGAACTCTTGCAGTTGTACAATTACCCAGGCTTTATTTGTCTAATAGTCAGTTAGATTATGTTTGGTATGTGCACTATAAATTTAAATAATGTTGTCCTTGAAATCTCCTATAAACAGATGATTTTCACAATAAATAATAGACAGGAGTTGTCAGAAAAAGAAGACCTATACACTCAGTTGTTTATTTAAAAAAAAGTAACCTTTATTAAAACCGAAATAAATAGAAATGTAACTTTAATAGAACAGTATAATAAAAAAAACGTGGTTTGGACTCCAGTGGAAGCAGCGTAGGAAACCTGCAAGACAAAAATGAAACATAAGTATGTGTGCTATGTGGAAGAGGTAAAGAAAGGTAGTCCGAATGAAAGGACCATAGTGAGAATGGAAGGGAGGGGCAGTGGGGGGAAGGGAGAAGGGGAGGGAGAGTCAAAACAAGAGAGGGAGGGGGAGACAGAGCGTCGGCCTATTGCACCCAGCCCTTGGTATTTACCCTCCGTCACCCATTTGTCTACTACGCTGGGGTCTGCGAGAAAGAGTGTGGTTCAGCAAGTCCTTAAAATTATATACATGAGGCTAAACATTATGGGCCATATTCTGAAGGAAGGGCGATAACTTATCGCCGCTTTAGCAGCAGGAAACTGCCACTAAAGCGGCGATAAGGGGTTGATAATATGCTCTTGTGAATTCCCTTAGAAGCCCGGGTTCTAGTGTGAACCTAGGCTTCTATGGGAATTCACAAGGGCATATTATCAACCCCTTATCGTCAATTTAGTGGCAATTTCCTGTCATTAAAGTGGTGATAATGTTATCCCCGTTCTTTGATAATATAGTCCTACATTATTAGCTACAAGAAAATCGCTTGTATGCACCTGTGCACCCAGGGTGCTGCACCCCTACCCCTTCCCCCACACTGTGCTCAATTGTAGGTCTTGCACACAGAGGCTTCACTGCTCACCTGCCACCACTGGTGTGTTCCACGACGTGTTGGTGGAAGCTCCTAGTCGGGGGTACGTTTGTACGGTATACCAGGTCTACGGTCGGGGATGGTGTCTTGATACCACGATGGAAGGTGTCAGAATGCCAGGGCATCATTGTGGGGTCAGCTCCCGCTCTGCCCTTCTTGTGGCAATCAATGGAATGTCTGAAAAGGGTGAAATAATTTAATGATGGAAACGTCTGGAGGTAAATGAAGGTTTATTTCAAGCTTTATAGGAAATAGGAGTTGAGTGCATCCTTCGTTTCTGAAGTACGATCTACCAACTGTTAGTGGTAATCGTGGTTCAAAGAGGAGTTGGAGTGCAGGAGAATACACAAGGTTAAATGATAATATGTCATGCCATTGTTCACATAGAAAGGAACAGAGCGCTTCCTAGAAGCAATATGTGCGCATCTAATGCAGTGGTGGGAGCCTGTGTGTATGTACACATAGTAAGGAGCTCACTACAGTGTCCTAAAAGCCAACGCCACGTGTCTGTAGGGCTTAAGCCTACAGTACTGTAAAGCAGGTCCTTAAAATTAGATCGACGTGACTGAATGAGGTCAGAGATGACATCATTTTGCAGAACAACATCGCTTTTTCGCACGTGCGCACTCAGGGTGATGCACCCCACCCCTCCCACAGAATTTCCCTCAACAGGTGTCTGTAGGGCAGCGCTGCCCGTATGCTCAGGCCTACCTTATGGTACGGCAGGTATTTAAAATGAGACAGAGATGTGACTGAATGAGGTCAGAGATCACATCATTATGCAAACCAATATCGTCTGTTCGCACATGCGCACTCAGGGTGATGCACCCCACACCTCCCGCAGCACTTCACTGAAGAGGTGTCCGTAGGGCAGTGCTCCCTGCTGGCTCAGGCCTACAGTAAGGTCCAGAAGGTTTTTAAAATGAGACAGAGATGAGACTGAATGAGGGCAGAGATCACATCATTACGCACGGCAATATCATTTGTACGCACCTGCGCAGCCACGATGAAGCACCGCACCCCTCTCACCGCACAGCTCTCAATTGGAGGACCTGTGCACCTAGGCCGCTCTGCTTGCCTTCTGTCATTGTTGTGTGAGCAAAAACTACAGACAGCAGTGCTCACAATTCAGATGGAGTGTTGATTGCAGGAGAGTGTACACCTCATGAATCCCTTTCGTAGACGACGGGCAGTAGGGCTCATAATTTAGAGCCGGTGTTGATTGCCAGGATGGTGTACACCTCATGGATCCATTTCTTTTTTTATTGCACATTGTGATATGCGAGGTGGATGCGGCATATCATTTGAGGTAGTGTGGCGTCGTGGTTATCCTATTTATACGCATGCAAATTGGTCTGGGTTTGCGTACGCCAGGGCACTGTAGGGGTGTGAATAATTGCTCCGGGGACTTGGGTGTTGTTCAGTACCTGCCTGGCCAGGAAGTGTACTTCTGTGTGTTTCATTTGTAGTTTTAACCTCTCAGAGTGTGCAATTTAGATTAGTGTAGCATGTGTCGGGAGGGCGGAAACTATCGTTAACAAGATGGCATGTGATCTAGGATGTGCAGTATGCCCGTGGCTGATGATACTCCTTAGAGCCACCAATACCCAGGCTGAAAGGCAGCACAATAATGTGCACACACACACACACCAGGGACATTGTGTAACACATATTTGTTTTTTGATGGAACGTTGAGATGCATGGCAATCACACGTGAAAGGCTAATGTACAGAGCATGAATATTTTGTGTGTAGTATAAGATATGTGAATACTGGCAAACACTTTTCAAAAAAGCTTTCTAAGCAGAAGAGGTGACTCTCATCAAATGCTGTAGAGAGAATGAGTAAAATGGGTGGGGTCGTACAACTGTTACAATGGGAATGTTATGAACCAATCAAATGCTTTTTTCAAGGTCACATGGCAATCGGGCACCGAGCGTGTAAGGAGGCCGCACCCGATGCGATTTTGACAAAATATATTTATATAATATTACAGTTAGAAATATATAAATGTTTAAAATAATTTTGATTTTTGCGTGCTCTCATATACTGTTTAAAGTTATTTAGATATACTTTTGAGACAAAAAAAAGTGAATGGTGTACCCCGCGCGATACTATACGTCTGAGACGTAACACAGGGCCTGGCAGCGAGTACTCGTCGAATACGTGACACGCAGCAGGCATGACCCCATACCTACATGACATAACGCGTGGCTTGGTACTGCATACCCGTTGGATACCAAACTAGTACCTGGGGTGACTTCATGCGTATACGATGTTAAGCGGGACGCGGTGCCACAGACTCGTCGGATAGGAAATGCGCATCATTTATGAGTTTAGCAATATGGCGGAAAGGATTCATGGGGTGTTGGAGATTGGTACGGTACCGGTATGGGAGTGCAGTTTTCTCCCCCCCAAAAAAATGTATACATATTTTTGGGGGATGATATAAAACATTACATGATTTTTAAAGAAAAAAAAGAAGTAAAATAGAGTTCCAAATTATTTAAAAATATAATAGAAAAAATATAGGTTTTATAAATATTAAAATATGAAGTTAACATTTAAAAAACCTTAGAAATTCACTAAAAAACATAGATTTTACAGACGTTATAGTTGGGAATTAGCTTTTAAAAAACCTTAGAAATTCACACAAAAAACATAGGTTTCAGTGACGTTATAGTTAGTTCAACATTTGAGAGAAATTCGCCTGTTATAGTTTTTTGAGCTAACTATAACTCATGCACCCGCAATGCACTGCTGATGATGTCACATATTACATCACTCATGACATAGTCAGTGACATCACTGTCTCCAGGGAGAATGCTAGGAGTGGTACTCCGGCATCAACAGCACCACCCCAACCTAAGCCCAGGACCATGTCTGTCATTGAGGCAGCCTCTGCAATCATGGCAATGCTGACGGGTAGTGACGTTGAATTGGATTTGTCTCTTTCACAAAGTAGTACACAAATATTTCAGGAAACAGAGCAAAGTGGACAGCAGATGCAGCCAGCAATAGTACATTTTCCTGATGATATGATCTTGCAGAAGAACAGGAGATTGAGCTTCCTTCAGAGCAAGAGCCTCCTGTTTTAGAATCATTGGCCCTCAGATCTCCAGGAAGGAAAAGGAAGGGTACTACTCCACCATGTTTTCCAAGCACCACTTCTGACGATGATGATAGGGACATGGAGGGGACCCCGGCAGAGTCCAAGAGACAACAGGAGAGGAAAGGGAAAATAAATGTTTCTGAAAGACTTATGGAAGAAGATTTTGAGGAGGATGACTACGATGAGGTAGTCATTGTGGAAGGTGACATAGAGGAGTCTGACAGTGGTATACAACCTGCTCCGAGAGTTTTAGAACAGGTTGCACCTTCACCAGCTCCCATATTTGCAAAGCCTCAGCTGAGAACTGTACCAACCCTTACCTCAGGAGAAGCAGAGAAGCAATCAACATAATGCCCACCTACCTCTAGTGCTTCTGCAGTCATTAGCAGTGGCACAGTAGAAAAGTACTTCACCACAGTTTGGGAATTCTTTACGATTAGCAAAGAGGGGTAGCACATTGTAGTATGCAGCATTTGCAACATGAATGTTCATCAAGGTAAGCCTTGTACAAATTATAGTACTGGAGGCCAAACGGCCCTTATGAAAAAACACCACACAATCAAGTTGGAGGAGTACCCTAAATAAATTACTCAAGGTGGTAGTGGTGGTGAGGAGAGCTGGGGAGCATCAGCTACAAGTAAAATCACGGTGGGAGGCAATGATGAGAAAGAAGAGGATGACATCTTCACACAAAACATCCCAGTCCCAAGCAGTGCATCAGCCGAATCACCCACCTCAGCGACTTCACAATGGCACAACACTCAGAGTGAGATGGAGACACCACAGCATACAGTGACTGCTGCACTACATCGCACATTATGTATACCACCACCATCTACTTCTCGAGCGACTCCCATGTCAGTGACACCAGAAAAGAATAAGATCCAGGCTACTATTATGGGCATGTTTAGGCATGAGGGGCCCTACAAGCAGAACCACCCAACCACAAGTTTGTACAATGGGAAGCTGGCAGAAATGTTAGCACTGAATAAACTCCTCCTTTTTCTTTTGTGGAAGGAGTGGGATTCTTAGAATTTGTAGCAGCCATCTGTCCAAAATGGAAGGTGCCAATTCAGACCTATTTTGCCAGTGTTGCTGTTCCAGCGCTGCACAGCGATGTGCTGCAGTTGGTTGGACGAGCTTTGCAGCAAAGTGTTGTTCACACTATCCACCTGAGAACGTACATGTGAAAATGTGCATCGCTGAACACTGGGGGCCTTATTTCTGAAGGCCTTGCAACACTTTTGTACTGCTTTAGCCTAATGTTCGTGATGCACCAGAGGCGTAAACAATACACCTCTATGGCAGATGTGTCACCTTGTAAAGCCCTATGCCACATTATACCTGCGTCAGGTATAATGTAAGCAGGGTGGGCGTTTCAATGTAAAAACGGTTCGTAGAAGTGTTGCAGTGGAATCTTTGAGATTTCACTGCGACATTTCTAGGATGCCACTGCGTCAAAACCTTATGCCTGCCTCAACGCAGGTTTAAGGATGACACAGTGTTATAGGGAGAGGCCTACCCATGCATTGCTGAGTTGCGTCAGGCTTGTGACACAACACTAGCAATGCGTGACTTTTACGCCGACAGATACGTTAGGATTCCTGACGTATCTATCTTTCCTTGTGACATGGAGCGCCGTACATTAAATATGGCACATCCATCATGTCGCAAGGAGGGTGCAGTGAAAACTGTTGCATCCCTGTTTTGTCTCAGCAATGCAATAGTTTTCATCAATGAGGCCCTGGATCTCTTTTGCCGGGGGGAATCAAAGGATACCTGGAGGTCTTGGCCCTGAAGAAAAATTTAAGAGTGTTTGGCGGCATGCAACAGTGGCCATGGAGAAATCACATAGAGCTTTAAACATCTTGGATGAATTTAACAGCAAGGTATATGAATGACTGTAACCCAGATGTCTCAGAACAGGATTTGTTGCCACAGACAATGGCAGTAACATATTCAAGGCCATGTGAGACAGAGGCTGTTTCAGGGTTCTGTTTTTGGCCCACTGCATCAACCTGGTGGTGCATGACTTTTTCAAAAATGAAGACATAGTCAGTAACATACTGACCACCTGCAGAAGATTCTGACCTCATTTTAGCCGTTCCTTTAACCCCTTTGCTGCTAGTCCTTTTTCCCACCTGTGCTAAGCCTTTTTTTTTTGCTATTTGGGGGAGTCCGCGCTTAGGCCCTTGTAACCTTTTGACCACATAAGGTATCCATGCTAAATTTGCGTCCATTTCTTCCAACATCATGGGTATTCTAAAGGTACCCAGGGTTTAAGTATTCCCCTGGAGGGGACCCAGAAATTAGCCAAAATACAGCAACATTTTGTTTTTGGGGGGGGAAATGGGAAAGAAGTGCTGCAATGAAAGCATCTGGGTTTTTCCTTACAAATGGTATCAAAAAAGGGTTTGTGGGGCTAAAATCACAATTTTCCCAGTTTTTAGGGAATGACAGACTTTTGTCTGAAAAACACATTTTTTTGCACGGTTTTGGCATTTTTCTGGGACAAAGCCTCCTTTTTGCTATATTTTGGGCTTTCAACCTCCTTCCAGTTAATGGTAGACATGGGTATCAAAGCAATAATGGATCCTGGGGAGCTTTACATTTTTGAAACGTTGGCACAATTCTGAAATCAGCAAGGGGTCATTTTTGTAGCTCCTTCAAGGTTTCTGTATAGAAACTAACAGTTAAATATAAGAAAAGTTGAAGATTAATTGAAAAAAACTGCCTTTTGTGTCAACGTTTTCACCTGTAACTTCTCCTAATTATGACAGCTCTTTAAAAGCAATATACAGTTATATCCGCTAGACCTTACTGGTTGTGGGGATATATAAGACTTGTAGGTTCACCAAGAACCCTACGAACCCAGAGCCAAAAACTGAGCAGCAACTTGCAATGGTTTTTTATTATGTACCGGGTATATGGCAATTATTCTGGGAAAATGTATACATGGTTAAATCGGTATGAAAGACACTTATGTATTTCTTAAATGGGAACAAAGTATAGAGTTTATAAACAGTAGATATTTGCACATTCCCAAAATTGGGAATACTCATACTAGCATGAGAATTATTGATCATTTTTCAAAATTACTTCTTTTTTACACATTATCTTTTATTTGGAAAGCAGAAATGCATCAAAAGTCACTAGGTAGGGGAGGAGCCAAGCCGGCGACCGTGATGGCCGCCTAGGATCTCAGCTCCGCCGACCGTCTTATCCTTCACGCTCATCCTGTAATTTATCCTGAACCCGTGCCACAATTTTGCTACGGGGAACTGACGCTGCCCCCGGTGGTGTGCTCCCGTGCTTTCTACCAGCTGTAGACCCGGAGAAATGCCCTCGCTCGGTCTCCGGCCCCTAACAGACATGGAACCGGGGCTTCGGGTGAGCATGATGGCCGGCCCCTGACGCAGCCACGGTGGCCATCTGCTGCGGGGCGGAGTCGGCCTGCCGGAATGAGTCGACTTACATGAAAACACCTTCGCCGCAGCTATCCGGCTCACCGAGCGGACCGAGTACTTGCGTTACACCATTGACCCAGGTGTTCATATTTCATCTTTTCCTGCCCGTGTGCCGCTCGGACACTCTTCGTCTTCCTCCCGGTGTTGTTTTGGGCGACGTCTTGGGCGTCAGATACGCTGGGCCTGGGTATTGAGAACTCTGGTGTGTGATAGCCGTCCTGGCGTCTGTTGAGTCTGCTTCCACGCTAACGTATATTGCGCCATGGAGTCTGCCGCTCCTTTGGGCACGGCTCGACCGTGCTTATGTGGGCGACGGGATGGTGACCGGCTGAACGCCCTAGAGCGCAACGTCCTGCTTGCTGCATCTCAGCCGATCGGGGAGCTACCTGTGAGGAGGAGTGCTGCGGCTCATGGCTACGTGGTGCCGCCAGGGATCGGGGATGTTATGGCGGCGCTTGGTGCCCTGCATGTCGCCCTTGATTGCATCGCCCGTGACCTGGGGAGAAGGCTGGACGCCATGACTTCCGCTGCGAGACACGCTGTGCGGGATTGTTCTCGTGTGCGGGGCACTGGGCCACATCTTGCACCCGGGCGGAATATACTGTTTGCTCCAGCGGACATGGTGATATTGAAGTACCGGGATCACACAATACCCTCTGGGCCGTCTGCTGCCGGTAAGGAGGGACCCCGGGGTTTTGGCTCTGCACCCTGGGTGGGGACTCGGCTCCGGATGCTGCTTCCGCCATTTCAACTGTGGATTGATGGGATGCCTCTCCCTCTTCTCCCGGACTTGGTACTATTGAGTCAGATATCACGCACTGGGGACTTACAGTCGTGCAGGGTGCTTTTTCACACTGACTTTGACTTCACATTCTTGTTCCCGACCGACTGTCGTAGGCAGCCCAACGGATTATCCTGGTCGCCCTGGTCTCCCGAAATGCCCGAAATGGCGGATGGCCAGCTGAACTCTGTATCTTCAATTGATCGTGCGGGCCAGGGCTGAGGGTGCTTTGGTGCCTTCTGGTGTTTGTTTGGCCGGTGACAATTTGGGACACGCTTCTACTGGTATCACGTCTAGCGTCATGTGGCACTGTATGACTTGCATTACTGTATGTTAATTGTTTATTATTCCCAGGATTGAACCGTGTGAAACTCGCGACAACTCATTAGTATTTGAAGGGGTCTTCGTGATGGAATGTGAGGGTTTGAGCTGCACTGGATTGGACATTGAAGCAATGTTTCTTTTGTCTTTGTTGGGTTATATTTATGGGGGCGAGAGCCAGACGTGGTTCTGAGTGTTTGCTTTCTTTGTCTGCTGTCTGCGGGATGGGCTTGATGCTTCTGTGGTGCCGGGAATCGGGCGGGATGTTCCTTTTTCTGATTGTTACTCCCCTAGGAAATGTTTCTTGATTTGCTATAACTTGCTTAACGTTCCGGTACGGGGTGTTTGCTCTTTGCCGGGGGATGGGAGTCAGGGAGCTCGTATTGATTTGTTACATTCTCCTCCTCCATCTTTTTTCCCTTCCTTGGGGTGTAGTTTAGGGGGCGACAGGCACGCTGCTAGTGGGGTTAGGTCGTAGCCATCGGCAGGGGTGTAGGGTGTTTTTTTTTGTTTTTTTTTTCCTTTGTTATTTTCTATGACCATTCTATTTCCCCTTTTCCTTCTTCACAAGAGCTGTGTGCGTATTCTCCTGATTCTTCCCTAAAGTGTATTCGGGTGTCCCATGTTTGCTCCGTATATCCTGTACTTCTGGTGGGCGGGTGTTGTTGATGGGTGATAGTTGTCAGTGCTGTCCTATTGCCTGCTTTGGTTCACGCTGCATTTGATTTTCTGTTGCTTATGATTGTACATTATTTCATACCTTAATTTGCCCGTCCACGACTGTGCTGAAATTCGTTTATTGACACCCGACATATCTATGTATATTATTCCTCTTGTGTTATAATAATAAAAAGATTTTAAAAAAAAAAAGTCACTAGGTAATAACAGTTGCATTACAAATCTGAATTACTCTAAGTCTCCCTATAAAAATGGTACCTCACTTGTGTGGGTAGGCATAGTGCCTACGACAGGAAACGGCTCAAAGCGCAACGTGACTACACCACATTTTCACAATAAAAAATTACCCTTTTTTTCAAAGTGCCTAGCTGTTGTTTTTGAACCCTAGCTCTGCCGGCACCTAGGGAAACTGTTATAATCCTCATTTGGTATGCCCCACCATCCCCTGCCCTCCTGCCTGTTGGTTTGTGCCAAGCAAGAATGTGTGAACATTCCAAGTACTGACACCAGCTGAATGGAACCTGTGATGGTGTTGAGACGTAATAAAGAAGACTCTTCAACCTGCAGTGTATGTTTCATCTTTGTAACACTGGCGACGACCAACCGTGTGCGGATGGTCCATCATCACCCTAATATGTACTCCAGGACAGCCTGTAATGATTCATCTACAAATTAAGTGAGTAATCATCTTACTGTCATGATTTACTGCTGAGCCGCACATGAAGAGTCCATATGGGACGCTTAGACGTGGGATCTTCTAATTGTGAAAAGACCAAAGCGCCTTAGGAGTGATGCATAAATCACATAAATACTGACTAGCCTCACCTGGAGTGTGAGGAAGGCTGCCAATGTAAGAGGGCTGTGGCTGTTCAGGATGGAGCGGTGCTGTTGGCCGGTGTGTGGTGTCGAGGTGTGGCATTGCCATCTCATCGCCGTGAGCAGTCCGGGCCAGGGACTGACGGGGATTCCTGCTGGACGCCACAACCTAGTAGGTCAGCTTATGGTATCAGCGGGTGGTGACTGCCACAAGAAGGCGAGCGGAGGCGTGGAGCGTCATTGAGGAGGCAAGCATTGCTCCTGTCACACGCTGTGAGTGGATCGACGTGTGTCGTGGCGGTGCAGGCGGAAAAAGGGCTGAAGGAGGTGCTTGGGCTCCAGGAGTTCTACAGAGGAGCAGATCACTGCGGGGAAGTTGTTCCCTAAGAGTTTGACTACCTTGTTGATGTTCCTGTGTGACGTGTTGCTTTCATGAGGCAGAGCGGTGGGCAGCCATAGTGAGGAACCGAGGTGGAAATTGTTGCCTCAGGTTCAGTCACAGCTCGACTGCTTCTGCATCTGCATGATGCTGTTGTGAGGCGGAGCAGCGAGCGATCTTCAAGAGGAGTATTCATTCAACGTGGTGATCGTCAGCGAGGAGGTCTTAAATTTAACCCTTTCCTTCCTCCCGTATTCCTACCAGCCTGTTTTGCTCTCCGACGCTGACAGGCACAGCACTATGAAGGTTGAGGTAGCGCATTGCTTTCTTTTTATGAGTACATAATCTACACGCCTGCTACCTCTCTGCAAGTTAACCCTTTCCCTCTCCTGTATCAGTACCAGCCTGTCTAGCAAAAATATTCTGACAGGCACAGCTTTCAACAAAGTGGGGTAGCGTTTTTTTCCCTTCTTCTGTTGGGCACTTAATTTCTTTACGCTTGTTAACTTTCCCTCACACAGTCAGGCACTGCAGAACTTTCAGGCTCACCTGTTCAGACCTTATTTGTTTAAAACCAACTTACAGCTGTGTACTCATCTACAAGTGGGTTTCGCCAGAAGATAGCAACATCCAGTGAGCTCATTCTGAACAACATGGCTAGTACAAACATGTAGCAACCACCACTGTTCCTCAACAAAGTGGGGGAGCCACAGTTACCATGGAAGCAATGGTTTGGGCTTCTGGAGTCCTATCTCATAGCTATTGGTGGGATTCTTAGCCCTTAGGAAACTACATACCCTTCTCCCCAACCTAGGGATCGAAGGGCGTAAGATATATGACAATATTTCAGCAGAAGAAGATCAGAATAGCGATAACAATGAGAACGTATACCTAGCGGCAGTCAATATACTCGAAAAGCATTTTGGTAAAACTGTTAATGTGGTGTTGGAAAGGCAAAAGTTCTTTTCAAGTGTACAGGGGAAGAATGAGAAGGTCAAAACATACATCGCGGCCCTTAAAGGCCTGGCTAATACATGAGAATTCGATGCATTGTAAGATTCCCTCATCAGAGATCAGTTGTTAAGGTGCACCAACAACAACCAAGATACAAGAAAGGCTATTAGTAACAAATGCTGATCTGAAGCAAGCTATAGACATAGCGGTAGGGATTGAGAACACTGCTGATTGTATGGTAGCAATGAAAGGGATGGAGACAAAAATGTAGAAGTAAATGAAATAAACAAACAAGAGGTCACCAAGGAAAGCTAGAATAAAAGTCCCAGTGTTCTCCCCACTGGCACCAAACTCAAATGCTACAGGTATGGTAGCCCTACACACCTGGCTAATTTTACAGGGTATCAGGCCAGATCGGTCACATGCCATAAGTGCGAACGAAGGGGTCACCTGGCCAGGGTATGTAAGGTTCATCAATCCAAATCTGTGATGGCCATAGAGCAAGAACCTCCCCAAGAAGCCAAACTAGTTTTCCAACTACAAAGCGGCGACAAGACAAGTGACTTTGCGTCTTGCACTATCATCTTGGACAAAAAAGGGGTGACGCCCGTCACCGATTCTTGTTCGCCCTATACCTTGGTGGAAGCAGCTGAGGCATTTAAAAAGTTGTTCCCCTCATTGCAACAGGGCATGCAGCCGCCTGACATACACCCAGGAGGTTACAATGGGGACCCTTGATAGGCATGACAACCATGAACATAGGGTTTAAGGGGAGGAGTACTGTGGGCAAAATCTTCATCACACAGAAGGGATCCAACCTGTTGGGGTGGAAACACCAGAGGGAACTGGGCATCAAATTAGACCCCAATAGTCCTGATCAGGCCCTGCTACGGGATCCGTCTGTGGGAGGAACAGAGGGTTGCAATGGCTTTCCCGAGGTGTTTACAGACAAACTAGGACTACTAAGGAACTATCAACACTCCATTAAGCTAAAAGCTAATGCTAGACCAGTGGCTCACAAAGTTAGGCCCATATCACACATGATACAAACACCCCTTCAAGCAGAGTTAGACAAACTCGTGTCACAAGGGGTCATTGAACTCATAGAAAGTTTGCAGCGGTTGGCCCCCATTGTACTTACGACTACGGCGTCCAGCAAAGAGATCAGGCTATGTGTGGACCTGAGGGACCTTAATGGAAACATATGTGAGGATAGGCATCCCTTGCCACGCATATACGAGGTCCTCACCTTAATCAAAGATGCAAGCTGCTTCAGTGTGTTAGACCTCTCGTCTGCCAACCACCAAGTGGAGCTACACCCTGACTCCTGCCATTTAACCTCCTTCATAACCCCACTGGGAGCGTTCCAGTACTTGCGCATGCCCTTTAGGTTGGCCTCAGCAGCCACTGCCTTCCAGAGGATCATGCAACATGTACTTAAGGACTTCCGTGTATTATGTGCTTCCAGGATGATATCCTCTTTCACGGAAAAGACCTGGAAGAACATAACACCATTTTGAGGAGGGTATTGACCAAGCTGGAGGTGGTGGGCTTGACCTTAAAGAAGGACAAGTGTCGCATCGGGGTAGGGTCTGTTGAGTACCTGGGCCATACCATTTCTCAAGATGGAATTCAACCAAAAATTGATCTAGTGGAAGCTATTCAGTGGACAGCCGCTCCGGCAAGTGTTGAAGATTTAAAGTTATTCTTGGTGTTATCTGAATACTACGCAAAGTTTGTCAGAAATGACGCGAGTATCTTGGAACCATTGAGGGTTTTACTTAAAGCAAGGGCCCCTTTTGTATGTAGTGAGGCTTGCCAAGCGGCATTCTTCACAGTGAAGGAGAGCATTGCCTCCGCCCCATCGTTGGGCTGACTGCATCCTACCAAACCCACTGTCCTGTACACTGACTTGAGCAATAAAGGTTTGAGTGCCAGTCTCACCCAGGTTGTCAACTGCAAGGAACATGTGGTGGCATTCGCTTCTCGCGCTCTTGAAGGAGCAGAAGCTAATTAATCCATAGTCAAAAAGGAAGTGCTTGCATGTGCATGGGCCATCAAACACTTCTACTTCTTTCTGTGGGGTATTCCCTTCACCGTGAAGACCGACCACAAACCGCTCATGTATGCATTCACAACTAAGGGGTCTGAAAAGACTACACCCAGAAAATCAAGATGGATTTTGGGGTTGGAAGGTTACAATTTCAATGTAAAGTATACGCAGGGCTCTAAAAATGTGGTAGCAAATGTCCTCTCTCGCTCACCCATGGATGTTGATGACAATGTAACGCATGTTGAAGCTGATGACGTGATTCTCAAGGTAACTTGCCTAAAAAAAGAAGAATGGAAAGAGTGCTTACGAAATGATGAGGAAATGAAGGTCCTTAAAGGCTTTATTGTCACAGGGTGGACCAATGAGAAAAGCAAGGTCGCCACTCCATTGAGCGGGTTCTGGGATGTAAAGCTGGAACTGAACATTCAAGAGGGGACGGTTTGTAGGGGAGAGAAAATGGTTCCACCTGTAGCACTTGGATTGAAAATTGTGGACCTAGCCCATATTGTTCATCTAGGGCATAGCCTCACCAAAAACAAAATAAGATTGGATTACTGGTGGTCGGGGATGGATACCATGGCTGAGCACAAGGTGAGGAACTGTCTTGAGTGTAGCCAATCAGACAAAATGCAACAGGCAAGGAACCCCCCTCATCCCATGTAATTGTGCCAGATAAACCATGGTCCAAACTATCCCTTGACATAATTTGTCCTCTCAACCTTAAGTCCTTGAAGGAAAGATTTTCATTGGTCATGGTGGACTACCACCCCAGGTGGGTGGTTTGCAAGTGCGTACACCAGATAGGCACGAAGGTAATGAACACATTCCTGAAAGACGTATTCTTTGAGGAAGGGATCCCAGACACCTTGGTACCAGATAATGGGGTGCAGTTTACCTCAGAAGGTATGACAGATTTCCTATCAGAAATGGGCATCACCCATCACAAAAGGCCCTATATTGTCCTAGGGCCAAGGGGTTGGTAGAACGCATGAATCGCATGGTGAAAGAATGCTTACAGCGTGCAGAGATCTTAGGCATCTCGGCGGAGGACACTTTGCAAGACACACTTTGGGCCTATCGTACTACCCCGAACCTGGTCACAGGGGTGTCCCCCTTCAGTTCACTGAAGAGTACGGTTCCTAAAACCAGACTTTCTCTTCCCTTAAGAAGACAGAACACCTGTACCGTGAATCGTGATGAGATTAGGCAACGTGTTGCCAGTCATCAAGCTAGGTACAAGGTCAGGTATGACGCAACCAAGCACGTGAAATGTCACATGGTTAGAGAAGGGGACTGGGTCCGCGTGGACCTTCCTAAACCATGCAGGAGAGAGGCCACAAGATTCTCAGAATCCATGAAGGTAATCAAGGTGGGAAGAAATGTAGTTCAGCTTGCCAATGGACAAACTTGGAGCATGGACAGAATTGTTCCTCATAGGGAGGCATCGATCCCTCAAGTCAATGCTCCAAGGGGAGGAAATGCAGACGTAGCTCAGAGGAGATCATTAAGGCCTACGTCTGCGCCTAGGTGGGCAAAAGACTATTGTTTCACATGAATTCATCCTATGGTTTGTACTGCATCCTAACATGTTAGCTTTCTTCTAGTTACCATATGTGGTCCTCGTGACCCTACTGCATGTATATCTTTTTTGCATACTGCTGGCAGCCCTGTTTCCACCTGGCATCCCCCGCCTGTATTCTCCCTTTCCCTTCCCCAAGCAGGGAGATGTGTTGTAATCCTCACTTGGTATGCCCCTCTACCCCCCTGCCTTCCTGCCCATTGGTTTGTGCCAGGCAGCAATGGGTGAACATTCCAGAGCTGACGCCAGCTGACTGGAACCTGTGATGGTGTTGAGACGTAATAAAGAAGACTCTTCACCCTGAAGTGTATGTCTCATCTTTGTAACAGAAACCTATCAAACCTATACATTTTTAAAAACTAAACACCCAGGGGAATCCAGGATGGGGTGACTGGACTGCCTCTCACCAGGTTCTGTTACCCAGAATCCCTTGCAAACCTAAAAATTTTTCCAAAAAACACATTTTCCTCACATTTCTGTGGAGGAAAGTTCTGTAATCTGCATGGATCCACACATTTCCACACACCACACGTTCCCCAAAATCTTCCGAGTAAAATGGTACCTCACTTGCGTGGAAAGGCCTAGTGCCCACAACAGGAAATGGCGCAAAATGCAACGTGGACACAATTTCATAGCGAAAAATTACCCTTTTTCGGCAAAGTACCTAGCTGTAGTTTTTTAACCCAAGCTCTGCCGGCACTAGGGAAACCTAGCAAACCTATACATTTTTTAAAACTAGACATCCCGGGGAATCCAGGATGGGGTGACTTGACTGGCTCACACCAGGTTCTGTTACCCAGAATCCATTGCAAACTTAACCTTTTCGGTGCGACCGCGTTTCCCCCTCCGGTGCTGGGCCGTAATAGAAACGGGCGTGGTCATGACGGAACGGTTCCGTCATGAGCACAGCTCAACCGACGCTCATGACGGAACCGCTCCGTCATGAGCACCGAAGGGGTTAAAAAATTGTTAAAAAAATACACTTTCCTCAGATTTCTGTGGTGGAAAGTTCGGGAATTTGAGTGGATCCACAAACTTCCACACACCCTGCATTCCCCAAAGTCTACTGAGAAAAATTATACCTCACTTGTGTGGATAGGCCTAGTGGCCGTGACAGGAAACGGCACAAAACTCAACGTGGACACACTACAATTTCACAAAAAATGACCCTTTTATGGCAAAGTACCTACCTGTAGTTTTTGAACCCTAGCTCTGCCGGCATCTAAGAAAACCTAGCAAACCTATACATTTTTTAAAACTAGACACCCAGGGAAATCCAGAATGGGGTGACTTGACTGCCTCTCACCAGGTTCTGTTACCCAGAATCCCTTGCAACCCTAAACCATTGTCCAAAAAAACACATTTTCCTCACATTTCTGTGGTGGAAAGTTCTGGAATCTACGTAGATCCACAAATTTCCAAGGACCCCCCGTTCCCAAAAGTCTTCTGAGAAAAACAGTACCTCACTTGTTTGGGTAGGCCTAGTGCCTAAGCATGAGCGCAAAATCCGCTCCGATCGCGGATTTTTCGGATTTTCGGTAAATCCGCGATCCGCGAACTCTCGCGAATTTACCGAGAATCCGCAATCCGCGATCGGAGCGGATTTTGCGGTCAAAAGTTCAAGCCCCATGTAAATATTTTACGATGGCGCCGGCAAGCTGCCAGCGCCATCCTCAAATGGTTACTTAATTAGCTTCGACAGGAAGCTCTAACAGATAAGATAAAGCAGGGGCTCGAGCGCCTGCTTTATTTTATCAGTTGGAGCTTCCTGTTGAAGCTAATTAAGTAACTTTTGCAGGATGGCGCTGGCAGCTTGCCGGCGCCATCGTAAATTATTTACATGGTGTCTTCTTCTTGAATAAATATGAAGGGCAGGGTTCATTCTGGCACGACGGTCCTGGCACAAAAAAAAAACCTCAACAGGAAACACTTGCAGATATCAATAACGCATGTGCCCTAGTTGAAGCTTAAATTCAGTGACTCATTCATCAGCCCAAAAATAATCGTGAGCGCCCCCGTCCGTTTGGCCCCGCCCACACACTCGAGGTGTGCACCGTCTTCCCGCCATTTACCCACTATGATGGCCATTTCACTCCAGGGACCCCTGCGCACTTCGGCGCGATTGCATAGTAACACACACTTGGTCGCTGGAACTAGTTGAAGTGCAAATGCAGTGACTCATTCATCAGCCCAAAACAAATTGTGAGCATTGGGAGGCTGGGCAGATGTGCCTTCTTCACAAATATACCATCGAAAATCCGCTGTGATGCTGCCCAGATGCATTTGCATCTTTGACTTTCACGAGCGCAACCCCCGTGCTGTTCCTGTGACCAGGGGGCTTCTGTCTCTTAATCTGCTGCTCTGATCGATCTCTGACCTTTAATACACACAAGAGGCATGTGCGCTCGCATGGAAGCCCCGTCCGTTTGGCCCCGCCCACACACTCGAGGAAGCCCCGCCCCCAAATCCGCAGATCCGCTAAATCCGCGGATTTTGCGGATCCACGATCCGTGAATCCGCAAATTCGTGAATCGTGGATCCGCAAAATCCGCCCATGCCCAGTGCCCACGACAGGAAAAGGCGCAAAATGCAGCGTGGACACAACACAATTTCACTGCGAAAAATGACCCTTTAAGTACCTAGCTGTAGTTTTTTAACCCAAGCTCTGCCGGCACCTAGGGAAACCTAGCAAACCTAAACATTTTTTAAAACTAGACACCCCGGGGACTCCAGGATGGGGTGACTTGACTGGCTCACACCAGGTTCTGTTACTCAGAATGCCTTGCAAACCTAAACAATTGTTAAAAAAATAAATTTTCCTCACATTTCTTGTTGGAAAGTTCTGGAATTTGCGTGGATCCACAAACTTCCACATGCCGTGGGTTTCCCAAAGTCTACTGAGAAAAATGGTACCTCACTTGTGTGGGTAGGCCTTGTGGCAGTGACAAGAAATGGTGCAAAAAGCAACGTGGACACACCCCAATTTCACAGTAAAAAATTAAACTTTTTTGGCAAGTGCCTACCTGTAGTTTTTTAACTCTAGCTCTGCCGGCACCTAGGAAAATCTAGCAAACCTATACATTTCTGAAAATTACACACCCAGGGGAATCCGGGATGGGGTGACTTGACTGCCTCTCACCAGGTTCTGTTACCCAGAATCCCTTGCAAACCTAAAACATTGTCCCAAAAAACATATTTTCCTCACATTTCTGTGGTGGAAAGGTATGGATTCTGCGTGGATCCACAAATTTCCACCCACACCGCGTTCCCCGACATCTTGTGAGAAAAATGGTACCTCCCTAGTGCCCATGACAGGAAACGGTGCAAAACGCAATTTGGACACACCACAATTTCAAAGGGAAAAATTACCCTTTTTTGGCAAAGTGCCTACCTGTAGTTTTTTAACCCTAGCTCTGCCTGCACCTAGGACAACCTAGCAAACCTATACATTTTTTATACAGGGGAATCCAGGATGAGTTGACTTGTCGTGATTCGTGTTGGCAGAAATATTGGTCATTCCACCATCAGTCCCATTTTTGACATCTATTTCTGCCTTAATATCTCCTTGGTTAATGAATAACTGACCATCTTTCTATTCATTTGGTGGTGTCCATGTACCAGTAGTTGATGTATGGAAGATTGGCTGAATGACATTCCCTTGAATATATGGTGATATGAGTGTGAGTGACATGGTGTGTGTGGGACACGGTCAGCCTCTGGGTATGTTTTTTTTTTGATCGTTAATATTATGTCTGTCCTTGTATTTTTATCCCTGGAACACAAGTATATGAAATTTTGAAAAACTTACACATATGTGTTTATATATTTATATTTATATATGAGAAATGAAGAACAAATGATAAATTTAATAAAAAAATCTGCAAATATCATGGAATGATGTGTTGTCTGGCTCTGAGTGGTAGGTCGGTCGCTCTGATTATTTGTTAGAATCCTTGCATAGGACCTTACATTAAAAAAAATCTCGGCAGGGTAGCCTTTCTTTTGTCTGGGTTGACTTGTCTGCCTTTCACCAGGTTATGTTACCCAAAATCCCTTGCAAACCTAAAAGAAAAGTTTTCAAAACACATTTTCTGCACATTTCTGTGGTGAAAAGTTCTGGAAACTGTGTGGATCCACAATTTTCCAGTCACCCCGCATTCCCCAAAGTTTTCCAAGAAAAATGGTACCTCACTTGCCTAGGTGGGTCAAGGACCCGTGACAGGCAAGGGCGCAAAACCTATTGAGGTGACATTAAAACTACCTATGACAAACCAACCTGGTTTTGCAAGGGAATCCCATGAGTTTTTGGCCCTGGGCTCAGTGACCATCTAGGGAAACCTACCAAACCCACACATTTCTGGAAAATAGACACCAGGGGGAGTCCAGCAGGGTATGACTTGTGTGGGTCCCCCAACGTTTTCCTACCAAGAATCCACTGCAAACCTCAAATTTAGCTGAACAACTACACTTTTTTCTCAAATTTTTGTGTGGGAAAGTCTGGAATTTCCGTGGATCCACAAATTTCCTTCCACCGAACATCCCCCCTGGTCTTCCAATAAAAATGATACCTCACTTGTGTGGGTAGGCAAAGTGGCTGAAACAGGATGTGGCCCAAATCTTATTGTGGAGACTTCAAAATTACCTATAACAAAACTTCCTGGTTTTGGGGGGGCACCTGTTTTTTTGGCCCCGGGTTTGCCGCCATTTAGGGAAACCTACTAAATCCACATGTATCTGAAAACTAGATACCCTGGGGAGTCCAATGAGGTATGGCTTGCGTGGATCCCCCGTTTCACTACCCAGAATCCCTTGCAAACCTCAAATGTAGCTGAAAAAACATATTTTCCACATATTTTAGCGTGGAATCACCATGCTGGCTCAAATGTCCTACCACGCAGCGTTCCCTTTGTTCTCCTGAGTAAAATGATACCTCACTTGTGTGGGTGTCCAAAACAGAATTGGCTAAAAACGTATTTTTACAAAAATGTAGCGCTTAGAATTAACCCTGGGCATAGTTTGCAGAGTAGCGCTAAGCGTAGCGCACTTCGCACTACGCGAGCTACACGAACTGCATAGTGCGGTGGGTAAAATGCTGTTTGCACTGATTGCACAGTGTGGGATGCTTGTCAGCACTGTGCAGTCATTGCAAACGCCATCTTGCACAGTGCAAGCAGTCGTTTTCTGCCGCTCAAGTAGATTTGTACTCAAACGGCAGCTTTCTCAACGCGGACTGGTAGTTTCTCATCGCAAGCGGTCACGAGCATACACGACCACTCGCAATGAGAAACCTGACCTCCCCGCGTTGAGAATCTCACTGGGAGGTTTATTTTCCACGCTTGCGATCGGCAACTTGATGTTGCTGATCACGAACGAGGAAAAAGTCTCGCCGGGATGTTGATTTTGCTCGCTCACGGTCACCAACTTGACGTTGAGGACCGTGAGCAAGCAAAAAAGTGCCTGCTATGCTATGCATTTTTGCACAGCGCTACGTGCATTTCGCGTAGTGAGTAATAGCACAAACTATGCATGCTCTGCGAGCGTAGCGTAGTACTACGCCCAGAATTCTCTAAGCTATACTCTAAATCCCTATGTTTTGGGCTCTTCCTAGTCACAGGCCTTTGGCCCACCCACACAAGTGAGGTATCATTTTACTTGGGAGAACAAGGGCAACACTGGGTGGTAGACCATTTATGCTGTCACGGTGATCCCATGCAAAAATGTATGAAAAAAGTGATTTTTTTCAGCTAAATTTGAGGTTTGCAGGGGATTTTGGGTAGGAAAACATTGGGGGACCGCTGGAATCCCAGGGGTGTCTAGTTTTCAGAAATGTTTGGGTTTGGTAGTTTTATTAGATGGCCAGGAGCCCGGGGCCAAAAACTCATGGTACTCTCTTGCAAAACCAGGTTGTTTTGTGATAGGTCATTTTGATGTTGCCTCAATAGGTTTTGGGCCCTTTCATGTCACGGGGACTTGACCCACCCACGTGAATGAGGTATCATTTTTATCGGGACACCTGGAGGAACACTGGGTGGGAGGAAATTTGTGGATTCATGTAGATTCCAGAACTTTCCCACACAGAAATATGAGAAGAAAGTGCTCTTGTCAGCTAAATTTGAGGTTTGCAGGGGATTCTGGGTAGGAAAATGTTGGGACACCCACACAGGCTGTACCTCGCTAGACTCCCCCGAGTGTCTAGTTTTAAGAAATGTCTGGGTTTGATAGGTTTCCCTAGATGGCCGCCGAGCCTGGGGCCAAAAACTCATGGGACCACCCACTTACAAAACCAGATTGTTTTGTGATAGGTAATTTTGATGTCGCCTCAATAGGTATTAGGCCCTTGCCTGTCATGGGCACTAGGCCTACCCACACGACTGAGGTACCATTTTCCACGGAAGACTTTGGGGAATGCGGGGTGGGTGGAATTTTGTGAATCCATGCAGATTCCTGCATTTTCCACCACATAAATGTGAGGAAAATGTTTTTTAATAAAGTTTGAGGTTTGCAAGGGAATCTGGGTAACAGAACCTGGTGAGAGCCTGACAAGTCACCCCATCCTGGATTTCCCCTGGTGTCCAGTTTTCAGAAATGTACAGGTTTGCTAGGTTTCGCTACGTGCCGCCTGCGCTAGGGCCCAAAATACTCAGATAGGCACATTGCTAAAAAAGGCGGAGCATAGTAGGCTTTCTGCCACCCTGGGGGTGATCAGGGGAATGGGATTCACCCTGATATGCCCCCAAGGGGGTCAGAAAGACTGTGGATATTTTTTGGTGGGGGTAGGGGGTATTAGTATGACCATTTTGGGCAGCCCCACCCCCACACTTAAAAATGCCTGCGTAATCGCTGGAGCCTAGTGCCCCATCTGCCCTCCCGGGGGGTATAAAGACTGGAATTTCTCTGGGGGTGGGTTGGGGGTATTGTCATGCCCATTTTGGGCTGCCCCTACACGAATAAAAAAAAATCCCTGGTTTCTAGTGGGATTTCTGCCCCCTCTCCCAGGAGGGCCAGTTTGGAGGATACAGCTCCCATCTGCCTCCCGGGGCTGAAAGAATGTCATTTTTGTGGGGGGTGAGGGCATTGGCATGCCCGTTTTGGGCAGCACCCACCCTAAAAAAATTGCGGAAAATAAACCCCTGCCATTTAGTGGGCTTTCTGCCCCCCCGGGGGGCAGATTGTGGAAAGGCTGTATTGGTGGTGGGGGTGTGGGCGTTGGCGTGCCTGTTTCGGGCAGCCCCTACCCTAAAAACAAATGCGCAAACAAAAAATCCCCGGGGTCAAGTGGGCTTTCCAGAAAGGCTGTATTGGTGGTTGGGGTGTGGGAATTGCCATGCCTGTTTCATGCAGCCCCCACCCTAAAACAAATTGTCCCAAAAAAATTCCCTGGCGTTTAGTGGGCTTTCTGCATGGATGTAATGGAGGCAGGGGTTGGGGGCATTGGCATGCCCATTTTGGGCAGTCCCCACCCTAAAACACATCATACAAAAAAAATAATCCTGGCATTTAGTGGGCTTTCTGCCCCCCCCCCGGGGGCAGATTGGGGGCTACTGCCCCATATGCCCCCCGAAGGGGGGCAGAAAGGCTTTAATGGTGGTAGGGTGGGGGCATTGACTAGCCCATTTTGGGCAGCCCCCACCCTAAAAAAAATGTGCCAAAACCAATCCCTGGCGTTTAGTGGGCTTTCCACTCCCCGGGGCCAGAAAGACTGAATTGTGCCCATTACGTTATGGGGGAGAGGTGGTCCTTACACAAGTGGCTGCTCCCCCCTCCCTGGTGTCTAATGGGTGGATCCCTGCTTGGGGATCGCCCTCCTGGGGAAATCCTCAAGCAGGGATCCACTGGAGAAAGGTCTCCCCTTTCCAATGATACCTCTCCTGTCTTTCTACATGCTCAGGGGGCTGAGATAGCCCCCTGAGAACGTAGAAAGTGAAACTGAAATGAGCCTAAAGGCACAACATCCTGCCAAGGCCCACATGTCTGCTGTGTCAATATCTGTCTAGGAAAAGGCCTACACGTGTTACTGTGCAGTGCACACCAAAAGGCCAGGAGGAGCTCAAGCTACTGTGAGGCATTAAGAACCCTAGCTTCTAAGCTTAGTGCTTATAAAAGACAGTGTGCATTACCCCTTGGTGCTGATCCATTACGTAACACTTATCTGTACATGCCGCAAAGATGCACATGCTTCTGTTCACCCTGCCTCCACGCTGGCAGCCTTTGTTTCACAGTGTCTAAAAATATCATCTCTCTGTCGACTTTCTGGGCACGATGTTGTGCATACAATTTTCATCAATTTTCCCGATATATTAAATGCAATAGTTGTACCTCAGCCGAGTGTAATTTCAGGTTTCCTTATGTAAGCTGAAACGCTTTGGTGATAGCATTACAGCTTCTCAATAAATGAGTACGTTACTGTGTCATTGGCTTGCTGCCTTTAGAGGCATAGTAACTTCTGAGAAGAAATGTGGAATGTTGTTCGGTGGGGCAGCAAGGCTATCTATAAAATCTGAAGTAGTATGGGGGTGCGGGGCCCAGGAGTTTGAGAGGCTCACTAGTACTACGCCGTTATAATGCATAATATGTCCGCCAAGTGAGAGGTAGAGTTACTAGAATTAGGGCATATTACACGATTGCTACGCCACTGCCATGAATGTTATTGTCACCGATCTGTCGGGATTATAAGCAAAGTGTGGCCTTCTTGTTATGTGCCAAAGGCCGAGACTTAATGTAGATCTTTCCTCTATGTATATAGGTTGTGAGTAGAAGCTCAAGGCTGTCTTATTCATGAATGTCACATCACGTGATGCAAGCCGGGCATGATTGGACAGTGAGGCAGAGTCAGTGACTAGTAGTAACTACTACATGTGCTGCAGCCTGCAGCATTTGTATATAACCACAAGTGCACCTTCTGCTCATGTGTTGTCATCCTAGCTCAGGTGGTGCACCGTGTTTGGTACACAGGGCCTTCAATCTAGCAGCATGTGAAAGTGCT
Organism: Lissotriton helveticus; assembly: GCF_964261635.1. Taxonomy (NCBI): domain Eukaryota; kingdom Metazoa; phylum Chordata; class Amphibia; order Caudata; family Salamandridae; genus Lissotriton; species Lissotriton helveticus. Next base: position 769,779,694 of record NC_136063.1, on the reverse strand, counting down.
GCCAATGACAGCACGGGCAAGATTTATTGGCCTGCTCCCGGTGCTATTTATAAAGCTGCAGTGACACAGGGCGTCCGGGTGATTGACGGAGTCTGGCTCATCACTCCTATCTCTGACTTGAGTGTGTGAGTGACCACCATGACCAATGGCCAATAACGGCAGCGCAGCAGACAGTTGGCCATAACTTCTCTGTCAGTGCATGTCTCACTAGAGACTGAGTTACTAGGACGTCGGGCGGAATGGGTCATGAGAGGAAAAAGACTGACAGTAAACTCACTGACTGAGTCGTTTTCACTAGTGTCTTGACTCTCTGACTCCCCTCTTAGTGCCAGCCTGGTGGTTGTCATAACCGTGTGGTGGGGGTGGGAGTGACATACAACGAGTTAGTGAAAATAAATAAATAAATTAAGCCACGTTTCTTGCGCTCACTGAATATATCCTCTACCTCCAATCTCTCACTCATCACAAACACAGTTCCACTACTATGATCCCCCAAAATAACCCCTTCTAGAATCTTCTCTCCTACACCCCTCCTTCCATCATCTCATACCTCTTTTACAATCCGATCTCCCTAAAAGCCTTTCTAAACTCATCCCTCTGCCTCATCCCCTTCCACCTCCCCTTTACTCATCCCAAACCTCCTCCTACTGCTATGGCCTCCCTCTTCTATCCCTCCACTACTGCTTTTCAACCTAAATAACTGACTAACATGTCCACTGTACATTAATGTCATATTCCTTTATAAGCACTATATAAATGCAATTACAATTAATTTTCATTTGACTAAAAATTACATTTTGGTCTGCCGAAGATTTTTTTGATGGAAGCAGGTTTGCCAAGTGGGGCTTGCATGCTCTACACGTTACCCGGTATAAGAAATGGTGCTTTTCTCTTCCCGCTTATTGTGGGTGTTTGGGAGAAGATGTGCACCACAGTTTAGCACACCCCATTGATCAGTGTCTGAATCTTGTAATGGCAATGTTAATTAAGTAAGTTATGCATGTATTGTTTGTCAAATATGCATAGGACACACAGAATCCTCCCTTCCACATAGTAAAATAACAAGTGAAAAAATATCCATTCGCCCATAATCCACCTTTAAATCACACCCTGAGGCAGTGGTTGGACCCGCAATTAATCATTACTGGAACCAGAGGCCCCCCTCTGAAGGAAGTGGCCATCTAAGGGCACCGTGGGTCCCAAAGGAAGAGTCGGTCAGATAGTAGAGAATATACTCTTACTTTATTAGTATTTCTCTGCAGAGAGAGCCCTGCACCCTAAGATGGACGCTGAGGGGACTACCTCCCCAAGGTGCGCTAATACATGGTAAATGTTTCTGGAGAACTCGCCAAGCCTCCTATGGAAAAGTACTGGCCTGAGCCGGGCATAAACAAAGGAGGTACAGAGAGATGAGCTAACACCTGCCAGATGGGCGCCCTATCAGACCTCCAAGGCCACTGTGCCGGGTCTCATTGTCTCCTAACGGGGGAGCTTAGATACATACACAGAAAGGAATGCAAGGAAAAAGCATCTATTCATTAGTGAGTCAGAAATAATAACGATGCACATTCAATCAAGGCTGTCTGCTAGTGATTGTGAAGCACAAAATGGAAGCACATAGGCCAACGGAACATACATATTGCTAGGATAAGTCAGCGGGTTGCACAATGCAAATACAAATTGCATCTATTTTGCCACATATGCAAACCTACATAACATGTATAAATGCACAACAGGGAGGGGAATTTTCAAACCCTACAGACCCTCCTTTTAGCATAAGTGGCTAAAAGAAGCGTTATTGCTATCCGGCACAGTCTTTACAATTCTAAAGGAAGGATACCTATTGCTGAGTAATTCATAATGGAAAACACATATAAAGCATCTAAATACAGCATTCAAAAGCTATAATTAGTTAATAATCAAATATTTCTTCATCAATCAACATAATTGACTGAATTTCTTGAACCATCATAGGGGAATATTTATTATCAGGGGTGGGTAGCACAGCACTGGGGTGAGTCTACTTGCACAATACGTGCAGAAACCTGGAAGACAATTAATGCATAAACAGCAAGTGAGAACAACTCCTGTAATAGCTACCAGGACGAGAAATATTTTCCAACCCAAGGATGTCAGTAGGCTCCAGAGCCACCCTGTGAGGGACTATGAACCATTGTCTTTGTGTATCTCTGAGGCCAATCTGTGTAACTTTTGTATGGCAGAATATACAGTCGGAGCTCTATCAGGTATGTACACGCAGCAGCTGCTACCAATGACACAACATGCTCCACTCCGGTCAGCTAGTATGATGTCTAAAACCATCCGATTTTGAAGTGAAACACGTTTTGTAGCTTGGAGCTTGACTGTGATATTAGTGAGTATACCCGCAGTAGTGTTAATGACTCCCACTACACTGGCAAGGCGGCGTATGTTGTGACTATTAAAAATGGGACAATACCCTTCATTATATCTGCAAATTGCTGCAGAGAAGCATCTATTTGATCAATATTATCTACATTTACCACCCTTTTAGATCGGTGTGTGGAAAAATCCTTATGAAACAACCTATGATCCCTATGGTATGTGGACGGGGCAATATAAACAGGATATGGCCTGTTCCTCCAGACACTCTTGCTCTTTCTATTCCACACACAGAAAATGTAGCGGTGTATATCAAAATTTTTACTACCACGTGTCCGTTATTTTTAGGCTATCCATTACTGTGCAAATGTCAATAACTATCAAGGTACACAATAGGAAATATTTAAAATTGTCACAATTCCATCACCAACCACAAAATCTGTGGAAAAAAATGTGGAGAAAAAGAGTTTGATAGTAAAGCTCGAACCCAAAATCTTTTTGGAGGATAAGCAATTCCGTGTGGATTGGAGCTTCATTGCAAATAAATGCACACAGGATTGGCTTATTTTAATTATTAACACCGCTAAAAGACTCAGTGAGGATTTACTTAAAGAAATACTTGATTTGGAGGAAAACATAAAGAACAATCCAGCACTCACAGACGCTAAGGAACAGCTAGATAGGATCCAAAGTGAATTGACAGACTATGAGACCTATATGGTCAACCAGAAAATAAGGGGTCTGAAAAAGAACTTGGATCGGTTCTCTCACTCGTGGGCATTTCCATACACTGAGGATTAGTACTACGATACACAAGTAGATCAATCTAGACAACCCAGTTTCCAGAGGAGGGGGCAATATCCTCAACGTGGGGGGAATAGACAGCAGCGACGAACACCAAATAACTGGGTGTTCGATAACACAAGTAGTGAGGAGGAGGACGCATCCACATATTCGGTCCCTCAGAATACCAACAGGGATAATTTTACACCAGATACCAGGACAGACGAGGATTTAGGAGCTCTGTTGAGGTCTTTTTTAGGTCACAACCAGAGAGGAACACGGGGGGGAGGCAGTCAAACGTTCAAAGGAAGAGGAAGGGGCAGAGCACAATTCCTGCCCAATTGGCAACAGTACTCCCCACAGATAACTCGCAACAGGGGCAGGACTTGCCAGTCATGAGTCAGGTGGGAGAAAACATAACACCGAGTGATATTGTGGTAAATGTATCTAACCACATCAGCAGAAATGAGGGTTTTAAACAAGGGATTGGGATTTTTCCCCACTCCGCGTCATGACTCATTCACCTGCAGATTAGAACTACATGAGATGATGAGAAAGATTAAACTGTATAAGTTCTTCTCAGACAAAGAAAAAGTTGATCCATCGGTGTTCAGCACGAATCTCCACGACACTTCCAATTTCTGTCCGCCGGCTGGTTCTTTGGGTCCAGAGGTCGTAGTGTTCGAACAGAGAGTGCTCCATGATATTGCCACTCTCGAGCAAGCCCCACAACAACACCATGGTTGCAATATGAGCAAACAGGACTGGCAAGCTGTCAAATCCCTGCAAGATAATGCACTTTTAACTATAAAACAAGCCGATAAGGGCGGCGCCATTGTCGTGTTAAACACATGTGACTACGAGGCAGAAGTGCTGAGACTACTAAGTGTGCGTACTAATTACCATCCCCTGGCCAGGGATCCCACGCCCGATTTACTCGAGATGATCACGAGAATGGTGGCTGATGCTTTAGAAAAGAAGTGGATAACACCCAAAGAGGCGGACTTTATTGTGAACAAAAAGTCACGCATTCCGGCATTTTACATCTTGCCGAAGATCCACAAGCCCCAACGACCGCCCCCTGGACGCCCGATAGTTTCGAGTATCCAGTCAGTGTTAGAGCCGTTATCTCAATTTGCTGATTTCTTTCTACATGAAGCAGTGATAACCCAGGAGTCCTATGTTCAGGACACTACTGACATTTTGAACATTCTTGATGGAGTCCAATTTGATCCTGACTCTCAACTGTTAGTGACTATTGCCATCGAGTCACTGTTCATCAGTATCCCCCAGGACGCCACGCTGGTGGCAGCAGCACGGGCTCTTGGGGAACTAGAGTGGTTTTATGACACTCCTGCCACTTTCGTCATGCAATGTATAGAACTTGCACTGACAAAAAAAAAATTTGAGTACAAAAACCAACTGTACTTGCAAGTGTCCGGGACTTCTATGGGGGACACATTTTCCCCAAGTCTGGCCTGCATTTATGTGGGCCAGTTTGAGGTGAATGTGGTCCTACATCAGAACAACCCCTTTAGGGACCATATATCCCTGTGGAGGAGGTATATTGACGACGTCCTCTGTATCTGGACAGGTACAGAGGACCGTCTCCTGGGCTTCCTAACATGGTTAAATCAGATAGATGAGTGCCTGAAGTTTACTTGGTCAATCAGCAAAACAGCAGCAGTATACCTTGATGTTGATATCTTGGCAGCTGACCAGAAACTGGTTACGACTGTACACCATAAAAAGACTGACAAGAATTCACTGCTTCAATATCAATCTTTTCACCCTCGAGCCTTGCGAGATAATCTTCCCGTAAGGTAATTTTTGCGCTATCGGCGCAATTGCTCCACAACAGAGGCATTTGTGGAACAGTCTGAAGACCTTGCTAAGAAACTTACCGCAAGGGCCTACCCAAAGAAGGTTGTGAAGCAAGCCCGTAAATGTGCAGTAAACACGCCCCGCGAGGCACTTCTTGAAAGGCACATGAAAGTCAAACAGGAATGTATACCGGTTGTCATGACATTTGATCCCTTGTCTACCAAATTGAGACAAATTGTGAGGAAACACTGGTCGATCCTCGATACCAGTATTGGGAAGATGCCACCCCCACGATTTGCCTTCAAAAGTGCAACTAATTTGAAGGACAAATTGGTCCATACCCGGACCATAAATGCCCCACATGCTGACAGGTTACCAGCGGGCCACCATCCTTGCACCAGCTGCTCAGTATGCAGTTTGACAAAAACCACGAAGGCAGTTACCCTGAGAAATGGGAGAATCTGGCATCTTACCAGGTTCAGTCACTGTAATAATGTGAATGTGATCTACAGATTAACTTGCAAATGTGGACTCCAATATATTGGACTTACATCGAGAAAGGTGAAAGTCCGAATACAGGAACACCTCAGCACTTTAAGAGCAAAAAAGCTGACCACAAGACTGGTGCAACACTTCAGTGAGATGGGGCATGATCCCAAAGACTTAGAGTGGGTGGTGCAAGAGAGAGTAGTCTGTGAGAGTCACAATGCTGAAAGTATTTTGGCCCGGAAAGAAGCGCGCTGGATCTACCAGGAACAGGTTGATCGTGAGAGGTTAAATGATTCCATTGAATGGAATAAGATTAGCAAACGGTGATTGAGAAACCAGGCGGCCCAGAGTCCTTTAATCATGAAGTTTCTGACTGATGGTAATATGAGGTCTGAACATTGGAGAACATACATGATATCATATCGCTAGAGCCCCGTCTTAAGATGGCCACCACATAGTGCTGGGGGTGCGATACAAACTCAGTGACCTCTGTGCATTAGGCATTTTATTCAGTTATCAGGCCGCGGGCAGGCCGCGCAAAGTAAGAAAATTGATCAGGGAATGTTTATTGGCGCCCGCAGGATGAGGAGTAGGAGGTGCAAGAAATTCAGTTTGACCCTCATATTCGAATACACTTTAATAGGTCCCTCTTAAGATGGCTGCCACGCTGAGTAGACTTTTGTCATGTGACATGAGACGCTAAGAGCGTAACTCACGGGACTTTACAACCACCGGCGGGAGGCTTGCTGGGCTCGCCTGAAGTCGAGCGTTGCTGGTGATTCGGCGTGGGTAAGATGATCTATCTCATGCGGTAAGAGTAGCGAGTCATTATCTATAATGGGGCGGACATAGAGGTGATTAACTGGCAATGGGTTCACACTTGGGAATGCAATAGTGGCGGGGTGCGCGCTGCTCCGAGTGTGTGCCAGTAGTTAATTTATCCTCTGTGTGATGAAAGGGTATTGACAGCAAACATAGGGTGAGAAGCGGTAGGTGACACGGCCGGATATTGACTAAATCTGGTGTTTGTTTGTGTATTTGTGTACAGAATACCTGACGGTAGCGGGTTTTCAGAGGGGCACGTAATCTTTTGGACACGGACGTCCACAGTGAATGGGGTAGCAGGTACGCGTGAAAGACGCTAACCCCAGGTGATTATGTTACAAATGATCTAAGAGCCACAAACTTTTAATTGTACTTTACCCAGCCAGCTGGCATGTGAGGGTCCAGAACCATCGGCTCATTATTATTTGCAATGTGTCATTTTTACCATCACGGGTGTGGTTTACAAGAGAGTGGAAATAGAAGTGGATAACTCCTGTTTGCCCTGAAGAAGTTGCGCAAAATAAGAGCAACGAAACATGTTGGCGACAATGATTCACACAAGATTTTGCTCAGAGTGAATCATTTTTAATTTGGAGAACTCGCAGCCCAGAATAAATTAGGAGTGGCCAGTGAGCTCTTTAATTTTAACTGTGTGAGATTCACGTTTTCTTTTCTCACTGGGGTTACTGGTGTATGTGTACACTAAAATAGCAAGTGCTTACGTTGACATGTTATCGCACGAACAATCAGTACATTTTCTGGATGATGTTAAGAAAATGGTGTTGGTCTTTTTCTTCTGTTTGTCTTTTTCTTTCCACTACTACAAGAGTGAGCCACCTATGATGATAAGTGGGTACACTGGTAATTGCTAGCCAGATAACCCCATTGGCGGTGCTACCGTGAGGGGCTCACTCTTTTTCTCCACATTTTTTTCCGCAAATTTTGTGGTTGGTGATGGAATTGTGACAATTTTAAATATTTCCTATTGAGTACCTTGATATTGACACTTGCACAGATAGCCTAAAAATAATGGGCACGTGGTATTAAAAATGTTGATATACACCGCTACATTTTCTGTGTGTGGAATACAAAGAGCAAGAGTGTCTGGAGGGACAGGCCATATTTTGTTTATTGCAGGTTGAGTGGGGGGCGGCCTGAACCTTTTGTTCCCCCTGAGGCTCCAGGTAATTGGATGCAATATAAACAGGAGGCAGGAGTAAGGAGAGATAACATTGGCCAGATCACCCCCTAGGGAGCCACGTATAAGTATGCTCTCCTTAAATAAATACACATTCGGAGGTGTCAGTAAGGGTGGACTATTAGTCATATTCAGTTGATAGGTATAATTGCAATGGCTCTGTCCCACAGAAACATTTCCTGACCATTGAACACAAAAGCTCACTGTTGCATTTATCACAGGAATGGGCATAGCTTTTTCTTCAGTAGTATTACATTCTTGAACGCATCTAAACTCTTCAGTGACATTGAAACCTTGAAGTCTAGTACTTCATTTTTCAGCCAAGTGGCATTCTCATGGACTGTGAAAACATTCATACAAGCATCAGGGTGCAGGGTACCCTCCTTTCCATGTTCCCCGGGTATATAGCCCTGGTGCACCACTATATATTCTAGAACTGCTTCATAATCGCCTTGAGTCATTTTCATTGCATCCACATAGTAGTGCATGTAATCCACAGATAATAATTGAAACCAGGTCTCACAACTACCTAAATAGGACAAAGGCATCGAGATAAGTAAATCATTCTTGTGCATTACAGAGTGGAGTAGTCCGCATACCCAGCACTTCGTAACATTAGTAGTACTGTGCACCTGATGAAGCATTTGAATGAAAGCATTCTGAACGTACGTTTGTCTGTGCCTTTCTTTATGCAGGGCCAACGTGACGAAGGAATGCTCAGCTGGAACGGGAGTGGTCCCCACTAAAACCTGCACAGGGTGTTGTTTTTCCAAGTACCAGACCACCCCAAACAAGGTGATCATCACCATAAGAATGAGCACCACTACCCCCACTCTATTCCCAATGGACCAACTTGACCATACAGGACTATTCTGCTCCACTGGAGGAGCCACTAAAGGGCGCTCCTCTCTCATGTTTAAACAACCAAATGGATACATAAAGAGTACTTTTAGGAACGGCGACCACAAATACAACCAACCAGAGGGGTATTCTTCTTTCCTGTGTCCTTTCCAAGCCTCACAGGCAGGCTCCTATTGTTCATCAAATACTCCCGCGGTGGAGCTGCACAATCACAGCCCATGCTGAAAAGCAATCTGCAACCCTTATTAAAGCAAGTTTGTCTTCTTTCAGGATAGGGCAACCTCCCTCCTGGGCAAATACATTCAATGATTCTGTCCAGTGTCTAGGGCAGTGCACCAGTACTCTTTCACTCTAATATAGGATAGGCACCAGAGGCACAGCACCTATACCCTAAACTCAAGTCCTTCCCTAACTCCTTTCTTGCCCTGCTGGTGCACTGTCCTTCCGTCGGGACAGCAGATGGTACCTGGTTCGTCCAGGCACTTCCTCGTCAACAGAGGAAGAAACTCAAATTCAGGTTGGCCTGGGGACTTGGTTGTTAATGGACTAAGAGATGAAGTATCTGGGGCAGCCCTTATCTCAGGGGGGATAGCCTCAAACAGAGCCTGGTCGCTTTCCTCATCCTTCCGGGCACCTCTCAGCCGTGCATCGGAGAAGGAGACAAAGCGTGGCACCAGCTAACCTTCATGGTCAGCAATCCCATCCCGAACCCAGGCTTCATATGGCAGTGGTAGAGGCATGAGTTTGACGTGTGAGGTGTGGACCCAGTGCTTCCAGCCTTCCACCTTCACAGCGGTTCGGGTGGCCAACAGCACCTGGGTATTCCCCTTCCACTGTGGCTCAGGCAACTCTTCTGTTGGAAATGGCAGATCAGCACATAGTCACCAGGCTGCAGTTGAGGTCCAGGCCCCTCTGATAATGTTTGCAGTGTGTCATGAATCTGTTGATGAATAAAATGAAGATATTTATACAGCTGGTACAGATAGTCAATCAAAAGAGGGTGCTCTAGCTCGGAAAAACTTCTGGGTCTAGGGAAGCCCCAAACATTCGCAGGGATCCCAAAGACCCCTTCATAAGGGGACAGTCCTGTCCTATAATGCGCTGTTACTCTCGTAAACAATAATGCTAGGGGAAGTGCATCTGGCCATCTTAATCCTGTACTCTCATGTATTTTCTCAAGTTTCAGCTTGAGAGTAACATTGTACTTCTCAACAAGGCCTGCTGATTGGAGGTGGTTCACTGCATGGAATTTTTGCGTAATCTGCCAACCCTTACACACCAATTCAATGAGCTTGGCATTGAAGTGGCCCCCATTGTCACTCCAGATCACGCGTGGCAATCCATAGCGCGGGAAGAACTCTTTTAAAAGTGCTTTTCTGCAGAGGTCATTGCTGTATTCTCTTTGACAGGGTAAGCTTCTATCCACTTACTAAACGTACAAATCACTACCAGGACCTACAGGTTTTTTACTCGTTATATTTTGATAAAATCCATCTCGAGAACCTCGAATGGGAAGTAGGACGGGGCAAAATTACCAACAGGTGTGGGGGTGCCTCTCCCAGGATTGTGCTTCAAACAGATAATACATTTGCTTCACCAATTGTAAAGCATCCTTAGGGATGTCATCATTCTGCCATACTGGATCCAAGAGCTTACATATGCATTTAGCGCTAATGTGTGCTGGGCAGTGGGCCATTGCAACCATGGGAAGAACAAAGGTATTAGGCAACAACCACCTCTGCTTTCTTGACAAGTCAGTCCAACACCCATCCTCGTCCAGACGTCCAGTTCTCTCCTCCCACATCTTCACTGTATTTTCGAACATCCCATTGTCTGGTACCCATCTAGCGGGGCCTGTCACCAACATCTGTGTCATCGTTGATCTAGCTATCTCATTAGCTGTCTGGTCCGCAAATGCATTGCCCCTCCCGACATCATCTGTGATGGCTTTGTGAGTGTTACTTTTTATAATTGCTAAGTTATCAGGAAGTGTCAATGTGTACAACAATCTGTATATCAGTGGGCCATTCTGTATCCACAATTAGTGAAAAGTTAAGGACCCTCTCTCTGCCCAGAGGTGCTAAAAATTATGGGCCACCCCAAAGGCGTACTGGCTGACTGTGTACACATTCACAGCCAGTCCCTCACTTAACTCACAGGCCCTGAAGAGGGCCACTAACTGCTGCTTGGGCCGATTGGTACGGGATAATGGATGTCTCAACTATAATATGTAACGTTGTGATTGCATAGGCTGCAGTGGTGGTGCCATCGGGTAACTTGAAGCTAGAGCCATCGACATATAGTTCCCCTTTGGATTCAGATAGGGGAACATCAGTCAGGTCTACCCATCCCTTCGTTTCTTCTTCCATCCAAAGCAAACAATCATGGACATCATTGTCCTTTTCTTCCGAAGGGAGGGGTAGTAACGTGGCTGGGTTCAGAGTGGCACATCTTTTGATGGTAATGTGCGGAGCAAACAAAGTCAATTCATATGCAGTAAAACGTGCACTAGTAAGGTGCTGTGTCTTTGTCTTGTTCAGAAGCGTATCGACATCATGAGGTACCATTACTGTGAGAACGGTATCCAGGACGAGCCCTGCTGATTGTATGATAGAAACTGCCACCGAAACCATGTGTTAGAACAGAAAGCGTGCAACCGTCCGCCTCGTGTACATAGAGCACAAAAGGCTTTTGGTAGTCACGAGTGCCAAGCACAGGAGCAGAGCAAAGCGCAACCTTTAACTGTTCAAAAGCTTGTTGGCATGCAGGTGTCCAAGGCAGGGGTTCATGCACATCTTTGGTAGTGAGGTAAAAAAGGGGTTTTGTCAGTAGGGAATAGTTAGGGATCCAATGCGACAATACAATGTCATCCCAATAAATGCGCTTACCTCGCATTGGGTCGTGGGAACAGACATGTTAGTAATGGCAGTTAGGCATTCTGGGGTTAATCTACATCCCTCTTTTGACAGTAGGTGACCTAATGTTGAAATTTGGAAATTGACACCTTGTGGCCGTGACAGGCTAAATGCAATAGTAATTTTATTGTGGCTTGTTTGCAGCCATCCTCCGTGTCCGAGGCCACAAGGAGATGGTCAACATACTGGAGCAGCACATTACCAGTGGGTAGTTCCCAACTTTTGCGTGCTAAGAGAATAGCTTCCACAGAAGAATCATACGAATCTGACAGTAACGCTATCACTAGCAAATTTCTTCAAAGAGGTTATCCAGACCATATTATCAACACAGCTATCAACAGAGTTGAACTAATGGACCGAACTAAATTGCTTACCCAGAAAACAAAAAGAGACAACACAGAGACACATTGTGTATTTGTTTCAAAATACCCTACACACAGTAAACAGATCAAACAATCTATCATGAAACACTGGCAACTGTTACAACTTGAAAATGATTTCAATCACATCTTTAAAAACAGCCAATATTTGCTTATCAACGTTCAAAAAATCTACAACAGATGTTTAAGCCACAAAACACGGAATTGACCACATACAAAGGTACAATCCCATGCCACAACTGCGGGAACTGCAACGGTATTATACCAGGTACAATCGTCATGCACCCTACTCAATGCACGCCCATTAATCTGCAGGTTAATGCTACATGTAACACGACTAATTTTGTGTATCTTTTGAAATGTCCTTGCGGTTTGCCCTATGTGGGGAGAACAGAGCAAAAAATGAAGATTCAACTCAAGAACATCGTAGTAACAGCAGTACAAAAAATGTAAAATCATGTATAGCAGCTCACTTTGTGAACTTCAGGCATAATGTGAGTCAATTTGATTTCAAATATTGGAGGTGGTTAAGAAAATTGAAAGGAAGGACCCTAAAAAATTCTTGTTACAACAAGAACTTTACTGGATGCACAAGCTGAGCTCCATTCATCCGACGGGCCTCAATGAGAGACTGGAATACAGCAGTTTCCTCTGATCACTTCCAACAGTTTTATATAGTCCCTTGCTTGATCTCTCTCTGGCTTTTACTTATTTTCTTACCCACCCCTCAGTCCGCCCATTTATGTCTATTTTCTTATTCTCTTTGTTCTTTCTCATTTTTACACACCCAGCGTGTTGTCTTCTTCATGTTCTCTTTACATCACCATTTCATTCTTCATTTGGTCTGTTTCCTTTATAGAGTGTTCACCACCGCAACTCCACTTTGTTGATTTCTTCATTTTGCTAGCTTTATCATATTCCACTATTTTTTTACTAATTGTTATTACGCTAGTTCACCCCAGCTTATTCTTCCCTTCTCTTCAATCTGTTCACCCCTTACTTTTCCTTTTGATCTGCTCATTCACCGTTCTTTGTTTATTTTTTACCTGTGACGTGAGTTTCCACTTTCCTTAGGATGTTCTTGTCTTTACACCCCCCAGCTCAGTCCTTTCTTCAGTTGTGACATTTTTAAATTGCTTCCTTTGATTTTGCACTCCCTGTAGTGCATACACACTTTTCTTCGTATAGTTACCACAGACCTTGTATTCACTTGCATTCTCATTTTAGTTCTTTATGTTAATGTTTTACATTTCTTTATTCCACTTTTCACCGGTCGTTGTTTTTTCATTGTTGCAACGTTTTACGTTTTGCACACTCAAGTCCTCTTTTCATGTTTGCTGTAACCGCTCTAATACACATGCTCGCGTCCCATCCCGTCACACCCTATAGTCGGGAAAGGAAACTTCACGGCGTTCGAGCAGGCACCCTTTACCTTTGTATGCACGTATAGCTTCTCGGGTCCTTTTTTACACTGCACGTACCCTCGCTATTACTTTATGCACACATGAGGTGTACTTCGATCACACGTATTGGGCCTTTCTCATTCGACAATTCTAAGTGGTCTGTCTCGCACTTTGGCTTAAATATTCTTCCGGAATTGTACACCTTTCACCGGGTTACTATATCCTGCATGACTATCGTTATAACACACCACACCTCATTTTTCCATATCGTTCCTTTAATGTTCATATATACACCTGAACCGTTCCGCTTATTTACCGACTTCATATTGTTTTATCACGCTGTTTGTACTCAACACACCACGCCTTCAGTTCTTTTGACCAGTCTTCACTTCTAATACCATTTTCACCAGTTTCTTTTGCTTTGTGTACCACGCCATCACAATGTTGTTTAGTATACAGCATGGATGTAGATGCTATTCCATTTCGGGTCCTCGCTACATGTCTTTAATTTGATTTCTTTTTAGATTCATGCCCCCTGAAGAAGAGCCTTTGGCTCGAAATGCATCGGGGGTTCTTCATGACATGATGCTATTGATTTAAGCTCGACACCTGTGATTATATATTAACATTGGAATTTATCTATCTATTTACCGGATGGAACTATTTTGATCATATGAAGAAATATGACCCATCTTACTGATTGAATAAAATCTGAATATTCATCCACCATCATCCTTTGCTCACTTTTTTACGTGCTTTAATGCAGCAATTGATTTTGCTTACAGGAGTGCTCAAGTATACATCCATACACTTGTATGTCCACCAGAAGTTAGTTCCAAAGAATCCAATTGACATTTTAATGCTTGGCTGTAAATACTAGGGCCTTCTGTATAGCCTTGAGGAGCACAACAGAATCTAAAGCTCCAGCTGGCTATTGCAAATCTGAAAAGATATTGGCTATCTGTGTGGAGGGGTATCCTGAAGAAGGCATTTTTAAAATCTATTCCAGAAAAGAATTTGGCAGGTGGGGGAATCATTGTCGGAATCGAGGTAATGTCGGGAACCACAGGATACTGGGGGACCACAATCTTATATGACCTCTCTCAGGTCAATTACGAAATGGTAAACATCAGGATGAGTATCAGATGAATCTGAGGGTGCCTTTTTGAGAATAGGAAGAATAGGGCTGTTACACACATTAGACACTGTCTCTTCAACCACCCCAGACTTTATTAAATCCTATATTATTTGCAGTAAAGCCCGTTCTCCTGCTTGGGAAATTTTATACTGGGGAATACGTGGCAATTTGGCCTTGTCCTTAATCCGAATTGAGACTGGGGTTTTTTGGAGTAATCCCACATCCGTGTCGCCTGTAGCCACAAAGTAGGGGAAACATCCTTGCATTCAGCAGGGAGCAGGGCATCCTTGGCGAGACATTGCTTGACACCAGTCACCTGAGGTCCTATAGTCGTATAGACACCATCCAGGGAACAAGATATAGTGGCATGTAATCTTTTCAACAAATCCAACCCTAGCAGGATTTCCCCACAAATATAAGTCAATAAGAAGGGTGAATCAACCGTAAAAGGGCCAATTGTCAAAGCCAGAGGTTGCCTGAAAAACCCACCGATACATTTGATTGGCCAGACAGCGCTTCCCCGGGACCAGTGAACGGGAAACAAGCTTTTCATAGCCTCTATGTCAACTAAGAATTTCTCTGTGGTGCCCTGTAAGTCAGCCGTAACATAAGGCCCGCTCTGATCTATAGGCACTGCGACTGGTCCCTCGCCCTGTACTTGGCTGTCCTAGCTAAGGGACAATCCAGTCACCTTGTCCATGTCGTAATCCTCATGATAGTACTGCGCGGGTCATCAAAATATTTCCCGCTCTGCCTATGAAGCGATGCGTCCCCTGCCTGCATGTCTCCTCGGCCTCCTCCCCCTCGTCCATGTCCGCCTTACCCTCTATCCTTTGGAGCCTCACTCCGTTGATACAGCTCTGGGCACTTGTTTTGCCAATGTCCCTCCTTTTTACAATACGCACATTGGTTACTTTCAAGGTGCACACTCGAAGCGCCACCTCTATTAGACCGCAGCAGGCGCGGGGTCAATCCTGAACATCTTCCTCTGCCCCTCACTACTTGCTGCAACAACACCCGCGTCTTCAAAGCCTTCACCTTCTTCTCTACTTTCTCCTTGTCTTCATTCTCTCGGTGCTCATAGTACTGTGCCATGCTCAAAATCAATGATGGGGAAGACGTAGTCCAGGTACTCTCCGATGCCTGCACCCTAGCTGCAATCTCGATAACAAATCTATTCACGAACAGTCTAACAACACTCTCCTCTGACAAATCCTGACCACTAGTCCAAAAACACACCTTTGAATCTAGCAAAGAAATCTGACATACTTTCATCTTTCGTCTGATGACACACTGTCAACTTATCTGAATCCACTTTCTTCCGAGGAATAAGGGAGTGCATGTAAGTTATAATACGACCCGGTAAGGCTAACAGCTCCGCCTTCGGCTTGTCACCAGGTTTGTGCTCCCTATCCCATGCCCTGATCTCATCCCACGTGCCTCCCTACTCCAGCGCATGATCCTGGCTATGAACCTGTCTACATATGTCTACTGGCACCAGCAAGCCAAAAAAGAATTCTATATCAGCTAAAGTCACCACTGTGGAGGAGGCTGCTTCTGTCAGTTCCTTGTAATAGGCAGTAATATTTTTTAGAAGGTCCGGCAGCTGGCTCTTTAGGGATAGGACCTCACTCCTTTTCCAGGGAGTATAGATCCACTGCTGAATTATAGTATTTGTTGAGCCACGCCATTCTGGTACTTCAGAATGATAGATGGGATGGACCTCTCTTATAGGGTGCTGTGCACCTATAGTCAGAACCTTTTGGAGCAATCTGCCTCGGTACCCCACTAACGTCATCACATTGGCAAAATCCTCATTGGGAGCCATACCCATAGCATAGACCGTGCCCGTATGTCATATATAATCTGCGGTGCAAAAACCCTGAAAGCACTGTTCCCATAATCCTATTAATGTAGATGACATGTGCTAAAGAGCAAGTTGCTGTAAAAACAGCTCATAGTCTCATAGTCTTTCATCAAACTCCACATGCCATCTACAGTATAAATCGCATTAAGGGCCCACTGGGCCGCTTGATTCGCCACCATTATCTTTTCCTCATCACCCACAGCAGAGCACACCAACACTTTCTCTATGCGATCTCGTGCTACAGTCCAATTCCCCTCAAGCGTCCCACGCACAGGCGTATCCACATTTGACAGCGTTTGAGGTGCCACACCCAAAGGAGAGAGAATAGATGCAGAGACGGGAACCATCATGTAGGGAGACAAAGCTGTAGGGGTAAAAGGAGGGGTAGCAGTCGGAGCGGAAGGGGAACTAGCAGCACCCGCTTCGACAACTGGCACGTGAAGGGGGGAGGCAAGAGGGGTCGGCCAGAGGCAGTTGAACTGGCTGTAGAGATATCAGGTGGGTGGCACTAGGGGCTAAAGGACTTGGGTATATCTATTCAGGGGCATAAGGAGGTGGGGGCGAGAATCCAATAACTCCTCAACGAATTTCACCATCCTCTCTAGTAACATAACATTTATCAGTCTGCAAGCAAAAGTTTCTATTTGCACATTGTATACATTTTTCCACTCTTCCCCTCTCATAAGCCACAGCTTTCTGTGTTATTGCCTGCGTTTATCTTTTCCTCTCCTCCTTCTCTGCTCTCATGCGTTGTTGCTTTGCTTCCTTCTGCCACACTCTCAAAGAATCAAACATCAACTGCCTACTTTTTCTAGCAAATAATTTGTCCTACATAATTAAAATTTTTGTTCATCAATCAAGCCAGCAAGCAACCATTGCAGTTCAGCATTGTCCCTCATATATTTATGCCATACAGTGCTAAACATAATAGGGCCAATACCATGCTTCACGTATACGTCAAAATTTGGTGAACCCTTTGGAGGTGCAGGTTGGCTCTCCTCCAATTCAGCATCAGTAGAACAACATCGACATCCAAAAAACCCAAACTTGCTCAAACAAGGCATCTTAATATAAGACACATACACTGTCCTAAAGGGAAAAATGTGAATAAAAAAAAACAAATGGAGCAGTCCGCAAACAGCGCACTGCAGCCCAAAAAAGTGCCCCAAATTCAAAAGACAGTCCGGAGACAGGAAGACAAGCTCTAGCCCCAGACCTTTTCAAGTGTATGCCAATTACCAGTTGGCCTAGCTGATTGTCCGCAAACAGTCCCTGTCCTTCATGTACGCGATCCGAATTACCAATTGGACTGGCAGGCTGTTCACGAACACTCTGTGTCTTTTTTTTCCCAAGGGTTCGCAAACCCACCAAGTACAAACCAAGAAGACCCCAAAAGACCGCGCCAAGACACAGCTCGTCAGCTAATGTCGCCCAAGACAGTCCAAAGACTGATTTCAAGGCACTGCCCGGACGCCGGTGTCAACCAAGCAAGGCAGTCATCAAATTGCACCCAAGTCTGTACCAATACAAGAGGACGGGCCTCAGCCCCAGACCTTTTCAAAACCAAATCCAATTGCCAGTTGGTCTGGCAGATTACCTGTGAACAGTCCCGGACCTTTTACAAAGTGGCCAATTTCCAGTTGGGCTGACAGACTGCTCTCAGGCACTCTGTGTCCCTCAAGGGTCCGCAGACCCACCAAGTACAAGACAAGACAGCCCGCAGACTGTATAAAGACACACAGTCCGTCGGCTTGTGTCGCTCAAACAAGACAGTCAGAGACTGTACCAGGCACGGCCCGCAGGCACGTGTCAACCAAGAATGGCGCTGTTCACCAAGAACCAAATCACTCACCTGGTGTACACAGGTCAAGCAAGTTATTCTCCACTGCCGACTCTCTGGACCAAATGGTCAACTCCAGGGTTTCGCCTTCAGGACCCCGGCCAAGGGCCAATAGTCGAGCATCCATCCAATCGGGAGGACGGAGCAGCTGTGAGACCCAAGCTCGGTCTTGTATGTGAGGGCCCTGGATTTGCCCAACCGACCAGACACCACCCCGGCCCCTGCGACCCAGTTACGGGTGTGGGGGCCCTTTTCGCGGAGTCCCTGTTTGGGAGACCCCTGAAGGACATGGCCCTCTAAGGGCCCTGCGGGTTATTTCCACAACCACCTGTTATGCCTTCCAAAATGAAGAGTCGGTCAGACTATAGAGAATATACACTTACTTTATTAGTAGTTCTCTGCAGAGTGATCCCCGGTCAGACCTGTACCCTTAGATGGACGCTTAGGGGACTGCCTTCCCAAGCAGCGCTAACACATGATAAACCTTTCTGGAGACCTCGCCACGCCTCTTATGGAAAAGTACTGGCCTGAGCCGGGCATGATCAAAGGAGGTACAGAGAGATGAATTAACACCTGCCATAGGGGCGCCCTATCAGACCTCCAAGGCCACTAACGGGGGAGCTGAGATACATACACAGAAAAGAATGCAAGGAAAAAGCATCTATTCATTAGTGAGTCAGGATCCAATCTTGAACAAGAGAAGAAATAATAATGATGTACAATTTAGTGAAGCAAGCAAGAAAGAAAAAAATTAGGCCTAGTGCACGTTCACTCCAAGCTGCCTGCTTGTGATTGTGAAGCACAAAATGGAAGCACATAGGCCAACGGAACATACATGTTGCTAGGATAACTCAGCGTGTTGCACAATGCAAATACAAATGGAGTGTATTAGGCCACATATGCTAACCTACATAACATGTATAAATGCACATCAGGGAGGGGAATATTCAAACCCTACACCACCAAATTATTATTGGAATACTGGGACCCCTACTGCATCATTATTGGAAGGCAGGGAATTGGCTAAAGTATTTACAACTATTTGAATTGCAAAACTATACTAAAAAAAATACAGAATTTAGCATTTATTCAACAAATACCAAATGATGAATTATTTGATTTTTTTACAAACAAATTTAATAAAAATCTCAATTTCAATTTCAATAGCAAGATTGGAGCTTTTCTAAATTCAATGGAGAGCGCTCATTATTCACACTATATTCTGTTTGATTCACACAAATCAATCAGATTACTAACTTGGGGCCTCATTTATGAGGCCATGCATCACTTTTATGCCGCCAGTGCGACACTTTTTGTGACGCACCAGCAGTGTAAAAAATGTGCCTTGTTGCACCATATTTACAAAGTGACGCATCTAGGTAGATGCGTCACTTTGTAAACCCCTGCGCCACATTATACCTGCGCCAGGTATAATGTAGGCAAGGGGGGCGTTTTGACGCAAGAAAGGGTCATAGAAGTGACGCAGTGAAATCTATAATATTTCACTGCGCCACTTCTAGGACACAAATGCGTCAATTTCTTGCGCCTGCCTCACAGCAGGCGTAAGACTGACGCAGGCCCTTTCACATGGGGCCTGCCCCATGTGAAAGGACACATTGCTGGAGTTGTGTCACTTTTGTGACACACTCCAGCAATGCGTCACTTTTGCGCCATACAGATACGTCAGAAATACTGACGTATCTGTAACTCCTTGCGCCATGATGCGTCATACTGTTAATATGACGCATCATTGGTGTCGCAAGGAGGGCACAGTGAAAAGTGACGCATCGCTGTTTTCACGCAGCGATGCGTGACTTTTCATATATGAGGCCCCAAATTTTTAGGCTCCAATTTCAAATTCCTTCACATTTTAAAACTACACATTACAGAATGCTTTACTGTCTTTAATTTTACATTGTGTATACTTTATTAATATGTTAATATTATAACATTTTCTAAGAAGTCGCTGACTCTCTGAGAAGGTCTTGCAGACCCTTGTGTGGTCCCGAAAGCATAGTTAAAGAAACACTGCCCTTTGATACATACTTGTACAAATGCAACCCTTAACGCACAGCATTATTAACACTTATAAATGTATTGGTAGATCCAAAATATTTTTGATTCTGACTATTTGAGCGTCTGGTTGTGTCACAGCCTTGTTTTGGATGGATGATTTGATAAGTTATGCATTATTACAACACAGCAACGAAAGGCAGCTTGCAATAGCGTTAACATTCGGCCCTGATTTTTCTGATTTAAAAATGACTTTGTTTTCCGCACTGAGGAGAGCACCTAATGCCTGAGCTGTGTTGCTAAGCAATGCACAGTCAAAAGTCTCCAACCTACTGTAAGGCTTCAATCTGGCATTTCCCAAAGTCTTCAAGGTGCATATCCATGGGGGTGCCACATGCTTTGTGAGGTCCCTCATATTACATTGGACCCATGCCATCTCAGCAAGAGTGCGTTTTTTGAAATTTCAGAGAGGAAAGAATTGGCATTATCCAAAAAGCATTTTCTTGTCAGTGCATGGCAGTTCATTGGCTGCAAACTCGAGACTCATGCAGTTACTTGCCAGAACACTACTCTCTGTTTCATATCCATTAATAGCATTATTTCTTCAAGACTATTAAACAGCAGATATTGCAAAAACCTGAAGACATGTCTTTTTAATTAATTAAGCAACCTACCATAGGCAGGGCTGGGACACACACCTGCTCAGCACCAGGATATCCTTGTGGGTGATTGCGCACTTTACAAATACCCATAACCATGATTTATTAATTGATTTGACAATTTATAAAGCGCAAACAATTGCCCGAAGGCATCAAGGTGCTAGACATAACAAACCATTGCACACTCGAGCTGTCGCACATGAACCTTTGGCTCAGCAAGTGTGTAATTCTGCTTCAGTTGACGTACACCTCTGTACTGGATCAAGGGCCAGATGTACGACCATTAAGTTTAGCGAGTCGCAAATTGCGCAAAATTGCGACTCGCTAAACTTAATGTACAACAGTGTCTCAGATACTGTTTGCGATTCCCAATTGGGTCGCAAATTGCATGCCTCATGAGTATTAATGAGGCTGTCGCAATTTGCGACCCCATTGGGAATGGCTAGCACTCCCAGGGATGGTGGCCTGCTGGGGTCAGCAGACCACCATGTCCCCACATGACAGAGCTCCCGCCGTGAGTGCTGCGAGTTACTGGTGGACCTATAGAAACAGAGCTTTTTTTGTAGAGTGCCTGCACCCCCAAGTGTGATCATGGACAGCGCAGCCCCATCAACAGGGACGCATAACCAAAACACGTAATGTAAAGGTTTTGGGTGATCTGTCAAGTGGTGGCTGAGAAAAAAGGAGGGCTAAAAGTGCAAAATCCCCATGCATTTTCCATCGACTTCTTTATGAAGGGCTTCAGCAAAAACTGCTGAACGAAATTAGATCAAACTTGACAGGAAGCTGGAACATGGTCTTCAGATTGTGTTTTTTGTGATTTGGTGCAATTCTGCTCAGTAGTTTTTTTAGAAATAAAGTGAAAAAATGTTTGTATATCTGGACAGTTCGGTCCGTGAGAGACTTAACAGACTCTCGCGGGAGAAGCAATTAAAAAATAGAGCATTCTGATTGGTCCAGAGAGCTTTATTTCCCTTCTGCCAATTTACTCCTGTGGGAGTCAAACTCACCCAGGAACGAGCACTTTGATTGGCTGCCAACAACATCAGGAATGTTTTCAACTTACGTAGTGGCCCCATGAGATGGGGTCCCCTAAGCCTTTTAAAGCCTCTGGGAGGGGGCCACAATGCCCCCCCCCTTAAAAAAAGACCCTGGTGATAGGGTCCACAAGGGCTTAATAAGGTTTGAACCCTCGCCTTTAAAAAACTTAAAGCCCTGGGGATGGGTTTCCCATGACCTAATAAGCCTTGGGGAGCGGGCCCACATGACCCCAGGGTCCAATGAGGCTTGGTGGGGCCACTTGCCCCCCTTTAAAAAAGATAATGCCCTGAAGGATGGGTCACCATGGCTTAATGAGGCTCTGGGAGGAGGTTAACCAGTCCCTCTCCCCTATTAAAAAAAATGCCCCGGGGGATGGGGTCCTAATGAGGCTTGAGGATGTGGGCCACGTGGCCAGGTGATGGAGTAGTCAGGGCCTAATGAGGCACGGGGAGAGGGTCCCCATAGTCTTCTCCCCTTCAAAATTCTTAAGACTATGAGAGAGGGCTTCAGGGACTAATGAGGCTCGAACAGGGGAGCAACGTTGACCCCCTCTCCTTTCAAATACATAAGGCTCTGGGGTTTTGGGTCCCCAGGCATTATACAGCTCTGAGAGGGGAGCCAGGTTGCCCTACTCACCTTCTTTATTGGTATGGTCCCATGGGATGGCATCCAGAGGTCCTAATAAGGCTTTGGGAGGGAGGCCACATGGCTCCCTCCCCAAGCCACAGGGTCTGACAGCAGCTCAAGCTCTGTGATCAAACCTCATTGGACTCGACCAAAGACTGTGGACAGCTGGAGTTGGCTGCCTGCTGGTAATTGCAAGCAGGAACTGTGTGCAACACAGACCATGTGGCTAACCTCACGGCGCACACACAACCAAGGCCGCGTGCAACGTGGGGTTGGCTGCCACTGAGAAGCTGCCTGCGGGGAGTTGGATGCAGGGCCTGGCGGCAAGCCAAGTCCTGCCGCCAACCCCATGCTGCATGCAACAAAAGGCCATGTGCGATGTGAGGTTGGCCGCCTGCAGTAGGGGGCGACTACAGCCAGGTGGGTTGGCCACAATTCACTGAAAAAAACAAAGGTTAAAGTACGGTTATAGTTAGGTGAATATTCGTGGGACAACATTAATATTTTGAACTAAATAAACGCAGAAAATCACCAGTTTTAGTTATCTATCTAGAACTTGCATCCCCGCCATGCACTGCTTATGATCTCACATATTACATCACACATGACATGCTCTATGGCATCATTTTTTACATCACTAATGACATCTCATTTGACATCACAGATGATATCACTGATGGCATCACTGATGATATTATCCAAACTTCTGATATACATACTACTCTATAAACTAGTATGGCATTAGAGGCCTGAACGTGAATACAAAATAGCTCAGTAAAATATACAGCATCATTAATGACGTTATAGATACAACTCCCTTAGTGTAGCAAGCATTTGTTATATGTAACATTGACCCTATACCATACTCTTCATAGGTAGCCTAGTTCATATTAACAATCAACCTCAGATATATGGTAAACCCTCATTGCACACAGTGTTCAATATCTATACAACTGTTCAAAGAAACCCAAGTTCCTCAAGATATTCAACGTCAAATTAATGTCCTACTACAGGCAGCTTTTCTCTGTATCAACCCCTCACTAGCACCAAACCTACATTGAGAAATTAAGTTCATACGAGTAGAAAAGTGGGTGCTGTAAACAGTGTTTACTCTATGGAGAGAAATTACTCTGTACCACACTGCTTGCACACAGTGAAACTCCCTTGAGAAATACACCACAGAGCATTAAAAATCTATCTACTAAGAACAGTGATACTCTATGCAACACTTTTCATAAAATATACTATTCACTTGAAATAACCAAAGTCTGAAGGAGATAAAGATCTTCCTATCTGAAGCCGTCATACTATGTTGAAAACCTTACCGATAACCCATCTTCTGAAGCAAAAAAAGAACATGTATATAGGTTAGTACCTGGTGCCCACAAACTTTTATGTTATTTAGAAATTGTCATGCTGAGGTGATTGTGTCTAATAACTCAAGGTTGCTTAAAATACTTAGGGCATGATTTAGATTTCGGTGGATGATTTACTAAGTCACAACAGTTTCGGATATCTTGTCCACCAGAATATAAATCTCATAATATTCTATGAGATTTATATTATGCCGGACGAGATATCTGTCACCGTTGTGACGGAGTAACCCATCCGCTAAAATCTAAATCAGGCCCTTAGTATCAATTATGTAGAATATTTGCCCTGTTGGATATCTTTTCTGCAGAACCAAAAAACTTGTGAGAAACATACTGGACACGAGTCGTCAACAGTGATTAGCATGCAGAGTTACTCTTCAATACAACGATTTATATCATGTTGATTACCTCTGCAAACCTATGATGCACATGCGTTTTGTAAACACTTACACCCATTAGCTGGACACAGGCTGTACAAAACCAGGGAAAAAAGTAATATTGTAATTACCCACCACTATGTAAACTATCAGACAAACTAACACACTCATTGGATGATGTCATCTCTTGCCATGTGAGATGGGCTGGATACGAGATGCAACCGCACACAGGCACAGCATAATATGCAGAGAGGCTCTTGAATTAAAACAGCCATATCCAGTAAACAAGGCTGCAGCCTCGGCACATAGTGTCCTGCTTAATGCTTCTGGACCGTAAGAGAACCGCTAGCAAGATCGAAGCTCTCACTTAGTCTGTATTTTTGGACATCTCTGCTACTCGTTGGATGAACTTACTAAAAAAATACCCAAATTTAACCCTTGCTTCAGGCTGGATGTATTGGTCTCATCTTTGAATCCATGTGAGTATTTGGAAGCACTTCAAACAAAGCGGCAGAGAATTTAATGATTCCTCCAACCATTCACCTATGAACAGATAAGTGGGTGACCCTGATTATGTGGATGCAAAGTAGAAATTCCACCGAAACATGCGTTGGTCTGTTTTTTTTTAAATCCCAACCAACAACAAGATTACGGATTTTTTTACAAGTATTCTCTCCGTGATGATCATCAATGTATGTAATTGTGGTTGGGTAGGTCATGTATGAAATGTGTGTTGTGTATAAGGTTAGAATGGTTTTGTGTTGTTGGCTATAGTTGGCATACAATATGTTTTAACACAGATGTATTGTTTTCAAATGTGTTTCATCATGATAGGACCAACATCTGATGTACTACAATGTGGAAGAACTGTTTATTTGTATTAATGAATCCTTTGTGGTCGCACAAACATGTTCTTAACGCTGGATAACGAGAAAATGTCATTGAAAAAATATGAACAAGTTCAAAAATGCAATAAAATGAAAAATATTGGTATGTCTATGTTCATGAATTAATACATTTAGTGATGGTCAGCCCATAGAGCTCTAGCAAGCCTACAGAGAAGGAATACAGGTTGTGTGGGAGGTCTCTCTAGTTTTTTTTGTCTTTTCCCACTTGCTCCTTGACCTACTAGGTACTTCTAGGGGGTACCTCTTTCTATCAAGTGGTAATGTCATCATTAATGTCATCAATGGTGTAATTTGAGATGTCATCAGTGATGTCATACATGTCATAGAACATGTTATGAGTTACATAACAGCTCTGCTAACAATAACTGGTGAATTTCTATGTTTTTGTTTTGTTCAAAACATTAATGCTGTCACTGACATATTCACATAACTATAACCTTATTTTAACTTTTGTTTTTTTCAGTGAATTTCTAGCATTTCATTTAAATAAAAACACCTCTTTTTATCACACTTAATTATAACGTTACTTTAACCTGTGAGTTTTTTCAGTGAATGTCTATAGATATTTTGGATTAAAAATGTATATCATTATTAAAATGATATTTGTAGGTTTACATTTGTTTTTATTGTTACAGCTTTATCTGCTTGCCCACCCAGCCAACATGGCATGGAGGGCTATTCACTTGTGATCAAATTACAATCATAAAGAATAACCTTTCAAATAAACCACACCCCATCACGCTGCCCTTCCCCTCCCTCCCAGGGTACCAATAGCAAAATGAGTGTATAGAGAAACACTAACAGACACGTGTCACTCAGAGGGGGCCTCTGCATTCCTTGTCAAAGCAGGGTCTGTGAAATGTAATAGCCTCAGATAGCTCGGGCAGATTAGTTCCCTGAAATACTGAGACAAGTGGGTTATAAATGGTTGCCAAAGGGTTCTGTATGTGTCACCCTGTGCAGGAGGGTAGGGGTCAATTTTTCCATCCCTAGGACAAACCATAGGGGCTGAAGCCACCCCATATGTGTCAGTATCGTAGTGGTGCCCCAGAGTTCTAAGATAGTTTGATGGGCCACCCCAGAGCTATGCTGATGAAGTCCTCTACGTGATGGGAGTGGGTACGCGAGGGCATTGGGGAGTCCCAGCAAGATATAAGACCGAAACCTGGGGAGCTGGATGTGCAAGTAGGTATCAATGTCATACAGCACAGATTCCCAAAATGAAGTCACCTTTGGGCACTCCCAAAGAATGTGGGTAAGCATGCCATTGACCCACAATGTCACCAACATCCATCGCTATGGGCTGGGTTACCTCTGAGTAGCCTGACGGGGTCAAGCACCAATAGGTAACAACAATTTTTACTGCTGTTTCTGTACTAGAAGAGTTATGTGCAGTATGCTTCATTCTGTAGTAGATCTGTTGCCACTCTTCATCAGAAAACTGTCTTCCTAGTTCTAACTCCCAATGTAATTGGGCCAGTGATTTGTCCACTTTCCCTGCTGGGAGAAGAAAGGTGTATAATTCTGTGAGGAGGTGCTTATCTGACCTTTTTAGCAAGCAGTCATTTTTCAAATGTTGTAAGTGGCCTCTGTGCACCCTGCCGAACCATTGGCTATAACATCCAGTGTCTAATCTGAAGGTAGCGAAAACGCTCCTCCTAAGGAATAGAGTAATCTGAATTTAGCATTTCGTAAGGGATGAGACTGTCCTGATGCAAAAGGTGCCCAATTGCCCAGCACCCAGCCTCCCGACACAACTGGAAGGTGGGGCCTATATCTGGCGTGAATGCCGAATTATCAACCACCGAGGTCAGGGGGAGGGGAAGGAGTTGAGGTTCCCCTTTATAGTGCAAGTGTCCCAAACTTTTAGCGGAGAGATTGTGATCGAGGATATGTAAAGACTGGGCGCTCTTTGAGAGCAAAGAAGGAACAGGAGTTTCCATAGTGAGATCTCAGCAAGTGCTTGGTCCACAAACAGCCACAGCTTCTCAGATTCAGCTTTGGACCACTCAAGCAGGTAGTGAGGCTGAACAGCCCGGTATTAATGAAGTAAACTCAGTACCCCGAGTCCTCCGTAAGCTTGTGGACGCCAGTTCAACTCTTTTCACATTCGGGGAGTTTACCCACCAAATGAAATGATCTTGTGATGCCTGTAGGGTCGTGATCGTGCTCTTTGGTGATATCGAGGAAAGAGTCTGTAAGAGGAAGAGTATCATGGGGAGGATTGGCAACTTCAGCTGCAAGGACACCGGTGAATAGTTGTGCATCAACATTGAAGAGAGAGATAGGGCGATAGCTCGTGCAAAACCGGCCATCTTTTCCAGGCTTAGGAATGACGACAATGGCCACCTCTTGCATCGAAGGTGGGAGTGTGGCTGCATCCAATATTGAATTAAAAAGCCTTGTAAGAATAGGCGCTAGCCCAGGGCAAAACATTTTATAAAAGCTTGTTGGGAAGCCTACTGGGCCTGGGGACTTAAGAGGTTTCTGTCAAGAGATAGTAGCTATGACATCCTCTATGCATATCAGAGAGTCCAGTGAGGCCACTTGTGCTTCAGTCAGATGGGTCGTTTTTTTGAGGTAATGGGTCGTGTTCCCAGGGGGGGAGGGACAGCTTCGAATATAAAACATTATAGAACTCTCTAAACTGGGATGGAATCTGCTTGTCTCCCTCAACAAGCGACCCCTCAGTGGTCCACAGGGAAGCAACCCTCCATGATTGTCTCAGGACTCTGAGCTTCTTTGCCAGGAGCCTCCCTCATTTATTTCCCCCATGTAGAAGGAGAGCTTTAGTCTAACGAGAGAATACTCAGCCCTATTAAAGTCCGACCCAGCCAGCTGTTTCCTTGCCATTCCCAGCTTGCTCCAGATCCTCATTGCCCTGTTGCGATGGTAGATATATTCCAATTCTCGCACCTGCCTTTGGAGTTCAGCCCTCTTGGAAGTCCTCATTGCCCTGTTGCGATGGTAGATATATTCCAATTCTTGCACCTGCCTTTGGAGTTCAGCCCTCTTGGGCTTCCATTGCTTATTCTCTGCCGCTGCTAGCTATGTAAACTCACCTCTAATAAATGCATTCAGTGCATCCCAGATTATGGACACAGACATTTTTTAGGTATCATTGATTTTAAGATAGTCAACAAAGGCCTTTCTGATTTGGCTCACCACTTCTAGCCTCTGGAGCAGGTTCTCTTGCAGTCTCCACTGCCATAGAGCCCCTTCTACTCGCGGGGAATGCAGCTCCATGACAAGCAACGAGTGATCAGAGAGAGATCTCGGCTTGATCTCCAAGGACTTGATTATCCCCTGGAGTTCCCTGGAGCCCAGGAAATGATCTAGGCGGGCGTAAGACGTATGTGCATGTAAGTAGAAAATGTAGTCATGTGCATGGGGAAGATGTTCTCTCCAGAAGTCCTTATTCACGAAGCCAGGCTTTGCCCTCCCTTGTAAGCCCCCCCACTCTAGTGGCGAACGATCTATGTCATTATTGAACAACAATTTAAAGTCGCCCTCTACAAAGACTAATTGGTCCTGGGTGGAAAGCATGTCTGCAAGCACCACCCATAGGAAGAGTTCCTAGCCCTTTTGGGGTCATATAGAGAGCCCAGGGTGCGTGTCTGAGTGCCTATCTGAACGCTATAACCCAGAAGGTGCCCCTTGAGCTCTATCAATTTATGTCCAACCCATCCCTAGATCTTATGAGAAACCAGGATGGCAACCCCTGCCCTCTTTCGACCTGCTGAGAAAAATAATTGGTGAGAGAATGGTCTAGATCTCAACCTGTGGCAGTCCCCCACAAGTAGGTGGGTATCCTGGAGAAGACAGATATCGGCCTCCGAACGCTCAAGGTACGAGTGGACTGCCTGCCTCTTGAAGCCTCTTTACATTCAGGGAAATCACTCTCAACAGATCACCTGACATCTAAGGGTAGTTGCATACTAATGCATGCTTCCAAGACCCAGGCCTGCTTCACCCAGAGATGCAAATGAGCATGGGAGTGCCCTCCTATGTGCATACACCTTATCATGTATGTTCTAGACACTAAGGATACTGTTACCCTCTGAACAGCGATAACAAAAAATAGAACAAAGAGAAAACCAAGAAAAAGGCATTGGAACAGAGTCCCTGGAAGTGACAAGGCACCTGAGAGTGTCAGCGTCTGTCCACGATAGAAACTGAGTGGGGTTCATGGTTGGCCAGTCTCTAATGCGGGGATCTCCCCATGTCCGTCCAGCCAGCATCGTGGATGCATGTAAAACTGCACTGGGGGCCACCTCAGCGCCTCAGGTGGTATCTTGTGGCCCTGGTTCCTACACAAGGCTCTCCAGAACTGGCTTCTTTTTCTGAGCAATCGTGTCATGGTCGGGCTTCGCGATCCCCGTGCCACGAAGTTTACATTTCCAGCGTTAGTGTCTTCTATTCCCAGGGCCCCCATCGCTGCACCAGCGGGATTGGGGGCCATCAGGAGTGCTGAGCTGCAGCAGATCACAGGTTGCTCTCAGAGCGTGAATCTGGTGGGTCTGTCACTCCCAGGTGAAGACTGAGCAAAAGGGATGGCCCCAGGAGTATGTGATATTTTTGTTGCGATGAAAGGAAGTCATTGGACAGAATTCTCATCTTTTCTGTAGCGTGATTGTCGAGATGTCCTGGAACAGCTGAAATGGGTGCACTCAGAAGTGTACTGAATTGGTGTCTCTGGCCATGTGGAGGAACCGCTCCTTCAGGGAATAGCTGTGAACGCATGCCAAAATGTCAGGGGAAGGCATTTTTCCAGATCTAGAGGGGCCTGCTCTATGTACTCTGTCTAGCTGAATGTCCTCCGCCTGTGTATCCCCAGAATCTGAGCAAAGAAGGCCGATACATATTCTCTTTATCCTCCGCTTCCACCGCCCTAGGGCCCTTCTTATTCTAATGTTGTTTCACCTCAAATGATTTTCAAGGTCTTCGGCTTGTGCCTGGAGGTTGATTTGTTGGTACGTTAGTCGATTGAGTTCCTGTCAGAGCTGTCCGATGTCTTTGTCCCTGGAAACCTCGTGTTGTTCCAAGGTGTCCTCCCAGTCAACCAGCTCCGACACCTCTTTCCATACCCATTGCAGCTGCTGCATTAGATTCTTCTTGATCATCTGCAAATCGTCCCTGAGGAAGGAGAATAGGTTCTTAGGATGGAGAAGTGTGGCTCAATGGTTAGAGCGGCAGAGTAGAGAAGTTTGCTCAATGGTTAGAGCGGCAGACCCTGATGCAGAGGTCTAGCCCGGGACCAGGGTTCAATTCCCGCCTCGGCGGGTCACAGGCTCAATTTCCTCGGACCTGATCATTCTCGCCTCGGTGCCTATTCTAATCATGGGTCCCACTCTGCAACTCAGGACAATAGCTTGATTAATCTCCACAACGGCCCCAACAACGCAAGGATGCCTGGCTACACCTTGGGGGTGCCCAGGAGCGGGCAATTCACAGGGAAAAGCCAGGAAGGGTTCCACAGCGGTATGCGTACAAGCGCCGAGATGCCTCATGGGTGATTCGTGCGCTATACAAGTACTACACATTTACATTCAAGATAGGGGCGGGTGACGTGGCTTCATCTCCGGCAAACCCCCAGGGACGACGGTCTGTGTGAAGAGCCAGAGCACTCTTGCAGTTGTGAGGCGGGGGTTTGTATACACTGCCTTGAGGGAGCAGTTCTTTTTAGCATGTGGGAGTGCCATTCCAGTGCAATGGTCTCCCGCCCCCAACCTCCAGGACCCGATACCAGCTCCCAGGTGTACACAGCAGCTGGCCGGCAGAAGGGGGCATCAGTCCACGAACATTTAAGTGCGAGGCAGGGGGAATTACAATCATATCTCTGCTTCAGATGTGTCCTCCGGGTCCTCCATGGGGGGCCGCCAAGCCTGACAGCCCCCCTTCAGGCAACAAGGGCCGAAGGCCGATGCAGCTACCTCCAGGGCAGTCTTCGATAGTGAGCGAAAGAGCCCTAGGGTAGTCGACTGCACCTCTCGGGCCTTATGCAGTTGTCCTTGTGGGGGCAGGGGGGGAGGTCTGCATCAGCTTCAAGTCCAGGCCAGTCCCAGGGGAATGGAGGGGCACCCCGGGGTGTACCACCGGCCCCGTGACCACCCCTTTCGCAGCTCACTCATCTCTCTCCCCGGGTCCACTGCAGAGCAGACTCCCACGCTCACCTGTGTTGGCTCCACTGGGTCCACCCCAGCACCCGACTAGGCTCCGCAGGTCACTAAGATAGTCGACCCACCCTGGATCAGCCATCGCAGATGTCCCCTGCTACAGACCTCTTGGCAGAATGGCCCCTGCAAGGCAAAAAGGGCATACCCCAGAGCAGTCTCTCCCAGCTGAGCCTTCGCCGCTGCAGGCATACCGTGGGACCATGTTATGGCACAGGCCTTCCTCCACCACCACCACAGCCATCCAGACAGTATGCTAGGCCTCCGGGCTGGCCAGTCTCTGCCAGCAAGTTCTGGGGCCACTACATAGCGCCCGGTGCCAATTTTGCCCATGTTGCCGCAATTATAAATGAAACCTTAAGTCCTCTCCACACTGATGGTAGAAAATCCTCCAAGTTTAGGGCCCAATTCACAAAGGTAAATAGCTACTCAGACAGCTAGTTATCAGAGGCATAAGTATCAATAACTCAGGAGAGTGGGCCCAAGTCGTTTCCAGGGCCGTGCGCCTTCCAGAAACTCCTTGTTGCGCCTCCCACTCCTCGGCCCGCTGGGTCACTCTCAGCCGCAGCTCGACTAGCGGCCTTGCCTCGTAGCCCGGGCCCATGGAGTCTCCGCTCTTCTCAATCCCTCTCCCAGCTCACCGATCTGGTGGACCCCTCAGTGCCTTGAGGAGCCAGCAAGCACTGAATTGCACTCAGGCGCCAAGGCAGCAAGCTGAATCGCCAGGGTCGGAGCGGAGGGACCGCAAGACTGTCCCTCTCACTCCGCCATTTTGGCCATGGCCCCAAAATTATATTTTTTTATTTTTTTTAATTACATACAACTTTTACATTTCTAAAAGGGTTTGAAATAATAAAATATGTCCTTTTAACCTAGTTACTAAAATGTTTAAATGCAATAAATATAGTTAATGTATTTTATTATCTAATACACGTTTAATTCGAGGAGTGAATATGCTGTATTATTTTAATTTCTTATTTCCATGTTAAAAATAAATATTTTAGATTTGCTTACATTATAGTTCAGAATTTTTTAAAGGCTAATAAACTTAGATAACTTTCAGTATAACTTCCTTAGGGAGATCACCATGTCGATGGCAGAGGTCAAGTCCCCAGTGGCAGAAGTCCACCAATTGAACAGAACCAAACATAGGATTATATAATTACTTGAATTAACATTACAGTTGTGAATACCTTCGTAAGATCACTGGAGGGAAGGAGACAACTAGTCTACATCTAGGTGTAAATCTCCACTCAGAAATTTTGACTAGTGAAAAAGTAAGTCTACGCCTAGCAGTGACAATGCAATGGCTTCATGGTCTATAATACAAGCAAGTAAATTGGGTCCCCATTCCCAGGTTTTGAAGTAAAAACAGCCCCTCATCCGGGGGAATTGGACCAATCGCACTTCTATGAATCGCCTGAGTTATTGATACTTATGTCTCTGACAACTAGCTGTCTGAGTATTAATTTACCTTTGTGATTTGGACCCTAACAGTGGAGGATTTTCTTCCATCAGTGTAGAGAAGACTTAAGGTTTCATTTATGGTTTGAAAGGAACAGAAAAGATGTAAGTTTCTGGAAGAAACTCAGAATAGATTGGAATCTACCAGCTGAATTTTCTACACCATGGGGATGATAGTGCGAAGGAAGTTCAGCCTTGGATTCTACTTCCAATTGACAATTTCCTTTACAAATTGAAAGATTTTCACTTGATTCCAACCTCTAAATGAGGCCCTTAGGCCTGCCACTTTGATAGATAGAAATCCAACCTGCAAACCTCTAAATTAGCACGCAAAACAGTTGAGCTGGGCAGACCTGTGAGCACAATGTACCTCATAGTTTTCTTTTTTTAGTTTCTAACAAAATAACCTTTGTCATTTCGACTTCTTTTTTTCCACAGGTCTGTTGCACTCATGATATTGTAAGCATGTGGTTTCAGCATTAGAAAGGCCCATGGGAATTGCAGTTCAGATATGGTCCTGAAATAGTGCGCATAATTTGAATGACTCTGCGGTGCTAGAGCAGCCTTGCATTACCAGCGATGAAAACCAGAACAAATATGTGTCCCCAGTGAAAATTTGTAAAATGAGGGAATATTCCCACATGAGGGATATTTGCTTAGGTGATATCATAACAGGAAGTCTTTATTATGCTTGCACAATGCAGCGTATTTTAATTTGCTTGTATAGTCCCTAATGTATTCGTCCCTATTAAGATGGAGAGTGTGTTTACTTTTTTGTCTATTTTGGTATTAGCGGTTTTAGATTCCTTCAAAGCTAATGAAACAACTCTTTCATTTCGGCGCCTAAAACTGCAGCATTGTGTCTTGTTCAATAGTGTAATTTCTACATTAAAACTATTTTGCAATAATTATAAAAACTCATTTATAAAGTACATCAACATTCATGAGTGTGACTAAAAGCAGAACATGTAAACAAAAAAGTGTACACAAAATGAGAAAGTATTCACATCAGAATTGAAAATGTTTTTTTTAAACCGTAAATAGAGCGTTATAGACATTCTCTTTTAAACACATTTCATATAAAAGCCGGCATAAGGTCACCCAAAAAATAAATTCGCACGTGTAGCAGCTTTGGAAATGGCCCCTCCCTCTCTCTTTTTCTTGGAGTTTGCGGTTCTGGTTATAGAAAGATAATAAGCGAAATGTGCAATCAATGTGAATTGTCACAAGCCAGATGTTCAGTTGAAACAATCACCAGGAGAGTAAATATTAGGTTTAAATTGCATGCTTTTGAGGTGATTAAACAGTCATGTAATCTTTGGAATATTGCAGCTATAGAAGAAACGTGTATATGTTCAGAAAATTGACCTGTATACCTTGGTGGGGTGCCTAGGTAAGGTAGCAGGAAAATATCGAGTTTTAGTCCTGTCAGAAGACCAGGTGACAAAAGAAAGTTAAAATCTTAGGGTACAGAAAAGATGGGGAAAGGGGCATTCAAAACCAACAAGATAGTTTAATTTATCTAGGGCATGGATTTAAGTTTAGGGGAAACATATATTACCTTGTTGTTAGATTTTTGGGGTCATCATTCTAAATTAAGGTCTACATTTATATTCCTTTCAAACCTCTGCTTGCACAGGGATGAGAATTCCAAGTAGCATGCTAAGTACCACACCCTCGCAGTCCAACCCCCCCCCCCATAAATTCAGACCTGAAAAACCTGCAGGAAAAAGTGCTGTGAAAAAGCAAAATATGTGGAATTCAGTTTATCATGTAATGTATGTGGATATTATGCTTCGTTTTCAAGATGAAAACTCAAAATGGGAGGTATTTACCACAAGTAGAAAATGTCTTACTCTGGGGTAATGGTATTTACAACATGTGTTGACATGATGAGGGTAGTAGCATCTATTCAACTTAGATGTAGGACTGTCTTAATACTGTATTCCAAAAAGGGGAATCAAAAATGATATAGAATGTTCTCTCCTTCCCAGCCATCCAACCATTTACAAACAACACGAGAGAACCCCTACCATACTTAGCCTGTCTCTCTGTACCAGCCTCAGGGGATCATCTTATGCAGTGATACTCAAAGTGCGTTCCGTGGGCCTCATTCGGCCCTCCTGACATTTACATGTGGCCCCTTTGGCGGCAGCAGCACTGGGCGGCTGTTTACTCGACTCAGACTAACATAAAAATGCTTAAAAAATACAGTAAGCACTCATTTAAAGGATAATTGCAGTTAGGGAAAGGCAGTGACTAGGGCCCAGATGTAGGTAAAAAATATTTACCGATTCTTAATTACCGAATTTTACCGATTCGGTAATTAAGAATCGGTAAATATGAAGGGTGGACATGTAGGTCCATCCAGATGTGTATTTTACCGAATCGGTAAAAATCGGTATTTACCGAATCGGTAAATACCGACCGGTAATGCTCCATTCATTCCTATGGGCTTTGAAGCCCATAGGAATGAATGGGGCATTACCGGTCGGTATTTACCGAATCTGTAAATACCGATTTTGACAAGGGTGCAGGGGGTGTCACTTTGACACCCTCTAGCACCCCCAAAAAAGGGTCGGGGGCCATATGGCAGGCATACCTGCCCTAAGGGCAGGTCTGCCTGTCATATGGCACAGGTGTGCATGCACACATGTGCATGCACACCTGAATCGGTATTTCACCATCAAATTGAATTTGATGGTAAAATACCGATTTCTTAGGCCTTGTGGGACTCATAAGAGTCCCACCTACATATCAATTTTACCGATTCTGTAAAAATACCGGTCAGTAAATTTACCGACCGGTATATTTACAGAATCGGTAAAATTACCGATCGGTAAATTTACCGACCGGTAAATTTACCGATTCTGCCCCCTACATGTCAAAATCCTTTTACCGGTCGGTAACGGCCGAATTCGGCCGTTACCGACCGGTAAAACCCTACCTACATCTGGCCCTAGGCCCTTAACTTTAGGAACATCTTCATTTTTAAAGACAGCAAATGTGTACAAATTCAATCGTCTTTTCAAAATTCAAAAGTCATTGACCTGTAGAACTATTTCACCTTAGTAAATCAAGTGATGTTTTTCAAGCATGAATTTAGAAACGTTCAGGCTTACATCCTCACCTTGACAGCAATGGTGTTAGTGATTACATCCAAGCACAGGAGATGGTTTTGAACAGCAAGCATCCCGAAGTCATGTATTTCGAGTTCCTCTTATGTGCTAATGAAGAAAAAGGAGGGAAATTGAAATAAAACAATTGCGCAGGGTCACACAGTTTGGTCAAGTGGAGAAGCTGGGATTCATCCCAGGTGTTCTGGATTCACATTGTGTAATTGAGTTCAGCCACTAAATATACATGCTTTGCTTACCCCTACACCAACATTACACCCCCCGATGGCATCACTGCGGCCCTTGGTCACACCAAAGATGAAACTTTGCAGCCCCCGTAAAATGTTTGCGAGTACCCATGCCTTATGGTGTTAAAAGGACTCCCACCCACTGGGATTCCCATGTCATGCTTCATCATAGAGTCCTCGTCCAAATAACCAGTGTATTTGTATGGGCACAACCTTGGTGACCAAGCAAACTCTTTAGTCGACGAGTTAGACGACCTCGCCCCCCTGAGGACCCTGCCTAGCAGACCCGGCAGCAAGAAAGCCCCATGGTGAACCGACGAACTCAAGAGCTCCAAGAAGAACTGCAGAGCCCTCGAGAAAGCCTGGCGCAGAGACTCAACACCAGACAACATGACTGCCCTCAAGCTTGCCACCCGAAAACACCACCAACTGATCCACGCCACCAAGAAGACTGCTTTCAAGGAACGACTGGACAACAACGCACACAACAGCAAGGAACTCTTCAACATTGTTAAGGAGCTCTCCAACCCCAACGCCGGAAACAACGACATCACCCCTTCGCAAGACCTCTGCAACTCCCTCGCCTCCTACTTCCACAACAAGATCGCGGACATACACAACAGCTTCAGCACTCAACCAACGCACGCCACGACTGAACCACCGCCCCCCACCACCACCCTCCGCGACTGGACCCCGATCTGCACCGAAGACACCATCCACACGATGAACTCCATCCACTCCGGATCTCCGACGGACCCCTGCCCCCACCATGTCTTCAACAAGGCCGACGCTGTCATCGCACCCCACCTGCGGGACATCATCAACACCTCCTTCGACACCGCTACCTTCCCGGAGAGCTGGAAGCACGCCGAACTCAGCGCTCTACTAAAGAAGCCATCAGCCGACCCCACCGACCTCAAAAACTACCGCCCCATCTCGCTGCTCCCGTTTCCTGCAAAAGTCATCGAGAAGACCGTCAACAAGCAGCTGGCCGCCTTCCTCGAGACGAATGGATCCCTCAACCTCTCGCAGTTCGGCTTCCGGGCCAACCACAGTACCGAGACCGCCCTGATCGCAGCAACCGACGACATCCGAGCCCTGCTCGACAACGGAGAAACAGCGCCCTCATCCTCCTAGACCTCTCCGCGGCCTTCGACACTGTCTGCCACCGTACCCTTGTGCAGCGCCTCAGCAACGCCGGAATCCAGGAGAAGGCACTGGAGTGGATCATCTCCTTCCTCGCCGGAAGGACACAGAGAGTCCGCCTCCCCCCGTTCAGATCAGAAGCCACCGAAGTCATCTGTGGCGTTCCTCAAGGCTCCTCGCTCAGCCCAACCCTCTTCAACGTCTACATGAGCCCCCTCGCAGCCATCGCACGCCAGAACAACCTCAAAATCATCTCCTACGCCGACGACACCCAGCTGATCCTCTCCCTCACCAACGACCCCGCCACCGCCAGAGCCAACCTACACGAAGGGATGAAAGAGTTAGCCGAATGGATGAAGAACAGCCGCCTGAAACTGAACTCGGACAAGACGGAAGTCCTCATCCTGGGATCCTCACCCTCCGCCTGGGACGACTCCTGGTGGCCCCCCGCCCTGGGCTCCACTCCCAAGCAAACGGACCACGCACGCAACCTGGGCTTCATCCTGGACTCCTCCCTCTCCATGAACAGACAAGTCAACGCCGTCTCCTTGTCGTGCTTCAACATCCTGCGCATGCTACGTAAGATCTTCCGGTGGATCCCCACCGAGACCAGGAAGGCGGTCACCCAGGCCCTCGTCACCAGCCGCCTGGACTACGGCAACTCCCTCTACGCCGGAACCACCGCCAAACTCCAGAAGAGACTCCAGCAGATCCAGAACGCTTCAGCACGTCTCATACTGGACATACCCCGCCGCGACCACATCTCCTGACACCTGAGAGACCTGCACTGGCTCCCGGTCAACAAGAGAATCACCTTCCGTCTCCTCACCCACGCACACAAAGCCCTACACAACCAGGGTCCTGGATACCTCAACAGCCGCCTCAACTTCTACGCTCCCAAACGCCAGCTTCGATCGACCGGCCACGCCCTCGCCGCCGTCCCCCGTATCCGAAGAGCCACCACAGGGGGAAGGTCCTTCTCCCACCTCGCCGCCAAGATTTGGAACTCCCTCCCGACCCACCTACGCCTGACCCAGGACCACCTCGCCTTCAGGAAGCAGCTCAAAACCTGGCTGTTCGAGCAGTAGTGGACCCCCCTCCCCTAGCGCCTTGAGACCCTCCGGGTGAGTAGCGCGCTATATAAAAGCTCTGATTGATTGATTGATTGATTGATTAGTTATTGGGTGGGATCCTAGATATTGAGTCTATGGTGTCCTGAGGGTCTTATTTATTTTCAGAGCAGCCTTGCAAAATGAAAAACAGGTGGCAATACACTAAGGAAATTAGAATTCTCCATATTCCTGGGTCGACATGTTTCAGCCATTAGAACACAACCAATAAGGGTTTTAACAGCACACCTCTCGTTATAGTATGAATATCCTATTGTAATCAATGTAATTACATTAGACCAGAACATAGAGATAGTCAAAGTATTATTTATATATAAAGGGATCCAAGACGTGCGATGATCTTGATATTCTTTTATTCAAAATACTTTATTATAAAGTTCCCAGCACACAGCTTGCCGACACGTGTTTCATCTTACAAAGACATTTTCAAGGCAGTGAAACTAAATGTCATGTGCGTCCAAGTTTCCGGATAATAGAATTTAGTCTCCAATGTCACTTGAGTGGCGTATAATGTCACCACAAAGTCTCAATTTATAAAACAATCAATATAGATTCATTTAGTATGTAGTCCAATCTGTGGTCCCGAAATATCGTTAAGAGCTGTTCCACGAGTAGTACAGGAGTTGGATATCACCTTGCATAGGTAGGTGTCCGTGAACTAATATGACCTCCATTTCCAACATGGAACAGACGACAATGCCCCAGATATATTGTATTCCTGTAGTAAACTCTTAGACAGGTCACCTGGTGTAAAAAGCCACCCAACGTGGGTGTTGTACCCCACAATTCAATAGGTCATGACCAAAGTACGTCTCAACCTAATCCACACTAGCACTCTGAGCGACGTGATAATCCTCCTTTGCAACTCGACCCTCAGGACACGAAGGTGTCCTGAGGGTCTCATTTATTTTCAGAGCAGCCTTGCAAAGTGAAAAACAGGTGGCAATACACTAAGGAAATTAGAATTCTCCATATTCCTGGGTCGACATGTTTCAGCCATTACACCATTTCCTCACTGCGCTAACTGGCATTAGACAGGACCATGCAAAGGATCCCGTTAGTATACTATTTGTGAGATCAAAGCTAGATTTTTGCCTTGAGGAAAATATTTTTTATACTGCCAATGGGCCAACAATGATGTGTGGATTTTCCTGTGTGGATTTTCCTATGTGATTTCCATGGGTTTACATGAATTTGTGTTTAGGGCTCTCGTCTTTAAAGACACACACATAGCCCCATTCCATCAATCTGCCTTTTTAATGCTAAAAGCGCTGACACTTTTGGCATGACCACGCGGGTAAAGGCTCTGATGTTAACTACAGAATTAGAGCCTTTGTCAACGAAAAACTTTACAAACGCTTCTCCTGTCACCCGCAGTAAACGGGATGAAGGCTCCTGACAAAGTGGTGATGATGCAAGACACCTCTGTTCCCTGTTCTGTCCAAAGGTCACTGCACCTCCTGAGTCCAATGATTGCATGTATGCCTCCCACCCAAATGAGTTTTAGAGAGAATATACCGAATCCCCCAGATATGGGTGCCTTTGCCTTGAAGACTTGATATAAACACCATACATCATGAAGGACAATTACAGCAAAGACTGGCTCCCAGAGTGGGCTGTTCAAAAATATGAACAACAGTTTTAACACCTGGCTGAGGAAAACCCACTGTCCCCCTCTATGCTTAATAATGTGTTTTATGATGTTAGTTCTGGAAGATAGTTACAGCTGTCTATAGCAAACTAAAAAAGCATTGACAAAGGCAAGGGTCTGGCATTTGCTTCAGGCATTTGACTTTGCAAGGATTTATTAAATGTTTTGGGTAAAGTTTTATTCAAAAACTATTTTTAAAATAGCTGCCATGCTTGCACACATGATGTAAAGGTGGCTGTCTGATAACCCTTTTGCGTGCACTGGCACATGCACAGGTAGTCATTTTGGAAAGGGTTGAAAATTCATTCACAGATGGCTTCCCATGTGCGCATCTGCGCACTTGTGTATGCAAGTAGAGTGATTTTGAAACGGGTTAAAACCCTGTAACTAAACATGACAACCACAAGCAGTGCACGTGCGGGGACATGATGCGCTGTAAGTTGTGGCAAGATCCAAGTGTCTGAAAAAGTGCTGGACAATTTGTGCATGTGTCACTTTTTAGCACTAAAATTACAAACACTAAACTGATGCGAAAACCACTAGAAAAGCGTGTGAGTGCACACGTTATGGCTTTGTGAGTTTGCACAACATTCATAGCAGCATCCACTGACCCTCCCATTTGAATTCACATTTCCCACCGCCTATGCATTGTTTGCTACAGTGGGAAATCTCCCTGTTTGTGGGTTTTCATCATATTAAATGTTATGCAATGGCAGGCAATCCCCAAATCCTGTTTGTGCGAATCAGGATTAAGGAATTTCTGCCCCAGGGCCAAGTTCGGACAGTCATAAATGTGGCTTGAGACATCAAAGAAGATTGACGAATAAGGTTCTGCCCCAATAATTAAGCTAATCATAAAATGGGTCCAAAAGCAAGTACTTTCAATATTTGTAAAATCGTCCAAGATATGCCTTCTCCCCACCAATCAACACACTGACGCCCATATGAAGGAACTGCTTGGTAACTCACTCTCGGAAGTAGGCAGTGGGGATTCAAGTTTGGAACTATCTTCCCCATTACAATAATCACAACGCAGATGGGGACGGTGACTGGTGGAAATTCCATCCCTTCCTCACCAATGGACATGTGAGCAGAAGGAGTCTTGTTTGCATGGGACTGTACCATTTAAATAAGGCCATAGCCCCTTAGAAATTCATCACTGAACACCAATCTGATAATATCTTGTCAGTAATATTAGGGAAAAGGCTTTTTCGCATTTCGATGGTCTAAATGTGGACTGTGGTCGATACTGCCATTGGGACCACCGCCTCAGGGCAACACTCATTGCCCCTGCTACACATCACTTCCCCCTTGACTCAGTGAGTCATATGGTAGAAATCACTGTGTCTGGAAGCGGGAAATGGTTCACTTATTTTTGGGTTTCTCATCAACATGGAGAAGACGACTTGCTATACCCAATTAATACATGGTATTTACTATTTATTTTTGACAGATACTCATTCTATCCTCTAAATTTACGGGTATTGTTTAAAACATACCAAAATTTTGAATGCTGGGAAATAAGATGGCGAACGCAAGACATGCAATTATATCAAAGAATAGCACGATCCTCTTTGCAACTTGGCTGTATTAGCTTATCTAATTAAATGGATTTGAAAATTACTAATTACCACAATGTCGAAGGACTTTTAGAAGCAGCTAGCTTGTCATGCGCATTGCAGAGGAATGTTTTTTGTAGGGTAAATGTCAAATGTCTGTGTTTAATGGAGAATCTGTTTCTCTCTTTGTATTTTAAAAAGAGAACACAGATGTTGTGGCGCCGATGATTTAGTTCCAAGTCAATACTCTTAATTAGCTGCAAATTGTGCTTAATGTTGAACATCAGAAAATCAGAGTGAAGTGTCCTGGGTGCAATGTGTTGCCCTTCACTCGTTAACCTTTACTGCACAATGTAAAACTGAAGCAGAATTGCTAAGAGAAAGGTCACAAGTGATAACATGTTTGTGTGTCTTTTAAAATCTGCAATGCTTCTCAACACATTATTCTAGTCTTTGTTCGTGAAACAGAATGCTTTCTATTAGTTTTGCTGTTCAAATATTTTTCTTTTGTGGGAAATCCGTTGCAAACAAAAACATCCTTTTAAAATGAGACGCACATACAAAACACAGAAAAATATTTGGACTAATTCAAACGCTTGATCAGGGCCGGACCAGAAACCGAAACTGGTCCTGGCAAACAGCTCAACCAGCCCCCGGGGAGGGGGGTGCTAGTGGAAAGCATTACTCCAGTCTCACCCTACCACTTTTGTTACATGGGGGCAATATTGCGGCTATGCTGCAAAACCAGCCCCAGTAACAAATATGGCCCCCCACGGGTCCAAAACCGACCCCGACCCTGGCGGGCCACTGGGGAAACTCCTGGTGCCCTCTACAGCCAGTCCAGCCCAGTGCCTGATCCATGTGCCTCTTCACATAAAAATGCTGTTACAAAATTTGATGGTGAAAACAGAATGGACAATATGGGATCTAAAGTTGGCTAGCACCACCAACCATTTTAAGTACCTGTGTTTTCAACTGTATCAATCAATCAGGATTTATAAGGTGCGGCTAATCATCCAATGGTATCCAGGTGCTTGCAGCTCCCGGAGACTTATTCAAACAGCATGGTCTTGAGGTCCATTTGGAATTCTGGAAGTGAGTTAATAGTCCGGAGGTGTGTGGGGAGGCTGTTCCAGGTCTTTGATGCAATGCGGGAGAAGCGTCCTCCACTTCTGCTTCGGTAGAGACTGGGAGCATGGGCAAGTGAAAGGGAGGCGGAACATAATCTCAATGGGCGGTGGAAGTTCAAGCGGTGGTTAATGCAGGCAGGTCATTGGTTGTGTAGAGCCTTGTCACAATCAGTCAAGCAATCAGTCATTGAATCAATCAATCAATCAATCAATCAGGTGTCTTGTGTAAGGGTATCAATGTGCTGGGGAAGGGACTGCTGATCCATTGCAGCCACTCTGGTTCACTTAAAAAGCCAGTTCTTGAGGTCCTTCCAGAATTGAGGCAGTGACAGTGATTTCCGTGGAGGGGGGGGGGGCAAGATGTTCTAGGTCTTTGATGCGAGGTAGGAGAAGAGGTTGTGTGCATGGGTCGGCAGCTTGATTTGGTATCTCTTCTGTATGGGGAGCCAGAGGAGTTGCCTGAGGTGGGGGGTGAGATGTGGGTTCATCAGGGAAGGCCAAGGATGAGTCTGACTGTGGTGTTCTGTGTGGTCTGAGGTCTCTGTAGAAGGTGTGCCACGATTCCTATGTAGAGAGTGTTGATGCAGTCCAGTCAGCTGATAATGAGGGCTTATTTCATGGTGCATCTCATGTGCAGGGGTGGCCAATTCATGATCTTATGTAGCATGTGCAGAGTGAGGAAGAAGCCGGAGGAGACATCGCTGATCTGTGATTTCATGGTGAGGTTGTTGTCAATGATGATTCCGAGGTTACTGGCATGGTTGGAGTTAGTGGGTACGTGTCCTAGGTCTGATGGTCACCATGAGTGTTGGTGCTGTTGCCACAGATCAGTACTTCCGTCTTGCCTGTGTTCAACTACAAGCAGTAATTCTTCATCCAGTTTGCAATGTTTGTCATGCATCTGTGGAAGTTCGTTCTGGTGGTGGTGAGTTTGTCGGTGAGTGAGAGGATGAGTTTGGTGCCATCTGAATAGATAATTATTTTGAGACCGTGGTATCTACCGATTTTAGCAGTTTGGACAAACATGTCTGTAAAATGTTGCTTTCCTTTTGAGAA
Organism: Lissotriton helveticus; assembly: GCF_964261635.1. Taxonomy (NCBI): domain Eukaryota; kingdom Metazoa; phylum Chordata; class Amphibia; order Caudata; family Salamandridae; genus Lissotriton; species Lissotriton helveticus. The sequence continues at coordinate 769,736,139 of NC_136063.1, read as the reverse complement.
TGGGACACGCTGGCAAAACTCTCTGTAGGCACTCTAAGCGACTTGCCTGGAATATATAATTATTTATTTTTTACCTTGTTGGTACACTTATGTAATTTGTCCTGGATGTCTTGAGAACGTATATGTTTTTACTTCCTCACACGATCATTTTGGCCAATAAATATGAGTGTTCTCTCCAATAGTTACGACTGCCCGAGTTACTTGTCACACTACACCTGTATAGAGAGTCCCTTATCTATTGAGAACGTTTATGTGTTTTACTTCCCATCCCGATCATTTTGGCCAATAATTATGAATGTTCCTACCAATAATTATGACTGCCCAAATCATTAGTCACGTTACTTTCTTCATTTTCTTACAATGTGTCACTGCTCATGTTTTTTCTGATAAGATCCATTTGGCCAAGAATCATGAATGTTTTCTTCAATTACTATGACTGCCTTAATCACCTGTCACAAATCCTTGCTTTGTTTTTACAGTGAAGTCACTGTGCATGTCTTTTTCGTATCACTCTCTTAGGGTTTCCACCTTACGGGGTGCCTTTGTTGTCGTCGTCACCCATATTTTGGTTTTCATGTGCTTTGTATATTATATTGTGTCTCTCCTTGTGTCCTTCCCAGCCCTGAAGAGTCACAGGATTTTTTCCTGAGTGAGGAAACATGTGTCGGCAGGCTTTCTTTCTGTATTGACCCACATGACTATATATAAAAGAAACTTCCACAACATATTCCTGACGTTGACCTGCATAATTTCTGAACGTGAAGTAATTTGATGTATGGTTTTTACACTAAAACCTTACATTTGAAAACGTGTGCACAGGGCTTGGTTCTATGAGTTGATTGTTGATGATCTTTCCCACTTCCTTCGGTTAGAATGGGAGCAAAGAGATTGGCAGGTAGTTTTCAAGCTTGCTAGGGTTGGTGAAGGGTTTTATGAGTAGTGGTCTGACTTCAAGGTGTTTCCAGACATCCGGAAATGTTGCAGTGGTGATAGAGGTGTTGAGTAGGGTGGTGAGTTCCTGGATAATCTTTTTGTTTCCGAGGTTGAAGATGTGGTGCAGGCATGGGTCTGTGGAAGCCGGGTTGGAGAATTCCCTAAGGATGTTGAAAAGTTCCTTAGCGTTGTTGCCGCTGGGAGTCTGCGGGCAAGGGTGTAGAGCTCAGTGAGGGTGTATCTGTGGGGGTGGGCAGGAGGTCAGGGGTTGTGGCGCTGGGCACGGACCAGGCACAGACAGATGCAGACAGGCTTGCCTTTGGAGCGCCATATGCAACAAAACATTTCTGTGTGATTAGCAGAACACCAAGTAATAAACCTCAACCTTTAAGCCTCTTTCCTAAGATTCAGAAAAGGGGGTGGTGATGAACAGAGTGTCTGAATTAAGCAGACCACTCTTACCCAGTCCAAAGATCAGGGCTTGATCCATCACCGTTATTTAGCTCACTGCCCCATCCCAGCTCAGAACCTGGCTATATGCAAATTAGTCTGTCCCTGGCCCAGTGCATCATGGGAACAGGGCAGACCAAACTACCAAGCCAATTCTTCACCAGAAAGGAGACAAGCTACCGGGGACCGGTTTCTGGCATTTCAGCCTCGTCGGCCCGGCTTGCTTGAATCCTGATGGAGCAGTGAGCAAGGGACTCATGTCTGAGTATACCCTGCCACACCTATAGTGGCCAAAAACGATTCAGAAAAGGGGGTGGTGATGAACAGAGTGTCTGAATTAAGCAGACCACTCTTACCCAGTCCAAAGATCAGGGCTTGATCCATCACCGTTATTTAGCTCACTGCCCCATCCCAGCTCAGAACCTGGCTATATGCAAATTAGTCTGTCCCTGGCCCAGTGCATCATGGGAACAGGGCAGACCAAACTACCAAGCCAATTCTTCACCAGAAAGGAGACAAGCTACCGGGGACCGGTTTCTGGCATTTCAGCCTCGTCGGCCCGGCTTGCTTGAATTCTGATGGAGCAGTGAGCAAGGGACTCATGTCTGAGTATACCCTGCCACACCTATAGTGGCCAAAAACGATTCAGAAAAGGGGGTGGTGATGAACAGAGTGTCTGAATTAAGCAGACCACTCTTACCCAGTCCAAAGATCAGGGCTTGATCCATCACCGTTATTTAGCTCATTCAAGCAAGCCGGGCCGAAGACGGCTGTAATGCCAGAAACCGGTCCCCGGAAGCTTGTTTCCTTTCCAGTAAAGAATTGGCTTGGTAGTTTGGTCTGCCCTGTTCCCATGATGCACTGGGCCAGGGTCAGACTAATTTGCATGTAGCCAGGTTCTGGACTGGGATGGTGCAGTGAGCTAAAAAACGGTGATGGATCAAGTCCTGATCTTTTGACTGGGTAGGAGTGTTCTGCTTAATTCAGATACTCTGTCCATCACCACCCCCCTTTTTGAATCTTTCCTAAGATTGACATAAAGAATCTGTTAGGAATGGGATCTCGAAGACTCATAAATTCCATAATGTGATTTGAGGTACAGCAAATGTCAATAATTATTGGGAGAGCTGGCAGAGAAATGTAGATATTAAAGGGTTGGGATGCAGCAGACTCTAAATTGTGTGAAGAAAATATACATTGGGTGTTGTTGTGGGAGGGTTTTCTGTATTATTTAGAAATGCAATTGAGAGAACAAACATTGGCAAAGCAAATAAGTCTGGAATTTAATGTTCTAAACCTGACAGTGTTAACAAATTAGATCAGGACAAATTGGAAAGTGTGTTTTCTGCCTTCAGAATTACTCAAGAATATTGTTGGGCAATAATATAGTTGATAAAATATGATGTCATCTAAAACATTGCGGGATGTTATATCAACGGTAAAATTATAATTTTTTTTAGTTTGGCAAACATGTCAATATTTATATTTTATTTAATATTGTAAGTAATTTAGTTTGCTATATTTTTGTTTTATTTAATTTGTTCTGTTCTAATGTAATATTTAATGTATTCTTAATTATATTTTTATAATAACATTCATGAATATGTATTTAATGTTTTTGTGATCATTTAAATTATGTCATGATAATTGTATTTAAATTGTTTTTATTATTTGAATATTTTATTTTTAAGGTTACTGGATTTGTAGTGGAACTGGGTGGGGAGTGTTTTAAAACAATTATTTAATTTATTAATTATGTATTAATTAAATAAGTTGTTTATGATTTATTTTTATATTTTGTTGTGAAGAGGTGAGTGATTTAAAATATACGTAATATCTCTATTTTATTAATTATCTAATAATTAGCTAATAGTTTTAAAAATGTATTAATTAGATTATTCGTTTTCATTCGTTAGACACAGGGTGTCTGATTTGCAAGAGAATAAAGCAGGAAATTATTTATTAAAATTGCTCTTCAGTTTTATGTGTTAGTAATATTTGCTTTATTAAACTTGCTTTTCAGGAATATTTGTTAGAAATTTTATAAATATATGAATGCATTGTTTTGTTATTTTTATTAAACCTTTGGCTGCGGGGGTCATTCCCCCGCGGTGCTGGGGTGGCCGCACAGCTCCCCGGTGCTCGTGAGGAGCTCAGCTCGTCATGAGCCACGGTGGCTGTGTGCCCATGACGAGCTGAGCTCGTCACGGCCACACCCGTTTACGTGGAACGCTCGCAAAGCAGGGGAATTAGCCCCGCGTGCGAGCGTTGGAGCCGTTATGACGAGCTCATCTCGTCATGAGCACACGGCAACCGTGGCTCATGTCGATCTGAGCTCGTCATAAGCATGGGAGGGGTTAATGTATTTTCATTTTCAATTTTAATGATACAATTAATCTATATCTTTTACGAATTACAGGGTTCATGTTATTATTCTATGTTACAATATTCTTATTAAAATATAAAGTTGCTTTTTATACTATTTTAGGCTGTACATAAAATGTGTTTTAATTTATGGTATGCATTACGGCACCGGACAGATCCGAGATTATCCGCTGCTAAGCATACTTGGATCCCCCCATCATCTTGTTTCCGCTTCTGGGTCATGGATGCCAGAGCAGTGAGAAAGCAATCATTAGAATGCATGCCACATACTCAGTGAAAGTAGCAGCAGCGGCATAATATGTGGTAGCTCTGCTCGGTGCCTGATGCAGATGGCGTTTTTTTCATGTGTCTGGACCTGCTTTTCTTCAGTCACTCAAAGTCAGCTTTTGGGGCCAGAACAGTGCATGCACATGACATCTACGGCTGCTGCATTAGTTACATAGATTTACAGTGCACGGGAAGGACAGACGGGGCCAGCCACCAGTTTCTCATTGGGGGTAAGTGTGGTGCTGTGCGTGTAAATCTGGTGGGGAACTATTTCACTACCTGGTTGAGGGTCGGCTGGCAGGATCCTCATAATCAGAGCTACAAGTTCCTGTAAGCATACATTGTGTCTGCAGTGCACACTTATTTGACGATGTTTAGCATCCACATTTGTGCTTGCCACAGGGTTTCCTCCATGTTGTGGGGCATACCCTTCTGAAGACTGTTATGTGATCTATTCGAGGAATGGTCCTTAGACAGTTGAATATCATTACTTTTCACGTTGAAGCAGGGCTTTAATTCCATCTGTCTCTGAGAGGGGTCTCTCGGGGTGAAGTAATGCTGGATGGAGTAAACAATTTAGATCAAGATATGATATAAAGCTCCTTTAAAATATGAGAAAGCACCATGTTAAATCACTGAAAATTGCCGGAAATTTGGATTCTTCTCCAACTTTCGTTCAGAGGGCCGAAACACGTGCCATGCAAACAAAGCCATCTGCTCCTCGGGCAAATCACAGTTCTCAACTGAGAATGGAGTCAAAGATATCAGCGAGCCCAGCAAACTCAGACGATAATTTATTCACCATGGAGAAGGGAAGTGCGATAGGCACTGGAAACGCAACTTGTAAGCAGGCTGCAGAATGCTCAATGAACTCTTCTGTAAGGAGTAGATCTCTAGCCCATAATAATGGGAATACTGAGATACATCCAGAGACCTCTGCTGAGGTGGAATCAAAACAGGTGAAAACAAAAGAATACCCCTTGTTTCCTAGGGGGAAATGAGTGACATTCATCTGTTTGGCTCCATCTCAGTCCATAGTTACACAAGCTCTACCAGTAACTCAGGCCTTCTCATCTATGATAAGCTCAGCCTCTACCCAGTCAGAGTTCTCTGATTTGAAGGTGTTACCACTCAGCAGCACAGATTTTAGTAGTAGTGAACACAATCAGCCACAACTTGAATCAGTTGGAGCCCTTCAGCAGCGGGGCAAAGTAGACAGTGGGCAATGTAACATAAAAGTATGCTTAACTATTCTGGGTTAGATCAAGGAGTTTAAGGCCTTACAGGCAATTGCAATCGCGGCCTTACTTGAGAGACTGTTCAAAATCAAACAAACTAGGGTTCAACTCCAAGCGAGACTGAAGGAGGCTGAGTCCAGAATATCTGATCTTAAAGATCTTGTTACTACTATGCAGGAAGAGGTCAACCTGTTTCGAAAGCAAACATCTGTCCTGGGATACAAGATTGAAGCGCTTCAAAACCACTCATGGCTCTCTAATTTACACATAGTAGGGGCTGAGAGGGGTGTGAGGTTCAACGGGTTCTCCAGTGGGTGGATTAATTTAATAAGACTCATGTACTACCTGAATACGTGGGTGATTTAACTATTACCAAGGCTCATTGGGTGCTGGTCCCACCTTTTCCTAGCTCAAAATTCCCACATACTATTTTGGTAAATTTTCTGGATTATTGAGTAAAGGAAGGTTTTTTGTTTTAGGTGCAGGGTGCTCAGGTGACCATTGCACAGCTTTCTTAATTGAAGGTGCTGGTGAAGGGGCAGTTTCATCTGTTTAATAGTCTTACAGAGGTTCAGGAGATTCTTCAGAAGATCTCTAATTAATCAAGAATGTTTTTGTCCTTTTGCTATAATGTTGAATATCTCAAATAGGTTAATAACGCTGATGGTAAAATCTCACTGGTGAGGCAGGTGTGGCTGGAGGACCTATGCACTAGGCCACTACTCTATGGCATTTCTTTTGCTCGCAGGAGTTAGTATGTAGAGAGTCAGAAGTATTTATAGAAGATCTCTAACGAATTTTGAAGGATTCTATACTTCTGCCATGATCTTGATGATATTGATAATGTCAAAGTGATATGTTTATTGGTAGTGGTGGGTGTGGTTGGAGGGACAAGTGTGCAACCCATTTTGCTGGAGGAGCTTTGAGAGGGGCATTTTGGACCATTCCCCCCTCACTGTGTTTGGGGCTTTTTTACTTGTTTGATTCACTTGGGGTTTTTGGTGTTGGTTTAAGGGGTGGTGGGGAACACTTTTATTCAAAAGGAGCAGAACTGAAGCAGGACTGGAAGTGTGGATGTAAGAATTGTATCAATTAGGGAGATTTGATTCTTTATTTCCTGCATAGTTACTTAAAACCATTGCAAAATTGTTACATAAAAAACAGAAATAAATTAACAAATTCATCTGTGTGTGTATCTAATTAAAACATAATTTAAAAATCCCCTTGTTGGGAACATATTTGCCAATATAAAGTCTGAGTTAGTTATAGGCATTGTGTGGGACTTTATGTGTCTTGCTACTATGAATTATGAATACGTGTTATTTCTAGTCCAGTCATGGGATTCATCATGATTGTTTTAGTCCAGTTATCTCCGATTATTGTGAGGGTTAACCCGTTACTTCTGGCAGCATATTCTTGTTGTGGTCTGGTTGGGAACATATGCTTTTTAGCATTGTGCAGCCAGGGCCTTGTTCCGTTTCCACTGGCTTGGGCATTTTTTGTTCAGCCAGCATATGAAATTTGACCAATCTACAGTTTAATTGTGTATTTCCAGGATTAAAGCATGCTAACACTGCTTGTCTCCTGGTCCTAATGCCTTTCTGTCTGAAGGGTTCTTTAAGAAGCTGATTCCATGCTTGGCACAGGTCCTTCCATAGGCAGATTAAGTGTAGTATATCGCCTCATTTTGTGTTGCACAGCCTGCACAACTCGTGTCTCAGTGGCCTTTGCCATGGTGGGAGGTTCTGAGCGCATGGAAGTATTCCCATCCTGAGCCTTAAGAAGTTTGTTTTAATGGACTTCGAGTAGTCCTGGTTGAAGTACAATTGTGGGGCCAGTGTTTTATAGGAGTCCCTATCAATTAGGGAGTGGCATCTATGCAATCGGTTTTAAAGTTAGATTTATTTCTTTTAATGTGAATGGCATTTCGGACAAACAGAAATACAGGGGACTAATCAGGTGGCTGATGTCTTTGTCTTTCTCCCCAGAAATTATTTTTCTAAAAGAGACCCATCTTAAGAATAACCTCCTGGATATTTTTATCTATAAACAGTATCCACATGCCTACTTTGCTATGGCCAGACCGGCAGTAAGGGGCCTTGCTATTTTTCAAGGGAGCAGGCTTTATTGTTTAGTAGCGATGTAATGAGGGATCCTCATGGATGGTGGTTATGGCTTAAGATTTTAGTCAATGGGACCCCTCTGAATCTGGTAAATTATTATGCCCCAGTTACTGATGAGGGACATTCATTAGTACAGATCTACATAATTTCGTTGGGGGCAGCGTTAATATTAGTGGGGTCTAAATTACATACAGAAATTGGAGGTCGATACATTGAATAAAGCTAAAATACAATTAAAGCCCCAAATGAAGAGTATTCGATACGCTGAAAGAGGATTTTCAATAAATCGATCCATGGCAGAGTGAATATTCAGGTATTTTACAGTTTACCTACTTCTCACATTGGTTTCACACTGCCTCCTGTATTGATTTTATTATAATTTCCCATTTTATTAAAAGGGTGGGTTTGGACATTTAGGCTGATGCTTTTTCCTATCATGCGCTGGCTACTGTTATGATAGAGCAGGATACAACTAGGGGGGAAAGGCCCAGGGGGCAGCTGGACAGGACCTTCCTTTCCAATCAAGAGTGGCTCACAGAAATGAAGACATTTATCCAAGACTTTCTTCTGATGAACAGGGATATGGCATCAATGCATAATGCTCAGCAAAGCACAGTGTAAGCAAATCAAATAGCAGAGCTACAACTGGCAGTAGATCAAGCCCTGACATAGGCATCTAGGTATGCAGTTTCCCCAGAAAACCATCTTGAAAAGGCTAAGCAAGAATTGGGGGCTTTTTTTTATAATAGAAGAAATTAATAGTTCTAGGGTATTTCAGCAATGGGTATACAAAGAGAGTCAGCAGATCGGTAAGCTCTTGGCATGGTCAATACAGGATAAGCAAAATGCTGCACTTGTGAGAAAGTTACAGAACCCTGGAACTGTAGAAATAGTTACAGAGAAGGATAAAGTGTCTCAAGTTTTTCTGCTCCATTATAGAACCCTATACAAAACCATATATTCAATTCTGCAGTCAGTCCTATCGTATTATAAGTCCTTTACGTTACCTCAGTTGGTACACACTCAGGCTGAAAATATCATTTCTACCACATCAGCAGTGGAGGTACAAGAAGCACTTGCCAAAATTCCCAGTGGGGATGATGGGTTTCTGGGCAAGTTTTAACCAAACATTTGCAATGGAACTTGTACCCTTCCTGACTGATTTATTTAGTTTTATAAAGGAGGTGGGAAAGCTGAGTCAGAACTGGGGTGGTGAAGTGAGCTAAAGGAAGATGATCTCCTTGTGTTTGCTTTGTTCACCCTAATTTGGCAGGGTATGCCTAGACATGGGTCCCTTGCTCACTTTGCCAATGGATTCAAGCTAGCCTGGTTGGTGAGGGGTGTTACCCCAAAATCGGTCCCAGGATGCTTGTTTCAGGGGCAGGGAAGACCTGGCTTGGCAGTTCGGGCTGGACTGTTCCCATGAGGCACAGGATCAAGACTGATTTGCATATAGCTGGGTCTGAACTGGGGTGGCTTAGTGAGGTAAAGAATGATAATTGGTTCAACCCAGATCTGTGACTGGGGGTGTCTGAAAAGTGTCAGCGCTCCGTCCTTCAACTCCTTGTGTTTGCTTTAATTCACATAGACCAGACTGAGTTTGTGGCTAATCGTTTGATATCTGCGAACACAGGCTTTTTTTAATCATTTGCTGAATTATTTATCTGTTAACCAGATCAGCGCAGCAGTAATAATGGTCAATGCTGAGAAAGCAGTTGATCTGGTTAAGTGGGGCTCCAGAGTTTAATTTGATGTTAGAGAATTTGTATCAAGAGGCATAAGCAAACATTTTTGTGATGTCCAACCTTGCCCGAACAGTGGCCATTAACAAGGGAACTCATCAGGAGTGCCCTCTATTCCCAATTCTATTTACTTTTTATATATAGAACCCTTGGCTTCTAGATTTTGGAGTAACATTTTGATTGATCCTCAAATTTCTGGAATGGCTAAATTAAAGCAGTTTACTGATGACATTGTGTTATGTTTGAAACTCAGTAAGGAGAATGTTCAGAGGGTTCTGGTGGAGTTCAGGCAGGTTAAAAGGATTAGGGGTACAAAACCAATTAAAATAAGACAGAGCTGTTTCTGTTTAATACTCAAGCTACCAATCTTCCTGTTTCTCTGCAACAGCAAGCTTGTTCTCAAAGCTGGATACGATATCTAGGTGTCTATGTGATGAATAAATATGCTCAGCTCTTTCAATTGCATTATATAAAAATGCTGAAGAAAATTAAGGGGCTACTTGAAAGATGGGTACTACTTCCTCTGACATTGATTGGCAAGGTAGCTCTTATTGGAATTTTAATTTTACCTTTGCTTTTATTTCTTTTTTCAAACGTCCCCATTAAAGGTTCTTCAAGCTATTTTAGGCACTTAGATGTACTTTTTAGTCATTTTGTTTGGAACAGAAAGTTATCTAGGGTAAAATATTCAGTACTCCAATTAGATATTCCACAAGGAGGGATGGAGCTTCCTCATGTTCAAACATATTATGAAGCATCTTTTTTAGATGCTTTGGCAAGATCATTTGGCAAGGAAGGAAACTAGGGTGTGAGTTGTATTAAAACAGTGAAGTTTCTTAAATAACTAGATAGAAAGTGCTTTAGGAGCTAGGAGCTAGGTTGCAAGCAGTGTATGCATCAAAACACATTCCTGTAGGTTATACATATCTTACATTACAGGAGTGTCATTATGCTAAACTGACAATACCACGTACTTAGATTAGATTTGGGATATCTTGTAAATTCAAAGAGCTAGGGCACTTTATTTTGAGGGGCAAATGCATTACATGGCAAACAATTCACGCCCAGTGTGGTGATTACTGTAAGCAAATTGTTTTTGGGCTTCTAATAGATTACCCATTTATTGAGTATTCCCTGCCAGGAATGCAGTCAAGATACTTATCCTGATATACGATAGCTTTTAAGGGCTACATTCCAGTGAATTGGAAAATGGTATCGGTTATTACACAATCAGATGTCTGCAAACATCAACACTTTCTACGATGGTAGTTTAGATGGAGCAATGTTAGTAATATTGGTAAATTGCACTCCCCAAAATTAAACTTTCCCCAATGGAAGTAAAGTTGAAGTTAGAATATTAAATCTGAACTCCCTAAAATCAAGCAATTTCCCCGGTGGCAGTTGGATTGAAGTTAGAATATTGAATCTTATTGGTAACTGAGTTGGAATAGGAACAGTAAATCTCAGTCTTCAAAATCAAACTCTTGCCCACATAACACTGGAATGAGGTTTGTAAATCTGAACTCCATAAAATTGCGGATTTTCCCCAATGGTAGCTGTGTTCAATTAATATATTAAATCTGAACTTCCCAAAATCAAACACTTTTCCCAGTGTTTGTTGGGTTGCAGGTAGAATAATAAATCTAAATTCTTGAACCCACTCATTATATCCAGGAAACGTTACTCAATCAGAGGCAAATCAATAAAAAGTGCATTTGACAGTAAGGGTATGGAAGCAGCACTTGGCATAAAAACAGTGTTTCAACTGCAGCAACATTTGGGATTTATACTATTACAATATACTCTATTCCTAAGGAGATAAGCAAATGTGAACATTTCTAACATGCAGTACAGATGTCACTGAACTATAAATTTTAGAATATCCCTGCAAGAAAAGATATATTATGAGTACAAAATAGCCATTAAAAAGCATAATAGAACATATTACAACAAAACAGAATCATGATAACTTTATCCAGTTGCCACCCATTTGTTAAGAAAAACAACTGTAACAGTAAACTCTTAATATTCCTTAAATGACAGACTACTCCTGAACAAAAAAGGAGGTGACAGAGAACGTTTTTTGAGCTGCCCGGAGTCTACGTACATTTTGGAACCATGCCTTCAACCTCGGGTCAAGGCAATTGGTGACATGCTCAAGAAAGTCCTGAACACCTCCAGCTCCTTGTCTTCCTTCCCCTTCAAGACTGGAAACAAATTGAAGTGAGACCCCTCCTGAAGAAACTATCTAGCAACCCAGTAGAACCAAAGAACAGCCCATCGCTCATCTCCCTGCTCCCCTTTCCAGCGAAGGTTTTTGAGAAGACAATCAACCAGTAACTCACCAAACACCTGAAACACAAACGCCTCTCGATCCCTGTCATTTCGGAATCTGATCCAACTACAACACAGAGACAGCCCTGATCATAGCCACCGACAACATCATGGCCCTTCTGGACCATGGTAAAATGGCTGCCCTAATCCTCTGGACCCGTCAGCCACCTTCAACACAGTCTCCCATCATATTTTGTTCAACAAACTACACCACATCGGAATCCAGGGTGATGCCCTCAAAAGTATCACCTCATACCTCACTGGAAGAACCCAGAGATTCTGCCTACCACCATTCACCTCGGAACCCAAGAAGATAATCTGTGGTGCCCCCACGGATAGTCCCTCAGCCCCACTCTCTTCAACACATACACAAACCCCCTAGCAAATAATGTCAGATTGCATGGACTCAACATCATCTCCTACAACTAAGACACCCAGCTCACTGTCAGAAGACACCACAAGAGCCAATTTCTACACATGCATGATGAACTCCAAGGACTAAATGAAGGACAACTGCCTCAAGTGCAGCATGGACAAGGCAGAAGTCCTCAACTTTGGGAAAAACACCTCGCCATGGAATGACACATGGTTCCCTACTAAACTAGGCCCATCATCTGCACAGAAAGCTATCTATTAAGAAACAGGTAAATCCAGTCTTTCACATGCTCCGCAAGATTTCCAGATTGCACCCAGTCAACACCAGAAGAACAGTCACGCAGGCCCTTTTCACCAGCAGGCTAGACTAAGGGAACAAACTCTAAGTAGGAATCACCACATACCTCCTGAATAGACTACAGATAATTCAAATCTCAGGGACACAACTCATATTCAACCTCCCCAGACAGACCCACATTATACCCCACCCCAACATGCTACTCTGGCTCCCAATCCAGAATAGATTTCACTTTAAGATGCTGATCCACACATACAAAGCTTTGCACAATGCAGAACAACCATACATCAACAAATGTAATAACTAACCAGACACCTATGATCCACCTCCCTCTTCCTTTCAGATACCCCTGGATCCACCGTGGCAAAAGCGGAGGATGCTCTTTCTCATATCTGGCAGCCAAAGCTTAGAACAACCTTTCCCATAACCTCAGGACTGTCCCATCACTTCGGCAATTCAGTAAACTACTTAAGACCTGGCTGTTTGAATGAACAGATCACCACAAAGCAGTTAGCAACTCCAGCACCTCACAGGTGATTTGCTGTGCCTTTTAATTCCTTGATTGATTGATTGATTAAGAGAACAAGATCCCAAATGGGATGAACACAGAAGAGGAAGTGAGTGCACATTTATAAGTAATGATCAACTATAGTTTTTACCATCAATATTGCCTAATTTGACTGCAAATTGTATCTGTAAATTCCATGATGCTGCACCCCTGATCCGTATATGCTTGGAATATGAATTCATTTTCCCCAGTTGCTGGTAAGAAATCAAGTTAAGAAATGGTTGTTATGAACAAAAAACAGAATCAAAGTACCCAAGATAGAATGAGATCAGGTTTGATTTTCACACTTGAGAATGTGGGCCATTTGATACCCAAGAATCGTGGAGAAATTGCTCACTGGGATTAATGCTATTTTGAAAATGCAGACATGATGTGATATCAGTAAACAGATAATTGTATTTATGTTAATAAAGGGAGTCTGATGTTTAAGTTCACTAATATGTACTCAGGACATTATGGGAGACAAATTTATATGTGCGATCAAGACTGGGCTTAAACTGTGTAGGATTCTGCAGATAAATGTGTTCTGACATGGAAGAATAAACTATGAACACTGCAACTCTGCGATATATATATATATATATATATTCACTGAAAAAACCATAGGTTATAGACCATATATAGTTAGGAATTAGCATTTAAAAAACCTTATTTTACTCACACAAAACCATTGAAATTCCATATATAGTTAGTTGCACTAACTATATATCGCGCACCCGCAATCCACTGCTGATGATGTCACATATTACATCATTCATGACATGGTCAGTGACATCACTGATGACATCACTGATGACATCTCAAATGACATCACTGATGACATCACTGATGACATCATCCAGTGACTGTGTGTTTCTGTAAAGTTTAAATATGTTTTACATATTGAAGAATGAGTAGATGTATAACTGTCTGGACGAAGGATTTAGTAGGTGCATGACTGAATGTATGAGTGAGTGATTAAATGTGTCTCACTGAGTGCATGGGTTAGTGACTAAACTGTCTTAATTTGTGCATCATTATGTCTGTTGTTCTGTAAACTGCTGCATGTGTTGATCAGTAGCTGTATGATTAACTATATGGGTTATTGATTGATTGTCCAAGTATTTGTATGGGAGACTGAGTGTGTGTGTGGCTGGCTGGGAGGTGTGTGACTCTGTGCAGATCAATGTGTACTTGTATCAATGATTGTATAAGAAAGTAAGTATGTGTTAGTATATGTTTGAAAATGTAAGGTGCTCTATGTTTAACTGTATAGACAAGAAAATGGAAGTGTGATTGATTCTTTACAGGACTGACTAGGTGTGTGAGTAACTCCATGGATGAGTGGCAGATTGTGAGTGTCTGTATAGGTGTATGAGTGCATATGATAGTGTTGTAAAGATGAGTGATTGTATGTATGAATGATTGTATGGGTGAATGAGTGAATGTGTGTGTAGACGTAGGAATCAGTGAGTACGTATGTAGTAACTAGTATTGGTGTGTCAATGGTTTCAAAAATTATACTCTGTATTTAACACTGGGTGAAACAGAGGTTATATTAAAATGTGAGGAGATGCATTGTATTGTCACATGAATGATATCATCAGTGATGTGGTAATTGATGTCAAATGAGATGTCATCAGTGATGTCATCAGTGATGTCATTTGAGATGTCATCAGTGATGTCATCAGTGATGTCACTGACCATGTCATGAATGATGTAATATGTGACATCATCAGCAGTGGATTGCAGGTGCGCGATATATAGTTAGTGCAACTAACTATATATGGAATTTCAATGGTTTTGTGTGAGTAAAATAAGGTTTTTTAAATGCTATTCCTAACTATATATGGTCTATAACCTATGGTTTTTTCAGTGAATTTTCAAGGTTTTGTAAATGCTAATTCCTAACTATATATGGTCTATAACCTATGGTTTTTTCAGTGAATTTCAATGGTTTATTAATAGCAAATATCAAAAGCTGTCGAATGTCAAGTACGTGGTAAGTGAAAACATTTTCGTGTTTATTTACACTGATCTGCTTTGAATGGTGCCCCCCCCCTCATTTCTATTAGGAGTACTCTCTCTTTGCACATAGTGAAGGGTAGTTAACGCAGGCCTTTGCCCCCGTTGTAATACGTCGTGCCTGCTTCTCTCTCCATTTGATTGATTGTTATCCAAGTATTTACTGTTTTAGAATTGGTTCTCTTTGGTTCATTCTCTATTTACAAACAAACACAGAGTCGCAATACTCTGTTTAGTCTTTGCAGATAACGAAAAATCGTGTAAAAAAAAAAGAAAAGGAATCGACAAAATCAGTAGGCCACTAATGGGATCTCTTTTTGACCTCGCTAAAATAGAAACATTAGGAACAACCCCTCATGACAAATACAAAACTAGTGAAATGAACTGAACTCCACACAATGATGGCAGCAAAACAGCTCGGCTCCGCCACCCACCCCGCCCAAAATAACGATAAAGAGCGGCTGCCATGATTGGTTGCGGAATGGCCACGACGGAGCTACGAAATGGTGCTGCTCTCATGCTAAACCCAGCTTCAGTCTGAAACATCCAGAAACACTGTAGACTACCAATTCGATCAGTTCCGGTAGCGCCCCAATGTAACCCGGTAGAGAAGAACTAGCCCTCCCCTCTTTGACTAATGGTTCTTGTTGCCTGTCCCTTCTGTTGTCATTTAACAGAACTATTTAGCCTGCTGAAAGGGGTTGTGTTCCGACCGCTGGTTGGTGGAGACATTTTGACTATATTCTGGACCTGCGTTGTCGCGTAATGCGTCATATGACGCGCCGCGTTAGCGCATCCGGAAGTCATCCGGGGCGCGCAGCGCGTAACGTAAGCATAACAAGTCATGTGACTTGTTAATAAAACTTTTCATTGGTTCATTTTACTTTTCTTATTCTAATGATGAAAGGCTTGGTCATATGACCTAAAAATTACGCTTTTTATTACTTCCGAACATTATTTTTTCTTAAATATATGTTATAATGTTCCAGGCTAATGTACTTTCCCGGAAAATTTACAACTGTCCTGCAAGTAAAATATATTCTTTTTTCGAGAAAAAGAGCGTTTCTTCGTCCCATGACGGAGCCGTTGAGCAAAAGAGGGTCGACCTGCTGTCTTAGTCGCCGATACGCCTGAATATGAGATTCTTATCGATCACTTTATGTTGCAGGAATAGAAAACACAACAGCCCTTGACCATTTATCTTTACTGCGTTCCTTCGTATTATACCTTTTACCCTTCATATAATTGGTCTCCTTTATTTCACTTGCCTTTTAATGATTCTAAAACAGTGACTATTATTAAAAACTTTACCAATGTATATACTACTACCATGTTGTCTTTTAAAAACCTTTATTGTGAAAATTTCATTATACAAATACGAGCCTATAACCACGTGGGCCGGCCACGGAGCAAACTGTAATCGTATATGATGAGTAGACATTTACACTGTAGAGGAACGTAACTGGCGGGCCATTAGGTTGCAAGAACTAAGGTGTCTAACAGTTACGGAATCGGTGGACGTACATTTTATAATTAAAATACGACAGGGCCAGTTACAATAAAATTATCTAGATATACATTTGCGGGCAAGTACCATGGGTGACGTTAATTCGAACTTTCAATAGTACAGTAATCAATAACACATCAGAACTTAATATCAATAGGGATGTCGAAATATTCAATCAATTCTCGTCCCCGCCCGCCATGTGCTTCAAAACTGCATACGTATCTCGTGATTTCAAGGTTCTGCAACCAGTACACAACAAGGAGTTACGAGTCCCATTTATTCCGGCGCCATTTTGGGCGAGGACGGGCAGGTCCAGGATATAGTCAAAATGTCTCTACCAACCATCGACTATGATGATGTTCATATGCTGTATTTATTAGAGTAACACTCATCTGTCCACATGAAATTAATTTGCCACAATCTAAACATGTCATTTTAATCTTTCCAAAGTTCTTCTAAATATTTGGGACCGTTTCCCTTGCCTCTGATGCTGTCAGTGCCACTTCTTTGATGAATGTACTAGCAGGTCAGGGGTTCTCCTCCAAATCTCTCTTTTATGCAGCACTATAATTAATTGGTGCCACCTCTCCATATGACGATGCATGGTATAGTTACCATAACTATATTTTTTTTCGGTTCCTCTGGAGAGTTCATCGTGGCAGATGAAGCGTGTAACGTACCGGGCATTTACCTTTTTTTGCATGTACAGGAAAGGAAAAAAAAAACGAGCGTCCGAGTTCTAAGGTGTCCCAGGGCCATTTTAGTGGACCAGGCCCAAATCCAAAGAACAGGCCGCCATTTTGAGAGTCCTGTTGCAGCCGCCTGTCGCTGTAGCATCAAGAGCAGCCGAAACTCAGCTGAATGGCAACTGAAACGGTAAAGGGGCGCCCCACTACAGCAGACGAGCCTCCACCTAGGAAGGCCCGTTCACGCCGCCCCCCCCACCCCCTTCGGGCACCCCACGCCGTTATTCGGAGCAGTATTGTAGGATGGCCACACCAGTGCGGCAACTTGCTAGACATCACCTCGGTGGTAACCGAATCTCAGCGCCTTTTGGTGTCTTCTCTTCAGAAAATATTGTTGCGCTGCCTTTGGCCCCATTCGCACATCGGTCCGCTACTGACGCCATCTCACAGGCTAATGGGGCGCCCCACGCCGAGTTTCAGCATTGTAGGATGACCACACCAGTACAGCAACTTGCTAGACACCACCTCGGTGCCATCCGGATTTTGGCATCTCAACGCCTAGTGGTGTCTTCTATTCGGAAAATATTGTTGCGCTGCCTTTGGCCCCATTCGCACATCGGTCCGCTACTGACACCATCTCACAGGCCAACAGGGCGCCCCACGCCGACTTTTACCATTGTAGGATGGCCACACCAGTGCCACAACTTGCTAGACACCACCTCGGTGCCATCCGGATCTTGGCATCTCAGCGCCTTGTGGTGTCTTTTATTCAGAAAACATTGTTGCGCTGCCTTTGGCCCCATTCGCACATCGGTCCGCTACTGACGCCATCTCACAGGCCAACGGGGCGCCCCACGCCGACTTTCAACATTGTAGGATGGCCACACCAGTGCACCTTACTAGACACCACCTCGGTGCCATCCGGATCTTGGCGCGTTGTGCTGCCTTCGGCCTATTCGCACATCGGTCCGCTACTGACGCCATCTCACAGGCTAATGGGGCGCCCCACGCCGAGTTTCAGCATTGTAGGATGACCACACCAGTACAGCAACTTGCTAGACATCACCTCGGTGCCATCCGGATCTCGGCGCCCCACTGCAGATGAAGTGCCTCTCAACTATGAAACCACCACGGTGACATCCGGATCTTGGCGCGTTGTGCTGCCTTCGGCCTATTCGCACATCGGTCCGCTACTGACGCCATCTCACAGGCTAATGGGGCGCCCCACGCCGAGTTTCAGCATTGTAGGATGACCACACCAGTACAGCAACTTGCTAGACATCACCTCGGTGCCATCCGGATCTCGGCGCCCCACTGCAGATGAAGTGCCTCTCAACAATGAAACCACCACGGTGACATCCGGATCTTGGCGCCTTGTGCTGGTTCCGGCCTATTCACACATCGGTCCGCTACTGACTCCATCTCACAGGCTAATGGGGCGCCCCACGCCGAGTTTCAGCATTGTAGGATGACCACACCAGTACAGCAACTTGCTAGACATCACCTCGGTGCCATCCGGATCTTGGCATCTCAACGCCTAGTGGTATCTTCCATACAGAAAATATTGTTGCGCTGCCTTTGGCCCCATTCGCACATCGGTCCGCAACTGACACCATCTCACAGGCCAACAGGGCGCCCCATGCCGACTTTTACCATTGTAGGATGGCCACACCAGTACAGCAACTTGCTAGACATCACCTCGGTGCCATCCGGATCTTGGCATCTCAGCGCCTTGTGGTGTCAGTCAGAAAATATTGTTGCGCTGCCTTTGGCCCCATTCGCACATCAGTCCGCTACTGACACCATCTCACAGGCCAACAGGGCGCCCCACGCCGACTTTTACCATTGTAGGATGGCCACACCAGTGCCACAACTTGCTAGACACCACCTCGGTGCCATCCGGATCTTGGCATCTCAGCGCCTTGTGGTGTCTTCTATTCCGAAAATATTGTTGCGCTGCCTTTGGCCCCATTCGCACATCGGTCCGCTACTGACGCCATCTCACAGGCCAACGGGGCGCCCCACGCCGACTTTCAACATTGTAGGATGGCCACACCAGTGCGGCAACTTACTAGACACCACCTCGGTGCCATCCGGATCTTGGCGCGTTGTGCTGCCTTCGGCCTATTCGCACATCGGTCCGCTACTGACGCAAACTCACAGGCCAACGGGGCGCCCCACGCCGACTTTCAGCATTGTAGGATGGCCACACCAGTGCTGCAACTTGCTGGACACCACCTCGGTGCCATCCGGATCTTGGCGCGTTGTGTTGCCTTCGGCCTATTCGCACATCGGTCCGCTACTGACGCCGCCTCACGTGCCAACGTATTTTCTCCGCATTTTATACCCTATGCCGCATAACAGGTCATGTGACTTGTTTATAAAACTTTTCATTGGTTCATTTTACTTTTGGTTTCCTAATGATGGAAGGCTTGATCATATGACCTAAAAACAACACTTTTCATTGGATGAAAACTTTTTTTTTTCCCAAACGATGAAAGCCCCACCTTGTTTCTGGATGTTTCAGACTGAAGCTGGCGTCAGCATGAGAGCACCACCATCTCGTAGCTCCGTCGTGGTCATTCCGCGAGCAATCATGGCAGCCGCTCCCCACCAGAAGCCTACAGGAGTCGGGGGCCCCCAAAACTTTTGATGAATCCTCAAGGCGGAGGGGACGCTTTCGAGAATGGGGTCCAAGACCTAGCAGACAAGCGTCCGATTTCCAAGGTGTCCCAGGGCCATTTCAGTGGACCAGGCCCAAAAAGGAAACAGCCTGCCGCCATTTTGAGAGTCCCGTGACAGCCGCCTATCGCTGCACCGCAAGAGTGGGCGCAACTCAGCTGAATTGCGGCTTTTGACACAGTGGACCAAAAGCGGACGGAATGGCAACTGAAACGGTAAAGGGGCGCCCCACTACAACAGACAAGACTCCACCTGGAGAGGCCCGTTCACGCCGCCTCCCCCGGGGCGCCCCACGCCGTTATTCGGAGCAGCATTGTAGGATACCAAAACCAGTGCGGCAACTTACTGGACATCACCTTGGTGCCATCGTTCTGCTGCCTTGGAACTATTCGCACAACAGTTTGCTACTGATGACCCACCCCCCGCGACGCCCCACGCCAGAAATCTGGACGTTGTGCTGCGTTGGGACTATTCGCACAGCCGACCGCTACTTCGTTGTTTTTCCCTAAAAATGTTTATATGTTATTACTGTTTTTGTTTTCTTGTATATATTTATAAGTTATTAAAGTTTTATAATCTTACTACTTTGTTGGAGTGCTATATATTTTTAATGTGACACATAATTGTAAAAACTTTGATGTACAAAGAGTCATCCCTGGAATCTTCCGCTTCAGGCTCGGTCCCCTCCCCAATCACAATACAGGATGGTTTTCAGATAATAGGAACGCGTCTGCTGTGTCGGATCTCATCGAGTGTGGGCCTTGATCTACTATAACTCCTTTGAAGAGGGGTGATTCTTTACAGCTGGGGCCATAAACTACATCTGCAGGGCTAGCTGATACCCTGGGACCGGCCTGGACAATCGGACACAGAGGAAAAGGAGTGTCAGAGGGTGCGGTAGTGAATAGGGCGAAAGGGAGGTGTCGGGCGGGCACAGGGTGTGATTCTCAGGGAAGAGCAGCCCAGATGGGGGGTGGTTTATTACCCATGCATAAGACAGAGAGCGAGGGTGACCACTGCCTGGGGGAGATGCTTGCGAGGGTGGGGAGCCATGCTAAGGATCGACAGCGTGCACAGAGTGGGTCTGGTCAAGGCATCTAAAATGACTGCCGTGCATGACAAAAGTGTGGCATTTGAAAAAAGGCAAGATGGCGCAGACAATGTTTTTCAACACTTCCTGATTTCCTTCGAATCGAACGTTAACAGACGTTGGGGCATATTACCAAAGTTAAGCGATATTTATCCCTAACGATGCTTAGCAACGATTTTTTTACCGCTAAGCATCGTCAGAAATTATCGCAGATAAACCTTGCTATTATCAAGGTTTATCGCAAAT
The DNA here is from genome assembly GCF_964261635.1 of Lissotriton helveticus. Lineage (NCBI taxonomy): Eukaryota > Metazoa > Chordata > Amphibia > Caudata > Salamandridae > Lissotriton > Lissotriton helveticus. The sequence goes on along the minus strand of NC_136063.1, from coordinate 769,715,211 downwards.
ACGATAATAAACGACCGCAATGCATGACTATCGCTGAAAACTCAGCGATATTCATGCATTACCGAGCTAATGCTCTTAGCCATGTTATCCACCTCCCATTGGATAACATGGCTAAGAACTGCTCAGGGCAGGTGCTAGCTTTTGGAGATATTCGTGCTTATCGCGAATATTTCCAAAAGTTGATAATAGCAGATAGCGATGTTAGCGACTGTTTCCAGTCGCTAACATCTTGGCATGCCCACTTTGCATGTCATTAGTGATAAATATCACTCACATGCAAAGTGGGGCCCAAGATGGTCACTATCTCCTACTAGCCGTCGCTAACTGGTGTTAGCAACAGCTAGGTAATACAGATATAATTTTATCTCCGCGAAGCGGAGCGCTGTTACAGATATATATCTTGTTTTTGAACGTTAATTTCTCAAAATCCACTGAAGCACATATATTGAGACCTAGCAAAGGCACATCGAGCTACCAGTCCCTACAATTTTGCCACGTTTCGTGCAAATCCATTCAGCCGTTCGATTATTATTATTATTTTTTTTTTTGCCCCGCGGGGCCCTTTTAAAACCTCCACATCAAACCTAAGAGGTCAAGGAGGATCTACTATGCCCCCTTATGGTCATTTGCCCCTTCGCTTTGGCCTCCTCTTGTCTCTCGATCCTACCGAGAGACAAGATGGCGGCCGCTACGGACTGTTTGCAATGTTTACAGACGCCGGAGAACCAATCAGCTTCGCAAACCTCCGTTACGCGAAGCGGAGCGCTGTTACAGATATATATCTTTTTTTGAACGTTAATTTCTCAAAATCCACTGGAGCACATATATTGAGACCTAGCAAAGGCACATCGGGCTACCAGTCCCTAATATTTTACCAAGTTTCGTGCAAATCCATTCAGCCGTTCGATTATTATTATTATTTTTTTTTTTGCCCCGTGGGGCCCTTTTAAAACCTCCACATCAAACCTAAGAGGTCAAGGAGGATCTACTATGCCCCCTTATGGTCATTTGCCCCTTCGCTTTGGCCTCCTCTTGTCTCTCGATCCTACCGAGAGACAAGATGGCGGCCGCTACGGACTGTTTGCAATGTTTACAGACGCCGGAGAACCAATCAGCTTCGCAAACCTCCGTTACGCGAAGCGGAGCGCTGTTACAGATATATATCTTTTTTTGAACGTTAATTTCTCAAAATCCACTGGAGCACATATATTGAGACCTAGCAAAGGCACATCGGGCTACCAGTCCCTAATATTTTACCAAGTTTCGTGCAAATCCATTCAGCCGTTCGATTATTATTATTATTATTTTTTTTTGCCCCGCGGGGCCCTTTTAAAACCTCCACATCAAACCTAGGGGGTCAGCGAGGATCTACTATGCCCCCTTATGGTCATTTGCCCCTTCGCTTTGGCCTCCTCTTGTCTCTCGATCCTACCGAGAGACAAGATGGCGGCCGCTACGGACTGTTTGGAATGTTCACAGACGCCGGAGAACCAATCAGCTTCGCTTCACAAAGCTCCGTACCGCGAAAAGTCCGCGAACCGGAGCGCTGCCCGGTCCGCTGTTACAGATATATATCTTTTTTTGAACGTTAATTTCTCAAAATCCACTGGAGCACATATATTGAGACCTAGCAAAGGCACATCGGGCTACCAGTCCCTACAATTTTGCCAAGTTTCGTGCAAATCCATTCAGCCGTTCGGGCTAAAAGTGAGGCCAACCGCCCTATGGAAAACTCAATGTTAAAAACACTTTTTGGGACCCCCCTTTTTTCTCGGCCCCCCCCTTGACGAACCCCCCCCAAATTTTCAAGGGCTGCTCAGAAACAAAATGTGCAATTTTCCTGAAAATTTCAGCCAATTCCGTCCACAAACGCCAAAGTTATTAGACATAGAATTTTCAAAAATCCCATAGAGAAAAAATCCTAACTATATATACCTACTGGCGACCGCCAGTAGGTAATATATATATATATATATATATATATATATATATATAGAGAGAGAGAGAGAGAGAGAGAGAGATATATAGATATGTATATATCTATACTACTATTATAAAGAGGGAACACAAACCTTTGAGCCAGGTAAACTCGGGAACCACAGCGCCAATCCACACACCCAATACATTGTAGAAATTGTCAGGGTGTGCAGATGGACATAGGCTATAAAAAAAAATTTAAAAACTTACATTTAAAATTATAACTTTTTAAAAAAAAGTAGTGCCTTGAAAGTAGCACCGGCCGCGACGCTGCGCTGGCCGCGACGCGCGTGATGATGAGGAGGAGCGGCGGACATGGAGCGGCGGTGAAGTGAGGAGCGCGGGGAGAAGCGGCGGCTCAGGTGCGTCATGACGAGGAGGAGCGGCGGACAAGGAGTGGCGGTGAAGTGAGGAGCGCGGGAAGGAGCGGCAGCTCAGGTAAGGTAAAGGCCCATTGGAGTCGGGGCGGGAGGGATTCGGGGCGGGAGGGGGTCGGGGTGGGAGAGGGTGCGCACAGAGAGACAGGCGGGAGCCCTTGGTGCACGCAAGCCTCAAATGCTGCCCCCAGCCCCTTTCTGCCCCGGGCAACGCTGGGGCGGGCTGCTAGTAAATATATATATATATATACAACATACTACGGAACTTTTTCCTCCATTCAAAGCAAAATATAGAAAGAATAAGATAATATAACATAGTCTCCCAAAACCTCTAACCTTTCTCTTTTTTCTATCTTACTACTTTCCCTTCCCTTTCTTCCCTTTCTTTTACTTTTTCCTTGCCTTTCTTTCCTTCCTTTCATTCATTTGCAGTCAATATTTGAATGTTCAATGATGTACTATACAATTGACATCAAGTATAACTGAATATGGCTTGAAAAGAATGATACTTACCCCGCTTGATACTATATCAGCACTTTGCCATACAGCAATTGTCTTGTAAATATCAGTACAAAAGATTTCTTTCGTGTAAATATTGTAATATACATTTTTAATTGCTCTACAATACCCATAATGCCACATTAGGACCACATGGGTTTACAAATAGTGCAAGAAAGAAAGGACTCACTGACCGTGAGCAAGGCCGTGGGAGGGCTGAAACGCGTTGGTTGGGCTGTGCAAAAATAAACGCATTGTGAAATAATTCCTTTCAGAGTGCCGCGTCAATGGTTTGATAAAGTGGAATTTTGGGGCCAGGATCTGGCCCTCTCGCAGGGCACCCGCTGTGAGCGATGCCTCAGAGTTCAGGATCACGTTGTGGGAATAAATATAAATATATAAATATATATATATATAAACTGCGACCTCCGCTCAACCGGAAGTCTTTACTTTCTCCCGTTGGGGAGTTACTGCTCAGGCCCCTGGACGTCTGGGACAATTGTTTGCTGTTGGCTGTTTGTCGAATGCCTTTTGGGACGGCTGTCTCAATTTGTGACATTCGCATTCCAGCAGCGAGCCACAAAGAACGTTTCCAGTGGAGGAGTTGTGCGTTATCGGAGGACGAGCAGCGATTACAGCAGCAGCCCCCGTACTGAGTGAGTACGACATCAGTTGTAAATTTGAGTATACGCCATGGCAGCGGGTGCACGCAAAGGGAGAGAGGTTGCCGCTTTGGAAGCGTTTGATGATTCCCCGGCTGGGGGATCTACAGCTACCGCTACGGAGGATTTGGGCGCCACCGGCGGAGATAATCTCCGTGTAAAATTTAAAACTTTGGAAAAATTGTTAAAACGGGAGCAGTCTAAGTGGTGGGAGCACCGCTCCCTAAGCCGATATTTGGAGGTCAACCGGATACCGCGTGGACTAAGGGTTATGCTGGCTCCGAGCTATGAGTATATGGACCCAGCATTGTTGAAAGATTGGGCTGAATGGAGCCTAGACTCATCTCGCCGATTAGTTACAATGCTTGTGCGTCATGCAGAAAGTGACAGATCCAAATTACAAACTGAGATTGATGCACTAGAGGCAGAATTAGCGAATATGTGCGAGGATGATGCCAATATCACGCTGGAATGCAAGAAACTCAGGGAAACAATGGAACAACGAGTGCAGAAAGAAGAGGACGTTATCAGGAAACGAAAAGCATTCAAGTTTCAGCGTGAGAAGAATGACTACAATGAAGGCAGAATTTTCACGTTTGCCCGCAAGTATGATGCAATTAAAGCATCCAAAATAAAGAACTCACGGGCAGGTGTCAGTGTCTTGCAGGGCGTAGTACAGGCACGCCCTAATTCTCCTGAAAGCTCGAGTTTCACGGACCTTAGTTCCAATATCGATAGCGGGTCTGAAGCAGAGGCCGGTAGACTCACAGATCAAATGGGGTTTACACGGTTAACTATGGAGCAGGAATTGGAATGTGTCCGGCAGGACAGGCGCGAAACATTGCGCCCAAGATTCCCAGCGTCCGCAAAACCCCAAACGCAAGGCGGCGGGAACGAAGAAAAAGCCGCAACCAACGAAAAACCAAAGAAAAGAAATTACAGACGGTGGAACGCCAACAAAAAGCAGTAACTAGCGCGACTCAAATAAATACTCTGGCGCAAACACAAGACACTGGCTTATCTTGCTTATCTATTATTAATCTGACTGACACAAATTTCTCTGATTTGGAAATCAGTATTTTATCTAAAGGATTGTCGTACAGCCCCCCCAGTAGCTTCAATTATGTGGACACCAGACTAGATCTTTTGAAATTTGCACGTAAACTGAAGCTAAGAAAGCATTTTGCCAACAACAAATCTCGCAATGCAGGTAAAAAGGCAGGGGCGACAGATACTGCCGGGGGTCTAGTGGTGAACGATGTTCCTCTTATGCAGGATCTAGCAGCCCTGCGTGCAGAAGCTCCAAATTCTCAGAACACACAAGGGCAGGAGAACATGCACACCGGTGGCTTAAGCAATCTTAAGCCCCGTTCCACGTTCACCCCTGTTACCCCTTACGACAACATAGATATATTTCAGGATGCAGTTGTGAAGCAGGTGAAGGCATTACATGTTAAAACCTTGAAATCCAACTACAGCAAGTATCAGGGCAATAACAATTACCAGAAATTGGTCAAAAAAATCAAAGCGAATGGAAATATGATAGTCAGGCAATCTGATAAGGGGGGCAATATCGTGCTATGGCCGAGAACATTATATCTTGAAGAAGCCTACCTCCAACTAAATGATCCGGAATGTTACAGACATTGTGATGTAAATGTACTCAGGAAAGCGCAAACAGACTTTCATTCTCTCCTGATGGGATGGCGTTCCAGCGGACTTATTAGCATGGACGAATTAAAATGTCTTAAAAATGACCACCCCATCACCCCTGTGTTGTATCTCATCCCAAAAGTACACAAAAACGCGAAATAGCCGCCAGGTAGACCCATCATCTCGGCGTGCGGGGGTTTGTTGGAGAAAGCCACCACCTACATTGATTTGTTCCTCCAGGAGCATGTGCTGGCGTTGCCATCATATATTCAGGACTCCAGTGATTTGATGAGGAAATTAACTGATTTAGCGTGGTGTGATGATTACTTGTTGATTACCCTTGAGGTGTCATCTTTATATACAAGCATAGTGCATGCAGATGGGTTGAGGGCGTCAGAGTTCTTTCTTGGCAAGCGACCAATAGAACTAGTTGAGCATAATAAGATGTTGCTTGCCATGATTAGTTTTTGTTTGCATCACAACTATTTCATGTTTCTGAATCGCTACTACCAACAAGTCAGAGGGGTTGCCATGGGGGCCTGTTTCTCTCCTAGTTATGCCTGTTTGCATATGGGGTACTGGGAGAGACAGGTCCTCAATGGCATTCACCGAGACATCTGCACCCGCCATATCATTCGATGGTACAGATACATCGATGATATCCTAATGATATGGCGAGGAACCTATGAGCAAGCTGTCAGTTTCATTGATGTTTTGAACAATAATGCATATAACTTGTCCTTCACATCGCATATCAGTCAGACAACAGCACATTTTCTTGATGTTACTCTGGAGGTCAGTCAGGGCAAACTTGAAACCAAGCTTTATAGAAAGCCCACTGCGGGCAATACTATTTTGCATGCTGAGAGCCACCATCCCCCGCATTTAATTCGTAGCATCCCCTACGGGGAGATGCTTAGAATTAGGCGAGTCTGTAGTACAGAATCTCACTGCAAAGTGGCGCAAGCAGCGAGCAAACTAAGGTTTCTTGCTAGGGGCTATGAAGAACATCTCATTGACACAGCGATTAGGAAAGCTAATGCCCTATCCCGAACTGATGCACTGACCCATAGAAAACCCCAGAGAGCCACCATAGCCAGCAGTGAACCACCGGTCAGACTCATCTGGACCTATAACAGCCAGCATGGGGCGCTGAGAAAAATCATTAATCAACACTGGAATCTTATCAAATTAGATCCAGTGATAGGAGAACACATGCCTAATAGACCTGCGATCACTTTCAGGAAGGCGTTTTCGCTGCAAGATGCACTGGTTAAATCCAGCCCGGAAGTGATCCCACCCAAAAATTGGCTAGCAGCGAGCCGCGGGTTTAGGAAGTGTTCTAGCTGTAAGGCTTGCTCCCAGGGGCTCAACAAGACCGAGTTCTTGACAGCTTTCTCGACAGTGCCCCGGAAAATTACCAAGCAGCTAACCTGTAAATCAGAGTATGTGGTGTATGTGCTGGAGTGCCCGTGTGGCCTGCAATACATTGGCAGTACCAAATTGCAGGTACACAAAAGGGTGCTCCAGCACATTCGGGCAATTAACACAAATGATGCCACATACCCTGTAGCCAGGCATTTTAAGGAGTTCCATAATAATAACAGTGGGCTCCTTAGATATTATGCTATTGATACTATAGGTCCACTCAGGAGGGGAGGTAACCGAGAAGGGATCTTAAGGGCTCTTGAGACCAGATACATCCTGGAGATGGACAGTAAAAGTCCCAATGGTCTTAATTCCACGGAGGACTGCTATACATGTTTATAGTTCTGTCTGTCTCCTCAGCCTTCACTAATACCCCCCATTACTGTGCTACATGTCGCTGGCTGTATGTCTGAACCTTAGGCCATGAAGTTTTATCATCATATATATGCCTAGCCATGCTATCAGTTATTGCAACAGATCCTCACTAGTTGTGTTAAAGCTGTATCTTATAAATTTCAAAACTCAGTAAGAATTCATTCTTTATTTTAAATTTTCACTTGTTTATTACAGTGTTAGTAACAACGCTCTGGGCATATGTGGCACCAATAATCTAGTACAGGTGTTACTTTAGGCCTCTTTTCTTTATTATCCGGTTTCATATTTCCAGTTAACATTTTAAGTTTATTACTGGTAACATTGTGTAAGATACTTATTGTATATAGATGTATATAGATTAAATTTTTGTATATATTTTACAATGAAGTTAGAGGGCTTTCACAGTGTGCACTAGGGGCTATTGCATTCATGCAGAGAGTACATCATAGCCAGATCAGGTTTTTTGGTGCGGCTGTAATTTTGAACAAATTGTAATATACATGAAATTTTTACAGAAATTCGCAATGTTATGAATTTACATGCACTGTGGGAATTCCCAGGTGACCCTCTATTTTAGAAATTTACAATCTCATAACCTTACATATGTATTCGGATAATAAGTACTGTATTGAAACAGATATTATTAAGTGTTGGCCTAAGATTGCCGTTTTTGCCCATTCATGCGCCTTGAAATGGTTAATTTAACAGTTGTGTTACATATTTCAATGAATTAAGTTGCAACCAATCAGTGATGTCGTTGTTACTGCACTAGCACTTTAAATTCACGCAACTCTTTCAGTGCGCCATGTGACCAAGCCCTCTGTGTAGGGCGAAACGTTATCCTGCCGTGGTGTGCTGTTAAATAAAAAACTCACTAGCACTCTGGGTCTTCCGTGTTCTTGCTCGTTTGTCAGCCGAGGATTGATGGCGTGGCGTGGCAGCAGGAGTACAAGTGCGGATATATATATATATATATACATATATATATATATATATATCCACCAAGAACTCCTTTGAAAAACGCAGGAGACAGACCACAGGACCAAATGCTGAATTTCTTCATTTATTGCTCATTACCGTGAGAGAGTGCATTACGCGTTTCGGGCTCCCTGAGCCCATGTTCACATGATATATATATATATATCACTAAAAATTACAGAGATCACTGGGAAATTATAGTTAAATTCTGAATTTACACACATAAAAGCAAAGACATTAATCAGTTATTGCTAGAGTTATATCAAAAAACGATAACTTGTGCCCTAAGGTAACTATAACCCCCCGTCATTTACAATTTGCACAGCAATAATTTCACTGCAAATGTTGCACTGATATTATCAATGATGTCATAGAAGATGTCATGGGTGATGTGCTATGTGGGGAAATTAGCAGTGCAAGGCGAGGGCATGAGTTATAGTTACCTTAGGGCACAAGGCATGTCCCTCAAAGGCAGCCAACCTGTGAGGGTGGCATGTAGCTCCCCTTCCTGGGCCAATATTGACCCATGAACCCCATCCCCCAGGACATATGTAATAAATATATGGAGAGGAGAAGATTTTAGACCCAGGGACCCCAGTGCCCAGCCACATTATCAATGGTGAGAGGCAATATAGTCCCTGGGGACCGCATCTCCCAGGGCCTGATCAATTATAAATGTGGGGCTCACACAGCTCCCCTCCCCAGAAAAATGTTGCCCCCGGACCTCATGCCCTGGGTCCAGCTAATTATTTAAGTGAGCCCTTACAGCCCCCTCCTTGGGCCAATTCTGACCACTAGGAATCCTTCCCGGGGCCTGCCCAGTAATTGATGCGTGCCCTGGAGCCCACTCAGGATACTCATCTGTTGGAAGCTGCAGGGGAACCTCCAATGCCCCAGTGGCCCCAGTCTGCTCCCCGACTCCAGCGGGAGCTGGCATTGCTCCCGCTCGCAGGGAGCAGAAAAATGTCTGCTCCCTGTGGACAGACGCAATGTTTTGTCTGTTTCCCTGCCCGCTTTAGGTTGGGCAGGAAAACAGATGAAAAGTCCGGTCCCAGAGGGCGGGAGCATTTTACATGCTCCTGCAAACTGGGAGTGGACTTAGGGGCTGATTACGATGTTGGGAGGAAAGCCTTCTCTCAACAGTCGGAATCTTCTCAACCGTATCAGAGCCCTTCGGACCGACTCAGTCTGTTTACATGCCGACAGCCTGATTACGATGTTTGCGGTCGAAAGTTAATCCATGCGGTCATTCCAACTTGGTTCCGTCCGACTCACTGAGTATTCATGTCAGTCGAACTGCATCGTACACCCCTATGGACAGTGTTTCCGTCCTCGGGATCACGTTGTCCATTTCCAACAGCATTTCCGTGTCGGCTTGTCTGGCACCAAAAGGCTGTCAGAAAGTGACTTTGGGGGCCCCTAGCCGGGCCCCCTTCCTCCTGCAGCCTCTGGTTGGGGGCAGATGGGGTACCTAAGGGACCCCCCAGGAAAATCCTGCACTACATGGCAGGCACTGTAGGGTGCCTACAACAAGGTGCAGGGTTTTACACACACATCCCATTTACCCATAGGAGCCTGTGTCGGGCGTAACACAAGCTCCCATAGGAAACAATGGAAATCCAACTGAACACTGTTCGGTCGCATCGTAATGTGGCATACAGAACAACAGAGTGCAAGCTGGTCGGTCCCGATTATGAGTCGGTGTCGGGTGGGGGCTTTCCGTCCCATATAGTAATGAGCCCCTTAGTGTTTGCTCTCACTTTTCAGGAGATTTAAAATTGCTCACACCATGCGAGAGTCAACCCACTATATCCTATGGGTAGGCACCTCTGGACATAGCAGGAGCCTGGTCCTGGGGATGGGGTCCTCCCTTATTGTGGAATTGGTCAGGTGCCATGTGATGGGGTCCCCAGTGCCAAAATCAGCCTGGGGGCTGCATGTGCCCCTGCCCCCCTCAGCTGAGACAGAGTGACAAGATGGCTGCCACCACTTCCCGGTTGAAGTGATAACAGCCAATCAGATCTCACCATGAGATCTGATGTATCCCTGGCTCTTCCGCACCAATAGATATCTATACTTTTTTTTCTTTACTAACTCCAAAACTAAGGAACAAATTTATTACAAATTACAAAAAGCCTCTTTCTGTACCAAGATCTAGCTTTCAGCAAATTTGGTCAAATTCCGTTCAGCAGTATAGGCTATAGTAGTGTTCAAAATCCCTATGGGCAATAACACAGAGAATGCACTTTGGGTCGGCCCTTTTTCTCAGCCCCGTCTGACAAATCACCGTGAAACATGCAAGATAGCAGCTGAAGTGAGTGTCAAACTAGCTTTGAAAATGTCATTAAGATTTGTCAATTGGCGCCAAAATGATTAGCAAAACAAAAAACACTTTTGCTATGGAAACTAGGTCCTAATTATAACTACCTATTGGCAACCATCAGTAGGTAATCTGCATAAATATATTCACTAAAAAAAACAAATGGTAAAGGGGTGTTATAGGTAGGAAATAGAATTTTAAAAATCTTAGAAATTCCCTGAAAAAAGAAAGGTTACAGGGACATCATAGTTAGGCTCAGATTTCATTTGTATAAAACCATTGAAATAATAAGTGAATAAGGGTGTGTGTGAGTAGCTCTATGAGTATGTGAAATACTGTGTGAGTCACTGTGTTGGTGACTAAATGTGATTGACTGCATGGGTGAGTTAATGGCTGCCTTAGTTGCTATATGGGTAGGGGAGTGTGTGGGTGGTTGTTTTGGTGACTGAGTGGATGTGTGAGTGGCTCCGTGAGTGGGTGAGTGGGTGGCTGTTTGAATGGATGTATGGTTAATCAAGTGTGTGTGAGTGGCTGTTTTATGCAGTAAGTGTCTGTGTGACTGGCTGTATTGGTGAGTGAGTAGGTGTGTAAATGCTTGCATGGATATGTGAATGGGTATGTAAGTGGTAACTGGTTTATTGAAAAGATTTGTGAGTAGCTGTATGGGTGAGTGAGTGGTTATGTGAGTAGCTGTATGGGTAAATGAATGCTAGTGTGAGTGGCTATGTGGGTGAATGAGTGGGTGTATGAGTGACTGTATGGGTGAGTGAGTAGGTATTTAAGTGGCTGTATGGGTAGGTGATTTGGCTGTGATTGAGAGAGAGAGCGGGTATGTGTGAGTTGTTAAATGGATTTATGAATGAGTATATAAGTAGTTGTGTGGGTGTGTGAAATGATGTATAAGATTTTTTATGGGGGTGTGAGTGGGTATGTGAGTGGGTCTGTAGAAGATGTAATCAGGGATATCAACTGAGATGTCATCAGGGATGTTACTAACCATGTCATGAGTGACATAATATGTGAATTCATAAGCGGTGCATTGCAGAGGCACAAGTTATCGTTAGCTCAGGTAACTACAGCTGCTGAATTTCCCTGGTTTAGTACGAGGGAAATCTGGGCCAAAATGTGATTGACTGCATGGGTGAGTTAATGGCTGCCTTAGTTGCTATATGGGTAGGGGAGTGTGTGGGTGGTTGTTTTGGTGACTGAGTGGATGTGTGAGTGGCTCCGTGAGTGGGTGAGTGGGTGGCTGTTTGAATGGATGTATGGTTAATCAAGTGTGTGTGAGTGGCTGTTTTATGCAGTAAGTGTCTGTGTGACTGGCTATATTGGTGAGTGAGTAGGTGTGTAAATGCTTGCATGGATATGTGAATGGGTATGTAAGTGGTAACTGGTTTATTGAAAAGATTTGTGAGTAGCTGTATGGGTGAGTGAGTGGTTATGTGAGTAGCTGTATGGGTAAATGAATGCTAGTGTGAGTGGCTATGTGGGTGAATGAGTGGGTGTATGAGTGACTGTATGGGTGAGTGAGTAGGTATTTAAGTGGCTGTATGGGTAGGTGATTTGGCTGTGATTGAGAGAGAGAGCGGGTATGTGTGAGTTGTTAAATGGATTTATGAATGAGTATATAAGTAGTTGTGTGGGTGTGTGAAATGATGTATAAGATTTTTTATGGGGGTGTGAGTGGGTATGTGAGTGGGTCTGTAGAAGATGTAATCAGGGATATCAACTGAGATGTCATCAGGGATGTTACTAACCATGTCATGAGTGACATAATATGTGAATTCATAAGCGGTGCATTGCAGAGGCACAAGTTATCGTTAGCTCAGGTAACTACAGCTGCTGAATTTCCCTGGTTTAGTACGAGGGAAATCTGGGCCAAACTATAATTTCCCTGTAACCTTTGGGTTTTCTCTGAATTTACAAGGTTTTTTAATTCTATTTCCTAACTATAACATCCCTGCGGCCTTTGCCTTTTTCAGTTAATTTCTAAGGTTTTTCAAATTGCATTTCTAAAATATTATGTTCTTCCAATGTCAACTTATTTAGTTAATTTGTAGGGTTTATTGTTAATACTAAGTATACAACAATTTATTCATTTATTTTATAAAAACATTTTATACTGTAGATTTTCATTTTTTAATATTACACTTTTAATACATTTTAAAATATGAAAATCACATATGTACTTAATGTAAAGTAAAATATGTTCATTTAATGTAATTAATTTAAAAGAAAATAATTTTGAGTTACTGTGATGCCTTCCCAGGTCCTGAAATATAGGCGATCTGTTACTCTCGATCATGTGATCAGAGCGAATCAGCGAGTCTGAATCCACGTATTTGACAAAAACGTTACTAATTATTGTGCATATGTACAGCCCTCCATTGCCATTAATAATGGCAGTATGAAGATATATACAAGTATATATAAACCTCCTTATATATGTTTTTCAAAAAATGTACCCATTTTGCAAGTTTTGCGACTCTGCCACTTTATGGACCGAATTTGCAATTTCACCCAAAAACACACCCAAAACCTGCCTTCTGATTGGATACTTTAGGACCCCACCCTTCAGAATGGAAAACTACACCCAAAAACACTTACTTCAGTGAAGTCTCTAGAAAGAGGTTTGAGAACCAGCAGTGCTGTGCCTTTAGACAATGACTGAAGCTACATCCTCCGTCCAAGACACGCCTTGAGACCCTCACGGGTGAGTAGCACGCTCTACAAACCCCTGATTGATTGATTGATTGATTAAAGATGAGGATCCACACCCTCTTATGGATGAAGAAGAAAGCATACCACCTTCCAGAAAAGAAAGTGATATGTGGAGGCACTTTACTATACCTCCTGGGTAAAAGAAGATATCAGCAAAATATGTCGACTGCACAATTTGTGGCAAGCTGTTACCCAGAAGCACTTCAAAGAAGTATTCACATAGGACAAGTTCCATGTGGAAACACCTAAAAACATTTCATGAGCGGGTATACAACCAGATAATGCAATAAAGAAGAATCCCTGTTATTGTTATCAATTGCATCAAAAGACTACATAATGTTTGTTGAAGAGTGAAGTCAGTTGCTTTTTTGCATCTCCCCATCCTTACCCTTTTTTCCTACCTTGTGCACTTTTGCTTAAAAAAAGAAGAAAAAAATGAACCAAACAGTTAAAAATCCATTCTAGAACAAACAATTGTTCTTGTTAGAACCACCATCTACTCAAACAAAGAGCTAACTCTTTGCTTTCAATGTGTCAGGGACAGTGCCAGTGTGTGAGTGGGTGTGTCAGTATGTGTGTTTGTGTCTGCATTGAAAGGTCCCTGGGTGTGTCAGTGTGTGCATCAGTGTGTGCCTGTGTGTTTTATTATGCATTAGTATTTGGCTGGCTGTGTCAATATCTGCATTGCTGTATGCTTGGGTAACTCAGCCTCTGCATTGGTAAGTCACTGGGTTGTCAGTGTATGTATCAGTATGTGCCTGGGTGGGTTATTTCATTAGAATTTGGCAGGCTGTGTTAGTGTTTGAATTTCTGTATGGCTGGGTGTGCCAGTGTCTGCATTTGTAAGTCTCCGGGTGTCTCAGTGTTCACTTCAGAATGTGCCTGGGTGTTTTATTGGATGCGTTAGCATTTGGCTGGCTGTGTCAATGTCAGCATTGCTGAATGTTTGGGTTTGTCATGTCTGCATTGGAGTGTCCCTGAGTGTGTCAGTGTATGTGTGAGTGAATATCTGGTTGTGTCATTGAATGGATTAATGTTTGACTGGCTGTGTTAGTGTCTGCATTACTCTATACATGGGTGTGTCAGTGTCTGCAACAGTAAGACTCTGAGTGTGTCAGTGCATGTGTTAGTGTATGCCTTGGTGTTGTGTTGAAGGCATTAGTGTTTGAATTGGTGTGTTGGTGTCTGCATTGCTGTATTTCTGGGTGTGTCAGTGTCTGCATTGGTAAATCTCTGGGTGTCTCAGTGTGTGCATCTTTGTGGGCCATGGTGTGTTCTTAGATGCACTAGTTTTTGGCTGGCTGTGTCAGTGTCTGCATTGCTGTATGCCCGAGTGTGTGAGTGTCTGCATGGGTAAGTCGACGTGTGTCTAGATGGGTCAGTGGCTGTATCAGTGTGAACATTTGTGAACATGTGTGTCTGAGTACCTCTTTCTGTGTGTAGCTGGGTGTATGAGTTGCTGTACTAATGTGTGCCTGGGAGTGTTAGTTACTGTTGCAATCTGTCCTTGGGTGTGCATCCTCATGATCTTAAGTTGTGGAACAATAAGCATTTAATTTTCTGTTGTTTACGGTTCTCAGATTCTTTACTCATACACATTAAATAGTGTACTTTCTAAGCAAACATCATTGAACAGTGGGGTAAGAACAAATCATAAAGATTACACAGAAAAACCTAAATCTGCACACTATCTCATTGCAATTAAGGAGCATAAAACAACTTATTTAGTTAGTTACAAATATAGTTTTCTACACAATCAATTCAAACACATGCATGAATATCTCTACAGCGGTACAAAAGAAAGTGATGTTGCGAAGCACTTTAAGATACCTTCTCGGGAAAAGAACATAACTGCTAAATATGTGCGATGTAATGTTTGTGGCATAGAGTTACCCCGCAACAAAGCCAAGAAGCAGTCACATGGTATAAGTTCTAAGGAGAAGCACTCAAAAGCAATTCCTGAAAGGGTGTACAACTGAATGATGCACCCTTGGGAGGATCAGCTCCGGTCATCAGACTACCAGCAGCCTCTGAATGTTTGATTGAGATGATTACTCAGTGTGCAAAATGCAAAGTTTGCCGCTGTAAAAATGTCTTATGTGGCTCTATTTTTCCTACTACTATACCTGTATGAATGACTGTATATGTGTGTGAATACATGTATGAGTACCTGCATGGGTGTGTTTGTGACCCTTACATTAACTTAATAGTAAATATATTTATAACTATACAAGTATATATGTTTAACATGCTACAATACAATTTAAACCAAACAAGTAACAAACAAATATAACATAACTGATGTAACTATTTACAAATACATAATCCCACTAATACTTGAACCTTTGCAAAATAAAAGTAGCACCATAAGAAAAGAAGAGATGATTCCTAGAAATGTAGAAGAAAAAATAAATGAAGAGGGACAAGGGAGGTGTAGACATGCTCCTGTGTATAAATGGAAGTGTTGTAGTATTTGTATTATTTTCCAAGATTAAATTGATAGAGTACTACCCTACCCATGTACTTGCATTGCTGCTGTCTACTTACTTTACTTCTGCAAATATTAGGATGAATGAGTACTGGTATCATTGTCATGTTGAGCTTAAGTACATGTTGTGAAATTTAGGAACACTAGCTTGGTTTCTAACCTGAGTTTTGCAGAATATCACTGTGATCATTTACATTACTTTCTGAGATAAACAAACTCGAACATCAAAGGTATCATCCACTGAGCCTCTGAAAGGGCTTAAAGGTAAAGTTGTGTATTTCCCTTTAGATGTGAAACACTACATTGACACTGTTGCTGTCAAGACATATCTGGAAGAACCACTTATTATTCTAGAGAATGGTGTACTCACAAAAAACAACGAAATCTGATAGGAACTAGTGGATGTAAATAAGTTGAAGAAAGCTACCTTGAACACAATATTGTGTACTATGAAGATGAAGATGTTCTCTAATATAGAAGCTGCATTATGAAAGAAATGTCACCTATACGTGGACAGTTTGAAAAACTGGATAGAAGTAGATCTGACGAAATATATAAGCATTATACTATCCATCTATTACACTCAAAAGAGATTATGAGGATGCCATTGAATTGTATCAGATAAACAAGCTAAACAAACTTCAATAAGTGCCCAAAGAAAAGGTTCCTCAAGTTGCTTTTTCTCAGTCCTCTTTGAAAAAAAAGAAAAAGTATAAAACTGTTAGAAATACCTTTTAAAAACAACAGTACTTTTAACAAACATTTGAAATCGACCCCGCAAAATCCTCCCAGTAGTCGTCACACAGTTTCTGACCAACTTTGACTTTTAACCTGCACTCCTTGTGGGTTTTCATACTTACTGACAAGGACTTCCTTAATAGTGGGATACCTCAACCTCTTACCCTTCTCTAGAGTCAGCATGTTGTCCATCCCATTACCACAAATATGACTTCAAAGGCACCTTTACAATCCTCCAAATAAATCCTCTGTACAACTACAGCTACTTCTTAGGCCAGAAATAACCTGTATATATATACTCCCCCTATTTAAAGTCAGGTACCATGTCTCTGAATATATGAACTCTTTCTTCTGCAGTGGACACAGTGGTTGGGCTCACATCTTTTCAGCTAGACTCTAGCAGGTATTTGGCCTTCAAGTGCACCTTCTTAACAATCCAGCCAGCAAGACTCTTTTCTCCTCCAAGGTTCCCTTAACCTCACCTCTTCTCCCATCGGTACCCAGCTGGCCCAGTTGTGCCCTTAGGTCCCATTCAGGTTGTCTGTTCTTGAGTTTCTCAGGAAAACACATCTGGGTGAATACAGTACTTCCAGCACCATATGGAATAGCGAGGTTTGACTCCGGGGGATCCCCTCTCTCCTCTGGAGAATTTCTCCACTAATTTCTCCACTCCTCTCCCTCGTGTTGAAACCCACTAAACTTTGGGACCTCTCATTTTGAAGTCAACTACAATCAGGGTTCTTCCTTTTCAAGTAGTCTTCTTCAAACTCTTTTTGCGGTGCAGGTTGTACTCTGTACATGTCCTGCTAGGCTCTAAGGGTGAACTAGTACTCAAACGTGGACGTAGAGGTGACTAAATGGATGTTTGAATGATTTTATCGTTGTCTTACTGAGTGTTGCAGACACTGACTCTATGAGTGATGGGTACATAAGTGGTTTTGTGGAAGTGTTACTGGGTATGTAAGTGGCTGCCTGACTGTGTGAGTGTGTCTGAATAACATGCTATTAGATCACATACTGTAAGGAAACACTTAAATCTAATTTCAAACACATTCCTTCATACTGGCTTAATATAATTACCATACTTTTAGTATACCAATTTTTCTTTCTCCTTTCCTGCTCACAGTTTTTTTAGTTAATGTTCTCATCTAAGCTTCCTTTTATTGTCCCTTCTAATACAGCCTCTAAAAGGTACACATTTTCTATCATCTTACATACACTCATAGGGGTCTATTATGATGGCAGGCGGACACCACAACGGCCAAAGGGACCGGCCGCCATGTTTGCGGTGGTCCCGTGATGCTGATTAGGATGCGCCCGCCACACGGGCAGACACATCCAGCATTTTTTACATTGTGGTGGGCGGTGCTTTAGGCAGCACCCGCCGCAATTTAAAAAAGGCATTTGTGCATTTGCATGCACAACGTGGCAGGCACCGCACGGTGCCTGCCTTGTTGTGCATGCAAATGCAGAGGAGTACCATAGGTACCCCCCATGTGCACACCCCTACCCCCCAACACCCTGGGGGCCCGCAACAGGCCCCCACTTTCAGGCACCGCATGCCTTTCCATGGCGTCAACTCCGCCATGGAAAGGCACATCCCCGCCTGCATTATAATATGGAGGGCTGTGTTTTGCAGACGCCACCACCATATTATACCCCTTTTCCGCCCAGTCTCCTATTTGAACAGCGGTTAACCAGCGGACGGTCTTTCCGTCCACTGGGGTCCCCCCCGCCATCGTAATATGGTGAGGGGGAAATGGGATGTGGGTGGTGGGAAATGTCGGGCGGCTTATTAGAAATAAAACAGGGAGGAAGTCAAAGAGCTTTTACAAGTATATTAAATAGGTTGTAGTATATAAAAGTATATTTAGAGAAAACACTATGTGGTCTATTAGTATATCCGGCGGATCGCCACCGCCCGCCTGGTGGTGGCGATCCGCCGGATATACTAATAGACCACATAGTGTTTTCTCTAAATATACTTTTATATACTACAACCTATTCAATATACTTGTAAAAGCTCTTTGACTTCCTCCCTGTTTTATTTCTATCTCTTATCTGTCTTTTTAATTCCAAATGTCTTGACAGAACTTCTTCAAGCCACCTTCTCTCTTAGTAATGAAGCAGGTAAAATGGCTACCCCTTACCATGTGCTCTTACGTATGCTGCTCTAGTTAACAAATCACAGCATTCTTTTAATCTTTCCTTTTTGTTATACCACTTCTAAAGGGTCATTATTTCTCTTACCGTTTCCATGCTTCCTGCAAAGAAGCCCGATTCAGTTGTTTTTTCAGTGGCTCTGCGAATTCTCTGCTACGCTCAGTGTGGCCCCTGTATAATATCGCAGCAAGGTTTGCAGATTTACACGGGCCGTGCTGAGCTCTGTAACAGTTCTGCAGCTCTCACGAGTGACCCCAAAAATTGTTTCTGGTCATTTTACTGTCCATTAAACATGCCTCCACTTCATTTATAGTATGCCCATAGTGTCAGATAGATTGTTAGATATCAGTGAAAGGGACTCAGGTTAAAGTAACGTTACAGTTATGTGACGAAGAACACAAGACCTAACTTTTAAAAAGCAAACAAAAAACACTGACATTTGCTAGTTATGGTGCTGAGAGCTAAATATAACTTGTGCCTCCGTCATGCACCATACATAACCTCACATATTACATCACTCATGAGATGTTAAATGACATAATTGATGACATTACTGATGACATTTCGAATTACAGCATTGCTGGCATCACTGATGACCTCTCCCATGATACTGTTACAAAAAATATTTTATAAACCCTTACATCATTAAAAAAAAGACATTGGTAGTAAATGCCTCTATTGATATAGTAATAAATGGGTAAAAAGCGCCTTCAAGGGATTTATTTAGAATACTCTGTTCTATTGCTTTTGATATATATTTTTAACAGCAAGAATTATTGATAAACTCGCCAAAGAGGTATGAATCAAATGTCTTTTATCTAATAAATATTTTTGTTCCTTGTGAGGACATAAGAACCAATGAACCAATCATAAAACAATAAATATTCAAAACACGGGTACATATAGAAGAAAGTTTTATCTTTTGAAATGGATCAAGGGTACTACACAGTTATACAAACAATGTAACAAGAGGAAAATATATACAATTGTATAATTCTTCAATGTCACTATTGTAAACACTTCTTCTCATTGTACATTATTTTCCAGAAGAGAGTGTAAGTGTCAACGTTTATGTCTCTATGCATGTGTCCATGAGGCCATCTTCAGGACTATCATAAATTTAATAGTTGACCCCTGAATGGTGTTTCCAAAGGTTCAAGAATTATAGAATACAAATGATAGGTATATGTCAAATCGATCGTCATTCTGTAACTTTTGTTTAAAGTGAATAATCATCAAAGGATACAGGTAAGTTAACTCTGACGCTTTTTGGACGGTGTGATTAAATTTCCAGTGCTAGCAACTTCTCAATTGAAGGAGTTTATTGTGTTAAGTTTTGTAGCGCAGCGAAAATTTGTCAGACTGCAGTCGGATTAGTAAACTCCTTCAATTGAGAAGTCGCTGGGGACTGGAAATTTAATTACACCGTCCAAGAAGCACCAGATTTCACTTACCTGTATCCATTGATGATTATTCACTTTAAACAAAAGTTACAGAACAACGATCGATTTGACATATACGTATCAATTGTATTCTATAATTTTTGATTCTTTGGAAACACCATTCAGGGGTCAACTGTTAAATTTATGATAGTCCTGAAGATGGTCCCATGGACAAATGCATAGAGACCGAAACGTCAACACTTACACGCTTCGTTCTGTCATAATTGGGTGATTTAGGTTTTCTCATGGTGATAGGTACTGTCTATTGCCTTACTTATCTTTTTCACCTACTATTCGGTGACTTTCAATATTGTTTATAATTTACAATAATGGCTACTGTAATTGTTGATTTTATGTTGATGTATATGATCTTTTGGAGCTAAGGCCTAAACTAAGGTTATTGTATTGTTTACAGCCCTGAAGAAGACTATTTGTCAAAAACTGACAAGACGAAACACGTGTTGGCTGTGTTTTGTGAATTACAGTTACATTGGAAGAAGGAATAAAGAGAAGAATATTTGAAGAAACTTACTTTATTATTGTGGACTTTGATTGTATATTTTGAGTGCTTGGTGGAACTCTGTACATTGTTTTTAGCCACTTGTTGGCTATAAAGGAGAGTCGTGGTAACAGACTCTTGCCCACCTTGAGCACCAACTGGACTTGCATTTGGACTTGCTTATACACGCTGTGCGCTCCTGTTAAAACTGTTACCTTTGTTTGTTAACACTTACACGCTATTCTGGAAAATAATGTACAGTGAAAATTAGTGTTTATAATAGTGACGTTGAAGGATTATACAATTGTATTTATTTTCCTCTTGTTACATTGTTTGTATAACTGTGTAGTACCCTTGATAAATTTCAAAAGATAAAACTTTTTCCTATATATACTCATGCTTTGAATATTTATTGATTTGTGATTGGTTCATTGGTTCTTATGTCCTCACAAGGAACACAAATATTTCTTAGATAAAAGACATTTGAATAATATCTCTCTTGCGAGTTTATCAATAATTCCTTCAGTTAAAAATATATATCAAAAGCAACAGAACACAGTATTCTAAATAAATTCCTTAAAGGCATTTTGTACCCGTTTATTTGATTTGCCCAAGCCCTCAAGGGTAGATTGGGTTTCCCATTACATTCAATCATCTATTGATAGACAGCATAACGTTTCTCTATGTACACGTGTTAGTGGATAAAATGAAAAAATTGCACATCCTGGAGTCAAGTGTGGTCCTGCATTTGGAAATTGTTCACAAATTAACTATCAATGTTGATTTGAATGTAAGCAGTGTCCTCTAAAACAAGGGAAAGGCTGACCACTCCATGGCACCTTTCTAAGTAGGTTTTATTTTAAAAGCAAAGTCTGTTGCCAAAATCTGTGAATAAAGCCAAAGATTCTGTTTACAATAGATTAACCACCTGTGGATATCTGGGCACATACCCATGTTAAATATATGTCATACAGTTTTCTACACAAACTATATTTGAAGTGTAGGTGTATGAGTTATGGATATTTACAAACAGAACCACAATGAAGATTTTGAGACATGGCACACACTTGAAGGACTTATATACGGCATAGTGGAACATGTGGTAACAATAATAGACAAGATTTTTTAAATCTTTTTTTTATTATTGTGTTAACCAATGTTTTAATTGTAAATGACATGAAAAAAATTGACATAATGATGATCAGTGAGGGGAAAGAAGTGCTCAGTGTTCAAGCAATTGTGATACAAGGGGGCTAATTACAGAATATTTGGTATTATTTTGTGCATACAAAGCCCCTATATTACACATTAGTGTGTTTTAAATAGGTCTTGAAATATCTGTGGTGATTTCTTTCATACAATGCTAATAAGAGATCATCTTCATGATTCTCATAGGTATTGACAGAGACATAACTCAATTAAAAGTGAGAAACAAAAGAAAGGAAAATACATGAGTATCAAAATAACAAGTAGATAACAAGAGTTAACATAATAATAAAATGACAATGAAAAATGAAATGAGTACACGGATCACGTCATATTCCATATCATTACTTAGCAGTAGTTTTATAGTGAAATGTAAATAGAAATGACTATGGTGCAGTCACATCTGAAAGAAGAGATGAGAAGGGTACATGGTTAGACCAATCAGTACCAGGAAGAATTAGTAAGTATAAGGGTCCAATTAACCATTGCTTACCAGTTGTATAATGATGGTTGAAGTCTAACAGACCAGGAGTGGCTCACTCTGTATGTATCTGACAGTGAAGGGAGCTGAATTGGGAAAGAGTGCTGAGTATTGAGTTGACTATAATCTGGAAAAGCAGGAGAGAGGAGTAAAAGTTACCTCCTTACCAAATGTATAGGCTTTAGGAACTGCACGACATTGACTGCATGTAGCACAGAACCAGACTTCCTTATCCCAAGATAAGCGGGGTGCCGACAGTAGCAAGTAACTCACGATAATGTTGCCCACTTTCTATTAATTAAGGATGACAGTGACTACACACGGTTGGAGACCGTGTTGTAGACAGGAAAGAGCAACTTCAGGTAACAAACAATGACTGTATGCATACAGAGGTATCCTCGTACAGAGACACACATACATTGAGAATGGAAAATATAAATGGGACAGTGGTGTGGCAGCTATTGTGAGTGTCACCCTTGCAGAATACTGGTGTAATAGGTAGAGGCTAGTGTTAAAGATCAGGCACTATGGGAAATGCGAAGGGGAAACGTTGCTAAAATAACTAATACACAATTCAATCCACTCTACTGATCTGGCATATGAGAGTAAGATAAAAGAATATTGGTGGTCATATAGGAGCAGAAAAGGATCATGACAAAGACAGTTGGTGTTAAGAGATAGAGAACATATGTTATTGTAAATAATGCAAAATTAAATCCATTCTTCTGATCTGGACAAACCACATCTATCACTGTGAAACAGAATTGCATGAAGGCCAAGAAGGGGACAACATTCATGGTCATGCAATCAGTAATCTTTTAATAGTGTTGGCCAGACTTCCATTCTGTTGAGCCCCAAGTTCATAGTGTCAGAGTATAAAATCCATTTCAGTTCCTCTTAGTTGACTATTGACATTATGTTGCCTCCTCTGCTTGCTATTGAAATCACAAAAAAATACCTTGCCAGTCAAGGTCTTCTTCACAATGGTTATTCCCCTTGAAATGCTCTACTAGTGGTCCAGTCGTCACCTTACACATGGGCCTGCACCAGTGTTGGAAAATGCTAATTTAAATTTTTTGGGTAGTCTGTCAAATATTCACTAGCTTGCAAGGACAGAAAATTGAGTAGATTACATTGAGTATTGCAATTTGATAGTGTTTCAAGATAATCTTAACATTGCCATGTTAAAATTCCTTTGATTCAATGGCAAGATGGCAAACACTACTTTGTCTCCATTCAAAATGTACCACCAGAGATCACACACACCAGAGATTGGTGTTAAGTAAATTGTGGATAATTATCAGAATAGCTGTCCATACCCGATGGTCCTTCAACATTTTCCCTTTTCAAAGTCAAAAAGGGGCCTCTCTAATGTAAAGTTACCTGCTGTAAGGACATGCCATTGCTTTTTAATGCAGTTACTCACTTTATTTGATACAGGTGGAAACACTGCCACACATGCAAGATGCTGCCATACTCCAAGGCCTATCACACACTGTTACAAACAAAGGATGCTATAGCATTTTTTTCTACATTTCAAATAATGTAATTAGCTTACATTAATGATTAAAACATAAAATATGTTTACTATTTTTAAAGGTTAGTAAACTTCTTACATTTTGCTTATACTTTATCACAGGGAGATCTTTGCGCCTCAGTGAGAGAGAGCTCTACCTATGTTTGAAAAGCAACTAGTAGTAACTTTACAATATTAACTTAATTTTGAATAATATATTTAATTACTTTAAATATGTTAAATTAAATCACAATTATTTTTTAAAGAAATATTTACAAATATTCGCAAATACAGGCAGCAAGATGATCCCTATAAACGCAAACCAGTGGGTTGTCTCACTACACTTGTGTCTAACTTCAAATCATAACTCGTGTATGGCGCATAAAGCATACTTCACGTACCTTGTGCATCTACGTGAAACACTCTGATTGGTTTCTTTTGCCCCAGGTTTGCGAAATTCTATTTTGCTCAATTCTGTAAGAAATCATACATTCAGCGACCCGTTCTTACTCAGTGCATAGATATATACTTAATGTACTATTTCTAGTCTTCCCCCAGGGGTACCTTAATTATTTGCGGGCAGTTGTCAGAAATGTCACTTCCGGTGTTACTCTGTCTCTCCTCATAGGCAATTCTGACAATCGGAGCAAACCGAGAACTCAATATTTAAACAATCTCGGATTATTAACATGCGCTGCATCGCACATACCATTGGTGCAACGGATCTTACCTCCTAAGTAGTAGTGTGTTTATAGGAATCATCTTGCTGCCTATATTTGGATTTGTGGACACCCAAGGATTTGGTCTTCAAAATACTGATAAAAGGTATGATCTACTAATGAGGTGGAAGTTTAATAATGAAGCGGAAAGAAAAGGAGGAAATAGTATTGATATTTCATGTTTTGTTTGTAGATATGTCCAACATGCTTGAACTAAGAAGCCCTGATGAAAGCCCGTAAAGAAAATAACGAGGCTTGAAACGCGTCGGCACAATCAATTTATGATGTTCAATAATTGAATCGTAAATCAGGCAAAATGGATTGTTAATTGCTAGCAAAAAAAATGGTTTTGCACATATATGCCTAAATAGGAGGTGGCGTATTCGAGAGTTCATATACACTTGATGTATATGGTGCAATCAATATGGATTTGCTTCTTGACATATCGTGTGTTTTATGTTGTTAATATGTGATTGATTTATATTGCTTAAATTTGTCTTTGTGATTGTTGTAAATAGAAGTACATATCAGTGTGTGATTCTCTAAATGAGAGGAAAATCCTTAAAAAAAGAGAGAATAAGTAAAAAATTGAGGTAAATAAATAACCCAAATCACAAAAAGTATATAGTGTGATTTTTTCATCTTTATTTTTGAGAAATAGGACTTTAGGTAAATCTCTTTGTATACACTTTTAGAAAGTTGGCATTTTTCTGCCCAAAATATTTGGTGGCTGAGGCCTGTCCTTGGTCATACAGCTGGATGTAGTTGGCAAATTGGGACATTTTGTTTATTCCTCCCAGACAGCCACACAATAGAGAGATTAGGTGTGCCTGAATGGACCATCGGTTGGCAGATTAAGGGTAGCGCTGGACACAGCACCACTTTCAACTGAATAGGTTGTGCTATGCTTTCAAACAAAGGACTTGTCATCCCTGCATTGTTCATGCAGCCACCTTGGAGCCAGGCTAGAGGATACAGAAAACTTCATGCACTTCAAAGGGAATTCTCAAGAAACTTTTTCTACTTCAAATAAAGAAGCAGGTATGGAAATAGGGCCTTCAGACAAACTCTTCAGTTCACTTTATAGACCCGCAGAAGGACTCCCAGGGGACTGCTTGCTTCTGAGCCTGCTGTATACTCCACAAGACTGTTTACTATACCTGGAAAGGCTACTTTGCTGCCTGGAACCTGCCTTGAACCCTCAGAGGTGTGCCCTGCAAGTTGAGCTCTGTTTCATCATTTGAACCCAGTGCTAGCTGAGGGACTGCAAGGGCTAGTTGGCTGGCATCCTGATCAGAGCCTCGGGGACAGAAAAGGCTCCAGCCAGCTTTAACCCACACCTGGACCCTGCCTGAGTGGGTCCTAAGCCCCCAAGTGGTGCTCTTCCAGTCCTGGACCCTTGGAGGTGACTCTAATGGTGCCAAGACAGCCAAAATCACAAAACTTGAAACTTCAAACATTTTTTGCTAAATATTGCTCTGAGAACTGATAGGAAACTGGGACCACCATTCTAGTCAATCCACCCAAGGTGCATCATCGGTCAGCCTGATGTCTCAGTAGCTCTTGCCCCATTCTTCTTTGCAGCAGCAGCATTTCACCTCCATCCTTTCCCAAAGGGGTATCCATCCTCCGGGAATTCTCGTTGACTACAGCCTCGTGCCTCGCCTCACTAGAGAGTATTTACTTCTAAAAAAGAGACTATGTACGAAAGTAGAAATCTTCGGTGCGACTTTGTCCAGTGGCTCTTCAACGGTCATGCTTCCACTCTGGACAACGCCTGCAACCTTGCCCCTCTGGACTTTTCCTTCTCAGAACATTTTCTTGAAAATTTCTTCTAAATCCAAAGATAAGTGCTGACTGGCCCCAATTCACTTCTTGTATTCAACTCTTCCTCTATTGCAGTCGGCCATATTTTTTTACTTTGATCCGGTCTCCTGCGACTAGATGTCTGAGGCTGGCACTTTGATCTTTAAAAAAAAAAAATTATAGTTATTAACAAAATGTAGTACACCTTTACATCTTTCTAAACACATGGTAATACTGAACAGCTACTTAGCAATACATTGTATCTCTCACTTTCAGTTCAACATGTTTTCCATCTTTCTCATGGGCTTCCTCGTTTGCATCAACTTCCCCTTGAGAATCACAGCACTTTGATCTTTTAGGACCAATTATTTCCCTTCATCTTTAAAAATGTATGAAACAAGTTCTACTGATTAGTTTTTTGTTGCTTAAGGGTAAAAAGTGTATTCAAATGTATTTAGTTAAGCCTGACTGCTTTTCTGCCAAGCTACCAGAGGGTTACACACAGGTTAATTTAGGAATGTTTGTGGTTCACCCTGACATGGATTGTGGCTGTTGCTAAAACTGGGGCCATCCCCCATTCAACCAACAACCCAATTTCTCACCGTTTTGCAATACTCAATTGTATTCTTTGTAATCCAACAACTAATGGACACACCAGCATCCTTTCAAATGAAATACTTCAGCTTAAATCCACCTTCATGGTTGACAATAAACTTCCAGTAATACTATACATTTAGATTTTGAATCGACCTTTGTTATCCTAGCTGTTGCCAAACACTGTGAAGATTGTGGCCTCTCATACTATATTAAGGATCTTACCCGCTTAGCAGCTCCCAACTTTGATGCTATATCAGCTCTTTCCAATATTTTTCATAACTCACAGTTCATGCCTTTACATTAAAAGTCCATTTTATGATCACTCTTGCATCTTCTTTTTCCCTGAACAGTAATACCTAAAGATAAAGTTATAGTAATCTATAGACCTTGGAAATAAATCCAGCTCATCTCCAGTGCTTTTGTCAACCCCTGCCACATTGGCATGCCCCCAGAATTTCTATTCAGATCACTGAAATAGGGCACTCACTGAAGCGAACTCAATTGCACCAGAAATTAAGTCAGTAATTAAAAAATAAAAATAAACATCCTTCCTGTTCTAATCCCAAGTTGCACAGTATGACCCACAGAGACATTTTTGCAGTAGTCAAAGAGCTTTCTGACTTTTTTCACCCTTATCGTGCAAACTGTGGGGCATATTATCAAGGAGGCCGATAAGAGATTATCGCCACTTTAGCGGCCGTTTTCGGCCACTAAGCGGCGATAATTCTATTGCCCTATTAGCAAGCTGTCGCTAACAGCAGTTAGCGACAGCTTATAGGCGACAGCGAGCGGTTTGGGGCCCGCTTTGCATGTCAGCGATATTTATCGCTAATGACATGCAAAGTGGGTGTACCCAACCTGATAGCGACTAAAAACAGTCGCTAACATTGCTATCGCCTATTATCAACGTAGGCGTAGCGATGGAAATATTCACGCTAAGCGCGAATATCTCCAAAAGCGAAACGCCTGCTCAGACCAGTTCTTAGCCATTATATCCAATGGGAGGTGGATATTATGGCTAAGACCCTATTAGCATTAATGCGTGAATATCGCTGTATTCGCAGCGATATTCACGCATTTTGCCGCTATCGCCGGATATTTTATCGCTTTAGAGATAAACGTTGCTAATAGCACGTTATCTCTGCGATAATATCCGGCAATGCTTGGCGATAAGAAAAAACTCGATAAGCCCATTTAGCGTTAAATATCGCTATTTGTTGGTAATATGCCCCTGTCTTCCCAAAAATGTGCAATGATAAAGTGAAGTGCTTTCTACCTTTTCAACAATGAGAGCTACTTCTAAACAATGAAAATACTCTTTAGCTGCTAATGTAGTGACCACATCACAGATAAATACAATAGGGATACTACCTTAGAGGATTATTGTGAAATACCAATATATCACATCCAGAATATTGACTAATACATTATAATGAAGGTTCATATATATATATATATATATATATATTTGTTAGGACCATGTTTCAATAGGAAATTGTTTTTTTGATTTTGCTAATAACTTTGGCACCATTTGATAATCTTCAATAAAATTTCTAAAAAAAAGGGTCTCATGCAACTGAGCTCCTTGGAAAGTTTTAGGGTGACATGTCAAGCGGGGACTGAGAAAATGTAGGGAGACCAAAACACGTTTTCCCCATGCAATTTGCCAATTTACCATAGCAAAATTGAACAGCAATACCGCAAAGATAACTGAACAGAATTCCGCAAAATTTGGTATGATGCTAGATCTTGGTCCAGAAGGTATGTTTTACGTGATTTGGTGTATATACATTCACTTTTGAGAAATTAAGGTTTAAAAATAAATTGCTATTTTATGCATTGGGGACCTGCGTATCCAACAAATCCATAGATCAAATCTGATTGGCTTCCACCACATCAACAAATATATAGCAGTGGCCATTTTAGGGCTCTAGGACTCAGACCCTTATTCTGGTAAAAAGTAACACACGCACACACACACACACCCACACACGCATACACACACACACATACATGCGTTAGGAAAACCCTGAATCACTATGCCTGGTGGTACATGGAGGATCCATAGAACTGCAATACCATTGAAAAGGTCAAAGGTGGTGCCTTTTCAAAAATAAGCTTCCTGGTGAGGGTCAAGGCCCGGGGGGTCACCTATGTCTTATTAGGGGGTAGCTGATGAATACAGACCCCTACTCAACTCTATGTAAGGTCCCTGGGACCCCATCCCCAGGCTGGTTCATTAATTATGAGAAGAGGGCATGAATCCCCTCTCCCAGATCCTCTGTAAGGCCTGGGGACCCCATCCTCGGGGGTCAAACTAATATTTTTGGGGAAGGGGTTCCCCTCACCAAACCTCAGAGAAGCTCTGGGGACTTCATCCCCCAGGACAAATGTTTTAATTCAGGAGGGAGGAGACAGACACCACCCCCCCCCCCCTTCCAAAGTCATAGGTCAGCACCGGGGACCACATTCCCTGGGGACCAAATAAAACTGTGCACCCGGAATACCATCCCTGGGACACTGCTTTTCCCAGCATAGGAGAGTGCCAGCAGGGAATACAAATAGTTGCTGGCCTGGGAGCCGGCAGGGTTTGCATGGGGCTGTGCTGTCCCCAAACATGCACATGTTGTGAGTGCCTTTGGATAGGCACTAGGGCACCTATTTTAAAAGAATGGCCAGCTCCTGCTGGCACTCAGTTTGGGTGATAGCTGGGGAGCTGGCATGGGCTGCGGAATCCTCTGGGCTTCTCCGTGGCCCAAAGTAAGTGTAGGTATTCTGGTTAGAACTGGGACACCCATGAAAATATGTTTTAAAAAAGAATTATAAGTGAGTGGCAGCAGCAGCTCTGTTTTTATTTCCCACTCCAAGGAAGGAGTACTCCATAAAACCTCGCAAGGGTTTTTAAATGGTTTATTTGGTCCATGGTGGGGTCCCTTGAAAGACCAGGGGCACCACAAAACAGCAGACCCCAAGCAACATTTACAAAAGCACAGTAAGTCTCTGTGCTGGGCCATTGAATCCACCCCAGGAGAGCTTACTATATTTTTTCAAAGCGCTCTGAGCTGGAGCTAAATGCTCTTCAGCTGAACTGCAAGGACCGCTTTAGTTCATGGTTCATTCTATGGCTGCACTTTGTGGCCTTAAAAGTGTTTTGTTATTTTAAACTTAAAGACGTTTAATGTTTTTTTTAATGCTTTATTGAAAATATTGTATAACAATCACTATTTCTAAATATTGCAATTTATATAATGCACATTTGGTTAAAGATGACTTTTTCACAAAGCCCGTAGATTTGTTTTATTTATGTTGATATGACAACCCCTTAAAAAAGCCAATAGGCCCACTGCTTATTATATTTTGCTGTTCTGACCCTTGACTAAGTCAATAGGCCTGCCTTACTTAAAATGATACCCTTTATATTGTTTCATGACATAGTCAGCCATGCACATTGGTGTGGATGGGTGCAGAAAATTGCCTGTGGCCTAGCCCTGTTTCCAACTCTATGTTGCTACATGATAGATATTTTTTTAAACATATAGCTCCTTTAAAAAATAGAGTTTAAAGTGACGTTATATTTAAGAATTCTAATAATATCTCACTTTGCATAAAAAAAACCTTAGAAAAAAAACCAAAGATTAAAGGAAGCGGCTCTCCCCACATCATGGAATGAGGCGAACATTATTGTCATTCCTAAACCTGGGAAATCACCAAAATACATGGACTCGTACAGGCCTATATCGCTTTTAAACAGCAATTATAAGTTGTTTGCTAAGATCATGGCAGATAGGCTTGGCAGAGCAGTCCCCTACCTCATTCATGAAGACCAGAAAGGGTTCATTAAGGGCAGATATTTAAAGGAGCTAACCTTCACTCTGATAAGTAGCATTGATGTTGCTGTCACACACAATCTCCCCCTGGCGGTTGTTGCTCTCGACGCCGCCAAGGCATTCGACCGTGTTAATTGGGAGTTTTTGAAGGCTTTAATAACACATCTACGGTTGGGGGTCAATTTTGGTATGGCGCTGACTCGAATATACCAGTCACCTATCTCGAGAGTCCTAGTAAATGGGGTATTAACTAAGCCGATAAAAGTAATGAGAGGTACAATGCAGGGATGCCCCCTATCCCCTTTCTTGTTCGATTTATATATTGAACCATTAGCATGTAGAATTAGAGAGGCGGACATGATTCCCCCGTTGAGTTTCAGGGATGGACTAGAAAGATTGGCTTGTACGCAGACGATATAGTTATTTTAACATCAAATCTGCATCAAACTTTGGACTCTATAGATCTTATAACGAAGAAATTTGGTGAAGTTTCGGGATATCGGTTAAATACTGGTAAAACGGAAATTATGTCCTGGAATTTGGCAACAGAAGATATAGTCTGCAAAAAAGAAATAAGATACCTGGGGGTCCAAATTACTCAGGACATAAAGGATCTCACTAAAGTTAACTTTGCCAAAGTTAGGAAGGAAATATCCCTGGCTATGAGGGGTTGGGCCCATCTGCCTTTAACAATGTACGGACGTGTTAATTTGGTGAAGATGATGGTGTTACCCAAGATAACCTTTTTATTCGACGCGCTCCCTCTTATGTTTGAGAAAGAGGGTTTTTCGAGACTACAGAGTGAGATTGGGTCTTTTATTTGGGCGTCTAAGGGATCGCGCTTATCCGGGAAAAAAAACAGGAGAAGACTTTCGAAAGGAGGTTTGGCTGCACCAGATCTCCAGATATACTCTTGGGCCTTTCTGCTCAAAAATTGCAGAATGCTTCTTGGTACGCCAGGAAGCTCGGTTATTGGTGAACTATTTTCGGCAATGTTGAGAGCTGAGACCATCAAACAGAATGGATTTATGTATACATTTTCCGACCCTAAATACTTTAAAAAAGTAAGACTAAAAGTCTTGAAAGACCTGGAGACGGTCTGGTATAGAATCAGGAGGGCCACAAGAATACCATATTACAGTGCAAAAGCACCGATTTGGGAATCTCCAGGTGCCCCGAGCTGGGCCAAAGATATGCTGGCAAGGATGCTAAAAGTGGAGGGACCCCAGGGTTGGGGAGATTTGTTTGTAGATCGCAACTTATTGCCATGGACTTACTGTGAACAAGAGTGGGGGCATATATTCTCGAAGTTTAAATACCTTCAGATACAAAGCTGGGCAGCTGGGAAAGAACATTTAATAGGGCTATATAGTGAGTTTGAAGAGAAGCTAGTTTTGGAGGCCCCGATTAAAAAAGAAGTGGCGACGTGGTACTGGGCAATAGTTAAATGGAGGAAGGACCGTTTACATTGCCGGAAAGCGAGGACTGCTACAGAAGACCAATGGCAAGTAACTATGTTGATTCTTTACAAGGTGGTAAAACCTGCGAATTTAAGAAGGAACCACTTGTTTACTCTCCACAGGGCGTATTGGTCTCCAAAGAAACTGGCAAAATTTAAAGATGGTGGTACTGTGAGATGCCCTAAATGCAGCAGCCCAAATGAGGACGACATGCACATGTTTGTTACATGCCCGGCGTTAAAAGATTTCTGGGGTGATGTGAGTAAATGCTTGTCAGCTGCCTTGGTCCAACACATTGAGGTAAGCCCTGAACTTGTTATTACGGGAAGAGCAGATTTACAAGGCAGGGGCTTAGACGATAAAGTAAAGTTGGTGTTCTATGCTATACTGTTGGCCCCGAGGGAAATTTGCAAGTTGTGGGTCTCTGCTGATCCTCCGTCAGGCCTGGCCTGGATAAGAGCTATGAGAGTTGTAGCAAAGCTGGATATGGTCCGCCAGCATGAGAAGAGATACAGATTTTGGATTCCTTTTTTAAATTGTTATGGGTGAAGGATACGGGTGAAATTGTGAAGGCAAGGGTAGAAGAAAGTCCGATGATTAAGTCTCTCCGAAATCTCGGTGGAAATACGCCTCACGTGGGCCGGTTTAAGGGTGTGTACCCTCACCTAAGAGAGCAAAATTTCCTATTATATGAGATGAAAACACTCTAGGGCGCTATCGTAAGAGAAAAGGGTGAGGAGGGGCAAATGAGGATAAAAAAAAAGAAAAAAAAAAAGATTAAAGGAACGGTATAGTCAGGTGAAAATATCAGTTAAATCATTTCATTTAAACTAACAAAACCACTGAAATTCACCAGTTATAATTATCTTGAGTAACTACAACTCATGCCCTAAAGTAGCAATAACTCATGTCCTTGACATGTACTGCTAATTGCCTGACATACTAAATCACTCTTGACATGTTCTATGAAACCACTAATAATGTTGATGCAGCATCTGAAATGACATTATTGATGACAACACCATGCATGGTGGGGGTGTGAGATCCTGCTATTACAACAAAAAACAAGTGACTATAAGATGTCATTAACCCACAACCCCCTTAAAAACATCAAAGTATGCTCCAAAACACCCTACAGTGGCATGGTATTATGAAGAAGGGATTATGAATCACATGGCAAAAGGAAATATGTGGTTGCCCTTAATAAATACAAAAACTAGCAAAAGAAACCAAAACTACTTTTGATGCAAGTAGAATACAATCAGCTAAAGACAGTTTTAAGGCGCTCTTTGCAATTTTGGACAAACTGCCTAATCTAGAGTGTTGTAAAATGCAGAATACACCTACAATAGAAATCTGTGAGCCACTGGCCTCATACTTTTCCAACAAAATAATATTCATCTATAGTTCCTTTACAACAGCTTAAATGATCATAATGACACTTTGTCAAAAAGTGAGCCTATGAAAAGAATTGAGCCTCTTTCTCAATTCACCATTGTGATGCAAAAGAAAGTTAGCAGAATAACACTTAAGGTTAAATCAGGATCGCCTCTTGACACTGAATCTGCCAAAATGCATCATCTGCCATTAGGGAACCAAGCACGTAATTAACTGAAATCAATTACAGTTCATTCCAGGCAACAAATGTCCTACTGCATGGGAAAGAATTGGTTGTCAAACCTCTCTTATAAAAGCCTAATGCAGATCCAGCCATTTATAGTAATTATCGGCCAATCTCCCTTCTGCTATTTATGTCAAAAATGGTTGAAAAGATTTTAAATAATCAACAAACTGAATGTATTAAAGACAACAACTATTTGGACGAATATCCAGCTGTATTCAGAGCCTTTCATAGAACTGAAATGGGCCTCTTAACAGGGAAAAACAGGTTGTGGATGGTTCAGGATGATAACAGAAAAGTTGCATTGATATTGTCAAAACTATCCGCAGTGTTTGAAACCCATCACTTGTTTAAGTGAAATTGGTCTAAAAGATGTAGTAGTTGCCTGGCTAAAGTCTTTCTAGTAAGATCAAACTTAAGTGGCCTTTATCACTCTCTTTACTTTCAATTGTTTCAAGCTAGATTGTGGAATTCTGTTAGGATCTTCACTAAACCCCCTATAATTAATATATACTCCATCTGCGAGAGCCATCGTCCCCCAATAGCTAAGATCTCAATATGGTCTCCTTTTGACGACAGATCTTTTTTAGACTGTCAAGCTAGGGTAAAATTCGTCTCTCCCCTTGACCCCTTACCTGTTAACATCCTGCAACAGCTTTCGCCATATGCCCTTGGAGTTCTCAAAGAACTTCAAAACTCTTCTTTACGAGAGTCTTGCGTTCCTCTGGATTCGAAGTGTGCTATGGTGGTCCCCCTTGTTAAAAAAGTCCGGAGCCGATCCTATGATCCTGTCTAATTTTCGCCCACTTTCACTGTTACCTGTGCTCTCCAAAATTTTGGAAATACATGTGAATTGTCAGCTTACAGCCCATGTGGAAAGCTCGGGTTTTTTACATCCTTCTCAATCAGGATTTAGAACCCATTTTTCTACAGGGACCACCTTGCTGGGGGTAACTGAGAAATTGCGCTCCTGCCTTGACCGGGGTGAGACTACGGCGCTCATTCTACTTGATTTGAGCACCGTATTTGATACAGTGTCACATACCATCCTCTTAAAGTCTCTCCAGTCGGCAGGAATTCAAGGCCCCGCTCTAACCTGGTTGGCCTCTTTTCTCAGCAACCGTACGTTTCAGGTTTTTTCTTCTAATTCCTCATCTACTATCTGGTCATCTGCGTACGGAGTTTCCCAGTGGTCCACTTTGAGCCCTTTGCTCTTTAACATCTATGTGAGACCCCTGGCGACCATTGTGGAGGATGCAGGTCTATCTCTATATTCGTACGCTGGCGACTCAAATTATCTTCTCTTTGTCTTCCACTAAGGAAGCTTCCACATCTTTCCTTCAGCTAGGTCTGCGTCGGGTATCGGAGTGGATGTGTTCCAATCTGCTGAAATTAAATGGAGACAAGACTGAGGTTGTTATTCTACGCAAAAACAAGCATCTCTGGGCTCCCCAACATTGGCCCCAGAAAATGGGCCCTGTTCCCCAACCTGTTACCCAAGTTCGTAACCTTGGGTTCATTATTGATAACAATCTTTCAATGCGTCAACAGGTGGTTAGCGTGGCCGCCACCTGTTTTACCATCTTAAGGTGGTTGCAGAAGATCATCTGGATGCTCCCTGACTTCACTAAAAGAACGGTAGTTGAGGCGCTTGTCACCTCTCACCTGAACTACGGTAACGTTCTTTATTTGGGCGGAAGTCAGGAGGTATTGAGGAAGCTCCAGGTGGTCCAGAATTCCACAGCCCGCCTCCTATGCCACGTACCAAGGAAAATCTCCATCTCTCCTTTCCTTCGGGACCTGCATTGGCTCCGCATTGACAACCGCATCAAATTTAAGACCCTGTGCTATGTCTTTAAAATCAAACAGGGGACCGCTCATGTCTATCTTCAGGAACTCATTCATACAAAAGTCCCTGTTCGAACTTTACGTTCATCCACTCAAGGTGATTATGTAACACCTAGTTTCAAACTAACCAGAATGGGTGGCCGCTCCTTCTCATGTCTCGGACATAGACTCTGGAATTCCCTCCCAAGTTCTATGAAACACGAATCTTCTTACCTCAAGTTTCGCTGAGATCTCAAGACCTGGCTTTTCTCTCATTGATTAGCTCTCCGTTCACTCAGTCTGCAGTAGTGGACATGCCTGCGCCGGGAAACCATGTCAAGGGTAGCTGCGCGCATTAATAATTAAATTAATAATAATAATAATAGTTCATCTCACAAGATACTATAATTTTTAGGTTCTACCTTATGTTGGCAACACTCAAATCACTTGAGTGGTAATGTGTCCCTTACAAAGAGAACTTGAACAAATTAATGACACTAGTAGAGGGATGGATGCAGGACAACTAGCTATTTTTGTTTCTGATTTGTTATTTGGTAATTGCTATTTTTAATTACCAGCAGTTCTGCATATAGCTTGTCTATTAATAAATGAGAACGAGACTTTCCCTTAGGATCCATTCCTTTTTTAAATATTTTTATTGAAGCAAGTTTAAAAACATGACCATATACATATTGCACCATTATACCATGAAAAAAGAAATAACATCAAATCTCATCTAAGACAATATAAGCAGAGAAAATTCCACATATGTTATCAGACTATACCAAGGACCACCACAAATATTAACACAGTAAAAAAGCAATTAAAAAAGCCATTGATCAAATTTAATACCGCAACCCACCCCACAACAGCATAAATCATAAAAACAGTCTCCGCCCTCCCCTAACTTTAGTCGAAGTAGGAACCCATTATTTAATTAAATTTCTTAGTGCATCCCATCCGTAATGCAAAAATATATTCACTTTTCTTAACCCATCTCATCTTCTGACCCCACTCCAAAACCGAGGGGATCAAATTTGTACGCCATTTTTGCAATAGCAGCGATCTTGACACTGCCATTGCAATATACAGTAATTTAATCATTGAGTCTGAGAAGGGGAGATCCAGGTCAAAACCAAACAAAATTAGCCTATCGTTCACTTCCAGCTGGATGTTACATTCCTGTTCCAAATAAGAAAATAAGTCTACCCAATATTCGTTGACTTTTGGACAGTTCAGCATAATATGTGACCAATTGGCAGATGGGTGGTTCATACTACGAAAACATTGAGAGGACTGGTTAACATACATCTTTGACAAGGAGCAGGGTGTTCGATACAATAACCATTTGCTGAAGAACAACATCCTGCGCCAGTTTGCCCCTCTCAATGTGTTAAAATTAAGCCTATTGATGGTTAACCAGAAACATGGTGAAATATCACAATTCTCATGTTCTGCCCATTTTTTAATTGCTTTTAACTCGAGATCCACCCCCTTTATGGATGCTAGATATTTCTTCCAAGCACCTGGTTTCCTATCCGATACTCTAACCAATAATTCATCAACTAGCTGGTTCTCGTCCAATAAAGAAGCCGGCTCTATTTTCAAGAAATATTTATATAGAATAGCATAAGAGTTAGTCAAGCAACCAATGTAAACACTTATAACGAACCAGCTTTGGAGATCTAAACATTAACAGGGGAGAGTGGATTTGGCTGTCCTTACACATTAAGTTCATAAAATTATTACATAAAAATGTGGTTGAGGTGGAGGCTTAAATCTAGTCAAATACTGTGCAAAATACGCGTCATAATAACCCCTAAGGTTTGGAAGTGCTAACCCTCCTTGGTCCAAATCTTCATATAAAGTACTAAGTGCTATACGTGGGGTTTTCTTTGCCCAGAGGAAAGCTGAAAACATGGACTCAACCTGAGAAAAGAAAGAACCTGATAAAGGGCATGGTATTGAAGAGAACAAAAAAATTAAACAACGGCAGGACGGACATTTTGATTAGAGCAACTCGTCCCAAGATGGACAGAGGGAGCATACTCCATCGAGAGAACAGCCCCTGAACTTTATTAATGAGAGGAACAAAATTCAATTTATATAAATCATCAACTGACTCTGAATAATATATCCCCAAATATTTCTTTAGGTTTGTATTAACCGAGTTGAGGATGTCGGGGTGAAGATCTAAGGCTACCCTCCCACATTGTAATACTTCGGTCTTTCCTTTATTTATCCAATAAGCCCCTAATGCTTCAAAGTCTTCAAACAACTTGAAGACTTTGGCTTGAACCTCAACTGTTGGTTGAATTATGAGCATGATGTCGTCTGCATATAGTTTTAATTTTGGCATTGATGGAATTGGGTAGCAAAAATCCGCACAGTTCCGAATGGCTATTGCCAAGGGCTCGATGAAGAAGGCAAACAGAACTGGCGATAAAGGGCATCCTTGCCTTGTGCCCCGTTTAATTTTTAAGGATCCTGCCACGGCCGTATTGATGATTACATTAGCTACAGCATTCTCATACAAATTCCGGATTAAAGATATAATTTGCAACGGAATATTGAAAGACTGTAAGATCGAAAACAATGTCTCCCAAACCACAAGGTCAAAGGCCTTCTCGGCATCCAATAATAAATCTAAGGCAGGTATCCTCTGAATCTCGAAGTAATCCAAAGCCTCTGATAGAAAGTGGGTATTGGCGGATAATTGTCTGCCAGCTAAAAACCCGTTTTGATCCACATGGATCAACTTCGCCGCATACCTGTTAAACCTTAGAGATAAAAGTTTGGTGACAATTTTATAATCTGGATTTGACAGCGTAGTCAGACGATAAGAGTTGGGGTCCATCTTGTTCTTACCCTTCTTCACAAAACTTACAATGTTCCCCTGTCTAAAAGATTCAGGGACTACCCCTCCTTCTAACAAAAAATTAATAAAAAAAAGAAAGAATTCTGACAAAACCTCAAAGAAACTTTATAAAATTCAGATGGAAGTCCATCTGGACTGCAAGCCTTACCATTAGGTAGACTCTTCACTACTTCCTACAACTCTTTAAGTGAAAAAGGGTTGACCATAGAACCTTTCTCCATTTCAGAAAGCTTCGGGGGTGGATTTTCATGGAGAAATGATTCGAGTAGATGGTCATCCACCATCTGAAGTTTACCATAAATAGCCTCATAAAGGGCAAACATAATACTTCCAATCTTCCCTGGATCCTCGGTGCATACTGCCGTCAGTGGACAGTTTAGTGACTTGATTTGGTTCGCGGCTGCCTACTCTTTGGCCTGCCACACCAAAAGTCTGCCCGTGAAATTACTCTCTTCATACATCTTCTGTTGAAACTGTTGATAAAAAGTTTCACTTTGAGTGTAATACACGGAGCAAAGCTCACGCTTAACCTGCTCAAGCTGTGTTTTAATAGAAACAGAGGGACTATGTAAAAATGCCTCATGAAGGGCTTGGAAATTGTCTTCAAGTTTTGTCTTAACAAGCCAAGCTTTTTTTGTAATTGCTGCATCTTTACCCCCGAACAAACGCCTTAAGGGAGTCCCAAACTACATTTGGAGGGGTGGACTGAATATTCTTAATTAGAAATTATTTAATCTCTGAGCCCATAAACTCCACCCACTCCACATCATTGAAATATTGTTTGTTAAAAACCCATCGTTTCGGAAGTCTCAACCCTGTCCCAAAATGGATTTCCAATGTCAGCATTGCGTAATCAGAAAATCCATTAAAAAAAATTTGGTTGGAAAAAATCTAAGCACTGTGAAATCCCCCAAAAATCAATACGAGAGGAGGAGCTATACCGGCCTGAGCCGCACGTAAATTTACTTTCCAAAGGAAACGCGGCTCGCCAAGGGTCACCCAGATTTAGCATTGCTCCATAATTTTTCAAGACCTTAAAAGACTTTGGTTTTATCTGCCTTTTCTCATGTACTGAGGAGTCTATAAGGGGGTTCATCAAGATATTAAAACCCCCACCCACAATTAAATCCCCCGGTACCTTAGTTAGTGATTGGCATAGCTCCATACATGCTTTAGCATTATCCTCCACAGGCATGTAAAAACTCACTAATGTAAGAGGGGTGAATTTTGATCTAAAGGAGCACGTGACCCAGCACCACCTCCCCGTTGATCTTTACCAGAATTAATAAACTCTGCTTGTAAGTTTTTGTTCAAAAATATAGCAGTGCCTCTATGAGAGGCGGAGGACAAAGAAAAGCCCCTGTAGGCTGCCCAGGCTTTAAACATAGGGAATTCTGGGAGTTTAATAGTTGAGATGTGGGTTTCTTGCAAACGAATTACCCCAGGATTTTCCGACTTTAACCATGCTTCAATAGTACGCATTTTTCTCTGATTATTCAGCCCATTTACATTAAATGAAACAACTTTCAATGTTAACATATTGTCCAGAAAATAATTGTTTCTCTTCCAACCAACAACCCAAACCCACCCCTCTTCAGACTAGAATAATTCAGGAATAGATGCAGTAAAACAACATAACAATGAAAAACAATTGGCTTCATTTTTCCCCTTTTCCCACAGTGACCCCACCCCTGAAAAGTGAACCTTCCTCCCTCCACCACACCCTCCACTTCTCCTTCCCCCAGTTCAACTTGGGTGTCGTGTTATTACACCCCGGTAACCACGCCCTCTTCCCCCCGACAATGAGGCTGCCTTTCTCTCATATTACCTTAGACACAAATCCTTACAAATAGATCTGCTAATTGGCCTCCACATCTGATCTCATAACTATAAACATCAAGCCATTCCTTACCACCCTACCCACACAAAAAGGAAAAAAAAGAAATAGAACCCAGCATAATTACGAGCTGAAACCTGCTAACTTGCTAATTAAGCATCAGCTGCAATTTACTCCTAGCCCTTTGCAGCCTGAGAGATCTCTTTTAGGAACTCTTGCGCCTCATCTACATCCGTGAACATAAATAATTTCCCCTTCACTAGTACTCTTACCTTGGATTGCTGGGCAATTGAGGATTGTGCCCCATTTGCCTTAAATAGATGAAGGATTTTAACGAACTCCTTCCTGCGGCGAGCTGCGGCCGCTGTCATGTCCGAAAGAATTCGACACTTAGAAGTCTCATTCACCACAAATTGCCGCTGTTGAATAGCTTTAGTTACGATTGTCTCTTTTATCCAGAAGTCAGCAAAATTGATCAGTATAGTGCGTGGAAGTGAAGAATTAGGAAATGGATGAGCCGGGACACGATGGGCCATTGTAATTGTAAGATCCCCTTGAAAGTCAGGAATAACTTTCTGTTTAATAGAAGTGTTCACTTAATTAAGGGTTTGAGATCCTTCCACTCCTTCTGGCACAACTACTATACGTAGGTTCGATCTTCGTGAATGACTCTCCAACTGTTCCATTTTACTTCCCAGCACATATTTACTTTTAGTGGCTGCTTCGACTTCCTTCCTGACAGAAGACAACTGATCTTCCAAGGCCGATATCCTTTCCTCAGACTCCTGAAGTTTAACTGGAAAAGTTCCCATTGTATTTTCAATCTTCTCGAGACGAAAATTGAGATAGGCCATCTCCACTTTGTGTGTTTTTTTCATATCTCAAACCTCTTCTAAAATCAGATTCAGCATATCCTTGATGCTCATTTGAAAGTTCCCCCCTGATTCTGCCAATAAATTAGGATTGGGGTCGAAGTCCAAGCTCGTATTAGTGCTGGCCAGAGCAATCGTTGGAGACAGAGATCTTCGCCCTTCGCCTTCCTCCTGCTGTTGAGACACAGACTGAGCCATATTTATCGATGCCGTCGCAAGGCTCTTAACAGAATTTGCCTCCTGATTGCCTACTTTCACATTTCCAAAATTTAAGGTAACTACCAAAGAGCCTCCGCTCTGGTTCAATGGAGCTTGGACAGTCTCTCTGTCAAGATGTATAGAATGAATGGGATCAAACAGATCAGACACTTCAATGCTGATGGCGGAATCACCTTCCTTGGAGGGTGATTGTGGTTTATCTTGTAATCCACCAGCCCCCAAGTCTGAAGCAATAATCAAATGTGTAGATTCAGTGATTTTGGCAATTGCGGAGGAATCCTTACTAGTCTGCAGAGACTGATTAGGGCAATGGAAGGAGGCCTGCAGCATGGGCTTCTTAAGAAAAAGTGAAAATTGTTTGAGACCTTGCGTATCGCTCATTTACTTTTGTGTAACTGATCCTTCTTCTTGAAAACATGGGGGAGGGCTTGCAATAGCTCCTTTCCGTGCATGATCTTCTCCTAGTGGCGCTAGCTGTTGACGAACTGCAGCAGCAACTAAATTCCCCTCCTCTCCCTCTGAGCTATCAAACGTAGAGTCGAGGCCACGGGCATTAGGGGTATTTTCCAGCCCAACCAGACGAGCTGCCTCTTTTGCCTCACTAGCTTCCTTAGCTATGAGTTGGCAAGACTTCGTTTTAACGGAGCGAGCATTTAATATCTTCCCCATTTTTAAATTTATAAAGAGATCAAGCCCCTTTTATATCGCATGGGGAGTTTTGCACAGAAGACTCGTAGCTATTAAGCAGCTTCTAAACAGGAGTCCACCCATCTTCAGGTCTTTGCGAGCTCACCCCCTCTGCCTCAGCTCAGCAGCCACTGCTGTCTCTACCTATGATTCCACCTCCGACTTCCAGCCACAATGCCAGGTGCCAAATGCTTTGTTCTAAAATGACAGCTCACCTCAAGAGCAGACCGCAGCCAGAGCCACAAACAGCCGCTCAGAGCAGCAATGCGGCTACCAAAGGATGCCCAAAAAAAATGTGGAGGAAAAAAAACAGTGTCCCACAAAAAGCGAGGCAGGCGAGCTCACCTCTGTCCCAAACTATCCGCCAAACGGCAGCAGTCTGTCTCTGTTTCCCCACGTATGCAAGTCCTGCACCGGGTACCAGACTCCTTCTTCCTCGCCTCAGAGCCGATAAGCTTATAAACAAATCGTCTCCACAGTCCGTAATCAACCTGGACTTTGCTGAGTACCGAAGTCGTGTCCGCAGTCCACTGACAGACCAACAATCCGACGAGCCACCTTCACCAAGCAGGCGACAGTAACCGTAGCACTTTTCTTTTCCCTCGCCCGTCAACCGCGTGAAACGGGAGAAACGCCAGTGAAACGCCGGGTAAGCCTCAAAGCAGGACGATCGGTGCCGCCATTGCCGGGGGGGTGGAGCAGTGGAATCACCTGTGGCTACTGAGAGGCATGGTCCTCAGCAGCCATCCCCTCAAGAGTCCCGATCAGGATCCATTCCTATTAAGATCTTGCATTTGAAACCACCAGGCATTTACAAATACAGTAATAAAAAAAACACTGCAACCATTCTGGAACAGCAGGTAACCTCCTGCCTTTCCTCAAATTAAAAAGATAACCACTACCTAGATGATCCCCAAATAGGTTTAAGTCCCAATCAAGGCAAATAACTAGCCTTAACCGCCTCAATCAACAATCCTTGAATGGTTGCTGACAAAAACTGATGATATTTAAGATGTTATTAATGATGTCTTCTATTATGTCATTTAACATGCTATGAGCGTAAGGAAGTGGATTACTTTTGGG
Organism: Lissotriton helveticus; assembly: GCF_964261635.1. Lineage (NCBI taxonomy): Eukaryota > Metazoa > Chordata > Amphibia > Caudata > Salamandridae > Lissotriton > Lissotriton helveticus. Next base: position 769,672,256 of record NC_136063.1, on the reverse strand, counting down.
CTAGGGGTAGCCCATCTCAAAGAATAATTACACTAACTTTTTAGGGTGAACCCTAAAGTCACTAAATTAATGTGAGCTAATCTCTCTGGTAGCTACGGCACAGAGCAGACAAACTTAACTCAGGGCAATGTGAAAAGTAATTATGAAGTACCAAAACAGTAACAAAGTTAAACACTAAACAATAAAAATACCAAACTGAATTGGAAAATAGAGTGCTTTATATTAATAAGAATGACTCCAAAATGTCAACAATCAAATAAGGGGACCCTGATATAGGGATTTTCAAAGGTTAAGTAAAAATCGTCCCAATAATCACTAAGGCCCTAATTATGAGTCGGGCGGATGGAGAACCGCCAGACTCGTGGGGCCTCGGCAGTGATTGTCCAGCCACCGCTGCGCCAGCGCTCAGATCACTCTATTACAACTAAGTCGGTTGGACCACAACAGCCACCAGGGAACTGCCATTCCTTGGCGGTGTGCGTCAGTCTTGAAGCAACAATATACTTGTCGGGACAGTCACGGTCCCGTCAAGCAAATTGCAAGTTTCCTCTCTGCCACGGTTTTCATGGCAGTTCCTCCTCCATGAAAACCGTGGCCTTGTGCCTCCGGGCCCTGGGGTGCATGCAGGGTGGTACAATGATTACCCCCATGCGTGCATGCACCACAGTTCCTGCACAGCATGGACTTTACAGTCTATGGCGTGCAGGAAACTGATTTTTCCTTCCCATTGTGGTGCCCATTTTCAGAGGGTCCACCGTGGGAACGCCATAAACAGACTGTCAGACATGAGGAAACTCATAATCTGGTGGGCAGCCCAACCACAGGTTTGGCGGTGCAGGAGCAGACCGCTCCTGCATCCCCAAACTTGTGATCAGACACTTAGTGGCAATGATATGTCTGAAAGCAGTAATCTGTGATCTAGCCTCAATTTCAGGCTATACACAATAAAGTGTGGGGTCATACTCACCAAGTGGGGTTATCCTTGTGAAAGATTTTACCTTCTGACTAAACCTTTTAAATGGAGCTCAACGTTCTCCAGCGGAGCAAGCCTGAACCCATATCTGATGAAGCTGTGTCAAAATCGGACACCTTTGCCATGAGGTCCCTCTGATGCCTTCAGATGTCTGGAAAGTCCAAAAATGTATTAAGTCCCATATTTACAGCGTTTCAGGGGCAGCACCTCTGGCTCACATGTAAAATTCTGAGGACCTCAGGGACAGCATTTAGGGTCAAGGACCCATTTCAGTAGAGGCCAATAGCATGGTCTAGTCTAGGTTCAGTTGGTAATGATATACTAATCACTTCAGGTAAAACGCCTTTGCCCATACTGGAGTTCAGCTAACCTGCCCTTGAAACCCACTTTTTGTCCTAGGTACAAGAGGAGCATGTCCAGTCCTTCAGGGTTCCTCTCTCAGGTCACATGCAACAGGTCCAGCCCTTTTCTGTTCTTTCACAGGTCTAGAAGGTGTTTTGAAGAGGGTTCATCTGATGTCACATTTATGTTTGACACTAGCCAGTGGGTGGGAATGATTCCTGGACACTCCTTAACCAATGGGGAAAACATTCCATGGTGCAACCCACCCCAGTTTTATAACAGATCCTGTATGCATTACAAACCCACTGTGAATCTCACTGCTAAAATCCAAGATGGGGAGCCCTTCCTCACCTGTTGAGATCTTGTGTGTCCATACAGAGAAATGGGCAGTCTGCTCCCATGTGTCTACTCTAAATCACTTCTGGGGGTGGCTTTCGTACCACTGGGTTCAAAGATAACCTGGCTAGTGTGGGCCTTCGAGACTAGGGCTTTCCCTTCTTCAGGTCTCTACTGATGCCAAACTATGAAAGGGCAGGCCACCTCTGTCCCTTTCAAGTTAATTTAGTTTCTAGTTCCACCCTGACTGTCCTTCCTGAGCTGATACCCATTCCACCCTGTCACCAGGCCCAAGTCACTGTCCTGCTCAGGGAGTGGTTTTCACACGTAATTATGGTCAAACACTTGCTGGGCAGGTGGTGACTGGCCACTGCAAATTACCTTCTAAGAGCGTCAGGGATGTAAAAGTTACTTTTCTTGAAACTTTATTAACAATTTAAATTCACCAATGTATTGGACTATTAATTAATATGAAAAACAGTCTTTGAATTACTATTTTAGCCATTTCCTGTCAAACATTATAGATTAAAGTTTATAATCTATACTTTGACATTTTCTAGGTTCCCACTACAGCCCTACCAGTGAAAATAGCTAATTGGATTTAGTCACTAGAAGAACATGCCTAATTTAATTTCAAATATGTTTTACTTTTAAATATCAGCCACCCTACCTTATGAGCCACAGGGCATACTTAGGGGTGACTTATTAATATTTTAAATCAGGGTTTCCTACCTGTCGAAATCGAATATTTTGACTGGGTTGATAGCAGCCAGGCTACACATGGTCGACATAATGATGTTTTACAGGCCAACCCTGTGGATGGCACTGTAAGTCCTGCAGTCCACAGGTGGCCTTTACAATGCAGGCCCTGGGTGCATTACCATATACTAAGGTCTTGCTATACCATATACTAGGTCGTGTAGGCAAATTAAATAAATCAATCTGGGTTAAGACAATTTAACCATGTTTAATGGGGAGCATAGGAACTTTCCTAAAGAGCACAAAGTAAAAAAAACATCAAAAATAGGTTCCAGAAAAAGGTATAAAATATAGAGTGACATTGTAGGAAAGTCAGATTACCTACAATGAGTAATGTAATATGTGAGGACATAAGCATAGCAAGATGAGGCACAAGTTACATTTGATTTACTGAATTATAACTGCCACATTTTAGAGTTTGTGGGTCAGATGGACGACCCAACTAGGTTGCGACTCGCAAGTTGCGCATCGCAAATTAAAAAGTACACCAGTGGCTTAGACATTGTTTGCGATCCCTAATGGGGTCGCAAATTGCATAACTCATTAATATTCATGAGGCAGGTGCAATTTACGACCCCATTAGGAATGGCTAGCACTCCTAGGGATGTTGGCCTGCTGGGGTCAGCAGACCACCATGCCTGTGACTGCTTTTTTAAATAAAGCAGTGTTTTTTTATAATGCACCATGTTTTCCTTACAGGAAAATGGGATGCATTTAAAAAAGAAAAAAAAACATTTCTGCTTCATTTTTTAGGGACAGGCAAATGGTTCCTGGGACCACTGCCTGCTCTTAAAAATATTTTCGTATCTTTTCACAAACGGGAAGGGGTCAAGTTGCTTACCACCTACTTGAAGTAGGTGGCAAACTGCAAGTGTTTTGCGACCACAAATGTGGTTTCAAAACAATGGTATATTCCATTGTGACTCGCTATTAAGAAGGGACACCCCTTCCTAATAGCGAGAGTCGCAAATGCTATTTTGCAAGTCACAGACACACAAAATAGCGTTTCTACAGGGCAGGACCCTTTTTTGCTGTCGCAAACGGTCCAATTTCCCGTTTGCGAACGCAAAAAAAACATTCATACATCTAGCCCTGTATGTTTTGTTTTGTAACCAGAACTGCAATTTAACTGTGTTTTTCAGGTTTCCTAAAAGAAATACCCAAAGCGCAACAAAACTTCACTATAACATTTGTCTTTGTTTGCGGAATTTGTGGGTTTTTGTGAATACTTTCTACATGGACCTGTTTTTCTGCAACTCAACATAATTTTACAGCTAATATTTACTGCACACAGAGGTTTGCTGTATGTGCAGTATGGAATGACTGGTTGGCCTGAACACAACATTCAGTACCTAGCTTTAACTTTGCAGTACATGGACTTTAGCCACGTGAAGAAAGACTTTAATTTAGACCATAATCTATGTTAAGACCCTATATTACACCTTTATTAGGGGTTATGAAAGCAACCCTGTTCCCAAATCACTATCAACGGACAAACTATACTGTGCACAGACTTTTATTGTGCATGGTAGTGGTGTGTAGTATGGCCTGGATAACAGCTAGATCCTGTCCCCAGCCCCAATAAGTGTCACATCTCTACTCTACACCCTTTGGATGTTCAGAGCGGGAGTAGACTTCAGTCCTTGACCTCTGACCGGGCCATGAGCCCCACCTTCTACAGTAGCTAACCTTGACAGCTCACAGACCTTAACCATGTGCAGTAGGAGCGGGTTGTAGTGTCAGGTTTAGTGTGAGATTTTTTTGAGGTTCTTATGCTGGTCAGTTTTATTTATTTTTTAACTTTTGGACTTTTTTGTTGAACTTTTTTCTGTTTCTTAATTATTTATACCTTTTAAACCACTCACTTTAATATTATTTAATTGGGCATTAATATCCCAAGATTTGCCTTTGTTGTTCAAATCCCTCAAGGAGAATATTTTTTGCAGTAGTTTTAAAATGTAGGGAATAATATACCACCACCAATCGTAGCCTGACATCTTCTGTAAGTGTTTGTTCTTCATCCTCCTCTTCCTCACTTCACTGCCTGTAAATTTCAGCACGGCTAAACTCATTTGAGTGCATAGCCCTTAAGTGTTTTTGCATACGAATGGTTCCAAATTAGTAAATTCAAGGATGTCCTTTCTGAAGTACTTGTTGTCAGATCAGAGGCTGAAATTCACCTTCCGAGTGTTAAGGAAAACAGATAAAAAATGTATGTTGTTTGTTTTGTCTGTCAGCAAATCCGACCTAGAGTTAGTGCAAATGACATGCATGAGAAAAGATGAGAAAGTGTGTTAGTGAGTCAGTGGCAGATTGCATCAAGCTACGGGAGTGAGAGGGATTGCACTGCAGGGGTTGCCCACAAGGCCTGGTTTGCATCAAAGCGCTGCATCCAACTCATCACAAACGTGACAATCCTTGCTGCGCATGACCTATGGCCATGTACTGGGGATGATTCTCAATCAGGCCGTCTGCACCCCTCATGCAGATGGCTGATTCACTGCACATGTCATTTAGCTGTGTGAAGAGGGCGTGAGCTGCAGAGCCTAGTTTGCAGCCATCCCCTGCACCCCACTCATCAAAAGCACCTAATCTACACCTCACGCAGACTTTGGCGATGTTCAGAAGAGGTGGACCACAGGGCCTGGTCCCCTACCTGACTGTGGAAACTTGACTACACACAACCTTCAGGCATGCATACCGACGGTGGAACACACAGCCTAGCCTCCAGTCAAAACTTGTGATTGACTCACCACCAGCTCCCAAACCCTACTTTGCATGACCTTCAGCCTTGCACAATGGCAGTGGGCCACAAATTTGTTTGATGGTGTGCTTGTTCAGATCTCTGAGTGTGTCCCTGGGTGTCTGGACAAGGAGTGATGTGGTAACACATGACCCTCTATGTGGCGGAAGTGATGCTGGTTGGGAAAAACATCTCCCTCTGGAATGAGCACTGGTGGCCGGTTTCGCTAGGCACCATGCCAACATCTAAGCCAGTGGTCAAGAACCTGGGAGTTTGGATGGATGCGGCTCTCAACTTTCAGTCCCACACGAAGAAGGTGGCAGCGACTTGTGTGGGCCTGTTGAGAGGTCTCCACCCTATCCTGAGGTTTCTTTAATGCATCTGTCCGGCAGCTGATTGTCCAGGCTACGATTCTATCGCGCTTGGACTACGCAAGCGTCTTACTTCTAGGCGCAAACAAAGCCGAGATTCTGCGGCTTCAACTAGTCCAAAACTCGGCAGTCCGTGCATTTGTGGGACTCCCTCGTAGTTGTTCCGCCAGAGCCACTATCAGAGCCTTACACTGGCTACCGATTCAAGCCAGGATCCAGTTTAAAACTCTTTGTATGGCGTTTAAAATCTTAAAAGGTACCAGCCCCGAGCTACTCCACCCTCTTCTTGTCCCATACACTCCCCAACGCTTCCTGCACTCCTTGGGACAACATCTGGTAACTATACCTAGGATCAGACTATGCCGTGCCGGGGGCCGTTCTTTCCGGCTCCTGGCGGCTAAATTGTGGAACTCTTTACCAGTCTCCATTCGCGGTATAGAGGATATACTGACATTCTGGAAAGCCATTAAGACCTTCCTTTTTCCATTGATTTAGGGATCCTGTCCCCTCGGCCTGCACTTGTTATCTTGTACAATCTGACGGACAGCGCCGGGACGCCCCTTAGCTGGGGCAGCTGTGCGCTTAACAAAATTATAACATAACATAACATAACATAACATGTGATTCTAAATATATTATAGTGCCTTTGCTTCCTTTACACTGTCAGAGAGTTAGTAATGGTGTGCTTGTTCAGGTCTTCGAGTACGCCGCTGAGTCAGCCGCGGTCGGTAGTACCTGCCGGGGCGGTGACGTGGCGAGGGGGAGGGGCAGGGTGGGGGTTAGTAATGTATGGATAATGGAGGTTTGCAAGTAAGTAAACATATAAATAAATCAAACGAATTTCGTTGCGCGCACTGCATTGCATATGGGGATGCAGTGCACGCAACAAAATTTGTTTGATTTATTTATATGTTTACTTACCTGCAAATCTCCATTATCCATACATTACTAACCCCCACCCTGCCCCTCCCCCTCCACACGTCACCGCCCCGGCAGGTACTCCCCTACGGACCGCGGCTGCGCTGAGTGTATGGGTGTGTGGAGGTGATCCAGTGGCCTATAGGAAATATGTCATAAACTAACATTACCTATTTTCATAAAAATCACTATTAATCATAAATCAATCACAAGGCCCATAAACTAACAATGACATATTTTGACCAACTGAATCATGTGACCTAATTAACCTATTCACTAATTATATACATTTATATACAACCGTGGTAAATGAATTCATTATATTTACAAAACCCTACTAATTAATTAAGCCACTGTGGCGATAAGATCTTGCTAATGGCAACCTAAACTCATGAAATAACAAGACCAGCTTGAATTTCAAAGTAAGATTTTTATTAGCTATTTGTTTAATAAATGCATTAGAAATCTTTATTAAAGCATTTTTATTAGAATCATTGCAAATAATTATAACAGTTTTATGAAATTTAGAAGTATAATTTCAAATAGAGAATATCATTTTGGCAATATCAAATCCTAAGTCCCTAACTACATTTGCTATATTAAAAATAAAGAGTAAAGTCTTTTGAGGGTTCTTACGTGCTCCAAGGAATGTTCATCTGCACGACACCCTCCATCAAAGGTCATCAAGAAGCAACCTTCCTCTTCCACGGGGAAGAGTTTTTATACCTTTCTACTCTAAGCTAATCTAAGTAAAAGTATCATTTTCTGCTGAACTCAGAGTCCCATTGGTTGTCAAATGACACCATCGTGTCATTCCATTTTTTAGAACATCAGTTCCGTCACTTTCTTAGAGTCCATTGTCTCTAGTTTTCGAACAACGAGGCTTCCTCCAGTTTGCAACATTAACCGAAAACAAATCATTGCTTCCTCGGATATGAAATTGTCGCATACTCCTCTGCCGGTTCCTGGCCTTGGCCTTGCTTGACTGAAGAACAGTTAGATCATCACAATATTTTGTTTCAGGCAGCAGGAATTTTTCCATCATGGACTCTCTTTTGCTCCGAGCAGAATTTAGCAAACACGAATGCACTAGGCCCAAAACCACTTTCCAATAACTATTATATAAACAAACACAAGAAAATAATTAATGCGAGAAATACAGTTTGTTCTGTTGCCACCCACCATAGCTAATGATTAACCCATTAGTCTAAATTACCTAGCTGAAGCACACAAATAAAGCAGCATTTATATCTACCATTCTTCATTTAATCCAATAGGATTCTTTATGCACCTGTAAAGAGTAAAGAGACACCACATAGACAAGAAAGCAAAATAAGCTCATGCCATTATTTAAAACAGCTGCTATTAGTTATGACATAACAATAGACAAGATTAATTTATTATTTTCCACATAAATGAAAATGCAACATAATGCACGTTTATGAGCACACATGTTAATAACCCTCGTGTCTTTTGTGAATGCGATTTTTTTAAAACTAGGTTGAATTAATACTCACACAGCACAAATTGTTAGCATAATTAATTAAATTATGGAAGTGTAACTTCACGAGCTGAAATGAAAACATTTCTAAATCTCGCTCCATCAACTCCCTCATCTGGTGATTTCCAAATCACCACACCACACCCAAAATTTGGCAAATTTATTTAAAATGAATATGGTTCGATTTCACTGTGTTAGTATTTCTAAAGACTTGTTTCAGCAAAATCTTTGCAACTATCATATTGAGCTCTGTATAACTCCTCTAGCTTTATCTCCCTTTCCTGTTCCTTTCTGATTTTGTAAATTCTTTTCTTTTCCTTCATGTCCTTCTTTCTCTTGTGTAACATGCAACTGATCTTTGTCAAAACGATCACAAAAATTATAACAAACAAAGGTGTTAGAATCTTGCCAAGAACTGAACCACCAATTTCTTGAAACCAGGTTTTGATAACTTGAAATCTTTTGGAAAGACGTTCTGTAAAGTCATCTTCTTCTAAGGGAATTATTTCTGAATGCATCTCTGTGATGTTTTTAATGTACATTTCAATATTCTTGCTCTCATCAGGGATATATGTACAGCAATGCTGAACATGTAAAATGCCACAGACTCCTCCCACTTTTGCTAGGAGTATATCTAAGGCAAGGCGATTCTGCATCACCATTGACCTAACCGCAATGACCTCGGTATCCACTAATTGGAAACCACCTGCTGTGTCAGTAGACAATCTGTCAACAATTGTGGACAATTTTCTGAGTCTTCCTGCATTCAAGGTTATACCTACTAAAGGTATCACTGCCTCAAAAATGTCTCCCAAAATTTCTAAGAAACTTTCTCTTTTGAACCTATTTACATGATTACTAATTTCAAACGAACCTTCTGCATTTCTATCAACATGAAATATTTTTGGAAAAACAAGACCAACATAACATGTTCCGTACCAATGGTCCGGGAGATTATAATCAGCTTTGTCTCCACAGATAAAATAAATCCCAGGAAAAATTGGATCTCTGCCACCTTTGAATCCCCAACCTCCCATGATTTGGTAAGTGTCCTCACAATTGCTAGCACCTACAAAGTAATTATCAAAAAGAGTATTATCTCTCCTAATGCAAAGCTTGCCACTAATTGGTTTATCTATGTGAATTGCAACATTGTCAAAAGATTTGCCATTAAGCTTCTCATCCTCTTTCTGCCAAAACTTGGATTTGGTCTGTTTTACCTTTTCATTCCTTTTATAAATTGCCCTTCTCTCTTCAACTAAGTTCAGGAAAGTCTTTTCCTCTATTCTCAATTTGCAAGTTAGATTATTTCTGTAAGCATACTCATAGGTGAGTTCATTAGTAACTAAAAAGAAATCCCTCATCTGTTTAGCTTGCTTGTGCTTATTTAAAGCATTCTCAATTTTCAGGTTAGCAAAAATCTCATCATAATTCGAATAATAATACTCCAAGCGACCAGTCTGATAAAATAAGCTAGCTATCACACTGCAGGTTATGCCATAAGTAAGAGGAAGCATATTGTATGTCACTCCCTCAGAAACAGAAGCAGGTAACTTTACACAGATGTAACAATCTTTGACACTCATAACCTTAACATATTCTCCCAAAAGCCTAGAAAATGTATTGCTAGAAAAATCACTAACAGACCTATCTTGATGAGCCTCTGGTCTGTGATCAATAACTTTGTTAGCTTTGTTTGTTGCACTATGTTTGTTTTGACTAACTGAAGCTTTGCTTGTCATATTGACTTTGTACATCTCCTTATCGATCCCGAAAGGAAAGATGACAGCTAACACTAACCAGAGCAGAATTAATATGAGCATATATAACAGAGTCATCTTACAGCAATTTTTAAGAATGGAACATTTTGAAGTACTAAGCTTCAAAACAACAGGCATTTTAGCTAGCCTTAACTTAGAAAAAGAAAACAAAAATTTTAAATTATGTCTAATAAAAACCTACATTTTTAAAACTCCCCCCTTTTAAAAAAAAATTTTTTTTAAACCCTCTAACAACTTTTCTTCGACCTTGCGTCACAAGTTATTTTCCAACTAAACACAATTTCTTCGACCTGGTGTCACCTAACACAATTTCTTCAGCCTTATGCCAAAAACAGAAACCTAAATTCTAACATATTAGTACTTCAACCGTTGTCACTATTGTCTTCAACTTCTTCCTGACTACTGCTATTTATCTCAATTACAGGTGGAATTATAATATAAGCCCACTCAGGAGACTTATACTTCTGATTTGGTTTCAAAACTCTCTTTGTTTTTCTAGAGATAACCTCTATCTTTTTTCCTTCCTCTGCTTTCTTTTCAGGATCCTCTTCACTAGTTATCTCATTTACCTGCTCCTTTGATCTTTTTATTAACCTGACTCTCAATCCTCCGTTTTCACTTGGCCAGGTTTCACCTTTTCTTAGAATTTTTCTTTTTGGTTCAGTTACATTAGATTCTGTTTTCCAAGATCTTTTTCTCAAACTTTCCCTTTGATAATCTTCATCACTTTCTCCAGAATCACTGTCAGAAATTTCAATTCTTGACTCAGGATCTTTTCTAATCGGCAGTTTCACTCCGTTAGGAACTGTACTTTTTATTCCATCACTGGTACTTGGCAATTCGTCTTCCTCCACTTCATCAATTACCTTCAACTTCCCAGTTCCGGATTTCTTGTTCCTGCATTCAGAGCTTATTCTCTGCTTTTCGATACTCTCCTGGTCTTGTTTCTGAACTTGGTCAGATTTTTCTCTCTTCTCAGCTTCTCTTTCTTTATCTTGATCAGATTCCTTTGCTGATTCTTTTTCTAGCAGACCTTCATCATTTTCAGAATCTATTTCAATAATTTCCAAATCTTTTCCAATCAAATTTCCATTCACTGAAGATTTCTCCAGATTTCAACTTCTCTGTCGATCTTCAGAATCTGGATTTTCTTCAGTTTCTTCTTCAGAATCTGAATCAGTTGTTGTATCACTCTCTTCATCAGAGTTTTCAGGTGTAGGTATCGGAATAGTATGGCTTGGATGAATCCACCTTCTTATGGAATAGGAGGCACTACTTAAATCCAGCATTGTTGTTAGTTCGGAGCTAACTGCCGGTAAGAGAGGCTGCAGAGGCTTCGTGTGTTACCTGCTATTTTAAAAAACTTTTAAAAGCACTATTTCATGTTGGAGTGAGCGCTTTTCAGCGCTTTGCTTTGTTCTGCACTTTGTTGATTTTAAATACGCATACTCACCTCTTCTGATCGCCGCTCTGGCGCAACGTGTGTAATTGATCGCCACCTATTGGCGCAACGTCCTTACTAGTATTAGCATTTGTATTTGATCTACGCTCCTGGCACCGATCCGCCACGGCTTGTGCCGTTTGCAGCGGCGGTGGCCACACGAGCGCACTTTGACTTCCGCCCTACATCCTCACTTCCGCCCTGCTCCCCAATTGGCAGGTTAGCGGTGCAGTGGTTATCTCTCCCGGTGTTTTTAATGCCACAATGGCGGAAGCGCAGCGGACGAGCGCAGCGGGAGCGCCGACTTCGCGCCGAAGTCGTGCCAAAGTCCTGCCCGTCTGCGCCCGTCTGCGCCCGTCTGCGCCCGTCTGCGCCCGTCCGTGCCAGCACGGGCCCAGGGCCCTGCCCCTCTGCCCATATTCATATCTCCTATTCACGTTCCGCCCTACTGCGGCTGCGGGGGTCACCATGTCCCTCGCACACTGTCCTGAACTGCCAAAATGCACCCATATCTTGTCCTTACTGCTCCCTTGCCCTGGACTCCCTCAATTCATGTACAGACAGTATGTCATCCACGTTTTGGAATTTTCCCTCCCTAAAGCGCACCCCTCCTCCCACTTTGTACAATCCCTCCCCCGTTCTGAGCTTCATCAGCATTAACTGTCGATCTCTCTGTAAACACAAGAGAGATATTTTCGACCTTTTGGAGACAGCGAGTCCTGCTGCCATGTTTGTCACCGAAACTTGGCTAAATGATAGCTCTGGCCCTGATATCGCCATGGCTCTACCCAATGATTACACCTATGTGGGGCGAAATCGAGTACTTAAAGACGGCGGGGGAATTGCCATCATCTTCAAGAGAGAATTCTCTTGCAAATGGGAAGACCTTGACTTTCCAAACTGTGAAGCTGGTTTGTTTAGACTGACTCTCTCTCCTCAGTTTACCTTAACCGGCACTCTGATTTACCGCCCGCCAGGTGCAGCTGGCAGTTGGGCTGCCTCACTCCCTGAACTTATTGCCCCGTTTTTAGTACAATCAACCAACTTCACTATCGTTGGTGACTTAAATATTCATTTCAATTCTGCCTCATGTACCATTGCTAAACGCCTCATACAGGATCTTGAAGCACTAGACCTACATCTTCATAATTCCGACCCTACTCATAAGGCCGGTAATCTCTTAGATCCCATCATTTCCAACCTGACTGGCATCTCCTATCAATCTTCTACTCCGGTCCTCTGGTCTGACCATTTTATTGTTAATTTTTCAATTAAAACGATCGTGGCTGACTCCTCTAGGCCCGACCTCCCTCACAAAGCCAGCAGGAACTGGAAACGTCTAGATTTAAATAAATTAAATTCTCTTCTCGCCAATTCTATACCCACGGTTTCCAATATGACTATTAAAGAGCTACCTGCTGTTAGATCATGGTTAACTACCGCGTTGGACTCCTGTCTCCCTACCCAAAAAAATAAATCTCAAGTTCATCACCCCCCAGCACCCTGGTTTAACGACTCTCTCCGCCTAGAAAAATCCAACTGCAAAAAATTGGAAAGGATATGGCGTTCCAATTATAACCTTGCTCACAAAGTAAAATACAAGTCCGCCCTTAAAACTTATCATGCGGCCTGTGATAACGCCAGAGCTAATTTTGCTAACAGCACTATACTTACAGCTCAAAACAGGCCTAAGGCCCTGTTTAAAATAGTCAAGGAGCTCTCTGGTGCATCCTCTGTACCCAAGGATCCCTGTCTAGACACTGCTCAGTGTAATGCCTTAGCCAACTTTTTTCTCGAAAAAATTGATAAGATCTACGCCATTTTTAATTCTACTCCCGCTGTTTCCACTCACTCTGTTCAAGATTTACACAACTCTCCCCCTGTTACTATTCCCTGCGCTTCGTTCACCACCTCCCCACTTCACGCTTGGGATCCTATTTCCCCCGCGCTTCTAAAAAAGTATCTTCAAGACATCAAATCTGGTTCCCCCCTGGACCCTATGCCCCCTCAAGTTCTGAGTTCTCTGGACCCAGCCCTACTCCACATTATCTTGGATGTCTTGAACGCTTCGCTAATAGAAGCGACTGTCCCAAATGAATGGAAGCACGCAATGGTGGTCCCATTATTAAAAAAGGCCAACGCTGACCCCAACAACCCTTCCAACTTTCGCCCTATTTCTTTGCTTTCATGTTTTTCCAAGATTCTGGAGAAACACGTTAATTCCTTGCTTAATTCCTTTGTTGAATCTTCTAATCTTCTTCATGGTTCTCCATCCGGGTTCAGGGCTGGCTTCTCCACTGAAACCACTCTCCTTGGCGTGTCAGAGACCATCAGACGCCAAGTGGATAATGGTGAGACGGTGGCACTCATCTTGCTTGACTTGAGTGCCGCATTTGACACCGTCTCCCATTCCATCTTACTGTCCACCCTGGAGGCTGTTGGTGTCGGTGGGTCCGCCCTGGCCTGGATTGCTAATTTCCTTTCTGATCGCACGTTCCAAGTTTTCTCTTCCACATCTGTCTCATCCATTCTCCCCTCCACTCACGGTGTTCCCCAAGGGTCTATTCTTAGTCCCCTTTTCTTTAACCTGTATGTGAGGCCTCTTGCTTTTTTGGCGGAACAGGCTGGCCTCACAATTTATTCCTACGCTGATGACACTCAAGTCATCTATTCACTTTCCATCAATAAAAACCTCCCCTCCTCCTCTCTTCAATCCGGGCTGAAACATATATCGGATTGGATGCTGAAGCACAAATTAAAATTAAACGGGGACAAAACAGAACTGCTCCTGTTTGGCCCAGACACTTCGCTCTGGGGCCCACACCATTGGCCACCGGAGATGGGTCCTCTACCCATTCCATCAGTGTCTGCTCGCAATCTTGGAGTTCTCTTCGACAACCAACTTACTTTCAAACAACACGTGGTGAAAGTCTCCGCCACCTGTACCACCATCATCAGGTGGCTGAGAAAAATCACGTGGATGCTGCCTGCGGACACCCTGAGGACCGTAGTCCAGGCTCTTGTCATCTCACGCCTGGACTATGGGAACATCCTTCTCTTGGGTGCCGCCAAGGAGGTAACCAGGAAGTATCAGGTGGTACAGAATATGGCAGTTCGCCTTATCTGTCACCTTCCTGCCAGATCCTCGGTCACTCACCATATGCGGAATTTGCACTGGTTGCGAATCGAGAACAGAGTTAATTTCAAAGCACTTTGCTACATGCACAAGATCATGACTGGTAGAGCCCCTCACTATCTCTCTGCTCTGGTGCAGCAACATATTCCCCCCCGTACACTTAGATCCTCCACGCAGAATAAGTTTAAGATTCCGCGTATCAACAGAGCCAAAATGGGAGGACGTTCGTTTTCCCTGCTGGCCCCCTCCTTATGGAATTCTCTACCCCAATTTCTGCGTTCTGAATTGTGCTTTCTGACATTCCGTAAGGGAATTAAAACTTGGCTTTTCAATACCTAATTCTATGGTTTGATGCTCCTCCCACCCTTTATACCGTTCAGTTTGCCTTAGCGCCGGGAAACCTCCGGGTTAAATTATGGAAGTGTAACTTCACGAGCTGAAATGAAAACATTTCTAAATCTCGCTCCATCAACTCCCTCATCTGGTGATTTCCAAATCACCACACCACACCCAAAATTTGGCAAATTTATTTAAAATGAATATGGTTCGATTTCACTGTGTTAGTATTTCTAAAGACTTGTTTCAGCAAAATCTTTGCAACTATCATATTGAGCTCTGTATAACTCCTCTAGCTTTATCTCCCTTTCCTGTTCCTTTCTGATTTTGTAAATTCTTTTCTTTTCCTTCATGTCCTTCTTTCTCTTGTGTAACATGCAACTGATCTTTGTCAAAACGATCACAAAAATTATAACAAACAAAGGTGTTAGAATCTTGCCAAGAACTGAACCACCAATTTCTTGAAACCAGGTTTTGATAACTTGAAATCTTTTGGAAAGACGTTCTGTAAAGTCATCTTCTTCTAAGGGAATTATTTCTGAATGCATCTCTGTGATGTTTTTAATGTACATTTCAATATTCTTGCTCTCATCAGGGATATATGTACAGCAATGCTGAACATGTAAAATGCCACAGACTCCTCCCACTTTTGCTAGGAGTATATCTAAGGCAAGGCGATTCTGCATCACCATTGACCTAACCGCAATGACCTCGGTATCCACTAATTGGAAACCACCTGCTGTGTCAGTAGACAATCTGTCAACAATTGTGGACAATTTTCTGAGTCTTCCTGCATTCAAGGTTATACCTACTAAAGGTATCACTGCCTCAAAAATGTCTCCCAAAATTTCTAAGAAACTTTCTCTTTTGAACCTATTTACATGATTACTAATTTCAAACGAACCTTCTGCATTTCTATCAACATGAAATATTTTTGGAAAAACAAGACCAACATAACATGTTCCGTACCAATGGTCCGGGAGATTATAATCAGCTTTGTCTCCACAGATAAAATAAATCCCAGGAAAAATTGGATCTCTGCCACCTTTGAATCCCCAACCTCCCATGATTTGGTAAGTGTCCTCACAATTGCTAGCACCTACAAAGTAATTATCAAAAAGAGTATTATCTCTCCTAATGCAAAGCTTGCCACTAATTGGTTTATCTATGTGAATTGCAACATTGTCAAAAGATTTGCCATTAAGCTTCTCATCCTCTTTCTGCCAAAACTTGGATTTGGTCTGTTTTACCTTTTCATTCCTTTTATAAATTGCCCTTCTCTCTTCAACTAAGTTCAGGAAAGTCTTTTCCTCTATTCTCAATTTGCAAGTTAGATTATTTCTGTAAGCATACTCATAGGTGAGTTCATTAGTAACTAAAAAGAAATCCCTCATCTGTTTAGCTTGCTTGTGCTTATTTAAAGCATTCTCAATTTTCAGGTTAGCAAAAATCTCATCATAATTCGAATAATAATACTCCAAGCGACCAGTCTGATAAAATAAGCTAGCTATCACACTGCAGGTTATGCCATAAGTAAGAGGAAGCATATTGTATGTCACTCCCTCAGAAACAGAAGCAGGTAACTTTACACAGATGTAACAATCTTTGACACTCATAACCTTAACATATTCTCCCAAAAGCCTAGAAAATGTATTGCTAGAAAAATCACTAACAGACCTATCTTGATGAGCCTCTGGTCTGTGATCAATAACTTTGTTAGCTTTGTTTGTTGCACTATGTTTGTTTTGACTAACTGAAGCTTTGCTTGTCATATTGACTTTGTACATCTCCTTATCGATCCCGAAAGGAAAGATGACAGCTAACACTAACCAGAGCAGAATTAATATGAGCATATATAACAGAGTCATCTTACAGCAATTTTTAAGAATGGAACATTTTGAAGTACTAAGCTTCAAAACAACAGGCATTTTAGCTAGCCTTAACTTAGAAAAAGAAAACAAAAATTTTAAATTATGTCTAATAAAAACCTACATTTTTAAAACTCCCCCCTTTTAAAAAAAAAAATTTTTTAAACCCTCTAACAACTTTTCTTCGACCTTGCGTCACAAGTTATTTTCCAACTAAACACAATTTCTTCGACCTGGTGTCACCTAACACAATTTCTTCAGCCTTATGCCAAAAACAGAAACCTAAATTCTAACATATTAGTACTTCAACCGTTGTCACTATTGTCTTCAACTTCTTCCTGACTACTGCTATTTATCTCAATTACAGGTGGAATTATAATATAAGCCCACTCAGGAGACTTATACTTCTGATTTGGTTTCAAAACTCTCTTTGTTTTTCTAGAGATAACCTCTATCTTTTTTCCTTCCTCTGCTTTCTTTTCAGGATCCTCTTCACTAGTTATCTCATTTACCTGCTCCTTTGATCTTTTTATTAACCTGACTCTCAATCCTCCGTTTTCACTTGGCCAGGTTTCACCTTTTCTTAGAATTTTTCTTTTTGGTTCAGTTACATTAGATTCTGTTTTCCAAGATCTTTTTCTCAAACTTTCCCTTTGATAATCTTCATCACTTTCTCCAGAATCACTGTCAGAAATTTCAATTCTTGACTCAGGATCTTTTCTAATCGGCAGTTTCACTCCGTTAGGAACTGTACTTTTTATTCCATCACTGGTACTTGGCAATTCGTCTTCCTCCACTTCATCAATTACCTTCAACTTCCCAGTTCCGGATTTCTTGTTCCTGCATTCAGAGCTTATTCTCTGCTTTTCGATACTCTCCTGGTCTTGTTTCTGAACTTGGTCAGATTTTTCTCTCTTCTCAGCTTCTCTTTCTTTATCTTGATCAGATTCCTTTGCTGATTCTTTTTCTAGCAGACCTTCATCATTTTCAGAATCTATTTCAATAATTTCCAAATCTTTTCCAATCAAATTTCCATTCACTGAAGATTTCTCCAGATTTCAACTTCTCTGTCGATCTTCAGAATCTGGATTTTCTTCAGTTTCTTCTTCAGAATCTGAATCAGTTGTTGTATCACTCTCTTCATCAGAGTTTTCAGGTGTAGGTATCGGAATAGTATGGCTTGGATGAATCCACCTTCTTATGGAATAGGAGGCACTACTTAAATCCAGCATTGTTGTTAGTTCGGAGCTAACTGCCGGTAAGAGAGGCTGCAGAGGCTTCGTGTGTTACCTGCTATTTTAAAAAACTTTTAAAAGCACTATTTCATGTTGGAGTGAGCGCTTTTCAGCGCTTTGCTTTGTTCTGCACTTTGTTGATTTTAAATACGCATACTCACCTCTTCTGATCGCCGCTCTGGCGCAACGTGTGTAATTGATCGCCACCTATTGGCGCAACGTCCTTACTAGTATTAGCATTTGTATTTGATCTACGCTCCTGGCACCGATCCGCCACGGCTTGTGCCGTTTGCAGCGGCGGTGGCCACACGAGCGCACTTTGACTTCCGCCCTACATCCTCACTTCCGCCCTGCTCCCCAATTGGCAGGTTAGCGGTGCAGTGGTTATCTCTCCCGGTGTTTTTAATGCCACAATGGCGGAAGCGCAGCGGACGAGCGCAGCGGGAGCGCCGACTTCGCGCCGAAGTCGTGCCAAAGTCCTGCCCGTCTGCGCCCGTCTGCGCCCGTCTGCGCCCGTCCGCGCCAGCACGGGCCCAGGGCCCTGCCCCTCTGCCCATATTCATATCTCCTATTCACGTTCCGCCCTACTGCGGCTGCGGGGGTCACCATGTCCCTCGCACACTGTCCTGAACTGCCAAAATGCACCCATATCTTGTCCTTACTGCTCCCTTGCCCTGGACTCCCTCAATTCATGTACAGACAGTATGTCATCCACGTTTTGGAATTTTCCCTCCCTAAAGCGCACCCCTCCTCCCACTTTGTACAATCCCTCCCCCGTTCTGAGCTTCATCAGCATTAACTGTCGATCTCTCTGTAAACACAAGAGAGATATTTTCGACCTTTTGGAGACAGCGAGTCCTGCTGCCATGTTTGTCACCGAAACTTGGCTAAATGATAGCTCTGGCCCTGATATCGCCATGGCTCTACCCAATGATTACACCTATGTGGGGCGAAATCGAGTACTTAAAGACGGCGGGGGAATTGCCATCATCTTCAAGAGAGAATTCTCTTGCAAATGGGAAGACCTTGACTTTCCAAACTGTGAAGCTGGTTTGTTTAGACTGACTCTCTCTCCTCAGTTTACCTTAACCGGCACTCTGATTTACCGCCCGCCAGGTGCAGCTGGCAGTTGGGCTGCCTCACTCCCTGAACTTATTGCCCCGTTTTTAGTACAATCAACCAACTTCACTATCGTTGGTGACTTAAATATTCATTTCAATTCTGCCTCATGTACCATTGCTAAACGCCTCATACAGGATCTTGAAGCACTAGACCTACATCTTCATAATTCCGACCCTACTCATAAGGCCGGTAATCTCTTAGATCCCATCATTTCCAACCTGACTGGCATCTCCTATCAATCTTCTACTCCGGTCCTCTGGTCTGACCATTTTATTGCTAATTTTTCAATTAAAACGATCGTGGCTGACTCCTCTAGGCCCGACCTCCCTCACAAAGCCAGCAGGAACTGGAAACGTCTAGATTTAAATAAATTAAATTCTCTTCTCGCCAATTCTATACCCACGGTTTCCAATATGACTATTAAAGAGCTACCTGCTGTTAGATCATGGTTAACTACCGCGTTGGACTCCTGTCTCCCTACCCAAAAAAATAAATCTCAAGTTCATCACCCCCCAGCACCCTGGTTTAACGACTCTCTCCGCCTAGAAAAATCCAACTGCAAAAAATTGGAAAGGATATGGCGTTCCAATTATAACCTTGCTCACAAAGTAAAATACAAGTCCGCCCTTAAAACTTATCATGCGGCCTGTGATAACGCCAGAGCTAATTTTGCTAACAGCACTATACTTACAGCTCAAAACAGGCCTAAGGCCCTGTTTAAAATAGTCAAGGAGCTCTCTGGTGCATCCTCTGTACCCAAGGATCCCTGTCTAGACACTGCTCAGTGTAATGCCTTAGCCAACTTTTTTCTCGAAAAAATTGATAAGATCTACGCCATTTTTAATTCTACTCCCGCTGTTTCCACTCACTCTGTTCAAGATTTACACAACTCTCCCCCTGTTACTATTCCCTGCGCTTCGTTCACCACCTCCCCACTTCACGCTTGGGATCCTATTTCCCCCGCGCTTCTAAAAAAGTATCTTCAAGACATCAAATCTGGTTCCCCCCTGGACCCTATGCCCCCTCAAGTTCTGAGTTCTCTGGACCCAGCCCTACTCCACATTATCTTGGATGTCTTGAACGCTTCGCTAATAGAAGCGACTGTCCCAAATGAATGGAAGCACGCAATGGTGGTCCCATTATTAAAAAAGGCCAACGCTGACCCCAACAACCCTTCCAACTTTCGCCCTATTTCTTTGCTTTCATGTTTTTCCAAGATTCTGGAGAAACACGTTAATTCCTTGCTTAATTCCTTTGTTGAATCTTCTAATCTTCTTCATGGTTCTCCATCCGGGTTCAGGGCTGGCTTCTCCACTGAAACCACTCTCCTTGGCGTGTCAGAGACCATCAGACGCCAAGTGGATAATGGTGAGACGGTGGCACTCATCTTGCTTGACTTGAGTGCCGCATTTGACACCGTCTCCCATTCCATCGTACTGTCCACCCTGGAGGCTGTTGGTGTCGGTGGGTCCGCCCTGGCCTGGATTGCTAATTTCCTTTCTGATCGCACGTTCCAAGTTTTCTCTTCCACATCTGTCTCATCCATTCTCCCCTCCACTCACGGTGTTCCCCAAGGGTCTATTCTTAGTCCCCTTTTCTTTAACCTGTATGTGAGGCCTCTTGCTTTTTTGGCGGAACAGGCTGGCCTCACAATTTATTCCTACGCTGATGACACTCAAGTCATCTATTCACTTTCCATCAATAAAAACCTCCCCTCCTCCTCTCTTCAATCCGGGCTGAAACATATATCGGATTGGATGCTGAAGCACAAATTAAAATTAAACGGGGACAAAACAGAACTGCTCCTGTTTGGCCCAGACACTTCGCTCTGGGGCCCACACCATTGGCCACCGGAGATGGGTCCTCTACCCATTCCATCAGTGTCTGCTCGCAATCTTGGAGTTCTCTTCGACAACCAACTTACTTTCAAACAACACGTGGTGAAAGTCTCCGCCACCTGTACCACCATCATCAGGTGGCTGAGAAAAATCACGTGGATGCTGCCTGCGGACACCCTGAGGACCGTAGTCCAGGCTCTTGTCATCTCACGCCTGGACTATGGGAACATCCTTCTCTTGGGTGCCGCCAAGGAGGTAACCAGGAAGTATCAGGTGGTACAGAATATGGCAGTTCGCCTTATCTGTCACCTTCCTGCCAGATCCTCGGTCACTCACCATATGCGGAATTTGCACTGGTTGCGAATCGAGAACAGAGTTAATTTCAAAGCACTTTGCTACATGCACAAGATCATGACTGGTAGAGCCCCTCACTATCTCTCTGCTCTGGTGCAGCAACATATTCCCCCCCGTACACTTAGATCCTCCACGCAGAATAAGTTTAAGATTCCGCGTATCAACAGAGCCAAAATGGGAGGACGTTCGTTTTCCCTGCTGGCCCCCTCCTTATGGAATTCTCTACCCCAATTTCTGCGTTCTGAATTGTGCTTTCTGACATTCCGTAAGGGAATTAAAACTTGGCTTTTCAATACCTAATTCTATGGTTTGATGCTCCTCCCACCCTTTATACCGTTCAGTTTGCCTTAGCGCCGGGAAACCTCCGGGTAGCTGCGCGCTTAACAAATGTAATTATAAATAAATAAAATAAAATTCCCCTACACTTTACTGCATTTGTCGTCACAAGTATCACCTGCCTCGGTTTCTGCCACCTCGGGGCCAGGCAATTTCTTCTTCGATGAACTTTTGTTCTGACCCAATATCCAGGTCTCAGATCATGTGTTAACACTTTGTCTTTTGACTGTACTTCAGTTCCCACCTGATTAGACACAGAAGTCACGACGTCAGACAGCTTTTTACAATACTCCAAAATTGCACTGTCATTAATGCTCAACAGTTTTCCCACTGGTATGAATGCTTGTCTCATGACTCTACCCATGACAATATCATGAGGACTTAGACCTGTCTTTTTATCTGGTGTACTTCTCAGAGTCATCAAAACAAGTGGAAGGGCATCTGTCCACTTTATGCCTGTTTCTAGACACATTTTTCCAATTCTATTTTTAATTGTTCCATTAATTTGCTCTACAACTCCAGATGCCTCTGGTCTGTATGCAGAGTGCAACTTCTGCTCAATGTGTAAGGCTTCACAGATCAATTTTAACAGTCTATTATCAAAATGTCATCCTCTATCATTCTCTATAGTCACAGGGAATCCATATCTTGGAATAATCTCACGTAGAAGCAACTTCGCAACAGTAATTGAATCACTATGTCGTGTGGGGAATGCTTCTACCCATCGTGAAAACAGACAAACAATCACCAAAACATATTGTAACCTGTTGTATTTGGGCATTTCAATAAAATCCATCTGTAACCTGGTGAAAGGACCACCCTCTCCACCTATGATTCCCGTTCCCACAACTGATTTCCTGTTTGGGTTCATTTGTTGACAGATCAAACACCTTTGACAAAGAGACTCTGCAATTGTTCTAAACTTGGTATTAAACCAAGTTTCCTTAAAAAGTCTAATCATTGAATCTCTCCCAATATGACCAGGGCCATGGTACATCCTGGCCATGTCAGCAATCATGCAATTTGGTAAAACTATTCTGCCATCTTTATAAGTCCAAACTCCATCCTCATCTCGCTGTCTACATTCTGCCTTCAACCATGTGTTTTTCTCATCATCATCAACTTCATTTTGTAAATCTCTGATATCCTGCCATGTCTCAACAATTGATGTTAGCATCAGTGAACTCGAAACAAATTCTTTGTTTTTCTCCCGATTAAGTGCAGAATTATTCCTTGCACAGTACTTTGCTGTTTCATCTGCGTAAGCATTCCCTTTGGTGATAAAATCCTCACCCTTTCAATGAGCTGCACACTTTACCACAGCAATTTCTTTTGGCAACTGTATGCCATCAATCATTCTTTTGATGAATTTTGCATTTTTAATTGGTGAACCTGCTGATGTCATATAGCCTCTCTGAGACCAGAGCTGTCCATAATCATGCACAACTCCGTACCCATATTGACTATTAATAATTATGGTGACTCTCAGATCTTTTGCCAATTCACAAGCAGGAATTAAAGCAATTAATTCAGCCACCTGTGCTGAACGAATTCCTTCAAGACATGATGCTTCTTCAACATCTGCCACTGTGCAGACTGAATATGCTGCTTTCAAAATACCTCCCTCTGATCTTAGACAGGAGCCATCTACAAAGTAGATATAATCTGATTCAGGCAATGGTACATCTTTAATGTCCTGTCTTGGCTTGGTACAATATTCCATAACATCCAAGCATTCATGTTCTACATTATTCTCATCCTTAATTTCAGTATCAGGTAATAGTGTGGAAGGATTTAAATTCACACACCTTGCAATTGACACATTGTCTGATCCCAAAATTATCTTTTCATATTTGGTCAGTCTATTGCTTGTCAGATGTTGTGTTTTGCTTCTTGTAAGAAGAATTTCAACTGAATGGGGAACTTAGACTTTTACAGGAAATCCCATTGTGATCCCTTCACTCTGCTTAAGGCTAACACTAGTTGCTGCAACTGCTTTTAAGCAACCTGGTAAGGCTTTTGCAACTGGGTCAAGAACTGCTGAGAAATAAGCAATAGGCTTTCTCATGTTACCATGTCTCTGAATTAACACAGACAAAGCACATCCTTCCCTTTCACTGCAGTACAGCTCGAAGTCTTTCTCATAATCTGGCATGCCCAGAGCGGAGCTTCACATAGACTTCTTTTTAATTTTTCAAAAGCTTCCAACTCAATTTCATTAAGAACAATTGGATCTTTTATGTCTGATTTTGTTAGTCTCTGTAGTGGTTTTGCAATTACTGAAAATCCACTAATCCATTGACGACAATAACCAACCATTCCAAGAAACATTCTGACCTGCCTTTGTGTTTTTGGAGGTTGCATTCCCTGAATCATTTTTATTCTCTCAATCGTCACCTGTCTCATTCCCTTTGCAATTCGATGACCAAGATATTTTACTTCTTGTTTACAAAACTGCAATTTTGCAGGGGACACCTTATGTCCTTCATCTGCCAGATGATTTAATAGAATAATCGTATCTGTCACACAGTTGTCTCTTGTTTTAGCTGCTATCAACAAATCGTCAATGTATTACACTAATGTCGATCTGCCAGGTAGATTTAAATTTTCCAAAGATTTCTTCAACAACTCATTAAAAATAGAAGGACTCTCTGTATACCCTTGAGGAATTCTACACCATGCGAGGGTCCTATTCTGGAATCTGAAAGCAAAAATGTCCTGACTCTCTGGATGTAATGGAACAGTAAAGAACGCATTGCAAAGATCAATAACAGTATACCATTCTGCATCATGTGAAATTTGGTAAAGAATGACTGCTGGATTTGGAACAACTGGACAACAAGGAACAACAATTTGATTAATTTGTCTCAAATCCTGAACTATTCTGTACGTTCCATTTGACTTTTTGATTCCCATAATCAGTGAATTACAAGGACTGCTTTCAATTTCTTTTAAAACACCTTGTTTAATGAATTTTTCAATCACAGGAATGACACCTTCAATTGTTTCAGCTTTCATTTTATATTGAGGAATGTTTGGAAATTCTTTTCCCTGCTTCACTATAATTTTGACTGGATCGACATGTTTCATTAGACCCATTTCATTTCCATTCAAATCCCAAATTTCAGTTTTGACTGTCTCTTTTAATTCTTCTGGTAAATTTTCTTTTTCAAATGTAGAATATAATTTTGCTTCTTCTGTTTCGACCAACATCATTGTTAATCGGTACAACCCATCTTCTTCCATGGTTTGTAATTCAATTCCATCAGGTGAACAATATATTCTGCAATTCATTTTGCACAATATATCTCTCCCCAACAAGTTTACAGGACTGCTATTGCAAACTACGAATCTGTGTTCATCTTTAAATTTGCCAATTTCAACCTTTACAGGATCAGTCAGATCTGTTTTAATCTATTGATTACTTACTCCGACTACTTGGATGGTATCCCCAGAGAGAGGCAGGTTTTCAATTTCCACTGATCTAACAGTAGAACGGGTAGCACCAGTGTCCACAAGAAAAGTAATTTCTACATCATTTACTTTTCCATTTACAAATGGACCAGACTGGTCAACCTCAAGAGTGTCTCCAATTACACACTCTTCCCCCTCTCTCGGGCACCGTCAGAGACAATCATCAGAATCACTTCATTGATTCTCTGTTAACAAAAACTGTCCTGTTGCATTTTGCACATCCGATCTTTGAGTTCTTATTACTTGCTCACCTCTTCCGAATCCCACACCTGGATTATAAATTTGACCTCCCCCACAATTAGGATATGGAGGTTGTGGAATTTGATTCTGTTGTTGCGCTAACTGATGCTGTAGCTGTCGCTGAAGACTCAGGTCATTCAACTGTCACTGTAGCTGTAGCTGTTGCTGCAGATCAACATCGTTCTGCATCTGTGGGTTTAACGATGTATTTTTAAAATTTCTTGGTGGGTTTTTACACTCACTTTTCCAATGCCGGATTTTGCCGCAATTAAAACAAGGCAATTTCTGTTTTAATTCTTCAATTTTAGCATTATACTTTGACTTGTTGAAATTAATTTTAAATTTTCCTTGACTTTGATTCTGATTCTGATTCTGAGCAAAATTTACATTTTTGTTCTCAAGATTTGCAATCTGTTGCTCAGCCACTTTCACTTGTGCCCACATTGCCTTTTCTTTTAACTTTTTCTGTTTCACTTCTAATTCATCACTGCAGTATTTTGCTTTTCTCAAAATATCGTCAACTGAATTTGATTGCCATCCAACAATATTATTCCTGTCATTTCTCCAATTTCTGGTCTAAGACCATAAACAAATCTGTAGATAAAATGACTCATATCTTTTTCGTCTAATTTTTCATAACCACTGTACTGTTTGAAAACCAGTAATAATCTTTCATAAAATGAATGAACTGATACTTTTGGTTCCTGATTTGCCCTGTCTATTTTTACCCAATCAACTTCCTTTGGGGCAATTTTATTTTTCAACCAGTAAATCACTTTTTCATATAAATCCATGACTATTGGGGCTGGAGCACCTGTTTCTTTAATTCGCTCCGGTTCTTCTTTTGGCCAACTTACAGCAATTTTACATTCTGTCCAAAGATCTGATGGGACAACAATGTCAAAAAATCCATCCAGATCAATCCACAGAACTTTTGAAACCTTGATAAATCTGTCTACCTGTCGATACCATTCCACAGGTTTTTCTCTCAACCGAGGAAAGTCATTTGTAAAAAGCAAAATATCCTGTCTTGACCAAGGGACATGAACATATCCTCCACCTGCAATTTCTCTCATAGGAAATTGTTTAGACATTTTATCCAATTTATCAAATCTTTCATCTTCCTTCTTTTTAGTCCACTTCACTCTCCATTTACTCAAGTCACCTAACTTTTTGATATAAACAATTAATTCTTTTATATGCGTTATTCTTCCCATTGTGTTAAAGTTTCCAATGTCCCTTTCTGTAAAATCTAATCTGTAATGTTTTCCAAAATGTTTTTGTTTGTTCAAATCGATTTCCAGTTCAGCTGCCAGTTCTTCTAACTGATCATATTTATTCTTTGTTTTCCATTGAATGCTCTTACAGATGAACAGGAGTTCATCATCACGATAAAATTTTAAACTATCAGGACCAATTGTGCCAATTATTAACTCTTCTAAATCTGCTTTCAATTTCGCAACATCACATTTTGGATTTTAATCTCTTTTCTCAGGAGTGTCAGCATCTGATTCTGCACCCATTGGTGACTGATTAAAAGAACTTTGATTAAAAGTAAAATCAGGCATTTTTGTTTTCTCACGATGAATTTCAGATAAATCTGAATAAAATTTCTCAGCTACTCTTTGAATTTCTGCATTTAATGGAATTGTCAATCCTGGTTGTTTAATTTCTTTTTGATCAAAAACAGGCTGAACAGGACCAATCGTTACTGGAACTGTCACTGCTTCCATGCCTTTAGTAATCTGCTGAATTAATTTTTCTTTTGATCGTAAATATTCTGAAGTATTTGTAATTTCTTCATCTCTGGCAACTCTCGTTAAATTTCTAGGAGCTTCTCTTTCCATTGGAGTTTCTGAAAAATGTTTGCTTTCATTATAAACACTAGAATTAGTTCTGATTTCTAATCTTTCTGGAGTTTCAAAAGATTCAGAATTATTTGGGTACAATTTGGGTGATTCATTTAATGGAGGTGCACTTGGTGTGGTTCATGTAAAAACCATCGGAGTAGACCATGAATAAGGCTGTCTAAGTGGAGTTTGCTTTTTATTCGTGGTGAAAATTTCTTCTAAGACTGCATCTTCTGATTCACTTTCTATTACAACATTATTTTTCTTTTCAGTTCTCTTTTCACCTGGAGATCCCAAAACCATTTCTCTAATTAAATAGAGACCATCGCACATATCTCCCTGTCTCCACATACGCATTCTATCTTCATGCGTTTCTCTTCTGTAACTCGGTAATTTTGGAGGTCTTTTTATTCCACTTGCTTCCTTTTGAAGTTGAAACATCTCATCCTCCCATTCAACTAAAGCTTCAAATTGTGTTAGTCTAGGTTTAGGTATAAGAGCTGACATCTTTTCTCTTAAATTTCTTAAAATTTGTATGTTAAAAGAACCATCGTCCGGCCAAACCAATACGCCATCATCTTTTGTACAATGCTTCCATATATCAAACCACGGAACAGTATGATAACCATATTCACCTTCCATATACGCTGCAGGTTTCTTGTATTTATGAAGTAATTTACCACCTCGCGTTTCAATTTTCTTGTCAGGTGAAAATACATTTTTCAATTTTTGAAGCATTGTAAGCTTTTTCTCAACATGTTTGTAATAATAACTCATTTTTAAATCAAATCCACTTAATTAGAAATGATCGTAAAAGCTTCCTGGTTGTTCCGTAACACCAACCAATCCGTGCGCGAAACACACCAACAAGCCAATCAGGTTCGAGTTACGCCACTACTTTGCTTGAACAATAAGAATGGAGCTTTCCATAAAAGCCAATCAGTGTCTAGCTCCACTAAGTCACGTGAGCCAATCAGAGAACAGCCTGTGACGTATGATATCCAATCACTGCGCTGACCTTGTGACGTACACAGCCGCTGCGGTTTTTCGCATCTCACTCTCAGCGCTCACCCCTCCTTTACAAAAACTTTTCACAGCGCCATTTTAAGAACACTTTTTCAATGAAAATTAATTAACAACGACAAAAAGGACGACTCATTTGTCTGTTTCTCTAAAAAGTAACAGATTTTTACAAACATACAAGAATTCTTTACATGAAATAGACAACGCTATTCTCACAGAATATACATTTGCCGATAAAGTAAACCTTTTGCTTTACCCTTCGAACAGGTCAATAACGAACGCATTTCCCTTTGAATGCACTTAAAGTAGCAATTCAAAGTTTGACTCAAACGAAATTACAGAATCAATTACGTACTTTCATACGGAAAATATCCCTAACCATACACACATGAAATCTTGGCAGGACTCTAACCAACCACAGATAACATGAATCGTTAATAAAATAAGCGACGTTATTTTACCCTTCACTCAAGCTTGAATATATTCTATTACTTTCTCACAGTGAGTTTTTGAAGGGGCTCATTGTCCCTATACTCAAAGTTTCAATTTCATAGACAATCCTCACTATACATGCACTCTATCTAACACACCTATATCCCTAACATGTGCTGTACGACCACAACACTTGTGATATACGTCGATATCACAATACTGAAACAGATCAAATGTACTGTGTGACTACACTCTCGTCACACTACTCTGTACCGGTACAACTAGGAAATTTCACACTGCAGGAAAAAAACTTTCAACTACATGTAACAAGAGAACGAACTCAACGTATGTTAAACATCGATCCTATTTAACTACCATTTAACATGTTGGTTACCATAGCAACCATCAAGTCTGCTACCTGGAAATTGATCCAGCGGCCAAAAGGAAATATGTCATAAACTAACATTACCTATTTTCATAAAAATCACTATTAATCATAAATCAATCACAAGGCCCATAAACTAACAATGACATATTTTGACCAACTGAATCATGTGACCTAATTAACCTATTCACTAATTATATACATTGATATACAGCTGCGGTAAATTAATTCATTATATTCACAAAACCCTACTAATTAATTAAGCCACTGTGGCGATAAGATCTTGCTAATGGCAACCTAAACTCATGAAATAACAAGACCAGCTTGAATTTCAAAGTAAGATTTTTATTAGCTATTTGTTTAATAAATGCATTAGAAATCTTTATTAAAGCATTTCTTATTAGACTCATTGCAAATAATTATAACAGTTTTATGAAATTTAAAAGTATAATTTCAAATAGAGAATATCATTTTGGCAATATCAAATCCTAAGTCCCTAACTACATTTGCTATATTAAAAATAAAGAGTAAAGTCTTTTGAGGGTTCTTACGTGCTCCAAGGAATGTTCATCTGCACGACACCCTCCATCAAAGGTCAGCAAGAAGCAACCTTCCTCTTCCACGGGGAAGAGTTTTTATACCTTTCTACGCTAAGCTAATCTAAGTAAAAGTATCATTTTCTGCTGAACTCAGAGTCCCATTGGTTGTCAAATGACACCATCGTGTCATTCCATTTTTTAGAACATCAGTGCCGTCACTTTCTTAGGATCCATTGTCTCTAGTTTTCGAACAACGAGGCTTCCTCCAGTTTGCAACATTAACCGAAAACAAATCATTGCTTCCTCGGATATGAAATTGTCGCATACTCCTCTGCCGGTTCCTGGCCTTGGCCTTGCTTGACTGAAGAACAGTTAGCTCATCACAATATTTTGTTTCAGGCAGCAGGAATTTTTCCATCATGGACTCTCTTTTGCTCCGAGCAGAATTTAGCAAACACGAATGCACTAGGCCCAAAACCACTTTCCAATAACTATTATATAAACAAACACAAGTTTGTTCTGTTGCCACCCACCATAGCTAATGATTAACCCATTAGTCTAAATTACCTAGCTGAAGCACACAAATAAAGCAGCATTTATATCTACCATTCTTCATTTAATCCAATAGGATTCTTTATGCACCTGTAAAGAGTAAATAGACACCACATAGACAAGAAAGCAAAATAAGCTCATGCCATTATTTAAAACAGCTGCTATTAGTTATGACATAACAATAGACAAGATTAATTTATTATTTTCCACATAAATGAAAATGCAACATAATGCACGTTTATGAGCACACATGTTAATAACCCTCGTGTCTTTTGTGAATGCGATTTTTTTAAAACTAGGTTGAATTAATACTCACACAGCACAAATTGTTAGCATAATTAATTAAATTATGGAAGTGTAACTTCACGGGCTGAAATGAAAACATTTCTAAATCTCGCTCCATCAGAGGTGCTATCCCATATGTTCCTGGATATGACTCTACCTACGTCATTGTCTTTGTCTCCATTGATCTGTCATGGATCAATGATAGTGTGTTTGTTCAGGTGTTTTGGTGTGCTCCTTAGACGCTGGGGGAGTGGCTTTGCTGACAGATATCCCTGAGTGTGACTCTAAGTACATCATAGTCCTTTTAGCTCCATCCGATTGTCATAGAGTCAATGGCAGTTTGCGTGTTCAGGTCTCAAAGTTGACCCTTAAGTGTTTGGTTGAGTGGTGGTGTAGTGACAGGTCCCTGTGTGACTGTAACTATACCATAGTGCCTTTGCAACCATTGGACAGTGATGGAGCTGGTGAAAACGTGTATGTGCAGCTCTGTAATATTTCCTCTAAGATGGAGTGTCTTTGTCATAATACCTTCACCTCCATTGGACTGTCATGGAGTCAGTAAACTTGTGTTTGGTCAGGCCTATGATTGTGTCCCTGAGACACTGTGGGAGTAGTTGTGTGCTGACACGTGTCCCGGGGTGTAACTTTAAGTATATTATAGTGCATTTACCTCAATCAGATCATCACACAGTCAGGGGTGGTGTGCTTGTTTATGT
This sequence comes from Lissotriton helveticus, assembly GCF_964261635.1. Classification (NCBI taxonomy): domain Eukaryota; kingdom Metazoa; phylum Chordata; class Amphibia; order Caudata; family Salamandridae; genus Lissotriton; species Lissotriton helveticus. Next base: position 769,641,370 of record NC_136063.1, on the reverse strand, counting down.
CTCTGAGTGTGCCTCTAAGTATCTGAGTGACTGTCAGTGTGCTGATATTGGTCCCTGGGTGTGACACTAAGTATATCATAGTATCTTTGCCTCCAATGGACTGTGACAGAGTCACTGACGATACACTTGTACAGGTCCCCAAATACGCCCCTGAGTGCCTGAATGAGTGATATTTTGGTGAAATGTGCCCCTGCATGTTAGACTATCTATGTCTTGATGCTTTTGTCTCTATTGGATTGTCATGGAGACAGTGACAGTGTTCTTGCCTCGGCTCTGGGTCTATCTCTCAAACCCTGGGGGTGGCCAGTAGTTAATTTAAAAAAAATAAGTGCTGGGGCTCGTCAGGAGGCAGCTTACACCAGCCCATTGCTCCTGCTTCCACCGCCTAAAACACAACCAACTACTAACCATGAAAGTGGGAAGAGGATGTGGCTAATGGCCAGAGTTTATAAACCAGTTTCGAGTTTCGTGTTTCGTCGTTGAACATCCTGGCAAATCACTTAATCTCCCTGTGCTTACCATAAATGAATGTGTCCTTAACTGGTGCTTATGAAAAGCGCCGATTTTGGTCATTAAGTGCTGGTGCTAAGCAGTGGAAACCACTGGCTCAAATTAAGCATTGGGGGTAGGTGTGTGCTGACACGTCTGTGGGTGTGACTGTAAGTAAATCATAGTACCTTTGCCTCAATCCGATTGTTGCACAGTCAGTGATGGTGCACATTTCCAGATCTACAAGTGTCCCCCTGAGTTTCTGTGTGAGTGGTGGTTTGCTGACACATGTTCCTGGGTGTAACTCTAAGTCAATCATAGCACATTGTGCCTCCATGCTGAGTATGTGATTGGATGGTGGTTTAGCACACGTGTCCTTAAGTCTAACACTGTCAGAGTTTCTTCGAATTCCCCTGATTCTTGAAGCTGCTGAATATTTCTTGATATACTTGATAAAATATAAAGTTAGATGGTTAATGCACCTGCTGATCACTATTGTTTACCAATGATCATGTCTCTTTGTTGAACTGCATGAAATGAAACGTGTAGCTTCCCACACTCTTTCTCTTCTTCCCGGCAACTCGTTTTAGCATTGTTGGCCCCAGGCTAACATTAAAGAATGTCTTCCTAATACTTAGGTGAGATGTACGTTACTGTGAACCTTCTACCATATTTCCATCCCTGTCATATATATTTCTAGCATGCGAAATATTATTGAATGATATGTCTTCCCTGTGATTGATGATCCTTTCTTTTTAGTCACGAATATGTTTTCCTTAGATTGGTTAATTTCTGCAATTTCAAACAATTAATTTGCACCAGATGTTCCAATGATTTGTAAATATTGCCTGCTCCATATTTCATCATTTACTGTGAGGTAAGTATGAAAAATTAACAGTGCGACAGGGCGTCGGAATTGAAAGAATAGCGCTGGCTGGAGTTTGAATAATTGTAAGATATTTGAACAATCATATCACAGTAATAACACATAGGTGTAGCTATTTTGGGAGCAATGCGAGCCCCCTGGAGTTCAAGTCGTCTGCGGTTTGCAAATTTTCCTAAACTGTCTAATTTGGAAAGAATGGATGAGATGTACAGTTGTGCATAAAATAGTTTGGTAAATTAACTTGGAGAGAAAATGGCGTTGAGAGCCACAGCTGAACAGTTTTCCTATAGCCTCGAGCAACCTGTTCAGGAAAAAATAGAATCTAAATAAATAATTGCATGAAAACTGCAGTTACTGAAATAACTACATTCGATGGCGAATGGTTTGTTTATGAAAAATAAGGTAATCAAGCAGAGAAACACATCTGGTGAAGTTAAATGCACAATTCAGGTATATGTGATGAGAATATGTCATAAGCAGATTTCCAAAGATGCACGTTCAAGATATGAGGTGTTGTCCTTAAAGGGTATATTTTTTACTGTACTCTGCTATATAGTGAAGTAGCGGTACATATATCAGAAGAAATGCCTGATCTAAATCAAACGTTTACAAGTTCAAAAACTTATCAAAATAAATAACAATGTAGCAGGCATTCCCCAAGCCCTAAACAATGCTGGCCTTCTCGGATACAAGTAAACAAACTACAGCAGCCGCGGTCGGTAGGGGAGTACCTGCCGGGGCGGTGATGTGGGGAGGGGCAGGGTGGGGGTTAGTAATGTATGGATAATGGAGGTTTGCAGGTAAGTAAACATATAAATAAATCAAACGAATTTCGTTGCGCGCACTGCATTGCATTTGGGGATGCAGTGCACGCAATGACATTTGTTTGATTTTTTTATATGTTTACATACCTGCAAACCTCCATTATCCATACATTACTAACCCCCTCCCTGCCCCTCCCCACGTCACCGCCCCGGCAGGTACTCCCCTACTGACCGCGGCTGAACTACAGCATTAGCATGAGCAAACACTGAGAAAGTACAACCCCAGAGACAGAAAGTAAGCTTCTTGTAGGTCTTTTCCAAAATCACAACTGCTGGTAGTATCAAAGCGAAAGACGATTTGTGACTCAGAGAAAGAAGCAGTGGAAAAAAGACAAAGACACACTGAAAAATGAAAAGTATATATTAGCGCTATTAGATCTGCAATCCTTGGCGTGGTTCCCCTAACTTTTTGCCTTCAGATCTCCTGTTTTTGCTGGCCTTAGGACACACATTACTACTACTGACCAATGCTAATGTGCTTGTGCTCTCTCACTAAATTATAGTAGAATTGGCTTATATCCGATTGGTGTATTTAATTTACTTATAAGTCCCTAGTAAAGTGCACTACGTGTGCCCAGGACCTGTAAATTAAATGCTGCTATTGGACCTGCAGCATTGACCGTGCCACCCACTTAAGTGGCCCTTTAAAGATAACTCAGGCCTGCAATTGCAAAGTCAGTGTGTGTTGTTTAAACTGCCATGTCGACCTGGCAAAATAAACATTTTGACAGGGTCAAACATTCCTTTTTATTGCATATAAGTCACTCCTCAGGTAGGCCCTGGACAGCTCCAAGGGCAGGGTGCAATGTATTTAAAAAGTTGGACATGTACTTTTATGTTTTACATGTCCTGGTAGTGAAAAGCTCTTCAATTCATTTTTCAACTGTGCAAGGCCTATATTTCCCAAAGGATAACATTCAAATTAACTAATTACATTTTATAATTGTGATTCCCAAATTGGGAGATATAATTGGTTCAAGTTTGGTGTCATTGAAATACTAATTTAAAATCATATCCTATGGTGAAATCATATTTTAAATTAAAATTCTGAAAATGGCACTTTTAGAAAGTTGATATTTTCTTGCCATAGCCATTTGGTGTCTGAAGCTTGTCTCTGGTCACATGATTGGGCGTAGTTGGCAGTTGGGCTTTGTGTATTCCACCTAGACTGCCACACACAATGGGAGCTTCCGAGTGACTGGACAGGCAAACACTGGCAGGGCGCTAGGGTGGAGCTGGGGCCAACCTCACTCACACCTGGAAAGGTTGTGTCCTGTCTCCATGAAAAGGCGCCCTGCCCCCTTTAGTTAGTCTGGAGCAGGGCAGGGAGGGCAGGGCATCTGCGTACTTTAATGGCATGTCTCTAGAAGTTGCTCCCCAATTCAAAGGCACAACTGTGTATAACAGAAGGACCTCAGCCACTACCAATCCGGTACACTTCAGGACCTGTGGATACTCTGCCAGGAAGAAGGTGTGCTGTGCTGCTGAAAGGATTAACACTCTGCTGGACAGCTGCTCTGAAATACTGCTGCCCTGCTGTTCTGACCTGGAGCCCATCTTGAACCCAGAACCTAGAGCGACTCCAAGGGCTAGTTGTCTGGGCTCCTGATCTGAAGCCTCAGTGACATAACAGGCTTCCAACCACCCTGCATCTGCACCTGGACTCTGCCGCCTGTGAGTCTACCCAGCCAAGTTGAGCCACCCCAGTCCTGAACCTTGGAAGTAGGCCTAAGATGCTTACCAGCAAAACTGACTAATCTTCTCTGCTGAGCGGCAAATCCCCAAGCAGAATTGACGTATCTCCTCAGCTGAGCAGCGCATCCTCAAGCAAAACTGACGCATCACAGCTGCTGCGTGGATTGGACCTGGTGCAGAAGGCCTGAATTGCCCTCGTAGTCCTTGGAAATAATGCATCACCAAAGGTGCAGCCCAAATCTTGGCCAGGTCCTCAAATCTCTGATTAACGGCAACCTGGACAACTACAATGGCATCCACATCGCAGCCTTGCAGCTCCTTGGAACTGATGCATCGCTAGCTGTGCACTGCATCTCCCACTCTGTACTTTGCATCATAAGCCCTGTTCATGGGATCCTTGGTGATGACACAACAGGACCTTGCACTGCAGCCTCACCACATCCCAGAACAGACACATTGCTTCGGCTGCTCAGCGCTTCGTCGATCCGAACCCACGCAACGCTCCACAATGAGGATTTAGGGTTCAGTGGACCTAACTGGACCCTGTAGCAAGCCCACACTCTATCGTGGTTGGCCTGAACATGTGACTTAGTCCCAGTCTGGCATGACCAGATAGCCCTTATTGGCGCTTTGTGCTTTTTGGGGCTATTTGGACTTAAAACTTAAAAATTTAAAATATATCCAGTTATACTAATTGGACTTTTGTCATTGTGGTCTTGTTTATTTATTAAAAAGCATTCTATTTTTACTAACCTGGTGTGGTGTTTTTACTGTGATACACAAATACTTTTACTATTGCCTTCAAGTTAAGCCTGAAAGCTCTGTGCCACGCTACCAGATGGTGAGCACAGGTTAATGTGGGGTTTGCTTGTGCCTTACCCTAGCTAGGAGTGTGGTTGCTGCTTGACCAGGGTTCACAAACCAGACAACCAGTGACACAATTTCTAACAATCACTTTTGGAATCTAGCGAGTAAAGCAATTTATCACACAAAGGCAACTTAAACACCACATAAGTGTCTCCTTGGTTTTATCTAGAAAAGAAAACTTGCTCCTAACACTCAGAACTTCTGTATATATTAATTGTCCTCCAAACTCTAGCATTATTAGCTCTGCATTAAGCATTCACAAAGAACCCATATAATGCCTGCTCCACACCTCCAAGCCTGCACATGGGCATCACAATTGCTTGTCAATCATCGTCAGGGATTTACACCGCTGTCTCTCTTTCTCAAAAGAAACATGGCATAACCCTACTCCACAACCCAAACACAAATCCTTCTTCGACCGGACACTCCAACATATCCTTAAACCACACTGGTCCGACAGAGTTCTATTGTCCTAAAGAGCAATTAATGCTAAGTGGTCGGATTACAAATCTTGCTTTACAGTAAATGCTCCCACTTTTTAATCACAAAGGGAGCAATTCTCGAAATCTGCAAGAAAAAGTCTAAAAAAAGTCCTAATTTATAGTTTCTCCTTATTTGAGGTATATTTCTGGATTTTTAGAAATTCTTAAAGAATTTGTGTAGTACTACTGACACAGATAAATACTTTTCTTATATATGAGTGCAACAGTTAAACATAACAGCATTTGGAAATGTAACACCAACAGATATTTACACTATAATTTAGAGTTTATTATTTTGGTTTTTCCACACTGAAAATATAATTTGAGGTATTAACCTCTCTTCCCTTCTACACCCATCAAGGGGAGTTACCGCTCAGTTCCACTCTGAGAAGACATTTACTTCCACTCTTGATATCAGTAACATTACATGCTTTTTTAAGATTGGGAATCAACCTAAAAATATGTCATTAACACAAAGTAAATGGGTGGACACTTCATTTTGTTGGGGAGCCCATCCAAGGAAGGACGCCAAACCAGCCACTAGTAGCCAACGGTGTTCATTTTGATACTTCCCTATGTTGGCAGAATTTATGAGTAAGCAAATCTCCTTTGTGGGGCCAATTTTTCCACCATTTCGAATGCTCCAAATGTTAAACAAGGGTATGTTTAGAATCCCTGATGTGACAAGTGTCAGACATTTCAGTGAAAATGTGTAGGCTTGTAGATTTGCCTACTGAATAGATTCTGCAGGGTTAAACAAACAGGTAAAGTCAAGAATGTCTGCTGTTAAAGGTAGCATGTGTAGACACAGAAGAACTGAGGTGGTAAATCACTTTACTCTTATAGCATCAATGACTAGATATTTATACTTCAGTGACCCTCTGACTAGGGAGTCCTAAAAGTCAACTCTGGACAGCCATCATTATTCCTATTCTCATCCCTTTCATACAATTTCACACAGAAACATGCAATCTCATGTACAAAACACACACATACAGAAATCTCTCTCTCAGGTACTCACACTACACACATGCACACACACACACAAAAGCACACAACACACTCCCTCTCAGGCACAGGCATATACAGCACACACGCTTGCACACACAGATGCACAGATACACTGCTGTACAAAACACTACACATCCTCTTACTCACATAAAAGAAATCAACTAATGTTTGAAATTGAGTTTGTGGTTCACAGAGGTATGCACACTGTCCAAGCAGGAACCACAATCCTAGTCAGGGTAAGTCAGAAAGACACTTTAAAATGCTGGTGCTCACCCTCTGGTAGAGTGCCACAGAAGAGTCAGGCTTAACTTAACAGGCAATGTGAAAAGTGTTTGTGCAACACTTAAAGCAGTAAAACTGGGAAAAAACATGACAAAAAGATACCACACCTGGTTTGAACAATAGAGCTTAATGTAATGAATAAAACAAGACCAAACATACAAAATTCCAATCAGTTTAACCGGAGCTATGAATTTTTAAAGATTAAACTGAAATGTAGTGCTTAAAAGCATATAGCGCCAACCGGGGCTATCTGGTCGCTCCAGACCAGGTCAAATCCAAGGGTTCAGGCCGACCATGATGGAGCGAGAGTCAGATAAAGGTACCAATCTTCTCCCGCTGCAAAGTACGTTGTTCAAGTCATCGACAGAGACACGATGCATGGAGCAGAGGAGCTGATGCAATCAGAGTGTAGGTGATGTATCGGTTTAGCCACGCAAAGTCAGGGCTGTGCCAAAAAAGTAGGTCATACCAATGGCAAAGCAATGTACTTCATTCTCAAGGCCAGTGGCGGCCTGCACAGGTAAGCACTGTGGGGTGGTGAGGCGGGGCAGAGCAGAGCACATCAGGGGGAAGATGACAGACAACAGAATATGTATTATTTATATATTTAATTAAACCAATTCAGTCATCTGTCGACTTCCCCCCTCCCACCCCGCCTTGCCCCCGCCCAGCTCACCGCGTTTACCTGTGCGGGCCGCCACTGCTCACAGCTGCTGTGATGCATTGTCATCAAAGGAGATGTGCTAATTCTGAGTGGTGCAACAAAGGCGAAGTGTTGATTTTGGCTTTTGCAGCACGTCATCGCCACTTCCAAGGGCCAAGGATCGTAAAGTGCCCAGAGTCCTAAAGCCAACAAAAACAAATTCAGCAGCAACAGGAGGTCTGAAAGCAAAAAGTCATATTTCATCACTGCTTTGATTTAATGTATGCATTTTCACTATGTCTACCAAATCATTATCCACAGCGCAGTATGGGTGCATTTCACAATAGGTGTTGGTAAATTCACCCACCATGTAACGTTTAGACAATTCCATAAGTATTCTTCTCAACTGCTCAGACGGTTAAAGGGTAAGCATTACTCACCAATCAATCATCTATCTTTCCTTTCAACTGAGTTGACGTCTCAATGGATGCAAGACTTGTGAAAAGGTTTTTATTTTGTTCATCTTTCCCTACTATTTATGGGGGAAAAAATGTCTGTTACAATCAGCATTCCTGGGTTAGACCCTACGTATTCTTTATTGGTAGAATTTAGGTTTTGCCGGTATTCTGTTCCACCTAGGTGAAACCTTGATTTCTACTCATGAAGACATGTTGGACACATGTTTTCATGATCTGCACATAGCTTGAAATTTGTCCAAGTCTATCAGTAAGGGCGAACCCAAACATGAGCAGTATCTTGCTTTTCACTTAAGAGACTAAAAAACGAGGTATCCTGTGCAGCACTTCAATACATCACCAAGCCAAAGAGTGCCAGCTTTGTTTAAATATTTTTTGTTGATGAAATACTTCTCTTTTCAGGCTACAGTGGAATATTTTTACCTGTCTGAAAATGGGCTCCAGGGGTATACAATGTACTAAGAACTTGTTATAAAAGATGTAGGGTCCACACATAGCGTAGTCTTCAGTTATAGTTTATTTTCCAAGAAGCAGAAGAAGCTTGACAGCCACCAACTGCCCACAAGGACAGTCCAGCTCCAACTGCCGGAGCTGGGTCGAACATTCCACATTCCAGAAGCTCGCGTGCTGGGACCCACGCAAGCAGCATATAACACACCTCCCCCCCTAAACACAACAAAAAACAACAAAAAAAACGAAGTACAAACATAATCTTTCAATTTTGCAGGTGGACGCGAGACACGTGCACTCCTTCTGGGTACCGCATCTTCAGTTCTTTGCACAAACTCACCTTGAACCGCAGGTTCCAAATCAATGACATCCCCCAAAAAATCAGAGTCATTAAGATTCTCCTGCGGACCAAGAGTGGTAACAACAGGTGCATCAGAATTGATAGGCAAGGACACATGTGAGTTTTGCATAGTATTGAACTCATCCAAAAACAATTGTTCATTATCTTCATCATAGGCATGAGAACCACATTTCCTACGATTCATCAACAATTTCTCAGATCTGACAACAGAGACACGTCTGAAATTCCAAATTTTCCCCCCTTCGACACGTACAGCCTTACTAAAAACTTCAATCACTCTGAGAGGATCCGACCACTTAGCCCAATTCCTGGCAGATGAACTTCCAAATTTCACACGCACAAAGTCGCCAACTTTGACCTTGTGACGTGAACCACTTTCCACAGAACCTTTACCCATTTTTTCTTGATAAATCCTGACCCGTTCACCCATTTCCCTGGCATTGAAAGCAGACACAACGGGACCATTGGATTTCAACCACCAAGGTAACAACTTAGAACCAGGTTTGCGACCTCTTAATAATTCGAAAGGGGAACAACCCGTCACCGAATTGGGTGACGTGTGATATGTAAGCAAGGTGGCACTTAAAGCTTTCCTCCAATTCAAATCATTCCTGACAGCTAGCTGAATAGACTCTTTGACCACTCTATTAAAGCCCTCGGTCTGGCCATTGGCTTGAGGATTATAATTGGAAACCCTCTTGTGAGATATACCGTGATCTTTAAAAAATGTTTCCATCTCTCTGCTGGTAAACTGCGTTCCATTATCTGAAATAACCTCAGAAGGTAGACCCTCCCGACTAAAAACATTGTTAAGGAAATCAATGACCTGCCTGGAGGTGATTCTTTCCACAATTTTGACCTCCGGCCATTTCGAAAAATAGTCTATTAGGACTATACCGTATACCTCCTTGCAATCAGGCAAATTTAAAGGACCAATGATATCGATCCCTAACCTCCTCCACGGCCCTTCGGCATACTCAATAGGAGTGATAGAGGAAGACAATGGTTTCACACTTTTGTCACTATTGGAGCAAGACACACAATTCCTGACCCATCTATCCACAAAGGCATCTAAAGAAGGCCACCAATAGTACTCCCTTAACCTCCTCTTGGTGGTGGACATGCCCATGTGACCCTCGTGAGCAATCTTAATCAATTTTTCCCTGACTGACATAGGGGGAATGATTTTGTCACCCCTAGTGATAATGTTATTAGAACACATGAGCTCATCCTTAACCTTAAAAAATGAACTTAGATCACCTGACAACTTCCTTTCTTCAGGCCAACCATATTTAAGATAAGTGTTGACCAAACCTAAAATGTTATCCTCAGACATTGCTTCCACCCAAAGATTTTCACTGATGACCTCTGAATCATCCACATTGATGTCTTTCATGGTGTAAGCTACGTCACACTCATCTGTGTGTTCAACATCGTGATGGGGTAAAGCTAACCTTGACATGCAGTCGGCATGCACATTGAGTCTACCAGGGATATACTCCACTGTACATCGATACTCCTGTAGTTTGGCCGCCAGTCTGGCCAAACGGGCTGTAAGAATCCTTCCACCACCCGCAGCCAACATACTTACTAACGGCTTATGGTCGGTTCTAAGCACAAATTTTGTACCCCACAAAAACTGTCGGAAATGCTGGGCTGCCCAGGTGCACGCTAATAGCTCTTTTTCAATCGTTGAATAGTTACTCTCAGCACCTTTCAATGTCCTTGAAGCATAAGAAACAATACTTTCTTCACCCATATCTTTCTGCATCAGAACTGCACCCAACCCAGTGTTACATGCATCAACAGAAACAATACATTCTTGACCCACAACAAATGGTTTCAAGAAAGGAGCAGAACAAATTTCCTTTTTTAACACATCAAATTGCAGTTGCTGTACATTTCCCCATTCAAATTTTGCACCTTTCTTTAGTAACAGTCGAAGAGCAGCCACTTTGGAAGCATAGTTCTTCACAAACCTGCTAAAATATTCAGTTAACCCAAGGAAAGAAAACAATTGATCCCTATTGGTAGGAGAAGGAGCCTTTGAAATACTGGAAATGTGATCAAATTTGGGTCTTATTCCTTCCTTGGAAATCTCATGTCCCAAATAATCTACCTTCTCCTGTCTGAATTTGCATTTAGCCAACTTGAGGGTTAAGCCTTTAGCTTGTATCCCTCCCAACACAGCTTTGAGATTCCTATCATGTTCCAGAACATTGTTGCCAAAAACCAGGATGTCGTCTTGGAATGCAATAGCCCCTTCACATTCATTCAACACCTCCTTCATTAAGCGCTGAAATACTGATGCAGCACTGGCAAGGCCAAACGGCATCCGTAAGTAGCGAAACATACCTTCAGGCGTGACAAAGGCTGTCAGATTCCTAGAATCCTCATGCAAGACCACCTGGTGGTATGCACTAGCAAGATCCAATGTAGAGAATATGCTTGCACCAGAAAGGGTGGAAATAAGCTCATTGATTTTTGGTAGGGGATGCATGTCAGACCAAATCTCTTTATTGAGGCTTCTTAGGTCCACACATAAGCGGAGCTCACCATTGGCCTTTAATGATAAAACAATAGGGGAAACCCAAGGAGAAGACTCAATAGGTTCAATGATGTTGGATTTAACTAGATCATCAAGAATCCCTTTCATCTTGCTACGATAGGCTAAGGGTACATTCCTAACCCTATGCCTTACAGGTACCGCATTGTCCTTAAGAATGATCTTATGTTTGAATTGGGCAAACTCGCCTAGCTTCTCATTAAATACTTTTGGGAATTCATTCTTGATGCTATTTACAAACTCACTGTCATTGGGGGCTACCATGCAAACTGGCCATGGAATGGTTGGATCAATATATACAGGGGGTGAGGCATTAGGATCTAATTTAATGCCCATCTCTTTCTGATGGGGCCATCCTAAAAGCGATTCCCCTTTATTGGCAATATATATTTTAGCTTGAGTGAACCTGTCTTTAAATTCAACCTTTGCCCAAAAGAAACCAATTAATTCAATCTTGTGACCAGAATAGCTGCCAGGTTTGATATCAGGAATTGTGAATTCTCTATTAGGCCACAATTCTTCAAACACATCTTTCCCAATTATGGAATACCAGGCACAGGAATCTACTAGCATGGATATCTCTTTTCCGTCTATATGAAATAAAGCAGAAGGAAAACTTTTGCATTCATCAGAGGATACACACGAAATACAGTTGAACTCACTAAATTCTGCATCAAACTCTTCTTCATCTACAGAAATACAATTAACTTTTTGTGGTGAACGACACATTTTCCCAAAATGACCAGTCTTTTTACATTTTACACAGATCTTATTTAAAGCAGGACAACTTTTAAAATTCCCCACATGCTCAAAACTTCCACATCTGTAACAGATTATGAAAGAGCGTCTATTGTTGAACCTATTTTCTCTCGTGAAACTTTCATTAAACCTATTATCCCTCGTAAAGCCTTCCCTTTTGAAATTAGAAACAACAGGTCTCTTTTGAAATGCTTGACCTCTGACCACGGAAACTTCAGGTACGGCCTCTTGGATCTTTACTGACATGCCTTGACTCTGACCTCTAATTTCAGACACGAACTTTTCTGACTGTTCGATCCCTTTGGCTATATTAACTACAGCTTTTAACGAAGTTTCCGTCCCCAGCCACAATCGTTCCTGTATCTTCTTGCTCTTTGTCTTCATCATTATCTGGTCCCTAAGCACTTGTTCATAATTAATTGTCTCGAAGGCACAGGAACCAGCAAGAGCACGTAACGCAGAAATATAGTTTTCAATGGTCTCATTATCCTTTTGCGCCCTTGAATAAAATTTGAACCGTTCCATCACTGTATTCACCTTTTTCCCAAATCTAATGGTAAGTTGCTTGACTGCAATTTCAAAAACATCTGTTTCCGAGTCAGAATCTTCCAAGGGAGGCAGATCAGATAACTCCTTTAGTCCTTGTCCACCTAAAGACAAGCGTAATAAATCTAATTTTCTTTTGGCCGAACAACCTTCCTCCTCTAAAACACTGACATAGGCCAAAAACATGGGATACCACAAATCCCAATCCATTTTCGGCTCTCCTGCCACTGGTAAGAAATGTGGTGGAACCATAATATTAGACATTTCTTTCCCTTGGAGTTGGTCGAGGCATTCGACTATTTAGGGGTCCGGATAAATAGCCGAATGACCTGGAAGGATCACTTATCGAAAATGCTATTGGGCCACAAAAGAGTGTCGGGGGTGATCTTACGAGAGTACCGGGCATCAATTAGTAAACCAGTGTCCCCGGTAATGGCCATCTACGATGGCCAGATACTCCCGGCTGCATTGTACGGCTCCGAATTATGGGGGTTCGACAATGTAAATGAGCTAACCTTAGCAGAAAATAAGTTTTTGAGAGATGTGGTGGCACTCCCTGTTTCCACCCCGCTTATCCCCTTGCGGTTAGACCTTGGTAGACGTGCCCTAAAGGATATAGTGAGGCTGCGACCATTGCTTTTTTGGGTCCGCCTGAGAAGGACTAAGGAGTTGGCCAAATATGCTGAAGTACTGGACGAGCTAATTTTACTCGACTCTGGGTGTAAAATTGGCTGGTTGAAAAATTTGAGGCTATTGGTCTCCCAATTGGGTTTGAGAGATATTTGGGAGTCTCAAGCGCCCCCGCCCAAAATGGTGATCAAGAAATTATATTGGGATTGGGTTCAGGCTGAAGCATCACGTGGTATAACAGGGGGTTCACTTACAGAGTCTTTTCTGGAGTGTAAGTGTGTAAGGAAACTTGAACCCTTCCTTGACTTGATAACCAAGCCTCTAGACAGGGCCCTCTTTTTAAAATTAAGGTACGGTACCCTCCCGGTACACGAATTTACTTCAAAATGGTCCAACCAGGGCGGCCCCTTGCGATCTTGTCCTGGCTGTGCGGCCCCTAAAGAGTCCGTGGCCCATCTTCTTTTTGCCTGCCCCGCGTATAAAGTGGCGCGGAAAAACTGGTTGAAACCAGTATGTAAAGGTTTGGGGATGAGGTGCCATCGCTCGGCCTTACGAGTGATTACATCGGATCTATCATCTACCCCATTGATATGCGGGGTGGCAAAGTTTTTAGGTAGTGCCTGGATTATTAGATCAAGATCTCTGGGAATGATTGCAAGGCCTCTACCTACCCAGAGTGGAGTTGTTTGAAGCTGCTAATTCTGAGTGCCTGGAGTATTTTTTTTGTCCGTGGTTTTATTAATTATGACAGTGCTCAGTCGTATTTTAAGTATGGTCAACCCTTGTTGTTGCTAGTATAATTTGATGGAATGTATTTTAAAATGTATATTGTTGTCTTTTATGGTGATCAATTTTACCGAATAAAGATTTATACTACATTTCTTTTAGAGTAAATGTGCCAAAACAATTAAGTAAATTCCTTTTTTTTTTCCAGAAGAAACCAAAAAAAAAAAATTTTTTTTTTTTTTTTTAATGTAGATGGATAATTCTTATTAGGCACTACAGCGTTGTGCAACTCGAATATACTGAATACTTCACTTAAACATCCTTTGACTGTTTAGTTAAACGTTACACGGTGTGCTCCTCGAACTCTCCCAAACCAAAATGGCCGAAGAACAAAAGAATTCTGTAACGTCACTCCCAGAATGCTCTTCGACAGAGACGATCATCCGGAGAGCTGATGCTGACGCGTTGAGCAAGGGGACTTCAACGTTCTACTGCGCAGTTAAAATATCTATGCGCTCGAGCCTTCAAGTGAGTAGCTTTTAAAACTCCAAAATTACTTTCCTCTTAGATTTCGCACTCCCCATGCAGTTGAATTCCCTTATAGAGTAGTAGTTCACACTCGAATACCAGCCGCGGGTGCCATCATGTGCACAGATTTAAACAGCCGCCGACCACGAACTTGAACACCCGCTTTGATTATGGACACAGGCGCTCGCTCTATAAATATGTCACAAACAATTAAACTGCCGCAGGTGCTATCAGTGCACATGTGCCTTCCTTAACCCGCCGCTGGCGCTATCAGTGCGCTTTACTAAATAAAAGTTTAACGTCTTACTTCCTGCTGGAACTCAAGTGAACGCTGTTCTCTTTGAAGACTCGAATTTCGTTAAAGGTTGCTCCCAACGTCGCCAGTATGTTATAAAAGATGTAGGGTCCACACATAGCGTAGTCTTCAGTTATAGTTTATTTTCCAAGAAGCAGAACAGCTTGACAGCCACCAACTGCCCACAAGGACAGTCCAGCTCCAACTGCCGGAGCTGGGTCGAACATTCCACATTCCAGAAGCTCGCGTGCTGGGACGCACGCAAGCAGCATATAACAGAACTGCTCTGAATTTCTGTCCTAATGATGCCCCATAAACAAAAAAGGGTTGAAATAGTATTGAAATTACAAGCAATTTGGCCTGCTGGCTATTGTCTATATTAGGCGTACCAAATGCGTACTGTGAATTGTGTGATACCAGTATTCTTGTCATATTGATCTATTGCTTATTTTCTAAATGCAATTATTTTCCTATATCTAGCAATTTGTCACTGTGTAACTAATTGGCACTAAGCACCTTTTTCCACAGTTTTTCAAAAAGCAAATGCGATATTCATATACATAATAACATATTTAACAGTTGCTTTAAAACATTTATGTGACCTTGTTTTTCTATTCTTTTTCAAACAATGTGACATTTAAGGGGATGTTCTTAAACATAAATATACGCATATACCTACTACTATATCTAGATGTATCCCTCCATGTTTTTTACTTTTCAGCTTTTCAGGGTTCCGATTTACATCTAGGATAAACTTTATGACTGTATAATATGTCTGTCACTGAGGAACAGATCTTTGCTTGCAGGATGGGATCTCTGCCATGGATATGGAGACTCCTGCCATGATTTAGAGACCTTTAAATGGAAGGGCAAATGCTATACACATGACCCAAATCACACACACACACCTGACAATGTTTCACTTAAAACTACATATATACAGCTCTACCTTTCCCCCTTGGACTATGTGAAGCTGCAGTGAGCAGGAAGCACATTCAGCCTCCAGGCTGCAGACAACACTCAAGAGAAAGATGATTTTTCTTGAAAATACTTTAGTATTTAAACTTTGGGTAAAACACTACAAACAATTTTATATTCTGCCTCCTTTCACTGTCAGTGGAGCACAGAAGACAGCTTTGTTATACTAGCCCACAAACTCTGTTAATGCATGGGGGAAAGGAGGCAAGCACATTGGGGGGCCTAAAGTAGAAGTGGCTGGATGAGAAAAGGCAGGACATTCAATCAATCAAGGGCTTGTAAAGTGCGACTACTCACCCATTAAGGCGCTAGGGTGGGGGGCTTCTAGACGGACTTTGAGGAGGATCATTCAAAGAGCTAGGTCTTGCGGTCCTTCCTGAATTGGGTCAGCGATGCTGATTGCCTGAGGATCAGGAGCAGGGTGTTCCAAGTCTTGGCGGCGAGGTTGGAGAATGTTCTGTCTCTGGTTCTGTTTTTTTGGGGGATGGAGGCGAGGGGGAGTTGGGAGGATCGGGTTGGGTACATGGAAGGTGAGGCGGTGGTTCAGGTACACTGGTCCTTCGACGGGTAGGGCCTTGTAGGCGTCAGTGAGGAGCTAGAAGGTGACTCTCTTGTTAAGAGAAACTCCACAGGATTCGGCTGACAGAAGCTATTCCTAGAGATGTACCTGAATTCAAGATCCGTCTCACCTTCCTCAATGAGTCAGTACACCCTCATATGCTATATGGGGTACCTGTTACAGACAACCCTAATGTTACACCACGTAAGAAATCCCTTGCTGTCCCTAAAATGTATTCTGCTACCACTCACCTTACTCGCTTATTTCACAACACATACACTGTTATATAGACTTCGCCTACATATCCCTCAAATACATCCTTTAAATATAGTTATGTTTGTATTAATTTTGTTTATTTCTTTTCCTCTCATACAGTCACAGTTACCAGTAAATTGTACTATAACTGGGGCAGGACAACTTCAGAATGTCGTAGGGAAACACACAGGGTCTGTATCTAAACACAACCCTACACATGCATGTCAATATGATAGCAGTGTCACTAACACACTATGGAAGATACTTTGGTTTGTTGCATCCTAATTGTATTAGCGACTAAATTTTTATTTTGACTACCTGGTACATTCAACTATAGCTTTCATACTTGTGTTCTTAAAACAGGAAACATAATTTACCACACAGTCTAAACCATGCAGTGCCTTTACAACTCAATCTTCACAATGACTGTGTCTTTACCACACACTTCTTTACCACGCAGGTCTCTACAGCAACTTTCTTTAGGGAACACGTTGTTGGACTGGTGTTGGATTTAAAGTCCAACATCTTCCCCACTGTTGCGCAGACTGGAGTTGGAATAGGAAATTGTTCTATTAGAATCACAGCGCTTCCCTAAGGCAAGTCATTGTAATGGCTTGCGTACTAAAGGTAATGACACTGTTGTTGTTCAGACTGCGTTGTTAAGGCAATCTTGGTAAAGGCATGTGTGGTTCTGTCCTACAACCTCTTAATTTTTTATTTTTTTAAAACAACATTTAACCCAACAAATTCAACCTATCCCTCCCCACCCCCCTCCCTCCCCTGAGTCACATGCTCTATACCACACCGCTTATTCTGTATCTATATCACTGGGTTCACCGTGGGCTTTAACACGTACTGCAACTAAAAGGTGTAGCCTGCCTATTCCCCCTTAGCTGTTCCACTACTGTCATCTTGCATTCTCACAGTCACTTGTGAGCAGGAGGTTTCACCACTAGGAATTTCTGAGATCATGATATACCCCAACCTCTCGTCGTCCTCCAATCTTTCATGACTTCGAACACGCCGCATTCAAATTAGCTCTGCTGTTGCCCACTCTCTCAAATCCTTTGCCCAGTTACCTACCTTAGGGGGTCGTGAGCGCATCCAACTGATGACAATCCATCTTTTGGCCAGGACTAACCCCAATTGGATGAATCTATGGTGAGCTTCTTACCCTTGCGATTGGGAAGATGTCCCAGAAGTATTTCCTGATGGAGTGAGACAACAACCACCCCGAGACCTGCGGCGTCAGGCTTTCCAGGATTAAACCCCCCAGAACAATCTCAGATCTGAACATTCCCATATCATATGGATGGAACTGAGCATCCAAATGACCCCACCTGGGGCAACAAGCTGGAGGTTCCGGGTACATTTTATGCAGCACATATGGAGTGAGGTATGTTTGATGAACAATATTAAATTGGGTAAGCATAAATCGCACATTGGAACTCATTCAGGGCTTCCGGGGGGTATGGCACACGCTTCACCACTATTTTAAGTGCAGTTTCCCAAAGTGCAGCAACATGCCTGATAATATAGGGGAATTTCTGTGGCGCCCTTGCTCCCATCATAAAAAGGTCAGTTAATGAGAACCCCAGATATGCACCTCGAAAAGCTGTTTCTGCCAAATGTCGCCCTCGTCCAACCACTGTACTGCATGTTGAAGCTGTGTGGCTATATATTAAAAACTCAGTCGAGGGACCTCCAACCCTCCCCACTCCAACGTCCTCTGTAATGTGTCCAATTTCACCCTTTTCCTTTTGGATCCCCATAGGAGGTCAACTAACAGACAGTCCAGTTTGTGGAAGTACACCCATGGAACTCAATAGAGGAAATTCTGTAGAGCATATAAGCATCTTGGAAGGATTACCGCCCCATCAAAGATAGAGGGAGCTCTCGCCAAAACTCAATTGACTTACCAACACCGTCTACACATCTCCCGATACTGTGTTCCATATAGGCTTCCCGCGTGTGCACCAGCCGGACTCCCAGATATCAATCCATATCCATGACCCAGCTCATCCCCACTCCAGGTAGCTCACTCTCTGGCACACCCCTCAGGCTGCCCATCATGAACAGCTTCAATTTCCCTGGGTTGAGGCAGAGACCTGGTATTTCATGAAAACTTTTTAGCTCCCGAAGGAGCTCTGGAATTGCTGACCAGGGGCACTGAAGATACACCATCATGTCGTCGGTGTACATGGACACCACATGTATCATTGTCCTTATCCGGATACCACCACCATCCATCCGGGTTTGGAGAGTGATTGCCACAGGCTCCATCGTAAGGGCAAAAAGTAGTGGCGACAGAGGGCATTGCTGTCGGGTACCCAGTTGGAGCTCTCGACTTTCCGATACTTGATTTTGGAGGCAGATGCGAGGCGTTGGTTTACAATAGCGCAGTTTCAGCCATTTTACGTAATAGTCACCAAACCTCATCTGTGCTAGTACTGTCCACATGTATCCCCATTCGACAGAGTCAAAGGCCTGCCATTATGTCTAAAAGACAAAGAGCCCACTCTGATTCCTCCAGATCCGATGCATGCCACACATGCACTAGTCTACGAAGATTGTGCGTAGTATTGCGCCCTAGGATAAACCCAGACTGGTCTACGTGGACCAGTTGAGCCATGTTTGGCAATAAACGCGCCACCAATATACTACTGAGTATTTTCCCGTCAATATTCAGGAGAGAGATAGGCCTATAGGAACTCGGGGAAAGGGGATCTCTATCCGGCTTGGGAATCAGGGAGACTAATGCCTCCATCATAGTATTAGGAAGCGTCCCCTTGGCTAAAGCTTCCGTGTATAACTCAAGGAGTTGATCCATTAACTGGAGGGAAAATGTCTTATCAAATTCCGCCGAGAGGCCGTCGCTCCCGGGGCATTTCCCGGACTTCAGATGTTTAATGGAAGTAAGTATTTCCTCCCTAGTGAGCAGTGCCCTGAGGAATCCCGCCTCCTCCTCCCCCAGGGTGGGCAGCGTTATCCCCTCAAAAAATTCTTGAACTGTACTAGGACCAGCCAGAGCAATAGTCAAACAAGTCTGGCACAACTACGATGCAAGTTCCCAAATGAGAGCATCCTGGGTGTGTATCACGTTCCCCAGACCATCCCGAAGCTATAGCACAGGTGTGTGTTTACCCTCCGTCCTAATAAGTTGAGTTAACAGTGCCCCTGACCTGTCACCCTCCATATAAAGCCTCTGTCTCAAGTTAATAAAGACATTGTCACTTTTTAACCCTTTATTTATACATATTGATTAAATTTGATGTGTTACATTTTGTTTCATTTTTAAATGTTTTGTATAAATATCATTTGTTTAGATAATATGAGAAGAAATTATTAAAATGGTAACACCTTTGAATATATTTTTTCTGTCTTCCTTGGTTTTCTTAATGTTATAGATACTGTGTATATTTGCAGTATGTTGTGGCAGTCATTACAGGACTCAGGAACATGGTCCCTGTATATCTGAAATTGGATAAAAAAATAATAAGGGGGCATAGTGAGCGCACCCTTATCTCAAGGGCCATGTGGGGGTGATGTCCGTTTACTTGACTGGCTAGCCACAACATGGACAACATGTTGTGGCAGCCATTGCATGGTCCTCATTGAAAAACATTGTAATGAATGGCAGATTTGAGGGTCACAAAAAGGAGCACATATAAGGGGTGATTACAGATGTTAATCACATTATTTCATTTGTTGGTGGTGTTATACCAATTTTAGAAATTATGGTCCATTCTAAGGTGATTTTATCGTGTTGAAATGCTACCGTCTTCTAGGGCTATTTAAAATGACAAATTTACATGTATTCAATATAATGTTGAGTACTGTAAACAAGTCATATAAATGCAAGGTGCCTGAAGGTACACAGTCTAACAAATCTGATTTGGAGTAGTATTTGCTAATTTCTCTCTCTAAATATATGTGCGCTAACATACAGCAAGCAACCTTGGCATTTCAAGTGAGATGTCAGAGAAGAGGGACATATTGAAAGAAATTCTTACAAGCAATATTCAATCTTACTTTTGTTTTTCATTAAATCCCATATATGAAACTCAAAACAATTATTCTAAGCAAGAAAGCCAAAATAGGCCTTTAAAGTGTGTCAAAGACAATTTGACAAAAATGGTGGTTCATTTTTACCTTTTGTTTTATTACATTTTCACATACCATATGTATACCTCCTGAAAGTCCGGACATTTTAGCCAAAGACACTTTACAATGCTGGACTCTGCTCCGACCGACTCGTACCCATCTGCGACGTCGTCTGCACGACTCTGACTTCATCGCCGCGCAATGGGTCTAATTCCCGAGCGACCAAGCACAATGCGCACATCGAGCAGCCGGATCGACTAGGACCCTCAGACTCGAAAAAGCTCTGGTAAGCGGACTTTGGGGTTCTGTAGTGGGCCCCCTTTCACCAGGGGCCCTACGACTCGGTCACAGGGGGATCCCATGGGTCACCCCTACACATGCATGCACAGTGCGGGTGGGACCAAGGCATCCCTGTGACAGGGGGCGCCCTTGTCCGAGACGTGTGTTTTTGTCTATTGGAGCCTATGTAAACAACTTACACCAGGCTCCAATAGACTTCAATGGGGTTCCGAGCGACTCGAGTCCGTCAGCGCTGCAGAATATCGTACTCTATTCCCTCGGAGCCCAGGAGCACAAGTTGGTCGGAAAGCTCTACGGCGTGAGTCAGCGGTAGGGATTTCCCAGCGAGATCGGAGTTGGGCCCTAGATGTTAATGTAGGTGAGGAGAACTGGGTGGCTCATTTCACAAGTATCTTTTCCCCTAATGTCTATCCGGCATTAGATACAGTTATCCCATGTACCATTTTCCAGGACCATCTTTCTTTTTTGCTTGGTAAAGTAAGGGCCGGGGTAGAGGCTTGTAGTACTGGGAAAGCACTAGGCCCTGATGGTGTCCCCTTTGACTTCTTTTATGATAATAAGCATTTATAGGTCCCGGTATTGACTAATGTTTCAACAGAATTGCTATAGTCGCCCCCCCTACTTCCTGGAAAACAAGCATAATTGTTCCGATCCACAAGAAGGGCAAAAAAGGTAAACCTAAGAACCGCCAACCAATCTCGTTGATTGATACAACAGCCAAACCTATGGGCCGTCTCCTCTCGATGACACTGGAGGCATGGGTAAAGGGTAAGAAATATTTTAATGGAGTCCTAATACGGCTTTCAAGAGGGAAAGGGCACAATAGATCAGTGCCTGAAACACTCACTGATTATGGACAAATATACCAGAGCCAAGGGTGGGAAAATCTATCTTGCATTCATGGATTTAACCGCAGCCTTTGACTGCATGTCCCACCCTAGACTATGGCATATAATGAAGGAGATGGGAATTGATCAGGCCATAGTTCACTTTATTCGTCAACTGTACTCTAATGCCTCCTCGTCTGTCCACTATGGGAAAAACGGGGAGTGCATGCGACCATTTAAGATCCTAAGTGGGGTAAGGCAAGGCAGCATCCTTGCACCATTACTTTTTTCCATCTACACTAATAGTGTAGGAAAACATCTTGAGGGTGCAGCCTTGGATGACCCCGTGTCCACTAATCACCAACAATTACCAATGTTCGCATATGCCAATGACGCTGTTCTTGATGGCCCGAACAGGGATGGGGCTTCAGCGCCTGATATCAGCCTATGCAGCCTTTATGAATTCATTGGATTTAAGGGTCAACCAGTCGAAATCCTTTGTAATTGTTGCAGGGGCAGGGAAACGAGACAAAACACCAACATTTCTTATGGATTCTGGGAAAATTGAAGTGGTGGAGTCGTTTCTCTATTTAGGTGTACTTTTTGACAAAAATCAATCATGGTCTAAACTGGTTGAGGGAAGAGCTATGGGTATGCAGAAGAGTCTAATAGCGCTAAAAGTATTCTCTAAAAAGTTGGGAGTAAAACCTTTAATACCTATGAAAAAAGATTTACCCTGCTACAACTAAGATTGCAGCTTCTTATGGGGAAGGCGTATGGGGCATGGCACCTAGCGACTCCTTTCAGTCTATAGAGAACACGTTTTAAAAATCTTTTACTTCTCTTCCTAGTCCTGCTACAACCATGTTCTTCATATCGACCTGCCCTACCTTACATCGTGCATACTATTAAAATGGCCCAACTCCTGCTGTGTCTTTCTATCTGGCATAGGGACCTAGTCCCCCTTACTCTAAATATTATAAGTAATATTTTAAAATCAGGAAACTACAGCAAGATTAAGTAAAGTATGTAGAGATGGAACTGACAGCCATAGGTTTGAATCATCTCTTTAAGGACCCATTTACCTGCAAGACCATATCGAGACAGAAGCTGGCTGATACATTTATGTTGCAAGCTCAAAACCAGAGAAGGGAAAGAAATGATCAAAGTCAGTCAGCCCTCCTGTATGAACTAACTCCACATCTGCATGAAGGAGGATATTTTTTTCTGACTGACGTTACTATACCACAACATAAATTAATTTTATTAAGATTCTGTCTAAATATGATACCGTTGATGATAGGATATCCAGGGAAGGAGTTTAAGCATTCTTAACTCTCCTTGTGTCCTTTCTCTATGCAATCACCACAAACTGATCTTCACTTCTATTCTTTAGTGGTTTCTATCAACAGGAAAGACAGAATCTGATCGGCCCGACCTGTAAACAATATAATTTTAAACTTTGTCGCGTAGCATTGCATTTGAAAAAATCCCTTCTGAATCCTCTTGTCTACTTCTCAGTTGCATCGTTCCTATGAGCATGTGTGAAAAAAAACAAGCGGGCCCATAATTAGTAGATGGACTGTCTTTTAAAAAATGTTAATTTTTCTAATATCAACGTTTTTTAACTGTCGTTAAACAGACAATGTGCATACAGATGAAATGGAATGCATGACAAACTGAGTAGGAGTATGCTTTTAATTATTGGGACTTATGATTTATGTAATTATGTTTTTTAAAGTAATGAAATCTTATGTACTTTTATGATCTTACTTGTAAGACCGAATAAAGAATTGAATTGAATTGAATACTCATCCTTGCAATGTTAAATATGAAACTATATGTCCCAAAAGGCAATGTACTGTTGCCCAAAATAACATGAATGACTGAAGAGGATTTTACAAGAAGTGGCCCTCTGCACTGCTCTGAACATAGTTAACAATTTGAACATTTCAGTTATGTTCAGTTATCGTTTTTCAAAGTGCAGTCAAATACATGAGCAGGCAACATCCTATTGTCATATCTGATCCCCTAAAATTCCCTAGCATGATCTTTTAACAGAAATGAAGGGTGATATGTTGGGTGGCCCTCTTGGACACCTAGGCCCAGCAGGACATGACTGCCAAAACGTTAGATTGCCCATTGCAGAGTGGCTCAACTCCACTCCATTTTTTACTAACCTCACAATTCTGTTTATTAGCATGATGTTGTCTCAATACCCATACTAAAAGTTCCTCTTGGCTACAGCCTGGCACCACCTCCTGACATCAATCCAGGCACCATCACTCCAGGGTGGACTATCTCCTAGTTTGAAGACCTCTGCTATGTGGGGTGGTTTGTCTTTGATAAGAAGGCCCTTTTCTGTTCTCATATTTTAGAACAAGGCACTTCCAATGCTCTGCTTTTCGAGCTAATTCCTAGTTTTGAAATTCATTCAGCCTGGGAAGGACTAAGGGATGATTTAGATGTAGTCAGAGAAGGAACTCCATTGCAACAATGACGTAGTTCCCTCTCTGCCAACACAGTGGTCCGCCTACCCGATATAAATACGGGCAGACCATAGGTTTGGCTACGGCGGTGACTACTTCGTCACTACCAAAGTGAAACTTCTCTAACAGAGTAAGGGCCATCGGAGGATTGGCAATATGTCTGCCCACTCAATTTGGATGGGTGCACATATCGCCATTTGTTTACTTCTAGTCAGTAAGCAACGAACTGAAAAAAACAAAAAATGCACCCATTGTCATAGGAGATGACTCTCATGGTGGTGTGAGGGAATTATCTTTTTTATTTTCAAAAAGAAAAGCCTGCTTTGGGATTTTCTTTTTGAAAATAAAAAGGAAAACAGTTAGGTAGGAGACTCTGTCATGTTTCTGGAGCCAAGCACCAATCTGCAAAAAGCATAGATAGAAACCGCCATGATGGCAGTTCCTGCCTGTGCTTAAGAAATGAGCGCCCGTATGGTGGTCATTTCTAAATTCGACAGACAGCATTTCCATTGGATGATGGAGTCATTTACTTCCTCACCCTGGTGGAACACGCCTCCCACCAATATGTACATTGGCCCCAGAGTTAGCACGTACACGGATTCAGAAGTCTTACGTTTTAGTTAAATGCTTTCGTTGATTGTGCAATTTTGAAGAGGGAGTTTAAATACATTTCTTCAGGCTTCAATTCTGGCAACTAGACAGTGCAAACCATGTGGACTCCTGTTTAGACAATCGTCTTTAAGGCGAGTCTTGCAGTTTAAACACATTAATTATTTCGGATACTAAATATATACCACAGACACAACATAAAATAACATTGCTGATATAATTAATTCAGTTATACAAACTCGCATTCAATAATAACAATTTGTAAGCTTACATACTCAAAGCATATTCAAATACTTCTTACGGATTTCACTCAAAAAGCTCTCAATAATTAAAAAAATAATGTAATAAACAAATACCATTTTAGAATCTAGAACATCCAGTTATTGAACACACCATCAACAGTGCTGGTGTAATCTGCATATGGATCAGTTTCTTTTAAATTAACTATCTGCTTTTGGAAATGTATTGTAATAATTTTACAAATTTGATTGTATAGTGAAAGGGAAAATTGTGAGTCCTCTAAATCTGTTGAAAAATATTAAGTTTGATAAACCTTTAACACTCTCTTCAAAACAAAATGCAGTATGGCCTGAATGCCAAGATCCAAATAATACAAATCGGAAATGTGGTCCTACACTTTTACAAAAATGTCAAAATGTTATGGGCATAGACAATGGCATCTATTGGCATATTGGGGAGCTCTCTCCTCATTCCATCATGGAAAAATGTTTACGTCATAGTATTGATCATAGCAGAGACCCACCAACAAAGGTAACTACCTGGATACTGCTTATAATGTGATGAAATAGTGGCAATCATATGGTGAGATGACGAATTGATTGAAGTGATCGAATGACAGTACTCTCCATTAAATGCTCACAGGAGCTTGTGTAGTACACAAAAAAGGCCCCTAGACACATGAATTCAGCAATAGTACCCACCAAATAGTTATTTGTTCCAAACAATAATCAAGGAAATGTTTCTTTATAAAAGAATTGTACAACAGCGCAGTGGGTGTGAGTGAAAAAACGTGATCAGTGCTCTCTCATCGGTGATACACACACATGAGAACAGTGACCAAAAGTATGTATCTAAAAACAAGAATTGCAAGGCCTGTTCTTGGCTAACCAACAGTATAGGTAAGTGTCTGCAATTTCAGACGACATTTCGATCCCTAGGGAGATAACAGGATCATCAGCAGAACTCTATATATCACTGAGAGTCATGCTGAAATAAAGAAAAAAGTAAGATAGCAATTGATATAACTAGAAATGCTGTGTAAGGTACAAAAAGCATATATAGAAAGATACTCACAGTAAAAATGACTGAAAGAAAGATGAAAAGGGAAGATGTGAACCGATTGTGAAAAATGTCATAGTAAATGACAACAATCAAAAGTACTTTCTGCTTACCTAAAGGGGTAATTCAAACATTAGCAGTCCCTAGGGTGTGATACCTGTGATTAATAGGGAAACAATGAAACCCAATTTCCTAAAGTGGACAACAGGGTACTAGAGAGTCAGAAAGGATGCAAAGGTCCTGAATGGAGCAGACATATTGGAGTGGTCAAGATGTACAGACCAAACAAAAGGAAAAACCTACCACTACCAACTGCAAATAGAAAAGTGAGCTTTGTGGAATTCCTAGCGAATGCAAAGGTGTAAAAATGTAAAAATGAAAACAAAGGCATACGTTCACTGGTTTCACAGTGAAATCAGAGATGTGGGAATGGGAGAACAAAAGGGGTTGGCATCCTGGATGTGTGTATAACAATGTAGTGGAGAGCATGGCACTGTGTTTAGAAATAACGTGTGTTTTAAAGCATCCACTGCAGTATTCCTGCAGCTAGTTTTAGTTTATCCTTCTAACATGGCAAAATACCATGTTAGAACTATAAATCAAAATGATAAAAGAAATTAGGGCAAAGCTCAAAAAAGGGAATGAACAGCTGAGCAGCACTTTGCTATTGCCATGTCTTAATAAAAATTAAAAAATAAATAAACTGGAGGGCAGATAGACACTGGGGGAAATTAAAGATGTTTTCCTTTCCCCCAATGTCTCTCTAAAGTGCATGTCTGCTATGGAATCGTAGGTGGGTCCGCGATCGTGCATCAGGAATTCACCCACCATACACTAGGGCTATTGTTTTTGGTGTGGGCAGCAGCCCCTTGGACAAGGGTCTCATCCCAATTCAGGGGAATATGTTTGGCCATTATTTGCCCCCCTTGTGCCAGATATTCAATTTTTTAGGCTGATCTTCCCCCAAGGCAGTTTGGAAACCAATGGATGCCAGGAATTGTTCTTCAGGCAGTTGGGGTGTGGCCCATTGGGCAAGGGTCACTTCCAAACAACACTGAGAAATGTTTTGGCCATTTCTCCCTCTTCAGGGTCTGATCTGGCATTTTTTGTGGCTGATCTGTCCCAAGGGGTGGTGGAAAACCACAAGGCAACTGGTAGTTTTTTTATTTATGCATGTTTGGGAATGTCCCTTTTGGCGAGGAACACTTCCGAAAAATGTAGGAGCCTATTTTGTCCGTTTCTGCCACCAATGGCAGCAGATTGGCAATTTTTTAGGCTGATCTGCTGCCAAGGGGGACATAAAACCACTAGACACCAGAGATATTGTAGTCATGCATGTCAGAAAGTGACTCCTTGGGCAAGGGCTGCTTCTCAAAAATATTGGAGTGTGGTTTGGCGGGCGTTTCTCCAACCCCTGTGGGCATGTAGGCAATCTACCCCTAGGGGGAACAAAAAACCACTAGACACCAGGGGATCAATGATAAAACCTCGAATGACCGAATATCGACTAGACAAAATATCGGTGACAAATTATCGACTACTAAAATATCGACTCCCAATACTTAACCAAGAAAACAAAAAAATAGCGAAACCACAATATCGTTAATACAAAATATCGATTACAACATTATCGAACAAGATTATCGCATTTAAAAACCTCAATTTTCACCTCTTACCGTGAAACATAGCCAAAATATCGAATACAAAAATATAGAATACAAAAATATTGTCATTTAAACATTATCGACCTTTAAAGTAACATAAATAATACACTTTGTAATGAAATATAACTATTAGAATCTTCACAAATAACCATAAACTCCTTTATAAAATATATACAACATACAATAAATATTGCTAAATGTTAAAAATAAACATTTATTTTACATCAAACAAACATTTTTAAACACATTATGAATCTTTGCTAATTATAAAACATTGCTTACCACACAGTATAAAAAAGATTCTACTTTAAATAAATGAAATGGCCTTACCTATAAAAAAATCCCTTGCACTTAAAAAAAATAGTAATTAGCGTCACCCATATAAGGAAACTAATTAGCATAAATTAAAAAAATTAAAATTCACAAATCAGAATAAGCTATCAATTAAAACAACCAATAAACTTTCAGAAACAATTAAACTATACTATAAAAACAAGAATTAAACCTGCTAAAATTGTTGACAAGACCTCCAAACAAAAGGAAGGAGAAACTCTGCAAAATTGCTAAAAGAAAAGTGATTGACTTCAACAGAAAACCAGCTAAACCTATCTAAAGTAAGTACTACCACCTTCATATATATCCAAAACCTAACTCTAACTCCTCAAACATTTATTTTAAAAACAAATATCTTAAACTTGTCTTTTATTTTTTCATATTTTCTACAGATTTAAATAAAATACAGAATACCTAAACAACATCTACACTACAAAGAAAAAAGATAAAAAGTAAGTATATATTTAAAACATGACCTAAAACCTTAATACATAGGTAGCAAAGTAAAAACTAACTAGCAGAGCACAACCGAATAAACATAACTGCTTTACAAATATTTTAACACATTTTCTCAATTTCCACAGGTACAAAAGAAATAAACAGTAAAGAACAATTTAAAGAAACTCAACACTTGAAAAGAAAAATTTTAAGAAAACCAACACCTGAAATCAAGATATAAATATACAGGTAAATAATAAATGTGCCAAATTGTGTAATTATAATACAACATGCTTTTTTAAAATTCTTTTCTATCATTTAAATGTCAATTTCTCCTAGCACCAAAAAGCAAGCATGACTGAAGGAGCTAAATTTATTTATTCTCAAAAAGGGAAAATGCTTCTCTGTTATATGGGATATGTTTACACTCAAGAGGAACAGAAAGTTCTGAAAGTTTTTGGGAAGTGTACAAAATATTATTCTAGCAAATGTTATGGTAGAGCAATCACTCAGGAAACCACTGTTACTTATACTAAAGAACATAATCATCCACCCAATGTTACTGAAATAGAGATTAGACAAATGCTAGATTCCCTCAAAGAAGCCAGTACTAGAACTGATAAACCATCAACTACTATTTTGAAAGAACATTTAAGAGTACTGCCCCAACATGCTTCTAGCCAACTATCATCTATTGAATCCCTTAAAAGAACTATAGCTAGACAAAAAAGAGCTACATCAACTACTCCTCCCATACCTACAACTTTTAAAGAAGTGCAAATTCCCCCTGAACTCTCAGTAACGCACAATAAAGACCCATTTATACTATAGGACAACAACTCTAATGACAAAAGAGTGATACTGTTTGCTACAGCAAACAACATGACTAAACTAAAGCTATGCCAAACTTGGATGATGGACGGTACTTTTTCAGTTTGCCCTAAACCTTTTTACCAATTGTACACTATCCACGGTCATTTCCAAAATGCAAATATTCCCTTCCTATATGCCCTTCTACCAAACGAACAACAAGCTACCTACCACGAATTACTAACACAAGTCAAACAACATACTAATGACTATTTTCCACAAAAAATGATCATTAACTTTGAAAAAGCAATGATAAACAGCATCCTTAAAATATACCCACACACAGCAATACATGGTTGCTACTATCATTTCAATCAGTGTATATGGCGACACTTACAAACATCAACATTAAGTATCCAATACGCCACAGACAGCACTTTTGCTTATCAAATTAAAAAATGTATTTCCCTAGCCTATGTACCTGTAACAGATGTTGCTGAACACTATAACTTATTAATAGACAGCCCATACTATAAAAGAAACAAAGAAATACTAAGCCCTATGCTTGACTACTTCGAAGATACATGGGTAGGCAGGCTACACCGATCTGGCCATAGAAGACAACCTAGATATCAAATAGCCTGGTGGAATGTCTACCTTAGCACACTAAACAAAGAAGCAAAAACAAACAACGCAGTTGAAGGATGGCATAACGCCTTCCAATCAACTACAGACAGAGGGAGACCTACCCTACACAAATTAATAGAATCCTTACAAAAAGAACAGAGTTACCAAGAAATCAGAATGGAGCAATCAGTAACCCTGATAGGACCGAAATTAAGGAAAGAAACCAAAAAAATGTATAACACACTCCAAAGTCAAGTTACCCTCTATCCAACTAGCAAATGACTAGAATATCTCTCAGTGATCGCTAAAACTCTTCTATAAATTATAAATATACATGTAACATTAGCCACTTTCAAATATAAAAATTCATACCTTTGTTATATATAACAAATAGTAATTAAACGATCAAATACATTTTAAATACATATCTTAAATGTATTATGATAATTTATTTACCAACTGTGACATATAACATAACAATATAACAAATAAATACACTTTTCCCACCCAAAAATTATTTCTTTTAATACTTACATTTCCGTCGCTGCTTAAGAAGAAATCCAAGGGCTAACAATCCATCCGAAAAAGTTCAAAATGTCCATACAATCCAAGTAAGCCCCCCAAAAAATTAAAAAATACAAGCAAATCCATGGCGACTCCTCTCCAATATAAAGCACAGGATGTACCCTTCAAAACCCGAAAATATTACTTTAAAAAAAAAAAACACTCCTGGAAATCCCGAAAATAAAAGTATGTGTGTAAATATAAGAGTATATAATACTCGTCACACAACTTTAAAAAAAACGACCTCCTCCTAATCTTCAAACCGCGTAGATAACCTGAAAAATAGAAAAATACATACCCACCCACATGAATACACCCATACAGATATTAAAACACATAATTATACTCTAAACATATCCATTTAAAAACATTTAAACATATTAGCATACCTCACACAACTAGAACTAAAACGCGGTAAAAACAAAATAACGTACACTCTAACTAACACCTACAACACAATCTAGGATCAATAATACCATCTAACTAACCTAAACACACCACACATACACTTTAAATAACTTCATTAAGTAATAAAATATATTTAAAGCAAACTTACCCTCTCCAACGCGAAGCAGCATCCAACCGCGAGCTGTTAAAGCACCAAATGAGCCAAAGTAACATTACGTGGTTAAAAAATAGTCCCTGTAAATATGAAAACGCTATTTAACTTCTATTTTTCCACACTTTAAAATTAAAAACACAGCCTTACATTATATCTTATTACACATAAATATTTTTTATATTCTTTATAAAATGTCCTTTGTTTAAAAAAATTATTTCCACCATTATTTAACTAACTGTTAAAAATAAACTATTATTTATATGTCCACTTTGTAAATAATTACAATGTAAAAATTTCTTCTACATGTAACTATGTGTTATACATAATGTTTACAAATATGTTAATGCTATTTTCACAATTACCTATGTATTTGAATACCTTTTGTATTATTTAGCTAATTAAAAATTTATATTATTAATATTTCCAATATTAATTTTATTAATTTCTAAATTGACCTATTGCAATTTTGTTAACCAAAAAAGTGTTACTCTTCTAAAAATGTTTATTAAAATGTATCTATCAATATTCAGTACATTAAAAAAAAATTATGTACAATAAATATAACAATTATTTCCAACATGTTTATTATTAAAATATTTCTATTTTGTATGTGATTTAAATAATTGTTATTAAATATTATGTACAATATGTTAATGTGTTTATTAGTAAAATGTGGATTTACAATAAATGTGAATAAACATAAACATTATTTAAATTTAAATTTGAAAAATATTGATAAATGTATATATTGCCTTGCTTTATTTTTTGTGTTAATAAAAACTATCAACGTATTACTTTATACTGCTAATAAAATTGTTTACTCTACTTCCCATTTGTTTTTGAATCTCAATAAAATATATTTCAATAATTCCATTTAACCCTCTGTGTGTATAATTTTTTGTTTTAAAATTATTTTTTAATAAATATTATAGTTAATATTTTTACATATATTTTTAATTTCATAATTCTATCAACAAAAAAATAATTTTCTAAAAATCTTTCTTTATTCCCACTCCACCAAGTATAAGCTGCATCAAGGTTCTGGACACTAAACCCATATAATTTACTATTCCCATTCCACTAAGTATAAATTCAGGGAAGGTGCTGGACACTAAACCCATATAAATTACTATTCCCACTCCACCAAGTATAAAGTCAAGGAAGGTGCTGGACCCTAAACCCATCTAATTTACTATTCCAACTCCACCAAGTATAAACTCCGGGAAGTTGCTGGACACTAAACCCATATAAATCACTATTCCCACTCCACCAAGTATAAAATCATGGAAGGTGCTGGACCCTAAACCCATATAATTTACTATTCCAACTCCACGAAGTATAAACTCTGGGAAGTTGCTGGGCACTAAACCCATATAAATTACTATTCCCACTCCACCAAGTATAAAGTCAAGGAAGGTGCTGGAAACTAAACCCATATAATTTACTATTCCAACTCCACCAAGTATGAAGTCAGGGAAGGTGCTGGACCCTAAACCCATATAAATCACTATTCCCACTCCACCAAGTATAAAATCATGGAAGGTGCTGGACCATAAACCCATATAATTTACTATTCCAACTCCACCAAGTATAAAGTCAGGGAAGGTGCTGGACCCTAAACCCATATAATTTACTATTCCAACTCGAACAAGTATAAAGTCCGGGAAGGTGCTGGAAACTAAACACATATAATTTACTATTCCAACTCCACCAAGTATAAACTCAGGGAAGGTGCTGGACACTAAACCCATATAAATTACTATTCCTACTCCACCAAGTATAAACTCTGGGAAGGTGCTGGACCCTAAACCCATATAATTTACTATTCCAACTCCACCAAGTATAAAGTCAGGGAAGGTGCTGAACCCTAAACCCATATAATTTACTATTCCAACTCCACGAAGTATAAACTGTGGGAAGTTGCTGGGCACTAAACCCATATAAATTACTATTCCCACTCCACCAAGTATAAAGTCAAGGAAGGTGCTGGAAACTAAACCCATATAATTTACTATTCCAACTCCACCAAGTATGAAGTCAGGAAAGGTGCTGGACCCTAAACCCATATAATTTACTATTCCAACTCCACCAAGTATAAAGTCAGGGAAGGTGCTGAACCCTAAACCCATATAATTTACTATTCCAACTCCACGAAGTATAAACTCTGGGAAGTTGCTGGGCACTAAACCCATATAAATTACTATTCCCACTTCACCAAGTATAAAGTCAAGGAAGGTGCTGGAAACTAAACCCATATAATTTACTATTCAAACTCCACCAAGTATGAAGTCAGGGAAGGTGCTGGACCCTAAACCCATATAATTTACTATTCCAACTCCACCAAGTATAAAGTCAGGGAAGGTGCTGGACCCTAAACCCATATAATTTACTATTCCAACTCCACCAAGTATAAAGTCAGGGAATGTGCTGGAAACTAAACCCATATAATTTACTATTCCAACTCAACCAAGTATAAACTCAGGGAAGGTGCTGGACTCTAAACGCATATAAATTACTATTCCTACTCCACCAAGTATAAACTCTGAGAAGGTGCTGGACCGCTAAACCCATATAATTTACTATTCCAACTCCACCAAGTATAAAGTCAGAGAAGGTGCTGGACACTAAACCCATATAATTTACTAATCCAACTCCACCAAGTATTAACTCAGGGAAGGTGCTGGACACTAAACCCATATAATTTACTATTCCAACTCCACCAAGTATAAACTCAGGGAAGGTGATGAACACTAAACCCATATAAATTATTATTCCAACTCTACCAAGTATAAAGTCAAGGAAGGTGCTTGACCCTAAACCCATGTTATTTGCTATTCCAACTCCACCAAGTATAAACTCTGGGAAGTTGCTGGACACTAAACCCATATAAATTACTATTCCCACTCCACCAAGTATAAACTCAGGGAAGGTGCTGGACACTAAACTCATAGAAATTACTATTCCCACTCCACCAAGTATAAAATCAGGGAAGGTGCTGGACCCTAAACCCATATAATGTACTATTCCAACTCCACCAAGTATAAAGTCAGGGAAGGGTGCTGGACACTAAACCCATATAATTTACTATTCCAACTCCACCAAGTATAAAATCAGGGAAGGTGCTGGACACTAAACCCATATAATTTACTATTCCAACTCCACCAAGTATAAACTCAGGGAAGGTGCTGGACACTAAACCCATATCAATTACTATTCCCACTCCACCAAGTATAAAGTCAGGTAAGGTGCTGGACCCTAAACCCATATAATTTACTTTTCCAACTCCACCAAGTATAAACTCTGAGAAGGTGCTGGACACTAAACCCATATAAATTACTATTCCCACTCCACCAAGTATAAACTCAGTGAAGGTGCTGGACACTAAACCCATATAAATTACTATTCCCACTCCACCAAGTATAAAGTCAGGGAAGTTGCTGGACTCTAAACCCATATAATTTACTATTCCAACTCCACCAAGTATAAACTCAGGGAAGGTACTGGAAACGAAACCCATTTAATTTACTATTCCAACTCCACCAAGTATAAACTCAGGGAAGGTGCTGGACACTAAACCCATATAAATTAATATTCCCACTCCACCAAGTATAAACTCTGGGAAGGTGCTGGACAGTAAACCAATATAAATTACTATTCCCACTCCACCAAGTATAAAGTCAGGGAAGGTGCTGGACACTAAACCCATATAACTTACTATTCCCACTCCACCAAGAATAAAATCAGGGAAGGTGCTGGACCCTAAACCCATATAAATTACTATTCCAACTCCACCAAGTATAAACTCAGGGAAGATGCTGGACACTAAACCCATATAATTTACTATTTCCACTCGACCAAGTATCAACTCATAAAACATTTTCCCAATTGTTTTAATTTGTAGAATTTCTAAACAATTGCCAATATTAAAATATTATTTATAATTTTGATATTATTTAAAAAATAATTATTTATTAAAATATTCCCCACATATTTCTCTATAATACCAATAAATATATAATTACAACCAATACCTCGAAAAATTTAAATTTATATCTAATATTTATTAAATTATTTATTTAACATTAGTAAATTGGTTACCATACACAAATATTTTCATAATAAATCTTTCAATTTAAAATGTAACAATATTTTCAAATGTTTTAATTTTTTTTTCAAAATTTTTAAAATGTAAACAATTAAATTACAATTTTCAAATTTAGCATCCATTTTATTTATTAAATATTTTAAGTTTATCAAATTTTTAAAATTTCAAAATTTAATTTATATATATTTAGAAAATGTGATTTTGAATTTATTTTTACATTTATTTTTCAAAATTAATAAAAATTTCCCAACATTTATTATATATATTTTTTTTTTAATTTTGAAATGTTAATACATTTTTTCAAATGTTTTTGCAAATTTTTAGTTTCAAACCAAATTTTTTTAATTAGAATTTTTTTTTAATTATTAAATTCCAAAATCTTTATTAAATTTTAATACATTTCTAAAATTTTCATTTTTTTAAACTTATCTAACCCCATTTATTAATATGCACACTATTTTGTAAATATTTCTAAAAAAAAGTTTAATTTTAAATTGTTTTAATATTTTATAATTTTTATAGATTTTTAAAATTTTAAAATATATTGAAAAGATGTTTAAACAAATTTTAATGCACTTCCCACCCTATTCCCCTACAAACCCACAACCCGCTCCTAAAAATTACTATACAATTTTTGCAACATGTAATTATTTAAATAACATTTTTATAAATATTATTTAAATTTTACTTAATTTTAGCTTTTAAATTAAAATTGTAATATATATTTTAAAACACTTCCCACCCTATTCCCCTAAAAACCCACAACCCGCTCCTAAAATGTATTATACATTTTTTAAAATATTTTTTAAATATTTAACAAAATATTTTTATTTAATATCAATAAATTAACTACATTTATAAACAAATTATTACTATTACAACATTATAAACAGTCAATATTTTTAATTTCGATATTATGACAGTCGATATTATCACAGTCGATATTATTACTGTTGAAATTATGACAATCTATATTTTGACTTTCGATATTTTTTACCTATACAAATAAACGATATATTTACTGTCGATATTAATGACTCGATATTTTTAACTTCGATATTTTTTAAAAAACTCATAAATCGATATAAATAACATCGATATTACTTACCTCGATATTACTGCCATCTCGATATTCTGTAGTCGATATTCTGTCCATTTGAAATAAAAAACTCGATATTATGACTGGACACCACACCGGTTATTTACTTTTTCTGCCTGTCAAGGAGTGGGCCCTTCGGCACAGGTTGCTCCACAATTTAAAATGTGATGTCTTTTGTTTTCCGCTCCCCCCTCCCCAGGGTTCATTGGCCATTTTGTAAGTTGCTCTGCCCTTGTGGGGGCTAAAACTCACTAGACAGCAGGGATTTTATTTTATAAGTTGGGGAAGTGACCCCTTGGGCAAGGGTCACTACCCAGTATTTCCCACGCATGTTCTTTGCTTTCCACTCCCCTGGGAGCATATCAGATTCTTTTTTAGCCAAATCTGCCCATGGGGTGGTGGAAAACCAATAGGCATTATTGAATACGTTTTTGTGTGTGTGGGAACTGGTGTTGGTTGGCAGAGTGTTAACTGGTGTTTGGCTTGCATTAGGCTGGTGGCTTGCTTACGGGTCACTAACCTCTGGGGCACCAATTCTTTGCCTTTGCTTTGTTCCCCCCTTAGAGGCATATCGAATGGTTGTGATGCTGATCTGCCCTTAGGTATTGACTTCATTATATTTCATAACATTAACTGTTTTATTTCATGTCATCATTTGCATTTGTGAACATAATGTTTTGTTTATCCTTTTAATTGTAGTTCAAAGCTTTTGATTTTCTTGGTAGGTACTCCTACCTGCAACTTCAACATTGGTAGATGTGAAGTTTGTGTAGTTGCATGTGTTTGTTAAGAAAACATATTTGTAATGTTTATTTCAAATGAGCATCATTACCCTGCTTGAATGTGATTTTGTTAACTATTGTAATTATTGCTGCATAATTAGCTTATGCTTTATTGTGTTTCAAATTGACTTTGGATTTGTCCAAGATGGGTATTGTGTTGTGCAGAATCTTTTTGTTTTCCTTTCTATTTGGATATCTTTGGTGCCTTTGGTGCTTGCTGTGTCTGTGCAGAATACGTGCAGTTGGTCCTCAGTCTAGCTTTCTGTGGCAAGAGAGAGGTATATTTTTGGAGTATAAAGGTCTTTGTGTGGTTTGAATTGATGTGTATTTCTAGATTATTATATGCCAAAAGGTATACATACTGAATGATATAGCCACAGTTTGATGAGTTTGAATTTGACACAATGCTGTTATTTGTTGTTTTATTGTTGTGCTAGTTTAATTAGTAAGCATTTTTGTTGCCTATAGTCTGACTGCCCAGCAGGTTGTTGGTTTGCCTTTTTGATCTGCCTCTAAAAACGATTCTAAGGCTGAATTTTTATCTGAGGCATAAGGCCAAATTAAAGATTCTGGCAGTAAATGTCCTGTAAAAGAGGAATCATTTGATGATGAATCCACTATTAGTGCTGATGAAGTTAATCATTTAGAAGAGGACACTGATATGCTGGATTTCAGCAAGGAGCTAGAAGGCCTCCAATTGGAAGTGCTGAACCATGGGTTGCCGCTAACAAGGTGCAGCCTGTTTTGCTTGCGTTTAGTGGTGGTGCAGGGTGTTCAATCAATACAGAGAACTTTCTGCCTTTCAATTTCTTCCAACTGTTTATTGATGATTTGTTTTTAGATTATATTGGTGTGTAGACTAATTTGTATGCAGCGCCGTTTTTAAGGACAACAGTGCCACACTTAAGACCCACTGTAGAGATACCTGGTAGACTCCCACATATCTCCATTAGATTAAATTGGTTCTGGAGTTTAACATTGTTGATGGAATGGCTGAGGAAGCCGTCCCTGTCCTCATATTAGTCTAATAGTCCCTTGAAGGCAACTGCTATGTTTCCAGCAACCATGAGTCGAGATCGGTATTTGCTTCTTCAGCGCATGCTGCATTTTGAGGATAATGCTACAGCATTGACACAAGATCACATAGGTTATGACCTTTCCTTTAATATTCACAGAGTTTCTGACCATTTAGAAGATCATTACTCAGAGATCTATGTTCAACAGAAAGATATATCTGTGGTTGAGTCTCTGACACCATTCAAGGGCTGTTTAGTTTTCAGACAATACATTCCAAGCAAGAGAGAATGTTATTATATTAAGATATATATACTGTGTGAAAATGCCACTGAATATGCATATAATTTCAGGGAGTGCCCTGGTATCTATCCTTCAATTGACTCCCTGCCCCCCAGTAACCCTTCCATTTATGGAGTCAGTGAGAAAATTGTATGGGATCTTGCCAGAAGACTTTCTAATAAA
This sequence comes from Lissotriton helveticus, assembly GCF_964261635.1. NCBI lineage: Eukaryota > Metazoa > Chordata > Amphibia > Caudata > Salamandridae > Lissotriton > Lissotriton helveticus. Next base: position 769,602,971 of record NC_136063.1, on the reverse strand, counting down.
GTTTAACATTTATACATGAACAGTTTCTACACAAGAGTCTAATTATTCAACAAATTGTGTGCACTGTGACATATGGCACAATCCGCGCTCCCCTTGTAGGTTTCCCTAAAGAGCTGATATGAAAAAACATGAAATGGGACAGTGCAGTTCCTTGCATATTAATGAACTTCTTGCTTTCAAATCTTTAGACAGAAGAGATATCCACGTGTTCACAACTATTCCTGACCAAAGCATTTCACCTGTGACTGTTTGGTGTCAGGTAGCAGAAGTGCACACACTTGGTGGATGTTAGACTATACCAAGCACATGGGAGGTATAGTTAGAGTAGATCAAAGGTTGTAGCCTTACAATACTGCTCAAAAGTCATACATCTTAAAGAAGAAGTTGGCTGTTCATTTGTTCCATTTGACATCCCTCAATGCTAATGTTGTTTTAAAAGATTGTTCCTCAGATTCCAAGATGAGTAATGTAGTTTCACCAGTTTGTAATAGGTAGCCTTGTTTCATTTGAGCAGGGAAGTGTTCCAAGAGTTGGAGTGGTGGAGGATGTAGCCAGATTGAAATATCACAACTTCCGTGAACACATTCCACCAACACCCAAAAAAGTCTTTCCTTGGAGTTGCAGAGTCTGAGTCTCAAGAGGAGCGCAAAAGAAAAGTTGTCTGCACTGCCCTAGGTGCCCTTCTAATCCTGGCCTATGTGTGCCGACATGTTTTGAACGGTAACATGGACAACTCAACTATTGGGGCAATCATGAGAGTTAAAAGGAACTTTCTGTGGTCTGTATGGCCAGATACCTGGTTGGCAGTAGTTTGACATGTTTAATTATACCTGTTGTGTATTCAAAGTTGGTATTTCATTTTCTACTAATAGGTTGGTTGTTCGATGTGAAAAACATTTACTGTTCTTAGTTGGATATTTTATTTTTTCATGTCTGTGCTTTGTGTGTACAATCTGTTCATTGTGAGAGAGTTTTAGAAATTAAAGTGGTATGGAGCTCCATGGCAATGTATTAACTCACATTTGGCTGCCAGTGTTGGTGAACTGGCTTTTGGCTGGTGGTGTGTAAGGACTGGCATCTGGTTGGTGGTGTGTATGGACTGGTATCTGACTATCAGTGTGTGTGGACTGGCATCTGGCATCCGTCTGGCAGACCATGTTGGCAAGAGGTATTTGTGAACTGACATTTGACTAGTGGTTTGTGGACTTGCATCTGGCTGGTAGTGTGTGTGGACTGGCATCTGGTTGCTGGTGGGTTTGGCTGGTGTTTGGCTGGTGGTGTGTGTGAACTACCATTTCTCTGGTGGTGTGTGTGACTGGCATTTGGTTGGCTTTGAGTGTGGTTAGGTGTGTGGCTGGTATTTGGCTGACAGTTTGTCTGAACTGGTGGTTGACTGATGGTGTGTGTATTGGCAGCTGGCTGGCAGTGTGTATGAGCAGTGACTTGTTGTTGGCCACTACACACATTCTGCCAGCCAAATGCCAGTCCACACACAAAGCCGCCAAGTGCCAGCCCACACACTCTGACATGTGGTTTCATTGGTGTGTCAGTTCTTTGGTCATATGAAAGTGATGGGACTTTGAATGGCACCAATTACTGATGTGAGTGATGGAGTGGTTTGGTAGTATAAATGGTTTTGTGAGTGATGCATTAAAGGTGTGTGAATGGCCTGTAAAATGGTTGGTGCCTTGTTTTGGTTTTACAGCTCACGAGATGAGAGTCATTGGTTCAGTTTTATGAAATCTCAATTATCTTATTAACAGTGATGTCTATGTTTTCATTTTCATGATATCTTTGGTTAGTAAAAGTAATATTTTGATCTTTTCACTCACCCTTGAGCAAATTCCAACCAGAATGTGTGTCTGTATTCAAGTAGTGAATCAGTATGCAGTGATATTTGTCTTTCACTGCCATGATGTGCATTGCCTCTGGAAAACACCTACCAAACCAACATATTTTTTGGGAATGGTGGCTGGTAGGTGAGTTGTGGCTCCTCATAGATCCTGGTGGGAGCCACACAAGCCACTGCAACCTGGGTTCCCCTAGGTGCCTAGTTTTTAAAATGTACAGCTTTGATAGGTTTCTCTAGCTACCAGCTGAGCTAGGGCCCAAAATCAACAGCTATAAACACTGCAAAAATGGTCAGAGCAAAAATGTGATGTGTCTATGTCTGGGCCCTTTCATGTCTTGGGCACTATGCCTACCCACACAAGTTTGGTTCCATTTTTATCAGAAGACTTGGAAGAACACACTATAGTAGAACATTTGTTATTACCCATTGTATTTCCCTGCATTTGTGCCTTCCAACTGTAAACCAGTTGATAAGAAAGAAGACATTTTGAAAAATGTCCTCTGAATCATATGCTAGTATGAGGTCCCACAAATTCAGAGATGTAAAAATTGCCATTGTTCCTAAACTCCTTATTAAGTATGTATTTAGAAATACATCGGTTTCCTTGATATAATTTTCTATTTTCAATATTTACCATATGAATTGCTCTATACTCGGTACATAATGAAAAATGAAAAATAATTGTAAGGTGCAGCCCAGTTGACGGCTCTGGTTACCTCAGGTTCTTCGAAAAAGTACAATCCCTATATATCCCAACAACCAGAAGGGTCTACTGAACGTAATTGTATATTGCATTTGTAGATCAGCAATCGTGACAAGAAGTTACATATGAAAATGTTGTCCCAAATGGCTTCTTTTTCCTAACTATTTTCAATATTTGTTTTTATTCAACAGTTAGCCCCTTTTGGAAAATCTTGAAGGATCTACACTATGACCCCTGGCTGAGTTTAGAAATGTGTCTACCATTCAGAAATCTATAGCTTGCCGGGATAACCCATGGGTTTTACACCACTTTCCACCACAAACTAGAAGTAGGTTGAAAGAACATAAATTAGGAAAATGGGCTACCGCTTTGAAAAATGCCCAAAACCCAAAAGATAGTGGATTTAGTGCAGCAAACCTTTAATTGATGTAATATTTGGGTGGAGGGGGGGGGACAGACAGTTTTTGGCATAGCGCTTTTTCCTATTTTTCAAAGAAAAACAAATGTAGCTGTATTTTGGCTATTGTCTCAGTTCCCTCCAGGTGATCCAACAAACTCGGAGTACCTTTAGAATTCTCAGGATGTTGAAAAAAATGCAAATTTGGCATGGTTACCTTATGTGGAAAAAAAGTTATTGAGGTCTAAGCACTAACTACCCCAAATAGCCAAAATAGAACTTGGTTTTCTAGGTGGAAATGGCCTAGGAGAAAAAGAGTTAAAACATAAATCTTGTTTGTGTAGGTACTACAGAGTAAATTCTTATTAAACACTAGTGTAGCCCTGGATCGTTAGCATCTTCCATTAATCCTCAGCGGTCCCTCTTCACTTGCAGCTCCTTATCCTATCCCCTTCCTCTTCCTTAATTGCTTCTAGATTTAGGGCCTTATTACGAGTTTGGCAGATTTACTGTCGGCCCGCCACCACCTTGCTGACAGGAGGACGACCAAGCCCATTGTGCGCCCACCCGCCGTATTATGAGTGTAATCCAGGACGGGCAGGAGGTGCTGCGATGGTCTCACAGCGGCAGCTGTGTAAGGCTCATAGGAGAGCCTTAACAGTGGACCGCTGCCATGACAGCGCCTACCGTATGTTCCTGAACAGTATGGCATGTGTGTAACACTGTGCAGGAATGGGGGTGAAATTCCAGGGGGGAGCACAACATGTGCCACCCCGCAGGCACCCCCAGGCCCAGACCCGGCAAGCGGCCCTGCTAGGGTCCTCTTTCCAACATGTGTTTGGCTATTTTTGGGAGATACTCTAATGTGAAAATTTCTCAATTAAAATTGTGTGGAGAAGGATTGTCTCAAGACTGGATAATTAATGGTATCCAGCCTTTTCAAACTAAAAAAACAAAATAGAGTTCCGTAGGCTTTACGTTGTTGTTTTTTCCTTGTTATATACCCAAAAGCCTATGGGTTATATGGGTGACCCCTGTATTTTGTTCATATGTTAACTACACAAAGCATTAATGTTCAGATTCGGCCTCTAGCCCTTAATACATCAGCCCCAAATGCTCTTAAGATCCCTTCTAACCCCGTATTAGCACAGTATACTGCTTCTAGAGTAGAGCTTAATAAAGCACCTTAAATACTCCTACCACCGGAGGCTGCCCCATTTGTGTATGTCCTTTCGGGAGTACCAGCCCTCACTTATGGAAAAGGCGAAAGACAAGAAGACCTACTAAACAAGGTTATGTTTTGGTTAACAAAAAATAGACCCCTGCCAAACGACCTTAATGGAAGAATAGTGAGTGTCAGAAGGGTGGGCTGGTTAGGCTCTCTCCCAAAAGACATTCCCGGTGAGTGCTAGTTAAATTTAGAAACAGACATATTGTCCCGTACCTGCAAACCCGGCAGCCCCAAGAAGGAGACGGCCCTATATCCACCGGGGATTTACATGACTTTTACCCCAGTGCGTCATACACCCCTCTATCAAGACCAAAGGCAGGGTATAATCATTTCACGGGTAGAAGCACTTGTGTATTGAATGGCAGTGGCTTTTCTGCTTCTAATCGACTCGAACTAATGTACAATAGCTATAAGCATGGAAAGTTCTATTAATTTGCTTCTAGTAAGTGATAATCTGATGTAATGGTAGAACTGTGAATGCTAATCCTGTCAAAAGCACGTAAACAATAAGGAAATTATTCCCATAGGCTGGGCCCAAGTTTTTTAACTTGTAGATACTTTGTGCTATTGCATGTCTGTTTTTATGACTGTTTTTAACTGTACGCTTTTATGATTTTAAACCAAAATCGAATACAGCTAATTGAATCGGAAAAAAAACTTTGGAAAAAACTCTCCCACACTTTGATATATAAAAGGTCTTCCCTCAACCTTATGACCATCTCAGAAGTTTCTTACAATCTGAATAATTGGAAAATATTGAATTTTTTGCTTTCAGAGATTGGAAGGGAAATTTAACAAAGGTACCATTGCATTCCTAAACAATGACTAAAAAAGGGTCACCATTAACATAAAAGACTACAAAAGAATGTTGATTGAATATTGGATTCATTTTTAAAATTATTATTGTTTTATGTAGCTCGAGATACAGTCAAACCTTCAAATAACAGCAAAAATGTTCATTTGTCAACACAAAGCCCAAGATTTTTATTTTATTTTATAAAGAGAATCATCCATTCATTATATTGTGATAAAAAGTTTCATTACTAATTGATAATAGCGAAATGCAAAAACTATCCACCGGTTACGTTACTTTACTATTAACAGTTTGATCAATCCTCCAAATAAGGTGCAGCTCTTTTTCTTTTCATGAAAGCAATAACACCTTTGCATGGTGACTGTTCTGAAAGCTTCTGAAAATGAAAAGCTAGATCATTCTATCATTTAATGCAATTGGTAGCCACAAGCTGGCATCTACTCAAGGAGACTTTCAATGTAAAATACTTTATTGGAACTAAACAAACCTGTAATATTGGAAGGTACATCCAAAAATATTTATTTTAATTATCACATTCATTTAAAAATGGTACCCTTTCTGCATAGCTCTAAAGATGGCTTAATACATTGGGGTCCATTAGTATGTCGGGCGGATTGCCTCCGCCAGGGTGGCGGTGGCCACCGCCACCCTGGCGGAGGCAATCCGCCCGACAAGCACTCTTGTTTTCCCCTCCGCCAGATTAGCATGGCGGAGGGGACAGCGGCGGACGGAAAGACCGCGGCGGTGATGGAATAATATGGTGACGGTGTCCAATGGACACCGCCAGCCATATTACGATGCCTGAAATTAGGGGCCTTTCCGCGGCGGCAATGCCGCCACGGAAAGGCAGGCGGTGATTGCTGCGGGGGGCCCCCTGTAGGCCCCCAGAGTGACGGCCAAAGGGGGGTGGCACACGGGGGGGTACCTGTGGTACCCCCCTGCATTTGCGTGATCGCAGCGGCAGGCACTGCTTCGATTATGCAAATGCGTGCATTTGTATTTCACATTGTGGCGGGCGGTGCAGTGAGCACCGCCCGCCACAATGTTAACTTGAGGAATGGGCCCGCCACTGTGGCGGGCGCATCCTAATGCCAATGGTGGGACCCCCGCCCTTCAGGCGGGCGGTCCCGATCTCCGTTAGGATGGCGGGCGGACAAAGCCTGCTCGCCATCCTAATGGACCCCTTTGTGTTTAAAGTGCTTAAACATCAGCCCACTATTTGAGAAAGAATTCATTGTGCTCATAGAACCACTAAATTGAGGTATTCGTGTCCCTTAATCCTCATTAGATAATCAGAAAAGAGATATTTAACCAGACAGTGTGAGGATACACAGTAGAATATGGATGCATTTATATAGATAAGAGGAGGGGAGAACACTCTAGAAGGGAAGAGTAAAGCAGCTCACCAAGGAGAGAGCAAGAAAACAGGTGCACTCCCATGAAGGGTAGTCTAAAAGAAAAAGTAGTTACCTGAATGCAAGCAGCTATAGCAGGGGTAGGATGCAAGCGAATCAATCAGAACACTCTAAGAGCAACATGCTCTTGTGTATGATAAGCACACGAATAGCGAGGAAAGCCATTGAAACAAGTGCATGAAGTCAGATAGACAAGCTATCCAATCATGAGCAAGGGAATGACCCAAAGCCACTCTATACATCCTAGAAATAGTAGTTCTGCCCAACAGACAATTTAAGCTTTCTGCAGCGAGTTTGGATGCTTTAAAATGCAAGAAAAATATTTCTGCAGACTAATGTTGATTGCAAATCTCAAGATACCTCTGTCTTTCAATATGCATAGAATAGTGTTTTGTAGTTCTCTGTCAGAGTCCATTTATCTAACATGACTCATAGGTATAAATAGTGCCCTAGTAGTAATTTCCTACTGTGTTTTTGACCTGACAATCATATGCACTTCCACAGTAGTCATTTTCACATCTTTATATGTACTTTTTACATTCTATTTGTTCAGTAGGCTATTTGGGCTGTCAAAACTGATGTCGATTTTACTTTTAAAACATTATCGTCCGGATAACAAGTGCACCCACAAAATATGGTTCCTGCACAAACATATTTTTGCAGGAACTGCAATTATAATGGTGCAGTGTTTATCTCAGGCCAACCCTGCCAGAATTGAACAGGTGCTAAAAGGCCCAGTATTTATTGAGATATTTTGATTTAGGAGTTATAAGAACCAAAATGCGTCTGTTATTCCCCATTAAAGAGAAAATACTTGGACCAGTTACTATTTAGGACACCCAAAAAATTCCAAAACTCTGTATGCCAGTTTTTATCAATGCAATGAATAGCATCTATTTCTCCAGGCTATTTTTAAACAGTCCTGAGGATATTACTGTTGACTTTCATAAAGATTATATATTTAGTTTTTCAGTCGGAATACATTTAGGACATTCTGGCATGAACTATACAATGCATTTGTTCAGATTGAGTTCATTTATGAAATATAACCAAGTAATCGCCTAAAATGTCCTTCATTTTCTAAAACTATAGATGTGTGGTTGTAAAAACTGCAATAAAAATATATGCTACAAATCGTAGGGCAATCGTTTTCGTATTTCAAATACAAAGGAAAAGTCTCATGAATGAGTAGCTCACAACTGGAGACCTGGTAACATGAGCTGAAGATTTATTTATATAATGCATATCAGTATCTGAGACGATTTTGGTGTTTGGTAAGGTGGAACATTGGGCACCTTTTACACACAGACAATTGAGATATAGGGCTTAATTCCGATCTCGGTCGGAGGGCTCTGAATCGGATTTGGGTTAACCTAAACCGATCCGGAGCCCTTGTTTCCGACTGACTCTTTCTCAATTACGAACAACCAAGTATGATGCCTGGAAAGCCAAAGCACTGACGGAATCGGTTCCAGAAGGCATACAGAGAGATAGAGCCCTCCAGAGCCAAATCGTACAGCTCTATGGAGTAAGTTTTCCAAGTGAGCAAGTACGGTGAACGATGTGGACAGCTTTTACGATTAGTTTTGCCCGATCGAAAAGGCTGCTGGAATTGATCTTTGGGGGCCTGTAGCAGGCCCCCCTTCATTCGGGACCCTCCGAATCGTGCCCTTGGGGGTACCCAGGGGTCCCCCCTTTCAGACCATGCACAGTGTGGCAGGCCCCAAGGGGAGCCCGCCACAGGGTGCACGATGATCCCTAACCACCCCTTTTGTCAATGGGAGCCTGTCTACGCGTTCGGTACACCGCTTCCATTGAAGTCAATGGGAGTCTGACCGAATCGTTCCGGGTGCATTCAAATGCATCGTACTTGTTCCGTCCGAATCCCCTGACACGAGTCGTACGAAAAGCATTCTCAAAACCAGCTGCATCAAAGCCATCACAACCAGCACCTCCTCTTATCTTTCACACAAGCTTACCATCTCTGGTAGTTCTTGGCACTCCAGCATACTAGACACCATCCGAACTGAGGATAAAAAGTATACAAAAGAGAAAACAAGGCATCATGCATTTTCCAATTTTGCGCATGGGATCTGGAAAAGCATCTCCGTATCCATCAGGGCTGCCCCATTGGTTCTTCAATTTAGGAAGGTGTTGAAGATGCACCTCTTTAAAGAACAATACCTCATGATGAAGTAATGATACACTTCTATTCCCGAATCCAGCTGCCTCTCCTATCACTCTTTGACTGTATGCTTGCCTTTCACATTGTACAGTTCACTTGCAACTTTGGGGGATCCTAAGCTTTACATCAACTTTGCATGAAAGAACTGGAAGATAATGGTCATAATTTTGATGCCAGATAACCGTACTGCCACACACCATCCCGACGGTCCAGGGATCGCCCGATATGCAGGCGGTGGTCCGACCAACCCAATTATGAATTGACTGCTGTGGTGGAGGTTCCAAAAGTGCTCTGCAGGCCAGGATAAGGGCCGCAGCACAAGCCACAGTGTTACAGAGCACTTTGTTCACACCCATGCACTGTGTACCATGCACCATGTACATGGATGTGTCTGAGGCAGTACATGTGCCCCCTGGGCCACTTTGCAATGGCCAAAATGGGATGGGGTCCCTGTTTGGGGCCCCCAAAGTCCCTTTCCAGTGCGACCACCATGAAAAGGCTGTGGGTAATGGACATCGTAATCCTGACGGCGGTGCCTGCCTTGGCACCATCACCATTTTAGGGATACGAGTTCGACTACTGCCTCAATGCTCAACGGTATCCTAGATCCGGTCAGAGGTGGTGGTCCCCCCCGACAGCAAATGGTCCGACCACCGGAATGAAAATACGGCGGTCGAACCGCCACCAACAGGTAGTTGGTGGCCCCCAACCAGCATCTATATGAGGCCATATGTCTCCAGGGAGGACAGACATGACTTGCTATCAAGCCAAAATATTAATTGAGGTATTTAAAATACCAATAAATGGTAAGGATGTCCTACAAATATAGTTTCATCTTGTTCACGTAGGGATATAGATGGATAAATCGAAGTAGCATATTTTTTCACTCTTGTACACAGTTGAATTCTCTGTATTGTTCTTACTTCTTTCTGAACTATGGAATTGGTATTCTCAAAAGGATCAGAGAAATCCCTTTTCTTAATGAAAAAACATAATTAAACATTTTATTTTTGCAATTCTAGCCCATTAATGTTCCAATGAGGTTCTCACAAAAATGCACCAATTCTCAACAAAATGGGCCTTTAACAAAATTTGAGAATGCAGTTGCTCAAAGATGCCACTCAGTAGTCTATTCAATGAGTGGGGTTTGTAACACTGTAAAGATTCCTGGTAAAAACAACTATTATATTCAAAAGCATTCCATAAACTATAGCGCATCTGTTTAGGAAATACAGCCCCCACTCTTATTTTTCACCTTGTAAGGTTTGCTAAATAAAAATGTTTTCCTTTTTCAGAAATGTACATCAACCATTAGATAGAGGGTGCAGAATGGCTCTTTACAAAACTATGCTTTCCAGATTCAAATATATACGAATACTAGCTGTACCTGGTCACGCGTTGCTGTGGCTCAGTCTGGTTAAATGGAAGAGAAAGAAAAGAGTAAGCGCACGTTTCTAATATGTTTAATTTCACAATGCTTGTGGGTATTCAATATGTTTTTGTGACTATTGTCTCTATGCGTCCCTTGTAGTTGCTGTGCAGCAAGCAAATCGATAGGGTCTGTTCGGCCTTTCGATTAAAAACACGCACGTATTGTACACGCGCATATTCGATTCCAACGTTGAGTATATATAAACACGCGATAATGTTGCAAAGAGAACCAACTCCTCCCCCCTCCCTCCACCCACTTCCTGGTCTGCCATCCTGACACCAACTGTCCCTCCTAATATATATATACTATTGTCTCTATGCGTCCTTTCTTAATGTTGCAAAGTGAACCAACCCCTCCCTCCACCCACTTCCCGGTCTGCCATCCTGACACCAACTGTCCATCCTAATATTGTCTCTATGCGTCCTTTTTAGTTGTTGTGCAGCAACCAAATCGATAGGGTCTGTTCGGCCTTTCGGTTAAAAACACACATGTATTGGACACGCGCACATTCGAATCCAACGTTGTGTATATTTAAACACGAGCTTAATCGAATCCAACATTGAGTCAAAATTTCAAAGCAATCGGTGAAGCACTTTCGGAAATTTCAGATTTTGAACAAACGAACATTGACATTCATATGTGTCTGTTCGGGCTTTCGATTAAAAACATGCGCGTATTCGACACGCGCCTATTGGAATCCAATGTTGTGTATATAAAAACACGGGCGTATTTGAATCCAACGTTGTGTCAAAATTATGCCTTCAAAATATGCTTATGCCTTCCCTCCATTCGCAATGATCCAGAGACTCCTTCAGAAAGTGAGACAAGAACACTCCTCAATTGTCCTAGTAACTCTGTTCTGGCCATCCCAAGCGTGGTTCCCAACAGTTCTGGAACTAACCTACGATTTTCCCTTCCTAATTCCTCCTCTGAAAGATCTCCTTACAGACGCAGACAGTCAAATTCATCCTCTTGTACAGACAGGGAATTTGAACCTTCTTGCTTGGAAGGTGTCAGGAGATCTAACGATCTCACAAGACTTTCGTCAACAGCTTCAACTCTCCTTGGAGAGTCCTGGGCCCCTGGGACACATTACCGGTACAACAACATTTGGAAAGTCTGGTCACGTTGGTGCTTGGAAAGGGACCTGGATCCCGTGGAGGCACCTATTGTTGATATAGTTAATTTTCTTGGAGAACAATTTGATAGAGGTTTGAGTTACAGATCTCTAAATTGTTTTAGATCTGCTATTTCTGCTGGACATTCTCTAATTAACAATAAAACGGTAGGAAAAAATCCTATTATTTGTAGAATAGAAGACCTCCTCAACCTAGATATCAATCTCTATGGGATGTTAATTTAATTCTCGACCTTTTTTGTACGTGGCCTGTTAATTCTCTTCTCAGCAGGAAGAATCTTTCAATCAAACTAGCTACTCTTCTTTGCTTAATTTCATGCAGGAGAGTCTCTGATGTTAAAGCTCTAGATATTACTTACAGATCTTACGATATGTTTGGGGTTAAATTTGAAATAAATAGAAGAACAAAAACTATGTCTGATTCTATTTTCTATCCTCGTTTTGATAGTTGCAATAAACTCTGTGTTGTTCAATGTATGAAAGAATATGATCTGAGAATGAACCCTCTTCGTCCTTTGAATGTATCTCAATTACTCATCTCTTTTGTTAAACCCCACAAAGGTATTTCTTCTTCCTCTATTGCTAGATGGGTTAAGACAGTTATGAAGCTGGCTGGAATCAATCTGAATATTTTTAAACCGCATTCTATTAGAGGTGCAATGGCCAGTAAGTCATTCTGGTCAGGTGGTAAGTTAGATGATATTCTAAAAGCTGCTGATTGGTCTAATTCTAGAACCTTTGCTCATCATTATTGCAAACCTGTATCTCACATGTCTGATCTTGTTTTACATGGCTACCAACATGCATAATGGTAGCCTCCGGTCTTGTAATGAAATTGCGATTCTCCTATTTACATGACCAGAGAATCTGGATTTCATTAAAGACACGGAGGCTAACATTATCCCTCCCACCCTTTCCCTGGGTGGTTGATTACATTTTATAATATGCTCTTTCCTTTACAGGAACAAGTGATTAATGTTATAATATACTTTATGTACTTTCTTGATTAATTTTCTTACATTCTTTTCCTTTGCAGGAATGTTTTTTCTAAATAATTTTTTAGATTTGGTTTTATTAACTTCCTTCTTTCTTTTACAGATAACCTTTCGTAATTCCTTTCTTTCTGGTTTTCCCATCTCATGGATTAATCGTGGATGGATGATGTATTCGGTTTATTCTTCTTTCGTCCTTCTTCAAGTTTGATGTTTCATCGGAGTAGTTTGGACATTTCCTTTCTCTCTGTCACCACATTTAAAAGAGGCTGATTGCCTAGTGATTCATGCTATTGTTGATGCTTATGTATTCCAAGTTGGAACTTTTGCTTTATGACATATGCGGCTATGCTTGGACTGCATTAAAAGTTGTATGCATAATGTTAGCCTCTATGTCTTTAATGAAATCCAGATTCTCTGGTCATGTAAATAGGAGAATCGCAATTTCAAAGCAATCGGTGAAGAACTTTCAGAGATTTGCAATTTTGAACAAACGAACATTTACATTTTTATTTATATAGATTATTATTATTATAAGACATATGTAGTCAATGCATTTTTTCCATCCCAGGGGGATCACTCACATAATATCGATGCATACAATATCGAAACACAAAAATATTGAAAATGTAATACTGATGTCAAAAATAACAACTTCCTACATAATGAGAACAAAAATATCACTATTGAAAATATACATTTTTAACTATATCGAAAACAAAAATATTGGATACAAAAATATCGCAACTCTTAAATTAAAATATATGTCAAAAATATCAAAAAACATAGGGCCTTATTTATGAAGACCTTGCGCCGCCGGTGCGTCACTTTTAAAATGGGAAAAAGTGACGCACCGGCGGCGCAAGGCCTTCATAAATAAGGCCCATAATATTCATGTACTACAAAAGTTTGATTAGAAGGCTACATGCACCACTAATGAGTGATACTACTTCTTACTTTATTATGTGAGTGGCTGTGTGACTTTGTGCCTCTGTGTGTGAGTGGGAGTTTGTGTGGCTATATGGGTGTGTGAGTGGCTGTGTGAGTGGCGGTATGGGTGTATACATGGGTGTGTGAGTAGCTGTATGGGTGAGTGAGTGGCTGTGAGAGTGGCTGTATTAGTGAGTGAATGGGGTTGTCAATGACTGCATAAGTGAGTGAGGGGCTGTGTGAGTGGCTGTATAAGTTGGGTAGTAGGTGTGTGAGTGACTGTATGGGTGAGTGAATGGGTGTCTGAATGACTGTATGATTTGGTGACTGGGTGTATAAGTGGATGTATGGGTGAGTGAGTGGCCGTTTGAGTGGATGTTTGGTTAGGTGAGTTGGTGTGTGAATGTCTGTATTGGAGGGTGAGTGAGTGTCAGTTTGAATAGCTGTATGGGTGAGTGAGTGGATATAGGAGTTTGTGTATGGAGTGTGAAGTGGTTGTGTGAGTGAGTATAATAGTGCTTGTATGGTTGAGTAAGTGGCTGTATTGAGAGGCTGTATGAGTGAGTGAGTGGGTGTGTGAGTGGCTTTAAAGGTGAATAAGTGGATGTGTGAGTAGCTGTATATGTGAGTGTGTGGCTGTATGGGTGAGTGGCTGGTTGTATGAGTAGCTGAATTGCTGAGTGAGTAGTTGTGTGAGTGGATGTATGAGCAAGTGAGAGGGTGTGTGAGTGGCTCTATGGATGAATAAGTGATTGTATGAGTACTTGTATGGGTCTGTGAATGGGTATGTGAGTGGTTGTATGGGTAGGTGTATAAGATGTTGTATAGGGGTGTGAGTGGTTCTGTGGATGATGTCCTTTGAGATGTCATCAGTGATGTAATCAGTGTTCGTCACTGAACATGTCATGAGTGATATAATATGTGAGGTCATAAGCAGTGCATTGCGGGGACATAAGTTACAGGTAGCTCAGGTAACTATAACTGCTGAATTTCTAAGGTGTATTTTAATTCTATTTCCTAACTATACATTTTTCAGTGAATTTCTACATTTTTTAAATATTTGTTTAATCCTAACTGTAACCTTTCACCTTTGAGAGTGGGTGTGTGAGTGGCTGTGTGGGTCTGAGAGTGGATCTGTGAGTGGCTGTATGTGTGTGAGTGTTTTGTGGGTCTGTAAGTGGGTATGTGAATATCTGTGTGAATGTGTAAGTGGGTGTATGACTGCCTGTGTATTTGTGAGTGCCTGTGTGAGTATCTCAGTAGGTGTGTGAGTGCCTGTGTGGTTCTGTGAGTGGGTATGTGAGTGAATGTCTGGGTCAGTGAGTGGTTGCGTGAGTGCCTATGTTAGTGTCTGAGTGAGTCTGTCTGTGTGGGGCTCCGTCAGTGGGTGTGTGAGCACCTGTGTATGTTTGTGAGTAGGTGTATGAGTGGTGCTATGCATTCTCAGCATTTGCATACTTAAGGTATTTAAAAGGGAGAATCTTGGACTTTGCTCTCACCAGGGGACAATGAGAAAGAAATCACTCTTCACAGTCACCACAGATCAGATTGCACTCCAGTAGATTAAAGATGCAATCACCTCCATTAAGGATTTCAGATTGTTTTTAAACATGGAATTCGAGAGGAAACATGCTTGCTTTGCTTTCGTCAAACCCAAGAAGTTAGGATAATTTGTGCTTTTCTTTAATATTTGTTGTCTGTGAAATGCATAACAGGGCCTGAATCACACCTCATTCTTCCAAGAAGAGCCCCCAGCTTTGCCAAACATGTCTATCGACCTGATTACTTTCATCTGGTTAATTAGTAAGTGCTACCTCGTTGGATAAATGTATTGTCCATATTCTGCCCTTCAACCTTGTAAAGGACAACTATGTAATGTTTCCAGTGACCTTGTGTGCATGTAATTTCAGCAATGTTATTGTTCCTTGAATATCTTCATCCACCAATCTGTGATAACGTGAATTGTCATAAAGAGATGTCGACGAGACTACAAAGAGGTGAATATCCACAAATTAGGGGTGCTTCCTCTTAACTAAATTAAGTAGGAGCTTCTTTGTTTGGCAGAGATGTTCTTGTATTTATCTGCATCAATAATGCGTCACCAAAATTGGCTGGAAAAGTGCATGAGGGCGTTTTGTTTAGGTTTTCCATCAGCGTGAGACAAGGAGGTAGAACCATGCATACAACTAATGGAAATGGATGGGAGCACAGCCCTCCTCCCCAGGCCAATTTTGGGATCTGGAACTTCATCTCCTGGGGTACATCCAAAATTTAATGGGGGATAGGGGTCATGCAGCCCCACCTCCCAGGCCAGTTTCGGCCTTGGGACCCCACGCTTGGGGCCTGGCCAAAATTAAATAAGGGAGAGGAGCCACATGGTTCCCTCCCTGTGCCGATTTCAGCCGCAGAGATCTCATCCTCTGGGGCCACGCTGAAATGTAATGGAGGACAAGGGCACTACTCCCCATCCCTGGGACAATTTTGGCCCCTGGGATGCCATATGCAAGAGCCTGGCTGAAATTTAATAGGGGACAGGGCAGTGTGGTCCCCTTCCCTGGGCCTATGTCAGCCCCGGGTACCCCATCCTCCAGGGCCTGACTGAAATTTAATGGGGGGCACACTGCCCTCCTCTCATGACAATTTCAGCCCCGAAAACCCAGGGCCCAGCAAAAACAAAAGGGGAGGGGGGGCACATGACCCCTTCCTCAGGCCCCAGGGACCCCATGCCCCTGGGCTTGGCCATGCATCCCTGGGTGCCTGAAGCTCAGCCAGAGCACCCAGTGGGCTATAGGCCCGGAGGAGGCTCAAGGCCTCTGCAGTCCCCACTGGCTCCTTGCCTCCAGCAGGAGCCAGCATTGCTCGTGCACACAGGGAGCTGTTGGAAATGCAGCTCCCTGTATGTGAGAACAATTTTTCATCTCTTTCCCTGCTCACATGTATGCGGGCATGGAAAGGGATAAAAACTCCGCTTCCAGCAAGCAGTAGCAGTTTGACGGCGCCTGCAAGCTAGAAGCGGAGTGTTTGCTTTTGCTTGGTGGGAGCTGTCACAGTTCCCGCCAAATAAAATCAAACAGATATCCCCGAGGGTGAGCCCCCCCAGGGAGATAGCAGAAGCCTGGCCCTGGGGAGTGATATTCCCCAGGGCCTTATATGGCTCCAAGAGGGGGGCCACACAGCTCCCATCCTTTGTGGTGCATGGCCCGGCCCTGCTGAGGAGGTTGTCTCGGGGGAGTGAATATGGCCTAGCACGGAGGTCGTGCAGCCCCTCCTTCATTTTAAAAAGGTATTTGGCCCCAGGGCAGTGGTGGTTCCTGAGTCCGGGGGGTCTTCACAGACCACCTCTTTAATGTGTTTTGTAGCCCCAGGGGCCCAGAGCTATTGAGATCTCTGCCAGAGCTTGTCATCAATCTAGAAGTCATTGTGATTGTAGATATACAAATTTGTATTTCCTTTAATATCTTGCAAATTACTGAATTGATTTACACCAAATAACTGAAAGTGTAATCTGTGGACCAAAAGCTACCTTTCTGCCAAATTTGATGTAACTCCACGTAGCAGTTCTGGCTGCAGGCGTGTTCTATGGAAATTAACATGAGAAACATACTTTTTTAGCTCCCTATTTTTCTCGCCCCCATATGATGGCTCACATGAAACATTTCATGCACAACTAGAATCAGTGCATCATTTTCTTTTCTTTAACTGGCACCAAAGATATAGGCAAGTCAAAAATCTTTTTTCCTTCGAAACATGGTCCTAAGTATAACTACCTACTGGTGACCGCCAGTAGGTAATAACAAAAATAATACCTAAAATAGTGTTTACCATAGAAGGGCCCAAAGAACAAAAAAATCAAACTAAAACTAAACCAACCAATAGACAACTTTAAACAATAATGTCAAACAAACAATTAAATCAACAATATATAAGGCACACTAATTTAAACAACTAACAACTTAAAAAATGGCAAACACTACAAGATAAGGAAACTCTGCAAGATTTTATCACCAAACCAATACAGAAAAATATAAATATTAAACAACTACTTAACCAAGTAAGTAAAACTTATATTTACACTAAAATGTAATGTAATCAAACTTAACTATTTTAAATAAAAAATAATTAAGAAATACTATCTAACTTCTATATTTTGACATAGACATCCTAAAGGAAAAAACCATGCCTGGAAAAAGGAACAAACTGCCTGAAAATAACAACTATCAAAAAGCATCAAAAAGATATAATAAAAAATAAGCATGCATAAATTATTATACAAGTATAAACTCACCCAAATAGTGAGCAAAAATAAACTAATAGACCTCAATGTCTACAAACTTACAACAAATAAACCTTTAATGTGAAACTTACAATTTGTTTTCACCCAAAAGAAAACAAAGCACCAGCTCCATATAAGAACACTCCCAATGGAAAAGCTGCAAAAACCATGCAAAACATCTATACACAATACAAATATAAGTATACAGAATAGAAGTCATTGCATCCTTTTAAATGTAAATAATAAATATACAATTGTTAAAATATTCCATAGATGTATACTATTACACTACTTTCAGATAGAATGATAGAAGCTGCAAAGTATATCACTTTGCCTTTCCGACATGGAACTGGTCTTGGAAAGTGTCTTTGGGAGCACCTAGCAGGGCCCCCTTCCTACCTGGCCCTCTGGTTGTGGTGCCCCGTTCACATCCATATACTGTGTGGCAGGCACTGTGAGGTACCTGCTACATGGTGCGGGGATGTGCAAAAACCTCAATTTTACAATAGGAGTTGGTGCTGCGGGTAGTTTCGGCCCGGCGCACAATCTCCCATTGAGAAACGGAAATTTGCGACCGCACCACGAGCGGTTGCATCCAAATTGTAGTTTTGAAACCGCCGACCTGAGGTTGGTCGTTACCACATCTGCAGAGATGTTGGTCGGGGGCAACTCTGACCAACATCCCAATCCGGCCCATAATGAAGAACCTTTAATTTTAGATGACACCCTAAATCAAGGAAAACAAATCCTAATATTCTCTACAGTAGATTACTTACTAAATCTGAGACAATGTGATATGTGGATGATGGATGGGGTCTTCAAAAAAAATTCCCAAACCATTCACTCAGATATACATCATACATGGTGAATATCAAAACACAATGACCTCATAAACCATATCAAACACAATTCAAATAATTACTATACCCAAAAAATTATCATAGACTTTTAGTGTAGAATAATCTATAAACTATTTGCCTTTGAAAGCAAACAAATGATAGATCTAGCCTATATCACTGTCACAAAGGTAGCTAACCACTAGAATCTACTAACAGAAAACCCTTTCTACCAATAACATGAAGACCAATGTAGCCCCCTAATGCACAATTTCGATGACACTTAGGGGTCCATTAGGATATCGGGCGGATTGCCTCCGCTAGCGTGGCGGTGGCCACCGCCACCCTGGCGGAGGCAATCCGCCCGACAACCACTCTCGTTTTCCCCTCCGCCAGATTAGGGGACAGCGGCGGACGGAAAGAGATTAATATGGTGGCGGTGTCCAATGGACACCGCCAGCCATATTACGATGGCAAAATGTGTGGGCCTTTCCGCGGCGGCAATGCCGCCACAGAAAGGCATGCGGAGATTGCTGCGGGGGCCCCCTGCAGGTCCCCCAGGTTGGCGCCACTGTCGGGGGGGCACATGGGGGGTACCTATGGTACCCCCCCACATGTACATATGCAAAGCGGCAGGCATCCTAATGGACCCCTTGGGTTGGCAGACTACATCGCTCAGGAAACAGACGTCTACCCAAATTCTAAATACCATGGAGGAATGTCTATGACAGCACCTTGGTACAGGAAGCCAAATCACCTTGACAGGGAAGCAAAAACGAACAATGCAGTGGAAGGATGGCACAATGCCTTCCAATCCACATTAGGCAGACCCCAACCTACAATTTACAAATTAATAGACGCATTACAAAAAGAGCAAAGCTACCAACAACTAAGAATGGAACAATTTTTTACCCAAATCGCGCTTCAGTTTAGCAAATACACCAAAAGAATGTATGACATGCTGCAATTTAAAGTCAAACTCTTCATATAAATTAAAGGAGTATATTACTTAGAAATGATTGCAAAAAGCATATTATAAAATAAATAGTAACCTACTAAAATCCTCAAAAATTCTAAACCAACAATTTTTTTATTTTAAATAATAAATATAATATTTCATAACATCAGTCAGAAAACTATTAAAATACCAATATTAACAAAGACTGATATAATAAAACGAAATATAAATTATTTATTAAAAGTTAATTCAATTCACCACGTAAAATAATTGCAACACATAAACCAAACATTTCCACATAACAATCACATACTATTAACATAAACATTTTAAAATTACACTTCCAACCCAAAAGGAAATAAAGTAAATAATACTGACTGATCTGTAGCACATATCTTTTCTGGACCCAAGTATACAAAAATAGTAATCTGCCAGACATATGAAAAATATTGTCTAAAAAGTCTAAAAAAGAATGCAAAAATTAAACAAATCCAATAAAATTCCATTAAAGCAAACCAAAGTACATAGGAATCATCAAAAAAACAAAAAGTGTATAAAAAAATCAAAGCTCAAGGAAAACCGAAAAAAAGGAAATCAAAATAAAAAGTATTGGTTTACTCTAAGCCAAAAATACATAAACTTCCAATGGCTATAGCACATGATCATAGACAAAAGCCTGTAAAGTAAAAAACAAAACTCACCTGCAACAAAGACATTACACTTATAAAAACACTTGTACATAACAGTTGATCATCAAAACATAACTAACATAACTTGATCTAACAAAGCATTACCATAATTGTATACAAAAATGCAAATCTACAAACTACTGAAAAATAATAACAGTTATACATATCAATATATATATTTTTGTTTGGGCGGGAGTTTTATATAGCGCTTACATTACCCGAGGGGTATCAGAGTGCTTTACAACAGCATACATGTATAGAAGCATAAACATTAGAGTACAGTGACTAGCCTCTTGAATATTGGAGGACACATAATTCATGGTTATTGACCAGATGCATAGAGATGACGCTTGAGGAGAAATTCTTTTAGTTGTCTCTTGAAGTTCGTGAAGGAGGGGTTAGTCCTGATATGGGTAGGGAGAGAGTTCCAGATTTTTGGGGCATTTCCTGAGAAAGAGCGGAAGAGGTTTTTTTTTAATGTCTCTTTGGGGGTATTAAGAGGAGCGAGTTGGAGCTTCTTAGGTTTCTTGATTTTCAGGCTTTAGTGAGTTTGGCTGCGAGGTGGTCCGGTTTGCCTGTGTGTAAGGCTATATGGGTGAGACAGGCAGTTTTAAAACAAGCAGCGTGCTTCGATGGATAGCCATTTTAGGTCCTGTAATGCAGGGGTGAAGTGGTCATATTTCTTGGTACCTGTGATCATTCTTGCTGCTGTACATATATACAACAAACCCATAAACAACACTATCACTACCTTCTAGACCTCTATCTTCTAAATCCGCCCTACCCGCAGAACCCTTAAAAAATCTTTAAAAAGGTACTTACCAGCAGTAATGTACTGTGACCTGGTTCCAGGAAAATGTACTAAAAATAACACAAATGGCCTAATTATGATGTCGGGCAGTAGGTGACAATCGTCCTGATATCTGTGGCAGTGGTATGACTGCCGGAATAGAATAATGGTGGCCAGAGTGCATCAGGATGGGGAATAATGACCGCCGCCTTCGACTGGCTGAAGGAGCCCAACTAGGAGGCAGTTGGAGCCTAATCCCCACTATGGATGCGATTCCTGTGGAGGCACTGCAGTAGGGATTAGGATGTCAGTTTCCCACAGCCTCGGACCACCATGAAAAGATTGTTGCAAAGTGAATTTGGGGGCCCCCAGAAGGCCTCCTATCACCTGTGGGTCTCCGCTGTGTGGACCTGGGGCCACGTGTGGTGCCCACTCAAACATCAATGCAGTGTGTGCCAGACACCACATGCTACCTGACACACAGTGCATGGATGTTTAAAACCGTGCCTTTTTGATTTGCGGCTTATGCAGCAGCTCATTTACGGGCCGCAACATAAGCAGTAATTGAAAAAGGCATGTTTCCTTTATGACGGTCGGGTCGTAATATGGTGGGTGTAGCCCCCGACTACATGTCAGGCGGTCTCAATCCCGATACGATGTCCGACCGCCATCGTAATGAGGGCCATATAGTGTACAAAACACAAAGAAACTACCGCTAAATGAAACTAAAAAATAGACTATCTCCCCATAGAAATGAAAAGAAAACATTTTAAAAATGTTCAATAAATGTACACAAAAATATTTAAAAAAATATGAAACATGTAAAAATATGTTATAACATGTTTAAAATAAATAATAGTATAGGATATATACACTTATTTAACATATACTACAAATAATTAAACAATATGCATGTTAAAAAAGTGAGAACATTTCAATAAAATGTTCAACAATGAAATATTAAAGTTGAAAATGTACAACATACATAAACCTATTTTTTTAATTATATTGCTAATGACCAAGAATAGTAATAAAATAACACTAACTATTTTTACAATATAGAATTAAAGTAAAAAATTAATAGACACTAAAGGGGTGGCATTTACTATTCCCACTTCAATGCAAACCAATTTAGGGAAGGTGTTGGACAGTAAAGGGGTTAACTTTCCCTAATCCCACTCCAATCAAAACCAATTTAAGAAAATGTGTTGGACACTGCAGGGGTTCAATTTGCTATTCCCACTCCAATCTAAACCAATGTAGAGAAGACATTGGACATTCAAGGGGTTACAGTTACTATTCTAACTCCAATCTAAACTGATTTGGGGAAGGCATCAGGCACTAAAGGGGTGACATTGCATGTTCTACTATTCCCACTCCAATCTAAACCAACTTGAGGAAGGTGTTGGACACTAAAGGGGTTAAATGTACTATTCCCAATCCAATATAAACCAATTTGTGAAAGGTGTTGGACACTAAAAGGGTGACATTTACTATATCCACTACAATTTAAACCAATTTGTGGAAGGTTTTAGACACTAGAGGGGTTATATTTACTATTCCAATTCCAATGTATACCAATGTGTGAAAAGAGTTGGAGACTACAGGGATTACATTACCTATTCCCACTCCAATCTAAATCAAGATGAGGAAGGTGTTGGACACTAAAAGGGTGACATTTTCTATCCCCATTCCAATCTAAACCAATTTGGGAAAGCTGTTGGACACTAAAAGGGTGACACATAATAATCCCATGCCCACCTAAGGCTATTTCAAAAAGGTGTTGGATACTAAAGAGGTGAGTTTTACTATAGGCACTTCAATATAAATAATTATAAATAAAAATTGAAAAACTTAAATACACAATTTATACTGCATAGTCATACACTTTTTTTTACTATAAAATATATTGAAAAATTAACTAAAATAAATATCCTAAAATACAAACCTATATATAAAAATGTAAATAAGAAAATATATGCTTATTACTATGTCATTAAAATATTTTGCATTTTTTCTAACATTCATAAAGAAGTAATAAATAAACTAGTAATCCTAATTTACAATTTCTTTAAATGTTATCAATATAAAATATAATTTTCAAATAAAAATATGAATACAACCATGAGCATTTCTATAATGTAAACCTATTTTTTTGCAAACATTTTAAAAAATGTCACTTTTACAAAAAAAATCAATATTTTATTGTAATGGACATTTAGCTATTTAGTTAGAATTTTTAATTAAAACATTTTGTTTGTCATACATATTAATTACAATGAAAATTAAAAGTAGTAAAACAATATTAATATTGCAAAATGCGTTATTAATGTGCATATTTTCAAACTTCATAACATTAATTATAATTTAAAATATACATTTTGTTTAATCATCCCGGCCTTATTCCATAAATGCACAATATCCTGCTACTAAAAAGAATTATTCAACAATTATTTATATGCAGAAAAACATCTAAATACAAATTTCAACATTTTCATTACTAAAAACACATTACTAAAAGCACAAATATAAAAAGCAAATACAATAAACACAGTACAATAATTTACATACTAATTAACACTCACAAATGATATTACATACAACAAAATATACAACATCAGTATTTTTACAACGATATTAAAGACAACACCAAACAGGATATTTGTACCTTTGATATTCCTGTTGATGGTATTTTTGATGTTCCGATTTTATTGACACAATATTTTTGAATCATGATATTTTTTTTCTCAATATTCTGTCCAAACACCTCCCAGGGGTAGTTAGATATATAATAGCTTCTTTTTTTTGTCTTATGTAAAGTCCCATCTCCAAACAGCTTACAAGCTTTTTGTGAGATAAAAATATGTTTTTGGTAATATGTTTTTAACTTGGCCTGAAAAATCAAACTTCTTGCCTTTGGTATCACTGTGTCATTTCAAAAAAGCATCTTTCTTACACAGCCTAATGAGATCTAACACAATCTTCAGGGAAAGGAAGAGGACCCATGTCGTTTTTACTTTTGGAGGTGTTAAAAATATTGGAAATACCTTTAGAACCTGGAAAATCAAATGTCTTTGGAAATATACTCAGGGGCTTATTTACAAGCCCCTTGTGCCACCAGTGTGCCACTTTTTTTTATATTAAAAGTGTTGCACCGGTGGCGCAAGAGGCTTGTTAATAAGCCCCTCAGTTCATAATCATGAAAGTTAGTGAATTAATTATTATTCTACGTAGTTGCAATAAAGCTTTACCATCAGCTGACAGATGAAATATTATCAACCTCTTTTTCAAGGAGAAGATCAACAAAACGTGACCAAACATTACCAATTCTTCATCGTCACCCACACCATCACACCACTAACTAGTCATCCTTTATCATTGTGCCCCACACATACTTTTCCGATATTGTGAGCTTACTCAAAGTTACCTTCTAGAATGATGGCATACTTCTCTCCACTATTATCAAGTCTATGCAAGCAAAATCCCTCACATCCCATCTTCACTCTATCAAAATCTTGCTAACCCAGGGTATCTTCCCTGACAGCCGTAAGACCAGACAGATCTATCCCTGCTGAAAAAGCCTACATTAGATTTAGCCAACCTTGCCAACTGTCATCCTACAATCCAAATCCCATTTGTTGGAGAAATCATTGAGCATGTAGTCACCATTCAGCCACAGGAGCACATCATTAAGAATAAACTAACTCAAAGCTAACAATTAGCATCCTGAGTATGCTTACATATTGAAACAGCCATGTTCCAAATAGAAGACAACTGTCGCTTTCTGAACTACAAAAATAGCCCTTGACTCCAGGTCCTGCTAACCCTCCCCACAACTTTCAACACTTCCAGCATTGATTCACGCCCTGAAAACACACATGGCTTGAGTGGTACAATCCTACAATGGTCTCCGCCTACCTCACCAAATGACAGCAACTCATTCAGATAGGAGTTACCAGACCCTGGACTCTCCTTTTCAACTGTGGCGAATATAGCATGTTATAATGCAAGCTATGAAATTGAGTACTTTTACAACGCGGTCGTTACAACGACCGCTTTGCTAGTACGCAATACCTTTACATTGCAAGTCATTACATCGACTTGCTGTAGGGGGCGCGCTGGACTTAGGAATAGTATTATTTACTAATCCTACTCCAGTTTGAGCAACAGCATAAAGGTGTTGGATTTCATATCCAGTACCTTAGCGCCCCCTACAGCAAGTCATTGTAATGACTTGCGATGTAAAGGTATTGCGTAGTAACAACGCGGTCGTTGTAACGACCAGGTTGTAATAGCATCACATTGTTTTAACAGCGTTGTAAATGCTGTTTCCCACTGTGTCATTCCCAAAAGCTCCATCATGTTATCTTTTACTTTCAACTCTTGTATGGGAACCTTAGGAGCTATCCTTCCAGACAGCAACATTAAGACCCACCAGCATGTTAATGTCATATAACTCTATCTCAAAATCTTCCTAACTAATGACATACAACCTTAAAGCATGCCTCTACCGCATCCAAAACTAGAAGTCAACAATCTGATGCTAAACCTCATGAAGGCTAAAATGCTCCTCTTTGCCAACAGCACAAACATTCTGTGATTCAGTCATGACTGTTCAACTTAACCATAAAGGGGTTCTCACCCCACTGACAGAACAGGCCTAATCTCAGGGATACACATTTGACTCACACTTCTCACTCAAAACCACATTGACAATAAGACCAAACAGGCTAGATCTGCCTCTCTTTCCAGCAAAATGTGAAACCTTTTCTCCCCCAATAAAACTTCAAAATAAAAGCTACTCCTTTCTTAGCTAAACATTTCTCAGCTAAACATTGAAGACACCATGCTCATTGACATCCCAGATTCTACCCCTGCCCCTTCTGAAAGTCATACTTCATGCATTCATCAAAGGATTGAAGAATTCTGATCACATCACCCTCACGCTAAAAGATCTACACTGTCTCCCCCTGAAAGCAAGAATCATCTTCAAGATCAGCTGCATCTCTTACAATGCAGTCTACACCACGACCCCAGTCTACCTAGATACTAAGCTAACAATATCTGGAGGGCAACGCCAGATGAGGAGCTCCAAAATCAATAGATTAGACTAAACAGCACACATTCCCAGGTTCTGGAACATTTCTTCAGAACAGCACCAACCTCCTACAATTTTGGAGGAAACTGAACACTCACCAAGGAAATGACCTCAGAAAGTTTGACTTCTAACCCCATTCAGCAGCTTTGCCTCCTACCTCTGCCCCTTCCCCCTATGTATCCCAACTGGGACTTACACTCTGTACAGCGCTCTGTTGACAGCTGGCAAGGTTTGTGCTTTAGAAATACCAAACCTTTCATACATACAAGCATACTGTGAGAAGCATCAATGTGGAAATTTGAGTGCTAACTTTTACCTTGCTTATTTCAGCAACAACTGCTGCAAAATAAAATATACATCATAAACACTAGAACTGTGGGCTAACATTGTGTCACCCGTACATTTTTTATAAGAACTATTTTCAACTTTTTTCTGCCTACCAGTTTCAATTGTTTATCAGATGTTACATGTAGATCAACGGTGCTATTAGATTCTCGCACAACATGTTCTTGAAATGATTTTACACCTTGAATAAGATATCTCTCTGCATTTGTGGTTAAACTTGGTGCTTCTCCTACAAAAGGAGAAGTAGAATGTTACTACACAAGGCTTACCCCACAACTATGAATACACATCCAAAAGAAAGCCTTTCTGTCTTTATCAGTGTGCCAGAATTCTTCTCATCTAATTATGGCTCATCCTGAGGATTGCAGTGGCCACTGAAACAGCCGGTCATGGTATGTGATTAAACATCTTATATCCAGAGTCCATAATCCAAAAATGGGAAAATGTACTTCACGAGCACTAGGTGAGTCAAAGCTACAATTTCTAATACTGGATTGGACAATGACACTATTGGCTAATTTTTCTACTGTGATACACAGTCACACAGTTGATAGCAGGGATGGGCCTGTCTATATAGCTTGCTCCTGCATTACTATCACTAGCTACTAGAATTCACACAGGTGATGTCTCCGTATACTTTGTCCTTAACAGTGCACCCCCTCACAGTAAGGGAATGTGAGCCAATTGATGGGCTCAATATTAGCAAAAACCTCAGATTATAAAAGTGTGTGGGTGGTCAGATTACAACCATCTTTGTTTATTACAGGTGACTTGTGACAAATTAAAAACAAATAGCAGATGTTGTCATGCTATGACCACCCAGGACAGCATGCACAAGTAACCAGGCTGATGTCAGGTGATTTTATCAGGACCATTCTAAAAGATATTGCTCTAAAATCATAGTTTGATGATGACCATTGAAATTAATCACCGTACCTCTAGTCATCAAGCAGTGCAGTGTATGTTTTAGATCACTGCATCACTCACCACCCACAAGTTACATATATACAATAAATCATGTAATGATTAGCCATTCTACTTTCACTGCCCACACACATCTAAAATCAGACAATGAGTTTATACATTACAGCTCCCAGATACACTTGTATGTTCAAGAGACATTTTCAAGATTTCTTCAAAACAAAGAAACAAAGCGTCTGGATGTGATTCTTTTTCCATAACAATGCAATCCCCCAATGACTGACAGTAAGTCAGTCATTCATGCATCTATGCGCTAAGTAATACCCCCCACCAAACCATACAGACACTCATACTGATACTCAGAAAACCAACTAATAACTCATATAGACACTCATGTAGCTACTCACCAACACATGCAGCCACTTATACACAAAGTGAGACACTGATACAGATATTTACATATTTAAACATTCCTCGCTAATACATATATTCACTAAGATACACTTAATAATTCAGTTATACAATCAATTTTACAAAAAAAACATCCATTTAGACACTTATTTACCCATTTATTCTTCCATCGACCTTTAGATATACATATATAAAAAATATGTATTTTTCAGAAAGACACACATTCACTGGATGATGTCATCAGTGATGTCATTTGAGATGTCATCAGTGATTTCATGAGTGATGTCACTGACCATGTCATGAGTGATGTAATATGTGATATCATCAGCAGTGCATTGCGGGCGCGCGAGTTATAGTTAGCTGAACTAACTATAATGGGGGAACTTCAAGGGTTTTGTATGAGTGAAATGTCCAGCTAACGACAACATGTGTGAAACCTATGTTTTTTAGTGAATTTCTAAGGTTTTTTTTAAATACTAATTCCTAACTATAACGTGACTGAAATCTATGTTTTTCTTCAGTGAATATATATATATATATATATATATATATATATATATATATATATATATATATATATATATATATATATATATTTGTTTTGAAAACCTGCTTCCTGCCTTTTCGATCTTTACAATGCAACACTTGAGTCCTATGTACCAATGAAGAGATTTGGGGAAAAAATCTTCATTATAGATGATTTTTTGTACCCACAATTTATTATGAAAAAAGTGTATCAATAGAATCCAATAAACAACCAGCTTACCCAAATCAGAAGCATCTGATACCATGGCCAATCCATAGGTTCTCCAGATCTCTGAAATTAGATATCAGTAGAAATTACTTGAGGGGGTAATTTCCCCTATTATGGTATTTCCTTTAACAAATCAACCTCTGAGCTTGGTCCTGATCAGTATTTGATCTTTGAACCTTGATATTTTAACAATGCATGTTCGTTCATTTTAATATCCCATCCATGTTTGAACCTTGTAAAGTTCTTCTTTACTTGCCACAAGGGTGGGTTAGTGTTATTTTTATTGAAAATATTTCTCTGAAAGTTTTCTTTTCTCTTTCAAGGAGAACACTTGCGCTTAACTTTCCACCAAAAAGCAAGCATGGCTGATTTTCAGAAGCTTTTTTCTGTGATAGGTTTTAAAGCTTAGTTTTAGCAGGACTTCTACTAAATCAATTATGCATACCTTAAGACGGCATTCCACTGACTAGAAATTTTGAAATTGGCCACTAAAAACGGCCCTAAATAGTCCAACAGTGTAGTGCACAGAAAAAATTGCTTTCATACAGATCATCCATGAACATGCTTTAACTGCCTTTGGTGTCCTAAAGTATACTGTTTAGCTCTTTTACTATGAGTTTTACAGAAAAGGCCCATATTTATTAAGCCTCTGTGGCCCCCTTATGTTGCACAAGATGATGCAGGGCAACGCAAAGACATATTTGGGATTTATAAAGCCACGCAAGGTTTGATTTGCATGGTTTTGTGTGGCTTTCTAAAGCAATGTGGTACAGCGTAGCGGCTTGCGTTTCCTTGTATTGTATCTCTTTGTGTTGAGCTTCCATGGGTGGAGTAAAGATTTTCGTGCACATCCACCATGAGTTTCACACAATTCCAGATTTATTAAGGATTTTAAATATAGAATTTTGTAAAATCTGTACATCTACCACAGAGAGGTGTAACAAGGAGAAATATGTTTATTTCACTTTGTTACTTCCGTATTTTATGTAACTCGTTGAAAGACGAAAATGTCTCTTTGGATTGTTTGAGTGCAGGAAGGTATTCCTTTGTGCACAAAAACTATTTTGCTCATTTTGCAGGCACCCTTGCAGCATGGTGCAAATGTACCTGTATTTGGTGCTAGGCAGCAACAAGTAGCCCAGCACAGGGAGAGAGCTGAAGAGTGCAATTTCTATGTAAATATGACACTCTTTAGCTCCCTTCCATTTATACAACACAGCACAATAACTTGCCATACTGCACTGCTTTCCGTAAATTCTTAGTATATCTGTTCTGAAGTTTGGTTGCCATAATGATTCTTGACAGATCTCTGTATCTTAAAGGGAAATTAAATTTGCCATTGATGCGTTTTTTAACTAATTGTGGGCAACAATGATATGCAGGAAGGTGTCCCTTCCGGCATATATACAATCAATAATGATGATGTGCTCTTTCTATGTATGTTGCAGAATGCTGCACACATAGAAAGAGCAAGAAACGAGGAGCAATTAACCATTTCTCCTCGTATTACCATGCTAAGTGCAGGTATTACCTGGCCTTAGTTTTGGCACTGCTCCAGCCTTGTAAATATGGGGCAGTGTCAAAAGCCAATGGGTGTTGAGGTGGAGCGCCAACAGCAATACCCATTGCCTGCCCCTTTGCCACAGCAGACTGTGGCAGATATGGCCATATTTACAGGGTGTTGGTAACCCATGTTAAGTTGTATAGCGCCACCTTGTAAGCATGGGGATTGGTGCAGCGCCACCCACGTTTCTGAAAAAACTACTCTCCTGTGGCATTAGGGGCTTGTAAATATGCCCCATTGTCTCTAATTGTTACTGATTGCACTCTTGAAATCATTCGGCTTCAGCGTGCAAACTTTCAACAATATTGGTGTCTGAATTTTGATCTTTAATATTTGTCTCTTTAATGACAATACATCACTTTCATACAAAATAAAACATTGTTGTTGTCCTCACGTAGTTGCTTTAATGAAATAATAATTAAAAGTATGCGGGACTCTTTACCTTGTGATACGACACCCGCGTATTACATTTTGCAGCATGCTATCATGCGTTGTCTTAAATAAACCGATACATAGAATTAATTTCAAATTAGGATGTACGCCTGTGGTTTGTTTAGGTTCTTCACACAGCCACCATGTTTTAATATGAGTCCCTAATGTTTACATTTTTTTGTGTCAACACTTTTCTGATTCCTTAAAAATAACTTATCTCAGTCTTTTAGTTTAATATTTTACAGCTTTCATTGTGCATTATACTGGTTATCTTTTTTTATTAAGGGGTAATTCTTTTTGTGATATTTCAGTAATCCTGTGGACATACCATGCCGTATGGTATTTACTTCTGACTGGCTTCGTGCAACAGAATTCTACAATAATTATTTTTTAAACAAAATTCATTAAGTATGTTACTTCTCAGAACAGTCATGTAGGATTATCCATGATATATGTTCAAATAGATATTAATCACAGTGGTTTTGCATTTACAGAACTGTTTGTCCACATATAAATTCAACCCCTTAATTTCTACGTTGAAACAACATCTGATCACTCTTGCACTGCCTTCAGAAAACATTCGGTACAAACTTTTTTGCTTAATGTTTCTCTTGGTTATACTGGGTGTTTTAGTTATATACATAGAGAATATATGTATTGTTCCTGCACGTTTCAATATTCTTTTTCATTGTATTCTTCATCTCTAGATTTTATTTATATCATCCATCCTTATGTTAGCACCAAATGTGTTTTTTTTTATAACTATTCTTCTTTAGTCTCTCTGTTTCACACACATTTTTGAGCGCTTGGGGGCACATGCATCAAGCAAAATACTGGTCGCAAAATGGCCGATTCGCAGAATCAGTCCCTTTGCAACTGCTATTTAGCCATTTGGGATGCCTCAAGTTCAAACCCAATCGCAAAAAAAGGCAATCACAACATTTGTGATTACCTATTTTGCAAATGCATTTAAGGAATCACAATTTGTGATTCCTTAAATGTAATGCAAGAAGCAATCTGTGATTGCGACTTTGCATTAAGGAATCGTAAATTACCATCAATTTCAAGTTGATGGTAATTTTCAATTCCTTCGAAAAAAGCACAAAATTGCATGTTTCTAAGTGCCATGTGGCGCACGCACATGCCTTTAGTATGTGTGTGTGCCACATGTGCACACATGCCAATTTTTGGGGTGCATCAGGGTTGGCCCCAAGGCACCCTTGAAATTGCATTTGCAATTTGTGATTACCTATTTGGTAATCGCAAATTGTGAATGGATTCCCATTCAATCCTATGGGCCTGTATGCCCAGAGGAATGAATGGGTAAGCATTCCCTAATAGTGAATCACAATTTGCTGTTAGGGAATGTGTAGGAATCGCAATTTCTTTAGCGATTCCTACATGCATAAGGAATTGCGAGTCCATAGTAGCGATTCCTTCAAAATCGCTATTAAGGAATCGCAAATCCCTACATTGATGCATGTGTCCCTTGGTTCCTTTCTGAACTCACATAATTACCTTTGAGGATTTTTTTAGGTTGTTCACACTATTGTTCCTCTTCACTATTCATTACTTTAATATAATTAAGTTGTTTGTATAAACATTGTGTTTATTCTTGACTAATTGTGTTTTGCAAAAAAAGAAAATTCTATTCCATGTTTTGGCTTCTTACTGCACATATTATGGTACTCCTTTTTTTTGTTGCATATTTCCGGTTGACTACTCACTGATCTTTGATTAAATTGTTATTAATTATTGTTTAAAATGTGGCCCTGGTGAACAGACCTGTGTCGTGAAGCACGTGTTGGCCTTTGTTGAATCTTCGATATGCCTGTTTTTTCTACATGGAAAATAAAAAAATAGTTTTTTTAACCAATCCTACAGACAATCGTCTGAATTGTTTTCTTTAATTTTATGACCTCAAAATCCAGTCTTCTTTAATGGTATATCTTACACGGTCACCTGTAACAAGGTTATAAAGTGAGAGCAAAGAATGTCTCCAACTTGTAGTCTTGCAACTGACGGCACATATGGAGCATGCAGTAAAGTTATTCAGCTTTCACCATGACCTACCTATCCTGAGCTTTAAATAAATTGTAACCTTTTGCAGTTAAATATGTTCTCTCCTCAGCAAAACAAAGCGTGTCTATTTGCTACCGGCTGTTAGAATATTTCACTGTAGAGCCGATGGCATAGATTCACAGCCTAACTCGGTTGCCTTCGGTATTGTCTCACAAATGAACTGAAAACTACACATACAAAACAGACCCTTTACCTAAATTACATCTCTATCTCTCCAGTAAATAACAAAACCGAACACCCCATACTTTTAAGCCCTCGTCTGTTTCTGATGCCCAGGCGTATTGTGCGTGGTTGAACTCGGCAGCTCCATGTTATTCGAAGCAAGCTGTGTTCTGCAATGTGTCCAGAAGCCATTGTCTTCACTGTTTTGCGGGTGCTATTCAGCTGTTGCAATGGATCCTTGCTATGATGGAGGGCCTTTTTTTCCACAAGACATTGTGATATAATTTATGAAAATACACTTGCACCATAATTGTCTTTTCTGCTGACATTTTCAAAGGAACTCAGCGGTTTCTTGGGTCTCTGGGGAGTGTGCGGCAAAATTGATAATTATATTAAATATACATAGACAATAAAGTGTGTGTTTACATAACCATGCCCATAAATATCTGATTGAACAGTCATTGTTCTCAATCCCCTTTTAAGCATCTCTCTGAGGGATCCCCTTCTAACGACATGATGGTTTAAAAGATGTTGCTCGGTCTTGTTCCATATTTAATTAACTTTCCTTTTCTAAAGTTGCGATGGCTGAGACAATAACAAATGGCTCTGAAGAGAAAGAGGCCTTTGAAACATGAGTGAAACCTTGTCATGCTTTGTGCTCGGCGCGCGGGAGCAGATAGGCACGCGCGTCTGGTGGTCGGGGACTGCAGCTCTCCCCTGGGAGTCCATTACCAGGAAGTTCACAGCTCACCGATAATAATAGAAGTCAAAATGAGACGCCAGAATTAGAAAACAAAAACATTTAATGAGCAGACTGTGTAAAATGCTTAATTTAGCCGGCTTTCGTGTCTCTGCAGAGTCAGTGGAGCAAACATTGTGAAGCGAATGGTACATTTACCACTAAAAGGTAAAGACCTTTTGAACATTAATTGAGCACTGGGGTATGAATGAATACATTAGGCGGAAATTAAGGTTACAACAGTGAATACATGAGCAGGATAACCCAGACTAACTCTACATTCTGAATTCCAGATGTGTGCCTGCTTTTTGGACTTTGCATTGCATCCTCTTTCCAGTTGCAACCATTGTTAACACATTTGTACACATTTTTGTAGTGGGAAGTGTGGTCATCACCATTTTAGCAATTGTTCATTATTTCTGTAGTTTCTGTGAAATCCTAGTTTGAAATCTGAATAATGTGAGATTTATCCTTGATGCACATGAAGTACCAATCTTGTCAGAAGTAGGGAGCACTCTGAGAAGTCCTGTAGGTGGCATGTTAACTGGCAATGGAGGTTCAAGGCCCTTGTTACAAGCAGTCTAGAAAATGGGCTGGTATTTCACGTTTATGCTATGTTATGTTATGTTATGTGTATTTGTAAAGCACATTATAATCCAGTAGGGCATCCTGGCGCTGAAAGCAGGTGCAAGTCTAGCCTGGCCCAAGGCTGGTGAATGGAAACCTACGAAGAACCATTTCTGCAGATTCTTGTGGAAATCATGAATATAAGAGGCGGCTCTAATGTGTAACAGGAGGTCATTCCAGGTTGCAGGAGCAATGTAGGAAAAGAACCAACTGCTGGCTCTCGTTCTGCATACGCATAGAAAGTGTGTGCGTAGGAGTTTGGCAGAGTGGAGGTGCCTAGTCGGTTTGTGGAATGAGATTCAGAGGTTGAGGTAAGCTGGGCCCATGTTGCGCAGGGCTATAAATGTGTGTGTGAGGAGTTTGTATTGTAAGTCAGTAGAGCTCCCTGAGTCGCAGTGTGATGTGTGTGTGTGGCATGTTGTGTGATGCTGAATGCCAAATTCCAAATGATTCAGAGTTGCCTGACGAGTTGCTTGCTGATACAGGCGTAAAAGGGTGTCCCTGGAGTCCAGCTTGCTTGTGAAGAAGGTCTGGGTGATGGTTTTGTACATGCTTGTAGGAAGCCATTTAAAGATTTTCCTTTGTATTTTCAAGATGTGAAGTAGGAATGGGTGGTGGGGTGGAATTGGGTCTGAGATCATTCAGCCTTCAGCTGAAATCCCACAGTGATGAGTTCTCCGAGAAAACCATGGCTTTTCTCTTGATGGTGTTCAGTTTGAGAGAATTGGTCTTCATCCAGTCAGCGAAATCCGTCATAAAAACGGCAAACTTGGTCAGGAGTGGTGTGAGTTTTGTCTGCGCTTGTTGATCAGCTTTTTCCGGGTGCAGCGATAGGACATGGGTATATAATTGTCAAGACTTTTTGTGTCTCTGTCGCGCCAGCTCCATGGCAGTTCCCAAGTTGGTTTCAGGCTGGTGGGATGTGAAGCTTCCTGAGCATGAGCAGCGCCTTGGGATCACTTGCTAGATACCGACCTGTAGCACAGTCTCCTGCACCCTTTCTCTTCTCTCTGTGGGGGGCTCTTGGTAGGAGTGCTTCCATTTTCCCAAATCCTTCTGCTTACCAGAATCCTCTAATGAAGAGTCCCTGGATAAATATATTGCCCAATCCAAGATGGCTGAAAAACTATTAATGTCTATGAGATTTTCCGAATCCAACACGGCGACATCACTGGCTTTGAGGCTGTTTTCTGTTTTAAGGGTATAAAAGGAACACATTTCTTTAATCCTTGTGTCACAGAGCTATGTCTGTCTTGTTGCTGTGTTTCCTCTCATCTGACCTTTTCTTCAGGTAATTACATGCTTAATCAGTGTTTAGTTGTTCCTGTTCCTTGCTGCTGCAACTTTTCCGCCTGCGTCCTCCTGCTTTGTGTAGTCTTACTCTGGGTTGTCTCCATTCATCCCACTTGGAGCCTTTCTGCCACCTAGAAGTTTTTCTTGGCTTCTTTACTTCATTCAGTGCTCCTTTTGGAATGCATTTATTTAACAACAAGGGGTGGAATGCACCATCTGCTCAGGTTTCCACTAGGTTTCGGCATCACTATCTGCTCAGGTTACCACTAAGAGTTGGCAGCCTTGTGGTCACTGGAAGGGGTAACCCTTACCGCTGGCAGACCAAGACCCTTAAAACATGGCTTCCAAGCTACCATCACCAAAAGGACCCTTGTTAGGTGTCAGTCCCCTGTCAGTGTGTGACGCCCAAAATCCAGTCGTGGTTTAGAAGATATGGATCAAGCTCAAGCCATTTCCAAGGCAGCTAAAGTTGATCATGTTTAGGCCTTAGTCCAGATTGTTCTGCAACAGATGCATTAGCCACAACAACTGTGCAATGAAAATCTAACTCTATAACAAGATTTTGCTGCAAGGGCCTCTGATGTTTTAATAATCTCTGTGGCTACTCTGCACTTTTCCGGTGACAAAAACAAATTAAATACACTTTTGGATTCCCTGATTGTCTTCTTTGCCTTACGCCCTGCACAGTTTCAGGATATGGCTAAGGTTGATTGTCTAATCAGCGGCTTCTCCCTACGAGCACAAACCTAGTAGGCTGAAATGATCCCTGCCTGTCAAATTATTCTAACTAACAAGTTACAACACTCAGACAGATGTTTTAGAGACCAGACCTTGAGTTCTCAACAGAGGAAGCTCTCTGCAACATTCAGCATGGAGGTCAAGACGTTTTGATCCATATCACCAGTTTTCACCACCTGGTGGCAGAAACGAGATGAGTAGAACAAACCCTTGTTCCCCTGTTTCACAGAGGTCTCAGAGAAGAGATTAAGGAAGAGCTAGTCTACTTTGTCAAGGCAGAATCCAAAATATACACAAAAGTGATAGATGGAATGCTTGAATTAATCTTAGCCACTGGTAATTATTCAGGGCTGCATCACAATCCATTTTTATTCTGCACACCAAGTCACCTCAGTTTGGACCCAGCTATATGCAAATCAATCTTGACCCTGCTCCAATCAGAACAGTGCAGCCAATCTGCCATGTGTTTGTTCACTTTTTTGTGGAAATCTATCTTCATGCTTATGGATCAGGCTATACTAAACCAGCATTGTCTGTGGAAACTCCATTCTGAAAGTCGAAAGAGCCGACCCTGTTCAGCAATTATGGATGATTAATTGCCTGTTTGCAAGGTTGGAGCTACTTCCGAAGACCTGTCCTCTTCCTCTGGTGAAGAACATATGCAGATTGGTTTGGCCTATGGAACTCTATCTTATTTTGAAAGAGAACCTTGGCGTAAGTATGGGTTATGTATATATTGTGGATCACCAGAGCATCTGGTTCATTCCTATGTGGTTCCCCCTCAGAAGCCCTCAGGAAATGGTCAGTCCTGTCCCTTGTTAAAGGATAGAAACATCTCAAGCCTCTTCCGTTGGAATGTCTGGAGAGCTGCAAGCTTTGCTTTTTTTCCTGCCTGTGCAGTTGGAGTTCCTTAATGGGAAGAAAGAAAATATTTTGGCACACCTGGACAGTGGGGCCATTAGTTTATACCTGGACGAAGGTTGGGCTTCAGAAAAAAACACTGTCTAGATTCACAAATAGACTACTAAGCAAGTTGAGACTGTAGCTGGACACCTTTGGTTTCTGAACTGGTGAAAGAGATGTTGGCACCCTTGAGAAAGACTTTTGGAAAACACCATAAAACATTTATTTTGATCCTATTGCTTTCACCAACCATGCTGTTGTCTTAAGAGTCCCATGGCTGATTCGTCACAACCCACACATTAACTGTGAGACATGAACAATTCCCTATCCTCACAGTTTTGTCATACATTTTGGAATTCTACTGAGGATGACTGGACCCTCAAGGAGATTATCAAAACCCTTGCAGCAGTTCCAAGTACAATCAAGCTCCTTCAAGGCCTTCTCGCTCAATCAATATTTTGCTGATCTCTTTGAGAAGCCCAAATAACTATTCTGTCCTCCTCATCAAGCTCACCAAGAGTTTATTTGCACCATTTTCATTGAACCAGCGACCACTGTTCCCTTTTGGAGAATTTACTCTCTCTCTCTGAGTCAGAATTATACCTGTGTGCTCCAGAGTTACACATTGCATGACTAGTTCCTTACTTGAGGTGAATGGAAACATTTAGTTTATCAAAGGGGACCTGCTAGTAAGTGGCCCCTATGGCCCCTAATGCTTCTGTAAGTACAGTAACCTATGTGGTAGATTATGCTGCCAATACTTGATTGAGCTCAAGATATGTCTGGCTATGGAGACTGATGTTTTCTTTTTCAAGTAGTGCTGTTGCTAGGTCCAGGAATTTTGAATATCTAGTCAAAATCTGAATATCTGTTCTGTGCAAACATTCATCGAGGGCAGTTTAAGTTGCCCTAACTCCTAAACGGACAACACAGGTATGTAGAGGTTTCCTCCTGTGGGCAAGTAAAAGTGGGCAAAGGCATATTGCATGTGTTAATGATTCTAATATGCTCCCACACCCTCTACAGCATGGACAAACATCTTTAAACTTCCAGGATTGGGTGGTCTTTAGAGGTAGAAGTAGAAATCTACGACTGATGAATTTGAAATGAATAGTGTTAAGGTTAATAGATGGGGGTTTGTGGGTAAGGAGATATAAAATATGAATGTAGGAGCTGTGCTCTTGATAAGTTTGAGAAGGCCTCTAAAGTGTTTCCAGCTGTTTTGACCATTGCTTTGAAGTGGGTATGGTCCGATCTGATCTCCCTCAGATCTCTCAGCTGGAAGTCATTCAGGATGTTGTCAAGGTGCCATATCCCATTTTTATGATGAATTTTGTGACTGTTTATTAATTTATTCCATATGACACTTTTTAGAGTCTCTTCGTGAGGTTCTGTGATTTTCGACTTCGCTTCGTATTCAGCCGCCATTTTGTGTCCAGTCGCCATTTTGTGTTGCCTTTACTCTGGCAGCACGGCGAACATGGTGTTTTTGCCTTTCCAGCCGCAATGCGTCTCTTCTGTTAAAAAGTAACCCTCTGTCGTTGTTTACGTAACCGATGTCAGGGTCTGGCCAAGTTTGTTAATCCATGTCTAGACTGATTGATCCTTGTTTAAGTTGACTGTTTGAGTCCCACCATTCTTCCTTTACTTTATCTTGTTTGACTGGCCTTCGCTATTCTCTCTTTGTGTTCTCCTATTGCACAACTATCCTTTGAAACACGCAAATACGTCCTGCCACCTGCAAATTGAATTACATGCACTAGCATTGATTAACTTGAGGGGAGGTGAGAACACGGGGTCTGAAAGAAGAGCGTATTCAAGATACTCGATAGCTTGTTTTCAAACTTTTCCTATTTGTCAGTTTTGTATGTTTTGGGAGTAGACATTGTAAATATGTGTGCTATAAAAAATTGTGCGCCACGGAATTAAGTGGCAGACTCCTAAGAATATACTTTTGCACTTCTTGGATAACTGTGCTTAGCTGCAGCTAATAAACCTGATTTTCCACGCCTAACAGAGTGTCTCGTGTCTATGTCTGACAAGGCAGGTGAACCCGGAGATATTAGGCGTGCCCTGCGCCGTTAGGCCCATAAGGCCCGGTTCTCCAACTGGCGCCCAACGTGTGGGTGGCTTCAGTGGTAGCGGTTCAGCCCGTGGGTCGTGAGGAGCCTCGCAAGAAAATTCTGGAGGGTTCGCGAACCACGTCAAGCAACCCCTGTATGTCGAAGTGGACCGAAAGTCTTTTGCAGCGCGGCTACTCCTTTCCGACGGTTGCTGACGACTGCTGCCCTGACTACCGCCCTGCCTTGGCCCTCTGATTATGATTGGTAGACAACATCTGTTGGCATGAGAAAACACTAAGTTAAGTATTCGTGGGTAGCGGCCACCCTTTTGTTTTGTTTTTGTTATTCGACTTTTGCATTAGTCGAAGCCAAGGGGTAAGTACGTTTGTGCTGTGATCATTGCCTTAAACCCCTTGAAGTTTGTGAACAGTCCAGTTCGTTACGAAATGCCTGGACTTAGTAAGTTTAGAAAGTTTTGCTGTTTTGACTGTAATAGGGTTTCCCGGCTAGAGGACTCTTGTCCAATTCCTCCGGTTGGAACTCCCACTTATGAGCTCTATTCGAAACATGGTCTTGGCCCTATTATTTTTAATGAAACATGGATCCGATTTACAAAGAAAGATGGGGTTCTGCAGTGGCCACAAAATGGTAGCTTTGAGCCTGACATATTAGATAACCTAGAAGCAATTTTGTTTAAGAGAAAAGCCCGGCCGGCAATGTTTGACTCTTTCCGTCTATGGCGTAGGGAAGCCAAATAGAAATAAATTAAACAGGTAAAAAGAGATAAGAAAGCACAAGATATGTCGATTTTACAGGCTGCTCAACAGCTCAGGAATAATGAGACTGATCAGATGATTGAAGTCTCTGAAAGACAGCATCGTATGGCAATAGATAGATGTTATCCTGTGTTGTCTACTCCCCCACAGAATAAAGATCTTGACGAAGATCCCTTAATGTCTCATTTGTTGAGATTACCTCCGCCTTATGTACAAGGTGCTAATGCACCCTCATTACAACCTGTCGTTCAGCAACCTGTTGTTCAACAAGTTGCTCCGGTTCTTCCACAGTTGCCTCTTCCAGTAATTCCACCTCCACCTCCTTTGCCACCGACTTCTGTACCTCAGTCTCCTTTACCGTCAGTTCCTCTTACAACTGTTGGTTCTTCTCCTGCTGTGCTTAATACATTGTCTCCTGTTTTACTGTCAGATTCCCCTACAGCTAGAAGACGATTAATCGATACTGTTTCTGGTCTTTTATCACCTTTCTTTGGGTCTCTTAATTTGACTCCTATTTTGTCCCGAAGGCAATCCCGTAGTCAAATTCCAGACTCTGACGAGCAAGTCAGGTTAAACTCTCTTGCTCACAATTGGATCATGAGTGGTCCACAGTATAGTGTGCGCGATATCCTGGATACTTTTCTTCAGTGGAATGCGCCCACGCAGAGATATGTTTTTAATGTTACGTGTAATATACTTGTTAAAGGATGGGGTGATATGGATTTGGATTTACCTCCTCAGGGTTTGTTTGACATACAGGCTAAATTTGATAAAGGACTTATTGTGGGTCCTGACGTTGAGGAGGCCGTCCAAACACTTGTCACTTTTAGGTCTTCCTTTTTCTCTCAAGCTTCTCTCGAACCTGATCCTGCGGTTCGGCGTAAAATAAAACATTACCCTATGAGAGAAGTTCCTCCAATAAGGAGAGATGCAGTTCCACAAGCAGGTGTTAATCCAGCTGCCCCTGCTCATTTTCAGCGCATATGGGTACATGTCCCCTGGAAACGGTCTGAAGTCTTGGCGCTTAAACAGTCTTTACAGGACCCTCGTAAGCATCCTGCGGGGTATTATAAAGAGCTGTCCCAGACTTTTGATGCGTGTGTCATGAATTTGGCAGATATTGATTTGCTGATGGAAAATGTAGTCCCTCAAGCGTTGTGGGCTAGGATTCGTAGGGAAGACCACGATCAAGCTTTAGGTGGTAATTGGGCTGCTTTAACTGCCGCAGATGCAGCACAAGTAGGTGGTGCTAAACCCGATGATTTGATCACGGAATTGCCTGGTAGAATAATAGCTCTAATGAAAACGATGATACCAGCCTTACGGGTTAACTGGGATAAGTTAGCTGCGTGTAAACAGAAGAAAGATGAGAGTGTCTCCGATTTCTTTACTCGTTTCGAGGAGACGTTCATTGACCATAGTGGTCAAGATATGAGTACGGAGGGTGGACAGCGAATATTTGTGGATAAATTTGTATTTAATTTACTTCCAGAATTATCGCATAAGTTGAAAGATTCCGAGAGTAGTTGGGCCGTTTCATCGTCTGCCCAGATATTAGCTATGGCTCAGTACTATGAGAATAGGGATAAGGAAGAAAAGTATAAAATGGAGAAAAAGACTAAAGAGTTGAAAATGAAGGTTCTTTTGCAACAAGCTTATCCCCCTCGTTCTGCTCAGCGTCAGTTGCAACAGCCTCCACAGTTTCAAAGATTGTTACAGAAACCTGCACCTTTTGTTCCGCGACCTTTGTTGGGTCCTAATCAATGTGCCTATTGTAAAGAGGAAGGTCATTTCAAGAGTATTTGTCCAGTTTTTTTGCAGCGTAATGGTGGACTATCAAGGCCACGAGGCCGTGGTGGTTTTCAGTCAGCATCTAGGGGTAGAGGGCGAGGTGCGTTGTCTCAGGGACAGCGTTCCTTTCCCCCTCAGAATACTATGAATTATTTTGATCAGCAGAATTCTCAGTCTGCACAATATTACAATGATGATTATTGTACTGAAACGAGAATCAGGATTTTCATACTAGCTAGGACAGCCATGGACAAAGCAGGGGAGTGGTATCAGTTCCAGTGGATCAGAATGGACCTTATGTTAACGTTGTTGCATTGGGTGTTACAGAGTAATTTCTTTTGGATACTGGTGCGATGAGAAGTTCTATCATTCACTCCAAACTCCCTGGGGCACCTTTGTCTGGCTTAACGAACGTTTCTGTAGGATTCTCTGGCGCCCCAGTTCGCAATCCGGTTTCTTGTCCTTTGCCTATTTCCATTGGTCCTTATGATTTGGAAGCCCCGCTCATTTTAACGACTGGTTGCGGCGAGAATTTGTTAGGTTTGGATTTATTGAAACGTCTACATGCAACGTTGTATTGTTCTCACTCTGGTGTACATCTTACTTTGGGTGATAAATTGGTCTCTCCTACGTATTTGTCTAAGGATCAACTGCCACTTGAATTGCGTTCACTTCCTGCTACGCTTTGGGCCACGGGTCCGAATGATGTTGGTTTGCTCAAAATTCCACCATACGTGTTTACTGTCAAGCCTGATGTTAAGCTACCACGCATTCCTCAGTATAAAATTTCCAGCGATGGTGAAAGAGCTCTGTTGGCCATCATTTATGATTTAGTTCAGAAGGGTGTGGTTGAGGAAACGAGAGGAAATGTTTGCAATAGTCCTGTTCTGCCTGTTCTTAAACGTACTGATCCTTCTAAGCCTCCTGTATACCGTTTTGTGATTGATCTTCGAGAGGTCAACAAAATTGTTGTCCCTCAGTTTCCTGTTATCCCGGATATCACTGCTTTGCTCACAATGATACCTGCTTCGGCCGCTTGGTTCTCAGTTATTGATCTTAAAAATGCTTTCTTTAGCATTCCTATTGCTGAGGAAAGTAGGGATCTCTTTGGTTTCTCTCTTGGAGGCCGAAGTTTTTGATTTAAACGTGCACCTCAAGGTTATTGTGAAAGTCCCTCCATTTATAGTCAGGCTTTGAAATCCCAGCTTGATGCTTTTTCTTTGCCTCCAGGTGCTACTCTTATTCAGTATGTGGATGATCTGTTAGTGGCTGCCGATTCAGAGGAGGTTTGTAAGAATGCGACTGTTTCGCTTTCGCGTCATTTGTCCGATTTACATCATAAGGTGTCACCTTCTAAATTACAATATTGTCGCCAAGAGGTTACCTATTTAGGTCATCTCTTGTCGAAGGAGGGAAGGCGATTGACCCCAGAACGTATTCATGCAATTGCACGAATGTCTGTACCATCTACACAAAGGGAGGTGCGTGCCTTTCTGGGCATTACCTCCTCCTATTGTAGACAGTGGATTCCGAATTTTTCCTTGTTGGCTAAACTTTTGTTGGCACTTACTCTGAAAGATACGCCCCAACCTCTTCCTTGGACTGATGAATGTCAGAAGAGTTTTTCTGATTAACGTACTGCTTTGTGTTCTGCTCCTGTGTTGGGTACTCCAGATTATGGTAAGCCTTTCACACTCTATGTGCATGAAAGAGAAGGGTGTGCATTGTCAGTTTTAACGTAACAATTTGGAGACAAACAAAGGCCATGTACCTATTTTTCGGCTACATTGGATCCAGCAGCCAAGGCATTGCCTAGTTGTCTCAGAGCAACAGCAGCAGCAGT
The DNA here is from genome assembly GCF_964261635.1 of Lissotriton helveticus. Classification (NCBI taxonomy): domain Eukaryota; kingdom Metazoa; phylum Chordata; class Amphibia; order Caudata; family Salamandridae; genus Lissotriton; species Lissotriton helveticus. Next base: position 769,559,794 of record NC_136063.1, on the reverse strand, counting down.
GATCTCCATTCGTCAATCTGTTGGATTGGTACTGGATCACACTCTTATTGTTATGGTACCACATGCAGTGGATACTCTCTTGAATAGAACGAAAACGCAACATCTCATGAGTGCTCGCTTGTCTGGGTATGAGTTGATGCTTTTGGCTAGTCACATACATATCAAGCGATGTAATGTTTTAAATCCAGCAACATTGTTGCCTATTTCAGATGAGAAAAATACACAAGAACAGCATGATTGTTTTCTTCGTACAGAGGAAGAAACTAAAGGCAGGATAGACCTAAAAGACACACCACTTGTGGACCCAGAGGGGATTCTATGGGTGGATGGGTCTTATTTTAAGCTTCCTAATGGCGAAACGACTGCAGCTTACGCTGTTACTACTTTGTATACAGTAGTAGAGACTGCACGCATTACACAGAATTCAGCACAAGCAGTTGAGTTGAATGCACTGACGAGAGAATGTGTGTTGGCAAAAGGAAAGAGAGTGACTGTTTATACCGATAGCCAATACGCCTTTGGCGTGGCTCATAGTTTTGGTCGTTTGTGGAAGGAAAGAGGATTCTTTACTTCCCATGGGACTAAAATACAGCATGGTCAGTTGGTAACTGACCTTCTTGAATTCCTTGCCTTGCCTATTCAGATAGCGATTGTGAAATGCAGTGCACATAAAAGGATCACTGATGATGTAGGTCACGGCAATGCGTTTGCAGATGAGGTAGCGAAAGAAACGGCGAGAGATGCTACAAGTCGCATGTATGTTGCAGGTCCTGCAAGATGGGTCAGAGAAGGAGGTATGTGTGAGGACACAGTAGAAAGTGTGAAAATGATCCAAGAAGAAGCAACTGAGAAGGAATTGAGTAAGTGGAGAGAAAGTACAGGAATGTTGGACGCGACAGGGTGTTGGGCGGAATTGTCAGAGCACCAAAGTTGGTTGTTACCAGATGCTTATGTATTGCCAGTGGTTACTATTGCGCATGTTCCAGCTCATATCAGTGCGAAAGGGATATGCAAGCTTTTGGCTCCAGTATGGCAGAATGAAGGTATCCCCAGATGTGCGGAAAATGTGGTAAAGCATTGTATCGTTTGCTTGATGCATAATCCAGGAAAGGGAACCCCAACTCCGGCAGGTCATTTTGCTCCCCCTACGTATCCTTTTGAGGTGTTGCAAATTGATTACATTCATATGGAACGTTCCAATAACCTCAAGTATGTTCTGGTGGTGATCTGTGCCTTTTCCAGACGGATAGAGGCCTACCCCCTAAAGGATAATACTGCCTTGTCCACTGCCAAAGTCCTCTTGAAGGAATTCTTCCCGAGGTTTGGTTTGCCGCGCATTGTCTGGAGTGACAATGGAAGTGAATTTGTAGGTCAAATTATGCAGAAGGTGTGTGCTGGTCTTGCTATTAGGCAGAAATTCCACGCGGCAAACCACCCTCAGTCAGCGAGTTTGGTAGAGTGCTATAATGGCACTCACAAGCTTAAATTAGCAAAGATTCAGGCCCGCACGGGTCTTGCTTGGCCCAATGCTTTACCTTTAGCACTTCTCTCTACGAGAAGAACTGTACATTCTTGTTTAGGACTTAGTCCTTATGAGGTTGTTTTTGGGCGCCCAGCCAATGTTTGGGGAGTCCCTCGACCTAAAAAGTATTCTGACATTCCATAGCCATTGTTGGTTGATTACTTGCATGACCTCACCACTAAATTACGTGTTATTCATCAACAGGTTCAAAACGCTTTGCCGGAGGCTTCCTCAGATCCATGTCATTCCATTCAACCTGGAGATTTTGTCTGCTTAAAGAACTTCCAGAGGAAAAAGAATCTGGAACCTCGTTGGGGACCCCCGCGACAGGTGCTTCTCATCACACGTACAGCTGTGAAGGTCGTCGGGAAGAAAAACTGGGTCCACTGTAAAAGGGTAGCCTTGCCTTTACCTTATGACCAGTGGGTCCGAGAAGGCGTAGGTGACAGTGAGAGTAAAAAAGTACCCCGATTTGTACCTTTCAGTAGTGCACGCCTGGACTGGACAAGTTCTGAGAAAGAAGATGACGACGTGTTGCAAGAAGCTGTACCAACACCTCTTCGATTGAATACCACAAACCCAGAAACTTTGTTTCAAGACCAAACGATCCCTGGCAAAACACGATACAACCTAAGACCTAGGTTGACTAAAGACAATTGAACATTTTTTTTTCCTTTTTTCTCCTGGTTACTTTTTTTTTTTTGAAAGACATTTCCTTTTCACTATCCATCAAGTTGCAGGATCTCGGTATGAGTCTTAGGCTGTGACCTGAGTAGTGACATAGGTCTGCAGGACTTGCAGTGTCATAGGACGGCTAATAACCACAGCTAAGTGATCCAGGAAGATTACCGTGAGCAACGCTTTAGAGAATGGATAATAAAGTGAAAGGGAATGATAAGAAAGTTCAAATGAAAATGAAGTACAAGAAATTGTTGTTTAGTCGATGTGGCGTAGCATTGTGTATTTTAGTATGTATGTGTATTTTATTAGCTTGTGTGGGTTGGATTGTCCACACTATGCAGTCAGCACCTGCCCCAACTTCTGTTTCTCTGCCTTTTTCTACTACTCTCTCCCCGCACAAGTTTTATACACTCCCAGATCATGAGCAAGTTAGGAGAACAGAATATTTCAACAATTCATTCATCCAGTTGTTACATTAGCATCAACTGGTAGTCAACACTACTGATTGTTGGGTTTGTGGGCTTATGCCCCATAATGCTGAGAAAGGGATGCCATATTTAGTCCTTCCGTTTTCTTATGAAGGTTCCGCTTGGGCTTATTTGGCTATGTTTTCTAATGCATACCAAAATCAACTTCAACATCCTCTTGGTGGTCCATATAATGGTGGAGCAGATTTTAGTCATAGTTCTTTTATAAAGGGAATAGTGACTATGGCTAAAACTGCCGAAATTGGTAAGATTCCCGTTGATGAGAAACGAGCATATGACGGTTGGAACGTGACTCGTTACGTTACTAGCCTTACTGATAAGGCTAGACAAAGAAGATCTTTACCAATTTGGACAATACATCATAAAGGTAACTTATGTCTGCAGATAAATGATCAGAATAAGAAGAATAAACAGGAAAAGAGTGTTTGTTCCCATACATGCATCTATTCACCCTTGATTTCTGCACCGTTGGTCCCATCTCAAGGTACATATTTTGTCTGTCATGATAGAGCCTATACATGGCTTCCCACCTATTTTTCAGGAACGTGTTATGTGGCTTTCCTTCTTCCCCCTACATACACTGCTCCTTCAGGTCATCACAGAAAAAGATATGGCAGAGGGGTTATTGATTTTAAGGACACAGCTGGACAAGAGGGAGGAGACTTTATCAAAGGGTTTCTTCCTTTTTGGGGCCCAATGGCCAATAGCAAAAACATTAGATAGCTAGTTCGTGTTATCGGGGCTACGATAAATGTAACTTCCGGAGCCTTGAGTAATCTGACAGCCGAACTTCAGGCGGATCGTCTTATGACTTTGCAAACCCGAATGGTTTTAGACATTGTCCTTGCAGATAGAGGAGGAGTCTGTAAATTGATTGGTTCTAGTTGCTGCATTTACATTCCTGATAATGCTCCTACGGTATACCAAGCCATTTCTAAGTTACACGTGATTTCCGAGTCTATTCACCAGGACACAGGAGATTGGTCTGTGATGGGATGGTTTTGGGGACTACTGTCCACTTGGGGATGGAAAGTGTTAACTTTACTTGGGATGATTTTAGCCATCATTTTCTCTTTGTTTGCAGTGTGGCCCCGCCATCTGTGGTCTTTGTGCCACCTTGTGTGTCCCAAAGCCTGTGTCACAGAAAACGGAGAACATTAAAATGATGTTGCAGCAACAGCTCAATGACCTCATGACCATTGACATTGACTCAGACTAACTTGAGTCCTTTGTGTTTTGCCTGAGTAATGGCAAAAGGAGGGTCTGAGGTTCTGTGATTTTCGACTTTGCTTTGTATTCAGCTGCCATTTTGTGTCCAGTCGCCATTTTGTGTTGCCTTTACTCAGGCAGCACGGCGAACATGGTGTTTTTGCCTTTCCAGCTGCTATGCGTCTCTTCTGGTAAAAAGTAACCCTCTGTCGTTGTTTACGAAACTGATGTCAGGGTCTGGCCGAGTTTGTTAATCCATGTCTAGATTGATCCTTGTTTTAGTTGACTGTTTGAGTCCCACCATTCTTCCTTTACTTCATCTTGTTTGACTGGCCTTCGCTATTCTCTCCTTGTATTCTCCTATTACACAACTATCCTTTGAAACACGCAAATACGTCCTGCCACCTGCAAATTGAATTACATGCACTAGCATTGATTAACTTGAGGGGAGGAGAGAACTGAAAGAAGGGCGTATTCAAGATACTCGATAGCTTGTTTTCAAACTTTTCCTATTTGTCAGTTTTGTATGTTTTGGGAGTAGACATTGTAAATATGTGTGCTATAAAAGATTGTGCGCCACGGAATTAAGTGGCAGTCTCCTAAGAATATATTTTTTACTTCTTGGATTACTGTGCTTAGCTGCAGCTAATAAACCTGATTTTCTACGCCTAACAGAGTGTCTCGTGTCTCTGTCGGACAAGGCAGGTGAACCCGGAGATATTAGGCGTGCCCTGCGCCGCTAGGCCCATAAGGCCCGGTTCTCCATTCGGGAGCCAGCCTCACTCTCTGAAGAGAATTCATGAAACAGAAATCAGCTAGTGAGTTTATGTCCAATAAACCGAACTAAAGCCTTAGCTGACTGACACATGGTTTTCGACTAAGGTCCTGATTTCTCCAGAATATATCCTCTTAAGGCTATTACAACTCAGTGTGCCCAAATTGGAGATACATATAAGATAGCAGGGACCACTTTAGCTCTGAATTTTTCCAGAATGTTTGTACCATTCGGGCACTTTAGTTGGTTGGAAATGGGCCTCCATTTATTTTGCAGGAATCTTCAGTGGGTGGACAAAGCTCTTCTTTGATCGTCAAACTTAAATTTTTCATTATTTCAACCTGAAGTATTGGTATGCCTCAGTTGTTGATATTTAATTATTAATGCTCCACGTGTATTTGGTCTCGCGGGTGCTTAACTGCACTATTTTTGCCTTGTTTAGTTTTGATTCATTCTTACAGTTGTAGCAGCTAAGACCATTTAGGGCCCATTGAAGGCCTATTGGTGTTTCATCAAGCAATACTGTATCATCAGCATACTGTAGTAAGGCCACATGCTGACTGCTTAATTTTGGTGGTTAAATCCTCAAGTTGGCAAAAGATGATAATAGGTCGGAAGTGTAGCTGTTGAAAATGGCCAGTACACAGCCTTGCTTTAGGCCTCGGTAAGTTGGAAATTTCGTTGAGATTGCAGAGCCGAAGCCCAACTTGATGTTAACCCATGTGTTTGTGTGCAGCAGTCTAATTGCCTTAAATTGCTGCTTGAGTATATCCCATATTTGCAATTTCACTCACAGGGCGAGTTGCAGTTCACCTTCTCTAATACTACACTATACTCCAGAAAGCAGGAGTATTGAGACAAGTTTTAATTTAGTGCCCTTTTTGCTAGTAAACCAATTGCAAAGATGTTATCGAGGATTTTACAACCTTTCCAAAAGCCAGTCTGGAATTTCAAGCGAATACTCTGGTTAGCGGCCTATTTTTCTAATTCTTCTAGCAGTCTCCAGGCAAATCTTTTTGCCTCAACATCCAGGAGAGCGATGGTTCCGTAATCTTGTGGTTTATATCTTGGACTTTTCTTATAAATGGGTTGGAGTATTGAGCCAATCCAGTTGTCAGGTATGATGCTGGTGAAAAGTATCCCTGTATAGAGAATTAGGAGCAGAATAGACCAACAAGTTAGGTCTTGCTTAAAGACCCCCATGGGAACTCCATTTGTCCCAGGAGGGCCGTTTGTTTTTGATGCTGTTACTGCTGTTAACACTTTGTCGCTGCTAATGCGAAATGTGGAATTGTGAGTGTTTAACTCATCTTTCTTTGTCTGGTGGCTTTTGGAGCAGTTCAATCCTGAGGTTAGTTCTTTAATAGAAGGAATATGTTTGCTGTTGTTTGTTGGTTTCTGATCATGGTAGAAGTTTAACTAGTAGACCTCACGTGTGCGATCATCAATTGCATTTACTGATGGCTCAGGTGAAATTAGGTCATGAATAAGCCTCCAGAATGCCATGCTGTCCTTAGTGTGATTCCATTTCTTGATATTAAACCATCTCCTTGCTTCAAATTCAGATGTCGCTTTCTACCCCTTAGATTAAAAAAAGTCATAATTGTTGGATGCCTGGTTGTTTTTGCTAAGCTCACTCCACCTTTATGTGATTGCCCGTTTAATGTATTTATTACTTAGCTCTGATAAATACCAGGTGGTGAATGTGACTTTTTTATTTTCTCCACATTGCCCCATGCTATCAGGCCTCCTTGCTGTTTCACACTTTGCTGGTAATCTACCATGGATTTTGTAATTGGGAACCATCCAGAGCTAATCAAATTCACTACAATCAGCTGGACTAAATTAGCAACTAGAGCATTGCTTTCGACTTGTCACCATTCTTGATATTTTAGTTGTGTGTGTGTGTTGCATTTTATTTTGCACTACTGATTGATGGTGTCCTCTGAAGAAATTGTTTTGTGGATGTCATTAAGCTCTAAGGGCCTTATTTACTAGAGACCTGCGCCGCTGGCGCATCACTTTTTATGATGCTCCAGTGTTGTAGTCCCCTATCTATGAGGCAATGCAAACTGCCCTGCGTAGCTTTGAAAGGTCTCATAGATAGAAGTAAGTCAATGCTGCTCTAAGTGCTTAGTTGCCTTACTCTATGTCAAGGAGGCATTCCATGAGTGTTGCTGTAGGTTTTCCCATGCAATGCCCATGGTTTTTGACACTTTCCCAGGTTTACAAGGATCTGTAAACCTGGGAATGCATCAAACTATGCGCCTCCCCAGGGGAATAGTAACGAGGAGAAATAACTTTATTTCTCCTAGTTCCTTCCTATTTCTATGTGTGTTCCATTTTGCAGCTCACATAGTAAGAGGAAAACATCTCCATTAATTGTTTTTGGGCTGCAAGCTTTGCTTTTTTTCCTGCCTGTGCAGTTGGAGTTCCTTAATGGGAAGAAAGAAAATATTTTGGCACACCTGGACAGTGGGGCCATTAGTTTATACCTGGACGAAGGTTGGGCTTCAGAAAAAAACACTGTCTAGATTCACAAATAGACTACTAAGCAAGTTGAGACTGTAGCTGGACACCTTTGGTTTCTGAACTGGTGAAAGAGATGTTGGCACCCTTGAGAAAGACTTTTGGAAAACACCATAAAACATTTATTTTGATCCTATTGCTTTCACCAACCATGCTGTTGTCTTAAGAGTCCCATGGCTGATTCGTCACAACCCACACATTAACTGTGAGACATGAACAATTCCCTATCCTCACAGTTTTGTCATACATTTTGGAATTCTACTGAGGATGACTGGACCCTCAAGGAGATTATCAAAACCCTTGCAGCAGTTCCAAGTACAATCAAGCTCCTTCAAGGCCTTCTCGCTCAATCAATATTTTGCTGATCTCTTTGAGAAGCCCAAATAACTATTCTGTCCTCCTCATCAAGCTCACCAAGAGTTTATTTGCACCATTTTCATTGAACCAGCGACCACTGTTCCCTTTTGGAGAATTTACTCTCTCTCTCTGAGTCAGAATTATACCTGTGTGCTCCAGAGTTACACATTGCATGACTAGTTCCTTACTTGAGGTGAATGGAAACATTTAGTTTATCAAAGGGGACCTGCTAGTAAGTGGCCCCTATGGCCCCTAATGCTTCTGTAAGTACAGTAACCTATGTGGTAGATTATGCTGCCAATACTTGATTGAGCTCAAGATATGTCTGGCTATGGAGACTGATGTTTTCTTTTTCAAGTAGTGCTGTTGCTAGGTCCAGGAATTTTGAATATCTAGTCAAAATCTGAATATCTGTTCTGTGCAAACATTCATCGAGGGCAGTTTAAGTTGCCCTAACTCCTAAACGGACAACACAGGTATGTAGAGGTTTCCTCCTGTGGGCAAGTAAAAGTGGGCAAAGGCATATTGCATGTGTTAATGATTCTAATATGCTCCCACACCCTCTACAGCATGGACAAACATCTTTAAACTTCCAGGATTGGGTGGTCTTTAGAGGTAGAAGTAGAAATCTACGACTGATGAATTTGAAATGAATAGTGTTAAGGTTAATAGATGGGGGTTTGTGGGTAAGGAGATATAAAATATGAATGTAGGAGCTGTGCTCTTGATACGTTTGAGAAGGCCTCTAAAGTGTTTCCAGCTGTTTTGACCATTGCTTTGAAGTGGGTATGGTCCGATCTGATCTCCCTCAGATCTCTCAGCTGGAAGTCATTCAGGATGTTGTCAAGGTGCCATATCCCATTTTTATGATGAATTTTGTGACTGTTTATTAATTTATTCCATATGACACTTTTTAGAGTCTCTTCGTGAGGTTCTGTGATTTTCGACTTCGCTTCGTATTCAGCCGCCATTTTGTGTCCAGTCGCCATTTTGTGTTGCCTTTACTCTGGCAGCACGGCGAACATGGTGTTTTTGCCTTTCCAGCCGCAATGCGTCTCTTCTGTTAAAAAGTAACCCTCTGTCGTTGTTTACGTAACCGATGTCAGGGTCTGGCCAAGTTTGTTAATCCATGTCTAGACTGATTGATCCTTGTTTAAGTTGACTGTTTGAGTCCCACCATTCTTCCTTTACTTTATCTTGTTTGACTGGCCTTCGCTATTCTCTCTTTGTGTTCTCCTATTGCACAACTATCCTTTGAAACACGCAAATACGTCCTGCCACCTGCAAATTGAATTACATGCACTAGCATTGATTAACTTGAGGGGAGGTGAGAACACGGGGTCTGAAAGAAGAGCGTATTCAAGATACTCGATAGCTTGTTTTCAAACTTTTCCTATTTGTCAGTTTTGTATGTTTTGGGAGTAGACATTGTAAATATGTGTGCTATAAAAAATTGTGCGCCACGGAATTAAGTGGCAGACTCCTAAGAATATACTTTTGCACTTCTTGGATAACTGTGCTTAGCTGCAGCTAATAAACCTGATTTTCCACGCCTAACAGAGTGTCTCGTGTCTATGTCTGACAAGGCAGGTGAACCCGGAGATATTAGGCGTGCCCTGCGCCGTTAGGCCCATAAGGCCCGGTTCTCCAACTGGCGCCCAACGTGTGGGTGGCTTCAGTGGTAGCGGTTCAGCCCGTGGGTCGTGAGGAGCCTCGCAAGAAAATTCTGGAGGGTTCGCGAACCACGTCAAGCAACCCCTGTATGTCGAAGTGGACCGAAAGTCTTTTGCAGCGCGGCTACTCCTTTCCGACGGTTGCTGACGACTGCTGCCCTGACTACCGCCCTGCCTTGGCCCTCTGATTATGATTGGTAGACAACATCTGTTGGCATGAGAAAACACTAAGTTAAGTATTCGTGGGTAGCGGCCACCCTTTTGTTTTGTTTTTGTTATTCGACTTTTGCATTAGTCGAAGCCAAGGGGTAAGTACGTTTGTGCTGTGATCATTGCCTTAAACCCCTTGAAGTTTGTGAACAGTCCAGTTCGTTACGAAATGCCTGGACTTAGTAAGTTTAGAAAGTTTTGCTGTTTTGACTGTAATAGGGTTTCCCGGCTAGAGGACTCTTGTCCAATTCCTCCGGTTGGAACTCCCACTTATGAGCTCTATTCGAAACATGGTCTTGGCCCTATTATTTTTAATGAAACATGGATCCGATTTACAAAGAAAGATGGGGTTCTGCAGTGGCCACAAAATGGTAGCTTTGAGCCTGACATATTAGATAACCTAGAAGCAATTTTGTTTAAGAGAAAAGCCCGGCCGGCAATGTTTGACTCTTTCCGTCTATGGCGTAGGGAAGCCAAATAGAAATAAATTAAACAGGTAAAAAGAGATAAGAAAGCACAAGATATGTCGATTTTACAGGCTTACTTGGGATGATTTTAGCCATCATTTTCTCTTTGTTTGCAGTGTGGCCCCGCCATCTGTGGTCTTTGTGCCACCTTGTGTGTCCCAAAGCCTGTGTCACAGAAAACGGAGAACATTAAAATGATGTTGCAGCAACAGCTCAATGACCTCATGACCATTGACATTGACTCAGACTAACTTGAGTCCTTTGTGTTTTGCCTGAGTAATGGCAAAAGGAGGGTCTGAGGTTCTGTGATTTTCGACTTTGCTTTGTATTCAGCTGCCATTTTGTGTCCAGTCGCCATTTTGTGTTGCCTTTACTCAGGCAGCACGGCGAACATGGTGTTTTTGCCTTTCCAGCTGCTATGCGTCTCTTCTGGTAAAAAGTAACCCTCTGTCGTTGTTTACGAAACTGATGTCAGGGTCTGGCCGAGTTTGTTAATCCATGTCTAGATTGATCCTTGTTTTAGTTGACTGTTTGAGTCCCACCATTCTTCCTTTACTTCATCTTGTTTGACTGGCCTTCGCTATTCTCTCCTTGTATTCTCCTATTACACAACTATCCTTTGAAACACGCAAATACGTCCTGCCACCTGCAAATTGAATTACATGCACTAGCATTGATTAACTTGAGGGGAGGAGAGAACTGAAAGAAGGGCGTATTCAAGATACTCGATAGCTTGTTTTCAAACTTTTCCTATTTGTCAGTTTTGTATGTTTTGGGAGTAGACATTGTAAATATGTGTGCTATAAAAGATTGTGCGCCACGGAATTAAGTGGCAGTCTCCTAAGAATATATTTTTTACTTCTTGGATTACTGTGCTTAGCTGCAGCTAATAAACCAGAGTGTCTCGTGTCTCTGTCGGACAAGGCAGGTGAACCCGGAGATATTAGGCGTGCCCTGCGCCGCTAGGCCCATAAGGCCCGGTTCTCCATTCGGGAGCCAGCCTCACTCTCTGAAGAGAATTCATGAAACAGAAATCAGCTAGTGAGTTTATGTCCAATAAACCGAACTAAAGCCTTAGCTGACTGACACATGGTTTTCGACTAAGGTCCTGATTTCTCCAGAATATATCCTCTTAAGGCTATTACAACTCAGTGTGCCCAAATTGGAGATACATATAAGATAGCAGGGACCACTTTAGCTCTGAATTTTTCCAGAATGTTTGTACCATTCGGGCACTTTAGTTGGTTGGAAATGGGCCTCCATTTATTTTGCAGGAATCTTCAGTGGGTGGACAAAGCTCTTCTTTGATCGTCAAACTTAAATTTTTCATTATTTCAACCTGAAGTATTGGTATGCCTCAGTTGTTGATATTTAATTATTAATGCTCCACGTGTATTTGGTCTCGCGGGTGCTTAACTGCACTATTTTTGCCTTGTTTAGTTTTGATTCATTCTTACAGTTGTAGCAGCTAAGACCATTTAGGGCCCATTGAAGGCCTATTGGTGTTTCATCAAGCAATACTGTATCATCAGCATACTGTAGTAAGGCCACATGCTGACTGCTTAATTTTGGTGGTTAAATCCTCAAGTTGGCAAAAGATGATAATAGGTCGGAAGTGTAGCTGTTGAAAATGGCCAGTACACAGCCTTGCTTTAGGCCTCGGTAAGTTGGAAATTTCGTTGAGATTGCAGAGCCGAAGCCCAACTTGATGTTAACCCATGTGTTTGTGTGCAGCAGTCTAATTGCCTTAAATTGCTGCTTGAGTATATCCCATATTTGCAATTTCACTCACAGGGCGAGTTGCAGTTCACCTTCTCTAATACTACACTATACTCCAGAAAGCAGGAGTATTGAGACAAGTTTTAATTTAGTGCCCTTTTTGCTAGTAAACCAATTGCAAAGATGTTATCGAGGATTTTACAACCTTTCCAAAAGCCAGTCTGGAATTTCAAGCGAATACTCTGGTTAGCGGCCTATTTTTCTAATTCTTCTAGCAGTCTCCAGGCAAATCTTTTTGCCTCAACATCCAGGAGAGCGATGGTTCCGTAATCTTGTGGTTTATATCTTGGACTTTTCTTATAAATGGGTTGGAGTATTGAGCCAATCCAGTTGTCAGGTATGATGCTGGTGAAAAGTATCCCTGTATAGAGAATTAGGAGCAGAATAGACCAACAAGTTAGGTCTTGCTTAAAGACCCCCATGGGAACTCCATTTGTCCCAGGAGGGCCGTTTGTTTTTGATGCTGTTACTGCTGTTAACACTTTGTCGCTGCTAATGCGAAATGTGGAATTGTGAGTGTTTAACTCATCTTTCTTTGTCTGGTGGCTTTTGGAGCAGTTCAATCCTGAGGTTAGTTCTTTAATAGAAGGAATATGTTTGCTGTTGTTTGTTGGTTTCTGATCATGGTAGAAGTTTAACTAGTAGACCTCACGTGTGCGATCATCAATTGCATTTACTGATGGCTCAGGTGAAATTAGGTCATGAATAAGCCTCCAGAATGCCATGCTGTCCTTAGTGTGATTCCATTTCTTGATATTAAACCATCTCCTTGCTTCAAATTCAGATGTCGCTTTCTACCCCTTAGATTAAAAAAAGTCATAATTGTTGGATGACTGGTTGTTTTTGCTAAGCTCACTCCACCTTTATGTGATTGCCCGTTTAATGTATTTATTACTTAGCTCTGATAAATACCAGGTGGTGAATGTGACTTTTTTATTTTCTCCACATTGCCCCATGCTATCAGGCCTCCTTGCTGTTTCACACTTTGCTGGTAATCTACCATGGATTTTGTAATTGGGAACCATCCAGAGCTAATCAAATTCACTACAATCAGCTGGACTAAATTAGCAACTAGAGCATTGCTTTCGACTTGTCACCATTCTTGATATTTTAGTTGTGTGTGTGTGTTGCATTTTATTTTGCACTACTGATTGATGGTGTCCTCTGAAGAAATTGTTTTGTGGATGTCATTAAGCTCTAAGGGCCTTATTTACTAGAGACCTGCGCCGCTGGCGCATCACTTTTTATGATGCTCCAGTGTTGTAGTCCCCTATCTATGAGGCAATGCAAACTGCCCTGCGTAGCTTTGAAAGGTCTCATAGATAGAAGTAAGTCAATGCTGCTCTAAGTGCTTAGTTGCCTTACTCTATGTCAAGGAGGCATTCCATGAGTGTTGCTGTAGGTTTTCCCATGCAATGCCCATGGTTTTTGACACTTTCCCAGGTTTACAAGGATCTGTAAACCTGGGAATGCATCAAACTATGCGCCTCCCCAGGGGAATAGTAACGAGGAGAAATAACTTTATTTCTCCTAGTTCCTTCCTATTTCTATGTGTGTTCCATTTTGCAGCTCACATAGTAAGAGGAAAACATCTCCATTAATTGTTTTTGGGCTGGAAGGTGTCCCTTCCTGCACAAAAACAATCATGCCAACAATCAAGACAGCCTTTCACCATGGTGCAAGGTTGCCTGCATTGGTGCTAGGCCCCAATTTGTGTGCTGGCACAGGCAGAACGGAGAGGAATGTGCCATATTTTATTAATACACTAAACACAATAAGATGATGAACGAAGAATTGAAACTTTTTAGACACTCAACCCCAGTCGCTATTAGATCTGGATAAAATCCATTATTGTTTATTTAGCTCACTTCGCCACCCAGTTCAGGCCTGGCCATATGCAAATCAGTCTTGACCCTGCTCCTCATGGCAACAGTCCAGTCCAAACTGCCAAGACAGGTCTTCCCTGGACCGGAAACAAGTATCCTGGGACTGGTTTCGGGTAACACCCCTCATCAGCCAGGCCAGCGTGAATCATATTGTGTTTGCTTCGTTCGCCCTAAGTTGGCAGGTTATGCCCAGACATGGTTCCCTTGCTCTCTTTGTACTGGGTTCAAGTTTTCCTGGCTGATGAGGGGTTTTACCCCGGAACCGGTCCCAGGTTGCTTGTTTCCAGTCCAGGGAAGACCTATTCAGGCAGTTCGGGCTGGACTGTTCCCATGAGGGACAGGGTCAAGACTGATTTGCTTATGGTTGGGTCTGAAATGGGTGGCGAAGTGAGCAGAAGAACAATGATGGATTCAACCCAGATCTAATAGTGACTGGGGGTGAGTGTCTGAAAATTTTCAGTGCTCTGTCCTTCATTATATTTTGTTTGCTTTGTTCGCCTTAAGTTGGAAGGGTATGCTCAGAAGTGGGTCCCATGCTCACTTTCCCACTGGATTCAAGCTAGCCTTGCTGATGCGGGGTGCTACCACGAAACCGGTCCCAGGATGCTTGTTTCCGGTCCAGGGAGGACCTGGCCTGGCAGATCGAGCTGGACTGTTCCCATGAGGAGCAGGGTCAAGACTCATTTGCATATGGCTCGGTCTGAACAGGGTTGGGGAAGTGAGCAGAACGATGTTGGATTCCGCCCAGATCTAACAATGACTGGGGGTAGAGTGTCTGAAATGATTCAGTGTTCCGTCCTTCATCATATTGTGTTGCCTTGTTCGCCCTAAGTTGACATGGTATGCCTAGACGTGGGTCCCTTGCTCACTTTGCCACTGGATTCAAGCTAGCCTGGCTGATGAGGGGTGTTACCCCAAAAACGGTCACAGGATGCTTCTTTCTGGTCCATGGAAGACCTGGCCTGGCATTTCAGGCTGGACTGCTCCCATGAGGAATAGGGTCAAGACTGATTTACATATGGCTGGGTCAGAACTGGGGTGGCAAAGTGAGCAGAAGAACACTGATGGATTCAACCCAGATCTAATAGTGACTGGGGGTGAGTGTCTAAAAAATGGCAGAGCTCTGTCCACCATACTGGGTTTGCCATATTTCATAAATACAGCACATTACTGCCCTTTCCTTTTGACGCTGGCCAGTGCAGCAAGAAGCCTTGTGGCACTGCCCTACACCAAAAGTTGTAAATAAGGCCCCAAGTTCCAACTGATTTTCAGCTTTTGACAAAATGGTCACTTGTGTCACTGTAAGCGACCTGAATGATTCTATTGCTTTTAGGTAGGCGTGGAGTGACTAATGTGTAATCCAAAGTTTTTTTCTGAGTGGCTTGTTATGTGAGTAGCCTTAGCTTGAATATCCGGTTTAATGTAACCATTTAAATTTATTAGACCCTGTTCAAATATTGATGTCCAAAACTGTTTACCATTGTCACTGATTTGATTTAATTTATATATTTGTAAAGCACAACTATCACTCCGGAAGGAGCATCTTGGTGCTGTGATGAAATAAGCAGAAGGATCAGACAAGCATAGCTTGTTTCATAATTACACCAGAGAGAAGCAAAGTATGTCAAAAGCTGTAAAAATCCTGTTCTTTGGTGTTTTTCTGAAGTGAGTTTCTGATTCTCACAGTCTCAGATGCGTGGGCAAAGGTTCCATGCTCTGGTTGCCAGAGCAGCCAAGGATTTTTCTCCTTTAGTTTTGTAATTAAATGAGGGGAGTATATGCAGATTTCTGAGTAGGATCTGAGAGTCACTTTGCTTCATGTGATCGAATATCATGGGTGGGATGCAATACAAATTGTTTAGTTCATGGAGGACCAGAGATCGAAATGCCTCTAAAGTCAGTACGCTGTTAAAGTCTCCCGTAATAAGCACTTCGTGATCCGGATAGTCAGTATTGATTGATAATTACCAAAATGTTGTAATAGTGTGTACTGAGTGGGCGTTTTTCTTATCGAGTCTGGGGGACTCACTCATCATAGTGAAATATTATTCCTAAAAACAAAATGTTGTTTGATGGAATCATGACTGCGGACAAGGTGAATTTCAGGTTTGATGATATATAAGTGGCCATTCCTCCTGATGGGCGACCGTGTCCTGATAGTGGTACTGCTGCTTTGCCATTGTGATGAAACTTGGAAGTGCAATCTCATCCCTGGCCCAGGTTTCCTGCAGACAGATAACGGACAATCTGTTAAACCAACCAGTTAGTATTGTTTAATGTTTTAGTTTGTGGGCCCCTGACAGATTCCAGGAGATTAATGAGAGGCACTGAGCTGTTGTATCTGTTCCATTCCTTCCAATATTTAGTTAACAATTAGCAGGGAGGATTCCTGCCAGACAGCTCCACTCCTTAAAAGGCCCTCCAAGAGTTACCTTGTGATCCGTATTATGTTAGTTGGCTGGCCCAATCCCTGCTCTGGCGACCACGATTGATAATATTTCCCTTGACACGGGTGCTCTCTGGAACCATGAGCACTTCCCAAAATACTTGCAGGCCCAGATTTTTTCAATTTTCTATGGGCTAACCCCTCTAGACCTAAGTTGCCTGAGCAGCAGTAGATATTTAAGTTCAGGGGGGCGTGGCCGGATGAGCTGCGAGATGGCCGCCTAACCAGCGAGCTCCGCCGGCTGCAATTGAAATCCTTTATAAAATCCTACCTTTTCCCAAACGGACACACGCGTAACCAGTGTACGGAGACAGCGGATGGTCCAGGGCACAATCAACTCGAATCCCGGCACTCCAGAGCGCTGCGAACGTCCTACTGTTGGCACCCGGGCAGGAGACCGACTGACGCCCACGGAGCGACCCAGTGGTGCTGGAGGGCTGTACGGGCGAGGTGCGCTACTTGAGGGCGCGGCCTCGAGGGCCTCATCGCGTGTGAAGATAGGCGCTGCAGGGAGCTGACGGACTCTCGTATCCGGAGGTAGGGGGCTACGCTGAAGCGGCTAGGTCTATACCGCATGCTATAGGCGGCATAAGAGGGCTACGGACACGCCGTACGGCCACAAACTATTTGTTTGGAGATTTGGCGAGGAGCGCGGCCGCCATTTTGGATTGGGATCGGCTGATGACACTTGCTTGCTGTAACGATCTATACTCACGACCCCAAGTTCTGTGCGGGAGGCCTGTTATACCTGCCGGCGGCTGCTGAGTGGTAGTGAGGAGGCCCTGGCGTTTTGTGAATATACTTTGGAGTGTCCTCGCTCTGTGGTTCGCGCACGTGGCAGCTGCGATGACCGCCTGATGGCTGATGGTGGTGTTCTATGTGGCTGTTGCGGTGACGAGCAGGTCTACTCTCGCTACGGGTCCCTGGCTGCCGCCTGTCCCAGTGCATCGAGTTACACCCCGATACTAGCCCCGATACTTTTGACTTGTGATCACCTTACATAAGCGCCACAGCCCTGGAGATAGACATCCAGCCCTGATGATACGCGGTTACTCGGGTGAGTCCGCTTGACTACTTGCCCTTGCATCTTTGATTCCCGCGAACAGGAGTAGGGTCGCAACACCAGGTGAACTCCCTTTCCTACACTTTGCTAGTTGTTGTCAGTGGGCGAGGCTAGCTGCTGATAAAGCGAGCCGCGCATCGGACAAATCAGACCACAAGCGCCTGGCCATTGGGAAGGGAGACCCTCGCCAGCCGAGGCTCATGTTTGAGCAAAAGAGGGGGCCCAAACAGGCTGAGCAGGATGCTGGTGAGGCAGGCAGACCATCACAGGAGAACCCACTGGACTTGGATGTGACTGCACTGATGCTGGAGGTGCGATCCAGCCTTAAGAGCATAGATGCAAAGCTGGATAACATGACGGCCCAGCTGGACAGTGTGAGATCCTAGGTGGCCACCCACGAAACCCGCCTGGATGGTCTGGAGAACAGACACACGGAATGCAGTGAGTTTCAGCAAAGTACAAAGACCCACATCGCTAACTTGGAGAAGACCATCGAGACTCTCTGTGCCAAAGCTGATGACCTTGAGGCGCGTTCTCGCCGATGTAATGTTCGAATAACAGGCATTCCGGAGACCACGGCGATGGGGAAAATAGAGGTCTTTGTAACTGATCTGTTGCACGAACTATTCGACCCCAACCTCTCCCCGGTCTTTACTGTGGAGCAAGCACACCGGTCGCTGGGGAAAAAACCACCGCTGGGCACTCCGCCTAGACCGATCCTGGCCAAACTGCTCAACTACCAGGACCGGGATCTCATAATTCGTTTGGCAAGGGAGAAAGGGAAGATAACGCACAAAGGGAACAATATATCCTTCTTTCCAGATTTCACGCCACTGGTGCAGGCTGCACGCAAATAATTTTTGCCCGCCAAGAAACTGCTGCTGCAGGCGCAGATCCCGTACTCTCTCATGTACCCTGCGAAACTACGGGTCGTGCACGATGGCACGACGCACCACTTTCTGGATGCAAAATCCGCATTGAAATTTGCGAAGCATATATGTCGTCCCAGAGCCAAGAGACAGAATCAAGCTGGTGCCGAGGCTGAAAGCCAACTGAGTGACATTGAGTGAGTCTCAGGGCCCAGGTTACTGACGGAGCACGGATATTGTTGGGCTATGCCGCTGATTACGCCGTCCTGGTGATTCTGCACGGCCCTGCTTACCTTTTGTATGCTGTTACAGGATACTAGCGATGTCTGATTGTTAGTGTTCACCATACTATTATCCTACACTGTCAGTTTGTGGAATACCTTATTGTTTGCAGCCACCCTGTGTGAGCAGGGGTGTTTGCTTGTGATGCCACGCCTCCCAGGGGTATCTCCCACAATTCAAATGTTCTATTGTTTGTGCGCCCTTGGCGTATTAGGGGGGGTACTGACACAACCTGATTGGGGGGTTGGTGTTGGTGGGGGGCGGCGTTGGGTGAAGGGTTGTTTGGTATTTCATCAGATGTACAAAACTATGCATGACTTTAATGTTTTCTTTAGACCAGGTGTGGGATGGGTGGTGTATAGACTCAAAGCTGATCAACACGGACAAAGGGGGTGACTAAAGTTCTAACGTGGAATATAAGAGGCTTAAACGACAACAGGAAGTCTAGGCTTATGCATAGCTACCTACTCAGGCACAGCATTGATATATGTTTCCTGCAGGAAACACACATTAACTCCACATGTTCGCCCAAACTCAGACATTCCAGTTGGGGTTTTGTATATTCAGCTATATATTCCAACTACGCCAGAGGAGTAACTATCCTCTTGCGTCGAGGTATGGATTGGAGGGAACACTCTACACTAGTCGACACTGCTGGCAGATATGTCATACTACATGGGACCCTGCTAAGCAAACAAGTGATATTGGTGGCTGTGTATGGCCCAAACACTGACGACCCGGAGTTCTTCAGAGAGGTGCGGGCGAGAGTTAATGTGCTTGACTGCTCCACGGTTATATGGGGAGGACTTCAACGTGGTCTTAGAAGACTCCTTAGATAGAAAGGGCACATCCAGACAGTTACATCCACATGCCAGTCAGGCTTTGCGAGATATAATGAATGAAGGCTCACTTGTGGACATATGGAGGTCCCGAAATGGGGATGCCAAAGTGGGCACATGCATATCCGCGCACCATGCGGCCTGTTCCAGACTAGACTACTGGTTGGTGTCTACAGACGTGGCCATTTGGACTGTGAAAGTTGATATCCTAGCCCGTTCTCCCAGGGGTCCCAAACAGAGCCTTCACCTGGCGTCTCCGCCGAATGCGTTTCAAGACGCTGCTTTTACTGAAGAAATTTGGCGGGATATTGTTGACTATTTTGCCACTAATGCGGGCTCGGTCAACACTGAGGCACTACTGTGGGATGCCTTTAAGGTTGTTATTCGTGGCCAATGCATTGCGCGCAGGGCGGGGGTTTTGAAAGCCCTTAGAAATTCATTGGCGGCTGCTGAGAGTGAACTCAGGGTTCTCGAAGAGTCTTTTTGCGCTAATCCGACGCTGGTATTGGCGGCCCAAATCAAAGCCAAACTACTTGATTTTGCCGAGGAGCTAAAATTCCTCGGAAAGCAAGCTGAAGCTCGCAGATATGGGGAGGGAGATAGACCCAGCCGCACACTAGCCAGAATGATCAACTCCACGCCGCCGCCCACGCAGGTACACACAATACTTATGAATGCCGGGGAACTGATCACCGGCCAGCAAGACATATTGCAGTCTTTTACCACCTACTACACTAATTTGTATGAGTCCACACATGCTGTCTCGACAGAGGCCCTTGAGTCCTTTTTGGAGTCCATAGCACTTGTGTGGTTTAACGACACGCACAGGCAATATATGGACCGCCCCGTGACGGTGCAGGAAATTATCGCTACCATAAAGGCCCTACCGCTCAATAAAGCGCCGGGTCCGGATGGACTTACGGTGGCATTTTATAAGGCGTATGCTGAAGAACTCGCTCCGCGCTTACATGCTGTTTTTGTGGAGGCGCAGGAGGTGGGAGTACTGTCAGACTCGATGAGAGAGGCCCTTATTATCACACTGCTGAAGCCTGGCAAAGATGATAAGAGTATGGACTCATACAGGCCCCTCTCATTAATCAACGTGGATGTCAAAATATACGCGAAGATAATAGCGGACCGCCTGCAGCCCCTTCTCCCGATTGTGGCCCTCCCGGACCAGTCGGGATTTATACCGGGCCGTGCCACCACACATAACCTGAGAACGGTGTTCTCAGTACTGCATTATTTACATCCTGATACGAAGGCGGCTGTGGTGTTTCTTGACGCCACGAAAGAGTTTGATTCACTTGAATGGTCGTACCTATTCACTATTCTTGAGCGTATGGGGTTTAGCCCATTATTTGTCAATTTGATACGCCTACTTTATACTGCCCCTAAGGCCAGAATTAGAATAAATGGCATGGTGTCTGACGCATTTCCCTTTTCCAGGTGTACCAGACAGGGGTGTCCACTGTCACCACTCTTGTTCGCCATTGCTATGGAACCACTAGCCGCTAGGATCAGGCAACATCATACTGCCAGAGGCATTGCATTCAGTACTCGTAGTTTACTCATCTCCTTATATGCTGATGATGTCACCCTGTATGTTAACAACCCAAGTGAGAACCTTAATCCATTGTTGCGCGAGTTTGTCAGATTCGGGGGGCTGTCTGGCGTTTCCATAAATTGGTCCAAATCAGTTATATTTCCTCTCACTGACAGCACCACGGAGGTACACTCTGATTACCCTTTGAGATGGGAGGCGGACGAGGTAAAATACTTGGGTATTTGGATTAGCCGTAAGGTCCAGGAGATCTGGAATCTGAATTTTGGCAGGGCGGTGTCCTGGCTGGAGGGCAAGGTGGCAATCTGGTCCAAACTCCCCCTTTCTCTCGCAGGTAGAATTGCACTGATAAAAATGATTGTGCTGCCTAAATTCCTTTATCTATTCGCAAACATTCCACTTCCACTAACAACACTTTTTCACCTGCCTGCGCTCTCACCTGTTGGCGCTGGTTTGGGCCGGGAGTCAGGCCAGACTGTCCTGGGCATTGTTGACACTGCCACTCCGGCAGGGAGGTTTGGGTGCCCCAGACATGCATTTGTATGCCCTCTGCGCGCAGGCCCAGTATCTACACTTTTGGGCGTTTCCCACACCTTACCAACCGCATGTGGCAGTGGAGATTGACATGGTCACTCCGCTCCCGCTCAGCGTGGCCCTGTATCGAAGGGCTCCCAGGCCGTCACAGGACATAAACTCAGCCGATATGCTCCGCTGGATTTGGAGGGAAATGCTGAAACGAGCTGCTGTGCCCATGTTGTATGCGCCTGCTATACCCCTTAGACACAATCCTATGTTCCCTTGCCTGGAGGATGACGGCGGTGAGTTAATCACAGCTGGCACCGTTTTGCGCACCGTTTCTGACATTTACCCTGCAGGCGCATTTCTAGATTTGCCGTCTACAGATGGAGACCACCCACTGCCATTTAGAGACAAATTCACTCACCATAAGCTCAAATCTGCATGCAAGGCATTGTGGGACCGGTTCCCTGAAGAGCCACCTCACATACACGCGCTGCAGAACATATTAGCTAGAGCCTCCCGAAAGAAACTTGTTTCGCGGCTTTACAACTCCATGCAGAACCAATCCCCCATTGTGGTGCCCAAGTCGCAGCAGTTATTGAGCGCTGAACTGGAAACGCCCCTGACTGATGAACAATGGTCGTTCTGCTGCAGGCAACTATTGGTACTCTCCCCCAACTACAAACTCAGACTTATACACTTCAAGTTCCTCCACAGATTCTATTGCACCCCGCTGTCTCTCCATCGCATGGGCATCAGGGAGGATGATAGATGCTGGAGGTTTATTGCAGAGGTTGCTTCATTTTTGCATGTGGCTTGGTGCTGCCCGGCCTTATTGGAATACTGGTCTGAAATATTTGTTGCTATCAATCAAATCCTGAATAGATCAGATGATCCATCTCCACGCCTGGGCATGTTAGGGTGGGTTGAAAACACTGCACCCAAAAGTCGAAAGCTGCATGCACTGTTGCTGTTATATGCTAAGAGGCGGGTGGCCATGAACTGGGGGCGGAAAACTAAACCCAAATTTAATGACTGGCTGGCAGATGTTACATATGGCCACACGCAATTGGGAGCCTACTGGGATCAAATGCCAAATACCTCGCGTCCCAGAGATATTTGGCAGCCCTTCTTGCAGTGGTCGCGTGACAGGTCGGTCTCCCCTGAGTCTACACCGGGGAGCCCATCTGCGCGACCCGCATCTGTTGCTGGGAGTCTGTCTCAAATCTGACTGGGTGATTCTGCTGACTCACGGCATGAGTTGATGTTGAAATGCGGAGTTCCCCTGGTAAATTAACTCATCTCGTGGGAGGTCGACAGCTCCGGAACGATGCGATCTCCTACTCAGTGGTGGATGTTGAGTTATAGATGCTTCTAGACAGTATTTGCTGCCCTAGAGAGCATGTTTCTACACCGTGCCTTTTGATGTTTAAATGCTGGGATGTTTGATTTGCAATGTAACTACACTGACGAAAACCTATGTTCTGGTTAGTTATGTTTAAACAAAAATTGCATCCTTTTGTAATATGCAGTGGTAATGATATATCGACTGTCTTGTCTGATGTACTGGTGATATTGTTGGATGTAATTGCTGCGTTTTTACTCAAATTTGCAATAAATACAATAAAAAATAAAAAAATAGATATTTAAGTTCAGCATCTTGTAGTATGTCAATTCTCCATTCGATTAAAGTATTTTGTTGTGAATTAATGAGGGTGGCTGTGTCCTCCTTATGACAAGTGATATCACTTTCCTTGAGCGTGAATTTGCTGGGTAGTTTGTCTCCTCAAAAAAGGCAAAACAGTCGATATCACACAAAATAACATTTGAGAGAGCCGGAATGGCAGCAAATAGATTTGTTACCCAATTTAATACATTGAGTGTGCAGATAATTAAGGACAGAGTCATTTTGGCGTGGTAATATACAGACATAGACAACTAATTCATACTTTATTTCAACCACTGAACTTTTGCAATGAACAATGGCCTCTGCGATGCAAGCTGTCAATTCCTGAATGAAGTTCATGCCACTTGTGACACCCTTTCCTAACTTTTAATTCCCATCATCCACTCATGGAAGATTTAGAGAACTGGACTGCTTGTGTGTGACTTCCATGGAAATAGGGAAGCATAGATGCAATTCTGTATCAGAAGTAGATGACATGGTAATAATTAATGCATTCTAAATGACTATCAATTTGACACACATCATGAATGGTTTTGTTAAACTCGATTTTAATGCCTGTATACTTTTGGGCACATACCTCTACTATTCTCTGAAAGTGGTACTAGATTTGCCTTTGGTTATTTGAACAACAGTGAATGTTCCTCAGTGTTAGATTTGGGGGTCTCTAGTTGGCAGAGGTAGGTACCTTTGACCAAATATGGACCCTTGCGTCTAGTCAGGTTAAGGGGTACACTCCTCAAATAACCCCTGCTCACCCCCTTGGTAGCTTGGCACGCGCAGACAGGCTTATCTCAGAGGCAGTGTGTAAAGCATTTGTGAACACATACAGTAACCCAGTAACAACACTACAGATGGACACCACACAAGTTGTAGTATAAAAAGAAGTATTTTTATATAGACTTAACACAAGACCACAAACAACAAAAATCCACAATACTGTAATTTAAAAATGGTAGAAATAGCTTAGTTCTCTTTAGATGTAAAATGCAACACTTTAAGTTCAATGTACCTTTGGATGCGTAATGCTATACAACAAAAGTGTTACAAGGAAGGTGATGCATCAGTTTCTTACACGCAAGAACGGTGATGCGTCTTCATGAGTCACGTCTCCACCTCCTTAAGACACGCAGTCCCTCAGAAGGCCCAACACAACAGCAGGCACTTCCAAAGAACTCTTGTGGAGCTGGGTGGTGAAGTCTGTTGTCCCTGAGACTTCAGCAGGAGGCAAGCTCTATCTCAAGACCTTGTAGATCCTTTGCAAGTTGATTTGAAAGTAGCACAAATTATTTTCTCCTTTCTTTGGCAGTCAGGCAACCACTGCAGGCCAATCCCCCAAACAACACTCAGCCTAGGGATTGTCTCCTCCTCAGTTTCTCTGGTTCCTCTCCTCTGCAAAGGTTCTTCTTATTTCCCAAATGTGATCTAAAGTTCTGGGGTCTGGGTCCCCATATTTATACTAGCAAATCCTTTGTCCTCTGAAGGCAGATGGTCCTGTACCCAGTCCAAATCAGTTCTGTGCAGTCCTGGAGGACTTTGTTGACAATACTCCTTCTTTCCTTTGACAGTGTGGGCCAAGTACATCAGACGCACCACAGGAGGTGGAGCCAGCATTGTGGAAGGCAAGCACAGCCCTATTCAGGTCCCAGGTGCACTCCTCCCACCCATCTACATGCAGATAGCTCTATTCAGCCCTGTGCTGACTCACCCTGTCTCCTGTAATCCCTCATCCCCTGTCACTCAAACTCCAGACAAGGAATACACAACCTAGCAGAGGCAGGCTTGGATAGTTAGA
The DNA here is from genome assembly GCF_964261635.1 of Lissotriton helveticus. Classification (NCBI taxonomy): domain Eukaryota; kingdom Metazoa; phylum Chordata; class Amphibia; order Caudata; family Salamandridae; genus Lissotriton; species Lissotriton helveticus. Next base: position 769,535,157 of record NC_136063.1, on the reverse strand, counting down.
CAAGAAAATAACTACTTTCTAAAAGTGGTATTTTCAAACACAGAATGTTAAAACCAACTTCACTAAAAGATGCATTTTATCATTCTGAGTTCAGGCATACTAAACTCGGATTTCTACCTGGTTCCCTGAGTCAGTTAAGATTATAAGTTGTAATAATCCAACTGGCTATTCTGGCCTACGGGGAACAGGTAGCCTTGCAATAGTGAAAAACGAAAATGGCTGTAATTCACTATTAGGAAATGCCACACACACCAGGGCATGTCCTACCTTTTACCTACAATGCACACTACTGTTGGGCCTACCATAGGTGTGACTAGTATGCAGAAAAGGGAAGGTTTAGGGACTGGCAAGTGGGTGCACTTGCCCAGGTCAAGATGGCAGTACCAGATTGCACACAGGCTCTGCAATGGCAGACCTGAGACACACTTTACAAGCTGCTTCTGTGAGTGGCACAACCAGTGCTGCAAGCCCACCAGCAGCATTTGATTTACCAGCCCTGGGCACCGGCAGTGCACTGTATTAGGATCTGACGGGGCGTGACTAACTGCCGAACATAGCGGACGTCTGCTAAAGGAGCTCCGTAACACACCCTGACACCTGGGCATGTATCCGGCACAAGCAGGCGAAAAGTCGCTACAAGCACGGCACTACAGACAGCGGGGTGCTGTGAACTGTGGCGGCACGAGATTCGAACTTCCGGGAGCTTGGTATCGCCCTTGGTGATCGGACGCAGTGTGTAGTCGCAGAGTGAAGCCACGCTGGTGGGACAGTGAAGGTTGCGGTGCGCCGCAAAGGAGGACCAGAAACTTCGCAGGAAGGAGATCGAGGAAGGAGGAGAGGACGCGACCATTCCATATCAGTGGAGAGCAACAGCGGGAGCGAGCTGAGGGCTGTGACGGGTGGCACCATTGAAATCGGAGCTGCACCAGACCTGGGCCCGCTTAAAATGACAGCAGATGGACGGAGATAGGCACTCCTTTGGCGAGGATAGCGAGGAGGCAGAGGGTCAGTGTCTGAACTGGGTTCCCCCATTCCTGGCCATTATGATGTGAAGGGCACAGGCACACAGCGAGAAACAGCCCACACTAGACGCTAGGCGGACCTGAGGTGCCCTGGGACTGTAATGTGATTTGTACACAGGGCATATCTGAGCCCGGGTATTGATGCAAGTTGGTACCCCCACGCCGTGTGAGTGAGATGCAAGGGGTAATCAAGGCATTGTGACTGGCCTGGACTAAAATAGAACAGAGGCGACTGGCAGATCCATAAAATTGACCACACTAAGGCGCTAGACATCGGGGCCTGGCCCCCTGGCCAGAGAATAGTCTCATAAATCTCACAAGGGAGCTGCTGGGATGGACTGGCAGACCCTATGCTCCCAGGAGTATACTTAAAGCTCATTGGATGCTTCCCCTTGAGGAAATACGAGCTGAGCGACGATGTGACCTGGGCCTTATCTGCGAGTGGGGCAACAGAGCAGCTACTCGAAATGGGTGAAGGCAGATTGAACCTTTCATAGTAGGGGTCAGTTGCCAGAAATAGCGGAATGTTTTGCGATGCCTGCAGTGAGGTGAGCCAAACCTAGGCATTTTGAACCAACATAGAGGGAACCAAGATGATAGTGAAGGAGAACAATTAAGGAAAAAACTATTTAGAATTGTCTTATTTTTAATTAAACATACATATAAAATTAAAAATTACAGTTCATAATAAACAAATCCAATAATAAACAATAAAATACAGAAAAATATACACAATTTTCAAAAATAATCAATTTAAAATCAAACAGTGGCAAAGATTAGTGTCGACGCGCGTTTCGGCATTAGGAAAAACGCCTTCTTCAGGAGCCACAAATATTTCTGAAAGAAACATAAATAAATATAACTATTTAAATTTTGTACAATAAACAATTAGTGTAAATCTTTTTTAAAAAACATATATACTACATCTTTTCAAATCTATATTTCATCCTAAGACATAACAACCTTGTTCCCTCTTTGAATAACCAACAGTAATTTCATTCAAAAAAATAATCAATTTTAACAACAAAATGAGCAGCTGCATTTAATAAAATAAGGGACCTTCGTCCTCAGGAGACACCATATGTAAATATAAATTTACAGAGTGTTGACAATATTCAATCAAAATAGTGATGAATCAAGGAAAAGAAGGATGTAACTTTATTTTATAGAGGCCAAAGTTGATGGAACATTTAGATCATGCTTCTCTAGCCAAACAGTCAGACCTGTATAGTAAGACACCTTATTGTATACAAATGATAGCCCTATTATTACATCTGATCTAAGCTTTATTGGGGATTATTTAAACTCACTAATAAAAACTTACTTAAAACATGATAGATGTTATTTTCAGATATCTGTATTTGATATTGAGATAACGGTAGCCTAATTTCGTTTAAAAACACAGGGCAGTCTTGATGGAGATATCACTGTCTGCACCTATTTATAATTAAAAAAAGAGAATGAAAGTAGTTATCGTATTTCTTCACTCATAATGAAAGCAGGGTAAGGAGAATTATTTATAAAAAACTATAATAAAAAGGGGATCACAAAAACGCCATATATAGTGACATCTCCTGTACGGGCTCCTGTGAACTTGACGAATGACCGCATCCTGGTAAGAAATCTTTTAGACTAGGTTTTTGTGATCCCCTTTTTATTATATTTTTTATAAATAATTCTCCTTACCTTGCTTTGCTTATGAGTGAAGAAATACGATAACTACTTTCATTCTCTTTTTTTAACACCTTGCCTGCTAAGGCAATTCCCGCTGGGTGCTAAACTTCATGAATTCCCATTGTTCATGACAAGGTCAACTCGTCATAAGCACAGCTCCAGTAAACTGCATGACGAGCTGACCTTGTCATTAGCATGGAAGTGGTTAATTATAAATAGGTGCAGACAGTGATATCTCCATCAACACTGCCCTGTGTTTTTAAATGAAATTAGGCTACCGTTATCTCAATATCAAATACAGATATCTGAAAATAACATCTATGATATTTTAAGTAAGTTTTTATTAGTGAGTTTAAATAATCCCCAATAAAGCTTAGATCAGATGTAATAATAAGGCTATCATTTATATACAATAAGGTGTCTTACTATACAGGTCTGACTGTTTGGCTAGAGAAGCATGATCTAAATGTTCCATTAACTTGGGCCTCTATAAAATAAAGTTACATCCTTCTTTTCCTTGATTCATCACTATTTCGATTGAATATTGTCAACACTCTGTAAATTTATATTGGCTTGGGGGGAAGATGGCGGCCGAGTAGGAGGCTCAGTCGGAGAGCTCCCGTTCCCTCGTGATTCATTGTAGCAGAGGTTGGGGGCAGCTCCAGCATGGTTGCAACTAAACCCAAAGATAAGCTAACATGAAGATGCGTATTGGAGGTCAAATTTTGAATTGAATTGAACGAGTACTTGGAAAAAAAAAACATTCTACCCAAAAACTGCGGACTGTACCTGGAATGCTGTTTTTCCCCGGGGGCGCTCTCTCGCTGTGCATTGGTGAGAAGGGTGAGGCGTGTTGTTTACCGAACGGCGCCTTGAAGGTTGAGGCTTGTGGTCTCTTACATGACACATCAGTGGCAAAGAGCGTGCTGCTGGTCTTGAATCCTTCGAGGGCTGTCAGCGGAGTGTTCAGGCGTCGTGAGGCGGAGGGAGGCCTTGGAGGCTTTGGAGTTCGTGTCACAGCGGAGACGGCGGAGACAGGCAAGTGGAGCGCCGCGCAGAGAGCAAAGACGCGCTGCCGCCGTGCCTCCGGAAGACTGAGCTTTCAGTTCCGGGGTGGGGGCAGCAGGGACAGCAGAGACAGAGTCAGGGCGGGAGAGCGGAGGCTCGAGGGAGTCAGCAGGGCTTCCAGGTCGAAAGTGGTGAAAGTAAATGAACTGAATAACGCGACAGGGCTGAGGTATACCCAAGGAACCCAAGGAAGTGCACTTGATAAAAAAAATGAACATAGAGAGGCAAGATTAGAGGAATTAAGTTTCAAACATGAAGAGAAAGCGATAAACAATAATTTAAATATCGAAATCACTAAAAGTGCTCGGGTTTTGGATATATTGCTTCACAAAGTCTGCGAATCACAGCAAGCCCAACAAGTAAACATTAACATTAACAATAAGACACACTATAATCTTAAAAGTGTTAACAGTCAGCCCTGTCAGCTCTGTCAACTTTCTCAATATTTCGGGTTGGGTCAAACGTATAAATATCTACAACTTTGTCAGTTTATAAGTATTGAAGAGAAAACCTCCACAAACAATCAGCACATGAGTAGCATCACTGAAACAACGCAGGAGGTTTCAGAGGAGGCTTCAGAAGAGAAAATACCTCAAGACTTAAAAGACTTAAAAGAACTTTCAAAAAATCAAATCAAAACTAAATTGGAAGCAGGGTCTGAGCCTCGGCAACAAGGAGTTCAGCCTAGTACTGGGAGATCCTTCTATAGTTTACGCAATAGAAAATTTCTGAGTCAAGAGCAGTTCCCAAAGGGTATCACTCCGAGAGTGAGCAGAAAAAAACAAAAGACAATACTCAGAGACTTCCCACATAACAACATAGAGAAGGAGGAAAGATCAAAGGTAAAAGTAAAAGTTACTCCCTCTCTCAGGTCCTACTTTAAAATCCAGCAACAAGAGCTGAACTCGGGCCTCCCTAGCCCTATACAACCACAAAAAAAATTACTAGAAGCTTGGGGAAGTGAGAAGGAGAAGGTGAAGGAGAAGGAGAAGGAAGGAAAATCCAAATCTATAGATACTCATTCCATAAGAAAAGAGAATCAACGAGGAATTCCCCAACTAGTTGGAAAACCGAGCCCTAGCAAGACAAAAAAAGGGAGAAAACCTCGAACAAAGAAAAAGACCTTGGTGGAAAATAAGAGTCTAGAGGAGCTTTGGAAAAAAAGGGAAATCAACACAGAAGAAGGAACAGAGATTTACATGGCTGAAGGAGGCGCCGACCCTGCTACAACAGCAACAGCAGTAGTAAACAAAATTGTAAATATGTCGGAAGAGGTTGGAGATAAGGAAGACGATGACCCAAGGTCTACAGAGTTTAACAAAAACCCAACTAAAACTCAGACAGACAAACTACTTGAAAAAATATGGATAGAAATGAAAGAAAAATTCTCCATTTCAGAATCAAAACAAAACAAAATACAGGAGGTCTGCGAGAAATTGGATGGCAAACTAAACGCCCTAGCAGACAGAGTTACGGCAATTGAAAAGGAAGTTACTGGCTTGGACAAGAAGGTGGAAAGTAACAGAAAAGAAATAAACTCCTTAAGGTTGGAGAGTAAGAATATAAACGAAAAACTGGAATCCTTAGAAAATCAGGCCAGGAAAAACAACATAAGGATCTTAAATGTGCCGGAGAACCAAGAGGGTAATGATGTTAAAGCATTTGTAGTGGCACTTTTGACGGAACACTTCCCATGGGCGGACAAAGAGGTTTTAAACGAGGACATACAGAGGGTGCACAGAGATCCGTATGGAAAGAGCAAAGAAAGGAAAACCCCCAGGAAGATTCTAGTAAATTTCAAAACATACATGCTGAAGGATAGAATCTTGGGGGAGGCATTGAAAAAAGGATCGTATAGCAAAGATAGTTGGAACTTTAAAATAAGATCCGATATGTCAAAAGCCTCTCAGACCAGACAATGGGAATTGGGAAATATGATGTCCGAATTGCAACAACTAGGTGCCACAGTGCAAATGAAATTTCCACCCTCATTACGCATTATGTGGAGAAACAAAATGCGAAACCTAAGAGAGCCTGAAGAGGTGAAAAACTTAATAGAACAGATCAAAGACCAAGTACTATCAGAGGAACCTCTAAGCTAAATGCTAAAATGTTCACTTAAGAGGAGAGGAGAGAAGAAAAGGAAAAAAAAAAAAAAAGAAAAATGTAACAAAGAGTCACAAAAATAACTCGTACTAAAGGACAAGTTTAAAATAAAATGTAGGAGCTATAATCCAACTAAAATTTTTTTTTTTTGTTATCCTTTTTCTCATCTTTTAAATGTAGACAGAAAAGAATCACGGGGGGGGGGACGGGGAGCCAAAAGGGTTACAGAGATAACCAAAGGAGAAGAAGATGGAGGCTTCCCCGGGGAGGGTAATCAGAACACAAAAATCAGAAAGTATGAAAATACAAAAAGGGTGGGGAGCAAAATAGGGAAAAAAACAAAAAATACCTCATCTGCGAAAATCTCGGAAATCAAAACAACAGGGAGTGAAGTATGGAAAAAAATCACGACTACTGAACAAAACAAATGGGGAGTGAAAGTAGAGAGGTAAAAATTTTATCCTGGAATGTGAATGGGTTAAGGACAAAAAGTAGGAGAAATAAAATCTTAGAATATATCAGAACAGAGAAAAGTGAGATAATAATACTACAAGAAACCCACTTGTTAAAGGAAGAATGGGATCAAATAACTAAGAACCTATGGTGGATAGACACTTTAATTTGCACAACACAACAGGTCAATATTAAGGGTATAGCGATAATCTTTAAAAAGTCCCTAAAAGCAACTATAATTAGCTCAGAAGTTGATTGCAAAGGAAGATGGGCAATAGTCAATACAAAAATAGGAAATTCTCCCATTACAATTGCAGGATACTATGGTCCTAACCTAGATGATGCGGATCCGCTGCGAAATTTATACTCACAGTTACTTTTAGTCACTTCTCCAATAATATTAGGGGGTGATTTTAATCTAGTAATGGATTTAAAACTTGATAGATTCCCCCCAGGTAGACATACCAACCTAAAAAAAATGAGACAATGGATTGGGACTTACAAAAGGGACCTTAATCTGGTGGATATTTGGAAAGATAAAGGAGAAAAATCACACCCATTCACTTTGCACAACAAAAAACTGGGTCACAAATCTAGGATTGACTTTTTTCTGATCAGTAACGAAATAGCAAGGAAAGTAAAAAGAATATCTCATCTGCCAGCTCACTTGTCAGATCACTCGGCAGTAAAATTAGAACTACAAATCACAGAAAATATAACCGAAAGGAGATTCACAGTTGAAAGAGCCTTGCTGGAAGATGAGCAAATTATAAAGGAGCTAGAAACAGAAACAAACATCTTCTTCGAATTAAACGTGTCAGATACCACAGAACAAATTACGTGGGATACTTATAAAGCAGTCTTAAGGGGTAAACTCTTGAGCTTAGGGGCTCGCAAAAATAAGCAAGAAAAGCGAGAGATATCAGATCTAGAAAAAGAGATCAGTACTCTAGATATCGCTATATCCGCAGAACATGAAGAGGCTAAGAAACAAGATCTTCTCAACAAAAAACAAACGCATAAAGATAAAATTAATCAGATTCTGGAGGAGAGAGTACAGAAAAAATGGGATTCCAGCAAACTGGCGAAACATGAATATGGTGAGGGCTGCGGAAAATGGCTAGCATGGAAACTCAAAACAGATCTAGCTAAAAACAAGGTAAAAAACATAATTCCGGATGGTCAAAATAATTCTACCTCCGATGAAATAACCATTAAGCACGAATTCTGGAAATTTTTTAAGGATCTGTATACGGAAGACTTAAATCCCTCAGAGCAAAAGATAAACTCCTACCTAGAAGATGCAGAGCTCCTAAAACTGACAGAAAACGACAGAGAAACATTAGATAAAGAAGTCCTCGAAGAAGAAGTGGCAGATGCAATTAAAGGTCTGAAAAAGGGAAAAGCAGCAGGACCGGATGCTATTCCAAATGAATTATACATGAAACTAAAAGACTCCATACTTCCTCACTTAACTAAACTAGTCAATCTAATTTTAATACAACAGAAACCTATACCTGATTCATGGAATGATGCCATAATTTCTATCATTCTGAAACCCGGAAAGAATCCACTCAAATGCGAATCATACCGTCCAATATCTTTATTGAACGCAGATTACAAAATATTCACTAAAATAATGGCAGCTAGACTAGGGAAAGTACTATCAAACTTACTACATCAAGATCAAAAAGGTTTTATTAAAGGAAGATACTTACATGAAGTAACGCAAGAGCTCTTAACTGCAGTAGACATTGCCATAAGTGAGAAAACTCCGCTTACTATACTCGCTGTTGATGCCGCAAAGGCGTTTGACCGGGTCAACTGGACCTTTCTTGAGAAAGTTATGATCAAGAACAACTTTGGTCCTCACTTTACATGTATGGTAAACCAGATTTATAAAGATCCAAAATCAAAGGTCCTAATAAATGGCAGTTTGACAGAAAACATAAAAATAACCAGAGGAACGAGACAGGGTTGTCCACTCTCCCCCTTACTTTTCAATTTATATATTGAGCCTCTGGCAAATAAGCTAAGAAGTAACAGCGAAATAACACCGTTCAAGTATGGCAGTTGGGAGAAGAAAATTGCTCTCTATGCGGACGACTTAATGATCTTTACTGACGATTACCCAAAAGCTAAAGCAAATATTGAGAAAACTCTAACTACATTCGGTAAAATCTCAGGGTATTTGGTGAATCAAACAAAAACAGAAATTATGACATGGAATACGGCTTTTCAAAATAACTTCGTAAAAAATGAAATCAGGTATTTAGGAATCTTAATAAATCATGACATAGAGAAGATTGCAAACAGGAATTTAAATAAAGTTGCCGGGGATGTAAGAAAACTACTTGAGACATGGACCTCTCTACCATTGAGTTTGATTGGGAGATCGAATATAATCAAGATGACCATTTTGCCAAAATATACCTTTTTATTTAATACGATTCCAATGGAGTTCGGGAAAGCGGAACTAGCCCGGGCACAAAGAGACATAACAAGCTTCATTTGGGCAGCAAAGGGAACGAGGATAGCATGGAAAAAGATCAGGAGGAGCAAGAAGGAGGGCGGGCTGGCCAGTCCAGATCTGGTGGAATATTGCAGAGCCTTTCAGTTCAAAAACATCAAACCTTTATTGAAAAATCATGAACACTACTCAACTTATCTACAAGTAATCACAAATTCAGAGGATCATGCGCTGTTTAAGTATGGTCATCCTAAATATTTCAAAAAAATAAAGCTTAAGATACTGAGAGATGCAGCAAAGATGTGGACACAAATTAGAGGCATATTACATATATCATACTACAGTAAGTGGGCTCCTATTTGGGAATCCCCCGGAACCCCAGAATGCTTAAAAGACACTCTTGCACTAGCATTAAAAAGAGCCGACATCAAATACTGGGGGCAAATACTAGATGGTCCAAATATAAAAACCTGGGTAGAACTCCAAGAACTGTCGAACAATACATTATCTAAATTTAAGTATTATCAAATGTCAAGTTGGTCCAGAACTCTACCCAGTATACATGGTAATGAAAACCTGGAGGATGACATGATCACAACAACGCGATTGCGAAAAGAAGTGGCTAAGTGGTATTGGGCTTTGATAACGGCCAACGACGACACTGCTAATATGGAAGCCCAAATATGGAAAGACGCTGTAATAACAGATTTGGATCTAATATGGGAAAAATCTGTAGCTAAATGCTGGTCAACCTTGAAATCCGCGGCTCTGAAGAGGAATCATCTGTATACAATCCATCGGGCATATTGGACCCCTAAAAAACTGTCCAAATTCAAAAACGCTGGAATAAGGAAATGCCCTAAATGTGGAGAAGAAAAGTCAGATGACATCCATATGTTTAAAAGCTGTCCACATTTGGAGGACTTTTGGGACCAAGTCGGTAAGACCCTGAGCTCTATCCTGGCCAAGCAACTTATTGTAAGTACAACTCTTACTTTTTTTGGGATTTTGGGCCCAGGTAACGAAGGGAATCTAACTAAAGAGCAGGAAAATCTCCTTTTTGTACTAATAGTTCTAGCAAGGAGAGAAATATGTATTAATTGGATAGGACCCTCTTGCCCAACCCACGCAGAATGGTTAAACTCAGCAATAAGAATTAACAACCTTGATAAGCTAGGAAATGTAAGCAAAAGATTTAAGTTTTGGGATATCTTTGAATCATTCTTAAACCCCAAATAATAACAAACTTAAGTCTTATGATTAAAGCGATATCTTCTGGTGGACAAGTAAGGTACTTGTCGAGTAGCCAAGCTGGCTAGCTCCCCCCGATCTAACCTAAGCCAGAGGCATCGATATGTGACGAGCAAAGGAAACTCCTCAAATAACGAATGGTCAAAAACTCCCCAATCAAGAGAGAACAAGGGGCAGTGTCGGTAAAAGGCAGCGAGGCAGAAACCTGATACTCCACATGCATAACGATAATCGCAAGATGAGGACAAAAAAAATAAAAATAAAAATAAAAAAAAAAAAAATTATATTTACATATGGTGTCTCCTGAGGACGAAGGTCCCTATTTTATTAAATGCAGCTGCTCATTTTGTTGTTAAAATTGATTATTTTTTTGAATGAAACTACTGTTGGTTATTCAAAGAGGGAAAAAGGTTGTTATGTCTTAGGATGAAATATAGATTTGAAAAGATGTAGTATATATGTTTTTTTTTAAATTTACATTAATTGTTTATTGTAGAAAATTTAAATAGTTATATTTATTTATGTTTCTTTCAGAAATATTTGTGGCTCCTGAAGAAGGCGTTTTTCCTAACGCCGAAACGCGCGTCAACACTAATCTTTGCCACTGTTTGATTTTAAATTGATTATTTTTGAAAATTGTGTATATTTTTCTGTATTTTATTGTTTATTATGAACTGTAATTTTTTATTTTATATGTATGTTTAATTAAAAATAAGACAATTTTAAATAGTTTTTGCCTTAATTGTTCTCTTTCACTATAATCTTGGTTCCCTCTATGTTGGTTCAAAATGCCTAGGTTTGACTTACACATTATGTTTTCCCTGTCCTAGGAATTGTATCTATTTTCTACAGGGGGTCCTTGTTATCTACACACTCTTTCCCACAGTTTGTCTGTGCAGCGCTTGCCTATGTTATTATAAAGTGTATCTAGTTGAGCAGTTGCATTTAATTCTATTCATTCATCAATTTTAATTATTTTTTTAAAGACTCTTCTCTCATTTTTCATTATGGCTCATCTAAAAACATTTGGATTCACTGATGCTGAATTAGCTATGTTGGTTGGTACTAAAGCTACCTTCAGTAACGCTAGTTCTAATAGTAAAGGTAATGATGAAAAGAATAAACTTTTGGATTTAAAAAAGAAACTCATCCGGATGGAAGCGCATGGTGAGTTTATGCTAGCTTACCTAAAAACAGGTATTATTCCTAATGGTTTAAGAGTACGTAATATACCGGGTCTATTTGTCCATCACAGACCCTTCCTTGAAAGATGGAGTCAAATAGCGAGTAGGTGCTCTCGCGACTTGATGATACTAATTGTAGAAACATCAAGAGAGTTAGCTGCTGCCATCAAAACTGATATCGATGAATTAGAAGAGAAACTTAAACAATTAAATGGAGTAGAGGAAGCTATGAAAAGAATAGAGGAATCCAATAAAGAAATCAAATCCTTTACGAACTATCTAAACAAAAGGAAAACTGATAAGTTAAATAAAGATAAAAGATTTTATACGGAAGAAACAGCATATCCTTATTTAAGGAAAGAATTTTATCAACAAAACCATTATGTCGACGATACTAGGAGTGCCCCCCAGAGAGTAAATAATTTTTCTGAGACATCTGACTCTGAGGGAGAAGGCCCCAGTAATTATTACGAACAAGAAGGAGGCTTTAACTCCTACTCAGGCTCCCGACCTCAAAAACTGCCTTTTTTATCCAACCGGGGGCCTCGTCAAGGACGCCCGAGAGTGAGGTTCCAGGGTCAAAACAGGGGAAATTTCCAGATGAACCAGCTACAACATCAAGTACAGGAACCCCAGTTTATCAGAGAGACCCGCAACCGTCAATATTGGGGTCAGGGGATGTAATCCCCATCTTTAACTTATCATCCACTAGATTAGATAGCCAAAGTGAATCCTTATTATCTAGAGGCCTTTCTTATGTACCTCACACTTATGTTGACACTTTTGAATTATATCAAGATATTATTTCATTTTTTTGTAAAATTAGATTAAAGAAATTTTTCCAAGCAACTGAAGAGATTAATAACGAACCAATTAGTAATAATGAGCTATCATTGCCATCTACATTTAGCCCTGGACTGGACCAACTAGGTCCGGAGGTTGCAGCGTTTGAATTGGTAGTCCTTCAAAAGCTTGAAAGGACTCTCCGATTTATTCCTAAGCCCATTTATAACCTTAGTAGAGAGGAATCACTGGCCCTTAAAACGCTAGCAGGTAATAAAGATCTTGTGATTAAAGGACGTGATAAAGGTGGTGGAATTGTTGTTTTAGATTCTGACACCTATGAACATAACATGATTGTAATGTTAAACGACAACTCCACCTACCGCAAAATTAATTCTAACCCTTCACATCTGATATCAAGGAGGATACAACATTTAACCAATGAAGCATTAATGAATGGAGAAATTAGCACTAAGGAAGACGACTTTCTAAACTCCCATAAGAATAAAACAGCTTGTATTTATGGGTTACCAAAGATACATAAGGATGTGAACAATCCACCATACAGACCCATTGTTTCCACAATTGGAACCATAACTGAACCCCTGTCTAAATTTGTCGATTATCATCTGAGACCTCATATACCAAAAATTAAATCCTATATTAGAGACAGTGGCCACATGATTAATATAGTAGAAAATCTGAGTTTTGAGGCTAATAGAGATATTCTTGTAACCATGGATATCGAGTCTCTGTATAGTAACATCCCTTTGAATGAAGCTATTCTAGCGACCGATTGGTTTATCGACAAACATAACATAATTTGCCCTAAGAGATTCTTGATTGATTGCCTATTCATTGTTCTAACGGAGAACATTTTTGAATTTGGAGATTTACTATACCATCAGATAAAGGGGGTAAGCATGGGGGCATCATTTGCACCATCGATAGCGAACATTTACATGTCTTCTTTTGAAAACAAGTTTATCGAAAATGAGATTGCACCTTTTTTTGAATCTATCTCCCATTGGTCCAGATATATTGAGGACATCTTCTTTATCTGGACTAATGGGAGAGAATCTCTGTTGGAATTTCTGGAGTGGATCGATCTTGCTGATGTCAACTTAAGGTTCACCGCTCAACATAGCACTGAGCAGGTAGAATTTTTAGACCTTCTAATAAGGAATCAGAACAATAGATTAGAGGTTGACCTGTATGTGAAGCCTACGGCATGCAACACGTTACTACATTTCCAAAGTTTCCACCCTAAGAGTCAACGTGAGAGTATTCAGTTTTCACAATTTCTAAGGGTTCGTAGAAACTGTACGAATCTCAAGGACTATGATAGGCAGGCATCTGTTATGAGAAAGAAGTTTCTTGATCGTGGTTACCCACACAGGCTTGTCAGAAATTCTTATAAAAGAGCACGATTTTATGACCATGATGCTCTTTTAAGATCGAAAGCACCAGCTAAGAATGATCAACTTGTTTGTGTCACAAGACATTCGACCTTAAATGAGCGTATCAGACAGATTGTTAATGCCAATTGGCATATTTTTTATTTTTTTATTTTTTTTTAAATCTTTATTTCGGCAAAATAGCCATAAAAGACACATGAATGTACATACATAAAAATAATTTGAATTCCAATTAACAATTCATATAGAACATGCATAAGCATTTTCCTTAAAAAGGGTCACCAATCAAGAATAGTTCATTTAACATAATTCAGATTAGCAACAGAATTGTACTACAGGGTATACCTCTTTGGAGAATCTGATATAATTTCTTAAAACATTTGACCCAATTTTTTTCGAATAAAGAAAACAGAGGTTAAAAATCTGCTAATACTAAACACAATGAACTGGTCAGTATTCGTTTTAACAATCCTGTATGCAATATGACAACTTCTAGTTCCTAGGAGAGCACACATAGGTTTTAGCCATTTTTTCCGTGCTTTTATGTAAGCATTGCATACAAAGAGCATGTGAATTTCATTCTCCAAACAGGAGGCAGAGCACATAGGACATATTCTGTTATTGTTAGATGTACTATCAGCATTTTTCTTTGACCATCGTTCAAGGTTAGAGGTTAGCATAAGAATCCCGTATCTGAATTTCAGGTAAAGGGTCTTGGCCACAGGAGGCTCAATTTCGTCCAGAAATGTTTCAAAACAAGGTTCAACTTTAAACAATAGGAATTCTTTAGTTAAAGTGCCAGTTCTACTCTCGTGTACAACCTTGTTATACATATAGGACCAGAAAACTCTCTTCACCATGGTTTTTGCAGATGGTAGCAGATTCTCAGGGTGTTCCCATAAAGAATGCAACCCCAGCAATCTAAACCATTTTTGTATGTGCCCATACCATGGGATGGAATTAAAAGTGTCGAGGTTTAATACCTCTTGAAGGCAGTTCCTATAATCCAACAATTCTGGGGTGGACCAAACTCTAATCCAGAACATCAAGGGTCTTAAAATTATAAGATGATCAGTTCGTTTAAAATTTAGGTCAAATTGGAGGGGGGTTAGGGGGGTGCTAGTAGGAACCCTTACAATAGATCTCATAAATTTATTATCCAATCCTTGGAAACACTCTCTGGCCCAGGGACCCCATATTTCAGCCCCATATAGAGTGGCAGATTGGATTTTAAATTTGAAGAGTTCAAGAGCAGGTGTTGCACTCTTACTTATGCTCGCATTCAATTTACTCATTATAGGTTTGACATTTTGAGCATATACCACCCTACTCTTCTCAAGTTGGGCCTTCCATGTTAGCTTTGAGTCAATTACCACCCCCAGGTAGGAAAAGTTATCAACGACCCCAAGAGTTTGTCCATTTAGAGTCAAAATCCCTCTATCTGGTCTGCTAGGGTTTAATGCCATACATTTAGTTTTGTTAGTGTTTATTTCCAGGCCTTTTTTTTTACAGTAACCACTAAATGAGTTTAAGAGTATCTGGAGGCCCCTCTTAGTCTGGGAGATGAGGATGGTGTCATCCGCGAAGAGCAACGCAGGTACTCTCTCTCCATTTAGCCGAGGTGAGTCGTTGTTACAGGCATTTAAATGATCAGGAACATCATTAACAAATATGGAAAATAGAGTGGCGGCCAGGACACAACCCTGACGAACGCCGCGCTCAATTGGAATATCGCGAGACAGTTCGCCGTTTGGTCCCCATCTAATGTTTGCATGGTTTCTAGCATGTAGCTCAATTATCTGACTTAACAGGCACCCTGGCATCCCGGCTTTGTTTAAGGAACTCCAGAGCAATTTTCTAGGAACAAGATCAAATGCAGCTCTAAGGTCAACAAACGCTACATACAAATGACCCTTCCTAATATGTACGTACTTCCAGTAAATACAACAGAATCTGAAGACCTGGTCTAGTGTACTGGTCTTAGACCTAAAGCCTGCCTGAAATTTAGTAAATATTTTTGACTCCTCCAGCCAGTCGTTCATTCTAAATAATAAATGTTTGGCATAGAGTTTCTGCAGGGTGTCCATTAAGCTGATGGGTCTATAATTAGCGGGATCAGATTTACTACCCTTTTTAAAAATTAGTACAACTTCTGCTGCACGCCAACTTTCAGGAAACGAACAATCAATAGACAACGCATTAAATAAACAATTGATATAAGGAGCCCAAACTTCGATTGCATGTTTGTAAAGGTCACCAGGTATTTTATCCGGACCGGGGGCTTTACTGCTTTTTAGATCGTTAATTGCCTTCGTTGTTTCTTCCAAGGTAAAATCAAGGCATTCAGGAGGTGGAGGTAACCAAGTGTCCTCAACAGCAGCACTGTCATATTGTTTGTACAAGGATGTGAAGTGATTTACCCATGTTAGTTCATCCAGAAAAGTGTCCTTAACTGCTCTTCCTGCATGCCCCCCATTAGCAACCAATCTCCAAAAGCCAACATTGTCGTTTACTTTGGCAGCAGCCAGCATGTCTGCCCAAAGAAGCTCTTCCCAGACTTTTTTGGAATCTTTTAGGACGTGCTTATATTCTTCCCTTGCAAGTTTGACATCCAATTTAGAGCCCTCTTTGATTGCAGTTAGAAGACTCCTTTTGGCCATCTTACACGAGCGATTAAACCAAAGCTTTCCATGGCAACCCATCCTTATATTTTGCTGATTCTTCTTTGGCATTTTAGACATGTAGATCTTGAGCTTGTCAAAGAAGGTTTTATGCAGTTCAACAAAATGTGCATAGTTCTCAGATAGGAATGGAGAGCCAGCTACGGGGCCAAAGGTTGAATCAAAGAGAGAATAAACAGCTGCAAGGGTTGTGCCATCTGATAACAGATGCGGCCATTTTAAAGCACGTCTATTGTTATTAATGTGAACAGATTCGCATGGTACATCTGCAACTTTAGTGGGCATAGAGTCACTAAACATATGTGCTTCAATATGGAGTTCCAGGGGAAAATGATCACTCTCAACCCTGTTAGATACTCTAAAGTCCATCATGAAGTGCCAAATGCTTAATGATACAAGAATAAAATCAAGCCTACTTTCAGACTTTACAAAGGTTGGTTGTTTGGATAGGTCAGAAGGAAGGCGGCCATTACAAGCTCGTAAACCGTGTTCAACTGTTAGCCTTAGAAGTTGGACTGCTAACGTAGTGCACTTGACGTGTATGTCAGTCTCAAGCTGGGGGATATTATAGGCATGGTCTTCATCCTCGAGGGCTTCAGTAATGGCAAGAATCGGTTCAAAATTACAATTCAAGTCACCCCCCAAAATTACTGGGACATCGCCGACTACTGTTTTAAGGAAAGAATCCAAAATTTCCAGCGTGGGTGACACTCTAAAGTGACCTATAGGTCTATTGTAAATATTAATAATATAATATTGTTGGCCCATTGCAGTAGTGATCTTTAAGGCTAGGATATCCGGAGTTCCTGTATCTATGCTTTCAGCTTTTATAGTTAGTGTAATTTTAATCCAAATAATTAGACCCCCCGCTGGTCTTCCCCTCTCTGATTGAGTTGCCACTTTATCAAAAGTTTTAAAACCCATCCTATGTGGGGTTTCCATGGCCCATGTTTCCTGCAAAAGGCAGATTTCACCAGAATCAATATAATCCGCCCAATCAGGGTCCTTCAAATTTTTTCCAACTCCAGCAATATTCCAAGATAAAAATTTCAGTTCAGGAATTAATGGTTTATCAGAAGGGTCACCGTTAGCTGTAGGCACTACTAGGGATGGTATAGGAGCAATAGTAATTAGATGTATATTGTTTATTTTGTTCTCAATATTGGGTGCCACTTCCCCTATTGAACAAGTAGGAATTTCACCATGTCGTTCTGTCGGCATGCTGGTACACACTGAATTGCCTTCAGAACTGAGTTGGATTTGTGGAATTGTTATTCCTGATCTATGGAGATCCTGCCCCACTCCCAATGTACAATACAGATCATAGAGCGTAGGAATACAGTTGGGCATGGTTTTCAGTCAGTCCACTGCGTCCAAACAGCTAAATCTATTGAATGTTGGGACTCCAGACCACGCATTAAGCTCTGCTTGTCTGGCTGTATTTGGTGCATAGCCATGAAACAGATTAGGAGTGTTCCAACCAGGGCCATGCTTTGGAATTCTAGGAGGAGGGTAAAAAAAAGAAAGGGGTCTAACTCTAATAGGGAATGTGTCTCCATACGATTTCCATGCACAAATTTGTTCCGCACTATACGGTTCCTCAAACGAGACAACTATACAGTCGCCCGGTACTGACTTAGTCGTTTGCCCCACCCATGGCACTCTGCGTACCATCAGAATTTTGCTTCTCATGTGATTTGGAATCGGTTTGTTTGAATTTAACCAATAAATCACCTTGTTTTTTAATGAAGCAAAGTTCTCTTCATTGTGATTTTGTAATTTGGGGACACCAGTGAGGACTATAACAAATGGGCTAGCGTCTGGTGGCAAATCTATATATCCTCCCCTGAAGTTATTTTTGGGATAAGCTGTCTGGTGGTTATATGAGTCAGTTCTATGCGTTTGGGACCTATCGTGCGTAGGTTTGTTAGAGCCCTGGTGGGGTTTGGTTGTCTCCGCTGGCTTCTGGGGAACAGAAGATTTAGTGGCCAGAGGATTAGTTGTGGAGGTGTTTGCTGGCTGTGGTTTTTTATTTTGAGCAGTCCCAGAGGGCTGAGATGCAATTGTGTTTGCCGGTGGCCCATTCAAGACTGTAGAAATAGGTGCTGTTTGGGTGGTAGTTTTCAAGTTAGAATTTTTATTTTTGGCTACCCCTTCTTTTTGTTTGAGAACGCTAAATGGGTTAGTATTTGGGGTAGCACCCACTGGTAAAGTTGGAGCATGTATGGGCCCATCATTGCCATTAAGGCTTATACTTGCTAATGTAATAACCCTCTTCTCTACTTCAAGTAATTGGTTTTTGATACCAGCTAACCTGACTTCTAATGGCCTCAATAATACTTTAAGCGTTTCCCACACTATTTTCAAAAATTCTTCCCTGTCCCCTTGTGTAGAATACCTAGATGTAGAGATATTCTCACCCTCTTCTATTAGTGTATCCATGCTTTGTACCGGGTTGGACAACCCTGTATTGTCCGTGCTACACTGGTTAATAGGGGGTGTAGGATCAGTCACTGTGGTTGCGCTAATAGTCGGCTGTTCAAGACCCCCTGAAAAAAATTGGTTTGATGCTACCTTGGCCTTCTTTCTAGCATAAACTGAAAGGTTTTTGCATTTGCGTTTGGATGGTGGTTTAACATTATCACAAGTAACAATTGGCCCAGTTCCCCCCAGTTCTTTGACCCCCTGGTTAGACTCAATAGAAGGTTCAGGGGGTAAGGTATTTTCTGGAACTATGCTATCAGATACATCTTGGCTGCATACTTCTATGATATCAGCGGAATCTACCCCCTCATTGATAGAGTGTATTTCAGCCAAGGCGATTATGGGAACAGGGCCAGTAGCGCGCTCTGGCGTTTTGGCGTTTGCAATATGACCCAAAGATGATTTCTTTTTCAGTGCCAGTTCTATTGACAATTTCCTAGCAGACTCCAGCTCTAGAGAGACTCTGTGCTGGAGCTTAGTAATCTCGTTATCAATAGACAGGCTAGTCCGTGTGATAAAATCATCGAGTGTCCCAGTAGCCTTTTTGCCGTTTTTTGTGGTTTTGCTTCGTGTCGCTCGAACAGACATGTTGGAGGATGGGAGTGTAGCCCTTAAGAAATTATAATATAGACAAATTTTACTACGTTTAGGATGAACCACAACCAAGGGGGATGGCCCGGTCCGGTCTTAATCGGTCTGTAACGGCCTGAAACGGCCCTGTCTTTGCCCCGTCTTCGCCCACGCTACGTCCCACGCTGCGGGAGTGAGGTAAAATTTTGTAGGTGGCAGTTTGGGCGGGGGGGCGGGCCAGCAGGGAGAGCGGACCGGAAGCTCTTCCTTGGTCTCGCAGGGACTTCTGGGAAATGAAGTCCCTGCACGCTCGCAGCCCCGCTGGTGCCTCGCGCCCCTTACCGCCTTCCTGCTAGCAGCCTCTGCAATCCGCCCTCAAGGATGCTGGAAGTAAGGCTCCCCAGCGAAGCGGCACCCGCGAAGCGGGTGCGGCGAGTCGTTAGCTGGAAGCCTTGAACCTTCAAATACCGCCAAAAGTGCGCTGTGCAAACAGAAACCTCTCTCCTTAAAAACGTCTCCTCTGGTGAGTGACCCACAGTACAAGGGTTGCCGGTGCGCTTAAATGGTCATTAGATGGGCGGGGGGGCGGGCCAGCAGGGAGAGCGGACCGGAAGCTCTTCCTTGGTCTCGCAGGGACTTCTGGGAAATGAAGTCCCTGCACGCTCGCAGCCCCGCTGGTGCCTCGCGCCCCTTACCGCCTTCCTGCTAGCAGCCTCTGCAATCCGCCCTCAAGGATGCTGGAAGTAAGGCTCCCCAGCGAAGCGGCACCCGCGAAGCGGGTGCGGCGAGTCGTTAGCTGGAAGCCTCGAACCTTCAAATACCGCCAAAAGTGCGCTGTGCAAACAGAAACCTCTCTCCTTAAAAACGTCTCCTCTGGTGAGTGACCCACAGTACAAGGGTTGCCGGTGCGCTTAAATGGTCATTAGATGGGCGGGGGGGCGGGCCAGCAGGGAGAGCGGACCGGAAGCTCTTCCTTGGTCTCGCAGGGACTTCTGGGAAATGAAGTCCCTGCACGCTCGCAGCCCCGCTGGTGCCTCGCGCCCCTTACCGCCTTCCTGCTACCAGCCTCTGCAATCCGCCCTCAAGGATGCTGGAAGTAAGGCTCCCCAGCGAAGCGGCACCCGCGAAGCGGGTGCTGCGAGTCGTTAGCTGGAAGCCTCGAACCTTCAAATACCGCCAAAAGTGCGCTGTGCAAACAGAAACCTCTCTCCTTAAAAACGTCTCCTCTGGTGAGTGACCATACCAGTGATTGGTAGTACCAGTGATTGGCATATTTTGAATTGTAACCCCACCTCTAAAAACAATCTGGCAAAACCGCTTTTTGCACACAAAAGGAATAAAAACATCAAGGATCATATTGTCCATTCAAAATTTGGAAAAAAATCGACCTCCATTGGATCAAGCCAAAGGTCATTGTTAAATAATCTTCCGGTACGTGGTACTTTTAAGTGTTCGTCATGTAAGTCTTGCACCAATATTTTGGGTGGCGAACACTTTTCCCATAAAGGCTTTTCCACTAAAGCGTGCGAAATTTGGAACTGCAAAACAGCAAATGTTGTGTATTTTATTGAATGCCCCTGTGGTCTAGGCTACGTGGGAGAAATCTGTAGACCTATTCAGGTACGTCTTACCGAACATAGATCAGCTGTTAAGACAAGTAAACTCTCAGCTCCGCTAGTGAAACACTTTTTAGAGAAAAATCATAAAGCAGAAGATTTCAAATGGCGCATCCTTGAAAGAATCAGAATACCTGATAGCAAGGGTGGCTGTGCTATCCGTAAAAAGAAAGAAGTATACTGGATTTTTGTGTTGAATACTTTTAAACAGGGATTAAATGGAGATATTCCATGGGAAAATGCTATATTTTAAATCATTTAATTACAAGGTACTTCTTTATGTGATATGGTGACTGGTTCGGATATAAACTACCAGGGAGCACCATACTACGCTGAGACTGTTCATTTGTGATACACACTTTTATAGTCTAGTACTCTTGAATCACTCCGAGTTTAGAATTTTAATTGGGTAATACGTACTGTCGTAGATAGAGTTGTTATACTTAGCGAGTATTTCTAGTGTAGTATATATCTGTACTATTATTTGAGATCATATACCAGTTATACCAGTTAAAAGCGTATTAAATCATTATATGATTTAACTTTGGCCGAACATATTGGGCTATGTGCGCTTTCCTGTCTTTTTTATATTTCGAATGTTAGAATCTCTGATCCGACACTTTGTGTCACTTATTTGACACTGTTATTTTAAATTGTTTCACGTTACAAATCGCGTGACTGCAGTTAGATCCATTGGATCCTGCGACACATTTTATCTCTAGACCGCTGTCGCTTTAAATCCCGATACGAGGTAAATCACATGACCGCCTAGCGTAACGTATTTAAAATCGAGTCGGGCTCAAGGTAGGTGTTGCCGATTTTAACTGCCAAGAGGACGCCGACAGCCATCTCCTGTACGGTCTCCTGTGAACTTGACGAATGACCGCATCCTGGTAAGAAATCTTTTAGACTAGGACATCGTCGTAATTTAAACAGATTAGGAAGTTGCGTTTTAATTTTACATCGCTATCTGACCTACATGAAGTAACTCAAATTTACCACAATTACCCTAGGGATTATATAGCAACCCCTTATGGTGAGTAGAGTGATACGATATTGTCACCTAACCGTATGGCCGCCTTCGTTTTTAACAGTTACATACAACTAAGTATTTTTATACGTACGGTATTTTTCAGATATCCCGGACTAAGAAGTTCCGATTGGGTCATATGAAATCATTGTAATCGATTGTCCCGCAAATGTACAAGAGTAGAATTTAAGGAAAATCTAAAAATAAATACAACATCGTGAAAATAAACGGAACGACCGAAAAGGTAAATCTGTCAATAATGTTGTTTGAATTCAGTGGTTTGGCTGCAATTAGTTAATGGCAGTAAAGATCGGAACAACTAATTGTATGCCTTCTTTAAATAGAACAGCATAAATACTTCCCCCCGATGAGAATACATCAACATATTATCCTCACTGTTATTACCATCGAGCCACTATATATGGCATTTTTGTAATCCCCTTTTTATTATATTTTTTATAAATAATTCTCCTTACCCTGCTTTCATTATGAGTGAAGAAATATACGATAACTACTTTCATTCTCTTTTTTTAATTATAAATAGGTGCAGACAGTGATATCTTCATCAAGACTGCCCTGTGTTTTTAAACGAAATTAGGTTACCGTTTTCTCAATATCAAATACAGATATCTGAAAATAACATCTATCATGTTTTAAGTAAGTTTTTATTAGTGAGTTTAAATAATCCCCAATAAAGCTTAGATCAGATGTAATAATAAGGCTATCATTTATATACAATAAGGTGTCTTACTATACAGGTCTAACTGTTTGGCTAGAGAAGCATGATCTAAATGTTCCATCAACTTTGGCCTCAACTTTGGCCGTTATACAAACGACACACTCATCCCAGATAGAACAATTGCAGCGCCAACTGAAGGGTCTACAAGACAGAGTGGATGATGCAGAGGGATGCTCTAGGCGCAACAATGTGCGTATTTTGGGAATGCCAGAAAGGAGCGAGGGGGCCCATCCAACCCAATTTATAGAGCTTCGAGAGCAGGTGGGTACATTGGGACTTAGGGATCATTTTAGTGTTAAGCGCGCACACAAAGTCCCACCCAGACCTCCACTCCCGGGAGCACCACTCAGACCGATAATAGCACAGATTCTGAATTACAAGGATAGAGATACGATCTTGCGTCTGGCGAGGGAAAAGGCTCCGATAACATTTAAAAACAAAACAATATCTCATACCCGGATTTTACACAAGCTGTACAACGAGCGAGGGCTACTTTCCAAGACGTCAAAAAGAAACTTCGAATGCACCAATTAAAGTATGCCTTGTTGTTCCCGGCCCGCCTTAAAGTTCACTATGATAAAAAGGCCCTGTTCTTCCAAAGCCCGGAAGAAGCTGCAGATTGGCTGGAAATAACTCTGTCGCCTCTGGGATCGCAGCAATCCTCACCCTCTCACCATAGACTGCAGCCGAAATTGCAGCAGATGAGAAAAGACAGACATGACAAAGGGAAACCAACTGACATTGGCAAAGGAGGACAACCGTCTCAAGAACAAATACCAGACAGCCAAACAGATGTGATCCTGATGTGGGCGCATGACGCACGATCCGTGGCGGAGACTGTGAACTCGTCGGAAGAGGTGGATGCACACTCGGACTCTGAGTCTAGCATGGCTCTGTTCCCCCTTGTCTCTCCTCAGACAGTTAATGACTATTTGATTGTGAGGAAGATCAGGGTCGCAAAGACTCACCCGATAGCACCACCTCCCGCTGGACTCCTTACGTCTCTATGATGATGAAGATGGCACGATAATGAAGGCTCTTTTCCCCGCCCCACAGTACGAAGAACTCGACCCGGAAGTCGTTCCTCCCGGAAACGGCAGGATTACGTGGCAGGACCAATAGGACCTCGACAACAAAGGTGGAAAGGGGCAGAAAAAGCCGGAAGTGAAGATCGTCGGCTGAGAAGGAGACCACGGAGAGAGGAGCAGACGCTGACGAAACCAAGGATTCCACAGTGCGACGAGGAGGCAACGAGGGAACTCCAACCGAAGACCCAGAAGAGCCTGAGACCTGGTCTGAGGAGTGGTGGAGTCCGGAGGACACGCACGAGCAGCCACAACTCAGGAGAGTTGTGGCAGACAGTGGTACGTAGCATCTGCCACGGGAGCATTAACGGAGTGGGGTGGGATAATCAGGGAGAAGGAGGTAGCGCGTTTATCTCCCTCTTGTTGTAGATACCCAAGTGCTCTACTTTACCCGCTCTTATTCTTATACCTATAATGCTGCACCTTAGCTATGAAACTGCCCAAAACTTCTAACTGAAATGCCCTGATTCATGCTCCAGTACTTCTGCACCTAGCTTCAAACCCCTTTACGTATTCGCCCCCCTCACATCTTAAGAACCCAAACTCACACAAGGTGTGGTGATGGACTTATTTAAGACCTCTGCGCCAGATTGGGTCAGTGACCGCCGTTTTCTTTTCTTTATTTGAGTGCTTTCGGTACTCCAGGGGAAGCTCTACCCAAAGGAAGTGACAAAGACCACCAGTTCTACCTGAGCTGCTTATATCCGACCACCTGACAAACAACCCCAAGAGAGAACGCTGGAAGAGCACCCCAGTAACATTCTGTGACATACCAACAGGACTGTTTCTTTTCTGTTGAACTTCTTTACAAAGTAAACCCTTATAATACTATGGGTTATTGAACACAACCAATAAAAAGCCCTACAATATTCAACCCCTACGGCCTCCTAGCTTCTGTTTCCGACCTTCCCTCCGACATTGAGTTGATAAGAATGCTCACCCCCTGCTGCTGTGTTGTAATGTCAGATGAGTATATGGTTTTGTATAGATATTATGCTGCATATGCTCACTGTGTGATTATTGCTGTAATAGGACTTTACAGATTTGTTTGCCTAGCTCTCTAATGTTGCTTAACACTTGCAAAATAGGGTGTGATTGGGGACTCTAAGGTCCCTGAGTTTGTGTGTTACGTGTAAGGTGTTATGTTTCGTGTGGTGGCTGCTACCCCAAGGGCAACTGCACTTAGTTATGGAAAACTATGGAGTTCTTATTGCGTTTGTTCTGTTGGTTTGGTTCTCTTTTGTTCCTTGGGAGAACCTAGTATTGGGGAGTTTAACGGGAGTTACTGGCTTGGCTACATTTACAGCGAGGGATACACAGAATGCAGGAAACTATATGATGATCAGTATGTATGTCTGGAAACCTGATGGCGCAACCTTATCGATATGCATATACATCCTGGAATGTACGAGGTATGGGGGTCAATACATAAACGACATAGAATACTGGCTCAATTAGATCATAGGAAAGCACAGATTGTCTTTTTGCAAGAAACACATCTAGTACAGACGGAGGCCGCTAAGCTCCTTGGAGGGGACATCTATTTTCTACTTTTTATTCCGCATTCGCCAGGGGGGCGGCAATATGGTTCACGAACGGTATTCCCTTCAAGTTGCTAGCACAACGGACAGATGTGAATGGGTGATATGTGCTGCTACATGGTATGTTAGGTGGAAAACAAATAGTACTGGGGAGTATATGCACCCCGAATTCTGACCAAGAAAAATTTCTAGCAATTCTCTGCACGGTGTTGGTGGGATGGGAAGAATACCCATGGATAGTGGGTGGTGATTTTAACTCAGTGATGGACCTAGAGCTCGACAGATCGCACCCTCCCTGCACGCAAGAGGCGGGGTGCAGGAAACAAACGGACGCACTTCAGACATGGGCAGGAGGATGGGGTATGGGAGATATCTGGAGGGAGTATTCCTTCTATTCTGCAACACATAGCCTACACACTCGTATAGATAGGATATTCTGTTCACAGCGGCTAGTGGGTGCTGTCGTGGATACTACACTCCTGAGCAAAACATATTCAGATCATAACCCAGTAGAGGCCACATTATTATGGGGGAAGGTTCCAACGCCAATCCCATCATGGAGATTAAACCCATCACTACTAGAAGATTCTGTATTCCACAATGCTATTTCCACGGCCATAACCCAATACTTCACTGAAAACACAAACACAGCAAGTACATAGAAAGTAAATTAAATGGGACGCATTCAAAACAGGGGTACGGGGTGGCGATCAGCACAAAAGTGGGGGTGCGTGTGACACTTATTGCCAAACTCACGGAAGTGGAGAATAGGATGGCTAGACTCGAACAGGAAGCAGTAACAAATAGCACAAGCAAATCTGAATTGCAGGAACTACATATAACACATGCACAACTACTGGAAGAACTTCGAGTTATAGACTATAGACTATATACCCAGAAACAACTTGTGAGCACGGATAGGGCAGGCCCCTGCTTGCTAGGATAATTAAGGATACACCCCCCGTGTCTCCCATTCTTGAAATAGATACCCCTGAAGGGGTAGTGAAGCGCACGCAGCTGGAAATTAATGCCACTTTCCGAAAGTATTACGAACAACTATATGCAGCCCCGGACAGGGTAGAGGAAAGGGACTATGAAGCGTTTTTTGAGGCATTGCAGATCCCCACACTAAGCGATGACCAAGCAGCAGAATTAAAAAGTCCAATCACGCATATGGAGGTTAAAACAGTGATAAATGCCCTTCTCCATAATAAATCACCAGGCAATGATGGACTACCTGTTGAATTTTATGCGATGTACTCTGAATTATTGATTCCCCAACTGTTAGAGCTGTATCAGAAGGCACTAGAAGATGGATTCCTCCCTCATATTACTGTGCAGGTGACGGTGATCTCCTTGTTGAAACCGGGTAGGGACAGCAGAGACATGGCAAGCTATAGACCCCTGTCGCTCCTTAATACGGATCATAAGATTTTAAGTAAGATATTAGCAACTAGATTATTGCAATGTTCACCGAGTTTGATACACACTGATCAGTGTGGATTTGTACCACACAGGAGCACGGCGCTCACCATCCGCAGGCTTCACATGGTAATGTCACAGGTGCCTACGGATGCTGCTCCGGGAGGCTACATCTCTCTGGATTTGCGGCAAGCGTTCGATTCGCTACAATGGGAAGATATGATGACTGCATTGACTCGATTTACGATTCCGCCGGAATATGTAAAATGGGTTAGATTTTTATACATGAGTCCAAGGGCAAGGGACCGCACGGGACCCCACATTTCGAGCCAATACCAGGGAGAGAGCGGTACTAGACAGGGCTGCCCCCTCTTGCCCCTGTTGTTTATTTTAGCACTAGAACCTCTCTTGCTAAAGCTACATACAATGGCTAGACACAGGGGGATATGTATCAACAAGGAAGTGCATGTGGTTTCAGCATATGTAGATGATATTATTTTATTTGTTAACAATCTAGACGAGGTATATGACCGTTTGCCAGAGCTTTTTTCAACGTTCCAAAAACTTTCCGGTCCTACGATATATGAGAATAAATCATACGCCTTCTGTTTTTAA
Source organism: Lissotriton helveticus (assembly GCF_964261635.1). Classification (NCBI taxonomy): domain Eukaryota; kingdom Metazoa; phylum Chordata; class Amphibia; order Caudata; family Salamandridae; genus Lissotriton; species Lissotriton helveticus. Next base: position 769,507,945 of record NC_136063.1, on the reverse strand, counting down.
TGACATAGCTAGTACTGCACCAATTCATTTTAGCCAATGAAAGTTCCAGACCGTGCCAGTCACCTTTAAATATTTAGGCATTCAAATATACAGAGATGTGAAGGATATTCTGGACGGTGATTTAACCCGCTCTATAACACCACTCTGGCAGCAGATAAAGTTCTGGACTTCCCTACACTATCGGTGGCCGGGCGGATAGCCATGGCTAAAATGGTGATGTTACCGAGACTGTTATATTATTTCGTTAATCTGCCCATTCTGATACCACTGCCTACATTTAAACTACTGGACACCCTGCTAATTGAATTAATTTGGGGCGCGGGACGTAGCCGTATAGGGCTTACTAAGCTACAATTGCCCACAAAGCAAGGAGGTACGGGAGTCCCTGACATGAGGGCTTACTGCATGCAGGCCAGCTGCAGTGGTTAGCATAATAGATAAAAGGACACAACCTGAGAGAAATATCCATGACCACACAGGCATGGGAGCGAAGATAATTGCATGTACTACTGTTACCAGGCAGTAGGGTTTTGTTGACGGCGTCCCCACTATTGCACACAGCTCTAAGTTATTGGAAGAGGGCCATGCGCTACATCAAAATCTCAGTGCCTTATGCCCCAAATATACCTCTACTGGGCCTTCCACTTCCCTCAGGATGTGTGACAATCAGACATATAGGGGTATGGGCAGAGACCGGAATTTCCACGATAGGCGTTCTCTTCCACAATTGCATACTGAGTCATGACACCTTTGTGCGGGAGTTGGGAGTGTAAGATAAGTTTGTTTTACTGCATGCACACATCTCCCGATATGTTAAAACAGTGTGGGCCCCTAGGGGGGATGAGCCTTAAACCCATGCATTAACACATATGCAATATTTGATGGGTAATGGGGACACTTGACAAAGTGGTTGTATTGGGGTATTCACTCACACACACTACTATCGACTCGATATAGATGGGACACGAATGTGGGCAGCACACTAACGGATAAAGAATGGGGGTTACTGCTAGAACACCTGCACAAGATCTCTAGAAACCCGAAGTTTAAATTTATCCAGCTCATGATAGTACACTGTGCGTATTTAACCCGGCACAAACTCAGCAAAATGTTTCCAGAGGCATCAGGTAATTGTCCCCTCTGCTGCTTCCCAAATGCGGGCTTATTGCACATGTTGTTGGACTGCCCAAGACTATTGAACTATCGGTCGACAGTGCAAGAACTAATTAATAGCGTGGCACCAACAGGGAACATCAGGTCCTTGGAATAATGCATATTAGATCTAGGTCCTAAAGGAAAGAAGGGGACTCCTACGTGCAGATTTGTGAACCTTGCAATGATATTGGCAAAGAGGAATATAACTATGAGGTACAAGGCTACCAGACTGCCCAAATTGCTAGACTGGTACAACGAGGTAGTTAGATGGGTGAGGGCGGAGGGAGCGGAGCTACAAAGTGAAGAACAGAAGGGAATGAGAAGGGTATCAATATCACTTGACTGTAATGCAATAATGGAGGAATTTGTGGCTAAGGACCATCAAGAACAATAAGGGACTGTACGACTCAGGCTGTAACTGATGGTGTAGACGCTGTTCGAATTGCAGCACTGTAAACTGGTTTCTGTAATGTTAATATTCTGTAACTGGTCCAAATAATGTGTATCGAAGCACCAGCAAGGTTGACAAATTGTTATCATGCAAAAAAATGTTAGTTTGAGCCAGAACGGTGGGGGGTTGGGTGGGAGGGGCCTTCTGATTGTTTTGTTTGTATACTATAACAAAGTGTATGATAACCCTTGAAGAACAAAATGAATGTGTTATTGCGAAAAATCAATAAAATACGTTTTAATAAAAATACTAAGATCTGACAGTAAATCAAATAAGCCAATCATGGAGTCACTAATCCATACATCAATTTACAATAGGGAGAGCATATGCACTTTAGCACTGATCAGCAGTTGTAAAGTGCCCAGAGTCATAAAACTAACAAAAACAGGTCAGACAAAATACAGGAGTAAGGCACAAAGTTCAGGGATGACCCTGCAAAAAGGCCAAGACCAACACTCAGTATACGAATGCTTGGATTTTCTGAGACCTTTCAATTTACCTTGACTCTAAGTCTCAAATCGTGTCCTTTTCTGATTCAACCAAATTGACTATTATTGAGAGACAAGAAAGGCTGCACATCTGTTCCACAACAACCAGTAGGACATATCTATGACAAACTTTTCCCAAAGAAGAAAGAGGGACACCCATCTGTATTGGCAACAGGGGATTTTTTTTGGAGCAATGATCTCAAGTGGCTCGAGTGGCATAGGGAAAGTGATTAATGTGGTGTGTGAGAAGCTGGCCTAGTATATGATATCTACTTATGTAAGTGGGCACCTTTCACCAATCCATACAGCCCTTATGGTATTTAAGAGGTCTTAGACAGCCTTAGGAAGCTGTCTAAGTGGTATCTGTGGAGAACAGCCTTCAGACATAGAAGGAGTGCAAAGCAGCGTGTTTTAACAGAATGCAATCTTATAGTATAGATTAAGTAAAAGAGAACCCCACCAAGTATTTATAAAAATATGCATTTATTATATAATACTCTCTAGTATGTTCCAATGTCTCCAACATGGAGATAAACACAATGCACACATTACTTTAGCAAAGAAACACAGTAAATAGCATGAAATACACAGTGGCCCCAAGGGGGACCAAGCCATATAGTAAGAAAGTGGAATAAGAACCACAACTCTAGTCAAGTCTGTGTCTATAGGACCTAGAACTGCTGGGACCCCAAGGAACCAAGCAAGGTGAGTAAATAGGGACTTCATGGAGGGCGTGTGCAGTGTGGAAACACAACTGCATGCTCTGTACAACTCTGTGCAAGTCGTGGTTGTATTTTTAAAGATTAAGGAACCTTCCCATTGGACCCTGAAGAAACCCAGTGAAGACAGAAGGTTGGAGAGCCACCCCACCTGTGGATACCCTGATACCAATGTTACCTACACTAGGGAAGCCAGGTGCATACGTGTGAAGTGGTGTCGGAAACTGTAGTCGAACCCAATAGAGGACTTCAGGAAAGTGCTGCTGCTGGAAGAGGAGAAAATATCAGTGGAAATCCAAACATGGATTCTTGAAGAGAGGTACCTGAAAGCAGAGAGGATAGAGTCTATGTCACTCAGGAGTGACCAGGAGATTTCGAAGACTAATGCCCTCCGATGTTGGGTGCTTCAGGATGGATGACGAGGACCTTGACTCCACAGCTTTGAGGATCAGGTAATGCTGAGGAGGACAGGAGGCATGCGCGAGCTGTCACACAAAGGATGTTGAGTGCTTAGGGGTCGGTGTCCGGCGGGAGCACCAACAAGCCTCTGCACAGGCAAGCCACGCAGGAATCAAAGAAGGAGCAACGTTGGGAGCAGCAAGGTCCAGGGGACTCACCAAAGGCAGGGGAGTCAGGGCAGGCCCCAAAAAATCTGGGGAGCCCCAAAGGAAACAACTGTGACCATCAAGTGGACCCACAGGCTGGAGGCACTGGTGTTGCGAGACGACCACAAGCAGCTTACCAAAAGATGCAGGTCACGATGCACACAATGTGGTGTGGCTTCTTGCAAAAAAGTCAACAAGCCTTTGAAACTGCAAGTTCGAAGCGTTACACAGGGGTTCGCTTATTGCAACCCCCTCAAGGAATACTGGCCTCAAACTTGGTGGGAGGGTAGAGCAGGCCTCGTGAGCTGTGGAAAACTACCACCTGTGTTGCAGAGCCCACGGAGTCTGGGGATCTTAGGATCTGCAGACCGGTCAACTTAGTTGCAGTTTCTGCAAATGCAGGGGAGTGACTCCTTCACTCCAAGGGAGATTACTTCAGGTGTCTTTGATGTTTCACAAGCCTTGGAGGTTCCTGTATTATGCACAAGCACAGACAATGCAGCAGACTGTAAGGGAGATGAAGTCAAGCCCAAATGAAGTTCAGCGAAGTCCAGAGTGCCCATAAGTTAGAAGTGTAGTGGTGTCTAATCTGAATCTTATCCCACAATGAATATAGGGACCTTCACCCAGGTAAGCCCTTAAGTATCCTAGGGAACAGGTTGAAAAGATTCAGGGGTCCCTCTCAGGGGAGAGTCTGGACAATGGGGAGGTTACTCCCATGTCCTTTGTCCAGTTTCGCATCAGAGCGGGAGCCGGTGGCTCCCAGAACTGGTTTGAACTGGACTACGCACAGGGACACCAAATGTGACCCTCATGCAGACTTTCTGGTGCTGGCAATCCTGTCTGTGAGGTGGTCACACCTCCCAGTGACAGGATGCCTATTATTCCACCTTCCTCTGCTTGAGCTTGGCTAAGCAGCAGGAGGGCAGAAATGTGTCTCTGGCCGGCAGCAACCATTTTGTGCTGTCCGGGTCTAGAAGGTTGGCACCAGTAATACCGAGAGCCTAACAGGGGCTCTATCAGTGTTTGGAATCATACCTCGCACAATGTTTATGGTGTGGGGGTATTTTTCCAAATTGTTTGATACCAAACATGATAGGAATCATTGTAGAAGTTTTTGAGATGGTCATCGCGTAATTATGAGGTGCCCCTCTACATAGTATGTGGCTACTTCACTGAGAATCTGAAAGAATGGACTCCGTAGGCTGCAGGGGTGTCCTGCTCATGCAGGGGCACCTTCTCACTTAGAAGCAAGCACCCTGCCTTCGGGATTGTAAAGGCCAGCTCTAGGGGTGACTTATAGATTTTAAGTGCAGTGACCCTTAGATATAGTAAACCTATATCTTTAGTAAGTGGTGCAAGCACAAACTGACACAGGTTGCAAGGGTAGGCCTGTAGTTCCATTTTGAATGGTCTCTCATGGGTGGCATAATACATGCTTTAGCCCATGGGAGACCTCTGGGTTACCTATGCCCTGGCTACATGAGTACCATATACTAGGGACTGAAAAGGGTATCCCAGTATCCATTCTGGGATGTACCTAAGTACTGAACACAACAATTTAGGGAGAAAGCAGATAGACTGGGGTCCTGATTAGAAGGATCCCAGTCAGACAAGTCAAAAACCAACATAGCACCCGGCACAAAGTGGGGGTAACCATGCCAAAGGATGCCACCTTCCTACATGGTGCATGTGGGGGATTCAGCTAAACTTGTTTTTCCATGTTTGGGTGAACAGTGATTAGTTAATAGTACATGTTGCAGCCTGTGCTTCTCAGTCTGTCATCCTTTCCGAGTTCCCATGGACCCCGATTACATAGACTCTCTAACATTGTAATTTCCTTTTCTAAGCCAACATGTCTGTGCAAAGAAAACACCATAGCTCTTCTGCTCTGTTGTTCAGGCCTGCTCCCAAGATCGATAATGGTCAAATTCAGTTGTAGCATTCTTTCTGTGGTAACTCTTTTTATTTTACAATTTTGGAGTGTGTGTGTCCTCTCTATTTTACATGTTGGAAAACGTATTTGAGGGTCTGTGGGCTGCTAAAGAATATTTCAATTATGCTAGCTTAATTGTCCCCTTCCTTCCACAACAGATATTCTGTGCATATGTGAGTGGATGAATGCCACATTTGACTGTCTCTCAACTTTCCCCTAATTCTCCCCATCGATTTATTGACGACTACCTAACCATCTTCTCCACAATACTGAGATCGGTTGTGCTGTAATCTTTGTTTACCATCAACAGATCACACAATTTGGTGAGGCAGAAGAGGAATATACAAAGCTAAACCTTTCAAGAAGAAGGGTGAAAAAGTGAAGTCACCCCTACCATAACCCCTACCCTGCCTCAGCACAATCAGAAGCTTGAAATTGCCAGTGGATGTGTATGTTTTTCTTCTTATAATTTATGCCCCACAGAGAATCTGTGGGGCAAGTGATTTACAGGTGGTGAATCTATGAATGTGGTAACATACAGGGTTTGAGGTCTAAGCCAATTCTGCAATTTAGAAATGTTTTCCAAACCTCAAATTGGGTTTAGGATTCCTTTCTGAATCACTGTTTGAATGGGGCCTATAAGGGGTGTCTATTCAAAATGGTTATGTGGTAACTTATCTATCAATGGTTTGAGACTATAATTCTTATCGGTAACCACTGATCAGTTATTGGAACACAATTTGTGGTGGTAACTGTATCACAAAGGGAACGTGGTCTCTTTTGGACCTATTCCCTTATGGGAATCAGGGTTACAGCTTCAGGGTGTGTAAGCAGTAGTCTGGGGACCACTACCTGTTTTTTCAAAAGTTGAAAAGTTTTTTTTTTTTTAAAGCAGTCTAGGTTCCCTAAGGAACTCAGGCTGCTTTAAAAAAAAAGTTTCCATTTTGGAGCAGAATCACAAGTAAACTTGACTCCTGTCCCTTGCAGAAAACCATCCATCTGAATGTTGTCAATCACAGGGGGTCGCAAATTGCAACCTCCTTCATGAATAAGAACTAGGAAGTTGAGGAGGAGCCAAGCTAGCAACTAAGATGGCCGCTTAGGTTCCCGTCTCCGGCGACCTCCTCACCCCGCTATGATATCCTGTCATTAATACTGTGCCTGCGCGCCAAGATGAACCACACCGGTGCCGAATCGTGTGCTCCCGAGTGCTCCACCAGCTACGAGACCAGAGAAACATCGTCTTTCGGTCTGCGGCCTGTCTCGGCTTTGAAACCGGGGACCCGAGTAATGTAGCAGCTGGCTTCTAACCGAACAACAGCGGCTGATGAATCCGAGAGGGGCCGGCCAATCTGCACGGAAGTTAATCTGTACTTCCCACGATGACCATCTGGCCACCTGGTGGCGTACGTGGAGCGCGCTGATGGCGCCGCGGATCTGTGCTGTTTCTTCACTAGTCGGAGCCGAGAATGTGAGCGGCTCGGGTGTTGATTGCTACGTGGCTCTTTGAATGTGGCATCTCCCGGAACGTCGCTCAGAATACTCCCACACGCCGACGAGCTTAAGGTGGGTCGTTATTCTCTGGTGTTACTGGATCCCCTTTCACGGATTCGGAAGAGGGATCGCGTCCGAGGGGAACGGCATGGCGCCCAATATTGACATGTGTAAGGTTCGGTCCCACTCCTCTGAAGTGCTGGGAAAATATCAAGTGCAAACTCTGAGACTCACTACCCTCTCTAAGGGGTCTGTGACAGAGGGGCTACGTGTCGGAATGAGGGGTGAGCTGAGGCAAAGGCCAGGGCGAAGCCAACGATCGGTGATCTCATGGCGGCTATCCGTGACCTGTATTCTTCCATGGTTGCTCGTGCCCAGGCCCTCGAAGAAACACTGGATCTAATTACGTTTACATCTGAGCAGACGAGGCCAGCCTTTCCTCAATCCCGCGCCACATTGTCGGATTTGCCACCCGAACACAGTACTGCTGTTGACCCCGAAACGCTGGCCACACTGGAGGTTCCGGGCTGTACAATGACTGCCACTCGAATATCGGGTCTCCCGGGTGCACCGCTATGCTCATCAACACAGACGGAGGGAAATCTGCGCTATACGGTGCCCCCGATGATTTATACAACGACTCACTTGGGGCCTGATGGCGAGTCCCTCCTTCCCTTTCCGGACCCTATACCACTGGACTGGAAGTCACGTTTTGCGAACCTGTGGACGTGGTCTGGACTCTGTCCCGATGGATATGTTTCTATTTTGTTGTTTCCAACTGGCTCCGGTGAGCAATTGCATAACTTATCCTGGTCATCCCGGTTCTCTACATCGTCTACTGTGGTGGTTGTTTCGCTGAAACCCATTCGTCTGCTCGCTCGGAGGGGCCAAGGCTGAGGGTGTTTTATAAACTGAGGACATTTACCTGGCTGGTGACTGGGCGGGACACACTTTAAATGATGGTGACGGAAGATGCTACAGGCCGGACTTCAGAATTGCTGTTAGATATGCTCTGTGATCTATGCCGGGATTGTAACGTGTATTTTACTGGGTGTTGGGCGGTTTTTGTTGCTGTCCTCCCCATGTAGATTTTCCATACTTGCTTTACTGATGGACAATATGTTTTGGGGGGGTCACTAATGGCGGGGGTTACAGGGGCCGGGGATGTGTCTGTTGCTCTCCTCCTCCGCTATCTCTCTTTCCTCCCTTCTCTGGGGCAGTTCCGGGGTGATAGGCACGCTGTTGGTGGGGTAGGCCGTAGCCATTACAGGGGTGCAGGGTGGTGGGTGCTGGGGGGGGTTTGTTATTTTAGTTTGTTTTGTTCTATGGTCCCTTTCCCTCTTCCCCTTTCGGTGGGCTTTCCTTTTCTTCAGTAGAGTTGGTTGTATCTCCTTATTTCAATTCTTTCTTTATTGGGCGTTCATACTTGCCTTTACCTCATTGTTTCCGGTGGGTGGGTTTTAGGACGATACTCTTGCTATTTTGCCTGTATTGTATTGACTTTTACTCCTAGTCAGCCTCGGCGGGCGTGGGGTGTTTAAGCCGTATTGTCCATCACCTGGTCCTGATTGCACTGCGGGGTGTGCCCCCCCGTCTCTTCTCATTTTACTGTATGGTGTGATGCCATTGATAGTGCGACCACTACTGCTTCTTCATAACTTAAAATGAAACCTTTGATATCCTCTCGCATTGTGGCACATACAATCACATGCTGTACTTGCATCGTTGAGATTGCTTGGTCGTATTATTTGCATGTCTCCTGATCTATTTCCTGATTCTGCGGCCGGCCCCTGTGGTTGTAGGCATGCCCATGTAATCTTTTGCGTACTTCAATAAAGGTTTTTATAAAAAATAAAAATAAAAAAAAAGAACTAGGAAGTTCATTCTGCGACTCCCTGAGATTCATTATTTTGGAACCAAACTATTAGTACATATATCATTTAGAAAAATAAAATAGTGGTTGCATAAAGTTGGTATGCAATTTGCGACTGCTTTTTGCCATCACTATTTTAATCAGGATATCCTGTGTTAGGGTCTGATTTATAATTTGGCGGATGGGTTGATTTGTCACAACAATGGCAGATATCCCGTGTACAGAAATGTAAATACCATAATATCCTATGGGAAATCATAATTCAGCGGACGGGTTACCGTCACCTTTGTGACGGTGTAACTGTCTGCTGAAATCTAAATCAGGCCCTTAGTTTTGAACCTGCATTAATTGATAAAATCCCACTGAAAGGGAAACAGCAGCTTATTCAGAAGCATCTGAAAGTTGCAAGGGTACAGTTGAGTTATCTTGCCCTCAAAGAGACAGTTAGTATGGTGCCATACGGGACCGAGAAGCGGAGGAGATGGGAAAGATCTCTTCACTTCCCTTTTGGGTCCGGTTTGGTTCATGATTTATTGTGGTTCCCTTTAAGGATATGTTAATGAATATCAGAGGGGTGCTTGTCCTTGCGTCTGCATCTCTGAGCAAACTCTGCTTTATGTTGTCTTATTTTGTAAATTTTATCAGTTATAGTCTGGTCGTATCTCATTACCATACCTTTATAAAAATCGCTTTGCTCAATGCAGAGTGGCCTTGAGACGTTTCCAGTTATTATGCAATGAAGTTTGCTATTGAATAGGATTATTTCTGAAGTTAGCTGATCATTCAAGGAAAAGGATTTTTTGATGTAGTAATTAATGTTATTGAATTCATTTTAATGAATTGCTGTAAACCCCATACATAACAGCACTTTTAGAGCTGGCCTAAGAGATGCCTTGTTTTTGTACCGGTCCTTCTTTGAAGTCTGTTGCACATTCAATGGAACGGTAGATCACATTGTAACAATGAATTTTAACAGGATTCATTTTAATAAATTGTATTTTACTGAAGCTATTTTTAGAAATTGGTGTATATAATTTTTATGTGTTTTTATGTGTACCACTTGTATGTGAATACAGTTTATCATGATGATATAGTCTTTGGAGTAAAAACCTCTGATCTTTTTCTTCTGAGCATGGGTCATTCTTTCTGAAAATGGAGGCTTATAATCGTCTAACATTGGAATCTTTCTTAGCTAATGCTAGGAAAGCAAAAGGGCCTTAATGAATCAGTAAAAGAGAACAGTACAAAGTGAGAATCTAAATTCAGTGTGTTTATTTTGTTAACAAGATATCCTGTTGATAAAATAGGTGCATATTCCAGCTATGCATGCCATTGAGTAAAGAAGACATCAGGCATTTCAGTGAAAATATTAGTAGTTGAAAATGACACATAACATCTTTAAGAGAAGAACCCTCAGGAACCTTTCTAAATGCATTCTGATGCCAAAATGGGGTAGTGAGAAGGGGAAACATTGCTTACTTCACATGCAGTACAACGCAAGCGATTACAACGCAGTTGTTACAATGACTGTGTTGTTACAATGCAAATCATTACAATGCAAGTCTTTTCAATGACTTCCTATAGGGGGCGTGCTAAACTAAGGATAGTATCATTTACTATTCTAACACCTTTTCTACTGTTGCGCACACTAGAATTGGAATAGTAAATTATACTATTCTTAAGTCCAGCGCGCCTCCTATAACAAGTCATTGAAATGACTTGTGTTGTAAAGGTTTGCGTTGTACTAACGCAGTCGTGGTAACGACTGCGTTGTAATTGCATGTGTTGTATCGCATGCAATGTAAAGACATATATTCAATGAGAAGGTGAAAACATTAGCTGAATGGTTACTACCTCGCATGTTTTCAGGTCCAGAGATAAACAACTTTACAGTTTAAGTGGAATCGGAAGATACTAGGAGTTTTCATTGCTAAAAGAATAGTAATGAACAGATTCAGTGTTATATCTATAAGCAGTTTTAGTTGCAAAGAGACAGCATAATTTGTTTTAAACCATCACTTGTCTATGAGAATGTACCTTGAAAATGGATAAACTACTTGCAGGAAAGTGGTTTGCTAACTAGAGGGGAGAGGGGCCCTAGTCTTGATGTGAGCTGTTGCTAAGCTCCATTCCACAAAGTTAGCCTAACACCAAAAAAGTAAAAGGTTTCAGTGATAAATCCCTGGCTTACCATTGAGATCCTAACACAAGCAGACATGCTTCCCTCAAAAGAAAGGTATGTGAAAACAACAATAAATGTAAGAAATCCAGCAGATAAAATTCCCAACTAGTTTCGTAATATTAACTAAAATGCAGTCTGTAAATGAAAATGTAAATGCAAAGGTTAAAGTGATCAGGAGTACAACATATTGTAAGAAATGTCAAGAAAATGTCTGGCAGTGGAAAACAGTATGCACGCTAAATGCCAAAGCTTTCTTACGGGATTCTAGGCTGTATTTTTTCCATCCTGAAGTAGCCTCTAACTATTGGTTTTAATTCACCAAGCAGGACAAACCTACAACAAGTTGTTAAGGGTTTTTCATGTAGAGTTCATACTTTATGTTGGTACTCCTGAAGAAAAACTTCATCAAAAGTTAAATAAATCCTTTTTTTCTGGTTACTCCAGATTTCCACAAACTTTCAAAAACTGCCTTGCAGGAACACAGCTACGGCTTACAGCAGGAAAAATACTTTTAACTCACTTGCTTTCTTCATTTTGTCTCTACCGTAAATTGAAGGGTAAATATAGCCCAGCACAAATAATATTTAAGCTGGGGATTGGGTGTGTTTTCTTGCCCATTTTATACTTGTTGGTAAATATAGGGAGTAATATGTGCAACTGTTTTTACACTTGTTGGGCATATGTTATTTATGCATCTTTCTCTTCTTATGCCAGCAATTACCACCAATGAAAAGCTAGCGGTGAGTAACTGGGCAAGTACACCTAGCACAATATACACTTTTCTCTGAATTGCCACTCATGATTGGATAGGATTATCTTCCCTCTACTCCACAGTAAAGTGTTGCTGCCTCTTTTATATTTTTCTTCGTTGTTCAAATATGCTGTTTCTTTTTCTCATTGACCAACTCAAAGCAGGTGGTTCTAGGACAATTGGGGAGTGAAAAGAAGTAACTTGGAGAAAAAAGACAGAGAAGAAGGGTTGCAGTGCAGACCAGGTCTTTTCCTTTTTTGAGATGGTGAGATAAGAGGTCAAAATGATAAGTACAAGAAAGGCAAGAAAGTACTTGTTTTTAGGTCGAAGCCTACCAGACAGAGCAGTTGTCGGGTTGCAAAAAGACTACTTGTGGGCATTCTGAAATCTTCCCATGGAATGCATTTCATCCATTGCTTACCATTAGCATTGTGGTTTGTAAATCACATTTTCTGGCTTTCTATATGTTGGCTTCAATTGATTTAGGCTTTCCAGCATGTCTTCGTCCCTCCCATGGAGCATACCTTGCTCACCAGTGTTATTTGTATTTTTCCACACACTCTCTGTAAAAAGACCTTTAACTGTTGCTGTTAACTTGTTAAATGTGCTGTGCAATGAAAGACAGAGGTCAAATGTTAGACTCTGTCTTCTGAGAGAGCTTTGTGTTGACTTTTCTTTCTCTGACTTCAAAGTGAGAGGATTTATGTGACAATTTTGCTGGGTACTAGGAAAGAAAATGTCTTTTCCTAGCACACATCAAAATTGAAATGTCTATAAGTGAGCTGTGCAAATATGTCAGAATATATCAGAATTTGGAAAGAATGAAAGAAACACTTTTCTTGTAATTTAGAAGTATGATGGAAACAAATAATTTAATATGATCAAAACAAATCAGTACACTAGGTGATGCAAGTTTCCCACATTATCATTGTGAGCTGTATAGTTTTATCAGTAAAATTGTATGAGCAAATGTAATGGTCATTTCATTTGAAAATGTGTAATGACAGTGCACTAACGCCCCATGCATTCACCACGCTAAGCCACTCCACTCTGCGACACTTAAATCAATGACACTGCACTCTACGACACTCTACTTCACTCTACTCAACGACACTCCACTCCACCACACGCCACTCCACTCCACTCTATACCACTTCACTCTAGGCCACTCTATTCCACTCTACAATACTCCACTCTGTGGCACTCCACTTTACGCCACTCCATGCTACGCCACTTCACTCTATGAAACTTTACTCCACTCTATGCTATGCCACTACACTCTACACCACTCCAACCCTATGCCACACCACTCCACTCCATGCCCCTCAACTCTGTGCCCCTCCACTCCACACAACCCCCACTCTATGAACTTCACTTTACTCCACTCTGCAACATTCCACTCTACAATACTTTATGCCCTTCCACTCTATGACACTCCACTCCACTCTACAACACTCTACTCCAATCGATGCCACTCTACTCCAGGTCATTCTTCACCACTCTACTCTATGCCACGCCAGTCAACACCACTCCATTCCATGCCTCTACTCCACTCTACATCACTCCGCTCTGTGATAATATTCTACGGCACTCCATTCTACAAATCTAGTCCACTCTGCGCCACTCCATTCTATTCTATTCCACTCTACAACACTTTATTCTACTCTACACCCCTCCACTCCTCTCTATGACCCTCCTCTGTACTCCACGACACTCCAGTCCAAGATGCTCCACGGCAGTCTACTCCACTGTACAACATTCTACTCCTCTCTTCTCCAACATACTCCACTCAACATCACTCTACTCCACTCTATGACACTTCACTCTATGCAAATCTCATCTACACCACTAACTTTTAGCCATGCTGAACAGCTGCCTGATGGAAAGCCAGTGACTGGCTGCTACCCTTTCTCAAATAGAGGACTATGGCCCGTAAGTACAAAGGTTTAGCTTTGCGATTTCCAAATAGCTAATTTGTAGAAATTGCTTTTAGGGAATCGCAAAGTGGTATGCATAAAACAGTGTATTCCTCTAATAGCGATTTCTACAGTCACAAATGGGAAATAGCAATTTAGGAAATTACTAAATCTCCTACTAGGAAATTTCAAATGAGGAAAAAAAATTTTTTTTAGGTCTGGGTTGCAAATACAGCTTGCTGGAACTCACCTAATGTGGCACCATCTACTCCACTTCCTTTAATTGGTTAATCCCCGTTAGTATTTGTGATTCTTTCTGAGCATGCATACACTAGTTTGTTAATGAACAGCCTGCGATTGACCAAGCCATGATGCATGACTAGTACAAGGGTCCGATTAAATTGTTGGCGGATGAAGTAATCCCTGTTGTCCTAGAGGAGGACTTAACGTCTGCCAGATCGAGACTAGTCTGCAAACCAATCTTGGAAATAACGACCAAGTCGGCAGTAATTTCTAAAACATTACCAGCAAAGCAGTGGTTCCTGTCAATGCAGTTTACAGTTTGGTGCAGGGCTTCATCTACACAATATTTTCTTCATTATTTTCAGAAAAAACATCCAGAATTGGTATTTTCTGTCTGAAACTAAAACATAAAATGCTGCCATCACCATGTGAGTTCTCTCCCATGGCAAGGGGGGAATTTAGCAGTTTTCACTGCCCCTTAATTCCAGGGGTTTGCTGGTCGTGAGGGGCAGTGAAAACTGACCGCTAACTCTGCCAATCCAAAATAGGTAGTCACAGGTCTGCAAAGTAGTGCTCCACCAGTTATGTGGGGCAGGAGAACCTGTACTTCAGTATGCCAGAGCTCCATTTAACAATGGACCGTGTTCTCTTATGGGCCCTGTTGTGCTGCCTTTGACTTCTGGTTCTTGGAGTGAAGTATGTGTCAATATCCAAGGATGCAAAGTATATGCACTGTCTACTTAAAGAGCATGCTAAAACGCATAGGCAAAGCCATTAGCTCTTGCATAGACAAAATATATTGGCCTTTCCAGTACTTCTTCTGTACGGCAGAGGTTAGGATAGGATGGGTCAAGCCAATAGTTTCCTCTGGTTGAGGAACAGGTCTGTCTCTTAGTACCATTTTACCAATCTCAGTGTGTCTGTCTCTCACTATGCAAAAACAACAGTTTAGCCCGAGTGGGACGGGTATGGTCAGACGTGAGTCCTGTGCTCTCCAGGCCACTGGAATCAAGCTATCCTGTCTGATGAAGGCTGATAGCCAGAAACCGGTCCTAGGATGCTTGATTCCGGTCCAGGGAAGACATGGCTTGGCAGTTCGGGCTGAACTGTTACCATGAGGCACAGGGTCAAGACTGATTTGCATATGGCCATGTCTGAACTGGGGTGGTCTGGTGAGCAAAATAACGATGAATTAAACCCATATCTGTGACTGGGGGTGAATGTTCTGCCATTGTGCAACATTCCGTCCATCAATTGTTGGTTTTGCATTTGTCTCTCACTATATACATCTGTCCTTATCTTCCTGTTCGTCTTATTCTCTTTTTCTTGCTCCCTTGGTATTGATCTACGTGGACTTTTCTTTTAGCAATAGACTAGCATTTTTATGTGTACTTCAGTACAGCATTTGCCAATCCTCTGAAAAAGGTGACAACTCCTAATATGCACCATGAGAGTAGGAAAATAAATCTGACTAGGCTAACAGTGAGACACACCCAAGAAAATCTGCCCAGTGGTCCTATAACCAGACACAAAAGATCGCCATGTCTTGCGTTATCTCGCAGTAGACATCCTTCTTTTACTTTACATATAATTTTGCTGACAAATTTACGGAATCCTGCTAATGGCTGCTGATCTGCATTATTGCTGAAAGGCGGGCTGTGTGCATGTCTGAAATTGACACAGGCGCCCTTGTGCGCTTTTAGTTTCAGTTCAAGAAGAAAGCCACCTATTTATTTTCTCTGTAAATGTACTTATAAATCCCAGAGGAAAATCAAGAACTCCCTGCGGGAAGTTTGAATATCTGCTGTAATCCGTTTAGCTGCTTTTTTTGCGTTCCAGCGACCAACTTTTTACTCGCGAGATGTAAGTGTTTTCCACTACACTTGACACTAGAAACCTTTTTCTTTTCCCATCGGGGACTAAATAGAGCCACGTGATCTTCCCATTCATTGGGCAGAACGATGAATGCATGACGAGTCGTGCCCGCAGAGACTTATTTTTTTTTACTGCTTCTCTATTTACAAAAGAAGAAATTCAACAAAATGCCATGTTTTGCAAGCTGTTAGGACACACGAAGCAAGTGATGTACTGTGTTTGCTCGTGAACATATTTCTGGCATATTTTCCCTTTTGATTGCAAGATTGCTTCTTTCACTACCGCCATCTGTCTCAACTCAGCCTGCGCGCTGTCATTTATAAAAACAGTGGGGTGCAATAATTCTTATTTACTTGAGCACCGCCATAAACATGCTATTTGGAATCTTAACCAATATGTTTACACTTTCGCATGTGAAGGCTCTAACGATTGATTTGTTTCGAGAAATGAGCCAATTTAGGAGACGCGAGCGCCATGCTAATCGTATTGAGTCTGGAAACAGCTTGGATGTGCAGACGCAATTTCAAAGGCCCGGACTACTGCAGTCTGTGGGTCACGTCAAATAATTCGATGAAGAAATATTTCTCCTGGTGTGAGGTAAAAATGTTCAGGACTGAGGCGCACGCGGCATACTACTAGATATTACAATTACGTCTGACAAAAATGTTTTCTTCATGGATTATTTTAGATTGCAATATTGTACGATTTGTGCGTACTATGCCCTCATTCTATGTAGTGCGCAAAATAAAAAGCGAGACGAGCATAGTATGCAAGGGTTCGGGTTATTGTTAGCACCAGCCACAATACAACGTGCATATTTTCATATATATACCACCTGCAGGCATCTAAGAGGTTTATGATCATGTTTTGTTTTTATTGGTGCCCTGAAGATGCCTCCCGACTGTTTCAACACTATAAAAAAAACACTTTTTTTTTTTTTGCAGAGTTTTATATAGCGCGAACTAGAACCGAACCGAATCAGTTATCAGAGCGCTTTACATAGCACCAGTTACGTTACATGAGGACACACTTTCATTTTAGGCACATATTAACCCAAATGAAAATAGTAAAAGAACATTTAAGTTATTTTATGCAAATCATGGCATATTTTCCACTTGTTGAGATGACTTTATGAATAATTCGAAATTACATTTTTTTTTAAATACAGGGTACACTTCACTGTGGATTTAAAAAGGGCAGGATTCCTGAAATTAAATTTAAAATGTTCTGTCTTGAATGAATCAATCAAGTTTATTTGCATAAGTTAATTAAAACCATTGCATACCAGTAAAACCATAAAAGCAGAAGAAAGAAAGTTACTTAAAATCACAAATACAGCTACAGCTAAAAGCCAGTTACTCTGGCATCCATTCAAAGATTTTGTTTAAAGCTGTTCAGTTTGTCCTAACATTAACATTTGTTTGTAAGTAGGGGTGCAACATGGGTTAAATATAGAAGGAGGCCCGTTGTTGACCAATACATCACCAGTGAGCATATCACCAGTTGGTATCCCTTCAATTCTCCATTACTTATCCCTGTCCCTTTAGCAGTGAGTGATTTTCCCAAAGTCCTTAGTCTCTGTTAAAGTGCATATGCTTTGTGCAATCCTAAAATCTGGAGCAGGTATATGTAAGTATTTAATGGTATAAGCAATTTGTAGTCTTTCTTAATACGCAGTAAAGTAGGGTAAAGTGATGGTGCCATGTTATAGTCTTTGAGGTTGGAGATAAGTAAGGTGCAATTAAGGATTCCTATTACTAGTTTTCTTAACTCAGAGATGGTTTTGCATCTGGAGAAACTGCTCTTGGCTCCCGCAACAAACTTGCCTTTAACGCCAGAAACCGGTCCTAGGATGCCTGTTTCCAGTCCAGGAAGGACCTGGCCTGGCAGTTCGGGCTGGACTGTTCCCATTGGGCGCTGGGTCAAGACTGATTTGCATATGGCTGGGTCCAACCTGGAATGGCATGGTGAGCAAAAAAACTTTGGATTTAGGCCCAGATCTCTGCACTGGGGTGAATGTATGACATTGTTCTGCATTCTGTCCATAATAAAAATAATCCACACTTGTAAAGCGCGAACAATCACCCGTAAGGGTCTGTAGGCGCTGGGGGCCGTCGGGAAGATTAAGCAAGCTCCTGCCCAGAGTCACATGGTGCTGGGCTAATCTGCTGCCTGCGCTGGGGATCGAACCTTGATCCCCAGATTTCGGAGTCAGTCGCCCTGGCCGCGGCACCCCACCTCTTCCTCAGTTGTTCTTTTGGCATTTGTCACCCCAAGTGAGACGGGTATGCCCAGACATGGGTCCCGTGCTCTCCATGCCACTGGAGTCAAGCTATCCTGGCTGATGAGGGCGGAAAGCCCGAAACCGGTCCTAGGATGCTTGTTTCCAATCCAGGGAGGACCTGGCCTGGCAATTCGGGCTGGACTGTTCCCATTGGGCGCAGGGTCAAGACTGATTTGCATATGGCTGGGTCCAAACTGGATTGACATGGTGAGCAAAAAACGATGGATTTAGGCCCAGATCTTTGTATTGGGGTGATTGTATGACATTGTTCTTCATTCTGTCCATCAATTGTTCTTTTTGCATTTAACGGTGCAAGACACCATAATTATGACATCTCTCCAAAATGTTATTTTCTTCTTTTTATCTGGGACCTGAGAAGTTTGGTGTGTGGGGGAGATTATTTGTCTCCTGATTCATTTATATAGTAGTACAATATCAATTTCTGGACTTTGTAGGGACGTTTTGGGCATGGGTGAAGTGTGTCTCCATGAGTGTTTGTATAAATCTCCAGCAGCGGGGAAGGTTGGAGCCCTCTGTTTCGTGTACCATGGCAGGACAGCAACACAGAAGGTGCAGCCATGATTCATGTTTATAATTGAATAATCTGCAGACGCCACAATTTTTTGGGTTGGCCCAGGCTCGATATCGGTAGGGCCAGCATTCGCATGTAGATAATCTCTTTTCGAGTTCTGGATTTGAGGGAGGCTGAAATGTAAGGCTGGGATTTAAATACCAGATACAAAGAATTTATGGGGCCAAGAAAAGTGTTGATTTTAAGGAAGCTTGGTCTTGCTTGAATGAGGCCAATTGCACTTGTCTGTTAATGGTCTTTTTCCATGTTGTTTAGGAGATGGAGTTAGTGCAATTGCTGATTGATTGACCTCTGTGGTTGCTAAAGCTCTTCTAAGTTGGTTGTTCCACGGAGAACCAGTTTTTTCAAAGATATTTCTAAAGAAGTCCTTTAGGGAGTTTGCCGGAGATTTTAATATGCAAATGTAATATTTGAGGAAGTCATCCTCGATGATAAGGGCTTGTTTTACCTGCCCAAATTCCAGTCTGAGTCTTGCTCTGAGAAGGTATTTCTCGAATGTTATAATACATGGGTGCTAAAGGTATGTGAAATGAGAGATGGTTTAGATTTCTGTGACACAAGTCCCCTTCAGAAATGCTGGTCACTTTCACACATTAAAAATGGAGAGGAGCTCGCACAGCAATGTTAATCAAAAAAGGTAAAGGGTTTTGAAGATTTGTGGTGTGCTACTGAGGGAACACTGTCTGGCCAGGCAGTGGGACGTGATAAACGAAATGCAGCTCCCCCGCCTAGGGAGAGAACACCTCCGAGCACAACCCAGGTGGACCAAAGGTCTTATTCCATAGTCACATGGTAATCATCCAATGTTAATCCAGAAATAGTTATCCAACTTTCAAAGTTTATTCAAACAAGAGAATGTCTTAATTTATCGACATGTGAAAATGATGTTATTCCACATCAGGTTCAAAATGGTAATTCATGTTTTAACACACATCCCGATGCATTTCGGGCGGAGCCCTTCGTCAGGGGATTACTCTACAAAAAAGACAACAAAACCAAGCTATGATAAGTGAAAAACGGTAAACAAAGGTAAACCTGCGTGAGCTAGAGCCCGGTTAAATCATGACCGTATTGAATTTCTTTGCTACCTATAATGTATTATGTTTGTTCTTGATTGCAACTCCGCGGGGTCCACACATTTAACGCACAAACGTAAGTACCCTCCTGGGGACTCTTTTACTGTCTTCACCGTTCTTTCACGGTATGATTTAACCGGGCTCTAGCTCACGCAGGTTTACCTTTGTTTACCGTTTTTCACTTATCGTTTGAACACACGTGTGAATCAGCTTATACTCTTCTTACTTTTGGCATGTTCTGGGTTTTTACCTGTTGGTCACATTTATAAATACGGTGCACGACTTAGGGTTAACAACATCTATACTGTGCACGACGCATGTTGATTTGGGTGGATTCTTTCCGTTTTAGGCACTTTTTTAGTACTTAGGTTGACTATCACTGGTTCTCGCAGCTTTGTATGTTTATTTCATTTTTTTATGAATGATACGGTAGCATTATGAACTTCTGGAAGTGACATTATATCATAGCTTGGTTTTGTTGTCTTTTTTGTAGAGTAATCCCCTGACGAAGGGCTCCGCCCGAAATGCATCGGGATGTGTGTTAAAACATGAATTACCATTTTGAACCTGATGTGGAATAACATCATTTTCACATGTCGATAAATTAAGACATTCTCTTGTTTGAATAAACTTTGAAAGTTGGATAACTATTTCTGGATTAACATTGGATGATTACCATGTGACTATGGAATAAGACCTTTGGTCCACCTGGGTTGTGCTCGGAGGTGTTCTCTCCCTAGGCGGGGGAGCTGCATTTCACTTTCACACATTGTCATACTGAAAAAAATCACCTGGCTATGCACGAGCCTTGCACACGTTCAGCCAGTAAACAATGCGATAGGACCTGGCCAAACTCTTGGGCATTTACCATAAGTTATTAGTAGGGCCCAAGCCTGGTGCTCATGGAGGTGACTTAATACCTAGCTCCCTCAGGAGTCAAAGGCATGCATATACCATCAGGACACACCTTGGGGAAAATGTGCAAGCAAATCTGTGGGGTGATGGCGATGCCATATGCATGGAAACAGACACAAAACTATCAGAGTATGTATTCCCAAAGTAATGGCAAAAGGACTGTTCATGAAAATAGGGGGCGATGCAAGTGCCAAACAGATCCATGGGTAAGAAATGGGAAATTTCCCTTAGGACCATCTTATAGAACAGTTGTGCAACAACAATGCATCAATGGATGGTGCACTGCACTATGTAAATCATGCTACCATATCTACTGAAACACACGTGCAAGTGGGGAGAAAGCATGCGCTTCAGGTTATGTTATGTTACTTTGTATGTGCATAGTGGTTCGGTGTCCAGGGCATGATTCTGTAGGCTGACATCCAGTATGTGCTAGACAGAGAAATGGCATAACAGAAAGTAAGGTGGAAACTTGACAACATGGGTAAGAAAGGAGGGGAGAGGGCAAGCAAGAGAGAAAGGTTAAGAAAAGAGGGGAGTGTGAGGGATAGAAAAGGAAGATAAATGAGAAAGGGCTGGTTAGGGAGATGGACTGATCTCACTGGGGAGAATACTGAAAACACAGGCGGTGGGAGAACTCAGAGAGAAAGGTAAACAGTATCCGCGTGAAGAAGTAAGACATGAGAAGGAGGTGAAAGGTTGAATAGGATAATATCAAAAAGCAAGGAGGGAGATTAGGGGCTTGACTAAAAGTGAAAATGATTGGAGGAGGCCTGTGTAAACCTTGAGAAGTGTATTGTTTACCATGCATGTGTGAAATCACATAGAGCTGACTCACAGATTGTTCCTGATTAGTGTGCCTTACGCCTCATATAATTTGTAATGTACCTGTGAAAATCCAGAAGTATTACTCACTAACTGCACAAACCTTTCTGAATCCTGCTCATCGCACACAATCTAACAAGACTAAGGTTCCCCATACATTGAACTGCTTTTCTCATAGTCCACTCAAATGCACTGGCATCAATTCATGTTTTTAGAGATTCCCATTAGTAAACTTCTCATTTATAAAATATGGACGAGGACAAAGCCTGCAAATAAGATTTATTTGAGATCCATGAACCACACTTCTGTTCTAGTTCACTGACCAATGGCTAAATAAAGACTATCAGGTCTCTCTATAATCCATACATCCCACTTTGTCTGCAGATAGTGACATGGTGCCAGTGCTGATTGGTTGAGGAGAACTCAGGAAGCATGGCTTAGGCAGAGCGTTTAGTGTAGGAAGCTATTGTAGGAAGAGTGTAGGATGAATGATCTCTTGGAGCCATGTGCTGCAGGAGGAGACTCACACATCTTCAGTTGACCCTCCTGGATTTCCCCTTTGTGTGAGTAAATCTTGATGGAAAGCCAATGACTGGCTGCTACCCTTTCTCAAATAGAGGACTATGGCCTGTATGTACAAAGGTTTAGCTTTGCTATTTCCAAATAGATAATTTGTAGAAATTGCTTTTAGGGAATCGTAAAGTGATATGCATACAACAGTGTATTCCTCTAATAGCGATTTCTATGGTCGCAAATAGGAAATCGCAAATTTAGGAAATTACTAAATCTCCTAATAGGAAATTTCAAATGAGGAAAAATCATTTTTCTTCAGGTCTGGGTTGCAAAAACAGCTTGTTGGTATACACCTAATGTGACACCATCTACTCCACTTCCTTTAATTGCTTTATCCCTGTTAGTATTTGTGATCCATTCCGAGTATGCATACACTAGTTTGTTGATGAACAACTTGCCCTTGACCAAGCCACGATGCAGGACTAGTCCAAGGGCCCGATTAAATTGTTGGCGGATGAAGTAATCTCTGTTGGCCTAGAGGAGGACTTAACATCCACCAGATCGAGACTAGTCTGCCCACCATTTTTAGAAATAACGACCAAGCTGGCAGTAATTTCTAAAACATTACCAACAAAGCAGTTGTCCCTGTCAATGCTGTTTACAGTTTGGTGCAGGGCTTCATCAACACAATGTTTTCTTGATTATTTTCAGAAAGAAAATCCGAAATTGGTATTTTCTGTATGAAACTAACACATAAAATGCTGCCATCACCATGGGAGTTCTCTCCCATGACAAGGGGAGAATTTAGCAGTTTTCACTGTCCCTTAATTCCAGTAGTTTGTTGGTCGTGAGGGGCAGTGAAAACTGACTGCTAACTCTGCCCATCCAAAATAGGTAGTCACAGGTCTGCAAAGTAGTGCTCCACCAGTTATGTGGGGGCAACGGAACCTGCACTTCAGTATGCCTATGGTCCATTTAACAATGGACCGTGTTCTCTTTTGGGTCCTGTTGTGCTGCCTTTCACTTCTGGTTCTTGGAGTCAAGTATGATGTCAACATCCAAGGATGCAAAGCATATGCACTGTCTCCTTAAAGAGCATGAGATGGATAAACCATTTGGTCACATTACACAAACAGTTCTGGCCACTGTATGCATTGAGTCTGCAATTTACTTATCAAGTAATAAGCCATTACAAAATTCACCCTGAGACAGTTGGTTATACTGTCCTCTGTGGCGGAACATGAAGGAATCATGGTGCTGCCTGAGAATCTGTCTACAAGCTCAGTTATGATGCATTGTGTGTCTGGGTGCTTTTCATATTTCTGTATAATAGATTGTTTGCAAAGGGGGACATATGGCAATATATGTGCTATCAACACAGCCAATTAGATTAGGAAACTGCTCTACCCTGTAAAACATTAATTTGGCCTGTTGCAAATATTGGGCCAAATTTGGTAAGCATATGTATTTGCTTACTTTGCTAACCATGAAGTCCAGAAACCTGTGACAGAACCTAGAACTGGTTGGGGTCTGTAGCTGAGGTTGCAACTCAGCAATTAATTCCAAAATTACCTCACAACTGAGTCTGTACTTCTTATATATCTCATCCTAAGTCTTTTAAAAAAGGGTGACCCTCTCCATAAATATCCTCTCTTGTCTCTGCCTACCAACCAAAATCCTCATCCTCCTTGCCAAGACATACAAACCTGCTATTCTGAATGAGCCACATGGATTTTTACGTGATTGTTTTTAGTTTGCACCTGGTTAAGATCCACATTGATGGTAATTGTGTTTTCTAAATGGCCATTTTGTGACTATTCACAATTAGGAAATCCTTTGTGCGTAGTGTTAGTGATTTGCTATTTGAATATCCCTATTTGTGATTTCCTAGTAAGAGATTTGGAAAATGTAATTTCTATTTGTTAGAGTTGGAGGTCTCTAGTTGGCACAGGTAGGTACTTGTAACAAATAGGGACCCTTGCCTCTAGTCAGGGTAAGAGGGTACACTCCTAAAATAACCCCTACTCACACCCCTTGGTAGCTTGGCACGAGCAGACAGGCTTATCTCAGAGGCAGTGTGTAAAGCATTTGTGAACACATACAGTAATCAAGTGACAACACTACAGATGGACACCACACAGGTTTACAGGTTTTATATAAAAAATAAGTATTTTTTATATTGTTTTAACACAAGTCCACAAACGACAAAAATCCACAATACTGTACTTAAAATGGTAGAATTCGCTTTGTTCTCTTTAGATCTTAAAATGCGACAATTTGAGTCAATGTACCTTAAGATGCGACACACAGGGCAACAAAAGTGTTGCCGGAAAGGTGATGCAGTAGATCCTTAAACGCAAGGACGGTGATGCGTTGAAGATCTGGTGCAAAGAAATAAAGATGGCGCTTTCTCCTTGATGCGACACGCTTCCCGGTGATGCAGTAGCGTCTGCTGCGACGTCGATCCTCTTCTCCGGTGATGCAAGAAGCTTTACACGATGCAAGCCATGACAGGCCCTGCGTCACGCTTCCCAGTGATGCGGCGGCATCTGCGGCGACGTCGATCCTCTTCTCCGGCGATGAGCCGCGACAGGCCCTGCGACATGCTTCTCGGAGATGCAGCGGCGTCTGATGCGACGTCGATCCTTTTCTCCTGCCACAAGCTTCCCAGTTATGCGGCAGCGTCTGCTGCGACGTCAATCCTCTTCTCCGGCGATGCGAGGCGCTCCGTGTTGTAAAGCGGCAGCTGCAATTCGGCGACGCGCTTCTTGTTCTTGAGTCGCGACAGGCCCTGGGACACTCTTCCTGGTGATACGGCGGCGTCTGTGGCGATGTCGATCCTCTTCTCCGGCGATGAACTGCGACAGGCCCTGCGACACACTTCTTGGAGATGCGGCGGCATCTGATATGACGTCGATCCTTTTCTCCTGCTACATGCTTCCCGGTGATGCGGCGGCATCTGCTGCAACGGCGATCCTCTTCTCCGGCGATGCGAGGCGCTTCATGTTGTAAAGCGGCAGCTGCAATTCGGCGACCCGCTTCTTGTTCTTGAGTCGCGCTTCCAGCTCCTTGCGACATACAAGTCCTCAAAAAAGTCCAGCACAACTGCAGGCACTTCAGGAAGACTCTTGGGGAGCTGGGGGGTGAAGTCTGTTGTCCCTGAGACTTCAGCAGGAGGCAAGCTCTGTTCCAAGCCCTTGGAGATCCTTACAAGTTGAAATAAAGTACACAAAGGGGCCTATTAGCAACAAATAGCGATATTTATCGCTAAATGAGCTTAGCGCAATTTTTTTTTATCACTTGCTATCGCCGGATATAATCGCAGGGATAATGTGCTATTAGCAACGTTTATCTCCAATGCGATAAGATATCCGGCGATAGCGGCGAAATGCAAGAATATCGCTGAAAATCCAGCGATATTCTCGCATTAACGCCAATGGGGGCTTAATCTAATAATCCACCCACATTGACTATACAGGTAATTCAACATTTAGCAGGCATTGGTTTCTAGCGATAATCGGGCTTAGTGCGATTATTTTTTACCACTTCGCATGCCTTGCTAATAGGCGGTAGCTGTGTTAGCGACTGTTTTCAGTCGCTAACAGTTTGGGTACGCCCACTTTGGATGTCATTAGCGATAAATATCGCTGACATGCAAAGCGGGGCCCAAACCTGTAGCTATCACCTAAAAGCTGTCGCTAACTGTTGTTAGCGACAGCTTGCTAATAGGGCGGTGAAAATATAGCCGCTTTAGCGGGAAAAAGTCCCGCTAAAGCGGCGATATGGCCCTTGATAATATGCCCCAAAGTTCCTTTCTCCTTCCTTTGGCAGTCAGGCAACCACTGCAGGCCAATCCCCCAAGCAGCACTTCAGCTTAGGATAGTCCCTCCTCAGTCTCTCTGGTTCCTGCATATTTAGCGGAAAGGTCCTACCTTCCTGGAAGGGAAGCATCCTGGTCCCATTGTACAAAAAGGGTGATCGTCTTCTCCCCCAGAACTATCGCCAGATTGCATTGTTGGATGCAATCGGCAAAGTTTTTACCAGATGCCTGCTCAAACGGATAAATGCTTGGGTTGAATCTGCAAATATCCTTCCACTTGAGCAGACAGGCTTTAGAAAAAACCACGGGACCATGGATAATCTAACTGCCCTCCAGGTTATAGTTGATAAGTACATAAGAGCGAGGAAGGGAAGAGTCTATGTGGCTTTCATAGATTTCTCCACGGCCTTTGATAAGGTCGACCGTCAGGTATTGTGGAGAAAGCTACACATCTTAGGAATGCCACATAGCCTCTTACGCTTGGTCCAGGATCTGCATGACGATACATGGTGCAAGGTTTTGTTGGGAGGAGAAAGAGGTCTCTCCGGGCTCATTCCATCTGCAAATGGCCTCAAACAGGGCTGCCTACTAGCTCCCCTCCTATTTTCCCTTTATGTTAGTGACCTTCCCCTTACTTTATCAACATGTGTAGGAATTGCTCCACGTTTAGGCGAAAGACACATCCCCTGCCTAATGTATGCAGACGATATTTTAATATTAGACCTCTCCCCCAAGGGTCTTAATAACCGTCTGCATGCACTACACATCTTCTCTGAAGAGCACTTTTTGAAAATAAATATTTCTAAAAGTAAGATAATGTGCTTGGAGGGACGAAACAAACTAAAACTGGACCACATTAGTTGGGAATTGGGAGGTCAGAAATTAGAAAGAGTAAAATCGTACGTCTTTCTAGGTATGGTAGTCACTAGTAATTTAAGTAATAAATTACACATTGAAAGCAGTTCTCGAAAAGCAAAGTCACAGGGTAAAGGCCTAAGAACTCTGTATAAATCAACAGGTCAGAGACACTTCGTTCATCTGTTGGAGGCCTTTCGGGCAAAAGTTCCCCCGACTCTGCTCTACGGGGTAGAATTAATTGACCTAGCGGAATGGGGCTTTTTAGACACAGTGGAGGGCTCCCTACTGAGAAATTTAACCTCGGTTAATAATAGTTGTAGCTCTGCAACCCTGCGTCTAGAACTCGGCCTTAGGAGTAGCTGGGCTCAGGGACTTGCAGGAGTGATTCGCTGGGTCATTAGTCTGATTAAAGGAAAGCCATCCACTCTCAGATCTCTTATTACAAAAGAGTTGATGGGCCCCCTAAATGCATACTCGATCCTAATAAAGAACTATAGGAAAGCTATCACTCTCTTGGAGTTGGAGGAAGCTTCCATCTTAGAGCTTTCCATGAATCAATTGAAATTACAACTAAAACAAGCTACATGGAAGCTAAGCTATGAGAGGGATCGGAATTTAACAACACAAAAAAAGGGGGCCACTCAAGTTGTTGATTCCTATTCAATCAGACAGATACAACCCTATCTGTCATGGAACATCCCGCATGGCTTACGCCGCTTTTGGCTACTTCTCAGGCAGGACTTGCTCCCCCTGAACAAGTTGTTGGCCAAATGGTACGGAATATCCAATGTATGTAATTTCTGTAACCTAGCAATTCAAGACTCCAAACATGCCCTGTTAGCTTGTCCTGCATTATTGACTTACCGGCGCCTCTGGATAAAACCGGCTTGTATTCAGTTTGGTATTTCTTCTGCAACAGCTCTGTTGGATGCTATTATTAGCCCCCCGAATGGAATTTTTTGTAACAAAATTTTTAATTTTTTAAAATGTTTCTTGGAACTTTATTAATAGAATGGTAAATTACTTTTGTATAATTACTGTCTGTATGAGTTGTTTTATACGGTCAAAATTTTTCATTGTCTTTTGTAATTGTATAATATGTGGATCTCCACGGAGTTCCAAAACATACTTAATAAAATTGAATTGAATCATTGAATCTCTCTGGTTCCACTCCTCAGCAAAGGTTTCTTCTTGTTGTCCAAAAGAGATCTAAATTCTTGGGATCAGGGTCCCAATATTTATACCCCAAAATCCTTTGTTCTCCGAGGGCAGAGGGGTCTTTGCCTATTCCAAACCAGTTCTGGTCAGTCCTGGGGACTTTGTTTAAATGACTCCTTCTTTCTTTTCACAGTGTAGGGCAGAAACATCAGACACCCCACAGGAGGTGGAGCCAGCATTGTGGAGGGAAGGCAGCGCACTGGAGCACTCTGTTGACATGTCTCCTCCTCTCCTTTCACTGTGCAGGGCAGAGACATCAGACGCATCACAGGGGGTGGTGCCAGCACTGTGGGTACAGACACAGTACTATTCAGGTCCCAGGTGCAACTCCTCCCCCCCATCTAGATACAGATCTCTCTATTCACCACTGGGCGGACTCACCCTGTCTCCTGGAATCCCCCATCCCTGTCACTCAAACTCCAGACAAGGAATACGCAACCTAGCAGAGGCAGACTTGGATAGTTAGACAAGAAAATACCTACTTTCTAAAAGTGGTATTTTCAAACACAGAATGTTAAAACTAACTTCACTAAAAGATGCATTTTATCATTCTGAGTTCAGGCATACTAAACTCGAATTGCTACCATGTTCCCTGAGTCAGTTAGGATTATAAAATGTAATAATCTAACTCCCCATTCTGGCTTATGGAAAACAGAGCCTTGCAATAGTGAAAAACGAAAATGGCTGTAATTCACTATTGCGACATGCCACACACATCAGGGCTTGCCCTACCTTATACTTACAGTGCACCCTGCCCATGGGCCTACCATAGGGGTGTCTGATATGAAGAAAAGGGAAGGTTTAGGGACTGGCAAGTGGGTGTACTTGCCCAGTCAACATGGCAGTGCCATACTGCACACAGGCTCTGAAATGGCAGACATGAGATACATTTTTATAGGCTGCTTCTGTGGGTGGCACAACCAGTGCTGCAAGTCCACCAGCAGCATTTGGTTTACAATACCTGGGCACACGCAGTGCACTGTACTAGGGTCTGACAGTAAATCAAATAGGCCAATCATGGAGTCGCTAATCCATACATCAATTTACAATAGGGAGAGCATATGCACTTTAGCACTGATCCGCAGTGGTAAAGTGCCCAGAGTCATAAATGCAACAAAAACAGGTCAGACAAAATACAGGAGGAAGGCAAAAAGTTCAGGGATGACTCTGCAAAAAGGGCCAAGTCCAACACAACCCCCTTCCAGCCAAATTGCAGGGTAGACCAATCACTACCTTGATGGGCTTCCCTGCTTTGGGCGATAGAACATGAACCTGGCCCACCACAGCAGGGGCATATTGCAGTTGTACCCCAATCTGACCCCATTTCAATTCCTCTGTCCATACTCTCAGGGCCCACCAAGCTAAATCATGTGGAACCCTTCTCCTCACCTGTGCACTTCACCTGTGCAGCATCTAACCTTAACTTGCTCAGAGGTGTGTCCGAACAGACAGACAGCAAGTCACAGTGGCAACTGACAGTAGTCAGGGATGAGACCCAGGCCTTATGCCTCTCAGGGCTCTCAAACCTCTGTGGTGTCAGAGAGCGGGGGGCAGTAGCCCCAGGTGTTTGGCACCATTTGTCCACTCTCCCTCCTGTCAGGTCAGGTATGACATTCTGACTCTGACCCACCAGCCCCAGGCCTGTACCTGGCGGCTAGACAAGAAACAGGGTAGGTTCTCCCACACCCGGTACTCCTCCTTGGGGCTCTGTACCCTCCCACCTGGAGCGGTACCCCCTTACAGAATTGTCAGGCATCTGTGGCAGGTATCCTGCACAATTCGCTCACCAGTTCAGGGGTTCTATCTTGCAACTGGGCTTCCAGGTCAGAGGGGACACCCTGAACCTGGCCCTCCAACCTAGGGTCTAAACCCTCGGGCTGCACTGGGGTCAGAGGTGAGGACTCCCTCCCTCTGCCCCCCCTTCCAGAGCACTGCACCCTCCCAACTGGAGTAGTACCCCTAGAAGCTACCTCGGTCAGGACACTGATTACAGTAGCCCCTTACTCCAGGTCAGACAACACCTGAACCTGGCTTCCTAACCCAGGGACCAAACCCTGCAGTTGAACACTTGCCCGGCGCACCAGGACCTCCTTGGGAGCATGCAGGCCCCCTCTGAGGGTAACACATAACTCATGTGTTGTGTGATAGTCTGCCTGGTGCAGATCACCCGACCCCTGTCCATCTGACAGTGCTCGAAGATCCCCCAGGACAGAAGTAGTGTCAGCATGGCCATTCACTGGTGACACAGCCCTTCTGGCTGGCCCCTGACCCACTGGTTCTTCCACTGGGGACTCTATTCCCCTCTCACCCCTCAGCCTAGACGTCTGTACCCTCCACTTAGGATCAGCACTGCCGGATACCAGAACTAATGGAGCCCTGCTTACAGACACTCCCAGTTCACCAGATACTAGGGGATCCCCCTCAACCGGTGGCCCATCAGGACAGCCTAGGCTCTCCACCTGGTGTTCCCTTAAAGAACCATCCAGGATCTAAGACTGGGTTTCGGGCACCTTGGGACACACAGCCCCACACTCACTCCTTCTCCACCGAGACAGGGTGTGAGCCCCTACACCCCTCCCACTACAATGGGACTTAGCTGGGCTACTCTGCACCACTTCCACCACTCTGGGTTGGAAGATACCTGAGCCACTCTCCTCAGGGTCACTCCACAATGCCTCTCCAGACCCTCCGGAATCCACCAAAAGGTCTGCCTCCAATGTGAGCTCCCTGGGGTCAGAGAACTCACTCTCCAACAGGTGTTGGCATAGCTCTTGAAAACAGGGACTTACAATATGCTCTCCCGAGATTGGATCATACAGCCCCCACAAGGGTTAACCAAACTATCCTTCACCTCACCATCCAGTACCTTGCACACGTACCCCACACCACTCTCCTGAGATTGGCAAGACGGTATCTGACTGTCTGTGTCACTCAACCCACACTATTCTGGGCGGTCTTCACACTCACATACCAGGTCTTCAACGATGGGGGAACCCCTCTCCCTGCACCTCTCATCTAGAGTCAGTAGAGTGTCCCTCCCACCACTAGGACCATGAACCCCTGCGTCAGTGACCCCATTCTCCTCAGGGACACTGTGCACTACTGGAGCTACCTCATGTCCTTGAACCTCCTGGTGTATGTTAACCCCCTCCAAGTCAGGCGCCAAATCTCTAGGTGTGTGTACTACTCCCTCAGCACTAGATAACTTAATTTTGCTGACACCATATGAGCTGGGTTCCACCTCCAACTCAGCAAAGCTCACTCTCTGAGATACACACATTTCTTGTTGCTGGACTGAGACGCTCATGGCCTGAAGCCTCTCGAGCTCTAAATCAAGCTCCCTCATTCTTAACTCATGCTCAAATTGCATCCTCTTTTCCTCTACGGACAATTTCTTAGTTTGCAACTCAATTTCTAACTGCCCACTTAACTTGAGCTTGGCCAGCTCCAATTCATGCATCCTGTTTTCTTTCCTGTCAGCCAGCTCCTCTCGGGACAGGCCTCTGGTAGTGACACTGCTACCTGCTGGGGAGGTTACTCTCCTCTCCTCCCAATCACAATCAACAGATGTTATGGAGGCTGCTTTACTCATGGTGATTAAACTTGGCAGTTTGCAAAAATAGAAAATCCCAGGAAAGCAATCTACCAAAAGTATGTGGTCGCGTATTGGTCTGCACTCACTAGTAGTGTTCACCAATCACTGTATATGCGTCACAAATGCATGTCCAGAATCCTCACCGCTGACCACCAATGTTAGATTTGGGGGTCTCTAATTGGCACAGGTAGGTACGTGTGACAAATAGGGACCCTTGCCTCTAGTCAGGGTAAGAGGGTACTCTCCTAAAATAACTCCTGCACACCCCCTTGGTAGCTTGGCACGAGCAGACAGGCTTATCTCAGAGGCAGTGTGTAAAGCATTTATGGACACATACAGTAATCAAGTGACAGCCTTACCTGTCAGCAGTGAGTGGGGATCGTTACGCCGCCACCGCCAGGAGTCATGTGAAATCCCAGGTCTTCACGGCGCCACCACCAGGAGTCACAAGTCACCAAGCCTCGCGCCGCCGCCCCGGGACTACATTACCCAGCAGGCTCAGCTCAGATGTGCGCGCTCTTCACACATCGGCAGTGCGCCAGCAGGCGCATTTAACCAGCGGGCAGCCCCGGGACGCGAGCGGGACGCCGGGCGAAGCCCGGGCCAAGGGCGGGCCCGTTTAACCCCTTTCAAGACCGAGCAAGGACGGGACGGGCCAGACTACTAACATCTCCAATAAAGGCGCAAGGCTAGTGTCTAGATCATCATTTGTGTGGTCCATGTGGTTGGGAGGATTAGTAATTTTACTACAGTGAGCATGGCGACTCCACCAGAAACAGCCCTTAATGGTAGAAAGTCTACAGGAGGCTCTCTATTGGGAACTCTGGATAACTTCTTGATTAGGGTATCGTCAGCCCTTGCCAAGGATATAGAACTTACGGAAAAAAGACTATCCTTGGACACCCTGTTTGAAAAGCGTTCATCTTTGGGGCATTTGGCAACAGCTAGATCACCGTTACCTCGGCAGGAAGACACCCAGGGAACACCCCCTCCCTCGGGGGTGGTGGAGATTATTTCTTCTCCCCACCTGGATCCCACGGACGAGCTAAGTATGTCTTCATCTATGTCTTTACTCCCCCATCCTGGTGCTCGAAGAGTCCCCTCACCTAACATCAAAACCCGCTCAGCCTGTAAAACCTCTAAAATCAGGCCTGGCACAGATAGAGGGGGGGGGGGGGTGTTAGCAAAAAGAAAACATCCTGGTCCATCGATACAAGCTGAGGGAAGGAAAGCAAAGTGTCCAAAGAAGACTGCTCCTAAGGAGGTTGTAGTAGTAACGTCATCTGGTAGCCAAACTCAGACCGTACCACCTATTATTGAAGGGCATGGAGGGTTACAGGTACCTGTAAGGAATGAGTCACATTTTGATCTGGGCCAACCATTTTGGAAAAAACTGGAGGGAACCATTAAAAAGCTATGCAACCCAATATATGATCGGTTGGAGTCTATTGAAAATAAGCTGGTGTGTCTGGAACTCTCATTATCAACAGTCCAGAAGCAGGTTGGAACACGGCGTAGTGTTCCAAACCCGCAATGAAAATCACCAATAGCTCAAAACCCACCGGATTCTTCCATTTCTGGGGCAACCAGCGTGGGGGCCAGAGTCTCTGAGGCAGCTAATGTGGTGACTTCTCTGGTACCAACGCCATCTACACTGCCAGTCACTGGGAATATAGCGGGGACGGGGCAAGGGCCTCATGTTGAAGAGAATAGACCATCAGTACCTTTGGCAAATCCATCTTTGGGGCCTGTAACAAGTACCATTGGGCCTGTAACAAGATCTGTGGCTACCCTACCGACTATTGATCTGCCACCTGAATCAGCACCGTATGTGGTAATACTAGTGGGAGTACCTCCAGTAGCCCAAGGCAACCGAGAAACCTATGGGGAGCTGAAAAATAAGAGTGTCTTTTGGCCCAACAAGTATCGCCCATTACCACCGAACATTCTTACAGAAATTCTGTTTGCAATGAGAGTGAACTGGTTGGGAAGGAGTCCTAAGTCTTCTGAAGGGGACTGTGTCATTAATAATTTCAAAGATTGGAGAAGTGTAAACTACATTTGTAGCTGGCCACGATCTGATCGGTCCCCTCAGATACAAACTTTCCCCCTATCATACTTCTATGGCCCTAGGGTACCTATTGGAGGGAATGTTTTCATATTGGAAGAGCAAACTAATGCATGCCCGTTGGGTAATTTAAGGCTGTTTAATAGGTTTGAGGTTTTGTCGGGGTTGGCTGAGTGTGACTGACGCTATGTGCCCCAAAATCCTGCATTATGTGTTGTGGCTCCAGGTATAGGTGAGGATGGGTGTGATAAGGGGGTAGCTGAAGTGACCGCCAATGATTGTAGATGCATAGAGAAAGGTCCCTGCAGCTCAGTCATGACAGGTACTGGAAACATAGGTGAGGCATTAGGAGTGGGAGCAAGGTCTACGCAGAATGAGGAAGTCCAAGCACTTGTGAGTTCTCCAGAAACAGGAAATTCAGCTTGTGGTCATGCTGGGGTGGTATGTCAAACACCGTTCATTTCATGGAATTCGGTGACACGCTTCTTGTTCTTGAGTCGTGTTTCCAGCTCCTTGCGACACACAAGTCCTCAAAAAGTCCAGCACAACTGAAGACTCTTGGGGAGCTGGGGGGTGAAGTATGTTGTCCCTGAGACTTCAGCAGGAGGCAAGCTCTGTTCCAAGCCCTTGGAGATCCTTACAAGTTGAAATAAAGTACACAAAGTTCCATTCTCCTTCCTTTGGCAGTCAGGCAACCACTGCAGGCCAATCCCCCAAGCAGCACTTCAGGTTAGGGATAGTCTCTCCTCAGTCTCTCTGATTCCACTCCTCAGCAAAGGTTTCTTCTTGTTGTCCAAAAGTGATCTAAATTCTTGGGATCAGGGTCCCAATATATATACCCCAAAATCCTTTGTCCCCAAAGGGCAGAGGGGCCTTTGCCTAGTCCAAACCAGTTCTGGTCAGTCCTGGGCTCTTAGTTTACATGACTTATTCTTTCCATTTACAGTGCAGGGCAGAAACATCAGACGCCCCACAGGAGGTGGAGCCAGCATTGTGGAGGGAAGGCACAGCCCTGGAGCACTCTGTTGACATGACTCCTTCTCTCCTTTCACAGTGCAGGGCAGTGACATCAGACGCACCACAGGGGGTAGACCCAGCATTTGGGGGGCAGACACAGTCCTATTCAGGTCCCAGGTGCAACTCCTCCCTCCCATCTAGATGGGGATCACTCTATTCACCACTGGACAGACTCACCCTGTCTCCTGGAATCCCCCAGTCCTGTCACTCAAACTCCAGACAAGAAATACTCAACCTTGCAGAGGCAGGCTTGGATAGTTAGACAAGAAAATACCTACTTTCTAAAAGTGGTATTTTCAAACACAGAATGTTAAAACCAACTTCACTAAAAGATGCATTTTATCATTCAGTTCAGGCATACTAAACTCGAATTTCTACCATGTTCCCTGAGTCAGTTAGGATTATAAAATGTAATAATCTAACTGCCCATTCTGGCCTATGGAGAACAGTTAGCCTTGCAATGGTGAAAAACGAAAATGGCTGTAATTCACTATTACGACATGCCACACATATCAGGGCTTGTCCTACCTTATACTTACAATGCACCCTGCCCTTGAGCCTACCATCGGGGTGTCTGATATGAAGAAAAGGGAAGGTTTAGGGACTGGAAAGTGGGTGCACATGCCCAGTCAACATGGTAGTACCAGACTGCAAACAGGCTCTGCAATGGCAGACCTGAGACACACTTTTACAGGCTGCTTCTGTGGGTGGCACAACCAGAGCTGCAAGCCCACCAGCAGCCTTTGGTTTACAAGCCCTGGGCACACGCAATGCACTGTACTAGGGTCTGACAGTAAATCAAATAGGTCAATCATGGAGTCACTAATCCATACATCAATTTACAATAGGGAGAGCATAAGCACTTTAGCAGCAATCCGCAGTGGTAAAGTGCCCAGAGTCATAAAACCAACAAAAACAGGTCAGACAAAATACAGGAGGAAGGCAAAAAGTTCAGGGATGACCCTGCAAAAAGGACCAAGTCCAACACTACTAGATAGAAATCCCCTTTTGTACCACCTCAAATGCCTTTTGTACATAACGAAATGGCATTTTGAATTTCCCAATGGTCCAAAATAGCGATTTTCAACATTAAGAACTGCAAAATGCCTTTGTACATATGGCCATAGGTGATTTTGAGCAGTTGCAGCTCGTCTCAGGCTTCC
This sequence comes from Lissotriton helveticus, assembly GCF_964261635.1. Classification (NCBI taxonomy): domain Eukaryota; kingdom Metazoa; phylum Chordata; class Amphibia; order Caudata; family Salamandridae; genus Lissotriton; species Lissotriton helveticus. The sequence continues at coordinate 769,472,313 of NC_136063.1, read as the reverse complement.
ACCACTGTCACACAATGTTTGCTTTCTGGAAAATCACACCACAATTTATGTTAAGGTTAACGTCTTGCTGCCCAAAACATATACCTGGGTCTGCAGGTATATATGCTGTGTATGCCAGTATGTTGCTGTGACCTTGTGCTGTTATCGTATTATCAATAAAATGCAAATTGTATCCTGCATTTCTTAAAGCAATGTCTCTGCAGTCACCACCTTGATTCATGTGAACAGAGTAGGCGCAGAGCAACGTAAGTAGGAAAAGACTGCAGAACAGACCAAACCACACTGTTGACCATGATGCGATTCATTAGTTTAGGTCACTGTTTCCCAAGCTGTGGGTTGTGACCCACTGGTGGGTTGCAAGCTGATTTTTGGTAGGTCAGGAAAGTCAGAGCAATAAATAAAGTTGCATTTAAATTCTGTTTTTTAACTTGTCACATTTGCCAGTGATTTAAAGACAGGGTTTAAATGTCAGCCTGCTGTATTCTTTTAACATGGGGATCAGTGTTTACTTTTCTTCCTCTGACTGCAAAATGAGAGGAGTTTTTAAAGTGCATTATGCGACAATGAAGGATCCTGTTTTTTGCAATAAACAACTAAATGTAAATAACTGTAAATGAACGGTGTGCATCCAGCAGCTAGGAAAGCGAAAAAGTAGCACTTTTCTGTAATTCTGAAATGTGCTGAAAATCAGAGATTTTAATAGGACAAAAAAAACAAGACACATACTTGGTGATGTAGAAACTCAATTTCCACACATTATCATTTGTGTGCTACATAGTTTTATCAGTAAAACTGTATGTCTGTAAAATGTAGTGGCCATTTCAATGGAAAATATGCTGTCTGTAAATGGCAATGTGCTACCACATGATGCTTTAGTTACGTAAGAAAAGTACCCTGCCTCATATCCATTAAAGAGAGGTAGGTTACCAAAGTCTGTGGGTTTAAAAAGTGGATTATGGATCTAAAAAGTTTGAGAAATACTGGTTTTGGAAATAGGGAGATGGGGCAAGACGTATTTGTTTTGGAAAAAGAGGGGTTACAAAGTAGGTGTTCACAACTCTAATAAGAGGTCAGTGGAAAATGAATCAATACCTGAAATATGACTTAGGTATGTAGAGTTCCTAAGCAGATACAATCAATGATTTATCACTAAATAGCAACCATCCCTCTAATTTTGTACTTTAATGCAAATCTCGATGCCTTTGGCATTCTCAAGAATTCCATTTAAAAATATCCTTGTTGTTTATAGTTTGCCATACATAAATATATTCATGTATCTTAATAGGGCTTAGAAATGCTTTTAGTCTACCCACTATATATCAGCAAGTAACAGTTATTAAAATGTAACAGGTTGCACTCAAACAAGAGTTGTTAAAAAGTTCTGACTACTCACATAAAAACTTGAAAAGCTTAATAAGATTAGAAATGTTCATCAACCAAAGCAAACCACCATCAACACACAATGTTTATAGAATAGCCATCTTCACAGCGGAAAAAGACCATCTGTCCCAGAACTTACCCATGAAACATAAAGGGGCCGAGAACAATGGACAGTTCTAAGCAAAAGAGGAAGGTCCAGAGCCCCTGGATCTGGATATTAATTCCTATTATAATGAAGAAACTGTGCTCAAGGCTCTGGACCTTTCCGGCCTCAGATTGCTGGATCACCCTTACATGGGATTGCCCCGAGACCTTTTTGAGTGTACAGGCAGTACATGGACACAAATACCTTTGATGTTGACATTAGTCTTTTGAAGCAAATATGAATGCATATATGCATCTTCTGACCTTATGACTGCTGAATACAATAATTAGCCTTGAGTAAACCCTGGCTTAAATTGTCACGAAGGGCGAAACACGTGTTGGCTGTTCCTTTTCTCTAAAACAGTGAATTTCTTTCACAGTGGAGAGATAAAGTGGCTGATGACATAACAATTACTTCTTCTATTCAAATTGTTCATGATTATTGTCTTGTGTTACAAAAAATGAAATTATCCTATTGACTGAACCTAATTACGTGAAAAAGAGAAACATATGCTCACACCCCCACCTTTGCCGAGAACGATGGAGGTCGAAAAGCCTCCGACCTTTGGTATCAATTCTGACCAGCTGATTATGTATCAGCCGGTCGGAACTGAAACCAGCTGGTCATTCTGGCTGGATTCTGATGGGCTCAAGGAGGCAGTCGGCCAGTCAGAAACGACTCATAATCCCAAAGGGTTGGCCTTTCCTCCCTTGGGATTATGATGCATGGTTTCCGGCATGGTTTCCATGCTGGCCTGTCCCACATGGAAAACATGTCGGAAAATGTGTCTTGGTGCCCCCAGCAGGGCCCGCTTGTGTGTGTGGCCTCCAGTTTGCGGCTGATGGGGCACCTATGACACCCCCCTGTTGATCCTTATATCCTGCAGCAGGCACCTTGATTTGCCTTCCACGGGTGCAGGGATGAACAGCACCTCCCATTTCCCTAAGGGAGCATACTTCCATAAAGAAATGTAGGAATGCGACCAAACACATCCTAATTAGGCGGTCGGGACCACCGACCGGAGGTCGTCTGTACTAGAACCGAGAGAGTGTCGGCCAACATCATAATTAGGCCCAAAGTACCTAAAACCTTTTCATAATAATTTCTGAGGTTTGTAATCCTCCCCATCTAAACACTTTAGTAAATGCCAAAGCCTCAGCCTTACAAACTAAAATCATAAACCCATCGCTCTAGGAATATGACATTGCAGTTTGAGAACCAGGAACAGAACACAGTGCTCTGAGTATATCATTGCATGTTGAAAATCTCTGAAGCATGTTGGAGGTCACAAGACTTCTGGAAGACATTTTTTTATAAATACTACTTTTAAAAATGTGGGCATTTTGATTCCTGAGGATTTTTCTGGCAAACGCCTCACTCACGTCTATTTTCAGCAAGCAGGCATGCAATGCCAATTGGGCTAAAAGGGCTTCTGTCCACCCAACATCCCCTACAATGGTCATGTGCCATTGCCTAGGCTGCAGCTTTGTGGGTGCTTTCCATAGGTAAAGCCTTGCAGAGCAGTGCTTGGGAAGCAGGCTTTTGAACAAAAAGGTGGTAATCTCTTCTAGCACCAGCTGATTCCAGCATGTGAGCCTCTGAGAATGTTTGGCTTTGAAGTCAGACCCGTGGCGGAGCTTGATAGGAATGGCTGGGCTGTCCTTCCTGTGTGGTTTAATCTAATAAACCTACTACTCCCTATTTCACTTGTGGACATCATTTTATTCATACATTCATCAAATAAATAAATAAATACATATTTAACAAAAAATCTTTTAGTTTCTTAAGAGAGAAATATTCATTATCTCCTGCTGTTGCAAAGTGTCTTCACAAGAGGGTGTGGAGGGTGCTCGGTATTCACAATATCCTATGACATAGACATCATGGTGAGGGCTCTTGCTATCCAGGGCAATGTTCTTTAGCATTACCCATTGCTTTAAAGGGGAGACAATGATTGTCCGTTAACACTGGGATAAGAGAAAGCATCTGCACTTGAAAGGCTGTCTCTGCCCTCTCACCAACTTTATTCATATCTGTTGAGCAAACCAGTCAGAAAATGGCAAATTATATTGCGTGCAATTACAATTACAGACCCTTTACAACCTATGATGAGGGGTAGAAAGCACTATATAAATGCAAAAAGGAGAGAAAGATTATTTTTTCTAATGGTTTACAGTAATTCACTGTTAATCAAGTAGTACAGATTTGTCTGCCAACAGCATCTTGCATTCCAGTGGGGGAGGTTGGCTGTTGCTTCTAAATAATTTCTAGCACTGGCTTAACAATAAGGACATGCATAGTGATATTAGTAAATAGGGGTATGGGCTGTAGTTAATTTGTTTCAGTGGTTACTGGTGAGTGCCAATGGAACTTATTAGTTACGGTGGAGACTTTTAAAAATGGTACCGCAGTCATCCTCTGAGTAAAATGTCCATAGATTCCTATTGCATCTCATAGGTTAGGGAATCCAAGCCTTAAGCCTTGATGCTGCTAATGAGTCTCTCAAGTAGTATCGGGATCAGGGTTATGGCATTACAATAGCATCATGTCACACAGTTACTTTAATAGTCACACAGTAGAAACACAGGCAGAAATGCAGATCACCCCATTACTGTGCTCCTCTATCATGATTGCACTGTGGCTCATTTTGGGAAGGATGGGACATGTACAACACAGCAGGGATGCTGGGGTGTTGACTCTTCATAGTCCACCTCACAGAAATCTATTGTCTCCTTCTTGCCCTGTGTATTTGTAGCAGGACATGTAATAGACAGACAAGTTGGATCAGCACTGCCTTCTGCATGGACAGCACCCAGCGCTGTACCCACTTAAACTTTCTGCCACACCAGCATGGTATACCCCAGATCGCTCAGCCCTCATGTTGTTTACCTCATGGTCCTCCTTATTTATCTCTGGGAGTGACCTGAGTTGTTTGAAAACCTGCAGAAGAACGTTGCTCTGGCCCAAATCCGAGACAAATCCACTTTCAAATGCTTAAGTTAAATGTATGTGATGAAGGACAAAATATCTTTGTTCTGCTTTGGACTGTTGTATGAGGAACACTTCCTAGGCATCTTGAAGTTTGTGTTCTGCTTGGTCTTGTCCTTGTGTTTGTAAGTATTGTTATTGTGCATTTGTTGATGGGGTATTTGGTGCCTGTATATTTTTAATGTGCAAACAGTGTTACAATGAAATGCTGTAATTACGCGCTTTTGATTATTAATAGCGCTCTTTTTAACAACTGTACATATTTTAGACAGCTAGTTTTTAATAATTACAGCCCTCACCTCGGCGCAAGATTAGCGTCGGCCGGAGGTGACACACAGGCTCTTCTGGTTCACAGCGCTTGTTTCCACGCGCTGACACAGCACTCCACCCACCTCAGCAGCCATCTTGAGCGAGGTAAGGGTGGCGGTGTAGTGGTTGGACCCCTCCCGCCCTCCGGTTTACTTAAGGGGCGGAGATCTCTTCCTGGCAAATATTATTTGTTTCATTCTCTCCCCTGAGGCGGAAAGCCGGGGGCTCTTTGTAAACTCTCTTGTGCTGTAATTACGCGCTTTTGATTATTAATAGCGCTCTTTTTAACAACTGTACATATTTTAGACAGCTAGTTTTTAATAATTACAGCCCTCACCTCGGCGCGAGATCAGCGTCGGCCGGAGGTGACACACAGGCTCTTCTGGTTCACAGCGCTTGTTTCCACGCGCTGACACAGCACTCCACCCACCTCAGCAGCCATCTTGAGCGAGGTAAGGGTGGCGGTGTAGTGATTGGACCCCTCCCGCCCTCCGGTTTACTTAAGGGGCGGAGATCTCTTCCTGGCAAATATTATTTGTTTCATTCTCTCCCCTGAGGCGGAAAGCCGGGGGCTCTTTGTAAACTCTCTTGTGCTGTAATTACGCGCTTTTGATTATTAATAGCGCTCTTTTTAACAACTGTACTTATTTTAGACAGCTAGTTTTTAATAATTACAGCCCTCACCTCGGCGCGAGATTAGCGTCGGCCAGAGGTGACACACAGGCTCTTCTGGTTCACAGCGCTTGTTTCCACGCGCTGACACAGCACTCCACCCACCTCAGCAGCCATGTTGAGCGAGGTAAGGGTGGCGGTGTAGTGGTTAGACCCCTCCCGCCCTCCGGTTTACTTAAGGGGCGGAGATCTCTTCCTGGCAAATATTATTTGTTTCATTCTCTCCCCTGAGGCGGAAAGCCGGGGGCTCTTTGTAAACTCTCTTGTGCTGTAATTACGCGCTTTTGATTATTAATAGCGCTCTTTTTAACAACTGTACATATTTTAGACAGCTAGTTTTTAATAATTACAGCCCTCACCTCGGCGCGAGATTAGCGTCGGCCGGAGGTGACACACAGGCTCTTCTGGTTCACAGCGCTTGTTTCCACGCGCTGACACAGCACTCCACCCACCTCAGCAGCCATCTTGAGCGAGGTAAGGGTGGCGGTGTAGTGGTTGGACCCCTCCCACCCTCCTCCCCCTCTTCCATGTATAAAGGTACTAGACCATCCCGACCGCGCAGCGGGCGGGCGCAGCGGGCGCGCCGGCGGCGCGCCAAAGGCAAGCCCGTCTGCGCCCGTCCGCGCCGGGACCGGGCCGAGGGCCACGACCCCTGGCTGGCCGTCAGGCACCCACATTCTTTCATATTCACGTACGACTTTATTAGACCTCAGACCATTGCCACGCTTAGGCTGCCCAAGAGTAGATCCTTACATGAATTTATGTGATCCCAAAGCGCCTTGCCCACACTGCAAAAGCTTCATCCCTTTGTATACTGTTCCTGCTCAACTTAATCAGCGGATCACTATCAAGGACGAAACTTTTTTGATGGCTCTTATTAATGCCCGCTCACTATGTAAACACAGCCAGGAAGTAGCGGACCTTATTACAGACAATAATCTCGATATCCTTTTTGTCACCGAAACTTGGACTAATGAGTCGTCCGAGCCAGACATGGTTATCGCAGTACCTGCTGGTTATAAAGCTTACCGGCAGGATAGAGCAAGGAGTAAAGGAGGTGGCTTGGCCATCATAACCAGAGATTGTTTTTTCGTCAGAACCACTCCTATCCCATCCACCTCCTGTGAAGCATTGCAATTTGGAATAAAACTCAGTCCCTTATTCAACTTTAAGGGCATACTGATCTATCGTCCTCCAGGGATTAAGACAGGTTTCCTCGCCAGTATTAGCACAATGTTGGAAACTTTAGCTATGGAAAATACTTTCACAGTTCTAGGTGATCTGAATTTTCACCTAGACCAAACTGACCACGCTGATACATCCACCCTCGTATCGGACATGGAGATACTGGGGTTAAAACAACTAGTCGCCTCTGCCACGCATTCAGCAGGCCATATTTTAGACGCCGTATTTTCAAATGTTGATGGTCTCCACATAACGGACATTTTACCAATGTCGTGGACTGATCATAACGCCATATTTGGGGAAATTACTACTAAGACTCTCCAAAATACGAATCCCACCACAATAAATCAAAGATCCTTTAAAGATTGGAAGAATATAAATCAGATAGAGTTGAAAACACAGCTGGACAATATGTGTCCTTTGGTGTCTAATGATCCCAACGAAGCAACTTTACAATTTCAGACCTGGCTCACTCAGGCAACTGAGCATACAGTGTGCACTAAATTTCTGTCCATGAATAGAGCTAAACCGACTGCCCCATGGTACTCCGATGACCTAAGGCGGCAAAAACAAAGTAATAGGAACCTGGAAAGGATCTGGAGAAAAACCTATGACATGGCCAGTAAGATAGTCTATAAAGAATCTTTGGCACTTTATAAATCCATGATCGCCAAAGCAAAAAAATCATTCTATTCAAAGCAAATTGACCAAGCCAAAAATTCAAGTAAGCGACTGTACGAAATAACCAAAATATTGGCAGGTAACGTCCCTGACCTTACTCCTCCTCCCTCTCAAGCATTATGTGATGACCTGGCGAAATTCTTTTTTTCCAAGGTGGATGACATCTACCAAGCCTTTACCTCCAAATCATCCATGATGAATACGGTCCCTTCTTGCCCTTCTCAAGCTATCAACTTGTCGAGTTTTCACACACTTACAGACGACCAAATAAGAACCACTGTCTCAACCATTAAAACAGGTTCCGCCCTTGATCCCTGCCCTTTCTCAGTTCTAACTCCAGTCATGGAATCCATTATACCAGTGTTGACTCAAGTTTGTAACGCCATTCTGTCCTCAGGGAGTTATCCGAATTTTTTAAAAAACACATTATTGAAACCCTTACTAAAAAAACCCGGCCTGGATAAAAACGAACTTAAAAATTACAGGCCAATTGCGAGCCTACCTTTTTTAGCCAAAGTGGCCGAAAAAGCCATGAACTCCCAACTTTCAGACTTCATCGAGAAACATCGATTGCTGGATGACTCGCAATTCGGCTTTCGAAGATATCATGGGACTGAAACTGCTCTTATTAAGGCCGCTGATGATGTTAGGGCTATCCGGGATCAAGGTGGGACCGCAATTCTAGTACTGCTAGATTTATCAGCAGCCTTCGACACGGTCGACCATAACATCTTGGTCGACCGTGTCGGAAAACTGGGCATTTGTCACTCAGCCAGAAACCTTCTCGCCTCCTTTCTCGCGGATAGAACACAAGCGGTCACCCTTGGACCATTTCGATCTGCCCAACTCTCGCTGCCATGCGGTGTCCCCCAAGGCTCATCCCTCAGTCCGACACTATTCAATATCTACGTGTCGGACCTTGCCAATGTCATCAGGGCTTATGGGATGAGCCTAACATCCTACGCGGACGATACGCAGTTGGTGTTGGCTATCAAGGGTGATGGAGGAGAAGTAGCACAAAACTTTAAAAACGGACTGCTTGATATCGGAGAATGGATGGCTACTAACTGCCTCAAACTTAACTCGGAAAAAAACGAGGTAGTTATCTTTGGACCTCTCCTCCCAGTTTGGTCTTCTTGCTGGTGGCCACCAGCTTTTGGTTCACCCCCCACTCCGACACCAAAAGTCAGGAATCTCGGAGTTATTTTTGATGATGGACTCAGCTTCATGGACCACGCAAATAAAGTTGCCTCAGCGGCCCATTATAAACTAAAAATGATCAGAAAGATTCGGCCCTTTCTTCCGGAGACCTTAATTAAAACCTTGGTTAGTTCCTTAGTTTTAACCTCGTTAGATTACTGTAACGGTCTATTTCTTAATGCTCAGGTCAGGGTCACAAAAAAACTACAGTCAATCCAGAATGCGGCTGCACGACTGATCTCAGGAACTTCGAAGTTTGATTCAATATCAGAAACAATAAGGCAGTACCATTGGCTAACGATCCAAAACAGAATCAAGTTCAAGTCCTTGTGTATAGTTTACAAGGCTTTAAATAATCAAGGACCGCATTCTCTTAAAGACCAATTGACATTTTATGTACCTTCTAGACAGCTCCGCTCCTCTTCCTTGCACCAATTAGTTATTCCACGATCAAAGAAAGTTTCTTGGGGTGATCGTCGCTTTACAGTGGCTGCCCCCAGACTTTGGAATACTCTCCCTCACAATATCAGGATGAGCCAGTCACTCTATCAATTTCGAAAACTTTTAAAAACATGGCTGTTTAATCAATGAGCCTTCTTGCGATGAGTATGAAACAGATGACTTATTAGCGCCAAGACGCCCTAGGGTACTCGCTGCGCTCTACAAATGTAAAAAAATAAAAATAAATAAATAAAACAGATTGTGTCCTTCCGGTATATTTTTGATTACATCCGGCCTAAGGAGCACTTTTCTCTTCTGTTATGGTTACGTAGCTCAGCCCCTTGAGCAACTGACTACTCTATATCTTTAAGTATACCTCTGGAGTTAGGGTTGAACACCAATAAGATGTATGTAAATGAGTTCCTGCACAGATAAAATGAGTTCCTGCACATGCAGAGCGAGTTGGACTCTAACAGAAACAGACCACATATTCCTGTAGAGTGATCTCATTCACAGATCCTGCACAGAGCCAATCGAGTCCCTACATACATAGTGCTGAACCTCTGCACAGATAGAGAAGAGTGCATGTCCAGACAGAGAAGAGCTCTTACAGACGTACTGCTGAGCTCCTCTACATACATTTGATTGTTTCCACTGAACTAAAGATGAATCCATTTGCAAACAGAGCTGAGCCACTGCACAGACAGAGGTGAGTCAGTCCACAGTTCAGCTCTTTCAGCATTGATTCGTAAAATGGAAAAGCTGAGCTTCTGTGGGGAGTAAGACACAGGGCCTCAGTTTATTTTCTAAAATGCCATGTGTCTGATAGGAAGTGAGGAGGAGAAGATAGGAGGGAGGATGAGAGTGAGTGAAAATGGATTGAGAGAAGAAATTGTGGTGAGAGAGACGAGACAGAGAGTAGTGAAAGAGAAGAAATTCAAAGTGTGTCAGATAATATAGAGGGAAAAGTGAGATAGAAATGAATGAGAGGAGAATGTGACTCAGATAAGACGGAGAGAAGGGATATGGAGATGTTAGAGTGAGTGGCTTGTGAACAAGATGCTAAGACAAACATTATGAGACATTTCGACCAATCCTTTTGATCCTTTTTTCACCAGAGTTCTGACTGTCAACTTATCAGTGGGCAATGTAGGTAGGTGATGGCAGTGGATGTTGCAGGTGACAATTCCCAAATAAATATGTTGGATGTCAGTAGTTATAACTAAGCATTGGGCTGAGTGTGTGGTTCCACACGTGACTTTAGTCATTTGGCAGCCATGTTATATCATTGCAGATACTTCCTGCTGCACCCTCAGTTAGTGCAGATGTGTTAATAGGATATGACTCAGTGGCATACCAAATATAGAGGGAGGTTTCAGTCATGGTGCCCTCTGTGGACGAACAGTCTAAGCACTCCCCTGGAGTGCTAGCTGTTCCTCCCATCTTCCTGTGAGCGATCATCAGGCATCTGTTCTGGCTAAGAAACATGACCCCCAGAATAGCTAGAGGTGCAGGCACTGTGCCCAGGCTGGAACTACTGGAGACCAATGAGAGGGGCAATAGTTATAGGAGGATGCTTACATTCTCCCTTATGCATGCATCTCTGCTCAGGTTCTGTCTGTCTACCCTTGCAGACGTTTCTTGTGCTGTTGATACCATAACAATCTCTAATCTCATTTTTACACAGCTGCAGCTGCTTTACAAACATGTCTGCCAAAACTATTTCCCATGATAAATGGTGCTGCAGATTACATCCATAAAGTATAATACACAGGACACATAACCTTTTCAGTAAGCACTAGAGACCCATACTAAGAATGCCCACCCACATTATTAGACTTACACCAGTTTAGCATCAATCCCTTAAGGATCCCTTCTCTGACAGCTACTTATGCACAGATACCGGGCTGAGCCAGACAGTAGTCTCACAAACTCAGCATGCCCACACGTTCACACATGTATGCTTACATGTTTATATATGACCAACTGGGAGCCTCTTACCCTACCTACACAGCAGAGAACTTACCTTAAAAGGCAAGATAAGGCAGTTAACATTCTCATTCCATGTCCACATAATTTACTGTGAGTGAGACCCGCTCACAGTAAAAGTCCAAAAACAGAGAATTTAAAAGTGAGAAATCCAGGGGTAATAAATGGGTGGAGCCTACTTTGATATACCAACTATCTTGCAGACATGCAATGCTTACAGGTTTGATATACACTCTTTAAGCTCCAGCAGTGCTTAGTGCCTCAGTGCAAAGCACTGGCAAAGCTAATAGATCAGGCTTAAATATACTACAGCTTGAGCATACAGGCATGTGCAAATGCTATTTGCATGCATTAGCACTTCAAGACCTGACAAATTTGCTTTCCCAATAGGTATTCTCATAGTGGCTCTGAGGATGTTTCCACCCTCAGTGCATTAAGTGCAGCTTGAAGTAATACTCCCTCCCCACTAACAAACGAAGTTTGGGTCTAGTAGCTCTCATGACAGCTAGCTAGAGGATCTGGAAAAGACTGGAAGGCAGTATCACAGATAGCATGAGTGCCCGCTGCAGATATCGGAATTATCTATGACCCACGATAAATATACCACACAACCTATTTGTCTGAGGCTCCCATAGAAGGCAAACAGGGCTCTAACAGCTGGTAGGTGATTAACAGTGTGTGAGAGTGGGTATAGGAGTGGGTTTCCCCAGGTCTGCAAGGCATTTCAGTCCTAAGGATATTCTATTGCAAAAGAGAACAATGTTGTCATTTTTTTCATATAAGGAGTCAAAACTGTTATTTTGATACAAATTTTCTGCAAGCATTATCGGTCTAGCATTGCTCTATTTCTAAGATTCCCCTCTGTCTTCATTGGATTATATATTAAGTAACAAATATAGAAACCTTATCATTCTCTGAGCTGATTTATATCCCTTTTTAAAAAACTGGGACATTAGCAGCTCTTAAGATGTTTGGTGTTGAGCTGATTAAATCACAAATTTGTACTCCTTCAATTCCAAGATATCAGATGTCAAGAAGGCCCAAATAGAGATAGGTTCATATTATACCAGGAGAAATATTAATCTACTCTATAAATGGGGCATAACATGAGGGTTTTGGTGCTTATCCTATTACCCAGACCCTCTACCACATTGATTACATATGGTTTATTTCTTGATTTGTTTATTTCATAAAGTATTAAGGGGTTTTGCAAAGTGTTATGTGTAGCCATTTGGATGATGTAGGAGAAACATTTATGGAAGGAACAGGAGAAATTAGAATGTAAACTGATTCAAACCTATTCAGACAGGACTACATTAGTACATTACAAAATGGTCTTCTAGCTGTGCTACATGATTTTGCATATGTAGCATAGACCTAATAGTCCTTGGTGATCACCTGACCACCAACCAACAGTGACTACAGAACATTAGGCCAATAGCCCCAGGAAAAGAGTGTTATGAGCCAACAACATACTGAAATAAATAATGCAAAACAACAAAAGAGACACACTCTGTGTTCATTTGTTGGGGGTTGGAGGTAGAGGAATCACTAACCAGGATGTATAAAGAGAACCTATCGACATTGATGGAGGTATTGCTATGCGTGAACAACCAATCTTCCATACATAAACATGTAGAAATCTTTACAACTTAATGGGTAGAAGGTCAAATTCTAAGTATCCACTGTTCAATAAAAGGACTAGTCCACCCTTAAGGATGCTTGTTTCTTGAACACCATTTCACGTATCGCTCACTGTATATCCAGTTACGTTTGTGTAGGATAACGCTGGATACAAATAAAAGGAAACAACAAGAAGAATACAGTCCATTGCTAGAAGGTTGTCAAGAACTGATAAGTTTCATTGGGTTTTTCCAAACTTATGCACAAATGCAGAGCCTCCATATACACATACAAATGCATTTAAAGATTCCTGTGTACCAACTACATGCTTCTTATGCTTGTATTAATTGTACTTTGACTATTAAACCCCAACAGCTCATCTTTTGCATTGCTCAAGCAGCATTCTAACATTACTCAGTTTGTTAAACATATTTACAATACTAAACATAATGAAAGCTCTCTCCATAATTCACTCCAATATAACACAAACAATTATAATGTAGCTAACCAGGCTTAGTAGATAACAGAATCACAGTCATATAAACACTTAGGAATCAAGGCAAATAAAAGTGCAATCCTTACCTTTCCAAGCAGTCGTAGAAAAAGGCTGTGATTCATCTGTTTAATGTGCCCAACCTCCTCTGAACATGTACCAAAATGCTACAAAGTAATGAGAAACACATTGGTCTAGGTTGTGCAGTGCAGTGGAGTAACTCTGACTCAATCGAAACACACAATGCTTTGGGCGAGGAGCTTCAACATGGGGTCTAATAATATATCTTTAATGTGGAGGGACCTAATGTCACGGCTAAACCTAGGACCGACTAAAAACATTTGGAGGTGCCAATAAATAAAAATGATGTAGGGTAGTCCAGAATAGTATTGTACTACCCTGTGTTGCCATAGTGTGGGATTCCTGACACATTCGCCTTGGGTTCCATCTGGTCTTCTGTCATTTTCAACCTCATCGCGGAGCCGCTTGGCGTTCTACACACAGTTAACAGCACCAAGATTCACCAATATGCAGATGATACACAGCTCTACTCTACAGTCTCCTCTGATCCAGACATCCAATGCCTTACACAATCCTGCACATCATCCAGACATGGATTTCCAGTCCTACCTGAAGCTCAACCTAACCAAGGCAGAATTCCTGTTAGTAGCGAAGAACAACACAAATTAAACAATAGAAATAGAAACAGAAGAAAAAGTACAAAACTGAATCAATGGCTTGAAACTTGATGGGTTGTAACCTCAACTTTCAACAAATGAAAGCCTCCCAGACTTCATAATGTCATCCCGCAAGGGCATCCTACTCACCACAACATGTCTCAATCCGGGTCTGAAGAAATATGGTCACATCACCTCCATCCTGATGGAATTCATTGGCAACGTTTGCTGGCCTGCAACCCCTTTAAAATGAGCTGCATGATTTACAAAGTCATCACAACTAGCACCCCAGCTAATCTTGCAAACAAGGTCACCATTTCTTGTGGTTCTTGGCACTCCCACAGTCTGGACACCATCAGATGCAAACTAAGAAGTATGTAAAAAAAAACAGGACAGCAGGCCTGTTTCATTTACATACCTGGACTCTGAACAACAACCCCATACCCATCAAGATTGTCCCAAGCTTGTTCCAATTTAGAAAAGATTTGAAGACTCATCTCTTTAAAGAACAGTACATAATAATGCATTATCTGTCCACAACCTCCTTTAACTCATTTACTTTATGCTTGTTTTTGAACATAGTCTGCACTCAGCTGTATTTTGGATAGGTTTTGTACTACAGAAATACCATACACATACATACATATGTTTTATCTTTTCAACATAGCCCTTGAATCAATATATAGTTCAAATGAAACCAAGACGAAAAGGTTCAATCTTCAGACCTATTCTCAAATGCTTGTAATTTGATTGGGTGGGTGCTGAAATGAGGTTCCTGTTAAGGATGTAGTGGGGAAACAATTCCTCTAAATGAGCTTAGTGTTTTCCCCTATATGTACATTGGATGATGCAGGTGACCATATATTTGACCCTAGCATCAACAGGGAGCAAGTGGAGTGCATATATGTGGGTCTGGTTTGGTAGTGTTTTCAGAGGTGTAGGAAAACTGGCATGCTCTGGGTGCCTGGTTTTTTTTGTCCTCATTTGCCTTGTTGCCACCCTTCTTCTTACAAAACCACCCTGGGTTTTCAACCTCATTCGCTGGATACAAGGGGTAGATTAAAGCTTAGGGGACAAAGGCCCCCCACGACCGGAACACACTTGAATACCACTGGAGGGCCTCCTCCGCCAGCCGCACAAACCCTTTCACTTGTCTTCCTGCATATACAGAGAAGATTTCCACCAGCTGAGGCAGATAAAGGCGTAATCATTGGACTTTAAAACCAAAACCCCAACCTGCAACCATATCGTGCTAAAAAAGGCTTCCAGAAATTGTATCTCTTTCTTGTCTGATCCGAAATATGCAGCTTAGCAACAAATCTCATTGATTGTAGCCAACCACCCTCCTTTGGGGAGGCAGGAGAGGCCCATAATTTACATAGCTCTCTTCGAGCCATGAGCATAGCATAAAATACAAGCTTTGCACTGTCACTCGTGCCCCTACCTTGCAGATCTAATCTTCCAAATATAACCAGCTCAGCGCTTACCTTGATCTGCAGATCTAGGACAGTTGACAGGCAACTACTCACAGCCTCCCAAGGTCTGAATCTTCGGGCACTTCAGAAACATTTGCAAATCATCTTTGTTAGGGCTTCTGCACTTAGAACACTTCGCCACTCCACCTGAGGCAAATTTCAAAAGTTTTTGTGGAGTCCAGTAGGCCCTATGCACAGTGAAAAAGTAATTCCTCTTTAAATATGCAGGTTTTACTGTTTTATAAAGCATAGACATTGTTACTTGCCATTGGTCTTCCGTCGCAATATCCGGAAAGCAACTTCACCAAAAGTTCCCCGGTAGTGTGAAAGGACATCCTCCATCTCGAGCATCAACCAAAACCATAGCGCAATTTCTTTTTTTTAAATACGATTAGAAAAAAGCTCCTCCTCCAATTTATTAGAGATGCCTATCAAGTCGCCCCATACCACGTACCAGCTTTGAATCTGGAGGGATTTAAATCTGGAAAAGCTAGGGCGTCACTCCTCCTCACACTGACCCCACGAAATTAGTTGTCCTTCCGAAAATAACTGCTTCCATCTCAAAAGACCCAACTCCTTTAGGAGTCGAGCCAATAAGTCCTTAGTCCAAAGTGGGTACCCTGGTGCATCCCATATCGGAGCCTGCTGGCTAAAATATGGAATTTTTAAAGCCCTTCTGATTCTGTACCATGTTTCCGCTATATCCTTTAAAACCTTTAATCTGACCTTCTTAAAGTATTTTGGATTAGCAAATTTATACATAAACCCACTTTCAGCACTTTTCTGCTTCTTCAGCATCTCTTTAAACATTCTACCTATTTCGTTGTCGATAGGGCTACCCAATAACATCCTTCAATTTTTTATCAAAAAATGCCCATGAATAGAGCAGCAAGTCTGGCAAGGCTAAGCCCCCCTTCACTAGCCTCCTCCTAAGCTTCTTCCAGGAAAGACGTGGCCCTTTTGACACCCAAAGAAAGGAACTAATTTCACCCTGCAATATTGTGAACCACTCCTTCTTAAAAGGGTATTGTTTCAAATAAAAATGTTAGTTTTGGAAGAATCGTCATTTTCACCAAATGTACAATGCCAAATAATGTAAGTGGTAAGTGCATCCAACACCGCAGACTAGCACTAATCTCCCTTTTAAGCCTATCAAAATTAGTTTTAGTAAGATCAGCTATACTTTGGGTAATCCTAGCTCCAAGATACCTCATTTCTTTTTTGCAGATAATACCCTCAGTACTCATATTTCAAGCCATAACTTCTGTTTTCTGCTTATTGATATCATAGCCTGAAATACTTCCAAACTCACTAGATAAATCTAGGAGACAAGTCATGGTTTGTTGTTACTTGGGTGTATAAATTATGATATTGTCTGCATAGAGGCCAAACTTCTTGCTCCAGCCTTCAAACTCAAAGGGCACAATACCCTTTGTACTCCCTATTTTCCGAGGCAATGGCTCGATATATAGATTAAACAAAAGTGGAGACAGAGTGCACCCTTGTCTAGTACCCCGCATAATCTGAACTGGCTGAGTCAACACCCCATTAACCAACACTCTGGCTGTTGAGACCAAATATATGGGTGTCAGCGTTTTAGACACATTTGGACTCAAATTGAGATCTTTAGCCAATGTCTGCAAATGTACCCAATTAACATGATCTAATGCCTTGGCGGCATCTAACGCAATAACCACCAAGGGAAGATCCTAAGACATGGCCATGTCTATAGAACGAATAAGGGAGTACATCAGCTCTTTCAATCTTCTGCCCTTGATGAAGCCCTTTTGGTCACCATGCACCAAATATGACATAACACTATTCAACCTCCCTGCTATAACTTTACCCAAAAAGCTCATAGTCAGCATTCAATAAAGAAAGAGACCTATACGAATTTACACTTTTTAATGACTTCCCTGGCTTGGGGATCAAAGTTATATTGGCCACATTCCAAGAAGGCGGCAGAGAAACATCTGACAGGAAAATCCCATTGGATAACTGCCTCAAAATAGGTGTTAAAACACTGACCAGAGTTTTATAAACCTCAACCGGGAGGCCGTCTGGCCCTGGCGCCTTACCCTTTTTACCCCCTCTAATAATCTCCTCAAGCTCCTCATTGGATATCTCTTTATTCAAAATATCCTTTATATCATCTGATAAAGGGTCCATAGATTCCATCCATTTCAACATATTATGTTCATTAACAACCAAATCTTTCTCATAGACCTTCCCAAAATGACTATGAAATGCTGCAGCAATTCCCTTACTATCACTGAGCACCATGCCCGTCTCTTCACTTTTTATTTCCTTAATCAGATTTCAGACCTGTTCGCTCTTTACCTTCCAGGCTAGAAATTTGCTACAGCCCTCACCATACTCAAAATGTGCTAGCTGGCTGGCTTCTCACTTTTACTTAACTCTATCTCTCAAAACTCCTGATAAATTTGCTTTTAAGTCAGATTACTCCTCCATCTCTTTTTCACTAGCCATCCTATTTCCCGCATCCACTAAACCTCCCTCCAACTTTCTAATCTGCTCTTCCAAAGACGACACCCTGCTATAATATATTCGCCTTTTCCTTGATGCCTCTTAAGTAAGCCTTATAGGCATTCCAAACAATCCCAATCTTAGCTGAATCCTGGTTTCTTTAAAAAAAAATCCTTTGTTTCACCCTTTAAGATCTTCACTGTCTCCTATTCTAATAGTATTGTACGATCCAACCTCCAAACTGTACCCAATGTGTCTTTGTAAGAAAGTGGCTCTGTATATACGGTACCAAAGTAAGGTACAGTGTGCACAGAGTCCACAGTCCCCAGATGTATGGCAGAGGCTAAAGTTAGATATAACCTTACTCTCTAAAGTGGTAGCTTGGTCGAGCAGTAAGGCAATATCAGAGGACAGTGTAAAGCATTTGTTGTACACACTCAGTCAGCAAATGGTCTTACACACTCAAGAATTGAACTCTAGGCCAATTGTTTGGTATCAAAAGATATAGTTGTTTTATTTTAGAACCAACAAGGTATCAAAATATACTTTCTCAGCATGAGTTACTTTAGTTGAATACTTTTCAAATAGGCAATAGACTTTTTGAATGCAATAGTTACAGTTTGTTGCAGTAGGCAACACAATTTCAAACTCAATGCAACATTGAGCTCAACGGGAATTTTCAGTTAAATGCAATTAGTTACTTTGTATATTAATTTTCTAACCACAGGACTGGATCCTAGATTCAGTCCCGGGACATGAGCTGTAAACAGATAAAAGCGTTTTGGTTACAGTAGTGATTTTTAAGGAATATTATTGTATTTTAAAAGTTGACAGAAACTTTTTCAGTTGAAATTACCAATTTTATCCTATGGAAGGAAATTCAATGGGCAGGTAAAGTATGTTCATGTTACTTTTGTAATCCAGTGTTGGACTCCCAGGTTCAGCACTGGGACCTCTATCTAAAATAGACAAGTTATTAGGGTTTTATCGTTGGCACGATTTTTAGAGAATATTTATAAGTTTCAAAAATCGACACTTAGAAACTTTTTCAGCAAAAAGCAGGCAATGATATCCTATGGAAGGAAATGCAAGTTACTGGTAAGTACGGTTAGAATTACTTTTCAGGGTCAGTACTGGATTAAAAAATGCAGCACTGAGGTCTCTCCTGATAACAGGTGAGTAAATCGGAATTCGTAGTTCGGCTGATTTTAGATGAATATTTTAAAGTGCCACAACTCTACACTTGGAAGAATTTCCAAGTGAAACCAGTCAATGTTAGCATATGGAAGAAAAGTGAGTTATCGGCTTCGAGGTAAGTACTCGACTTGCAGAGTTAAAGTTCTGGGCATAGACTCAGGGGTCTCCCAGGGTCAGGTAGGTACAGTTGGTACACCCTCAGCAGCACAGGGGCAGCCGGGTGCAGAGGTAGTTAGGCCCAATGTTATCCAATGAGAGGCAGGGGGCCTTCGGTTGGTGGCTGCTGGCTAGCTGGTCACGCGGCTGTGGGAGCTGGGCTCCTGGTCACTTGCTCAGGGCAAATGGGGAAGTAGCATAGGACAAAGATTGCACTGCCAGGGGCACTCGGGCGGCTGGGTGCAGGGTGCTTTTGAGCAGTCGGGCGCTCAATGTTAATCAATGGCTGCAAGCTCAGGGAAGGAGGATCTTCTGGAGCGGCCAACACTTCGAGGGGTAAGTTGGGATCCTGGAGGAAAGGTAGGCACCCAGGAGTTGGGCACAGGGGGCCGTGGGGCGCCGGGTGCAGGGGTGTCTTTTGAGGTTGGGAAATCTTACCCCCTGCTAGTCGTGGTTGGAGGGGTCCCTTGTCCTGAGGCTGCAGGCGTCATCGGGGTCGTTGAGGAGGGTCCTTGGGCACTGGATTCCAGGTCAGAATCGCCGGGGGGACGTCCTCAGGGTCTTTTTTCACTCAGGCACAGGTTGGGTTCGGCAGGTGCATAGTGTGCTGGATTCGCGGTCAGCAGAATCACTGCTCATGGGAGTCCCAGTCTTGGTAGAGTCACAAGGCAGTCAAGTCCTCCTGGGTTTTGAGGTTGCTGACCACAGAAGGAGCCAGAGTTTTGCAGGCGCAGGTTCGAGGGTTGACAGGCCTGTAGGGCTGAGGCCAATTCAGTTGGTGTCTTCCTCTTCTTAGCAGCTGCACGGCAGGTATTCTTGTTTCTTGATCTTCTTGCTTGTTTTGGTATCAGGAACTGGGGAAGGAAGGTTCAGGGTGCCCCTAAATACTAAGTTTAGGGGCATTACAGGTAGGGTGAGTGCAAGGACCAATGGGTCCCTGCCCTGGGGTGAGTACACCCCCTATCCTGATCCTCCCCTGTGGGAGGGGAGAAGGAGGCTATCTCTGATTGGGCAGGGCTCCCCATCCTCAAGATGTCCAGAGCCTGGAGTTGTGCTTCACCTCGCCTCTCCCACCTGAGGGGTAGAGTTGGCACAGGCTGGCACACCCCCTTTCCTCACTGAGGGTTTCCCGCCAGTCTTCCCGCCAGAGTGGGGGTCAGAACTGGTGGGGGCCAGTTGCTGAGTACAGCAAGTGGCCTGGAGAAGCTCACAAAGGCCGAATGCCTTTGAAGCTTCCCCTGCCCATCCTGGGGAGGAGACCTAGCACCTCGCCCAGGATATTGTTGCAGGCCCTAGGAGAGCGGATGGCTCTCTACCCAGAGGTCCAGCAACATGTCTGCTGTGTGGCAGCCTAGGCAGCCTCTCAGACAAGACATGGATTGTAGGTTAGGTTTTAGGGGGCATCTCTAAGATGCCTTCTGTAGTGCATTTGACATTAAATCCCACACTCGCATCAGTATGGGTTTAATGTGCTGAGAAGTTTGATATCAAACTTGTCAGTCTTCAGTGTAGCCATTATGGTGCTGTGGAGTTCGTAATGACAACCTCTCAGCGCCATATACTCTTAATGGCATCACTTCACTTACAGTGCCTAGGAATGGCCCTGGGTACTGTAGAGGCACAGGGCTTATGCACCTGTGCCCACACCACTGGCATAGGGCACCCAGCTAGAGGGGTGTCTGATGTATGCCAGGGCAGTGGGTTTGTCAGTATGGCACACAGGGATGTGTGCCATGTCGACAATTTGTTTAGTTCTGCACAAGAACACTCTGCCTGCAAAGGCAGTGTGTGTGTGTGTCAGGGTACAGGACTCCTAAGGGTAGCACAATAAGTGCTGCAGCCCTTAGGGGTCTTCTCTTGGTCACAGTGCCCTGGGTACCTATTACCCAGGGCACATTACCAGGGGCTGACATGTGGCCAGAGAAGACATTTGGGTTTAGGCTCCAGTACAGTTTTTAGGGAAGGAACACAGGC
Source organism: Lissotriton helveticus (assembly GCF_964261635.1). Taxonomy (NCBI): domain Eukaryota; kingdom Metazoa; phylum Chordata; class Amphibia; order Caudata; family Salamandridae; genus Lissotriton; species Lissotriton helveticus. The sequence goes on along the minus strand of NC_136063.1, from coordinate 769,451,241 downwards.
CCTGTGTACCTGATTGGAAGGAACCCAGGTCACACCGAGGAAAAGTGCATCAGGTATTAGGCAAAAAGTGGGGGGGTTACTGCAACAGAAAACCACTTCCTTAGAGTCTTCACCTACTGTCAACCGGAGAAGGATAGCTGAATGGTCCGATAGATGTACTCCAATATGTTTGACCTCCAAAACTGAGTCCCTCACCATCCGGTCCACCAAAATGTAATCTATCTGTGACTTATGCTTGTACTTTTTATTACAAAATGTAAAACCTAACTGCGGGCCAAACTTGCATCTCCATATATCATACAAACCCCACTGTTTCATCAGCAATCTAACTCTATTCGACATCTTGGGGTTCACTACCGCTCTACTATCCCCAGACCTATCTAGTTTATAATCCAAAACTGTGTTAAAGTCACCTCCCATGAGGAATTGACCAGAGAAATTCAAAAGCTCTTTAGCTAATTCAATGTTGTCCTGGTTTGGACCGTAGTATCCCACCAGGATAGAAACCTGCCAAAAATGTTTTAACTTGACTATCAGCCACCTTCCTGCAACATTTGAAGCCATGTCATCTATTGAAATATTCAAACCTTTCTTAACTAATAATGCAGCCCCTTTAGTTACTACTGTCCGCCGTGTATAAACTGCATAGGCAGCCCATCTCTGTGCTGTGAAAATCTTCCTACTCTCTTCCTTCTTCAAATGTGTCTCCTGTAGAATATTAATTTGTGCAGGAGAGTCCTTCAAATACTCCATTATCATATCTCTCCTTTTCTTCACACGGGAGACCATTTACATTCCATGCCAAGATTTTTATCTTGTTCAATCTAACCCTACTTATCTCGTAGAAAAACCCACGCAACACACATTCCAACAACAGCAACAAGACATCTGAGGCATTTTTCCTACACTTTCCCCTACCACTCCCTCCCCCTCCCCAAAAAAAACCCACAAGCCACCCCCCACTCCTTCAAAACCCTAACCAACTACCCATGGCAAAAGCCCCATGAGTGACCCTACCGGTGTGCAGTGCAACAACCTAAACACCCTAGTGTGGAACAAATAGTAAATCCACAAAACACCCTGAACAACTCATAGTGTTAATTAATCTATTAAGCAGCAACATACTTCATGGATTCGCAGACTGAAATTGTTCAAGGAACTTGTCCACATCCTCTACAAAGCGAAAGGAGTGCATCTTGTTATTCAACATTACTTTCAATAAAGCTGGAAATTCAAATTGCACCGAAGCACCCAATTCCCATAACGGCTCAATACTTTTCCCTAATTCCCATTGCCTCTTAGAAGTTACTGTTGACAAGTCTGATCTTACTTCAACCTCAACTCCGTCCACCTCCAAGACTTTCTTTTTTAAAGCCTTCACTAAAATCTTCTCCTTCAAGGTGTGAGAACATTTACCAAATTTCTCCTTGGTTTAACACGATTTGAATTCAGCCTGAAGGGATCCCTGTGTATTCTCTGAATATCCCTAGAAAACTCTGTCTCTGTCTCCTCCAGTTGTAACTCACTCTTCAACAGATGAACCTCGAAGCTTTTAACATCTCCTCCCTCTTTACCCTCTGGGAGTTTTAGAATTTTTAAATTATTCCTTCTTTGATAGTTCTCTCACCTTTCTATTCTTTCCTCATGCCTCCTTTCCTTGATCTTGAACCCTTCAATCTCCTTCCTGTTGACCATCATCTCCTCTCTGAGACCTCTAACTTCACCTTCTAATGCTAATGTTCGATTGCTCAAGTCATCCATCTTTTTCTCCAACACCTCACATGCGCCCCTTATGCATTCCTGATTTGATTCTGAAATCTCAAATCTTTTTTGTATCTCAAGGTTTAAGGACGTAAGCATCGTAATTATAGATGGATCACCAGACCCTGCAGTTCACCCCTGCTCTAGCCCACCAAGTAACTCACTCTGTGGACTCTTCGAGATTACCGCCCCTCCCCTTCTTCTGACAATGGTGTAGCTTTAGGGTCCGAACCAGCTCCTGAGATACTTGAGCTACCCCTATCCAGGACAGGCGCTGCTTCATCACACATCTCTTCAGACAATGCTTCAAAACGATTTGGGCTCAAATGTGCGGACCAGTCAACCAGATCTCTATCTGTACCTGTAGCCCCACCCAAACTCCCCTCGGCTCTTAACAAATCACTCTTGTGTTGTTGCTGTAATTCCTTATTTTGATTGGGTACCTGTGCCCTAGCCGTAGATTTTTCCCTCAACACCAAAGTCTTTGGGAGCACTTTGAAATAAGACTTGAGGGATGGTGTCACCCTTATCTTATGCTCTAAAGATGCCCCTCTTGCCAGCTTGTTGTGCACTTTAGTGTTCTTTGCAGAGCGTCTGCCCCTAACGTTCACCCCTTCACCTCCTTCTTACTGTTCTGCCACTCTTTAGCTGAATCAAGTGACCCCTCCAGATCAGTGCACACCCTCACCCCCTGCACACACTGCACTTCTCAGGGTATACCTAAAGAGTCCCCTTGTACACATCCCCTCCACTCCCCCAACACCAGACTTGTTACCGTACCTAACGTCCCCCAATCCCGACTTCCTACCTTTACCGGCAAACTCGATCTCCTTACTGACTCCCTGCTCCTGCTCCGGGTAAAGAGGGGAAGGGGGTCATACCTTTAAACTCCCTGCCGATGGAACCTACTCCTTCGCACCCCTGTCAGGGTTTCCCTCACCAAAGTCACCCTGTCTTCTTCCTCCTCCTCGTCCGTCCGTCCGTCCCCCTGAAAGAGAATCCTAGCAGCAGCACGGCGTCCATTGCCTACTTCCAAGCCTAGAACAAAACTTTTGCCAGTTCCACTGTGTAGCTGTTTTGGAGTACTGACACAATGTTTTGAGAATAAACCAAAGTTTTTGCCAGTTCCACTTTATAACTGTTTTGGAGTAGTGATACAATGTTTTGACAACAGCGGGACCTGGTATTTGATACTGTAGCAACTGCGTTGACATGTGAGGAAAATTAAAGTTTATAGTTTAAACGTATTCCTGGTTTCTTACTCTTATAGTGGTAAAACAAATAGGGTTCCAAGACCTGAGTCGCAGTCAAAAGGTGGAGGTTGTTTACTCTCAGTTTTGCATGCGTTCATGCAGACATAACTCTCCTTCATAGAAGAGCACCTGATTTAGGCACACAGTAATTTTGGCTTATGTTGACAGGTTGATCGTCTAATTGGAAATCGATTTGCATGTCATTGGCTTACATTTGTAAGTTGACATAGAACAGCTCAATTATTTTGACCAAGAATATTATGTAGATGTTAAACAGAAGACATAAAAGGCATGGTCTTTAGGGTATGGTACAGAGGTTGATTTAGTAGACCTAGGAGCCGATTCATCAAGGTTTCATGCAACACAATACAGCAAGACCCCGTTCTGCGCTGCACAGCGTGAAAAGGATAGGGCAGGAATGCATCATATTTGACATTATGTGGTGCATTTCTGTCCTCTCCTTGCACTGGCACAGAATGTGCTGCCTTTTCCAGCACAAGCACCCTTGCACGGTGGTGCAAAGGTGCCTGATTTGTAGGCAGGATTATTTTTGTGCAGGAAGGGGTGGAGAGGAATGCTCTACACATAGAACACCTTCCCAGGGCAGAGTAATGCACAACAGTGACTTGCACTGCCTTGCGTTACTCCAGATTTACCAAGCTATACAGGGCCAAGCAAGTTGACCTAGTGTGGCTTTAGTAAATTTCGTTCTAGGTTTGTTGTCGCCCTGCATCACCTTGCATGGTGCAAGGGCGACACAAATCATTGGTAAATATGGACCCTCATTTTTAACAACAGGTGGTGGTTGAGGAGAAACCTACTGTGCCTTCCCATTTCACCAGCCTTTCAAGTTGAAAAGTGTGGTAAAAAGCTGCTGATCAGTCGATAAACATCAGGCTAGTTCTTTTACCTTCATTCATGAAGAGATTGAGTTTCTCTATAATCTTGGATGGGGCAGATTTGGTGAACTTCAAAGATCCAAAACAAGACAGATGCTGGTGTTATAGTTAAACATTGTCTTGTATTTGCCTCACCGGCGTATTTTTCATTAACTTAGTAAGAGAGTAGACATGTTCAATTAGTTTGCTAATATATTTGGGTCTGCAAATATTCTTTTAAAAGATTGGTTTAATGAAAGGTTACCTTGGACAATCATTAATTTGAGAGACAGAGATAATCAGTCAGTCAGTCAGTCAAAATACACATTATTCGATTTATAAAAAATCATAAAAGGCGATAAAATTACATACAGGATAAAAAATTGGCAATTCATAAATGTACAGAGTCAGTGCTGAGCCCAAGAATACCATTATACCACATATTTGCACAACTTAAAATCAATAAAAACGATACCATGATTAATAAAAAGCATTCAGTGGGATGTGTTTATTCTTGATTCTAAATGCTGCCGCTAAGAAACTTGCAACACTAAAAATAATGCGGGTGTTGCCCAACATCTGGAGGTAAATAAGTGCGGGCCTCACTTGAATAAAGCCAGCCTCCCTCAAAACAGGTAATGAATATTTTTTCCTTGCGGTGGCATAAAACCCACAGAACATCATAAAATGCATGGTATCTTGGTTAGAAAATTTATCACAATCACAGGGAGGGGCCTCTTCTGGTTTTGCCCATGATTGATAACAACCTAATGAATAATGAATCCGGTTAAACCTGAATTTTGTCAGTAAAAATCTGTGTAAGGGTTTAGTGACAATTTTAAGGTATGGTTTCAGAGAGGGAGTGATGGTTAACACTAGGTGTAATCTTACTGATGGTTTCTCTAGTTCCTTCTCCTCTCTGTCTAAACATACCCTCTCCAAGAAATGACACTTAATCCATTTAACGTCCTCTCGCCTAATACTGGACGGTGACACGAAAAGTTCAGGTCTACCCAGATATGCAAAGGTGTTTTTTAGGTAGTTCAACCAAGGTATTTTCATGGCATGGTCCATGGACACAACATCCGACAAAATTGCATGGTTCAAGGTTAGTTCTGAATTGAGCCATGTTTTTGCCCAGAATACTAGGGGGGCCAATTTCAGTCTGTCCGAGATGTAAGACAAGCCCACCTCCGCATGGATAGAAAAAGTAGGGGTGGATTTGGGGACAGAAAGAAAATGTCTTATGAGCCCATTTTCTACCCTTTGAATTTTGTCTTGAGCAACATAACCCCATAAAGCAGACCCGTAGGTCGCGATAGGGATACATTTGCTGTTGTACACTTTCAATAGGGCCTCCATCGGCCTAGCCCCCAGCCTTTTTGAAAAGCCCATCAGGGCGGACGTAGAACGGGCCAGGGATAAGCTCTTAGCCTTAGTCTGGGGAACCCACGACCCCCTCTCGTCGAACAGGACCCCCAGGTAAGGAAAAACTGTGACCCTTGAAACCACCTCCCCCTTACAAATAAAGATTTTGGATTTGGGCTTACTTCTCTGTTGGCCTACTATCATTGAGTGTGATTTTTTTGCGTTGACTTTTAAGTCAAGGTTCTCCATGAAGGACCCAAACAGGTCCAGCAGAGTCTGAAGGCCATTTCCAGTGCGCGCTATTAAGACTGCATCGTCCGCGTATAGGAGGGCCGGTACATTGTCTCCTCCTACACGTGGAACGTCTGCCCTGCCTGCCTCTAAATGTTTTCCCAACCCGTTGATATAAATGGTAAACAGAAGGGGGACCAGGATACATCCCTGGCGCACCCCTTTCTCTGATCTAAATCTAGACGTGCACCTGCCTTCCTTAGTAACCCGTACTGTGGCAAATAACTCCTGATGCAAAGAAGCCATAAAATTAACTAGGGAAGCATCGATCCCCATCTCCAATAAGGTGGACCACAACTAGGACCTATTCACCAAATCGAAAGCCGAGGAGAGGTCCATAAAATCCAGAAAAAGTGACCCCTCCCCGGCTACCGTGTATTTGGAAATTAAAAGATGCAGGTTGGAACATTGGTCCAGAGTGCCCCGTTTCTCTCTGAACCCATATTGTATATTCGAGAGGCCCCCGCAGACCTCTAAGTTTTCCCTTAACTTGTGCAACAGGACTCTGCCTAAGATCGTAATGGCCGAGTCGAGAAGGGAAATGGGTCTGTAGCATGCTGGGTCCTCCCATTGCCCCTTTTTAAATATAGGCACTATAATTGAGGTAGCCCAAGTGGCGGGAAATGCATTATCATTGGCAGCACAAAAGACATTTGTTAACACCTCAGAACAAAGGGTCAGGGAATGTCTATATAGGTCTGCCGGTACGCCATCCGGCCCCGGCGCCTTATTTTTCGAAGTCTCCAGAATGGCCTTCTTCACTTCATCCTTGTTGAACTCTACGGGGTCGAAAACCAGGGCTACCCTTGTGCCACAGGGGGCAGCACAATCCTTGTCGCCATATACTTCTTTAAAATGGAGAAGCCACCTCTCATCAGGGATGACGCAGTCTGCGACTGCGTTGTCCACCCCTGCAAAAAAACGGCTGATTTATGGTATCCCAAAATTGTTTACTGTCACGCAGAACATCTATTGAGAGTAGCTTATTCCAAGCATCACTTTTAATAGCGGTTTTCCTCCCGTTTAAGATTTTTTTATATTCTCTCCTCAAGTTGGTAATGAGGGCCTTGTCTCTCGGGATGGATGTGAGTGCTTGCTTCAGGCGCCTGTGGATTCTTGAGCAGTTGGCGTCAAACCACTTGAAAGGCCTGGCCATTCTCTGGGTTTGGTTTGACGTCAGGTCTCTCGTGATTTGTGCGCGTACTGATTCAAATGCCTCTATGATTGCTCGGTTAGGGGCCTTTGGGTCCAAACAGGTCGCTATATGACCCTCAATTTTAGGAAGTAGGTTCGTAGGAAAACTTTCTGGGACCACCTTTCCTCATTTGAGCCGTCTGCCCTGATCTATAGGCACTACGGCGGCCCATGTTTTGAAGGCGCCTGCCTGTTTACACGGGGAATCTCCCCAAGACATCTCCAGCAACAATGGGTTGCGGTCACTATAGGAGGATGCCATAACATTATACTTCCTAACCTTGGCAATCATCCCTGGGGATGCAAAAATGTAGTCTATGACAGACCCAAGTTCTGTACCCTTGTATGTACATACTCTCTCCCCCCCTCCCGTATAAAATGGTTCATATAAATTAAAATTGGCTAATAGCTCTTCAAGGGCTTCTCCTGACCTTGTATGTTCAAAATGAGGGGCCGATGCACCTGAAAAACCCTCATGCTCTCCTGTATAACAGGGAGATTTACATAAGTGGGTATTAAAATCACCGATTAAAATGAGCTCAAAAGTAGTGTAATTATTTAGACTGAGTTTACCTAAAAATTTATCCAGGGAGGCAATGTGGTCACTATCCAGTGACCTATCCTGGGAATTGTAAAAATTAATTAAAAGAAGTGTACAAGCAGGTGAAACAATCCATTCCACAATTAAAAGGTTGGAAGAACCTGACTCTAATTGCTTGAATGACCCAGCGAGCTGTAAGGAAAAGAAGAAGAGAAGACCCCCCTTAGCTCTGGCTGCAGCACTAGGTGTTGCTGGGACGGAAAAGCTGGAAAGGATAATCATTAAGTTTGTAATTTCAATCACAATTGGTGGAAGAATGGCTTAATGCAAGATTTTGAACAGTGGTAACTTAGTGCATAGAGTGCTTTAATGCTCAGCAGATAATGAGACTCCAGAGATATGAATGGTGTGGAGGTAGCTTGAAGTAATGGTGGCAGAATAGGGTGGTAGAGAGCATCAGCTCCTAGGCTGGAAAGATGTTGCAAATATTAGCAATTTTATATTCAAAGAAGTTGAGAACGTTTTCCCAGTGATGTGTAGATGCAGGGCTTTTCAGAGCATGCCAATTGAACTGATCACGAAAAAAGATTTTCTTTCTTTGATAAGGTGCCTGAAGAATATTTTCAGTGATTAGTCTGTGGTATCTTTTACTGTGTAGCTGATAACTAGTTTGGGATTTGTGCCATTCCAATCCCAGGTATCCGCTTATGCATTTTAGCTCTGCAAGTTCTCCTTTGAACCAGTTATTTCCTGCTTACATTTCACTGTGTATTTCATCCAGCTGTTTAAGAAACGTCTATATTCTCTCTATTTAAAAAAGCACAAATCTGAACCCTGTCTCTCAGGCAAACATCACACCAGTCATGAACCTACTGTGCAATTCAATCAAATGATGTGTATTCAATCAACTATCCATGTCTGTCAACAACAATAATCTTAGCTCAGATTACCAGTCCAGGTTCCGATATTTAAACAGCTCAATCACAGCTGTGGTAAATGTCCTCAATGAAGTTTTTCACATAGTTAAGGAAAGCGATCAATGCCTATTCATCTGCCTCAATCATTCAGTAGCATTTAATACTGTTGACCATTAGAGGATGCCAAAACTGTTACAAAACAAACGCTATTTCTCAGTAAGGTACTGAATTGGTTCTTCTTATACTCTTCTCATTATAAAAACCTTGTGAAAAGCAGAGGACATTTTGTCTTTTTCATCAATAAACTCTGGTACTCCCCCACCCCCTTGTATTATATTAGCACTAGTATTATTTAATCTGCCTTGAACTTCTCATTGAATTCTCAGCGGACTTTGGTGTCAACATTCATCAATATGGCCACTTTTGGCCCCGAGGACCCCATCCCCAGGGCCGGCCATTTTTGTAATTTATTTTTTTCGGGAGGTGGCTGCGTGGCCCCCCTCCAGGGCCATTTCTGGCCACGGGGACCCCATCCCCGGGGCCTGGCCCTCCTCGTTGGGGGTTGTGAGGGGGTCCCAATCCCCCCACGGTCCCTGCCAGCTCCCCGCATTCTGCGGGAGCCGGCATTGCTTTTCAGCATGGGGAGCAGCTAACATGCTGCTCCCCATGCAGAAAAGCAATCCGCTTTGATTTTTGAAAGAGAAGAGAGAGCAGGTTTCCTGCTCTCTCTTTAAAAAATCAAAGCAGTTTGCTATGGTATGGCGGGAGCCGCGAGGCACCCCGGGACACTGCTGGAGCCGGCCCGGGTAGGTGGCAGTCCCCAGGGCCATCAAGGGCTCCAGGGCCCCACTAGTTAAAAGCCCCGGGGGGTGGTGGTTCCCGGGGCTGGGGGGTCCATCAAGGACCCCCCTATTTTAAATATTAGTGCCCCGGGGAGGTGGCGGTCCCGGGGCGTGCGTGGGGCTTGAGCCCCCCCCCCACCCACAGGTTTTTTTTTGTTTTTTTTTTAAAAGAAGCACCAGGGGTGGCAGTCCCCGGGGCTGCGGGGGGGCCGTGAGCCTCCCGCATACTTAATAATAAAGCCCTGGGGGTTGGTGGTCCCCGGGGCTCGGGGGGCCTTAGAGGCCCCCATCATGAATATGCAAGCCCCGGGGGGTGGTGGTCCCCGGGGATGCGGAGGGCCATGAGCCCCCCGCATACTTAATAATAAAGCCCCTGGGGGGTGGCGGTCCCTGGGGCTCGGGGGGCCTTAGAGGCCCCCCATCATACATATGCAAGCCCCGGGGGTGGCGATCCCCGGGGCTGCGGGGGGGTGTATGCCCCCCTGTTTATTATACTTACTTTGCCCTGGGGGTGGCGGTCCTTGGGGCAGTGTGGAGGGGTTGGGCCCCCCACACTTTTTTTTCTAAAGCCCCCGGGATTTGGTCCCCCCGGGGGCTAATTTGGAAAAAATCACACGGGGTACGCATACCTACGCGTATCCCGCGATTTAAAAAAATAATAATTTGGGGGGCCTTGGGGGTCATTGTGGGACCCCCTGAGCAGGCCCAGGGATTCAGGGTGTTTCTACCCTGCCCCCTTTGCGTGTTTTTTGTGTTTCTTTTGCTGCTTTCTTGTGCCCGGTTCTACCGAGGCACAAGATGGCTGCTAACACTTCCTGGTTTGGAGTGTTGACAGTCAATTAGCATAAAGCTCGTGCTCGGGAAGTTATGCGTACTGTGCGCGTAGGGTACTTTGTCTATAGATATATCTATGATTTTACTTTTGATTTTCTCAGGAACTACTGAACGGATGTACACCATTTAACAAAAAGGGTAATCTGCGAACCAAACTCTACCTTTTTGCCAAATTTGGTGTAATTCCGTTCAGTCGTTCGGGCTGTAGCCCTGGCTAAAGTTCCTATGGAAAATTGCATGGGGAAAACACGTTTTGGGACCCCCCTTTTTTCTCAGCCCCCACTTAACGAATCAAACCCAAGCTTTCAGGGAAGGAGCAGAGCAGGCCATTTTTTGGGAGAATTTCGCGAAGATTTGTCCACCGGCGCCAAAGTTATTCCAAATAGAATGTTGCGGATTTCCTATGGAAACTAGGCCCTAACTATAACTACCTACTGGCGACCGCCAGTAGGTAATATATATATATACGCACACACACACACACACACACACACATATGTATATGCCTTCCCACAGAGTCCTCCTCAACAACTTATGATATGGCGCACTAGCATGGAATTGCCCGCAGCCAGGTTAGTAAAAATGTATTTAGTGAATAGCAGCCTTCATCATAAGTGCGAACAAGAATCCAAAAATTGAAAAAGCTGATGTGTTTCAGCTCCACATCTTCAACTGGGCCTCAATTTCAATTACTATGGACACCTTTATATTATGAAGTCCTTTCTCGATTTTATCAGCCCTCAAACACTAGAGCTGCAACCTAACATCAAAGGATTACAAATTTGACTCCATTCATCCTCCATTTTCTCCATCTAGTAACTCCAGCTCCAAGCACGATGAGTATTTCATGTTTCACAATGTACCACACCAATATCTCTCTTACTTAATATAGATTTTTTATATTATATATATAAACAAATAACATAAAATTATTTAAACAAATATTAGATGCATTTAAATAAAATTAAAAAAGTATTATAGTCCTGTCTGTCCAACAGTAGGAAAAACGTTGGACTCCAGAGTGGTAAAATTGATTATTCCCACTCCAGTCTTTGTAACAGTAAAGCGTTGGAATTCAGAGGTGTAAAATTTACTATTCCCACTCCAATCTGTGCAGCAGTAGGAAAAGCGTTGGACTCTGGAGGGGTAACATTTACTATTCTCTGTGCAACAGTAGGGAAAACATTGGGCTTCGGGAAAGTAAAATTTACTATTCCCACTAAAGTCTGTGCAACAGTAAGGAAAGCGCTGGACTTCAGGAAGGTTACATTTACCATTCCCACTCCAATATGTGCAATCGGAGGAAAAGCTTTGGACTCCAAAGGGGTACTATTTACTATTTCCACTCCAGTGTGTGCAACAGTAGGAAAAGGGTTGGACTCCAGAGGGGAAAAAATTGCTATTCTCACTCCAATCTCTACCACAATAGGGAAAGCGTTGGATTACGGAGGGGTAATATTTACTATTCCCACTCCAGTCTGTGCAACAGTAGGGAAAGTATTGGACTCCAGAGGGCTTAAAATGTACAATTCCCCCTCCAATATCTGCAACAGTAGGGAAAGCATTGGACTTCATAAGGGTAACATTTTCTATTCCCACTCTTGTCCGTGGTTACATTTACTATTCTTACTCAAGTCTGTGCCACAGTAAGGAAAGTTTTGGACTTCAGAGGGGTAAAATGTGGTATTCTCACTTCAGTCTGTGTAACAGTAGGGAAAGTGTTGGAATCCAGAGGGGTGAATCTTATTATTCCCACTCCCATCTGTGCAACAGTAGGGAAAGCGTTGAAGTCCAAAAGGGTAACATTTACTATGCCATTCCTGTCTATGCAACAGTAGTTAAAGCTTTAAAATAGGAGGGGTAACATTTGCTATTCCAGCCTCCAGTCTGTGCAACAGTAGGGAAAGTCTTGGGCTCTGGAGGGGTAAAATGTACTATTCCTACTCCAGTCTGTGCAAAAATAGGGAAAGCATTGGACTTCGGAAAAGTAAAACTTACTATACCCACTCAAATCTGTGCAACAGTAGGGAAAACGGTGGTCCTCAGAGGGGTTACATTTTTCATTCCATTCTAATTAGTGCAAATGGAGTGGGAATGGAAAAGCATTGGACTCTGGAGTGATACAATTTACTACTCCCACTCCAGTCCGTGCAACACTAGGAAAATTATTGGACTCCAGAGGGCTTAAAATGTACAATTCCCACTCCAATCTCTGCAACAGTAGGGAAAGCATTGGATTTTGTAGGGGTAAAATGTTCTATTCCCACTCTTGTCCATGCCACATTAGGGAAAGCATTGAACTCCAGAGGGGTTACATTTACTATTCCTACTCCAGTCTGTGCAACAGTAGGGAAAGTGTTGAACTTCAGAGGGGTAGCATTTACTATTCTCACTCCAGTCTGTGTAAGAGTAGGGAAAGTGTAGGACTCCAGAGGGGTGAATCTTATTAATCCCACTTCAGTCTGGGCAACAATAGGGAAACCATTTGACTCCGGAGAGGGGAAATTTACTATTCTTACTTCAATCTGTTCAACAGTTGGATTTGAGAAGGGTAACATTTTCTATTCCTACCCCAGTCTGTGCAACAGTGGGGAAATTACTTCACTTCAAACACATAACATATATGAAACATAACTCTAATCATTTATAGCAAGTAGAAAACTTTTAGACCTGCTAGTTCCGCCAAAAATCTTTTTTTGTTGAAAAACTGAGAAATGTGCGCTGGGTGCATGGATCCGCTGTAAAAAAAATTAAAAAGGAAGCGCGGGCTCCTGTGGTTGTTTAAAAATTCGCTACCTGCGGGGGCCAAATCTCTGGGTCTAAAATATTAAACTTGATGGGAGTCCAGAGGGGCCCTGTAGCCAGGGGACCGCCATCCCTCGGTGCTACAAAATAAATGGGTGGGGGGGCTCAAAGGTACTCCCCATGTAAAATATTTGGGTAGGGGGGTTTAAAGGCCCTCTCCAGCCAGGGGACTGCTACTCTTCGGGGCTTTGAAAAAAATGGGTCGGAGTGCTCAAAGGTCCCTCTAAGCCCCGGTGATCACCACCCTCCGGGGCTTTTTATATTGTGGGAAAGGGGCCGCGTGGCCCCCTTTCTTGAGCAGTCGAGGGTCCTGGGGAACACCACTCCCCAGGGCCGGCTCCTTCGGTGTCTCGGGGTGCGCGCCCCCTGGGACACTGCTGTTTGGTATGGCACGGCGGGAGTCGAGGTTCCCGCTCTGTCATAGCAAACTTGAGGGTATATTAACAAGAGCAATTTCGTCGTATTTTTTTTAAAAAGGCAAAAATGTGGAGAAAATGTTATCGCCCTGTTTACTGTTTAGGCGTATATACAAGGTTGGAGATCGTGGGTGGAGCCCCAATGTCTCTATGGTCCTAGCCAACTCCCCACGTCCTTGTGAAGCCGCCATTACTTTTCCACACGGGGACCTGCTAATATGCAGCTCCCCATGGGGAAAAGCAATCTGCTTTGCATTTTGAAAGAGTGAGCAGGTTTCCCTGTTCTCTCTTTCAAAATCCAAACCAAGGGGCATATTAGCAAAAACCTTGTTTGAATTGCAATAGAAGCCCTGGTTAGATGTCCTGCACATCTAACCTGGGCTTGAATTGGAATTCTATAACTCATATTAGCAAGCCCATTATCACCGTTTTAGCGGCAGTTTGCTGCCGGTAAAGCGGCGATAATTTTAACGCCGTCCTTGCAAATATGCCCCTAAGTTTTAGAATGTCGACAATTCCGTGTTCCATTGAAGTAGCCACAAAGTATTTAGTGAAGTGCACACTGTGAAACATGAAGCAGCAGTGTATGATTGGGATCGATAAAGAAGTGCGCATTGTTGAGTACAGAGTAGGCAAATTGTACATGGGGTTTTGTAACGCCAGTTGCTATTGCTTGCGCCCTCTCTTGAGGTTAATTCAAAGAGTTGTGTATTTATTTTGTTTCTAATGTACACAGTGTTCTGTCCTCTCTGTTTTCTTTCTTCTCTGTCACGTAGAGTAATTTGGGTAAATATGACGGGTTCTGTACAGCCAACACCTTTGAACCCTACCCCCAAACTGCTTACTGCCTGTTATCATAGTAACACTTAATTGAGCACACAGGTCACAAGTTCAGTACACAATGTTGCTAATCCAAACAGCAAGTAAATGTAAATGTAAATGTGTTTCGATTTATATAGCGCACTAATCACCCAGGGGTCTCAAGGCGCTTGCTTAGGGAACCCGTCCTGGTATTCCCCTGTGAGATACCCCGGCAGGGTATTCACAAGGTGAAAGCCAGGCATCCCGCCGCGAGGGGCCGTAGTGTGCTTGACTTTTAAAAAATTTCCATAGGAACCGTTAATCGCAGCTACAGCCTCTGGTAAAGAACTGGCAAAGAGTTAGCCCCAGTATTACACTTCTAGTTATGAACATCATTCTTTTCTTAGTAAAACTTTGAGCTCCATCAGTTATTCTTTTACAAATTAAGGGGTATATTTTAACAGCTTCTTTGTAAATATGCCCCCAAGTATTGTGTTAAAGTCACATGTGAATTGGGCGCGGAAGGGTACATAGACGTTTTGTAGTCTAGGAGATGGGCACCGTCCTGAGAATTATTTACTAATTGTTAGAAGGAGTTCGAGGCAACTTAAGTCCGGGAATTGTCATACTCAGGATCTTTTTTTTAATATGCAGGGTGTGCCTCAGCAGTCTCTGAAGCCTCGGTGGTGCTAGTCAAATGTGTCAGAAGAAGAAAACGTATACACTCAGCTATTTTTTTATTATCCTTCATTAAAACTAAAATAAATAAACAGAAACGTAACTTTAATACAACAATATTATAAACAAAACGTGAGATGGACTCCAGTGGTAGCAGCGTAGGTAACCTGCAAAACAAAAATGAAATATAAGTATGTGTGGTATGTCGACGAGATGAAAAAAAAGCTAGTTTGAATTAAAGGATCATAGTGAAAGTGGAAGGGAGGGTAGTGGAAGGAAGTGAGAAGGGGAGGGTGAGTTAAAAGTAGAGAGGCAGAAGGAGATAGAGCGTCGGCTTATTGCACTCAATCTTTAGTGCTTAATGTTCGTCATTCGTTTGTCTAGGACGCAGGGATCTGCGAGATAGATTTTGGTTTAAGAAGTCCTTAAAATTAAATACATTAAGCCAGAGATCGCCATTGTTTGATAATATACTTCTACATTATTACAAGCTGGAAAATGTCTTGTATGCACCTGTGCACCCAGATTGCTGTACCCTAGTCCCTACCCCGCAATGTGCTCAATTGTAGGTCTTACACACTGAGGCTTCACAGCTCACCTGCTACCACTGGTATGTCCCACAAGCAGGTCTTCACAATGGAACAGTGTCTTGATACTGCCATGAAAGGTGTTAGAATGCTCAGGGCATCATTGCAGGTGAGAGTTCCCGCTCAGCCCCTCTCAGCCAATTAATATATCTCTATAAAGAGAGAAGTAATCTAATGGTGGAAACGTTTGCGGGTAAATGAATGTTTATTTTGTACTTGGTAGAAAATAGGAGTTGAGTGCATCGTTCGTTTTTGAAGTACGATTAATCGTTCGTGATAATCGTGGTTCAAAGTGGAGTTAGAATGCACAAGAAAACACAAGGTTAAATTATAATATATCATGTTAATGATAATATACGTAGCAATAGAGCGTATACTAGAAGCTTAATGTTCACGTGTAATACAGTGGTGGGAGCCTGTGTGCATGTACACGCAGTAAGGAAGTAACGAAAGTCTCGTAAAAGCTAACGTCACATGTCTGTAGAGCAGCGGTTGTTGCTGGCTGATGTCTATAGTACGGTCCAGTAGGTCCTTAAAATTACATCGATGTGATTGAATGAGGTGACAGATTACATCATTACGGAAGGCAAGATCGCTTCTTCTCACATGCACACTTAGGGTAGTGCCCCCCACCCCTCCCGCAGAATCACCCTCAAGAGGAGTCTGTAAGGCAGCGTTGCTCGTAGGCTGAGGCCTATCCTATGGTATAGAGTGTATTTAAAATGAGACAGAGATCTGACTGAATGAGGTCAAAGATCACAGATTAACATAACACTTGGCAATATTGCTTATTCGCACGTGTGCAGTGTGCTTGATACATTCCACCCCTCTCGTAGGCCCGTGCTGAAGAGGTGTCCGTAGGGAAGTGCCTGCTGGTTCAAATCTACAGAATGGTCCATCAGGTCTTTACAATGATTCAGAGATGAAACAGAATGAGGTGAGAGATCACGTAATTATGCAGGACAATATTGTTTGTTCACAGAGCGTTTAATTGGAGGCATTGTGTATCTAGACCGTTCTGCTTACCTTTTGCAAACACTGTTTTTAGCAGAGGCCACAACTTGAATTCTGCTTTGGATCTATACTGCCGACAGTGTTAAATTCAGCCTTGATTTATTTATCTGCAGTGTGGACAGCAGCGTTCATAACTTGAAAAGAGAAAGAGAAACAGTGTGAGACAGAGGAAGAGAGAGAAAGAAAGACATTGAAAGTGTGTGAGAGAGAAAGGAATAGATGGAGGAGAAGAGGTAGTTTTGATACTGGAGAAAATCTTCGTAGCTCACCTTTTTGCCTCTGGTGTGTGTCCAACCACGTGCCGGTTCATAGTGCACCCTCAAGTTAAGTGATCTGAAAGATAGCATAGAATTAGTAATTGCAGAGTACATACAACTACACACGTATATTTCTGCGATACGCTTTTGCACACCCAGGGTACTGTATAACATAAACTCCCACTGCAAGGAGCTGTATGTGCACTCTTTTCCTCCCAGGATGCAATACCCCATGCACTCCCACTGCATAGCGGTGAGTTCTCATTACTGCGCCCCCAGACTGCTGCACCCCATCCACTCCCAGTGTCCGGAGGTGAGTGCCCGTTCCTGCGCACACAGACTGTTGCAACCTATCCACTCCCATTTCCTGGAGGTGATTGTACATTCCTACGCACTGAAATTGCTGTACACTATCCACTCTCCCCGCCCAGAGGTGACTTCTCGTAGCTTCTAAAAGAAGCTTCTCTGCTCACCTTGTGCCACCGGCGTGTTTCACAGAGGATCCACCACGTGTCGAAGCAACCTTCTCAGGCGTTGTTAGGATGGCCACGCATCATCACAGATTCTTCAAACGTTGAACTTTGAAGGTGTTGGGGGGGGACGCCAATGCGTGAAACACAACCTGTTAGATAAAAAGGAAGATAAGATTATGCTTCGCTTGTTCATCAAAGGAGAGAAGTAGAGAGAGAGTGACTCTAAAAAGAATATTCGCAGCTCACCTTTCTGTCACCGGTGTGTCTTCCACCACGTGCCGGGACATAGTGAATCCTGAAGCTCCACATCGAAAATATAGTAAAAGAAAGATGTTATGGTTGGTAACTATTTTAATGTGGAGTATAAATATCATCGCTCTTTCACACACCTTCCCTCCCCCATTAAAAATGCTACCATTTGTACGGTTTCAAATTGTTTAATGGGCTTCGATTTATGAACAATTAGTAGAGTGGTAATGTTTTGCATCCGGTTATAGAAAACAAGTGGTGCGCAGTCATACACGTGGTTTCAATCATTACGCCCATATCTGGGCACTAATGATTGAAACCTCATGTGGTATTGGTCTATTACGCGCAGCAAGCACGTAATAGAAACCAATAGGTCATGGACAGAGCAATGCGCCCGTCTGGCCAATTGTGTGCAGTCTTTTAGAATAAGTTGCATGCAAAAGCCAATGGTTGAGCACGGAAGGAAACAGACACACACAAGCGTGTGTGATTCGTAGGTTAGGTTCATATACCTGTTTTTTCAGATAGAAAATGTCTCGCCTTGGCTGAGCAGTGCTGTGCACTTCAACGAACGCACAAGCTGTACTGCGCACAGCAATGGAGGCATGAGTGCTAAATGAATTGAGAAAGGAAAGGTTGTCAAAATAAGATCATAGAATTTTTTGTACGTATAAAAAAATAAATACTCATCTACTTCACTACGCATGTAGGAGCGAAAGACATTTGACCGACTATAAAAACTTTCCTGCTATAGGAAAAAAAATGCAATAAGATAGGGTATGTAGGACTGCTTACGCCTAAATCGTTGCGTTGCTTTTTTGTATCCAGTCTGCTGTATCGCATCTACTCCCTCCGGTGTGCACCCAGGCCTCACTGCTCACCTTTTTGGGGACAGAGCACCTTCTACATCATGCAGTCTCGCTCTGTCACCAAGAAGTCTCACATTTGTTGCTGTGTCTTGATATCGCTATGGCAAAGGACATACTCATGCACCCATCATCATCGCAGGTTATTCACCCGCTCAGTACCACTAACTCAGTGACCAAAGAGGCCAAGCACGTGGTAGTGGGCCTATATGAGGCGTCCGAACCACCAGGTCGGGCCATCACAGCGTTTGCGATGGGAGCAACTCTAAAATGGCGTAGAAAACATGCGCTCAATCTTTTTTATTGGTAGGGTCACGTGTGTTGTGATGCCTGTGCTGGATGGGTGTGGTGTGGGTGTATACCAGCCATGAGGGAGTGTGTGTGTGCCATTCTGACAACTAGACATGGAACTAAGAAATCACTACAATGTAATTCTAGGCCATGTAGCGTTGTTGTGTTTTCCTGGAAGCGGAAGCGGAGTGGCCTGGCCTGACGTACGCCAGTGCTGCGTGAGGCTGTAAACAATGACTCCAGAGCTATGGGTGTGGCTCCGTCGTGAGCTATATGAGAAATCAACTGATTCGGGTGTCTGTGTTGTAGTGCTGCTGTCACCCTAGTCTTAAATGCAAATGTGTCTTATGTCTGTGAAGTCTCACAACATGGCCAACATGGAAGGTATGGGGAATCACTGATTCTACATTTATCCTTAGTTCCACACATAAAAGATGGTGGACATGACGCATTTCTGTGAATATGAATATTTGTGGTACATTCAGTGGAGTGTTGTAGCTGTAGTAATACAGGGCTATGAAAGCTTTAGGTTGGAGTTTTTGGCACATGAAGGCAGCTAAGATATATATGTATGTGGTCATTTGGGTATACTGTGGAACTTGGTGCCGGAAATCTGTGTTCGAGCTTCGGAGTCGCATCCACATCCTGTTATTGTAGACAGATCACGTAATGTACGCGTGCCTGAAAATGTACTGTAAATACGGTGCTCATGTAAATCGCTGATATAGTTTTGGGTCGACTTTTCGCTATATAAATATGCTACAAAAAAAAGAACTCGAGCAATAGCATATACTTATAAATTTACTATACACTTTGCTTGCAGTATTGTAATGATCCAGTTTCTACGTTCGGATTTGTAGAATGAGCGAGAGAAAGTTATATAACCGAAGTTTTTGTTACTGCCAGAGGGAAGATGGTTGCATAAGCTGTTTACAGCACAATATAATGTGGTAGGGCCTGGGGCAGCATTTTACAAACATAATGAATATACAGACACAGATAGATAGTTGAAGTGGGCATGGGCATATGGGCTCGACACCATTTTATTACGTTGCTGTTGGTAACAAGTACAATAGTAATCATCATACCATACACAAATATTCCATTATAAACAGTTTATGACTTCTGCTGTACAAAGTTAGGAGCACTACATGTGAAATAATACACAACAGATTCTATCATAATGAGTTCATGACTTTTGGTGCGCTGAGGTAGGGGTGGCTTGTGTGGAGTTTGCGATGATGCGTGGTCTCCGTGCAGGCTGCACTGGTAGCAATGTCTTTTGCCTACTGAATTTTGCCTTAATAAGGCCACATGGCAATTATTTATGGTGCACTGAGTTAGTGGTACGTCTGGTGCTCAGCGTGCACGCAACATGTGACGATGCGTGATCCGAGCGGGCTGCACTGGAAGCATTGTTTGTTGCCTACCAGACTGCATCATTTGTAATCGCGATTCAAATAATAGATGAAACATGTATGCGCACGTACCGATCGTATGTGCCGCTGTGACGTGGCTACCTGATGCTATAACACGCTGATCTGAGACATATCAATGCTGCATTGGCGCGCCTGGACTGTCATGTTACGCTGATTGAATTTTGTACTGTACTTCGGTTCATTTAAAATGCTAATAAAATAGATTTGACAAAAAAAAAGATGAAACATGTATGGAATACTTTGTCAAAATATGTAGGTTTCAGGAACATTATAGTTCAAATTGTGACCTTTGCTGGCCGCAGTGTAGACTCCCATACAGTGTTCCTTTGCACTTGCAGGGTGCATTTTGTTATTCAACTAAACCTAGAACAGATATAAAAGAGGTTTTTGAAGGGAGGCTACTAAAGGGATATTGTGTAGGTTTGAGGGACGTTATACTTTGTTTGCTACTGCACTCTGCAAATAATGAATGAAGAGTCCATTTAATTGTGAGCTCTGATGACCGCAGTGTAAGCAGGAGGCAACGGATAGGAAGGGCCCACGACCACGTGGCATTGAGGAGAGGAGCACAGTATTGGTAAATCAGAGTGTGTGCAGCCAGCAATGATAACACTGAGTTAGTGGCACTGTGGAGAAGTGTGGCTCACCGATTAGAGCGGCAGACCCTGAGGCAGAGGTCTGGCCCGGGACTAGGATTCAATCCCCGTCGCGGCAGGGTCTTGGGATCAATGTCCTCGGACCCGATAATTCTCGCCTCGGTGCCTACTCTAATCATGGGTTCCACTCTGCAACTCTGGGCAATAGCTTGCTTAATCTCCACACCGGCCCTAACAACGCTAGGATGCCTGGCTTCACCTTTGGGGTGCCCAGGAGTGGACACCTCACAGGAACAGGCCAGGAAGGGTTTCACAGCGGTATTCGTACAGCACTTAGAGACCCTTGGGTGATAGGCGCTATACAAGTGCAAATTACATTTACATTACTTGAAGCAAGATTCTGTGGAGCCTGCGATGTTGCGTGGTCCAGGTGGGCCGCACTGGTTGCAATGTTTTTTGCCTTGTGAATTCTGCTTTAATAAGGCCACGTGAAGATGACTTGCGTACCCTGTGATGATTCGTGGTTGGGATGGGTGGCACTGGTACAATGTCTCTTGCTTACTGGAATGCGTCATGCGTAATCACCATTTCACCAGAATCGTGAGCCCTCACAATGTAGATTGAAGGCAGTAGTCATTACAGACATTGAGGATTTTTTTTTGTTGCATCCTTTAACAAAATCTGAGGACATAGAGTACAATTGTCTCTGCCTTCAAGAAAGCAAGGCTAAATTTCATGCTGTCCTTAGTGTAGATCCAAAGCTGAATTCAAGTTGTGAACCCTGCTGTCCGCAGGGTAGATCGAAGGCAGTAGTGAGCACAGACATCGAGGAATGTTTTTTGTCACATCCTTTAACAAAATCTGAGGACATAGAGTACAATTGTTTCTGCCTTAAAGAAAGCAAGTTTAAATATCATGCTGTCCGTTGTGTAGATTCAAAGCTGAATTCAAGTTGTGAACCTTGCTGTCCGCAGTGTAGATTGAAGGCAGTAGTCAGCACAGACATCGAGGAATGCTTTTTGTAAGATCCTTTAACAAAATCTGAAGACATAGAGTATAATTGTCTCTGCCTTAAATAAAGCAAGGCTTGATTCAATGCTGTCCGTAGTGTAGAACCAAAGCTGAATTCAAGTTGTAAACCCTGCTGTCCGTAGTGTAGACCGAAGGCAGTAGTCAGCACAGTTATAGACGAATGCTTTTTGTCACTTATTTTAACAAAATCTGAAGTCTTATAGTACAATTGTCTCTGCATTAAATACATCAAGGCTGAATTCCCTACTGTCCATAGTGTAGATGCAAAGCTGAATTGAAGTTGTGAACCCTGCTGTCCGCAGTGTAGATCGAGGGCAGTAGTCTGCACAGTTATAGACGAATGCTTTTTGTCGCATCCTTTAACAAAATCAGAGGACATACAGTACAATTGTCTCTGCCTTAAATAAAGCAAGGATTGATTCAATGCTGTCCGTAGTGTCGATCCAAAGCTGGATTCAAGTTGTGAACCCTGCTGTCCATAGTGTAGATCGAAGGCAGTAGTGAGCACAGACATCGAGGAATGTTTTTTGTCACATCCTTTAACAAAATCTGAGGACATAGTGTACAATTGTTTCTGCCTTAAAGAAAGCAAGTTTAAATTTCATGCTGTCCGTTATGTGTAGATTCAAAGCTGAATTCAAGTTGTGAACCCTGCTGTCCGCATTGTAGATGGAAGGCAGTAGTCAGCACAGACATCGAGGAATGCTTTTTGTAAGATCCTTTAACAAAATCTGAAGACATAGAGTACAATTGTCTCTGCCTTAAATAAAGCAAGGCTTGATTCAATGCTATCCGTAGTGTAGATCCAAAGCTGAATTCAAGTTGTGAACCCTGCTGTCCGCAGTGTAGATCGAAGGCAGTAGTCAGCACAGTTAAAGACAAATGCTTTTTGTCACTTATTTTAACAAAATCTGAAGACATACAGTACAATTGTCTCTGCATTAAATAAATGATCGCTGAATTCCCTACTGTCCGTAGTGTAGATGCAAAGCTGAATTGAAGTTGTGAACCCTGCTGTCCGCAGTGTAGATCGAGGGCAGTAGTCTGCACAGTTATAGACGAATGCTTTTTGTCACATCCTTTAACAAAATCGGAAGACACATAGTACAATTGTATCTGCATTAAATAAAGCAAGGCTTGATTCAATGTTGTCCGTAGTGTAGATCCAAAGGTGAATTGAAGTTGTGAACCCTGCCTTCTGCAGTGTAGATCAAAGGCAATAGTCGATACAGACATAAGTCTGCGGTGCTGTGGCGCTGAGTTCAGAATGGGCCTGTATCGAGGAGGCATGTGCTCATCGTGGCAGCCGCGTGGCAGGGTGGAAACCTTCACTGTGCCAGTCTTTTGTCTTTGCAAAAGTGAACCATACCCAAGGTGTTGCCTAATTATTTATACTCTAACGCTCAAGTTGCGTACGTTGGACCAACCCACTGTGCTTCTGCTTCTGCTTCAAGGGGGGGACAACACAGCTACATGACCGAGATATTCCCCAGTGTCTAAGATAATATGGTTGCATTCACTGTACAGTACACTACATGTATCAATACTATATCTCCACATGGAAAAGGTTTTTGGTTCTATAGTGAGTTGTGGATAGCATATCACCGGTACACTTGGGATTCTGTAAATTATTGTTATTGTACGAATTCCCTCCCTTATACATGGTTGGTTGCCACTTCTCTGAACATTCAGCTATTGTGCAGTTGGGAGCATATGGTATTTTGGGAAGGTCTGTTGTCCTGTTTTGCGATGCCTCTGAGGTAGTAGGGGGGAGGGGTCCAGGGGGGTGGTTGTGGTGGTGGCGATTTTGTTTGTGGAAGGAATCGATTGAAGAGTGGTGATATTTGCAGTTTTTACTAGGTTGAGATTGGGATGATAATTAAAAAAGAAATAAAAAAACAGATATGCTTAATGAGCATTATGATTAGAAATTAGCATTTAAAAAACCTTTGAAATTCACTGAAAAAAACATAGGTTTCAGGTATGTTATAGTTAGGAATTATCATTTAAAAAACTTTTGAAATTCTGTGAAAAAACCATAGGTTTCAGGTATGTTATAGTTAGGAATTATCATTTAAAAAACCTTAGAAATTCACTGAAAAAAAAATAGGTTTCAGGGGTGGTATAGTTAGCTGGACATTTCACTCATACAAAACCATTCAAATTCCTCCGTTATAGTTAATTGTACTAACTGTAACTCGTGCGCCCGCAATCCACTGCTGATGATGTCACATATTACATAATTCATGACATGATCAGTGACATCACTGATGACATCACTGATGACTTCTCAAATGACATCACTGATGACATCATCCACGTGACAATCAGAAACACCTCATCATACACTAGTATAACCTTTCATCACTCACTGTAAAATACAGAGTACCATATTTGAATCCATTGACACACCAATACAAGTTTCTAAAAATCGACTCAGTGATTCCTAAATATACACACACATATAATCACTTACCTATAGATTCATTCATACATGCTGTCAATGATCAATAGAACACCATCAAATATACTTATACAACTATATCGACATTACACACCAGCACACATCATATTCACTTATGCAGTCATCCTACTCACTTATGCAAACAGTGGATCATACTTACATTTACTCAGCTACACACTTATACAAACACCACTTCATTTATTCATATAGATAGTAACTCATACTTAGTGTGTTATAAAATCACTATTACAAGTATACAGTTATTGATACAGTCACTCATACAATCACTGAGTCTTATGTATACTTATTTATAAACAACAACTGTCACACACACTGCCTTTTATTTTTCTAGCTTGTTGGGCATGTACCATTGAGAGATATATTTGCTAATCACCACACTCATAAAGATATTCACTCACCCAAATAACTGTTATAACATGTAGTCTTAACTTCATATACCTACTGAATCAACTACTCACACATCTTTGGGCAGTCACACCCCCCCACCGAACCACACACACATTCACTCTCCCATACACATACTCAGTTAACTAATCAATAACTAATAAAGATTTTCACATAGCTAGTAACCAAATGGTGCATCAGTTTACACAACAACTGACAAAGTGATACAGATATTCACACAGTTTAGTCACTATTCAATACATTTAGTGAGACATTATAAATCAGTCAAGTAAACAGTCAATCACACTGCTACTAAATGCTCCATCCAGATATTTATATATCCACTCATTCTTCAATGAAGATTGCTATATATATAAAATACATATTTAAATAACGAATCAAACCACATTGACTGGATGATGTCATCAGTGATGTCATTTGAGATGTCATCAGTGATGTCACTGACCATGTCATGAATGATGTAATATGTGACATCATCAGCAGTGGATTGCGGGTGCGCGAGTTACAGTTAGTACAACTAACTATAACGGAGGAACTTCAATGGTTTTGTATGAGTGAAATGTCCAGCTAACTATAACACCCCTGAAACCTGTTTTTTTCAATGAATTTCTAAGGTTTATTAAATGATAATTCCTAACTATAACATACCTGAAACCTATGTTTTTTTCAATTTATATATATATATATATATATATATATATATATATATATATATATATATATATATATATATATATATATATATATATAGATCGATAGATATAACATCTAAACAATTAACATAATTATTTAAAAAGTCAATAATTATCAATTTAAAAACTTGATCATTATTTGGTACTTAATTACCTTACCATACTATACCTCCTCAAACCTAGCGGTCCATACTTACAATATAACTATACTAAATAAATGTAATACAAATACCATAATTAATAGCAAATTAAATATCAATTAACAAATAATTATTAATTAATTCAGCTATAAAAAATGTATTTATTTATTTATTTATTTATCATTAACTTCCCACCCTATACCACTACAACCCATGCAACCTACACCTAAAATAACAAAAAAATATAAGTATATGACACAATTTACTTAATTAACAATCAATTAACTAATTATTAATAAATTGTTCATTAATTATTAATTCATTATTATGTCATTAACTTTTCACCATATACTCATACATATATATATGCCTGCACACAATATATAACTTAAAAAATAAAATGGCACATTTAACATAATTAATAATCAAATAATTACTAATACATTAATTACTAATTAGATTTAAAAACTCTATTTTTACAACTATATTATTGAAAACATTATTTACAAAACTATTCTTGGAAATTATATTACGTACCTAAAAAATCAATATTCTTGACAATGATATTTCCTTATCACTATATTTTTGTATCACAATAGTTTTGTTTCTGTTATTTGTGCAACCAATATTTAAAACTCCTTATTTTGCCCAAATACCCTGTATTCACACTAGTGGAGCCTCTGCTAAATCTGGAAGTAACACACTGTATTTATCTCTTTTGAGTTTCCCAGTTAGAATTACTACATCTAAATTTAAACTCATTTCTCGTTTTTTCATGAATCTGAAGCTGCTTCTCACTTATGTGACACAGTGTGACCATAACACACGTGAAGCTGCTTGTTAAATTACAAGGACAAACACACAAAAGCTGATGGGAGGAATGCTTACAATTTGTCTAACCACTGGCAATATCTAATTTCAAAAAGGGGGTGGTGATGGACAGAGTATCTGAGTTAATCAGAACACTCCTACCCAGTCAACAGATCGGGGCTTGATCCATCACCGTTTTTTAGCTCACTGCACCATCTCAGTTCAGAACCTGGCTATATGCAAATTAGTCTGTCCCTAGCCCAGTGCATCATGGGAACAGGGCAGACCAAACTACCAAGCCAATTCTTCACTGGAAAGGAAACAAGCTTCCGGGGACCGGTTTCTGGCATTACAGCCGTCTTCGGCCCGGCTTGCTTGAATCCTGATGGTGCAATGAGCAAGGGACTCATGTCTGAGCATACGCTTCCACACTCATGGTGGCCAAAATAATTTCAAAAAGGGGGTGGTGATGGACAGAGTATCTGAGTTAATCAGAACACTCCTACCCAGTCAACAGATCGGGGCTTGATCCATCACCGTTTTTTAGCTCACTGCACCATCTCAGTACAGAACCTGGCTATATGCAAATTAGTCTGTCCCTGGCCCAGTGCATCATGGGAACAGGGCAGACCAAACTACCAAGCCAATTCTTCACTGGAAAGGAAACAAGCTTCCGGGGACCGGTTTCTGGCATTACAGCCGTCTTCGGCCCGGCTTGCTTGAATCCTGATGGTGCAATGAGCAAGGGACTCATGTCTGAGCATACCCTTCCACACTCATGGTGGCCAAAATAATTTCAAAAAGGGGGTGGTGATGGACAGAGTATCTGAGTTAATCAGAACACTCCTACCCAGTCAACAGATCGGGGCTTGATCCATCACCGTTTTTTAGCTCACTGCACCATCTCAGTTCAGAACCTGGCTATATGCAAATTAGTCTGTCCCTGGCCCAGTGCATCATGGGAACAGGGCAGACCAAACTACCAAGCCAATTCTTCACTGGAAAGGAAACAAGCTTCCGGGGACCGGTTTCTGGCATTACAGCCGTCTTCGGCCCGGCTTGCTTGAATCCTGATGGTGCAATGAGCAAGGGACTCATGTCTGAGCATACCCTTCCACACTCATGGTGGCCAAAATAATTTCAAAAAGGGGGTGGTGATGGACAGAGTATCTGAGGTAATCAGAACACTCCTACCCAGTCAACAGATCGGGGCTTGATCCATCACCGTTTTTTAGCTCACTGCACCATCTCAGTTCAGAACCTGGCTATATGCAAATTAGTCTGTCCCTGGCCCAGTGCATCATGGGAACAGGGCAGACCAAACTACCAAGCCAATTCTTCACTGGAAAGGAAACAAGCTTCCGGGGACCGGTTTCTGGCATTACAGCCGTCTTCGGCCCGGCTTGCTTGAATCCTGATGGTGCAATGAGCAAGGGACTCATGTCTGAGCATACCCTTCCACACTCATGGTGGCCAAAATAATTTCAAAAAGGGGGTGGTGATGGACAGAGTATCTGAGTTAATCAGAACACTCCTACCCAGTCAACAGATCGGGGCTTGATCCATCACCGTTTTTTAGCTCACTGCACCATCTCAGTTCAGAACCTGGCTATATGCAAATTAGTCTGTCCCTGGCCCAGTGCATCATGGGAACAGGGCAGACCAAACTACCAAGCCAATTCTTCACTGGAAAGGAAACAAGCTTCCGGGGACCGGTTTCTGGCATTACAGCCGTCTTCGGCCCGGCTTGCTTGAATCCTGATGGTGCAATGAGCAAGGGACTCATGTCTGAGCATACCCTTCCACACTCATGGTGGCCAAAATAATTTCAAAAAGGGGGTGGTGATGGACAGAGTATCTGAGTTAATCAGAACACTCCTACCCAGTCAACAGATCGGGGCTTGATCCATCACCATTTTTTAGCTCACTGCACCATCTCAGTTCAGAACCTGGCTATATGCAAATTAGTCTGTCCCTGGCCCAGTGCATCATGGGAACAGGGCAGACCAAACTACCAAGCCAATTCTTCACTGGAAAGGAAACAAGCTTCCGGGGACCGGTTTCTGGCATTACAGCCGTCTTCGGCCCGGCTTGCTTGAATCCTGATGGTGCAATGAGCAAGGGACTCATGTCTGAGCATACCCTTCCACACTCATGGTGGCCAAAATAATTTCAAAAAGGGGGTGGTGATGGACAGAGTATCTGAGGTAATCAGAACACTCCTACCCAGTCAACAGATCGGGGCTTGATCCATCACCGTTTTTTAGCTCACTGCACCATCTCAGTTCAGAACCTGGCTATATGCAAATTAGTCTGTCCCTGGCCCAGTGCATCATGGGAACAGGGCAGACCAAACTACCAAACTACCAAGCCAATTCTTCACTGGAAAGGAAACAAGCTTCCGGGGACCGGTTTCTGGCATTACAGCCGTCTTCGGCCCGGCTTGCTTGAATCCTGATGGTGCAATGAGCAAGGGACTCATGTCTGAGCATACCCTTCCACACTCATGGTATCCAAAATAATTTCAAAAAGGGGGTGGTGATGGACAGAGTATCTGAGTAAATCAGAACACTCCTACCCAGTCAACAGATCGGGGCTTGATCCATCACTGTTTTTTAGCTCACTGCACCATCTCAGTTCAGAACCTGCCTATATGCAAATTAGTCTGTCCCTGGCCCAGTGCATCATGGGAACAGGGCAGACCAAACTACCAAGCCAATTCTTCACTGGAAAGGAAACAAGCTTCCGGGGACCGGTTTCTGGCATTACAGCCGTCTTCGGCCCGGCTTGCTTGAATCCTGATGGTGCAATGAGCAAGGGACTCATGTCTGAGCATACCCTTCCACACTCATGGTGGCCAAAATAATTTCAAAAAGGGGGTGGTGATGGACAGAGTATCTGAGTTAATCAGAACACTCCTACCCAGTCTACAGATCGGGGCTTGATCCATCACCGTTTTTTAGCTCACTGCACCATCTCAGTTCAGAACCTGGCTAAATGCAAATTAGTCTGTCCCTGGCCCAGTGCATCATGGGAACAGGGCAGACCAAACTACCAAGCCAATTCTTCACTGGAAAGGAAACAAGCTTCCGGGGACCGGTTTCTGGCATTACAGCCGTCTTCGGCCCGGCTTGCTTGAATCCTGATGGTGCAATGAGCAAGGGACTCATGTCTGAGCATACCCTTCCACACTCATGGTGGCCAAAATAATTTCAAAAAGGGGGTGGTGATGGACAGAGTATCTGAGTTAATCAGAACACTCCTACCCAGTCAACAGATCGGGGCTTGATCCATCACCGTTTTTTAGCTCACTGCACCATCTCAGTTCAGAACCTGGCTATATGCAAATTAGTCTGTCCCTGGCCCAGTGCATCATGGGAACAGGGCAGACCAAACTACCAAGCCAATTCTTCACTGGAAAGGAAACAAGCTTCCGGGGACCGGTTTCTGGCATTACAGCCGTCTTCGGCCGGCTTGCTTGAATCCTGATGGTGCAATGAGCAAGGGACTCATGTCTGAGCATACCCTTCCACACTCATGGTGGCCAAAATAATTTCAAAAAGGGGGTGGTGATGGACAGAGTATCTGAGTTAATCAGAACACTCCTACCCAGTCAACAGATCGGGGCTTGATCCATCACCGTTTTTTAGCTCACTGCACCATCTCAGTTCAGAACCTGGCTATATGCAAATTAGTCTGTCCCTGGCCCAGTGCATCATGGGAACAGGGCAGACCAAACTACCAAGCCAATTCTTCACTGGAAAGGAAACAAGCTTCCGGGGACCGGTTTCTGGCATTACAGCCGTCTTCGGCCCGGCTTGCTTGAATCCTGATGGTGCAATGAGCAAGGGACTCATGTCTGAGCATACCCTTCCACACTCATGGTGGCCAAAATAATTTCAAAAAGGGGGTGGTGATGGACAGAGTATCCGAGTTAATCAGAACACTCCTACCCAGTCAACAGATCGGGGCTTGATCCATCACCGTTTTTTAGCTCACTGCACCATCTCAGTTCAGAACCTGGCTATATGCAAATTAGTCTGTCCATGGCCCAGTGCATCATGGGAACAGGGCAGACCAAACTACCAAGCCAATTCTTCACTGGAAAGGAAACAAGCTTCCGGGGACCGGTTTCTGGCATTACAGCCGTCTTCGGCCCGGCTTGCTTGAATCCTGATGGTGCAATGAGCAAGGGACTCATGTCTGAGCATACCCTTCCACACTCATGGTGGCCAAAATAATTTCAAAAAGGGGGTGGTGATGGACAGAGTATCTGAGTTAATCAGAACACTCCTACCCAGTCAACAGATCGGGGCTTGATCCATCACCGTTTTTTAGCTCACTGCACCATCTCAGTTCAGAACCTGGCTATATGCACTGGGACAGGAACAGACTAATTTGCATATAGCCAGGTTCTGAACTGGGATGGTGCAGTGAGCTAAAAAACGGTGTTGGATCTAGCCCTGATCTCTTGACTGGGTGAGAGTATTCTGCTTAATTCAGAAACTCTGTCCATCACCACCCCTTGTTGTTAAATATTTTGTCCACCCTAAGCGTGGAAGGGTATACTCAGATGTGAGTCCCTTGCTCATTGCACCATCAGGATTCGAGCAAGCCGGGCCGACGACGCCTGAAATGGCAGAAACCGGTCCCCGGAAGCTTGTTTCCTTCCCAGTGTAAGAATTGGCTTGGTAGTTTGGTTTGCCCTGTTCCCATCATGCACTGGGACAGGAACAGACTAATTTGCATATAGCCAGGTTCTGAACTGGGATGGTGCAGTGAGCTAAAAAACGGTGTTGGATCTAGCCCGGATCTCTTGACTGGGTGAGAGTATTCTGCTTAATTTAGAAACTCTGTCCATCACCACCCCTTGTTGTTAAATACTGGCAATATCTAGGCATAGCTTTCCAACCCATAATTTTTTTGCCCACAATGCAACCTCAGATTAGACCCAGTCATATGCAAATCAACCAATTCCCTGCTCTAGTAAGAACTGTCCAGCTCAAACTACAAAACCAGTTCCTCTTTGAACCATAACACAAGCAACCCAGGACAAAGGTAAGCCTAATTGGACTTCTTCAGTCGGCTGCAGCTTAATTCTAGTGGCACAGTGAGCATAGGACCAGCATTTGTGCATAGTTGTGGCCATTTAGGGCATTACATCAATCACACAAAAGGTAATTGGAAGAATACTTTATCTGTGAAAATGCTGAGATGTTTTCCTGTTCTCGAAAATAGCATTGGGAAAGTCAAAAGGACTGAGTTTAATGCACTTAAACATGCTGTTTTAGAACATTAGAGTGAGAGACAAAGGAGCAATCCAGATGGAGTGGACAGAGAGGGCTCTAATTGTAAAGCAGACGTTCATGAGGTTCAATGCAAGCACAGGAGTGGAGGTGGAAGAATAAACCCAAAACATGATGGTTCTTGTGAGACATGAATAATCCACTTGCAGAGCCTAGAAGTTATTGGCTGGTTAAAGAATGCCAATGGTTGAATGGGGTGGGCCCACTGCCTACTCTGTGTATATTGTAAGCAGTAGGTCTGTTTGGCCGTTGTTTTGTCAATATCTAGAACTAATATATCATGGCAAAGTGATGAATTGGATAGATATTTATGAAGATATACTTTCTTTTGGAGTAATATTCAATGTATATGCAATGTATTCAGTGGTTTTCTATTCACATTTCAAATTGTTTTTGTTACCATAAAATGTTAGTATTGTATTACTTGTTTTTTGCTCAATTACAAAATCTACTTGTGTGATTTCTCTGTTGTATGCAGACTCACAGCTAAGTGAAAATATCTACAGCCAATAAAGAGAAAATCTTAAAAGAAAGGGGACTCTTTCTCTTACAAATTGGAATTTGTTTAATAAAATAGTACCTCTTCTCTAGTTCGCACAAACACGCTGAAATATAAATTATGCACAAAATTCACCGGGTACTACTAGCGATGTAGTAACATTAGCACAAGTATTTACATTTTAATTTGTGCTCTCTGTTGAGTCTTCAAAAATGGAGTGTCCATATATATTTATGTACCCCTCACTTGTGTGTGCAAATGTGGTCTACATCTCACTGATATTTCCTAGTGAATCTACTTTTAATCTGGGTTTGATTGCCGTTTAGTTCAGAAGTTATTGGCTCAGAAGTTTTTGCTGTGGTGAGATTGATCATCACAGGGGTGGTACTCTTTTGAATGGTGCATATATCAATGATTAATGGCCATTTTCATTTCAAAATGTTAAAAGTGAGCTCTGTCATTTTTGTTAGACTGTTTGTCATCTATTGATACCACCTGGGTTTAATAGCCATTTCCAGACGTAGACAACTTTCCCCTCTGCGTCTACTGTCTAAGGAAACACATCACTCATGAAGTCTAGTGAGACTGTATGTTGTTGCTTAATGACTGGTGACATGGTTTGAAGGCTAAGGGCAGGCAGCTTCTACTGGGGTGGAATTGGAATGCTTTGTTTTGGATAAAGTTGATCTCATTTGTATGACACAGAAGAGCTTATTATTGCCACTGTAGATCATTCATTTAATACCTCAGCTTTTTCTAATCCTTGTGCTTTACCAATAGATGGTGAGCCGTCATGAGATCATTCAGAACCGTTTCCGTCTTTCTCAGAACTTCATTTTCAGGTAGATGCGTTTCTTCCATTTTATGATTTTCTTTTTACTTTTATCAGTGCACAAAGCTGTCTCTTATTCTCTTTAATGTCTATTTAAAGTGTCTGGTGCATCCCTTCTGGTTCTGCTGCCTTCAGTTCTGTTCCTGTATAGATAATACAAAGATCTTCCTTCATTATCAAGTGCTGCTCATCAAAAAGGCAATTTTAGAATTGCATGATGGGTTTGGAAAGCTAGATATCAACTGTCTTAAACCTGTAGCTGCTAAAACTGTGGCAGCGTTAATGGGTGACAGTGACAGCACTGGAGCTTTGAGAAGCTTCCATTGTTATGTACCCCTCTTTTGTTCCATTATTATTTTAATTTTCCAACTAGGCGTAGGCCTCTCTTTGGTACATAAACCTAAAGCAGGTGCCCACATATATGTAACATCAGGTTCTTCAAGGAATCCATGAAGGCAGATGAAGTAAAGATGTCTTCTTTTTTACTCAATAGTACACAGCACAGTCCCATCACATCAGCCTAGATCAGAAATATCAGCACAACTGTCTCACCTCGAATCGTTAGCTGGAATTCCCCCCGTACATTCCATGACAAAACAAGTGACCATGGAAACAGAATGCAAACAAGTAGAATACAACATAGCTTCCCCTTTTCCACAAGAAAATCAAAACACAAAGAAACACAATTAATAAAATTCCTTGAATGTAATCCTTAAGATAATAGGGAGCATGTATCCTTATTTTGCTCTCCCTGGGAAGAGCATCTAATCCACAAGGATTAGAATCAGCAATAACACTATCACTATCTTGTAACAAACAGGACTTAGAAAATGCAGAATCAGATACAGAACAATTTTCATTACCAGTATCCTGAAGAACTGTCGCATCACCGCCACCAGTGTGTTGAGGAGAAAAATCAACTGAATGACTGGAAGAAAAACCATCTGGTAAAGAAGAACCAGAGTACGTGCAAGGCGTATCATATACACTACGTTCTTGAGCATTGTTCTTCACTAAAACCACATTCCTTTTACTCCACCATTTTCCATTTTCAACCAAAACTGCATGTCTGGACACTTTAATAATCTGTATTATAGGATAAAACTTAGACTTATGACTTTTTCCTCCAACTGGCTTTTTAACTTTGATAAAAATCCCCCACTGAAAGTTGTATAACTTTTGCTTTCTAGTTAATGTTAGCAACTCGTTTCATTTTAGATAATGCCTTTTCAACTGTTTGAGATCAGGTAACTTGTCAGAACATTTTGTTTGCTCCAAAAGTTTAGAAGAACCAAAACACCCTTTGAGCAGCACAAAGGGAGGAACCCAAGTCAAAGAGTGTGGAGTACTGTGGTAACTCCATAATCTTTCGTGAACAGCTTTTTGAATAGATTCACCCTCGAACAGAAGCTAATTGAATGGTATCTTTCAGCACTCTGTTCACTCTCTCTACCATACCATTTTCTTGGGGACTATAGAAAGCCACAGTCATGTGCTTGATACCCATATTGGTTAAAAATGTTTCCATGGCATGAGACTTAAACTGTACTCCGTTATCTGACACTAAATACTTAGGAATACCTTCTCTGCAAAACAAATCATTTAGCATATTGATTACTGAAATGGTAGAAGGTTCAGATAGAAACCTACATTCCACCCATTTTGAGAAGTAAACAACTGTGACCAAAGCAAATCTCATGTTGGATTTGAGATTGTACCTTGGTCCAATAAAATATATCCCCAATTTTTCCCAAGGTCCCTTGGGAAAGTCAACAGGATGAAGTGGAGTGTTACGAACCTTCAATGATTTATCATCTTCAGAACAACCGATACAACGCCCTACAAAATTCTCCGCTTCAACATCCATTCCTGGCCACCAATAGTATAGACGGAACCATTTTTTAGTACCAGTTATACCTAGGTGACTTTGATGAGCAAAATTGATCCAACTTAACTTAAGCTCACCAGGAGGAATTAGCAAACTTCCCCTCATAATGAAATCATTTTCGATGGTGAGATCATCTTTTACTGTAAAATTGGTGCAAACCTTCCTCCAAGTGCCTTTCATCAGGCCAACCATTGATAATATGACTCTTAATCAAATTCTGTAAATTATCACGTTTGACACAATCCAACCATTCTGGGCTACTGATTGCTCCATCTAAAATAACCAAACCAACAACACACTCAGGATCATCATTAACAGAAATATAATTCTCATCGTGTAGGGGACTTAAAATAAGTCAGCACAAGCATTTTTCCCCCGGAATATGTTTGACAAAAAAATTGAATTCAAACATCCTTGACAGTGGTCTTACCAATCTGGGACTTACCTTATCAAGATCTTTTCTGGATAATAAGAAAACTAGGCATTTGTGATCAGTAACCAAAACAAATCTTCTACCCCAAAGAAACATTTCAAAATGCTTAGTAGCCCACACACAGGCTACAGCCTCCCTTTAAATGGTGCTATAATGGCGTTCTGTTTGAGATAAGGATCTAGAGGCAAAACCCACTGTATGCTCAACACCTTCTACCAATTGGGTAAGAACTACACCTAATCCAACTCCACTGGCCTCTACAGTAACAATTGATTGTACATCATCTCTGAAAGAGTGTAAAGCAGGAGCATTCACAATAAGATTTTTTAAATTACTGATTGCTTCAGATTCAGTTTCCTTCCAAGGAAATTGTTCACCTTTCCTAAGTAATTTCCTTAAAGGTTCAGTTTGAAAAGCAAAACTATTAATGAACAATTAATAGTATTCACTATGGCCTTCGATACGGTGCCCCATTCGATGCTTCAGGCCAGATTGGGTGCTATCGGTATTTCAGGCTGTGCTTTGGGCTGGTTGACCTCATTTTTGAAAGATAGATCACAGCAAGTGTGGGTCCCCCCCTATGCATCCAAGGCTAAGGAACTAACCACAGGAGTTCCGCAGGGGTCTACCTTAAGCCCCTTACTTTTTAATGTTTATGTGACCCCTTTGGTCTACCTAGCTGAGCAGCTGGGTGCCAAAATAATGGCTTATGCTGACGATACCCAGCTGCTCTTCACTTGGCCAAAAAATCATTTAGACCCCTTGACCGTTCAGAGCTGCTTGTCGCAGGTTTTTCGTTGGTTGGCATTGGCCCAACTTAAATGTAATGAGGGGAAGACGGAGATCCTCCTCTATGGATCTTTTCCGTATAATTTCAGGGAACAAATCTGGCCCTCCGATCTACCCTGTCCGCACTCAACAGGTGACCCTGTAAAGAACCTAGGTGTCTGGTTCGGACAGGATTTAAAGTTCGGGGAGCATATTAAGAAACTAACCGGTACCTGTTATGCCACTCTAAAGGCCCTCAGAAGGTTTTTCCCCCTCATTCCTGGCGAAGCTAGAGAGACTGTGCTAAGAGCGTTGATCTTATCACGCTTAGATTATGCAAATGCACTCTTCAGTGGCCTACCAGACTATATGGTCCGTCGACTCCAGGTTATTCAAAACTCGGCAGTCAGACTGATGTTCCAATTACCCAGGAGATCCAGTGTTCGTGAACATCTGCGCAGCCTTCATTGGTTGCCTTTTGCCAATCGAATTCTGTTCAAAATTCTGGTCCTGGCTTATCGTGCTATCCACCAGCAGTGCCCAGTATATTTACGGAATAGATTTGTTCTTTATCCTCCTAAACGGGCTCTCTGCTCTGCTAACCTTTGTCAGATGGTCCAGCCTAAGTTTAAGCTTGCAAGAACAGGAGGCAAATCCATCTCTGTTAAGGCTGCCAGAGCATGGAATGTTCTCCCTTTGGCCCTTCGCACTGCTCCCTCACTTTCGCAGTTCAAGAAGGGACTCAAAACATATTTGTTTAATATTACTCTGTAATCTCTCTCTTTGTTGTGTTAGCTGCCCCGCCTTTTTCTCACGTACTCACCGCGCCAGGATACTCCTGAGTAATAGAGCGCGCAATAAAAGGCTTTATAACATAACATAACATAACACATACTCCCAGAAAAGATCTCAATTGATCTTTGTTCTCAGGAGAAGGACTTTCAACAATGGCTTTGACCAGATCAGACTTGGGTGAAATATCAGACTCAGAAATGTGATGACCTAGATAATCAATGTCTTTGACTAAAAATGTACATTTCTCTTTTTTAACTGGAAAGCCATTTAACTCTTGTATTTGTTATACATTAGACAACTTTTCTAAATGTTCCTTAGTATTTTTTAAAAACACAAGAATATCATCCTGATAAGCAAGAACATTTTTGCCATCCCCAAATAACTTATACATTAGTTTCTGAAAAACAGATGCGGCCGATGCCAGGCCGAAACGCATTCACAAACATTTTGAAGCACCCAAAAGTGGTGTTAAAAGCTGTGAGGGAGCCGGAATTTTCAGCAGGCTTCACCTGATGGTAAACAGATTTTAAATTGAGGCATGAAAAGATTTTTGCACCTCCCAATTGGGCTAACATTTCTTGGAATTTGGGCAAAGGAAAACAGTCAACTAAGATGTTCTTGTTCAAAGATCTTAGATCAATGCAAAGTCTGATATCCTTAGAACCTTTCTTCTTCGCAACGACAATCAGAGAAATCCACTCAGATGAATTAATTGGTTCTATGAAATTATCAGAGCAAAGACTCTCCAAATGTTGTTTTAGCTGATCTCTGATGTACAGTGGAACATTCCTTACTTTGTGGATGATGGGAACAGCATTCTTCTTTAAAATGATTTTGTGTTCAAAATCATGCACCAATCCTAAGTTATCATTAAATAAGGAATCATGTTTAAGCAGAGGCTGTTGTAAAGACAGATTTACATCTGTTATATCCACTAAAGAAATAGGACACAAAGTGCCTGGCCATAAAACCATGCCAAATTTCCCTTGATCCTTCCATCCTAGGATGTTGTATCCTTTTTTCGCCACGTATACCTTAGTAAAAATTACTCTATCTTTAAATTTGACACTGGCAAGAATAAATCCTAACATGTTGATATTATGACCCCCAAAAGAAACAGCGCGAATGTCTGGAGGAGAAAGTTGGATTGAATTCCAATGCTTATAAAACAACACATCAGTGACAAAAGTAACCCGAGAACCAGAATCTACAGTTACCTACATTTCCACATCACCAATGGTTACATTATATAAAGGACCCCCATCATTTAAATCAGAATCAATTGAAAGGACAATATTTTTAAAACTTTTAACAGTACGAATATTATTTTCAGAAGAATCCTCTACATTTTCAAGGGTCGCTATTTTCTGAGGAATCTTACACAATCGTGAAAAGTGACCATATTTTTTACAGTTAATACAAAGTTTACCAAGAGCAGGACAGTTCTTTGCGTTAGCTAAATATGTAAGAGATCCACAACTGTAACAAACATTTTGCTTTTTACTGTCTTTAGGTTTAGAGAACATAGATTTAGGTTTGTTTCCAATTGCATTAACCGGTTCAATCACAGGATCAATCTTAGATTTGTTTAATTCTCTCTGTGCAACAACTGATCTTTCAATGCCTCTGGCTAATTTAAGAGCTCCAATTAAAGACGGATTCCTACAACAAAGTAATCTGTCTTGTACTTTTTTGTTGAAACAATTGACAATTAGCTGGTCTCTCATGTAGGAATCAATGTTACCTTCAAATTCACTGGTAGCAATTAAAATTCTTAGTTCAGCTAAAAAAATGTCAATGGATTCGAACTCCAATTGACGTCTGGTGTAGAATTTGTGTCTCTCCACTAACATGCTGGTGTCATCCTTAAAATGATTAGCAAGTCTGCAAACTGCTTGTTTATAAACATCTCAATCAGCTTCATCAGATTGAGTTACCAGTGGCAAGTGATCAAAAATACGTTGACCTTCTGATCCAAGCTTATTGTACAGAAGAGCTAATTTCCTAACAGGCTCAAATTTTGCTCCATCCAGAGCTATTATATAGCTTGCAAAACCTTTAAACCATTGCTTCCATTTTGTTTTCGGTATACCTGGTTCAGGTAAGAAATGTGGAGGACATGTAAAATTTTGCATGTTGAATGATATACAGGAGGAGGGTATGAGTCAAAATAGGCAAAATGTCCTTCAGAGAAAAATAAAACATTAGCACTTAGAATGCATGACTGCCCATCAAACTTAAAATCAAAGAGCCATAAAATATAAAGTGTATCTGTGAGTTGTGATACACTTGAATAGTAGACTTATGCCAAACCACTCTGAATATAGGTGTGCCTGTCACCGGTTGAAAGTATGAAGTGCTAATGTCACAGATGCACGTTAATAAGACCAGGTGTGCGCATCACTGATTTATATCACACCATGAAAGTTGCAGTGAAACTGACTTTAATCAGAGGTGTGTGCATCACCGATCTTCCTAAAAAAGGTATGCACAAATAGATCTCAGGAAACTTGACTGGTGTGAGAGGCTCACCGCGCAGAGAATGCCGAAAGGTTGATGCCTGACCTCAAAACGGCGGCATGTTACGTGACCTCTTGTCACCCAGACGTGAATCATGACGTGAGCAAGGCTGGAACTCAGGGAGGAGAGAATGGCCGGAGAAGAGAGGAATCTTCAGTGAGGAAAATTCTGAATAGCGCGTGCAGGTAAGACTGGGTGCTCGCGACAGTAGCAGTTGGAGAGATGGCAGGCCCAATTGAAAATATTTTAAAAGTAAAATATTTATATACGTCCTGTCGCCCTCTGGTAAAGTCGCTTCAGCACCTCAGTTCACACAGTAAAGAGCGCTGTATGTCACTAGTGAACCATTAATGAACTTAACTCCCGAGCAGTCAGAAAAAGTGCTGTAAGGTGTACGATGAGATCCCAATCGTGGCCAATTGTAACATCAGGTTCTTCAAGGTCTCCACAAAGGCAGATGAAGTAAAGATGTCTTCTTTCTTACTCAATAGTACACAGCACAGTCCCAACACATCAGCCTAGATCAGAGGTATCAGCACAACTGCCTCACCTCGAATCCTTAGCTGGAATCCCCCTGTACATTCCATGGCAAAGCAAGTGACCATGGAAACAGAATGCAAACAAGTAGAATACAACAAAATACTTTTTGATAGCTGGGAAACACGAAACAGATTGTCTACTGCCTATCCCAAGCAATTTGTTTAGCTGAGATTACAACTTAATTGCCTCCAAACTTGGTTATGGTGCCACTGGTCTTTTAGTTATACCACACTATCAGATCCATCATTTAAAGACAATAGAAAAGCAACACTATGTGTTTCAAATTGTGCTGCATGCCTGATTACATGTTTCATAAACTGAGATCCAATACATCATGTTTAATATCTTGTCTAGTTCTTAGCTGGCTTGTCAATAGGTTGGCACTACCTTCTTATTCAAAACTTATTTGGATTATTTGGCCTACTCTGTCAATTCAAGTTCTCAACAGCTGCTCAATGCTTCCACCATGTAAGAAGTTTGTGTCTTTGCTGTCCCTGCCCACACTCTATGGAACTCAAACTCTTCTGTTATCTTCCAGAAAATGCATTTAGACTTTTAAAATGCAACAGGTAAGTGGCTTGAGAGTGTAAGCTATGTAGCTCTTTTAATAACAATTAAACTGATTTTCGTGTGATCAGTCTCCTTCTGTAGATGCACAAGTAGCAAATGAGATGATGGTCTATGTGGCCCAATTCATTATTCTCACTGCTATGGATGTGTTATAAAAAAATGAACCATCAAAGCCATAGTTCTCTGCTAGCTACCCCTAACTGGAGTGGGGATTTCCAGATGATAGCCTCTCTCTTGCTCTGCCTAGAATCTCAGGTAACACCTCAATGGTGATATCCACTGCGACCAAATGTTTGTGTGGTTGCTAATAACTTATGCCCAAGTTACATGCCTTATCATCCAGCCCACACATTTTTTTAGGAGTGAAGTGAGGTGTAAACATTTTGTATCCTTGCTTGGCACTAGTGAGCAAGATAATGATGTGGATTACTGCTCCCAGGTATTACCAGTGGGTTAGATGTGCTAGCAAATAATTTCCATCACTTGTTCTCTACAAATCTAAATATGTGCAGTGGGCATGTCCACAAGTATGGCTTGTACTTACTTTGCCAACTGACTCAAGCTGTATTATACTGACAAGGCTCAATATTGCCAAAGTACATCTGGGTTTGCTTGCTGTGTTATGTAGAGATGATACAGTTTAGCGGATGCATCAGTCCACATGGTTTAAACTGGTTTGAAGTGACAACATATTATTGTTGCTCTTCTGTAATCGACCAGATAATACTTCTTATTTGGGTATACCTAGAAACTTGCGTACCTAAGCACAAGCATTTCCTTTGTTTAGTTATTAATATATTTTTTTCTATTCCAAGAAAAATATAATCTGCACCTCTTTCATGAGTTATGAACGGGGAAAGAGGCAGAGCAAGTCTAGTCAGTCTGCTCCTTTGCAGACAGATGGGTTCACTTTCTCTGCATCAGTACCTTTTTGTACTGAAACATCTGAGATACACATGAGCAAAGCTGTCCCCTTTATTTCTGGATGTTAAACACCTTTCAGTGATTTTGTTTGTTCGCAGTTGATTATCACTAAGATTTGGTCCAGGCAGGGACACCTGGCTTTCTGTTTGTATTCATATTAATTTATTGCAGAGACTGTAAACGTTATTGCTTTTTCGATACTCTTGAGAGTTCCAGGTGAGAAAAGAGACTGCGGGTAACATGAATCTGTAATAAGGTTTAAAATTGTCCTCATATGATGTCTGGGTTATATTGGACAGTCCGTGTTGGGCAAAAAGATGAGCTAGGATGATCAAATCTGCAGTTACATCAAATGATTCTTAATATGTTTTCTTCAGAAAAGCCAATGGCCAGGGGTGTAGTTTATTTCAAGTATAAAGCAATTCAAGAGGCCGAGGTGAGTGACAAGATTTGTGACACACTCCAGTTTGCTAGTTCCGAGTAGAGTTAGGATAAGGGACAGTACCACTGGATCTTTACCTGGAGTAAGTGGGTGAAGACAGTTCTACATTGAGAGGCATAGAACTTTGAAATATATTCTGATTTACATGCCGAGTTAATGAAGGCATCTCTGTCTGAAGGTGATAGGCTGGTGTTTTGGTAGCCCAAAGATGTGACTCAATTTAATCTATTAAGCTTTGAGTCAAATTATTTAAATTGCAAGGAAGCATGAGTAGAGGATGGTGTAAAGGTGCAGGCTTTAGTTGACCAGTGTTCAAGCTGCCACACAGTGGCATAGCAAGGGGGGCATGAGTCCTGGAGTCAGCACCCCCCGCCCACCGCTCCTATCTGTGGCCATCATGGTGCAGAAAAAAGAGGATCACCAGCACCTCATCCCCACCCCCTCCCCACCCCGGGCAGTTACCGCCATGGGCTGCAAAAGTACTAGGGACACAGCCGCTACCACATAGTAGTTTTCTGTATGAATGAAAGGGAGTGTTACATCAGGAATTATATCGAGTCGAAGGTTGACTTCCATTTTGGTCCTTCGTGGGTGTGGAGGTCTGCATCCCTAATTGCATTATTGTTCCCTACCTTGCCTTTGATATGGGTGTACCTCTGATGAAAGTTGGTGGAGCATTGCAAGTACATTTGTGTTTGTAGATGGGATGGTATAAAGAGATCTATCTTTGATTGAAACCCATTCAGATTACAGGGTTTCAGCACATTTAGCACGTTGTTGTCTTGAGGGCTATAGATGATTTCAAGAATTTAATCTTGTCTTCTGTAAAACAAAGGTATATTTCTGTGCCATTGTGTATGTGAGAAAATGGAGGCTGTGGGATCTCAAGGATTGTATGATAGGTTTTGATGTAAAGTTTGATTAGGAGCCTTCGGAGAAGCATCATAACAATGAATCACTGGGACATCATGTCTTCAAGTCTAACCTTTGGACTGATCACTACAAATGTTAATAATGTGTGTGCTTGTTCATGACACATGTTAATAATTGGAGGTGCTGTAGGATGGGATTGCAGTCCACTATATTCAAGACAGTGGAGGAGAAGAAGCCTGAGCATGCTGAAAAAGACCTTTGCAGCTTCTGGCAAGTTACCCCTGATAGTAGCCAGGCTACGTTATATTCCCTTAAAAAAGCAAAATTTATCATGCCTCCTATTGGAATTTTTCTAGAGGGCAAAGTGTAATCATATCCTACATTGCCATACTCTCTCCTCTCCTGGACATCCTTTTGGGTGCTGGAATGGTGTCAGATGACAGACAATTTGATCACATCACTCCAGTCCTAGAATACTACATTGACTCCCCATTTAGGAGGGAATTAATCTTATAATGGTTTTCATCATGGTCAAAGCTATTCATTCTGATCAGTCCTAGTATTTTCGATCCACCCTAAAAATAACAGTATGGAGCATATGTCTCTAAAGAAAACACATACTCAGGCAGAG
Source organism: Lissotriton helveticus (assembly GCF_964261635.1). Lineage (NCBI taxonomy): Eukaryota > Metazoa > Chordata > Amphibia > Caudata > Salamandridae > Lissotriton > Lissotriton helveticus. Next base: position 769,408,305 of record NC_136063.1, on the reverse strand, counting down.
TCAGCAAAACTGAGAACACTTCGGGGCATATTTACAAGCCCCTATCGCCAATGGAACTTCACTTTTTATGCTGTTCCTGTGGCGATAGGGGCTTCGCCTTATTTACAATTCAGAAAAGGGGGTGGTGATGAACAGAGTGTCTGAATTAAGCAGACCACTCTTACCCTGTCCAAAGATCAGGGCTTGATCCATCACCGTTATTTAGCTCACTGCCCCATCCCAGCTCAGAACCTGGCTATATGCAAATTAGTCTGTCCCTGGCCCAGTGCATCATGGGAACAGGGCAGACCAAACTACCAAGCCAATTCTTCACCAGAAAGGAGACAAGCTACCGGGGACCGGTTTCTGGCATTTCAGCCTCGTCGGCCCGGCTTGCTTGAATCCTGATGGAGCAGTGAGCAAGGGACTCATGTCTGAGTATACCCTGCCACACCTATAGTGGCCAAAAACGATTCAGAAAAGGGGGTGGTGATGAACAGAGTGTCTGAATTAAGCAGACCACTCTTACCCAGTCCAAAGATCAGGGCTTGATCCATCACCGTTATTTAGCTCACTGCCCCCATCCCAGCTCAGAACCTGGCTATATGCAAATTAGTCTGTCCCTGGCCCAGTGCATCATGGGAACAGGGCAGACCAAACTACCAAGCCAATTCTTCACCAGAAAGGAGACAAGGTACCGGGGACCGGTTTCTGGCATTTCAGCCTCGTCGGCCCGGCTTGCTTGAATCCTGATGGAGCAGTGAGCAAGGGACTCATGTCTGAGTATACCCTGCCACACCTATAGTGGCCAAAAACGATTCAGAAAAGGGGGTGGTGATGAACAGAGTGTCTGAATTAAGCAGACCACTCTTACCCAGTCCAAAGATCAGGGCTTGATCCATCACCGTTATTTAGCTCACTGCCCCATCCCAGCTCAGAACCTGGCTATATGCAAATTAGTCTGTCCCTGGCGAGTGCATCATGGGAACAGGGCAGACCAAACTACCAAGCCAATTCTTCACCAGAAAGGAGACAAGCTACCGGGGACCGGTTTCTGGCATTTCAGCCTCGTCGGCCCGGCTTGATTGAATCCTGATGGAGCAGTGAGCAAGGGACTCATGTCTGAGTATACCCTGCCACACCTATAGTGGCCAAAAACAATTCAGAAAAGGGGGTGGTGATGAACAGAGTGTCTGAATTAGGCAGACCACTCTTACCCAGTCCAAAGATCAGGGCTTGATCCATCACCGTTATTTAGCTCACTGCCCCATCCCAGCTCAGAACCTGGCTATATGCAAATTAGTCTGTCCCTGGCCCAGTGCATCATGGGAACAGGGCAGACCAAACTACCAAGCCAATTCTTCACCAGAAAGGAGACAAGCTACCGGGGACCGGTTTCTGGCATTTCAGCCTCGTCGGCCCGGCTTGCTTGAATCCTGATGGAGCAGTGAGCAAGGGACTCATGTCTGAGTATACCCTGCCACACCTATAGTGGCCAAAAACGATTCAGAAAAGGGGGTGGTGATGTACAGAGTGTCTGAATTAAGCAGACCACTCTTACCCAGTCCAAAGATCAGGGCTTGATCCATCACCGTTATTTAGCTCACTGCCCCATCCCAGCTCAGAACCTGGCTATATGCAAATTAGTCTGTCCCTGGCCCAGTGCATCATGGGAACAGGGCAGACCAAACTACCAAGCCAATTCTTCACCAGAAAGGAGACAAGCTACCGGGGACCGGTTTCCGGCATTTCAGCCTCGTCGGCCCGGCTTGCTTGAATCCTGATGGAGCAGTGAGCAAGGGACTCATGTCTGAGTATACCCTGCCACACCTATAGTGGCCAAAAACGATTCAGAAAAGGGGGGGGCGATGAACCGAGTGTCTGAATTAAGCAGACCACTCTTACCCAGTCCAAAGATCAGGGCTTGATCCATCACCGTTATTTAGCTCACTGCCCCATCCCAGCTCAGAACCTGGCTATATGCAAATTAGTCTGTCCCTGGCCCAGTGCATCATGGGAACAGGGCAGACCAAACTACCAAGCCAATTCTTCACCAGAAAGGAGACAAGCTACCGGGGACCGGTTTCTGGCATTTCAGCCTCGTCGGCCCGGCTTGCTTGAATCCTGATGGAGCAGTGAGCAAGGGACTCATGTCTGAGTATACCCTGCCACACCTATAGTGGCCAAAAACGATTCAGAAAAGGGGGTGGTGATGAACAGAGTGTCTGAATTAAGCAGACCACTCTTACCCAGTCCAAAGATCAGGGCTTGATCCATCACCGTTATTTAGCTCACTGCCCCATCCCAGCTCAGAACCTGGCTATATGCAAATTAGTCTGTCCCTGGCCCAGTGCATCATGGGAACAGGGCAGACCAAACTACCAATCCAATTCTTCACCAGAAAGGAGACAAGCTACCGGGGACCGGTTTCTGGCATTTCAGCCTCGCCGGCCCGGCTTGCTCGAATCCTGATGGAGCAGTGAGCAAGGGACTCATGTCTGAGTATACCCTGCCACACCTATAGTGGCCAAAAACGATTCAGAAAAGGGGGTGGTGATGAACAGAGTGTCTGAATTAAGCAGACCACTCTTACCCAGTCCAAAGATCAGGGCTTGATCCATCACCGTTATTTATATAGCCAAGTTCTGAGCTGGGTGGTGCAGTGAGCTAAAAAACGGTGATGGATCAAGCCCTGATCTTTGGACTGGGTAAGAGTGGTCTGCTTAATTCAGGCACTCTGTTCATCACCACCCCCTTTTCTGAATCATTTTGTCCACCATAAGCGTGGAAGGGTATACTCAGATGTGAGTCCCTTGCTCATTGCACCATCCGGATTCAAGCAAGCCGGGCCGACGACGCCTGAAATGGCAGAAACCGGTCCCCGGAAGCTTGTTTCCTTCCCAGTATAAGAATTGGCTTGGTAGTTTGGTTTGCCCTGTTCCCATCATGCACTGGGACAGGAACAGACTAATTTGCATATAGTCAAGTTCTGAGCTGGGATGGTGCAGTGAGCTAAAAAACGGTGATGGATCAAGCCCTGATCTTTGGACTGGGTAAGAGTGGTCTGCTTAATTCAGGCACTCTGTTCATCACCACCCCCTTTTCTGAATCATTTTGTCCACCATAAGCGTGGAAGGGTATACTCAGATGTGAGTCCCTTGCTCATTGCACCATCAGGATTCAAGCAAGCCGGGCCGACGACGCCTGAAATGGCAGAAACCGGTCCCCGGAAGCTTGTTTCCTTCCCAGTATAAGAATTGGCTTGGTAGTTTGGTTTGCCCTGTTCCCATCATGCACTGGGACAGGAACAGACTAATTTGCATATAGCCAAGTTCTGAGCTGGGATGGTGCAGTGAGCTAAAAAACGGTGATGGATCAAGCCCTGATCTTTGGACTGGGTAAGAGTGGTCTGCTTAATTCAGGCACTCTGTTCATCACCACCCCCTTTTCTGAATCATTTTGTCCACCATTTGTGTGGAAGGGTATACTCAGATGTGAGTCCCTTGCTCATTGCACCATCAGGATTCAAGCAAGCCGGGCCGACGACGCCTGAAATGGCAGAAACTGGTCCCCGGAAGCTTGTTTCCTTCCCAGTATAAGAATTGGCTTGGTAGGTTGGTTTGCCCTGTTCCCATCATGCACTGGGACAGGAACAGACTAATTTGCATATAGCCAAGTTCTGAGCTGGGATGGTGCAGTGAGCTAAAAAACGGTGATGGATCAAGCCCTGATCTTTGGACTGGGTAAGAGTGGTCTGCTTAATTCAGGCACTCTGTTCATCACCACCCCCTTTTCTGAATCATTTTGTCCACCATAAGCGTGGAAGGGTATACTCAGATGTGAGTCCCTTGCTCATTGCACCATCAGGATTCAAGCAAGCCGGGCCGACGACGCCTGAAATGGCAGAAACCGGTCCCCGGAAGCTTGTTTCCTTCCCAGTATAAGAATTGGCTTGGTAGTTTGGTTTGCCCTGTTCCCATCATGCACTGGGACAGGAACAGACTAATTTGCATATAGCCAAGTTCTGAGCTGGGATGGTGCAGTGAGCTAAAAAACGGTGATGGATCAAGCCCTGATCTTTGGACTGGGTAAGAGTGGTCTGCCTAATTCAGGCACTCTGTTCATCACCACCCCCTTTTCTGAATCGCCTTATTTACAAGGCAGCATTAAGCCACTTTCATGGCTTAACGCTGCTTGTAAATAGGGCTTGTAAATTCTTGTAAATATGGTGCAGCACTGCATTTCTGAAGTGGCGAAATGAGGCGTTAAGCCAGGAAGGCTAATGCCTCACTCCGGTACTTCCCTTGTAAATATGCCCCATAGTGCCTCCTCCCAGCGACCTCTAGAGAAGACCCACCTCTCTGAAATGTCCTCCAACCTAAAATGAGATGACAAGATCTCCTTCTCTCATTGTGCTGTGAACAAACAAAATCACTGAAAGGTGTTTAACATCCAGAAATAAAGGGGACAGCTTTGCTCATGTGTATCTCAGATGTTTCAGTACAGAAAGGTACTGATGCAGAGAAAGTGAACCCATCTGTCTGCAAAGGAGCAGACTGACTAGACTTGCTCTGCCTCTTTCCCCGTTCATAACTCATGAAAGAGGTGCAGATTATATTTCTTGGAATAGAAAAAATATATTAATAACTGAACAAAGAAATGCTTGTGCTTAGGTGTGCAAGTTTCTAGGTATACCCAAATAAGAAGTATTATCTGGTCGATTACTCCAAGAGCTTTTTTATTAAAATTCCACCCAACAATGGGTGCTGCAGCGGGCGTTCCACCACAATGATAAATCATTCTCTCTTACAACTAACCTTCTCCTTTATTGTTACCTCTTTCCTCTGATCTTGCCCTACACAAATCTTTGCCTCCCCTATTCTTCATTACATCTTTCCTCATCCTCTTTATCTCCCCTAGACATCTCTACCCTGGTTTCGTTTTCACCTGCCTCTCCTTTCTGTCTATTCACCCCTGCACTTGAATATTCCCTTACATGATGCCCTCTACTGTTAACTCATCTGCTGGACTACTCAACCCTCTGTCACACCCCCTTCTGTAATGTCTGCTTCCTGCCTAATTAAACTTTTCTTTCCAAGAATATCTCCAACCAGCTCTTACATATTATGCAATATATCTTTTGCAGCAGCACAATTTTAGCCCCAACCTTACACATCACAGAAGCACAATAATCATGTACTTTTAGCACCATATACTCTGTGTGCTTAACTTTATTAATGAGAAGTGAAGTATTCAAATGTATTACTGAAATGCTTTAACTGTAGAACACTAGAGATTCATAAACGTGTGTACATTAATGTTTAGCCTAACCAAGAATAAACGTAGTTTTCACATATATTTACACTTATGTCTTAAATGATGTTGTATCCATTTGTAAGTGCATTCCTTATGTAACCATGACTCATTTACGTATTCATGCACATATAATCATTAATGCACATATAATCAAGAGTCGAAGTGCACGTTGTAGTGTTTAACACAGCTAATTCAACTAGGCCTACATTTTGTAATTTATTTTGTATGTTTGCCTTGCAGTATCTTCATTGCAGATAAGGCTTCATTAGCTAGAGAAAGGAGTATTATGTATTAGTGATAGGAGGCTTAGGAGAGATGTTTTGGCAGAGGTGTGCAGCCTATTCATTGTGTATCAGGAACAGTGTAATGCTCAAGGTCGTTGTGAGTGTCCAGGCTTTGTCGGATGAGAACATCTGGAAACGTTGCCATCGTAGTGTGATGTTCACCACCATTGGTCCCTGAAGGGGTGGTGTGAGGTCCGGGTGATGTGAATGTATCTGTGTGTTTTAATTCTAGAGTAGATCCCTTTGGACTTTGAGAGGTACAGACCTCTCTGATTACCTTATTCTTGTGAGTGTAAAGCTATATGCTAAACACTTGTTCCATTTGGAGAATTTCTACTGAAATCCTCACCATGCTATCACATTTTCCTGGACTTCTAAATTTCCAGCTGGCCTTTCTTGATGATCCTTTCGTAGATAGATAGGACTTAGGTACACTACTTAAGAACTATTCATGCTTAGGAACACCGAATTGTATTCTTGTGTATCTGGATTATTTTTATTGGCCTTCTGTTGTCAAGCCAGAACAAGTTTTGGAGCATTAATATACTGGTTGTAATGCTACATATTCATAATACATTCTTATACTGCTTATTCACTGGATTGATTATTAATGTGTAATAAACCCACTTAACTTTAGTTACCATTTTCTAGTCTTACTGTGAGGTCAAATGGGCTACGCAAACTTTAAATTGTTTATTGACTGCTAACCCCTTTGCCTCTCAGTCAACACCAAATGTCTATTTGATGGAATGGTAACTGTGTGCCAATGCACCATCAGATGGTAGTAGAGGACAGCTGGTTACTGAAGCAGAGGGAGTTAGGGTATCCCATTAAAAATTTCCCAAACCCAGTCCAAGACCCTAAAGCGCATGTCTTGCATCGGAGGATGGGTAAAGTTTCAGCAGTTCGGGAGGGACTTGTAACTATGGAGGATTGAGTATTAATAGGGTTGCGCATTCCAATTACTTATGTCCAGCTTGTAGTGTTGTGTGGATATTGTGTTGCGTGATGTGGTAATGTTTTAAGTTGTTATGTGAATGTAGTGTTTGATGAAAATAAGCTGAAGTTGTTATCTGGCTCGAAGTAGCCTAAAATCCTGGGATTATCTTAAAAAGGGTAGAAGACACTATGTTGTAATTGTCTGCTAATTTTTCTGGTGCTTGTCGTGAGATGTCATTGATGGCACAATTGAGATAGGTACGTTTATCTTTTTGTGAGAGTAAGGCGTGTTTGGTATAGTGAATCCTAGTGCACAAGGAGAGGAGGTATCAATCTGGGTGATTCGTGCTTGTCAAAGTTTCACTCAAGAGTGAATCTGAGCAAGTCGGAAAGTGTCACTCTGAACCATTTCTTGTGCGATTGAATACTATCAATTTCTTTAGTGAAGTAGACAAAGCAATTTTTTAAAGTTGCTCTGCATTTTGTTTTGCGTGCTTACTGCTGAGAAGAGTGCGTTTGTGAAATTTTGTAAAGGAGGGTGAACTGCTGCGAGGAGTGAGATTGACATCACAGTGTGTTGTACTGAGATTGGTCGGTTGGTGCTGACTCACGTTGGTATTGGGTGACTACATCATAAAGTGCCACATTGTTATTGTTTGTTGACTGAACAAGAACTGTGGGTAAAGAAATTATATCCTGGATTGAGGTTAAAGGTTTACTGCAATTGTTGATTTGTTGTTGACAAATGAAATTCTTTAAGGCTATATGAAATTTGCTTAGGGGAGATGTGAGAATACCTATTTCAGAGTGGGAAGAGGCACCACCGGAAGATATGCCTGACGTGATATGACTATAAACATAGGCCTTACTACATGTATTTGGCTTAACCACTGGCATAAGATCACAGAGAAAGAAGGTGCATTAATGTTTCCAAACTATTGCGCATTTAATTTGAGAATCATCAAAAATCTGAGACGATACTATATATGAAATAAAATCACCTCCTAAATCTGCACAGTACGAAGCACTTAATGGCTTGAGAGTGAGCAGCTCATGTTAGGCAGAAGGAAAGATATCAGGAAAGAGCCAGAAAGGGAGTGCATACTTATTCAAAAGCTAGGTGAGATGCAGAACAAAAGAAGAGTAAAACAGACATGATACAGGGGGCTAAATTGTACCCCACATTGACAAGTGAGGAAAGTTGGAAAGGGAAGGAAGAGAAGAAAAGGAAGAATTAGGGGGAAAGGACTTAAAATGCAGAGAGTGAGGATGAAGAAAGTAATAATGATACTGTCTGACTGAGGGTATTTATAAAGCGCACTACTGCCGAGGCGTCTTGGCGCTGGGGTGAGGTGACTAAGACATAACCACTGACATATTTAGGGTTGGGAAAAAAGCCATGTTTCGATTTCTTTCCTAAAGACCGATCTATTTGGGAACCTTCTCAAGTGTACAGGCAGTGAGTTCCAAAGTTTGGATGCTAGGAAAGAGAACCGTTTTCCTCCACATCTTACTCTTTTTATCTTCGGGAGTTGTACCAGGCCAAGAGTAGCTGACCTTAGAGACCGTGAAGGGAGGTAACGGGAAAACAAGGATTGCACATCCTCAGCCCCACCACCAAACAAGGCTTGGTCACATTGTTGTTGACTTGTCCACCAACTCTATATGAGACCCAATTCGAGGGAATCAGTTATACAGGTGCCAGTGGAAACCAAGGAGTAGCTACAGCACCTGTGAATATGAGTCCTAATCTGATGGGAGAGAGTAGAGGGATCAACACCCTATTAACTCTGGCCTTTAGAATACCCCAGATGCACTTACAGTCCTGGTCACTATTGACTGCATAATTCTTCCGTTAATTCCTGTATCGACAAGGAACAAAACATATAATTTGGCAGTTCCTGCTGGAATGGGTGCCACAGGTAACACTCCTATGGGCTTCAGAATGGCAGGATTTCCTCACGTTCCTTTAATTGTGATTCAAGCCACTACCCCTTGGGCCCAATTCACAAAACTATTCTGAGACAAAATCATAACTTTATGACTTTCGGTATTCACAAAAGGCATTTAAGAATAGTAAAGTTAGGAACCCTAACTTTACTACCCAAAAACCCCACATTATAATTTGACTCCCAAAAACAAGTGCTATTATTATTCCATTGACTGACTCAAAGATGCAGCCAGGCGTTTTGAAAGAGTTAATGGGAAGTTCATGTAATACACACATTATGGGCTTACAGAAGCCTAGAGTTAAAGACTGCTTAGTCCAAGACTTGAGAAAGATTAATACCATCCCTGTTCCATGTTGTCCTGTGGTACTGAATACAGCTGTGATTTTTTTATCAAATTCTATGTGAGGCTCAGTGAGTCACTCTCATCTATATGTATCAAGCCTTTTTAGGTCTCGCCTATGCAGCACGCATGCGCTGCATAGGAGAGGACCTCATGCAATCGATCAGCTTTTCTCCCCAAAAAAGTGCACGCTTTGCCTTGCTTTCTATTGCAACGCGTGCACGTTTGGTGATTTCCTTGCGGGAGTGAGTGGCACCATATGTTAACAATTCCTGTGTTCAATCCCGGCAAGGTAAACGCTGGGGAGCAAGCAGGGCGCACAGGGCCATCTGTCTGGTGTCAGGTTTCCTTGCCGCTTGTTTAGTCCTGGTGTTAGCCATCTTTCCCCTCCTTGTAGATTCACAGGGGGTCGTCTTCCTCGAGGTCATCTAGTGTGAACTCCCTGCTCACGGACGGCCCCACCAACTGTACTCTGTATCCGCGGCTCCCAAACCGCCCACCTCAAAGGTCCGAGCCCAGTCCTTTATATCATGTGTGGCGTGAGAGGCACGCTAATCTTCCCTGACACCACTGTGTTTTATTCGGAGTGCACTATGACACTGTCCCAGGGCCAGGCTCAAGGATGCCGCTTTACACACTGTATCCACATTTTGTCACAGTCTAGTGACTCCACAGTTCACTGCAGGGGAGGCTGATTACTTTGAATCTCCTTAAGCTGGGGTCCCCCTCAACCGCAACAGCTTTTGGGTTCCCCGGGGCAGGCACTCTCAACAACCCAGGCCCCCCCGGGCCATCCAGCTGCTCACCTGTGCTGCAAAAATCGTCTCTAGGTGCCTCATATGGCACTGTCCGCACTCCTCCCGTGCTCACAGCAGTGTGCAGTGTCCTGCTTCTAGTTCGACCTTCGGCACTACAGAGGGGGCGGCAGCACTGGCAGGTTCCGCAGACAGGGGCAACCCCTCTGTCTCCCTCAGGCGGTGCGTGGGTGCCCAGGTAAGCTGCATGTTACACCCAAGCTGTGGAGTCTCCTCTGCTCCCCCTCCCCCCCACACCGTGGAGCTCCTCATCTCGTCTCTGTTATGCCTCTCCAGACGAATGAAGCCAATAAAGTCACCAAAGGGCCACTCCGGCGTACCAAGCAGAGGGTGGGACAATGTCCCCTCCCGCAGCGGGCCACTCCACACTTTGGCGTCTCGTGTCCACCAGGTCCCAGCGTTTAGCAGGCACCAAGGGAGTCTCGGGTCGCAGCATGCTCCGACCTCGGGGACTGCGGAGGCCATGAACCCACAGTCTTAAAGCACTGCACTGGGAGGAAGGTGAAGACAGCGCTCCCCGGCCCGCAAATCATCCAGCGAGCTCCCGCTTTTTAAGTGGCTCCTCAGGAACCCCGCAGGCAGAAACCGCACACCACTGCGGCTCCGGGTATCAACGTCAGCCGCCGTTCCTCTCAGGCACCATCTTGCCTCACATGTCCACGTCTGCTGGTATAGCGCCTGTCTCACATCCCCATTGGACCACAGGGTGGTCGACCGGCAACTCCCGGTCACATAATTTTGTTGCCCGTTGTTAGAGCCTGCCAGGACACCGGGAATCCGCTGCCTAGCGATATGGCACGGCGGAGCTCCGAAATGCCCCCCCACATTTATCAGGTCATTGAAATCGTGGATGACAGGCAATATCCTAATTTGGTACATTTGAGGGTGTTTTTTTCCTTGTTATATATGATCCAGCAAATACTATATATGGTGGGGCGTGGTAAGCAGTACAAAATAGTGAACGTCATTTTTTAACGTGAGCACCATAAGTCGTCCTCAAACCTGCTTTGGTGTCCCACCAAAATACACCATTAAGCCCAGAATGTTTGCCTAAAAGCCCTGCAGTGCAGCAGCAGCGGAAGTATGGTTTGACAACATAGCACATGTTCAACATAGAACATGAAAGGCAAGGCAGAAGAAAGACTTTAATGTGAATTGAAGTATGTGTGTTTTTAAAGCACAGCAAACCACCGTAAAACCACTTCAAAGCACTTTGTTAAATTGCAGTAAGTAAAATGGTGATTTTGCGACACAAAGGGGTTAGGCACTGATGTTCTTGAAATCAAAGGCGCATCATTTCAGGATGGGCGGAGCTTCTTGGCATCTGAAAGCATAGCGAGGAGCTGGAACAATGCACGGATTTCCAGCCTATTAGACAAAAGAGAAGGTTGCTGCTAGGTTGCCCCCCCACCCCCCACACCCTCCCCCTGCACACAAAAACACATTGTTGGGCCTTTAGCCAGAGAAATATGCCGCAGAATGTGCTGCATAATTAGCCTGTGCATGAATAATATAGCCTTATACATTGAATGTCCTTGCCATCTATGTTGCCTCTCCTTGATACATCATTTTATCAATCCTGCTGTATAATTTGGTTTGTCTCAAAGAGGAGAAGATATCAAGGTCAGACTGGGACATAAAATAGGCCCAGGCACCAAAATAAAAGCAGCCACCATTAGCAATTCAGATAGTTAAAAAGTGGCCCACATTTGCAAAGCAGGCCAGCTGTGAGCTTCTAAAGACACCCTGTATGGGTATTTTGCAATGTATGGGAGACTACATGACTTTTTCTTTGTTACAGGCAATGTTTAGGGGAACAGCAGGGAAATTACCATTAAAAACTGGCTGGCCTGGCCATACAACAGGCCCGGAAACTGTTAAAACAAGCATTGGCATAGGCAATAAGTCTCGCCTTTGGGACCTTATAAGTGTTTAGCCATGCAACAGTTGATGTTGCACCAAGGATATTGTGCTGCATAACTAAATACTTATAAGGTCCCAAAAGCAAGACCTATTGGCAACGCCAATGTTTGTTTTCCTTACCATTGCATAAGGGCAGTCAGTTCCTCCACACATTTAGGTTCTAGAACCGTGCTTTGGCATAGTGCCGAGTGCCACAAGGGTATACGGAGAGTCAGTCAATCATTAATCAGATCCTCAAAAAGAATCCTGAGTCCTTAATCATGCCCTGTAACTCAGTTTTAGTGCAGTACATTGATGACATGTTGGTTGCGTTGAGCAAACAGGAGGCTTGTAAATTAGATACTATTGCTCTGTTAAACCACGTGGCTGAGAATGGACATAAAGGGCCCGATGTAGGTAATTCCTATTTACCGACTCTTAAATACCGAATCATACCGATTCGGTATTTAAGAGTAGGTAAATAGGAAGGAGGCATATGTAGGTAAGTCTCATTTCTAATTTACCGATTCTGTAACAGTCGGTATTTACCGATTCTGTAAATACCGAATCGGTATTTCACATTGATTCCTATGGGCCTTGAAGCCCATAGGAATCAATGTGAAATACCGATTCGGTATTTACAGAATCGGTAAATACCGAATCCTGCAAGGGTGCAGGGGGTGTCACTTTGACACCCTCTAGCACCCCAAGTACAGGCATGTGTGGCATGTGGCACACATACATGCCCTAAGGGCTTGTCTGTGTGTCACATGGCACAGGTGTACATGCACAGATGTGCATGTACACCTGAATTCGGTATTTTACCACACAATAGGATTGGGTGATAAAATACCGAATTCTGAAGGCCTGTAGCACTGTAAACAGTGCTACCTACATCTGGGATTTGCCGAATCGGTAAAATTACCGATTCGGTATTGAAGCCCATAGGAATCAATGTGAAATACCGATTCGGTATTTACAGAATCGGTAAATACCGAATCCTGCAAGGGTGCAGGGGGTGTCACTTTGACACCCTCTAGCACCCCAAATACAGGCATGTGTGGCATGTGGCACACATACATGCCCTAAGGGCTTGTCTGTGTGTCACATGGCACAGGTGTACATGCACAGATGTGCATGTACACCTGAATTCGGTATTTTACCACACAATAGGATTGGGTGATAAAATACCGAATTCTGAAGGCCTGTAGCACTGTAAACAGTGCTACCTACATCTGGGATTTGCCGAATCGGTAAAATTACCGATTCGGTATTTTACAGAATCAGTAAATTTACCGATTAGGTAAATTTACCGATTCTGTAAAATAATGGCCCCTACATCTCAATCACCAAATACCGGTCGGTAACGGCCGAATTCGGCCGTTACAGACCGGTATTTGGTGACCTACATCGGGCCCAAAGTGTCTCCAAGTAATTTACAGTACTGTCAAAAGGAAGTTCTGTATCTCAGACATCACATTGAGATGGGAACGAAAAAGGTGTCACAAGATAGAATTTCGGCGATTCTGCAAATGATTCTGCTAACTACTCTGAAAGAAATCAGGATTTTTTGGGGAATGGTGGGCCACTGTCGCTAGTGGATTCCCAACTTTTCTCTAGTGGCCAAGCATTTCCAGAGGCTGATATACAAGGATGTGTCTGCTCCATTACCTCAGGACAATGACTCTTTGATTGCCTTCCTAGAGCTGAGAGAAAGTCTCTGTTGTGCCCTGGCACTGGGAATGGCAGATTATAATAAATGTTTTTTACTCTTTTTTGTGTGAGAGGGAGGGCTGCGCTCTCCTGGGGCTTGCACAGTTACATGGTAATGCTCAAAGACCAGCTACATATTTTCTGCTACCCTTGATCCCGTAGCTGCAGCGTTACCATAAAGCTGTGGCAGCGACAGGTGTCAGAATAGAGATGTGTGAAAGTATTGTAATGGGTCCTCCTCTTTCTGTTTTGTGCTCCACTTCATAGAAATATTGTTGACCTATACCCGTACCAAAAACTTAACAAATTGCCGCTTGAACAGATAGGAGCAAATCATACTGGCAGTGGATGAGTTGACATTGAAGAGCTGTGCTACTTTGAATCCTGTAACCTTGCTTTCCTTGCCTTAGAAACAAAATGATGATGGTGAGGTAGAGCATGACTGTCTTGATGTTACTGAATTGTGCACCAGGTTGAGACCAGATATTAAAGATAAGCCACTGCCTGATTCTAATTTTGTACTTTTTATTGATGGTTCTTGTCTATGAAACATTTGCAGAAAACTTGAGAGCTGCATACTCTGTATGTACAGTCTAAGGTGTAATTAAAGTATCATCGCTTCAAGGTGTAACATCTGTAGAAGTGGCTGAATTGATCGCTCTTACAAGGGTGTGCTGTGTTTCTGCACAGTTGAAAGTGAAGATTTTCACTGATAGTCAGTATGGCTTTGGTGTCACTCACGATTTTGGACAGTTGTGGTCACAGAGGGGTTTCATGACCTCTTCAAGTTCCCCTATCAGAAGCAGTGAGGAAGTAAGCATGCTTCCTGAGGCATTGCAGTTGCCTGCCCAGATCGCGGATGTGAAATGTTCTGCACACCGCAGTGGCGATTACTATGTCGGTAACAGATATGCTAATGAAGTTGCATGGTACTGTGTTCAGGGTGCTTGCACATTTAATGAAGAGTACTGCAACAAGTCAGCAGATGAAACCACCGCTGATAAATGGAATGAGGTGAAGAGGTTACAGGAAGAAGTGACAGGTGCAGAACAACATAATTGGATCAGAGTAGGTTGTGTTAAGAAGGACAATGATATGTGGATTTCTGCAGATGGAAGACCTGGGTTTCCAGATAGTCTGTTGTCTCCAAAGGCCAGACATTATCATAGTCCTGCTCATATAGGGATGAATGGCATGATCTGCTTGTTTCTGCAGATGTGGTTTAACCCAATGTTCAAGTCGATGCCTGAAAGACTGTGTCACAGATGCGTTGTGTAACAACAGATGAATGTAGGCAAGAGCACTGCAGTAATATTGAGACACATAGGGAGATCAGTAGGTCCCTTCAATGCAATGCAGTTGGACTTTATCAAGATGCCTGTGTGCAATGGGCTGAGATACATCCTGGTAACTGCGTGCATCTTTTCACATTGGGTTGAAGCTTACCCGACCAGAAGAAATGACAATCTCACAGTAGCGAAGTTGCTGTAGAAGGAGTTAATACCGAGCTTCTGGTTCTCAACTTTTCTGGAGTCAGAATGAGGAACTTATTTTAATAATGAGGTTCTGAAAATGTTGTGCACAGCATTGCAAGTGGAGCAGGGACAACATTTCAGCTAATGTCCTGAGGTTTTGGGAACTGTTGAAAAAGTGAATGGCACACTGGAATCTAGACTAGCCAAAGTGTGTGCTTCAATGTGTTTAAAATGGCCTGATGCTTTGCCCCTTGTGTCAATGAATCTTTGCGGATGTCCCTGATCAGAGGACAGGGTTATCTCCTCATGAGATAATCATGGGCAGAGCGATGAGATTGGTAGCTGTGCCTGTAAATGCATTTTTGAACATTACAGGTGACATGATTCTTGATTACTGCAAAGGACTGGCTGACATGGTGCATTCAGTGCCTCACCAGGTTGGAGCAGCCACAGCCCCGCCACATCAGGAGCAGCGTCATGACCGCTCGCCGTGCGACTGGGTTCTGGTGAATAGGCATGTTCAGAAAACATGCCTCGAGCCCCACTGGTGTGGTCCTTGCCAAGTCATGTTGGTGACAACAACTGGGATGAACTGCTGAGGTCTCCTCAGCTTGGTGTATGCACCCATACTCGCCGAGTCAATTCTCCCCTTGATGATGTGAGAGCACCTCTCCCAGAAGTACTTGTTGTAACCGAGAGAAATCGGAAGCAGGTCAGACAAGCTGTGGGGGACTGGAAAGAACCTGAAACAGCACGTGTTCTGCATGAGGGGGTTCTTGATGAGTCAGCAGTTGAAGCTGAGGCAGGAGAGCCTCGCCCTGTGATGTTGACTGGTCCACATTTGGACACTGATGAAGGAGCTAGTTCTGTAATGCGAGTAAGAGCTGAAGAATGTTGGCCAAGAAGGCAAGAGAGAGACAGGGCAAGTTTGTCTGAGGCATGTGTGTGACCAACTATTTCACAGGATACTTAAGAATCTAACCTGAGTCACAGTAAAGGAGAAGCGGTTTTACTCAGGAGATCAAAAAGAGCTAGTGTACCCTGTTGAAGGTACTCTTCACCTGAATGGATATACTTTTCAGCTGATAACCGAGACAGTGAGTTTTGGGACTCTGAAGATAAAAGAGCAGCTCCAACTGATCCACCGTGAATATATTCTCATGGCTGAACTGTGTTTTGACTTTACCTTGCCGCGGAACAGATTGACACGGATTTTCACTAGCCTAGTTTCTAGATAGAGCTTTGAAATGTGTTTTTAAATAGAGACAACATGAATAGACTTTGCTAAAAGAATTAAGATGACCTAGGTCCTAATCTGCTGAAGGAGTGTAAGGGTGTCATTTAGAAGAACAAGGAGTAGGGCTAAGGAAGACTCACAAAGACTTTGTACACAGTTTTGTTGCACATAATTTGAACTTTGCTTTGTCATTTGCACATGTGGCAATCAACAGCGAATACTCTGCTGCTGCTATTTTCCACTCAACGGTCTGATTCTAGAAAAGTTATGGAAACCAATAACAGTAGTATACATGGGTACATGTACATATTAGCAGGTGTAATAGCTGTAACTTTAGAACTGATTATGTTGCTTGTAGGGTTATACTCACCCATGTCCTCAAGTTCCTCTGAGATTAGATGTAGAGCTACCCCTATTACCGCAAGATCTACTGATAGCAGTTTGTATTTACAGGATGAGAGGAAATTACATGTAGATTCATCTAGAGGAGATCTTTCTTCAAATATTTATTATAAGTTAATTGATGAGTGCATTGGCACCATGAATGCAAGGGATTGCTATGCTTGCATGCATTTAACTACATCAGCTGCAGAAGGCAAAACGTACCATCACATTCCCCTAACATATAGTGTTACTTGCAGCCTATGAATCAGTCTTTTGTATGGCCAGGGTCATTTTCAATATTACTTTTCAAATTATGATTTGATTTCTTGAGAAAATTCCATACTTTAGCAGTTGAATCGTCACCTGAGACTAAAAATGTAGAATTAAATGAAGGGTTCTTTAAACCCACATACACACTGTCTATGCTCTTCAAAACAACTGACTAGTAGTTTAATCGATGATGAGAAGTACTTCATAAACTTAGTTGAAGACAGAAGACGAGAGATGGAATCTAAGTCGAAGAAAGCTAAGATTCAACATCAGTGGGCTAGAGAAGAACTTGAGCATCAAGTGGCAGGGAATCAAGCAGCACTGAGTTTGGATTTAGGAAACATAAATTGACATTACGCATATTTAGCGATAAGACTGCAGCTGATACAAAATGTATGGGAAAGAGTGAATGTGAACACACCTTTGTACCTAAAGGACATTGGGAGTCATTATTGGCAGGTAAAGATCCTGTTATTCCTGGAGTCTATTATGTTTGTGAAGAGTATGCATATTTCAGGATGCCCAAAGATGGTATGGTACACGCTATTTATGTATAGTTTTTTCCAAAAATTTATCATGTGGAACATTTTGTTGATCCTGTATGGTAACAGACGTCTGGGTCTAAACAAGGAGCTAGTGCTGGAGAAATAGTGGGAGGTATTTTTGGTGCAATAATTCCAACTGTATGTATGATTTTGAATGGCATCAAGAATAGAAAGTTGTCCACCATAGTGGATAAACTATCCACCAGTGCAGCAGAAGTTTAATTTGTGATAGATACTGAAATGGTTGCTATAACGTCCATGGTTTTACAGAATCGTCTTGCCCTTGACATCCTGCTAGCGAAAGAGAACGGAGTCTGTCAGACGTTATTAGTCCAACAATGTTGTACTACTGAAGGGAGATTTGAAGGAGTCAGAAGCAACAGGTGCTTGGGAAGCAATTGGAAATGGATTTGTTGCAGTAGGAAGATGGATGAATTGGAGATCTGGAAAGTGGATTAGTGGGATACGTCTTCAAGCCCCTTGTGATAATTGCTTGTTGTGCGATATACCTGGCATTGGTCTTTAAGGGATATAGGAGTATACAAGCAAAGACAGGGATGAAAAGAGGGAGCAGATGTATAATTAGAGGAGAGACAGTATAAATACTATAATGATATGAAACATCTGCATAAATACAGATGAAACATTATGAAACCCACATGGTTTTCATTGGTCTATCTGATAAAATCTATATCTTGATTGTGATGGCTAGATTGCCCGTCAGAGGGAGATTGGAGCAGCGTAATTTTAGCTCCACCCTTATATGTCACAGAAGCGTAATATTTATGTGCTCTTAGCACCATATACTCTGTGTGACTAACTTTATTAATGAGAAAAAAAGTATCCAAATGTATTTCTGAAATGTTTTCACTGTAGAATACTTGGGATTCATAAACGTGTTCACATTAATACTTACCCTTACCATGAAGAAATGTAGTTTACACTTATGTCTAAAGTTATGTTGCATTCATATGAAAGTGTATTGCATGTATAACCATGACTCATTTATTTAAGTCACATTTATATTGCTGCATTTATTCTGAAGTTATACGTGCACACATAATCATGTAGACAAAGTGAACACTGTAGTGTTTAACAAAGCTAATTTTACTAGGTCTGAATTTAGAAATTTTTGTTGTTTGCTTTGCATGTTCTCTCCTCTGCAAATGCAGTTTCAAGGCTTCATTGTCTAGGGAAAGGAGTATTATGTATTAGCGATAGCAAGGCCTGGGAGAGAAAGAGTTGGCAGAGAAGTGCAGCCTATTCATTGTGTATCAGAAACAGTATAATACTCATGGTCATTGTGAGTGTTTAGGTGTCGTGGGATGCGAAAATAGTGTAAAGTTCATCACCATTGGTCCCTGGAGGGGTAGTGTGAGGAGTGGGTGATGAGGAGTTATCTGTGTGTTTTTATTAATCTATGCACTGTTAAAGTTTAGAGCAGATACTTTTAGACTTCGAGAGGTACAGCCTGTCCTGCTTGCCCTATTGTTGTGAGTGTAAAGCTATCTGCTAAACACTTATTCCCTTTGCAGACACCTTCCTGTACTTCTACATTTCCAGCTTACCTTTCTTGATGACCCTTTCATAGAAAGATTTAAGACTTAGGTTAACTATTTTAGAACTATTCATGTTTAGGAAGGAGGAGTGGAGTTTCTCAGAGGAACACCAAATTGTATTCTTGTGTATCTGGATTATTCTGATGGAGTCTTTATTGACCCTCTATTATCAAGCCAGATCCCAGATCGGAACAGCAATATATTTATTGCAATGCTCCACTTTCATAATACGTTCCTATTCTGCTTATTCACGGGATTGATTATTAATGTGTAATAAAATCACTTAACTTTAGTTACCAATTCCTCTCCTTATCGAGTGGTCGAATGGACTACATGAACTTAAAATTGTTTATTGACTGCTAACCCCTTTGCATCTCAGTAAACCACAAAGGTCTAATGGATGAAAATAGTAACCATGTGCCAAAGTGCCATCAGTTTAATGAAAGTTCAATTATTCTAAGTTTGTATGAAATCAAGAGTTTTGTCTGCATAGTTAATGTGTTGCACTGTAAAAGAACTGGCAACTCGCGAGTAAAATTAATCGATAGAAAAATTTAATATACATAAATGTCTGTGGTCAAAGCCAGATGTTTAGTATCTATGATTTTAGTGGCCAGTAAGTGAATTTGGAGCTGTGTCGTGACTATTTTTCCATGGTTGTTTAGTGGGGAAATGATACGTAAGTATTGAACACATATTGAATACAGGAATTTTCAAAACATGAATAGTAAAGCAGTGGATTGTTTTTTTTTTAGATTTGGAGATGTGTAAAGAGTGCACATGTGCTATGTTGGGTTTCAAGAATCTTCAATTAGAAGTATTCTTTTGTGCTAAAGATTGCACCTTGTTGTTATATGAAACTTTGGGAGTGACTGCAGAGAGCAGTACTCTATTTATGTGTGTTCATGGCATTGGGGAACATTGAGTCTTCCTCAGGATTACATTACCTCTTTTTTCTAAAGAGATTGTATATATTCAGTGATTGATTTGTGAAAAAATAAGTGCCAGTGCCCAAGGCTCTGTTTAGAATCCTGTATCCGGCCCTTCTCAAATGTCAGAGCGCAGAATACCAAGAATGTGTTGGCATGCCACTTTATTCCACTAGCAGGTACTTTATCTCACTCCTGCCTTCTTCCTTTTTGACAGATTTCCCATCTTTCTCTTCCTCATTCTTTACCATGAGTTAATTTTTTCTTCTCTGTTAATGTCTGTTGAGGGTAAATAAGGCCAGTCCCCAAAAATGAGTGAAGGTGAGCCTTACGGGCATTCAGGGGCTCAAATTAAGCACTGAGCCTAAATGATATATGTGGTGAGAGAAAATGGAGGCATTAAGAAGTAGGTATTCAAGATTGGCTAGGGAGAGGTTTTCAGCCACTTTGGCCAGAATCGAATTTTGTTTCCGGTAAAGGAAGGGGCAAATTCTTATGAGATGTGGGAAGCAGTATGGTCATCGCACCATATCATGCATTTAATTTTTTAGGCTTGAGCCTGCTCTATGCGCAGCCTGCCCATGGCTGGTTCCACGACAGGAGGCCTGAGGTTAAAGCGTGCATGGTGCTCCCACTGTGTGGGACCTGCAAACACAACAATGATGGACAGAATGTGGATCAATGTCACACATTCACCCCAGTCCAAAGATCTGGGCCCAAATCCATCGTTTTTCCACTCCACACCACCCTGGGTTAGACAATGGCGATATGCAAATCAGCGCTGACCCTGTGCCCCATGGGAACAGTCCAGTCCGAACTACAAAAGCCATGTCCTTCCCAGAACGGAAACAAGCATCCGAGGACCGGCCCGGTTTCGAGGTAACACCTCTCATCAGCCCGGCTAGCTTGATTCCAGTGGTGTGGAGTGCCTGGGACTCACGTCTGAGCATCCCCAGTACACTTAGAGCGGTACCTGCAAACACAACAATGATGGACAGAATGTGGATCAATGTCACACATTCACCCCAGTCCAAAGATCTGGGCCCAAATCCATCGTTTTTCCACTCCACACCACCCTGGGTTAGACAATGGCGATATGCAAATCAGCGCTGACCCTGTGCCCCATGGGAACAGTCCAGTCCGAACTACAAAAGCCATGTCCTTCCCAGAACGGAAACAAGCATCCGAGGACCGGCCCGGTTTCGAGGTAACACCTCTCATCAGCCCGGCTAGCTTGATTCCAGTGGTGTGGAGTGCCTGGGACTCACGTCTGAGCATCCCCAGTACACTTAGAGCGGTACCTGCAAACACAACAATGATGGACAGAATGTGGATCAATGTCACACATTCACCCCAGTCCAAAGATCTGGGCCCAAATCCATCGTTTTTCCACTCCACACCACCCTGGGTTAGACAATGGCGATATGCAAATCAGCGCTGACCCTGTGCCCCATGGGAACAGTCCAGTCCGAACTACAAAAGCCATGTCCTTCCCAGAACGGAAACAAGCATCCGAGGACCGGCCCGGTTTCGAGGTAACACCTCTCATCAGCCCGGCTAGCTTGATTCCAGTGGTGTGGAGTGCCTGGGACTCACGTCTGAGCATCCCCAGTACACTTATTGTGTTTGCAGGTACCGCTCTAAGTGCTGATGAGAGGTGTTACCTCGAAACCGGGCCGGTCCTCGGATGCTTGTTTCCGTTCTGGGAAGGACATGGCTTTTGTAGTTCGGACTGGACTGTTCCCATGGGGCACAGGGTCAGCGCTGATTTGCATATCGCCATTGTCTAACCCAGGGTGGTGTGGAGTGGAAAAACGATGGATTTGGGCCCAGATCTTTGGACTGGGGTGAATGTGTGACATTGATCCACATTCTGTCCATCATTGTTGTGTTTGCAGGTACCGCTCTAAGTGTACTGGGGATGCTCAGACGTGAGTCCCAGGCACTCCACACCACTGGAATCAAGCTAGCCGGGCTGATGAGAGGTGTTACCTCGAAACCGGGCCGGTCCTCGGATGCTTGTTTCCGTTCTGGGAAGGACATGGCTTTTGTAGTTCGGACTGGACTGTTCCCATGGGGCACAGGGTCAGCGCTGATTTGCATATCGCCATTGTCTAACCCAGGGTGGTGTGGAGTGGAAAAACGATGGATTTGGGCCCAGATCTTTGGACTGGGGTGAATGTGTGACATTGATCCACATTCTGTCCATCATTGTTGTGTTTGCAGGTACCGCTCTAAGTGTACTGGGGATGCTCAGACGTGAGTCCCAGGCACTCCACACCACTGGAATCAAGCTAGCCGGGCTGATGAGAGGTGTTACCTCGAAACCGGGCCGGTCCTCGGATGCTTGTTTCCGTTCTGGGAAGGACATGGCTTTTGTAGTTCGGACTGGACTGTTCCCATGGGGCACAGGGTCAGCGCTGATTTGCATATCGCCATTGTCTAACCCAGGGTGGTGTGGAGTGGAAAAACGATGGATTTGGGCCCAGATCTTTGGACTGGGGTGAATGTGTGACATTGATACACATTCTGTCCATCATTGTTGTGTTTGCAGGTACCGCTCTAAGTGTACTGGGGATGCTCAGACGTGAGTCCCAGGCACTCCACACCACTGGAATCAAGCTAGCTGGGCTGATGAGAGGTGTTACCTCGAAACCGGGCCGGTCCTCGGATGCTTGTTTCCGTTCTGGGAAGGACATGGCTTTTGTAGTTCGGACTGGACTGTTCCCATGGGGCACAGGGTCAGCGCTGATTTGCATATCGCCATTGTCTAACCCAGGGTGATGTGGAGTGGAAAAATGATGGATTTGGGCCCAGATCTTTGGACTGGGGTGAATGTGTGACATTGATCCACATTCTGTCCATCATTGTTGTGTTTGCAGGTACCGCTCTAAGTGTACTGGGGATGCTCAGACGTGAGTCCCAGGCACTCCACACCACTGGAATCAAGCTAGAGGGGCTGATGAGAGGTGTTACCTCGAAACCGGCCGGTCCTCGGATGCTTGTTTCCGTTCTGGGAAGGACATGGCTTTTGTAGTTCGGACTGGACTGTTCCCATGGAGCACAGGGTCAGCGCTGATTTGCATATCGCCATTGTCTAACCCAGGGTGGTGTGGAGTGGAAAAACGATGGATTTGGGCCCAGATCTTTGGACTGGGGTGAATGTGTGACATTGATCCACATTCTGTCCATCATTGTTGTGTTTGCAGGTACCGCTCTAAGTGTACTGGGGATGCTCAGACGTGAGTCCCAGGCACTCCACACCACTGGAATCAAGCTAGCCGGGCTGATGAGAGGTGTTACCTCGAAACCGGGCCGGTCCTCGGATGCTTGTTTCCGTTCTGGGAAGGACATGGCTTTTGTAGTTCGGACTGGACTGTTCCCATGGGGCACAGGGTCAGCGCTGATTTGCATATCGCCATTGTCTAACCCAGGGTGGTGTGGAGTGGAAAAACGATGAATTTGGGCCCAGATCTTTGGACTGGGGTGAATGTGTGACATTGATCCACATTCTGTCCATCATTGTTGTGTTTGCAGGTACCGCTCTAAGTGTACGGGGGATGCTCAGACGTGAGTCCCAGGCACTCCACACCACTGGAATCAAGCTAGCCGGGCTGATGAGAGGTGTTACCTCAAAACCGGGCCTGTCCTCGGATGCTTGTTTCCGTTCTGGGAAGGACATGGCTTTTGTAGTTCGGACTGGACTGTTCCCGAGGGGCACAGGGTCAGCGCTGATTTGCATATCGCCATTGTCTAACCCAGGGTGGTGTGGAGTGGAAAAACGATGGATTTGGGCCCAGATCTTTGGACTCGGGTGAATGTGTGACATTGATCCACATTCTGTCCATCGTTGTTGTGTTTGCAGGTACCGCTCTAAGTGTACTGGGGATGCTCAGACGTGAGTCCCAGGCACTCCACACCACTGGAATCAAGCTAGCCGGGCTGATGAGAGGTGTTACCTCGAAACCGGGCCGGTCCTCGGATGCTTGTTTCCGTTCTGGGAAGGACATGGCTTTTGTAGTTCGGACTGGTCTGTTCCCATGGGGCACAGGGTCAGCGCTGATTTGCATATCGCCATTGTCTAACCCAGGGTGGTGTGGAGTGGAAAAACGATGGATTTGGGCCCAGATCTTTGGACTGGGGTGAATGTGTGACATTGATCCACATTCTGTCCATCATTGTTGTGTTTGCAGGTACCGCTCTAAGTGTACTGGGGATGCTCAGACGTGAGTCCCAGGCACTCCACACCACTGGAATCAAGTTAGCCAGGCTGATGAGAGGTGTTACCTCGAAACCGGGCCGGTCCTCGGATGCTTGTTTCCGTTCTGGGAAGGACATGGCTTTTGTAGTTCGGACTGGACTGTTCCCATGGGGCACAGGGTCAGCGCTGATTTGCATATCGCCATTGTCTAACCCAGGGTGGTGTGGAGTGGAAAAACGATGGATTTGGGCCCAGATCTTTGGACTGGGGTGAATGTGTGACATTGATCCACATTCTGTCCATCATTGTTGTGTTTGCAGGTACCGCTCTAAGTGTACTGGGGGTGCTCAGACGTGAGTCCCAGGCACTCCACACCACTGGAATCAAGCTAGCCGGGCTGATGAGAGGTGTTACCTCGAAACCGGGCCGGTCCTCGGATGCTTGTTTCCGTTCTGGGAAGGACATGGCTTTTGTAGTTCGGACTGGACTGTTCCCATGGGGCACAGGGTCAGCGCTGATTTGCATATCGCCATTGTCTAACCCAGGGTGGTGTGGAGTGGAAAAACGATGGATTTGGGCCCAGATCTTTGGACTGGGGTGAATGTGTGACATTGATCCACATTCTGTCCATCATTGTTGTGTTTGCAGGTACCGCTCTAAGTGTACTGGGGATGCTCAGACGTGAGTCCCAGGCACTCCACACCACTGGAATCAAGCTAGCCGGGCTGATGAGAGGTGTTACCTCGAAACCGGGCCGGTCCTCGGGTGCTTGTTTCCGTTCTGGGAAGGACATGGCTTTTGTAGTTCGGACTGGACTGTTCCCATGGGGCACAGGGTCAGCTCTGATTTGCATATCGCCATTGTCTAACCCAGGGTGGTGTGGAGTGGAAAAACGATGGATTTGGGCCCAGATCTTTGGACTGGGGTGAATGTGTGACATTGATCCACATTCTGTCCATCATTGTTGTGTTTGCAGGTCCCACGTGTGTCCCACTGTGTGGGACACACGTGGGGCGCACTCAGGCGAAAGCTGGGCCAAGAGCTGGCCTGTCTGCGCTCATCTATGGTTAGTCAAGGCTGGTTGGACCACCCTTGTAACTGTTAGAGGTGGAGATTACCCTTATCTAAACTGTTGCCTTCAGAGTATCGACAGCCCATTAACTGAAATTGGGAAGGAAACAGCCCCTATTTCTTCAACCTGAGGAGGTCGTACAGGATGGGTAAGCGTAAGGGCGAGGGGAAAAATACTGTTGGCAAAAGGCCACGGAAGCAGGACTCCATACTGACATACCTGAACAATGCGGTAATGGTCCTGTCTGATTAAACTACCCAGGAGGAGGGCCAGCTGGCTATGATTGCTTCGAACCTAACAGCATCGGATATATGTGAGAGTACCATGCCTGAGTTTAGAGGGTACGGTGATACTCCAGCAGGAGCAGCACCCAGGGCTGAGTCTCCTGTTCCTGCAGATTTGTCCCTTTCTGATGCTGTGGTGGTGGTTGATTCTGAGAGTTCAGTGAAATCTAAGTTTGGGAAATAGGGAACCTCTAGACAATCTTCCAGACAGAAGTTAGCATGGAGGCAGACAAAGAAGCTAGTGGCATGGGAGGCAGCCGCCTCAGTTGAGGACACCCAGCGTGGTGACTTTCGGCACCCCGCTCTCTGACAATAGGGACTCTCTGGCCTCAATTTTTTCTAAACCAATATCCGGTATAGATCACAGGCTGAAGAAAGTGGAAAAGGGGTAGATTGATGCTATTAAGATGTTCAAGAGTAGATTTGATTAAATTGAAGATAAACTTTCTAAGATAATGCATGTTTTAAAGTATCTTGAATCTAGGGAGGAGGGTTGGGTAGTCCCGCCAGGGAAGGTACTGGGTAGTGGGTCAGTCAACATTAATGCTATGGCAACAGAGCACACCTGCCCTTCAGCCAGTAGTGTTAATGGAATGGCTATTGACCTCACAGTGGGGAAGAGCAAACTGATAATGACACACACAGGTGGAGCAATGGGGGAAGTCCTTAGGCAGGCTAGATTGCAGATATCTTGCCCAAATGCAAAGGATTGAGCTCCTCCTTCCTCCTTCATGCTGGACCACATTTGGGGTAGAGGGGCGTTGAAATCTCTGCCCCCCCCCCAAGCCAGGCTTCTCTCAATAATGAGAAATCTTCCAAGGGGGTACCTATTTTAAAGGCTCTGAAACAGCTGCCCCCGGAGACCTCACCTTATGTTTGTGCTTTAACAACTGTGCCCTGCCTGAAAAAAGTTGTTGAGGAAAGTTACAGTGGAAAGATTATGGTCTGCAGAGTGTACTGGATTTGAGAATCAGAAAAAAGGGGAACGGGAGATTGCATTGCGATCAATTTTAGGAACCCTAGACGGGTGGAACAAATTTCATCCCATTCTTCCAAAGACTCCCTATGGGGGTCAGGGATTACAATTCGACCCGTAGGGTCTTTCTGTCCTCCAAAGAAGTACATGAGGGACCAGTGTACATAAGAGGACACGACATAGAGCACAGATTATGCTGCCTTCCCTCAATGGGGGATATGCCCAGAAATCCAGCTAGCAAATAGATTTGAAGCTCTTTCCAAGCGCAACAAGCACGATTGACCTTTGGAGGAGGGGCTGAGACAGCAGCCATAAGAGATAGGGAGCTCCCTAAGTAAAACCAGAGCCAACTTAGGTTAATTAGCTGGAATGTGGCAGGGCTAAGGTTAATTCTTGATACTGATCTGGAGATTCAAATGCTGTGATCCTCTCACATTATTTAACACCAAGAGACATTGGATGTCATGGGGAGGGCCTGTCTGGATGGCCTTCCTTGATGGATTTGCATATTTCTATGTACACACCTCACCAGTGTTGCATGGCAGACCTAAGGTGGGATTGGCTACCTTTGTGAGTTTAGCCCTAGATTGCAATATAGAGTTGGTCACCTCAAATTCATTCTCTCATAACATAAGGGTTTCAATATTACATTTCTATCACTCACCATCCTCGAAGGTAGTTCTTGAAAAGCAACTATTTATGTTTTTGCAGAGCTTTTTCCAAGTGTGTTCCTTTGCTGCTATGATAGTGCTAGTGAGTGCCTGGGAGGGGACAGAGTAGGTGCATTTTTACATACTCTGTAAGGGGACTCGCTCAATAATTTGGCAGGACAGTTCAACTTTTTCATTTATTGACCAAAACAAGTTTTACCTCTTTAATCTAGTACTTACATTTAAAGGGAGAAGTTGTAGTTCTGTTATTGATTTCATATTGGCATCGTCCAGGTTGTTACCCTTGCTTATTAGCGTTTCTTTAGAATGGAATGGTAGTAGTGATCATAACCCGCTAGAGGCACAGTTTTGTTGGTTTGAACTGGGGGATTAGCCCATCACTTTTTATAAGGAGCCTCTGAAACTTCAAGAGCAAGGTCATAGGCTTTAATAGGGTAAAATTGGCCCAGCTGACTTTTTACGTGATTTGATTCAGAAACGGCGGGCTCATTTTGCAAAGTGTTTACTGAAAGATTCCCCAGATCGGATCATTCTAGATTCACTGGTCTAGCAAAAAAATTGTTCTTTTGATGAAAGCAAGAAAGGGGTAACTCAGGCACCAAGTGGTTCAATGGGAGTTGCTCATTGGCACATAGGGTGTTGTTGAATGCATTACAGCAAAAAGCTAGGAATAAGTAGAGAGTAAAAGAGACCAGAAAGTGTTTTAATGCGGACTGCAAGTTTCGATAGGAGACCCTTGAAAAAGAGGCATGGGAAGAACTGGTGGTCGCCTGTGAGTCGGGAGAAAGCTCTGCGTTCTTGAAAGTAGTAAATCAACCCCTCTTTAATGAGATAGCAGTACCTGAACAGAGTCAACCTATTCTCGCCAAGGATTGGGTTATTCATTTTTTATCTATTTATAAGTGGGCTAATTCCACTTCCTTTAGTTCAATAGCGGAGATTCTTGCGCACAGAGGAAGCTCTTTAAAGCTTGATCTCAAGGAAGTGGAGGATGCTACAGTGTACCTACCTGCAAAATAAATCTCCGGAGCCTGACAGAGTACCCGGGGACCTTTTCAAGTCATGTGTGGATGTATGGGCCCCTTTGATAACTCAACACCTTAACACAGCTGCGAAAGGCCATTTTGCATCTTCATGGCACAGATCTGATATTATATCTGTTTTCAAAATAGCAAACCATGCAGATCAAGCCTGCTATTGGCCCATTTGTTTAGTGGATGCTGAAATGGAGGTCATAGGGAGAGTACTGTTAAATTGTCTAAGGGAATGGACAGAGAACGGAAACCTCATCTCAGATATTCAATATGGCTTTAGAACTGGGAGAGAGACAATTGAGCCACATCTTAATCCCTTACTTAATCATTTCTAAGTACATCTTGGTACGAAAGGGAGCAATACCTTTGGCCTTCATGGACCTCACCACATCCTTTGACACATTAGAAAGAGCTAGGTTGTGGGCCGTGTTGGGGTCCATGGGGGTGGAAGGGCTCTCATTAATTATTTCATTGATTTGCATGAGGGGATGGAAGCCACAATTAGATTCGGGGCTAAAGGAGAATGCAAATCACACATTCACTTAAAGCAGTCCACCAGGGCTCTATATTAGCACCTATGCTTTTTATTTTATAGATTAATCAGTTGGATCAACGTTTAGTGGCACAATGTAAGGTTATTCCTTTGATGGGTAACAGGAAGGTGCCAGCCTTGTTATATGCAGATTACACTGTGCTCAAAGCACACACAGCCAATGGTTTATAGCTTCTAATTGATTGCTTTTGAGATTTTATGGGCTTATATCTGAAAATCAATTCAACATAATTCAATACCATGGTGTTGGGGCCTAAGGAAGCCAAAACCAGAACCCGTGTGATTAGGGGTCAGTCTATCAGCAAGATGTATGCTTTCTGTTATTTAGGCTTCTGGATAGACTCGAAATTGAATTGGGATCCTCTGGTCAGTGCTCATGAGCATTCCTTTAACAGAGAGGCCCATTGCATAGATGATTTTGCAAGAAGACTGGAACATCTGCACATTAAATTCATATGGGCTCTTTATGGAACCAAATATTTTTCACACAGTATCTTTTGGCTCAGAGATTTGGCAATATAAGTCTTGCTACTCCATTCAGGTGGTGGAGAATAAATTCTTCAGGAGGATTCTGAGGCTACCCCAATCAGTGCCTGCAGAATTCATCCATGAAGAATTGGGTGTGGGTTTTATTTCAGATTACATTCAAATACACCCTGTCTTATTATGGTTGTTTGTTTAAAAAATGATGTGGAATTCAACAGAATATTTCTGAAAGACTGTTTGGGGTTGGAGCATGGTCATCTAATCCCCTTTATACAGTACATCAAAGATATGCTAGGGGCGCTGAGCAGGCTGGAGTTGTTTTCACATCATGAGAAAATTATAAAATCTGATGAGTGTTGGGCTTAAAGAGACATATTAGCTGTATATGCAGGAAAGAAGGGCAATTGTGAATTGTATTTAACACATGACATGCCGGTATTTCATAGGCGACTATTGTCATATTTTAATCTAAATTTGTTCCCTCAGCTGCTGGTTGGTTGGTACACCTCCTCAGAACCTGCAAATTGTATTTGTGATAATAATTCAATACTCCACACTTTACACATCATTTTCATTTTCCTAATATTAAAAATCTATGCATCAAGTATATCCGCTCTTTGCTGCTGCCTCTGGGGTTTACGCAAGTGAGGCCGGCGTTACTATTTTTACAACTGTTAGAGAGTTATACAGTGTGTTTTTTTGTCTCATTTATTTAATAGGGGTTTTTCACTCCTCCCTCTCAATTAATTTAAAGATTTTAGCTGTATTTCAAGTTATTTATTGTATGTGCTTTTATGATTTATTATGGGAAATTAAATAAAGTGATTTGACTTGACTTGATTTGTCACTGCTCCATATAGAATGGGTTTTAGGTTATTGGGCCAGATTCACAATGGTAAAATTACACTTTACGATTGTTTGCCATTCACAAAGGTATTTTACTAGTAATATCTTTACAACTGCTGAGCACCTGCACTTAAAAAGATATGACAATCCTCTATTTTTATGTACTGAGACTCCACAATTGTAAAGATACTTTTAGTAAGATACCTTTGTAACAGTAAACAATCGTAAACTTACACAAAAGTGTAAGTTTACATTTGTGAGTGAGGCCCATCGAATTTAGGTGTCAAGACATAAACCTTTAATACATGAATAACTCTTGGAAAAGACATCTAGGTAAGGACTAGCATCCGAAATTCCTTTACTGAATGAGATTTGTTCACCCTCTGAAAAGAAATTGAAGTTAGCAGTGACAATGAGGTAGTCTGAGATGAGAAAATGTTCTGCAAGTGGGGAGGATACATGTTTAAGGAAAGCTTTTTCCTGGCTGGGTTCTCGTATTCTCGGCATCTGCGGGGCTGGGGAGATGCATGTCGAGAGTTCGAACTCCGTGATTTCGGTGCATGCGATGCAGGCGAGTAGCTCCTCTACTCCAAGGGAGATCTTAGGCAATTTGGCGAAGTACTAGATGGCCCCCAGGGGTTGTAGAGGTTTCTCAGTGGCAGGCCGAGACAGGGTTCAGCGATTGTCGAGACTTTGGGCTGCAGGCAGGGTTTCATGCCAAAGTTAAGTCCAAGATCTCTGTTCTTGGGGTCAGCTGCTCTTCTTTATCCTTGGTCTTCTTGTGTCCATTGGATATGAAATTCAAGGCTCAGGAGTGCCACCTAAATGCTACATTTAAGGGTGGTAAAGGGAGTTCTAGGTAGTAGCCAATGGGCTCCCCACATTTAGGGTGACTACAACCTCTAAGTGCTCATGCCATGTGGGGGTGGGCATAACCCTGATTGGCTATTTTCCTCATCTTAAAGATGGTGCAGGTTGACCGGGAACCCTCCTCTTCATCTAAATTTCTTGCCTGTGTTCCCACTGAAAATGGGGTCAGGGCAGGGGGGTTGTCATCTGCTGCTAGCAGGAGGGGTATTGGCTGGAGTTCAAAGGTAGCATTGAGTTAGGGGCTTCCCAGCCTGCACGCTATTCTTGCCTGGAGGAAGTGTGAAGCCCCTCTGCCCAGGGCAGCCATTGTTTCTGGCCCCTGAGAGTGAAGGCGCTTACCTCATGGGTCCCGAAAGATGTCGAGTAGTGGCAGGCTGCTGGAGACCAGTCAGGAACACACTAGAAGGTAGTGCCATTATTAATAAATGCTGACACTGGAATAGGTTCAGCGTTATTAAGATGAGATATATGGTACTAAACATGTCATAATACAGTGAAGCCATAATGGAGCTTGGGAACTCGCAATGACGTGTTTCCAAACCATGTACCCTCCATGGCTTCCCTGTTCACTTACAATATCTAAGATTCAACATGGATATTGCAGAGGGGCATATCTGCTTGTGCAGATATGCCCTCACATGGGATATAGTACACGCTGCCTTAGGCCTACTAGAGAGGTGGCTTACCTATATCCCATGCTGTGTGTGTGGGCATGGCAAACAGATACGTGCCATGTTGACTGTTCGGTTTTATCTGCACCAAGTCACGCAGTCTGCAATGGCAGCGTGCATGGCTTTGGTGAGGGGACCATAGGGTGGCACAATTTGTGCTGCTACCCTTGGGGTCCATCTTCAGTGAAAATGCCCTGGATACCAGTGGTACCATTTACTAGGGACTTACAAGGGGCACTGAAGTTGTGTCAATTGGGAAATGAACTGTACTGTTTTTAGGGAAAGAACACTGGTTTCTGGGAACTTGGTTAGCAGGGTCCTAGTACACTTCAGTCACAATTGCATCAAAAACCAAGCGGGGAGGGGGAGTACTGCAACAAAAACCCAGTTTCCTGCAGGTAGTACAAAATACTATTCGTAAACTGACATGGAGCAGTTGCCGCCTTTTCTATATTTTCTCTGCCCAGACTCCGGAGATCTCTGCACACATACACCTATGAATTAGTAGTAACTGGAGGCGAGAAAGAATGAAGTAGCTGTTAAGGGGGAATGCATACTGCTACATGGGCATAGATTTGGAAAGAGTTAAGCATGGACATGGGAGTGCTAGGGAGGGGTTTGGAAATGGATACACACCCACAGAAGAGTAAGCCTATTGCACTGCACTGCTAAAGTTACTTCTAAAGTTGCCAAAAAAAGACCCACACCAATAATAAAAGCACTCCACTTCAGACCTGGAGTAAGTCCAATACCACACATGGTCAACCACTGGGACATCTCTGCAAACTCCTATAAGAATAATGAAGGTGTAAACATAAAATTGAAGTCAAAGAAACTAATATTAAAACATTGAATCTATTTAGACTTCTTATAACTATATATACATTTACATAACAGTTAAAAATATATGTAAATTAAAAATATGTATTTCTTTATTTTTAATTATTTTATTAACCTTTTAATATAAAAACAAATGTTTACTAAGTTTGTTCTACACTTGCTAAATATATAAAATTAATTTACCTTAATATTTATCTTACAAATATTTTTACTATTTTTTTAACTTTAATAACTTTTCCTTATACTCCACAAAAGGGAGATTTCTGCTGAGGTGGTAGAGACCTCGGCCCACGTGTAAAGTGTTACAAGTAGTAACTTTAAACTCAAACGTTAGACCCCAGCCCATGGTTTCAGGGGATAGAAACATGCAAATCTGCACTTTGTAGTATATTTATACTTGTAAATAGTAAATTGCCAAAAGTAGTACATTTATTGCAAAGCTAAGAGTAAAATTACACATTTAGATTTACGCACATATAAGTTTACCTTTGTGAATACCTCGCACTATTTTTGGAGGATTGTCAATGTGAGTGACTTTGTGCAGAGTGAAACACAGGTATAGGGTATGGGTGTTACATGAGCTAAACGTTCAGATATACTGTCAGTGTTTGGTTTAGTGTTCAGGTGAAAAATGTGTCTAAAGTCTCAAGCTTCACTTCACTGATGATACCAGGAAGGGTGATATGCATTTTGTGCTGCTGTTGTCCCCTGCAGAAGTATTGTGACCTTGTAGATTAAGCCAAGGTGCGCTTTTTTGGGCAGAATTCAAAATACTTGTATAACCTTGGTTGCTATCTGGATTGGGACAGATTAGCTAAACCTAATGATGAGCGATGGTGCTCACTATCTTCATAGTAGTTCAGAAGTATTACCTGATTAATGTATCATGATTTGCTCATCGTGAACTTCTCCATCATATGGCATAGTGTACATTGTTGGTATATGCATCTTAAACTTGTCACTAGGTTTGATTTTTTTGTATTCATTGTTTTTATAGGAAGCAGTCTGTCTAGCAGACAAGTGAGAGAACGGTGCAGGGAGGAAGGGTCGGGTTAGAGAGGGTGCGATAAGTCAATGATTAGATTAGTGGTTTGCTTGAGTTACTTTTCAGCCCAATGAATATTTTTCAATATTAAAACATTGAATCTATTTAGACTTCTTAAAACTATATATACATTTACATAACTGTTAAAAATATATGTAAATTAAAAATATGTATTTCTTTATTTTTAATTATTTTATTAACCTTTTAATATAAAAACAAATGTTTACTAAGTTTGTTCTACACTTGCTAAATATATAAAATTAATTACCTTAATATTTATCTTACAAATATTTTTACTATTTTTTTAACTTTAATAAACTTTTCCTTATACTCCACAAAAGGGAGATTTCTGCTGAGGTGGTAGAGACCCCGGCCCGCGTGTAAAGTGTTACAAGTAGTAACTTTAAACTCAAACGTTAGACCCCAGCCCATGGTTTCAGGGGATAGAAACATGCAAATCTGCACTTTGTAGTAAATTTATACTTGTAAATAGTAAATAGCCAAAGGTAGTACATTTATTGCAAAGCTAAGAGTAAAATTACACATTTAGATTTACGCACATATAAGTTTACCTTTGTGAATACCTCGCACTATTTTTGGAGGATTGTCAATGTGAGTGACTTTGTGCAGAGTGAAACACAGGAATAGGGTATGGGTGTTACATGAGCTAAACGTTCAGATATACTGTCAGTGTTGGTTTAGTGTTCAGGTGAAAAATGTGTCTAAAGTCTCAAGCTTCACTTCACTGATGATACCAGGAAGGGTGATATGCATTTTGTGCTGCTGTTGTCCCCTGCAGAAGTATTGTGACCTTGTAGATTAAGCCAAGGTGCACTTTTTTGGGCAGAATTCAAACTACTTGTATAACCTTGGTTGCTATCTGGATTGGGACAGATTAGCTAAACCTAATGATGAGCGATGGTGCTCACTATCTTCATAGTAGTTCAGAAGTATTACCTGATTAATGTATCATGATTTGCTCATCGTGAACTTCTCCATCATATGGCATAGTGTACATTGTTGGTATATGCATCTTAAACTTGTCACTATGTTTGATTTTTTTGTATTCATTGTTTTTATAGGAAGCAGTCTGTCTAGCAGACAAGTGAGAGCACGGTGCAGGGAGGAAGGGTCGGGTTAGAGAGGATGCGATAAGTCAATGATTAGATTAGTGGTTTGCTTGAGTTACTTTTCAGCCCAATGAATATTTTTCAAGGTCAACTTCAAAGCAAAGAGATTTGGCCAAATTGCCCATTGTTGGAGTCTAATGATAAAACAATGTTTCTATCCTACTGGACAGACAGAGGTTCTATTGCAGTGGATCATAGGTTGGTGTGGTGTCCAATTCTGCAGGGCCTTACTTCAAAGGCAAGATTTAACACTTTTTTTTTGTTTGATCAGGACCAGTGGAGTATCATCAGTGTGCCAGAGAAATTTGATCACATGTATTTGTGAATCATCAGCACGCTTAGATTATGTCATTTGATAGATGCTGAGAATGTTATAAAAGTGCTAACCTGAACGCAATAAAAAGGGGTGACAACAGTTGCGAGCATTGTGGGATTTCCCAAGTGCTCATAGTAGAGACATATTTAGGATGCCAATTAAACCTGTTGCAAACATTTAGGAAGATATTTAGGGGACCATTACCCTAATCATCTCGAAGAAGGTTTAGTATAACTTTCTGAGCAACCATGTTGAATCTACCTATAGGTCAAGGAGGTTCATAGTACGAAACTAGCACAAATCCTGTTAAAACTACAATTCTTCCTTGATATTATGAAGGAGTTGGCCCTCTTTTGTGGACTCCTGAAACAAGAACTGTAGATTGTGTTCTGTTCCATATGGATGCAGAATAGCACATATGTGTCTGTTTCAATTATCTTTACCGTGGGCAAACAAAGATTGGTTTGTCATTAACTCGGTGAAGTGCTTCTTAAGAAGTGGAGTTAACAAAGAAAGATTTGGTGCTGTGGGAGATTAACACTGTGCTGAATTAAACCCTATGGAGGCCTCTAGGAAGCCGAAATTTAAGGGGCCCCTCTCAAATTATCTCCTAATACGTGTTTATTTTGGAGATGACAATACCTGCTGTACATTATATGTATGTAGTCTGCACCAGATTTCTTTTACAATCTGACAGCTGCCAGAAGATGTGCTTTTAAGAGAGAAACTGTTGTGTGAATCTGATGCAGTGTCTCTGGTTTATGTACTTTAAGTTGTTAATGGGCATATTACATTAATACAGTATTTTCTCTAAAGAGTCTTTAGTGTAAAGTTTTTGTTTCTTTGAGTTGATTCATTTTTTTTCTATCTTTTGGAAACAATTTAAGAAAGTTTGATTGTAATTTTGTCTCAAGATCAAATCAGTATTAATTTGATCCATTGTCGTGGGCCCCTTAAAAGGAGTGTGGCCCATAGGCCGGTGCCTACTTTGCCTGTTTGGTCATCCGGAACTGGATTCACATTAAAAAGGAAACTGTTGAAGAGGGGCTCAGAAAAAAAGGAGAAAGATGTGTGACATATTGCCAGGTTTTGCAGGAAAGGCTTTCAGTAAGCAGACACAATTGACAGAATGGAAAGCAGTAGCCAAATTATCTGTGGCAGTTGGGGTGCCAGTTACAGGGCATAGGGCTCCAAAATGTGTTTCCTATGTCTTAAGATGGCTAACTGGGTTGAGTCACTATGTAATGGTATGGATCTTTTTTCATGTAACCAATGTCATGAGGGCAGTGGTGCAAAATAAGTAATACATACATAGTAGCCATCCTGAAGATTGACAAGTCTCCAAGCATCTTTCCTAAATGTTTTGAATACGAATATTGGAATGCCTATGTACATTTGGGGCCAGATGTACGATGCTATTTAGCGTGCGCAAATGGGTCTTATAGCCGTTTGCGCTCGCTCAGGCACATGTACAAACAGTATTTTGTGACTCACAAATTAATTGCGACTCGCAAAATACTGTTTTGCGACTTGCTATTAGGAAGGGGCGTTCCCTTCCTAATAGTGACTGCAAAGCTATGTACCAATGTTTTGCAACTGCAAAACACTCGCAAATTACCACCTACCTCAAGTAGGTGGTAATCAATCGCACATGGAAAGGGGTCACCAGGGGACCCCTTCCCCTTGCAAATGCATGCAATATTAGTTTTTAAGGGCAGGCAGTGGTAAATGAAACAAAAAGCTTTAATGATTTCTTTTTAAATACAACCCGTTTTCCTTTAAGGTAAACCGGTTGCATTTAAAAAAAATAAAGCTGCTTTGTTTAAAAGTAGTCTCAGACATGGTGGTCTACTAAGCCCAGCAGGCCATCATCCCTGAGAGGGCCTTTCATTCCCAATGGGCTCGCAGTTGTACATGCCAAATAGCACCTCGCAAATTGCGAGTCGCAAATGTGACGCAATTTGCGAGGTGCTATTTGGCAGGTTGTATATCTGGAC
This sequence comes from Lissotriton helveticus, assembly GCF_964261635.1. Classification (NCBI taxonomy): domain Eukaryota; kingdom Metazoa; phylum Chordata; class Amphibia; order Caudata; family Salamandridae; genus Lissotriton; species Lissotriton helveticus. Next base: position 769,371,674 of record NC_136063.1, on the reverse strand, counting down.
CCAGGTCTGGATGTGGAAATACTGATCTTGGCATTATGAGAAGCAACCATTTATTGAGAACTTTGGTACTAATGTTTATTTAATGTGTAGTTGCCTTAGTTTTGGGCAACTTCTTAAGTTGTTTTATTAACTTTACAGTGGATGTTTTTGTCTGTGTGAGGTCACTTTTTGTTATCATTGGTGCACTTTCTATACATAGGTGGTCGTCTATGCCTCCTTGATGAGGAAAGTCTTCAAAATTTAGCGCTGCAGTGTTTTTCAGCAAGTCTGAAGAGACATTTGTAAATAAAATATGGAGGAGAGATGAAAATATGTAGCTCGCTAATAAGAGGGCCAATAAGCTATTGGGGCCTAGTTTAGAGTTCAGAATAGCCAAACACCAAATTTAGAGGAGTCCACCGATGCAGCGGACATCTCTAATCATTGGCTGGAACTGCCATCAGAGCAGTTCCTGTTAATGAATTAAAAGATTAAAGGACGACCCCATCAAACATGACAGCCTCCACTCAAACTTTTAACTTGCTTTTATTTCTTCAAAATCAAGATCCCAAAGCAGGATTTTGTTTTGTAAAAACAAAAATGAATGACCCACACACCATGAGAACTTTCTCCCATGGTATGGGGGTCATTTAAATGTGTTTGCTGTCACTTACCAGCAGGATTTTCGCAGTGGTAAGAGATGGTATGGACTGGCTATTCAACCACCCACTCTAAATCAAAAAGGAGGTCAAATGGCCAAACGACTGACGGCTCTTACTCTGTAGGGCCACTGGGGCAGTATGTCAGTGACTGAGTTGGAGTAGCCTCCATCGCTGACATACTTAAGGTCCACATGACTATAGGTGAGGTGAGCAGACCTTCATTTTGTTGGAGAGGGTATTCTGTCACCATTGCAACAGACTATCTTCTCCACCCAACTTTTAAACATGCCTTTAGAGAATGCCCTTTGGTTCATAAATTGCCTGCTATGCCCTCTTGTGATGACAATCTTTTCTGTGTCTATGTGTGTTGGGCGAGAGGGAGAGTAGGCCGGCGATCAGTCTTCCAATTTCCTCTTCCTCCTGGACTGATCGGTTCTCTGCCCCAAACCCATCTCTGGGCAAGTCACTCCAGTATCACCATACATTTGTAACATTTAAGTAAAGTAATGTAATTATTTTCCAGTGTTGTAGTTTCAGTGGCATTTTAATGCAATCTCCTCTCAGTCTTTTATACAGTCTTTGCCACAAAACTGAATTTGAAGGACACTGGTGCAAAAGTATAACTAGAAACCAGCACTACTGGATTATTAAGAGGCTCTCATTTAGCACTGTTTGACTTTGTATTTAAATTTAATTAGGTGAGTGAAATATTCCAAAACAACCAATGCCACCGGCCCTGGGATCACTGCAGCCTTTTACTTCAATCAGGAGTTCTGTTGTAGTATTCTATTGGGGATTGATGTGGCAGGCATTGCACAAAATATGGACTTGCACAGATAAGATCAAATTCAGGGAGCCATGTTAGCAAGTATTGCTTAATCAGTGCTGTAATGCACAGCAGATGAATCTTTACGTCTGTTATATTTCTTCCACATGAGCCTCATGCATGAAGATGTCATATACAATATTTTATCATTTAGAAAATGAAAAAAAGATGAGTCAACCACAGACATACATAATGGTAAATTGAATTTATTTCCTCTTGGAAAACAATTCCAGTAATCTCCAGGTTCAGACCGCAGAGTAAACATTTATAACAGTAACATACAGGTTAGTTCAACTGATTCAATATTTTGGCGTCTGTGAAATCATTAAGGAAAAGTTTGAACACTCAAAGATTCAAATAGTTGCTTTCCAGAAGAGAAAAACGGTTCTTTGACAATATACATAACAACTATTGCATATATGGTAATGCTATCTGTCGTAACGCAAGGGTTAAGATATGTTTATAAGGGACTAGATCATGGTAAAACGCAATTCTGATGAGAGTCTCTTCTTTTGTGTATGGATCTTATGCAAAGTTTACAAAAAAAGTCTCGGATTCATCCATGGGTATATCAAAGGACAGAGTGTAGACTGAAGAGGAAATTGAGGAGGAATGCAAAATATAGCTGCAATTAAATTAGCTTTTTTTAAACTTTCCTCCTGGAGAAAATAACACTTTATTTAAGCCTTTTTCCCTCATGTTTTGAACTTGATTGAATAAGGCCCAAGTCCGCTGTCTTTATAAGACGGTTCTTAGTATTGGACAACATAATACATGTGCAACACTTTATATACAGGAATCTATCCGGTGCTCAAACGCCCAAACACAGGAACATCCAACAGTTTTGATAATACATGGTTTATGGTACAATACAATGTTTCTGAATAATATACATAAACAACAAAATTTCCGTGCAAAGAGTTTAACTTGTTCCCTTTTCTTGTGCCGCGATGCTTTCTTCAGAAGAAAATGGGGCCTTGCACTAGCTGCTGTGTTGAGACATTGCGTGATTCTGTAATGACAAAAGAAAGTCTTACTATTGTAGAAAAATAAATATGTACTCAATATCACAGGCATTACTTTCATTTAGTGACTACATTTTGATGAATTCCAATAGTTAATTTCCATGGGAGCGAGTCACTTATGCATGTGGTAGGCTGTTACATTTGTGAGCACACTGATGTTTGATAGTTTTGATCATATTGTGAAAATGGACCTCCTTAACTGAACAGGAAGGGTACTATTTCATCTAACAATTTTATATTCTTGGGTTATTTACTTTTTTGGTTTTATGTAACTTCATTACCAACTAGATCACACTTCCAGCAACAAAAGAGATAACTACCAATTGCAGCATTTTGATTTGTAGATGTGATGGAGGGAGTACGTCATGAAGGCGGGTGAATGATACCTTGAATATGGAGCTTCATGAATTATTCTTGAGGGTGTGCTGTGGAAGGTCTGCTTGAAGAACCAGATTACCACTCCTACTACTACATTCAGTGTTTCATTGATACTGAAGGATGAGCTTAACTGAAGGCTTACTTACTTGTTGTGATAGTACTGTGTCTAAAGCCTTGGCAAAATGTGGCAGCTTTCCGTCTCATTTCAGAACCTGTTTCACCTTCTCATGGTATGTTTTGCCATATCAGTTCCATGGTGAAAAGTGTATAATCATTTTATTTACTACCAGATTCGGAGTTCAAGAGGCACTCTTGATTGCATTGCTATACCCAGATCAGTGCTGATCTTGAAAGGGACAAATGGTGCAGGAGGGAGGTGACATGAGTGATTAATTAAGAAGATTTGGTAAAAAAATAATGAAGCGATTAGAGGAGGATTAGTTCAACCCCCCAACCCCGCTGATCACACTATCTGTCTCCCTTCCTATGTACTCAAAAAAACTCCTAATAATATTTCTATTCTTTAACATTACTGTGTTTCTCATGAAAGGTAATGGTGAATAGCGTGTGTAGCAGATTAAAATTGGTTTACCTCTGAAATGACAGTGGATTTAGGGAAAATGTTTGTAATTTCATACCAGTCAAACAAGGGCTAGGTTCACAAAGATTTTCCTGAGAATAGCTGTACCTTACTACTGACATACTCTGACTTTCCAGAAGTAAATCACAATAACTGTGTGAATAAGGCCCAAGACCTTTAAGAAATACATCTTCTTAGCACCTAATAATTTGGTCAATGAAACGTAAGAATTTTATTGATATGAATTGTAAGGCTATATGGTATGGTATCTACACTGTAAACTGTGGAATCGAGAGATCGGATTTGTAGTCCAGGCTTCCCCACTTGAATGAATTTTTTGATCGAGTGAAAGTTACCTCACTACTTCGTCACTCACTCACCTAACATTCATAACGTTTTAAGGCAGTCCTTGCCTCTCAGACGACAATCAGAAATCTATCTTCTGAATAAAAGTGTCCCTCTCCCCGCTGCCCCTCCTGATAGTTTCTGTCTATCACCATTAGCAATCGGAGAAGGTGCCTTGTTGGTGAAAGACAGAGGAGGAAGAAAGAATATATTTATTTATTTACTTATCTGAGCTGGATGCAGAGCGTTCTCAGCTATAGTCAGCCACAGGATTTCATGCTGAAAAGACATTGCCATGCAGCAGGCAGTGTGGAAGTAGAGAGGGACTGTGACATAGTCCGGCCAGCTCCAATGCAGCTGCGGCTGTGATTCCAGGGCAAAGGGCATGACTGCATTGCACTGGGACAGCGCAACAGGCGAAACACAGCCTTTAATATGGAATGTGATTAAGTGGCCCATCCGGGCACACAATTTCTGTTGTATTTATATGGATTTCCTACCTTTAATTCAGATTTGTGATTGGTCAATTTACTTTTAGCTGATTGGTCTTAGGATTTTGTAGGTCCTTTCCCATTGGATATGAGGCTTCTCAAACTGGGGGTATTTATACCTTTTGTAAATTGTCTGGTTATTTCTAACTAATGTCACTGCTAAGAGGATGTATGTGTTAACTTCTTCTTCAGATGACGATGGTTGTATCCCTACCAGGAGATCAAAGGGGGATTCCTATGCACCAAATCAGTTACGGCTTCTCCAGTCTCCACTTTAGATCCAGAACATGATAGAGGTTGTGGTATCTAAGGCCTTGGCTAGTCATTCTGAACCTAATGGAGATAGGCACAAGAAAAAGAGGGCGTAATCAGCTGTTAAGGTGGCACAGGACCAGGCTTCCTCTTTCTCTCTTGCAGAGGGTTCATCTACCTCTACTAGAAAGTATGCCAGAGAGGAAGAGATGTCTGAAAATATATCTGATATCTGACATAATTTGTTGTTTCCCCACTTAAGTCAAAAGAGGGTCAAGAGATATTTATTCTCAATATGTGAAGCCTAATGATATGTCTAAGCCATTCCATACAAACATCAAAGAGAAGGTTTTGGGTGAATGAAAGGAACTGGATCGTTCTTCCATATCAAGATTCTTTAATAAACTTAATATGTTGGAAAGAAAGAATGGTTTGCCTCATAACATCAAGGTAGATGTGATTTTGGCCAGTCTGCTAGGTAAAACATCATTAAACACGGAAAACTGTGCTCCAACAGATCCTTCTGGGAAAAAGGTTGATTCACCTCTAAAGAAAGCCAGGAATATGACCTTAAATGCAGGAACTTATTCAGCATATATTACTCAATCGATAGCTGGCAGACATTTGTTCTGATGTTGTGGGATCAGCAGTTATGTCTCTCGGATCTCTCATTGTGGCTGGAAGAAGCCTATGGATAAGGGAAAGGAATAGGAATGCAGCAGAGAAAACTGTATTAACTCAAATTCCCTTTCAAGACCAGATGTTATTTGGGGATCAATTGGACTCTTTGATATTGAAAGCTTTCAAAGATCTAAAGCACATCTTGCCATACAAGGGAAAGTCAGGATATCAGACATTCTCAGGTGTCTCTTCTAGGTTGTCTCCAAAGAAGGCTCATAAATTAACATCTTTCGAGGGGAAGAAATATCAGCGAAGGAGGATTTCTCACAAGAAAGATAGCACTAAACAGGTTGACTTGTCCAAAAATAAATACTGACAACCAAAACGTTTCCGAGGATGGCCTGGTTGGAGAAGAACTTAAGACATTTTGCAGGCTTGTGAACATGACGTGTTGGATTAGTGGGTTTGGAGCATAGTCAGGAATGGCTACAGTATAGACTTCACAAAATGGCTGCCAGAAACGAGCGTCCCAAATGAAAGGAACAAACATATGGTTGCTAAGAAGATGTATTTCTTAAAGGTCTTGAGCCTTATTCACACAGTTGTTATGAATACAATCACTACTGGAAAAAAGAGTCACCAATCCAGTACCGGAGAGGAAGAAAGGTACAGGGCCCTATTCTATCCTGCTTTTGGTTCAGAAGGCATTCGGCTTATTTAGAACTGTTCTGGATCTCAAATGAGTGAAATTATGGATCAGGACATTACATTTAATTTACAGTCAAAAATTCTCACGATCTGTCCAAGGACCTTTATGAAGGCTGTAGACCTACAGGACACTTACTTGCATATTCCAATTCACTGGTAATACCATACATTTCGGAGGTTTGTGATGGAAAAAACTACTATCAGTTCAGAGTCCATCCCTTCGAGGTGACATGCTTAATGAGGGTATTTAGCAAGGTGTTCGCTTCCCTGATTGCTCTGCTGCATCTGAAAGGGATATTACTACACCTGCATTTGGCCGATCTGCTGATCCAGGCAGATTTAGCCATCCTCAACACCCAGCAGGTGCTCACGGTTTTGCAGAAGCATGGATTTCTTGCCAATTAGGTAAAATCCACTGTAGAACCACCAAGAGATCTCCGTTTTATAGGTGCAAGATTGCGCACTGACTTTGGGTCATTGACGGTACCAGAGAACAGAGCACTAAAATTCCAGACCTACAAGGGAACTACTTTCACAAAAGGCTCCAGAGGTAGATTCTTGGCTCAGGATTCAGGGAGACGTGGCAGCAACTATTTTTCTTGTTCGCTGTTCACGTTTTCACCTACAAAGGCTGATGGCATGGATTTGACAGAATTGGTTGCCAAGTTTACAGGACTTTAGAATGAGATTCCACATGACACGGAAAGCAAAAGTGGATCTCAGTTGGTGTCTGAACTTGAGATACATTTTCAAAGGAGTCTTTCTGGCTGCCCCAGCTCCAGTGATTCTCACCAGAGATGCCAGCTGGAGGATCAACTGATTCAGGGTTCTTCGGCCTCTAAGAGAGAGTCAACATTCCTCAAATTGGAGGGAGTGGGAGGCAGTGAAGTTACGAAGCAGAAGAGAGGAAGTTTTGATTCTCTCTGACAATATGATGGCAAAATCATATCTCTGCAAACAGTGAGGTTCAAAGCCCCCTTCCCTGGCCACGATTGAACGCAAGATGTTTCATTGGGCTCAGCACTCTCTGGTGTCTTTTTCTGCAGTGCATATTCAGGGGGTGGCAAAATGGCAAATGTTTTGCTCAAGGTGAAGGTATTCCTTAGCATGGGCAATAGATGCTCTATTGTGCATATGACCCAAATGCCTCCTATTAATTTTATCCATTTCCATTACTTCTAGAGCTTTTGCTGAGGGTGTGGAGGAGGAGTGCTCAGGTAATCTTGATAACCCCGGTCTGGTCCAGAGCTAACTGGATTCCCCTATTGACATCAATGAAGGTGGAGGAGAATTGGAGGTTTCCTATTCTTCTGTCACCTATTTTATTCCTAGATTTGAGACAATAATCTGTGATGAAGCTCAAACTAATGACATGGTAATTTAAATGAGAGGTATGAGGCAGCAGGGTTCATCAGAGGAGCTAGCCCTCATCCAGGAGGCATCTAGACGCCCCTACACTCTTGGGTCCCATTGGAGACTTTGGGGTTCATTTAGCTATTGGTGTTTCAGGAAAGGATGTGATCCCACTACTATGGATTTATATCCTATTTTGGAATTTCTCCAAGAAGGAGCCAATTTTGGGTTATTATGAGATGATGACGATTTGGCTGCTTAGATGCTGAAGGTGATAAATTATATATATCCTGCCCAGTCTAGAGTATTTATTTGTTGGTATTTGGCCCTAGTTTGGGATGCTTTGATGTCTCCTCCTTTCAAGCCATTGAAGAGTGTAGATTTTATGTATCTCACTCTCAAGACCCTTTCTTTGAAGTCATTAGGTCAACAAGGTGGCAGGGGGAAATGGGTGCCCTCTGCTACAAACATTCCTTTTGTGTGGTTTTCCAAAATAGAGGAGTGTTAAGGACCATTCCTTCATTTGTGCCTATGTTTAATTCCCATTTTCATAAAGAAGAGGAAGTGATTTTTTCAGAGTTTAACCCTTCTTTTGATTCAGAGGAAGAGAGTAGACTGCGCTGTTTAGATTTCGGGAGAGCACTTCTTAAGTATTTACAGAGGGTTAAGTCTTACAGAAGTCTGAGTCCATTTTTGTCAACTTTAGTCCAGCCAAAAAAGGGTAGGTGCTCGGACTGAACATGAAAGGGTTAACCCCCAGGATCAGTTAGTGACATCAGGAATACTGGTGTTCAGATATGTTCTGATTAGCCAATTTAGACAGTCAAAAGTCAAAAATTAACTTTATTTAGTTTATCACAACCTTAAAGTATACATGTATAAAAATGACCATCGATATAAAAACAAGATAAAATGTGTATTCTTAAAATTTACAAATCCTAAAATGAGGATCGCCCAAGTTTAATCTGTTTCACTTTTCGAGAGTAAAGTCTCTACCAGAGTCATGAATTTTACTCCATGGCATTTAGAGGGGATTGACCAATCCTGATTGCTGTCGCCCACATGAACAATAAGTTGTGGCAGCTATAGGACTCAGGGACATGCTCCCTGGATCCTGAAAATAAATTTTAAAAAACATATATGTGGCATGTGCAGGGGACTCAAAAGGGACCGTTCCCTTGATTGGCTGGATACAAATTGAACAACATGTTGCAGAAGCCTTTAAAGGATGCGGTGGAACAGTCCCCTTTGAAATGCATTGAAGTGAAAGCATGTTTTTGATGGTCACAACAACAAACCCATATAAAGGGTTATACAAGATTTTAGTCACAATATAAATTGGCTATTGGTAGAACAATCCTAATTGTAGGAACTTTGGTGTGTTCCAAGGTGATGCTCATTTGCTGGGATTTAATGAACAATTTTTGAGAGAAAACGTGTTTCATGATTTTTTCATTGAGGCTATGGAAGGTGCTCCAAAAGCTAAAATGAGAATATATTTTCTATATGTTCACAATATCTTCCTCAGCCTTGTGAGAACAAAGTCTGATATTCTGAATAAAACATGTACTACCATCAGCAGCAGCCACCTGTTAGTTGACTCTCCATACTTTCAGCACAGTTTCACCACAGTGTTTTAATGAACAACTAGAGTTTTTTTACAGCATTTACTACAGAGCATACTGCAGTAAATGAACAAAATGAAATGTTTCTTTTTGTCATGGAAATTATGGTTAGTGTTCTAGAAAGCTTAAATGAGAATTCTCAGATATCTTCTTCATCAATAACAGAAACAATGTCTGGTATGCTAAGTGAAACGTTCTTCCAACAGCAGCAGAAGCCTTCCAATGCATTCCCCATTGGTCTACTGCAGCTTCACCATCGTTCTAATGAACAACTAGAGCGCCAACATTTTGCATTCAAGACCAAACTGAGGTGCTCTTGAATGCCATTTTGCTGGAATATGTGCTGATGAATTTGAAGCCTTTCCTGAGGAGCAAGCTGAAATAAATGAGCATTCAAATGTTAATGCAGGGTAGAAACCAATTGATTAAAAATGTGAGTTAAGGTACAGGTTGTTAGTAATTTGTGGGATGATGTATTTTTAAAGGGGCTTAAAATAGTTACAGAGAGGTGTTTGCATAAATACAGCATCCCGTTTCAACATCTGTTTACTCACTCTACACTTCTTCCTAGTTGCTTAGCAGATCCCTGATTTTAAAATAGTAAAATGTTGGTAGACAAACTTTGTGTGAAGCGGCAGTTGCGCGTGCGGGAAAGTTTGGCCATGATGCCAAGCCCGGCAGGCAAACCTTTCTATGCACTTTGTGTGCAGTGGTGGTTGTATGCCCGTGGAGGATTGGGCCCAGACCCAGTGATTTACTCTCACTAAGCATTGCTAAAGGCTCACAGCAGGGGATGACTGCCTGCTGAGGTTTGGGTGCTAGGCCTGACCTTGAGCTTAGGGCCTTTTGCAGTGGGCTGGGCAAAAGCCAAGGGATGAGCACTGGGACTATTTGGAATATAATTTTTTTTTTTATTAGAAGTTCACTGGAAAAAAAAGGTTAAAGTGACTTTAGATTAAAAAAAATCTCGGTGTTGGGAAATCAATAACAAACACACAAAGGTGCAGCACTCCAGAAGAAGAGATTGCAAAATGTATGTTTATTTGTAAAAACAAGATTAGAAGGGCAAGCATTGACTGTATATTACCACAATACCAATTAAACTTTCAAACATTTATTACAAATATTTAAAACATAAAATAATTCATCATAAGACTTACAAAACATATAATAAACATTATAAATGCTATTATGGGGGAAAATTGGTTTTAAACTATGCTTAAAAAGTCTTTATGTATTAAGTTATCAAATCAATTAGTTTATACATATTTCATTTGATGAATTTATGTGCTATCACATTTTATACTATTAGCTCTAGAAAAGTTATTATTTTGTAAATAATTTGCAATATATTATAGATTAAAATATTGTTTTATATGTTTTAAATATAACACCCTTTAATCATTTCCCTTTACTTTCCTATACGGAGATTTCTGGCACAGCGGAGGAGATTTCCACCTGCATGTGAAAATGTACTATAAACTCATAAATCGTGTAGTAGGAGGCTCCACCCACTCATTTGAGGGGTTGGAACCATGTAAGTCCTCAACTGGGTGGAAATATACATTAAGATATGGTGAATAGCAAAACACTACAGAGCTACACCTCTGTCTATTAGCAAATACACAAGTGAATTAATATACAAGTAAAATGTACCTTTATTATTATGCCCGATAACGACAATTAAAAAATTAATGCTCAGCATCCAATAAGGCAAGTTCAGATTGGAATCGGCCGTTAATTTATGTCAGAATTCAACGTAACTATACTAAATGGCAAACGCTTTTGGGTCCCTAAATAGGAGCTGCTATGTATATCTAAAGAATAGGGTGACGTCATTCTCTCGACAGATAACAAGGACATCACAATGCACGCACATTTTTTGTTTTTGTTTCGCGACAAGAGCAGAGCAGTCAATAATCTTCCATTATTGAGAAATTGATTACTATTTTATAAACATAGGGCGGCCTATCTGAAATACACACCTACAATAACTTGCAACATAAAACTCGATATAATACGTTTTGTTTCCCTACAGTGAAAATCGACTTCCTCTTTCTAAACACTCATTCTGCGTAGGTAAGTCAACCCCAGATTCAGGCTGTAAAACAGAGCTTCGCATTACCATCCGTCTTTAAGCGCCATACTGTTCTGTTTATTTTTATTTATTTTTTTTTTACAAAAGCAATTGGATTCCAACAGGCTGGATAATATGTCTTTTGACCTGCATTCTTCTCCGAGCCACTAAGGTCACCTCTCTGCTCGGGCATATAGCTGACTTAGGAAATGCCTGCTGGTCTTGCATTTCATCTCCGGCCCACTCGAAATGAAGCTCTCTTTAAATGTGTCTGCGCGGGTCCCAGAAGGCCTCGGAGGCATCCCTGTTGTGGGCAATGGAGGGACAGACGCTCCTGCCGTTATTAATGAATGCAGGCCATTATGAGTCTGGCTGGCTCCTGCTCTGTTCCCAGAAGCATACACTGTACGTGACTTAAAATGCTGGAATATTGACACAAAGAGAGCCCAGCACCCCTAAGGAAAATTACTCCTCGGATATAATGTAGGCTCGTAACAGCTATTAGAGTACAGAATAAAACCCTCAGGGATCAACTGACATATTCCACATTCTACCTACTCCCAAAACATTAAAAGAATTTCTTTGTGAAGGCGTTCTCAAGGACAGCATAAAACAGACTTTTGCAGCAATCCGTAACAGCTTGTTGGCTTCCTGGTTTCAGTACTAAATCTCTGGATTTAATCAATACAGGCACTATATCTTCTGGATTAATCAATGCATTTGGTTCAATACACGTTCTATTAAATTATACTTTCTAATCAAGATTGTGTGTTTGCACTCCCCAGTATTATTTCAAATGCCTTTACCCTAATGTAGTTATTGGTAGACAGCGTGACAGAATAATAGTGTTTCTAAAAGGAAAAAATAAACTGATACATTTGCAATAACTTGATAAAGCAGTTAATGTTCAATAAGGCACAAAGTGGAGAGGGCACAATGTCAACAACATCTCCTAAGTCTTTAGGTGCTCAACTCAGTCAGGGCTAGGTTAACGAGATGACAGAAAACCAAATGCCTACAGCCCTGCAGTGGATACCAGGGCCGGACTGGCCGTAGCGAACACCGGGTTTTCCCCGGTGGGCTGGAAGAGTGGGGGCCGGTTTTGTCACTGGGGGGGGCGGTTTTGCAACAAAAGGGGTAGTGGTGCTTCTTACTAGCACCCTCCCAACCCCTCTGCTCCCAGGGCCGGTCGAGCAGCAATATGCCAGGGCTGGTTGCTGTTCCCTTCCAGACGTGGCGGGTACCAAAAAATCATTACATAAACACATTGGGCCCGATTCACAAAGGTAAACATCAGTGCTTAATTTGGGCCGGTGATTTCCGGTGCTCGGCAACAGCACTTAATTGTCAGCACCAGGGCCTGTGACAGTCTGCCACAACGTGGCACTAACTGGCTAATTGAGAGATGACCACAACAACACTTAATTATTAGCTCAATATACATTAAAAAGAATATTACCTGCCACCCATGCCATTCTTATTGCTTGGGTTCTATTGCATGATATTATACACAACATACTAATGGCAGACAACTAGGAATGCTTGGTAGAGGCACATGCATGGTAATGGATGTGTGGTAAATGTATTGCATGGAAACGACTGTGTTGTAAAGGTTGTTTCTCCTTGAAGACTGCTGTCTCCAGGAATAAATAAGGCACATCATCTGATTATTTACATGCACATCTCCAAAACTGTGAATTTTACACACATTTGTTGACATTGGGAGGGATGCAAAGGCTGAAATCTGGCAAGAGGAGAGATGGGGTTGAAAAAGCTTCCCAAATAACATCATACTTCGTTGAAGTGTAGATCAATAGATTTCTCCTCCAGTGCATACATATTTCTGGTGGAGAAAAATGTTTAATTTGCAAATGCACATTTTCACCTAACATATTGCTTTGGCGATGAAATCATTCAGAATAAGTATGGACAAACAGGAGGGATATTTAAGGAAATACTTGGTTTGCATACATTGTTCTCCAAGGGTTATTGGTGAAATGTTCTCTGACTATTATAAACCCACAACTGTTGGCCACAGATACTTGACCCTCAGTTAGGCTGAGAAAGGGGACTAGCACCTCTTGAGACTGGAATGACCATTGGTCTAACCAGAGAGCTCTTCGTGACTCACTCTTATTTAATGTATGCTTCTCAAACTCGATCGAAGAATACATTTCTAAGAAGTTTGGAAGATGGCATGGACCCTTCTTTAAGAAAACACTGTGCTGCTGCATCTAATGAGCTGTCACAACTGATCAGGAATATTGTAGTGGAAACAGCCTAGGGCTGAAGCAAACAGGGCCAAATGTGATGGAGTGTGTAAAGAATTGTAGAACTAGCATTTGGGAGGTCAATAGAATAGCACTTGATATTGTTGCAGATGACAGTAATCTGGAGAAGGCAACATAGTGATACTTTGGGCCTCAATGAAAACAGCTAAAGAAGGAGCGTTGACAGTGGAAGGTCAGGTATGTATCAATGGGAAGTGTATTGATATGCCACACTAAACTCTATAAATTCTCTATTTAACATTAAAAACACATGTTCCGGTACAAGTCTGATTGCTGTATATCAAGAGATACCGGGACCAAGAGGATGATGGAAGGATCTCTACTTCATAAAACCATCAGTCTATGAAAAGCAACACTATTGGATGTTTGAAAATCTGAACATAGGCTGAGACCCACTAATTTTGCTAACACTCATGCTACAGGAATCTCCGTGATGACTTTATTCAAGAAACAGTGGGTCCCTAAACATGGATGATGGACAAAGGGGGGGACTGAGGATGGGTCAGAAATCAGTCAATGAAGTAGGAGTGATTTAAGTTGAATTTATATGTAATGCAACTTTGCTAAAATCCACGGTGTAAATTGCATGCACATATTTTGAATGCAAGGTAAGTAAAATTAAATCATCCCATAACATAACATCACATTATTTATTTAGTTTTAAATCACAAAATGACACCCAGAGGTTTCTTGAAGCTAAGGAACAAAAACAAGGAGCCTGAAAAGCTTTGTATAGGGTTAGAACAAGAAATAGGTTTTCATGGCACATCTACACATAGATGGTTCTGTGTTACTCTAATTTGCAAGAGTAATACATTTCAGATCTTGGGGATTAAATGGCAAATGAATAGCCACTAACTCAACTCTTCTTCACTCATGAGACAGAGAATAGCTAAAGGTGCCAAGGGAGCAGGATGGTGTGTTGGTGGGCAAGATGTTTTTAATTCAATGTTTGAGGTCAGGTAGCCAATACAGAGGGTACACATTTCTCTACTGGAGTCAGTGCAGGGAACTGCAAGTTTCGGTGACGTGATCAAATTCACAGAGCTTATAAACCTTATAGAAGACCAAGTTTAGAAAAGCTGATATTTCAGAAAATATCCGTGGAGAACTAGGAATAGACTATTACAATAGTCTGAACACAATAATATAAAAGCAGATATAAATGTAGAGTACCTAAAACCAGTAAAACGTGTGTAGACAGGGAAGAATATGCATCGATCATAACACAGCACACTGTGGCTCTCTTCTGATCAGTAGATGAAGGATTCCTTTCGTCTGGGATTCACTGGATGCAATCGCAATGTGAAGGGTTGATGTATAAAATCAAGGGTTTTGTTTTATTTGCATTTACTTTTAGGATGTTGGAGTTAATCTACTGCGGTATTGCCACCAATCCATCCCTCAGAAGTAAAGTGGAATTAGAGGCTATCAGGTCAAGTCTAATTAAATGTTGTATCATCACCATATGATATTGCCTTGAGGCCAAATTATCTTATTAACGGCAATGAGGAGTTGGGAGTTAATAAAAAGTTAGTGAAAGGAATTGAAATACACTGGTGTATTTCCACAGGTCCAGGGCCTCTGGAACTATGCAATAGATGGGTACTCTATCTGAAAAGAAGTGAGACAGTGATAGCATCTGTGTGTGATTGGTTAAAAATGATTCGGACAATGCAGGAACATTTCGGTCAGATATGTAATTAAGGTCAATGTTCAACTGTATAAAAGGCAGCTGAGAGGCCCACTATGATTGAGACAGCTGAATCATCCTCATCCTGTAGCTGGTGAATTTCTTACATGGGCATCAAAAGTATGTTTCAGGTCGGTGTCCAGGCTGAAATCCCATTTGCAATTAAACTAATATTTGAGAGTATTCAAGGAATTCTGAGAGTTGAGCAGCAACTTTTCTCCAGCATTCTAGTTAGGTAAGTGTAGTAAATTCACTTTTTCTGCATGATAACCCCTCATTCACACTTTTCAGGGCTCTATTTTTGCTGGTATTATGACTTTGTTCCCTGTGACACTGCTAATTAGTGCCAGGGTGTGTGTGTGAGCTCTGGACAAAAATGGAATTGAAACAATGTATTTGCACAAATTGTTCTAGTTATCTCTCCTGTACGACCATTGTAGATGGTGAAGAAAATGCACCACTGGCGTGAAGCTTAAGTCTCATATATGGGCAGCAGTGTGTACTTACACCTTACAGATACATAAAAACATATATGTCTGCTTGTAGCATCACAATGGTCTGGCTGGGCTGTAATTTAAATGAAATGCAGTCACGTGTGGCAGGGAAAACAGCCTTTGTCTTGTAGGAAAAGCATAATTTATACGTTACTCCTAAAGTGTGCCTTATTAACCCACAGGGCAAGATACTAATGTATAAAAGAAGGGCACACTGCATATTGGGGTAAGTAGAATAATATCCAAAAGCTATTATACTATGTAGGCTTTACTAGAATTTATCTTGAACAGGCCTAGATGAAATGAAACTATTCATTTCACATCTTTGCTTGGGGAAATGCTAAAAAATGCTTAAAAGTTATTTTCTAGTTTCTTTTCAAAATCTGATTTAAGAGCAGAATCAGTTTTGTGATACCTCAAGTGGAAAATAAGCTTTGTTAAAATGGACGTTATGCTGCCTGAGACAAAATTGACCTGAAACCAGTTTTGCCACTAAGCCCCTACATAGCTGAAATATACATGCATGCTGGAAGAAGGAATAACTGTGGTCCAGAGGATAATAGCCTGCCTCTCCACCCAGGAAGAAAAGATGGGTGTTTACAAGCTTACTAAGTATCAGGGATTAGATATATGAAAGTGGACAGGAACAGTTGGCAGAATAAAGAGTAGTTTTAGCACAACCCATTGTGACTTAGAAATGCCAAAAATGGATTCTCTTATTCATTCTCAGGGCCCCATCAGGCAACCAGACTCAAGTCACATTGGGGAGAGAACCAGTTTTGACTGTCAAATTGCAGCACAGTTCATCTGAATAAGGGAGTGGCCAATGACATAAATGCATGCATGTCTGCTGGTAGATGAGCTCTGTCAACTTAAATCAAAGGAAATGCTGCTCTTCTATGGCTGGAAGAAAAGGACTCATTTGAGGACTCAAGGATTCATGAACTTAAGAACTCCTAGATCCTGCTGGCCCCCAAGGAATGGAGGTACTCTTCTAGTGTTAAGTGGTGGTCCTCCTGTTTGCCTGCTTTAGAGACACACAAAGCAGAAGGACTCTTGACTCCAGCATACACCAGCTTACACAAGAGGACTAGTTCCTGCCGGAGACCTGGCTGGAAAGAGCCAAATTACCTGGACATCTGCTCTGAGGGGCTAAGGTCTTTAGGACTGACCTGAAGGAATATTTCCAGCTCTTTGAAAAAAGTGGTACCTCAGAGGTTCATGATAGGTTGCCAAGGTTTGCCCAAGGAGGTTAATTCCAAGGTGGACAAGAAAGCCAGGCTTTTCCAAGCTGGTGTTTCATGTCCTTCTCAAAACTCATTCAGCGGGGCCTCATGTTAAAGATATCAGGCCTTGTGGGGCTTTCCCTAGATTGATCTACAAGCATTTTCCCATTGGAGGATTTTGACTTCCAAAAAAGTAACAATGTTTGAAGTTAAAATCTTGTACTAATGCGAGGCAGCAAATCTATCTAACACACAAAGTGACGTCAGCAGCTACGAACAACATTGCACTTTCCCCGACTACAGTATGGATTCTACCTGAATGTGAGTTTCATAAAGATTTTCCACACATAAAATGGATTGGTCAGACAACTTTTCCATTTCTTTCAGAATCCTGAACCTAGCACATCTTACCCATTTTAACCTTGAGGCAAAATGGAAAAATCGAGACATCAAATACATTAATAAGCATTTTCAAAGCCAATAGGTGTTGCTTTAATGCCTTAATGCATGCAAACACAGGCCTGCATAAATGAGCACAAGCTATTCTTATTATGTCTCTTGGCAAAATGGATTGGTTTGTGCATCCTATGTCAGTGCTCTTTTTTTAATTCCCAAAGTGATGAGAGACGAACAATATAACCTCTAATATGCCACAATAATGCAAATACACTAGAACTACAGAAATCTGTGTTTCGTCAATCGTAAAAGTGAATACACCAGTATCTTAAGGTAGATCTGCATCAGTCCAGCAAACTCACCTCCTTAGCTCCACAAAGATCAGCCTTACGGACAAAACTGCTCGACAGTCAATATTGGAGTGTATTAATTAGTAGACTAATGATACTCAACAATTCTCACTAAAGCTCCCAGACATATATCCATCCTTACCTACACCTCCAAGACTTACCTACACCTCCAAAAAGATGATGCTGTAGATGGAATAAAACACCTGGCTTTGTCTTAATATAAAAGACAAAGATCTAATGAGGATGTACAGCTTCCAGAACCCAAATTCGTTAATTTTGGCCCACTGGACAAGGCCCTATTCCTCCAGGTGGCTGCCACAAAATTCTCACACAAGGGATTACGGTTAACCAAAACCACTCCTTCACCTCTCATATAAACAGAGAAACCAAAAGTTCAATAGCAGGTCATGCACATCTTTTGTCCATATTGAACGGGTTCCTGGAAAATATGGCGACTCAGTAACAGTATGCTTTTCATAGTTCTACCTATAAATCAGCATGCTTCCCTCAAGATGAAGGCGACCAAATGAGCCACATACAAACAAACTAGTTATATTGATTCTTTTAATTTGCTGGGTAATATCAATTTAGTTTACTTGAACAAAGTGTGTTTCTAAATTCAAAAGATTAGTGACCATAATTCATTTGACATTTGATTTATTCTGAAAAAGAGGACTGTGTCCAAATAATATCAGAAAAATTAGAACTATGGAATACTGAGAGCGCCATTCAAGACAATGGAGAAGCAGCAGCCTATAGACAAAACAATGTCCTAATCCACCGTCTCTCTTTATTTCTCCTGCCACTCCAGGAAATGTGGATTAGGCAGGGGAAGTTTGAGAGGCAGAGACTGTAGGGCAAGGCACACTGAATGTCTACTTATTTTTTTATGTATTTATGTTATTGAATTTATATTGCGCACAGCTACCCGCAATGGGTTTCCCGGCGCCAGGGACAGACTGGAGAGAGAAATCAGGTAGCACTAAAAGGAATCACAAAGGAAGAAAAAGTTAAAACAAAAAAGTCTTGAACTTTTTTCGGAAGGCCAGAAGATTAGTTTCTGTTTTTAATGCCAATGGGAGGGCATTCCACATCTTTGGTCCAAGATATGCAAATGAACGGCCTCCCATTTTAGCCAGTCGAATTCTGGGGATCAGGAAATCGCCATTATTTGAAGACCTTAAGGAACGGCCAGGTAAATAAGGCTGAACAAGATTGTGCAGGTATGTGGGGGCAGAACCCTGACGGATCTTAAACAGAAAACACAGTGTTTTGAAGGTCACACTTCTCTCTCTTTACATGTCACTAGAGCATCAGAAGGAGGGTAGTGGGGTCTTTGCTCAACTCCTGTGTCTCCCTGGGTTGGCTGAACAAGGAAAAGCTGTTTTGCCGTGCCCAGGGAGACCTAAAGGATGAGTTCATCCTCCTTTCACAGCTGTTGCTGTGTATGTTCAGCAGTTAAGAGCCATGGTCATGCATGTGACTGTAATTGCTGAACACTGACAGCAAGAGTTGTGAAACAAAGGCTTCGGGACCCTGGGAGTATCAACCATACCTGTCTCATGGGAGCCCTTTGTTTTTAATTAGGTCATTCTGTTCTCAAGGGGCAGAATATTCTAATAGCCTTACAGCCCGAGGAAGCAGGTTATACTGGCCATTAATGTCCTGCTCCCTTGTTTTAGTCGCTCGCCTTTGACTTGGGCATATAAAGCTACAGAGGTCCTGTAATGGATGGTGCAGCTCACTACGACAAGCTATTAGGCTATATTATATGTTTCAATAATAATCTTTCTTTAAAGATACCTTTTATTATAAGGATAAGTAATGTGCACCACACAAGCGCACATGGTGCGTTTTAAGGCTGTGACTCTGCTACCAAAGTCAATATCAGATCCACAGATAACACCTAAAACAGTCCACAGCTTCTACTTTGCTTTCCCTTTTTGAAAATGCTTGCTCTTTGAAAATGCTGAATGTGTTTTATTAGCGCAAAGATTTGTTTTAGCACAACACATCCACAATGCCAGAAGAGGAAATGTTTTTCCGACTTTAAAGTTATATTCTAAATTTGGATTTGTTCCAACACAAAGTAATTAGTTCACTTTTCTGAAAAAATCCAATATCAAGGAAATGTGTTTGTTATTGGCGCATTTCATAACTCTGTTAAAGAAAAGGCAGGATTAAATTAGGGAAGAGGACAAAAGAATTGTAAATGCAATCACAATTCTCAGTAGTTTTAATGCAATCAATACAGTGGATTAAAGCAGTTTAAAGAACTCTGTTCTAAACCATTTTTGCATATGCAAACACATTTGAATGGACATCAATTTAAGAGGAATTTGCCTACCTTGTGATCACAGAGCAACTTTTTTAAAACAGTGCCTCACATACCAAAGGTTTGTGAAAGGTTTTGTCACATTCTGCTTTTTTTTGCTGTCTGTACAAAATATATGTGCAGAATATTCAACTGCTATCAGATAAAACTTACAATGTAATGCTATTCCAAACTACATTTTTTATATACTGGGGCAAAACTTCAGTTAAACAGTGTAATTTTTAGAAATTGGGTTTCTGGTTGGAAGAGGTAGCACCAAGCCAAAGCAAGAACAACAATCATAGTCAGGATAAGTGTAGTACGCACTAAAGGTTTACCTCTACTCAGCCTCTGGTAGCTTGGCAAAGAGCAGTCAGGCGAAACTAAAAAAGCAATGTGTGAAGTAATTGTGCACACACACACACACACACACACACACACACAAACACAGTTACAATGGGAAACCTCCACAAACGTACTCCACACCAGATTAGACAAGTAGTCAATATTTATCTGAATAAAGCAAGACCAAAATGAAAAACATCCAACATACACAAGTCAAGATATGAATTTTGCAAGATTGAATCAAAATGCAGTGTTTAGAAGTCAATAGCTTCAACTGGGGTGATCTGGTCACGCTTGACCGGGGCAAATCCAAAAGTTCAGTCCAACCAGATACAGGAGTCATGCAGACCTGCGGACAGCACCTTGATTGCATTAATGCTTGGGGACGATGCGTTGAAATACAGAGGTGATGAGTCGCTGTCGTAAGCGATGCGTCAGTTCCAAGGCATCGATGCAGAACCTCTGGGCGAAGGCGATGCGCTAGTTAGAAGCCACGCCGGGCCGGAAATGCAATCGAGATGGAGCATTGCAGATGTCGGCGATGCGTTGTTCGAGACCACACTGTGGCAGTGATTCAGAGGCACATGAGTTAGCAAAGTCAGGCTGCATTGTCAGTCGAGGTTGTTGCATCGTGCACCCAGAGAGCGGTATCCACGGCTTCGGTGCAGACAGTGGCAGTTCATCGAATTCACAGGGAATGAGCTGGTTCCGACCAAAGCTTTGGTGTTGCTGCATTGGTTTCTCTAGTTGCAGCACCAGACACACATTTCCAATGGCCCAGGACTGGATTTGGCACCACTTGGAAGAGCAGGACTCACAGCAGAGGAGTCCAGGTGCTGGTAGCAAGGTGCATGTGATGTTTTTGATATACCTGAGACTGCAGTAACAGGAGGCAGGCCCAAACAAGCCCTTGGAGAACCTTTAGAGATGCAGGATGCAGAGAATAAAGACCAGTCCTCTCACGTCCAGGCAAAAAGCAGCAGGCAGCAAGCTGACACAACAAAGCAAGCAGCACAGTGGCAATCCCTCCTGGCATCACAACAGTTCTTCTTCCTAGCAAAATATCCTCAGTCCATAAGTGTTAGGAGTATATGGTGTCAGACGGGGTATTCAGAGCTCTTTGTGTGGGGACAGGCACAGCCCTAGTCAGGTGAACGTGTCAGCTCCTCCTTCTCACTCTAGCTCAGGAAGACCCATCAGCCTGGTGATGGGTCATTGGAATATGCAGGGCACACCTTAGCTCCCTTTCTGTGTGACTGTCTAGAGGGAATGCACAAATCCCAACTGGCATCCAACCCAGGCATGTATTTTATGGACATGCAGAGGCCCAGAATGGTTAAAATAAGAAAACGCCAACTTTCTAAAAGTAGCATTTTCAAACCTGCAATCTAAAAACCAACTTCACTCACAGATGTGTTTTTAAATTGTGAGCTCAGATACACCAAAGTCCAATTTTCAATCTGCCCCAATAGGAAGTTACACTTGTAAGGTGTTGAAAGGCAGCTCCAATGCTAACCTAGGGGAGAGATAGGCCTTGCTGTAGTGCAAAATGAATTAAGCCATTTTTCACTACCAGGACATGTAAAACTGAAAAGCACATGGGCCAACCTAGGGCCTGCCTTAGGGGTGACTTATATGTAATAAATGGGAAGGTTTGGGCCTTGCAAGAAAGTGAATTTGCCAGGTCGACATGGCAGTTTAAAACTGCACACACAGGCTCTGCAGTGGCAAACCTGAGACAGGTTTGAAGGGTTACTCATGTGGGTGGCACTATCAGTGCTGCAGGCCCACTAGTAGCATTTGCTTTACAGGTCCTGGGCACATGTAGTGTACTGTACTAGGGACTTATCAGTAAATCAAATATGTCAATCATGTAGCAACCAAATGCCATTACATTTTAGACACAGAGCACATGCACTTTAGCACTGGTCAGTAGTAAAAAAAATGTCCAGAGTTCGAAAACCAGCAAAAACAAAGCTCAGCACACAGTCAAAACAGGAGGTGAGAAGGCAAAGAGACTAGGGAAATCACCCCAAAAGATGACATGTTTCACAGTAAGTATGCGGAATTTCGGGATTTCCATGTTACACTTGTTACGCTCAAGCACCAAAAGTATGCCACAAATGTTAACCCAGACACATGAGAACAGCACGAACCACTATAATATGAATAGCTGTTGTTCGTGCCACCTACGCTTTTTGCACATTTGTTCTTGCACAAAATGCGTCCAGCTGTTCAAAATGGACCAGAGAAAGCCTTTCATGCTAAAATTTAATAATAAATGCTGGTTTTGCTGTTCATGCATTTTCACGTAATGTTAGATACACTTTTGCAGAATTTCACCTGATTATGGAAAAACAATTTATGCAAATTACGTTCATCAAGGATTCTGGCACTGTGTACATTTGGCAGAGTTCTAGGTGTTATGTTGCAGCGGCAGTTCCTGACACAAGGTTAGCCTAATACTCTAAAGAAGTGCTTGTTTTATTCACTCACTCATCAATCATTATATTGGCCTTCTTAATATTCAACAGTGTCAGCAATGGAAATTGCTAAAATCGGTATGCAGTAATCATAATGAAAGTCATAATTCCATTTAAAATATGTTTAGAAACTGGACTCTGGTGTATTAATGGGTATAACAAAAACAACACAAAGGTATAGTAGGACCCGGGATATGTTTAAAGACCAAGCTCTGGGAACAGCCCCAAAGATACAGAACAACAAAAGAGTACCAGAGGGTTTTTCAGACCCTCTGGTACTCTTTTGTTGTTCTGTATTAATGGGTATATCATTCTATTCTGAATTTGTGGAAAGAACTAGTATTGGAGAAGTTTTCTGAAAAGTGCTTTTTGAAAATAACCAGCGTGCATGGTATTCCCTCCAGAGTTTTGCCTTCACTACTCTATTTTTGCTGGATATATTTTTGCTGGCTTTAGGACTCTGCACAATTTACTCTTGCTAACCAGTGGTAAAGTGCTTGTTCACTCCCTTGCAAACAATGTAACACTGGTATATACATGTGTTTGGTATATTGAATTTTCTTATAAGTCCCTAGAATATGGTACTATTTGACTCAAAACCTATAAATTAAATGCTACTAGTGGGCTGCAGTACTCACGGTACCACCCACTAAAGTAGCACTGTAAAACACGTCTCTCAGGCCTACAATTGAAGCTTATGTGCGCAGTTTTAAAACTGCCATTTGACCTGACAAAATAAACCTTTTGCCAGGCCTAAACCTTCCTTTTAAATCCATATAATTCGCCCTAATGGAGGCCCTAATAGCTCGTAAGGCATTCTTTAAAAAGTGGGACATGCATATTTTATTTTCTACATGTCCTGAAAGTGAAAAAACCTGAACTCATTTTTCATTGTAATAAGACTAGACTCCCACAGACTAATACTAGTTTACCTTAGTGCACTTGGTAAGAGCTAAATTCAATTTGGAACGACTCAAGAGATACTTGTAACCTAAAATCCTATTTCGTGGTAAAGTCGGCTTTTAAATTATTATTTTGGAAATGCCACTTTTAGAAATAGCCAAATGTGCCTTTATGTAGTGTCCAGGTGCCCTTGGAATGGTGATGGGTCCCCCACTTAATGTGCATTAAGGTCATACAGTGGACAAAGGGCCTGGCAATGGAGAGGTGAGGGTCTTCCTGACATAATGGCTGGGGAGGTGCTGTGTGCCTGCCCTGATTGCACTTCTTAGGATGGCCTAAGGGCTACACTCTACCTTTTCTTACTTCACAAGAAGCCTACCTTGTCTCTGGAAGATACAGCTTATTCCTGGGACTGCCTACCCTGTGCTTCAATGGCCAAGCTGGAGCCAAATCCAGAGCAGGGAGAGAAACTTACCGGAACCAGATTAGGGTTACACAAAAGGGGTATAAAGGTGACATCCCCAAAACCTGAAATGAGAACACTCCAGGACCTGGTGAGATTCAGAAGAAGGAGTGCCCTACTGACTGAAGATCAAATACTGTGCCTGCTTGCCTTAAACCAAGGCCCTCAGAACTGACTCTAAGGATCAGTTGACTGACCGCCTGTTTGAGCTACAAGGAAACAATAAGCTTCAAGATGCCTTTCCAGCTTTCCAGCTGACCAGACCCAACTGGAGCTGACCTGGTCCCCTCAGCTGGCCTATGTGGGAATTGGTCCTTATCCTCATGTGCTGTCATCAAGGCCTTGGACCTTTGATTGGAGTCTGAGGGTAATTCTCCCTCCTCCACTGAAGGTTTCACCGGATCCAGAGCAGAGCAACCTAGAGAGACACTGGGCCTTCCATCACAGCACCAGGTAGCTAGTGATCGGCAGCTTCACTGGTCCTAAAAAGGAGCGATGCAGAGCCTTAAACTGCAGTACCAAGCAGCTCCTGATTGGTGGCTTCACCGAATCCGACACAGCGTGACGCGGAGCTTTACATTGCAGCACCTTGCAGACCTGCACCAAGTACAAAAGGTACAACTCTTAGCAGGTCGAACCTGGTCCTGTATCTGGTATGTGATTTATTGCAGTCACTCTGAAAATGTAACTGTGTTCAGGTCTAATATGACCAAATAACGGCAGTTGGTAATTTCCAGCCTTTGACACTATTTTACCATAAAACTTTAAAAAAACATAACTCCAGTTTTACTGATTGAATTTCTGTTGCTTTAGAGTAATTTTATTTATTGAGATGTACTTACTGATTGGATTTTTGTCATTTTAGTGTCATGTGATTTATTGAGATTTACTCAATGTGTTTCCACTCTGCTTTGGGATTATTCTTGTATTGTGTTTCCACATTATTACGGTGTGAGTACTGCCTAAATATTTTATGCATTGCCTCCAATTTAAGCCTGTCTGCTTTTGTGACAAGTTACCAGAGGGTTAAGAACATGTATACTCAGTCACTTTTTTGGTTCACCCTAACAAGAAATGTGATTATTAGTTGAAGGGAGTTCTCACCTCCTTCAGGCCATAATCCATTTCCTTACAGTGTTGACATCTATTCTTGTTATTCTCCTACATATGTCAGCCTTTGGTGTCTGGTCGCAGGGTCAGTGGGACTTAAGAAAGGACATGCAAGCCTTTCTCATAAGACTTAAATTCAAAGGGCCACATTAAGAAGGTGTGTTTTAGCTATTACGGAGCACACATGAATCTACAGAAGGTTTCCAAGACAAGAAGGGTAAACATTTGGTTTAATATTTTACTCAGAGGTTTTCCAGTTAGTCAGAACTTCTAAAGATAAAATGAGACATTTTTATAGAAAGTAAAGTAAAATCCTTGGAATTTGCCTTTCCAACCCAGTCGTGATTGTGGGAGATTTCCATAGGCCACCTCAAGGGTAGAAATCCCAACAAACAAGGAACGGTATTTCCAAATGTTAAGCCAACTTAAACAGTCTAAGGGGTAAACTAGCTGCCACACGAGTGTTTTGTTGATGGAATGCAGAAGAGACACCATATCCTTTAAGCCCGCCATAGCACTAGGTTGCACATAGCAGGATGGGGGAGTTGTATTCTCTTTCAATGTCACGTTCAGGCACTGTCAGTGCTGACAAAACAGAACGAAACATGTGGAGTGCCATGTGACAAACTGCAGCAAATTCTCTTCAAGTGTGCATCAGTGCACCAGGGAAATTTTGTCAAGCAGGGCTTTGTGGTGAGCACATTTCAGCAGTGTCAGTGTGTTCTTTCCCAGTATCCAATGGAGAGCACAAGAGCTGATACTGAGAATGACAATAATTTCTACCATAAAGCCCCTAGCAGGGTTGGCACTATTGTGAAGATCAAGTGAAGCCACATCAGATTCAAAGATTTAATGTAAGTGGGGAATAGTCGTTAATTCCTTTAGCAAGCACATTATATTTATACTTGGGAAACATAATATAAAATGGACAACAAAGATTTTCCTTCATAACTTTGGATCCACTAGGTATCTATGGAGTTTAATGCAGGCAAAAGAAATAATGTATTTTTATTTTACGTAATCTAATGGTGTCTAGTAGATTTTCGGCTATCTTCACCTAAAAAGATACCTGGTGCCCTATTACGCATAGGTTGCACTTTCCCTGTTTGCCACACAGCGCACCTTAAAGAAGGTTTGTTGTGTGCAAGCAGAAAAAGTGTGCACTATTCGGTTTAGTGGGCTGACCTCAGGGCAGGCGCATACTCGTTGTGCCCTGGGGGCAGTGCATTCTAGTGAAATTCGGAGCTGCTCCGTGTTTTACTGAGCAGGTGGCAACCCGCCTGCACTTTAAAGACTGAAAAAAGATCCCCTTGCAGGTGAGTGCAGTGAGTGACTGCACCCGTCTGCAAGGTGCTGTCTGAGGTGTCCATAGGAACCCCTCGCTTCCCTGTAGAGGGCTTCCATCAGGGGGCGCACTGATAGTGCGCCACCTTCTTGTGGTGCACTGTCAATGTGCCTCCTTAAAGCTTTTTTGCCTTCGCGCCGGCATCCATAAGACGGTGCTGGTGCAGAGGTAAAGAGATTCCCTAATTTGCATGGGGCCGCAACACCTTGCAAATGAGGGAACGCCCTCCTGAGATAGTGTTGGTGCAACATGTGCGCCAGTGCTATCTGTATTACAGAAGGGTCCTCACAAGCGTCTGTGGCCTCTTCTCCAATACCAAAGTGCCCAGGGGTGCACAAAGCGGGCGCAAATGCCCCTCGCACCCCTGGGGCACTTCTGTAATATGGGCCCTGAAGACAACCAAGTACCTATCCAAAGGCTACAAAATGTATGCCTTACAATTTTACTCTCCCGTGGTGACCTCTTACTTAATTTTTAGAATCTAGAGCTCCAATAATTTATACCAGAGCTTGACAAGTAATGGAGTACAATTTGGCATTGAAAAAGGTTGCAATTTACCTCTTGGGAGAACTTTTTCTCCAGAGCCTAGCACGAAGACATTGTTTCTCCTATGTTTCCACCCTTGTATATCAGAGGGCTCACATGCACATACATAAAGATAGTTGATGGATTTTAAAGGTTTTTAAACATACACAGAAATCTGGGAACCAAAACCTCCAATTGGTACCTCCAGATTAAATAAAACCAAGACAACCTGAATTTCCTATGCTTTTCAAAGAGAAAATAACGAAAATATTAATAAGCCTCAAGTACATCTCTTTTTTGGTAACAGGGCCTGGTACTTGAGAAAAGGGATGAGTTCATATAACATTTTTAGATTGATAAGTAATTTTAACTCAGAAATCATTCAGTTGTGACTACCTTTCAAAGTTGCCTTAACACAGTGCTCAAGCCCTGTAACCTACCCATCTCTAAGCATATCTGAGAAAGGCAACAGGACACTGGCATATAAGGGAAATGTGGGCATTCCTGTGTGCTTCCTCTGGCCCTGGGAAGCATGTAATCACGGGTCCATTAGTTAGTATACAAACATGCTACACCCACCGCCCTATTGAAAATGATCTGCAATCATATCACTTTTCTGTCATGGTACTGGGACCTGATATAGCACAGATGACTCACTCCCGAGGGAGTATCCCAGTGTCAGGCGAATCCAGATAAGACAACAATTCAAAATAACCAGGTCTTCAGAAGTTTTTAAAAGCTTCTGAAATCTGAACAGGAACTAATATGGAGAGGAAGCTTGCTCCAGTGACGACCACCACCCTATCTAGAGTTGCGAATGTGGCGGGGACACAGCAACAATTTGTCCTTTGATCTAAGATTTATCCTAGGGCAGTACTAAGTAAGTTTCTCATGTAAGTGGGCAAGACCCTTGCCAACCAAGGATTTGTAAGTGAGATAGGGAAGCTTGAACACAGATTGCTTACTCACTGGAAGCCAGTGAAGAGATTTCAGTGTAGGGGCAGCGGATAGCTCAGAGGAAACTTACTAACCAAGCGTGCAGCCACTTTCTGGGCAACCTGCAATTTAGAGAGGAGCAATTCATTGGCTGCTACCAGCACGACATTCCCGTAATCGAGGCGACTCATTATAAGAGCCTGAATAAGAGTTTTTCTTGACCTTAGCGGGAGCCACTGAAATACTTTTCCACTGAGTTCTCAATCTCTCTTCTGCGTTTTGTTGTTCTACAAAAATGCCTTACTCGCTTATTTTCATTACCATCAGAACATCCTTTATTAATTAGATCCATGAAGACTCAATGAGTATCTTACAAAGGGGTAACAAATTTACACGTGCAAAGACTTTCTCCTCATCGAGTCTGAGAGCTACCATGGGGCTTTCCTTGATCGCTTTTTTATCAGTATGGCCAACACCAAACACTATATGATTGTAGATGAAGTTCCTGTAAAAGAAAATAGATAGAAATGTATATTGTATCTGCTATTTATGGTATGTTTTGTTATGCTGTTATGTAACAGTATATCAAATGCTGGTTACGCTCTTAATAAACACCACAGAGAATGAAGAGTGCTTTTTCTGTCATTAATTTAAGGCATGTTTTACATGAAGGTGTCCCCCAAAACCAGTTTTCTTTCAGTGTGACATTTATCTAAAGTGGTGCCTTCCAAGCAGGATCTATACTAGTCAGAAAGTTGAATTAATTTAGGTGCTCCATTGCAAACTTCACAGATATTGATTTTTAGAGTTGATTGTTTGCACATATAAATATACCACAAGTAAGCCCTGCGTGGTAAGAAATACATACATAAAAAGGCTTGTGGTAATCTTCCCTCTAATTCTATCATTCCTCCTTGTTTGTAGAGCAGAACACTGGCAGCTGGACAAAGCGTGGACCATCCTTTCATGGTAAAACCAGTGATTACTGAAAAATCCCAACACTGTAGTTAAATAAATTCCATGTTGCAAACCACAGGGACACATTTCCTGAACTCTGTCTTTCCTTCTAATTTGAGATCTTCCTGCACAGACATTTTCCAGGGATGTTGCAGATGAAGTAACCAAACTTCCATCTGACGTTTGTTTCATGCATGTTCACTGAACGCAGAAGCGGTGCCTGGCTGGGTGATATTTGGAAACAATATTGTTCAGATTCTGGTAAGCATTACTGTGGACCTAGCCTAAGTCAGCAAAGTGAGGAACTTGCCAAAAATGCATGAAACATTTTTAATGACTTTCATCCAGCCGGTTGTGGTGGCTCACTCGAATAAAGCATTAACGGCAGGGCCCTGTGTTGCACCTCAAGGTCACAGGTTCAAATCACAGCGGATCCACTCAGCCTCTCATCCTTTCTGAAGTCGATAAAATGAGTACCATTGAGTTGGGTAACAATAAACATCTGTTATTCAGCGCCAAGATGCCCCTTTGGGGGGGAACATGCACCTTACAAATACACGTTATATTATTGCAGAAGTAATCATTAGGCGTGAATGATTGGAAAAGGAGCCAACTCTCCTACACATTGGCAGAAGAGAGACACATAGATCTAAAAGATGTTTGTGGAAGATGTTCTGCAGAAAGGCCCTTCATCTGTATCAGTTTTGTTAGGAAAGGAGCACCTTGGTCTTTTTTTCTTAGCGTTAAATTGCTGTTCTTGCTTATTACTTACTTACTTGACTTGACTCGATATTAGTCCTTTGTAATCAGTTTCTGTATGCTTCCTTAAAATGAAATCATTTTTATTGATTAGATTACTGCCCATGAGGACTAAGAAGACAGTGGAGAACTTTATTGCGAGGTTACACTTCTAACTGGCTGCTCTAGTCGTGGTGCTCTTGGTGACGGATGGTGGAGCCGGGCATTTCAGTGTGGACGGATTCTGGGCTCTTGACAATCATACTATGATAATTTGTTTGTTGTCAATGCACATGCCGTGAGTAAAGTGCCAGAGGACATAGAAAAGTATCTGCAGACCCATTGAATGTCCATGGAGCCAGAGGAAACATAACTGTGATCAGCAGGAGTGTTCCCCTCAAATAAATTACCAGACTGCTAAATCTAGTCCCTAATTTCACAACAGAACTTACCTGGCACCTGCACGGTATTGGCTTTTGCCGGCAGGATCAAAAAGAGCATTGAATTAGAAAAAACACATGGACGGGTAGTGCAAACTTCTGAAGAAGGATAATGGAAATATTTCTTATTGAGTGTAATCTGTACATTACAATGAACTGCACACATTTAGAAATGGTAGGGTTGCAGTATGCCTCAGAACATGCAGATATGTATTTTATTGGATTTCAAGCATCGACTCAGTTTTGTGTTCTAATGCAAATTAAGGAAGTATTTGTGTGCTCCTTGTGCAATTCTGAACCCACTTAAAAAAGCATGACCTTCGACTTACATGTGTGACTGTGTGTCCATTAGTGCTGGAAGAAGGGGTGCTGCTGCAACCCCACAAAAAACTGAGCTGGAGTTCAGACGGTGAACGAGCAATAAAGATGCATTTAAACTGTGTCTTTATGTTGACCCCTTTGCTCTGTGTTCAAAGACAGAGGTCCAATGTCTGGCCATATATTCTGACAAAGTGCTGCTTATTTGTGTAGTACTGAGATTGGTGTTTACTTGTCATACTCTAACTACAAAGTGAAAGGATTTTGTTAAGTGAACTATGTGAAAATCTTGCTGGAGTCCAAAGAGTGTGAAAGGAAAGGCTGTAGGACACAACAAAATGTAACTAGCTGTGAATGATCTGTAAAAATATTTCAAAATCTATCAGTAGTTAAGAAAGCACAAATGAAGCACTTTTTCTAATTTTGATGTGTGATAGAAACAAATATTTAAATAGGATTAAAACAAATTAAGTCACTTTACTTAGTAATTATTGAGCACGGCAAATCACCTGTGAGGGTCTTAAGGACCTGGGGTTTGCTAGCTGCTTCATGGTGATCTGTTCAGTTGTACAGCCAGGCCTTGAGTGCTTCTCTGTATTGCTGGAGTGATGAGGTGGTCCCAAGGTGCAGGGGAAGGTCATTCCAAGCTTTCGCCACCAGGTGTGAGAAGGAGTGTCCTCTGCTGTTGCTTTGGCGGATCCTGGGAGTGTCAGCGAGGAAGAGGGAGGCAGATCATCGGTGTCCGGTCGATTGGTGCAAGGTCATGCGGTTGTTGATGTATGCTGGTTTTCCGTTGTACATTGCTTTCTATGCATGGGTCAGCATCTTGAACTAGCATCTCTTCTGGATAGGGAGCCAGTGTAGCTTCTTGAAATGCGGTGTCTTGTGGGTCTGTCTGGGGAGGTCGAGGATGAGTCTTACCACTTAGGTTTGAATTGACTATAATCTGTTCAGGAGGCGTGCAGTGATTCCTATGTAGAGTGCGTTCCTATAGTCCAACCTGCTGGTGAAGAGGGCCAGCATAACTGTCCTTCTGGTGTGAACCGGGAGCCACATCAAGATCATGCGGAGCATGCATGGGATGTTGAAGCAGGAAGAAGAGACTGCATTTACCTGTTTCTTTATAGATAGCGTGCCATCCAAGATGATGCTGAGGTTGCGGGCGTAGTCTGTTGGAGCAGGAGATGGGCCGAGTTCAGCAGGTCAACATGCATTATTCCATGGCAAGCTGTTGTTCCCAAAGATGAGGACTTCACTCTTATCAGTGTTGAGCTTAAGACAGTTGTCTTTCATCCTGCCAGGGACGTTCATCATACATCTGTGGAAGTTGGCCTTAGTGGTGGAGGGGTCTTTGGACAGCGAGAGGATGAACTGGGTGTTGTCGGCGTAGGAGATGGTGTTGAGTCCATGCAATCTGACAGTGTTAGCCAGGGGGGTCATATACATGTTGAACAGGATGCCAAAGATGATCTTCTTCAGTTTGGAGGTGAACAGTGAGAGATGGATTCTCTGGGTTCTTCTGGTGATGTATGAGGTGATTAATTTTAGGGGGTCTCCCTGGATTCTGATATGGTGGATTCTGCTGTTCAGTATGTGATGAAAGATGGAGTTAAACATGGCTGAAAAGTCCAGGAGTATGATGGTTGCCATTAAGCCGCAGTCCAGGAGGGTCCTGTCGTCATCAGTGACTGCGATCAGGGCTGTCTCAGCACTGTGGACCCTATTTCCACACATTGTTGTTTGTTCTCTATTTAGCACTAGCAATAAAACAGCATTCCTATGCGAATTTAGCAGCCATTTCATTGAAAAATGTGCTGTCTGTAAATGACAGCACACTATCATAATATATTGGTGACAGTGTGCCCCAAAATGCACCACTGACTACACATGTTCTGTGATGCTTGGATATGTCACAATCCCAGTGACTTGGATGATGTAACATTGATGGCCACAACCCCACTCTGAAAATTGTTCCAGGACCACTGAGTGCGTCCTGTATACTCACACCTGCATGCACTAACTAAGGTCCATCTCTTTTGGGCTGGTTCTCGAGACCCTTAGAACTGTGTGGTAGTGCACATTCAAGAGCCTAGATCTACACTGCAATGCACACTCCAGCCAATCCACCCAAAGCGAAGCTAGACACAGCTGTGAAGACCACAGCCAATAAAAAAAAATGCTCTACAAGAGCCTATGACACAACATAGCATGAAGGTCATCGCAGATGTACACAACAGCGTGCAAGCTCCACTTCATGGAAGCAGTCTTTCAATTTTCTCATGTGTACTTCGATCAGTAAACTCAAAGAACGCAACAAAAGATGCACAGGAAAAAACAAGCATCGGCTAATGTGCTGTTTGCCTTGGAGAGGGCTAGCGAAAGCACAGGAAATCGATGCTTCCCTGTGGGGATGAAGTATGCGCGTGAGTATCGGCGCGTGCACTATATGTACAGTCCATAACGGTTCGTGTGGTTTCCTGTCTGCACATCAGTCCTGCAGCTCATCTGTCCTTCGTCGCTCCTCCCCAATCGCTGATTAGTCCTCTCCCGGAGCATTGCCCCGCACACCTCCCCTCAGGAATGCCAGCTAATGAGGCACCCTCGTGACTGGCTGGTAGGGGACGCGTAGAAAGTTGTCAGCCTCGCCGTTACGTCGGCACTTCTGCATCACATGAAAGGACTGACACCGTGGTGGCTGCATAATGCGTTCGCCATGATCCCATTGTTCTAATAAGGACACCCTTAGGACCGGATTTGCAAAGTGTTGTCATAAGCAGAATATTCTTGAGCAGAAAGCCAGTGGAAGGGAAGGAAAGGGCATTAAAAAAACAGATTTTTTTTCCCTATCGTGTATCTGTTTAAAAGCCTTCCCTGTTGCACTCGCAGGTCTTTCCTGTCACGAGAAAACGACACCCCGGTGGTATGCTGAGATTGGATAGTGCTTGGAAATGAGAAAGTACAAAGGGTCAACTCTGCTAACTGGGGAAGAGGATGTGCCGGTGAAAACAGGGTCACAAGGAACGGAAAACAACTCAATACGTCAATACCGTGAATGGTAGGGCGCGAGGCTGGCTGGGGATGCTCAGTCTGTGTCATTTAGTGCAGCACTTTGGAAAGGAGCAGGCCACCGAAGCATGTTCTTCCCTTTTGACCTTTAAGTGAAAGCTCCCGGGCAGCGCCTCGCATTAGTCATCCGCATGGGCTGCCATCCAGTTAGCAGGATGTCCCAAAAATGAATATGCATAAAGCGCATTTGCATACAATGCACCTCGGATTGGCATTATTTTTTCTTTTCCTAGGTATCCTGAAAAAAAGACGCTCTTTTAGAGTTAAACGAATCGCATGGTAGGACAGAAGTAAAGAGGTAGCAAAGCAAAGGCAAAGCAAGTTTTTTGCTCAATGCCAGCGACATAAGGCACTTGTGAGTTCACGGAGATCATTTAGTGGTTCCCCTATTTAATTGTTATGAGTGCATTTTTATGGTGTGGGCATGACATTCGTAGGTAACTGGGCGCTTTATGCAGCAACAGCCTTCAGTGATTTGTAGGCCTGATTGCTTAGTTCATGCAGTGACATTACACAGCGCCAGTACAAGATGTGAGGACTTAGCCAGAATTTGGGTGTCAAGTGGAAGGAAAGAGTTGAACATGAAAGGGGAAAGCTTGAGGTGAAGAGAAAAATGATTCTATAATCGTGGACTTGAACAGTGAATGCCTCCTCTGTGTCCTTTCTTTTAGAGGAGTTTCGCTTTTGGGTGTTGCATTGGAAGAGCTGAATGTATTGAGCATTTCTTCAGAGATGTGGATTTCAAAAGGGTGCATAAGCAGAAATGTTTTTCTAATTATGGGTTTCCCAAAGGGGATAGATGAAACATTTCGAAAAACAGACAAAAGAAATCAGAACCATTGGGGGATCCACTTTGCCCAATCTTCCACATAGTGTACTGATATCCACTGTTAGCTTCTCCTGCTATGTACTGGTAAAAATGGTGCAGCATACATATTTCTGGTTCCCTAACCGGCCCATCGGATAGTCCATCTGGCCTTGATGACCCAACCCATCAGTGAAGGATATCTGACACAGTAGGAACAGGTCGATTCTCATGCTCCGGGAGTAAACCACTGGAACAGTATCATTTTGGCTCCACCCTTTCATGTATGACTAGGCCATACACATATATGCATATTTTTACAAATGGCCTCATGTACTTGTGTGATGTAACATTATTAATATGATGTGGTTCATTATTAGTACAGAAAGTGTATTTACTGTGTACTCCCAATATATACGTGTGTGTGCATGATTAATGTTTTCACTTACAGTAACAGCAAATTGCAGTTTTCAACTATATCTGCATTTATATGGTTTGGACAATATTGTTAATTATACTGTATTCACATACTCATTTGAATAATACTTTGCATTTATTTTATAACTGAAAATGTATTCCTTTAAATAGTGTTCTGCATCTGTATTTTACTATATATGCATGTATAATAATGCATCTAAAATATGTATTGAGTTGTTTACCACGTTAAGTTGACCAAAGGCCTTAAGCATTTGGAATTCGCAATGTTTAACCTTCAGCGTGAACATTTGCTTTGGATATAATGCTTTTCTCTCCTCTGCAGATGGAACCATGTGCTCTAATGAATAGAGAAGGCACATTATATGAAAGAGATAGTGAAGTTTTGGAGGAGTATATTTGGCAAGGATGAGAATATGTAGCAAACAAGGGAGGACTACTGTGCAGAATCGGGGGACGGGGAGAATTCAAGGATGTCTTGAATGAGGACCAAAAGAAAGGAGTAGCAAGTGTAGTTGCTAAGATTTATTGTTTGAAGGTGGGCAATAATGAGACATGTGAGCTTAGAATTCTAGAAGGTTCTTTTGTGGGTATAATTAATGAGCGCACTCGAGCTTTTTCAGAGATTCCTTTTCGACTCTGAGAGGTACAGACCTCTTTGTAACACCTCTGTTGTGTGGCTTCATGCTATACAATATTCTTACCATTTAGAGAACTTCTACAGAGGTTCTGCGCTGGCACCTTTTCTTGCTTCCTTGCCTTAATTGGATTTCCTTAATCTGGAAATTAGAACAGGGCTTAATAGATTTTCTTAGACAACCTCATGTTGTCATGTTGTCACAGGAGGATCGAACCATTCAATATAATCACCAGACTTTGTTTCTCATTCTTCGTATTGTGACTACGGAATTCCTCATTTGCTTCCTGTTGTTGAGGATATATTTTGTATGACTTTTTGCAGTTCCATAGGGTGATTTATTTTATATTTTTATAGCATATTTCTGTGACTGTTTTATATCAGCTTGGCTTTGAATCTGTAATGTATCTATACTTAATCCCATCTTCTGACTCATAGTTTTACTGTGTAGCCAAATGGGTTACACTGTAATTGTTACATTCTAATTGTTCCTAACTCCTTTTATCTCTCAGGCACTTAGGAAATTTCAATTGCAGGGAGTAGGAAAAAGGGCACACATTTTATGCGTTATTAGCTGATAGCAGAGAACGGTAAAGTCCTTGAGACAGGGGATTCAGGAGAAGTTATATGAGAATAGTTAAAGTCCCAGTCCCAGAGCCCATGTTTCGATTCAGAGGATCAGCAGAGTTCTAGTGGTTTGTGACAGAGTGGCAACAACGAAAGAGTGAGTATTAATAGAGTTGCACATGTATGGCTTATGCTTAGTTTGCTGTGCCATAGCAAATGTTTGGTCTTTGGCAGAAGTAATTTGAATGTTTGGCGCAATCCAATGTTCAGGTTAATGGCTGAAGTATTGTGCCACAAATGTGTTGTGTGTCAACAGAATAATATGGGGAAAGGAACTGCAGTAACACTGGGTCACGTAGGAAGATCAGGTGGTCCTTATAATAGGATGCAGTTGGATTTCATTAAGATGATTGTGTGCAATGGACTGAGGTACATGTTGGTTGATGTATGTATATTTTCACAATGGGTTGAGGCATACCCTACAAGAAGGAATGACTGGTCTCACACCAGCAAAGTTGCTGTTGAGGGAGATAATACCCAGATTTGGCTTCCCGTCTTATTTGGAATGTGACCGAGGCATGCGTTTTAACAGTGAAATCCTGAGGAGGGGTGACCACTGTGCCTTCCACGAGGCCGGGTCACCCCTCCTGCTGCCAAGCGCCTTCCTTCCTGCCTGCCTGCCTGCCTGCCTGCCTGAGCGACCCAGCCGCCGTTGAGCCGCCCGTCGTCATCGCCGATTCCCGCCGCTGCCTCCCTGCGGCCCCGCCCACCGCTCCCGCCTCCCAGCTGACCCGCCCTCCCGGCTACTGATTTAAGGGAAGCGCTGCTGGCGTTGCTGGAGTGACCACTGTGTCTTCCACGAGGCCGGGTCACCCCTCCTGCTGCCACGCGCCTTCCTTCCTGCCTGCCTGCCTGCCTGCCTGCCTGAGCGACCCAGCCGCCGCTGAGCCGCCCGTCATCATCGCCGATTCCCGCCGCTGCCTCCCTGCGGCCCCGCCCACCGCTCCCGCCTCCCAGCTGACCCGCCCTCCCGGCTACTGATTTAAGGGAAGCGCTGCTGGCGTTGCTGGAGTGACCACTGTGCCTTCCACGAGGCCGGGTCACCCCTCCTGCTGCCAAGCGCCTTCCTTCCTGCCTGCCTGCCTGCCTGCCTGAGCGACCCAGCCGCCGCTGAGCCGCCCGTCGTCATCGCTGATTCCCGCCGCTGCCTCCCTGCGGCCCCGCCCACCGCTCCCGCCTCCCAGCTGACCCGCCCTCCCGGCTACTGATTTATGACGCCCCCAGAGCGACCGCGCAGCGGACGCGCGCAGCGGGAGCACCGAATGAGCGCCGAAGGTGCGCCAAAGGTAAGCCCGTCTGCGCCCGTCCGTGCCTGGACCGCGCCCAGTGCCAGGACCCCTGGCCCCCACCGACGGAAGCCGACCCGACGAATCTACGACGCCACCGAACTCATCGCACTCAACACTGGCAGGACCCCGGGTTGCTACCGAGCCACACCGAGACGCACCCACGGACCCTTCAGCTGCCACTCCTGCAAGTTCACCTGAAACCGGACCCAAGCCACACCAGCACCCACCAAGCCGAACCCCAGCAGCACCCACCTGAAGTGCATCCTGCTCAACACCCGCTCCATCCACAGACACGCCGTCGAGCTCTGGAACCTGCTAGACACCACAGCCCCGGACGTCGCCTTCCTCACAGAAACCTGGATGAACGCCTCCTCAGCGCCCGACATCGCCATCGCCATTCCGGACGGCTACAAGATCATCCGGAGGGACCGCGTCAACCAGACAGGAGGAGGCATCGCCATCATCCACAGGAACACCATCCGCATCACGACCAACACCGACGACACCCTCGCACCCGCCGAACACCTGCACTTCCAGATCCACATCAACCCCAAGACAACCCTCAGAGGCACCCTCATCTACAGACCCCAGGGACCACGCACACAATTCAGCGAAGACATCGCCGACTTCATCAGCCCGCACGCACTCCTCTCCGCTGACTACATCCTCCTAGGGGACCTCAACTTCCACCTGGAGAACAACAACGACCGCAACACCACCACCCTGCTGGACAACCTCGCCAACCTCGGACTCAAGCAGCTGGTCAACATCCCCACCCACTACGCCGGACACACACTTGACCCCGTCTTCTCATCCAGCAAGGACATCGCCTTCAGCCACGCCACGGGACTCCACTGGACGGACCACAGCTGCGTCCACTTCAGCTTCAAAAGGACCACGCTCCACCATCACCAACAACAGGTTCCCCGCAGAAGCTGGAACAAGATCACAGCCGACCAGCTCGCGTCTTCCCTGAGCAAGAAGCCTCCCACCAGCACAACGAACCCCAGCCAAGCGGCCACCAACTTCACGAAATGGATCAGCGACTGCGCAGACGACCTCGCCCCTCTGAAGACCCCACCGAGCAGACCCGGCAGCAAGAAAGCCCCATGGTTCAACGACGAACTCAAGAGCTCCAAGAAGAACTGCAGAGCACTCGAGAAAACCTGGCGCAGAGACCCAACACTGGACAACATGACTGCCCTCAAGCTCGCCACCCGAAAACACCACCAACTGATCCACGCCACCAAGAAAACCGCATTCAAGGAACGACTGGACAACAACGCACTCAACAGCAAGGAACTCTTCAACATCGTGAAAGAGCTCTCCAACCCCAACGCCGGAAACAACGACATAACCCCTTCGCAAGACCTCTGCAACTCCCTCGCCTCCTACTTCCACAACAAGATCGTGGACAACCACAACAGCTTCAGCACTCAACCGACGCACGCCACGACCGAACCACCGCCCCCCACCACCACCCTCCGCGCCTGGACTCCGATCAGCACCGAAGACACCATCCGCACGATGAACTCCATCCACTCCGAATCTCCGACAGACCCCTGCCTTCACCACGTCTTCAACAAGGCCGACATTGTCATCGCACCCCACCTGCGGGACATCATCAACACCTCCTTCGACACCGCCACCTTCCCGGAGAGCTGGAAGCACGCCGAACTCAGCGCTCTACTCAAGAAACCATCAGCCGACCCCACCGACCTCAAGAACTACCGCCCCATCTCGCTGCTCCCGTTTCCGGCTAAAGTCATCGAGAAGACCGTCAACAAGCAACTGGCCGCCTTCCTCGAGACGAACGGCTCCCTCGACCTCTCGCAGTCTGGCTTCCGGGCCAACCACAGCACCGAGACCGCCCTGATCGCAGCTACCGATGACATCCGAGCCCTGCTCGACAACAGAGAAACGGCGGCCCTCATCCTCCTGGACCTCTCCGCGGCCTTCGACACCGTCTGCCACCGTACCCTAGTACAGAGCCTCAGCAACGTCGGAATCCAGGAGAAGGCACTGGAGTGGATCATCTCCTTCCTCGCCGGAAGGACACAGAGAGTCCGCCTCCCCCCCGTTCAGATCGGAGGCCACCGAAGTCATCTGCGGCGTTCCTCAAGGCTCCTCGCTCAGCCCAACACTCTTCAACGTCTACATGAGCCCCCTCGCAGCCATCGCACGCCAGCACAACCTCAACATCATCTCCTACGCCGACGACACCCAGCTGATCCTCTCCCTCACCAACGACCCCACCACCGCCAGAGCCAACCTGCATGAAGGGAAGACAGACGTGGCCAAATGGATGTCGAACAGCCGCCTGAAACTGAACTCAGACAAGACGGAAGTCCTCATCCTAGGATCCTCACCCTCCGCCTGGGACGACTCCTGGTGGCCCCCCGCCCTGGGCAGCGCACCCAAACCAACAGACCACGCACGCAACCTGGGCTTCATCCTGGACTCCTACCTCTCCATGACCAGACAAGTCAACGCCGTCTCCTCGTCGTGCTTCAACATCCTGCGCATGCTACGCAAGATCTTCCGATGGATCCCCTCCGAGACCAGGAAGACGGTCACCCAGGCCCTCGTCACCAGCCGGCTGGACTACAGCAACTCCCTCTACGCCGGAACCACCGCCAAACTCCAGAAGAGACTCCAGAGGATCCAGAACACCTCAGCACGACTCATCCTGAACATCCCCCGCCGCAGCCACATCTCCGGACACCTGAGAGACCTGCACTGGCTCCCGGTCAACAAGAGAATCACCTTCCGGCTCCTCACCCACGCACACAAAGCCCTACACAACCAAGGCCCAGGATACCTCAACAGCCGCCTCAACTTCTACGCTCCCAAACGCCAGCTTCGATCGACCAGCCACGCCCTCGACGCCGTCCCCCGCATCCGAAGAGCCACCACAGGAGGAAGGTCCTTCTCCTACCTGGCCGCCAAGACTTGGAACTCCCTTCCGACCCGCCTCCGCCTGACCCAAGACCACCTCGCCTTCAGGAAGCAGCTCAAGACCTGGCTGTTCGAGCAGTAGCGGACCCTACCCCCCCCCCCAGCGCCTTGAGATCCTCCGGGTGAGTAGCGCGCTATATAAATGCTTGATTGATTGATTGATTGATTGATTGCGCTGCTTTACAAGTTGATCAGAGACTGCATTGTAGCTACAGACCTGAGGCTTCGGGTCTGGTGGAGCAGGTCAATGGAACTTTGAAATCCAGGCTTGCAAAAGTGTGTGCTTCTACATACTTGAAATGGCCTGACACTTTGCTGCTTGTATTGCTGAGACTCCGCAGCATAACTGATCAGTAGACAGGATTGTCCCCTCAACGGATCATCATGGGGAAGGCAATGGAATTGTCAGCTGTGCCTGCAAATGCACTTGAGAACATTACTGATGATCTGATATTTGACCACTGCAAAGGAGTGGCTGATGTGGTGCGGCCTGGTTCTCATCAGGTGGAAGCCACCTCGCCTCACCAGGAGCAGTGTCAACATCAGCTGAAGGGATAATTGCCTGCCTTGACTTTAGAGTGTCAACATAAGGGAAAGCTGTGTATACACATTGATCAGAGTTATATAGACCTGCTGTTTTTAGGATATAGTGAATGTGAATATGTTTTTAATTCGAGGAGGAAGAATGAACTTCACTTGGAGGGACAGTATCCTGTGATTTCTCAATTGTACTTTATTTGTAGACAGTATGCATATTTTAAATTGTCCCATGGATGACATCGTACATGTTTTCCCAAAGACTTACCATGTGGAACATTTTAATGATCTTGTATAGGAAACAAAACCTAGAGCTAGACAAGATGCAGCAGAAGTAGTAAGAGATATGTTTGGCGCTATAATCCCATCTGTAGGTGTAATTCTGAATGATCTGAAAATTAGAAAGTTGTCTCTAATAGTGGGAAAATTGGCTACTACTACTGCACATTCTTTATTGCTTGTAAATACTAGGCCTGGCCGGAGCTCTGAGAGTTTCATTCTGTGGAATTCTGCGGAGTTACCAAAAAACTCCATGGGATTATGCAGAGTAAGTTATGTATTTCTCAGCCACCCCTAATTCACAACATAAACGCTCAACTGGAATGCTTGAAGTACAAAGACCTGCCATTTACTGTGCCCTGAGACAGTCCAGGTGACAAAGAGACAGTGCCGTGCTTTTGATGTGGAGCAGCGGTGCTACTGTCGATGGCCAAACAAACTACCTTCTCATCCTTCAGCTGCTTTCATGCCCCCTTCATGCCCAATCCAGAGCAGTAAAAGAACTCAATCATGCGGTTAAAGGGACTTGCTCCAATCTGTTCAAAGTGAGCCCTTACTTGCTCGCCTATTCCGCTTCCCCTGTCTGCTTCTTCGAAACACGTGTTCCTGTACCGTACCAGCAGACCACAGTCCTTCAGAGCAGAACTATAGTTTAACACCAGAAGAGTCACATCTAATCACACCCACAGATTAAATTACCCTCTTAGCTATACCCCCGGGGACCAGACGAAGTTAAGTGATCTAGCAGTACTGCTAAGAAGCCCCCTTCCCCAGACTACTCCGGGAGTGGGTCTTACCAGTGAAAACCTGAAAGCCTAGTACCACTACCTACTCAAACGAGCAACATTGTGTAGCCTGAAAAAAAATACAGACTGGCGCAGAAACAGCTGTACCATTTAAGCAGACTCAAGTATGAGAAGCAGAGATTATTGCAAACACTGTTTATCTGTGCAGTGTTATTATTAATAACTCAGTTGGAGTGGCAAACTTAATTTGAAGAAATCCCTCACAATATGGTTTGGATAATGTTTACAGTTCCACCTGCATGAAACTTGCCAGACTCTACTCTTAAGGCTAAGTACAAACCCCATAGACCTTTTGATAGCTAATTCTGACTGTCAAATACTTCAACCCGAGGAGAGAGTGCAGAGAGCCCCATGCATCAGCCACTTGCTGGGATCACTTCGGGGTTCCCTGGAGACATGCTTACGTTACAGCTTGGAAGATACCACTGTAGGATGGGATCATGAAGTCCCTCACCCAATACTGACTTCAATAAGCCCACTTTGTACCAACGGACAGTTGTCCAAGTAAGGGCCCCTCCATATTTATGTATATTTATTTGAATTTTGTATGGCTCTCTTACTCTAGAGTGCTAAGTCTTGAAAACATCATAGAGGAGACTTTAGCCTCAAAACTAATACAAAGATGCCAGCTGTTGGCTCTTCCTACATAATTTTTAAGCAGTAAGACAGAAAGAGCTACCAACTTAGATATAGATATAATTGATAGTTGGTGTTAGTCACAGCATCCTATAAAAGCACTCAAAGCAATGTTAATTATAAAAAGTTAATATACAAGCTAAACATATTCAAATTGGGAAAAGAAAAGAGAGTAAAAGAAAAAAAAGAAATAAAAGAAAAGAAAAGATATGGAAGCAAAATAGCACATTGTGCTAAACTGTTTTGTCAATAGGACACTCAGGAAATTGAGCATTGTCATTGAGGTGGACAGGTGTTGGGAAAATAGGGCAATGTTTCTGTCTGGGGCTGTCATCTGGCTCATGGGCCCTGTAAGTCCAGGTTAAGTGAACAGAGTGAGATTTAAATGGGGGGTTTGTCTTGTTAGGAAAAGTTACGTTCATTTTGTTTTCCTGGAGCAGAAATGTTTTAAGCTTAACTATACTGTGGGCACTGTCCCAGTGGAGTGAAAAACACCCAGGTAGCTTTTCCAAGAGGCTCCATGGCAGCAAACTGGCAATTAAAAAGCCCCCATGCCGAGGAAGTTATTCTCCATTTCGGATTTGTAACAGCTGCGACTGTGAGCACTTTGACTTTGCTGATGGTGGGGGCTGTGAGTACCACAATGCACCCTTGCAGGACCATGGCATCGGCACATGACGTCAGACTCAATCAAGCAGCAGTAACGTGGCAGAAACAGGATGTGTTTGGACGTATCTAGAGATATCTAAGGACATAGAGCACAGCGGGCAGTTTTAAATCATGGAAACCCAAACATGCGATTGATATCTGGCTTTTACTATTACTAACAACTACAAATAAAAATGCAGGTAGGAGCAAAAACTGGAAATGTTTTTGTAATTATTTGCCGGTCCCTTGATGTCGACATTTGTTACCATATAGCTAGGCTGTGCTCTTTGTTGACAGAAAGAGAAACACCTGTGAGGGACATTATAGATGATGGCAGAGATACCATAGAGATCATCATTAATGCACTGGAAGATTTAGGAATGAAACAGGTCATTTCCCTTCTCAATCGCTCAGCAGTCCATATCCTACATTCCATCTTCACGTCTTACAATACCTTCACAGTAGGTATTCCAGTACTTTTGGTCTGACTATTTTCGGGTACCACTACATATCAGCTTGAATAATGTCTCTGAGACACCTAAACCGAAGCCGCTTAATATGAAACAAGGCCTAGACATAAAGAACTGAAGAAAAGTTAGTTTCTGCTTTAGTCTACACTCCTTACAGCTGATCTCGGCTTAATGTAGATGATGTATACGCCTTTAATGCTTGGATTTTTAGCTCGCT
The DNA here is from genome assembly GCF_964261635.1 of Lissotriton helveticus. Taxonomy (NCBI): domain Eukaryota; kingdom Metazoa; phylum Chordata; class Amphibia; order Caudata; family Salamandridae; genus Lissotriton; species Lissotriton helveticus. Next base: position 769,328,015 of record NC_136063.1, on the reverse strand, counting down.
TGACAAAATTGCGCCTATTCAGAACATTAAGTTGCGTAGAAGAAAGTCATTGTCTCCTTGGTATTTAGAACAGTTTAGAGCAGCAAAAAGTCATTGTAAAAATCTCATACGTCTTTGGAGAAAAGACTATAGTACAGCAGCTAAGGAAATACATCCGATGGCTGTTAGGAATTACTAACAACGTATGTAAAATTCTTGCATTGCTTTTTTCGCTGCTAGTATGGAGGGCGAAAATTCCTACTAAAGAAGTTTTCACTATTCTCAATAGTTTATTCTCTCCTTCTGCTGTTCCAACACTATCCATCATTTACAGAAGTTGTATAATGACATGGCACAGTTTTATACAGAAAACCATTTTTAATATGCTTTGATTTGTATGCCTCTCTATCAGTAATGCCTCCTGCTGCTGAGTCAAGTTACCTTCAACTTAGTGGATGGCTGTCGGAATTTGATTTAATGACTGTCAATGGGTTCAATACTGCAATGACTACCATCACATTGGACCATGGCATCTTTGCCCCACTCATGGATATTGGCTCTGGCTAAAGATCTTCTGGTTCCCAAGCTTCTGGAAATTTTGAATAAATCTCTCAGGGAGGCAGAAGTTCCTGCCTGCTGGAAGCATGCTTATATAGTTCCACTTCCTAGGAAACCGTCTACGGATATGAATATTTTTTCGACTTTAGACCCATGTCATTATTGTCGTTCAAGAACAAGTTAATGGAAAGTCATGCAAACTCCCTGCTGATATTATATCTGGAAGATAATCAATTGTTAGATGAGACACATTCTGGCTTTATATCTGTTCATAGTACTGGGATTGTGCTCTTAGCTGTAGCTGAGAATCCTAGAATCATCCTGGACCAATGAGGATTGAAAGCCTTGGTTCTTCTTGACCTGTATGAAGCATTTGCACAGTCTCACACTCAGTGCTCATCGAGTAGCTGATAAATATTGGATTCTCCGGTCTGGCTTTGTGATGGATTAAATTATTTTTAGCTGAAAGATCTTGTTCCTCTTCCAATCAGGTTATTTTAATTTCCCCAACAATGCTCCCAAGGGATCATCACTGTATCCCACTTTGTTTACTGGATATATAGCACCCTTAGCCATTCTGATTAGATTGTTTGGGTTCTGTAATATGCCATGTCCCGATTATACTACGGTTGTCGTCTTTTTGGAACCAACTGTCCTAAATGATGCTCTGACTGGGGGTTCAATTCACAGAGACCATTATCTGTTCCTACCACTTGCACTTTAAGTCTGGGTGTGTTACATGATTCTAGTTTTGCTTTCACCATGCAGATTATGGCTTCCAAATGCTTTGGCCTTTTATAATCCATTTGCAAAGCTCTCCCCTATTTGCTGATGTCTGTACATACATCGGCTGTTCAGGTCTTAGTCACCTCTCTGCTGGAATATGCGAATTCTTTGTAACTGGGTCTCCTTGCCTATTTTTGATAGGTTACAGATGGTTCAGAATGTGGCAGCTTGTGTAATTCTTAATCTCTCAAGGAGTATGTCTGTTAGACATCTTCCTATCTTACACCGGCTGCCAGTCCGACAGAGATGTACCGTGAAAGCTTTGTGCCTGGTTTACAAAGGTATCAATGGTGTAGGTCCTATTTATGTTATAAGAAAGGGTTGCCTGCACAGGCCTTCTCATGCTTTGTGTTCTTTGTGCGCTATGCTCTTGCAGGAGCCGTGGATTCAGAAAAGCCGGAGCAATGGCTGATCCTTTTCTCACAGAATTGCTCAGCTGTAGAACTCTCTTCCTGTCTCGTGCAGGCTCGCACCTAACTAACTCTCCTCCACCAAAAATCTGAAAACGTGGTTCTTTCAATCTTCTAAATTTTGTTCTGCTCATTTTTGTATTTTCAGCACCAGGTTGCTACTTTCTGGGGTAGCAGCTCGCGCTATATAACTGTCATTTGTTCATTCATTCATTCATTCATTCATTCATTCAATGCTGTGAATGTAAATCTCAAAGTTGATCAGTTGTAGGGAGAAAAATAGGGAAATGGGATGCTCTGTGTTTTTTTTAAACAAAGACAATATGCAACTATACCTATAATGAACCGTAGAGAAATATTAAGAACAGTGTGGAGAGGGAATATCTGGGCAAAGTGGTTTAGCAGGAGTGATATCGGGGTCACAATACAAGTGGCAAATGAAGGGAGAGACATGGAGCTTGTTCATGGCACAGGATGAAGTACCTTACACAAGTAAAGCTATATAAGGATAAATGCCCTCAAAACAGCCACTTATCAGTTTCCAAGAACACCACCGACCTCTGTGACATTTACGGCGTTTACCACATTATAACAAGGCACACAAGAAAAGTTATCTTTAACCCTCTACAGCGCTCTGCTGCCTTGTAGGTAGCTTCACGCTACAGAAATATTATATACAACATACACAGGAATTTCAAACTCATTTTAATTATTTTCTTGCTTGCATTTAAGGTAAAGATGGCAGTGTATTTCAATGCACACTCATAAACTGCAGCCATGGCGAGTGTGATCTATAACCCTCATATGCTTCAAATTTACTATGCCAAGTCAAACTAAATTCATTGTAATAAAGCAGAATAAAGTCGCGTAATTGGGAAGAAGAACCTGTGAATTATTTAACCCGAAGATAAAAGATGTGTCTAGTCTATCTGTCCATTGTACCACAGGAAGAATTTGCAGAAACTCAAAAGTAAGCGATAAACAAGTGCACGCAGCAATACTTCCACATAGAAAGAGGCAGGCAGGCAGGAGGGCGGCTTTCTAATCAGTCCTCAAAGGAACCCCTGATAAAGAAGTGGCACTTATTCTAATTTAAAGCTTTCACCTCCACATAATGTATAAAAGAATAGCTTCATTAAACTGTCTGGAGCTGGAAACAAAATAATATAGAAAATAGCTCCCCATAAAGCTTGCACAACAAAAAAAAACGATTCCAGTAAATGTCGTTCATTTTAATTCCATTATAAAACACGTGCTTGCGATTTCTGTAACAATTTGTTATTAATCAAAGTCTTCAATGTGGCCTAGTCCACCTGCTGTTCAAGAACACAGCAGTGTGAGTCCTGCACTTGAGAGCTCAGGCCCTTATACTCACAATGACTTTTTGTGTAGGTATTACAATTGTCGCTCCTAAAAAAAGAAAATGTAACATTTGGTTGTTGAAGCCACACTGTGAAGACTAAAGCCCCTGACTGTTGAAGAGCAATTAAATGTGTTTTAATTAAGATATAAATATATAGAAAACATCTGTCAGTCAATATAAACACCTGTCATAGTCAATCTCTCAAGAGCTGTAACACAATGGGAATAGTCCCTTTTTTGGTCAGATTATGACCTTTATTACAGGAGTGGAAATGAGTGTGATATTTATTGCACCTGATATATTCTGAAACAGCAGGGCTAAGACTTTGTTGGTTGCGAAAAAACACACAAAATTACGATTATTGCCTGAAAATGGGGCATAACATGCATACTTTGATGCTTATCACACCAAAATCTACATGCTGTTATTTATTGGGTAAGTTTGCCCTAGGAAAATGCGTGGGGGTGAGATTATCACAGAAATCATCAATGAGATATGTTCAGAAAGAACAGCTACCAAACATATCACAATTAATCAGGCCACCAGTAATTGGACTTGAAGTGTCTATTTTGCCACTCAGGGTCTTATTCACACGCCCCTTGCACCGCGGGTGCATCACTTTTAATGTGGGATAAAGTGGCGCACTGGTGGCGCAAGGGGCGTGTAAATAAGCCCCTCAGTTTCTTCCATTATGATTGTGTTTCACTCAAACACCAGCTAGCAATGGGAAATATGGCAGTCAAAAAGGACATGCAATTATGTCATGTATTTATCATAATCAAATACAGTGTACTGCATATACGTTCACTGTGTGTGATACTGGGCATTATGCACATGCGGACCATGGGCCAATTAAGTGTCGGATAAACATAGTTTTTTAAGGTGAGCAAAATAATATGATAGGGAAAGTATGGTTGTGGTTTTTATTGAAAAAATTGGTGTCTCAATGTGAAGCTCTGATTATGGTAGGATGACAGTATAAAGAGAGTATGTATGTACCTATGGTGTCCTTGAGATGGCCATGTTTAGTGTATTGATTGTCTCTTTAGCTCTTGATTCCTACCCAAATGAATGTGCTTAGTATTGTACACACCCAAAGACATACAACAATAAAGGTAGCTGAATACACACTCTTCAACCCGCAGGCACAAATTGTACCCGAAAGTCGTCTTTGCCCTCCTAATCACAATTGCATCGAGGTGTTAGGATTCTCTGATGCCCAAAGATCATAAAAATGATCAGTACTATTAACATTTGAAAGGGCTTTCCTACCCTCAGGCCCGGACTGGCCGTTGCGGGCACCGGGCAAATATCCCGGTCGGCCGCAAGGGTGGGGGCCGGTTTTGGCCCCTGGGGGCCGTTTTTGTTACAGAGCCGTTTTTGCAGCCCTGGCAAAGCGCTCGGCCCCCCGAGGGGGGGCCGGCCGAGCACTTTGCCAGGGCCGGTTTTGGTTCCCAGTCCGGCCCTGCCTACCCTTTACTAGCTATGCTTTATGAATATTAATGATTAAAACGTTTAGAGAGATTCCTCAAGCTCCTAAAAGATCTTGAGATTTAGATCACACGCTGGTTCCCGACACTTTACAGTCTCCTTATCACTGGCTTACCACTGTGGTGCATTTGATTGTAAGATATAACATATGATCTATTAACTTTTTTTGCATGGGAAGATTGTACTCTCCTACGCATTATGTCCATCCTGCAGAAATGAAAATGATGTTACTTGAATAATGAAGAGTAAATTACCTAATTGGTATTGCTACTCTATCTCATTAAGCTCATTTCTTTCCTCAGGAAAAATATCTTTTGAATACTATGGCAAAAACTAAAAAGTATTATATTCTTGCCACCAAGTGGAATAAACTCATTTGAATTTCACATACTATTGGCTGCTGCACATCTTTGTTTTTTCCTGTGATAACGATGGTTTACTAAAAGAGCATGGTATTTGTTTAGCTCTTAAACTTAAGAAATAATGTAATTTACTTTACTCTGATTAATGATTGGTTTGAGGACCATTGTTTTTTTTATACCGAATTGTACCCAGGTCCACAAACTTGTATTGGGTTAACCCCTTGTAATGGCATATTTGTGGATTGGGCACAGAGCAACTTGCTTGATCCTCCCAAGTAATCAGGGCTGGTGACTCGCATCTACATACCATTGGTATACACATTTTCTCATTTACCTTTCGTGACTGTGCATTTTAATACGTTCATAGATAAATACATTGATTAATACATTGGAATTTATGTGATAAACAGACTGGTTTCTGAAAAGCATGTTATATGTTGTAAGGAATTAGCAATAAGGCCTAGAGTCATGCAGGATTTCACTGAAGAATATTTTTCAATTTTCAGACCAGTTTTTGCTGCTTCACTTGGATATTGGAGCAGCTTTATCCACTTGGTTTGTTTGTTAAAGTAAATAGCACTTACACCTCATCTTTGTGTTATTCTTAATTTTCAAACAGTGCTCAGAATTTTTGGAAACTTAGAAAAGAAACCTCTGAGCTATATAGTTGCTTCGTTTCTACCTGTTAGATTAGTTTTTTCTTTTTTCTTTTAATTTGTTTCCTATCGCTAAACTATATTCTGCATTGCACTGCTTCGCTCGACAACTGTGTTTAATTTAGAACTTTACTAGGCATTTCGTGGACTTCCAGTAGAGAACTTGACCCCTGCATAGACCTTGTAGAATTAGGAGGCCTGAGTTGAGGGAAAGAGTGAGTGGTAAAACAAAAATTCAATCCCTCATTTCATGTAGGCTGGCTCTAGAAAAACTGGGCGTGCTGCACGATTGAAATTTATCGTTTGGTTATATATTCTGATGCACATGGCATATTTCATGTGCCTCAAAGCGAACAGGCGGGAGCCCAAGCTATTGGTGAAGAATTGAGAGGTCTATTGAGACAGTGATAGCAGTGAAAATGCGACAATGGAGCACAGTAGTTTGCAAGATATAACGTCTACCGGAGATGTAAATGAGCATTATACATCCTGGCAAAGATTATCAGCCCTCTAAATGCAGGTATTTTGTTTTCTCAGAAGTGTCATTCCAAAGCTTCCCAAAACACTGAGAGAAAAATGGCTTCTGTCTGAGGTATTAACTACTGAGAAAATAATTACGCACAGTGAGGGCAGTTGTTATCCATGGCAGTGCACTGCGGCTAAACGACGGGATGTGACGTGCAAGTTAATGCTTTCTGCCTAATATTTGCTTATTAAAACTACCACGAAACCCTGTGGGTGGAAGCTCCCTCTTCGACTTTCCATTCCCGGGCGGCAGTATTACTAGCCCAGAAGCTAGCTGGAGGGCCGAAGGAAAGCATTTTATCTTTACGTTCACGCCGATGCAGTGCAATTGCATACCTAGAACCTTAATGCTGATTGGCATGACGCACATACGCACGCACATGACGCACACATGTGCAATGCTAGAAACGGTAGAGGCTGTGGAAAGCGCTGGTGCAAATCTGTATGTAGCTTACTCACTATGCTTGCCAGTAAACAAAATGCATAATTTAATATTCTCAGGATCTAATTGAAAGAAAACCGTGCAATTAAATAATGGGGCATTATTTAGTGGAAACACATCGAGTTAACCTGGTGTTAATAATGCATTGGCTATGGAATTCACAAAGACCTGCGCGCACCTAATTATAATGAAGTGCAAATAAAAGGCATTGGTGCTTCTAAATTTCACATCCTATGTAGGAAATCTGTTGAAGTGAATTGCTGGAACCGGAAAGTGTCTTGCATCATTATGTTGATTTTTTTTATGGGTAGGTGGGAAGGGAAGAGTGGGTTGGCGTAACTTTGCTTTCAGAGTAACAATGGGTGAAGAACATGCACATTGCTTGGAGGCATAGAAGAAGGGGATTCTTGCGAGCCAAGACCAAATTACAAAATGCATATTTTACCTAAATTATTCGGGCGAATTTTCTATCCAGTGAAATATTCACCTTAGTAAATTTTGGCCACTGTAAATACTGTTGGAAATCTGCTATGTTAGCATACATTTATTTGTGAAGTTTTTTTTTTAGATTAGATGAGGGACACACAACAAAGGCATGCAAGTTCCTTCATAAAAATCCGTTCTTGTGCAATTGCCCCTTCAGATCCTGCATCACAAATTAAAGAAAAAGGAGCCTTCTTCACGAAAATGCTGTGTTCCCTCGAGAACATTAGAAGGCTGTGTTCTTACTCCTGACTTGCATCGTTTTGCCAAGCACTGCGTTCCAGAACCGACTGAAACTAGGGATATCTTTGTGACCAGCTTTGGAGTGTCTGAGCCCCGTGGACTTCTCTGACCCCAGTGACTTCATCCTCCACCTCGCATAGTACCAGGAGGCGTACCTTCAGACTGTAGCTCCAGAGGGGGCGGGGTCTCTTCCAACCTGCTAAAGCTTTACTGCAATCCCAATAACTTCTGGCCTGCCAGTCCCCATGGCAAATTGCCAGGTGTGCACTATCATGGGGAAAAGTAAAGTAAGTCTCACCAAGGAGGCCCCCATGAATGAGGATGGAATGGCTCCCAGGATGGCACAGTAAGTCATCCATCCAAACATACCTGTACTTAGCCATGGGTGCACTTTCTGCAGAAATTGTTAATGAAGATGAGGATTTGGCCTCTCCAGCACAGGTTCTTGGTTATACCTGCTTAATGAACCCCAAAGATATTGTTACTTCTGACTCTGGCCTGGCTGCCATTGTGACTCACACGGAATAGGACACAAATATCAAACCGTGCAAAAATGGCCCCATTCAGACATAAACAGTAATTCACCTGTCCAGGTTTCACCTGAACTGACCTTGTGGGCCCCTAAGAGAAAGATGAAGGAGAAGAGTGGATCCTAGACAGCGCAACCTATCCCCTTGTAAGCTAGCGGCACATTCGCCCTAGTTAAGCAGACCAGACCGGGGGGTCTAGAGCTTGCAAACCCTTTTTGAGGGTTTCTATCTGAAGATCGAGAAGCTGATAACAGAAATCTTGGAGCCTGTTTCTTCATGCATGGACAAGATTGAGCAGCTTATTAAAGACTAAAGAGGGGTTGCATCATCCAAGCCTCCATCTCCACTGTTAATCAAATCAAGAGGGGCAAAACGAAAGGTCGGGCAAACAGGTTCCACTCAGGGATGTAGTACCCACCCAAGGGCCATCAAGACCATTCGCTGCTTCAACCCCAACTGTAGCTCTTAGACAGCATCCGATGATATTTAATGAGACTGGTGGGCTATCTGCTATGGGCAGAATTAATGGAGAAACATAAGTCGAATGACCTCAACCAATGCCACAATGGAATTCAAGCACAGCCCTGTTTCCTGTCAATCAGAGCAAACCCTCTGACAGGCCCAAGACCCCCAAAGTTACTATCAATTTGCCCCTGGAGGTGACCCCCTAAGTTGTGGTACTGGTGAATGTTTCCCCACCTCACTCTGACTCTTCAGAGAACTATGTGTAACTCAAGAATAAGGTGAAGCACTGGTTGGGGGCTCATACAACCATGGAAGTGAATCTTGAAGCTTGGATTAATTTGATTAGACAAGTTTACTGGATTGAAGTGCCCAGTCTTTCTCGGGAGACTGTGTAACTACTTTATGATCAGATATGGTCTTGCCTTAATTGGATCAGACATGAGAACAAAAATTTCAGCCATGCCCTTGGGATTCTTCTACAGGCTGGATCAAGTGTCCCACAGTCTAAGACTCTCTCGAGTCAGAATATGGGGTTAGCGGAACTATTTAAGTTGGAAACTTCTAATCGATTTCTGTGACTTAGCTCCTTGGATACGTGTGATTTTCTGATCCATCCTGACTCCATCCCTAGTTCTTAACTTCGGACATGTACTTTACCCACGTTGCTATAACCAACTGGGCCCCTAAAGATATCAAACCTATAAGCTGGAACATAGCAGGTCTTGAAACTAAACTTAGCAATGCAGCTTGGACTAATAATGTGAAACAGTTTGGAGTGATATGTTTACAGGAGATCTGGGCTATAGCCAGTTGTCACTTGGAGGGGTAGTAAGTCTTATTCCATTTCAGCATGTGATTCTCGAAAGGGTCAAGCGAACGGTGGACTGACTGTTTTTACATCTCTTGTGGTTCAAGGGGATGTAGAGATTTTTGACACGGGATCCCCCAACTTATAAGCACTTTTACTTTCTTTTGTAGAAGCACCCAAACCCCTGATGTTCAATTTTTACAATGCTAAAATATGCCCGCAGGGTACTGATAATCTATGTAACTTGGATTATTTTTTTGGCCAACTGGAGGGGACTAAGTGAGAGGTTTCAAACATCATACTAATGGGAGACCTTAATTGTCACTTGTCTAAGGACCCTGCTACCCTGACCTATAAGCCTCTTACTTGCCTGCAGCCAGAGGGTCTTCATTTGGATCATTCCACACAAGGGAACTTCTATCCTTGATTTAGTCTTCACATTGGATAAACTTGCCTACTCTACAGTGGTGAGTTTATTCCAACTTTTACTGGCAGAAGGTGTGCCTTATTTAGAGATTTTATATTTATTTTGCCATTTAATGTTTCTCCAATTTCGGATGTTAAAATTGAGTGCAGCCCCCAAGTGATCCCAACCCTAATTGTATTTCTCTCAGCTGGGGTGAGGCAACTAAGCAGATGTTTGGGGGACCCAAGGAGATTTTGAATCCCACTAGTCAGGGTATAAGGCTAGGGTGGTCACATGTATTCTCAGGCATACCCTTTCCCACCAAAAGTATAAAAGAGATAGCAACCTGTTTAAATGAAGATTTTATATGTTTTTTCCCATATCGCTTTTGCAGTCTCTGAGTCTCCTCGTATCTTGGAGGGGTGGCGGGGGGGTCGGCTTGTTGAAAAGAACAGCCTGGTCACAGGATCATAACATATTATCTGATCTCCAATATGGCTTAGACCTGGAAGATCAACTATTGACCAGGGTTTGAATCTCTATAAAATTTTGATTAACTGTGTCCAAATTTGGAGTATCATCTTGGACATGGGGGTAGACCAGGACGTAGTTTGCTTCTTGAGGGATCTCCATGCCCAAACTGTGGTCTCAGTCAAATATACTTCCGATTCCCACTGCACAGATAGCTTTAAAACTAAGTGTGGTGTCAGGCAGGGGTGTATCATAGCCTCCTTTCTATTCGCCTTATATATATATAAACAATCTAGAACAAGTTCTGGGGGGGGGGGTAATAGTTTTTCTGCAAGTAGAAGGTCAGCAACCTGCCTGTCTTGCTTTATGCGGACAACACCACACTTATACGGCCAGGGGTTTGCCAGCCCTCATAAATGCATTTGTGGGTTTTATGGAAGAGCTAGATCTTAGTACAACATCAGCAGGTCTCCTGTGATGGTAATTGGTCCAAGAAATACAAAGACACAGATCTTCAAGATAGGAATATGGATCCTTACACCGGTTAAAACCTTCCCGTACCTGGGGGTCTTGTGCGATGCTGATTTACACTGGAGTCCTTGCTAACTGGGAAGCTGTCTGATCTTGATATGACCAATGCTGCATAATGGAAAATTGCTTCCAGATTGGGTAGGAAGTCAATTAGCGCTCTGGGACAAGATTACCATGATAAAACTGTCTCCAAAGCAACTTATGGGAGTGCCATCTGGGAGCTACATAAAGTATGACTGCCTACAAGTGGATACAAATATACTTCCGAGATGCCTTCTTTGCGTCCACCAGAGTAACCCCTCCCATATAGTGCACAAAGAGCTGGGGGTAAGCTATCTCACTGATATTATAGCTCTCCACCCCCTTTTATGTTCGGCTGACATCCAGACTAAAGGAACATAATTAAATAGAGCGGTATTTTGCAGGACCTTTTATCCCTTGATTTTGCCTCACAAATTCAATTGGCTTGGTAGTTTGGTTTGCCCTGTTCCCATCATGCACTGGGACAGGAACAGACTAATTTGCATGTAGCCAGGTTCTGAGCTGGGATGGGGCAGTGAGCTAAAAATGGTGATGGATCAAGCCCTGATCTTTGGACTGGGTAAGAGTGGTCTGCTTAATTCAAACACTCTGTTCATCACCACCCCCTTTTCTGAATTCCATGGCTTAAGAAAACCAATATTGTTTCAGAATATAGGAAGGGGGGGTTGGATTCCTGTCAAGATTGTAAAGACAGATCATGGTTAGGTTAATGACAATTTTGTGAGACACAGACTACTAGGGAGAGAATCAGTGGCTTTCAAAAAGGTGTCTGTTACTGAAAAACAACTCATCCACAGAACCCTATCCCACAGTTGGCACCTATAGCCATGCTCTATTGCTGCTGACCAGATTTAGGTTAAATCTGTTGCCCCAGTTACTCGTATATCCTTGAGGCTTGCAAGAGAAATCCTCCCTAGCACCCTGCGTCTGTGACAAGGTGTCTCCACAGGATACCATGAAATTTACATTTTTCTGTAATTTTCATGAGATCCAGGGAAAGGCCTATTTAATCCTTTTTAAGGCGCGAGATTTTAAACAAGCATGACCTGCTTTCTTGCTTCCACAAATGCTCTCTGTAGATATTGGTTTTTATGTTGCTAGTTTTGTAAAAGCTGCTGTAAGATCAAGGAACTTGATGATTGTAGTCCTGCACTGCTCTATGAACATCTATGCATTTTAATGATTTTAACAATCTGCATGGTTTTTATCCCAGTGTGTATTTGCTGTATGTCATGTATGCGCTTATGTTTTTTTATTATAACCTAATAAAGCTTTTTGTTAATGATAATGACCGAGTCAATGAATCAATATAATTTTATTCAATTTTGCAATAAAATCATACACGTGACATACATTAAAGGTCAATCATAGCTGCACATAAAACAGAAAATATTACTATAAAAACCCATGATGAGTAAAATTCATCAAAAGCTCGTTATCCCCAGGATCAAATCTAACGTACAGAGCCATGGACCCCCATGAGGATCTTTGAAACATATATATTTCTTTATGAGTTTCTAAAAGTTTAAAGGTATAAAAAGGCAAGCTTAGCCTAATAAAAATCCAGAGAGCTAAAAAGTAGGTTTAAATACTTGTGCCAAAGAGATTTGTATAAAGGAAACATTAAAACAATATGCAAGGTATCACATTTAGATAACAGATCACAGTTGCAACGGGGTGGGTCAGATTACTTACACCAAAAACCCTCAGGACAGATCAACTAATAAAACCCCCTCAACCTGATGTAGGTCAACAAATAACGCTGGTGGGTAGGCATGTCAAGGAGAAGATATGGCTCTATCCTAGGAACTGTTTTGACACTTACATATTTTCGAAATGAACGATTGATGACTGAGTCATTTTTCTGACTTGTTCCACAGACATATTTGTCTTTGCTAGGAGTGTACCTTATTCTGTAAGGTACCTGGACCTAGAGAGAGCTGCTAAACACACACACCCCTGAACTTTTTCCGGAACACTGTAGGCTTCAAGGAGTTGGCAGATAGTAAGTTTCAACCAGCCTGGCCCCATATGGATATGATGAACACAGTCAGCCCTAAATCAAGAGGATTGGGCTCTGGGAATCCAATTTAAAATACATGTGAGTTTGAAAATGATGGTTCTGTAACACTAGAAGGAGTTTTAATGACAGAGAATAACTATGAGTTTATGGTGTGCCTCAACCATTTTGCCAAAAAGCCTGCATGATGTAGAATTCTGCTAGAAACGTCTGAAGATTGCTAAAACTGTCAAAACTCTTTTTTCACTTTTCTATAATGCTCACATCAGAAGAGCAGTCTGCATCATAACAAAATAATTGATTTTTCCTAATTCTGTGGGAAGCATCCTTTGTTCCCCCTGCCTGGAGTAATCTTAATATACTGCTTCTGCCAGGTGGCTGTTTTGGAGAAAGGATCTAGTTTCTTTTCACTTTTTTCCAATTTAGAATGTTACTACCTTTGTTATCAATATTGTTTTTGCTGTCATTCTGTTATTATTATATATCAATTATTTTGCCAAATGCGATGCAGCGCGCGCAACGAAATTCGTTTAATTTAGTTATATGTTTACTTACCTCTAATCGGACGTAACCTGTAGTTTACTACCCCCCACCCTGCTCCTCCCCCGCCCGTCAGCGCCAAGCAGCACTCCCACCACGGGCCGCTACTGCTGCCAATATAATGTATTTTAGGTATGAGTAGATCTACTAAAAGGATCAGGTTGAGACTGTTCAAAACGGGCATGCGGGCATAATGTGGTCAACGACCACAGCCTTGCAGCTCTCCTTGTATTCCCAATCCTTTTGACGTGGCAGTGGTTGGACTTTCAATCTTGGTAAATGCAGTTTAAAGATGTGATGGGAAAGAACCGCACTAGACTATTGTTGGAAGTCTAGAGGGAGGGATTCCTCCATGTAGAAAAATATTTCCCCGTGGAGAAACAAACACATTTAAACTGTGTGAATATACTTTTGTTTTTACATTCATGCACTTGGATATATAGAGTTGCAACCCTTATATATGCAAACATAGCAATGAATTTAAGCACGCTTGGAATTGTGCTACTGTTGCAGATCTTCAAGACAAATCTACAAATGAATTGTAAATTAATAAAAGGGAAATGTCTTCAAAATTAGGAATTAGGAATACGCCTATAGAAACAAAGCTTAGACTTCAAAGAATTATTGTCAATTATATTACTATACACTAAATACATATATAAAGTAGCTCCTTATTTGTAAACTCTTCTTCAAATATAACTCATTAAAACCAATGCTACTGTTATTAATAGGCAACAGAAGTGATTTACAATTACACCATAAATGTAAATTATGTTTCACTTCGGTTTTTCAATATTAAAAAAAAAAACTGAAAATCTGTAGTTAATAAAAAATAAACTATTGGAAGACATGTGTAATCATCATTTTGACTGTGGCGGTCTGTGAGACACATTCTGAAATGAAATGTAGCCAACTGGTCTGATTTAGAATAAGGTGATTTCAGAACACTTTCTGCTTTCTAAATGCTAAATTTGAAGAATTATCCACTGGAATGTCCTCCATTATAGCAATAGATGGAGTACATTAATTTACTGCATTTTCCTCTGAGTTTAATATTTCCTCTACAAAATAGTAGATTTATCCACCAATTTTAAATCAGGGCGAGTAGATGCTGAAACCTAGCTACTCTTCCTACAATTATAATAACCCAAAAATATAACGTATATCTAGTCCATAATCGCACTCCCACATCTTTTTGTTTTATTATAGCAGATTTTGACTATAAAAAATTAATTTAGACATTGTCATCCTCTCTCCATGAAGACTTGATATTTGCATATGATAATATTTGCTTGTTCCCATATTATCTTGAGTCTGTTATGTTTTTTTCCTGGACCCAAATTGCATCTGCAAGGTGAATATATTTATTGACATTCCTATATTTATTTACATGTCTATAGCTCTGTTATCCAGTGCTTAATTTATGCCGGTGCTTGCCGTTGCTAAGCACCGGCACTTATTTCTCAGGGCCGGGTCTATAGAATTGAGAGCCATGGGTATACTCCAGAGGAGTTTGGCTTGTGCCGACTTTTTAATGGTGGAATTTCTTCCATTGCTTGAGCCTCGATCGGAGTCTGTCATCTGCAGAGAAAGGAGTGAAGCGGTGAGCGGGGCTGTGATCGGAGGCAGCTTCAAGGCTCTTCAGGGACAGGCAGGCCTTGACGCAAATCGACTTCCGGGGCACTCTTGGCAGAGTGAGAGCTGATTGGGTGTGCACACCCATAATGCATGCGGGTGTGCATTGTGCTCCTTTTGCCCACATGATGTTTAGAGATTATAGGGGTTATCAGCATATGCAGCTATTAAAACCTGATAATACGTTATGCTTATATGTTATTTGGCATTAAATATTATATGTAAGCGTGTACTCTTTGAAAATATTAGTAGAATTTTCATTAGAAAAACTCAAATATTCATGGGTTTATCATTCCCCGGATATTTGCTAGATGTATTTATTCTAAGCCATGTTTACAAAAATCTTGATGCAGAAGCTGCATGTTGATGACACAACCAGAGTTGGCTCAAGGAATGAATTGAAGTCACCATAAATAAAGAGCTCTCCTTTCTAACCTAAAATTCCCATGCACCGATAGCTTCACTAAAGCGATGCCAGTAGTCCCGTTCTGATCAGTCTGTTAACTCTTGTGCCCCTTATTCATAAAGGGAAGGTCTTATGTTTTAAAATAAGGATAGCACTTGAGTTGGCTGTGACTGTAACCAATCATTTTAATTACATTGGTAGGATTTCTGCAAGCATACCACTTTATCCTTCAATTTCCTGAGGTGTTTGAAGGGAGGGGCATATATTTGAGGGGAATTTAACACCAGGAACTAATGTGAGATAATATATTTGGCATTCTGAGCAGGTTTCACATCTATCCACTACTTCCCATCTACAGCCATAGACATGGATTATTCTGAGTGAGTGTTGGGGGAAGGACCTGACCTGTCTTTGAGAAACGGGCGACAAGAGTCTGGTTTTGACCGTATACCATGCTTCCTTTTATGCTGTGAGGATAAATTCCTACACACCAGCGTTGCTTGTGAGTGCAGCCAGGTTGCCTTTTAAATGAAATATGAACAACACAGTTATGTTTTGCACAGTGAATTACCTGCACAGAAAACTCCTGATATAGGCTGACTTGGTTGAAGTCATTAACTTTAATTGGTGAAATAAGCAAGGGGTGTGGTTTGCAACCAGTGCTTAATTTAAGGTGTGGTTTCCGGTGCTCAAACCCGCACTAAATTTCCAACACCAGCGCTTGTGACAGCTGCCACAAGGTGGAGCGGTTTGGCTAATTTTGAGATGACCACAACAACAGGTAATTATTCATTCAATCAAATGACTAGTACCTGCCTGCCAAGCCATTTGCAAAGCTTTGGGGGCCTGAAATAGTCTGAATAGTCACACTTGTGGGAATGTGATGGTTAGTTTTTGTGTTGTTTCGATCGTTGGCAGCATAGTAGGGGGAGTCCCAGCACTTATTATTTCAATAAATTAAGCACTGCTGTTACCCAAACTGAAGGTGAACCATGGTCACGCATAAGGTGATCGGGGAGTACAAAGAACGCAGAAGAAGTAGAGCAGAGATGCTTAGGAGCATGACATGATGACACCGAGGAAGATATACCAAGGTGCTTTAGAGGGAACGCATTCAAAAACACTACAGCAAAACATAAAGAAGTTGACACAAATAATTCAAACTGAGAAATTGAAAACTGACTGTAAGGGTACCAGCTTAGAGTTTGAAAGGTAACGGCTAGGACGGAGGACCTTGAATCTGGGGAACTGGGTTCAAGTCTCGGCTGACTGAACATCCTGTGATTCTGGGCAAATTGCTTAATCTCTCCGTGCCTAACAAAAATAAATGTGTCCTCATGTAAAGTGCTCTGATACCCGATTCAGGTCAAGTTCGCGCTATATAAAACTCAGTAAATTTTTTTATTTTTTTAAAAGCTGAAAATATCCGTATAATTGATAACTATGGTTGGCACAACAATGACGGAAACAATTTATTAAGGAAAAATACAGGAGTTGAAGAATAGGTCAGTGTTATTACCACTGCAGTAGAGACAACAGATGACAAAGGGAAGAATATTAGGAAATGGTGTTAAACAAGAGGACATGAAAAGGTACTTTCAGTTTGTAATGCGTTTTGAAGGAGAAATGGTCTTCTGTCTAATTGTTGAAAGCAAAAACACAGTTAGCGAGAGTCATTGAAAACAAATGGCAGAGAATCTTAACGGAAATGTGTAATAAAGCCAAATGATGAAATCAGGTAGGTGAGTGGAATAGTGCACCTGAACACACAAGGGGGCATTACGAGAATGAAAAAATGGAAGAAGGCAGGCCTTTCAAGGGTGCTCAAAAGAGCATGTTTTGCTTGTGGTCGGAGTTGCTTTGGGGTTCTCCGGTATCAATGTATTTTGTCCAGTTTATAAGTTAGAATGTAGAATGGTATAGTCCAGGGATATGGATGGCAGCGTCATCAGCATGCTGGTGACATACTGAAGTCTGCGCCATTCCAGCCAGACTGAAAACAAACTGAACCCTTGAGAATCTGCTCCACAAACAGCATCTTCTTACTCAGAACAAATTGGCATTAGATCACTTTAGACATGACATTGGCTGTGTCATTGCATTCACACATCACCATAACACGGATGCCATAGGCAAACCTTTTTTGTGCCTGGCTACACGACTCCAGCTAGTGCAG
This sequence comes from Lissotriton helveticus, assembly GCF_964261635.1. Taxonomy (NCBI): domain Eukaryota; kingdom Metazoa; phylum Chordata; class Amphibia; order Caudata; family Salamandridae; genus Lissotriton; species Lissotriton helveticus. The sequence goes on along the minus strand of NC_136063.1, from coordinate 769,310,687 downwards.
AACAATGCAGCTAGGAAGTGGAAACCAGAATCTCGTCGAGAGCATAGAAGTCCACTTTGAACAATTTGATCTGTCTATAATGTGCTGGACCAAATTTTTGCCGTTAAATTCTTTTACAGATAGTGGGTCTGTTTGCAGTCTCCACTGGTGCTTAGGAGAACCTATGTTTAAACTGGTTACACCCTCAGATGGAACTCATCAAAACATCCAACACTGGCGAGCTATGCTTTCTTGCCGGTTGTGTCATTGCTATGAAATTCACTCATACAAACCTACGAGTCATACTAAGTCTCACACTGTTTCGTTAATTCGTCAAGATCTACTTCTTCAATTTTTGATCATTTTCGTCATGTGAGTTGAGTTTTTGTCTTACTTAAACATCCATTTCCTAAACTTCATCTCGATGCAATCAACGTGAAAGGGAATTGTCTAGTGTTCATGTTTTTAAGCTAACATTCTTCAAACGCTTCGATAAGCACTTAAATTATTGTCCTACAAGTGGATGAAATAACCGTGAGTGAAATACATATTTTCTATTGGCTTTGGAAACGAAAAATATATGCCAAATCATGCTGTTAATTGAGTTCCTGTCATGGAATATAAACTGAAAAAGAGAAAAGGTACTACTTAATTGTTTGTTCTTTTCTCCAAAAATATAATTTGATCAGGAATGCTTTCAAGGTCATTTGCTTTGGAGGTCACAACCTTAACGTCACTTCATTAAGATGGTGGAAAACCAGCTTCAGGTTCTAATTTGTAGGTGGAACTCATATGCCCGTGAAATATTGTTTTACATCATACATGGCAAACAGAGCAATTGCGTGTTTTCTTCTTGGATGTTTTGCTCAAAGTCTGGCCCCATAGAAAGTTAGTTTTAATCAAGCATAATTCTCTTAGACATGCTCAGATATAGTAACCTGAACATTTGTATATTAGAGATCCTAACTGCTTCGCTTAAAAAGCTATTACTGCTATACAGAAATGCAGATCTTCAAATAAAGTACTCAACTTGAAACAAACTTGTGGTGTGACCTACTAGGGAATGAGATCCAAAAGACTATACAGATTTACCAAGCGGGCTGGGAATATAGGGTGGAACCGGCCGTTTAGCGTTCCTTGAGTCCTGATTTGGAAGATAAATGAATTTGTTACCACTGGAAATGAAATCAATATCCTTAGCCCTGTGGTAGAGTGAGGTGGGTGGAGATACACGTCTTCAAATCTATGTATCCAAGTCAACATTTTCACATATCAATCGTTAATCATAAAAACAGAATTTGACTTTTATATTTCTGAGAGATAACTATAGTTATTAAACATTTGACATTTGAATTGTAGTAAAGATCACCTCTATTGGGAGAAAACGTCAACCAAGCACAGCTATACATTCTCTCCAGTGGGAGAAGCAAAAGTCATGTGACATTCTTAGGCAGCATTGCATGTATGTAAACGTAACAAGAATTGGTGCTGACCTTCATGTGGTTGAAATGGAATGAGTCAATATCTGCAAATAGTGCTGTAAATCAAAAGATACTTATGAATACAACTGAGACAAGGCTTGTCAAGGCCTATTGAAATTTGAGAGGTCAATGAAAATGAATGCAGACATTGGATATGCGGTTGTAAATACATTCACAGCTTTCTCGCAGTATCTGTATCATATTTATCTTTGCACTGTCATTAATATCTTTTTTGCTACAACACTGAGATTATTTTGACCTACACTAGGTGTTACATGGCCTGATTGCAAAAAAAGTATTTTTTTGTCCAGGAATAAAATGGGACTGTGTGTGAAATAGATGCAATTACACACATAATTAGTTTTAGGAAACAAAATTCCAAAAGGCATCTTTATTAAATGGGACTTGTCATGCCTCTCATTCTGCCAGTTGAATCTTCAATATAAGGAACTGCTATGATAGCTTAAACAGTTGTGCAGGATACAGGACTGAGTTAACAGGTAACCAGAAGGTAACCAGACTGTCATTAATCCACCAATCAACAATGGATGATTTTTCTGGTATTGGCGGCTGTGAATCACAACCAATGGTGTAAAATCAGAGCCAAGTAGAGCAGAAGAAGACTGTCCACCAAAATCCATAGCTCAAAATGAAATGAAAACAACACAGGTGAATTATGCTTAAGTACTGATTGGAAAGTCCATTCATTTCTAAACAACAGTGTGCAATACAAATAAATCAGGAACACCGAAATGCTTCTTCTCATCTGCACATGTATTTGCTGGGCAGCTTTTGAGAGGATGATGTAAAAAGAAATATTGGCAAATTTTCTACGGAATGCATGGAAGGTGTTTGAGAAGGTGATGCAACATTAGCCAACGCCAGATGATCCGATGTGATCTGTAAATAAAATAATTATTCCCTATGGAAATGCATCTAAAATATTCAGATGAAAGTTAAGATTTAGGATCTAAAGCCATCTGCAGAGAAGTAAAAAAAAAAATTTTAAAAAGAGAAGTAATATTTTTATAGATTCCAGTCACTGAGAAAGCTGCTTGTTTAGCACCATGCCTTCCAGCACTTTATAGAATCCTTTAAAATACCCGATTCCGAGTAGGTACGCCATCCTGCCATATACGGCACAAGCTGCCCATGTGTAGTCCAGTGAGCAAGTGGTACGCCTTTGAAAATCAATCACCAACCTTCTTTTCTCAGTGGAACAAATTCACCTAGTAGAGCCACCACATTATGTGGATGGCCGTTTTGAAATAATTCCAACATACTAATATGGTTTTCAAATATGGTGCCCAAAATTAGACAAAATATTTCGAGTGTGGTTTGATCGGGCCTTGTTTAGTAGTGCACTAGTTAATCTGATCATATCTACTGTATTACCTTTAATGCATCTGCAGCTGGCTAAAAATGGTGAGTACACTCACTAAAAATACAATGAAAAAGCTCATTTGGTGCAGCACAACAAAATATGATTTTAAATAGGGATGGTATTAATGTTTGGATTTTGGTCTCCACAAGTTACAGATATAGCGAGACAAATGGAGCAGGAGGAAATCATCAGGCGCTGGAGCACTGATGAGGCTGTGGGCCTGCAGGTGAGGAGGAGGGAAATAAACCCTACATGCTCTAAGGTTTTTCTCAAACAAAGCTACACCATTTTAGTGTGTATTCTCCCAGTGGAGAGGATAATCTGTTAGGAAAAAAGGACCCCAACGGGAAGTGGAGAGAAGGAGATGCTAAACAATGCTGTGCAAAGCTGCAGAATGTTCGGTTAGTGGCCAGAAAATGAATCCAATTTTTCATTCTGTCATTATAAATATTTCAGTGCAAATGGTACTGATTTTCTGCAACTGTGGTTAAGGAACGGACGCCATGTGAACACGTGTGCAGCTGAAAACGAGGTGCTAGGAGAAAATTAAAGGTTGCCGTCTAATTAATGTCTTACTTTTAGCTTGCAAGATGCAGTAAATAAAATCAGCGGTGGTGTAGGATATGAACGGGGAAGACGAAGGAAAAAAAACATTTACTCTGCTCTTCTTCTGACAGTTTCTCATAAAATATCTGCAGTCCATCTATCTTTTAGTACTCCAGGCTCCTCTGGAGAGCAGAAAATAGTAGTTTAAAGCTCACTTCAGCGCCAGTCTGCAGGAGATTGCTTTCCACAGGACCCCTGCTGACAGAGGCCTAGGGGAAGAGGCCCAGGAGTTATTCAATCAGCTCGAGACTCAGGGGCGGCTGGGGGTCCTTTGAGGGCTGATTATAAAGCTGCCCTCCTGTTGCCTGCCTCGGAACAGAACAAAATGAACAGTCTCTCGCTGAGCAGATTCTGCGAGGAGGAATTTCACCTGTCATGGAGTTTGTCAGAATCTCTGGATTTATCTTTGAGCAAAATTAATAAAACACCAACCAGGATTTCAGCCAGACTACTGGGCTGTGCGTCACGTGAAAGTGATCTCTCACCCAAGGAAACCTGGACTCTGAGCTCAGGCCAGCATTGCCCTACTTTATTCCTTGGAACTTAAGCAGAGCACTGTTACTGTGTCACAAGCCCTGCTTGGTGGGGGCAGAGGGGAGGGTGCTTGCAGCGCACTGACTGGGAGAAGCTGCTTTTTGTCTGTAAATCTTAGCTGTTTAGAACTGGTGATGCCATTGTTGGCTCTTTTTCAGAACAAGCTGATATCCACAGCAATAGAACACCCTCTTTTTTCAGTGTATTTTTGTTTTCAAGATGGCGGGTCCCTTAAGGCAGCACATCTGGTAAATCCACACGCATGCTTTTCAGGCCTGGTTTTGATTTGTCTGTATTAAAGGCCTGATTCATCTCCTTCGAGCAGCTAGCGGTTTGCTGCGTCTTCTTGCCACATGTGCAGCACAAGAGGCCATGAAGCGCTGGACCTTTTCCTGCACTAGGTAGGGAAGGCTTTTTATGGCACTAGCTTTAAGCCAAGTTAATAAAGAGAGCTGCAATTAAGTTTGGCAGCAACAGAAATGGAAACCCTTAAAACCACCAACCCTATTTTTTTAAGCCTGCGGCCTAGCATCAAATTCAGATCTCAAGTTGCAGGAGGCCATTATCTTTAATCCCATAAGAAGTTGGCTTCAAAACAGCAAAGAGGTCAGGCCCGAGCACGTGCCAAGCCTTGCAATGCAGTAGTGACCTCAGGAGGCAGTTTCTAGTAGAGAAAATGCCCAAAGCGTTCGAGTTACTGTAGTCTACCATGTTTATACAGTATAGACAACTGCACAGCAAAACCAAGGTAACACGCCTGACCTAAGCAAAACCTGCAGCCATCTTGAAAATTGACTCTTTGCACAAACTCAATGAGTTTCCATCATAACCAATCTAAACTCCTCTTGAATTCACTTATAGAACATAAAATATGCAATAAGACGAAATGATAATAATTTGTTCCTACATATTGCTTAAAAGCACCCCGTTCCGCGTATGAGACCTAGATATAACGGAGAGAACTACAATTCAATTAAATGGCATTCAAATGATTGACTTCCGAATGATGTGGTATGCGCATGGCAAGCTTTGAAATGTGGCCCTAACATATACTGCCACCCAACCTCCTTAAACCAAAGTACAAGCACTACAAAGTAGTCCAGTGTGGAATAAATTGGAAATCGACTGTTTTAGAAAAAGCATTCTCTTTGAAATATAAAGGAAAATGCAGAAAAAAATTAACAGTACACCGCAACCTTTAAAAGCATGCAGTCACTGGCAGCTTTGTCATTGAGAGAGCTCAGCGAAGAGCGAAAGGGGTGGGGGGAGAAGATCCACGGCGAAAGCGAGAGCGAACAGGCAGAAGGGAGATATAGAAGGCAGGAGAGAGGCAGCGGGGTGCCCAGCAGGGGGTGCACATAAGTGAAAGCACAGATGGTGGGAGGGGCAGGGTGCTCTCAGCAGGCTACAGTGGAGATGCATTAACTCCACAGAGGGTCCAGGGCTTCCCACGAGTACAGCTATGAATTATAACTGAGTATGGGAGCGAGTTCTTAGTATTGGCCTGTCTAATGACACACAGCCTTTTTTTCTTCATACTGTCACCTTTGACTGTACTACAAAGTTAAAGAAAAGAGAAATGGGGAATTCTAGAATTGATGCTGTATGTTAAATGCACAAGCACAGACATATTATGGGAGTCACAAAGTTTCGGTTTTTATCAATCTTCACAAAAAAATGCACAAAGAAATCAATATTGTTACATCTCAAGATTTATTTTTAAGCTCTGGAAATTTGACAGATTAGATCTTCTTTTGAGTGTTTCTCTATGCTGCCAATCATGACAGCAAGGCCCATAGCTGTACCTATTGAGACCTAAGGGATTTTGTTTTTTAGTAAAACAAAGAGGATGACGAAGCTTAATTTCCTGCAGATGCTCCCATGTAGTTGTACTACAATGTGAATATTTTCAATTAAGTGTATGGGACGATTGTATATGGATACTTAGTACACTTGGGCCTATATGTATGAAAGAATTTTGCATTTCTAAATTATTCGAATCTCTATTTCAGGTACTTAAAACATGCGAAATAGCCTTTCAAGTATGTATGAAAGGCATATGCGGCATCACAAAATGTGACTTCTACACAGTAGAAATCGCATTTTGCAATTCGCAAACTAGGAAATCGCAAATAGGGATTTCTTAATAATAAATCTACATGAACAGGAACAGTTCACACTGACTCAATGTGCAGGTAGTGTGTGACGCCTCCTGCATCATAACAGACCTTGTGGCAAGATTCCCAGGCAGCACCCACGACTCATTCATGTTCTGCCACACTGCAATCCACAACCTACTGTCACAGTGTGAATTTGACGATGGTTTCCTACTTGGTAAGATAATTCCACACTCAATTTATATAGTGCCCAGCATGGTGTGTGTAATGTGAATTAATGGTTTTACTTCTCATGCTCTTAAGGTGACAGTGCTTATATGTTATGGCCCTGGCTGCTCACACTGTACCTGACTCAAGACAAATAACTGAGAGGCAATTCAACTGGGCGCACAGGGCAACATGCGCCATCATTGCGACGGTGATGCGGAGACATGAGGGTCCGTGGGGCAGCAGCACGAGGCCCGCCGGAGACAGAAGGAAGTCTTGATCTCCCTGCATAACGATATGCAGGCAGACGTCGAAGAGGTGAGTGTGCGGGCATCTGTGCAGAAATGAGGGAGGACAAGGAGCTGTTGGCTGGTACGGAACTACAGAGAACAGCCCGGGGGCCCAGGCGGGCGGATTCTACGGTGAGGCCCTTCCTGAGTAGAGAGCACAGAACTGACTATGGTATTGGGGCAGAGACCGCTGACCGGGTGATGCGGGCCAGAGCGGCCGGTATTGTGCTGTAGTGCCCCCTGCGCTCACCTCACAGAACACGAGCAGCAGGAGGCGGTGAGTGAGGAGTGCGGGTGGGAGGATTGCCAAGCCCCAGTGAGGAGCAGGACCTAGGGATCGCGGTGATATATGGGCCCTTGTTGTATGTGGCGTGGCTTGATGCGATGAAGAAGATGGCGGCATCTCTTTAAGCTCCATTGAACCGCCATCATGTTGGCTGGCCCAGACGACTCCTGAAGCCACATAAAACATTTCTCATGCGGTGCAACGTATTCCGATCATAAAGCGACGGCTCTGGGGACCTTATCTCAGCAAGTTGTGCTCCCTGGAATGATCTTCCCTGCAGTCTGTCTCACTCAAGATGGTGGCTTTATGGGCCTGGCCCGGGTTGGCTTCGAGGAGCGGGCCATGCACTGCATTGGGTCAGGGCGGGGGGATCTGGGGGTCCAGCATGGACAGAGCAGATCCCATCACTTATCACCCCCACCCCTACCTCTTCCCCCTCACTCTTTCTACCTCCCTTATTCCTTTCCTCTCTCCCCTGAATTTCTCTCCCCTTGCCTGCTTTTTTCCCTATGCCTGAGCCATGCTTCTGTAACTCATAAAATATATATATATATATATATATATATATATATATATATATTTAATTGTCCAAGCCTAATCGCTATTAAAATGTAATCCTAAGTGAACTTATTATTTGAATATATAGAACTCTAACCACTAGTATATGTAGTAGACCTTTGTACTTACTACCATCTGATTTTAGAGTTTTCCGTTTGTATCTCTTTCTTGAGTGACTTTACAACTTGTACATTTGCAATTTTTTCTTGTTTATATCTCCTCCTTGAGTTACTTTACAACTTGTACATTTGCAAATGTTTCTGTTTGTATCTCGTATGTAACTCTTGTAATCCAAAGTCCTTATGTAACGCAACTGGTTCTTTTGTAAAGCGCTCTGACACCTTCGGGTAATGTTCACGCTATATAAAATCACATTAAATAAATTTTAAAAAATTAAAATTGCGCGGACCTTTGGGATTCCGATGTCCCGCTTCCTCGGCCTGCACTAAACCGGTGGGGCACTGTTGTACAAACCAGATACATGCTGCAAGATCTGGTGCCATACTGCACAATATTGCAATGAAGAAGGGTCTGGATGACATCCCCCGAGCCAGATGCTAACTCTGACGATGAGTTACCGCCGATACAGGTGCAGCAGAAGCCTACACATGCAGCAGAGGGATGTGCACAATGCACGGAGATCCCCAACTGTTTCTTAGGTAAGAAAAATTATATTATCAAATAAGACATCATTCTTGATGCTAATGCTTGGTCCTTAACCAAAACACCAACTTTTATTCAGGTAGGAACAATATTGTAACACACAAGGATTGACTGTATTATTGTGAATGTAACATTGTTAGTATATTATAAACAAATGTGATACAAAACAAAGGTGACTTATACCTCTGAGTCTACAGTGCTTCACTTCTTTCTGCCTCTGCGGTTGGGTGCTTTGTCAGCAACATTGGGGTGTGGGACTGGTGACATGCCAGTCTCGGTTGTGTGTCTGCATGAACGCCTGGTACTGCATGCCTCCTGAGTGGATTTTGCCACTGAGGCTAGAGTCCTCTTCACTCTCAGGTGGGGGCAGGATGTTGGGGACACAGAGGTTGAGGGTCTGGATGTTCTTTAGGGCTGTGGTCACTTGCAAGAGGCCACATACAACGTCCTGCCAGCAGTGCCCCATGTCAGTTTGAATGTTCACAGTCTGCCTTGCTAGCATTGTTGTGGCTCCTACCTGGTGGTTGAGAGACCATGTGAATGAATCAAACCTTGCCAGGTACTGCCTGTGCCTCTGTTTCTGCACATAGTGCTCCCTTACCTTTTGCCGCTAGCCAACAGTCCTACCCTTTCTCCAAGTTCTGCAGCAACTTATACATACATTGCAGCTGCTCACTAACTGTCCGTATCTGTTTTGTCTGCAGGTAATGTACAGAGATGATGGACCTCTCCAACCCACCATACACAGGAGCACTATCCAACATGCCTTCAGACACATTCTCATTATGGACTGCTGATCTTGGCCCTCTGTGCAGTCTGTGCATCCTGGCCTCCGATGTTGTGGTATCCCTGCTCTGTGATTGACTCTCCTCACTGTCCACAAATTGTGGCAGCAGCGAGATGGTTGCCATTCATCCAGTAGGAGTTGGGGTGATGGGTGGAGTTTTTGGTGGTGTTGTGTCCTGCATGACCACATCAGTGTCAGTAGGCTCTTCGGCTGCAATGGGACCTAGCACATCTGGGCTGTAATCTGAGTAAATGCATGTAAATAGTAAGTGTAAATAAATTGCTGCAGTTTGGCCACAATGATGTTGTAACTCTGTTTCATGAGTTTGTGACTTCTTAACTGTGTAGGGATATGTTTAGGGTAGTAATAAACACACAGTTCAGCTTACAACTCCCCTAATGCTTTGCCAGGGTGTGGCTAACATCTCAATGGAGCTAATGTGTGGATGATATATGGATTTACTAAAATTCTGTTTTATTAGGTAAGTAATGGGAAGATGGCACCTACTCCCATCACACTCTATAGTTCGAATACGTGATGTTACAACACGATCAAAATGATCGCGGTATTTAACATTGCAGTTTTTACAACGCAAGTCATTACGACTTGCGCTGGAGGGCGCTGGACTTAGGAGTAGTAAGATTTACTATTCCAACACCAGCCTACGTACAGTAGGGAAGGTGTTGGAATAGTAAATCTTACTATTGCTTAGGTTATAGCGCCCTCCAGTGCAAGTCGATGTAACGCTTGCGTTGTAATGGCAGCGTTCTAATTGCATCGCGGTGTAATCACCGCGATGTAAAGGATGTTTCCCCTATAGTTCCAGGGTCCCCTCTATCAGTGTCTCCATGGGAGTTGTATGGGGGTGTGTTAGTGGTCCTCCACCAGTTTCACATCCTTTGCCATCCTGCAGGCCACCTTCTCCTTCATATGAGACCTCAGGTCGTATCACCTTTTGCGGATCTCAGGGATGGTCCTCTGGTTGACTCCTAGGGAGTTCAACTTCTCCAGGATGCTGGTCTGGAACTGAGTTATTTGGCTCTCTGGCACAGAGAAGAAGGCCTGGCCAAATAGGTGGTCCATATGGGCCACTCCTTTTTTGGCAGGAGCTACAGCTCCTTCTCAGTAAACCTAACGTTGTGCTTTCTGGACCGTGAGTTCTTGCTCCCATCCTCTTAGACCATGGCCTTCTCCTTCGATGGTGCAATTTAGTGGCAGTGGTGATGCAGGGGCACTCCTTACCTCTGGCATAGGCCTCTGGGTTGTGGACACACCCTATATTTAAAAACTCCCTGGTCTGACACCATCATTCTGCGTACAGAGAGCACCGTTTCCCTATTTAGCAATTTCCTAAATTGTCAATTTCCAAATAGCGAATGTGACTCCATAATAATCACTATTAGGAAATCGCAGTTTACATACATCCTGTTTTGCGATTCATTCTATGGATTTTCTATCAGGGAATCACAAAATCGAATTTCAGAGTACATATGGGACTAAAACCCTAGGCACATCCAAGTGTAAGTGTAAGTTTATCATTTGCTAAAAGTAGTAATAAATGATTTGCTATTCATATTTCTCACAAACTCAAAACAAAAACAAAAAACCTGGTAAAAAAATCTGCAAACTGAGGCTGTTAGATCTGCTTTTCCCAGATAGAAAGACTCTATATGAACTTAAAATATTGCTGTCATTAGAGAGGGATGGCTGAAAGTCTGTCACATAAACCAAATTATCGTTGTATAGATAATAGGCCTCAAACGATTACCTCGGGAGCTACTAGTAACTCACCAATACCCTTGAAGTACCCTTCCAAAGTAAAATTCAGCCCATTACATCAGTCAGAGTGTTTGCAGCTTTAAAAATAGCACTGCTGCATTGCCCAGGTGGGAATGGAGTAGGATGTAGTACTTTTTCACCCCTCTCTGATTTAGCCCATTAAACACTTAAAGCCCCCTTTTTAGGTACATTTACCTTCTGTGCTTCAGACCTTGGGACATGGAGAGTAGAATACAGCCTTGGAGGAGGTTTCCCAGAGTGGCGAACCTCAGCAGTACTCCATCACAGTGCAGGCCTTGAGCTGCTGCAATCACCATCAGCACACTCCATTTCAGCTCCCTAACTGCAGCTGTGCTCTGACCTTGGATGAGGCAGACATGGCTCTTTAGCCCTCGGCAGAGAGTGGCTCCTGCCTTAGTGTTCCCGCACCACTCTACAGGGCCTACTACCAGCAAGTATGTCTGAGGCCCCATGCTGGACTCAGTGAACTCAGGTCTGGACCTGTGGACAGTGTGTCTCTTTCTTTGGGCCCAGAGGAGATTTCCTCCCCTGTGACTCCTTTGGAGAAAAACTCCCTGGATAGTAGAGCTGGGGGAGCATCCTAGGGCACCAGCATAATCAGATTAGGGTCAGGGCAGGGTACCTGATCAGCCCTGCATCCACACCACTATGTAACATGTGATAACATGGGTGCCATGTTGTGGTGCATTGAGTCTGGCTAGGAGAACAAGGTGTGAACTCTTTAAGCAAAACAACTCTGGTCTTCTACAAGCCAGGGGTGGATGGAATTTGCATAGTCACGCTACGCAAAGCTCAGCGAAACGGTAAAAAATCTCAGCGAGCACGCAAAAGTTCAGCGAACATGCGGAATTGCTTATTCAGCCCGTTCGCAATGCTTTTTTCCTGTTCGCGAACTCTGTTTGCGTGCTTGGGGAGAAATATCTTGCGAACACGCATTTTGAAAGCACGAACAAGCAACAAATTCCGCGAAGCTGCAGATCGCGGAATTTTTGGTAATTCCGCGTTCTCCGCGGACACGAAATTACCCAAATTCCGCAAACGGAACGGAATTTACCGCCCAGGCCTTCAAGCCAGTACACAGATCGAAAAACAAGAAAAGAGGAGGGCATCTGGGCAATAAGGCACCCTGAAAAGTAAACAGATTTCAGCAATTGTTTTAAATCTCTCTAAGTCCATGGTAATGAATGCCTTGCAGACATAACATCGACTTGGACAACTATGATTGGACGGCTCTTTCCATAAAGCAGAGGGATAATCATGTGGCTCCCATTGTTATCCCTGAATTAAGGCAACCACAGTTAACCATTCATTGGGGAAAACACATGGACCAGAAGCCTTTTCATTAGCTGATGCTGGAACCCTCATACTGGGGTTGGGACCACATACTATGGAGGGTATGTACTCGATTGACTTGGTACTACCTATGCACATGACGGGAGCAGTAAAGCAATCCTTGCACTACATTGGAAAAAGAGGTAACCACCACCTATTGCTCTCTGGTTAGTGGTCTCTGGCATATCATTGTCATGGAACAAATAACTCACAGTATACCCCTGTCTGAAAAGAAATTCGTAGTCCAGCGGAAGCCACTGATTGACTATCTTTCTTGATGGGAGTTCCCATAATTCACACCACCCCCCAGGCTTCAGGCACTGTAGCTTTTTGACTAACTACCCGGGAATATACCTGTCGGCCCATGTAACACTTCTCAACATAAGAACCAATACTCTACCATCCACGTTTGCATACAAAATGAAATCATCCCTTGTCTTCTGAAAAACCAATGCATGCATGATATACTGCATGGCATAGGATGTGTCATCCCTTCCTTCCTTCCATTGTTTTTTGCTGTATTTGGGGGTGGGGTGGTTCATAGATATCTGCATGGAATGAAATGTTTTAAATAATCAAGGCTATGCGAAAATGGCTTGAACAGCCCAAAAAATCATGTTGTGGGACACTTGGGCACACCAGTTGAATGTATTATTAAGCAAGCTGTGCAACTCATTTGTTGTTTTTGTTGAAAATGTTCAATACAAATATTCTGAGAAAGAGAAACAGCACTGCTCATATCAAGACCCAGAGAAAAGCAGCTTGCCAAGCTACTATTATGGCCTGATGCGAACACACAAACATAAACTGTGCTGGCCTACAAGACCTGTAAAGTGAGACTATCTGTCTCAACTGTCAGACTAGCATAATCCCAATGGGATTGGACATGTTGTAGGCCCCACTCTATTAGTAATTCTATGTTTCTGAGCAATGAACCAGGAAAAAGACAAACCAGCAGTAACCACAGCAGAGTCACCTAAGAGTGGGCCGGACAGGAGCCAGAGAGAAAATGTGTATGCATCCTTGTGTTTATGCATGTTTATACTGTTACATGTGTCTGTCTGTATGTGTGCCTGACATTGTGTTTTTCCCAATAACCCATGTTGCTCCTGCAAGCTATGCCTCTTGTCAAGAACCACCAAATATATGTGTTGCTTTTTATCATATGGGGTTCATCTTTCGGCAACTGTGCCCCTTGCTGACATAATTGTTGTCACCCACGACATAGTTTGGGAATTCTTGATTCAGTTGCGCACACTGGCAAACATAAGTGAAATATTTTAAGCATAACTGCCCTCGTTTTTTTCACCCCTGAAATAATGGTGGCCACCCCAGGCATAATAATGATTATGAATAACTACTGTGAACATCCTAACCATTTTGGTGTCCAGACATGGCATAGCGGTGCCCCTGGTATAATGGTGGGTATTACTGGCATTTTATACACATCTGTGTCATTATGGTGCGCATCCATGAAATATGATTCTAAAGGGTGGGTATTTGAATCAGATTCTGTCCATGTGAAGCATTAGTACATGTGAGTACTTGCTGTAAATAACAAGCTGGTACACGGGGACTGAATATTTACAAAAAATGAAAACTGGTATTTTGAAGCCAAAAATATGTATTTTTTTATAGGAAAATACAAGTATATTCAGAAACTAATGTGTTGATGAAGATAAAAGTATTGCAATTAATTAAACATATTTATATCTCATAGCTGAATGGTAATGCAAGCAAGCTGGGTTCAGGAGACTTGTTGTATTGTTTTTGTTCTTTGTGTAAAACACCCCTGCTGATTTGGCGGTCATTTCATCAATCAAGTGAAGTAGTTGATAACGTTGTTCTAACGTTTCTACTGAAAATCCCACATTGGGTGTGCTCTTGTGTATTGTAAATGGATGTGGTCACTATTGTAAAGTGATAAAATGTGTTATTAGTACAGGATGTTTTTCCTAGAGTCACAGTATTTCTCACTATTGTATTGAAAAGGTTGGGGCCTCCCAGTATAGAACATTTATCTGCATGTTTCTCTGCCAAACTCTCTATCTATACCAATGAGAAACACACACACACACATATGTATGTATATATATATATATATATATATATATATATATATATATATATATATATATATATATATATATATATATCTGTACTAATATAATAAAGAGAGAGCCCAAACCTTTGAGGCGGGTAATCTCAAGAACCACAGCACTAATCACAACACCCAATACAGCGTTGGAAATGGCAGTTGCAGCAGAAGGCCATATGCTATGCAGACGCCCACCATATACATTTAAAAGGTAAAAGAACCGTGCCCGCAAAGTAGTCCCTTGTGGGCGTGTCTGCGTTGTTCTGTGGGCGTGTGCTGGGGGCATGACAAATGCTGGGGGCGTGTGGTACGTTCCTCCCTTCATGCCATGTCTCATATTGTGTGCTGTGGGCATGTGCTGGGGGCGTGGGCGTGTGCGGGGCGTGGGATTAGGGGGGAAAAAAGCGAGCGTTGTGCCCAATATTTCATTGTTTTTTCTTCCCAGGCTCTGTACATTCCAGCTCCGGGTGTCCACCCTGCTCCCTTTAAATACCCCTGCACCCCATAATCAAACCCACCCTTACTCCTTAAAATACCCCAACACCCTTAAACACTAACCCATCTTAACCCTATAAATATACCCTGTACCCCAAAACCCAAACCTATCCCTAAACCCTAAAAATACCCCTGTACCCCAAAACCCAAACCTAGCCCTGAACCCTATAAATACCCCTGTACCTCAAAACCCAAACCTACCCCTGAACCCTAAAAATACCCCTGTACCCCAAAACCCAAACCAAGCCCTGAACCCTAAAAATACCCCTGTACCCCAAAACCCAAACCTACCCCTGAACCCTAAAATACCCCTGTACCCAAACCCAAACCTAGCCCTGAACCCTTAAAATACCCCTGTACCCCAAAACCCAAACCTACCCCATAACCCTAAAAATACCCCTGTACCCCAAAACCCAAACCTAGCCCTGAATCATAAAAATAACCCTGTACCCCAAATCCCAAACCTACCCCTGAACCCTAAAATACCCATGTACCCCAAAACCCAAACCTAGCCCTGAACCCTAAAAATACCCCTGTACCCCAACACCCAAACCTAGCCCTGAACCCTTAAAATACCCCTGTACCCCAAAACCCAAACCTACCCCTGAACCCTAAAAATACCCCTATACCCCAAAACCCAAACCTAGCCCTGAACCCTAAAAATACCCCTGTACCCCAAAACCCATACCTATCCCTAAACCCTAAAACTACCCCTGTATCCCATAACCCAAAACTATATCTGAACCCTTAAAATACCCAAACACCCCAAAACATATACCTCAGTACCCCAAACGTATACCCCTGTACCCATACTTACCTTATCCAAACATTTTTAAAAAAACATGCTTTTACCATTCATGCATTTACAACGAATTTCGTTGTAAATGTATGCGTGGTAAAGCATATAAAATGTAATGCCATGCGTTATAATGGCATTTCGGAGTCATGGTACTTTCGTAATGAAAGTATGCGGAGTGATGGTATGCGAAAAGAAAGTTGCGAAATATTGGGTGTTTACCCTCCCCCGGTAAGTACATTGGTGGCACGGCGGCCCACATCTCCAGCAACATACTCATATTTTTTCACCACCGATTTAAAAAATGCACAGGTCTCTCTCATTGATGGCCAGCACCGACATACACTTTTAGACACACCTCCCGCCACAAGTTCTAGAATTGCGAACTTTAGAGCTGGGGAGCTACGTTCGAATCTCGGCATCAGCTCAACATCCTGTGATTCCAGGCAAATCGCTTTGTCTCCCCGTGCCTACCACAAATCAATGGGTTCTTCTGTAATGTAAATTATGCTCATGCCATGTTGTCGAGTTCGCGCTATATAATATTGCAAGGAAAAATAAAGTAGGGAAACTCAAGTTCACACACTACTGAACGCGCACCCTTAAGTGCATCAGCAGTGCACTGTAAATCGGAGCTTTTCACAGGCCTGTCACAGATAAGAAATGCTATCAAAACGAAATCCTACAAAACAATATACTACTGGACGGCAGCAATTCATACCCGGACAACGTCGGGACGGGCTGCCAGTATATATATATATATATATATGTATGTATATATATAAATATATTGTTTTTTTTTTTAAACAAACTTGATTGCTCAATTGCTCCTTCCGCCCCCACACGCCTGTTGGTAGTTGGTGCGCTGTGCCAGCGGAGCCCACCGGTCATCATATAATCGTGTAGAAACCAAGTGTGCACACGTTCTGGGGAAAGTTGCTGAGCCAAAGATTTATTACTAGTATATATGTATGTAGTGGCAGATTATTCTAATAGCCTTATAACCCTTCGTAGCTGGGCTATACCGGCTATTAAAGTCCCGCTCCCTTGTTAAAGTATGTATTAGAACATTGGAATGTTGAGAGCTCCACTGAAAACAATGGAGAGGCTCTGGGCTTGTAATGGCTGGTATAAGCCATCTGCTCCAACATTCCAAAGTTTGTCTTTCTGTTTCTCCTTTTTTACTTAAAACGTTCTACCCTTAGTGGGTGGAATGTTCTAATAGCCTTTTAGCCCTTCTACCTCGGGCTATACCAGTCACAAAATTAAGGTTTAGGGACTTGAACAAGTGATATAGCCTTAGACAGCGCTCTAAAAGGCTTTAGAACGTTTTGAAAACAACCATGAAGTTAAAAGGGCCATCTGCCCAGTTCTGCATCACTAACAAACTCCAACAATAAACATTCTGCTTTGTTTGATGATATTAGCTGGAGTTGTGAGATCTATTGTGACATAATTCATAGGGTAGCTCCTCTGAGGTGGGTATGTCTTAAAGTGCTGGATGTCTTCTTTGAGGACACAATAGGAACTAATTATGAAATTCCTGACAATAGAAATCCTAGCCTTTCAACTTCATGAGGGGAAGATCTGTTGCTTTGAGTCTTATGAGCCTCCAAATATCAAAGGGAATCCCACTGGAATAACTCTGAAAACCTACATAAGAAAGAGAGTTAGTTTAAAGTTCAGGATCAGAAGTCATTGAATTCCCCAATTAAGGTTGAGCTAAATGTGCCAATCAATCCAACAGAGCAGCAGACCAGGGCACATCATTCCCCTTTTTGGTCGTACTCTTGCATGGACTGAACATAATCCCCAGTAAAAAAACAGCCAAGACATCTGCTAGACAGACCTTCTCATATCAAGTTAAGGCATTCCACAATTCACTTAATACATTGGGCTACCATTTTAACCAATATGGTTATCTATAATGACCTGTGTCTGTCCCATGCTAGGCAAAACGGTCCTGCCAAGGCTAAATTTAGTGGGTGTAGAACTCCATTAGATGTTGTAGAGGAGACTCTTCCAGGATTCCTCATGTTTTCCCTTTATACATATTATCTATCTGAGTCAAAATGAAGAAGCCGGTTGCCAAGAAACCATACACCAATATTTTGTATCTCTCGCAATTGCTTCTTTTATTTGTGAACACCCTGTCCCTTTCTCTCTACTCCAAATACCGCTGTAGATCATGTCAGCACCTGGATACCCTTACGGGTGATAAGAAGTGCTCTACAAATCTACTGCCTGATTGGCCCATCTCCTCCCTTAAATTTGTTGTTGTGTTTATGCTATCCATTTTACATTCAAGTCTGTTGGTATTCCACTGCAAACCTTACAATCATTCACTAAATACATTCTTTATCATCGCCCAGATCAATAATGTGGAACTTCAAAATGAGAAATATTTTAGTCGACTGGACTCTGGTTCACTATAGACCAGTATAGTCAACATGCGCTAAATGTACATTTACTTGATTTAAGGAAACATGTCTTGTCACACAAATATAATTTTTTGCTGTGCATGGCTTACAAATATTTATTCGTTAGGTGTTCTAGAATGTGGTGTACATTAAATTGGACTTCACCGTCACCGATTTAATCAATATCAAAAAGTCAGAGATTTACCGTCACCGATTTAATCGATAACAAAAAGTCAAGATTTAAAGTACCAGCACACACCAAGGTGCTTTTTCTGTTAATAAACAATGCCTTCCGTGACTCTGTGCCCATATTTTCTAAACCCTGCTCTGACAGTCTGCCATGCCCCTTTTCCTGTCATTCAGTTTCAAAAAGAATCATGAGCCAAGAAACTCATAAAGTAATCTCATCCACAAACTTCGTCCCCTTAGCACAGTTTACTGTTCTACTGTTTACTGTACCTGCAGCTCTGTTTGAAAGAAGAACTTCTGAGGACACTGTGTACAGTCATATATCTTGTCTTCCTGTCCATGGGCTGAAAATATATGCTGCTGCAACTTGTTTGCTTGGACAAACACTGAAATTACAAGAGAGCAAAATATTGATTAGTCTTTTTTCATGCAGGTGAGGCATTTTGACAAATGAATCTTTAGTGGTTGAGTTAGAGTAAGTTACTTACCCAGTTAATATCATTTTATCCATGATCTCTATTCTCTATAACTCTACAATCTAGAATCAGATACTCTCTGGCCATGCTGCTATAGTCCTGCAAACATTCTGTGCACGCCATACTCACATCATCCTCTATATCATGCCGCACTATTCCTCCACACCTCGGTTTCATTTTTTCTACCTCAGAGCACATGGTGCAAGTTCAGTCTAGAACCCAAAGAGATGGCATTGGGTTGTTTTGATTGTTTATGTGCAGGAAGGTGTCCCTCCCTGCACACAATCGCCCCTGCAGCGCAGGCACCCTTGCAACATGGCGGCAGGAGGCCTGCGCTGGCGTTAGGCTGCTTTGTTTGTGCCATCGCTAGTGGAAACACAGGGGTGCACAGTATTTTTGTAAATATGGCCCATCCCTGAGTTTTGAAAATGTGGGAGCGCTGCATTGCCAAATTTGGTGTAACACTGCATTCTGGCATTTTCTTCTACATATGCCCCAAAATGTTTACATGTTGCTGTAATAATCGACTTAGCAGATGCTTATGCCTTTTCTCTTTCAAATGATAACATTGAAGAAGACACCTAACCTATCACTAACTGTAACGGTGACTAAAAGTTATATTCAATGTTTTGCAAGTAAACTTTGACACACATTGACAATTAAGAGTTATCTTCTCATTGCTGAATTGTACCAACTCACGAAAAAGAAAGACAATGAAATAGACTCTGCTTCAACCCTGCTCCTAAATGAACTTTAACACAAAGTGCAACTACATATAGAACACCTGCTCAGATACAAAATGACGGTGAGGCTCACCAGAACCAAGCAGCTCCATCATTTGCCTTGTTACTTAATGCCTAAAGCGATCATGTATAGCAGTTTAATAAATGATGTACACCGTCTTACACATGGTGTCCCGGCGGCGTAGCAGGTATTGTCACCAGCTTTTTGCTCCATTCAGCACCTTCATATTGCACAAGGTGGAAGTCTTCTATCAAAATGTGCACTGTCACGATCACAAGAGAGCGTTCCCTCATTTGCACAGGAGTATCGTGCCATGAAAATGGGCTGAAGTAATGCCCCTTCCGGGAAAGGAAGGACACTGGATCCCTTCCAAAGTTGGAGGGAGATATAAGGGAAGTATTTTCTCCACGGAAATTTATGCTTTATTTGTGAAAAACAAGGAAAAATATGTGTATGTGCACATGCAGATGCATTTCCTGAGTGGGTAATTGGACACTATTATAGCCTTAGATTCCGCCGTAGCAGGCTCTACCGGCCATTAAAGGCCAGCCTCAGAATTCAGCGAAGGCCTTTAACAAGGGAGCGGGCCTTTAATGGCTGGTAGTAACCACTAAGGAGGGCTCTAAGGGTATTATAGCAATCTGCCCCTAGAGGGCAGAATGTTTTAATTTGTAAAACAAAGGCCTCACAGAGCCCGAGGGGGGTGAAATCTCCTCAGGCTCTGTGAGACCTTTGTTCACAGCTGTTGCTGTGAGCAAACATTCGAATGCAGATGCTACGGGCTTCTAGTAGCCATTAGAAGCCCAAAGCACTCTATTATCAATAGTCCAATAGCCAATGTGTCACAATACATAATAGTATGTCTAGACACCACCACCTTGCAGGTCATTCAAGTGAACTACTGAGAATGTTTATGAATGGCAAAAAAAAAAGAAAATATATTCAAACAATTGTAAATTACCATATAATTTACACTTTTGTTGTCAATTAGCCCCTTTGTCATTTAGCGCAGTGGAATTCTTGGAATTAAGATATTATTGCACATCATTCACCAGAGAGAAAAAGAGATGTAACGCCTCATCTGGACACTGAGACAAACTCCCCCTGAATTTCACCTGCAAGTGTCAAATGTAGTGTTTTCTGCCAGCTTCTACTATTTTACAAAATCTACTTTACGGATGTAATGCACATGTTTGAGCCCATATTTATGTATATAGTAATAAATACGCCAAGCTGGTGTTACGGCAGTGATTGTTTAAGTGGATCAAGCATTATATTCTCCAGTCACAGATCAAACACATTTACCAGTCAATTTAGAATAATACTTTTCGCTTGCTTCTACGAGAATAGTACAATATGTAAGGGGAGAGATCGAGCGAAGGGAATTCCAGACTTTTGGCATCTATTAGGAAAACTCTGCCTTTCACCCACCAGGAGTAAAAAAAGCTGTTGCTCTGCAGTTCTCATGTAACAAGAAAGAGGCTATCCCGGGCCTTTTTAAATGAGGTAGAGTGCGTGTCATGCAGTTTGAATGCCGGCCCTGTCACTCATCAGGAACCATTGTAAAGATTTCCTGGCCTCTGTGTTCTGTTTTGCAGTCTACAGTCTTTCAGACTGTATGGTTCTGGCCCAGTTCAACCCAACTGCCTTGGGGATGGGCAATCCCAGTGAACCATTGGGAACAGTTGTTGGAAGCAGTTACTGGCCACTTCTGTATGATGGGGATCTTACAGATGCCAGAACACTTGGGTGTTTGAGTTCTTAGGGTACTGTTACTAATCCACCCAGGTTTGTTGCTGTGTGAATCACTGAAGGAGATTGTGAATACTTCTCATCTTGGTGATCTTGAAGTTTGGCTCTAAAAGAGCAGGGAGAACAGACCTGGTGGGACAGTAACACATAGATGATGTAGGACACATGTTAGACAGGCTGCCCAATCTCAGAGCCCTCGTCATGGAAAATGTAAGGCAGTATATATTTAAGGCCCCTCAGGGCATAGAGTATCTGTTTAGGACTTTGGACACGTGCAATTGCCTCATTTGAAGGGACCTACCTTAATGTAAGGGATGAATGCTGGTATGAAAGTAGTCCAAACTACTGTAAGCCAGGGGAGACTTGCTTGCTGAATGATACACAGCCAACAACATGTATGCCACATACTGCATGGTGATCAGTTAGGGCAGCAAAGAGCTGTGTCTCTCATTAACAGTCAGGACTCCCAGGAGTTCCTTCTTAGTGCTGTGTTTAGGGTCTTCACTGACACTGATCAAGGGGTGTGGATTGGGACCTATCCAGATGGGCCTGAGGCTGATATAAAATAAGCTTCCCTTAAAGGTTTAGGTCCAGCTGTCCGATCATTTCATTTTGCGCCTCGCAGTTTGCGACACATTGCGAGTTGCAAAATGCAAAGCGCTAAATGAAAGTACAACAGTGTGTTTGACACTGTTTGCGATTCCCAATGGGGTAGGAAATTGCGAGGCTCATTAATATTAATGAGCCTCTCGCAATTTGCGAGCCCATTGGGAATGCCAGCCCTCCCAGGGATGGTGGCCTGCTGGGCTCAGAAGACCACCATGTCTGGGACTGCTTTTATATAAAGCAGTTTTTTTTCCTTAAATGCAGCCGCTTTCCTCAAAGGAAAACGGGATGCATTTAAAAAAAGAAAAAATGAAACATTTTCGTTTCAGTTTTTTAGGGCTGGCCATGGTCTTTGGGACTTCTGCCTGCCTTAAAAAAATTAATTTGCATGCATTTGCAAAGGGGAAGTGACCCCCTGGGGACCCCTTCCCATTTAAGAATGGATTACCACCCACTTGAAGTAGGTGGTAAGTGCGAGTGTTTTGCAACCGCAATTGCAGTCGCAAAACATTTGTACATGGTTTTGAGACTTGCTATTTGGAAGGGAACGCCCCTTCCAAATAGCAAGTCGCAAAACCTATTTAGCTACTCGCTAAATAGGCTGTGTGCATGGCCCAATAGGTTTGTACGGATCGTACATCTGGCCCTTAGAAATCAGAGACAGGCAGGATCTAGGCAAGATGCAATTGCCAGGGATATTTTCAAAGGTTCCCTAAATGCAGATTTTGAAGAGTGGCTCTAGGTTGAAAAAGGGGTACGAATGGGCATGCAGGTTTCATGCTAAGGTCAAGAACGGGATGATCAATATGAGCATACATTGAGTTTTCCCTAATTAGCTTGATTCTATTAACCTTATTATAGATTATTTGTGCTAGTTTGACTAGAGTTCAATCAGACTTGAGCAAACAATATAATCTGCAGACACTAATGTTGTTTCCTTCTAGACTGTATTTAGAGCTATTCATTTTTCGTGTTTGGGAGGGACGAAATGAACCAGGTTTGGCTGGAATGATTGTAACTTGAATTGTGGGGAGATAGTGTTGTGTACCGAAAACTCCTATTTTGGTATCTGAGATGTACTTTTATGAGTGTTTCAAACTGGGTAAGATGTTAATGGTCTATTAAAAAAGGTTGGAGCTACACATGAAAAGAAAATTTCCTAATTTTGATAATGTCCATATATACACCATATGTGAGTGCGGTGTAAGGAAGTGTTGCTTGTAGAGATAAAAGCAAGAACCTGATGGTAGCTTGTGCTGGTGGATGGGATGCTTTCGGTCAGATCAACACAGACACTTGACACTGATGCTAAAATTTGATGCAAATGACATTTTATTATGGTCATTGACCCAGCAAAAGAGGATCACAAAAGAGTTTAGATGAGATCAAAGGCGCACATAATATGTTCCAGATTCACTGCAGTACTGAAGAAACATAGTGAAAAGCACATCTGAAGCATATTCTTGGTATTTGCATGAAGCTATGTTAGTTATAGAACTCCTAGGTAAAAAAACAGCAACACCCCTTAGTATTTTGGTTAAAGGGATGGATGATATATGAAAGAACACTTCTTTAAGGACCTCTAGAAAACCTCACTCCCTTGGTTCAGAGCAGAAAGTATCCCAGGTCAGTGTGGATTTGATATTGTTTTCTTTTACAAAGGGGTTAGTTCTCCTCAGGCTCAATATGAGACACTTTGATCCTAGTGTTTTTGTTTACCATAAAATATTTTGAGTAGGTTCTTATGTCTTACTCAGAGAAAAATCACTTCCTGCTAAATTGTGTGTCAGTAAGAAAGACCTTTCGTTTGATAGGGAATACCACTCGCTGATTGTTCGCAGGAGTGAGTGATGAAAGAAAACCTTTGACTCTTGATCCAGGAGCTGCAATAGATGTCCTTCCATTGGCAATACAGCAGACCTGCCATCTCCCACAGTGCCACTGGGTGTCACAGAATTTCGTCTCCCTTAACACTGTCACCCGGGGAAGAGACAAAATTGCACGGTGGCACACAAAACAAGCTGAAACCCACTGTAAATAGTGGATGTTCAGCTCATTCTCGGAGGCAGAAAGCATTTTATGTCCATTAAGAGATGTGAAATCACCACAGGACATCGGGACAGCCTCAATAACCCTTTGTTTTTTGGGTTGTATTTTGGGGCCTGAGGGGGGCTTGGTGAGGGGTAGATCTCAGCAGGAGCCCCTGCACATTTTCAAGGTCCCACCCCCTCCTTATATGGTGAAATTCATGTGAAAGTTGGCAGATAGGACAAAGGGTACTGTAGAATTAGCAGCTGTGGCAGACCTAACTCAATCTAAGGATTTTAAAGTTGTCTGGATTCTCAGCGATACTTCCCTTTTTTTCTTCCTTAAAGTGCAGCTGCTCTTTTGCTTTACCATTCTTTTAAAATCAATATGCCATGAACAGGACCATCTCATGGAAGGAACCAGTTGATAAAGAACTATCTGCAAGGCTACTCGCTGGAATAAGTCCTAATGGAGCCATTTAAAAGAAAGGTGTGTCTTGACTTGAGTTCATCTCAATCAAATTGAGAAGCAGTTATTTCTCAATGAAGAGCGTATTTGCAGTGGGAAAACCATAGTATGTCAGCCGAATTTGCTCCAAACACCGCTGGGATTTAGAAACGTTATTTAGTATAAAAAGGGCAAAAGGTAGGGTATCACCAGTTGCGATTGATACTGCTGTTTTAAGTGCTAAGGGGTGAAAAATGTCATATTTTCAGCATTTGTTTGGCTCTGTAGGTAAGCAGACCTAAATTAATAAGTTGGCACACCTCTTAGCAAAGCACTGCATGTATTCAAGGAGAAGCTTGACTTACTTGAAACATTTGTTTTGGGAGTGATGCTGGGTAAACACCCAGCAGGGGTAGAGGCAACAAAAAGTGTCTGTAATTCCTTAACCTTGGCAAGAGGAGATCAAAGGGTGAACGTCCTTCTTTACTGTTTAGTTTTAATTAGTTTGAAACTTATTGGGGGCCCCTGCCACATGAGGGCAGTAGAGACGGGTAAAAGCACCAGATCCATAATTGGTGACGGGATGTGGTAACTCTTGTTGCCAAGGCATAAAAAAGTAGAAAAAAAAGAGTTACTTGCTTGATAGTGCTCACACTAGAAAGCTCTCTCTGTCAATCTTGGCAGAACACTGTGGTCATGAAGTGCAGATACAGTAAATAGTAGACTTCTTTTTGTATACTTTAGATCATCTTTGACTACACAGGGAAAGTCACAATAATATAAACGTTCAAAATGATTGACTAGGAAACAAGGCACTAAATTGAGTAACGGTTTAAATGGTAGATATCATATTAGTAATTAACTTGTCTATGTCAGAAGCAGGGTTTGGGTGAGTACCACTGGCCTCTGGTGGATCCGTGGTGCACTGTGATCTAAAACAATTTTTTCTAGAATAGTAATCTGAATATGAAAGAAATGAATTGATTAATGATTCGAGCCCAGACGCCTATTCATCTCATAATAGTTCACATAATACACAGGATATTAACCTATTTCCCATTTACTACTGATGTTAAGGAAAGTGAAAAGGATTAGTAATTTAGAAGATTTGCAGAATGTCTTTATTTTCAAATTTATATTAGATATCGACAATATTTTGATTATTTTGACTGGTACTCTCTTGCTAAGGTTGATTAGTAATGTGCAGCGATTCTTATTAGGAAAACGAGGAGAATGGTGCTAAACTTGGCCTTGCTCGATCACTAACCTCATTAGAAGGTTCCAGAAGCCATTATACATGGTGTCAATTTGACTTTTTGTAAAACAAAAACTGTAATGCAGGATGTTATGTGCATGGCAGAGAAATCAGTGTACAGAGTGCAAAAACGAATAGGGTGGAGAGTATTGAGCAACCAATTAACGCAGAATAACAAAAATGAGTAATTTGCCACATGCATAAACTATGTTTATATATTTGCATAAATTAAGTATGGCTCATAATTCATTAGCATGTAAGTGTGAAATATGTATAGTGCGACCAAAACCTGTAGAAAAGTGTGAAATTGAGGGCAGAGCCCTTCCACTTCACTTGAATTACCTTTTACACTTTATTGTCTTTCATAAAACAGGTGTAATATCGTGCTTTGAAAGCCACTTTAGTCACAGGTTTCTAAGTGTACAATTGCACATCTTACGTGACTTTGGTATGCGTTTTATTCACCCTGTGCGGAACTGTTGATACTCTACAATTCTGTCCAGCCAGGCGACATCTGAATGTGCAAAAGCAGATTTCTTTTGTTTTTTATATTATTCCTGGGTAAGACGTTTTTCCATGGGGAGAAAACACTTCCTCTATGCCCTGAGGGCAATCAGTAGTTACTCGAGCCTTCTTTGACTGTGGAAATTTTGCATCCATTTCTATTGAGGGAAAAGTTTGATTTTAGTTTGCAAATGCAGACAAACGTACAAGTCTGTGTGTGTTATGACACTTACAAAGCAAACCACACATTGGATGGCCCATTTCTAACCTCTTACGTGGGATTGACAGCTGCACATTTCTCTGTACTCGTGGTGAAAAAATCCACAGTAGTGAACCCATTTCTGCCTCACATGAATACCTTTGTGAATTCTTAAAATGTGTATCCTAGGTATATTTGGCTGTGAAAATGTGTCTATGCCCGAAAATACCTTAATGATTTGGGCCCAAAGTATGCATGGCATCAAGAATGCCAATGTCACAGAAAATAGGTGAAAATAGATGTGGAGATGCTAAGTCTGGGGGATATACATCTGCAATTTTTTCCTTCTTTCATCCCTTTTTGTTACCTGTCCGCTACTCCAGCCTTTCTCCTCCCTTCCAATTTGGGTGACATACATGCACCCTTTATCACGGAACAGTGTCCTCATTGATCTTACTACTATTTGAGGAGCACGGACACTGGACCTCAACGCGCTCCTGGTCCCCCCCTCCCTTTTTGTTGACTCAGAGATGCTAAGTCTATCATTAACTTTGTGGCCTGCCTAGAGTGAGGACAGCTCCTCTCAGGGCTACCCTCAATTCTGCTGCTGGGCTCTTAACTGGCACAAAAAAATACCACCACATCTCTCTGGACTCGCGGGACCTGAATTGGCTCCCATATGAAGCTCGGATACAGTTAAATATTGCATGCATGGCTCACAAGCTATCCACTTCAAGGCCCTGCTGTACCTCGCACAGAAACTGGAGCTCTCCTGTGGTTCTAGAGCCTCCAGAAGCGCCAGTACCCTTTTGCTAAAACCACATAAATTCAAAGAAAAAAGGACATATAACCGAGCCTTCTCCAGGATGGCTCCAAGGATCTGGAACGCCCTTCCCCCCGAAGTAAGGGTGAACTCTTCCACCGTTTTCTTAAAAAAAAGAAGTCAAAGGGCTCTTGATGAAGAAATTTCTGCCTGAGCCTGGCCCCTTCATCTGATTCTGGGACCATACACTTGACTTTGACCCAGCCACCAGGCTCTTGAGT
The DNA here is from genome assembly GCF_964261635.1 of Lissotriton helveticus. Taxonomy (NCBI): domain Eukaryota; kingdom Metazoa; phylum Chordata; class Amphibia; order Caudata; family Salamandridae; genus Lissotriton; species Lissotriton helveticus. The sequence goes on along the minus strand of NC_136063.1, from coordinate 769,283,610 downwards.
TTGTCAGACAATTCTAGAATGTGATTTTGTTGCGGTGTTGATTCTGTTGTGTTTGCTTATCCCTCACGAGAATATTGGTCAATCTTAGACTTTGACTTCGCCCATATGGCCTATGCAAGCAGCAATTTGGGTGTCATATGACTGCAGTACCGCCACATTGGAACCTCTGGAAGAGAACATAAAGCTAAAGAAGCAAGAGTCACCAAACGCATGTATAGCAAAATGGTAGCAGAAAAAATAAAGATTTTGAGATTGAGTCATGGCTTTAAAAAGGCTGGTAGGGTTGAGGCAGTTGTAAGTAACCAAATTCAGATTTCCTGACAAGTCTAAAATGCTGAAATGTTCTTAGGGGGTGTACTGCCAAATAAAAGCAACCATGTAAAATATTGTTAATAGCAGTCACATATTGAACTGTGCGAGCAACCATAGGGATGGCAAAAACCCTTTCCAGAAGACTTATAAGGTGTGGGGTGGGATACAGTGCACCGGGAAGGAGTTTCACCATGAACATTAGGCAATCATTTTATCAGTTGCCCACCCCCCGTCCTTAAAACACAATATTTAACGTACACTCAGTAAAAAAAACAATAACTAGTAAATTAAGCTCTGCAGGGGAACTAATGAAATATTCAATTTGTATGGCGTCTGCCACTACACAAAGGAGGAATATTCCTCAATGGCAGCAAATCATGTACGTGCTTATTAGAAAATTGTGTGCTAGAAACAAAATCCAGAGGAATTGAGAAACGTGCATAAAGAAATTAAGAGATGACAGAAAATATTTAAGAGAAACTAAGAAAGACCACACAGTGCAGAGTTATGTAGGAAAGAGTCAGGTGTCCTTTTGCTTTGGGTGTGAAAGGTAAGTAAAGCTAATGCCAAACATGCACTATAGTCTGACGAAGAGTGAGAGTCAGGCTCTGGAGCCACAGTGATGAGAAGAGGCACAGGGAAACAAGGGCCTGCAATCAGTGTGGTAGGACAAGAAGTCAAAATATGCATTCAGAGACCCCGGAAATAGGTATAGAATGCTAACAACCTAAACCCAGTGTAAAAAAAAGGAAAGGCTCAGGAAAAGACCACTGAGTGTTCAGGCCAACAGAACTTTTGACAGGGAGAGACCAAGTAAGTACGGTAAGGCCAGACATGGTCGGACTGGCATATAGGGCAATCAGACACTGCCCAATGGGCTGGTCTGAAAAGTCAGTTTGTGGGACATTTTTAGGAAGAAGCCTGGGCTGCGCATCGGCTGCTCAGCGAGGCATGCTGTATTGAGGTATCAAATAGAAGCTCCGCCCATTTCCGGCCCATCTTTTCAATTGGCTCCTGTTGCAGTCCTTTCTAAATCGTTGCTTTTCATTCGTGAATAGGCTTAGTAGTCCCTCCTTGGTACCGCCTTGCCTGCACTTTTCACCTCTCATAAGGACTGGACTTTTTACTTGTGATGCTACACTGCTTTATGTAGCCGGTGAGCACTATTTTCTTTAATGATCTTCCCATATTCCCCCCACAACTTTACAGAACGTTGCCCGCTTTTATATGTTTATTAGTAATATATTTATTTAATTTAGAGCGTGGTCCACTTTAACTATAGCGGCTCCACTCATTTATTTATTTAATTTACGGCACAGTCCGCTTTCACTTTTCCGGACGCACTTATTTTTAATTTTTTTTATTTGCAGCGCAGTTTGCTTTCACTGTAGCGGCTGCGCTGCAGAAAGTTTTTTAAGTATTTCTTTTTTCTTTTTGGGTGAAAGTGCCCTATACAGTGCTTTCACTTTAATGTTAGCTGCGCCCCTTTCTTTAGACTCTGCTCACTATAACCTGAATACGGAGAGCAGTGTCTAAAGAAAGGAGCACGGCCACCATTAAAGTGGTTTCGCATTTGCGAGAGTTTGAGCTATTAGCATTAGAAATGACAATGCCTTTTATATAGGTGTTGCTTTTAAAAACGCATAAATAAAAGGCATTGTCATTTATAATGCCAATAGCTTAAACGCTTGCGAATGCAAGATCTATTGCATTCAAAATGCTTGTTTGCGTTGTCTATGGGCCTGAATTATTGTCTTGTGGTTGTGGACCAATTTTTTACTGTTGATGTCCCTGATATTACGGTAGAAATTGCCTGCCGCAAGCACAAATGAATTTGCTCACACATACATTACAAAACACTTCTACAGCATGTCTTTACAAGTTCAAAATGGCCCCAATTTGCAAATGTGGGTCACTTTTTTAGCTATCTGAGTTTCTAATGGGCGCCACTTTTATTCTGGTGCCCGGGCCTACCATAAACGTGCAACTGCTTGTATGTGCTATATTGGGCTTATAAGAGTACAAATAATAATCATGGATTTTGATTGCACATCCTTTTTTTTAGTTTCATATAGCGCAAACTAGACCCGAGACATCAGGCATCAGAGAGCTTTTCATGAGCACCAGTTGCTTTACACAAGGACACATTTATTTTTTTGTTAGGCACGAGAAGATTAAGTGATTTGCCCAGAATCACAGGATGGTGAGTGTCATTGCCCAGACTCGAACCCAGTTTCCCAGCTTCGAGGTCGACTGCTCTAGCTGTAAGTCTACATCCTCTCCCCACATCTGATTTGAATTACTAAGATGTACATATTGCAGACAAAGGAACTTCACAGCTTCTATATTAAGTTTGACAAAGCCAACTAACCTGGCTTTCTTGTTGTAAAGCATGTAAACACAGGCACTCACAAATGTAATGGTGCTCATAATGGTGGCAGAGGTTTTGCAAGTTGAGGTAATGCTGGTAATGCTGGTAATCATGGTAGTGTTGGTAATGATGGAGCTCCTAGTAGTGGTAATAATGGTAGTCATAGTAATGGTAGTGGTGGGGGTAATGATAGTAGTAATGATAATTCCACCAATAATGGTGGCAAATATAATGGTGGTAATGCTGGTGGTGTTGGTGGAGGTAATGGTAATGGTGGTCATGGTGATCATGGCAGTACCAGTGTTAGAGGTAATGCTAGTAATTCTAATTGTGGTGAGACTACCAAAAATATTTTTAAAACAAATTTACAGCCGCAAACAGAAAATGCCCAAAATATTGGTTTCTTTATAAACTGTAAGTATGAGATAAATACTTGAGCATGCAATGAGAAAGCATATTTTTCAGGTGTAAAATAAATCGTCGTGTTTTGCACTGAAGCACTCTACAGCAGGAGGAATATTGTGCCAATAGCATGTGTTTAGAGAGTAATACTCCGCTGAGCCCACAATATGTATATTTAAGAATTATTAACATAACACCTGATAGACAACTATCTATAGCCAAACCTAAAAGTTAATTAAAAACACCAATAAACACTAAGATGTACACACCCAATGAGCAAGTCCTTGGTCTTCCATAGTTTGTAAAATGTGTTTAAAAAAACTAAGTATAGTACAATATGCCACAAACAAGCACATAAGTAAATACAATTAACAAAATCCAACATAGGTACAAGAGAGCACAAAGGATAAAGCTTGCATTACACAATCAGAAGTAGACATTGAGAGTAGATTTGTTAACATAAGCACAAACCAAATTAAAATATAACACAACTTCTAATTTCACTGAACATAGGACCACACCCGCTTAAATTTTAGCCAAGAGCGTGAGCCTCTGGCTTTGGCAAGCGTCAACTCAATTTCATCTATATCTCTCAACAGGACCCAAAAATCTTTAATACTGGGACTTATTTTTTCAATCCACGTTCGAGCAATACACAAACGAACACATACAATTATAATTGAGACAAATAATCCAGTAAGACAACCCCGTTCTTGTATTGCCCCCAGTACTATTTCCTTTTCAGTCATCTGAATATCATGACCCACTAACATAGAAAGAGCATGGTTAACACCAGACCAAAGGAAGCTCAACCTTGGGCAGGTAATAAACATATGCCGTGGTTCGGCGGCAAACTCCTGACATTTCTGGCAATATTATTTAGATGATAATGATTGGTTCACAGCCCATTTAGAAATAAACTCAGGGGTATAATATAGCATAAATATAACCCGATGCTGCTACAATTTCAAATTCACGGATGCTACTGCTGAATCTACAGTTTCCAATGATTCCTGTACTTCTTCTTAAGGTATAACTGTATTGAACATCCGACTTAACTTTAGTGCAATCTGCATACCATCATCACTAGCATTGGCTAACAGCTTCTGATATACTTTGCCTATAAGCCCTCGACCTAAAATCTGAAAGAATGCTGACAAGACCTCATTTGAAGAGGGCACCTGTAATAGGCCAAGTCAGCGAATAAAGTAATCTCTAATTTGTAAATACTTTAAAAATGTGTTCTGCGATACCGTATACTCTTCTTTCAGAGCAGCAAACGACCGAAACCCTTGCCCATTATACAGCTGTCCAAGCTGTACCACACCCTTACTTTGCCACCTTTTCCCAGCAGAGTCATGAAATATCTCATTTAATATGTGGTTCCCCCACAGCCTGATATACACATGTAACTTTGGAAAAGAATATGCCTTAGAAACGTCCTGCTATATCCTAACAATGTCCCTAACTACCTTAAATCAAACCCTCTCATAGTAGTTAGGGTCAGCAGTTTTCTATAACAAAAACCCTGTATCAATGCCGCAGGCCACTTGATACGAGAACCAAGTTGTACCAAAATCGGGTCCCTAAAGCAAACTTTGAATTTGGCCGACAAATGCAGCCCAAAAGTATCATTTAAAATCTGGTAACTTGAAACAGACACGTTTATATGACAACTTGATATACCGAAGCACTCTCCTTCCACGCCGATAACTCCAAATGAAGCTACCTATTGCACATAAACGTTAAAAAACATGCCAACGGTACCCGCAGAGCAATTGTGCAACAATAATACAGAAACTTAGGGAGAATATTCATTTTGACAATATAGCACCTACCAACTATACTAAGAGGAACGCAGTGCCAACTGCACAGTTTAGCAACCACCCTCTTTAGCAATAATTCAGAATTTAATGTAATCTCCTCCTCTACTCAACTACTAAGGCAAACTCCTCAATACGTTGCTGTTAGTGTGATGCCCAATGCTACTGGAGCCCAATGCTGGAGAATGTGTAAATGACTTCAATGATTTTATACGTTTCACACAAAGTACTTATGGGGTGCTTTAATGGGAGCACATTCAAAAGCCTGGCAAATCAACACGTACCCAAGGCAGCTCTGCATTTTCCTGTTGCAGAGAGAAGTCAGACAGCACTTGTGATATGGTAAACACAGGAATAATATGGTAAATACTGGAATTAGAGTGCCAACAGCTTACGGGGTAGATGACAGCTAAAAATGTTCACACACTGTGCGCAGGGCCGGCCTAAGGCATGTGCAAGCTGTGCACCTGCACAGGGCCGCCAAACTCCAGGGGCCGCCACGCCAATATATATCCTTAGATACATATTTGCGTGGCGGCCCCTGGCAGGGATATGGCGGCCTCGGGCCCCCTACCTACACTCCCTGCTCAGGGCCTCTGTGAGCCTAGAGCCTGCTGTGCGCCGTATGTCACGAAGGAGTGGGACAGCTCCCTCCCATCGTAAGGTGTGATAACCAGTGGCACTCTGTGCAGGTAAGCACAGTGAGGTGGTGCGGCGGGGATGAGGTGTGGAAGTGACAAACGACAGAATAGGGATGATAAAATAAATAAAACCATTAACCTTTCGCTCGGCGATGCGGTGAGCGCAAGGCAAGTGGTTTTATTTATTTTTTTGTTTTATTTTCCCTATTCCGTCATATGTCACCCCCCCCTGCGCTGCCCTGGCCCCACGCCGCCCCACCACGCCTACCTGCACGGGCCGTTACTGGTGATAACTCGGACTCGCCAGTGGCGTAGCTTGAGTGCCATGGGCCTAAGTGCAAGCTGTGACTATGGATACCCACATTGGACAGTAAAATGCACCTTGACCTGGGGTGCAGAAGACCTCTTACACCCACTGGCCCTGGTAGTACCGGACCATTGATAGCTACTCACTTGGGAAAGACTGTTCCCAAGGCACCCATAGTTTCACCTAGGCTGTGCATAGCCATAATGAGATGTAATATCGCCAAACCTGGCCTGGCAGCATATCTTAGCAAGTTGAGCACATCTTTCAGTGCTGCAGCTTCGCCACAGAAGTGTGCCTTTTTGGGGGTTCAAAAACATAATTAAACATTAATGGCACTTAGTAAGTGCTTAAGATTTACATTGTAATGCTGCAAAACAATTTACTTGAAAGTCTCACTGATCAGATGGAACAGAATGTTTAATTACCAACAGCCCTTTCATCTGGGCTTTTAAATGCGTGAGCCATTTGTTTTGAATAATACCCAGATCCATCCATCTGTGCAATCATAAAACCAAGATGAGGCGTCTACCAGTCAACCCCATGCACGCGTTTTTTGTTTTACGTTTTTTCAACTCAGTGGGAATGATGCTCTCAGTTTCCATGTGGGTGTGGATTTCACCGGTCGCGCAATATACTGCGTGGATGGGTGCTGCGGGTTATCCCCACAGTGAGGAACTGCAACTGCTGTGGGACTTGACCTGGTAGAGACTTGGCCATTTATGCAGCGGAATGTGATGAACCAACCAATATCATAACATGATTACAAATACGTTTGCAAATTCCAACAACCACACACAAAGAGGACCTCACGCTGGTGGGCATAACACCCTTGCCACATGGGGAATATTGGGAAAATGACGAGGGATGGTGGATAGAATATGTGACATCGGACCCCCATGGCAAAGCATTCGCTTGAGTACCTAGATTGAAATCCACCACACACAGACAGAACAGGGTAAGCCGGGATGGACACAGCCAGAGTGGGTTAGAGAATTATTAGCTTTAATTTATATATGGTTGTTGCTGGGACCAAGAAAGTGATAGAGCTCAGGTTAAGTCAAGGGGAGACCAGGCTGGGTTTACAAGAGGAGTAGGGTAGAAGACGATTAACGAGCAAAAAACAGAAAAAGCCTGGGCTAGGGGGAAAATAAATAGTGGTGAAATGTGTTAGGATAATAGGAGTGGTATATCTATAAACGTTTGGTGGTTTTGATGTTAAAGAAAGGAGGGAGGCTAGACTGTTGGGGCGGGTGATATTAGGCATGGGGATGGGTTAAGAGTTCAGTATTAGTATAATTGTAAAGAACCATGGGGCATATTATCAAGGGGGTTTATCTCCGCTTTTTTGGCTTTAAAAGCCAAGAAAGCGGAGATAAAATTATCTCCCTATTACCAAGCTGTCGCTAACACCAGTTAGCGACAGCTAATAGGAGATAGCGACTATCTTGGGCCCCGCTTTGCATGTCAGTGATATTTATCACTAATGACATGCAAAGTGGGCGTGCCAAGATGTTAGCGACTGGAAACAGTCGCTAACATCGCTATCTCCTATTACCAACTTTTGGAGATATTCGCGCTAAGCGCGAATATCTCCAAAAGCTAACACCTGCCCTGAGCAGTTCTTAGCCATGTTAACCAATGGGAGGTGGATAACATGGCTAAGAGCATTTGCTCGATAATGCATGAATATCGCTGACTTTTCAGCGATATTCATGCATTGCGGCCGTTTTTTATCGCATTTGCGATAAACCTTGCTAATAGCAAGGTTTATCTGCGATAAAAATCGCCGATGTGCGGCGATAATTTTTGTCTCTAAACAAGTTAGAGACAAAAATTATCTCTATTGGTTGGTAATATGCCCCCATGTGCGGCCGGACTGAAGGTTTGTTCTTGTTTCTTGTGAGCTCTGCATGCTTCCAAATAATGCAACCTTTTCCGCAAAACTTAAACAAGAGTCAGTCATTTCTCAAGGTGATACATTTGTTTTTGAATTAGCCACGTTAAGAGTTTCAGAGGAAGCAATTTAAGAGTATAAGAGACACAAACAGATACCCAGAGAAGTGCCCAAACACCCGGTAATATGCATTACACATTGTTGCTGTAAACTGTAATTTACCTAGCAGGCACATTACGAATTCCTGTTCTGAATTTCCTGTGTCTGCCTTTTTTTTTATCAGCGGATCAGTAGCCCTGATGCGTTTTATGGGAGCTGACTATTAGTTAAAATGTTGGGGCACCTCAGTTTCATATTCAAATGAATTTTCACAAAAAGTATCAATGAACTGAAAAAGAATCTTCTAGAATCTTCTAGAAAAGGAGTTTCTAAATGGATATAGAGATAATATAACAGAACAAATGTTAAATCTTTTTGAAAGGAAATCTTTTTTCTATGTAAAGGATATTTACTTCAATGCTTCGTACAGTGCACTACAACAGTAACTAAAAATACTTTAAAATTCAAGACTTTATATTATTTTTATTCATAAAAGTATTTAGGAGTCATTAAGACAGTCAAAAGACCTTGGCCCAAAAACATTTAGTGGTGAAAGACACACTGTAAAAACATTTGCACCATTGTACTACTATTTGTGATCCAAACTGAGCATTTCCACCAGGGCAAAGAACAGTGCAAAGTGATTTCACACAATTTTTCCTGGAGTTACATTATAAGATTTGTAGCAAGTAAATACTCAGTTTGGTTTTATTACATATTCAACAAAAAAAGAGCTAAACCAATTTGCACTATTTTTTCAGAAAGGAGATTCAGGTTTTGGATTTCTTGCCTAAACCTGGTATTGTACATTTGAAATCAATTATATTAATCTAATTTGTTTCTCCATTTTTGCACTAGTGAAAATATTGTGCCGTGATAAGGAAAAGCAATTGCTTTGCCCCAGTACACGTCACACAAACAGAACAAATTTGTGCAAATTGATATAACAGTTTTTGCACCATTGCCCAATATACCACTACCACAGCATGTCTACTTTAGAAACATCTCTTTTTTTACATGTAGATCTGTGAAGAACCAAATGTAAACTATTCGGATACCTCGCGCTTGGCATAAATGGGAGCTTTGCTTTCCGTACCTGTAAAACACACCGGACACTTGAAGGTGCCACCCATTCCTTCAAAACTGTGCTCGATCAAATGGCACTGGAGCTTGGCTGGTGAATCAAATGTCTGACTGCACAGTTTGCACTCGTGATTCAGTCCTTCATCTAGAATAGAAAGAGAAGAAAGAGGCAAACTGTCACAGCATTCCTTGGGACTTCCATCCAGCAACACAACAGCTACAGAACATTCCTGGCAGCTATGACTCTGAAAACAGACTTGTAGAGACCACTGGAATTGGGCAAAGGAAACATTTAGGAACATTGAAGGCAATTTGTATACCTTTGAGACTCATATGCCGGCGTTTAGACGACCATTTCATCTAACAACAATTTGAGGACATGTGTATACCAGTGGGCAGGGTGGGCACTGGCTTTGTTTCCAAATCTAGGACTACGAGGCATCCATGGAAGAAAAACAGCTTTGTCAAAATGAACTAGACAAAGCAGGGACATGGGGACATATTAGCAAGGGCCAGATCCCCGCTTTATCAGCACTTTTTGCCAATAAAACGGCGATTTTCTTATCGCCCAATTACCAAGCTATCGCTAACAGCAGTTAGCGACAGCTTCCAGGCGATAGCGACCGGTTTGGGGCCCGCTTTGCATGTCAGCGATATTTATCGCTAATGACATGCAAAGTGGGCATACCCAAACCCAATTACCAAGCTATCGCTAACAGCAGTTAGCGACAGCTTCCAGGCGATAGCGACCGGTTTGGGGCCCGCTTTGCATGTCAGCGATATTTATCGCTAATGACATGCAAAGTGGGCATACCCAAACTGGTAGCGACTGAAAGCAGTCGCTAACACACCTATTGCCTATTAGCAATACCCGCGACGCAATAAAAAAAAGTGCGCTAACCGCGATTAGCACCAGAATTTTACACCTGGTAAAAACCTGACTTAGCCATAATAGTCGATGGGAGGTGGAATCTATGGCTAAGTCTCCACCTGCATATTAGCGAGATTTTCCTTAGCGATGGAATTTTTATTGTTGGAAATCTCATGTTAAAGATGGGATTTGCCGCTATCGCTGGATTTTTTTATCGCTGTTGTGATAAACGTTGGTAATACTGCGTTATCTTCACGATAAAATCCAGCGATAGTAGGCGATAAAAAAATAGCGCTAAGCGCGGTTTGCGATATGCCCCATGGTTTCCAATAAATTAAGCAGCAACAATCTAACTGTTGCAGGAACCTCAATCTGTGACTGCAGGGAAGCATCAAATGTACAACATAACACCCAGGCTTCCTTGGAGAAAGTGGAGATTCTAAACAGCATAAAATTATTTTTATGGCAGTCCTAGAAGTTACTTTAGTCACTAACGTGCACCAAATTGGAGCTGACATCCGTAGACATGGCTCAGTGTCAACATATTCATGGTGAAATAGTTTTCTTTGAAGTGCAACAGCTTTGGGCTTACTTTCTGCTTTCAAGTCCCTCTAGCTGAGCAGAAATTTCTAAAATAGGCCTTTAGATCAATACATAGGCTTTCTGTTTATCATAAACATGCACATTCATCATGAGGGACAGCGAGCTTCAAGCCAAGACTACATTTACCTGATTGGCACTTTCATCAGAGGCCATAGTGCTGTGCTTAGCAGTGCTTGCCTAGCAGGCTTCCGCCCAGGATATTGGCTGAGACTGTGGTTGTTAAGAAAGGTACCATTTACCTTCATAAGTTAGTGACTGACTGTTCACTATTCGTCTTATGCTTGGGAATTTGTTTTATGGGATAGAAAGCATGCATGTATGTTCATTTATAGGGGTTCTAAAGGTCCTACATGACAGGCTAGCACAACTTCACACTTGTTCAAATGTCAAGACAGACTCACAAACCACCAACAGTAAATTAATGAATCTACCTGGGAGGTCTGTTTTCTAAAAGATGGGAGGGTGCACTCTCCTCTGATTAGTAGTGGGTATGGCAGGAGGCATTGGCTCTAAACCAACAAGGGTTGAGCTCTTGAGACCTCTATCTTAATCCATTTCTACTGTTTCGGCCCTTGGTGTGGGTGGGGAGTTGGGGTTATGTTTGGATTGTTCAGTAATTTTGTAACAAGAATACTGCTGATGGGCCAAGGCCTTGTGTTGATAAATTCCCTGTTTATGAAAATTGATGCAGAGATTTGAACCATAAACCAACAAAGGCATGGTGACAGGAAGGGTGCCCTACCTTCTAACCAATAGCAGACATGATACAAAAAAGGAGGGCCTGTCTTCCAACCAACAGAAGACATGGTCAAAGGAAAGAGTCTATTTCTTCTAACCAACATCAAACATGGCAGAAAGAGGGTGGCTCTGTCTTGTAACCAACAGCAGGCATAGTAAAAATAAAAACCAGGCTGCTCTGTCGACTGAACCAAAAGTCGGCATGGTAAAATATGGCTGTGTTCGCTACATGGAAGGGGACATGGTAAAAAGATGGAGACCTCATCTTCTAACCAGTAATCTCACCGCAATCCCAGGGAGCATTGTTGTTTCACCTCTAATGGACATGGTAAAAGCAATGTGTTGTCTTCCAATTAATAATAAACTGGTAAAAATCGAAAATCTGTGTTTTTCAACCAAAGATGACTTGGTAAAAAGCAGGACATTTTGCCTTCTAACCAGTAGAATACATGGTAGAAAGCAGGAGGGTCTGTTGCCTCACCGACAGGGGGCTTCGTAAAGATAAGGTGGCCTCATGCTCTAACCAAGCATGGAAATATACTAAAAGGAAAGCAGACTTATCTTCTAACCAATCATGGGCATGGTAAACAAAATACAGGAGGCACTCTCTTATCACTTTCATACCACTGTAAAAAGATAGCCCCAAGACAGGGGTGTTATATTTTGGTTAGTAGTGCACAGGATAAAATGTGATTGATATTCCTACAAATGTTAAAAGATACGTTATAAAGTGAGCAGGTTACAGACACTCTGGCCCACAGGCACTATTGAGATGGGGATCCCGAGGGACCCTCAGGGGCTAAAATAAAAAAAGAAGTGTGCCGTGGGCACTGCAGTACTCCCACAGGTACCATTGCAGCCCTCTCTTGAGTTACTGTGGCATTGCAGTGGGAGCCTCTGCTCAAGCTTCACCCCATGGTACCACAGAGCTAAGCAAGGTTCCTTGAGGAATTTTGCATTGTACTATGGTACCATGGAGGTGAAGCTTGAGCGGTGTGTACAGTGGGAGTGCAACGGTACCCACAACATTTTTTTTTAAAAAGAAATGTGGGTTTTCCACCCACAGGAGTTGGCTACAGGGTGTGACCAGACATCAGGACCCACGCTCAACAAACTTGTGCCCAGATAGGGTTGGTCTCCCACAGGGGGATCCTCCCCCTGCACACGTACAAAAGCTGTGCGTAGCCGGGGTATCGGCTTATTATGATTAAAACAAAATGCACAAACATGCATTGAAAATTTCAAAGTTATAATTAGATATTGTAATGAGATCTTCTGTTATGTTAAAAAAAAACAGTAATTGACTGAAAAAAAGTTAAATGACGTTAGAGTTAAGTAGCGTAATAAAATCTTAGCTTGCAATACAAAAAAAAAGAAATTCACTGAAACAAAATATGGGTAAAAGTGACTCCATAGCTATGGGTTTAAATAAGATATAAACTAAGGATTAAACATTTTAAAAACAATCAAATTTTCCAGTTATAGTTAAGTGAACTAACTATAACGTGTGCCCCTCTCATGTACTGTTTATGATCTCACACATTATCTCACTCATGATATATTAAATGGCATAATTGACAACATCATTGATGACAACTTAAATTACATCTTTAATGACATCACTGATGACATCATTCAGTCATTGTGACAACGTTCTATAGAGATGGTTCCTTAGGGGTGATAGGGAAGGCAATTCAACAAGCTACACTGGTACAGTTTTCTATCACCAATCAAGTGGTAATTGAGAAATAATTGGAACCACATGTTGGACACATAGCATATCATGCAATAGACTTCACTGCATAAGTTCTGTTTGCTTCTGTCAAATTTCACTTTGGATAAGTTTAAATACCTCTAAACATGATCGGCTACTTTAAAGACAGTTAATATGAAGTAAGGTCACACAAAAAAAAAATGTATGAACATTGATGGGATAGCAAATAATTGCCTCAGCTTGAAACATGACTAACTGACAGAAATATTCTTTCTGCTGTGTGCATCACAAGCCAGCAAACATCTGGACAATTAGAGGAAAGTTAAATAGGCGGTGTGCTTTGATGGGATACAGCAGTTGAACGGATCAAGTTAGTTTAATGACGTGCTCACCACGCCGATTAGAGGAGTGAATGTGCATTACATAGGTGTGCAGTGTAGGCCTGGAAAAGAAGTACAGAGGACATATTTTAAGGATAGCCACCAAATGTACTAGGTCCTCAACACAAGTGACCCAGTGGGGTATATGTTATTTATCGCTCCAATCAACTCGGATACCCTCGATAATTGACTGGCTGGTAAATAACTTCAGTTAAAAGTTTTCCTCATTCCAATGAGGACTAAGATGCACAGTTTGGTGCTTTCACCGAGTTCTGCATGTTACTCTACATTTTCCAGACATGGCTTACCTGTTAAATTTATTAAATTATATTTCGGGGTGCAGACGTTATTGTATATGGTAATTACCGGGTGCAGTAAATTCTGGCACACTGATAATTGTGAATCACCTACAAACGGCTGCTTTGCTCAGGGTTTGCAATTTACTGGGTCATTCACGAAGAGGGTCTAACTCGAAATTATTTGCATAGTTATTGCCTAGTCTGGAGTTGGTCCTATTGGACACCAATGACTTAGAATGTTTAAGGTAATGAAATTGAGTCAACAAGAGCACATATATTTTAGGGGAATAAACTTCATAGCAGTGATAAACAAGAATCTACAGTGAAGATATGAATAAGGTAAAAAGTGACAAACAAATAACCATGTAATAAGGCCACATGAACAGCAGAGTAGCCTCATAAAGTGGTAAATGCTTCCAAGAAGTGGCTACATTTGAAGAAGGGGATCTGTGGTTTTTCTCCTAAAATGTAAGTTGTCGGTTTAACCGCATGCGTGCGGCGGTTTACGCGCTGCGCGGCTTTTTTTAAAAAGCTGCGTTACACGACGAGCTCAGCTCGTCATCAGCGTGCGAGCGGCGCAACTGATGACGAGCTGAGCTCGTCATCAGCGCTTAAGTGGTTAAAAATATCACCAAATGCTGATATGTTGCACTTCAAAAAATGTATTTTTCATTAGAAGTTAAAAAGCATGCTGCTTGGGTATTGGAACATACATAGACAAAGCTCAGGATGGCCACAGCATCTGATAGTATTTATAGGCCTAGGAAGTGTATGACATTAGATGAATGAAGTAAAGCATTAAGGGAATACACACTTCCCGATAACATTCCTACAGCAGAATAGCAGCCCCGGGGAACAATATCACGTGTAGTACGGATAAGCAGCAGGAAAATGTAAAGGATAATTGTAGAAATCGAGTAACACATAAAAACAAATGAAGGCAATGGTGGTAAATATGAAACGGTATTTGTAGTAAGCAGAAAACAATGCAAGGAGATGTAAGTGAAAGAAAAATATAGGTGTAATAGGCGTAAATCAGTTGTAATTTCCAAATCCAGCGCATGTACAATATCCCCTTTATGACTAATGCTGAAATGTCCGTCTGTATTTTAAGCACCTAGCCCTATGTACCATCCATTATCTTTCTTTGACTTCCTCTCTCAAATTGAATTGCTCCTCCTGCTTCCTCTGTTTACTCTGAAGATAGACCATTTTTGTGAAAGTCCATGTGGAAATTGAAGGCAAATGAAAGTAGAACATTAAAAAAAAAACATGCTGCTGGAGGTAACTTAAAGCAATTCAATCAAAACTAATTATTTTCTGCTCTCTGAAAAGGTGGCAGCCGATAGTAATTGGAAAAGAGGCTGCCCAATCCATTTGTGAAAGTAAAATTCACAGCCAATAGATTTAACAACTGTTATACAGCAGAATATTCAATTAAGAGATTAAACAAGCAGAGTATTTGAAAGTAAAAGGTCCAGCTAAAAAAATACAGCCCTTAGCTCGGCTGGGATTGGTGCGCCAGGGATCAGAGTTCACGCCGCATGATTATCTGGTTAAGACCGGTTGTGGAGAGTTTGCTTGAGGCAGCCTCAGTCAAGCAATAGATGAGCCTCCACTTGAAGGTCACCGGAGGATTGGCCATGAATGTTAACAAAGTCCACGTGTGTATTTCCAGCCACAGCTTGGGCCTTGTCTACTGAGTCACCTGCAGGAGGGAAATGTACAAATACTGAATCTTGTATAGTAAGATTCACCGGCAAAATGGCTCTCACTCACCTCACTGGTCTCTTGAGGACAGCCGGACTGGGAACCCAAAGCAACCCTGGCAATTTTGTCGGACCAGCCCCTCGAAGGTGGGGGGTGCAAGTGTGAAGCACTGCTGCTTTTCCGGGCGCCGATATTGCGGCTGCGGTAAAACTTCCCCCTGTAACAAAACCAGCTCTCACCGCTGCAAAATGAGCCAACACCCTTCCAGTCTCCCGGGGAAATGCCCGATGCCCGCTGCAGCCAGTCCGGCCCTGCTGTTATGGCACGTGTACGTGGGCCCCTCATTTGGGTTTTAAGACATGGAAGAAGCTACATCCGTCATGCTGCAAAGACTGGAGAGAGAGGCGAGAAAACCAGTCACGTAGAAAGGGGTTTTGTGCTGAGGAGGAAGCGATAATTACAAAACAAGGAAAGGGACTGGAAATGAAGAATACCGCTATGCTCACAAAGTACACTGAGTACATGATAATGCAGCTCGCAAAACAGGTGTTACAGCAGCAATTATCTGAAGAGGGAATAGACGTACACCAAAGCATGGCAGAGATATCTTAACGATGAAAACAAAATTAGTCTCCAAGTAGTAAAGCATGAAAACGGCAGATAACGCAAAAGGAAATTGCTTTTA
The DNA here is from genome assembly GCF_964261635.1 of Lissotriton helveticus. Taxonomy (NCBI): domain Eukaryota; kingdom Metazoa; phylum Chordata; class Amphibia; order Caudata; family Salamandridae; genus Lissotriton; species Lissotriton helveticus. Next base: position 769,267,678 of record NC_136063.1, on the reverse strand, counting down.
AAACTACCTCTAAACATGTGGTGCAGCGTTGTTACTTTCAGTTTACAATTCAACCCACATGCCAGACATCTGAAAAAGGCTAGTTGGGGTAAGAGGCAGGGTCCCTACGTAATCAGTTTGTGACTTAAGCAAATAATTGAAATTCGACTCACACTCTGCTATCTGCAAGCAAACTATTGTGAGGGCGCAGGTCAAAGCCCAAGTTGCTATTACAGACTTATATGCAGGGTTCCTCTAATGCTGGTTCTGGCATGCAAGGCTGGAGGGGCACCAGGGTGGCATTGGGGAAAGCAACCACAGGGCCGGCTCTAGGCTCACGGAGGCCCTGAGCAGGGAGTGTAGGTAGGGGGCCCGAGGCCGCCAAATCCCTGCCAGGGGCCGCCACGCAAATATGTATCTAAGGATATATATTGGTGTGGCGGCCTCTGGGGTTTGGCGGCCCTGTGCAGGTGCACAGCTTGCACATGCCTTAGGCCGGCCCTGGCAACCAGGCCTGGCAGATTGCTGTTGACCAGCCCTGGGAGCAAGGGGGTTGCTAGCAACAAGCACTGCTCCCGCTTTTGCTACAGGGGTGCGATATTGCAGCAATGCTGCAAAACCACCTCCCAGTGACAAAACTTGCCCCCACGGGCACAAAACCGGCCCCCAACCCTCCGGCCCACTGGGGAAATGCCCATTGCCCGCTACGGCAAGTCCGGCCCTGCAGGGCACTAAGACTATGCATATCAAAAGCAACCACTATGATACAAAATGACTTTGGGCCCGATGTAGGTCACCAAATACGACCGGTATTTGGTGATTGAGATGTAGGAGGCAATATTTTGCACAATCTGTAAATTTACCGAATCGGTAAATTTACCGATTCTGTAAAATACCGAATCGTAATTTTACCGATTCGGTAAATTCCAGATGTAGGTAGCACTGTTTACAGTGCTACAGGCCTTCAGAATTCGGTATTTTACCACCCAATCCTATTGGGTGATAAAATACCGTATACAGGTGTACATGCACATCTGTGCATGTACACCTGTGCCATGTGACAGACAGACATGCACTTAGGGCATGTCTGTGTGCCACATGGCACACATGCCTGTATTTGGGGTGCTAGAGGGTGTCAAAGTGACACCCCCTGCACCCTTGCTGCAATCGGTATTTACCGAATCGGTAAATACCGATTCGGTAATGCCCATTGATTCCTATGGGCTTCAATGCCCATAGGAATCAATGGGCATTACCGAATCGGTATTTACAGAATCGGTAAATACCGAATCTCAACGATTCGATATTTACCAATTCTGAAATACCTAAATCCCCCCCCCCCTTCATTTTACCACTTTAAATACCGAATCGGTATGATTCGGTATTTGAGAAGTGGTAAAATTAAATTACCTACATCGGGCCCTTTGAGTGTTATTTAAAGGTTGGTAGATGTTCTATCCACCCTATTTAGAGCATACACATATGGCTATGTTGATTAGAGTTTAACCTCTTGGAACATTATTTCCGGCGAAGTTCCCACTTTTTTAATCTTGACAAAGATTCCCACAATAAAAATGTCTTGAAAGGACTCTTTAGTTAAAGTTTATTTCTGTTTTCTTTTTTCACTTGGACAATCTACCTTGCACAACTATCGAGAGGGGTAGTCTGGACTGTGAGGCTACTGGCAAAAATAACTCTGGCAAGGAGCCACTCAAGGTGCCTGTGAGGTATTGCAGCGTTAGCCCGACGAGAAGCACAGCTCATGCCACCAGCTGGTGGGTGAGGGCTCATGCTCTGCAACCAAGGTACCTCTATCTTTGTCCAATCTATCATAATGGATAGCTCGAAATGCTTTTTGGAACTACACACATTGTAACATGATTACTTTGCTAGGGAGTATGTGCGCCTTTCTTTGATTGGAAGGACCAGTAGTCCTCTCTTCCTTCCCCTTGTTATATAGCCTATAAATGGCTATACATTATAAACATGGAGGCTGGGACATTAAAAACATGGCGGAAGTCATCCCTACCCCTTTCTATCTTAATATTACGCATTCAAAAAATGTATCCCAGGTAGTGTACCACAGAAACATCTTCTACTGTGCTCAAAAGCTAGGGTACAGGCAGCACTTAGCAATCAACATCATTGCAAGTTGAGTAGCTCCAGGGCCCTGGGGTGTAAGGAAGCCACTGCCCCCTAATTATACCTCTATTTTTATTCCTAAAAGATTCATATAAAAGTCAGGGTAGCCATTTTCCTTTTTTCACATGAAGGCCCAAGGCAACCTTGTTACATCCCTTGGAACAAGAGTTCTTAAGTTCTCAAGAAGTTTCCTGAGTTAATAAGATTTTGTGTACAACATGACCTGTCCAAGTGTTAGACCTGACATCCTTGGTGCAGTCTTCCCCAAAACATTTTGCATTCATCCTTCTTGTTTTCTGAAATTCTTTGTGTTGGCTACATGGAACTCCGCAAAGTGCAAATAAAACTCTGCCGTGCTTGGCGGAGCTCCGCAAGTGGGGAGTTTCTTTAGATAAATGCCATTTACAGTGATTTTCAGTGCCAGGTGCTTGTCCGCACTGAGTAATCATAGCGAACGGCACCATGCACAGCACAAGCAGGCACTGCTTCCTTTCTGCAGCTCGAGTCGATTGTTACTCGAGCTTCAGCTTTCTCAACGCATAAGGACGGTTTCTCAACGTGAGCGGTCGCGACCACTCGCAATGAAAAATCTGGCCGCATTGAGAAATCTCACGAGGAGGTTGATTTTCCATGCTCGCACTCGCCAACTTGATGTTGACGATCGCAAATTAGAAAAAATCTCCACAGGATGTAGTTTTTCCTCGCTCGTGCTCGACAACTTTGAACGCGAGCAAGGGAAAAACCCTGCTCAGCGAGTTTCTCGGAACTCCGCGAGCTCCACGTAACACGGAGTGTGGAAAACTTCGCAAACTCTGCGAGCAGAGCTGAGATCACCGCCCAGACTTATTTGATCTTTTTGGCACTAAAAACATTTTTTAATTGTTCCACTTGTTTGGATTCAATTTGTTTAGCTGCTGTTTTATTAATTGAAATGTAATCTATTTTCCTAAATGGCTTTGTGATTGTATATTGTTTTATGTTTTTAGTTTCTTACTATTTGTGTGCTTCCGAAATACTTTACACATTGCCTCTAAATTAAGCCTGACTGCTTTTGTGCCGAGCCATCATAGAGTACAACACACAGGTCTATTTAGTGACTTCTGTGGTTCACCCTGACAAGGACTGTGGTTGTTGCCTGAGCGGGGCTTCCACCCTCCTCAACCAATACCCCAGCATTCTACACCAAGCATTTCAGATGTTTTCAAGTTAACACTCAACTAAAACGATGTAGCATTAAGTCACTTCCTCGTACAGCACCTCTTGTTAGTGTAGCTAAAAGAAAGACAACAAAAATGCCAAGCGTATGCAAGTGAGAAAAGGCCGCGAGCTCTGACCGCCACATTCATCCCAACAATCATGCTGTACCATATCAGCTTTCATACAGGGAGCACAACCAGCTGCTAGGCAGTAGGGCCAGTGTTTATTCTCATTTCTGTTCAGTAAAACCTAAGTAAAACAAAACCCCTACAGCAACTATTAACAAATGTTCTGTGGTAGCCGTAGAGGCAGCTGTTATCCCTGCTGCCACCCGGGGCCCCTTTCCTTTAACTGACCAACGTGCCAGCCATTACTGTGGACCAATTTGTAATGGTACGTAAGCAGCACTCTAGCAGCCACCCAAGAGTGTGTCCAGAGGGGCCCTTTAGCCTCATGCGCAATACGTCCATGAGGGCCAACGGCTATAAACGTCCACCTTGTAAATCGTAATACAGCAGGAACCAAACCAAATGCTCTGATCAGAATGGGAATAGGCCTCAGCCTCCAACGCAGAAATGAAATGGCCTGCAGTTCTGGTCCTTGCCCAGCTCCAACATTTACACAATTAGAACACTGATGCGTGTTTTTGTTTTTGTTTATTTATTTTTTTGCAAGCAATACACTCTCCCCCTAACCAATTTCTCTTTCCTTCGCTCTGTACATCCCCTTTCTGGAGTTCTTTCACCACACTCATTTGTAACCTGGAGGTAAACATACCTGCTGAGGAGGAGAGCGCGCAATACGCCCTGAGCGACCATGAGTTTGCCCTTGATGCTACCTTGGGAGGTGCACTGCAGGCAGCTCATTCTGTCCACATGAAATGCAAGTGGACAGGATATTATTCAACAGCAGGTGGATTTGCATTGCAGAGGCCTTAAACCATGTAATGATGAGGCTTGCATGAAGACTGGCAGAAGGTACGCTTAGTTCTGAAGCAAAGAAATCGAGCCATGGACTGTTACCCGTTGGACAAAATAAGTGAGGGGGTGTCTGTGCCAAGAAACAGCACAATGGAATGATAAGAGCAAAGAAGAAAACTCAACTGTTCTGAAGAATATTGTATGAGAAGCACTCATCTGCTATCGGCCCAGCTTATCTTCCTATCAAAATTCCCAAAATATGGGCTTAATTCGCTTTTGTGTAGGTTTACGATTGTATGCTATTCACAGAGACATCTTCCTAGTAGTATTTTTACGACTGAGGAGTCTCTGCACATAAAAACTATTGTACTGTCCTTTCAATTTATGTGTGGAGACTCTGCAGTCATAAAGATACTTCTAGTAGAATACCTTTGTGACTTGCAAACATTTCTAAACATAAACAAAAGTGTAAGTTTGCCTTTGTGAATCAGGGTCAGAGTGTGGAATTTTCGGATGAGCCCTTCACAGCTTCGACATGGCCTCATATTTCACTTATCTAAGCTTGAAAAGTAAGTGAAACAAGTGCTCTAATATTAGAGTGTAGTTAATGCTAAATTAACTTTTCAAACATAAACTGTTCATAGGTCAATACTGAGCTGCTAGCTGCAGTTCCTCAACTGTTCGCAGCATCCTTTTCATGTGATCCAGCGGTTCTCACCTTTCTTTTCAAACCTGCAGTACTTGGAAGCATTGACCTGACTTCCGGGTGGTGGTCTATTATTTGTGGATGATGAGAGCTGTATACCCTTTCTATATGCCATTACCACTTCCAACACCGTTCCCCATACCCCTATCCCGAAAGGATGACAAGGTTTTCCAAAAAATAGTGGCAGAGGGATAATTATTCCCTAAACCCCCAAACTTTTTTTTAGGCCCATGAAAGTGCAACAACACTTTGTTATAGAATTTAAAACATGAATGTCCTGTTTATTAATGGCAAGGCAGTTGTCACGGTTAATACCACTGGATGTCGACAGATGCGAGACCAGTAATGTTTTACATTTTCTTTTTTTTTAGTTTACAACAGGTAGCACACTTTGTAAATGTGGAGGCCATATTAGCACTGCAAATCAGGGATATAGAGCACAAGTAATTTTTCGATGCACTTATTTTAGAGGGATGAAAACGGAGGGAGGAGGGGAATGATAAAATATCACAAAACATCATAAGCATAGGTGCATGACCAAAAAGGATGTAGAAATGTATTCAAGATTCAAAACCAAGATTGACCATACAGATATCATCCCTGACTGTAAAGCATTTTGGAAAAGTAATGCGCTTGAGTTATGCAACATACCATTGAAGCAAGGAGGTGTAGCATTTAACTGCAATTGTAATCACAATCAGGCACATGCATCAAAAGAAAAAACGGTCGCAAACGGGCAGATTCTCAGAATCTGCCCATTTGCGACTGGTATTTTTGCATTTGAGATGCATCATCCCAAATGCAAAAATCGCAATTTAAGTAATTTCTAAATTGCAATTACTTAAATTGCAATTGCATTTAAGGAATCACAAATTGAGATTCCTTAAATGCAATGCATTAAAGTAAAAAAAATAGTGATTTCGCTAATAGAGGGCGCAAATTACCATGAAGTTGAACTTCATGGTAATTTGCAAAAACTTGAAAAATGCACTTTTGGAAGGGAAGCGAACAGATACCTTTCCCCCACAACACATAAATGACATGCGCATTGAAGTCAATTTACAGAGATTCTTCGAAAAACTTAAAATAGAACTCTTTCTAATGGTCATGAGTATAAATGTGTCAGTGTCATGACGTTCTGTGACAGGAATGTTGTTACTGAATATTGTGTGCTACTGCCAATAAACAAAAAACCTGTTATGATGAAAGAATCATTGGTACCCTGTACATACTAAGGTCTCAGTACAGACAGCTAAACTTAGACCTGAAATCTAAGTTTAAACTTGAAGTCTATGGGCCTGATTACAAGTTTGGCGCAGCGGTGCAGGTGCAATCCACCTCCTCTGGTCAAACCCACGCAAGGACCGCCGGCCGTATTACAAGTTGAACTTGTGTAACACGAGTTCAACTCGTAATATGATCGGCGGTCCTTTGCCTTTCCCATGGAGGTGCCTAGAAAACAGGCACCTCAATGGGAATGGCAAAACAGTTCCAGCACTGCATGGATGGTGACGTCCATGCTGTGCTGGAACTCTGTGGGGATACAGACAGGGAGGCACATGGTGTGCCCCCTGAATGTATCCCCACGGTGGGGTGCACTATTATCCCACACCGCCAGCCTGAAATGCTGGTGGTGGACAAACTCGTAATAAGCTGTGTGGGACTGCACCAGCCCCCGCTCAGCATACTGTGTTGCAGCGCAACTGCGCTACCACCAGGGAATGACTGTTCCCAGTCGGAGCTGGCGTAATCAGTAAAATGGTGGACCACCACCCCTGTGCCATCGCGAGTGTGGCGGTCACAAAACCACTTGCCTCGTAATCAGGCCCTAAGTTTAGACCTGACACTAAGGGCCCAATTCAGAAAGGTAAACTTAGACTTTAGGTCTAAATTTACATTTCTGATTTGGGCCCTTAGACTTCAGGTTTAAACCAGTTCTGGAATACCAAATAGGCAAAGTAGGCACTGGCCTATGGCCATACTTCTTCAAGGGGCCCGGCGACAATGGATCAAAATGATATTGATTTGATCTTGAAAGAAAATTACAACCAAGCTTTCTTAAATTGTTTCCAAAAGATAGAAAAAAAATGAATCAACTCAAAAGAAATCTTTGCATTAAAGACTCCACTGATTACGACATCTTGCAAAAGATAGGCTTTCAAGGTATCCTGAAAGATTTCACCACAAACAAATTGAGGAAAGTGAATATTTGAAGTCTTGTTGGAATATTAGGATTTAAAAAAAGCAATTTTTGTTTAATAAGATTAATAACTGTTAATGTTTAGTTTTGTGTAACACAATTGGTTTATTAAAATTGTTGGTTGGTAACAGTAAAAACATATTAGGAGATAATTTGTGAGGGGGAGGCGAAACTTTGACTGTCTAGTGGCCTGCACAGGGTTTAATCTGGCACTGGTCTAAACGTAGACTTAAGATCTAAGCTTACCTTTGTGAATTATGCCCTAAGTCATGACTGTGGTCCTTATTCAAAAAGCTTTTTTTTATGTTTCAAATTTGCTCAGAACTGACACCTTGAAAAATGTTAAGTTACGTATCCATGCTTTATATTCGACTCACAAAGCAAGAACCTTATGTAAATGCATGATTGTGTTTCGGATCCATAGGTGCGCAGTGTATGCACACATGCATCCACCACATATGTAGTAATTAGATCAGACTGGCAAGTATTCTTAGGTAAAGCACACAAATGAGGTGAATAACCAGGCATAACGTGGTCATAATAAACAAATATTTTGCAATGCAGTTGCAAGACTTACTCGCTCATAATAATATATTGTATTTTAGACAGTACTACATACCACAAATTATTGGCATTCTTAAATGCTGGACACAGCAAGTGTACTCTTAATGGCACTCAATTCATTAGCCTCAGAAATACCAGTATTCAACCTTAAGACCAGCAGTTCCTATCGGATGTCAACCGTGAGCCCTTATATTGTTGAGCCTTCCAACTTATGGCTGTACGTAACTTGCTAGCACACTTCCAGTAACTAAATTCCATTACATCAAAATTAGTACTGCTGGGAATGTCTCTACTAAAATAACTTATGTGCAAGTATAGGTTTACGAACCTTAAACCTATTCATAAAACCTAAAACTTCGCTCATTCTAACTTGAAATCTAAGTCAAAGTCCGGTGCTTAATTTGAGCAGGTTGAAGCCGGTGAGGCCCACCACGACTAATTTTTGGGGACCAGAACTCATCTTTTCTCAACAGACTTTGACACAGAGCTACAAAACATAAACAAACAAAAGAGGGAAAGAAAGAGGACAAGACAAACAGAAAAAGCAGAGACAAAGGGCAAAAGCAGGGATGAAAAGTGTCTGCAGGAGGGGGATAAAGAGTAAGGAAGTGTAGGGTGGTGGATAAAAGAGGCATATGGTGGAATCAATATTAAGCACCCTTGATATTCGGCAACTACGATATTCGGCAGCGCCTGTCGCAGATTTTCTGAGAAAACTTTCAGACCTGGCATTTATTAGATTTCCAGTTAAGCATTGTCAAAGTATATTCCAAAACCCAAGGTTACCCTCACGGGAGGCTTAACACTAACCTACATGTAAATATTCCACCTTAAATTTGTGAAAATAGCTGGAAATCACACAGTGGGCCGTATTTTACATACACCGCATTTTCCTTGATTTCGTCGGGCACACCTTTTATAAGGTGCACCCAGCTCAATCAAGGAAAACGTATTGGGGGGAATGGCCTGTCCCCAGTGCAGCCGTGAACTCGCACTGCCCTTTCATGTGCATTCACATGAAAAACTGAGCAGCTGCTTTGAAGCCACTCTGTGTTTTCAGAGTGCAGGCAGCAACCCGCTTGCACTTTTAAAGGAGATTAGATATCCTCTTGGAGGCGGGTGCAGTAAGTGACTGCAACCACCTGCAGGGGTACGTCTGGGTGGGTCCATGAGACCCCCTTCCCCCTTGCAAGAGTGTTGCAATCAAGGGACACACCTAAAGTGGGCCACCTTTTAGGTGGAGCAATGTCACTGCGCCTCCTGAGAGCTCCTTTGCCCCTGTGCCTGTGTCTGTAATATGGCACGGGTGCATAGGGGTTCCCTCATTTGCATGGGGCATGCCCCCATGCAATTGAAGGAAGACCCTCTGAAGATAGTGTTGGTGCTTTATGTGCACCAGCACTATTGGTATTACAGAAGGGGACACACAAGCGTCTGCGGCACCCTTCTGTAAACACCAAAGTGCCACGGGACACTCAAAGTGGGCGCAAATGCCCCGTGCACCCCAGGACACTTCTATAATATGTCCCCAGTATTTCTTGTTCTCATAGGATATTTGCCTAGCAAAAATACATATCAAGAAAACACATTTATGTGGAAGAATAAAAGCGAACTAAAGAACATTGTAACGCCTCATAAATATCCTAAACGTACACATATAGTGAACACAATGAGTACCAGAAACACACATAGATTTAGGAAAACTGAATCAGTCAGTGGTCAGTCAATATCATGTACGTGTGTTGTTAATTTGGTTTGCATCATGCAAGTGTTTTTCCAAACAGCCACAAATTGCGACCATGCATAGGTGTGTTGGTAAACTAAGCATGTTGAAATGTATGTATTAAATAGACCCGAGTGCCACGGAGAAAACAGCTGTTAAGGGAGGTTGTTTTCAAAACCTTTGAGCCCAGGTATTGACAACCAGATGTTGTTATTGATATATCGTGTGCTGCTTTCTTTTATGAGTGGTTAGTTTCAAAGCACACGCTTCACAAATATGCATTGGCCATGTAAATAAATACAGTTCTAAAGATCTTACAGCACAATCATCTTTACGTTTTGGAGAGACGTTATGCAATTCGGCCCAGTGAAAGATCACAGTGCATTTTTAAAATATGCAGGGCAGTCAAACATGCAAAAGGGTCCGAATACATAATTTTGCATGACCAATAAATTAATTTATGCTTTTTCACGTCGATGCAGACGGGCCTTTGCACCGTGCATAGACGCATAGCACCCGCCACAGTTGGATAGTAAATACCTACTAGCAATGGGAACACGTCGGGGGCTCCTGGATCTGTTGGAAGGGGACGTATATCTACCTTCGAGTACTGTACGAAAAAAACACAAATTGGTAGAGGTGTGAGAAGAAAGGTCATGCTGCATAAATTCAATGCACTCAAAAATAGGGGGCACTAGTGATCTCGTTATTCGCACTTCATACGCAAGAAATTACAATGTTCGTGGGTACAGTATAAACCACTATTAACTGAGGGAAGGTATGGTGCTTTCAGGTTATGCACACCCTACTACCCAAGGTGTGAGATTGCACTCTGGATCAGTACGGCACAGAATGTACATAAATATCATTTCAAATAACCCAAGCACTCTGATAGTATTTAAAGATTCCTCCTAGGTCTTTACAAAACATCATGTAATGTATTATCCTTGTGGAGAAGTTGTAGACTTCAATGCTGTCAAAGGTCACAAATATTTTTTCTTCTAAGTATAATCATTTTGTGCGTGTCTGATGTAACGCTTCCGAAAGGTTGTGCCCAAAACTCTGTAATCGCATGAAACCGTGACAAGTTAATGGCGGTCTGCTCAAATAAGTCGGAGAAATAGGTGGACACCAATACGTTCAGATGGTGATGATAGGAGGGTTTCATACGATTACAGTTTTTGGCACCATCTTTCGGAAGCGCTACATCAGACACACACAAAGCGATTCTTCTTATTGGACTATGACCGTAGTCTTTGACTATCTAAGCCTTGAAAAAGTCACTGTGTGACGAAACACCTGTTGGCTGTTTCTGAAGAAAAAGAATTTGTAACATTTGACTGCACCGAAGTCTACAACTTCTCCACAAGGTTATACATTACATCATGTTTTGTAAAGACGAGTCTTTCATTTTTGGACCTCATCGGAATCTTTGAATACAATCAGAGTGCTTGGTTTAGTTGAACTAATAAATTCAATGCAAACTGCTCTAAAGCCTGCAAGGAGGACCACTTCTAGCACTGCAACATGCGTATAGTCAACAATATATCAAAACAGGAGTCATGATCAGCTGGCGCTCACAACACCTAACAGAATGTCAGCTTGAATGCAGTCTGATGGCAAAGACAGTTACTGTAATTAGCTACAACCAGTAGCGAAGCAAGCAAAGCAATGCCCCCCGCCCATAGGGCCGTGGTTGAGTTGTAAAAGATAGTCATAATTGGGATGCAGTAGGTTCCTCAAAGCTCTAGCCTGGTACTTTCGCAACTGCTGAATTTATAGAAGCCTCCTGGGTTAAAACTCTGGTGTTAATATTAAGAAATATGAGAACATTGGAACTTCCTGAACTCTTGTTAAAAAACTTTAGTGCAGAGGTGCAAAAACTGGGAAGGCACTGCCTGGAAGTTATTGACTGGGGTGGGGTCAAAGAGCCCAGAGTAACTGCAGTAAATGAACAGAGGTGTTTAATTTTTGTCAAGCAAATTCTTGTTAGTTTTCTAGAATGATGAAAGGAGAATAAATATTCTTTTTTTTATTTTTGGAGATGTGTTTATTGATTTTTTTATAAGCTAAAGCATGGAAACAAGCGTATGAGCATATATGCATATCACATGTTCACCATCAACCTGATCACTGCCGTGCACAGTAACTATAATCATGGTAAATTACTTTTATCCGTACGAGCCACATCTCTGTTAGTCCGGAGGAGAACAGTGCTGAGTTGCTTTTATAGGTAATTCTAAATCAAGTCTCATCTCTATACCCCAGCCACACATCCGACATGTTTCTGGGGGCAACCTCAAGCCTCATACCCTGACCTCTCCATTGTACAGCATAACGTGATAGCCGCCCTCCATGTCGCAACAAATTGCGAGACTGGGTTGTTGCCATCACTGAGCTATGTCTCTCTTTCCAATCGCAAGGCCCAGTTGTATGAAAGTCTTACATATTTTCTTTAAATTCTCAAATATCTTCCTTATCCATGTGAGAAGAAAAGTCTGGCATGCTGAGTAAAATATACTTTCAACAGCAGCAGTCTGTTAGCTGATTCTATTCTGTAGCTTCACCACATGAAAAACTAGACTGCTATCATTCTATATTGATGGCAAATATGAAGCACTTCCTGAACTCCATGTTGCTGGCAGATAATTTGTTAAATTTAAATGAACATTCAATGGTTAAAGCAGATATGAATCCAGCTGTGAGCGGAAGTATAGGGTTTTAGTAATTTATGGCATAATACATTTTTCAAGGGCTAAAATAGTTAATGAAAGAAATAGCCACTTGGGTGCCAGTATCACCACTCCATATCTATTTTCTCAGAATATCCATCGTCTCTGCCACGCGCTATCCCTTAATTTTAAAATAGTGACATTTTAGTGGGCATAGGTTTTTTAAGCATTCATTTAAATGCATGGAAGCAGGTTTGTTAGAAGAATGGGACGGTACTTGTCAGTAGTTGCATCTCGCTGCTTGAATGTTCACTGGTTTCAAAATTATTTTATTGTGAGTTAAATGTAAGAGTAATCATAAAACATGTTTACAAATATATATTTATTGTCTATAAAAATGTCACCATGTATACCTTATAAACTACTACATTCAAAGAAAATTAAAACATTCTAAAATAAGTAACAGTGTAAATCAGAAAAATTAGGCTCCTATCATAAAAACTATCATGGACTACACAATTTCCACAGCCCGGAAACACGTTAAATATAAAGGACAAACGTACTGATGCAGGCCCGTTCCATGAGATAGGTGAACACGGGCTCTTTTTCGAACTCTATGCTCTTCAGAGGAAGCTGTTAGGTTAGAAAGGCCTAGCAATATGTGGATTGATAGTGTAATGAGACTTGTTTCAGGTACTATTTAGGAATTCCCGGGGTAGATATCAACCTGCTAGGAGCCAATCAAAATACAGCATTTTGTTTGTGTACAGTGATCTGGTTTCTGACGTCATTCCAATGTTTTGTCTTTCTTTTTCTGTGTTTAATTTTGCTATGTTCTGCCCTCGGTGGGTGGACGGTTGTAGTAACTTTACAGGCCTATACCAGAAGTAAAAGTCCCTCACTCTCAATCTAAGGCCCAAAGCTCATGTTCAGTGCCTTTCACGGCTGGTGTCAACAACCTATAAGTCTAAAATGAAAGATGCTTTTTCACCTCCTTAGAAATATTTTGTTCGTGGTAGCATCCTCCGCGATTTTAAGGATAGTGACTGCTTATTTTATTTATTTATTTTATTTTATTTATTTATTTGTGCATTTTTATATAGCGCAGACTTTACCCGAAGGTGTCAGAGCGCTTCACAATAGGAACAGAACTGATACATGAGAACATTACAAGTGAACAAAATTCAAAATTCAAAAGCAAACGTTACATTAAATGAAGCAAAAATGACAATCGTGAGCCAACAAAATACAAGAGGTAGCAAACGGTGCATTACAAAAGTGACAATCGTGAACCAACAAAATAAAAGAGGTAGCAATGGTAGGAGGGTGCTATTTTGTACCCCAATGACATTAAAGATGGAGGCCATGTGGCCGGGTCTTTTTTAGCTGCAGTTAAAAAGGAAAAGGTATACTTTAATTGCTGCTATGTCAAATGCCTGCTGGAAGGACTGTTCAAGTGAATATTGTATTAGGGGGGCACGTTTGAACTGATCAAACATGTAACAGAAGCAGCAAATGCTTTTGAAAAGCAGTGTTACAATTTACCTAAGTTAAAATCCTCCTACTTTCACAATATGATTGTATAACTCCTTTTAAAGATTATCTTTCAAGGGTTCTTTTGCAATAATAATGTGGAAACTGAGCTTGTTTCTCAAAAAACATGCTAATATATGCGTAATGGTATGTATACATAGGTTTGGTAATAGTATGTTTTAAAATTAAAATAAATCATAACGTAAGGTATTATTAGAAAAAAGGGTAATAGAAGTATAGAATTATAGTCTTGGCCTTGTCATAATGTCCCGTCCCTGACCAATCCATGGCTAGATTATGGAAATGAGAACTCAGTAGGGGGTGGGGGAACCTGTATACATTTTCCACTAGCGATGTGCATACTTTTCTTGAAAATTGTGTGCATTTAGTAAATTACATTGTGACAGTAGTCGGCAATTGTACTCGCGGTATTGTGATACTTGCTCAAAGTATTAGACATTCAACTTTCTACACTGAGCAGTCCCCCAAATGCAAAACAAATGTGAAAAACAAAAGGGTGATGAAACCCAAAAATGATGTGACATAACAGAAGTCCAACAATAGGATTTACCTAAAATTAATGCTTGCATAAAACAATATCTCCTCGATCTTCTAAACACCTCTGCACTGGCCCACCTCGGCTCCCACCATGACAAAGATGTCCAAGCAATGCTCTCTCTTGTAAGGCACCAAAAAAGGTGGCAAAGAAGAATATACTGACACCAAAAAAAGGCACAATTGTATCAGTGCCCTGTGTCCCACCCCTGTATGAATTGTCGGAATGCCCCTGTTTGCTTGTAATTAGTAATAGTGTCATTTTAAACTGTGTGGGAGAGACCACAATGTTGAGTCTGTCGCTGTAGGCGATGGGAGGCAATGGCTAAGAGTATAAACGTTTCTATGCTGGTGAGTACATTTCTCATTAGATGGCAGTTACTCCATCTCTTAAGAATAGTCAAATCATAAGGTGCTGCCTTGTTTTGTGGCAGAAGTGAAATCCAAAAGGTACCCTGGAGCAGGTAGTGCTGTACCGCCTGAGCCCATTTGAATTAAACTAAATCCACAGGACTCTTCGTGGCTTTGTTTTGCACCAAGACCACGGGCATTATTATAAAATCAAGTGTTGGAAAAAATGTCAAGTTCAGAAGCCCAGACACTCTTGTGGAAGGTTGAATTTAGTTTTGGATACACCTTTGCCCATGGGAAAGAATGAGGCAGGACTAGTATGTTTGGGTGACATGCAAAGTTCCGCAAAGTAATTTTTTAATACCCCTGGTCTTCTAACACAGCAAAAGCATCATGCTTCTGACCCAGAGTTGGGGATGTGCACCTTTCTGTTCCCATTAAAATATTGTGGAGATAAAAGTAGAATACAAAAAGGTTATGTCAAAAATGTTGTCAACTGAAAAAATAGAATGAAAAACGTTGTGGCTACAAAACACTTCAGAAAAGTGGTATGTGGCTACAAAATGTTGTGACATATAGGGTAAAGGAAAGCATATTGGGAGATGGGGCAAGGGTATGTCCTGATGCTAAAGTATAGAGGGGCATTTAGGGTGTGGTGGGAAGGGGGTAGGAGACCAGTAATGTGTTTTTAGGGTTCATGCACAAGAAGCATTAAGGAACAGGAAGGGAGGGGATCATAAAGTTCATGGAATGTAAGTGTTCAGTGTTCATATTTTGAGGTTCAGGAAGGCAAAATATAAAAGGGTACTAAAGGGGTTTTAAGGTTCGGAATGGATAGGTTAAAAAAGCCACTAAGGGGTTGTTAGGGTTCTTATAAGAGTAGTGTTAAAGAATAGTAAGGATTTTATGGGTTCACAGAAGGATAGCACTAAGTGTTCACAGTTTTTAGGGTTCAGGGAGGCATAACATAAAAGGGTTATAAGAGGCTTTTAGGGTCCAGGGAAAGGTAGCATTAAGGGGCAGAAGGATTTTTTAGAGTTCAGGGAGTGTAGCAATAAGCAGGCAGTAAGGGGTTTCTAGGTTCAAGAAAGGTTAATGTTAAAGTACAGTTCAGTGAAGGGTAACATCATGGGATAGTAGGGTTTTTTTTAATCGTTCAGGAATGGTAGCTTAAGTAGATGTAGTTCATAGTGAGCACTTGAGTCGGGATGGAAGGATACATACAAATAGCCAATAGTGTTATGAAAGATAAATACTCCACTGGAGCTGAACCAAGACATGATTGACAAATTCTTCAAATAATGGCAGAATGAGGATGCTCGAAGAAAGCCAGTGAGTGAAAGGGGTGGACCAAATGACCACTCTATTTTATATTTTAGGCAGCAGTTCTGTTGGACGGTTGTGTAGTCAACATCGAGCCTTTCATCTCAATCTACCAGACTTCAATGACTAGTATGCCATGTAAGATACGAGGGACTAGAATTGAAAATTGTCCAGTATGATAAAGAAGGGCCAATACATAAAGTTCCGTAATGATCGTTTTTTTTTTGCTTTAATAATGACAAACAGATTTTACAGCCTAACTGTGAAATCATGTACCAACTGCACTGCTTTACAATTAATAGTCATTAGCAATTAAACAGCATGTAACTATCATACGATGTCACAATATGAGGGGAAGTCAGCAATCTGCTTAGAGAAAAATAAATGCAAGTGGCACTCTAATTGAGATGAAATTAAATGTTTTCCAATGCAATTTGAAAGAACACCACCAAAATATGAATATGCAAAGATATGGAACCACTATTAAAGTAAGTGAATTGCATTTTAATATTAATTTCTGTTCAATGCTGTATGCTGAAAAGGTCCTAGTTGTCATACGGATGCTATATACAGATAGTCAACAAACCTTACACACAATGTAATATATGGCTCACTGTCTGATGGATGATAAGAAACTGGCACTGTAAATTGGCTTGAATGTGAAACTGATCTTTTTCATCTTCCTGACCAGCTGACATGAATCACACCCACAATATCATGGGTCACACCCTATAATTTTAAAAAGAATACACGTGCAGGCTTACGCGTTCAGTTCCCTTAGGGAAAGGTATTCTGTTGTGTGTACTCTCATTAGACATTTTCATTGTACGACACATCCTGCAATCATAAATTCCCAATTATCTTATCAATTCTGCAGTAGGGGAGGGGGTGAAACGCGTTTTGATAAAAACATTGGCAGTACTTCAGGGTTCCTGCTTAAATGTGTAGCAATGTGAATAAATCTAATTCCATCAACACAATCAGGGCTGTGACTCCAAGACATCTTCTAGGCTGGTTCTTGCAAGCTTACATTAGTATGCAGATGTGAGTAACGAGTGCAACCTAACAAAGGGAAGTCAACATGATTGCATGTTTTGGAAGTAGACTAATCTCAGTGTACACCTCTGTTCTTTTTTAGAGTTTTTCCAAACATTTAGGGTCTCATTTCAATGTCGGTCGGAATGTCTCCACCGACCGACATGGAAAGTTTACACTGACCACCGAATTACATTGTCGGCGGTCAGAGTGTAAACCTGCCGGGGAAACGACTCGGTTCCGATGTGCTCAAGGGGCCCGTCGGCCAGTCGGAAAACGCATATAATCTCTTAAGGGAGGCGTTGCCGCCATCAGGATTATGTTATTGGTTTCTGGCAGCCATTCCATGATGGCCTTTCCGACATGGACAGGTCAGCAGAAAGCTACTTTGGGGGCCCCTAGCAGGGCCCCCTTCTCCCCTGGCCATCTGCTTGTGGCCCTTGGTGACACCTATGGTTCCACCCTTCACATGAGGCGGTATAGTGGTCAACTCATTTTAATCAAACACCCTAGCTATAGTTTGAGTTGGGCACCTGTTTCCTAAAGAGGGGCACAATGAATTGCTCTTCCACCATGATCTCCTGTACTCTGATCAAATATAAGTGTCCACAAATCCTGGAATTTTGAAATTCTATAAATAATGCTCTCTCGCCCTCCTTAATCTCAATCACTTGAGGTATCTGAGAAAGGTGTACAAAAATTATGTTTTGCATTACCATGACTTTAAAGCACAGTCATACTAATGCTAATTTGGAGGGGAATTATGCTTATTCACATTTGGTTTTATTGAAGTGAATGTATACTTCAGTTTCTCAATGAGTTAAATTTGGTTTGCTTTTTTTGGTTTTTATCATGAACATTTTATTTCTATGCCAGTTGAATATCTAATATTGTTGAGTGCAATGCTTTTTTTTCTTCTTTTCCTTGTAAAGATATGTTTTCTTTTCTTTGTAATTATCATGGAATGTTGTGTTTGTTAGTGCATCGCACATTGGAGAGAAACCTGCAATGTGAAGACTAGTCCATGTATCTTATCTTGTTACAAATAGTGTAAGTTTGAAGGATGCAGAGAGAAGTTTGTATTGTGAGAAACCTTGAGAAACTATCCAGTATGTAATTGTATCATTTTGCTTTAACCTCATTGGACAGCCTTTTTGAGAAGGGTGTGTAGTTGGTTTAAAGTGTTAGAGTTTGCATGTGTTTGCAGTAGAGCAGAACGGTAAGATTTTGGAGTGTTCTCTTAGAGAGAGGACTGACTTTTCCTTCGTCCCTTCCTTTGAGGCTACCGCATGCTGGTTTGTCCTCTATTTCATAAGATTTTAGCTCATTGATTGACTACTAATTGAAACATCCATTCTGACTATAAATTGTTGGTAACCAGATTTTTGCCTTATGTGAACTATTAACTTTAAAAATCCTTCAGGGTTGGATATTAAACTGTCCTGTTTGTGGAGCCTGATGTGCTTCACATAATATTGAATGTATTGATTTGTTGACCAGACTCAGATGTGGCGCACCAAAATCCTTAGAGGATTAACACTGCTCCCGGTCCATCAGAGAAGCGTTTCAAGCCTAAAGAATGACAGGACTAAGAGTTCTATGTTTATTCATGTTACTCCTCAGTGACTACCCACAGGTACCTAAACTGTGGTTTATGGAGCTGGTATCAGCTCTGTTTTCCAGGTAGAAAACACAGGTCCATCACATTTTCTGTGGTGAATCTGCATATATGCCTCTACCACCTTCCGTTTTAGAGTAAATGTGCCCAGTGCTAATGTAATACCTCAAAATGGCTACAGGACACAGAATATGTCCGGTTACAATTAGGCTTGCTAATCCTTTTCCATAGAATGCAGACCCTCTCATTGACTTACATTTTCTCACATTTTGGAGAGAACGGAGACAGCTCGATGGAGGATTTACTTTAAGAATCAGTTGCAGTACAAAAAGTTCAAAATGTGGGGGGAGTTTAATGAGTTTTGTTTATGACCTACCACACCACTTCCACCTCCTCCCCATTGGTATTTTGTTTGCGTCAGGGAACGGCCAAAAATCTTATATTTTTCTTTTTTGGGGGGGGGGGAGTTTTATATAGCGCAATACATGGTTATGATTCGGTCTATGCTTATAATTTCACACCATCTATTTTACACCAAAAAAAATTAAAATAAGGGGCCCTAGAATAAGAACTTTACAATGGTCTCTTCAGTCATTAAGTTCACACTGTGAATGGAAGATTAACTTTGAACAAAGACTAAATAGAGGTAGAAATTACTTCTGCCAGGATCATGAGTGCAGAATAAACATAAGTGAAGGGTATGAGCAGGATTCACAGGAAGATCTCATGTAATTGAATCATCTATGAAAATAACTTTCATTCTCACTTAATTGCTTTCTTTCTTGAGTGCACTTCCACAGTGTTTTCTCCACAGGTCCTCACCATCTAAACTGAATGTTGTGCAGAGAAATCGTTTAATTTGTTTAGTTTGTTGGTGATCTGACAACATAACAGGCTACTACCAGGTACGCACACGTCATTTGGCAAGTCAGTTGCTCATTTTTATATCCCCTGCCCCATAGCTTGATCACTGCAAGCATCATCTAATTGCCCAATGCATAATGCCCTTTCATCTACAGACCCCCATTAAAATAAATATTATTTTCTCCCAAGCCTAATGCGCTGAAGACCACTTTTTGAAGTGTGTACACTTAGAATATATTGGTCAGGCAAATTTGCCTATTAGCAGCTTCAAACAAAACACTTACAAATATTACAGTGGAATGGACTGACATCATCCTAGTGATATACAATGTAAATGAAGATGCCGATAAATTTCTCAATCTTCTTTGCAGGTAACCCCGGCTCTCATTTCTGTATTACGCTGCCCCGGTTTCCGCACTTTCCCACCACTATGTTTTTGAGTTACCAATATTTTGAACACAACATAACTTCTCATTTATAAAGATAACTACTGGAAAGAAAAATGTACATAAAGGGAGGACAAAGTACTAAAGGAATTGAAAATTATGATTTCTGTACTCATGAAGACACCCCAAGACAAAAGGTATGTGCCAGTGGAATATCACAATAAGATAAAGAGCTCTGAGCTCACTATGGAAATCAGTGCTCCATTTCAGACATGGAAGTTTTTATGTACACTCTGTTTCATTTTTCAGATTCATTCAATATAAACGTGTAGAGATCCTGCCACTCCTGCTTCAAATTGGGGCTGCGGGATACATCCCGGCCATGTTCTAAAATGGGAATGGTAAGCAGATAGACCATTTTTCTATGTTGATGGTGCAACAGACTCAGGACTTCTGGCTGCTATCCACCCCAGGATATATTTAGAATGTTACATCTTAGTTATACCCTTTGTGTTCGACCTACACCACCATCACTAATGGTCTACGCCCAAAATTGAGACCTAAACTAAAACAGGCATATAAAAACAGGAGGTCCCACAGGGATCAATGCCCTTAGCAACCTACAAATAAAATTTGTCTGCAGTATATTACTCAGACCATTATTAGATGGGAGAGTCCCACAGACATTTATTTTAATATCAATTAGTTGTTTTATACATCGTTTCTACCCCAATCTATTCAATTGTCATTTAAAAGAAACAACCCGACAGTGAGAAGTGCAAAATATTGGCAGACAAGGCAAAAAAACAAACTCAAAAAAAGATAAGTAGTGAACCCATAGATAAAAGTGGTAATAGAGTACAAGGAAAGGGAGAGAATTTCCCCCAAAGAGTGCTAAAATCAGTTTTAAGTTCCTTTTCAATGACTACAATGTGAGAAGGGCCCAAAGGACCGGGTAACCAGCTCAAATGTTGTTGCTTCTTGGAAAAGATGCCCTTTGTGTCACAGATCCTTCATTCCAGCAAAGATGGTTCATAGGCTGGCCAATGATAGGGTGGCTTCTCTTGTGGATGGCCTAAAAGGCCTGACAGTAAATCCTAAAAATGATGCTGAGTTTAATTGTCAGCAAGTGCCATTCTCTCAGTACTAGTTTAATATGATCAAATCCTTTCCAGGTGTGCTCTCCTGTCTGCAAGTGCATCATAGTCTTTAATGGAGCAAACAAAGTCTGTGAGGGGATCCAGGCAAAGGCATTTGGGTGTGCATTAACAAGATACTCTACTGCTGGATGGATGGTGTGAGAAGATGCTTTATCTATTGGAGCGCACAGAGATAAATGTTTACAAATAGCCCAACATTATTGATGTGGAAACGAGGGGGAGAATGGAATCAAGTATGAAACTCAGAGATTTAACAAGAGGTAGGACGGCAGGGGAGAAATCATTTGTGCTTAATTCATTGTCTAGTACAAGTATAAATGCCAGTGATTCACAATGAAATCAGTAATTTCAAGATTCAACACAATGATGGTTTGCAGTTGCAACAAGGGAGAATGAAGTTACCCTGGAAGTGTAATATTTTAAAGTAGTTCTGTGTGTCAACAGCATCTTGGTTTAAGGAACGCATGCCCCCTACATCGTTGTCTTCATTTAATCCACACAGATACTGGTTGAATAATGTGGAGGCCAATGTGAACCTCAAAGGGACACGCCATTTAGTTTGGCCTATTCTAAGATGTTGTCCCCAGTTCAACCATCTCAAGCCAGTTGGTAAGGAAGGAAGAGAAACAGCTACTGCCAGAGCTGAGGAAGAATCGGCAGAACCCAGCAATACTGATGAGTTGTTTTATTTTCCAATAAATGTAAGGCAGAGAGATCAAGGAGTTTGAGAAGAAAAAGAGCCTACCCCATTCATCACACGATGAGCACCCACTACTTTCAGAGTGGTGTGCTCGCTGTTACATCCAGGCCTAATCCAGACTCCTTGATGGACAACATGTGTTATTCCCTTGAAAGTACCTACTTATGAATGAGACACATTGCTCAATGTCTTGTCCCATACAATGGATGTTTTTAGCTCATTTATTAGAGATGGAAGAAGTGTAAAGCACTATGACCCTAGTCCAAGGAAATGCACCCTTTAACAACAGATCATTCTGGTTAATGGAACGAGGCAACAACAAAGGTGATAATACCCTTTACTGTGCTGTGATGATGGAAAAGGCCAAAGTGTGAATCTGCTTCTCTGTTGTTATCAGCAGGGAGTAGTTCTTGCAAATGGAGCAAGCTCCTGCCTTGTGCTAATTTATCCCTCATAGGAGTCAGACATTTTTTTTAAATAAAAGGAATCCCACCTTTGAGAAGCTATACTGACACATTCATGGGGAAAGGATCACACAGCTTTGGAGGGCAGTAAAAATGTGACTATCTTTAACAAACAGGAATTGTGATCCTGTGGTCTTTCTATAACATGTTTACTGTGCAGATGTCAGAAAGAGTGATCCTATGTGGGAGTTCAATCAATAGTCAATTACTGATGGACGGGGCATGTCAAGGGGTAAGCAGTGGAGAAAAAGGAGGTTTCCAGAGGGTCAGAAGGTGTGAGTAAGGTGAAGAAATTGAGTTGGGAATAAGAAGAACACGCACAGTTCAACATGTATAATATTTTATATATAAGTACCTACAATCAACATATAAATAAAAGAGATGAAGGGAATGTGAATAGCCAACAATAGCCAACAATGTACACAAGCTGATGCATCAATTGTTACTGATTATGCCTTGGAGCATTTAAAATAATAAACAAGTTTAAAAGAAATGTGGGCACCAAGTAAAAACAGCCCACCATGCACACATAAGAGCAATTCGATGTACTAACTATGCAAGCCAGCACAAATTCATATGTGCAGTTACATTTTCTGCAGTAATTGAAAAACTTTAGTTATTAGATATGGAATTAATGTAAAATATTTGCGATCAAAATCTATACATTTGGCAACCGAAATCCCTATGTGGTTCTAACATATCATACAATAAAGTAGGATGTGAACGTTTCAAGCAATGGACTAATATGTCTTTCATCCTCGGCTAGTGGGACACTTACTTTTTCAGATCTTTTTGCCGTCATTGTCTGAATATGTTCCATACTCTATATATAATTCATTTGTGTGACTGATATGTTGTGCTGGTGAAAATTGGTAATATACAACAATTGATAAAAGTCCTGCTATGCAAATTCTGCAAATCTCTCCCAATAGCATACTGAAAGCGGCCATTTCAACAGAGTCAAGAATTAATTAACAAACTGAGCTAAACTACCCAGGGCCATGAGAGCTGCTGTGAACGTCTAAGAGCAAAAAAAGATAATTTTCTTCCTTTTCAATTAAGGCACCCAACATAACCCATTCTTCTTTTCTCTGGGGCTAAAATTGAAAGCAGTTGCCAGATGCCTCTACAAAGTAGCCACAAGGAGTTTCAGGTTATTGCAGAGTAGCCCTGAAAACTACTGCTGAATGTTCTACCTTCCTGTTGAGATCGCTGGAGAAAGCAGGCAGTCAACAGCTTCACAAAAAGTTATGATCTAGAGTGACATATGTCCTTGTGCGTCGTGTAACTGGTCATAAAAGAGCACTCCACAGAAATATCCCCTGTTATGCCTTCTGTAATGACAGTGTTAACTTTTCAAATGAGATGACAGACACAGCCTTTCAGTAGAAATGTAACATCTAAGAGGAGCTGGTAGTCAGAGGGAGCCCAGTAAACACTGCAGGTACTTACCTATGCAATAAAGATAGTTCTCCTGCTTGGACATTTATCTACAGATGCAGGCTTCTGGTTGCTCTATGGAAAAGGGAGTTTGCCAACTATGAAATTCAGCCTCATATCCCTTTGCAACCATATACACTCTTATGATGCCGCAGTATAATGCCATATGTCAGTTTTGCACTTTGACGAGAATTTGACATATGGCCAGGACCTTGAGAACCCATTGGCCAAGGGCAATCCTCATCTATATGAAATCACCAGGGTCATCCATTGCTCTCTGCCCTTCATAAAAGACTCTAATATAATTTTGCAAAGCATGTAGTAAACCGCAATATCCTATAACGTCAATATGATAAATCCTGCAATATTGCAACAAAACTGCATCAACATTCAAATGTTTCTATCATATATCAGCCTGGGTGGTCTCAGTACCCCATACATGCCTAAATCCTGCTTAAGGTATGCAAGCAAATGGTGGTTTCATATTGCAAGTGTTCCATGTGCCGAAGCACAGCCTTCATTTCCAAAATGGTTTCCACTAAGGACAGATTGGAAAAAGGCCAACTACTTGCAGATTATTAGCTTTGGCCCGTTGCTTGTTAGAAGAGCTATTCTCCATCTCTGTTTTCCTGGATGAGTTTGCCACATTAAGAAACTTATTAGTAATAAAGTAGCATGGAGTTGCAAACATAGTCTTAGACTCGTTTTTTTCTGATGTTACCGGACACACCAGTCACTCTTCAGTCACAGGTATAACCAGAGGAAGAGACCTACCTGTAGGTGTATTGTCATATCATCCATTAATGTGTTGATGAAGTAAGAGGTAACACATAGAGACTTGCTTCTATGGCGGAGGCACTCAGAATGATCTCACACCAGAACATCCTTGGTCTCGTATTCAGAGCCCAGCTCAGGAGGCAGCTCTGATGTGGGTGAATCGTATCCACAAAAAGTGACAAACTTTGACAATCTAGGAAGCTTCAGATGAAACTAAATATCCATTAATTATCTTCAGAAATCCATTTGGAGCCTCTGAAACCTTTGAAATCTTACAAGGATGCTTGCAGAAAGAGGATGAACTACCAACAGCTTATGCTATGCAGAGACCCATTACAGCAGCTTGCTTTTGCAGTGAAGGGCTGTGTTTTAATTCGATTTTCCAGGAGAGATGGGTGTACATCCTACAAGAGTACTCAACCATTTTTCATATCAAAGAGAGGTCTTGCCCAACCAATACATTGCCTCTTCACAAAATTATTAGATGTGCCTTCAAATGGTATTCTTTTGCACGTTCGAACCTTCCCATCAAGAAGTTGACTCAAGTAAGGAAAGGACTATACTTGTAATTGGGCCCAATTAAGTTCTTCAAATTAGAAAGCAAAACCCACAGTGGAATGGTTTTCAGCATGATTTAGCTCTATTTCTGAGGGACTTGTGACACTGGTGTAAAAGGCGTACGGACTGTAAATGTGGGACCTCAGTATAGCCCATCTCTTTTCTGGGCTGAAATACTTTCTAGCACTTATAGAACGTGAATCATTGTCACCTCAGAGAATTTGAGCATATTACTGGGTGGATATCTCCTTCACAAAGGGGAGCTTCTCTAGAGAAACCACTGTAGAAATGCTCTCTTTTTCTGTGACTAGGTCACGGTGGGGGCACCTGAGCTGGTTTTGGTAGAGTTGAACTGCATTGATGTGGTAAATCCTAAAGTAAACCCATCAAACGCACACACTGTTGCAAATTGAATCCTAAATTGCAAGCAAGAAATAGCAAGAAATAGGGACAAGTTGGAATGCAAACTTCGGACTATCAGTCTGGAAGGGGTATTTATCCACACCATACAAAAACATGTGCAATCTTAAAATGCACAGCAAAACAAGAGAATGGTGAGGAAAAAAGGCAGTTTTTGCAGAAAGTTACGAAATTTGAAAATGTATAGCATGTATAAAGTCAAAAGAAGAATGTGAGTGAGACGGTTCTTTCATCAATCATAAGGTTGAAAATGCCATTACTTGGTGTGATTCTTGTTTAAGCTCATTTAGATCCAAAGCATGGCCCCCACAGAGGTTCAAGTCGAAGAGATGCAGCGAGAAGCTAGATTGTAATGTCAGTGTATGAAAATGATAGAAGATTTAATTCATGCCCCCGTGTACTTAAGGTGTAGGCACAGGTATATAAATCAAAATGGAGCCACTGTAATCTCGTAGGATAATACTTCCCTTCCCTTCTTCCCAAACCTGACTCACAGAGCGAAAGATACCCCTATGAATTCTGTTATAAGGGATGTGTAGTGCCAACATTTTTGACAGATTCCATATCCTCAGTTACTTCTCTGTGGAGTATAGTGCACATTCTCATCTTCAACCCTGAGGCTTACCATCTTGTCCAATTCCATGTTCCTTGTATCTGTCACAGTGATCTTATGCCATTTCCAGAGGGTTACGTTCTTTAACTATGTCAGGGCAAACAACCATTTTTTTCTTGATTATTCATGAATTAAAACGGGTGCCCAAGCGGAAAGTGGTTATTATACCTCATGTGACAAAACGGTATTGCTGGCAAAGCAGCCATCGGCCGGTGCAGGTAAGTGTGGTGGGGCGGTGGAGCAGTGGTGCGGGGCAGGGGGGAACTCGACCGACAATGGAATAGGTTTTATTTATATAATTTTACCTATTTCGTTGTCGACTTACCCTACTCCCACCCGCCCCCGCCTCACCGCCCCACTGAGCTTACCTGCACCGCCCGCCGCTGGCCGCCATTCCAAAAAGAAATGCTGACTGCTGTCCACCAACACTTCTGCACACCAGATTTGTATCCTTGGTTGTGTTTGTGGTTGATAATTGAAGAACTCAGCTGCTACATCACCTATACTTTAATGTTCTGGTAAAGGAAAGGGGTGGTGTACAAAGTGTCTCTTCAATTGCCCTTGAATATATTTGGGTGAACTGGATACTACAGAGAGAGGGTTCCTTCCCTCTCTTCCAAGATGGTGGAAGGCCCGACAGGATCAGTCGCTTTTGTTGCCTGCGTGAGTGTACTGAAAATGTGACATTTGGGTAAATAATACTGTGGATGATTCCTCCCCCATACCTGTAGTCAGGGCCGGACTGGCCACAGCGGGCACCGGGCATTTCCCGGTAGGCGGCTAGGGTGGGGGCTGGTTTTGGGCCCCAGGGGAGCCGGTTTTGTTACCGGGGGTCGGCAATATCGGCCCCCTGTAACAGAATCGGCCGAAACCGGCCGTCGCAAACTGCTCGGCTGCACTCCCCCTCACCCAAGGGGGGGCCAGCTGAGCAGTTTGCCAGGGCCGGAGCCTGTTCCCAGTCCGGCCCTGTCTGTAGTTCGGGCCTAAGAGCCAGATGCGCCTTCATGCCCTAAGAAGCAATTCACAGCACGGAGTAGAGAGAAATTCAGCTTTCAATTTAAATAATTTCCTGCTTATGGGGCTGCATGTTTCAGAAGGGACCGAAACGATTTTGAAGATCCTGAATGCTAAGAGAAGGAAACTGAACCTTGGCGAAGACCAGCATCTTAGTTTAAGAAATAGAACACACCTATTAGTGGCGGTAATGTGGTCTTTCAAATAGTTTTGGGGCATGTGAATGTGTGGTGAGTACATCAAGATTGAGAGATAGCGTGTCACACAATTCTATGTAAGACTGCAATTCTAGAACACTAGCTATAATATTTTCATATTTCGTAACTTATATCTTTCATTAAAAAAACATAATGCTGGGTTTATCAATGCTGCATACTGGCCCTGCTTGCACCAAGCCTGTAATATTTAGGCAGTAGGGATGGTCTCTGCCTGAGATGCTATACAAGCGATGCGGCTGCTAGGATTGGCTTCCCCTCCCTGCTGCCTCTGGAGTGGAGGCAACAGGGGCGTAGCATGGGTTGCCAGCGCCCGGGGAAAACAAATATTTTCTTTTAAAATGTTGTGCCCCCTATTAACATTTTGCGCCCCTTAAAATGCCCCTAAGAATGTTGCGCCCAGGGCAACCACCCCTGTGCCCCCCCTTCTCCCAAGCTATGCCACCCCATTAACTTTCCAACTACAGTGGCTTTGGATGCAAACTGTGGCCTGACTTTTCCACTGTCTCCCCGTAACACAAGGGTGATGCTGGGGTTACCCATACTTAAATTGATTCCTGAACACACAGCCATGAGGAAGAGAAACACTAGCTGCTCCCACCCAACATATATACACTCTGACACAAAATGAAACTCTTCAGCACAGCACACCGATCTTGGGGCTGGGTGAGCATTTGTTATTTGAAGGCTGGAGTGCTGCAACAATGCTTTTAGGGTCTGCATGGTGACCGGAGGGTTGATTTACAAAGCACCTCTAGTAATACCGCCGCTTTTTTTCCGATAATACTGTTTAGTAAATAACTGTAGGTGGGGTTGAGCGTCAATTACTTCATGCTTTCTGTACATATCTCTTACAGCACATATTTGACAGTTGCTAAGGCCTCATAGTCTTCCCGCCCAGGGGTCTCCTTGCAAAACTTTGATCTACATCATAAAATGTTAATGCCCATCGCATCATGATTCCTTAAAATGTTGCATCCCTTTATTTGAGCAGTCAGCTTGACCCAGCGCAGCCGCTGTTCAAAGAGCACCCCAAATATTAAGTGACGGTTTTGAGGAGGTAACAAAATGGGTTGCATTAAAAATAATCAGCACTGCAGAATAATCTGCACATCATTTATTGACAGGAGACAGCTCACTTTCCATTCGTCACAAAAAACAAAGACAAAGACATGCAGCTGCCAGAAGAAGCACTCTTACACAGAAACACTAGCTCCTTCTTTTTATTATTGTTTACAGTTCCACGTAGTGCTAACTAGGCCCAAGGGCATTAGAGTGCTTTACATTACACAAGGAAAGATTTTTATTGGGTGTTTTTTTGGGGTTTTTTTTGCGCTGGGAGAATATGTGATCAGATCGGCCCAGAATGAAAAGATGTTGAGCCGAAGCAGGGATTCGAACCTGCTTTCCCCAAGTCGCCAGGTCATTTCTTACCCACCACACCAGTGCTTTAAATGGGCCGGTACTGTCCGGTACGGAGTACCGGCACTTTCTTATTTTTAGAGGGAGAGTACCGGCACTTCTCAAGAAAGACGTAATGCATTTCATTGGAGAGTACCGGCACTTCTCAGAAAGAAGCAGGTACTCTGGCACGGAGTGCCTGCACTTGTATTTTTCCATTTCAAGCACTGCACCACACAGCACTTTCTCAAACACACACCTCTCTCTGTCCCTCTCACACACACATATAAACTCATACACACTCTCTCACACCCACACTTTTCTGTTTCTCTCTTACACACACACATGCGTGCACACAAACACACTAGCACATACATAGATACACGTTTAGGAAAGGAGGTGGGGTTGGGAGCAGATTTGGGAGCTGGGATTTTCCTGTTTACTTGAGATAAAGAACTCTCCAGATTGTGGCCTCTCTGTTAACAGCATGTTCTGCTTTAACGACACAACTTGCTTGCACTTTTTTCACCAACTTTGCCCCCAAGACAGACCAGTAAACACAATTCCTCTCTCCATAATTAGTCTGTTCCTCCAAGGGCCCTGGAGTAGGTCTGCATGCCGTCGATTTAATATCCAGCACTATATCCATATGTGCTGCCCTTGCCTGGTCCCAGAGCATATAAACTCCCCTATTAGCAGACTTGACTGCTTAATTATGCAGATTTTTTTTGTACCCGGCTGCCTGTAAAATTACTGTGTCTAACCTCTTTTTTTTTCTCCGTTGCACCATGCTGGCCATTCTAATGAAATCGGCATAGGGGAAAGGGTCTGATTTGCAGTAATGGAGGTTGGCTCGCGCTGGCAATCTGTCCTTAGTGGGAGTTACAAAAGAAGTCAAATGCCTTCATCTGGTTCTCGCCTATCACTCCCAAGGTGATTTAGTTCACTTCCTGATGCTTCCCAACTTTTCCTCAGGCTGTCCAATCAGCGCATCCACCAGGGAGCCCCGGCCTGGCTTTAAACAGTCTCTGTATCTAGTTACAGGCCCACCAGGGACAGGCAACTATCCACCCCCAAGCCTTTCAGATGAAAACCTTTTCTAACAAGGCCGCCCAGCGCCAATGAAATAACACACATCTGCATATCCGCTGGGTCCCATGTTTCTTGGGCTCATGGATTATGTATCTTGCAGCCTCTAATAAAGAAATGCAGTTCTTTGTTTAATGTTTATCCTGTGCTTGTTAAGCAAATGCTAATGTTGTATTGGAATGCTTTAGTGCTATTTGGGTTTTTGGTGATTTACAACGAGACAATCTGTTGTGAAGTAAATTTAGAGGGATGCATGTCGGATGAAATGAAAAGCAAGGGTCTGACAGGAAGAGAAGGCGGCGCGCTCTTCCCGCGCGCCTGTCTGGACCCCCGGGCTGACGTATCCGCGCCGCCGCCGTCGCCAGTTCCCGCACCTGGGGGCGCGCGGTCAACTCCGGCGCATTTCGAGAACGTAACTTCCCTCCCCCTTTTCAGTGTAAAGGTAAACAATGTCCTGAAGGACGAGCGGAAAATAATAAAACCAGGCTCTTTATTGTGCATTCTGCCCGCCCTCGGTGCAGTGCTATCCAGAGACCGAATGAAGTCCCAGATTTAAGTGTGCGAGGCCGCTTTTACCACAAACGGTCACCCAGACAGAAAGAAAAGGGGCGAAAGCGTTTTAGGAAGTGGACGAGAGGCTCAAAGTGAAGGGGGAGGAGGCGCTGGCGTGTCCTTTATGTATCCTTTAGTCGGGACCTCCGCAGAGGCCACTGTTTCCAGCCGCTTCCAAGGATATCAGCCCGCAGGCGTTCCTCGGCGTCGAAGGAAAATATTTAAATACCAAAGTCAGGCACATCAACTGTAAAACAAGTCATGAAAAATAACACGCCGCGACGTTCGAGCGGAAGAGGTCGACGCCTGGTGAAAAGGGCATATATTCACGAATGTTGCTGAAGGGATCTGTTACACATGGCTCTGAAGTATTTGTGGTTAATTTAATACTACGAAGCAAAGAAGAAAAAAACCCGCCGATTTCTGTTCTTCGCCCACCATGGCAAACACTAGTAATCTGAGTCGCCCTCTCAAATGGTGGCCAGGTGTTTATTGATGACTTTGCATTATGCCCTACAAAACCTAGAGACAAACAGGTGACACGTTATGGATTGGCTGTTTTTTCCGGTAATATTACCTGACCTGACTGAATCAGCAGTGATGCAGGTCCTTCGTGCTTTGGCTCCAACAGACGTACTGGCCTAGTAGAAATAAACAGTCGTGCCTTACTCCGTTAATGCAGTGCAAAACATATTGTACATTTTGATGTTTTTCTTTCAGTTGCTGCTTGTGATGATCTTCTCTTTTACGTGGAAACATTGTTACCAAAAATCAGCACTTTTAAGCAGTAAAATACTTCTATGAAGAAAAGAGCAAAGCGGATTTTTGATTTTTTTCTCACACAAAAAATTACCCTTACAGAATATTCACCCATAATTAAAGGTAATTACAGGTTTTACGAAATCTCACGAGTATTGTAATGTGTTCCTAGTATTTCACATAACTTTGATAGACAAACTCCAGACAGTTCGCTCTATGTTGGTCAGGCACACGCACACCTACTTCTTTACTTGGGCCCGATTACACACTGTGATTTGTATCCTGCAGGTGCGTACATCAGCACTTTATTTATTTTTTGCTATTTTAAGGTTCTGATCTAAGGGTAAATAGAACCTTCCTAGACATATTTCTCTCTGCGTAGGGGATAGTATGACTCAATGTCATGGAAGTGAAAATACAGAACCCTTGCTTTTCATTACTGGTCCTCCCTCTGGACATATGCTCAGTTCTATACTCGGCTGTTTAAGATAATTTTTTCCAATATTGCAAACAGAGACTTGTATGCTTGTATAAAGGTGCATTTTGTGACAACTTCCGCATGCAAATTTTTTTGGGGTTTGAGTGCAAGGAGCTCTTCTTATGCCTGTCTTTTAGCACAGGACCCAGAACTGCACAAGGTGCTAGGTCCTCATCTCGATCTACAATTCTTCACAAGTTTGACAGCTAAAAGCTCAGGTATCAAGGAATGTTGATTGTGTTGTGCTGCACAGTAGCGTAACGATACTTGAAGGGGTTCCCCCTGCAAGGTACATGGAGGGGCCCCCTCCGGACTTAATCAGGAGCTCTCAGGTCATGGTACTTTGCTGAGGGGGCCCTTGGAGTTTGGGGGATTACCCCACACCATTGGGGCTGAAGGGACCTATGTTATGCAACATCAGCAGTGATCTGTGCAGGTAAGCGCAGTGGGGCGGGGTGGGAGGGGGTAAGTCAACAGATGAAGGAATAGGAGAAAATAAATAAATAATTCCTATTCCATCGTCTGTCGAGATCCCCCACTCACCCCGCCCCACCGCACTTACCTGCACGGACTGCTGCTGCGCCACTGGTGCAGCATTAAGTCTTGTGTCCAAACTCCTAACCGCTTTGTTAGTCTACTCATAGCTGTTTCACACAGCGCACACTCTCCATTCATAGTCCTCTACGAAATGCTCACCTCTTCCTCTCCTAACAACCCCATCCCCTAACCCCTCTTACTCTTGTACTGTGGCTTTGAGCAGGATCCTACCACTTCCTCTCACTATACAGAGCACATGTCCTAATGGTCCTCAAATTGATCTTACTTACGCTGTGGTTGCATTGTTCTCTACCTTGTTTTAATATAACAGAGGCGCTGAATGGATATGACCTAAAAGAGAATAGAGTCATTACATGGTTTTGTAGATCAATAGTGTACTTCCACTAGGAACATGAAGAGCAACCTACACCCTCATCCACATCCAATGCAGGTGACAGTTGTTGATGTGGTGTTTAGAGAGGAGGCTCCTGATTTTACAACGAAGGAGAGCACAGCCAATAAGTCTTGTCTCACCTCTGCCAAACACAGGTACCCCCACCCCACCCATTTAATCCAGAAAAGTTACATACTGAGGGCACTAATGAAATGAGACTGAAGCAGACTAGATCTGGACCCACTGCCCTTCTGTTAACAGAGATTTCTGGCAATACGTGGCATAGAATTTAGGAATAGGGACTTATCATGCTTGCATCGTGCAGTATGTGTGGCATTGAAGGCTTTGCTCATTGCCTGGCAAATTTGATTCCTTGAATTATTTTTTTGTCAAGATTGATTTTGAACTTTGCTTCATAATGATTTATTAAGCTTGCTTAAAGACGCCTTAACTACTTAAGTAGTGAATAATCTTTTAGGTCCTTTAATAAACTGGTAACTTTCCCTCTGTATGCTCTATTTTAATAGGTCAATTGAACAATAAACTATGATGCAGAAACTGCAAATCTCATTTGCAGAATGTCCTAGTTAAAGAGTTTATTTTAACATCTCATACCTTTTTTTTTCAGCGACAACTATAATGGGGCTAGTGCGACATCACACATTTTTTACTTAAGCATCTCTTAATCAAAGTACGTTCATCAATGGTGCTTAACAGCTTCACACAATCTCTCCTGTACTTCACAGAAAGAAAAGCTGGCACAATCTGGATGATGGCAAGGTGATAACAGACAACACTGAACTCAAAAACAATTGAACAGCTTTAACCGGTGAACCGCAACATCAAGTAAAGGACCAGTAGTTTTCCCTGTAGAGAGGATTTTCCACTCCCTCTAAGCATATGTTACTTCCCTGGACTAATAATGGCAGGAAATAGTAAATGTTTGCAGTTGTGTTACATGAGCTGAAGGTTAGACTATGACAATCATCGGATAACCCCTCTTCGGACGAAAGCCCATTGACTACCCTTACGGGCCTGCATCACCTAAAAAACCAGCAGCATGATTTACAAAGCCATCCATAACCAACACCCTTGCTTATCTTGCAGGCAAGATCACCACCTCTGATGGTTCTCTGTGCACTTATATCTAAGACACCATCGGACTGCAGTTTTAAGCACTGTAACAAAGTAAAAAACAACATAGTAGGCTATTTGTATCTATGCACCCAGGATATGGAGCATTGTCTCATTATCCATCAGAACTGCCCCAGTATTGCTTCAATTGAGGACAGAGTTGAAGACTCACCTCTTTAAAAAAAACACTGCATCACAAAGCATAAACTGTCCATAACTTAACTTGCTCTTCTATTACTTGTTGACTTCATGCTTGTCTTTGACCATGTGCTGGAGAGCCACAACTGTTCAAGATACATTAGGCTACAATATAGCGGTCTTTTGGCTAAGATTGTGCTATGGAAATACTATATAGATATGTACATACTCTTTTTTCACGAGAGAGGAAGTGGATAAAAATACTTTGCTTTAATGCAAACACATTCTTCCTTATTTTAATTTACTATGTATTTCGCTCCCACTCCTTCCTAAATATGAAAATGCGGGTTGGGCCCAACTTTCTTAATGTTAAAGCAGGCCCCAAGAAATTGACTAATTTTTAACCAGTGCAATTGAATTGTCATCTTCTAAGTATTTTTTTGAGTACAGAATGCAGACTAGGGCCTGGTCACATAAGGTGACCACTGAAAGTGTTGATTTAGAACACATTTTTGCCATAGTTTTGGCTGAATGCTATCTTCAGTTGTTGAAGTGCTATGTTAATCATTACTTAACATCTTGGACAGTGGTAAGTGGTTGCTTTTTTTTAGAACTTTCAAGGGATGTGATGTTTTTGGCTGGAGCATTTCTTGACATGTCAAAAGTGAAGAACAGAAAACAAATGAAAATAGCAAGACCATTGAAAGAGAGCAAGACACAAAACAATAGAACACTAAAAATGTGAACACAACACAAAACCATGTTAAAAGACATCACATCACAAAAATGCAGCACAGAAACACAATAGCACCTACAACAATGCAACAAATCACCACAACAAATATGCAGACACATTCTTGTGACACATTGCTAATCCTAGACGTCTGCTTTTCTAGTTTGGGGATTAGAGGTGTTTGCACCAAGTGCTGCCTTATGTGTGTCCAAGGAAACCAACCTTCAATCAATGGTGGTCGGCACTGCTCGCATGTGGGTGATAGGCACAGGGGGTGGGAGATGTGGGCCACTAGAAAAAGAAAAAAAACTTACCTCGCCACCGGGTCCTGCGTTTATTCTCCTGCTCGCCTATGTCCGTCTCCAGGTCGGAACAGGAAGCAAGCAGCCAGGCTTCCACCCCAAAGCCAATCAAAATGCTCCAATGGAGTGTTGTGATTGGTCTGAGCGCCATGACATGGCGCTCAGCCAGGGGCTGGATGGGTGGGCATGTTCGCCATCCTGTTCTAATGCAGCCTGTATGGAGAACAGGGGAGTGCATATGGCTGTTTTGGGTGGCCTGAGAGAGCCGACCAAACAGTCATTGTGCGATGAGTGCTCTACCATTCCTCCCCTGCAACTACGCCCCACCCCCTCATGCACTGCCGCAGAAGGAAAAAATAAAATGTAATAACGTTCAATTATCATTTTCTTTTTTTCTTTCTTTGCTGCTCCTGGAAGTGGGGCGACGCTCCTCTGCCTTACCGGAGGAGCCACCACTGCCTTTAATGTAACCCTCTCTTCCTTGACTGAATTGAGTGATATACTGACCCTTTTGTGACACTTTTAATGATGTGCAACTTTTTTATAATGCCTCTGAAATATCAGTAATCAGTTATACATTAAGAGCGTGTTTTAAGGAAATTTCTACATGGACTTGTGGAAAGATTTCAGCATGAAATTACCGACCTCAATGTAGTTTTCAAGGAATTCGATGTTGTTCCAACTTGTCATGGAAAACACAGACACAAAAGCGAAAATATGTTTTTTGTTTGTGGCAGGCTTGTGTCACAGCACAACCAGCAGCTATAAAGTACCACTATTCTGAGGGATGAAGCTAAATTCTATTATTGGGTGCTATTGGTTTCAATTGGGTCAAAAGGTGCAGCTACACAACTAATAATAAATGCTTTTTCTCCATTACAGACCCTGGATGGTGTGAGGAGATGCCATCAAGCGTGCCAGACAGTCAGCCTTCCACACAACCACACACTGTAGTTGCAGATAATAATGACAAAAGCCTAGAAATATGTTTGTTCAGAGTGGAGTGAAGGCAGATTAGCCGCAGATCAGCACGGTCTGCGTGTTTATATCACTGGCTTGGCTACAGTCTCTTTTATGTATTGGATAGCAGCAGGGATGTAATGCAGCGCCCTGCAGCCCCTGCAGTGCACAACCGCCCCACTCTTCAGGGGGCCCATTCAGCCCAAGGTTTACAAACATCTGTGAGACATGGGATTGGAAGGGTCCCCTCTCCACATTTTACATGTGGGTCGATATTTTGTGTTATGCCGCTGGACAGCAAACATCTGTCGGGGATTTTCTGTTCCAGACATGGGGTCTTCACTGGCCAAGCAAGGTCAGTGCGTCCCTGCAATACAGGGAGCTGTTACAGAATGTGTTTTTGCTTTTATGTTTTGTCCATTTCGCGTGAAACAGACAAGTGTTTTCACACAGTTTCATGTACATTTTTCAGGCACTAGAGAACCCTCCATGCAAGTATTCTTCGCTTTCATTCTTGTTTTCGACAAGCAGAATGATGAAGTGTGCGTGTAGTCGAATGAAGAACAGCGTTACAAGGTTGTGTTAATGAATCGAAGAAGTAACATACCTTTTGAAATCACAAAATCTGATTGGACGAAATTCCTGTGAATGTTTTACTTGTGTTAACTTAAAGCACAGAGTGGCAGCTTTCACTTTTCTAATAGTTAATTCTGTGAATGGATTTGTCTTGGAAGTGAAAGAACGCACAGACGGGGTCTGAACCATTCACATACAAGATATTTCCCTTAACTATCTGGTAATAGAGCAGCGCACACCAAGCATAAAGTCCCTCTTGTTGGCAAGGGCTAGAAGAGCCTTACACTAACGTGGTGGCTGCCAATTTCGGCGAGTGGAGGTGTGGGCAAATGAGTGGTGGGTGGGTGGTTTCATAAAACAATACAAATTTGCTTACCATGGTTGCTGCTACGTCCTCCCCACTCCGGTCGTCTTCCCTCGTGATTCCAGGGCCCCAGCT
Organism: Lissotriton helveticus; assembly: GCF_964261635.1. Taxonomy (NCBI): domain Eukaryota; kingdom Metazoa; phylum Chordata; class Amphibia; order Caudata; family Salamandridae; genus Lissotriton; species Lissotriton helveticus. The sequence goes on along the minus strand of NC_136063.1, from coordinate 769,231,057 downwards.
AAATCTCTTAACTAATCCTGGTGCTGCTCTAATGCTGTTAACCAGTGTCAGAGCAGCGGCATTATTGGTGGGAGCGGCCTCTATGAGCATTCACAAGAGCACTGGAGGCTTTTGCTTTCTCGAACCCATTATAGAGGTTTAAAGGGCCCGTTTGTGGGTGGCCGTCGCAAGATGGCCGGCCAGAGAGACATGCAAGCTTTCAACAAGTGCGAAGGCAGCCCACCCTCCTCCTTGCTGTTTCTGCCATTCAACAGGCCCTAACCCGTCCTGACACTCCTTTCGGGATGGGGTAATACTAAATAAAATGGTAATGAATTAACTTGATTACCATTTTATTTTTCATCTCTGGGGCATTTTGGTGTTGTGACGCTCCTCCGCTATAATGGAGGAGCTGCCCATGCTAAACTTAATCAAAGAGAGGTTTAGTTTAGAGCAGCGAGAGTTCGATCATTTGTGCCGCTCCAACTGGAGAGTATAGCTATTGACCAAGTTTACCACAGCACAAAAACAGATCCATGCCAAATTCAGAATACATCCTTGAATTTTGGCCATGTATGAAAAAACAGATATCAGTGAGTTGAAAAGAGGGAAAAGAGAGGCAAGCAAAAGTATAGTAATCTATGAACCCTCAAGATATGCAATGTATGATGCATGCTGTAAATGCCACTAAAAAGATTTTCTTTTTTTTTAATGACTATGAAGAAAGTCTGTCTGAGTTCTACTCTTTTCGTTAGAGAACAATGATTACCCTGTGTGAATAAACAGGGATCTCACTATGAATAATCTGGAATTCCTTATGCCAAAGGCCCACTGAGAGAACACAAGGAGCTGTATCATGAACAGGTGCACTGATGTTTGGATGATAAAATGTCAAAACTACTGAAATACAAAAATGCTGCAAAAACAACATTGAGGGCAAAAATACCAACTTGATAGGCTTTGTATGAAAAGGTCAAAGTATAAATTATAGAAGACCAAAATAGTGTTACAAAATGTATATCGAATTTTTAATATTAAATTGTATACATAAAAAATATTTACTTACAAAATACATTTAAAAACATATTTAGAATAATATATAAATAAAAAAATTCTGAAAAAATGTGAATAATAAAATAAAAACACTAACAATAATTACCAATAAATAAAACATGGTACATAAAATACTAAAAGGTAGTCAAATACTTCAAAAATACTTTACTAAAAATTTAAATAAACAAAATAAATAATGTAATAAAATTAATATTATTCAAAAACAAAACTACATAATTAAATCAACTTTTAAAATAAATCACAAAAAATAAAACTGTATAAAATTTAAAACAAAAACTTCACTTTAATATTTGACCTGTAGGGGGCAAATTTACAATTCCCATTCCAATGTAAACAACAGTAGGAAATTGTTTGTTCCCATCCCAGTGTAAGCAACAGTACAAGAACCATTGGACTTTGGAAGGGTGAGAGTCAATATTCCCACTCCAACAAAGGCAAAAGTGTTGAACTTTGGAGTGGGGTCAGATTTACTAATCCCAGTTCAACCTAAGAAACAGTATAAGAAGTATTGGACTTTGAAGGAGTAACATTTACTTTTCCCACTCCCACCTTTGCAACAGAAGGAAAAGTGTTGTTCTTTGAGGAGTTGACATTTATTGTTTCCATGACAACCGGAGCAACAGTCGGGAAAGTGCTGGACTTTGGATCGTTGGATCGATTTACTATTCCTACTAAAACCCGAGCAAAAGTAAGGAAAGTATTGGACTTTGGAGACGTCAGATTTACTACTCCCATTCCTATGTAAGAAACAGTAGGGAAACTGTTGAACCTTGGTGGTGTCAGATTTGCTATACGCACTCCAACCTGAGCAGCATGATGGAAAGAGTTGGCCTTTGGAGCAGTCAAATTTACTATTCTCATTACTTTCACGTATGAAACATCAGAGAAAGTGTTGGACTTTAGAGGGGTCTGATTTACAATTCCAACTCCAATGGAGGCAACAGTTGTGAAACTGTTGGAATTGTTAGGGGTCAGATTTACTATTCCCACTCCAACCTGAGAAACAGTATGAAAAGGGCTGGACTTTGGAGGAGGAAGATTTAATATTCACACTCCAATGTAAGCAACAGTAGGGAAAGTACTGGACATTAGAAAGCTTAAAATTGCCATTCCCACTCCTAAACTGAAACAATACCCCCAAAATTAACATAAAATACATTTGAACAAATATATCAAAAATATAAGTTACTCTTTACATTATAAAAGTTATAAAACAAATAAAAAATTAATATTAACACATAAACAATTAAGAATATGAAACTATATATTCACCAATTAAAGACATAAAAAAATATGCATAATTAAAACACTCCAAATCTACTGCCCCAAACGTCCAATACACACAAAAACAAATTAAAATAATACTTGAAAAAAAATAATAAGACTGGTTAATTAAAAAAAATATTTCTATAGAAATAATTAAAAGGAACATTTTACAAACAAGGAATACACAAATAATTAAAATCAGTTAAATAATTTATAAAAGTAATCTAATAAACAATCACAAATAATTAAAATGTTATTCAAAAATTAGCTAGTAAGTAGTTTACAAATAAAATACAAATAATTAATAATCAAATTAACAAATTAGAAATACAAATATTTGTAAACAATTAAAAATAAATATTAGAAAAAATCCCCACTCTGTTGCCCTACAACCCCAACAACCTGTAAATAGATACATTCAAATAAGATTTTTTTTAAATCTTTTAACTGTATTACCAAGTAGAAAATAAAATAAACAAGCATTTGCAATGCAATAGGTCTCGCATTTATGTGAGACCTATTGCATAGCAAATGGTTGGCATCACAGGCAACGGGAGGGAGGGCATGCGGGGGGTGGAGAAGGTACGGGCAATGGGAGGGGGTGGAGGGAGAAGGCACGGACAACGGGAGGACGGTTGGGAAAGAATGCATGGACAACAGGAGGGTGAGCAGGGGGTAAAGATAGCCCAAAAGCATGACATGCCTGCAGTAGTAGAACCTCATTAAAGAAAATAGTGCTCACAGTCTAATGAAGAGGAGGTGGTACTAAGGAGGGACTAACAAGCCTAATTACAAATCAGAAGCCAGCCTTTAGGACAGATAATGACACAAGCCAATGGCATATATGGGCGGAGAGTGGGCGGGGCTTCTATTTGCTACTCTACCACAACAAGTTTCACAGCGCATGCGCGCTGGCTCTAGGCTCGACCTAAAAACTGCCAAGAAATACAAACATGTAACATTAAAATAATAATAACTTACAAAAATAACTTTTAAAAAATAACTAACAGAGCACAACACAGCAAAGAAAAATAAAAACCAATATTATATGCTGCCTTATTAAAAATAAGATGTACAGTATCAAAAAGGTGATAGTCTTACATTCTGTCCCATGACATTTGTGACTTAATAGTTTGCTTGAATACTGTGCTGTCTCAGCACAGACCTGGTCCCCCGTGTTTTTGTGTTTGGTGTGTTTAAAGTTTTACACATAACTCAAATTTCTTCAAGTTAATTTATGAATTTTAGACTGCACAAGTCAGAAGTAGAGCATTTAATGCATTACCTCAGAGGAATTCTGAGTTACATATTTATGACCTGTAGATACCTCAATCACATAAAAACAGGTGCTCAGCTCTGTGCTGGAGAACCACAACTGTTCATGAATCATGATACATTCGATGGTCACTTACGCTACGGGATAGACTCCTTCAGGTGAGGCAATCAAAGCCTCCATTAATGTTTTCTTTGATTTTTTTAAATACCAGATTGGATGATTTCCAGTGGTTGATTTCTGTGCCTGGAAATTTGGAGCAATATGTTTATGTGACAAACATTGGAAAGCCCTGAGAAGGCATTGTTCTTATGAAGTTCCTTTTGATCAGGTAACGATATTTTGCAATACTGTTTGAACAAGCTTGGCAGAATGGTCTATGAATTCTCTTCCAGGTCTTGAATCACAACTAAATGATTCTCAGAGTAGAGAACGTTAGAGTACATGTAGTTTTGTAGACCTGTACCTATGTGAAGTAAATCTACCGTGGTTTCTGCAAGTATAATCAGACTTTTATGGTGTAGAGTAGAGTGATGTGGCATGAAGTGGTGTAGAGTTGCATGGCATAGAGTAGAGTGGCATGGTGTAGAATGGGGTGGAGTGGTATACAGTGGAGTGGTGTAGAGTGGAGTGGAGTGGCACAGATAAGAGTGACAGAGTAGAGTGGTGTAGAGCAGAGTGTCATATGGTACAATGGCGTAGAGCACAATGTGTGGAGTGGCATAAAGAATAGTTTTGTAGAGGAGAGTGGAGAGGCGCATAGTAGAGGGGAGTGGCATAGAGCAGAGTGGAGTGTCATAGAGTGGTATGGAGTGGTGTAAAGTGGAATGGCGTAGAGAAGAGGGAGTGGCATGGCATTATATAGAGTGCAATAGAGTGGAGTGGTGTTCGGTGAAGTGGTGCAGAATGAAGTTGAGTAATACAGTTGTGTGGGTGTACGTAACTAGAGTCAATAGAGAAAGCAGACAAGGTGATTGCAACATTAATAAGAAGCTGTAAGCCTCCGTTAAAAGTAGGGAAGCACATTGCACAACCAGAAATAGTACTGAAAAACAAAATAAAAAAATGTGTATGTTGCAAAAAGATGAGAAGAACAAAGATGAGGAAGGACACATGTTCTTGGCCCATGCATCATGGAGGAACTAATACAAGGAAGGAAGGGAAGCCTACAGGAGCTAAGCAATTGAAAGCTTGCAAATGAGAGTGACAAGGAAAACAACTAATGGTTTGTTATGGGCGGGGTTGTAAAGCCACTGAATTGTAAACAATATGTCTGTGCAGGCAAGACTTAAAAATTACATCTTTGACAAAGGTGAGGGTTATTATGATTTTTCACAAGATTCAGAAATATTTCTGGGGCTACAAAATGGCAATACGTTGCCCAAATGTGTATTGTCCATGTCGGCAAAAGAACACAGTATTTATTTTGATATCCTATATCAGACAGCTATTTTTCACCATATGTTGCAACTATCTAAAAAAAATCTGAGAAAATAGCAGTTTGTCCTGCCTTGTATGAGTTTATTGAGAACGTTCTCTCTTCAAGAATAAATCACTGGAAAGTTGAGGGAACAACCATTCTCAATATTCAGTAACAAAGGGACAAGGTTTTTATTCCCTCCCTGGGGCGCCGCAGGGAGCTACAATCCAACAAGTATAATATTATTAATGAAAATTTCAAGGCACGCAAAACATGCAGATCAGAAATTGTAGAGTTTAATCTATTTGAAAAGTAATTTCACACCACTTCTGAATTTTAAAAAGAACACTTTCAAAATAAAGTCAATATTCCCTTTTCTCAAAGAGTAATGACATTTAATCAAGAATATTGCTGCACTCTTTTAGAGACAGCTGAGATGCAAAGCCAGCCAGCTGATAAAATTCCTGCCCTAATGCTACTGGACTACAAACAGCAGAAGCAAACAGGAAACCGGGACTGTAACATGTGGTTGGACAACAGTACATAATAAACAATAAACAAAGATTTGGAGAGCAAACCGGCTGTGCCAAACGAATCTAATCAGTCACAGAAAAGGGTTCGTCTTGCTCTTTTTTCAAGTAATGAATCTGGATATTATAGATGTGTAAATGTAGCCCAGCCGGCTACAATAGTTGGCTCAACTCGTGTGCTGTCGTCCACAGGGTTCTAATGGTGGGGCCCTGAACCAGGAGGGGGTTGCTAGGTGCCTGTTCGATATGTATTGGGTCTGGTGGATCAGATAATGTAGCTGGAGCAGAGAATCCAGAGCAGTTGCGGCCAGAGTGCAATTTACTGACATATTTCATCTTACCCATGAATATCTGGGTCAGCAATCAGAATTTTGAAGTTGAACGTCTGTTCCACAACAAATTAGTGGAGTACTTCAGAGTATAATTTTTTTGTTGTTTTTTTCTCAACTAGGATCTGCTGCTCTGTTCTGCATTTTTTTAAAACGTTTTTATAAATCCTTACAGGGAGTCATTTAAAGCAGACAGTTCGGATCTTGCATGCATTCCCATTGGTAATTGAAATTTAACAACAGAAAAAAACAGCCTAATGCAAAGTTGAACATGCCATCTTAGGGTGAAATCAAATGTAGGATTTGATATCAAGGTGTTTTTTATAGAACCTTCTTTAAGACAAATTCGTCAATATCATCAGTTTTAAAATGAGAATTCTGTTGATCTCATTTAAGACATGACTGGGTGGTAAAGAGTCACACACAGATAGAAAGCTGTAAATTACATTGAACTCTAAAAGAGCATATCACTCAAATTCTAAGCATACCTGACGAAAATTGGTACGGTCTGCCTTCAATGTTTGCCAATGTCCACTTCCTGCATCAGAAATTCCGTGCAGCAGAACAGCAAAAGTGTGGGCTAATATTACTCACTGTGGTAGTGACTGGTCACTAATTCATTACAGCCTCTCTCTCAACCACAGACACTTCCCACTCCTCAGATACCACCTAACAATAACTCCACATCTACATCCATAGAAATCCTGTAGCACAAATCCCCTTCATTTCTCCATTAGTGAAACTGCCCACCACTGGAGTCTCTAATTCTGTTCTGCTGTGGTAAGGGAAACGGAATTGTAGTGCACCAGTAACATAATGCAAGCACCTGGATAACCTCTCGGGTGATTAGTGTGCTCTACAAATCAATATAACATAGCCCAAATTACTTATCCCCCCAGCAGAATATGATGGAGGGGTCGCAGAGTCTCCGTTATCACGCAGATATTTATTGGCCTTGGGATGAATGGAGCCCTCCTAAAGGGTTGGGGACCCCTGTGCCACAGGGGCTTCAGGCCCTTGTGTTACCTCACTGTAATGCTCCACCTCAGACAATGCTAAGTCTGGTCGAGACAGAAATAACTCTTCTGCCCCCACCACTGTCTATTACAGACTCTGGACACAACAATAATCAAGATCTCTTATGTCCATTGGGAATGCATGAAAATATGTTTTTTTACCCAAGTTATATGGAAGCAGAGAATGGCAAGTGCTCAGTATCACGGACGTTGCAGATTTTCCCATCACACATTTATAAACATAGCAGTGGCAGCTCCTCCGCTAAGGTAGAGGAGCGGTGCCCCACTGCTCACAGAACAGTGTAAACGAAAAAATAAAATGATAATAACTGAAGTTATTATCCTTTTATTTTTCATATCGACAGGCTGGGGCGGGGCTTGGCTCCCCTGACATCGGTGAGGAGGAGTAGTTGTGCACTCTGTAAAGTGTGCATGAATTTTTGACCAGCCCTCACGGGTTGGCCAAACAGTCATGCGCACTTCGCATGTTCTCCATCCAGGCTGCACTACAGCCTGCATGGAGAACATGCCCAGGCCCCCATCTCTGGCTGAGTGGCACTCTGACTAATCACGACGCTGCATTGCAGCGTTGTGATTGGTTCAGGGGATGGTTCAGGGGAGCCTGGCTGCTTACCAATCACAATGCTGCATTGCAGCATTGTAATTTGCTGTGGGGAGCCTTGCGGGAGACACGAGGAAGAAGCAGCGAGATTAGGTAAGTGATTGTTTTTTTTTATTCAAAACCCTTCCCCCCGCCTTGCCACCCCCTTACCTTACCGGCCACCAGTGAAACATAGTTGGGCGAGACCCCATGGATCTTTGTGCGCTAGCTGATTATGAGTATTATGATCAACATATTTTCAATGCCTTTCTCAGAGATATGTTTGAAGAGCTGCATTGCAGTTATTAAAATGTAACATTTTCACATGTTTACAATTAATCTTGATGAACTCTAACCACCCTGATTTTCTAATCTTCAGTGGATTGTGACAATCTGCCTTAAACGGATATAACATAGGAAATATTCCGAATCTAAGTACATTGTAAAATGCTTCCAAACCACACTAAATACATGAGAATATTGAAAGATCGCATGACTTTGCAAAATGTATTTTGCAAAATATATACAAATTTCATTCTTTCTCTTGTTCTCCCTGAAATACTGTTTCCAGGCATAGGTTTGATGGTCACTTCTCGAAAGCTTATATTGCATTTGTGTGTATATCTTTACTGAATGATTCCACAGCAGGTAGGTTTGGTGCAAATATGCAATTTCAGACAAACTTTTAACTTTATGCGAAAGCCTCACTATCAGAGACATCCTGGGTGGAAACATCATATAACTCACAAAATGTCCCTGGCAGATGTTGAGTTTCCCTGCCGTAAATACAATCCAAAAGGGTGCAGTGTTAAAACACTACTTAAGACATTTCCAAAATGCACACACATTTTGGAAGCTTGACTGAACAAGCATTTGCAATGCAACAGGTCTCGCATTTGCGAGAGTTAAAGCTATTGGCAATGTAAATGACAATGCCTTTTATCTATCTGTTTTGCTAATTAACAGATAAATAAAAGGCACTGTCATTTACATTGCCAATAGCTTTAACTCTCGCAAATGCGAGACCTGTTGCAGGCTCATTCATGCACGCGAACCCTCTCCAAATGAAAATTAAGCTGAACTGATATCTTGCGCAGACGATTCCGTTTTGTTGCAGGTTGTATCGTGTCTAACTTGGTACAGGAAGATGCATAGTCGACACTGTTAGTGTTAGCAGAGACAATACGTGCAGTTGTGGGTTATGTCTGGCAGTATGATCGCAAAACAGGAACAGGCAGCGCTGGGTAAAGGAGGGAAGAACAGGGTTGGGGGGAGGGGCTGTACAGAATAGGGAATGTATAGAGATAAGGATCAGAGCGGCCGAGGGATGACCAGTTGGTGCCATTCGGAGATAGCCCGGTGCCTTGAGTGCTGTTGGGGGGAGGGGCGGAACAACAGGAGGAGGGGGGGGTTGGCGGGGACGAGAGCTGTCGGGTCATCGCGCACCTGCAAAATGGTGCTTCATCGCTGGCTTCGGCCGGGTGATGGGGGGGGGGGGCTCGCAAGTGAGCGTGGCAAGAGTTTTCTAAGGAGTGACAGAATGAGGCGGGCACCAATTTGGTCGGAGGGGTGGGATCTGGGGGAGTTAGGGAGCTGCGGCAGGTAGCGTGAGAAGGAGGTTGCCGAGAGCGAGGCCTGACACGCAAACCGGATTTCCGGCCGGGAGAAAGGAGAGCCGTGACACGCACGAACTGTCCGGAAAGGGCGGAGAAACAACGAGCGGGCTGCGGAGTCTGAACACAGGACGAGAGGAGTATAACAGACCCGGTGAGGGGGGCGTCGGGGCACATTGACGGTGCCCCCCACCCCAGTGATGGAAGCCCTGCGTGTGCCCGGTGAGTGGGGTTGGGAGGGTGTGTGTGTGCGCGTTTGTGTGTGTATGTAAGTAAGCGCTGCGTGTTGGGGGGGTGGTGAGTGTGTGTGTGTGGGAATGTGTGTGCGCATGCGTGAGTGTGGCTGTGTGTGCGCGTGGATGAGAGCCTGTTTTGCTGAGAATCTGTCTCCGTCTCGTGTGAATCTGAGACAGGGGCTGGCCGTGCGCGCCCACGAGGTGAAGTCGACGCTTGTGCCCGGCCCCTGTCTCAGATTCCCCCGAGACGGATGACTATAGGTTTCGACCCAGACAGCAAATGCTTCACATTTGCTTTTGTCTAGGCTCAACCTAAAAACTGAGATATACTCTTTTCCAATGCATTGCAAATTATGGGAGCGCCTCCACTGTGTGGTCCTCCATCGCCTGTAGTCTCATTCCAAGCAACGGAAGGACACAGCAAAGCTGAAAGGGTTGGCATAGCTGGCATTTGCTGGGCCGTCATCCACTTTGCAGGAAGATGCAGTCACAACTCTGAAAGTCTCTGCATGAATTTTTTTTTTTTTTCGAAGGAAAGCTGCAGTGAGGCTAAGGAGCTCTGGCAGGTGGTAACTACATATGGTAACACTCGTGATTCTTTTCAACTTCAGCGACCAGGTCATAAGTCAATCCACTCATGGTGTGAAATAGGGGGTCTCTCTTGTTAGTAGTTCCACTGCTCAGCTGGCCACCCGTGTAGTCTGAGCAGCGCCAAATACAGTACATGAACCAATGAGTGTTGGCAGCCCATGGTATCATACTACTGCAGTATTAGGACAATTAATGGCCCATTCCCCAACCAGAAAGGAGGTCTTCCCACTACTTTACAGTGCCAGGCAAGTTGACGGGACCACAGGAATTAAAAAATGTACTGACATCTGCCCCTTCAACACTTCACTGAGGCCAATCAGAAGCTCCAATCATGCGCTCTCTGTTAACTTTGATGGATTAAATGATATAGCTAATACGCTGGGCAGCACCCTCTGATTTTACTCTAGTGTACATTTGGTCTGTACCAGGTCACAATAGGCTACAATCACTGAATATAAAGGGAACTGTGACTTGGTAGTGGCCTGTATTGGATCTGCAGATCTTCTAGACTTACAACTGTGAGACCAAACAGTGCTGTGGTAGGTGCTCCCTGAGGTGGGCCTTGCCCCATTATAACCTGGAGTCTTTTGTTCCATAAATGATACCTCTGGCACTCATCCTGGGGATCACGATGATGTAAAGAACCCTGTGACAAGAGTGTATGCCCAGACTAATTGGTTTTACATAGATGTATATTGATGTATGTATTGTTATTTGACATAGATAGGCCACTAATCTGTAGTTAATATATGACCTCTAATGCTTTATTTAGCGATGAATAACGGGATTCATGTTATCTATCTATATACTATTATAAAGAGAGAACTGTGTCCTTTGAGCCAGGTAAACTCGAAAAGTACACCACCAATCCAAACAGCCAAGACATCTTTGAAAACGTCATGGCAAGCAGAAGGACATAGGCTATATAAAAATAAAAAATAAACGTTCTTTAAAAAATTTACGAATAAAAAAAAGTAGTCCCTTGGAAGTAGCGCCGGCCGCGACGAGCCTGGTGACATCGGGAGCGCGGGGAGGAGCGGCGTTCAGGGGCAAGAGGAAGAGCGGCCGACATGAGCACGGGGAGGAGCTGCGGACAGGCGGGGAGGAGCGGCGAGCGGACAAGCGGTGAGGAGCGGCGAGAAGCGGAGGAGCAGTGGAGCGGTAAACTCAGCAGCGCGGGGAGGAGCGGCGGATGAGGTAAGTGAAGCAGCCGCGGGTGCGCACCAAGGGACAGGCGGGGGCCATGAACACTGAGTGCTCAAAAAGCATTTTCCTCAAAGTCGGGACGTCGGGGGAAACAAAGCGTGGGCAGAAGCAGCCAGGACCTACGATGGGCGGGGGCCATAAACACTGAGTGCTCAGAAAGCCTTTTCCACAAAGTCGGGACGTCGGGGGAAACAAAGTGTGGGCAGAGGCGGCCAGGACCTACGATGGGCGGGGGCCATGAACACTGAGTGCTCAGAAAGCCTTTTCCACAAAGTCGGGATGTCGGGGAAAACAAAGCGTGGGCAGAAGCGGACAGGACCAACAAAACGGCCGCTCTGCTGCGCCTCTCTGCTGCGATGCTGCCCCCAGCCCCTTCTGCCCCGGGCAACGCCGGGGCGGGCTGCTAGTACTACTATTATAAAGAGAGAACTGTGTCCTTTGAGCCAGGTAAACTCGAAAAGTACACCACCAATCGCAACACCCAATACAGCGTTAGAAAGGGGGGGTCCTGTAGATGGACATAGGGTATAAAAAAAATAAAAATAAACGTTATTTAGGAAATAAACAATAAAAAAAAGTAGTCCCTAAGAAGTAGCGCCGGCCGTGTGCGCTCACAACGTGGACGTGCGTGCTGACATCATCTAGCGCGGGGAGGAGCGGCGGACAGCAGCGGTTGAAGTCGGGCTGACATACATGAAGCGCGGGGAGGAGCGGAACGTGTGCGGCTCAGAGAAGCGATGGGAGGAGGCGGAACGAGGAGCGGTGAAGTCGGGCTGATGGGAGGAGGCGGAACGAGGAGCGGTGAAGTCGGGCTGATGGGAGGAGGCGAGCGAGGAGCAGTGAAGTCGGGCTGAGGTAGGTGAAGCGCAGGAGCGCTGGGAGGAGGCGGAACGTGTGCGGCTCAGTGAAGTGCTGGGAGGAGGCGGAATGTGTGGGGGTGAGTGAAGCGCGGGGAGGAGTGGAAATGTCGTGGCGGGCGGGGGCCGGGGCGGGAGTGCACGCAAGCCTGAAATGCTGCCCCCAGCCCCCTTATGCCCCGGGCAACGCTGGGGCGGGCTGCTAGTTACAGTATAAAGAAATCTTGGCATACCACATAAAACATAGAGAAATTGTGCAGGGTACTGTGAGATGAAGAAGCAGAGCTCAGCATTAAACTTAAACCTTAAGAATAAAGCCCAGGTTCATCACAAAAAGGAGGAGCTTGGGGCTGACTCTGATTTCATGGCCTCAAGGGGCACCAGTGCATCTTCCACTACAATTTCCACTATCCACTATGATCTTATCTTTATAAGTATCAAAATGCATCCAGTGGCTGCCTTACCAATCCTAGTAACTGCAAAACATTGCAGAAATATCAATGATGCAGAACCCACCCTCCGCTGTCATTTCAGGACAATAGGTGTATTCTTGAAATAAGTGTAAATGTGGACATCCTGGCAATATATGAGTTTACCTGGAGCCTGAATATGCATCTTAAATTGAATGGGGAGACTGTGTGGATGTCAGGTGAAAAAACACAACTCACAAAGTTAGGATCCAGAATAGGACAAAGAAGAGCCACAAGAACTTGCTGTGGACTTTTGGCACTAAACCCTGCTGGCCTGAACCATTTTGAACAGTCATGACCAAGTAACTCCTCCTGCAGCTGAGCATCTATTAAGAACCCTGGGAAACTGCTAGCCCTTCGCACATTGGCAGCTATCTCCGTTGGACTAGAGGAGCTACTGCTGTGCAGTCCACGGGCACCGAAGAACCTGAGTCTGGTTCATTGGTTTGCAGCTCCCCGGCCAGGCCGACACAGCATCCACCCATAAAGAGGTACTGGTGGTCCAGGAGGTCAGATCTGCCCCTTTCCCCACTGAGTGAGAGGACACCAGGACTGAACAAACCAACATAGCACCAACACCAGGGGTACTGGAACCACTTCAGCAACCAAAGCCTGTGTGAGTCATATCCAGACACCCACTGCACCAAGACCGAGCAGCCCTCAAGGGATGTCAGCACCACAGAAACCCACTTCTAGAGTGGCTGAGCTGTCCTTATATTGCAACCTCAACCGGCGAGACGGACAACCGCAAGGGCCTTTAATGCACCAAGCCCCAGCCAACCTATCTACACTGCACCCGAGCGCCCCGGCTTGGGTACCCAAGATTCGACTGTGCCTTCTTGCTCCCAGGATCCTTGTGACGCAAGCACGCAGTTGGGAGCTCCCGGACTTGTCCCCAAGTCTCCCCTTCCAGCCTGTTTCTAGGAGGCCCCCCTTCTTCTCGTAGGATGCAAAGCAACCAACCCGACCAGCACCTCTGCTCCCAGACGCCACAGAGCACGTAACAAGTAACTGCTTTGCACCTTGCTTTGTACCTTGGCCCCCTATGACCCTAAGTCCCGAAGGAGACCCCTAGAAACTGACCGTAAATAACTGTATGCAACATTAGGTCTTTGGGAGGGGCGGCCGACCGGCGGGAGGCCTGCTCCTCCAGGGGGGTTTTGGGGCCGAGGGGGGGGAGCAGCCACTACCACAATTGGGCTGGTTGGCCTCCATGTGGTAGCCTTGGGCTGGGGTGGGCTGCCTTTGGGCTAGCTTTGGGCTAGCTTTGGGCTGGTCCAGGACATAACCGGCCATTTTAGGGCACTATCCACCATTTGGTGGTAGTGACCCAGCAGCCGGACGGGGTGGTTCTGTGGGTGCTTTTAGTGACCCAGCAGCCGGATGGGTGTGGTTCTGTGGGTGCCTTTTCTTTGTGGTGGGAGTATTGTTGGCTCGTTGGGCGCGTTGCGAGCATCGTGGGGACCGCGACTGCATTGTAATCGGGCGCAGTCTCGGAGCTGATGCCTGCACATACGGGCTTGTGGCTGTTTCGGCCTGAGGCTGCCCGAGGTTGAGGCCGCATTTGTTGCGCAGAGTGGACCTGGTGGTACAGTGTGCATTGCGCTGTGTTGAGGCCTGTGGGACGTACCTGTAGGAGATGGCGCGGCTCGATGTTTCCCGCGTGGTGGATGCCCTCCGCCTCCTGGAAGATGCAGGCTGCATGGATATCCTGCAGCCCAACGTTAAGGTAAGGCTGCCGCGGCGAGCGACGCGGCGAGCGACGCAGCGGCGGCAGTGATGGCAGAGGGGCGTCTCCCCTGCTAATTGACGACTCGGGGAATGAGGAAGGGGGTGGGGGGCAGGGGGGCTGTGAGGGGCGGGCTATGTTTCAGAAGGGGATGAGAGTATGGTGGGGCCCAGCAGGCCGCAGACTCCGAGGGTGGTGGCAGGAGGAAGGGAACAGGGTGGGGGCGCATGGGGTTGGAACTGGAGCGGGGGGGCACTGGATGGCAGATCTCGGGTAGCGAATTGGAGGTTGCGGCTAAGGCATTGCCTGGGGGGGTCTGGGCAGAGTGGGGGGATAGGGATGGGGGGCTGGGGGTCCACGGTGGGGCCGTTTGGGTCCGGTCGGGGGTGCGGGGCTTTTGGGGGAGGGGGGAGTGCGTGTCGGTGCAACAGGAGATGGAGTCCCTGGAGTGGAGCGACGGGGAGGAGGAGGGCAGCGGATGGGGTTGTGGGAGGTGGGGCAGGAAGGGACCAGGGGGAATGGGAGGTATGGCGGGATACCCCGGCGTGGAGGGGGGATCATTCGGCGGGGTGGGAAGGGATGCAAGGGGGTTGGGGGGCTTCGGGGGGATCGGGCGGGGTGGGGGCTGTTTTCACCCTGGCATGGTGGACTCCACTTCTTTTTCCCGACAGGAACGTGTGACAAGGTGCTCGGGAGAGCAGCATGCGGCTCCACTCCACCAAGGGGATGGGCCGGCTCTGCCTTGTATGGGCAGTCTGGCGGTGTAGATTGGAATCATGAGGAGTATCAGGTGGAGGGGAGGAGGGAGAGTGTGGATTTGGGGGACCTGCTGTGTACCTGTAGAGAAAAGGCGGGATTGAGCCGGCTGGAGCCCATAGGGGGCGGCCGAGGGCACGATTTGGTGGAGGTTCACGATGTTGACCAGGAGGGCAAGATGGACCAGCTGGACTATGAGGAGGACAGCTCGGAGGAGGGGAGATCCGGGAAGGGAGGGGTGCAGTATGGGTTGGGGGGGAGTGGTGTAACGCTGTTACTACTGTTTTGCAGGAAAAACCAAGGTGCGGAACGGCGAGAGTGGCGGCCCCCCCTGCTCCACTGGTTAGGCGGCATGATCCAGTGCGGACGCCGGCCTTGACGCCAGGTAAGGACGTGGAGGAGTGGGGAGTGGGTCGGGCGGAGCCCTCCGGGTGAATGTGTCAGTGGGAACAGATGCCAAAGGGGGGACGAAGGGGTGCGCCTTAGCAAGGGGACGTATGTGAAGGACACGGGGTGGGCCCGGATGAGGTGTGCGCCGGTGGGTCCGGGGTCGCTAAGGCGGACGGAGTGGGTGTTGGGGGTTCCAGGGCAGCAAAGACGGGCGAGGGAGGCGACGGGGGCAAGGCGGGGAAGGAGAGCTGTGATATTCCGGTGCGCAAGCTTCCCTATATGGGTGTTATGAAACCACTGGGAGCGCACCTATGACTGGCGACTAAGGAGAAAATTTGGAAAGGGGAATATGTGGAGATTCTGAAGCTCCTACACAGGGAACTGACGCTGAAGGAGGGGTAGAAGGAGGAGGAACAGGAGCTGGCTAAGTGACCCAAGGTTCCTTTGACCATAGAAAATTGGTTGGCAGGGTTTTTGATATTCACCAGCATATACTGCGAAAAGTACCCGATTCGGGCGGTCGCACTTTTCAAATATATGGACGTGATCAGCGTGCGCAGGCCACATATGGGGGTTATGCATGGTCACATTATGATGAGGAGTTTCGAGCACGCTTGGCGGCAGATCCGGAGGCGAAGTGGGGCGAGCTCGATTCGGACCTGTATCAGCAGACCATGGGGGGCGAAGTTCGGCAAGACGATCTATACGGCCAGTGGCCTCCCGCTAACGCCTTCCCCCTTTTCGGCCCGCCCGACCCCTGGGGGGGTGGGGCAGGGAGAGGGTTCCGCGAATGCCACAGTTGGGGCATGTTGGGACTTCAACAAGGGCGCGTATGGCAGGCAGTACTGCCGATTAGGGCATGAGTGCTCCAAGTGCATGAAGCGACACCCGGTGGTGCGATGCTGGGGAGTCGGGGGCAGCGCACAGGGGCAGCAGCCCGCGGCAGCTTGGGCACAGTCAAGGGGTAGGGGAGGAAAAGGGGGGTCTGGGGCTTTGGGAAAAGGCTCATACGCCGGTTAGGTGGGAACATCTGGAGCCCCTCCTGGCGTCTTATCCATGGACTGAAGACGCGGGCGTGTTTCAGGTTGGGATACGAAGGTCCGAGGATTGCCAAGTGGGCGGAGAATCTAAAATCCGTCAATGCGCAAAAGGCGGTGGTGTGGGACAAGTTGTTCAAGGAGGTGAGGAAGGGGCGGATGGCGGGTCCGTTTCAGGAAGCACCCATTCGGGATTTGATTATCTCTCCTATCGGCGTGGTGCCAAAAAAGGAGCCAGGGCAATTTCGCCTGATCCAACACCTGTCGTGGCCAGAGGGGACGTCGGTGAATGACTAAATATCGTTGGAGTTGTCATCGGTGTCCTACTTGTCCGTGGATGTGGGGCGGAGGCTGGTGGCAGCAGAGGGGGAGGGCGCCCTCATGGCAAAATGTGACATTAAGTCGGCGTTCAGCAGCTGTTGGGGATCCAGTTTGACAGGGGCATATTCGTGGACAAGGCTTTGCCCATGGGGTGCTCGATATTGTGCGCATTGTTTGAGCACTTCAGTACCTTTTTGCAGTGGGCTTTTTCCAGGCGTACAGGCAAAGGCACGGTGACGCACTACCTGGATGACTTCTTCTTGGTGGGACGGCCTGGTTTGGCGGACTGCCAGCAGCAGCTGGGCGGTTTTACAGAACTCATGGGCTACCTGGGTGTGCCCCTGGCGCCAGAGAAGACGCAGGGTCCCAGTACTGTGCTGTAATTTTTAGGAATAGAGCTTGACTCTGTGGCCATGGAAGCACGCCTGCCGGAGGAGAAGAAGGCGCATATGTTGGCGTTGGTGGGCAGCATGTTGGGGAAACAGAAGGTGACAGTGCGGGAGGTCTAAGTTCTGCTGGGGCATTTGAACTTTGCATGGCGCGTCGTGAGGGCGGGACGTACTTTCTGCAGACGACTAGATCTTGCGCTATCTGGTTTGACTCTGCCACATTATCACATGCGACTGTCAGCGGGGATGAGGGAAGACCTGCCCATGTGGCGGGCCTTCCTAGAGCGCTTCAATGGTGTGCCCATGGCGACCCCCGAGGACTGGGAATGGGACGTCACCATATCGTCGGATATGGTGGGGGTGGGCGGCTTCGGGCTGTACTGGGGGGATGTGGTGGGCGGAACAATGGCCGCCGCATTGGCAGGGTGGGGGACGGAGCATCGCCTTTTTGGATCTTTTTCCACTGGTGGTGGCGGTATCAGTGTGGGCGCGGGAGCTGGTGCACAAACGGGTGCTCTTCAAGGTGGACAACATGTCGGTGGTGCAGGTTGTCAATAGGCAGCCGGCCAGGGACCCACAGGTGCTCAAATTGATGAGGGTGTTTGTGCTGTGATGTTTGGAGCATGACATTTTGTTTCAAGCCTGGCATGTGCCAGGGGTGGACAATGACTTTGCAATGCTTTGTCTCGTTCACAGTGGCAGAGGTTCCATGGGCTAGCCACGGAGGCGGACGAGCGCAAGACACCAGTGCCAGTGGAACTTTGGTCAGTGGGAGAGACCGGGACGTACAACTGGTAAGAGCGTCGGTGGCCGTGTCTACCTGGAGAGCGTATGAGCAGGAATGAGGAGAATTTTTGGACAGTGGGGCAGTGCGGCAGGGCGATCGCTGGCGACGGGGCGAACAGGTGGTGCAGTTTATGCTGGGATTGAAGGACAAGGGGTTGTCGAAAGTGACGATTGCGGGCAAGTTGTCGGCCGTCGCTTTCATGGGGAAGTTGTGGTGGGGTTACGTGCCATCGGCAGGGGAGCTGGGAACACGACTCTTGGAAGGTTGGGTGCGGGAGAGGGGTGCCAGGGTTAGTCGGCACTGGCCCATTACGGAGGGCATGCTCACGGGCTTGATACGGCTGTTGCCGACGATTTGCCATAACCGGGAGGAGATCATTTTGTTTTCCACGCTCATGTCGTGGATGTATTTTGGGGCGTTTCGGGTTTCAGAATTGGTGGGGCACGAACGTAGGCCAGGGGTCCTTTGGGGGGAGATGAACTGAGAGCTCGGGAGGTGGTGGTGCTGTTACGGCGTTCAAAGACCGACCAATGGGGAGTAGGAAAATGGGTGGTGATGGGACCGGTGGGGACAGGGGCGGTAGGCCCGGTGGCCTGGGGGTGGATGCTGGCGTCTGGGCGGAGGGTGGTGTCGGGGGAAGTCTTTGACCGGATTGACATGGGCAGGGTGACAGCGGCTCAGTTGCTATGTGTTCTGCGGCACGCCTTACGCGCCATGGGTGAGGACCCGAAGGCTTTTGGGACTCATTAGTTCCAGATCGGGCGGCGACGGAGGCGGCAAGACAGGGTTGGGCGGGAGGAGCTCATGCGTCTGGGGCATTGGAAGTTGGATTGTTACACGACGTACGTCAGGCTGAAGGGGGTAGGGATAGAGAACTAAGACCTTTTTGCTCTCTTACATGTGTGTCATTGCAGGTGCAGTGGCGGGGGCAGACGCGGCAGTCCTGGCGATACTCATAATAGGACACTCATTTGTAAAGCGAGCGGAGCAGGCTGAGTGGGATAAGCAGCGGAGTTTGAACATGGAATTGGACCCGAGGTTGTTTGATTGTCAGTGGCAAGGAAAGGGGGCATGAGATGGCATGAACTATTGCCGGCTTTGAACAAGGTAGTCAGGAGGGGGGGGTGCCCGGACGTGGTTGTCATTCATCTGGGGGAGAGCGATTTGGTTCAGTGCAAGGGCATAGCTTTGGTGAAACAGATGAAGAGGAACTTGTTGGAAATACGGCGATAGTGGTCTGGGTGCCATGTGATATGGTCAAAGTTTGTACCACGGCGGATTTGAAGGGGAGCAGAGCGGCCGGCGGCCATAGATAGGACACGTAGGGAAATGAGGAGTTTCTGTGAAAAGGAAGGTCTGTGTAGGATGGAACATCCAGAGCTACCGTATGGGGCAGTGTATTTTTTTAGGGAGGACGGAGTTCACCTATCTCGGTATGGGATGGAGCTATACATTGTTCAATTGAAGGAGGCACTGGATAAGGCTATAGGGGTGTGCAGATATCCAAAGGGTCAGGAGGTCTAGTGGAGGTCGAAATCCGTTAGGACGACTTTCAAGTGGCGGTTTTCCTAAGTACCGGCCATTTTAGGGCACTATCCACCATTTGGTGGTACTGACCCTGTAGCCGGACGGGGGTTCTGCGGGTGCCTTTTCTTTTCCCTCCAACCCTCCCATTTTTGTGCTAATTTTGGGTTTTTTAGTTTTTTTTCCTGAATATTGGATTTAGTGAGATGCGGCATATTGGAAGGGTTTTGTTGGGAGCGGGTGCATCGGGAAGGTTTACTGTATGGGGTCTTGTCGCTGGAACAGGTGCTGGTGTGTTGTTCTGTCGTTTAGGGGTGGCGGTTTTCCTAAGTACTGGGGGATTTTAGAAGGTCTGGTTTTACCGTGGGGGTAAGTACAGGAAGTTATTTAGTTAGGTAGAGAAGAAAGTTGGCAATTGCAAGTTGGTGTTTATAGTTGTTGCTTGGGGGAACCATGTTTAGGGGATGGGGCGGAGGGTTTGTTAGGATAAAATATATTTAGCAAGGTTTATTTTTATACGGCACAGGCCAAGGGAATGTATCTGTAAGGTGCACCTGCATCCAATAAAGCGGCCTTTGTCACCCAACAAGAGAGTCTGTGGTCTGTGCTGCCCCCCCCCCCCCCTCTCTGGTGGGCCCAAATGCCTTTTTTCCCTTAGGAAACGTTGCTGCATATAGACCATTTAAGTGAACATTTTACCTACCTGTAAAAATCAATATCTAAAAAAGTACTTCCTTGATAACGAAGTTCTTGGTATCAAAATTTATATAAAAATGCATGCTATTTTTCTAAATTGGTCTCGGATTTATTCTTGAGTGTGTGTCTCATTTATTACCTCTATGAGTACAATAAATGCTTAGCACTACCCTCTGATAAGCCTAAACTGCTCGCCCACATTACCAAAAAAGAGAGCATTTAGTCTTTTCATTATTGCCTCTATAAACCAATTGTAGTTTGCCTGCATTCTCTACACGGCGTACTTCATTTTGATCCACTATATAAAGAGCAAGCATCCTGCAAATGTCTCTTGTGTCGATAAATCCAAACTGCTTATTCGCCTAGATGGCAATAGCTTAGCCACATAGATACTCATCACAGACTATAAAAAATAGTTGAAAGCTGGAGGATCTAAAATGCTCTAAAGCATAATTCTGAACAATGGAGATATTGGTTCAAGAGGTGTTTTGTGAATTATCTGATATAAAACCTTTCATTGATGTCAACTGTGCAAACCTCTAATCCCCAGCCTAGTCAATAAACGTTCATCTCCATGCATTTAGCATCTGTGCAATGGCTTTCAATAGTCAGACATACCATCCTTATGATCCTCTGTCCTCTAGACCGCAGAGCCATTCTAGGCAGCGGATTTACTTTTCTTACATTATGTACCTTAATATGTCTTCTTTTTTATGTTTTGCACTTTACTACTGTAAATCTTCTTTGTTTTCCACAGATTTATTGCGCCCACCATAGCGGCTATGCTTTTTCAGTCATAGTGGCCAAAGCACGCAATACTCTTCCTCCATCACTCAGGTTTACAACACACTTCAATCATTTTCAGGAGCAGCATCACCCCACTTCAGCACTACTCACTTTCCAGGATCTTGTTTCTCGGCCACAACATCTCTTTCAGTATAAGTTTAGTTATGCTTTATAACTTATAAATGATAAGTCATTAAAAAAATCATTCGAAAGTGAGCTAGGGCTGCAACACTTGGACATCAATATTGTTGGGTACTATATTACAGCCAAAGCTCAAAATAATTGCCTTATGATTAGGACACATGGAACCTTTCAATTGTAAAATACTATTTTATCTGTAGTGTTGAAACTCAATGCACTTTGCAAAATTCCATTGCCCAAATTTCTAGATTAAACTTCCATTTTGTGTGTCTTTTTTGCGGGCATGAAGAACTAATCATTATGGCTTAGTTGCTCTTTCTTTGCGGTTCTGAGTTGCAAATTAGCACTGCACTCGTTTTAGCATATCATTAATTTTGTTAACCAGAAAAATATTTCAAAAAAATAGCATTTTATTTAAGACCAAACTTTGCTACTTAATATTATTGCCAAGAAAAGGAATTATCTAGCCAGCGCTTCCTCCATTTTTTGTGTTTGAAGTTTTTATTAGAGACATTTATCATCAGCTCGCGAGTATTATATTTGGGTGAATAATACATTCAACTAAAGTATTAAGAACAGTAGGTGATAAATAACGAAAATTAAGCAATAGAAGTACAAATCAAAAACATTAGTATTGTCTCAACACAGGGATGCCGGCGGCAAATACACTTTTGCAGTACAGAGTCATTTAACACTAGGAAAAGAGTGTTCAGTGACAGGGGAGCTCAGGATCGCTGATCTCATGCATGGAAAAAAGTTTACAAAGACTGTATTTCATTCAAACCTGAAAGCATTCTTGGGTTATACTCTGGTTATACTTCAAATAAATTATTGGCTTTTTACATAGCCCACAACAGGCAACAGATGTTGATTGGTCTTAAATATTATGCGGTTTTTTTTTGGTCAAATCGGTGGTAGTCATTATCCACGAGCAAAGAAAATGCCTCATTGGATTTGGTAGGATATGGACAAGTGAATTACAGGCTACACACAGATCTTTAGGGGGAATTAACCTGCTGGGTTGCCATTTCGAACATTCTAATGTTAAAGCCAGTTCTCTAAATGCAATCTACCAGTTGCCTACTAAGTGATCATTGTCAGCCCATATAATTGGGTGGGTCGACTGCAACAGATCTTCTTGAAATACTGAGCTTGGTGTGCTTCAAAGATCACAGTTGTTGTTAGTTGTGTGCTGTGTGTCTTGTGTGTGGTTTGCATGTTTTGTGTGTGTGTGCTTGCTTCCACACTTTGAATGGCAAAATCTGGACTGTGAAGTATTAATACTGTCGCCTGGGAGGTGTTGGCAAAGAATTACCTGCATTATTTGTGATGCCTGATTCCTTTTATAATGTCACCCTGGTATAGCCAAAAGCTGTATCCAAAGATAGTCCCTGTTAAGGGCTGAGATTTTAAGAAAATACTTCTACCCCCTTTTATTTAAACCACCTAGTGCATCCAGCCACTGCATCCACTGCTAAGAAACGGACAATGACAATACACAACCTGTTTGGGCTTTTTGAGGCTAAACATGTAAAAATGCCCTTGATACTGTGAGATCCCCAGCACAGTAATTGCACACCATTGACTGGGTGAATCTCACTGGTGTGTGTGAGTTTGAAGAAAGTCCAAATTGTCCCAGTATCTTAGTCCTGGGTGATAGGTATTCAGGGCCTGCATGATACTTAGCTTAATCTGTAGCTCATATCTGGGTGGACATGACCAGTTTATTCCATGCTGTCTCTGTATTTTACAACGAGGGGATCTGATAGAGGTATCTGACCCCAAGTATTTCAAAGCTGCATCAGTAAATCCATGTGAATCTGATAGTGTTTGAGGCTTGACCAATTCTTCACTGTCTCTGCTTTGTAAATAATGGTGGGCTCCACAGGCGAATTTGAGACCAGACTGTGACATTTAGGATTTTTATCATTCTAGAAGATGCAACTCCTGCATAACAATAATCAAATGAATAAGGGGACACGTTTGTTGAAGCTTCGTGCAAATTGTTAGCTGCATCCCACAAGCTTGTAGTCAAGATTGATGAAACTTGTTCTCATATTTTTCTATAAAAAATGGCGCAACATTTTTAAGAAAGCCATATACATTTTTAACATCTTCCTTGGGTGTACGTAATACTGCAGTATTTGGCGAAATCTTACAATTCCACATAACACATGGAGGAATCGTGCAAGGTACTTCGAAATGGAAGAAGTGGAACTCAGCGTTATACTTAAACCTTAGGAATAAAGCCCAAGTTCTTCACTTAAAGGAGGAGCTTGGGGCTAACTCTGATATTCATGGCCTGAAAGGGCACCAATCCGTTTGCTATTATGATTGCCACTCTCCACTATGATCTTAGGTTTGTCAGCATATAATTTCGGCCAATGACTGCTTTCCCAATCCTAGTAACTACCATACGCTGCAGAAACCCTCCTCTGTAATTTCAGTGAAATATGTGTATCGTTGAAATAGTTGTAAAGGTGGGCCCCTCAGGACTAAATGAGCTTAGCCGGAGCCTGAATATAAATGTTACATTTAATGGGGGGACTGTGAGGATGCCAGGTGAAAAAACACAACTTGCAAAGTCATGTTGTGAAATAAATAAGATAAGAACAGCCTGATTCATCAAGGTACCGTTTTGCAAGCCTCTAATAGCGATTCATAGCGAATCGCTATTGAGGACTCGCAAAACGGTATTCATGTAGGAATTGCTAAATAAATAGTGATTCCTACATATTCTCTATTTGCGAGTAGCAAATTGCTACTCGCAAATAAGGAATAACTTCCCATTCATTCCTATGGGCCAAAAGGCCCATAGGAATGAATGGGGACTATCCCTTATTTGCGAGTAGCAATTTGCTACTCGCAAATAAGATAGCGATTTTAAGGGTGCCAGGGGTGTCCAAAGGACACCCTGTAGCACCCCTGAAATGCTAATTGAAACAGGTGTTGCGCACACACATGTCCAAGGGACATGTGTGTGTGCAACATGCAACTTAGAAAAATGCTTTTTTCTAAGTTTTTGCTATTTACCGAGAGGTCTGACCTCTCGGTAAATAGCGGCCCAAAATTGCTAATTCGCAATTTTTAAATGTGTCATGAATAGCATTTAAGGAATCTCTAATAGAGATTCCTTAAATGCTAATCCTCGCATATTTGCTAATTCTTTATTAGCGATTTTTGCATTTGGGATGATGAATCCCAAATGCAAAAATTGCACTCGCAAAGGGCCAGATTCTGAGAATCTGGCCCTTTTGCGAGCGCATTTACCTTCATGAATCAGGCTGGAAGTACTTCTTCCTTCAAGTCAAAGAGAAATGATGAACTCAGTGGTATCAAATGGTGCCAGCAAATCAGGCATCAGAGCAGTGACACAGTTGCCACACAAGGGCCATCCAGCAGCAATACCAGCACTTTAAGTGTTCTTCTGTTTGGCCTAACATTCACCTGATTACTATTTGGTAGTCAGAAATCCATGTAAAGTTGAAAAGTTAGGTAAACCTACAAGGTACTTTATTTAGTTTAATAAACAGAGGGAGTTATTTACAATAAAATGCGTTCCGACATTTTTAAAACACTGGGATGCACCGTATTTACAAAAATACCGCACACCCCTGTGTTTCCCCAACTGCTGGCACTAATAAAGCTGCCTGGCGCCAGCGCATGCACCCTGCACCCATGTTGCAACTGTGCCTGCGCTGTAGGAGCAGTTGCTTATGTGCAGGAAGGGACATCTTCCTGCACATAAATAATCTTGAAACGAAATTTGCTCTTTCCATGTGTTCTGCAGAATGCAGCACACGTGGAAAGAGCCCAAAAAAGGAAAAATAATCGCCGGTCTAAGACCAAGTATTTCCTGGTCTTCGGTGCTATGGGGCAACGTCAAAAAGCAATGGGTGTTGCCGTGGAATCCCCACTGCAACACCCGTTGCATGTCCCTTTCACGCTAAGTGAAGTGTGAAATGGGGCCTTATTTACAAGGCGGAGTTAAGCCACTTTAAGTGGCTTAACATCGCTTTGTAAATATGGAGAAGGGGATATCTCCATCAAAATATCACTTAAAGTGATGTTCTGTTGGCAATATGCCCCACACTGTCTGAGTTTCAAAACTCAACCTTTTTTAACATTCGGTACCTGTACCAAAGAAGCACTGTGAGGCATCAGACGTTGTTCATTCCAAGTGTGACCAAGAGTACAGCATACAATGAACAAATCCCAACGCTCCCTCCTCCTGCATATATTCCCCGCAACCGCCCAGTCATGATCTCCGTGTGTTTGAATACCGCACAGGGAACATGGAGCGAGTCCGCAACATTCAAACTACGCGGTGCTTGGTTCCACGGCTGCATTATACAATCTTGGCCAGGCACACCATGGAGACATGTACGAGTGCCATCACATTGCAATACAAGTTAAACAACTCCTATCGCGCTCACGTTATATGTGACAGTAACCAATGGCGCTATTGCCTCCCTCAACTTCCACTATCGCAGAGTGCCCATTTTAAACTCTCAGAGGGTCATGGTGGCAAAAAAGAAACCTAAGGAACTTACAGTCACTTCATAGCTGACATGCATGTTAGCTTAACAATAGTAGGCAGGCGCGGCGCGTCCATTGGGGCGTAGGGGCGTAGCCCCACTAAGCCCCATGGACCCACCGCGTCGTCACTAAAATACAAATGAAAATATTAAAATAATCGCGCTACCCGCCGGCCAGGAATCTGGGAGACACCCGACTTTTCCGGAGTGCGCGGGGGGGAGAGGCTGGGCCTGCTGCAGCTGCGCAAGTGGATTTTTGGGCAGAAACTAGCCCGCGCATGCGCAGATTGTTTCCCCTGTGCAGTTCCCCTTAGAGAGAGGACCAGGGGGCGGGCCGCAGCCCCCGGGGTTGCACAGGGCGACTGGGCGAGCAGTCATGGTGCCCCCCCAGCCAATCCCGGCGCTGCATACAGCACGAAGTTGTAAAAATGTATACATGACTTTGGTGTGAATATGTACCATCAAAACTGCAGGGCCACACCAAAGGGGAGAGGATGTGGTCTGACGGTTAGCGCGGCCAACTTTGGTGCTGTGAAACCAGGTTCGAGCCTCTTATCGAGCCATAAAAATGTATACATGACTATGGTGTTAAATAGATAGATGTTTTAAAAAACAAATAAAAATGATGTTCCGACTAAGGTGTGAAATTGGTGTCGAATAAATACATGTTTTAAAAACAATTAAAATTAATCATGTATCATTGGTGCTGAAGTACAAGGTTCGAGACTGGTACTGAACACTGACAAGCTGTGTGCAAGTTATATGGTCATAAAAATACATGAATGATGGATGGATGCAGGGTGGGTGCATTAATAATTGTTGGGTGGATGGGTGGGTGGATGGGTGCATGGATGGATGCATGCATGATGGGTGGATGGATGCATGAATGATGGATGCAGGATGGGTGGGTGGGTGGATGGATGGGTGGATGCATGAATGAATGATGTATGGATGCAGGGTGGGTGGATGGATGGGTGGATGTATGAATGATGTATGGAAGGATGGATGCATGGATGCATGCATGATGGGTGGATGCATGATGGATGGATGGGTGGATGCATGAATGAATGATGTATGGATGCAGGATGGGTGGGTGGATGGATGGGTGGATGCATGAATGAATGATGTATGGATGCAGGATGGGTGGGTGGATGGATGGGTGGATGCATGAATGATGTATGGATGGATGCATGGATGCATGCATGATGGGTGGATGCATGATGGATGGATGGGTGGATGCATGAATGAATGATGTATGGATGCAGGATGGGTGGGTGGGTGGGTGCATGAATGATGTATGGATGGATGCATGGATGCATGCATGATGGGTGGATGCATGATGGATGGATGGGTGGATGCATGAATGAATGATGTATGGATGCAGGATGGGTGGGTGGATGGATGGGTGGCTGCATGAATGAATGATGTATGGATGCAGGATGGGTGGGTGGATGAATGAATGATGTATGGATGGATGCATGATGGGTGGATGCATGAATGAATGATGTATGGATGCAGGATAGGTGGGTGAGTGGATGGATGGGTGGATGCATGAATGAGGTATGGATGGATGCAAGGTGGTTCGGGCTCGCTCACTGCAATATGCAAATTAGTTTACGCCCAACCACTTTCAAATGTCACCAGCCGCCCCTGATAGTAGGGCACAGCTTGTCATGCCTTCTGTAATGTTCATAACATACCCCTGTCAGGTAGGTGGTCTCCACCAATCCGAAAAGATCAGTCTGTGCCTCTGGTCACATAAAACAGAAAGAACATACAGACAACATGTCGCCATTGTTATCATTCCCCCTGACACGCAACTAATCAGATGTAAATATATTACCTTTATCAACAGTAGTTTTCAATGGTCGACGAGTAAGAAGAATAAGAGCCAGGGTATCTGCCCCTTAGCAACATGGCAGAAACCAACAAGGTCAGCAGGCGGGAAGCCTCGACAAATCATGCAGCTGGGGATTATAAACCGCATTATCAAGCTCTACATAGGATGCGGTTTTACCATGCCTCCCGACACGTCAGTCTCTTACTAGTCATACAAGAATCGGGTATGAAAATGTCAGCGACGACAAAGGAATTGAAGCAAGCATGCTTCAATTGTTTACGGCCCCCCTTAAATTTTAAGACCTCGGCGCGCAGGGATTCGAACCTCTGAATGATACCGAAGTAGTGCGTGTCTCCGGGTGACGGGGTGCAGAGGGGTGAGGGTACCACTCACGAGGAGGGTCACTGTAGATCGGCTGCGCCATGATTTATCAATTAACAGTGGATGTACACCGAGTCTCGGTGCAATTAAACGCGCGGCTTTGATAAAACAGACGCTGCACCGCGCAACTGCGTGCTCCTTGGAGGGCAAGACAGCTCATGTCACTAATGCGGAACACCGTTAATTTTTACGGAGTGCGCGAACCCCTGGAGTAATAATACCGCGCTGATGAAGGAACATACAGCCGGCAACACCCCGAGGACCGAGCTGATTGGAGAGCCTCAGGAAAGGTGAAGGGAAATTACATTTCCTGTTTTTCTGCATTGTTATTGAAGGAAAAGGCAACTTCTGTCTTGAAAAAAAAAAAAACAAGTGAGGAACTAGCTAGGGTGCGTTTCCAGGGTGGATGTGAGGAATGAAGCGAGCTACCAGAAATTTCACTTCAATATATTATTACTAATGGAGTAGTATTTCTTATTATTATTAGTGCGGATTTCCAGAGCTATCATTTCATAATCAAATATGACACCCACCGTACTACACTCACAAAACGCATCAGTTATGAAAACTCATTTGAATTTTCTGATGAACAGGTCATCTAACAGCAGAGGGAGGGTCGCGCTCTTTATCTTTGCTAAGTGTCCACATTTGTTCTGACGAGTTAGCGAGACACACGCCCTCCTCTCCCATAGCTGCCAAGGTTTCAGATTGCTGTGTGTGACATTTTCATAAATGCAGTGTAAATATGTGTGACATTTCAACAATTATGAGTGACACTTTGTCACAATCAAAATCAAGCAATGAAAAACAAGAAAACATCTAAATATGAGCAGTTAAACCCATTTGAGCAACAAGACATTCTAAGAAGATGTTATAACTGCTAGAAAGCACAGCACCAGAAACTGAAGCACCTAGTTCTCTTCTGCTGATTGTACTGTTAAACAAAACGAGGACTCATGTCTGCACCAGTCATTTCAGTGTGCGCCACGCCACTGCAAATAAAAGAATGTTTCTGTAAATTTTAGCGGTCAGTTATTGTAATAGGGTTAGATTTAGGGTGACCAACTGGCATTGGTGCAAATTCAGGACGGTGAGTGTAAAAATTCAGGACAAAGGGTCGAAATTCAGGACACAAATTCAGGACAGGAGGTCAAAATTCAGGACAAAACTACAGGACAATTGGATACGTTTTACAGACACATCAGAGGTCGCGCAATAGTATAGAAGTAAGCCCAGCCATATCCAAACATATTCAACAATTTGCAAACCTATCCATCATGTATCCTTCCATCTATTATTTCACTCACCCATCACCTCATCCATCCTTTCACTCATCCATCTCTTTCCAAAATTGTAGTTTTGCCATCCCCCACTGTGATGTACAGTACTTACAGGAGATGCTCCAAGAGAACTGATTTAACTGATTGTCCTCTATACTTTGTTAATCAGTGTGGGTGCGATTGTGCCATTTCTTAATTTTATTACTTTAAGACTACATGTTAGAAGAACCCAGGTTTGTTTAAAATTTAGTGACAGTATTTAAGCTCTGTGAAGCGAACGAACCAGTGCTGCGCAGTGTAATCAGGGCCGGTTCTAGTATTTCTGGGGCCCTGGGCAGAAATGGAATGTGTGAAGCCCTCCTAAATCGCAGAGACATGGCGCATTCAGAGCTGTTTGCATCTGAATAGATGCCACTGCCCCTGAAGCTGCCGCCCCTCCCTCTCCGTCCCCTCAAGCACCTCTTAACAGCTCATCAAGTGCTGAAGGTGTGAGGGTTGCCATCCCGCTGTGCCTCTCCAATGCTGCGGGGTGTCTGAGCTTTGCATCAGAGTCAAGAAGGGAGGAGGGTGGAAGCTGTGCCGGCTTTAGGGTATTGCGACCAGTGCCCGGGGTTAAAATTACGGACAAATTGCGTCCGTAAAAGAATCCTTCACGGACAACGGACAGACGGCCGAAATTACGGACTGTCCGTGAAATTTACGGACGGTTGGTCACCCTAGTTAGATTATGTTTTTCAAAAAACGGCGCTGTTTACTTGCCACTTACTCACCTCAAGTAGATAATAACATAACTTCTGTAGTGGGGGGATAAATAGAGAGGGAGGCGGATAAGCACTGTTTTCCATGGGCCTTCTCACTTGAAAGGAAACATCAACGTTCGCTGGGGTACAGAATGTAGCCACAGTGCACTGCAGACTCCACTACCGAAATTTTCAGCAGGTGTTCCTCTTTAATTACTTCTCCTACTGTTACTAACGTAAAATAACAAGCTTTACCCAATTGCTTTCTTGACTGCTCCGTTATAAATCTGGCCTAATCAAATGAGTAAAGTGACATCCGTTTTATTTAAGAATACTTATAGTTTTACGAGTAGTTCAGAGTTTTCACTTACTTCAATTCGAGGCAGGCGACGAGCGAAGGCAGCACCATGGCATCAGGTGCCTCACCCCGGCTGGGACATGCTCTCACAGCTGCAGGCAGCAGCCCGCCAGCAGGCTCCGGTCGGGTCCGAGTTTGTTGACCCATAGTCCAGGGGATCATGATTATACAGACAGCAAGGGCCGAAAGTAACGAGCAGCAGGTATCTCTGCTACAGGTCGGCTGCAGGCTCACAACTGAGTCAGCTGCCGCCAACGCTGGTGGGACACATGGTGAGCCTCAGGAGGCCGAGGGCCCGACGTAAGCCTGCGGTGGTGCGAGGAATCACGGCGCGGGTCAGGGTGGCTTGCGCATAGCCTCAGCTGCCTCTACCAAGACTCAGCGCGGACCCATCTCACTGTCCAGTGAACGCCGGCGCCAATGATGAAGGAGGCACCAAAATAATCATTGCGGCGTAGCGGGCAGTGGCGGCAAACTAGAAAAAAAAAACATAACTGCTGCACACACAGAGCGATTATGGATACACTGTTGCAATCACGTGACCACGTCACGTGAATGCCATGCCCCTGGTCGGCCTGCAGCAGCTGTGCTATAATGACTGTCTGGTCTGGTTATTGGTGCGGCCAACGCGGTAATAGGCCACCGGGTCGGCCCGACACTCTGATTTGCCAGCCATTCTAGCTCACTAGATTATTGCAAGACACTCTCACACAGCAGCATGCGGTCCGACGCTGCGTGCTCATCAGGAGTATTTGGCCAAGGCGGCAATTCCGGTCCTGCTTGTCTCTGCCTCTACACTGGCGGCGGTATCAAGGAGGCATTACAAATGCGTGACCTGGCATTTTATTGCGGCGATGCGGACCACAGCCCAAAAATGCGTTAGTATCACGCCTGAAGCGTGATACTTGGCAGGACTGCTCTCCTAACCTCCTGAGTCCCTCCCTTAGCATAAGTGGCTTTAGAAAGCACTTTCACATCGGTGCAGCTTAGCAGTTTACTAGAAGTGGTCCCCGACTCAGACCCCTGTGCAAGGACGAGTCACTCAGAAGACATGCATACCTTTGCTACTCTCTTATGCTAATTTGATTGGAGGACTGGATGCATTAGCAGCTTCATTTACACAAATTCGTGTAGGCAGCAGTTGTGGCATCACGTGCCATGTGACCTTCCTGATGAAATCGCAGAAAGTGGAACTACGTGACCTTTGGCTCATGACCAGTTACTGAAATGTTTTTAAGCAAGGTATGCTGTGTAGTCACGAGTGGTAGGAAAGGCCCGTTATATTTCATCTGCCTTGATGAGGAGAGAGAAGCAGTGTTGTCAGAGATGGTGTAGGTTGCAGTGGCAACCGACTTAGAAGGTGCCTTAAAGCACCAAAGCATGTGACACAGAAATTGTTTGTGGTGATAGTTCTCTAAAATTCATCCAGTAACTGCACTAATGAAATATTGATATAAACGACGACATGAACATTAAACACAATATTCCGATTGTGTGCGCATTATGTAAGATGGGTTTTCAATTTGACTTTCCAGCCCTGGGGCAGTCTTAGGGTGACACACCCACATATGAAACCCGTGTTGGCTGGCAGAGGAATCAAAAACCCATTTAAAGAAAGAACTGGAGAACAAGAGGGCGACCGGATGACTCATTTGTGTTAATACACTGCTGCGTGTGCTGAGAGACTTGCCTCAGTTGTCAGAGATGGTGAACAGAGAGTCTAGGGACAGTATTGTGTAAACTGGCACAAGGTCTCAATCTGCGCCATTAAGTGTTCGGATCTGAGGATCATTAAGTGAGGATGTGGCCTTACGGCTAGGGCTGTCAAGCTCAAATTTGGGGAACTTGGTTCGAGTCTCGACAATGACATTCAACATTCTGTGATTCTGGGCAAATCACTTAATCTCCCTGTGCCTAACAAAAATGTATGTGTTCTTGTGTAACACAACTGGTGCTCTTGTAAAGCGCTCTGATACCTGACACCTTCGGGTCAAGTTTGCGCTATATAAAACTCCCCCCAAAAAAGTGTATGCTGGGCAGTTATTGGACAAATACCATATTATTAGAGGTAGGAGAAATTGCTTACATTTTTCCATGCCTACCACATGTAACTCTATGCCTGACTTGTTTGTGAGGCATGCAACTGTGTACAAAAGGCACACGAGATACTAGCTCAATGTATTGTGTATATAGACTATAATGCCCCAGTTACTTACCAGTAATCTTCATTACGCCGAGTCGTGGTCATCCTCGCCACAGTATAGTTTCCCATCCCTCCCTGCCCTGTTTTGTGTGGGGCTTCATCTTTCTTGTGGCTTTGGTTAAAGGATGTTATGTGAGAACGCCATACCTTTTATGTCATTGGTGGATGACGGCGTCAGCCATATTGGTGGGATGGGAGGCTGGTATGCTGAATTTAACTTTTGGAGTTTATGTGGGAGGCTAAAGCTCATTGTTTCATTACTGTGGGAAAGAAGACGGACGAGTAGGTAATGTCACGCTGTGAGTATTACTATCACATCGCAAGCGGCCGCAGCACCCACCCAGTATTACAGCTCTCGCAAGTCATTTTATGCTCAAACCAGGTTCCATATCTGAGCAAATAATGCAGTCAGTGTAAGCTTAAGTCAAACAGAAATGACATCTGATAAACATAGCTCAATAATTGGAATTTACGGAAAATCAAACGTGCATAAAAAAGTTATGTTCACCCCTAGAGATGACATTCAGATGCAAACTTATGCCTGCTCCAGGAAAGTGCAACAGTGAAAAACGGAATAGCAGGACAGACCTCAGCTCCTTCTTCTACAAGAGGACGGCCACTATAATTTTAAAGAGGGTGCAGGAATCCTTTTGCATGGAAGTGCACTGTATGACTGCACTCACTTAGAGGGGGATGTCTGGGGAACTCCCTGAGATACCTATAGCCGGTCATCTGAGTGATGCACTATTTGTGCACCACGTCTTAGATGGTGCATAGTTACCCCCTTCCCAACAACCTATTTGCCAACGTGTCTGCACCGGTAATATGGTATTGGTGCAAGGAAAATGGTGTCTGCAAAATTGTTCCCTCATTTGAATGAAGAAATGCTCTCATTTACCTCTCGTAAATGTAGATTGCAAACCAATACCCACGCAGTAGGTATAACAGAAGGAACCACACACATATCTGCAGCCCTATCTGTAAAACAGAGGTGCCATACTTGTGCAAAAAACAGCAGACACAGCACTTGCTACAGGGGGCACTGCTGGAATATGACTTCAGGTGTTTGTTCAAGTTGCGGGGGTTTAAAAAAGTGTGAATTAGGGCTCTTGAGAGACCAAGGATTTACGGTTGTCTGGGAAACGGGGCAATGGCAGAGGGGAGTCGCTGTAAAAAGAAGCGGAGTTCATTTGAGTATTGTGCAAATAAAGAGAACCAGGAATAAATCAGAGGAGACGAGTGAGCTTTAGTCTAGGAAATAAAATAAAAATGTTGCTAGCTGGTTTCATAAACAGTCAGGTGTTTTCCATCCCAGTGGGTTAAATGTGACAACAAAGAACAATGTAACTTTTAACGCATGGCTGCCATAACTAAAAAAACACTTTTTTTCATAAATCTAATCACATTGTATCTAAAAAACGTGCAAACTACATGAAATATATAAGGCACTTCTGTGCAATCCAGCAAAAGGAAAAAATGCACAGTGTGTTTGGGATTAACCACTAACAGGATTTGCTAGCCACTGTCCATCTTCCTGAGGGCCTGTCGTCAGCTGCCCATAAGTGAAGTGAGGGCCATTAAATGACATGTTGCATGGATATGCGGCCCATAATGCTACAGTTGTTATCTTTGGTATGGTCAGTTGTGACTCACTCAGAACTGCTTATTTCAAAATATCTCCAGTTCTGATGGCTGACAGTACGCAATGCTGTACTTATGTTTGATCAAAAGACTCTGGTGTTGAAGTTTCTCATAAAAAATGTATTTAATCAAAAACAATCCTCTTTTATGAAGCTTCATACGTTCTGTGACTTAGGCCTGTCCAGAATTGCCACTGAATGCAATAGTCTTAATCATTCTAGAAACCATACATTTCACCAGAGCTTCTTGGGTTTGATCTTCCTTCCCCTAGTGTTTGGAGTGTCTCTCTGTGCTACAGCTAAAAAAGGAGCCGACCATTGGAAGAGATTTTACTATCCTGCTGTTTTTATCAGGCTTCAGCACTTTACTAATGGTGAACCATAAAGGCGGGCTGATTCATACCTCACTAGTTATGCTTATAAATAATAATGTATGCAATTGATGATCATTACTCTAGCAACACTGCTGAGACTCCAGTGGTTTTCGTGCCAACAGCACATCCGTTTGGCAGTTTGTTCATGGAGACCTAGAAACATCTTAGGAGTTGTTTTCTGGAAATTGTATAGAATGCACTTGTCATTGTGTGGTGTCTTGGTGGTATTGCCTTGTTCACTTGTTTGCAGGCCAGTGCAGGTGTGAGGCTAGACGTTGGATTTGTCAATGGATTCCTGCGTGGTATATGAGATATCTGAGAAACAGAGATCGGCCCCAGTTGTGTTGCAGAGGACTTATCACTGAGGCTTAACCTGTATATATCACAAAAAGCATATACAATTGTGTAGGTAGCACACATTTCATGCATATTATGGTGATAAGTGAAATTGTTGGGGATTTAATGCAGAGAACTGAGTGGATCAGTGTTAGAGATTGGAAGAGACCATGTTTTAAAAAGTTGGCTAAGGAGGTGGGCAGAGGCTATTCGAAAGTTTCTGGAAAAGACAAGTGCAAGAATTTTCTAGAAGCTAACTGGATATGGGCTGAGAGAATCAAATGTTGGAAAAAGCAAACTGCCACATTTGTACACACTTTGGAAGGAGAGTTCATCCAATGTTCTTAATATGTAAGAGGGTATGGTAAGCTGTGCTTACAGCATGGGGTACACCTTGGCGAGATTCTCTGTAACTTTTGTTGCATGAACGTTTGTTGCATTGCTTGGAGGGGTTGCATTACAATGCAGAGAACCTTAAATGAGATTTGCTTGGCAACCATTGGTGTACTACTTCAAGATTGACGAAAAATGGTACGACAGCCGGAGATGCAGATTGAAATGGAGATGGATTCTTGGTGCTGTGTTCCAAATCTGTTCTGACATTTGCGGGTCCCAAACCCTTTAGGGCATTTGCGGAGTAGATATTGAAGTGTGTTATAAAATAATATGAGTTGTGGCCATGACTGGAGATATCCTTTTATTCCACTCATGATTTGTCCCTAGCGAGTCATGGCAATATTCCTACGGGTAAGCTCGAATGCTTAGCTTTAGTCTCTGCCATAACATATTCATACTTCTATTCTATGTACAATCTACTTCACCCACATTGCTTTTTCTTCACATTTGAATATTTTAAACTTAGCAATATTCCCTAGCTATCCATTTCTGTCATTGCATTTTTTGTTTTATGTAGTTGAA
This sequence comes from Lissotriton helveticus, assembly GCF_964261635.1. Taxonomy (NCBI): domain Eukaryota; kingdom Metazoa; phylum Chordata; class Amphibia; order Caudata; family Salamandridae; genus Lissotriton; species Lissotriton helveticus. Next base: position 769,195,432 of record NC_136063.1, on the reverse strand, counting down.
TAATTAGATTTTGCTTCTATCTCCCTTTAACTAGGACAGTATTGAGCAATCATATAACAATAATAGTAATTATAAAAAGTGTAAACATATCTTACTGTACATGACCCCCAATTAGATGTCTTTAATTTGAGTACACAATATGAATGAATATGCGTAAATGAACTGTACCTTAAATGGAATGTCTTGATTGACATTCATTGTTCATGCATGTCAAGCAAAACAGAACATAATCGGAGAAGTTACCAATAACATGTTTTACTCCAAGGATCTCAGGAACACTGGTTTATCGCATTAGCTGGGCATTAGGGACTCTGTGCCAGAAACATTTAGGGGTGACAATTCTTTAGGTTTCCAGTTAGCGGGAATCATTGATAAACATGAAAAGGAATGTCTGCTTCAAGTCATGCATTAATGTTTCTATCTATAATATATATGGCCTGCACGCAACACACCCGCATATTTTAGTCAAAGGGATCTTTCTGATGACAGTATGCAGCTCGAACAGTTTATGTTTCTGAGCAGAACCCCAGGAGTAAAACTCAGGTCTAGATTGCACAAGGGAGTGTCATAAATTATTCCTTTGATTATTTGAATAAAATCATTTCAACGCCAAAGGATTTTGTTGCGTGCCCAACATTTCATGCTTTCTAACTTTGCATTTTAAACTTTCAGTGAGTGTTAAGGAGAATTTTTCTATTTGCGGCCAGACCTTAATGACTGGCAACATTTTAGGAGTTTGTAAAGTAATATATGAAAATTACAATCAATGGCCAGTGTCTCAATGTATATTTTGTTTCATGTCCTCTTCAGGCATTGGAGAGTTATGTTATGTTACACGTTCTTCTAAGACTGTGTGTATGTATACATGCTCCTTGTTGCTAGTTAGTGTAGGTTACACATTCTGAAATAAAAGCTTCTTGGGAAAAAGCCAAGCTCTGAAAGTTTTAACATATGAAATTGTTTTTTACATTGCATGAATCAAAGGTGAAAGAGAAGTCCATAGAGCATTGCTGAGACGGATAGAGCACGACCTCCCTTTCTTTTCGCTTTGCATGTGGGATCATTTGAGAGCTGGAGGGGACTTATATACAACGTCTCCTTCAAAGTACAATGAGAGCATAAAGGTGGGTGGGGGAGGTAGGATGCCATGTGAGTGAGACTGAATGCCGTGGTTAAACAAAAGCCAGGGTTAGTTCATGCAGTCTGGATGAATCGTCATTTCGTCTTACAGCTCCATAGCAGAGCAGAGCAACCACGGCCCAATTCATATGCAGGTTATGGATAAGGTAGTGCAGCATCACGAGGTTTAGCGCATTGTGTGATCAAGCATGGATGATACTGGAACAGGGCAGACAGAACAACCTAAGGCCTTGAGGAAGTGGCAAGTTGCTGGTGTTATCAGCTGAGATACCACATCAGAGAATAGCTAAATTCGTTGTGACCTGGTATAGCCTCACAGTGCTTAATAGGGTAAGAGAGAACACAGAGGAACGTGAGGAAGAGTTAAGGAGGTAAGATATGAAACTTTTAGTGTGTGAATGGCACCAGGGGAAAAGTGATTTTGTATATTGCAAAGGGTGAGCAGGAGATGATGAGGGAAGTAAGAATGGGGAGAAGCGGCAACAGATATATTTTTTGAGTATAGGGAATTAGCAGTGTGCAAAGAGAGACAGGAGGGACTTGAAAAGTAATTTATGTCTTCCTTGCTACACTTTTCCTCACCCCTTTGCTTCTCCTTGAGAAAGGCCTGGGTAAAGAAATGGTGTATGGACCTTATCCAAAATGAAACTAAACATATTTAGGGATCAACAAGAGGATACTTTTCACTTGGACTTTACAGGTTTCAAACACACACACTCTTGTTGTCTATGATGCCATTTGGAACCCCTTGGTGGAAAACATTGCTATCGTTGAAGTTGTCAACACGGCTCCCAGTAGAAGATCCATTTGCATTGATTCACACCTGCATACACATAGAAGGGCATCAAAGCCACATAATGAAGAAAAATGCCTTGGAATATAACAACCACCTGAATACAATCAATGGAAAATAGAATATAGCAGGAAATTGAAATAAACAGCAATGTCCTTCTATATACACATCCAGATACATAACGCTCCACAAAGACATTAGACCAAATCTAGTCAGCCACTATCTATTCCAGCACTAAACAATACAACCTGTTTCAGCCTTACACGCCTCTATGCAATTTTGACTCATATCTAAACAATGTGAAACACAACCAAATACATTACCAACAGGACAGTTTTACTCAAATAAAAGAGAACCGTAGCTATGTCAAGATTCCAGGGGCGGCTCCTCCACTAAGGCGGAGGAGCGTCACCCCACTACTTTCAAAACAGTGAAAAAAGAAAATGAAAATAACTTTATTATCATAGTATGTTTGGCCAGCCATCATGCACACTTTGCATGTTCCCCACCAGGCTGCATTACACAGCCTGTTGAGGAACATGCCCAGGCTCACATTCCCGTCTGAGAACCAAATCACAGCACCCAGACCAATCACAATGCTGCATTGCAGCATTGTAATTGGCTTAGGGGAGGGAGCCTATGTGTGCTTCCAGTTCCTGCTTCCGTTCTGGGTCATCGGCAGGGAAGTGAGGTGAGACACGGCGGTCGAAGAAGTTTTTTTTTTTTTTGTTTTTTCCACCCTCCCCCGCCACCCCTATTCCCTGACAGCCGCCACTGCAAGATTCTGAAAGTACTGCAAGATTTTGAAAGTACTTCAGGACCATAGAAATGTTGGGAATGCACATAAGATGGAATTCGATATATTATGTTAACAGAGCTTCATAGGCTGTTCCTCGCAACTTTCTGTACTGCATCATCTGCAGTTATTTGTCTTTGACACATCCTCTGATGCAGTGACAGAGACTGAAGTTGCTTGGGCTTCTTGCCAGTGCTTGCAATAATGTGCTGTGGATCTTAGGGGAATGCTTTTTCATCTTTCCATTGTTGAGTCTGGCTGGGATTTAAACACTACGGGTCAAGTGTTTGCGCTTCTTGGTTCTTCATAGATGGAGGGAAGGAGTCTGGTCATGTAAAAAAAGGGGCGTAAGTTTGCTCCAGTGGTTCAATCTGGAGTACTCCCATACATACTACATACTTTTGTGGCTGCCTGTTGTGGTTGTGTTAGTGTAATTTATTCTGTTTTTATTCATCGAGGCTAGAGTCCTCTAACTACATATTTTGCATCAGTTGCCTTATTCCTTTCAGTTCCCATTCTTTAGAGCAATGTCTGAGATTTCTTTGCCTCAGTCCTCTGCTTCACTAACACTACGCACATCAGTGGTTTTCTGACCTTAACTACAACTGTGTGCTACCACTAGATTAAACATTCTATGATGCTAAAATGTTCTCAAGTATTGCATTCACGTTTTTCATGTAAATGAATCTCTTTTCTTTATGAAGGAAATGTAGATGGCACTGCCAGGCAAGATTTATATGACTCATGCATTCACATTTTCATAGGAGTAATGAAACAATGATGCTTACTAAAAAGATAAACTCAGTGCTTAATATGTGCAACTTTATGCAGGTGATGAGTGCTCATTTTTTGGGTCTAGTTTATTCTTTTCTTTTTTAGAGTAAATAAACGTGCTCTGGAATGGAAGTTAGGCGTCTTCTGATGTCACTCACCAATGATGTCATCACCCACGAGTTATTTAGTTAGGCGTGATTCTGCCAAATTTGCTCTGATGATGGGATAGAGAGCCAGAGGCACTAATTCAATTAAAGCCTTTTATCTAACTAAACCAGATTCCATGTCTCATTAAGAAAACTTACGCTCTCCCACTTTGCACCTTCTTACCAACTGTCCCTTTACCTTCCTTAGGACCACAGGCGCTTCAAAGCAACCTTCAAATTGCCCTAGTGCCTAAAAGGATTGAATGAACATGCCTGTCTCATTAACACAGTTCTTATGTAGCTGAAACAAACATTTGATCCCTTTAGTCTGATAAAAACGAGTCTCAATAACCTCATTGTTTGCTGTGGACAGCTATAATCAAAGTTAACTAATGCCGCATGCTTCTGTCTTATTTATAAAAATCATGTTTTGTAATGTGCAAGCCATTCTTTTGTTTGCATCGCTTGGGAAGTCCAGAAGTGTGTTGTGATGGGGACCACCGCGGTCCCAGCCATCTGTCCATGCAGGCAGACAGATTCCGTGGCCAAAACTTTGTCCCGCGCTCCCAGTGGGCTCCCACGCACAGAACTGAGCACTAGGCACGTACACTCCGCACGGCGAGTGACTGCAGCCCTAAAACCGAGGCCCATAACAACTCCAGGAGGCCTCCCCTTGCCAGTTCCCGTGGTACGTGCGAGACTGCCTTAAAAATCCCAACTGCGTTGTTCCCAATTTCGAAAACAAAGACGACTAAGAAATGTATTATAATTTTATAGGGACAATTTGTACCTATCTTTCAGCAGATGAGAGAGGTGGCACGCGAGAAACGGATCATTAAACAGTAGTGTGGAGCCAGGGAAATTAAGCAGCTGCTGCAGGAGCCACCTCTCCTATTCTCTGCCACAGAGCTAGAGAGATGGATGCCAACTGCACCCACCGAGCAATAACTCAGCGACGGTGTCCGCTTATTACCCAGACGTCTTGTGCTTCTTCTAATGGGCCTTTATCAGAGACGGGCAGCCGCGCGCGGAAGGCGTTCACTGTGCTCAAATGGAAAAGCCCACAATCAAGAACCCGTCGCCAATCACGTGACGGGGACTTAAGTGCGTGATTTATACTGCGCCACACTAGGCCGAGGAGTGCGCGCGCGGGTAGGTGTGCAGCACGCGCCCCTCGAACGTGTAGACCGAGGAGAGGCTTGTAAAGCATACGGGTATTAAACCCTGGCCGATCTTCGACGTCGCGTACAAGCGAAGACATTACACGGCAGGTGAGCCACATTTGGAAAGCTTGCCTATCATTGATTAATGTAGGCAGGAAAGAAAGTGATGCACGCCACCAACGCAGACGCTGCTGACGCTATACCGTGCGTTGCGTGATGAACGTGCGTATGCAAAAGCAGAGCATGGGCAGAAGTCCCAATCATAACATAAAAATAAGTGCGGTGGCCAATTTTTTTGGGGGGGGGGTTGCTGAATGTCAAGGCTGCCTAGTTTTGATTCCACCTCATACCTCTTTCTTCAACTACTCTTCACTTGATCTGTCTTTACCTCACTATCGCAGATTCTTTGTCATCTATGGTTTCTTTATTTGCCGCTGCTTTTTGATGTACTTCTTCTCTATCTCTTTATTTCTCTCTTTTCTCCTTTTTTCTTGCACTGGGACAATTTAGATCATGAAAAATAAGTCACAATCCCCAAAAATGGGTGCCTTTGCCAACCCCTGGAAGTCACTGGCAGACACTGCACGTTGCTAACTATGTTATGTTATTGACATTTGTGTAGTGCGCATTGTGCTGCTGGACTGTGCCTTGGAACACTAGCAGCTGATACTGGCATTACACTTGGTTCCAAGGCTGCCACCGCAAACCAGAATCTGAGTCCACTTGTGATGATATGTTACGGTTGTTCTGATTCACTTCGGTGGCTGTGTTTTATGGTCTACCACAAGGGGTATGGAAAGCCCTCTATGAACAAGTGCAATGCAATCCAATATAAATTCACTTCTACCAAGAAATAAGAGTGGGCTGTCAAGGCTGCTGCTATTTTTCCATTGTTAGAGATGTCTGCTCTATTGTTTATGCACCAAAAGTCAGAGCTGAGATCTGAAAAAATTTCACTGCGCATTTGTGCCATACATTTTTGACGCCATCTGATATTGGCTTCGGATTTGTCGCTATCAGCTATAGTATGCATCCATGCCATCTGGTAATCTCTTGCTGCACAGAGTTGGAAACTCATGACATAAACAGCCACATAGATGCAGACGCTGCGTCGCAAATTATCAAAAGGACAGCCCAGCTCCCAGATTGATTTCCTTTTAAAGGACATATGTTTTGTGGTTGCAGCTGTTGTGTCAATTTCCTGAACTGGTAGGAATTGAGTAAGCAATTATGTGAACAGACAGCAATCAACAGGTAAATGTTCAAATACTCAACAAGGAATGACCACAATCAGTGGCCTCCAAAAAGCAACAGTAAAATATGGATTTTTTAATTTTTGTTTTGCACAATTATTTATGCCACTGACTGGCTGCGCAACTGTATTTGGATTCACTAACCTATGTATATATGACAGAGTCATAAATGTCACCCCGAATACAAATCTGTGTCTGGTGAATCGAGTACAGATGCAAAACTTTATATTTAGTGAAACACTGCAATAGTCCTTTCTAATTCAACCCAAGTTGCTAACATTTCCAGCAGCTATGTAACTGGCGCCTTTTTGCAAAGGAAACCTGGGCCATCTTTCAGGTCTCCGTCTCAGTTTCAGGCCACCAGTTTTGTGGACTTCAGTTAGATCAGGTCTGTCCATCAATGGTCCGGGTTGTCCTGATTTTCAAGCTAAACAATGAACATGTGAAGGATTTCCACCAAGATGAATTGTAAGTAAATGTGCCTTGCATGGAAAGCCTGAATATCGGGCATGTATCTGGCTGTCCTGGACCTACACTGGACACCACTGATTGAATTGGAGTCAAGCTGTAGGTATACTTCCATGCCCTTGGACACTGTTTCACTCATGAGGTTGGATAGTTGTTGGGAGTGGGTGAGTGGCACTGTAGTCATTCTTTCAGGAAGAAAGAAGAAGATGCTTGTCACAGAGTTACTCCATGGCAAATGGTCATGATATTGATTGGGTTGATGAGTGCTTTGGGGTTCTGTATTTCAGCGCCACCATTGATGGTGTCTGGGGCCACTGTGTGACCTGATTGAAAGACGAGGAAGTTTCTCTCATCCTATGCTAAAGACCCCCTGTGTAAACTCTAGAAAGCTCAGAAATACTCAAGAAAAGGAAGAGGAAAACAACCACCTGTGCCAATGTCTGTAGTAGGCAGAGAGCTCCATGTTGTCTAAATCATTAAAACCTCAGCCTCCAAAAAGATGCATCTTTTGTTTCTCCTAAAATATTGCTTTAAAGGCAAACTTACAATAGTTCCATTCCAGTGGCTCCATACAAAATATAGGGGTTTTACTCGAGTCAGAAGCTTGGGCATGATCTTCATCATGCTGCTTTACTGGAACTTCCATGCCCTGCAAAGATCAAAAACGTACGTGTAAACTTCTTATCCTGAGAAGAAAAAAACGTTTCCTTCAACAAGAAGTACTTTATGATGTTTGCTGCCAGTCCGATACTGTGCTCAAGCCCTCATTCTAGGTCTCTTGTTTCAAGTGATATGCAAACTGTAGGTCATTGTTGATGGCTGTAATTGGACTCTGCTAATCTTTTCCTACACCATTTGCCCTGCTCATCGTATTGAAGAGCCTCACTGCAATCTTTAAAGAAAGGCATAGCGGTATATTAAAAAACTGCAATTTGCACTACTGGGAAATATGCACAAATAAGTAGTAGGTGATTACAATGAAGTAAGGTGGGATTTAGGAAGAGTTACAGTGGGTTTAAGGAGGGACATGCACCCTTCCCCCACAAAAGAGTAAGCCTATTGCTATTCACAAGCTGCACTTCTATAGTTACTACGGCCAAAAAGATTCAAAATAGTTGTAAATGTACTCCAGATCAGAGCTGTAGTAGGTCAAGCACCACACATAGCCAACCACTGGTACCCTCCCATAGAAAATAATGGAGACAGGGACTTAAAATAACATCCTGTAGAAATTAATGTTAAATTAACTTGACCTAGTTCAACTTTTTGAAAATTAAAATACATTTAATGTTATCTTAAAATAATTATATAGAAATAAAACACATATTAGTTTACCATACATTATGTAAATACTTTTTTTAAATGTATACATTAATGTGACTTTATTTTATTAAAAAAATAATTGCATAATTTTAAATAATTATATACATAACTTTAAATATTTGTACTAATTGATGAATACATTTAAATGTTACACTGTAAGTGAGATTTTTGTTATTTAAATCTAAGGAAAAAGACTTTGAATGTATTTTCATATGCTAAAATATTTAAATATTTAATTAATGGAGGTGGGACATGTAAGTCAATACTTTACACTTGTAAATGGTGAACAGCCAAGATAGAAAAGTTGCTCAAAAGTTTAGGAGTAAACTTACATGTGTTGATTTACTCATGTGTAAGTTTATCTTTGTGAATAGCCTCCAGTGATGAACCTAATAGTCTTTTCAAATAAAGAATGAAAACAGCATGTGTGATAACTCTATGGTTAAAGCGTCAGTACCTTCTAAGGAGTTGCTCTGGGTAGACGTGTCATAGATCACTCTAAAATGGATGTATGACATTACAACGCATGCTTTTACATCGCATGCTTTTACAACGCTGTTTTTACAACGCATACCATTACAACGCATAGTGCTTTTAGGCGCTTGATAGGGAATTGTTTAATTTACTATTCCAACTCCAGTCCCCGTGGATAGTAGGGAATGTGTTGGATAGTACATTAAACACATTCCCTATCCTAGAGCGCCCCCCAGCGCAATTCGTTGTAATGGTTTGCGTTGTTAAAGTTGCGTCGTAAAGGCACTGCGTGGTAAAAGTTGTGTTGTAAAGGATGTTTCCCCTCTAAAATGATCGTGCAATTTACAATCTTCTGATGGAGACTTCTAAGAATCTAAACTATATTAATTGTTATGCAGATATAAAACTTGATTTAATGTAATGGGCTTTTACATTCCCTTTTCATGAGGTTTGAGTTGGCATTGATTCGCTGCTACATACTTAAGTGCGATGCAAAGTATGTTTCACAGAAGGTGGACCAAAAAAATATCACCCCACCCTTGTTAATCACAGCCTGCTCAATGTTATGAGGTGAGTCTTATGTACTGTATCAACTTTATTTGCAGATAGATCTACAATGAATGTGGTTGACTAAAATTTCTTTTTAGTGTTTTAATCTGTAAATGAAATTACAAAATAGTCTGTGATACATGTCCACATTTATGTTTCAAGCAGTCTAGTTGACTTAGAAGATTAATGGATTTGGTCAGACACAAAATGATTTTAGTTGTTTTATTTAATGTTTTAATCATGATCATATTTGTAAATTGGGATATGTATATTTGCTTTTGACGCCATTTGGCCGAAATAAAGTTTTATTAAAAGAAAAGATTCTGTTTATTTGGAGTGGTGCCTTTATTTGTGAGGGAAGGAGGAACACGATTAAAATTGTAGAAACAAGAAATTAGTCAGAGATGTCTCAGTATATGTTTCACACTTAAATTCTAAGACCATATTCATGAGTGGGGTAGAGGGGAATGAGGTATTTACCAGGAACAGTGGATAAGGACACAGAGTAGAGAGGTACTTAACATACCAGGTCTAATAAATACCTCCTATTCATAGTTCAAATTTAAAAATGGGAGATAATAAGTGGAGTTCTGTGTGCCTACAGCACCTAATCTTGCAAGTCCCAATTATTGCCAGATATTTTTTCCCCAGCACATTTCAGCCAATTTAACCTGGTGACTTGGGGAAAATGAAGGGGTACCGTTTAGCTCACTCAATAATTACAAGTGAAATGAACCCACATTCTTTTGAATTCAGATCCCTGTTCCAATAGGGGTACTCTGAGAGATTAGGTTGTACAAAAGACCTGTGATTGGGGCCCAAATGTTGAGTTTAAGACTGGGTTAAGTTAGTCGTTTAGTGAAATATATTTAATTAACTGAATGGAGTCCTGACAAATTATATCCTGACAAGAGGTAGTGACTGGAAGTCATGCAGGGGTGGCTGGCATGCTTTGACAAAATGGGTGAGGCCCTGTCACTAATGCAAGGAGGAGAGAAAAGTGGTAAAAGCACAGGCTCGGTAATGAAACAGGAAGGGATGGGTTCGGGATGGGGTTCAATTGCACATGTCCGGCTAGGCAAGGTTTGCTCCCCACCCTAAAGGAAAAATCCAGAATGCAGAATGCTCACCTGCCTATGTGCACGTTTTGATCCCTCGACTTTGGCATCACAGGCTTATTGAGGCCGTGCACTGGTCATATGCCGTGATACCTCACGGGCTGACAGCAACTGTGATTAACCCTTTCCACTCTACCTAGGGCCAAATTACATTATTTGTATGCCGGGGAAAACGAGCCTACATTGCTCACTATCGTTGTGTATGGAAGGACCTCCTGGGGTCTGGTGAACGTGCACAGAGCCAAGTTGTATTATCTGCATGCCGAGGGAAACGAGCCCGCAATGTTCATTATTTGCTTATACGGAGGGACCTCCTGGGCTCTGGTGAACACACACAGGCATACTAGGGCCTGTACGTTGACCGCACTTTCAGACTACTACTTCAACTTACCTTGTAGTCCCACACCATTTCCGAATGCACGATGCTGTTGTGCTGTTCTTACTAATTTAGTTACATGGATGCTCTTGCAGGATAGTGTATAGTCCTGCCTTAAGTAGGGGGTACACAGATTCTTTGTGAGCTCTTCGCACATGGAGCCCGTTATTCATTGAAACCACCAGCCTATTATGTCCAGACCTGCTGGTCGGTCTTCCATGTATTTTTATTGGGCCTTGAAAAAGTCCATAGGACGAAACACGTGTTGGCTGCCAGTGTTTTTGTACTACATCAAGAAGAAAGAAATCAGAAAAAAGAGAACTTGGAATGGACTTTTTGTGATTACTAATATGGTTATTACCTGGTATACAGTATGGACTTCCTTTTTTGTGGCCCAGCATTTGTGTATCTCTATAGAGAAGCCGCTCTGTAGAGTGCGTCTCCTCCAAGGTTGCAGGAGGATGATTGCCTGGAGAGCACCAGACTACTTTGTAGAATTGTTCATACTATGATCTGGATGACCTTACAGATAGATGTGCATTCGCACTCAGGCATTGCCATCATGTGCACGTTTGTGTTAATCAAATGCTTATGGAAATAGAATGGTGTGGTCAGTCTACAGATGGAAATACATACCCTGTTGGTGCTTAGTGCTTTTGCTCAGGGAGGAGTCAGCACAGCAGAGCAGTATACCAATGAGTTTGAGCAAGGGGCTTGTCTGAGTGGGTGGGTGCTACTACGCTGTGACTGGTAGAAGGCAATGAGGTTGTATGGTGAGAAGGGGAGGAATTGAGCAGCATCCTTATTCCTGAACTTTCTCAGTGTAGCCCACGTGCACGCCCACGTGCAGGCAATATCATTCTGATGGATACTGGACTTCGTTTGTAATTTCTTCTGAATGAGATGTACAGTAAGCAAGCAGACACGTGAGAATCAGCACGGCACGACGTTACAGGCTTGTAACATGTACTTTCGTGACCTCCTTTCTTTTCCTCCACAGGTCTTTTTGCTTTTCTCACCCCCACCTGGGTGTGCAGATTTTGACTACGACAGATTTTTGTCAGTAGCCTAAAGGAACTTTGGACTGGCAGGTCGTTAGTGTGTCCTGACCACCCACTTTCCTCCTTTTTGGTCCTGATGAAAACCCGGTACTCCCATACAACGGGTTGAAACATGTAGACCGTACACATAGCGATACACTTGGTCATAATATACCTTTTTTGTATCCACACACCTGATTTTAACATTGTCCAGTAACTTACAAATAAAACATTTTCACACAAGTATACCAGGACAATTTTTAACACTTTTTTTCACTTCTCACACACGAATACCCGCTCCACTGTAATTCAGGTGTCGCAGCACACCCTGATGGCATTCGGCTATCAGGGTGGACCCCGATGATGAAGCATGTCACCAACTAGGTTGGTGAGTGAGGGGTTTTTAAATAAAAGAAGGACTCTCTTCTTTTTGCAGTCATCCCACTCAGACTGTTCTCTTTAAACAGCTTCTGATGGTACTCCTCTTATGTTTTTGTATACTTTGGACCTAGGGGACCAGGAGTACACTCCGTTCGCCTATGCGAATTGATCCCTTACTCTCTCTTTGTTTAATTATGCTGGACTTCGTCAACAGTGAGTAAGATTGTGCCGCCATGCCAGTGCTTTGTTTACTTCTACAGAGTCTATAATTTGCTTGGGGATTTTTATGTTTGCACTTTTACATAGCGCTAATTTGACCCGAACGTACTGGACGGCTTTACTTCATTATGAGCACCAGTCTCATTACAGACTGACATATTATTGTTTTGTACGCACAGGGGGATTAAGTGATTTGCCCAGAATCACCGGATGTTGAACGACACCGACTCACCCAAGTTAGTCAAGTAAGGAAAGGACGAACGGACGAGCGATCTCTACTTAAGCACTGTCTCATAAACACATTGCTGCTTGCGACAAACACCAGTAATCCTTTTTGGCTAGCAAATTTTATAACAAAGTGCCCCGCAGACACACATATTTTCGTATTCTCGACTTGTTATAGCACAGGATTAAATTAGATTTCTTCTGGAATCCTGGCCTAGTTTTTAGGGTGACATTTTGCTTTCTAGATGCTGTAAATAACAAGCAATACTATTAACTATTTATAAAGTACTGCACACAAATGGTGGGTTTGTCTTAATTTCTTTATAGGAAACATCACATTTGTGAATGTGGCTGAAATCGATGGACTTTAAATGGGTCACTATATATTTACATTTACAAAAGTTAACAGCACTGCTGACGTATGCATTGAAATTTGAAGTGAAGTATGTGTACCTATGTAAGTGTCTGTAGTTAATTTTCGAGTACCCTATTCTCCTTTTTATAGAGATTAATTTTGCAATTTGCCTCTTCTGGGCGCTGCAAATAACAAGCATCACTTTTACCCAGTTGATTTGGAACACTCTACAGTTGAACTCAGGAGGATGAAGTACTGATTTGGCCTTGTAGAGATTCAACCTTGAAACTTGCAGGTCATACGTCTTGGTGCCAACAAGAATTCTGAATGTTCCAGGTTTTAAGCTGCACTGGATATTGTTATATCTTCTTTCCCGAGATAAATATGGTTGAACATTTTGGCTCAAACGGATTAAACAAGATACAGGCAAAGGCAATGTAGTCTGATGGCTAAAATACGGTGACCGACTTTGCAACTTGGGCTGAAGTTTTAAAACTGGCATCTGCTTGCAACAATTGTGTGATTTGAGTAAAACTCTTAACCTCCGCTATACTCATAACTGTAAATACATGAAATATTTCACAGTTCAAATGTATAAATCACATCTTGATGTACAGAATTTTACAACTGCTGAGATATCAATCCTAGGAGTTCTTCAAAACAATGGTGCTAAATGTTTCTAAAACATACATGTCGCAGAACAGTTTGCGTGGTTCTTTTGAATGTTTATTCTGGGTTGCTCTCCAGACACAACCTTTTTGTAGTGATGCCTCTCACAGTAGGCTAGTTTCCGTTCTTGATCACCCACAACTAGGAAATAGGGAGCTGTGAAAGTTTGCACTGGCTGACTTCAGCCCAGCTGAAAGTGGGATCTAGGAAGGCTGGGCCTCAACTAAGGGGGTTTCTTTGTGGCCACCATCTTCTAAAAAGGAGCTGGACTTCCCTCAAACATATACACAAGAATGTGCTGTTAATGAAAGGGAGCAGTAATAAGCATTGCATCAAGGCATGCCTCTTTGTATTTTTGATCAATTTATAACAGAGGATATCCTCAAGCATGCACTATTGTCCAGCAATTTCAAGATCTTTTCTCTGGGGGAGAAACCCCATCCCCCTCCTAACCCTCTGGGGAATGTCAAGCTTGCTCATTACACTCGCTTGCGCGCCTAAGTTCTTTAACTAGTCTTACATCCGCCACTTTCAAATTCCACCAGCCCCCACTAAAGCCATGATCATTATATGTTTGTCCTACTTCTTGATTTGTCTACCTGTAAAGCATTTGTGCTTTGCTGTACAATGAGCAGCTCTTGTGCTGATGGTACATTTTGACCTTTCCCCTGTTTTCAAGGAGATGTTTTTCCGAACCCTCACAATGGAGGTTCTGTGATTTATCCAACAGCTAATGTTGATCCATATGTTAAACCTCTGAGGAGTTTTTCACATTAGGCAGGTGTACGTATTAACATATCACACTTATACGTTTGTGCTGCCTGAGCACTGCTAATACCATGTGTTTCCTGCTCGTAAACTGAAGAGATAGTTCTGTTTTCTGTTCAACTATCAGTGTGAGGTTCTTTGGCTGCCATTATGTGGTACAGCTTGTCCTGGGATTTTTCATCCAATTTGCAGAACACCGCAAAAACATTCTCAGAAAAAGTACCCTTTAGGGCTCAGTTTCCATTCCTAAAGCAAGAGCAAAGCTGGGATGAAGGAGAGAATTATACTGTCAGATGGAAACACAAAGTTTTTGATTGGGGCTGACATTTATTTTAAGTGTGCAATGATGGGAAAGAATCTGTCAGCAGAAGACATGACAGAGGTTTCAAGGTTTGTTAAGGGTGCCCTGGGAATTAAGCTAAAACTGTTAAAACTGACACTATTGGCTTTTGTTAACACATCAGGGATGGGAAAAGTGCCAGTCAGCAGATCTGCAACACAGTTTCAGCTCAGTTAAATTGTCTGGAAGATGCATAAAACTGGTTGGGAGACTAAATGCTACATTTTTCTGAGGCACCTTTGACAATGGGAATGGAGTCATTTGAAACGTTAAGGCTTTTTAAGGCTTACATTCATTTCAAAACAAGGATATTTTGCAATGTAAGCACTCCGATTTTTATGCCGTGCTGCACACATTTGGGTTCAGATGTTTTAAAGGGAGCTGTATTCTCTGGGTCTGAATACCGCAGTAATTATGGAGCTGAAACAAGCACAATCAGTGCACTGAGCAAAACATCGTGCTTCAAAGCGGGCTCAAGAGCCACTTCATAGATGTGCTGGCAGGGCTGACAAAAACAAGGCCAGCCATTGACTCACACAAACAGCCAGGCAAATGAACACAAACACTGCCTCATGCCGCATGGCTGGAGTGTTGGAGCCTCTGCCTGGTGAGCCTTTTAAGTAGTAAAGAACTTACAAAATGTAATACGTGTTATGGGATGGGTTTTGATCATTTCTTACATGGCTTGGAGGGTCACAACAGTAGCTGCCACAAATGGAACCAGTTGTTAAGAAATTAGATGGTCACTCTCTGATGAAGCAAGATGTAAGTGACAGGTCATAAATAGGAATGTACAAAGTTCTCGCAATTTCCTTTTGCATAATTAGGCAAAACCAGAAAAATAAGTGAAATTGTCTGAAATTAAATAAAATGCTAATCTTGCATTTTGCGCTACCTTTTAGTATGAAATGCACCCTCATATCAATTTTGGTTGCAAGTACACACTTACAGATAAAGAAAGTACAAAACACAAGTGCTCTGAACAAGAGCAGCTCAGTTACATCCTTTCATGTTATTCAGGTGCTCCCGTTGTATGTTTTTTGCCTGAGTGACCCCCAATTACCACCAGTAGCATAATGACAATGTCATGGAATTAAACAGAAACTGCTCAATGTCCAGTGCCAAAAATTACACAAATTTCTCTGGACTATTTGAAATTTCACCCAAGCTTAGTCTTGAATTCAAATCTAAGGCCTGCCCAGGCTTCCAACCTTCTGAAGATTCATCCATTGAGTACAATCAAGTTTGATAATAGTAAAATCTGTAACTTATTGTCCTTAGGTGTAGTAAATAGAGTTGTATGGAGCACCATGTAAAAAGTAAATAATGATGATGATGATGATGATTATTATTATTATAGGCCCAGTCAACCAACAAACACATTAAAATCTCTGTCCGCCAATGCATGGGGTTTAATAATTCAAATGAATATTTAACTACCCCAGTTCCAGGCAACATTTAGCCAACATCCTACTCGTGGTGTCCAGAACCTGTGAAAGTTAGAAGCCCTTAGAAAGGAATACTGCTAAGATCATGTTTGGACGGAGGCTCCAAGAGTGGAGTTGGATTAAAAGAACTAGACTAAAGCCCGTATAAGCATTAGCCACAACCAAACAAGCTGCTATGCTTGCAGCACAAATTCCAGCCCACGTATTGTGCCAAATGTGAACAAAAAAGCGGTTGTTCCTTTGCCAAGACTCTTGACACAGGACATTTTTATATGAAATAAATTTCATTTCTACGCGAATATTGCACACAAAACAAATCCAAAACACTCCTAATTGTGTGTAGAGCTGATGTGCACACGACACCTGCCTGCAAGTTCTCGACTACATGTCTGTTGGCTTCATGCTTGCAAAAGTTTGCATTCATCTTTTAAGATTCGCTTCATCTGATGAATCCCAGACACACAATTCATTCAGCAGGCAAAAAAAGCCATATGCCAAATGCTTTCTTTGAGTTATGCAATTATATTATTGGATAGCTTGAAACATAATTCCAAGCGCTCTGTTTTTTAGGCGACATATGGGAGGTTGGTGACTGACAAAAATGAATAATATATGGTTTTATGGTTTTTGGCTGAAAAAGCAGTCCAGGCCCAACCTATGAAGCACATCAAAGATAAAACCAAAATGGCTGAAAGCCTTGAAACTTGCTGCAGACTCGTCTGCTCAAAAGGAGCCAATTGATTGTCGGTCATTACCATGCACAATAGCACCCCGGCAGGGCATGACACTTGAATTATGGCCCAATTGAAGATTAACTATTTTTCCCTCACAAACGTTAAACACCTTGACACGGGGCTGAACCTGTTCCAGGAATGAAGGAGGAATTCATTTAGCGGAAATTACAACAGATGATATTATTGGATTTCTCTGCCCTTTGTCCAATTAGGGAAATGCTGGACAGATGAGCAAACGACCAGCTACAAGACATGAATACATTGGGAGCGCAATATGCAAAAATTTCAATTATTCTAGCTACGCTGCATTTCAATTTAAAGGTATTTTCCCAAAGAATGTCCTCGTGACCCTAACAACGTGAGCAGTAAAAGTATCGTTCAGAATTATATTCTGACTCTTGACATGAGTGAAATGCAAATTTGACAGACTGAAGCATGGTCATAATTAAGGCCACAATTTTGTGAGTGCTTCACATATCAGGTGAGGCTGGTAGAGAGGTGGATGCACAGCGACTGGGGTGTACGACTGTAATAAGATGCTGTATTTGTTGCAGGTTGTCTTGCCACACGTTTTAAGCTGCCCTACAATAGGACAAATAAGTATAAAAATTGAAATACTTGTCCATATTGTCTCTGGGGTACTGAACCACTTCACACAGAGTTTAAGGGAAACGTGGCACTCTCACATTAGATTGATCTACTGTTTTCACTTTATCACAAACATCGGTGTTTGAAGAACTGGATGTAAAATAAATGCTAATTTAATGGCTTTATTTTTCATACACATGGCATTACTTCTGGCATTTTTCTTTTATATTGCAATGTAGTCGGGGCTTTCACTGACATAATGGTGACAAAAAGAATTAGCAGGAATCTTTCTATCCATCCTGGTTATGGATTAGATCTTCTCGCCAGACCCTGTGACAGACTTATGTTTTACCCCCCCCCCGCCCCCACTGCCCCCCACGATGGGGGAAAAAAATCATATATAATATAAATGCATAGAGAAGCATTTGATCAGCGGGTTTGTCAACTGATCTGATAAATTGGTATTCTCATTTAGCTTCCGCCCACCACAGAATACAACATTTGCTCATTGGCTGTGTTCACTTTGAGGGACTGCACAAAGCCTGCGTACTTTCTTCACATCTTCCTACAAATAGTTGTGTACTCTTTATTTGCAACACTGACTCAAAGTGTTTTTTTTTATTATATGAACTTCAAATACTATAGATTTATTTTGTTTGCACTCCTTTTAAAGTCTATTGTATGACGTTTAGGTAATGGTATGTTTTTTCTTTTTAATTTTTGTGCCATATGCTAGTACTTAAAAAATCAGTTTTACAGTGGTATTAGGCACTTTTAAAGCAAGTTCCCCTGATGTGAACTGTTCCCAATATAACCAAATGTGTGGGGTTGGCTAAATTGGTAAATATTTCCAAACCTGTTTCTGAACTACTTAATTATATAATATGTGGTTGCATGTATGCTAGAGGCAAAATGCATGCATAATACACATAGCACAAAATGATAAATGAAAAATTACGAAATAAGGAAATCAAGGAATTGAAGTACATTGAAATTTGAAAATGGATCTTTGCCACTCATAATGTCCAACAGCCAGATTCATCATTGTCCCGTTTTGCGAGTCCTTAATAGTGATTATTAAGGAATCGCTATTAAGGACTTGCAAAACGGGATTCATGTAGAAATCGCAAAAAAAATTGCAATTCCTACAGCTTCCTTATTTGCGATTAGCAATTTGCTAATCGCAAATAAGGATGCGATTTCAAGGGTTCCAGGGGTGTCCAAAGGACACCCTGTAGCACCCCTGAAATGAAAATGTAGACTGATGTTGCGCACACACATGTCCAAAGGACATGTGTGTGTGTGTAACATACAACTTAGAAAAATGCACTAAAGTGCATTTTTGTAAGTTTTCGCTATTTACCACGAAGTCAGACTTCGCGGTAAATAGCGGCCAAAAATTGCGAATTTGCAAATTAAAAATGGTTAATGAATTACATTGAAGGAATCTCAAATAGAGATTCCTTAAATGCAATTCCTCGCAATTTTGCGATTTTGCTATTAGCGATTTTTGCATTTGGGATGATGAATCCCAAATGCAAAAATTGCGCTCGCAAAGGGCCAGATTCTCAGCATCTGGCCCTTTGCGAGCGCAATTGTTGTAGGTTTGTTGGTTATTGGGTTAGTCTTGTGCTCTAAAGAAACTTTCGAACGTCCTCCATTTTCAAGTGGTGATGTATTAAGTTAAAATAATTAGTTGTAATTATTAGAGAGTTAATGCAAGTGGAAAAATAGGGGTAAATAAATAGCGTGGAAGGTATTAGATATAGTGACATAGCAAAAAGAGGTTAGAAGAGAATGCAATATTGTGATTTATGGGAGTGGGTTAAGTTGCTAGGCTAGAAATGTTTTTATATTGCAGGAATGTATTCAGAAGGAGAGTTTATGATTTGTAAGTTTATTGAAGTTTAATAGAGAGTAAAGTGGCAGGCTTTGAAAAGTTGGGGTAAACTCAGAGGCACTAAGGGTTGCTGAGGACAGACTGTAAAGAGAGTGTCATCCAAATAGAAATGCATGAGAGCAAATAATCCCTAACTGTAAATCATGGTATTTGTACGCAGGGTTTTTTGGAATGTGGAGGCAGGATGCAATTTAGGGATGTATAAAGAATAGAAAGAAAGGCTCAAAGTTGTTTACCTGTGGGAAAGAGATATAAGTTGCTCCCCCATAGGTTGTTCTAACTGTTGATGGTATCGATACAGTCTGTTCATTTTTACACAGATATCGAACATTATTGAAATTGATTGATTTGTACATGTTTTTTAACATTGGGTACTAAGTTATGTGGTTCGTTCGGATAGTGGGATGTTCAGATTTCACAGTTGAGATTTTGAGGAGTGGACAATCAATGAGATTTACACGTATCTTACTGTTATGTGCTTGTTTGAGAAAGTTGCATGAGCGTTGAGTTTTTAGAGGGAAGTGACTCTCTCTGATATTAGAGGCTGTTTGTTTTTAGCACGTCCTTGATATTAAATGGTCCTGGGACATATCTGTCTGTAGGCAAGACATGTTTGAGAAAATGTGGATTCTTTGTTGGGTCACATTGGTAATAGCCAGGTCTTAGCTGTCCTTCTGAACTGTAAGTGAATGTCAGTGACTCTTATCTTTGCAGGTAAGGAGTTCCTAGGTTTTTCCACTTGAATGGAGCAAGTAGTGACACCAACAGTTTTCTTCCTGTAAGTCAGAATTATTAAGCCTGTAACAGTCTGAAACATACATTCCTGGGTTTGGAATATTTTGTGATTTTTGTTTGGATTTATTTTGGTTCTTTGCCATTAATAGCTCTGTGAGCGATGCATATAGGTTGAAAGAGGATCATCTTGAAATTGGGAGCAAGTGTAGTGCCATCAGGACTGATGAACTGTGAGTTTGTATATGTAAAAGTAATCTTGCCAATGAGATCTGGATTCTTTGCAGCCTTCTGAAAGTTGAGTGCTACTGTATTTTTGGTTAGTCTAGTCCAGGATGAGTAATGTTGTTGCTTGTACCTTTTGAGGAAATCCAAGACGTGAAAAGATGCATTTGCGTGTTTTCATTGTGTTGAATGTTTAAAGTGGGCCTGTCCACTTGAGTATTCATGATAAGTGTCAATGAAAATTCCGAGATTTTTCAGATTTGTAGCTATTTTTGACAGGGATCCCAGTTTATCTGCTCAGAAGGATATTGGATTATATTTTTTTCCAATAACTGCAGGTTATTGTTCGAGTATATCCTTGGTGTTTTCCAGTTTGAGAATTACCTTTATGATTTGCATAGTTGTAGCAGGTGACTTTTATACTGTTAATAAGATTAAGTAGATGTTTCATGTATATATTAAAGAGGGAGGGTGTGATGATAGATCCTTGTGGAAAATCAATTTTTATAAAGGAAGGATTTGAAGAGGAAGGTGGTGCGTGAATGTAGTCTGATTGGTTGTTTACGTAAGAGGAAATCAAGTTCAGGGTTATGTCATCTAGAACAACTTCTTTCAGTCTAGGAAGTAATATGTCATGGTGCACTGTGCCAAAATCTGCTCAAGGGTCCATGAGCAGTAATACATAGACACCATTTTTGTTGACCACGTTTTGTAGGACATCTCAAATTGTGATTAGGGCAGATTTGGACCCTCTTCCTGGGCAGAAACCTGTTTGCTGGTCTGAGAGTAGTTATTTTTTGCTCTGAGATCTAGCGTAAGGATACCGTTTCCATAAGAAGGCACATTGGAGGCTCGGCTGGAGCTGTTAGGCTCTTAGTGCTTAATTTAAGCTGGTGGTTATCAGTGGGGGGTTAACACACTAATGTTTTGGGACAACACTTATTTATCTACATCAAACGTTTTCCGAGACATAGAGAGGAAAAAATAAATGAAGCTGAAAGATGGAGGAAGAGAAAGACGGAGAAACCTCATTAAGGGGGAAAGCAGGAACCTGCAAGTGAGTGATAAAGGGGCAAGGAGTGCCTGGCAGTGGATTAAAGATGTATAAGGTGAATTCAAGAATGCACAGCCTTGGTATTCAGCATGCCAAAAATTGGTTGCACCTGCCATAGGCTGCTGGACAGAGCGTTGGGCAACATCACCCATTATTTTACTGATTTAGCATTGTAGGGTCTTGAGGGTCCAAGTTGTTCTTGTAAGCAATGAACATATGTATTACTTCTTTAATTACTCTGGGAAAGTTTCTGTTTTTAAGGAATTGTTGTTAATATTTCTGACTGGGATATACATAAATGTTGATTAAAGGATCTTTTTGAAAATGTGTAGAGGGCAGGGGGGCCTGAAGGACAGCTGGCTGGGCTTCTAGTTTCTAGTAGGTCTTCAAATTGTGAGGTTATACTTTCTTTGAAGACTGATAAAGATGGAGGTTGAATATCTACTATGATAGTTGTTGGCTGTATAGTAAAGGAGTTGTTTCGCTTGGTTGTTAGATAATAATCAAGTGTATCTACTTTGTTTAGATAACTCATTGCTAATCTATTGCAGAGTTTTGTGAAAGTGAAATGTCTCTCTGGATTGCAAAATTCGAATAGAATTTTGAGGAGTTTCATGGCTAGTCATTTGGCATGGTTGATCCTGTTGTGTGGTGGATTTGTTTTGGCCTTCCTTATATGTAATGTGTATATTCTGCTTTGACTGTGTATACACATTTTGGCGTGTGAATTCTTAAACTTGAGCCATCTGTGTTGAAGTGCTGAGAGCTGTAATTAAATTTTATAAAAAAGTACATTCCAAGATTTTGCTTCCAAATGTTGTGTCAAAACGGACTGGAAGCAAAGTTTGCGAGGTTATACTTTCAAATTGTTATTGCTGTCTTTGTCAAAGTGAGTGAATTTGACATTTGTAATGCCTATATTAGTAGTATGTTTTTTAACAGAGTACTGTCATTGTAAGATTAAAGTTTCATAACGTTTATTAGTAAACTTACACCTACCATAATACTGAAATGGTTCTAAAATGTCAGCTCCCATATACTCCTTATTGTCTATATTAATATTGTTGTTTAAAATAACAATTTGTTATGTTGTATAGAGTATATGCTATTACAATCAAGCAGTTGTGTTGTGTTACAAACATGATAGTATTACTCGACTTACACATTCACATTGTGTCCACCCTAGAATAATAATAGGTTGTAGCTCAGATGAAGGTAGCATATTCCATGCATCACTTTTTTACTTATTTCAGTGTGAATCCCTAAGTGCAATGGGTGTACCCAGAATTAGGCGCTGAGCTCACTGTGCCAGTTTAAACAAGTTGCACCCTACTAAAGAGGATCAAATAGGCTGCCACCAGCCTATGATTGCTTGTATTCTGGTTCAGAGAGGATTTGGCTTGGCAATTTTGGGTTGGACTGTTCCTATTGGAGCAGAACCAAAGGTGATTTGCATTTGGCTGGGTCTGATCTGAGGTGTCATGGTGGGCAAAAACGTGATGGACCAGGATGTGGCCCTGAGTATTTATCACTGTCTGAGATTAATTAAATCATTCTACACATCACTGTTTTATTTACTTCAGTCTTGCAGCTCAGTCCTTGATATGGCAAGGAGGAGGGTATGTTAATATATTTCAAATTATTGTTCATTTAGCGAACAAACGGTAATAATACTAATTGCGTCTGGTTGGTGGTTGGCACATCGTGCAATTCCTTGAAAGCACAAAAGTGATAATTTGCATGTTCACCGATGTGGAAAAGATGGTCATACATTAAAGACAGTCTTTAGGTCTGAGGGAAGGGAGGAAGAATGCTGAATGCATTTCAAGCTATAAGAGAGATGGATGCTGTTCGCGAAAGAATAATTTAGCGACTTATATATTTCAATGTCTAGAATACAAGTGCCATGTCAAATAGTCCTTGTTTTGCTACAGTTTGGCTTACAGTTATCCCTAATATGTTACTTAAAACTCCTACTTTGAAAGGTGGCCTAAAGCAAACAAACCAAGTGTTGAGAACACGAGGCTTGAGATTCCGGCCGAGCATCCCATTCCTAAATGTGAATAATGTGAAGCTCTCAAACGACATGTAGTTAATGGTACTATGCACCGTTAACTGAGCACCTTCCTCTTTGACACATCCTTCCTCTTTTCCTCCACTAAATGTGTAACTTAATCGTGCTATTCTTACATTTCTGGAATCCTTCTTTGCTATTATTATTGTGCTGGAATCAACCCATGAGGTATTATAAAGCTCCAATTCCCAGAAATCAGCAGTGCTATGTTATGAGGCGTCCATCAAGTAAGAGTTGATTGAATACTCTGTACATATGTATGTTAGCAGCACCTGAACCTTAAACCACTATAAACCAGTAATACAGTTTCTTAAAGCAAAGACACAAGAAATGTCTAACGAAATGCGCCCCCACCCAAAAATGAAATCCATACAGTACCGCTTGTGAAGTATGAGTATGAATCAAAGCCTGTTCCATGACTAAGCATGATTTTCTCCTGGAAAAAAAGGCATAATTTATGCATGTATAAATTACACATGATACACAAAGTGGGCAAACCTTGAAGTTGCACCTGAGTAAATTATAAACCCTTAGGTTACTGTCGCATAGCCGGATGATGGAAAGTATGCTTATTTCATGACATAAAAATGCAAAACCTTATCATTGTGCAGTCCGCAGAAAGCATTATACCATTCAAATGGATGCAACAACAAGGAGCTACTCAAACCCAGGCTAAGTTGGTAAAATGTCTATGGCATTGTTTGAAATACATTTAGTGGTTGCACATCAATTTTCAGCAATTGTGAAGATCACTAATTACCAGTTTATGATGTTGAGAAGGATCCGGCTGCTTCTTCAGTGCAGACATCACAATAAACTTAGCAGTGCTTTGGTTTTATCAAGGGACGATGGAGTCACATAGTCTTTTTACAACATCTCTCAAAGACATCAAAAACCTCACAGGATGCAAAACAAGAAGCAAGTCTCTACATTCATCTAAATACTTTTTGTAAAGGTGCTCACAGAGCTCAGCAGGTCCTTGTGGCTCAAAAACAAAAGCCAACCCACTTGGTACAATTTTCAAAATGAGAGGGGGGCTTGTTACAAATTCTTTAAAGAAACTTACACCAAACTACACCCTGTTGAAATCTGAGTTCAAGCAGAATAAACACGATCTGCCAAGTCAGACTCAACAGAAAGACTCCTGAAGGTAGAATGATTTAGGTTACGGGTACAAGTCACTGAAACTCACTATGCCCCCATTTCAAGAATCAACCAAACTTGAAAACCTTCAAACCAGTCGAAAAATGGTCCTTGATAGAAGCGTGTTCCATTATTTCTCACACTACTCGGACAACTGCATATTACCCACAATGGACAGGACACCAACTCATCCTATTCACCTCTTGCTGAACCCAATCTTTGAGGAAATACAGATGAATTCTCCCTCTACCTACATCTACTAGTACCATCGCAATGGACTTGGAAACTGCATTGGATATCTATCAAAAGACTAGTGATATGAACGTGCTTCAGTTCACAAGTCAGGACTACGTAAATCAAATTAATACATCAACAGGATGTGAGCAAGTATGATTTGCCATGAAAAATACTATAATGGTTTATCTCTCTTATTTTTCCCAAATGTTAGCTAGCTATGTGCCCCTATACAGCCTTTGCTCAACACACAACTTTTCACTCTTAAACCGCCTCTGCTGCCTCATGGTTTCTCTCATTTAGTCTTCTCAGAATGCGTCACTAAAATCACCTTTCTTGTAACTTAGGGTGCCTTCACTCATTTGAATATGCCCACAAGTCTCATTTACCAAAGCTAGAAGGTAACCCCAAGACATCCAGATCAGCTCAACTCACACACGTGTCAGTCCCCCCAGTATACCATAACGTAAATCCTTATACTTTGCCTCAAACATTACTCACCATGTAACAAGCACAAAAACCTATATGTCCATCACCACAATTGCTGTTTGCCTTATATACTCTGCTACTGTTGCTGTGTACAGCATTTCTGATTGCAAAGCTCATATTTCATATAAATAATTTATATGACAATCATTCCAAAAAAAGTAAGGTACATGAGGGAAAGAACATACACGAGTGAAAGCAGCTGCCTTTCATTCAAAGCAAAAGAAAGG
Source organism: Lissotriton helveticus (assembly GCF_964261635.1). Taxonomy (NCBI): domain Eukaryota; kingdom Metazoa; phylum Chordata; class Amphibia; order Caudata; family Salamandridae; genus Lissotriton; species Lissotriton helveticus. The sequence goes on along the minus strand of NC_136063.1, from coordinate 769,170,214 downwards.
AAAAATGTGAGGAAATCTTGAAAACGAACCTCCACATATGGCTCATCTCACGGTACAGAGCACAAGTTAAGGTGAGTCTTCTGTTTGTGGGTTGTGAGGTTTATTCAAGCCTTTTTTGGATATGCTGATTTCTTATCTCAGTCACGACAATTTTGTCTCATTTGTAATGAATACGCTATTATAACTTTTAAAGTGTACGTGTTACAATCAATAAATCTAAATTAAATAAAAAATAATGAACAGGAGAAGGAGACGTAAAACATGGTGCTAAGAACTATCAATTGATAAGTATGGTATATATGGGACACCACAATACTTGAAAAAAAAGATCTGCATGGTTGGTTTCTTAAGTGACTTTTAGTGTTAGGAGCATAGAATTGCTATATATTTATACTTTATAGTTTTCTCACCATGACCATTAACAGTAAACTGTAGTTGTAGGTAAAACTTGCTTAGGGCGCGTTATTTTATGATCGCATGTGGACGTACATTATATTCTGAAAGTGAACAGCATAAAGTCACATTTATATCACCCTTATATTTGCATAGGCCAATGATAACACATGATGCAGTCTGAAGAGGACCATGTGGATACTCTTGGTCTCATCTGTGAGAAATAATGAGATGCTACATTGACTAATATCACTGGATTGGGTTTTCACCCTCCTGGATAACATTAACTGACAATATATATATGTACTGGAACAGTTTTCCACAAACAAGGTTCATTGCCTGCATCAATTGTCAGTCACAAGGCATAACAATGTTCATTTAAACATTAGAATGTTTTTATTGCATTATGTACTAACGTTTTAATATTTATTCACTTAATGTACTTTAAACTTTTAAACATTAGATTGTTTCACCCATAGTTTTGTGGTATTCCAGGCACACGGCGCTGCTAATGGAAAGCCTCAAACAGAGACTCGGCCTTTGTTTCTAGAGCTTTTCTTAACAACGGAAACAATGAACAAAAAGCTTTACAGGGAAGTCCCTCTCGGGGAACACGGAAATTGCGTCAAAAGAGACAATTTCCCAACAGCAAGGAAGGTTATGGTGTCTGTAAGTTGCAGCAAATGATGGTCAATAAATCGAGCTGTCAGCCTCCATGCTTCCACAGTGACGTATAAGGCACTGCCATATGTGCACCTTGACTCGTGTAATGTAGTAGTTTACCTCCATAAAACAGCAGATATTTCCACGATACGGCGAACAGCATAATTGTTAGCTTATAATTACAAGACGGATGTGAAAGCATTCCCCAGCTTTGTCTGTATCTGCTTTGTTACCACCGTAGACCTCTCTGCCTCTCTTGTTTTTCTCAAAAGCAATTTAGAAAATGCTTGTATTTCAGACAAAAGGAGAACATTTGGTGAAAGAGAATTCATCATTAGGTATCTAGAGGTTTGTTAATAGAAAAGGCAACTCCCACAGTGTGCCCTGGTGCTCCAGCCAGAGACACGCGCTCAGGACCAGCAAGCTGCCTGCACAGTGGGCCAAAAGTCATTACCATAATTTTATATTACATAGACTACATCGGAAATTTAATATATCCCCGCAAAAAGAGACAAGAGACATTTTGCATAATGCTTCTGTGCGCAGGCTCTCTCTTGCTACTCTTTCAGCCACCCCATGCAGATAATCACACCAGGAAAACGAAGTTCATTACCAGAGCCAAATCAAAATTAGTCTTTTCTTTTCGATAGGGAACTTCATTAGCAAGTCCTGACTTATGCAGCTGGGAGATTTGATGAATCCATCTAAGGGTAATAATTCAGAACAGTCGTCAGCATTTCTGCTCACAGCTTTAGCAGCACGTTAATCTGAACCGAAGGTATAGAAAGGTATAAACAGACACCCCAAAATGCATATATGTAGTGCGATTTGAGGTTTATTTTGCTACGCAGGTTTATGTGGCGCACTTATGCTACTTGCATGGCCTGGCAGCTACTTCAAGGTGAAGGTTTTTTAAGCGATAACAAGGGGCAAAACAGGTTCTAAGAGGAAAGATTGTAAAATTGCCTAATGAGTCAACACTTGCTTTGGAAGTGATGGTATTTTAAGAGTAAAAGCTGGTACGCTTAAATACCCATTATATTTCCAAGTTGGTTTTCAACACAACCTCGATTAAGGATATGCCCATGTAGTGGTATCTCAAAACAAACTATGATGCACTTTTTATTTTTTTGTGACTTCTATCAGCTTTTTTACCAAAACGTTTTTAGTTACCTTGCTGAAGGCAAGAAATTTCAGGCATTGTGGTAGAGCCGATGACTTCCTCAAACAACTTGAGGATGAAGAATCCCGTGTGTGAATGGGGCTTTTCCTTCGTGCAGCCATTCGTTCACGGGAATCAATGCTGTTTTCTTTTAAAAAAGAGCTTTTATAATGTTCTTTGTGGATTTATTAGCCCCATTGCTTGTTCTGTATTTGAATTTGCTAGGTTAATTAATTTTAATGTATTTTTCTGATTGATTTTGCTGTTTATGTCCTTTTATGGCTGTTCATAGTTGAATAAAGAATTTTAAAGAAAGAAAGAAAGAGCAAAAGCTCAAATTAAAGTATGGCCAACTCAGCCAGCCTTCCATCTTCTGAAATGGTAAACTGAGTACTGTTTTACTTAGTTAAAAAGAAAGTTTTTGAGTACCATACTTCTATTCTGGCATCAACCAAAATCTATTTAGAATGTAGTCTTTAAATAATTACAAATCGGGAATACCCATTTTGATGTTGTGAAACGATTCATGTGTGAAATTTAGGGTTTGTGAAAGATCTTTATTTTTTATTGTGACAATAGTTAGCATGACTTTGACTTAAATATGACTGTATTTGTTTTATAATGCATTTTCTAAAAAATCTGTATGTTCTGCTGGTTTGTGTTAATTGTATCAAACACTGACATCGGTCTATGCTGAGCTGAGCTGAGCAACACTTCTTAGGTAATTGTATTACTTAGTAATTTATGTTTATGATTACCCACCTATATGCATGATGATAAAACTAAACTTGACAGCATTTTCCAAGGCAATAAAGGTGAGTATGCTCTAACTGGTTAGGTCAACCTTTTGAGGCTACTATGAATGACACAGTTGGTCAACTTTCAGTCCTCCATACACGGAGCAACAATTTTTAATGTTCTACGCAACGCAATTTGAATAATAACTGGTACATATATGTCTACATTAATGTTCTTGTTGTGGTGAAGGTGTGTGAGAAGGCAGCCTACAAACAGCTGTCTGCATTTGTGGAGACTTTTGGCGCCCTCCACCCTGCCCAGTCCGGCTTCAGGGCCTCTCATAGTATGGAGACAGCATTGGTCGAGATGGTGGAGGCTATTAGGGAATGCCTCGACTCAGGCGGCAGAGCGGCCCTGATTTTATTGGATCTCTCTGCCGCGTTCGACACGGTACCACATTGCCAACTCCTAGCCCGCCTGTCCAACATTGGAATCTCTGGCCTGGTGTGGGACTGGATCGAATCCACCTTGACAAATAGAACACAACAAGTGTGGCTGCCACCTTTCTCGTCTTCACTGAGAAACATGTCCACGGGCGTCCCGCAGGGCTCAACCCTGAGCGCCCTCCTTTTTAATGTCTATGTGACACCACTAATCTATCTGGCGGAAGGGCTGGGTGTGAAAATCATAGCATATGCTGATGATACCCAGCTTCTTTTCACATGGAAGAAAAATGATTTATCCCCTGACTTAGCCAAAAACTGTCTGACTGAAGTTTTTAAATGGTTAGCGTTGGCCCAACTCAAATGCAACGAGGATAAGTCTGAGGTACTCCTCTATGAGTCTTTCCCGCTGCATTTTAGGGATGACCTGTGGCCCGAGGGTTATCCCATGCCGAAGTCCATGGGAAGGCCAGCTAAAAACTTGGGGTTTGGTTTAGCAAGACCTCCGATTCCTAACGCAGATTAACAAACTGGTGGGAGTATGCTTTGGCACACTGAAACTCCTCAAGAAATGTTTGCCACTACTGCCTAAAGCTGCAAAAGAAATGGTGACCCGCGCTCTCATTCTCTCGCGGTTAGACTATGCCAATGCCCTTTACATTGGTCTTCCTGGATACCAGATAAAAAGCTACAGACCGTCCAGGGCCTTGCTGTTATTCCTCGTCACCGCCTCGTTAGAATGGGAGGCAGCTCCGTCTCGGTCAGGGCTGCGAAGGCCTGGAACAGTCTGCCCTTCGAGCTCAGCAACAACCATGACGTTAGGCTGTTTAAAAAGCAGTTAAAAACTTTGCTTTTTAATTAATCATCCAGCCAGTGTATACGCCATACTTTCTCCTCCAAGTTGGCCTCAGCGCCGGCACTCTTCTGAGTATCCGTGCGTGTTACAAATGGTGGATGACATATCATAACATGAGGAAGGCTAAAATATGCAGCTTTTCACAATGACCATCAAGAGGTTTATGAGACTGTTAAAGAAACAAAAATGTAACCCATAAGTTGAGCCAACGTCTCTGTAAACTCATAGTGCAAAGAGGCCCAAATCACAAGATTGTGTTTTACGCACTGGAGCTGTGACAAAAAAGATGAAGATGGTGAAGTGACTCAAATGGCTTCAGCCTTGTGTGCACGGCACTCTTCAAACAAAGGAAAAACAATAAAAGGGAGACAGTTATAGTAGACCAGTGCTACTGATGGGCTTGGTTTTCTGATACATTATTTAAAAATATGTATACAAGACAATGAAGGAATATTTTAATAATCCATGTCGTCATGCCATGCTTAGTTTTAAATACTGCATGGAACTTGCCAAAACATTGCTTTAAAGATGAGAGACTATTAAAGACTACCATCACAGGGAGCATGGTGGAAGTGGGACTGCACCTCCGAGATGGCAACCCACATCAGGGCCACCAACATCTCCGGTTTGTTAACTTCAGATGACCTAGGAATCCACTGCTACACTTAGGCCCAGATGCATGAAGCTAAAAACCGCTCACAAAGGGGCAGATTCTCAGAATCTGCTCCTTCGCGACCGGTATTTTTGCATTTGGGATGCATCATCCCAAATGCAAAAATCGCAAATTGAGAATTCGCTAAATTGCGATTACTTGCATTTAAGGAATCTCAAATTGAGATTCCTTAAATGCAATGCATAAAAGTTTAAAACATAGCGATTTCGCTAATAGGGCTCGCAAATTACCATGAAGTACAACTTCATGGTAATTTGCAAAAACTTTGAAAAATGCACTAAAGTAAATTTTTCAAAGTTTCATGTTGCGCACACAAATGCCCTAAGGGCATGTGTGTGCGCAAAATATGTGCACAGATCAATTTCAGGGGTGCAACAGGGTGTCCTTTGGACACCCCTGCACCCTTGAAATCGCATTCTCATTTTGCGATTCGCTAATTGCGATTCGCAAATTGAAAATTCTTCCCATTCATTCCTATGGGCCTCTAGGCCCATAGGAATGAAAGGGGAAGTATTCCTTAATTGCGACTCGCAATTTGCGAATCGCAATTAAGGAATTTTCAGAAAACGCTACTTTTAAAGTGATTTCTTCTTGCATACCATTTTGCTATTCCTTATTAGCGATTCCTTAATTTTCGCTAATAAAGAATCGCAAAATGGATGCTTGATGCATCTGGGGGTTAATTACAACATTTCAACTGAAAATTGTAATATTTGGGAAATGTTAAATTAATTGTCGAATAAATCCCTTGTTTTGGTACCAGAAACATGATCATGAGCAGAACAAGGCACAAAAAAAGTGAAAAGTTCGGTTTTAGGAACTAAAAAATTCTATGTATAAAAATAGTTCAATATATTCCAACACTATCATTACCAGAACAAAGATACACACTTCTGTTTTGTGGATATTCATAAAATTCAACACTGAAATGTTGACCACTACCATGAATTCCAAGTAATTAAATGCACCTCGATTAAATACCCGGCAACATTCTGGCAAATGGGTCTCTTCTGAAAGTGCCCATATCTGTCTAGCACTATCAATCAATCAAAATTTCTTTAGGCATTTTAGATTAACGCCATAAAAGTACAGATATAAATGACAGTATTGTACAATTTAAAAAGGATACAGAGGCCCGTCTACCCCCCCCACATATTAATCAGAGTTATGGGGGTATTTTGCTCAACATGTCCCTCTAGTGTCTCTTAGTTTTACTGCTAACTTTAAGAAGGTTGTCACGGAAAGTAAGGTCTGGGGGGTCTTGGATCATCTGTAAGTGCAACAGGGCCTCCTTTGCATGCCTGAATTTGGCCTTTTTCAGCAAGCTTACTAAAAATCGGTGCCTGGGCAGTAAATAAAATGGACATAGTAGTACAAAATGAAGGGTATCGTGCGGAGATCGTTGATCGCAGCCACAGGGACCCTTTGACTCAACTGAATTCGTAAAACCTGCCGGGTCGGCTAATAAGTAATGTAAAAAGTTGAGCCTAAAACGTGTGATTAAGAATCTGTCCTGGGCATTATGTGTGAGGGCAAGGTAAGGCTCTATTCCTTCACAGGTCCTCACTAAACCGTAGGCATTGACTGATTGTTTGCCCCCATCCCTAACTTCTCTCTAACTTCTATGGCTAGGGCTTTGTATTTAAAAAACATCTCCTTGACCCTAACCTGATCCCGACCTGTAATGCCGGTCGGCATCAGAAAAAGGTCCTTACATCCGATGCTTTCCAAGGCTCCCTTTATGTACTTCAGCCACGGGATATTCATTCCCCTATCCCTCCCCAGACAGTCCGTAATTATTTGCTTAGTCAGCCTAGCTTCTGGGTTTACCCAGATCTTTAACCATGCTAGCAGGGGCCTGCTCTCCACCCTGTCTTCTATAAACGCTCCACCCAGTTCTTCATGTATAATATAAGAGGATACACATTGTTGGACTTTGAGGAGCCTTCTCAAATATTTGTTCTCCTCTATCTGCAGCTTGTCTACGTTGGTGATTCCCCACAGTTCTGCCCCATACACTGCTTTAGAGTAGCAAATTGAGTTATATAGAGTCATCATTTGCTCCGGCGACCATCGCCCTAGTCTGTGACCGAAATTCATTATTGCCCCATAACTAGATATTAGCTTGTTGCATCGTTCCTCAATCAGTGAATTAAAATGTAAGCCCCTGTCAAATAAAATGCCCAGGTACGAGAAAGACTGTACCTTCGCTAAACTAAATGCACCTATTCTGTAGTTAAATTTTTTTCTAGGTTTGGTCCCCATCTCCATGACATACGACTTGGTCAAGTTGGCAAATAAATCTAAACTGGTCATAAAATCCACAAAACCGTCTATCAATCGCTGTAGTGCCAGTGGAGTGCGTGCCAACAAGCCCGCGTCATCTGCATAGAGCAGGACAGAGATTGCTCTACTACCTACTTTGGGTGAGTCCACTTTTAAGCTTTTTAGTGATTCTTCCAGGCCATTAATATACAGGGAAAACAGGAACGGGGCCACAATATCCCTGTCTTACCCCGCTAGTGCAAATGAAAGGCTCGGTATTACCGCCATCCGAGTTGTACCTAACTGTTGGAAATGGGATCCCCGGCTGGCCAGGGCTTTCGCCAAAGTCAGTCAGAGACCACCACTCCCAAGTCAGGGCAAGGGAGTTACACGCCAAGATAACCCCTACTCACCCTCTAGGTAACGTGGCGCGAGCAGCAAGGCTAAACTTGGAGGCGATGTAGGCTAAGTATTCGCGCACGCACCCCAGCAACAACAACCAAAGGCCCACCACAAAGGAAACTCCACACAAGGTTATATAAAAATAGCCTTTGTATTACACCAAAACACATTAGATAAAACACACACTTTACAATGTGCCAGAGGCACGGGCAGAATTTACAAGGGATATGTACAAGACAGGGCCACCTGGACCACTGTCAGGAATCAGAAGTAGCACTTTCAGAAAGTAAAATTACTTTAGCACAAAATAGCACACAATATAACAATAGAGCGCACAACCAGTAATTACTGGTAACCAGGATCTCACTAGCACCACCTGTACTAGGGAGAAAACAACCACCTATGTATTACAATACCTGTAGGGGTGTAAGAGGAAAACACATGATGCAATGCATAACATTCATTCAGAGGTGTAAGGGGGAAAACACATGATGCATCACAATACATTCAGAGGTGTAAGCAATAACAATTGCGCCAATCTCACAAGTCACCACCTGTGACTGTCCATGTGTCCCAATGTCAGGGCCTAAACGGAGCAGCTGCCCACGAAGTGCTGGGCAGCTGTGTGAGACAATACTGGGGCCAACGTGGGAGCCTCACTGGGCTCTATGCCCCAGAACAAAGATATGCCCCCTAGAGCCTCTCAGGGCTCATAAAACAATTGTGCCATCTTTGAGCATCTCAGGGCTCGCAAGAAAATGCAGCCGGAGAGTGGAGTCCTTCACGGGGGACTCAGGACACAAGGAAATGCCCCAGAGCCTCTCGGGCTCATAGAAAAGCTCCCGCTCGTTGGAGCCTCTCTCAGGCTTCGTTGGAGTCCCCCTCCTGGGGACTCGGGAATCACTTGAGGCCCCCCGGGCCTCTAAGCACAAGGGACGCGCTCCGAAGGGGAGGGGCGGGCACTCACCGGTCTCTGGCGGCTCTGCACGGGAGCTCCCGCTCCTCGGGGGCTCCTCGGGGGCTCCCTCCACACTTCTCCCTCCCTCTCCTGGGCTCTCCCTCGCTTAGGGAGCCTGGGAGGGGAGACAAGGAAAGACACCGGCTTCTGTCCTTACCGGAGCGCGGGGTGGCCTCCCGTCTGCTTCCGGTTTCCTCTCTCCTGCCCCCGGCCTGCCTGACTTCCAGGTCGCGGCTGCGGGGCGGGACTTCCGGTCGCTTCCCCCGGGGCCGCGCTGTGATTGGCCGACGGGCCCTGCACTTCCGGGTCGTCGCGGGCAGCGCGGCGGCCCGTTTCAGGCACTTCTAGGCGGGGGATTAATTTACCGAGGGGTGGCCTCCCTCGAGGTAAATTATAATTCAGAAACAGCGGCAATGTCCCGGGCAGGGTGGGCACCTGCCAGGGGACTCGGAAATCAGCAAAAGCGGCGTGGGCAGCCGCGGACGGGCAATGACAGCGCTCCCAGCGCTTAGCCGATAAGTAAAGCGCTTCTAAGCGCTAGGGCCGCAAATAAAGCGCTCCCCAGCGCTACAAGCCACAAGAAAGCGCTCCAAAGCGATATAGCAGAACAAAAGCGCTCCCAGGCGCTAGGAGGAATCTGCAAGCGCTTCCAAGCGCTAAGAGGCAATTCCAGCGCTCCCAGCGCTAGAGGACAGACCAAAGTCCAGAAAAAGTCCTTTCAAGGGGCAGGGGGCAAGGCTGGGCCCAGAGCCAGCACACTGGGTCTCCAGGCAGGGAGACAGCCCAAGTGGCGGTCCTCTGGCCCAGCAGCAGCAGCAGCAGCCCCCTCAGGATCCTGGAAGAGAACAACTTCAGTGGGGACACAGCCCCATTTTTATACAGTGCATTCCTTTGTTCAAGGGTGTAGAGTGGGGGCGGAACCAGTCGCAGCTGGTTCTTGAGTACTCTGTTTACCTCAACCACCCTCTCTATTCACTGGCAGGGCTTGGGTCATTAGACACACCACAGGGGGGCGGAGCCAGCATTGTGTGGGGAAAACCCAGCCCATCCAGGACACAGGTACACTCCTCCCACACATCACTCATGCTAATCTCCCACTCACCACCGGGCAGACCCATCCAGACTTCCTGGAGCCTGGCATGCCAGCCAGCTCCAGCCAATCACACGCCAGCACCCTCACAGCACACGTACAGCCATGTCTAGAAATGGCGCTTCGCTACTAGACACATACATGCTGCATACACCGTTGCGCAGCATTCACTCTCACGAGTTCACACATACCAGACTCAAGCCTGTACACCCCACGCATCAGGAACTACCAGGGACACATACATTCCCCATGCATTCCTATGGGCGGGCAGGCCTAGCTCAGCACATGCACTCAGAGTGCGCACGCACTTTCCCCTGGGACACAGTGAAAGTGCGCAGAATCCCAAAATCACCATCTCCAGGTCACCCTTTTCCAGCAAAAAGTCTAGGGGTGAACCTGCCCTAAGGGCCAAAGTCCAACATAACCCCCTTCCAGCCAAAACGCAGGGGAGACCAATCACCACCGTGATGGACTTCCCTGCTTGGGGCGATAGAACACGGACGCGGGCCCACAACTGCAGGGACACCCTCCTGTTCTACGCCATGGTGAACCCAGGGGATTCCTTCTAAACACACTGTCTGGACCAACTGGGCTACCCCACTGGTACTCCCAAGTTGTCCGCGGCCAGGACCAGGCCCTGGGCCACCCAGGTGCCACTGGTCCATGCCAATTCGCAGAGCGGGGGGTAGTAACCCCTGGCACATAGGAGCCATTCTCCACTCTTCCTGTCTGCAAGACAGGACTAGACTGCCACTGGTTCTCCAGCCTAAGGCCTACAACCTCAGGCGGACCAGGAGTCTCAGGGAAGGCTCTCCTCCCCTTACCTCTTCTTCTAGGGTTCCTCCTCCACCTGCGAGGGGTACCCCTAGAACGCCATTCCAACCCAGGACTTATCCACTCAGGTTGCACCGTGGTCAGAGGTGGGCTCTCCCACCCTCTGCACCCCCTTCCAGAGGTCTGCCCTCTCCCACCTGGAGAAGTTCCTCTGGAAGAAGAACCGGTCAGGACACTGGTTACAGTCGTCCTACCCTTCAGGTCAGGCTGACCCTGAACCTGGCCTTCCAACCTCTGGTCTAAAACCTTCGGTGGAACAATTGCCTGGCACTCCAGGACTTCTGGGGACTTACACTCCATCCCCCTGAGGCTAACAAATGTCACATCTGTTGTGTGACTGTCTGTCTGGCGCAGATCTCCCGCCCTCTGTCCACCTGACAGTGCGTGACGATCCCCCAGACCAGAAGTGTTGTTACCATGGTCACTACACGGGAACCTAGCCCAACTGGGTAGTCCCTGACCCACTGGTCCTTCCACTGGGGAACTCCCCCAATCACTCCTCACTCTGGACTCCTGTACCCTCCCTACCGGAGCGGTACTGCCAGACTCTAGAACCACAGGAGCTCTGGTTACAGACACTCCAGGTCCTCTACTCACTAGGAGATCCTCCTCAAGTGGACTAACAGGACAGCCTAGGTCCCCAACCTGGTGTTCCCTCAAGAAACCACCCAGGTTCTGAGACAGGGCTTCGGGCCTCTGGGGGCTCTCAGCCACCCACTGACTCCTGCTCCACTGAGCCAGGCAGTCAGCCCCTACACCCTTCTCACTAACCAGGGACCTAGCTGGGCTACACTGAGCCTCTTCCACCACGCTGGGCTGGAAGATCCCTGACCCACTACTTTTGGAGTCACTCACCAATGACTCTACAGAACCTCTGGTCCCTTCCCAGCGGTCTGCTTCCTCTGCCAGCTCACATGGTTCAGACAATCCACACCCTAACAGGTGTTGGCGCAACCCTGGTGAACAACAACTGAGCAACTGCTCTCTGAGAAGCATATCGAACAATAGGTCCCAATCACATTTCGTGGGCTCCCGTACCCAATCACACAGGGCTTCACAACAGTCATCCTCAAAGTCTTCCCAAGACTGATGAGACGGTTTCCTAAGGTTCCTAAACCTCAACCTATTCTCCTCCTCTGGGGAAACAGGAACCATACTCTGGGAACTGGGACTTTCTAGACTGAGATTTAAATAGCTGCCACCACTGGACCCAACCCTCCCTGGGGGATCCAGAAACTCAACACTGCGCGCAGGGGATAGTCTACCCTCCAGAGCTACTTTGCCTCTGGTGGCGGCCCTCTCAGCCTCCTCTATCCTGTCCTGCGCTAAGACCCTCTCGGTCTCCAGCTGTTGCTTCTTAACCTCCAGCTGTTGCCTTCTAATGCCCAGCTGTGCCATAGCCTGGGCATGCTCCAACCTGAGCTTTTCTAAAGCCAGCTGGTGCTCCCTTTCTCTCCTCCTATCTTCCAGCTCCTCTGGGGACAGGTAAAGGGATGAGGCGCTGCCTCCTAAACTGGACCCAGCAAGGGACTCCCTATCTATGGGGTCCTCACTCTCTGCTGGCGTCCCTGTGCTGTCATCTTCTTCCTCCTCAGACTCTTCAGGCTCCCCTCTGACCCACCACCCTCATGGTGTGAGACCCGGGCCCTCTCCGCACTGTGCTCACGCTCCCAGTCATCCTTCTGCCATTGGATCAGGTTACCCCTAAGTTGGGACTGGGTGTCTGACTCATTCACTGCAATGTCTCTCTCTTCGCAAAACTCTCTCAGTTCATGCAAAAACAGACCCCAGACATTAAAAGCAGACTCCATCTTGGCAAGATGCTCACAGACACGTGCAACACAGGGGACTGAACAATCTGAAGTAAGAGGACACAATTCCAAAACTTCAACAATCTCCTTATCAAAGAGAACTCATACTCATGCGTCCAGGAAAAACACACCATTCATCCACACACACCCTCCCCTCGGATCGGTAAGGCAGTTTCTACCACCCCTGACTTCTCAACCTGACCAAAAGCGACACAGGTACCAAACTCTGGAAGCAGGGCGGGGGACAAATGTACTGAACACAATCAAATGACACTCTTCAGGAGAAGAAAATAATGAAACTTCCAAAACAATACAATCCCCTAAAAATGTGGTCATCTAAATGCAGAGTTTTGTGGTATGGCCAGTTACTACTAAGGTACAACGCAAACACAAATCCTTATCCCGCCGCTTGCCGCCAATGTTGGAAATGGGATCCCCGGCTGGCCAGGGCTTTCGCCAAAGTCAGTCAGAGACCACCACTCCCAAGTCAGGGCAAGGGAGTTACACGCCAAGATAACCCCTACTCACCCTCTAGGTAACGTGGCGCGAGCAGCAAGGCTAAACTTGGAGGCGATGTAGGCTAAGTATTCGCGCACGCACCCCAGCAACAACAACCAAAGGCCCACCACAAAGGAAACTCCACACAAGGTTATATAAAAATAGCCTTTGTATTACACCAAAACACATTAGATAAAACACACACTTTACAATGTGCCAGAGGCACGGGCAGAATTTACAAGGGATATGTACAAGACAGGGCCACCTGGACCACTGTCAGGAATCAGAAGTAGCACTTTCAGAAAGTAAAATTACTTTAGCACAAAATAGCACACAATATAACAATAGAGCGCACAACCAGTAATTACTGGTAACCAGGATCTCACTAGCACCACCTGTACTAGGGAGAAAACAACCACCTATGTATTACAATACCTGTAGGGGTGTAAGAGGAAAACACATGATGCAATGCATAACATTCATTCAGAGGTGTAAGGGGGAAAACACATGATGCATCACAATACATTCAGAGGTGTAAGCAATAACAATTGCGCCAATCTCACAAGTCACCACCTGTGACTGTCCATGTGTCCCAATGTCAGGGCCTAAACGGAGCAGCTGCCCACGAAGTGCTGGGCAGCTGTGTGAGACAATACTGGGGCCAACGTGGGAGCCTCACTGGGCTCTATGCCCCAGAACAAAGATATGCCCCCTAGAGCCTCTCAGGGCTCATAAAACAAGTGTGCCATCTTTGAGCATCTCAGGGCTCGCAAGAAAATGCAGCCGGAGAGTGGAGTCCTTCACGGGGGACTCAGGACACAAGGAAATGCCCCAGAGCCTCTCGGGCTCACAGAAAAGCTCCCGCTCGTTGGAGCCTCTCTCAGGCTTCGTTGGAGTCCCCCTCCTGGGGACTCGGGAATCACTTGAGGCCCCCCGGGCCTCTAAGCACAAGGGACGCGCTCCGAAGGGGAGGGGCGGGCACTCACCGGTCTCTGGCGGCTCTGCACGGGAGCTCCCGCTCCTCGGGGGCTCCTCGGGGGCTCCCTCCACACTTCTCCCTCCCTCTCCTGGGCTCTCCCTCGCTTAGGGAGCCTGGGAGGGGAGACAAGGAAAGACACCGGCTTCTGTCCTTACCGGAGCGCGGGGTGGCCTCCCGTCTGCTTCCGGTTTCCTCTCTCCTGCCCCCGGCCTGCCTGACTTCCAGGTCGCGGCTGCGGGGCGGGACTTCCGGTCGCTTCCCCCGGGGCCGCGCTGTGATTGGCCGACGGGCCCTGCACTTCCGGGTCGTCGCGGGCAGCGCGGCGGCCCGTTTCAGGCACTTCTAGGCGGGGGATTAATTTACCGAGGGGTGGCCTCCCTCGAGGTAAATTATAATTCAGAAACAGCGGCAATGTCCCGGGCAGGGTGGGCACCTGCCAGGGGACTCGGAAATCAGCAAAAGCGGCGTGGGCAGCCGCGGACGGGCAATGACAGCGCTCCCAGCGCTTAGCCGATAAGTAAAGCGCTTCTAAGCGCTAGGGCCGCAAATAAAGCGCTCCCCAGCGCTACAAGCCACAAGAAAGCGCTCCAAAGCGATATAGCAGAACAAAAGCGCTCCCAGGCGCTAGGAGGAATCTGCAAGCGCTTCCAAGCGCTAAGAGGCAATTCCAGCGCTCCCAGCGCTAGAGGACAGACCAAAGTCCAGAAAAAGTCCTTTCAAGGGGCAGGGGGCAAGGCTGGGCCCAGAGCCAGCACACTGGGTCTCCAGGCAGGGAGACAGCCCAAGTGGCGGTCCTCTGGCCCAGCAGCAGCAGCAGCAGCCCCCTCAGGATCCTGGAAGAGAACAACTTCAGTGGGGACACAGCCCCATTTTTATACAGTGCATTCCTTTGTTCAAGGGTGTAGAGTGGGGGCGGAACCAGTCGCAGCTGGTTCTTGAGTACTCTGTTTACCTCAACCACCCTCTCTATTCACTGGCAGGGCTTGGGTCATTAGACACACCACAGGGGGGCGGAGCCAGCATTGTGTGGGGAAAACCCAGCCCATCCAGGACACAGGTACACTCCTCCCACACATCACTCATGCTAATCTCCCACTCACCACCGGGCAGACCCATCCAGACTTCCTGGAGCCTGGCATGCCAGCCAGCTCCAGCCAATCACACGCCAGCACCCTCACAGCACACGTACAGCCATGTCTAGAAATGGCGCTTCGCTACTAGACACATACATGCTGCATACACCGTTGCGCAGCATTCACTCTCACGAGTTCACACATACCAGACTCAAGCCTGTACACCCCACGCATCAGGAACTACCAGGGACACATACATTCCCCATGCATTCCTATGGGCGGGCAGGCCTAGCTCAGCACATGCACTCAGAGTGCGCACGCACTTTCCCCTGGGACACAGTGAAAGTGCGCAGAATCCCAAAATCACCATCTCCAGGTCACCCTTTTCCAGCAAAAAGTCTAGGGGTGAACCTGCCCTAAGGGCCAAAGTCCAACACTAACTTTGGCCGATGTATTCCAATGCAAAGCTCTCAGGATCTTAATAAGATCTTGGTCCGCTCCTAAGCTAGACATTAAGGCCTACAACTTCTCCCTGTTCACACAGTCGAAAGCTGCGTCCAGATCCATAAAGGCTATGTAATCCGCTTCATTATTGGCGATGGTATATTTCGCCACTAATAAATATAGGTTTAAGCATTGGTCTGTCGTTGATCTATTGGCCCTAAATCCGTACTGAACATCAGTAAGGATGTGATGGTCCTCGGGCCAACTCATCAGGCGATTTAAGATGACTCGATCCAGCACCTTAGCAGTCACGTCTATCAAAGAGATAGGACGGTATCATTGGGGGCTATCTCTATTCCCCTTTTTAAAGATGGGGACTATTATGGCCGTTGACCGTGAGCGGGGGAGCTCTGAGGCTATGGCAGCGTTTATTACTCTTGTTTGGACTGGCCCACATAAGTCCACCTCGCTTAGGAAAAGATCCTGAGGGATCCCATCTGGTCCCGGAGCCTTATTTCGAGTTAGGCCCAGGATACCCGCGATAATCTCTTCTAGGGTAAATTCTAGCGCCACCTTCCACCTCCCCCCACCTTCCTCATTCTCCTGTATCTCAGTGTTCCCCCGATTATATTGCCCTTTGAAGTGCTCCACCCAATGTTCAGAAGGCACATTAAACGCTATCTGTGGGCTATTTGTGTCTTGGAAGCAAGGGTTGTTAACTATCTTCCAGAAGGTGGACAGGTCTTTCCGTTCAGCAGCTCCTCTTAGGCCCTCCCACATTTGAGTTTGGAGTGCGTTCTTCTGGCGCCTTACTGCCTGCTTGTAGATTAGTCTGCCGCGCATAACCCTCTTTTTATCCCTTGACTTATGTTTAAGGGCTGCTCTTAGATTCCTCTGGGCTAAAGAGCACCCGCTATCAAACCACTTGGGATCATTTTTTCTTTTGCCCTGCCCTGTCGTCTGCATAAGGCCATCTATCAACCGCCTTATTTCTTCAAATGCCTCTACTAATGGGGGGCCTTCCACTGCTATATCTAGGCACACCTCCAGGAGCTGTTACCCCTCTTCCGCGAGGGACTTATAAAAACTTTCTCCGTCAAGCCTAGACCATTTCAGGCGCCTGCCTTGATCTGTAACCTTCTCCGTATTTGTCCCCACCCCGCTCCTTGCAACCTTACTAACGTTTGTCGCCGCCACCGACAGTGTTAGTGGGTTGTGGTCGCTAAAACCACTCCACTCTATTGCAAATCCCAATAGCTACTTCTTAAACAGTTGGGACACTAGTATAAAATCAATGTATGAGCAGCAACCCCTCCCTTTAAAGGTAGGATTAACCTGCTTATTGGGTTCAATGGTCAGTAAGTCCATTGAGTGTTCCATTGTATGTCCTTTCATCACCCTGCTCAGTACCCTGCCTTCCACCGTGTGCTCGAAGTGTACTCCCTCTTCTAAACTGCATGAGGTCCAGTCTTCTGTGAAGGGTATCAGATTTGGGCACAGATGACAATTAAAATCCCCAGCTATTACAAACAATGGAGTCGTTGCACCCTGGACCTGCTCTTGCAGTAAACTAAGTCTTTCATCCAGCTCTCTTGCTCTACATCCTCCCACATTGTAAAAAATGACCAGAATTATTAATCTACCAGGAGTGGCTCGAATACATTAACAGATTCAAAATAATCTGTATGCAGGAAACTTGGGAAGTACATCACACCAACTTTCATCTAGCTGGGTATATGTCCTTCGGGGCCCCAGCAAGCAAGTCCACGGCTGGAAGAGCAAGGGGTGGTCTCCTAACGCTGTTTAGCACTAATTCACCATGTTTTTTAAACATACGAGCCTCAGGATGTTAGGCAAATGAAGAATTTATGTGAATAAGGAAAACCTGGGTCACAAAGAGCTATCATCAGAGCTAGTACGGACAATAAAGACCTATAGTAAGAATTTCCCCTTCCCTAGCTGGGTCTTTTTTTATTTTTTATTTTTATAAAAAACTTACTTTTATTGCTTTTTGGAAACCAATACAGGCATGCTATTTACTGCAAGCAAGACAACATACTTTACATTACATTCACGTTAAGATAACAAGTCCCAACTTTGTGAGTATCCTGCTGCCCTCATAACCACACATGAGCATCCCTCGCTCTCCACAAGGCTGAACTTTAGAGTTCAACTAACAGCTGTGACCATTAGGGCCTCGTAATCTGCTCAATGCCCCCAAGTTCTTTGGTATTTGAGCGGGCTCCTATGTGTTTTATGGACCATTCTCTATCCTGATACACAGATGTCCATACCCTCTTCACCAATCTCCCAGTGGCAGGGGTTATTAATCTGCCCATTTCTAGCAATACCTCACTTGGCCCCCATTAGGCTGATACCAGCTACGGTCTTAGAACCAGCAGTTCAACCCCCAACTGTCCATTACCCTAAGAATCACAATTTTTTAAAACTCGTATGACCAGATGACCAGCCACCATTGCTATCTTTTTATGAATTTGTCCCCACTAAGATGAAATCAGCGGACATTGCCATGTAACATGTAGAAAGGTACCATTAACATCAGCACAACGTTGGCTGCAGGAAAAATACTGCCTTACTTATATGTAATATTTTCATTGAGCGATAGTACACTCTATGTAAGTATGTGAATTGAGGAAGACGCAGAGGTGAGGAAATTACTCAGGGGGATAACTTCATTGCCATCCACTCCTTATCCTTCATAGGGCCTATATCTTTCGCCTAACTCTCCCTCAACACTAGAAAGGGGTCTGGTACTTTGAGTAGTAGGGGCCTATAATTCCTGGAACTCTACCCTCTGCCCAGCTGTTCCATGGTCACCTTAATTTCGAATGGATTGATTTCTGGCAGTGACAACAGCTTCTCTGTGTGCAATTCTAGTTTGTGCTTAAGTTGTACGTATTTAAAAGAATTGCATGGAGTTAGAATTGAGTTCAGTAACCACTGACACTTAAAACTGTAAAATGTTTTAATGTGGTCTTTGCCTGCACCTCCCTAGCTGAGTCTTTTTGGTAGGTTGCTCTTACCTCTCCTACCATTAGGATATTCCGTAATTCTTCATTGTCCTCTATAATGTACTTTGCTACTATTATGGTGAGGACCACATTTTTAAATACTTCAATGAATAAATAAATACTACACCTAGATACAAGTGCCATTTTACCAGTCCAGTGTCTTTGTATGCCCTGTCACAAGCCTCTCAAGGAGGCAGAATAACACACGAAATATTAAAGAGTTGAATGGTGATGTTGGCACAAGAATGGCAGTTGATCTGCTATTGTCTTTGTTTGTTGAGGACAAATGTTCCCTCGACTTGGTGAATCTAAGTTTAAACATTGGAGGTAGTAAATTGAGAATATTTCCCACTGAGCTATAATGGACAAAATATTAATTGATTGATTTTCACCGCACAGCACTGTCTTTCGCTTCCACTCTGCAGTCACCACTAGTATTTAAGTGGCTCAAAGGGTGTATGTAAGTGGTCAGATAATTTGAATGGCAAATAATACATTACTTTACCACACATTAGAACATTGGACTGTTGAGCACTACATTGAAGACAATGGAGTGCTCCAGGCGTCTAATGGCTGGTTGAAGTCTGGAAAGCAACATTCCAGTGTTTGTTTTTTTTATTTCACAGATGTTGCTCTGAACAAAGGCCTCTCGGAGCCCGAGGGATTCAAACCCCCTCAGGTTCCGAGAGACCTTTATTTTTACTAATTAGAACATTCTGCCCTGTAGGGATGGAAAGCTCTATTAGCCTTAGCGCCCATCTACCGGTCATTAAAGGCCTGCTCCCTTGTTAACGGTGGAGTGGGCTTTTAATGGCTGGTAGAGACTGCTACGGTGGGCTCGAAGGCTGTAATATGTACTGACTGGCATTAAAAGCATTGATAATGGCACCAACACAAAATTGGTAAAAAAGTGACTTTTCACAAAGAGTCTGAAAATGGTGCACACCATCAAAGACATTGACCCTGGTTGACTAGAGATCCCTTCAAAAGGTACCTTCTGTAACCTATGTATTGATTAAGGTGTAGCTATCATCTTGTGTTGTGCAAAAATTGTGTTTCCATATTTAAACCTATATTCTATGCCACAGAAAGAACATTAAAGATACCAAGCTGAAGGTTCATTACACAAGCAGCTGAATAACAAATGCAGTAGTTGACACAAGATTGTAAATTGGTGCATAGTAATTCCTTAATTTATCCAGTAGGCATAAAAGACATTCTAATGGCATCTACGGCCACGTCAGCAGCCCCAATACAGCTTGTAATATGATGCCTTCCAGGCAGACAGAGAACCACTGCCCCAAATGTCAACTTGAGTTGGACACACCAGCCAGATGGAACATACCAGTCTATATATTGCTGTGTCACCATGGGCAGCATAATCCATATGTGACAGAATATTCAGCTAAGCTAAGGCTTTCCTGAGGGGGGTTGATGGCACTTCACTGGTAGATGCCTGGAATAAAATCTACAGTCTATATAACCTACTGCAAAGTTGCATCTCAATTACGCCATTACATGTTAGTGAAGTTATCTTTTTGATTCTGTTGGTGGAGTGAACATTGACCCTCATAAATTACCAGTGCATTAGAAGAGTTGTAGAAGTTGTATGGGAGAATAGTTTTGTTCTGAAGGCTCTGCTCTTTAAAATGCATCCTGGGAACCCAGATTCTAACTCCTGCTTGGGTACCCAAACACAGATGATGTCAATCTTTTCAACTCATTTTACCTCCCTGTATCACAGGCTATAACATTAACAATGAAATCAACCAATGTGCATCATGTAAAATCGAAAAGTGTGTTGTCTAGTATTGTCTCAAATACATGTTGTGACCGACTTCTTATCACGTCCTGCTTTCTGTAATCTAGTTTTAAAACAAAAACGATAATGCTGTTCTATAGCCAGCACCTCCTGTTGGAGATGCTTCTGTGCAACCAAATGTTCCCTATAAAGTGCTCCATTGCGTCTTGGACCTAGATGTGTGCTATATCAAATACTTTAAATAAGAGTAACTAATAGCCAATCTGGCCTGCTTTTCCTGAATACCTTTATCAAGTCCTCAGGGGGCAACATAAAAACATATCCTGGTGATATTGTGGATCTGGTAAAAGACAGATTGGTGTGGATGCACCAGTCACAAGCAGGCAGATACTCATGGAAAGAAAGTGACTGAATGTCACGGGCTTTGCCCGCTAAGAAACATGCAGTTATTACTAGGAAAAATAAATTTGAATAAAGAGCCAGCAAACTCAGGCTGCTTCAACATTCAGCACTTTGAACCCCTAAATATGATAATATCAACTAGATATGATTAGGCCAGGAAAACAAAGCTAGGCCCAGAAACCTGAGTTATTAAAATATAGTTAGACACTGCTGCCTTTGTTAAAAGAAAATACACCCAGGGATTATTGTGCTTAGTTGTTCATGCTGCACAACCAGCCCGCATTTTCCATACCACAACAAAAAATATTGAGAATAGAGGTGCGTGGCATGGCAGCTAAGTTAGTTAAAATGTTTAAAGGGAGAAAACCAAGGAAGAAGTTTCAGTGCACCACTAATCTTATTTTACTGTTTAATGATTGGGTGGAATACTCGGAAGCCTCATTTACAAAATACCCAAAGGCAATGAAAGTTTGGCTATCAGAGCGCTTAAATTCCCATGGCCAGCTGGAAAGTATAGTTCAGATATGTTTGGTCAAGGCTGACTGCAATTAAAAGAATCACAAATAGCTTATCAAAAAAATATTTGATATCTGTTTTCAAAACTACAATTTAATGTAGAAATTGGAGGAGCAGGTAGCTTAGCAGTAGCTTTTGAATATCATAGTGTTTTTAAAACTATGGATAACATAATTGAATATAATATATTAACAGAGTTCTCCCTCCTGGTAATTGCCATTTGTGTTCCAAGAGAAACATGGCTCTGGATAAGATTTTGCCACTTTTTTACAACATTTCAATTTACAAGAAACATGTATAGAAAGCAAAGGAAATATCATAGGAAGGTAATCGCCAGAGTTTAGTGGGAAGGCTGGTCTAGATTTTCAGGCTGCATTCAGAGAATGATTATGCCACGGTGCTATCTTTTTTGAAACATTGAGTTTCCAGCAGAAGATTTTGTGAGCTCCAGAGTGAATTGGGTCCCTCTCAGAAGTTCAGCTGTTAAAATAGTTAATCCGAAGAGGCAGTAGGTAGTATTTTGTGCACCAGAGCGGCCATTTTGAGGACGCACCTGGCAGCAAAGGGTAGCCCTTTCAGTGAGGTAATGACAAGGGAGACGTGGTCACAACACTGACTGTGAAAAGTTGTCAGGAACTTAGTATTCGGAGTTGCTTTGAGAAGGGCAAGATGCACTTTGGGAATACCAATGATGCTTTGAAAACACTCTACTGAATTAGAGTGTTGAGACTTGCTCATGAATACACAATTTCATCTCTCTGACTACCTGACGTTCCCTAGCCATTTTACGTATGTGACTGTGAAGTTTAGTCTCTTAAGGATCGTGGGCATTCAATTACATCAGGCATACAATTAAAAGTGGAGACAGATTATTGAAAGATTTGGAGAGGCCTGAAAGATGAGTAAGAACTCAACTCGTTTTTTAGGGTTAAGTTTTAGATGTGGTTGTATCATCTAAGCATAAAAGTTCCCAAGAGTCAGCGAAAGACATGAGTTCAACATGTTGGGGAAGAGATATGCCCCAACCATGTGTAAATTCTCCAAGAGATTTCATATATAGATTTCTGATTGTAGGGACGAGGATGGAAACTTGTGGACCATCTTGTAGGAGAGGGGATGGGTGGGACGAAAAAAGAGTCATAAATGTGTATGTATTGAAAGCTGTGTGACGTACAGGAGTGGAATCAGTTGAGAACAATATGTAGAATGCAACGTCATAGACAAACGAAATAGGAGCTTTTTCTCATTCTGTGGCACAGAAAGGTGTCACCTTAGTGTTACTGAATCTTTCCACAGCATGTCTGATGTGAGTCTTGTCCCCCCTCCCAAGTGGTGGTACCTCAGTACTGGACCCTTGAAAGTGGGCCTGAAGGTGCTTTTCTATTGTGGTCCCAGGAGAAATGATGCAGTGTGAACCATCACCTCACAGCCCACATCTAAACTAAGCCCCAATGCAGGTCCTGTGAAGCCCCTCTGAACAGCCGCTGCATGATGCATCTCAATGCAAGTTTTTTCACTACAGCACTGCAGCCTCTCAGAACTGCCACTGTGAGATGCATCTCAATCCAAGTCTTCACATTGCAGCCCCGCAGCTCTCCGGAACCGTTGCTGTGCTACACATCCTCAACAGATCTCACACTGCTCCACAAACCAGGATTTAAGGTACTTTGTTCAGCTGGCCAGACTTGGTCCCTCTATCGGCCTGCACTCCATTGCAGTCCGACTGAACTTGTGACTTTGTCCTGGTCCAGCACGACCAGATATCCACAGTTGG